>NC_060149.1:463805004-473805004 GCF_021461385.2 Schistocerca piceifrons
GCCCAGCTGCCTTTCTGACGCCGCTATGAACAAGATGGGGAACAGAGCCATCTGCTGCTGCTCCTACATCAGGCGCTGAGTGAAGGGCAGCCCGCACTCTGGCGCAACCTCGCTCCACCTTCATACTCCAGCCAGTCCAGAGACAATTTGTGTGTGTGTGTGTGTGTGTGTGTGTGTGTGTGTGTGTGTGTGTGTGTGTGTGTGTGTGTTCAGTACCATGTTCTGTCTGTGTAACTTTGTAATGTAAATTGTCTCCCCAGGGCCTTGCAGAGGTAACGATAGGATGTTTTGTGTAGCTCTTAATTTCATGTAATTACGTATATTTTCTTGTGAAATTGATTTAATTTTTGATACAGCTATTCTTGTGGAGATATTTTGTCAAGTATTCATGTAAATTATATTTGAAAAGTGTGCTATGCAAATGTCTTGTAGGTATTAGAAACAATATTACGCAGACCTAGGAAGCACAACAGATGACACATATTACGTGTTTGTTTAACTTTTGAGAATGAGTGCGTTTCTTAAAATATAATTACTGTTCGTTTACAAATTATGGATGACAGGAATCTGGTGGATGACTGAGCAGGGTAAAGCACCGAGGAAGAGATCAGTTCGAACTCCACGGAATTGTAATATGATCAGGTAAATTAGTCTTCACTGACCTCAGAAATTGTATGAGCGAGTAAAAATACTGCTGCAAGACCTTTCTGATCACTTAATAACTGTTCATCTGAAAGCAGTGGTGTAGCAACGACCTTAGGATACACATGCATCATAATAAACTCAGCATTGTTATATGTTCTTCTAGCAGGCAGGCAGCTCTGTTTGAAGGAGTGACCCCTCTGATGAATGAGGTCAACTTAGGATGAATTTTTAATGTGCAGCGCTAGTTGGCAAAGTCGCACCTCTCACTTACGTTGTCATAGCGAGATCTCAATACTGTCTGATGATTTCTTCTATTCTGTGTCACACTATAACATTTTGAAAGCAGACACTACAAATGTGGGAAATCGAACTTAGATGTTGTAAGAGAGAGGACAAGTCACTCGCTCACTTATTTTCATATTCGAGGCTATTCTTTAATGTTGTTATTAGATTCTAGATATCATTTTGGTGAGATGACGAGAAGTTGCGGGATCCTCATGGTAGCTCTCCTTCGAATAGTGTTTTCTGGAGTTGAGAATAAGTAGGTAGCTTGGTTACTCAACAATAAATCTAGTAGAGCACACTGGGGCTTATAATCCACGTGCAGCTTTTACGGAGAGAGACATCTCAAAGCATTTACAGGGGACAGAACGCTGGTTCCACGAATTTCTCGCATCAGCGTGCAGACAGTGCTTTCGGCCGAAGAGGCGAAAAACTGCCTACCTATGTCTACGTGTTTGGCGTTTCTGGCCGTGTCAGGGACAGGAGTGCAGGAGAGAAGTTGGTCGCTCAGCCAAGGCCTATAGACTGTGTCATAAACGGCCATTGTGTAAAGAGTTGGCGTCCTGAAAAATCCGCGAGTTTCCATGTTCACCTTGGACTGGACACTATTGATGGAGCCATCAGGTAATGTTGTCCCTCTGCCCGATAAGATTTTTGGGAAGACACAGGCATTCCGAAGACTTTTACAACAGAACACAACATTTTCGGTGCCTCTGAAATGGTCTATGTTGGGACACAGAAACGCTTTTTTTAGTTTAGCCGAAACCCCTGGTCAGATATGCTGTAACGTTTGTCCCATCAAGATAATGATCTCTGTGATAAATGTGGTGTTCACTTTAGGCGTAAATTAGAACTCAGCACATGCTGCATAAAGTGACCATGGAAAAAACAATTCAGGAGCGTTACGTGTTCTCCTGCCTGCATGGTAATTTACGTGTCAGGGATTGGCTGCCTCTCTAGCAGGGTAAGATTATTATTATCCTTGGTTAGGATTGGCTTGAAGGTAGAGCAGACGAGCTAGAGTGAAACGTCCCCTTTGAACAATTATACATGACTGTGCTTAAACTGACACACAATAGTTTGTTAGCGCAACGCAATCTGACTTTCAAAATTCCCTGCAAAAGAATGGCCCTGACTAACATTAAACTATACCTTTCACAAATCACTTACCTCACAAAAATCTTCGCTGCTCAAGCTACTGCAATACAGCGAGCGCCACTACTGCCAGCTAAATAAAAGATTCAAACTATGGAAGGCACTAACTACTGATAGGGATAGTTAGCAAATGAAAGATATTAATAGAGAACAAACAATGTATTTACCTTGATATCATCATATATAAATATAGCAGTTCATGACAAATTTCAAAACTCCGCCATCTCTCTCTCCACATCCACCACTGCTGGCGGCTCACCTCCAACTGCGCAACGCTACGCGCTGTTCACATCCAGCTGCCGCTGCCCAACACTACAATGGCAGACAACAATGCAAACCAGCCACAGACTGCACACAGCACAGCCAGTGATTCTCACACAGAGCGCTATGTAACGTTGCCAATAAGAAAACATAAACAGCCTAAAACTACAATGGCAGACAACAATGCAAACCAGCCACAGACTGCACACAGCACAGCCAGTGATTTTCACACAGAGCGCTATGTAACGTTGCCAATAAGAAAACATAAACAGCCTACTTACATAGCCCCCATGCTCCCCACAAAAAATTTTACAAATTGTTTTGGGCAGTGGCCAACAATGAATTGATAAAATTTTTCATAATTACAATAACAAAGGTATCAAATGCACACACTTATTCATACAATGTTGGTCAAAAGCTAAAATTTTCTCACAGTCCATAAAGACAGTCCAGATTGTTCATCACAGTAAAATTCCAGTGTTTTTCTCAAAGTCTGAGCAGTAAAATAAAATGCACATGGACGTCGTGGATTTCCATGCAGTCTTGAAGAAGTAGTGTTGTCCTTCCAATGGAAAGACAGTGCTGACTCTTGACATGCAGACAAGTAATGGGCCACAATAGAGCAAACCCACAGCAGAGTCAATCGAAGTTTTGAAGACTATTGGTAGGTCATCACAGAGCAGACCCACTGTAGTCCTGGTAGAGATTATGGTATTGGTGGGCCACCAGAGGTTCAGACCCACTGTAGTCCTGGTAGAGATTGTGGTATTGGTGGGCCACCAGAGGTGCAGACCCACTGCAGTCCTTGTAGAAATAATGGTACTGGTGAGTCAGCAAAGGTGTAGACCCACTGTAGTCCTTGTAGAGATGGCCAGCAGCCATCTGTTGTGACTGTGCAGGTGCACAATCACCATTGAAGAGTCTTGCGGATAATATAGCAAGTCCATAACCAACACTTGTGCACTCACAAAGTTTTTGGAATTGTCCTTAGAACCAGCAATGCTGTTATTCAGTCCCTTGCTGAATTATTAACACATGTGCAAACACTAACATTCCCTACTTCTCACGTATTGTCCATATACTATGACCAACAGAAACGTGTGCAGTGAAATGGAACTTACAAGTTACTTAATTTGATGACCTGGTGTCAATTACAATTTTATAACATAAGAATACAATAACAAAGGTACAAAATACATCATTAAAGAACATAACAATACAGATAACATTTGTAGTAAAACAGGCATTACAAAAGAATAGAAATAAATATATACATCAGTGTTACAAAAATAATGACATAAGTACATACATAAAAGATCAGAATAATTTTCGAAACATCAGCTTCACACATGAGCATTAAAACAAAACAGAATAAATAATGTCCAAACATCTTTACAAAGAAAATAACATATTATCAGAAAAATTCTACAACATAACTCTTATTAGTTAAACACATAAAGTCAGGAAAAACACAAGTACACAAGGGTACACAAACATATAGAGGGATGACACAAAAGGAAAGGACAGGGTTTGTTTTACTGCAGTATTTTGCATGGAGATCTCCCTTTGTTCATCATTATTCCCAAAAGTACTATCTAAGCCTGCTTTCTGTATTCTGTTCATATCCTCTTTCAAAATAGTTTTTCTCCACTATACAATACTTTTTTTTTGGCCAACCATTTTCTTATATCTTCTCAATGCATTTCTTCCAATTCATCACAGTTAGTTTCTTATATAGTCTACCCCCTCTTAAGCTAACTTAAATCTACTGAGCTCAGATGCTAAACTAAGGGACGAGGCAATGCAGCAGCACAAAACAATTAACACAAACAGCAATGATCAATAATACAAATGGCGAAGCAAGCAGCATAAATTACAACTAATATAAGGCAATGACCAGCAAACAAGAAAAATAAATCGGTAGTAAACTGGCTTAGCAGAGTAACACAAAGTCAAATTCAGTAACACTATGCCTGGCAAACAGCAGCAGAAAATGAAATAACTTATATCTAAACATGAAAAAGCTCAAGCAGAAAAAATAGTACACTAAAAATGACCATGTCTAATACCTATGTCACATCTTAATACTAGAGTGATGCATCACAATTTATTCTAGAAAAGAAATTACCAAGTCATTAAAAATAGTATTTATGCAATTCCTGTGAAGGGAAATGTCAATTTATGTGCCCTCATTTTCTTGGAAGTAGATCATAAATTTCTTATTGACTGGATATGTAGGCATAAAATAACTATATTAGTACATACACTCCTGGAAATTGAAATAAGAACACCGTGAATCCATTGTCCCAGGAAGGGGAAACTTTATTGACACATTCCTGGGGTCAGATACATCAGATGATCACACTGACAGAACCACAGGCACATAGACACAGGCAACAGAGCATGCACAATGTCGGCACTAGTACAGTGTATATCCGCCTTTCGCAGCAATGCAGGCTGCTATTCTCCCATGGAGACGATCGTAGAGATGCTGGATGTAGTCCTGTGGAACGGCTTGCCATGCCATTTCCACCTGGCGCCTCAGTTGGACCAGCGTTCGTGCTGGACGTGCAGACCGCGTGAGACGACGCTTCATCCAGTCCCAAACATGCTCAATGGGGGACAGATCCGGAGATCTTGCTGGCCAGGGTAGTTGACTTACACCTTCTAGAACACGTTGGGTGGCACGGGATATATGCGGACGTGCATTGTCCTGTTGGAACAGCAAGTTCCCTTGCCGGTCTAGGAATGGTAGAACGATGGGTTCGATGACGGTTTGGATGTACCGTGCACTATTCAGTGTCCCCTCGACGATCACCAGTGGTGTACGGCCAGTGTAGGAGATCGCTCCCCACACCATGATGCCGGGTGTTGGCCCTGTGTGACTCGGTCGTATGCAGTCCTGATTGTGGCGCTCACCTGCACGGCGCCAAACACGCATACGACCATCATTGGCACCAAGGCAGAAGCGACTCTCATCGCTGAAGACGACACGTCTTCATTCGTCCCTCCATTCACGCCTGTCGCGACACCACTGGCGGCGGCCTGCACGATGTTGGGGCGTGAGCGGAAGACGGCCTAACGGTGTGCGGGACCGTAGCCCAGCTTCATGGAGACGGTTGCGAATGGTCCTCGCCGATACCCCAGGAGCAACAGTGTCCCTAATTTGCTGGGAAGTGGCGGTGCGGTCCCCTACGGCACTGCGTAGGATCCTACGGTCTTGGCGTGCATCCGTGCGTCGCTGCGGTCCGGTCCCAGGTCGACGGGCACGTGCACCTTCCGCCGACCACTGGCGACAACATCGATGTACTGTGGAGACCTCACGCCCCACGTGTTGAGCAATTCGGCGGTACGTCCACCCGGCCTCCCTCATGCCCACTATACGCCCTCGCTCAAAGTCCGTCAACTGCACATACGGTTCCCGTCCACGCTGTCGCGGCATGCTACCGGTGTTAAAGACTGCGATGGAGCTCCGTATGCCACGGCAAACTGGCTGACACTGACGGCGGCGGTGCACAAATGCTGCACAGCTAGCGCCATTCGACGGCCAACACCGCGGTTCCTGGTGTGTCCGCTGTGCCGTGCGTGTGATCATTGCTTGTACAGCCCTCTCGCAGTGTCCGGAGCAAGTATGGTGGGTCTGACACACCGGTGTCAATGTGTTCTTTTTTCCATTTCCAGGAGTGTATATTAAATTTTATTTTAACCAATGCTGCAGTGCAGCTAGAAACTAGATATTAAAGAAAATGAGCAAATATGTACAAAGGAAGGCATGAAACATCATTCATCAGCCATATGGCATTTCAAAAGGTAGTAAAAAATTCTCTCAATTCTCGAGAAAGACGCTTGTCATAATCAGGTGTGCAGATGTAAGTATCTTTCCAAGTAATGAGCGTGTCGTATTTGTGGTGCTTTCTACAAAGGAATGTCAATAGCGAGCTTTCTTTGGTAAGACGACTACCTCTCAGCTGGGCGTCCAAAACGCATTACGTCAAGGTCGCTTACCTTTATTACTGAAATATTTATGACAGCAGTTTTCGCTACAGTGGCAGTCTCATATAAAAAAATTCCACAGGTTGAGAATTTGCGTTACAGATGTGTAGAAACAAAATCCTGTAAATACAACAGTGTTCAAAAAGTTTTTCGTCGGCATTGTGATACATTCACGCATTTACACACATTTCATAACTCTTAAAGTACGATTCTTGGTTTCCAACATACTTTTCCACAAATCAGAGTCCCTAAACACTACTCATTATTCCTTACCTTATTCGTCGACACTTCTTCAATATTTCATCATAACAGATATGTAGCAAACTCAAATAACTCATATAGCATCAGCTTATTGATTATAAACATACCTCAGCAGCATAATACACATCGTCGTCGTAAAAATAACAACATAACACCTCAGTCAACTCTCAAAATCGTCGTAGCTTCCTCCAATAATTTCAAAACCTAAAAAAATTCTCTGCTCATGTCAAAAGTGTCATCTGCCTCAAACGTACTTTAAAAATCATGATTCCATACCAAATACATCATTCAAAGCTCTCATAGTATCACAATGGTTCAAAAAAAAATATGAACAGTTCACAAAGTACAGACAAACTACAATTTCATAATTGTAAAGTTAGCCAAATGTGTAATTGCGTAAACATGTGTCACTGATGTAGTAAAAAAATGTTTATCTCTCAGTTAAATGATCAGATAGCTGTGTAATTCCGTGTGAGAGAAATATGATACCGATGTGTAAAGTTGTATAAGCAAATACCATATTAGCTAGGGCTCCTTGTGCTTGCCAAACACATGGTACACAAAGTAAGCGTGTACCCCCCTGAGGATTAATGTAATTATACCCTCAGGTGCTAAAGATTACAGCAATGGAATGAAATGTATCACGGAAAACTTTCTTTGTAATTCAAAAATCTTTAAAAATAAATGTTTTAAGTACAAAATTAGTCACTCAAATACGTGTCCTGTAGCGCTAAATATGCGTCTTGCTGTAAGATAATCTCTGTGGAAGTGTCGTAGTTATCGTCCTCCAAAAGCTAAGTTCTGCAGAAGTCAATGTACTGACCTCATGATAAACAAAGTGAAATGCTTTACGTATAGATATCATACTTATTACGCTTATTGCCGTGATGAAGAAAGTACTGTGCTGTAACGTATTGTTGCGCTACAGAAAAGGCTGTCTCCTTGTAGCTATACCACAAAAGTTACTACTAAAACATGTTTTACTTTCCAGAAGAATTCAGAAAAACTGTGCAGATATAAAACAGAAACACTGCAAAAGCAACATTGTAAATTGTCACTCATTAGTAGCGTCATGATAAAATCGTGTAGCTGTCACATAAACTAACCACTGTGTCATCTGGTATCTCACTGAAAGTACTTTAAATCCAGAATATATTTTCAAGTAAACCAAAATGTTGCATTAAAATCTCATTAGTAGTACTGGTAAATGTTCTAAGTATGTAAGCCTTATAGTCGTTCCATAATCATGCAACTAACAAGCAAGAATGTACACACACAATAACACTGTGACGTCTGTTCACTATAACAATGCATTCGTCATTTCTGTTTAAGTAAGTTCTCTTGGTTCTTGATTGGATATTTAACTTCAAACATTGTTGTATGTTAACAGATTCTAAGTCTGACAAAGCATATTAGTAATGTGAAGCGAAAAATTTTATGGCAAAGACTAAGTTAAAAAGCAGATTATCTTTCAATAAATGGTTTTACATGTGAAATGTGGTGTAAACCTTTACTCTTCCTAGTACGCAGAGTTTCAACTTCAACGCAATTATCATGTGGTATACGTTGGATTCTGTAAGGTCCATTGTAAACTAGAAAGAATTTGTGACTCAAGTGTTTCTTCTTATGTGACAATGAATGAGCTTTAATGAGAACTTTCTGACCAATATACAACTTCTTTGCATTTGCTTTACCGTGTAGTTTTCTCCTTTTGTCTGCTGCAGATTTTATATTTTTAAGAGCCAAATCAATTATGTCTTTGTGTCGAAGTTTACGTGTATTCGGGATAGGTACAAGCTCTCTGATTCTGTTCGGTGGTTCTTCATTCTTCAGTACAAGAGTAGGTGGTAAAGCAGTGGAGTCGTGAGGCATTTCATTCAGCACGTTTTGAAATAAGTGTAAATATCTGTCCCAATGCTGATGCTTTCTGTGACAATAAAGTCTGCAAAGCTTATTGATTTCTTTCATAATCCGTTCAGACGGGTTGCAATGTGATGAGTACAATGAAATAAAAACGGGTTTGATTTTATGGTTGCGAAGCATGCGTGACCAAACAGCAGATCTGAATTGCGGTCCGTTATCTGAAATGACTTTACTAACGTGTCCAACTTCACGTAAGAAATTTTTAACAAAGGCGTTGGATACAGATCGTCCAGTGGCTTTACGTAACGGAGTGAAAGAAACAAATTTTGAAGTAAGTTCAACAGCGACTAGAACGTACGAAAATCCATTAGATGTTCTGACAAGCGGTCCCAAGAGATCAACAGCAGCAAATTCTTTTAATTTAGAAGGAATGATAGGAAACAACGGAGCACGATGTGAGACAGTAGATGGTTTCGCCTTTTGACAAAGTTTACAAATAGACAAGACTCTTCGAATTCGCTTTTCCATATTGTTAAAATAACAAGTCGTTCGAAGAATATGATAACATTTTCGTGGGCCAAAATGTGCGTAGCTGAAATGAATGTACCAAATGAGCTTATTAACAAAATCGTCTGGAATGCAAAGTACCCATAGCTTGTCATCAACAGTGCAGCGTTTGAAGAGTATGTTGTTTCTAACCAGGTAATAATGCCGAATCTGTGTGTGTGTCTTTTCATGCCATTTGCTCTTGATGTCTTTCCAAATCGGATCTTTATCTTGTTCATGAGCAATGTCCTTTAAAGATGTGGTGATGAAGTTTTCAAAGGCGACTTTCTGAATGTAAAGAATACTGAAATTTTTCTCAATGTTGCCTTCTGTGTTACATTTCTCAAGCCCAGCCGGTGCGCGTGACAGTGCGTCCGCAACAATGTTCTCCTTGCCGGGAATGTAGACTATTGTAAAGCGGAATTCTTGCAGAAACAATGCCCAACGTTTTAACCTGTCATGATTTAATTTTGAAGACATAAGAAATTGTAATGCACGATGATCACTGTATACTTTTACGTGCTTACCAGAAAGAAAGAAACGGAATTTGTTAAATGCCCAAACGATTGCTAAAGCTTCTAATTCAGTAACGGAATAATTTTTTTCAGATTTTGTTAGCACTCGGCTAGCAAAAGCAATGGTTTTCTGAACAGTAATGTCATTTTCTATGGCTTCTTGAAATAAATGGGCACCAAGACCGACTTTAGAAGAATCCGTGCTAAGGCAGAAATCTTGTGATAGATCTGGATGAGCTAATATTGGAGCATGAAGTAACGCTTCTTTTAAAGAATCGAATTCCAACTGTGCTTGTTCGTCCCAGTTCCAAATAGTATTTTTTCCAGTGAGAGAACAAAGTTTTGGTGTAACAAGAATTTGCATATTCAGAAAACGACGGTAAAAATTTACGAGACCTAGAAAACTGCGGACTTGTCTTTTTGTGGATGGAACTGGAATGGCCCTGATTGCTTCTAACTTTTCAGGATCCGGCTGAATGCCTTTAGAAGAAATAATATGTCCCAAAAACTTCACCTTTGTCCGACCGAATTCAGACTTTTCCAAGTTAACTGTAATTCCAGATTCTGCAAAAATACGTAACAAACTGTTGAGGATGCGATTATGTTGTTCCCATGAAGCTTCTGCTATTAGAATATCGTCCACATATAAGGTGATGTGACGTTTTAAGAACTCAGGCAATATGGAATTTAGCCCGCGAATGAATGCTGCTGAAGAACTGTTCAAACCAAAGGGAAGTTTCCGAAACTGATAACAAACGCCGAAACAAAGGAAAGCTGTATATTTTCTACATTCTGGATGAAGTTCGATCTGATAAAAGCTGGATCTGAGATCAATGGAAGACAACAATTTTACACCATTAAAATTTTGAAGAAGTTCTTCCAACGTTTGCGGCCTGTCTGTTTCAGGAATAATGATAGTATTGATTTGTCTCGAATCTAAGACAAGTCTGATCGATCCATTTTTCTTCTCAACAACATGTAATGGATTGTTGTATGAGCTTACTGCAGGCTCAATAATGCCCTCGTCAAGCATAGATTGTACTTCTGTTCTAACACGGTCACTATAATGCGCCGGAATTACGTATGGTCTAACACAAAATTTGGTATGCTCACGAACACGAAATTGGTATTGAAATCCCTTGATTGTTCCTGTTTTGTGAGTAAAAACTGTGGAATGTGCTTGTAAAATCTCAAAGAGGTCCTGCCTATCAGTGTCATTACAATTCTCAATTGTTTGAATTTTATTCTGAATTAACTTATTAGTTTCAAATATGCCGTCGACATCATCCCTGTCAGTACTTGCAGAGTGATTGTTAGTGTCAAGTTCCGTTGAAAATTCCGAACTGTTGTCTAACAGTAGGTAAAGCCGATTAATTTCTTCGTCATGGTTTGAGAGCCAATCTTCAAATTTCAAAGCTACTGACTTACCTTCTTTTTCTAAACTTATTTCAGCATCGTGAAAGCTTAAGATTGCTTTGTATTCATTCAAAAAGTCTACTCCCAGTATAATTTCCGTCGACAATAATGGAACAATAAGAAAGCTCATAGAGAAGCTGTGGCTTTGACAAAAGAATTCTAAGTTGGTTTGTTGGCGTACATCTACACTTTTTCCAAAGATTGCACCTTGTAATTTAATCTTACGTAACGGAAGTGTGGGACAATCGTTCGATTTGTTGCATTTGCTAAAGGCTGTTTCACTAATTACTGAAATGGGACTGCCAGAGTCAAGTACTGCCGTAAATTTTACATCATTTACTGTAATGTGAATCACAGGATATGCAATGTTGTTATGTTTTATGTCGTGTTCCTGGAGTAAGATGTCCCTAATGTCTTCCATTTTTACGTAATTACTAGCTACGGCAGCTGCGTCGTCAGTTTCATAAGTATGTTTTGTGGCTGCCAGCGGTGTGAGTCATTGCCTATTGTCTCTTTGTTGGCGCGCGTCGTTATTGGGGTTTGGAGACCAACCTTCTACAAATTCACCGTGACGAGAGGGCCCTGCTCTGTTTGAATCCCGCCAGTTCTGATGCAATTCAGGTCTGTCGTTACGATCATATCTTCTGTCGTCATGTCGGTAGATTCCATAGTTTCTTTCTTGTCGGTCACGTGGTGGAGAATTTCTCCCTGAGTCGTAACTGCGCGCTGGACCGTTGCGTCTAAAGTTATTCTGTCTCCCTTGATAATAATTGTTTTGGTTCCCATATTGTCTGTTTCTCTGATTGTCTCTGTGATAGTCATTACCGCGGAGAGGTGATCTTTCCCTGTAATTATTACTGCTCTGCCAACGGTTGTCATACGGGTGGTGTCTGTTTTGGTCACGATTTGCGTTGTGAGAATAGCCTTGTCGTGTCCAGTTATTATTTCTTTCATCGCAGAATTGCGACGGATGTGACCTGTAATTGTTGTGTTCCTGGTTTCGCGTTCCGCGATTGTCAGTGTCAATTTCTAATTCTTGTAAGAGTCCCTGAAATGCTTCAATGTCGTCTTTGCAAAGTCCTGCCAAAATAATGTGTCGTAAATGTTCAGGCAATTTGATTAAGCAAATGCAGATAAGTTCTGAGGGGCTGTACGGGTTTGAAAGATACTGATTCTTATGCAACATGTCTTCAAAATATTTCATAAGACTGGAAAATTCAGATTGTTCGAAACGTCTCATCATTATGATGCTATGTTTTACTCGGTCTTGTGTGGCCTGAGACCAATATGCTGACAGGAAGGCATGGTAAAACTCTCCTTCACTGTGGCAATCGTGAATGACCGACCGCATTCTTACAGCTGGTTCATTCTCTAAGTAGCCACACATAAATTCTAATCTGTGCTCTAATGACCAGTTGGGAGGAAAACAATGAGAGAATTGATGGAGCCATGCTTGTGGATGAATGTCGTTGCCAGAATTCTTAAATGTTTTGAATTTACGTGTAGTAATGAACAGCTTATAGTCAAAGTCATCATGTCGGCGAGTCGCATATCGGTCATTGTTACGTCGTTTCGGCGGTTCCATTTCAAAATTCGGTGCACCTTGCCAATTTCTTTCATAACTTCCGAAGTGTCCTGTGTTATTATTTTGTGGTTGTTCCGTATTTCCAAGTCCCTCTTCCCGTATTGGAGCGCGAGTGGCCTCTGAAATACGTAATTCTTGTATTACCTGAGTCAGCTGATCTTGTACTTCCCGGATTTCTCTTTGGTGTTGCGTATTAATTTGATTCTGATTTTGTTTGAATTTCCTAATTTGTTCGCACTCTTCTGTGTCATTAAAGACTACCGGTTTTGTGTCGTTCAGATTATCATCTACCTTCGTAGATAAGTTAGTGAACTGATCCGAAAGTTAGGCTACTTTCTCCGATAGTGAACACATTTCCTCAATGTGTTTTTCTGAACCAAGTTTCAGATTGTCCATTTGTGTTGAAATCGAATCTACTGTGTTCTTTAAGTTTTCCTGAGTTTTTGCAAGTTGCGTAACTGAATCGGTAGATGCAACTGAGTCAAATTTAGCTTGCAAGGTCTCATGATTTTCATGAACAATAATTTGCAGTTCTTTTATGGCTGCTTCGTGATTCTGTAATGCCTTTTCATGCCGCGAAAAAATAGGTTGAAAATGCTCACAAATTTGAGTTTTTACATCATTACAGACTTTTTGACATTTCGATTCAATGTTATGTAACTCAGTAGTTAAATCTTCACGCGTTTGTTCAAGAGTTTGTTCCAATGAGTCTAACTTTTGAAGCTGTTGCTGTGTTTGTCTCTGATTTTGTTCCACTGTGTCTAACTTTTTGAGATTTTGTTCCACTGTGTCTAACTGTTGCTGTGTTTGTCTCTGGTGTTGTTCCATTGTGTCTAACTTTTCAAGCTTTTGTCCCATTTGTTGCATTAATTGTAATAACAATGCACTGGTGTCTGAAACATGTTCCTCAGTGCTTTTCGGCAGTGAAGTTGCACCGGCAACATTCACATTTTGACAAGCGGAAAATGTGTCTTGACTCATTTGAGAAAACGGTGAGAACCCAAAACCTGAGTCTGCAGTATTTGCAATATTGTGTTCTGTCATTCCCGATTCCTGAGGCGAGCTGTTGCTGACCAATCGATCGATTACGCTTCCCTGTTCACTACCTGTTTCACTGTCTACACCATTGTTTGCCGCCCGCTCCATTTCCCTATGCGCAATTACCAAATTACTACTTTGAACATTAGTTAATTCATTACTCTGCGGCGCTAACACACTGCTTTCGTCTTCACTGTCATTTCTCAGTTTACTTTGGAGCCTAGTATTACGTTTTTCACATGCCATAATTGTCACAATATTTCACACGATAACACAGAAAAGCACAATTTGAAGAGCAAAATAAAATAACATAGCAATGGAAATAATGTCTACTTAATTGCCAGCGCAGCTGCGAAATACTTGGTGCAAATCTACATGCATGCCACAACTGTCTTACTGTACAACAATGAAAAACTACAACAACAAAGGAAATTCTCTCTATGATTACGCGCTATCAATAAACAAAATCTACACTAATTACACAAACTACAAGAAAAAAAATCAGAAGATTCCAGTGAGGTATCCTGGCAGGGTCGCCATATGAAACGTCCCCTTTGAACAATTATACATGACTGTGCTTAAACTGACACACAATAGTTTGTTAGCGCAACGCAATCTGACTTTCAAAATTCCCTGCAAAAGAATGGCCCTGACTAACATTAAACTATACCTTTCACAAATCACTTACCTCACAAAAATCTTCGCTGCTCAAGCTACTGCAATACAGCAAGCGCCACTACTGCCAGCTAAATAAAAGATTCAAACTATGGAAGGCACTAACTACTGATAGGGATAGTTAGCAAATGAAAGATATTAATAGAGAACAAACAATGTATTTACCTTGATATCATCATATATAAATATAGCAGTTCATGACAAATTTCAAAACTCCGCCATCTCTCTCTCCACATCCACCACTGCTGACGGCTCACCTCCAACTGCGCAACGCTACGCGCTGTTCACATCCAGCTGCCGCTGCCCAACACTACAATGGCAGACAACAATGCAAACCAGCCACAGACTGCACACAGCACAGCCAGTGATTCTCACACAGAGCGCTATGTAACGTTGCCAATAAGAAAACATAAACAGCCTACTTACAAGAGGTAAGACTTGGTGCTTGTGGAGTCCTATGATTGGCGCGAAACCCTTGTCGAGGTAGTTGCACGGGTGCACTTATCAAATTTACCAAGGTTTGATGGAAAGGGACGAGTGGAGAAATGGGGATTCTGATTCAGAGTCCAGTCTGGAGAGGAGATTCTGGTTCAAATGCACCGATACTGGATTTAGGCACTGATGCGTAGTAGCAGGGATAACGAGAATCATCGCGTAGGAGCCTGGAAGCGGTGACGGTTTTGGTGCAGGCGTCACGTCAGAGGCGTCGGCCGCCGTGAGTTCGAGTGGTAGTTCCAAGACTCGAATTTTTTGCATACCTAATCCTGATCGATAGTCACCGGCCCGAGGTTACTGTGGCGTGGCACAAACGGAGCCTCTGCTGCGTTATCCGATGAATCTTATTGCTAGTGACTTCAACAAAAATGTTCAGATTTGTGTGAATTCCTAAGGGACCAAACTGCTGAGATCATTGATCCCTAGACTTAAACACATACCCATGCCCGAGGGAGAACTCGAACCTCCAGCGGGATGGGCCTTGAAATCCGTGACATGGCGCCTCAAACCAGGGGGCACTCGTCTGGTGACTTAAACATACACCGTACTGTTCAGTATTGAAGTGGATGCTCACTACCTCATTTGCCGGGATTTTGGCTACAACACGAAGAAAGTGCTGTACCTCGAGCGCCTTTGGTCTTTCAGAACATTGTAGAACGTGAAGTGGAGTGTTGATTTATTTAATCTGTTCGTTATTGCTCTGGAGTACTAGAAGGCGTACAAGTAACGGCCAGAGTACGTAAACAAAAGTAGCACGCACGCTCCGAACGCGGAAATACGGCTGCTAAAGCCCGACTTCGCTGTGGGAAACAAGAGCGCGTCTCCGTTAAGTGGTGTCTGCTTGCTCTACACATCTGCGCACTCGGCTGCGGACTCGTTGCATATTAGTGGTTCAAATCGCTCAAATGGCTCTGAGCTCTATGGGACTTAACTTCTGAGGTCATCAGTCCCCTAGAACTGAGAACTACTTAAACCTAACTAACCTAAGGACATCACACACATCCATGCCCGAGGCAGGATTCGATCCTGCGACCGTAGCAGTCGCGCGGTTCCAGACTGCTGCGCCTAGAAACGCTCGGCTACACCGGCCGGCGCATATTTGTGACCATACAAAGTATATAAGCATGCTTAAAATTTTGGAACTCGATTTCCTCGAAAACGGTAGAAAGCTGCATCTTCTAGTTACACATATTGACGTCGCAAGACGTTCCCTAAAAAAATTCTCAATATGAATCAGATCGGTGAGGGGAAGTTCGTACGTTACACTAGTAAGGTTGAAGTGCGTCTCAAAGGGAGATTTTATAGCCCTTAGTTATTACCAGATTCCACTTATGGCAATGACATATGGATGTATAATGAAAAACTATTACAAATCAGAGGGCTGTTCAGTCATAAATGGAGATACGTATGTTGGGAAGTGCTAAGAGAGATAGGGAAAAAAAAAACTTTCGTGGAAAAGTTTGGTATGGAAGATGTAAGTAAAGGAGAGAGCAAGGGCGTTTTCTACTGTATTCTAAGACATAATAAAACTCCAAGACGAACATTGATGATGGGTAGATCAAATAGGAACGATATGAATACACATATCAAAACCCGTTGAATGAAAAAAGTATAGAGGGAACTTTTAACCGGCACTGGATGTCGACTAGCTGATAATGAGGATAGTGATGGTGATGACATACAGAATTAATAGGTACGTGTGCGTGTGTGTGTGTGTGTGTGTGTGTGTGTGTGTGTGTGTGTGTGTGTGTGTACGTGTGTGTGAAAGAGGGAACAGGAGGAAGAGACTGCGCACGAATGACACTAGTTCATCCTTAAGAAGTTTAACTGTCTGTTTGAAAGTGGATGATGCCACATAGCCAGCCACAGTAATGTGACCACCTGTAAGAAAAATGAATAGTAACCTTTCGCAGCGAGGACCGCTACGATACGTGCAGGAAGAGAATAAGTGAGGCTAAGGAAGGTACCGACAGGGGTTTGGAGCCATGCCGACTCCATTGCCAAGACCAGCTGCACTAGGCTGGATTTCCGGAAGTCTTTTTACATTGTACCACGCAAGCGGTATGTAGTAAAATTGCGTGCTTATGGAATATCGATTCAGTCATGTGACTGGATGTGCGATTTCCCGTCAGAGAGGCCACACTTCGTAGTAATTGACGGAAGGTCATCGAGTAAAATAGAAGTGATTTCAGGCGTTCCCCAAGGTAGTGTTATAGGCCCTTTGCTGTTCCTTGTCTGTATAAACGATATGGGAGACAATCTGAGCAGCCGTCTTCGGTTGTCAGCAGATGACGCTGTCGTTTATCCACTAATACAGTCATCAGAAGATCAAAACAAATTGCAAAAAGATGTGGAAAAAATATCTGAATGGTGCGAAAAGTGGCAATTGACCCCAAATAACGAAAAGTGTGAGGTCACCCACATGAGTGCTAAAAGGAGTTCGTTAAACTTAGGCTACACGATAAATCAGTCTAATCTAAAAGCCGTAAATTCAACTAAATACCTAGGTATCACAATTACGAACAACTTAAATTGGAAAGAACACATAGAAAATGCTGTGGGGAAGGCTAACCAAAGGCTGCGTTTTATTGGCAGGACACTTAGAAAATGTGACAGACCTACTAAGGTGACTGCTCACACTACGCTTGTCCGTCCTTTTGTAGAATACTTCTGCGCGGTGTGGGATCCTTACAAGGTAGTACTGACGCAGTACATCGAAAAAGTTCAAAGAAAGGCAGCTCGTTTTGTATTATCCCGAAATATGGGAGAGAGTGTCACAGAAATGATACAGGATTTGGGCTGGAAATCATTTAAAGAAAGGCGTTTTTCGTTGCGGAGGAATCTTCTCACGAAATTCCAATCACCAATTTTCTGCTCCGAATGCGAAAATATTTTGTTGAAGCCGACCTACATAGGGCGGAACTATCATCACGATAAAATAAGGGAAATCAGAGCTTGTACGGAAAGATATAGGTGTTCTTTCCGCGCGCTATGCGAGATTGGAATAATAGAAAATTGTGAAGGTGGTTCGATGAACCCGCTGCCAGGCACTTAAATGTGATTTACAGAGTATCCATGTAGATGTAGATGTAGATGTAGATCGACGTGGTCCCACAGATTCTCGACTGGGTTTCATTCCGGGTAGTTTGATGACCATGGGAGTACGGAAACCTCATCCTAGTGCTCTTCTAACCAAGAAAGTGCATAGTGAGCTATGTAACTCGTTGCATTGTCTTGTTGGTAGATGCCATCTTGCCGACGAAAAACAAACTGTGTGAAGTGGTGGACTTGTTCCATAAGGATAGATGCATAATTCTGTTGATCCATTGTGCCTTCAACAACGACGAAATCACCTAGAGAATGCCACGAAAACATTTCCCAAACCATAACACTCCCTCTTTGTTTGATTTCAGACGATTCACGCCGTGCATGCTAACGGCCATCTGTCTAATGGAGCATAAAAAGGGATTCGTCTGAAAAGGCCACACGTCGCCATTCGGTGGACGTCCAGTTGATGTGTAAATTTCATCCTTAGTCGCCCATGAGCAGCAGTCGCTGAAGTGTCGTCGAGGAGACGCTGCTGGTAGCCCCTTGGTTCACCAGGGCGGTCTTCTGCTCAACAGCTGCACGTCTCTTCGCCAGTACCCATCTCCACAGCCGTTTTCCACCCGTGTTATCTATGGCCCGTGGTGCACCACTGCTGCTTTGGCGCTGATTTTTGACAGCGCCATTTGCCAAGCGCGGTTTACTTCAACCACGGTGGCACTCGAACAGTTTACGTACTTAGCCGTTTCGGAAATTCTTGGCCCGAAAGCCAATGATCAACCCCTTTTGGACGTGAGATAAGTCTCTCTGTTTCCGCATTACGACAGCGACTGCACTTTTCACCACGTCCCCTGACACGCTTTATATACTCACCACTGTTATTACTGTCACCTGCCATCTGTGAGTGGTTACTGAATGTTCACGTTGAACATAGGCTGTTGTTACACGAATATGGTAGGACCATGCGTAAGCATAGGAGTAAATTGCAGTCAGTGGTAATGTTTCAGTTCTCTTTCCTTTAGGTTTGCTTAGCATGGTCTACGTATCGTACTTCGGAGCAGTCACACGGATTTATTTTTGCCTGTTTTCATTTTTGTATGCCTTTACACAACCAAAACATTTACAGTAACAAAAGATATTGTTTCTCTCCAATGCAGATAGTTCTGAGACGTGCTTATATAGAATTGTAAAGTATAGTGATGGTTGTTGGTAATCTCTCCTGCTGGTTCTGTTATATGGAAATGTGAATCCGTCGTATATTGTAGTCACGATCGGTCTACAGATAGCATGAAGCATATGCTGTATATAGGTTTTCATGCTTTTGTTTGATTCTATGAAACTGGAAAACTAAAATGCTGCTATTAAGAAATGACGAAAATAGCTGTGATTTAGCAATAAATGACATAAAATGTCATTAAAAATCTACAAGTTGAAGTCATTCATTTTAAAAAATGAACAAATTCAAGAAACAAATTGACTAAATATAATTATCTCGAAGGGAGAAACGTAAATTTCAAATTTTAAGGACTCGAGTGAGGAATATGAAAAATCACAACATTAACGCTGAGTAAGATAGTAAAAAGAAACCTGACTGGCAAAGATATGCAACAGCACTCCAGACTACAAGATTTTCATATATATGTAACAGTAACTTAATACCGAACGTCAGAAATGTCTCATGGAAATCCACAGGGGTAAAAAAACCTAGCGAACAGGAGATATTACAAGGAAAATGTGATCGCAGCCCTTTTAGGTGTGCCTGTGTAAGGTCGTAATTTACTGGCTTTTAACAGCTGACACGCATAATTCGTCAGATAGGATCTGGAAACAAAACGCATTATTTCCACAACTGTATAAATCGCCAGCAAACAAAGGTATAAATTCCAACCGAGTGGCTTTCAAAACATTAGCTCGGTTTGAGCTAAATTCAGACGTCGGAATAAACTAAACAGACCGCTCAATAGTGTCATATCTGCGTCATACAGTCAGACTGTTCCCATTCCCATCCAAATAGAGAATACATTTTATGGTGACACCTACGTTAAAATGCTGTGAATATTGTAAATCCTACTTATCACTTCTACATGTTAAACTGTAAAACAATTAGAAAAGCAACAACTGGTGTTCTACTAAAATAATAGATGTTTTCAGGTCTCTAAAGTGAAAGTGTGCAACTGAACGACACACTCGTATGTGATGTTGCATTTAATGTTTGTTGAAGGATTAAGAAGTTAAAATATTGTTAGCATTGCTTGTGTAGTTCTAACAGAAATTTAGACTCATAAAAGGTGTCACAACGATTAAAGTACCTACTGAAAATTAAGAAATTTATGACCTCCGAGACGACTGTTGATGTGGCAGACATTTTATTTCCATGATCGGTTATCCATTGTGCTATCCAGTGCTACATTTGAGGCCATCGCACCCCACCTGCATCCTACAGAGTACAATATAGACAGTTACTCGTTTGTGTTACAAATAATGCCAACACAAAGGTGTATATGATCTCTTTACTTGATAATAATAGAATTTGATAAACAAAAACTGAAACAAAGAAGTAAGAGGAGAATGACAATATAAATGTGTGCGAACTGAATAAATCGTTCGGTATTTGCAGATATTGGCGTAGAGAGATTCGGAAGTAATGGCTGAGCTATCACTGTCACATCACATAATGCATTAGATTAGTTTTTAAACCGAGGGAAGTTATAATTTACCTCATAGTCCAGAATCGAAAACTTGAGCGAAACGCTTGTGTTTTCATTTATTTTTAGACTATCACAAAACATATTGGGAAGAACCGAGAAATTGATGAGTGTGTTCGATACAGGAAAGCTACTTTGAAGATACATACTGTAATGTGTGAGCCAAAGCGATGCCCAACAATCCAGAGACACGGGGGAGAAAATTTGTATACGCCAAACGAAGCTGACACAAGATAAGAGACCTTGGAAGGCTATGAAGCAGCGGCTACCTTTTGACAGTTCATCGTAGAGGCAAGTAGAGGGATCCGACGTATGACTTGTCGTAGGTACAAGACAAGAGTGCAGGTATTTGCACAATAAAAGTGCTTATCCGATAAACGCGAGGAAACAGGGCGTTACGAAACAACATCAATCATTTTTACAATATATGTTTATGGATGGGAAAAAAGATCCGAGACAGGCAATCAGATGCAAGGCCACACCCATAGATAACTTTTCATGATGCGAGACGAGAGATCTCAGGTTTGATGTAAGGCACCTCAACGGTCGGTGGGGGCTGTAAAATACATTAAAGGTGCACTTAGGCATGACTGCCAGTAAGAACCATAGCTGTTAGCCATTGCTCAGAGCGCAACCCAACCTTCGCTGCGACACTCAGCTACCACCACTTGAAGAAGCTGCTCGTCTTCTGTGTGCAGCACGCACATCGCCCAGCGCCTGATGTTCCGATCGCCATCTGGTAACGACATACACTCCCGCTTGCTAAAATGATGCGTATGTCTCAGAGTAACAATAACTAAAGTTTAGAAATAACGAACCCGAATTTTCAGTAATATAATGGAACATTACTGTTTTCTTAGTTGCTGGACGGCATTACATTACGATGGCGTGCTGAAAAGTAATGCCTCCAAATTTTTTATATGAATGCTGATACAGGTTTTGAAATAAAACAAACTTTATTAACATTCTACATCTTTATTCTTCATGTCTACATATTTATTTTTCAACATAGTCACCCTATATTTCTCAGAACATAAGATCGGTTTGTTGATATCGTTACTGCAGCACGTTTGAGACTGACGGCGCCACAACCTCACCTCTATTTACACCGCTTCTTCACTATCAAAGTGAAGTCTTCGAAGAGGTTCCTCATGTGTTGAAAACAGATGAAAATCGGATGGGGCCAAGTTGACATTGAATGGGGGACGATGGATGACAATGAATCCAAGACGACAGATTGTAGCTAATTTCGCAGCACTCATCTGTGGGCTGGCATTGTCATGTTGAAGTACAGGGCGCTTCATATGTGAACGAACATTTCGCATTCGTGCTTTCAGTTTTATTAGCTGTTTCTTATGTACTGATATAATTAAACTACACACCACCATCGTACACTCTACAATTCGGAGCCCTCTAGCGGCGAAGGGTTCAACTAGCGTCAGCGAAGCGAGAAAATCGACCAAGAAATGTGCATATAATACTTTAACCGACACTGAGAAAAGAATGAAAAATTCGGAGGCATTGATTTTCAGTACACTCTCGTAATAATTTTGAAATAATGCTTGGTAAAGGGCAACTAAAATGAACTAACCGTGGTAGAACCAGAAACTTTTCTGAAAATGAAACGATTCTAATGTATTCTATCGCCATTATCGCAGTCTGTACTCATAAGCTCTTTCCTTATTAAAATAATATGCAAATGTCATACTGAAGTGCGGTTACCTTATAATTTATAAATTAGGCGGCCAACGTGGAATCATGTTAAAATCGATCAATTGTGATTACTGAGGAGACGACAGGACATAGATAAGAGGTGCTAATCTCGATTTTGGACTGTACATAACCACGGTCATCAGCAATGGCATGGGATAATGCGATCGCAGAAAAGTGTGTGGGTGGCTTATCTCACACACCACCTTAGGAAAAGGTAATGATGGAACAGTTTTCTTCAGTTTTTATATGATTATACGACGCTGCAAAACCATGCAGGGCCACAAAGTATTCCTGATCATTTCCCTTTCCATATCTCTCGACAATTTTTTTTCTATTTATTAGATACCATAACGCTAGAATTATTCCTTACAGCTAAACTTAGCCGTGTATATCATCCAGGTTGAAGGTTCTACAGGTATTACAACAAAATGGTGTGGAATCGGGAAGAAAATGGCTCTGAGCACTATGGGAAGTCTGAGATCATCAGTCCCCTAGAACTTAGGACTACTTAAACTTAACTAAACTAAAGACATCACACACATCCACGCCCGAGGCAGGATTCGAACCTGCGACCGTAGCGGTCGCTCGGTTCCAGAGAACCGGGAAGAATATTTGTTGTAATGGAAACAATATGGAATTAGTTGATGCGTCTTTCAAGAGCTATGAGCGATTTAGCAGCGATCACTTTTGTTGTCAGGCAAGTCCTAAATAGCTTGCAGATCTGTATTGTATAATTTTATAGCAGCATTTAGCTGTTCTTGTCTGGCATCCAGATATAGCTGAAGATCTTACGTGGGGACACTGTAACAACTATTACGTAACATATAACGTTTACGTGTACAGAAATAACAATGAATGTGGAACTGATCATTTACGCTCGGCTGTTGTTCCGTGTCTTCTCGTCGTTTCTGGCATTATTCTCTAATCCTAAATAATGAAATATCATTAAAAAGTTTGACTGAAATTGAGAAGCAACTGCGTAGTTATCTGTTATCCAGTAACGGTCTGTTCCATGCGGCTGTCGTGATGACTGGGTGTTGTGTGCTGTCCTTAGGTTAGTTAGATTTAAGTAGTTCTACGTTCTAGGGGACTGATGACAATAGATGTTACGTCTCATAGTGCTCAGAGCCATTTGAACCATTTGAACCATGCGGCTGACATTTTCATACTGTTTGCTGTAGAGATTTGTTCACGAAATATTCAGCTATTAATTTCTTTTCTGTATTAAAGCAAGGTCTATATAATAAATTGCGTTTTCAACTTGCTCTTCTTCTGTCACACTCTTTGAATTATACAACCATCTTACAGCCGTATTTTCACAGTCATAATGTATCTCTTCCTCTTTTCCTTCTGATCCATTTACCATTACTGTATCCGCACTGAATCTCTCAATGATCATCGACTCGTAAGTCAGTGTTCTCGTTAATTTTCCGGTATCTTCCTTAAGTCTGCCAATACTTGCATAATTTCTTCAAGCTTTCCACATTTAATCATTCATAGCTATACGGTCCAGTTATTTTTTTCTAACTTTCTCGGATCGCACAAGTAACCTCTTATTGTCTGTTTCTCCTATAATTCATGTCTACCATGTATACAAAACGACACTTCACACAATACTGTCCGTGTCTGTATATCTGGCCAGCTCAGCACTTCTTCTAATAAGTGGGATCAAAGAAAACGGATTCCATTCGGTGTAGCCTCGAACCCATCTAACTCGATCCTACGTAAAGAAATGAATGAAGTGTTGAATTCTTAGATAGGTTGATCGAGGTTAATCGTAAGGGAGAAGATGAATGGGAATAGTTGTAACGCAGTAACTACACCGGCAAAAATCTTACTATCACTGAAATACACTTCACTTCACTGCTTCAGTACTACTTGCAAACAAATATTTACTCTTAAATCAGGGAAGAAGTGTGTGCCAAATTTTATGAGTGGGTTTCACAAATTAAGGAGAATATTAATCCACAAAAAGTTAAAAAATTAATATTTTTTAAAACTTAGAAAGGAAATGTGGGATTGAGATGAACGTGAGTGAGAATAGCGAAAATGAGGAGCGAAAGTACAGCATGACAGTATCAAATCAGGACCACTCAAGAGTTTAGCTACAGACTGAAGGAAGTGATTCATCCCCTGGTCACGTAAATTCTGACAGTAATTTAAGCCTCGCGAACGGTAAATGTCACCATATATCGTAGAGGCTCTTCCTCCTCCTCTGAATGTGTGAGCTCACTGTACAAAATTTTCGCCAACATGAAACCCAGAACGAGGACTTCTGCAGTGGAAACTAACTAAGCGATGCGAACATTACGTTTTTGCTACTTCGGCGAACTGACAAAAGTAAGGCTGAGCGATTGTGCTTGACTTTCTATAAAGAGTCGGACCTGGAAGGAAACAGCACACTGCCGTGGTTATCATTGCTCTTTATTACCGTCCTAAATGAATGGCCTAAAATACTGTGCCACTATTAACGCAAGTTCTGAGGAAACTGTAGAGATCTTTTTGGATGCTGTTACCAATAACGTCTCAACAGAGGTACTGACCTCCTCACACAAGGTAATGTATGCAATGATGACTGCCATAGTGCGGAAAATTATTTAACTGAGAACAGTTACATCACAGTTAAAATCATTCAAAACGGTTTCGTGTCTAATGAGTTAAATTATCTAATTTCCACTTCTCTCTCGTCTCTGCAACGTACAGAAAATTATTATGCAAATTTTAACACTTATTAATTAGTAAATTAATGATTAAAATTGTGGCACTCCTATTTAATTAAGTGTCCATGAATTTTTGTGATACAATTGTATTAAAACTGCCACTCTTTTGGGTGTCACACTATGACTTGACATCTTTTTAAACTGACATATTTCAAATGAAATTATGAAACCTTATAAATATTAACATAATAATGTCTTATATAAAGGTCACCTAATAACTACAAGTTTTACATTACCGCTTTCTGCAATTTATTACCATCTTTAGTTGTGATTGAGCTACTAGCTGCTTCGTCATGATATAGAGATATTCAAGTTACCAACGTTGAACATAATGGATTTGTTTAAAATACGTCATACATTATATCGTCACATGATTAGTCTACTTTAGTATGTGATGAAATGATACAATTTATCGACATGTTTTATATCTCTCAACGGTGTTCAGAGTGCATAGCTTCAATTTTCATACATTAGGAAGAAGTTGTTAGTGAATCAATCAGATGTGAAGATGGCAATAAACTCGCGAAAATGATACCGTGAAATTGTAGTTATTAAGCGATCTTGACCAAATAAATTATTATATTAAAAACTTAATTGGAAAGTGGCAAATAGAGAATTCTTAGTTACGTGTTCACTCAGCTGATCCCATACCTAATGATATGTCGTTGCTATTTACTTATTCAAGTCTTAGATTCCAATCGTTAACTTACAAAATTCATTTAAGATGTGATTCCATAAAGCAGAAAATAGAAGATGGACGTTCCAAAACGCAAATACGGGCGTAAAAAACCGACTATAGGAAAAGGTTACAAAAACTACAGATAAGGACTGGGCAAACATTAGAAAATATAGCACTGCAGGCCAAACCACTAAAAATGCCTGGTGGAAAGGAAAAACCTTCAAATCTATTTTATCTTATCCTGGCGCAGTTTAAAAAAAATTCATTTTTAAATATTTAGACATATGTCACCTATAGTATTAGTTATTTATCAATGTTATATTTTATTGTATTTTTAGATCTGCAAATGATCATAAAATATGATCGAAACTATTTATCAAGTGATACAATTTGTAACTGAGCCTATTATAATAATTGTTTAAAAAAGTTAAAATAGTTATTGAACCTCTTGTGGCAATATATGACTAATTATTATGATTTATAGAATCCAAACAACAAACATGGAAAGAGTGGCCAGGCAACAAAAAACTAAATTAAAATTTCAGCTTGTGGCTATCAAATATAGTTATTAAGAGTAACGTTTAAAATGAGATGTAATTTCGGAAACGCGTGGTTGGAGGATAAATATATTGTACTGAGATAGTTGTTTAAGCTCTAGATTACGGCAAATTTGAAAAACTTTTTCAGTCTCGATTATTGATAAATAACTAATTCTCTAGGTGACATATATCTAAATAGTTAAAAATTAATTTCCTTAAAATTGCACCAGGATAAGATAACATAGATTTGAAGGTTTTTCCTTCCCACCAGGCATTTTTTAGTGTTTTGGCCTCCAGTGCTACGTTTCCTGATTTTCAGGAGTTTATTGCCACTCTCCATTTTCGAATGCACTACTGAAAATACGTTTTTATTGTTTGTTGTACAGGAGGTGCGCCGGGTACGAGTGGTCCCTGAATGCAATAACTGCTAACACAAGCTGTTGTCAAACTAGGTATTCAAAAAGGAATTTCTTTCTTTGGGTACACACGACTGAATGCAGAGTTTAATTTTGTGAGGATTATTTTTCTGTTGCCCCAGGATGCATGGAAAATTTGCTAAGGCTAACAGAAGCAAGGTAGCACGATAATAATTTCGTAATAAGAAATCAAGCAGTCATTCTCCCTCTGGCGTTGCTACTGGTATAGCGGATGAAGACGAAATGCAAACGAAAACACTATCGCAAGAAACGCGTGGCGATAAACCGAGCGAAGTCGTCAAGGCGGGGCAACATTCCCGGAAGCTGCTTGCTTCCTATCTTGAGGCGTCGCTCAAGGATCTTGAGGGATGCTGGCCCTTATGGTCCCGGAGCTGGACCCTTGCTTCCCTGGGGAGCGCCACCCGAGCCAATCACGCGTCTGCGAAAGTGAACGTCCGGCGCGTCTGGAGGCCGAGGGCGGGGGTGGAAATGGGAGCGGGCCCCAGAGGACGACCCGTATGGTTTTGCAATACGTCCGCTGCTGCTACCACAGACCTCGTTTCGGAATGCTCGCAACCGATCTGCAATATTACCGAGACCCACCAGAAAATTTACAACAACACGCAATTTCGACTGACAAGATCATCATGTATTGTCATTCCGGCCACCTCATTCACAAGAGAATACCACAGGGTATTTCTCACGCATACTATTTCCGTTTCTTTAAAGGAACACATTTTTTGTCCAGGTTTTGCTTTCTACTTCGATGTCTCCAGACTGCGATGGCTAGTGAGATGAAACAAAAACGCCAGAAACCGTGCAAGGGGGTATAACATATATTACGCTTACACCACAGCGGTTTAACTGCTGTTTACGTGCCGCGAGTCTACAAAGAGCATTTATTACGGTTGTGCTATTCGTGTCATTAAAGTTGTTGGCGCTGAGACGGAGAGATAATCGACTATGACAGCGGCGATAGGAATGGAAAGATCTTGCAAATTACTGGATTTTAGTTAAGTTGATGTTGTTCAACATGTGAAAGGCACAACGTGATTTGAGTATTTACCAGGAACAATAATAATAGTAGAGGAATGACTTTAACTTAAGCATCATACCCTCAAAATAAAAATAGTAGTCTTGGTCAGGAGAAGAAAACAGTCTTGGTTGCGATGTAGAAGTTACTGTTTGTTTATTCATCAATGACGCCCGTTTCGTCTAATTCAAGGCATATTCAGACTGGTCTGCATTAAAATATAATCCAGTTAGAAAGACTTGATGTTAATAAGCGAGTTATAGATATGGATGATGAAACGTCCGCAAAAATAAATTGTCCTCGTCATGTGGAAAATGAATGGTCGAATAAAATATATGCTCCCACCATGTATTAAAAGCATGATATCCGATAAACTTGAAATAAACGAAATGAATTAAAATACCAATAACTGCAACCAGGCATTTTCATGAAATTTATGCTCCACAAAGCGAAAGAAGTAAAACCGAAATAGATGCTAAACAAACTTCCTTGCCGGGACGCATAATGTGGTCCAATGGATGCAAGGCAGGATCAGGCGTGTACAATCTCTCAAATGGTAAACATGCTGGAAGCGTCGTTCTGAATCCTGCGACAACGTACACAATACGCCGAGGCACTTCAGACGTTTGGTGAGTGTGCATCGATCGGTTTGGATGACGTTAGTTCACCATGAGTCGCGTATAGGTATTTTTTAGAATTTTATTTAGATTATTCTATAAACAACTAACCACATCGTGTTGAAACAAGGAGTCCGGAAAACATACGTTATTTACAGCAAGAGTTTTCTTAGTAAAAATGTGCCGAAACTGAAATACAACAAGCCACTTACAAAGGCACAGTTTGGGCCTTAATTATCGTACGGCAGAGAAACTTGATACACATGCTAATATGTTAATGCGGAACCGATCTACGCAAATGAAAATTAGTTCCAATTATGGCCACACGATGCAAATCTGGCGTTGTAGACGCAAGAAAGACGTATATAAATGTTTCCATATGTAGTGAAAAAGGTCAAAAAAGTGAGAAACGCATAATGTTAATTTTTTTATTAACCGCCCCTTACTCTGTTTGTTCAAAGTAAGTATTGCAGACATCGACGAAATGTACAGCAATTGATTTGCACCTGTTGGCCAAAATTGGAACTAATTTAATATCCAGCGTAAATCGATTCCGTATCATCACATTAGCATATCTACCGAGTTTCGCTGCCATATGATAATTACAGCCCACACTGGACCTTCGTGAGCAGTTGCACTTTAATTATAACCACCCTGCACTATATACCAAATTAATGAAATTATGTGAGGTAGGACAGGGACATTTATTTTATACATGTATTTTCTATCAAAATAGCAGAAGAATAGATGCAAAGTACAGTTAGAATAGTATATGACAGGGCACACAAAGTAGTTATTAGTACTTACTCAGCTAGTAGTTAGTAGTTACGGAGGTACTAGTCATTCAGGATTTTAAATTATGTGCCTTTGCTTTGCCACTGTCATTTGACCTACGCACAAGGTTCTGCTTTCCGTGACTATTTGCTCGTAGTATATATTTTCTGTTTTTAACTATGTTCTGTTTTTTGATAAACTGTTTGAGACTCTGCGTCCTTGTATACCTTCACATAATTTCAACTTATTGTATTTCAGTTTTGATACATTTTTATTAAGAAAACTCTTGCTGTGAATAACGTACGTCTTTCGGACTCTCTGCTTCAACACGATGCGGTTAGCTGTTTATAGAAATTTCTAAATAAAATTCTACGTCCAGTACTGTCTACGTTGTCGCAGGATGTAGAACGATATTTCCAGCATATTTACCATTTGAGAGATTGTACAGGCCAGATCCTGCCTTGCATTCACTGGGCCACATTACGCGTCCCGACAAGGTAATTTGTTTCGCATTTTTTAGGTTTTTCTTCTTTCACTTCGTGGAGTATAACTTTCATGAAAATGACTGGTTGCAGTTTTTGGTTTTTGAATTCATTCCGTTTATTACAAGGTTATCGGATCTCAAGCTTTTAACATATCCTGAGAGCTTGTATTTGATTCGTGTATTCTTCTTGCACATGAATTTTTGCGGACGTTTCATCATTTATATCTATAACTTACTTATCAACATTTATCGGTAAGTCTAATTTTTTATTTCCTATTTTCGTCCAATCCCAAAGTAGGGTCAAGCTTTCCTAATTGGATTGTATTTTAATGTAGACCAATCTGAAGATGCCTTGAGTCAGGCGAAACGTGCGTCAGTGATCAATAAATAAACAGTAATTTCAACATCACAATCACTACATATTGATTGCTGTATCACAGCGCCATGGCATAGAATAACTTTTAAAATAGTCTTGGTCCTACCAATAAAGAATCTGTGGTGTCACCTCCAGACACCACACTTGCTAGGTGGTAGCCTTTAAATCGGCCGCGGTCCGTTAGTATACGTCGGACCCGCGTATCGCCACTATCAGTGATTGCAGACCGAGCGCCGCTACACGGCAGGTCTAGAGAGACTTTCTAGCACTTGCCCAGTTGTACAACCGACTTTGCTAGCGATGGTTCACTGACAAAATACGCTCTCATTTGCCGAGACGAGAGTCAGCATAGCCTTCAGCTACGTCATTTGCTACGACCTAACAAGGCGCCATGTTCAGTTACTATTGATATTATGAATAATGTACCGTCAAGAGCGACGTGCACCATTTATGGATTAAAGTTAAGTAGTCCACCAGCTACGTCCGTTTTTTCTAAATTCTAATTTCCTTGACCTGTTCCAGACCTCACGCCAGCCTGCGTGATCTAAAACGCGTGCCTTTCGGGTTCCTCTAATAACACGGTGTTGGCTCTCCTGCCAAACCACAACAGAATCCACTGCAGATTTGCCTAAATTTGCTGTTTCACACAATTTTAGCGGCGTTATGAGGCATAAATGTCGATATTATGTGTCCTTAGGAGTCATAATTTTTGTCAAGCACAATTGGATTTCAGCTTCAGCAAAACAACACTCGGTGCAGTTATTTTCTTGCACAAGACAAGAATATGCGGTAATGTTTCTAATCAACTCAGTTCCTGTAATCCGCATCATAATTTGAAGTTGGAAAGGGTTACATTTTGATAAATGATACTTATAATTCAGTCCAACGTAATATTTTGATGTTACCTCTTCCACCGTAGAGGAGCGTTTCCGTAGGCGTATTCTACTCAGTCTGTCTTGCATCAGCATCCTCAAGACCTGCATTTATGTAACACACGAAATGTACTCGCAACGCCGAATACGAACAAGCATCAGCTTTGTAAGGGAATAACACTGGAAATTTGTGCTGGACCCGAACTCGAAACCGGATACCCCACACTACGCTAGCGGTCGCCTTAAAAGCATTGGCTGTTCGTACACGACTCACTGCCAGATCAAACTTCCATATATCGTCGTACTTGCATCACAACCTGCACTCGTAGACACATATATAATTCCCGAACAGAGGACTTTTAATTGGAAGTCGCTGGCCCGTATTGGCGGATAAATACGATGTTGCAGTGCCTATGTTGTTTACGATAACGATGCAGTGTCCCTTCGGACACTCATTCATGACAGAAGGAACACTGCATCGTTCTTCCGAACAACACAGGTACTGTAGTATCTTATATTTATTTGCTGTAGGAGCATTTTCCTATTACTAATCGCATATGCGCCCATCTACACATTTTAACACGAAAATTGGTAGGTAGCACTCACATCTAGAATCGGTTTCCTGGAAGAGGCCTGCGCACATTCAGCCATGTGGTTTTTGTTTACCACAGCCGATTTACAGCTATTCCGTGGAACATATTTATAGCATCATTCTGAAAACCACTTCGTTCTGTTTTGCTCGTTGGCATAGATGTGCGCTCTTCTCTAGTTCTAACTGTACTTCAAACAAGAAAAAGCAGTCACGTTCTACATCTATATCGACATGGATACTCTGCTAATCACACTTACGTGCCTGGCCACCTTCATAATAATTCTCCATTATTCTCTATATTCTTTTCCTCACAACACACCTCAAGCAAACGCCTTGGTTTGCGCCAGTTGTGAGTGGTTTGGATCTGCGAGAGTCTGCGCACTGCAAAATTTATTTTATCGAGATACGTACACAGTACACTTCGATTAAGAGGAATTCAGGTCAACAAAAAAATATTATCTTCAGAAGAAAATTATGTTTTACATCCTGGCTAATTCTGGCGGTTTCTTTCTCCAATAAGCTAGATATAACGTAAGAAAAGAGACAGACAAAGAATCATTAGTATCACAGCACCGGCACAGTTGGAATGTCGTGCAACTCAACGCGGAATGGATTACGAGCATTTACACTACCACAATCACCAATCCACGTGAATTGTTCGGGAAAAAGTCGAGTCAAATGTGCGAGAGATCCATTGACGACAAGACCTGCCCATCACTTTGTGCACTAAAATGTAGACGTATGTTGAGAAATATGAACCAGGCGGCTAAGTTACATGTAGAGCTGCTAGATAAGTGCTGGTGCGGTTGGCACTTACATAATTTCCTGTTGGACACTAAGAAATGGGGTATAGTTTTCTGGCCGGCCGAAGTGGCCGTGCGGTTAAAAGCGCTGCAGTCTGGAACCGCGAGACCGCTACGGTCGCAGGTTCGAATCCTGCCTCGGGCATGGATGCTTGTGATGTCCTTAAGTTAGTTAGATTTAACTAGTTCTAAGTTCTAGGGGACTAATGACCTCAGCAGTTGAGTCCCATAGTGCTCAGAGCCATTTAAACCATTTTTTTTTTTGCAGTTTTCTACAAACTTCTACCTTCTCCATTCTATCACTTCGAGTGAAAAGTGCTATTCTTAGTTGTCTGTATGTGAAACACATGCTTCCTCGCAAAAAGAAAAAACTGGAATGTGTTAAAACCTTACATGTATGTATTTTTTTCTCTACACATGGCTGCGACGTGAACATATAATATCTTTGATAATAACTCAGCATTTACAGTATTCGATTCCTTTACTTTTCACATATTATCATACGTTTTGTTCAAAATCATTTCGTTGTAGTTTACTCACACCGAAGAAATCTATGCTGTATTGCCTATGGTTCTCCAAACTACCATTGTTGGTGAACTACATCGCATAAATCACAGAACATATTCGGAATGAAATGTTGCATATGTGAAAGCTTCATTTGCTAAACACTCGAAACAAACTCTAAAGGGTATGACGTTCAAAAGTTTCACAGTTCAACGTTACTTCAAATGGATCAGTGTGGTACATGATCTGGTGGGTTAGCACAGTCACACAAAACTCACACAGTTCAAATACGGTGGTCTGATGAAAAATCTATCTAGTGCCTATAGAAAAATAAAAATGACCGAGGCATGTACATTCAAATTTTAGTTGCTGCTTTTACTGTAATAATATACAAAATAAAGGATTTTCCAAATGGATACATTTCAAATTGATCTACCGCTGTTTTCACAGATTAAATGGCAGTGCCATGATTTATTCTTATGTACGCCTCCCAACAATATTAACAGCCCTTACAATCTGGAGAAGCTACCACGAGTCAGCGTTGCTGTTAGTAAACAGACCCTTGTCTGTATTTATTTAACCGTTTAATCTCCCATTTAATGCAGTCTTTCAATTACGTCACCGTAGAATGTGTATTGACCTCAAGACTGATAGGAAACGAAGGTCTCAGAACAACAGTGGCCCATGATTACCATTATTAGTTTATAGAGAAGCAAGAGGGTGATGGGAGAGAAACGAATAATAGTAATAATAATAGCATGAATGGAAAAAATGGAAAGAGAAACACATGCTAGCAAAGGAACACGGACAGAAAGCAAGAAAATGTTGTTAATCAAAGACCTACAGCAAAGAATTATCGTATATTGACTATACTCGAATAAATTTAAATATCTAAGCAAATGATTAGTTTTCCTGCTTTCTGCTAGCAACAAATCTCTTAACAACTGTAGAAGTGCACTAGGAGAAAGAGTAAAGTGCTAAGACGAAAGAAATGTGATGTGATATAAGTGCAAAGTTTTACGATGCTGTGTTAAATAAATTTGCTACTGACATTGATGAAGCTGCTTCAGTTATTTATAAAAACCTTTAATAATGAAGACATGAATAATCACCTTGATACATAGCTATTGCACTCAGTGAGAGTATGATTTTTATGCTTAACGATAGTGAACTAATTATATGTTTGACTTCTGGAGCACTTGATTAGTCAAGGCTTTACGATCAAGTAACATACTCGCTGTCATGTAAGCTTTACATACACTCTACGAGAATTTATTCTGTTGAATACAGTGCTGTATGCACTCATGTTCAGAAAAAAACAGAACACCTTGAACGACTGGAGATAAGACTTTCATATTGACAGGACATGTACAGTAGTATGTTCTGCAGAAATGATTAGCATCTCAGTCATTCCGGTTCAGCATGTGTCCTGTTGCCTAGTAGACACAGGATCAGCCATGGACTCTAATAACTTGTACATGCGTGATGGTATCGACCCATATAAGACGCGAATGGCGTCCTGTGTTATAGCCATCCACGCTGCATTCACCTGGTTCCAGAGTTCATACGTGGTGCTTGGCGCTGGATCGCAGCGCTGCACCCGTCGTTTCACCATATCTCACACATTTTCGATTGGCAGCAAGACTGGTGATCTGTCTGGACAGTGATAAAGGCTGTCATCCTGTGACACCAAGAAGGCACATGTTCGTGCAGCAACATGTGGTCGTGCATTGTTTTGCTGAAAAATGGCTTCTGGTGTGTTGTGAGGAAAGAATATGGCTACGGGTCGCAGGATGTCATTCACGTAGGTCATACTGGTCATGCACCAACTGTGATTTGGCGTTTTACCCAATAGCATCCCGCGCCATAAGGGCCTTAGTTGGCATTGTACCGCTTGTGCGAATGCAGCTCTCCCTGTCTGCGGCAAACCAAAATGCGGCCGTCATTTTCAGACAAACAGAACCTGAATTCGTCCGAAAACACTTTCTGATGTCATTCTTGCCCCAAGTGACGTCATTCCATATACCACTGCCGTCTAGTATTTTTTTGCACATTCGTCTTAAGGTAGGCGGAGAAGTGGACGACGCACACGTAACCCATACCCCAGTAAACGGACTGTCGCCCCTGACAGTGTACGGCGTGTTACTCTGTTCCGCTGTTGAGCTAGAGCTGAGGAGGACGCAGATCTGTCCTGCAACACCATTTGGATGACGTGTCGATTTTCTCGGGGGGACGGTCTGGGTGGTGCGACCTGACCCATCTCGTACTGTTCTACGACTTTCCGTGAAATATTCGGCACACACCCGTTGTACTGTTCGTCCCACACGAGCAGCAATTTCCCGGATGGATGCATCACATTCCCTCAGATCAATAATGAGCCCTCTTTCAAACTCAAAAATTGGCCATGTGCCTGCAATCGAGTTAAGTTTAATCCTTGATTCATAATAGAAATAGTTTAATCGTGTAACCTCGTAAACCTGTAAGCCACCGATCCCATGTTAGGTCTCGTTAAACTAAGCAGTTCCCCTCTCTTCAGGAAAGCGAAGAACTTCGTTGGCCTCCTTGGTCATCATACGGTGTGAAATAAATTCCTGATGCACCAATGTATCCACATTAACCAAATCTTATTGTCTCAAAGAGAGAGAAGTAGACAGAACATGCTAAAAACGAAGTAAACTGCAGTCATTACAATTTAATTCATGCCAATTAGACGCAACAACTTAACTGAGAACATTTTGTACAAGAATTCCTATACTGTTCTATGTAATGACAAATTGTTTTAGGTCACCTTTCCCCACAACAAGTAAACTGCATTACTCGAATTCACTGAGGCCAACACATTCTAATAACGAAAATGAGATTTCTTGTCAGACACGACGTTGCATTATAGTCATTATTACCTATTTTCCTCTTACTGCTTTAGCACTGAGAGTCATTCACATTTGTGGATATTAAAGAAGTAATACAACTTCCTATTGTTGGGTCTCATCGAGTTTACTAAAAGTTGTTTATTGGTACTTACGAATCGTCGTAGCCTTCGTCATCGTCGAGAACACCTGCATCTTGACGAAAACGTCGCATGATCTGCCTGTGAGTCTCCAGTAAAGTCATTGGACGATCACCCTCAGCAGAACTGCAACGTTTGAAAAGATAACATATATTTTCTGCCCAAGACTCGTTTCTTCTTTTGACAATGAAGAAGTTAATATTTACAGTTAAAAAGCGACGTAAATCATATTGTAAACAATTCGGTGATCAGAGAATAACAAGGAGTATTATGCAAGAGAGCGATGCTGTTTACAGCGTAGAGAGTTACTCGATGGTCTACCTGCAGTCTTCGTTTGGTAATAATAAATAATTTGGCACATCACAGCAATAAATGGAAGATTTTATGTTTACCTTTATTGTTTGTTGCACTTCGTGTGACGGGAGTGACGAGAAAAATTCGGAAAGTACCATAACCCGAGTTCCCAGAAACGTCACTCAATTGAAGACCGGTCAAAATAAGCGAACACGTGTCTCGACTTGTCCGTAGATAATCGACCGTTTCTGACAGAACGACGGTCAAAGTTTCCCAGGTACTTTATGTGCCTTTTAGCGTGTCCATAATTTATGCGCAGCAGTCGCACATCTAGCGTCGTGGCGTAACACCTTCGCGGCCAGTTTTCGAAACCCGATTATTACTTTTAGTTAAGTCTTTCATTTATCTACCCATTTTCGTAGAAGATTATTACACGAATGTTTTCTAATGTATATTGCAGTAATGTTGACTTGATCCGTGTACTAGTAGTACTTCTGGTGAATAAATTTAAAAAAATAAGAAAGAGAAACTGTAAATGAATGAGAAAATTGTTTTCAGTGAAATTCCTGCATAGTATCTTTATCCGTAAGCATCATCAAGCGCCAATTTCCGGCAAATTGATTCGACCTACGTGGTTTGCAGTAAAATTATTGCCAATACGTGAAATCGTCAGTAATGTTCATAATGTTTGTTTCCCGAGTGAGATTTGTGGTGTCACCGCCAGACACCACACTTGCTAGGTGGTAGCCTTTAAATCGGCCGCGGTCCAGTAGTATATGTCGGACCCGCGTGTCGCCACTATCAGTGATTGCAGACCGAGCACCGCCACACGGCAGGTCTAGAGAGACGTCCTAGCACTCGCCCCAGTTGTACAGCCGACTTTGCTAGCGATGGTTCACTGACAAATTACGCTCTCATTTGCCGAGACGATAGTTAGCACAGCCTTCAGCTACGTCATTTGCTACGACCTAGCAAGGCGCCATTACCATTTGCTATTTATCTTGTGATGCATGTACTGTCAGACCTATGTTCACCAATTATGGATTAAAGTTAAGTATTCCTGAAGCTACGTACTTTTTTTACTAGATTCAACTCCTTTAACTGTTCCAGACCTCACGCCAGCCTGCGTGAGCTTAAACGCGTGCCTTTTGGCTTCCTCCTAGTGGCTTGGCTGTCTTGCCAAGTCACAACAGTTTGACGACGAGGATTTTGCGTTCGTATTGATAGACTGATTTACTTGTGTAATGGCTTCGCCACCATCTCCAGATGTACTGTCCGAATATTATCGCTTGCAGAATCAGCAGACGCAGGCCTTACTGGATGCCCTTGGACAGCTCGTCCAGGGTCAACGTGCAATGCAAAACGATGCGGCAGCCGCCGCTCCACCGCTACCGCAGCCACAACACGCAGTTGCACCACCTTTTCGTCCTTTTGATGCGGCACTGTAAAGCTGGATGGAGTGGTCACGCCAATTTGGATTCCATCTCGCCGCCTACAGAATTCAAGGTAACGAGCGGCAGCCTTTCTTATTATCATGCGTCGGCGTGTCCACGTACCATGTGATAGTCAAATTGTTTCCCCGACGCGACGTAGCAACTCTGTCCTACGACGAAATTTTGTCTGCATTGGATGCATATTTCAAAGAATCAGTCAATGTCGTTGCCAAAAGGTATACCTTCTTTCGTACAAAAAGTACGGCCGGTCAGACTAATCGGGAGTGGGTTGCAACCTTGCAAGGCCTTACTAGGGATTGTGCTTTTGAGTGTGAATGTGGACTCCCTTATTCAAATACTATGGTACGTGATGCTATTGCACAGAACGTTTCTGATGTTCATATAAGGGAACAGATTTTAAAACTAGTCAATCCCTCCCTTCAACAAGTGATGGACATATTGGTTCGGCAGGACACACTTGACTTTGCTCAGGAATCATTTGCAACTTCGCCACCCGTGTGTCAGGTTAACCGGCCCGCCGGGCGAGCTGCACGGAACAGTAAACAGTCCTCGCGCCCAGCCGCGCCAAAGCCACCTAGCTCTCAGCCACGTGTCCTGTGCCAGCAAGCAAATGCAGTGAAATCATGCCCGTGGTGTGCTACTAGACATTCGCGTCAGAATTGCCCGTCACACCAGGCTATTTGCTTTTTCTGTAATAAAACAGGACATGTTCAAAGTGTTTGCCAGATAAAGCTCCGATCGGACGCTCACAACCATTCCAGGCCCTTTGCTTCGCGCCGGAATCGGAATCGAACCAAGAATACTCAGGCTCGTGAACCGTCGCCCATGGAAATTCATGTAGTTCATTCCACTCCGCCCAGTGCCACTCTCTCTAACAGTGACTGTGTTCGTCCCACCAACAGTGTGCGTCGACGTCGCCGGAAATCACGTCAAGTCGCAAGTGCATCTGTACCAGAGTCAGTTCACGTTGCACGAGACAGTCGCTCTTGTCGTCAGCAGGACAATAAACTTTTTGTAGATTTGGACATAAACAGCAAAGTGGTAGCATTCCAGCTCGATACCGGAGCTGCAGTTTCCTTGATCAATCAAGACACGTACAAACAGCTGGGCACCCCTCCGTTGTGTGCCGCAAATGTTAAGCTCAGTAGTTATTCAGGACAAGCAATCCCTGTGTTAGGACAGTGCAGCCTTCTTGCAACATACAAATTACAAACAAAACCTGTGTCATTGTACGTCCTTCGTTCTTCTTCTGCAGTGAACTTGTTTGGTTTAGATTTATTTCAGTTGTTTAACTTCTCTATAGTAAATCAGGTCCTATCAGTGAACCAGGCTGTGCCTTCAGACAGTGTTTCTCGTCTATGTGAAGAGTTTGCAGACATTTTTGCACCGGGCCTTGGTTGCGCTAAGAACTATAAAGCACATTTGGAACTGAAAGTAAACACGCAACCGAAATTTTTCAGAGCGCGCAATGTTCCCCACGCATTGCGTAATGAGGTCGCAAAAACATTACCCGATTTGGAATCACAAGGTGTCATTGAACGTGTGCAGGCTTCTCTCTGGGCATCACCCTTAGTAATTTTGCCAAAACCTTCCGGAAAATTGAGACTTTGCGTGGACTTCAAGGCAACAGTGAATCCTCAAGTAGTGACTGCAACTTTTCCTTTACCCTGCCCGGAAGATCTTTTTGACAAACTGTGCCCGGGTAAATATTTTTCGAGGTTGGACCTAGCAGATGTGTACTGGCAAATACCGGTGGACGAAGAATCCCAACGCGTTTTAGTGGTTAACACGCATCTTGGTTTGTACCGATTCAAACGACTGCCATTCGGGTGTGCATCCGCCCCTGCATTGTTTCAGCAACATCTGCAAACTGTTTGTGCGTCGATCCCTACAGCAGCAAACTATCTGGACGATATTGTGATCTCCAAAAGGACGGAAGAAGAACATTTGGCCAATCTCCGAACATCATTTCAGGTCTTGCGCCAAAATGGTCTTCGCTTGCGGAAGGACAAATGTGTGTTTTTTGCTCGTGCCTTACCCTATCAGGGCCATGTACTCAATGCCCAAGGCATACATCCCAGTCCAGAGCACCTCCGTGCCATACAAGACTTGCCTTCGCCGCAGAATTTGAAGCAGCTACAGAGTGTGCTGGGAAAAATAAATTATTATCATCGCTATGTGCGCCACGCCTCTTCCATTTCAGCTCCGCTTCATCGCTTACGCCGTAAAGATGTTCCGTTCGTGTGGACGACGGAATGCGAACGCGCCTTTCGCCAGTTGAAATCGGCTTTCCAATACTTGCCTTACGCCATTCCATCCCCAGAAACCCCTTTTGTTGATGGTGGATGCATCGGATTTCGGAATCCTGGCTCTGAGCACTATGCGACTCAACTGCTGAGGTCATCAGTCGCCTAGAACTTAGAACTAATTAAACCTAACTAACCTAAGGACAGCACACAACACCCAGCCATCACGAGGCAGAGAAAATCCCTGACCCCGCCGGGAATCGAACCCGGGAACCCGGGCGTGGGAAGCGAGAACGCTACCGCACGACCACGAGATGCGGGCTCGGATTTCGGGATCGGTGCTGTGCTTGCGCACAAAGATGGATCGCATGATCGCCCTATTGCCTTTGCGTCCAAATTGCTCTCGTCTGCGCAAAGACATTATTCACAGATAGAGAAAGAAGCTTTGGCTCTCGTATTTGGTGTTACTAAGTTTCATGATTTCTTGTATGGTCGTCACTTTACCATCATCACAGACCACAAACCTTTGACATCGCCTTTTCATCCGAACAAGCCTGTAACTCCACGTACAGCGCAGAAATTCATTCGCTGGTCTATTTTCCTCTCGCAGTACCGCTACGATATCTTGTATCGGTCCACTGCTAAGCACGGAAACGCCGATGCGTTGTCCCGTTTGCCTGTTGCTGAGGATAGAGCATACGATTCCTCCGAACTTGCTTGCATGTTCATTGATTCGGAAACCGATGACGTGATCCAATCGTTTCCGATTGATTTTCGTCGGGTAGCTACGGCCACAGCTGCCGACGCTGTCCATGCTACCGTTCTGCGTTTCGTTGCTACTCAATGGCCCTTGTCAAAGTCACGGATCGGGGATCCGTTGGTTCGCCGATTTTTTGCTCACAAGGAGAGACTTTTTGTACGACATGGTGTTCTGCTGTTGCGTTCTGATAATGATCAGTCCAGGGTCGTGGTCCCACGTTCGTTACATTCCTCTGTCTTACGGCTTCTCCACCAAGGACATTGGGGTATAGTGAACCTTGCTCGTCAGCACTGTACTTGGTTCGGAATCGATGCTGCGATTACGCATATGTGCTCTTCTTTCATGGTGTGCGTCGAACAACAATCAGCACCACCGCGGAAATTCTTTGCATGGCCGAAAACCACTTCCCATTGGCAACGCTGGTCCTTTCTGGAATGCTCGATGGTTGGTTCTGGTCGATTCATTTAGTAATTTTCCTTTTGTGGTCCGGATGTCTTCCACGACGTCATCTGCCACCATTCAAGCGTCATCCGCTATCTTTTGCATTGTAGGTCTTCCACAGACTGTTGTTTCCGACAATGACCCACAATTCATGTCCGCAGAATTTCAGTGATTCTGCAAGGCCAATGGTATTCAACATCTGACGTCCGCGCCGTTTTCGCCGCAGTCAACCGGTGCCGTTGAACGTTTGGTCAGGACTTTCAAGTCACAGATGTTGAAGTTGAGTCTCATTCTCGGGAGGACGCGTTATTGCTCTTTTTGTCCTCGTATCGCTCTCAGCCCCGACATGGTCGCTCGCCGGCTGAGTTGCTCCACGGTCGTCCTCATCGAACCTTGATGTCTTTGCTACATCCGCCGCATCAGGTTCCTGTGCAGCGGCAGACACCTGCTTTTGTCCCAGGCGACGTTGTATACTATCGCAACTATCGAGGTTCACGGCGTTGGCTCGCAGGGCGCATTCTTCGCTGCCTCGGCCGCGCTATGTATCTGGTTTTGGAGGCCTCTGGTGAGGTGCGTCGGCATCTCAATCAGCTGCGCCTCTGTCGTCGCACGGGTTCTGCCACTCCCCGTCTGCTTTCAGCGACGGTGCCGTCCGATCAGCGCCCTGGGGACCCATCTACTGGCTCGCCTCAGCACCAGGTGTTACCGACGCTGCCTTGCATTTTGCCCCATGGCGACGCGCCGCCGCCACCGCCGCCGCCTGTTCTCCCGCCGGCGACGCCCGCAGTGGACGCCTCGCTGCAGCCGCCGGGCGCCTCCCTGGGTCACGCGCCGCCGATGGCTTCCCGTGACCCGTTGTCCTCCGCCACGGACTTCCTGCCCGCTCCGGACCACATGGCGTCTTCGCCCGTCGGGTGCCCCGACCCGATGGAGGTCGACCCTTCGGCCCCTCCTGTCTCTCTACGGGCGCATACACCGCATGTTGGCGTGCACCCTGGAGTAGGTTTTCAGGCGTTTCCTAGCTCCCCTCGGGCCGAATGGCAGGGTGCGGGTGGCACAGCCTCGCCTGTTGTTAGGCTCCACACCTCGTCGCATACGTCAACATGGGGTCCTCCCCACGGCGGGCGGAAGCCTTATAACACAACCGTACGCCGATTTGCGGGGGAGGAATGTGGTGTCACCGCCAGACACCACATTTGCTATGTGGTAGCCTTTAAATCGGCCGCGGTCGGGTAGTATACGTCGGACCCGCGTGTCGCCACTATCAGTGATTGCAGACCGAGCGCCGCCACACGGAAGGTCTAGAGAGACGTCCTAGCACTCGCCCCAGTTGTACAGCCGACTTTGCTAGCGATGGTTCACTGACAAATTATGCTCTCATTTGCCGAGACGATAGTTAGCATAGCCTTCAGCTACGTCATTTGCTACGACCTAGCAAGGCGCAATTACCATTTGCTATTTATCTTGTGATGCATGTACCGTCAGACCGATGTTCACCAATTATGGATTAAAGTTAAGTATTCCAGAAGCTACGTACTTTTTTTACTAGGCTCAACTCCTTTAACTGTTCCAGACCTCACGCCAGCCTGTGTGAGCTTAAACGCGTGCCTTTCGGCTTCCTCCTAGTGGCTTGGCTGTCTTACCAAGTCACAACAAGATTCATACGAAAAAATCTCTCTGAGGGCAAACCTGCCTATGCGCTATGCTCGTTGTGTTCGGAACTTTTATGTTACGAATTTGTCTATGGTGTGTATAACTCAAGGAAATGCTCCAAATCTTCCTGAATAATACACATAAGACTAAAATATAATAATTAATGTGAGAATGAAATATAAGGATATGAGGCTTTAAAAAGACTGTAAAAGTGAAATTACCGTGTACACATATATTATATAAGAAATGTATGACACTTATTGTGAAACACAGCTATAATTTTACAATTTGTATAACGCCCTTGAATCCCCTATCTTGATAAGGAACATACCTGTAGTAACCTTCTACGGACATGGGTGGATAAATAAAAATAGAAACAATAATCCGGTTTCGAACATAGGGCGTAAATGTGAAAGGCCGCAACACTAACCACTGCGCCACGATTTGGTCTGCTATTACTACCCCTTGAAAGGCATCTTAAGTATCTCGGAAATTTTGACCGCCGTCTTCTCAAAAACTGTTGCGTATCTATGGATAAGTCGAGACATATGTTCGCATATTTTGACTTCTTCCACTGAGTGAAGTTTCTGAGAAATGGTGCTGTGGAACTTGCTGTGTTCTCCTCATGAGAATGTTACTGTATCATGAAATTCACCTCTTTAGATTATATTCATCTAATATCGTCAGTATTCTTAAGAACTACCGGCAGTAATCTTTAGGTTTTCAATTCTCTTCATCGTTCTGATATTACAGTGACGAAAGAAGATGTAATACATGGTACTACACGTCGAATGGCTTTAATTCGTCCAGCAGTTATGTCGTTACTTTAAGTAATAAAACAATGCTGATACTGCCGTTTAAGATAGTGACACCAACTAATAAGAAATAAAACTACAGGAATCATGTCACTCTCGAATTCTCTTCGACAAAGGATCTTGGTGAAAAAGTAGAGTAAGGAAAGAAACATCGAATGGAAGGTATATACGAACTAAATCACTTTGTATGTAAGACCACACGCGCTCTTGAGGGTACAGTGGTAATATTATTTTTTTATTTGTCCGATGCCAATTATCAGCCATTTATCCACGTAAAAAATTTTTAAAATGATTAACATAAGACGAAAATCGTAAACGGGTCGCCCAGTTCATCCTGTGAAAACAGAAACTGAATGGAGTAACATTTGAAATACTAAGATATGTTTCACATAAATATTTATACTGACGTAAATGCATTGCTACATAGTTAAAATGACTATATAGTCAATTACATATACATGTGCAACGACTGCTGATGTAGTTCCTGGTACTGAGTTTTAACTACAGACTCTTTTTGGTAGTCCGTGAAACTTTTTGCAAAATCTTTATTAAGAGCGGGATTGCTCTAAGTGTGCAAAATGGGAGCGGTATATGGCCAGTCTCCTTTAAGACAACACTGATATTGTGGTTCATGCATACATCAATAGTGTGGATGCAGTCACCGTTCGGAAATGGATTGATTCTACGAAGGTGACGCCATTCCGCGGAACCTGAGTCGTTAAACCTTAGACACATGTTAACGACACCACCAATTTGTAGTGCCGTACATCTGACACCAAGTTCTTCATTGGATAATGGGCAGAACGAAATAAAACAATTTCCACAAAAGAACTAAAGTATCTAAATCTACATATACACTGTATGTTCAAAAGCATCCCGACATCCCTATCAAATGCGGAACTGATCACTAGTTGTTACGAGAGCTGGACTAACCATTATAAGAGGGGTGGGGTGTCTATTGTTTTCAGTAGGGAAGCGGTAACAATAGAGTGGGTTAGCCACGAGAGGTCAGTGAGTACGAACAGCACTGAATGTCATCCGAGTAACAGGTCAATCAGGGACATTTCAATCCTTCTAAAGCTGCCATAGTCGACTGCTTGTGAAGTGGAAACGCAAAGGAAGAACCACAACTAAACGAAGATCAGGCTGACGTCATGTACTGAAAGACAGAGACTGTCAAGCATTGCGTGCGGTGCTTGTAAATAATCACGTGAAAGCAGCGGAAGGAATAACTCGTGATTTCCAAGGTGCTATAAGCAGTCCATCTAGCACAATGACTGTTCGTAGGGAGTTAAGTGAATGGGGTACAATGGCCGAGCAGCTCTAAATAAACGCCAAATTTTTGTACTCAGTGCTATGCGACGGTTGAGCTGGTGTAGAAAGCGTCGCCATGAGGCAGTGGATGAGTGAGAACGTGTGGTTTGGAGCGACAAATCACGCTATAGGACTACCCTGTGGCCATCTAATAGAAGTTGTTTGGTTTGGTGAATGCATGGAGAAGGCTGTCACGTGTAGGGCCAACAGTCAAGTATGACAATGCACCCTGTCACAAAACAGTTTCTGTTAGGCAATGGTTTGTGAACAATAACATTCTTGAAATATACTGGCCTGCCATAGCACCGACCTGAAGCCAATATAGCAGCAATGGGATGAGTTACAACGTCTATTTCGTCCAAGGAGGTCGCTTTTGAGGAATAATGGGCTACTAACTGCTCCACAGACGCTCAGACACTCCATGGAAAGTCTCCCCAGCACAGTTCATGGCGTCATCAAGGCGAAGGAGGATTACACCCAACATGAATGCTCAATCATTGGTGTCTGGGTGTTTTTGATCAAGCAGTGCATATTCCAGAAACCACTGTATGGTGCGTAGCGGATCTTACATGATACTGAACTTATTTCCTATTTCACTCTCATAGTGATGAAACCAGTCTGTCTGTCTGTATGCCTCTGTAGGTTCCCTATTCGCTTCTGTGTTACTTTAATGCTTTTCCGCTGTTTGCAGCAGAATGGTCCCACAGTCTCCCTCAAATATAGGCTCTCTGAATCTACCGAACACAATTTCGCGAGAACAACATACATTTTATTCTTCAAACCTTCTCCCTGCTATACATTCTAAGAGAAAAAGATGCACCACGAAGGATTTATCCGAAAGGGACAGAAATCGGTAGATGTGGTGCGTATGTACACACAAAAAAAAATGAGTGTCATTTCAGAAAAACTGGATGATTTATACAACTAAAAGCCATCACTAAATGAGCAAGTCAATAACGTGTTGGTCTACCTCTGGTCCTTAGGCAAGCTGTTATAGGACTTGTCGTTGATTGACAGAGTTGTTGGATTCTTCCTGAGGGATAGCGTGCCAGATTGTCTCCAATAGGCCATCTTAGATCGTCGAAATGGATGGACCTGTCGATAATTCTTCGTACATTAACAACTGGGGAGAGATCTGGTGACAGTGCTGGCCAAGGTAGGGTGTGGCAAGGAAGAACACAAGTAAGAGAAATTCTCGACATGTACGGACGGTCATTAACTTGCTGAAATGTAAGTCCACGATGGTTTGCCATGAAGGACAACAAATCGGGTCGTAGAATATCGCCGTCGTACCGCATGCATGCGGGAGTGCCGTGGATGACAACCAAAGGAATCCTACTATGACATAAAATGGCACCCCAGACGATCACTCCTGACTGTCTGGCCTTTTCGCGGGTGACAATCAAATTGGTATCCAACAGTTGTCCGAGACGTCTCCGTACAATTCTTTTCTCGTCATTGGGTCTCTGTTCGAAGCAGCACTCATCGTTGAAGACAGTTCTGCTCTATTCAATGACATTCCAGGCCGGAGACGTGTCTTAAGACGCCCCAGAAAGCGATGGGATACCAATCTGACTGTAGCCTGCCAGATGGTCCGACAACCACAAATGACTTTCTGAGGCGCCATTTGATTTCATAGCTGGACCCCGTTGGTTGTCATTTACAGCATTCTTACAGCAATGTGGTACGTCGACAATATTCTACGACCCGTATTGTTACTCTTCATGGTAAATCATTCTAGGTTTACAATTAAGCAATAAAATCCCCGCCCGCAGAAGGCGAAAGTTTGTACTTCTTGTCTTCATGCTTGCCAAATCATAACTTGGTCAGCAAGGTCGCCAGATACCTCCCCAGTTGGGAATGTTTGTAACATTAGGCCATGCCTTCTAACCAGCTCGGGATTCTGACTATATAACGAGCCAGTTAAACAGAATTTGAAATGATTATGGGCTATATATCTACCTGTTATGAAATCAGCAGCGAGTCTCTGAATTCTATTTCTGCCACCATCCCTAGTTCATGAGGGTATAAAGCGCTGGAGCAGTACCCCCAAAATGATCGTACTAGAGTTTAGAATTCTATTTCCTTTACAGCTGAACCACACTCCCAAAATTGTTCCAATACATCTAAGTCTATCAATTGCCTCTCCCACTCCAGATTTTAGAAATGGTTCAAATGGCTCTGAACACTATGGGACTTAACTTCTGAGGTCATCAGTCCCCTAGAACGTAGAACTACTTAAACCTAACTAACCTAAGGACATCACACACATCCATGCCCGAGGTAGGATTCAAACCTGCGACCGTAGCGGTCGCGCGGTTCCAGACTGTAGCGCCTACTAGACCCGTTCGGCCACCTCGGCCGGCAGATTTTACAAGTGCGTCCAATTTCATTTCCCTTCTTAGTAGTTTTTGTTGTGGTCTCCCGACCTAGGACTGGTTTGATCCAGCTTTCAAGCTAAGCTAATCTGTGCCAGCTTCTCCATCTCCGAATTACTGCTGCAATATGTATTTGTTTGAAGCTGCTTACTGTACTCCTCTCGTGGACTCTTTCTACATTTCTTACCCTCCACACTTCCCTACAATACTAAATTGATGATTCCTTGATATCTCACGATGTGTTGCACGAGTCGATCCCTTCATTTAGTTAAGCTATATCACAAATATCCTTTCTTCCCAATTCTGTGCAGTACTCCCTCCTTACTTACACGATACCCATGTAATTTCCAACATTATTCGATAGCATGACATTTCGAAATCTTCTTTTCTCTTCTTGTCTGAAATGTTTATCGTCGACATTTCACTTCCCTAAATGGCTACACTCAAAACAAATACCTTCGGGAAAGACTTCCTAACCCTTTAATGTATACTCGATGTTAACAAACATTATTGTCCAGTGGAATTGTACCTTTTTTTTCACCACCTGACTGAACTATGACATCTTCTAAAAACTTCCTCTGCCTTCTGCACTGACCTTCTGGAGACTTGATGTCCATCAACAAGGACCCCAGTTCATTGTGGATACCAGGTATATTATAATAATCGTGATACTGATGACAGGTGGAGTATGCACATGTCTACTGGACACTCCACATAGCAAACTTGTGCCTCTTAATACAATACACCTTTGGAGGCTGCGGTTATTTGGGTAAAGACATTTCAATATATTACCATCTGCAATGTTTACCTGCCTCTCAATGATGAAATATCTCAGAATATATTGTTTGCATTGGTTTCTCAACTCCCCACCTATCCCAGACTTCGATGATTTCTTAATTACTGGCACAATGTGATCTGCCTGTTGAATATTAGTACCCCCACACACTTCAGTGTGGCGCACAGAACTTTCTCGGTTGTTGTGCTTTCTATCTGCAGCCCCCGTCTTCTCCACCCATGCCCTGGAGAGTCCACGATGACCTGTGTGGTAGTATCCACTTCTCGACCTTCCTGTTACTCCGTCAGCGTCACTCCGTTGGATACTTCCCTATATGGGCTCTCAACGGCGCTCGTTGGGGTACTTTCACCTCTGCTGTTGACGCTGTACCTTGGTGGCCAACTGAAATCGCAGATGCCATAAGAGATCGTAGGAGGGCTCTCCAACGCCATAAGTGGCACCGATCGATGAGGCACATCATTGCCTTTAAGCAGCTCCATGCCCACGTCTGCTACCTAATAAAGCAATAGATGCGAGAATGCTGGGAACGGTATGTTTCAACCATCGGACCATGTACCTGTCCTTCACTGATTTGGGCTAAGATCAGATGTCTCTACAGATACCGGACACCTGAGGGGGATCTGATATTACATTGGATGGCTTCATTTACTCTGATCCTGATGCTGTGACCGAAAATTTTGCTCTGCGTTATGCTCGAGCTCCAGTATCTGAAAATTATCAACCTACCTTTCGTGTTCTGAAAAAACAGGTGGAACAAAAGCAATTATCTCTTACTATACGCCACCTGGAGCCATAAAATACTCCATTCAGCAATCCTGATACAGCCTCACGACTGGACTCCTTCCGCAAACAAATGATGAAGCACCTACAAGTGGACTGCCAATGTCATATCACTGCCAAGTTTAACTACATGTGGAGCGAGGGCGAGTCCCCATCTCAGTGTTTAAAAAGCATAATTTTCGCAGTACTGTAGCTGGGTACGGACTCCCTAGAGATGGACAGTTATCGCCCAATTTGTATCGCCAATGTTCTCTGTATGTTGCTTGAACGCATTGTGAACTGGCGGCTGTGTGGACTCCTTGAGTCCCACGGTCTTCCTGCTCCAGCCCAGGATGGTTTCAGCCAAGGCCATACCACAACTGATAATCTGATTTACCTAGAGTCTGCCATATCAACAGCTTTTGCCCAACGTCAACATGTTACAGCCGTCTTCTTCGACCTGCAAAAGGCTTATGACATCACACGACGACATCACATCCTTGCTACCTTACACGAATGGGGTCTCCGGGGTCCTCTCCCGATTTTTATCCAGAACTTTCTGTCGCACTGTATTTTCTGGGTTCGAGTTAGTACTTCCCACAGTATCCCCATATCCAAGAGAATGGGGCCACACAGGGCTCTGTACAGAGTGCCCCTCTCTTTCTAGTAGCCATCAGTGGTCTAACTGTAGCTATGTGGTCCTCAGTATCAGCCTCCTTGTATGCTGACGACATTTGCCTCTACTATTGCTCCTCTAGTGTGGGTGTCGCTGAACGTTGACTGAAAGGCGCCATACGAAAGGCGCAGGCATGGGAAGTCACCCATGGCTTTCAGTGTTCAGCTGTGAAGACACCCATCATGTACCCCTGTCGATGTCTTACAGTTCACCCACAATCAGAACTTTACCTCGACGACCGACAAATCAATGTGATGGAGGATTATCGCTTTCTAGGATTATGCCTCGATTCTAGGTTGACGTTGATTCGCCATCTTCTCCAGCTTACATGAAAGTCCTGGCTGCACCTTAATACACTATGTTGCCTGAGCAACATCTGGGATACAGATAGCACTACCCTTCTGCAGCTTGACAAAGCTTTGATTAATCCCGCCTTGATTGTGGGAGTCTGGCATATGGTTTTGCATTGCTGCCAGCTTTACGAATGCTGGATCTTGTACACCACTGTGGGGTTTTCCTTGCAAGGCGTGTCTCTCGAGCTAGCCGTGTAAATAGCTTACTCTGTGAGTCCGCAGTCCCTCCATTGTGGATCAGGTGCCAACAGCAGCTCGTTAATTATGCTACCAACATTCACAGTTCCCCTAAGCATCTGAGTTACCTTCCCTTTCCAAACTCAGGAATCTACCTCCCAAAATGGTGCTCACCAGGAGTTAATCACAATATGTGTATGGTCCCTTCTCTCTGAACTCCAGTTGTTTCCTCTTCCACCTGTCACTGAGTCATTTACACAACCATGGTGCATCCCTTGGCCACAGCTACATCTTGACCTACCATAAGGTCCAAATGACTGTCCCTCTTGGGGCCCTGCGCTACCACCTTTTCTCCATACTTGATGCATTCCAGGGTTGAGAAGTAGGCTATACTAATGACACAATGGTTGTTGGGTCTAGTGGGTTTGATTATAAACCGTGCAGTCTGAGGCGTCTTGTCACGGTTCGCGCGTCTCCCCCTGTCAGAGTTTCCAGTCCTTCCTCAGGCATGGGTATGTGTGTTGTCCTTAGCATGTTAGTTTAAGTTTGATTAAGTAGTGTGTAAGCCTAGGGATCGATGACCTCAGCAGCTTGGTCCCATAGTCCTAACTACAAATTTCCAAATCTCTTTGCTTAAATTCATACAGGACATGCTGAACTACGTTCCTTAGCAAATAGCTATACTGCTCTTGAGCTTATCTGTTCCTCCACTGGTGGAGTCCTCTCTCATCTCCAGTGACTCCTTGTGCAGTCTTCTAGCTCTCGATCAGTGTTACCCTCACCATCCCTTGGTCATTGTTATCCAGCATTCCCTGTATACCCTCGAATAATGTGGATGCTCAGTGACCTTCATCTGGACCCTGGGACATGTTGGGATCCCAGGGAATGAACTCGCTGATAGCCTTGCCAAAATGGTTAAAAGTAAACCGACACCTGAAATCGATATTCTAGAAACAGACCTCTGATCGATATTACGCCATAAGGTATTTGGAATCTGGAGTATGGAATGAGTCACTCTGACTTCACCAAACGAACTACGAGTGATAAAGGAGATTACAAATCTGTGGAGGTCCTCCATGAAGACCTCTCCATGCAGGCCATTGTCGCGAGGACCCACCTCATTGTTGTTGTGGTTTTCATTTGATGGTGGTCCACATTTTGCTGGACAGTCCGAACCTAGCCATCCTACAGCAGGCTCTTAATCTTTGTGACTCGCTATCTGTGGTGTTAGGAGACGATGCCTCATCAGAAGACTTAGTTTTATGTTTTATTTGTGAAGGGGATTTTTACAACTCTCTTTAAGGGAGGGCCACTTAACCTTACCGGTCCACTGAGGTGTTGGCAGAACAGATGTTGCCTCCTCTACCCTGATGGGGCTTTGGCTGTCTGAGTTTGGTGGTCTAGTCCAATCCTCTCCCTATCTGGCCTTTTACCATTCTTTCACCTCTCGTGAACTCTGTTCGCCTTGCTCATCTTCTGCGTCTCTATGCTTCTCTTGCTCTGCCCGTGTTGCTAGTCTTTCCTAGCCAACTTCTGAGTGTGTACCTCTGATAAATAGTGGGGCGGGGCGATGTACGTCCCTTCGTTGCACTCTGCTTTCTGGGGCTATTGTTGCTCCCTAGATGGGGCACCTTGCCTGCCTGTCTTCTTCTGTCTCCCTTTCTTCTTTTTGTCCCTTACCTCACCTTCGTTGATCTTTTGTAGACCTTGGGGTTTTCTTCCCTGTATTTTGAGCGGTAGGCTATCTCTGGTTTACAGTCATGTAGACCTGTCTGTTCGAGAAAAAGGGACTGATGGTCTAGTAGTTTGGTCCCTTTAATAATCCAGGCAGTCAACAAACCAATCATCTGATACTTTTAGTGTCTCATTCCCTAACCGAATTTCCTCCACATAGCTTGATTTAATTCGACTACTTATCAGGACACTTGCTTTTCTCTTCTTGACGTTCATCTGGATCCTCCTTGACAGATTCTGTCCATTCTTATCAGCTGCTCCTCCAACTCGTTTGCTGTCTCTGTCACATTTACAATGTCGTCGGCAAACCTCAAAATTTTTAATTCTTTTCTCTGAACTTTTACTCAATCTCCAGATTTTTCTTGGGTTTACTTTACTGATTGCTCTATGTGGTGATTGAGGAACATCAGGGATACGCTACAATCCAGTCCCACTCACTTCTCAACCACTGCTTCCCTGTCAGGCTCTTTGACTTGTATTATTATCGTCTGTTTCCTGTGAAAGTTGTACACTAAATCGCTAAAGAGACTGGTACAGGCATGAATATTCAAATACAAAGATATGTGAGCAAGCAGAATACGGTGCTGCGGTCGGCAATGCCTATATAAGACAACAAGTGACCGGCGCAGTTCTTAGATGGGTTTCTGCTGCTACAGTGGCAAGTTATCAATATAGTGCAACTTTGGACGTGGTGTTGTAGTCGGCGCACGAGCGATGGGACACTGCATCTCCGAGGTTGCGATGAAGTGGGGATATTTCTGTCCGACCTTTTGACAAGAAGGTGGCAGGGATAAAATACAGGGAGCGAAAGGCTATTTACAATTGGTACAGAAACCAGATGACAGTTATAAGAGTCGAGGGGCATGAAAGGGAAGCAGTGGTTGGGAAGGGAGTGAGACAGGGATGCAGCCTATCCCCGATGTTATTCAATCTGTATATTGAGCAAGCAGTAAAGGAAACAAAAGAAAATTCGGAGTTGGAATTAAAATCCATGGAGAATAAATAAAAACTTTGAGGTTCGCCGATGACACTGTGATTCTATCAGAGACAGCAAAGGACCTGGAAGAGCAGTTGAACGGAATGGACAGTGTCTTGAAAGGAGGATATAAGATGAACATCAACAAAAGCAAAAGGAGGATAATGGGACGTAGTCGAATTAAATCGGGTAATGCTGCGGAAATTAGATTAGGAAATAAGATGCTTAAAGTAGTAGATGAGTTTTGCTATTTGGGAAGCTAAATAACTGATGATGGTCGAAGTAGGAGAGGGTATAAAATGTAGACTGGCAATGGCAAGGAAAGCATTTCTGAAGAAGAGAAATTTGTTAACATCGAATATAGGTTTAAGTGTCAGTAAGTCGTTTCTGAAAGTATTTGTATGGATTGTAGCCATGTATGAGAGTGAAACGTGGACGATAAATAGTTTAGAAAGGAAGAGAATAGAAGCTTTCGAAATGTGGTCTTCAGAAGAATGCTGAAGATTAGATGGGTAGATCACACAACTAATGAGGAGGTACTGAATAGAGGTGGAGAGAAGAGAAATTTGTGGCACAAGTTGACTAGAAGAAGGGATCGGTTGATAGGGAATATTCTGAAGCATCAAGGGATCACCAATTTAGTATTGGAGGGCAGTGTGGAGGGTAAAAATCATTGAGGGAGACCAAGAGATGAATACACTAAACAGGTTCAAAAGGATTTAGGTTGCAGTACGTACTGGGAGATGAAGAAGCTTGCACAGGATAGTCGCATAGAGAACTGCATCAAACCAGTCTCTGGACTGAAGACTACAACAAGAAAACCGTGAATATCAGGAATCCAGCAAAACATCAAATCTGGGATGCCTTGTAACGTGCTGTTCAGAAGAGATATCCATCTCCTCGTACTCTTACGGATTTATGGACAGCCTTGCAGTATTCATGGTGTCATATCCCTCCAGAGCTACTTCAGACATTAGTAGAGTCCATGCCACGTCGTGTTGTGGCACTTCTGCGTGCTCGAGAGAGCCCTACACGATATTAGGCAGGTGTACCAGTTTCTTTGGATCTTCAGTGTATATTATTTTTCGCTCTCTCTATTTTACCGCAACTACCTTCTTAATTCCAAAGAGTGCACTCCAGCCAACTTTGTCAAAAGTTTTCTCTGAGCCTACAATTGATGCAAACGTATGTTTGCCTTTCTTTATATTCTACGGTAAGATGTAGTGTCAGTATTGCCTCGCGTATTTCTCCATTTCTCCAAGACTCAAACTGATCTTAACCGTGATTGGCTTCCGCTCTTCTATAAATGATTCGTGTCAGTAAGCTGCAGCTATGACTTATGAAACTGATAGTTCGGTTATATTCATAACTTTCATCACCTGCTTCCTCTAGAATTGCAATTGCTACATTCTTTTTGAGATCTAATGTTACACCTCCTGTCTCATACATCTTGCATACCAGGTTGAATAGTGTTGTCATGGCTAGCTGTCCGAAGAATATCTATAGTTCTTCGTGGATGTCGTCCAGGGGCATTGTTTCGACTTAAATCTTTCAGTGATCTGTCAAATTGTTTTGTAGTATCATATCTCCCATCATATCTTAATCTACTCCTTCCTCTCTTTCTATAAATTTTTCTTCGAGTCCTTCCTCTTTTTTAGTCCCTCGGTAGTCCGTACATTCCTTCCACCTCTCAGTTCTCCCTTCTTTGCTTCTTGCTCACAGTTTAGCAGCTTGTGTTTCCTGTAAGCATCTATGTGATGCGACGAGTTCCGTGTTTTTCTCTTACCTTGGAACTGAATATTATCACGTTCTTCCTTTTTGCACTCGGTATTTTCTTGCATTTATCCAATTTTTTTTTTAAAAGCATTCATTTCTCCTAGTGCTAGTTTCCTACGGCCGTCCAACAACGATACTTACGTGAAGACAACAGTATCGTCAGTGAACGCTATAACAATGACGGTCATTTTGATAAATCGTTTATTAGCATTGAGAACTTTGTATGACGAAGAGCCAATTTTCTGTAAGGTTTTATGTTCATCATGCATGTTCATCTCCTACATCAAAAGTCTTATGAGGATGATGCTCTGGTGGTAAGTTTATATCGTGGCATTTTTAAGTAGCAACAACCTGATAATATACATTCCACAAACACGGAATAACCTTCGTGACTACGGCTTTTTTCCATGTAAATAAGTTGTAAGGCATTAGAGTCGAGTCTATCAGAAAGAAAAACTTGTCTACGAAACACTTTGCAACCTCAGTCACAACAACAGATCGCATGTGTCAATATTCGATGTCATTTATCGAACAGGGTCTGGCCAAACAGTTTCGTGTGAGATTTGGATTTAATAGTGTCTTGTTCCTGTAAACCCAAGCTTTCTTTGTTAAAATATATTTCTACTGGCTTCAATTGAACATCTGTCTTTTCTCTACACTCACTATAACGCTACAAGAAATTTACAGCTAACAGTTCCTACCTCTCTTCATTGGTTTTGATATATCCTAGATGACGCACAGTAACCCGTGTGGTGGCTTCCTGTCGCATTACAGTCAGGTGAAAAAAAATTGTGTAATCACCTAACGATATTGCTTTTGAATATTTAATCACTTATCAAGTGATATTTATCGATTTCTACGTAAAAATTAAGGCATTTTTCCTACTAAAAACCAGATTCTATAGTTAAAAGAATCTCTTTCTCAACTATACTAACGAGAACGAATTTTATGTAATCGTTACGATTCGATGTCAGATCGAAAACCTTTCAGCCGCCTCGTTTCCAAACTGTAATTTTATTTGGATACCAGGTTCGGCGACTTACTACGTCATCTTCAGGTCCCTGACTGACGTGTAGAAAGATTTCAACCTCGATACCAGTCAAAATACGGGCCAGCATTCAAATACTGGTTTTGTAGATTTCTGCTTGCTACAGCGATCACTTCAATCACCATCTGCCAACTGTGTGGTAAGCATTCAAAACAAATCAGTCAAAAATGAAAAACAACCGAGGTTGGAAACTTCCTGCACATTGGTCACGGGCCTGAACGTGGCGGAGTAAATCGCCGAAACTGGCAGGCAAATGAAATAACAGTTTGGAAATTAGACGGCTGAAAGGTGCTTGATTTGACATCCTGTACCGAACAGCCAAGTCTCGCAACCATCTCTGAAAAGATGGACCTGTAGATTCCGATACTCTGCGCAAATTTTAGAGTAACCTATTCCTTCTCTATGACATTATATATAAAAATTACGTATATGATGGTTTGCGCCACACCAATCAGAAAACTTCATTTCTATACAGAACAGCGACGATTGCTAGCACCACGTAAAATCAAATACGATGGAGCTCCAAGGGCTGTTGAAACACAGGAGAGAAAGGAAGAAGGAAAGGAACGACGATTTTCAGACATCCTGGTCCTTTTGTGTTCTTTCAATTTAGGAAAAGGAAGACATTATGCAACAGAAAGGAAAATTGCTAACCGATAATTAGATTGTCGAGATGAGGAACCCACGTTGACCACTCAGCTGTATGTAAACACAAATCAGATATTTTTCAGAATGCTGAATGTTGAAGTTTTATGAGATGAGGATTTTTATGACGACAAGGTATTTGCAGTGATGTAGCAAGGAATTTAAGATGAATACAGCTCTGAAAAAGAAGCTAAACTGTTATTTAACGTAGATTATGTGAAGTGAGTTGATGAGGCAATCAAAGTTGAGTCAGAGCATAAGTAATACTCTGAGGGAGTACATTGGAATAATAGTAGAACTCTGTGTAACGTGTTAAGAGAAAGTTGAGGCGAGAGGTGTATAAATTCATTTTAGTTGTGAAAGAGGTCTGATACTGAAGTATATCATTTCTACAAACGATATAAAAGCCATGGCAAAAATTAATTATGCAAGAGAGAAAAATGTTAATATCACATCCTGCACCAGATGCTGTCCATACAAAGTTGCGCTCTACCAAAATTACGGTTCGGTAGTTTGGTACATTAAATAAATGAGATGGAGCAAATGGAAGGATTACCTGAGGTATTGGTAGCCTTGGTAGGGAAAGAAATGTAATTGAATCTGTTGGAGAGAAAATGGGAGTCGACTACTTCCGTTTGCTTTTTCCATGCTTTTTTGTGTTTTTTTCACATAATTAGAACCGGACATCGTTTACTATTTTACCTTTCTGTATTTTATAACTTTAAAATTTAAATTGAATTTTATGAATAATAATAATTAGTTGATCCCGTTACTTCTGCTTTCAGGTGGCCACAGCAATTATTTTTGATGCAAGTACAGTTTTCATTCACAAACAGAAAAAATCTGTACAATTATTGTTGTTATTTTGCATTCAATAGAACAATCATCACGATTAAAGGATCAAAGGCAAGAGTTTCATGTTATTTTTGATAAGTACGAAAGCTGTTTGTGAATAACAAAAACATGTTTTATTTTAGCTCGACGAATTAGTGAGGCGAGGTTTAATACCTCCTTTGGCACTTTTCTAGTTTACTTTCTTGAGGATGCTGCGTTTCCTAGCGCTGTGATAAATATTTATCTCTTTTTATTCATTTCTGCTACAACACCCCTCTGTTTCACGTTACAAATCAACAATTTTCGACTAAAACTGAAATTAAACATTAACAATTGCAAATTTGCTATAAACAGTATTTGTTTTTAAGCAACAGACAAGAGGATAACTATGTAGAACAAAAATGTCCCGCTGACTACACGATCGTTTACATATAGTCACTGAGTTTCTACGCAGTTCTACAATTCCGGTCTCTAGAGGAATCTAGAAAGATACCTACACAAACAAAGCGATGGAAAGGTAACGCTCGGTACGTATGCAAGACATCGCTGTTACGTTCTTAACTGACCAAGGCTTCTAGCGAAACTACTGTAGTCTACAATTGCTTATGATAGTCTACGACTGCCTACGGTAGTTTTAAAGTTGTATGTCCATATGATAACGATAGTATCAATGGAAGGTAGTGGAAACGCCACATATCAAATAGAAATGTAAAATCTTGTGAAAAACTGATAGGATGATCCTAAATTCAAAAGACAAGAAGACGAAAACTTTCAGAGAGAGAGGCAGTTTACATTTTTATAAGCACCACAAACTTGTCAACGCAAAAAGGGAAGAGAATTTAAAATTGTTACTACTGTATATACGTTCATGATTAGTCAAAATGGTTTTGTACAAAAAGGTTATCTGGAAATGTTACAACACAAGTGAAATCTTCAGTTTGAGAAATATAGGGGAATACATATAAGCATAATGGAACATCTTTATAAAGTGAATATGTAGTGATGCAAGATCAGTTTACTTACAGGAATTCGTAATTCAACGTGATGATGTAATATTTTTTGCTGTAATAAAGTGATAGATGAATCAGCTCTGTAACTAGAAGTTCAAAAATGTCTCTCAAAGTAAAGGATATTGGTGGATAGCGCAAGTCATCCGGTAAACAGTATGAACTGAACAACAGATAAACTGATACAAAGGTGAAATAAGGCAATGTCTACATAAAGATCCTGACAGTTGCGAAAGAAGTATTATATTGACTATGGTTTTGCGTACTAGTGAAGAACGATTACGTTCTTTATTTCATTTGTCATGTATTAGATTCTTTCCTTTCCATTTTATTTGTACAATGATATGCTTTCTCCAAGTATATTAAATGCTGTAGTGAAAATATTGCAGAATGAAACCGAATGTGATTCAACTGTGTGGAAAACTGATCGTTGGAGATTTCAGTTTGTCTGCTATCTTACAGAACGTATTTACATCGTATGTAAAGTGAAATTATAAGTGAATAAGGTGTAGGGATGTTGAATGACGCTGTAGCATTCTATTTGGGACCCACTGAAACTTAAATGCAACAAAAAAGGTTTGCCCCAGTTTTGGCAGGATTTAGATGAGAAGCTATGTGGCGCGCGCGCGCGCGCGCGCGTGTGTGTGTGTGTGTGTGTATGTGTGTGTGTGTGTGTGTGTGCGTGTGTGCGGGTGTGTCTACGTGTGTGTGTAGGTGGGTGGGTGGCTGCGTGTGTGTTTGAGAGGGGATGGGGGACGTGGACTTAAGGAGAGAAGTTGGCCTGGTAATGAGACATCAGAAGATGTTTCTGATGAACAGCGCTACTTCAGAAGGGCGCTCAGCTGTCACTGACCATACCGACGAGATGGACAACCGGCGTTAGAGGAAGTGATGGAAGAGACTGGAAAAATTCACGATTCCAGAGAATACGAATTCTGCAGGCACTAACAACCTAAATATATCTAAAAATTGCACAATAATGCTTGTTTAGAGGAAACACTGGGTCAATGTGTGTGTTTTTCAGCTAAAGAAAAGAGACTGCACAACAGAAATGAAAGTTGCTAGCAAATAATTCGATTTGCGGGACAAATATCTGAGCTGGTAAATGGGCATCTGCACAACCTTAGCAAATTTGCGCAACGCAAGGGCACAGTTCCTCCTAGTGTGGGACGCCTCACTCCTGGGCCTGATTTCAGGCCCTTCAATTACTGCTTGGAAGTCATTCGATACTTTGGTTCAGAGAACAATGACCATCAGTTAGAGAGCTACAGCAGGAAAACGCCTGTTTAGGACTGCCTCAGATTGTAAGTAAACACACCTTCTCGCCTGATTCTGGGGAATCCTGCCAATGTGGGAACAGTGCCTCCAGTCCAACAACTCACCATTAAAAAGTGACTGGTAAAAGGAAACACATTAAATTAATAGCATTAAATTCTGCCTGCCGGTGCGCATTCTGTCACGGAGTAATGACTAACACTACTGAATGAGACTATGATTAATTATTAACTAGAACTTTATCAGTACTGAAGTCTTCTGATGCGAACACTTTATTTGTCAAAATCGCAGTTATTTGTACAGTGATGACTATTTTCGGCGAATTTGAAGTGCCTTTTCCAGGTCTGAAAATAAGATGGAAGCTACAGGGGAATATTCGACTTGAACATGTAACATAAGGTAACAGAGAAACAAGTAAAAGAATTAAATAGCACATTAGTACAAGCACTAGCGTCTACAACGACCATGATAGGTACACACTTCGTTATAATTGATAGTAAAGTCAAACGTAACAATGCACTAAGTTTTTAAAAATGAATAATAGGTGAATAAGTAGAAAAATACCCACAGTCACAAATAAAATACCTCACATTACAAGTAACTATCTAACATTCCATGGCGGTTAGCGAAATAAAATGTACATGAAATGTTAAGTCACTGATTGCGTGTATATTTAGCCAATATCATGTTAGGCAACACGTCCATGTTAACAGCTGGAGTAATACTGGCTGCCACACAGCTTGTAAAAATATCTCACGGTGCTTTAGTCCGGTATAAGGTGGTAGTGTAGTTTACTTTAAAAATTTCCACGCATAAATTAATGCGCACACAAGGGTGTATATGCCATTAAAACCTGCTATGTCACAGAATACAAAGTTTTACAAAATTGAAAACGTTTTAGTATTTAATACAAAACATTATAAAACGTTAAACTATTCTGTGAGAGTACTGCACATTCAGAGCACTAGATAGCGAAAATATAACTTTTGGTAGAACGTAGTTTGATAAACCATAAACGTTACACAAATAATGTGAGATTACAGTACTGTTTGTAAGGACTATTTAGACATCATTGTTCAATCCGGTTGATTATAGGAATAATACAACGAAAAGTATGTGACAATATGTGACATCATACCAGAAATGTGTGTTACTAATGTTCGCATATTCTAGTTTTGAATCAAAGAAATGGGGAAAACCTATCAACATTAAGAATTGCTTTCATTACGTAGGGTATTAAGAATTACATTCATAACATATGGTACTAAATAATCCCTTAATTAAAATACGCATATTTAATCTTAGCGACTTTTCACAATGGCTGCCAAGTCCTAGACAAGTACAACTAACTCCAGTAACTTTTACAACTTTCTTATGAAGTGTCATAAGGTCAGTGTCACATACCTCTTATGAAATTAGCAATATCCTCTTCATACATTCTAATTATAATGTAGACTTCGAGCAATGTATCACATAGTTCTCATCCTATTATGTCCTAGATCCATGTATCAGATACTTCACATGTTCTAATAATAATAATCTAGACCTTGGGTTAGGTTTTATACATTTCCATCTACACCTTAAATCTAGAAGTCGACTGATGTATTAGTTGTTTCTACATGCTCCAGTTATAGCATGGACCTTGGAATGACTATCACATTTATCGTGTTGTTTTACATATTCACTTCAAACTATATACTGAAGTGTTATTTAGAAAATCGATCAAAAATTTTATGCTTGTTTTAGGCTACATTTGTGTATTGTAACTTAGGCATTTCAGATGCTTATTCTTTGTACTTTGTAAGGTGCCTCTTACGTGAGGAAGACATTTTTACCAGTTTTTATAAATTATTGTCCCTTATTGATGTATTCACGATAGTTAGGAAGTGCTGTAGTCCGTAGCCGGCCATGAGTCGGAGAGCATATCCCACGCTGGCTGGCTAGGTGACAAAGCGACCATATGTCGCGCGTAGTAGGGTGGGGCTCGGCGCTGGACCGTAGCAACAAGCGCTAGCCTGAGAAATATACATGACGGGAAGTACCGCCATCTTGGGGCGAATGTCACCGATTTTGTTTATTTATATTTAATAATTAAAGTCATTTATGATAACATGAATACTAGGAGTAGTCTATGGACGTTTAAAACTATTTATCATAATTTTGCCTCGTTAAAATTCACACCGGTTCATTAACAAATGCATAACGTAGTAAGTACGAACTTGATCGGAAATCCACGAACTATGACGAAACTAGTAAGTGATACGGATTGCGCGCTAAAGTCGGCAGTCGGCGTTAAGAGCTCTTCCTGTCTTGTTCGATGGTAGCCACGCTCTGCTTTACGAGTAGTTTGTGACATGGGTGTTTCATTATTGATCTAACAGGAATAATAGTGATATTACGACATTCTGAATGTTAATTTCGAGTAAATAGGTACCCCAAAGTTGATCGACAGCAATTTCAGATAATTAGCTTCCACCGACAGAGACATCCAATGCGCCAATGAAGAATCTGCACGGGACGACATTTACGAGAGCTGCACCGCGGACAGGTACGAGGAAATCCGACGACACGACCCACCAAGGCGGATCAAGGAAGGTCCGACTTACACTCGCAAATTTCGGGTGGAAATGCTGACCTGTCATACTGTACGTCACATATACCACCCTCTACGAACTCTCAGCTAGGCTGAGACATAACAGTATCACAAAATTGTTAAGGCTTTCGTGGCCACTTGTTGACAAACTGCCTATTGGCTTCTGTCTCGGGTTCTTCGGCCGACGTTCATCTAATGATTTTTCTGACATTTCGCCAGCACGAGTGGCTGGCATTGTCAAAGCTTCACCCTCCATTGCCGGTGGTGAACTGGAGGCGAGCTCGCGGCCGCAGACTATATGTACCTGGCGCGCCAACGTCCGAGGGCTTCTCCGCGGTCATTTCCGGTGCGGTTCTCCTCTTGCTACCTGCGACGGTCGTTCGCTGCAGTACGGGAAGCCAGGATCCGTTTACCTTAAGGCTTTCCTCTTTCTTGTTCGCTCAGTAAGATTGTTGAGAAGGTGATTCTCAAACGCATCACTAGGCACTGCATAACAAATAACATCCTGAGACCGGAGCAATTCGGCTTCAGGAATCACCACTCCACAACACAACAACTCCTACGGGTCGTTGAACATATAACACATGGCTTCAACATAAACAAAGCTACAGGGGCAGTGTTCCTGGACATCGAAAAGGCTTTCGACCGTCTATGGCACAACGGCCTCATCCGCAAACTCAGCGAAGCGGGATTCCCTGACGGGCTGCTGCGTCTAATACACTCATACCTCACAGACAGGAGTTTCAACACTGACGTGCAGGGAAAACAATCAACACAACACGGTATACATGCGGGAGTACCCCAGGGAAGCATCCTAGGGCCCCTGCTGTTTAACCTCTACATAAACGATCTCCCAACCACACACAACACAATGATGGCAATCTACGCGGATGACACAGCCATCCTTGCGCAAGATTGGAAACCATCAAACATTACGTCACGCCTACAGACTGCACTCAGAGTGGCCGAGCCTTGGTTGGAGAAATGGCGTGTTAGAGTAAACGTCGACAAGTGCGAAGCCGTTCTGTTCACTAGAAGACCGAAGCAACTGCGCAAACACCGCTACTGCAGACCAATAACTCTACATGCACGCCCAATACGTTTCCGCGAGAAAGTCAAATACCTCGGTGTCTGGCTGGACCGGAAGTTACTCTGGGGGGACCACATACAACACATGACCAACCGAGCTAGCGCGAGGCTCAAACAGCTCTATCCTATGCTCAACAGGCGTAGCACACTGAACAGAAGGGTGTCGAGGTCCATGTACATGACACTTATCCGACCCCTGATGACGTACGCTGCCCCTGTCTGGGGATACGCTGCGCCTACACGTCTGCGCCGTCTGCAGCTCATACAAAACAAAGTACTCAAAATCATAAGCAATGCTCCACGATACACACGCATCGCGGACCTTCACCGGGAATACCGACTTGAGACTCTCACGGAGGTAATCCACAAACTCACCACAAGACTATACAGAAACTCCAGACATTCGCAGAACCCGTTTATTCTGAATCTGGGGAACTACGACCACAACCATAGATGGAAACATAAAAGACCAAAAGACATACTTGTAAGGACATAACATCTATGGCCAAGCATACGCAAACATAACGGCACAGGCGAGCCCCTGTTTATCAGACCCATTACTGGATATCCAGCTGGATTGGAGTACACTGCCGAATAACTGGCACCACACAGGGAAGCCGTACCGTACACTGCATGCAAACAAGCTCCACACATCCCCCACACAGTGAGATGATCTATGGCCGATCTCCCACTACTGTATAACGATCTTGATTGTTCCAGGAATGCAGCAGCAGCAACAACTGGGACACATCGCCATCGCTTGTCATGGTAATGATGCATGATACCTATACTAACAAATCCAACCTTGCATGAACTATCGCAGCTAGTAAGCCACTACTGCTCTTACTACCCATCCCACTGTCGCAGAGGGTTTTTTCCCACGGCACGAGCCTTGGCACTTTTTTTTCCTCTGCTCTTCAAATCGCTACCCTCACTCGCGTTTCGTCCACTATCTATCACCTGATAGACCGTGTTAATGCGTAGACTTACCCAGACGCACGGACAACGTCACAGCCCAGCATCCTGTGATCCACATACTAGACAACTAACATGTTTACGGAGGTGACAGTAGAACTTTTGGTTTGGTCACCACGTTGGTGCGGGCGTGGAGGGGCCCCATCTCTTTTATTTTAGCTCGCCTCCAGTTCACCACCGGCAATGGAGGGTGAAGCTTTGACAATGCCAGCCACTCGTGCTGGCGAAACGTCAGAAAAATCATTAGATGAACGTCGGCCGAAGAACCCGAGACAGAAGCCAATAGGCAGTTTGTCAATAACAGTATCAGTTAAGAAGTGAGGGGATCTTGCAACTTGTAACCTAAATACATACTTTGATTATAACCTAGATCTCGGGATAGGTGCCATATGTCACATTCATCCAGCCAATTTAAGATCTTGAAATTGTTTACGCATATGGTTGTCGCTGTGGATCATAACATATTGAACTACAGAGAAGTAATTTTAGATAATTAACAATGATGACTTCAGCTTTCGCTATTACTCTATGATCAGAACTTGGACAATACAATGTGGATTTTAATTTGGGTGCACACTGGGATCTTCTCCGGGAGTTGGTTGTGCTTGGTTAGGGACTGACAGCCATTGTGAACAGCGTGAACACTGTATGCACATATTTTAAATAATATATTATCTGCACGATATGATATGAAAGGAATTCTGAATACCTTACGTCAATGGATCTCAAACTGTTCACCGTGGCGCCTTGATGCGCCATGAATGACTGCCTGGGGTGTTGTGTCTTAATTTTCGTATTTAGCAGCAAAGAAGACAGTTGTGGGAAATTTCATTACTGTTGTCAGCCTGTGTGGCCTCAGAGAGATTCCACTTTAGATGCTGGTCAGCCTGTGTAAGCAGCCATAACCTCGAAGGTGAACTATCGCACGTTGCTCTAACACCATCAGTGCTTGTTGTGTTTTCACCAAGTTTTTATTCTATTGTGACCTTGTTATCAAACTGATACAGGTGATAAACTGTGGAAATTTTTTAAACTTGTCAGGTGGAAATAAAAAGTGAGAGCTGGCTGAGAAGAACGAGGCAAGTTGTAATGAAGATAGTAAAAGCAAAGGCAGAAAACACGACTATAGCTACTTCGATTTTGGTTTCGTGTGCACTGTTGTGAACACCGAAGAGCGTCCACAGTTCGTTTTGTGTCTGAAACACGAACGGCTTCTGAGGTAGTACCGCTGTACCGTGGCATCACTTGTATGGAAAAGAAAGAAAGACAAATCTATAAGAATTGCGCATAAAACATTTTTTACGAGTATGTGTTCTCTGACTTGAATATGTGCATGACGCCGGGCGCGCTTTCGTGGTTATTTTATGAAACTTGGAGCCAAGTCCAGATCTGCGCTCATAAGCGCTGCGGAAAAGTCTAGCTAGGCTCTCGATAACTACACGCTCCTTATGGCAGGGGTAGCGTAAACGTTGCTCGGACTCCGAGCTTTACGTTGGTCCCGTCAGAGAGCAGTAAAGTGCAGAACCTACAGAAGCACGATTCTGCCATCTATCGACAATATGAGAATACACTCGCGGCTCAGATCTCCTCTTACGCGGAGATACAATCTTTCTGCAAGATAATGATAATGCATCCGTAAGCGCAAATTAATACTGAATTAAATCGAATACAGAAATCGTACACTTTAATATTATTATAAATGGCTCCATTTAACATGAATATGATTATGATGTTAGATTTTGAATCTAGGAGCCATTATTTCAGTATCTGCATATTTCACAACAGCAGGGATAATGATACGGAACAAAAACCAATATAATCACGACGTGTTGAGCACCTGTTTTTTGTTCTTAACGTTCGTATAATACTGTTCTGTCCAAACATGTTGTAGTTCATTGTGATGTCTGGTAATTAGACGAGTATAGCCGTGTGCAAAGTGATTTCTTCAAGTGAAAATACAATTGACTGTAAAAGTTTAAAATATGAATCAAGTCAGAATGAAAGTTTCACTCTGCACCGCAGTGTGCGCTGGTTACTAAAAACGCTACTTAGCGACAGGAGTCTCGGTGAAAACATTCAGATGAAAACTCTGAATCTGCAGCAGCAAATAAGAACTCCACCCCGTAAGTTTAATACAGAAATTTATCCCAGAACAAATAGGTTTGTGGCTGTGAAGAGAACAGTGCTGTTTTCTTGCTTTTTTAATTTTTATTTTTTTTAAGTGGTATTGGCATACATGGTCCAGATGAAATTACATGTCATGTCATGTCAAAGCGAGTGTCTTTCAGTTCTAGGCAAAACCAACATTCAGCAGAAATCAGGTTCGCAGCATAGACAAACAACTGGCAGCCATAATAGACAAGCAGAAAAGAACAGATACTCATTGAATTTAATTGTTAGCTGTATTCGGTTCTGTGGTGCTTTGGAACTGGCTCTAGGGGCAACGATGAATCTGACGCCTCTCAAAATATGGGCGTCTTAAACGAGATAATTCAGTTTATTGCGGAACTGGACAAAGATCTTCAAGTTTATTTCAGTCAAGCATTAGTGTTCAAGGGCATTTCTAAGACTGTTTAGAACGATGTCCTGCCATGCATGTTGGAAGTGTACCATGAGGAAGTTCATAAAGAAATAACACGTGCCAATTAAGGTGCAATAACCACATATGAAACCCAAGAAGTGTTTTATGGATTTCAGTTGGTTATTGTTTTGCGATATATTGTTGAGGGCAAACCCAATCAAAGATTTCTGAGCCGCGCGGGATCAGCCGGGCGGTCTAGGGTGCCGGCACGGTAGCTCAGCGTGTTCGGTCAGAGGGTTAGCAGACCTCTGTAATAAAAATAAAACTGAGTTAATCGATCAACAACGAACTAAAGCGAATGCCTTACGAAGTCCGCCCCGAGCAGATGCAACGAACCAAAGCGGAAAAAAAAGGGCGCTGCAGTCATGGACTGTGCGGCTGGTCCCGGCGGAGGTTCGAGTCCTCCCTCGGGCATGGGTGTGTGTGTTTGTCCTTAGGATAATTTAGGTTAAGTAGTGTGTAATTTGTACAGAAACCAGATGGCAGTCATAAGAGTCGAGAGACATGAAAGGGAAGCAGTGGTTGGGAAGGGAGTAAGACAGGGTTGTAGCCTCTACTGGTAACTTTCGCAACCGTACATAAAAAAATCCCCTACTACTTAAGATAGCCATGTAAAAGTGTCCGCACATGACGTAAGAGCAATGAAGAATGCTGAAGATTAGATGGGTAGATCACATAACTAATGAGAAAGTATTGAATAGGATTGGGGAGAAGAGAAGTTTGTGGCACAATTTGACCAGAAGAAGGGATCGGTTGGTAGGACATGTTCTGAGGCATCAAGGGATCACCAATTTAGTATTGGAGTGCAGTGTGGAGGGTAAAAATCGTAGAGGGAGACCAAGAGATGAATACACTAAGCAGGTTCAGAAGGATGTAGGTTGCAGTAGGTACTGGGAGATGAAAAAGCTTGCACAGGATAGAGTAGCATGGAGAGCTGCATCAAACCAGTCTCAGGACTGAAGACCACAACAACAACAGTGTGTAAGCTTAGGGACTGATGACCTTAGTAGTCAAGTCCCACGAGATTTCACACACATTTGAAATTTTTTTAGTTAGGTTTAAGTACTTCTAAGTTCTAGGGAACTGATGACCTCAGAAGGTAAGTCCCATAGTGCTCAGAGCCATTTGAACCATTCGGCACTCACGTTGTATCGGACACTGGTAGTCGGCCGCGAACGTAAACAAACGAGAACCTTAGCCGGTCGAGGGGAGAAGAGCGGTGCGCGACAAGCCACGCTATTCTCTCACAGGGCTGGCAGCCCACGCCCTTGTTCTGTGCTCCTGCCAAGGCACAACAGAGGCAACTGTCATATGGATCGCTAATCCCATCTGGTATTGTGAGTGTCGTTTTCGAACCCCATGACACACCAAGATTGGTCTCTGCATTCTTTTCAAAATAAGAAAAGGAAACAAGGAGGAAGCATAACACAAATCAAAGCGGAATAAACAAAGCATCCGGTAATGGCTACAGCGCAATTGGTTGCTGAGGTTAGCGGTGTCGTAAAGTACTAGTTCATGCCCAGCCTCTACTGGTAACTTTCGCAACCGTACATAAAAAAATCCCCTACTACTTAAGATAGCCATGTAAAAGTGTCCGCACATGACGTAAGAGCAATGAAGAATTTCACAGTCGGTATGTGCACGCTTCCTATCATGTACTCCAGAAATATATGAAGTTCTTATAGTGGACAAGAAAACCGCCGTTGTAATAAGTTTTTTTTCAGTCAGTGGTATGCCTCAGCGGCCGTTACGGTTTTGAAAGTATAGCCTAGTAAATCAAAGTGTTCATACCAAGGATGTGGTCAAACCAAGAGAATATTTTTCTACAAACCCGAGACAAATGAAAGAGCAGAAAAAAAGGCAGGCGAAAACCGAGAATAAACAACCACTTCTAGCGCCCTACAATATGGCTTACCGAGTGACAAAGTGTAAGAAAGCCCATACGATTATAGATGAACTAATTTTACGTTGTACTGTGGACATGGTGTCCATTATGCTAGATGAGTCAACGAAAAACCAGATTTTGCCCCATTCCTTATCCTGACACTACAATTAGTTGACAGATTTACGATTTAGGAGAGGATCTTCATGAAAAAATCGTAGAAAAAATTAGGGGGGCGGATCTTTGTTTGCAGCTTGATGAGGCCATGTGTAGCAACAGAGATGATAGTTTAATTTGCTATGTGCGATTCGTTGATGAAAAAGTAAACGGAATGAAGAAAGACCTTTCATGTTTGGGAAATAAATGCAGGTACAACAGGCAAAATTCTAATAGAAATAGTGGACAATTTCATGACAGAAAATCAGATTAGCCTGGCTCACTGTGTGGGTGAGTGCGCTGATGGTGCACGATCCATGTTGGGGCGTTACAGTAGTCTACAAGCACTCGTCCTCGGCAAAGCTCCTCGTATTATGGGGGCCCACAGTATCACCCATAGAGAATCATTTGCTGCGCAACATTTGAGTGTTGATCTGAATCAAGTACTAAAAATTGTCTTAAATGTGGTCAACGACTTAAAACTCGTCTTCAGGAAGCTAGAATTTTTAGACAAATGTTTCACGATATGGGACTGAACAGACATCTTCGTTATTTTGTAGCGGCACTCCTCTGATTTCCAGGGGGAAATGCACTATCGCGCATTTTTTAGTTTGTGCGAGAAGTCTGTCCTCAGCTGGAGAAAGAAAATCATATAAGTGCAAAGTACTGACTTTCTAATAAGGGTCGCATACTTACATGATATATTTGAGAAGTTAAACTCACAGAATAACCCTCTACAAGGAAGTGAAACTCATTTCATTCAGTTAATTGAAAACGTTTCGCTCTTCAAAAAGAAGTATCTTTTATGGAAGGGTAAATGAACGACGGAGGAGAAATAGAATACTTTCGATTTTTGCAGCATTTTATAAACAACAATAAGATGGGCCTTATTGCAGATATTTTTTCAACTATTGAAGGACATTTTCTGAACTTTAGGTTGATTTTGAAAAACTTTGTAGGTTTCAGTGAGCTGAAAATCCCTTTAGGACTAATTATCCTTCTGATTTCAGCACTGTAGAAGAAGAAGAATTGATAGAACTTTCATCACATTCTACACTAACACTGAAGTTGTCATCAATGACATTTCAAACATTTTGGTATTCAGTAAGAAAAGAGTTTCCAAGCTTAAGTAAAAAAGCGCCGAAGGTATTAATTAATTTTTCGTCCTCCTATCTTTGCAACAGTGGGTTTTCGGCAGTGGCTGTCATTAAACCCAAGTACAGATCAAGAATTTGTGTGGAAAAAGAAATGAGTGTAGCTGTACCTCGTTTGCTGCCAAGATTTAACGAGTTCTGCAACAAGAAGCAAGCTCAACTGTTGCATTGAGGTGAGTACCACGTTATCCATAACTTTTTTAATTAATTATTTCAGTTTCTACAAGGTTTCCTACAAGGGAGCCACGGGAAGAGCATAGTTGGTCAGGGGAGCTACGAACTCTAAAAGGCTGAAAACTACGGCTTTATGTTATAAAAGCAGTTCTAAATATTCACAGGCTTTCATCACATATTTTATTCTAAATTAGAATATATGGAAACTGTGGTGTCACCGACAGACACCACACTTGCTAGGTGGTAGCCTTTAAATTGGCCGCGGTCCGTTAGTATACGTCGGAATCGCGTGTCGCCACTATCAGTGATTGCAGACCGAGCGCCGCCACACGGCAGGTCTAGAGAGACTTCCTAGCACTCGCCCCTGTTGTACAACCGACTTTGCTAGCGATGGTTCACTGACAAAATACGCTCTCCTTTGCCGAGACGATAGTTAGCATAGCCTTCAGCTACGTCATTTGCTACGACCTAGCAAGGCGCCATAACCAGTTACTATTGATACTGAATCATGTACAGTCAAGAGCGACGCTCATCATTAATGGATTAAAGTTAAGTATTCCACCAGCTACGTCCGTTTTTCTGAAGTCTAATTTCCTTGTCCTGTTCCAGACCTCACGCCAGCCTACGTGAGCTAAAATGCGTGCCTTCCGGCTTCCTCTAGTACCCGGTGTTGGCTCTCCTGCCAACCCACAACAGAAATTATTGACATAAATTTCTGACACGATGTCCAATATTGTCACATACTTTTCGGTGTATTATTCCTATAACCTAACAGATTGTACAATGATGTCGAAACACCAACAATTTTGTAATCTCATATTATTATTTACGTAACGTTTATGCTTAATCAAACTATGGTGTACCAAAAGTTACATTTTTTCTTTCTAGTGTTCTAAATGTCCAAATCTCTTACATAATGGTTTTACATTTTATAATTTTCTGAGTAAAATAGTACGCCTTTTATAATTTTGTAAAACATTTATACTGTTACCTAGCATTTTTATGGTATATACACATTTGTATGTGTATTACTTTATATAAGATAATTTTTAATGTTAATTACGCTGCCACCTGGGGCAAGACTCAAGCACTTTGAGATATGTGTTTATCCCAGTCAGTCTTCCAACAGCTGTTAACTTGGACGTATTATTTAACACGGTACTGACTAAATGTACTTGCAATCAATGACTTATAGCATTTGATTCACATTTTTTTCTCTGATTGCCATGAAATGTAATATAGTAATACCTTTATTGGGGTACGTCGGTTATTAATACACCTTGTATTAATTTATTTGTGACTGTGGAAAATGTTCTAAGTATTCATCTGTGTTTTTTTTATCTTACAGTAACATTCTCTTCGGTTATGGCAAAGTGTCTACCGATAATGGTAGACGCTACTGCTCATACTAATGTGGTAAGTAATACTTTTACTTGTTTCCTTAGATCAGGATTATAAATCGAATTTTCACCTTTAGCTTACATTTTCTGCCTTTTCATATTTGAAAATAGTAGTTCAGTTTTGACGAAACTAATCACCACTGTACAAACAATTGTTGTCTTGGCAAGTAATCAAATTCAAATAAGAAGAGTCCAACATTTAAAATTACAGATGGCCTCCTACAAGACTGGCTATATCAGGTAAACAGAATTTTATTGTTTTATTTTTCATTGCAGTGTACTATGGAAAAATATTAACTGTCTGAATACATTTTATAACTCGTAACTGCAATCAATCTTGCTGTGGTCCAAAACAGACCCACACTAGTGTCCGCTAAAACAGCAAAGCCATGAAGGTGAAATGCAACAAAAGTCAAACTGGCTCTGAGAACAACGCACTGACGGGAAAAAATCGCAACATCAAAAAACAAGAAATGTAGAGTAGTGGAACTTTGGGGATACTTTTGTCCAGGTAACATATTTAAGTGATTAACATTCCAAGAAAACAAGTTAATGTAAGCGCGACATAAACCGTTGCAAATGTGAAATGCTGGTACGTTAATAGCCGGTGTAACCGTCAGAATGTCGAATGTAAGCATACAAAGGTGCATTATTGTGTTGTACAATTGCTAGATTTCAGTTTGTGTTATGGAGCTCCATGCCTGTGGCACTAGGTCAGTCAATACAGGGACGGTTAACGTTGTTCGTGGATGACGATGGAGTTGTCATCCGATGCTGTCCCACATGTGCTCGATTTGAGACATATATGGTGATCGAGCAAGTCAAGACAACATGTCGGCACTGTTTAGAGCATGTTCGGTTACAACAGCAGTATGTGGGCGAGCGTTATCCTGTTCGAAAACATCCCCTGAAATTCTGTTTATGAATGGCAGCACAACAGGTCGAATCACCAGACTGACGTACAAACTTGCAGTCTGGGTGCGTGAGATAACCACGAGACTGCTTCTGCTGTCATACGAAATCGCATTCCAGACCATAACTCCAAGTGTGAGTCAAGTGACTCTAACACGCAGACACATTGGTTGTAGGCCCTTAAATATCCTCTTTCTTAGCAACACACGGCCATGGCTGCCACCGAAGCAGAAGCATTATTCATCGAGCCTACCCTCCAATGGGCTCTAGCCTGATACCACTGAAGTTGCAAATGGTGCTGATTTGAGGACAGTGGAATTCAGGCTACTGGCGTCTGGCTCCGAGCTGTTCTTGAAGTAACCGATTTGTAACAGTTTGTTGTGTCACTGTGGAGCCAACTAACGCTCAGACTGCTGCTGCAGACGCAGTACGATGCTCCAGAGCCATACGCCGACTATGATGGTCCTTCATATCAGTGGTGCCACGTGGCCGTCTGCGGAACATGGATCAATTCAGATTGTCAGGAGTTGTTGAGAGTTTCAAAGGGAGCATCAGATGATGATTGGTGCAAAATGGTTCAAATGGCTCTGAGCACTATGGGACTTAACTTCTGAGGTCATCAGTCGCCTAGAAATTAGAACTACTTAAACCTATCTAACCTGAGGACATCACACACATCCCTGTCCGAGGTAGGATTCGAACCTGCGACCGTAGCAGCAGCGCGGTTCCGGACTGAAGCGCCTCGAGCCGCTCGGCCACATTGGCCGGCACAGGACAGGCAAACAGTTCGCTCGGCCATACAGGATCGTACAACCACGTCACCTACGTTGAGTCAGGGGCTTACTTGCGGCAAGATACCTATCGTCAATGACGGAATGGTGACCAGTGTTGCAGCTCCTGAATGGCGGCAGCAGAGAGTGCAGTAGTGCACCAACCGCAGTATTGCACACAGAAGTGGCACCGCGGACTCCTTTGAGACGAATCCTGGTTCTGTGTATGGCATCATGGTTCTGTGTGAAGGCTCCAAGGAGAGAGTGCATTGCCTGATTGCTTTCGTCGTCATCATATGGGGCCAGCACTAGGCGTGATAGTGTGGTGTACCATTCGGGACACAACGTGATCAGCTCTGAGTCGCATTACTTTTCTGACGTGGTATGGTCAGTACGTCTCCTACCTCGGTACAGAGGGCATTCGGTTATTGCCTTAGCTAGCACGTTCTCACACATCATGGGTTGTCGAGAGAATGGCACGCTGCCAGTCACCAGAGACTATGATTAATAAACTCTGCTCACAGAGATGAAGCAGTATGGAATGATGAGTCTGCATCTTACACCCAGACCCAGTTCGACTCGGTGCTCACATGGGTTAAAGCTTTGTTTCTACCAGGGCAGGCAGCTCTGTACACTAAATTTCGAACTGTGTCTTACTCCAACTTTCCTATTAATTTTGTCATGTTTTCTTCTTACTATACTGTACGCCCCCCCCCCCCCCCCCCCCCATGAACCATGGACCTTGCCGTTGGTGAGGAGGCTTGCGTGCCTCAGCGATACAGATAGCCGTACCATAGGTGCAACCACAACAGAGGGGTACCTGTTGAAAGGCCAGACAAACATGTGGTTCCTGAAGAGGGGCAGCAGCCTTTTCAATAGTTGCAGGGGCAACAGTCTGGATAATTGACTGATCTGGCCTTGTAACACTAACCAAAACGGCCTTGCTGTGCTGGTACTGCGAACGGCTGAAAGCAAGGGGAAACTACAGCCGTAATTTATCCCGAGGGCATGCAGCTTCAGTGTATGGCTAAATGAATGGTTAAATGATGACGGCGTCTTCTTGGGTTAAATATTCCGGAGGTAAAATAGTCCCCCATTCGGATCTCCGAGCGGGGACTACTCAAGAGGACGTCGTTAACAGGAGAAAGAAAACTGGCGTTCTACGGATCCCTTAATCGGGCAGGTAGGTTAGAAAATTTAAAAAGGGAAATGGATAGGTTAAAGTTAGATATAGTGGGAATTAGTGAAGTTCGGTGGCAGGAGGAACAAAACTTTTGGTCAGGAGAATACAGGGTTATAAATACAAAATCAAATAGGGGTAATGCAGTAGTAGGTTTAATAATGAATAAAAAAATAGGAGTGCGTGTAAGCTACTACAAACAGCATAGTGAAAGCATTATTGTGGCCAAGATAGACACGAAGCCCACGCTTACTACAGTGGTACAAGTTTATATGCCAACTAGCTCTGCAGATGATGAAGAAATTGATGAAACATATGATGAGATAAAAGAAATTATTCAGGTAGTTAACGGAGACGAAAATTTAATAGTCATGGGTGACTGGAATTCTAGAGTATTAAAGGGGATAGAAGGAAACATAGTAAATGAATACGGATTGGGGGTAAGAAACGAAAGAGGAAGTTGTCTGGTGGAATTCTGCACAGAGCATAACTTAATCATAGCTAACACTTGGTTCAAGAATCATAAAAGAAGGTTGTACACACGGAAGAATCCTGGAGATACTAGAAGGTATCAGATAGATTATAAAATGGGAAGACAGAGATTTAGGAACCAGGTTTTAAATTGTAAGACATTTCCAAGGGCACATGTGGACTCTGACCACAATCTATTGGTTATGAAATGTGGACTAAAACTGAAGAAACTGCAAAAAGGTGGGAATTTAAGGAGATGGGACCTGGATAAACTGATTAAACCAGAGGTTGTACAGAGTTTCAGGGAGAGCATAAGGGAACAATTGTCACGAATGGTGGAAAGAAATACAGTAGAAGAAGAATGGGTAGCTCTGAGGGATGAAGTAGTGAAGGCAGCATAGGACCAAGTAGGTAAAAAGACGAGAGCTAGAAGAAATCCTTGGGTAACAGAAGAAATATTGACTTTAATTGATGAAAGGAGAAAATATAAACATGCAGTAACTGAAGCAGGAAAAAAGGAATACAAACGTCTCAAAAGGAAGTGCAAAATGGTTAAACATGGATGGCTAGAGGCAAATGTAAGGCTGTAGAGGCTTATCTCACTAGGGGTAAGATAGATACTGCCTACAGGAAAATTAAAGAGACCTTTGGAGAAAAGAGAACCACTTGTACGAATATCAAGAGCTCAGATGGAAACCCAGTTCTAAGCAATGAAGGGAAAGCAGAAAGGTGGAAGGCGTATGTAGAGCGTCTATATAAGGGCGATGTACTTGAGGACAATATTATGGAAATGGAAGAGGATGTAGATGAAGATGAAATGGGAGATACGATACTGCGTGAAGAGTTTGACAGAGCACTGAAAGACCTGAGTCGAAACAAGGCCCCCGGAGTAGACAACATTCCATTAGAACTACTGACGGCCTTGGGAGAGCCAGTCCTGACGAAACTCTACCATCTGGTGAGCAAGATGTATGAGACAGGCGAAATACCCTCAGACTACAAGAAGAATATAATAATTCCAATCCTAAAGAAAGCAGGTGTTGACAGATTCTAAAGGTGGCAGGGGTAAAATACAGGGAGTGAAAGGTTATTTACAATTTGTACAGAAACCGGATGGCAGTTATATGAGTCGAGGGGCAAGAAATGGGAGCAGCTGTTGGGAAGGGAGTGAGACAGGGGTGTAGCCTCTCCCCGATGTTATTGGCTCTGAGCACAATGGGACTTAACATCTGAGGTCATCAGTTCCCTAGAACTTAGAACTACTTAAACCTAACTAACCTAAGGACATCACACACATCCATGCCCGAGGCAGGATTAGAACCTGCGACCGTAGCGGTCGCGCAGTTCCAGACTGAAGCGCCTAGAACCCCGATGTTATTCAATCTGTATATTGAACAAGCAGTAACAGAAACAAAAGAAAAATTCGGAGTAGGTATTAAAATCCTTGGAGAAGAAATAAAAACTTTGAGGTTCGCCGATGACATTGTAATTCTGTCAGAGACAGCAAAGGACTTGGAAGAGCAGTTGAACGGAATGGACAGTGTCTTGAAAGGAGGATTTAAGATGAACATCAACAAAAGCAAAAAATGGATAATCGAATGTAGTCGAATTAAGTCTTTTGATGCTGAGGGAATTAGATTAGGAAATGAGACACTTAAAAGTAGTAGATGAGTTTTGCTATTTGGGAAGGAAAATAACTGATGATGGTCGAAGTAGAGAGGATATAAAATGTAGACTGGCAAAGGCTAGGAAAGCGTTTCTGAAGAAGAGAAATTTGTTAACATCGAGTATAGATTTAAGTGTCAGGAAGTCGTTTCTGAAAGTATTTGTATGGAGTGTAGCCATGTATGGATGTGAAACATGGACGATAAATAGTTTGGCCAAGAAGAGAATAGAGGCTTTCGAAATGTGGTGCTACAGAAGAATGCTGAAGATTAGATGGGTAGATCACATAACTAATGAGGAGGTACTGAATAATAATGGGGAGAAGAGGAGTTTGTAGCACAACTTGACAAGAAGAAGGGATCGGTTGGTAGGACATGTTCTGAGGCATCAAGGGATCACAAATTTAGCATTGGAGGGCAGTGTGGAGGGTAAAAATCGTAGAGGGAGACCCAGAGATGAATATACTAAGCAGATTCAGAAGGATGTAGGTTGCAGTAAGTACTTGGAGATGAAGAAGTTTGCACAAGAGAGTAGCATGGAGAGCTGCATCAAACCAGTCTCAGGACTGAAGATGACAACAACAACAATACTGTACACGTGGAATAAGTAATTTTCAGTGGTCAACAATGTATTTAATGGAGACAATGCTGTGTGCTCTATTCACATTGATAATAGTGCATCTAATTATACTATTAACGATTAATTGCAAGTGCCACACTCACGTGCAAAATATTTTCTGAATAATCGGTATAATTAACATTTATTAGCTTCCAGTAAAATATCAACTAATCCTTTATTTCAGTGTGGACGGTGAGAACAAATGGCTGCAGTAACTGAGAAGTAGTTATCTGGCGTTTAGAAATGAGACTAGATTTCCAAACACAGTCATAGGCTTTTCGAGCTCGACAAACCACAGAAAATCGGATTCATGTGTATGAAACTCTTTGTCTGAACAAGCCTCGGAAGGTCCAAAGGTTCTAACTGGCCGACATGTCATCCTCAGCCGATAAGCATCACTGGATACCGATATGGAGGGGCATGTGGTCAGCACACCGCTTTCCGAGCCGTTGTCAGTTTTCGTGAGCGGGGCCGCTACTGATCGATCAAGTAGCTTCTCAGTTTACCTCACAAAGATGAGCGCACCCCACTCGCCAACAGCGCTCGGCAGACCCGGACGGTCACCCGTCCGAGTGCAAGCCTATATGACAGCATTTAACTTCGGTGATCTGGTCCGAGCAGGCACAGGGGGGAGGGGTTTATTAGTGATTGGAAGCTCCAACGTTAGGCGAGTGATGGAGCGCCTTAGGGAAATAGCGGAACAGTCGGGGAAGAAGGCCAGTGTTCACTCTGTCTGCTTGCGGGAGGGATCTCATCCGAGATGTGGTGGAGGCCCTGCCGGCGGCGATAGACAGCACTGGGTGCATCCGACTGCAAATTGTTGCTCATGTCGACACCAATGACTCCTGCCGTCTGGGTTCAGAGGTCATCCTCAGTTCATACAGGCGGCTGGCGGAGTTGGTGAAGGCGGAAAGCCTCGCGCAATGGGTGGAATCTGTGCTAACTGTTTGTAGTATCGTTCCCAGAACCGATCGTGGTCCTCTGGTTTGGAGGCAAGTGGAAGGCTTAATCCAGAGGCTCAGACGATTCTGCGGAGATCTGAGGTGCAAATTTCTCGACCTCCGCTATCGGGTGGACAAATGTAAGGTCCCCCTGATTAGGTCAGGCGTGCACTACACGCAGGAAGCGGCTATAAGGGCAGCGGAGTACGTGTGGAGTGCACATGTGGGCTTTTTAGGTTAGAGAATTCCCTCCCCAGGCCCGACAAGACGCCTCCTGAGACGTCACAAGGTAGTAGTAGGCAAAACGCAACAGGGAATAACAATATTAATGTGGTAATAGTAAACTGTAGGAGCGTCTATAGAAAGGTCACAGAACTGCACTCATTAATAAACGGTCACATTGCCCACATAGTGCTAGGGAAAGAAAGTTGGCTGAAACCAGATGTAAACAGTAACGAAATTCTAAACTCAGATTGGAATGAATACCGCAGAGACAGGCTGAACAGTGAAGGGGGAGGCGTATTTATAGCGATCAAAAGCGCACTAGTATCGAAGGAAATGGACGGAGATCCGAAATGTGATATAATTTGGGTGAAGGTCACGGTTAAAGCAGGCTCAAACATGGTAATTGGATGTCTCTATAGGCCCCCTGGCTCAGTAGCTGTTGTGGTGGAACACCTGAAGGAAAAGTGGGAATATATTTCGAGTAGATTTCCCCAACATGTTATAGTTCTGGGTGGAGATTTTAATTTGCCGGATGTAAACTGGGAGACTCAAACGTTTATAACGAGTGGCAGGGACAAAGAATCCAATGAAATTTTTTAAACTGCTTTATCTGAAAACTACCTTGAGCAGTTAAACAGAGAACCGACTCGTGGCGATAACGTATTAGACCTTCTGGTGACAAACAGACCCGAAATATTTGAAACAGTTAACGCAGAACAGGGAATCAGCGATCATAAAGCGGTTACTGCATCGATGATTTCAGCCGTAAATAGAAATATTAAAAGAGGTAGGAAGATTTTTCTCTTTAGCAAAAGTCACAAAAAGCAGATATCAGGGTACTTGACGGCTCAACACAAAAGTTTTTTCTCAAGTACAGATACTGTTGAGGATCAGTGGACAAAGTTCAAAACCATCGTACAAAATGCGTTAGATAAGTATGTGCCAAGCAAGATCGTAAGAGATGGAAAAGAGCCACCGTGGTACAACAACCGAGTTAGAAAACTGCTGCGGAAGCAAAGGGAACTTCACAGAAAACATAAATATAGCCAAAGCCTTGCGGACAAACAAAAATTACGGGAAGCGAAATGTAGTGTGAGGGGGGCTATGCGAGAGGCGTTCAATGAACTCGAAAGTAAAGTATTATGTACTGACTTGACAGAAAATACTAAGGAATTTTGGTCTTATGTCAAAGCGGTAGGTGGATCAAAACAAAATGTCCAGACACTCTGTGACCAAAATGGTACTGAAACAGAGGATGACACACTAAAGGCCGAAATACTAAATGTCTTTTTCCAAAGCTGTTTCACAGAGGAAGACTGCACTGTAGTTCCTTCTCTAGATTGTCGCACAGATGACAAAATGTTAGATACCAAAATAGACGACAGAGGGATAGAGAAACAATTAAAATCGCTAAAAAGAGGAAAGGCTGCTGGACCTGATGGGATACCAGTTCAATTTTACACAGAGTGCGCGAAGGAACGTGCCCCCCTTCTTGCAGCGGTGTACCGTAGGTCTCTAGAAGAGCGTAGCGTTCCAAAGGATTGGAAGAGGGCACAGGTCATTTCCGTTTTCAAGAAGGGACGTCGAACAGATGTGCAGAACTATAGACCTATATCTCTAACGTCGATCAGTTACAAAATTTGGAACACGTATTATGTTCGAGTATAATAACTTTTCTGGAGACTAGATATCTACTCTAAAGGAATCAGCATGGGTTTCGAAAAAGACGATCGTGTGAAACCCAGTTCGCGCTATTCGTCCACGAGACTCAGAGGGCCATAGACACGGGTTCCCAGGTAGATGCCGTGTGGACTTCCGCAAGGCGTTCAATACAGTTCCTCACAGTCGTTTAATGAACAAAGTAACAGCATATGGACTATCAGACCAATTGTGTGACTGGATTGAAGAGTTCTTAGATAACAGAACGCAGAACGTCATTCTCAATGGAGAGAAGTCTTCCGAAATAAGAGTGATTTCAGGTGTGCCGCAGGGGAGTGTCGTAGTACCGTTACTATTCACAATATACATAAATGACCTTGTGGATAACATCGGAGGTTCACTGAGGCTTTTTGCGGATGATGCTGTGGTATATTGAGAGGTTGTAACAATGGAAAATTGTACTGAAATGCAGGAGGATCTGCAGCAAATTGACGCATGGTGCAGGGAATGGCAATTGAATCTCAATGTAGACAAGTGTAACGTTCTGCGAATGCATAGAAGGAAAGATCCCTTAACATTTAGCTACAATATAGCAGCTCAGCAACTGGAAGGGGTTAATTACATAAATTATCTGGGAGTACGCATTAGGAGTGATTTAAAATGGAATGATTATACAAAGTTGATCGTCGGTAAAGCAGATGCCAGACTGAGATTCATTGGAAGAATCCTAAGGAAATGCAATCCGAAAACACTGCTTGAATACTGCTCAGCAGTGTGGGACCCGTACCAGATAGTGTTGAAAGAAGAGATAGAGAAGATCGCACGGAGAGCAGCGCGCATCGTTACAGGATCATTTAGTAATCGCGAAAGCGTTACGGATATGATAGATAAACTCCAGTGAAAGACTCTGCAAGAAAGACGCTCAGTAGCTCGGTACGAGCTTTTGTTAAAGTTTCGAGAACATACCTTCACCGAGGAGTCAAGCAGTATATTGCTCCCTCCTACGTATATCTCGCGAAGAGACCACGAGGAAAAAATCAGAGAGATTGGAGCCCACACGGAGACATACCGACAATCTTTCTTTCTACGAACAATACGAGACTGGAGTAGAAGGGAGAACCGATAGAGATACTCAAGGTACCCCCCGCCACACACCGTCAGGTGGCTTGCGGGGTATGGATGTAGATGCAGATGTAGATGTAGATCTGACAAGAACCTTTCTTTCCACTGCGGCAAGACTATTAGTTTACATGGATGAAGTTGCTGAGTTATGAAACAGGTAAGGTACATAAATTGATCATCAAAGAGAATTGAATTAGAGAAAGTTAATCTGCTTCGTAGGATGTGTACTTATTGGATGAAACATTCGAGGATGCTTTAGGCGATAGTGGATTTGAACAGGTGGTATATGGTTGTAAGGATTTACTAGGAAGGAAATGGAGAATTTGTCAGCTTTCTAAGGCGAGTGAGTTCTATTACACGTTTGTATTCCCGGAACAAAACGTTGAGAAGTTTTACTTCTCTAGCAGGGTCTTAACATACATGACACAACCTAGTAGCTTGTATCACTTGTCCACTTTTGTTATACGTACAGTGCCTAACAAAAAATGTGTGTGTACCCAGCAGACATGGTCGGATGTCAATGTAACTTCGCTACACATACGCACCATTGGCAAGTATGTAAATGATTACTGTTGCATTCTCTGTAACAGGTAGAATGGACATCAGACTTCATTAGTATCGTTCGTGTTCAGTATTTTAACCCGTGCTGGTGGGGTATTTAAGGGGCTTGAACAGCATCAGATGTCAGTGACAGCTGGGAAGGACACAGACATGTCACGTAGCCACGTGAGGCAGCGTTATCACCATCTGACAGGGATTGGAAGCTTCGTTGTCATTCCGCATTTCGCTGGCTGTTTGTATGGTGCAATAGCCAAATTTGGTGAGCACTCCGACGTGATAGTTGCTCAACAATGCACTGCGTAGAATGTGAAGGTAGGCACACTTGTCGTCAAGGTTCCGGTCAGCTACGTCTTACCGCCACAAGGGAGGTTCGCCGTATTATCCACCAAGAACATTGTAACCCGTTCATATCTGCACCTGCCATCTGAGAAAAGGTACTGGACTTACTGCAACAGTTTGTGTCATCCCTTCATCATTGGATGAGAAGTAGCATCAGCCGAACTAACAAAACAACCTCTCTTACGCATAGTGGTGTTAACACCTCAAGACAAACGACAACACTTGCAGCTTTGTCGTGACTGGGTAGGAGTTACTGCTGATGAGTGGCGTCTTGTTGTGTACTGTGTCCAGACTAAGCGCCTGCAACTCTCGCTTCCCGCGAAGCAGTCCAGTACAGTGGGCCCCGGACCGAGTAGGGGTCAGCCTGGTCGGTCGTCCCGGAAACACAGACGCTTCCCAGAGACCACCAGGAGGCGTCCACCTCGCCGCAAGAGGTCGCTACAGCCACAGACCTCTTTCCTTCCACTCGACACGTGACTGCAAATAGAGCCAGCCATATCCATGAGCCAAGCAGTATTTAGGCTGGCGCAGGAGCCTGGAGAGGGCGAGTGCCGCCTGTATATCCCCCCCCCCCCCCCCAAATTCTATAACATCCTTGAGCGTCATGCACTCCGCCTCGCCTTCCGTATACGCCTCCCGTCCCCCACGTGGATCCTCTATGACCTCACTCCTTTCCCCCATCCACTCCTGTTCCTCGAACACATCCATATACTCTACACCTCCCGCCACCTTGATCCCCCTCAACCCCTGGTTGCTCCTCTCCTCTCCGGTCCCCACCCCCTGCCATGCCTTCACTGTTGTGTCCCCCCTACCCGCCATCTCTACACCCTTCATCTCCTTTCCCAAGGTGGCTTCCATCAACTCCCCCTCCCAGATGATGCCCTCTCTCCCTCCATCTATCCCTCTTATCGACTCTGATCCCCACCCCCCCTCCTTTCCTCCGTCCTTTCCCTGGGCTCCCTCTCCCTCCCCTTCCATCTTGTTTTCTCCCCACCATACCTCTCCCTCCCTCCCTTCCCCACCCCCGAGTCCTTTTGTATTCCCCTCCTCTGCCTTCCCCACTCCCTGTCGTGTCTGCCCAGCACCCCCACCCCTCTTATGGGTCCTCATCCTCCATCGGCTCCTTTCCCGCCTCCCCCCCCTTCGCTGTCCCTCTCCTTCCCCCTTTTTTATATTTCCATCATCTGTCCAGATTCTCCCCCCCCCCCCCCCCCCACTTGCTCTCGGCTGTGGTATGTCACATTTGCCAACTTTTTAGTGCAGTGTTTCAGTGACTGTTTAGTGTTGTTCGTCTTTCTCGTGTTGTGAACAGCCATGCTGTCGCTAGGTGTGAATTTTATATCTTTTGCGAACAGAAACCAGACTGTCGCCATGTTTTTTTAATTGTCTGTCTATTGTTTTACCTGTCGGCTTCGTATGTGTTTTATCATCCCTCTGTTCTTTATTTTACTCTTTAAGTCTCCGATTTTATCGCCTGTTTTTATTATTTATGCTCTTCATCTTTTTAACAAAGTCTGTAGGCTGAAGAGCGGCATACTAAGCTGATGCCAGCCCGCCCCCTTCGGAGGGGGAGTTGAAATTCAATAAAGAAAAAAAAACCTGGAGAGGCAGTTCACGCCGAGCGAGCCCACTGGTGTCATCGTAGCCGTCGCCTCCTCATCCACCGCCGCCAGCGTACCGGAGCCATCTTCACAGGGCCTCTACTCGTCCTCGGACTCAGGTGACGGCAACGTGGACTTCGCGCCGCTCTTCACGAGACGCCCTGGGCTTGGTTTGGTGAAGTTGTATGGTTACTACAGACAGTTTATGTTTGGAAGAACCTCTGATTTAGTTATTGGTAGGCTTGCAGGATCAGTCCTACCTCACAAATATTGTTTTGTAAATTTTGAAGAAAGACTTTAAATTAAATAAAAACGCTATAACTCACACTCTGAGGTTTTCCTATCCTCGGACGGCAGATATATTATTGTGTTTAGCGATGAATCATGGTTCTGCACAGCCCTGAATGACGGCGGGTATGGTGTCGATCTAGTTACTGGTCCCATTCTTCCAATGTTTCGGACAGACACACCAGCACTACTACTGGCGTCGTGGTTTACGAAGTCATCGGGTTTGATACCAGGTCACGGCTGGTCGTGAGTGAGGGAGCTCTGACAGGACTATAATACGCCTCGGGCAATCTACATCCTCTCTATGAATTGTTTGCATGTTATTGAAGTACTCCCGTGACCGGCAAGATCCCCAGATCTGTCCTCGAAGGCCGGCCGCGGTGGCCGTGCGGTTCTAGGTGCGTCAGTCCGGAACCCCGCGACTGCTACGGTCGGAGGTTCGAATGCTGCCTCGGGCATGGATGTGTGTGATGTCCTTAGATTAGTTAGGTTTAAGTAGTTCTAAGTTCTAGGGGACTGATGACGTTAGATGATAAGTCCCATAGTGCTCAGAGCCATTTGAACAATTTTTTTTGTCCTCGAAGTGGGATCAGCTTGGGCGTCAACTAGTCCGCCACCCTCCCCCCCCCCCCCCGTCTCCCACCCTCTCCCGTCCGTTGCCATTATCTAGGCTACTAGGCTATCAAGGACTAGTTACAACAGTTGTGAGCCAGCTTTGAGTGATTCAGTTTAATGAATGAATGTACTGTGTATACATCATTTTAAGAAATAAAATGTATTGATCCTGTCAAAATCTAAAAAATGTTTATTTCTTCTATAACCACTCTTGGTCTTCGTCAGAGTATCCTATCCTAAAAACTTCATTTACAACTACACCTAAAACATACAAACAGTGCGCTGCTGGAGTCAGAATAGGACCACACCGGCTCAGATAACATTAAAGTCTTGCAGTTGAACTTGTTGCTAAGGGTAATATTTCTGGAATTACGTCGCTGGAAAACATCCTGTCCGTAAATATGGTCGATTACAATACTTCAATGTTGTTCAAGACTGTGTTTTGTTATTCTGCCTCCGCTACTGTATCTGTTGCTGTTGATAAACTGTTCTGTATACTTCCTAGGTTTAGTAGCAGATTAAGTCCTGATGGTATGTTATATCACGGGAATGCACTTTGGTATTGAACTAGCTTAACTTGGGGTATGTTAGCAAACAGAGTTTCTTTGACAGGTGCACTGACATGCCAGATGAGAAGGTTGTAACCGTTTCCAACCATCAAATGGCTCCTATTTTGTGGCTGTCTTACCATGATCTCAATATACTAATGACTGTATACATAAAGAAGAAAATTCAAAACTGGAACGGAAATATGTGTGCATGTTATGCAGATAAATCAAATGGTTCAAATGGCTCTGAGCGCTATGGGACTAAACTTCTGAGGTCATCAATCGCCTAGAACGTAGAACAACTTAAACATATCTAACCTAAGGACATCACAGACATCCCTGTCCGAGGTAGGATTCGAACCTGCGACCGTTGCAGTCGCGCGGTTCCGGACCGAAGCGCCTAGAACCGCTCGGCCACAGCGGCCTGCTTATGCAGATAAAACATATAATCGTTTACATAAACTTTTTGTAGAGTTTGCGCATTGCGTCTTATTGCGAAATGGAAGCATAATAACTCGCACAATGTTTCATGAACGTAAAGAAAAAAATCTCTTTCCGGATAAGCCTTAATAAATTCCATTTCCGTTCCGAATTATTTCTCTCTATTCGTCATTAAGGTACGTCTGGCTGCGGTTACAACACGTACTTCATGTATCCCAGTAAAAAGTGCACCTGGTGAGCGGTGCTTTAGTAAAGCGGGGATGTTATTAACATATCGCCTGAGCCAATTAAATGCAGACCATGTCAGTTATTTCCTGGTGACCAACAGTAACTATACATTTTCTTCTCTTGCAAGTAAGTGGAAAATACGAAGTGTTGCGGCTGTATTCTTCGCATATTTTTTATGGAAACAGTCGTCGCCTATATTTTTAGGATAGTATTTATTTATTCAAAAAATCTTCTGTATGAAATTATTATTATACTTATCTATTATTATATATAAATGTCAAATTATTTCAGTGTTTTCTATAGCGTAAACTGTGTCACGAAAGCGTTACTGGGAGCGTTCCAGTTGTGTCAAAAAATGACAGAAGAGGAGAAGAGACAGAGACAGAGACAGAGAGAGAGAGAAGAGGGAAGGGACGGACGGACGGAAGGAAAGTAGTATGTAATTGTGCAGTGTGGCGAAGCAAGACGCCTGCGATGACCAGTCACGATCGATTTTTGAGACATGGAGCGCGCACACGACGCAGTGCGTTCATACGGGGACGGCCGTAAGCGACACGTTCTCCTTATTGCAGACGAGTCCTAGCTGGTTAAATATTGTGCTACATCACTAAAACCTATATTGCACTGAAAATATCTGCACAACAGTGCAAGTGCCGACGGTACCCGCTGTGCGTGTTTTCTTGGAAACAAACTAGTTCCTTTCACTCGCAGAATGGGTTACTGAGAACAGTACGTCCATTTTATGCTTCACCCTTAAATAAGCATTCAGTAATGCTTGGTCGTTTCCCAGCTTTGTTTTTCTGGTAATGTTAACTGTACGTTAAGAGTGTTCAAATGTGTGTCAATTCCTAAGGGACCAAATTGCTGAGGTCACCGGTCCCTAGACTTATGCACTACTTAAACTAACTTATGCTAAGAACAACACACATTCCCATGCCAGATGGAGGACTCGAACCTCCGGTGGGAGGGGACGCACAATCCGTGATATGGCACCCCAACCATGTGGCCACTCCGCGCGGCCGTTAAGAGTGATACGTAGGATTATGGATAGGTTTAATGACGAAAAGTTGGCCGACATGCACCTCGTGTATAGGGTTACTTAGCTCTTTGGAAAGGCTACATTACGACGCAATGCTGAACTCGTTCCACCGCGGCGTCAATCTGATTACAGTAATTTTGTATCTGAGACTATTTGTGCTACTGTGTGTTTTGTGTTTAACATTTGGGTAATAGCATATTACAGACTTTTTACTGTTATGCAGGTATTTTCGTAAAAAGGTAGGCAATTGTGGTAACACACAGAATAAATAATAATTACTTTATTAGCCTGTAGCGAGCCAGTGGATACCCTAAACAACTCCTGAAAATGTTCAGTAAAACTTAAAGGTCTACTGTATTAGGTGAAAGATGATTTATGGCTCCGAAATCTGGGTGTATACTATATACTGTATGAAACTTGAATGTCTTGTGTTGGACCGACTATACAAGTTTTTGAACAAATGTGATCCGAACGCAAGCGTTAAACTCGACTGAATCAACTATTGCCGAATAACGCCTCACCTGTAAGCATGAAATGATGGTTCAAATGGGTCTGAGCACTATGGGACTTAACAGCTATGGTCATCAGTCCCATAGAACGTAGAACTACTTAAACCTAACTAACCTAAGGACATCACACAAAATCCAGTCATCACGCATGAAATGAAATATGAAGATGTCAGCCAGGTGAAGATGAAGAAATTCGTGGACAGTATCATAAAGAAGACAATTAGATTATCGGTTAATTTTATTTACAAAGACAAAAGCTCTAAATTAAGCAAAACATTGGATCTGGTGGGCGGTTTGCTTAAATCAAGTTGGAAAACATATCAATGCGCACCCCCCCCCCCCCCTCTCTCTCTCACTCTCTTCCTCTCACTCACTCTGTTCATATAAAAATGCCAGTTAATACTTTTTTAGATGAAGGGTACCAGGCCGGCCGTTGTGGCCGAACGGTTCTAGACGCTTCAGTCATGGATGTGTGTGATGTCCTCAGGTTAGTTAGGTTTAAGTAGTTCTAAGTTCTAGGGGACTGATGACCTCAGAAGTTAAGTCCAATAGTGCTCAGAGCCATTTGAACCATTTTTTGAACCATTTTTGAAGGATACCACTCTACGACTTTTCCTTATAACATGAATTTAGGGTTCCATATCTTAACCGGTAAAAACGGAATCCTTAGAGGATCACTTTATTGTCCTTCTGTCCGTCTGTTCGACTGTTAAGAACTCTTTTACTCAGGGACGGATTGACGTATCAAGTTGAAATTTATGTCACATCCTAAGGTCTATATTCCCTTGGCGACGTAAAACATATAAGCTTCTACGCCAACGGAATGATAGATACGGCTATTTAAGTCAGAGATTTTGATCCTCTCAAACTTTTACTACATTAAAATTTGCAGTGTACTTTCCATTCACCAGAATCATGATATCTGGCAAGAAGCAAGCTTTCACAGTACAAGTAAGGCAAAAAATCCGAAGATTGTTAATCTCAGCGTCTTGAGGCAAAACGCTTTTGTTTTATTTATTTTCTTTCCTAAACTAGTTTCAGTGATAATATCGCCATAATCAGAGCGTTTTTCTTTATTCTGAGCCGTGCAAAATTAGCAGCGTTATAAGTGTTAATATACACACATCAAAAAAAGTTTTTCATCACCTCGGTTCCGAGAGTTTCGGAACCTGCACAAGAAAATTGGAACAGAGATCAACATAAACATCATTTCCGCCCTTTTTATCGCGCATGAAAACCACACATTGCATGTTGTACCACCATACAGCGAGACCTTCATAGGTGGTGGTCCAGACTGCTGTGCACACCGGTAGTCCTAATACCCAATAGCACGTCCTGTGGCACTGATGCACACCTGTATTCGTCGTGGCATACTATCCACACGTTCATCAAGGCACTGTTGGTCCAGACTATCCCACTCCTCAACGGCGATTCGGCGTAGATCGCTCAGAGTGGTTGTTGGGTTACGTCGTCCATAAACAGCCCTTTTCAATCCATCCCAGACATGTTCGAAAGGATTCATGTCTGGAGAACATGCGAGCCTATCTAGTCGAGCGATGTCGTTATCCTGAAGGAAGTCATTCACAAAATGTGCATGATGGAGGCGCGAATTGATCTCCATGAAGACGAATGCCTCGCCAATATGCTGCCGATATGGTTGCACTATCGGTCGGAGGATGGCATTCATTCACATATAGTACAGTCGTTACGGCGGACACCCCAAAACAGCAAGGAACGTCCACCTTGCTGCATTCGCTGGACAATGTGTCTAAGGCGTTCAGCCTGACCGGGTTGCCTCGAAACAAGTCTCCAACGATGTCTGCTTGAAGGCATATGTGACACTCATCGGTGAAGAGAACGTGATGCTAGTCGTGAGTGGTCCATTCGGCATGTTGTTGGTCCCATCTGTACTGCGCTGCGTGGCGTCGCGGTTGCTAAGATGGACCTCGCCATGGACGTTGGGAGTCATGTTGCGCATCATGGAGCCTATTGCACACAGTTTCAGTCGCAGCACAACGTCCTGTGGCTGAACGAAAAGCATTATTCAAAGGGACTGTGTCTGTGATACAATATCCGCATCTGCGGGATGATACAAAACTTTTTTTTATGTGTGTATATGTACTGTTAGTTAAGCACTGTCAGGTTTTACTATCATTTGTGTGGGTGATCGTCCGGGCTGCCTAGAGCTGTAGGCAAGCGGGGTGCACTCAGCCCTTTTAAAGGTAATTGAGGAGTTACACGATTAAGAAGTAGCGGCTCCGGTCACGAAAACTGACAACGGCCGGGAGAGCGGGGTGCTGACCACATGTCCCTCCATCTCAGAATCCAGTGACGCCTATTCGCGGTCGGTCGCTACCACCGGGCCTTCCGAGGCCTGTTCGACTGCCCGAACTGGGAGAGAGTGAGAGAAAGAGAAAAGGAGTGTGTGTGTGTGTGTGTGTGTGAGAGAGAGAGCGAGAGAGAGAGAGAGAGAGTTGGTTCCAAATACTGTATTCTGTGAATAGCTTTATAATACCTTATTGAATATAGCTCAAAGCGTGGTTTCTACGTTTGTTACTATTGCTTCCGGCATATTTTCTGTGCTTTTTTGTCGTTTATCCAGCATACAGCATGGCACCCGCAAACGTGTCAGCGGCTGTTATTAACAAATATGAAAAAGCGAACTTCGTGTGTGCGTTATTCTGTTCTGTTCTTGCGTCAGTTCTTTTAAAGCCGTAATGAGTTTGTTGTCACAAAGTGCTGTGTTTCCGTTTATTGCGTTTTTCCTTCCACTATAAGCTTTTAAATGTAATAATTTTCTTCTGCTTTCAATTCTTAGTGTAAAATGTTGTCTTTCTGGCTGTGTAGATCAGTTCCGATATTAGTGTGCTTGTGGTTTTTATTTATTATGTGTACTGCGAAAGTAGAATGTTTTATTTTTTTTATTTACACGTCAAGTTCCGAGGGACCAAATTGAAGAGCAAATCTCCAAGGTTATGTAACGTACATAAAATTACAACATAAATGTAATAACAAATAAAACTAAATGTTCATGAACCTGAAAAAAAGTCAATCCATAAGTTTACGTAAACTCTATTAGCAATACAATAAGCATCAGCTTAATTTTTCAAGGAACTCCTCCAGAATAGAAGAAGTGACTCATGAGGAAACTCTTCAGTTTCGATTTGAAAGCGCGTGGATTACTGCTAAGATTTTTGAATTCGAGTGGCAGCTTACGGAAAATGGATGCAGCAGTATACTGCACACCTCTATGCACAAGGGTTAAGGAAGTCCGATCCAAATGCAGGTTTGATTTCTGCCGAGTATTAACCGAGTGAAAGCTGCTTATTCTTGAAGATAAACTAATATTAGTAACAAGAAACGACTACAAGGAATATATAAATTGAGAGGCCAATGTCAAAATACCCAGACTCGTGAACAGAGGTCGACAAGAGGTTCGTGAACTCACACGACTTATTGCCCGAACTGCCCGTTTCTGAGCCAAAAATATCCTTTTACAATGGGACGAGTTACCCCAAAATATAATACTATACGACATAAGCGAATGAAAATACGCAAAGTAGACTAATTTTAGTGTCGAACGATCACTCACTTCTGATACCGTTAGAATAGTAAAAATGGCAAGATTAAGTCTTTGAACAAGATCCTGAAAGTGGGCTTTCCACGACAGCTTACTATCTATCTGAACACCTAAAAATTTGAACTGTTCAGTTTCACTAATCATATGCCCGTTCTGTGAAATTAAAACGTCAGGTTTTGTTGAATTGTGTGTTAGAAACGGTAAAAACTGAGTCTTACTGTGACTTAGCGTTAGTTTATTTTCTACAAGCCATGAACTTAGGTCATGTACTGCACTATTTGAAACCGAGCCAATGTTGCACTCAACATCCTTTACTGCCAAGCTAGTGTCATCAGCAAAGCCGTAATAATAGAGGGCATATCATTTATATAAATAAGGAACAGGAGTGGCCCCAACACTGATCCCTGAGACACCCCCCACTTGACAGTACCCCACTCAGACCCCACATCACAGCCGTTACCAACGTTGTGAATAACGACCGTTTGCTGCCTGTTGCTAAAGTAAGAGGTGAACCAATTGTGAGCTACTCCCCGTATTCCGTAATGGTCCAACTTCTGGAGCAATATTTTCTGATCAACACAATCAAATGCCATAGTTAACTCAAAAACTATGCGAAGTGTTCGAAACGTTTTGTTTAGCCCAAACATTACCTCACAGAGAAAAGAGAGTATAGCATTTTCAGTTGTTAAACGACTTCTAAAACCGACTTGTACATTTGATAGCAAATCGTGTGATATAAAATGATCTATTATCCTTACATACGTAGCCTTTTCAGTAACTTTTGCAAACACTGATGGCATAGAAATAGATCTAAAATTATCTACATTATCCCTTTCTCGCTTTTTATAATGAGGCTTTACTGCTGTTTATCTGTAAAGGAGACCGCTTATAAAACACTAATAAGGCCTATTCTTGAGTACTGCTCGAGCGTTTGGGATTCCTATCAGGTCGGATTGAGGGAGGACATAGAAGCAATTCAGAGGCAGGCTGCTAGATTTGTTACTGGTAGGTTTGATCATCACGCGAATGATACGGAAATGCTTCAGGAACTCGGGTGGGAGTCTCTGGAGGAAAGGAGGCGTTCTTTTCGTGAATCGCTACTGAGGAAATTTAGAAAACCAGCATTTGAGGCTGACTACAGTATAATTTTACTGCCGCCAACTTATATTTCGCGGAATGACCACAAAGATAAGATAAGAGAGATTAGAACTCGTACAGAGGCATATAGGCAGTCATTTTTCCCTCGTTCTGTTTGGGAAGGGACAGGGAGAGAAAATGCTAGTTGTGGTACGAGGTACCCTCCGCCACGCACCGTATGGTGGATTGCGGAGTATGTAGGTAGATGTAGATGTAGATGGAGAGTACTTTAATCGCTCAGGAAACTGACCATTCCTAAAGAAGAAATTACAAATATGGCTAAATACAGGGCTTACATGTGCAGCACAATACTTTAATATTCTGCGGGACACTCCATCATAACCATGAGAGTCCTAAGTCTTCAGTGATTTAATTATTGACTCAATCTCCCTCTTGTCTGTACGACAGAGGAGTATTTCAGACATCAATCTCGTAAGGGCGTCTGCCAAGAAAGTTATATGATTTGCTGTAAAACTAAATTTTAATTTAATTCACCAGCAATGCTCAGAAACTGTCTGTTAAATACTGTACATATATCTGATTTATCAGTAACAGAAATATTTTTACTGCGAACTGACTTTATATCGTTGACCTTGTGCTGCTGACCAGACACTTCTTTCACAACTGACCGTATGGTTTTAATTTTATCCTGTGAATTAGCTATTCTATTTGCATAGCACATGCTCTTTGCCTTCCTAATAACATTTTTAAGCACCTTACAATACTGTTTGTAATGGGCTACTGTAGCTTGATTGTGACCACTTCTAACATTCTGATATAATTTCCGCTTTGTTCTAAATGATATCCTTATCCCACTAGTCAGCCACCCGGGCTGCCCATTACTTCCAGTACCCGTTTAGAGTGTTCTAATGGAAAGCAGCTCTCAAAGACTATGATAAATGTGTTAAGGAAGGAATTGTATTTACCATCTATGTCATCGGCAATATAAACATCCTGCCACTCTTGTTCCTTGACAAGGTTTAAAAAACTCTCTATTGCTGTTGGATTAACTTTCCTACATAGTTTGTAATTAAATATGGCATTGGTTTGAGTACAAAAGCCTTTTAGTGTTAAAATTTGTGCATCATGGTCTGAAAGGACATTCACATTTTTACTAACAGAATGCCCACCTAGTAATGAAGAATGAATAAAAATATTGTCTATGGCTGTGCTACTGTTCCCCTGGACACTAGTTGGAAAATATGAATTTAGGAGGTCTACCAACATCCTTTTTCTTGCACCATCATATACAAAATTTATATTGAAGTCACAACATATAACTAGTTTCTGGTACTTCCTACAAAGTGAATCATGGACCCTCTCTAGCTTGAGCAGAAACGCTCTGAAGTCGGAGTTAGGGGACCTATAAACGACAACAATTAGAGTCGGCCGGTGTGGCCGAGCGGTTCTAGGCGCTTCAGTCTGGAACCGCGTGACCGCTACGGTAGCAGGTTCGAATCCTGCCTCGGGCATGGATGTGTATGATGTCCTTAGGTTAGTTAGGTTTAAGTAGTTCTAAGTTCTAGGGGACTGATGACCTCAGATGTTAAGCCCCATAGTGCTCAGAGCCATTTGAACCATTTGAACATCCTCGGAAGGTGAGCCCCTAGTTAGTGGGACTTCCTTTAAGCAGGTATACCTATCATCTAACTTCAATCTAAAAAGAGGTACAGCTCTAACACCAACTATTACAGGAACTTTTCCATGAGTGACACCACCCCCCACTACACTGTCACCTATAAGCTTAGCCAGCCTCCCCTTCCCATAAGTATTGATGTGCAGGCCATGCCAAGTGAAACCCGATCTGCTATCAGCGCCCTCCCCCGCCCCACGTTAACGCGCCCAACAGCCGCATTAAGGTGAGGCCGATCATGACACTGAAACATGTTTGCTGTCAGTCTTTAGATCTTTCATAAGCTCGGTGTACCTTGTTTCGAAGTTTCAGCCTATTTGCCCTATCTAATGGGCCTGATGTGGATTGCACGTGAATTGCTGTATTAATGGATTACTGAATTTTTCTGAGGTTCTTTTGTGTGATCTTAGCCTTTGTTGAACTATGTTGCTTGTTCTGAATATTATTGGGCTCCATTGATTTCTCTATACCAGGGGTCTCCAAACTACGGCCCGCGGGACGAAACCGGCCCGCGAGGGCCGGCAAACCGGCGCGCGTTAGCTGGCCGGACATCCCCGGTATCCGTCCGGCCTAATATTTGAGGTGGTACCTATACTGGCAACAATTGAGTTTCGAGGACTATCGCGACCAATACACCGCGACATTGGCTCTGGTACTCGCTACAAGACTACGTAACTTAACTTATTGTTGCGCCGCTTGAAAGAACAATGGGTTGACATACTCTACCTCAGTTACGTCTTGCAGTAATAGTGTTGCTAACAATGATTTTGAGATTTCGTTAACTTTGCAGGACGCTTTCGTAAAGAATGTGGAGTGACATACTTTTTTGTCGGTGAAATTCGCCAGATAAAAATACGCCAGAATTTCGGTCAGGTACGTCCACCAATCAAAATTATGTAATTAAATAAAAATCGTAGTTCGTTTCATTGGTAACTATTCCCAAAACCTTAGATTTTTGCGACTTCATCTTTCCTTTAGCCTTACATTACGGTGATCATGGAGTGCTAGGGTGCATTAATCCCACTAGGTAGATCTTGGCCCTTATGGCTTCGTGGAGGAGTCAATGTGGCCCGCGGACTAAAAAGGTTTGGAGACCCCTGCTCTATGCGTTTCAATTCTATGTGCTGTTTTATTATTGTATGTTAGTGCGTACCACCTGCTTCTTTTCCCTGATGTAGTGTGGCCTGCTGTGTGTGGTTTGTTTGTTCTGCCTCTGTTTTTCCAGACCCTTTGGTTATGCTCATGAGTGGGTGGCCACAATCACTATCTATCAGTTTTACCATGTTGTTAGGCTTGTGTATGGTGTGTGTTTTGTATTCATTTTCAACAGCCATTGCGAAGTGGATTTTGGGTGTACTGTGTTGGTGTTACTGTGTAGTTCTTGAAGAAATTAAATTTCCTCAACAACAAAGTAAAAATGAAAGATAATGATAGTGGCCACCCACTCGCGAGCACAACCAGTAAGTGTGAAAACACAGAGGCAGAACACACAGATAACACAGCAGACAACACCACATCAGGAAAAAAAAAAACAGATGGTACACACTAAGGAGCGGATACAGGTATCAAGTTTAAACTTATACTTAAGTCCACGTTCCCTTGGCGCTGTAAATAATATAAGATTCTACGTCTGTGCAATCAAACGACATTGATGTCACATAATCGTGTTTTGATCTCTTGCCATTATTGATATGGATAACAGGCAAAAATTGTAGAAATTCTAAATTCCCAAGATGAACGAACTATCTACATAACATAATTAATTTGCAGGAACCGATGGTGTGCGAATTCTACTCTCACTTATTCAGATTTGTATGGCTTCAATCACCTTTTACTCAGTCGAAATTTCCATGAGACATTTTTATTCCATGGCGGGGCGGAAAACAATCGATAGGTCAGCAAACAGAGTCTCCAGCTCATAGTTTTGTTGGGGTCCAAACAGCGAACCCTTGAGGTAGTCAGTTCGGGAAAGTTGTCGAAATATCATGCACAGAGGTGAAAACTCAGTTACAAATTATGAAACTTCTAAGTTATCAGTACCCCTTAGAATGACTGAAGTTAAAGACACCAAATTAAATGATATTTATGTACCATCAAGGGCTGCTGATAAACTAAATATTTATTTGCAACCAATTCGATAGTCACCAGAAATGATGAAAATAGAACAGCAGCCTATATGGAACCACTCTTCCTACGGTGGGAATAAAAATAAAGTACTAAAGTATTTGAGTAAAATATATTTACAAGACTTCCTGGCAGACTGAAACTGTGTGCCGGGTCAGCAAGCGAAACTGGGAGCTTTATCTTTGGCGGGAAAGTGGTCTGCCGACTGAGCTGTCCAAACATGACTGACGACCTGCCTTCACATCTGTAATTCCACCACCATCTCATGCCCTTCCTTCCAAAGGTCAAAGAAGCTCCTGCATACCTTGCGGCATTATTATATAATTATGTTATGCTATGTTAAGTGAACCGGGGATCTAGAAACGACGGAGAGGCTCCGACCCAGCCGCAGCCGCAGCGGTCCGCAACCCCACAACGACTACCGCAGTCCACTTCACCCCTCCGCCGTCCCACATCGAACCCAGGGTTATTGTGCAGTTCGGCCCCCGGTGGACCCCCCCAGGGAACGTCTCACACCAGACGAGTGTAACCCATATGTTTGCGTGGTAGAGTAATAGTGGTGTACGCGTACGTGGAGAACTTGTTTGCGCAGCAATCGCCGATATTGTGTAGGTGAGGCGGAATAAGTGGAACCAGCCCGCATTTGCCGAGGAAGATGAAAAACCGCCTAAAAACCATCCACAAACTGGCCGGCTCACCGGACCTCGACACAAATCCGCCGGGCGGATTCGTGGCGGGGACCGGCACTCCTTCCCGCCCGGAAACGCATGGCCAACCGGGCGGGCCTTATAATTATACAATTGAGTAATTTTAGTAACAGATATTGTACGACTATTACTCAGTAGTACAAATGCAGTCTATACTTGACTACAGTAAGGCTGAGTTTTTTTTTTTTTATCATTTCATTTTCATTGACGCCACCGTAACAGCGATACCACACAGTGCTGAAACAATTTTTGTTGCATGACGGTGATTGTCTCTACTGGTTTTGGTACCGAATAAAGATCAATTAACAGCTCCTCTTTGTGATACATAACTACGACTTTCTGTAAAAAGTTACAAGGTGTACGGTACCACCTGGCCCAAATACACATCCGGAAAAAAAGTATACCCTTTTATAGGTTCCCAGTTCACTCAAGATTTATAGTTGCAACAGTGCATGTAGAGTACCTGAAATGATTACATTTACAGATCAATAGCACAAGTGGTTCTGAGGTAGCAAGTACCTATCTATGCTGAAAAACCAGTGTTATTACGTGTTGTAGCCTCCACGGGCGGGGAGGGGGCAATGGAGGCGCTGACTCTGGCATCCAGTAGTTACAGACGGCTAATACTCTCCTGCCATACGTTATTCCATGTCTGTTCGACCTATTCACGTAGTTCTGTAGGAGATGTTGTTTGACGAGTAACGCGAGTCACCGCTCGTTCCATTAAACCCCACATGGGCTGCTTTAGAAACAAGCCTGGAGATTGTGGTGGACAGCGAAGTTGTTGCGCATCTTGCAGAACAAGTTGAGATTCACAGGCAGTGTGTGGGCGAAGATTATCTTGCTGGAACAACACATCACCTTGCTGTTGCAAGAACAGCAAAATAACAGGTCTAACAACATTCTGCACGTACCGAGCACTGGTTAGCGTCCCCTCCAGGAAAACCTAAGGTGAACGAGAGTTGTAGCTTACCACACCCCAGACCATAAGACCTGTGATAGAGCCACTGTGTCTTGGGCGGATGCACTCTACGAAGCAGCGCTCACAAGGTCTACGTCGTACATGCAAACGACCATCATTTACGTGCAGAGAGAATCTACTTTCATCGCTAAAGACTACGGTGCGCCATTCCATCTTACAAGTGATCCTCTGACTGCGCAAGTCGAGCTGAGCAAGTCAATGCTGTGACGTGAGTGGAATACGGGCAAGAGGTGTGCGTGCCCATTGTCCCACTGATAATAACCGGCTCGCAACAGTCCGTGTTGAGACGGCTGGGCTAACTAGTCCTCTTATGCGTGCTGTGGTAGCTGTACGAACTGCTGATCATTTAGTGGCCGTTTGCCGGCCGCTGTGGCCGAACGGTTCTAGGTGCTTCAGTCCGGAACCGCACTGCTGCTACTGTCGCATGTTAGAATCCTGCCTCGGGCATGGATGTGTGTGATGTCCTTAGGTTAGTTAGGTTTAAGTAGTTCTAAGTCTAGGGGACTGATGACGTCAGATGTTAAGTCCCATAGTGCTTAGAGCCATTTTTAGCGGCCGTTTGTGCTTCGTAGACATCCAGAAACTCGTCTACAGGTGTGAGGATGTTCACGTTACCCCGTGGCATGGTTGCCTGGTTGCTTCACACATTTCCACCACACTGAGTCTCCTGGCTGTGAGTGTTCACTATTAAAGGGTAGACACAGATGGTGCTCTACTAGCTGTCCTACTACGCTCTCTTAGCGGACGACGTCGAAACTATTATCAGTACATTTAGTGTTCCCCTAGTGGCATATACCATCATCGGATCCAAATCGACGTCGTCTGTCGATGTGTACTAACTTTTCTTTTCAGCAGTGTGTATTCAAACATAGGAGTATAGAACAGGATCTGTCATTTCTGCATTGAACATACAGTATCAATACATTCTGTGAGTGACTAGGTAAGCGACATAGTATTTACAGCTACTTGTGGTTCTAATAGTAATAGTCTTCAAATTGCTCTGAGCACTGTGAGACTTAAATCTGAGGTCATGTCCCTAGACTTATAACTACTTAAACCTAACTAACGATAAGGACATCACACACATCCATGGCCGAGGCAAGGTTCGAACCTGTGACCGTAGCAGCAGCGCGGTTCCGGACTGAAGTGTCTAGAACTGCTCAGCCACAACGGCCGGCAATAGTCTTCAGAAGGATAGTTATTACAACGAGCAACAATACAGAAAATATAGCTACGTACTATTAGCGATGCCTCCTCTGAGCTCTGTATGAAAGGAATGAAATTCCACTTCAGAAGTGTATCTCAGGGGGACGAGGGTCTGGATAAAGGAAATGGCAGCAACATTCTGTCTCCAGAGTAGGTACTAAAACATACTCTGTGGTACTCATGTCGGAAGATCAGTTGTCCATTCTATTTTCTGTTAAAGAAATTTGGCAACGAAACGAGTGCAGTGTATTCAAGAGTTGTGTTACATTACAAAATAATCACCAATTGCACGAAGATACGTCATAACCATAAAAATATAGCAGTTTCTTGTGCAATCACATCCCCACAGAAAGAGACATGGAGCAAAAATAAATAAGTAGAACACTAGCTGCTCAGTGTCTTATTTACACAAACAATTTCTACTAGCGACTAAACATAACAAGTTCGCTTTAAGTATTGAAACTCTCTTAGAGAAGTAATAGCTGCAACTCACACTCAAAGTTGATAGCAACAGTAAATGGAAGTGGGAGGTACACACTACGTACAAAATTCTGTGAAAAGTTAATCCGTAACCACATGAATTAATTAATAGCTGCTACCCTCCATTTATCACGTGCAGTTTGTAAGTAACATGGGATTCCAGTCTCGTAGTCATAGTAGTTCGTTCTGAGCTGCGGTATTTGAGCCTAAATGTCTTCATATGTTGCTGTGTGCACGGATAATGATTGCATGCTCTACCAGTTTTCAGTACACGCTGTAGATACAGTCAAGCATACTACTACGGTAGGTTTGTACTTTATTAAACGCTTCAAAAACGACTGCTCTTGTGAAATACCAATTCGACACACGCCACACGTTTATTAATTTATCATGAGTTTATTTCGTTTTAATAAAAACGTTTTTACATAATGTGGATGACGAAGACCATTGCTATGGCGTAAAAGATTACCTTATTTCGTTGCGCGGCGTGAAAGACGCTTCTCGTAGGCGGTTTCCAGTCTGATATAAATGCAGAGCAGGGCTTAACAACTTGCAAATTTTGAGCGTGAGCACTCGCGCCTGCTCACACTCCTACTCGCGAGCAGAGCAACTGCGGCGTGGTGGCGAGCGTGGGTGATGCGCGCGCACCGTTCGGCCGCGAAAACAGGGGAGAAGCGCCAGTTCTGAAATTTGGGTGGGTCAGCTTTGATAGGGGTGCCATCTAACGGCAGCAACGAGGAGTCGGCCGTGTGTAACAACGTTAACGTCTTCGCATCTCAATTCTCTTGGCGAGGTATATTACCTTTTTAGACAGAACGATAGATACGCAAAATGGCAGCTGGAGAAAGGCAATGAAGTTGTTTTTCATAAATTAGCGTCCATGAAAGATGTTGTTGTTAACAAAGATTTCATCGTCACTCACATATTTTAACATCCTTGAAGGAAGAATTTGAGCAACGTTTTCAAGGTCTGACGGTATTAGAAAGTGATTTTGATTTGTTATTCTCTCCATATTCAGCGAATTCTGAAGAGAATTGAAATTATTGAAGTGCATTGTGATAGAGAGTACAAAGACAAATGCCAGTACAAGAAAAACATCTTGGAACTTTATAAACACATCCCTCGGGATAGACTTCACCATTTCCACAAAAGAGACGGCAACAGTAGTATCAGTGTTTGTTTACACTTATGTTTATGAACAATTTTTCTCCGCAATGAAATTCATAAGACGCGCCCGAGAAACTCGCTGTCTGGTCGTAAGGTAATTAATCTGCACGCGGCGTCTACAGTGCACAAGAATATTTACTCCGAACATAAAAGTAACTGTACAGAGGAAAAAATGCAAGAGAACCGATGGTCACACTCTTTAATGGCTTCATTTATGTTTAACAACTCACAAAGTGAATTAAGGAAAAAGTAAAACAGTGCGTTAATAAAACTATGTGGCACGTGAACATATTTGTTTATTTGTATCACTTATAACAATAACATTTAATACAGTGATTTCCAAGCAGTTGGTCGCGGAGTTAAACTGAGTGACTTGAGACGACAGGTGTTTTGTCCCCCACTCGACTTTTCCCCCTGCTCCACCCTGTGCTCCTCGTTCGTGCCCTGCTGCTCGCAGCTTGCTTCGCAGGCAGGTTCGTTGTGAATCTCTGATGTAGATCATTCTGACAGCTACACCACAGACGGACTGGTGCAACAATCATTTACGGAGATGGATCTGAACCATTCGTAGGTCGCACTGTTCACAGTATTCTTACTGTGTTTGTCTGTGTATTTTTGATAGACAGTGTGTGTGTGTGTGTGTGTGTGTGTGTGTGTGTGTGTAGTACATGGAGAGCAGTTCAAACGGTTCAAATGGCTCTGAGCACTATGCGGCTTAACTTCTGAGGTCATCAGTCACCTAGAACTTAGAACTAATTAAACCTAACTAACCTAAGGACATCACACACATCCATGCCCGAGGCAGGATTCGAACGTGCGACCGTAGCGATCGCTCGGCTCCAGACTGTAGTGCCTAGAACCGCACGGCCACTCAGGCCGGCATGGAGAACACTGTTTTCGTTACAATTTTCTAGGGTAACCGTGCGTCTTACTACGCCGCTTCCGTAATTCGTGCAGGCGAGCCGGCTATTGATCGAATCTGCCCGACATATTACCGACGAATGCCGATTTGCCGGCCAGTCTGGATGTTGCTTTCAGGTGGTTTGCCACATCGAGCTAGGTGAAAACTGGGCTGGTATCCAGGTCCAGCCTCAGTTACATGATTCTACGACACTTTGGAAACCGTCTCACACCTTCACATCGGCTGATAGCACTAGAAACAGACAGATGGCGTACACAAATTCCGTCCCGAGGGAAAAGAGATGGCGAGAAGAGGGGCAACCGACCACCCTCTAGCCTGACACTGCCGAAGCAAGGTGACAAACCTCGTGAAGATATGGGATAAGGCCGGGAAAAGAAAGGCTAAGTCTTCCTCAGAAACGTTTCTATTCGTGTTACGTGCACAGCATTGACGTGCGATTTAGAAATCAGCTGCTGGAAAACGACAAAAACTGATATTCATTCTAAATTCGTAAGGAATGTTACTCCACAATACAGATGCTACAATGCTACATTAAACAGCTAATTCCCTACTGCCCTTAAACCTGCACCTGAATCATGGTGTAACATGTTAGGAAACACCATTCAAAATGCAATAGAAAGGTAGCCTTCGTGGTAAGCAATAATCCTCACTGAAATTGCAGTTATCAAATTTGTAGATGTAAGGTGAATAGCTTCTTGCCTGGGTGTTAGGCAGTCCACAGCACAATCATTCACTGTCAACAGACGTCCCGTCTAATTTAGGTATCCTAAGGTTTCAGATTATTAGCATACAGTTCATTGGTCAATACGTGAAAAAAATACTGTACGCCCAAATTACTGTTTGTTGACCACCCCTGGTTAGACACTGCGCATAATGTATTGTAGTCAGTTTATGTTTACTCACATTGAAGTGCCTGAGAAATTGCTGATACACTGCACACTGCGTATCCAGCAAAGGAACACAGTTTACAAAAGGACAAGTACACCGACAGTGCCTAGAAAGGAGTGAAGGTACTTCTTTCCTCGACAGCCTGCCTATTTAAGAGTATTGCTAGTAGTATCAAGGTCAAATTAGCGAGCTCAAGGGTTCTAGAACAGTCTACATTTTCCGAAACAAGCAACATTCAAGAGACAAGGCGCCTTCAGAGTCACACTGTACCTGTTAGGCGCACATCAACCCTTATACCGTACAGTAATCAAGTACATAAATTTCGTTATGCTAACTAGGGCAGACAGCTTGCTACACGTCAGTCTGGACTTTCCTAATGATGCTTCCCTGACATCCATCTGTGAAAGTACCTTACAATGTGAAACTGCATCTACACAATTACATGTGATATATACCTAACGTTGCTCCCGCACACTGTAGTCTCACATCAAGGCACTACATGAATCTACTGCACACAGGCCGATGGACTGGTTGAGATACGCCATTAGCTAGAAAGTATTTGTATGAAGAGTAGCCTTGTACAGAAGTGAAACGTGGACCACAAATAGTGCAGGCAAGCTGAAAATATCTGTCGAAATGCGTTGCTACAGAGGAATGCTGAAGATTAGGTAGGTAGACCGGATTACTAATGAAGTGCTACTGAGTCGCACTAGGAAGACAAGAAATTTGTGGCACATCTTGACTAAAAGGAGGAATCGGTTGATAGGACATATCCTGGAGCAAGAAGGAATCATCAGTCTGATAGCGGAGTTAATTGTGGGGAGGGGGCTAACATTCTATAGGTAGGGGAAAGCTTGACTACCGCAAGCAGGCTATAATGGATGTAGACTGCAAAGGGTACGCATCAAACAGAGTGACACAGAATAGACTAACGGAAAAAGTTGCAGCAAACCAGTCTGAATACCACAATAACAAAAAGAAGAGCCTAATTATCTGTATCTGTGACAAGGTATTTACCTAGCTGTAATCTGATTAGGTCTCTAGCGCCTTAAGTGATACCTGTTGCATAACTTTCATTTCACTTGACAGTACGACAGTACTGCGAGCTACCTACCTCACAGGCAACAACCAGTTCGTCTTACAGCTAAAAAGTTATATTTACAGGGTGGTCGGAAACAATTTGGAAAACTTGTAAGAATGTTGCAGGGTAGGTTGTGCTGTAAAACAATTGTTAAGAAAAAAATTCGATGCATTCCGCCGTTTCCATTATAATAAGCATTGGGGTTAGCGAATCAGGCCGTTGTGAGGGCAATTTCGAGCAGCCCGCCCGGTATAATTAGTGTCAGTTGATCTCACTGCGTAGATCAGGGCCTCTCACTCACGGAAAATCTCGCACGTGGAAAGCGAGATACAGAGTGTGTTTGCAAGGTGCATCGGTCGAACTCGGTTTAATTTGACTCAACTCGCCTTGCATGTTAAAGCCGCCCTAGTATGCTGCTGAGTACATTGATAGACTGTTTATGCAACAGTGAAATAGACATTTATTGGAATAATGGAACAACCTGCTCCGAAAAAGCAAAGGTTCCTGAAAGTCTATTTAAACCCTAAGGACAACATTTTTATTTGTTTGTTAATCGTGACGAAAAATCCAAAATATCTAATCTGCGGTACAGTAATTACGTGTGTAAAAAAATCGTCTGTTGAAAGACACGACAACCAACTGTATTCAGAAAAGTATGGTGAAGTCATAAGGCATGCCAGAGAGGTTTATACCAGTACTTCAGTATGTTTATTTTGGTTAAAGGCCCTGCGAAACGAACTGAAGTTGGTTTATATTCCTTTGAAATGCGCACTCATTTTCGTTCTCACTTTTTTCTCTAATTTAGGGCGAAGAAGATGAAATGTGTTCCGCATGGTTTCTTGAAACTAGTTATAAAGTTGCTCTCCGTTTAGCAAGAACTTGGAAGACGTTTATGGAAGAACCATTAATAAAGAATGTTTTGTTGCGCGCACTATGTACAATAAATGCCCTTTTAGCTTCCGCATTAAGCAGAATACCAATTTCCATTATGACAATTTCTGAGCATTGGCATTGCTGGCAGTTCGCATGAACAGTTGGCAGCCAACACTGAAAACCTTCTAAGTACTCATCCCACTTGATGTGTCCAAGGGTATCTACGACACGACTAAGTTAGCCTTTTCTTTTGCGTGGCGTAAACGACGACCTACAAGTAACGGAAGAGTTCCTGAATACAGATTTCAGAGTACCTAACGGCTCAACACAAAATATTTGTCTCAAGTACAGATAGTGTTGAGGATCAGTGGACAAAGTTCAAAACCATCGTACAATATGCGTTAGATGAATATGTGCCAAGCAAGATCGTAAGAGATGGAAAAGAGCCACCGTGGTACAACAACCGAGTTATAAAACTGTTTCGGAAGCAAACGGAACTTCACAGCGAACATAAATTTAGCCAAAGCCTTGCAGACAAACAAAAATTACGCGAAGCGAAATGTAGTGTGAGGAGGGCTATGCGAGAGGCGTTCAATGAATTCGAAAGTAAAGTTCTATGTACTGACTTGGCAGAAAATCCAAATAAATTTTGGTCTGATGTCAAAATAGTAGATGGATCAAAACAAATTGTCCAGACACTCTGTGACCAAAATGGTACTGAAACAGAGGATGACAGACTTAAGGCCGAAATACTAATTGTCTTTCTCCTAAGCTGTTTCACAGAGGAAGACTACACTGTAGTTCCTTCTCTAGATTGTCGCACAGATGACAAAATGGTAGATATCGAAATAGACGACAAAGGGATAGAGAAACAATTAAAAACGCTGAAAAGAGGAAAGGCCGCTGGACCTGATGGGATACCAGTTCGATTTTACACAGAGTGCGCGAAGGAACTTGCCCCTCTTCTTGCAGCTGTGTACCGTAGGTCTCTAGAAGAGCGTAGCGTTCCGAAGGATTGGAAAAGGGCACAGGTCATTCCCGTTTTCAAGAATGGACGTCGAACAGATGTGCAGAACTATAGACCTATATCTCTAACGTCAATCAGTTGTAGAATTTTGGAACACGTATTATGTTCGAGTATAAGGACTTTTCTGGAGACTAGAAATCTACTCTGTAGGAATCAGCATGGGTTTCGAAAAAGATGATCGTATGAAACCCTGCTCGCGCTATTCGTCCACGAGACTCAGAGGGCCATTGACACGGGTTCCCAGGTAGATGCCGTGTGGACTTCCGCAAGGCGTTCGATACAGTTTCCCACAGTCGTTTAATGAACAAAGTAACAGCATATGGACTATAAGACCAATTGTGTGATTGGATTGAAGAGTTTCTAGATAACAGAAAGCAGCGTGTCATTCTCAATGGAGGGAAGTCTTCCGAAGTAAGAGTGATTTCAGGTGTGCCGCAGGGGAGTGTCGTAGGACCGTTGCTATTCACAATATACATAAATGACCTTGTGGATAACATCGGAAGTTCACTGAGGCTTTTTGCGAATGATGCTGTGGTATATCGAGAGATTCTAACGATGGAAAATTGTACTGAAATGCAGGAGGATCTGCAGCGAATTGACGCATGGTGCAGGGAATGGCAACTGAATCTCAATGTAGACAAGTGTAATGTACTGTGAAAACATAGAAAGAAAGATCCCTTATCATTTAGCTACAATATAGCAGGTCAGCAACTGGAAGCAGTTAATTCCATGAAATATCTGGGAGTACGCATTAGGAGTGATTTAAAATGGAATGATCATACAAAGTTGATCGTCGGTAAAACAGATGCCACACTGAGATTCATTGGAAGAATCCCAAGGAAATGCAATCCGAAAACAAAGGAAGTAGGATACAGTAAGCTTGTTCTCCCACTGCTGGAATACTGCTCAGCAGTGTGGGATCCGTACCAGATAGGGTTGATCGAAGAGATAGAGAAGATCCAACGGAGAGCAGCGCGCTTCGTTACAGGATCATTTAGTAACCGCGAAAGCGTTACAGAGATGATAGATAAACTCCAGTGGAAGACTCTGCAGGAGAGACGCTCAGTAGCTCGGTACGGTCTTTTGTTGAAGTTTCGAGAACATACCTTCACCGCGGAGTCAAGCAGTATATTGCTCCCTCCTACGTATATCTCGCGAAGAGACCATGAGGATAAAATCAGAGAGATTAGAGCCCACACAGAGACATACAGACAGTCCTTCTTTCCACGAACAATACGAGACTGGAATAGAAGGGAGAACCGATAGAGGTACTCAAGGTACCCTCCGCCACACACCGTCAGGTGGCTTATGGAGTATGGATGTAGATGCAGATGTAGATAGTTCAATGAAGAACGCTGCTACAGGGGAAGATATTTGAGAAGCAGTCGAAATGGCAACTGAGGTAGTAGGACTCACTTGGAGAAAGCTGTTTTCCATAACCACAGACGAGGCGCCATGAAAAAAATGGTTCAAATGGCTCTGAGCACTAAGGGATTTAACTTCTGTGGTCATCAGTCCCCTAGAACTTAGAACTACTTAAACCTAACTAACCTAAGGACATCACACGACACCCAGTCATCATATTGGTCTTCAAGACGTGACGAACATATTAGTGCGTGTGTTGAACTGCACTGGTTGCCACGGTCTCATTCATCGACAGTTCAAAGAATTTTTGCTTCATTTGAAAAAGAGAATCCAGATATCCCCTATCACACTGAGGTACGCTAGTTGAGCAAAGGAAAAATGATTTCCTGAGTTTTACGACTACGCCACGCCGAGGACACAAGATCAATGGATGTCCAGAACCACTTTCGCATGATCCTGATGGGTTGCTGATTCAGAATTTTTAGCAGACTTTACGGCTTTCCTAAACGATTTACGTCTGGAACTCCAAACAGAAAATACTCTTATCAACGATATAATCGACAAAAAATAGCCTTTCCAATGTAAACTTTAGCTCCTTAAAAATAATCTTTCATAGAAAGGTATGTTACTCTTACATGAGGTAGGTAAGCGATATACAAAGGGAATCCAAATAAAGCCCGGTCGCTAGTGTAAAGTAACGGTAATGATTTTACTAACTCAAAAATGTAGTTATACACTGTACACATATTCAAAAATAGTCGCCAAAACTGTTGGCACATTTATTCCATTGCGACACTAGCTGGTCGATTCCGTTCTTGAGGAAGTTAGTAGGATGCTGTCGGATCCAGGCCTGGATCCAGTCACACACTCCGTTGTCCGTTGCGAATGGATGTCCGCGAATAGCTTGTTTTAGAGGTCCACACACATTAAAGACACACGGTGAAAGGCTGGGACTGTACGGTGGATGTTTCAGCGTTTCCCACCGAAACTAGTGCAATGTCGTCTTCACCGCATTCGTCGTGTGTGGGCAGGCATTATCATGTAGGAGGATAACGCCATTGATCAACATGCAATGGTGTTTTGACTTGATGGCTCGTCTAAGGTCCTGTAATGTCGCTTGATAACGCTGGGCATTCATGGTGGTTCCCCGTCCCAGGAATTCGACAAGCAGTGGGCTCTTGTGGTCAAAAAAGAAGGACATCATAATCTTACCAGAACAGGTGTGCACGGCCTTTGATTTGTTTGGAGGTGGTGAAGTTGCATGTTTCCACTGCTTGCTCTGACCCTTGCTTTCCGGTTCAAAATGGTGACACCATGTTTCGTCACCTGTGACAATACGCGAGAGAAAGCCGTATTCTTCCTAATGATAACGTTGCAGATGACTCGATCCCCTCAAGGAATCGTTTGCGCCATTCCACAACACTTGAACAACTCAGACAGTACTCACTGAACATAGCCTTCATCCGTCGACACATTGCACGGCCTCCAACTTCCTCCGCCGCCAAAAATGGAATCACTCCTCGTTGTTCCTGCTTACCCGCCTGCATCTACATCTACATCTACATTTATACTCCGCAAGCCACCCAACGGTGTGTGGCGGAGGGCCACATGTTCGGTAGTGGACGATAACTTGTGTGACCACCTTGTCTCCGGCGTGAAACCAGACTGGCGCTGTGCAACATCAAACGGTGCTCACGCGTCAGTCTCTCTACCCGCAGTTACGTGGTGCCACCTTAAGAGTAATGCAAAGGTAGACGCACTGATCAGCTATCATTAGAATGAATCTCACACAAATTTTATGTGACCGAATGACTATAACATATATTTTATTTAAATATTATTGTAATATATTAGTTTAATGTGAAACGGTGGTCAATATGAGTCAAATCATGTCTGTAACACGTAAGAACGTTGTATCTTTGGTTAGGATGGCCTTCAGCCGATGGAAATCAGACAGTAGCGGAACACTATGGAAGTCAAGTGGAGAATTGGACTTTTTTAGTGACGATCTCAAGGAAGCTATTACGGACACTTTAACGTGAGTTCTAGAAGGAGGCAGACCAACCTGTGGTAACGAGTGGTATTCGATTGTGGAGGTGATCGATGCTGCGCGTTGAACGACCGCTACCATACCTAAACTTCTGAATGGACTTGTAGTTCGAGAGGTCCCAATGTGCTCCAGAGAAGGGCTCTAGCTTTTCCTGCCGGATTTACAGAAATGTGAATAGACAAAGTATGAGTTACTATACTTTGTATCGGATGTGTTATTTTATGAATCATCATGTTGAACGCTGCACTGTTTGAGCTGGTGAATATTCCGTTTACTGTGATTGCGAAATGGACTTAGTTTTTGCTTATTTCTGATAACTGTTGTCTGAGGGTTTGGCTGCCATTCTCGTAACGGTCTCAGCGTAACTTTACTGCTTTCGATAATGCTATTTTCTGTCTGTGTTTTGCCGGCCGCTGTGGCCGAGCAGTTTTAGGCACTTCAGTCCGGAACCGCCCTGCTGCTACGGTCGCTAGTTCGAATCATGCCTCGGCCATGGATGTGTGTGATGTCCTTAGTTTAGTTAATTTTAAGTAGTTCTAAGTCTAGGGGACAGATGACCTCAGATGTTAAATCCCATAGTGCTTAGAGCCATTTTTTGTCTGTATTTTGACTGAATATCTTAGGACCAATTCCCGTTTATTTGAGGTGTCCTTTCATGATTAAACATTACCTAACATGATTTTCTGTCGTCTACATCAATTACAGCCATTGGAATAGAACCCTTGTTATTAAATTATTCATTTAACTTGTCTTTGTATATCTGTGTATTTTATTAACTCGCAGTTCTAGCCAATACATTGACTAGTGACTATTTGACTGCAGGGTCACAGTTACAGGTTGTTATTTTCAGCGAACTAGCTGCGGGGCATAAAAGCAGACGAGCGCGGCTCGAGTTGTTCTTTTTAAACAGAGCCGTGCATACCCCAAATACCTAAAGTACGGGTAACCACAGGTAGGAACGCAGCTGATTTGCTCATATGGGATGCTGTTTCCAAGAGCAACTGCTCTGCAGTAACCGTCCGGTACTGTGAGAGTTCCCTGAAATCGAGTTTAGCGCCCGATTCCAGGTAATGTACCGGTATGCTACTAACAGCAAAATTAAGAGATTCTGTTAAATGTGCAACTGTAACTTTACATTAAAAACAAGAGTCCAAAAAACTGTCTATGACAACATATCGCCTTTTAGTACTTCAAAGAAAGTTTGTACACTATTTTCACATTTTTAACATTTGGTTTTGTTCTTGTAACAGAAAATTACTAACTTGCAACCGACACTTGTTGTGTCTATATAGCTATTTTCGCTAGCAGTTGGAAGTGTACGTCCTGCTTTAGATTTCGAACTAATCAATATGCAAAACGATGATCAGTGAAAGGATCTATTTTGCAATACCAAAGATTTCTTCGACTTCTTCCAGAATTTGTCGAAGAAAGGCATTCCTTTGCTGCACAGAGAGCCAGCGACGAATATTTTTAAGTTTTAGTTCGACATATGTTTTGTCTTGTACGAAAAGCAGATTGAGTTTAAGTATTGCTGATTGTAATTTAAGAAATGCTCTGAGAATCGCTGTTAGCCTAACCCTTGTTCCAGATCTTAGTAGCTTGATTGTAAATAAAAAAAGGAGAAAATAGAAGACATAATTTTCTGTTGAACCCATATTTAAATTTATTCTCATTATTATTATTATTATTACTATAATTTAAATCTCTTTTCTCTAGTAATCTTGCCCCACCAAACTAAGCTCTCCACCAGTTGCAAATAAACCTTTGGTAATGGTGAAGAAAACAGAGTTAAAGTTTTGGAAAACGTCGAGACAGGCGGAGCGAGCGAAACAAGCGTAAGGAAAGAGAGCCACAGCGCTACTGCGCAAAGCTAGGGAGTGGGGGTTTTCACCACACGTCAACATGGCGAAAACGTCTTCTAAAATCTTTACTGCGTGATGCGCTGGTGCAAACACCCTGGGTAAACGATAGCGCATTGCTCAGCCTTTGGCTTGGGTTCAATCCTTACTGCCGTCCCATGTACAAATATGTATCGCTCTTTTGTTGCTTTTAGGAAACCAAATGAAAAACACGTTTTGCGACAGCGTCTCTGGCTAGCCACTTGAATTTGCCTGAATTGCTAAATTCAAAGTCAATTATCCCTCGAAACGGCTCTGCGTATCCAGTTTTTTCTTGACAGTTATTCCTCAGCACAACCTAACCTGCAACATCCTTCAGGCTTTACAGGCTGTTTCTGAGAGCCCTATATACTCTCTTGACCATTAAAATTAGCAATACCTGTAACGATAGCAAATAAGGAAATTTTACTTGTTGTGCATATGCAGCACAGTAGGACAAGTGCCCGATTAAATTTGTACGTGATTTGGGGTAATAATGTGTAGCAACCACCTCTGGCAGCAACATTTGTTCTATCAATTCTCGGTATTATGTCGACCTGTGTTTGAATGACTTATAAGGGTAACTCATTCTATGCTGCTTCAACTATGCTATGCCAAGTTCATCAATCACAGTAGCTAGTGTGCTGGCATAAGCTACGACCCCAACCAGTACCTTCACCTCTGTGCCCCATTTCACAACGGATGCGCGCATCACACCACAGAAAATATCTTAAACGTAATCAGCCGCGACTAACAAAAAGCCAAGGTCACTACCGGGCTCCTAAAAGAGAATAAATAAAAGTGGCGTGAAAGCAGGTTTTTATTAAATCTATCGCAAACAATCTACAATATACTTGCCAAATTGACTTCGACGAAGCAATATTAGTGTCCTAATTTTGCCTTAATTACGCCAAAACGTCTTGGTCATAGATTGTACCTTACTTTTGAAAAACCAACGCAGATCGAGCTAGGTCACTGGCACAAAACACTTTTTACCTCGTGACACATATCGATGTGTGATGCTTCATTAGCCGGCCGGTGTGGCCGAGCGGTTCTAGGCGCTTCAATCTGGAACCGCACGACCGCTACGGTCGCAGGTTTGAATCCTGCCTCGGGCATGGATGTGTGTGATGTCCTTAGGTTAGGTTTAAGTAGTTCTAAGTTCTAGAAGACTGATGATGTCAGATGTTAAGTCCCCTAGTGCTCAGAGCCATTTGAACCATTTTTGTCGATGCTTCATTAGGGAAACCCCCTATTGCACCCCGCCCCCTTCCCTCAGGTTTAGTGGAAAGACTTGCCAGGGGATAGCCCGTTAAAAACTGACTACAGATCAAGCATGAAAACAGGAAGAAGATGTACTACACTGTGAAAAAAGAAGCAAAATCGAAGCAGTGGACTGTCCAAGCTGAAGATGAGCAACACTGAGCGAATGTGAATAGCAACGGAGTCGTTCTTATGTGGTTACGGTGTTGGACTGCTGAAAGGAGTGCCCGTGTTCTTTTTTTTCTTTCTCATTAAATTTTGAACTACCCGTCCTGTCATTGACGTTCCTTTTCGCTGTGTTCATAATTCTGTCTGTGTCGTGATGTAACGTCCGTTTCCTAAAACTAGAGATAAGGAATGTATCTGCAGACGATGTACCTCCTATTTGTTCTACACAAGTACCACATGTCATGACTCTTGTGGTTTGACTCTTGAATTCCTTTGTTGTAATATAGTACACACCCGTTTATTTGTTGTTTTCCTTTCTGTGAGAGGTCTATGTGGCATCTAGGCTGCTCTCATAATTCATCACATTTATTTGCGAAGGTAATATACTCATACCACACGATTCATATTATATAACCAGTATGACAACTGCAAAGATAACAGAAGGAAAACAAACAGGTCAGTGATCGGACGGAAAGTTCATAGTTTTGTGAAAAAAAGGGGCACAACGGAGGTTTGGACACTGATCTATTGAGGTGCAGTCGAACACCGTGATCACACAGCCTCGACGCCGTGATTCGTGCAAGCCGCTCAATGCTGCACATCTTGAGCCTGGACCTTTCGCTGTTTCTATTTTTCTTCTTTTTTTCGCAGCTCAGTACATATTCTTCCTGTTTTCATGCTTCATCTGTGTTTAGTATTTGACGGGCTCTCCACTGAGCCGTTTTACCACTAAATTGAGGAGGTAGCGATGGGTAGTTTCCCTTGTCAGTTCTTATACAACGAGAGTGGTAGCTGCGAATGGTGGGCGGCACACAAAACCTCCGGCCGAAGGTGACGCATGCCCATCTGCCGGTCGATTTACATCTACATCTACATGCATTCTAAGCAAAGCACCATATGGTGCGGGCGGAGGGTACCCTGTACCGCTAAAAGTCACTTAATTTCCTGTTCCACTAGCAAGCGGGGCGAGTGGAAAAACGACTGTCTAAATGCCTCCACATCAGCGCTCATCTCTCTAATGTTGCTTTTATCGTCCTTAAGCGAAATGTACGATTGCGGCAGTAGAATCGTTCTGCAGTCAGCCTCAAATGCGTGTTCTCCAAATTCTCTCAACAATGCTCCTCGAAAGGAAAGTTGCCTTCCCCCCAGTGATTTCCATTTGAGTTCCCAAACCATCTCCGTGATACTTGCGTGTTGTTCGAACCTACCGGTAACAAATCTAGCAACCCGCCTCTGATTTGCCTCTATGTCTTCCTTTAATCCGACCTGGTGCGGATCCCAAGCACTCGAACAGTCCTCGACACTAGCTCGCACTAGTGTCCGAAATGCGGTTTCCTTTATGGATGAACCACACTTTCTTAAAACTGTGTCAATAAACTGATGTCGATCATTCGCCTTCCCTGCTATAATCCTTACATTCTCCTTCTATTTCATATCGCTTCGTAAAGTTAACTCTAGACATTTAGTCGACGTGACCGTGTCAAGCAGCACACTCCTACTGCTGCAATCGAGCGTTATGTGTTTACTTTTCCTACCTATCTGCGTTAACTTACATATTTATACATTCAGAGCCAGCTGACATTCATCACAGCAAACAGAAATTTGTCAAGTCATTTTGTATCCTGCTGTAGTCACTCCTTGGCGAAACCTTCCCATACATCTCACTCAGTATCATCGCAAACAGCCGCAGACTGCTGCTTACTCTGTCGGCCAGATCATTTGTATATACAGGAAATAACAGCGGTCCTATCACATTTCCCTGTGCCATTCTTGACGATACCATTGTATCCAATGAACACTTGCCGTCGAGGACAACGTAGGGTGTTCTGTTACTTAAGAAACCTTGGAGCCATTTACATATCTGTGAATCTATTCGGTATGCTCGTATCTTCGTCAACAGTCGGCAGTGTGCATCGTGTCAAATACTTTACGAAATGTAGGAATATGGAACCTGCTTGATACCCTTCATTCATAGTTCGCCGGATATCACTGAGAAAAGGGCGAGCCGAGTAACACAAAATGGCTCTAAGCACTATGGGACTTAACATCTTAGGTCATCAGTCCCTTAGAACTACATAAACCTAACTAACCTAAGGACATCACACACATCCATACCCGAGGCAGGATTCGAACCTGCGACCGTAACAGCAGCGCGGTTCCGGACTGAAGCGCCTAGAACCGCTCGACCACAGCGGCCGGCCGAGTAACGCATAATCGATACTTTCTAAAACCGTGCTGAACCGTCGATCGTGGATTTACTATCCAAGGATAGTGACTTCTGTCTGCCGTTATTAAGTTATATCTCGGCGGACTGTAACGTTCTGCCAAGATTTCATCCTCGCCTACGAGCGGTTTTCACCACTGTAATTCAAGTGGGGTTAATAACGATTCTTTTCACACAGTCCTGTAAAATTTACATTTTCATCAATTCTTATGCCCTATGTGGCAATAACTTTATAGGAGACGGGCTCCCTTTGCCTACTTATTCTTCTTCAATTTACTAAATATCTTTTTTAAATCAATTTAAACGCAGGACTCTTATTCGTCGACTCAGTTTTAGTGGCCTCTGGTGTTTTTTAGGTGTACAAAGGTGGCTGGACCATTGCCTCCCTTGTCCGCAGCTCGTGGTCGTGCGGTAGCGTTCTCGCTTCCCACGCCCGGATTCCCGGGTTCGATTCCCGGCGGGGTCAGGGATTTTCTCTGCCTCGTGATGACTGGGTGTTGTGTGCTGTCCTTAGGTTAGTTAGGTTTAAGTAGTTCTAAGTTCTAGGGGACTGATACCATAGATGTTAAGTTCCATAGTGCTCAGAGCCATTGCCTCCCTCCCCCCTCCTCTGCTGGGCAGGCAGCATTTCCCACTCAATACAAAGAGTTAAGTTCTCTCTACGAATCCTATGCCGGCTTGCACATGCCTGCCCGCTACTTTCCTCTTCTGCAACAGCACTCGCACAATTTTTGAGCGTTGCCACAGGACCCGGCATTAAACTAGTTGCTAGTTGTCTCATTAGTTTCAGTTGGTCAGAGATCAGGAAACCATGGAGGCCTTGGCAATAGTGGAAACGGGAAACATGCAGCCTTCTGAAACAATATCGACTTTACTTCGTGAGAAATGTATCGGGTGCTATCCAAATTATTGTTAATGCTTACAGAGGCAATATTGTGTATATCTACGTACAAACTCCGAAAGCCACCTTACAGTGCGTGGTGGAGGACACCCTGTACCATTACTAATCATCTCCTTTCCTGTTCCACTCGCAGACAGAGTGAGGATACACGACTGTCTAAATACCTCCGCGTGAGCGCTAATCTTTCGAATCTTATCTTCGTGGTCCTTACGCAAAATGTACGTTCGCAGCAGTAGAATCGTTCTACAGTCATCTTCAAATGCCCGTTTTCTATACTTTCTCAGTAGTGTTCCTCGAAAAGAACGTCGGTTTCCCTCCAGGCATTCCCATTATAGATCTAGAAGCATCACACTTGCGTGTTGTTCGAACTTATCGGTTACAAATCTAGCAGCCCGCCTCTGGATTGCTTCGGTGTACTTCTCCAATCGCACCTTGTGCGGATCCCAAACACTCGAGCAGTATTGAAGCATAGACCGCACTAGCGTCATAAATCAGTTCTCCTTTACAACTGAACCTCACTTTGGCAAAAGTCTCCCAATAAACCTAGGTCGACCATTCTTCTCGCCTACCACAATCCCCACACGCTCATTCCATATCATAACGCTTTGCAACGTTACGACCAGATATGTAAACGTTGTGACTGTCAAGCAAGACACCACTAATGCTGTTTTCGAACATTACATGTTTGTTTTCCCTACTCACCAGAATTAACTTAGATTTAGAGCTGGCTGCAATTCATCACAGCAGCTACAAGTTTTGTCTAAGTCGTCTCTATCCTCCTACAGTCACCCAACGACGACACCTTTCCGTACACCACAGCTTCAACAGCAAACAGCCGCAGATTGCTCCCTACCCTCTCCGCCAGATCATTTATGTGTGTAGAAAATGACAGTGGTCCTATCACACATCTCTGGGGAACTCTTGACGATACCGTTGCCTGTAATAAAACCGGCCTTCGAGGGCAACGTATTGGGTTCTGTTACTTAAGAAGTCTTCGACCCACTCACACATCTGGGGACCTATACCATATGCTTCTATCTACGTTGGCTGTCTTCAATGGGGCACCGTGTCAAACGCTTTTCTGAAATCCAGAGATACGGAATCTACCTTTTGCTCTTCGTCCATAATTCGTGGTATATAAAGTAAGAAAAGGACAAGCTCAGTTTCGCACGATCGATGCTTTTTGAAGCTGCTGATTCGTGGATAGAAGCTTTTCGGTCTTAAAGAAATTTGCTGTATTATAACTGAAAATATGTCCTAGAATTCTGCAGAAAAACAATCTTATGAATATTGGCATGTAATTTTGCAGGTCCGTTGTTTTACCCTTGTTATACATAGGGGCTTTCTTCCAGTCGCTTGCGACCAGGCAACAGATTAGGCATAAATGCAAGCTATGTAAGACTCCAATCCCGTAGATCACTCTTCGTAAAACCGAATTGGGGTTCTATCCAGAGCTGGAGGTTTATTTGTTTTCAACTCTCCCTGCTGTTTCTCTACACTGGCGATGCGTTGGTACGGGAACCAGAATTAATTCGTGTTCTCTGCCATTTGCTTAGGTCTGATGGTGGTAGTTGTTGTATGCTTTGTGCATAGATCTTTGTATAGATGCACGAATCTCTGCTAAACTTTGCCTGTCGTGATTTGAGAGTTCATTTTTGAACCGAGAGAGCAACAACCTTTGCTTCCTCAGCATTTTCTGAATTTCGTTGTTAAACCACAGTGGGTCCTTTCCGACCTTAATCGACTTGCTAGAAACGTATATCTGCAGAGTACGCTTTGCAGTCCGTTTCAACTTTGCTCTTAATCAGCAGTCTGACAATGTTCGATTTACACAGAGTATCCACATACAGATACCCGCATCATAATGTTGGTACAGAACCAGTGATTGTCTGATACGGTGACATGGTGCCTCTCCTGTGTGCTCCAGAATCATCGCACTGTCCGTGTGGACACGTATCTTGTCGCAAGGAGACCCATATGGCGACTGAAGGTGCGTGTCGTGGCTGTGTGCACTGGAATTGCCCAGCGAGCAGTCAGTCCTGTCGGGTGCAAGTCGCGTGGTGCCCTAGAAAGCCAGCATGCCCATGAGTACTGTAACGTAGGTAGATCTGCTGTCTTGCTCAGTAAACCTAGATTGCAATTTTTCTGGTATGGTTGTCCTCCCATTTAGGTGAGGAAGGGTAATTTACATCTCAGACTTGATCACGTAATGTTATAAAATTCGTCCCTACTTGCAAAGTGTTCCAAATTGATTAATTAACAGACTGAGGGGGTAAACAGAGATTACAACACACAAAGAGAAAGATTATCATTTAAAAATTCGTATACTGAATATCAGGAGCTTACAAATTGCCGAGAACAACACTGACATGGAATTGAAGCAACAAAAAACTCACTGACAGAAGTGGAATACAAACCACTGTAAAGCACTTAAAGGGAGACATACATTTTCTACAAGCTACTAGTAACGAAATGGTGGTCAATGTACTGTTAACTAGAAGCTAACTTCTGCCTCACCACTCTTGAGATTTCAGAGTAATGACTTCAGTATAAATCAGAGAGATGAGTGAGAGAACTAAACATGTGAGGGAGCGGTCGAGTGACAAATGGAGAGGACCAGGGAGGGCCTTGCGCTATCTTCTCACAACATGGCGGTGCCAATAGTATTTTGCAGCATCCAGCAGGCTACAACAGAACACCTACCCAGTGCAGTTGCTCTCTGCGCATTATACCGGTGGCCGTCTTCGTCCAACCTAACGTAACGAACTGAATAACTGCAGTAACTTAGGCGGCAAGTACCAGGAGCCAAATGCGATATTTGTTGGTGCCTTTTGAGCACGCCATCTAACTGTGATCGCTGCTGCCCTAAGAGCACGTGAAGCCGAGGCGGCCGTGCTCCACAGTTTAATGACCGCAGAGCTACCGCTCCTCAGAAAATCTCCTGCCATCTGCTGTGGACAAGTTGTACCTTTGGGAACATGCGACGGCTATTCTTTTTTCAACCTCCGATCGGTCCCGAACCGCAGTGGAAATCCTGTGAAGCTTTGCACACATGTGTTGCGCGTTGTCTCTAGTAAGCCCGTCTATCGAGTTTCGTCGCCCTTTTCAGTTCTGAGCGCACAGTGAGCATGTAAATATGCCTACAATAATAGTACCTCCAGCGAAGTGTGAAGTGTTTGCTGACGGGCCTGATTTGATGTAGCCCACGTACCGTAACTGACATGCATTTTCTTCTTCATGACAAATCTCGGCCGCACACTGCAGGTGTAACTGCTGCGTTTTCTATCGGAAGTGTTTGATCGTACACTACACAGCGCGAACTTTGCTCCCTCTGATTTATATCTCTTCGCTCATATGAACCGCCTACTATGAGACAGCATTTTGGCACAGACAAGCGTAGGGAATCTGTGGGAATGGTAGGTGGCAGGTATTGGGAATCTGATGACACGTTATGTAGAGAAGTAGCTGGATGGTGTAGCTAAATGTTGCAAATAAGACAGTTTGGATTGCCGGCCGCGGTGGTCGTGCGGTTCTAGGCGCTCCAGTCCGGAGCCGCGCTGCTGCTACGGTCGCAGGTTCGAATCCTGCCTCGGGCATGGATGTGTGTGATGTCCTTAGGTTAGTTAGGTTTAATTAGTTCTAAGTTCTAGGGGACTGATGACCACAGCAGTTGAGTCCCATAGTGCTCCGAGCCATTTGAACATTTTGGATTTTCGCTGTGGTTTCCATTTCGCGACGGATTGTAGACTGATTAAAAAAAGCTCTCGTACAAAGCAGATAATGTCTTCGTTACTCAGAGGCTTCCCATACTGCGTTGACGTTAACTGATGCTTTCTCTCTGATGTTTCCTAGATGAGTTAGTCTGCATATGAAATTATGCAGACTTGGAAATAAAGTTAACATCAAGACGTGAAGCACATTTGCATATCTGCATGTCCAAGTACATATCGGCTATTTGACTTTTTTTTCCATACCGCACACGTGCTGTTGCAATTTTAATGCACAGTAGTAAACGTACCATGTTCTGTCGTCCTTGTGAAACAATTTGTGTGGACAAATGCCCAAATGAAAATTGAGCTTTCTGTTCTGAACTTCAGGCTTATTTCCATTATTTTCTTGACTTGATAACCAGTAGATCCTACATAGACTTTTTCAGTTATTGTTTTTAGTCTTTGCTGTATAATCAATAAGAATTCCTTTTGCGTCCCACTAACTAGCCATAATCATTCAGCGAGATGACGCACCATTGACGTTTCTAGCATGTAGCACCGTTTAACACACACTTTCATTACTGTTTCTTTTATGACCCGAAACGGCGGACCTGTGTAGCATCCGCATAGGAAATCGGCTCACAAAATGTACTGAATTCTTTTTAAAACCGTTGATTCAATGCCGATAGTTTAGTTTTCGCTTTTTATTTTGTTCAAAGTACACAGCACCAATTCTGCACAAAGCTTTCTCACAGGCGATTCTCAATATAAAATGTTACGTACTCTCCCCATTCTCTTATGCCTCTGGCTTCAGATATGCTATACACATTCAATAACTATTCACCCAGAAGCGTTCTGTGTACTTCATACTACAAATTTTCGTGTTAAAAGTTAGGTCAAGTCGTGTGGTACGAATGGCTGCGAGACTCTGAAGGGCAGATTCAGCTGCCTAATTGGAAAGGTGTTCCCTATCATTCTCGCCCACAGGGCGTGAAGTATAAGAGCTATGTATGGAAGTGTATATGTGAAGTGTAGGTGGCTATAATGGATGTTTGTGTTGTGTAGTGTCTCGTTAGTGTTAGAGATGATGAGGTACATAGCCTACTCATCTCGAAAACCACCAAGAGGGTGGCCGAGCTTAAAGTCCCCATCTGACGGACAGGTCACCCCACAGGTTCGCAGGCTCTTGCCCCATAAGACACTGCGGTGAGGTTTGGAACTGTAGCCAGGAAATTTGGCGCAAAGTCTGGTGATCATGGACTCTACGCCACCACCGATCCTGTCCCCTCGACCATAAAGGCGAAGGCAAAAATGTCACCCATCGAAGTACTAGCCACGCCCGGCGGTGCTTAACTCCAGTGATCTGCCTGGAACCGATGTATCCGTCTCGGCACGCTCATTGACAGTTTTTGAAGTGCAAGTATTCTTTAATAGTCAAAAACGTATCTCGCTTTTAGGAGCACCAAGTTTCACCTCTGAAGACCTTACCGCTAACGACATGTTAAACCCTAACGTTTTCATCCGTGGTTGTAGTTTTGGTACGGCGTTCATTTTAAATATTTTCAAGTAACGTACGTCCGCTGTTTAATTTAGCTATCGATTTCTGAGCCATTGAAACCCACCGGATTAATTTACATTGGAAATAAAGAGACCAATACAAAGAATTTTGCAACAGCAAGGTATTCATTAGTATCACTATGAATGAAAACTATAGAATAGTCTGCTATAAAATGCTATAAAACTATTCTGCAGATCAGCGTTACACTTGTCGTAACAGAAGCAAAATTTTATTGATATCAACACCCTCTCTGTACCACGGTGCTCGATGTATTTCGCTCTATTGCCATAAATTTACTCGTATTTTTCTGCCGTATTCTATGATTCAGGCATTTCGAGGGCGAATAACTATTATGCAAGCCGCAGAAGGATTTTACATACGTTTAGCCCAGACATGAAAATACTCAAACATTCTGCATCAGCGAATCACTCTTGGCTATTATATACGAGTGAGAACAGTGCTCAAGGTACATCTGCTGTCAAGCCATAAATCCTAAAACTACTTCAGAATGATTGGAACCTATAATTACTGCAATTACTCACAAGTTCCGGAGAAAGGTTTCCCGAATTACAATAAACTTACGACGGTACTTACGGGAAACGTTTGCAGTAATGTCAGTATTGATAACACTCAGATAAAGAATATCAATATTGCAAAATGGCCACAATCTCTTCAGTGCTTCTTCATACGAGATACTATGTTACATGTAGTGTCAAATGTACAGCATATAGTTACCTACTGCTTATTATCGATTGTTGTAAATAGGACAACAGTCAGTCGAAAGAGGTTGTCAGTGATAATTATAGCTCTAGTATATGTCTTCAGTAGTTATATATGTGTTGCGATGATTTATGGAATCTGTTGTGGGCTCTAATTTGAACAATACTGAAGACGAGGTGCATAACTGTTTGAGACGAAAAACGTTTCACTAACCCGCGATCCTTGAAGGGACTCCTATGACGCTTCCGCAAGGATGTGCAACATAAACATAGTAAAATGTAGAGTTCAGGGTGGTAACGTCGGCTTCAAATGTGACAGAACAGACCATCCCTCAGCCCTGGCTTTGTGGTTGGGTATAGCTTTGTGACGTCGCATTTGAGCGAGGGCTTTCTGTTAAAAATGCCGTCAGTACTCCACCGAAAGTAAAATGTTTGAAAGTGTAGTACTTCCCTTAACACTTACAGCAGTAATGGGATGTGTGTTGACGACAGTAGGGATAAAAATGTTAACAACTGTAATATTAGAAGTATAGTTCACCGCTTATACAAGTGATGACCTAAGCTGCCTCGCTTTTATGGTTGATGTTCTAGTATGTTAGTCAAAAGTGAGATATTTTCACATATGAAATAATAAATAAATGAAATTAATTTATTGTGCATCTCGTATACTGGCTCTGTATTCTTACAGCGAAACCATTTCCTCATCCATAAACACATAAGTAAATTTATTAAATGTAGTTGTACAGACAGTGAAAATATTAATCGGTAATATGATTTCATGAACCCACAAGCGCACTTTCTTATAAAAAATACTGATCTAACAATTATCAACAATTTGTATTAAATTTAAACGAAAACAGCAAACCGTATATCCACCAGTTAAGCTTGAACCCACCTCCTCCTGCAGCTCTCATCCAATAACAAAAATGTCAGGGATTATGGCAGATTAGCGCAAACACGGTACAATGGCTAGCAGCCAATTTACTTACCACAAATATAGAAATATTCATCATGCGCAAAATTATAATCTGACTATTTTATAATCTGAACGTTTATTCGTGTGTGTGTGGGTGTGGGTGCGTGTGCTGCTATAAATATTACCCGAAAATTCTAGGAATTTAAAGAAAAAGATTTATTGGGGCAGCACGTAATAATATTGGTGGCTAATGACAGTTACAGAAGCTTATCAGTAGCAATGTTGCACTTGTTTGCGGAACAAAATCATTTTTTAATATTATTCTGCTGAAATTTGACATTAATTACAAGCATTTAACGATTCATATTACGGATCAGATTACGTTTACACACACAGTCTCATTGTTTGACAGTGTTACATTACGAAACATAATAATTTTGTACTCACGCTGCTGTGGTAAATCATTGTCCTGTGTGATGAATTAAACAGTGGCACCTGCTAATTAATTAATGTAAAGGGGGACAAAGTTTTTCTTATTTAAAAAACCAGTATCATTCACAACCATTTCTTTAGATTTATTGCAAATTAAATATTTCTGAATTATTTAGTTTAAACAGAGAGCGGTTAATGCGCAATATGTCCATATGTGATCTGCTTTCTTAATAGAGCAGGAGGGACCGTGGCGGAATGGACTACCGGGGCAGAACGGTCTTGGTGGTTTAATCTCGTCTAGACGTGATAGAGTTCACTCAGACTGACAAGTGTTTACCAATCCAGTGTCTGTTATGGTTTAATAAAGCTGCTACTGTTGTCGCTCCAGTTACGTAGTCTGCCTATAAAATTGAGAGAATTCTCTGTTCTTTTATAGCTAACTTGACGATTTTCAACTAGGATAAATCTGTCGTAACTTTTTCTTCAAAATCCGCTTTTAGTCCAGCTAAATTATCATGGTCTTAGCTATCGTTTACACATTGCAGTTGGAAATAATTGTGTCTCGTGCTCACTGAATGTTTTGTTAATAGATATGCGTTTGGGGTGGAATGGTCTACTGATATAGTCCGTTCCGCCCTGGTTGCCATTTATTCTTCATTTGACGGATCTCCCGCACGTTTTGCCTTTCTTGTTTACAGATGGTAAGTAACTATGTATGGACAACAGGAAGACAAAATTGGTCCTCGAAAAACATGAATCCATCAATAACTCAACTGGTTTAAGTTTCCCTACTTTCAGTTCACAAAATGTTACAATAATACTCAGAGTTATATGTGGGTGGAAACGAGTGAGAAGAAAGAGAGGTAAACCCGCTATTCTCACATCATCTCCCTACACGAATACCCACCAAAAGCGGTCAAAAAATCTGTGGAAGCCTAAGAAGCTAAAGAGAACAGAGCAAAGAACACGTTGATAGCTCTAGAACAGTGGAAGGAACTGAATGGAAAATGAAAACGTCTTCAATCAAAGAAGAGAAAGACAAAAGAAAAATAAACTGAGTCTACAGAAAATGAAACATCCGAAGTCGACGAAGATGGGCATGTACGTACTGCAAGGAATTATTAGTACAAATTAGTACAAAAAGGAGTCAAATACATGGGTACTCATACATTCAGTAAATTACCAGAGCATATCAAAGGTCTTGTAAGATAAAGATCGGTTTCAGAGTGAATTAAAGAACCTCCTGTTGGCCAACTCCTTCTACTCTATCGATGAATATCTTCACGAGGATTATAGCTCATAACTCTGGATGCATTAGAATTGTACAATATCCATGTATCTGCGGGGGAAAAAAAAGCCTTTGACTCTTTCCACATCCTAGAGACTCCTCTCCAAGGGATCCATGGAAAAGATAAATATAATGTAATGTTCTACTCCTCTTCATTTTAGTGCTGGATTGCATATGAAAAGTGCACGCAGTGGGCTTCTAACTAGTGTGCTGGTATAGGTAATGAGGACAATGAAGCGCAGCTTAAGATGTGTCGTCAAATAAATAATAAGAATAAAAAAAAAACAGGGTTCGCTCCGCCCCATGTACGGGGCGGAACGGACTTAAAGACACTTCATTAGTTTATTGCTATAACAAACAAAATATATAATTTTATATTTTCTTCATTTGTAAATTTTATTACAAATATGTTGGAATAAACGGTTTCTAACTTTTCCAAATATTGTTTCCATTGTTACTCCAAATTTGCTCCAAATGTTAGGTTAGGCGGGCCGTTTCTTTCCGGTCTCTCGAAAATCCCTTTGAAAATTAAAAAAAAAACAGGATTTATTGTTTGCTTAAAATGTTCTCCTGGCTTTCTATTTTATTGTAATGTTGGTCCCAATTTCGCCAGAAATTTCGTTGTCGAGTTATAAGACGATTTGTGAAAAAGTGTCTCCGAAAACCATTGACAGTGAGAACAAAATAGTCGACGTATAATTTTAACGATGGTCTGCTGGCATTATGGAAGTTACGAACGTGCTACAACTTGACATCGAACCAGCCTGTTACGATTTCTCCACAGAAGCGTATGGAAAGCGTATCTAGCGAGCAGAGCAGAGGATGAGAGAATCTGTATCCCAGAGACCCGCAGGACCACCACGGTCGCGAAGAAGTAGAAGGAGGATATACTTTTATATCTGGCGATGTTACTGTATGGTACAGGGATCCATGAAAACAGGAATGTTTAACTACAAAAAATGTAGCTCCAAACTTCGAAACTTTTTTCTCGAAACAGAATTTTAGAAGGTGACGAGCAATATACACTGGTATCCACAATTAAAGCAACAAACAGCTGTTTTCCCGTCCTGTATCTAATTGCGATACAGTCATAGAAACTGTCAATAGATGTCGTTACGATCGTGTTCAGCACGTAAGATGGCATTCCGATCAACAGACAACCACGTCAGCAAAGATGTTAGGGCACCTACCAAGTGGGGTAGAGCTTGCAGTGAGTCCCACACCCACAATCGCTGAGTACACAGTCACAGACAGTGCAGTGTGGCACGGAGAAGACGCCTACAGACTTTCTGCTGTGGAGGGCCATGGGAAGAAAGGAAGCAAAAGAGTCTCCAACTGATGTGGCCCGATGGCTTAATGGGAATCGTTCTGTTGTTTCTCGGATTAGGCGACAGTTTATAGAGACCGAAACTGTATCCCAGAGACCAGAGACCACGGGTGACATCGGAAAGAATGGACCGTTATTTGGTTGTAAGTGCGCGACGGTACCGCCTTACTGCTGCACTGCAACTGGCATCTGAGCTCACAGCATTCTCTGGGCGTGTTGTATCGAGGCAAACGGTGTACAGAAGGCTTCAGAAGAGTGGCCTTTATTGTTGGAGACCAGCTGTCTGTTTACCTCTGGCGTGTCTTCACAGAAGGGAACGACTAGAGTGGAGCCATCAACATGCCACCTGGACGGTCGAACGGTGAACCAATTTTCCTTTCACAGATGAGGCCTGATTTGGCCTTGAGAGTGATTCTCAACGGATTCTTGCGGACATGTGCAACACGATTTAGGGACACAAACATTGTGGAAAGAGTTTGATATCGAGGAGGACCCCTAATGTTGTGGGCAGAGATTATGTTGACTACTCGAACACCTCTTCATGAAACTGTACTGATGGATCAGCAAGATTTAACTACTGTCAGGTACGTGAAGAGACCTTGCGATTTCATGTGCGGTTGTTGCAAGGTGCTGTGGACCCAAACTTCGTATTGATGGATGATAATGCTCGACCTCATAGAGCACGGGTGGTTGATTTTTATTTGGAAACGGCAGATATTGCACGCATGGCGCGGCCTGCTGGCTCTCCTGATGTGAATCCCACAGAGCATGTATGGGATGCGATAGGGAGACAGGTTGCATCACGTCAGCATCCACCAAACAATATCCAAGGTTTGTGAGCAGCTGCGCAGGAAGAATGGGAGTTATAGCCTCAACATGAGATTGATGACATCATTCACAGGATGTCCTGTCGTTATCAGGCCTGTATTGCCGGAAATGAATATCCTCCTATTTCCATCTATTGTACTATACATTTTTTTCTCTTTATTTGTTACCTGAAGATATGACATTTCTGTGTCTTTATATATTGTAATTGGTTTACTATTTATGCATGTATGTCGATGTATAATTGGTTTGTTTTGTAAATGTTATTTGTATTTTTGCGCTGCGTCTGGCCTAGGGAAAACTATGCTATCGAACGATTACATCGATAGGTCGTGTGGAGAACCAAATTGTTGAGGATCTTTGGTAGTGTTAACTCTGCCGCATGGAGCGCGGGCAGAGGGAGTCTGGCTAGAGTAGGGCGGTGGAGCAGGTGTGTTGTGTGACGCTCCCGCGAGTTGTCGCGCTTTCGGGGTTTGGCAGTATGTAATTGCGCTCGACTTGCTATAATAGTTTCTGATACGGCGTCGCGCACGGGAAGCATTAGCTGGCGCACATCAAGAGCCCGTTTCGCCTGGTGACCGTGTCGAGAAGAAGGCGCGCCAACATCCAGCTTCTGCAACAGCGACGGCCGACAATGAGTGACTGTCGCCACCTCCTCGATCGACGACTTCAAACCTTCAATCAACCAACAAGGAAGACTGAAAGCACGTAAAGTTTTAGAACTGTATGGTAGACCTCAGCTTTTCAAACTATTACATTTGCAAAATACAGCAACTTAGCATGAACCTTTGTTGCTCATTGTCCCAATTGCATTACCAAGCAGGGTCCCATCCTTTTCCTAAATGAACTCGAGTGTCGTTGAAATTCAAACGCTAGTATTAAAGTAATATCATTCGATTTTACTGCTTTAATTTCAAAGTTCAGTTAAAGAATTCATAGCTGGCTACCATAACCAAACAGAATTATATTTCAATTACACAAGCGCAAATTAAGAGTGCGAGTTTTGTTACCATATTTTAGCTCACCTGTAACTGCAGCTCAGCTTGGTACGTACTAAATTTTACTATCGTTAATTGTTCAGAATCATTTAATTCAATTTCAAAGTTAAATCTCTTATTTCTAAATTGCATAGATTCAAGTAGCTTTTGAAATGATTGTTGAGGTAGCCCAAGACTAACCTTATTTTATTGAATTTCGTAGTGCTTCAGAAACAAATTTCAGTCACTAAATCAACTTTCAATTTTCCGGTTTTACTAATTCTTTTGCTAAATTAAGTCAGAGTGTAGCGAAATTTATTACTTCTGACAAACATTGTTTTCACACAACACGTGTCAACCTTCAGTTGCCACGCTTTTAGTGCTAATTATATGTGCAATAACCCTTCTTTTTCAGTTATTATATTAGTTTCCATAGGACTGGCGACCGTAATTTTTCCCAAATCTCAAATAGCTAATTAACGCCACTTAATTGTTAACGTAACGACCGCACATTTACTTTCTTTATTAATTTTACCCTTTTCTCAAAATTAATTTTCACCAATTTCATTTGCATTTTTCCTTTCATTTAGATGTAACCCTTTCCTCCCTCTTTACCGACAAATTAACTTCAGTGACGATTGCTTTTCCCAAATTTCCATTAGGTGCACGCTGTTTAATTTTTCACTCTCATTAAGGTCGATAAGTGAGGGAGAGGTTACACACCCCATACTGAGCACATTACCAGTTGTCAGAATGTGTGTGAAAATCCGTTAAGCTGGAAAAAAAACGAAAAACATTTTTGTGTACTGGTATACATGTTGCAGTTGATTACGTTCTGTATTCTTATACTGTTTCTACTTTACAGTCACCTGTTTATATTGTTTAGTAACAAAATAAACTCAACCTTGTCAAATTTCTGTTTGTTGCTTTAATTTTAGACACCAGTGTAATTTGAAAAAGGTGCATACGATTTTTCGATCTGAATTTGAGGTCAACATTCTAAATTGAATTCCTTATCAGCTTATGTAGCAGTTTTGCGATATCTTCAAAAGTGTATTTTCGATGCACATCTTTGTCTCGATTCTGTGGGTGAAGTAAATGACATTTGTTTCAGCATGTTACCATTTTGTTACAACTCAATGTTTCTCAATGATCTTGTGTATGCTGACAGAAAATATACTGAAAATGACTTATACGAAACTATTTCATTGCAGGTCCAATAGCAGGGCTTCAGGAATTCTCGACGGTGACAAATGTTTCTGCTGCAAGGGGTCCTTCAACCTGGTGCAGCGGTTACACGGAGTGTCCGATGTGGACACACAAATGATTTCTTAAAGACGAAAGTGTTCGAAATAAAACTGTATCATCAGATTTAGCATCAATTTTTGTTTAACTTGAAAAAAATTGCCGTAAATCACCTATTTTTCATTCGTTCAAAGAGGGCTGCCCCCATAACAGTCCGTCAGAAGAGTGCGAGTATCTGCGTTGGTTGCATTTTACCTTGTGGCTGTATTTTAATGATCCATGACGACAATGACGAGTATGCTGACATTCGGCGATGTTTACTTTGATGATCACTTCGAATTTTTTATCCATACGTTTAGTTGATGTTCCGAGTGCTGCCCTCTTGGTTTTACTATCGAATTTTCAATATGGCAGCATTCCAGTCTTCAGACATGTACAACGTTAATAATTACCACATAGTTAATTACAGAGCATAATCGCATATACACCGTCCCAATACGCAGCACTCATAAAACCGCATTTATCTGTCACACATATTGTGTAATAGTAAAACTACAGTCCCTATTTATGAGTGAAGATCTCCCATAAACCCCAAAACAGGACACAGAAAAATTACAAATAATGCAGGACTAGAAAATATGATGTACGGGAGGCAATTTCTCGTTATCATCCACGCACAATGACATGCACAAAAATAATCACCACCTGCTCTGGAACGTAGCAATTTGCAACAGCATCGATTGAACAAGCCTCTGGTAAGTTTCGTGAGGTATGTGGTGCCATTCACAGGTCACGCAATCCCCGTGAATTACGGCCGTTGTTTTGTGGGCTCAGAGCTGGCGCTGGATAGCGTCCCGTATGTATTACATTTTGTTCAGATAAGGCGAATTTTGTGGCCCAGACATCACCGTAACTTCACTGTCATGTTCTTCATACCACTGTAGCATGATTCTGGCGTTTTGGCAAGGACTGGAATGTTGCTTCAGGATGACGTCGCATCGGGGACGGCAGGAAGCATGAAGGGATGCAGGTGGTCCGCATTAATCTTCACACACTCCGTAGTTGTCATTGTGCCTTAGATTACTACCACAGGTGCTATGGAAGACCAGGAAAACTTATCCAATAGCGTACTACTGTCCCTATCGGCCCTCGTCAGAGGCATGGTTTTATGTTTCGAGCAGCAGTTCAACTTAATGACGACGTATCCAGACACGGTTATTGAACTGGTGTAACAAGAAACGTGATTCATTCGTCCAAGTGCCACGTTTACAGTGACTCACGTCCTAGCTCGATGATTCCGTGCCTACTGCAAGCGTAACAGACAATGTCGATGGATCGACATGGGGACACTTGGTGGTCGTCTGCTGTTGAGCCTCATGTTCAACAACGACCTCTCGACGGTGTGCTGTGAAATTCGTGTGACTGCACCAGCATTGTACTCTGTCGTCAGATTTGCCACAGATCCCCGTCTATTTTGCTTTACAAAGCGGAAAAGCCTCCGACTTTCAAGTCCTTAGATGCGGCGAGGACGTCAAACGTCTTGCCGCTTACTCGTGGGTTCACGGTCATACAACCACATTCAATACAGGCCTACGAGAGTAGCGCACGAACAGTCGACCTGTTTCTGTGATGCACATTTCCAAGGGCTGGGCCGTAACAATCTTCTCTTTGCCCGTTAGTCTCTGTTCAGCTTATATACTTCCCGCACCTTGTCACGTTCCCATACTGCCACCAGGGGGCATTTAATTCCACGAAGGTGAAGGGTAATAATTTTTTGGCTCATACTTGACAAGCCACTATTCAGTGCGTGACAGATGCTACTTCGAAGCACTGTTAGCCGTACACTGTCCACTGCATTCGTGTATGGAGAGAGTGCAAACTATAGGTATGTCTTTGTATGATGTGCCTTAAGCTATTCTACATTACTGTCACGGTCCATCAGAGAGACTAAGATACAATGACAGAATACAGGTGTTCAAAACATAGATGTCTATTATCTTGAAAATCCTTTTTGGCTTATGAAATGATGATTGAATTAAGACCCTACGCTGTCGCGAGGCGTTGATATACATCAATGGGGACAGTTGAAAATGTGTGCCCCTATTGGGACTCGAACCAGGATATCCTGCTTACATGGCAGACGCTCCGTACATCGGAGCCACCGAGAGCACAGAGGATAGTGCGACTGCAGGGACTTATCCCTTGCACGCTCCCCGTGAGACTCACATTACCAACTTAATGTCCACACACTACATTCGTAGTGCCCCTGCCCATTACACTCACTACTCGTGGCCGACATTCTTACAGAGTCCGGTAAGAGTTCGGGCATTGCGTGTGCATGCGTACAGAAGAACAAGGTCAATGACCGGTTAGCCTTAACTATATGAAGATGGTATCTGTTCTCTCGGACATATAGTTTTAGGCTTATTTCCCTTTGAATATCTTCAGTATCTCTGGACTATGCCAACAGCTTTCCGGTTCTTGATCTCGTATTTATACGGACTTGTTGAAAGAAATTTGTTATTATCTGTAAGGCAATTTTAATATGGCACCGAATTAATCTTGGAGGGTTTGAAGATGTTGTGTGCTACAGAATATCCAATATATTAAATCCTAAATGAACTACACATCATACACGTTTATTAAAATTATTATGCACGTAATATATAATGAGATAGTATTCATGTCACTGGTGAAACAGCGTAGCAAGTTACGCATAATACGTAGCAATCTAAGTAATTAAGAAAATGGAAGACTTCGAGGGGATTTAAACTGTAGCAATAAGTACACAGGGTGTAACAGAAACGTACGGTAGGACACGTTCCTCACACGTAGACGAAAAAATTACGTTATATGAACGTGGGTCTGGAAAAGTTTTGTTTCCGTGTTACAACTCATTTTCTTCAACTCAATAGTCATGGAAAACAAACAAGAACGTAACGTTAGAAACGTGGGAAACAACATGCACTCTTGTTCAGATCTGGTTACGTTGTGCACCACCAAGTTTTTTTCTTTTTTTTCTTTTTTGCATGTTCCTATTTCCATGAGACGTATGTCATTGCCTGCTTACAGGTGACATTAAGTGTTCCACCGATCAGTGCGACCGTTGCAAGCACACGGGTTACTACATAGAGCTAATCACAAACTTGGCTCGTGCAATGGCAGTGTCCACAAGTGGAGAAATGGGAGATGCCCATTTGATGTATGAGTTAGCTGGCGGCAATGGCGCTGACACTCAACGTTTGTACCGGGTGAGATTTCCATGACGAAGAAGCTCCGACAGGAAAACGTTTGAAGTCATTGATCTTAGACTTAGGGAACAAGGGGCATTTAAGCCAGTTACTCGAGATCAGGGGAGGCCTAGAAGGACGAGGGAAACGCAACGGCAGGCGGTAGTTGTCGACGACCTAAGTGTCAGTAGAAGTCATGTAGCTGCAAAACTGAATGTTGACCACATGACTGTCTGGCACACTGTTAATGAGAGTCATTGTAACCATACCATTTACAGCGTGTGCAGGCACTATCAGCAAATGATTTTCCTTAACGGGCACTCTTATGCCTATCGTTTATCCAACAAAGTGTCATCCCTAATTTTAATGCAACGGTGCTGTTCACGGATGAGGCGTCGTTTCAACAAGATCAGATTGTAAATTTTCACAGTCGGCATGTACGTGCAGACGTCAATTCTCACGCAGCTGTTAAAGTAAGTCATCAAAAAAGATTTTCTGGCAATGTTTGGGCCGACATTGTTAGTGATTGTCTCGTAGGACATCACTGACAAAATTATTATAATATAGAGAATGTTCTTCCTGATCTATTAGAAGATGGGTCTTTAGCTGTGCGACAAAACATGTACTTCACACACGATGAAGCACCTCCGCATTTTAGTGTTAATATTTGTCGGCTTGTAAATAACAGATTCGGTGACGGATGGGTATGTAGAGATAGACCATCTGCCAGGCCTCGACGCTCTCCGGACCTACGCCCACTACTGGACTTTAATTTGTGGGGGCATTTGAAAGTTCTTGTATATGGAATCCCAATGGACGATTTACAGAGTCACCGTGCTCGTGTTATGGAAGACTGCGAAATCATATGCACTACTTCAGGGATACATCAGCGTATCCGTGATTCACTACGACGGTGAGTTGATGCATGTATTTATCCCCACGGAGAGCTGTGAGGAAGAGTTGCATGTGATATGCTCGTGCGTTCTGTTCCTGTGCGTTTCGCATGATTAATGAGTAATGAGTTGGAGAAAATGACCTAGAACATGGAAACATATATTTCCTAGACCCATGTTCATTAACATAATTTCTTCGTCTACGTGCGAGGAATGTGTCCTGCAACTTGTGGCGTATATTTTTATTACATTCTGCATAGGTACTACCGACCACGTGGCTGAGCACCACTTAAAAACGGAACCGAATACATTCGATACAACTTCAGAGCACAAGCATATGATACCCCAAAAGTAAGAGATCTAATCTTAGCCTGGTCATGATAAGGATAATATAATTTTTTTCACTCAGTCTCTTCTAGTTAATCACGTGGTAGCGCTATCAATCTTGAGGTAAACTGCCATAAATAAAATAAAAACCAGGTGTGCAAGATATAGTACCCTACTCGGTTCTTGCACTGTGTAGTTATTGCCATAATTTAGAAATCATGAAAGTCTTTTCTTTTCTTAAATAGTCAGACTGCTGCACATTATGTGTAATTTCATTTCTGTTTGAACCATGGTAGGATTGTGGAGCACCATCAGCTGAAACGTGCATCAGAACATTTCAGTAAATATTTATGCCGTATATTTCATTTAACGGTGTTATTTAGTCTCCATTAATCTCATTGTTATACAGCCCTGCTCGAATTTCACGGTAAATAGTTGGGAATTGTGGCTTGGGTGTAATAAGCTGCAAATGGCGTAAAACTTATTGTGCTCGTTGTTGACAGACATCCTTCAGTGTTACCTGGATTTTCTACAAATGGCAAAGATATTGTTCACTGAGAACACTCCACATTCAATCATGACACCAGCCAGAAACTTCGTACTGGCCAAATATCTTCATCAAAGATCACTGTTATAACTGAGCTTGGACGGCTAGCATCCATTTTGGACACTTTATACTGGATATAAACGCAGAACAGTTGAGACAACATTCGGGAGCCCAACAATACGAACAGAAAATTCCTGAAACCCTACTTTCTAGAAACTAAAACTTCAGTTACATAACCAGGCAGAACACAAGTAACATAAGTTAAGCTCCTCAACACCACCCACCATTGGTGAGTATACTGAAAAATGTAACAGTTACATACCCTACTTTAACACACACACACACACACACACACACACACACACACACACACACACACATATATATATGTATATATATATATATAGAATTTGGAAACTAACGAAGCGGAAAACACGATTAGCAGTTTGCCATTACTAATAACGTTGTCAAATACAAGCAATATAGTGGTCATTTCAGTACTTGCGTTCTGGTACATGTCGTAATCCTGTCTAGAAAGTTACTGCACTGTTGCACAACACAAGTTATCCAATTTTGCTAAGAAAAAAGAGCGCTGGAGAGATACAATACGTATACAGGGACACTATTAGGTGCGGTCCACGCAGTCATCTTACACTAAGGCCTAATGGATTTCAGGGCTAACAGGATACTAAACACAATCCGAAGATACTTTGGCGACACGGTTCTCAGACGTCGCCGGTCCACGACAGAAAAATTGTACATCTTTGTACAGAAGCTCCTGCTCGAGAAATATCCACAACGTACTACGCTTTGTAGGGGTTATGCTACACAAGGAGCTGCCACAGCATCAGTTACGCCGTTGATTTCAAGACGAAGAACGTAGACGTCGTGGAAATCGTAAGTTTTCACTTTGGGATGCAAAGAAACAAGAACGAAATCGAAATTGGCTATTTACTGAAATTTATACTTCACATTTCTGTGACTGCAGAAACATGATAGGCTCTAATGGAACTTGCGACTTCAGGGGACTGTTATCTGCACTCCCTTGCTACCAGTGTGGAAACAATTGCTACACTGAGTACACATAAAAAATTGTTTCAGTTCTTCGAAGGTGGCTGACACTACTACTGAGTGACAGAACTGAGTAAAAGTTCACATCATTTATTACTGAATAAAGTATGTACAGTACTTGGTTCTCTTTTGAAGAGCATTGACGTTAGGTACAGCATTCCAGTAGTAACCACATTGTATCAAACCATGACCAGTTTAGTTTACACTTCCATGAAATTAAGTTCTTTCACACAGTGATGAACTGATGGGCTAGCTAGTGGCCGTCAAAGCCGGGTGGAAGCTAGGCATTCGTCATACTAATTGATTAGCACCACGTGACAGGCGCCGCAAAGTAGCGCGGAAATGGCGGCTCCCTCTGCACGCACGATGGGAAGCAAAGTGACACCTCGCGGCTTAACGCCTGCTGCTCAGGCAACCCCACTGACTCTCCTGTTCCGCGTAGAGCAGGGCTTCACAATATACGTGCTCGCGGAGCAAGCTGTGAGCAGCAAGGCGCGAGCACCGAGCAGCGCAGCGCGCTACCCCCAATACCGGACCAGAGCGGAGAGTGGGGAGAGTCACGTGGGGCACACAACAGCTGCCGCCAGTCAATGTAAATCCGCGGCCACCCGCAGGGATATCACTCACGAATTATTACTGCAACAAATGAAACAAATAAAGGAGAATGTACACGTGCCACATAATTTTATTAGCTTAGTGTATGCATCTACATTTGTATTAATTTGTGAACTGTTACACAATAAAAGGCGTCACTGAAGTGTGGGATTCTCAGTTATCTTGTACTTTTTGCCCTTTACAATTGCGTCTATGTTCGAAGTAATGTTCTTGCGCATTGTGGGCGCAGCGTGCAGTTTAAATTTCGATCAGACAATGCGTTTCTCAGGCGCGTCTTGTTACATTTCATTGCAGAGAACAGTTGTTCACAAACATACGTGGAACCGAACATTGATATTATTGTAGCGGCCAGTTTGTGCAAACGAGGAAATCTATCCTGAGGGAAGTGTCTGTAGAATTCCAAAATGTTTTTCTTGTTCTGAAATTTGTGTCTGTATTGTCTGTGACACTGCAGGTCAATAATTTCTAGTTGCAGCTCAGGACGAATCTCTTCAATATTCGCTGAATATGGAGGGGAGAACAGATCAAAATCACTGTCTAGTGCTGTCAGATCTTGAAAGCGTTGATCAAATTCTTCCTTATAGGCAATAAACTATGTGAATAACGTTCACAGTCTTTGTGAACATCTTGCATGGATGATAATTTAGGAAAATGAACTAGATTTCCTGTTTCCAGCTGACTCACCCAAAGTGTCAATTTCATTTTAAAAGCTCGTATTCGATCTATGAAATGAGTAATTAGCAGATCTTTACCTTGTACTGAAATATTCAAAGCATTCAGATGGCTAGTTAAACCTGCTAAGGACGCGAGATCACAGTTCCATGAAGGCTCTTTCAATTCAGGAACACACATGTTATTTATTTCCATGAATACATATATCTCATCTATTAGGGAAAAAAATCGATTTAATAATTCGCCACGACTAAGTCAGCGGACCTCGCTGTAATAAGGCAGGCTACCATACTGGCTTTCTACATCCTCAAGAAAGCTTTTAAATTGTCTGTGTTGTAGCCCATGCTTCCTTATATAATTGGTTGCACGAACAACAACACTCATCACATTTTTTAGAGTGATACTCTTTGCACATAAGTTTTCCTGGTGGATCACACAGTGAACGCCTCTTATTTCATTCGGCATGGTCAGTTTTTGTATTTTCTCATTCAACAGCGCAACGAAACCTGATTTTTTCCCTGTCATCGCTGGTGCACCGACTGTAGACACTGAAACTAAAGAATTCCACGACAATCCTATATTTTCAACACTTTCTTTAACACAACTTAAAATATCACCTCCGGTTGTAGTGTTCTTCATGGCTACTACATCGAGGAGCTCCTCCCTCACCTGAAGATCTCTATTAACACCTCTAATAAATATGGCAAGCTGCGCTGTTCCAGTGATATCAACACTTTCGTCCAGAGCTAGAGAATACGCCATAAAATCTTTACAGATATTTGCAAGCTGGCTCTGGACGTTGTCTGCCATGTCCTGTATGCGACGCATAATGGTCATGTTAGGTAATGGCACAATCCAAAACTGTTCAACTTGAGATGGACACAAATGTTCCGCTGCAACTACCAAACATTCTTTTATTAAATCGCCATCAGTGAAGGGACGCAGGGATTTTGCTAAAAGCAAAGCAATTTTGTAGCTCACTCTGAGAGCTGCCTCAGTTGATTTTTCTTCGTCGTCCAGATCTTCTTCGGATAGCTTCCTTTTAAGTTTAATAACTTCCTGTGCACGATCTGGTCCATCACATTTTCCAATTCCGTAGTCTTTCGCGTGGTACGACATATAATGTCGCTGCAAATTAAATTTCCTAAAAGAATTCAGCGTTTTGTGACATACTAAACATTTTGCAACACCATCTTTTTCTGTAAACAGATACAATTCCTCCCAGTGGGGGTTCAACTGCGAAAGCATGGTTGGGGCTACACAACGGCGACTTGACATGATTCTTAACCAGCGAAGTGACTGTTAGAGCTGATCGTAGTACTTTAAACGTTACACAGTCGGCGCGAATTCAATTGGCACGCTGCGGCCCTATTCAAACGTGCGCGCGTATTTCCCCTCCCTCCCCTCCCTCCCTACTCCGGGACCTTGCACCTGCTCGCGAGCACGGGCCTGAGCAAACGCGAGTACTCGCGCTCAGAACCGGCCAGTTGTTAAGCCCTGGCGTAGAGTATCTGTGCCGCGTAGGTACATCAGCAGCAAAGTTTGCTTTCTGTATTGATGCTCTGTGGTACCGAATCCTTGGATAATCCTCAGTAGTTCCAAAGCATATTCTTAGTTCACAACAGACTAGCAGTTTCATATGACAAATGTATTGGATGATGTTTCAAAGTATAATATTTTCAAAATTGGCTTTCCCACATATATATATATATATATATATATATATATATATATATATATATATATATTCTCTTGGTACAAGGAAGTAATAAAGTGCACTGTTTCCAAATATATGGCAGATTTTACGCATTAAAAACATGGTATCCTTACTTAACAGTAACATATCCTTAATTAAATACCAATAATTGTATATTATTGTGCAAGTTCTGCAATCATACGTAAAAAAAAGACAATAAATGGAAAACTCTAGTTAGCTTTTGTTCTACAGTATTGTTCTTCAATATTAATTACTGTAGAACAAAATCAAACCAACACTTTTCATTTATTGTAATGTTGTTTTAAAAAAACCGGCGGATGGTTCAGTTGACATGAAAAAATAACAGGTATCTAATCCTGCACACCACACACTCGTCCCAGGGCAAATACGAAAGATATATCTTGCTACAGAGTAATATCTAGTTTAAGCTCTTCACGGGTATGCTACTGGATATGATCGTCTTCACAACACGATATTGCGGCGATCTATCTGGCCGCCATCTTCAGGTGCGATCGCTGAATACACAATCACGCCAGAAATTTACGGAATTACAGAGTAGCTTCCTGTTAACTTCTATCTACAAGAAGCTTGAACTGCATTGGAAACTGTTTCATGGCTCGTTACGCTGTGTAGGGAAAGTAATTACATTATCATGGAGATTAATCCTGCTGTATAACAAAGCAAGTCTAAATACGGATAAAAGATAAGTTTCATCTTCGCGTTGCGATCGTATTGTATTTGATGCATACACAAGAACACAGGAGGGTCACATATTGACTTCATGTAACGAACGACGTCATGCTGTTCATCAAAGTTATATTCATCCATCTCCCGAAAAAATCTTATGATTGTTGCAGTAGGATACCTACTGTGTAATGTAACCAACGTCTCAAATATAGAGGCTAAAATCTTTTAATCTACATGTATATATGTGTTTTTAATTGATTTTACTTCTGTACTATACAATTGATAAGATCACTATATCGTTTTTGATAACTGTACTTCACTGAAACTGTGTAAAACAGTTACATGTATTGACTCAAGAATATTCCAGGTGCTCTAATCGCCGTTTTGCTAAATGCAGACTTAAGATACGTAGCGGGTTTCCGAGAGAGCCACAAATGTGTGAGCACAGTGAAAATTTCTCGCCTGCAAATAAAAGACTGTCCGTCTGACAAAATAGCTCATTCGGCTCAATGTGCGTTGTTTAACGTTGTTCGGGTGAATGTATTCCAGACTTGAAGTGAGATCCTGGAAAGTGTATGGCTGGGACAATTCTTCACTGACTAAACGTGTTTTCGAGTCAAAAATTTTCTTACGTTACATGTGGCAATTGGTTGAAGTCAAAGGGCGTCATATCTAGTGGGTAGAATGGATGTTCCAAGACTTCATACTTACCACTTTCACCAAGTGAATCACCTCTATAAAAATACTTCTTTTCCTTGAGAAATTTAATGATATTCTTGCCTATATTTTTACATTTAATGGTTCCAGAAGACTATTGCTAGTTATTATTTAGCACTCTGTAATGCGACTAATAAGATTTTATCAGTCTTATGTACCAGAAGTTCTTAGCCGCAATCTTTCCAGCAGATGAAATCAGCTTCGCATATTTTGGTTCACGGCAACATGCTTCTCCAAACTCTTTTGATTACAGTGTCATTTAAATTTGGACTGCAATTTTTAAACAGTTGAAATTAAACGAGCATAATGTTTACGTAAATTTACTACTTCACTAATTTAGAACAATTTGAATATGAGATATACTGTGAAATTTTTGTAGGTACACGCATCCTTTGTGTCGTGTGAGAAGCTTTATGAACAAAACTATTGAGGAGGTCACGTTAACACTTGACTATCGTTGTTGCGCAACATGTATCGCAATTTAAAAATGATTAGTAATAATCTCTGTGGCAGGTAAAGAATTTTTTACTTCCCTTTCGCAAGGATTTTAAATTTCTATCAGAATAATTCTTATATATTAATAACCATGGATATGTCTGACTAAAACGGTAGGTACGAACAGATTTGCGAAAACCGAATGGCTGACAAACAGAATGAATCTCACAATAAACTACTACAATTACTGGACGCTAATACGTTAGCAGTGTGAGAGACGAACGGTAAGAAGGGTAAAATGGTATTTTAGAGCGTTCATCTGAAAAACGAACAAAACATAACTGGGCAAGTTTGATGAATTACACCAGTAGATAAAAAGCTGTGAGACGAAGCATAACTTTTTTTCGGTGGAAATAGTTTTATAGCTAGACAAATACGGCGAGTTACCGCATAATAATGAAATTCCTGCCATATGATCATATGACTGAGGGAACAAAGGGAAAATGATGATAAACTGCGCAAGATATATAGCGAGTTAATTTGCAAAAGATAAGTTATAGTGAAAAATTACTGTTAAAATATCTCCACTTGCCCCAGCAGTGTATCTCTTTACATTACCATTTACAGTGACGACAACTCGGTATTCATTTAGTGAGGTATTAGTGGCGAGTGACATTGTCATAATGGAAATAAATATATGTGGAACCCAATCCATGTTGTGGTGACACGTATCATATTGAAATAAGTATTAAAACTTGAAGAATTGTATGAGTAATATATAATAACTTAGCAATGTTAATAATGCTGTATGATTTTCGATGTGAAGTTGTATTTAGGCTAACAGTAATTAAATCACCCGAATATCAAGAGGCATGGCCATATATAGCAGTATCAGTAGTTGGAGAAGGGACTAAAGGATTTAGATTTTTTCGAGTTTTACGAGGACAGTGCAAATCTTACGTTGAGAAAACCACATTCAAAGGACTAGTGTGGCCTATTCTCAAGAACTGATCCACTGTATGGGGGTTCTTACCCATGAAACCTAACCGGAGACATCGGAGGAATTCAGATACGAGCTCTTAGGTTCGTAAGAGCAAGAATCATCAGAACTAGGTAACAGGCCAGATTATATTGATACTCCGTCCCCTGGAAACGTTATCAACAACGGTAACGGTCAATCCTTCCACCACCGGGAAACTTGGAGGAGGGTAACAAACAGGCACTTATCAAAGCCAATTCCGATGATTGTAAGCCTACACGTCGAGGGAATTAGAAATAACATACAAGACATCTTATCGAAACTCTGCCAGACTCATAAATGGGATGTGTTATGCATCCAAGAAACCCAGAGAGCAGCAGAAGCAAAAACACCTGAAATACAAGGGATGTGACTAGCTGTGGAAGCACCACATCCTAAACACGGTAGTGCCTCATTCGTTAGAGGTGAGATGACTGTGACTTCCGTCGGAAAATCTACAGCCAATGATATCGAAATACTAACAGCTGATACTGGAAACTTTACAGTAACATCCGTGTATAAACCTCCAGGAAAAAAAAAAATTCTTTCACCCCGCCAAAAAACTTCACAAGCCAAAACACCAAATTCATTGTAGGAGATTTTAACTGCCACAGCACCATTTGGAGATATACTGAAACAGACGAGAAGAGACACCTGTTGGAGGAATATATAGAACAAGAAATCTCAGTGTCCTCCATGATCCAAAACTTCCCCTGTCCTTCGCAAGTAAAATATGGAAACGTGGATATAACCCCGACAATCAGCTCAAATATAAAAGACTGCTGTACTAAAGTAGTAAATCAACCTATACCTCGAACACAGTATAGACCAATAGCGATACAGGTGTATACAGCAGTCGAGACCACTACAGTACCGTTTCGCAGAAGATTTAATTTTATAAAGGCCAATTGGGAAACTTTCGCAGAGGAACTGGATAAGGCCATAGTAAACCTCGCTCCAACCCCAGGGAACTACCAGGCATTTGTGCGAATGCTTCAGAGAACCTCCAGGCAACATATACCACGAGGCTGCCAACAGCAGCACATCCCAGGTCTCTCACATGATTCCAGACATCTCCTAGCCTTGTAATCACCTCATCCCATGCGGAACTCAGCTGGAAACCGCTATCCCGGTTGAGAAGAGCATCATTGACGTAAATCTCCACTGCCTCTTTGATGTTCGAGTCCCAGAACTCCTTCGCCCAGCACAGTACCTTAGTCTGTTCAAAGCTAAACATATGACCGTCGTTGAGGCTGTGCTTTGCGACCGCAAATTAGTCCGTCTGACCGAGGAAAACGCTCCTCACATGTTCTGAGCGGCGCTCCGAAATACACGGCTGCATCTGACCAATATTTTGTTTTCTACATTCGCAAGTGATGCTATAGATTTCAGGTGTTCGTAGTCATAATTTGTCTTTCATTCAGTCGAGCATTATTTTTATTTTATCCCATGAACGTAAAATAGTTATGGTGTTATTTTTCTCCAAAACCCTGGATAACTTGGCCGTGGGTGGTCCAGTATACGGAAGGAACTCCAGACACATCGTGTCTTCTTCCGGATCATCTTCTTTCTTCTTCTTGTTCGGGTGGAGATCGCGTCTTATCTGTGCCTCCTAGTGCCCGTTCTGGGGGAGGGTTTCCCTCAGTGGGTAAGCTCCCCTTGTCGCATATGTCTCGTCCTCAGCGCACGACGGTGGTGAGCACGGATTTACGTTGTGTTGGATAGTGGCAGCTACTGGCTTTTAGGTACAGGTACGTGTGCAACTTTTTTCTGTAGACAGAGTGTCCCAGCGTGCCATCAGTTTTCTTCTTTATCAAGATATCGAGGAAAGGTAGGCATCTATTTTCTTCTAACTCCATAAGGAACTTTATATTGTCCTGTACGCTATTAAGGTAGTCAAGAAGTCCTTGCAGGTTTTCTTCACCATGCGGCCACACCACGAACGTCTCATCCTCATACCGGTAGAACGTCTTCGGTTTCAAGTGCACGGTTTCAAAAACCGTTTCCTCTATGTGCTCTATATACAGGTTTGCGATGCTTGGCGCTAAGGGGATCCCATGGCGACTGCGTCTAACCGTTAGTAGAACTTTCCACCCAATCTCAAGTAGGTAGTAGTGAGCTATTTCGGATTAGATGCCAACACTCAGTAGTTTTCGATAAAATTACGGTTAAACTTTCGACTACATCAGTTCACTGGCGCATCGTAAAACCACGTTAGACACTAGCGTAGTGGCTATGAGCACAGTTCCGAAATTTCGTTCGCTGTGTTGAAAGCCATACTTACATTTTATTTTTCTTTACCTGTTGCGGAATTATGCCACATCAATACATTTTGTGACATCATAAAATACCATAGAATCATTGATAAAAGAAATAAGTATTTCAAATCCTTTCAAAGACCGATTACATCATTAAAGGTCTCATATAATCTTATATAATTAACACCAGTATTCCAATTTTTGTTTCGATTTTTTCTCTTATGCCTAAAGAGAACCAGTGCACTCACAAAAACATTCAAAGCACAAAAATTCGGAACACCATGAGAAATGTATGACGGCACATGTACCACGTCACTTTTTCTGTGAATATCATTAGGGAAACAACCTCGCAATGGGGATGATTTCGCTACAAACAACGCATATCGAAGCATTTTCTCGAACCCTGGAGCCTGCAATTGATCGTGGACCAAGGTGTGTATTTTAATTGCATCGTTTCTGTTTGTGATTCCACTTCGCTGTGAGATGAGAGATGGCCTCTTCTGTAATCGGTGTTGGTAATTCTTCGCCTGTCAGTAAAAGCATACTTCGCAGGGGTGTACATAACAGCACACACGTTGGTAGAATTCCTTTAAATGAACATGTCAGTACTCCAATTTCATAGATACGGAGCCCATCACAGGGTTCGTTTTGCACACCCCACGAATCAATAATGTACAGAAACAGCACCATTTTTACGTAAGGTCGCAAAACGTTTTCCAGAACATTATGATAGGTTTTTTTTGTGAGCTTCCATATATTTTGCATATAGCATGCACCTCCTGATGTTCCATTCGTTGGTGTACGTCTGATGAACTCGAGGACCAAATTTTATGTTAACATCTTGGAGACAAACGAAAACTGTTGGTAGCAGTTTCGTGGAAGTTATTAATTTGTGTCAATAATGATGATAAAATCTATGTTGAATAAGATTAGAAATCTTTATTTCTTTTACCATTAATTCCATTGTATTTTACGATCTCATAAAAAATTCTGATGTCACATACTTCAATGTCGATAAACAAAAATTAACATGATATTAGATTTGGACACAGGGACGAATATTCCAAAACTGCGCTCTTAGCCACTGCAATACCAACGCACTTGGTTTGCAACGTGCGAGTTGCCTGATTAAATAGCGTCTAAATATTAACCGTCATTTTCTCGGAAGCTATTACGTGTTGGCACCTGAGTCAAAATAGGTGTCCTTTTATTTTCATGCTTCTATCACCCTGCCAAGTCCCGATCGTGTCAGAGAGCGACCTGTGGCGTGTTCCCCTTTAACATGAGCGATGCGAATGTTTACAGATTTGTTTGACTGGCGAGAGAACGCAAAGGGAACGTAGAGAAAACTGACAGGCAGGCATCAAAGTAATACGACGAATATTTCGCAACAAAATGCTCTGGAAAGTCAAAGAAGCTCCATTCAGGGCAGAAACTGCAAATATTCTTCAGTTTCTTATGTATCTACACTATACAGATCGTGTAGTTAAAATAAAGAAAATAACAACTTGCAGAAAGGCGTACAAACGGTCATTCTACCCATACTCCGTCCCTGAATGGAAAGGCAAGAACTTTTAACATATAATACAATGAGAAGTATACGTTTTGATGCATTTCACAGTCATTCGCTGATAATATATACAGGTTTATTTCTTTGTAGCCTCTCAGCATCTGGTGCATGCTTCTATCACCCCCTAAGGGCAAACCGATGTTATGCTGGCATAGGCAAATTATGATCCCCGATGGCTTCCCTGATGACGGAATACTGATAGCTCAATCGATAGAATATGGCTTTGTACTTGTTATTCACAGTAACGGTGAATACATGGTAGCCTTTCGCGTTATTCATATGCTTGTTTGTGAGGATAAGCTTGGCAAACACGTATTTGTCAAAATCTCTCTGTTTAACGTCACGTCTGTGTTACCTTAAGGATAACGACATCGCTTGACTAGAGTGGCCAGCATGTTCTCCACACATGAACCCTGTCGAGCATGCCTGGGATAGACTGAAAAGGGCTGTTTATAGACGAAGTGACCCACCAGCTACTCTGAGAGATCTACGCCGAATCGCCGTAGAGGAGTGGGACAATCTCGACCAACAATGCCTCGATGAAGTTGTGGATAGTATGCCACGACGAATACAGGCATGCATCAATGAAAGTGGACATGCTACTGGGTATCAGAGGTATCAGTGTGTACAGCAATCTGGACCACAACCTCTGAAGGTCTCGCTGTATGGTGGTACAACATGCAATGTGTGGTTTTCATGAGCAATAAAAAGGGCAGAAATAATGATCATGTTGATCTCTATTCCAGTTTTCTTTACAGGTTCCGGACCTCTCGAAACCGAGGTGATGCAAAACTTTTTTTGATGTGTTTAGATAACAGAGGTGAACAACGTCTGCAAAGAAGTGTACGGGGGAATAGACATGCAGCTGTTGAGAAACTTACCGCCCAGATTAACCAAGGGGCTACCAACAGTAGCTCCTTAAGAAACGTTCAGCGAGCGTTGCTGTGTATGGGCCTCAGGAGCAGACACTCGGATCATGTACCCATGCTGCCTGCTGTTGATCGTCGACTGAGGCTGGAATTTGCGCGTCATTACTGCAACTGGGTGCCCAGTGAATGGCGGCAAATGGTTTAAATGGCTCTAAGCACTATGGGACTAAACATCTGAGGTCATCAGTCCCCCATACTTAGAACTATTTCAACCTAAATAACCTAAGGACATCACACAGATTCATGCCCGAAGCAGGATTCGAACCTGCGACCGTAGCAGCAGCACGGTTCCGGACTGAAGCGCCTAGAACCGCTCGGCCACGTCGGCCGTCGAATGGCGACAGGTGGTCTTTCCAGATGAATAATGTTTTGTGCTCCATCGGACAGATGGTCGTTGGCGTGTACGGCGTGAAACGTCTGGAAGCTAATATCCTGCAACAACCTTCGCAATGGGCCGGGCCGGAGGGTATTTCTCTGGTGATGTAGTCATTCTGGAAGACACAGTGAGTCAACATGACTGTGCATTTAACTTTGGGGCTATGTCCATCCCTACATGTAGTTTGTTTGGCGTCGGCACTATAGCATCTATCAGCAGGAGGTTGTAACGTGTCCCACAGCTCGCAATGTACGTGCTTGCTTCGAAGAGCACCAGGATGAGTTACGTTAATCCCCTAGGCACCAAACTCTCTGGACGTAAACCTATTCGAGAATCTGCTGGACTCTCGTGCTATGGATCCTCAACAGAGAAATCACATCCCCGTCGGTACCTTTCAGGACGTCATTGACTCCCTTTCCTTACGTCTCGCAGCGGTCCACAGCGCGAAAAGTTGTTATTCAGACTTTTGGCAGGTCGTCACATTAATCTCATTGGACAGTATATTTTAGTTAAAGTAATTTTCAAGTATTTTGTATCCCTAATTCCTAACTTCGTCGTGCTCGCAAAGTGCACAGAGATACAACGAGTTCACCTTCCAAGCCATTCATTGCGCAATATATGCGTGCTTATTACTCCTAAACAAGTTGCTCCACTGCATTTTCACCTGGAGCTACCTCTCACCACACACGCACCCTTACTGTTAGTCTCGTACCTGCTCCCCTGTCCTTGAAACTAAGCTATGCCCTTTCTAACCACCAGCACACATTTGCAGTTTAAAAATTATTTTTGAGGTAACATTATTTTTAATAATATTTAAATGTCGTTTTAGTTTATAATCTGAAATGTGTAATTCATAACTTCAAATAAGTAATATTGGCTTCAGGACGTATTTCTTGCAGTTCCCTGTAGGTGTCAGCACCTACAGGTCACATCAGCCTCACATGGCAAATCCAATACATTACTTGGGAGAACCGAAGATAAATGATTTTTATGAAATCAAATGACTCCTGCGTAGTAAACGCTTTCCGTAATAACGGATTTTGTGAAAACGCTGTTTATTATCATTTTTATTTATTCTAACGTCTATCTGCTTCTGCAGTATAATATTTACGCACCTTCCATTCCCATTTCGTCTTTCATAATAAAGGCATATGCAATTGAAATTTTAATTACTCTGTCTAAATCTACAATTCCTCCCATCTACTCGTAGGTTAGAGGGCACAGTACACTTATGAAAAATCGGCACATATTCAGATTTTTTAGTGTTCATAGTTGGTTTTTCATTAAGCTCAGAGCTCAGAAGTTCACATAGGGTGTAAGGTGGATTAATGATACATTGGCACCAGATTTCACCACAATCCTGCCCAACACCACCGCGGACGTATTACAGGATGGGAAGCTATCCACACGCATTATTAACGATATTCCAGCCCCTCTTTTGACTTCAGTTCGATGGAGGTCAGAACCGCGACACCCAGCACCGAAATGATGCGGTTTTCTTGTGGGCGGCCGAGGAAAACATTTCAGACACACCCCTACTCATAATCAACACGAAAAGGCCTTAGGGAGTGGTATAAATGGGATCAATGAAATCACCCCTTTACTAGGGACGTTGATTCCCATACATTTCTAAATTTGTATTATTCTTGTCTGAGTAGGGGAGTTAGGGTCTATGACTAAGAGGAACAAGTCTATGGGCCGGCCGGTGTGGCCGAGCGGTTCTAGGCGTTACAGTCTGGAACCGCGCGACCGCCGTTAGTACTTAGGTTAGTTAGGTTTAAGTAGTTCTAAGTTCCAGGGGACTGATGACCTCAGAAGTTAAGTGCCATAGTGCTCAGAGCCATTTGAACCATTTTTGAACAAGTCTATGTTTCCTGACTTGAGAGGAAACACAGAAATGGCAAGACAATACAAGATAAGATCTAACGGCACGACGATGAACTGAAAATTTCGCTTGATAACGCTGGTACTGTGGTGTGTCCGACTAGAGTTCCAGGTTTAAAGCGTAACATAAGGAGCGATCAAAGAGTTTCCGTTTTACGGCGTTACTGCAGCGTCTACGAGCAGCACTCACCTGCATAGCCAACCTAAGCGACGTTAGACTACGAAGTGTTGTCGTTACTGACCATTTCAGTGTGTACTTCACTTACGTATTATTGACCACCTCATTGGTCCAGTTATTTTAGATAACCCTGTTAACTGAGTAGGTATCTTGATTTCCTTGAAAATGTGTTACCGGATTACTTGGAGGATATTCCTTTGACAACACGATGTCGTATATACTTCCAGCTCGACGGAGCTCCTACACATTCAGTATGGCCAGTGACATAGTTCTTCAATGAAAGGTATCCTGAGCATTGGATCGGTCACCGTGGAGTCATCTTTGGTCAAAGAGGTCAACCAATCTTACGCCCTTAGATTACTGTTTGTGAGGGTGGCTCAAGAGCGAAGTATACAAGCGTGAAGTCGACACAAAAGAGGAACTTCTCGCTTATATTTTACATGCATGTCCTTAAGTAAAGGACTGTACGAATGAGCTCAGTTTAGCAACACAGTAGCTATCTACAAAGAGCTGCAAAATGCATTGCAGATGACGGTGGACTTTGGGACGTCTTTTGTGAGGAAATGGGCACAATTAAACGAAACATTAGATCACAATGTTTCATTTATTATCATCCACATTTGTCCGTTCCCCATTGTTTTTGTTAGTTCCCTCGGAAACTGTTAAGAGCAAGAGATATGTTCATATGACGTTTGTTCTTCAGTGTCATTAATATTATCCCCCCTCAAAGCACGTGCATATCCTCCAGACTCGCCGTGTATAAGCACCGAAATGCATGCAAGTGTTTAGTTTGACACTGTTGTCTTTCCGACGTGCCTGGGTTAATGCAGAAACGTGGACTATGGCGACGTTCTTACTGAAAGCGTCCAAGCAGTACCATTGTGCTGTTATTCTTTCCTTGGCTGCCTGAGGACAAACACCAATAGACCTCTACTGCAGAATGACGAATGCGTGTGGGGCAGCATGTCTATCGAAATCCATCTGTGATAAGGGGTGCTGCTGCTTCATGATCAAACATGTCTCTACATCGCAAATGTTGTAACGTAGAAGTTACAACGACACAAGTGCGAGGCACTCGAGCACCCACCCTATTATCTGATCTCTCCCCAAGCGACTATCACGGCTTTAGTCCCTTAAAAAAGACGCTGAAGGGTCGGCGATTTCTGTCGGACGACGATGTGTAGCAGGCCATTACGGGCTTCTTCAAGCAGCAGGACACGCTGTTTTACGAAACGGGCTTTTCACCTACGTCGGAGGGATGTTTGCCTTACTGCTCCCGGAGATTTTACCTCATTGGCATACCGATTCTGCACTGTACGGTCTTCTAATGGAAATTTTTTGATCGCTCTTATACATAGAGCTATCTCCCTCTATCAGTGGCAATCAACCAGTTAGCTGTTTCTCGAATCTATAGCACTGGGCACTAAAATTTCAACCGCAGGAAAGATAGAAAAAATAATCAGATTTCATCTATTGTGCGTATGTAACATAGTAGGACAAATAAATGATACAATCTGCAGGTTATTTGAGGGTATACAGGATGCGAAATTTAGTAGCTAGAGTTGTCATTTCTATAACGGCTTTATCCGGCTGGGCGTCGAGTCTAAATGACATTGGATGATAGATGAGGGGACATCATTCCGTGGTGCCGCAACTCTACGCCAGAGCACATCAGTTGTGGCGTTCAAGTCTCTCGAGAATCAAATCCCAGTTATTTACAATGCTTTCGAGATCTGTGGGGTCCTGTTCAGGACAGAAGTCGCACACCTGCTGTATGCTGGCGCGTATGACGATGACAGTGCAGTCTGGCAACGTTCCCCTTGAAGCCAACATACAAGGGTAAGTTCACTATGATGCTCTACGCAGAACCGGAACGCGTTTGAAAAAAACGTCCATCTGAATTTTTGTCTTGCTCATACTCTTATTACACTTCCAGGAGTACCATACGTAGGTCCTCTAAAGCCCTAGATTTTCAGGTTCGCCGAGATCCTGCATGGCGCGGAATAACACTGTCCGGAACCCTTAGATTCCATATTCGCAATACGGAAACTGAATCCCAACTATGCCAGCAGCACTGACGCTGAACAATAAGCTGCAATTTCTACGGGTCGCGCTCCCATAGTTGTCCGAATCCGACACGTGCTAGAACTTATTTCTACCTCTTGCACAATGTATAATAATGTCTTCTAATAAACAAAAAACACTGAAATGTGATTTCTGAATGAGAAACCGTCTGCGTAATCTTTCCTTATTTACATAATAAATATGGCGTTGTCTACTCCGTGCAGATATGCTGAATTTCTATGACTTGCAAAGACAGTGGTTGCTCAAAACTATGAGATTTCGGCGAGAAACGTGTACCTGAACATAAAAGCAGATGCTAGCCAAGCTTACAGGTTGCGCCGTTGTATTTTACCAGGTTCGGTGCTTGGACAATGTTTTCAATATGTTGTAAGTGTCAGTCGCAGTCACAACAGTCTTCTTTGTAGCTGTGAGTGCAATATGTTGGTGTTAAGTGAATTCGAAAGTGAGAAAATTGTTAGTGCTCGTACAGTGGGTGTTTTCGTAACCAACGTAGCCGTAGTGTTTGGTATTCTGAGAAGCACCGTACCGAATATTCCTATTGTGTACGAATATAGTGGAAGATATTGATTGCTAAGTAGTGCAATTCGTTGGGAGCCAATTCTGAATGATCGCCAGCCACATAGATGGAAGTATATCTCTATCGAGTGGAAAAGATCTATACCGCATATTGGGAAATCTGAGAAACATCATCGGCTTAGTCACAACGCGGATGATAGTGTTTGTTGCGTGGCCGTGAAAGACTCTCGCTGAAGAGGACCGAGACGACAAATAAGAAGACGACAGCTGCAAAAGACACTGCAGAATTGAATGTCACACTCGCTAGCCTAGTCAGCACCAAACCAAAACGAATGGAGCTCCAGAAAAACGGAATAGGAAGGCAAACTGGATTTCAAACCACGCTTCAATGATGCCAGTGCCCCTAACAGGGAAACAGTGTGTCTTAACCCTGAAACCGGGACTTCGAAGCAATGGAAGAAAGTATTTTGTTTGTATAAGGCTTGTTTCACACTGTTTCCAAACTCTGGCCGAGTTTACGTCCCACCAGTGGGCGTTCGGTGGGGGTTCGTTGCTGCTTTAGGCTGCCATATCGTGATATTCCACGAGTCCCGTGTGTATTCTGCAAACTCACATTACTGCCAAGGGTTATGGGGCAGCCGGCCGTGGTGGCTGACCGCTTCTAGGTGATACAGTCTGGAACCGCGCAACTGCTACGGTCGCAGGTTCGTTTCCTGCCTCGGGCATGGATGTGTGTGTGATGTCCTTAAGTTAGTTAGGTTTAAGTAGTTGTAAGTTCTAGAGGACTGATGACCTCGGACGTTAAGTCCCATAGTGCTCAGAGCCATTTGAACCATTTTGTTATGCGGCAATATTGACTGAGCAGGTCCACCCAATGGTAATATTATTGTTCCTCATCAGTGATGCTGTGTTCCAACACGACAGGTTCTCTGTCCACAGAGCTCGCATCGTCCAGGACTGGTTTTGTCAGCACGAGGATGAATTATCACATCTCCCGTGGCCATCGCATTCACTAGATTTCAGTATTATTGAGCTTTGGTGGTCATCGTCGGAGAGAAGGTTGCGTGATCGCTATCTACCTCCATCATCGTTTCCTGAACTTGCCACTATCTTGCAGGAGGAATGGTATGAGATTCCCTTAAAACCCATACGGGACCTGTAGTTATCCATTTACAGACGACTGGACGCTGCTTTGAATGGTAACGGATTCCCTAAACGTAATGTGTCTAGCTTCTGGTGGTTCCATATATTTGTATACTACCTGTAGAAGCATGCAGTACACTCTATGCAAGGGTGAGATTTTCTATTTGATTACATTTATCTTGGCATATAAAAACATTATCAATCAGTGTGCTTCTCTCCTGTACTACTCAACAGAAAAATCATCAACTGGTGTCAAACTGAGCTTTCTATCGGACTCTTTTAGAAAATCTACTTTGAAATCTCCACAAACAATAATTTGCTTCCCTCCGTCTGACAGATGGCACAACAAAGAATCCTAGCTTTTCAAAAATAGCCGAAAATTTCCCAATGGGGACATATATGTGGCTTCAGTTATAAAATATCATTGTTTAGTGTAAGCTCACACGCACATGCTTTTATATGTTGCTCTACTCAATTTTTTTTTAACTTCTAAATTTTTCACACTATAACAGATGTTAACTTATATGCCAACTCCTTCTCTCTCCATAGTGTCTTTAATTACATGTTCCAAAGCTTATATCCACCTACATTTAACTTTTCCATATCTGTGACTATATAATGTTCAGACAGGCATAGTACATCTGTTCCATCATCAGTGGCTAAGTCTTCTAAACAAACAAGAAGCTCATCCACTTTGTCTTTTAATGCTCTGATATTCTGAAGCAATATACCAACATTATTTTCACTGCACTTTTATGAGATTCTTGTGACATACTAATATCATTTTTCACTGTAATTTTATGGAAGTTTTGTGAAATTTTAACATATCTAGTATCCGCCTGTCTGAGCTTCTCATTAAGCTTAATTTCATCCAATATTGAAACATTGGACATTGATCTTAGCCTAAAAACGAGGTACTCCCACGAGTTTCAGTAGTCCCCACCCCTTAAAGATTTTGCTATCATCCCAGCCAATTTACCCTTACCTGTCCTACTGAAATGCTGGCCATGTCTTGTGGCGTCCTACCAACCAATACCATCAACAGGAACCAGACCAATGCCTGACTAAGTAACTGTCTGAAGCAGGTGATCTAGCTCCATATTGATCCTCCTGACAGAGCTGTTTAGTTGAGGCCAATCATACAATATGCAATCAGGAGTCAAGCCTACATTTGCATGGTTCGTTGGAGATACTATTTTTACTGAGTCACATTCAGTATTGTAGCCCTGATCCGTGTCAATAGTATTTCCCGCTCCACCCGCTACCACAACATGATCCTGCTTTGTAAAACCCTTGCAGAATGATCCTACATCCTCTATCACTTGGCTAAGACGTGCACTGGGCTTGAAAAAACTTGTAACCTGGTACCTGTCATCAAATTTGTTCAGAAAGATTTGTCCCTCACCTCTTCCATGGCTACTACCTAACATCAGAACTTTTCTCCTACTTTCTACTTTTTTGGAACTGTTGGTTTCCTGGTGAGAGTCTGTTGAGTGCTGACAACACTTACATCTACCTGAGCCTCTTCGTTAGTTAACTGAGGTAGCAAGGCGAATTTACTGTGTGTGCCAATGATAAAACTGTCAGATACTGTTCCCTTTCTGTGGTTCTGTTCCTTGCTACCTTTTCCCACGTGTCTTCACCCTTCTACGCCATTATCCTCACCAGTTCCTCTATAGCGCTTTCCAGGTCAGTCTTAAGGGCTCTAATCTTTCATTTCTGTTCATCTATTTTCCTATCCCTAGAACATACTCTGCAATACCATGGAAGAGACCCGTTTACTTCCCCAATTCCCATTCCACTACATTCCCCCCAATGTAACCATCTGTCAGAACAATTACATAGAATCCCAGAAGTAACATTCCTCGGCAGCTCAAACACCTCACTCATGTTTGTTTACAATATTTTTAGGCAATAAAAGTAATGTGCTATTCACTACAGATCACAAGAGTCACTTAAGTTATGTGGAACACTAATATACGTGTATACTACTAATATAATAACGTAATGCACTTAAACTAACGTTAAAACTCAAAACTTGTTGATGCAAAATTACGCCTAAGCTCACGTTTGAGCGATATGAACTTCACACGTTTTGAAAGGAGATAAAAGATAGAACTTAAAACCTTTAATTCACCAAATAGTTACGGCACTACTGCACTGGAGAGCCAAAGAAACTAGTACACCTGCCTAATGTCGTGTACGGCCCCCGCGACCACGCAGAAGTGCCGCAACACGACGTGGCATGGACTCGACTAATGTCTGAAGTAGTCCTGGAGGGAACTGACACCATGAATCCCGTAGGATTGTCCATAAATCCGTAAGAGTACAAGGGGGTGGACATTTCTTCTGAACAGTATGTTGCAAAGCATCCCAGATATGCTCAATAATGTTCATGTCTGTGGAGTTTGGTGGCCAGCGAAAGTCTTTAAACTCAGAAAACTCTTCCTGGTGCCACTCTGTAGCAATCTCTGGCGTGTGGGGTGTCGCACTGTCCTGTTCCGTCGGAATGCACAATGGACACTAATGGATGCAAATTATCAGACAGGATGCTTACGTACTTCTCACCTTTCACAGTCATATATAGACGCACCAGGGGTCCCATATCACTTCAACTGCACACGCCCCACTCCATTACAGAGCCTCCGCCAGCTTCAACAGTCTCCTGCATACATGCAGGATCCGTGGATTCATGAGGTGGTCTCCATACCCGTATACGTCGATGTGCTCGATACAATTTGAAACGAGACTCGTCCGACCAGGGAACATGTTTCCAGTCACCAGAAGTCAAATGTCGGTCTTGACGAGCTCAGGCGAGACGTAAACCTTTGTATCGTGCAGTCGTCAATGGTACATGAGTGGGCCTTCGGCTCTGAAAGCCCATGTCGATGAAGTTTCGTTGAATGGTTCGCACGCTGACACTTGTCTATGCCCCAGCGTTAAAACCTGCAGCAATGTGGGTTACACTTCTGTCACATTGAACGATTCTATCCAGTCATCGTTGGTCCCGTTCTTGCAGGATCTTTTTCCGGCCCCAGCAATGTCGGAGATTTGATGTTTTAATCGATTCTTGATATTCACGTTGCACTCGTGAAATGGACGAACGGGAAATTCCCCACTTCATCGCTATCTCAGAGATGGTGTGCCTCATCGCTAGTGCGTCGACTATAATATCATGTTCAAACTCACTTAAATCTTGAGAAACTGCCTTTGTAGCAGCAGTAAACGATATAACAACTGCTACAGACACTTGTTGCCTTATATAGGCGTTGCCAACCGCAGCGCTGTATTCTGCCTGTTTACATGTCTCTGTATTTGAATATGCATGGTTATACCAGTTCCTTTGGCACTAGAGTTTAAATATGTATGTAATGAAAATAACCTAAATTCTTAATTTAATACTTATGTAAACGTCTTAAATTGGTATTTAAATCTACATCTAAAGTATGCAGAAACCGACCCTTGGGTTATGTTTTGTTTGTTCGAGAAATACTTTGAAACGACTGAAAACATCAATATGAACTAGACTCTAATTAACTTCCTTACAGCGTAATATTAATTAATTGACAGTTATTATAGAGTTAACAACTTATCTTCACGAGCTTGATATTCAAGTGTGGGTGGTCTGCGCCAGGGGTCACTGAATAATGTGTGATATTCCCACTTAATTTTTCTGAAATGCAGATCTCCAGTTCACAAGTTTGCGCTGGGTGAGATGGGAAAACTCAGTATTTTAGTCAACTGCATGACGGTTTGTAGGGAAGCAGCCTACTCACGCCATATAGAATTCATATGCTTTCCACAGTGTGCCACCCTAGTCCGCTCTAACTAGCTATGCCATCACGAATGTTGTGCAATACCTTAAAAGTAAAGTAAATGATCTGAAAAGTTAACAGCAAGTCAGGAGTGATACTAAAATAATAAAGTGTTAAGTTTAAGTTTAGTAACTTTAACAGTTTTCGAGATTTGAACATTTTACGTAAAACGCATTGGCAAAACAGGAAGAAGTTAGAAACTTCAGAATTTATGTTCGCATTCTTTTTTCATGGTAATTTAATGGAAACAGCATGCTGGGTCTCACAAAGTAATGTTTTGGTTGAAATTCATAATTTTCTGTTTTGTGTCCTAAAAGAATGGAAGCAAGATAGATTAAGTAAGTGATTAGATAAAGCTAGGATGTTTAGATTTAGGTAGAATGGGGATACGCTATAATAACACAGATGCGACAAGTTTCCAAAAGGTAGCTATAAAACTATAGCTGTAGCGTCTCTCCAAAGGGCAAGTTCAGAGCTCATCTATTGCGTGCAGAGCAACTAAAATAATTCACTCGCCAAAAGTATTTAACCCAGCCACATGAGAATTTTATTACGGATACTTACTTGTGTGCTGATAGCACAATTAAATTGAGAGCTTCATTGGCCTTCAGGGAATGAAGCAATTAATTATTTAGTAACTTGAAGTGGTGTTCTGCTTGCCCTGGCGGCTAGACAGGTAGGCAAATGTTGTCGGCTGCGCCTTCGGCAGTCCGCACCGCGGCTGTATAAATAAGAGTGCTGCGAGCTAGAGTCAGGCCCCAGTTCCCTTCTAGATTCGTATCAGCGAGCGTTCCGAGTCGGAAGCCGTGTTGAGTCCGTGCAGTTGCAAGGAACTGCCTTGGATGCCGTATTATGTATCTCGGTATGCACATAACGATGAGTTCGCATTGTGGTAAAGTGTTAATTGCGAAACGACCTCAGTGATTTATTCTCAGTTTGTTTATGCCGTATTTTCACGTGTCACCGCAGGACAGACCTATCATTACTAGCGTGGCATTTGATGAGTATTAACACCAAATTTTGGCGAGCATTCACTTCGAACATTTACATCGATAACAATTATTGAACAGTTTCGTTATCTAGGGATAATAGAATCTGAGCAATAGAATCTGAACAGCTCTGATAGTACAATAGCTGATAGTAGCATTGCTTGGGTAAATATTTGTCTGAAACTTTACGCTTTATCGTTTTCAGAATATAGTGAAAATGGTTATAGTAAACTGCATTTTCTATGAATCGCAGACGTCATCCTAAATCCTCAGCGTAATGAACTTCAATAATCAATAACTTTATTTCTCCATCAGAGTGGGCACAGTGAACCTTGATTACAGGCATCACGTTTCTGCTAATCACTTTCTGGTTGCCAACATTGTAGTTAGAGAGCCTGTGTTGAGAACGGCAACAATAGACAAAATTTTCCACCCACCGCCCCAGAGGCTGTACATCAATATGAACAATCCCTGCTCATCCCTCCTTCTAACCTCCATCCTCCCACCATCACGCTTCATAATCATCTTTCTCCATTATGAAGAGGCATGAACCTTAAGAACAGGGCTTCCCTTCCATAAATTATAGCTTTTCATCAGTCAAGAACAGAATCAACTTGTTCTGTTAGTGGCTCAAACATTTTGTCTCCATTGTGGGCTTTCAGTCGATGATCAAGCTATTTTGATTTTAAACGATCATCATTGTTGTACCAGAAATTTGGAAATAATGAAATCTGGGAAGGAAAATTGCATAATATTTGTTTGGTTTACACCACAAACTACTCATGAACTGCTGTCGTTTGTTCCTCATTTAAATGAACGCTTTCTAGAATTCCAATTTTCTGTTTTTTCAAACTCAACCCAAGAAAAATATTAGAAGAGAAATGATTTCTGCAAACAAAACTAGTATAAATATTTGAAACATTTAGTGTGTTTCCAGTTTCACCCGAAGCCAAAGGAGAAAGAAATAGGAAAATAATTGTTAATATAGGTGATAAGTGGGTCACACATCACATCCTATGAGAATTTCTACGTCACATACTTAAGTAGTTGGCCACGTGATCCACAAATCATTTGGATGCTTCTTTAATGGAAATGATATGGAACTTGTCACTTTACAGGATATGTGTAATTATCTAGTGTTAACATTACTGAAGGTATATATTTTTAGTCCTACTCATGCAACTACATTCATAAACTTTTTTATTTCTACAGGTTATCAGTTTTTAATCAGTGATTTGTCCATGGAGTAGAATTATTTGTCCAGGATAAATGATTTTAGGTTGCATTTAAAGCTTACTTTGTTACCTGTCAATCATTTTGTTATTGAGTAAACCCTTAAAACATTTAGCTGCTGCATATCGGGCCCCTTTTTGAGTCATGACGGCATTAGTTATGGGTAGTGAATGTAACGTTTCTCTTTAATGTTGCAGATACGGACATCATTGTGCTTCTGAAATTGTGACGCGGTGAATTTCGTTAGTGATGCTGCAATTCAACTTACTAACTTCTTGATGAGGTACCTACATGACGACTACTGGTGAACGCCACGTATTATTCTTGCTGCTCGCTTTTGTGTAGTCAGTACTTTCTTTTTAAGTGAAGAGTTATGCCATAAAATTACTCCATAACATATTATTGAGTGGAAATCTGTAAAATATGTCAGGAGCTTGATTCGTTCGTTTCCAACACTTGCACCTATACGAAGAGCAAAAGTAGCTGAACTTAACTGTTTGAGAAGGTGACAGTCAGTAATATGTTTCTTCCTGTTCAAGTTGTCATTAATAGGTACACCCGAAAATTTGGAATATCCTACCTTATTTACTGACATGTGTTAGTGTACTGCTTCAGTTGATGGTATGTCTATGTGTAGTACAGAACCGAATTTAGTGTGTTTTCTCAAAGTAAAGGGCGAGTCCATTTTCAGAGAACCAATTTTTTTTTTTTCAAACGATATGAACAACATCATCTGTTGCCTTCTCTCTGATAGAATTGATTATAACACTAGTATCATCTGAGTAAATAACCAATTCTACTTGTTGAATGTTAAGTGGAAGGTCATTCACAACATATAAGAAATAGGAATGGACACAAAATTGAGCGCTGTGATATTCCCTTTGAGATTTCTTCCCAATGACTAAAATTTTCTACCTTTCCAACACTGAATGATTCAGCACAACTGTTCGTACTTTGTTTGTTAAGTATGATTCAAACCAAATGCGTGTAAAGCCATCAGTTCCACAATACCTCAGTTGTTACTGTAAATATAACGTGATCTACACAATCAAGTGGCTTCAGAGACCACATAAATTCAGGCGGTATTTTATTATTTACGGCTTTTAATATTTGGTGTGTGTGTGTGCGTGTGTGTGTGTGTGTGTGTGTGTGTGTGTGTGTGTGTGTGTGTGTGTAAATAATATTTTCAGACGAGCAACCATTCTGGATTTCAATGTGTAATATGCTACATAAACTGTTTCTAATTAAATGTGGGACTGCTCTCGAGTACATTACTATTTGGAATATTTGGAGAAAGGTGTCAGAATGGAAAGTGGACTATAATTCTTTTAAGACTTTCTTGTTACCTTTCTTACAGAGAGGTTTAACAGTTTCATATGTTAATCTGGCTAGAAAAATTCCCTCCACCAGAGATGCGTGACATATATCGCTAAGGACATTACTTATTAATTCAGAGAAGCTTTCCAGCATTCTGTTTGAAATTCCACCAGCACTGTGTGAGCTTTTGTTTTATAGAATTTTTATAACTCTGATAATTTCAGCGAAAGATGTTACTTTTAGTTACTTAAAATTTTGTGGAATGATATTTTTAGTATAGTCTCTTGCTTCTACAACAGAACCATTTAACTCTATTGTTGCTGCTATATTTAGAAAGGGATTGTTAAAAGCACTTTCAGCTTGTGAATTATCGATCACAGAATTTTCATTTAGTTTAATTGTTACGGTATGCTGACTGGCTGTCTTGTCTCCAGTTTGACAATACCCTTTAGAGTTTTAATCTTATTTTCTGCATTATTTACGTCTGTCAATACGTGCATACTTCTGGACTTTTTGATGAATTTCCTTAAAGTACTACAGTATTTTTTGTGGTCGTCATGTAACATTGGATCTTAACTTATTGTGGATTTTATAAAATTTACCTCTTCCTCTTGCATGAGATTTTAATTCTCTTAGTTATCCATGGCTTACTTGTTTTTCGATTCATTTTATGGATAATTATCTGGGAAAGATATTCTCAAATATTGACACAAACTCACTACGGGATACACTGAATTTGCCATTAGCAGCTCTGTCCACATATGCCTTATCCCATGCAACCTATTTTAACTTACTCATATATATCTTTATCTCGTTCCTGTTAATAAGCCTCACTTATTTGTATGAATCTGTCTCAGGGCTGTAAGGTGCTATGTCATTTATTTCAAATGATTGTGCTTCATGATCAGATAGTCAATTAACAACTGGGTACACATTAATTGTTTCAGCCTCAGTGCTGTCTACAAATGTGTTATTTTTCATGGTCCTGCTATCTCGCTGCCCATCAGCTAGAAAATTAACTCATTAAATTAGATATAAACAGCCAATTAATGATTGTAGTTCATTTTTCCTGTCTGTATCTTCTACGAAATCTACACTGAAAATTCCGCAAACTACTAACTGTTTTTTGTTGTCTGACAGGTGGCTCAATAGTGCATCTAGAATTATCATAAACAGCTGAAAGTTTCCTGGAGGTGTCTGCAGACTGTTACTATTACCAGAGAAGTATTCCGCAGTAAAGACTCAAAAGTTCCTGCTCCTGTGTTCTGGTATACTCAAAAACTGGGTGTTGTAATATTTCCGACTTCGCGTGAAACTATTACATATGCTGCAACTCTTCATTTTTCCATGTTTCCTCTACATGAAAATGATGCTAGCCGATAATAACTGCTATTTAACATTTATATACAACTTCTATGCAAATTGGATCCTTATGCAGCCTACGATGGGGTACAGTGGAAAGATAGTGGACCTCGAAGAATCCATTAATAAAGTTCTAGTTGATATATAGTTGCGGGGGTGATTCGGGGCGTGTTTTGGAACAAAGTTGTGAGTTAAAAGATGGTGGAGGACAGCTATGTTCAGAAGGAACGAAATGGAGATGCCAGAAATAAATAGCAAGCAAAACTGACGACGTATCTAGAAATGAGTATATTTAGTCTCTGGTCAGGCAGAAAACTTAGAAGTTGTTGTAAGATGAAATTAGCGACGTGAAGATATGAGAGTTTAAAACTGAAGAAAGTCGTCTTCAGAGTTTCAGGAGTTCTAAGATATGACTAATTGAGAGATGATTTCAATTAACGCTGTGTAGCAATAACGAATAATAAACAGTACAGAAGATTTTAAGTTCATGATCGTGCATTTTGTGTAAACTTGCTCTTTAAATCTACTTATTCGACCTGGTAAAACAGTTACGCACACTCAGTTTGGCCTTTAGAATAAGTGGAAAATTAGGAGACATTCAGAACCGTAAATAATGTTACGTAGAAATCGGAATCAATAAAAAATTCCGAGAGCAAGGACGTCGGCAAGCACTATCACTTGACACAGCCATTATGGGAATGCCAGGCAAAGAGGTCAGGCCAAGCTATTCCTGCTTTTTAAGCCGAGTAGCAAAAGGCGTAAATGCATAGAAATGAGTGATCATAATCGAGAGATACTGAAGTATAATAATGAATTACTTAATCACTTTAGGATCAAATTAAGTACTTTAAACAATTCAACTTTCACAAAGCGGCAAAATGAGAGGGCGAAGCGGCCACGTAGTTATAAACTGTTTTAATAAAGAACTAGGTACATTTTATTGTGAAACATGATTCGAATTAAGTTATCTACACTTTTCACAAGTAAAAGTCAAACTGTGTTCCTTATCTCTTGTACAGAGTTCGTGGGCCTAGAGAGAGCACATCTGGCACTTAATCCACTGCTGTTCTGGCCTCTGCCTTCATCGTTGTCAAAATGAGCTCATGTAGGGTTGGGTTCCCTGCTCTTCACAACGACTACCTTCTCTTCCGCTGCTTTCTGTTTCTCCTTCCTTTTATTTTCTTTTTCATATCTTTCTTTATTTGCCGCTTCGAGGCCACTCTTATAAGGACTTCCTGTAAGTATCGCCGCGAAGCCCTTCTTTCGGTTGCTTTTACGTTTTCCCCTACACAAAGTTGTGGAGTTGCCAGATCCCACTGCCGAGATAGCCACTGCGTCCACATTTACGCAATTACAGAAAAGCTGTTTTCACTCCGATAGCATGACTGAACTTTCGATAGCAAAAGTATACAGAGTCAAGATATGACACTTTCAACACAATGTCATTAAAAAGACGTAAGTCACATTTCTTTTCCATAATAAATACACTATCTGACCGTTTACCTTATCAGGGTAACTAAAATCTATAAAAATTACTATAATTCCCAGGATCGGAACAGCAAACAGGTTAGAGTTCATGGAGTGACTGGGCGCTCCAGGGAGTGTAAGTGAAGGCGTTTGTCGCGCAATGCTAGCACCTCATAATCGCCGGGAACCCAATAGACAGTTTACCCGCCATGGTCACTTTGCCCGGCTCTTCCCCACACACGAAAGTATAGATGATTGTGAACCGCCTGCCGCAGTACAGCGCACTGCCATTTACACATATATTGAATGTTCTCTGATATTCCAATATTTCATAAAGAAGAAAGTTCAGGAGACTTCGAGAACTCATAAATATTAATGCATAGATAACTGCAGGCAGTAGAGGTCAAACCATGACTCGAACAGCACCACGCAGCGGCTTTAGCCATTAAACCTTGGCGGACGACACTCAGCATTCGGCATTGTTTCACATCTTCGATAAACAGCCGTCTGTTGTTTTGGTCCACACTACAACTTACTGGACCTGAAACTAGTCAGTGGTCTTTCGTATGGTGGTGCTTCTAGATTCCCACGTCCTGATCGTGTTGGCATATCGCAATCGCCACTGTGACATTCAAACGGTGTTACCTCCATCGATATATCCCCATTGTCGGGCAGGTTTCCATGTACCTTTGTACTACTTACCTCCGTCGATAAGTTCCATTATTGGGTAGGTCTTCATGCAATGGAAGTTCCTATCATCGATCTACTCATCAGGACTACGGGAGGGTGTCATACGAATGGGATGAAAGACGTATGTGCGATTTTGACTCCTAGGAAGTAAAGTCGTCATTTTCGATATCGTAGGGGATGTCTTTCAAGCGGCGTGAGTCAGGACAAGCTACTGCCATAAGAATCTTTCTAATAGTCCAGCCTTCCAGTGTGAGACAATTTAATAGGTCTACCGATCAGTTTTCTGCATTTTAGCTTTCACGGTTCTTATGCTGCGTGCCATTACGTGAACCAGCTACCTTTTACCTTTATCTCTGGTAATTACTTGTTTGATTTAATAATCTTGACCATTGTAATGCTGTAACGGAAACCTAGAATTAATTAGTGTTTCAACTTCGCGATCGTGGATAAGTAAAAATTCCGAGAAATCTGTACGGTCTTACATTTTTTTAGTTGTATGATAATTGTACGGCACATAGCATCAACGTACATTGGAATTATATCCAGCGACATCGTATAGCATCGTTCTAGACATTGAAATATTTTGAAAATCGAAGATCATTTCCACACGATGTTCAGTGCTTAAAAATGATGTCTCAAATGACATTTTAAGTCTCAGTTGATCTGGTGATGGAGCATCGTGAAAGTTTTGCAGTACCGTTGGCCACAAAGGTTTTTGAATGACGGGAAAGCATTCCAATCCTATTGGGTCAAAGTTTCTTCTGTTGCATCGCGACCCAGCAGACTTCTGTGGCTGTGTTAGGAAAAATACTCCGTCTGAAGTTTTCCGCAGCATCCCTTACTACTAGGCGTTTTTGCACAAAAAGATGTATTTAACACGCTAAAATTGCGTAAGCCACCGCCTGGGGCTTCTGAAAGGAGAAGGTGTGACACTGTTAGAGTACCACCAGGAACGTTTAGTTGCTGGTACGCGGAAAAACTGGAGTAATGGTGTCTTAGTTGCTCAACGGTCAGGCCTCGCACCCCGATTTAGAGGGCAAAACCACTACTGTTTCAGAAACGATAGCGGACCAGCCATGCGTATGCAGGGTGAATCTCCTAAATCGTGCACCGAAACTAATGCGGAAATGAAAAGTAGTATTCATGTGGGTTTTCACAGAATGGATTCATAGTCAGGGGCTCGTAATGTTGCGAATACATAGATGGCAATAATACTTAGAAAGTGTATGTTTGTGAAAATACACACTTTTGAAAATGTAAAAATACCCTTTCACATTAACAAAATACAAGCAGGGTAAAACAGAACCTCAGTGGTGTTTGTTACAGGATTCTAGTGCGAGTCGATTACGAGATATTGTATTGTGAAAAGTTCCGAACAGACACTTGCACAAGACCTGTGGTAGCACACACCGCAGAGCAGCACTGGTGCATACACTTGTTATGTGGATTCTGACCAGTAACGAGACAGCAATACATGCTTCCAGTCTGGTACGTGGCGGCTGCAACACATATGCTAGCATTTCACCGGAGATGTAGTACGTTGTTGCATATCATCGAGTGTAGCTGGTATTTCCTTGTAGACAGCGTCTTTCAGCTTTCCTAATAGAAATAGTTACAGGGGTCAAATCCAGGGAACGATCCGGTCAAGGTACAGGTCGTCCGAGTAGAATCCTGCGATTTTGAAACAATTCGTGAAGAGATGCTGTAGTACTTCGTGCAGTATGGGCTGAACAGCCATCATGTTTGTACCACAGGTTCCTCCTAGTCTGTAGAGGAATGTCTTTTAGCATTCGAGAAATATGGTGTGTTAGGAGGTTGCGACACTTGAGCGCGTCCAATGTTCCGTCTATGAAAAACGGGCCTATGAGCTGTTGGTTTACTAACCCACACCATACATTTACACTCCACGGACGCCGACGTTCCACCTGGAGAAACCAACGGGGCTTGAAACAGGCCAGTAGTGCATGTTTCAGAGGTTTACCTGGCCATGATAGGTAAATGTGGCTTCATCATCAAACAAGATACATGATACATCCGCAGTATCTTGTCCTAATGCCCACGTACAGAAGTTAACACGATTCTTATAATCGTTCTCATGCAGCTCATGATGTAAAGAGATGAAATAGGGATGGAACCTATGTCCATGGAAAATACATAGGACACTTCCCTGACTCATGCCAATTCCTCGCGTGATTGCGCGGAGGCTAACGTGCGGATCAACTGCAACAGTAGCAAGAACATTAATTTCCCGTTCGTCTGTCGTCATTTATTTCTTTATATAGTCGCTTGTTTCCTTCTGGTACGTTGTCTGAGAGTTACACTACCAATTTAACGTAACTGGTTGAAAAAGTTGACAAAGAATTGCCAAGATGGTTAACGTCTATTGGGATATCTTTCCACATATCCCGAACAGTAACGAACTGCATTCTCCCTACACTCTCCATAGATCTTGAGCATGTCAGCTTTTTCTGCAATGGTAAGTCCCATCGTCCACTCACAACATACTTATTATTCTGTCATACACTAACTGACTAGCAAATCGCAATGCAGCCAAGGAACGCACAGGCACGCTGTAAGCAAACATAGCAGCATCGTACCTAACTAAGCATTATGAATGGCACAAACAAGTGCGGAAACGTTTCAAAATACGATGTATCGTAAACGATTGTCACTATTATCCTGCAACAAACACCACTGACAGTTTAGTTTACACTTCTTTTAGTGTTTTTTAAACGGAACACTACCCATTGACATTAACAAAATGTATGTTTGCTCAAAAATATACTTTATAAGCATTATTACAATCTGCTGATTGGCTAAAAATACGAGCTCCTGGCTACCAAACCATTTTGCGAAAACCGCACATCAATGGCAATTTCAATTTCCGCAATATTTGTGTTGCAGTTTTTAGGTGATTAACCCTATATATCGACACCAGGTTCTCTCACGGCCTACTGCTTGGACTGTCGCACACTAACTGACTAGCAAGTCGCACTGCACTCAACGAACACAAACTACGCAGGTTGAATGGCACAAAGAAGTGGTGATGAGGAAACTTTTCAAAAGCTAAACAGCTCCCTGTAGAGTCCTGCAACAAGTGTCACTGACATTTTGATTTACATTACTTTTAGTTTGTTAATGTAAACAGGCATTGTTCCATTTAAAAAAGTGTCTGCTTGCACAAAAATACACTTTATAAATATTATTACAATTTGTTTATTGGTTAACAACATGAAACCTGACTAGACATCACCAGCAGTTTCCATTTCCACAATATGCCCGGTGCCAGTTTTAGGTGATTTACCCTGTATACTGCGAAATTTAGAATTGCTGTGCCAGTCATCACGAGCCATAAGGGGTACTCAGCGCCAGTCTAAAACCCAAGTTGAGTCAGCAAGCTGCACTGTCCTACTGTCAGCACTAGCTGCTGGCAGTTTCCCGTGCTAAGTCTGAATGAGTTGTCCGTGCTATGTCTCAATGCGGCCGTCTTAGTACCTTCCCACCGGTGGGCCACCTGCTGGGTGAATATCTGCTATTGCCCTCCTACCCTGGTGGACCGCGGCTGGAACCCAGGCCATCTAGCCGCCCAGCCTTCAATACCCTGAGCGGGAGAAAACTGTCACTGTTGATCGCTCGCCGCCGGCGCCCATGTGGGAAAACGCCACGCGCTGTCTGTACGACGGGCTGTTGCTGACAAAAGCATGCTTCCGCCGGCCGAGGTCATCCCGCAACACTGAAAGCACTGATCGCCTTCTAATACCTTCACCTCTGTATACTTTATTTTGGAATAAAAAGATTACTTGGCAATACTGTTTTCATGATGGATCGTCGGACAGCAACAGAACCGCATTACTGCCGCCCCGCAAATAGTGGTGACCTGGTGCCTCACTATCCATTACAGCGGTCACCCACTCTGACCACAAAACTTTTATAGAATGTTCCACTTATTAATCTGTATTCTCTTTTGACATATTTTTCCTTTCTCTATGGCTTCTACGGTTCTCATTAATGCTAGATCTTCCCTTTGTTCCACTGTCAAGTTCAATAGTGTAGTACTGTCTGGGATAAACCGTAGCTATAATGATCCTCCAAGTCAAGGTTGCTCAGCCTTTGATGCTTAAGATCTACTACATGCAATGTAGTTCATTTAAAGATCTACCGACTTAAAAATTCATAATGGCTTCAGTACAAAACACCCTAGTCCCAGTTAAAACCATTTTAATTACACAAATAACATAAAAGATAATTTTGTCTCCATCAAAAGTTGGAGGCCTACTACTCAATTTTCATGATTCTACACATGTGAAAAAATTCAAATATACTTCATCATAAATGATGACAAAAGATTGGTAACATACTTGGCTTGGCTTATCATTGGTAAGTTTATGATAATCTAATGAATAATTTGTCTGAGCGGTCTGAAAGATGAGGATCAGTCAGTTTATTTCTACACTTGGGTTTCACAGCATTGAAAAAAATGTCTCACATAACTAAGTTGCCCCAAAACCGGCAAAACGTATTATTTCACGTTTACAAAGCTAGTATCCGAAAGCTATCTTCACTGTATTCTGACTTTAAAGAAACGTCATTTAGAAAATCGAATTATTTCGTCCCAAGTTCATTCTCACTAGAAGAGAAAAGAGTAGTCATTTACTTGAAATATCTTCCACGGCCAATTTTTCGAAAGGCAGAGTTATGAAAGCTAGAATATGTTCCAGTGCCTTGACATTTTGACACCGGTTTTCAAGCTGTGTGTTCAGTACTGTCACCTGTTGGATGACTATGCAGCTTCTTCATCCCATAATGTTTGTTGACCCGACAGTTCTGATTGCATTTGAGGAAAATGTTTCACGTTCATTTTCTGTAACTGTGTGACCCAAAGCTTAGGTTTTTTCTTGAAACACTTTATAAAAGACATGTGTTATGACTGTTTTGTATTTTCCCTTGAAGTTCATTACCTAACTCATTGAGTTTAACTGTGATATCAGTTACCAATGCCAGATCCAAAAGCCAGCTCAAATTACGCAGTTGTGAGTAATCTTCCTCTCTTTGAAACATAAAAGATTTTATCTATGTAAAAGTTTTCTAAATCTTTTTGGAACCCTATCTCTAATCAGCCATCGAACTTTGGTGTGCAATAACACGTCTCCCTACTGCCTGTCCACTTCTTCTAATAGCACTCCAAACATACTTCTCAATACTAATTGTGAGCCAATTGAATTAACGATTTTGTGACAATATATGCTTCTCAATACTGATTGTAAGCAAATTGAATTCACGATTTTGTCAAAATAATCATAGCGTGTGCCATTTTCAAATTATGTTCACAAATCACTGTGCACGAAACAACTATACTTAAAGAAAGGCGCGAAAGATTCATCGTTCCCACACAAGGTAACAAATCCTTTCTGTTTGCCTACCATGCAAGGCACTCTGTCAACAGCAATAGATTCAAGTTTCAGAATGAGCAAATCATATTCCGAAAGGAAGAATCTGAATGTATTGTAGAAATCTTTTCCTCGTGTAATGTCTTTCAAGATTAAAACTGTAAGCAAGACATCTTTTACACTGAAATACCAATTTTACAAATATCGTAACTTGAGGTGAATCGACTCCATCTATTGATTCGTCTTATTGCATTCAGAAACACAAGCGGGACTGTAAGTCTGTTACCAGCTGACATTTTATATTTTCCGCCATTAATACCACTTCTCATGTTATAGCAGACGTTGACCGAGGCATGTCTCTGATGGCTGATATTATGTCTGCCACGTTTTCAAATGCGGAAAACAAGAACGCACTAGCTACGAGAAAGCACGCCTTAACAACTGAGCCATCGTCAAATGATTTTGCACATTTCATCAGTACATCTACTACACGAAACAATGCTATGTTTGATGTAAGACTTTTTCGTAAAGGTCTAATAAAAACGACAGCTATGACTACAGTTTCTGTTAAGATTAGAAAATTTCTTCCTTCTCGAGTTACTACCAACAGCTGCTGATTCGAAGTGTTTGTGAACTGTCCTAAAATAGCGTTTAATATTTCCCTTTTTAGGTATGGCTAAAGTAGCTTTACGAGTCAAACACTTAAAACTATTTTTATGTATTGTAACTGTAAACTGTTCTTCTTACTCACAATGGAAGCGATATGTTTTCCTTTGTTTAGCTGCACTCATTTCTGACAAACACGTTACTAAGTTAGAACTATAGCTTGGTGCATGGGCTCCATAGTTCTGATCGATAGCACTCGATAGCAGTCGGGAGACATCACGCCGAAGCTGCTTGGGGATATTCGTTGTCATCTGTACAGCATACTATTTGTCGATGTTGACTGAGGCGTGCTGTCGCTGTCGTGTATTTTTTTTTTTTTGCGCTATTTTGATCGCGATTGTTTTCAAAATGAGTGATGAGGCGGGTGTTTGATATGGCAGTACAAACAAAAATCTCAGTTTCGGTAACACAAAGTATTTAACTTTTCATTACACCCGTCGTGCAAATTGTTGTTTCGTGGTAGCTCGCCTACTGGAAGTGAAGCTTCCCCTCCCCCCTCCCCCCTCCGCACACACCGGCACGTCATCGCACAGCAAAAGCTGAGCGGTCTCCCCGCTCACCGCAACGTCCCCTCAAAACACGCGCCAATGCAGGAGGAAAGACTGTTGCTTGGCGTTAACGTTAAAGGCGGTAACATGCAGACGGAAACGAAAGAGACGGACCCAATAATGAAAGATTTACGTACTGCAAATACCGTGTGAAACAGTCATAGTAAACAAACTGACATTTTGCAAAAACAACTCATTGAAATAGATATCGGACAAAGATTATGAAAGGTCGGACATAAAGCCACGTCGATCGACCGGCCGGTCGCGATCGACGGGTTGAGCACCCCTGCTGAAAGCGATTTCGCGAAACACAAACAGCACCCTTGTGTTTGCGTCCGTTTTTGAATACCACTGTGATGCCGAATTCGTGTTGTTTAGGTGCCACTTCGCCAGTCGTATTGATGCATTCTCCAGTCTTGTCAGCCAGCTTAGGCTGGTCGTCTGTCACATCAATGAATAGTTGGCCATGTAAATGTTGCCGGTACTTGTTGGTTGCCCAAACAGCAAGACACGTTATTGAGTCACACAGCAATTTTTATGGGATTTCGAGATTACTCTGGAGGTGTAAGCAGTCAGTCTTTCAGTGCCTTCCTGGATTTGCACTACAACTGCTAGTACAAATGTGTGGTTCTGTCTCGGCATTCCTCTGAAGTCCCAGAACTACTGAAGAAGTCAATGACACTTTATGGATACAGATAAGATCTGTCGTGCTCCCAGCTCCAACAAAAATTATATAGTCCATACAACAGTTCTCGTAGTGCCGCGACATGTAGCTGAAAATCTTTGTGAAGGGTCTGTAGTAAAATCACATTCCAAGGTAGCTCCCACTTCACACATGTGCTGAGATACTGGGGAAAAATTATGTTTCTTACTTTACCTGGATCAGGAAAGACTCTGTTCCCATTAAGAAGCATAATTAACCACGCCTAGATTTTTATTTATCTATCAATAAACAGCCACATTCTCCAGGTAACAAAGACATGACGAAGGAGGTTGTCCATCATTCATTCAGTGGTGGCTAGTGCGTTTCCAGAGCAAACAGCGTAAATCTCAACTGATAGACTCCAGCAGATACTATGAAATTAGTCTTTTCCTGATCAGCCTCGATTTTCCAGTAGTCAAATCAATCTGCATATCCATATTGAGGAAATGCTTAATTTTGTTACAAAACTGTCTATGTAAATGTGTATATATCCTGTTCTTTTTTCTTTTTTCCTTGCTGAGATCCTGTAATTGACGCACAAGCTGAATAAGGACTACAAAACAGGACTATGGACTCTGGACTTTTTGACGGTTGGATGTTGTCATTTCAAACTATCTTCTCCAGTTCCTTCTGAACTATCCGTCCTCCAGATTGAGACACCATGCATTAGCACTGACTGATCGTGCGTTGATCCCCAGTGTTGATATTGTATTTCGCGTGGGTTGTCCTGTGTTCCTTGTTTTCTCTCCAAACTTGAATTCATCCCCATTGTGAGACAGAAGGACCACAGTCATCGATGTTACCTCTCGGTCTATCGGCACCTGCTGAAGGCTGTACAGCATATTCTTTTGATGGGTGGTCTTTAATGTTACAGTATCATTACTCTACATCTATGGCACTGAGATGACCTACCTGCCGGCCGCAGTGACCGAGCGGTTCTAGGCGCTTCAGTCCTGAACCGCGATCCTGCTACGGTCGCAGGTTGGGATCATGTCCCGGGCATGGATGGGTGTGATGTCTTTAGGTTAGTTAGGTTAGTAGTTCTAAGTCTAGGGGACTGATGACCTCAGATGTTACGTCCCATAGTGCTTAGAGCCATTTGAACCATTTGTCTGACCTACCTGGAATCTTTCGGCTATACCTATACACATACACTTGGAGGTGTGTTGTAGTTGTTCATGGCATGACTCAGAGGTCTCCTTGGCTACTTAAGAAGGTTATGATCATCGCTGATATATTAAATTCTTTAGTGAGGATGAGCACTATTTTGCACTAGGCATAGTCTAACCCAACGTCCATATTTCTGGCTATAGTTCGTCTTGGTAATGACTGCAGAATAAATGTGTCTTCATAGGTAGAAAATCGTCCAGCGAAATTCTTGTTGCATGGGCGTGTACAAGTAGGCTCGTCCATCTGGAACTTCAGTGTTCTGCTGTCTACAATCTCTTGTAATCTGTGCAAGTTTCATCATATAATAACAGTGTGACTGCAAGATGTAAAACAACAAATTCAAAGGGCTGTGTTCTATGATTGATCATTCTCCTCACAACTCAGGTTCCCGTCGCCTGAACTTAATTTCCATTTGCAACCTTCCGCACAACATTCTCTGTACTCTCAGAATATACTCCTCACCTGGTGCCCATAAGCATCCGGAAACACAGAAAATGAGCCCTCGAGATGACAAGTGTCCGGGCAGAATGGTCGCCGATGAACACCTCGATGTTACTTCCAGACATCTTGGCAACTGCCGTTCGTGGAGGATTTTCATCTGCAGCAACCTTACCTTAGTTTTCCTGATTTCATTGACAGGGCGATCTGCTAATACTTTTGAGCTGCAACGGAGATCAGAACGGTAAAGCGGCGGTTTTTGTTCTGGCGTAACCACAAGCGCCGGAACGAAGATGAAGAACGTCGGCCAATTGTGCGCTGATTAGGACCGCACCACGACAGGAGCGGCCTCTATAAGAGGAGAATATAAGATTTGCAGACGCAGTTTATGGATCAACATTCTTTGTTGCAACAGGATTTCATGGTCTACATGTAATTATTGGAACAATTTTCTTATCAACATGTCTACTTCGACATTCAATAAACCAATTCTCACCAAGACACCACTTTGGATTTGAAGCAGCAGCATGATACTGACATTTTGTAGACGTAGTATGATTATTCTTATACATCTCTATTTATTGATGAGGTAGATAATTGTTTTTCTAGTATAAATAGTACATTTGACTTCCAATCAAAAAGTTTGATATAAATCAAGAAAAACAATCCTAATTTTATCTACAAGAATTTTTATTAGATTTATTATTCCAATAATTGTTATAATCCTTGCAACAACATTATCAAAAAAATTAATTAATGACCGAGAAAAAAGATCACCATTTGAGTGTGGATTTGACCCAAAAAGATCAGCACGAATACCATTCTCACTTCGATTCTTCTTAATTGCAGTAATTTTCTTAATTTTTGATGTAGAAATCGCACTAATCCTTCCAATTGTAATTATTTTTAAAACTTCAGACATTATAATCTGAACAGTATCAACAATATTTTTTATTATAGTATTATTAGGTGGACTATACCATGAATGAAATCACATTCACATTCATTTGAGCTGCAACGGAGATCAGAACGGTAAAGCGGCGGTTTTTGTTCTGGCGTAACCACAAGCGCCGGAACGAAGATGAAGAACGTCGGCCAATTGTGCGCTGATTAGGACCGCACCACGACAGGAGCGGCCTCTATAAGAGGAGAATATAAGAATCGCTCCTGCCAGCCTCAGCCGCTCAGTATCAGCTCAGTATTCACATAGTATTAGGACAGTATACTGATAGGCCTAGCAGAGAGCGCTACGATAGCAGTTATTAGTGACTCATAAGCTGTGTGTCAAACTTGCATGAACGTTGTACATAGCAAAGGACTCGGATTTATGTTGCATGTCACCCATCGCTTGAGACACCATTGTAAGACCAAAGTTAAGTGTTGCCAATCTGCTTTGTTGAAATAAAACTACTTGTGTTATTTGCTTGAATTGTTGTATAGCATTCCGAGAACGTAACATCCCTTAGGCACCCTACACGAGACGAGTGGGCAGGACCTCCCATTTGGCGATGAGTATCCGCCGACCCCAGTGCCCGACGGCCACGATTTTTTTTAATGTGCTGGCGCCTTAATTCTCTTTTGTCTTAACGTTGCAGGGGCGCTAATTTGTTTTAATAGTTTCTTGCGTTTTTGCTAATTCGTGTTTTCAGGCACGCGTTACAGAAATTTTCTATACTTGTGTTCTAATGTTACTTGCTTGCCTTGTTTGTTTTTTGCATTTGTCTCTTCCAAAATGCCAACGCCCTCCTGTCCCACCCCCTTATCAGGAGCCACAGCCGCAAGCGTTAGATGCCACATAGCTAATGCTGATGATTGAGTTCCAGAGGCAGCAGATTTCTGCAATACTCAACACGGTGCAACAGCTGGTAGCCAACACTGTGCGGCTGGCGGAACAAGCGCCACCTACAGCAACATCTACTGCTCTACCGCCTTTTAGACAGTTTTGTGAATCAGAAGAGGAATGGCTCAAGTGGTTATCCCAGTTCGAAGCCTACGTCATCGCCCACAATGTACCAGGTACAGTGAAACTGGTAGGAAGTACAGTGTTCAGACTTATCCAGAAGTTATATCCTAACGCCACTCCGAGTGCATTTATTTATGACCAAGTAATCGCTTCGCTAACTATTATGACAAACAAGTGAATGTGGTAGCAGCTAGGTATCAATTCTTTAATAGCAAAAAACGGTCAGAACAAACTTATCGCGAGTGGGTAGCTCATTTGCAGGGCATGACAAGGAAATGCAAATTCAAATGTGCTTGCAGTGCTTTAAATACGGATATTATATTGCGTGATGCGATCGTGTACAATGTACCTGATGTCAAACTCAGAGAACAGATTATGAAACAGTCCGATCTATCATTTCAGCAGATAATGCAAACGCTAGATCAGTACGATTCCGGTTCCTTGTGGCCTCACAGATTTGAGCAGCCAGCTGTTTGCCAGGTTGAGTCACTTGTTTGGGATCGCCCATTCCTCACCGGCGGCTTGCGCTAGCCACGCCGAATAAACAACGTTCCACTCTGCACAAGCAGTTCGCTGAACAGGCCGCTACACAGGCGAACAGAATTAAGCCTTGCCCTAGTTGTTATTCACGGTACAAACGCCAAGACTGCCCCTCCCGACAAGCTCAGCGTTACGCTTTTGGTAGGAAAGGACATGTACAATCCGTATGTTTGTAACAGAACAGACATAATAATTTGGCCCACTCATAAAAATTCTCGTCACAAGGCCCATGTCATTAATGCAGTATATTTGTATCTGCAACAGGCAAGCGTACAGTTTCTTCAGTGATTAGTCAGTAAAACAAACTTTTTGTTCATTTACTTATTTGTGGGAAATGTGTGAAATTTCAGTTTGACATGGGTGCCTCTGTGACATTGCTAAACCGTTACACATATGAACTGTTATGTTCCCCATGCCTGTCTAAAACTAGCACGCAACTGGTGGCTTATAATGGCCATGGCATTTCCATTCTCGGAACATGTACTTTGCCTGTCATTTATCGCTCGCATACACGAACAGTGACTTTTACAGAGCTACAATCATATCAGCTAGTCATTGGGCCAGTCCACTGGTTTTGCTCCCCAAACTTTCAGGTCGCATTCGCCTCTGTGTTGACTTTAAGTCTACAGTCAACCCACAAACTGTCAATGATCCTTATCCATTGCCACGCCCAGAGGATCTCATGGACAGCTTAGGCGCTGGACGCTACTTTTCCAAAATTGATTTGCGCGACGCATATCTTCAAATACTGCTCGATGAAGAATCGAAAAAAGTGTATGTAGTAAATACTCATTTGGGCTTGTTTAAATATTTGAGTTTGCCTTTTGGCAATGCTTCCGCACTCGCCATTTTCCAACGGTACTTGGAACATCTAACTACACAAGTACCAAACTGTTCAAACTATTTCGACGGTATTGTCGTAGCAGATCGTGCAACTGAAGAACATATTGCAAATTTACGTACTTTGTTTCGCGTGTTATCTGATGCAGGACTAAAGTGTAGACTATACCAGTACGTCTTTTTTAAACCTGAGTTACAGTATTTTGTTCATATCATAAACAGTCAAGATGTACATCCTCTTCAGTCGCATTTGTTAGCCATACGAGAATTGCCAGTTCCCCGCAATGTCACAGAATTGCAGCCAGTCTTAGCGAAAATGAATCATTACATTCGGTTCATACCGACTGCTGTGCAAGTAGCGGCTCCGTTGCATCGCCTGCGTCGCATGAATGTCCACTTTGTTTGCCAAGTAGCTTTTCAAAAACTTAAAGATGTATTGCTCAGTGATCGATGCTTAGTTCACTTTCATCCTGACAAGACAGTTGTATTGCAAGTTGACTCATATAGTAAGTTTCCTTTTGCTGTGCCCATGAACTCGATAACGTCACGTAGCACAATTCAGGTGTTGTCATCTATTTTTTGCTTAGGAGGTTTACCTGCAGTAACAGTGTCGGACAACGGCCCTCAGTTCACGTCAAATGAATTTCAAACTTTCGGTGAACACAATGGTATAGAGCATCTAACTACTGCACCATTCCATCCGCAGCCAAACAGAGAAGCGGAACGTTTTGTCAGAACCTTCAGGCAGCAGATGGCCAAACTTCACTTCACACACACCAGGGACCAAGCGTTACAACTGTTTCTCGTTCGCACCCAAGAGATGGGCCATCGCCGGCGGAATTGCTTCACGGCCGCCTCCATCGGACACTGCTCCACCTGCTTCACCCTCCTTAGCATCCGGCGCCGCAGGAAGGCCGCAAGTATCGCTTCGCACCGAATAATGTCTTTTACAGGGTTTTAGCCGCAGCAGACGGTGAGTCCGAGGCGAGATCGTCCGTCGACTTGGCGCTTGCATGTATCTTCTTTCAGGTCCAGATGGCTTGCTGCACCGCCATCAAAATTAACTTCGCCTCTGTCACGTACACGATGATCCTTTAGTCTCTATTCCCCCAGATTCACGGACCCAGAGGACAGCGCGGCCACAGCAGCCGCCAGAGGGTGTCATCACGGCACCGCAGGACGACCCCATGGAGACAGAGCCTTTGACTTCTACGCCTCCTCTCGTCCTACCCATGGAGCTGGATCCACCCACACCACAGCAGTCGCCGCCTTCTTCATCTGGTTCATGGCAGCAGGAGGTGGACGTGTACCCTCCTGATCGTTTTCCAGGGGACGTTTCCGCCAGAGCATAGGCCGCATGCCGGTGTACAACTGGAAGCTTGACGTCCCCTGCAGCCACAGCTACCAGCCCGGCGATGCTCCCACACTCCTGCCTCCCCGCCGTGGTCGTTCTTCCTTAACGACGACGGTTCGTCGTCTTGTGGTAGAGGAATGTTCTGGCGTAACCACAAGCGCCGGAACGAAGATGAAGAACGCAAGAGAGGAGATGGCTTTAAAACGATGCCGGCCAATAGTGCGCTGATTAGGACCGCACCACGACAGGAGCGGCCTCTACAACAGGAGAGTATAAGAATCGCTCCTGCCAGCCTCGGCCGCTCAGTATCAGCCCAGTATTCACAGGGTATTAGAACAGTATACAGATAGGCCTAGCAGAGAACGCTACGATAGCAGTTATTTGTGCTCCACAAACTGTGTGTCAACTTGCATGAACATTGTATTTCGTAAAGGATTCGGATTTATGTTGCACGTCGCTCATCGCTTGCGACACCATTGTAAAACCATAGTTAAGTATTGTCAATCTGCGTTATTGAAATAAAACTACTAATGTTATTTGCTTTAACTATTGTATAGCATTCCGAGAACGCAGCATCCTTTATACATCCTATACGCGACGAGTGGACAGGACCCCAAAGTTTTGCCCTGCAGCTTCGTTGTAGGCAGCTGCGGTGGCCTGGCCTGTGTGGAACTGCCATGTTTTCTGACATCTTTCAGCGCAAAAGTCATTGAACATTCTTATTCTTCCTCCAAAGCAGCGTCCGGCGTGCCCACGAAGACCACAATGGAAACTTATGAGTGTTGCCCTCCGTCCCCCAGTTGTCCGCTTTCTGCGCGGCGATGGGCGTGGTCTACGGCGTCTTGTCACGGTCCGCGCGGCTCCCCCCTGTCTGAGGTTCGAGTCCTCCCTCGGGCATGGGTGTATGTGTTGTCCATAGTGTATGTTAGCTTAAGTTAGACTAAGTAGTGTGTAAGCCTGGGGGCCGATGACCTAAGCAGTTTGGTCCCATAAGACCGTACCACAAATTTTGCGCGGCGATGGATTTGGCAAGGGAAGCGGTAGTTCCTGTCTCTTAGAGAAGCCTGAATGTCGTCAGACAGTCATCACGAGATACATTGTTCTACACACCATTCCTTAATGTGATTTATCTTGTTGATATCAGTGCGAGTGATCAACCAACTTTTTCAAGAAGAGGGGTTGGACAGACGACGCTGTTACTTCCAGTGTTCAGTTACTCTTTAGCTATGTGGACCTGATGTTATTTATTGCCATTATTTTCTTAATTTACGTTCTAAGCCCATCTCAGTTCTTTAGCTTTCCTCCCTTCTTCTCAAAACATTGCTAAAATATAGTACACGTATTTAAGTAAAAGTACACATATCACATCATCGAATCTGCTGTAATTAGAATCATGATAGAATCTCTTTAACTATTTCGTTGCATCATGCCCAGCGTCAAAGCTGGACGCCCAATGTTCATCTGACTTAGTAATGCCTGTGTGTTTACTGGGGCTTTCACAATGAGGGCCGTCGCAATGGCTTTTGCATAAGATTAATAGTGACTCCCGTCACTTTGCTGGAGCAATTCTTCTAGAAGAAAAGAAATCGAGGAGCACCGTGATAGTATAGGTGATGTTTCCAAAATGAATCTTTCACTCCTGACAGATTAAAACTGTGTGCTGGTCTGGAACTCGAAGCTGTGATCTTACTGACGGAACTACACATGCGAGAAAGAAAAGGGCCTCAGTTTGAATCCCTAACAAGTACTCAACTTTAATCTGTCAGGGTATTTTAGTATATCGATAAGACTCTCATACACAGTAGTAAAAGAAAAATATGATTAGCCCTACCATGAGGTGAATCGAACTTTAACACAGAAATCAGTGCAATACACATCATGCGATGGCACACTTTCCAGTAGTGGCAAACTATTATCACCACATCTTTATTAGGGTAATTATATCCCAACTAGTCTCTGAGGCAACCAGTGCAGACTGTAAGTATGTGTATCCCAAACCCCTGGATTAATATCAACCAAATTTGGCACACAAACAGCATACTTCAAGAGTTTCACTACTGTTGGATTTATAGCTTTCTAGGTCCAGTAGGAGCGGAGGTGCAGCGAATATTTTCTTTTTTTGTGTTGGAGTAGTATCAGCCAACTTTATCGACTTGATTTGCATGGCAGCCTTTACGCCAGGAGCAAGAAATGATTTTCACGTCATTGCCCTGCAGAAAAGGTGTGTTGCTTTGGATGTTATGTTGCATTGAATGATTATGGGCCTTCTTTATCAAGCTATTCTTTGGGAGCTACACATGCGGGTGAGGGTGTTCACGGAAAAGTTGAGATGGGTGAAGGAGGGGATGAGCTGCGAGAGGGCCCACAGTGTATGGACAGAGAGATGGGGGCCTGAATTATGGGACAGAGAGGGAGGAAATAGGAGATGGATATGGAAAGAGTATGGCGGAGATTAATATGGAGAGGTGGGGAGGTAGAAAAGAGTAGGAAGAAGAGGCTGGCGCAGATGGACAGAGAAAGAGGGGGCAGGAGGCGATGGACAGAGAGACAGAGGGACGGGATGACGGACAGAGAGACGGGGGGAAGAGGAGATGGAGTGAGGAATGAGGAGGCAGACATGGAAGACGGTAGGAGAAGATGGTCAGGGAGAGTTGGAGGAGATGGACATGGAAGAAGAGAGGAGATGAACATGGAAGAGGGGAGTAGGAAATGAACAAAGATTTGGGAGGTGGAGTTGGATAGTTAGATGGAGGAAGGAGAACTCGATGGAAGACTTAAGCTGAGGAGAAATGGACGTGGGGAAGTGTGATGGATGTCATAGCCGGTGGGGGGGGGGGGGGGGAGGCGGATGGGTATCAAGTTGGGGTGAAGGAGATGGTCGCAGGTCTAGTGAGAATAACGGAAAGTTACCCTCCATTCAGAGGCTGTTGCACGCAGCGACTGTTATATTGACATGTAAATAATAGATTTCAGCTATCAGTCGTCATTTTGAAAGTTTATTGGCAGATCTAGATTTCAGCTAGAAATTAGCCATCCTCAATGCACTATTATTTTACATCACTGCATGTAATGCCTGTTGGTCGGGCTTCATCCACAGTTCATTGAATACTAGTGCACTGAGGATGGCTAGTTCCCAGCTGAAATCTAAATCTGCCAATAAGATTTCAAAAGGACGACTGCTAGCTGAAATCTATTATTTACAAGTCAATAACGACAGGGTTGAGGTGTTGGAGAGTGGGAACAGGAGGAGATGGACAGGAAGACAGGGGTGGAAGGGATTAGCAGATGTATGGGGACGTTAGGGAGGGGGGACATGAGAAGAATGGCAGGTGGGGAGGGTGATATCTGGAGGAGACTGACAGACAAAGAGAGGGAGAAGGAGTGGACGCCAGGCGGAGGGGATGGTGGGGATGGACAGAGAGATTCAGGCATAGCAGTTGGATAGATAAAGGAGAGAGGATGAAATAGGCAGAAAGACAGGGTGAATTAGAGTCGGACACAGGAAGCAAGAGGAAAAGATAAGTACATATGTGTGCAAGACATATATGCAGGCGAAGCTGTAGGAAAAAGTCTTGGTTACGATAAAGCATTAAATAGTTTCACTAAAAATTATCAGATGTTACTATAAGGTATTTGTGATTTTATGCATGTTGCTCAAATGGTTCAAATGTCTCTGAGCACTATGGGACTTAACATCTGAGGTCATCAGTCTCCTAGACTTAGAACTACTTAAACCTAACTAACCTAAGGACATCACATACATCCATGCCCGAGGCAGGATTAGAACCTGCGACCAGTAGTAGTAGCGCGGTTCCAGACTGAAGCACCTAGAACCGCTGGGACACAACGGCCGGCATGCATGTTGCGAGGACAGAGGAGAGCTTTTAAGTATACAGAGATGATGCCTCGGTATAGGATTATTGTCTTTAAATTTTGCGACTTGAATTTGCTGTAAATTCAAGAATTGATAATGTTCGTCAAAGTGGCGTTTTCCTCTGCAAGGGATTCCTTTGCGCCTCGTTTGAACGGTCAATCGCAGGTGGATACACCAAGAGTGTCAGATAAACGAGTCAACCTTTTGAGGAAGGTACTACTAGTCAAGCTAATTTAACTTTGTAACTTGTCCCACACTTTGGAAACGAGCACCTTTACGTTGACTATGAAAAGCTGAACCACACAGTTGGCAGTTTTCTCCGATACAGGAGGTATGAAATAAGCACCACAGCCTAGGGTCTGCGTCATTCGGAACAGGTTTCTCCTGCAGTCTAGAAGCATTCCGTGGCTGGTAAAGTTCGCCTCCAGACCGCGACGTCCTACTGGCTGGTGCTACGTGGGCTTTGTTAACTGAATGCCACAGGCACCTGTAGTTCGTTGCAGTGTTACCGCTTAGTCGGAAAATCAGTTCTTAATTGCAGTCGCCCCCAGACTAACGACGCCTCCATGCAGTCGCTAAGGTAAATTACTTCGATCTACAGCCGTGTGCCTTCGTTACGCCGTACCTGTCTTGCTCGCTCTCAATTACGTGTTCTATTTCTGTCCTTTTGTTACGTGTCCTTTAATAGTTTATATGCCCAGAGTTTCTCGAATGACCGAATATAATTTATCGGTTTTTTAATCTCTATCTCCAATCAAGGTACCTTCGCCAACGCTTTCAGTGCATTTTTATCATGTACAAATTTTATTGATGTAATTGTGGTCATTCCATTTCTTCGGGGTTATTGTTTCACTAACATTGTGCTACACTTTTCTGCCCTCAGCCTATCGTCGCTTTGGGTCTAAACCCTTATGATCATGCAGACAAGGTCGAATTACGCCTTTAGTAATATACGAATCTGATGCATTAGGCTCGATCAGGACAGAAAGGAAAGTAGCGGGTGTCTGTTTCCAGCCATACAACTGTAAAACTGGTGCCACCTTTTCAGGACCTGTAGTACCACTTGAAAATTCACTCAGAGCGATAAAAGGTGTGAAAGACACAAAATATTTTAAAATATAAATTACTGCGATATCTCTATTACAACAGTTTTTATTTCATAGAGAAGCTCTTCACAACAGATAAGCAATCAATTAAATACGTATGTTTCCATATAAATTTATTTAAGACTTAGGTACTTTTGTCACGTTCCACGTCATGAAGTTTACCATGAAGATAATCTATAGCACACGTGATTAACTGAAGAAAAGTATATAATTTTCAAAAGGTGGTAACGAGCAACGCTTGACAAAATTTTCTACTGAGCGTTCCGCAAAAGCAACAGAGAATGTGCTGAATATTAAGGCAAATCGGGCAACCACCCCAAAATTATGCTTCCTTTGTCGAGCAAACATCGAATAACAACGGGACCTGCACTATACCACGAGTCTTGATCTACGGAGTATAATAACTTTTTCCCATAATTTGCACTGTATGCCTCAACAAGAGTTGGAACTCTATTTTGTTGTTCCGAGGGTTCACTGAGTGTAAGTCCAAAGTTAAATCTAAAACAACCATATTTACTTTGGTACCTCCCAGAAATATAAACGATTTTTGTCGTTTCAAATTATATTTAAAAGTTAGACATGCGAGTTGCGGGCTCATGCTAGAAGTTTAACTCATACACAAGAACTAAGTCAGTATTCGACAGCAGTACATAGATTAAACAGACACATTAATAAAAAATATGTTCAAAATCACGAGCGTATGGACAGTGCGACCAAGATAAATGTTACCTCGCGTTGTGGAGTACTGAAATAGGCGTTCCATGACGTCTGGTTAATCTTTGATAGAATGCTAAATTATAACATCTGGACAGTCATCTTGAATGCTGTATGATGTTAATAAATCCGTTACGGAAATATATTAGTTACAGTACTGTTTAACTTTTGCCATTAAGTTTCGCTGCAGTATTAACAGTAGTTTCGGGGACTGGATAATTCAGTGCTAGAGTCGAAATATACCACTACCAAAAAAAGTACAATCCCAGCCACTCTATAAATTCAAATACAATGTTATTGTAAGTGATGGCTCAGATTTCATCAACTAAATGACAAAAATTGTATGAAATCGTGAGTAGCCTGCTAATCAACCTAAACCTTTACAACGGGTGATTAAGGCTGTAGTATTTGAGGTTAAAAACTTGGATTATTCTCTTTTTCTGCGTTTCTTCTCTCAAAACATGATTGTTATCATGATCATGTACCATAATTTTCTTCATATGCTGTATACATCCAAAAATCGAGGCCAAAATATAATATTGAGGCCAAATAAGTGGACGTAATTTGTAGAAATAAAACGTCTTTGGACCAGTCTCCATATTACATATTATCTCTCTCTTTGTGTGGGGATTCTGTCTTGAAAGTTTGTCCGTAACCTTTTGTTAAACATTGTATACATACCATTATAAGGTTTAGACATTAAATGACTGTATTTCAGATCGTAATTTTATTTTAGCTATTTATGGATATAATGCACTTGTTAAGTGAGAGAAAATATTACAATGCTCTGTATACGAACCATTTTTTTAATGTGGTGAAGGTTGATGTATAGAGAGGTTTTGCACTCGCTCTCATAGCGGACAGTTCTCATGTGCAACACGCAAAGATTTTTCCACTTTCGTTCTCTGTATACGAGTTGTAAAATGGACAGTCTATCAAGCAGTTTAAACAGGTCGACTGTCCCCGACGTGTGTTCGCCTCTAACCTCAAAACTAGACGAGACACAATCTCTCGCTCTAGGTACGCATCCCTGTAAGTGATATACTGACTCAGCTAAATGTTGTCGATATTATGCAGCCTGAAGCCTCCGATGAAACTGACAGGAGTGGCCTGAGGTGCTGGTATGGACCGTTTACTTTCTACAACGAGATGGGAAATGTTACCACTACCACAAATCTATCTATGAGATCGAGAACCATGCAGAAAATTGATTGCTAGTAAGGATATACGACCATTGTCTTCTTGAAGGTGGGGAGAATTCAGTTGTTTCAACGGTGACTACAGTTATTATTGTGCTCATGTAAAATACAGGTCTGGTGAACGTCACTGTACAATATGCTGTACAATGTACTGAAGCAATAGCTATAGTTGGTATTTACATACGCTTAATAATATACAACCCACAATGACAGCAGGGACTGGGAACGTGCCCCTACCAAACTGGTTATGTGGTTCTGAAGTCGCAGACGGCTTCTTTTTTCTTCTACTAATGAGAGATATCTCACCGGACACCCTGAATCTACAGGCGCCTTCAGTAAATCCAATGCATGTTGCTGTTGGCCTGCAGCGAAAGCAATATTATCACAATAAAGACGCCTGTCGAAGACACCTAACAAGTTTAGTATCGGCAAGAAACAAGAATAATGAAGAAACTAATCGCAGTTCACAATAATGAAGGAATGCTATGAGAGAGGGATCTTCTTGGCGGGTGTGTGTGTCTCTCTTAACTCGGAAAAAAGGGGACATCACGCAAGAGCTACAAGAGTTCCTAATAAGTGATTCGATTTTTGAGACAAAGAATCTGAGCTGGCTAATAAGGTGGAAGGAAACAACTAGGAAATATTGTTCATATCATTACAAAAACAGGCCTTTCTAGTTTAGGACGCTTCAATGTGAACTCTGATAAGGGACACTTGACAAGTGCTTGAGTAGGATTAGCATGGTCCATACGGATGACAACAGACGTGTATTCTTTCCAAGAGTAAGCGATCTGCTATTTTATGTTTGTATCTTGTTTGCTCATTTACTGTGTTTGTGTGTTTATTCGTTTTTTTATTACTGAAGGCGCCGACTAGGGATCAGAAACGGTGTAAGAATTGACTGTTGAGGGTTGCATACACTATAAATCAAGGCACCGCTTGTTCGTCATAGTTATATGGGCTTCTTTTCTTCTCATTGTAGTTGTTCGAAGTATGACGAGTCAAAGAATGGTGGCGTTCCAGTCACTTCCTAATCGTTGACTCGTTCGCTCTTACTGAAGCGTGCTGGGATGAAGCGGGTGCATGATCATGTTGTTGTAAAGTAGTACTGACAGGGCGCAATGAGCGATTTTAGGGATCAGGTGGCCTCTAACGAAGCTGTGTTTTGTGAGACTGTGGAGGATGCAAGATGAAAATTAATTGATGTCATGTATTCAGCTGCAGATGTGCTCCACTAGTGACTGGTACCTGGAGTAGGCTGGGTACTATATTCCTTGGTTCAGACGAAAAACACGCAAAATTCGACCTGCAAAAGAAATAGTTGTGTTCTTGTTTTTTCCACCTCGAGAAAACATGTGCTTATTCAAACCAACACTGGGCACAAATCAACATCACTGATATGTCCCTATGACAAAAAAGCGTGTTATTTGTGTACTTTCTGATCATGGCAACCTGTGTTTATCGGATAACACATAAGTTCTGTATCTTCCATCCATTTCTATAACTTCGGTGAAGACTGATTTAATTTTATTTTAGTAATTAATCATCATTTAGTGAGTACATTTCATTCTCATGTCTTGTTTTCCTGCACTCAATACACAGAATCTGGAACACGTTGAAAGCGTCTGTATGTCAACGTTTGTTAGACATTTTCTGCATTGAGATTAAATACTAAAATAAATGTACAGCAGTCTTAAAAAAAGTTTTGAACATAAAACCGAATTAACAGTCCAGAGGAAATACAGCTTATGCTGCAAGGCGATTGCATCAAAGAACGAAAAGTGCCGAGACATCGAGACATAAGAACGTAACGTAGAGAGTTGTATCTTACGGAGAAGAAATCATATACAGAGGAAGTTTGTAAAGAAAAACTGCAATTACGTACGCACTGCAAACTGTTTCCACTAAGTTGTCTCCCTACTGTTCAGTTTATTCTGGTAATAAGCTAATATGCCCTTTGAGCACGATAATGTGTGTGTTGATGAACAACAACCGCTACATATCGTACTATTCATGATGTACAACTCCTCATACATCGCCCAAACAATATACAGCCAGTACCTCGTTGTTAAAAGCTATCGATAGCCAAAGCCGAATAGCAAACCCAAGTTGCAGAGACAGCAGATAGTCTATCGTTGGATGCCATTCATCACCTCAATGGTCAGTCACATGAAAAGATACAAGTGATCATTCATATCCCAAGGAGATACAGTGGGTATCAATGTGACTTTCGGGACCCTCTGAAATGGTTCTCATTTTTATACAGTTTTGCTGCTATGCATAGCTATAGTGATGTATTACATTTTACTTGAAACTCAAGTAATTATGAACAGAGAATGAGAGCAACATTCTTTCTTCCGTCTAACAAATACGATACCATTGTGCCATTATTAATAAATACGAGAAATATAACATTTCCTTTCCAATCAGGTGTTCAGCTCACCTTTGCCCTACGCCTAGGAACCTGAGAAGAGGAACCTGGTTAGTCATATAGCCAGAAGTTGATGATAAACTATTTTTAGGAAACAATTGTTATTGTCATGTTGAAATGTCTGAATTTCGTTCACGTAATAACTGCTGTTTACATAAGTTACGAAGTGATGTGTAATAAAACAACTACTGTGGTACGACGCTTCTAAACTTCATTCACAAGATTAGGGGTGCTGGAGTGACACTTGTGGATCGAAATTTACGCTTATGAGCCAAAATATTAACATTTGAATTCCTCCTGGTGGCGTTTCTGGCACGTGTTGCGATAAGGAAACGCTGAAAGCGGAGAAGAGACGTGTGTGTGTGAAATCTTATGGGACTTAACTGCTAAGGTCATCAGTCCCTAAGCTTATACACTACTTAACCCAAATTATCCTAAGGAGAAACACACACACACCCATGCCCGAGGGAGGACTCAAACCTCCGCTGGGACCAGTCGCACAGTCGATGACTGCAGCGTCTTAGACCGCTCGGCTAATCCCGCGCGGCGAGAAGAGACGACTGGGCAGTTATTATAGTGAGGATACGAGCCGCAAATGGGAATACCCAATGACATAAGAAAGCTTGGGAGAGCGCAAATTTTTATGGGTCGGTTACGAGAATCTCAGAATTTGCGAAGCTTGTTGGCTATTCGCCTGCTACTGTCGTGAACATCAATGAAAAGTGGTTGAAGAACGCTAAAACCGTGAGTACGCGACTAGATACTGGGCGTCCGTGCCACACCGTAGAACGTGGATGGTGGAGGCTCGTCCGATCCGTAAAGCGACATATGCCGCTATCTGTGGCAGATCTGGCGACAGAGTATAGCGCTGGTGCATGCACAAGGTTTTCAGAGAACAATTGTGAGCGCAGATTCTTGAATATGGGGCTCTGCAGCAGGCGACCATTACTGTACGTATTACTACGTTGACCCAACGACATTATCAATTACGACTGCAATGCGAACGGGATCACTGAGATTGAACCGTGGATCAATGGAAAAGTGTGGTCTGGTCGGACAAGTCTCGTTTTGTGTCACGAAAATCGAGACTCCTGTCCGAATACTCCATCATTCCGGCGAATAGCTGCTCGAAATATGCACAGCGCCACGTAAGCACGCCAGTGGAGGCAGTACGAAACTATGGGGAACGTTCACCTGGTCTCCCATTATATGTGTGGTAGTAAAACGACAGATGTGGAATACGTGACATTAATTGAGACAACCTATGTTCCTTCATGCCTAATGCTTGCCCAACATCAATGACATCTTCCAGCAGAATAACTGTCACAATGCAAAATAGAGCTGCATTGTGTTCCGTAAGTGGAACAAAACGCTCTTAAGCAGATGGTATTAATGTTTTGGCTCATCACTGTGTTTTCATAATTCGGAGAAACTCCTCTGTCGATTGTTATGGTATGCGTTTTGTTACTAACTTAACGCATATTCATGGACGGGATGACAATTCCTGCCACTATACATTGTGTGCAACAATCGAAGGAGTCTGGTAGTTCACGTACGGAAAATAGCTGACAAGTTAATCGTGTCCTATCGAGGACACTCCTTTTAATTTGTCCATCAAAGAAGTGAATGTATGAGGGATATGTTAATACATTATATAAAACACAAAATAGCGGTATTAACACCTAACTGCATGTTCCGAGAGTCATGCTGTAATAATCTGGCTGTCAGTGTGTAAGTCAGCATTCAAACTTACTTCGTCATACAAAACCAGATGACGAGCCCACGCCTCGTTGGGCAGCCGCGCGCTTTGAGGCATCTTGTCATGGTCCGCGCGGCTTCCCCCGTCGGAGGTTCGAGTCCTCTCTCGGGCATGGATGTGTGTGTCGTCCTTAGCGTAAGTTAGTTTAAGTTAGATTAAATAATGTGTAAGCTTAGGGACCGATAGCTGGCCGCGGTGGCCGAGCGGTTCTAGGCGCTTCAGTCTGGAACCGCGTTGCTGCTACGGTCGCAGGTTCGAATCCTGCCTCGGGAATGGATGTGCGTGATGTCTTTAGGTAAGTTAGGTTTATGTAGTTCTAAGTCTAGGGGACTGATGACCTCAGATGTTAAGTCCCATAGTGCTTAGAGCCATTTAGGGACCGATGGCCTCAGTCTCGAAAATGTTCTTTCGACGACAGTATGTCAAGGTGTACATCCACCTGTGTAGCAGACGCTACAGTAAACATGCATCCTCAGTACAGTACGCCAGAATGCGATCCGTCTGCTATAGCGGATGGGACAATGCTGCTTGTGTAGATCAGATCAGTCCCACGCGGTGTACCATGGCGCCATAATGCCCGTCATATCTTCTCCTGGCGCCTTCACAATCAGATTTCTATTCCGACGATTTCTAATATTAAATCACATTTCAGAAAAATACTCATTTTTGAACACTGAAAGCTACAGTCACTATTTCCCTGAACAAATATTGCACATCACTTGTGGGAGTTAGAGACAGAGACGCTTTAATCTCAACAAAACTTTTCCGAAGACAATAAGCTTGCTCGTTTGAACATTGTGTTATGTACTGAAAACTTCTTCCTGAGCGAAGTTTTTTGTACCATCCAGTATAACTAGAGAGCTTGCGAGTTTAGGTTCAGTTACGTGACTCTTGTGTGTCATCGATTATTCTTAATACAATGTGGCTAAAAGATGAAGAACTTACAGTTTTAAGAGTGACTGGGAGGAGCAGTATTGTTTTGTCGACTTCAGAGGGAAATCTGTGTGTTTATTATGTAACAAATGGTTCAAATGGCTCTGAGCACTATGGGACTTAACTTCTGAGGTCATCAGTCCCCTAAAACTTAGAACTACTTAAACGCAACTAACCTAAGGACATCACACACATCCATGCCCGAGGCAGGCAGGATTCGAACCTGCGACCGTAGCGGTCGCACGGTTTCAAAGGCCACCCCGACCGGCTTATTATGTAACAGTAGTGTGTTTATTCAGAAGCAAGGCAATGTAAAGCGTCATTTTTTGACAGTCCACTCAGTAGTGACTTTCCTGTTAATTCTGAATTAGAAAATATAAAGTTAGAGACTTAAAATCTAAATTAACGTTACAGGGAAGTGTTTTTACAAAGTCAGCTGAGACAAATAGTAAAGCTAAAATGATATCTTGCGAAGTGTGTTACATTTTAGTAAAAAATGGAAAAAAACTTTCAGTGACGAGTAAATAGTTAAAGAAGAAATGATCAGTGCGATTGAATCACTGTACGATGGTCACAAAGATAAATCTGCTCATATATATTCTACACTCCTGGAAATGGAAAAAAGAACACATTGACACCGGTGCGTCAGACCCACCATACTTGCTCCGGACACTGCGAGAGGGCTGTACAAGCAATGATCACACGCACGGCACAGCGGACACACCAGGAACCGCGGTGTTGGCCGTCGAATGGCGCTAGCTGCGCAGCATTTGTGCACCGCCGCCGTCAGTGTCAGCCAGTTTGCCGTGTCATACGGAGCTCCATCGCAGTCTTTAACACTGGTAGCATGCCGCGACAGCGTGGACGTGAACCGTATGTGCAGCTGACGGACTTTGAGCGAGGGCGTATAGTGGGCATGCGGGAGGCCGGGTGGACGTACCGCCGAATTGCTCAACACGTGGGGCGTGAGGTCCCCACAGTACATCGATGTTGTCGCCAGTGGTCGGCGGAAGGTGCACGTGACCGTCGACCTGGGACCGGACCGCAGCGACGCACGGATGCACGCCAAGACCGTAGGATCCTACGCAGTGCCGTAGGGGACCGCACCGCCACTTCCCAGCAAATTAGGGACACTGTTGCTCCTGGGGTATCGGCGAGGACCATTCGCAACCGTCTCCATGAAGCTGGGCTACGGTCCCGCACACCGTTAGGCCGTCTTCCGCTCACGCCCCAACATCGTGCAGCCCGCCTCCAGTGGTGTCGCGACAGGCGTGAATGGAGGGACGAATGGAGACGTGTCGTCTTCAGCGATGAGAGTCGCTTCTGCCTTGGTGCCAATGATGGTCGTATGCGTGTTTGGCGCCGTGCAGGTGAGCGCCACAATCAGGACTGCATACGACCGAGGCACACAGGGCCAACACCCGGCATCATGGTGTGGGGAGCGATCTACTACACTGGCCGTACGCCACTGGTGATCGTCGAGGGGACACTGAATAGTGCACGGTGCATCCAAACCGTCATCGAACCCATCGTTCTACCATTCCTAGACCGGCAAGGGAACTTGCTGTTCCAACAGGACAATGCACGTCCGCATGTATCCCGTGCCACCCAACGTGCTCTAGAAGGTGTAAGTCAACTACCCTGGCCAGCAAGATCTCCGGATCTGTCCCCCATTGAGCATGTTTGGGACTGGATGAAGCGTCGTCTCACGCGGTCTGCACGTCCAGCACGAACGCTGGTCCAACTGAGGCGCCAGATGGAAATGGCATGGCAAGCCGTTCCACAGGACTACATCCAGCATCTCTACGATCGTCTCCATGGGAGAATAGCAGCCTGCATTGCTGCAAAAGGTGGATATACACTGTACTAGTGCCGACATTGTGCATGCTCTGTTGCCTGTGTCTATGTGCCTGTGGTTCTGTCAGAGTGATCATGTGATGTATCTGACCCCAGGAATGTGTCAATAAAGTTTCCCCTTCCTGGGACAATGAATTCACGGTGTTCTTATTTCAATTTCCAGGAGTGTATAAGACTCAATTTCTAAAAAGAAAGAAAATTAACTTATTGTGCCTCCTACTTGCAATTTCATTACTTGCTATTGCTACTCGCAGAACGCAGGCTAAGTAACGTCTTCCTATAACTCATTACTGATGCTCTCGAAGTCTGTGACCGAACTGGACTGACCAGCTTTTTTTTTTTATTATTATTGAGTTTCGGTTCCCCCTAAAGGGGCGGGCTGGCAGCAGCTTATTACGCCGCTCTTCAGCCTACAGAATTTGGTTTAAAAAGATGAAGATAATAAAAAATAATAACAGTTGGCGATAAAATCGGTGACTTAAAGGTAAAATGGCAGAAAATTCTGGAGCTTAAAACATAAAACACAGGGTTGATGATGCTAATAAAATACACAGGAAGCAGAAAAATAGTAGACAGACAATTAAAAAACACGGCGACAGTCTGGGTTCTGTTCGCAAGAGATGTAAAATGCACACCCAGCGACAGCATGATTTCTGTTCGCAACACTGTGGAAAGACGCACAACACTGAACACTCACTTAAACACTGCACTAAAAAGTTGGCACAAATATGACATACCACACCCGAGAGCAGGTGGGGGGAAACTGGTCAGATGACGGGAAAAAAAGGGGGGAGGGGGGAAAGGAGCCAATGGAAACTGAGGATCCATAAGAGGGGTGGGGGGTGCTGAGCAGACGTGCCAGGGAATGGGGAAGGCAGAGGAGGGGAGTACAAAAGGACTCGGGGGGTGGGGGTGGGGGAGAAAGGAGATAGGGAGAGGGTAGGCGGGGAGAAAACACAGGATGGAAGGGGGGAGGAAGAGAGAGCCCAGGGAAAGGATGGAGGAAAGGACGGGGGTGAGGATCAGAGTTGATAGGAGGGATAAATGGAGGGAGAGAGGGCGCCATCCGGGAGGGGGAGTTGATGGAAGCCACCTTGGGAAAGGAGATGTAGGGTGTAGAGATGGATGGTAGGGGGGATACAACAGTGAAGACGTGGCAGGGGGTGGGGAGAGGAGAGGAGAGGAGCAACCAGGGGGTGAGGGGGTTCAAGGCGGCGGGAGGTGTAGAGAATGCGGATATGTTCGAGGAAGAGGAGCAGATGGGAGAAAGGAATGAGATCATGGAGGATCCACGTGGGGGACGGGAGGCGTATACGGAAGGCGAGGCGGAGTGCATGATGCTCAAGGATCTGGAGGGACTTATAGAATTTGGGGGGGGGGGGCAGATATCCAGGCAGGACTGGCATAACAGAGGATGGGACAGATTAAGGATTTGTAGGTGTGGAGGATGGTAGAGGGGTGCAACCCCCATGTCCGGCCAGAGAGGAGTTTGAGGAGTCGGAGGCGGTTGTGGGCTTTGGATTGGATGGAGCGGAGATGAGGGATCCAGGTGAGGTGACGGTCAATGGTGAGGCCAAGGCAGGTGAGGGTGGGGCTGAGGCAGACAGGACGGGTGCAGACAGTGAGGGAGAAATCCAGGAGCCGGAAGGAGCGAGTGGTACGACCTACGATGATTGCCTGGGTCTTGGAAGGATTGATTTTCAGGAGCCACTGGTTACACCATGCAGCAAAAAGGTCAAGGTGGTTCTGGAGAAGGCGTTGGGACCATCGGAGGGCAGGAGCGAGGGCGAGGAATGCAGTGTCATCAGCATATTGCAAGAGGTGTACTGGAGGGGGGGGGGTTGGGGCATATCTGCTGTGTACAGGAGGTAGAGGAGAGGGGAGAGGACAGAGCCCTGGGGCACACCCGCAGAGGTGTAGTAGGTGTGGGAATTGGCATTATGGATGGTAATATAGGAGGGGCGGTGGGAAAGGAAGGAGGCCAGCAGACAGATGTAGTTGATAGGAAGGGCGTAGGTTTGGAGTTTAAACAGGAGACCGGAATGCGAGACACAGTCGTAGGCCTTTTCAAGGTCAAGGGAGACAAAAATGGGGGAGCGATGGGAGTTAAGCTGGAGGGAGAGGAGATGAGTGAGGCGGAGGTGTTGGTCATCAGCAGAGAAGGAAGGTTGAAAGCCACATTGGGTGTTGGGGAGGAGGTGGTTTTGGTGGAGGTGGTGATGGATGCGCCGGGAAAGGATGGATTCCAAGAGCTTGCTGAACACCGATGTGAGACAGATAGAACGATAGGAAGAGACATCAGATGGAGGCTTGTTGGGTTTGGAGAACATCAGGGTACGGGAGGTTTTCCACAGGTCGGGATAGAAGCCAGTGGCAAGGGTGACACTGTAGAGGGTGGCAAGGATTGAAAGGAAGGAGGGAGGCCAGTGTTTGAGGTGGCGGTAGGTAATGCAGTCGTGGTCGGGAGCAGTGTTGCGTTTAGTGCAGAGTGTGAGGCTGATGTCCTGTGTAGTGATGGGAGTGTTAAGTTCAGATGGTGGTGTGTGGCCCAAGTACTGGAAGCTAGGAGCAAGGGGAGGAACAGAGGTATTCGTACGGTCCATGACGTCAGGGAAGAAGGAATAATCAAAGTGGGGATCATCTGGAATGGAAAAAACATCGGAGAGGTGAGAGGCAAAGTGGTTGGCCTTACTGAGGTTGTCAGGAAAGGGACGGTCATTAAGGAGGAGAGTGTACTGAGGGGTGGGGCGGGTCCCAGTAAGGCAGTGGAAAGCAGACCAATACTTGGAAGAGTTTATTGGGAGCGTGTTGTTGAGTTGTGTGACTGACCAGCGATGGGCGGCTGGTGATATCAGCGTTGTCAGGTGGCGCCGAACTCTTGTCTTCCTGGAGGTGTGGCGCTGCCCGCTATTTCCATTGGCGCGCGGGTCAGCGCCTTCTTGATGTCATTTCGCGGCAATGCGCTGGTCGGTGTGCAGATGCGGATCTATCAGTGACTGGAAAGAATAAGCAGTTTCATTCTCTTTGTCCTAAAGATCATTTATTTTGTGTACATAGTTCCGCGTAGTCAGCGCGTACACAACTTTCCCAATAGAGCGCGCCCCGCTAGGCACAACAGCGCAGGCGCAGCGCTCGTCCGTCTCCGCACTACGAGATGGCGCTGCCTTTGAGACGGACCAAATTCTGCTTCCGCCGATCCGCGTATTAATATGTCACGCAGCCAATGAGATTGCTGCTAACGTGGAACCTTTTCTCCTCGCGGATCACACTCGCGCAGTGATACCTGAACGCGCGAGGTATTATAACGAGTGTACAGACCTCCGATTAGTCAGTCTGCATATGTCTACACCAGTGTGCATTAGTCTGCACTTGTCTGCACCAGTCTTCATTAGTCTATAGTCAAGTTTCAGTCTGCGCCTAATAAGATTATCATATTCCTGTACATAGCCATGAAGAGAAATGCATAGACACTTTATCAAGTATCAGAGAAATGTGAGAATAAGATTAACGTACCAAGACCAAAGGAACTTCAGATTGTCAATTGTAAACAGCATCCAGAACCAAGTTTAGTTATTTTTATGGTTGTTATTATTTTAATAAATGTGTGTGAAAATTAATCAAGTTCTGTTTAAAGTTGGTCACCGTCAATCTGCTACTCTAAGCGAGCAAGCGGCATTTCTATCGTCTGACCTAACGGCAGAAGATAAACACGTCACGATAAGACCACGAGACATATTACTGACACTCGCCTACTTCGTTAGAGCGACAAGTCAAATAATCTGATGGTGTGTGTACCGAAGGTCTTACAGTACGCACAGCACAATTCATTTCCTAAATTTATTTCTTCACGGTGTGTTATCCACCAGGAAGCCTTATGTGTGAGGATGTGTTGAAAGTTGTAACTCGTGTATTAAAATACACCCAATTATCTTCTACGCGTCACCGATTTGTCAGAAATTTTTGGAATGTATGCCTTATATAGTTAAAAACGTTGTATACATAACATTTTGTAAACGGAAGGGTCCTATAACATCCAATATAAAGTTTTTGTATCGCAGTAAATGACGGCATTGGCTTTCTTTTATTCCAACTGGGACCACATCAGAAACTACCAAGATACTTCAAGAATTAAATTTCTGAACCCTAACGACGAGCGGCTGAATACGTTTGCACCGACGTTTTACGGAAACAAGATCAACGTCTCAGCTGATGTTTGGATATTGGATGAGCTGTGGGTCTACATGCCGAATCTAGCACAACTTACACGCTGGTTTGGGGATAATTACAGAGAATACGTGTTTATGCTTAACGGTGTTAGGTGTGCTAATAGTTGCTACGATTTTAGGTTAATAAGTTACAGGACTTTGTGGTATGCCGGCCGAGGTGGCCGAGCGGTTCTAGGAGCTACAGTCTGGAACCGCGCGACCGCTGCGGTCGCAGGTTCGAATCCTGCCTCGGGCATGGATGTGTGTGATGTCCTCAGATTAGTTAGGTTTAAGTAGTTCTAAGTTCTAAGGGACTGATGACCTCAGAAGTTAAGTCTCATAGTGCTCAGAGCCATTTGAACCATTTGAACTCAGTGGTATACGTATAAGAAGCTCAATGTTACACATACACAAGTATCTGATTCTAATCATGGTGACATAATTCTTCATGCAGATGTAAGGTAACTTAATAAGGGGAAAACGCTAGAACGATTCTGTAGTCTTTTGGATTGTAAGTACGCTGTTTAGGTTTTTATGTTGGCAACACCACGTAGTGCTCTGTATGAAAATCGGTGACTGCGCTGTGTGCAGTATGTGGCTGGTTGGACTCATTGTTGGAACATTCGCTAGTGTAGTGTTGGGCTGTTGGATGTGAACAGTGCGTAGCGTTGAGCAGTTGGAGGTGAGACGCCAGCAGTGGTGGATGTGGGGAGAGAGATGCCAGAGTTTTGAGAGGTTACTGTGAGCGGACGATCTGGACGTGTGTCCGTCAGAAAAAGGAAATTTGTTTAATTCCATGTCACAAAATTATATATAATGATTTTTGAACGCTGTTGAGGTAAATACATTGTTTGTCCTCTATCAAAATCTTTCATTTCCTAACTATGCCTATCAGTAGTTAGTGCCTTCAGTAGTTAGAAACATTTATTTAGCTGGCAGTATTGGCACCCGCTGTATTGCAGTAGTTCGAGTAACGAAGATTTTTGTGAGGTAAGTGATTCATGAAAGGTATAAGTTATTGTTAAATGGTTCAAATGGCTCTGAGCACTATGGGACTCAACATTTGAGGTAATTAGTCCCCTAGAACTTAGAACTACTTAAACCTAACGACCCTAAGGACATCAACACATCCATGCCCGAGGCAGGATTCGAACCTGCGACCGTAGCGGTCACGCGGTGCCAAACTGAAACGCCTAGAACCGCACGGCCACACCGGCCGGCAGTTATTGTTAGTCAGGGCCATTCTTTTGTAGGGATTATTGAAAGTCAGATTGCATTACGCCAAAATATTGTGTGGCAGCTTAGTGATTATCAGAATAAGTATAAAGAAAACTGTCTAAGTACGTTGAGTTTTACTCAGCTGTTTGAAAATCAAATAACGTAAGAGTTTTTCCAGCACTGTCATTTTTTACATACAAAGGGAAAGATTCAGGATGATACAAGCGATTTCCTGCAATCCTCATCTGGGCAACATTTCAAGAAATTAACGAGATACATGGCCCCAACATTTAGGTTTCTTGGCAGATATCATGGCAAAATTAAATGAGCTAAACCTCCAATTGCAAGGGAAAAATGGCAACATTTCAGCCTTGATGAGTATAGTAAATGCTTTTCAGAGGAAACTAAAATTATGGACTGTGCATTTAAAAAGGAATTCCATATCACACTTTCTAGCTCTAAATTCAGTCACGGGAGCTGGGAATTTCGGCGAACGTGGTTATCTGTCTTTAGCCAAACATCTTAAAATCACAGTCACTGAGGTTATTAACAGGTCTAGCTAGTTTTGAACACTTGAACCATTGATTATGTTTATAATCCGTTTGTCTCAGTTGACGTTACTGAACTTGATGGTAAGATACGTGAGATCTTCCGAAATTGCAATCCTGAAGAACCAATAATGAGAGTTTTAAATCTTCAAGAAGACGCTTTGAAATCACGTTTCGCAACTTAAAACATTTTCTGGGCTCTGCAGGACAGGAATAAATATCCCATGATCGTTAATCTTTCTCTGAAAAATTATTCTTCTTTGGGCTCGACATAGCTTTTCGAGGTCACATTTTCGTCTATAAATGTAAACGTAGTGTGATTAGGGCCTCCCGTCGGGCAGACCATTCGCCGGGTGCAAGTCTTTCGATTTGACGCCACTTCGGTGACTTGCTCGTCGATGGGGATGAAATGATGGACAACACTACACCCAGTCCCTGAGCGGAGAAAATCTCCGACCCAGCGGGGAATCGAACCCGGGCTCTGAGTACTGACGCCGGCTGCTGTGGCCGAGCGGTTCTAGGCGCTTCAGTCCAGAACCGCGCTGTTGCTACTGTTGCAGGTTCGAATCCTGCCTCGGGCATGGATGTGTGTGATGTCCTTAGATTAGTCAGGTTTAAGCAGTTGTAAGTCTAAGCGACTGATGACCTCAGATGTCAAGTCCCATAGTGCTTAGAGCCATTTGAACCATTTTTGAACCTGAGAATTGACATTCTGTCGCACTGACCACTCAGCTACCGGGGGCGGAATTTTCGTCTATGATCATGATCAAGAACAAATACCGATGCAGTATCACTAAATGGCGCGTTAAGAATAGTTTTTTCAGCTACACACCATATTTACTGAACTTACAGTGAACATGTAGATGCAAGTTTAACTATAAGCAATTTTAATTGTAATTCATTGAATAAATTTTAGATCATTATATGTTTGTAGTAGTAGTAGAAGTCGTATTAGTAGTAATAGTATGATTAAAATAATGATTGTGATTGTAACAGAGTCGGGGCTCGCACCACCTTGGGCATGAGTTAAATAAGCCCGAGGACATAAGAAAGATGGATAGCACTACTGTAGACTGCTGAGTCCATCAACATGCCTCGAACTGTCATTGCCGGCTTAGACGGTGAGCGCATTCTCACTTCACGGCAAGAGCAGTTGTTAGAGCGTAAATAGGCAGCCGGCCGAAGTGGCCGTGCGGTTAAAGGCGCTGCAGTCTGGAACCGCAAGACCGCTACGGTCGCAGGTTCGAATCCTGCCTCGGGCATGGATGTTTGTGATGTCCTTAGGTTAGTTAGGTTTAACTAGTTCTAAGTTCTAGGGGACTAATGACCTCAGCAGTTGAGTCCCATAGTGCTCAGAGCCACTTCGTAAATAGGCAGACCCATATGGTGTACTGTGTACTTACGTCATCCACTCATCTCCATTGGTACCGAAGATGCTCCTCTTAGTAGTCGCCGGAAAGCTAATGGCTGCTACCTACAGATGATGACACCTAGGCACCACTTACAGAATGCAACAGATCTCCATTCTGTCATTTTGGTGCCAACTGGTAGGTCTGTGTTTATACCGGTCTCCACATTATCAGTTACGCCTTTAGGCTTCGGATTACGGACAACAGCACAAAATCCCAACATGGTGGTACGCGATAATGGTGAATAAGGGAGCACCTAGAATGGAACCTAGATGCATGGTATTAGATTCTTTTGATTTACGTGTACAGTTTTTTCTTACGCCTGATCATCGTAGTAGAAGATCCTGAAAACGGCCAGATGCTAATGAATGCGTTAGGCATTCAGTCATACCAGGTCCCGGATAAGTTATGTTTTGGGCTGGTAGGATGTGCGGATTTGGCAAGCCTCTTATCGCCGTAGAATGTCATTTGAGGGGTGTGTAACAATAGAGGACAACAGGATCGTCTTTCTAGACTACACTGCTCTGCAAAACTTGAAGCCCACATAGGTAATGTAACACAACACATTCACAACTCGGTGAAAAGGAAGTAAATTTCGGGAACCTGTTGCCAGAGTCTGCCAGTCGTTCACAAGAAGTTGGACGTCATATGGCGTGAGCTTAGCTTGACTACAGCGCCGAATGAGACTATCCTCGCAACAAGAGGCAAGTGAATGAAACGAAAAAGACGTTGAGTGTCAATCAGCGAGCAGTTACGATGCACTGTGGTGGTGTTTTTCTATTACAACATGGCACGGAACAATATTTGGCTGACCTCCCACGAGAAAGAATCAATGTGAAACTCGAAGAAGGGCGAAATGTGATGAGTGTAGCCCAGGAGTTTGGTATTGCTCACAGCATTGTTTCACTTGCGTTATGAACCATCGACACTGTTCCCAAAAGAGAGGACATGGTCGACCACGGCCAACAATTGCAGCAAAATAAATAAATAAATAAAAATAAAAATAAAAATAAATAAATAAATAAAAATAAAAAAATAAAAATAAAAATGGCTCTGAGCACTTTGGAACAACTTCTGAGGTCATCAGTCCCCTAGAACTTAGAACTACTTAAACCTAACTAACCTAAGGACATCACACACATCCATGCCCGAGGTAGGACTCGAACCTGCGACCGTAGCGGTTGCGCGGTTCCAGACTGTAGCGCCTAGAACCGAAATGCAGCAGATAACCACAAGATTCTGCAGCACGTTAGATGGTCCAACGTCAAACAGCTACTGTAATTGCAACCGTATTTAACAGGACTACAAGTAAGCAAACTCAGTCTCCATTGTGACACGGCAACTTCACGGGAGTGCTCTCTCTGCCCGACGACCAGTACATTGTCTTCCATTGACATCCGAACATCGGCAACACCGTTTTCGATGGTGCCAAGATCATGGCGACTGGATCAATGAAGAGTGGGGTCACGAGCTCTTGTCAGATGATAGCAGATTCAGTCTCAGTAATGATACTGGACGTACCCTCACATGGCAAGAAGTGGGAACGCGTATTGCATCGAGGAAGGTTGTCGAATATGATCGTTTTGCTGGTCCAGTTGCTATGGTGTGGTGAGTGTTGCATGAGCATATAGGCCTCCAAGTCTATGCTACGCTCACCGATCAACGTTATTGTGATACTGTACTCTTTCTCCTAGCGCGTCTTTTCAGGATGCATACGGCCCTGCCTTTATTGCTGCTATGGCAGGACATCCACATGCACCAACGACTATACAGCAGTTGTCAACCATGCTGATTGAGGAAGGGAACTCACTACAAGAAGAACTCTTTACCAACCTCATTTCCAGCGTGGCAGCACTTTGCAGAGCATGCTACGCCGTCCGTAATTATTACACACCTTATTAATGACCATGTTCCGCCATTTGTAACGACCGAAGACCATCATAAATCGCGGCGAATTCGGTGTAATTATTGCGTTTGAAAGCATTTGTCATTTCGGCTCATCACATTGCGTATTTCTTTAAGTTACCTTCTGTACTATATTGTACTGTACTGTACTGTGACGTGCTGTGCTGTACTGTACTGTACTATGCTGTACTATACTGTACAATGTGATGGACTGCCCATGTTTCGTTTATAGCCAAATTTTGTTTACATTTAAAAGCAAAATTATTTTTCTTCTTTAGTTCCATAAGGCTTATTCTTTCATTTCCGTTCTTTTTTAATCTAGGCCTACACATGATTGCAGATATGTATGTAGTGTAAAGCTTTTTCTGTGCACCTTATAACAATTGAATTAATATCATTTACCTCGGGGCCATAGCGTCGACAATATAAAATTAAAACATTTGATTTGAGCATATATTCAAGTATTCTTTCCGGAAACGTCGTTTTGGGAGATTTCCGTCTCTTGTAAAGTAACTACAATAGCTAAGAGGCAAGTAGAAATAGTGTGACATGTATATGATCGTCATAAAAAGAAGATTTCTGATATACACGTTCGTTCGTTAACGGTCGACATCGTAATGCAGAAGATGGATTTAAGTGATTAGCATCCCGTGTTTCAAACAACCGTCATAATGTTACAGTTTAGATTAGGATGTACGATAGTACAAAAAGTGGACGTCAGCGATTTATTAATCAGGAATCCCGTGTAAAAGCTATCTTACCCTTTTTCTCCTGTCATCTACCACTATTAACTCCGCGTAAGAAACTCGATGTATATGAGCCATGAATGGGGCTAAACCTTCAGCTTATCTAATACGAGCCATGAATGAGGCTAGACCCTCAGATCAAATAATAAATTTCATAGGAATTCCATCAGATCTCGATATCTAATTGGTATTGAGTATTTTCTTTCTTTTTATTTCATACTGGACTCGCGTATTTGAATGTCAACCATATATGAGTTTTTACGTTTGTCAAATGACGGTAAGATGTGTATTTATTTAAGTGAACTTATTCGTAAGACAAATATATGCATAAATGAGGAAGGTAGCTCATGTTTTACCAGTAAATCTGAGGAATAAACCACTTAACAAAAATATTAATGTGCAACGCAACAACAAGGGCACGATGTATGGTGATTGGTAGCGGAACAGAAAAATTATATTCTCAAGTCTTTCACGATTTCTAGTAGGTAAAAAGATTTAATGGACAAAAATTCCATGAATGTTTCAAATATCTTTTTAGGTTAACAGTTAGAAATCTTCAGTAAACTGACGCTACACGTACATGCAAACGGTTAATTACTTCAAACACAGTTAAAAATAGACTTGTTCTAGGAATACTCTGTAACAAAATACTCAGTTTTGTGTTGAAATACTACGTGAATAGACCTACTTTTGGCAGCGTTCTGTTCGGTCTAACTAAAACGTGAATACTTGAAAATGCGTCAGCCAAGAGACATCGTGACACGCACGAGGGCAATATTCTCGCAAGTCACGCATGATGCCGGAAACCAGTAAGTAGGTCACTAAGAAAAGAGGTCAACAGTATAACATTTACATAGCCAAAAGGGAGTTTAAAGATGTGCGTTTTCAAAAGCCTTTTCTGCACTCACAATTAGTTTTATCAAAGAACGTTAACTTTTGCGAATCGTGGCTATATTAACATCATAAAACTCGTTTATCAGTTGCATGAAATTATCAATGGGAATTGCATGCTATTGTGACGGGTTACGTGGCTGTGTGAGTAATGGACTGACGCCGGCGATAAACCTGTTCACTCCTCTAATAGAACACCTCACACGATAAGACTAAGAGCCCGTGGGTGATATACAACGGTAAACTGAAACTTTATTTGTTGCAGCTAGAGTGTATTATTCGTTAGATTTCTTTCACTCGTGTTCAGCTTGATGCTGCGACAAGTATACATGTTACTGTCATGCAGACACAGTGATTCGACATGTGACGGTAGCTAGCGGGTACTACTACTGAGTGCAGATGCTCCTCTAAACAACAGTCCATACGAACAAACCAGATGCGCATCTACATGTGATTACTCGTACTTCTGATACTAGGGCTACACACAGCTCTGTTTAATAAGTACAGCTCGATGTAGTCATAGGGTCGAGCCTCGCACGTCTGCTTTCATGCCCCACAGCTAATTCGCTGCAAATAATAACCTGCAGCCAAATCGTCTATGCGTTGGTTCTAATTGATAGTTAATAACAGACACAGAAATATAAAATAAAAAATTGAATGAATAATTTAATAAAAACGGTTTTATTCTAACATCTGTAATCGATGAAGACAATAGAGAATTATGCTGAATAATGTTTATTCAAGTAAGGAAATCTCCAACAAGCAGGAAATGGTCCTACGATATTCAGTTAAAATACAGACATAAAATAACCTTATCAAATGCAATGAAGGTACGTTGAGAGCGTTACGAGAATGGTTGCAAAATCCTCAAACGGAATAGTCATCAAAGACTCGCGAAAACTAAGTCCATTTCGTGATCACAGTACATGAAAGATTCTCCAGTTCAAAATAGTTCACACTTCAAAATGATGATTCACGAATTAACACACGTGTTACGAAGAATAGTAACGCATACCCTGTTAAGCGGAAAATGTTGGAGTCCTACTTTGGAGCACGTTCAGACCTCTCGAAATATAAAGTCACCAAAAAGCATTGTAGTCCAGCAGTGTTCCTCCACTGTCCAACTCTCATTGGCTGAAGGTCATCCCCACCAAACGTACCTCATCATTAAGCTCTACAGACATGATTTGATTCAAGCTGACCACTTCCCGGACTAAACTAATGTATTACAACAATATTTAAATAAAGAAATGTAAATTTCCTGCTAAACTAAGATCATTCACAATAATAACAGACAAAGGATTCTTCATAAATAAATAAGGTAATATTCGTGCGCAAGTGCGCTCTTGTTATCTGACAACGAGTTATCATTAAATATTATTTAACCAATTATTTATATCTTCTTGACAGAAGCGTCTTTTGCTCCACTTTTCAATTGTAGTGTCCGCTAACACATGCGACTCTCCACTTTCAAATCATCACAGTTTTTAACAGCACTTGGAATAAATATTTAAGGAAAGTTACTCACAAAACAGTGAACTGTTCATTACATAAAATCACAAGTGTGAAAAATATGAGGTGCTGGTGTTGTGTTCATTTGCTGTGTAGATGTTGAGAGTACGACGTTCTGAAAGACATTTGCATAGTGAAACAGATGTAAAAGACGTCGTTAATCGATAAATAAAACAGATATAGATACGTAGCTTTCAGGTATGATAGCTATAGTGCAATGCTATCATCTGAGATACTATGTGCTGCAATCGCATGAAGCATTTAAAAGTTGTGAATTCAGAGGTTCATTGTGTAATGTTTATTCACTCTGAAATATTCACTTCTTAGTTCTAAACGTACTGAAATGCTGTTGTGTCATTGAATGCACCTCAATTTTCTGAGATCGAAAATGTATTCAGATTTGCATTAATATTTAACGTGAGTTATTGTCGAATCTCAAAGAGCTGTAACTTGGTCATTTATCAGCCGTCAAAATTCCCAGCTCTTGGCTTTACCCGGTTCTGGCGGCCACTCATTGTCCCTGCCCCTGGCTGGCCGGAAACTTTCAACTGCCCGAGCTGGCCGTTGCGCTCCCTGAGCTTTGGGCACGCTAGCGTTCAGCCGTGTATCAACTCAGCTTATCTCGTAGCAATTCTACGCACAGATTAGCTCGCCTGGATACGGATAACGTGACAGATATCATCTTGCATCCTACTAACAGAAGCATACTTCCATCATTACAACTTAATTTCAACTGTTGTAGCAAATATCATAAGATAAAACATAGAAGACGACTATGGGTATGGTCTATCGACCTATTAACAAGCATTAGATAAGGGATAATTTCATGTTCTTTCTCGAGAACTTATAATGATTAGAATAAAGTTCTTCAGTGATTTCCAAATATCTGAACACTCTTTTGGAGAACTATTAAAAGGAAGGACACACATATTAAACAAACCCACAAACAGGCGGTATGGTATACTACAACATTTCTCTGTTGTCGTTGCACATAGTATTCAGCATGTATCATATGTTGCACAGAGCTGACAAGGAGATCACAGCAAAAGTACGTAACAATGCACAACTGTATGTGCAATTTTACACCTTACTGTATTTCTAGTCATTCTAATTCTTTGAGAGAAGGGTATACATGAAAAGCAAACGTCAAAAGTTTCTATGAGACCTGCAAAAAATGGTTGAAATGGCTCTGAGCACTATGCGACTTAACTTCTGAGGTCATCAGTCGCCTACAACTTAGAACTAATTAAACCTAACTAACCTAAGGACATCACACACATACATGCCCGAGGTAGGATTCGAACCAGCGACCGTAGCGGTCGCTCGGCTCCAGACTGTAGCGCCTAGAACCGCACGGCCACTCGGACCGGCAAGAGACCTGCAGTCTAGGTGCTTTAAAATTCAGTATTTTTTATTTAATTTTTCAGTAGAAACTCTTGTTAATCCAGTATTGAATAGGTTCTTTGTATACGCGAACAGCAAAATAGTTTTATTAACCAAACTACAGCGCCTACAAAAAATGTCAGGACACGCCGGCTACAGCGTAAACAAGATGCATCCAGACTATTCTCCCGTAAATTGCTGTAGTCTGCCGGGACAAATATCTGTTACAATAAAGTCGCCTGGACAGTCAACGGAAATTTAGTAAAACAATTTTGAAATGACTACTGAGTTATTAAAGACACGTAACATTTTTAAGATGTCGGTTATGCTGAGTGAACATCGCACTGAAAACGACGATGTTTTCCCAAGTTTATAAGGAAACCACTAATTTTGGCAGAAATAGATTTTTCTAAAATTAAATGAATTATAATATAAAGTTATTTATCACAGCTACTACATGTGACCTGCTACATATCATTTTAATGAGATTAACTCAGTAATTTCTAGATGGGATACAGTGACTTTTGACGAGTTTGGTGTACTTCTCATTTACTTGTGAACGGAGCGGTATGGCTGCTCTTTCGTGTTTAAAAGCTATCAAGACGTGTCAACTACATTTTTTAAACAGCACAGTGTAATTTAAGTTACAGCACGCAAAGTGGCCACTCAGTACGTCATATGATGAAAAATCTCACAATTATGTGCAAATGTCATTTCAAAAAACTTAATAGCTCTTATGAATAGCTAAAATGTGATCATTTTCCGTTGTGAGTTATGTGAGGATCTAAGAAGCGGAAGACACAGCTTTGTAACCTCTTTGTGTCCTAAAAATCATTTGGGAAACTCTACAGACAAAAAAATCACTCAAAATGAAACAAATATTACGTATAATATTTTGTACGAGAGTAAAATATTTTCTAAGAAACTAGATTCAGAAAAGGATGCAACCTTGATGCATTTGCATGAAATTTTTTTGACTTTGTTGAAGCAGACAATTGACTTTTGGTGACAGTAGCGTTGTGTGAACGACGCAATGGTTCACAATGGAACTTGCGTCGACTTTAAACAGGTTACAAAACAGGCGAATCAACTTCTTCCACAGTTATGTTTTGGCTAGTCGTATATGTTGTTTCCCAGCCATTTTGTCTGGATAGGTCCATTTACTTTATAGCGAGTTGCCCTCGCTAGGGAACGAAAGTCGTCTTAGGATGGCAAAGTGCCTTAAAGTGTATGCAATGTAAGGAAATGCCAGATAAAAAGAGCAATATTAACTACATGCTCTTCTTCCCTTGAAAACAGTGTTACTATTTTACAAAACAGAGAGGAAGATAAATATATGGTTCTGTCTGAAGAGATTTAATTTTTTTTCACATTACGCTAAAGATCCAAATTTCATATTACGCGAGCAAATTGAAATTTTCGTTACACGATATTACAGAGATAATACTAGTCATTGTATCAATTCATTGCCATTTCATGTCATATATTCTCTGGATAGTTGTGTAATGAACACTCTATCACTTACCTTTGCACATATGTTGTATTTTGACTACTGTTTTAGGAGATATATGTGGCACTTGGCATTAACGAAAACTAAATATTGCGTATATATTGCTATAATTTTCGAATATATATATATATATATATAATATATATATATATGATATATATATATATATATATATATATATATGATTTTTTTTGCATGATACTTGTCCTGTATCCATAAGTTTGTACACCAGATACTGGAGAATGTTCTCTGACTGAAACCGGTCGTACAACTAAAATCAAATTATTCTGCAGCTTCACCTGTTGCAGTATGTGATTCGTACTTTTGTCTTTTGTAACGCTTATCTGAAGGTGTGGATAATTATTATTATGGAAATAATCATGACTGCGTTAATTGAATCTGAGTATATGTGTGTATATTTCGCTATTTAAGTAATATAGAAATATTTTAACGGTAATAATTATTTGACTGGCAAAAATACAAGGAACAGGTAAATAGCACTGACATATTTAATTTATTTACGCTGATAACTTGCGATCCTTACTGTTATTCATTCGTAAGCATTTTCTTCATCTTGATGTAAAGATATTTTCTTGGACCCATACTTTTGTTCGGATCAAAAGAAGCGTTAAACTCTTCAGTCATGTCGACTTACCTGTTTGAATTTATGTCTCTGTAACAATTTTTGTCATTTCCTACTTGTGACGGTCATTTCCGCTATTGTCGGTGTATACATATCTACCCCGATGAGCTAAAACGTCATGACCACCTGCTTAATAGAGGATTAGTCTATCTTTGGAACGCAGTGGAACGGCGATACTGCGTGGCTTGTAGAGCGTGGTGTGTTTTTGGAGATATGCGACGCCAGGTGTGTAAGTACTGGTCACGCAATTCACGTAAATTAATGAGCCAGTGGTTGTGGCCGCAGAGCTGGCGCCCGATAGCGTTCCAGATGTACTCCGCAGGGTTCAGATAAGACGAAGGTGGTGGCCAAGACATCAACGTATATTCAGTGTCATGCTCTCCAAACCACTTTAGCAGAATTCTGGCCTGCTGGCACAGAGAGTTCTGCTGTTGGAAGATAGCATCACCGTCAGAGATGACGTCAAGTTTGAATTGATGCATGAGGTCCACAATAATGTTCACGTAGTCCACAGCTGTCACGGTGCCTTCGATTAGTACCATAGATCCCACGGAAGCCTAAGTGAATATCGTCAGTAGCGCAGTAGCGGCATTACTGTCCCCAATGGCTTGTGTCCGTGGCGCGGCGTGAGTTGCGAACAGCATTTCTCTCGGCTGACGGCGTATATGGACACAACCATGGTGATTCATTCGACAGGGTGATATATTTCCACTGATCGACGGTTCGATTTCAATGATGCCGTGTTCACTGCTTTCTTAACTGACGATGTCATTAGGTCAACATGAGAAACAAGTAGGGGCCGTCTGCTACTAAGCCCCACGTGCTCTCAACGGCACACCCTACCAAACGCCTTCCAGAAGAAAAAGAAAGCGGAATCAATCTGGGCACCGGTTTTTTCTGCATTATGGATCTCATGGACAAACAGAGCGAGTTGAGTTTCGTGCGGTCCTTTTTTACGCAATCGATATTTGTCCCTACTAAGTTTTCAGTCACTAGGAAGATCATAATATTTTTAGCATAAAATCTGTTCCAAAATCAAATTCAGGGTGATTCACCTGCCCCTACCGATGTCGTTTTATGCAACCCTTCATAAACCACGTGCAGGATTTTCATATTCTCTCGTTCACTACGCGCGTACTAGTAGTCCTACAGAAAAAATTAGCAGAATCTTTTTGTAGGAACTTAATGTAGTCATATTTTATATTGGATACGTTTTCGCTAGAGGCCATAGCTTTCGAGTTATTCAAGGAAAGTATAGAAAAATGACCTTCACACGCACTCCCATTCCCTCACTCACCCCCATCGCTCAGGATGTTTTGGTCCGATTGACTGGTCTTGTTATAACACCGGCATGGTCGAGTACTAACAAACCGTAAAGTTGACTTTTGTGTAAATTTTACCTAACAATTTTATAAATTTAACTACATAAAATAAACAATTACATCATTGTATTCGCCGGGACTTCTGACTATGAAACTACTGTGCCTAATACGGGTAAATCTGGATCGAACGGTCTTCATAATTGGTTTTAGCGTAACGATTACAAAAGTCGTTTTTCGTTCATCATCATCATTGGCACTTTAAATTACCAGTGTTAACGAAGTAGCCGACTATTCTGGAGGCATAATAACCCGATGAATGGAGACAAAGAAAGATCGAATATCGGGAAGAGTTCGGGTAGTAGGAAATTTTTATACGGTGGTAGGAGGGAGTGCCGCAAACAACATACTAGAAATCCTGACTAGTGAGTTTTGAGTAGGGAGTGGAGATGCATTTGAACATCACTTCTGTAAGTTTTTCTTGAATAACTCGAAAACCATGGCCTCCAGCGTGAACGTATCACAGAACAAAATGTAACTGCGTTGAATATAATGGCAAAGATCCTGCTCATTGTTTCTACAGGACTAACAGTTTGCGCGTGGCGAGCGAGAGAATACGGAAATCTCGCGTGTAGTTTATAATGTCCAGCTGTAGCGAGGCGTGTTCCATAAAACGACAGCGGTGGCGGTAGCTGAATCGTCCTGCATTGTTGGATGTGTCGTATTGTTACCCTGGGTATTCATACTTCGTTTGATTTTAATTGCGCTATACTGAAATTGTATTTCAATTTCCCACCATTCAAACAACTTCTAATAGCGAGGATTATTTCACTGTCTGGAACTCACGTAGATTTGTATTACGTATTCGGAACATGGCTAAATAAGTTATTTTTTCTCCCTTGGCCCTTCTCATCCTGATATGCTATCTGTATTCTGTAGATTTAGTCCATTCTGATAGAAATTCTCCCGACGCGGTCAACCTAGGATGACTATAAAACGAGAGCGCAGTTTAGTTGCGAAGGGAAACAATCCAAGCCGGAAAAGGCTGCGGTATTGTATCGGGTTGCTGGTCAGAGCGGTGAAGCACAATGCCGCAGTAGGTAGCTGCCGTATGGGAGAATACTGGCTGATACGGCAGGGAGGGGAGGGGGTCGAGTGGCCCCTGGCGTTGGCTGCAGGCGAGCTGCCGCACGTGGCGGAGCTTCCCGGGATTATTGCGCGCTAGCATTGGCGATTGACTTGAAAGCAGGTGAGGGGTGGCGACGCGAAAGCACATGTGCCCTCATGCAATTTTATATGATGTCGTTGGGCGAGCGGAGTGAATGGAAGGAGAGAGAAAACTGGGAAAGGGAAGAGAAGTTACAGGCTGAGCACGAAAGAAGGAAACCACGGCAAAGAGAAAATATCTCGTCCAGGCAGTGAAAAAGCCAAATTCATTCAGCGACTTTGTTTTCTGTCAGATGATTGTATGTTGTTCAATATTTTTCCGGTTAGTAGATGAAACACCAAACGTGCTATTCGAGAAGGTATACAAATACAGCACACGTCTACAGGTATCACGATACCTTCATTGGACTCACAACTTTTCCCATTTGCAACTTCCGTTAGCTACATGGATAAGTGAAATTCAAGCGTATGAAATGTGATGAAAAAGGTTCAAATGGCTCTGAGCACTATGGGACTTAACATCTATGGTCATCAGTCCCCTAGAACTTAGAACTACTTAAACCTAACTAACCTAAGGACAGCACACAATACCCAGCCATCACGAGGCAGAGAAAATCCCTGACCCCGCCGGGAATCGAAGCCGGGAACCCGGGCGTGGGAAGCGAGAACGCTACCGCACGACCACGAGATGCGGGCGAAATGTGATGAATGGGATGGACGTTTCAGCTATTCTTACTTTAAATCTCTCGTTTAATCCACTTGTCCTTTCCCAATACAGGATAGAAAGAAGACAGCCGGCCGGAGTGACCGAGCGGTTAAAGGCGCTACAGTCTGGAACCGCACGACCGCTACGGTCGCAGGTTCGAATCCTGCCTCGGGCATGGATGTGTGTGATGTCCTTAGGCTAGTTAGGTTTAAGTAGTTCTAAGTTATAGGGGACTTATGACCACAGCAGTTGAGTCCCATAGTGCTCAGAGCCATTTGAACCATTTTTGAAAGAAGACATGGGATTACAGGTCAGTCGCCAATTTCCGAGCGGTTAGAAGCAAATGCAGAAGACAAACTGTCAGTGAAGGCTGGTTGATCGTTTGCAGCAGCGCCTAACACTGTCACAAGGCATCTACGAGAGGAGTGGATTTTAAGAATCGATAGGATGCTCGCAGCAGAGGATTCAAGGACATTCAGGGGTCTGATTAGCGACGTTTATTTGCAATCAAACTAACCACTGCACTGAAGGCTAATTCTAAACATTGGGGAAAGCAAAGGGTGCAAGTGGTTGCGCAACAGAAATCAATGTTTGAGCCCGTGGAGTGAGCGCTGAAAGAAGCAGAGAACTCTGCCACCACTTTAAATACAAGCTTTGAGGGCAGCACTCCAAGTGAGAGCCAGACTTGTCGGAGCTTACAGAAGCTGATAATGAACGACACGGAGTTGGTGTCCCAATGATCTGAGTGAAAACTATGTCTGAATACAAAATCACCGATTTTTAAAAGATTGTGGCGGCGCACTATTTCCTCTTGCTATAGTCGGCCCACCAATCAGCCGGCACTTTACAGGCTTCAGTCAATCTGACGAGTGGCTCTGCACCTCCAAGGCGCCTTTGGTCAACCAAATTCACATTCTTCCCCTTTCCCTACTCGGATGATGATGATGGTGATGATGACGATGTTTGGTTTGTGGGACGCTGAACTGCGCGACTATCACCACCCGTACAAATTCCCAATCTTTACACTATCCTATGTTGCCACTTTCACGAATGATGATGAAGTGATGACGACATCACAAACACCCAGTCCCCGGGCAGATAAAATCCCCCGCCCGGCCGGGAATCGAGCTCGGGACCCAATTATCCAGAGGCGGCAATACTAGCTACTAGACCACGGGCTGCGGACCACTAATCGGCAGGCATGGATGTATCTGGACTTTTCATTAACAAACTCCTATTACGTTTGGATCTTATGAAATCGACTTCGCCCTTTTCGGTGAACCATGAATAGTTCCCACCCACCGCTTTTCCTATTGTTGTATTTCTGACGTTAAATGGTGTAGCCACGTTCCAAACATATTAACTAACAGACGCAAAAATGGGTTTAGCTCTCTTTGAGTCAATACAGACATTACTGACAAATTCACTTTCATTCTTACGTTTAGTCAGTATTCAAAAAATGTTTCACCTATCTTGAACAAACCTATTTCATAGATAAAATTTAGCAGTAAATGTGTTCTACTTTTTCCTCTGAGAAGTTGTGTGGCATCACCTTTTCCATAGACCTATAACCACTGGCTTTCCGATACCATCCTGAGCACTGCCTCAGTGTATTACTTTGTGGTTGCAGTTTTCGAAAGCCCGGCAAAAGAAATTTGGTGACGTGTTCCATAATTGCAAATAATAGCGGAAAAAATTCATTACAAACATTAAACAAAAACCCTCAAAAATAAGAATTTGACTACGGGACTATAAAAATTTGTCAATTGAACGAAATTGAGCCTCACTGCTAAGTTGCCTGGACACAAGTAGCAGGCCAAGGTGAACTCCGCCAGGCCCTTAAGTGTGCTTTGCAGAGTATCCATGTAGAACAGGTTAATTACCGGAAGTTTTTACCGGCCACTCGATTCCACCGTAACATTTGTAGGATCATTCAATGAAAGTATATGCAGAGTACTGCGGAAATACCCAAATCTTGCAATGTTAGCTGGAGGCACTTTTAACCTACCGAGTATGGACTGGTACATCTATGGATTCATTTCAGTGGTACAGACAGTCAGTCTGGCCACGTATTTTTAACACGTTTTCCGAACTCTGTCTTGAATTACTACACAGAACAAAATTTTTTGCATCATCTCGGTTCGCAGAACTCCTGAAGATAGACGTTGACTGTGGATATCGCATCACAGACACAGTCCCATTGACTTTTCAGAGATCTCACTAAACCCGCCCAACGATGTAAACAACCATGCATGAGCATCGCGTAAAAGACGGAGGGGGTCCGACAGCCAATCAGTTCCAGTCATTCCACCTGGAAGGAGGTACACGGCTCGTGTTTTCTGTAGTTCAACCATGCCTAGACTGTCAATACGGAGGTTCGATCGCGTCCGCATTGTTACTTTGTGCCAAGAAGGGCTCCCAAAAAGAGAAGTGTCCAGGCGTCTCGGAGTGAACCAAAGCGATGTTGTTCGGACATGGAGGAGATACAGAGAGACAGAACTGTCGATGACATGCCTCGCTCAACCGCCCAAAGACTATTATTGCAGTGGATGACCACTACCTACGGATTATGGCGCGGACGAACCCTGACAGCAAGGCCACCATGTTGAATAAAGGTTTCGTGCAGCCACAGGACGTCGTGTTAGGAACTCAAACTGTGCGCAATAGGATGCATGATGCGCAACTTTACTACCGACGTCCATGGAGAGGTCCATCTTTGCAACCACGACACCATACAGCGCTGTACAGATGGGCCCAACAACATACCGAATGGACCATTCAGGATCGGCATCAGGTTCTCTTCAGCGATGAGTGTCGCATATGCCTCCAACAGAGTATCCTCTGAGAATTGTTTGGAAGCAACCCGGTCGGGCTGAACGCCTTAGACACACTGAACAGCAAGTGCAGCAAGGTGGAGGTTTCCTGCTGTCTTGGGGTGGCATTATGTGGAGCCGACGTACGCCGCTGGTGGTTATGGAAGGCACCGTCACGGCTGTACGATACGTGAATGCCATCTTCCGACCGATAGTGCAACCATATCGGCAGCATATAGGCGAGGCATTCGTCTTCATGGACGACAATTCCCGCCCCCATCGTGCACACCTTGTGAATGACTTCCTTCAGGATAACGACATCGCTCGACTAGAGTGGCTAGCATGTTCTTCAGACATGAACCCTATCGAACATGCCTGGGATAGATTGAAAAGGGCTGTTTATGGCCGACATGACCCACCAACCACTCTGATGGATCTATGCCGAATCGCCATAGAGGAATGGGACAATCTGGACTAACAGTGCCTTGATGAACTTGTCGATAGTATGCTACGACGAATAGAGGCATGCATCAATGCAAGAGGACGTGCTACTGCGTATTAGAGGTACCGGTGTGTACTGCAATCTGGATCACCAACTCTGAAGGTCCCGCGGTATGGTGGTAGTCTACAACATACAATGTGTGGTTTCATGAGCAATAAAAATGACGGAAATGGTGTTTATGTTGGTCTCTATTCCAGTTTTCCGCAAAGTTTCCGGAGCTCTCGGAACCTAGGTGATGCAAAAAGTTGTTTGATGTGTGCAGTTAGAAAATCCACACACAGTGGGTATAAACTCCTGGAAATTGAAATAAGAACACCGTGAATTCATTGTCCCAGGAAGGGGAAACTTTATTGACACATTCCTGGAGTCAGATACATCACATGATCACACTGACAGAACCACAGGCACATAGACACAGGCAACAGAGCATGCACAATGTCGGCACTAGTACAGTGTATATCCACCTTTTGCAGCAATGCAGGCTGCTATTCTCCCATGGAGACGATCGGAGAGATGCTGGATGTAGTCCTGTGGAACGGCTTGCCATGCCATTTCCACCTGGCGCCTCAGTTGGACCAGCGTTCGTGCCGGACGTGCAGACCGCGTGAGACGACGCTTCATCCAGTCCCAAACATGCTCAATGGGGGACAGATCCGGAGATCTTGCTGGCCAGGGTAGTTGACTTACACCTTCTAGAGCACGTTGGGTGGCACGGGATACATGCGGACGTGCATTGTCCTGTTGGAACAGCAAGTTCCCTTGCCGGTCTAGGAATGGTAGAACGATGGGTTCGATGACGGTTTGGATGTACCGTGCACTATTCAGTGTCCCCTCGACGATCACCAGTGGTGTACGGCCAGTGTAGGAGATCGCTCCCCACACCATGATGCCGGGTGTTGGCCCTGTATGCCTCGGTCGTATGCAGCCCTGATTGTGGCGCTCACCTGCACGGCGCCAAACACGCATACGACCATCATTGGCACCAAGGCAGAAGCGACTCTCATCGCTGAAGACGACACGTCTCCATTCGTCCCTCCATTCACGCCTGTCGCGACACCACTGGAGGCGGGCTGCACGATGTTGGGGCGTGAGCGGAAGACGGCCTAACGGTGTGCGGGACCGTAGCCCAGCTTCATGGAGACGGTTGCGAATGGTCCTCGCCGATACCCCAGGAGCAACAGTGTCCCTAATTTGCTGGGAAGTGGTGGTGCGGTCCCCTACGGCACTGCGTAGGATCCTACGGTCTTGGCGTTCATCCGTGCGTCGCTGCGGTCCGGTCCCAGGTCGACGGGCACGTGCACCTTCCGCCGACCACTGGCGACAACATCGATGTACTGTGGAGACCTCACGCCCCACGTGTTGAGCAATTCGGCGGTACGTCCACCCGGCCTCCCGCATGCCCACTATACGCCCTCGCTCAAAGTCCGTCAACTGCACATACGGTTCACGTCCACGCTGTCGCGGCATGCTACCAGTGTTAAAGACTGCGATGGAGCTCCGTATGCCACGGCAAACTGGCTGACACTGACGGCGGCGGTGCACAAATGCTGCGCAGCTAGCGCCATTCGACGGCCAACACCGCGGTTCCTGGTGTGTCCGCTGTGCCGTGCGTGTGATCATTGCTTGTACAGCCCTCTCGCAGTGTCCGGAGCAAGTATGGTGGGTCTGACACACCGGTGTCAATGTGTTCTTTTTTCCATTTCTAGGAGTGTATTTTAGACCTTTTAGTTACAAACAATGGAGAGACAGAAATTAGTGGTCATGATGACATTATAGCGACGGCGGTTACTAAGTTTAATGAATTCATTAAGAATGCTTGGAGAATATACACGCTAGCAAAAACAGAAAAGCAATTGTTAGCATCCCACTTAGACAACGAATGTACACAACTGAATTCTAATATGACAAACGTAGAGGAATTATAATCAAAGCTTAAACTGATTGTAACTCGCGCTCTGGAGGCGTGCCAAGACAGTGGAATAAGAATGGAAAACACCCATAGCGGTTTAATCATAAAATTCTCAAACTGTTGAAGAAGCAGGAATCGTTGCACTCTGCACTCTGCGATCAAAAAGAAAGGTGCCAATGTCGACGTGAAAAAGTTAGTAGGTGGGCCTGTAAGAAGACCGATGCAAGAAGCATAAAACTTCCATTGTCATACTTTAATGAAAGATATTGTCGAAAATCTAGAAAATTCTGGTCATACGTAAAATCATTAAGCGGATCGACGGCGGTTACTATCTAGCCACTCATCAACCAATCAGGGGTGGCAATAAAAGAAAGCAGAAAAGACGAAATTTTAAATTTCACGTTTAACATATCTTTCACTTAGGAAGATCATACAAACGTACCGTTGTTCGACTATCACACACAATCCCAAATGGAGAACACAGAAATAGGAATCCACGGTAGAGAAGCAATTAAAAGAGTTGGAAACAAATAATTCACCATGTCCAGACGGAATCCTACTTCGGTTTTGCAGAGAGTACTCTGCGACATTGGTCCCTTATTTAGTTTGCATTTATCGCGAATCTCTCACCCAGCGTAAAGTCGCAAACTCCTGCATAAAAGCGGAAGTGAATCCTGAACATAAAAGGGGTAAAATGACAGACCCACATAATTATACTGAAATATATTAACGTCGGTTTGCTGCAGGATTATTGAACATATTCTGAGTTCGAATACAATGAATTTCCCTAAGATGGCAAAGCTTCTGTCCACAGATCAGCTTGGATTTAAAAAGCATCACTCGTGCGAACCTCAGCTTTCCCAATCCTCGTATGATTTCCTGCGAACCAGGCGTGAAGGGCAATAGCCGTATTCCTAGATTTCAGGAAAGCATTTGACACCATGCCCCATTGCAGACTGCTGACGAATGTTCGAGACTACGAATTAGGTTCTCAGTGGTGTGAGGGGATCGAAGACGTCTTAAGCAATGCAATCCAGTGTGCTGTCCTCGACGACGACTGTTCATTAGAAAAAAGGGTACCGTCAGGAGGGCACCAGGGAAGTGTGACAGGACGGCTCTTACTGTTTATATACAAAATCGATCTGACGGACAGGATGAGTAGCAACTGACGGCTGTTTACTGATGATGCTGTAGTGTTCGGGAAGGTGTCGTTGTCCTACATTTACATCTACATGATTACTCTGCAATTCACCGTTAAGTGCCTGGCAGAGGATTCATCGAACCACTTTGCAGCTACTTTTGTAGCGTTCCTCTCTCGAACATCTCGCGTGAAAAATAAACATTTGAATCTTTCGGTGTGAGCTCTTATTTCTCTTATTCTACTATTATTATCTCTTCTCTCTATGTAGGTGGGAGCCAGCAAAATATTTCCACACTCTGAGGAGAAAGCTCATGATGGAAATTTTATGAGAAGATCCTTGCCACTACGAGAAAAACCTTTGTTTTAATGACTGCCACCCCAATTCACGTATCATATGCGTTGCAGTGTCTCTGTTATTTCGCGATACTAAAAACAAACTACCCTTTTTTGAACTTTTCCCATGATCTCCGTCAATCCTACCTGACACAAATCCGCCCGTCACCGCACAACAGTGTTCCAGAATAGGGCGGACAAGCGTTGTGTAAGCAGTCTGCCAAGAAATCGCAGTCTTCCCTTTGCTTTTCCCACAACATTATCTATAAGATCGCTCCAATCTAAGTTATTCGTATCTGTAACCCTTAAGTGATTAGTTGAGTTTACAGCCTTTAGATATTTGTGGTTTACCGTGTAACTAAAATTTAGAGGAATCTTTTTAGTTATGTTGTTGTGGCAGGATACAAGATGACTTGGAAAGAACTTCTAGTTGTTTCGATGTCTGGAAGCCTGCTCTAAATGTACTGCGGATGAGTAGGAACAAGCCGGCCGCGGTGGTCTCGCGGTTCTAGGCGCGCAGTCCGCAACCGCGCGGCTGCTACGGTCGCAGGTTCGAATCCTGCCTCGGGCATGGATGTGTGTGATGTCCTTAGGTTAGTTAGGTTTAAGTAGTTCTAAGTTCTAGGAGACTGATGACCACAGCTGTTAAGTACCATAGTGGTCAGAGCCATTTGAACCATTTAGTAGGAAAAAACAATCTTGTAAGGTTCGAACACAGCTTCAGTTGTGTGGTGCCTGACACAGTCACATCGATTAAAAACCTATGCGTAACGTTACAGACCGATGTGAATTGGAACAAGCACGTAAGGACGGTAGTAGTAAAGACGAATGGTCAATTACGGTTTATTGAGAGAATTTTTGTAAAGTGTGGTTCATCTGTAAAGGAGACCGCGTATGAAACACTAGTGTGTCCAATTACTGAGTACTGCTCGAGTGAGTGGGATCCTCTCCATGTCGGATTAAAGGAAGACATAGAAACAATTCAGAATCGTGCTCTTAGATATGTGACCGGTAGGTTCGATCAGCATGCTAATATTACGGAGATGCTTCGTGAACATAAACGAGAATTCTTGGAGGGAAGACATTGTTCTTTTCGCAAGCCACTATTGAGGAAATTTAGAGAACTGTCGTTTGAGGCCGACTACAGAACTATTCTACTGCCGCCAACGTACATTTCGCGTAAGGACCACGAAGGTAAGATCAAAGAAATTAGGGATCGTATGGAGGCTTAAGGACAATCGTTTCTCCCTCGCTCGATTTTCGGTTGAGACAGGGAAGGATATGACTAATGGTGATAAGTGATATCCTCCGCCATGTACCATACGGCTTGCTGAGTATGTATATAAATGTAGATATAGAAACAGTCATTACACGAATGTCTCAAAAAGTCGCATAAGAAAACTGTTTCAACAGATGAAATTCACAATTCTTTTATGTTGTTGTTGAACATGTACAAATTTCTTTGACGAGACCAAGCGTCTTTTCGAAGAGAAGAAGACAAGCTAGTGGAATGAATAACCTGAGAAATAGAGACGGGAAGAGAGGAACCGGTAAGGCTTGGAGAGGATCAGGGGACAGGGACATTTCACAGAATCATACAAGCAATGCGACTAAACAAAAAAGTGGTATCTAGAGGAGAATAATAATATTGCAAACCCCATTCTACAAATTTGAAGGACTATTGGATATTAGCTGGACAAAGGGGAAGGATGAGACAGTGAACTGGTAAGCATTACGAGCCAAAAGTAATATTACACTGAAGCGCCAAAGAAACTAGTACAGACATGCGTATTCAAATACAGATGTATGTAAACAGGCAGAATATGGCCCTGCTGTCGGCAACGCCTGTATAAGACAACAAGTGCCTGGCACAGTTGATAGATCGGTTACTGCTGCTACAATGGCAGGTTAAGAGAGTTTAAACCAGGTGTTATAGTCGATGCACCATTCCACGAGAGTACCGTGAATATCATGAATCTGGTAGAGCATCAAATCTCCGTCAACGCTGCTGCCGCAAAAAGACTCTGAAAGAACGGGATTAACGATGACTGAAGAGAATCGTTCAACGTGCCAGAACTGCAACCCTTCCGCACATTGCTACAGATTTCAATGCTGGGCCATCAACAAGCGTCAGCGTGCCAACCATTCTACGAGACATCATCGATATGGGCTTTCGGAGCCGAAGGCCACTCTTGTACCCTTGACGACTGCACAACACCCCTAATACGTCTAGTGGTGGGTGGTGGTTAGTGTTTAACGTCCCGTCGACAACGAGGTCATTAGAGACGGAGCGCAAGCTCGGGTTAGGGAAGGATTGGGAAGGAAATCGGCCGTGCCCTTTAATACGTCTAGATACGACTCTGACGGGTGACACGTTCGTAAGCGTCCTGTGTGATCACCTGCATCCATTCATATCCACTGCGCATTCCGAGGGACTTGGACAACTCCAACATACAATGCGACACCCACACGTCCGTAATTGCTACAGAGTGGCTCCAGAAACACGTTTCTGAGTTTAAACACTTCCGCTGGCCACCAGACTCCCCAAACATGAACATTATTGAGCATATCTGGGATGCCTTGCAACGAACTGTTCAGAAGAGATCTCCATCCCCTCGTACTCTTACTGATTTATGGACAGCCCTGCGGTATTCATGGTGTCAGCTCCCTCCAGCACTACTTCAGACATTATTCGAGTCCATGTCACATCGTGCTGCGGCACTTCCGCGTGCTCGCGGGGGCCCTACACGATATTATGCAGGTGTACCAGTTTCTTTGGCTCTACTGTGTAGATTAGTAAGGGAAATAAAAAATAAAAAGAAACCAATAAGCGGAGTATCAAGAGGATTTATTGATCTGGAGGAAACGATAGTAAAACAGGTGTCTGTAGAAAAAATGACGAGTAGCAGCTATAATATGCTGGAGGGAAAGAAATGAAGCATAATTCAGAGCGCCGGGCAGTGTGGCCGAGGGGTTCTGTACTCTTCAGTCTGGAACCGCGCGACCGCTACGGTCGCAGGTCCGAATCCTGCCTCGGGCATTGACGTGTGTAATGTCCTTAGGTTAGTTAGGTTTAAGTAGTTCTGAGTTCAAGGGGACTGATGACCTCAGATGTTAAGTCCCATAGTGCTCAGAGCCATCTGAACTATTTGATAATTCAGAAGTGAAACATTGTAGAAGCGGCAAATGCTTTATGATGTATCCGAGTGGGACAAACATGTCAAAGATTCTGTACAGCACCTAGGAGTACATATATCTCTTCTAATAAAATTTCTTTACCAGTTACGCACTTATGGAATCGACTGTGTGAAGCAGAACATTGCAGAATAATAATTAAATTCGAAGGGTAGTCTGGTTCTTCAGTTTAATGGGAAAAGTGTTAGGGAAAATCTTTTGCTTGAAGCATCTTGTCGCTTCTTAGCAGTCAGCTGAAGAATATGGTTATGGACTTGCTACTTAATTAGGACTAGGTACTCAACGTCCTCAGTTCGAAGGTAAATATTACGAGCATCCTCGTAGGTGTTTCTGTGGTTGTCATGATGTGTGCAGTGAAGAGAATGATAGCGTCTGCTGAGATTTTTTGCGAATGGATAACACACCACAGGCCTGTTTTACTGAGGCCTTAACGCTTTCAAACAATGTGGTTCCGTTTGAAGCAACCTAGAGTTTTCTTATTTCTTGGCCTATGCACAGTAACTGCTCCTGTAGCGGTCCTTTACGTCTTCAGTACGTGCTACCCTCTAGTAGCTGCAGCTTGAACTACTTCATATGTTTGAAATCTTAGCAGTTAAACGAATAAACGGAGGAACCATTTTTGTTAGCGGTGCACGCTTCTCGTTGGTTTCAAATTGTGATGAATATGGCTCTATTAGGCATGTTGTGTGAATGGATTAGGTACAGAGAATTGTCCTCTTCAAATTTATACTCTATGTATTTCGATAATAATTAAATTAACGTATTTATTTTCGTAATTATTGTGGCGGTTCCTCTTGAAACCACTGCGGCTCTAAGGGAAACTTGACTAGCTGTGACAGGTTACGTATTTCCAGTTTCACACGATGTTGTCTCGAAAAATAAAGGAAGAGAAAATTCTGGCACGCCTTATGACACGGATTTCTTCTGATGCCGACTCAGAGATCGACGGTAGACTGTGAAACTGGAGATGATGTGTTAGCTGAAGACAGTGGTCTCGACTTGAGGTAGTACGCTATAACAAATAGTTATCCAGACAAAACAGAAATTCTTTGAGTTCCAAGTGCATCAACAGAACAAAAAAAAGTAAAACTGTTCTTCCAGTTGGTAAACTGTAGTATAAAGAAGGGCCCTAGCAGAATCAGATGGAAGTGTGCTCTCTGTCACCTAGTTCTATGCCTATTTGCCGAAAGGAACTGCGTTTTAGCTTACCACCTAAAGTAACGACATTTCATGCGCAGTGCCTCCATTTAAACCACCCCTTAAGCTTTCGGTTACTGTATGTGACGCTTGTCTTTCACACTGTTCAGTCTCAATGTATGTCTAATACATTTACATGTACGTAGATACCCCGCAAGCCACAGTACGGTGCGTAGTGGAGTATACCCTGTACCACTATAGTCATTTCCTTTCCTATAACCACTCGCAGATAGAGAGACGGAAAAACAACTGTCTGCATGCCTCCGTACGAGCCCTAATATCTCGAATCTTACCTTCGTGGTCCTTGTGCGCCATGTATGTTGGCGGCAGTAGAATCGTTCAGCAGTCAGCTTCAAATGCCGGTTCTCTAAATATTATCAGTAGTGTTTCTCGAAAACAACATCGCCTTCCCTCCAGGGACTCCCATTTGAGCTCCCGAAGCATCTCTGTAACACTTGATGTTGTTCAAACCTACTAATAACAAACCTAGCAGCCCGCCTCTGAACTGCTTCTATGTCGTATTTAAACCTGACTTATTACGGATTCCAAACACTAAACATTATTCAAGAATAGGTCGCACAGCCGGCCGGTATGGCCGAGCGGTTCTAGGCGCTTCAGACTAGAACCGAGCGACCGCTACGATCGCAGGTTCGAATCCTGCCTCGGGCAGGGATGAGTGTGATGTCCTTAGGTTAGTTAGGTTTAAGTAGTTCTAAGTTCTGCTGACCTCAGATGTTAAGTCCCATAGTGCTCAGAGCCATTTGAACCATAAGTCGCACCAGCGTCATATATGTGATCTCCTTTACAAGGTAAACTACTCTTTCCTTAAATTCACCCAATAAACCGAAATCGATCAATCGCCTTCCCTACCACAGTTTTTCTTTCTTCAAGGCCCATACGAGACAGTTCAACAAGGGGGTGAATGGAAGCCTTAGACCCGCTTAGTGATTTTACATAGGACCAAAATTATCTCGGGTCCTCTGCCAGATCTTTTGCTAAGTTTTGACGGTTGTAATTGTTGTATTCTTCAGCTACTGGTCTTTTCACAGACGCACGAATCTCCACTAATGTGTCATTTGTGCATTCTCTTTGAACTGAGATTTCCAGAGTCTCTGCTTCCTCAATATCTTCCTAATTTCGTTATTAAGCCAGCCATGGTGGGTGAGCAGTGGTAAAAATTGCTGTTTTGAAGAGCACGCCGGAGCGCGTACTGTGAAGCAGTCGCCCTCCGTTTCTGGCGGTGGCGCCGCTGTGGCAATCGCAGCTTTGGTGTCTCCCTCTGGTGGGAAAGGGGAAAGGTTGCCTGTTCACTGCATTTAAGGGGCGCTATGAGCTCGCCAGTCGGTTAGTCTGGGCGAGTCTGGAGTCAGTCTGGTGTCAGTCTCTCGTTCCCAGCTTGCTAGTCGGTCTCTCGTCCGAATTTGTGGCGCAGTGAGAGAACTCAACGAGTGGTCACCCGGTCGGGGGTTAGTTCCTGCATCTGAGTCAGCGCGTTAGGCCGCCAGTCTGCTCGAGTTGCTCAGGCAACGGTCATTGGTGGTTGGATCGATCGGTAGGTCGGTCGCGCACTGTGACACAAGATGACTTGTCCGCCTTGAGCATCGGCGGATGTTAGGTCGCCACGCGAGTCCAGTGGGCCGCGCCGTATAGCGAGGGGTAGTGGCTTCACGGCCGACACGAGAGCAACAGGAGTCAACCCACGACATCGGTCCGGCCGGTGCGAGCTGCGACGCCGTGAGACGGGAAATCGGTGCGCCTTCCTGCGTCCGTTGAAGCGGCCGGTTCGGGAGAGCGTTTTGGGGGTGCTGCGCCAGGTCCTCGCCAGAAATCGCAGTTTATTAGAAGTTAAGTGATTGGTGATATGTTGTTTCATTTACTTGTTAAATTCTACTTGTTTTCTTGGTGAGGTCACCAGCCGCTTTGTTTTGGGGTCGTCCAACCATTCTTCTCCGTTTGCCCACCCACGAGAAGGTGGTTATTTATGAATTGGGCTGTCCGTTTTTCCCTTGTGGAGTAGGGGCGGGTTAGAGCAACCTGCGGTTCGGTAGTCGCCCTATCAGTCTGCCGTACGTTAATAGCTGCCTCTGTCATGTTTGTCGGATTCGGTGTGTTAACGAATTTATTGCTTGAAGTGTAACGGTCTAATTCCTGAAATATGTTTTTATCTTGCCTATCATCTTGAGAGGCGGTATATGTGTACCGTAGAGCATGTTTGGCCAACTTTGTATAATTTTATGTAAGATTGCATTTCATGGGCTTTTATTTAAATGGTCATTTTAGTATATAAAGTTGCCACACTTCTACCGTAAGAATTTTCTTAGAAGTTAAGATCAAAGCGCACCTTCAGTGGCAAGTAAATCTTTTAATTTTAACGTTTTGTACCATTTCCATCCCCCATACGGGGTGCATAGTCTGTGTGCTTGTGTAAATTGTTAAAACTTTTACTTTAAGGTAATCTGGTGTGCCGCAGATTTGCACCTGTGTAGTCTTTCAGAGGTTGTTGTGAGCGGTCGTGACTACGGCCGTGTCAAAAGGGAGCGGCAAGATTCTCAGCCCGAAAGCTCATAGACTCAAAGATTTGTTACTTTCTGCCTCTGAATAAATTGTAACTTGATATTTAGAGGGTGCATTCTGCTTATAATTTTAATTCTGTTTCTTAAAAAAAAGCTTTTAGGAATAAAATTCCCATTTGTTAAAAGGAATTTCATTTTGATTTCATCAGTTACTCACTGGCAACTACTTCCACGCTCACACAGTGTGATTAAATGTTAATGTTCTTGATGAATCGGTAGTAAAAAAAAGTAAATTCTTAAGAAAAAGTTTAGAATGTAAAATCACGGCTCAGTGGGTCTTTTCCATCATTTATCCTCTTACAAGGTACATAACTTTCCAGACCACTATTTACAATCTGCTTAAACTTTTACCATAATTCCTCTACGTCCATCCTACTGCAAATACGTGATGCCAGTTCATTGTCTAAGTGAGATGCTAAAACAACTGATTATCTGCTCCGTCTTTCAGAAAAACTCTCCAAGCCTTCTTGACTGATTTGTTAACTTTCGTAACCATAGTTGCTGTAATGACATCATGCTCGCTAATTCCCGTTTCTACACTGACATCGTCGAAAAGTTCCATCCTATTTGTAGCTACAAAATCTAAGATATTTCCACCGTGTCTGGGCTGCCGAGTTAGCTGCTCAAGACAGTTTTCAGAAAACGTATTCAAAAGCATTTCGCATGACTGTCTGCCTGTAGCCCCCCGCAATGAATTCATAGACGTCCCAGTCTATACTCGGTAGGTTAAAGTCGCCTCCAACTAGTACTGCATGATCTGGGTATTTCCATGCTATTGAACATAGACTTTTTCTTGCATAAGTCGAGAACTGTCACAGCAAAGTCGGGTGGCCGGTGAAAATACATAACAATTAACTTATTTTCACATATACCTGTTATACGCGACCAGATAACTTCACTGTCACTCTCAACTTCGATCTCAATAAAGATAATATTTTTGTCAGCTGCAATGAACACTCCCCTTCCAATGGCCTCTAATCTGTATTTCCGATATACTTTCCACGAAGTCGCTAAGTATCTCAGAGCTTTCCACTTCGGGTTTCAGCCAGACCTCGGTCCCCAGAATAATCTGAGCGCGAGAATTTTCCTGTAGGACAGCAAATTCGGGAACTTTATTAGGAATACTTCGACAGTTTACTAATTAAATTTTGACAGCAGAAGTGTCTTAACACTAAACGCTGTCTGACTTCCCTTGCTGCGTATTGGTTGGCGAGTGCTCATCAGACGACCTGAAAGTACCGTCTAGCCAAGAAAACCCTCATGTGTGCCTCACAAGAACTCTGCTACCCGAGTAGCTGCTTCCATTGTGTAGTACACCCCTGACCCATCAAGTGGAGTCCTAAAAATGCCACACGGTAAGGCAAATCAAGAAATCTGCAGCCAAGAACGTCACAGAGTCGACGAAGCCTTTGTTTAAGGCCCTCCACTCGGCTACAAATCAAAGGACTACGATCAAGTCTGGGAACAATGCTGCAAATCGCGAGCTTTGCTGGGACCCCGCGAAAGACGCCAGCAGTGTTCACCGCCTCCGTCAACCACCTGTATGAACTGAGGATGGCCTCAGAACACATGCGACAGGCGTCGTTGGTGCCGACGTGAGACACAACTTGCAGACGACTGCATCCTACACGCTCGATAGCCGCAGGCCAGGCCTCCTTCACAATTCGGACTAGAGCCCCCAGCAGATATATCGAACGCACTTTGGCTTTCTTTCCAGCCCTAAACGCTATCTGCCTAAGGGAATCCACAACGTGCTGAACGTTGAAGCTTCCGATAACTAGCAAACCCCTCCCCTGTGTGCCTGCTCAGATACACGTGTCCACTCTCAGGGTGAATGGGCAGGCCAGGTGGACAGTCCCCACACTAGCCCTCGGCCTCAAGCGACGCGGACGCGTTGCCATCCGCCACTCACCACGTTGTGAATGCGGATCCATCGCATCCGATACACCAGGAAGTTCCTGGGGAGCAGAGCCCGTGGGCAAAGGAAGTGACATCTGAGGTGTCCTATGTGACGTGCTGGAATCTCCACCACCTCTACACCCCGAGACAGCATCCTGAAAGTTACTGACCGTATTCAAAAGTGCATTCAGCTTACCGCGCACTGCAGCTAGCTCCTCCTACATCAGCACACAGCATGCACACATATTAACCATCGCTATATGGCTACCTGAGGAGGTAAACTGTAAAAGCGGACAGACTCCTAGATATGCAATTTGACACCCTCCTAATGTGTCATCAATGGAAGCTGATTCGTCAATGAACTATGTAACCGGCTGTACAGTGTGAAACTATTGCGTTACAGAGTGAATGACTTCACTCTTATGAAAATGCAGGATCGGTATATCAGGCTAGAGCTGCAGGCTGACTGACTCGCTTACTAAACGAAAGGACGGTTGCCTCCAAAACAAAACAAGTGAGCAACTACTGCACTACAGGGTGAATAAATTTATACTTACGAAACCGAGACATTAAACCTCTTCAACAGAAAAACAAGTATGTCATTCAATAGACAGCACTGACCAGCCGCAGACGGCACCACTGGTGCGACGTGCGTAGAATACGATGACAGCGTTGCCTGCCGCCCTACACCTGCCGCGGCAACGGACCAACCCCCTTTCAGGAACCGTGAGTGCCACTACCGCTGAGCTGCGTAGTGACCGGAAAATGCTTTTATTAGTCAAACGTACCATATTCATCAGCAAAAATTAGTTTTCCATATTCCGATGAAGAAAAGTTGGTAAAAAGTGAGGCAAAACATTTAGTAATTTATGATGTAGAAAAAAAATAATACGGAAATATTTTAGTGAAAGATAGCGTCTGGGAATCGGAAGCACAGAAGTTAAATAAAACACGGAAGAATATTAAAGCTGTTATTTATTAACGAATAGGTTCATCTGTGAAATGTTTATGACTATTTTACACTCCTGGAAATGGAAAAAAGAACACATTGGCACCGGTGGGTCAGACCCACCATACTTGCTCCGGACACTGCGAGAGGGCTGTACAAGCAATGACCACACGCACGGCACAGCGGACACAACAGGAACCGCGGTGTTGGCCGTCGAATGGCGCTAGCTGCGCAGCATTTGTGCACCGCCGCCGTCAGTGTCAGCCAGTTTGCCGTGGCATACGGAGCTCCATCGCAGTCTTTAACACTGGTAGCATGCCGCGACAGCGTGGACGTGAACCGTATGTGCAGTTGACGGACTTTGAGCGAGGGCGTATAGTGGGCATGCGGGAGGCCGGGTGGACGTACCGCCGAATTGCTCAACACGTGGGGCGTGAGGTCTCCACAGTACATCGATGTTGTCGCCAGTGGTCGGCGGAAGGTGCACGTGCCCGTCGACCTGGGACCGGACCGCAGCGACGCACGGATGCACGCCAAGACCGTAGGATCCTACGCAGTGCCGTAGGGGACCGCACCGCCACTTCCCAGCAAATTAGGGACACTGTTGCTCCTGGGGTATCGGCGAGGACCATTCGCAACCGTCTCCATGAAGCTGGGCTACGGTCCCGCACACCATTAGGCCGTCTTCCGCTCACGCCCCAACATCGTGCAGCCCGCCTCCAGTGGTGTCGCGACAGGCGTGAATGGAGGGACGAATGGAGATGTGTCGTCTTCAGCGATGAGAGTCGCTTCTGCCTTGGTGCCAATGATGGTCGTATGCGTGTTTGGCACCGTGCAGGTGAGCGCCACAATCAGGACTGCATACGACCGAGGCACACAGGGCCAACACCTGGCATCATGGTGTGGGGAGCGATCTCCTACACTGGCCGTACACCACTAGTGATCGTCGAGGGGACACTGAATAGTGCACGGTACTTCCAAACCGTCATCGTACCCATCGTTCTACCATTCCTAGACCGGCAAGGGAACTTGCTGTTCCAACAGGACAATGCACGTCCGCATGTATCCCGTGCCACCCAACGTGCTCTAGAAGGTGTAAGTCAACTACCCTGGCCAGCAAGATCTCCGGATCTGTCCCCCATTGAGCATGTTTGGGACTGGATGAAGCGTCGTCTCACGCGGTCTGCACGTCCAGCACAAACGCTGGTCCAACTGAGGCGCCAGGTGGAAATGGCATGGCAAGCCGTTCCACAGGACTACATCCAGCATCTCTACGATCGTCTCCATGGGAGAATAGCAGCCTGCATTGCTGCGAAAGGTGGATATACACTGTACTAGTGCCGACATTGTGCATGCTCTGTTGCCTGTGTCTATGTGCCTGTGGTTCTGTCAGTGTGATCATGTGATGTATCTGACCCCAGGAATGTGTCAATAAAGTTTCCCCTTCCTGGGACAATGAATTCACGGTGTTCTTATTTCAATTTCCAGGAGTGTAATACGAGTATTTTAAAAAGTCAAGAGTATACATGTTTTGTATCATATAAGCAAATCGCTACAACATACAGAATATGCAGAAAAGAGATAAAGGGTCGGCACCGAGCGAGGTGGCGCAGTGGTTAGCACACTGGATTCGCATTCGGGAGGACGACGGCTCAAATCCGCTTCCGGCCGTCTTGATTTAGGTTTACCGTGATTTCCCAAAATCGCTTGCGGCAAATGCCGGGATGGTTCCTTTAAAAGGGCACGGCCGACTTCCTTCCCCACCCTTTCCTAATCCAACGCTGTTTGTCCCCTCCCCCAAGTCGTCCAACCAACCAACTAACCAGAGGTCGGCTCCATCGATTTGTATGAAATGAACCGTTCCGCTCGACGCCATATTGAAACCGAGTAAACGCGAAATGATACCTGCTTGCTACTACTGTTCGAAATCGACATTGTTACGAAGCAAAATTTATCCAACCGACTAAATAAAAACTTTTGCGAAAGGAAACGCTACTGAAACAAGGTGAGATAAGTTTTTATTTGAAACTTCACACACGAGCTTCGAAATTAATTACTGTTCAAATATGAAAGCTGTGCACTGACAACTTGTAGCTTCAGGTGACAATGAAGCTGCATTGTCTTGTAACTATCGTGTCTTTCCTTGCAGCAATTTTATTTTACTCTTTAATTTTTATTTCTTTTCTGTGACTGTGAACTAAAAAATCAACTTCACTTCCTGCAGAAACAGCTGTTATTGAACACTTTGCGGGTGTTTCAGTGTTTGAATCAGTGTTGGAATTTTTATTGATATTATCATCCTGAAATTGATGAATAGGTATTACTTTCAAGGAAGCCAGTAAGCTGATTAAAATTTAATTCACATAAATGTTTCGAATTAGGCCCAGACCTAAAAGTTCACACTAACACATTACGTAATATGAATCATGTTCGTTTAGTAAATGATAACTAAGTGTCGTGTTGTGTGTATTGAACTGGGGACCTAGAAACGACAGAGAAGCTTCGTTCCGCCGTAGTCCTCAGTGGTTCACAACCCCACAACTGGCCACAACAATCCACCCACCCCCAATGTTTGCGTGGTAGAGTAATTATGGTGTACGAGTACGTGGGGACAGTGTTTGCGCAGCAATCGCCGACATAGTGTAACTGAGGCAGAATAAGGGGAACCGTCCCGCATTTGCCGAGGCAGATGGAAAACCGCCTTACAAACCATCCACAGGCTGACCGGCACACCGGACCTTGACACTAATCCGCCAGGCGGATTCGTGCCGGAGACCGGCACGCCTTCCCGCTCGGGAAGCAGCGCGCTAGACCGTACGGCTATCAGGGCAGGCTATCGACGTGCATTACTTCACGCAGGAAACGCTCTACTTCGCATGCCTTAGGTCTTGCGTACTGGGGTGGAACATCAATTTAAATGTGGCCTTTCTATAAGAAAGCGCAATCGTTGTTCCAGGGGATCTGTTTACACCGCAATACCACTACCTGCGCGAGTAAACAACGACCCGCTTGTGGAGAGCCGCACAGGGCCTCGCGCACGCCCGTTTCGCAACACGGCTGAGGACCGATTTCTACTGTGCATTCAGTGTTTGTAAGCTGCGCTATTATAAACAGTTTATGTGCCACCCAAGACCAGCCAAAAACGCTATTTTCTTTTAAACGCCTGGCCACCTGAAACTCCCACTTCCCTCACATTCATTTCTGACCAAGCCCTGCATATACCACGAAAATATGGACGAAATCGATGATTGTGAATAGGCGCAGTCACCTTATGAGATGCAGGATACTTTCGCGTGGCACGTTTAGTCAGCGTGCTGAAATAAAATACTTTAATGTAGTGAGATGTGGCTTTCCTTCCAAGCAGGGCGGAGTGGCCGTCCGGTTCTAGGCGCAACAGTCTGAAACCCAGCGGCCGCTACGGTCGCAGGTTCGAATCCTGCCTCGGGCATGAATGTGTGTGATGTCCTTAGGTTAGTTAGGTTTAATTAGTTCTAAGTTCTAGGCGACTGATGACCTCAGAAGTTAAGTCGCATAGTGCTCAGAGCCATTTGAACCATTTTTTCCCTTCCAACTTTAAAAGCAATTAATGTATGTTAGCTACACTTAGTATACAGCAACGTATCACCTAAAATGGTCGAAACCTAAAGTAACCAGCGAACAAATTTTTCACCACAAACTCTTCAAAATTTATACCACAGAGTATTTGGAATTTAAGCATCACAGCAACTATAACCCACAACCAAAAAATTGACGCTTCATCATTAGGGTGTGAAATGAAACTATGAGACACGAAAGAAATCAATTATATACGCCAATTATTCTCCTCTAGGATAGTGAAGACGCACAAACGCGAAAAAAGTCGTTTTTAATGTTTTAAAGGAAAAGGAAAACCCCTGCCGAAAAACTAACTACAGCATCTGACATAGCTTTGTCTCATTTACAACAGTGTTTTTTTTACAGTTTAATGAGCTTTTATTGTTAACAGCAAGGGAATTGAATAATTCATTTATCTTAGGTGCTGCTGTCAGCCACTTCGTGGGATTTGCTCCTTACTTTCCTGTATGGTCTTTTCTCTTACTGCTGCTCATTATATGTTTCTAACTTTTACAGTACATCAAGCAACTGTTTTTTGTAGGTAATACAGCAGATAAAATGCACAATCAGTGAAAGAAACGAAACGTATCCGTTCGCTTTTCGCTTCAAACACAGCTGTTTAGTCGGTTTCAATATGGCAAACTTCGCACTTGCACTTCGGATAAGTTTGGGCAGGGGCACTATGAATATAGTGCGGGACAATGAGTTGCGAATGTGGGTCTCACGGGAGGCGTGCCAGAGATAAGTCCCAGTTAAACTCTAATTCCTCTCTCTCAAATCCCACCCTATGAGAAGAGAGGGAGAGTTTTAGTTTTAGCGAATCAAAATTTACGAAGTAAATAAGTATTTTTTTATGTATCCGTAACCATTTTCCACGCAAAAATGAGAACATGGATTTTCTTGAATTACAGCGCCAACTACCAAGAATCAAAACAAACGTTTAAGACAAAATGTACCGGTACTTAATTTTTTATGTAGAATCCGATTCTGCAATAAAAATGGGGGTTCCCATTTGAAATTTTTAAGTTGCCTCCCGCCCCACCCTCAGGGGGCTGGGGTGGCGGGCTTATTTTAGCACCAGAAGATGCCCACCTCGAAAATAATCAGCTTTGGATTCTACAAAATTTTTCGTGTGAAGCTTATTTTTTGAATTATTCTGGTCAACTCAAAATGTACACTCTGTATACAGGGTGTTACAAAAAGGTACGGCCAAACTTTCAGGAAACATACCTCACACACAAAGAAAGAAAATATCTTATGTGGACATGTGTCCGGAAACGCTTACTTTCCATGTTAGAGCTCATTTTATTACTTCTCTTCAAATCACATTAATCATGGAATGGAAACACACAGCAACAGAACGTACCAGCGTGACTTCAAACACTTTGTTACAGGAAATGTTCAAAATGTCCTCCGTTAGCGAGGATACATGCATCCACCCTCCGTCACATGGAATCCCTGATGCGATTATGCAGCCCTGGAATATGGCGTATTGTATCACAACCGTCCACAATACGACCACGAAGAGTCTCTACATTTGGTACCGGGGTTGCGTAGACAAGAGCTCTCAAATGCCCCCATAAATGAAAGTCAAGAGGGTTGAGGTCAGGAGAGCGTGGAGGCCATGGAATTGGTCCGCCTCTACCAATCCATCGGTCACCGAATCTGTTGTTGAGAAGCGTACGAACACTTCGACTGAAATGTGCAGGAGCTCCATCGTGCATGAACCACATGTTGTGTCGTACTTCTAAAGGCACAAGTTCTAGCAGCGCAGGTAGAGTATCCCGTATGAAATCATGATAACGTGCCCCATTGAGCGTAGGTGGAAGAACATGGGGCCCAATCAAGACATCACCAACAATGCCTGGGCAAACGTTCACAGAAAATCTGCCGGCCGCGGTGGTCTAGCGGTTCTAGGCGCGCAGTCCGGAACCGCGCGACTGCTACGGTCGCAGGTTCGAATCCTGCCTCGGGCATGAATGTGTGTGATGTCCTTAGGTTAGTTAGGTTTAAGTAGTTCTAAGTTCTAGGGGACTGATGACCTCAGATGTTAAGTCCCATAGTGCTCAGAGCCATTTGAACCATTTTGAACAGAAAATCTGTGTTGATGACGTGATTGCACAATTGCGTGCGGATTCTCGTCAGCCCACACATGTTGACTGAGAAAATTTACAATTTGATCACGTTGGAATGAAGCCTCATCCGTAAAGAGAACATTTGTACGGAAATGAGGATTGACACATCTTTGGATGAACCATTCGCAGAAGTGTACCCGTGAAGGCCAATCAGCTGCTGATAGTGCCTGCACACTCTGTACATGGTACGGAAACAACTGGTTCTCCCATAGCACTCTCCATACAGTGACGTGGTCAACGTTACCTTGTACAGCAGAAACTTCTCTGACGCTGACATTAGGGTTATCGTCAACTGCACGAAGAATTGCCTCGTCCACTGCAGGTGTCCTCGTCGTTCTAGGCCTTCCCCAGTCGCGAGTCATAGGCTGGAATGTTCCGTGCTCCCTACGACACCGATTAATTGCTTCGAACGTCTTCCTGTCGGGACACCTTCGTTCTGGAAATCTGTCTCGATACAAACGTACCGCGCCACGGCTATTGCCCCGTGCTAATCCAAACATCAAATGGGCATCTGCCAACTCCGCATTTGTAAACATTGCAGTGACTGCAACACGACGTTCGTGATGAACATTAACCTGTTGATGCTACTTACTGATGTGCTTGACGCTAGTACTGTAGAGCAATGAGTCGCATGTCAACAAAAGCACCGAAGTCAACATTACCTTCCATCAATTAGGCCAACTGGCGGTGAATCGAAGAAGTACAGTACATACTGACGAAACTAAAATGAGCTCTAACATGGAAATTTAGCTTTTCCGGACTCATGTTCACATAACATCTTTTCTTTATTTGTGTTAGGAATGTTTCGTTGAAGTTTGGCCGTACCTTTTTGTAACACTCTGTATAGTTAAGGCTCACCGGCCATTTGACCATCTTCTTCTATGCAGATGTACAAACAGTGCCAGAACTCTTACGGGAATCGGCAGTAAATCCTCGAGTAATGAGTATAATGGGCAGGGGCACTATGAATATAGTTCGTGACAATGAGTTGCGAATATGGGTCTCCCGGGAGGTGTACCAGAGATAAGTCTTTGTTAAATGAGAATATCTATTTAAAACGCCGGTACGGTAACTCAGCGTGTTCGGCCAGAAGGTTAGCTACCCTCTGTAATAAAAAAAAGTGAGTTAATGGATCAACGACGCAAAGAAACGGGTTTCTTGCGACGTCCGCCCCGAGCAGATACAACGAACAAAATTAGATTAAAAAAAAAGAAGATGGATAGAGCGTCTGCCATGTAAGCAGGAGATCCCGGGTTCGAGTTCCCCGAAGTAGTGGCAGATTGGCCAACTTGACATATATACAGTAATTAATTTTGTTTTTAATCTTTAACTCATATTTTCAAGTTTAATAATTGCCATCCGCATTCAGTAAGAATGCTCTAAAATTTAACAATAATTTCATATATTCTCCTCTAATATAGATTTTCTGTTATTTCTAAGTTTAATAAACATTAAACATTAATTTTATGCCATTAAAACACTATTTTTGATAATTCGTGATTCCTTGATCCCCTGCAAAGCGAAAACTTATAATTCTACAGAAAAATTAATAAAACCTTTCTGCAAGAATTTGAATCTAGTTTGATTTCGTACTACGAAACATTTTCGACAAAAGCAGTGGTTTTGGAGTTATTCACGAAAAACTTAAAAAAGTGACCTTTAAACGCCATTCTCCCCCACGCCAACACTCACACCACACAATCGGGGATTTTTTATATGTTGTTCATGACATTCTCCGCTACCATTGTACAAAAGTTTGCGACTACACAATATTTCCCCTTGATTTTCCTTTGTTGATTGGACTGCATTGCTTGTTTGTCGTTGCGTCCCGATTGCTTGTTTGTCGTTGCGTCCCGCAGCGCACCGTCTGCAGGCGACAGCGTCGCGGTCTGTCTTCTGTAGTTGTGGTCGGTGGCTGTGAAGGTGAACGGAATCGTACCTTTATTGTGCTCAGCTATGCTGCAATAAGGCCGTTGTTGAATATTCGTCGATCCACCGCCGAAACCTGACGGCTACCAAAAGCCGCGTGTCGGGCGGCGTTGAACTAAAAATTTGTTAGTTACGTCCGACGCACAGCGAATCTGTAATTTCCTTGATGTCAAATTCAGATGAAGCTGAGACAACGCTCCCGTTTGGGAGAACTGTTTGTTTTGTAGCATGGAACGGATCGCAAACTTTTGTGATACTAAGGCTAAAATGGTTCAAATGGCTCTGAGCACTATGGGACTCAACTGCTGTGGTCATCAGTCCCCTAGAACTTAGAACTACTTAAACCTAACTAACCTAAGGACATCACACACATCCACGCCCGAGGCAGGATTCGAACCTGCGACCGTAGCAGTCGCACGGTTCCGGACTACGCGCCTAGAACCGCGAGACCACCGCGGCCGGCTGATACAAAGGTTCCACTAGTATATAGAAACAGCACCGATCGCGTGCGGTCTCCTTTTTGTCAATCTGATTATAAAAGCACATGATTAAATTAAAACGCATAGTGAATTTCAATTTCTGAATGTGGAACTTCCGTGGTAAGATTTTTGTTCTTTAATTTAGATCTCTACGATTTAATATTTCTGCTACCCACCTTAGGTGTAATTATCATTATCATATGTAGTATATCTCAACGATGTTTTCCGTCGGTGCGCTATACCTCCCACATTATTTAATCAGACTTAATCACTCAGTTATTATCAAGATTTCGTTCACCACAAATGACGAAAAATACACATATACTCGTAGTTTAAAGTTAATGTTTTAGTTAAAAAGCTTTATTTTATATAAACTGTGTCGACGGTGCCATCTAGTGACAATCTATTTAACTAACATGCACGACCGGTCTTGCAGATGTTTCGATTCTTGGCGCAAGCTTTTTCGAGCATACTCCTCGATGTAAAGAATTTAGAAGGCACCATACATTGATAACCTAATTTTACTGTAATGCCGAACAGCGGTTGGAGTTGTTTACTTTGAAGGACACGCTAAGCATGGTCGATCGACTTTCAAGGGAATTCATGAATAATAATCTCCCTCACTAAGGCAGAATAATTCTGCTTGGTGCAGATTTCTGACAAGCATTACCGTCGTTAGGCATGCCAACAGGCGAGCCAATGTAGAAACTACAGTTAAACGATCAGCCTTATGGTCTCAGGTTAAAATTCATAAATTTATTTAAAATATAAGAACAAATGATGATCCCGTTTCCACTGGATGGTTATTTAATTTGGGTGATGGTGATTTATAAAATCCAGCAGATTATTTGAATGTAGCGATCAAAGTTGCTAAACATTGTCGTTATACTTACGATAGTTTTATTACCACCATCTTCAATGCCAGAAAAATCAATGAAGAAAATATTTCGTGATTATATTCAAAGGTGATTCCATGTCCAAAATCTGATGATAATAGAAAAATACTAATTAACATGTCATTTCCAATATGTTACCTGTAGAGGCAAACGCCTAACTCATTTCTGATCTATCCGTCTTGAAGAAATAAGCAACGTTCAGTTGTATTCCGCAGAAATTCTTAAGTCCTGAAATCGGCCTGATTTACCAACACATTAATTGGTTTAAAAGAAATATATTATTGTTATATTAATTAGAAATATTAACGCTAACCCGTGATTAATTAATGGAGCAAGGCTAGTAGTAATTCCCTTAGGCGAGAACGTCATTACTGCTAAATCCACTGACTCAGTTGATGCTGTGCTCATACCCCCATTAACCTTATACTTGCTGATCCCACTACGACTTTTCAGATGATACGAAAGCAATTCCCAGTAAAAGCAACCTTCGCTATTGCCATTAACAATACGTAAGGTCATACGCTTCAAACGGCAGGATTGTATTTACCAGAACCTGTTTTTCAACATGGATGGTTGTACGTTGCTTTTTCACGAGGTCGCGTATTCAGTGACATACTAACCCACCCACCCACCCACCCACCTACACCTACACACACACACACACACACACACACACACACACACACACACACACACACACACACAGCCAAAAAATAAACGATAATCTCATTATGACTGCTTATTTTGCTTTCAAATAATTTTTGTAAAATAAAGAGGTTTTCAAAAATGAAATTAATCTGAAAAAGCGGTACTGTATTTTTTGTTTTACAATTGAGCGTATTGTATCCAATGATATAAATGTTTAATAATGAGAGTAATATTTGTTACTTCTATTCAGAGTAGAATACCTTTTATAAATTAATACTTGTATTTAATTATTTCTCCATTACTACATTATTTATCGATTACTGATCAGAGCACACAGCGAATTATTTGCACAGGTCGTCTAATAAATATAAACGGCTACAAAGAAATCAAAGACGTCACTTAGAAAATACTTGACTGTAAGCTAATTGCATGGAATTTGTAAACGAAATGACACTGTACATCCAACTGTATCTGATCTCCATCTATTTCCAGTTTTCAACTGATTTATCCAGTGACAAAAATCTCAAATTGATGTTAAATCCAGAGAACTCATCTCACGTCGATACATATTCGTTTCAATAGATATTTTGTGTTAAAAGGCAATTAGAAATATAATTTTGAAAATAATTCCAAATGGACGAAATATGAGAAAACCGTTATCAATACTCTCTTGAACATAAATGCAGATGCCAGCCGCGCCTACTGGTTGTTCTTCTTTCATATTTGACGCCGAACGGCACCTGAGCATTGTTCTCAGAACGTTGCAACTGTCAGCTGTGGTCAGAACAGTGTTCTGTGTAGTTGAGAGTGTACTTTTCCGCAACCAAGTGAATTCCAACGTGAAAACATTGTTGGTGCTCATACGGCGTGTGCTACTGTAACCTAGGTCGAAATGTTCGGTGTTTCAAGATGCACAATATCGAAGATTTGCACTGAGGTGACAAAAGTCTGGGGATATGCAGAGGGCGGTAGTACCACGTCACAAGGTATAAAAGGGCAGTGCGTTGGAGGAGCTGTCACTTGCACTCAGGTGACTCATGTGAAACTGTTTCCCACTTGATTATGGCCGCACGACGGGAACTGACGGACTTTGAACGCGGAGTGGTAGTTGGAGCTAGACGCATGGCACCTTCCATTTCGGAATTCGTTAGGGAATTCAATATTCCGAGTTGCACAGTCTCAATAGTGTGTCGAGAATAGCACATTTCAGGCATTACCACTCTCCATGAACAACCCAGTGATCGACGGCCTTCACATAACAACAAAGAGCAGGGGCGTTTGCGTACAGTTGTCAGTGCTAACAGACAAGCAACTCTGAGTAAACAGCAGAAATCAACTTGGGACGTACGATGAAAGTATCCGTTATGACAGTACGGCGAAACCTGGCGTCAATGAGCTATGGCTGCAGACGGCTGATGTGAATGCCTCTGCTAACAGCATGACGTTGAGCACAGCGCCTCTCCTCGGTTACAGACCATATTGCTTACACCCTAGACGACTGGAAAACGGTGGCCTGGTCAGATGAGTGCCGATTCCAGTTGGTAAGGGCAGGGCACAAGTGTGGCACAGTCCCCACGAAGTCATGGATCCAAGTTGTCTATAAGGCACTGTGCAAGCTTGTGGTGGCTCTCAACTCTGTGACGGTCTCAGTCAGAGGCTCAGAGGGTCAGAGGGTTCTGCGACCGAGTAAGCTGTAGATTCCTCGACTTGCGCCATAGGGTGGTTGGGTTTTGGGTTCTGCTGAATAGGTCAGGAGTCTACTACACGCAGGAGGCGGCTACACGGGTAGTAGGGGCTGGGTGTCGTGGAAAGGCGGTTTTTTAGGTTAGAAGGTCTCGAGAAATCACAAAAAGGGGTTCAGTCACAAAGGGTACAGTCTGAACACAGGAAAAACACAGATCCAGTCACAAACGGTACAGTCTGAACACAGGAAGAACACAGATACAGGAACCATCAGTATAACAGTTGTAAATTGTTTTAGTTTTGTTGGGAAAGTACCAGAGCTCCAAGCGGTAATAGAAATCACTGATGCTCAAATCGTTATACGCACTGAAAGCTAGATAAAATAAGTTCAGCCGAAATTTTTGCGAAGAACCTAACGGTGATCCGAAAGGATAGACTAAATTCAGTTGGCGTTGGCGTATTTGTTGCTGTTATAAGTAGTTTATCTTGTCGAGAAATTGAAGTAGTTAGTTCCTGTGAGTTAGTATGGCTCGAGGTCGTTGTTGGCAACAGGAATAAAATAATAACTGGATCCTTTTACCGACCTCCCAATTTACATGATATAATTGCTGAAATGTTCAAAGAAAACGCTTCATTTCAAATACTTATCCGACTCATACAATTATAGTTGGAGGTGACTTTAATTAACCCTCGATTAGTTGGCGAAAATACATGTTCAAGTCTGGAGGTATGCATAAAACATCATCCGAACTTGTGATAAACGCATTCTTTGAAAATTGTTTTGAGTAGTTAGTTCATGAGCCCATGCCAGAAGTAAAGGTTGTGAAATCACACTTGTCCCCTTAGCAACAAATAATGCTGAGTTAATACCGACTATCACAATGGATACAGGGATGAGTGAATACAGGATTGTCGTAGCGAGATTGAATATTGTAACCCAGAAATCCTCCAAAAACAAACGAAAAATATACCTATTCAAAAAAATAGGTAAAAATTTGTAAGGTGGCAGATTGAATCAACGTCGATTTCGCAACTTACATGAGAAATTTTATACTTTGTAACAAGAATGTGAATATGACACCTGACATACCTCAGCGAAGACGAGCAGATTTGCCTATTAAAATGTGTAGTATGCAAAGCAAAGGACGACACTCAGTTCGATGGTATTAACACACTGAATCCAAATCCCGGATGTCAGTGAACAAAAGATGAAAAATGTTGCTGGATGAAACATTTTAGTTCGGGGGCAGACACAAACTGCGCCAACAAAGCCATAGTACAACGGAACACTTTTAAAAAAGGAGTTGGGCACCCGTGCGGACAGGGACAATGAACGCGACAGGCGACACATCGAGGAGAGAAGGTAGTAGGCCAGCACTGCGTGCTACGGAGAAACGCTTTAGAAAACTGCGTTGGGGAATTTCCAGATGGATAAAAACAGACCAGTGACGCAGTTGATCACATGAAATTCTCATGGTATGCACGTGATGTACGTGTGTGACTTTTAGGCATCTGGAGCGGGTACAAAATGTCAGATTGGCTGATGTGAGCTAGGAAGAAGTAAAGTGCCGAAATTTTGACGCAGTTTGAAGGTAGGTCCTTTCCGATTGGCAGAGGTAGTTTGCACGAGATGAAAGGAACACTCCTATTGGTTGGAAAAAAGCCATGAATTGAAGCATGAAAGGACCTAGGTGTGGGACAGCTTGATACGACAGGCACAAGACCGAAAACTTCCAGCACTCTCATCTGAACCAGAGTCAAGTGCAGAACAGGGCGCATCACGCTCTGTACCACGCCAAAGGAGGAATTTTGTGTGAACACTGCGGTCACCTCGGCTGACATTCAGCTAGATATTAGCTTAAGAGTCGTTGAGCTCCAACAGCAGAGAAACGAATCAGCCACGTAGTTAACTGTTCTTGCGAGAACTGAGAGGGCATTATAATATGCACACTGCTCCATCTATGCACGTGTATATCGCCATATTTTCAGACTAGGGACGAGTGTATGTTTTCTCGTCTAACGACAAACATAGGACAGTTTCTGCTGATAAAATCAGCAAAGATTTTGATTAGTTTTTATAGGATTTTCAGAGGGCGACAGCAGCCATGCAACCAACTGCTCATCGCAGCTGAGGTAAATACCGCTAGCAGAGGTGTAAACTTGTTGGTTCACCAGCTTACGTCCACTGTGAACTCGAGCAACCTTGAGGTATCTTTTGCTCAGCTTGTCACAAAAACTAACCATCCTCCATGGACTTCATTGTCATCCTGAATAGTACCGAACTTAGAACCGGAATCGGATGATTTGTCATAATATTGGCCAACATCACGCTGTAGTAGTAAGAATAATTTTGTAGAGAACATTCTGTTTAAAATTTGATATTTTTGTGTTCAGTGTTGATTCGATTAAGCAGGACGCAATTCGTTATATTGAAAACTGTCCTAACATTTTCATGCCACAGTCTATGTAAGTTCGTGTAGTTCTTTGACAATAATCCTGAATTAAAAACAGTTAGGTGCAGCTAAACAATGATGTGCTCTATCATTTATTCTATAGACGCTAACGCACTCACAGGGTGTTTTTGCTGATGTCTGACTAAAGTGAAAAGAAGAGGAATGTCAGAAAATGGCGACTGTGGCAGGATTGCAATTGGTCTGCCGGGATGGCAATTAGTCTAATGAGAAAGAGTAATTAAAATTTGGTAATAAAATATATTTGAAAAACAAAAAGTGACCACATTACTCAATGTATGTGTCTGCATAGTGGTCGTACTACTATGAATATGTGACCCACAGAGTAGAAAAAGTTGTATCAACGAGTAAAGAAAAAGTTTTGTGTTTGTGTAGCAATAGCTTGTGCATAACCTTCTGGAGCGCGGGAAGTTATTCACGGCATTGTTGAGGTGGATTGAATATCCACAAACAGTGAACGGCGTTCCTAATGATGTTCTAAGGGCATATAAGACTTTCTATGATAGTTTGGAGACGTGTCAGGTCACTTAACTTCATGTTGACTAGAGCTCACGCTCGCGCAAATCGAGAAGGACAAAGGTTAGTTAAACGGTCTTAGATGGCGAACGGATGTAGATAATCGCATATAAGGCAAACTGAAGATCCTGATAGGACAGAAATTGACGCACAACAAAATGTATCGAGTGCAAGTCACGAAACCGAGCGAAGTGGCATTGCAGAGGGAATGGTGGCAGTTTCGCGATTAGTATAGCAGTTTGAGACTGCGCAATACCGAACAGATGACGGATGTAGTGGGTCAGAAGCAGAATCAGAGGACGAGAAACTTAGGTACGTTGAACCAAATGCTGTAATTCTGAATCAAACGGGACAGTTCCCTACGGAAAGAATGTGCGTAAGTGCATCAGCACTATGCACAGAAGTCGGTCAGACGTCATGTGAAAGACGCGAACGGCAAAATTCATACCAAATTGTGACAGGTGACGATGGTGAAGAGTCTGATAGTGTGTTTGCAATGTTGAAGCAACCCACTATTGTTGTCAAGCAAACACGTGAAACGATGAGAGCAGGATTAACAGATTTAAAAATAGAAACAAATGCCGGGTTAGCAGACTTAAAACTGGAACGGCAAGTTTAAAAACCGAAACGGCGAATTTAAAAACCGAGAAAAATACTGCTTTAAATGGTCTAAAATTTGAAACCAAAGCTTGATTCGAAAAAAGTCCGCAAAGATCAGCGAAAGTTGCGAACGGAAGTTAATGAACAGTTCATTGAAATCCGGATGCGAGAGACTCGCGGGAACTAATTAAATCGCTGATGACCGACCAGAAAAAGATGTGTACTGACGTTGACCAGGTGCAGGATGTAGTGGCTTATAACAACCAAAGAGTTGACAATTTGTCACGTAAGGCGTCTGATAAGGCGCAATAAATCGTGGAAGAACTCAACGTCAGAAAACGTGTCCCGCGTGCCGCGTTAAAAAGATTGCAAACATCGTCTCGAAAAATCAGCAGCAGTATGAACAGCTTCGGACACAACTGAAACAGTGTATTGAGAACCGTACAGAAAGCAGTAGGGAGGCGACGGAATCGGTGGTATCATCTGATATAATGATGAAAAAAAATCCAGAGGTAACCAAGTCAGTTGTGGAATCTTCCGTGGCAGTTGCGGAAACACAAAAAAGTCATGAGATTCCACTTGTAGGTCCACAAGATGGTGTGTCAATATTTTCCGAACCGAAACAGAAGCAAATGGAAGCAATTGAAGACAGGTGACCGAAGCAGGTAATGTGCGTTCACCGCAAAGATAGGTGCGAGAAGCGGTAACTGCGGACATGCCAACAGAGCGGCAGCCGACCCTCGAAACGCGAATGACGCTATAACAGAACCGTTTACTGCGACACATGTACCAAATTCTCAATTACGAATTACAGTACAACATGTCATATACCGCAGGTCAATATGAAGCAAATACACAGATAAAACACTGATCCAGTAACGGGAAATTTAAATGTATCTTTCAGTCCGATACACGAGGAACGGTACGATTTAGATAATTGTACACCACTGCATAGATGCGATGTTAGATGGGACTCAAATATGTCATCTCCGGATCCAAATGTGGTAGGACGAATATAGAAAAACATGACGCACTTGCAGGGAACGGGAAAGCTCGCGAAAACGCAAATTCCACATGGTGCAATAGAAAAATTTGACAATGATCATTTTATGACAGTCAGAAAATTTCAACATTACAAAGAAAGCGGGAACGGCTTACACCCCCCGCATGTTTATACGTCAATTACAGATCGGTTTACCAGAGCATTGGCCACTTACACATAAACTTGACTTCATTTGTTGTCATATGGAAGGATCGCGGAAGGGATGCAAAGAGTCACTGAAAACTGTCAGTCGTATAAACAATTTAAGTCTGCATTCTTGGAGCGATACTGGTTCGCAGAAACCTAAAATAGGATAAAATATAAATTGTTACAGAAGGAATCATTTGAAAATTTGGGAGAAAGGAAGCCAGTTAGATTTTTTGAAGAAATGACGAAAAGGAATCAGTGTTTAGGCAATCCATACAGTGACGGGGAACTGATACGTATATTCACAATAAAGTTACCCTTGTTTTATCAGCAATCGTTGGTTGACAGTGCTGGAGATAATATACAGGCCTTTAAAGGGATGTTAAGAGAACCTGAATTCATCTTCAGTGAAGATGACGCGAAGAAACAACGTGTAGTTAGAGAAACCAGTGATAGGGGGAATAATAGCAACCGACTGGCTTTTAATAATGCTTACAATGGCAATAATAATGTTGGGAAAGGTAATCGTTTTGGGAAGATTAGTAATTGCCCATGGGATAATAATACCTATGGTTCTGGCAACTCACAGAGGTCAAACAATAACTATGGTTTTGGCAAGCCGCGGAATTACAATAATGGCTTTGGTTGGGGTTGGCGGGTTATTAGGGGGAGGAGACCAGACAGCGAGGTCATCGGTATCATCGGATTAGGGAAGGATGTCGGCCATGCCCTTTCAAAGGAACTATCCCGGCATTTGCCTGGAGTGATTTAGGGAAATCACGGAAAACCTAAATCAGGATGGCCGGACGTGGGATTGAACCGTCGTCCTCCAGAATGCGAGTCCAGTGTGCCACCACTGCGCCACCTCGCTCGGTACAATGGCGTTGGTCCCAGAAACTATGGTGGTAACTATGATTCGCGATATGATGACCGAGCAAACGAAGCAAGAAGGTTTAGAGGTTTTCCACCACAAAACCCAAATTATTCGGGTGGAACTGGAACGCCTAGAACGCAGAAAGGTTGGGACCATCAGACTTCAGCGAACAACACACCGGAATTGAACCAGTACAGGACGTCGAGTTGAGGCCACCAAATCCTGGTAAAAGACAGAATTGACGAGATCAACGGTACGAAAACCAGTCACAAGTGATTCAATCGCCAAATGAAGTTGATTTTATAATTAAATATGTAAGTAGACTTAGCTTCGAGCAGCAAGATTCTGAAGTAGGTTTAAGGGGTGATCAGATAGAAACACCAGCATGCAGGGAGACAATTGACTGGGAAACGACCGATGATGAGGAACAAGTATTGTTAACAGTTAATATAGACAGCTGTACAAAAACTGATGATGATCAAATTGTGAAGTATGTAGTTCATTTATATGAAACCGAGAGAGAAATGGTATGCCAAGAGGATAATGCACCATTGGCAACAACAGTATTCATACCCAAGTCAAAATACATATACAGGACAGGAACGTATGAAGAAGTAATAGTAGCATATGGGCAAATAACTTCGTCCCAGAATATTGAGATGACAGGTGTTAAAAGTGATAAGAAGAATAAAGTGACGGTAGCAAACCAATGGGAACATCAAGCCCAACACGTTGACAGGTTATTATATAACTCGACAGAGAAAGCATTAACGCACGAAAATGAAACTAAAACTCCTCATGAGGTGCAACCGATCATTCGGGTTGAAGTGGGTGGCACGCTTGTAGATGGCATCCTTGATACGGGAAGCGAAATGACAGCGATTTCGGAAGAACTTTTTGAGAAATGTAAAGCTGAACAGGCTCTACCAGTGTTACTGACGAAACGTGTTAAAGTCAATGGACTGATTACGGGTGCGTCAGCGATGATTACTAGGTAAACGCATGTAACTTTTTCATGTCAGGGGCATAAAATAGAAGCGAACATGGTAATTGTGGCGAAACTGTCTGTGCCCATAGTCATTGGAGCTGATTTCATGTGTCAAAATCGTGTTACACTCAATATGGACGAAGGGTATATGATGCTCGGGAAGGTACGTCTTACTTTTGAAGAAATACTTAGACATGATGAGATGCCAGGTGCTTAAAAACAATTAACGATGCAACTGGATCTGTATCAATCGGAGGAGGACATCCACGGTACATGTGTGCGAAAGAAACAATACCTGCAGATGACGAAATAATGGTGGAAATTTATGAAGAAATAGTTAATAAGTTGCGACAAGTAAGGGATATTTCAGATACAGACAATGCCGAACTAGAAGGAGTATTACGGGAAAATGCCGAGGTGTTCTACCAAAACCCGGTGCCATTAAAAATTTTCAATACGAATTCAAGGTTAGAGACCACAAGGCATTTAGAGTACCACCTTACACTATTCAACTGTGTTACCGAAGACAAGTATTTTTAGAATTACACAAAATGTTAGATGACATTATTGAAACTTCAACCTCAACATACAACAGTCCCTTGCAAATTGTAGATAATAAAAATGGAAGTATTAGGTTAGTAATTGATGCAAGACAGATAAATTCCATTATCATTCCTGAGGCCGATCGCCCAGAAAAATTGGAAGAGCTTTTACAAATATTCATTGTGGTTAAGGTTTTCTCTTGCCCTGATTTGAGGGATAGTTTTTGGCAAATAGAACTAATACCTGAATGTAGAAAGTATACAGCTTTTATTGCATTTGGACGAAGTTATCAATTCAAAAGGCTCCCTTTCGGACTCAGTATATCCTCTGCTGCCTTATTAGGAACTGTATTGGATAAAGAGCTCCAACAATGTCTCACCTGTTACGTCGATGACAAATTAGTAGCTGAACCATCACGGAAACTTCGTATTGAGGTACTCAATAAATTACTAAGGACGTTTAAAGAATATAGAATAACCGTAAACTTAATGAAGTCCAGTTTTGGGAATAAAAAGGTTGAGTTTCTAGGCCATATTTTCACTGAATAGGGAATTGAACCTAAGCCAAGCAAACTCCAAGCAATTCAATAGAAAGACGTTGCGTGGCTTCTTGGGACTCATTAACTTCTACAAAAGGTTCATTTGGATACAATCCCTCGCTACCCCACGTTTATGTGCGTTAGCTAGTAAAAAGATTCCCTGGGTGTGGGATGCCGAAGCAGAACAGGAGTTCCAACAACTAAAAAAGTCACTGGTAACGGCACCAATTTTATCGCATGCCGACTTGACGAAGGAATTCTGTACGGCAACCGACAGGGCTAGAACAGGCTTGGATGTGGTACTCTTTCAACGATATGATGAAGACGGACAGCGGATAAGAAAGACGATAGCTTTTGCTAGTCAAGTACTTACTAAATGTGAAAAGAATTATTCGATCACAGAGTCAGAAGCCTTGGCAGTAGCATGGGGGTTTCGTACATTCAGATTCCCGCTGAGACTCATCAGCAGAAGCTGCATTCTCCATGAAGATGGCGACCAGTTGGATCGCCGAAGTATCAAGTCAAGTTGATTTTAGGATCCGGCAGCAAATCCGAAGAGACTTTCAATACTTATTACGTCGGGAAAGCCTACGAAGTCACAATGTGTTCACTGACCATAAGACACTAGAATTTATGTTAAGTGCAAAACTATTGCCAGAAAGATTAGGTAGGTGGATGTTAATGTTGCAGGAATATGATTTTCGAATTACAAATATCATAGCTGATATCCTCTCCCAATTGCCGGAAGCAGTTAACGAAAGCAGAGTGAGTAATACAGAGGAAGAGCAAGTAGCTATGTATTACTTGAAATATGTGCCATTTGAAAATTACGTCAACAGTACCTTAAAGCTGTTAGGCAGGGAACAAGATAAAGACCCAGATCTCGCCAGGGTTCAAGCGGACAGATCGACAACAGAACTGAGTAGAGAGGTTAGGCATGAAAGGAAGGGACACTGAGTGTGGGTGCCTGGTACGTCAACTTCCGAGATGACGAAGGACGGTGCCTTGGTGGAAGCAACAGTACAAGAGAATAACACCTCTGCGGAAAAGTTTGGGGATCTACAACGAATCCTGGATACGGTCAACATGTAACATGACGAAATCTTTATTCACGTGAAAGCCACATGCGATCTTCATAACAACGGTTTTGGGGAAGTGTTAGGTACTTAACAGTTCTATCGCAAACTGTTTAGAGCAGCATAAGGAGATATGATGGATGTCCATCGAACCGGAATGGAGGCTGACATGTTATATAAAGGACGAACGAATGTTTAAATTCACTGGAGAAAGAAGAGGAGCATTTCTGTAACTCAAGATTCAGAATGGCCGAAACTATCGTCATACCATACGGAATCCAGCAACTGTGAAACATTCCCTGGACACTTATGGGAGTAAGCAAGAGAACGGTGGAAGGCTGTCCAGTCTATCCTGATGAACAGCCTGATAAAATAAAGGATACACAACAACTTGAAAGAAAGTACAATAAGAACGGATTATACAATAGTGAGGTTAAGCAGGTCTTAAATCCCAATTTCCGGTGCAGTGAAGGACGAAGACACAAGTGAGAAGACAGCAAGATGCAACAAGAACAGCTGGCCGGTGTGACCAAGCGGTTCTAGGCGCTTCAGTCTGGAACCGCGTGACCGCTACGGTCGCAGGTTCAAATCCTGCTTCGGGCATGGATGTGTGTGAAGTCCTTAGGTTAGTTAGGTTTAAGTAGTTCTAAGTTCTAGGGGACTGATGACCTCAGATATTAACATGTCAGCCTCCAGATATTAAGTCTCATAGTGCTCAGAGCCACTTTTTTGCAACACGAACAGAAGATTCAGTGCGGATGATTTGGAAGGAAAAAGAGCATGGACCAGAAGAAATCAAGAAACCTTTCTAAATGGCATCCATACAAGACCATTATTGCATCTACCTACCAACAGAGAATCCAGTTTTAACTGTCCTAACAGTACAAATGTCCGATATTCCTTACGGCAAATTGCAACACTTTCGGATGTCAAACGAAAAGATGAGAGATGACTACTCATATGGAGCACAAGAGACGAATTGACCGACGTTAAATCGGCTTAAAGAGTCAAGGATTGACGAAGATAAGTTTCTATGCTACTAAGAATAGCTCTCGAATATATTTCGCCATGGGTGCCTGAGAAACGGAAGAAAGGCAACCAAACATTCACGACACCCTCATACCTCCTGCAACCTTCCTCTCTGCTGACTGCCATTCCATGGTCTGTGGAGACATGTCAAGGCCCATGAAAACGAGAATGACGACTTCAATGAACCACGTTGATGATATATGAGAAAAGACTGTCTGTGACAGACTAGTATCAGATTAAACTGAAAAAAGAAATTTTTAGGAACACATGGAGTTTGCTGTTGTTTAAAAATATTTAAGTTTTGAAAAGTTTTGTGTAACAAACAGATCTTTGTTAACAATACATTTAAGTTCTTAAACTTGACAGATCAATAATATTTTCTTTTGTTTCATTATTTTTTCAACATATCTAATTTAAGAAAACAAATTATTGATATTTTCATTGGGACTAAGATTCTAGTATTTAATGTGTTTGTTAAAATGTAGGTTATGTAGATACTAGGATGTTTGCAATTTCATGATGTTAATATAATATTTACAATATAATTAGTAGAATTAGGAATTTAATATGTTTGTAAAAAGTCAAGGAATAATCAAATTCATCTGTAAAGTTATAATGCGTAAGTTTAAGATTTTTGGGGAATATAAATATATTTGTGAATGGGATAGTGCTTGTAAAGTTACGAGAAGGCTGCTGTTAAGTGTAACATAGGTTAAGAAATTAGTGTAAGAGATGAAATTTTCTTGAATTATAATTGTTATGCTAACATAAGGTTGGGACCAGAACATAAGTGTTGAAAAAGGGGAGGATAATGTTAAATGAAGGTTTCATCAACTTCAATACATCTCCATCATCTTTTAACACAAGTCTTGATGCAAAAAAAAACTGTCTCAAATTGAAAAATTACGAATAGTAAACATTTATAGAGAAGCTCTAACTTGTTTAAAATATAAAAATTAAAACATGGGCAACCATAAAATAGAAAGAAAAAGCTTCAGATCATTTAAATAATTGTATTAAATCTGAAGATTAGTAAGAATGTATTAAATTTTGACATTACTTTAGTGATCAAATCAGTAGTATACAGGAAATCAATTGCAGTGGAAAAATAACAAAAAGGAGACTAAAAGAACAACTGTTTGATTATGCCATGTTAAAGTAGAGAGTTGGTCAATAAATATATAACAATTGCTATAGTCAGCAGTTGAAAACAATTTTGCACTGACTGCAATCAATTTCTCAACCGTTGATTGATCCAGCGCAAAACTGAGCACAGTAGGAGGAGGATATGTAAGGTGGCTGAGTGAATAAGTGTCAATTTCGCAACTCACATGAGAGATTTTGTGTGTCATAACAAGAAGGTGAATATGTCGCCTGACATACTTCAGCGAAGATGAGCAGATTTGCCTATTAAAAAGCATAGTATGCAAAGCTAAGGAATGACACTCAGTTCGACGGTATTAACACACCAAACCCAAATCCTGTATGTCAACGAGCTAAAGGTGAAAAATGCAGGTGGAGGAAACATTTTAGTTTGGGGGCAGACGCGAGCTGCGCGGTCATGGGTTGAGTACAGCGGAACACTTTTAATAAAGGAGTTAGGCACCTGTGGCGACACGGACAATGAACACGCCAGGTGACATACCGAGGAGAGCAGGTAGCGGGCCAACGCTGCATGCTACGGAGAAATCCTTTAGAAAACTGTGTTGTGGAATTTCCAGATGGATGCAAATAGACTAGCAACGGAGTTAATCACATGAGATGCTAATGGTATGCACGTGATGTATGCATGTAACTTTTAGGCATGTGGAGCGGGCACAAAATGTCCGACTGGCTGAAATGAACTAGGAAGGAGTAAAGTGCCGACATTTCGACGTGGTTTGAAGTTAGGCCCTTTGCGATTGGTAGTGGTAGTTTGCACGAGATGAAAGGAACGATCCTATTGGTTGGAAAAAGCCATGACGTGAAGCACGAAAGGACTCAGGTGGGAGACAGTCTGCTAGAAGAGACACAAGACCGAAAACTTCAAGCGCTCTCCTCTGAACCAGCGTCAAGTGCAGAAAAGGGTGCATCACGCTCTGTATCACGCCAAAGGTGGAATTTTGTGTTTCATTGCGTTCACTTCAACTTATATTCAGCATGAAATTAGCTGGAGAGTCGTTGAGCTCCAACAGTGGAGGAACGAAACAGCCACACATTTAATTGTTCTTGCAAGAATTGAGAGTGCATTTTAAAATGCACTCTGCGCCATCTGTGCACGTGTATATCACCATATTTTCAGACTAGGGTTGAGTGCATGATTTCTTGCCTAACGAGAAACATAGGACAGTTTCTGCTAATAAAATCAGCAAAGATTTTGATTAGCTTTTATAGGATTTTCAGAGGGCGACAGCAGCCATGCAGCTGACTGCTCATTGCAGCTAAGGTAAATACCGCTAGCAGAGGTGTAAACTTGTTGGTTCAAAAAATGGCTCTGAGCACTATGGGACTTAACATCTGAGGTCATCAGTCCCCTAGAACTTAGAACTACTTAAACCTAACTAACCTAAAGACATCACACACATCCATGCCCGAGGCAGGATTCGAACCTGCGACGTAGCGGTCGCTCGGTTCCAGACTGAAGCGCCTTTAACCGCGTGGCCACACTGGCCGGCAAACTTGTTGGTTCACCAGTTTGTGTCCACTGTGAACTCGAGCAACTTTGAGCAATCTTTTGCTCAGCTTGTCACAAATACTAACCATCTTCCGTAGACTTGATTGTCATCCTAAATAGTACCGAACTTAGAACTGGAATCGGATGATTTGTCGTAATATTGGCCAACTTCACGGTGTAGTTGTTGTTGTTGTTGTTGTGGTCTTCAGTCCTGAGACTGGTTTGATGCAGCTCTCCATGCTACTCTATCCTGTGCAATTTTTTTCATCTCCCAGTACCTACTGCAACCTACATCCTTCTGAATCTGCTTAGTGTATTCATCTCTTGGTCTCCCTCTACGATTTTTACCCTCCACGCTGCCCTCCAATACTAAATTGGTGATCCCTTGATGCCTCAGAACATGTCCTACCAACCGATCCCTTCTTCTGGTCAAGTTGTGCCACAAACTTCTCTTCTCCCCAATCCTATTCAATACTTCCTCATTAGTTATGTGATCTACCCATCTAATCTTCAGCATTCTTCTGTAGCACCACATTTCGAAAGCTTCTATTCTCTTCTTGTCCAAACTATTTATCGTCCATGTTTCACTTCCATACATGGCTACACTCCATACGAATACTTTCAGAAATGACTTCCCGACACTTAAATCAATACTAGATGGTAACAAATTTCTCTTCTTCAGAAACGCTTTCCTTGCCATTGCCAGCCTACATTTTATATCCTCTCTACTTCGACCATCATCAGTTATTTTGCTCCCCAAATAGCAAAACTCATTTACTACTTTAAGCGTCTCATTTCCTAATCTAATTCCCTCAGCATCACCCGACTTAATTAGACTACATTCCATTATCCTTGTTTTGCTTTTGTTGATGTTCATCTTATATCCTCCTTTCAAGACACTGTCCATTCCATTCAACTGCTCTTCCAAGTCCTTTGCTGTCTCTGACAGAATTACAATGTCATCGGCGAACCTCAAAGTTTTTATTTCTTCTCCATGAATTTTAATACCTACTCCTAATTTTTCTTTTGTTTCCTTTACTGCTTGCTAAATATACAGATTGAAAAACATCGGGGAGAGGATACAACCTTGCCTTACTCCCTTCCCAACCACTGCTTCCCTTTCATGTCCCTCGACTCTTATAACTGCCATCTGGTTTCTGTACAAATTGTAAATAGCCTTTCGCTCCCTGTATTTTACCCCTGCCACCCACGTGGTAGTAAGAATAATTTTGTAGAGAACATTCTGGTTAAAATTTGATATTGTTGTGTTCAGTGTTGTTTCTATTAAACAGAACGCAATGCATTTTCATGTCAGAACCTATATAAATTTGTGTACTTCTTTAACAACAATCCTGAATTTTAAAAAAATTGTGTACAGCGAAACACGGATGTGCTCTGTCATAGAATAAGGGTCCACTCCCAACCCCAGTCATTTGCTCTACAGAAGCTAATGCACTCACAGGATGTTTTTGCTGATGTCTGACTAAAGTGAAAAGGACTGGGGTGTCAGAAATTCACTTGACGCCTTCCTGAGTGACAATCTCACCTCCTTCCGAATTAACCATGTAGGTGCTGACCAGATGTGGCTTGACTTCAAAGAATAATAGCATCAGCAACTGAGAGACTTACACCAAATAAATTAACAAACGACGGAGCTGATCCTTCTTTATACGCAAAACGTGTCTGAACACTGTTGCAGAAACAACGTAAAAAACGTGCCTAATTCAAACAAAGGCAAAATCTCCAAGATTGGCGATCTTTTACAGAAGCTCGAAATTTATCGCCGACTTCAGTGCGAGATGCTTATCACAGTTTCTGCAACGAAGCTTTGTCTCCAAACCTGGCAGAAAATCCCAAGAGATTCTGGTCGTAAGTGAACTATCCTAGCGGGAAGTAACAATCAATGCCTTCTCTACACAATAGCAGTGGAGATAGTATCGAAGACAAAGCTACCAAAGCAGAGCTACTACACAAAGTCTTCTGAAATACCTTCACAAAAGAAGACGAAGTAAATATTCCAGAATTCTAATCAAGAATAGCTGCCAACTTGAGTAACGTAGATGTAAATATTATCTTATTGGTGAAGCAACTTAAATCGCTTAAGAAAAGCAAGTCTTCTGGTCCAGATTGTATACCAGTTAGGTTCCTTTCAGAGAATGCTGATAGAATAGCTCCATACTTAACAATCATATACAATCGTTCGCTCGACCAAAGATCCGTACCCAAAGACTGGAAAGTTGCACAGCTCACACCAATATTCGAAAAATGTTGCCGGCCGCTGTGGCCGAGCGGATCTAGGCGCTTTACTCCGGATCCGCGCTGCTGCTACGGTCGCAGGTTCGATTCAAAAAAATTGTTCAAATGGCTCTGAGCACTATGGGACTTAACATCTCAGGTCATCAGTCCCCTAGAACTTAGAACTACTTAAACCTAACTAACCTAAGGACATCACACACATCCATGCCCGAGGCAGGATTCGAACCTGCGACCGTAGCAGTCCCGCGGCTCCGGACTCGCAGGTTCGCATTCTGCCTTGGGCATGGATGTGTGTGATGTCCTTAGGTCAGTTAGGTTTAAGTAGTTCTAAGTCTAGGGGACTGATGACCTCAGATGTTAAGTCCAATAGTGCTCAGAACCATTTGAACCAAGAAAGGCAGTAGAAGTAGTCCACAAAATTACAGGCCTATATCATTAACGTCGATATGCAGCAGGATTTTGGGACATATATTGTGTTCGAACATTATGAATTACCTCGAAGAAAACGTTCTATTGACACGTAGTCAACACGGATTTAGAAAACATTGTTATAACGAAACACAAGTAGTTCTTTACTCGCACGAGATGTTGAGTGCTATCGACAAGGGATTTCAAACTGATTTCGTATTTCTGGATCTTCCGAAAGCTTTTGACACTGTACCACACAGGCAGCTTGTAGTGAAATAGCGTGTCTGTAGAATATTATCTCAGTTATGTGACTGGATTCGTGATTTCCTGTCATAGAGGTCACAGTACGTGTTAATTGACGGAAAGTTGTCGATTAAAACAGAAGTGATTTCTGGCGTTCCCCAAGGTAATGTTATAGGCTCTTTGCTGTTCCTTATCTGTATAAGCGATTTGGGACACAATCTGAGCAGCCGTCTTACGTTTTTCGCAGATGACGCTGTTGTTTATCGACAAGTAAGGTCATCATAAGATCAAAACAAATGGCGAAACGATTCAGAAAAGATATATGTATGGTGCGAAAATTGGCAATTGATTCTAAATAGCGAAAAGTGTGAGGTCATCCACATGAGTGTTAAAAGGAATCCGTTAAACTTCGGTTACACGATAAAACAGTCAAATCTAAAGGTCGTAAATTCAAAAAAAATGATTCAAATGGCTCTGAGCACTATGGGACTTAACATCTGTGGTCATCAGTCCCCTACACTTAGAACTACTTAAACCTAACTAACCTAAGGACATCACACACATCCATGCCCGAGGCAGGATTCGAACCTGCGACCGGAGCGGCCTCGCGGTTCCAGACTGAAGCGCCTAGACCGCACGACCACACCGGCCGGCGTCGTAAATTCGATAGGAATTACAATTACGAACAACTCAAATTGGAAGAAACACTTAGAAAATGTCGTGAGGAAGGCTAACCAAAGACTGCGTTTTATTGGCAAAAGACTTAGGAAATTTACAAATCTACTTAGGAGACTGCCTATACTACGCTTGTCCGTACTCCTTTAGAATGCTGCTGCGTGGTGTGGAATCCTTACCAGATGAGATTGACGGAGAACATCGAAAAGAAGGGCAGCACGTTTTGTATTGTGGCGAAATGGGGGAGAGCGTGTCACTGAAATGATACAGGATTTGGGGTGGACATCATTAAAACAAAGGAGTTTTTCGTTGCGGAAGAATCTTCTCACTAAATTCCGATCACCAACTTTCTCCTCCTAAAGCGAAAATATTTTGTTGACGCCGACCTATATGGGCAGAAACGATCGCCATGATGAAATAATGGAAATGAGAGCTCGTACGGAAGGATAGAGGTGTTCATTCTTTCCGCGTGCTATACGTGGTGTGGTGGTGGTTAGTGTTTAACGTCCCGTCGACAACGAGGTCATTAGAGACGGAGCGCAAGCTCGGGTTAGGGAAGGATTGGGAAGGAAATCGGCCGTGCCCTTTCAAAGGAACCATCCCGGCATTACATGCTATACGAGATTGGAATAATAGATAATTGTGAAGGTGGTTCGATGAACCCTCTGCCAGGCATCTAAATGTGATTTGCAGGGTATCCATGTAGATGTAAATGTAAATAATGGTTTCGGCTGTGTGGAATGGACTACGTCCTCTGTTCCGACTGAACCAATCATTGACTGGAAATGGTTATTTTCGGTTACTTGTAGACCATTTGCAGCCATTCATGGACTTCATATTGCCAAACAACGGTATCATGTCAGCAGGCCACAATTGTTTGCGATTTGTTTGGAGAAAATACTGGGCAGTTCGAGCAAATGATTTGGCCACCCAGATCTCCCGACATGAATTCCATTGAACATTTATGTGACATAATCGAGGGGTAATTTCAAACACATTATCCTTTGCCACCAACACTTTCGCAGTTTCGGACAGCTATAGAGACAGAATGGCTAAATATTTGTCCAAGAGACTTCTAACGAATTGTTGAGTCCTGACACGTCGAGTTGCTGCTGTATGCAGGTCAACAGAAGATCCGACGCGGTATTAGGAGGTATCTCACGACTTTTGTCACCTCAGTGTCAACCGCATACATGGAAAGCGGATAAACATCTACGGCTCAATCACGCTGCAAACAGATGTGTGTGTGTTGAATCATCGTGACAGATCATTAAAGAGAACTGTGAAGAAAATTAAGAGGCTGAGTGCTGAAAAAGTGACTGCAGAACCGAATGTAGCACGCCCGAGCGGTGGCAGCGTCTAAACAATATGAAGGGACCTCAATTATCTGAGAGTTGCAGGGTGAGCTGGAATTCCAAAGGCACACATAAGTGATATATATCTATGTAACGGGAAAACTTGGTCCTGAAGACATAAAACCTGGACTATTCAGCAGAGTAAGAAAGTAATTTGGTTGGATGAGTTTTCGTTCAGATTGCTTCCAACTTCTGGCCAAGTTGACTTCCTAAGAGTGAAACTTGGCGGACGTTCGGTAACGATTTGGCAGCCATATTGTGGTATATCATGGGCTCCATGGTTACCCTTCTACACTACATTACTGCCGTGGAATGTGTGACTGTTTTGGGTGATCAGGTCCATACCATGGTACAAAGTTTGTTCTCCAGTGGTGATGCTGTGTTCCAAGACGACAGGGTACTTGTCCACAGAGCTCGCCACGTCGTGGACTGATTTCGATTGCACAAGGCTGAATTGTCGCATCTCCCCTGGCCACAACATTCATATGATCTTAATAGTATTGAGTCTTCGTGGATTACTTTGGACTAAAGGGTGAGTTTTCACATTCATCTCATTCATCGTTACCTAAATTTGCCAAGATTCCCTTGAGAACCCTACAGGGCCAGTATTTATCCATTTTGAAACGACTGTAAGCTGTGTTGAATCTCATCAGTTTTCCTACACCGTATCAGGTATGGTAATGTGTTGTGTTTTTGGTGTTTCCACACTTCTGTCGTTAATCTGTTGACTAGATCACATAAACACATTGTAATAACGGTGCACTGCACAGCGGAGCACGGTGTAACATCTACCTCACGCATAATGTGAATAAGTGGGTATTATTATTGTAACAGAATATTCAATAATGTGAAGGTAAAAACCTAACGATATTCTTATGTGGAGACAACAGTACCTCCATATTTCTAAAACCAGGAAATTCATAGATATTATAGAAAGGAATGTACGTTTACAGGGCGCTCACAAACAGCCTGAAGAGATTTTAACGGTTTTGCAGTGTAGGTTGTGCTGAGAAGTAATTATTAAGGAAATTAATCGATTCGTTGCGCCATTTCTGCATTAATTAGCGTTGAATTGAGACAATCAGCCCTTTGCATGCACAAATTCAAGAGACCCGCCAGTGACGATGTCGTCAAACCAGTACTTCACTTATTTTCCTTAAACTGATGAAGAAAGTGATACAAAAATGGGAAGTGGGATGGTAGTAAGCATCGAACCCAAACCAAAGTCTGAACAGTCACGACCCGTATCATTTACACTGTGAGAACCACTGATACTAACTGTAACTGGCCGGCGGCTTGAATTTGCGCGCGCAACGGCTTCATTGGCTAACTTCTGTGATAGGTAACTTGGAAAAGGCGCAACGTATCGACGAGATGGACTGAGAAAGGAAAGAGGAGGAGATGGACAGATGTAGGGGGAGGAACAAGTAGGCAGACAGAGTGGTAAAAGGAGATGAACAGAGAGAGGGGGAAGAATAAATGTGCAGAGAAAGGGAAAAGGAGGAAGTGGACGGAGAAAGGGTAGAGGAGAAGATGAACAGAGGAAGGAAAAAGGGATAGATGGACAGTGAGAGGGCAAGGAGGAGATGGACAGAGAGAGGAGGGGGAGGAGATGGACAAAGAGTGGGGCAGGAGGAGGTGGAAAGAAAGTGGGGTAGGAGGGGGATGGAGTAAGTGGACAGAGGGAGTGGCTGGATGCGATGGATAGAGAGATGGCGAAGACAGAGATGGACAGACAGGGAGGGGTTAGGGGGGGGGGGGGGGAGGAGGAGATGAACTAACAGAAGACTGGAATTTACACATACCTAGGCAATGTCGGATACTCAGCTTATATTTAGTATAAAATATTGTTACCTGTTTCATTACAACCTAACTGGCATGTCAAAAGTGAACTATTACTTGAATGTAAATGTGGTATGCTTTAACGTCATGATAAAGTTTGCTTGTATGAAACACTTAAAATTTTCTGCAAACTGTAAGCTCAATGGGAGTGTTACAAATATCTAAATTTTTACGAGACAATACTGAGGTAACTGAGTTCCTGATAAGCTGTCGTAAGCTTCATCGGCGTCCTGACCCATTTTCTTACAGGACATACTAGACTCACATTTTGGACGGAGAAGGGGGGGGGGGAGGTGAAAACCCCGGCCGATCATCCAGATTTAAGTTTATCCGCAGTTTCCTCAAATAATTTAATGCAAATACGGGCATGTTTCCTTTGAATAGGACACTTCCGATTTACTTCTTTAACCTTCCCACAATCCAAGCTTGTATAGTGTTTGTAGTGGCCTCGTTGTCGATAAAACGTTAAACCTTAACCTTCTTTCCTTTTTCAAATTCCTTGCACCAGGGACAGTTAAATAAATGGCCTGACGATCCTGACCTCTGCCCTAGTAGTCTCGACCTCGGCATCTGTCCAATAAAAAATCCTGATTCTCTTAATGAAGTAAATGAACGATAGTTGTGGCGGTCTCTATGGCTGATCCCATAAATCCAGTAAATTCGAACTCCGAACTGAATAGTTGGTCGCACAGACTATGGCTGATATAACATTCTACAAAGATCCCACCAATTTAACAAGCAGATGGGCCATAAAATGTGTCCAGCTTCCATAATAATAATATTGGTTCAAATGGCTCTGAGCCATCTGAGATCATCATTCCCTTACACTTAGAACTACTTAAACCTAACCAGGACATCACACACATCCGTGCCCAGGGGAGGCCAATGATACTTTAAGAATACTTATTTGATGAGGCCAATTTAAAAGCAGACAGTTTCTGTTTTGCACTTCGAATTAATCAGAAGCGGAGTACAGTCAGAAAATCATCTCAGATACTTAAGTTTGGCAGATTTCTGCTGTTGACCTGGTCCGTGTTTTAATCAATGATTGAATAACATGCAAGCTCCCTTTTTGGCTGTTGATTCACAGAAAGAAAAACTCCTCGTGTACTTTTTACACAGACGATAAACTCCATTTTCATGATAACAAGAAATCAAACTTCATAATCAAAATAATAATCAACTGTCCACAGCCGACAATCAAATAGTTCCGAATTACAAGAATTCTAACCGAATTCCTGCCTCATCCATCGTTACAGAAATGCCAACTCGTCTGTTCTTCCAAAATCAAATATACACATTTGCCAAAGATAAGCTTCCAAGAAGTTACGTTGGAGGAAAATATAAACTGTGACACAAATGTTAAACATAGATATTTATGTGTTGTTTCAAAATATGGTATGTGTTAATACACTACTGGCCATTAAAATTGCTACACCACGAAGATGACGTGCCACAGACGCGAAATTTAACCGACAGGAAGAAGATGCTGTGATATGCAAATAATTAGCTTTTCAGAGCATTCACACATGGTTGGCGCCGGTGGCGACACCTACAACGTGCTGACATGAGGAAAGTTTCCAACCGATTTCTCATACACAAACAGCAGTTGACCGGCGTTGCCTGGTGAAACGTTGATGTGATGCCTCGTGTAAGGAGGAGAAATGCGTACCATCACGTTTCCGACTTTGATAAAAGTCGGATTGTAGCCCATCGCGATTGTGGTTTATCGTATCGTGACATTGCTGCTCGCGTTGGTCGAGATCCAATGACTGTTAGCAGAATATGGAATCGGTGGGTTCAGGAGGGTAATGCGGAACGCCGTGCTCGATCCCAACGGCCTAGTATCAGTAGCAGTTGAGATGACAGGCATCTTATCCGCATGACTGTAACGGATCGTGCAGCCACGTCCCGATCCATGAGTCGACGGGTGGGGACGTTTGCAAGACAACAACCATCTGCACGAACAGTTCGAGGACGTTTGCAGTAGCGTGGACTATCACCTCCAAGACCATGGCTGCGGTTATCCTTGACGCTGTATCACAGACAAGAGCGCCTGCGATGGTGTACTCAACGACGAACCTGGGTGCACGAATGGCAAAACATCATTTTTTCGGATGTATCCAGGTTCTGTTTACAGCATCATGACGGTCGCATCCGTGTTTGGCGACATCGCGGTGAACGCACATTGGAAGCATGTATTCGTCATCGCCAAACTGGCGTATCACCCGGCGTGATGGTATGCGGTGCCATTGGTTACACGTCTCTGTCACGTCTTGTTCACATTGACGGCACTTTGAACAGTGGACGTTACATTTCAGATGTGTTACGACCTGTGGCTCTACCCTTCATTCGATCCCTGCGAAACCCTACATTTCAGCAGGATAATGCACGACTGCATGTTACGGGTCCTGTACGGGCCTTTCCGGATACAGAAAATGTTCAACTGTTGCCCTGGCCAGCACATTCTCCAGATTTCTCACCAATTGAAAAAGTCTGGTCAGTTGTGGCCAAGCAACTGGCTGTCACAATACGCCAGTCACTACTATTGATGAACTGTGGTATTGTGTTGAGCTGCATAGGCAGCTGAACCTGTACACGCCACCCAAGCTCTGTTTGACTCAATGCCCAGGAGTATCAAGGCCGTTATTACGGTCAGAGGTGGTTGTTGTGGGTAGTGACTTCCCACGATCTATGCACCCAAATTCCGTGAAAATGTTATCACATATCACTTCTAATATAATATATTTGTCCAATGAATACCCGTTTATCATCTGCATTTCTTCTTGGTGTAGCAATTTTAATGGCCAGTAGTGTATATTCTGTTATTGGTTGCATTCACTTCCGTTGTAAATCAAATTTAAAGCACCTGTATGTTCTTCTCGGACCTACGGCATCCTTCAGGACAAATGAAAAAAATATGCACACTTAAACTTCACGAAACTTCTTGCTCGAAACTGACCCAGAATGTTAATTAAAAGCCGGACACCCCTTTAAGACCCAGGCTGTAATTATTGCGCACAATGGAAGCGGTAACGAAAACAATGGATCCTAAAGTGAATAATTATAAAGAAATAAATTTGAAATGCATGGAATGGGTTAAACGAAATAACCTTTACATTATCACACTAATTTATTCAATTAAAACACACTCTAAATGTATCTGATTAAGAAACAATATCAACTGACTTTACAAATGCCTACAATGTGAATTCTACCGAGTAAACTTCTCGATTTTCAGTGTTATTTGAACAAGCAAGTAAAAATTCTCCTTGAACGCAAATGACGTTCTAAAAATTACTCACTAACTTTTATCTAAATGAGTACAGAGACTGTTGGCCTGATAGTTATGTAGAAACTCATGTCCTAATGAAGCAGTGCTAGACTAGGGACTAATGATCGCATTGCGGACTTGAAAGAACTTTGTCGACGTGTGGGTGGGTCCATATGTTGCCTTCAGTTGATGTCAGTGCGCTGCAGAAGTTTTGCTGGGAAGTCCTCACTCATCCTACCTTCAGTACCCATCCCTCGCCATGCTATTGTCATATTTTGGATCCCCACGAAAGACATTCGTGGTCCTAGATTTGCTTCGGACGAAGAGGTGCGTGCCTGAGTATAATCGTGTTTCTGTAGGCAACCGGAAACATTTTTCGTTGAAGGCACTGACTGTCATGTCTCAAAGTGGGACAGTAACAGTATTAACAGTTATGGCGACTACTTTTGACATAATAAGTAATTTACGTACCTTTTTCTATGTGTCTTGTTTTCATTTGACTGCGCCTTATGTTGGGTTGGTGCATAAGTTCGTAGCGTCATTCCATAAGTTTAATAAGCACAACAGATAGGAGTAACTGCGACGTGAGTCGTCAATAATATATTCTCCTTCACTATTTACAACAGTCTGCCAACGCTGGGGTAACTTTTCGATTCCACGACTGTAGAAATCATGCGCTTTGAGGCAAAAAAACTCGTCGAGCCATGTTCGGAAGAAATTTCCTTGTTCGATAGAGGGCAAAAAAGGTGAAAATCTGAGGGCCCAAGATCAGGTGAACTAGATGGGTGCGGAGTGACTTCACAGCCCAATTCCTCTATAGATTTTATCGCCAGTTTAGCAGAATACGGGTGTACGTTTTCGTGGAGTGGCATCACCTCACGCAGTCTTCCTGATCGTTCTTAGGTTGCGTGTGCAAGACGTCTCGGTAGTTGACAGTAAATGTCAGCTCTGATAGTTACACTTCGAGGAAACCATACCGTCGCTGTTCCACCTGATGCACAAGATTATGTTTCGTGGATGCGCGTAGGGAGTTGCTTCTTTGTTTTGGCTCAACCATACCTTTCTTTCCTATAAGATAGCATAATGGCATCATTTCTCCCCACCAGTGACGATACCGGATAGGAATCGTCGGTGTTGGCTCAAATGGCTCTGAGCACTATGGGACTTAACTTCTCAGGTCATCAGTGCCCTAGATCTTAGAACTACTTAAACCTAACTAGTCTAAGGACATCACACACATCTATGCCCGAGGCAGGATTCGAAACTGCGACCGTAGCGGTCGCGCGGTTCCAGACTGTAGTGCCTAGAACCGATCGGCCACTCCGGCCGGCCGTCAGTGTTGATCACGAGCTAATTGATGATGAGCAAGCAGAGATGCACATAAAACCACCTGCTGATTTATGTGATTTTGGCTTAGAGCATGCGGTACCCATACAACCGATTTTTGAACCTTCCGTACTACACGAAAATGTCGCACGATGGTCGAACGGTCACAGTGCATCATATCTGCCTGTTCTCTAGTACACTGGCGTGGATCATTAATGAGTTTAAACGATCTTCATCAAACCCTGAAGGTTTTCCTGAACGTGGAGAGTCACTAATGTCAAAACGATCCTCCTTAAAACAAGAAAACACTTTTCTTGCCATGTTCTGGGCAACGGCATTATCCGTACACGGCGCAAATTTTTCTGGTTGCCTCCAATGCCGTCATCCCTCTATTGAACTCAACCAGAAGAATATGTCGGAAATGCACCGATTTCTCCACTTAGGACTCCACTTTCTAGTCGCTATCGCTAAGTGACAAAATGACAATATGTAAATTCAAATAGCAACAGTGAACTACAAGTAAAAAATAGCAGTCGATAAATAAACTCACAGCTGCTGGAATACAAAAAAAAAAAAAAAAAAACCTCTACGAACTTATAGGCCAATCTCATTTTTCGCAGCTTAAATGGACACGTTATCAGAGCTTAAAGTTCATCACCACATGCTTCTACTGTCTTCTCTGACATTATATAACATCGGAACATGCGATTCTTCGATTTCAACTTCGTCTTTTAAAGAAATGACACACACGGAACACTATTCTTCGGAACGTTCAGCGTGGTTTTCTTCTCTCAGTATTAACATACAGTTCGAGAACAAAATACCTGTAATCACTCAGTCATTAAAACACAAATACTTTACAAACAATGAGAGCGAATAATGCAGCGCGACCTACACAAAATGAGGGTGAGAACGTCGCAGACTTGAAGTTACACTGTCCAGCCTCCCTGATGCGACCACCTGTCAAAAGCAGCTTTTTGCAGCGCATACTGCTGTGAAACCTGCAGGAAGACAGTCGCTGAGGTACCGACATTAATATAGAGCCATGCTGACTCCAGTGCCGTGGCCAGCTGCGCGCGGTTTCTCTGTTGAGGACCCATAGCGCATACAGCCCGATCGAGATAGCCCGACATATTCTTGACTGGGTTTAAATCCGGGGAGTTTGGTGGCCGGGAAAGTATGTTAAACTCATCCCGGCGCTCTTCGAATCACGCACGTACACGGCGAGCTGTGTGACATATAGCATTGTCCTGCTGGTAGATGCCATCGTGCCGACGAAAACCAAACTGCATGTACGGGTGGACATGTTCCAAAGGATAGATGCATAGTTGTGTTGATCCACTTTACCTTCCAGAATGATGAGATCACCCAGGGAATTCCTCCATTGAATGTCCTCTGGCCAGGACCCTTCCATAATTGTTGCAGGATGTTTGATTTTAGACGTTTCACGCCGTACACACCAACAGCCATCTTTCGGATGGAGCATAAAGCATGATGTATCTGAAAAGAACGCCTGTCGCCACTCAGTGGGCATCTGGTTGCGGTGTTGGTGTGAAAGTTCGCTGAACAGTCTCTATGGGGACACTGATGGTAGGCAATTGGTTCATCTGGGCTATCACTTGCTCAACAGTCGCACGTCTGTTCGCCTGTACACATCTCTACAACCGCCGTTCACCCGTGTCATATATAGCGCGTGATGCGTCACAATTGACTTGGCGCCAGTTTTGGATAGCACCATTTTGCCATACACAATATACTTTAACGACTGCGGTACGCAAGCTGTTTACAGACTTAGCCCTTTCGAAAATGCTTTCACCCTTGGCCCGAAAGCCAATGATCATGTCCTTTTAGATGTCAGATAAATCGCTCCGTTTCCGCACTACGACCGCGACTGCACTGTTTATCCGTGTCCCCCGTAACACTGTATATATCTCCCACTGCTAATGCTGCCATTTGCCGTTCGGGAGTGGTTGCTGGACGTTGACATCGAACATAAGATGTGATCACATTAATATGAGTGAACAGTTACTGGTACACTTCAGCTTGGGTTGCTATGCACACGATGGTGAATCTCTTTCATTCATGTTCCCAGCTGTGTATGTCGATCAAAACAACTATCTGACTGATAGCTGAGAAATGAAGTGAACGATTCGCTCTCGCTTGCGCATAAAATATTGTTGCAAAACATGATCACAAACATCCCGTTAACGTGCAGTATTGGATTCACTTAGGATGGTAACAGCTTTATCGCTGTTCTGTGCATTTTCAAGACTGGATTGAGAAATTCAGTCGTGTAAAATAAACACGCCACATGTATAAATTACTAAAAGCAAAAAGAATCAGAGTTGTTACAATACCGGCAGCAGGCGTCATCTGCCGCTTACTGCTGTCGTAACTGAACTGCTAGTTGAAGAAGACCGACTTTACAATGGTGAACCGAAAGGAAAACGTTACCATTTAGCCCCCCCTCCCCCTCGGTGCTACGGTGCCCTCCACGGAACCAAGCTGTGGCCGTGCTATGACGCCTGTGTATGTCTGACCTTCCCTCCACGCCGGTAATCAGACTGGTTGGAGAATCCGAATCACTGCCGGATACCAAACTCCTCCCGCGCTTAACAGGCACACAGAGCCGGAAATGGGGACGGCAGATCGACAATATCCGGGACGCTGACTGGTCACACCGGCTGGGGACTTACTGCCGTATGTAGTTCAGATGGGAACCGCCCCTTCCCCCCCCCCCCCCCCCTATGGGAACCTCACTCTAGGAATACTCAGCCTCCGTCGATTGTTTAGTGAGGTGTCATGGTTGCGTGAATCATGTACGGTCGACTGTTGAGGGGGAGGGGTTCACTCCGTATCGTTCTGGGTAGAGCTGAATTCGATGCCTTATTATGTGCTCCTGGCCTGCTGCAACCTCGTTTGCCGCCCCCTATTACTGAGGACAACACATCTGGTCTACCTGTACTGCCGACCGAAAGTGGGAGCCCATATGTGGGAGTCCACACGGTAATAAGGCTGTGTGCTGGGATAGTGGTCCCGCTGAGTGAAGCACAGAGCGTCGAACTACACTTAAGTTGCAAAGATGCTGCTGAGTGTTTCCCCAGAGTCGTCTGTCACCATCATCTTGAGCATCTACGTTTTGTAAGTCTTGGACACCTGTTCGGCTTCATAACTGGACGCTGGATGGAATGAGGCAGTGGTCAGGTGCTCAGTACCTTTACGTTTACAAAAATACTGTAACGCAGATGCTGTGAACTCACCCATGCTGAAACACCATATTAGTACGTGGTGTAGGCTCCACGCACGGCAATGCTGGCACTTACTCTGAAACTTGGTCGATCGTACAGATGACGAATACTGTCCTGGAATACGTTATTTCACGCCTGCTCAACCTGTTCGCGTAGTTCTCTAAAAGTTATTGGTTGATGAGTCGCACAGCTCACTTCTCGTTCCATCTTATTGCAGACGTGCTCGATTCGAGACAATTCCAGGGATCGTGCTGGAGAGGGAAGTTGCAGCACGTCTTGGTAAAGCACGTTGAGTTTTGCGGGCAGTGTATGGGTGTGCATTGTTCTGTTGGAACAATACATCACCCTCTTGTCGCAATAACGGGAGAGGAACGGATCTAACAACATTTTGCATGTTCCAACCTCTTGTTAGCGATCCCTCCAGAAAAACCAAACGTGAAAGAGAGTTGTAGGTTATCGCACCTCAGACCATAAGGCCTGGAGTGGGGCCAGGGTTTTTTGGACGAATGCACTCTAAGAGACAGCTCTCAGCAGGTCTAAGTGATACTAGACCTAAGGTCTAAGTGATACACGGAAACGACTTGCAGTCAGAATCTACTTTCATTACTAAAGACCACGATGCGCCATTAGATATTCTATGTGATCATATGGCGGCACCAGTCGAGCTGTGCACACCGATTCTGTTGCGTGAGTGAAGACTGGCTGCGTGCCCGTAGTACCACCGCTAATAACCGGTTCTAAACAGATGGTGTTCACGCGTCTGGCCTCACAAGTCCTCTTATCTGTCCTGTCGTAGCTGTACGATCTGCCAATACTGCCCTAACAATACGACGAACCTGGCTGGCTTCTATCCTGCATGGACGTCCAGAACCTCATCTACAGGAGTGAGAATGTTCACGTGAGCACTGACACGAGCGTCGCTGTACAACTGACGTAGCACGTCCAACTTAAAGTCACAGTTTGACCCCTGTCAAAGTCACTCAGTTGTCTGTAGAAAGCACGAGTGCGTCTCCGTGGCACGGTTACCATCTTGCTTCACAAGTTTGCACCACACTGAGCCTTCTGGCTGTGAGCATTTCCTATTACAGGGCAGACACAGATGGCTCTCTGGTAGCTACGTCACGACGCTATCTATTGGCGGACGACGTTGAAACCATTATCACTACATCAACTATCCTCCAGGTGGTATATGTCATGAACGGATTAAGAATCGACGTCGTCTTTACTGGTGTTCTAATTTTTTTCTGACAGTGTATGATAGAGAAGACATAGATGATAGCTGCTGTGGTGGTGATAGCCATCCGTGCCACACATGGAAGTTCGAGAAGGTGTCGACAGCTAGCAGCCACATTGTTCCTTGGAATGATCCGACGAAATCAATAACCTTCTCTTTGCATGGGGTGGTCAGGGCGTGGCAGTGTCAAACGCTGCGCTGGTCCTGAATTGATTGTCGGTGCAAGCCTGATAGCTCCGCACCGTATGTAGTACATCAGCGCTTACTCAGCGCCAGTACATACGATACCCCGCTATTACCTTCATTCTGCAACGTTCCCCAGTTTGCAGTGCAGAGGGGCTTCAGTATATGTGGGCGGAGCTCAGATTCTTTAGTAGCTAATAATAACAGAGCATCAAGTGCGTCAAGCCGAATGTATGTAGCTGATTGGCATCGAAGGGAAAACACAGCCCTTCATACCTGTCAAACTCTGCACATGGGCTGCGCAGCAAGCGGGAAAGAGCGTCTGCATTCGAGTGCTACGTAGTGAGCCTATAACGGATCTCATAGTTATAGTTCCTAAGAAACAATGCCCACTGTTGCAGCTGATTCGCTGCCTTATCGGGAAATATCGAGTGAGGACTGAACATCTCGAGATCGGTGATAAGCTGACACTTATTACTAACGACATGTATGTAGAACTTCTTAATGCACCGTCGGTATATAGAGCGCCAATACCTTTTACTCTATTTGCAAGCAATTTCTCTATCTCGCTTTTAAGGTTCTAAAAGCAAACACAATTTGCTGTTTCGCGTAGTTGGCGTATTTGTGGGACGGCACTGAGCCAATGTCAGAATCCAAGATCTCGGTGTCTAGTGCCAAATGTTTGCATGCGTTTGACTTTGTTAAACAAGAGGTAGACTTAAAGCACTTTAAATTGCATGAAAACTTACTGCCACGTGTCTGACTACGTTGAATTCCTTTTTGAAACAACTGCTTAAGCGGGTAGGAAATTTTTGTCCCTTGGGAATGAATTTCTCATTATAAATAAAATTTACTCGTGTTTGAGGTTCACAGGAGCTGAGGTTCACATTATCCTGTATATCCGTGAGCCCCACTTCAGGTTTACTGAAGTAACAAAGAGTCACGGGCTGTCTCCTAATATCGTCTCCGACTTCCTTTTGCCCGGCATAATGCAGCAACTCGGCGTGGCATGCTCTCAAGACTTTGGAAGTCCCCTGCAGAGCTATTGAGCTATGCTGTCTCTGTAGCCGTCCATAATTTCGAAAGTGTTGCCGGTGCCGTATTTTGTGCACGAACTGACCTTTGGATTATATCCCATAAATATTCGATGGTCTTCATGTAGAGTGATCTGGGTGGCCAAATCATTTGTTCGAACTGCCCAGAATCTTCTCCAAACAAACCGCGAATAATTGTGGACTGCGGAGATGATATCGTTGTTTGGAAACATGAAGTCTATCAATAGCTGAAAATGGTCTCCAAGCAGCCGAACATACCTATTCCCAGTCAGTGGTCGGTTCAGTCGGACAAAGGATGCAATCCAATCCATTTGAATACAGCCCACCACCAGCTTGCACAGCGCCTTTTGAGAACTTGGGTCCATGGCTTCGTCGGGTCTGCGCCACAATCGTTAAGTGAAGGTTGTCGACCACTGCGTTGTCCATAATGAGAAGTAATGTCTGAAATTTGGTGTTCTCAGTCCACTCTTAACACTGTTGATCTTGGAATATTGAATTAGCTACAGATTTCTGAAATGGTATGTACCATGCGTCTAGCTCCAACTACGATTCCGCGTTCAGAGTCTGTTAATTCCCGTCGTGTGACCATAACCACGTCCCACAGGTTTTCACATAAATCACCTGAGTTCAAATGACAGCTCCGCCAATCCAGTGGCCTTTTATACCTAGTGTATTCGGTAATACTGCCATCTGAATATATGCGCACCTCTGTCCCATGACTTGTGTTACCTTAATGTATGTACTAAGCTCAAAGAAACTACGCTTGTGGAGGTAATAGAACAGACCACGGGTTGGAGCCATTCAGAAAACATCGGTACATTTAGCAGGTGCTGCTCCCACATGTCCTCGCTGTTAACAAGTCATCTAAATAAAGAGTACAATTGAGAGTACCATGGATGAGTGGTTCATGGCATCTGAAATACTATGGGAGCACTTGTGGTCCCACAATGGCAATCTTTTATAATGATACATGGCGAATGGCGTATTAAGCACTGAAAATATTTCGTCCGACCATCTACAGTTAACAGAAAAATACACATAACTGAGACCTACTGTGGAGAAATAATGGCCCCCAACCCACTATTCCAACAATTACACTGACGTAGGAACTGGCTACAGATCTGTATTAGCTTTTGAATTAATGGTAGACTTAAAATTGCCAAAAAATCAAATTTATTTTTTTGCTTCTTTGGTACCACCACAGCCATTGACCACTGGCTAGTCGATAGTGTAGTATTATTCAGATTTCTTCCATAATTTACTATATACCAAATTTCGCTTTAAATTGATCGCACATGGCGAAAGGCACTGGATATGCCCCAGAAAATTTAGGCACTACTGACGGCTTTAAGGATACGTGGGCTTGCAACCCTGTTGTTCAACCTAATGTAGGTTCAAACAGTTCATTATATTGCACAGACAATATGGAATTGCTGTTGAAACTAGTTGCATTTGGTCTTGAATTTGAAAACCAAAAGGTGGAAGTGGACGGAGGCTACGAATCTTAGTCGTCATTCAAGAGTTTACCACAAGAAGTGTTAGTTCACGCTACATTTTTAGCCTTACCTTGGACTACGATCTGACCCCTCAACGAGATCAACTGCTCATAGTACACCATCGCTCTCCGCTGAGGATATCGCAGCCTTGGGAGCCGATACGCCGATGTGTGATGACACTAATCAGAAACACGGTCACACTTTAGCCAACAGGAAATCTGCCGATGCTCCATTAATTTCCAGTTGCAACATGAGCTTCTGCATCACGCCTGAGCAAAATACCGCGCATCGCGGTGTCGGCTGATGTTGACACCTACCGCCCAGTGCAGACAATTGCTAGGTCCTCCGGTTTGCAGCAAGCAAAACATATGACGTCATAGAATGGGCAGTGTCTTTTTTATGTTTTGGCCGGCAGTCTGTATTTGATTTGGTTGTACTAACTTTCCTGAGACTCTGGGACAACGACGAACAAAGCGATTCTGTTTATGCACGTCTACCAACAATGAGAGCGGCGGAACGCTAACTAAAACTCTATCTACAGAATGCCACTTTACCTGACTACCGGATGATCGGGTACTCGGTAAATAGGATGATAACGCAGGTTCCTTGTGATCAGTTGATCGTAGAACAAAACGGCGACTACTACTGCTGAGAAAGTCGACACTAGAAGCATCGTTAAAAATGACTTGTACTGTTGCTTTTATTTGCGAGTTCTAGCAGTTTTAAACACATCACTTGGGACTGGATCAGACAACTGTAATGCTTTTGATCCAGTGATTGCATATACGATACGCCACGAGAGCCAGCGTAGTTTCTGCGCCACTCCATACAGTTTATTACTAGATGGCAGTAACTGTGCACGCTGGCCCATTTACATGATTTGCTTCGCACCGACGTAAACAGATCTTAAATCTCGTTGCCTCGTCGAAACAAGCAAATGGCAAAGCGGAAGGCGACGATGTTGCTGGCGGCGGCGGCTCTGTCCACGGTGTCAAGCTGTGGTCGTTCTACCGAGACCCAATATCTCTGACCTTTCCTCCATATCCATACTTAGGCTGGAGGGGGGGGAATCCTAATCACAGTTAGATACTAAAATGCTCTTCCATTTTCGAAATAATTGTGGTTGAATGTCTTCTTTATGTACGAAAAATAAAATTCGGTTAACATTTGTAAAGAGCCGCCTCCTATACATGCTTTTTTTTTCTTTTATAGCCTCTGTGTAAGGAAGAACAATAATCTCATACAGTGTCTGGTTGTTCACTGAAAGAAAATAACAAATGTATTCTGTAACGCAGTAGTGGAAATTTATCGATTATCCGCGAAGTTGAAATGGCCTGTCGGTTAAACAGATAAAAGTATAAGAAATTTCTCTCGTTTTTTGTAAGAACAATCCTTCACTCACTCTTATTTTGTCTTCCGTGGGTTGTCCAGCAGAGCGAACAGAGGTGCCATTTAAGTTGTATTTAACCCCTTATTGTCGAATGCCTCGAATTTGTATCATACCAGTGCTGTGCAGATAATTGGAAGGTTGTTTTTGAGCACTGGCACCATGTTGTTACTGCATGAAACTACCAACGCCTCTGGCAAGTGCTATATTCTGAGTGTTTCGGGCATCTCTAAGTTGCCACGATTTTCTATTTTTATCTTTCATCTAGAAATTTATTAAGGTATTATGGGGTTAAAATTCATTGTTTGTCGGGTTTGTTGTTAAATGAGATATCTATTTAGAACTGTTGTAATTATTGTAAATCTACCTACTCCTAGTGCGGATAAATATATGTGCTGTTGTGTAAAATGTCCAGACTGCAATCAGCGAAGATGGCATATTGCGTTCAGTCATTAATTTGCCTTTGCTCGAAATAATCAGTGGCCCTGAGACTAAATGTCGATCATTTTAGTTTATCTTGCGTCGTTATCAGTGATTCGGTCAATCGTTTCCAAATGATGATGCTGTCGCCCGTTGCCCATGTCATAACCAGCCCCAGTTTCAATACTCAGATGTTTCACCATTTTAAAACGATGTCTTATCTTCCTGTGAAGTTACAAAAGTAAAGAAAAATGGAGTAAAAACAGATAACACGTCAACGTTTGGTGACGAAAGATATTTGTATATTTTTGTTTCATGTATTTCACCCGAAGAATTATTTGGAGTATCATCCGTTCAAATAGAAGGAGAACATCGGCCAGTTGTAAAATCGTATAAAAATGGAGGTACACTTCTAGAGGAAAAGAAATTTTTTTTTACAACGCAGTATTGTAAAGAAAAAGTGATGTACGCCAACGCCGGTCGCCCGCTTTACATGTTCGACAACTGTCTCAAACATTTGGTCTGAAAACTCATGAGTCATTTTGTATTTTGAATGGTAAATTTTGTTATTGTAAAATAATTCAGGGCACTGTTAAAAGAAGTTGTCGCACATGGCCACTTTTGTGCTGCGCGTCGGCAGAATGGAATGCTAGTCGCTCTAAAATTTTGCTTCATGGAAGTCCATCTTGTCTGTCTTGTTAACGTAGTAATTACTTGCAGCGGTTAGTTATCGCATGTGTTAACCGATACATTACGATTATCACTTAAATGTTACAATGTTCCGTAAACTAATGTATGACAAAAATCGCTAAACCCAAATGTTGGAGACGGATCCCGAGACTGAAGATCAAATCCTTGTCGATGGCGGCAATATAGCAGGTCCGACAATGGAAATGGCGGACTCGGGTGCAAATACTTCAAAGTCTGAAACTACTAAAATCAGTGAACTTTTTGAGGATGATTTCGTACAACCACCAGTTAGAGCGGGAGTAACGACGAGCTGACCTCTCATATCGTTCGATGGTTTATTTGAAAAATTAGCTGAAAGGATTACTTCTCGTGGTGCTAAAGTGAAGAATAAATTATCTTCTTGAGATACCAAACTAAAGAATGAATTAAGTTCTCGTGATGCCGAACTAACCAACAGATCTCATCATAGACAAAAAGAAGTCTACAAAAATTAATGAACATTTTTCTCGTCTTGCGAGGGAATAATGTCCTAAAACAGATGATACACTACAAGAACAATTCCTCTGGATGTACAGGGAGTTCGGTAACGTAGTCGAAGATATCAATGAACGAATAACCTCGACTTTAGATGCAGCAAGAACCGAAATATCTGGTCTTAATGAGCGTCTCCAGAAATACCGGGTATTGTAAACCAACTGTCTGTGGATGTTAAAATGTTAAAAAATACTCAGACCGCCATCGAAAGTCATGGCGACCGTCTTCCGGGATTTTGTAGGGGTCATTCTGTTTGATGTCCTCTCTCATGGTGCAACGATCAACTCTGAAGTCTGTTGTGCTACCCTCAGGAAATTGAAGAAACGGCTTCGGCGTGTTCGTCGTCATAAAGCTGCAAACAAACTTCTTCTCCATGACAACGCAAGGACGCACACAAGTTTGCGCTCGCGAGAGGAGCTCATAAAATTTCAACGAACTGTTCTTCTTCACCCGCCCTAGAACCCGGATTTCGCACCTTCCGACGTCCATTTCCTTGGCCCAATAGAGGATGCATTCCGAGAGAAGCAGTACGTGGATGATGGGGAGGTTATTGATGCAGTATTGCCTTGGCTTGAGTGGTACTATTCGGGCATATAGGCCCATCCTGTAAGGTGGCGTAAGGCCGTCGTATTGAACGGAGATTGTGTTTAAAAATAGGGCTTTGTAGCCAAAAGAGTGGGGAAGAAAATGGTGTACTGGAATCCTGAATAACACCACCATTTTTCAGAAAAAGGTGTGTTGAATTACTTATTGAACACCCTAGTAGATGAGGTTTCGCCCAAGCTTCGGCAGTTTTGGGTTTTCACGCCTGGAAAAAGTGTCCACATCCCGTCATTTTTATTCGAAGTTTTAATGGGATCCTACCAAAAGCTTAGAGTGAGAGACAAAAGATCCAGTTTGCAGTATCATATACGCCTGTTCAACTTATGATCAATCAGAACAGTCCTTTCTTGCGAAGTGTTGGTCAGGGCATATCCAAGTTCGCTTGAGACGCGAACTATTTAATCCCGAGACCTACAACTGGAAACAGGGCAGTATCAGGAAGTATTCTGTGAAAAATTTAGGAAAAACGTGCTACTGGGACAACCAGATAGAACACAAAGATGTGATCTAAATACTGAAGGGCAAGCTGCAGATCAGTATTCGCGAAAAATTATTTCCTACACAAGAGGACACTGTGGAAAACATCCTGTTCGTGGTAGATTCGATTGACTTAATTCAGAAGGACGCCAAGCACATAAACGTCTACGCTGGCGTGAGGATACAGCGTTCCGCAAACCACAGCAACAATGTCTGGAATCACGTCGCTTGAAGCAACGGCATCCATCCCCCAGGCGGAGATGGAAATATAAATAATGACGGTCGCTTCAGTTCGAGTTTACCCAGGAAAAATAAGAATAATCAAAATCGATACCATACGGGGAATCAAACAATTGGAAATGTACCACGTCAGGGATATTGAACTTTCCAAATACGGAAATCAGTTGCAGCTTACCCTTCGCGGAGAGCTACATACTGTCTACGGGATGGGAAGTAAGACCGAAATCGGTCCCTCCCTTACTCCGAGGCACCTCCATGTTGGCAACCTCAGCACTCTGAAGATACATGGGTAGTTTCGGTCACTGAAGACCGACCTTCAGATCCTAACCAGTCAACAAACTAAAGGCGGTCTTCATACCTTCCCGGATAGCGGCCGCGGGATTGAAGGGAAGCATTGGTTATAGTGATGAAACAAGTATGTTACACAATAACGATGAGGTGGATGTAAGCGATGAGCTCTGCAATGATCCGATAACACCGGGAAGAACAGGTCCAGGCCGCAGTTCATGCTGTTGTAGGTGGTATTCTAAGCGCGGTGATAACTGACACACATGTAAACATGAATGTCTTAGTAAGTCATTTTTTGGCAAATATATGTGAGGCGGAAAAGGTTCCGACGTTGCTGTACAAAATTTTGCAGTGTCAGGGGCTATTGGTGACTGTAGACAGAGGATGAAAAAGTACGCAAATGTGGAGTTAAAATATGAAAACGGAGCCACTGAATGCACGTGTTTCATCGTGAAAAGACAGACTATGCTGTGCTTACTGGGGATGGAATCCCTGCGACGGGTGATGCAACAGTCGACCTCCAAAGAAGAACCTGTGTCTTAGAAATAGGAGGAAAGGCGACAGTTTTATACACTCCTGGAAACTGAAATAAGAACACCGTGAATTCATTGTCCCAGGAAGGGGAAACTTTATTGACACATTCCTGGGGTCAGATACATCACATGATCACACTGACAGAACCACAGGCACATAGACACAGGCAACAGAGCATGCACAATGTCGGCACTAGTACAGTGTATATCCACCTTTCGCAGCAATGCAGGCTGCTATTCTCCCATGGAGACGATTGTAGAGATGCTGGATGTAGTCCTGTGGAACGGCTTGCCATGCCATTTCCACCTGGCGCCTCAGTTGGACCACTGTTCGTGCTGGACGTGCAGACCGCGTGAGACGACGCTTCATCCAGTCCCAAACATGCTCAATGGAGGACAGATCCGGAGATCTTGCTGGCCAGGGTAGTTGACTTACACCTTCTAGAGCACAATGGGTGGCACGGGATACATGCGGACGTGCATTGTCCTGTTGGAACAGCAAGTTCCCTTGCCGGTCTAGGAATGGTAGAACGATGGGTTCGATGACGGTTTGGATGTACCGTGCACTATTCAGTGTCCCCTCGACGATCACCAGTGGTGTACGGCCAGTGTAGGAGATCGCTCCCCACACCATGATGCCGGGTGTTGGCCCTGTGTGCCTCGGTCGTATGCAGTCCTGATTGTGGCGCTCACCTGCACGGCGCCAAACACGCATACGACCATCATTGGCACCAAGGCAGAAGCGACTCTCATCGCTGAAGACGACACGTCTCCATTCGTCCCTCCATTCACGCCTGTCGCGACACCACTGGAGGCAGGCTGCACGATGTTGGGGCGTGAGCGGAAGACGGCCTAACGGTGTGCGGGACCGTAGCCCAGCTTCATGGAGACGGTTGCGAATGGTCCTCGCCGATACCCCAGGAGCAACAGTGTCCCTAATTTGCTGGGAAGTGGCGGTGCGGTCCCCTACGGCACTGCGTAGGATCCTACGGTCTTGGCGTGCATCCGTGCGTTGCTGCGGTCCGGTCCCAGGTCGACGGGCACGTGCACCTTCCGCCGACCACTGGCGACAACATCGATGTACTGTGGAGACCTCACGCCCCACGTGTTGAGCAATTCGGCGGTACGTCCACCCGGCCTCCCGCATGCCCACTATACGCCCTCGCTCAAAGTCCGTCAACTGCACATACGGTTCACGTCCACGCTGTCGCGGCATGCTACCAGTGTTGAAGACTGCGATAGAGCTCCGTATGTCACGGCAAACTGGCTAACTGGCTGACACTGACGGCGGCGGTGCACAAATGCTGCGCAGCTAGCGCCATTCGACGGCCAACACCGCGATTCCTGGTGTGTCCGCTGTGCCGTCCGTGTGATCATTGCTTGTACAGCCCTCTCGCAGTGTCCGGAGCAAGTATGGTGGGTCTGACACACCGGTGTCAATGTGTTCTTTTTTCCATTTCCAGGAGTGTATTAATTCGTACCAAGGCAGGCACGGAAAATTTTGTCATTGTCTTAAATTAAAAATAATAGCTTGCGTCAACTCGGGCAAGGAACGATTTGTCTGATACAAGTAGAATTTACGCAATGGTTCAGGAGTTTGAGGTCCTTAGCGAACTCCAGAGGGTGAATTGTCAGGTTCGTTACTATCATTTGTTAAGGTATTCCCCGGGTTAAGGGTTGCGTATGTCTTAAGAATGTAGTTCCCCATAATATTTTCTCATCAGTCGTATTCCATCCATCCCGTGGGATGAAAGGGAAGCCGTGCATCAATAAATAAGGAAAATACTGGCTTTTAATAATATTGACAGAGCACTACCACCCTACATCCATCCGCTGTTAGCAGTTTCGAAAGCACACAAAAATTTGAAAAAGTATGTCCAATACGAATATCTCCTGCTTGTTAGGAGGTATGTTACACATGACAATTTTGTTATTTGGTTGTATATATGCACACTGGTATGCCAGTGACCACTGCCCACAACGACGTAGGATGCCGCCTGGTGGCGTTACGAGCACGCGACACGGCAACAAATGGATGTGATCGGGGCAGACACGGACAGAGCAGCATCCTAACGAAGATATGGACAGCAGATCGGGAAATCCGTTGAGATAAGAGACTTTCACAAAGGGCAGATTGCTATGACGCAGATTCTGTAAACGAGTATCACGAAAACGGCGAAGTTGGTCGAATATCCGTGTGCTACTGTCGTGACCATCTACAGAAAGAGGTAGAACACTGTGAAACTACCGCTAGGCGCTAATTGGAGGGACATCCACGACTCCTCACAGAATGTAGGGATCGGAGGCTTTTCTGCTCTTTAAAGCAGGATGGATGGTGATCTGTGTCATCTGTGCTGAAAGAACACGATGCTGGTGCATGCATAAGTGTTTCGGAACACACCGTTCGTCTTACATTGTTGGACATGGAGATCAGCAGCAGACAGCCCCTTATACACAGGGTGGTCGGAAATTCCCGTTACAAACGTCTAGGACTTATAGAGGGTAGTGAGTGCAGAATATTTTGAATAGGAACCCATGTCCGGAATCGTATCGTTTCCTTTCTACGACAGTTTTAATTCAGATGTGTACCTCGTCAATGTCTGCTTAGGGCAAGAGAAACCTCTCAGAGTTCCCTGTCCTGGTATGCAACAGGGTAGACACGATGACGTGTACTACGTCAAACGATCCCCAGATGTCACTTACTGTCTGCTTTGCTGTGAGACCGAGTCAATATCTGTGCATTACCGATAGAGGACACACAGTGCAGTACACGTTTGCGGTATACACATACGTGCTCCTTGTGTATGGCGAAGCTGGAGGTAGCGGAAGAGCTGCTAGCCGGCTATATCACGAACGTTTTCCACACCGTTACTTTCCATCGCACAAACTGTCTGCCCAAGTTACACAACGGCTATGAGAAACGGGTACCTTCACCGTGAGGAGGCAGGACTGTGGTGCTCCACGGCCACGCCGCACTCCCGAATTTGAAGAAGGTGTACTGCGTCGCATTGAATATAGTCCGTAAACTAGTTCCCCAAACCACTGCGCGTGCAGTGGATGTTAGTCACAGTACCATCTTGGACGTCCTGTGTGAGCAACAATTACATCCGTACCACTTACAAAGGGTACACGCTATGGGTCCAGCAGACTTTCCACAACGCGTCGCCTTCTGCGCATGGTTCCTGCACCGTTGCATCGACGCGCCCCTGCTTCCACGTCGACTTCTCTTCACAGATGAATGTAGGTTCACAAGGGATTTTGTTCTGAATGCTCGAAATAGCCACGTCTGGGCGGACGAAAACTCTCATGCCATTAATGTTCAGGGATTTCAAGACAGGTTTGGAATTAACGTGTGGGCAGGTATTCTGGACGGTCATGTGATTGGACCGTACCTCCTTCCATCGAAGCTCAAGTGTCCCGCGTACTTAGTCTTCCTAAGACACGTAATGGACCCGTTATTGGAAGCTGTGCCACTGAATGTCCGTCAGGAAATGTGGTTTCAGCATGATGGAGCACCACCTCACTTTTCACTGGCTGTCCGGAGACATCTCAACAGATGGTATGGTGAAAGATGGATTGGCCGTGGTGGTCCAACCGTGTGGCAGCCACGATCGCCGGATTTAACCCCTATGGACTACTTCTTGTGGGGTCGTATGAAGAGCCTAATTTATAAGACACCTGTAGAGACAGAGGAAGATCTGCTGGCACGAGTTATGGCCGTTGCACAAGACATTGAAGAGACACCAGGTGGGATGGAGAGAGTGTACCAGAACATGCTACGGAGGTACAATGTACGTAACAACGTTGGTGGTCGCCACATCCACCCGCTGTTGTAATGCATCGTTACGTTGCCGCTGATGCCGTAGATGCTGGGTTCTTGTTGTTGTCAACTAATGAAAACCATAAGGGGTAAGTTGTAATGCAAATGCGTAAGTAATAACGGAACGAGTCAGTATTCTTTTCAAATGGATTGCAACAATTGTACTGGGTCACGCCTAAGTACATTTCTCACGTGGGTGTGGATGAGATAATCATCTGCATTGAAACGGTCGTAGAACGGAAACGATATGTTTCCGGACATGGGTTCCTATTCAAAATGTTATGTACTCACTACCCTCTATATGTCCTAGAAGTTTGTAACGGGAATTTCCGACCACCCTATATAAGGATTTGCTAGACTACACGCAACCGTGTGAAAAAGTTTTTCCTTTTTTCTGCCCGTACCTTTTTTTCGCGGAAAGTAACTAATTATGCGTGTAGTACCGAGAATTATAAACATCAAATGACGTACTAACAGAATTGTAACTGATGAAGCCCTACGATTTTTTCCCCCGAACCCTTGAAGCCTATTTGTCTAATAGAATAGCTTCAAGTCTTCCAGGGGGCGATCGAGTGTTTCTTTTTATAGGAGGAACATAGTCTTATTTTGTAAAGAGTCAGTCTTCTCTACATACAGTATATTTTTCTTTTATAGCCTCTGTGGAAACGAGTAGAAAAATCTCGTACAATGTCTAGTTGTTCAGTGAAATACAATAACAAACGCGTTCTGTGTCACCATAGTGGAAATTTATCGATGTTCAGCGACGCGGGAATGCCCTGTCGCTGAAACAGACAAGTGTATAAAATATCTTCTTGTTTTTTGGAAGAACGCGCTCGATCACTCTTATTTTGTCTTTCTTTGGTGATATGTAGTTGCGAACTTGTTTGCTGACTTAAAGTTATTAAATGTGACTTCTGTTTTCAACTATAGTAATTATTTTAAATTTACCTACTACTAGTGCGGATAAAAACTTGACTTTTACTATTGTGTAATACATTTCAGACGTCAATCAGAGAAGTCAGCAGATCATTGTGAAGACATGTAATGATCGAACACGCGCTGCGTTCTGTCATTAATCCATAGCAGTCAGTGGCCCTGAGATTAAATCATTTCAGTGTATGATTTTAGTGTAACTTGCGTTCATTTAATGTATGAGATATTGCCAATTATTCGGTCATTCGTAGCCGAACAATGATGCTGCCGATCTTTGCCCATGTCAGACACCGGCCCCAGTTTCAAGAATTGGAGGTTTCACCATCTTAAAACGATATACTATCCTCCCGTGAAGTTACAAAAGTAACAAAAATGATGTAAAAAGAAGTAACGCGTCATTTCCTGGCCCCCAACATGAGCCGACGAAAATATTATTACGCGTGTTATATGTTTGCCTTTTTCAACTTCATGTTTTTTATCCAAAATATTATTGGTAGTACCATTTCTGAAAACCAAAGGAGAATAATGGTCAGTTCTAAGCTCCTATGGAAGACGGAATTACACTTCTGGGAGAAGAAAATTTTTGTTACAACGCAACCAAGTGGCAGCTTGTGTATAGCCGGGGTGGTATGTCTGCTATAGCTATGGCGGCGAGGAACCTCAGTCATAAAGGTTGGTTCCATAACTTATGGTGAGCGGCGCACTCAGGGGTCCGACGCGACTTTAAGGAGTTAGCTGCTATTATTATGGTGATGCACACTAAAACTTGGTTTCTCTGCGGTCACGAACGCTCTCAAACCCCCATTGCTGATGCTTCATTGTTCGAGAAAATAGATATTATAACCAATGAAGTCGCTGTCCCTAAGCATTACTTTTAGGATTCATAAAAACGATCAGCGATGAAATTGCCATGTGCGTGGTTAGTAGCTTTATCGGTGAGACAAATTTCAGCGTATCTGTCGTCCAAGAAAACAAATAAACGGCAACACCTTCTGATGTAGGACTAGGTTTGATCAAAGTTTACAATATGACTTTTAAAATTAAGAATGAGACGATTCATCAAGGGTTAGCTGCACGTTAGAAAGTTTGTTAAACCCTGAAAGCACTTGTCATAGCTGCCTTGAACGGATACAGATCCTGTACACCTCCCGAAAACTCGATCCTCCTCACCCACTTGTCTCCCCCATCCTCTCCCACCCCCACCCGCTGCCGCACCTGTATTCCCACGTCGCGCCCGGTCTCCATCTCTCCACCCAAGGTGGCTTCCGCCAGCTCCCTCTCCCTGATGATGCCCTCCTCCCCTCCATCTACCCCTCCTACCAACTTTGATCCTCCCTCCTTCTTCCTGTGTTTGCTCCTTTGGGCACCCTGCCTCCCTTCTCTCCCCCTTCCCTCCCTCCTCAATTTCTCCCCACTCCTCCCCCGGGATTCCCCTCCCCTGTCCCTCTACTCCTCCTCCCATCTTCTCAGCCATTGGCATCTTCGTTCTGCCCTCTCCCCCCCCTCACCCTTCTACCCCTCTTGGCAGGTCCCCGGACTCGCACACGCTACGTGGACATTCGCGCGCTGGAGATCATCGCCATCAGTGTTTTGTGTGTGTGCCTTCGTTTTGTGTTTAGTGTTCTTTCGCCGTCACGCCACCACTGTTCACCTGTGCCGTCACAGTCGTCCGTGTTTTGTGCGCCGTGTCAACTGGTGTTAGTGTTTTTTCTCGTCCAGCGTGAACGGCTCCATGTTTACTGTTTATCGTGTCTACAGTTTTTGCCCGCCGTTTTTATTGTATTATCTGTGCCACCTATATGTAATACTTATTGTACCACTCGCGGCTGAAGAGCAGCGTACTATGATGCTGACAGCCCGCCTTTGTATAAGGTGATTAAAATAACAATAAAGAAAAAAAAAGTGGAGCTGTCATTTGTATTCAGATGATTCATGTGAAAAGATGTCCGACGTGATTATGGCCGCACGACGGGAATCAATAGACTTTGAACGCCGAATGGTAGTTGGAGTTAGACGCATGGGGCATTCCATTTCATAAATCAATAGGGAATTCCCTATTCCAAGATCCACAATATCAGGCGTGTACCGCAAATACCAAACTTCGGGGTTACCTCTCACCACGGACAACGCAGTGGCCGACGCCCTTCACGTGACTACCGGGCGCAGCGCCGATTGCGTAGAGACGCCAGTGCTAACAGACAAGCAACACTGCGTGAAATGACAGCAGAAATCAATGTGGGACGTACGACGAACGTATCCGTTAGGACTCTGCGGCGGAATGTGGCGTTAATGAGCGGTTGCAGCAGACGACCGACGCGAGTACCTTTTTCTAACAGCACGACATCGCCCGCAGTGCTCTCGTGGGCTACTGACAATATTGGTTTGACCCTTGACCACTAGAAAACCGTGGCCTGGTCACATGAGTCCCGGTTTCAGTTGATAACAGCTGATAGGGTTCGAGTGTGGCGCGGACCCCCGAAGCCATCGGCCCAGGGGTCAAGCTGGTGTTGGTTCCGTAATGGTGTGGGACGTGTTTACATGGTCAAACAGTGTCCTCTGGTCCGACTGATCATTAACTGGAAATTGCTATGTTCTGCTACATGGAGACCATTTTCAGTCATTTATGGACTTCATGTTCCCAAACAACGACGTCATGCCACACGGTCACAACAGTTCGCTATTAGTTTCAAGAACATTCTGGAAAATTCGAGCAAATGATTTGGCTACGCAAATGTCATTGAAAATTTGCGGGACATAATCGGTGGACCGATTTGTGCTCAACATCCCGCACCGGCAACACTATCGCAATTACAGACGGCTGTAGAGGCAGCATGGCTCAGTAACTGTGCAGTGGGCTTCCAACGTCTTTTACAGTTCAGGCCACGTTGAATGTTGCATCAAACCCGGCTAAGCGACGTCCTACACGATGCTAGGAGATATCCATGACTTTTGTAACCTCTGTGTATAAAGTGTGTCGGGGTAACGGAGTGATTTATCTTACGTCTAAGAGGGCCGATGGGGAAAACATTTCCGAGACGGCAAAGTTTGTAAGCTTTTAACGTGAAGCCGGCCGCTGTGACCTAGCGGTTCTAGGCGCTTCAGTCCGGAACCACGCTGCTGCTACGGTCGCAGGTTCGAATCCTGCCTCGGGATTTGATTTGTGTGATGTCCTTAGGTTAGTTAGGTTTAAGAAGTTCTTAGTCTGGGAGACTGATGACCTCAGATGTGAAGTCCCATAGTGCTTAGAGCCATTTGAACTTTTTTTTTCAAGTGCAGCCTTGTTTGAAATATACGGAGCACTGTAAAATGGCGTTATCCAAAATCGGCACCGCGGCGACTGTGGTGCACTGTGGGCCATAGATTACAGGGGTGAACGACGGCTGCGGAGATTTGTGCGGGCGAATAGACGTGTAACTACCGAACAACTGAGCGTCCAGGAGAACCATCGGACTGCCAGTTGTGTATCGTCAACGACCGTTCAGCGAACGTTGCTGTGTGCCTTCTCAGCAAGCGTCAGGTTCCTGCACCCATGCTGATTGCTGTTTATCGGCCACGAAGGCTGGACTTTGCACGCCAATACCGCAACAAGTGGGCTTTTCAGGTGAATCACATTTTATGCTCCATAGGACAGACGGCCGTTGGCGTGTATGGGGTGAAACGTTTTAAATCAAACACTAGGCAACCGTCGTCGGCCGGGAGTAGGAGTGTCATGGTTTTTGGGAATGTTTTTGAGGCGTTCTCTGTGTGATCTTGTCATTCTGGAAGGCACACTGGACCAACAAAAGAACACACCTATCCTTCGGGACCATTTCCACTCCCACATGCAATTTGTTTTTCCTCGACACGACGGCATTTGCCAGCAGAATAAATCCACGTGTTCACAGAGCTCCAGAGCACGTGCGTTGTTAGAAGAGCGCCAGGATACGTTTACCGTACTCCCATAGGCACCAAACTCCTCGGATTTAAACCAAAGCGAGAATCTTTGCTACCACCTCCATCGGGCCGTTCACGTTTAGCACATCTGGCCATGGCACTGTAGTGCGTACGTTCCCGAATCTCATTCACACTCTTCCTGCATATCTACCAGAGGTCCGCGCTGCAAAATGCGCATATTCAGGCTTTTGACAGGTCATTAATGTGACAGTAATTTGTGTTATAGTAAGTAATAACGGTTGAGGACCTGCTGCTAACTGCTACAATTGACAAGTGTAACTTAGTGTTAAAATGATATCGATCTTCAATGATACGTCACCAAATAATGATTCTGCCGAGCAACTAAAACCATGGTAAAATTGTACGGGCGCATATACTGGATGAAAACATTTACAAAAGGATTAGTTTTCCAAACTCACCATTTAAACTACATCCATTCAAAAAGCTATTGATATGTCTTTGTCAATAAGCACTGCCGGCCGGAGTGGCCAAGCGGTTCTAGGCGCTTCAGTCTGGAACCGCGCGACCGCTACGGTCGCAGGTTCGAAACCTGCCTCGCGCATGGATGTGTGTGATGTACTTAGGTTAGTTAGGTTTAAGTAGTTATAAGTTCTAGGGGACTGATGACCTCAGATGTTAAGTGCCATAGTGCTTAGAGCCATTTGAACCCAATAAGCACTAGCAGCCTGCTGACACATTAATTTTCCATCTAATTAGGGGTTAGAAGTGCTAGCTCCCTTACGGAAATGTCTTCCACAGCAGAATAACCGAGAACAGGATTAATAAGTACTAAAATGCTTACTTTCATAATTTCTTTACGATGCACATGCACAGCAGCTGCGACAGACAAATGCTTCATTTTGATTGGGCTTGGTTATTGAAACAAATGAACCCAGTGTTTGCAGAACTCAGACTTATACAGGGTGTTTTTTCTACCCCGTGCAAACTCTAGGGGTTGATCGGTGAGAGGATACGGAACAAGAAAGGTCTAATGAACTTATGTCCGGAAATACACTCCTGGAAATGGAAAAAAGAACACATTGACACCGGTGTGTCAGACCCACCATACTTGCTCCGGACACTGTGAGAGGGCTGTACAAGCAATGATCACACGCACGGCACAGCGGACACACCAGGAACCGCGGTGTTGGCCGTCGAATGGCACTAGCTGCGCAGCATTTGTGCACCGCCGCCGTCAGTGTCAGCCAGTTTGCCGTGGCATACGGAGCTCCATCGCAGTCTTTAACACTGGTAGCATGCCGCGACAGCGTGGACGTGAACCGTATGTGCAGTTGACGGACTTTGAGCGAGGGCGTATAGTGGGCATGCGGGAGGCCGGGTGGACGTACCGCCGAATTGCTCAACACGTGGGGCGTGAGGTCTCCACAGTACATCGATGTTGTCGCCAGTGGTCGGCGGAAGGTGCACGTGCCCGTCGACCTGGGACCGGACCGCAGCGACGCACGGATGCACGCCAAGACCGTAGGATCCTACGCAGTGCCGTAGGGGACCGCACCGCCACTTCCCAGCAAATTAGGGACACTGTTGCTCCTGGGGTATCGGCGAGGACCATTCGCAACCGTCTCCATGAAGCTGGGCTACGGTCCCGCACACCGTTAGGCCGTCTTCCGCTCACGCCCCAACATCGTGCAGCCCGCCTCCAGTGGTGTCGCGACAGGCGTGAATGGAGGGACGAATGGAGACGTGTCGTCTTCAGCGATGAGAGTCGCTTCTGCCTTGGTGCCAATGATGGTCGTATGCGTGTTTGGCGCCGTGCAGGTGAGCGCCACAATCAGGACTGCATACGACCGAGGCACACAGGGCCAACACCCGGCATCATGGTGTGGGGAGCGATCTCCTACACTGGCCGTACACCACTGGTGATCGTCGAGGGGACACTGAATAGTGCACGGTACATCCAAACCGTCATCGAACCCATCGTTCTACCATTCCTAGACCGGCAAGGTAACTTGCTGTTCCAACAGGACAATGCACGTCCGCATGTATCCCGCGCCACCCAACGTGCTCTAGAAGGTGTAAGTCAACTACCCTGGCCAGCAAGATCTCCGGATCTGTCCCCCATTGAGCATGTTTGGGACTGGATGAAGCGTCGTCTCACGCGGTCTGCACGTCCAGCACGAACGCTGGTCCAACTGAGGCGCCAGGTGGAAATGGCATGGCAAGCCGTTCCACAGGACTACATCCAGCATCTCTACGATCGTCTCCATGGGAGAACAGCAGCCTGCATTGCTGCGAAAGGTGGATATACACTGTACTAGTGTCGACATTGTGCATGCTCTGTTGCCTGCGTCTATGTTCCTGTGGTTCTGTCAGTGTGATCATGTGATGTATCTGACCCCAGGAATGTGTCAATAAAGTTTCCCCTTCCTGGGACAATGAATTCACGGTGTTCTTATTTCAATTTCCAGGAGTGTACATCGTTTCCATGCTAGAGATCATTTATTCAACCATATTTTGTTGCAGAGACTGGGGTCTGATACGCGCTGTACCACGCAACCTGCGCTAGAGTGTGTGTTGAAAATTGTTTCCATGTGCGCCAACGCATGTGTGTACTCGCCGTAGCACGTTCTGTCTCACACGTTTGAATCGGCCAGGCTGCATCAAATGGTTCAAATGGCTGTGAACATTATGCGACTTAACATCTGAGACCACCAGTCCCCTAGACTTAGAGCTACTTAAACCTAACTAACCTAAGGACATCACACACATCCATGCCCGAGGCAGGATTCGAACCTGCGACAGAAGCAGCAGCGCGGTTCCGGACTGAAGCGCCTAGAACCGCTCGACAACAGCGTCCGGCTATCAGGCTGCATCCGAACAGTGTCAAAGGCAGCATGAATACGCTTGCTGGACCATACCACGAATGCATGTTATTGTACGACTATAGCTAATGATAACGTTTTTACTGCAAATTCGACACGTTTTTACGATTAGAATGATCTGAAGAAGGTTATAAAAAGCAACCGGAACTAGCGATCATGCTTATATGTGTAGTGAAAATTGCTGTCTAGGCATTAAAGGCTTTTTACAATAAAAATTTATTGCTTAATAAATTTTGTTAAAACCGTTGTCCCGATCCTGACAATGTCAGCCTTCACGGAAAAAATGTCTTATAAACTAAACGTTGTCAGTGATGTGTTTATACATCTGCAATACATACTGCCTTGCTGGTAGTGGAAGTGTTCTGGCGTTGAAAATATGCTGATTAAAATCAAATGTTCAATTAAACTCTCTCTCACAGTTTAATTATTTAAGTAATATAATATGTAACTCACTCACACGATGCGAATCAACTAGCGCCACTAACTGATAATCAGATCTCTTTCGTGTAATTGATAAAATAGTTCCAGTTATTTACTAAATTTCCATTAAAGCAACCCTCTTGGTGCTGTAATTTCTCTCAGACATCATCTCCATAGTATGCCTATATATCCGCTGTTTCCTTTTCTCCCCTTTAAAATGTTGTATCTCGCTTTATCGTAATTGTAATAGTCTGCAGTGCAAGTGCGCAAATGTGTTCCGTGTCCAGTGCCACTTACCCCTTCATGACCGCAGCCAGAAGGAGGTAACGCCACATCTGGTTAGCGCACGATGTGACAGTTGCACATGGTCTCAGCGCTGCCACTACGTTGGGCAACACGCCCTCCACTCAGCTGTCAGAGCCGCACCATCCTGAACTCCACACCACAGCAAACACGGTTCAAACACTGCGATCGACCAAAATCAGTCACTTAAGCTCAGTTTGTATTAAGTTGTGTCACGGAAGTATGTAGTATGTTACTTTGAGCGGTGTCAAGATTTCAGTGTCTAACTTTGTGGTTATCTATGTATAGTATCCCTAACTCGACCTATGAGAAAAGTATCAGTATGAGGTCCTAGCCTCTGAAGTTCGTATGTAATTCCCCAAGTATCAATTCATCGGTTATACTGCATATGTTATGTCATACGGAGTAACAGTAAAAGGTCGTCCTTCCATACTTTGTGATTCATTCTTCCTTCCTACCGAACTAAGCATGGTTTGGTGGGAGATGTATCTAACTGGATTAAAGGTATACAATAGCCCTCACTACTCTAATAATGCAGATTGTTAGCTCAACATGCAAGACAGCGACGAAAGAATTTTCAAAATAGCAAAAGGTTCAAAAAATAGTTAAAATGGCTCTGAGCACTATGGGACTTAACATCTGAGGTCATCAGTCCCCTAGAACTTAGAACTACTTAAACCTAACTAACCTAAGGACATCACACACATCCATGCCCGAGGTAGGATGAGAACCTGCGATCGTAGCGGTCGCTCGGCTCTAGACTGTAGCGCCTAGAACCGCACGGCTACTCCGCCCGGCAGCAAAAGGTTCCCACAACATCAATAAGAACAAATGATATTCAGAAAAACACGTAACTAATATGCTTGTAGTATTTTCATAGTCTCGATTTATGACCCCTAAGGGATTTTCCAATGCAGGTATCGAGTATAAGCAGAATGCGAACTGAGTACAATATTGGAAAAGGCTCATTCCTATCTAGACTGACCACTTGCTCACACTATAAATGAAACTTTTTCCTTGAATTGCACTCAATAAAAGAACAGTACAAATTCCATGCAATCGTATGTGCCTGTCTGTTACAGTTTTAAAAGCGTGGACCGCAGTGAGTTAATTGCAGAATATCAAGTCGTTTTCTATGTGACTTTAAAGCTGAGAAAATCGAATATGACTTAATTTTAAGCAGGGAAAACAGGAGTGAAATGCAAAGCCCAAACACAAGAGAGGTCATATATCACCTCATCGAGGGTTACTCATTTGTAAACTTTGTAGAACATGAGATCGGTAGAATCTTTAGGACTAACTTTTACGTCCTACTGAGATCAACAGAACATGGAATTTCTTGACATCATAAACCCATCGAATGCGATGAAATGTTTGTACTAAAGAATACAGTCCATTCTAATTGACGACGTTTGACAATACCGACGTAATCTGCATACCAGTTTATCATCAATGTTATATAAAAACTGAGTCATAGAGCTTTCTATAACATTTATGAAGACAGCTGGAATTCATGGAGACACATTTAGACCTACATGAAACCCAAGAAATACATTACGACAGTGCTGAAGTTAATTGAACTAGTACTGTACGAAATCTTATCAGCAATTAAAATATGTAGGAAGGGTGCTCTAAAGTAATAAAAAAACTTTTTTCCCTCATACAATTTCGGTTTAAAAAAGCCGAATTTGTTGTAGGACATCGTGGAATGTTTATGTTTCAGACCCCGTGGCTTCATCATGAAGTTCTGACAGGTCGCGGTGCTATACGCAGCCTTTAAAAAGCTGTCTGTAATGAAGGTGCTTTTCAAGCAGAGAGCTGTAATTGAGTTTCTTTTAGCTGAAAACCAGGGCATCACAGATATTCACAGGTGCTCGCAGAATGTCTGCCAAGACCTGGCAATGAATTAAAGTGCGGTGAATCGTTGGGTGAGGTGTCTGTCATGAACGCAGTAAGGTCGAGCAGACCCGTCCGGTCTCCTCGTGCTGACCGGCCGTCAACATATGTGACTCTTGCAATGTTGGAGCTTGCGGACACTTTCATTCGAGATAATCGACGGATCGCAATCAAACACCTCACTGCACAAATGGACGTTTCTGTTGCTAGTACTGATACACTCACCCAGGAGTTGGGGCACTCGAACGTGTGTGCACGCTGGGTTCCTCACCGTCTAACAGAAGATCATAAAGAGCAACGAAGAACCATCTGTGGGGAATTACTTGCGTGTTAGGATAGTGATCGTGACAATTTCTTGTCTAAAATCGTCACACATGATGAAATACGGGTTCATCACTTCGAACCGGAAAAAAATACATTTAAGAAACAGTTTCAGCATGTTCGTCGTCACAAAAGTGCAAACGAATTTTTTCTTCTTCATAACCACACGAGGACTCACACAAGTCTACACACCCGAGAGGATCTCACAAAACTTCATTGGACCGTTCCTGCTCATCCACCCTACAGTCCGGATCTCGCATCTTCCGACTTCCATTTGCTTGGCCCAATAAAGCATTCACTCCGCGGGAAGCAGTACGTTGATGATGAGGAGGTTATTGACGCAGCAAGACGTTGGCTCCGACGTCGACCAGTAGAGTGGTTGCATGCACGCATAAACGCTCTCCCAGTAAGGTGGTGTAACGCCGTTGCACTGAACAGAGATTATGCTGGAAAAGGGGTTTTTGGACTGTGCGGCTGTTCCCGGCGGAGGTTCGACTCCTCCCTCTGGCATGGGTGTGTGTGTTTGTCCTTAGGATAATTTAGGTTAAGTAATGTGTAAGCTTAGGGACTGATGACCGTAGCATCTGTAATGAGGGTTTTCAACTGTGGCGTGCTGAATAATGGCATATACAGTACATATTTATTGACACTTTCACTTCAAAGTTTAACAGTTTTGGGGTTGATTTGTGTACAAACATCGTATATTTTCAACAGATCATCCACTTTACGACCAACAACCGTGTCAGTTTCCAATCACATACGTAAAACTTGGGTTTCTATGGACTACTGTGTGGTGTCTAAAAGATCGCCTTGGCACGTTCTGTCAAGTCCTTTAATAAGCATTTGTGTGGGAATGTTTTGTCTTCTGGTTTGTGTAGTTTCTTGGCAACAGTCTCCACTATTACTACTATTCCATTATGCTACATGTACACAGTTTGGAAATGATCTGGTTATTTGTGGCGTTTCTAGCTGACGAAGAAGACACTAAGACTTTTAAAGGTTCTATCACATATGTGGGTTGCAGTAAGTACTGGGAGATGAAGAAGCTTGCACAGGATAGGGTAGCATGGAGAGCTGCATCAAACCAGTCTCAGGACTGAAGACCACAACAACAACAATCACATCATTTGAGTTTGCGTATTACAAATAGTCTGTTAATTTTAATTTTATCCACATGTCAATACCCACTTAGAAATAAAGCGTAGTGGAAGATAGTTTTATACTTTGTAGTGGTAACCTTCCTAACCATCCCATCTAGTGATTAAGGAATGTGTGTATTTTTCAAGATTTCACCATATGACTTATAACATGCAGCTAAAAGAGAAAAAAGGATTTCTTTTAGTGGAGATAAAACTCATCAGTCCAGACATTCTTTCAGAATCTCTATCGCGTTATGTGGTAGACCACCTAACATTAACACCCTACTAGCAGATCTTTGCCAGAGTCTGAACGTTTTGTCTAGATTTATACTTCGAGAGAAATTCGTGAGCGGTATTTAGTGCCAGAGTTTGTGTTCTTTTTCTGTAGCATGACCAGCAGGATACGATTGATTGGAGGCACCGTATCGGATTTATCAAAGACCATGCACTGAACCAACTTAAGTTATAGCACTTGTTAAAATGTATGCAAGAGTTCTTTGTGCTGTCTTCATTCAAACCCAGTGTTTCGTCAATAACCCGAAAAACACACGCTGAGCACCCAGAACATTATGACTACCGACCTCCTATCGATTTAAACGCGTCCAGGCGATGGCAGCGTCATCTGGCGAGGAATTACTGCTAGTCAGACACACGCACGGTGCATGTAGTATCAGTAAGGTTGCTGTCCGTATGTGGAATGGAGAAGGCGCGCGATCCTTCTGAGTTTGACAGGGGGGCAGGTTGTGATGGCCCGGAGGCTCGGCTCGACCATTTCGGAAACTGCACGACTTGTGGGGTGTTCGAGAAATTCTGTGGTGAGAGTCTTCAACACATGGCGAAACCAAAGTGAAACTACGTCCAGACGTCGTAGGGTTGGGCAGCCACCCCTAATTACAGATTTCGGACGTCATAGGCTGGTCAGACTAGTAAAACAGGAGAGGTAGCAAACTGTGGTGGAACTAACATCAGACTTTAATGCTGCGCAGGGTACACGTGTGTCTAAACACAGAGTGCATCGAACACACCTAACGATGGGCCTCCGCAGTCGACAACCCATGCATGTGCCAGTGTTAACACCACAACATCAGCAAGTACGACTCAAATGGGCACGTGACCATCGGCATTGGACATTAGCGCAGTGGCAGAACGTTGTGTGATTTGATGAATCCCGATACCTTCTTCATCGTGAAGACGGGAGGGCAGGAATCCGTCGTCTTCCATGGGAACAGCTCCTTGACACCTCTACCGCGGGCTGGAGACAAGCTGGCGGCGGCTCCTTATGCCCTGGAGGAACACTAATGTGGGCATCCATGGAGCTCGTCCACGGCACCATGACAGCCAAGGAGTACACGGTCGCAGACCACGTAAACCCCTTAATGACAATCATGTTTTCCGACGGCAATGGCATTTTTAAATAAGATAATGCGCCATGTCACAAGGAAAGGAGTGTGGTGGAGTGGTTCGCGGAACCCAGTGGAGAGTTCCAGTTGATGAGCTGACCCCCAACTCGATAGATAAGAACCCGATCGCAAAAATTTGGGATGTGCCTGAGTCTGGCGTCAGGCTAAATATGAACCCGATCGAACAAATCTGTGATGTGACTGAACCTAGCGTCAGAGCTCATCACCATCCTCCCGGAAATTTACTAGAATTAAGTGACTTGTCTCTGTGATTCGAATTCCCTCCAGATATCTACCAAGAACCACGACGCCGTTATCCGTGCCAAAGATAGACATACTGGTTTTTAGGTAGGTGGCTATAATTTTCTGGCTGATCAGTGTATTTGCTTTGGTTCCTGCAGTCAGCGTAGGTAATATTGAAGTCGTTGAAGGACCTATACAGGATCACTTAATTTTCACACATGTTTTTTTTAATTTTTACAGTTTGAAGGGTATGACTATGTTTGCTGTCAGAAACCAGTTGTTTTGGCACTTGGGGATACGCGAACGATGTATAGAACACATTCAAAACTTTATACTTGAGAAACCAAAATAATTTCTTATTACTGCTGTTTTTCGTACGCAATATCGTCGAAAATAAAGACTTACTTTAATTTTATTTTCCGTATAGATGGTCCCATCACACAATCGCTGAATTTGGACTGCAATAATACGTTTGAGAAATAAATTTCCTCAAAATGCAGTCCATGTGGACTCCTGTGTGTGTGTGTGTGTGTGTGTGTGTGTGTGTGTGTGTGTGTGTGTGTGTGTGTGTGTGTGTGTGCGCGCGCGTGAACTTTGGTTGGAATATCTAGTTCGTTTCTGTCCTAGCGATTTTTCCCTCTATTTTTTCATCTGTTGTAACCAGCATTGACTTTCGTGTGGTTTTATTTTCGTTCTTTCAATTTTTGGGGCGATTTTGTTTCGTGTTTCAGGTTTTCAATTAAGTCAGTTGGAACAAAAACCCACAGAACAGTTAGGTGAAGTGCGAGAGTGAGAGTGGAAGTTACAGGACTCTTCCGTAGAGAATGAACGCAGTCAGTCCATTTTGTCACACACTTGCGGTGTTAGCAAACCTCGCTACTCAGTTAGCTATGATAAAACATGGAAACACAGGGACCACAGATCTCGCTTGGATAAAGGAGAAAAATCACATGCAATGTGCAACTCTAGAAATTGAAATAAAACTCAGCAATCAAAGGATTGATATCCAAGCCGAAGATGTTAGACGTGGTCTGTTGGCAGAGGCTGCGAGGACGTAGGGTCATGTGGCCGACAGTCTGAGTGATGCGGAAATGCATCTTACGAGAACTTTAGCAGCGTGGAATCAGTATTAAACACAAAAATGGCGAATATCCACACATGCATGGACAATGGCACAGAATTGTCCATGCAGTCACAACAGGAAACCAGGCGACAACTAAACAACGCACAGCCAAGGGTGTCTGCTCTTGAGGAGGAGGGGTCTGCAATATAACAAGAAGTCTACGCGACACAGTCACGCCGACGGGTACGAATGCAGGTAGTAGAAATAACACTGTCTAGTTTCGACAGGAACTGTTGCACTGGCCCGAACGCGTACTTAAATATTTGAAACGCATATCTGCATTATAAAGGAGTGGCAGAGTGCGATTCATTGTATGAAGCATGCCTGACGCTTGACCATGAAGAAGCCACCACAAGTTCCTGGTAACGTACTGACATCTGGACGAAAAGATGAGTGCGACAATGAGAGCAGGGGTGGGCAAAAATATGGAAACAAAAAACAAGGCTCAAGGGTCGTTTTGGAATTCCAGCTCGCCCTGCAGGTCCCTGGTTATGGAGAACCCTTCATATTGTTTTTGTGCTTACAGGGTTCACGATTGCAACATTCACTTCTGCAGCGACTTTTGCACTTCCAATCCTCCTATTTTTCGTTACAATCCTCTTCAATAACCGTCCGTCACGATTAGTCAGTGTACACTTTCATCCGCATTACGACTTCGCGGATAATGTTTTTCTGCTTTCACTGTGTGCAGTATAAATCTTTGATATGGTGTCTCTCGAAAAATCAAACACGTCGGCTATGCGGACGCACCCACCATACAAGCACCAGCAATTTGTCCATGTTGGAATGCACTGAGCTCCGATACAATGCACTCAAAACTACACATAGCACTGATATGACCACGACTTACACATGCAACGTATTGGGAACATTGTACAGGTGTCATTAGTGGTCAAATACAACAGAGCCACCTGTAAGCTCGGCTAGCACATGCATTTATGTTCAAACATACATTTGTCGTTTTGTACAACTCCTGTGTACATCAGAGACAGTATGAGCCACAGACACATCAGCATGTATTAACGCATGCTGCAAATTGTATTTTTATGGAGGAATATTTGTACGGCGAAGCGAGAGCCGAGGCTTCCTTGCTTACGTACAGCGTGCACTCGCTGAGACGCTACCTCAGGAAAAGTTCCAGGTCGCTGCATGACATCTCGGATCAAGGATTACAGAGGACGGTGCACGTTAGCGCATAGATAACACACAATGGGTGATCACAAGCGTCTGTGGGGCACAACGACAGACCTAATTGACAGAATGCTGGATGCAGAATGGATGCCTGGAACAACGGAGAGTGGGGTGGACGTCTTAGTCACTGCCAGAATAAACCAGGCTGGAATGGAGCACCGGAACATGGACGTCCGTTTCAATAACTTTCCCGCGTCGCGGAACCAAGAATTGCATCAAGTGAAGTGAGTCCGCCGCCATTCATGTCAAGTCAGACTTGAGCGAGATCGAGGAGATTTACGAGTACGATAGTTTCCCAGGTGAGGCTTCATTATAAATGGGACATTACACACACACACACACACACACACACACACACACACACACACACACACACACACAAACAAACAGAGGCGACTATGACCAGTACTCTAACGATAAAAAGATGCCCCAGAAGTCATATAATCAGTGTTACCTTATCGATATAACAGTGTGAGGAATTAAGACCAAGACAATCCTGGATTCTGGTTTGTAAATGACTGCCCTTTTGACGTCTTTTTACTTGAAACTGACGGAGAGGGGCAGAAAATTCGCGTTGATGCCTATTTAACGGATCTCATTAATTACTGCGTTTGAGGCGGAAAAGAAACATGTAGAAAAACAAGCTAAGGGATAAGCTGACTGCAATTAATATGGGTGGGTTGTCGCATGATTTTATCATCATCAAAGAGACAAACTTAGGCAGGGCCGTTCTCATGAACTGTACAACGAAAATCGTGAGTAATTTCTTTGAAGACCAAATCATATGCAGTGTAAATGTCATTAATGGCGCATTTAATTTAGTAATGTACAAGGGGCCGAGAACATCTATTATAGAATGCCACGGGGACCAAAAAGTAAGTTACTAGAAGGAACAGCGGAGTCAAACAAAGTCGGTTTACCGTCCATGAGTGGTGAAGAGCATTTCACTCATCTGGCTGGCGAATGCGAATCTGACAGACATCTTGCAACTGCTCATGGGTTAGAGAGCCTCTAACGTGGGCTTCTTATATGGTTTAGAGGACCAGAGGCCGTTAATGAGTATTTTTACACGAATCCCATAACGTCCATACTGATAAGGAGGCCGCGCACCGAGAAGAACACGCTACTATGCGGCGTGAAGCCACACTCGAGCCTCGAAACGACTAAATTACTGATAGCCTTGCCAAGATGACTGAATGTCGGAAAGAAAGCCCTCAAAGTAACAGAGCCGCTCATTTTGAACGGAGAATGCTACAGAGATTGCATTATGAGGGAGGGTCACACCGAGGAGGATCAGGAAAGTATATCACACTCCCACCCATCAGTAGTAAGATCCAGTGTTGTTCCATCCACTGAGAAATAGTTTGTTAGAGCTAGAAGTCAGTCGAAGATCTGCATTTGTTTTCATGAATCGAATTGGAGGGAGAAACCACTGAAATCGCCCCCCCCCCCCCAAATTTGATCGCTCGGGCACGGATGATTACATGATGGTGATACCGAGAGCACGAACGATCAGCCGGATGTAGACGTGGAGAGCGCAGAAGCCGATCTACATGTGGTGGCGCTGAATGCCCACGTTATCCATGATCGTTGGGGTATTTAATACCGACAGGTTGAGAGCACGCATCTCCCTAAGTAGAGTTTGGTTGCTTTGGGGAAGGAGACCAGACAGCGAGGTCATCGGTCTCATCGGATTAGGGAAGGACGGGAGAGGACGTCGGCCGTGCCCTGTAAAAGGAACCATCCCGGCATTTGCCTGGAGCGATTTAGTGAAATCACGGAAAACCTAAATCAGGATGGCCGGACGCGGGATTGAACCGTCGTCCTGCCGAATGCGAGTCCAGTGTCTAACCACTGCGCCACCTCGCTCGGTTTCCCTAAGTAGAACAGTTCATAGTAGTAGAAGTATTAATAATTGTAGAGGTCGCTAATACTCTGTACTTTGTTGATATAACATGTGACAGTAACTGGTATGTATGTATTATGTCTCCATAGGTATTTTTATGCGTGTGTTTCGCTTGCTACAGCGACATCCACTGTACCAAACCTAGATACCCACGAAGCGATGAAGTACAGCGCTGTTCACCCTAGTCTTATGCTATCTACTTTGTGTTTTTATATACAATTTCAGCATGATGGCCGAAGCCTTATGATATATCTGTATGATTTGATGCTAGAACAGGTAATGTGTAGGCTTGGGTGATGTCAGCGTGAATGTTGCAGTTTATGAGGACACTCCAGGAGGTCCATGTGGTCTACGCAGACTCCATTCATTGCATGGGAAGTAGAAAAAATATGGTTCAAATGGCTCTGAGCATTATGGGACTTAACATCTTAGGTCATCAGCCCCATAGAACTTAGAACTACTTAAACCTAACTAACCTAAGGACATCACACACTTCCATGCCCGAGGCAGGATTCGAACCTGCGACCGTACCAGTCGCTCGGTTCCCGACTGAAGCGCCCAGAACCGCTCGGCCACCATCGGCCGGCTGGGAAGTAGATTTACCCAAGTTAAAGGTAATTTGCATGTTAGATATGAAAGCCTCCTACTCCTTATTCTGAACTAAACTGAATACATAAAACATGCTACTTCAATAAAGCAAACTGAAAATATTCTCCATTTATGCAAAATTTCTACCTTAGAATAATTACTAACGGTATCCGACCACTGTTTAATTGGAATATTCAGAAATAGCTGATGTTTTCATTGCGCAACGGAAAAAAGAAAAGGAAGCTGGCACGAATATTTGAATGAATCCAAGATTACGATTACAGATTGTAGCTTTCAGGCATAGATCACTTGCAATGAGTATGATCTACCTCATTTTGAAATCATAACGCAGATACACAAAATAATATGACATTTAACAGTTACGTCGAACATAACCTAGAGCTGAACGACGTCTCGAAGTCTCCCCAACGCTGACTTACCTTATAGTCTGTAAGAGCATGCAAAAAATTCAGAAAATTTCTGCTGATGACAGTTCTTTTTACATTAATAATTCATCTTAAGACAGACAGAGAGTTGAAATAAAAATAAAAATCGAAAATGCTTTAGCGTCATTACTGATTTCATTAAGTAACGCAATAAGCAGTTGCACAAACAAAATTGCATTTGTACTATGATGGACCACGTGGCGTACAGCTCTATGATACAAGAGAATCAGAACAAAAGAAAACTCCATACACTGTGGAATAGTCGAAGAAATATCAATATAACGAGAAGCAAACCAATGCCTTATTATAATCTCACGGATGGACAACTGAAATACCGATGCTGTTCCACGATCATGGAATAAGACCTTTCTTTCTGAACAACGGAAGATATGTTTGGATATGACTGAAGTTACGTCTTTAGACCGGAAATTGTTGCACACTAAATGCTATGCCAAGCTTCGCTACGTCTTTCAATCTACAACATGGGAATGGCCATCGGGACGTAACCCGAATTCAGTACATGGGGTCCACAAGCCAGCCCCGACATTCGCGATCACAAACAGGAAACAGAGCAGCACAGAGAATACTGCCTGCAGGCAGCAGAACGCCTTTGTCTAGCATTAAACGGGAAATGCTTCAACCAAACTCTGTCGCATAGGGATCCGATCGGTCAGCGAACGATACTTCCGAAGTATCGACTACCTTTACCATCCAATGGCTGTTGTGTGCTTAGCACTCGAGAAACCAGGTACAGAATGTCATCGCAGTACTTCAACGATTCGCAACTCGTGTAAAAATAAATAACATGAAAGGCGACTTTTAATGAGCGGCTTTCAGACATTCGAGTTCGTTGCTGTAGCTCACTTGATAACACAGTAAAGATACACAAGGCCTCCAAAGATACACAGTGCTCACCATGTGTCCGACGGCCGCAGGTCGTGCTCTTCAATGGAAACGCACTAATTTTTTTTTCATATATACTGTTATTGCCGGAATTAGACAAGCCGAGTGGGTGCATTATTGCATTTTTTTTTTATAATATTGTATTGGTATCCATCGCATCATCCGACCTGACCTATGTTAATGTGATACTGTGTGTCTGGAATGCAGGGTGCTTATAATTAAATTTTAGCTAATTGAGCCAGTGTAGAGGGAAAACTATTTACCTTTTAGGTACCCAACTCTATAGGAATGATGTTCAGACTGTGCGCTGAGGATTTGCGTTGCTAACAGTTAGTGTTATCAATCGCTGTTAGGCGCTGGTACTGGTATGGCGGCATAGGGTTGAAATACAATGTATTTCAGTTGCACACAGTTAACGTAGTTTCGGACGAGGTGAGCACCCGTAAAGCTGTTTTATGAAAACAACACCAATAGTGCCGCAGCTCTTCGCGAGTATCGACGCATCATAGGAATACGGAGGGGTCTTCAAAAATGGTTCAAATGGCTCTGAGCACTATGGGACTCAACTGCTGAGGTCATTAGTCCCCTAGAACTTAGAACTAGTTAAACCTAACTAACCTAAGGACATTACAAACATCCATGCCCGAGGCAGGATTCGAACCTGCAACCGTAGCGGTCTTGCGGTTCCAGACTGCGGCGCCTTTAACCGCACGGCCAAACTACTGAGGTCATCAGTCCCCTAGATTTAGAACTACTTAAACCTAACTAACCTAAGGACGTCACACATATCCATGCCCGAGGCAGGATTCGAACCTGCGACCGTAGCGGTCGCGCGGTTCCAGACTGTAGCGCCTAGAACCGCTCGGCCACTCGGCCGACCGAGGGGTCCTCTTTCCGCACCGAGGTTGAATAACATGAAACGGTAGTTCGAATTAACTGATGATTTGGGAACTGTTCCTGGGGGAAGTTGGCAGCCAATTGCGCAACAAATTGTTGAATAACGATCTTCAAGCAATGCACAAGCTGTGTCATGACAGCTAAAGCTTCCATGACCCATCGTCCTAAAAGTGCTGTGAATTGCTCTGAAATGGTCTAGCGCGATTCCACGCTGCTGTGGATGCAGATAGTCGTCATACCGAGCAACGTTTGCAACTTGGAATGTAAACATTCTACGATATTAACAGATGTTACCTTTTCAAGAGGAAATTTTAATGCGTTTGTTTCAATGGTTCATTCGTTATTTCTCTTCTGGCAGTCCTTAGAAATCTTTCCATAAAATTTCATTGTTCTACGATTACTCGATTTTCATGGGAGCCCTCTCAAGTAGAGAAAGTTTAATTATAACCACTGTGTATTTGTTTGACGGTGTTTTCAATTATTTGTGATACCAATCACTTTGCACTTTAGCTGCTAAGCTTGACTAAGACTACCACACTTTCAGTTTTATTTAATAAATATTGCTATCGCACATTTTTTTTTCTAAAAGGTTTTACAGTCTTCTAATATAAATTTCATATGCTGTGTTTGTGTGTTTTTGTGTGTGTGTGTGTGTGTGTGTGTGTGTGTGTGTGTGTGTGTGTGTGTTCTTTTTAATATGATGACCCACTAGACAGAAATTGTATTTTTTTATGTATGTTATATCACTGTTCTCAACAACTGATTAAGGGACTTTCTGGTAAGAATTGTTTAGTAGGCTTGACATGTTTTGGGCAAACCTGAACATTCTCCCGCAAACCGCACTAAGCTTGTGAGTGATTTGCCGTAGCTATTTTAAGAAATGAAGATATTTTTAATGAATAAAGTGTGTGCGCAATGGGCCTGGTGTGCAACTGGTGGGCCACATTACCATGACTCTAACCCCCCGTGCCAAAACTTAAGAAACATTCCACGGAGCAACCCAAACCTTTGCGGCTCAGTAAGCTATGCATTGTTATCGTGTCACAGACGGAGGACAGATGCTGTTTACAGGTGTTATGCTCCACTGTGAAACGTGTGTCCTGTTTGAAGACTGCCTAATAGCTGAGAGACGCTGTCCCATTCCTTCAGGACTGCGATACTTGATCGGAGAAGTAGGCACTTGACTGGAGATGTAGCGAGGTACACATCAAGACTTTCTTTTTTTAAAAAAAAAAAATCTGATGTTAAGCTACATACTCCTTGACAACTCAAGAATGCTGAGTACAGACACGTAGACACATTCACGTGTGTTTACGTACGTCAATTTTCTGACAGGTATTCGGACAGCAGCTGCTATATTTATGAGCAATTATGATAATACCTTCAGCTGTACGTATAAGTTTTAATTTGTTTAGAACATTTTACAGTGGAACTATTGTGAGTGAAATCTTATGGGTCATCAGTCCCTAAGCTTACACACTACTTAACCTAAATTATCCTAAGGACAAACACACACACCCATGTCCGAGGGAGGACTCGAACCTCCGCCAGGACCAGCAGCACAGTCCAGGACTGCAGCGCCCAAGACCGCTCGGCTAATCCCGCGCGGCAGTGGAACTATTAACCATCCTTAGGGCCCAACAAACACAAAACATGTCACTCATCATACTACATAAAAAACAAAATCGCACTATATATATTTACTTTCTTAAATGATGAAATGTTAATTATGTTATGCTGAACCAGTTTTCATTACATATGTGTGTGTGACCCGTATGGTAATAAAAATATGAGATATGTACAACAGAAACTAGCTCCACAGTAGCAATTTGAAGTAATAATTGCTGGAAAACCAAACACCTTATACTATAGCTGTGTAAGTTTGTTCAAGTCTGTATTCCTCTTAATTCGGTTACATAAAACGGTCAAATGTTGGCCGGCTGGCGTGGCCGAGCGGTTCTAGGCGCTTCAATCTGGAACCGCGCGACCGCTACGGTCGCAGGTTCGAATCCTGCCTCGGAGATGGATGTATGTGAGGTCCTTTGGTTAGTTAGATTTAAGTAGTTCTAAGTTCTGGGAGACTGATGACCTCAGCTGTTAAGTCCCATAGTGCTCAGAGCCATTTGTCAAATGTTGTGGTGCACAATCTATCATTTGCTTGGGATAGAACAAAATCATATAAAATAAAACTTAGTTAATCTGGTTAGAACTAAAAAAATTTTTAAAAACCACCCATACAGGATAGAACTGTTATTTTTAATGTTACGTACTGATACCTACGATCCTGCACACACTTTGTCCGACTAAGGTATTTATGCGATCTCGAGGGGAATTTCTACAAGCGTTGTATATTGTAAGAGCGAGATTTTAATCATGAGAAGGTAAAAAGTCTAAATTGTGTACTGGTAAATGGCTTTACAAAGAAAATACATATAACAATATAGGATACTATGGTTATATGCATTATTCCATTTAATCTATGTAACAAAAATTTTGCTTCATAAAGGGATGAGTGATTCTGTATCTCATAAGTGCAGCATGCGATAACAGTTCTAATCATGTTGATTGTAACTGTCCTATTATGTGCTTCTGTTTCATCCCAAGCAAATGACGCGTTGTACTCAGTGGTGTATCCTGTAAAGGTTGGTAAGGCAAGCAACGTGAAACTTATCAGTTGTATGTACTGCCTATTTGACACTGCTCACTTCCCATGGTTTTATCTGTAGCGGAATGCCACCCTGCGGTTCTTCTTGCACAACGTCTCAGTAACATAGTCGGAAAATATGTTTTGAGTTTTTATCGTGATCAACAGATCCTTTTCTATGGGAATGATGGAGAGTGCGGACAGACGGCTTTTTCGTCGCGCATTGCTATCGAACGTCTTTATTCTTTTCTGTGCGGAACGATCGTTTTCCTGATGACGATGTAACCGGTATCGTTAAAGTCTGTTCACAGAGATACAGGGTTCTTGAAGTCTAGAGTGAAGCTCATTTTGATACTGGAAACTTTGCGCTTCCCTAACAAACTTCACTTCAAGATGTAATCTAATCACGGCTTTACGCTTTCACCTATAAATACCAAAAATTCCCCATATATTGTCCTCAGTTTTTCAAACGCCTCCTTGGGAAACCCGTCTGCAAAGCTTGAGAACTTTTTTTGGGTCAAACATCTGAATAAACTACAAGTCAGGCAGCGCATAAAATCTTATGTTTAATGGTATGATTATAATATTTAATACCTCAAGGTACATTCTCCTGCAGTCATTCTTTACTAATGTTTTTGTGCAATTTTCCATTCTTCTCTTCCTTGGAGTGTCACATATGTTTTCACCCTAGCACCATATTTTCTCAAAGCTACCGTATTTCTTAGTGCGCAGCTTTTCTTTCAGGTCTTCCGATTTTTGCTGCATAACTTAATATTCAAGAATTTTGACTGCCCAGTGTTAAAGGCAATGTCTATCTATGAAAACAACTTTTCGAACAGACACAAAAGGAAGTTAAACTGAAAATCTCGTTACAGTATGAGAAATCCACGTGTTCCATCTATAGCATTTGGGTCCCTCTATTGTGAGTTTTCCTAAATGCACCCGTACAAATTTTCAACTTCAACGCTATGACCTGCCAGTATGTACTAAGCACTTGAACAACTCCACTGTGTTGGTGCAAGCTTTGGAAATCTCTTCTTCATGATTACAACTAATAAGTTCGTTTTCCGAGAAATCGACTAAAATTTTACAAAATCACTAATATTAAGAAAATCACTGTACATGCACTCATTTACGACAGTGCGTGTGATTGAGCCTAGCTCAACTAGTGAGCGTAGCAGTGCACACATACGGCGTGTGGAATTACTTCTCTAAATTTTGTTTGCAAGCTGTGTAAATGTGCTTCCATGACGGCCCCTCCATCATACGTCTGCGTGACCAACATATTTTTGATTACAAATTCCTCAAGGCGGTCTATTGCTACCTTCGCTACAGTAGTGGAAATCAGTATAAAGTCATGGGTATTTGTGGGAAAATTAACATTGTCGGTTGGAACAGTTGTGCACAGTGTATATTCAACGCTACGAGACCAACTATACCTATATATGCAATCAAATGGTATCGCATTTGATGTTAGTAGTACAATACATAACAAGACTTCGACGATTTAGGTCACTGAGGATGGAACTCGGTGTAAAGGCACTCGACTGCGCAGTTTCACCGTGCATGTACGTGCCTTTACTGCAGATAGGAAACAGACACCATTAGTGAGAGTGCGTGTCCAGTACATAAACCACGATTGTGACAATGCCAAGCAGAAAACAGTTATCATGTAAAAAAAAAAAGGGAAAAATGTGTGCATACTTGGAAATGGACCTCTTTCATCGTCAAACTACAGACAAGTTGAACCATTCAAATACAGTGACTGATCATATTTGTTAGATTTGGCGCACAATACGAACAGAACGGAAAATACGGGTGAAGTAGAAAATTATTTCAGGCATCGAAACTATTACTACTGCGCAACGCAAAGGTCATTAACTGTTATTCTTCTCAACATGTTGCTGGTTTATGCTTGCCAGTAACTGCCCGACGTGCACGACAAATTTTGCGGCACGACAAACATCTTGCATTTAAGAAACGACTGCAGAAACCTGCTCTAATACCCAAACATAAACAACCTAGATTAGTGTTTGCTGAAATCGTACGTCATGGACATGAGAATGAAACAAAGTGATCTTCAGTGACGAGAAGATGTTCAGTTTACACTGGCAGGATAGATTTCAGTACTAATTGCATGATATGAGAACAGAGCAGTAAGCAGGTAAGAATGAGTACAAACTTTGGTCTTGGAAGTGTTAGGATTTGGCCAGCTTTCTGCATTAAAGGTAAATCACGCACTGCTTGGTTGAACACTATAATGGACTCTGCATGTAAACTGAGATGCAAAACACAGAATTTATCAGAATGTAGGAGGACCTAGGGGACGAAATTCAAATGCTGCAATAAGACAATGAATCTGAGCATGTTTCTGCCACAGCAAAAAAGTGGTTTGAAGATAAAGATATCGATGTCTTGCCCTGGCCAGCACGTAGCCCGAATTCAGACCCAGTGGAAAGCCTTTGGGGAATATTTTCAATGCGTATTTATCGTAATGGAAGGCAATTTGACGCCGTATATGAACTGGAAACGGCGTTACAAGAAGAGTGAACGACAATTTCACTGCAAGAATAAGGACCCTAACAAAATCAATGCCGGAGAGAATTTTTGAGGTAATTTGAACAAAGGAGGCTGGAAAAAAGTACCAACAGTAAAATAACACAACAGGACAGCGAGTGCCTTTGTATCAGTTTCGCCGGCCGGTGTGGCCGAGCGGTTCTAGGCGCTTCAGTCTGGAACCGCACGACCGCTACGATCGCAGGTTCGAATCCTGCCTCGGGCATGGATGTGTGTGATGTCTTTAGGTTAGTTAGGTTTAAGTAGTTCTAAGTTCTATGGGACTGATGACCTCAGATGTTAAGTCCCATAGTGCTCAGAACCATTTGTACCAGTTTCCATCCAGGAAATGCAAACGCCTTATTTTGTTGCTCGTGTTGTGAATGAAACTATGTAATTCAGTCATGAATGTTTATGTCTTCTATGCACCTACTACTTTCATAATAAATTCGATAAATGGGTCTCTTATGACATCCCGATGTTTCATCTGGTAAAATATAAATAAATGTCACTTGTCTCATACAGTTTTTATTTCGGAGAGCATAACACGACGCACGCTTTGAATTAAATCATTTTGTATGAGAGGGAATAACCTGGGGAACACAGAGGCTATGAGTTCTAAATTTGTCGTCAAAATCAACCAACAAATGCATTAACTCGACATAATTGCCTCGATTGATGGTTCCGGAGCTTTTCCTGTGTCCTCGAAATGATAATACTTTGGTCCTAAAAATCAGGTGCGTGCTATCACTCTCTTAAGTGTTTCCCGGTTCAGTTTCAAGGTTCCGTTGTGCCTTAAAATGCTTCCACATTTCTGTTCAGCTCTATCTGCAAATCATTCCTACTTTTACCAGATTTGACCACGGCTATCGAAGCACGGAGATGTGATTCTGATCCTCCATGCTTTGAAATTTCATTGTGCGGATTATTAATGTCCGAATAATCACGATCTTTACTGCTTCAGGTAAATTTGTTCATAATGAGCAACAAATATGACCAACAAAAGAGTTTACGAATGTTTGACTGCCGCAAAACCAATATTGTGGTAAATATCAAAAATAAATGTTCGTATGAAAAATTACTGAGCCAGGGGGTATGTCGCCAAATTTTGACGAGCTCAAACTTTTCACTGAATGGCCGTGAGTAGAAAGATTTATTGATCAGTCGTTTTGAGAAACCACTGGCTGAAATATTAAGCAGACACATAAAACTCGATTCATTCATTCGCCACTAATCTCAGCACACTAAGTTCAGGGTAGAAGAAGAAAAATCGTGCTGAATGCAGTCTTCCTAATGCATGCAGCTGTCCATGTTTCACTCGATCTTGATGTGACGTCACAAAAGGCCAAATGGGCGCCTTGTTTGTACGTTGCAAGAACTAAATAAAAGATTGCCCTTGCAGGCACACCATCTCTTGTACAGCGCAGAAATAGGCTATGCGTTCAAAGGAAAGAACGTACGGACTATGAGATTGATATTATATTATGATTTAATTCTTACGAGTGACTTACAACGAATATTTGTCACTTAACGGTTTGTGTATTTAAAAGAAGATACAATGCACGCATTGCATTCATGGACAATACGCTCCTGATTGCACTCCACAGCATTTGATGGATTTGTGTGGCCAACGTATGATGAATACAGTCCTCAGCAAGTCTGTGTACATAAATTATAGGCTGTTTGGGTTTTCAACAATTATTAAAAAATTTTACAGTGGAAACACTTTCTATAGTTGATGTCTTACTTTTTTACACAATATTAATGTGTGTGTGAAATCTTATGGGACTTAACTGCTAAGGTCATCAGTCCTTAAGCTTACACATTACTTAACCTAAATTACCCTAAGAACAAACACACACACCCATATCCGAGGGAGGACTCGAACCTCCGCCGGGACCAGCCGCACAGTCCATGACTGCAGCGCCTAAGACCGCTCGGCTAATCCCGCGCGGCATACAATATTAGTCACACGCATCTATTTAATGAAAAGTGGTTCACTCTAATAAAGTTAACATTTCATCATCCAAAAATGTTAATATAGACGTTATGATTTCATTTTTGTGTAGTATGAGGAATTATATGTTTGTCGTGTCTAGGAACCTGAAGCTGGTGCACTGCACTACCAACGCTGGTCGTAAATAAAAAGTAACACATACTGATGAAGGCATTATTACTACACATTCACATGTATTTCTGAAGAACATCTAAGTTCTCATCCACAGTACCGACTGTATATGAAGTGTAGCCCGGACACTTGCGGAGTAGAATACAGCGATGATTTGATGTGCGATTAAAATTTTTGGTAACCTGCAACCAAGGCTGGCAGGGAGGAGTTATCGACCGTCCATCGTTCTTTGGGTGCAATTACAATTTGAGCCCACCAATGTGAAGACTATATGACAGATTATTCAGCTTCCAGATGACAAGATTGAGGAGATGGACAGTAAAATTCAGGATTCAGGAGTTCATTCGGTCGTCCTATTTCGCATGGGATCGTTTATGTCATCCCACTGTCATTTTGTCTAGGACTGTGATTCTCGAAGTCTTGCTATTCAAATTTTAATTCTGTTTCCAGAGGTCTATCAGACTTTGAGTTCTGAGGGCAGTCAGACTGTTTTCTACTCGGTTTCTTTTGTTCATTCTGATGCCTATTGTCATTTTCTGACATCATCGGATGCCATTCTGATTCAAATGGTTCTCTTTTCTATCAATGAAAATTCTGTTGTGTTTCCATTACCTGACATACATCCCCAAATACGTCTTGGACGCCGCCTCTTTACCCTGACAATTACGGACAAAAACGTCGGAGTTAACAAAAGGCTGCTACGGCTTGGGACAAGAGAGCGGCACTCACCGCCGGGTGACACAGTTACTTGGAGAGCGACGAAGGAGGATATTGTGAACAAGTGCAGGTTACTATGCCTAGAGCGTCATAGATAAAACCATGAGTACACGCAGATGAAGAGATAAAAGCCACGGTCTTTTAATCAACAGCCATGCAACACTTCGCCAGCCCACTGGGAGATCAAAGCATCATGCCCACACATCAGACTCCTACGTCCTCATGCAGAACTGATCCTGTCATGTGATGAGATAAAACAGTTAATCCCCCTAAATGCCCAGTTACTGTGTCGTCTCTACGCCCAGTCAGGTCGGCCCTGGGAGATTTGTATTAATAATTTGTATGCAAATAAATGTGCATCATTCTTGTTAACCTCTATACAAGTTTTTAACTTTTATTACAGTTTTAGCCCTCAACGTGGGGAAGTTTTAATTTACTTAAATTCCATCAATGTTTTCTACAAAACAATGATGTTTATTACCTGAACCCACACATAGATACTTAAATGACCGTCAATTTCTGCAACCACTTGCTTTTTGGATTTCCTTTTCGCCGGCCGCTGTGGCCGAGCGGTTCTAGGCGCATCAGTCCGGAACCGCGCTGGTGCTACGGTCGCAGGTTCGAATCCTGCCTCGGACATGGATGTGTGTGATGCCCTTAGGTTAGTTAGGTTTAAGTAGTTCAAAGTCTAGGCGACTGATGACCCTATATGTTAAGTCCCATAGAGCCATTTGAACCATTTTCTTTTACATTTTCACCATTTCCATTTTTAAATGCTGGAAGCAGCTTACTCTTGCTATTATGAATCATATTTCATAGAAATCTAATCTCTTTATACTTTCGGCTGCTATAGTTTGTTTTCTACACAGGATCATTCGATTTATATCGCAGTTTCCGAACCTTATCAATTTCAAGAGGGAGTTTCCTTATTAAATTGAAAATCTAGTTGTAAGCTGCAAAAGGTACAATAAGATATATAACATTCATCAATACTTTATCGTAATCTGACATGAATTTGTTTGCAACAGCATATAGTTGCAAAAACTGAACGACATAGCCTACGAAAACGTAATCGACAAATTGTAATTGTTCTATATCCTGAATGAGCTGCAGTTTTAAAGCAGTAGTTTTCACAACAGCATCCAACATTAAACGATATGAAGTGCTATATTGAGATGAATTCTCTTAGCGTTTTCAAAGGCACAATTTGCGGCAATTTTGAAACATACCTAACAATCGTAAGACATCAGTTTTAAAATATAAATTACATAATTTTCTTACATTTAGCTATCAAGCAAAAATTTCAAATCACATAATCTTTGATATTCACATTCATTCACAATTTTTTCACCTGCAAGCAAGCGTCTGAACGGTTCAGTGGCGGCAATAAAGCGAATTCTTAAGTTACATACTCACATGGAAAAACACGCATCTTATGAACCAAATTAAACTTTTCACTACTAGGGAAACTCATTTTCTAGTTGGACAGTTGAAGGAAACTATAAATCGAAATTTTATGTCGCAATTCCGCTGCTTATATTTTGTTGTGATAATTCTGATAAATGTCCCATACTTTCCATGACTGCCGCAGTTATAGATACAAGTCCTAGATTTATTATCACCCTTTTGCCATCTTTAGTTTCAATTTGCTTACATAGATTCATGATTGTGACATGAATATCGTTACTTCTCAAACTGTGAAACTATAGTCAGTGTGAAATTGCGCCCGTAATTACAATTTCAGGCATCAGCTACTCGATATGCGCCTGTAAAATGATCATAATCTCTATGTTTCACATCACATTGTTGGAGGGTTACGTGCAAACATGATATACTTCTGCTACTCGTTACAGGCCCGACGAGAGGGGTGGGGCAAGGGGGAGGCGTGGGGTGCCCGGGGCCCAAGCCTGATGGGGGTCCGCAAGACTGTGAAGGGTTTGTATCTCTCATGGTACTCAGTTGGAAAATATCATCATATCTTATTTCAGAAGATGTCCAAAGATGGCAACATTCATCAGACATTGACTCATGATAGATGTCAGTGTTGTCAAGTCAGCAATATTACAGTTACACTTCCACCAACGTAAAATTGCACATGGCGTTTCACTTTTAAAAGGATTGTTCCAGGACTGGGCAAAGGAGTGCGTGCACCGAGCGTCGTCTAGTCGGCTAGTCTAAGTATATGGACGGCACATGGCGACAACATTATTGGCTCCATAATGCTGCACCCCTTCTAGTGTCACGTGACTATTGCTCGGGATTATTATTAAACGAGCATCGATTAGACTATTTTTGTTTTTAATAATCCAGTATTAGAAACCAATGTAAATTTTACCAATTAAAAGTTTTCATTTAGAAATTGCAGTTTTTTTATATAAAAAACACTGGTTATGGCAGGGACCAACAAATAATGGAAAAACTGGTTAATAAGATTTAAATTATGTTTGGTTCTCCCCATGACTATTCCGCAGTTCCCTCCGCATCAATGGCAGATAGCATCCGCCAATGCCGAAGTAAAGAATTACTCTAACAATGCGGGCTCTGGGATTCCCCTCGCTGTTGCTAATGATTGCTGTCCTGACGCACACCTATTACCTGTCAGCTGCACCCAGAGAGGGGAAGCTACCGGGGAGTAGTTATATAGTAAGGTCTAAGATTTTATACTCGTCCTTACCGATAGCAATGCGCTTCCACTTCGTATCGAGACCTTTGACTTTGCAATACTGACAGTGTTTTGTTTTACGAACTTTTGACAGCTGTGGATTTGGTGCACAAGAGTGCAAGCTTGATTTAAGCGGGTACTTTCATGAAATTGACCGGAAACTTAAATGTTCAATTTATTTTTGATTTGTTAGTAAAACTTATGGACAATATGTTCCCGTAGTTTCAATGGTAATGCCGGATTCGAGGTGCCTGAAAAATAATTAAACGTGTGACGCGACCTTTCTGTGACGCCCACTTTTTGAGGCAACACTTCAATAGCTGGCTCGTTGAGTGAAGATTCCGTTGATAGCTTTCAAGAAAATTTTCACGGGATGCATCTAAAAGGCGGTGACATATGCACTTTGGTTTTATAGATTATTTGTTACCGGTACCTCTAAAAAAGTATGTTCATGGGAGAACCCAGAATCTAAATGTCTCTGAATTCAGTCATAAGGAAACGATGCCCCAAACCGACATTTTTATCTGCTACAGTTGTCAGAATTGCAACTTAAGATGTAGTTCTTGCATTTAATGATGAGAACGCAGGGAAAAAGAAGGTATTTGAAAGATTGGGATTTAAGATAGACAAGATATATTGATGAAAATAAATTTACAGCGTCTCTCTGCAGCTGAAAAGTCAGTTGAAGACCTGGTAAAGGAAACAAATGAGAAAACAAGAAACTAGAAGAGAATGCTTGAAGGAAAACAAGACCCAGAGTAGAAATGTGGGGCCTTTGAAGAGGTGAAATACGAAAAAAATATTAGTTTGAACTTCAAAATGCATTTCCTGAAAATTTTGTTTTTCCAAGTTTATTTACCTTTTCTTTAGAATCTATGAAGGCTATGATTATGAAAATTTGTTCACTTATTGACATAAATCCAATATATGTTGCCTCAAGAGAAAATTTTGAAACTCTCAGTGTAAACTGAGTATTGGGTCGAAGTACTTGGAGTTTTGCATGAATTTTATACTTTCCGAAACATAACTAAAAAATTATTAAAATTTCCTATTCGACATATTCATGAGAGAATCTTGCTATATGCAAAGAGATTAAACAGTGAAAATTTTGTATAAATCATTTGAAGAGTTTCTAAAAAAAGGTACATGTATTATTTTTTGAAAATAAGATATAAATTCCATAAACCGTTAATTATGTATATTCAAAAGAACTTAATCGTAAGTGTGTTAAGTTCACGTAAAGCACGGTACAAAATTTCATTGCTATATCTTCAAAATTGTGGATTTGGTGCAGCTTGGAAATAGTGTGTGTTTTTCATGAACGTCCCCCTTTTGTGATATTATATTATGGAATCTAAACACAGCTTTGGGGCAATGAAGGGAAATGATAAAAGAGAAAGATGGGAAAGGGAAAAGAGCTAGGTAAGTTTATTCAGCCTTGGATTTGTTTCAGCGTCAGTGCACACTGATGAAGAAAACGACAAATTCTGTCACCCAGTGCTAAAGTTGCTGTGTAAAACGGCAAAGATAAATCTCTAAGTCACTGTGACATAATTACTAGTTATTAATTTGTCAGTTTGTATAAATTTATCTCCTATAGTGCGCCGTTGTAGATAACTTCCATTAATAGACAGACAGGTAAGCAGTATGATATCTTTGAAGTGACCAATGGCAGTGCAGGAAACGGAAGTCATTCAAATGATGTTCAAGCTTCCTTTGAATTTAATTAGAATTGTGTTGAAGTTGAACAACTGAGAAACGGTAAGGATAAATCACTTCTTACTGTATGGGAGCTGCACTCTAGCCCTTGCCACTGATCCAATATTTATCCGTAGAAATCGGAAGCACTTTTCATTGAAGCAACTGCCAACGTACGCAAAATAACATTGGGTTCGTCTGTGTTATTAAAAACGTATTGATTCATTATACTGTGATTGGTGGTGAGTCATCATGAGTGGAGAGCTATAATGCACTTTCACGAAACAGTGTTACTTCCACGCTTAAATTGTGTGTGGCACTTTATCGAGATGACATGCGAAGTTGCTAGTACTGCACAACATAATCTTCACCCACCGTTCCCCATCGCGCAGCTGCCGTAGCGCCTTTTCTTGAGGCACGACAGGGTGTTGCGTATGGAAGAGACGGGTAGGCACCGTTGGCACCACGGGAATTGGAATGTTTCTGAGGAAGATCTCAAACAGTTTTGGCAACATTTTCAACTCGTGTTACTATTGACCACTTTCTGTAACGAAAACAATGCTCGGAGGGTATAAGGTTTAGCTCATGAGCGTAACAGTGACGTTCTCGTTCACACGTTACACGTTGTTGTAGCAATGAATAAGAAATGAAACTATCTAGCAGATTAAAACTGTGTGCTAGACCGAGACTCGAACTCAGGACATTTTCATTCCCCGAGCAAGTGCTCTACCGGTTGAGTTACCCAAGCACCACTCACAAGCCATCCTCACAGCTTCACTCCCTCCAGTACCCTGTCTGCTGTCTTCCAAACTTCACAGAAGCTCTTCTGTGAAACTTACACACCTAGCACTCCTGTAAGAAAGGATATTGCGGAGACATTGCTCAGTCATAGCGTGGAGGTTGTTTCTGGAAACATAGTCAGCCTTTGGCTGTGGATCGGTGCGGACGTCCCAGCTGCTCTGTGTCCCATTTCCAGGTCTGTTTCTGATATCCAATGGCTCTTTCGTTATTGAGAAGCCACGATCAAGCTGTAGTTTGATGCAAGGTACTCCATACCCAAAGCCCACGAACTGGAGAGATTTTTACGAGATGTGGTACACATTGATCAGAAAGAACTTCTGGGTATTCACTTGTCTATCGCCTCCAGCATTGTGTATCTCAGATTCACTACTGACGACGAGGCTTGTGACAAAGATCTCCACCACCCAAAAGAAGGTTACCCTTTCTGCCACTCTGACGGAAACGTCAGTGTGGTAACACTTGAACATGCTGGACTGGGAATACAAAATGTGCACGTGTTCGAGCTACGATTTGAGGTTCCAGCGGATTTAGTCACCTTTGGTGTTCGGCTGCATGGCATAGCACAGTCCTCGGGTGTACAGCCGAAAAATGGAAGACCTTCGAAACTTGCCCTCTCCTTAACAGGGTGTGATAGGTCTGTATTAAGCTGCGCCGCCATATACCTTCATATCTGACGATCGCTGGTTCTTTATTTACGACGTTCAACCGAGGAACTGCTCTGGATGTGGACAGGTAGGCCGTGTATGTACGGAATACTTGCAACGCCGTCTCGTGCACATGCTCTCTGACGATCGGATTCGACATTCGACAGCGACATCTATACCGATTACGTATGATGCGGTGGCGAGTCCAGAGACGCCAGCTGTCTGTAACAACCCTTCTACATAGGTAGAAACCTCGGAGGCTCCCAGCGTTTTCTTGCACCTACGCCTCTGTTGCCCTCCGGTCGAGCCCAGGAGGTACGCCATAACCGCTGCAACGACAAGAACATGTTGCGATGGAAGTTGGAGAACAGGACGCCACGTTCACACCCAGCCCTGCGCCGGACACTGAAGCGAAAGAGTGTAAACAGAAATCACCAAAGCGACATAAGAAACAGCTCTTAAAGACTGAGGCAGTAGAACTGCCCGAGGTACCATCGATGGATGACGAGGTGCATCAGATGATACACCGGTCTAACATGGCCGATCCTAACGTACCACATATTTTGATGTCTTCCCCTACTAACAGCGACACCGCGCATTCTGAGGCAGCGGGAGGTCACCAAATCCATATCCTCTCGAGATCTAGTGTTATCGACCTCTGTGGGAGACTGGGCCCAGGAGATGGAGATACAGGATGCGTTTCAGGTCCCTGACGATACACTGATGCCGTTGGTCGCTTCCACGTTGATGGTGACAGACGCCTAGACTCGCATGACCTACGCCTGATGTTTCATATCTCTCTTCCCTGATGTAGAGGAATGTTGGACAAGGATACAAACTGTCAGGGTGCGCCATATTAAAACTCGTCCGAGTTTCCCAACTGATTTATTATTTCCAGCTACAGTGCCCCCATTCCTCTCGGTCTGCATCACCAGGTCCCACAATGCTGAGGACACCACATGCTGTCTACAAAACAGCTTGGTGCGGAATGGCTGCCTCAGTGACCCGTGCAACGCCCTGCTGTGTTTTGGCCTTGAACAGCAGCAGAGTTGTGATGACGTCAGGATGTGTTGGCAGTCAACTCAGCGGTCTCCATTTCTGCCGCCTCAGCGCCGCCTGTTGGGAGCTGCAAGATGACCCACAGTATGCTTCCTTGCCAGTATGGCTAAGATTGCGGCGAAAACAAGTGCCCATAATCTGACATCCAAATCTGCGCCCTCACCTCAGGATGCCTCCGGCATGTGTTGGGAGCCAACAAGACTACCCGCAGTAGCTAGCTGTGGCATGGCCCACCGCTGGCTGGCTGCTGACCCCGCATTGGCCTCAGAGGGTCGAACCAGTGACCTGTTGTGGACTGGAATGCTGGCGCTCCAACTGCTGCTGAGTGAAACTGGCAGTGGACACACCTCGCCGTCCAGAAGAGCTGTCACACTTGAATGTCTTGTTAGTGAACTGGCACCTATTTATACACAGCTGTGCGCCTCTGTTTTGCTAACGCGTCACTCTGAGTCATGTACTCATTACACTTGTGTTGGGCCAGTGGGCCCCTTCTGCCTGTAACTTGCACCATGCAAACTGCTGCGTTTACTCTTTAGAGCGGGTCTACGACCCCTTGGCCTCCATTCTACTTTGCAACCACTGGTAGTGTAACTTATTGCCAGCGGGCCCATGCCTGGCTGTAACACGTGCACTCAGAAATATTGCACTGAAGCTAACCTTTTCCTATCTTAAACAGTGGTGCCGTTATGTTACTCACCCCTTTGAAAAGACCCGTTCCCCGATTCGACCTCTAACTACTCTTAAACTTGTTTTGGTCAGAGTGTACTTATGACATATTTATTACTACTATTAGAAAACTTAGATGTGGTCTAGTCCTCTTAAAACACATGACAGAAGACAAAACGTAAAAATTCCTTACTGGATGATGACTCCACTTAATGCTCGATCAACCCCTTACCCACCCATCTTACGCCCTTGGTATCCAATCCACTGGGATTTGGACTACCGTCAATTCCCTCTTGGAATAGGCTCTCTGCCTGATCAGAATGAAAACAACACATAACAAAGTCAAGGCTGCGAGGGCACTTGGTACAGAGGTGGTCAAAACGATCGTTACTTGTCGTTGCCTTTCCCTGTATTGAGTGACATGCTGCACAAGCTGTTCAACTGATACGCGCCCCTCTTGCTCTGAAATGAAATGGTTTACTGATCTCAACAGACCTGACTCCCGGGTTTGATTTTACAAGGTCAGCTTCTGTGTTGACAAAAACTCTGAAGTTGCTTCTGGCCAGTACAGCTGTGGCTGTGTAATATTCAATAGCGTGACTCCTGAAACTGACACTGGCAGATGGAAGGTTGGTCCTATTATGTTACTCGCAGTTCCATTGGCTAAAATTCCGCTCCCCTCGAGCTCTATACATTTAGCTTCGGCAAACACTCCCTGCTCAAAACAACTTGCTACTACTATTAATTTTTCGGAGGTGGAGAAGATCCCATGCATCCCGACCCATTGCAAGTTCAATTTTGGCTGCATGATGTCCCTTGGACAGTCTATTTCTTCCCTCCTGGCTAAAAATAACTGCACTTTGCACGTGTCCGGATTGGTGCTTATCACCCTGGCTAGACATACCGTTACCTTTCCTCTATGGCAGCTCCGTAATTCCTCTCTTGTCATCTCGGCGTACTGGCTCTTAACTGCCAAGATCAGCAATACCTCCTCAGTTTTTTACTTCTACCAACTTGCTCAACGCTCCCCTTTTCAATGACCTGAGGGCAGTGATCACCATCACCCTTCCTCGCTCTTCAAAAAGACTGCTCTCCCCAGTAAGTTGACAATACTCGAAAACACATACAACATATGAAAATACAAAGCCTAATTTATCTACGCAAACCCGATGATACAAAATAAGAAAACAAAAAACCACAAATACTCTACTACTTTCTGTATTGCAAAGCATACGGTACATCATGCTGTACTCTATCTTCCCGGTTTTCTCTGTGCTGAACACCTCTCTTTACTCTCTCGCCGGCCGCGGTGGTCTAGTGGTTCTAGGCGCGCAGTCCGGAACCGCGCGACTGCTACGGTCGCAGGTTCGAATCCTGCCTCGGGCATGGAGGTGTGTGATGTCCTTTGGTTAGTTAGGTTTAAGTAGTTCTAAGTTCTATGGGACTGATGACCACAGATGTTAAGTCCCATAGTGCTCAGAGCCATTTGAACCATTTTTTCTCTCTCTTTTTTCCCCTTCCTGTGACATGCCTGGAATCACATCCGGACAACCCTTAAATGGCCGCAACCACCCAATGTGTACTATCGTTGTTCTAGTTGGCAGCTGAAGCTTAACATTAACGAGGGACGTGGTTTCAACTACTTGGTATGGCCCTTGATACCACGAGACGAACTTCTTCGTTTTCCTTTTGGTGTATAAGGGCTAGATAGCATTAACCATTGCTCTACTCTATACTGTTGTAAACTTCCTTTCCGCTTCACTGAATATTCCTGCCTTTCCAAAGCCTTCATATTAACCTTTTGTACCCGTATCCAAACATTCCGAATTGTCCTCGCGAACTGACATACAGATTCACCAGTCCTTACTTTTTGCAGCTTCACTAAATCAAACGGTGACGGCATTTTTCGCCCGTATACTACCTCATATGGAGACAAACCGGTATTGGTATGGACTTTTGCATAGTATTCGCATACAATATGCTTCAAATACTCGTTCCACTGGCGGTGATGAGAATCCACATAAAAACTCAGCATCTTCCTGATTGTTTTGTGTAACCGTTCTGTAGTTCCGTTCGCCGGCTGCTGTGGCCGAGCGGTTCTAGGCACTTCAGTCTGGAACCGCGCGACCCCTACGGTCGCAGGTTCAACTCCTGCCTTGGGCATGGATGTGTGTGATGTCGTTAGGTTAGTTAGGTTTAAATAGTTCTAAGTTCTAGGGGACTGATGACCTCATATGTGAAGTCCCATAATTCTTAGAGCCATATGAATTTTGTCCTTCCGTTCGCCTGTGGATGCAATGCGCTCGTCCTTAATTTCTTTACACTCAACAATTTACGCACTTCCTTCATTAAATCCGACATGAAGTTCGTCCCTTGGTCTGTAGTTATTGTCTCCGGTAAACAAATTTCAAAATCTAGTTGTTTATTAACACTTGCGTGACCACTGCTGCCTGTTGATTTGGCATAGCCACCATCTCCTCATACCTCGAAAAATGGTCTATTATTGTCAGAACGAATCTGTTCCCCGATGGTGTTCGACTGAAAGGTCCTATAACATCAATTCCCAACATAGAAAATGGACATGTCGCTTCTGGCAATCGTTGTAGCTACATCTGTTTCCGACTCAAATCTGCTCTCTGCGCACATGGTATACAACTCTTGACATACTGATCCACATCCACTTTCCTACCTTTTCGCCAATACCTCTCCGCCACTCTCCTTTTCGTCGCTCTACACCCCCTATGACCAGGTAACATGTGATCATGTGCTTCCATTAAAACCTCATCTCTCAGTTTCGCAGGCACTACTACCCTTGGTCCTAACTTCGTTTCCCTGCACAGAAGACCATCGTACATACTAAATTGTGGCTGTGTCCGATACACTTTACAATCATTGTCAGCTTCCTGTAATTCTTGCCATACTGCTACGTCACAACCTATAACCTATTCTTTTGCCACTGTTCTACTCAGTGCATCCGCATTACCGTGCATCTTCCCAGACTTGTGCACCACCTCGTAGTCGAATTCACTAAGCCTCACAGCCCACCTATCAAGTCTAATGGACAGATCCTTCAACCCCGACAACCACTTTAACGCAGCATGATCTGTCGCTACCCGAAATCTTCTCCCATATAAATAACATTTAAAATATGTGATTCCACAGATTACACTACCCATCTCCCTCTCTGTTGTTGAGTAATCCCTCTCTGCTTCATTCAACTCCCTAGACGCATAGGCTACAGGATGTTCTTTCCTATCAATTTCCTGACTAAGAACACACCCTAATGCTTGATTCGATGCATCACATACTAGAATAAATTCCTTTTCAAAATCTGGAAACACAAGAACCGGACTTGATGTTAACACTTCTTTCACTTTGTCAAACGCTTTCTGCCACTATTCTGTTCACTCAAATTTCACACCCTTCTGTAACAATCCCGTCAATGGCTGTGCTAAATCTGCAAAACCCTTCACGAACTTTCGATAGATATTGCAAATTCCGACGAACGATTGCACTTCCTTAACTGTTTTCGGCTCCCAAAAATCCTTTACAGCCTGTACCAACCTCGGATCTGTTCGCACTCCATCCTTACTGATAATATTACCTAAATATTTCACTTCTTCGAATGCAAAATGACACTTCTCCAGGCTCAACATCAAACGAGCTGCTCTTAACCTCATAAAGACTTCCTTTAACCGCTGTCTATGCTGCTCCACACTACTTGAAGTAATATCGTCCTAACAGACAAGACACTGCCGTTGTTTCAAATCCCTCAACACACTGTACAGCAACCTCTGAAACGTTGCTACAGCGTTTTCCAAAACTAATGGCATTCTGATGTACTGCCTCCATTAGTAGAGAAAGCAGTTTTTGAACGATCATCTGGAGTCACCTCTACCTGATGACAACCACTTGGCAGATCCATCGTAGAAAAGCACTGGCACTGGCACTGTGATCCAAAGTATGTTTGGAATGGGGTATGCGTCCATTACTGTCTTATTATTTAGGTATAGGTAGTCACAACAGAACCTGTATTTCGTAGTTCCATCAATAGGTTTCTTAGGCACAACGACAATTCCCACTTCCCAGCAACTATTACTCTGCTCTATAATACCGTCTGCAAGCTGTTGATCAATGAAATCCTCCACAATCGGCTAAAAATACTTCAGTGTTCTTTATGTTTTACGGTAAACATGTGCTTCGTTCGCTGATGGTATCCTATGTTGAACTAATGGAGTTACTAGTAACTCCCTTGTGGAAAAAACAAATCCTTAAATTCCCACAACATTTCTTTCATATGCTCTTTTTCTCATCCTTTCAAATGCTTAATTTAGTTACGCAATGCAGTTCTATCGGCAGTTAGTGGTTGATCGCTGTGCCTACCTCTCGAACACCAGTCTTTATCATCTGGTACATCCAAATTCGCTGCTAAAACTCCTTTTCTCAAATTCGCGTCTAAAGCGCTAAAATTATACACTTTCGTGGGGACTACTCGCCCGTCGTTTCCCTCTTATACGTGACAATACTATGTTTCACAAAACAACCTAACTTAGCAAAAAATTCGTTATCCTTCAATGGTTCAATAACACATACCCTACGCACTGGCAGATTTGACTCTACACTTACCCGAAGCGACTTCCCAGTGCCACTAGACACACACTCATGCGAATTAAGCCTTAATGCTAAAGTACGCTGTTCAGTTGGTTTGTTTATTACGTTGAACACCCCTCGCGACAGCTCTGCATTGAAAACAGTTTCCCCTACCTGGAATAACACTCCAGCAAGGTCAATTTTGGCATGATGTTGATGCAAGAAATCTACTCCTAGGATCATGTCGTAGCCCTCGCTTACCCATGGTACTACCTCCCTGTATTCATCAAATCAGACTTTCCCTATGTGAAAATCAACTGTCACTGACCTCCTTATCCCCCATTTCAAGCAACCTGTAACGTGGTGGGTCTAACTTCCTCTGTCCCATTCAACTCTTAGTAGCCACTGACACTTGTGCCACTGTGTCCAACAAAATCTTAAACTTTTTAGTTCCTATGGATCCTACTACTGAACATTCCACCTCTGCATATGTATTTGTAGCATTGAAATTAAACAGGAGCTCCCTTAGATGGGTCTTGGGGCCCCTCTGCCATTTAATGATTGTCCACCTCTACTAACTACACTTGTCCATCCTCTATGCTGCTGATTTCCACCCCTTCCTCTATTCCTCGGTGACTGGGTACATAGCCTCTGCACGTGTCCCCTACGACCACACTTACAACAATTTATACCTGCTGTAAACACTGCTTATCTATCACGTACCCCCATTGCCACGTCTATTTCTTCACGTTGAATTGCCAGCTGAATGGCCGAATATAAATCTTGCAGAGTCCCTTCACGCACTTTCCGCGACATATGCGCCCTTAACCACCTCAAAAATACAACAAGTGTCCTTTGCTCGGCCTCCTGCAACAGAACACCATTCGCTTCTTCGCTCTGACCCACCTAGTAATTATACTCGTTAATTTCACTTCTCCTGTCCGAAAATTTCACTATCGTGTCACCCTGCCCCTTCGTCATTGTACTCAACGTCTACCTGAGTTACCGAGCGCTGTTCTGTTTCTTGTACCTCTGTAAAATCCCTTCCTTCAACTGCTTGCGCTGTCCCGCCTTCCTTAAGGCCTCAGAACACCTAACATATGTCTTCACCTGTTAATCTAATCTTGGCTACATGTAACAACTGTTCATCAGACCAACCATTCATCGCCGTTGGAGTTTCCAAGTCCTCCACAAACGAACGGACATCCTCAGATGTATTGACAGAAAACGGAATAATCAAACTTCAATCTCCTGCTGTGGCACTCTAGGCAAAAACGACTGATCCGATGCGGTTTCCCGCTCACTTCTAGATGTTAATTCACTTCTCAACTGCATATTGTCCAATGTCAATTATGCTACCTTTTCCAACAAAATACGTACCGCTTCTGGTTCTGACACAGCTTGCGTCCCTGTCTCTGCCATTGTGCTGCTTTCGTTCCCAGTTAGTCCCATCTCAATCTATAAAATCCCACAGAAACAAAAAATTTATCTATAAGTATAAACTGACATCCTTCAGCACAGTACTCAACCCATTACAAAAGTAAATAAATGCCACGAAGGGAAAAAAATCTTAATGCCCCAAACACACTAATACTTTCTTTGACAACGCAAAGAAAGAAAACGTCCAACATTTGAAAAGAAAAATTGGTCAACACTCACCACATTTTGTGACTGTAATGCAGGTGGTGGGCTTGAATGTTGTACTGTATAGGTGACGCCCGCTATTCTGATACCACATGTAGAGGAATGTTGGATGACGATGGAAACTGTCAGGGTGAGCCTTATTAACATGCATCCGAGTTTCCCAAGTGATTTATTATTTCCAGCTACAGTGCCCCCATTCCTCTCGGTCTGCATCACCGGGTCACACAATGCTGAGGAAACCACTTCACTGCCTGCGAAATGGCTTGGCATGGAATGGCTGCTTCAGCGACCCGTGCATTGCCCAGCAGTGTGTCGGCCTTGTACAGCAGCGGAGTTGTGATGACGACAGGATGCGCCGGCAGTCGACTCGGCGGTCTCCCTCCCTGCCGCCGCAGCGCCGCCCCCTGAGAGCTGTAAGGTGGCCCGCAGAATACTTTCTCGCCGGTGTGGCTAAGATCACGGCGAAAACAAGTGCCCATGATCTGGCATCCGAATCTGCGGGCCTTGCCTCAGAATGCCTCCGGCGTGTGTTTGGAGCCATCAAGACTGCCCGCAGTAGCGAGCCGTGGCGTGGCCCACCACTGGCTGGCTGCAGACCCCCCATTGGCCTCAGAGGGTCCGACCACTGACCTGCCGTGGACTGGAATGCTGTCACCCCATCTGCTACTGCATGTAACCAGTGGTGTGACACACCCCACCATCCAGGAGAGCTGTCACACTTGAATGCCTTGTTAGTGAACCGGCACCTATTTATATATGGCTATGCACCTCTGCTTTGCTAATGCGCCACTCCGAGTCATGTGCTCATAACACCTGGGTTGGGCCAGTGGGCCCCTTCTGCCTGTACCTTGCACCATACAAACAGCTGAGTTTACTCTTTTCAGCAGGTCTATGGCCTCGTGGCCTCCATTCTACTTCACAACCGCTGGTCGCGTAACTTACTGTCAACAGACCTGCGCCTGGCTGTAACTTGTGCACTCAGAAACATTGCACCGGAGCTAACCTTTTCTCATCTTAAATGGTGGTGCCACTACACTGAAGACATTCCACACCACGAATACTGCCCGCCTATAATACCGTGGATCGCCCTTGCTACTTGATGAAACAGGTATACCCCTGACCATGATCAATGTCAGTGGCATTACTTCTGCTCTCAAATCCCATTTGGTGCAGTCTATTACGATCTATGGATCTGGATGTTGTTTTCCTTTTTGAAGTCCAACCAGGGCTCTGTCTCTATACTTACGGATATGACTCCTACCACCTGCTTAAAAATGTGGATGGAACAGGTACGGCTATTCTGCTAAGGAAGGGGGTTATGATAACTGATGTATCCTATACACTGTCGACCCGTGGGGTCACACTCACGGTTGGAACAGTTCCTCTAGTGACCCTGCACGCTCCTTCTAGTACCAACACACGGAGAGAACGCCGCAGCTTTTATGCTGAAAACATTGCACTGCTCTTCCAGGGCAATGCCAACCACTTTGTAGTTGGCGGAGATTTCAATTTCGTGCCTAGACCATTCGTCCAGATGCCGAACTATATCGCATGCCTAGCACTTCAGGCACCTGTAATGGACTTAGCTTTGTTGGATACATGGGTCATACAACATGGCGATCGACAGGAATATACCTACTTTACTAGCCATTCAGCGAGCCATTTGGATGGAATTTACGTCACATGGGTCCCACTATCTGCAGTTGTAGATATTGAGATGTGGTCAGCAGCGTTCATGAACCACCTAGCACGTGTGTAATCTCACGCTCATCTGCAAACGCGTCCGACGCAGTTTGGTTCCATGGTGCCTAAATGAGGCCCTTCTTGATGAGTTAAAATGCAGACGCGAAACTGAGTCCATGTGGAGCATATGCCAACGGTTCCACACTTCAGTGATGTTTACAGTGTGTCAAACCGCCTTGTGCCGAGAATTAGCCCGCTATAGACGTGATGGAGAGCGCCAGTATAACGCGATCACTGATTTCTACTACACTGTACTCCATGAATTGGCGATGCAACCGCCGTTGCCAGAACGACAGTCGGCAGAACATCATGTCAAGGCACACTTGCTACGTATCACACCGGCGTGAATCGCAGGTGTGAGGGTGCGGGTGAGGACAGCTCGTGATATCAGTGAAGAACGAGCTTCCCTTCCCCATACCATTGAAGACAGGAGACGACGCAAGAGGCAGCTCATTACAGAGGTAGAGACGAAGGATGGACAACCACCCGATACACAAATGGATATCGTGCGAGCATTCATACAGTCATATACACTTCTCTGCGAGCGATATTACAACATGGATGTTGGAGTAAGGGAAATCCTTTCCGACCCACCTTTCTCTCAGAATGCGCAAGATGATGCTACGATCTTGTTGGAAGAGACTTTGGAAGAACTATGGTAGGTTATAATGCGTGGTGCTCCGAACAAGACATCAGGCCATGACGGATTTCCTCTTAAATTTTTGATCTCATGGGCCCAACGTGGGTCGGGATGTACCTCACTTTTCTATTACCTTCTGATTTCACGGACGGCCTCTTGATTCCAGAGTCTGACAATGCTAAACACAGACTACAAAACGTTGACATGCATCTTGCGTGAGATGCTCAAATGTACGGTAATGGCGGGCATTCATATTGATGAAACCTGCGTCGGAGGCAACACTAATGCGTGTACACCTCTGAGAAACTATGGAGACGTAGTGACACTGATGCAAACATGTCGTTTCCACGGTGCTCTTATTGCGCTGGATTTTGACCATGCTTTCGATTGCGTCGATCATGGATTACTGACGTATCCCGAACGTGACGGCGTCTGTTGTGCTTCGTTTGATCCATGGTGCGGTGACGGGGATAATGATAAACGGCTATTGGTCCGTCCCCGTCCGTGTTGGGTTGGGTTGTTTGGGGGAAGAGACTAAACAGCGAGGTCATCGGTCCCATCGGATTAGGGAAGGACGGGGAAGGAAGTCGGCCGTGCCCTTTCAAAGGAACCATCCCGGCATTTGCCTGGAGCGATTTAGGGAAATCACGGAAAACGTAAATCAGGATGGCCGGACGCGGGATTGAACCATCGTCCTCCCGAATGCGAGTCCAGTGCGCCCTGTCCGTGTCAACAGGTCCTTTAGATAAGGGTGTCCTCTTTTTAGCATGTTATTCGCCATTGCCCTTGAACCAGCTCTTCACAGACTGTGAAGATGTACGCTGATGATGTGATGATGTGATGTTCTTAGCACTGACTGGCGACGAAATACGTACGGCTCTTTCCTGGCTCCAGCAGTATCTGGAGGTGGCATGCAGTGTGACCAACTTACGGAAACCACGCTATCTGGTGGTGGGACGAAGCATGCCTGCGTAATTGTATGTACCCCTGACAAAGGGCCCAATGCTTAGATGTTTAGGGATATCGTTACGTCGACAAATACAACGTACAGCGGCCTTTACGTATCGTAAGGTCTTACGACGACACAGAAACATACTCGCCTGAACAAATTTAGATCGTTGGATCTTATGCAACGAGCTCAGTACGTCAACGTGTACATGGCTTCTCAACTTAATCGTTACGCCCACGTATTACCGATGACAGACATGATGGCTTCCAGGATACAGGCAGTGTTAGGACACGTAGTGAAATCTGGTGCAGTTTTTAAAATCTTTTTTGTTACTCTTACTTTACCCTTCCACAAAGGAGGCGTCGCACCCATTCATGTCCAGCACAGAACACTGGCACTGCACCTCCGCTCAACCAACAAACAATCTCACGGGCACGCCGATAGCAGAGGTGGTCCCACACACGTTGTGCTCACCGGTACCTGTTGGACATTTGTCGCCCCCGCTATCTCATATTAGAATGTTTTTAATGGAACACAGCTTTATGTTGTTACTCCGGAGACACGGTATCCGACAGTAAGCCTTTATTATAGTGTCCTCCAACGCTAGAACTCTGCTAACGATATTGTACAAGGATACCCCACGGTCGACTAGACAGAGGTTTGGCGAGCCATCGACGCGTCCTCTTGTGCGGTCGACGTGATATTTGGTCACCAACGAGAAATTTCGACCCGACGATGGCTCCATGCCATTCACCTAACAGACGATCCAACGTGCCTCCGTTGCGTGACGGTAGACACCGACTGGCACAGATCGACCTGTGGCCCCGCAAGCCAGTGCTGGAAACTGATCCACCAGATACTGGCTTTCCTCCTACGCCACCCCTTTGCTTCGACTGTGCCCATGGACCTCTTTCATCCCGACGCCGTCTATTTGCCGATGACCCGGATGAATGCGGACAATTGGGTAAAGGGAATGACGATACATTACATGTACGACGACGGCGAAAAGGAAGTCTTCGATTTGTGGCAATGCATGATGGACGAGTTCATGGTCTTAACGAACAGAACTCCATACCGGAATTTTTGGCTAACTATTTTGGGTCGTTGCTCATGGACCCACCACTCAGCCGGGGTGTGCCGGGTGCGAGAAGAAGTTGAATTGCAGACGTGATGTTTCCACGATCCCCTCACGGTATCAGAAACAGTCTCTGACTGTGTGAAGCGGTCTCGGATACTCCGACAGTTGACGGCTGGTGATGATCGTTGGAATGACGGCCGCCTGTTACTGGCCTCCCGCTTCGATAAGGTGATCCCGGCGGGCAAGATGGCTCGGTCGGTAGGCTGCGGTGCTGATGGAGTATCGACACCGCATGAGGCATCTTCTAGAAGTGTTTCTTTATGTTTATTTTTTCCTTCCGTTCTCAGTATAAATTAAAAAAAAGAAAGAAAGGAAAAAAACAAAAACACAAGAAAAGCAAACACGAAATATATCGAAATTAAAGATGAAAAAAAGCGGTTAAGGCACCCGCTCTGTCCGGTACACAGTTTTAATCTGCCAGGAAGTTTCATATCAGCGCACCCTCCACTGCCAAGTGAAAGTTTCGTTATGGAAATATAAAATGAATTGAAATTAAAGCCACAGCTCAAGGTCAAACAGTAAGCTGATCGCTGCGTAGTGGTTACTGCAGTGGCACACAGTGTTAGATCGTATTGACTGGCAGAAGTGGTGAAATTGCTACTTTTACTACAACAGAATAAAAAAACTGATGAACAAAAAAAAAGGTACAAAATTTTGCGTCAGATCTCATAATACGAGCTAAAAACAACTCCATGGATAGGAATGAGTGGGTTTTAAACGTTCGAACGATTTTCCCCAGTTCATATGCTCTCTGATCTCGTCAGCTGATGCAAAACGCAGCTTCCGATCTTGTTGGCTAATAACCTATGATCTTTCACTTTCGAAAACCTCAGAATGCCACTGTAATTCAGCACAGAGAAAGGTGAATTAACAACGTCGTTCATTATACTGAAGGCCCCTACTGTTCCATTTTAAGTTTATGCTTAAGGTATTAATTTATGATGTACAAATGTTTTAATAAAAGATAATTTTCTTCATTCTATGATTCGTTTTGCTAAGATTTAGATCGTTTATTAAAGTCTATTCTAACGTTTTAATTATTTTTTAATCTCTTATACAACATGAACCTCGGGATTCTAGTTATAAGTGTTCCCATAACGGTTTTGATGTCGGTACTTTAAGCCCTTTAAATTCTACAACTAAGGAAATAGAAGAGGTAATAAAACGTGGCCCACCTACCTATCAAAAATATTTTCCAGCAGATGTCAATTCTCGTGAATTTCCTACATCTCTACTTCAGTATAAACTTCTGAACAATGGATGTATGCCGAAGAGTGCTTAGTTTGGAGCGGAAATCAGCAAGCATTATTTTGTTTCGCCTGTAATTTACTTTCTAGTCAGGTTGAAAAAGTCAGTTCATACCTTTCTTCGAAGTCAGGATTTTCACTAAAGTGGAAAGAAATTATACGACATGACCCAAGAACATTAATACAGCAATATCCATAAGGAATGTTACGTGAAACGGTGAAACTTCGAGATTCAGTTAAAACATATTCCAAGGAATCGAGAAATAGATTGAAATTATAGCTTATGGTTCGAAAGAGATAGTATGACAATTACTTTATGTGGCTTTGTTCCTTGGTCAAAGAAAAATGACCTTCAGAGATTCATCTCAGAAAACTGGAGCTCCAAATGATGGAAATTTCCTCAGAATGTTAGAACTCTTAAGTTACTACGATCCAATTTTTGCAACACACACTAGCAATGCAAGAGACGGACATGAAAGAGCAATGTGTTTACAGGTGCAATATCTGTCTAATGATATTCAGAAGGAATTTATTTCTAGTTGTGTCCATCCTGTCGGAAGTGGGATCTTGGAACAGAGAGAGAATGCGAATTATTATTCATTTATTGTTGACGCAACTCCTGATTAAAATCATGTTCGATTCCCGGCGGGGTCAGGGATTTTCTCTGCCTCGTGATGACTGGGTATTGTGTGATGTCCTTAGGTTAGTTAGGTTTAAGTAGTTCTAATCTCTAGGGGACTGATGACCATAGATGTTAAGTCCCATAGTGCTCAGAGCCATTTGAACCAATTTTTTTAAAATCATGTTAAAAAAGAACGTTTTTCCTGCGTTATATTTCCTTCAATAAGAAAATGGATAAGTATGAAATAAATGAACGGTTTCTGAAATTTGTAAATTGTAATCAGAAAACAGGAGTTGCTACTGCACATTTAATTGACTCAAAACTTGTGAAACACTTAGTTCCTACAGTGAATGCCGCGGACAAGGCGGAAATAACGTGAGTGCCGGTTATAAAGGAGCTTAGATACATTTTGTTTAGTGAAATTCTCTTGCAAAATTTTCTCTGTGTGCTTGTCAGAGTCCTAAATTATGTGGAGTACATGACAGGTGAGAGTTGTCATGAAGCTGATACTTTTTCGGAGTGATTCATAACTATTCAGTTGCAGCCCATAACGATGGTAAATACTGAGACAGTGTTTATTTTCCATGTCTGACACTATCATTGATGGTGAGGTGAGTAACATTGAGAGTTCGTTAAATAACTTAAAATATCTTTGCGAAAATCGGGACACCATTCCTCCGGACTCCAAAGTTGTTGCCTGTGCGATTAATATCGATCCCGATTTTCCGGAGTTGCGCTCTAAGAACATGAAGTCCTTCGTGATCAAACCAGAAATGAACTGACAGATGGGAATTCAGAAGATTAATTCAAGATAAATGTTTTTATGTCATTATTGAGAATCTAGTGTCTAACTTGAAAACCGAATACGAAACAGTGAAGATGTCAGATGATACGTTTCGGCTTGCATGGAAGTATTCGAAGATAACTGACGATCTGGTCGCCGGGGCATCCAAGTTATTCATCAATGAATACCATAGTGATGTAACAGATTTACAACAATAAATTATGTATTTGGGAGCAATTCATATTTCAAACTTTTGAGACATTGCTTTGGAACCATTAGACATCTTGAATAAGATGCAAAATCTTCAAATTTCAAGCTTATTGCGGAATGTATGTGTAGTTTTGCGCACCTTTTGCACTCTTCCAGAAACTGTAACTAAAGTAGAAGGATTACTCAGGACACTGACTTGTATTAAAAACTGTCTACATGAATTACGCATCAACAACGTCTCACATATTTGGGGATCTTGGCAATTGTATCCAATCTGGCGAGACAACTAGACTTTGACAATCTAATTCAAACTTTTACTGAACAAAAAGCTCGCAAAGCGCCAATGATAGTGTTATAGGGAAGTAGGTAGTAATACACTACCCGACCACTCGTTGCACGACTTGTTGCGGTATATATGCGAGCACGCTGCTGTCTGTTTATTGAAATGTGTGGGCACGTCAGCGAACAGGGGGAGGGGGGGGTTCGATGTACACACCATACCGCAGAGCAATATTCGTCAATGTGCAAATCAGTATGATACTTAGCCTAATGTTTTAAAGTGAAGTTAAAATAAATTGAAGCAACATACAAAATAAAATTAAATGGAGCGTACATACATTTTACAACACTTCATTTTTGTAATTTCATCGTAGTTTTCTATCATACCTTGTAGGTACTGTTCGAGCTACGAGGTGCATTCAAGTTCTAAGGCCTGCGATTTTTTTCTCCGGACTGGAAAGAGATAGAAACATGCGCACTGTTTTAAAATGAGGCCGCGTTCATTGTCAATACGTCCCAGAGATGGCAGCACCGTACGGCAGATGGAATTTTACCGCCAGCGGCGAGAATGAGAACTGTTTTAAATACTTACAATGGCGACGTTTTCCATACTTGAAGAGCGTGCAATCATTCGTTTTCTGAATTTGCGTGGTGTGAAACCAGTTGAAATTCATCGACAGTTGAAGGAGACGTGGTGCTGGAGTTATGTATGTGTCGAAAGTGCGTTTGTGGGTGCGACAGCTTAATGAAGGCAGAACATTGTGTGACAACAAACCGAAACAACCTCGGGCTCGCACAAGCCGGTCTGACGACATGATCGAGAAAGTGGAGAGAATTGTTTTGGGGGATCGCCAAATGACTGTTGAACAGATCGCCTCCAGAGTTGGCATTTCTGTTGGTTCTGTGCACACAATCCTGCATGACGACCTGAAAATGCGAAAAGTGTCATCCAGGTGGGTGCCACGAATGCTGATGGACGACCACATGGCTGCCCGTGTGGCATGTTGCCAAGCAATGTTGACGCGCAACGACAGCATGAATGGGACTTTCTTTTCGTCGGTTGTGACAATGGATGAGACGTGGATGCCATTTTTCAATCCAGAAACAAAGCGCCAGTCAGCTCAATGGAAGCACACAGATTCACCGCCACCAAAATAATTTCGGGTAACCGGCAGTGCTGAAAAAATGATGGTGTCCATGTTCTGGGACAACGAGGGCGTAATCCTTACCCATTGCGTTCCAAAGGGCACTACGGTAACAGGTGCATCATACGAAAATGTTTTGAAGAACAAATTCCTTCCTGCACTGCAACAAAAACGTCCGGGAAGTGCTGCGCGTGTGCTGTTTCACCAAGACAACGCACCCGCACATCGAGCTAACGTTACGCAACAGTTTCTTCGTGATAACAACTTTGAAGTGATTCCTCATGCTCCCTACTCACCTGACCTGGCTCCTACTGACTTTTGGCTTTTTCCAACAATGAAAGACACTCTCCGTGGCCGCACATTCACCAGCCGTGCTGCTATTGCCTCAGCGATTTTCCAGTGGTCAAAACAGACTCCTAAAGAAGCCTTCGCCGCTGCCATGGAATCATGGCGTCAGCGTTGTGAAAAATGTGTACGTCTGCAGGGCGATTACGTCGAGAAGTAACGCCAGTTTCATCGATTTCGGGTGAGTAGTTAATTAGAAAAAAAATCGGAGGCCTTAGAACTTGAATGCACCTCGTATAATCCAGTTCCCTAGCTCTGTCGGTCTTGGGTTCCTGGTAACAGTCTTCATCACTACTTTGCAAATCAATATTTGTTAATATTTTTTCAGTTTCCTATTTTATCAAAGCGTCACAGCGTTGATATTTTTTCTCAGTATATTTAAGCTTTGCATATGCATTCATGGCTCATCTGACTGGTATGTTAATTCTTTAGAAATTGCTGTGGGAATAGGATGAGAAGATGAAGTTTGTTTAAGCATCTGCCAGCGGTCTTACATGCATAACCACTGATGGTGTATGGCCATTTCAAAGTATTCGACTTTACCACTTTATTAAAAATCTTGAAAAGTTTCTTTCTCTTTGTGTCTGGGGAGGGGGGGACGAGTTGAAAAGGTTCTTGCACTCAACCAACGATTTACAGAATGCAGAAGTATATCTCCGTATTCCATGTCAGCTTCTACCAAAATTGGTTTAAATTGTTGATGAGCTGGTGATCGAGTTCCTCAACGAAATATATTCGTAATTTTCGTTACATCTTTCATTGCGGACAGCAGCATAACATTTTTCCGACATAATGGTTCCTGACTAATAATGCAATGAAAAGCTAAACAATTTCTTCCGTTTTTTCATAATTGACCAACGAAGACATTTTCGCTACGACCATTGCTTGTGCACCATCGGTACAAATTGGAGAGCATTTTGGGAAACCACCGGTTTTGTCAGTATACTTTTTAACGGCATTAAAGAGTCTAAAGTTGTTGTTCCGAGCAACGGAAATAGAGCTAGTAATTGTTAACGCACAGCAAAATCGTCCACTGTCATGCATATAGAAATTAATAGTCAACCAAGATATGTTAGATCAGCGGCCCCCATCGACATTTTACATTTGAGTTGTTTAGTTCCTTTTTTACGCACTGGACCTTATCAAGAACTTTACTCTTTAATATATTACGTTACAAAGTATCTATTTTTAAATTTTTAGTGGCATAGTAGTAACCAAGTAATTTTGCCTTATCTACACTCCTGGAAATTGAAATAAGAACACCGTGAATTCATTGTCCCAGGAAGGGGAAACTTTATTGACACATTCCTGGGGTCAGATACATCACATGATCACACTGACAGAACCACAGGCACATAGACACAGGCAACAGAGCATGCACAATGTCGGCACTAGTACAGTGTATATCCACCTTTCGCAGCAATGCAGGCTGCTATTCTCCCATGGAGACGATCGTAGAGATGCTGGATGTAGTCCTGTGGAACGGCTTGCCATGCCATTTCCACCTGGCGCCTCAGTTGGACCAGCGTTCGTGCTGGACGTGCAGACCGCGTGAGACGACGCTTCATCCAGTCCCAAACATGCTCAATGGGGGACAGATCCGGAGATCTTGCTGGCCAGGGTAGTTGACTTACACCTTCTAGAGCACGTTGGGTGGCACGGGATACATGCAGACGTGCATTGTCCTGTTGGAACAGCAAGTTCCCTTGCCGGTCTAGGAATGGTAGAACGATGGGTTCGATGACGGTTTGGATGTACCGTGCACTATTCAGTGTCCCCTCGACGATCACCAATGGTGTACGGCCAGTGTAGGAGATCGCTCCCCACACCATGATGCCGGGTGTTGGCCCTGTGTGCCTCGGTCGTATGCAGTCCTGATTGTGGCGCTCACCTGCACGGCGCCAAACACGCATACGACCATCATTGGCACCAAGGCAGAAGCGACCCTCGTCGCTGAAGACGACACGTCTCCATTCGTCCCTCCATTCACGCCTGTCGCGACACCACTGGAGGCGGGCTGCACGATGTTGGGGCGTGAGTGGAAGACGGCCTAACGGTGTGCGGGACCGTAGCCCAGCTTCATGGAGACGGTTGCGAATGGTCCTCGCCGATACCCCAGGAGCAACAGTGTCCCTAATTTGCTGGGAAGTGGCGGTGCGGTCCCCTACGGCACTGCGTAGGATCCTACGGTCTTGGCGTGCATCCGTGCGTCGCTGCGGTCCGGTCCCAGGTCGACGGGCACGTGCACCTTCCGCCGACCACTGGCGACAACATCGATGTACTGTGGAGACCTCACGCCCCACGTGTTGAGCAATTCGGCGGTACGTCCACCCGGCCTCCCGCATGCCCACTATACGCCCTCGCTCAAAGTCCGTCAACTGCACATACGGTTCACGTCCACGCTGTCGCGGCATGCTACCAGTGTTAAAGACTGCGATGGAGCTCCGTATGCCACGGCAAACTGGCTGACAATGACGGCGGCGGTGCACAAATGCTGCGCAGCTAGCGCCATTCGACGGCCAACACCGCGGTTCCTGGTGTGTCCGCTGTGCCGTGCGTGTGATCATTGCTTGTACAGCCCTCTCGCAGTGTCCGGAGCAAGTATGGTGGGTCTGACACACCGGTGTCAATGTGTTCTTTTTTCCATTTCCAGGAGTGTATTTACGCATCCTTTCACGAGTAGGCCTATGCCTTCTCTGACCGTTACCTATTTTTAACCACACCGCACACGTGGGTGTAAACATTTTTCTCTGAGACTTGATGGGTGGTATATCTTGTATTTGTTTTTTTAAGTCATTGGCTAAACGATATGTTAGTAACGCCTGTGTGTTTCCTCATGAAACGAAGAGAATTGTGGGACTAGATTACTACAAAATCAAAACGACTTAAGCATTTCTGCGTATTAAGCATTGGATTTGTCATCGGAGTTATGTACAAAAACTTAATATTTAGTCCTCTTTTCGACTTTCTGGGGAATTGTAACGGAAAAATATCCACAGTAATAAACTGACTGAAACTTGAATAATAGCCTTAGTAACAAGTAAAATGACAACCTTGGTGATAGTGCAATATTAAGGAGAATAACTCTCAATAAACCGCCGAGAGCATCCGACTTCTGTCGGAGAACGAGTGATGTTGCGAGAGCCTATGCTTTGAGAAAACAGTCGAATGGATATTGCCCCTATCGACTGCAGATAAACAAATCGATCGTATGCTCGGACTGGCCGTGACGTCACAGTGCGAGTAGATGATTATGATGTTGATGATGATGATGATGATGTTTGGTTTGTGGGGCGCTCAACTACGCGGTTATCAACACCCGTACAAATTCCCAATCTTTGCTCAGTTCAAACTCGCCACTTTCATGAATGATGATGAAATGCTGAGGACAACACAAACACCCAGTCATCCCGAGGTAGGTGAAAATCGGCCACGTTTTGCCAGGGCATTAAAATGGGTTAGTTATGCCACTGCTTCTACTGTATCTGATATACTTTCCCACATTCGGCTAATGCGCGTAGCATATTATCGTTCACCACCTCTGCAGGAACATTATACACTTTTACAGTACGTTGTCATAAACGTGCATGCGTAACTGAAACTTTCTAGACTTTGGCTGAGAAAACTGCGTAACAAAAACTTCACAGGCTTTGTTGAGGACACTGCAGAACTTCACTTCGCCATTAAACTGTAACATGACACACAGATGAATGTCTTCACTTTTCATTTTACTGAAGATTGTGTTCGCACGAAAATCATACTTTAAAGCGACTACACCATAGTCATGAAAACCTATCTTATCCACTAATCACTAATCAGTATCACTGGTTTTTGGTCTTTCATATACATATGAAAATACGAAGTCTCATAGTAGACTCCATATGGTGATCGACGATTACCTGACTGCAATAGCACGGCACGTCCTCGCACCTTGGCTGTCACCAGTATACTGACACTGAACCACATACTGTCCGTTTATGCAAATTAATTCGGTCAGAATCAGTACACCAGTTACGAGGGTGTGCTGAAAAGTAATGCCTCTGAATTTTTATGTGAAACATCTTAAAACTTTTTCTATAAAACAAACTTTATTAACATGCTACTTCTTTATTTTTCATGTCTAGGTACATATTTATATCCTAATATAGTCACGCTGGCGATGAATACATTTCTCCCAATAAGTGACCAGTTTGTTGCTACCGTCATGTTTGGCTTTTTGTACACACCCACTACCGCATCTCTGCTTGCACGTCTTCATCACTAACAAAGTGAAGTTCTCAAAGTTATACTTTAAGCTCTGAAAACATATGAAAATTCTATCGGCCAACTTGGGACTGAATGGAGCATGGCCGATGACAGTCAACCCAAGACGTCGTACTGCTGCAGACGCCGCAGCACTCGTGTGTGGTCTGGCAATGTCAAGCTGAACGAGAGGGTGCTCCGTGTGTGGAGCAACTCTTCGAGTTCGCGCTTTCAGTTTTCTGAGGTTCTCTCACGCGCCGACGTAGTAACGTTATACACCCCAAATTACACGCTACAATTCGGAGACCTTTAGCGGCAGAAGGTTGCAGCTGGATTTAGGGTAGCGAGGAAGCCGAGTGAATTATATGCATGATATTTAATACCTCAACCAATACTGATGACAGAAAAAAAATTCAGAGGTATTACTTTCCAGTACACCCTCGAAGTAACAGTTGGTAAAATGAATTTGTTATCATGTATGAGAGATACTAGCTTTAATTGGTTGCTGTATTTGTCATTTATTAAATACCCTTTTCCTTCATTCAGCGTGACGCCATTGGCTGATCTGAACTGAAAGGAATAAACCACATGTGAATCCAATTCCCCTTTAGAATGAGAATAGCACGAGATACCCTCAAATACCGAAATATAACCACGAAAAACGGCAGAGCTACTACGTGATAGCCACTAAAATTTTTATAAAGTTTCCGTGTCTTACACTAACTGACAACACTGCAGGATGCGAAAGTTCCGCTGGAGATGTTTTGTTATTGTATCTACAGTGGCCTAGGGGAAAATGTCGCTTTGTAGAATCATAAAGTCGAGGGTATGTGCACACTCCGTGCTTACTTCCCTTTAACCAACTTCCGTCTACATGTTAAAATTATCAGTCTAGTGGAAAAGAAAAGATAATTTATTCGACTTTTTGACCCGCCAGTATAAGTAAAATATTCCAAAATTACGTCCACAGAAGAGAGTATGTCTGTCTCAGAATACCTCCTGCTCGCGAGATGGACCTGGATGTAATGAGGATTGGATACCACATTCGGCAACCGGCTACAGCGCACGTCACTGCACTCACTTTGGCAAGCCGAAAATAATTTATTATTGTAATACACTGAGTTGATGTAAGTCATGGGATAGTGATATGCACAGATACAGATGACGATAGTATCGCGTACATAATTAATACAAAGGCAGTGCATTGGCGGAGTTATCATTTGCACTCAGGTGAATCATGTGTAAAGGTTTCCGACCGGAATCAACAGACTGTAAAATCGAAATGATAGTTATAGCTACACACGTGGCACATTCCATTTCGGAAATTGTTAGGGAATCCAATATTCGAAGCATCACATTGTCAAGAGTGTTCCAAGAATACAAAATTTCAGACTTAACTTCTCAGCACAGACAACGAAGTGGCCGACAGCGTTCACTTAACGACCCAGAGCAGCGGTGTTTGCGTAGAGTTGCCAGTGTTAACGGCTGAACAACACTAAGTGAAATAACCGCAGATATCAATGTGGGACGTACGACGAACGTATCCCTTAGGACAGTACTTCGAAATCTGGCGTTAATGAGCTGTGGTGTCAGACGACCGACGCGAGTGCCTTTGCTAACAGTAAGACATCGCCTGCAGCGCCTCTCTTGTGCTAGTGACCTTATCAACTGGACCTCAGACGACTGGAAAACCGTGTCCTGGTCAGATGTGTCTCGATTTTCGTTGATAAGAGCTGATACAATTCGAGCGTGGCACGGACGCCACGAAGCCATGGATCCAAGTTGTCAAAAAGGCACCGAGCAAACTGGTGCTGTCTTCATAATTTTATGGGCTGCGTTTACATGCAATGGAACGGACTGGGTGCTCTGGTCGAACTGAACCGATCATGGAAATGGTTATGTTCGCCTACGTGGAGACCATCTGCTCCACTCGTGGACTTCAGGTTCTCAAACAATGATGGAATTTGTATGGATGACAATGCGCCATGTCACCGGGCCATAATTTTTTGCGATTGCTACGGTATATTGATAATTTTCACTTATGGACCGTAGTATTACGCGCAACTGAGGAGGACAGAACCACAAAAGTTGAAGATATTTTTGCGATTGGTTTGAAGACTATTCTGGACAACACGGGCAAATGATTTGGCCACACCCACATCGGCCGACATAATCGAGAGGTCAGTTCGTGCAAAAAATCCTGCTCCGGTAATAGTTTCGGAATTATGGACGGTTATAGAGGCAGCATGGCTTAGTATTTCTGCAGGGGCTTCCAACGAATTGTTGAGTCCATGCCACATCGATTTGCTGCACTATACCGGGCAAAAGGAGGTCCGACATAATAAAAGGAGGTATCCTGTGACTTCTGTCACCTATGTGTATGACTTTCTGCGTGAAATCAGAGAAACGATCAGCTGGATGGACACCGTGGAGCAACAACAGCAGTGTGAGCATTGTTCATACAGCATACGACTTGAGAAATGTTGGTGTATTTAACCATCTTGCTTCAAATTTACCTGTGGATATCAGTTTACCTGTTTTATTTGGCGTGATGGCTTACAAGCTGCTATGATTGTATTTATAAACTGTGATTTTTTATTTCTTGCAGTTACGTATCGAACTTTGCATGTTTGAAGTTTACGAGTGTTGTACGAGACAAATTAAAGCGTCATTTTGAAAAAGAAGTCTGACTGTTGTATGGATGGCATCTTCGTCGATCGCAGCCGGAGCGGCGGGCGCCGCTCACAGCTACGGGAGAGTCGACACGTTGGACTCTCCCGCCAGCGCACCATCGGGGCGAGCTCGCTATCGATCGCTGGCTGCTCTGCGTCGGGTGGCGCCACGTATACATGTCACCAGAGGACTGACATGCTCCCACTGCTAGCGACTCTGATTGGCGGGTGCGTCTTTTTAAGTAGCCGCACTTAGGCTTTTATTATACTTGGCCGTCAGGCGGCACAGCCAACCGCACCACTTGTGGCACTGCTCGTCATTGGGAATTGATCTGTAAGGAGCCTATTAGGTTAGGGCAGCCGGTGGCGCCGCCAGAAGCTGTCTGCTGACTGGCTACCTTACTCCGCCATCATGTCGGCAGCCACTGGTGGCGGAGAGACGAGGCGGGACATTGTATCATATGGAGCCTATTACACTAGGCGGCCTTGCGGGCCTAGGTGGAATTTGGCAAGCCTGGCGACATGCTGTTTCATCGTGGGCGGGTGGGCATTATCTTGCTGAAATGTAAGCACAGAACGGCTTGCCATAAAGGGGATCAGACCGTGTTGTAGACATACCGCTGCGCTGTAAGGGTACTGCGGATGAGAACCGAAGGGATCCTGCTATGAAAAGAAACTCCTCGTTGTTCGGCCGTATGGCGGACAACAGTCAGGTAGCGACCCTACCGCTGTTCGTGGTGTCTCCAGACGCATCTTCGCCCTGCAATCAGGGTGACTGGAATAGAATTTTCTCTGATGATGAGTCCCGCTTCGAACGGAGCCCGATGACCAGCAAAGACGTGTCTTCAGTATTCACTTTTTTGTCCAATAACTTCTGGCACTCTTTGAGGGCTTCTTCCAGCTTCATATTTTTGCCTTTATTCACGTCTACACTTTCACTCCTTTGCACAGTGACAATCCGCTGGTCAGTAGACTTACAGACGTACATACTTCACGTAAATAAAACTGTGCGCAGAAAAGAGTGCGAGGAAAACAGGAAACAGACTGTTTCATTGGCGAGGACTGCGGAAGTACCGTAGCCTGAACGAGTGATTGATGCATCACCTGTGGCGTAGTTCGTAGCGCCGCCTGGCGGCCTAATGTAATAAAGGCCTTAGAGCAGCGCCGGCCACAGCGTGCCGAACTTCACGCGTGCAGCGTGTGTGGGCAGCGCGTGGGCCAAAGCCCAGCCTAACACTCAGCTTTGCTCGGTTTTCTCGGAAGTACACTGAACAGAGCGACATTTCATTTAGTACTGCAGTGTGGCAATTTTAGGTCGGTACAACTCTCTGAGTTCGGCACAACTGTGCTGTTAGCGCTGTTTAACCTACACCACTTGTTCGTATTGTGAGGGACGTTCGAAGATCCAGTGGCTGCTTGCATAGAAGGAGGAAGTCTAACGTTCTATCGTCGCAATCGTTTAAAAATTAATGAGAATAATAGAAGAGAGGAACCAAATTCTCAATTCACATAAGTGACAGGTACTGCAGGGAGAGCACAAAGCGCTTTTTGATGTAGAAACAGTGAATCCCGTCTGTCGACCCAACTGCCAAGGCCCCCGCTGACCGCTACCGCCATGCAGAAACGCTGCTTAGTTGCTGCTGCAACACTAACTAATTCACTCTGTTTTACTGTTCTGTTAATACATATTAATAAAAAGAGTATTGCACTATTCTAATTTTGGACCGCTCTGTCGAATGCACACGTAAAATTCCGATTTAAAATTCATTTGTCTTTAACGGGAAACTAACTGGCGTATTCCGTCAAAATTGCGCGTGACAAGAGAGACGTAATAAGAAACATTTGTTTAGCCTGACTCCAGCTACACACTGCAAGAACGAAATTGCAAATACCTGTAGAAAAGCCTGAGAAAATGGCACTGATGTCTCGTTGGAGAGGCACCCTGTATAGACTAGGGCTGTTGATAAAATATCGATATATGAATACTTATTACAAATATATATATATATATATCTCGGAGATACTGTTTCCACCGATAATCTAATCGAGTGCAAATATTTCTGTTTTACATTACATTTTCTTGCAATTTCCGGTAAATATTTGAAATTGTAGCACAACATCATTTTACTGTCACTGTGTGAAGGAGTGTTACTACTTTTTGAGCGTTTTTCACGTCCAGTCTTTCTCTTTGACTATCTGAAGCAAGTATAGGTGACGCAAAAGAAGTCCGATTGCACTGGGGGGGGGGGTGGGGTGGGGTGAATGGGATAACAAGATTTATCAAGATTTATTATTTCACATCAGCAGTCCTCAAAAATAGTTGCTGAATATAATGAACAAAAATCTAAATGACAAGAATGTTCTTTGCGGTGGGCGAAGACTTGTGAGGGGAAATGCTGACATAACCGGTGCTCGGCGTTACAAACAGCAACTACAACGCGTAACTTCACCACGCTGGCGTTTGCAGAAATGAAAAATAGGGAAGTCCACATGAAGTGTCCCGAACAAATCCGATATGTAACGAAACCTAACGACGGACACATCGGACACCTTTTATTGTGCCACTTACGTGCTGGAACCATTGTGAGTAAAGTGGTTATAGTCAAGCGTGAACGTGCATCGTTTTCCTTTCAATTCTTGCTCTAAGGAGCAAGCGGGCTGCTAGCTTGTTGATGTACAGAATATCTAACAATAAATCGATACTTAAGTGTACAGCTCTAAAACCGGCGCTACATTTTCAATGTTCAGCCGTTATTTTTATAGACGGATACGTCGATAACTTTCCGTCTATATGTCACTGCCTTTTTCGATTTACAGAGGGCTGATGATACTTTCTTAAATATTGGTATATCGGATTCACGATATTTTTAAAAATATTAGCAGTCCTAGCATAGACTCACCCGTGTAGGGGCATATGTTAAGCCGATCCTTTCCCGGAGGGAGAGGTATGCCGACCCCAGACTCGATCCGCCAGGCGGATTAACGGCGAGAGATCGGTATGCTGTCCAGCCTGGATGTGGTTTTTAGGCGGTTTCCCACATCCCATTAGGCACATACCGGGCTGGTTCCCATGTTCCGCCTCAGATACACGCTACGGAAATATTTAGTACACTTTGCCACACAGACAGACTGCATACTCTGCTTATTTCCTAGCAGGTGTATAGGAGACTCATGACCTTCGCTTTTGGTCTCCTTAAACACCTACTCTGCAGCACGCTTGCGTAAGTTTCTGAATATTAGCACTGCTTAGTAGCGTCGTGCTACGTCGATGTATTGTCATCATTGCAGACTTCCATAATAATGTCGATGAGACTATTGGTGCATTCGATCTCGGGGAAAATCTCCAAGACAGGAGAGGCCAAGTTTTCTGCTCGCGCAGCCACACTTCACATTTCCCCCACCACCACGCCACGCTGTCTGTGTGTGAGGAAGGTGAAGAAGGGAAAACTGCGAACGCATGGCATTTAAATGGCAGTGTAGTTGCACTGCTTACTACTTGGTTTTATGTTTCACATTTCTCAACAACATAGGTCACAAAGATAACAAATTTTCTGTGTTATTTAATTACTTTTGGCCCGCTGAAGACATAATTTTTATCTGGTACAAACTATAGGGATACGGACAGACTAAAGCAATTTCGCCTACGTTCGCAATCAACTTCCCACGTAACCGTAACTTACTTAGTTTACTAATGCAAAAAAATTTGTCACACAAATATGTCGACAGAAATACTGTAGCACTTTTGCAACCTCATTGTGGAGACTTGGAAACCGTACCTGAGGAGAGCAATGTAGACCTCATGAACAGTTTTAACGTAAAAATATTTGTCATTAAAACTGGAACTACCCTGCAGGCCAATCAATTCCGTTTGCACAGGAACAAGGGTACTTTCAGATGAAACAGCAAACGGTCTCAAAAACAGATCGGAAACAGATCTTCGATTCGTAGTGTTCTCAAAATCCTTATAAAACTATCCTTGTATTTCTTTCAAGGTGACAATGAACTTTTCAGAACTAGAGCTACCTTTGACGCCAGTGAGCATAGGGAAATGGACTGTCTTTGTCAGAATGTATCCCTTCTACAAAGTGATTTTCTTTTTAAATGCATTCCCATCATATGACGTCTCCATGCTCGTCTGTCAAGTATGTGGTGTCTAGGAAACCTGCTCACTAGGTTTACTAGACAAACATACAAACAAATCGTATTAACGAGTTTTATTACAAAAAGTGAATGGCAACACCTGCTCACTAGGTTTACTAGGCAAACATACAAACAAATCGTATTAACGAGTTTTATTACAAAAAGTTAATGACAACACTTAACTTTGACGACTACACAGATGTGTCTCAAGCAAAGGGCGACAAACGAAATAAGCAATGTTCTTCAGTATAAACAACTCAGGTCTGTGCTTCATAGATTAACTAGCGTCGACTCTTCTATCCAAGTCGCTAGACTTGAAGCTACTATTGAACTGAGGCGTCACCAATCGGTCGCGGCACTTATGTCTTCTTCACATAGGGGCCGCTGCTGTCGCGTTGTCGTCCTGGAGAGGAGTCGGTCAGCGTGCGATTGGCTGACGTCTTCTCACAGCCATCTCTTCTCTATCGTTGATTGGGCGGACCCTCCCACCGAAGGTTCGAGTCCTCCCTCGGGCATGAGTGCGTGTGTTGCTCTTAGCATAAGTTAGTTTAATTAGTGTGTAAGTCTAGGGACCGATCACCTAAGCAGTTTGGTCGCTTGGGAATTCACACACATTTTAACGTTTTCTATCGTTTCCGACTGGCGTGTCGGCACTTGACTTTACGCCGTAACACATTAAATCAGAAATAAATTAACGTGCAATGTCTTACTGTGTGCAGTGTGCAGTGTGCAGTCAAGTCCACTTGAAATTGCGAAGTCTTCACTCCATTCCGGATGTTCTAATTTTCGTTCCTGGACTCCTCTTTCCTTCATAAATTCAACAATAGCGAATTTTCAGTCGAAATAACGTTCCAGGCATGCTTCTTGACTTAACCAACGCAGTTTATAGTAATATATGTTGTCTTCACACTCTTCGTCCAGTTCTACTGAAAACGATTGCAACTGTAGGTGAAATAATGAGTGCGACTTCAGAAATTTTTCTATTAGTACTATCAGTTTCTTCACTTGTTCCCGGCCTGCAAATTTAGCAAAAAGCGCTTTTTGATGTAGAGAATAGTGAATCCCGTCTATCGATCGTTGTAATTTTTTGCCCTTTCATTTTCAGCTAAATCTTTAAATTCCTGCTGCATGGTATTGTAATGTCGTTTCATAGCAAATATACAGTACCTGAAACCTCCTGGCCGATTAAAATGTGTGCCCAACCGCGACTCGAACTAGGGACCTTTGTCTTTCGCAGGCAAGTGCTCTCCCAACAGAGCACTTGCCCGAGACAGGCAAAGGTCCCTAGTTCGACTCTCGGTCTGGCACACATTTCAATCTGCCAAGAGGTTTTAGGTGCTGCATATTTGTTATGAAATTCCTGTAGAAAAGTTAGTAATGATGAAAAAATACATGAATGGATGAAAGTACTTGGTGTACTTGCTGAAAATGTAATCGTAACTGGAGATATTACTTTGTACTACAATTATTAATAAGTGTGATCCTTGACCTCTGTAACCGCTAGACGTACATCGCGGACCGGGGGCTCAAGGATGCAACAGTGTGAAAAAATTCGGAAACAGTGCCGCACTGCCCGCTGAGCGCCTAGTGAGTCGGTGACGCAACCCGCCCGACTTGGCTCGGCGCTAGGCCGGCCCACCAAGGTTACGCGCGCTGCTAGTTTTACTACAGCGCGCGTACGGGATAACTCCCGACTGCTGCTGCCTGCAGAGTCTTAAGTCCGTGATCGGCGCGTTACGTAATCAAGGCCACTCGTCTTCTATGTAAGCGGGCAGTGCACGCCAGTGGAACCATTCTACTGTGAGCTCTATCTGCAACAGCATTGAAGCACTATGCCTCGTCGACGTGTGTATCGCCAACGCCGCCACCGCATGCCAGTCTACAAACATATTATAATGACTTTGAGCACTATGCGACTTAACATCTGAGGTCATCAGTCCCCTAGAACTTAGAACTACTTAAACCTAACTAACCTAAGGACATCACACACATCCATGCCCGAGGCAGGATTCGAACCTGCGACCGTAGCGGTCGCGCGGCTCCAGACTGCAGCGCCTAGAACCGCCCGGCCACTCCGGCCGGCTAAAAATATTATAAGCCTGGAAAATAAACTTGGAGGCAATGGAACAGCTCAAGCATTAATCTTAAATGGACCTACATTCTTCCGAGGCTGCAGGGTTAATTTTACTCTGGATGTTTCTACTGGAAATTCTGGTAGTGGTTGGTTTACCCTAGCTATCGTTCGCTGTGAAAACGCCTCACTTCCTGGACTGGAATCCTACGCCGATTGAGATGTTATCGCCTACAAGACTTGGCATTGTGGAATCGACCCTAAAACTCAAAGTAGACCTAGTTATGTGTATAATAATATGCCTTTTACATTGGATACCCGGTCCTGTAGAAAAGTTACTAATGATGAAAAAATACATGTATGGACGAAAGGACTTGGTGTACTTGCTGAAAATGTAAAAAATGGCTCTGAGCACTTTGGGACTTAACTTCTGAGGTCATCAGTCCCCTAGAACTTAGAACTACTTAAACCTAACTAACCTAAGGACATCACACATATCCATGCCCGAGGCAGGATTCGAACCTGCGACCGTAGCAGTCGCGCGGTTCCGGACTGCAGCGCCTAGAACCGCTTGGCCACCGCGGCCGGCGCTGAAAATGTAACTGTAATTGGAGATATTAATTTGTACTATAATTATTAATAAAGTATGATCCTTGACCTCTGTAACCGCTAGACGTACATCGCGAACCGGGGGCTCAAGGATGCAACAGTGTGAAAAAATCCGAAAACAGTGCCGCACTGCCCGCTGAGCGCCTAGTGAGTCGGTGACGCCCGACTTCGCTCGGCGCTAGGCCGGCGCACCAGGGTACGAGCGCTGCTAGTTTTACTGTTGGAGTACTCGATAGTCTTCGTGTTCTTACTAAAATACGTCGGTAAAACTAATATCGCACTAGACTAATTTTGGACCACTCTGTCGAGTGCTCACGTAAAATTCCTATTTCTAAGTCGTTTTGTTTGTAACGGGAAACGAACCGATGCTTTCCGTCAGCGCCGGGCGTCGCGTGAAAGACATTATGAGCTGTATGTATTTGGGCTGAGTCCAGCTACATTTCGTAAAAACGAAACTGCAAATATATGCCGAAACACCACAGAAAATGCGCGTCACGACTCGTAAGGGAGACAGCCTGTGTAAGTGTCTAATCATTCAAGATCATTTCGTTCCGCCAAGAACTTTAGTCTCCCTGTATAATAAATCAGCGTTACAGAAGAACCTACAGTACTGTAAGTTATACATAACTTTATTATTAAGGGTCCGTAGTTAAAATAGAATTATTAATAACGTCATTAATGTGTCATCCTGTTCTAAATGTCTGAGTTTATTGGCCACCTCCACTAACGATACAACACTAACATTTTTGGGATATTGTTAGCTTTTGTTTTAAAAATGGGGTGATGGAAGTAGACCAATCTCGAATTTTTTATGCCGTGAAGGGACAAGTGCCACGTCAGTAGATTGATTTCTCGTTCCAAGGAGGATCATTCTGGCGCGAATGACTTTCCGCATTGAGGAATACCCACGGGTTTTAATGAAGAACTTTTAGATGGTTTAACCCTCGATGCTCCAAGTCAGTGTATCCGACACTTGACAAATGTAATGAACTGCGACAGTTATTATTAATATTCGAGAGACTTTTATATTCAGTGGGCAAGTTCGAAAAGCGAATGTAGGGATACTTCATGATGTAACAAAAAAAAGTCGACTTGAGTCCGTAAGTGTATTTTTGTTTGCTTCAGCGTTATTAGTTGATCATGGAGCACTTCTATCAGAACTTAATAAAAAAAATTAATGACTGAGACCCAACAAGAACTTCTCCTCAAGCAAAGACTACAGTGAATCCAAAAAAATAATGTTACATGTATAACAGGAGAAAAAGCAACTGGTACTTATTTCCACAAACAATGTAAGAAAAATCATCAAAAAGGCTTCATCACGTCCTGTAGTCTGATGATTTGATGAGAAAAAGCAATCCAACAGCTAGACTCGGAGGCCATCCGTTATAGCACATCTTCTCGTGAGCTTGCTTTCTCAAGTACTTAACCTTTGAACTCCTTATCGAATGACCATCAACATAATTCCTTTCTGGACGAAAATGAGTCTCCAACTTCGCTTGGCGACATTTTCAAATCAAAATCAGAAGGTTTACATAGTCGAAAGTCCACCCAAACACTGTAAAACTGTTGAAGATAATGTGAGAGACTATTTTTTGTTGGTTAAATTCTGCTTTATGTTTGTCTGCTATGTTCAATAAACCAACTAAAAGTGTTATAAAATGTACACTGTACAAATACAGTTTTATTACAGGTTATTTTGATACCCTTACGATGAATGTGTGTCTTAAGAAAACAAAAAGAATCTTAATTATAATCCGCCCAAATTTCACAAAATAGTAATCTGACCGTTCTTCAGGTCAATGAAACTATACTTCTACATGATTGAAAAAAAAAAAAGAATTTCATAGTGTCGTCTCCATACCTAAGAATTTCAGGACAAGCAATGTTGTAGGAGATCGGAGCCTTTGCTGTAGATGACACGTCTCGTTACTCCAAAACTGTTTTTAATATGTCTATTGTTAATTGTCATTCAGCAACCATCCATAATATCAGCACGTTCCTCCTCGGATCAGAATGTTTTCATAGCAACTTAGGCAGGGGGGCTAATGCTTCGTTGACAGGCTGCATTGCAATACAGAGTTCCCGAGTTCCCGTGATGACGCTGGAAACGTTCACTGACGATAGAAAAAAGCAACTGTACAAGTGTGTATTGAAAAGTAACACCTCAGATTTTACTCTGTGGTAACTATTAAGGTTTATACAGAAAAAAAAGAAAACGTTATTAACATTCTACATCTTTATTCTTACGTCTGCGTATTTGTAGCCATCTGCCGCTAGACGGCTCCGAATTGTAGCGAAAACATTCTGTTGGCACCCATCTACATAAGGAGAAATGATCATCACAATAAAATAAGAGAAATCAGGGCTCGCACAGATAAATTTAAGCGCTTGTTTTTCCCACGCGCCGTCCAAGAGTGGAACGGTAGAGAGACAGCTTGATGGTGGTTCATTCAACCCTCTGACAAACACTTTATTGTGAATAGCAGAGTAATTACATAGATGTAGACGTAGATGTAGATGTGACGTGGGGGAGTGTAACATAACTATGTCAGTGTGTGAGAAACAGCGTGCTGTAATCGAGTTTAGAATTCTGAGAGCTCGTTCACAGTTGGAGCAACCTCTCCTTCAGCATTACCGTACCAGACCACACACGAGCTCTGCGACATTTCCAATAATCCGACGCCATAGGTTGACTTTCATCGGTTATCCTCGTTACAGTATCGACTTGGTGCCATCTAATTTTCATCTGTATCGAAAACTTAAAGAACAATTTCGATAACTTCACTTTGATAGTAACGAATCGGTGCGAGCAGACAAGCAGAGACGAGGTTGTAACTCCTTCAACAAAATCAAACATTCTACAGTGATGGTTTCGACAAACCGGTTTCTGGTTAGGAGAAATGCGTTCCTTGCCAGGGCGACTATGTTGAGAAACAAATATGTAGACATGAAAAATAAAGATGTAGGATGTTAATTAAGTTAGTTTTATTGAAAAAGATTTAAGAGTTTTCACACTATTAATTCTGAGGCGTTACTTTTCAGCACACCATCGTATCAATCTGAGGTGGAAGTGTGTAATAGAAATGATTGAGTTAAAACTTATAAGCGAAATTTATAAAATATCAAATTTACCGTTAGTCTACTGATAACGTTAAACTCATAAAGGTAGGTCAGTCGTATACCTAGTTGCTGAATTTAACATCACAGTGCTCTAGTAGGGATGGTCACATCGGGAGTGGTATGCCCTTGTCTTCCTCCGTCCTACAGTTTAATATGCAATTCGAACCACGGTGCAGCTTAGCAACTGCTATATTAACAGATCATTTCCAGAGGTGAAAGAGGCAATGAGTGACAGTACAGTCCTAGTGATCTAACCCGTCACCTTTGGCTTTGTAAAGTGCCACTGTATTGGTGCCTCCCCTTAGACTCACTATAATTGCCTTCAAAGACAGCGACTATTTCGCCTATATTTCTCACCTGCAAAATCTTTTTAACGAAAACAAACACAAAGAAGAGGTCGGTCGACTCAGAATCGATTCTCGTTCATGACGTTTTATTGTTATGAAATGCAGTGGAAGAAAAATCCCCATCACAAACGGAACTACTCAAAATCTACTGAAAACTAAAGTTTTTGAGTTGAATTTTCTTGTGCTAATTCTACTTGATAGTTGAACTTCAGAAGCAAAAATTCAATCTTAAACAAAAATCAGTAGGAATAGGTAAATTTTCTTAAAATGTAGGCATTCTTAACCTCATTACCGTTCTTAAAAATAAATCTTTCCGGAACAGCTGTTCTTGAAAAACTATACTTTCTTGGAGACTAAAACTGTGTCATATAATTATACTACTAAAATTCGTCTTGCTACCAAGAGTCTCGTTAAAGACATAAAAATCAACTGAACACCCCTTGGGTCCCTGACAGCATACTGAGCAATAGAAATTTGACAGAGTCCTCAGCTTGACTCCTCTACTTATAAATAAAATTCCTTGTTGAGGGAATTTCATGTCACACAAGTGTTCAACAGCCTATTAACTGGATTTTCATTCACTGGACGTCTATTTTAAATTAACTATTTGCATGATCTCATATATTGTCAGTCTTGGACACTATCACCTCTGCAAAGATCACCAATTCATCGATTTGCAGTTTTCTTTTTCTCATACCTGCCTGCACTAGTAGGTGTTTTTTAATCTTTGGGAAGCAACTCTGTGTCCACCACATCTAGCAGTAATTACCATAAGGCGTAAATTTGATTTCCTTATGGATTTTGTTTTAACTCTTTGATACTTGATGTGCTAAATCTACAAATAATAAAGCTGTAGCACCAAACTAAGGAAATTTTGAAAATTGTTTTCCTACGCTATTCACAGAAAAGTTAGAAGTTAGCAAAATATGGCATTCGAGTCATTCAAAAGTACCAGATTTTGTTTTTAACGAAGAGAAAATATATTTTCTAATATCCACACATAAGCGTTGTTATTTGTTGTAAGGAAAAAGTTTTCAATCTGGTTTTAAGATGCTTTCAGTGTTCATTAACTTTACGAATTCATGGTGAGTAATGCAAATTTCTTACTCGTTCGGCTTCAAATCTGAGACTCATCACAGAAAGTAAATGATGAACCGTTGAAGCTATCATCTGACGTTCGTCACAAATTTTGGAGTCTCCCACATGTATTTCAGAAATTTTCTTTTGTGTTTATTGATTAAGAACGTCTACACAAAGCAAATATGTTTGACCACACCTGTTCTCAGGTTTCTGATAGGTGATTTTAAGGCCTTGAGGATATCTGGAAAAACTAGTTACAATTTCTTATAAAGTTCCGACTTTATACACACAAATTCATAGGATAGTGAGATGCACATGTACAGATGGTGGCAATACCGAATACACAAGTTATAGAAGGGTAGTGCATTTGCGGAGCTGTCATTCGTACTCAGGTGATTCTTGTGAAAACATTTCCGACGTGATTACGACCGCAAGACGGGAATTAACAGACTTAGAACGCGGAATAGCAGTTACAGTTAGACACATGGGACATTCCATTTCTGAAATCATTAGGGAATTCAGTATTCCGAGATCCACAGGGTGAAGAGTGTTCCGAGAATACCAAATTTCACTCATTATCTCTCACCACGGACAAAGCAGTGGCAGACGGCTATCATTTATCGACCGAGAGCAGCGGCGCTTGCGCAGAGTTGTCAGTGATAACAGATAACCAAAACTGCGTGAAATAACCGCAGATGTCAATGTGGGACGGACGACGAACGTACCCGTTAGGACAGTACTGTGAAATTTGGCGTTAATGGGCTAGGGAGCAGACGACTGATGCGAGTGCTTTTGCTAACAGTGCCACATCGCCTGTAGCCCTCTCATCCGCTCGAGTCTATATCGGTTGGACCCTAGACGACTAGAAAACGGCGTCCTGGTCGGACGTTTCGAGATATCAGTTGGTAAAAGCTGATGGCATGGTTCGAGGGTGGTGCAGACCCCACGAAGCAATGCACCCAAGTTGGCAAGAAGGCACTGTGCAACCTGGTGATGGCTCCATAGAGCTGCGGGCTGTGTTTGCATGGAGTGGACTGGATCGTCTGGACGTTCGGTTACTTGGAGCTGGTGTTGGCTCCATAATGGTGTGGGCTGTGTTTACATGGAATAGACTGGATCGTCTGGATGTTGCGCTACTTGGAGACGATTTCCAGCCGTTCTTGGACTCCATGTTCCCAAACAACGACGGAATTTTTATGGATAACTGTGCGCCATGTCACCAGACTACAGTTGTTCGTGACTGGTTTGCAGAACGTTCTGGATAATTCGAGGCCGGCCGCTGTGGTCGAGCGGTTCTAGGCGCTTCCGTCGGGAGCCACGCTGCTGCTACGGTCGCAGATTCTAATCATGCCTCGGGCATGGATGTGTGTGATGTCCTTAGGATAGCTAGGTTTAAGTAGTTCTAAGTCTCTGGGACTGATGACCTCAGACGTTAAATCCCATAGTGCTTAGTGCCATTTGAACCATTCTTTGATAATTCGAGCGAATGATTTGGCCATCCAGATCACTCGCATTAGCCACGGGGGCTAGCCGCCTGGTCTGGCGCCTTGCCACGGTTCGCGCTGCTCCCCCCATTGGAGGTTCGAGTCCGCCCTCTGGCATGGGTTTGTGTGTTGTCCTTAGCGTAAGTTAGATTAAGTAGTGTGTAAGACTAGGGACAGATGACCTCAGCAGTCTGGTCCCATAGGAACTTACCACAAATTTCCCAAATTTCCGTCCCCATTTCTCTCAAAAGCAAGCCAGGTGGCGAACTATGATCCCGTTAATAAGCGAGTCAGTTGCTGTTGTGTTCAGCGTAGCGGGTAATGGACATCCCTGTCCGTGGTCCCCTTGAAAATATGTTTATGATGTCAAGGATTGATTAAATTTCACAAGGGTGTAAATTACTTCTATGCAAGTCATCTGTATTCTCACCAAGTCTCATGCAAACCTCATTCTTATCCTTTTCTTTGATACATGTTATGTTCTAGTTTGCGATAGTCACATTTGAAATCTGAAAAGGCTGTGATAGCTTACTGCCATCTCTGAACCCAAATTTAAATGAAGTAGCTCTCTTTAAGCTGCAAAAATATCAAAAGTAAATCAGCCTTATATCACCGTGATTTCATACTGCCCCAAGATTTGACAACTGAGTACTTTAATTCCGTTGCTGAAGAGCTTCGTGTAAATTTTGAAGTCAGTATTCAATAATATTATCCAGCGGCACTCTTATTTTCATATCGTGTACGTTTGGGAAACAAAACTGACCGTCCCTCCGTGGACTTGCTAGGATAACTTTTACTGCCAATAGCTCATTATACATTTTGACAGATTTGTTTTCTTGAAAGACTTGTTGCATTATGATATTTTCATATTTAGTTAAAATTCTTTAAACGAAAAACTATCTTTAATGGTAGCCAATATAGGCTCTCCCTCCTCAGAGTCTTAAAACAGCAGTACTAGTTAGTGCCTAAATTAGCAAGGATCCTTGGTTCATCCAGTAATCACTCATATCGACTTTCCCCATAGAATATAAATATCTATGGAGTGAGCATCCGGATGTGCAGAACGAAAATTCTGTCCGCAACATCCTCTGGAGCTCAAGTCACATGATTTAGGGACAGCACACTATAGCCAGTACAGCGCTTAGCGTATTTTGAGTGTTATCATTTAGCTGCTACAGACAAATCATCTTCAGAAATACTGTGTAACTATGTATAAGCCTTTTACGAACAGGTCAGCAATCTCATACCAGGAACTGAAGCTGGCATAAAGATGTGAATAGCAATTGTAATACGCTTTTTGGGTCACAGTATCGCAACTCAGATTCAACTTTATTCACGTTTTTTACGGCAACGGGATAAGGAGTGGCAGTCAACAATATTTACGTTCTCTTTTAAACTGATCCATACTGTCGAATTCACAGTTTAATTAAGTACGTTACAATGACACTGTAGAGGGTGCGAAAGTGTCACGAAAAAATAACGCATGTGGAAATATAAAACTGTTACAGTACATTCGGTAAGCGATTTAACCACCTGCTTGTGCACTATTAGTTTCAATTTTTCTTCTTTCACCTTTCTGCCTTTTGTAGAGATGTAAAATACCTGTAACAGTTTTTCGTAATCGCATTTAAAAAGTAAAACTATACACTATGCACAAAAAGTAAAAAATTACAATATCAGTGCTCGAAATATGGAGTAATAAAAGAAATGACAGACAACAATATTTTTTCTAAGTTATTTATTGCTCTGATTCATACTGTCAAATCTGTTCTAATTAATTACGTTACAATGACAGCGCATGGGAAATTGTCTCATGCAGAAATACTTACACACACACACACACACACACACACACACACACACACACACACACACACACACACACGAGGATTTAAGAACCTGCATACATTGGAGGCAACTAATCAGAGCGTCATGGATAAATTTTATCTGCGTATGAACATAGCACCACTATGTATACACTGACTGGCAGTTTACTCAAACACACTTGCAAATTTATCAAACAGTTTTCTCTAAAACACATGGCCATAAAATCGCAGAAATTATGTCCACAATACAAGGCTATAATACAGTATCTCGACATTTTCCGGCATATAAAGTGTCTCATATCAATACGAAATTTACAAGCGTACGTTTGTTGGACGTAGCTACGAAAAGTAACCGGTCCTCCTTTCACATACTTATCTTTACAGCCGCAGGAACGGCAATACTACACCATAGCTGTTACTAAAACTCAAACCTGCAGAAACGTACATAAAACAAGGCGAGTATGTGTAATCTTCAAGTTTCCTTATTACGGCAAACTGTAGACCTCGACAAGCAGCTTTGTACCAATATTATGTGACTAGTCCGCTTTGATGTTGAGAACATGTGCTGTAGACTACGCTCACTCTATATATATGACTTTTCCACCGAGTAATTCACTGTCAAAGATGCTACAAATTCCCGCAGTCGTTAAAATAACTCGGTCAAATTAATTTTTTTTCGTTTATTACGATTCTCCGAGTCGTAAAAATTTGTACATACAGTCATTTTCCTTTTTATTAAATGCAATTATGTAACATAGCTTCATGATGATGAAAATGACATATTGACACCACAGCAACCAGATGGTAGGCCGTCCGGGGTGGCCGAGTGGTTCTAGGCGCTACAGTCTGGAACCGCGTTACCGCTGTGGTCGCAGGTTCGAATCCTGCCTCGGGCATGGATGTGTGTGATGTCCTTAGGTTAGTTGGGTTTAAGTAGCTCTAAGTTCTAGGGGACTGATGACCTCAGAAGTTAAGTCCCATAGTGCTCAGAGCCATTTGAACCAATTTTGAACCAGATGGTAGATACATTTTCATTGTTTGGTAATCAATGAAAATTTTGGTGATTTTTCTTTCTGACGCTAAAATGACATGCAGTGAATACGCTAGGCGCTGACGAAGTAATACTGCCGTGTCTGTCTCCGTTACGGTATTTGAAAAGTTCCATAACCCAACACGTTGGCGATGTCGTCAGCCGTAACTTCTTACAAAACGCCATATCAGCCTCCACCTCACATAAATATTGGTATAGATCTAATAAATTAGATTCACAGATCATTCTATTATTGTTGGCTTGAATGATTTCAGTTATGTTGTACTGTTTCTGTCTCTGTATCACTCATTCTGCTTTTGAAATTGTTGTCCCTTTATGCGTCGTCTTTCACTTCATACCGTCGTCTTCTGCTTTCGCTCTCCGATAAGTTACGCTCGCCCTGGTCTCCACTCCATTTGCAGTGGCCCGTTTCTCCTGATACTACTTATTCTCGCAACTTGTTTCCTTTCTCTTCCCAACTGATCCGATTCTTGCTCTATCTGTAATGCACTTTTGAATCCGTTCTGTGTTAAAACTAATTTTCGGTTACCCTTCCTGTCGTCCTTACTATTACCATACCTGATCGCGGTAGCCATAAGCCATAGAGCTCCTTTCTTGCTTGTTTATTTTGTAATGTGCTACTATACAATGCTTATGGTCTCTTCTTTTTCTGCAGTTTCCTGTCCTTCCTGTATAAGCTGTTTCTGATCCATTGCCCGTTCATTATCTTCTCTATCTTTCTATTTTGCTAGCTTTGAGGTTGTGCAACTGGATTGTGAATTTTCTTGAACCAAATTACGTAATTCCTTTTCTTGGCCTGACTAAGATTGGATGACAGCGTGTTTGTTGAGTGAGTGTTCTGATACTGACAAGGGAAACTCCCCATCGCACCCCCTCAGATTTAGTGGTAAAATGACACAGTGGATAGCCCGTCAAAAACTGAACACCGATCAAGCACGAAAACAGGAAGAAGGTGTAGTGAACCATGAAAAAATCGAGCAAAACAGAAACAGTGAAGGGTCCAAGCATAAGAAGTGCAACACAGAGTAACATGGAAAAGCCACAGCGTCTTGGTCAGGTGGTCACGGTGTTGGACTGCAAAGCGGGTGAGCCCTGTTCACAGCTCCGTTCTGCAACTGTTATTGCTATCATTTTTTTCCTCCATGTTCGCTGTATTCAGATTTGTGACTGTGTCGTGGCGTAACGTCCGTTTGCAACAACGACGTGTGAGGAATGGGCCTATAACGAAAGTTGATTCTTTAGAATTAGTATATTAGCAGCCGAAAGGAAGTGGCTTTCGAATGGGGACCGCAAACTTTTGATGACAAGTCTACATGTCTACCGAATCCTTCACCAGAAAACACGTCTGATGTGTCATACACGACATTAGTGACAGTAAGTGTGTCATATAATAGGAATCTCTTACCGACGCAACTAACTTGTACGCCTGATGAGTGAGTGAGAGATGCTACCTTGCCCGATTTAGGTGTTCGCATAAATGTGATCACTCCCAAGGGAATGATGAAACCACTATAATTTGTCACATAAGCCGGTCGCTGTGACCGAGCGATTCTAGGCGCTTCAGTCCGGAACCGCGCGACCGCTACGGTCGCAGGTTCGAATCCTGCCTCGGGCATGGATGTGTCTGTTGTCCTTAGGTTAGTTAGGTTTAAGTAGTTCTACGTTCTAGGGGACTAATGACCTCAGATATTAAGTCCCATAGTGCTCAGAGTCCTTTGAACCATTTTGTCACATAAGCTGAAAAAATGAACGCAACAGTTTCACAACCGTACAGTTTTCCCTGTGCTCTGTCAAAACACATGTTTTTAACGTTTCTGAAGTTGTGATCCGTTTTGGTAGCTTTGACTATTGAATTTCTTTGTTGTAGTTCACACTCGTTTATTTGTTGTTTTGATTTCTGTGAAAGGTCTATGCGGCATCTCGCCTGCTCTCACTATTCATCACATTCACTTGCGACGGTAATGTACTCTTACCACGTGACTCATATTCTATAACCAATGTACAGTATGACAACAGCCAAGACTGCTGAGAGAGAACAAAGATTTCAATGATCGGGCGGACAGCTTTTCTAATTTTATTTTTATTCTTTCTAACGGATCCTACTACCGCCACTAGAAGCTTCCAAGTCGTCTTCGGGCAAATTAATGGAGGGGGGGGGGGGGGGGTCCTCTGAACCGTTTCCTCGAAAGATCAATCACGTGCCGTGAATCGTCTTCAAGTCTGCCTTCTAGTACTCGCAACGCCCCAATTTGCAGGAGTATCAGTAGCTTACAAAACGTAATACAGTACCATGCCCTTCAGCCAGTTTATCGCTTTCGTTCTGGCGGTGGGAAAGTAAACAGTATCTGGGCATAAGCGTTCGTCCGGCGTGATGAACTCTGGCTGTCGTCGCAACAGGAGCGCCAGAATACGGTGTATAAGATCCCAGGAGCTGCCCGTTGCAGCACATGTCAAGCGGTACAGTTGACTGCTTCTCCTGGTACTGCTATGACGACTGGGCAGTGCGGGCACAAAGGGGCGTCCGTAAGATGGATGGAATGGAGGAGCTGGCGTGTGGCTAATTTGCGTTTACCATCACGTACCGCAATGAACCAAGGAACGAGCGTATGTGGGCAGGTGTGGGTTGTCGACGGCCCACAACACCCTAGTCCAGCGGATTGTCGGGTATTGCAGTTCGACGTTGTTTCGGGGTTGTCGTGCTTAATAGATGCGGCAGTAGTCTCTAGCGTCGCCGGTAGAGCCTCAGTCACGTAGCTCAGTTCGACCAGGAAGTCTCGGATGTGGGCGAGAGACGGAGCTATCAGGGTTATGGTGACCAGCGGTCGAAGATATTGGGACCCGACGACCTGAAGCATCGTCCCTGTCAAGTTGGTTCTGGCCGTGGTCCATGCGAGTCGCGTCGTCCGTAGGTATAACGCCAGTGCTCGGCTGTGAACATGAGTCAACCCAGCCTCCCGCCAGCGGAGGCCTAGTTAAAGTATTATAGTGAACTTTGAATATGTGACTTGCACTGTACGCCGCCTGGAAGCTGTGAGGCATTTATGACCGTGAGGGGTGGAATGTGTACAAAATAATTAAGTTTGGACGCTAGGTAAGTGTTGACGTAACGCCTTCGGAGAATCATATCCATCTTGCGAAATCTGCTGGCACGGAACAGCGCACATGTCTGTTATAGTAAGCTGGCGATATGTGGCAGTCACAGCTCGGCGAACTGTACTGAAGAACTGCTCTCGCAATGCGTTCAGTGAGGGAACCTTTCGGAAGCGGATCACCGTCGGGCAGAGAAGGCCGCTACCGACATCCATGTACGTCGTCTTGCTCATGTTGACGACGCTGCCTGATACCACGCCGTAGCGACACAACCGTTGAAGCGTTGCTTGGATTTCGTCTCCCGCCACGCCAAGAGCACCACGTCGTCAGCGAAGGCATCACTTCGGAAGGTCACGTCTCGAATGCAGATTCCTTCCAGTCGTTGGCGAAGTTCGAGGGTTCGAGGGCCGCCGCGAATAAGACTCCTGATAAAGAACATCCCTGTCGCTCCGACCTTCCATGAGTGATGTGTTCAGTCTGGTGGCCGTTTACCATAATCCAGGACCTCGCCCCATGGATTAAACGAGGGAGCAGCCTTGATGACGCCTGGGAGATGCCCATGCGTTCAATCACGGCACGAAGAAAACCGTGGTCGATACGATCAATGGGGTGATCAAAATCTATGGTGACAAAGGCGCCTCGGAGGCGGCACGCCACCGCCAGTGCCGTGACGTCGCAATCGGCGTCAAATGCCCTGTTTATGTTGTTGTCGCCACCTAAACATTTCTGGTCACAATGGATCATGTGTTCTATTGTGGCCTGAAAGCGTCTGCGAAAGATACGACTAAAAATTTCATAATCCGCGTTCAGGGGCGGAAGAGAAAGACAGTGATGACCAAATTCAGAACCGTTCAGTTTTGGAACCGGTATCATGATGCCTTCAAGGAAATCCATGGGGACGGCAAAATCGTCGCGGAGGACGTCTCTAAACATCTGAATCCACTTAGCGCCCAACAGGGAATAGAAGGTATGGTAGAATTCGTTCTCTAAGCCATCTGTCACCAGTGATCTGTTCGGGGCACCGCGTGCCAAGGCTGCTGTTAAGTCTTCAGCAGTTGTGGAAGCCAGCAGGGCGTCGTCCTCGGTTACTAGTCTAAGGACGGGCAAATTGCGCAGGTTGCCTTCGCACTCGCGGACGGTCCGTGGTTACTCGGCATAAAACGTCCTGTAATGCAGGACGAGTGCTGCAGTCATGGCACACTGGCGATAACGTCTACTTGCTGCTGTCTCTCTTGATGTTATAAGGTGGCGCTTGCGGTGGCGTCTCTCTCTGGAGATATATTCGAATGCCATTTCGGTGTGGACAGTATCCTGCGCCCGCTTAGGGACTCATGCTCTGTCAAGCTGTTCCTATGATATAATGTTCTGTAATCCCATTCAGGAGTGGAGCAATTTCGTCGGAATAAAAGATGATCTTTTCACTGCAGCGAGATTTCCAGGGAGGCGCGTGTACATTGACAGTAGGGCTGCTCCCACTGTAATGGCAAGGTCTGTTGCAGACAGCAGATACATGATGTTCGATGCCGTCGCATACGAGAGTGACGGTGCCGCCGGCACCATCGCTAGATGAAATGCTGTAGGTTGTGTAGCCATAAATGTACCCGGGTGGACTTCTTGAAGGAGGGTGATATCCAGGTTTGCCGCCCGGAGGATGTCATAGAATATGCGTGTTTTGATGACAGACTGTATGCCGTTAACACTGATGGTACCCATACTGTAGGATTGGAACATCTCAATGCAGAGATGTAGATACAAATGGCGGCCCCTCGGTGGTAATGGGGTCGCTTGGCTACCCATCCTCACGGCAGGCATATTTAACGTGGCCATTATGTGGGTTTTAGAGGGGTTGGTGACGGTTTATCACCGCGGGCAATGGCCTCCATTTACTGATTTTTGTTGTGAGGGATGTCAATTATGGGGACGTCTGTGGTGGGTGAAGCCACCGTGCTGTCCATGACGTCGGATGTCTACCTTGGGGCGATACTGGTAGAATCTGTCCGCAACGTCGAGTCAGAGACGGTGTCGGCAACTTGCTCCCTGTCTCCGCCCCGTTGTTCATCTTCCGTCGAGAACTAGCATTTCTTATGACGCTTCGGTGTTCACTCCCGTAAAGGGCTGGGGTCAGCACCTTCGGCCCTGAGGCCGGCGTTCGGAACCGACGCTCCTGGTACGACAGTGAGGCTGGTGGCCGGTGTTGGAGCCTTCAAGGGCGTCTCGTCGTGCCGCGTCGCCATCGCGGCGTTATCGGCGGCTATGCTCTCGGTCACGTGAGGCTGCGACGTCTGAGCACACCGGCCGACCGCTTCCACGAACGGAAGCAGTATTGCGGTCGGCACCGCTGTTTGTACTGGTTCCGCACGTTGCACCTGGACAGGGCATCGCTGGAGGCAGTATGATAAGACGTGGCTTTCCTGTCCGCAGCCGGCACACGTTCGCAGTTGTCCGTCATAAAAAATGATGGCTAGGCGAGCGCCTTTGAACACGTACGACGGTACGTGTTTGTGGAGTGCGATGCGTGCCTATCGGACGCCATTGAGAACGTGAAAGGTTTCAAATATGTTCCACTTCCCGTCCATGTAGCTTGGGACCTCGCCTCTTCGATCTTCATCTTGAGGTAGACTGCACTGGAAGTGATAGATGGATGGATGCCTGTAAGCTCATGGGGATCGAAATGCATATCGTCTCTCAAAAACCGTTCGATTTCATAAGCCTTTGGACGCGTGTAGAAATCGTCGAATGTGAGTTTCACAGCCGCCTGGTGGTAGGAGATCGCCATATGTAGTGTGTGTTCTGAATCACAACAACGAACACATTGCCTCGCGCAACGAGTAAACAAACGCACGTACGGAGCGCTGCAAGGGGCGACGAGCGTCCTAGCCGTGTCGCGTCTGAAGGCCGACGACACAATGCCGTGGCTCTTCTCCTTCCCTCGGTGATGCGCTTGTTAAGCATGGGCCGTTCACTGTTTCTATTTTAATTCTTTTTTTCGCAGTTCAGTGTACCTTCATCCTGTAATCATGCTTGATCTGTGTTCAGTTTTTGACGGGCTATTCACTGGGCTATCTTACCACTAAAACTGATTGGGGTGGTCGTGGGGGTGCGATGGGAAGTTTCACTTCTGAGCCGCGTGTCTACTAGAGGGATTCATTTCATCTTTTGTGTCAATTCTGGCCCTTAAGGATATCAAGACCCGTGGAAACAGTCTTACGACAGAACTTCTACGTTAGTTAAGGAGGCCTTGGATTTCTACATAGGAAGGCGTATGCTGTTTTACGTGACTCTCCGTTTGGCAAATTTAAATGTGTCTTACTTTGGCATATGCCATGTAGTGCATTAAACGTTGTTCGGTATTTCACCATGTCTCGCTAAGTATTACTATTAGTGCTCTCGAGAAGAAGATTTTGACCATCATTATTCCCATCCCAGCATGGGTTACTGAGACATTCAATGTTTCTCTTCCGTGCGCCACGTAATCTGATTGCCCTTTCCACTCATTCAAAACGTGCTCATAAATTCTGACGTCCTGTTATTTTACGTAAACGTCGTTTCGCACGAATTCATATATCTACACCACAAACTAACTGCCACGCACAATCAAGCAACCTGATCCAAGATTCTGGGATGAATTTGTCGATATGGAAAAAAGAATGTTACGGTGTTGCACCTGATTTTCATATCCATGGTAGAGTCTTACTAACAGTTACGTAGAACACTATTTCTCGACAACTTATACTGTACAACACTGAAGAAAAAAACCAACTAAAAAACGATTTAGAAAAAATATCTATACGCTGCGAAAATTGGCAACTGACCGTAAATAACAAAAAGTGTGAGGTTATCCACATAAGTGCTAAAACGAATCCGTTAAATTTCGGTTACACGATAAATCAGTAAATCTACAGACCGTAAATTCAACTAAATACCTAGAAATTACAATAATGAGCAACCTAAATTGGAAAGAACTCATAAGAAATGTGGTGGGAAAAGCGAATCAAAGACTGCGTTTTGTTGGCAGAATTAAAGAGACTGTCTACACTACGCTTGTCCGTCCTCTTTTGGAGTGTCACGGACATGGTACAGAATTTGGGGTGGACATCATTAAAACGAAGGGGTTTGCGGTTGCTGCGGGATCTTCTCATGAAATTTTAATCACCAACTTCCTCCAGCGAATGCGAAAATATATTGTTGACGCCGACCTACATAGGGAGAAACGATCATCATAAAAAATAATGGAAATGAGAGATCACACGTGACGATATAGGTGTTCGTTTTTTCCGCGTGCTGTTCGAGAGAGGAATAACAGAGAATTATTGTGAAGAAGGTTCGATAAACCCTTTGCCAGGCACTTAAGTGTGATTTGCAGAGTAGATCTACATCTACATCTACATTGATACTCCGCAAGCCACCCAACGGTGTGTGGCGGAGGGCACTTTACGTGCCACTGTCATTACCTCCCTTTCCTGTTCCAGTCGCGTATGGTTCGCGGGATGTAGGTGTAGACTGTTGCCGTGCTCTCCAGCAGCATCGACCACAGGGGAGTCGTCCAGTGCGGCACCCAGCCACACACAACAGTTATTTAAATCACACTCTCACTGATTTCTATATACAGGTCACATGGTAGTACCAAATGCTATCATACCAATTAGAGCCACGTGTTGTTTGATCAATGTCACTGACACTGACAATTCTAGTCAGGAGATTCATTTCAGTCTGGGCAGGTGTCTTGTTCATAAGGAAAGTGTAAGTGCATCATGTGAACAAGTTGACCACAAAACAGCACATTTTGGTAGATTTACCGACCCTACAATTTTAGCATCCATTTGCTTAATAGATGACTTTTGTAAGTCGTTCAATAACGATTCTTGCGTTTGCGTAGTTGCCGGTAGGCAGAATTCAAGAGGTGTGGCTTCTTAAATTTCGACTACGTCTTAGTTGGATCACCATTTTTCAGTCTAAAATTTATGCATTTTCTCTTCTTCTTTAACTCTGAAGTTTTGTTTATACCCAGAAATCGCTACTGTAAGTGGTCCTTCACTTCGCTGCTACGTCCTATAGGCCCAAATGCTCTGAGGATTGCTAGGTATCATATTATTAAGACCATTCGTTTAATTTTCACAGAAAGAAGTGGCTTAACTGCTAAGATACTGAACTTGTATATGGTGGTAACATGTTTTCAGTGCCTACAGAACAGTTCTAAGTTTGCCTCCATAAACCAATTGAAGTTAATGCCGGTCTAGTTCTTCAACAACGCGTTCGTGATTCTAAATGTCATCACTGTCAATCATCTGTGATCTAATGATCTATAAATCAATAAGGTATCAATATTCCCAACTTTTTCAGTGCTTGCCAGTCGGCTGCGTTTAAAATCTTGTAACCGGTTCGTATTGTAGATTTTTTTCGCTTGCTAGCGAAGCAGTTACCGTCAATGCAAGTAATAACAAGAATAAAGATGATGATGTGAAAATACATCCACTTGGTTTTGGTATTGCTACCAAAATAAATGATAATATGGCTGAAATGTATGCATTACCAGATTTCTGCAGTTACAATTCCGCATTGACCGCAGAATAGCTTGATACGCTATGAATGTCAGTTTTTGAATGCAGTTGTATGAAATGTGTCTTTGATTGAGACGTCGACTTCGAAAACGCATACACAGGGGTCAAGTATGTGGTCACCATTGTGGATGCAATCGAAGCCAGAATGCAGGGACAGAATTTAATTAGGAAGGAATGCTGTTCAAACCAAACGACAAGCTACGTGATGTACATTCCAACTATTGTGGCATTATATTCCCTCTTGTTTATCCTCCAATCATAATTATGATGTACGGCTGAATTATTCCGCATCGCACAGCTTCACTGCCTGTTATTACACCGCGAAGTGGAAACGGACGCAAAAACAGAGGCATTGATTTCTGCATAGGGTCTTCGTAGAATGAAGAGATGACGCCATGAAACATTATCCATAGTGGAATTATCTCCCAACGGGGAACCAGTCAAGTCCGATAAGGCAAAAAAAAATCACAAGATAATTTTCATGTGCACCACTACTTCACCTATACACTTCTTATAAAACGCATAAATGAGTCAAAAACACTTAGCCCGCTTTGTACTGACAAAAATAACGAAAAGGTTAAGTTGCAGCATCATATTTCTAATTATTTCCTCGTTGATAATGTTTATTTCAGAATTTAAACAGTCATAAACCCTTCTGATGCTGCGAATACAATATACACTCCTGGAAATGGAAAAAAGAACACATTGACACCGGTGTGTCAGACCCACCATACTTGCTCCGGACACTGCGAGAGGGCTGTACAAGCAACGATCACACGCACGGCACAGCGGACACACCAGGAACCGCGGTGTTGGTCGTCGAATGGCGCTAGCTGCGCAGCATTTGTGCACCGCCGCCGTCAGTGACAGCCAGTTTGCCGTGGCATACGGAGCTCCATCGCAGTCTTTAACACTGGTAGCATGCCGCGACAGCGTGGACGTGAACCGTATGTGCAGTTGACGGACTTTGAGTGAGGGCGTATAGTGGGCATGCGGGAGGCCGGGTGGACGTACCGCCGAATTGCTCAACACGTGGGGCGTGAGGTCTCCACAGTACATCGATGTTGTCGCCAGTGGTCGGCGGAAGGTGCACGTGACCGTCGACCTGGGACCGGACCGCAGCGACGCACGGATGCACGCCAAGACCGTAGGATCCTACGCAGTGCCGTAGGGGACCGCACCGCCACTTCCCAGCAAATTAGGGACACTGTTGCTCCTGGGGTATCGGCGAGGACCATTCGCAACCGTCTCCATGAAGCTGGGCTACGGTCCCGCACACCGTTAAGCCGTCTTCCGCTCACGCCCCAACATCGTGCAGCCTACCTCCAGTGGTGTCGCGACAGGCGTGAATGGAGGGACGAATGGAGACGTGTCGTCTTCAGCGATGAGAGTCGCTTCTGCCTTGGTGCCAATGATGGTCGTATGCGTGTTTGGCGCCGTGCAGGTGAGCGCCACAATCAGGACTGCATACGACCGAGGCACACAGGGCCAACACCCGGCATCATGGTGTGGGGAGCGATCTCCTACACTGGCCGTACACCACTGGTGATCGTCGAGGGGACACTGAATAGTGCACGGTACATCCAAACCGTCATCGAACCCATCGTTCTACCATTCCTAGACCGGCAAGGGAACTTGCTGTTCCAACAGGACAATGCACGTCCGCATGTATCCCGTGCCACCCAACGTGCTCTAGAAGGTGTAAGTCAACTACCCTGGCCAGCAAGATCTCCGGATCTGTCCCCCATTGAGCATGTTTGGGACTGGATGAAGCGTCGTCTCACGCGGTCTGCACGTCCAGCACGAACGCTGGTCCAACTGAGGCGCCAGGTGGAAATGGCATGGCAAGCCGTTCCACAGGACTACATCCAGCATCTCTACGATCGTCTCCATGGGAGAATAGCAGCCTGCATTGCTGCGAAAGGTGGATATACACTGTACTAGTGCCGACATTGTGCATGCTCTGTTGCCTGTGTCTATGTGCCTGTGGTTCTGTCAGTGTGATCATGTGATGTATCTGACCCCAGGAATGTGTCAATAAAGTTTCCCCTTCCTGGGACAATGAATTCACGGTGTTCTTATTTCAATTTCCATGAGTGTATGTAGCGATAAAATGAATAAAAACCTAACATTACAACGCCAGCTGTCAATAGTTATATATTCAAACGTTAGATACGGGTATACTTTTTGTTATAATAATATTAAAAGTTTTAATGTAAAGTTGTGACTGTTTTACCTTGACACACAAAATAAATCGAGACCATTTGCAATACTACGTAGCTACTTGTATTACGTCTTTGTAGAAGATTTACTTTTGTGCCTGAATTACGACCTGAGAAGTTACATCAAAACCGATGAACTTAGTGAGTTATCCAGTAGGCAGTTGCTCTTGAGCTGTGCCAAGATGTCTGGCAGCAAGGAGTAAGACTGATTCTGCAAACACTATATTTTCCAGATTTCTTCTTAGTGGCTGCAGCCCGATTTAAGTGCGCACTCGGCTTTTTTCTACTATTCACAGTAATCCTCAACGTCGTATTGCGTCAGGCTGTGCTGAACCTTAGCCAATTTCTCCTTTTGGTGGAGCACATAACACATCTGTAGTAAAATGCTGGTTCACGCTAACTGAGATGATGTATTTTTCAGTAACTTTTCACACAGCCATAGCACGACCCAAGACTGAAAAACTATTGCTGCACTAACAAACCACGGGGAAGTCTTGTAATGTAAGCAGTCTGTTTTCTCCTTTGCGTTGTGCCTAACTATGGATCACTTGGAAATTTCAATTCCTTCCCATTTCTTCCAACATTCTTTCACATATTCAACATGTTTCCTGTTTATTTCCTCAAAGCACTTCACACCTGTTCTCTTACTAATTCTACCTTAAATCTTTCTGAATTTAACACTTCAATTCTGAAAATATGTCTCACTGTTTTTATGTTGTGTATTTCTAAGCATTTTTTAACCTTTCGGGGAAAGCTTGTTGTTAATTATTTTCCTCAGAGATACATCAAGGCTTGTTTTGACAGTGAACTGTCACTCATTCTATACAAATGCCCGAAAAATTTGAGGCTTCTTTTAGCTATAGTTTCTGTATTTGTCAATATTTTGATATATTTGTTCACTGATTCTTAATTTCGGGACTTCGGTACCCTCTACTCGAGTGAAGTGGCACAGTGGTTAGCACACTGGACTTGCATTCGAGAGGACGACGGTTCAAACCCGCGTCCGTCCTTCCTGATTTAGGTTTTCCGTGATTTCCCTAAATCGTTTCAGGCTGATGCTGGGATGGTTCCTTTGAAAGGGCACGGGCGACTTCCTTCCCCATCCATCCCTAATTCGATGGGACCGATGATCTTGTTGTTTAGTCTCTTCCCCCCTTTCCCCCCCCCCCCAAATCAACCAACCAAGCTTCTAACATTACTAGACCTTTTCTATTTCACTGACAAATGCCGTCAGGAATATGCCAGTTAACAGTTAAGACTAATCTTAAAGTCTTTAATGCAGCGAGAGTTGTTTTACGTGGGGCAGAAACCTTAAGGAGTACAAAACAAGATGAAGAGAACCTGTTAATCTTGGAACGCAAAATCAACAGAAGGATCTTAGGACCTGACCGCGAAGAGAGCATTGCCAGAAGGCTAGAAACATGTCAGGGCAGAGCGGCGCCTACGGGAAATTCAGACGATATCCGTCCAATTGGAAGACCAAGGAAGCGATGGGAGGATGAATTGCAAATGGACCTTCAGCAGCTGAGTGTCCATGAGAAGTGGGTCCAAAGTGAACAAGATCGCTATTTGTGGAGGATCTTTGCAAGAACGGGACATAATCTTCACGGTTCGTGATCGTCCACATATACACTACTGGCCATTAAAATTGCTACACCAAGGAAAAATGCAGATGATAAACGGGTATTCATTGGACAAATATATTTTACTAGAGCTGACATGTGATTACATTTTCACGCATTTTGGGTGCATAGATCCTGAGAAATCAGTACCCGGAACAACCATCTCTGCCCGTAACAACGGCCCTGATACGCCTGGGCATGGAGTCAAACAGAGCTTGGATGGCGTGTACAGGTACAGCTGCCCATGCAGCTTCAACACGATACCACAGTTCATCAAGAGTAGCGACTGGCGTATTGTGACGAGCCAGTTTCTCGGCCACCATTGACCAGACGTTTCCGTTTGGTGAGAGATCTGGAGAATGTGTGCTGGCCAGGGCAACAGTCGAACATTTTCTGTATCCAGAAAGGTCCGTACAGGACCTGCAACATGCGGTCATGCACTATCCTGCTGAAATGTAGGTTTTCGCCGGGATCGAATGGTAGAGCCACGGGTCGTAACACATCTGAAATGTAACGTCCACTGTTCAAAGTGCCGTCAATGCGAACAAGAGGTGACCGAGACGTGTAACCAATGGCACCCCATACCATCGCGCCGGGTGATACGCCAGTATGGCGATGACGAATACACGCTTCCAATGTGCGTTCACCGCGATGTCACCAAACACGGATGCGATCATCATGATGCTGTAAACAGAACCTGGATTCATCCGGAAAAATGACGTTTTGCGATTCGTGCACCTAGATTCGTCGTTGAGTACACCATCGCAGGCGCTCGTGTCTGTGATGCAGCGTCAAGGGTAGCGGCAGCCATGGTCTCCGAGCTGATAGTCCATGCTGCTGCAAACGTCGTCGAACTGTTCGTGCAGATGGTTGTCGTCTTGCAAACGTCCCCATTTGTTGACTCAGGGATCGAGACGTGGCTGCACGATCCGTTACAGCCACGTGGATAAGGTGCCTGTCATCTCGACTGCTAGTGATACGAGGCCGTTGGGATCCAGCACGGCGTTCCGTATTACCCTCCTGAACCCACCGATTCCATATTCTGCTAACATTCATTGGATCTCGACCAACGCGAACAGCAATGTCGCGATACGATAAACCGCAATCGCTATAGGCTACAATCCGACGTTTATCAAAGTCGGAAACGTGATGGTACGCGTTCTCCTCCTTACACGAGGCATCACAACAACGTTTCACCAGGCAACGCCGGTCAACTGCTGTTTGTGTATGAGAAATCGGCTGGAAACTTTCCTCATGTCAGCACGTTGTAGGTGTCGCTACCGGCGCCAACCTCTGAAAAGCTAATCATTTGCATATCACAGCATCTTCTTCCTGTTGGTTAAATTTCGAGTCTGTAGCACGTCATCTTCGTGGTGTAGCAATTTTAATGGTCAGTAGCGTATCTACAGGGGTTGTAGAAAAATCGTAAAAACCGAGAGAAATGCATTCTCGAACATAAATGCAGATACTAGGCAAGCCTGCAATTTGCGCTTTTATATTTCACTACAATCGGCACCTGTGCAACGTCCTCAATACGCTGCTAGAGTCAGTCGTGGTGAGAACAGTGTTCTGTGTAGTTGAGAGTGCATTATTTCGGTGCTAACCGAATTCTAACTTAGAAAAATTGTTTGTGATGTCATGGTGCTTGCTTCCATCATCAGGGTAGTCGAACTGTTTGGTGTTTCAAGAGGCACCGTATCGAAGAGTAATACTGCACACAGGGAAAGGGAGAAATATCCACTGTGAAGTCACAACATGGACGAAAGTGTGTGCTGAGTGTTCGTGACGAACGGTCATTGAAGTGAACTGTGGCGAAAAATTAGAGGAAGACAGCTACAAAAGTTGCTGCAGAATGTAATGTCGCACGTGCGAATCCTGTCAGCACAAAAACAACACTAAGCGATCTCCATAAGCACCGCATTTTAGGACGAGCTGGAGATCCAAAACCACATGCAGATGCCTGTAACAGGAAAACGTGGTGCCGAAGTCATAAAACCTTGACTATACAGCTAGGGAAGAAAGTCATTACGCTGGATAAGTTTAGTTTCACACCATTTCCAAAATCTGGCTGAGTGTACATTCCAAGAGTGGAACATGGCGAGATTCGGTCATGATTTGGGCTGCCATATCGTAGTATTGAACGGGACCCACAGGTATTCTGCAAAGTCACATTATTGTGACCATTTTTTTCTGAACAGGTCCATCGCATGGTATAATAGTTGTTCCCAGTACTGATGTTGTGTTTCAAGATGACTGGGTTCCTGTTCACACGGCTCGCATTGTCCAAGACGGGTTTTGTGAGAATGATGATGAACTGTCGCATATCCTCTGGCCACCACAGTCACCATATCTCCATATTATTGAGCCTTTGTGGTCTACTTCGCAGAGAAGGCCGCGTGTTAGGTATCGACCTCCATGATCGTTACCTGAAAGTGTCACTATTTTGCAGAAAGAATGGTGTAAGATTCCCTCTAAAATCATGCGAAACCTGTGTATATACATTCTGTGACTGCTAGAAGCTGTTTTGAATGCCAACGTGTTTCTTACACCGTATTAGGCATGGTAATGTGTTGTGTCGTGGTGTTTCGTATTTTTGTCCATCCCTTCATGTATGTATCTATGTATGTATGTAAGCATGCAATACATAAATGAGCCTCTGTAAAATAAATAAGTTTCTGAATCTTATTCCAGTACTAAATACCGAAATAGGAAACAATTCCTTTCTGCCTAAGGAAAATTTTTGAGACCAGTAAAAGTTGAAGTGGAAAGAACTACACAGATTGCATTGTTCTAGCTTCAGTAAAAGTATGCTGTCCATTAAATTGGATGGAAAGATTGAAAATAAGAAATTTCGGTCTTTTCTGGTTTAATACTTGAATTTCTTAATTCTCTAATTTCCAATTTTTTTCCTTCCCGTGTAAGAAAGTGAGAGAGAAATACAAAAAATGCATTTGATTATATTCTGACGTGTTAAATTTCTGAACTTGTATGACAGATGCAAAGAAAACACATCAGTAAGTAGCTAATTTGTATATAATTCGCATGAAACTAGTTAAAATTGATAAATATGTTAAAAACTTTTATATATGAAACTGAAAATGAAAATAGAAATCTGTGAGTGAGACGAAAGAGAAAGATACTCTTGATAAAGTATGTCTGATTCCTACAGTTGTGTAAGTATTCGTACTGACAATATTTCGGTTCGATAAAACCTCAGTGTTGAAATTTGTGTTGCACTTGAAAATCTTTCAAAATAAAATTAGAATCTTTTGAGTTGAAGGTATCGTTATCAATGGCAAAAATTGTCGGTCCACACGTTCAGTCTTGAGTATGTACTGGCATGAGCTATATACCTGAGGTTTGAAAACAATCCATTCACCACTAGCTGCATATATAAGTAAAGTCAAGTGTATTCGTAAGCTTAAGAAAGTATCCGCAAAAATTTTATAGCAATTGATTTTGCAATACAACATAATGAGCTTTGTGGAGAACATTCGTCAACAAGAATAGGGGCTAAGATCAAAACTTGGTCGTTTAATTCCTTCTCGCTGACGTCACATTCATCGCACAGTCTCAGGGGCCATGCATGTGGCTTTTATTTTTACGCCATCCCACGTCTGTAGATCATGAGTATCGTACAGAAACCTTCAATCAAAAATCTACGAACAGATAGGTTTATCGACAAAGAAGAAGAAATAATTTACCTTAAAGGAGCGTTCTGTTTTCCCATCATTAAAAAGTTCATCATCAGACTAGTAGATAAACTGCTTCTACACTCTCCATTTTACTCAAATTCTCAGTCACATTCAAGTGTTCAGCAAGCAATTTTCCATCCGCTATCACAGTGCTCCCATTTCACCTCCTAAAAAAAACACCTGCTAAATTTTCAACTAGATTCGCAGCACTCTGTTGGTTTATAGTAAATATGCGGAGAGGTCTGCTGATCTGCTCGATCTAAAACGTAGTTTCGTACACTGAATAGCCAGAAGATTATGACCTCCGACCTCCTATCGATATAAACCTGTCGAGGCGAGATCAGCGTCACCTGGCGAGGAATGACTGCTAGTCACACACACTCACGGTGCATGTAGTATCAGTTAGCGTGCTGTTCGTGTGTAGAATGGGGAATGCGCGTGATCTATCTGTGTTTGACCGAGGGCTGATTGTCATGAACCAGAGGCTCGACACGAGCATTTTGGAAACTGCTCGACTTGTCGGGTGTTCGAAGAGTGCTGTGGTGTCTTTGACACGAGGCGAAAGCAACGTGAAACCACGTCCAGATGTCGTGGAGTTGGGCGCTAACGATCACTACATCACAGGCTAGGCAGGCTGGTAAAACAGGACAGACGGCGAACTGTGGCGTAACTGACATCTGACATTAATATTGGGCAGCGTAAAAGTGTGTCTCAACACACAGTGCACCGAACACTCCTAACGATGAACCTCCGCAACCGACGACCCATGCATATGCCAACGTTAACACCACGACATCAGCAACTACCACTGATATGGACACGTGATCATCGGCACCGGACGTTGGTGCAATGGCCGAGCGTTGCGTGGTCTGATAGATCCCGATACCTTCTTCATCAGGCCGATTATGGGCGCGAATCCGTCGTCTCCCAGGGGATCAGCTCCTTGACACCTGGACGTCGGGACTGAGACAAGCTGGTGGGCGGCTCCATTGTGCTCTGGGGAACATTCACGTGGCCATCCCTGGGTCCAGTGTAGTTTGTGAATGGCACCATGACAGCCATGAGCATCGCTCACTGGTTGCAAACCAGTACACCCCTTCATGACGATCACGTTTCGCAATGACAGTGGCATTTTTCAGCAAGATAATTCTCCATGTCACAAGGCCAGGAGTATGATGGAATAGTTTGAGGAACACAATGTCGAGTTACAATTGATGTGCTGGCCCCCCAACTCGCCAGATCTGAACCCGATCGAACAAATGTAGGATGTGATTGAACGGGGCGTCAGAATTTATCGCGCGCCCCCCATCCCAGGAATTTACGGGAATTTGTTGACTTGTGTGTGTAGAAATCGTGTCACCTCCCTCCAGCGACCTACCAAGGCCTCATTGATTCCCTGCCACGATCCGTCGCTGCTGTTATCTGTGCCAAAGGTGAACATACCGGCAATTAGGTAGGTCGACCTAACGTTCTGGCTGATCTGTCTATGAGATCAATGTACAATAAATAAATCAAAATTATTGTACCTTTCTTGCAATGAAAGTTACACTGTTTATCGCAAAAGCATCTACTTTATATTATTCGCTAGCATCTCTTTCTCAATATATTATCTAAGACGTTCTAAGGCATCTATTCGGCTTTCGCAACGGGTACTGCTTAGAGGTATTGCAAACAGATTAGACACATACTTTTCCAAAACTTCCCATCGATAGGTAGATGCCGAAAATAATTTGAAAACTTGTAGAACTAAATTGGAAAGATAGATAGCAGCAGCACATCATAGCACCGTTCGTGACAAAGTTTAACGAAGAAATGCTCCAAGGCTGAGATCTCTATGAACTTCTATACTTTTCTCTTTCTTATTCGAAAAATCGTCTTATTAGCCTCAAAGGAATCTGCCGTCTTAGAATCTCGTTTAAGGGAACGTCGGTTAGATGTTCACGAATAGTATCCGGAACAGGAATAAGGCTACCTAAATGCTCTTTACTAATTATGTCTTGACAAGGCTGTGTCTGAACAAAAAAATGTACAACCACTGACATTTCTTCTTTGTACCTCACATCAGAATTACAGTCTAAAATACACTGATCAGCCAGAACATAATAATCACTTATCTAATGACCGGTATGTCCACCTTTGGCACGTATAACACCGGTGACGTGTCGTGGCATAGAAGCAATGGGACCCTGGAAGTTCCCTGGAGGTAGTTTGTATCACATTTGCACACAAAAGTCACTTAAATCCCGTAAATTCCTAGGAGGGTGACGAAGAGCTCGAGTGCCACGTTTAAACACATGCCACATGTGTCCAATCGAGTTCAGATCTAGCGAGTTGGGGGGAGGGGCAACATGTCATTTGAAATTCGACACTGTGCTCCTCGAACCACTCCATCACATTCCTGGCCTTATGCCATGGCGGATTATCTTCTCAAAAAATTCCACTGCCATCGGGAAACACGATCGTCATGAAGGGATATATATGATTGGCAACCTGTATACGATACTCCTTGGCCGTCATGGTGCCTTGCACGAGCTCGACTGTACCCATAGATGCCCACGTGAATGTTCCCCAGAGTATGAGGGAGCCCCCGCCAGCTGGTCTCCGTCCCGCCGTACAAGTTGTTGCTCTGGAAGAGGGCGGATTCGCGCCCACCCATCGGCATGATGAAAAAAACATCGGGGTTCATTAAACCACGCAATGCTCTGCCACTGCGCCAACGACCGACGCCGATGATCATGTGCCCATTTCAGTCGTAGCTGCCGACGTTGTGGTGTTAACCGGCTCATTCGTGTGACGTCGGCTGCGGAAGCCCAGCGTCCAGAATTAAAGTTTGATATTATTACCGCCACAGTTCGCAGCTTGTCCTTTTATACCAGTCTTTCCAGCCTATGAGGTCCTACATCTGTAATGACAGGTGGCCGCCCAACACCGTGGCTCTGGACGTGGTTTCACCTTGGTTTCGCCATTTATTGAAGACACTCATCACGGCACTCCTCGAACATACGACAAGTCCCAAATGCTCATGCCGAACCTCCAGTCCATCACAATAGGCACTTCGTCAGACTCTGATAGGACGAGCGGCGCCCCCATTCTACACACGGACACCATGCTCACTGATACTATATGCACCGTGTGTGTGTATCTAACTAGCAGTCATTCCTCGCCAGGCAACGCTGACGCCTGGACGGGTTTATATCGATAGTAGGTCGATGGTCATAATGTTCTGTCTGATGGTGTAACTAAGTAGTATGTTATCACTTTCACAGAATTTGTAACGTAATCTTGAATGTGTTGATAATGAAGTGCGTTATGCCATTTTCTCAAAAATGACATTTTTTGAGTACTGTACACCCCATTTACAAATTTTACACCCTCAGCTTGACGCCTCAACAGGCCCTGACCATCTCTATCACTGAGGCACACAATCCAGCTCGCACATTTAAGGTCCATGGTTCACGGAGGGCCAGTTCTTTTTGGGGCTGATAATATTCTCCTGTTGTTTTAATTCTGTTCTTTGCCTGTTTGTGGACTGAACTCACCTAATACGTGGGCTGTTCGGAGACTAAGGTCCAAGTGATCGTGAAATGGAAACCACTATCAAAATCAAAAATGTTTTATTTGCAATAGTTATCTGCACCTTCCAACTACTTCTTTACATCGAAATTAGAATGAATTTAATACCTTCTGCAGCTGACGGGGGTTGATATATAACAACGGGGACTGGTGAAAATGTGTGCCCCGACCGGGACTCGAATCCTGGATCTCCTACTTACATGGCAGACGCTCTATCCATCTGAACCACCGAGGGCACAATGAATAGTGCGACTGCAGGGACTATCTCGCGCACGCCTCCCGTGAGACCCACGTTGTCACCTTGTATGTCCACACACTACATTCATAGTGTCCCACCCCAACACACTCATTACTCGTGGAAGACATTCTTACCCAGTCCCGAAAGAGTTCGGGGAATATGTGTGCATCCGCACAGAAGAAGAAGGTAATGGCCTATATAGCCAGAACTATATGCTTATATGGATATGGTGCCTGTTCTCTCGGACATGTCTGAAAGAACAGACACCATATCCATATAAGTATACAGGGTGAAAAGTATTTAAACCGAAAAACTCTGGGAGGTTGTAGGGGACATCAAAACAAATATTTTTCCCTAATGTCATTTTTTCCTATGAGGATTATTTAAACCGGTGGAGGCCGTATTACGCCCTTCAGTTGTTAGAGGGCGTATTACGCTCTTCAGTTGTAGGCAACTGCTCTCCACCAGTGTGGTAGTGCATTGTCTCTGTTTACTAATGGAACGATACATCTGGAGTGAGTACACTGATACAGTTGGTGCGTACCCAACGGACGAGCTGCACAGCGGGTTTATCAACAACAATATCCTAATCGCCATATCCCGCATCATACGACCTTTGCTGCTGTGTACCAACGTCTGCGTGAGACCGGGTCATTTAGCAGATTACCTGGACAGGGACGCCGTTGCACGGTAAGAACACTACAATATGTGGAAGCTGTCTTGCAGCATGTGGAGCAGGATCCTTCAATCAGCACTCGTGCAATTGCACATAACATGGCGACCAATCAGACGAATGTAAGAATAGTCCTTCGAGAGCAATTGTTACTTCCATTTCACTTACAGCGTGTCCACAACCCAGAACCAGTTGATTATCCACCCAGAGCACAGTTTTTGCAGTGGTACCTGCATCCTACATTTCCATCTTCTGTGTTGTTTACCGATGAAGCAACGTTCTGGCGTGATGGAGTCTTCAACACGCACAATTTGCATGTTTGGAGTGTGATAACCCACATGCCACAGTTACTGGCGCTCATCAAGTGCGTTTCTTCGTTAATGTGTGGGTCGGTGTTGTTGGGGACTGTTTAATTGGGCTGTATGTGCTACCTAGGCCATTAAATGACAGGCAATTACAATTTTCTCGCCAGAGCATTGCCAGAATTGCTGGAAGACGTCCCGCTCCCTACAAGACAACGCATGCGGTTCCAACATGACGGGGCGCCGGCACATTTCAGTCATTGCGTGCGTCGATTCCTGGACCGACGGTACCCAGAGACGTGGATTGGCAGAGGTGGTCCTGTACCACTGCCTGCTCGATCCCCAGATATGTCCCCTCTAGACTTTTTTGTGTGGGGAGAGATGCGTAACCTTGTTTACGCAACTCCTGTTGCATCAGAAGAGGATCTGGTTGCCCGGATAGTAGCAGCAGCTGGGGTTTTTGCCCGTGTCAGACAGAACATAATCTGACGGTGTAACCTGTGTTTACGTGTCAATGGAGGCATTGTTGAAAATCTACTGTAATTGAAATTGGGTTGTGTTAATGTGTTGTCTCTTGGTCATAAAAAAATGGAAAAGTTTTTGTTAGTTTAATGAATTTGCTGCCAGAGAAATCTTCCTCTACCGGTTTAAATACTCCTCATAGGAAAAAATGACATTAGGGAAAAATATTTGTTTTGATGTCCCCTACAACCTCCCAGAGTTTGTCGGTTTAAATACTTTTCACCCTGTATACTTCTCTATATAGTCACCTCTCCGACTTAGACATTTGTCACAGCATTGCACCAACTTTCGAATACCCTCGTCATAGAGGGCAGCCGCCTGTGCCTTCCGCCAATGATCTACGCTGGTCTACAGTTGTTCATGTGAGCAGGGATGAAACTCAGCGGAGATAATTACGGGCAGTTGTGGGTGATCAAACACTTCCCATCGGAAATTCTGCAGGAGCATCTTCATTGGACCTGCAGAGTGTGGCGGAGAGTTGTCTTGGAGAAGGAAACGCATTACAGTTATGTTATGTGGGTTACTGACATCAGGCGAAATCCTTAACCAGGCCCTCATACTTGGCGAGAGACACACTTTTCTTGGCATCTTCACATGTCCACAGTGCGCTCAGAAATGAAAAGGGTGAGGTGACGCGATCGATGGGCATACTAAAGTCACTGTCCAACACATATGTGCAAAGCTTCATCGGATTTTCACTGTGGTTTCCATTTCACATGCGATCGGACCTTACTATGTGAATAGCTCTCTTAGTATTATAAGATTTTGCTCTGAGAGTTTGGATTTTCCGAATTCTAGATGATCCGAGAACGTCTCAACTTTTCTTGGGTTCTTACTACTATCACCATCTATTGGAGCATGGCAGTCAATGGATATGAATTTTTTAATTTTGCGTTTAACTATAAGAAGGAATCACTTTTCAGCGATAGATCGGAGTTCTGTTACGTTGTCTATCAACCTTTTGTGATATTTAAAGTTGGTACCTAAACACGACACTTATTTCACAATTTTAATTGCTGGTGTACCCCTAAATAGCCTGTAACTTTTCATATCTATCACGTTTTCAGTCTTTTTTTATTTTATTTAAAATGTTTGTTAGGAATATATGCCTTAATAGTTACACTAATCGAAAGGAAACCTTAGGAGTCTAACTAAGTTGTGTTTACCTAGTGTAAATTTGGAGCTGTAATACAATATATCCGGCCGCTGTGGCCGAGCGGTTCTAGGCGCTTCAGTCCGGAATAGCGCTGATGTTACGGTAGCATGTTCGAATCCTGCCTCGGGCATGGATGTGTGTGATGTCCTTAGGTTAGTTTAGTTTAAGTAGTTCTAAGTCTAAGAGGCTGATGACCTCAGACGTTAAGTCCCATAGTGCTCAGGGCCATTTGAATCAATGCAAGATAAGCGCACCAGCATATTCTGCCGCGCCATTGTTGGTCATATCTTTAGTTTGTTAGCAAGAAACCATAGGTAAGTGCTGCAGAGATGAATGTGCAAAAAGTCATTAGTCTTATCCCTTCACGCAGATAAATGTATCGAAACAATTGTTCTTCGAATGATGTCCGTTGTACGATACGGTGATCTGAATTCAAACAAAATATGGGTATTATATTACATCACACTCACATATATTGTTTTGCCCATGGGATCATTATAAATAGCTGTGACTTCAGTGTAATTATTGTCTTTGAGTAGAAGTGTCATTTCTGTTTGCCTCATCGTGTATTTCTTTCTGTTACTTTCCGTATTATACTGCAGCGGTTCTTTCTGTGTATGGCCCCTCTTCCAGTGAGCTGTGTTACTTGGCAGTGCAGTGGTTAGACACTGGACTCGCGTTCGGAAGGACGACGGTTCAATCCCGCGTCCGGCCATCCTGATTTAGGTTTTCCGTGATTTCCCTAAATCGCTCCAGGCAAATGCCGGGATGGTTCCTTTCAAAGGGCACGGCCGACTTCCTTCCCCGTCCTTCCCTAATCCGATGAGACCGATGACCCCGCTGTCTGGTCTCCTTCCCCAACCAACCACAAACCACTTGGCAGTGAAATATCGTGCTGAAGTTTCTTTCGTCCTTTAGTTTCGTGCAGCAGTGTATAATTTCTGCAACTTATACTTGCTAAATAAACATATGTAGGTGACAGCCTAACGAGCTGTGTTTTGTCCAGGCAATAACTGTTATTTATCATTGTTGAATACGATAGATGAGTTTCAGATCTTTTGGCATAGTCTATCACGATGGAATGGTGGGGGGATGAGGATAGACAGATAGGGAAACAGAGCAATACATGCGTGAGGATAGAGGAATATGCAACGGAGATGAGTTTTACTTAAGTCCATTGTAATTCTAAAGGTTACAGACGAAACTGTACATAGCCGTATTTCATATTATAGGATGAGTGACGATATCGATATTGTCACGAAGGTATGCGTAAATATTAATAGGACACTTCAGTGTATTATCTCTGTAAGTTGGTCTAATATAAGTTATTGTATAACAGGATGTTCTTTTAACAAATGTCAGTTACACATTTCCCAGTGTTGATTTGTTTGGTAAAAATTTGGTCCAATAAGGAAGAAATTAAATATAACAACACAGCAAAGCAATGTAGTTGTTATAGCGGGCAAAAAATTCACAGTCTTTCTTTTTCCTTTCCTCTGGAAGAGATATTCAGTTTACAACGAACTATTGTATGACTAACAGTGTCGTTATTTTTTAAAGTGCAATAACGGGGCAAATGTATCTGAACTTGCTACAACTTTCCGTCTTATCTGTTATTGGTTCATTCTATGAGATTCAGACATTTCATCGTCAACAAGATGGTGCACCACTATGTGAGGACTAAAACATACGACCTTACCTCCATGACAACTTCAAGACATGCTATTTGAACAAAAGGTGCGACTAAGTGTTCAACGCGTCCTCCGAGTGCACATCTTAGGAATTTCTAGACAATGTTTTACACCGTAGGTGTACACCTACGAGATATGTGAGAAAAGTAATGAGACTGATTTTTTCTATACCAAAGTTTTTACTTTTTTTCAAACACCACTACTGTCCCCTTCAAAGTAGTTGCCTTCGGCAACTGTACACCGGTGGAGTCGTTCTTCCCAGTCTCGGCAGCAGCGCTGAAAGGTTTCAGCTGGTAGGACCTTTACTACAACGGTAACATTCTTCTGAATGTTCTCTAGACTCCCAAAAGGACGTCTTGCTAAGTAATTTTTCAATTTCGGGAGAAGAAAAGAGCCACGACGATTCAGATCAGATGAAGATGGGAGGCTGTGCAACAACAGGAATGCCTTTTGAGATCAAATATTTGGTGATGCATGTGGCCGTGTGACATGGGGCGTTGTCATGATGGAGCATCAACTTACCTGCACGTCTGGTCTCACTCGATTCACATTTTTCCTGAGCATTTCAAGAACATTTATGTAATACACTTGGTCGACGGTTAGTTCTGGAGGAACAGATTCGGTCTGATCTCACAAGAGCACCCACACGTTCAACGTTTTCGTTACTTTTTGAAGTTTAAAGCCTTCCTGAGAGATGTTCATCTTCAACGTGTTCTCGGCCTTCCTAGATTTGTGCAAGCAAAAATTTGTGCTCTTGATAAGGAATGTTTCTGAGTCGAGTTTTCAAAGGTGACACTCTCAGATTCCCTAGGTTTAACACAAGACTTTTTTTTCATAACGTTGTTCTAAATTCCACTGTTCGGTTTTCCTAGCACGCAACAGGAACTCAACTTCACTCAAGGCGCTCTCAAAAATCACGTCATAGCCGTACGGAGCTGAAAGCGGACTGAGCATTTGCAAGGAAAGAACACATCGGTCTACAAAAGTAGAAAAACACAACGTTGCCAGGTCGTTCACAATGTTGCCAGTCTCATTACTTTCCTTCACACCTCGTATGCTGGGTGTGTTTCTTGAAGAAACTGAAACTACATGTGCAGCAATCTCTATAGACCATGTGGAAGACGTTGCTGAAGTGGAACTTCACATTAATCATAAATGTCAGACTTGGTCACTACAGTAGCTTTAGAAGTTGAAGTTACTGTTTGCATCTTCTTATATTGATATTAGGGTGGTGTTATCCTATCAATAACACTGTTTCTTAATCAGTGAGAATACAAGTATTGGTACTTCATTAATACCTTCGACGTAAATCGGGAACACAAGCTCACTGGACAAAAACAAAAAAAACGCTTATGAAGGTGATCTAAACTAACAGTAACTTCCAGTACTGTCATAGGACGTGGTAGTGATGGGACACTGTTCTAGAAGTCAACGAAAATGTCATATCGTATTACCTGTTCATCACTGATGGAAAATTTGGCGAATGGCCAGTGTGATACAGTAACAACATATGCCGATTCCTTTTGAGGAGAGATAAACTGGTGGGGTTAGGAGTGTTGGTTCGTAATGTAGTGTGGGTTCACCAGCAGCGTATCAAATATAGCAGTCACCTTAGTCTGTTGGGAATTCAGGTAAGTGCTGCGGCCGAAGTACGATCGAAATGAACGCGTACCCTCCAGCGTATGTCCAGAATCGTGAACAGGAAGTTCAGCAGAACTGTGACTCCTATCCGAATGAACACTACACAGAGAATTTGTTGACATGGGAGCTTGTATCTGAGTCTTATCCATCGGATTTGTGGCCTGACCCCCAAATTTACCGTTTACATGGGCAAAAGGATGCCACAATTAGGCAACGAAAAATATAAACGTGATTATGACGTCAAACGTATCTTTTTTTAACAGTATCGCGTCCGTCTTAGAGCCCAGGAAGGTTTCCGGAAGTATGGCTGCAGTGGGTATTAAAAACTGCGATGAGATGCTGGATGTTCTGAGAGTGTACTTATTTCACATAAATTATTTCTTCGGATTTAATGATGAGTAAATTAAATGAGACCGCCTGCAAGACACTTATCAAACATGTTTGACTGTTTCTCCGTCATCTTGACAAAGATCCCAACACTTTCATCTAAAATGTCATTTCTCACATTAGTTTGCTATGTACACTGATGAGTCATAATATTATGACCACCTGGCTAATACTGTGTTGTTTCCTCTTTGAAAAGCAGTAAAGCAGCGATCCTGTCTGGCATGAATCCGGCAGGTCCTTGGTTGGTTTCCACAGGTATGTGGCAGCAGATGTTTATGCATATGTCACACAATTGTCATAGATTATGCCCTGGTTGTTCATTGGGTAGATCTGGTGCCCGATAGCATCCCATATGCGTACCATCGTGTTCAGACCAGGCATAAAATGGTTCAAATGGCTCTGAGCACTACAGGACTTAACTTCTGAGGTCATCAGTCGCCTAGAACTTAGAACTACTTAAACCTAACTAACCTAAGAACATCACACATATCCATGCCCGAGGCAGGATTCGAACCTGCGACCGTAGCGGTCGCGCGGTTCCAGACTGAAGCGCCTAGAACCGCTCGGTCACACCGAGACCAGGCATATGTGGTATTCAAGACATCGATGTCAGTTCACTATCATACTCCTCAAAACACTGTAGCAAGAGTCTGGCCTTGTCACATGGGCAGCCATCCTGCTGGACGCACCCATCGCAGTTGGGGAATACATCGAGATGAAGGGATGCAGATGATCCTCAGAAATATTCACGTCGTGTCCAGCTGTCTTGGTGCCTTCGGTTACTGACACAGGGCCCATGGAAGCTCAGGAGAATGTCCGCCATAGCATAATATTGCCCCATCAACCGGCATCCATGGCCTGGTGCATGTTTGGAGCAGACGTTCGACTGGATGACGGCATATCTGTAAAAGAAAATTGATCTGGTGTCAAAATAAACGTGAATCAACCAACCAGGCAACACATCTCCATTGATCCACCGTTGAATCTCAATTTTCCCTTGCACATTGCAATCATGATTAACGATGTCGTTGGGTCTACGGGTGAAAAAGTAGGGATCGTCTACTGTGGAGACCCATGTTCAACGATGTGTACTGGATTATGTGCTCCAGAACACTTGTGCCTGCACAAGCATTATAATTTGCTGCCAGATCTGCCACAGGCTGTTGCCTAGTCTATTTTATAGAGCTGAAAAGCTTCCGATCTCCAGGTTCCGTGATGAGTCGTGGACATCGAATACCCTGTCGCCCCTTCGTAATTTTCCTGTTTCTCAACCACGTTCCGTAGACTCTTACGACAGGAACACATCAGCCGGCCGGTGTGGCCGAGCAGTTCTAGGTGCTGCAGTCTGGAACCGCGCTACCGCTACGGTAGCAGGTTCTAATCCTGCCTCGGGCATTGATGGTGTGATGTCCTTAGGTTAGTTGGGTTTAAGTAGTTCTAAGTTCTAGGGGACTGATGACCTCATATGTTAAGTCCCATAGTGCTCAGAGCCATTTGAACCATTTAGGAATACATCAACAGTCGACAAAATTCGCCGTTTCCGAGATGCTCGTTCCAAGGCGCCGGGCCATAACAATTCTCTCTTCATCAGTGTCGCTAATGCCATTGAATTTCCACATTTTCGGCTCGTATCGTCATTAGAAATGGTTCCCTATTCGTTTCTGTTCCAGTTATACACTTTCCTTAATGTGGCATTTCCTGCAATGCCTCCAGGCTCCATTCAGTCTCCCGATGGGCAGTGGTCATAATATTATGGCTGATCTGTCTACGTGACTGATAGGCGTGACGATCATTGAGAAGCAATCACACATCTGGACTATCCCGTTACATTTGTGTTTAAACTCTATTGGGACGAGCAGTAACAGCACTCATAATATAGGTGTTGACTTGACGAATCCAGACCAACCTGTTCGAGTTGATACATGAGGAGCAGCTGGACGTAAACCTCATCCGCATCTTGATCCTCGTCCACAGAGTACTAATATTTATCATCGGTCATGGGGTTGTTATGCAGTAATAGATCGAAGGAATCTTAATTTTTGTCCAGTGAGCTTATAAAGTTTGACCTACAGTCGACAGAAAAAACAGACGTATACCTTTCATTTTCAAATAAATTTAATAAATTCTATTGAAGTTACAACATTTATAAACTTTTTACATTGCTGTAATGTTGTTATCTATATATATTTGATTTACAACATTTATAAAGTATTTGAAATGTGTAACTCTTAACAATCTTTTTTCTATTTCTATAACAACTACGGAACTAAGATTGAGGGGCGTCCCTCAATGGTTGTTGAACGTCTTTACTGACGCTTCCTGAAACAGGAAAATCATTGTGGAGGAGCTTAACCAAGGTCCAGGTTATTACTGGATGTAAATCGCAAATAAAGGATATTCGTTTATTTCAAATTGTTCCAACGCCACTAGTATCCAAAAGTTAAACATAATCGGTGATTTGTATAAAGGACTGCTAAAAAGTGAGTAACCTAGGAACTGTGCTACCTTTATATCACAGAAGGCTTCCCACGCTGGAATAGCGGTAATGCCTCATTCGTTTGTACACTTTAGTTGAGAGCAGAGTTAGTTTCAGCGTGTGTTCCAGAACATACTGGATGCCTTTTGAATTCTTTTTCACGATAGAATACACGGGACCCTTGAAGCAGGAAAGATACATGAGCGGTATAAAATGAGCAGATTCTGCCACACAGTGGCGATGGTTCTTCGTCTGCTAGTAAAAGGCCGATGAAGAGATCTGTCTCCACAAGAAAGCATACATATGGACTTAATAACATTAACTATGCTTGGAGCAATATCTTCAGTGTTTACAGCTACCCCATTACCTGCAATTTAAGGGAAAACCGTGTATTACAAAGTCAGAAGTGTTGGTCAGCGTTTAACAATCACAACAATGTTTGTCCGTCTCACAGTAGTACAGAGACTAGTCCGTTTTACAGAGTCGTCACATTGAGATTCGACCATGAATGACTAGAGAAACGTGTTCCTCACAGACGATACTTGCTTCTGTTGTTGTGTTCTTCAATTCTAAGACTAGTTTGATGTACTGCTGCGTGCTAATCTATCCTGTTCAATTTCTTCAACTCCACGTAGTTACTGCAATCTACATTCATTTGTACATGCATACTATATTCGAGCCTTGATTCTCATCTACACTTTTTACCCCCGCAGTTCCCTCCATTCCCTAACTGACAATTCTTTGATCGTGAGGATGTGTGCTGTCAACAAATCCCTTATTTAGTTACATCGTGCAATAAATTAACTTTATCCGAAATCGATTCACTAGCCATTCAATGTTCAGCACTCTTCTATAGCATCGCGTTTCAAAATTTCTGTTTTCTTGTAGTCTGAGCTGTTCATCGTCCACGTTTCACATCCGTACATACCTACATTCCAAATATTTACCTCCAGAAAAGGCAACCTAACATTTAAACTTATGTTCAGTGTTAGCGAAGTTCTCTCTTACGGCAACGTTTTTTTTCTGTGGTGAGACTGCATTTTATATCTCCTCTACTTTGGTCACCGTCAGTTACGTAATTGTCCAAATAACGGAAAACATAAAACATAAACAAACCTCAAAGCCATTATTTGTTTTACTGTCTCATCCGTTTCTGTAATACTATACTCAAGTAAATTCTCTTGTTTAGGATATCAGTATATATGTCCCACTTTCCATTCCCGTCTTTGCTTAATATTCGTTGACCATCTCGATATTCCACAGTCGGTATTCTTTTCACCACAGGTCTCTTTAATTTTCCTTTAGGTGGCATCTATACTTACCTCAGTCGTGCATGCTTCTACAGCCTTTCATTGGGCTTGTATTCATACCTGCTTAGTAATTTCGAAATTTCGATCAGTCCCATCTTGAAACGTCTGTATAACCCTTTACGTCCACCATTATTTGGATTTTTATATTTCCTAGTTTCGTCAATTAAATCAAGAATACTATCCAAGGATTTCTACAGGTCTCACTTTGGGGCAGTGTGATAATTTTCTGCCTCCACTACTTCATCCTTCTAAGCTACCAATCCTCCTCCTGTTGTATTCCTTTCCCACGTTTTCGTCAACTGGTGTTTACTACTCCTCCCCAGAATCCCAAGGCAATCTCACTGTTCCATTTTTATCCAGGCCCTATCTCCTTAACTTCCCACTTTTCTGAAATATCAATCTGCATTTTATAAACAATACATTATGGTCAGAGTCCACAACTGCCCCTGGAAATGTTTGACATTTTAAAATATGGTTTACAAATCTCTGTCTTACCTTTATACAATATCTGTTCAAAAATAACTGGGCACTATTATGAGATGCGAAACTTTCCAGCAGATGTCACGAGAGGCAGGGAGTGTTGTTACTTCAGCAACAGATCCATCAAGGACATTTCAACACTTGTGAAGCTGCCCTAGTCGACTGTTTACGATGTGATTGCGAAGTGGAAAAGCGAGGGAACAATCACACCTAAACCAAGAGTTGGCAGACCTCATGGACTTACAAACAGTGATCGTAGAGCATTGTGGAGGGTGGCTGTAAAAAATCCCATGAAATAAGTGAAAAGAGTCAGTCGTGAGATCCGAAGTGCTACCAGCAGTCAAGCTAGCAAAATGGCTGTGTGTAGGGATTTAATGGGTCCAGTCAAAATGTTCGAGCAGCTCCTCATATGCCGCACATTTCTGTAGTCAGTGGTAAGCAACGCTTGAGCTGATGTAAAGAGCGAGGCCACTTCACAGTGGATGACTGTAAACGAGTGACTGGGACTGATGAATCACTCTGTACCTTGTGCAAGTCGATACACGGGTTTTGAATGCCTAGAGAACATTACCTGTCCTCATGTTTAGTGCCTACAGTGAGGTATGGCAGAGGTGGTGTTACGGTACGAAGGAGTTTCTTGTGTTAGGGTGTGATCCCCTTACTATACTTAAGAAAACGCTAAATGTAGAAATTTAATGGGCGATCAAAGAGTTTCTGTTCGAAGGTCGTACAGTCAAGTATCGGTATGAGAATTCGGTCAAATTGCCGTAAACACTGAGTCAATCATCCTATCGACGCACCAGATTGAATATACCCGTTTGGTGAAACACCGTGTCCTGCTGCACATCCTCGTCCGACAGAAATCGTCGACTCATCGAGGTGTGTCAGTCACATGGGGAGAGATCAGGACTATAGAGCGTGTGCTCTAATGTCTCCCACTTGAGTTCGCGTAACTTCTGCGTATCGATATTTGTGATATGGACACGTGCGTTATGATCGAGCAGCAGCACTCCTTGTCGCCGTTTTCATTTCCCATCGCTGATTTTCGACAAATATGCTGCCCCATATACTTTCTTCATTCTCCGATGAATGTCTACTGGTGCTTGGCCTTTGGAAAGCAAGAAAAGAATGACAGCGCGTTGGTCTTCTTTGGACGCATTTGGTTATAGCGTCTGCATAGTCCACGTTTCCGTGTTTACCGCACGCTCGTCGGAAAGACAGGAATGCCACACTAATCCCTTGCCTACATGACTGTGCTTGTATACACTCATTGTAGTCGCACTACGTTGCTCAAACGTTGCAGCCACACACTCAGACAGATACTTTTTGATCATCTATTACATATGGACACATTTTACAGCGTTGTGTACTGTGTACAGAACAGTACCACTTCGGAGGCGATGACTGTATCAGCATGACAATAAACAAAGTCATAAAACAGCATCTGCGAGGCAATGGTTCGTAGACAATAATGTATCTGAAATGGATTGGACTGGCCCTAGTGTCAACCCAAACTCCGAAATGAGTTAATAAAGTGTCAGCTGCATCGAAAACCTGGAAGAATATGTGTAATAGTATTGGGACAACAGGGACACCATTCCAAAGTATCCTTATCCAAGATTGTGGCGATCACGTCATCCAAGATGGCGGCCAGACGTCATCCAAGATGGCGGATTTTGGCGGGAAGTTTGAATTTTGGCCGGAAAGTGCCACATGGTAACAACTATGTGGCAACAGGAGGAATCCGGAAAAACGTGGAAATCGAAACAAAGGGAATGAGGGAGGCAGTCAATTTTTTCCCATTGAGGCAGCATTATACTGTACGTCTATTGAGGTACCAGTGATACAGGCGGGTTGACTACTGTATTTGATACTTTTTGGGGTGACAGTGAACGATTCATTTCTAAAGTTACTTCCATCTGTGTTAAAGGATAACAGAGAGTGGTCTGGGTGATCGATTGAGATGGAGTTGTAACAAGGTATGATTTAATGGCTGACAGATTCATTCTAGAGATAAGCTGATTGAAGTCAATTTTTGTTTTCAAGTGTCCTGTCCAGATGCATCAGTCACGTGACATAGCCCGCGTTGTACTCGTATACAGCTACGTGTTCCGTATGTGTTTTAAAGCACTATCTAATTGCGATCGTTAACGGTAAACCTGTCTGTCATCAGAGGACTTCTATCGCATGTGTGAAGAAACTTGTCACACCCCTCTAAACGAGCTTTGATTTATGCGATCGCCCCTGTCGCATCTTGTGTGTGTAAAATCGATGCTTCAGCGTCATAACTAAGTTACTGGTATGAGCTTATGGGGCGCTACAATCCCCGTGTACACAATTGTCTGACGTATGTTGTGTTTACAGAGTTAGTGGCTGAATGACTTGTAATCTTCACATGTCGGACGCTGCTGCTATGCGATTATCTGCTTCCCTGTAGGATGTATCCACCGCTAGTAACTATAATTTTATATAGTCCTGATGCAGGCATGGTATAATTTATGAACTGTGATCGGATGTGAACAGCGGACACTATACGTCTTCGCAAAGCTATATTGTGCTCGTATGATTCGAAGTAAATGTTTTATGGAAGTAGTTTTTTCGTTTTACAATTCGATAAGATAGTTCAGCGTAGAGAAACTGTGAAAAAGGATGTATGTCTGATAGGGCGGAAAGGTAATCGATCTAACATTATAGCGCCTTTTTAAGTTCAGAACGTTGTAGTCTTATGAGTGCGTGTGTTTATGTCCTCTCGCTCTCTTACCAGTACCTTCCAGGTACAGATCCTAGACACTAGAACAATAATTTAGAGTTGAGAATGCTCTGCGACTCCCATACTCAGAGAGATGGATCGTAAAATAAGTACTATGCTTGGGGTCATAGAAATATTTAGAGCGCTGTCTTGTATACTTTGATGATTTAAGTGTTCGAGAATTAACTGTGAATGGGCGTGCTGGGTAGTCATCTATCCATGTTTGCAATGATACTCGCCAAGTAGACAATGGGTGGTTTAGCTATGATACTGAAATTGAGGAAACATACTATCACATGATGGCCCAGTATTGAAGTTAGTGTAAAATTGTTTGCGCTATCAAGTTTATGTTTGTTATTAGGGTACATGGATGGTGTATTTTCCACCCCGTCCCTGCATTGGTTAGCAGATAATGATAGACTGATATGGCTTGTTTGAGCTGGGGAAAAAGTTTTTGTGGATGGATGGCAACTTCCGGGGGTTGTTAGCACCTAAACAGTGATCGTGTACTTGAGTGCAATATGAGGAATGAGTGGAAAGGGAACGCGGAGACAACATCCATTCCGTCACTGTGGCATATGAGTTTAAATGTATAGATCGTCAATCACTTTCGGACGGTAGTTTGGAAACTCTCCACAATGCTGCCAAACTCTTCTAGTTTCCTTATGTTGTAAGAGTGTTTGATTTAAAAATGATCCATTGTTATGCTATCCGCCGTAAGAATATTATTTACAACCTGCGATGTCTAGTTTTCTGTGAGAGGTCGAGGAGCAGAGCGTCTTAATGTCAGTTTAGAATCTGACACAGACCTCGAAGTCGTGGCAGGAAACGAAATGTTTGGCAATGTACAAAAGCGTATTAGAAAACAGTGTTTGAATTAGGACCAGAGGGAGCGTCTCATACGATAATTCGCTTAGAGTATGGTGATAAAAGTTTAAAGTGGTCTCTGTGGTGTTTGTATATTTAATATAATCGTCTCCACATAGGCAGCTGCGGTTTGAAGTGTCGGGCTTGGTGAACTGTTAGGAATGTCTGGATAGCTGCACGCTACGCTATTCTGGGGAAGTATTGTGAAATGTCTTTCTTCGCGCTGGAGGCCCACAGTAGCTATAAGTCATTGCGCCCGCATCGACATCTAGGTGATTTGTAAATAGGATGAGCTTTTATAGTTCGTAATTTTTCTATGTTGGGGTGGATATAGAATAACGAAGATAGCATGTTCGGGGTCTGTATTACTTGTATCTGGTTTGGGTACGCACCACATTGCGCGCATTTACACCGAATGCTGAAAACACGGTCCTGTTGCAGTAACTCAGCTGGATCTGTTTCTACACGGGTTGCAGAAGGTGTTGGATATGTCTTTCTCCGACTTAAATTGGAAGTAGCACTTGTGGAAAGCTGTAGAAATGTGTGCGACTGAAAGATTTGTAGGGTGTGATTAAAAGGAGGTTGTAATTTTACTGTAGTAGACAGATTCGTGGAAGGTGACTCTGTTAGATATATCAGAGTGTGTGAAATACAATTGACTTATGGGTGTGAGCCTATGCAAGTATGTGTTTGAATGGACGTAATTTCTAATATATAGCCTAAGGACAGAATCTGAGAATTTAGTTTATATTTTTCTTCTTAGGACCTCAATCAGCACCTCATCTACTACTACTGTCTGTCATCGTCTATAACTCAGTGGATATATCGCGGAACGTCTGATATGGTCTCGAGACAGAATGTGATGGAAAAACTAATCAATTATGTAGTTGTGTGCGGTGTGATGGAGTCACAAATAGCGCTTGCATACCACGTTCCTTAGCTGAATGACTTTCAAAGTTCATTGAGCTTATCGCGAGGTTGCATAGTTGGCTCTTAATACACACATTTCTACGATCACCGTCACGGTATTTGTCCGGAAAACACCACCTCATTCGTATCTCGATTCGTAAAGCGGTTATAGGTTTTAACATGGATACTTGGGTGCAGCTGTAGAACGAAGAGCACTTGTGAGAGTAACATGCAGTAGAAGTTGGGGTCGGTATTTTTTCTTTAACATGTGCTCGATTACGTCTATGACACGGTGGTATGACTCGCAGGAAGAACTTAAGATACATGAACATATTGTTGATTTTCGGTCAGTATTATTTGGTGCCGTATGCATCCAGTTATTGAGGAGGTAATATTATAGTTAGTACTAGTGCTGGGTGTGTGATATGTTCGCATTTGAGCATCAGGTTTATAAAGTAAAGGAAATGTCTATGTGCTGTTGCAGGGTGGGTATGGATTTGAATTGGAGTACTGTGATAGCGAAGAGAAGAGTATGTCTAGTGGTAAGGAAGGTATAGGTATTTCCAGAGCCACAGTGGTCAACAGAGTGTATTTCCGATACTTCGCTCATTGCTGAATACCGTTCAGTTGAGTCCGCAGTCGTAAGATTTAATTGTAAGTATAATGATATAAGATATATGTGGGGGGGTTTCTACAATGTGTCCGTGTATGAAAAGTCTGTGGTGGTATTGATTCGCCTTCCCATGATAATGGTAGCAGTCTTCCGAATGCAGAGGCCTGTTGGAGTGCAAGAATGTATCACAGTTAACATTACCATCTTCTAGACGACCGAATAGCGAACTAATACTTAATATGTGCTGGGCGGCTTTCATGATCAAGTGTTACTTTGAGAAGATGGTGCGTTTGCAGTGGAGCATTATTCCCTCCCATATAAATTGTTCGGTCGACTGCTTCTGCACATTTGGTGCCTTTATTTAGTTGAGTGCAGATCGGTTGTGGTGTGTGGGACACACGTTTGCCTGTTCTCTAGACGTGGGAAAGACCCTAGTTCGTTTGTAAAGAATATTGATCATCTGGAATCTGTTACAGCACCAGCTTCGGTAGTCGAGAGTGAAAATATCACTTTAGTCTATTTGTTTCTGGTTAGTCAATCGTTTACAGCACGCTGCACCTCGCTAAAGTTTGGTGTTTATGGAGAAATAATTTACAATCTATATCTTGTGCATTATGTTGGGAGGCTACTGCTGTGTGCTTGATATTGAGAAGTGCGTCGAAAATTGTATAATATTATGGCGAAAATATGGTTGTTCTTGTAATCGATGAGTCTGGAGATGTCTGTAGAAATGCGAGCAAGAAATCGGAAACAATAACACGTTTGTGCCAACGGGAAACGTGTCTGCCTTTGCACATCAGTTCTGAGAGAGTGACTTCGGTTCACTGATGTAAAGGGGATGATTTGGTATGGTGGGGGGTATGAATTGCATGTTTACTAGATCGAGACAGTGCTCGGAGATATATTCCTGGTTTTCCTGGTTGGAGATGGGTTTGACGCTCCAATATTCTTGCGAGTAACGTATGTATTTGATTACCCGTAGACAATTTTGTGATGTTTAGTTGTCGGTGGAAAATTGCGATCAGTGTAAAATAGTTTGTTGGCGTTGAGTGTAACGTCTGTAGAACAGGATGATAGTGCTTCCCTAGGACTGGGGAAACATCGTGACATAAAGGCAGTGTGAGTGTGGGCAGACAATAATTTTTTCGGGTGCTATACAGATATAAAAGATAACTGCGCTGTTTGTGTAAAATGTGCATATATTGTTTTTTAAAGTTAGTGTGGCTTACACTGTGTAAACTGTGTATATATTGCATTGTAAAGTTACTATTGTTTATGTTATGGGATGATTAGAGAGGATGACTGTGTGTCCTGTCGTGAGGAACGTGTAGACTGATTTTTTACATGGAAAATTATATGCGCTATAGATACTGAGGTGCAGTCATCAGAATGTAGCAGCAATCGTAATATTTAATTGTAGTTAGACTGGTAAATATATGCCCGGCTTCCAACATTCTTGTGAGTTTCGTATGTATTTGATAACGTGTAGGCAAGTTTGGGGGTTTAACTGTCAATGCAGTTTAGCGATCTGTCCAAAATAACCACAGAAAGCCTCGGAAAGAAAAAGTGGATCGTGCTTCGATACCAGCTGCATCACTAATTCGTCAGGTGAATTCGGTAAGAGCCAATCAGAATTCTCTATTGATTGTGGTGGGATATAGGAGGGAACGTTTGTGTTTGTTGAGAGCTGGCAGGTTACCACGTTAGGAGCGTTGGGAAGAGCGCATTCGATGTTATTTTCGTAAACAGGTTCTGTTATAGGAAGAATTTCCGTGCACACAAGCTGAGACATGTAGAAAGCGAGTGTTAACTATTTCTGGGACAGTATAGAATTTCAGAGATTTTGACTTGGGTGTTATTTTCTTACAGAGCCTTGTGACGTATGAATAACGTTGAGAACGTTTTAGATGGCGAGTCGTCATGCAGACGTTTCGCAGCGAGGCGAGAGCCATGCTGGGTATTTAAGTACAGGTAAACTTTTGTGTGTGTGTGTGTGTGTGTGTGTGTGTGTGGTGTGTGGTGTGTGGTGTGTGGTGTGTGTGTGTGTGTGTGTGTGTGTGTGTCAACACGCCCTGTGTTGTTATGCCTTCAATGGCAGAGAGAAGTGGCACCTGGAGATGCCTGCCATATGAGACAGGCGTAAGTGCTGCTAGGAATGCAACTTTCACCAGTGCTCCACGATGCCGGCTCAGGGACTGTGACGGAGCGTGCGGGACCCGAGCTGTGGCCGCCTCACTTTGCGAGGGTTGTGGCGTGTGCGTACCACCTTCGCTCGCGTCATCATCGGCGTCTTGGTGAACCCGTATTTGGACAGGAATTTCACGGGCGTGAAGTATGAATGCGGCTGTCGCCACCTCATGTTTGTGTGTGTGTGTTGGGGCTTATGGGCGCTCAACCTCATGTTTGTGGAAGCCGAGTAGGGACCTGTGGCGGTTTGACAGCTGATGGGCGTGTGACTTCGCGGGGGACAGAGTGTGGTGTAGGGTGCTTGCACACGTCTGTTGCGTTATTTTGCGAGCGGCCCTGTAGTATGTGCTATGTGTCATTTGGACAGTTTACGAGTACTGAGCGTGTTTGCAGATATGTGTACTGCATCATTTAGGAGCGGTTTGCTATTGTGTACTGAAATTAGGAGTTGTTTGCGCGTCTTTGGGCTGTGCAACATGACCCCAGGCACATCTGGGTGGGTGTTTTGTGATAGTGTGATAAATATAATCCATGCCTAAGTGAAATGTTCGAAAATAAAGAGAGTGCAGTCAATCCTTACTCCCCCCAGCAGCCAGAGCAGGCTGAGTCGTTTTGCCGCCATTTTCCCTAACCATCTTGGTTTACGTCAGGAAACGGACGACAGCGTCCTCTGCTGGTGGTACTGAGTCCTAGACCTCATGGAGAACATACTGTTTGGCGCCAGCATTGATAACTGTACTTGCGTAATCAGCTGATGTCACAGTGGCGTCCTCTGCCGGCGACGAAATGTACTAAACCAGTTGGGGTCTGGAGCTCGTGGTGAACCCACAAGATGGCACCATCTTAGATTACGGTACTTGCATCTTCACCTGACGTCACTACAGCGTCCTCTAGTGGCATTGATATGAACTAAGTCAGTTGGGCTATGGACTCAGTGGCGAATACACTTGGTGGGGGTGCTGCCTCTAATTGTTTAAATAAAGACTGATGTAAGATTTCGACGATTAACAAGCATGTTTGCAGGGTCTTTTACATTTATTAAAATGTAGAGAATTTAAGAGTTGTTTGGCTCTCTCTTCGTAAATGTATTGCATTATTTACGAGTGGTTCGCATGTCTGTAGGCTGTGCAGTGCGTTATTTTTGACGGTTTACAATTAGCAAGCGTGTGTGCAGATCCTTATACACGAGTTATGTAGGAGTAGTTTGCAGGTCTGTGTGCTGTGGGGCATGTCAGAGCGTGTGTTCTATGATAAATATACTGCATCCCTACATAAATTGTTCCAAAATAAATAAAGTACACTCCATCTCACCATCATCCTAGTGCAGGCTGAGTCCTTTTATCACCTGCCCCTAGGAAGAGGTGGCGGCCTGGTGACTTCGGTTAGTGGTGGTGGTGAGCTTCGTTTGCAACAATTTTCTGAAGTTGGTATTGAAAGCCCAAGTGACCTTTCTTTACTGCCAGAATTCAAACTTGACACCTGTTCCTAGGAGGAGGTGGCGGTCGGGTGGCTGTGGTTAGTACAAGTGTCCTTCCTTTCCCTCAATTTTCTTAGGTTGGTAGCGAAAGCGCAAGTGACCTATCTTCCCGCCATTAGCAGTCACTAATATGTGTCTGGATACTTTTGATCAGATATTGTATATATTCTCTCTGAATCCTTCAGGTTGCTCTAGGTCTCTTCCATGTCTGTCACCCATATTTGTGAACAAATAAATGTCTAGATTACGTATTTGTTTACTGTAATGATCTTTCATTACATTCAAAAATACAGCTTCTATGAAGGGTAGCTGTAAATTGTATCGTGTCTAAAAATAAAGCTGGGACTATGAATCTTGGTGAAGGTGTTAACCCTTCTCTAGACATTAACCATTTTATGCAAAACACGTTTCTCAATGGCGGATGACTTCATGCAGACCACTGCTATAGAAGTCTACGTTTGGCTATTCAGGATAATCACCTCGCCCTCGCTTTGCAAAATCTTCCATTCGATGGTTTCTTCATCAGAGAAAAGAGCAAGAAGTCTGTGGGTGAAACGCTAGGAGAATATGGGCTAAGGTAACAGGAGGTAACTGAGTAAAAATTTGATAGTCCAAGGAAGCAGCACGTGTGACTATGTTCTGTGCAGAACGAGCTGAGGCGTTGGGGCGTTATCGTGAAGCACAAACACCCAAATGGACAGCTTCTGATGACCCTTTGCCTTTAGAGCTCCCTGTGACCTCTTCAGGAAATTCCCTTTGTATGTTCTAGTGACGGTTTATCCCTTACATGTACCTGTCCAGTCACATTAATGTGATCACCTGTGAAAAGCCTGTACAGCCACATTTAGCACCACGGACGTGCAGGAAGAGAGTCAGTGGGGTTTTGGAAGGCACCGACGTGGATGTGAAGAAATTCTGACAGGAGTACCATGACCAGCTGCACTGTGTTCCTCTGTTGAGGATCCACGGGTCGAACAGCCTGATGGATGCCGTCCCACAGACTAGGTTTAAACACGGGGAGTCTGGTAGCTACGGGAGTACGCTAAACTCAGTGTGGTGTTCTACGACCCACGCACGTACACTACGAGATGTGTGACACATTGCATTGTCCTGTTGGTAGATGCCATCGTGCTGAGGAAAAAAACCTGTATGTAGGGATAGCATGGATGCATACTAGTGCTGATTCACTGTTCCTTCCAGAACGATCAGATCACCCAGGGAATGCCACGAAAATGATCTCTCATCTCGACTGGACCATTTCGACGATTGTTGCAGTACCGTATACGCCAACGGGTATCTGTCCGATGGAGCATAAAACGTAATTCATCTGAAAAGGCTACCTGCCACCGCTCAGTGGACTTCCAGTTTCGGTACTGTTGTTCAAATTACAGCCTTCGTCACCGATGAATAGAAGTTAGCATGAGTGCATGAACCAGGGCTTGCTGCAGAGGCCTATACACAGTTAATGGTCACTGAAACGACAGTGTTGTTAGCCCATTGGTTCATCTGGGCTGTCAGTTGTTCAACATTTGCACACCTGTTCGTCTGTACAGCTCTCCATAGCCATTTTTCACCCCAGCATTCTATGGCCCGTGGTGCTCCACACTTTTGGATAGCGCCATTTTGCCATTCGCGGTACACCTTAACCCCCGAAATATCAAGGGGGGAATGAGGAGCTACTTTACGCCCAGCTTTTGAAAATATTGTAATTTCAGTTAATGGTCACTGAAACGACAGTGTTGTTAGCCCATTGGTTCATCTGGGCTGTCAGTTGTTCAACATTTTCAAATTCTGAGAAAAATTATTGATTGTTTTTAATGAATTCTGCCAGATCCCATACATGTCTTAAATTTTTCTGTCAAACTTCACACAAAACTTTAAGTCTCAGTAGTAGATGTCACTTTATCCATTATACAGGGTGTTACAAAAAGGTACGGCCAAACTTTTAGGAAACATTCCTCACACACAAAGAAAGAAAATATGTTATTGGACATGTGTCCGGAAACGCTTACTTTCCATGTTAGAGCTCATTTTATTACTTCTCTTCAAATCACATTAATAATGGAAGGGAAACACACAGCAACAGAACGTACCAGCGTGACTTCAAACACTTTGTTACAGGAAATGTTCAAAATGTCCTCGATTAGCGAGGGTAGATGCATCCACCCTGCGTCGCGTGGAATCCCTGATGCGCTGATGCAGCCCTGGAGAATAGCGTATTGTAACACAGCCGTCCACAATACGAGCACGAAGAGTCTCTACATTTGGTACCGGGGTTGCGTAGACAAGAGCTTTCAAATGCCCCCATAAATGAAAGTCACGAGGGTTGATGCCAGGAGAGCGTGGAGGCCATGGAATTGGTCCGCTTCTACCAATCCATCGGTCACCGAATCTGTTGTTGAGAAGCGTACGAACACTTCGACTGAAATGTGCAGGAGCTCCATCGTGCATGAACCACATGTTGTGTCGTACTTGTAAAGGCACATGTTCTAGCAGCACAGGTAGAGTATCCTGTATGAAATCATGATAACGTGCTCCATTGAACGTAGGTTTAAGAACATGTGCTTGATGCTAGTACTGAAGAGCAATGAGACGCATGTCAACACAAGCACCGAACTCACCATTACCTTCCTTCAATTGGGCCAACTGGCGGTGAATCGAGGAAGTACAGTACATACCGACGAAACTAAAATGAGCTCTAACGCGGAAATTAAGCGTTTCCGGACACATGTCCACATAACATCTTTTCTTTATTTGTGTGTGAGGAATGTTTCCTGAAAGTTTGGCCGTATCTTTTTGTAACACCCTGTATAAGGTTAACCATAGAGGCAAGAGAACAGTTTTCAGACAGACTTAGCCGTTTCTGAAATGCTTGTCCCGAAAGCCAATCATCACGCCCTTTTGGACATCAGACAAATCGCTCCGCTTCCGCATTACGACAGCGACTGCACTGCTTTCCGTGTTGCCCCCCATTGTGCTTCGTATACCCTCAACTGGAACTGCAGCCACCTGCCGTCTGTGAGTGGTTATTGCACGTTGACGTCGAACATGGTGGTGGTCACATTAATGTGACTGGACAATGTATACTCTGTAAGCACCGCACCATCACTGCAGCAGTGTGGCACGATGACGGTTGGGTCTCCGACTTTTTTTGGCAGTCGTGGATCCACAGCTTGATTTACTCTATTGTTTCGGGGCCTTTAGGAGCCACAGAGATTCACCAAGCACTCGTCCACCTTTATTAGGCAGCTAAAATGTCGTCTGGGCTCTTCGGATCAAGTTGCATTTCCGGAGCTGCCTCGGTGGAGTGAGCTTCACAGAGAGATTGTCTGTCACTTCGTTGTTCGTCATTCAGATTTGTTTGACCATACTGCAATCGTTTGCACCACTTCTGCAACTTATCATGATTTGGTGCTATCAACGTGTACAACACTATTTACCGCACGATACTCTTACTTTATCAATGTTCTGTGCCATTTTGTTTTGGTCCCTACAGCGTAGTGCAACCTCACTGTGGCGCAAATATTTTAATGTTTACCCCTCGAGTGAAGTCAGCCTGCAAACAAAACAAAAATTAATTACCTAACTTCACTTCCTTCAAAGTGATAATTAACATGTTTTGGCTACCTCTTGTGCTCTCTGATCTGCTCACAAAATTATACAAAAGATCACTGTGATCTTCTGACGACACAAGAACGCTATTCTGTAATCTCGCTTCAGTTTTTTGAAATATTCTCATCACAGATTCGCTTAGTACACACGGGTGCATAGATAATGCACTGCAAACAACATAAATTGTTTAGAAAAGCAGGAGAGATCCATAAAATCTCTTCATAGAGGGTCATGCTCCTCGACAACCCGTTTCTAACGACGTAATCCTCGACAGGACGTAAAATCCTAATATTTCTTTCTTTCGAATTTGTAGTGTAACACTAATGAATCACTTCCTCTTGGGTTATGCAGTACAGCGCATGCACTGGCACTGGCCAGCGTATCTCTTGCGCCAGAAAGACGTAGAGTGTATCTGGGTCACTCTGAGGAAACTACATGTAGGCGGTTGGGGGCCATCAAGCGATTTTCTAGACCTACATTTAGCTCTTACTTAGAAATGGAGTCGATTGTCAATAGAAATGACAAGGGGCATACTTCGTTACTACGAAATGTAGTGGTTGTTAGGGGTGACTATACCCTCGGTTTAATATTTTGCTTCTTGAGAAACAGAGTTTTCGAATTTTGTTACCTTTTTCTCAAATGTTTTCGTCATTATTGTAAGCCAAATACTTCGTAATTACACCTTGTATTATTGTGTAATCGTGCTGACATCCTTATCAAGCAGTATTCACACACTGATTGACTATGTTTAACTTTTGGACACTGATAGCGTTGATTGATACACCACATTCTCGTACCAGAAGAAATACATAAGATGATGATTTAAACATAGAAACTTCTTAATAAACGAAAGAATAAAAGTAGAGAGAGGTCAACATATCAAGATAAACGTGCTCATACAGCATGCACATTCAGCACATACGATAGTAAATACTACGGTTTTCGATAACATCAATTACAAGAAGAGGTATGGTTCTTGTAAAATTTGTGCAACGTATGTGTAGGATACAATTCAGGACAATATTTTCAAATGAATGCATCCAGAGAACTTGCTGTGCTCACTTGGATCGTAAACTTTTGTAAGTATAAACCATTATGTGTTTTGTAAGTGTGCAAGTACTCTGTCCTTCAAATCAAATATGAGTTGCTTCCATCAGACCAATTTCTAATTACACAGTTTACGGGAAATTGATCAACTCTATCTCGTGGCATATAAGAAAATACGATGTCTTACTACTGCTTAGTGCCGTTACTACTGACGCATAGGCCTCACCATTAGCTAACTGACAGTACTGATTGTCGAAATCACTCCAGCGCAACAGAGCACACTCCTTTACCGCAGTGACAACTTGCATCTCACAAAAACATATGAGTATGCATGTATGTGGTTTTCTCACGATCTCCACTGCCTCCTACAAGGGTCATTTTCACCTCCTGAATTTTTAAATTACCCTCACTACAAGTTCATGCATCTCGATCAATGAGGATGTAAAAAATGAATTTAGAGAAACAGTTAACTGAAGGGCGCAATTTGCATACAGTCTACTGGTAGTGAACCATTTGAGATTGTTTAGCATTCGAATTCCTGATCTTGCTAGTTACTCATTCCAACAGAGGATAATTTTATCTCTCTGATACGCTTAGATTTACTGTTACATCAGGATAACTTATTACATAAGAGTACGGTATCAAACGTGTGTGATCCAGGAAATCTGCACGACGTAAACGCCTTCTTCATCGTGCCTACCAATTTCAATGCATCGATCACTTCTAACAAATGATTCCCTCGCGAAACACCCAGAACATTGTACAATTATTGGGAAAGTGGCAAAAACTTTGCAGTAGTGCGTGGTGGCTCCATCCTTTGGGTTCAAAAATGGTTCAAATGGCTCTGAGCACTATGGGACGTAACTACTCAGGTCATCAGTTCCCTAGAACTTAGAAATACTTAAAACTAACTAACCTAAGGACATCACACACATCCATGCCCGAGGCAGGATTCGAACCTGTGACCGTAGCGGTCGCACGGTTCCAGACTGTAGTGCCTAGAACCGCTTGGCCACTCCGGCCGGCCATCCTTTGGGGTTGGGAGCGAGGGGGGATGGTGGAGGGGTGAGTGAAGGGGGTTACGAGACATTCTCCCGGGACTCAAAACATGCAAATAATGTCGACATCCTTTCTGAATAAGATGTAGCTTTTCCTGCTGAAACTTCGGTACTCAGTTTGTATTTTTCCACCAATGGTAGTCTGCGTGAATAAGGAGGGACGTCAAGGGGCGAAGTTTCCAGAATCAAAACTACAGAAGCTATTAACAGGTAGCATTCATACCACATAAGAAATTAAAATAAGGGGATCCCACATCAACGTCTCGTAACAGTGTTCACAACATTGTTGCGATTGAGATAAATTTTTCAATTTTCAGAATATCTACAGGTATCGCATTGATAGCAAATAACGTTTTAAATTTTATTTTTGTGGGCGTTCACAGCCCAAGAAAGTTTTGAGAAGGAAAACACGCTTCAAGTAGGCTGTATTCTTTTTGTTATCTGTTCTACTGGCCAATTTCAACAGTGTGTCATTTTCAAGCACTTGTAATACGTTCAAAAATGATGACACTGGCTTACACATCTATTGTTTACAAGCTCTCGCACATTCTGTGCGTACGTGATGCAAAAACAATACATTACTGTACATGATTAAGTCCATTAGCTGGCACAAACAGAAAGCTACCATATCATAGCTGTTATGGTATGACAAAAGATGTATTAGAATCCTATCTATAGATGGCCGATGACATTAAGTAAGCTACTCGTGCCGCATTCACTGGTGTATGAAGTTAGTTATTCTCAAACCTCTGATATTAAAGGTATCGGCGTAAAACTCACACACCATATGTCATGTCATATAAAACAGCATAAATTACGGTACAAAGTCCAAACTACGAAAGATTATATCAGGCATTCTAATGGGGTGTGCCAGTCAAACCATAGTTGGCTTACAACAATCAGTACAGTTATTTCACAACACATTACAGTACAAATGTGAGAGCCTACAGGATTTATGTGAAGAAGAAGGGACCTACTTTGGATTGGCTGCATGGGCCATATGAGCCATATGTTTGTGACCATTACAACGCCATCTATCACAAAGCGAAAAAAGTGGTTTAAATAAAACATTCATATTTCTTTACGTACTACACGAATATGTAATAAAAATGGAGGTTCCTATTTAAAAAAACACAGTTGATATCCGTTTGACCTATGGCAGCGCCATCTAGAGGGCCAACCATAGCCCTGTCTGGTTTCCCCCTTCAAGCTATACAAGTTTCGTTCTTTGTAGTTTTTACGTTTGACGCTTATTTCGTGAAATATTTGGCCCGGTCACTATCAATGGACCACCATGTATACTATGTAATCAAAAGTATCCAGACACCCCCAAAACATACGTTTTCCATATTAAGTTGCATTGTACTGCCATCTACTACCAGGTACTCCATATTAGCGACATCAGTAGTCATTAGGCGTCGTTAGAGAGCAGAATGGGACGCTCCACAGAATTCACAAAATTCCAACGTGATCAGGTGATTGGGTGTCACTTGAATCATACGTTTGTATGCGAGATTTCCGCACTCCTAAACATCCCTAGGTCCACTGTTTCCGATGTGAAAGTGAAGTGGAAACGTGAAAGGACACGTACTGCACAAAAGCGTACATGCAGACCTCGTCTGTTGGCTGACAGAATCCGCCAGCAGTTGAAGAGGGTCATAACGTGTAATAGGCAGTCATGTATCCACATCATCACACAGAAATTCCAAACTGCATCAGGATGCAATGAAAGTGCCATGACAGTTAGGCGGGAGGTGAGAAAACTTGGATTTCATAGTCGAGCGGCTGGTCATAATCCACACATCACGCCGATGAATAGCAAACGTCGCCACGCTTGGTGTAAGGATCGTAAACACTGGACGATTGAACAGTGGAAAAACGTTGTATGGGGTGACGAATCACGGTATGCAATATGGCGATTCGATGGCAGGGTGTGGGTATGGCGAATGCCCGGTGAACGTCATCTGCCAGTGTGTGAAGTGCCAACAGTAAACTTAAACGGCGGTGCTGTTATGGTGTGGTAGTGTTTTTCATGGAGGGGGCTTGCGCCCCTTATTGTTTTCGTGGCACTATCACAGCACAGGCATACACTGATCTTTTAAGCACCTTCTTGCTTCCCACTGTTGGAAAGCAATTCGGGGATGGCGATGGCATCTTTCAGCACGTTCGAGCACCTGCTCATAATGCACGGCCTGTGGCGGAGTGGTTACACGACAATAACATCCCTGTAATGGACTGACCTGCACAGAGTCCTGACCTGAATCCTATAGAACACCTTTAGGATGTTTTGGAACGCCGACTTCGTGCCAGGCCTCACCGACCGACATCGATACCTCTCCACAGTGCAGCACTCTGTGAAGAATGGGCTGCCATTCCCAAAGAAACCTTCCAGCATCTGATTAAACCTATGCCTGCGTGAGCGGAAGCTGTCATGATGGCTAAAGGTGGGCCAACACCATAATGAACTCCAGCGTTACCGATTGAGGGAACCATGAACTTGTAAGTCACTTTCAGCCAGGTGTCTGGATATTTTTGATCACATATTGTGATATAATAAGGTATATCCATCCATTTAGTAACATCTTTATTTCAAATATAGTGGGTTTCTTCACTTGTAACTGAAAACCTACCTTCCTCAGGTATTTATTACAATTTTAGATCTTTAAGCACTGTGAACTGTATAATACTTCTAGATCTTTAGGCCTGGAATTTTATTAATTTACCTCCACTATTTTATATAGTATTATAATATCCACTACTTCTTAATTATTCATTTAGCTCATAATCTTTAAAGAACTATAATTTCCCTACATAACACTGTTACTTCTGTGAGCTCATAGTGTAGTTTTACTGTTTCAACCACGTTATTTTATCTGGCTTTGTAACAAACTTTTCCCTCAAAAATTTACCGGTTACTTAGATGTTGTAGAAATGTAAATTAGTTATGTAATATTTTAACTTCTGAAGAACTTTATTTTTATGTTTATTAGTATTATAATCTTAATCAGCTGTGTCAATCCTCACTGAAATTAGTACACCGCCGATCATTAGTAGTATAGGTTTGACGGAACTGTGTAGTACTTGCATAAATTTTAGAATTATTCGTCTTTTCTGGAACATCCCTCCCCTCCCCCTTCCCCCAATTGGTTTCAGTCTATTTTAGTCTACTTGTGTTATTACTATCAATAATTTACAACTTACCATCCCTTCCTACATAAAAAAGCAAGCTTTGCACTTCATGCACAGTTTACCTCACAGCACCATATAAAAGACGTATGGAATTAGGATGTTTTATATATGTACAATGTATTCGAAATTCCAATTAGTGAATTATATATAAATATTTATCTTGGTTTAAATTAATCTGTTCCTCCTGTTAATTTACTAATGGAGATTTTAGTATTCAGTCTGACTAATATGCCCCATGAAGATGCTTGGCATATTTTTAGTGGTGTTAAGATGACAATGAATGCTACGTTTGTACATGCTATGTGTCACATGGTGTATGAGCTAAGAATCAGCTAGTATTATAAGGCCTACAAGTATGAGTTCTAAGTTAGACTATTTTCCTCAAAACTGTAGCTACTACTTCCATTTCACATTAAGCTGATCAGTAATTTAGATGGCCTGTACAAGCAATCCAGAGTAGGTCGCTCCTCCTTCACATAGCACTTGTAGGTTCCCAAATCTCTACTGTAATATGCTGTGAAATAACTGTACTGACATGTTGGAATCCAACTTTGATTTTGTAGTATTTTTATAACACCGTATAAAACACAAAGACAAAAACGCACCTAGTAAATGTATAATCTATTACTGAGTCTAACCTGCTACATGTAAAGGGTCTGACAAAATCTTTTGTAGTTTGGACTTTCTACTGTAATTTCTAATATTACATATGGCATGGATGTGATGTGTTTTAATCCATTACTTTTCATAAGACCGCACATGTGAGAATAATGAACCTAACACGGCAGTGAATATGGCACCGTTAGTTTACTTAATGTTATCGAACAGCCACAAATAAGACTGTAAACATCTTTTGTCATACCGTAACAGCTGTGCCTGTACTATGATACGGCAGCTTTCTGTTTTTGTCGGATAATGAACATAATCACGTACAATATGGTATTGTTTTTGTGGAAAATACTCACAGGAATACGATGTATACCTGTGTACATGCACTATCGATGTATTACAACGTAAAGTGAAGCTGGAAGCTTCAGATATGTAGGTAACCTGGGTTGTACGAGCCTGTAAACAATTGAGGTATAAACCTATGTCACCATTTTTGAACGCATTTCAAGTGTTTGAAAATGACCCACGGTTGAAATTGGTCAACAGCACAGATAATAAAAAGAACACCGTCTACGAGGACCATATCTTCACTCTGAAAGAAAATAGCATTTTGCTGTTCCTTGAGTGATGGGGATAGAGAAGTTATCGAAATTCAAACTACTTTTCTCTAAACAAAGCATGAAGTTTTATGCCCTTTCAAAGATGCAGTTTAATTACTAAAGGTGAAATGAGATCTAAGACATCAGTCACAATTCTTGCTTCATGTGTTTAGAGCAACAAGATATGGATTTCATTTGCCAAAAAGTGCTTAATCTTGAAGAGTTTTCTAACGATATTCCAGTTGCATAGAAGGTTAGAAATGTTTCTGCATTTTCTAGACATGAATATATCAGCCGTATATGAACAGAAGTGAAGGGAACACTTAATACCTGCAGTTGGCATTCAGATTTCAGTTATTGCAACCACTACAATCTCTCTGTCTTTTAATAATCACAGCACTATCCATAAACAAACCTTTCCAAGCTCTAATCCAAACGTTTTAGGATTAGACTTTCCGCTGTCTACTGCAACTTTTTCAGCAATATGTTTCATTTACGGAATGTGGTATCATGCATAAAAGTATCTGGACGACCTGAATTTCGGTAAACCTGATTTTTATGCAAGCCACATAACACAACTGTCTTCCAGGTCATCTGCTCTCTACTCGGTACTGTCGTTTGACTATACAAAATGACTGCTACAATAACCCACAAGAGAAAATAGCTGTATACGGCTATCGATCCCGATGCTTGTAGTGAAATTGCGTGCTTATCGAATATCGTCTCAGTTATGTGACTGGAATCGTGATTTGATCTCAGTAACTAACGAAAAGTCATCGAGTAAAACCGAAGTGACTTCCGGCGTTCGCCAAGGCAGTGTTATAGGCTCTTTGCTGTTCCTTACCCATAAAAACGATTTAGGAAACAATTTGAGCAGCCGTATTAGGTTGTTTACAGATGACACTGTCGTTTATCGACTAGTATAGTCACCAGAAGATCAAAACAAATTGCAAAACGACTTAGAGAAGATATCTATATGGTGCGAAAATTGGCAATTGACTCTAAATAACGAAAAGTGTGAGGTCATTCACATGAGTGCTAAAAGGAATCCGTTAAACGTCGATTGCACGATAAATCAGTCAAATCTAAAGGCTGTAATTTCAACTAGATACCAAGGAATTACAATTACGAACAGCTTAAATTGGAAGGAAATCGTAGAAAATGTTGTGGGGAAGGCTACCCTAACACTACGTTTTACTGGAAGGACACTTAGAAAATGTAACAGATCTACCCTAAAGAGACTGCGTACACTACGCTTGTCCGTCCTCTTTTAGAATACTGCTGCGCCGTGTGGGATGCTTACCAAATAGGAATGACGGAGTACATCGAGAAAGTTCAAAGAAGAGCAGCACGTAGGATTTGGGGTGGTCATGATTAAAACAAAAGCGTTTTTCTTTACAGTGTAATCTTCTCACGAAATTTCAATCTCCAGCTTTCTCCTCTTAATGTGAAAATCTTTTGTTGTCGCCGACCTGCATAGGGAGAAACGATCATCATAAAAAATAAGAGAAATCAGAGCTCGCACGGAAAGATATAGGTGTTCGTTTTTTCCGCGCGCTGTACGAGAGTGGACTAATAGATAATTATTGTGAAGGTGGTTCGTTGAACCCTCTGCCCACTTAAAGGCGATTTGCAGGGAATCCATGTACACTCCTGGAAATTGAAATAAGAACAACGTGAATTCATTGTCCCAGGAAGGGGAAACTTTATTGACACATTCCTGGGGTCAGATACATCACATGATCACACTGACAGAACCACAGGCACATAGACACAGGCAACAGAGCATGCACAATGTCGGCACTAGTACAGTGTATATCCACCTTTCGCAGCAATGCAGGCTGCTATTCTCCCATGGAGACGATCGTAGAGATGCTGGATGTAGTCCTGTGGAACGGTTTGCCATGCCATTTCCACCTGGCGCCTCAGTTGGACCAGCGTTCGTGCTGGACGTGCAGACCGCGTGAGACGACGCTTCATCCAGTCCCAAACATGCTCAATGGGGGACAGATCCGGAGATCTTGCTGGCCAGGGTAGTTGACTTACACCTTCTAGAGCACGTTGGGTGGCACGGGATACATGCGGACGTGCATTGTCCTGTTGGAACAGCAAGTTCCCTTGCCGGTCTAGGAATGGTAGAACGATGGGTTCGATGACGGTTTGGATGTACCGTGCACTATTCAGTGTCCCCTCGACGATCACCAGTGGTGTACGGCCAGTGTAGGAGATCGCTCCCCACACCATGATGCCTGGTGTTGGCCCTGTGTGCCTCGGTCGTATGCAGTCCTGATTGTGGCGCTCACCTGCACGGCGCCAAACACGCATACGACCATCATTGGCACCAAGGCAGAAGCGACTCTCATCGCTGAAGACGACACGTCTCCATTCGTCCCTCCATTCACGCCTGTCGCGACACCACTGTAGGCGGGCTGCGCAATGTTGGGGCGTGAGCGGAAGACGACCTAACGGTGTGCGGGACCGTAGCCCAGCTTCATGGAGACGGTTGCGAATGGTCCTCGCCGATACCCCAGGAGCAACAGTGTCCCTAATTTGCTGGGAAGTGGCGGTGCGGTCCCCTACGGCACTGCGTAGGATCCTACGGTCTTGGCGTGCATCCGTGCGTCGCTGCGGTCCGGTCCCAGGTCGACGGGCACGTGCACCTTCTGCCGACCACTGGCGACAACATCGATGTACTGTGGAGACCTCACGCCCCACGTGTTGAGCAATTCGGCGGTACGTCCACCCGGCCTCCCGCATGCCCACTATACGCCCTCGCTCAAAGTCCGTCAACTGCACATACGGTTCACGTGCACGCTGTCGCGGCATGCTACCAGTGTTAAAGACTGTGATGGAGCTCCGTATGCCACGGCAAACTGGCTGACACTGACGGCGGCGGTGCACAAATGCTGCGCAGCTAGCGCCATTCGACGGCCAACACCGCGGTTCCTGGTGTGTCCGCTGTGCCGTGCGTGTGATCATTGCTTGTACAGCCCTCTAGCAGTGTCCGGAGCAAGTATGGTGGGTCTGACACACCGGTGTCAATGTGTTCTTTTTTCCATTTCCAGGAGTGTATATGTAGAATACCACGACGGTGGAAATACGACAAAACACATTATTAGAGAAGACGCAGCCATTACGCTTGGAAACTCACATTCATGATAACAAATGACATTTCAAAAGACAAGTTTCAACTGGAAACTACATGACAAATTTTTTACACTATACTGGGATCCGAGACTCCAATCCAGCAATTATTTTTCCTGTTAACTAACCACAAAAACCCTTAATATGGTTGCAGTCACAAGTAGCGAAGTGCGTGCATGTTTAAACTGGAAACGATATGGCATAAATTTTATGTTTGGCGGAGGTCTGAACCTAGCATCCTATCGGTTTCTTACCTAAGCACAATCAAATGTTAGAAATTGAAATTTTTCACCAGTAGCTAGATGGCTGATACATTTTACGAGACAAAAGGTCTTATCTTAGCGGGATTCGAACCCAGCATCGGATGTTGCTAACTTCTAGTCACAAACAGACGTAAAAAGTCTATGTACACAAATTTGAACTGGTAATAAAAAGTTCTGTGCTGACTGGGAGTCGACCCCTCCATATATAATGCTTGTTGACTACACAAGAAGAGACGTTGACTATAAAATTATTTTTCACCGGTAACTAAGAGTGAAATAATACAATGAAATGTTCTGTGTCTGACTTGAAGTCGAAAACGGTACCAATAATTTCTCACAACCCACGGAGAATTGTTACTTATCATCATAATATTATTGTCCGTAGTTTGTAGTGCGCAAGCCGTAGGTAGAAATGACACGATGTAAACTTTTGTGCCAGACCAGAATTCCAAACCAGACATGCACGCCGCGCGGGGTAGCCGTGCGGTCTCAGGCGTCTTGCACGTTTCGCGCGGCTCTCCCCGTCGGAGGTTCGAGTCCTCCCTCGGGCGTGCGTGTGTGTGTGTGTGTGTGTGTGTGTGTGTGTGTGTGTGTGTGTGTGTGTGTGTGTGAGTGAGTGTGAGTGTGTGTGTTTTGTCCTTAGCGTAAGTTAGTTTAAGTTAGATTAAGTAGTGCGTAAGCCTAGGGACCGCTGACGCCAGCAGTTTGGTCCCATAGTCCTTACCACACATTTCCAATTTCCAGACATGCACTCTTCGTGACGACCTCGAGGAGTTCGTAATCTTGGGGAAACAATGAAACAATGGAACTGAATTGTCTGAGAGGGACAGACTCAGCGAAAGGGGAGCTGCGAGTTCCAATCTCAGTCCACCACAAAGATTTTAAACATCTCAAGAACAAATACAGTAAGAAATAAATGTCCTCTGACGTTCCATGATTATTTAACTATTAATAAAAAAATTCGCTTAAGTGGTGACAGAGTGTCAACCTCGTGTCAGTCCCGCCTCTGCCATGGCCAACCAACATCAACTCTCCTCCAGTAGGAAGCAATTGGACGTTATGTTTAATGTAGATTTGGAACCACGGTGCAACCCTCCACTGCTCAACTGGCGTTACCAGAGGTGGGGACGGTCTGTTTCTGGTTGGTACCTGATTTATAAATCGAACCCAGGCCTTACGCATACTTAGCTAGAATCATTACAGCAGCCTACGCAGAGCGTGGTTCATGATTTTGTATTAAAGAAAATTGCTTCACACAGAAAGAGAATTCTGATTCCTTAGACGTTGCTTACAACCCGTTCGAAACATTCATTTCCTTTCTCGTTCGTATCTATATTCACCAAATGCCTTGGCTACCATATGCGAGCTTTTGATTTGATTTTGTAATCGCTGAAATAAAATCACTTACAGCCAGCGGCACGAACTACGAACACGATAGTATGCAGAAATTTCTACCAGAAGTGTTGTTTTCCACTTGTGCTTTTGTGCTGATGTATGTATTTATGTTCGGCTCATAAATATGGCGCAGTATAAACGCAATGCCCAGATATCGAACGTACACTCGTATTTATGATTTTATACAGCATTTCGTCCCATAAGTACGTAGACAAGGGCGTAGTGACATTTCCTCAGCATTTTATGTGAAGAATGTTGACGTATATAAAACATGAACTCAGAAGTTTTAATGAAAAAACTTAGAACTAATTAAACCTAAATAACCTAAGGACACCACACACATCCATGCCCGAGCAAGGATTCGAACCTGTGACCGTAGCGGTCGCTCGGCTCCAGACTAGCGCCCAGAACCGCACGGCCAATTCGGCCGGCGAAATGTCGTTTGGTTTGTTGTTAATATATTAATCAATTATCATTTTCTATTTGACTTTCTAAATTGTTCTTGCCGTGACACGGCATGATGCATATTTGCAAGGTATGAGGATTGCTATGTAAGCATTAGTAAGCGGAGCATGAAATGGGAAAAAATCTAATATTTGTGATATTTTGTTATCTTTGGATTTAATTGACGGTTACAGGCAAAGGAGGCGGTTGGAATGATTTGGGTCGTGTGTGGAAGAAGTGCAGAAAGGAAATCACGTTAAAGGATTCTTTCCTGATTTCAAGTAGAACTGCTTCGACGTGAATTGTTCGCACATTCAAGAAAAGCAACAGGCTTCGATGAATGACAGTTTTAACAGAATGGTATACCTTTTTACTGGCAAATGTGATGAACTGCAACCGTTCAACCTCCATGAGACACTTGCATTCAGTTGTCAACGTTTAGTGAAATGAAAAAGGAAGCTTAAGGTTAAGCATCTCATCGACGATGAGACGCTGTGTATTACCTTCAAATAGTAAATAATGGTTGGCGCGCGTTATGTATGTAATGGCACAATGAAGATGTTTTATGTTAAGGTTTGCATTATAAGGAAGGGGGCGGGGGTCCATCGCATTTGGCATCTGTTGGTAACAGCTGAGAAACCGTGCCGTCGCACCATACGAAGAACTTCCAAGGGGTCGTGCGGTAGCGTTCTCGCTTCCAGCGCCCAAGTTCCCGGGTTCGATTCCCGGCGGGGTCAGGGATTTTCTCTGCCTCATGATGACTGAGTGTTGTGTGATGTCCTTAGGTTAGTTAGGTTTAAGTAGTTCTAAGTTCTAGGGGACTGATGACCATAGATGTTAAGTCCCATAGTGCTCTGATCCATTTTAACCATTTTGAACTTCCAAGGAAATTGCAACTAGTGTTGCCACTGTAGGGCAACGACCGTGCTGATTTCACAAAAAAGTCGATTCTAGAGCTCGGCTTCAAGGCAGTCCCTAGCGCACTTAGTCTTCTAATCTTGTGCCCTCAAACATTTATCTTTCTTGCTCTTCATCGAACAACCAGCAAGACAGTTTCTTTCTGGACAAAAATGCTCTTTAAGCTTGGATTGATGACATCTTTATCTTCGAACCAGTAGCGTTCCAGAAGCGTGGAACCCATAACTTACCTGGCCATGGTCACACGTTTTAGTTATTGGGGGTAGGGAATATATTGCTGATGATTAATTTCGCTCGTTATGATAATATGCTCTGTTTCAATATAACGAAGTACAACTTACCAAGATACCATTACAACAGAAGATTAATTAAAGAAAACGAATTGTATCTGTAATACCAGCCTGCCAAAAGCATCACGCATTAGCAAGGTATTATGCACTTTTGTCTCTGATATGGTTTGTGTCTACGTGAAATCCTGTGTCCTAACCAAGAAGCATTTCAGGATTACCGCGAAAGCATATAATTCTTGCAGTGAGAGCAGGCACAGGAAAAACCCCATTTAACGAATTATTCAGCGTCACACATAATAAATGTAAAAAGTGTGTCGGTATAAGCAGAGAAATGTAGCTTTAAACAAGGGTGCTAACTCACAATTTTTTAAATCTTTCCCTTTAGATCTAGTGGGTATTAAATCGAAATTAAGGAGAAACTGAATATGGTGAAGCTAATATATCCCTAACGGTTTTCGTTCAGGAAGCTTACAACTCATTTAGAGCAAACTCAAAAGGCAGAGAATATTTTTAGGCGTCTAGCGACATCATAACGTAGAGCTAAAGCAGCACAAAATGGCACACATTACCACTTAAGCTAGCGAGGCAGTACTGCCACGAGCATTATCACCGTGGATTACTGTTGGTTAACAGAGATAATCAGTTATGCTAAATATGAGATTCTGTGTGGAATAACTTTCCCGAAATCAAATAATAAATTTGACGCCCCAGTGTTACACCTTAATTGGGAATCATTCAGATTATTTATCGGAAATGGCAATAAAATATCAAGTGAATCTGTCAGGACAGTTGTGAACCACACCAGGGCGTAAATCGACGGTCACGTAGTTGCCAAATGTATTCTACAATGTCGCCAGTTCTTCGTTAGATCTGCGACAGGTAAAAAACCTTTACTCAACAGATGTGCTAAGGTAGCACTTCGGAAGCTCGCCTTCCGAAGACTCGGCGACGCTGACTGCTACCATGTTGACTGGCAGTCGAATGTTATCTGAAGTGTAGCCCAATGAATTTTATTCATATTTCTGTAACTATGATTTTGGTCTAACGCATAGGTACAAATAATATTCACCGACTGTAGCTCGAACATCATAAGTAAAGAGCAGGTTAAATTATCTGGATGGTACAACTTTTCGGTAGCTGATGTAATTCTTTTTTTTTGCGTCATAATGAGAAACTCATTCACCAGACGCGATTCATTTCTTTTAATCTTCCAGTATCACCCACTGTTATACTCTAAACATAACGGGGCGATGACACTCCTTATTCTTTTGGTCGTTACGAGCTTAAAAACAATTTTTCTAAAGAATACATTCATTGCGTTTATAGAAAACCACGAATAACAAAAGGTTTCAAAACAAGTAAGTGACATGGGCTCAAAAACTCGCAAAGAAATGGACCCGGCGATGTACGTAGAGCAAACTCGATTCGTGCGTCTGATGACACGAAAGGAGAAGCAGCTGTCATCAGCACATGTAAAACGGAACATAAAACGTTGACAGTATTGAATGTGTTGACTGAAATATGTCTTCATTAAGCGAAATTGCCATCAGTCTTTAATAATCAAAATAATAAATAGTATCATATATTTGTAGTGATAACAATACAATCGCTGATTCTGCTTCGTCAAGGAAAGCGAAACGCGTCTGATGAATGTGTTTGTCGACATTCAATACACATCAGACGCCAGGGAAAGCAAAATCTTAGTACGAGGACAATTAAGCTGAGCGTGAGATGCAGTTTATATGCAGCACTTTGCAACTGGCGATGTTTGTTTCACAATTAGTTCAAATGGCTCTTAGCACTATGGGACTTAACTTCTGAGCTCATCAGTCCCCTAGAAATTAGAACTACTTAAACCTAACTAACCTAAGGACATCACACACATCTCCATGACCGAGGCAGGATTCGAACCTGTGACCGTAGCGGTCGCTCGGTTCCAGACTGTAGCGCCTAGAACCGCTCGGCTACTACGACCGGCTCACAATTAATTACTTGATTTTTAATACTAGTGAAGCTTCTACAGTAACGGAAAAATCATATGCGAAGTGATATAGCGTAATTGTTAAAACGGACTACGACGGTAAATAGTGCTCTACTTATGGCTGAATATGACTGATTTGGTGACCACAATTTGAAAAATTTCATTTCCTCTGCTAATGACATGCAGAGTGAGTTCAACATGCTCTGAAAGTACCTGCCTTCTGAAGGTGTCAAAAACAGTGTTGTATCGGGTAAGAATCAGAACTGCAGAGATGGTTCTGCATATGCTCTTCCATGCACTACGTGATTATCTCTTCTTAGCAACTTGTTGCTCCCTACCGTAATCCGTTGGTTGCTAAAATTACTGTGTTAATTCCCAGGGCTAGTTCGAGAACATTTTCCCAAGCAAGTGACTTATCATTCTGCGCCCCCCTCTCCCTCTATGCTCCCATTTCCCTCGCACATTCTCATCCGTGTCAATTTTCGCTACTAACTGTGATGTATACAGTAATCAAGGGTCAGTTCTAAAGCCCTGTATAATGCTAATGCACAACCGTTACGGTGGCCTGAAATATTGAAATTCGTGTCAGTTGTGAGCGATAATGAAACACGGAATAGAGATTTTGAGCCAGAATTGAAGTCTCAGACGTCACAATGGAAAAGTTCCGATTCTCCAAACCCAAAAAAAATTTCGCCGTCAACAATAAAAGGTGAAATTGATGCTGTTCTTTGAGCATGACATGACTCGAGTTGGAGAAACAAACTCAGTGCCCTAGGGGACGTCTGTAACAGGTGCGTACTTCAAGCAGTTTCAGCAAAATATTTTGCTCGGATAATTCGTCATTTAAGGCCTGAAGTTCTTGCAGCTGGTGCATGATAATGCAAGACAGCATACTGCCCTACTAGTGAGAGAAACGCTTGACAAATGTGGATGGGAAATACTTCTCTGTCCACCATACAATCCTGATATCAGCCCACAGGCTTTAATTTGTTTCCCAATTTGAAGGAACAACTGCGTAGAAAACATTTTCATACAACTGATGAAGTTTCCAATGAGTTGACCCAAATAATCAGGCAGCTCAACAATGAAAGTGCCCTGTCCGGAATACGGAAGCTGCCAAAAAGTTGGGAAGCTGTCATAAGCAAGAATGGAGATTATATTGAGGGCCTGTAAAGGTATTTTGTTAAATAAATTATTTTCACAATTTCTGTCTTACAGTGTGCAGAAATTTTGAAATGATCGTGGTACAAGTCTTGCAGCTGGGTGCCAAGGGTGCCGCAGGTGGTCGTTACTGATGTGATACGTCCTGTACCAAAACCTTGCAGTTGTGGCGCCTCTGGACCGTCTCGGCTTGTGTCGCTTGGCCTAAGACCGGCCCTGTTAATTCCGTAGATAATTTGCATACGAAATCTTATCGTCCAGTACACAAGCGAAATGATGGTCACAGCACTTGTTCTGTGTGTTATAGTTTGACAAAAAAATCAGTTCAACGGCACCAGCTTTCACCGTTTAGACTTTTACTGAAAGTTAGAGCGTCCTGCATGACAGACTCATTCCCGTCTACACCTCACTTTTTCACTCTTCACAAAAGCACAAAACAACTGCCAAAAGCCAACATATTGTCTGATCCTCAAATTTTTTCATACTAGGCAAATGCCTAATGTATTCTAACTATTGGAATAGATCTTTCTAAAACATTTACAAAGGAACTTTCACCTTTGACAATTTGTGTGACTATTATGTTTTCTGTTTTACGTTCCGGTGAGCCCGCAGCATAGTATACGTCATTATACGACATAATGAAGTTGAAAGCTCCAAAATTACGTCGAATAAGGTAATATACTTTTTATATTTTACACGACAGACCTGTTTCGGCTTAATGACATTATCAAGGGATCTGAGAAAATAACGTTGGTAAGTCTATGTTCTATGTTTACATTTGCATTGGTACTTAAATCTAGTTGAGAGTGACGACCGTAATGGACCTATAGTAAATTGCTTCCGTCAAGTCGTGGTAAGTATAACGTTTTCTGTGGTAACGAAACGTAAAATATACGTTTTGGACGGTTATTTTGACAGTTCAGCATTCTATGAATTCTTTACTACGATGTTACATGTTTACAAAATATGTACAGCTTACCAGAGATGATGTTACATTTCGTTGTCCTTATTTTCCTTTGAATTTTATCTATGATGGTTGTATGTTTTGTTTTCCCTATGACCATCCATTTGATAGTCTATTATACCAATAAAGTTTTCGAAGTAGTATTTATTTTTAAAGAAAGACAGAATACATTGCCATGAAAGCCATAAATGTAAGACAAGAAGCCAGTGATGCAATCGCAGTAAAATCGGCCAAAGGAAATTGTACCGTTACAATCACCCGCAATAACTACATAAATAAAGTTTTGACATGTCTCGAAACTAACAACATTTCAGATCAACCACATAAACCAGCAAAAAAAATATGTAGCATAAGTAAAGAAAAAAATTCAGAATTGCAGCGCAATTCTAATGGAATAAGAAAAGAAATCACGTATTTTTATGGACCCCAACCACACCAACATTATCTCTTCACCCAAACATACATAAAATATCGAATATGATCTACCCGATTGTGAACTTCACAGTAGTCCTACATATGTAATAAGTAAAATGTTGATCAAACTGCTAACAGAGTTGTATACACACAACAAGAAATGTAACACAAAGAATTCACGTACTTCAACAAAACAAAAAAAAAGCATACAAATTCTACCTAATAGCAGATTTTTCTCTTTTGGCGATACAAACCTATCTACCAACATACCAGTAAGGGAAACAATACAAATTATAAAATAAAATCTTTTACAGCATAGGAAAATTTCTATCGCAGGGATTTAAGAAATCACATATCTCTTTTAAACTACTTTATCCCAAAATTATTTTGAATTAAATGCAAAAATTTATACCATATCAGATATAGTAGCTATGGAAAATGTGTAACCGGCACAACTGCAGATTTATTTCTCGGTACATTACAAGAAAAAATTTTCATTTCACAGTGCCCGAGACTTAATCAACTCATCTACTATTATAAATATGTGCATGACACTTTACTACTGATTGACAGAAACAATACAGACATCAATAATATCCATCATTCACGTAACAATCTCCCTCTCAGTATCAAATTTACTATGGAAAAGGAAGTAGGTAATTCAGTAAACTACCTTGATCTCAAAATTAGCAAATGCAAATACCGCCACACATATGATGTGTACAGAAAACCAATCATCACAGATAATATAATAAATGCCAACTCTTGAAATTCCTTAAACACAAAAGCATGTCTTCTTCCACTCAATTATTAACAGAATAATCAGTTTACCTCTGAAACAGCCAGCAATACAAAAAGAACTGAAATCAGGAAGTTACATACCCAACAAAATGATACAGAAACAAAATTGTATAAAAAACACACAAAACCGAAACCCATCATGATACATAATGACATACATCTTACTAGAGAAACCTTCACAAAACAGAGCACAATCTACATTCCTACAATTTAGCTAGGAAGAACACAAAATAAGGTAAATGCATTATTTAAATCCACACATATGCAACTGACCTTCCCTACAAATAACAATCTTATAACGAAATTACGTTCATGCGCAAAAAAATCTCTGAATACGCCATTTCTGGATTTACAAAATCACCCGTAACGATTGAGATAATTTTTGTATTTACCAAACCAGACGAAATTTTAACATCAAATTTAAAGAGCGCACTAGAAACAATGATAATAATCCATCAAGCTTCTAATTACATCTGAAAATTCAACACCATAAAGCCGAGAAAACTGAATCTGCGGTAGAAATATTACACAGAATACCCACACGACTTATTATGAAAATGCTCCAAGGACTGGAAATATATAGCTATTCGTACAAGAAGATATCCACACGAAATGCTAAATGAACACACAGACTTCAACCGCAAATATTATCTCGAAAACTTTATCGACACAATAGAATACGAAAAGTGGTAGTCATATGGAAAACAAAAGATACACAGAATATAGATAAAATTCAAAGGAAAATAAGAACAACGAAATGTAAAATCATCTCTGGTAAGATGTATGTACTTTGTAAGCAAATAGCCCAGTAGTAAAGGACTGTCAAAAATAATAAACTGTCAAAATATCTGCAAAAAAGTATTTACGTTTTCTAACGACAAAAAATTTGAAACTTATCACGACTTGACAGAAAAAATTTCCTGTAGATGCAGTAACGTCGTCACTTTCAATTAGACTAAGTTCCAATGCAAATCCGAAATAAAACAGCCACGATTTACGTATAGATATTCTTGCCCATGCTATTTTCGCACATCACTTCATAATAGCAATAAGCCGAAACAGGCCCTGTCGTATAAAATATTAAAAATATGTTACCTTATTGAAGCAATTTTTGGAGCATTCATTTTCATTATGTCTTATAATTTCATTTTCATTTGAAAATGGAAAAGAATAGAAGCGATTCGTTTGAGGTGATGTTTTTCAGAGAGTGATGAAAATTAAGTGCCTGACAAGATAAGGAATGAGGAGCTTCGCTACAGAAACGACGACGAAAGGAATTCATGCAAAATATTAATTAAAACTGGGTGACAAAAAACATATTAAGACAGCAGGACACAACATCCATGGTACTAGAGACAGCCCTGGAGAAAAGAAGCTGTATTGGAAGACAGATATTAACATACAGTAAAACTTTTTCAAAATGGAATAACATGGACTAATGTAATTTTCTAAACTGGATAAGTTTCCAGATTACACAAAATACACTAGGCTACATAGAATTCATAAAACACCATTCACTAAAGTAATAAATTTATAATTATGTAATTATTTACTTACCTTTACTGACCATACAGCAGATGTTCGCTTAGTGTATATTGTAGAACAGAATTCTACACTATTACACTAACTGACAAATAATGCAGCATGAATAAAGAGGCATCTTATTCATATCTTGAAACCCTGCTGCGTTGAAGCACCTGGTGACAGTTTCGAGCTCTGTTTCCTTTACTACCAAGTGCATCAAGTTTACTTCTTCCAGGACAGAAACCGGCCGTGCAAGAGCAAATGCACTTTCGACACTAATAATAAGAGACTGAATCAATTATTGCCTATAACGAGACTAGAATGTGTAAATAACCCCCTGATCGTTGTGTGAGGCTAGTTGAACCTGGAGGGAACCAAGCCAATTTCACGTTTGATAACTCGGCTTTCGGGTGACTGGTTGCCTTGTATAGGAGAAGGGGAACTCGGCGATTTCCTTTTTTTCATTTTGACAGTCAAAGAGCCCAGCAACTCTTCCATGAGACCACTCACCATCCACGCCTTTTTATTGCTAGGCCATGAGACTGCTAGCGCACTGATGGCTGTTTTTGAAACAACGGGGTTTCGCTGCATTTCGAATCACTAATGGCTTCTCGATTTCACCTAACATGTTTCCACTCAGCAGTATAGTGAGCCTTTCCTTGTACATTTTTCTACCTACCCACTTTTCACCCAGAATTGCTAGAGAAATTAAAGGTAGTGCGCGATAAAATAGTCCGTTTCATGGGCAATGAACACGTTTTTCAGGTCATAATTCGCAATTAGGTTATGCAGTGTTGTCTTCGTTTCTGTTGCTAACTTTCCTGCAGATCCTTAGCTTCCTCACACGCTTTATTCCACACGATGTTGTGCCTAGTTTTGGAACTGTCCAGGCATTACAAGGATGTCGTACTCAGTATTTCCAAGCTCTATAGCACCTTTTAGAGCCTTGCTTTGTAACAAGCATGCGGACAAAGGTAAGCTTTTTGCCCTCGTACTTACGAACCATCCCCACACCATCTAATTAGCATCTTCATTTCCGGTCTTCTTCGCCTACCTCTACATTTGCACGTTCTCTTTCATCCATTCATCCATTATCGTGTCCTTGTTTCTTAAAGTTTCATAAATTTGTGCTTTCCGCTTCATACAAAAAAATTACCTTATGTAAGTGTCTTGAATGCGTCGGGACTGAAATATTTGTACGGCTTGATTAGATTTCCGAATTATGCACGTTCCGCTTTGATCAAGTTTTACTGTACATGCATCAATGACTGAAAACATTTAGTGCAAATGGAGAGGTTGGCACAGCAGAGTAGGTTGTGATGAGCTGCATCAAATCATTCAAGACCAAAGCGGAAAATACACTTCATTAGAAAACTGTGTATATTTGAAATAACAGTGCTTCTATTATTAAGATACACGATGTATTTTTCCTTCGGATATGAATAAATTTCCAAAAAAAGATTGCAACGTACTTCATAATAACACAGCCACTACTGTTTGGTATTTATTCACCAATACCAGGCCCTCGACTCTCAATAAGTATGTCCTTTCTGGACGGGAATATGTGTAACGTATGAGTGCACGTGGACGATGACGTATGGAACTTTCTGTCGTGCTGCAATTTGTGCTCGGATAGCCGAAGCGATTAAGACGACTGTTCTAATAAAGCGAGAAAGCCGGGTTCGAGTTTCGGTTCGGTACAAATTTTCACTGTAGTCATTCCAATATACAACCGAAGGTGTTACATATTCGCAACTGTGAATAAATTTCCTGTAATTATGTATATGTTGTTACAGACGTATCCTGTCAAAAGATTTCTATTTTTGGTCAAATTCTTAAATAAATTTGTTTCTTTCTTTCCCTAATCCATTAAGATCATCGTCACTAACCAACCTACCGTTGTCATCTTCACCCTTCTTCAGCAGTACAACAAATCAAAACTTATTTTATTCTGGTCTGGTCTAATTCTAGCCGACATTTCAGTTCCGTTCAAGGTTCCACTCCAGACAAATACATTCGGAAAATCCTTTAGAACATTTACATATATGTTGGATGTAAAATAATTTCTCGTTTTCAGAAATGTTTTTCTTGTTATTGTACCCTGCTTCTTCTATCCTCTCTACTTGGCTATTTAGTGTCTCATTTCCTAATCTAATTTCCTTAGCATCATCAGGTTTAATCTGACTAAGTTTGATTATCCTAGTTCTAGTTTTGTTATTGTTTATCATGTCACCTTTTTCATGGCTCTGTCCATTCCGTACAACTGCTCTTCTAAGTCTTTTGCTGTTACCAGCACAATTACAATGTCATCTGCTAAACTGAAAGTTTTTATTTCTTTTCTATGACGTTGAACATTTTACAAGTTTCTCTTCGCTGTCCTTGACTGATTGCTCAGGGCATAGATTGAGTAACATCTGGAACAGACTAAAACATACTTTCTCAACAACTGCTACCTCTAGTGTCCTTCAACCACAGTCTTGTTTTTATACAAGTTGTAAATAACCTTTATCTCGCTGTATTTTATCACTGCTACCTTCAGAATTCCGATGTGTCTTCCAGTCAACACTTCCAAATGCTTTCTCAAAATCGACGAATGCTAGAAATCTAAGTTTGTCGTTCTTCAGCCTACTCTCTAAGATAGGGGGCAAATTGCCTCACGTGTTTCTATGTTTCTCCGGAATCGAAAGCGATCTTCGCTGAGCCCAGCTTCCAATACTTATGTTCTTCGATACTGATTTAAATAATTCATGTCAGTATTCAAATGGCTCGGAGCACTGTGGGACTTAACATCGAATGTCATCAGTCCCCTAGAACATAGAACCACTTAAACCTAACTAACCTAAGGACATCACACACATCCATGCTCGAGGCAGGATTCGAACCGGCGACCGTAGCGGTCGTGCGGTTCCAGACTGAAGCGCCTAGAACCGCTCGTCCACACTGGCTGGTCGTGTCAGTATTTTGTGACCATGACTTATTAGATCGACAATTCAGTAACAGTTTCATTTGTCAGCAACTGCCACCTTTGGCATTGGAGTAATTATATTCTTCTTGAAGTTTGAGGGTGTTTTTCCTGTAGCATATATTTTACACACCCGATGGAGTAGTTTTGTCATGATATTTTCTCCCGACGATGTCAATAATTTTGAAGGACTGTCATCTACTCCAAATGCCTTGTTTCAACTTGTGTGATTCAGTGATCTGTCAATCAGTTTAATATCCAACGTGTTATAGGAGTTGTCTTTTTTTTTGTCACCAAATCTGCTCCCAGTACTATGCATGGCAGCAACAATTCTTAACAAAAGGGATTTAGTTCCAACAGGAATTTACATTCAGATAAACGAACAACTGATGACAGTGTAAGTAACTTATTTAACAACAATAATGGGGTGCCTGTGTAGTGGATGGAGTGTCGACGCAATTAACATATTGTCGAGCAACGTCCCCCTAGTCACAGATTTAGTATCGGTTATAGTGACGCAACAAACAGCTACTATTGAACTGTGTCCAGTATATGAGCTATTCAGTTTGCAGTACACGTAAGATATATAATAATTACAACAGTTACTGAAGAATAGGCCACCAAATAATACCTCCAGTCTTAACTTCTGGTTACTATGTATATGTGTATGGTGCCTGTTCTGTCAGACATGTCCAACAAACCAGGCATCGGCCGGAGTGGCCGAGCGGTTCTAGGCGCTTCAGCTTGGAGCCGCGCGACCGCTACGGTCGCAGGTTCGAATTCTGCCTCGGGCATGGATGTGTGTGATGTCCTCAGGTTAGTTAGGTTTAAGTAGTTCTAAGTTCTAGAGGACTGATGACCTTAGATGTTAAGTCCAATAGTGCTCAGTGCCATCTGAAAACAGGCATCACCCATGTATACAGCAATATATGTGAGCATAGACGGCTCGCAGTAATTTCAGTGCAGATGCACAGTATGTCCTTATTCTTTTGGGGCTCATCCAAAACCTGCGAGCAAAAGGATTAATGGACACCAGACGCTACTAGCATGAGACAAGTTAAGAATTTGGGTCGGATTGTAAGCGTGCCCACATGGCCGAGGTGGTTAAGGCGACCGATTGCATAAAGGGGGAAATCCATGTTCGAGTAATGGACCACCACCAATTTTCCCTTGTCACTGTTGAATTTATTTCATTTCCCAATTGCAGCCGATGACGCCGGTTCTCTTAAAATCTTAATTTATGGTGCTTAGGCTGCTGTCAGTAAATCTGAAAACTATTCGTAACTACGGTTTAACTTCAACCCCTAGTTACAGAAGTGCTAATAGAATTGTTTGACGCATTCATTTGATTAACTCGGTGGCTGCCTGCTCCATTTCATTCAAAAGCAAGTAGGAGACGCTCAAGATACAACTCGGCTGTGGGAAGATCTTTCCTGCCACTAGTTAGAGGCGTGACAATATTCCAGATTATATTTGTCAACACTGGGACCTTCGCCTTTCTTCCTGGAGTGATAGAGTATTATCCTCCTATATTCATTTGATAGTTCCCTGTGGTTTTGATGAAATATTCTGAATCATTCACGCTTAAGGGATAACATACACATAGAAAACTTGTTTTTGAGTCCATGAAGCTTGTTCTTAGCTGAAACTACAACCTCACTATCTTTTATATTACGAACTAACCGCCTTGGCCCTCACTGAGCAAAGAGAGAGCTCCAATTGACTGTTGTCCTCTAGCTCAGCAGTAAAGTGTTCACCCTTCAAAGGAAAGACTGTGTGGTAGCTGTCGACTGAAATTAGGACAAATGCAAAATTTTTACTGCTTCTGTGACAAAGTTTCACTCAGGAAGAGCGATAAACAGTAAAGAAATCTTTATAAAGTCATTCCCTAATAAGTTTCATTGCTATCTTGATTCAGTACCCTGTAAATCCAAACGTGAAAAACAGATTTTCACTATTGTTATTGGTACTTTTCCTGCTTCTGCAAAGTTAATTTCTAGTTTTTTTATGAATAAACAAAGTCAGTTAACTGGGGTACTGAATAATACATTAACTGCCCACACTCCTACATTTACACACTTTCGTGGTAGTCTCAAACCGCTACTTCAGTCTATGGACTGCACAACGTCACAGACAGTTTTTATGCCAAAATTACGTAATATCTTGCTGATTTATCACGAGATGGGGACGTTTGTGTACTGGGTGCTTAGTTTTATTATAGAAGACTTTCGTTGCAAGGTGACAATGGTAAGCTGCAATTCATTTTTATTAGTAGAGTGTATACTTTATAGCTTTTTCCCTTAGTTTATTGAACACAACAGATAAATACAAGAAATAAGTTAATCATCAGAAATATAGTCCCCCACATGATCTTATTTTATCTATCCTTCACTCTACTCATTTACTTGTTTCGTTTAGTTCATTTCTTTTATGAGTCCTGTTTTTTGGTCACTTTCAAAGATTTCCTTGCACTGTTTGCATTTCTGATCTGAAACTATTTTATCCACAGCTTATAAAATGCTTTTTATGGATATTCGTGGTTTTTAACAAGCGTTATCCAGTCTTTTCATTTCTGTTATATGTTTGAGGTGGTGCCAATGAAAGCTTTTTGAAGGAACATTGTTGTGCGAGAATGATATTAAAAAGAATGTTATTTATTCAGTGTTAACACTGCCAGGTGATGCTAAAAAGGTTAATCACTTCTGGTTAATGAGCTCCATGTTTTCAGTATACATAAGAAACAAAAAACAAAAATAACTATGACAGCTACTGAAGAGCAGGGCCATCCAAATAATTCCCCTCGCTCTGTATTAATGATGTTCGAGCTACAGACCGTGACTCTAGATGTTACTCGTAACTACGCTTTAGATCAAAATTATAGGTACAGAAATGCGAACAAAATTTACAGAGCTGTACTTCAGATGATATTCGTAATATTCGGCTGCTAGTCAACGCGGTATCAGCGAGCATCGCCAAACAACTTAGCAGATCTAGTGAGTGAATGTATTCTTCCTGTCGCTAGTTTAATGGAGAATTGGCAACATCGTATAACACGTTTGGCAACCCTCTGTCTGTCAGTTTACTTCCTAGTGTGGTTCAGAATTGTCCTGATAAATTCATTTGCTACTTTGTTGCCATTTCCGAATAAATCTGAATAATTGTCACGTAAGGAGTAACATTGGGATGTCAAATTTATCATTTGATTCCAGGAAGGTCATTCCACACAGAATTATATATTTTGATGAACACCACCAAAGTGAGAGCGTGCTCCTAGCAGTACTAAGTCTCTAGCTATGTGCCTGTTTTGGTTGGAGTGCCGAACTGGTCGGACGTATTTACTCTTCCACTCCGCTGCAGCGTTTCGAGTGGTAGCAGTTCGTGGGTTCTTTTTTTTTCATAGTGTGTTTTGATTTTTTTAGTAGATATTCGTCGTTGAATCGTATTTCGCGTTATTTTTTTTTCTTCCGAAATGTGTGGTAAGGTTCTATGGGACGAAATTGCAGAGGTCATTGGTCCCTAGGTTTACACACTAATTAAACCAACTTAAACTAACTTACGCTAAGGACAACACACACACCCATGCCCGAGAAAGGACTCGAACCTCTGACGAAGAGTGCCGTGCGAATCGTGACAAGACGCCCGACACAGCGCGGTTACCTCGCACGGCTCGCGTTAATTTAAGTGTGTTTTTGGTAGCGGGAGCGACCGCTTGGTTGTCAACATGTCGTCCAAGTTGATCCCACGCAAAGGTCTTGTTGGTTTCGCTTTTGACAAGTCCATCCGTATGGTGCAGCGAAGTTCCCTCGAATTTCATGATTGGTTAGTGGAAAAAATTGATATTATTTCTGATCAGGTTCACACCACTTCGTTTGACACTGAGCTTCATGTCTTCTTCGCAAAACTCACGAACCCCCCAAGAAGACAGGTTGTTACTCAAACACAGCAATCTGGTTTCTTTCCTGCATTAGAGATGGGTTAGTTAGCGTTCACCTCCTGGCTAATGCTGATGACGTTTTCTTAATATAATGCCTGAAGATCCGATGGGAAGTGCTTTATTTTATCGTGAAGGTATTCCTGTCACTGATCTTAATATTTTCGATTCTGGCCGCGGGATTTGGTTTTTTTTTCTTTTTTTTACCTTACTCTAGGTGTGCCTTATGCAGCATTTAGCACAAGTCAAATGGAGCACAAATGAGTAAGTTGAGAATATTTAGAATGCAAGTATTCCTAGTGGTTACAGATGAGTATTAAGAAATTTCATTTAACATAACGATTATCCATAGGTGAAGCACAAGAATTTTTAATGCTGTTAGAATTATTACTTTCATATAATTACTTTTACAAGTATTCGATCTGCATGATGGCTTGGCCATTGGTAACTGTCTGTCAGGAACGATGACCAACATATTTATTAATCATCTTGAGAACTGTGAATTTGCGGAATATATTGAACAGAATGATCTCATCCTTTATTATCATCTTTATGTTAACGACACAATTCTATTATATAACGATGATAATACTGGTCTTGAGAAGATTTTAGACATTTTTAGTAAGTCAAGAACAATATTGTTTTCTTAGATACTTCTGTAATGAGTGATTGCAGTTCAGATAAATTTGCAATATTTAGAAAAGTACAACGTCAATTGCGATTATGCCTCTCAAGTCCTGTTCATTGTAGCAAGTGTCAGACTTCGTTTCTTTTTTTTAGTCTAATTTGTAGGCTCCACACCAAAGAAATTGAACTAGAAATGAATATACTCAGAGAGACTGCTGTTAATAACGGTCTCCAACCTGCAGTTATTGTTCAAATATATACTAAGAATGTCATCAAGAATTTGAATTTGTTGAAAGAGATTACTCTGGTTCGGCACAGTACTCTTCGTGAAGTATTCTAGAATATGGATTTTAAAGGCACTGTAACCACAAAGACTGCACAGACGTTTCGAAAAGTTAACATTTGATTCAGTAATAATTACACTTTATCTAAGCTGCTCTTACACTCTACAGAACGCTCAGATTAATTGCTAAAATCAGGTATTTATAAAATTAAATCTGATGTCTGCTGCGCATTGTACACACATCAAAAAAAGTTTTCCATCACCTCGGTTCCGAGTTGCGGAACTTGTACAGAAAACTGGAATAGAGATCAACATAAACACCATTTCCGCCCTTTATATTGCTCATTAAAACCACACATTTCATGTTGTACCACCATACAGAGAGACCTTCAGAGGTGGTGATCCAGATTGCTGTACTCACCGGTACCTCTAATACCCAGTAGCACGTCCTCTTGCATTGATGCATGCCTCTATTCGTCGTGGCATACTATCCACAAGTTCATCAAGGCACTGTTGGTCCAGATTGTCCCACTACTCAACGGCTATTCGGCGTAGATCCCTCAGAGTGGTTGGTGCGTCACGTCGTCCATAAACAGCCCTTTTCAACCTATCCCCGGCATGTTCGATATGATTCATGTCTGGAGGACATGCTAGCCACTCCAGTCGAGCGATGTCGTTATTCTGAAGGAAGTCATTCACAAGATGTGCACGATGGGGGCGCGAATTGTCGTCCATGAAGACGAATGCCTCGCCTATATGTTGCTGATATTGTATGCTGCTGATATTGTTGCACTATCGGTCGGAGGATGGTCAAATGGATGACTCGTGAAGTCATTAAAGCAAAGATGTTTTTCGTCGCGGCGAGATCTATTTACGAAATTTCAGTCACCAACTTTCTCTTCCGAATGCGAAAATAATTTGTTGAACCCAACCTACATAGGTAGGAATGATCATCAAAATAAAATAAGAGAAATCAGAGCTCGAACAGAAAGGTTTAGGTGTTCGTTTTTCCCGCGCGCTGTTCGGGAGTGGAATGGTAGGGAGATAGTATGATTGTCGTTCGATGAACCCTCTGCCAAGCACTTAAATGTGAATTGCAGAGTAATCATGTAGATGTAGATGGCATTCACGTATCGTACAGCTGTTACGGCGCCTTCCATGACCGCCAGCGGCGTAAGTCGGCCTCACACAATGCCACCCCAAAACAGCAGGAAACCTCCACCTTGCTGCCACTCGCTGGACTGTGTGTCTAAAGCGTTCAGCCTGACGGGTTGCCTCCAAACACGTCTCCGACGATTGTCTGCTTGAAGGCATATGCGACACTCATCGGTGAATAGGACGTGACGCCAAACCTGAGCGGTCCATTCGGCATGTTGTTGGGCCTATCTGTACAGCACTGCATGGTGTCTTGGTTGCAAAGATGGACCTCTCCATGGACGTAGGGAGTGAAGTTGCGCATCATGCAGCCTATTGCGCTCAGTTTGAGTCGTAACACGACGTCCTGTGGCTGTACGAAAAGCATTATTCAACATGGTGACCTTGCTGTCAAATGGTTCAAATGGCTCTGAGCACTATGGGACTTAACGTCTATGGTCATCAGTATCCTAGAACTTATAACTACTTAAACCTAACTAACTTAAGGACATCACACAACACCCAGTCATCACGAGGCAGAGAAATGACCTTGCTGTCAGCATTCGTCCGAGCCATAATCCGTAGGTAGCGGTCATCCACTGCAGTAACAGCCCTTGGGCGGCCTGTGCGAGGCATGTCATCGACAGTTCTGTCTCTCTGTATCTCCTCAATGTCCGAACAACATCGCTTTGGTTCAATCCGTGCATGCATGGTTGAACTACAGACAACACGAGCCGTGTTCCTCCTTCCTGGTTGAATGACTGGAACTGATCGGCTGTCAGACCCCCTCCGTCTAATAGGCGCTGCTCATGCATGTTTGTTTACATCTTTGGGCGAGTTTAGTGACATTTCTGGACAGTCAAAGGGACTGTGTCTGTGATACAATATCCACAGTCAACGTCCATCTTCAGGAGTTTTGGGAACCGTAGTGATGCAAAACTTTTTTTGATGTGTGTATATTGGTCAGACTGGAAGATCCTTTAAAGCGAGATTCCGTGAGCATACTACTTCACATACCATCAAACATTCCAAGTTTAAAGAAAATTTGTAAACAACCAGACTGAGTTACTAATATTGACAAAAATATAGAAAATTATATTTTAGCCACAAAAGTGGAACAATGGACCTGTTAGCCGACGTTGAGATTTATGTTTATTGAGAAAAGGATCCGAAAACTTTATTAAATGAACAAACTGAATAAAAAAAGGTGCTATTAAATACGAGTATTTGGTAACTTTTTGCTCGCTTAATATATTGTCTCATTCCATGTATATGACATCTGGTATGTGTTTATTTGTAAAATGTAAGCCTTCAGTTTTTTAGTAATACCACATTACAGTAGCCTTGTCCCCCTCCCAACCCTTTCTCTCTCCCTCCCCCCACCCCCACCGTCCCCTTCACCCTTCCACTCCTACGAGATATGACTTCTGGTCACAGCTAGTAGTGACTGAGGGAATTCTAATGGCACAACAGTATATCAAGGACATCATGTTACCTTGTGAATTATCTTTCATGCGAAAATATCAGTGTGCCATATTTTAACATGATGACAATGCTGTACCACAAACCACACGTGTCCCTATGAACTGTCTGCTTGATTCTGAGGCCAGCAACATCCACAGTACTGTCCCCTATAGAACATACGTGGGACCAGCTCGGACGTCAGATCTGAGCCAGTGCCAGTATATCAAGCATCAGTTACAAAAGTTGTGGGCCGGGTTGCCTCAGGAGAGAATACAACGGCTGTATGGCACGGTTCCAAACAGAATTAGAGCATCGATACAGACAACGAAGTTTGAAATGTCATATTGATAAATGATCTCATACCCCTAAGTTCACCCGCCTCAGTGGCCGAGGTGATTGTAGTTCCTACCTCCGCCTGTCTAGCAGGGCCATGTGTGTTGAACTTTGGTGTACTCAGTCTTTTGTGTGTATCGGCTGGTGTCACATCGCTCTTGCCTAGTGGAGTTGGTTGTTGTTTGTTCGTGCCGGCGGCGTTCTCTGCCCTAGCCATGATGTCCTTAGAGTCTCCCAAGAATATTTCTCGTTGGAGTAGTCCGTTGCAGTTTTGATAAGAGTATGCGTCATGTGAACCGGGCTCTGTAGAAATTAATGATTGGTTGGTTAATGCGATTGGAGTTACATGTGACCATGTAGGTACTGGTTATTTTTGAAAGTCTTTTCGGGTTTGCTGCCGGATCCTAAAATCAACTTGACTCGATATTTCGGCGATCCAACTGTTCGCCATCTTCAGGGAATGCTGCTTCTGCTGATGAGTCCCGCTGAGAACTGACGCAAGATTGCAATTCGAAGTCCTATATAGGCCACCGTTCAGTACACGGCGCATGCGCCGCCCATCACGGTTTATGACTTCCAAAACAGGGAGATGGCGCCGCCCTTAGTGAAACACTGCTGGCAACGATATATCGCAATCAAGGCCGCACCGAAGAACGTTCTGTTTTGATGCGAGATAATACAGGATTCCACGTTTTGCTAAGAGGAAACCCATTGTCCCTGTTGATTAAATTATCAGCCAACCTAATTTCAATCGCCTCTTTATACACACTATTCCAAAAACCGGAAATGTTGGCAATTACAACAGTTTCCTCAAATTTCATTTTGTGTCTCTCATTCAGACAGTGTTCTGCTACGGCCGATTTTTCCGGCTGTTGTAGCCTCGTGTGACGGCGATGTTCCACACGCCTGTCATTCACTGTGCGAATAGAACGACCAACGTAAGCTTTCCCACATTGACACCTCCCTGTTTTGGAAGTCAGAAACCGTGATGGGCGGCGCATGCGCCGTGTACTGAACGGTGGCCTATATAGGACGTCGAATTGCAATCTTGCGTCAGTTCTCAGCGGGACTCATCAGCAGAAGCAGCATTCCCTGAAGATGGCGAACAGTTGGATCGCCGAAATATCGAGTCAAGTTGATTTTAGGATCCGGCAGCAAACCCGAAAAGACTTTCAAGACTTATTACGCAGGGAAAGCCTACGTAGTTACTGGTTATTTTGATTGGATTTTATTTGTGTGCATATTTTGTGAAGTTTCACAATCCCTTACAGGTAGACCGGCTTCTCTGTCGGGTTGGTTCCCAAGTGATGTTTAAACATCATGATGGTTCCGTTAGTCCATTTCTTCTTGTAAATGCGGCAATCGGGTATAATCCGGGTAGAGTTTACAATCTTCCACCCCAAGCGGACGATTCTTTTCTTTAGGCGGCGTTGCTTCCTTATGGAGCCGTTCGTCATATCCGGCGGGAGCCCTGGTCTGCACAACATCGCTTTCAAAGTTACATTGGTATCCGAACCGTACAAATGTGTGTTCAAAAGAATATTCTCCCACACATGAGTGTATGTGGTTACCAGATTCATGTTATGCATGCAGGGCAAGACGGAATCTGCTCTCTTTGTAATGAAAGTGGTAATCTGAAATGCAATTGTCCGCGCCGTGTTACAGCCTCGTAGTCGTCCTATGAAAAAGGTCGTCCGTTGACATAAGCTGAATTAGTGTCTAGGACGTTGGCGAGACGTTGGTCCCCACTCCGTGTGGCGTTCCGCCGTAACCGGCACGTTAAAATGCGGCCCCTATTTCCGTTAAGAGGGAAGGACAGGGTAACGGTCGAAAAAACCTGGAAATTTTTGTTATTACGGAATTCGAGTGTATGTATATTGAAGTATTATTCCCCAAAATATTATGTGCGAGCAGCTCCCTGTATATAGTGATTTGAGTTAACCTGATATGCTGGAGCGTTGGTTGGTCGGTTTTACTCAAAATGTGAACGAAAGTTTCAATAGTCACATTTGACGATAACGCTCCAAAAATACCATCCAGCAGAAGCGAAACTGTCAACTTTGCATCCAATTTGGCAGCATGTCTGTCCAATGTAGGCGTACTGCACTGATGCACGTGACAAATGCCCTTCAAATCAAAATAACGATGAAATGCGACGACTATGTTAAGACAGAGACGCCACAGCCGCTGCGCTCAGCGGCGAAAGGGCGCTTTGTGGACGAAAATCAGGTCAAAGTGGCAGAAAGTGGTCATCCACTACCCCCGGCGCTAGTTTTTGTGGACCAGGCATCGACGTATCCCGTAAGTTTCAAGCGTCGACCCTTTTTTTGTATGATACATACTTGTCAAATTTAAACGCGTTTTTCTCAAAACCATGTTTTCCAGCATGTTTGTCGTAGCTCACTTTACAATTTTCAGCCCATTTTAATGACTTATGGTCTCCTTTGAAGGAAACTGAATTTTTCTAAGTTCATCGTAGCAGATTTTTTATGTTGATATTTAGTATTTTTCGGCCAAAAAAGAGGGGTCCAAAAATGGTAAATTTTTCAAATATCTATAATTCCGCCAATTTATTTTTATTTTTTGCAAATCCCTACGGTGAACTAAAATTACATCTGTAAGGATTAGGGTGATATGTTAATTTCATGTTTCAGGTTACCACAACCGGCGTTACAACGACAACCGTCCATCTACCGCCTTTCAGAGCTGCCTCGGGAAAATCCCAACAACACAGTGAAGATATTAACATTTTTCAATAAAAAAAAATACCAATGAGACCTACAATGTATGCTTTACTCATTGCGGTGAACCTCGTTTGTCTACTACATTCCAGTACGGAGAGAAAAAAAATCCTGAATTTGAACAATATTTTCGTCCGTCAACCTGGCTTTCCCCCTTCAGGCGCCGGCACAGGTAGCACAATTATAACACCGGCGGTCTCAGGATGATGATGATTTCGGAGTCATCCTTCCCACAGCTCTCCTCTCTGAGAAGATGGTGGTGGGTGGTGCTTCTTCCAGTGTAGATGCTTTGAATACTTACGATAATTACTGTTCTTGTTTCGCCAGTGTTGACGAGGTTAGTTCTGTTGATGTTGAAATGAAAGTTGCATCTTCGACCTCTCCTCCATTCATAGGAACGTCTCTTTCTGTGGGCTCCGATAATATGGCAGAAACATCGTCTTCAGTCCTGCCTTTACAATGCTCTAGGAATATGCGATCCCTTTCGATATCTTATACGACGGAGCAACAGGCTACTGCGGATTCTCTTGCAGGTAGTTAAGATGATGCAACCAGCTTCAGACGCTGCATTGCCTGATATTCATCACTCCTGGTTGTGTTTCTCCCTCCCCGCAGAGGACTTTGGTGAGCCCCATACCCTTCCACGTCACGAGGTTACGTTGTCACGGAGTGGTGTGACACAACGTTTCCAACCCGAGCGTGCAGCGTCGCGACAGAAAAATCATGGAATCTGCATCTTCCGGTGGAGAGGATTCAAATTCTGTTCCTTCGTCTCCACCATATACTACTTCTTTCATGCCTTACATGTGTTAAATAATGCAGAAATATACTTTCTTACCCTAAATGTTAACTGGATAAGCTTTCCGTTACAGCTTGTTGCTTTATTTATGATTGCCAAGCTGATGTGTGTTTGCAAGAAGTGTTATCTGATGTGTTTTGTCTCTATGTTCTTTAATGTTGAGCCAGAAAGTTCTACTGGCAAAGCGGTGCTTGTTTGTGGACGACGCTGTAGTAGTCGCCCTATGGTGTCCCATATGTGCTCGGTTGGAGACAGATCTGGTGATCGAGTAGGCCAAGGAGACATTTCGAAGCTCTATAGAGCACGTTGTGTTACAACAGCGGTGTGTATGCGAGCCTTATCCTGTTGGAAAACACCTCCTGGAATGCTGTTCACAAATGGCAGCACAGCAGGTCGAATCACCAGATTAACGTACAAATTTGCAGTCATGGGCTTTAGGATGAACCTATACGTTCGAAAAGCTGATCATTATGGTCGACTTTCGGTAAGAATGGGCCATTAAATATCTATGAACACAGATACCACGAGGAAGGCCGAAGAAGCAAACAGAAATTGTGTGCCAGACTGGGACTCGAACCTGGAATTAGGCTGTTGCATTGACCAATGTGCCACTTGGACACGATGTTTATCAAAACTGCACAGACTGTTCCAGCACGCCTTTCAGCCGACCCACCCTCCCACTGATCGCCACTTATCCACAGTCCCTGCCCATTTTCTCCACACTCGCTACACAGGGATTCCCACGCACTTGTGCATCTGCACTGAAGTAGGTGGACTTTTGCCCACAGAGGCGAATCAGTTACATGAATGTGTGGCGTCTGTTCTTTCGGACACGCGTTCATATAAAAGACGTTTATGTCACCACACTCACGAAATTAGATTAGGAAATGAGACACTTAAAGTAGTAAAGGAGTTTTGCTATTTGGGGAGCAAAATAACTGATGATGGTCGAAGTAGAGAGGATATAAAATGTAGACTGGCAATGGCAAGGAAAGCGTTTCTGAAGAAGAGAAATTTGTTAACATCGAGTATTGATTTAAGTGTCAGGAAGTCGTTTCTGAAAGTATTTACATGGAGTGTAGCTATGTATGGAAATGAAACATGGAAGATAAATAGTTTAGACAAGAAGAGAATAGAAGCTTTCAAAGTGTGGTGCTACAGAAGAATGCTGAAGATTAGACGGGTAGATCACATTACTAATGAGGAGGTACTGAACAGAATTGGGGAGGAGTTTGTGGCACAACTTGACAGGAAAAAGGGATCGGTTGGTAGGACATGTTCTGAGGCATCAAATGATCACCAATTTAGTACTGGAGGGCAGCGTGGAGGATAAAAATCGTAGAGGGAGACCAAGAGATGAATACACCAAGCAGATTCAGAAGGATGTAGGCTGCAGTAGGTACTGGGAGATGAAGAGGCTTGCATAGGATAGAGTGGAGAGCTGCATCAAACCAGTCTCAGGACTGAAGACCACAACAACAACAACTCCCGAAAGCAAAACTGACACGCTTCGCCTATCCGAGCGCAGTGGCCGAGCGGTTCTAGGCGCTTCAATCCGGAACCACATTGTTACTACGGTCGCAGGTTCGAATCCTGCCTCGGGCATGGATGTGTGTGATGTCCTTAGTTAGGTTTAAATAGTTCTAAGTCTAGGTGACTGATGTCCTCAGATGTTAAGTCCCATAGTGCTCAGGGCCATTTGAACCATTTGGCTATCCGAGCACGTCCCATTCCGCCCGAAATGTCGATATGACGCACCATACACAGTAGTGTCCCCTGTCCATTATTCATCTCTGCTCGCAGCTTTATTGTATTCACGTGAGAGGTTGGGCATTATCGCGCATCTGCAGTGAAAGTTCGAAATGTCACCAGGTGCATATATTATGTAGGTACAATGGCTGTTCTTTCGAAACTACATTATACCTATTAAAACTTTCTCCTCCATTGCTTGAAACGAGACTTATAATCATAGTTTAAAATAATTTTCAGGAAAACTGTTTAGTAATAATACTGAAGTCTTATATATTGTAGTTGTTTGACCGCTAATAAAAAAGAATGGGAAGGAAACTGAATGTTCCTTCTACAATATTGCAGGAAGACTTGGCAGGAATGTAGCCACTGCACATGATTTCTGGCACAGGTGTTCATAAGAATATCCCCTTGCAAGATGACCGAGCTCCAGGCGACCACGTGGCACTATCGAGAGGGAAGAACATAGTGTTCAGCGTATGGCTCTGGCACATTGTACTGCATCACCGGCAGCAATTTGAGCAGTAGTTGGAATCACCGTAACACAACGAACTGTCACAAATGGTTTACTTCAAGGACAGCTCCGAGCCACACGCATTCCACTAACTTCAAACCACCGCCATTTGCGACTTCAGTGGCCTCAATCGAGAGCTCTTTGGGAGGCAGGTTGGAAGTCTGTTGTGTTTTCTGATGAAAGCTGTTTCTGCCTCGGTGTCAGTTATGGCCGTGTGTTGGTTAGAAGGAGGTCATTTGAGAGCCTGCAACCAACTTGTTCATCAGAAGCTATGTTCGGGAGTCCTATTTCGTATGACAGCAGGAGCACTCTCGTGGTTATCTCACGCACCCTGCCTGCAAATCTGCACGTCAGTCTGATCATTCGATATCTTGTGCTGCCATTCATGAACATCACTCCAGAGGGTGTTTTTCAACATGATAACGCTAGCCCACATACCGCTGTTGTTATCCAACACGCTCTACAGAGTGTCGACATGTTGCCTTGGCCTGCTCAATTTCCAGATCTAGCGCCAGCCGTACATATATGAGGTCTTCGAATGACATGTCCAGTATCATCCAAAAACAGCATTAACCGTCCCTGTACTGATCGATCAAGTGCAACAGGCATCGAACTCCATACCACAAACTGACATCCGGAAACATCAGAACACAATTCACGCGGTTCGCATGCTTGCATTCAACCTTCTGGTGGTTACAGTAGCTGTTAATACACCAGCACTTCACATTCACAATGGCTTATCTCGCGCTTACATTAACCTGTGATCTTGTAATATTAATCACTTAATTACTTTGTCCAAACAAATGTATTCCTCAAATTTCTTTACTCTACACCAATTATTTTAGGGTGTTGCAGTTTTTTCGTCAGTGTATTAAAACTTCCTTATCCGAGCGTGATCACATGCATAAGGGGCAGTGAAATGAAAACGAGACAAGTGGAAGGAAAATAAGTACACTGTTTATTCTTTCAAAAGTAATCGTCACACTGTTAATACATTTATCCCACGGTGAGACAGGACGGTCCGTACCTTTATAGAGAAATGTTTGCAGTTACCTATGGAACCATTATTGTACCCAGGTGTGCACTTTTCTGTCTGAAGCAAACCAACGGAAACGAATGACTATCCCGATGTTGCAAATGTTGTTTCGAATACGCTCCAGAAGTTTCACTGGGATGTCCTTACACATCCTCCATAATTATTTCTCATTTTCAGGGTTCACATTCATGTTGAATTTTTACGGACATCATATTCGCCGTTGACTGTAGAAGTTATTTATTTCACAAACGCAGTTTCGGTCTTTGGCCAGTTATTAAGTGGTACTGCAATAGATTATGCCTCAGAACATGCCAGACTTAAAAACTCCTACGACACGTATATATGTTAACGTCACATAAATTGTTTCTAAAGTCAACAGTGAATATGATGGCCTTAAAAAACTCCATACTTCCCAAATTTCTCCCCATGTGGTTTCCATATTTTTGGATCCCTAAAGAAAGACTTTTGGGGCCGAAAATTTGTTTTGCACACCTGGGTACAATCAGGGTTCCGTATGCAACAACAAACATTGTCTGTCTTGTCTCACAGTGGGATAAATGTGTTAACAGTTAAGGCGATTACGTTTGACATAATAAAAAGTTTACTCACATTGTATCCATTTTCTAGTTTCCATTTGACTGTCCCTTAAAATGGTTCAAATGGTTCTAAGCACTATGGGACTTAACATCGGCCGGTCGCGGTGGCCGAGCGGCTCTAGGCGCTTCATTCGGGAACCGCGTGACTGCTATGGTCGCAGGTTCGATTCCTGCCTCGGGCATGGATGTGTGTGATGTCCTTAGGTTAGTTAGGTTTAGAAGTTCTAAGTTCTAGGGGACTGATGACCTCAGATGTTAAGTCTCATAGTCCTCAGAGCCATTTGAACCATATGAACTCAACATCTGAGGTCGTCAGTCCCCTAGAACTTAGAACTACTTAAACCTAACTAAACTAAGGACATCACACACATCCATGCCCGAGGCAGAATTCGATCCTGCGACCGTAGCAGCAGCGCGGTTCCGGACTGAAGTGCCCAGAACCGCTAGGCTACAGCGGCCGGCGACTGTCCCTTACAGGTACCGTATTTTCAGCATTACCTTTTTAAAACTATAGCAAATGCGTACAGTGAAGCACATTTTTTGTTACATTTTCTTGTGGGTACGGTATGGAGGTATTTCTGTATACTCTTCGGCATTAAACATGGTTAGACGCCGGCCACCACAGAGTCTAAACCCGCTCCGATCGTGACATGGGTCAAATAACATGGCCACGCTGGTAATACTCTATCTGCACAAACAGCAACACTGTACGATGCAAGATTTCCTGGAGGAAGTCCTGCCATCTGTTCGAGTGGTTGCACTGTGTCTACGGCCGTGGTCAAGCTGTAAACCGCGTGTCGTCTGAATGCAACTTCTGGCGGTCGAAACATCTTGCTGTCTAAAGTTTATAGCGCCTTTCATCAGAATGCTGAAATCGAGAGCGTTGTGGAAGCACAGCTACAATCTACTCCACTTTCTGACTCACCAGTAATAACGCTTCCCTTCAATAACATTTTTGTGACAGGTTTCTTTTCAGACTGTCTGCTCTTTATCGTCGTGTGCGTCAGATCTGTCTGTGACCCACTAGCTCGCACCCCTCCGTGGTTGGCGCGGCGAGGCTGCTGTGTTTCACCCTGTGTCGCGTCAGGTACCACTTATCGCTTTCGAGAGTATCAAATGTTTTGGTGTTGTGAAATGATATTCCACGTAAAATGCCTACGTTTTGCATTTCATGCTCGACAGCAACGGAGGCAGACGACTAGTTTCAATGTGATGAGTATTCTATTGCACTAACAAGAAAGACATGAGTATCTCTCAAAATTAATTTTATGGTTAGTGATCCTATCGGAATACCTCATTTCATTGTTTAATATTGTTAGGAAAGCTTTATATCTCGTTTCTTTTCTTTTAAAATCCATTCTTCATTCAGTTTTCATCAAGAATTCCTATGATTTTGTCGAGCCACAGTGAGTAACTATGGGGTACGGTGTTTTATTTCTTACACTAAGTGTATGTTATAAACTGTGTGAATACTTTATATGGCATTCTCAATAGCAACACAGGTGCACTGTACGTTTGTACATTTCGAGGTCCACATATTGGTTCATGGAGAACATAATGCTGATCGAAAGTCCATCAGATTAAAAAAAAATTAAAAATGTCCCATTTTTGAAGCTAGCCAGAGTGGAAGGCAGCTGATTACGTTGCTAACTTCTGTTACACAGTTTTAGCATAGATGATCTACATTAACTTCATAACTATTCTCCGGACGTATGGCTCCTAAACCACGAACAAAACTGAAATTCGTATCATTTACGGTCTGGATAAGCAGCTTGGTATTGACAAAGCAGACACCTGTGACCATTAACACAGCTTACTGATCCGAGCTTTTGAGAAGCCTTAATGTGGAAAGGTTCTCTTCACATATTGTTAAAGAATATTTTTCTACCAATTTGCAGCTCCATAAAATACAACAGCAAGGAAGAATCTAGATTTCACTGGTGCACACTGAGATTAGAACCGAGAACTCACTTGGCCTTTACATCGCAAGACATGTGCGGAACCTCTGAATGAACGAGGATCTACTATCAGAACCTCGTTCTCATTGCAAGAGCCGGCCTCTGTGGCCGAACGGTTCTAGGCGCTTCAGTTCGGAACCGCACTGCTGCTACGGTCGCAGGTTCGAATCCTGCCTCGCGCATGGATGTGTGTGATATCCTTAGGTTAGTTAGGTTTAAGTAGTTTTAAGTTCTAGGGGACTGATGACCTCAGAAGTTAAGTCCCATAGTGCTCGGAGCCATTTGAACCATTTTTGAAAAGGGAATGACAAGTGAATTCAGCGGATCAATTCAGGACCACAAGCGGAAGTAAATGCTCTATCACAGTGTTGCCAAATATCTGTAACGACGTTGCCAAATACTAGCTGCGTTAGGGGCAGCTGTTTAGCGGAATGCTTGTTGTGCTCGTCTTATACTGGGTCTCAGACGGGAGGCGTGAACGCGTTTGATTTTTATGCAACGTTATCTCCTGATGCATTCTAACGTCGTCTTTCAGGCTATCTTTATTTAAGGCACACAAGTGGATTTAATCTAGAACTCCTCATTTTTGAAGATATCCGGGGTGGAACGCGGCTGTTAATGACTGTGTTCTATAATTTTAGAGCATGGTTAGAAAAAGTCGTGATACTGCTTTCCGCTCACGCAGAGTACGGCATGTCAGGTACTGAGGAACATAATTTTTCATCACGGTTAGTTACCCAAAAATATAAACAATTAAAACACTTGCCTTAATAGCTACATCGAAAGCTTATTTGAATGGAATAAGAAGTAACTGGAATTCAACCATGCCACACAGTTCACACTTTACACCTCGAATTGGACTGCGTCTACGTGGAGTTTTGTGCCACATACAAATAGAAATTCACGATTACTACGAAATGCTAGGGTACGTTGGTAGCGATGAAAGCAAGAAGCAACGCATTTATCTTGTTATTCGATACTCTGCGTTATTCAATTCATTTGAGGATTTAGAGAGAAAGAAATTGAAAATAATATTCACTAATACAGTAATTAAACTTTACATCCACAGCCTGCTCCAGCCAATCCTCAGTGGAGCTGCTCTACCTGGTCTAAGGGAAGGCTTCAAACTAACAGCAGATCACACCATTGAAAAATACAAATGAGTTGCATACTTATCCTCTTCGGCTAGGAGCAAAGCAACCTATTCGGTAGTGTCAAGTAACAATAAGATACTATGCACTGTCGACCTTAAACCGACTGTATTTTCGTCCGGTCTTGTACAATACACAACTAGAAAATCGGGAATACTACCAAAATGTGGAGATACCATGGATAATAAAGTAATGTATCAGTGCCACGGAGTCATAAATGAAAGTGTGGATTCAGAACAAAAGAAATGAATACATAACTATTGACGCAGGAACAAAACAGAACAAATAGGCAAATGTGCATTAGTGCACTTTCATACATTTTTCACCTCTCAGATCAACCATAGGTAATGCATTCCTACAAGCTTCATCATTGCTTCTGTGATTCTCCCCTCCCTCCCCCTCCCCATTCCACGGGTCTTGTTTGATACCGATATGTTGTACAAAATACAGATCTGTGTCAGTTACAGTTCCTTCGAATCTGCTCGTAGACTTTCTCTTGGTTTGTTGATGATGTAACTTAGTATTCGCGAAGCAGACGACTATGGCTACTCCTTGCAGTGTTTCCAGGAGTTTTATGACACGGAGGATTAAGATCAATCACTTACTTACTTACGTCAGTTAGAAACTCAGTTGAAATAGTAGCGAAAGGATGTGATAAGATACAGCTGATACAGCTTTTTCAGCAAAACTGAAAAAGATTTAGAATGCAGTTTCTCTTTTAGAATGGGAGCACTTTACGACTATTCGGACAAGGCATTGCTGCAGTAAACACTCTCTCACTGCCAAAATCGCAGCTGTGATAGGTAGCTCGCAACAAGACAAATGAGAGTAGTGATAGCGTACACTTGAAACGATCTTCTTGGAATCAAAGAAGCGTACTTTACTAACTCAATGTGGTGTATTAAGTGGGAATTATTCAAAATATTTCATCGAGATGATGAGAAAAAGTCACGTGAATTTAGCAGGGTAAATAAGGCCCACAACTGCAAATCACTTATGACAACATAGTTGCCAAATAATGCCTACGACGTTGCAAAGTCTTGACTGCGCTAGTGGAAGGAAGAATGGGCTTTCATAGGTTCTCTTTGAATCCTCAACCGTGCTTTTCCAGGCGCTACAGTCTGGAACCGAGCGACCGCTACGGACGCAGGTTCGAATCCTGCCTCGGGCATGGATGTGTGTGATGTCCTTAGGTTAGTTAGGTTTAATTAGTTCTTTGTTCTAGGCGACTGATGGCCTCAGAAGTTAAGTAGCATAGTGCTCAGAGCCATTTGAACCATTTTGAATCCTCAAATGAGTTAATTACTGCATAGAATAGAATAATCAATTAAGTGCCTTTCTTCTTGCTTCCATTCCCACCAACGAACTTCTGCATATCTGTGGTAGCCATGAATTTCTATTTGGCTGTGGCACAAGATTTCATGCAGATACAGTCAATTTCGAGGTGCAAAGTGTTTGATTGGTTGGTTGGTTGGTTTTGGGGAAGGAGACCAGACAGCGTGGTCATCGGTCTCATCGGAATAGGGAAGGATGGGGAAGGAAGTCGGCCGTGCCCTTTCAGAGGAACCATCCCGGCATTTGCCTGGAGTGATTTAGGGAAATCACGGAAAACCTAAATCAGGATGGCCGGACGCGGGATTGAACCGTCGTCCTTCCGAAAGTGTTTGATATCTTACTGTTTCGTGACATGTGGAAGATGGCCAATTTGCAATTACCTTTACTCCACTGAAATAAGTTTTCATTGCAACTATCAAAGAAGGTATTTTATTCGTTCGTATTTTGGGGAAGTTTTAATCTTGATGGAAAATTATATGCCTCAATATTCTACATGCCGTATGCTGCGTGAGCGGAAATTAATATCATCAGGTTTGCTAGCCCTGTACTTGAATTATACAACACTGGCGATAACAGCCCCCTTCCACCAGGGAACCCTTCAAATGATAAGGAATTCTAGATCAAATCTACTTGAATGTCTTAAATATAGATAGCCCGAAAGGCGACATTAGAACTTATCAGCAGATAACGCTGCATAAAAACTAAATGCGTTCGCGCCTCCCCTCTGAGATCTAGTAAAAGACGAACACGACAATCATTTCGCTAAATAGCTGTCCTTAGCACAGCTAAGAATTGACAAAGTCGTCACACATATTTGGTAACCTTGTAATAGCGCATCTACTTCCGCTTGTGGTCCTGAATTGTTCCACTGAGTTCACTTGGCGTTACTTTTCCACTTTGGTGACATACGCTACATAATTCACTTGTAAGATGAGACACTGAAATAGTAAATTTAAGTTTTGGAATATAGGAATGCCACACCGAATGTAATTAACAACAGCTCTTATCTTTAACTTTGCGTTACGAGGCTTAACGACTAATGTTGCAATGACAAATACCTGGTACCAGAAGGGTTTCGATAGTTTTTGCCGGGCAAGAACACAACATGTGTGGTCATGGGTTGGGGCACTCCAAAGTATAGCTCACTGGTTACGTAAACAAGTTTTACTTGACGTGTATATCACACTCCTTGTGAAGCGACTGAACCTGCAGCCATCATCACCTTTGTACATTGTTCATGAAGCGGAGGTTCCGCTTTGCACCTGTAAAACATGTTCATGAATTCTTCTATCAGGAAAAATACTTGAGGTTCGCCTTTGACAAGAATAAAGGATATGTGCGACCTACAGCTTTGGAAATTCATGATTCTCTGCATTACAATTACTGGTGATAATGCTGAGTTCATTCAAATGGATAAGGAGAATTCCTGTGTTTGTGTACATCATATAGTTCTCTTATGTTTGATACAACATTACTGAAACCCCAGAAGAAATTTGAATTCTGTCATCGTGATGATTCTGTCGGTACCGCGCCGGCCGCTGTGGACTAGCGGTTCTAGGTGCTTCAGTCCGGAACCGCGCTGCTGCAACGGTCGCGGGTTCGAATCCTGCCTCGACCATTGATATGTGTGATGTCTTTAGGTTTAAATAGGTCTACGTCTAGGGAACTGATGACCTCAGATGTTAAGCTCCATAGTGCTTAGATCCATTAGAACCATTTTTTGTCGGTACCGCTGATTTAAGTAACGCTAACAGCAAACAGAAAACTGTCAGGGTGCTAAATCTTCCCCCACACCTAGACAACAAGGACTTGATACAGGTACTTTCTAATTATGAACAGGTAAAAAGTATCGAATTCTAAAAGTGCTCTAATAGATACAAGATTCAGTGCTACAACAGTATTAGAGCTGTACGAGTGATTGTTACGTCCGACATCCCGTCCCCCATTCTTTGTAGGCGGTTGCAAGGCACGTATATGTTTGGAAAACGCCAAACGTCACATTTGCAATGAACCAGGATATTTTCGAGAAAACTGCCCACGGAGAGAGTTTATTCTGCATAATAATCTGCAACAGTGGGCAGAACTGGAGGCACAAGAACTGATTCCTTGAAGTGCTGCAGCGGGCAACACCGAGAATACTCGTTCGGGATCCACTGACCAGTCCAGTAGTTTAGATGAAGAGGAATTCCCCCACTGAATAATAGAGAAACGCAAAAGATGAAACAGGTGAGAAATAAGACAATTATCAAAGTAATGAAACCGGTGAAGACCAGTCTGTCACTAATTTACAGGGAAAGCGCTACAGAGCCAACTATATTTCAATTCAACAACTAGAAAAACGCATATGAAAAAATCAAAGTTCTACTTGTTCTCATAAAAAAGCTACTAGAAAATGGCAGTACAAGGTGCGAAGAAGACCCTGAAGAAAAATAGGCATAGATTCGAAGGGAACAGAATTTTGATAACGTTCCAGCAACACAGCGTGGATCCGAGATGCAGACGGAAACACACCCGGGCAAAGATGTTCCCCAATCCCGGAAACCAGACGTGGCGGGCCCTTTGAGCTGTTCACAGCAGTAAAGTGAACAGCAACCAGTGCAGGAAACAACAGAGGAACAGCTGAGAGAAACCAAAACAGCCGTAACTGGGACAAGTAAACACTGAAGTAAAGTAGACAATTTATTTATTTATTTATTTATTTATTTATTGTTCCGTGGGACCACATTTAGGAGAAGTCTCCATGGTCATGGAACGAGTCAATACATGAAATTATAACACGATTATAGAAACAGATAAAAAAAATATAAGAAACATATTCAGGCGACAAGTCGTTAGTTTAAATAAAGAAAATCAAGAATGTAACACTGGAATTTGCTTAATTTTTTTAGCTCTTCCACCAGCTCCTCGACAGAATAGAAGGAGTGAGCCATGAAGAAACTCTTCAGTTTAGACTTAAAAGTGTTTGGGCTACTGCTAAGATTTTTGAGTTCTTGTGGTAGCTTATTGAAAATGGATGCAACAGAATACTGCACTCCTTTCTGCACAAGAGTCAAGGAAGTGCATTCCACATGCAGATTTCATTTCTGCCTAGTATTAACTGAGTGAAAGCTACTAACTCTTGAGAATAAGCTAATATTGCTAACAACAAACGACATTAAAGAAAATATATACTGTGAGGGCAATGTCAAAATTCCCAGGCTATTGAATAGGGGTCGACAAGAGGTTTTCGAACTTACACCACACATAGCTCGAACAGCCCGTTTTTGAGCCAAAAATACCATTTTTGAATCAGAAGAATTACCCCAAAAAATAATACCATATGACATAAGCGTATGAAAATATGCGAAGTAGACTACTTTTCGTGTTGAAATGTCACTTATTTCAGATACTGTTCTAATGGTAAATAAAGCGGCATTCAGTTTCTGAACAAGATCCTGAACACGGGCTTTCCACAACAGCTTACTATCTATCCGTACGCCTAGGAACTTGAACTGTTCCGTCTCGCTTATAACATGCCCATTCTGTCCGATTAAAATGTCAGTTCTTGTTGAATTGTGGGTTAGAAACTGTAAAAACTGAGTCTTACTGTGATTTAGCATCAAATTATTTTCCACAAGCCACGAACTTATATCATGAACTACATTATTTGATAATGTTTCAATATTACACACAAGATCCTTCACTACCAAGGTGGTGTCATCAGCAAACAGAAATATTTTTGAATCACTTATAATACTAGAAGGCATATCATTTACATAAATAAGAAACAGCAGTGGCCCCAGCACCGACCCTTGGGGAACGCCCCATTTAACAGGGCCCCATTGGGACTGAACATCATTACCACTCTCAATATTGCGGAGGATTACCTTCTGCTTTCTGTTCTTAAAGTAGGAGGCGAACCAATTGTAAGCTACTCCCCTTACTCCATAATGTTCCAACTTCTGCAGTAATATTTTGTGGTCAACACAGTCAAAAGCCTTCGTTAAATCAAAGAAAACACCTAACGTTCGCAACCTTTTATTTAATCCGTCCAAAACCTCACAGAGAAAAGAGACTATAGCATTTTCAGTTGTTAAGCCATTTCTAAAACCAAACTGTACATTTGACAGCAAATTATGTGAATTTAAATGCTGCAGTAACCTTGTATATACAACCCTCTCGATAACTTTAGCAAACACCGATGGCATAGAAATAGGTCTATAACTATCAACATTATCCCTGTCTCCCTTTTTATAAAGTGGCTTCACTACCGAGTACTTTACTCGGTCAGGAAACCGACCACTCCTAAAGGAAAAGTTACAGATATGGCTAAGTACTGAGCTAACATACGTGGAACAATACTTCAGTATTCTGCTAGATACCCCGTCATATCCATGAGAGTTCTTGGTCTTTAGTGATTTAATTATTAACTCAATCTCCCTCTTGTCAGTATCATGGAGGAGCATTTCAGTTCAAAAATGGCTCTGAGCACTATGGGACTTAACTTCTATGGTCATCAGTCCCCTAGAACTTAGAACTACTTAAACCTAACTAACCTAAGGACAGCACACAACACCCAGCCATCACGAGGCAGAGAAAATCCCTGACCCCGCCGGGAATCGAACCCGGGAACCCGGGCGTGGGAAGCGAGAACGCTACCGCACGACCACGGGATGCGGGCAGGAGCATTTCAGGTAACAGTCTCGGAACACTTTTTTCTAAGAGCGCTATATGATTCCCTGCTGGGACTACTTTTCTATTTAGTTCACCTGCTATATTCAGAAAGTGATTATTAAGTACTGTACATATATGCGACTTATCAGTAACACGGACATCCCCACTACGCACTGATTCTATATTCTCGACCTCTCTCTGCAGACCAGCCACTTCCTTTACGACTGACCATATGGTTTTAATTTTATCCTGAGACCTAGCTATTCTATCTGCATACCACATATTTTTTGCCTTCCTAATAACGTTTTTAAGCACCTTACAATACTGTTTGTAATGGGCCGCTGCATTTAGGTTTGACTGTTTCTAATGTTTTGATATAATTGCCACTTTGTTCTACAAGATATTCTTATCCCTTTAGTCAGCCACCCAGGCTGCCTGTTTGTGCTAGTACCCTGTTTTGAACATTCTAACGGAAAGCAACTTTCAAAGAGCACGAGAAAAGTCTTGAGGAAGGCATTATATTTATCGTCTACTGTATCAGCACTATAAACATCTTGCCGCTCTTGTTCCTTGATAAGGTGTACAAAAGTCTGTACAGCAACTGGATCAGCTTTCCTAAAAAGTTGGTAACTATATTTAACATGTGTTGCGGCACAAAAATCTTTTAGACTTAAAATTTGTGCATCATGATCTGAAAGGCCATTCACCTTTTTGCTAACAGAATGCCCTTCTAATAATGACGAATGAACAAAAATATTGTCTATGGTTGTTTTACTGTTCCCTTGCACTCTCGTTGGAAAGAATACGGTTTGCATAAGATTATATGAATTAAGGAGGTCTACCAGCATCCTTTTCCTTGCACAATCACTTATACAATTAATATTGAAGTCACCACATATAACTAACTTTTTGTATTTCCTATAAAGTGAACCAAGAACCTCCTCTAGCTTTAGCAAAAATGTTGTGAAATCGGAGTCTGGGGATCTATAAATAACTACAGTAAGAAGTTTAGCTCCACTAAATTTAACCACACCTGCACAACATTCAAACACCTTTTCAGTGCAGTACTTTGAAACATCAATTGACTCAAATGGGATACCGTTTTTCACATACATGGCTACTCCCCCACACCGCAAAGAGCTCCTCGAAAAGGTGCCAGCCAACCTGTATCCTGGTAAAGGAAGTCTCTGAATTATCTCCTTATTTAAGAAGTGTTCAGATATACCAATAATTTCAGAGTCAACATCTATAAGCAGTTCACTAACTTTATCTCTAATATCTTGTATATTTTGATGAAATATACTAATTCCCTCATTAATCGGATACCCAAGCTTTGTAGAAAGTGGTTTCTTTGTTAGAGAGACTTCCCTTAAGCAGGAATACCTATCAGCTGACTTCAATCTAAAAAAGGTACAGCTCTAACACCCACAACTACCGGAATTTTCCCATGAGTGATCCCACCACCCCCACCTATGCTGTCACCTATAGGTTTTCCAACCTCCCCTTCCCATACCTGTTGAGGTGCAGGCCATGTCTAGTGAAACCCATCCTACTGATAGACTCCACCGACACCACTGAGATGTGACTCATGCCTTCTGTCATCAGCGCACCCCCAAGTCTCATGTTATTACGCCTGACGGCTGTATTAAGATGAGGCCGATCGTGACGCTGAAACAGTTCCACGAAATGCACATTCGTGTTGCCAGTCTGAGTGGCTATCTTTTCCAGGTCACCATCTATGTCATACTCCCCATCCCTATCAATACTATTACCAGCCCCACTCACAATCACTACCTGATCCTCTTTAGTAAAATCCCTACATAACCCCCCTATGTTAAAAGTCACATGAGCCAATCCTGCATTAGGCTTCACAATGCTGGTGACCTGGTACTCACTCCCCAAAACTTCCTGCAACTGCTGGCCTACACCTGTACCATGAGAACTACCTAACAGCAGAACCTTCTTCTTTCTCTTAGACTTTGCAACTGTCCTAGCCACCGTAACTGTTGAGGTCTGCTGCATACTTCCTACATCTACAGCTACTAGAGATTCCTCTCCACTAGACTCTGACAGTTGGTCATATCTATTACAAACACCAATAGTAAAACTATCTGAAAATCTCCTTCTCCTAGCAGATCTCTTGCCAACAGCCAGCTCCCATTCCCCAACCCCCTTCACCCTCCTCATCCTATCTAGCTCCTCCTGTGCGTTTTTCAACTGCACCTGAAGGGCACAGATCTTACGCTCCTGCTCCTCTATCAACTTACTCTTGCTACATAACCTGCAGTTCCAGGAGAGGATCTCACCAGAATGCCCACTGGCTTCCCCACTACATTCCCCCCAGTGAAAATACTTCGAACAAGTCTCACACCGCAATCCACTACTCACGAACCTACGGCAAAGCCCACACTTCTCACTCATGGTAAAATTTTACAATTATTGAAACAAGAAAACAACTTTATCTAAGTTCCGCTACTACAATAAGAAGATGTTAAAAACTGACTACAATTATCACAAACTTGCTCTACAAGGGAAGTAACTACTATTATTGACAGTATTAATCAACAACAAATGAGAATATAACAAAATACTAACACAGAAAGAAAATCAAACGTCTAATGACAGTAACGAAACTGAAAGCAGTTCGCAAAAATTTCTTCTGAAGTTATTTCACCGGAAAACACCAAGAACACCGGTTGAAGACTACTAAAGTTCCTAAATAAACTACTATACACAAACAATTAATTAGTACTTAGCTTTCGATGCGCCGCTACAGCTGCAACTGGTCAGCGCGGAATGTAAACACGGGTAAGAGGTTAAGTTGCTCGATACGAAACACTCACAAATATCAGGCCACAACACAAGAAATGCAGAGGTGAATGAAGAAACCACTAATAAGTCACTTATATAGTAAATATTATCACAAAAACAGTTAAAATATATATCTGAAGCCTAAAAATAGATGAAAACTTAGAGAGCGATCTCACACGCAGTCACGCGCTTATGACGTCACACCAAAGATCCAATAGCTTTCGCTATCACCACACGATCTGCAAATCACGAAGTAATGACTGCAGCTGGAAGTATAGTACTAGCAACGAGAAGGCAATATAATTTCATGGTGCTGAAAAGGTGACTCATCAAAGCCAAAGAAAACCTAAATATGACAAAGGTGCGGAAAGAATATACCAAGACGACGAGAAGGGAGAAATGAAAAATTAACCAACTGGACAACAGTCCGGACAAGACAATTAAATATGTGAGTATAAGGGACATGAAAACTGGAAAATAGCCTGCAATGTACAAAAAGAGGATGCTTACTCTCCTCACACTGAATATCCGCGGAATAACAACTGAAAAGATGAAGAAGATTCTGGGTAATTTCTTATAAATTAATGACGCGGACGTTGCTTTCCTTCAGGAAGTAGCTTGTGAAGAGAAGAACGTGCAACAGCAATACATTGTGTACAATAATTTTGGCTATGGTGGTAGGGGTTGTTGCAGTTTAACGAAAATGGGCCCGAAATTAGAGAACTTAGAAAAGCAGCAGATGGACACATTATCAAAGCCAAACTATCCTGTAATTTGAGAGACACGCAAAGGGTGATTTGATAATGGGGGGAGATTTTGACCGTGTTGCAAGATCGACAGACGCAACAGGATTGACCCAATTGTGGCCTCTTACACAACATGATCGTAGGACTAAAACTGACAGACGCAATACGACTACTAGTCATCACACGATCCCTCTGTAATCGTTCGTACGTAACTCCTCTATCAGCCTCGTCAGTGGATAGATTTTATACCACGGCAGGAACAGATGTACTGGACTATTACATAATCCCCGCCAGCTTCTCGGACCACCAAGCAGTTATCGTTAAAGTAAAAGGTTTGCTGCGGCACAACATAACAGGTGAAAGGTCTCTGTTGGATTCCTTTCATGTTTAATTTCTTAAATCTGTTGTCATTTACGGCTTAAATTCTTCTTCTAAATTTACTGTGGCGTTTCTGACTGTCTGGGAGGAGACTGAGTAGTGGAACGTGTTACTTTTACACATAAACAAGAACGATCTGTCACACTACTACACTTTAAAACACAGTTTATATGTAATTCATGTCACACAGTCTCTTACGGAACCTACATCCGCTTTCTTTTATATACTGTATATGGTAAGATACTGTCATCCCCCTTCCCTTCTGTGTGAGAGGATGAATGAGCAAATGTGTTTCTAGTTGCATGCTTGAGGGTAGCAGACAAGCCTGTCTGCTAGAGAACAGTAGGACCAACGTCGGAACAGGTAGCTACTCTTTCTAAAAGCAGAGAGGTTTCCATTCTTAGCATGGTCCTGGCCGTCCCTTGTCATGTTGGTATAGGAAGCTGCCCCTCTGGTCACTTCCGTTTGTATTTGGGAAGCAGGCTCGGTAGGAGCGCAGGTCAGTGGGTCCGTGGCGAGCGTCTGAAGTGGTAAGATCTCCGGCTAAGCGCGTGTCTGCTAAGTCCGTAGGACAATGGATTTCTTAAGTTCAGCCTAACTGAAAATTTAATCACCTTTATTTCAGGTTTAGCTCTAAAATATCTAATGTTATCTTAAATTGCAGCGCAGTGTAATTCTCGTGTGAAGTTCAGATTATTTTCCGGTAGTTGCTTTGTCACTACTTTGTGAGTAAAGTGGAACCACGTGTTGATCAGTAACACTAACTAAGATCAATCTTAAATGCGAATGCTTGTGTGATTATAACGTCTCGTCTTGACTATATTTTTCAATATAGCAACTTTTCTTTATGTTCAACCCACGTGGGGTGTACTTTGCGAGACCAGTACCACGTGCTCATATAACTGTTTGATGCGTCAGGTTAACAGTAAGACGTTAGTAACCAGTTCGAGGTTTTTCTTTTGTAAATTGCTTTTCGATCTAATTTATTTTAGATATCAAAATTATTGTGGAGTTACACTCTTTGTGTAAACCAAGTTGACCACGTGAAGCATGTGGTGTAATCATCAAAGTAGCCCTCAGCTATTCTTTTCGCGAAGATTTCACAAAGAGTTAATATGAATTTAGTATACCAGTGTGTGGTAATTACATGACGGACAGGATTGTGCTACGAACGTATCTTCTTTGGGTGAAAATTTGAATGTTGGTAGTGGTTAACTTTCTCTTGCATACATTTCAACGTTCTTTGTGTGTTGTTTTATGAATGCAGTGTTGTATGCAGTCTCCCGATCTTGCCTCCATATTTGATGTGTTCCGTAAGATTGCAATCTCACATTTTCACAATCCTAAATAAGGCACCAGTTTATTTATGAATCAAATTTAATATGCTGAAATTTCAATGATCAATCTTAAAATAAATTTCCAAATATAAACTGATTTATTTCTTTTTATTTAAATTCTCTTTTATATATACATATATATATATAAAACCGGTTGTCGTATGACTATTAAAAGATTATAATTAATGTTAGTCTGGTTGGGAATTCGGTAAGCTAGACTGGATGCCTGGTGAAACAGTTGCTTAGTAATGCAAGATTAACTTCCCCAGACAGCTCACGGCTTTTAACCCGATTTTATTGTCTAGCAGTACCGCTTTCATAGTAAAATCAAAGCAACAACCTTACACAGGGAAGGGATACTGGAAGTTACACCGCAACGTGTTCAACGTTGAACGGGCAAAAACATAGTTCTGCGAATTTTATCGAGCATCGATTCATCGGAAGCAGTTCACTAGTAGCGTTCTTGAATGGTGGGATAAATTTGTGAATCCTGGAATTCACAAACTATTCAGAAACGAACGGTATAGAATCAATGAACTATAAGGAAAAACATCGATTACCATTATACGATTGTTCGAGAGCTCAAAGGAAAAGCGCATAACGGAGAAGAGCGATCTCGAGAATTGAAGAAATACAGAACAAGATTTTCGAACCACAGAAAAAAGAACTGGAAGGCAGAATAGCCATTTGCAGTGTTAACGGATACAGTCTAGACGAAAAACGGAGTATCTACCAACTCATTAGAGACCGGAAAAAGCGCAGACAGAGATTTACTGGAAATCCAACGTCTTCCGACGGAACGATACCGCTAATATGTAACATATTTCCAGAGACTGTTCGTAGAATAGTCATCGGATCCTACCAAGACAGCAAGTTTGCTACAAAACTGCATGACTTACCTCACCATCGAAAACGTCACATGTTGATAAGCCCATATCCAAAGAAGAAATTTAAGGCACTATAAAGCACTTACCACGAAATAGGAGGGCTTTGATGGATACTGTATGAATTTTATAGTCTACTGGTCGGAATTCACGGAGATCAAAAGAGAACCAAAGAGTGAGTAAACCTTTTTAGCAAATGAAGCAGGAATTGTAGTCCCTATATCCAAAACTTATAATCCAAGAAGAATAACTGATTACAGGGAAATAAATTTATTATTTGCAGGCTCAAAAATAATGGTCAGCATACCTAGTAATAGCCGCAAGGCTAAAAGCAGCTCTTCCAGAGATAATCGGGACTGCTCAAACGTCTAGTGTTCCCAACAGGAAGATCATAGATGGACTTTGCTCTCTGAGAAGTACGACCTTCCTCTTGTAGATGTACCAAAACTGAACAATAAGATTATTGAACATGGACTTAGAAAATAACTTTGACAAAGTTAATCGCCAGAATATAAATAATAAATTGAAAGTCCACAATAGATCTAATTCTACTAGACCGGAATCCAGTGGTCTGAAGATTACTGATAAACGGCCGCATCACAGGATAATTCTCAGTTCAGCGTTCTGCCCGGCAGGGATGCCCGTTATCCATGATATTATTTATAATTTCCTTGAAACCAGTGATCCGCTCAATCACGAACTAGACCTCTGGACTACATGTGGGTGCACCAGCGCTCGCTGCTAAAGCTTACGCCGATGATATAATAGTTACGATCACCCAGCATCATGACAATGGGAAGATATTAGAAGTAACGGATACTTATAAGGGAGTAGCAGGAGCAATAATAAACAACAACAAAACCCTACTCCTATGGTTGAATGAAAATTCACAACTCACTCCACATCCCTTCAGAGAATGCGACGAAAAGAATGTGCTCGGCGTTAAACTGGAAAAGGATATGAACGAACGGGTCAACGATAACTCAACGTGGACAGAGTAATAGGCACCTTAATACCGAACAGCAGTAGGAACATAAATCTCATTCAGAGGATACAACGTATCAGTATTCTGACACTTGTAAAAATTTTGTATATAGCTCATATAATACACATAGAGTGAAAGTGTTATGTTCCACCAAAGACGTATATAGGATGGTTCATTTGGAAAGTGATGCTACTCCGTGTAGTCAGTATCGAATGAAAGTGGATTCGGTTTAACAGATCGTGAGAAAAAATGCACAGAGCTTATAGCTGAAAATATTTGAAACAACCAGAAAGTCAATCCGATGTACTGTAGGCCGTATGGGCAGTTACCACAAGAAGTACAGCTCAACGGACACCTATGTATATAACTCGCACTCGTAAAGTCGCAATGGGAATTCTAGAAAAACTGCCAAGTGGAAAGAACTTCATTACGAGAAAGATTATGGTAGAACTGCAGATGGACACAGTGCACTCACCAGTCAGCCAATTAAAACACAGAGTTCCTAGTTGGATGCTAGTGTGGTCTAACTTTTCGGATGTGACTAAGTTCAACGTTGCTCTCGGCCGCTTACATGTTCTTAAACGACGTTTGTGGCAGAATCACGACCACACCACATGAGACTCACGGGGCTGACACAGCGCTGCACAGAACAGTTGGCTATTCAAGAATCCTAGGTCTGTGGAAGTGGATTAAACTTAAATGTGCAACGCCATTTGCGACAACAATGGCTGACATTAGGACAGAGAAAATAATATTCGCGGATTTCAAAACGTTTCTTTCTTCTAAGACGAGAGCGATCACGGGACTTATATACGAGTATTCCTACACAAACTGCGTCGTCAACGATGAACGTGAATTTTCAACGGAATTCAAAGTTTACTTGAATCAAGAAAGGAACAAAACTGTCAGCAGCAACTGAAAAAAGAATAAAAATTGACATGCCCATACACTTTTTGTAAAGACAACGATACTATAAGAAGAAAAACACTAAAAATTACTTTTCACTGGAAGTTTCGTTTTTATGTAGAAGTATAGCTTAGTTCCAACATTTCAAATGAAATAAGAACGTATTTTTAATTCCCCTAAAAGCCACAATTTAAATAATAACATATTTTAAGTAGAAAATCTTGTTTTACCTATAAATAAAAGTTGTTAGTTAATTTTTAAGAAGGAGAATAAAAAAAACAGTAAAAAAATGAAAATAATAAAGTTAGCTCAGTGGTTCCACAAACGTGTTGTGGCGGAAGGGCTGAGTGAGTTTTCACTTCCAGTCATACTTTGTACCAGTTCGATCTAGGTTCTTATTTAGAGCTTTGTTTAATGGAGCTGCATACTGCTAAAAGAAATTCCTTAACAAAATCTGTTGATACCCTTTCAGTCTTAAGGCTGCTCAGGGGCTTGACTGAGGAAACTGTGTTAATGGTCATAGATGTCTGTTTCGCGAATACCAAACTGCTTCACTGTACAAACTTTTCTGCAGAACTTCAACTCAACCGTAAACTATACCAACTTGAGTTCTGTTCGTCACGTGGAACCCATATGTCCGGGGGGTAGTTATGAAGTGAATATAGATCCTCTGTGTTAAACTTGAGTAATAGCAACTAGGCACCCCTGTATATGTCTGCTGACACCGGCGGTAGCAGCTCCCTTCCACTCTGGGTAGCTTCAAAAACTGGCAATCTTTTTGGTTTAAATCTAATTGAAAACCTTAAATATCACTCTCGATCAGTATTAAGTTCTCCATGAACCCATACGTAGACCTTAAAATGCGCAGTGTACCTGCGTTGCTATAGAGCATGCACTGAAAGGTATTCACACAGTGAAACATATTACAGCACCGATACTCCCTGTGGCATGAAGAAACATTCGTGTTCATGACGAAAAATAGTGCATGAAGAATTGCTTCTAAATGAGAAAGAAACCAAATATAAAGCATTAATGGTAGCACTAAACACTGTAGTGAGGTATTCTGATTGGATCACAAACTGTAAAATTAACTTTGACCGGCACTCACGTCTTGCATTTCGTGTAATACAATATTCATCACATTAAAAAGAGTCGTCCGCCTCCGTCGCTGTTGAGCTTGAAATGTAATCGTATACTTCTTTCCGGAGCATATCGAATGGAAAAACAAACCATGGCCAACAACCGAACACGGAGCAGCAGCTTAGACCCCTAATGACTTGACCGCTTTTTTTTGCCAAACTGTCTACTTATCTAAGTTTAATCTTCAAGAAAATAAAAGAAAAAAATTCAAAGCTACTCCTACTTGGCAGTGCCACTTTTAACCTACCATAAAAAAAAAGAATTATCCCTCTTCAGGCGTTGCCATTAATTATTTATAAATTTCTCGAATGGCGATAGTATCCAGGGATTTATAATTATTTTTACATAACTATAATTATTAAATGCGTACAAATGAAATCCTATAAAGCACAATGTTACAGAAAGTGTTACTAAGAATGAAACAAAAATAGTGTTTGTAGATTTCTTGTGCAACTTCAGCTAATATAATCTTTCTTTTGGTGCAACTGGATGTTTCTTGTCCTTTGCAATCGGCTTTTTCTATCTCAGACAATGCAATGTAACAGTATCTACAACAGACTCATTCAGCTTTCCTAACGCCTCAATGAATGCAGCTTTCCGTGAATCAGCCAATCTCTTTTCTTTCTCACTGCTTACAGTTCAGGACTTTCTGTGTTCAATGTGATGTTGCACGGAACGTCAGACTGAAACGGTCCGCGCCCCAGTTGGGCGCGGGAGGGGGGGGGGGGGGTGGAGGTGAGGGTTAAGATTAAGAAAAACACTGCGTAAGCAATTTCGAAGAGAGTACGGTACCTCAATGTGCGTTGGAGGGCGTTGTGAGCGTTTTACAGGTATCACAAGTAATAAAGCTCCATTTTCTCTCGTTCATCGGAGATATAGTGCCAATGGGCTTGCCGCAGTGGTAATACCGGTTCCGGTCAGATCACCAAAGTTAAGCGCAGTCGAGCTGGGATAGCACTTGCAAGAGTGACAATTCCGTCTGCCCAGCGCTGTTGGCAAGCGGGGTGCACTCAGCCCTGGTGAGGCAAACTGAGGAGCTACTTGATTGAGAAGTAGCGGCTCCGGTCTCGTAAACTGACATACGGCCAGGATGGCGGTGTGCGACCACATGCCCCTCCATATCCGCATCGAGTGACGTCCGTGGTTGAGGATGACACGGCGGCCGGTCGGTACCGTTTGGCCTTCATGCCCTGTTCGGGCGGACTTTAGTTTAGTTAATCGGAGATATTGTCTATTGTCTATCTCTTGAACCATGGAATCGCATGTATTTTGCGTGGAAAAAGTAATAGTTATCTGAACAGATGAGGGTCCGAGTTTCAGGCACGTCATTGTGACGCGGAGGTAACAAGCTAAGATATTTTGTGTCAGGCGACAAACGCTGGACGACGACAAGCACGTGAGGTGATGTTCATTGATGTGTAGGAGGTGACAGTCAGGGCAAAGGGGGGTGTCCGTCAATCAGATAACATAGAGGCGGTGTCTTGTCACATATTTGTTGTTTCTGACGTGATCACGTAGGTGTATTCAAGAATGAATGTCGCACATGGGGCGCGGGGGGGGGGGGGGGGGGGGGAGCTGTGTCGCGACGTACGCCACCTAAAACCGGCAGGACGTGAGATACTGGTATGACCTGCAATAGACGACTCATGAGGGAGGCGTGTTAATTGGTCCAACGTTTTCACATATTGCTCTTACAGAGGGCAGCTGCCCATGCTCCGACGATAACCACTACCAGCACTCCATGACGGAGGATAAGGGAAAGAATGTCATAACGCACTTTAAATACGTTTTCGGCAGATATGTGATAACCGAAGGCCATCTAAAGTCTGCAGCCTATACCGCTGGCTGACGCCACGTAGAGGTTCAGGTACTCCACACGTCGCAGCTAGATGAAGTCTCAGAGCAGTTTCTGGCGCACCATCACGCGTACTATCTGTAGTCACCGCCCATAGTTTGCCGTGGTTGTTCCGCGCCATCTCTCGCAAATGTCACTTCGAATTACCTCAGTTCACTTACTGGCGGGAAGGAGCCGACGGTGCTCAACCCAAGACAACATACAATGCCGCCGACTTGTTAATGCTCGATCCAGTTTAGTACGCTGCGGACTTCACTAGTGGAACGAACGAGCAGTAGCAAGTCGTCGGCATACGCGCTACAGCAGGAGGTTTTGTTCCGCAGCGTGATGCCAGATAGTCGCAGTTGGGACGCCCGAGAAGTGGCTAGTGCGCGATTGCCTAAAGGTAAGTAGAAATGGTGCACCTCTAATGGGTACGGGGCCCACCGACTATCCGTTATTCTGGACCTGAGAGCTGGCTGCTGCCAAAAGGAGCCGCAAGGTGTCGATGAGGCTTTGGGGAAATCCCATATGGTCCAGCACCTGTGGGAGGAAGTTATGGTCGACTCGTCCGAAGGCCCAATTGAAATCGTTGGAGATGATCGCCAATCTCAGTCAGCCAAGCGAGGCGATCGCTATTAAGTCCCTGCAGTCGCCAGTAGCCATTTTTATGTTGGCATTTCCCCGTGCGACGTTTGCTCCTGGGTGAGGTTCATCTGCCATGTCGTCTTCATGTTGCCTGCCAAAATCCAGGTGAAGATCTTTTAGGTGGCGTTTAACAAAGTAAGTGAACGATAGTTGCTGACCGATTGCCCTCCCACTGGCTTGTGTACCGGGATGAGAAGTCCTTCAACAATGGTAAGTGGTACAGAGCAGTCTGGGGACACGAGGTCGGGGAACATTCTAACTCAACAATGCATCATAAAGTCACGGGAAGTCCGGTAAAACTCGATTGGTAATCCACCACGCCCTGGAGACTTATTGACCGCATCCTTGTCCAAGGAATCCCCCACCTCTTCAGGCGGGACTTCCTCCAACAGTACAGTCTCTGTTGCCGTGTCGATAGTACCCGTCACCTGCTGAAACGCTTCCGCAGTAGCTTCGTCACTTTCAAGTATTTTCTGGTAAAGATGACGAAAATGATCCTTCATGGCCTTCACTATGGTTGCTTGGGTTGCACAGGAGTGAGCGTCTCGCGTCGTAATACGTGTGATTAACCGTTGGCGATGTCGGCGCAAGTCCGCTACAGTGTGGTGGATGGTGGGTGCATCTGTGGCCGTTCAGTCGTGTCGTCGCGAGCGACCTACAACGCTTTTCAATCGGCTCTTCATCAACATTAGTATATCAATACCACGGGCGTAGGCATCGTAGCAGTAATCGAACGTAAGACTCCTCCAGGAGCTGCCGCAGTCTACAGTGTTACCAGATTGCAGAGGTAGCCGGACTTGGACGAATTATCAGCGTGGCCATGTTAAGTGTTCCACGTCGCGACCCGTGCGGATTTGTACTCTGCTGCGGCCGGTCCGAGACCAGGTTTTATATCAAAGTATGCACGAATAACGTCCCTTCTAAATACTATTTGAATTATTCAGCTCCTCCGACCCATATTAGGAGCTAAAAAGTCGTGCCGACGTTGCCATGACAATGAAGATGTTTTCCGGAGGACCTCTAAGAGTAACCATCTGCTAGCATCCGCCATGTGGTGCAAGCGTAGGGCACATCACATATTAATATAGTGAGAGTTTTCTGTGGAGATCTACATGCATATCATATGCAGATATTCATACAATATTACGAGGACGTGCTAAAAAAATTAAGCCTTCCAATTTTTTATATGAAAACTCTTAAGGGTTTTTAAATAAAACAAACTATATCAACATTCTACATCTTTATTACCCATGTCTGTATTTTATTTCTCAACATAGTGTCCCTGGAGACATACACATTTCTCCCAACGAGAGACAAGTTTGTTGATGCCATCACTGTAGAATGTTTGACTGGGCTGACGGAGCGTCACCCTCACCTCAGCTAGCACCGCTACATCACGATCAAAGTGAAGTCCTCTAAGGTGTTCTATCTGTTTTCCAAACGAATGAAAATCGGATGGGACCAAGTCGGGACGATATGGAGGATGATCTTTGACAGCGAACCCAAAGCGTCTGATTGTTGCAGGTGTGGCCTGGCATTGTCATGCTGAGGAAGAGGGTACTTCATATGTAGAGGAACCATTCGAATTCGTGCATTTAGTTCTGCGGTTAGGAACTCGATTACAGCACGCCTTTCCTCGCTCACTGACATAGCTACGTTACACATTGCAATGTTATACGACACAACTCTGAGCCCTCTAGTGGCAGAGAGTTTCATTTTGCGTCTGCTAAGCAGAATAGCCGACCAAGTAAAATGCATGACGTGTAATACCTCAACCGTTATTGAAAACAGAATGAAAGAAACTGAGTTATTACTTTCAGCACGACCTCGTACATGAGGTACACCAATCACGACTACAGTTTGCACAACTGCATTTACAGCGTTACAAGCTTCAGCCACAATTTCCGACTCTGAAATGATTTATCGATCGTTCAGACGTAACACTAGTGTGAACTTGCATATAACTCTTATTTGGCCTGACAATAATTCACAAGCGTAAATGATGAGAAGTAAGTAAAATAGGTGCAGTGTAAATACGTGGACCAAGGTAATTTATGATCAGATGATTGAGCCATGTCTAATGACAACCAGCCTAACATAACCAGTCCATTTCATTTTTCTCACAGATCTTCTTCCAACCCTATAGTATGTTGTGATACCACTGGTTCGTCAGATAATATGACTCTAATGCGACGGGGCTGTAGCAAAGTTTGATGTAAATGACACACAATCATATCCATTGATCCTTATTCGGAGAACTTTCCCATCGCCATCACGATCTCCAGATTTTACATCTCTTGAGTATTTTCTGTGATATTCTTTGAAGACTATGGTGTATACCACTCCAGTAATAGGAGAGAAGGTCCACAACCCACAAACCCACGCTGCGACTAAAATGTAGATAGTGCATCTACACCTGTTTCATCATGCCCGTCAGTCTATTCATGGCCAAGAGATTTACATCCTGCAAAAATGTTTGAGGTAAAAATTTTGAAACTGTTTAGTAATGAACTACATGGTGTGATGCTCTTATTGAGTTCCTTAACGAAATTTGGAACACCGATCCATTACCAAATCCGAAACATTGTCATACTCTGACGTCCCAAAGCGCTCGAACCAGTTATATCTGGTAATGGATTCCGTATTGAAAAATGAGTTCATCAAGCAATGTCCGTGGTTCTGCTTTACGCTTACCGCTGATGTATTGCATAAGTAATTAGCATATTAAACATAATCGGAAGAAGCATAATTTCTGTGCTGAGAATGGTGGAGCCAAAGAATTTTCTGACAGCGGATCAGTTGTGAAATGTTTTTGCTCTCCCACACAAAGTAATAAGCGTAATCAGCGTCTTTTTGATAAGACTGGTATTCACAGTTACAGCTGTTACATTTTAGCTTATTTATTATCATTTATTTTGTAGTTATTTTAATGCTTTGTATTTCAAGTGTGTAACTGGTTTTGTGTATGTGTACGAGCTTGCCGTTATACGTAACACATACTTTAAATGGTTACGAAAGTTCTTGTGTTCTGGCAAAGCGATTAAGAACATGAAAAATTCCGAATTTTTCGTTCGCGTGAACAATAGAACTATATATGTCAACATCCAAAGATTGCATTCTTCTTTCAAAGGTTTATACACTCCTGGAAATTGAAATAAGAACACCGTGAATTCATTGTCCCAGGAAAGGGAAACTTTATTGACACATTCCTGGGGTCAGATACATCACATGATCACACTGACAGAACCACAGGCACATAGACACAGGCAACAGAGCATGCACAATGTCGGCACTAGTACAGTGTATATCCACCTTTCGCAGCAATGCAGGCTGCTATTCTCCCATGGAGACGATCGGAGAGATGCTGGATGTAGTCCTGTGGAACGGCTTGCCATGCCATTTCCACCTGGCGCCTCAGTTGGACCAGCGTTCGTGCTGGACGTGCAGACCGCGTGAGACGACGCTTCATCCAGTCCCAAACATGCTCAATGGGGGACAGATCCGGAGATCTTGCTGGCCAGGGTAGTTGACTTACACCTTCTAGAGCACGTTGGGTGGCACGGGATACATGCGGACGTGCATTGTCCTGTTGGAACAGCAAGTTCCCTTGCCGGTCTAGGAATGGTAGAACGATGGGTTCGATGACGGTTTGGATGTACCGTGCACTATTCAGTGTCCCCTCGACGATCACCAGTGCTGTACGGCCAGTGTAGGAGATCGCTCCCCACACCATGATGTCGGGTGTTGGCCCTGTGTGCCTCGGTCGTATGCAGTCCTGATTGTGGCGCTCACCTGCACAGCGCCAAACACGCATACGACCATCATTGGCACCAAGGCAGAAGCGACTCTCATCGCTGAAGACGACACGTCTCCATTCGTCCCTCCATTCACGCCTGTCGCGACACCACTGGAGGCGGGCTGCATGATGTTGGGGCGTGAGCGGAAGACGGCCTAACGGTGTGCGGGACCGTAGCCCAGCTTCATGGAGACGGTTGCGAATGGTCCTCGCCGATACCCCAGGAGCAACAGTGTCCCTAATTTGCTGGGAAGTGGCGGTGCGGTCCCCTACGGCACTGCGTAGGATCCTACGGTCTTGGCGTGCATCCGTGCGTCGCTGCGGTCCGGTCCCAGGTCGACGGGCACGTGCACCTTCCGCCGACCACTGGCGACAACATCGATGTACTATGGAGACCTCACGCCCCACGTGTTGAGCAATTCGGCGGTACGTCCACCCGGCCTCCCGCATGCCCACTATACGCCCTCTCTCAAAGTCCGTCAATTGCACATACGGTTCACGTCCACGCTGTCGCGGCATGCTACCAGTGTTAAAGACTGCGATGGAGCTCCGTATGCCACAGCAAACTGGCTGACACTGACGGCGGCGGTGCACAAATGCTTCGCAGCTAGCGCCATTCGACGGCCAACACCGCAGTTCCTGGTGTGTCCGCTGTGCCGTGCGTGTGATCATTGCTTGTACAGCCCTCTCGCAGTGTCCGGAGCAAGTATGGTGGGTCTGACACACCGGTGTCAATGTGTTCTTTTTTCCATTTCCAGGAGTGTACTAACCGTCATTTAATACAGTATCGAAAAACGTTCACACTTCCTGAAGATGGAAAAAAGTCAGTTTTCGGAAATAATGCACCATTTGGACGAAGCCACGTGGCTAAATACGAAATAATTAATCATTATTCTGGAAAGCTTAAGTTCACAGTACCAAACAATTTTAGTCGTTACTTGATCATCCTTACCTGACTTCGAAACCGGAAATACCTGCGCTACGTTTTGTTTTTATTCACCCCACGGTTAAACCATAAAGAGAGGACTGTCTTTTTTGTGTAACAGCTCGTATGAACATTATGTAATCGTGAAATCAATGCTTCATCACTTACGTTATACCACTTGGAAACGAATATTAATCGGCTTCTAATGGTAGTTTCCAACACTGACTTCTTTTTTAGATTTACAGTAACAAGACGTCCTAACACACGAAGTTTAAAACTGTTCGTGAACTGGAGCTATGTTATTAACAGGGAATCTTCTAAGAATGCGATGGACGCGCAAATTATATCCCCCAAATCCGAACTCTTACGTACAGTATTTTATTCCCTGAAATGATAACTTCAAATATTACAAATACATTTGCATTTTGCATACCCTTCCGTTCCTACAATTAGTATTGTACCTCTGCTCAAACTCACCAACACCACCAGAGTAATTCAGATCATTTAATGTCTGAAGTAATACTTTATTATGTTTTTGCTACTAGGATCCCCAGAACTTTCCTATGATCTTTATTCTGTATCACGTGTATCCAAAAAATGGAGTTCTATAACCTATAATAGATGTTCGCCTGGACCAACAGGTAAGAATACATGCAGTTTCTTACAGAAACTTTTTAAATTCTGTTGTAGAATCCCCTTCATTCTTCTTACAAAATGTGCCATAATTTCCCTTCTGATACGTCTGTCGCCTCGGCTATTTCACAATCATTTCGTTCTGACTTTTTATTGTATAAATCTCTGCGAGTTTTTTTCGATTTAGAGATATGGTTATGTATCCATTAAGCACGTTCTTCTGTAATCGTTTGATGCTACAGAATTCCGAGTCGATTGAAGATCACGTGTGGATCATGCGTTTCTGAAAACGATCCACGCTTGACGGAAATAATTTCTATGGGAATTACGAGCATTAATGACAATATAAAACTGAGATTTGTCGGTAGTTGTCGTCTCCGGTTTCCCGAGGAATTTGTTGTACAGTCATGATATAGGTTTCTCTGCAATGATAGGGAACCAAATCCACACCGGTTTCTGTTCTCTGAAAGTGACTACAGGAGCTAGATAACACAGCTACTAGAGTGAATTTGTGTCATAGGACCTGGTACATTCTCATTCACCATTGGATGACGAATCAAAATTACAGTCTTATTTTCATTCTGATGATGTCTTCTTGCTGGGAGTTAGAGGTATTGTGAATGCTACCTACCGTGGTATATTCAGTGAGAAATCTGCATAAAGCTATCACTTTAGTTTGATTAAGACGATAGTTGAACACTTACGTCACCATTGTCGCATTCAATGAAGGTTTTTTGCATAATTTTTATTCAGTTTCCGATCAATAAGACTTCGGCCTTGACCACTATTAGGCTTTCTCTTCACCAACAACCGTGCCATGTGTCGCGGTCCTACGACAGTGGGCCGGTATACGGAAGGACGTCGATCTTGGGATACCGCTGGAAATGAGGGCAGTTTAAGTCACAAGTTCTCATACAATCTCATTTACTCACCTCACCTCGGAAGATGTTCTCCGTAGTTGAGAACGAAACGTCAGGGAGAAGAAGTTTTACAGATCGATCACGGCAACTTAACCCGGAAGTGTTTACTGATGAAGACGCCGGCCGTGAAAGCCTACATGGGATGAATCTCATTTACCGTTGGGTGACGAAACATAATGTCAGTGTCATTTTCGTTTTGACGTCATGCAAATTTAGGTTTTCCGCGATTTCGCTAAACCTCTTGAAGCAAATGCCGGAATAGTTCCTTAGAAAGAGCACAGGCTATTTCCTGTCCCATACTTCCCAATCCTTGCTTGTGCTCCGTCTCTTGTGACGTCTTTGCCAACTGGATGTTAAACTCTAGTCTTCCTTTCTTCTTTTTTCCCCTAAGTAGGAACAGCCACGAATGGTCATCCATTACGCTTCTCTTACGCGTTAACGTTGAGCATACAAGGTGACAATTATTGAACTATATGAAAAAAACGTAAATTGGTTACAAACTACGGATTGCATACACTTTATTGAAGATGTAAACGTCAGTACAGATATTCGGATTTAGGTTATGACATGTTCTACATGCCTGCCATCATTGGCGATGATGTGGCGCAGATGAATAGCGAAATTCTGTGTGGCCCGCTGAAGTGTCGGAACATCGATGCTGTCGAAGACTTCCTGAATGGCTGTTTTCAACTCAGCAATTGTTTTGGGGTTATTGCTGTACACCTTATCTTTAATACAGTCCCACAAAGAGGAGTCGCATGTATTCAGATACGTAGAATATTGCGGCCAATCGAGGCCCATGCCAGTGGCCTCTTGGTACCCCAGAGCCAGAATGCGGTCACCAAAGTGCTCTTCCTGGACATCAAACATTCTCTTGCTTCGAGCGGTCGAGCTCCGTCTTATACGAACCACATCTCGTCGAAATCAGGGTCACTTTGGATAATGGGGATGAAATCAACTTCCAAAACCTTGACATACCGTTCGGTAGTCATCGTGCAATCAAGGAGTATCGAACCGATTACTCCGTGACTAGACACTGGTCACCACAGAGTCGTCTGCTGAGGGTGAAGAGAAGTCTCGATCGCGAAATATGGACTCTCAGTTCCCCAAATGCGCCAATTTTTCTTATTGACAAACCCATCCCAATGAAAGTGGACTTCGTGGCTAAACCAAACCATAGTAATTCCCATCATAGCCCGCAGTCAGCCGTGCAGTTTGAACGTCCTAACGGAAACCGTTCGGAAGTTATGACGATTTTATTTCATACAGTTCAATAATTGTCACTCTGTACTTACGGCCGGCCGATGTGGCCCAGCTGTTCTAGGTGCTTCAGTCTGGAATCGCGCGACCGCTACGGTAGCAGGTTCGCATCCTGCCTCGGGCATGGATGAGTGTGATGTCCTTAGGTTAGTAGTTCTGAGTTCTAGGGGACTGATGACCTCAGATGTAGAGTCACATAGTGCTCAGAGCCATTTGAACCATCTGTTCAAATGGTTCTGAGGTCTATGGGACCTAACATCTGAGGTCATCAGCCCCTATAACTTAGAACTACTTAAACCTAACTAACCTAAGGACAGCACACACATCCATGCCCGAGGCAGGATTTGAACCTGCGACCTTAGCGGTCGCGCGGTTCCAGACTGAAGCCCTTAGAACCGTTCGGCCACAACGGCCGGCGAACCATCTGTACTTACGTGTGTTATACCCACCGTGCTACACTTTGAAGTCCTTCAGAATAGTAACAAACAATACACTGAACGCTCTAGTTGTAATTTTGACTGTGTTTCATTATATAGATGTTTGTGCTATTTTTATATTCATATGAAACTCAAATCTGGATCGTGGCACGCCACCGTAGGCGGTATTGTCTGCTGAGGTCATATATCACAATAAATCTCGGTAAATAAAATCAATGTGTTCAAGGTCTTTTTAACTCTTTGTTGCCTCTGTGTTGAAGGGACTACATTCTGTCCGGACTTAGCTAGTTTTAGTGGAGGAAAGATTAAATTTACTCACAAATAAATTACAAATTTATTACATATATAACTCTCATTCTATGGGTCTACAATATGTGTTGAAGTCATGGTGCAACTTTAAGTATAGCTTGGTTAATACTTTTTCCGGTAAAGGTATGCAACACATTACTCGACAGTTTCTCAGTTGCCATCCACTAGCAACTCTTTAACAGCTTGCCCATGAAACTTCTCTTAAACAGCTCCATTCTGTTAGTTGTTAACTACGCTAGGTTCAATCACCACCCATTCACTCTGATTTGTTGTAGATGGGCTCGACACACAGATGAATTATTCCTTTGGCCATACCATACACAGCCATTCCAACTATCATCTCTTACGATATTTGCCTGCATGCATTCCTCTCTTCCTTTGCATACTATGGTCTCACATACGAGGTGTTCCGCAGGCTAGTCTGCATTCATTAAGCTATGAATAGTGTATAACTACTTAAGTAGAAGTAGCAGTCATGACGTTTTAACTATCACCTAGAAAAATTAGAGTTACGTAATTGACTTCTTGTGTGTGTTGTGGGTAAATGTCTGAAGTCTGGTATACACAAACTCTCGCGCCACAGTACCGTGGCTTGCCGCCAGAGGAGCCTAGAAATATGGCGCAGTCCATTGATTACGTTGAGTATTATGCCGTAATTCGTTTTCTTAGTTCAAAGGGCAACAACTATGCAATAATCCATCCTGAGATGGAGGAGGTGTTTTTCAACACTCCACAGTTAAGTGGTTCAGTCGGAGGGGGCGCATCCGCTTCCAGTGTGGTCAAAAAGTCTCAAGGACGAAGAACAAAGCGGCAGATAAGCTTCCTACAAGGAACCGGGAATCTCAAGAGAAGTAGTGGCGCCGGTACTCTAAGAACGGTGTATCGCAACAGAGGAGACAGTGGCAGGAGTGGAAATCAGTCACGGATTAGTTTTCAAACGCAATAAAGGGGTAATCATTTCAGCTGTGTCAGACTGACATCCTTAGTTGCCTAATCACCATGAATGCGTGCTGGGTGTGTCGCTACATCCTCGAGGTAAAGAAGCAAACAATCAGTGGAAACATGTGGATTAACCACCGCCAAAAAAGGGGAAGGCCCAATCATCTTTGGGTAGGTCGATGCAAAATGTGTTCTGAGACTGCCATGGAATTGTGGTAACAGATCATGTTCGTGAGGGCAGAACCTTGACATTAGCATACTACATACGAGGATAGTTTCGTAAGTCTGATAAAAAAGCAAGAAAAATGTTTGTTTCGTAAACAACTCGCATATTTTTCGACATAGTCTCCTCTGAGGGATATACACCTTCTCCAGCGTTCCTCCAACTTTTTCATCCCATAGGAAAAATAGGTTCTGTCAAACTCAGCAAAATAATCGTTGACTGCAACTATCATTTCTTCATTTGTTGAAAATTTTTTCCCAGTAAACCAGAGTTAGAGAAGAGGAAGACGTCACTCGGGGCTAAGTTTGGTGAACAGTGCGGATGATAAACCAGTTCAAATCCCAGTTGTTGCACTTTCGCCATTGTTATCGTTGACATGTGGGATGGTGCATTGTCCTGGTGAAAGAGAACTATTTTCTTTACAAACATTGGTCCTTTTTCAGCCAACGCAAGTTTCAAACGATCCTTCTGTCCTTTTCCAAGTAATCTATGAGGCTTATTTCTTGAGAAAAGAAACAGTGACCATCACCTTACCAGCTGAGAAAATGGTCTTTGCCCTCTTCGGTGTTCTTTCGTCGGCCTCTGTCCATTGTTTTGACTGCCGTTTTTACTTTGATGTGTCATAGATCCACGGTCCATCAACGGTCACAAAATGCGCAAAATGTCTTGCGTACTGCGGTTTGTCATCACCAGACACCGTGGTGAAATGTTGTCCCGGATGCGCTTTTGGTCGACTGTGAGCAATCGCGGCAATTACCTCAAACACAGCGTGAACTTCATCCAGTTCTACTTTGTGCCGCAGTCCAACTCTTCAAATGAAAATGTTTAGTAACATCACGAAACTCGGATCTCTCCATTTTCAATCACAGCCGACACAGTGGCCAATTCAGACGGATGTCTACAGTGAACTGTATGCTTACATTATTGAAACTCTTTTTGCGGTCCTTGGAATAATCAGTCTTACCAAACATGAAGGCTAAACAACAATGTTCCATACTTTCTTGGAAATTTACCGAAATTATCAAACGATCCTCATTCTACCGACTATCGACATCTACTGACTAGATTACTGCAGGCTGTTAAGATTGCGCGTCCTGCAACCTGTCCAAGGGGGTACGAAATCGAAGTTTCCCGCGGCATCTTTATAAAAGACATTCTCGGCTTACACGCAGCGGCAACACTTCGACTCATTCTCGGTAGGACACACAAATCCTGATTTATAGGGCTATCACAATGAGCCTCATCCAACGTATTTCCAAGACATGACACTCAACGACTTCTTTCCTTGGGTGGAGACAGACATTTCCATAACGACGACGAGATAATTTTTGAGGTGGAACATTTCCTGATCGCCCAAAACACAGACTTCTGCAACGAAATCCTCCTCCAAGTTATCAATCGTTGGTAAACGGGTGTCCCTTTGAATACTGATTATGTAGAGAAGAATTATCACAATCAAACGTTTTATGACCATAGTTTCATTTTTTTCGATGTGATAGTTGAAGCTTTATGCGTATCGCTTGTACATCAACAATCACAAAAACAAAACATTATATGTGGCGTTGAAGCGTACAATCGAAGACTGACCTTGAAGACGCAAGAAGACAGAAAGAAGGAAGGAAGGAGGATGTAATGTCCCGCCAACGACGAGATTATCATGAAGGGGGATGGTCGAGCGTCGGGAATAGAAACGAGCATACCATACCAAAGTAACATTAATGGAGTTACAGCTAGTAGTTATATGGAAGTTACGGACAACCAAAATGACAATGAGAAAATTAGGGTTGAACCTCCCATCGACATCGCAGTCATTCGAGACGAAGCAGAAGCCCAGATTGTTTTAAGCACGGGGAAGGAAACCGGTCGTGCCCTTTCAAGGAAACCATCCCGGCATTTACCTGTAGCGAGTTAATGAAGTCAAGGAAAAGCTAAATCTGGATGGCCAGACACGGATTTTAACCGTCGTCCTCCAGAATGCGAGTCCAATTTGCTAACCACTGAGCTACATGTCTCGGTGGGGAGATTAGGGATTTTATCCACGCACCTCCTTATTGTGATTCCACAGTCTTAACTACTGCGCCACCTGGTTTGGTGCGGAGGCAAGTTGTTAACAGACAGTATTATGATTAAATGAAAACGTTCCCTTTACAAAACGACACAACGACATGAGCGTTTACTCTGGTGTATAGGTTTTCTCAGAGTAATGAAATCAGAAAGACAGAGTAACAGACTCATCTAATTAGTCTGTAGCAAGCCACTGGAGCCACGGACCCAGACACGCCTTTTGAAGGCGATTACAGGAGCTAGATCGTCTCCCAATAACTCGCCCGGATAACCGCGGGTGAAAAAAGGCCGCTTCCGAGATTCAGGCAGGGTAGTATTAACGAGGAGAGTCTGTGTCCAGCTAGCCTGTACGTGGTTTTTAGGTGGTTTCTCATTTCCGACTAGGTGAGAACAAGGTGTTACCAACGTCCCGATTTAGGTACACGATTCACAAAAATTTAGAAAACGTTCGCACACTTTCTCGTGGATAACACTACACGCAATCAGTTGGAGTGCACAAATTCTCTCCTGGGAGGGGAAAGAAAGCGGTAGCGGCAGGAAGGGAATCTGGGCACCCTCTAACATTAAAAATGCCCATCCCACAATCACCACGTCGACCGCGTGTAGGTAATAGATACAGTAAAAACAAAAGATTGAGTCCTGGCACGGATTCCAACAATTTATTATTGTTCATTACTCTTCACTGATTATCTTAGAAGTGCTAGTAGATTCCTTGGACTCATTTCTACTATGAACTTGTTTTACTTTAACCTGGTAAAAACTGACTGTATTTCTTTACGACGACTGTATGCATAGACACTGTATGTGAACTGGTCAGTGCTTTATTACTACTGGCGTTTTGACTACGACCACGTGGCGTGGCATGATACTCTGTCCCGCTAATGTATCGTGCGTATACGTAAAATACAGTGAGATAAACTTGTGTAATACCGAGAAAATATACTGGACAAAATTTACAAGACGCAATGATGCGCTTTAGATATACACTCCTGGAAATGGAAAAAAGAACATATTGACACCGGTGTGTCAGACCCACCATACTTGCTCCGAACACTGCGAGAGGGCTGTACAAGCAATGATCACACGCACGGCACAGCGGACACACCAGGAACCGCGGTGTTGGCCGTCGAATGGCGCTAGCTGCGCAGCATTTGTGCACCGCCGCCGTCAGTGTCAGCCAGTTTGCCGTGGCATACGGAGCTCCATCGCAGTCTTTAACACTGGTAGCATGCCGCGACAGCGTGGACGTGAACCGTATGTGCAGTTGACGGACTTTGAGCGAGGGCGTATAGTGGGCATGCGGGAGGCCGGGTGGACGTACCGCCGAATTGCTCAACACGTGGGGCGTGAGGTCTCCACAGTACATCAATGTTGTCGCCAGTGGTCGGCGGAAGGTGCACGTGCCCGTCGACCTGGGACCGGACCGCAGCGACGCACGGATGCACGCCAAGGCCGTAGGATCCTACGCAGTGCCGTAGGGGACCGCACCGCCACTTCCCAGCAAATTAGGGACACTGTTGCTCCTGGGGTATCGGCGAGGACCATTCGCAACCGTCTCCATGAAGCTGGGCTACGGTCCCGCACACCGTTAGGCCGTCTTCCGCTCACGCCCCAACATCGTGCAGCCCGCCTCCAGTGGCGTCGCGACAGGCGTGAATGGAGGGACGAATGGAGACGTGTCGTCTTCAGCGATGAGAGTCGCTTCTGCCTTGGTGCCAATGATGGTCGTATGCGTGTTTGGCGCCGTGCAGGTGAGCGCCACAATCAGGACTGCATACGACCGAGGCACACAGGGCCAACACCCGGCATCATGGTGTGGGGAGCGATCTCCTACACTGGCCGTACACCACTGGTGATCGTCGAGGGGACACTGAATAGTGCACGGTACATCCAAACCGTCATCGAACCCATCGTTCTACCATTCCTAGACCGGCAAGGGAACTTGCTGTTCCAACAGGACAATGCACGTCCGCATGTATCCCGTGCCACCCAACGTGCTCTAGAAGGTGTAAGTCAACTACCCTGGCCAGCAAGATCTCCGGATCTGTCCCCCATTGAGCATGTTTGGGACTGGATGAAGCGTCGTCTCACGCGGTCTGCACGTCCAGCACGAACGCTGGTCCAACTGAGGCGCCAGGTGGAAATGGCATGGCAAGCCGTTCCACAGGACTACATCCAGCATCTCTCCGATCGTCTCCATGGGAGAATAGCAGCCTGCATTGCTGCGAAAGGTGGATATACACTGTACTAGTGCCGACATTGTGCATGCTCTGTTGCCTGTGTCTATGTGCCTGTGGTTCTGTCAGTGTGATCATGTGATGTATCTGACCCCAGGAATGTGTCAATAAAGTTTCCCCTTCCTGGGACAATGAATTCACGGTGTTCTTATTTCAATTTCCAGGAGTGTACATCACCTTGCGACGAAAAGTATGGAGAAAAGATGCAAAAATCAAATAAGACACAACTCCGTATCACTGATTGCTTATTAAATGTGAACAACAGAATGGTCAAAATGCCGGAACTTATAAAACATTCCTGTTAGATGCATTTCGTTAAAATTTACGAATATCGACCCTTCCTGTGATAAAATTCGTTTCTTTCTGCCGGTTTACAGTCATCTCAAATTCAGCCAGAATTTGGTGAATGTTCGTAAAGAGCTTGCGCCTATAGTTTTAGGATTTAAAGAAATGAATGTATGAGTTCAAACCTTACCGTACTTTACTTTAAAAAGATTGATGTGAGAGTCTGTCCAAAACTGTAAACAACACGAAAATAATTCCTTAAATTCTTTCTATAAACGGTTCGGAAGATTTTGTACATCGGACTGATACTATTAAAGAGACTTACGGCTATCAATTATCGTTTGAGAGCAAATATCAACTGAAACCGTGGACTGACGCCGGTTTTCCTGTTACAAAAAAGACGAAAATGCTTTCATTAACCAGAAAGATTGCGGCTAGTGTTATATCATACGCTAAGGAGATATTTCTAGATAATTACTTTGCAAGTCGCGAAATCATAATTGGTAAATACTACCTAAGTTATCGATATGAAGAGGATAAAAATGTACGTGAGCAGACTCCCGGAATGAAACGATAAATTCCCACTACAAGAAGACACTGTACATGTCCATAACATTGCTTTTATAAAGGGAAATCTAATCCATTTGAAATATGCGTTTGTAAACCTCCAAAGCACGCAACCGATTGAATACCCGCCAGAGTCTGTATATTCCTGAAGCTAAAGTAATTTGTGCCTGAAATATTTTTTTTTCTTTTTGAGTAAAATGAACTGCTATGGCTGCAGTGTTTGGCAAGCGTTTCAAGAATCGCGTTTCACGGATGGAATCTATTTATAGGAAATCCGTTGTGTGAAATACACTGGCCTAAAAATACACTACACCGAAAAATATGATCATAATACAATTAAAAACAATCGTACCCTTACAGGTCGATACATTACGCACCAGGGCTGTGAAGTTCGTAACAACCTTCGTGGCAAACTCACAGATTGCTTCAGTACCCGGCGATTTCTCTCTTCACAATATACAAATAAAACAGTAAGTTCATTTAGTGAATACGACCAGACAGCTTGACTACTGATGTACACGTTTCATAGATTTTGTTTCCTATTCCCTTCGCTAATGCATATCTCTCGTCTAATTAGCTTGTGGAAGTCGTTTCAGTACCAGAAGAATCTCGCAAATTAGTTATCACAATGTCTTATAATGCTGTAATGAACTGTCAACGGCACATCACGCTGAACCCGCCTCTGGTCATTTCTTAAAGGTTCACTAATGACAGACAGCACTCAACGCGAGTAATGATTTTCTTTTATCTCACTGGGATTCAGGGCTGTTTGCAAGCTTGGATATGGAAAAAACGCATTGTTAAAATGAAAAAGCACCCACTGGTGTCATTTCAGCATGTTGTCTTACACTCTGAACTTCCCTTCTGGATGGTCTGAATCAGCTTTAATTCTGAAGAGGATTAACTCCACAAACCCGTTTGCCGTAAGAGAGAATTTTAAGTTCCCGGACAATGAAATCTGACCAGTCTATAGTGAAGTTATATGGAATAAACGTTTATACACGTTTTCAGGTTGGAGAGCCTATACTGATGAGCCAGGACATTATGACTGCCGACCTACTGTCGATATAAATGCATCCAGGCGATAGCAGCGTCACATGGCCAGGAATGATTGGTCGTCAGACACACTCACGGTGCATGTAGTATCAGTGAGAGTGCTGTCCGTGAGTTTCACAGAGAGCGGACTGTGATGGCCCGGAGGCTCGCCACGATCATTTCTGAAACTGCACGACTTGCGTGGTGTTCGAGGAGTGCTGTGGTGAGTGGTTTCAACACGTGACGAAACCGAGGTGAAACCATTTCCAGACGTCGTGGGGTTGGGAAGCCACTCATCATTACAGACGTCGGACGTCGTAGGCTAGGCAGACTGGTAAAACAGGACAGGCAGCAAACTGTGGCGGAACTAACATCGAACTTCAATGTTGGGCAGCGTGCAAATTGATTTGAACACACAGTGCACCGAATACTCCTAAGGATGGGCCTCCGGAGCCGACGACTCGTGCATGTGCCAATGTCAACACCATGACATCGGCAACTACAACTGAAATGGGCACGGGACCATCGACACTGGACGTTGATGCAGTGGCAGAGCGTTGCATGGTCTGATGGATCCCGATATCTTGTTCATTATGCCGATGGGATGGCGCGATTCCGTAGTCTTCGATGGGAACAACTCACTGACACTTGTACTGCGGGACGGAGACAGGCTGTCGGCGGTTCCATTATCCTCTGGGCACCATTCACGTGTGCATCCGTGGGTCCAGTGGAGCTCGTGCAATGCACCATTACGGCCAAGGGGTATCGTGCACTGGTTGCAGACCACGTACACCCTTTCATGACGATCGCGTTTCCCTACGGCAATGCCATTTTTTCAACAAGGTAATGCGCCATGTCATAAGGCCAGAAGTGTGATGAAGTGGTTCGAGGAGCACAGTGGCGAGTTCCCGTTGATGTGCTGGCCCCCTACTGGCTATATCTGGACCCAATCGAACGCATTTGGAATGTGATTGAACGTGGCGTCAAAGTTCATCGCTCTCCTCCTCGGAATTTACGGGAATTAGGTGAGTTGTGTGTGCAGATATAGTGCCAACTCCCTCCAGCGACCTACGGAAGCCTTATTACTTCCATGCTACCACTCGTCGCCGCTGTTATCTGTGCCAGAGGTCGACTACCAGCTGTTAGGTAGGGCGTAAAAATGTTCTGGCTGATCATTGTATAGTGGAGTTACATGAGTTATGCTGGCAGTAAAGAGTGAGAAAAGGACGAAAGAAGAAGAAGAAGAAGACAAAAAATGACCAAGAAGATCATATAACTACCTATAGTATTGGTTGGAATGAGTGCAAAGGCATACCAGTGATATAAGAACCATGGCGGAGCAGTGTCTGAAGAGTGGGAACCGAAGTATTATAATGACCTTCACATAGTAACATGCCCAGTCTTAAAATTTACGCGTCGCACGTAGAAGAAACTTATTGCATGTAACTCAAAATCAGACTTATGCTTTGGTCCGAAATGTAAGGGAACGCCACAGAGTGCACCAGTGACTACTCTTCTCGTGGAATTACAATGAAATCCAGACATTTATCCGCTTACAGGCGTTGATAAATATCAACGGGGGCACTTAAAAAATGTGTGCTTCGACCGAGATCTCCTGCTTACATGGCAGACGCTCTATAGGACTTTTTTTTTTAAATCTCGTTTTGTTCGTTCTTATTCGTTGCATTTGTTTGTTGCGGACGTCCGATGACACCCGGTGAAGTTAGTTGTTGATTCATACACTCAGTTTTTTTTTTTTTTAACAGAGGGGAGCTAGCCCTCTGACCGAACACGCTCAGTTACCGTGCCGGCATCCGACTGAACCACCGAGGACAGAGACGATAGTGCGACTGCAGGGAGTTATCTCTGACACGTTCCCCTTGAGACCCACATTTCCAGCTTACTGTCCACACACTACACTTTTAGTGCCCCTGCCCACTATACTCATTACTCGCGGCAGTCAATCTACCGATTCCCGGAAGAGTTTGACCAATGTGAGTGCATCCGCACTGAAGAAGATCATTGGCCGGTAAGCCGTATCTATATGAAGATGGTATTTGTTGTTCCGGATATGTCCGGAAGAACAGATACCATCTTCATATTCATGAGTCCGTACGCTAGGGGTATGCTAATCCGACTACTGTAATACCACTAACAGCAATTAGGAGCGCTAGTCTCATGATCACCGGTGGTGAGAGTTCAACAGACGACATTCCCTTAATGCGTTCTCATGTTTCAGCAGGAAACACATACCTACGTAAATTTCTCCTTGTTTTAACGTCTCTGAGCCGGACGTGTCAGATCTAATTTCCGTGTAGCTCACCTGTTGTTCTGTAACGTATCAGAAAAACGTAATGATTATGACTGAAGTTTATTCCGTTAATCATTAATTCAGTGTAGTATCTTTCCCAGTTTATTTGTGTTTTCTTCAAGAGAAATGGCATTTTGGCTATCAGAGTTTCATAGTCGGTACCTGTTCGTATTCACAAAATTATTCTGATAGAATTGCTGGTAATTTCTGGTGATTTGACACATGTTTCTAATTTTTTAGCTGCGTGATGGCAGACGACACCAGCAGTAAAGCACACACCACAAGAGAGCAGCAGATTATTTCATTATCGCTCCTGAAGCCGCAAACGACATCTGAGGGACCGCAATGGTAGTACATTTTTACAGTAATAAACTTCCTCACTGCGGCACAGAGATGGTTCAAATGGCTCGGAGCACTATGGGACTTAACATCTGAGGTCATCAGTCCCCTATAACTTACTCGTACAACTACTTAAACCTAACTAACCTAAGGACATCACATACATCCATGCCTGAGGCAGGTTTGAAACCTGCGACCGTAGCGGCCGCGCGGCTCCAGACTGAAGCGCCTACAACCGCTCGGTGACAACGGCCGGCGCGGGACAGACTTTTCGTATTTTCACATGATATTATCACGGGTGTTGTTTTCACTTCTTCCTTTGAAGAAAATTGAGGTGATAATATTTGTTCCATTTTACCTTGTAAAGGCTGCCTCTCCAAATTGATTTCTCGTACAAGGAAACATCACCAACTCGACCTAGTACTTTAGGATAAAATAGCACGCTTGTAAGTTATACGACATACCAGTGCCCGCCCCCCCCCCCCCCCCCAAGAAAATTTGGCTCCGTAATTCTCATAGTACGCATTTATGACATACTAAGCTTTCAGCTTTCTAACTTCTACGAGTACCAGTTCTTCGTCACTCGCTCCGCTCCGCTCCACTCCACTGCAACTGGACGAAAGATGAAAGAGGAGAGGATGATGGGGACATATCTCCCTATGTGTTTTGAAATGTTCTTCGAGAACAGTCACGTTACTCTACGCCAAAAGCAGTAATATGAGGACGCAATATGCCAATTCACGCACATATACGTTCAAAATTTTTTCACAGTATTCTCCTGTTACTATTCTACAGCTATATAACTAAATAACTGAAGAATCATTACGAAATGAAGTTAATGATTTTCGATTTACAATGTAGTCATGCCAATCACTTTAAAGAATAGCACATCTCCTGCAAATGTCCACTGACGAGAAAAAAATCTCAACAGAAAAAAATAATGTAGAGTAACGAAATTTCAGGAATACATTTATCTAGGTAACATATTTAAGTGAATAACACTGCAATATCATAGGTTATATAAGCGTGAGATACGCCATTGAAAATGTGAAATGCTGGTACAATAACAACTTGTGTAACTGCAAGGATGTTAAATGCAAGCCTGTAAACGTGCATGCATTGTGTTGTACAGGTGTCGGATGTCAGTTTGTGGAATGGAATTCCATGCTTGTTTCACTTGGTCTGTCAATACCAGGAAGGTTATTGCCGGTTGTGAATGACGCTGAAGTTGTCATCAGCTGGCGTCCCATATGTGCTCGACATGAGACAGAGCTAGTGATCGAGCAGGCCGAGGCAACATGTTGACAATCTGTAGAGCACGTTGGTTTACAACAAGGGTATGGGGACGAACGTTATCCTGTTGCAAAACATTCCCTAGAATGCTGTTCATGAATGGCAGCATAATAAGTCGAATCACCAGACTGACGTACAAATTTTCAGTCAGCGTGGGTGGTGTAACCAGGAGAGTGCTCCTGCTGACATACGAATCGCAACACAAACAGTAGCTCCAGGTGTAGGTCCAACTTGTTTAGCACTCACACCTGTTGGTTGCAGGCCCTCAACTGTCGTACTTCTAACCTACACTCGGCCATCGCTGGCACTGAGACAGAGCCAGCTTTCATCAGGAAACACAACAGACCTCCACCCTGTCCCCCATTGAGCTCTCGCTTGGAAAGCGCGCGACAGGGCGTCTGGTTCGGAGCTATCCTTGAAGTAACCGTTTTGTAACTGATCCTTGTGTTACTGTGACGCTAATTGGCGCTCAGATTGCTGCTGCAGATGCAGTACAATACCTCAGAGCCACATACTGGACTAGACGATCGTTCCTCTCCGTAGTGCCCCCTGGCCATCCAGAGCCCTGTCTTCTCGAGACCGTCCATTCTCGTGATGACCGCTGCCAGCAGTCATATACAGTGGCCACATTCCTGCCAAGCCTTTCTGCAGTATCGCAGAAGAAACATCCAGCTTCTCGTACCCCTATTACGTATCACCAAGTGCAAACTGAAAGGCAACTAACGCTCACAGCATTACAGCGTGTATTTACAGCAAATCTGATTTGCACTCTCATACTGGCGCTACTAGCGCCACTCTTACTCGACTGGCACGAAATTTGATTAAACATCATTTTTAAAATGTAGAAACAGGCCTACCACGTTCGTTTGAGTTGCACAGATCCTTCTTCGTGCTTCGATTTTTTTACGTCGGTGTATTTCAACAGTGCCATCTTTAAAATCCAGAGAAAATAACGCTCAATAGCGATCTTAATATTCAAGTAGAGCTATGCTACTTCTTTAATGACATGGTAACTGAATTCAACAAGTACGAAAATACACTCCTGGAAATTGAAATAAGAACACCGTGAATTCATTGTCCCAGGAAGGGGAAACTTTATTGACACATTCCTGGGGTCAGATACATCACATGATCACACTGACAGAACCACAGGCACATAGACACAGGCAACAGAGCATGCACAATGTCGGCACTAGTACAGTGTATATCCACCTTTCGCAGCAATGCACGCTGCTATTCTCCCATGGAGACGATCGTAGAGATGCTGGATGTAGTCCTGTGGAACGGCTTGCCATTCCTTTTCCACCTGGCGCCTCAGTTGGACCAGCGTTAGTGCTGGACGTGCTGACCGCGTGAGACGACGCTTCATCCAGTCCCAAACATGCTCAATAGGGGACAGATCCGGAGATCTTGCTGGCCAGGGTAGTTGACTTACACCTTCTAGAGCATGTTGGGTGGCACGGGATACATGCGGACGTGCATTGTGCTGTTGGAACAGCAAGTTCCCTTGCCGGTCTAGGAATGGTAGAACGATGGGTTCGATGACGGTTTGGATGTACCGTGCACTATTCAGTTTCCCCTCGACGATCACCAGTGGTGTACGGCCAGTGTAGGAGACCGCTCCCCACACCATGATGCCGGGTGTTGGCCCTGTGTGCCTCGGTCGTATGCAGTCCTGATTGTGGCGCTCACCTGCACGGCGCCAAACACGCATACGACCATCATTGGCACCAAGGCAGAAGCGACTCTCATCGCTGAAGACGACACGTCTCCATTCGTCCCTCCATTCACGCCTGTCGCGACACCACTGGAGGCGGGCTGCACGATGTTGGGGCGTGAGCGGAAGACGGCCTAACGGTGTGCGGGACCGTAGCCCAGCTTCATGGAGACGGTTGCGAATGGTCCTCGCCGATACCCCAGGAGCAACAGTGTCCCTAATTTGCTGGGAAGTGGCGGTGCGGTCCCCTACGGCACTGCGTAGGATCCTACGGTCTTGGCGTGCATCCGTGCGTCGCTGCGGTCCGGTCCCAGGTCGACGGGCACGTGCACCTTCCGCCGACCACTGGCGACATCGATGTACTGCGGAGACCTCACGCCCCACGTGTTGAGCAATTCGGCGGTACGTCCACCCGGCCTCCCGCATGCCCACTATACGCCCTCGCTCAAAGTCCGTCAACTGCACATACGGTTCACGTCCACGCTGTCGCGGCATGCTACCAGTGTTAAAGACTGCGATGGAGCTCCGTATGCCACGGCAAACTGGCTGACACTGACGGCGGCGGTGCACAAATGCTGCGCAGCTAGCGCCATTCGACGGCCAACACCGCGGTTCCTGGTGTGTCCGCTGTGCCGTGCGTGTGATCATTGCTTGTACAGCCCTCTCGCAGTGACCGGAGCAAGTATGGTGGGTCTGACACACCGGTGTCAATGTGTTCTTTTTTCCATTTCCAGGAGTGTAGTTTGTTCCACTGTAAAGGTGACTCATTGAGCTGCAGACAGATACAACGAAAAACTGTTACATACTGAGCATTCAGCCAAAGACTTCTTTGGAAAATGAAAACACACACATTCACACAAGCAGTCACACCTCACGCAAACATGGTCACTGGCTCCAGCCACCTGGCCAGACTGCAACTGTTGCGTTGAGCGAAAGCAGCGAACTGGAGTGTGGTAGGGAAGGGGGAAGGATAGCGAGCACAATTGAAAAGAGATAAGATCGCTGTCTGGTAGAGCGTGCAGGGACTAGAATATGGCAGGACAAAACTTCCGGGTGCAGTGTCAGGAGGCTGTGGTGGAGGTTGTGGGGGTGGAAATGGGGAGCAGAAAAGGTGAGGATCAGCGTGGGGAAAAGACTGGCAGGTGTGTTGGCAGAGGGCAGCGCACAATGAGGGTGAGGGGGCGTGAATCAGGAGGAGGTGACTGGACAGGAGCGCAATCTGTTGGGTGTAGTGTGTGGAGACAGCAGGTTTTCAGAGGTTCAGGTTAGTATAATTTTGGGAGTGGTAAATGTGTTGTATGGATAACTCCCATCTCCACAGTTCGGAAAAATGGTGGTGGTGGGGAGGATCCAAGTGACCCAGGTTGTGAAGCAGCCATTGAAATCAACCGTGCTATGTTCAGCTACACATTGCATCAGATGATGACCCACTTTACTCTTGGCCACAGTTTGGTAGTGGCCATTCATCCTGGTGGACAGCTGGTTTGTAGTTTTTCAAATATACGAAGGTGTTCAATAACTGCAGCAGAGCTGGTATAAAACATGTCTGATTCCATAGGTGGCCCTGCATCTGATGTGGTAGGAGAATCCTATGACAGGACTGCAGTAGTAAGTGGTAGGTTGATTTGGCAGGTCTTGCACCTGGGGCTTCCACAAGTTTATGATCCCTGTGGCAAGTGGCTGGGACTGGGAGTGTCATAAGAATAGACTAGGATGTTGTGGAGGTTCGGTGGAGAATGGGACACCACTGTAGGAGCGGCGGGATAGATATTCGGTAGTATGTCCCTCATTTCAGGGTGTGGTGACAGATAATCGAAACCCTGACGAAAGATGTGGTTCAGTTGTTCCAGTCTTTGGTGTTATTGAGTAATGAAGGGGAAAGTCCATTGTAGTTGGTTTTTCATGGTGGTGAGAGGACTGGCAATGGTAAGTATACAACCAGGAAAGCCTGTTTGCAGACTAGGGCTTAGGGATAGTCCCTGTTTGTGAAAGCATTTGTGAGACCTTCAGCATACTGGGTGCCTTGGCCCTCAGTCCAGATCATGAACATATTGTCAATGATCTTGAATGAGACCAGGGGTTTGGGTTTTGGGAGGCTAGGAAGGTTTCCTCTAGATGACCCATAAGTGGTTTGTTATAGGAGGGTGGCATGCGGATGACCATGGCTGTTCTGCATATTTGTTTGTATACCGTTGCCTCAAACGAGATATGATTGTGAGTTATGCTGACGTTGGGAAGGTCTGTGAAGAATAAGGTAGTGTGTTTGGGACGTTGGGAGAGGTAATATTCAATAGTGGTAAGACTGTAGGCATGAGGGATGTTGGTGTATAGGGAACTGGCATCAGCTGTGATGAGGCTGGATCCAGGAGGCAATGGGGTGGGAATAATGAAGAGATAGTGAGGAAGTGGTTGATATCTTTGACATGGGAGGCTCAATTTCTGGCAATTGGTTGGAGGTGTTGGTCAGTGAGGGACAAAGTTCATTCAATAGGGACACAATAAACAGCTCCAATGCAGCATCCATTATCGTTGGGTTTGGGGATTTCGGGGAGATGCAGAAGGTGGGCGTGCAGGGTGTCATAAAGGTGAGGCACCAAAGAGGAGGTGAAATGAACAAAGGATAAAAAAAAGGAATCTAAAATTGGCGAGCAACGTAAGGTGCATGATGTGCCGTATAGTTAAGGTCGCATAAGTAAGTTGCATAATTGTTAATTTATTTTTAGATTCAGTGTATCAGAGAGTATTTATTTTTATTGCCATAGGGACATATTTTTGCAGTGTTAGTTTTTCATGTCGTTATCACTGATATTGCATTTTTGTGGATTATGCGTTCTTGGAAGGAGCCAGCGGATGACAGAGTAATTTTTTTCTGCAGGTGGCAAATACGTAAGGACATCCTGGGGAACGAGGATGGTCCTGCTGTTGCTGTACGTCTGCAAGGGCGAGGCAGGAAAGGTAACGGTCGTTGAGCCTCAGGAATCGAGTGGGATGTGTGGCTTACTAGTCATATGTGGAAGCTACAAACAACAGTGGAGATCTGGGAGATTAGGGATGAGGTGCGTAGGTTGGAGGATGCCTTTTCGGAATTACATAAGGCGACACAGGGGAATAATTTATTTAGGGAGACGTGGGGAGTGTACAAGGAGTTGCAGTCCTCTTAAAGTAAATTGAAGACGCAGCTGTCACAGTTGGTGGATGTAGTTTCTCAAAATAGGAGTCGGTAGAAGAGGGCCTGTATTATGCTGGAGGAAAATTGTTTAAGACAATATTCGGAATAGCAGATGAAGAGGAAGTGCAGGAGTTATATAGGAGCAGCAGATGACTGTGAAGGATACCGTGGAGTGGCACACAATGCACTTATCGAACTTAGAACAAGGGGTGTTTCATAACAGGAGACTGGTACGGAAACCAGCAGCAGAGCTACTTCGGATCACTAGCGAAACGATGGAGGTGCTGAAAAGCGATTTGGAGACAATACAGTGACATCCGAGTGCGTTGGATAACCAATGCAGTACAGCGAGGTTGCTAGCAGGCCAAGGAGTGAAGTGGCGATATTACAGGAGGCGGTGTTACTTGCGGAGAACGGGCAACTTAGTCCCGTATTTGTTACACCGAGAGAATTCATGATGGGGTTGCGGCGGGCAAAAAGGCGGTTTCCCGCGGAGCTACACCAGGTAGCGGTAGCCAAAGGGTCACCAGAGAATCTGGCACCGTTCTTCCACATAGCTAGTGTGGATATGGTAACAGATGGAGCCAGGGTGCATATAGAAATCCGTGTACCTGTAGCGGGAAGACACTCGGAGTTTCACTACCACAGCATTCACCGGCACCCAGTGAAATAGGGGATATTGGGGAAGTGGGAGCAGTGAGAACACGGGATGTACTGCTAGTCTCATACGACAGACTTGCTCACGTGGTAAGGTCACGGGTAGAGTTGGAAAGGTGCGTACAAGGGAAGGTTGCGATTTGCCCCGGCGGCGAATTATGCAATGACATGCGGATATGTGATGTGGATTTGTTTGTGGGGGAAGTAAATGGGACGAGTTTTAAGAAGGAGCTTCTGCCAGCCGGGAGGTACTTCCAGAGCTTGAGTACACATTGGCTATACTCCGTATTCACGCCGGAAACTGTATGGTTGAATTGCTACGAAGCAGGCAGACCGGTAGGGTTGAAAAAACTCGCGGTACTGGAAAGCGGAACCATCATTAATGGCACGACTTGTGAGGTACTCGGGACAGACTTTCGTTTTCCGGCTGCGCTTACAGGCTCAACTGTTACTAGATTGTCGTGGAATACGTTGTATTGGCCAGAAGGATCTCTGAGGGTATTACCTATTTAAAATTAACATATTTCAATAACACACTCAATAAAATGCTTTTGCAGTTCCTGGACAAATTAATAGTGTCTCAGAAAGGGGGAATTTCGATGAAACAAATGTGCCAGCATAAACATCATTTCTGGGAAGAAGAGAAGCACAAAATATTAGTGGTGAGTGTACCGGCCACCAGTTGTTACGTGTTTCTAGCAGGCTTTTGTGTACTGTATTTCTGGGTAAAACGCAAGAGGACACAGGCTGTGAAAGTGCCAAAACACTAATTACGAGTAGAATGGTTGACCGGCATAGGTCGTGGAGGCAATTAGTTTTAATGGTTCAAATGGCTCTGAGCACTATGGGACTTAACTTCTGAGGTCATCAGTCCCCTAGAACTTAGAACTACTTAAATCTAACTAACCTATTGACATCACACACATCCATGCCCGAGGCAGGATTCGAACCTGCGACCGTAGCGGTCGCGCAGTTCCAGGCTGTAGCGCCTAGAACCACTCGGCCACTTCGGCCGGCTATTTTTAATGTCTTAATTACATAAGGAGTAGATGGTACTAGTAAAGTGTGAGTGGAAACTCTGTGTGTTGAATTCAGGAGATTGCTCTCAATATGTAAATTATTGGAGTTAAGGTAGTTGAGGGGGGGCACAGTGTTCAAGATTCTGGACGAATCCTCTCGCAAGGGAGGAGGTTTGATACGCAATGAAGAAGTACAGGCGTGGATTTAGGGAATCTTGTGAATTTCCAGAAGCTATGGCTGGAAGGTAATGAACTGATTGTCAAATCGGATGGCTGGTAGGAGTCAAGTTGATATTTAGCAAACGATTCTGCGAGAGAGGTTTACGGCATCGGTCGCAGGCGAAAAGGCACGGCCCAGCGGGCACTGTATACAAGTGTAACGATTGGCTGGTTGATTGGTTTATGGAAAGGGGACCAAACAGAGAGGTCATCTGTCCCATCGGTCTAGGGAAGGATGGGGTTGGAAGTTGATCGTGCTCTTTCAAAGGAACCATTTCGGCATTTGACTGAAGCGATTTAGGGAAATTGCAGAAAACCTAAATCAGGATGGCCGGACGCGGGTTTGAACCATCGTCCCCCCGAATGCGAGTCCAGTGTGCTAATCACTTCGTTCGGTCAAATGTGAAGTAATCAGGGCAACACAGGGAACTGACTTGCTGTGAAGAACCCATACGTTGCAGTTATAGGAGCACCTAGTGACCTGTGTGTAGGGGCCGAAGCGGGCTGAGGAAAGCTTAAGTTGTAATTATTAAAGAGCACTCCACTTGTACCTAGAGAGGAACTACGTCAGAGGCGTAGGGAAAAATGTATAAATAAGTGAGTCCGGAGCCTCAACTCACGCAGTCGTGTCGTTATTCTTCCCACGTCTAGAACAGGAGAGAATGACGTTTAGTTAAACTGCAGGCCAACCACGACGACATCTGGTGATGAATATCAGCGGCCATCCGGACACTGAAAGAGCCTTCACTGTACGGACGCGCCATAGCTGTGGCGGAGCTGGTCGCAACTCGGAGCTGCACCGGCACGAGGGGAGAGAGGGCTGCTGGCTTGCGTTCTCTGGGTGACATCGTCCGGCAGACTGCAAGCTGCCATAGTAGGGGTGGGGCCGGAGCGCTAACTCACGGCTTCTCGGGTGAAGAGCTGTCTATGGCCACTGTCTGAGCTGACCTGGGCGGACGGCCGGCGCTGCTAAGGCCCAGTACGACGGCTAACGACTGTTTCCCTTCTTTCTCTTCGGCGCTCTACATGGGGTCCACGAGTTGCGCTTGTTGGAGCTTTCAGCTGCGTCTCGCGCTACTGGCGCAGTCAACAAAATGGCTCTGAGCACTATGCGACTTAACTTCTGAGGTCATCAGTCGCCTAGAACTTAGAACTAATTAAACCTAACTAACCTAAGGACAACACACACATCCATGCCCGAGGCAGGATTCGAACCTGCGACCGTAGCGGTCACGCAGCTCCAGACTGAAGCCCCAGCCGGCCGGAGTGGCCGTGCGGTTCTAGGCGCTACAGTCTGGAGCCGAGCGACCGCTGCGGTCGCAGGTTCGAATTCTGCCTCGGGCATGGACGTGTGTGATGTCCTTAGGTTAGTTAGGTTTAATTAGTTCTAAGTTCTAGGCGACTGATGACCTCAGAAGTTAAGTCGCATAGTGCTCAGAGCCATTTGAACCATTTTTGAAGCGCCTAGAACCGCACGGCCACAACGGCCGGCGCAGTCAACACATGCGGCGGCCAGTTAGCTGGACTCACGCAGACTGTGCGGTGCCAGCATCGGAATCGGTGAAGGGCCGGCTGTGTACCTGCCATGCAACAAGGTCAATGACACACTTGCCAATGTTTCTCTGCACGCATCTGCATGGGTCACCCCTCTTTCTCCCAAACCATACCTCTCGGTCTTTCTGACATATTACAACCCCTGAGCTCAGGGGGTTGTAGAAGATGATACAGTTTAAAATTTTGAGCAACACACATTCCAAAGTCACACTGCACGCTAAAATCACACGGATCCTTTTTCGTCGTTTCGAAAATCAATGCAAAGGCATAAAAAACGAAACAGAAGAATATATAATCTTTACTGTCTCCTTGCGGTAGTTCACTTGAAATAACAGAAGGTGCTCTGTCTAGTATGTGAAAACAAGAAACATGCGCTCATGTACCAGAGAGGTATAAGTCGTAAGTAATTTTTGATGAACAAAGTCCAGTCCGAATCACTTCACAAATTACTTTCATACTTTACGTGTTTGAGTACCATGGAGTTTTTTCTAGTCTTTTTGTTCTTTTTCTTCTGCGTACTCTTCCTTAGCCCTTCCTCTTCCCGTTTTCTTTCATACTTAAACATTTCTTGCGACCGTAACAAAACTCTGGCCCTGGGAAACAACGTGACCACGGCTGCTATACGCTAGCTACGTCTCTGTACACGTCCCCACCTACCACAATAAATGCTAGTTGTGTACCGACTGAAAAAAATGTTATAAATGTTCTTCTAACGCTCTAGTGCCTATATATTTTCTTAAAACATGTAAACCCAATAATATCCAGTGCATAAAGAAAGATTTCTGAGGTCGTTGCTAAAAGTCCCTTATTTCACATAATTGGGAAGCTAACAGACTTCTTCCAAATCACTGAAGAAAAATAATTTTGCTCTTTATGTTTTTTATCCGTAATCTAGCCTGTGTGTGTATGGGAACCTTACCTTATAAATGACCGCTTCAGTCGTCTGTCTATATTTACCGTTAGCTGAAATGTTGATTATTTCATACATTAACCTTAAGTTGTTAGTTTCTTTAAGCAACGCTCTGACTAATATAATGCTGCTTTCATCCAAGAAGACCGAAACTTCATAAATACCAGAATAAACTGGATTGTGTTGTAAGATCAGTGCAATTAAGACTGTGACGACACGAATCAATAAATTCCTGGATAGGCAATCTCACCATGTGATATCCATGCAAATGTGTATAGCCGAAAGTGAAACCAATAATATTAATGTTCGAAGAATACTGTTCTAGTTGCAAATCTAGACGAGTCCGAAAGAATAGCAGGTCCGTAACATTAGTACAGATATGTGCGTTACAGCAGGCTATATGTAAGAACATAAAGCGTCTGGCTGGTGTGTGGAATCGATATTTACACATAGATGTCTACTAACCATCGGGGAAATGTCAGCGGATCGCTGCCAGAGCGCCAACCCGGAAGCTTTTTTGCTCGCTACCAGCTTTGCCTCTGGCGCTGTCGAATCGATATCCACTGATACTAAGCTTGTGGGCATTCCTGGGATGTTATCTCGAACTTTTCCAATCGTTTAACGTGCGGGAGTTTATTAGAGATTTATACGCAGAGCAAAAAAATGGTTCAAATGGCTCTGAGCACTATGGGACTCAACTGCTGAGGCCATTAGGCCCCTAGAACTTAGAACTAGTTAAACCTAACTAACCTAAGGACATCACAAACATCCATGCCCGAGGCAGGATTCGAACCTGCGACCGTAGCGGTCTTGCGGTTCCGGACTGCAGCGCCTTTAACCGCGCGGCCACTTCGGCCGGCGCAGAGCAATGTTATGAGAAATGGGAAAGACCTCTCATTACTCAAAAGCCGTGTTATAAAGTTCATAAGTAAGTAAATCAAATATTTTATCACAGATTTAAGGGAAGTCATTGTCTAGTTGACGAACATAATCTGAATAAAGCTGAAATGAGAGCGAGGAGAGCAATGCGAGAAGCGTTCAATAAATTCAAAAATTTAATTCTGCCTGCACATTAGGTAAAAAAAACCAAAACACGTTTTGCCTTGCGTAAAGTCAGCAGACGAATCAAAATCATCTCTCGATCACACAAGTATGGGAATAGTAAATAACAGAAGCCCGAAATCTACATTTACGTTTCATCTGAACTGAAACCACTGAAGTTTATAAGGAAAATGGCACTTCCGACTGTACCACGTACAGCCACTTTTTCCCGCTCCATTCACGTATATAGAGTAGAAAGAATGACTGCTAAAGTATCTTCATATTCATCACCATATACAATTAATTCATTACGAGAGAAATCAGTAACTACACTCCTGGAAATGGAAAAAAGAACACATTGACACCGGTGTGTCAGACCCACCATACTTGCTCCGGACACTGCGAGAGGGCTGTACAAGCAATGATCACACGCACGGCACAGCGGACACACCAGGAACCGCGGTGTTGGCCGTCGAATGGCGCTAGCTGCGCAGCATTTGTGCACCGCCGCCGTCAGTGTCAGCCAGTTTGCCGTGGCATACGGAGCTCCATCGCAGTCTTTAACACTGGTAGCATGCCGCGACGCGACAGCGTGGACGTGAACCGTATGTGCAGTTGACGGACTTTGAGCGAGGGCGTATAGTGGGCATGCGGGAGGCCGGGTGGACGTACCGCCGAATTGCTCAACACGTGGAGCGTGAGGTCTCCACAGTACATCGATGTTGTCGCCAGTGGTCGGCAGAAGGTGCACGTGCCCGTCGACGCACGGATGCACGCCAAGACCGTAGGATCCTACGCAGTGCCGTAGGGGACCGCACCGCCACTTCCCAGAAAATTAGGGACACTGTTGCTCCTGGGGTATCGGCGAGGACCATTCGCAACCGTCTCCATGAAGCTGGGCTACGGTCCCGCACACCGTTAGGCCGTCTTCCGCTCACGCCCCAACATCGTGCAGCCCGCCTCCAGTGGTGTCGCGACAGGCGTGAATGGAGGGACGAATGGAGACGTGTCGTCTTCAGCGATGAGAGTCGCTTCTGCCTTGGTGCCAATGATGGTCGTATGCGTGTTTGGCGCCGTGCAGGTGAGCGCCACAATCAGGACTGCATACGACCGAGGCACACAGGGCCAACACCCGGCATCATGGTGTGGGGAGCGATCTCCTACACTGGCCGTACACCACTGGTGATCGTCGAGGGGACACTGAATAGTGCACGGTACATCCAAACCGTCATCGAACCCATCGTTCTACCATTCCTAGACCGGCAAGGGAACTTGCTGTTCCAACAGGACAGTGCACGTCCGCATGTATCCCGTGCCACCCAACGTGCTCTAGAAGGTGTAAGTCAACTACCCTGGCCAGCAAGATCTCCGGATCTGTCCCCCATTGAGCATGTTTGGGACTGGATGAAGCGTCGTCTCAAGCGGTCTGCACGTCCAGCACGAACGCTGGTCCAACTGAGGCGCCAGGTGGAAATGGCATGGCAAGCCGTTCCACAGGACTACATCCAGCATCTCTACGATTGTCTCCATGGGAGAATAGCAGCCTGCCTTGCTGCGAAAGGTGGATATACACTGTACTAGTGCCGACATTGTGCATGCTCTGTTGCCTGTGTCTATGTGCCTGTGGTTCTGTCAGTGTGATCATGTGATGTATCTGACCCCAGGAATGTGTCAATAAAGTTTCCCCTTCCTGGGACAATGAATTCACGGTGTTCTTATTTCAATTTCCAGGAGTGTATATTAATATTAAACACAGTTTTAAACTATCGTTTATTTTCAGTCCCAGTTGCAAATTTTTATACATTTAGACTGGTTTCGATTTCCATGGACAACCTTCACCTCACGTCACTGTGTCACAGTACTTTGATGTGTAGTTCCGATACAGGCACGAAGGGTTGCTGACGCAACAGTTTAGATCTGAAGACGATCCAGGGAGATCAAACATAGTCGCACTGCACAAAATTGTGCAGTTAAGACTGAATATAAACGATATTTTAACACTTCTGCGTGATTGGCTGGAAGTCCCTCAATACGGATGTTCAGCCGCCTTTTTGTAAGTTATTTAAGTTATACGCCACTTCAGCTACTTGTGTGTCTTAACCTACTCCCGCAATCCTACTGGGGAAAGGAGACCTGTAGTATAACGAAGAATCCGAATCACGTGTTGTTCCTGGCAGATCTTCGCATCATTGAGAGGTGAAGGCTAGCGTAAAGGCAATCTGAAAAATTCCGATATCTGACCAGATACTAATCCTGGTTTTTACTGTTTCTCGGTTCGCACTGTACCACCTTTCCTTACAGTGTTAGCCCTCTAGTACCATGGAAGTCACTGCTGGATGTCTTAACAGGTGTCCTAGTGCCCTATGACCTTTTGCATTTTTAAGTGTTTTCCATATATTCCTTTCGTCGCCGATTTTGCGAAAAACCTAATCATTCCTTATCTTATCAGTTCCACACATTTCATCAGTGTCCTAGAATGAGTTGCAAGAGTGTTGTGCCAGCAACCTGCTTTGTAGACTGATTGCATTTTCGTAATGTCCTACCAATGAAACGAAATCTGCTACCTGCTTTACTCACTGCTGATCCTATACGATTATTTTATTTCATTTTCCTAAAAATGTGAGTTTTAACTCATTGATAAGATGCCAGATTTTAGCTTTTTTTTTAAGTGCACTGCTTCATATACATGATTATTTAAAGAAAACTGACAGTCGTTGAAGTCTTATCAAGACCCGAATGAATATATGTACAGCCCTTTCTTAAGGCAGTACTTAATTTTATAGGACATAGCACAAAGTGTGAAGTTACTTCTATATATATCCACGCACTGAAGGACCCTACACGTCGCAATACAATACAGTACCTTGTACCACTACTAGTCATTTCCTTTGCTGTTCCACTGGCAAATGGAGCGAGGAAAAAACTACTGTGCATGCCACCGAAAGAGCCGTAATTTCTCTTATCTTCGTGCTACTTACAGGAAATGTACATTAGCGGGAGTACAATCGTTCTGCACAAAGCCTCGAATGTCTATTCTCTAAATTTTCTGAACAGTGCCTTGCGAAAAGAACGTCGTCTTCCCTCCACAGACTCCCACCTGAGTTTACGAAGCTTCTCTAATACTTGCACGAAAATCAAACCTACGGCTAACAAATCAAACAGCACGCCCCTGAATTGCTTCGAGGCCTTTCCTTTAGTCCGACCTGGTGGGGAATCCATGCACTCTAGCAGTACTGAACAATAGCTCACACTAGTGTTACGTGCATTTTCTCCTTTATAGACGATCTCTCAATAAACCGAAGTCGAGCCCCCGCCTTACCTACTACCGACCTTTCAGATCGTCCCACTTCATACCACTTTGCAACGTTACGCCTAGATATTTAGTCGACGTTAGTGTCAGACGGCACACTAATAATGCTAGATTGTTTTCGTACTCATGTGCATTATCTGAAATTTTTCTACATTTGGTGCAAGCTGCCACTCGTCACACCAACTATAAATTCTATTCAAGTCAGCTCGTATCCTTCTACAGTCATGCAACGACGACAGCTTCCCGTATACCACAGCGGCAACAGCATTAAATATCAGCTCATCCCATCTGTCAGGTCTTTTATGGGTACAGAGAATGAAATCAGTCCCATCGCACTTCCCTGGGGCACTCCTCACCACACCTTTGTCACTGATGAATACTCGCAGTCGAGGACGTTACTGTTAATATTGTCTGCCAGGTCATTAATATACAATATGACCAGCAATGGTTACAGCACATTCCCACTGGATGCAGCTGATCTTACTTCAACATATGTCGATAACTTTACTGTCACGATAACGTGCTGCACCCTTCTTGCATAATATTCTAAATCCAGTCACTAACTTCGTTTGATAAGTCATTTAATAGTACTTTAGTTAATAATCATAGATTTGGTACTGAGTCAAATGCTTTTCGGAAGACAGGAAGTACTGCATCTACGGACTGTCTTCGTCCACGGCTTACAGGATGCTATGTGACATAACAACGAGTTCCAGATTTTGACGGAAGGGATCATATAACGATGTTCCACAGTGGCACAATAATCACGCCAATGCCTGTCAAAATCTTATACGCGTGATGGAGAAATAGAAAAATCAAGTGATATCGTTCGAGATAAGAAAGATAACTTGACCTAATATATTTGAAGGTTTTTTCCAGATGATGTGGAAGAAGCTGTTCCCTTCCTCGTAGAAGTGCTTAGGGCCACTGAAAAGAAAGGGTGCAGAATATTTCCCTTAGTAGAAAGGATCGTCTGACATATATGAGACTGTCTGTGGATGGTACTGATATGCAGAGGTAAGCTGTAACGCGAGAACACTGAGGAGAAATGCAGAAAGGGCTGCGGAGAATCGGAACTTTGTACAGGAACTGTCGTTTGACTCTAACTAAAAACAGTTCTGATGTTTAGCTTACAAATAGATAGTAAAGTCAGGAAAAGAGAGAAATGATTATAATGTCAGAAGTATCCTCCGCCACATAACAGTAAGGTGGCTTGTGAGTACGAATAAATATTTAGTTCAGTGGGGGTTACCTCGTTAGGAGGATGCCCTTACGGTCTCTGATCTTACACAGGCACCCACAGAGCCGTTAGGACTATTGTCTTGCTGCTGGGTATCACGTGCAGTGCTGTTGCTCTTAACTGGATTAACACACGTAGCTGTGTCTTTAATTATTTGACATTACTACAATGGCTACGAGGGTATACAGTACACCATATCCACGGCATACACGACTTTATCACTTTTCTTTTTCCTGGTCTTTGGCTTTCTTGATATGTCGCGTTGGGATTTAGATCCATATATGGTGACCGTGAGTATCAGAAACGTGACTGACGTGAGTGATATTGTTCCTCCTCCAGTTATCCAACTGTAGCTTAACTGTTTATGGCACTGCGAAAGCAGTCTTGATCGTTGTCCAAAGTCACATCATGCGTGCAGGTTCATTGGCAATACCTAGCTGGTAAATCTGGGACTGTTTTTCTTTAAATTGTAATGGCAGAAATGAACCTCTCATAGACTTTGCTGTAACTTACGTTGTAAACGATCAGTAAATGCGCTACACCATGCGGCCTCTCAGACATTCACGAAGTAGGTTTACGAAACCTAGATTTATTCGTTCTATGCATTACACAGCTGTTACTGCCTCGATCATGCCAGACATTGTTTTTACATCTACTTTATCAATTCTGTATTATACACGTTTCTCTTTACTGGAGATCCACAACTGATTTTCGCCATCAATGATAAAATCCTCTAAACTTGTAAAAATTATTTATTTCTTACAAGATTTCTTAAAAGGAAGGCTTAACTCGGTTTCAGCACATATGACCCATCTTCAGGTGCATCTGGAAAACTATAGACGAATAATAATATTTATCCACGTGGTTAGCTGGTCGCTGTGGCCGAGCGGTGCTAGGCGCTTCAGTCCGGAACTGCGCTGCTGCTACGGTCGCAGGTTCCAATCCTGGTTCTGGCATGGATGTGTGTGATGTCCTTAGGTTAGTTAGGTTTAAGTAGTTCTACGTCTAGGGGCTGAAGATCTCAGAAGTTAAGTTCAAATGGCTCTGAGCACTATGAGACTCAACTTCTGAGGTCATTACAGAGCCATTTGAACCACAGGGTTAAGATAATCAAAGTTTAACAGAACCACCAGAAATTCTTAGAAAATAATCCATCAGCCATTATTTTCTTGACATGCCTACAGGTGCACAATCTATATAACCACTTTTTTTGGACGTTTCAGTGTTCGAAAAACCGCCTATTTGTCGTCATTTCGGATGCATGTGTAGCGCGCCCCTAAGCCCGAAACGCTGTAAGTTTTGTGATGGGGAATTTAGGATGTCGGTCCTTTTATACTTTATATATTATATTCCATTTAACGATGCTTTCCACTCTTGTAACCGAGCGAGGTGGCGCAATGGTTAGACACTGGACTCGCATTCGGGAGGACGACGGTTCAATCCTGCGTCCGGCCATCCTGATTTGGGTTTTCCGTGATTTCCCTAAATCACTCTAGGCAAATGCCGGGATGGTTCCTCCGAAACGGCACGGCCGACGTCCTTCCCCATCCTTCCCTAATCCGATGAGACCGATGACCACGCTGTCTGGTCTCCTTCCCCAACAACAACCAACCAACCACTCTTATAACTGGTGACCTTCGTCCTTTTATGTCGGTCCTCCTCTTCGAAAGGCCTTCCGGTAGATCTAGGACTGTAGAGGATTTCTGTTGCATGCCATGCACCAAAGATGTACTACTTTAACATATTTGAATATAAGTTATGCATCCTTTGTAGATTCACATTTAATTCTTTTTTAAGAATTTATGTTGCATTCGCTCAGCTTTGATTATCTTAACCATATAGACAGGTATTATTATTCATTTATAATTTTTCAGATGCGCCTGAAGATGACACATACGTCCTGAAACCGGGTTGTGCTTTCCTTTTTAGAAGTAAATAATTTTTACAACTAGAGATGATTTTGTCACTGGTAATTCTACGTAATGTTTATCGACTGGTATCGTTGAAGTCAATTACTTAGATTTCACTGAAGTGTCTGTTACCAAATGTTCATCTTACACACGAAGGTTGAGTATATTCCATAGCGTTTAGATTAGGTTAAAACTGGCGCTCCATTCGTCTACACGTTGGCATGGTTGAGACTCATGTGTCTTTGGGACCCTGAGTTGCCTATTATATTTAGCACTCACACATATAGTGCGGCTGTAGCATGCCGTGCTATTGGGAAGTTTGCACGATGTGTGACACTGTAATTGCTTCTGGACTCGGTCTAGTACAGTACGATGTGTGTAGCTCCATTCTACACGTATAAATATGGTTTTTACGTATCCTATACTATGTAAGCATGTTTGCCCATTACACGGGCAGTGTTCAGTGTTTAATTACTGAACGTTTAATATTCAAGTACGTATCTGTCCTTTGCAAACCACATGAAGTGTATTGAAGTGGGTACTTCCCATTGTACGTATTATTAGGACTCCTCCTCAATCCATTCATGTATGAAGCACGCGAATAATGATTGCGTAAATGATTCTATGCAGTCTGTAATTAGTTTAATCTTGTCTTCTTTTTCCTAGCGCTGCGTTACGTAGAAAGTTGCAGTACATTCTTAGTTTCCCCACTTGCAGATGGTTCCTGAAACTTCGTAAGTAGGCTTTCACCGACCAGTTTAAGGCTATCTTCAAGAGTCTGCCAATTCAGTTTCTTTGGCATCTCCGTGGTTTTCTACCAAGGCTCAAACAAACCTGTGTGCATTCGTACTGCCTTTCTTTGTTTAAGTTTAATATCTCATCTTACTCTTATTTGGTACAGGTCAAAAACACTTGAATAATATTGTAGGATGAATCGTACTTGTGTATTGTAAGCAAACTCTTTTGTAAACTTATTCCATATCCGTAATATACTATCAATGAACCGAAGGCTGCCACCTGCTTTTCCCAGGATTAAGCATATGTAGTATTTCTGTTTCAAATCCCTAAAAATAGTTAGACGCAGGAATTCGTATGAGTCGACTGATTTCAATAGTTCGTTAGTGATACTCTAGTCATAGAACGTTGTTTCTCTTTAAAGAAGAGCATAATTTGATATTCCTGAACATTTAGAGCAAGATGCCAGTCTTTACGCCACTTTGAAATCTGATTAATATCTGATTAGATATTAGTAAAGTTGTTTCCAGGCACTATTTAATTACACACAACTTTATAAACTGCCGGAAGTCTGCGGCCACTATTAATTTTGTCTACAGGATTATTAATATATAGTATGGATAGCAAGGATAATAGCACACGACTCTGGAGCACTCCTAAGGTCACTTGTAAATAGTTCAGACACTCTCAGTCCACGATCACACGCTACATCCTCAATACCAATGAGTATTCAGACTCGTGGTTTGATAGAGACATAATTAGTCATCTGGACGCAGTTTTCCTGTAATTATTAGTTAGATGGATGGACGTCATGGTATTCCAGTGCCAAATTTGAAATTATAATGTGACTGCCAAAATTACATTCGAACTCGAATTTGTTATACCACACTTTAGAAGCAAAATGGACCCTCAAATTAAATATTTGCACTTCTAAATGATCTGTATTACTTATTAAAATACATTCGTCAAATTTATTAGCGCAACTGAAATAAATTACGAGTTAGTAAACGAGCTCATTAACAAGACAATCAACTCATCGAAATATATAAAAATACGATCTATGCATTCATTTGATTGTATGCTGCGTCAGGAGAGTATGGGTGTGGAACATCTGGTGGCCGTTGCATCAATGCAGATGAACTCAGTGGAAAAGACTTACTCTACAATGTTAAAGGTAATGTTGAGCTTTGTCTCTGCAATCGCCTACTCCAAGTGTTGTACCTACGGGAAGAAGTTTCAGGAGGTAACAGATCTTGCATAATTTAAGTGATTGCTGGTGCTGAAGAATACATCTGGTACATAGACACAATGGGCAGTACAACTGAGTGAGTTTGATTTTGAGATTATACATAAACCCAGAAAGAAACATGGGAGCACAGATGAATCGAGTAGGGAAGTAGTGGTGTTGCAAATAGAGATAGTAAGCTTAAGGAACGGCAGACAACACAGAACGCGTATGGTGAAAGAGAACGGTTTCATAGAAGCCGTACTTTTGTGTGCAGACTGGGTTACTGTCTAGAGAAACAAATTTGAGACCGCAAGTAGTGGTACCAGCAAAGCTGAGGGATAAAGTACACACATGATCGCATGTTAGTGGGTATGCGGGCTGAAGGTCTACGAACAGAAGAGTAGCACAGAGGAACTGTTGGAGGAGTAGGATAGCAGGAATCGAACAGTATGTGCGGAACTGCATACAGTTTGTACAGAGAACGGATTTGGGTGACACAAGAGTAACACTGCAGTGGTTTCCTGAGGCATTAGCACAGTTTTAGTCGCTCAGGGTTGGTGTTTTAGGTCCTTTTAACAAAACTGATACAGGGAAGACATATTTAGTCACAACTATAGGCCATTTTTAGAGATATGTGGAAATGGGCGCGATGCACAGCCAACAGATAGTGACTGCGCTGCAAGCGCTAGTAAAAAATTGCATTCTTAGAACTGTAATCGGGACAGCTAACGAGGAAGACATCAGGAGGATGAATAACACAGTGTAAGGGATGAAACAATGAGTAAAAGGAAAAAAGGCAGCAACTAAGTGGCAAACAACGCAGATCGTAAATTTAGGGAAAGAATTTTTAAACAATACTCCGTTGTTATTCCAGCTGACTGGGAAGTAATGAGCTACGAAAACTGCGAAAGAATTAGTGAACCGAACGTGAAGACTTTGCAAGCCGAGGAGACATTACATGGGGAAGTAGTGGATGCAGTCTTTTGAAAACAGCTTGAAGAAAGCACACAGGGAAACATCGGAATTGCGAGACGCCGCGCAGTAGGATTTGCAAGGACAACTGATTGTGAACTTACTACCATCAGATCAGTTCCTGGAGGGGCTACGGAAGGTGCAAAAGAACTACTACCTGAATTAAAGTTGGTCGTGCAACCTAGCCATTGTAACTTGCCTTTCTGTGTCAACCTAGCCACGATGGAAGTGAGGACTGACGAAATGAAGGTGTACAGTTCATTCTCTTCCTGGTACCAGGAAAGTGGGCACAGTACCATTGGTAAGTAGTCCAAGCGCATCTCGTCAAGTATGGGGACGCCGAAGGAGTTTGTCAGGGTAAGGGTGCAAGGGTTGTTGCTAATTACAGAGGACAAGAGTTGCCATGAGGAAATGAAGGAATCGGAGTTGCAGAAGTACTGCAGGGATGACGTTACGGTTTGTCCGAAAACGGGCAGAGAACGAGAAAGGATGCCGTGAAAGAGGCGACTAGCCCTGAGTTGTTCTTCCAACAGGTTGAGTCACATTGGTTGTTCTCTGTCCTCGATAGTGGTAGTAGTAGTTAGATGCTATGATTAGAGGAAACCCACGTCAGCAAAAAGAATGTAGTCATACTAGAGTGGATTTCCAATAAAGAGGATATCATGCGAAATAGGGGGACCCACTTTCCGCCTAAATGCCACAATTTCGGGGAACAATACATCTGAGCATTTCGGAGGTTCGTTTGTATTAGCCAGAGGAATGTAGGGAGCGTTGCGAGCAGTGAATCTGACTGCTTGGACCAGACTTTAGTACCTGAGTTAATTCAGTCCATAGAGAAAGTCTTGAACGAATAGTAGGGACGAATCTCCATGGACACGTTAAGGCAGCATGTGGATCGCTACAGGGAGAAATGGTACCAGAAGGAAACAACATTGACCACTGTCATATTAAGCATTGCAGCGACACATACAATAGTTAATCGGAGGAAGGAGCTAAGGTGAAGTTTACAGACAAGAATTCTCTTAGTGATCCTACAGTATAAACCAACAGATTGAAAAGCGGCTAATCATACGGTTCAAAGGAATGTAGAAACAACCTTGCCCTTCATCTGCAAAGTAAGGAAAGGTTCAATGATATTTAATGCGTATGGTCATTTTGTATGGATTTCTTAAAACAGTTAATACAATTTTTCGTGGATCCTTTTAGTCCATCTTTCTGTGTATGTCTGTTCCTTACATGTTAAATACACTGTTTAATCGCTTTGCAAATAGAACACGATTTTATTAAAGTGATTTCATCAGTGTTTGAAACAAATTAAATTTCATTTTTACGTATTTTTATACAACTATGACGTAAATCTCATGTGAGGAGAATGGGGTGTCCTGTCACATCTCACAAAATCTCACCGAGGGGTCCCTTCATCAAGGCTAATCCTGATGTCGACCAAGCTAGTTGAGACTTGTTCCAGCACGTTGTGAAATTTTCCAGCATGCAAAAGTAACTTGTCAGAAGTCAAAAGTATTCTGTCACCAGAAGCAACAGTATGTATGTGCAGATGGTGTCAGCTACTGTGTGGGAGGTGTGTCAGCTGCTGCGAGGGGGGGAGGGAGGAGGGGAGAAGGCTGCCTCCAAGTATTGGTGGGGAGGACTGTCAGCTGCTGGGAGAGGTCAGCTGCCGAGAGGTGGCAGCTGCCACGAGCTGTCTGATGCCAGGAGGTGTGAGCTACTGGGGGCATCAACTATTGGAGGGACCAGCTATTGGTGACAAACAATTTTAAGGTCCAGCAGCAAACAGCCACCAGCAGCTGACATCAGCTAGCAGCTAATACCCATCAGCAGCTGATGCCCATTGCACATACTGTCACCTTCTGATAATAGAGTATAATCAGTAAGTCTGAACTTTATGATTAATCGTTTTCGCATACTCGAACAAGTAGAAGCTTAATGGTACAGGCTTCACTTTTCTTAGTCAACGTAATGCGTAGACATACTGAAGTTTTCAGTTACACATTGATGCGAACTTCAAGCACACCATATTTCGACGAGTCAACATAAATGTACATGCAGGGTAATGACAGTCACCATATCAAATCACCATCGTAGCCCGATCCAATCGTGTCTGGGTGTAATGATGGTCTACATAATGCCCATGCAGGGTAATGGCTATCGTCAAGTCAGCTGACTATCGTTTTCCACCCAGAAGTATTTAAAATGGTTACACTGGAGAGCAGTTACACTGAAGACTGGTAAGATTTTCGCTGATTCGAGGTAATGCATATGATGAGTAACGACATTCAGCATGTCAACTGAGCATCACTGCCCTATCCAATAATATCTAAAACAGTCACACCTCTAGCAGCATACGTTGTTTTACACGTACTAATACTGCAAGATACACTCTTTCTATAATTGTTTGGATGAATACGTTTGACCATGAATCCAAACAAAATAAAAACCATTTGTCTACTTTTGGGCGCAGACCAGATGGCTGCTTGCAGGCTACATTGCGATTGGCTGATTCATTTTGATGCCCACTAAAATAGTATTCTGTGATCGGCTGGATAAAGGAGATGGTGTAGGAGGGTGTCGGCGGAGGGGCTAGGGCAGGCCTTAACGACGTCACTGAAATGGGGTGTGGCGTTTCACAGGTGGATATGTGACAGACTTGCTCACATGACGTCAAAACTATAAACACGGTGCGCTGTAGAGAAATTACGTTAGTCTAGATACAAATCTCTGAAGCCAACCATACGTTGAGAAACCTTTGGAACGATTGACAGGTTTTGGTAAATGTATGTTTTCCTTACAAATTCATGGTGCTGGTATTATTTTTTTCGTCAAGTTATTCGGAAGTTGTATAGAATTATCTCCTAAGAAGACATAATGAATTTTATACAGCTTTCATATTAGTTTTGGGATTATGGATTGAGATCAATACTTTATGTCAGCGAACAGACGAATAGTTACAGTCGTAATAATGTCGCTATGAAATGGTTGCTAATAGGTTAACCACTAGTGAGTCAATGTAAATTTCCACCATGAGTAGTAGCATATATAATTCATTTCAACAAAGAGGGGGGGGGGATGGGGGAATGGCGTGTTAAACATCTGCCGGTTCTGCTGTCCATGAAATTGCATGGTGCAGTTAAATAGGAAATGAATTGTGCCTCGGAGGAAGGTTCGAAGACAAAGACTAAGAATGTTTCGGAAGGTCCGCATAATTGCTCTGCATGAATACGCTTCGTTCTGTCGACTCATGACCTTGGTCATGAGCTATGAATTCATGACGACTGCAGAATGTAAAGAGCAGTGAATGAAAGAAGAAATGTACTTTTTTACGTAGAGGACACTAAGAGGACTGGATATGGTATGTTGATCTTTTAGACATATGAATAACAGCATGAATCTTAGGGAAACCATTTCAAGACATTTCTCTAAGTAGAGGTTAAGCTCACTTAAGCCTTTACTAACATTCCTGTAACATTTCATGAACGTAGATTTAGGTTTAACTGGTGTCTTCTCTAGAGGCCTGGATGAAATCAGAACGACAGAGTGTGTTGTTCAGAAATTAATGTTACAGTTATCTAGGCGCAAATCACCAGCATTTATCGTCTGGAAACACCATGCTCAATACCAGGTAACATGATTTATTGTCGAGTGCCACGAAGTCCAAGACCTCGTGTCGAACAGTAACATTTATGGGATGCGATTGCCCAAAAAGGAAAGTCTCTCTGGACATTTCTTTCAAGCCCAATGAAGACACAGAAAGCCTGCAGTCAGTTTCCCTAACGCTTTTAGCCTACCGTATGCGACGACTCGAAGTTAATGTAACAATGTTGTCTTGAGGAGAACTCAAGTCAGTCACACAAATTGCAGTTTCTGTTGTTTTCCAAAATATTTCACGGTAACGCCGGAATTGTTTCTTTTACAAACTTAATGCCCATTTCCTACAGAGTTCCTGTCCGAAAAGGCTTGTTCACAACCTCAGTGACACTGACGTCAACACGTCGTTGAACTTAAGACATTCATACTAGCAAGGTGACGCCCTATTTCTCTGAAATGTCAAGTAATGGGCATCATCTCGTGGTCCAAATCACATTTTCTCATCCGAATAGAAAATTTGAGAGAAAAAATTGACCAATATGGGCTACGAGTTATGCCACATCTCAAGAGATATCACTGTGAGTCCACATTCCACTGTTAGACGAGCTGTCTGTCAAAATGGGGTGTTAATACTGCCCAATGGAAATACATGATTGGTCATTATCCTACTGTAATGATAGCAGGCTGGCCTCTGAAATTTTAACCGTTGGACATTCTCGATTACCTCGTCTGTCATTACAAATTTACTGTGTTTGTAACTTCTTGAAGGAAGAAACTCTCATATGTTAGTGTATATCCGTCCATAATACACACAAAAAGTGACGAAAATGTAATTATCTTATAGTTAAATATAGGTTTTCCATTCGCCATTATACCGCTTGCTGTTTCTTTTTTTAATCTTTATATACTTCGTGCTCCTGAAGGGTACAGTTCCCTTAGATAAACCAATAAACTCAAGGTGACGAAGTCGCTCACATTCTCCATACCATCATGAATAATTTTATACAAGGTAACTGAATCATAACGTCAAATATTGTGTGATGGTCAGCGATATTCTTTACCTATTTTGATACCTAGAATAAGGGTATTTCATTCCGTTACTTACTTACACAAACACAAATTAGTGAAAAAATGCATTGTCTTCTTTAAAAACGATTAGCTGACAGTGTTATTCTACGCCAAAAAAATGTGAATCAAAAAATTACTGAACGACGTTCCTTACCTGAGAGGAAGTTACAGCAGAAGGACTGACTATTCATTACAAGGGTGACATTCACTTGACAAGACATGCAACAAGTATAACAACAAGCATCACTTACTTTGCCATAAGCTGTGCATGAGCTCCATCTTTCTTCTCTCCCATGTTGTCGTCACCCCCGGACAGATTTTCGTCCTTGGTACCACGGCGTCTTATAGTATCAACGGCCATCGGCATTGCAGCTGTAGCCAGCGGAATATCTTCGTCTGAATCAGCTGTTGAAGAAACATTTATGCATTAGATAATGATGCTATCGCAAACAAAGTAATTTCATTAGTAACAGATCTATAAACAAAATTATATAATAAAACTCCCTGGCAGGTATTCTGTGTGCCAGACGAGACTCAAACTCGACAGCAGCAAGGCAGTGGCCACACGGGAGAACTTTTGCCCCAAACTAGATATCATTGTGGGATATCTCTGGACTTGCGCATGTCATATTTCGCTGATGTCAGCATCAGCACTTCCTTATCTCCAAGGCCATTTCAGGAAACATTACATCCTACCATGTGCCAAGGTCTAGGAGGGGTGGGATGAGGGGTGAGGGAAGGGTCATGCAGTTTCACTTGTTATATATAGTTGAAAGCAGCATCAGCACATCCTTACCTCCAAGGCCATAGCAGGTATCATGACATCAACATCATCACCTCCGGCCCCATGCCGAGAGCGTGTGGGGGGGGGGGGGGGGGGGAGGCCTGGATGCCACACGCCCCAACCTCTGAATTGTTGGTAAGTGCGTCAAAAACGTTTGCATTACTGACTTTCAAAAATTCGCCTAAGAACTGGCTCACCAGTCACATTGGTAAATTTCATTTGCAGCTGCAAATGTTTCACCACTAAATATTGGAACGAGTAAACAGCATACTTCTATATAAAGTATTAAAAGCCAACACTTGCTTATAAAATATAAATAACGAATTGGGAATTCGTATTTGTTTAAAATGAATTTTACGTTAAATATCATTCCACAAACGCAGGAAATGGAAATTAAATGCGAAAAGGGAGATATTTACACTGAAAGTTGAGGTTAGTACGTGAAAAAACGCTGAAGGACTCAAATCAATTCATGTGGTGACATAATATTTCAAAAATATGTGTGCATGTAAAAGAAAGTACGAATCAATTTCGATATATACACACATTCGCCAAATTAGTGTCCAAAATTCTAAGGAATATGCCCCAATTCTAGATTTTAATGGCTCTGAGCACTATGAGACTTAGCATCTGAGGTCATCAGTCCCCTAGAACTTAGAACTACTTAACACTAACTAACCTAAGGACATCACACACATCCATGCCCGAGGCGGTCGCGCGGCTCCAGACTGAAGCGCCTAGAACCGCTCGGGAACTCCGGCCGGCAGATTTCAATGCCTAGTAACAGTTGACATTTGAGAATGTAGTATTACTAATTCAGCATCGTAAAACTAACCTGACCGGGCTTATAAATGCAGAAACATACGTGTTAGCTAGAAAATACCGCCCTAAGAAGGCAAACAGACAGATTGAATGTAACTAATTAGGCCTACTCTTGATGTACGTAACGACAAATTAAACAATTTCGCATTTAAATTGTTCTCAAGCACCAAATTAGGTACTACATGGCAGTATTCACTAGAAATAATGTAAACGATTGTACTAATTGGCATTCACTACTATTACTATAAACGAAACAAGCCTACTGGATGCTACGTACAATAACAGCAGTTTGCTGTCAAAAGTCTGCCCAAAAGCTTTATAGACTGTATTTTTCCTATATTATTGCTTACAATATACTAAAACTACGTCAGCAGTGTAAAAACTGCGATGTTCACTGTACAGTGGTATGTACATATGTAAAGCATGTATTCAATCTGTGCAGTTGCAATTCCGGAAACTATGACTAGCGGAAATAGAATCCTGTAACCAACTACATGACATAAATCAATTGTTTTATTAGGGAAGAGAGGAATTAGGCGCCTTTATTACGAAAAAATATCATTTAAATTGCAGAGGGACACGCATTGCTTGTAAACACACGACCAAAGCGGTAACAATGACAGACGTGGCATTACCAAAGACAATATCAAAGTCGATATCTTGGAAAACAAAAAAAATAACTTGCCATGCGTTGTGAGGCGTCTCACATTTTGGAAGCACAAATAAAATATTTATGCATCTGAATTATCTCCATAAGTAATCAAAATACATTTTTATCGTCATATAACCAAAATCGCTACGAGAATTCGATTCTGTTGATATTGCAAGTACATTGAGCTATCAAAATACGCGTAACGCCTCACACAAGACTTTCTAATGACCATCCTTTATTGCTGTAAATGCTAAATAAAAGCCATTACAAATTTTGAAGTGGTGCTGTTCTATATAGCGTACAGCTTTGACGATTCTGATATTGAACTAGTTGTGTTCTAAACTTTAGTCGGTCACAGCCGGGATTCTACTAACCCATGATGCTGCCTCATCTGAAATATACGCTTAATAACAAGCCGTCAGCCACATTGTTCATGTTAATACTTCCAATAAGCAAAGCTTAAACGAAATGGCTTTAAATATTATGAGGTATGGTACGTCAACACTGCAGCATGACAGCGCCGAAGTGCCGGTTCGTAGAGACGAAGGTATCAGTGTCGTCATACACGGAAAACAGAGACGAAGTAATGTGACTTCAGCAGCAGTGTCGGTGAGGAATTATCAATAATTGCCAAAGTGTCATAATTATATTCCACAACAGAGTAGTGAAAAAGAAAAATACAAGTCATCGTGTATACACCTAAGATAGTCTTTCACGGGTAACAAACACACGTTTCCTTCTGTAGTAGTCTCTAGCCTGCTAATACCATGATCTTTAGCCAAAGAAGACGTTAATAGTTTCCTGTAGTCACATGTGTCTAGACATTGTAAGATCTATAAGGTGGTTACCAATAATTTTTTCACTCCTGGCCATGTGATTTTATATACACTCCTGGAAACTGAAATAAGAACACCGTGAATTCATTGTCCCAGGAAGGGGAAACTTTATTGACACATTCCTGGGGTCAGATACATCACATGATCACACTGACAGAACCACAGGAACATAGACACAGGCAACAGAGCATGCGCAATGTCGGCACTAGTACAGTGTATATCCACCTTTCGCAGCAATGCAGGCTGCTATTCTCCCACGGAGACGATCGTAGAGATGCTGGATGTAGTCCTGTGGAACGGCTTGCCATGCCATTTCCACCTGGCGCCTCAGTTGGACCAGCGTTCGTGCTGGACGTGCAGACCGCGTGAGACGACGCTTCATCCAGTCCCAAACATGCTCAATGGGGGACAGGTCCGGAGATCTTGCTGGCCAGGGTAGTTGACTTACACCTTCTAGAGCACGTTGGGTGGCACGGGATACATGCGGACGTACATTGTCCTGTTGGAACAGCAAGTTCCCTTGCCGGTCTAGGAATGGTAGAACGATGGGTTCGATGACGGTTTGGATGTACCGTGCACTATTCAGTGTCCCCTCGACGATCACCAGTGGTGTACGGCCAGTGTAGGAGATTGCTCCCCACACCATGATGGCGGGTGTTGGCCCTGTGTGCCTCGGTCGTATGCAGTCCTGATTGTGGCGCTCACCTGCACGGCGCCAAACACGCATACGACCATCATTGGCACCAAGGCAGAAGCGACTCTCATCGCTGAAGACGACACGTCTCCATTCGTCCCTCCATTCACGCCTGTCGCGACACCACTGGAGGCGGGCTGCACGATGTTGGGGCGTGAGCGGAAGACGGCCTAACGGTGTGCCGGACCGTAGCCCAGCTTCATGGAGATGGTTGCGAATGGTCCTCGCCGATACCCCAGGAGCAACAGTGTCCCTAATTTGCTGGGAAGTGGCGGTGCGGTCCCCTACGGCACTGCGTAGGATCCTACGGTCTTGGCGTACATCCGTGCTTCGCTGCGGTCCGGTCCCAGGTCGACGGGCACGTGCACCTTCCGCCGACCACTGGCGACAACATTGATGTACTGTGGAGACCTCACGCCCCACGTGTTGAGCAATTCGGCGGTACGTTCACCCGGCCTCCCGCATGCCCACTATACGCCCTCGCTCAAAGTCCGTCAACTGCACATATGGTTCACGTCCACGCTGTCGCGGCATGCTACCAGTGTTAAAGACTGCGATGGAGCTCCGTATGCCACGGCAAACTGGCTGACACTGACGGCGGCGGTGCACAAATGCTGCGTAGCTAGCGCCATTCGACGGCCAACACCGCGGTTCCTGGTGTGTCCGCTGTGCCGTGCGTGTGATCATTGCTTGTACAGCCCTCTCGCAGTGTCCGGAGCAAGTATGGTGGGTCTGACACACCGGTGTCAATGTGTTCTTTTTTCCATTTCCAGGAGTGTATATAATATATGAGTTTTGCTCTACAGTTTGAGGCCATCCACGTTCAACAGTCATTCCTAATGTCTTATAGCATAGCATAACTCTAGGTGTCGCTGTGTCCAATTCAACATTACAGTCCACCTAGAAAAAACTTTATAGAACTACCAAACCAGGCTGGTTCCGTTAACGTAGTTTCATGAGGTAGAATAGTATGTGGACCTCACGGGCTATGTGTATAAATTGAGTCAGAGCATATTCCCCAAAAAGTGATGGTGAATCATAACGTAACTGGAAAATTGAAGAGGTCACATCAATATTCAAGAAAGGCAATAGGAGTGATCCACTAAATTATTGGCCCAAATCATTAACGTCGATTTTCAGCGGGATTTTGGGACATATATTGTGTTCGAATATCATAAAGTACCTCGAAGAGGACGGTCAGTTGACACACAGACCACACGGATTTAGAAATCATCGTTTTTGTGAAACACAACTAGCTCTTTACTCACACGAAGTGCTGAATGTTGTTGACAAGGGATTTTAAATTGAGTCCGTATTTCTAGCTTTCCAGAAGGATTTTCACGCTGTACCTCACTATCGGTTTGCAGTCAGATTTTGTGCTTATAGAATATAATCTCAGTTATGTGGTTGGATTCGTGATTTTCTCTCAGAGAGGTCACAGTTCGTAGTTATTGACGAAAAGTTATCAAGAACAACAGAAGTGATTTCTGGCGTTCCCCAAGACAGTGCTATAGGCCCTCTGCTGTTACTTATATGTATCTACGATTTGGGAGACAATCTGAGTAGCCGTCTTGGATTGTTTACAGGTGACGCTGTCGTTTATCGTCTAGTAAAGTCATCAGAAGATCAAAACGATTTATGAAAGATATCTGTATGGAGCGAAAACTGGCAATCAACCCTAAATAATGAAAAGCGTGAGGTCATAAATCAGTCAAATCTAAAGGCCGTAAATGCAACTAAATACCTAGGAATTAGAATTACGAACAGCTTGAATTGAAAGAACACATTTAAAAAGTTGTGGGAGAGAGGAACAAAACACTGCGCTTTATTGGCAGAACACTTAGAAGATACAACAGATCTACTAAGGAGACTGCCTACACTACTCTTGTCCGTCTTCTTTTGGAGTACATGTGCACGGTGTGGGATCCTTACCAGATAGGATTAACGGAGTACATGGAGGAAGTTCAAGGAATATCAGCACACTTTTTATTATCGAGAGATAGAGGAGAGAGTGCCACTGACATGGAACAGGATTTACGGTGGATATCATTAAAACACGAAATTTGAGTCACGAACTTCCTCCTCCGAATACGAAAATATTTTGTTGACGCTGACCTACATAGGGATAAACGATCATCATAATAAAATAAGGGATATCAGAGCTCACACTGAAAAATCCAGATGCTGGTTTTTTTCCCGCTTCTTCGACATTGGAATAATAGAGAATTATTGTGAAGGTGGTTCGATGAACCCCCTGCCCGGCACTTAAGTGTGATTTTCAGAGTATCCATGTAGACATATAGACGTACACGAAATTAACGGTAAATTCCGCGATTTTCATCTGATAGAGTACTAAACTGCGACGGCCGGACGATATCGCCAGCAGTATTGTCGAGAACAACGCTTTTTCTGTTTTAATATAGAACTTCCGCGTCGTGTTTAGCTTATTAAAGCCGTATTCAGATATAATCTAGTTAATGGTGAACCTGTATACCAGGAACAAATAGCAGAAACGTGGTCAAAAAAACCGTACAGCAACTGTTTTGTACGTTATTCGTTAACTGACATAAGATGGTCGCAGTTGGCGCGGAGTAGTGGTACACCTATTCAGCGATCGCCCCTATCAAGCCGCAACATACAGGGTGGCGCACGATAAGTCACCCGACTGAATTTTGATCCTACAAGTATACTATTGGGGCAACAGTTTTCAAATTGTGCGCTCAACTTATTGCAGTTCATGGAAATTACGCCAGATGTCGTTGCGAGTTCATCGCTTCCGCTGTGAGTCCGCCATTTCAGTTTTCCGCGATGACGGACAAAGGATGGTTGACCATCGCACAAAAGACGAAGATTGTGTTATTTTTCGTGGCGACGAACAACGTTACATTGACACAGGGAAGGTTCTGTGCTCATTTCAGCACTCGGTGGGCTCCCAGCCCACAGACAATACGCAGATTACATAAAAAATTTGAAGGTACTGGATCTGTTTTGGAAAGTCAGCGGCCACATGCAAGTACCGCACGTTCGACGCAAAACATTGAAACAGTTAGAGTGGCTTTGATTCGTGGTCCGAGTAAATCAACCAGAAGAGCCAGTGCCGAGTTGGGAATTTTACGCCGATCTGTACAAAGAATTATGCAATCCGACCTTCGCTCGCATCCATACAACATGAATGTGGCACGTAAGCGTACTGCGAGAGATAAGGAGCGGAGACTACAGTTTGCAAGGTGGGCAATCGAGCAAGACCAACACATGGTTTTCTGACAAAGCTCATTTTTACGTGAAAGCTGTTATGAACAAACAGAACGTTCGATTCTGGACACGTGAACCTCCGCGAATAATCCACACGAAGGACACCAACGGGGATAAAATGTGCGTGTTGGTCGCGATGTCGAGCTATGGAACCATTGGTCCATTCTTCTTCGATGCTGCAATAACCGGTGAACGCTATTTACACATGCTGCGAAACCAGTTCTTTCCACAACACTTGGCCTCATGTCTTCCATTGCAGACACAATGGTTCATGCAGGATGGAGTACTCTCCCATACTTCCAAAAGTTGTGCTTCATTTCCTACACGAAAGACATGGCCCTAGGGTATTGTCAATCATTTCCAGAACGTTATGCAGGAGGAGGGATGTGACCGCCCCACAACCCGGATATTAACCAATGTGACTTCTTCCTTTGGAGGTTCCTTGAGAGAAGGTGTACCACAGAAAACCCGAAAATGCAGTGCAACTTAGGGCTATCATTGTGGACTCACGCTGCGCCATTCCAGAAGATTTGCGTCGGAGAGTCGTCACAAACGCATGTGTGTGACTTGAAGAAGTTGTAAACCAAATCGGCAGTCATATTGAACACGTGATTCATTGACTGTATTTACATGCTGTATACTTTACTTCTACATCAATAAATTACAAAACTTGTCAACAAAAAATGTGTTATTCATGAAGCAAATCAGGTGACTCATCGTTTCCCACCCTATATTTCTGCCTGAACCCTCGCAGGCCCGGGGTCCCCCGATCCAATGCTAGCTGAACTGACGGAGTCACAACATAAAAGTGTAGGAGACATATTAACGGATTTGGTGCTCGAATGCAACCTACTATAACTGAGCCTACCGGTGTGGCCGTGCGGTTTTAGGCGCTTCAGTCTGCAACCGCGTGACCGCTACGGTCGCAGGTTCGAATCCTGCCTCGGGCATGGTTGTGTGTGATGTCCTTAGGTTAGTTAGGTTTAAGTAGTTCTAAGTTCTAGGGGACTGATGACCACAGATGTTACGTCCCATAGTGCTCAGAGCCATTTGAACCATTTTACTACAACTGAGTGATAGTAAACTGACATCCGTCGTTCCATTTCTAACGGGCTGTAAACGATCTGTGTGTAGCACGAAAGTGGAGCTGCCGCGGTGTTAGTGATCAACAACAAGCCGATACTGGTGACATAGGGCTCTCAAACCATGTCAGTCTATGATTCTATGTGTAATACATCATAAAGCTCGCACGTAAGAAACGTACATTTGGGGAACCACAGAACGTGTGCTATCCATGGGTCAGCTTTTTCACCACAATGATTCAAACCACTACCACAAGGAAAACACACTGTCCCATCAACATAGCCAGTGTTAAACTGCCTCGCTTCACTTAGCTCATCCGGTCGCTCCTTAATAACAGGAGGCCACTCTTTGAATAATGCTATCTAGGCTCCTGTGTGCTGTATTTAGACGACACTGGTCCTGGAATGATTTCATCACAGCTATATTGAGGTATTGGTTCTACAAAGTAATTTGGATATATATTTCCATTCTGCGCAGATCTGTTTCCTACACACACACACACACACACACACACACACACACACACTAAAATACTTGACCACTATAAATCTGCAACTGTCGTGAACTGGAATCATACCGCACACCGCTGTATCCCATAGAGCTGCAGTGGAATCGGAGAAGTAACGATTCAGCACGGCAATACCAGGCTCGCTGCGACCTGCTGGTGCAACCTGAGAGACATGTCTGGTCCGCAAGGCTCTTCTTGGTATCCACCAAGACTCAGAAACTGAAAACGGAAGAGTTAGCACCGTGCCTCTCGGTAGCTGCTGGTGCAATTAGAGAACAGGCGGGTCTGCGGGTTAGCGGCAACAGCTGTGCCGTGCCTGCCGGAGTCATGAACGCTAGGAAACGAGTTTACTTTCTGTACCCACTGTGAACATCAGTTTGCGTATTGGACGATTGGGATTTTACATTATAAACAGAGGCTCACAAGGGACCGTGGATGCAAGAAATAATTGACTGCTGGCGCTCTGATCATCGTATTGACAATGTCTCCAAAATTATTTCTCCTATTCTTCAAGAGGAGCACAGAAAACTTACGTCTATTACTTTTCTGAAGCCTGTATGTGAGGAGGTGGAAAGAAAGGAATTGAATAAATAAATACAAAGTTATGTTTACAAAAAAAAAATATTGGTGGAATATGTGATGGTATTTTGAGGAAGCAACCAGCCAAGTGCATACACTCACGCTATACTCGGCAACGTGCATTCTCGTGCAATAGCGACCCCAGACAGCCCTCAGCGCCTGACGCATGACATTCTCTGTAAGCACACCATTGTATGACCACTTTCCATTATCATAAATGCTAAACAAATGCCGATACACATATTAAAGTGATATACATCATCATAAGGACGTCATGATATTTTTCTGTAAGCACACCAAACGCCCACTGCTATTCGCTATAACTTTTACTGATATTTTTCTCCAAATACCCATCACATCCTCATCCTAAGATATATATGTAAACTCGTGTTTTTAAATGACTAACAGGTAACAAAGTACGATATTTTGAAGCAAATACACCAATAGCAGACACTTAAACAAGTAGCGCAGCACAATACTTCAGTTAAACGTCAGCCGGCCGGTGTGGCCATGCGGATCTAGGCGCTTCAGTCTGGAACCGCGTGACCGCTACGGTCGCAGGTTCGAATCCTGCCTCGGGCGTGGATGTGTGTGATGTCCTTATATTAGTTAGGTTTAAGTAGTTCTAAGTTCTAGGGGACTGATGACCTCAGATGTTAAGTCCCATAGTGCTCAGAGCCATTTTAACCATTTTTGTCAAACATTAAAACCATAGGACGCAGATAGATGCTTACTGGCATATATGTAATGATACGAGACTTATCTCGAATACATGCCTCATCTAAGGTGATAGTCAACTACACCAAGCTGTTGCAATAGTTAGGCTCTTTGCGGAGAAGTGTTAAGTAGACACAAAATAACTGCGCAGTGCAGCTGTACATAGCGGATTATCTGCCTGTTCAGAACAGTATTCCAAACCTACATGCCTGGAAATGGAATGGTGGCATTACGTTAATGCTAAATACGAGTAGTAAGCCAACACATCATCCTGACGCGCTAGTACAACACGTTATGATCAATGAGGCAGCAACATAGGAGTAAAGCGGAAAGAGAAGCAAGCCATCCGACGTTACTCACAGGTAGGCAGAACCACCTAGGGAATTTCAAGTTAACGAACACGTGATCAAATTAGTAGTAAATACGGTGTGGTTTGTAAGGCTCGTGGTACAGATGCAGGTGCGTATCTGTAACCACAATATCCATGCAGTCTCTAGGTTTCTCAACGATTGTGATATAGAGAGCTTTTATACATCAAGATATTAATGTATATGGCTCACACAATCATCCAGTGCTTTCTGGGATAACCTTAAGTTAACGATCACTTGATGAATGTAGTAGCAGACACACTGCAGTTTGTAGGGCTCGAGATACAGGTAAAGTATACTCGGTGTAAGCATAGCACATTCTGCTCTGCTTAAGTATTTTCTATTTATTTTAGAATTTCTCAACATCTTAGATGTGGGAAAAAGTTAATTTACGACTCTGCTGTGTTTTATCAGCATAGGTCTGATTGCAAACTGCTGTTATTTTATATAGTCTTCAGTAGGCTTCTGTCAACTCTAATAACAGCAATAATTATCAGTTTGCTTTGACGTAAACAGCAGCTGTAGGTCAAGATGTCATACTTCCACATCTAGATCCTCATATCTGTACGTTATAGGAAACAGCAGCACTTTAATACTTCTTGTGGCATTTGTTTAACATCCATAGTGATGGAGGATAGTCATTCAATGTCTTGCGTTAGACGTTATGAATATTTTGGTAGTTCATTGTACTTGCAAGAACTACGAAATCTAATTTTTGCAACGATTTTGGTTATATTACCATAAACATGTATTTCAATGAGATATAGAGGCAATTTGGATGCAAAAATATTTAATTTGAAAGTGTGAGACATCTCACAATATATGGTAAGTCATTTTATTTATTTTCCAGGATAACGACTTGGGTCATGTTTTTACAAGCAGTTGATGTCCCTTTGCAGTTTAAAAAATTTTCTCGTAATAACACCGCCTCATTCCTTTCTTCCCTAACAAGATAATTGTGTGTGTGGCGCTGTAGTGGGTTCCAGGTTTCCATTTTCACGAATCATAGTTACCGGAAATACTACTGCTTTACGTATTTGGATATCACTGTAACTGAGCACCGCACTATTCACATTGCTGACGTATTTTTAGAATATTGTGAGTAATGATAAGGGAAATATACAATCTCTAGAGATTTTAGGGAGATCTTTCACTGCAAATTGCTGTTATTGTACATTGCCTTCAGTTAAATTTTGTCATTTTTAGTAACAGCAATAACTGGCTATCAATAGCATTGTTTCTTTTTCTACTGAACAAGTGTTTGAGAACAATTTACATGAGAAAATATTCACTTTGATGGTGTGTTGTGATTTATATCAATGATAGGCCTAATTAGTTAAAGTCGATCTATCTGTTTGACTTCTTAGGACAGTATTTTCTAGCTAACACGTATTTTTCTGCTCTTATAAGCCCGGTCAAGTTAGTTTTAAGATGCTGAATTATTAGTCCTGAATTCTCAAACGTCAATTGTTATTAGGCATTGAAACCTAACTATGGGGACATACTGGGCACTACTTTGACGTATATGTGTATTCATGGTAATTAATTCGCACTTTCTTTTACATGCAGGCGTATTTTTGCAACATCTGACGTCATATGAATTGAGTCCTACAACATTTTTTCGTGTAATAACCGTAATTTGCAGTGTAAACATCGCACTTTCCGCGCTGTTAGCGTATTTTGCAGAGTTTTAGATTTTTTTCAACATTCATCGTAATGGTGTCAGTACGGGATGGTGGTTCACAGGTCGAACTTCGGTCATTTTGCATTGTAGCCATTTGTTGATGGCGCTAAGCACTCGTTTTCTACAGTTCAGCCATCTGCTGGCAAAAAGAGCAAACAGTACGTGAAACAGGATTTGCTTTTTTCCGCATTTTCAGGCTTCGTGGGATAGTAATTAAAATAAAACTCATTTTGAACCTGTACAAATTCCTAATTCATTATTTATACTATAGAAATAAATGTTGGCTTTTAGTTATTTATAGAGGAACATGCTGTTTCCTTGTTGCGATATTCTATGGTGAATGATTAATGGCCTCAAAAGAAAGTTACCAGTGTGACCGATGGCAAATCTTTAAACGAATTTTTGGATCATAGTAATGCAAACATATTTGGCGATGTTTTCTACAGTTCAGATGTTTTATCGTATTTGGCCAACAAGCGGGGCGTGTGGGTACGTGGTGACTTCCCCCTACCCTCTATCCCCTCATCCCCTCTCCCTCCTCCCTCTACCCCCACTCTCCAAGGTCTAGGAATGTAACCAGGTGCAATAATGCTGATTCCATGATCCCTGGTAAGGCCTTGGATATAAGGAAGTGCTGAAGCTGCTGTCAATGAAATATAAAAGTGCAATTGCACGCCCCGCCTCTCACTCGTCACCCATCGCCTCATTGGCCTGTGCACGTGGCAGGATATCATGATTTCTGGAATGGTGTTGGAGATAAGGAACTGTTTATGCTGATGTCAGCGAAATATGACATGCACAATTGCATGAAATTTCCCAGAATGACCTCTCAGTTGCGGGTCAAGGTTATCTTGTTTCTCCATTGCCTGCTAGTCTTGAGACCTTGCCTTTTGTAGCGAGTGCGTAACTAAATGACCTTCCCTTTTATACTGAAAACATTTATTTACATTATAGGGTATAAGTAGAGACATCACTTCATAAAACTTTTACAGACATAATAAAACCATGCAGCCATATGCGTCCTCTGTAAACAGGACCCCGAAAGCCCTACCGCAAAGACTATGATCAAATATCCCAGATTGCATATCTGTTTGATCAATAAGTAATAAATATGTTTTGAGAAAAATGATTGATGGCGTATCTTAACACTTTTAATGTTGTTGTCATTACTTGTAAGGACACGTAAAAGATGCGGCATTCTTCGGTTGTATACGATTACACAAGGAAAGAAAAAAGGGCAGAGTTTGTAGGCAGAAACAACAGAACAAATTGTACTTTTACTCAATCACAAAAGGGTTCCCTAGACGGAATTTGATATACTTGAAACCTTTCATTAGATAACATTTACAAGTTTTGATATGCACCTAGAATGCAAAAGTAAAAAATTAAAAAACTTTTAAAAAAGGTTCCACAAAACTGCAAAGCAAAAACTAAATTCGTAGTGAAACTGTAACAACGACAACGATTCTTACCTTAGGTGGAGACATCCATCAATGCTAAAATAGAGCTGCACTTATAATCTTGAAACTTACATATTTTAACACAAATTGTAGTTGTCGTGAATCCATAACAACATATGGGCGGCTAAAAAGGCTGACTGAGAGAAATCTCCACAGTGGATGGAAGTTCCACTAGGCTGCGTTTACATGTTTAATGTAGAATAAGTAAGAATGAAGTTAAACCATTAGTTGTAAGTAACGGCAATGAAATTCCAAAATTTGTTTAAAATAGGTGACAGAAATGAAACAGATATAAACCTTGTTGAAGAAGTACTAAAAGATCATGAATAAAGACAAGATGAGCACAAGAAATGTATAGACATTATAGCTCCTATCCTTAACATACATAAATTATGTAAAAAATTATATAATCCAAATGTAAAATATAAGACATCGAAGTAAGAGAACGTCTTCAGAAGCAGGGTGATGCCATCGCTTAGCTATACTCTTTGAAAAATTGTCGTCATTGAAACACAAAACGACTGATTCTTGGTAATGAATTGATCATTGAGACTTAAATCCTTAGTTACATGTGAGGGTTTAACAATCTCCAACTCCTCAAACAAAGTTAATTTTTCACTCTTGGTTGCGGGATGCAAAATTTGAAGCAATTCTGATGTAGGCTCTACGTGTCGTAAGTTTTACGTGCTCAGCGAACGAGAAATTATTTTTAATTGCACGTATTCTAGTGAGCATATGCTCCTGAAATATAGTTTTGAACATACGGTCAGTTTGCCTAATACAAAACATGGAACATATTATTTTATAAACACCGGAATTATAGAACTTGTTGTTACATAGCTGCTCATTATGTATAAAGTGACACTGAATCTTATCATGACTACTGTAAGCTACTTTAACTTGTAGCTTCTAAACATACGAAAAATGGAGAACAGTAGTAGTTAAAAAGCAGCTAATACTGTCGTCCCAATAATGAAGCTTGTGGCCCTTGGCTAACATTTCTTATTAACTCACTAGACTGCTTAAAAGCAAAGTAAACAAAAATGTGTTCAGTTAGAGGAGCAGTGATGTCAGGAGTAAATTTCATGCTACTATATAAGTTCCAGTAGATAAACATACAGATTTCGTCCAGTGCAAACAAAATGGTTGTATTTCTGTTTGTTACAGCGTCACAGTGAGAAAAAAAAGGGTGCTGCTTCGTGCAGACGATATACAGAGCAACTTTGCTGATACACACCTGAGGCCAAGAAGAGCGCTGCTTCTATGCTCACTGTAACTTGTGTTTACAGGCTAACAGCGAGTTGTGTACCTTATCATTCATTTCTGTAACTTTTTAGAGAACTGTTACAAATTTACTCTAATAATTAATCAATATTTATAGATTGCAGTTCACCCTCGTGTGATGTTTTCTGCTACTGACGTTACAGCCTTAATATCGTCTCGAAAGTGTGAAGTGTTTTATGTTCACGTAATTGTCAGACATTAAATATTAGAATAAATTCACAGCAGTCTTCTAAAATGTTTACACACACACACACACACACACACACACACACACACACAATTTATTTGTGTGTACGTTTAATATATACATGTGCAGAACAACATTCACTGCTAATTGATCCATCATCATATTTCTTTTATAATAATCATTATGCTCAATGGTTACTTGTGTTATTAAGGCAAGTCGGACATTTTGCGACATTTAACTAGCAGTTGAGAATGCCTATATAACCGAAATCATGATTACGTCAAATAAATAAATAGCAACTTACAGTCTAACAGCGGAAATTTCTTTCAAGAAGCTGCTGTGAATCCCCAGTTACAGTTACGAACTCGTGTACTCACTCTCCTTTCTGAACGAGCCAAGTTCACTTGTACCCAACAACAGTCTTAAATGACAAGTAGGCGTCGGCGGAGACTCACAGATCGAGTCTATAAGCACACAGAGCCAGCGAGTTCGAAGATGACGTCACAGGATACGCAGGTGAGTTTAAAGCAAGTATACGGAGCTCATTTCTGATCTCTACTAGCTACTCAAGCATGACTCACGACAAGCTCTCAAAGATTTATACTACATCCCCGACTTCACGGAAGTTCCCCTGCGAACGTCCAGAGTTTGATGCTCACAGCAACCGACATCATGTCTCTTTGCTGTAGAGGCCACAAATGGTGTAGGTTCGTTGTGGTCACCTCCTGGAGGCAAAAGCCGACGAGGTCAGCAATGTTTGCGTGGCGGCGGTTTCAGATTGAAATCGGGACTATCCCTTGACTGTCATCTGAAGAGCTGTCCCCTGTGAGATCCACGCCATCATAACGCATCTGTCTCGTTTTTTGCTGGCTGAGCAAGCACAAAGTCTCTCGAAAGAGAAGGCCTCTGTGCCCACTAATGCGTCCGCTGAGGGTAGCATGCGAAAAATACCCAGATAACATGTGTATGATTTTCTATACAAGTTGAAGGTGGTGTAGAAGGGGGAGTAGGGAGAGGGAGAAAGATAGGGAAGGAAAGGGTTGGAACTTACGAAATCAGGTTCGTCAGGAATTTATGCGGAATGGTGATGAGGGAATACGTGCAAGACCGGGACTCGAAGCTGGGACCTCCTGCTTACTACACAGTTGCTTTAACTACTGTACAACCCATATACAGTGTTACTCGAAGTTGTACGGACTATCTCGGCACGCTCCTCAGCCAGTGTCATTATCGCCTTGAAAGTGTGTATGTACACAACAACATTCTCTGGTAACTGATCCATCATTATATTGTTATAAACAAATCTTCGTGCCCTGTGGTAGCTAATGTCATTTCGTAGAGTCAAATATTTTATGACATTCAGCTGGCACCTGAGAGTGGCTATAGAACCGAAATCATGATTGTGTAAAATAAATCAATAATAACTTACAGTCTAACAGCGAAAATTTCCTTCAGAATGCTGCTGTGAGTCCCATGTTAACACTTGCAAACTGGTGTACTCACTCTCCTTTCTAAGCGAGTTAGGTCCCCTTTTCCCCAATAATAGACTCAAATGGCAAGTGGGCAGCGGCGGAGACTCACAAGTCGAGTCTACAAGCACATAGAGCCGACGAGTTCGGAGATGACGTCACAGTACCTGCTGGTGTCTTTAAAGCAAGTATACGGAGCTCATTTGTGATCTCTACTAGCTACTCAAGCATGACTCGCGACTCACTGTCACCATTTTATTTTCGCCAATACCTCATCTCCTACATCCCAGATTCAACAGAAATTTCCCTGCGAACTTCCAGTTGCTGGTAACGGCACCAGAGGCCATGTCTCTTCGATGTAGACGCCACAAAAGGGTTTAGGTTCGTCTAAAGTCGACCTGGACAGCGACGTCGTCGTGACGGCGGCTCCAGACTGAGATCCTGATTGCGATAATGCTTTTGCAAAGGGTTCCTGGCCCAGTACACTCAGAGTCAACTGGCCGAGCGTTGCCGAGGAGCACCCAGGCAGCATTTTGCTGCATGTACTACTTCCAGTCATGTGGCTTATGGAGGAGGAAAGCTCCGTGGGGCCAGTGACCCCTGGCAGCCCTTGGGTTGCCGCCTGGTGACTGAGTGGAGCACCGCCATCCCTTGACTGTCATCAGAAGAGCTGTCCGCTATGAGATCCATGGCAGCATAACCCATCCGTCTTGTTCATTGTTAGCTGAGTAGACACAAGGCCTCAACAGACCATTCCCCTGAAAGCAACCTCAACTGGCGTTGGCACTGGTGATGCATGTGGAGCAGCCCCTCTATGGAGACGGCCATTCTGTGGAATGGAATGATAAGAAGCCAGTAAAAGTGTATGTGCCTCGTCCTAAATGTGTTGGCGGTGGAGCTTGGACCGCTAGGATTTAAAGGTATGAACGACGATTTCAGCTAGACCACTAGCAGCCGGTTGGTAGTGTGCAGTATGTATCAGCGCTATGCCTTTGAATCACACAAAGCAGAAAATTTCGCAGGAGAAAACTGAGGGTCATTATCAATAACAGTCGTTTATGGGAGACCTTCAACTGACAATGTATGGGGGTAGATATGCATGGGCTATAGAGGACACCACTGCCAACATCTATGACGGTTACCCAGCCGTATCCCAGAAAGGAAGCCTCGAAATCCAGGTGTAGCCAGGATCAGTGAGCAGAAGCGTTTATCCTAAGAAAAAAAGGACATGGAGAGGCTGCATGTTTACTATGGCAGGTGGAACAGGAGGTAGCCATATGGGTAATCGTCTCATCCATACTCCACCAGTAGAGATGTCAGCATGCCCAGAGCTTGGTAAGAACAATGCCCTAGTGTCTGACACTGTACAGAGACAAGACGCACAGCTGGAGGGCCGCCGGAATCAAGACCCTGGTGCAGCCGTTTTCCCTCTGGAGCAGGAGCACATCGTTGAGACATCAAATGAAATCGCAGTTGCGAGTAAGGACTACCATCACCCGTAGAACGGAATGACAACAATGAAAATCTGTGCCGGACCAGGAATCGAACCCGGATTTCCCGCTTATAGCGAGTGGTCGTCTAACCATTTGGATATCTGTGCACGACTCGCAAACTTCCCTATGTCGGCAACCATGCGTCTACGTCCTGTACTCTTACATCCATTATGTATACTCCAGTACGGGTCAGGTGTTTTACTTGAAAGTCGCTTGCCCGGTATCGCCAGATAAATACAATATTGCATTGTATATGTTATTCTGATTACGATTCAAAGTTCACAGCTGTTCTGTAGCACATCAAATGAATTTGCAATTGTGAATAAGGACTAACATCAGCTGTAGAATGGACGACAATGAAAATATGGAAGTTTTGGTCTGGCTGTGAGTCTTGCACTGATGGCCAAATGGTAAGCCGACCGCTCACGATAAACGGGAAATCCGGGTTCGAGTCCACGTCTGACACAGATTTTTATGGTCGTCATTCCATTCCACAGCTGATGGTAGTCCTTATTCGCAACTGCGAATTCACTTGATGTTTTACGTAATGGTTGTGGTCACCGCAGTGCCTTTCGACATGCATGCACGTCTAAAGAACTTTCCATCGTAATCAGAATAACACAGGCACTACAATATTGAACACTTCGTTGAGAGTGGAAAGCTCGTGCTGGCGATAACCAGTAGCCCTGGACCTCTTGGTGTCATAGCTGCTTGTGGTCTGGCAGCACGCTACATTGCACCAGACAGAATACCTTGCAGAGCTCTGAGTCGCTGACGGTGAGACGCACGATGAGCTGGGTGTCCAATGAAGTGTTGTCCATGGCAACTTTGGCGGCGACGTCCTGGTGTAAGCAGAACTCGGGCTTCATGGTAAAAGCGGGGTCCTCGCCCAGAAGCGGACGCAAGAGGAGGTCAGCGTTAATATGATGGGTTGTCAAATGGTACAGAATGTAATAATTATCACTTCAAAGAAACAGAGCCTACCACTGGAGGCAGCATGTAGTTTTCTTCGTAACATATGCCAACACTTTGAAAAGAGGAAGTAAAGGCTTGTGGTCTGTGAACAGCGCGAAATGGTGATAGGTTGACATAGCCATAAGCCTAATAGGATTACTAGGCCTTATTTTTCTATCTGACTATAGTTACACCGTGCAGTGGAGAGAGTCATAGGCAAGTGCAATTGGTTGCCTCATCCCATCAACCTCATGGGAGAGGATCACTCCTGCCCCGTAGTCAGATAAATTAGCTGTCAAGATTAGAAACTTCTTGTGTCATATGCCATGAGGCATTTAGGGTGGAGGAGAGGCTGTTTTGAGTCTCTGAAGATCTTATCACATGCCTTGGTCCACTGACAGCAAACACTTTTGCGTGAGACATTATGTAATGCTTCTGCAATGGTTGCTGCATGTGGCATAAATTTACAGTAGTGATAACTGAGCTGTTCAAACGCTGATTTCAGTTGGCCTGGTGTTGGAGGAGGCCACAAAATTTTTCACTACCTCAATATTTTGTGGTGTAGGGTAGATGACTGATGCACCAATAACTACACCGAAATATTCCACTTAATGAACAAAAAGCAGCTGTTTTCTTTATTGCATTTCAGGTGGGCCTGTTGGAGGACAGTGAACAGTATGTGCAGGTTTACAGCCAAGACCTGCGTGTCCTTGGCTGCGACGATAATGTCATCTAAAGTTTGTCTGGCACAATGGGGTGAGGTGCTCTAGGTAGTACTTAAAAATGGCTGGAGCGCTGGCAATACCAAACAGAACTCTATTATTCTGAAACTATTCAAAAGTAATATTGATCACTAAGAATCGTCAGAAACCCTTGGCCAGTGGAAGCTGGAGGTATGCATGACAGAGGTCAACCTTGGCAAACAGTTTTTCATCTCTGAGGTGGATTGTTATGCTCTCTGTCTTGGAAACAGAATAAGTGTCTTTGATATATTGGTCATTAATGGTTTACTTGAAGTCCCGGCAAATGCAGAGTGCACTGTTTCGTTTTTATGTGATGACACCGAGGGTGGCCCATTGGCTATTGGGAACAGGAGTGGGAATAACCTCGTCAACACAAAGATTGTTGCGTGAGCACTAAGCTAAAGTTGGAACCCAAGAATTAGATTGTGGGTATGAAAGTGCGGATTTCTAAGCCAAGAACTATGAGCAGATCCAGCCCCAAGAATCTGATGGCTTCAGGAGCGTCCATAACCAAGCTTCTGGCTGTGAGGATGGTCTAATGGTACTGAACTTGGGCTGTAAATTGGCTGTTGGCTTTAATGATGTCTTTACTGTTAACTGCGAGATACAGATCAAAGACTGAAGGGGACGGGACCCCACATGATAAAAGACTGTTGATATTTGGTGGTCATGGAAAGCCCCGTGTCTGTCTCCTGCTTGATGGGCACATTGATGATGCCAAATACAGCAACAGAGAGCCTTCTGAGTGGGGAAGCACAAATTAGATATAGGTCACTTCTTGGAATATGTTCATCCTGACGTCCACCTCCACACCTGAATGGTCCATATGAGTACAATCAACATTCATTTTGAGTGCTGCTTGGTACACTTCAGCTTTATGTCTGGATTTCCCACAAGAGGTGCCCTTATGTTGTGGTAGTGGCACTGGTTTCTCGGATGACTAAAACGACACTTTCTGCAGAAAGGGAGCTGCTGAGCGTGGCACCTTGTTGCTGAATCTTTATTTATTTATTTATTTATTTATTTATTGTTCCGTGGGACCACATTAAGGAGAAGTCTCCATGGTCATGGAACGAGTCAATACATGAAATTATAACACGATTGTAGAAACAGATAAAATGAAATACAAGAAACATATTCAGCTGACACGTCGTTAGTTCAAATAACGAAAATCAAGAATGTAACACTGGAATTTGCTTAATTTCTTAGCTCTTCCAGGAGCTCCTCGACAGAATAGAAGGAGTGAGCCATGAGGAAACTCTTCAGTTTAGACTTAAAAGCGTTTGGGCAACTGCTAAGATTTTTGAGTTCTTGTGGTAGCTTATTGAAAATGGATGCAGCAGAATACTGCACTCCTTTCTGCACAAGAGTCAAGGAAGTGCATTCCACATGCAGATTTCATTTCTGCCTAGTATTAACTGAGTGAAAGCTACTAACTCTTGAGAATAAGCTAATATTGCTAACAACAAACGACATTAAAGAAAATATATACTGTGAGGGCAATGTCAAAATTCCCAGGCTATTGAATAGGGGTCGACAAGAGGTTTTCGAACTTACACCACACATAGCTCGAACAGCCCGTTTTTGAGCCAAAAATACCATTTTTGAATCAGAAGAATTACCCCAAAAAATAATACCATATGACATAAGCGTATGAAAATATGCGAAGTAGACTACTTTTCGTGTTGAAATGTCACTTATTTCAGATACTGTTCTAATGGTAAATAAAGCGGCATTTAGTTTCTGAACAAGATCCTGAACATGGGCTTTCCACAACAGCTTACTATCTATCTGTACGCCTAGGAACTTGAGCTGTTCCGTCTCGCTTATAACATGCCCATTCTGTCTGATTAAAATATCAATTCTTGTTGAATTGTGAGTTAGAAACTGTAAAAACTGAGTCTTACTGTGATTTAGCATCAAATTATTTTCCACAAGCCACGAACTTATTTCATGAACCACATTATTTGATAATGTTTCATTATTACAGGCAAGATCCTTCACTACCAAGCTGGTGTCATCAGCAAACAGAAATATTTTTGAATCACCTGTATTACTAGAAGGCATATCATTTATATAAATAAATTCTAAAACCAAACTGTACATTTGACAGCAAATTACGTGAATTTAAATGCTGCAGTAACCTTGTATATACAACCCTCTCGATAACTTTAGCAAACACCGATGGCATAGAAATAGGTCTATAATTATCAACATTATCCCTGTCTCCCTTTTTATAAAGTGGCTTCACTACCGAGTACTTTAATCGGTCAGGAAACCGACCACTCCTAAAGGAAAAGTTGCAGATATGGCTAAGTACTGGGCTAACATACATGGATCAATACTTCAGTATTCTGCTAGATACCCCGTCATATCCATGAGAGTTCTTGGTCTTTATTGATTTAATTATCAACTCAATCTCCCTCTTGTCAGTATCATGGAGGAGCATTTCAGGTAACTGTCTCGGAACACTTTTTTCTAAGAGCGCTATATGATTCCCTGTTGGGACTAGGTTTCTATTTAGTTCACCTGCTATATTCAGAAAGTGATTATTAAGTACTGTACATATATGCGACTTATCAGTAACACGGACATTCCCACTACGCACTGATTCTATATCCTCGACCTGTCTCTGCAGACCAGCCACTTCCTTTACGACTGACCATACGGTTTTAATTTTATCCTGAGACTTAGCTATTCTATCTGCATACCACATACTTTTTGCCTTCCTAATAACTTTTTTAAGCACCTTACAATGCTGTTTGTAATGGACTACAGCATTTAGATTGTGACTGTTTCTAACGTTTTGATATAATTGCCACTTTGTTCTACAAGATATTCTTATCCCTTTAGTCAGCCACCCAGGCTGCCTGTTTGTGCTAGCACCCTGTTTTGAACGTTCTAATGGAAAGCAACTTTCAAAGAGCACGAGAAAAGTCTTGAGGAAAGCATTATATTTATCGTCTACTGTATCAGCGCTAAAAACATCTTGCCACTCTTGTTCCTTGATAAGGTTTGCAATAGTCTCTACAGCAACTGGATCAGCTTTCCTAAAAAGTTGGTAACTATATTTAACATGTGTTGCAGCACAAAAATCTTTTAGACTTAAAATTTGTGCATCATGATCTGAAAGGCCATTCACCTTTTTGCTAACAGAATGCCCTTGTAATAATGACGACTGAACAAAAATATTGTCTATGGTTGTTCTACTGTTCCCTTGCACTCTCGTTGGAAAGAATACGGTTTGCATAAGATTATATGAATTAAGGAGGTCTACCAGCATCCTTTTCCTTGCACAATCACTTATACAATTAATATTGAAGTCACCACATATAACTAACTTTTTGTATTTCCTATAAAGTGAACCAAGAACCTCCTCTAGCATTAGCAAAAATGTTGTGAAATCGGAGTCTGGGGATCTATAAATAACAACAGTAAGAAGTTTAGCTCCACTAAATTTAACCACACCTGCACAACATTCAAACACCTTTTCAGTGCAGTACTTTGAAACATCAATTGACTCAAATGGGATACCGTTTTTCACATACATGGCTACTCCCCCACACCGCAAAGAGCTCCTAGAAAAGCTGCCAGCCTACCTGTATCCTGGTAAAGGAAGCCTCTGAATTATCTCCTTATTTAAGAAGTGTTCAGATATACCAATAATTTCAGAGTCAACATCTATAAGCAGTTCACTAACTTTATCTCTAATGCCATGTATGTTTTGATGAAATATACTAATTCCCTCATTAATCGGATACCTAAGCTTTGTCGAAAGTGGTTTCTTTGTTAGAGAGACTTCCCTTAAGCAGGAATACCTGTCAGCTGACTTCAATCTAAAAAAGGGACAGCTCTAACACCCACAACTACCGGAATTTTCCCATGAGTGATCCCACCACCCCCACCTATGCTGTCACCTATAGGTTTTCCAACCTCCCCTTCCCATACCTGTTGAGGTGCAGGCCATGTCTAGTGAAACCCATCCTACTGATAGACTCCACCGACACCACTGAGATGTGACTCATGCCTTCTGTCATCAGCGCACCCCCAAGTCTCATGTTATTACGCCTGACGGCTGTATTAAGATGAGGCCGATCGTGACGCTGAAACAGTTCCACGAAATGCACATTCGTGTTGCCAGTCTGAGTGGCTATCTTTTCCAGGTCACCATCTATGTCATACTCCCCATCCCTATCAATACTATTACCAGCCCCACCCACAATCACTACCTTATCCTCTTTTGTAAAATCCCTACATAACCCACCTATGTTAAAAGTCACCTGAGCCAATCCTGCATTAGGCTTCACAATGCTGGTGACCTGATACTCACTCCTCAAAAATTCCTGCAACTGCTGGCCTACACTTCTACCATGAGAACTACCTAACAGCAGAACGTCCTTCTTTCTCTTAGACTTTGCAACTGTCCTAGCCACCGTAACTGCTGAGGTCTGCTGCATACTTCCTACATCTGCAGCTACTAGAGATTCCTCTCCACTAGACTCTGACAGCTGGTCATATCTATTACAATCACCAATAGTAAAACTATCTGAAAATCTCCTTCTCCTAGCAGATCTCTTGCCAACAGCCAGCTCCCATTCCCCAATCCCCTTCTCCCTCCTCATCCTATCTAGCTTCTCCTGTGCTCCTGAGCATTTTTCAACTGCACCTGAAGGGCACAGATCTTACGCTCCTGCTCCTCTATCAACTTACTCTTGCTACATAACCTGCAGTTCCAGGAGAGGATCTCACCAGAATGCCCACTGGCTTCCCCACTGCATTCCCCCCAGTGAAAATACTTCGAACAAGTCTCACACCGCAATCCACTACTCACGAACCTACGGCAAAGCCCACACTTCTCACTCATGGTAAAACTTTACAGTTATTGAAACAAGAAAGCAACTTTATCTAAGTTCCGCTACTACAATAAGATGATGTTAAAAACTGACTACAATAATCACAAACTTGCTCTACAAGGAAAGTAACTACTATTATTGACAGTATTAATCAACAACAAATGAGAATATAACAAAATACTAACACAGAAAGAAAATCAAACGTCTAATGACAGTAACGAACTGAAAGCAGTTCGCAAAAATTTCTTCTGAAGTTATTTCACCGGAAAACACCAAGAACACCGGTTGAATAATACTAAAGTTCCTAAATAAACTACTATACACAAACAATTAATTAGTACTTAGCTTTCGATGCGCCGCTACAGCTGCAACTGGTCAGCGCGGAATGTAAACACGTGTAAGAGGTTACGTTGCTCGATACGAAACACAAATATCAGGTCACAACACAAGAAAGGCAGAGGTGAATGAAGAAACCACTAATAAGTCACTTATATAGTAAATATTATCACAAAAATCGTTAAAATATATATCTGCAACCTAAAAATAGATGAAAACTTAGAGAGCGATCTCACACGCCGGGTTGCGCTTATGACGTCACACCAAAGATTGTTTGCATTGTTTGAATCTGACATGTGTGGGAGGCATGACAGGTGATAAGGGTGGCTCCTTAATTGGGTGGCGAAGACATGTGATGGGTGCTGCAGCCTGGCTGACGATCTGAGTGACTATTCAATAGTACTGATAATGGGGAGACATGTTTCTAAGGAATGGACCTTCAGTTCACAGAAATCTGTGCACAATCCTCCGTTGTGGGAATGCATGAGAAAAACGTCCAGACCAAAGGAGCCACATACGATTGCTTTTACTGAGGATTACTGAACTGAAAATGTCAGTCGCGAGATAATCCCTGTATGAGGGCGAACCATTCGATGTAAAACTGCATGTTAAATTTATGGCAGCTGAAAAACTGCGAAGGGTTGCAGGCATGTGCACGTCGAAGCCAAAGTATTCTAACAAACTAGACTTCAGCTTGTCATAGGGTAGTATGTTGTGTTCCACTTCTGCATTAAGTTGTTACGTCAGGTGATAAATGACTGGGCAACACGTATGCCAGAGAGAGGGCGTGTTGCTCGGTATCACCTCTGATGGCGTGTGCTATGAAGCGCTATTCCTTGTGCGCGATATAATTTGCCAATGGCTTGATCTTCTTGTTGAACTGGTGAAACAGCAGGGATGCTGTCCGGAAGGACTTGACCATGAACTCTATACCTGCGATGTGGTTGGAGAACTCTGAAGGGAACGTGGAGACGATAGCTTCCTGTTGTTTGATCATGAGTTCTTGGACGAGCTGCACCTGCTGGAGCAGTAACAACATTTGGGTATATATACAGGGTGGTCTATTGATCGTGACCGGGCCAAATATCTCACGAAATAAGCGTCAAACGACAAAACTACAAAGAACGAAACTTGTCTAGCTTGAAGGAGGAAACCAGATGGCGCTATGGTTGGCCCGCTAGATGGCGATGCCATAGGTCAAACGGATATCAACTGCGTTTTTTTAATAGGAACCCCCATTTTTATTACAGATTCGTGTAGTACGTAAAGAAATATGACTGTTTTAGTTGGACCACTTTTTTCGCTTTGTGACAGATGGCGCTGTAACAGTCATAAACATATGGCTCACAATTATAGACGAACGATTGGTAACAAGTAGGTTTTTTTAAATTAAAATACAGAACGTAGGTACGTTTGAACATTTTATTTCGGTTGTTCCAATGTGATACATGTACCTTTGTCAACTTATTTCTGAGAACGCATGCTGTTACAGCATGATTACCTGTAAATACCACATTAATGCAATAAATGTTCAAAATGATGTCCGTCAACCTCAATGCATTTGGCAATACGTGTATGACATTCCTCTCAACAGCGAGTAGTTCGCTTTCCGAAATGTTCTCACATGCATCGACAATGCGCTGACGCATGTTGTCAGGCGTTGTCGGTGGATCACGATAGCAAATATCCTTCAACTTTCCCCACAGAAAGAAATTCTGGGACGTCATATCCGGTGAACGTGCGGGCCATGGTATGGTGCTTCGACGACCAATCCACCTGTCATGAAATATGCTATTCAGTACCGCTTCAACCGCACGCGAGCTACGTGCCGGACATCCATCATGTTGGAAGTACATCGCCATTCTGTCATGCAGTAAAATATCTTGTAGTAACATCGGCAGAACATTACGTAAGAAATCAGCAGACATTGTCCCATTTAGATGGCCAATTATCCTTCCTCCTATAATGCCGCACCATACATTAACCCGCCAAGGTCGCTGATGTTCCATTTGTCGCAGCCATCGTGGATTTTCCGTTGCCCAATAGTGCTAATTATGCCGGTTTACGTTACCGCTGTTGGTGAACGACGCTTCCTCGCTAAATAGCACGCGTGCAAAAAATCTGTCATCGTCGCGTAATTTCTCTTGTGCCCAGTGGCAGAACTGTACACGACGTTCAAAGTCGTCGCCATGCAATTCCTGGTGCATAGAAATATGGTACGGGTGTAATCGATGTTGATGTAGCATTCTCAACACCGACGTCTTTGAAATTCCCGATTCTCGCGCCATTTGTCTGCTACTGATGTGCGGATTAGTCGCGACAGCAGCTAAAACACCTACTTAGGTATCATCATTTGTTGCAGGTCGTGGTTGACGTTTCACATGTGGCTGAACACTTCCTGTTTCCTTAAATAACGTAACTATCCGGCGAACGGTCCGAACACTTGGATGATGTCCAGGATACCGAGCAGCATACATAGCACACGCCCGTTGGGCATTTTGATCACAATAGTTTTTCCGTTTGACGCTTATTTCGTGAGATATTTGGTCCGGTCACGATCAATGGACCACCCTGTATATCCACCAGTTTCGACGTGCTGGAAGCAACGTGACACTAGCTGTACTTGAAGGTGTAAGAACGAAGCCAGAATACTGTCTAGGTGGGCCAGAGAACATGCCTATAATTCTAGACACTAACTCGAAGAAAGTGGTCTTTGTGTCAGCTGATGTGTCCACTGAAGGTAGCATATGAAAAATACCCAGATTAAATGAATATAAAATTTTTATGTAAATTCAAGGTGGGGGAAAGGGGAGAGGAGAGGAAAGGAAAAGGAAAAGGAAACATGACTTTATGCAGAATCATTGGCGACGATTGAAAATGTGTGTTGGACCGCGAGTTGAATCTGGGATATCCTACTTACTATGCAGTAGCTTTAACCCTGCGCAACCCAGATACAGCGTTAATAACAGCTGACCCACATTCTCGCCAAGCGAGACTACTCATTCACACTCCACACCCGTCCTTCGTGCTTGCTGATTTTATATTCACGCTAGAGATCGAAAGTAAATGCGCATTTCCACTGATCGTTGTGGATTCATAGCCCTTCGAGGTGTATCTATTATATGAATGCTTAGTGTCTGCTTTTTTTAAATGTCTGGAAGAACAGACATCACGCATTCATAAAAAATTAAGTTTATTTTAACGGATAAACAACGTTTCCGACGGCAGTTTATGTAGAACGGAATAACTGAAATCTAGGTATTTATGACTATTGAAAGAACAAAATAATATCTGAATGCTGAAGGCCTGAAATGTCACGGTAAACCGAAACTTCCTAAATCCAAAGTCTATGCACTGTTTATGCCAGTATCAAAGTCCAGAAGAGAAGTAAAAAAGCTACAGTCCCGAGAGGATAATCAAAATTGAAAGATCCATGAGCATGCAAAAAAAAGTTCAGCGTATTAACGATGTAAAACAAAGACAAAATATTACGAAGTCCAATTGCTGGTCACAGCGTTGGAGACCCCGTGTCTTTGGGATAGAGGCGAAAACTGATGTTGGTCTGTAGCTGGTAACTAATGGAGACGAAAGTCAATGTGGACAGCGATATCGTCGTGCCAGCGGCTCCATGCTTTGATCCTAATTGTAGGAATGTTTTCACAATCGGCGCCTGTCCCAGAAAACTCACTTGGAGCGAAGTATTCAGTGGCCATACGAAAATGGGTTGATATGAATGTAGCTGAAAACTATAATAATATACAAGTATCCACTAACAAGGAAGTCAGACTTCTCCACAATAAATGTGCACACGCGCACGAACGCATGCAGTTCTTAAATTTACTTAAAGAACAGATAACATAGATAGTTCAGGGAGTAAAATGCTAATACAGATACATATGCCTGGCTTATCACTAAAATAAAAAACGATGCTCTAACCAATTAGCAGCATTCTCTTATACAATCACCAGCCTAATAGTTCTGGATAGAATCCAGCTTTAAATCCTTTACTCCATTCGTCTCGTTCCCTTGCTTACGTCCTTACTTAAATTCACTGTTACTCTTCTGTAGAGCATAAAATGCACTTTATTAACATTAAAACACACACCCTATTCAGACATCTGCGCTGCAAGCAGCACAGCTAGCTAGGCTCTCACACCAGAATAGATAGCCATGCTTCGGCGGACAATGCTCTCTGGATATTAGTGTAATGGAAGTAGGATACCGTGTATATCGCTAGTTTGTGTGTTGGCATTGCGTGGGTGATCGACGAAGTGCAACAATTTTACCGTCATCACTGCACTTGTTAAAAGAGTATATCTTTTCATGGCTCTGTTAATAACTTAAGAGCGCATCTGATTGTCAGGGGTTCTCTTGTAATTTCTAATAACTGATTGAAATACCCTGTAGTGAATAAGTTCAACCTCTGTGTGCTCTGAATGTTACCGAATCTCTCACCACAGGTGTACGCTGTGTATGTATTTCTGCCTGCTGTGGAGACATAAAATCGAGAATATTTGGCTCCTAAAGCAAGACAAAGATCACAAATGACAATTATCTGTCGTGCTTAATATTGATTTATATATATTTGTAGAACGAAATACGAATAACTACGAACACGACTGTATGCTCACTGAAAGAAACTGATACATAACGTATCTGTACATTTCTGAATGTAAATTGTACATCTGTAAATACTAAATTGTAGAATGTTGCAAGTATCTTGCTGGACATCATTAAGGATGAACTAGAATTACAACAGAGTAGAAACGTACATTTTGCAAACGTTATCGAACTGAGGGTCTAAAAAACTGCTCCTTGTACGTTGCAGTTAAGATACTTCCAAATTTGAGTCAGCTGAGCTGCGTTTACCGACACCGGCAATCAGATTCAACATCAAAAATGAAGCGCAGGACCTAATTGATTTGTCACATTTCAAGTTGCGTCCGTCATTTAAAAGACTGAAAATATACAACTATGATGTGAATCGTTAAAAACTACTCTGAACAACACAATCAAAGGGTCACTTTTTCGAAAATACATGATTGTCTCCAATTGCCAAGAAGAAGTTTGAAATTAGGCTCAAAGGTGCCTACAGCCCTCCTCTATAATGGTGTAAAACCGTGGCGCCCTCCGACGTTATTCTCTGTCTTGGGGATGCCTTATACAGCAAACTGTCGACACAAAGGCTACAGCTCAGAGGTTCATGTGACATGTATCAAGAGTTGATGATGTCACACTGGCACCGAACTTCACCACAGTTGCCGAAGTGGCCGTGCGGTTCTAGGCGCTGCAGTCTGGAACCGCGAGACCGTTACGGTCGCAGGTTCGAATCCTGCCTCGGGCATGGATGTGTGTGATGTCCTTAGGTTAGTTAGGTTTAACTAGTTCTAAGTTCTAGGGGACTGATGACCACAGAAGTTGAGTCTCATAGTGCTCAGAGCCATTTGAACCATTTCACCACAGTTCCCCTCAGCACTATCGTCAACTTGTCCCATGATAGGAAGGTAGTCACAGCCCTTCTTACTCACAGTTCACCCCCCTCTCTTCTTAACACCTATGCGTTAGAGGTCACAACCCCGACGCTCAGCGTTGAAATCACGTGGTTGTCATAAGGATTGCTGAGGAAAACAGTTCAGATACATCGCCTCTGATAATCGACAAGTAAATGTCTTAGAGGGTGGGATAAACTGCGCCAATGAAACCACACCTTCCCTTTGAACATTGATTCCCACACAATTCGCGGATCAAAATGACACTTCACAGTGCAATGGGAAATAGGACGACGTTCTAGACAACCTTTGATACTGTTCGCACCCCCTGGACGTTTCAACCCTTCTCTAAGGACATCAAAGGCCTATAACCACATTCAATGTGATCGCACACTTTTGGAGTGTATTGTGACCACAATTTTGGTTCCAGTAGGGACCATTCAAAAAAATTCGACTGAAGTGTGAGCCGACGCAGCAAAGTGTGTTTACGCTTTTACAGCCCTCCTGCTTCACGCCTCCTGTGGCGTGACCGAAGAGGAGTACCACACTGAGACATGAATGAATTAAAGGAGAAGTGGCTTCTTATAAGACTCCCAGTTCGGCAACACTCTCCGTGCCATCTGAGCACCTTCGTTGCGCACTTTAAAAATGATCCTGTCAGAGGCAGCCACGCTCTGATTACTAGCCACCGGCAAGACGGGCAACACTTACAACACCTCTTCAGTTCTCACATGCGGCCCGCAAGTGCTAGTTCAGTGATGTAGCGCCATTCAGCTGAGGAGCGTCCAAATGTGCCTGTCACCCTGGCGCCTAGAAATCAATGAATGGCTGTCTCCGCACAGGAACAATTTTAAAGTGTTCAACAAAGGTGCGTGGATTGCACGGAGGATGTTGCCAAACTGGAGGATCTCAGAGGGACCCGTTACTGTTTTATTCACGCATGTGTGAATGTCGCACACCCTGATGGTCACGTCGCAGGAGGATGCGATACAGTGGGCTGAAAACGCATAAACATGCTTTGCTGCTGCAGATTACTTTCAAAGACCGGTGAATGATTCTGATCGGCCCCTCTTGATTCCATTCTGTACACCAATGAAAAACTGCGGTTGTACAATACTCCAGACGGGTGCGATCACGTTCAGTGGAGACTCAGGTGCACTATATCCTTAGTGAAGGGTTGAATCGTTTGGAGGTGTCATCAGTCTCAAAAGCCGGCCGAAGTGGCCGTGCGGTTAAAGGCGCTGCAGTCTGGAACCGCAAGACCGCTACGGTCGCAGGTTCGAATCCTGCCTCGGGCATGGATGTTTGTGATGTCCTTAGGTTAGTTAGGTTTAACTAGTTCTAAGTTCTAGGGGACTAATGACCTCAGCAGTTGAGTCCCATAGTGCTCAGAGCCATTTGATCCATCAGTCTCAAAGGCTGTTATGAACTTCGTCTTGTTGCTCATCGCTCTGCGAACCGCCGTTATGGAAAGCGAAAAGTATGGAAATCAACACCCAAAGGGAAGAGATGGTTTCATTGACGCAATTTATGCCAGCCCCGGAGGCCTTTTCTTATCTATTCTGAGCGGCGGTATGTCTGAAATGTTTTCCTTGGTCCCGATTAGAAAAGCGCTTGATTTCAAAGCTGGACGTTGCGGGTCTGATCTCCATCACAGAGGCATCAAGAAAGGTGGTAAAATGTGAAACATAAGGGGTGTGACGATCTCCCGTCGTGTTACACGTCCGCGGTGGCGTTAGGCAGAATTTGGTGATAACCTACGAAACGCTCTCGCGGTTACTACACAAACTCTTGACGAAATAGGCTGCTCCTCTTTGGAATCTCTCTATGTCGTTTACTAATTCACTTCCAAAGGGCCAAGACTGAGGAGCAATACTAATAAATCAATAGAACGGGTAAGCCAAATAAGTCGAGGATGAGCTACATTCCCTTGGAGTTCTTCCACTGAATCTCAGTAACTATCGCAAAATATGTGGGCGTAGCCGTCTGGAGTGACTTACAGTGGAACAACCCGATAAAACTAGTTTCTAGAGAAAGTAGATCCGAGCTGTTTCCTGCGATTTCTCACCTATTTTGTAACCGAAAACCATCGCTTCATGTAGTATATTTACTAGCAAAATGTTACATTCGTATACTGATAAGGGAGCTACTCGGCTCGAACAGAAATTGTTAATTAATCGTTAGAATACAGACGCATCTCGCTCTGCTAACCATGGCTCTGACGGTGTGTGATTGTGTTGCTGAAGGTTTGTCGATTTAGTATACGTATGTCACTATTGCCATATATATCGCAAAAATTAACGAAACCGTTAATGTTGGGAACGTTTTAAATACTATGGCATCCAAGTTAAGAAGGCGTCATCCAATGGCGGATGGAGGGTGTTGGATCTTGCTCACTCGTCGCTTACAGGGTGCCTAAAGGATGTTGCGTTCTCGGAATGCTATACAACAATTCAGGCAAATAACGTTAGTAGTTTTATTTCTAATAAACAGATTGACAATACCTAACTTTGGAGTTACATCGTTGTCGCAAATAACATGAAAACAGTAAGATTCTTCGCTATAGTCAAAATCCAGATAAGGATCACAACTCGTGGTTCTTGTAGCACGCTCCGCAATTACGTTCCACTAATGTCAGTTTTCTGAGACGATCTGAGCGGCCGTGGCTGGCAGGAGCGGCGCCCCTGGTGCGGTCCACTTCCGTGCACTATTGGCCGACGTTTCCTCCAAGCTGCGAAGTAAAGTTAGGTGGGAAAAGGCGATCTATTTGACGTACATGACCCAAATGGTTCAAATGGCTCTGAGCACTATGGGACTCAACTGCTGTGGTCATCAGTCCCCTAGAACTTAGAACTACTTAAACCTAACTAACCTAAGGACATCACAGCCATCCATATCCGAGGCAGGATTCGAACCTGCGACCGTAGCGGTCACGCGGTTCCAAACTGAAGCGCCTAGAACCGCACGGCCACTACGGCCGGCACAGCGGCTATGATGGAGGTGACTTATCACGTGGGATGAACTGGAACGTCGTATTCTCTCCAGACCTCAGCGTCCAACGTCACTAACTTCTCTGATTGAGCCGGCCGCGGTGGCCGTGCGGTTCTAGGCGCTCCAGTCCGGAGCCGCGCTGCTGCTACGGTCGCAGGTTCGAATCCTGCCTCGGGCATGGGTGTGTGTGATGTCCTTAGGTTAGTTAGGTTTAAGTAGTTCTAAGTTCTAGGGGACTGATGACCACAGCAGTTGAGTCCCATAGTGCTCAGAGCCATTTGAACCATTCTTCTCTGATTGAGCCGCGCGGGGTAGCCGTGCGGTCTGGACGTCTTGTCACTGCCAGTGCGGCTCCCCCCGTCCGAGGTTCGAGTCCTCCCTCTGGCATGGGTGTGTGTGTGTTGCCCTTAGCGTAAGTTAGTTTAAGTTAGATTAAGTAGTGCGTACCCTTAGGGACCGACGATCTCATCAATTTGTTCCCATAAGACTTTACCATAAATTTCCAATTTCCCTGATTGTAGTTCATGAGGAAACACAGGCATCCACTACTCCACAAATATTCAGACATCTCACTGAAAGTGTCAGAGTTCAAGCCATTGCCTGACTGGTACTGCTTTATGACAGGGTGCCTGATAATTCTGTCGCCTCCGAACTGTCTCTATTCTGCACATAACACACAAAGCTGTAAAAGGTGTTCATATCTTTCTGAATTTAGCGTTTTCTAATGCGCAATAAGAATACCCTACTCTAACCACGACAAATATCCCCCATACCATAACCCCACATTCTCCATGCTTCACTGTTAGCACTACACATGATGGAAGTAACGTTCTCCAGACATATGCCATATCCAAACCCTTCCATATGATTTCCACAGAGTATAGTGTTAGCCACCACTTCAAATCACTCGTTGTTATTCATCCGCTGTCGCAAGACGGCGCTCTTTACACGACCTCAATTGTCGTTTATCACTGACTACAGAAATGGGTGGCTTATGAGGAGCTGCTCACCCGTTGTATACAATTATTAACTCCTTACGCAAGGTTATTGAGCTAGCTGGACTGCTGTTAGCACTTTGGAACCACGGAACTCACGAATGAATCTCTCCTCTTGTTTCATGCGAATTTTTACAACCAGCTTCCACGATGCACATCGGTAGGAAGTGACGAAGATTAGAGTTTAACATCCCGTCGACAGCGTGGTCGATGGCCTTTCTCTGACACTACACAAATTCTGTCTGGTCTTGATTTAGCTATGAATGTTCATTCATGTTTCCACTTCGCAATCACATCAATAACAATCGACGTGGGCATATTTATACGGACTGAAATATCCCTGATGGATTTGTTACTCAGGTGAAATCCCTTTACTAATCCACATTTGAAGTCACTAAGCTCTCCTGCTCGATCCATTCTGTTGTTATTGCTCCTGTACTGACAACACAATAACCTCCGCCTCCTTTTATACTGGCGGGTGCACCTGTCGTGAAATATAGTGGTCAATTCCGCATTACATATGGATGTCCGAGTACTTCTGAACGGATGGTGCACACCCATCAGGATCGGATTCATCTAAATACTACCATGTGGAAGCACTACATTCCAGATGACTGGAATAACGCGTTATTCAACAGAATCTGCGTGACTCTAGGTACTTCTCATTCATGATCTGGATGGGCACCGTTACCCACAACTCTCGGAGATTCCATGGAGCTGGGTCGAGGGTACAACTGTCTTGCCTTATGACTTCGAAGACGAGTCTAGCGGGACTGAAGTTCGATAACTTGGATGTCTATGCAACCATCTTCGTTTATGTGGAGTAGTCCTTCCACCATTCGGACTCTATTCGTGCGTTTTCGTGCTTAAGCTATAGTTTGCTTGTCGGTTGTCGTAGGGGCCGAGGCAGATTCACATTCTCTGATAGTAGGTTCCTGTATTGTTTAAAATGATCTCGGACTTATTGCCGCGTTGATTCACGATTAAACCTCTAACTTCCGGCAGTTACCTCGATCGGGGAAGGGAAAGGGAATTTGGAGCATTTTTATGGATTGTTGAGAAAGAATCATAAAATGTATCAACTGACAATTGTAACGAATACTTCATCCAGCTGATAAACTATATATGAAGATGTCATAAATAGGAAATAAAGAATTCTTGAAAGATGGTGTTGATTACTCTTCGTCTTCTTTGCATATCAACACTTACGCAATATGTAGTGCCCACTACTACAAATATGTTAAGTATACTATAGTACCAGATGCAAAATCCCATTCCGGCCTCAGACCGCGGTCAAGGCTAAATAAGACAACTTCCTGTCAACACGGTGCTACTCCTATCATAATTTCGCATCGCAAAGTGTAGTTGTGAGTACATTTTCACATTTGGCACGGGACCGACCTCTCCAGGAACGATATCGTTGGTCGGATAGAAACACTATTGTTAACAAGCTCTTACAACACTTCATGCAGATGCATCAATCACGCGAAAAATTACCATATAACATAGGTAATATTTTATATTTGCATGGAACTGGTATCACACGATGTAATTGCCTAGGTTGTACTGTATAACATATAGTAAAATTCATCCTTTCAGTGCCCTGGAGGCTATAATTGATATGTATTTAAGTGCAAAATGCATGAACTAGGAAAGAGATGTTATTTGCTTGATGTAAAAGAAGACTAGTACATACCTGTTAAACAAGTGATCGAAAGTTGCTGTTCTGAAGTTTCTACAAGCAAGTGGAAGAGTGCATTAGGAAGATTACAATATTGGCATCTGCATTGTTTGACAAAAACATGAGCCACGCATAAGAGACGATCGAATATCAACATAACCTCGTACATGTACATACCACGGGGAGAGATATATAAAGAATTATCAGTCTCTGTGACGAGAATGTTTACTAGGTCTGGTAAGCTATATAAGGGACGTGAACAGTGTCAGATGTCGAGTGATTACTCTAAGAACACCGAGGTGCAACGTACTCCTGTGAGGCAACGTTATTAGCATTTATCAGTCCGAAAGGCCACCCATTGTGGGTCTCCGTTTGGCCTGATGGTGGAGTCGTGCAGTACATAGATTTGTGGGGAACTCAGATGTGAACGCAGCCCAATGTTCGACCGCACGGGAACGTGACCACAGGCATAATCATCGTCTAAGTACAGGTCGACCACGTCTGAACAAAACAAGGGAAGATCTCTGCACTGTGCATGCACCAAGCACATCGTAGTCCCTCATCATTTGCATCTGCCATCCGAGAACAAATAATGGACTTCTTACAACATTCTGTGTCATTCCGCACTATTAGTCGGAAGCCAGCAGCAATCCGACTAGGGTCCCACGCATGGGCTGCCGTTAGCATCACGGCACAAATGGCTGCGTTTGAAGAGATATCGTGACCAGGAACCACCGACTGGTGATAAATGGTATCACACTGACTTCAGCAATGAATCGCGGTTCTGCACCACCCTGTATGACCATCATAAGCGAGTATGGCGGTTACCACAGCAGAGGTCCCATTCTTCCAACGTCTTGGAGAGCCATCGTGGTGTTACTCCTGATGTCGTGGCGTGTGGAGCCATCAGGTATGACTGCAGCTCACGGCTGGCAGTGATTAAGGCGGCACAATGTTACGTCGCAGACAACCGGCGTCCTCACGTGTTACCTCGCGTGACAGTATTATAGTGCCATTCCTAAGTAGGATAATACCTCGTGCGCACATATCATACATCTCTATGAACCGCATGCGTGATTTTGAGGTACTCGCACGGCCAGCAAGATCCCACATACACCATCGACAGGTCGTGTGTGGGACCATCTTGGTTCTCAACTACGCCCAAGTGCCAGTATCCAGAATGTAAAATGAAGGGGATCACTGCTGTCAGCTGCAGCGGGACACTTCGCGGGATCAGCGGCGACGAGTGAAAATATGTACCAGACCGGGATTCGAACCCGTGACCTTCTGCTTATTAAACAGTGGCGTTTATCACTGCCCTCTCCGGGACACAGTGTTATCGCAGCCGCTCGGTCTGTCTCGGCAAGCCTCATGGCCGATTCATAATCACACCGAGAGCCACCTATCCGCAGTCGCTGTCCATTTCACTCCCGTTCGTTACTCTGAGATATTTGTGCATCTGCACCGAAGAAGGTGGATCCATAGCTCAGCTAAGCGTATCTATGATATGAATGCATGGTGTCCAGAATATCAAGGACCAGTTACAACAGTCGTGTGACAGCTAGCTTCAGGAGAGGTTACAACACATACAGCTCAGAAAGGTTACGATGTCATTGTGGTAAGTGGGCTCACACAGCCAAGTTACTTGTAAATATCATTCGATATTACAATAACTGAAATAGCACCACATACCATCATCAGTATCCGCTCACTGCCGCTTATGATAGAAAATGTGACATGACATCATCGCAGCAGGATCTTTTTCACTCTCATGCTTCAAAGCGCATGTTGAACTTCATGTCCACCATAAAACAGTAAGGTGACAGAAGTCACGAGATACCTCGTAATATAGTGTCTGACCACGTTTTTCAAGGCATACCGCAAAAGCTCGAAGAGGCATGGACTCCGCAATTCGTTGGATGTCCTCTGCAGAAGCATTGAACCATGCTGCCTCTATAGTCGTCCATAATTACGAAAGTTTGCCGGTGCAGGATTTTGTGCACGATTTTCCTGTCGATTATGTCTCATGGGTGCAGATGGTCTCCAAGTAGCCAAAAATAACCATTTCCAGTCAACGAACGGTTCAGTTGCACCTTAGGACCACTCCATTCCACGTAAACGCAACCCACATCATCATGGACCACCACCAGAGTGCACAGTGCTTTGTTGACATGGATTCGTGGGGTCTGCGGGAAACTCTAACCCTACCATTAGCTCTTACCAACTGAAATCGAGATTCATCTGACCAGTGCACCGTTACCTGTCGTTTAGATTCCTAACGATATGGTCACGAGCCCAGGCTAGGCACTGGAGGCGATATCGTGCTGTTAGCAAAGGCACTCGCGTCCGTCGTTTGCTACCGTAGCCCATAACGCCAAATTTTACCGTAAGGTCCTAACGGATACGTTCGTCGTACGTCCCACACTGATTTCTTCGGTTGTTTCAAACAGTATTGCTTGTCTGCTAGCACTGACAAATCTACTCAAACGTCGCTGCTCTCGATCGTTAAGTGAGGGCCGTCGGTCACTGCGTTGTCCGTGGTGAGAGGTAATGCTTGAAATTTGATATTCTTTTCAAACTCTTGACACTGTGCATCTTGGAATATAGAATTCCCTAACGATTTACGAAATGGAATGTCCCACTCGTCTAACTTCAATTATTATCCGGCGTTCAAAGTCTATTAATTCCCGTCGTGTGGCCACAATCACGTCGAATACCTTTTCACCTGAATAACCTGAATACGAACCACAGCTCTTCCGATGCACTGCCGTTGTATACCTTGTGTAGTGATACTATCACCATCTGCATATGTGCATATTGATATCCTATGATGTGTCGCTTCAGTGTATTACAAGTGCTTTGTTGGCAGTTGTTCCCATTCTAATTATATAGTGTTATTTTCAAAATAAATTCGGGGCATATACCTAACATTTTAGTCTCTGTGTCTATTGTAGCTAGAGCCAAAGGGATCCTTCAGTAATTAATCATTGCATTCATTCTTCTGAAAATCAAAACCAACGATATAAACAATGGCAGCAATTGACGTCATGGTTACAGATATGCTGGGATGTTATTATTGGAGAATCACTACAGTTATGGCACTTTCACACTAATGAAGAACTTGATATTTTGTATCATCGCTACACTTTATGTACTGTTGGGTGCTTTCCTTTTGCTTTTACGCCAGAGGGGGCGGAGTTGTGGCGTAAAGTTCCTGATCACCCGACTATGCGCCAATATCCTCAATTAAATTCATAACCCCTCCATCGTGTTTCATGAAGTTTGAGCATGTGACGCTGTGGATGGTGATCCGTCCGTCGGATAGAGGCGTTAAGCTCCGCGGCCCAGTTGTTTGTACTAGAGAGCAGTACGCTACCTGTTGGCACCGGCTTACGCCCTTCTCTCATCATCACCTAACACAAACATGGACCCACACTATACACTTTCCGTGTACACACATGCCCTCAACTCTATTTCACTAAAGGGAAGGACCGTTGTACGCAAAGGACAGAGAAAACTTTCAATTCGACAGCTGAACGTGCCGTTCTAGGAATTCTAGCCAAAAATGCCATTTATCTTTACCTTTTTATTCAATTTTTGTGGTCGTAACAATTAAAATAGCTCCGAACATCTACTACCACGCTTAGAAGTATCAGAAAGACCTGAACTGGGTTCCGCCTGATTTGTATGCAACCCACATAACGTAACTGTCTTGTGCGTCCGCTAATCTCATTTCTGTACAGTCGTCTGACTATACAAAATTATTACTACAAGAAACCACAACTGATATTTGCTCTGTATGGCGAACAGTCCAGATGTAAATTAAGATCACGATAACGAAAATATCAGGAAACACTTTGTTCGAGGCAAACAGTCCTTTAACGCTTGTAAACGCAAATTCATTAGAATAAATAACATTTCACAAATCAAGTTTCAACTTGAAATTATATGATGAAAATTTGTACTGGACCAGCACCCGGCTTTACTATCGAAGAACTAATCACCTAACATCTAAAATACAATTTCAGTCAAAACCAGCAATGTATGCATATCTTTAAACTTGAAATGACGTGCCGTGAAGTATGTGTTGGAGAGGATATGAAGCCAACATCTAATCGATTATTAACTAAGCGTAACCAAATGTTAGACATCAAAATTTATCACCAGTAGCGAATAAGTGAAACTGAAATAACGAGACGAAAGAGTTTTACATTATTGGAATTCGAAACTGTCACCTATCGACGGTGCTTTCTAAATGGTTCAAATGACTCTGAGCACTATGCGACTTAACTTCTGAGGTCATCAGTCCCCTAGAACTTAGAACTACTTAAACCTAATCAAGCTAAGGACATCACACACATCCATGCCCGAGGCGGGATTCGAACCAGCGACCGTAGCGGTCTCGCGGCTCCAGACTGTAGCACCTAGAACCGCACGGCCACTCCAGTCGGCCCAGTGCTTTCTACCCATGAACAAACATCTAATGAAATGTCTGTGTGTTTTACTAGTAGAGAGATGTGTGTACGATTGATCTGGGGATAAAATGACGAATAGTTCTGTGCTAACTGGGAGTCAAAACAGCACATGTGACCGTTATTGACTATTAAAGAGACGTGAACTATCGAACTGTTTTTCACCAGTGATGAAAAGGTTCTGCGTCTGGCTGGATGTTGAGACCGGCAGGAATCCTTATTGTCTACAACACACGGAGACATGTCAAAATCATAGTCATTTTTCGCTTGTTCATTAGTTTTGTGTGTACATGCTGCATGACATGAAGAAAACTTTGATGTCGAAATAGGGCTGAAGCCAGATGCTCGGATATCGTTTAGAACGTTTTGAACCTTGGGGAAGCAACTAAATAACGGAACTGCATCGCCCCAAAAGCGCCAAATCCCTCGCAACGGAAGATCTGAATTCCCATCTCATTCTAGCACCAATATTTTCAACATATCACGCCCAGATACAATAATAAGTAAGTGTCCTGTGACATTACATGACGACTGAGTGGTTAAAAAATCAAGTTTATTCATGACAGATTCTATCACATGATTCTGTCGTAACGAACATTGCTCTACACCGGATGAGAATTCTAATTTCCTGAAGGTGCCCTGCAGCTGGTTCAAAACATTCATTTCATTGCTCGTCCGCAACGCTATCCACTAGTTTCCTTGGGTACCCAAACCGTACCTTCGACTTGATGTTGTAGTGACTTAATCAAAATCGCAAAATGGCATTCTGTACGAACTTGCGAAGTGCTGCGGTGCGTAAATAGCAACACTAAATACTGTTTTCTATTTGAGCTGATGTACTTGTGTATGTGTCAGTGGTGTAGTGGCAAACGTGGAGCATTGTAAACGCAAATAGTTTTCTCCTTTCAGCTTGACTTGTTTCGAAGTCATTTGTTTTCCACATTCAATAAGCCCAACGGGCGTTGATGAATGACGTTTTTAGAGCTTACCACTATGGACCATCAGATTATTAGCAAATATGAAGAACTGTGAAAATTTAACCTTCGTGAGAAAGATGGATTCAGAAGGCAATAAGTGAGTGAAAATAAAGACACGGTTAGGGTTAAACATCCCACCGACGACGAGGTCGGTGGAAAAAATGAAAGGAAATATCTCAGCACTTGCCTCAATCTATTTACGGAGATATCGGAAAACTGAAATCGGGATGGTTCAAATGGGCATTTTAACAACGGTTCATAAACAATTAATTGTTGACCTTAACACAAAATATCTGATGAAAGGCCAATGTGAATAGCCAAAATGTAATTTTTTGTATCTGGTGGCAGAAAAAAGATATTACATACTGGATCTCGGGGGTGTATTCGTCTATTTTGGACGTCGAGGCTGAATGTAATATGAACGTCAGTTCGTCCGTTCTGGTTGATGTGTTGAAAGGACAGACTGTGTTTCGAGGAGGTTGTTTTGACTTTTCATTTTCTGTTACTGTTGGTCAGTTTTGGATGACTGTTGCAATAATAAGTATTGATATTACTACGAAGTCTACTGCAACGTCTTTGGAGCAGGTACCTCCTCGTGATGTTTTGGGTTATCGGACGTTCATCATCACCATGTCTCAAGTTCGTGGTGCTGGAGATACATCAACAATTTTTTTTATTGATAAGTCACTGTGCGTAAGGACTAGGAAATCTTGTAAACTTGGCCATGATGATAACATTTGTCTCTTTTTTCGTGGCCGTGGTGTAGATATGAAGAGAAAATTTGTTGGCGATATGACTGTATACAATAGTATGTAGTAAAGTACGGTACATCCTGTTGACGCTAGGGATAGAGCCTGAACAATTTTTAAAAAAACTACACATTGATCTTGCCAAAAACCGAGAAGCGAATCTTCTTAGTGTTTTAGCTCTCTGGGGCACCTTGGGATGCTCTCAATGTACCCATCGTCAGTGGCTAAAGATAGATCCGCGTCGGCAGCCGCCGCGCCTAGAGCTCCTGAGCGCGGCGGCGGGATAAGCGCACTTTACTGTTCGTAATATTTCTAAGTTCAAATGGTTCAAATGGCTCTGAGCACTATGGGACTTAACATCTATGGTCATCAGTCCCCTAGAACTTAGAACTACTTAAACCTAACTAACCTAAGGACATCACACAACACCCAGTCATCACGAGGCAGAGAAAATCCCTGACCCCGCCGGGAAAATTTCTAAGTCCGTGACCTTGGGTGACGTGTCGGCTACATATGTTACCAACGACTGATACGCCCTGCGGTCTACATATAATAAAAGCGACTAAGAAAACTGCACCTGATGTTGCTACTGAACGAGAACGCCCCTCCCTGCAGTCTGTTGCTTTCACTGATGAACCTACCCAGGAGCTTGCCTGAAAAGCAGTCCCTACTGCACTGCTTATTTTATCTCAACCGTTTACCTTCTCGCTCCCTATCAGACGTCAAGAAAAGAATTCTTTGTGGGGGAAAATATACTTTACACTCGGATTGACAACATCTTTATCTCAAAATCTGTAGCTTTCTATAGGTGTGGAGTCCAAAATCTGGTTGAGCACTGCCTGTTTTAATGTGGTTGCTTGGTTGATTTGGTGGGGGGGGGGGGGGGGGAGATCAAACAGCAAGGTCATCGGTCCCATCGTGTTAAGGATGAGTGGGGAAGGAAGTCGGCCGTGCCCTTTCAAAGGAACCATCCAGGCATTTACCTGAAGCGATTTAGGGAAATCGCGGAAAAGCTAAATCAGGATGACCGGACCCGAATTTGAACCGTCGTCCTCCCAAATGCAAGTCCTGTGTGCTAATCACTACGCCACCTTTCGTGTGAAAGAACGTAATGTTGATGATTAATTTCCTTCTTATGTTCACAGTGGATTTGCATTCGGGAGGCCAGCGATTGAAATCCTCCTACTGCCATCCAGATAAAGGTTCCCCGTGATTTTATTAAAATCGCTCGAGAAAATACCGACACCTTACCTTTGAAAGGACATAACCGATTTACTTCGCCACTCTTAACAAAACAAGCCCGTGTTTGTGTTTCGTCTCTAAAGACCTTGTTGTCGACGAGACGTTAAATCACAATTTGCCTTCTCTTTTAGGTTTCTGTTATGTTCAGCGAGCCAACAATAAGCGCTACAAAACATACTCTTTTCTAATATTAATTAATTACAACTTAACTACTATTAGCTTACGACTAAATTTGAATTTAATAACAGGAACGGTAACCGCAATGCGAACCACATCTTTACTCATTAGTACGATATTACGGCCTTTTGACTTTCATACGATCTTTGTCTACTTGCAGTCCTGCATCCTAACGAAGCAGCATTTCGGGACTACCTCGAATATATGAAAATCTGGCGGGCAGAGAGAAGAACCAAAAAGAAATGAATTAACAAATTAATAATATTGTGTATTCACAAAAAATAAAATTTATGTCAACGTAAGCCGAGAAATGTATGCTTGAACACGGGTGCAATGTCGCGATTCCATAAATTTTTCATCATCCGATCAAGGTGATACAAAATCAAGATTTTCAGAAGACTAGAGGTGGAGAAATTAAGATTTACTTACTGAAATTCGATCTGGAAACATGGAGATTGGTAAGAGAAAAAGCTGCCAAATTATATAAATCTGCAGCGAGCTCAGAGCGAGCAGCTAAGGCATCCTTCCCTCGACAACTGCATACATTACCACTTAGCTAGCTAGCTAATACTGTCTGCAGCGCCATATCATTGCCACACTTCGTCGTGACGTTGATAATTTGCAACATAAAATACGAGATTAGTTGTAGATTCTGCATGAAACGACATACCTGGAACCCAATCATAGATTTGATAATACAATATTTTACCTAAAGTGAGAATCGGTGAGATTATTTAGGTCTATGCGAAATGATAAGAAAATATCCAGTGAATTTAGCAGGATAATGAAACCCACAATGGGGAGGAGGAGGAGAAGGAGGAGGATGTTAGTGTTTAACGTCCCGTCGACAACGAGGTCATTAGAGACGGAGCGCAAGCTAGGGTTAGGGAAGGATGGGGAAGGAAATCGGCCGTGCCCTTTCAAAGGAACCATCTCGGCATTTGCCTGAAACGATTTAGGGAAATCACGTAAAACCTAAATCAGGATGGCTGGAGACGGGATTGAACCGTCGGCCTCCCGAATGCGAGTCCAGTGTGCTAACCACTGCTCCACCTCGCTCGGTCAATGGGGAGTAAATCGACGGTCACATAGTTGCCAAATCACTACTTCAATGTTGCAATTTCTCCATTAGATTAGGGACAGGAGTAACATGTTTGCTAAGTCATTGTATTTCTTGTTTCTCACTTGGCAAGCTTGTCCTTCGAAGACGGGAGCGACGCCAGCTACCACCACTTTGACAGGGATCCGAAATACCAAAAGTATAACCCAATGAGTTTTATTCATATTCCTGTAACTCTGATTTTGGTCTAAAGAGCAATTACGAATAATATCCGGATGCGCCGACTGCATCTCGGCTATTATAGATAAAAAGCATTTGAAATTCAGTATCTGTCGCAGCTCTTGTTGTTTTTCTGTCTTATCTGTTCTGCAACCTAAACACCTATTCGTCGGAAGCGATTCGTTCTTTAGTGTCTCCAGAAACGATTAATCTTATGTGAAACGACATTCATTTTAATTTTCCTTAGGAATATTTTGAATGGCACCAATATAGATACATGGTAACACAAATGAGAAAACGATTCACAAAACCGCGAAGGAAATGAAATAAATGAATGAGTGCAGCGTAAATTCGATTACACCTCTTGATGATACGAAACGATCATCAGTTGGGATGATAATGTGGAACGTTGGCATCGTTAACCAAAACCGTCATCCAGTTTATAAGTACCGAAGGAACGAAAAGTATCGTCTACTAGTAACGATTACAATATAGCTGCTGGTATTGCTTATTGATAAAAGCGAAAATCGTTTGATTGACTGAGCTTTTCAATTTTCAGACAGTTTAAGACAGGGAAAAAGCAAATGAACAGGAAGACGTTTACCTAGGTGCGAATGGGCTGAGATTTCTTTGCATCTTCTCAGAGGTGGGTCATTTTGCTCGTAATTTATTTCCCTATTGTTTCACACTAACTACGTCTTCAAGCTAACAGAACATTCATATGAGAATTATCGAAAGTAATTATTAGAACGAACTGTAACGTGAAATGTTACAGTGCTTGCGACCGAATCTTAATCAGTGAACAACGCTAATTAATTTTATTTTTTCTTGAAATTTTTGGAAATTCTTAATAACAATTTCTAGATAGCCTCTGCGCACACCATCTTGTCTCCTCGAGCGATATTGATCATCCGCTCCTGCCTAACAAAAAAGATTTGGGGGTCACTTACATAGGAGCAACCCAGAAAGACAAATAGACATGGAGACAATAGACCTCATTCTTGGAATCACCGTGAAATAACCTTCAAAAGTCGAAGACTTTTTAAATGTCTCATGCTAAAAGAATGTTACGACCTCGTAACGTTAATAGCGTCTGGTAGGACTAAAAAACCGAATAGCTTCACCTGAATCAGCTTTTCAGTTTGCAGTACACGTAAGACAGAATAAAAAATAGTTACGACAGCTACTGAGGAGCAGGGCAACTCAAACAATTTCAACTGCTCTTTAGTTACGATGTTCGAGTTGCGGTGGTGCATGTGGATATTATCTGCAATTGCGCCTTAGACCCAAATCATAGTTACATGAATGCGAATAAAACTCACTGGACTATAGTTTAGGTAATTCGGCTCCCTGTCAACATGGTGGTAGCTGGAACTGCCGCGTCATCGAAGGGCAAGCTTCCCCCAAGAGAAACCCGGAACACTTTGGCTTAGCAAACCTGTTCTTGCTGTCGCTAATCTAATGGAGAACTGGCAACTTTCTGGAATACGCTTGGCAACTATGTGACCGTGTTAGTGCAGAACAAATAGTACACGGGATCAAGTATTCTGCAACAAGAGGAATCCGAAAAAACGTCGACATGGAAGCGAAGGGAAGCTGTCAGTTCTGTCTGTTGAGGCAGCATTATACTGTATGTCTATTGAGGTCTCAGTGATACACGCGAGTGGACTACTGTATTTGACGCTTTTCAGGAAGACAGAGAACAATACGTCTATAAACTTAAATGCATCTGTGGTCACGTGACATAGCCTGCGTTCGACTCGCATACAGCCGCGTGTTCTGTATATGATTTAAAGCACTGTCTACTTGCGATCGTTAACTGTAAAGCTCTCCTCCATCAGATGACATCCATCTCATGTATGATTTATGTGATGTACTCCCCCCTCCCCTCCCCCCCCCCCCCCCCCCCGTTCCATCTTGGGTGTAAAATCGAGACTTCAGCTTCATAACTAAGTTAGCGATAGGTGTTTGTGTGGTACTGCAACCCACTGTGTATACATTTGCCTGACAGATGTGCTGTTTACAGAGTTAGTGGTAGAATGACTTGTAATTCTTGGCATGTCAGGCGCTGCTGCTATGCGTTTATCTTTTTCCTTCTAAGAGGCTACCCCATTAGTAACGGTCATTTTATATATAGGGTTGATGCGCGCATAGTATAATTTCTGGACCGTGATAGGATGTGAGCAGTGGTCGCTATACGTCACTACAAAGCTTTATTGTGCTTGTATCATACAGAGCAAGTGCTTTAAGAAAATAGTTTTTTCGTTTTACGGTTCGATAACATAGTTTATCCTATAGAAACCAGGAACAAGGATGTGAGTCATGCGCTTGAAATATATTTCTTACATTGGAATATTAACAGGGCTACATTCATACGAATGATAGATTGGAAACTTAAGCGATCTAACATTATAGCCTGCTTTAAGTGAGGAACGTTGTAGCTTCAGGAGTGAGTGTGTTTTTCTCTCTCTTAACAATACCTTCCAGCTACTGATCCTAGACTCTGGAATAATAGTTTAATTGATGGTTTGGTTGATTTACGTAAAAATGCCTCGAAGTTCATCCGTCTAAAGTTCCATCGCAAATAAAAAATCACCCTTTTCTAGTTCTTCCTCTCCTTAACGGTCTGCTATTAGATCACAACACTTTCAAATCTGTTACTGTACGTCGATACGGAGTGCTAACCTCCTCAACATGGATGCATCTTGAGAAATCTAGTACACTTGGATATGCGAGGACTCAGTGAGCTCCATCCATACACGAGGCGTGAAATATAGATGAATTCTTATGGTCGGTTGGAGATTAAATCGGTACCGGTACTGGTTGATAACAGTGTGAGGGAGGTCTTTCAGTCTCTAATTTTATCATAAGACTGTGCGGATGCTCTGTCATTCCCATCAGCATAGACATAGATAGTAAATTAAGCAATATGCAGTAGGTGTTAGAAATACACTCCTGGAAATGGAAAAAAGAACACATTGACACCGGTGTGTCAGACCCACCATACTTGCTCCGGACACTGCGAGAGGGCTGTACAAGCAATGATCACACGCACAGCACAGCGGACACACCAGGAACCGCGGTGTTGGCCGTCGAATGGCGCTAGCTGCGCAGCATTTTTGCACCGCCGCCGTCAGTGTCAGCCAGTTTGCCGTGGCATACGGAGCTCCATCGCAGTCTTTAACACTGGTAGCATGCCGCGACAGCGTGGACGTGAACCGTATGTGCGGTTGACGGACTTTGAGCGAGGGCGTATAGTGGGCATGCGGGAGGCCGGGTGGACGTACCGCCGAATTGCTCAACACGTGGGGCGTGAGGTCTCCACAGTACATCGATGTTGTCGCCAGTGGTCGGCGGAAGGTGCACGTGCCCGTCGACCTGGGACCGGACCGCAGCGACGCACGGGTGCACGCCAAGACCGTAGGATCCTAAGCAGTGCCGTAGGGGACCGCACCGCCACTTCCCAGCAAATTAGGAACACTGTTGCTCCTGGGGTATCGGCGAGGACCATTCGCAACCGTCTCCATGAAACTGGGCTACGGTCCCGCACACCGTTAGGCCGTCTTCCGCTCACGCCCCAATATCGTGCAGCCCGCCTCCAGTGGTGTCGCGACAGGCGTGAATGGAGGGACGAATGGAGACGTGTCGTCTTCAGCGATGAGAGTCGCTTCTGCCTTGGTGCCAATGATGGTCGTATGCGTGTTTGGCGCCGTGCAGGTGAGCGCCACAATCAGGACTGCATACGACCGAGGCACACAGGGCCAACACCCGGCATCATGGTGTGGGGAGCGATCTCCTACACTGGCCGTACAGCACTGGTGATCGTCGAGGGGACACTGAATAGTGCACGGTACATCCAAACCGTCATCGAACCCATCGTTCTACCATTCCTAGACCGGCAAGGGAACTTGCTGTTCCAACAGGACAATGCACGTCCGCATGTATCCCGTGCCACCCAACGTGCTCTAGAAGGTGTAAGTCAACTACCCTGGCCAGCAAGATCTCCGGATCTGTCCCCCATTGAGCATGTTTGGGACTGGATGAAGCGTCGTCTCACGCGGTCTGCACGTCCAGCACGAACGCTGGTCCAACTGAGGCGCTAGGTGGAAATGGCATGGCAAGCCGTTCCACAGGACTACATCCAGCATCTCTCCGATCGTCTCCATGGGAGAATAGCAGCCTGCATTGCTGCGAAAGGTGGATATACACTGTACTAGTGCCGACATTGTGCATGCTCTGTTGCCTGTGTCTATGTGCCTGTGGTTCTGTCAGTGTGATCATGTGATGTATCTGACCCCAGGAATGTGTCAATAAGGTTTCCCCTTCCTGGGACAATGAATTCACGGTGTTCTTATTTCAATTTCCAGGAGTGTAGAACCCAGTACGTTGTGCTTGATGGTGAGTGTTCATCTGAGGTGAGGGTATCATCTGGAGTGCCCCAGGGAAGTGTGGTAGGTCAGCTGTTGTTTTCTATCTACATAAATGACCTTTAGGATAGGGTGGATAGCAATGTGCTGCTGTTTACTGATGATGCTATGGTGTACGGGAAGATGTCGTCGTTGAGTGACTGTAAGAGGATACAAGATGACTTGGACAGGATTTGTGATTGGTGTAAGGAATGGCCGCTAACTTTAAATACAGATAAATGTAAATTAATGCAGATGAATAGGAAAAAGAATCCTGTAATGTTTGAATACTCCATTAGTAGTGTAGCGCTTGACACAGTCACGTCGATTAAGTATTTGGGTGTAACATTGCAGACCGATATGAAGTGGGACATGCATGTAATGGCAGTTGTGGGGAAGGCGGATAGTCGTCTTCGTTTCATTGGTAGAATTTTGAGAAGATGTGGTTCATCTGTAAAGGAGACCGCTTATAAAACACTAATACGACCTGTTCTTGAGTACTGCTCGAGCGTTTGGGATCCCTATCAGGTCGGATTGAGGGAGTACATAGAAGCAATTCAAAGGCGGGCTGCTAGATTTGTTACTGGTAGGTTTGATCATCACGTGAGTGTTACGGAAATGCTTCAGGAACTCGGGTGGGAGTCTCTAGAGGAAAGGAGGCGTTCTTTTCGTGAATCGCTACTGAGGAAATCTAGAGAACCAGCATTTGAGGCTGACTGCAGTACAATTTTACTGCCACCAACTTACATTTCGCGGAAAGACCACAAAGATAAGAGAGATTAGGGCTCGTCCAGAGGCATATAGGCAGTCATTTTTCCCTCGTTCTGTTTGGGAGTGGAACAGGGAGAGAAGATGCTAGTTGTGGTACGAGGTACCCCCCGCCACGCACCGTATGGTGGATTGCGGGGTATGCATGTAGATGTAGATGTAGATATGTGACGGACAGCTTTCAGGATCAAGTGGTAATTTGACAAGATTGAATATGGATGTGTGTTTGCGCTGGGTCATTATTACGTTATCATATACAGGGTGTTACAAAAAGGTACGGCCAAACTTTCAGGAAACATTCCTCACACACAAATAAAGAAAAGATGATATGTGGACATGTGTCCGGAAACGCTTAATTTCCATGTTAGAGCTCATTTTAGTTTAGTCAGTATGTACTGTACTTCCTCGATTCACTGCCATGATTTCATACGGGATACTCTACCTGTGCTGCTACAAAATGTGCCTTTACAAGTACTACACAACATGTGGTTCATGCACGATGGAGCTCTTGCACATTTCAGTCGAAGTGTTCGTACGCTTCTCAACAACATATTCTGTGACCGATGGAGTGGTAGAGGCGGGCCAATTCCATGGCCTCCATGCTCTCCTGCACTCAACCCTCTTGACTTTCATTTATGGGGCCATTTGAAAGCTCTTGTCTACGCAACCCCGGTACCAAATGTAGAGACTCTTCGTGCTCGTATTGTGGACGGCTGTGATACAATACGCCATTCTCCAGGGCTGCATCAGCGCATCAGGGATTCCATGCGACAGAGTGTGGATGCATGTATCCTTGCTAACGGAGGACATTTTGGACATTTCCTGTAACAAAGTGTTTGAAGTCACGCTGGTACGTTCTGTTGCTGTGTGTTTCCATTCCATGATTAATGTGATTTGAAGAGAAGTAATAAAATGAGCTATAACATGGAAAGTAAGCGTTTCCGGACACATGTCCACATAAGATATTTTCTTTCTTTGTGTGTCAGGAATGTTTCCTGAAAGTTTTGCCGTACCTTTTTGTAACACCCTATAAATCGTTCGATCGGGTGCTTCTTCGCATTTGACTTCTTTATTTAGTTGAGAGGCGGTCGATTGTGATATGTGCGCCTAGCAGGTAGAAGACACGTTTTCCGGTTGTCTAGATATGAGAAAGACGTTATTTGACTTTGTGAATTATAGGGAGTGATTTGGAATCTGTTAAATCACGGAAATCTGTATTCGTGAGTGGATATATCGGTTTAGACGTAAATGTGTTCGCAGAGGTGATAAGTTTCTCTGTTGAACGTGATAAACTATCGGAAATGTTTTGCTTTATTATAGGATTGAAGTTGATGTTAAATAAATAATAACAGAGCGCTGAACTGTGGGTCTCGTCCGGTCTCGAGCGTACTACGCGACGTCAGACCAAAGTCTGGGAACGAGAGGCGTTGTGAGACTGTGACAGCGGTGTTTCGTAGCCATTAGGGACGAACAGGATGCAATTGGAGGGTATGCGGGACTTTCACTGCGGGGCAGTTCGGCGAGGCAGGTGCTCACTCTCGTAGTTTGTGATTGTATATGGATGACAAGGCAGTCATTTAGGACGATAATCTCCCACTGGCTTCAGTTAGGGTGATTTTTTAGTAGGCATGTGTTGTGAACTCTGGCGTCAAACAAAGGTAGATGGTATATGTTAGGAGCTAACAGACTTTTTAAAAATCATCCATGTTGAACAGCAGGATCTAGTGACATGAGCGTTTTTCCCCTAGCTTGTAGGTGTAGGGTAGAGTTTGAGTGTTTCTGTCGATGGTTTCGTGTGGCATAATTTTTTCCCAAACAGGATAACACGAGTTGTTTGTTTTTGCGGAGTATTGCCGTCCTTGTGCATTGCTATGCATATATTTCTGTAATTAAAGCAGGATAAAGTGAGTTGTATAGTTAGTTTTTGCGATTTTAAGCCGCGCTTATACAGCGCTGTGTATATAGTTGTGTAATTAGGACCGATCTTTGTAATTAATTATGTAATTAGGATGGATATTTGGGCCAGTTTCCCAACAAAAATAAATAAAGTACACTAACCTCACCTTCCTCTCGTGCATCTGTAGCGTTTCCATGCGTTAGGGGGGAGGGGGGTGCACTTAGGCTTTCCATCCAGTAGAATCAGGGTTCGAGTGGTGGCGGTCTCATCGGATTAGGGAAGGACGGGGAAGGAAGTCGACCGTGCCCTTTGAAAGGAACCATCCCAGCATTTGCCTGGAGCGATTTAGGGAAATCACAGGAAACCTAAATCACGATGGGGCAGAGCGCAAGATGATACCGTCATCCTCCTGAATGCGATTCCATTGTGCTAGCCACTGCGCAACTTCCTAATTTACGAGTTGTTTGTGTTTCGACACGTCAGTGTAATGTATTATTATTTAGTAGTAGTTTCGAGGTCTGTAAACTGTATATTGTGACTATAAGCACGTTAGGGTGTGTGTTTTGCGCCAGCGCAATAAATAAATTAGGTGAAATTCGTAGCTAAATCAATTATATATCAATAAAGTACACTCCCTCTTCTCTCCAGCAGCCCGCGGGCCGTTGTGGCCTAGCGGCTCTAGGCGCTTCAGTCCGGAACCGAGCAGCTGCTACGGTCGCAGGTTCGAATCCTGCCTGGGCATGGGTGTGTGCGATGTCCTTAGGTTATTTAGGTTCAAATAGTTCTAAGTCTAGGGGACTGATGACCTCAGGTGTTTTCCCATTGTGCTTAGTGCCATTTGAACCATCCAGCAGCCCAGAACAGGCTGATTCGTTTTTGACACCAATTTTCCCTCCCTCCAGACCACCACCAGGGTGAGTGTTTTATCTCAGCTTAATAAACTAGATGACATTCGTCCCTCGATTTATGTAGGAAATGTGGATGGATGAACTTGAAAAATATTTGAAACTCGGTAGTTGAAAGCGCAGCGAACCCCTTTTCTTACCTATACAAAGCTTTGTGGGATTTAGGTAGCACGTAAGGCTGGCCCAGGCGGACCTGAGTTTTCTTAGCGAATGAGAATGTTTGTGTTCAGCTGATGTCAGAGGGTGTGAAAGTAGGTTAGTCAGCTGTTGATCGTATTATCAGCGCGCGACGCATACATACAGCCTGACGACAACGTGACACATCGCGATGCGCTGCCTCTTGTGGCGGAAACACAAAACTAAAAATGCAGCTAATAAATTTAAATAAATTATATTCGAATTGAATGTAAGCTCTTAGAGTAAAATTGGTGAACATTTTCTAAGATGATACCGAGGACACTTGATGGTGGTACTGCGTATAGTTGTTTAAATAAAGTCTTATGTCAAGTGCATGTAATACAGCTGTCGATATCTCAGCCTCTTGTGGTGGTAACACGAAACTAATGCCGTAGGTAGATAATAAATTTAAACAAATTTACAGACATTTAAAGAAATTTAAAGACATTTATAAAAATTATATTACAATTTAATGCAAGCTATTAGAGCAAAATATTCGAATTTCTAGGAGGATGGCGAACACACTTGATGGCGGTACTGTTTGTAATTGTTTAAATAAATACTTATGTCCAGACCTGAATGAGTACGTGGTGGTAACGCAGCACTAATACTGTAGGCAGATATAAATTTAAACAAATTTAAATGAATTTAAACAAATTTATAGACGTTTAAAGAAATTTAGCCAAATTAAAAGAAACTTATAGAAATTATATTCGAATTAAATGAGCAGCCTCTAGTGGGGTGCGACATCATACCAACTCTGCTCAACAAAATTTTCCAAGAGTATGGATAACAAAAATGATGGTGGCACTGCTTGTAATTGATTAAATAAAGACTTATGTCCAGTTCGTAGGAAGAGGTGCCTTAAGTCAGTGGAGGTAGCGTGAGTACTGTCCCTTTGCCACCATTTTCTTAGGTTAGTAGAGGTAGATCAACTGACCCCCACCAAAATTCAATCTTCCGACCAGTTCCTAGGACGATGTGACTTAAGTTAGTGAAGGTAGTCCAACTGTTCTTTCTTTCCAGTCATTTTCTTAGGTTAGTGTAGGTAGCTCAATTGACCTATCTTCCCGCCAAAAATTCAAACTTCTCGCGAGTTCATAGGATGGGGTGACTTAGGTTAGTAGAGGTAGCCCAAATGACCTATCTTCCCGCCATTTTTGGATAACGGTACTCGCATCATCAGCTGACATCAGTCGCGTCATCAGCTGACATCACGTGACGTCACGTACTTGCTTCACGGCCGACATCTTGGATTTGCGGCCGTGTCCTTGTTGCTCCACTACTCACATTGCTGGCTGTACTGCCTGCAGCACCCTATCATTACCATACCGCTCCATAATGCAGATAATTCGCAGCTTAAAATATGAGATTACGTGTAGATTCTGCGTGGATCGACGCTCCTGGAATCCGGTCATAAATTTTATAACTCAATATTATACCTAAAGTGATAATAAGTCAGATTATTTATTCAAAACCACGAGAAAATATCGAGTGAATTTAGGGGGCTGATTCTGAACCACTACGGGAATAAATCGATGGTCACATAATTGCCAAACCTATTCCAGAAAGTTGCCAGTTCTCCATTAGATTAGCGACAGCAAGAACAGGTTTGCTAAGCCAAAGTGTTTCAGGTCTCTCTCGTGGGAAGCTTGCCCTTCGATGACATGACAGTTTCAGGTGCCACCACGTTGACAGGGAGACGAATTACAGTAAGTATAGCCGAGTGAGTTTTATTCGCATTCCTGTAACTATGATTTGGGTCTAAGACGCAATTACAGATAATATCCACATGCACCACCGCAACTCGAACATCATAACTTTTCTTTTTGGGTCATTTCTCTCTGTCGGATTTACGTATTTTGGTGGTAGTTCCGAAATGCGTCTTGGGCAGGACATAGGACTTCAAGTAGAAGAAGAGCATATCGAGGTCGAAAGTCCGTAATATCTTACCAATGCGTAACGATGTGGAAGGTTAGCATTCCGGATCCCTTTTTTTGTTAAATTAGAATTTAGTCGTTAGCTTATCATACTTGTACTTTATCAGCACTAGAAATGTGTTTATTTTGTAGCTCTTCTCGATGGCTTTTTGAATATAATGAAAACACGCAAGGGAAGGAAAATTAAGGTGAATGTCTGTCGACAATAAGGTCATTAGAGACAGAATAAAGCTCAGACTTGTCTTGTTAAGGGTGGGAAAGGAAATCGATCGTGCTCTTTCAAAGTAATCACTCCAACATTTGCCTGGTGCGTTTTAGGGAAACCATGGGGGAGCTAAATTTTGATAGCAGGATGTGCATTTGAACCGCTGTCCTCCTAAATGAGGGTCCAGAGTGAGCATAACACAGAAATTAATTATCAACTTTACACTCTCTCACATAAAAAGAGTCAATTCTCAGGCAGTTTTTGAGCCCCACACCGGTTGAAAGCTACAGAGATACGGATGTTGTCAATCTAAAATTTAAATAACATTTTTGTCCACACAGAAATTTTCTCTATGGTTGTCCGATAATGAGCAATTAAGATAAATATTGGAGGTATAAGAATAATTTTTGCAGGGATTGCATTCCAGCCCAGCCCCTGGGTAGGTTCATTAAGGAAATCACAATATCACACAGTGGGGCGTTCTCGTCCCGCAGTTCCCCAGGTTGCTTTTATTATATGGGAACCACAGGAGCAAAAAATACCAGCCGTAATGGAAATTCTCCAATGATGCAATTCGTAACACCTGCTCTGTGCCACGAGCCGGAAAAATTACATTTTGGGGATTCACACAGGAATTTGATTTTTTTACGCTAACCATTAATTTCTTTTTATGAACTTAAGAGACTGTGATTAAAAAGTCCTTCTGGCTGGCCTGAATCCAGGTTTCTGATATTTCCTCAAATAGATTAAGGAAATTCTGGGATATTTTCTTTGAAAGGGCACAGTCGATTTCCTTCTCATCTTCCAATGTCCTCGTCGTCAGTGGAATGTCTAACCCTAATCATCCAACTATTGCCTTCTGAATACAAATGTCTCACGAAGGTAAAATGGTCGCCGTTAACCAGAGTTGCCAATAATCGGGTAGACTATCGTGGTAAATCGTAAAAGCGCCATTCACCAAAACTAGTTGATCTGCTTGAATGTGCAAAATAATTAAGTTATACACGGCACCACTTTTCAGACTACAGCACTAATACATACACCATTACAGCAGATCAAATAGAAATCAGTAGTTCATGTAGATATTAACGCACCCTATCCAAAATGGCTCTGGGCACTATGGGACTTAACATCTGAGGTCATTAGTCCCATTGAACTTAGAACTACTTAAACCTAACTAACCGAAGGACATCACACACATCCATGCCCGAGGCAGGATTCGAACCTGCGACCGTAGCGGTCGCGCGGTTCCAGACTGAAGCGCCTACAACCGCTCGGCCACACCGGCCGGCTAACGCACCCTATCGTTTTGTAACTTCGCCCTCATTGTCATTGTGTGATTTTATTTCGATGACAATGAAATCAAGTCGACAGTACCTGTTTCGTGCGACGCGGACGATCAAGAAAATGAATGTTTGCAATTCTCTGCAAACCACTTCAACACAATCAGAATTCTAATCCTGTGTAGGGCATTCTTTATTAAGGCAAAACCATGTGTAGTTTTATTTATAGTTTGATGGTCTGTGGGACTGATTCTAGGTTCTTGCGCTGAATCATAGGCAGACCCTTTTCATCTCTGCTAACTCCCATTGAACGACATACGTTTGCGTCGTGGTTCCACAGACCTATTTGACATAATGTCCGTTCACAACTGTCTGGAGAAGACGGTGTATATTAGGCGGCTAGGACAGAGACGGAAGTCGCCATAAGTAGAATCTCTGTCACCAGTAAGCCTTATTACACCAGAAACTTCGATTTTTAATAAGCCAACCGTAATGAAAAGTCACATGGCACATATTTATAATTGTATTTGAGCTTGAGATGATGCAAAGGTCTTTTTTTATAGACTGAGATAGGAATTCATATCTTCCGTTTTGCGGGATTTGATCCCTTTGGGAGGATACAGTTCCACTTTTTAGTTGTTTCCCCAAGATTCAAAACTCATAAGGTCTCCACGAAAGACGTTTGTCTAGGTTCCAGTGTTGTTTCTACATAAAAGTTTTCATCCGGTCATTTTTTCATTTCATGTTGCATGTGCGGACCAAACTACCAATCGAAAATTAGGTGTAGTTTTGACGTGTCTCTGTGTGTTGTCAACAATAATGATTCCTGCCGGTTTCGATACCATGTCAGACATAAAACTTTCATCATATCATTTCGGGTTCAAACATACACGGCTAGCTACTGGTGAAAAAGAATTCGATACTTAATGTCTCTTTAATAGTCATCAATGTTGATATATGCGGTTTCGACTCCCACGCAGCAGAGAATTATTCGTCAGACTATTTCCGCATGTCTATAATGGTGAAACACAGAGACATTTGACGTTTTCACGTGGTTAGAAAGCAACGACGAGAGGGCCGGCCAGTGTGGCCGTGCGGTTCTAGGCGCTTCAGTTTGGAACCGCGTGACCACTACGGTCGCAGGTTTGAATCCTGCCTCTGGCATGGATGTGTGTGGTGTCCTTAGGTTAGTTAGGTTTAAGTAGTTCTAAGTTCTAGGAGACTGATGACCACAGATATTAAGTCCCATAGCGCTCAGAGCCATTTTTGAACGACGAGAGGTGCCGGATTCGAATTCCGGTAAGGCAAAACTCTGTCGTCTCTTCATTTCAGTTTCGCTCATCTCGCTGCTGGTGAAAAATTTCGATGTCTAAGATTTGATTGTGCTCAGCTAATACTGGGTTAACTGTTGTGTTCGTATCCCCGTCCAGCACAAACTTCACGCTACGTCACTTCAGTTTTAGAGATATGCACACTTTGTTATTTTTTAATGAAACTACATTTCAGATTTTATGTGGTTAGTTAACAGGGAGAATATGTGTTGGATAGGAAACCCGAGTGTTGCTCCAGTACAAAATATTCATCACGTAATTTCATGTTGAAACTTAATTTATCAAAGGTTAAATTTGAGTTTACAAGCGTTAAAGGCCTATTTATCTCTAACAACGTGTTTTCTGATATTTTCATCATCGTGATATTAATTTGCACCTGGACTGATTACCATGCAGAACAAAGATCTCTATTCCTCTCTTGTAGTAACCGTTTTGTGTAGTCAAACAATTGTACCGAAAGCAGATTAGATGACGTACAATACAGTCACGATATGTGAGTTGCATACAAACTATGCGGAAAGCGTTTCGGGTAGTTTGGATACTTGTATCACAGCGTTCCTATCTGAGTTTGAACCTGTCACTAATTACGATACATGTACGACAACGATCAAGCTCCAATTACTTCGGCAATACTTCCGAATCATTGTTTTTACCACTACACACACGTGTTCCTGTGGGCTGTAGAAATAGAGTAAGTGTTTGTTACAAAATTAATGTTTCTGCCACTCTGTAAAGCGACACCTCCACCTCATTTCGTCCCCTTAACGTCACAGGATGATTCCCGAGAGACAGAAGCAGAGCATTCTCAATATACACAGTCACTCCAGGCGTTACATTTATCTTCTTCTTCATAGGACGGAGAACGCATTCATAATTCTGGACGAAATACTTTAAGTGGGTCGAACGTCATTTATAAATCAGTTATTTGGTTTTCTGCTAAGATATCACCAACAATTTTACATGCAGCATACCTCTATATCTTTCATTCAGTTATTCGTAGTTAGAAATACTGTCAAATCACGTTCATAGATCTTTATTTGTTTTAAATCAGTTATTTTTATTTCATTTAACTTACTGCGAACCAGTCATTGCGTTAATAGTGCGTGCCTGCAGAGCACAAATTTTTGACATCTGCAGCAACATTAATGATGGTGTCCTCACATGCTTTCCTACAAAAGGCAGCAATACATGGAAAAATATTTCAGAGAAGACCAGAAGTTCGAGAGCTTGTTAGTGTATTCCCAGAAGCCATATCTGCTACCTCCCTCCTGGAAAACGTCTCTCGCTTAGTGCGTAAGTCCTGCTAACGAGTTATACTGAAATCGGCAACCCGCATGCCTGCTATCCGCATGTCTCCCTCTGCCACGACTGCGTCCTGGGATTTCATAACGCCTCTGTGCAATCGCTAATTAATGTATCTTTCCAGCTTACCAGGTTCAGTGGAATCTCTGTTGGGAAAGGGAGATTTAATTAATACTAAGACAAATTGGGGCACCAAGTGCTCAGCCTCATCCAACTGTTTGCATAGTACTGACAAGCAAGGAATTTCAATACGTTTCTGAAACTATTTTAAATTATCGACATGGGCTTTAATATTTACACAACAAATAAAACACACGCTGCAAGAACAAAAAAAAAAAGTTATTTAATCTCATTCATATCAGTAGATTCGTCTCTGTTTTGTTACTCACGTCATATGTTTTTTTCCTCTCAATAACATACGAACTGGTCTTAAAATCATATTTACTTATTTAGTTCGAGTTTCTTAAGGCAATGTCGACATTCAATAATTTATTGTAGTTTTTAAAACTCTAAGCACTTGTAACTCGACAGTAATAAAACTGCAGTCCTTAATAAAACCTTCTTTTCGATTTACCATCTGACGCCAATAAAGATTTATATTGCAAGTGAAACTGACCTTACACTACACATGATGCCCCACGGCGTCTCTGTCATTGGTCTCGCACTCATCTCCTGCCCTGCACCGCGAGGTTCGCTTAGGTTTTCTGGGTCAGAATCCTGGAATTTCTGATCTACTGCTCCATTGCTCTGCCAAATTGTCACATGTTCGTGATTTCCACGCGGAACTAGTGATACAGTTCTCATGAAGTTACAACATTCTATATTCAAAGATCGATAGCAAACACATGGCCTATAACGATCGATTGATTCGAAGATCTCTTTGGATTCAGAAACTACATTTACAGGGATTCAATGTATTCGGATGTAGCAGATAATATAGTATTAACTACTTCATATGCTTATTTTTAATTTCGAGTTCCATTTAATATGAAACACTTTACATATTTTAGCTCACAGGACAGCAGTGCTTTACTAGGCATGGTCCTATTGGAGGTGGTATACCTTTACTTTCCCCCGATCCTTCAACTGACTTAATCAATTATACGCTGACATAAGAAAAGACTCGTTACGTCAAGGTGTTGTGCAACATAAACGGAAGTTGGTAGGCGTGTTTCCATTGTCTTCATCTGAAATATCATGTTTAACAGTATTTCACGTCAGTCGAATAACAGTGATGCTAGAAGTGTCACTATCAGGATGAAAATCACTTTTGCTTTAAATACATGCTATAAATGTCGTGGGCGTTAGGCCTATTTGCCTTTTAGATTGGACGTGGTGAGTCGATGTTACTCAAGAACGCCTTTAAGACGACAAAGTTGCCATTACCAACTCTTCACTATGTTTCAAAGACATCGTGTATTAGGGCTACGAGAACCTGGATGTCCCTTATGCGATATTTCAGAAATACTTGGCGGGAATGTAGCCTCTGTACATGATTGCAGGCAGTGGTTGTCATGAGAATGTCACAAGAAGACCCGCCTCTGGACTGCCACGTTGCACTACCCAAAGAGAAGACTATTGTGTTTGATGTATGGATCTGGTGCATCGTACTGAGTGTGCAGCAGTTGGCACCACAGTGACACAACGAACTGTTACAAATCGGTTACTTCACTTGTGTCAAGTGAGAGCTCATTGTATCGAAGGGCTGAGATCTGTTGTGTTTTCTGATGAAAGCTGGTTCAATGTCGGTAACAGTCGAAGGCACGCAAGCAACCTGTCTGCGTGCTAGACCCACTGGACTTACACATGGAGTTACGGTCTGAGGTGCGATTCCGTATGATAACAGGAGCACTCTCGTGGTTATCCAAAACACTCTGACACAAAGTCTGGTGATTCGACCTGATGTGCTGCCATTCGTGAACAGCATACCAGGGTGTTGTCCAATAGGATAACGCTAATCCACATACCGCTGTTGTAACCCAGCGTACTCTACAGAGTGTCGACATGTTGCCTTGGCATGCTCAGTCACCAGATCTGTCTCAAACCAAGCACATATGGGACATCATCGGATGAAAACCCCAGCGTCATCGACAAACATCATTAACCGTCCCTGTATTGAGCGACCAAGTGCAACAGGAATTCCATCCCACTAACTTACATACGGCACCTATGCAACACAATGCATGCACGTTTGCGTGGTTGCATTCAACATTCTGGCGGTTACACCGGTTATTACAGTACCAGAATTTCATATTTGCAGTGGCTTATCTCGCGCTTATATTAACTTGTGATCATGTAATGTTAATCACTTAAATATGTTACCGAAACAAATGTATTCGGGAAACTTCATTACTCTACATTTATTATATTTGTGAGGTTTTCTTCCTGCAGTCTGCAATGGAGTCTGAACCACAGTCAAATGTGGCATTTTTTTCACATTAGGAGATTTTTACCAAAAGTGAACGAAGGCACAAGCGACAAAAAAAAACTGGACCTGACTAATTGTCTCTCATACTAAGCGAGTAAATATACCAATCGTCGGAAGATCTGGGATTCACTTCTCAATATGACAATGTTGTTCAGTTTTGCACTTTTAGTTTTCTTTTGCCTTATGTTGCTAACGTTTATTGCCAGTCAAAACCATCTTTCTTTCATAGTGAAATAACAGGTTTCAAATGGTTCAAATGGCTCTGAGCACTATGGGACTTAACTTCTGAGGTCATCAGTCCCCAAGAACTTAGAACTACTTAAACCTAACTAACCTAAGGACATCACACACATCCATGCCCGAGGCAGGATTCGAACCTGCGACCGTAGCGGTCGCACGGTTCCAGACTGTAGCGCCTTGAACCGCTCGGCCACTAATAACAACAGGTTTCCTGAGGGACAGATTCCATGAAATAGCCCATATAAACCTTACATAAAAGTACTGTACCACTTGGTTTTAGTTATCTTTCTATAAAAAGCTTTTTGATTTATTTCGGCTACCTCTATTGAAATATAGACATTTAAATTCTCACGCAAGAATAATTTTAAGCAATATCTATTAATTAAAACATCACCATGGAAACTATTATCATTTTTCAAACACAGCATCTCAACAAAACGTGATTCCCGGCCCATGTCTTCTCTGCCTCGTGATGACTGGGTGTTGTGTGATGTCCTTAGGTTAGTTAGGTTTAAGTAGTTCTAAGTTCTAGGGGATTGATGACCATAGATGTTAAGTCCCATAGTGCTCAGAGCCATTTGAACCATTTTTGAACCGGCCCATGTCTCTCAGATCTTTACTCTTTACCATCCTGATGACATCAACAAAGCCTACATGAATGGTTATCCTAATTGCCGTCTGGTTTAAATACCAAAGTTCAATGTAGTTTTAAATTTGTTATTTTCAAGAGTATGGGGCCTATTCAAGTTCGTATACGTATCAAATATGTACGATGCAAACATATATTTATGTTGTCATGTCACCACGTCTGAATGATACGTTTAATCTTTGTTAATGGCGTTAATAACTTATTATATATGTGACATGTGTTTTAACACCCGTAAAAGTGGCAATTATAAATTCAATATGTAATTTGAAGGCCCGAAAATGGGGTGGACATTTGCCACAGTTTACTGTTATTAGTGTTTTCTTGTATCATACTTTTTTGCACTATTCTTCATGAGATCCTGTCAACCAAAGCACATGTCGATAGGACTTTGTGTCACTCAAAAAGGAACTATACGTCTGGCTCTTTAATTTTGGAGTGTAACTGACCAGAGAGTTAACTTTAACTGTACGCAACCAACGTGCTCTATTTTATGTATGACGGGGGCGGTATACACATGTCGATGTCTGCAACGTGTGGCCATTGGCTACGTAATGTGTATTACCACTTCGTAAGTTGAATCGTGAATTTAGCTTATTGTATGTTGGTGTTACACGTTGTGTTTCCACAGTTCTGAAGATACTACTGTTGGTTGGGTGAAACAATTAAAAATAAGGGAAAAGTTACATGCACAAAATTTTAATTTCTGTCGTTCACTGTTCCCTTCCAGGCAAATGCCTGTCCTCGCTATATCTCTACTTCCGTGGCGTGATAATGGGTACTGCCTTGCGACACATGGGTGATATTGTATTAAGTATCCTATTTTAAACTGAATTATTATGAAATTTATTACCCCCAGAAGATTTATTAAATTTCGTTGTATAAAAAATTACTCTTCAGTTCAATAAAATAGGATACTCGGAAACCTGTGTAAATGATAACGTATTAAATTTGGATCTTCAACTCAACGGTTGAACATAATAGCGTTATTACTTGGATAGGAAACCAAGTACCTGGTCCATGCAATTATACAGTACTCAGCTGATAATTTGATACGTAAGTGATGGCTATGGCGAGTACCTGCGGCTACTCAAAAAGGTGGAAAGAATACCCAAGGCTCTTGCTGTGTAAGTCGATCAGAAAATTCTCTTATTGGGATTTTCGTAATGCCGAGGTAACCAATGTAAGCCACGAATAATAAGCCAAATTGCTTCTTCGTCCGAGGCTGTTTTGTATAATCTTGCTGCTCTTCTTTCCTCCTCCAGCACGCAAGATGTGTTAACTTTGCCTGCCATCCACCGACTTACTATTCTCACAAAGGAGCCGTGCAGTTCGACCGTCAAATCCACCTTTCCGAACCCCACCAGATCAGTTTCGTTGCAGATGGACCTCCCTCCATGTTTAGCCTGAGTACAAGCCTACTTTGCCTATGCGTGAGCCAGTATTAGAAGTAAAATTTTTTTACATTTTCAGTCTTCTGCGAGCATTAGTTTTAAAATCGCACCCGTAGATGAATTATATTGACGTGAATGGACATAAGTAATGAATAAAACATTTATACACATGTTACATCGAAGTACTTGGTGATACAGAATTCACATAAAGTAAAAACAAACAAGGAAGCTACATAAATATGGGGAATATCGATATTGTTGTTACAGATTCACCAGTGATCGCTGACTCTAATAAATATTTACAGTTAGCCTGTAACAAGGAGAAGGTGATCTTCCTCAGTCAGTTGCGTTTTTGTAAGTGTTGTAGCTCGTTTTGCGTGTCCCATCTATGTAAGCAAAACCTGCGCATAAACCATGAATTTCATATATGAATCTTTTGCTATTTAGCATAGTTGTATTGTCTAAAGGAGCAGGTCCTATAATACTGTTCAGATTTTAGATCTGTATCTTTGTATGACCAACGAGTAGGACAAGTGTTTTTGTAATGTTTCTGTGTTTATTTGCTACTTCGTAATACAAATGACGCCCCCACTAACATTGGATGTAACCTGAATTTTGCTGAAATCAGTTTAATCAGCTTAAAAAGTTTGCCATACGGACACGCTGATACTATTCGAGTAAGAAGCCTGTCGCTCATCCCGTCTCAACCTTCAGCTTCCTAACCTTAGCTAACGCAGTGACTCGTGATGTTACTGTTCGAGAGTCAAGCAAGTTACTCGTCACAATGACGAAAATACTCTTTGGTTAACTACTCTAAATGTTTACTGTATCGTTACTTTAGGCTGAAAATAAATCTACTGCATAATATGGTTATTACTAAGGTATAAGGAAGTTCTTCCAATAATTCTCTTTTTTTATTATGTCAGTAATGCTTGTAAGATGATAACTGGAGCAGTTTCACGTCAGAATAGTGCTGCTAGAAACGTAAGAAAACAAAACTTACTATAAATATAGGAAACTGTAACCAGAAACGATTAGAAATATTTGTTTATTCTCATAAATTAGTTTTCAACTCTCTTTGGACTCACCTTCAGACGTAGCACTAGGAAGTTATATCTTCATTTCCGTAGTATGATACTGGGTACAGGCTTGTGACAGTACGGACAGCATTGCAGCTAGTACACTATATCATGAAAGGTATCCGGACACCTGGCTGAAAATGACTCACAAGTTCGTGGCACCCTCCATCAGTAATGCTGGAATTCAATATGGTGTTAGTCTACCCTTAACCTTGATGACAGCTCCCACTCTCGCAGGCATACTTTGTCAGGTGCTGTAAGATGTCTTGGGTAGTTGGTTGGTTTGTGGGATTAAAGGGACCAGACTGCTACGGTCATCGGTCCCTTTTTCCAAATTCTAAAAACACCCACAGAGAATAAAAACGATTAACAGAATAGAGCACAGACGACACAGAACAAGAGAAACTTAAATTAAGACCAGACACGACGAACTAAAATCACGCAGAGTGTGAAGGTGGCTTACCGACCATAGAAACAAAAAAGGAAAAGCCAACCACCGAGAAACACATTAAAAACTCAGACTAAAATCGTAGGCCAAAGGTCAGAATCAACACAAAAGGACATAACAAACACTCAGATTAGACGATAAAAACCCCCTGCCCGAATAAAACGTAAAACTAAGCCAGCCATAGCAGGGTCATCAGATAAAAGGGCAGGGAGCGTATCAGGCATCGCAAAGGTCTGCCTGAGCACAGCTAAAAGCGGACAAGACAATAAAATGTGCGCCACCGTCAAAATCGCCCCGCAGCGACAGAGAGGCGGATCCTCACGGTGCAATAAATAACCATGCGTCACCCGGGTGTGGCCAATATGGAGTCGACAAAGGACAACGGAGTCGCTGCGAGGAGCTCGCATGGAGGAATGCCACACAGACGTTGTCTCCTTTATAACACGGAGTTTATTGGGCGTGTGTAGATCGCGCCACTCAGCGTCCCAAAGCGAGAAAATTTGTCGGTGGAGGACTGCTCGCACATCAGTCTCTGGGAGGCCAATGTTCAGAGGCGATTTACTGGTGGCCTCTCTCGCCAGGCGGTCAACAATTTCATTGCCGGGTATCCGAACATGGCCCGGGGTCCAAACAAAGACCACAGAGCGGCCGCAACGGGCAAGAGTATGCAGGGACTCCTGGATAGCCATCACCAGACGAGAACAAGGGAAACACTGGTCGAGAGCTCGTAAACCGCTCAGGGAATCGCTACAGATCACGAAGGACTCTCCTGAGCAGGAGCGGATATACTCTAGGGTACGAAAGATGGCGACCAGCTCAGCAGTGTAAACGCTGCAGCCAGCCGGAAATGAACGTTGTTCGGAATGGTCCCCTAGAGTAAGCGTATAACCGACACGACCAGCAACCATCGAACCGTCAGTGTACGCAATGCCAGACCCCTGATACATTGCAAGGAGGGAAAGAAAGCGGCGGCGGAAGGCCACCGGAGGGGCTGAGTCTTTCGGGCCCTGTGCCAATTCCAGCTGTAGGCGAGGGCGAAGCACACACCATGGGGGTGTACGCAGAGGTGCCCTGAAAGGAGGCGGAAGAGGTAAAGCCCCAAGCCCAGAGAGAAGCTCTCGGACGTGGACCGCGATCGTACTGCCAGCCCTGGGTCGACGCTCTGGAAGATGGACGCGCGACTCTGGGAATAGTAGCTGATAGTTAGGATGCCCAGGCAAGCTGAAAACATGGGCAGCATAAGTGGCCAGCAAATGTTGGTGCCGTAACCGAAGTGGAGGGACACCTGCCTCCACTAGTATGCTGTCCACAGGGCTGGTATGGAAAGCACCAGTGGCAAGGCGTATCCCGCTGTGGAGGATTGGGTCCAGCACCCGCAACGCAGATGGGGATGCTGAGCCATAAGCCAGGCTCCCATAATCCAGACAGGACTGGATTAATGCCTGGTAGAGCTGTAACAGGGTAGATCGGTCGGCGCCCCAGCGGATGTGGCTCAAGCATCTCAGAGCATTTAGATGCCGCCAACACGCCTGTTTAAGCTGCCGGATATGAGGCAGCCAAGTCAACCGGGCATCGAAAACCACCCCCAAAAACCTGTGTGATTCCACCACTGAAAGAAGTTCGCCGTCAAAATAAAGCCGCGGCTCCGGGTGGACAGTACGTCGCCGGCAGAAATGCATAACGCGGGTCTTGGCTGCCGAAAACTGGAACCCATGAGCTACAGCCCAAGACTGCGCCTTGCGGATAGCGCCCTGTAGCTGACGTTCAACAGCTGCAATGCCAGTAGAGGTGTAGTAAAGGCAGAAGTCGTCAGCATACAGGGAAGCGGAGACAGAATTTCCCACCGCTGCAGCGAGCCCGTTTATTGCAATTAAAAAGAGGCAGACACTGAGGACCACGTTCTCCTGAACTCGGGAGGAACTATGGGAGGCTGCGACTTGCACGCGGAAGGTATGATACGACAGAAAATTGCGGATAAAGGTCGGCAGAGGGCCCAGAAGACCCCATCCATGAAGTGTAGAAAGGATGTGATGACGCCATGTCCTATCGTACGCCTTCCGCATGTCGAAAAAGACAGCGACCAGGTGCTGGCGGCGGGCAAAGGCAGTACGGATGGCCGACTCCAGGCTCACCAGATTGTCGGCGGCGGAGCGGCCCTTACGGAACCCACCCTGAGACGGAGCCAGAAGGCCCCGAGACTCCAGTACCCAATTCAAGCGCTGGCTCACCATTCATTCGAGAAGCTTGCAAAGAACGTTGGTGAGGCTACTGGGGCGGTAGCTGTCCACCTCCAAAGAGCTCTTGCCCGGTTTCAAAACGGGGATGACAATGCTTTCCCGCCATTGCGATGGAAACTCACCCTCGACCCAGAGACGGTTGTAAAGGTCGCGGAGGCGTCGCTTGCAGTCCACTGAAAGGTGTTTCAGCATCTGACAGTGGATGCGATCTGGCCCGGGAGCGGTATCAGGGCAAGCGGCAAGCGCACTGTGAAATTCCCATCACTGAATGGAGCATTGTGGGATTCAGAATGGTGGGTGCGAGAAGAAAGGCTCCGACGTTCCAGCCGCTCTTTAATGGAGCGGAAGGCCAGTGGGTAATTGGAAGAAGCGGAACTCAGAGCAAAATGCTCTGCCAAGCTGTTGGCAATTTCGACGGTGTCTGTACAAACTGCTCCATTCAGTGAGAGCGCAGGGAGGCTGACAGGGGTCCGATAGCCATAGAGGCGTTGGATCTTGGCCCAGACCTGCGATGGAGAGACATGGAGGCCAATGGTGTACACATACCGCTCCCAGCACTCCTGCTTGCTTTGGCGGATAAGGCGGCGGGCCCGCGCACACAGCCGTTTGAAGGTGATGTGGTGTTCAATGCAGGGATGTCGCTTGTGACGCTGGAGCGCCCGCCGGCGATCTTTAATCGCTTCAGCGATCTCAGGCGACCACCAAGGCAGTAACGATGCCGGTGGTAACCGAGTGAACCACCACATCAATGTCATCACTAGAGAGAAACTCAATAGCGGCAGTGGAGGAAAACAAGTCCCAGTCAGCCATATTCATAGCCCACCTGCAAGGTCGCAGAGAAGACTGACGCTGTGGCAATGACAGAAAGATCGGGAAGTAGTCACTACCACGCAGGTCGTCATGCACTCTCCATTGGACAGACAGTAAGAGGGTAGGGTTGCAAATCAAAAGGTCAATGGCGGAGTACGTGTCATGCGCCATGCTGAAGTGTGTGCAGGAACCATCGAGCTGTGCCAATAAATGCTCAATGGTGGCGCCTCGACCTGTCGCCACTGACCCACCCCACAGAGAGTTATGGGCGTTGAAGTCGCCCAGTAACAAGAAAGGTGGCGGCAATTGGGCTGTCAGAGCAGTCAGAACATACTGCGCGACAGCACCATCCGGTGGAAGGTAAAGACTGCAGACGGTAACAGCCTGTGGCGTCCACAGCCGAACAGGGACAGCCTCTAAAGGTGTTTGGAGAGGGACTGACTCGCTGTGCAGAGTGTGAAGGACGTAGAGGCAGACGCCACCAGACACCCTTACATAAGCTGCCCAGTTCTTATAATAACACCGATAGCCACGGAGGGCGGCTGTTTGCATTGCTGGAAACCAAGTTTCCTGAAGAGCAATGCAGAAGAGAGGGTGAAGGCTGATAAGTTGTCGGAGCTCAGCTAGATGGTGGAAGAAACCGCTGCAGTTCCACTGGAGGATGATATTGTCCATGGCTGAGAAAGGCGTGAAGGGACTGGGAAGGCAATTTACGCTGCTTGTTCACTCACTGCCACTGATTCATTACCCGTGTGAGTGACATCCATGGCGTCTGAGGGACCGGCGACATCAAGGTCCTCAGCGGACGCCAGAATCTCGACCTCATCTTCAGACGTAGAGCTTGAAGGGTGCGGTGGGGTCGGTGCCACCGCAAGTTCTTTGGCCTTAGATGTCTTGCACTTGGACTTCTCTCGCTGAACCTTGGGTTTCACCGGCTGGGAAGGCCTCACCGAATCAGTCTCCGGGACGGAGGAGGATCGCGAAGCCCTACGACCAGCCACTGGTGGGGACTTATGCCACTGTCGGGCGTCATCGTTCCCGCTGGTGGAAGCCTGGGAAGGGAGGGTCCCAAGGGAACCCTTACGGGCGATAGCAGCCGAAGAAGTGAGAGGCTTCTCCGGCTGAGAAGTGGGGACGGACGTCCCCGATGGGTGGGAGGATGTTGCTCCCGAGGTAGGTAGTGCAGGAGCAACCAGTTGGGTAGAGCCCCCCACGGGCAAGGGGGCAGGAGTAGTTGTACTGCTCATCGATCTGGCTGGAAGTCTCGAAACTGATGGGGCTAGCACAGTTGTTGTAGCAGCTGCGTAAGAAGATGTCATTCGCACAGGATGTAGTCTGTCATATTTCTTTTTGGCCTCAGTATAGGTCAGCCGGTCCACGGTCTTATATTCCATGATTTTGCGCTCTTTGTGAAAGACTTTGCAGTCTGGCGAGCAAGGTGAATGATGCTCTCTGCAGTTGACACAGATGGGAGGCGGGGCACATGGAGTATTGGGATGTGACGGGCGTCCGCAATCTCGACATGTGAGGCTGGAAGTGCAGCGGGAAGACATATGGCCGAACTTCCAGCACTTAAAGCACCGCATTGGGGGAGGGATATAGGGCTTGACGTGACAACGGTAGACCATCACCTTGACCTTCTCCGGTAATGTATCACCCTCGAAGGCCAAGATGAAGGCACCGGTAGCAACCTGATTGTCCCTCGGACCCCGATGAACGCGCCGGACGAAATGAACACCTCTACGCTCTAAGTTGGCGCGCAGCTCGTCATCAGACTGCAAAAGTAGGTCCCTATGGAAAACACCCTGGACCATATTTAAACTCTTATGTGGTGTAATGGTAACGTTAATATCCCCCAACTTGTCACAAGCAAGTAACCTGCATGACTGGGCGGAGGATGCCGTTTGTATCAGTACTGACCCAGAGCGCATTTTGGACAAGCCCTCCACCTCTCCAAACTTGTCCTCTAAATGCTCGACGAAGAACTGAGGCTTTGTGGATAGAAAAGACTCCCCATCAGCTCTCGTGCGAACTAAGAATCGGGGCGAATAACTGTTACCTCCATCCTGAGACTTACGCTCCTCCCACTGCGTGGCCAGAGAGGGGAAATTTTTCGGATCGTACTTCTGAGCATTAAATTGAGCCCGAGAACGCTTAGAGACTACTGGCGGCTAGCCGCCAGCGAGGGATGATGTACCACGCTTCATTGCGGGTCATTCGCCCTGATGCCACCTACTCCGACCAAGGGCCCTCCCCATGGGCGCCACCCACCCGCAGCAATAGCCACCTGGCAGGATGGCCATTGCCGGGAGTCCTGATGCCCCAGGGAGACGGGCATCTACTCCATGGAAAACGTGGGGAGTTAACGGCGCAGGCATCAGTAGAGCGATCCCTGTGTTGTCAGGGGGCTACAACCAACAGGGTACATGGCGGCCCCGCCACAACGGACTGGCTACCGTGCTGGATGTTAGGTGACATGTGGTCCATGGTTGCCGTCAGTGCAGAAAGTGGCACTGCACAGCGCAAGGTGGAAAGTGCACGCAGGAACGTATCCATGCCCAAGAGATGGAGAGCGGGCAGGACTGCAATGCAACGACAAAGAAGCTGGCGAAAGGTCTGATCGCTAGATGGACACAATGCACCAAGTAAGGCGCCCTTCCCCAATCGGCTCGCTCTTCGGAAAAATTTTGAGAGATGGAGGTCAAACCCAACAGGGGACCATCACATACGGCCGAAAAGTTTGACACTCCTTTTAGTCGCCTCTTAAGACAGGCAGGAATACCGCGGGACTATTCTAACCCCCGAACCCGCAGGAGGAGATGTCTTGGGTAATGGCAACCTATTCTTCACGGAGTTCGGCACAGAGGAGAGGTATCGATGTCGGACGGTGAGGCTTGGCACGAAGCCGACGTTCCAAAACATCCCAAAGGTGTTCCGTAGGATTCAGGTCAGAGCTCTGTGCAGGCCAGTCCATTACAGGGATGTTATTGTCGTCTAACCACTCCGCCACGGGCCGAGCACTATGCACAGTTGCTCGAACGTTTTTAAAGATGCAGTCGCCGTCCCCCAATTGCTCTTCAGCAGTGGGAAGCAAGAAGGTGCTTAAAACATCAATGTACACCTGTGTTGTGATAGTGCCACGCAAAACAGTAAGGGGTGCAAGCCCCCTCCATGAAAAACACGAGCACACCATAACACCACCGCCTCTGAACTTCACTGTTGGCAGTACACAAGCTGGCACCAGACTACGTTCGAAGTCCATGAGCTCCGCGGAGCGTCCCATTCTGCTGTCTCACGATGTCTAATGATTACTGAGATAGCTGATATGGAGTAGGTGGCAGCACAATGCACCTAATACAAAAAAGTATGTTTTTGGGAGTGTCCGGATACTTTTGCTTACATAGTGTATGAGCCTGGCAACTACCGTTTTAATTGATTTGTCACCTTTCACTATCAATATGAATGCTGACTGGGATCATAAACACGCCAGCACCCAATATGTGCTGTACAACTGATTGTAATATACATCAGTTGTACAGCACATGCTCGATTCTTGCGGATTTATGGCCACAACCAGTATTGAAATTCATAGTAAAAAAATAATAAATCTGTGGTCAATAGGCAGTTAAGATGGGAGTTTAAAATAGGATACTTAATACAATATCACCCAAGTGTCGCAAGGCAGTACCCATTATCACGCCACGGAAGTAGAGATATAGCGAGGGCAGGCATTTGCCTGGAAGGGAACAGCGAACGACAGAAATTAAAATTTTGTGCATGTAACTTTTCCCTTATTTTTAATTGTTTCACCCAACTAACAGTAGTATCTTCAGAACTGTGGAAACACAACGTGTAACACCAACATAAAATAAGCTAAATTCACGATTCAACTTACGAAGTGGTAATACACATTATTTTCATAAAAGGATATTTAAAGTTTCACTGAAATACAGTTGCAAAGAGATGATCTAAATAACGTGTTCTGCTTAAATGTAGTTCTTATTGAAATCCCAGTACAGTACAAAAGTTACTTGAATAATGCTGTGATTATTCAGAATAGATACTCTCTAGTAAAATCGGAGGGCCACCATTAGGAATAACTACTGTACAGATTTGCAATAGTGTTTATATTTTAAAGCGTATGTAGTTAAAAGGTGTTTCCCTTAATGTACACTGACTAAACTGTTCAGTTTTGACCTGAGTCAGTTTATATAAAGTTTTCTGGGTGTCCATGCCAATTGCTGAGCCAGTTTTGGAGCAGATATTAAAATAGCAGTACTAAGGAAGTGCACCTTTTCTTCTTAAGACTTGTGTGTGCCGTAGTAAGTAACTAGCTACCACTGTTCAAACTATAACAGGCCTAGGGACCATATATTTCATTTGTGACAGTATTTTTCAATAATTAAACTGATAAAATAACACCCTGTAGAAGTTAGTATTGCTCCAACATTAATAATAATTTAATGTAATCATTAGCTTACTATTATAATGTGCATATAGTAAGTGTTATTGGCAGAAAATTAATATTACATGTGTTATTCATGCCAATCCGCTTTTACATACCCCGCTAACTTGTGCTACTCTCTTGTATCTTATTTTTGGAACAGAATTTCAGTATCAAGTAAAATAATACCAATATTTAAATTTCTTTATGAACAGTGCTAGTGCTTGGTACAAATTTGCCTACTTAAGCTGGCAACAGCTTCCTTTTATGTAATTTCAGTTGATTACTAACAGAACCTTGGTTCAATCCCCGTTTGTTGTGCTACTGATTTATTTCAACAGAAACATATCGATGAACGGAATACAATCCGATACCTTTCCAGTACACACGATGACGGTCATTTCAAATCCTTTTGTAGGACTAACATTATCGGCAAATTGCTAATTTAGTGGTGACCGGTAGTGTTACACTTGGTTTTTCCCATAACAGGACTACTATTACTGTTAGAGGCAAGTGCTATACTTGGCGGCCATGACAGGACTTTCTTTTGCTTGTTATACACTAACTTTTATCTTTATTGTTATTTCATCCCCCGGCGCTCCATATAGACGGGGCGGGGCGGGGGTTCTGTCAGCTGTACATGCAACCTGCTCTTCAGCCAAGGACAATATAATAATAAAGAAGCTGAAAAAGTAGGAAGTACATAGCGGAGATAAGTACACTGAATTTAAAACATTTTAAAGGTGAAAAATAAAATCGAAGTTTTTAAATGTACCATGGATGACTTTTTGCACAGGTAGTTAAAAACAATAATAATAAAAGGTAAAATGAAATAGAGTAAGTGCACATTTGAAACATGTTGCCAAAATACTGATATGTAAGCTGAGCAGTTTCCTAAAAAGTGCAAGGACCTGCAACAAGATAGGAGCGAGTTGAAGGGGAAAAAGTTGGCCACTGAAGAGGATAGGAATGTTGGGGTGTAAGCATGGTGGACTGGTGCACTGCAGCGATGGGGTAGGAGTATATGTTGGGACAGGGGTGGAGAAGAGGGGGACTTGGTGACACTAATAGTTGTTGGGAAAAGGGAGGGATGGCAAAGAATGGAAGAAAATGGTGTAAGGATATAGGGGGAGGAGAAGGAGAGGAGACCCTGATAAGGTGGATTGGGTGGATAGAACTACAGCTGGTAGGATGGGTAAATGTTGTGGCGTAGTTCATGATCTAGGGGGAGATGGATGAAGTGTCTTTGGCAGAGCATATGGAGAGTGTGTAAGTCGACTGTCGGTGGAATGTGTTGGTAAAGGCGCGAGAGCGCATGAGGATTAGAAAGTAGAGGGTTAACGATAGTATTATTAGAGTCGAGTTTGCAGATGGCGTAAATTATTCGGAGGTGTTGAATGTGAGTGAGGAGAGGCAAGGCGAGGCGTGAATGTGATGACTTGCTGAAAGATCCCTGTGGGGAAGGTAAGCGAATACAAAAAGCGTGGCGGAGTGCATGGCGGTCGATGATCTGGAGGGACTTACAGAACACAGGAGGGGCAAATATCCGTCTTACATTTGGATATCGAAGGATGTGATGGATAAGGGATACAAACGTGTGAAGAAGAGTGGAGGGGGTGTAGTCCCCTGTTTGGCCAGTTAGTACTTTTCGTCTGTTGTGGGAATTCTATTGGATGGTTAGTAGATGGGGTTTCCACGTTAGTTGCTGGTCTAAGATTGGTCCTAGGTACTTTAGTTGGATGGAATGGTCATAAACGGTGACGGAAAGCACCGGTATTGTGTCCTATAATTATTGCCTTGGTTTTGGAGGGGTTAACCTTAAGAATCCATGTGTTACACCAGAAGTTAAAGTGACTGAGGTGGATTTGGAGGGATCGTTGGGATTTCTGTAGAGTATGACAGAGGCTGAGGGAATCAGTGTCATTAGCATACTGAAGTAGATGGGTGGAAGGGGGTGGTTTGAGTACATCGACAGTGTGTAAGAGGGAAGGGAGGGGGGAGAGAACAGAACCTTGGAGCACTTCTGCAGTGGATTGGAGGGTACAGGAACTGGTTTTTCTAATGACATAGGATGGGCTGTTGGAGAGGAAGGATACAATGAGGCAGACAGTTGACGGGAAGTGCGTAAGTCTGAGGTTCGAAAGGGAGATAGAAATGCCATACACGGGCGTACGCTTTCTTTAGGTCAAGTGAGACAAAGATGTCGGATTTGCGTTTGTTGATCTGTTGGAATAGGCGATGAGTGAGGTTCAGGTGTTGATCATAAGCAGAGGACAACGAACGGAAGCCGCACTGGGTAATAGGAAGCAGATGATGATAGTGCAGATGGCGGTGGATGCGACGGTACGAAATTGATTCAAAGACCTTGTTAAACTCTGAAGTGAGGCAGATTGGGCAGTACGATAAGGTATCAGTGGAGGATTTGATTGGTTTGAGGAAAAGCAGGATTTTGGAGGTTTCCCATAGGTTTGGATAGTAGCCTGTGGGGAGGACAGTGTTACACAGGGTTGCAAGGATGATGAAAAGGAGACAGGGCATTCTTTGAGGTGGCGATAGGTAATACGGTCTTGACCAGGGAATGAGTTGCGTTTCCTGTGAAGTACATCTTTCATGTCCTGTGACTGGGATTTCTTATTCTGTTTCTGGTATGTTGTTCAAGTATCGGAAGCTGGAAGCCAGGGATGTGACTGTGATATCTGTGTGTTCATGAACAATAAGGAACTGGTAGTAGTCAAAGTGAGGGTCATCAGGAATGAAGAGAAAGTCGGGGAGACTGGAAGCAAAATGATTGACTTTGGTCAGGTTGTCAGGTGTGCGAAGGTGGTTGTGAAGGATCGGGTAGTGATGGATGGGAGCAGTTAAGTCGGTGGAATTCTTTCCAGTTCCTGCAAGAGTTAACTGGGGGTGTAGCTTGAATCTGGTGCATGTCTGGCACCAGTCCCCTAGTTTTTTGTCATTGAGTAAATTTCTAAAGTGTCGCTGCAGTTTCCGGTGGCGTGTGATTATAGTCAAGTGTCCGGATGTCCGGAGGAAGGAGCGATGTAAGCAACTGGATTCACGAAGGAGGAGAGCAAATTGTGATGGAGGAGTGCAGCGATGAGCACATACTAAAACACAGATCGCAGCAGAAGTCCTAGATTCAGTGAAACAAATATTAGAAATATTACAGGAAAGTAAACTGTAACCAATATTCCGTATTATTATGGATACGAAAACAGTAGTGCAGCAAAGCAAACAGAATAGTTGAGCAAAGCAAACAGAACGGGGCGTGCCACAAAACATAACTGAATCCGATAGCAGTTACTGAAATGAATGCACAGGTAGTGGCACAGAACGGAAATTGGCGTAAGTGCAATACCACGCCTACGTAAATGATCAGATTCAGATGATGGTTTCGTCACAAAACAAACAGGAACTAAAGAACGGAACAAGTCAGAAAGATTACGAGGAAGATACTGGTCATGCGAATCAATCAGTTAATATCTTCAGTTCGCCACAAATAGAAAAGAGCCAATAACTTTTAAAAATTTTATCTACAAAAATTCACAAATTTAAGTACAAGGTAATAGCATCGAGGCATAAAATAGCAGCCCCGAGAAAAAACTCAAAATACAAGCGCAAGTGGTATTAGCAGTCTTAGTAATCAACTGAGAAAGTAAGCTGATGTGAAGAAAACACACAGAGCTAAAATGAGTAAACGGATTAAAAAAAGACAGACAAAACAGAACGTGTTTTCAGCAGCAGCAGCATCAGTAGCAGCAGCTTTATTCATCCGTAGATCTCTTTTACAAAGATATAGGACATGTCAAAGTATTTACAAATTTAGATCAATTTAAAATAAGCTAATTTGTATATTCCCTTGATCCTTATGAGTTCCTTCCTTGCTTCCTCCAACTGTGCCTGAAGGGCACAGATTTTCCTTTCGTGTTCCCCAATCAAAATGTTCCTACTGCGTACTCTGTAGTTCCATGAGAGAGCCTCTTCTGTTCTCCCAACATTTTCGCCACGGCATTCCCCCCCCCCCCCCCCCACAAGTGTACATATTTCCCACAAGACTGGCAACAAATCCCACATTTCTCACTCATGGTCAGCTTCGAAAGGATAATTAAGTTTAAAGAATGTTTTAAATTTGTCAAGGACGCGAGACTGGCTGTTTGTAAAACGACACAAAGGTCTCATGTGCGGTGGTGATTGTCTTTGTACTGATCTAGAGATACAATGACAGGAGAATGAATTTGCAATTAATTTGCTTTTAGAGAGTTTACGTTATCATGCGTGTTTAGTCAAGTTTTTAAACGTTTACAACTCGGAAAATTTAGGCCTAGATCGCGTCTATCTATTTTCCGTTATCTTTAGTGGCTGAAGATGAGCTGAAGAAATAAAATACCGATCACAATACTGAAATGTAATTTAACTTAACTGAATAAAACATAAATTTGTTATGCATTGTACAGAGTACTCTGTAGTGGCACATCTATAGGGAGTGGTGTGTGTGTGTGTGTGTGTGTGTGTGTGTGTGTGTGTGTGTGTGTGGCGGGGGGGAGGGGGGGGAGGGGAGTAATGCTGGGAAACCAGTGGAAACGCTGTGCGCAATTTAAAGATGTAACATTATTATATCTTCAATTCTATGTGAGATGGGCACGCCTCTCCTTGTGAGCTCTGGACGGTCCAGCTGGCGTCGCGTCGGCTGCTAGTACAGTGCTCGGCGGTACTGCGTCAGGACGCCGGTTTGGTGGTGAAGGTAAGGCCACGGCCAGTTGCAACAGAGGCGCTTCCTGGGGGAGCGACACGCCGGGCGGCGGCTCCGTTGCTCTTCGCTCCGCAGTGGAGGAGGCGGCTGTGCGCGGGTCTCGACCCGCAACCCTCTGACAGGTGGAGAACGATGGCTGGCACTATCACGCCGAGTCCCTCCCTGAGCCTCAGCGTTGGCGGTAGTAGGTACGGACCGACGGCCGGTGGAGTTGTGGCACTAACTCCCGTGAAGGACCCATTGTTGTAGCAGCGGCAGCCTCGTCTCCAACCAGAGTTTGCTGCTGGCACTTCCCAGTCGTCTGGCGGTCGAGGGGGTGCTTCGGCATCGTGGTGCGGATACTCGGAGATGACCAAATCCCTGAATCGAATTACGTACTGTCCTCAAATACACCTTCATTTAAACTCCATTGCTGCCCATTTGTTTCTGGTGTCTAGCCACGTCGCTCACAACAAAGAGGCTAGCTTTAGTGTGGTGGCAACTATCGCAACTGCGCAGGACAGTTTACCCCAATACTCCGCGGTGGTCTCCAAGCTACTTTCAGTCAGTTCCACGAAAGATTTAATACTTTTACAAAACATACTTTATATGCTACCCTACTCCATTCCCTGGGTGATACAACCTGCTGTCTCCAAGGAGTTAAATCAGATGATGCATTGAGAAATTACTGAGTCACCCACCAACCGCAGTGCCATACAACTTTCGGCGGTGGAAAGATTCGATTTGTATTTGATGCCAGAGGCATCATTAATATCTTTGTGCCAGTGACGACAAAACCTAAGAAATTAGAAGAGCAGCTACAAACTCTTCACACTACAAAATATTTCAGCAGCATCGACCTGAGAGCTCTTACTGGCCAATTTCTTTAGAGGAGAATTCACGCAATTACATGGCCTTTGTTTTTGATGGTAGGAGTTACTAATTTAAAGTTTTACCATCTGGACTTTCAATCAACTCAGGCATATTTTTGACAGCCCTGGACAAGATACTTGGCCTTGAACTATTGGAACCAGTAATGTTTTATGTGGGCAACCTGTTAACGGCCACTAAAGCAGTGATCAAATGGTTCAAATGGATCTGAGCACTATGGGACTTAACATCTGAGGTCATCAGTCCCCTAGAGCTTAGAACTACTTAAACCTAACCAACATAAGGACATCACACACTTCCATGCAGGATTAGAACCTGCGTTGTAGCAGTCGCGCGGTACCGGACTGAAGCGCCTAGAACCTCTGAGCCAAGCAATGATCACTTATTGTTACATCGTACCTACAATCACTGACATTTGGACGGAGGTCTTTCGTATAATTTAATCATCTGACTTCATGGTTCATAAAACTTATTTTCCAGACCATACACTGTTGCGCTGTATGACGAGATAAATAAACGTAACTCCAAAGCTACAATTAAAGCAACTACAATAGAACAAAACATTGACCGGAGCATGACGTATAGTACAGTTCTTAGTTGATTATTCACAAGGAAAACTAATACCTGTACGCCCTGTTGGGGTAACAGCAAGGACTCGCAGTTTCGGGTGGCATGTAGAGAAACAAGAGATGATGGAAAACCTCTTGTTTTCTCTCTCTCTCTCTCGGTTTTGCAAAGCACCTTTCCTCTCAGAATAAATGTTTCCGATTTACACTACGCTTAATCAGATTTTTATGACACGCGGTCGATGTGATTAAATTCCAGTGTCGTTCGTTTCTGAGTGTTGCTTTTATTGGTCGCAATTATTTCTGTGCGAACAATTGTCATTTGTGTCTTTAATTTCAACATTCGAACTGTTGTCGAAGAGCTACTTTCTCCGGTCGCTCTACTTGAGCAAATCTCAATTATTTATATAGGAGATTCGATTAATAGCGGAAACACTGGTAAATTGCTAAGCAATGTCAACTCCTACAAGAGTGTTCTACAAAGAAGCTCTCTTAATCTTGATCTAAATATTGCATGGAAGTCCATATTTCTGCTCTTCTAATTAATATAATTCTTTTTGAATAATCTTATGTATTTCACGTAAAATATTGAATTTTTAGATTTTGATGTTTTTCCTTTCTGAATTGTGTCTTTCATATTGATATTTAAAATCATACTTTCTTTCTGAAATCGTCCCTAATTAATCTAAAAAATACTGGTGTTAATTCCTTCTGATGTCAGCTCATATGTAACTGTTATTAAAGGAATGTCGCTACGAATCTTGTCTGAATCGATATGTACTCAGGCTTGGGAAAATTCTTAACATCGTACAACTGCTGTGAAACTTACTGGACATTAAACGCCGATAACATATTAAACTTAGGGAGCAATACTGAGTGCGGGAGTCAAGCAGCGTTCTCTGACCGGCCATGAAAACCTTACATAATCAAATTCGTCTCCATATACAACATCTTTATGCGCTCTAGTGTTGCACTGCTCGACTCAAAAGCAGTCTGGTCGTATCATAGATCGGATGAAACTTTTCTGTCAAATGTTGATCGGAAACGATGGGAGTGAGAGATGTTGACGTACAATGACTAGTGTCGAATCCCTGGGTTAAGTTTCAAACGTCTTCGCAGATCCCCATGAAATTGAGGAGCGAGACTCTCTTGATGGAGACGCTAAGTACGACTGAAATGTGATCGTATGACTCTAGTTGATGATGACCATCAGCGAATAGCACCTCACTGGTGCTATTCGAGAATATCAAGTCAAAACCAACAACGGATTTCGAACTCTCTCTTAATTTCATATAATCACTCACAGGAAACCAACACATCGCTGTACTGTGCAACCACTCGCCACAGTAGTTGTAGCATACACATGGGACTTCATAAAGAGATTAGTGAAGACAACAATATGTATTATATTCTTAATAATTCCCTGTGTGTACTTGTCATTATTCGTTCTGACTGCCGGCCGGAGTGGCCGTGCGGTTCTAGGCGCTACAGTCTGGAAGCGCGGCACCGCTACGGTTGCAGATTCGAATCCTGCCTCGGGCATGGATGTGTGTGATGTCCTTAGGTTAGTTAGGTTTAAGTAGTTCTAAGTTCTAGGGGACTGATGACCTCAGAAGTTGCGTCCCATAGTGCTCAGAGCTATTTGAACCATTTTTTTCGTTCTGACTTTACGGTCGTTCATTTAATAACAGCAGCTATATTTATTTATTTTTTTTGTGGTTTTAGGGCGCACAACTTCAACGGTCAACGTGAGGAATGCACCGCGAGTCACAAGTTTAAAACAGCAACGAAACGGAAAACACGATAAAAGACAGACTGACAGGCATAGGATTAAAAAAGGGAAACAGCAGAATCAAATGTCCTTTGAGAGGGTTGTCAAATTGATAAAATGAAGAACGCGAGCAGCTGCTCGTGGGTCATCCGCTAAAATGGCTTCTACAGTACATGGCAGGCCAAGATCAAGACGCAGAGTGTTAAAATCCGGACAGACCGTTAAAATATGGCAGACCGTCAGCAATTGCCCACAGGGGCAGAACGGCGCCGGCGCAGCCGTCAGCAGATGGCGATGGCTGAACCGGCAGTGGCCAATTCGTAACCGGGCCAAGACGACCTCCTCCCGCCGAGAAGGGCGTGAGGAGGACGTCGAAGCCACGGGAAGAGGTTTCAGGGCCCGAAGTTTGTTGTCTGTAAGTGCAGCCCAATCGGCATGCCACTGCGATAAAATGCGCCGACAAATTACCCTGCTACAATCTGACGAAGGGACACAACAAGATGCTGTCCGAGGCTGGAGGACCGCAGCCTTGGCCGCGGCATCTGCAGCTTCGTTCCCAGGGATACCGACATGGCCAGGAACCCACATAAAGCTAACCGGAGAACCGACGTCCACCAGCTGCTGAAGAGAGCGTTGGATCCGGTGCACGAAAGGGTGAATCGGGTACGGATCACTGAGGCTCTGGATAGCGCTCAGGGAATCGGAGCAGATGACATATGCAGAATGTCGGTGGCGGAAGATGTAAAGGACAGCCTGGTAGAGGGCAAAGAGCTCAGCTGTGAAGACCGAACAAAGGCCATGGAGCCGGTATTTGAAACTTTGTGCCCCGACAATAAAGGAACATCCAACCCCGTCATTGGTCTTAGAGCCATCTGTATAAACGAAGGTCATATCAATGAACTTCGAACGAAGTTCGATAAAACGGGAGTGGTAGACTGAACCGGGGGTAACCTCCTTCGGGAGCGAGCAGAGGTCAAGGTGGACGCGAACCTGAGCCTGGAGCCAAGGTGGCGTGTGGCTCTCGCCCACTCGAAAGGTTGCAGGGAGTGAAAAATTAAGGTGTTGAAGGAGGCGACGAAAGCGAACTCCAGGGGGTAGCAGGGCAGAGACATACAACCCGTATTGACTGTCGAGAGAGTCATCGAAAAAGGAACGATAAGACGGGTGGTCGGGCATTGCCAGTAGCCGACAGGCATACCGACAAAGCAGTATATCGCGCCGGTAGGTGAGTGGCAACTCACCAGCGTCAGCATGAAGACTCTCGACGGGACTAGTATAAAACGCTACGATCGCAAGTCGTAAACCCCGATGTTGTATGGAGTTGAGGCGGCGTAAGATGGATGGCCGTGCAGAGGAGTATACGAAGCTCCCATAATCCAGCTTGGAGCGGACGATCGACCGATATAGACGAAGCAGGACGGTTCGATCCACTCCCCACGACATACCACTGAGAACACGGAGGACATTTAGAGAACGGGTACAACGGGCAGCCAAATATGACACATGTGGAGACCAACTAAGTTTCCTGTCAAATGTGAGACCTAAAAATTTTGTTGTCTCCACGAATGGGAGAGCAACGGGACCGAGTCGTAAGGACGGTGGGAGAAACTCTTTGTAGCGCCAGAAGTTAATACAGACCGTCTTCTCGGCAGAGAAACGGAAGCCATTGGCGACACTCCAGGAGTAAAGACGGTCAAGAGAACGCTGAAGACAGCGCTCCAGGAAACACGTACGCTGCGCGCTGCAATAGATGGTAAAATCGTCTACGAAAAGGGAGCCTGATACATCAGCTGGGAGGCAATCCATTATTGGATTGATCGCTATGGCGAAGAGAGCGACGCTCAAAACTGAGCCCTGTGGCACCCCATTCTCCTGGTGAAAGGTGTCTGACAGGACAGAACCCACACGTACCCTGAACTGTCGATCCATTAAAAAGGAACGAATAAAAAGAGGGAGGCGACCGCGAAGGCCCCATGTATGCATGGTGCGGAGAATGCCCGCCCTCCAACAGGTGTCGTAAGCCTTCTCCAAATCAAAGAACACAGCCGCGGTCGGGCGCTTCCGCAAGAAGTTATTCATAATGAAGGTCGACAAGGTAACCAGATGGTCGACAGCAGAGCGGCGCCTACGAAATCCACATTGTACATTGGTAAGTAGGCGTCGAGACTCGAGCAGCCAAACCAATCGAGAGTTAACCATTCGCTCCATCACTTTACAGACACAGCTGGTAAGCGAGATGGGTCGATAACTGGAAGGCAAGTGCTTGTCCTTCCCCGGCTTAGGAATCGGGACAACAATAGACTCGCGCCAGCATGCGGGAACATGTCCCTCAATCCAGATGCGATTGTAAGTACGAAGAAGAAAACCTTTACCCACAGGAGAAAGGTTCTTCAGCATCTGAATATGAATAGAATCAGGCCCTGGAGCGGAGGACAGTGATCGGCCAAGTGCGTTTTCGAGTTCCCGCATGGTGAATGGGGCATTATAACTTTCACGATTCGAGGAGCGGAAGTTAGGTGGCCTAGCCTCCTCTGCCTGTTTGCGGGGGAGGAAGGCAGGGTGGTAATGAGCGGAGCTCGAAACCTCGGCGAAAAAGCGGCCGAAGGCATTGGAGACATCCTCAGGGGCCACAAGGACGTCATTCGCGACCGTCAAGCCAGAAACTGGTGAGTGGACCTTAGTGCCAGATAGCCGGCGCAGGCTACCCCAGACAACAGAAGAAGGAGTAAAACTGTTGAAGGTGCTTGTGAAAGCAGCCCAGCTGGCTTTCTTGCTTTCTTTAATAACACGACGACACTGAGCACGTAATCGTTTATAATTGATACAATTCGCCACTGTAGGGTGGCATTTAAAGGTGCGTAAAGCACGTCGACGAGCACGTAAAGCGTCTCTACATGCTGCAGTCCACAAGGGGACCGGTACGCGACGTGGAGAACAAGTATGGTGAGGGATGGAATATTCAGCAGCAGCGAGAATGACGTCCGTGAGGTGTGCGACCTGACGATCGCAGCTTGTGAAGGTTTTATCCTGAAAGGTCGCCCTGGAAGAGAAGAGCCCCCAGTCTGCCTTGGAGATGGTCCAACTAGAGGAGCACGGAGAGGGGGTATGCTGCAGGAGATGGATAACACACGGGAAGTGGTCGCTCGAATATGTATCAGAAAGTGCATACCACTCAAACCGGCGTGCAAGTTGGGGAGTACATATAGAGAGGTCTAAATGGGAATAGGTGTGAGATGTGTCCGAAAGAAAAGTAGGGGCGCCAGTATTGAGGCAGACAAGATTGAGCTGGTTGAAAAGGTCTGCTAACAGGGAGCCCCTCGGGCAGGATGCTGGAGAGCCCCAAAGAGGATGGTGGGCATTGAAGTCTCCAGTTAACAAAAATGGTGCAGGTAGCTGAGCAATAAGTTGCATCATGTCTGCCCTGGTAACGGCAGATGACGATGGAGTGTAAACGGTACAAATGGAAAATGTAAAAGCGGAGAGAGTGATGCGGATGGCTACTGCCTGCAGGCCGGTGTGCAACGTGATGGGATCGTAGTAAATATCATCCCGGATCAGCAACATAACCCCTCCATGGGCCGGGCTACCTACCACAGGGGGTAGGTCAAAACGCACAGAGGTGTAGTGTGCCAAGGCAATTTGATCGCATGAGCGTAGCTTCGTTTCCTGGAGGGCTACGATGAGCGGACGGTGCAAGCGGAGCAGCAACTTCAAGTCCTCTCGGTTGGAGCGAATGCTGCGAATATTCCAGTGAATAAGTGCCATCGTAAGAAGAAAAGAAAGACGAAAAAAGGGGTCACCTCGAAGGCCGCTGAGGGCCTGGTTTCGAGCGAGCACTGCCGCCGCTATCAGTAGGCGGACAGTCATCGTCCATGGGGTCTATAGGTTCATCGGCCATCTTGGGAAGATCGCCGGGAGGGGGAGCTTCCTCCGCCGGTGAACGGCCAGATGTTCGGCTACCAGCGGTGCGGCCAGGCGAAACGGATGACGGCCTGGGGCGGCAACCGCTGGGTGGCGCAGGAGAAGAAATGCGCCATGGCGGAGAAGGAGAACTGTGCTTCCTATGAGCCTTCTTGGAAGGCCGTTTGGTGGAAGTACCGGTCGAAGGCTGGGAGGTCGAGGTACGTAGGAAGTCTGCACGGGACGGTTCCTTCTTGAAGGCCCGTGCATCGGACTTCTGGGTCTTCGTCTTGGCAGAAGCTGATGAAGGTGCTTGTGGCTGAGGGGTGACGGGAGGAAGAGGAGACGTTGACCGGGCGATCTTAGCACTGGCCGAACGGACGACCGTGGTGCTGAAGGTCAGATCGCATGTCTGGGTTGCCACCTCCCTGGTAGTCCGAGGAGAGGCGAGGACACCACTGTATTTCCCCGCTGGGAGCAGCGTGGGCTTCCTACTAGCCAATAGCTTGCGAGCAGCCGAGGTGGACACTTTCTCTTTGACCCGAATTTCTTGGATACAGCGTTCTTCCTTATAGACAGGACAGTCGCGGGAGGAAGCGGCATGGTCACCCTGACAGTTCACACAACGAGGAGACGGAGGTGGACAGTCACCCTCATGGGCATCCCTGCCACAAGTGACACATTTAGCCGCATTGGAACAAGACTGTCGAGTGTGATTGAAACGCTGACACTGGTAGCAGCGCGTAGGTGTCGGGACATAGGGGCGAACAGAAATAACCTCGTAGCCCGCCTTGATGCGCGATGGCAGCTTAACACTATCGAAGGTCAAGAAAAGTGTCCGGGTCGGTACAAGGTCATTGTTGACCTTTTTCATGACCCTATGGACAGCCGTCACGCCCTGCTCAGCGAGGAATGATTGAATCTCCTCGTCAGTCAATCCGTCGAGGGAGCTAGTATAGACCACACCACGAGACGAATTCAAAGTTCGGTGAGCCTCCACCCGCACAGGGAACGTGTACAGGAGTGTGGCCCGAAGCAGTTTTTGTGCCTGAAAGGCGCTCTCAGTTTCTAGTAATAAGGTACCGTTACGCAACCTGGTACAAGATTTGACAGATCCGGCTATGGCATCTACACCCTTCTGGATAACGAAAGGGTTGACAGAGGATCGAGAAACGACAAGGAACTGTGGGGCAGGCAGAAGTACTTTTGTCACTGGTGGCTGGTCACGTTTCCGTTTTTGGGCAGAAGTCGAGACAGATGGAGTGAAATCCATTGCGGAGGAATCCCCCATGATTGCCAGCGTTTCCGATGGCGCGCTCCTTCCTTGTGGGGACCCTCTCAGAGGGCACTCCCGCCTTAGGTGAATGTTTACACCTCAGGTCACACCTCCCGAGAAACAGACGGAGGGACCAATCAGCATGGTCAGAAGGTATCAGCTCAGGCAATCACCCCTCCCCGGGCCTGGCCTTTACCAGGGGGTACGCGCGTGCCTTACATGTCTACCCAGGGCGGGGAATTACGCGTTACCCCGTCACCGGCTACGCGTGCGAACGCGTGGGTCGGCCTTCAGGCACGCACAGGGAGGAAGGAAGAAGAGGAAAAAGAAGAGAGAGAGGGAGAGAGAGGACAGACTGTCTCAAACGCCGAGGCGGAGACCAGAGAAGGCAAGGAGAAGAAGGTAATGAGAAGGCAAGGAGAAGAAGGCAATGAGAAGAAGGCAAGGAGAAGAAGGCAATGAGAAGAAGGCAATGAGAAGAAGGCAATGAGAAGAAGGCAATGAGAAGAAGGCAATGAGAAGAAGGCAATGAGAAGAAGGCAATGAGAACCAAGGAGAAGAAGGCAAGGGAAAGAGTAAGGAAGACAGTGAGGTGGAAAAGATCAAAGAAAGGAACCAAACAAAAGAAGGAAGAAACGAGAAGTGAAAAAGCAAAATGACCGCAAATAGAGGTCGTGGAACCGTCCGTCTCCGGACGCAGGCGCTAACGACCCCCTTGAGGGGGTGGGGCTCCTTTTAGTCGCCTCTTACGACAGGCAGGAATACCTCGGGCCTATTCTAATCCCCGGACCCGCAGGGGGGAGCAGCTATAATTGATAGCAGAAAGTTACATGTATACAGGGTGGTCCATTGATCGTGACCAGGCCAAATATCTCACGAAATAAGCGTCAAACGACAAAACTACAAAGAACGAAACTTGGCTAGGTTGAAGGGGGAAACCAGATGGTGCTATGGTTGGCACGTTACATACCGCTGCCATAGGCCGAACCGATATCAACTGCGTTTTTAAAAATAGAAACCACAATTTTTATTACATATTCGTGTAGTACGTAAAGAAATATGAATGTTTTAGTTGGACCACTTTTTTCACTTTGTGATAGATCGCGCTGCAATAGTTACGAACATATGTCTCACAATTTTAGACGAACAGTTGGTAACAGGTAGGTTTTTTAAATTAAAATACAGAACGTAAGTACCGTTGAACATTTTATTTCGGTTGTTCCAATATGATACTTGTAACTTTGTGAACTTATCATTTCTGAGAACGCATGCTGTTACAGCGTGATTACCTGTAAATACCACATTAATGAAATAAATGCTCAAAATGATGTCCGTCAACCTCAATGCAGTTGGCAATACGTGTAACGACATTCATCTCAACAGCGAGTAGTTTGCCATCTGTAATGTTCACACATGCATTGACAATGCGCTGACGCATGTTGTTAGGCGTTGTCGGTGGATCACGATAGCAAATATCCTTCAACATTCGCCACAGAAAAAAAAATCCGGTGACGTCAGATCCGGTGAACGTGCGGATCGTGGTATGGTGCTTCAACGACCAATCCACCTCTCATGAAATATGCTACTCACTACCGCTTCAACCGCAACTTGTTGGAAGTACATCGCCATTCTGTCATGCAGTGAAACATCATGTAGTAACATCGGTAGAACATTAGGTAGCAAATCAGCATACATTGCACCATTTAGATTGCCATCGCTAAAATGGGGGCCAATTATCCTTCCTGCCATAATGCCGCACCATACATTAACCCGCCAAGGTCGCTGATGTTCCACTTTTCGCAGCCATCGTGGATTATCCGTTGCCCAATAGTTCATATTATGCCGGTTTACGTTACCGCTGTTGGTGAATGACCCTTCGTCGCTAAATATAAAGCGTGCAAAAAATCTGTCATCGTCCCGTAATTTCTCTTGCGCCCAGTGGCAGAACTGTACACGACGTTCAAAGTCGTCGCCATGCAATTCCTGGTACATAGAAATATGGTACGAGTGCAATCGATGTTTATGTAGCGTTCTCAACACCGACGTTTTTGAGATTCCAGATTCTCGCGCAATTTGTCTGCAATTGATGAGCGAATTAGCAGCTACAGCAGCTAAAACAACTACTTGGGCATCATCATTTGTTGCAGGTCGTGGTTGACGTTTCACACGTGGCTGAACGCTTCCTGTTTCCTTAAATACCGAGCAGGATACCGAGCAGCATACATAGCACACGCCCGTTGGGCATTTTGATCACAATAGCCATACATCAACACGATATCGACCATTTCCGCAATAGGTAAACGGTCCATTTTAATACGGGTAGTGTATCACGAAGCAAATACCGTCCGCACTGGCGGAATGTTACGTGATACCATGTACTTATACGTTTGCGATTATTACAGCGCACAAAACGAAAAAAGTGGTCCAACTAAAACATTCATATCTCTTTACGTACTAACGATTACGTAATAAAAAATGGGGTTTCCTATTTTAAAAAACGCAGTAGATATCCGTTTCACCTATGGCACGCCATCTAGCGGTCAACCATAGCGCCATCTGGTTTCCCCCTTCATGCTAGACGAGTTTCGTTCTTTGTAGTTTTTTCGTTTGATGCTTCTTTCGTGAGAGATTTGGCCTGGTCACTATCAATGGACCACCCTGTATAGTCCTATTTCACGCATTACGTACGTCATCTCCATCACGTGACGATCTATTAGCACGAGAGGCTGCATACTAAGAGACAGTCTCATGTACCTTGGCCCTCATTACCTTCGATACCCGGTGGAGAGAAATGGCGGGACTACAAATTTGACGCACAAAATGTGTGTACGTCCAGACAGGACAGAAACTCGAGACAGGAAAGTGTTTTCTTGAATGATAACATTAGTGTCCACTGCGTAATTTAAAACTAAAATGTGATATTAACAATGTTTAATAACGAATAATTAATAAACAAATTAAAGAATAGTACTGCACCGAGGATGAACCAAGGTGCTCGAGAGTTGCTGAACGTAGTTAAGAGTTCCATCGTTATCTTACAGAGTCAGATGATGTAAGCTGCCTCACGCATACGTTCACCATTGAGAAGTTTCGTTACATAAAAGGAAAGAGTTTAAACTACTATGAAGTCTTTGAACATTGCTTATAGTTGTTTTCCATCGTTACGTTAGAGTCCGTTATGCCTTGATGATGCCAAATGACGTCGCATTACCAAATTACAGAGCCTGTACATAGATGAATGCTCCGTCCCTACCAAGACTCCCGTTCGTAAAAAACGGAGAAAATCTGTACAAACTGGAATCTATAGTGATATAATAGATAACTTTTACTGGCTCATCGTTCATCAAAAATGAGACTCAGAGATTTCTTTTCGAAAAGAGCATGAAATGCTGTCAGTCTTTGCGGCACCGCGGCATCAGGGAACGGCAAAATACGGGCATCGAAGTTGGACAATGCATTAAAGCAGAAGTCAGATGCGAAGATAATCTTAGGAGTAGTCTCATATCAGCAGAACAAATTTTCCCTTTCACTGTTGAAAGGATGAGAATTTTTGTCAGTCGATTTCTTATGTGAGATTATGTAGTTTTCCTGTTTGGATTAATGTACTGATATTTAGTGTTCCACTGAATGTTTTCTGCTTGTAAGGAAGTTTACCAGAGGTCTCCCATATTATCTGCTGTGCTAGCCTGGCCTCCCCAGAATCCGGAAGTCTATTTGCCCTCCTACGGCGGACGGGTTGCGTAACAAATCAAATGGCTCTGAGCACTATGGGACTTAACAACTGAGGTCAAGGACATCACACATCCATGCCCGAGGCAGGATTCGAACCTGCGACCGTCGCAGTCGCGCGGTTCTGGACTGAAGCGCCAAGAACCGCTCCGCCACAGCGGCCGGCGTTACGGAACACCTGGGATGAAGTTGAATTCACATTCAGTACATGTTTGCCCGAGTTTTAATGGTTTCGCCTGGATGGTACCAGGACCGGATAGGACCAGAGGGTGTTGAAGCCTTTGCAACCAAATATTTTCAGCTGAGCTCATTGAGCTATGAGACGCTGACCGAAGTACCGGTGATTTTCACTGAGATGTGTCTAGCTTTTGGGTTCAACGGGTTGAATAGCCGTTAAGTATTGTGTTAGTATATGATCAACCCAAAGTATTTGGTTTCCTCGGTACCACCCATATCTCGGAAGCTTTCCCCTATCCACTACCTGGGGAGGTGCCCGATGGAGGATCTACTAACCTCACACGGGATTATTACTATCACTATTATTGTCATCAGCAAATCCGATATGGTGTATCTTCCCACAACTGAAATAGGTGTGTATTGTTCGAATCAATATTTTCATCACATAAATATAGGTTCTAATTACGTTACATTGTTGCTAGTAGACATAATCCTCAGTTTTTCTTAGGTAGTTGCTACCTGTTACTCCATCAAAGGAATTTATGTGTGCATCATTGTTGCAATGCAGACGTTCAAATTATCCGATTTCTGTAATTTCATTCGGTACCAAATCGTTCTAATCTGGTTTTTCCAGTCAGTCTTAATGTGGATTTCCGACTACGGGGCTCTCATCATATGGCAGACTCGGTAACCCACATTCCTAATCGGACTGTTGAATCTAGATAACTTATCTATGACAGAACCTGTATTATTCAAAACTATGGAAAATATTAATACAATGTACTTATTACAAATACGTTCTTTAAACATAAATATATGAGGTAACTAAATAAAAATTCATTTATAGGACCACAACCTCATCCATCAGAGCAGAGCAGTGCAAGACAGGTTTAAGGTCCAAGAGATGATAAAGTTGTTCCCCTTTATTTCTCGATCACCGGACCTCAGCTCGATAGAGAATATGTGGGCAGAGGTAACGAGGTCATTGCCACGTGGGCCTAAAAATGCAAGAGACATTTGGAAAAATACAGAAAACGTATGATGGGAAGTAAACCATCACGCTACAGTATAGAGGACCTTAGTGGAATCAGTGCCCCGACGCCATAGAAAAATCTTACATAAAGATGGTGGGTGGGTTGGTTATTAAAAGTGTACTAGTCCACAAACCCCATGTGGACAATCATCAGATTATCAGTCAAGCTTTGCTTTGTCGCAGCTCTTTAGCATACAAGCCCATTTACTTTCAGTCTCATCCTCACAATTCTTACAATGCAAGGAAACTGAAAAATCTCATCCACTCGACGCCAACTGAGGAATTGACTGGCGTTCAACAGGCAGCAGTCGTCGCTCTCGAGTGTGTGTGTGTGTGTGTGTGTGTGTGTGTGTGTGTGTGTGTGTGTGTGTGTGTGTGTGTGTGTTCATGCACAATTTCAGTCAATACTATTAACATTAAAGAGACAAGCAACAATAAAATTGCATCAAATATAATTGTAAAGTATTTTAATGCAATGGCTAGTTACTATAAACTGCATATTACGTTAAGTAAGTAAGATGTATTAATTCTATAATATAGTTAGCAGAGACAGCGGTGTTTTCGCGGCTCGCGACAAGTGCAGCGCTTAGCAGTGTCCAATGCCACCGCGATTTGTTTATGTTGGCTGAGCGTGGACACTGTAGCAGACGCTTCGCCATAAATAGAAAAAAGTCACCTTGGCTCTGACTGCAGTGAGTGAACATCATTGCCTGAATGTTTGTAAAGTAACCAACGTGAGACTCTACTCACAAGTACCACGGAGCAGTTGGAACGGGTATCATGTCATTAGGTATCAGAATATTAACCAGTTCTTCAGCAGGCATTGTAGGCCTTCTCCAAATCGAAAAACACGGCCACAGTCTGGAATTTCCGCAGAAAACAATTCATGACATGGGTGGACATAGGAAGGAGATAGTCAACTGCAGAACGGCGCGCCCGAAGTCCACACTGTGCAGTCGTTAGTAAATTGCGAGGCTCGAGCCGCTATACTAGTCGGGTATGAATCATACGCTCCATCACTTCGCAAACACAGCTGGTGAGAGAGATTGGGCGGTAGCTAGAAGGAACGGTTTTGTCCTTACCAGGCTTAGGTATGAATATGACGGTGGCTTCACGCTAACTTCCAGGAAACGATTTCTCTGCCCATATGCGGTTATACGCATTAAGCAGAAAGTGCCTGCCCACAAGGGAAAGGTGCTGCAACACCTGTATGTGGACAGCGTCTGGCCCTGGGGTGGAGTATTGGGATGAACTGGGAGCATGATCTAGATCCCTCATACTAAAGGCGTCCGCAGCTCGTGGTCTCGCAGTCGCGTTCTCGCTTCCCGACCACGGGGTTCGATTCCCAGCAGGGTCAGGGATTTTCACCTGTCTCGAGATGACTGGGAGTTTGTGTTGTCCTCATCATTTCATCATCATTCAAGAAAGTGGCGAGTTTGGACTGAGCAAAGGTTTGGAATTTGTACGGGCGCTGACAACCGTGCATTTGAGCGCCCCACAAACCAAACATCATCATCATCATACTAAAGGCGGTATTGTAACACTCAGAGAAGAGCAGCGTACCGCCCGAGCCTCCTCTGTTCGTTTCCAAAGGAGGATGGCAGGGTGATAGTGGGAAGAGCTCGAAATTTCCGCAAAATGGCACCCTTAGGTGTTCTAGATAGCAATACGGTGAGCGAGAACATCGTCTACTACCGTCAGGCCGATAACTGGCAAATGGATCTTGGTCCCACAGCCTTCGAAAGTTGGCCTACACGACAGATCAAAGAGTGGAACTGTGAAAGAAACTAGTGAATGAAATGCAGCTAGCTTTTTTGCTAGTAATGCCACCAATCAGCCTTGGTAGGCTGCCATTTGGGTGTGCAAGCACGTTTAGTAGGAGTCAGCAAACGGACAGCACATGGGAAATGGTCGCTCGAGTAGATGTCAGAATGAAAGGGCCACTCAAGACGATGGGCAAGCTGGGCATTGCAGAAGCACAGTTCGAAATGAGAATAGGTGTGTGAGGAGTTGGAAAGCGATGTGCGTGCTCCAGTGTTAAGGCAGAAGAGGTTGAGTTGGTTACTAATATCAGCCAAGATAGCACCTCTCTGACAGGTTCTGGGAGAACCCCCAAGGGGATGATGTGTATGTAAGTCACCGAGTAGCTGCCCAATAAACTGAGGTCTGCCCTGGTGACATCGAATGACGTACGGACATAAACAGTACAGAGGGGAAAAGTCAGACAAGGAAGGGAAAGGCGAACTACAATAGCTTGAAGATGGGTAGTCAGGAGATAGGTTGGCTATGAACATCAACCCGTATGAGCAGCATGAGGCCCCAATGAGATGGAATGCCGACCTCAAGGGGAAGGCCAAAACGAACCGGGAAGAAATGTGGAAGCTGAAAGCGGAAGTGAGGACGCAGTTTTGTTTCCTGAAGGCAGAGTACAAGGTGACGCTGCGATGCTAAAAGCAGGCGTAAATGATCTTAGTGCGACAGAAGACCGTGAACGTTCCATTGGAGTAGAGTCATGATGAAGAAAAATGAAAGGGTGGCATCTCGGCAAAGACTCGCTGCAACAGGGCACAGAAGCAGGAGGATACTGCTCCATGATATCCGCAGAAGCATCGGCTTGCTTGTGTTGTCTGTCTGTAGAGTCCAACCCAGAAAACTGGTTGGTGGTCGCTCCAGCGACACGGATGTCAGCCGCACTAAGGTATGACGTGGCAGCACCGTCTAAGAGGATCTTCGAGCAGACAAAGGACACGACTGTTTGCCTTTGTTAGAGTTCTTCGAACCTTTCCGGTTAGCAGAGGAAGACTCAGATGTTGGTTGGCTGGAGGGCTGTATGAAATCTTCGCTGGAGTACTCCTCCTGTCTTTTCTGGCCTACCGGTTGTGTAGCTTCGCCCCTTGTGGCGAGAGTCTGATGGCTTGTTGCACAGCTGGACGAGGGGGTGGCGATGCTACCTTGACACTGGACCATTTCACAACCTCAGAGCTGAATGTGAGGTCGCATGTCTGCGTGACCATGTCCTTCATAGAGCGTAAAGTAACAAGAACAGAACTATAAGTGCCAGACAAGAGGAAACAGGGTTTGAAACTAGCCAATAACTTGCGAGCGAGTGGGTACGGCAGTTTTTCGTTTACCTGGATATCCTGGAAGCCCGTTCATCAAGACACACGGGACAATCACGAGAGGAGTCAGCATGGCCGCCACTGAGGTTGATACATTGGGTAGAAGAAACGGTCAATCGCCCTCATGTTCATCCTTACCACTAGTTGCACATTTGGCTGGGTGTCGAGAAGACGTTCGAGTGTGGTTGAAACGACGACACTGGTAGCAGCCCATCGGGATCGGAATGTATGGTCGGACTGTGATAATTTCACACCCTGCTTGGATCTTGGACAGAAGCACCACTGTATCAAAGGTGAGAAAAAGAGTGCGGGTGGGCACTAAGGAGGAATTTACCTTTTCCATCACCCGATATACGGCAATAACACCCTGATCAGAGAGATATGCTTGGATTTCGGCATCAGTCAGACCATCGAGCGGCTCAGTGTATGTAACACCGTAGGAAGGATTCAGAGTTCTTATGGGCCTCGACACGAACAGAATAGCCATGGAGAAGCGAGGCGGCAAGCAATTGTTGTGCTTTACAATCAGAAGTAGTCTCCAAAAGTAAAGTGCCATTCCATAAACGAGAGCAGAATTTCACAGGACAGGCAGTTCCATCAACACATTTCTGAATAATAAACGGATTTACCATAGCAAAGGACTGGCCGTCTTCAGTACGTGAAACCACAAGAAAACGTTGTGCAGCTGGAAAGGTCTTTGAATCGTTAGCCTAATATCGTTTACGTTTCATAGACGTTGATTGTGAAGATGATTCGCTCATTGCGAGAAAATCCCCCATGATTGACAGCGATTCCGATGGTGCGCTCCTTCCAATTGGGGGCCCCCTTCACAAGAGAGCACACCCACCTTAAATGATTGTTTACACCTCAGGTCACACCTCCAGAACACCTGGCAGAGAGACCAATCGGCAGTTTGGGAAGGTAGCAGCTCCGGCAGTCACCCATCCCTGGGCATGGCCTGTAGCTGAGAATCCTACCTATCGACCCGAGGATGGGGATTATGCTATACCCAGTCACCTGTTCCGTTTCAGACGCATGGACAGGCAGTCAGGAGTGCACAGGAAGGAAGAAGAGAAAGAGAAACCTCAAAGCCAAAGCGGACGATCGAGTGGAGAAGGGAAACACAGAAAAGAAAAGGGAACGAAAAACAGTGGTGAGACTGTTCTTATTCAGTGACGGAAAATGCGGAACATTCCCAATAACACCCCAGCCATGTTCTCAAAGGAGAGGAAAAAGAATAGCATGACGATAGACATCCAGCACGGAAGGGAAAAGATATTGCAAAGCTGGGAGGTTGGGGACCGTGGTAGCCAAGCACGAAACCACCAAAGACGGGTGAGCCCCTGGGACGGGGTGGGGGTGGGGGTGGGGGGGAGGAGGCACTCACTGTCGTCACAGTTTTCTGTACCGCAGTTTTCCAGTGATGGCCTGCACACGCTGCCGTGGTACGTCACACTTGAGAGCTGTGCATTTGTTATCCGACGATTTCCTCTGATGAGTTTAACAACCCGATTGCCATGAATCTCATCGGTCGCCGTACGCGGTCGTCCACTCCGAGCTCTCTCACACACGTTGAGGTAACCAGCACCGTTTCGATCATTACTATTATGACAGCTGAACATTTCACGTTACTGATGTCGATACCATCCTCACCGTACACAGATTTCACTCTTAAATGGATTTCTATGCAGGCATCTTTCCCGCTGTTCGAAACTCGACTACAGCACCCTATTTCTCACGCACCGACATAGTTACGTTACGAACCGTCATGTTACACTGTGCGGTTCGGAGTCCTCTAGCGGCAAGGGTTGCCACTTGCTTCAGCGAATCGGAAATGTCGACCGAGTAATACCTCAACCGATGTTGAGAACAGAATAAAATATTCGGAGGCATTACTTTTCAGCATGCTCTCGTAAGATATATATGTCTCTAAAAATTTTGAAGTTTGTCTGCCGCTCACAGGGTTACCGTTTGCTGTACATTATTTATGTTCGTAGCGTACAAAAAAGCATGTGTCGAACTTTATGCCAATATATTTCACATTTTTGCAACGTTAAGAAGAAATAAAATTAATGTAAACTTGTTGAAAATTCCGTATGTGTATGCATATTCTCTGTACCAAGTCGAACTGAAAATTATAAATAAGGTATAAGCTTTATTTCTGTAAGTGTATCGATCCTTTTCAACCAACGAATCAGCGTTTGCACCACAAAACCAGTGGAAGCAGAACAAAAGGGCATCGCATCACGTAGTGAGAGAATTCAGGGCTGTAGAATAGTCAGTTTCAACAGCTGAAACCATGCGAAAAATTTCATAATTTTGTTTACTGATTTCCTGTTCATGTCGGCAGCTAAAATTTTGCGTTGGAGTTTTTTCGGAATTGACCTACACTGGGAAATAAATTAACACACCTTTCTGCATGGTAAGCCTGTCTGTTCTGATGTTTGTGCACTGTGATGAATGTTTGTGAGAAGCTGAAGCTGTGCACCAGTGTCGGACTGACACTATGCAAGCAGTGTTCTACACTCCTGGAAATTGAAATAAGAACACCGTGAATTCATTGTCCCAGGAAGGGGAAACTTTATTGACACATTCCTGGGGTCAGATACATCACATGATCACACTGACAGAACCACAGGCACATAGACACAGGCAACAGAGCATGCACAATGTCGGCACTAGTACAGTGTATATCCACCTTTCGCAGCAATGCAGGCTGCTATTCTCCCATGGAGACGATCGTAGAGATGCTGGATGTAGTCCTGTGGAACGGCTTGCCATGCCATTTCCACCTGGCGCCTCAGTTGGACCAGCGTTCGTGCTGGACGTGCAGACCGCGTGAGACGACGCTTCATCCAGTCCCAAACATGCTCAATGGGGGACAGATCCGGAGATCTTGCTGGCCAGGGTAGTTGACTTACACCTTCTAGAGCACGTTGGGTGGCATGGGATACATGCGGACGTGCATTGTCCTGTTGGAACAGCAAGTTCCCTTGCCGGTCTAGGAATGGTAGAACGATGGGTTCGATGACGGTTTGGATGTACCGTGCACTATTCAGTGTCCCCTCGACGATCACCAGTGGCGTACGGCCAGTGTAGGAGATCGCTCCCCACACCATGATGCCGGGTGTTGGCCCTGTGTGCCTCTGTCGAATGCAGTCCTGATTGTGGCGCTCACCTGCACGGCACCAAACACGCATACGACCATCATTGGCACCAAGGCAGAAGCGACTCTCATCGCTGAATACGACACGTCTCCATTCGTCCCTCCATTCACGCCTGTCGCGACACCACTGGAGGCGGGCTGCACGATGTTGGGGCGTGAGCGGAAGACGGCCTAACGGTGTGCGGGACCGTAGCCCAGCTTCATGGAGACGGTTGCGAATGGTCCTCGCCGATACCCCAGGAGCAACAGTGTCCCTAATTTGCTGGGAAGTGGCGGTGCGGTCCCCTACGGCACTGCGTAGGATCCTACGGTCTTGGCGTGCATCCGTGCGTCGCTGCGGTCCGGTCCCAGGTCGACGGGCACGTGCACCTTCCGCCGACCACTGGCGACAACATCGATGTACTGTGGAGACCTCACGCCCCACGTGTTGAGCAATTCGGCGGTACGTCCACCCGGCCTCCCGCATGCCCACTATACGCCCTCGCTCAAAGTCCGTCAACTGCACATACGGTTCACGTCCACGCTGTCGCGGCATGCTACCAGTGTTAAAGACTGCGATGGAGCTCCGTATGCCACGGCAAACTGGCTGACACTGATGGCGGCGGTGCACAAATGCTGCGCAGCTAGCGCCATTCGACGGCCAACACCGCGGTTCCTGGTGTGTCCGCTGCGCCGTACGTGTGATCATTGCTTGTACAGCCCTCTCGCAGTGTCCGGAGCAAGTATGGTGGGTCTGACACACCGGTGTCAATGTGTTCTTTTTTCCATTTCCAGGAGTGTATTTATTGCGTCACCCGATCACAGCTCATGGACTTTCACTAAACTTCACCTGCCCAGTACTTTTTCTCCATGCCTTCCGGACCCTTCTAATTCTTCTCCACTCTGCTGCAGAACGGGACAAATCCGGTAAGGGATGTTATGGAGAGTTTTACACAGCCTCAAGAATCTTACTGAGGTCGATCTTTAACGAGTACTCGCAGGACGCAATGGGTAGAGGTCTGCCAGCAAAAACTAGATATCTGTGTTGTACTGTCTCTTTGGCGGGCAGAATTAACTTATCACACAAGTTGAATTGATTATCTCTGTATACCATTAGTAGATATCTCCAGAATGGGGCTATTAACAGAATCATAATTATCTTTACAAGGCGGCCACCATGTGAAGGCCATATTATTTTCGTGTGCAGAAAAAGACTTAAAATTTATAGGGAGTAACTGAAATTAAGTTCACTCACAATTATAAACCCCCATAAAATCGGACATCAGTCATTTATTCGGTTTTACTTTTATTGAAATTAACTTGCAGAAAACTGCAGTCAGTTTTACGTTTTTCAGCTTGATTTACATAATTTCTCGAACTGACTTCGGGCAGTTTTGAGTTGCAGAAAAGCCTTGTGTACAAAAACTTTCGGAAGAAAAATCAAAAATAAACTTCATACAATGTACCATATTGGCATAATTCGAAATATATGAGGTTCTGTTACAAAGCAATTCTTATCAAATAATTGATGGCCAGTGAAAATGTAGGGTGCTGCCGTAGAATAGTGAGCAATTAAGTTTGTGGTAGATGGTGTAATATATGTTTTAATTGGTAATCATGAACCAATGACATCAGTTGTGTACTCAGAGATGTACTGTTTTTTCGGCACTGTATCATACGCAGTAGTAGTAATGTCTATAGGAAACAGGTATCCTTCAGACACAGCTGAAAGAAGCCAGAAGTGAACTGAATAAGATTATGAGATAAGAAAAGGTAGTGGCTATCCAGATTCAATATCTGATAATTATGCATCAATTAACTAGATGTGGTGAAAACTAGTGTTAAGTTCGCATCATTTCTTGTGAACAAAGTAAAAATGGAATTAAGTTTTGAAGGTGATGTTAAAAGTATACAGGCTCTTATTCAAGAAATAAACAAGGAACAGGCATTTGACGATAAAAATTAAACTCATACCATTTACTGAGTATGAAACAAAAAGAGAGCCAGTATTAGAGGTTAATGAACAGAACGGCAGTGTTTCCATGATGTTACAAAATATTATGAAATGGATGGACAGTATTAGCAGTAGTATGATGAAGTGAGATATGAAATGCATGGAGTGATTTCTGAAATTAACCAGAGGGATATTAAGGTATCAGCAGAATTTGTTAATAAATTTAAAAAAGTAGTAGTGCATTGTACAATTTCAAGTGTAAGTGCCCCTATGCAAAATGAAATGCCACAGCTTAATGACAGCGTGAAACGACAAATTTGTCACGTTAAAAGGAGTATAATGATCTGAAACTGTTTATGTTACCCAAAGACAATTTTTGAGGATATGTCGCCTAGATCATGGAATGACAAACAGAAGATAGATTTTGAAGCACGAAATTTCATGGAAGAACCTGATGTATGCGAAAACTCAGCTGTAAATAAACATGACAGCATGGAAATTTTCACACAGGCTTTCTTTGATGAGTACTGGGCAAAGGAGAAACAGATGGAAGTTATGAACAATTTCTTATCAACTGAAAAGTATAACCCAAAGAAAGATTCTATTAACAGGTTTGCGCAGAAGTGGGTAACGACGTTGTCTTACGTGGGTACAAAATTAGAAAATGAGCAGACTGTTATGGGTATAAAATAATTTATCTTTATATTGGCGAAATAAAATATTTACTGCACCCAGAGATGACATCGATAAGTTCATTCGTTACTTGCAGAGAGTAGAGCATCTTCTTAAGGAAGAGAAAAATACTAACAGAGATTATAGGTCTCATGTTACACAGAATGAGAACAGTGCAGAAGAACATGTAAACAGAATAGGAGTACAAAGAGTTAATAATTTCATAGGAAGATAGAGGACGAAGGGTTCTTCTGGAAGTAGATATTTTGACAGGGAAATAAATGACAATCAGCCACATCAGTCGACACCTGAAGGGGCAGACAACCACACAAACAGCCAATAGAACGTAATGCCAGAATTAATGACCGCGTGGATGATTAGTAAAACTAAGAGCTCTCTGTAAGGGCACGGAGGTGAAACTCATATAGGGACGTCCGGTAACTCGATATTTGTTTCTTGGCTCACTTTTAATCTTCCATGTTTGTTTTAGTTTTGTAGTTACTGTGAATATGTTGCCCGTGTTTTGATTGCATTCTGTATTGGGTAGGGTAAATGATTCCATATTTGTTTTTGTGTCATATAAAACAGAAGCAGCTTTCATTGCATGGTGTTCTGTACACTCGTGTATTATTTGTTGTTTACGAATCTGTGAGTGTAAACTGCTCCATTTAAATGCATTGTAAGTATTTTGCTTTTATCCCACATAATTTTTGTTTACATCCGTTTGCTGTAGTTTTTCTCCTTTAACGGAGAAATACGTGTTATCAAGTTTTGACGGCATTAGTATTCAACTTTATTACATCTTGTCACGGAATGGATATGCAATTCTGCTTGAAATGGTGTTGCTTCTTCCCACTTAGCGCCATGCATTTCACAGTGGCGTGAAGAGTGTGGATGTTTATGTAGATGAATATGCTTTGTAGTCTTGGTGACTAGTTTAGGTTTAGTTTAGTTTTAGTCATGTCATGTTCCGTAAATAACTTTCATTATTATTTTATCGGTATGATGTGGAACAAATGAAATTACAAGATAGATACACACACACACACACACACACACACACACACACACACACACATTTAGTTCTACACATGCAACCACATTTTCAGGTACAATTCATTTTTTCTTTTTTTTTTTAACCAGTTCTGAAACAGGAACTCGTCCATGGAATAGAAGGAGTTGTCCAAAACAAATGATTTTAAGCTACATTCAGAACGTCATCTGCTACCTGCCAGACAGTTTATGTTGTTGGGTAAATGATCAAAGATTTTCGTTGCTGAATAATGTACTCCTTTTTGAGCAACTGACAGCTTCAATAACGGATAGGAAAGGTCAATTTTTCCTCTAGTGTTGTACGTATGAACATCACTGTTCTTCGCGAATTGACGTGGATTATTTATAACGAATTTCATTAGCGAATATATGTACTCCGATGGTGCAGTTAAAATACCTATCTCCTTGAATAGGTGCCTACATGACGTCCTTTGGTGAACATCACTAATTATTCTCACTGCTCTCTTTTGTGCACTCAGTACTTTATGTCTAAGTGGTAAGTTACCCCATAAAAGTACTCCATAATACATTACTGAGTAGAAATATGCAAAGTACGTTAGGAGTCTGATCTGTTTATTACCAAGACTAGCGATTATACGAAGCGCGAAAGAAGCTGAACTTAATTGTTTGAGAAGCTCAGGAATATGCTTCTTCCAGTTCAATTTGTCATCAATGTGAACACCCAAAAATTTGGAGAAATCTACCCTGTTAACTGAGCCCTGTTTATATGCTACATCAGTTGTCAGTATGACTTTATTCTGTGTGCAGAACTGGATATAGTCAGTTTTTTCAAAATTAAGGGAGAGTCTATTTTATGTGAACCACTTAATAATTCTCTGAAAGACATCCTTAACAATATATTTGGCTGCTTTTTCTGGAACGGGATTTACTATAACACCCGTTTCATTTGCAAAAAGTACTAGTTCTGCTTGCTGCACGTTAAGTGAGAGGTCATTCACATGAATAACGAACAGCAGAGGGCCCTGAATTGGACCCTGTGGGACTCCCTTTGTGATAACTCCCCATTAACTAGAATTTACCACCCTCCCAACATTATTTGTGTTATTCAGCGCAACTTTTTGCTTTCTGTTCGTTAAGTATGATTCAAACCAGCTGTGTGTATAGCCTTCCATTCCATAAAACCTTAGTTTTTCTAAGAGTGTGACATGATCCACACAGTCAAATGCCTTGGAAAGATCACAAAAAATACTAACTGGCGATAATTTGTTATTTGGGGCTTGTACAATTTGATGGGTAAATGTGTAGATAGCATTCTCGGTCAAGTAACCCTTCCGGAATCCGAAGTGTGACATGCTGTGTAAATTATTTTCACTTACATGTGAGACTACTCTTGAATACATAACTTTTTCGAATATTTTAGAAAATTAAGTCAGAAATGAGATTGGTCTATAATTATTTAAGTCACTCTTGTCGCCTTTCTTATGAAGGGGTTTGTCAGTTGCGTATTTCAATCTGTCTGGAAAAATTCCCTTTGCCAGCGAAGCATTAGATATATCACTAAGGACTCCACTTATCAAATTAGACCAACACTTCAAAATTCTGTTAGTGACTCCATCGACACCACATGAGCTCTTATTTTTTAGTATATTTATAATATCCTTAATTTCAGTGGGTTATGTTCGTGCTATTTGTAAAGTCCTGAAGTCCTGGGAATGACATTTTTAACATTTTTTTTGCTTCAGCTGAATCCTTTAACCCTCTTTTTGCTGATAAATTCAGAAAGTGATTGTTAATAATACTTGCAACTTGTGAATTATCAATCACAACATCATCTTTTAGATTTATTGCTATGGTATGCTGTGTACTTTCAGGCTGCCCCATTTCCCGTTTGACAATATTCCATATAGTTTTAATCTTATCATCAACATTATTAATTTCTGTCAGAACACATAAGCTTCTCGACTTCTTAATTACTTTCCTTACAATATTACAGTATCTTTTGTAGTAAGCAAGAAACGTCGGATCCTGACTTATTCTGGCCTGCCCATATATTTCCCTCTTACACCATGTCTTAATTTTTGTAATAATCCATGGCTTACTTGACTTCGTAACGACTTTTTTGGATAATGTTTCAGGTAAGAAACTGTCAAATGTTGAGAAAAATTTACGGTGTAATAAACTGAATTTGGCATCAGCATAATTTTCTGTATATACTTGATCCCATTCTACGTCTTCTAGGCTGCTCTTAAAACTCTGTACCCTGTTCGCATCAGTAAGCCTCCCTGCCCTGTATGAACCTGCCTGAAGCGTGTTATTTCCATTAACTGTGCATCATGAACAGATAGCCCATTAACAATTGGGTACACATTAATTGTTTCTACCTGAGCACTGTCTATGAAAATATTATCAATAAGTGACCTACTATCCTGCTGCACACGAGTTGGAACATCTACAACAGATACTAGATTGAAACAACCAAACAATGATTCTAGCTCTTTTCCTATCCGTATCCTTCAAGAAATCTACATTAAAATCACCGCAAACCACTAACTGCTTCTTTTTGTCTGACAGGTAGCTCAATAATACCTCTATTTTCGTGAATAGCTGCAGGTTACCTTGAGGGGATCTGCAGATTGTTACAATTACTACAGAAGTATATTGCACTAACATCTCACAAGCATATGCTTCAACGATCTGATTTACACAAAAACTATTTGTTTCAATATTTTTGACTTTGTGTCCAGTTTTTATATAGGTAGCAACTCTTCTTTTTTCCATGTTGACTCTACATGAGTAAGATGCTAATCTGTAAGCGCTTAAATTTAACTTCTCCATCCCTGCGATTACATGGTGAACAGAGAAACACAAAACATCTATACCTTCAGAATTTACCCATTTTCTAGGCATAGAAGATGCTCATCTATCTTAATTTTCAATCCTCTAATGTTCTGATGAAATACACAAATTTTACTTCTTTGGATACTGCTACAGACATTATGGCTCTGCTCTGTTTTAATCTCTTTCAGTACTCTGTCTGTAACCTGAATCTGACATCTAAATATACAGTGATAAACGGACGCGTATTTTAAATACGCAAACGGTTTACTGAACTAATTTGTGATTACTATAAAGAATGTAATGGAAGAGCTTGTTCTTCACAACAGAGCTTCTCAAACAGCGAAATCAAACCGGATGCAGCTACTCTTCAAGGTATTTCCTGTTCCGCATCAGTTATGACATGATATATAACTCATTATTGCCACTAACGAAAACCCAGCTTCACACCATTAGGCTGCGTCACACGGAATTAATGTACGTTAAGCCTTACCAAAGAGCTGTAGTTACACCCCTTTTGCTGACAGTAAAAAATTATAAAGTTTCACGCAACAAAATTCTATCTACATTGTACTGTCGCAAAATAGTTGAATAGGATTTTTTTCCGTTAAAAGAAAAACAAGCGGAAACGTGGGATATACGAGGGGCATTCAGTAAGTAATGCAACATACATTTTTTCTCGGCCAGTTTCGGTTGAAAAAATTCCGGTGTTTATTGTGGGACATCGTCGAATATTACCGCTTTAGCCCTTACGGTTTCATGAAGTTCCAATTGATGGCGGCGCTATACGTAGCCTTCAAAATGGCGTTTCTAACGGAGGTGCATTCCAAGCAGAGAGCTATCACTGAGTTTCTTTTGGCGGAAAAACAGAGCATCGCAGATCTTCATAGGCGTTCGCAGAATCTCTACAGAGAACTGGTAGTGAATAAGAGCACGGTGAGACGCTAGGCGAGGCGCCTATCTTAATGGCAACAAAGTCGCGCAAACCTAACAGATCTCCTGCGAGCCGGCCAGCCGCACGTAACTGGGATTCCTGTAATGATGGAAACTGAAGACACGACTTCAGCATGTTCGTCGCCACATAAATGCAAACGAACTTTTCCTTATGCGTGACAACGCAAGGCCTCACACAAGTCTGCGCACCCACGAGGAGCTCACAAAATTTCAGTGGACTATTCTTCCTCATACATTCTATTTTCCGGATTTCGCAACTTCCGATTTCCATTTGCTTCGCCAAATGAAGGACGCTCTCCGCAAAAAGCAGTATGTGGATGATGGGGTGGTTATTGACGCAGCAAGACGTCCGATGTCTACCAGCAGAGTGGTACCATGTCGTCATGCAGGGCCTCCCAGTAAGGTGGCGTAAGACCGTAGTACTGAAACGAGATTAAGTTGAAAAATTGGGTTTTGTAGCCAAAAAGTGAGGAAAATCGATCCACCGTTGACCAAATATTTCTACTAAAAGTAGCCATATCAAAATATTGGGAACACAAGAAAATAATGGGAATATTGTTTGTTGATCTTAAAAAAGCCTACAAAAGTATACACACAGAAACGTTGTGTTGATTGTTTGGTTGGTTGGTTTGGGGTATAAAGGGACCAAACAAAAGGGTCATCAATCCCTTTCTCCTGACGCAAGCACCACTCAAGGTACGAAAACACTTTAACACCACACCTAAAAATAAAACGAATGGAACGAACAAAAAAAACGGGGAAAAGGTACACCACAAGGAAAAGTAGAAGAAGATATTAAAATTGTAGAGCATATGGTCTGGGACGGCTGATCACAATAATAAAAGAGGATAAGCCAGCCACTTTGCAACACATTAAAATGTCCACCCCAAAAATACGAGTCGAAATGAACACATGTAGGGAAAAGACGACCACCAAGACAAACAAATGAAAAGAAAGTGCGACGGAGTTAAAATGGAGGGAGGGTGGCGACCTCAGAGAGAATGCCCACCCATAGATGGTACGATAAAGAAAACCTCACGAATAAAACGTAAATCTAAATCTGCTGTTGAGACATTGTCGCCCAACACCGAAGGTAGGGTGCTGGGAAGGCTAAAAGTCCGCTGCAGAGCGGCTAAAAGTGGGCAGTCCAGCAAGATGTGGACGACAGTCATACGTAAGCCACAGTGACACTGAGGTGGGTCCTCGCAACCGAGGAGGTAGCCATGTGTTAGCCGCGTATGGCCAATGCGTAACCGGCGAAGAACCACAGAGTACCTGCGAGAGGCCCGCATGGAGGTCTTCCAAGCTTTCGTAGTCTCCTTAAGGGCACGCAGTATGTTGTGGGTACTGAGATTATGCCATTCCGTCTCCCAAAGCTGAAAAACCTTGCGGCGTAATAATGATCGCAGGGATTCCGATCTCCAGCAGCGGTTTCGGTGTAGTCAGTTTGGCGAGCCTATCGGCAAGTTCCTTTCCTGTGATTCCGATATGGCCTAGGATCCACACAAACACCACAGAGCCACAGGACCGTTCCTGGGCATAGATGAACTCATGGATGGTCGCTACCAAGGGACGACGGGGGTAGCACTGGTCGATAGCTTGTAGGCTGCTCAAGGAGTCAGTACTGAGAAGAAACGACTCGCCAGGGCGTGAGCGGATGACTCAAGAGCACGAGAAATGGCCGCTAGCTCTGTAGTGAAAACACTGCAGCCATTTATCTAGGAGTCCTTTTCAATATGGCCTCAGCGAACATACACGAAGCCACCTTGACCATCAGCCATCGAGCCATCAGTGTAAACCACTTCATGATCCTGGTACATGTCAAGAATCGAGGGGAAGTGACAGCAGAGAGCTGCTGGGTTATCTGAGTCCTTAGGACCGTATGAAAGGCCCAGGCGAAGCTTCGGCCCAGGTGTATTGGTGTACACCATGGAGGTGTACGTGAATGGACCTCGAGGAGAGGTGGTAAAGGCAAGGACTCCACTTCTGACAAAAGAGATTCGAGGCAAACCGCAATCTTAAGCCCTGACCAGGGCCTCCGACGCGGGAGATTAACCGCCGTGGATGGGAAGAAGAGACGGTGATTCGGATTCTCAGGAGAACTATGAATGTGTGCAACAGAAGTGGCGAACAATGGTGCATGCCTAACCTTCAATGGCGGGACTCTGGCCTCCACCAGGACGTTGGTCACTGGACTCGTCCTAAAAGCTCCTGTTGCCAGTCGAAAGTCACAGTGGTGCACTGGGTCGAGTAACCGCAACGCTCATGGCGCCGCCGAACCACAACCCAGTCTCCCACAATAAAGGCGGGATTGAACAAGGGCTCTGTTTAGCTGCAGCAGCGTAGAGCTATCTCCACCCCAGCAGCTGGTGCTCAGGCAGCGGAGGCCACTGAGGTACTGCCAGCACTTCCACTTCAGCTGACAATGATGACGAAGCCACGTCAATCAGGCGTCGAAAACCAGTCCAAAGAATCGATATGTCTCCACTAAAGTTAGTGGATCTTCATTAAGGTAAAGTTCTGGTTCCGGATGAACGGTACGACATGTGCATGACACACGACGTCTCGGCTGAAAACTGGAACCTGTGGGCTAGAGCTCATGACTGCGCCTTGTGGATGGCTCCCTCTAGGGGCCTCTCGGCAACACCAGTACTGGAGGAGCAGTACGAAATGCAGAATTCGTCTGCATAGAGATAATGTGAGACCGACGGCCCGTCAGCTGCTTCTAGACGTTAATGGCCACTAAAAATAGAGACACACTCAATACAGAACCCTACGGGACCCTATTCTCCCGGATATGGAGGCAACTATGGGAGGCACCAACTTGGACACGGGAAGTACAGAGCTTCAGAAAATTTTGGATAAAAATCGGGAGCTCGCCCCGGAGACCCCACTCATATAATGTGGCAAGGATATTGTGTCGCCAGGTCTACCTCGGCCAGTAAGCACAGTGTCACCCCACAACAAGTTATGGGTGTTAAAATCTCCCGAAAGTAGGAGAGGTTTAGGGAGCTGATGAGTCAGTGCAGCCAATGGGTTCAGCATCTGGAGGAAGATAAACGTTACAGACAGTTAGTTAGTTATTTCCTACATCGTCCTTATCCTGACAGCCACAGCTTGAAGAGGGGTTTGAAGGGTCACAGGTTCACTGCATACTGAGTTCAGCACATAGACACAAAATGCAGCTGACACTATTATAGGCACTATGGTTCTTGTAATATCCCTTATAGCCACGAAGGGGAGGGGTCTGCATTGCTGGGAACCAAGTTTCCTGGAGGGCAACGCAGAAATCAGGTATAAAGCTTAACACTTGCCGTAGCTCAGCCAGGTGGTAGAAAAAACCGCAGCAATTCCACTGAAGGATGACGTTATCGAAAGGCTGGGAAGGCATGAAGTATGCAAGGAGGCAAATTACACCTCAGGGTCACCTGTTGCCACCGAGTGAGTATTTGTATACATTCTTTTTGTGGGAGAGGCATCAGTGAGATCCAGGTCTTCATGGGATGCTGAGATCTCCACCCCATCCGCAGGTGCAGAATTGGTAAGAAGTGGTGTTGGGGCCACTGGAGGGTCGTTTTTCTTAGGAGACTTCTTTATTTGCTTGCCCTCTCGTTTCTCTTTAGGGGCTTGCTGGGAGGACTTCTCTGAAGTAATGTTCAAATGTGTGTGAAATCTTATGGGACTTAACTGCTAAAGTCATCAGTCCCTAGCTTACACACTACTTAACCTAAATTATCCTAAGGACAAACACACACACCCATGCCCGAGGGAGGACTCGAACCTCCGCCGGGACCAGCTGCACAGTCCATGACTGCAGCGCCCCAGACCGCTCAGCTAATCCCGCGCGGCTTCTCTGAAGTAGCTTCAGGCACATGGGAAGACAGTGAATATCTCTGTCCAGCAGCTTTTGGCTCCTTTAGTCACTGGCGAGTGTCTGCTGTGGCATTAGTGGAGACCCTGGGAGAGAGGGTTCCAAGAGACCCCTTCTTCATGAGAGGAGCCGAAGGAGGCTGTTGCTTCTCCAGCTGGGGGGGGTGGGGGGGGGGAGGGAGGGACCAATGTCTCCGGCATTTGGTGGAAGGGGGGGGGGGGCCTTGCTCCTGCAGTACGTCCTTTGGGAGCAACGGAAGGAGATTTTGCCCCCTACCACCAAGGGTTTCGATGTATTCTGGACGCCTGGAGGGCCCACTGTTCGTGACACAGTGTGTGGTAAGACTGGTACTTATGATGGCGGCGGTAATGTAGTTGCAGCGTATGTGGACATCTACTGAATGGGGTGTAATCCTTCAAATTTGCGTTTAGCTTCTTGGTAAGTCAATCAGTCCAAGGTCTTGTACTCCACGATTTTCTGCTCCTTCGGGAGTACTGTGTAGTCCGGCGAGCAGGGGGAGTGCTGCTCTCTGCAGCTGATACAAGTGGAAGGAGGTAAACAGGGAGTATCTGAATGCAGTGGACGTCAGCAGTCTTGAAATGTGCCCGAATTTCCAGAACTTAAAGTACTGCATAGAGGGAGGGACGTATGGTTTAACATCACAGCGGCAAACCATCACCTTGACCTTTCCAGGCAATAAATCATCCTCAAAGGCCAAGATGAAGGCACCAGTAGCAACCCTGTTATCTTCGTGTCCCCAGTAAACGCCCCAGATGAAATAAACACCCTGCCATTATAGATCGGCGTGGAGCTCGTCGTCAGACTGCAAGAGGAGGTCGCGATGGAAAATAATCCCCTGGACCATGTTGAGGCTTTTATGGGGAGTGACGGAAACAGGAATATCACCCAGCCGGCCACAAGTGAGTAATGCCCGGGGTTGGGCTGGGAATGCTGTCTCAATCAAGACTGCACCGCTTCTCATCACAGACAGCGTTGTCACATCCCCAAATTTATCCTCAAGATGTTCGACAAACAATTGAGGCTTCATAGGTGGAAAGGAGTCCCCGTCCATTCTGCTACCGACTAAATACCGAGGCGATTATGGCTCTCTTCTTTCTGTAGCCCTAAGTTACTCCAGTGGTGCAGTGAGGGAGGGAAACGATTTAGGGTTATATCTGTCAGCATTGTACACGATCTTGCCCTTCTTAGAGACTGCTTGCGCCGTATGGTCACCAGCTATAGATGACTTAATCCGCTTCATTGCGGGTCATACGCCCTGGTGCCACCCACTCCGTTCAGGGGCTCTTCCCACAGGCGCCACCCAGCCACAGCAAAGGCCACCTGGCATGGTGGCCGTTCTTGGGAGTCCTGATGCCCCAGGAAGACAGGCATCTACTCCTTGCATACGTGGGGAGTTTACAGATTAGGCATCAGCAGTGCAATCCCTACAACCAAATGGGTACACGACGGCCCCACCACAACGGACTGACTACCATGGTGGATATTGGGCGCAGAGAAATCCAAACTGCCATGGGGGCGAAGGAGGACAGAAGACAACGGAAGAAGGTGTCATACCCCGGAAAGTGTCCTCCCCAAATACACTCCTGGAAATTGAAATAAGAACACCGTGAATTCTATGTCCCAGGAGGGGGAAACTTTATTGACACACTCCTGGGGTCAGATACATCACATGATCACACTGACAGAACCACAGGCACATAGACACAGGCAACAGAGCATGCACAATGTCGGCACTAGTACAGTGTATATCCACCTTTCGCAGCAATGCAGGCTGCTATTCTCCCATGGAGACGATCGTAGAGATGCTGGATGCAGTCCTGTGGAACGGCTTGCCATGCCATTTCCACCTGGCGCCTCAGTTGGACCAGCGTTCGTGCTGGACGTGCAGACCGCGTGAGACGACGCTTCCTCCAGTCCCAAACATGCTCAATGGGGGACAGATCCGGAGATCTTGCTGGCCAGGGTAGTTGACTTACACCTTCTGGAGCACGTTGGGTGGCATGGATACATGCGGACGTGCATTGTCCTGTTGGAACAGCAAGTTCCCTTGCCGGTCTAGGAATGGTAGAACGATGGGTTCGATGACGGTTTGGATGTACCGTGCACTATTCAGTGTCCCCTCGACGATCACCAGTGATGTACGGCCAGTGTAGGAGATCGCTCCCCACACCATGATGCCGGGTGTTGGCCCTGTGTGCCTCGGCCGTATGCAGTCCTGATTGTGGCGCTCACCTGCACGGCGCCAAACACGCATACGACCATCATTGGTACCAAGGCAGAAGCGATTCTCATCGCTGAAGACGACACGTCTCCATTCGTCCCTCCATTCACGCCTGTCGCGACACCACTGGAGGCGGGCTGCACGATGTTGGGGCGTGAGCGGAAGACGGCCTAACGGTGTGCGGGACCGTAGCCCAGCTTCATGGAGACGGTTGCGAATGGTCCTCGCCGATACCCCAGGAGCAACAGTGTCCCTAATTTGCTGGGAAGTGGCGGTGCGGTCCCCTACGGCACTGCGTAGGATCCTACGGTCTTGGCGTGCATCCGTGCGTCGCTGCGGTCCGGTCCCAGGTCGACGGGCACGTGCACCTTCCGCCGACCACTGGCGACAACATCGATGTACTGTGGAGACCTCACGCCCCACGTGTTGAGCAATTCGGCGGGACGTCCACCCGGCCTCCCGCATGCCCACTATACGCCCTCGCTCAAAGTCCGTCAACTGCACATACGGTTCACGTCCACGCTGTCGCGGCATGCTACCAGTGTTAAAGACTGCGATGGAGCTCCGTATGCCACGGCAAACTGGCTGACACTGACGGCGGCGGTGCACAAATGCTGCGCAGCTAGCGCCATTCGACGGCCAACACCGCGGTTCCTGGTGTGTCCGCTGTGCCGTGCGTGTGATCATTGCTTGTACAGCCCTCTCGCAGTGTCCGGAGCAAGTATGGTGGGTCTGACACACCGGTGTCAATGTGTTCTTTTTTCCATTTCCAGGAGTGTAGTTGAATTGCAGGTGGAGATGCAAACCCATGGCAAGAGGTTCAGGAGATCGAATCTAAGGGCACTATGGATAATTCATGCACCACGTAAGGCGTCCTTCTCCATATGGCCCGCACTTCTGTAGAATTTGGAAAATGGCAGGTCGAACCATAAAATGGGACCTGAAATTGTAGGGCTGAAAAGTGTGAGACTCCTTTTAGTCGCCTCTTACGAAAGGCAGGACTACCTCGGGCCTATTCTCACCCCCGGACCCGCAGGGTTTTCTTGCGATGATTTTTCGTAGGGTGCTCAACATCGCGGTCATCAGCGCCCATACAAGTTCCCAGGTTTTCGATTTCCAATTTCGCTATGTCTCGAATGATGATTAGATGAAGATGGCAACACAAACACCCAGTCCGCAGACTGAGAAAATCCACGACCCCACCGGGAGTCGAACCCGGACTCTGTGATCCAGAGGCAGCAACACTAGCTTCTACACCACGATCTGCGGACACAGAAATGTTGTGGAAGGAAATGCAGATATTTGGAACGCCTAAAAAGATTACAAATATTTTGAAAGCTACACTGGAATGCTCGAAAGAGATAGTGAAAAAATGGAGAATACGCCATCGCTTTTGACATAAAATCAGGAGAAAGGTAAAGAGATTGAATATCACCACTCTTTTCCAACATAATACAGAAAGGACTGGATGCAGCAAGGAAAGCAGCATAGGAATAAAAATGAATGTATTGGCCTTTTTAGATGTAATATAAAATGCTGAAAATCTAAATGGCTTCAGATACTGGCAATAAAGCTATTTTTAAAAAGCAAAGGAAGTTGAGTTAGAGGTAAATGACAAGAAAACAAAATTCGTAGGGGGGTAGAAAAGATTTACAAGACAAAAATTTGGGAAAACCAGCAGATTTATTTCCATATATTTGAAGCAACACATGAGTTTAAATATGTAGAAGTGGTAATAAACAACATAAATGATAAGAAACAAGAAGTAGAAGTGAGGATCCAAAGCGTCATATCCACTCAACAAATTACTGTCCTCCAAAAGTCCTTCAAAGTGATTTATATTAAGCATATTTAAAACTATAATCAGAGTAGTATTACCTATACTATATGGGCAAAAACATGGAGGACAAATATTAAGGCAGAAAGATAAAGGTAGTTGGCAACAAAATCCCGTGGAAGATATTTGGACCAATTTGTGAGGGAGGAGAGTGGCGAAGAAGGAAAGACGGGAGCTCAGGGAGATGTGTAATGAGCTCGAAATTGGCGCTGAAGCTGAGGCAGAGAGACAGAGGGGCCGGCCACATCTAAAGGAGAGAGGAGGTATCAAGACAGAGAGGTGTTAGAGAAGGAACCTGAAGGACGAAGACGTTTAGGCAGACTGAAAATAAGATGAAGAGACCAGGTAGCCAAGGACCTACAGACACTTGGAAGAAGATGCCAAGCACAGAACGCTGCAAAGGGAATTACATGACAAGGCCAAAAACCGACTGCCGTTTGCGCGGTAGGAAAGTAGGTAAAGAAGTAAATTCATGTGGAGGCTGGGTTCTAAATGTCTCTTAGAACTATGCAAAATTTTGATATTATCTGGTTGAACTAGTTTTATAACAATTTAATAGACTGTCATTTTCATCTTCAAAAAGTAATTATATATTTGACGACAAATAAACTTTGGTCGAGGCTACAGACTGACGCAATAAATAAAACTACATTCTTTCTTTTCCGTAGTTCTTATTTTATCTTAAATCTGATTTTTCTTGATTAATTATAAAATTTGCATATTGTGTACTCGCGGTCAGGGATTCGACTTTTATAATATTTGAAATAAGTGTACAAGTTTAGGCAAAAAAATCCGTTCTACAAAGTTTGTGACATACGTATGTCTTTCATCTTCAAGAAACGTGTACATTTGTTACAGACAAATTTGTTATTATTTCGGTCAGAATTACATGGCATGTACTTACATCGGATAGTGGCGTTACATTAGTCTCTCTGTATCTAATATTGTTACTCAAGATTTCTAGTATTGGAGGATTTTCGAGGAAGTTCTCTTGAGCATTTTGATTTCAACAGATGATCGGTACTAATAAAGTATTAATGATAAACGAGAACCAACACAACTGTATCGATATACATTTATTACCATCAGGTTACAAATGTCTAAAAATTTTGACCTGAATGACCATGACCTGCTGCTTAGGAGTTTCTCAGACATAGTGCAAGGCCGTCCGCTTTTCTTGATTATCGCAAATGATTTTTCGTATCACTTGTGAGTAGCAGAGTTAGGATACTAGCAGGATACTAGCCTTCGTGTTAAAGGATAAAATGAAGCTGAAATACAGTGAATAGTCTCTGTAACAGAATATGAAGCAGAAAGATGGTCTAGAGACAACTAAATGGTGGTATTTCAGAAGTGAACGATGTAGATAAGTTTGTCACATAACATTCCTAGCTGAGTACGAAGGCTCCCCGTTTTGACTTCCTCATAGCCACTTTATGGTAATAGGAGAATGGGGACTTTATTTAGACTGAAGCTGAGGGACTGGTATTTCATTAGCTGTGGTCAGAACCTGTTACACTGGTTGAGAGCCAGCGAGTTTCCAATATCGGCACGTGTTCTGCTTAACTTGCTAGAAACAAACTTCCGGAAAGTCGTAGCAGGAAGCTGCAATTTTTCTATGGAATTCTGTTAGCGGGAGTGGGAAATGGCCAATGATATTTCCTATATTCTGCTCCTGAGGTCGATTGGCTGAAAGCATCGATGTTAAAACAATTTTTTGAAGTGGCTGGGGATTGGCAATACGAAGAGGGTAGGCCAGCAGCGCTCGGGGTTTATGGAAGGAATCTTGCACATTGTGTGTTGGGGGGGGGGGGGGGGCGGGGGGGAGGCGATGGTTCATCAGTGCTGAGTGTATTAAGTCGGCAGCGAGTGATCCTCAGTGATCAACAAGATTGTGTAACCCTTTAAGTGCCACCGTTACGTATATATACCACTGGCCTCCGATGTTGTTTATCACTTTATCTGCTAAAAGCAATTAATATTATTGGTATTAATGTAGTCACAATAATTTCTCTGATAAGTATGTACATCGTCTTTACGTTTCTCAGTCTGTAGGTCTGATATATCAGCAAACAAGTGAGTAATGGTATGAAAATTTACCGATGGCCTTTGAGAACTCGCCTTCAGCGATGCTTTTGTTTTCAGCTAGCATTTGTCACCTGTGCATTTACTCTTCTGATATCTTCTGGTATAAACGATTGTAAATCAATTCACAGTAACATTTCCTACATTATCAAATATAGAATCAATACGGGACTCATTTGTAAACGTATATGCAGCTACTTTTCTTTCACAAGGTATACGGAAATAGGCAGTTTGACGTGAATTCAGTTCCTACTTATATTTAATGTTACTGATTATATGCTGTAAAATGCTTCTTCTAATAAGGAACGAGCATTGTAGATAACATTTTTTCACAAATTATCTCGAAAGTATTAGTCGCTGAGATAATACAAATTTTTGCTGCCGACAGCGCACATGCAGAATAATTATTGAAAACACGCAACATATTTAAAACAATTTATGCACAGGTTTGAGTGTAATAGCCATATTAATTATTTATTTTTGGTTAGTTTTTATAGTTAGAGGGCTCATACTGACATTCGTGAATATTTCTTTTAGATCTATAAGAATGACCTCTTGTGGGTGGCGTAGTTCCATAGCCGATGAAGCAGTGGCTGATTGTGTAATAAACTGCTGGGGTGAGATGACAAAACAGCACGCCGGCGATCCAGAATTTGGAAGAGACTCTGATGCAGATGATGTGGCTACTGTTCTTACAGTTTCAAGCATTACATACTCCAGGAACTGATAGTCCGTGCAACACATTATGGACCAGTGCCTGAAATGTCTAATACAGATGGAACAGGCAGCGTAGACATGTTTGCCTGTGTTTAAAGAAGCATTTCATGAAATCGTGAAACAGTCTGATACTGAAGTGGCTGCAAATGTGTATTAACATGTACAGTCTAAATTTGGCTGTGAACCCCAGTCCTCTGGGAGAGGACGACGATTCAAACCCGCGTCCGGCCATCCTTATTTAGATTTTCCGTGATTTCCCTAAATAGCTTCAGAAATATGCCAGGATGGTTACTTCGAAACGGCACAGCCGACTTCCCTCCCCAACCTTCCCTACTCCGATGGGACCGATGACCTCGCTGTTTGGTCCCCTCCCCCGAACGAATGAACCAAACAACCAACCAACCAATCCAGCCCTACGTTAACACCCCTAACAGACGCTTTAGGATGAGACCGATCATGAGGCTGAAACAGTTGCACGAAATGCACGTTAGTGCCACCAGTTTGAATAGCTATCTTTACCAAGTCACCACCTACATCATATTCCCCGTCCCTATCAATACTATTTCCTGTTCCACCCAAAATCACTACCTCATCCTCCTTCGTAAAACTCCTACGTAACTCCCCTATGCTCTCAGTCACCTGAGCCAACCCTGCACTAGGCTTCACAATGCTGATGACTTGGTACTCAGTCCCCAACACTTACTGCAACTGCTAGCCCACGTCTCTACCGTGCGAACTGCCATTTTCTTTCTGTTAGAATTTGAAACTGACTGACTTCCTGACTGCTGAGAGCTGTTGCACGTTTCCTACACCCACAGCTACAAGAGGCTCCTCTCCGTAGCTCCGACAAATCTATTGTATATACGCAAAGTACAACTGTCTGAATACCTCCTCCTCCTAGATGCATTCTTACCAACTGCCAATTATCATTCCCCAGCACACTTCACCCTCCTCAACCTATCTAGTTCCTCCTTTGCGTCTGGTAACTTTACCTGAAGGACACAGATCTTACGCTCCTGCTCCTCTGTCAACTTATTTCTGCTACAGGTTCTGCATTCACAGCAGAGGATCTGGCTAGAATGCCCAGTGACTTCCCCACTGAATTCTTCCCAATGAAAATACTTTCAACAAATCCCACACCGTAACCCACCACTCACAAACCTACGAAAAATCCAACGCTTCCCATTCTTTCTAAAATTTTAACAGTTACTGAAAAAACAAAACGTCTACGTTACCCAAGTTCGATTACAACAGTAGAACTATTTAAAGAACTAACAATAGTGGTCTCAAAATTCTCTTTCTACTAAGGAAGCAAAAACTATTATTAATACTACTAAACCACAACTAATACCAGTACCACCAAAGCATCACACAATTTCTTAGCTAAAACCAAAACTTCAAGCGGCCACTGGAACACTCAACGAAATTGTAACAGTGAATGAAAGTTTTAATAAAATCTTTCACTAGAAACAATAAACGTCAGCTGGAATCTACCGAACCAAATCTACTGAACGACTTCAACGCACTGACAACTCTAAAAAATACAGTGGCCGAACTTTTCCAAAAGATTATGACACCGTTATTTCGCCACAAACAGCATGAGACTTCATTGAAAACTACTAAATTTAATAACTGTATAATAGTGCACAAACAACGTTGTCAGACATAAGAACCACTACAACTGCAACTGTACGCCGAAAAATGTAAACACACTGCTAATATTTGGATGAACGATTGAAAACTACTAAATATAATATTCGAATACAATGCGCAAACAGTTTTGACAGTACTTATCTTTATAACCGCTACAGCTGCAACCGTACGCCCCGAAATGTAAACACACTGCTGAGGCCTGAGGCTTGGATGAACGACGTAAGCACACTCACGATAACAGACCACTCGAGTCAATAACACAGAAAGAAAGACTGAGAAGAATAAAAATCCACTAACAAGTTACTTTAACAGAAAATATTACCACAAATAAACTTTAAAATAAGTAACTGAAGACTAAAACTTTATAAAATACTGACGAGCAGCTTCAACAACAGCCCATCACACGTGACGTCACATCAAAGATCTTTTGCCAGATCAGCTGAAAGAAAAAAATTTTCAATACGTTGAGTCACTATCATCAAAAAGTCCATAGATATCGTTATATGCAGCAATACTTTTAACTGTCCGCGTGGAGTAGCCTCTCGGCCTTAGACGCCTTGCAACGGTTCACGCAGCTCACCCCGTCGGAGGTTTTAGTCCTCCCTCGGGCATGGGTGTGTGTGTTGTCCTTAGCATAAGTTAGTTTACGATAGATTACGTAGTGTGTAACCCTAGGGACCGATGACCTCAGCAATTTGGTGCCATAGGAACTTACCACAAACCTCCAAATTTACCTTTAACCGGGCAGTGACTTATTTTAATGGGGAATGGAAGCGACCTCTAGACACTGATAGACTACACATAAATTCGTTGAGTGGGTTAGGGCCCAACGGGTGCCACTAGCATCATCGACATCGAAACTTTCTATGGCAATATGATGACGATAAGTACTTCCTAATGAAGAGGACGGAGGTTATCATTTAAATCTCGAGATATTCTTTAAATTACATGATTTAAAAATAAAATGGATGTGAAGTAAGTAAAATACACTGAAATTTAATTAATGGAACGATGGGCATAATATCAGTGAACATGCATTGACATGAAATGATAGCAGTACAAGCCCATAAAAAATTCTAAACCTGTAATGCAATAAATAATCAGTGAGAAATGAAAATTTGTGGAAGCGTGCGACACTAATCCGAGTATCCTCTTTATTGAGAGTAGTCGCTATAACCAGCAGGCTATCGTTCCTTTCCATATTCGCACCAAATTCATCTTCTTCGATGATAGTCTACGCTGAGTAATTATTGACTTCTCAAGAAGATTTGCCTTCTTAGCATTCGTGATACTTTTACAACTACAGTCTTTTTTAGGAAATAGAATTCCTCTCGAGTGTTAAAATTCCTTATAAATGAAATTTTTTCTTAGTAGCTAATATATTTGAAGGATTGTAAACCTTCTTCGAAGCTTCAGAACTTCGGGGAAATAAAAACTATGTTAGGAAGTAAGTAGTTCATCCATAAAGAAAGAAGAAAATGTCTGGCAGTCACAACTCTTTCTCGAGTCAAAAATCTTCTACGTGTGTTAATTTCTCTTTGTCAAACTAAACTGTTCTTGTAAAATGCAAGATTTACTTGGGTATTAAAATTTGTTCTTTACTGGGGAGGATGTCTTTAAGTTCCCCGTATCACAACGCCGTAGCTCCCATTTCTAAAACTAGGTTATGGATCTTCCGCTACACCCTCTTCCATTTCACTTTTGCGTGTTTTTGTTCTACGGAATTTCTTAGGCAGCCCTTTACCATTTTGTCATAGTTTTAGCGGTGGCTTGAGGTGATAATTTTTTAATAGCTATTCTAAAGTTTATGCAGTCTAAAATAATTTGTATCTCTATGTATCGGCCCTACAATAATTAGCGGCATGCAGATTTTTTGTTTCAGTTCCCGAAACAGTTATTTTCTTTAGCCATTGTAGTTTTTTTTCTATGGCTTTGTGTGTTTCCCTAAGAAAAAGGACTGTCGATTCTGCTATGATATTTATAGTTCCTACTATCTGAGAAATCTGGCGTAGTCCACGTATTTATTTATTTCAGTCTTCTATTAGTCCAGCTTCTCCTCCATCCTCTCTCTGTTCATCTCCTCCTCACCTCTCGTTCAGTCTCCTCCTCCTCCTTTTTTGTCAGTCTGCTCCTCCCACATCCATCTGCGAATCTCCTCCACCATCTGGATCTCTCTTCATGTCGTCCTCTTTCCTTTCTTTGTACATTTCCTCCTCTCCCCTCTCTCTGTCCACCTCCTCTTCTTACCTTTATCTGTCCATCTCCACCTCTCCCTTCTATCTGTCAATTTCCCTCTCCCTTGCCTCTGCCCATCTCCTCCTCCTCCTCCTCCTCCTCCTCCTATCTCCTCCTTCCCTCTCGTTGACTATCCAGCTCCTCCTCCTACCTTCTCTCTCCACATTATCACACTCACCCCAATAGGAGGCAGCTGGTTCTTACCCCTACATTATTTCTTTCCGTATTGTAGTTAATGTGTGTACCATATTTGACTGAAACCGGTCCAGGGGTTTAGAATGAGTTTTTTACCAGTGGGTATGTTCACAGTCGCACATGCCAAATACATATATTTCACACATACTGAACGAACGTCACGCGTGTTTGTATACATATTTCACTTCTGTGTCTAGCGAATTTCGCCCTGCAATTTCATTTTCACGCAGATTAATGTTTATGACAGCGTATCTCTTGAACTATGTGCTGTACAGAGATGTAATTCAGAAAGAAAATGTGTTGCATTACCTATTGAACTCCCTCGTAGCTCCTGAACTATGTGCCGTAGAATGATATAATTTTTCACGTGCATCCAGTGGTATATGTTCCTACTGTCTGCGAAATCTGTTGCGAACAGGGTTAGTAGTATAAAGGTAATAAATTAAAACGTAATGCATGACGAGTGCTTTCTCACGCATCTCAGTGTTTATGACGTCACATCTCCTGCACTATATGTCGTATAATGATATATTTTTGTAGGTGCATTCAGCGACATATATAGACGCTGACTGCAAAACGTTTTTCGAACAGAGTTACTAGCAAAGAAGTAATAAATTAAATGATCATGCATGATGTACTAGCTTTTCACATATCTCAGTATCTGACGTAATATCTTCTGAAATATGTGTTGTATAACGATACACTTTTGCAGATACATACAGCGGCATACGTGGATAGTTTCCGCGAAATGTGTTGCAAACTGAGTTAGTAGCAATGAAGTAACAGACTGAAACATTAATTATGTTGCAGTTTTTTCTCGCATCTCAGTATTTGAGTCTCATATCCTAAATTACGAGTCGTACAATGATTTATTTTTGTAGGTACATTCAGTGGGCAGATGAGGATATTGTGCACGAACAATATTGCCAATAGATTTAGTAGCCACGAAGTAATAAATTTAAACGTGTTGCATGATGAGATAATTACTCACGCATCTCAGAGTTTATAAAGTGATATCTCCTGGACTAAGTGTCGTATCACGCAATTTTTCTGTCCCATTAAGCGATATATGTGAATACTGTCTGCAAAATGTGTCACGAATACAGTTAGTAGTAGAGAAGTAGTAAATTATTACTTCATGCATCATGTGGCAGTTTTACTGCATGTACAGCGAAAATGTATTAAGCGACGAAACTCCTTTCTTTTCATCATTTTGTTGGGTAGTCAGCGAGAAAAAGTTTCGCAAAGGTTTTAAATTAAGTGTGAAGTTTGTTGCAAGCCTCTAAGGGCACTCATTCTCAAATACTGGATAATACTGGGTTCCCAGATGGGAAATAATATGTGTACCATGTTTGGTTGAAATCAGTTCAATGGTTAAGGAGGAGATGTGGGTCGTACTTACATACCGGCTGATCAAAAAGTCAGTATAAATTTGAAAACTTAGTAAACCACGGAATAATGTAGATAGAGGGGTAAAAATTGACACATATGCTTGGAATGACATGGGGTTTTATTAGAACAAAAAAAAAAAACAAAGTTCACAAAATGTCCGACAGATGGCGCTGGACAGCAAAATGTCAGATACTGCGCATGACAATCGTGTGTAAAAGGAGCTGTAATGAGAGAGAAAATCAGGTGCGCCAACAGTCGCAGCATGTTGACGTTACCTGAAAAGGCGCTTTTAGTGAAGCTGTATTATCAGAATGGGGAATGTGCTAGTTCAGCGTTACGATCCTATCGCCATAGGAAGGGAATTCGAACGGGTAAAGGTCCTTTGACAAATGCAGCTGTGGCGAGAATGATTTCGAACTTCGAAGTTGTTTAGACGATAGACCCCGTAGTGGCCGACCGAGCACAAGGCGTAATGCTGCTGAGACAGTTCAGGAAGAGATGGAGACTGTAGCGGGTTCGTCTGTGCACGGGGAAGTCAGCGCTCGGGCAGTCGCACGTCGCACCGGCATTCCATACACTACTGTTTGGTTGGCACTGAGGCGTACTCTCCGATGCTATCCGTACAAAATCCATCGATATTATGAACTGTTACCTGGCGATTTAGTGAAGTGGAGGGCATTTGCGGTGTGGGAGTTTCAAAAGATGGCTGAAGATGACGATTGGTTGAGTAACGTGTTGTGGACCGACGAAACCATATTTCACGCCCCGACGGTCTGTCAACGCCCACAACTGCGGAATTTGGGCTACCGAAAATCCTAGAACTGTCGTGGAAACTCCATTGCACGACGAGAAAGTCACGGTATGGGTTGGATATACCACATCTACCGTTATCGGGCCTTTTTTTTTTTCGAGGAAATGCGTGATTCTGGTTTTGTAACTGCTACCGTCACGGGTGAGAGGTACGCCGATATGTTACAGAACGCATCATCCCCAGCCTGGCTGATAAGCACCTGCTGGAACGTAAGATGTTTATGCAGGATGGCGCTCCACCCCATATTGCTAGACGCGTGAAAGATCTCTTGCGCGCGTCGTTTGGTGATGATCTTCCGCTCAGCCGCCACTTTCGTCATGCTTGGCCTCACAGGTCCCCAGACCTCAGTCCGTGCGGTTATTGGCTTTGGGGTTACCTGAAGTTGCAAGTGTGTCGTGATAGACCGACATCTCTAGGGATGCTGAAAGACAACACCCGACGCCAATGCCTCACCATAACTCCGGACATGCTTTACAGTGCTGTTCACAACATTATTCCTCGTCTACAGCTATTGTTGAGGAATGATGGTGGACATATTGAGCATTTTCTGTAAAGAACATCGTGTTTGCTTTGTCTTACGTTGTTATGCTGATTGTTCTATTCTGATCAGATGAAGCGCCATCTGTCGGACATTTTTTGAACTTTTGTATTTTTTATTATTATTATTATTTTGTTCTAATAAAACCCCATGTCATTCCAAGCATGTGTGTCAATTTGTACCTCTCTATCTACATTATTCCATGATTTATTCAGTTTTCAAATTTATACTGACTTTTTGATCACCCAGTACATACACACACACATACGTACATCTAATTTTATAATTTGTATGGATTCCTTCTTGGATTCCTTGTGGAGATTTTGAGTCGAAAATTGCTCTCAAAAAACAAGCACGCCTTTTGTAACAACCGTCATGGCGTAAAGTTTCTCAGCCCTTGCTATAGGAGGATGTAGGACCGTTACGAGATATATTGTTTCACTTCATCTAAAATCTCCGCCCTCTGGAGTCTTTCTTGTTCCTTGCCTTTGTTACTGAACAGTGGCTATAACGTGTTGAGTTTATTTGCACATATCTCCGGGATTTGGCCTAATTTTTAAACAGAGCTGTGTTACGTTTTTGTTATATTGATTCACTTTTCTTGGTACGCATTATTTCCTTGGCCCAGTTTCATTAGTTGCGTTCTCGGATTACTGAATCTAGCTCCCCTTGCTAGTTACTAGCTATGGATCTGGTGGTCTAGCGATTAGGGGCAATTCCTGAGGAGAGAGAGTTCTTCTTTTTGTGGTAGGGTAGAAGTAGCGATGCGATGTAGGGGTAGATTTTACTTTTGTTTCTTTTTCTTAAATTTCAAATATCACTTTAAGAAGTAGATAGTTAGAGGAAAAAGGAGGTAAGAGGTGTGCCTGGAAACCGATAGGTCGCGAGATCGAATACTCATCCGTCTAGCCTTCACCTCTCAATATTGTAAACATACCCCAGATATAAAATGTAGGCCCCCTTTCCGCTACTGGATAAATGGGGTGGATTAGAAACACGCAGTTTGCCTATGTGGAGCTCCATTGAAGGAACTGCACCAGGCCACTGAGCAACATTAAGTTATTACTACCTGTTTCTATTGCTTCTACGTCATTCTCGATGAAACTCATATAATCCACGTAAGCGTGGCAGATTGTTTTAGCGTGACAAAATTTGTAGTCGTGGTAATATTAAATGCAGGGTTTTAACCAAGGATTCATAGCAACGCGGCTTATTACGATATTGAATACTGGGCATCTTTGAGCGTTTATGTGGTAGCGATGCAGTACGCTTGCAATTTATTTTGAATGTTTTGGTATTGTTGCGTAAAGACTTTGGATGGCTTCGATAAACTGGACTTGAGCCCCATATTTGCCAGGACATTGAATAAAATTTGTTACTGTACCTATCGAACGCTTTATCAATGTCTAAAACAATCAAACCCAATTTAGTTTTACAGGTCCGTGTAAGGTTGATAGTGCCTTATAATCTTTGCATCGAGCTGAAGCATATTTCATTCAATCGTTCTATTTTGTTCACTGCCTTCATTTAACATTTACCTACAGTGAGAGCCATGTTAGTCTAGCAATTACTAAAGGCTGATTGTGTCGCCATATTCCAAGAGCAGGCTGGACATACTACGTCCTGTCGCTGCACTGCCTTCTTAAGAGTTATTTAGGCTTGTTTTTAAACAACTATTTATGCCACAAAAATTTTGTAATCAGCGTTTAATAATGTTATTGTTCGGAACACTGGTTACTAAGGCCATAAGCTGCCAGACGAATCCTTCGATAAAAAGATGCTTGCAAATAGTTCGTTACACTTACAGGTGAATTATGTGTCAGCTATTTTCCACATCAGCGCGTGAATTCAAGGGCTAACTTACCAACTCTTTGAAATTTATTTCTCGGCGCTGTCTTAATTGTGTGTCTTATGGGCTGTTGAGTGAGGGGATTAACAGAGCCTTTCCGTCTACGGCTGGGAGATTACTGGCAGGATATTCTGCATTTTCTCTTTTCTGCTCTGCGTTAGTTGTTACATCGGTGTAGAGCGTTGTGAAATGTGTAGCTGCAGATTGCCTGAAATTTGGCTGCAATATATAGAATGATTCACAAATCTGTTAATGTTCTATTAGCTTCTGTTTAGTGTGTTTAGTCTACGTATCGTTATTAGGTAGAAATATTCTCTTTATTTATATTGAGAATACAGCGTATTCAAACTGTTCTGGCCTGTAATGATTGGAGGGTAATGGACTTCGTTCAGATTTACTCCATTTGATGTGAATTATATTTCTATGCAGATTGTCATGTTCGTAATAACGACCATCCAGCAGTTTCCAAGCGCGCTGGTAGAGGAAAGCGCCGCCCTGCCACAAGAACTTCTTACCAACCCAGTAACCAACATGGGAGCGCTTTGCATAGCATTCAGAGTAGTCCCAGGTGTCCGCGCATGTTGTTAAGAATCGTGTCCCGCCTTTTGTAATATCCATGGGACTATCATAAATCGCGGTGACTTAAGTGTAATTATTGTCTTGGAATAAAAGTGTCATTTATGTTCGTCTCATTGCTTATTTCTTTCAGTTACTTTCCGTACTATACTATAGCATTTCTTTCCATGTATGGTCCAAGTTTCATAAAGCTATGTTATTTGGCGAAGATACATGAGGTGTAAGTTATTGTCGTCCTTACATTTTCACACCAGGGTACTATAGTAACAATCTAAATTTCCTTTCGCATTCGAAGCTGTGACAAAGCTGCCAACGCGAATTACTATCTGCCTCTGGCTCTATTTCTCTCGATCGGCTACCAGCTGATTCAGGCCTGAACCACCTTCTCTCCCTCTTCGTTTCCTTCACCATCCGGACTGCCGAGTGGACTTACAACCCGGCCTCGACGCGCAACAAGCAGGCTCTACTTAGAATATATCAGAATTTAGTTTATTCAAATCTTTTATTTCAAAAAATATTGGACGCCCTTCCCCCTTTCCCATATTGATCACGCTCCAGTTAAACGTCTGTCCACCGCGTAATCGTCTGATACAGCGTTATCAGCATCTGGCAGAGTTAGAAAGTGACGCCGTTGTAGTTACCAATTCAGCCATCTGGTCGAATCGTGGAATATACAGATTTGTAGGGCACTTGGATTTGAAAATGGCCTGATATTGACTGCGTCAGAATGTGAGGGCAAGCATACTCGTCTTCAACATTCTGGTCCTTTACGTCTGACAAATTCAAGGGTGGATCATTGTACTGTGCACCAAGTACATTGTATTGCCTCCAAAGCTGCACCTGCCATCCAAGAACAAGTAATGGATTCCCTGCTACATTCTGAGTCATCCCGCACCGGAGACTATTTGCAGGCGTGCTAGGGATTTACCATCGCATACGCAGGTTGCCGTGAACATCACAACAAACGGCCTCCTTTGGAGTAATGCTGTGACCATGAAACATGGACTGGTGTTTTCAGTGATGTAACGCTGTTCCACAATACACTACATGACCACCGTCGACAAGTTTGACGTTGAGCTGGGATGAGGTCCCATTATTCTAATGTTCGAAACATGCACATCGGCATTATTCCCGGCTTTGTGGTGTGAGGGGCCATCGGGCATGACTTCAGGTCACGGATGGTAGTGAGACAGGGGAATCTGATGGCACAGTAGTACGTCACGGACATCATGAGTCCTCATGTGTTACCTCTCATGTGACAGTTAAATGGCACCACTTCTCAACAGGACAATCCTCATCCGCATGTGGCGTGCGTCCATATGAACTGTCTGGTGTTGCTGACAGAACAGCTTGCCTCAGGAGAGGATGCAACAGCTTTATGACACGCCTCCGAAACGAGTTAGTGCGCGCATCCTGTCTGGCGGGGAAGCGGAGGGAGGGCTACAACGTCGTATCGATTTATTTCTATCACACGCAGCGCCAGTCCTTATCCCTTATTGTACATATCCCTTTCCGTTCATTAATACTTCCTTATAATCTTTGCTTTGAACTAAAACACGTTTTATTCAGTCGTTTTATTTTGTTCACTGCCTTCATTTAACATTTGCCTCCAGTGAAAGACGACTTTACTACGCGATTATTAAAAATCTAAATGAAATATATGCTGTCCATCCTGAAACCGTGCCTATTACTTTTTGGGCAGTTACTGCAGCTGAGTGGAATTAAAGAAATTATTTTCGAAATAATAGCTACGATATTACAGCAAGCAGAAAGGGGAACTATGAAACTTTGATGACTCAGGAATTTTAAATCCGCACATACGAGCGAAGTACACTTAAGCAAATGAGAAAATACACACGTATTATGTAGGTTATTTAAGCTGCATGAATTGAATTAAAAAATCTGCGTTGTCAAGTTGATTATACTCGTCTGTTCCAAACCACTGCAATTTTCGAACTTACCTGGGTAAAACACTTTTTTGAAAAGTTTTCATATTCCTCGGGTAGTCAGGTAGGATGTCACTATGAAGTTCTTCTACCCAGATTTTGTAAATGCTCAGAAGCACATTATGAATAGGTGTGACCTACCCGTACTGCATTTATCAAGATAAATTTCCAGTTCTGTTTTACTAATTGGAAGGGAATTATTTCATAAATGTCCCTCAGCGCATCTCATTAGACTTCCATTAAAAACTAGGCCTTCAACATCAAGGTAGTCTTTCAGCCACTGTTTCTAGTGACATCGGACATCTTCATAGTTTCTCAGAACGTTTCTCCCTGTATCCATGATCATTATAAATCTGCTTTTTGGCTGATTGTGAACGGATTTTGCCTTTTGGTGAGCTAGGAATTTCCAGTTCTAAATCCTTTACCAGCATCTCCTCCCTGTTCCTGCATTAGCCTACATGTTGTCTTTATCTGTGTATACTACGCAAATAATCTACCTAACCCGCGAATAGTTTTTCATTGCTTAATCCCACTTCATCGGTGTGTGCGAATGTAAAATTCCAGAGCCATCCAAAGTTTCATAGTTTCCGCTTTTGTTTACTGTGACATTGTAGATGCTATTTCGAAAACAATTTTCTTAATTCCACATATGGATTGATGACATATATTTCATTTGGAACTTAAATAATTTTAGACTATATTGGCGTTCTCTAGAGGTAAATGTTAAATGAAGACAGTGAACACACTAGAACGATTGAATAACTCCACTTTAGTTAGATGCAAAGATTATACGACAATATCAATGATCAGAAGAGAATACGTACAATTTCGGGTGAAGACTGTTACTGAGACTGATAGGAATAAGGAAAAAATATCATGAGCATAACGACAGTTACGATAGGAAGAAAGATGGCAACCAGCTCAGCAGTGAAAACGCTGCAGCCAGCCGGCAATGAATGTTATTCGTAATGGTCCCCTAGAGTGAGAGCATAACCGACACGACCGGCAACCATCGAACCGTCAGTGTAAACAACGCCAGAGCCCTGATACGTCGCGAGGATGGAAAGAAAGTGGCGGCGGAAGGCCTCGGAGGGACTAAGTCCGGGCCCTGTGCCAAATCGAGCCGAAGGCAAGGGCGGGGCACGCACAACAGGGGTGTATGTAGAGGGGCCCGGAAAGGAGGTGGAAGAGGGAAAACCCCAAGCCCGGAGAGAAGCTCTCTGACGTGGACCGCGATCGTACAACCCGACCACGGCCGACGTTCTGGGAGATGGACGACCGACCGACTGAGGGAACAGGAGACGATAATTGGGATGCCCGGGCAAGCTACAAACATGCGTAGCATAAGCGGCCAGTAAACGTAGGCGCCGTAACCGCAGTGGAGAGACACCTGCCTCCACAAGTATGCTGTCCACAGGGCTGGTCCGGAAAGCACCAATGGCAAGTCGGATCCCGCTGTGCAGGATTGAGTCCAGCACCCACAACGCAGATGGGGATGCTGAACCATAAGCCAGGCTTCCATAATCCAGACGGGACTGGATTAACGCCTGGTAGAGCCGTAAGAGGGTAGATCGGCCGGCGCCCCAGTTGGTGTGGCTCAAGCAACGCAGAGCATTAAGATGCCGCCAACACATCTGTTTAAGCTGCCGAATATGTGGAAGCCACGTCAATCGGGCATCAAAATCCACACCCAAAAACCGATGTGTCTCCACCACAGCAAGAAGTTTTCCGGCAAGATAAAGCCGCGGCTCAGGGTGAACTGTTCGTGGGCAGCAGAAATGCATAACGCAGGTCTTGGCAGTCAAAAACTGGAAGCCATGCGCTACAGCCCAAGACAGTGCCTTGCGGATAGCGCCCTGCAGCTGACGTTCAGCAGCTGCAATGCCAATGGAGCTATAGTAGAGGCAGAGGTTGTCAGCATACAAGGAAGCTGAGACAGACGTTCCCACCGGCGCAGCGAGCCCGTTCATTGCAATTAAAAACAGGCAGACACTTAAGACAGACCCCTGCGGTACCCCGTTCTCCTGAACTCGGGGGGAACTATGGGAGGCCGCGACTTGCACGCAGAAAGTATGATGCGACGGAAAATTTCGTATGAAAATGGCAGCGTACCCCGAAGACCCCAACCATGTAGCGTAGAGAGGATGTGATGGCGCCATTTCGTATCGTACGCCTTCCACATGTCAAAAAAGACAACGACAAGGTGCTGACGGCGGGCAAAGGTCATACGGATAGCTGACTCCAGGCTCACCAGATTGTCGGCGGCAGAGCGGCCTTTACGGAACCCACCTTGAGACGGAGCTAGAAGGCCCCGAGACTCGAGTACCCAACTCAACCGCCGGCTCACCATGCGTTCGAGCAGCTTGCAAAGAACGTTGGTGAGGCTAATGGGGCGGTAGCTGTCCACTTCCAATGGGTTCTTGCCTGGTTTCAAAACGGGGATAACAATGCTTTCCCGCCATTGCGACGGAACCTCACCCTCGACCCAGATACGGTTGTAAAGGTCGAGGAGGCGTCGCTGGCAGTCCACTGACAGGTGTTTCAGCATCTGACAGTGGTTACGATCTGGCCTGGGAGCTGTATCAGGGCAAATGGCTAGGGCACTGTGGAATTCCCACTCACTGAATGGAACATTGTAGGATTCAAGATGGCGGGTGTGAAATGAAAGGCTACGACGTTCAACCGCTCTTTAATGGAGCGAAAGGCCAGTGGGTAACTCACAGAAGCGGAACTGAGAGCAAACTGGTCTGCTAAGCGGTTTGCAATTATGTCGGAGTCAGTACAAACTGCTCCATTCAGTGAGAGGGCAGGGACGCTGACAGGGATCCGATAGCCATAGAGGCGCCTAATCTTGGCCCAAACCTGCGATGGAGAAAATGGCTCTGAGCACTACGGGACTTAACATCTGTGGTTGGTTGGCTGGTTTGGGGAAGGAGACCAGACAGTGTGGTCATCGGCCTCATCGGATTAGGGAAGGATGGGGAAGGAAGTCGGCCGTGCCCGTTCAGAGGAACCATCCCGGCATTTGCCTGGAGTGATTTAGGCAAATCACGGAAAATCTAAATCAGGATTGCCGGACGCGGGATTGAACCGTCGTCCTTCCGAATGCGAGTCCAGTGTCTAACCACTGCGCCACCTCACTCGGTAACATCTGTGGTCATCAGTCCCCTAGAACTTAGAACTACTTAAACCTAACTAACCTAAGGACATCACACACATCCATGCCCGAGGCAGGATTCGAACCTGCGACCGTAGCAGTCGCGCGGTTCCGGACTGAACGCCTAGAACCGCTAGACCACCGCGGCCGGCTGCGATGGAGAGATATGAAGGCCAATGGTAGAGACATACCGTTCCCAGCACTCCTGCTTGTGTTGGCGAATGATGCAGCGGGCCCGCGCACGGAGCCGCATAAAGGCGATGAGGTTTTCGAATGAGGGATGCCGCTTCTGACTCTGGAGCGCCCGCCTGCGAACTTTAATCGCCTCGGCGATCGCAGGCGAACGCCAAGGCACAGTCCTCCTCCGAGGGGACCCAGAAGAACGGGGAATGGCAGATTCCGCGGCAGTAACGATGTCGGTGGTGACCGAGCGAACCACCGCATCAATGGCTTCATTAGAAAGAGGCTCAGTGGTGGCAGTGGAGGAGAACAAGTCCCAGTCAGCCTTATTCATAGCCATCTGCAAGGGCGCCCAGAAGTGTGACGCCATGGCAGTGACAGAAAGATCGGAAAGTGCTCACTACCACACGGGTCGTCATGCACACTCCATTGGACAGATAGTAAGAGGCTAGGGCCGTAGCTCGAAAGGTCTATGGCGGAGTACGTGCCATGCGCCACACTGAAATGTGTGAAGGCACCATCATTCAAAATGGAAAGGTCGAGCTGTGTCAATACATTCTCTATGGTAGCGCCTCGACCTGTTGCCACTGACCCACCCCACAGATGGTTATGGGCGCTGAAGCCGCCCAGTAACAGGAAAGGTGGCGGCAATGGGGCTATCAGCGCAGCCAGGACATGCTGCGGGTCATCACCATCCGGTGTAAGACAAAGACTGCAGACAGTAACAGCCGGTGGCGTCCACACCCGAACAGCGACAGCCTCTAAAGTTGTTTGTAGAGGGACAGACTCGCTGTGAAGGGAGTGAAGGACGTAGATGCAGATGCCACCAGATACCCTTTCATAAGCTGCCCGGTTCCTATAATAACCCCAATAGCCACGGAGGGCGGGGGTTTGCATTGCTGGAAACCAAGTTTCTTGAAGACCAATGCAGAGGAAAGGGTGAAGGCTGAGAAGTTGTCGGAGCTGAGCTAGATGGTGGAAGATACCGCTGCAGTTCCACTGAAGAATGGTATTGTCCGTGGCTGAGAAAGGCGTGAAGGGACTGGGGAGACAGATTACGCCGCTGGGTCACTTTCTGCCACCAAATCAGTACCCGCACAAGTGACATCCATTGCGTCTGAGGGTCCAGCGAGATCCAGGTCTTCAGCAGACGCCAGAATCTCGACCTCAACCTCAGACGCTGAGCTTTTAGGAAGCGGTGGGATGGGTACCACCGCAATGTCGGGATTCTTAGGAACCTTTTTCTTTTTCTGCTTCTCACGCTGTGCCTTCGGTGGTTCAGGCTGGGAGGGCTTCACTGCGTGAGTCTCAGGGACGGACGACGGCCGTGAGGCCCTACGACCAGCGACCGGTGGTTTTTTCAGCCACTTGTGGGTGGCCGCTTTTCCGCTGGTCTGAACTTGCGAAGGGAGGTCCCCAAGGGACCCCTTCCTGGCGAGAGGGACCAAAGAAGTCTTACGCATCTCCGGCTGGGAAGTGGGAACTGATGTCCCCGATGGTTGGGGGGGGGGGGGGGTGTTGCTCCTGAAGTAGATGGAGCAGGAGCAACAGGGAGTGAAGTGCCCCCCACAATCAAGGGGGCCAGTGGATTCAGACGGATCATAGAGCCAGCCGTACATGACAACACAGGAGATGGAAGAACCGTTGTTGCAGCAGCAGCGTAGGTTGACGTCATTGGCACAGGATGTAGCCTCTCAAATTTCTGCTTGGCCAAATTGTAGGTCAGGCGGTCCAGGGTCTTATATTCCATGATCTTCCATTCTTTCTGGAATACCCGGCAGTCCGGCGAACAGGGGGAATGGTGTTCTCCACAGTTAACACACATGGGAGGTGGGGCACATGGAGTATTAGGATGCGAAGGACGTTCACAATCTCGACACGTGATGCTGGAAGTACATCGGGATGATATATGCCCGAACTTCCAGTATTTAAAACACTGCATCGGAGGACGGATATATGGCTTCACATCACAGCGGTAAACCATCACCTTGACCTTTTTGGGTAAGACGTCACCCTCGAAGGCCAAGATGAAGGCACCGGTGGCTACTTGGTTATCCCTGGGACCCCGAAGGACGCGCCAGACGAAGTGAACACCTCATCGTTCTAGGTTGGCGTGTAGTTCATTGTCTGACTGCAAAAGAAGATCCCTGTAGAATATAATACCCTGGACCATGTTTAGACTGTTATGGGGCGTGGTGGTAACTGAAACATCCCACAACTTGTCACAAGCGAGCAACCTCCATGACTGGGCAGAGGACGCTGTTTCGATTAGAACTGAACCAGAGCGCATTTTGGACAAGCCCTCCACCTCCCAGAACTTGTCCTCTATATGCTGCACAAAAAACTGAGGCTTCATCGACATTAATGATTCACCATCAACTCGCGTACGGACGAGATACCGGGATGAATAATCTGCACTGCCGTCTTTAGCCATACGTTCCTCCCATGGATTGGCCAGGGAGGGAAATAATCTTGGATCATATTTCTTGCCATTGAGGTTAGACCTCGATCGGTTAGAGACTGCTGGTGGAGGCCCACCAGCGAAAGATGATGTACCACGCTTCATTGTGGGTCATCTGCCCTGATGCGACCCACTCCGACCAGGGGCTCTCCCCATGGGCGCCACCCAGCCACAGCAAAGACCACCTGGCAGGATAGCCTTTACCGGGAGTCCTGATGCCCCAGAGGGATAGGCATCTACACCTCGGCATACGTGGGGAGGTAGCAGCTCAGGCATCAGAAGTGCGATCCCTATGTAGTCAGTGGCTACCATCAAGAGGGTACATGACGACCCCACCACAACGGACTGGCTACCATGCTGGATTTCGGGTGTCGAATATCCATGTATATCACGAGGGCAAAGATGGAAGTGCACAATGGAGGGAATGTATGCTACCCGGAACACACTGTAGCTGATGTGGCCGGAAGCTCGGTGTAAGTCCAATTCCATAACAATATCGGGTGTGCCAGATCTTAGGACAAGATGGATATAGAATGCACCACGTAAGGCGTCCTTCCCCAAATGGTATGCACTAACGGAAAATTTTGAAATGGAGTGGTCAAAACCCTTAGGGGACCATCACATTAAAGGCCAAAACAGTTGAGACTCCTTTTAGTCGCCTCTTAGGACAGGCAGGAATACCGTGGGCCTATCCTTACTCCCGAACCCGCAGGGTCGGGGGGGGGGGGGGGGGGGGAGAGGGGGTAGGGTGGATGTCGAACAACACTCCAACGCAGTTTTGTTGTGTGAAGACGTGTGTGAGGCCTTGCGTTGTCATGAAGACGTCCATTTGCATTTTGTTGCGATGGACATGCAGTCCGCACGTTCCAACAATGCAGGGTCACGGCTGTGTTCCGCCGGCCGTCAAGCAGGAGATGGGACAGGTTTGCACGACCGTGTTGCGATGCTGACAGACGCTTCGCTCAACCACTCATTGTGCTTTTGTTTACTGCCAGGTGACCGTAGATATTATGCAGTCGCCTATGAATATCTGCGGTGCTCTGATTTTCCCCAAAAGAAACTCATTGCCAGCTCTTTGTTTGGAACGTACAGCCGTTTCGTAAGGCATTATGAAGCCTATGTATAACGCCGCCAGCTGTCGGTCTTTATAAAAATTTACTGGTGTTGGAGGTAAAAATGCATGATGTCCCACAAGAAAGTCTGCATTCTTTCAATTGAAACCTGCCGAGAAAGAAATGTGTTGCAATACTTATTGAACGTCCCTCGTATCAAGCCCTAAACATCGAGCTGCGTGAAAAATAAGCTTTTGCTTAAAGCGGAGTGCAAATTATCGTGACTGTATTCATACAGCGTTTGATAATGAGAGCACTTAGACACTTCCAACAAACTTTAAATATAATTTCAAACATTTTCTAAACTTTTTTTCGGTTACATGATCTACGTAAATAATTTTCACATTAAGTAAGTTCGAGGTGACCTTTTTCTTCGGAGCTGGATTCTTTAAAGAATCGGGGGTTTAGTTGTTGTTACTGTCTGATCAATTTCCATATACGTTGTCTCGTTTCCAATGTTACAGAAAATAATTAAATAATTCTTTAAGAAATAGTAGATTTAATAATACGCTAGCTACGAATGGGGTTGAATAAGATATGAAACACGTCGTTTTTTTCTGGAAGCATGTTGATTTTATCCCCCACTCATCTGTCTACAATACCTGATTTTCCAAACTAATCTCTGTTCAATGCGACGGCATTATGCCACAATACAATGAGGTCCTGTGGGCTTGCATGGTATCGTTCTCCTGGTCGATGTTGGAGCCTGTGACGATGTTGAACAGCCGGCCGGGGTGGCCGAGCAGTTCTAGGCGCTACAGTCTGGCACCGCAAGACCACTGCGGTCGCAGGTTCGAATCCTGCCTCGGGCATGGAAGTGTGTGATGTCCTTAGGTTAGTTAGGTTTAAGTAGTTCTAAGTTCTAGGAAACTGATGACCTCAGAAGTTAAGTCCCATAGTGCTCAGAGCCATTTGATGTTGAACAAAAAATTGTCATGATCAGCCTTACAATGCGCAAGTAACTCCGCAGAAATTGTCCTTCGTTGCTCTTTGTGGTCATCTGTTGGGCGATGAAGAACCCATCAGGCACACAACTTCGATTACCTTAGCTGGTGGATGAGTGTGTCAGCACTACGAACAGAGACGTCCAGTTGATCTGGGAGGTGTTTGATTGTGATCCGTCGATCACCACGAATGAGAGTGTCCGCAAGTTCCAACAGCGCAGGCGTCACAGCTGTGTGCGGCCGGCCGGTATTACGGGAGACCGGAAAAGTTTGCGCGACCTTGTGGCGAGTAAGGCAGAAGCCTCACCCAACGGCTCCTCGTGCTTTTGTTCAGCACCAGCTGTCCGTAGACATTATCCAAGCACCTCCGGATATCTGCAATGCTCTGGTTTTCCAACAAAAGAAACTCAGTGACAGCTCTCAGCTTGGAGCGCACCTCCGTTACAGACGCCTCTTTGAAGGCTACGTATAGCGCCGCCACATATTCGAACTTGGAACTTCATAAAACTATAGAGGCTGAAGCAGGAAAATTCCACGTTGTTCCACGACAATTCTGCATTTTTTCAATCGTAATTGGCCGAGAAAAAAAAGTTTCCCCATTGTTATTGAACGCGCTTCGTATGAAGTCTTAAACATTGAGTTGCTTGAGAAACTAGCTTTTGCTTAAAACGGAGCACAAATTTCCGTGACTGCGCTCATATAGTGTTTGATAATGAGAACACTTAGAGACTTCCAGCAAACTTTAAACACACAGTGGACACTCGATTATCCGGACCTCAGTAGTGCGGATTCGCGATTATCCGGATTTTCAACGGCGACAAAGTATCTCTGTATTGACCAGTCCGTGCTCTACACGCCCGCGCCTCGTACGGCAAACGAACAGCACGGACTGAGAGAAGAAGAAACAGATGGAAACATAAAGGCAGAAAAAGATGCAGGACCATCTCAGGCGGAAGCATTTCAAGGCCTGGAAACAGCTTTCAAATGTTTCGAAAAACAGCGTGAGTTTACTACAGTCAAAAAGAATTCCTGCCGTAGCAGCAACGAATAGAAAAACTTGTTCACGTCAAACGACAGTTACCAAATATTTTAAACAAAATTAAACTACAGTGACTGTCCTATGCGATTTTTCTCATGTATTTTATGATTAAGCCTGCAGTATTTTAGTAATTTTAAGAAAATACGTACGTATGTATGAAAATGTGTCTATAATAAGTTTAATTTGTCGTCCCTGTTTTGAATGAACACCTGACATTATGTATTAACCGTAGAAAGTTTACCAAACAAGAACGAACCTAGGAGATTACAATACGTAGCCAACGTATGTTATCTTTCTAGCGTTAATAATACAAAAATCGCTTTTCTGCATAAATTCAGTTATCCGGAATTTCGATTATCCGAGTGACTGCCGACACAATTAGTCCGATTAATCGAGTTTCCAGATTTCTTTCACTCACATGCTCAACAAAAATAATTAACTCAGCGGCAAAGTAATCAGAAGTTGGAAGTTCTTTTATACATGGGATTTCGATTCTTTAAAGAATCAGGGGTTTACTTGTTTTTAATGTCTGTTCAGTTCCACGTATGACATTTCGTTTCCAGTGTTACAGAAAAAAATTACATAGTTCCTTACAAGGGAACCTCCCCATCGCACCCCCCTCAGATTTAGTTACAAGTTGGCACAGTCGATAGGCCTTGAAAAACTGAACACACATCAATCGAGAAAACAGGAAGAAGTTGTGTGGAACTATGAAAAAAATAACCAAAATATACAAACTGAGTAGTCCATGCGCAACATATGCAACATCAAGGAGAGGGTGAGATCAGGAGCACCGTGGTTCCGTGGTTAGCGTGAGCAGCTGCGGAACGAGAGGTCCTTGGTTCAAGTCCTCCCTCGAGTGAAAAATTTAATTTGTTTATTTTCGCAGTTATGATCTGTCCGTTCGTTCATTGACGTCTTTGTTCACTGTAATAAGTTTAGTGTCTGTGTTTTGCGACCGCACCGCAAAACCGTGCGATTAGTAGACGAAAGGACGTGCCTCTCCAATGGGAACCGAAAACATTTGATCGCAAGGTCATAAGTCAACCGATTCCTCCACAGGAAAACACGTCTGATATATTCTATACGACACTGGTGACGGCATGTGCGTCACATGACAGGAATATGTTGTCGACCCACCTAACTTGTACACTTGGCGAATAGGTAAAAAGATTCTTCTATCTTGACCGATTTAGGTTTTCTTGTGGATGCGATAATCACTCCCAAAAAAGTGATGAAAACATAAGAGTTTGTCACATAAACTGCAACAAATGACTGCAACAGTCGCACAGTTTTCCCTGTGCTCTGTCAAAACATATGTTTTTAACGTTTTCAAATTTTTCCGTGTGTAGACCGTCAAATTCTGCATATGTCCAAGCAAATCTGAATATGTCCTGGAATTTTGGAGAACGAAGTTGATTGTGTGTGTGTGTGTGTGTGTGTGTGTGTGTGTGCCTGAACTTTGATAATTGTCTGAAAATAAAAAATTAAAATTTTCACTCGGGGGGAAAGTTCGAACCAAGGCCCTCAGGTACCACAGCTGCTCACGCTAACCACGGGACCACGCCGCTACTTATGTACTACTATCCTTAATATTACATATTTTGAGCATGGACTACTCAGTTTGTATATTTTGCTTATTTTTTTCATAGTTCTACACAACTTCTTCCTGTTTTCTCGATTGATCTGTGTTCAGTTTTTCAAGGCCTATCCACTGTGCCAACTTATAACTAAATCTGAGGGGGGTGCGATGGGGAGGTTCCCTTGTTACCTTGTTAGAAGAATAGACGACTCAGACTGCCTGCCTCAGCTGCCTCACCATGTATGCAATGGGCATACATAGTGCGGTTCCTAAGGAAAAAAGTGTGAGGAACAAAAGGAAATTTCCGATCAAACATCCCACTACTACTAAATGACAACTACTTATTCCTACGCCAAATAACATCATCTGTTGTTATACATTTATACTTTATGCGCCACACCCAGTTGTTCGATATCTTTGCGTTGTTGATTCTGGGAGTGGCAGCGAGGGGTGCTACGGGTGGCGGTCCATCATTGATCCCGGCGCGTCTATAAATAGTTGTCAGCTGCCCGGGCAGCCGGTACACCGCCGGGTGTGGCGGGCGCTGAGGCGGCACGTGCCGCCGCAGCAGCAGCAGCCGCCCACGCCCTCCCCCTCCCGCCCTCGCAGCCCACGCGCTGACGCTGAATGGTATTGGCAGAGCGCAATCCGCCGGAGTTTCTGGTCCTTCACGTGTTGCGAATGACGTCAAATCCTCGCTCTTCCTATAGTTGCTTTCGCTCCGCCTCTTCCCATGAATGTACTTAACGTGTCTGAGGTGTGATGGCAATTTCTTTCCACCTTACGAAACACGTTCTCCTTGTCAATTCCATCAAAGCGAGTGCTCGGTGACACGATTCCAGTTCTCTGCCTGTTGACTACACATGTCCCAGTACTCCAAGATTTGGTCACCTTCTCCAGTTACTAGTCGTAGAGGTAATACTGCGATTTCTTGGTTAAGCATAGTACAATATTTCTGTCTGAACATTCCGTCTGTGTCACCTACTTAATGAAATATAGACTACATAGGAGCTGGCCAAGCAATGGGAGTACTCTGGACTGAAAACATATCTTCCGGACCTTGTCATCTGTCTGACATCCAAGTGCTACCCAGCAGGCTGATCTTAATTAAGGACCACAATCACAGCATCATCATCATCATGTTTGCACCTGAGAGAGAGAGAGAGGGAGCGAGAGAGGGAGCGAGAGAGGGAGAGAGAGAGAGCGAGAGATAAACAGACAGTAATATTTGGATCTTCTTGGCAATCCTCTGTCTTTCGTCAGGTTTTGCAAAGTGTGTTCTTGATGCAGTATGTTGCTTTGTGAGTGATATTACAATTTCTCTTAAGAATGCTCTCTTTTTTGTCAATTTTCGTTCCAATTGGTAGATACTGAAGTCCACAAAGTTAAGCATTGTACGCAGAATCGTCTACAATATGTGAAAAGTGATCTTGTTCATCGATTTGGTTTTAGTTTGCTTGTTACTATTTGACCATTGCTTTTTGGGGAAGTTGCTAAAAACATTAATGTAAACAATGAATCAAAATGACATGCCATGATCGTTCAATGTGCATTCAGCGACAAATGTAGATACTGTCTGCGAAAAGTGTTGCGAACAGAGTTAGTTGCAACGAATTAATAAATTCAAACGTCTTGCATTACGTAGTGGCTTTTCACCATTCCGTGCTTATGACGTCGTATCTCCTGAACTAAGATTCGTACTATGATATAATTTTTCTTGCACATTCAGTGGTATATGTGAATACTGTCTACAAAATCTGACACGAATGCAGACAGTAGTAAAGAAGTAATAAATTAAAACGTTAAGCATCAGGTGGCAGTTTCATTGCATGAACAGCGAAAATGTAGTAAGCGATAAACTTCTTTCCTTTTATCATTCTGAGGGTGTCATCAGCGAGAAAAAGTTTCGTTAAGGTTTGAAATTATTTGTAAAATTTGTTTCAATTCTCTAAGTACTCTACTTCTCAAATACTCGATACCTAAAATATGGGTATTCTCGCGTTGTGGACTACACTGCTGTTTCAGACCCACAGATATTCTTCCCACACAGTTAATGATATGTGTACGAAGTTTGCGTGAAATCGGTGCAGTGGCTTAGGAGGAGATATGTAACATACGTACTTACACACATACATGCATTTTTCTAATTTGTATGGATTTGTATAGGCATCAAAGCTAAGGGTTTTTTTTGTGATTGGTGATACAAGTCACCGTAAGTGTACTGCCACGCTATTGACAGCATAAGCATCACAGACCCGCACACGTGTACCCTGTCAGTAGTGCCTGTCAGCTGTCCGCGGCCATCGCGATGGGCGGGCCACAGGCTTGGCTCAGCCAATGGGAGCGCTCCAGATAGCGCTACCAGCAGCCCAGCGCCGCCCACCTGTCAGCTCCACGTGGCGCACCAGTCGTGGAAGTAATATTTGCATATGCCCAACGTCTGTCATTGCCTACTTGGAATTTGATGTTAATAATCGCTTCTAAATTAATCACTTCGCTTTCACTTTTATTCTTCAATGTCGACTGTGCCCGTAATTCTTACACCTTGTACTGTATACTATACTTAAAGGTTATCGTCGAGTTTGAAATAACAGCACGTTTCCTTATGAAGAGGCTGGATTTACTTCACATTACAAATTCGTTCTTGTTTCTATATCACGGAACGCCACTTACTTCACCTACTGCGAGAAGGATATCGCTGAAATTAATTGCATTATAAATCAATCAATATTTGCGAAGAATATGTGTGGTCGAAACCCCTACTCTCGTATTAACAACAACGATAGTGTAGAATTCCGCAGGAAGATAGGTGATTGACAACTGTCGCTAGTTTTGACAGGCCTCCTCTGCCACTGTAGCAGGATTAATTAGCACCGAGCGAGGTAGTGGTTAGCACACTGGACTCGCATTTGGGAGGACGACGGTTCAAACCCGCGTCCAACCATCCTGATTTAGGTTTTCCGTGATTTTCCTCAGTCGTTTCAGGCAAATGCTGAGATGGTTCCTTTGAAAGGGCACGGCCGACTTCCTTCACCATCCTCCCTTAACTTGATGTGACCGATGACCGTGCTGTTTGGTCCCCTCTCCCAAATCAACCACCAACCAACCAACCATTAATTAGCATAGGTTCATAGGTTATCAAGGATACATCTTTGCGTTCAACGTGTTACATGTGGAATTTCACATAAATTTTCTATTTCACATAAATTTTCTCAGCATGTTATAGTCTTAGGTGGAGATTTCAATTTACCAGATATAGACTGGGACACTCAGATGTTTAGGACAGGTGGTAGGGACAGAGCATCGAGTGACATTATACTGGGTGCACTATCAGAAAATTACATCGAGCAATTAAACAGAGAACCGACTCGTGGAGATAACATCTTGGACCTACTGATAACAAACAGACCCGAACTTTTCGACTCTGTGTGTACAGAACAGGGAATCAGTGATCATAAGGCCGTTGCAGCATCCCTGAATATGGAAGTTAATAGGAATATAAAAAAAGGGAGGAAGGTTTATCTGTTTAGCAAGAGTAATAGAAGGCAGATTTCAGACCACCTAACAGATCAAAAGGAAAATTTCTGTTCCGACACTGACAATGTTGAGCGTTTATGGAAAAAGTTCAAGGCAATCGTAAAATGCGTTTTAGACAGGTACGTGCCGAGTAAAACTGTGAGGGACGGGAAAAACCCACCGTGGTACAACAATAAAGTTAGGAAACTACTGCGAAAGCAAAGAGAGCTCCACTCCAAGTTTAAACGCAGCCAAAACCTCTCAGACAAACAGAAGCTAAACGATGTCAAAGTTAGCGTAAGGAGGGCTATGCGTGAAGCGTTCAGTGAATTCGAAAGTAAAATTCTATGTACCGACTTGACAGAAAATCCTAGGAAGTTCTGGTCTTACGTTAAATCAGTAAGTGGCTCGAAGCAGCATATCCAGACACTACGGGATGATGATGGCATTGAAACAGAGGATGACACGCGTAAAGCTGAAATACTAAACACCTTTTTCCAAAGCTGTTTCACAGAGGAAGACCGCACTGCAGTTCCTTCTCTAAATCCTCGCACAAACGAAAAAATGGCTGACATCGAAATAAGTGTCCAAGGAATAGAAAAGCAACTGGAATCACTCAATAGACTGGACCTGACGGGATACCAATTCGATTCTACACAGAGTACGCGAAAGAACTTGCCCCCCTTCTAACACCCGTGTACCGCAAGTCTCTAGAGGAACGGAGGGTTCCAAATGATTGGAAAAGAGCACAGATAGTCCCAGTCTTCAAGAAGGGTTGTCGAGCAGATGCGCAAAACTATAGACCTATATCTCTGACGTCGATCTGTTGTAGAATTTTAGAACATGTTTTTTGCTCGAGTATCATGTCGTTTTTGGAAACCCAGAATCTACTATGTAGGAATCAACATGGATTCCGGAAACAGCGATCGTGTGAGACCCAACTCGCTTTATTTGTTCATGAGACCCAGAAAATATTAGATACAGGCTCCCAGGTAGATGCTATTTTTCTTGACTTCCGGAAGGCGTTCGATACAGTTCCGCACTGTCGCCTGATAAACAAAGTAAGAGCCTACGGAATATCAGACCAGCTGTGTGGCTGGATTGAAGAGTTTTTAGCAAACAGAACACAGCATGTTGTCATCAATGGAGAGACGTCTACAGACGTTAAAGTAACCTCTGGCGTGCCACAGGGGAGTGTTATGGGACGATTGCTTTTCACAATATATATAAATGACTTAGTAGATAGTGTCGGAAGTTCCATGCGGCTTTTCGCGGATGATGCTGTAGTATACAGAGAAGTTGCAGCATTAGAAAATTGTAGGTAGATGCAGGAAGATCTGCAGCGGATAGGCACTTGGTGCAGGGAGTGGCAACTGACCCTTAACATAGACAAATGTAATGTATTGCGAATACATAGAAAGAAGGATCCTTTATTGTATGATTATATGATAGCGGAACATACACTGGTAGCAGTTACTTCTGTAAAATATCTGGGAGTATGCGTGCGGAACGATTTGAAGTGGAATGATCATATAAAATTAATTGTTGGTAAGGCGGGTACCAGGTTGAGATTCATTGGGAGAGTGCTTAGAAAATGTAGTCCATCAACAATGGAGGTGGCTTACAAAACACTCGTTCGACCTATACTTGAGTATTGCTCATCAGTGTGGGATCCGTACCAGATCGGGTTGACGGAGGAGATAGAGAAGATCCAAAGAAGAGCGGCGCGTTTCGTCAAAGGGTTATTTGGTAACCGTGATAGCATTACGGAGATGTTTAACAAACTCAAGTGGCAGACTCTGCAAGAGAGGCGCTCTGCATCGCGGTGTAGCTTGCTCGCCAGGTTTCGAGAGGGTGCGTTTCTGGATGAGGTATCGAATATATTGCTTCCCCCTACTTATACCTCCCGAGGAGATCACGAATGTAAAATTAGAGAGATTAGAGCGCGCACGGAGGCTTTCAGACAGTCGTTCTTCCCGCGAACCATACGCGACTGGAACAGGAAAGGGAGGTAATGACAGTGGCACGTAAAGTGCCCTCCGCCACACACCGTTGGGTGGCTTGCGGAGTATAAATGTAGATGTAGATGTAGATGAAAAGCGGAGTCACAGATCTTGCGATGAAGTGTCGACCACACACTAAACTGTACAGTCAAAATTCTCTGTCGTATTTGAACTTTGTTCGCATTTGCAATTTTTCCGAACTCGCTACAATAATTGCGATTGTGGATCCCGTTCATAATGCTCGTCTAGCTTACTAACTTGAAATTCGAAGATTTCCCCACACCAAACAAAATATTGTGTTTTTTTAATTCGTCATTCTCGAGTTGAACTACTCGGACCTCAAATACTCCCATTAAACAATCGATAAATTTTGATAGCCCATTATCGATACAAATCCACTAAGCATTGAAAGTCAAAGAACAGAATACTTTTACTCTTTATCAGTTGACTTTTACTCTTTATCGGTTGATCAGTTTATCAGTTACTGTTAGTCTTTTCTCATTTAAGTCTATTGATTATTGATTTCACATTCTTTTGTGCACTGTTGTGCTTGAGACTTTTCGTAATTGATATCCACTTGGCGACATGACTGAGTGTGGTTTCCAGTAATCGTGGTTGAGTCTTGTTTCTAGACTCGTGTCTCTGCAACTGAAAAATACTTTTTCTCTTCGGTACATTGCCAGCGGGCCCGGAACAAACAGCTGCGTGATGTGATGGACACAGCTGAGCTGCGCTATGCTACACCGCGCATTCCTTAGCACTGATAAGGCGCACTTTGTGTTCCAGCCCGGTACCGTAGGGAACTGCGACGACACTATCCACCCACCTCGAACACTTACGCTTCGTATAACCCTTGCACAGCATACTAGTCAGTTGATGTTGTACAATTTACTGGTACAACTGCTCTTATATACTGGTTACAACTATTCTCCTAGTTTTTGGAAGAAACTTTTGACTTCGTATTTGATTAATTGTTTTACAAACAAAATGCTTTGCGATATTGTAAAAAACACAGCATATGCCTTTATTACAACACCGCAAAATCTGAACACATACAATTACATGAGAAAGGTTTTGGATGCAATTGTTTGATCGTTGAAGTGAACTACGGTTCTTACGACAGATTACAACTATAATCTATGCCAACTACGATAACAAGGAATGACTTACACTTTTCAAGGGTCACCTAGTTTTTCAATTATTTGAATAAAATTAAAAGAACTATTATTCATGAAACACTAAACAATGCAAGTTCGCCAGAAGACTGATGCAGTACGTCGCGATCATGCGATCAGTGCTACGGGAATATAGGGTTATTACAGGTAGGTCAGAATAAAATGAGAGTACTAGGAAATATTACGACACAAATTTTTACACTAAGAAGAGATACGACTCTGCCCAAGCATTATTAGTCGATGAGAAAAACTACTGCAGTACTGTTCTTTGCAAATTAGGATACTAATTTGTATAAAAAACGACTGGGTATCAATCACGTCTTCATTTTCCTAACGCAATGGTACTGAAAACATTAGATACACGAAAAGCATAAGAGACAGTTTTTCAGGATCAATTTATGAGAAGTAACATTTATTACGGGCAATTTCTAAGTGATGTAAAGACGCAGACAACTTTAAACTCTCCAATGAAGAGTAGCACTTTCACTGTTGTAGGGATGAATAAAGGATAATTATGATTCAGCGAGAAGGGGATATTACGAGTGGTATAAGTGCATAATGATGAGCAAGCTGCTCCAGTTACTACGCCGCTCGTGCTTACATATTTCACTTCGTTACCTTAAGAATTCATTGAACTTCTGCGTTTCTGTTTTTCTATATTATTGATTTCGCATTAATCACTATTTTTTGTTTTATTTTGCTGTATTTTGTCAATTGAATTTCGTGTGTGTTAGAGACAAGTCGCGAAATTTCGTCTCCCCGCGAGCTAAGCCGGACTAAGTAAGCTGAGAGTTACAGTAGTTTCGATGCGATCAAGGTAATGCGAAACTCTAAAGGGAATAATAGTCGGGTTTAGAGTTATGTAGAAGCTATCAGGATGTAGCCAGAGAACTCCAAGAAATTCAGGTGAAATGTGGCAGACTATATCAAAGTTTAAGTAAGTCTTTCTATTAAGTACATAATGGTAGTTATATAATTTGTGACTAGCAGGGATGTTGCGTAATAATGCTTATTTATTTAGCGTATGGCTCATAACATCGCAGTAAAAATTACAGAAACAACACGACTTAAAAAAAATCACATATGTATAAACAAAGCAATAAATAACAGTTTGTATATAAGGACACCGCCAATTGTAAATTTACACTCACAGAAGAGCAATCACAAGCAGACGTCCAGCTTAGATAATAAATAGTCGATTGCCTCTTGGGTCGCCAATAGGAAATCCTGTGGGTCACCCTCGTATGCCCTTAGTGCGAATTCCTGCACGATGTGTTTGACCGTCTGTCTCTCAGCGCCACAGTCGCAAGCGGCCGAAGGAAGTTTACCCCATCTGTGTAAGGAGTCGGCGCATCTCCCACAGTTGGTTCTGATGCGATTAAGAGTTGACCAAACTTTGCGAGGGCAATCAAATCCTTTTGGTTTACTAAAGATGCATGGCATACTGTGGCAGTTTACTGCTGTTCTGCTCTCCCATTCCTCTTTCCATCGGTCATTTACTTTAAAGTTGGTTTGGTGCAGAGCCTGTGCGGTCTTTAGTGGAGGATGCCTAGACCGGAGTCGGTTTCCTTGGATGTCGTGAGTATCTTCATGGATTTGTAATTGAGGGTTGGTCATGACTTTTTGAAATTCTCTAACCAGAGCGTGTTCACGGCGCAGGTTAGGAGGGGCTATGTTACTGAGAACGGGCAGCCACACTGTAGGAGTTGGCCTGATTGTGCCTGATATAATACGCATTGTTGCATTAAGTTGGCTATCCACCATGTGTGTGTGTTTGCTGTTGAGCCACACTGGGGCACAGTATTCTGCCACTGGATACACCAAGCCAAGTGCGGATGTTCTTAAGGTAGATGCTGTGGAGCCCCAAGTGGTGCCACAGAGCTTCTGCAATATGTTGTTGCGTGTTTTAAGTTTCGCTGCAGTTTTCGTCAGGTGTTCTTTGAATGTTAGTGTCCTATCTAGGGTAACCCCAAGGTACTTTGGGTGTTTGTTGTGATTTAGTAATTTCCCGTCTAGATAGACTTGTAGTTCTCTGTTGGCCATTTTGTTGTTCAAATGGAAGGCAGATACTTCCGTCTTTGTAGCACTAGGTTGTAGCCTCTATTTTCTAAAGTACTCGCTGAGAATCCCTTGGTCACTCGTAAGGATATCTTCGGCAGTTTCTATATTTCTGTGGGCTGTTGCTAGAGCCCAGTCGTCAGCATAACCAAATTTGCGCGATCTGGTTGCAGGCATGTCAGCGATGTAAAGGCTGAAAAGAAGGGGCGCAAGGACAGAGCCTTGTGGGAGTCCATTATTGAGTTTCATCTGTTTACTTCTCTCATTCCCCATTATTACTTGGAAGGTTCTATTTGACAACATATCATCAATGAGGTTGGTTATCTTCTTGCAGGGGACGGCACAGATTAATTTGTACATGAGCCCCTGTTTCCAAACTGTATCATAGGCTGCTGTTAGGTCTATGAATGCTGCAGCTACTTTATGTTTCTTCTGGAACCCCGCCTCTATATATGTTGTCAGTGATAGGACTTGATATGTACAGCAGCGATATGGACGGAATCCTGCTTGTTCGATAGGGATTTTTTTGAGTATAGAGTATAGCTTATGATTACTCCTCATGAGTGCCTACTCTTTTAATGATAGGTTTTTTCTTGTGACCAGTTATTTAAAGGGATTTGGTACCCACTGAGTATATTGTCCATTTTACGTAATACAGCGGTGCACGTTACCTGTTCATTGAAAAAAGTTCTGAGGGTTAGACTATGAGTACTTGTAGCTAAACATTTTCAGGTTACATGCTTGATTGTGAATATTCTTCTACTGTTCCCACTCTGCTATGTGTGTAGGCATATTTACCTACTGTGTTAATGTACAGGTGGTCATGGGTCCTGGTACCAGCCTGATGCTACGAGTAGAGACATGAGTAACAACATAAACGTATAGTTATGCCGTCATACCACATTCATAATACAGATGCCAATAACGAGGATAAAGCCCACAAGCTCACTTGCCCTCACCTCGATACCTGCTAACTCTATAGTGTAAAGAAGCCGATTCGTACTTACGGTACATAAGGAGGATTAGGGACACTTTTCTCAATGGCTCGGTTATTTCACGCCACTGACATGGCACGAATGTATGAGCACTTAGTCTGCCAGTGGAACCCTGATGGGTGTTTGTAGTCGCATGTCAGCACAGTCAGTCTGAACCCTTCCCTTTCCTTTTATTCCTTACTGAATCATTAAATGTTTTCTGTTATTCTCCTTCCGCTGCAGAGAATACATGTTACGTCACTTCTGCAGTACCGGTTCTATCTTTCTGCTACATCCACTACACTAAAGGTACCGTCCCCCCTTGTTTCAGTGTCCGTTTAACTATCCTTCGACCAATTATTCTTAAGGTATGAACAGCACGGAAGGGAAAAGATGTTACAAACGCTGGAGCCCCGTGGTAGCCAACCACGAACCCGCCAAAGAACGGCGGGGGGAGCTAATATAGTTGCTTGTGGCACCGAATACAGTAAGTTATCGCCAACGGATATGAACTGGCGTTCGTATATATCGGTAATTGAAGAAGGTGTCTTAGTTTCCTTGCCAATTAGTTATGCAAAGAACCAGAGTTAATTTACTAAATGGTACAAGCTATCACTCTTGTTTTTATATTTACCTTTCGTTTTTCAAACTATATTGCTGTGCTGTGAAATTGCATTTTCATTTGGCTTAATCAGTACTGGTATAGGCCGACTGTGTCCTGAACAAGTTACATACCTGGATTCCTTTTCGGAATGACCCATAAACTTATGCAGGCCAGCGACTTGTTTGAGTTATTAGGCAATCAAAGTTCTGTGCCCAGTTACTCCACTTCCACATGCGCGTTGACTACTGCAACTCGTGAGCAAAGACACGGCAACGCTTCTGTCCTGTCTGTCTCTCACTGAAGAGACTTCTCTCTCATAATAGCGGCCCTGTTCAACTTGCGACAACCCAGGCGATCAGTCTGAAGTCACATTAAGTTACCAACAAGCATTTCCTAGTTCGTCGCAACATTGTATAGGTACCTACTAGCCTTTTACCTGCTGTCAGCTGTTTTTGTCGATTGTTTTATTACATTGTTAAGTTATAGTTTCATCTTAGAAGATTTTGTCGATCTGCAGCTCCAGCTGTTTGTTTTAGGTTGCCAGATCCATGGTAAAAGAACCATCACCGTGATCTGAATCAGTTACATTGACTATTGGTTCACTCCTCAGTTCTACAGCTGTTACGGACCAAGAATGTGCCAAACACACGGATATCCCTAGCTGTTACTTGCGATAGTTGCGAATTTGGATGTTACCGCCTCCATAGTCTTCTAATTCTCGTTCCGCACTAATGCTGTGGACTGCGAAATCGCTCAGCTTTAGAGGAAATTAAGAGACCTTCTTCAATTATCGCACTGTACGAACGCCAGTTCCTATCCGTTGGCGATAACTTGCTGTATTCGGTGCCACAAACAACTATAACACCACCCCCAGGGGGATCCCCGCTCTTTGGAGCGCTCATGCTTGACTACCAGGGGGCTACAGCCTTTCCAGCATCTTCCCCCTTCCGCCCTGTATGTCTATCCTTCTTTTTCCCCTCACTTGGGGGACATATCTGGGGTGTTACTGTGAATAATCAGCATTATCTGTCACTGACATAAGAACAGTCTCACCAATGTTTTTCGTTCCCTTTTCCTTTATTTGTTTCCATCCTCCTCTCGTTCCTCCGCTTCGGCGTTTGAGATTCTTCTTTTTCTTCTTCCTCCCTGTGCACTCCTGAAGGCTGGCCCATGCGTTTGACGCGTAACAGGTGACTGGGTAACACGTAAATCCCAGCCCCAGGTTGACAGGTATGGTACGCACGAACACCCTGGTACAGACCAGGCCCAGAATGGGTGACTGCCTAATCTGCTACCTTCCCAAATTTCCGGTTGGTCCCTCTGTCAGGTATTCATGAGGTGTGAGCTGAGGTGTGAACAATCACCTGAGGCAGGTGTGCCCCCTTGTGAAGGGGCGCCCAGTTGGAAAGAGCGCGTCGTCAGAAACACTGGCAATCATGGGGGATTTTCTCGCAATGAGCCAGTCATCTTCACAGTCAACGTCCACGAAACGTAAACGGAATGAGGCTAACGATTCCAAGACCCTTTCAGCTGTACCACGGTTCCTTGTGGTCTCACACTCTGAAGACACTCAGTCCTTCACCACGGTAAATCCGTTTATTATTCAGGAAGGTGTCGCTGCAGTTGCCGGCCCTGTGAAACCCTACTCTCATTTACAGAACGTTCAAATGGCTCTGAGCACTATGGGACCTAACTTCTGAGGTCATCAGTCCCCTAGAACTTAGAACTATTTAAACCTAACTAACCTAAGGACATCACACACATCCATGCCCGAGGCAGGACTCGAACCTGCGACCGTAGCAGTCGCGCAGTTCCAGACTGTTGCGACTACAGCCGCTCGGCCACTCCGGCCGGCTTTTACAGAACGGCACTTTATTTTTGGAGACTACTTCTGCTTCTCAAGCACAACAACTGCTTGCTGCCTCGCATCTCCACAGCTACCCTGTATGTGTTGACGCTCACAGAACTCTGAATTCTTCCTGTGATGTTATTTACACTAGTCTGCTCGACTGTCTGACCGAGGCCAAAATCCAGTCTTGCCTCTCTGATTAGGGTGTCACTGCCGTCCACTGGGTGATGAAAAAGGTAAATTCCTCCTTAGTGAACACCCACACTCTTTTTATCACGTTTGATAGAGTGGTGTTGCCATCGTACATCAAAGCAGGCTATGAAATTGTCACAGTCCGACTATACATTCCAAACCCAATGCGCTGCTACCAGTGTCATCGTTTCAACCTCACCAGAACGTCTTGTCGACACCCAGCCAAATGTGTAACCTGTGGCAGAGATGCACACGAGGACAATTATCCACCTCCTTCTCCCCATTGTATCAAGTGCAGTGGTGGCCACGCCGCCTCCTCTCGGGATTGTCTCATGTATCTTGATGAGAGGGCTGTCAAAGAGATCCGGGTAGAGGAAAAAGTGCTTTAAAAGGCGTTCGCAAGTTATTGGCTAGTCGCAAACCCTGCATCCTCCCATCTAGCACCTTCAGTTCTGTTCTTGTTACCCCTCGCTCCCTGAAGGACATGGCCATGCAGACATGCGACCTCAAATTGAGCTCTGAGGTTGTGAAATCGCCTAGTGTCAAGATAGCATCGCCATCCCTCCGTACAAATGTGCAACAAGCCATCAAACTCTCGCCTCAATGGGCGAAGCCACCAACTACACAACCGGTAGGAAAGGAAAGGAAAGGAGGAGTACTCCCATGAAGACTTCCTGCGTCCCTCCAGGCAAACAACACGAGAGTCTTCCTCTGCTAACCGGAAAGGATCGAAGAAGTCCAACAAAGGCAAACGGTCTTCTCTTTCGCCGACTGGAAGATCCTCTTCGTTGGTGCTGCCACGTGATACCTCAGCCCAGCAGTCCGTCCTCCGTGTCGCACGTGAGTACCACCAACCGTTTTTTTGCGTTGGACTCTACAGACCGACAGGACAAGCAAGCCAATGCTTCTCTGGACCCCATGGAGTAAGATCCTCCTGCTTCTGTACCCTGTAGCAGCGACTCTTGGCAAGCAGTCGGCCGCGTGGTGTAGCCGTGCGATCTAGTGCGTCTTGTCACGGTTCGCGCGGCTCTCCCCGTCGACGGTTCGAGTCCTCCCTCGGGCATGGGTGTGTGTGTTGTATTTAACGTAAGTTAGTTTAAATTAAATTAAGTAGTGTGTAAGCTTAGGGACCGATGCCGTTAGCAGTTTGGTCCCATAAGACTGTGCCACAGATTTCCCATTTTTGCAGGCGGTCACTCGGCAGTCGCCAAGGTGACACACCGTCAACCCTTCCTCATCACGACTCTCCTCCAATGGAACGTTCACGGCCTTTAGTCCCACAAAGAGAATTCACGACTGCTTTTGGCATCACAGTGTCCCCTTGTACTCTCCCTTCAGGAAAAGAAATTGTGTCCTCACGACTGCTTTGTGCTTTCACATTTCTTCCTCGGTCGTTTTGAACTTTCCCCTGAGGTCGGAATTCCAGCTCATCAGGGCGTCAAGCTGTTCATACGGGATGACGTTCATACTCAACCCATCTCCCTGACTACCCATGTTCAAACTGTTGTAGTTCACCTTCTCCTTCCCCAACTGACTTTTTCCCTCTGTACCATTTATGTCCCTCGGTCATTCGATGTCACCAGGGCAGACTTCTTTCATCTCACTGGGCAGCTACCTCCCCCATTTCTGCAATTTGGTGACTTTAATGCGCATCATCCACTCTGGGGTTCTCCCAGAACCTGTCAGAGAGGTGCCCTCTTGGTTGATCTTAGTAATCAACTCAACATATTCTGCCTTAACACTGGAACACCCACATTCCTTTCCGACTACTCGCACACTTATTATCATCTGGACCTATCTTTCTGCACTGCCCAGTTTGCCCATCGTCTTGAGTGGTCCGTTATTTCTGACACCTACTCGAGCGACCATGTCCCATGTGCTATCCGTTTGCTGACTCGTCGTCCAACTGCCTGCATACCCATATTGCAGCTTACTAAGGCTGACTGGCGGTTTTACTCCTCCATGGTGACCTTCGAAGAACAGGATTTCCCCAGTTGTGATGACCAGGTGGAATATTTGACAAACGTTATCCTTACTGCTCCAGAACGTTCCATACCTCGCACTTTCTCTTTACCACGCCGTTTCCCAATCCCTTGGTGGACTGAGCCATGCCGCGACGCAGTGCAAGCACAGAGACGTGTTCCCCGCGTTTTTAACCGTTATCCTACGATGGCAAACTGCATTCATTATAAACAGATGCATGCAAAGTGTCGTGCGTTCTTCAGGATAGCAAAAAAGCCAGCTGGATTTCATTCACTAGTTTTTACAACAGTTCCACTCCTTTCTCTGTCGTGCGGGCCAACTTCCGGCGGCTCTGGAACTAAGATCCATTCGCCAATTATCGGCCTGATAGTAGCAGACGATGTTCTCATTGCCTCCAATGCTTTCTCCAACATCTTGGCCCGCTATTTTGCGAAAATTTCGAGCTCTTCCCACTATCATCCTGCCCTCCTCCATCGGAAACGAGCAGTGGAGGCTCTGGGGATACCCTTTTCTTCTCAGTATCGTGAGTACTACAATGCCGCCTGTACTATGAGGGAGCTAGGTCATGTTCTCAGTTCATTCCGATCCCCCGCCTCAGGGCCAGACGCTGTCAACATTCAGATGTTGCAGCACATTCCTCTTGTGGGCAAGCACTTCCTGTTTAACACATACAACCTCATCAGGCAGAGGGTCTATTTCCCGGATGTCGGCGTGAATCCGCCGTCATACCCATACCTAAGCCCGATGACGACAAAAACCTTCCTTCTAGCTGCCGCCCCATCTCTCTCACCAGCTGTGTTTGCAAGGTGATGAAAAGTATGATTCATGCTCGGCTGGTATGGTGACTCGAGTCTCTCAATTTACTAACGACGGCTGGATTTCGAGCGCGGCGTTCTGCAGTTGACCATCTCGTTACCTTGTCCTTCATGGTGAATGGTTTTCTGCGGAAATCCCAGACTGTGGCCGTGTTTTTCGATTTGAAGAAGGCCTACGACAGCTCCTGGAGAACTGGTATCCTTCGTACTCTTTACATGTGGTTCTTCCGTGGCCGTCTGTCCTGTTTCCTTCAGGAATTTTTAAAAGACCGTGTGTGTGTGGGTTTTGCCTTGTCGGACACCTTCCAGGAAAACGGTGTGCCTCAGGTTTCCGTCCTGATCGTCGTCCTCTTTGCTATCGCCATTAACTCTGTCATGGCCTGTCTCCAATGGCGCAAATGGTTTCTTCCACCATCTATACGTCTTGGCCTGTTGACCTTCCGTTTCTTGAAACTACGAAATTTCTGGTTCTCGTGCTCGATAGGAAACTCTCTTGGTCCTCCCATGCGTCCTACCTGGCAGCCCGCTGTACGCGGTCTCTCAATGTCCTACGTTTCCTCCATGGTACTTTCTAGGGTGCCGATCGAACCACCCTCCTCCATTTGTACCGTTCCTTGTCCGTTCGATACGCGACTATGCGTGCTTTGTTTATGCGTCTGCACGTCCATCCCTCTTACGCCGTCTCAACACCATCCACCATCGTGGCACTTGTTTGGTCACTGGCACCATTTACACTAGCCCGGTTGAGAGACTGTCAGGAGGCGGTGTACCTTCGGCATCGGCATTGGTACTCCCTTCATGGGAATAAGCACCGGATTATTAAGCTTCTCCCGGCGGCTTGGATGACATCCTCTCGGCCCTTCCGCCGGGAGGAGGTCATTTTAACTAGGTTACGTATTGGGCGCTGCCTTTCACCCATCGTCATTTGATAAGTGCGGCCCCCCGACTACTTTCTAAACATTGCACCCAAGTTTTAACTGCGTGCCACTTCCTGACGGAATGTTCATCTTTTAACCGATTATGTTCCCGCTTGGGTTTGCCGTCTGAGTTTTCAGCCGATTTAGCAAATGACGCGCGGGCTGTCGACCGCGTTTTACTTTCTATCCGTCAAAGCAATATGGCAAAGGCCATTTAATTTTTAGTTTTGGACCTCCGTTTCTGTATGGTGTCTTTAGTAGCCCTTTCTCCGCGTCCCTTTTTTTAGCTGTCATCTCTTATGTCACTTGGGATTGACGTTTAGTCGTTTTTTTACTACTCTCTGTTTTCGTGTTCTGTAGTTTTGATGTGTGCGCGTATAACCCCAGTTGTTTCTGCCCCCCAAAACAAAACTGTAATAGCCCTTCTCTGTTATAATCATGCGTTTGTGAGTCGAACTTTTCGAGGTACTCTAACTAACAGTTGATCTCTATTCTACAGCTCTTGCTGTGATGTAACCACACCCGTTACCTGCTCATTTAACTCACATAGTATAACCCTAAACGCTTTTGGTTTTATTTGCCAGAGGCGCCTTTTATGCTACTACAACGTGTTAACCTACCTACGCTACCGAATAGCTCAAAAGTTTCTTTTTACAATCAACTGATCAGTTGTTATCTCGGAAACAAGTTCAAATTACCCTTGATCATGCCAAAGCCCATATCACAGGTTGGAGTAGTCACGAATGCATAATGGAGGAATTGACCTTAGTAACATATATGTTCCTTTAATTGTATTTGGATTGACCATACTGTTCCTGTGCAACAGAGGAAACTGCACGAGGTTTAAAACTCCAAGAAAAACTGTGTCTGAACAACAACAGCCTGCCAGAGAATATCACAATTGATAAAGCTTTTAAAATATGGTGTTATGAAAGGTATGACACACCCGTAGTATTAAGCTTCAAGATTACTATGTTGTGAACTTTAACTTGTTTTAGTAATGAAAACTGCTTGTGTTCTTGGTCATAGAAAAGACGTTGTAAACGGCATACCTTTGCAGAGTATCTTAATGACTTGTGGTGAAATTGGCCACAGTTGGCACTAAGTAGTGCGTTGCTAACTTTCCTTGTATCCAGCTATAACTCTGTCTTTTGTGGGTCATATAAGGGCTCAAACATGCAATAAACTTTAGTGTATCAATGAACTCCCCCCCCCCCTCCCATTTTGTATTGTAATGGCCCTCATCAGCCTCCAGTGTGTTACAGTCTCTCGTAACCTGCGGAGCCTGGCCACCGCACCTGACAATCATGCCGGCAGCTCCAGCACTGTCGCCTACGACTGCAGAACTCTGTCACTACACTCGGCCCCGTCAACGCGCCAGCTTAGGTGACGCGTCTGCCGCGCAGGATTAGCCGAGCGGTCTAGGCGCTGCAGTCATGGATTGTGCGGCTGGTCCCGGCGGAGGTTCGATTCCTCCCTCCGGCATGGGTGAGTGTGTTTGTCCTTAGGATAATTTAGGTTAAGTAGTATGTAAGCTTAGGGACTGATGACCTCAGCAGTTAAGTCCCATAAGCTTTCAGACACATTTGAACATTTTTCGTGACGCGTCTCGGCCGCCTGTCTGCTGTCCTAGCCAGCGCAGTTCGCTGACACCGCACCTGGCGACGCCGTCGCGCCACCGTCATATAAGCGCACCCTTCTGTGAGCCACATCTCATACTTTTGTACTCAATCAAGTGGCAATATTGAAAACAATGTTTGTAATACCATTTATAAAGTGAACGAACCATCAAAAAATGTAACCCTGCCCCTACTTTACAGTAGCGTCAAAGATTTTTCTTGAAATTACCTGCCCCCCCTCCCCCCTCAGTTATAAGTCAGCATCTTTCTCTTTATATATGCGCCGTCCAATTGGGAATTTGCCTCTAATTTTTTTTTTTTTTTGCCCGTTTTGTACTCAATTAAAATTCAGTTAGGGACCAGTAATCTGCTCACACGGAAGGGGCTGAGAATTGTGCATGGTCGACAAATAGAGTGGAAAGCGAATTTTATTCGTGGTTTCAAATAAATAATTTTTAATTTTTCGACATTTGTTCACTGAACGAGGTAGATGGCTTTCTCTACAGAACTGTGGCTGGACGTGGGCTGACTTAGCACCGGATATGACTGGCTATCTCCACCTATCCAAGGTTAGTTCGAATGAATATTCTCACAATAAGTATTGCTGATGGGATAACGCCTTCGGAGATCGTCGCTTAGGCAGGCACGCTCGTCTATACCACACAATCAGAGGGACGAGAATGGTCACGTGGGGACGCAGGGAAGATTGGTGAGCGGGCTGCATCCATGCCCGAGGCAGGATTCGAACCTGCGACCGTAGCAATCCCGCGTTCCGGACTGCAGCGCCTAGAACCGTACGGTCACCGCGGCCGGCCCAGAATTTCGGTCTAAACTACGTTTTCCACCGTCTCAATCTGATTCTGTGTATGACCATGAATACATTCATGCAATATCTGATTATCAGACAGATCTCTAAATTATCTTAATAGTGACCATTACATCTTGGTAGACTGTGGTTATGTGTCTAAACATGCTCTGAGCCTTGGTATCTATCGCGTTTGCATAAATTCATCGGTCTCTTTGAACATCATCAACGTAATTTTTCAAGATCTGTAGGTAGAGTGAGCAAATTATACTTCACACTTGAAGAAACTGATGCTATTGCCTCATACAACAAAGGAAATCATATCGTGTGAAGTGCTCTGTAAACTACACGATCCGTGCCTTGTCACTCATAGACGTTGAGGAGACGAGGAAGTTTGAGAGGGAACAGAAAGATTTGTACAGGGAAATAATTCAAAGGACGAAAGCTGTTAAAAGAAGCATGGTTAAAGAGATATCTAGCGCCTAGAGTTACGCTACACGAAAATTACGGTCCAGTAGTTCTGGCATACTATATAAAAGGTGTAGCAAATGGTAGGATTGCCCGTAGTATTGGTCGCATTGGTAGAAACTGGAAGCCAAAGACTTCTCTTCTTTTTTTTTTTTTTTTTTTTTTTTTGCACGTTATTAGAGCCATGCGTCATTCAGAGTTAGTCCATTTTGTATTTTACATCATTACGAAATATAAATTACATTTTTGCAAGTCGTCGTGTGACTAGGACCTCCCGTCGGGTAGGCCGTTCGCTGGGTGCAAGTCTTTTGATTTGACGCCACTTCGGCGACTTGCGCGTCGATGGGGATGAAATGATGATGATTAGTACAACACAACACCCAGTTCCTGAGTGGAGAAAATCTCCGACCCAGGGTCCTTAGGATTGACATTCTGTGGGGCTGACCACTCAGCTACCGGGGGCGGACAGTTTTGCAAGTAATAAAAATCAGGTGATCGTGTAACGTCTCCACTTTTATGTCCGCCTGCTTAGATGAGCGTCGGCTTTCCGCAGCGCTGCGGTGAGGACGTCCTGTTTGCGTCCCGTCCGCGTGGTCGCGAGTATTCGTAGTTGTTTACTACTTTGTCGCAGACAGTTTAGAGTCCATCCTTACCGACATAATATGGCACATTCATACAGACAAACCACCATCAAGATAAGTTTGCAGCCCGATCATGCACGGCAGCAAGCTTTTGAAGTGGAACGTTTTATACGTGACGACGTTAAAATTGATCTGCAGGACGCAATTGGTATCCATCTCTCTATCCCGAGCAGTGTTGCCTACGTCAAGTTAGTAAGTGACGATGTGTACAACAGAACCGTGCGCAAACATTCTGATGGCCATGTTGGAGTAGTCTCTATCGATCACGTGGGGTTTGGCCTCCGTACGATACGAGTACCACCGGACGTAGTCTCCGCGGCTTTCCAGCCTTAGGGCAGAGTGGTCAGCCACACGGCCGGAAAATGGACCACCTTTACAACGTACTCGGATCTTAACGGGCTATGACAGATAAAAACTGAACTGACAAAACATGTACCATCCTACCTAGTCATCGGCGGGTGTAAGGTGATTATTATGTATGACGGACAGTCACGCACTTGCTCCGGTTGTGTCCAAGAAAGACACGTCAGGTCGGATTGTCTCCGACGACGGCTTGCTCAAATCCCGGAAAATGAAACTATACCTCTTTCTGCGGTGACGACCCTTCCTCTCAATTATGGCGGAGATGCACGGGCGGCCACCCTTTCCGCTGCCTACCACATTCGTCCGATAGCCGCCCCCCGATAGCGAGGCCACGATGATTTCTGCAGTACCGGATCCAGCCACTACAACGACGCCGTCTCCTGAGGACAATCACTGACCGACCTTGCAAGAAATCACGAATGACAGGATGGACATTGACCCAGGGGTTGTGCCCACAGCGACGTTTCTTCCAGACAACGGAGTAGCTGAAGAGATCCACCCACATTCGGATACTGAAACACACGTCCATAACAGCGCTTCCCGTGGAAATACAAGATATGGCGGCGTGGCCCATCGGTCGAGTGCTTGCAGCAAACGTTTGACATCGACTACAGACAATCCGACGCCGGTACCGGCGGTACAGAGGCCACAGTCGTATCCCATCCAACAAATCGACGTGGCGACGGCTCCAGTCCCTCCGAGCCCACAGAACAGCAGGATCACATGTAGACAGCCGCTGCCGATTACCAGCCAGTAGCGCCGAAGGAGTCTGTGCCGAGTGCCGCAGCAGCAGCCACCAACAGCCGATGGTATTTCGTGGCTACTGGGCGGACGACGGTGAGGAAACTCCTTGCCCATCGTGTCGGACGACACTCGGGGGAATTCACCCCACCAGTGCTGATCCTTTTCCACCATCAGTGACAGCGCTAATACAGCCTGACGTCACGTACACACACCCCTTACGAGGGTGTTGATGACCAACATGGGTGTTGCGGATAGGCTTCGAAATTATCGTGTTGCGACTATAAACATCAACACTATGCGGACGAACGGTAAGTTATCCTTTCTTCAGTATGTGTTGAATTCTGCTTGCCTTCTCCAGGAGGTTGCGTCGACGACTTCCCAGGCATGTACGGTTATGACGCATGCGTCTCTCCAGCTTCCCCCACAGGCAATGGCGTCGCTGTACTTCTTCGAAAAGACCTAATGGCGGACGATATCCTCTTTCTGCCTGGGGCAAGGGGAATGGCACTCACAGTACTGGGTGTCCGCCTTCGGGACGGACAAACGTCGTGAACGTTCACGATTCTTTGCAAAAGACGTCGCCCCCCTCTATCAAGGCCGCCACGACCATATGGTGTTTGGAGGTGACTACAATTGTGTACTGGCACCCAGAGATCAACTCCCACGACATAATCTGTGCGCGGAACTCGAGACGCTAATCCGAGACCTGCAGATGGTGGACACTTTGGAACATCTTCACGCCCACCGACCGGGATTCACACACTTCACGAGTCACTCTTCCAGTTGCATCGACCGGATTTATGTCTCAGACTCTCTTGCCACTGGGACACGGGATGCGGAACTGCGGCCTTCAGCTTTCTTGTATCGCTCAACTTACATCTCTGCCGTCACCCTACCGTGACAACAAGTGTGGAGAAGCCGCAGCCTCTGGAAATTAAACGCCGCTCACCTGTCGTACCCGGATTACAGCCAAGCTGTTGAGGATACCTGGCATTCGTGTGAAAATCGCCTCCGTGCGTATCCCACAACGATCCGCTGGTGGTTGGACTGCACCAAACCGGCATTGAGGCGAACGTTGATAACTTACGGTCGCGACCACGCTGCTTGGCGTAGACATATACTCGATTTTTACTTCAGGATACTGCGAGACTGCCAGACTGTGGAGCGACAAACAGCGGTCCACTGTGCTAAGGCTCAGATCATCGCTAATATGCGACGCCACCTAGAGGGGGTGGTCATCCTCTCCAGGACGCAGGACAGAATAGCGAACGAACTCCCGTCTGTGTTACACGTAGCTGCGCGGGATTAGCCGAGCGGTCTGGGGCGCTACAGTCAAGGACTGTGCGGCTGGTCCCGGCGGAGGTCGAATCCTCCCTCGGGCATTGGTGTTTGTCCAGAATGAGCGCACACTCCGCTGCAGAGTGAAAAACTCATTCTGGAAACATCCCCCAGGCTGTGGCTAAGCCTTGTCTCCGTAATATCCTTTCTTTCAGGAGTGCTAGTTCTGCAAGGTTCGCAGGAGAGTTTCTGTGAAGTTTGGAAGGTAGGAAGCGAGGTACTGGCAGATGTAAGGCTGTGAGGAGGGGGCGTGGGTCGTGCTTGGGTAGCGCAGTTCGTAGAGCACTTGCCCGTGAAAGGCAAAGGTCCCGAGTTCGAGTCTCGGTCCGGCACACAGTTTTAATCTGCCAGGAAGTTTCATGGGTGTGTGTGTTTGTCCTTAGGATAATTTAGGTTAAGTAGTGTGTAAGCTTAGGGACTAATGACCTTAGCAGTTAAGTCCCATAAGATTTCACACACATTTTAACACTTTTTGTTACACGTACTTCGAAGAACATAAACGACGCTAAAGAGCGCTGATACGCTTCATCGACACTGAGGACGGTCATCGCCTCACCACGCAACAAGACATAAACACAGCGTTTTATGATCATTATTCCCAGCTCTATTCAAATTAGACTCCTGATCAGACAGCAGGAAGAAATTACGGAAGGAGAAGCGATCGACAACATTGGAAAAGGAGCCGTAAACAAGTCTTTGGGTCCTGATGGCCTACCCTTGGAATTTTACTGGACTGTTCAATGTTTATTAGCCACCCGATGGTCGGACATCTGTCGCGTACTACTATCCCCAGAAGTGCCGCTCCCTGCGACCCTTGTAGAATGGATGATTATTCCTGTTCACAAACCGTCCGGTGGAACGTGGATCCAGGACTACCGCCCGCTGACGCTATTGAATTGCGAATTTAAGATCTTTTCTCGACCGCTGGCGGCGCGGATACGCCAGACCTTACAACATATCATCTCACCCGATCAAATGTGATTAGGAGGCGACAATAATATTTAAACAGCAGTCGTGACTTGATCTCACTGGCGAGTACATGTCGTCTGAAGGGCTCGCTAGCGGCAATCGGTTTCAGTCAAGATTTCGATCGCGTGGGCCACGACAATTTGGAAGCGGTCCTCCAACATATACGATACCTACAGACATTTATCACTGTCCACATGCGACTACTCCGTGGCGCGACATCCAAAGTGATCGTCAACGGCCGACCTACGCAGCCCCTCACCATTTCTTGAGCTGTCCACTTTATTTTACGCTGTGCCAACGACTAAACGGTATGACGTTACGAGGCTACACTTTCCGATGTAAAGCATATGCTGACGACCTGGTGATTGTCATCCGCAACGTCGACGACACCACCAGCGCACTGAATTGGATAGATAAATACAGCATGGCCACTGGTAGTCGTATCAGGGTCGCAAAGTCAGTGGCGATGAACATCGGGGTCGGACTGTCTGAGGACAGCGTCACCCCCATACAGCTCAGAGATACTTTGAAATGCCTCGGCATTGATTTCACAGACGATATACGACGAACCGCTGCTTACAACTTTAGACGGCTTTTACGAAATTTTCGGACTGGAATAGCCAACAACCGCCTACGAGCACTGGTCATCGTCCAGCGGACACAGTAGGTCAACACACATTTAGCTTCACGCATTCCGCACATCGCTCAGATATTACCTATACTGGTGATGTTAGCTCGCCATATTCTGGAGGCTTTTGGGTCTTTCGTGAGTTCAGGAATGCTTTTCAAGATCAAATATGAGACTCTCACCATCCCCCCGCATCGGGGAGGGCTTGGCCTTTATCACGCTTAAGACAGAGCGGTAGCCCTATTTGTGAGCACGTTTTTCAAACTGTGGCATCGCAGCCGGAGAGTCTGACAAGTTTGTTATTAGAAGAACTAGCACCACCATCCATCTCGCCACCCGTGCCGATACACCATGTCCCCTCGTCACTGTTCTACATCGGTGTCTTTTACCTCGAATTCAGTTATGTTCGCCTTGCCTTACTAGCGACTCGACTGACGACGGTACAGACGGTTTATCGTGTCCTGCAGCATGGACGACCCGATAACGTCGTGAAGAGGAAACACATGAAAGTCAATTGGCTATTAGTGTGGAGGACTATTCACCACGTAACACTAGACACTACCATCACAGCGATGTGGTATATAAGTGTCAACGGTAAGCAGGTGACCAGATCAAAGCTACATGATATCCATATGGTCGACTCAACCATGTGCACGAGCTGTGGCGTTCCAAACAACGGTGTACACCGTCTTAGCTGTGGCGAGTCTACGGCAGAGTGGCACTTGGTGAAAGAAATGTCAGCGTACTTTTTTCGAGTGACGTCGAATCATATCGAACCCAAGACTATACTATTCCCGGATGAGACGTATTACCCACGCACGTCAACTAATGTCGTGACGTGGTTTCGTGGAAATGCAATGCATTATTTGTTTCAAGACGGCACTAAGGACACTTTAGACTTTTGTAACTATTTGCTGAAATAACATTGCAAGATTCTCCGCAACCAAAAGTATTGACAATATTTTTCCAACTATTTGTGGAGTGCGTTGCACGACCCTCCACGCAGCTGCATCTTCACGGGTAAGAGAAGTGTTGCGGCCACATGTAGTAAGCGTTGCTTCACTCAGTGGAGAATGGCAAAACACAGGCATACCGGCGACCGAGGCGTTGCGAAGCAAGCGCTGCACAGATAGCCTTGCTGACAGTAGCAGTCTACCAACAAGCTGACACAAGGACGCACACAGGCCGAGCGAAGCCTGGAGAGTGCTGAGTAAGGGAAGTGAGGCCAGCACGCTAAGTTAGGCTGCAATATTCTGCGGGAGTAATAACAAGAAGCTGCCATCGAGGGAAAAAACGGCCTCCTGCCGGATATAAATAGTGGAGCGCAGGCAGCAACGGAAAGAAGCCATTAGGAAGCAGTTCGGATCTGAGGACGGACGTGGTCCGTGTCCGAATGTTCAATCTTCATAGGTGACGATTCCGGAAGTCTGTTCCAGCTCGCAGGAGTCATCTGTTCGCCGCCAGATGTCAACTTCAGCTCTGGGGGTCGCCCCGAGTTCGGTCGGCACCATGGCTGACTAACTACAGCGAGAACTTCCAGCAGGACCGGCCGCAGCGCGGTCTTGGTCACAGGGGCCGCCGGAGAGTGACGCCCGGACTTCACGGCAACCCGGCCAGGTCGCGTGGTCTGTCTATGACGGGACCTCGCGGACATCGCGACTGCCGGCTTCCCAGCCGCCGGTGCAACAGGCGTCGGCAGCTGACCTCACGGCGACGCGGTTCCCGAGCGGCGACGAGTTCATCTCAATCACTGGGCATCCTGGCTTCAGCGGAGCACTGGTGGCGCGCATTGCGCGCATTGTCGGAAAATCTACAAAGCAGCAGCCAGGCGGAGGGATCCGCAGGGCTGGACAGCAACGACGAGGGAGAAATTGTAAAGAAAGTGAAATAATTAATTGTAAAATTCCACGCCGTCTCAGTCTTTGGCACAGCCACGGTGTCTGCTGCTAACAAGTAGTAAACGGCCGTAACAAAAGGTGCAGGAGTCGTAACAAGTGGCCATCTGTCATAACAGAAGCTAAAATTACAAGACGATGATAGAATTCAACACGGTACAACGTGGGACCTACCTTGGTCATGACGAGAAGTCATATCAGGATGATGAAGCAGAAGGAGAGCTTCGTCGGGACTGCTCGAGCTGTGTAGCAGTATTTGCCTCCCTTTCCTCTTTTTGTCCCCAGTGTCAAAGGTTTTTCGCAGTTTTTGTTTCCCATCCGGTGCAAGATGTAGTACCAGTTAATGGTGGTACGGATTCAATCCTTAGGTTTTATCTAATGGCCTCCTTAGCCTCACACTTTCTTCTCTTTCTTTTTGCCCTTTGCTGCAATTATAAGTATGTCTTCAGTTATGTGCGCCTCCAATTCAACGCAACAAGTGTACTTATTAGTTTCAGTTACTTACTGCTTAAAAACAAATTAATTAATTAAATAAAATAAAAAATTAAATAAACATTCAACACAATAAAACCATTGCATCCCTTGTACCATATCCCCAGGAAAGGGAGGGAGGAGACATTGTGGCCAGGCCTCGGGGTTGCGACCCCCGCCCACCTTGCCTCCACCACCCGACGACCTGGTCCATTTTCCATTAAAAAAAAAAGAAAAAATAGTAAGGCGGCTGCTCGCGATAAAAAAATGGTAACGTGCTTACCTTCCATGAAGCGGGCACGGGTTCGATTCCCGGCAGGCTTGGAGATTTTCTCCGCTCGTGGACTGGATGTTGTGTTGTCCTCATCATCATTTCATCCTCATAACCGGCACGCGAGTAGCCCAATGTGGCGTCGACTGAAATAAGATTCGCACTCGGCGGACGAAATTCCCACGATGGGGCCTCCCGACCAGTGCCATATGATCATTTCTTTTTTTCCCCGCTTTTATGTAACCCAAGCAATTACTTTTGATGCAAGTGCAGTTCACATGCGCAAACAAACGAACTATATATAATTATTGTTATTTTATGTTCAATAGTACGTTCTTCCTCACGTTCAGAGGTAACAGTTTCTTGTTATTACTGAAAAATGCGAAAGCATATTACGTTTAACAGAACATATTTTGTATAAGTTCGACGAAGTATTGAAGCGATTTTGATATATTTTTGGTTGCCATTTTTCTTACAATCTTTTAGGAATTTGCGTTTTCGGGCGCTACATGAGAAACCCGTACTTTATTTTATTTTTACTATAGCATCCCTTTGCTTCACGTTAGAAATCAACAATTTTCAAATAAATCCTGAATTAAACATAGACAAGTTCAATTTTGCTATAAATAATTTTTATTTTTAAGTAACAGACGAGAAGATAGCTATGAATACCATAAATGTTCCGTAGACTACGCGGTCCTTTATGGTTCAAAAATGGCTCGGCTCTGAGCACTATGCCAGCCGCGGTGGCCATGCGGTTCTAGGCGCTTCAGTCCGGAACCGCGGGACTGCTATGGTCGCAGGTTCGAATCCTGCCTCGGGCATGGATGTGTGTGATGTCCTTAGGTTAGTTAGGTTTAAGTAGTTCTAAGTTCTAGAGGACTCGTGACCTAAGATGTTAAGTACCATAGTGCTCAGAGCCATTTGAACCATTTTTTTCTGAGCACTATGCGACTTAACTTCTGAGGTCATCAGTCCCCTAGAACTTAGAACTACTTAAACCTAACTAACCTAAGGACACCACACACATCCATGCCCGAGGCAGGATTCGAACCTGCGACCGTAGCGGTCGCGTGGCTCCAGACTGTAGAGCCTAGAACCGCTCGGCCACTCCGGCCGGCGGTCTTTTATGTATCCTCATTCAGTTACCAGACGGTTCACCACTTTCAGTGTCTAGGGGAATCTGGCTTACGAAATTAAAGCGATCGACATGAGGTAAACCCCAATAGGTACCCAAAAAATCTAACGCACACGTAACGCGTGTGCGATATTAACTGACCGAAAATGTTCGCAAAAATACCGTAGTCTACGCTTCCTTATGATCCACTGAGGTGACAAATGCTATGCAATCTCTCCTAATATCGTATCGGACCTCCTTTTGCCCGGCTTAGTGCAGCAACTGCACGTGGCATGGACTCAACAAGTCGATGGAAATCCTTTGTAGAAATACTGAACCATGCTCTGTCTATAGCTGTCCATAACTGCGGAAGTGTTGCCGGTGCAGGATTTAGTGCATGAACTGACCTCTTCATTATGTCCCATAAATATTGGATGGGATTCATGACGGACGATCTGGATGGCTAAATCATTGGCTTGAATTGTCCAGGATGTTCTTCAAACCAGTTGGGAACAGCTGTCGCCCGGTGACATGGCGCATAGTCATTCATAAAAATCCCGTCATTGTTTGAGAACATGAGGTCGATGAATGGCTGCAGACGATCTTCAAGTAGCCGAATATAACCATTTCCAGTCAATGACAGGTTGAGTCTGACCAGAGGACCCAGTCCATGTCATCTCCATACCCATACCATTAAGGAACCATAACCAGCTTGTACGGTGCCTTGTTGACAACTTGGGTCATTGTTTCGTGGGGTCTGTGTCACACTTGAACCCTGCCATTGGCTCTTACCAACTGAGATCGGGACTCATCTGACCTGGCTACTGTTTGTCATTCGCCTGGGATCCAACCGATGTGGTCACGAGCCCAGGAGGGGCGCTGCAGGCGATGTCGTGCTATCAGCAAAGACACTCGGGTCGTCCGTCTGCTGCCATAGCTCATTAACGCCAAATTTCACCGCACTGTCCTAACGGATACGTTCGTCGTAAGTCCCACATTGATTTCTGCTGTTATTTCAAGCAGTGTTGCTTGTCTGTTAGAACTGACAAGTCTACGCAAACGCAACTTCTCTCGGTCGTTAAGTGAAGGCCATCGGCCACTGTGTTGTCTCTGGCGAGAGGTAATGCCTGAAATTTGGTGCTCTTGGCACACTCTTGACACCGTGTATCTCGGAATATTGAATTCCCTAACGATCTCCGAAATGGAATGTCCCATGTGACTAGCTTCTGCTCCTGCTACCATTCCGTGTTCGAAGTCATAATCACGTCGGAAACCTTTTCACATGAATTACCTGGGTAACTCCGTCAACGCAGTGCCTTTTTATACCTTGCGTACGCGATACTACCGCAACCTGTATACGTGCATATCCCTATCCCATGACTTTTGTCACGTCAGTGTAGTGTACGGTAGCCTACGGTAGTTTTACAACTTTGCTAGTAACCCATTATTTCATTCCTAAGAATTGAAATGTTGCTGATAATTCAGTCTTCGTTTTCTGCAAACGAATAAAGATGTAGAAAGTAACAAAGATTATTTAATTTAAAGGATCTTCCCCCCTCCCCCCCGCCCCTACTGGCAGTGAAGATTTCACCCAACACCAGGATTCGAACCCACTTACCTGCGAGTCGAGTGCCACAGCCCAGGCGTGAGTTAGCGACCTTTTTTGTTGTTGTTGTTGTAGATAATGATAAATCAAATAAAAATCTCTGTTGTTCGAAAATAAAAGACGGTGTTCCTCATAAAATAAAAAATATTTCTTGGCAACGTAAATAAGTATACTTCTTCAAAATCATCTTTCTTTCAGAGCAGGAATCATACCCCTTTTTTCGTTTATTTAAATGAACACAGGACGCCCTCCAGGAGACAAATGATGCACAATTAGCATCAATAGCTAACAAAAGATAAATGAAATTAAAAATACCCTCCTGGCAGAACAAACAAAGTGGCAACCACGCCCCGCCAACCTGAGGGTAGACGCACTCATAATCCCAAGGCAGTCAAGCATGTTCCGCACACGTCTTCGCGAAGAATATGAAGAATAATCCATTTTTCCGGTACACTGGAGCGAATCCTGGTATTTCACAGTCAGAATGAAATCACATTCTCCTACCTGAGACACCTCAGCTGCAAGGGGGATGGAAGAAGCCACTACCCAAAAAATTTGGCATAGTACTGACGGTACCTAAGATGTTGCATAAGAAAAGTAAAGTGATCTTGCAGGAATGTCCAAACATCAAGAACACTCTTATCGCCTTCATGGAACAAATAACAGATCGAGATTCGAACAAATAAGAGATCGAGAGGCCTTTTATCCAGTTCACAGCGGTGGGAAATAAGTCTCATCTGGGAACAGAAGTGTCTTCGGTGTAATGGCATGGGGAGCCGTACGTAGAAGAAAGGAAAGCATTTTCTGAATCAGCTACCACACCTCTGCAGAAGATCCACACATTAGTCAATGTTCGTCTGTATCAGGCGTGTGACAACGAGGGCAAAGCGGCGAATCTGTTATGTTAATGGTTCGTAGACGAAGTTGTGTCATGTATTTCCCATTAACAACCAGATACCAGGTCGTATGAGCCTTCGTGTCGAGGAGGACATGGTGCAAAGCCATGCGATCGTGGGACATTGCCTTTCCACAACGTCCTGAGTATGATTTCTCTTCATTAGGCGATAAGTATTACTTGCCTTATGGTAACTGGTACAAGGGAAGTCGGCATGGACATAACTGTTTTCGATGAAAAACGTTCTGACATGTTAGAGAGAGGAAGACGTATGTGCTACTGCAACGGGTGCAACTCGGGGGGGGGGGGGGGGTCCAGTTCATTAACCAGCATTAATCAGGCTTTCCGATAAACCAGTTCTGTGGCGGGTCCACGATTTAACCATCGTACTTACTACGTAAAGAGCAGCTGCTCTCGCTTGGATGTTGATAAGACCGAGACCGCCGTCTCGAGGAGCAAGTTTCAGCATATCGCATGGGACTTTCAAGACAAGAACCGCACTTAAAAAGTAGCCACCTGTAGTCTGTGTGCCACTGCCTTTGGCATCGGTGAAATCTGCATAAAACTTGGTAGTCGCGAAGCCAGATGAGTGTTAACGAAATCCACCCATTGTAACACGTCCAATGCTCTCAGCAGGTTGCCACGAACGTTCGTGCGGATAGCTTGCAGCACGCGTTTATAGTCAAATGAGATCGTGCTCTGTATATAACGCGTGTAGGTGATCCCTGTCGGAATACCTCTACCAACGCACATAGCACAAGATTTCATCAGGTTCAAACGGCTTCCCGCAGCAGTCCCATACTGGGTGATCCATTCGAGTGCCTCTCGTACTTCATACCCTGATAAAACAAAGAACACCACATCATCTGCATACGCACGGCAGATGAAAGCATTCCCACTCGTTGCTATTCCTGTCAACCGGCTCCTCCGTGTAACAGTGGCTAAGGGCGATGGCATAAAGGAGCATCGGCAGCTGACATCCCTGGCCGACCGACCGCTCCCTTATGAAGAGCACCAGCGACATCATCAGCCGTAATCGCCGCTGTGAGAATCTCCGCAGCAGCTCCGCCAATGGTTCCTGACAACGAACGGAGGACATTAGTCAATATCGCAGTCTGGTCCTATGCAGCATAGAACTGGTTGTAGTGATCCATAAAGGCGTCTGCGATATCATTCTGGGAAATCAATCAGCGACCCTCTGGCATGTAGAGGGCGTTGACCAGCTTTCTCTGACACCGCTACTTCTTCGGATAATGTGATGCATGGACGGGGGTTCTCCTAGTACGCAGTCGTGACATCTTGCACGTACTATTATGCCCTCAAAGCGGCGAAGCGTAAGTGAAATCACCTTCCCCTTAAACCGTTGAATTCCAACCTGTCGTTGAACAGAGAGGGAATGGACTGAGAGTTCGCGGAGAATTATGAAATATTATTCCAAGGTACAGTATGTCGTTGCCACAGCATTTTATCGCGTCCGTAATTCATCATCGAAGACGTAAAGCAGGCTTGGTGCAGTCGAGCCACCACCGGAGTGCTGAAGGATACGCTGGAAGACGTCTCACACAGTTGTTCCATCTCATCTCTACGACCTACCTGCATTCCGGATCCTAGAGATGGGCGACATTCAGCTTCTACAGGCCTCGACCGCGCCATATCTTCTGCCTCTGGAGGGAAACGGTGCAGATTTGGGTTATATGTACGAAGAAGGGCGTAGACTACAACTCAGCGTCAAGCGTGGCGGTTACGATTCCTTGGAAAACACAGACACGGTCAAGACGACTTGCTGAATAGCTGGTGTCATACGTAAATCCCAGGTCGATCACCATGCATGCGGTACCGAGTGTTGGTGAGGTTCAGTTTATGCACAAGCAGCTCGAGTTCCTGGCATGTGGGGAAATGGGGATGTTGGTTCTTCTAGAATAACACATAAATGAAGTCGTTGTCAAGAATAATATGGTCGCAGCGGTCCACAAACAAAGGAGCGACCTCTTCTGAGTAGTATCGCGACCGTTCCCGTCGCTTGGTCGTGCCCGAGGGGACGTAATCACTGATGAATCGGACACCGTGGTAACTCACAGCAAGACCTGTAGCCGATGATAGGTAAACGTGTCAGCACACGGCATGAGGTAAGAAACATAGTCATAGATAGTAGGAAACGTCGCTAGGCGAACTTTCTGCAGAGGGGCAACATCTAGGTCCGACGCCCTCAACATTTCGCGGAGCAATTTTAGTTTGACAGGGATGCCAGTGGTGTTGATATTTATGGAGCCAATCCTGTGAGCTTGTCGCGGAACTGTGACTACTGGAACGGTCATGGAGGCAGGAAGAGCAGCAGCGAACAGAAATGTGCCATTGGGCTGCACATCCCCATGCAGTACCCCTGTCGATTAGCAGTCGTGGGTTGGAGCAGCAGCATTCGCTGCTGTCACAACGGTGGATGTTGTGTCTTCTACATCGTCAGACCACGCAACGGCCCGTGGATGGCGTGCATCCAATGGAGTACCTGTCGAGTCCGAAGACGTTGTCACGTCGGCGGTGGAAGAGTGGTGCTGGCTCAGCTGCTGTTCAACGTCCGTAGACACAGCGCCTACTGCATGCGAAGATAGTCGTACCTCCGACAGAGATCAGGCTGGTGCTTCCACCACGGAATCGGCAATAGAGTGCACATCTTGAGATCGCGTCCTGCAAGAGTCTAACTGGGCGATCCACCGTTTTCGACGTCTCTTCGGCGACCGTTGCTCGGGCACATGATCTTCAGTGTCCGGAGACGCCTGGGGATCAGGATGGTCAGGCACAAAAGATTCGGTAGGCTCAACGATGGAGTCAAGGCCATCCCCTGCATCAGAGATTGCTGACCACTACGCAAGGCAGAGTGAGGGGTCAAGGGCGTCGTTCCGTCCGCAACAGCCTGAGGCACTACCGGAGATGGCAATGTGTTAGTAGTGGGAGCCAGTGATTGCGGTCAGGGCTCGTTATGGAGAATCCCGACAAACGTCAGCGGTGGCGTCGTCGGGTCGGTCGTGGCCTGCTGGTCACCAGGTGAAAACTGTGCGACTCAGCGTTGCATACAGCTGTAACGGAGGTGTCTTTCCTGGCCACATCCCTAGCACGTTTCCAGCTGGCCATCATAAATTACAATCGCACGGCATCCACCAGTATATAAGTAGGACGGCGCATGGTTGTTAGCTACGTGCGGATCCGTCGTACTCCACAGACAATCGGGTATGTGGCGAATTGAACTCATTTTTGAGCTGTATGACTGATCATATTTCCATATAGGAGGAATGCAGATACCACTACCTCTGAAGGCACCTCGAAAAGGAATTCAAATACACGGATCGTCCGCAGTTCAACTCCCGTATGTTCCACAGTTACGTCATCAGAGTGACGGAACATAAGACCACTTCGAGTTTCACGTAGAATTCTGTCACATAGTTCTTCATTAGTAAGTTTCATGCCTACAACACTGCTCACTATAGACAGGTGGATGCCAACAAGATCACTTCCCTTCTTCTCCGATAAACTGTTGGATTCTAAGTGGTTTTAGTCGATCGTATTCAGGTGAATAGCTAATCTTCATGTCGATTTTCTGTGGGCATAGGACATTCTCTTTCTAACAAGGGAACCTCCCCATCGCACCCCCCTCAGATTTAGTTATAAGTTGGCACAGTCGATAGGCCTTGAAAAGCTGAACACAAATCAATCGATAAAACAGGAAGAAGTTGTATGGAACTATGAAAAATTAAGCAAAATATACAAACTGAGTTGTCCATGCGAAAGATAGGTAACATCTAGGAGAATCTGCGTCCACGAGTGCAGTGGGCCCGTGGTTAGCATGAGCAGCTGTGGAACGAAAGGTCAACGGTTCAAATCCACCCTCGAATTAAAATTTTAATTTCTTATTTTCGCAAAGTTATGATCTGTCCGTTCGTTCATTGATATCTCTGTTCACTGCAATAAGTTTAGTGTCTGTGTTTTGCGACCGCACCGCAAAACCGTGCGATTAGTAGACGAAAGGACGTGCGTCTCCAATGGGAACCGAAAACATTTGATCGCAAGGTCATAGGTCAACCGATTCCTCCACAGGAAAACACGTCTGATATATTCTATACGACACTGGTGAAGGCATGTGCGTCACATGACAGGAATATGTTGTCGACCCACCTACCTTGTACACTTGGCAAATGGGTAAAAAGATTCTTCTACCTTGCCCGATTTAGGTTTTCTTGTGGATGTGATAATCACTCCCAAAAAAGTGATGAAAACATAAGAGTTTGTCACATAAACTGAAAACAAAATGTTAAACTTTTCACTGGAGGCAGGACTTGAACCAAGGACCTTTCATTTCGCAGCTGCTCACGCTAACCACGGGACCACTGCGCTCCTGAGATCGCGCTGTCCTTGATGTCCCTATCTTTCGTTTGGATTACTCAAATTGTATATTTTACTTATTTTTTCATAATTCCACACACCTTCTTCCTGTTTTCTCGATTGATCTGTGTTCAGTTTTTCAAGGCCTATCCACTGTGCCAACTTATAACTAAATCTGAGGGGGGTGCGATGGGGAGGTTCCCTTGTAAGGAAATATAGCGCTCTACGACAGCAGAATCACGTAAACAACTCCGCGAGCGAGCTGCGCGGCGAGGACGTAAACAAAACGTCCGTGCCGCTGGCTTTCCGAAGGGCGACAGCGAACCGCTTGGGCAATCAAAGCACGCTTCTCGTTCGTTCCGAATTCCCAACTTGTCACACACTACTTCCGTAGCACCCCCACCTCAGAGATCGGTCTCTTATACTTGTGGTGTCTGTTTTTCCGGGCACGTCCGGAGGAACGGACATCACACATACAGGGTGTTACAAAAAGGTACGGCCAAACTTTCAGGAAACATTCCTCACACACAACTAAAGAAAAGATGTTATGTGGACATGTGTCCGGAAACGCTTAATTTTCATGTTAGAGCTCATTTTAGTTTCGTCAGTATGTACTGTACTTCCTCGATTCACCGCCAGTTGGCCCAATTGAAGGAAGGTAATGTTGACTTCGGTGCTTGTGTTGACATGCGACTCATTGTTTGGGCAGGCATTGTTGGTGATGTCTTGATTGGGTCCCATGTTCTTCGACCTACGCTCAATGGAGCACGTTATCATGATTTCATACGGGACACTCTACCCGTGCTGCTAGAACATGTGCCTTTACAAGTACGACACAACATGTGGTTCATGCACGATGGAGCTCCTGCACATTTCAGTCGATGTGTTCGTACGCTTCTCAACAACAGATTCGGTGACCGATGGATTGGTAGAAGCGGACCAATTCCATGGCCTCCACGCTCTCGTGACCTCAACCCTCTTGACTTTCATTTATTGGGGCATTTGAAAGCTCTTGTCTACGCAACCCCGGTACCAAATGTAGAGACTCTTCGTGCTCGTATTGTGGACGGCTGTGATACAATACGCCATTCTCCAGGGCTGCATAAGCGCATCAGGGATTCCATGCGACGGAGGGTGGATGCATGTATCCTCGCTAACGGAGGACATTTTGAACATTTCCTGTAACAAAGTGTTTGAAGTCACGCTGGTACGTTCTGTTGCTGTGTGTTTCCATTCCACGATTAATGTGATTTGAAGAGAAGTAATAAAATGAGCTCTAACATTTGAAGTAAGCGTTTCCGGACATATGTCCACACAACACATTTTCTTTCTTTGTGTGTGAGGAATGTTTCCTGAAAGTTTGGCCGTACCTTTTTGTAACACCCTGTATAATGGTAACAATACTTACTGACAAAAGCCTGAAAGTGAAGGTGAAAAGAATAAGAGAAGGTGGGAGGCACTGATACCAGCTGATCGGTAAGGCAAAAGAGCAAAATCAAAAAGAGAGCAGACGACAAAGGTAAATGGAAACCTAGTATTAGATGAAGAAGTGCCTAATAAGCAGAACTTTACAATAAAAAGTTAAAAATTATCGAAGCATAAATAAGTTACTGGTAAGCGATTTTGTTGCGGTTTAAGTATATCAATAAATAATTACAAAATAAACAATATAATACGGTGACAGTGACAGTTTTGGTTAGGTTTGTAGTTTCTGAGCCCACTATTTGTAAATTGTACTAAATAAATTGTTGTTTTCACGGGGTTTCTGACATCTTTACACCAAATTGTCTATTAAACATCATCATAAGAACAAACTATCGTTCACAGAGCTAATTTGTATGTGGTTGGTTGTAATGAATGTGGGGACATTAGGGACAGGGGAGAGATTTAGAAATTTACTTCAGTGGCCAATCACAAGAAAATTCCAATATTTTGTCTTCCTTCAAGAATTGGTTTAGTGGCTGGAGATGGGGAAGGAACAGCGTTCTGGGATCAAATTAGCAAAAGAGTCTTAACTTGTTGGCGCCACTCAACAGAAGCAAGATTCAAACACAGTGTGGAGGCCCGATGTGGGCAGTATACACAGTTGGCTGGTGCCAGTTAGGATTTTTAAACTTAAGAAGAAAATTAAAATTTGTGGTGTAGCGGATACAAATGATTCTTCAATTTGTTTTTTTTCTATCGGTGAAGATTTTGCAGTCAGAGATGTGTCAGCGTTCACTTCCTGTATAGCAGACAGAAAAGATATAACGAAATTTCCTTTGATATTTGGCTTATCACACATTATATAAGAGGATACTGTCCCTGTTCCTAGAAAAGATAATGTGTGATTATTACACAAAATCTCTGACTGCAAGGAGTGGACTGTTTTACCAGGACGTTCTAGTCCTGTTCATTCTGCAAGTGTGACTCAGATTTGTCTTACACTCATTCCATACTATATTACCCTGAGTAATTTTGTCTACGAAGAAGCAAATTAAATAAACTGAAATAGCCAGAATGAGATTTTTACTCTGGAGAGGAGGGTGCGCTGATATGAAACTTACCGACAGATTAAAACTGTGTGCCAGTCTTGGCTCGAAGCCGGAAATTTTCCTTTTCGCAGTAAAGTGCTTAGAGTCGCGGCCCCGCATACGGTTTTAATGTGCCAGGAAGTTTCATATCAGAGAACACTCCGCTGCAGAGTGAAAATTTCATTCAGGGAACAATCCCCCAGGCTATGGCTAAGCCATGTCTCCTATATCTTTTCCTCCAAGCCCTGGAAGTTTCACAGGAGAACTTCCGTGAAGTTCGGAAGGTAGGAAATGAAGTACTTGCGGGAGTGAAGCTGTGAGGGCAGTTCGTGAAACGTGTTAGGGTGGCTCAGTCGGTGAGTAGTTGCCAGCGAAAGGCTAAGGTCCTGGGTTCGAGTTCCGATCCCGTACACAGTTTTAATATGCCAGGAAATTTCAAAAAGCAATATGTTCTAAGTTCAGTCATTCAAAAACCCTTTTCAATAAAAATGTCGTAAACGGCATTTATGCGTACAGGTACTGTATGTGATATTACCTGTCTGATTTCTTTACATATGTGTTAATCGACGTATTATGCTAAAAAATAAGGTATTTTTTATTTTACCATATAATTTCATTTATTTCTTATATAAAGCCATTCCTTATACATAAGTCACGTGCAAATGAATCATGTAACACCTTTCGATGGAAATTTTTAGCACGATGAGACGTTTAGATTACGTCAGTTTCTGCATGTCACTATTATAAAGAGAATTTTTTGTTTTTGTATTAAAAATGATCTGAAGTATGGAGAGGGTCATGTTAAAAGTAAACTGAACGAGAGATATATCCATAGTTCATCACTGTCGATGTTTCTTCTTGTTTATACATGTAGCTGAAGCTAAGGATCAGGCTGTATTCATCGCAGTGAAGTCACGATTAGCGGCGCCCGGCTTCTTCTAGAGATAAGCTATACGCTGAATACATGAAACATATCAAAACTAAAACAGAGTGGGCACTGCCGAGAAGTATTAATTGTCGGAGAAACGAAAACATGGACCTGGTTCTGGATGCAATCTACAACAAGAACGAGGGCACCTCCAAACTAACGCTAGCATCTGTGCCAGGTGAACAAAATGGGACACAGCAGAGCTACACGTGGTCACCAGGCCACGCCCGTGGCATCGCGTGTCCTGGGCGGTGTCTCTCATCTGAGGCCGTACACGATCTCGCCTTAAAGCAGCTACGTTTAATTTGGGCCAACTGACTCGCTCTTCTGCAGCACCTGCTTTTATCCTTGCTCTAATTAATTACACTGTAGCAAAACACCATAGTAAATGCAATACAGTAGAACGTGCGCTACGCTGAGGTGCTTACTTGCGGGGACGTTGAAAATGCTATTGCCGATTATGACTGCATAAGCTCAGGACTTGATGCCTGATGGCAGTTCTGACATCAGATTGTAACGGCCCAAGTGCCTCCAAGTGTAATCAGGACAACCAGCAACGTCCAACAAGCGGGCGGTGCAGCATCGGCGGACTCGGACTGGGTGGCATCTGCACGTCGGAACGGCAGAATAATGAGTAGTAAATTTTGAAATTGTAAAAAAGGAAAAGTGACTGTAAGAACTTTTGAGACACTTTCGTGGAGTGTTTAGATAAAAGTATAATAATATTTCCAGGGACCAACTTAGGGGGATTAAAAAAATAATAAGGTTTGTAAAATAAATTAAGTTTCTTCCTACTACTTCTCGCTTATGCTTCATTCTGGCGAGACGCCAAGAAGGGACGCTGACTACATACTTCAGTATTTGTTTCAGTCATTTGTGTTCCTTCGGCACTTATTTTACAAGTAGTATTATTTTGTTAGCTCCGTAACCTTTTTCTTGTTTATATTATTACATTTTTATCTAAAATCACTGCAAAGTGTCTCAAAACTTCATATAATCGCTCATTCTTTTTCACAGTTTTAAAATTTAATTGTATTCGTATTTCACTTTGTTACATTTTTTCACGGTCATAACTTATTCACCCGATGAGACCGCGATAGATCTTTCATTTTATTGAATTTTGTACAATCATAAAATCAACGATTATGAATAAGCTTACAATAGCGAAATTTAATGTGTCTATTACGCAAACAGTTTTCGTGGCTACTGCACCTCAGTTTATTGTGAACAGTAGCACTGTTAACAGGATGGCTTTTTTGACACTGTGAGTAGTTTACACCATATTTTAAATATATGCGGCAAAGCTAAACTGGTTCTTTGAGTGTATTTCCTGACGATGCCACTGTAGTATCGTTATATAAGAACACGTAAAACAGGTACGCCTCGACGCATTTTAAGCTCATGTTTCCATATTTATGAAACTTAGACTGTCCTTATGGCCTATTTTATTATTTTAAAATGTAATTTGTCAACTAGTTCGACTTGTTCTCCCATGGTTTGCAGCGGATGTGAAGATGGTCATCGCTCACCCAAATCGGTAGCCTAAGGACCAAAAAGTTTTGTAATCATTGACTGAAATAAAAGAGTTTATTGTACATTTCCTGGGTCACAGCGTTAATCCGCGACTATGTCGCAGTTTTTGGGATGTTTACTGGTGCGGCTGTTTCTGACAGAGGCCGATAATCAAAGTCCAGAAAGACAAAAGTAGTTTGTTTATTGATAGATCCACAAATGTCACTTGATACAGTTCCACGGAGCCAAATCTCGTCTTAAATGAGTAATTCCAGTGCTGCTCTTTTGGCGACAGAAGCCACGTGGCAGTATCCGTGCGCTTCTCCGGTTACACTCTTTTAATGAAACTGAACAGAACCCTTCCCAACGGCGCGTCTGTAGTCGTGCGATAGCAAAGGCACCAAAGCGGCGCGTGACTTGACTACCGCTTTCATGGAAAATAAAGGAATGTGCTGTATTGAGGTCTACAAGGAAGTAAACTAACTAACGCCTCCAGAATGAGATTTTCACTCTGCAGCGGAGTGTGCGCTGATATGAAACTTGCTGGCAGATTAAAACTGTGTGCCCGACCGAGACTCGAACTCGGGACCTTTGCCTTTCGCGGGCAAGAGCTCTACCATCTTTTTTTTTTTTTGTTTTTTTCGTACAAACACTAAATGAAATGCATCCTCTGCAAAAACAAAAAAAATCATTGTAAAACAAATCACAAATGTAAAGGAACAGGGATACAGGGATGTTATTTTTATGTATTTATTTATTTATTTTTCATAAAGATCACTCTGTTAAAAGGAACATGTAGATCATTTCATGGTATAGTTTGTGCATTATATATGGAGCGGTAGAGCAACGTGAGGTTCATTATCAGCTGTCAAATGTGCACACCGACTGCACCCGGCACATCCCAACTGCGTGGGGGGTCGAGGAAGACTGCCTGAAGATAATTGGCAAAGGTTTTCCGATAGTGAGACCATCTATGAACCTCATTGTGGACTTGCTGCAAGAAATACCAGAAGTCGAGTCGCGACTTGGCAGCATCCCCATAGAGGTACGCGATCGTCTAACCTTTGACCCAGATGATCGAGTGTGATTTAGTCGCCGGAAAGCAGTCACTCTCCGGATGTAAGAAGGAAGCGGGTGTAATATGTTGCGGGGTCACACGGAGGTAGCAAGCCACCATCTGTCTTCCTAGGAGCCATACCTCCTCCACCGCGATACAAGTTAAGCGGTGATGGTCGTCATCCACTTGGCGACATTTCGGGCATAGTGGAGTGTCCACTAGTCCAATTGCATGGAGTCGTTGGTTGGTGTTGAACTTGCCACAGGTGACAGAGCACCACAGTGCCCGAACGAAGGTAGGAAGGAATTTTTGGTGCACATGTCTCCAATTCTTCGGCCAATGCAACTTGGGGTGTTTGAGTTCAATGACATTACGGCTTATCCGTCGTAGCAGCCAAACATAAAAATCCTTCGCGCATGGTGGTCTCGTGCGCGGAAGCTCGTCTCTGATATAACTAAGTTCCACGATAAATGTTGATACATGCGCAAAATGTGACGTAATGTTGCCCACCGCCACCGGAGATGTGAGGGACGCTGGAACTAGGAGATCCAGTAGGCGGGATGTAAGGGAATCACGCCCGCTACGCCATTGCTTGTACATCGTGGCTAGAAGGAGCGCCGTCGCTCGGCAGTGAACATTCGTAAGTCCGAGTCCCCCTTGTCCGTAGGGAGCGTGAGCGTTGCGTATCGCACCTTGAGGGGCGATCCAATAATCACAAAATAACCTAGTGCTGATTGAAGTCGACGTCCGAGCGTGAGTGGTAGGGGCAAGACCTGCGAAATATGCACCATTCGAGAAACCACATAAGTGTTCAGATATTCGACTCGCTGCAAAGGATCAAGGCGCCGTAGGAGATGTTGTCGGACCATGGTACGTGTTGTCTGTAAAATACGTCGGTAGTTAACTGCCGCAGTATGTTTTACAGATGAGGTAAAGTCTATGCCGAGATAGCGGAATCGTTGCACATAAAGAAACGGACTGATTTCTTCCGGCGTAAGGCCCCTTCCAACCGGCATTGCTGCCGATTTGTTCATGTTCACTGCACTACCCGCCGTCACACTGTGGTCCAACAACAGTTCAAGGACCGTCTTCACCTCTTCCTCAGTACGAACGAGCAGCAGGAGGTCGTCCGCATTGGCACGACATTTGAAGGTGTAGCCCCGCAGTTCCATCCCAGAAAGAGAATTTGTTAGCCTCCCAATTAATGGTTCCAACGCTATCGCGAACAGCAGCATCGAAAGAGGGCAGCCCTGGCGAATGGATCGTCGAATTTGAATGGGCCCTGCTATACGCCCATTAACCTGTACCAAGGATTGTGTGCCCCCGCAAATCCTTCTAATGAGACCAGTAAAACGGTCTGGAAATCCCATTTGTTCCAGTACAGCGTACAGATAGTTGTGGCGCACCTTATCAAAAGCACTGTCAAAATCAACCGCCACCATCGCCGCTTTAAGCCGGCACTCCTCCGCTAGCGCTATCACATCACGGCATTCGGCAGTAGCTGTTTGCACATTCACCGATCCACCCGGTGTCGTCTAAAATGGCTCTGAGCACTATGTGACTCAACTGCTGAGGTCATCAGTCGCCTAGAACTTAGAACTAATTAAACCTAACTAACCTAAGGACAGCACACAACACCCAGCCATCACGAGGCAGAGAAAATCCCTGACCCCGCCGGGAATCGAACCCGGGAACCCGGGCGTGGGAAGCGAGAACGCTACCGCACGACCACGAGATGCGGGCCCGGTGTCGTCTGTTCTGGAGAGAGAACGCTACGAATTAACATACGACATCGGGACGTTAGCAACCGTGCAAAGATCTTACAGTCGGCATTAAGCAGGGTGATGGGCCGATAATGTGTGACCGTAATTCCTGGCTTCGGTTTATGTACTGGCACCAAGAGGCCTTCCATAAAAGCCGGTGGAATAGGCGCATCGGAATTTAACATCTCGTTGTACATTTCCGTCCATCGCGGTGCCATTTCGTTGCGAAATTCTCGATAAAATTCAGCAGGAAGTCCATCAATGCCTGGGGACCGATTCAACGCACCCTTTGCGATCGCATCATGTACTTCCTCACAGCTAATGGCTTCCAGTAAGGTTCCCGCGGTTTCCACCGTCAGTGTACGGGAGACGTACGTGGCTATACGTTCGAGGTCATCGACAGGGGCTGCTTCTTCCCGATAGATGTGTTGGTAATGGTCGACGAATGCAGAGACAATGTCCGCTTGACGCGTCACTCTTCGGTCTTCGATGGTAATTAATTCCCGTACCAAAACGCGTCGTCGGTGTTTTCGTTCATTCACGACGTGGTGCATGGAAGGAATCTCGTGCATTATCGTATCGTGACATCTGGCGCGCACCATGGTTCCCTGAAGATGTTTCCGAGCTAAAGCCACTAGTTCAGCTTTTATCCTTTTGCGTTCGATCCAGACGTCCTGTCCCGGCGGACCATCGTCCAGGTCGCGCAGTGCTGCAAAATAAAAGTCGGTCGTACGGCGGCGTCATTCTGCCATCTCCCTGCTATATGAGATGAACGTACGGCGAAGCGCCGGTTTAGCACAAGTTAGCCACCAATCAAGCTTCGTCGCATACCATCCAACCCTTCGCTCGCACATCGTCCATGTCTCAAGGATCCGGTGACGGCATTCAGGATCATGTAGATGTTGAATGTTTAATTTCCACGGGGCCTTACTGTTCCACACCTCTCTACGGGGAAGAATCACCGTACAGATGTAAGCGCTGTGATTTGAAAATGCCAATGGCCAGCGTTCCGCGTCCTGGACATCATTTGCATGAAGCTCTCCTGCGAACCTTGCAGAACTAGCACTCCTGAAAGAAAGGATATAGGGGAGACGTGGCTTAGCCACAGCCTGGGGGATGTTTCCAGAATGCGGTTTTCACTCTGCAGCTGAGTGTGCGCTGATATGAAACTTCCTGGCAGATTAAAACTGTGTGCCCGACCGAGACTCGAACTCAGAACCTTTGCCTTTCGCGGGCAAGTGCTCTACCATCTGAGCTACCGAAGCACGACTCACGCCCGGTACTCACAGCTTTACTTCTGCCAGCTTTACTCGGGAGTTCGAGTCTCGGTCGGGCACACAGTTTTAATCAGCCAGGAAGTTTCATATCAGCGCACTCTCCGCTACAGAGTGAAAATCTCATTCTGGAAACATCCCCCAGGCTGTGGTTAAGCCATGTCTCCGCTATATCCTTTCTTTCAGGAGTGCTAGTTCTACAAGGTTCGCAGGAGAGCTTCTGTAAAGTTTGGAAGGTAGGAGGCTAGATACTGGCAGAAGTAAAGCTGTGAGTACCGGGCGTGAGTCGTGCTTCGGTATCTCAGATGGTAGAGCACTTGGCCGCGAAAGGCAAAGGTCCCGAGTTCGAGTCTCGGTCGGGCACACAGTTTTAATCTGCCAGGAAGTTTCAACTAACGCCTAATGGCGTAGCAAATCCGTCAGTAATCCTACGTCGCAAGACTTCCCAGACCCATTAGCGTTAATGAGAGCGTTTTGTTCAAAAGTTAAAAACAATTTCCAAACCTGTGATTAACATTGTATTATATTTTCTGTTGGGTGCGACTGTTCGCACTGCTTCTCTGTTAATCATCTGTTAAAACTGAAAGTACGTTCTCACTAGCAGCTTCTGGCCTTCTACCCCTCACTGCTGTTGTTAAGATACTTTCTGACTGAGTAGTTCAATACACAGTGTCTATTCCCTGTCCCCTTAAACAATTACTCTGTTTCTTATATGTATAACCTTATAATGAATACGACAGAATTTCTGCATGTAAAAGCCATTTATTTTCTATTGGAGCTGTCCAGAAAATTTTATTTAGTAACATAAAATAGATACAGTTGGTCCAGATGTGTTGCTTCGTAACATCTAATATATGGGCACAAAAACAAGTAGCATATATACGGATCAGTCAGAACATTATGACCACCTAACTGATAGCCGGTATGTCCATCTCTGACACGGATAACAGAGGCGATGCGTCCTGGCATAGAACCAATGAGGCCAAACGTGGGTCACTGGAGGGAGTTGGCACCACATCTACACACAAAAGTCACGTAATTCCCGTAAATTCCGGGGAGGGGGACGATGAGTTCTGACGTCACGTTCAATCGCATCACAGATGTGTTCGATCGGGTTCAGATCTGCCAGTTTGGGGAACCAGCACATCAACTGGAACTCGTATCTGTGTTCCTCGAATCACTCCATCGCACTCGTGGCCTTGCGACATGGTGCATTATCTTGCTGAAAACTGCCATTGTCGTCGGGAACATGATCGTTATGAAGGGGTGTACGTGGTCTGCAACCAGTGTACGATATTCCTTGCTCAACATGGTGTCTTGCACGACCTCCACCGCACCGATGGATGACCACGTGAATGTTCCCCAGAGCACAATGGAGCCACCGCCAGTTTGTCAAGGAGTACAGTTGTCAAGGAGCTGTTCCCATGGAAGACGACTGATTCACGCTCTCCCATTGGCATGATCAATAAGGTATCGGGATTCATCAGACCATGCAACGCTCTGCCACTGCACCATCGTCCAGTGCCGATGGTCACGTGACCATTTCAGTCGTAGTTGTCGATGTTGTTGTGTTAACGTGGGCACATGCACGGTTCGTCGGCAGCGGGGGCCCATCGTTAGGAGTACTTGGTGAACTGCGTGTTCAGACACACTTGCACGCGGCCCAGCATTAAAGTCTGATGTTAGTTCCTCCGCAGTTCGTCACCTGCCCTGTTTTACCAGTCTGCCCAGCCTACGAAGTCCGACATACGTAATAAGGGGTGGCGGTGCAGGACTACGACATCTGGACGTGGTTTAACCACGTGTTGAAGACACTCACCACAGCACTCCTCGAACAGCCTACAAGTCATGCAGCTTCCGAAATACTCGTTCCAATCTGCCGGGCCATCACAATCTGCCTCTGTCAAACACAGATAGATCGTGCGCCTTCCCAACTCTACACACTGACAGCACGCTCACTGATACTACATGTACCGTGCGTGTGTCTGACTAGCAGTCACTTCTCGTCAGATGACGCTGCTATCGCCCGGACGGGTTTAAATCGATAATTAAATTGAAGTTAATGCTGGTGTAATATATTTTAGTATAATGTCATCAGTCAGTCATTTTCACTTATATCCCTAAGACCCTGTATCTCACAAAGTGCTGCTGCAAGAAGATATTTCTCAGATTACGTAGGAAATCGACAGCATGGTCACTAAGAGTATTACCGGCGAAAGGCAGCGCAAACTCTTAACCCGCCTGGACGTTTCAAAGCAGCGCGCACCCTGCAACAGAGGGAAGGTGCACTCTGGAAGACAGAGATTGTGATAACGAACCTAAAATTTTACCACGATGGTTCAGGATTGGATAGTAAATTCCTTGAAGGTAATGAACTAATGAAGGAAAATGCCGATTAATTTATTGGGAAGGGGGTAGAGGATAACAGAAAAATTGCCCTTGGATCACAACGATTACGTTCAAATACAATCGAATATGCTTTGAAACGCCCTTTAAAATAATAAGACATCCAGTCTCATTTTTCTGCACGAAAATTCTATATTTGAGATCAATGAATGTTTACTAAAATAATTAAATGTCGTTACTGAACTGAAACCAATCACCAGCCCATTTTTAGCTAAGATTAACAAAATAACAGACTGCGGCAACTGTCTCTATAAGATATCGTTGATGGCAGTATTGAAGTATTCCTTCCCGTAATTATGCCAAAACATTTCAAATGAAATTTCCAATTCTTTTAAAGATGATGCTGACGCTGTTACAATCGTATACTTGAAAAATAGCACTGTATGTAGCACCCGTATTTACAATTTTATCAAAAAAATGTTAAAAGTCAAGGTACATAATTGTTACAACACATAAATACGAGCGCGCGCACACACACACACACACACACACACACACACACTGTATGATAGGCTTGCCATCTAGCGCAGTGCATGTTGTTATCGATTAGTCGGTGCTAACAAGGGAAACTCTCCATCGCAACCCCGTCCGGTTTAGTGGTAAGATGTCCCAGTGGACAAATGGTTCAAATGGCTCTGAGCACCATGGGACTTAACTTCTGAGGTCATCGGTCCCCTAGAACTTAGAACTACTTAAACCTAACTAACCTAAGGACATCACACACAACCATGCTCGAGGCAGGATTCGAACCTGCGACCCCAGTGGACAGCCCGTCAAAAACTGAACAATGATCAAGCACGAAAACAGGAAGAAGTTGTACTTAACAGTGAAAACAGAACAAAATAGAAAAACATGAACGGTCCAAGGTTAAGATGTGCCACATAGAGCGAATTTCTCTAGCCACACTGTCGTCGTTACGTAGACACGGTGTTGGACTGCTTAAGGAGATCCGTCTTCAGATCTATCAAATTTGTGTCTGTGTCGTGGTGTAGCGTCCGTTTGCAACAGGGAGGTGTAAGAAAAGGACCTCGAGAAGTAAGTACCTCCTATTAGTTCTGCACAAGTACCGCATGTTATGACTCTCGCGTTCCGTTGTGGGAGATTTGACTTGCGAATTCCTTTGTGGAAACATAGTTCACATTGTTTTTTTTTTTTTTTTCTTTTCATTTCTGTGAGCTTGGACCGTTCACTGTTTCTACTTTTCTTGTTTTTTCACAGTTCAGTACTCCTTCTTCCTGTTTTCTTGCTTCATCTGTGTTCATTTTTTGATGGGCTATTACTGGACCATCTTACCACTAAATCTGACGGGGTGCGACGGGGCGTTTCCCTGCGCTTTAGCTACCTACAATTGCTAGTTGGTGTGGGTTGGTAGTGCTCAGCCAGAATGGGCCTGTTGGAAGTTGTTTCTATCGGACAAGCTGTGGTCTTATAAATCTGTTGCCACTCATCTGAAGAGAAGGACTGCATTATATTGCTATTGGTACTGAGAGTGGCTGCAATATATCTTTTGACTGAGCAAGCTATGTGTTTTGAAATGATTTTGAATAGCTCACGGTGCTCCTCTCTACGCGTTCTGCTCAGCGATCTGAGGTAAGATGCTGCCGCTTTCCTTTTCTTACAGTTAGGCCTTTTTCTAGTGGCAATGTGACTGACTAGGTTTTCTGATGAACCACGTAGCGAGGTGAAGATTAGGCTGGGCTCAGTACTCAGCATTGGTTAGCATTTGTTACGTACGTGTCGATCGGTAGTTAGTAATTCGTAGTTTTCATTCACCAAACAGGTGGGAAGCCTGTCTGTGTGTTTTCTTTTTTTTCTTTTTTTTAAAATATTGCCGATTTAGGAATATAGCCAAATGTAACTGCATTAAGTGTAGAAGATGCTACGTGTTGTATTAATTTATGCGAGACTTAGTTGCGATAATTAATCTAATAAACCAGAAGTCTATTTTAATTCTCCAATTACTTCACCTCGGTCAGACTAATGCTCCCATTTCATGCTTTTTCTAAAGTATTCAATAAGTATTTTGCAATTAATGTCATTGTGGCTTACTAACTTCTGCTACGACAGTGCAATGCCTGTGAGGTTAGAGTCAATTTTATGCAAGTAAGGTAAGTCACTCAGCCGAAAGAAGAACCTGCGCCTACCGAGTTCTTACCTTATTCTTTTCAGTCGGAATGGCGTTGTCAGTAAATGTGTGAGTAATTGTACCTGTGATTTAAGTTTTCATTTTCTTATATAAGTATGGAAACGCAGTTAGTAGCCTGCAGAGATTTTTATTAATGGAGCCACACCAGAACATCTCTAAAATACTGTTTCAGTAGTGGAAATTAGAATAACGGTACGAATATTTGTAAGAAAATTACCACTGTCAGCTGGGATAGTTGTACACAGTGTACACTGATTTGCCAGAACATAATTACCACCAGCCTGTTATCGATATAAACCCGTCCAGGTGATAGCAACATCAACTGGCGAGGAATGATTGCTTTCCAAACACACGTACTGTGCATGTCGCATCAGTGAGCGTGCTGTCTGCGTGTAGAATGGGGAAGGCGCGCGATCTATTTGAGGTTGGCCGATCGCAGATTGCGATGGCCCGGAGGCTCGACACGACTTATCGGGTGTTTAAGGACTGCTGTGGTGAGTGCCTTCAACACGTGGCGAAACCGAGGTGAAACCTCGTGCAGACATCGTAAGGTTGGACGGCCAACGCTCATTACAAATGTTGGATGTCGTAGGCTGGGCAGACTGGTAAAACAGGAGCCATCCCCCCTCCCGACAACTGTGACCACGCAGAAAACGGTTATCATAAAATGAAAGAGGAAAAATCGGTGCCTACAAGGAAATTGGAGTTTCTAATCGTCAAATTGCCAAGAAGTTTAACAGTTCAAGCACAGTGAAACAATGCTTCGAATGTGCCTACGTATGAGGAAATATGAATATCTACATATGACGTGCTTGTGGATCACATGTTACTCCATTCCAGCCCTGGTTGATATTTTATTCAGTCTTAAATTTCGTTAAATTAGGTACACGATATCGACTGAACGGGAAATATGGGCTAAACAAAAAATTATTTGAGGCATCGAAACAGAGGCTTTTGCGCAAAGCAAGGGCCACAAACCGTTACTTTTCTCAACTTTTTGCTGCTTTACAATTGCGAGTAACTGCCAGACGTGTTCGACAAATTTTGTCAAATGGCAAACAACTTGCATTCAAGCAACGACTGCTGGAATCTGCCGCTAACACCCAGTCATAAACAGGCTAAATTGGAATATACTGAAAAACGAATGTCATGGAGTTCAGATTTGGATAAATTGATGTTCAGTAATGAGAATATGTTTAATTTAGATGGACCGGATAGATTTCAGTATTATTGGCACGATCTGAGAAGAGAGCAGCAGGTAAGAATGAGCAGAAATTTTGGTGGTGTTATGATTTGGGCAGACTACAAAAGGTAAATCACACACTCCTTGGCTGAATACTAGAAAGAGCTCTAACATATACACTGAGATGCTAGAGACAGAACTGATCAGAATGTATGACGACCAAGTGAACGCAAGTCTAATGCATCAACAAGATATTGCATCTGTGCATGTTCCTGCTACAGCCAAAAAGTTATTTAAAGATAAAGATGTCGGTGTTTTGTCTTGGCCTGCACGTAGCCCGGATATGAACCCCGTGAAACCATTTGAAGAATACTTGCAAGGCATGTTTATCGCAATGGAAGGCGATTTGGGGTCGTATGTGAGCTGAAAAGTGTGATACAACAAGTGTGAGCGACAGTTTGTGCAAGAACTACAATCTGAAGAGAATTTTTGATGCAATTACGAAGAACAGAGGTTGGACAAAGTACTAGCAATTCAATAACGCAACAGGACAGTGACTGCATTTATACCAATAGCCACCCACGAAATGCAAACACCTAATTTTTTAGTCGTGTTATGAAAGAAACTATGTAATTCCGTCATGACTGTTTATGTCTTGCATGTATCTACTACTTGCATAATAAAATCAATACAGACATTGTCGTGCGGTTACAGGCGCTGCAGTCTGGAACCGCAAGACCGCTACCGTCGCAGGTTCGAATCCTGCCTCGGGCATGGATGTTTGTGATGTCCTTAGGTTAGTTAGGTTTAACTAGTTCTAAGTTCTAGGGGACTAATGACCTCAGCAGTTGAGTCCCATAGTGCTCAGAGCCATTTGAACCATTTTGAACAGACATTGTATTATTACTTTCGTCAGAGCATTCCCTTTATAAGGATTTTAATTACTGCAGACTCTACTGTTGCGCAATATGTACATTAGCGCCTGTCGAACCGCACTCGCGTTTAGTGAGATGCACATCAAATGGTTCAAATGGCTCTGAACACTATGGGGCTTAACATCTGTGGTCATCAGTCCCCTAGAACTTAGAACTACTTAAACCTAACTAACCTAAGGACATCACACATATCTATGCCCGAGGCAGGATTCGAACCTGCGACCGTATCGGTCACGCGGTTCCAGACTGAAGTGCCTAGAACCGCACGGCCACACCGGCCGGCAGATGCTCATCATCGATATAGATATCTCCTTTTAACGGACGCCATACGAATGTCATAAAATAAGGACTCTGGATAATACCTTGGAGGTTATTTACTTTTAAAATTTATCAACCCTACAACATCACTGGAGCTCTTAAGAGGCCAAGCTGGCGATCTATTGCGTCCTTGGCGTAAAACATTATTTTTCGCACCATTTCTAAAAGGTAGGTCTCCAAGAGCATCGTAGTTCTCAGACGATTAGCGAAAAGCCTTTAGATTAATAGGTAGTCAATGGCATGGTAGACGAGTGTATTTACCATGACTTATTTTTATAAACCTTGCACTGCGGCAGACAAAAATAACTACCTGATTACGTGTATTAAAGAAACTGTATTCTGGTAGCTAACGATGCTCCGCAACCACAATCGTGAAATAACTCTTGAAATGTGCCTACGTATGAGGAAATATTAATACCTACATATAACCTACTTGTATATCAAATGTACTCCGTTCCAGCCTAAGTTCATATTTTATTCAATTTCGTACAAGCGACTGTTCGCACAAACGCATCTAATCTGCATATTGATCGTCACTACCAGGTATCGTTAATCAGTTTAAAATACATCGTTGGACTTTAGAATAAAGGATGTACTACAAACGCTACAGTCAAACGATTTTCTTAGATCTATATTGCTTTTACGACTTTGCTTGTGTACTTTATAAAGTAATACGAACTGACAAACTGACTGCATTTTTATAGGATAAAGGAAAGGATATATTAGGTACGTATTATCAACTAGTGGTGGTCTACATTATTGTTCGTGAATAAACTCTGTGCTTTTTTATCGAGATGTAGCCTTAACTGATTTAGCTTGGAAAATAACCGATTGTAAGTTATAAGCTTGTTAATACTGACTTGTAGAATCAAATCTAATAAGAGAGTGCGCCTTAATGAACAATCGATCCTTTATGATAACATTGTCTCTCGTGTAACGAACTTACGTTAAACAGCCAATGATAATCCAATAATCAGCAATTACACGAAGTTAATTAATTCTGAGCAGACCTACAGCGTAAGGAATTCCTTTACTTACGGTATTATAATATTCAAATGCCAAGTTGCTCATAAAACTATGTGTATGTCGACAATTATACACCAAAGACAGAACTGTAAACTTAGTCAGCGATGCAATTTTAATCGACCCTGTTTATCTCTGTTATTTTTTCACTATCAAATAAATATTTCCTTCTTCTATTTTGTTGTTTTTTTCCTATCGTAAATATTTTAGCATAAAGTATTTCTTTCGATATTAATTACCTACTGGGCTAAATATTCTAACATATATTATTTTGTATCAAATCCTACACAGACAATTTCATCGAGTCAGACGTAACGCTTACTTCTTGCATCTCTCAACTTCGTTTCTTTCGTTCCATTAAGCAATGAGAAACTAGTATTATCTTCGTATTTAAATTATTGACCCTAGCTGATTAAAGTATTGTTTCTTTTAACTAATCTCTAATACTCCTTTTTCGGAGTCAAGAAACTTGTGGGGAAAACTATCTTATTTTCAAATTAGATTCTGGACTTTTTTACGACGCACCGAAGCATTATCGTGATCTTTTCTAATACATAGGAAGTCTATGGCAGTGGACGAGTGCCAGTAATTCTATATCACCCATTATAAATATTTATAATTTACAAGAAATACAAACTAAAAACTATGTGTCACCACTACTTTAGGCCCTAAAGTAACACAAACTTGATTGTATAGCACGACTTCTGCACGTTAAGTTTTCCTATGAATTGACCGTAAGATTCATGTTAAACCGTCTTTGACTCATTTACACAAACAACCATTTAGTGATATCATTCCTCTTACCAGTAATTCACTATTTCAGATGGTCGTCAAATATGCTCGTGGCAGCCTGCTACTATTTTAGGATCTTTGCCGCGTGAATTGCAAATGCTGTCCGCCATCGATATTGGTTAGACCTCTGCCGCTCGAAAGATTCATACTAGTCATCGTTTGTGCACTGTTACTCAACAGCGTTTTTTACCGAACACATATAAGCAACACTTATAATAATAAACGATTAACATTTACCCATATCATCGTCAATCCAGCTACTGTCACAATAGGTTAAGACGAAAAGAAGTTACCTTGCCAACTAAAATAAGGCATCTTCCTTTGACCCGTCATAACCTGCTGCGTCATGAGGAGCTGCCCCTGACGTTACAAAGGTGTTCATGAACAGTAACACCGAGGCTGGAAGTAGGGATTCTGCTGAAGGCGCGAGGCAATGAGCCTCATTCCCTCATGGTGCATCAGATGAAGTATTTTTGAAGATGGCGGTCACAGAACGTCACTTTCATAGTGACCTTAGCAGCCTTCAGAGAAAGAACTTGTTAGAGATTGTGTATTTTAAACTTAAAGGAAAGAAACAGAAGTACATGGTGTTGCTTACTTTCCGTAAGATTACAGCGGATATCATCAATTATTTTACTGAGCTATAGAAAAATCCTTGGCAGTTAATTCAGTACAGAATTAAATCAGAAACCTTCCACTACATTTTAAACGCCATTTGGATAAAATATAGTGTAACTGGTACATACATGGTGTTTCATTATTTTTTCTATCCCTTCCCCCCCGTCCCTCGATGATCAGATTCCTTGGAACCAATAAAAAGAGAAACATGTAAGCACAATATGATCCAATGGAGTTTTTTTGAGGGATTTTTACTACCTTCGCCACATACCCCGTCAGTTCAAAAAGTTTTAAGACTGAATTAATAAAAAGGGAGATCAGTTAGTATGGTGATTTTAATACTTCATTTGTTACATATGCCACCCCCCCCTGCCACCCCCCACTTGAGTGCAACGTACAGAACGTTTATACATCTATGAGAAACTGCCAAAGAAGTCCCCCTTGTGGATGTTGTTTCACTGGCGCGTAAAATTGTCTTGAATATCGATTACGTCGTCACACCGTTGACTTACTGTGAATTACTGGACGCATTGTCGTCTTGTCGTACTGATGACACCAGGTCTCGTCACCTGTAATGATTTTCTGCAGAAAAGAACATTAGGCATTTTTCATTAATTCAAGTCGTGGCAGGCGTCCACGCGTAGTGGTTTTTGTTTGGGGTACAAGAAATGCGGGGGAAAAAAATTGCAAACACATCTTGTTGTGGCGTAACAAGCTAGTTACGCCACACTGAGAAGGTAGCCGAAAGGCACGCGTACACACACGCCGACTGGCGTCAAGTCTGGAACAGGATACGTTATGACTGCTATAAAGAAAATACGTAGCTTTGGAATGTACTTAACTTTATTCTTTGTTGGTTTACAACGTTCTTCTGGAGACATTTATACGATAACTCTCAACTAGGTAAGGCTAATGGCGCCTTGCTAGGTCGTAGCCATGGACTTAGCAGAAGGCTATTCTAACTGACTCTCGGCAAATGAGAGGAAGGCTTTGTCCGTATTGTCGCTAGTAATGTCGTCGTACAACTGGGGCGAGTGCTCGTCCGTATCTCGAGACCTGCCTTGTGGTGGCGCTCGGTCTGCGATCACACAGTGGCGACACGCGGGTCCGACATGTACTAAATGGACCGCGGCCGATTTAAGCTACCACCTAGCAAGTGTGGTGTCTGGCGGTGACACCACACATCTTCTTAAAACATTCTGGAGAATGTCTTGAAGACTTGATGTAGAGATGTTGCTCCATTGCGACCTGTGACACCACAGTGATGACACACGACTGCTGCAAGTCCACTACTTCACAATGTTTACTCACAACTGACTGGTCACTTGTTTACAGTTGCTAGTTCAAGTTGCCACCGTAGTTATTGCGCTGACGACACTGGTGCATCATGTATAACATTAGTCTCGGAACTCGCTGGACGGACTGTGTATTCACTTTTCTCACATAGATGAGATTTATGAGCAAATCCCGAGGATTTAGTTACATTTTGAATGATTCACCATGGAACGTCGTGTAACATTGCTCCTAGTCCATTGCAACAAATTTCAGCATGTGAACCATTGATGGCATGAACGCATGATGTCACCGTAAAGCCGTATTTTACCGTTATGTCTCTTGCAATCGTTTGTCTGTGTGAAAATTTTCTTTGGTTTTTCGTAAATATTATCCAATTTATCGTAGAAATACACGTGTTTAAGGCCACGACCTTCGAGACATCTAGCTCCCTCAAAAATCACTTTGGTCTTTGTGATGTGTATATGTTTCTCTGTTAGTTTATCCCAAGAAAAACCCTTACGGGCGTTTAGCATATTATAATAAAAGACCTTGCATATTCTGTCAGAAGAAAAATTGTATCAAAAGAAAACCAACCTCTTCCCGAACAGGCCATGAAGGCCCAACGGAACCGACCGGCCGCCGTGTCATACTCAGCCCACAGGCGTCACTGGATGCGAATATGGAGGGGCATGTAGTCAGAACACCGCTCTCCCGGCCGTATGTCAGTTTCCGAGACCGAAAAATTGTATCAAGATACTACAAATGTTTGCTGAAATAATTCATTGATTTTTCCTCGTCTTCTATCTACTTTATTGTCGTGACATACAAAAAATTCATTTTTAATATTATATTCACCAACAATTAAAGTATTAGTTAATGGGTCTACGGAAATTATCAAGCTGTGGATTTTTTTAAACACTGTAAGCAGTTGTAGTTATAACTTCTTTTAAACTGTAGAGTGTGTGGAAGTTTATTGTGTGTGTGAAATATTATCTGACACTGTGTAATGGTGAAGCCAACGTATGGGTCTGAGACGATTTATCTACAAAATACAACTTGCATTCTGCCTTGATTGACGTGTCAGAAGCGCTAGCTGCAACTGATTACATTCTGACGCCAAGACCTTGCGTAAATAGGCCAGTGAGGTTCTACGTTTCTAACGCTCTCCTCATTCACAAAAACAAAAAGAAGCTATGAATATGAAACTGGAAATTTTCTATTGCGGAAAGGTCGCTATATACATTTTCTTCTTTTTTAGCACGGACTCTGAATATAAATTATCTTCCATACTGTCATACACAAGATCACAAAAGATAGAACATCTAATTATAGGAAATTAGATTTAGAAGTAATAATTACTTTGAAGTCGTTCTTATCGAAATCAGATCACTGGATTGTCTTTCAGGTACAAAAGTCGACTGGCGCTTTCCTGGTATATTGTCCAGAAGATGGTCTTTCTCATCTCCGTGACTGCATCAAGACGATTTATCTACAAAATACAACTTGCATTCTGCCTTGATTGACGTGTCTTTTTGGACTCGAAAATCAAGAAACTGAGAGAACCCTGTGCAATACTAATTGCTGATTTGGTCTACGTAGCCTCCAGAGCTTCACAATAACACTTCTATTACCTGTGTACATTATAGCGAAATGTAGAAGGATCTACGTGGTATTTAGGACACCTCGTGCAGTATTTCCGCTTGTGCGCTCCGGCACTGCACAGTTTGGTTTAGTGCCAGGATACCTTTTTGCTAGCCACGATGGGTCACGTCGCTTGAATTAAAGTGATTTACAAAAAGTCAGTTACGGTAACTACAGGAGGTACTGTACTCTTCTCTCTGCTGTGCTATGCCTCTATTGTAAGCCATCAAACATCAACTCCATAGATTCACATGTCGGACTGTGCGGCTGGTCCCGGCGGAGATTCGAGTCCTTCCTCGGGCATGGGTGTGTGTGTTTGTTCTTAGGATAATTTAGGTTAAGTAGTGTGTAACCTTAGGGACTGATGACATTAGCAGTTCAGTCTCATAAGATTTCACACACATTTTGAACATTTTTTGATTCACATGTGCCAGGCTTCACTCTCTCCCTATACTTTGTCAATACATAACGGTCAGTCTGTGCCTTTACGAAGATGGAACTCTTACTTTGTTTGTTTCTATCCCTGCCATTTTTAACAATATCACTAGAAATGAAGGACAACCACCTACAGATATGCACACTGTCTGACCAAAAGTATCCGGACGCACTTATGTAATGCCAAAATGGCCACTAGGTGTCATGAGAGGGACTGAAGACCTCAGCAGTTAAGTCACATAGTGCTCAGAGCCATTTGTCACGAGAGGCAGACTCGCCAGAATAAAAGGAGGTGGGAAGTACTGTGTTGTCAGCTGGGAATCAGTAACAGCAGAATGGGCCGGTCAGGGGAGCTCAGTGTGAGATGTGACTGTGTCGTCGTAGCACTAAGCATGCTCAAGCTGATAATTTAATGAATTAAACAATTAAACATAATAAAAGTAATTAGCTGGAAAACATGTTGTCACAGTTTTGTATTCCACTCAGAATGGTGAAATCAGCATAATGATTGGAGGATACGTAGTGGAGATATTGGTGTTTAAATTCAGCGAGCCTTTCAGGATTTACTCAGAAGTGGCTGGTGGCTGGAGCGCAAGGAGGCCACATAGCACGTTTGGGTATAGGACTGCCAGTGGTCCCCAAATGTTCTTAGTCGACATGGTGGGTGAAGCCAGTGGAGTCGGGAAAGTTGATGAGCAGCTGTAGGGATACTGAAAAAGAACCTGAAGTAAAAGTTAAGACGTAGTTTACAGCTACAGACCCCCCCTCACTTTCGTTCATGTTTACAAGTCTATCAGCGGACCCAGCCCAATGGAAAAGTAGTCCATCTTACATTTTATTGTCACAAGCAGTAGAGGATTTTCAGTATTTATTAAAGTTTTCCTCCGTGTCAGTAAATCGTAGAGAATGAAATAGTTACAAGCAGAGTTATTTGGTAAACTGTTGTGTCAGACGCCACTGCCAGCAAGAATCGGGAGCAGAGGGGTCGAGGCACGCTGTTAGCGAAATGCGGCTAGGCGGTTCCGGTTGGACCGGACGGAATTCAAATGGCTCTGAGCACTATGGGACTTAACATCTGAGGTCATCAGACCCCTAGAACTTAGAAGTACTTAACCTAACTAACCAAGGACATCACACACATCCATGCCCGAGGCAGGATTCGAACCTGCGACCGTAGCAGTCACGCAGTTCCAGACTGAAGCGCCTAGAACCGCTCGGCCACTCTGGCCGGTCGGACGGAATTATGCGGAGTGTCGCACCGTCTTGATAGCACAATAAGCTTTGTTAATGAATATCGTGTTCTTTCGTAGGTGAAGCTGTGCAGCTAGCGAACTTTAAGACTGCGTTTTAAGTATGTTTCTGCTCGTGACAAACAGATCGGGCATAGGCGCAGGTAGTTAAAGAGCAAAGCCTGTAGCGTGTGCGACGCATCACTCCCTAGTGTCAAGGTAGGTTGGACGCGGCGTACTAGTAATGTGTTCACTGAAGTTGCGCTCTACCAAAACTACGATTTGATAGTTTTGGTACACTAAGCAAATGACGTAGTAAATGGTAGGATTATCGGTAATATTGGTAGAACTGGTAGCAAAAGAAACATAAGCGAATGTGTAATAGAGAAACTGGGAGCCGACGACATTTCTTTGTTTTTTGTGTGTTTGGTTGTCTGTTTTCAACATAATTAGAACCCTACATCATTCAGTGTTAGTCCATTTTTTATTTTGTACCCTTCTAAAATATAAATTGAATTTTGTAAGCAATAAAAATTGATCGATCGCGTAACATCTATGCTTTTGTGTAAGCAAAGCAATTACTTTTGTTGCAAGTACAATTTCTGTGGTGTCACCGCCAGACACCACACTTGCTAGGTGGTAGCTTTAAATCGGCCGCGGTCCATTAGTACATGTCGGACCCGCGTGTCGCCACTGTGTGATCGCAGACCGTGCGCCACCACAAGGCAGGTCTCGAGATACGGACTAGCACTCGCCCCAGTTGTACGGACGACTTTGCTAGCGACTACATGGACGAAGCATTGCTCATTAGCCGAGCCAATAGTTAGAATAGCCTTCAGCTAAGTCAATGGCTACGACCTAGCAAGGCGCCATTAGTAACATTGCATGTATCTAAAGAGTCTCACTTGTATCGCCACAATCTCCAGATGTACCAAAAGGATGGATTAAAGTTAAGTATCCCAGAAGTTACGTACTTTTCTTTATAGCATTCATTACGTATCCTGTTTCAGGCCTCACGCCATCCTGCTTTAACTTAGCGCGTGCCTTTCGGCTTCCTCTCATTGTGTCTAGGCTGTCTTGTCTAGACACAACAATTTCCATCCACAAACATAAAAAATATGCATAACTAGCCTAGTGCCCGCTGTTCCGCTCACGTTGACTGTATGGCCTGGAGAGATTTTTTTGTTTCCATTTAATCGAATTTTTATGTTGTTCACAAATTACAATACCTTCTCAGCTTTTCGCGCTAATTAAGACCATATAAGCATAGCCTTTTCCGAATGTACTTCTGACCAAAAAGTGATCCTGGAAGTTGGAGTCTGAAGTATTTGTTACTCATAGCTTCTGTGTTCTTGTGGAGATATTTCCATAGCAACTTTCATCCCCTGACAGATATTTCTCTATGTCTAACAGAGAAGGGAAACACCAATTTTCATAGATTTAGCTTTAAAATTTTTATGTAAGGAAATATGTTCTTAAAAATTTACATTCTTTATTGCACTTCAATAGGAGTTGAATTTCGAGGAACACTGAGACACGTATTATTTTATGTGTAACCTAGAAGTCAAATACAAATTATCATAGATGTAACCTTAAAATCATTTAGTAGTTCTTTAGTAGTTATATATTTTTTAAAGAAATTCGCCCACTATTTTACCACCCTAGTGGCTGAATTTCCAAAAATTCTGAAACACGTATTTTTCATCTTCTGACTGAGAAACCAAATAGCAGTTTTGGCAGTTCTTCCTTCTGAATTTTCTTAACAGCGACATACTTTCAAAAAGCCGTTCATCCATTGTTTCACCTCCTTTGGAGTGGAATTTCGGACAATCCCTTCTTGAACGATGCCTGCAGTATAAGATCCACACCCTCTTCAAACTTCAACTTCCTATTCTTAGCATTGTGTCTAGACAATAATGAGTCAATGAATCCGTCTGACCCTATTTCACCCCCTTTGCGGTTGAATTTCCGAAAACAATGAAACGCTTATTTCTTCATCTCTAACCGAGAAGTCAAACGCGAATTTTCTAAGGTTTAACATTAAAGACGTTTTCGCAGTTAAATACTTTCATAAAATATTTCGGCCCCTATTTCACCACCTTTGGAGTTGAATGTCCAAATTCAGTGACAGGAGTACATTTTATTTGTAACACAGAAGCCAAACACAATTTTCCATAGATTCAGTTTCAGAAATGCTTTCATGATGCACTATTTCCTTGATAAATTTCGTCCCCGTTTCACCCCCATACGGGTTGTAATTACAAAAACAGTGAAACGTATTTTTTATTTGAATACAAATTTAAATTTTCATAGATTTAGCTTTAAAAATGGTTTCATAATAAAATATTTTCATAAAAGTATCATCCCCTATTTCATCCCTTACGGTTTCAATTTTTAAAAACGCTAAAACATGTCTTTTTCGTTATTTGTAGCCAAGAAGTCAAATACCAGTGTTCATATATGTAGCTTTAAAATACTTTAGTATTTCTTTAATACTGATATATTTCCAAAAAAAAAGGTTTTACCCACTATTTCAACCCGATAGGGTTAAATTTCCAAAAGTGTTGAAACACTTATTTCTTTACAAAATTGTAAAGGCTTTCGTGGCCACTTGTTGACAAACTGCCTATTGGCTTCTGTCTCGGGATCTTATTTCTTTGTTCCTTACCAAGGAAACAAATACCAGTTGTTGTAGGTCTAGCTTCAAAATTGCCTTAATAGCAAAATTTTTCAGGAAAACCCTTCAGCCCCCTTAGGGTTGGGATTTCGAAAAATTCCTTCTTGACGCCTACAGTATAAGAGCCACACCTTCTCCAAGTTTCAAGTTTCTATCCTTAGCGGTTTGGGCTGGGCGATGAGTCAGTCAGTCAGTCTGTCAGCCAGCCAGCCATTCAGGACATTGCCTTTTATTATTATTATTATGTGCGATTGGACCCATACGGATCACGCAAAGCTTTTCCGATTCAATTTTTTAATTCTCCAAACTTTTCTCATTCTTTCCCCATGAATTCTCTTTCTTTCCTCTGTCCATTTTGTCCCCTGTCTCTTGCAAACTTCATTCTCGGGTTGTACTTTCCAACTATTGATTTTTTGCCTGTATACATTTCTGTTTATAACTTCTGAAGAATTTATTTGTGCATTAGCTAGATCTGTTTGGTTTCTTGTATCCAGGGTATGGTTTTCAATTTTTCAATTTATATTAAAATTTTGTGGGAGAGTCTGGGTGTTGGGAGTCTGTGGATATGACCATAAAATTTTAGTCTTCTTTTCCGGATGTCTGCGGCGAGGTTAGATAATTTTTCTGTAGTTTTCCGAGACTGTAACCTGTATCCATCTTCCGTTCTTTTTGGGCCAAGAATCTTTCTGATAATTTTGCGTTCCTCTTTCAGGATGCCTTCCAGGTCGCTTTTTCTATGGAGTGTGAGTGTTTCGCTGGCATATAGTGCTTCGGGCTTCATTACTGTATTGTAGTGTCGTATTTTTGAGTGAATGGAGAGACACTTTTTATTGTAGATGTTGTGGGTTTTCCAGTATGCTCTTTTCAGTTTTTGCAGTCGAACTTTTTGTGCAGTTTTCTCTCCCCCTGTGGGTTCTAGGACCTCGCCTAAGTATTTAAAGAATGGAACTCTCTCAATTTGTCCATATTTTGTAGTCAGTTTTTGAGTTTCCAATTTTGAGCAGATGAATTTGGTTTTTGGAAGGAAATTTGTAGCCCAACTTTTTCGGCGCATTCTTTGAGAATGTCTATCTGTTTAATTGCTGTGGTCTCGTTTTCTGCTAGAATGGCCACGTCATCTGCAAATGCCAAGCATGAAATTTTAATACCATCTTTAGATCTTCCTAGTTGTATAGGCTTCCAGTAATTTTGATTCTTCAGTTCTTTTTCCCATTCTCGGATGACTTTGTCTAAGACAAGGTTGAAGAGGAGTGGAGACAAGCCGTCACCTTGTCTGACGCCGGTTTTGATCAGGAAGGGCTCTGATATTTCACCCAGGAATTTTATCTTAGAAGTTGTGTTTGTGAGCGTTTCTTTGATAAGGTTTAGGGTTTTCGGATCGAGTCCTAGCTCCTCAAGGATAATAAAGAGAGATTGCCTATCGATTGAATCATAAGCCTTTGCGAAATCAACAAAGGAACAAATGATCGGACTGTTTCTGACTGCTTTGTATTTTAGTGTTGTCTTCAAATTGAAAATTTGTTCTGCACAGGATCGGTGAGGGCGAAAGCCAGCTTGGTATTCACCAATACTGTGTTCGAGTTGTTCTTGTGTTCGTTGAAGAAGACAAGCTGAGAGGATTTTATAAGTGACTTGGAGAAGGGAGATTCCTCGATAGTTGTTTATATCTGCCATGTCTCCCTTTTTATGCAGTGGATGAATTAGGGCGAATTTCCAATCTTCTGGTAGTTTTTCTGTCTGCCAAATGTCTGTGATGATTTGAGTGAGTTCTTTGAGGGAATTTGGTCCAAGATTTTTAAGTAGTTCTGCAGTGATATTATCTTCTCCGGATGCCTTGTTGTTTTTCAGTCTATGAATATGTCTTTGGATCTCCTCTAGTGTAGGTGGTGGGGATTCTGGATTTGTGTAGATAGCAGTTTCTTGAGGGAATCTTGAAGAAGGTTCAGGGCAATTGAGGAGTCCGGAAAAGTATCTTGCCAGCTCCTCACAATTTCCCCGATTTGTGAGCGCTAGTTTTCCATCTGGTTTTCTGAAACATAGATTTCGTGAGCCGTATCCATTGATTCTCCCAGCAAAGGTCTTATAGAAGTCTCGTACATTATAGTTACGGAAATTTTCTTCAATAGACTCACACTGTTCCTTGAGGTACTTCCTCTTGACTTGTCTGATTGTTTTTGCCACCTGTCTTCTGGTGTTGTGGAAGTGATCTAGATTTTCTGGGGATTTTTTACTGTTATACTTCAGAAAGGCTTTCTTTCTTTCTTCCAGCGCTTTTTCACATCCAGAGTCCCACCAGGTGTGTTTTGTGTTCTTTTTCAATGGGATCCGTTCTTTTGCCTTCTTTGTAATTTTTGTTCGAAATTTTTCCCAAGAGTCAGCTGGTTCATTTTCCCACTCCTCCTTCAGATTGGTTTCTTTGATTGTTCGTGTGTCAAATTTCATCATGTGTGTTTTCTTCGGATAGAATTTTTTTGGGGTGAATTTCACTTTAATGCGTGTTAAGTAGTGGTCTGAGTCAATGTTCGCCCCTCTGCGGTCTTGGACATCATGGATCTCTTTCTGTACGAAATAGGAGATGGCAGTGTGGTCAATCTGATATTCGCCGATCTCTTGTATGGGGGACCTCCAGGTCTTTTGTTTTCTAGGTTTTTTTCTCAAAGATGTAGACATTATTTTTAGATTAATTTGTTGGCATAGTTCAATAAATCTCAGTCCGTTTCTGTTGGTGAATCTGTGTGCTGGATATTTTCCTACAGTTTTTTGGTGTTCTTTCTCTCTGCCAATTTGTGCATTGAAATCTCCCATTAAGATTTTGATATCATCCCGGGGAATTTTGGCCATGACATCTTCAAGTTTAGTCCAGAATTTTTCAGTTTGTAGTTGGCGTTTTTTGTTGTCTATGTTTGTGGGTGCATGAACATTTATCAATGTGTATTTCTTGTTGGCGCACTGGATACGCATGGTCATGAGGCGATTATTTATGGAAGAGACCTCTCTAATTGAGCCTAATATATTTCTGTGCACCGCAAATGACATGCCCAGGAGTGGCGTACCATTGGCAATTCGTTTGTCAGTCTTGCTCCTGAAGATGCGATAGTTTCCATAGTCTATTGTATTTTCATCCGTGAATCTAGTTTCTTGTAACGCTAAGATCTTAATTTTTTGTTGGTCTAGCTCAGTTACTACGTTGTGTAATTTTCCAGGTTGAATTAGGGTCTGAATGTTAAAGGTACCAATGTACATGGGAACCTTGGGACGAAGTTTGCTTGAGAACTCTGATCGTGATGGCCCGGGTCCCCCAGAATCCGATAACCCAGTTGTCGTCTGTCGACGAGTGGATTGGTTACCACCTGGGGTAATTCCGTCATTACTCTCACGAATCATGATAGCTTGTAAGTTTTGGTCCAGTGTTTCCACTGGGTGTTTAGAACCAGGGATTGTCAGTTCCTGGAGCATATAATACAGCCGCACCTACTAGATGGACAGACGCTGACCTCGCTGCCGCTCGACTCGAGTACAGACGCATTGAGGATTTGGAATGTGAGATTTTTTTTCAAGGTTTTCTCCTATAGATCCGCCGTGTTCTGCGTTAACAGGGTCACCTCGTGTAGGATGTGGCTCTTCACCACGCACGGACGGTCTTGGACATTGCCTTTTATATATAGAGATTATTGTTGTTATTTTGTACTCAATAGAAAGTTCTTCATAATGATCAAAAGCAGAGCATTTCTGTTATTATTGATTAATGCAAAAGCTGTTTACGAAAAACAGAAACGTGGTTCAAATGGCTCTGAGCACTATGGAACTTAACTTCTGAGGTCATCAGTCCCCTAGAACTTAAAACTACTTAAACCTAACTGACCTATGGACATCACACACATCCATGCCCGAGGCAGGATTCGAACCTGCGACCGTAGCGGTCGCTCGGTTCCAGACTGTAGCGCCTAGAACCGCTCGGCCACCTCGGCCGGCACTGGAACATGTTTTACGTAAGTTCGACGAAGTGTAGAACCGATGTTTGAATATTTTTGATTTGCATTTTCTTTATTTTCCTTTTTGTTGAGAAAATTGAGAATTAAGCGTCGTCACAACTCCCGTCTGCTTCACGTCTCCTGTGCACCAAGCTACGCAAATTTAAGTTCAAATGGCTCTGAACACTATGGGACTCAACATCTGAGGTCATCAGTCCCCTCAACTTAGAACTACTTAAACCTAACTAACCTAAGTACAAATGTGTGTGAAATCTTATGGGACTTAACTGCTGAGGTCATCAGTCCCTTAGCTTACACACTACTTATCCTAAATTATCCTAAGGACAAACACACACACCCATGCCCAAGGGAGGACTCGAACCTCCGGCGGAATCAGCCACACAGTCCATGACTGCAGCGCCTCAGACCGCTCGGCTAATCCCGCGCGGCTAACCTAAGGACACCACACACATCCATGCCCGAGGCAGGATTCGAACCTGCGGTCGCGTGCTGCCGGACTGAAGCGCCCAGGACGGCTCGGCTACACCGGCCGGATAAATTTAAGTATTATCTGTGTTTTTCTTATTTGTCACTTCTTTTTCCGTGTGTTTTTGCTTTTAGGAAGCTTTAATTTTCGAGCACTAGTAATAGTGCTCCATAGATTTCGTGTTTGTCTTGAATACAGATCAGAGACAGTTAGTGCTTATTTTCATAGTTTCCAAAAACACGTGTCTCGTAACTACAGTTTAGTCAGCTATCAGCCGCCTTTAGTGAATTAGCAGTCCAGTTAAAAGTTGATTACTTAACTCTCTACAGTAAATTGTTGATTTCTTAGGATGGATAGCATGTGTGACTGCTTTGTACGGACGCAGGAGGAGCTGGCCACTGTTCGCGAAAGGCTGAACGTGTTGATGGCCGCGGTCAGCCGTCTTCAGGCTGCTGCCTCGGAGTGTAGCGGCAGTGGGGAGTCTGGTGCGTCGCATGGTACACTCCAGGTGTTACATGCTTCAGCCACGGTCCCTGCTGTCGAGACATCTTCGCGGGTACCGGGTGAGGTTGGGCCACCCTCTCCCCAAGGGGAGTGGTGGGGTCAACGGCATTCGCGTCGCACGAGGCGGAGGGTCAATGTGGAGGCTAGCCGTGTGGCATTGCCCGACCTGCCTGTGAGTGGACATGTGGCCACTCCTTCAGCAAGGTCCTAGTAGGCACACGGGGAGAGGGGTTTATTAGTGATTGGGAGCTCCAATGTCAGACGGGTGATGGAGCCCCTTAGAGAAATAGCGGAAAGATCGAAGGAGAAGGCCAGTTTTCACTTTGTCTGCTTGCCGGGGGGTCTCATCCGAGATGTGGAGGAGGCCCTGCCAGCGGCGATAGAGAGCACTGAGTGCACCCGACTGCAAATTGTTGCTCATGTCGGCACCAATGACTCCCGCCGTCTGGGTTCAGAGGTCATCCTCAGTTCATACAGGCTGTTTGAGGAGTTGGTGAAGGCGGAAAGCCTCGCTCGCGGGGTGGAATCTGAGCTAACTATTTGTAGTGTCGTTCCCAGAACCGATCGCGGTCCTCTGGTTTGGAGCCGAGTGGAAGGCTTAAATCAGAGGCTCAGACGATTCTGCGGAGATCTGGGGTGCAAATTTCTCGACCTCCGCTATCGGGTGGAGAAATGTATTGTCCCCTGAATAGGTCAGGCGTGCACTACACGCAGGAAGCGGCTGCAACGGTAGCCGAGTACGTGTGGTGTGCACATGTGGGTTTTTTAGGTTAGAGAATACTCTCACTAGGCCCGACAAGACGCCTCCTGAGACGCGACAATGTAGCAGTAGGCAAAACGCAACAGGGAATGACAATATTAATGTGGTAATAGTAAACTGCAGGAGCGTCTATTGAAAGGTCCCAGAACTGCTCTCATTAATAAACGGTCACAATGCCAACATAGTACTAGGGACGGAAAGTTGGCTGAAACCAGATGTAAACACTAATGAAATTCTAAACTCAGATTGGAATGTATACCAGAGACAGGCTGGACAGTGAAGGGGGGCTTTTTATAGCGATAAAAAGTGCAATAGTATCGAAGGAAATTGATGGAGATCCGAAATGTGGAATAATTTGGGTAAAGGCCACGGTTAAAGCTGGCTTAAACATGGTAATTGGGTGTCTCTATAAGCCCCCTGGCTCAGCAGCTGTTGTGGCAGAACACCTGAAGGAAAAATGTGGAAAATATTTCGTGTAGATTTCCCGACCATGTTATAGTTCTGGGTGGAGATTTTAATTTACCAGATATAGGGTAGAAGACTCTGAAAACTGCCTTGAGCAGTTAAACAGAGAACCGACTCGTGGCAATAACATATTAGACCTTCTGGTGACAAACAGACCCGAACTATTTGAAACAATTAACGCAGAATGGGGAATCAGCGATCATAAAGCGGTTACAGCATCGGTGATTTCAGCTGTAAATAGAAATATTTAAAAAGGTAGGAAGATTCTTCTGTTTAGCAAAAGTGACAAAATGCAGATTTCAGAGTACTTGACGGCTCATTACAAAAGTTTTATCTCAAGTACAGATAGTGTTGAGGATCAGTGGACAAATTTCAAAACCATCGTACAATATGCATTAGATGAGTATGTCCCAAGCAAGATCGTAAGCGATGGAAAAGGGCCACCGTGGTACAGCCACCGAGTTAGAAAACTGCTACGGAAGCAAAGGGAACTTCACAGCAAACATAAACGTAGCCAATGCCTTGCAGAGAAACAAAAATTACACGAAGTGAAATGTAGTGTGAGGAGAGCTATGCGAGAGGCGTTCAATGAATTCGAAAGTAAAGTTCTATGTACTGACTTGGCAGAAATTCCTAAGAAATTTTGGTTTTATGTCAAAGCGGTAGGTGGACCAAAACAAAATGTCCAGACACTCTGTGACCAAAATGGTACTGAAACAGAAGATGACAGACTAGAGGACGAAATACTGAATGTCGTTTTCCAAAGCTACTTCACAGAGGAAGACTGCACTGTGGTTCCTTCTCTAGATTGCCACACACATGACAAAATGGTAGATATCGAAATAGACGACAGAGGGATAGAAAAACAATGAAAATCGCTCAAAAGGGGAAAGGCCGCTGGAACTGATGGGATACCAGTTCGATTTTACACAGAGTACGCGAAGGAACTTGCCCCCCTTCTTGCAGCGGTGTACCGTAGTTCTCTAGAAGAGCGTAGCGTTCCAAAGGATTGGAAAAGGCCACAGGTCATCCCCGTTTTCAAGAAGGGACGTCGAACAGATGTGCAAAACTATAGACATATATCTCTGACGTCGGTCATTTGTAGAATTGTGGAACGCGTATTGTGTTCGAGTATAATGACTTTTCTGGAGACTAGAAATCAACTCTGTAGGAATCAGCATGGGTTTCGAAAAAGACGATCGTGTGAAACCCAGTTCAAGCAGTATATTGCTCCCTTCTGCGTATATCTCGCGAAGAGAGCGTGAGGATGAAATCAGAGAGATTGGGGCCCACACGGAGGCATACCGACAGACTTTCTTTCCACAAACAATACGAGACTGGAACAGAAGGGAGAACCGATCGAGGTACTCAAGGTACCCTCCTCCACACACCGTCAGGTGGTTTGCGGAGTATGAATGTAGATGTGACAAATCTGTATAGTTTTCTTTATTTTTAATACTACGTCTCTCCGTTTCAAGTCACAAATCAAAAATTTTCGATAAAAACCTGAATTAAACATTGACAGTTTCAGTTTAGCTATGAATACTGCTTAGTCTGAAGCAATAGAGAGGAGGATAACTATCTACAACAAAAATGTTCTTTAGGTTATTCAGCCCTTTATATAGGCTCAAGCAATTTCTAGGCAGTTCACCGCTTCTGGTTTTTTGGGAAATCTAGTAAGACATGGATTACATATGAAAAGAAAGCGATCATTATGAGGTAACACCCGATAGGTACCCAACACTCCCAACGTACAGATAACGCAGGCATGACCTTAGCTGACCAATGCTACTAGGAAAACTACCGTAGTCTATGGTATCCTAGTTTTACAACTCTAGTTGACAGATCGCGAGTTTTCTCGTGTTTCACACACCTTCGGCTGGGGGCGTTCCACGAGATAACTCGCGTTTACTACTCGCTGCCTGTAGTCGTTGTCGAGTTGGTTGTTTACACCTGCACGTCACGTAGGAAACATGATTGGTTTCACGTACCATCTGCTTATTTACAATCGTGCGAGCATTTCGGTACTTCAAATAGTTACAATTTCTGCCTTGAAGTTCCACTTGAATTTAGAGATGGTCCTATTCAGAAAACAGAAGGAGACTGAAATACTTTTTAGTTTTTTGTCGATTCGTATTCAGACGTTCTGAGTGAGAATGAAGATCTGGACGAGAACAATTCCAGTGACAGTGACATTTTTGGTCTTGTAAAGAAGGTCAAGGCAGCGTTGTTGTAAACTGCAGCCATTTGAAGGTCATCCACGTGTCAGTACATTTTCGACACCCTGTGACTCTGTAGCCTCTGTGGTTAGCCTGGCGTTTGGTGATGATTTGATTTAATTTTTCTGCAAGGAGTATCATGATCAAACCACAATGAAACGTAAAACGTCGCCTAAGGCACTCAAGAGATCTTCCGTTACACAAAGAGATATGAGAGAATTCCTTGTCCTAATTCTTATAATGGGAGAAACATGACAAGACAGACGGAAAGATTATTGGTCGACAGACTTTCCAACAGCGATCCCAACATTTTCACAGATTATCGGTCACAATAGATTAGAACCGTTTCTCACATTCTGGCACTTTAATAACAACACGAAATTTTACAATAATTCTTGGAGACTCTTCAGAGTTCAACCTGTGCTAGATTATTTCCTCAGTAAATTCAGGAGACTTTACAAATCAAAGAAACAGTTCTCTTTCGACGAAGGGATGATTCTATGAAGAGGACGCTTGAGGTTTCGAACGTATAACCCTGCAAAGATTACGAATTATGTGTTACTTGTAAGGTTGGTATGCGAGAGTGACAGAGGTTGTATCTGCAATATTGAGATTTACGCTGGTGTAGGAAGGAAATCGGAAGAATCTGTTTTCTCAGATCTTGACCCTTATCCTGGCATGCGGCACTACATCCAACTGGACGATTATTATAAGCGTACTTCTACTGTAGAGTTACTACTGAAGAACCAGAGTCTGCGGTACTATTACTTTGACCACAAATTTACCGAAAACTCTGAAAGTCAAAGCATTAAGAATAAAGAAACGTGACATAGTTCTCTGAAGAAAAGGTGACATTCTTCTCCTCACATGGATAGACAGGCGGGCTGTCGGAAAAATTCATGACACTTGTGTCTCAAATATAGGGATGACAAATAGAGAAACATCTGGAGCATCTGTGTGAAACTGATGCAGTGATAACATGAAAAGGGTTGATGACATGGATCAGAACCCTTCGCACTATCCTATTCTAAGAAAGTCAATGAAATGTGCAGAAAAGGCGTCCTTTATCTAATAAACTGTAAACTTTTCAATTCGTATAGAATTTATAACTGCTTGAATCCGGAGAAACGAATAAAGTATAAGCAGTTTCTCCTTTCGCTAGCGAAGTTCTCTATCACCGACGATGATAATGGAGGGTCTCTGGACCCAGAGAGAGATAGGTCCTGGGCATCCCCTAGTGCAAGACAGACCACGGCGTGCCAAACTTCACGTGTGTCGAGTGTGAGGGACGCGTGCTTGCCAAGGCACGGTCTGTCTCGGCTTTGCTCTTTCTTTTCCGGAAGTACCTGGCAAAGCGCAACATTTCACTTGGTAATGTGGTGTGCCATCTTCCTGTCGGCACCACTCTCTTGAGTTCGGCAGAATCATGGTATCAGCGCTGCTTATGCTTCGCTATTTGTTCGTTATATGAAGAATGTTCACAGGTCCAGGGGGTGTTTGCACAAAGAGAGGCAATCTACCGATCTGTCACCACAAACCTTTAAAAATGAATGGGAATAACAGAGGAGAAGGCTGAGATTTCTCAGTATATATCATGCCGCCACATAAGTCACTGGGCACTGCGAATTTTGCTATGAAACCATAATACAGTACCAAGCAGAAAAAAATTAAAGATATAATTGACAGTGACAGAGCGAAAAACCGCCTTGATCGACAGACAGCATTCGCTTTTCTGTACGTCAGGAACCACTCTTAGCTAAAGTTGCGGGCGTGCAGCGGGCAAAGAAATTGTTGGTAAGAACAGTAAAATTTCTAAAGTCGCACTTATTATTGCACTGTCAGGTGCAACAGTTTTCAGTGGAACTGTGCAAAGAGTGTGGAGGCTTTATATATTACTATAAAGTACGTTGGTTAAGACAAGGGGCATACCTGTAACAATTTTTTGATTTAAAATGCGCTATTGTTGAATTTATGAAGGAAGAATGGGGCATGAACGAAATCAAAACTTCTGGAATGGATTACAGATCTCGCATTTTAGATGGACTTGATGTGAATGCATTTAAAAAGAATCTTTTTGTGGAAGGGACATATTCTCACAAAAAACAACGTCCATTTCCCCAAGTTCACTAGCACTAAAGAAAGCGCGAGGTTTTAAGAATTCGTTATGGCTTTGAAAGAATTACAAGGATAGTTTCGTAAACGTTCCGAGGACATTGCCAGTCTTACACCCGTGTCACAGCTGTTTTCGAGACTATTTGCTGTTTCAGTTGATAGAGCCCCTGTGCACGGCCAGACGTGACCGATTGTAATGTACGTTGCAACGTAATACCATTTCGGTCACAAATTCCTTTACATTTAAACTGTCTTTGTCGCCTCAGGTAGAGTTTCCATGTGTCTGCATAATGAAGCTGTAAAAGTGATACAATATTTTGATCGACATATTTGTATGAAAGACCTATTTTTGGACTATGAAGCTAAGTAATTCATAATTACGTGGCAATCTGAGATCGAATATCTGTGAAATGGTCTGCGTCTGTCCGTATGCCGACAGTTCGTACCAGATAAAAATTATATCATATCTGCAGCATGCCAAAAGCTATTAAATAACACTGAAAAGTAGTTTTGTGATCTATGTTGTAGCAAAATGTGAAACACAAAACCAAATCGTACGCAGTGCGACTGAACTGCCATTTGAAAGCGATGCTTTTGCAATTTCCGCTCTACGACTTCCTCGTGCTCAGACAGCGTGGCATGACGGTGGGGGAGATGTGTATCGCGGCAGAGCGCCATGGCAATCCTTCCCGGGCATGGCCCGCGGGCTGAGTTCTTGACTGCCCCTGCCCTAGTGGAACGGGAAGAGCACCATGTAAAGATCCGCCTGGACAGCTGCGAGATTAAGCAACATGAATCTGAGGCCATTTCAGACAACGGAAATAAAAGATTTCCTCCCAGAGCCTGCACTGTTTGTGCAGCCATCGGAAAAAGAAGTGAAACAAGCATCATTTGTATATTTTGTAAGATAGCGTTTCATAGAGAGATATGTTTCATGTGGTACCATACATTGGAAAAAAGAAACTGAACAAGTGCAAGTACGACTCGCGTTCTGAGGGTTTCCATACAAACTTCATTATTTATATACACTGACACATAAACAAAATCGTAACACCAAGGGAGTTGTGCGACATAAACGAAAGTTGGCAGATGTGTTTCTACATCTGAAACATGATATCTATTCAAATTGTGCACCCTCGCACAAGCGTGAACGTGGTGAACTGATGTTAGTCAACAATACCTTTACAGCCACAAAGACTCACTCAGTTTGAACGAGGTCGTGTAATAGGGCTACCAGAAGCTAGATGTTACTTCTGCGATATTGCAGAAAGACTTGTCAAGAATGAAGCCACTGTACATTATTGTTGGCTGCTGTGGTAACGGGAATGTCCGGTCTCAAGAAGACAGGGCTCCGAATGGCCAAGTGGCACTACCGAGAGGGAAGACAGTCGTGTAACGAGTATCGCTCTGGCACATCGTACTGCATCTGTAGTAGCAATCTGAGCAGCAGTTGGTACCACAGTGATACAACTAACAGCTAGAAATCGGTTACTTCAGAGACAGCTCCGAGCCAAAAGCCCTGTAGCGTGCATTCACTGACCCCAAACCATCGCTATTTTCGACTTCTGCGGTGCCAAGTGAGAGTTCATTGGAGGGCAAGGTGGAGGTCTCTTGTGTTTGCCAACGAAAGGTGGTTCTGCTTCAGTGGCAGTGATGGCCATGCTTGGTTAAACGGAGGCCAGTAGAGGGCCTGCAACCAACTTGTCTGCGGCCTAGACACACTAAAACTATACCTAGAGTTATGGCCTGGAGTGTTATTTTGTATCACAGCAGGAGCACTCTCGTGGTCATCCCACGCACCCTGACTGCGAATTTCTACGCCTGTCTGCTGATTCGATCTGTTGTGTCGCCATTCACGAACAGCATCCCAGGGGATGTTTTCCAGCACGATTACTCTCTCCCACATACCGTTGTTGTAATCCAACGTGCTCTACAGGGTGCCAACACGTTGCATTGGGTGGCTCGATCACTACGTCTGTCTCCAGTCGAACATACATGGAATATCATCGGACAAACCCAGCGACATCCACAAACAGCGATAGCCATCCCTGCATTGACCGACCAAGTGCAGCAAGCATGAACATCCCAGAAACTGACATCCGACACCTGTGAAATACAATGCATGCAGTTTTGCATGCCTTCATTCAACATTGTGGCAGTTACACCGTTTATTAAAGTACCAGCATCTCATATATTGCAATGTCTTATCCCTGGCATACATTAACCTGTGATCACACAGTGTTAATCACTTACATATATTACATAGACAAATGTATAACCGAAAACTCATTATTCTACAGTAATCGTTTTTTGCTGTTACTGTTTTTTCCATCAGTGTACATAGTAACAGCAATAATAATAATAATAATAATAATAATAATAATAATAATAATAATTTACTGTGGCCCCATGGGATGGTGCAGGTCTTGGTATTGGACAGCATTTCGGTGAACAGCTTTACCGCTAGACATGTGTATACGTAGTTGATCTATACTATTCCATATAATTTGGCTTAGGACGTAAATGTTTCACAGCGCCAAGGGACCGTACACCTTAGTATGTAATACACATTTACCGGTTCCTGAGAAAAGAAATTGTCTTAGCAATGGGACGGACAGACAGACACACGGACACCAAAGTGATGATATAAGGGTTCCGTTCTTACCGATTGAGGTACAGAAACCCAAAAAGTACGAACCTTTGTTTACATGTGGTCTCTAAGCTAATTAAATGTATGACGTAACATTAACTGTAAAGGGTAAGGTCTCCTCGGTGTAGCGAAACAGCTTACGTCCCGTCCAGATTGTATACCAGTCAGGTTCCTTTCAGAGTACGCCGATACAATAGCTCCACGCTTAGCAGTCAAATACAACCGCTAACTCGTAGAAAGATCCGTACCCAAAGACTGTCAAGTTGCAAAAGTGAGACCAATATACAAGAAAGTAAATAAGAATATTTCGCTAACGTCGAATTGCAGTAGAATTTTGGAATATATATTGCACTCCAATATTATGAATTACCTCGAAGAAAACGATTTAGTGAGAATATCCAACACTGATTCAGAAAATATAGCTCTTCTGAAGTACAACTAGTTCTTAGTTCTCACGAAGTAATCAATTCTATCGACAGGCGACGTGAAATTGATTCCACATTTTTAGATTAGCACAAGGCTTTTAACGCCGCTCCATGCAGTCAACTTCTAATCAAATTGCGTGCCTAGGGGCCATGGTCTCAGTTGTGTGACTGGATTCTTGATTTCCTGTCAGGAAGATCAATTGATGGAATGGACTGTTAAAGGCGCTCTGCCGTTTCTGATCAACATAAATGATTTAGGAGACAATCTGAGCAGCTCTCTTCAATTGTTTGCAGATGACGCCATTACTTACAGTCTTGAACAGTCATCAGATGACCAGAACGAATTACAAAATGATTTAGACAAGATATTGGTATAGTGCAAAAAGTGGCAGTTGACTCCAAATAATGGAAAGTGTGAATGCATCCAAGTGAGTACTAAAAGGAATCCTCTAAATATCGGTTGTACAGAAAATCACACAAATCTAAAGGCTGTAATCTCAGCTAAACACTTAAGGATTACAATTAGGAATGCCTTAAATAGGAACGCTCAGATAGATAATGTTGTGGGGATAGTAAACCAAAGACTCCGATTTATTAGCAGAACACTAAGTAAGTGTAACAGATCTACTAAACACACCGCTTTTACTACGCTGGTCCGCCCTCTTCTAGTGTACTGCTGTGCGGTATGGGATCGGCATCATATAGGGTTGATGGAGGATATTGAAAAAGTTCAAAGAAGGTCAGCCTGTTTTCTATTATCGCGAAATAAGGAAGAGAATGCCCCGGATATGATACACGAATTGGGTTGGCACTCATTAAAGCAAAGGCATTTCTTGCTGCCGTAGGACCTTCTCATGAAATTTAGAGCCCGAACTTACTCCTCAGACTGTGAAAATACTGTCGCGGGGAAGCTGAGTAGCTTCGTGGTGTAGTTTATGATACTAAACTGTTGCCGGGAGGGTCGTGAGTTCAAAACTATATTGGCCTGTACGATTTTAATTTCTATATTCGGTTCGAGTACATTCTAGAAGTATCCATAAATGTTAAAAATCATTGTATTGGAATGGTCTGTACTTGTATATGTACTGTATGTGTTCTGGCCGGAGGCATTTCGCTCTGCGCTCTTGTATGTGCAAGTGCTGAATAAACCTTCGTTGAGTGAAGTTAGTGTTCGTCATTCATCTAATTACACCTTCTTCTACGTGACAATATTTTGTTGTTCTATGTGACATTATTCTGGTGGAGGCGCTGGGTATTGTAACTTGTGATAGCGCACGTTACCGTCGACACAGTAGCTCCCATCAGGCCACGACAGAGCCGCCGTTTACGTGACGAGAAACCCGAGTTCGAGCCATATTCAACAGATCGCAATCTATCAGAGACAGAAGAAGAAGAGGACGTTACGATGACACCAGCTGTGTGCCACCACATGAGACATCCTTCTGGGTTCTCTGGTGACGATGGCCAAGATCCAAACAAGTGGCTGAAGGTATATGAGCGTGTAGCCAAATTTAACAAATGGGATGAATTCAAATTGCTCCAAGCACTATGAGATATAACATCTGAAGTCATCAGTCCCATAGACTTAGAACTACTTAAACCTAACTAACCTAAGGACATTACACACATCCATGCCCGAGGCAGGATTCGAACCTGCGACCGTGCGACCGTAGCAGCAGCAGGGTTCCGGAATGAAGTGTCTAGAATCGTTCGGCCACAGCGGCCGCCAACAAATGGGATGACAACGTGTGTGTGTGTGGCTAACGTATTTTTCTACTTGGAGGGCACTGCCAAGCAATGGTATGAGAACAACGAGAAGAAATTTACAAACTGGAAAGTATTCCAGGCGGAACTGCGCAAGTATTTCGGCGACACACAATGACAGGAGTGCAAGGCTGAAGATAAATTAAAGTGCAGGCAACAGCGTCCAGAAGAAACTACAGCATCGTACATTCAATACGTCTGGGAACTGTGTAAGATAGTGGATCCTAGGATGAATAAGGAAGATAAGGTTGCACATCTCATGAAGGGTGTTGCTGAGGACATGTATCAAGCCCTACTCCTGAAGGAGGTTTAGACAGCAGACGACTTCATAAAATGGTGCCAGTATATCGAGACAATGCATCAGAAAAGAATTACAAGCAAGAAGTTTGAACGGCTTCCAAACGTCGTGCCGATGTCTGTGATGGAGTAAGGAACTGATTTCACGAGTGTTCTTCGTCAGATAGTGAGAGAGGAAGTTCAAAAGGCACTTGGACTGCACGGCGAGCAAAAAACCGAGATGCTTCAAGAGGTAATAAGGGAGGTAGTGGAACAGACATTGAACCCAATCTTTCATCCTTCATTTCCCTTTAAAACGGTAAGAAAGTCGACACCCAGGCGGAGTTATGTTCCTACAATACCGCATGAAGAACCTGTTTGGGCACCGAGGAAGACTGACGTCTGGAGGACCCAGGATAACCAACCAGTATGTTTCCACTGTGGACGATCAGTACATGTGGTGCGCTATTGTCGAGAAAGTCGGCGGATATTTGATGACGCCCGCGCCAGAAGACAGCAGACCTATCTTAGCCGATGCCAACTCCGGGACGACGAAGATGAACAAGAAGATGTGGGTGCAGGCCGACGTAGGTCACCACCGCCGCTAGCTAGCCGCTGGAGAGGAAGCAGCCCAACACGCCGATCAAGGTCTCCATCGCCGTTACGAAGCTCCAGCCGATTATCTAGCCACCGCAACCTGGAAAACTAAAGTGTACGACCTTCCTTGGAGGTGACGCCGCCGAAGAGAAAAATCCTCCACCGTCGATCACTACCAAAAATGATACGAAACTACGTCGGTATCCTCATGGATGGCCGTCCAGCCAAAGCTCTTGTGGACTCTGGAGCATCGTATTCAGTCATTTCGGAGAAGTACCGTCGCCAGTTGCAGACAACCGTATTTGTCGACAGCAAAACATCTCTGCTGAAGGTGGCTAATGGGAAATATGTAAAACAAACAGGAAGATGCACCATTCGTATGGGTATAAGTGGCCATGCACAGCCCTTAGAATTCATTGCCTTACAAGAGTGTAGTCACGACGTCATTCTAGCATGGGACTTTTTGAAAGCTTATCAGGCAATTATAGATTGTGGTCGCTCAGAGATTATGCTAGACGAGACGAGATACTATGGACAGGAAGACGCGCATCCGAGTGTGTGAAGCCTATGGGTGCTGGATGAAGTGATAATTCCTGCTGTCAGCACTAGAAAGGTAACTGTCACGTGTCATTCCATGCATCAACCGGTGGATCTTGTAGTGGAATGTAAGAGAAGCATACCACTGAAGAATAACTTGGTCATCCCAGCCTCTGTCGTCTCGTTCAAGAACGGATTCGGTGAATTACGGATTGGTAACTGTCGCCGAGAACCGCAGATCCATCCAAGACACATGTGCGTAGCAAACGCTGAGCCATTAACTGAAGAACAGCTGAGCGTCATAGAAACCTCCCATTCCGAGTCTGTGGGCGAATCAGCCAATAAGCCAGAGAGCATACCGTGTGTCAGCAACGGAACGTCGAATAATGATGAAGAATGACGTCATTCAGCCTTCGCAGAGCCCATGGTCATCACCAGTGGTCCTCGTCAGGAAGAATGATGGTAGTTGGGGCTTTTGTGTTGATTACAGGAAGGTTAATAAGATAACTAAAAAGGACGTTTACCCTCTTCCACGAATTAACAATACACTAGATTGTCTGAAGGGGGATAAGTTTTTCTCAACCATGAACATGTATTCGGGATACTGGCAAATCGAAGTAGATGAGGCTGATCGTGAGAAAACTGCATTTTTCACCCCTGAGGGCCTGTATGAATTTAAGGTAATGCCGTTCGGTTTGTGTAATGCACCAGCATCTTTTGAACAGATGATATATAATCTTCTAAGGCACCTGAAGTGGACGATGTGTCTTGGTTATTTAGATGACATTATAGTGTTCTCAGAGACATTTGATGAACATATAAAAAGACTGAGGTCTGTTCTTAAGTGTCTCCAACAACGCGGACTGAAACTTAATCCAAGAAAATTACTCTTTGGAGCAGAAGATATCAAAATACTGGGACACCTTGTGTCGAACGAAGGTGTGCGGCCAGACCCAGAAAAGGTGAGATCTATAACGGAATTTCCTATTCCTAAAAGTATTAGAGATGTGAAAAGCTCCTTCGGATTATGTTCTTATTACCGTCGTTTTATCAAATACTTTTGTATCAAATCCAGGCCACTCTAAGAGTTGTTAAAAGCTGATGCTAAATTTATCTGGGGTGGTGCTCAACAAGATACTTTCGATGTGCTGCGAAAAGTTCTGACGACTGACCCTGTACTTGGTCTGTATGATGAGAGAGCACCTACAGAACTACACGCAGAGGCCAGTGGGTATGGGCTGTGCTGTTCTGGTGCAAATTTCGGATTGAAAAGAGAAGATTGTAGCCTATGCTTCTAGGACACTTGCAAAAGCCGAGAGAAACTACTCAACTACAGGAAGAGGATGTCTTGCTGTGATCTGGGCCATGTGCAACTTTCGACAGTATCTCTACGTAAGGCCATTCACAGTTGTTAAAGACCATCATTCACTTTTTTGGTTGATAGGTCTTAAGGATCCAACAGGACGACTCGCTTTTTTTTGCACTCTTAAAGAGTATGACATTACCATAGAGTACAAAAGTGGAGGAAAACACTAAGATGCCGACTGTCTCTCAAGAAACCATGTGCAAGACCACTAAGACTTTGATGAAGATAGTGACTGTCTCACTCCACTTTAGGATCTCTCTGCTGAGCAGAAGAAGGACGCCAAGATATCTCAAATTATGCTTGCCTTAAATCAGTCAGAGGATGCGAAAGGAAAATTTAAGGTAGTTAATGGATTACTTTGCAACAAAAACTTTGATCCGTTTGTAAAGAGGAGATTACCAGTGATTCCTGAACACATGCGCTTAGATGTTCTGCAGAAATTCCATGACTCGCCTGAGGCCGGCCATCTATGATTTACTAAGACATTCGATAGAATCCGCAAGAGCTTTTTCTCGCTAGGTTTATTTAGGAGTGTCTGTCACTATGTGTCGCACTGTCGAGAGTGCCAGAGGAGAAAGGCAGTTCCTCAGAAACCACCTGGCCGACTCATACCAATTCCACCAGCCGAAGAGCCTTTCCAGCGAGTTGGGATTGACTTTCCCGGATGATTTCCAACATCTGCTAGTGGCAATAGATGGATTATTGTTTGCACTGATTATCGGACACGCTATGTCATTACAAAAGCCTTGAAAACCGCCGAAGCATCCGAGGTAGCCAAATTCATCGTAGAAGACATTGTATTAAAACACAGTGCCCCAAGGTCGTTAATTATGGATCTAGGGAAAGCTTTTCAATCGAACCTTGTGACAGAGATAAACAGTCGGTGCAACATTACTCATCACATGACGACTGCCTACCATCCGCGAACTAACGGGATAACTGAACGCCTCAATAAGACCTTGGCCGACATGCTCTCAATGTTCGTCTATGTTGAGCAGAGCAACTTGGATGAGGTGCTACCTTTCGTGACGTTTGCCTACAACACCGCCGAATAAGGCACCACAGGATTTACGCCATTTTTCCTGGTGCATGGGCTTGAGGCGACTACGACGATGGACACTGTGTTTCCGTTACGTCCTGACGACGCGGACGATGGCTATATCGGCCAGGTGTTCACCAGAGCTGAGGAAGCTCGGCAGTTAGTTCGACTTCGTACGCTGCAGGTTCAAGAAGACGATCGCCGAAGGTATGATGCGAGCCACCGCCCTGTTGTCTACCAGCCTGGTGACATTGTCTGGATCTTCACTCCTGTTCGGAAGGTTGGTCTCTCTGAGAAGCTCGTCAGGCGCTATTTTCGACATTATAAGGTTGTAAGATAGTTATCTGATGTTACTTATGAAGTTGAAGATTTCGATCCCGACACAAGATGACGAAAGGTCAGAGATATGGTCCACGTCCTTCGAATGAAGCCCTATAAGGATCCTGCAACCCAGGGTAAATTCGAAGCTCCAGCGACAGGCAACAAGCGGAGAGGTGACAAAGAAAGTAGCGGCAAAAGAAGTTCTAAGAAGTTCTCCGCCAGGTCGAGAATCAGTCATCAGGAGTCTGAGTATTCAGGACCGATGACTCGTTCGCGGGCTAGGATGACGTAACACCGAGACGCTGTTCACTTTAGGAGGGAGCAGTGTCGCAGAAGAAGCTGAGGAGCTCCGTGATGTAGTGGTTATGATACTAAACTGTTGCCTGGAGCGTCGTGAGTTGAAGACTTACCGAGACTTTACAAGTTCAGTTTCTATATTCCGTTCGAGTACATTCTAGAAGCATCCACAAATGTTAAGAATGATTGTACTGGAATGTTCTGAAACGCTATATATACTGTATGTGTTCTGGCCGGAGGCAGTTCGCTCCGCGCTCTTGTATGAGCAAGTGCTGAATAAACCTTCGTTAAGTGAACTTAGTGTTCGTCAGTCATCTAATTACACCTTCTTCTACGTGACAATATTTTGTTGGTGCCTACCTGTATAGGGAGAAATGATAGTCTTAATACAATAAATACCAGCCGGATTGGCCGTTAGGTTCTAGGCGCTACATTCTGGAACCGAGCGACCGCTACGGTCGCAGGTTCGAATCCTGCCTCGGGCATGGATGTGTGTGATGTCCTTAGGTTATTTAGGTTTAAGTAGTTCTAAGTTCTAGGCGACTGATGACCTCAGAAGTTAAGTCGCATAGTGCTCAGAGCCAATAAAATAAATGAAATCAGAGCTCGCAAGGAAAGATTTTTCCCGCGTGCTGTTCGAGAATGGAACGGTAGAGAAGTAACTTGAACCTTCTACCATGCACTTAATTGTGATTTGCTGAGTGATCATGTACAATTCCATCAGCATTATCTACATCTACATCTACATCCATACTCCGCAAGCCACCTGACGGTGTGTGGCGGAGGGTACCCTGAGTACCTCTATCGGTTCACCCATCTATTCCAGTCTCGTATTGTTCGTGGAAAGAAGGATTGTCGGTATGCTTCTGTGTGGGCTTTAATCTCTCTGATTTTATCCTCATGGTCTTTTCGCGAGATATACGTAGGAGGGAGCAATATATTGCTTGACTCTTCGGTGAAGGTATGTTCTCGAAACTTTAACAAAAGCCCGTACCGAGCTACTGAGCGTCTCTCCCGCAGAGCCTTCCACTGGAGTTTATCTGTCATCTCCGTAACGCTTTCGCGATTACTAAATGATCCTGTAACGAAGCGCGCTGCTCTCCGTTGGATCTTCTCTATCTCTTCTATCAACCCTGTCTGGTACGGATCCCACACTGCTGAGCAGTATTCAAGCAGTGGGCGAACAAGCGTACTGTAACCTACTTCCTTTGTTTTCGGATTGCATTTCCTTAGGATTCTTCTAATGAATCTCAGTGTGGCATCTGCTTTACCGACGATCAAGTTTCTATGATCATTCCATTTTAAATCACTCCTAATGCGTACTCCCAGATAATTTATGGAATTAACTGCTTCCAGTTGCTGACCTGCTATTTTGTAGCTAAATGATAAGGGATCTATCTTTCTATGTATTCGCAGCACATTACACTTGTCTACATTGAGATTCAATTGCCATTCCCTGCACCATGCGTCAGTTCGCTGCAGATCCTCCTGCATTTCAGTATAATATTCCATTGTTACAACCTCTCGATACACCACAGCATCATCCGCAAAAAGCCTCAGTGAACTTCCGATGTCATCCACCAGGTCATTTATGGTTATTGTGAATAGCAACGGTCCTATGACACTCCCCTGCGGCACACCTGAAATCACTCTTACTTCGGAAGACTTCTCTCCATTGAGAATGACATGCTGCGTTCTGTTATCTAGGAACTCCTCAATCCAATCACACAATTGGTCTGATAGTCCATATGCTCTTACTTTGTTCATTAAACGGTTGTGGGGAACTGTATCGAACGCCTTGCGGAAGTCAAGAAACGCGGCCCTCTGAGTCTCGTGGACGAATAGCGCGAGGTGGGTTTTACATGACCGTCTTTTTCAAAACCCATGCTGATTCCTACAGAGTAGCTTTCTAGTCTCCAGAAAAGTCATTATACTCGAACATAATACGTGTTCCAAAATTCTACAACTGATCGACGTTAGAGATATAGGTCTATAGTTCTGCACATCTGTTCGACGTCCCTTCTTGAAAACGGGGATGACCTGTGGCCTTTTCCAATCCTTTGGAACGCTACGCTCTTCTAGAGAACTACGGTACACCGCTGCAAGAAGGGGGGCAAGTTCCTTCGCGTACTCTGTGTAAAATCGAACTGGTATCCCATCAGATCCAGCGGCCTTTCCTCTTTTGAGCGATTTTAATTGTTTCTCTATCCCTCTGTCGTCTATTTCGATATCTACAATTTTGTCATCTGTGCGACAATCTAGAGAAGGAACTACAGTGCAGTCTTCCTCTGTGAAACAACTCTGGAAAAAGACATTTAGTATTTCGGCCTTTAGTCTGTCATCTTCTGTTTCAGTACCATTTTTGTCACAGAGTGTCTGGACATTATGTTTTGATCCACCTACCGCTTTGACATAAGACCAAAATTTCTTAGGAATTTCTGCCAAGTCAGTACATAGAACTTTACTTTCGAATTCATTGAACGCCTCTCGCATAGCTCTCCTCACACTACATTTCACTTCGCGTAATTTTTGTTTGTCTGCAAGGCTTTGGCTATGTTTATGTTTGCTGTGAAGTTCCCTTTGCTTCCGCAGCAGTTTTCTAACTCGGTTGTTGTAACACGGTGGCTCTTTTCCATCTCTTACGATCTTGCTTGACACATACTCATCTAACGCACAATGTACGATGGTTTTGAACTTTTTCCACTGATCCTCAACACTATCTGTACTTGAGACAAAACTTTTGTGTTGAGCCATCAGGTACTCTGAAATCTGCTTTTTGTCACTTTTGTTAAACAGAAAAATCTTCCTAAATATTTTAATATTTCTATTTACGGCTGAAATCATCGATGCCGTAACCGCTTTATGATCGCTGAATCCCTGTTCTGCGTTAACTGTTTCAAATAGTTCGGGTCTGTTTGTCACCAGAAGGTCTAATATGTTATCGCCACGAGTCGATTCTCTGTTTACCTGCTCAAGGTAGTTTTCAGATAAAGCACTTAAAAAAATTTCACTGGATTCTTTGTCCCTGCCACCCGTTATGAACGTTTGAGTCTCACAGTCTACATCCGACAAATTAAAATCTCCACCCAGAACTATAACATGGTGGGGAAATCTACTCGAAATATTTTCCAAATTATCCTTCAGGTGCTCAGCCACAACAGCTGCTAAGCCAGGGGGCCTATAGAGACATCCACTTACCATGTCTGAGCCTGCTTTAACCGTGACCTTCACTCGAATCATTTCACATTTCGGATCTCCGTCAATTTCCTTCGATACTATTGCACTTCTTATCGCTATAAACACGCCTCGGGCTTCATTGTCCAGCCTGTCTCTGCGGTATACATTCCAATCTGAGTTTAGGATTTCATTACTGTTTACGTCTGGTTTCAGCCAACTTTCTGTCCCTAGTACTATATGGGCGTTGTGACCGTTTATTAATGAGAGCAGTTCTGCGACCTTTCTATAGACGCTCCTGCAGTTTACTATTAGCACATTAATATTGTTATTCCCTGTTGCATTTTGCCTACTCCTACCTTGCCGCGTCTCAGGAGGCGTCTTGTCGGGCCTAGGGAGGGAATTCTCTAACCTAAAAAGCCCCCATGTGCACTCCACACGTCCTCAGCTACCCTTGTAGCCGCTTCCGGCGTGTAGTGCACGCCTGACCTATTCAGGGGGACCCTACATTTCTCCACCCGATAGCGGAGTTATAGTTTATAAGTTGTATAAAAGTGCATCACAGATTTTTCCTAATGTGGAGAAACGATTTATTTTCAAACACCGAGTTTAAAATAAAAACGACACAAATTTGATGATATGTAAATTTGTTTATGGTTACATAGAAACACAAAACAGCTAGAGCTAGAAATACTGTACTGTACAGTCAAATGTGTACTTAAATGAGATTAGATGACCTGGAAGACAGTAACGTTGTGTGAGATGCATGTAAACAAGTCAGAAGGCAATACCCGGCGACCATTCAGGTGTTGCGATATTGTCGACACTGATGAGCCTTCAGTCGCAACTCCAGATTTTTGAAATTCATTGGCTTGGAGAATGTGTAATGATTTGGAACTTTCCAAACAATTTTGGCGAGCAGTGAAAAATACCGCGTGGCGAAGGGGATATGTTGCATCGCCTCAACACATATTAGTTGTTGTGGCATTTGTAAAACATAGATTCTTCCGTGCGTCTAGTTTCGTGTTTGACGTTTGTACCACTGGTCCGGCGCACTCGCGTTTCAGCCGGCTCTGAATTCTGATAAGAGCCATCTATCATTTAGTTGCGGTGCAATTACGGATGAGGACACTAGTCTTTCATAATACATATTACTTATATCAGAATTAGTTTTACTTTATAAGCAGTTGTATTAAAAATCCCAAAATATGTTTGTCTTGAAAAAGTAACTAGACTGAATTCATGGATTGGAGCGCAGCGTACTAGTACGCTGAGGTGACAAGAGTCATGGGTTAGCGATAAGTACATGTACAGATGGCAGTAGTGCCGGACACACAAGGTATAAAAGCGCAGTGCGTGGGCGGAGCTGTAATTTGTACTGAATTGATTCATGTGAAAATATGTCTCACGTGATTATGGCGGCACGACGTGAACTGACAGGCTTGGAAGGAAGAATGATAGTTGGAGCTAGAAACATGGGTCATTCCATTTCGGAAATCTCTAGGGAAATCAATCTTCCGAAATCCACAGTGCCAAGAGTGTGCCGAGAGTACGAAAGTTCAGGTATTACGTCTCACCACGTACAACACAGTGGTGAACGGCCTTCACTTAATGAACGACAGTTTGCGTAGAGTTGTGAGTGCTAGCAGATAAGGAACACTGAGTGAAATAACCACAGAAATCAGTGTGTGACGTAAGGCGAACGCATCCGTTAGGAAAATATGGCGAGATTTTGCGTTAATTGGCTTTGGTAGCAGAGGACCGACGCGAGTGCCTTTGCCAGCAGCAGGACATCACCTGCAGCGACTCTCCTACGCTTGTATTAGCTGATCGTAGAATTCGAGTGTGATGCAGACCCACGAAGCCATATACCCATATTGTCAACAAGGCACTGTACAACCTGGTGGTGGCTGCATAATGGTTCGGGTTGTGTTTACATGGAATGTACAGAGTCCTCTAGATATTAGGCTACTTGGAAACCATCCGCCGCCATTCATAGATATCATGTTCCCAAACAACAATAGATTTTTTCATGGATGGCAATGCACCGAGACAAGGGCTACAACTGCTCGCAATTGGTTTGAAAAACATTCTGGACAGTTTTAGCGTATGTTTTGACCACCCATACCGCCCGACATGAATCCCATCGAACATTTATGTGACATAATCGGAGGGTCAGGTCGTGCACAAATCATGCACCGGCAACACTTTTGCAATTACGGCAGGTTGCAGAGGCAATATGGCTCTGAAATTCTTCAGGGAACTTCCAACGACTTGAGTCCGTGCCACGTCGAGTTGCTGCACTACGCCGGGCAAAACGAGGTCCGATACGACGTTAATAGGTATCCCAGGACTTTTGTCACCTCCATGTAACTACACTAGAGCTAAGGTCAGTTGAATCTGACAGCTTGCTGAAGTGCGGGTGGCTTTCAAGGACGCAGTACTGACAGACAGGTCAGTGCCGATATAGCGCTGTGCACCCCTGTAAACTGCAGCTGACTGTAACACTAAGTCGTATCCAACAGTACGTTGTAAATCACTGTTGGAAGTTCTGATATCTCTGAGATGGCCGTCGCATTTTGATTCTATTCTTCTACAATGCAACTGAGAAACTCAGAGTAAAGATTAATCTGATTACGAGATGATATTAGAAATTTTTCAAGCGAATTCGAACTAGGATTAGTCAATGGATGTCACCTGAGTAACATACACACCGGGGTAATACGCGTAGAGGCTTAGAAAGACTGAGGTACAATGGTCGAGCAGCTCCTCATAAGCTATTTATACTATGTGATCGAACGTATCCGGACAACCCCAAAAACATACGTTTTTCATATTAGTTGCATTGTGCTGCCACCTACTGCCAGGTACTCCATATCAACGACCGCAGTAGTCATTAGACAGAGGGAACAGAATGGTGCGCTCCGCGGAACTCACGGACTTCGAATATGGTCAAATGATCGGGTGTCACTTGTGTCATACGTCTGTACGCGAGATTTCCACACTCCTAAATATCCTAGGTCCACCGTTTCCGATGTGATACTAAAGTGGAAACGTGAAGGGACACTCACAGCACAAAAGCGTAAGAGGGTCGTAATGTGTATTAGGGAGACATCTATCCAGACCAACACATAGGAATTCCAAACTACATCAGGATCCACTGTAAATACTATGATTGTTAGGCGGGAGGTGACAAACTTGGATTTCATGGTCGTGCGGCTTCTCATAAGCCACAAATTATTACACCGGTAAATTCCAAACGACGTCTTTCTTGGTGTAAGGAGCGTACACATTGCACGATTGAACAGTGGAAAAATGTTGTGGGGAGTGACGAATCACGGAACAGAATGTGGTGATCCGATGGCAGGGTGTAGGCATGGCGAATGCACGATGAACGTCATCTGCCAGCGTGTGTAGCGCCAACAGTAAAATTCGGAGGCTGTGGTGTTATGGTATGGTCGTGTTTTTCATGGAGGGGCTTGCACCCCTTGCTGTTTTGCGTTGCACTATCACAGCACAGGCCCACATTGATCTTTTAAGCACCTTCTTGCTTCCCACTGTTGAAGAGCAATTCGGGGAAGACAATTGCATCTTTCTACACGATCGAGCACCTGTTCATAACGCACAGCCTGTGGCGGAGTGGTTACACGACAATAACATCCCTGTAATGGACTGGCGTATACTGAGTCCTGACCCGAATCCTACAGAACACCTTTGGGATTTTTTGGTATGCCGACTTCGTGTCAGGCCTCACCGACCGACATCGATACCTCTCTCAGTGTAGCACTCTGTGAAGAATGGGCTGCCATTCCCCAAGAAGCCTTCCAGCATCTGATTGAACGTATGCCTGCGAGAGTGGAAGCTGTTATCGAGGCTAAGGGTGGGCAAACACCATATTGAATTCCAACATTACCGATGGAGGTCGCCACGAACTTGTAAGTCATTTTCATCCAGGTGTCCGAATACTTTTGACCACATAGTGTAGTTGTGTAGTGAGTGCTAAGTGACGCTTGAGAGGATGTAAAGAGCGATGTCACTAAATAGTGAATCACTGGCAGTGAATGATTCAGAACGATGAAGCACATCCTGTGGTAAACCGACGGGAAGTTTGGCTTTGGAGAATACCTGTTGAACGTTTCCTGCCATAGTGTGTAGTGGCATTAGTCAAGTACAAAGGACATGGTGTTATGGCATGGGTGTTTCTTTCGTGGTTAGACTGCAGTCCCCTTATTGCACTTTAGAAAACGCCAAATGTCGAAGTATATGAACACATTGTACAGCATTGTGTACTGTGTACAGTACAGGAACAGTTCAGAGACGATGACTTTTTCTGCATGACAGTGCATTATGTCATAAAGCGGCTTCTGGGAGGCAATGATTTATGGAGAATAACATTCCTTAAATGGACTGGTCTGCCATAGCCGCGACCTGAACGCAATGTGACACGTTCTGGATGAATTAAAACGCTGACATCGCTCCAGACCCCAGCGCGCATAACTTCCTTCTGTAGTTTCGGCTCTTGATGAATTATGGGCTGCCTTTCCTCTAGAGACATTCACACACTTCACTGAAATTGACCCAATCGGATCTGAAGGTGTTATAAAGGTGAGGGTGGAAACACCCCATATTAATTTCCACTAGCAGGAGTCCGGAAAATTTTGATCACGTATTGTGCATGGAATCAGTTTATAATGTCGGGAATAAAGGGAGGCCACCATCAGGTGATCTTATCTTGCTCAGTAGCGTTTCATTTATGCAGCAATCACACAAATCTTCGCAAATTTTAGCGTGCTGAATAGGGAGCGATATTTATACAGACTTCCTCGTGAACGCTGCTGGGCGACTTCTCTATCTCAGCCACCGTGGAGGGTGCTGCTGAACACATCGATATGAGTTAACTGAAATAGGCTGTAACGTAGAAGGTGAAAAATTTAACATGCCAGAAATTCTTTCTTGTGATAAAATGAAATGGGGTTTTTGTCTTAAGAACAAAAACAGGTAACGGATAAAATGTTGCGTATGCAACTGGTAGATGATTTTTCAGTCTTAGCAGCGTTTACGATTTGTTGATCATGGAAATAAATGGGTTTCGTCTGCGCTGAAGACACATGTCTGTATGATACGTTAATTAAATTGCACCAGTTCGAAATTTACAGGTTGGTATGTCGATACTAAAGTGTAAGGCAGATATGCTGGGAACTTCAGTGGAAATTCTTGCAAGAAGAATGAGTGTTTCCCGCAGAATACTATTGGGTACAGTACTCAGGAGATAAGCGGATCGGATAGCGGTGCTTGTTAAAGCGACGCTTCTGGGACAGGTAGGTGCACCGGATGGCAGCGAATCCGCCAGATCGATTAACGACGTATGTCGGTCTGTCGGCCAACCTGCATGTGGTTTTTAGGCAGTTTCCCACATTTCACTAGGTGCATACCGGACTGGTATCCACGTCTCAGATACACGATTCGCAAACATTTCGAAAACATTCCCTCACTTTCACATAAATAAAGATACACACAGGCTGTTGGGGTAACAGCGTGGCGACAGGAAGGGCATCCGGTCACCCCTTAAACTAACCATGCCAAATTCGTAAATCATCGTGCAGACTCTAGGGTGATGTGGGACGGAGACAAGAGAAAAAGAAGTACTCGGGAAATGGTTAGACATTTCTATTCCCAAGACCGTCTGTCGCTCTTAGGGATAATGAGAATAAGATAATAGATATTATGGCGTGTACAAAGGCATAAAGATGGTCATTTTCCACCCACTCAATATGCGAATAGAATGGGTGAGAAAAACGCTAAGTATCCTCCGCCACACAAGGTAAAGTTGCCTGTGGTCTATGTATGTACATGTAGAGGTTACAAATCACTTTTCATACAGTTATTTAAACACTATAAAACCATATTCATACAGTTATTTAAACACTATATAAAACCACAAATGCTTTTTTTATTGTGAAAGTAAATTCCTGAAACTTAATAGTTATAGGAGACAGGCTATGCTCCACTGAAGTGATTTTCATTGTATCGGGAAACACTGCCAGAGACGAAAGTTATGAAAGCCAGCGTGATTATGGTCATGTACCTGCGTCATGACTAAACACCTAAAAGTAAGATTGAGACATAACTGAAGGGATCGGCAGAACAAAGTGCTAATTCACATGACCATATTTTGAGTTATTCGATGTGCAACTCAGAGATAACAACATAAATACTATAAGACACAGCAAATTATGTAGTAGACAGTATTTCCTGACAGTACGTAATGAACTACTTATAACTAGCATGTGGTGCCTTCGAAAGCAAAACTCTATAACGGTAATTCCTTAGTAAATTGAGTGTTAGCATTTTCTTCCACTGATTCCTACGATTTTTACTCAACTATTTTATCAGTTTATTGTTTTTCTTTCATTTTATCTTTACGAAAGATCACAAGCAAAAGTCCAATAGTTCAAAATTTTCTCAATTGGTTAAGGTACGTAAACATGACAAAGGTCTTCTATGAACTCATTAATAATCTCTTTACTTAAAGCTACGAACATTAACGCAACTGATTCAAAATTTACTTAAATTGACAGTTAAACAATAACTCCTTCATTTCGTCTCACATTCCTCTTTTATACAATCAGTTGTGATCTCTTTAATTAGAAACGAAACTTTAGGCCACCTAAATCCAAGCCACACTAAATAAAGCGAAAACTGGACTACAAGGAAGATTCTTAAAACAAAAATTAACATTACACCACTACATTAGACACATGAAAATACACAAATGATTAGGGTAACAGATTATACATGATCTATGACTTTGAGCATTAAGACTAGTGGTAAACTAGCACGTTCTGCAATCAGACTCTCTAAACGTAGTGGCGGAGATCACAAATTGAACTGGATGTTTTCCGGTAGTATCCCTCTTTATGCGATTTCCAATGGTCACTGAAGAATGACAAAGAACATCTTGCCAACTAATTGTAGCACAGAAGCGTCTGATGGGCGGTATGTCGGGGTAACGTGCAGGTCAAACAAGCAACGGCGAGCCTACCTATCATTCTCTGAAGAGGATTTCCAAATTCTCCTCCAGATGTGGTAATTCTCCTACAGAATTATACCTCGACTTACAAAACGTATTTGTTAAAGTGGTTGTCGTGATATTACGCTCGATACTTATCAGTCTATACCTTACGCTACGTCGTGTTTTGACTTCACTTCCGAGCCAATAGATGTTGCTACCATTACTTCTGTATGATGACAATAACACACGAGGTGCTGCCGGTATGGCTTTGTGAACGTTGGTGTTACTCTCAATAAGCAGTATCACGCACGAATACACATAAAATACAATCATTCAAATAACTAAAAATATCTGACCAAACATTTATCCGAGGGTTGGAGCTTTAATGGTGGCAACTATTTATTTACAGCTCGTACAAAATAGATACGTATTTCAAAGTTTTACTGACCTTCAAAGTAGTCACCATCATTGTGTAATACCCGTAGCTGGCGATGTGGAAGTCGTAGGGTACTCTTAGCAGTGCCAGTTGTGTTGACAATTCGAGCAGCGCGGTCTACTGCCCGACGAATTTGTAGCAGTTCTGAAGCGAATGTCGTCAAGTGTTTCCTTCAGTTTAGAAATCGAGTTGAACTTACGAGGCCTTAACTTAGGGGAGTGCAGTAGGTGGTATAGGACTTAGCAGCCCCATCAGTCAAACAAATCAGTAACAGCTTGCACTATACGTGCTTGAGCATTGTCCTGTAAAATGATTGTCAGGTCCTGCAGAAAGTCTCATCATTTCTGTCTCTATGCTGTTAATTTTTGGAACACAACCTACGACCAGCTTAGAGACAAAAGTGATGACACTTTCTGCAGCACCTGACCATCATTTTGCAGGACAATGCTCAAGCACGTACAGTGCAAGCTGTTACTGATTTGTTTGACTGATGGAGCTGCTAAGTGCTATACCACCTATTGCACTCCCATGACCTAAGCCCTCGTGAGTCAACTCGACTTCTGAACTGAAGGAAACACTTCACAGCATTCGCTTCAGAACTGCTACAAATTCGTCGGGAAAGTGACCGCGCCGTTCGAACTGTCAATGCAACTGGCACTGCTACGAGTATCGTACGACTTCAACATCGCTGGCTACGGGTTGTACACAAGCTGGTGACTACTTTGAAATTCAGTAAAACTTTGAAACACGTATCTATTTTGTACGAGCTGTTAATAAATAGTTGCCACTATTAAAGTTCCAACCCTCGTACAAGGTGTGATCAAAAAGTTTACGCTCGAAGGCCATACAGTCCAGAATCGCTATGCCGACCTGGCAAATGACAGTAAGCATTGAGGTAATCATCCCACCGACGCGCCATGTTGAAGATACCCGTTTCGTGAAACAGTGTTTCCTGCTGCGTGAAGAAGTCCGTGACGGTCTTCTGCACATTCTCGTTAGATAGGAATTGTTGACCCTTCAAGGCCTTTTTTAAGGAACCGAAGGCTAGATAATCGCGTGAGGAGAGATCAGGACTATCGGCCACTTCAGCTGCCGTAACTTCTGCGTTACATCACTTGCGATATTGGAACGTGCTTTATCACGAAACAGAAGCACGCCTTGCAGTTGTTTTCATTCTACTACGGTGGATTTCGACAGACATGCTGTCCCATACACTTTGTTTATTACCAGATGGAAGTCTACCGGTATTTGTCCTTCGGCAGACAAAGAAATAATAAGGGCTCGTTGGTCCTGTTTGGAAGCATCATTAATTACGTCGCCATAGTTCAGTTTTCCGCATTTACCGCATGCACGTCGAAAAGACGCGAATGCCACACTAATCCCTTGCCTACATGACGGTTCTTATATACCCGGATCTGAGTTGCATCACATTATATATACGCTACAGCAACGCTCTAAAATGGAAACTTTTTGATCTCCCCTTACATAGTCAGTAACACACTTACTCAACTGTCATGTGATCGTTGTACTAATAGTCCTACACTGTGTCAATTCCATTCAGACATTAAATCCAAATCGATGAACCCTAATATCTCCTTCCCGGCATAGACACCGCTCCGTAGCGATGTCTAATGTTGTCACTTGGTTGCTGATACCGTACACAAATCGTCTTCGGTGAGCGTGGTAGTTCCTTCAGCGGACTGTCGATGCTCCTCGGAAGGTTAGTTGTGATAAACTAGAGTAACAACTCCAACCGCCCGTTAAGCAACGGAGCACACCTTATATCCTGTTTTACAAAGTTACGTGAAAACGTGCACTCCTTATTTCACGCGATGGTTGACGTGCAGTATACTGTAGCTCTCGTTATCCTGGAGACCCCTGTGGGACGTCACTCTACTTGCTCGCAGACACGCTCCGCCTAGAGTTGAGGATGTACCGTACAACTGGCGTTGCTAGAGGGAAGTATAGCTCGCAGTAAGGTTGCGACCGTCTGACTAGGAACGGCAAAAGCCGCCCGGTTAAAACCGACACCACCGAGCGAAGTGGCACAGTGATCAGCACACTGGACTCGCAGTCATAAGGACGACGGTTCAGACTTGCATCCGGCCATCAAGATTTAGGGTTTCCGTGGTTTCCCTAAATCGCTCCAGGCAAATGGCAGGCTGGGTCCTTAGGAAGGGTACGGCCGATTTCCATCCCCATCCTTGACACAATCCGAGGTTGTGCTCCGTCTCTAATGACCTCGATGTCGATGGGACATTAAACCCAATTTTCCTTCCTTCTTTCTTTAAAACCGACACCGATGTCGGTGTTCGTTTGATCTTCGTTATAGCAATTGTTTTCTTTTATTTTATTCGTAATATTTGCGTTGGTTTGAAATATTGAGTTGTTGCAGAAAATGAGAAAAGCGGTCAATACTATTTCAATAAAAGTTCTGACAGAAACGAGCAACAAACACATGCCATAAGAATTGGTACTGCACTGTGGAGATAATAATGCACCTGTACCTGTGTACCGTGCCTTAAGGTACGCGTGTACGGGCAGTATACCAAACATGGCCCCATCTGATCTATACGGTAGTCTCTCGCAGTTGTCGCTGGACATCTGTTGTATTCCAGACTGGCACCAACCCTTCTCTGTAAATATATTTATGAAGTGACGTAGCAATGACGTACAGTGCTTCAATTGCTTTTAAAGATTAACAGTTTGTTTGTCATTTCTGTGAAATAATAAAAGTGGAAGGAAATTATGGTAAAAATCATAAATTAAAAACTTAACTTTATCCATAGCATACAATAAAAATAGAAATAAGCTGATCTACTGCCTGTGTCTATGTAATATACCATTATCTGTTTGTAGCCCTTGAAGTTTCCTTTTATGGCTTTTCGAGAAAGGCAGTGAAAGATGGAAGTACTAAGTTTCCTTTTATTTGCTTATTTAATTTAATATTTTGATTCTGTGTATCTTGAAGCAGAGAGAGTCAATTTATTTTCAATCTTTGTTCGATTTCTACGTTTATTACAGAAAATAATTGGAATAAAAAACCGAAAATCGGTTATTTCAGAAACCGGTTATTTTGAGCAGTTTTAATGGTCAGCTTAAAATGGCATGGAAGAAACGATACATCCGAAAACCGGTTGTTTCAGTGATAACCGCCATCCCTACATCTGTCTCGCTGTCATAACTCGCCCACTGTTGCTTAAAACATTACAATAAGAAACTGCTATATCACAGTCACAAAGGTAGCGTCTAACATTTTGTACGGTCATCAATGAACGCTGGTACGAAGCATTACTCGTAAGAACCAAACCCACATTTGACCTCTCAGATCGGCAGAGATGTGTGTCACATTCCAGATACGGACCACCGTTGTAGCAGCAATTTCTACAAAGATTGAAAGGTAGCGGTATGACAGACCTCTAACGTTCGGTTAGATGATTGCACACAAGAGATACTACTGAGACTCTGTGTACCCCATCATTCTGTAGTAATAGATACTTTTTACTGATACCAAACGTACGATAACGGAAATAGAACAATACATAACGCGAATATAGCAGAACACCACACAGAAGAGGTCACAAAACCTTCGGAGATTACCGATCATCGCATTTTGCTGCAAATGGACCTCTACATCTGGCAGTATGTTCCGCTCTCATGGAGTTAATTTTCTTAAGTAATTATTCAGTTGTTCCGCAATAAAGCGCAGCTTTTATTTGATCCATCTTGGTGTAATTTTCGCGAGGTAATGCAACTCTAAACTTAGTTTGTTCATGCTGCTGACGTTAGAATGTCGGGGATTTCGGGGATTGTACTTGTTCAGGTTGCTCCGTGAATACTATTCTTGCTGTTTACTCCACTCTATTTATCAGGTAATTGTAGCAACCAATTTATCCACGTTTTTATTCCAGATTTTCAAGAGATTTTCATGTGGGACTTAGAGCCGTTGGCTCCCTGTCACCACGTAGCCTTGGAATCTGTGTTAAATGGTTTTAGCTGTAGCATATACCACTAAAATCCCTGACGCACCGTCAGCAAATTCTATGAAATTAATGCTCATTTTTAATTTGTTCAGTGAGCAGCATCAAACTGCCACGTGTTTGTGAATTTAATTTATGTTCATTTTAACCAAGATAGGTATGGGGTCCTTTCGTTCGGCTTCCAGTCATACCGCTAAGGACTGTGCAGGTCAAATACTTGAGATTTTGTAAACTTCCGGATGTGAGAGATGTTTGAAGTGCTTTCGCTGTAAGGTCCTTTGTGTGGACGCGCCATTATCAGCAGCATGGCCGAAGTATACGTAACTGAGGTGATAGCAAGTAAATAACAATATACTTTTGAGCAACAAATTAGTCAGTCGTTAAAAACATATTTCAAAGCCGGCCGGAGTGGCCGAGCGGTTCTAGGCGCTTCAGTCTGGAACCGCGCGACCGCTACGGTCGCATGGATGTGTGTGATGTCCTTAGGTTACTTAGGTTTAAGTAGTTCTAAGTCCTAGGGGACTGATGATCTCAGAAGTTAAGTCCCATAGTGCTCAGAGCCATTTGAACCATGTTTCAAAGGTGTATATTCTACACCTTATCTTGTGTATAGTGGCGGAAACTTGGTACAGCCACGTAGGTGTCTGTATAGCATAGGGTAACTCTCTCTTAACCTTCTCAGCACACGCTTTGTATTAATAACCCAGCAAGAGTTGAATGTTTTAGAATAACTCATACATCCACCAATTTCAACACCCATTCCCATTCCCCACCATATATAAAGTATATGAAGCTGTTTTAATTATGAGGACTTTGAGTGCTAATAGTCACGGAAACAGTCAAGGCCCTTGCCCAATTATTACATTAACATTTTTGCACTGCACGCAACGCTATCTTGGAGATTCACTCCCATGCCGATTGTGTAAGATGATTGCATTTGAAAGACGTCAGCTACTGCGCGACATTTAAATTTTTCACTAATTCTCAGGCCATCACTGATAGATCTGCGTATAAATAACTGGATGGCATACGGGCCTCCCAAGTACGCGTGCGTGTGCCGGCTGCACTGTTAAGTATAGAAGGGCTGGTCCTTACTGTAAGCAATTATCACTGACATTAATTGCATATAGATCCCTAGGTTTAATGACAGCTCATAGACATTATCAAACAAGATACTACATAGAACACAAGAGGTGTAGCTATTCAATAGACCTTTATGATCCAATAGTATAACCCGTGGTTACTACCATCATGATAGTATTGATACAAAATCATGAAGTACGTAAACTCGTTTATTCAACTGACCAGCGCATTACGTTAAATACGTTCGTTCGTGTAGACGCGATGGGCGATCACTAGCAGTTTATTCTATGCGTTATTACATCTGGTCCTCCCTAGCACCAGTGATCTTCACAGATGGTAACACGGACTTCTATGAGAGTTTTTGATGTAGCTTCTAATAATCAGACACTTTATATTTATTTTAATTATATTTTTAATTAGTACTAAGAGCCATGTATTACAATACCTTCTTCGATCATTAGTTTGTAGAGGTATAGAATCGTGACGGTAGGTTGTTTCATGGCGACTGGAGAAAGTTTGAGTAACAGATGTATCACGGCATAAGGTGCTAAAGCAGTTCGGTCTTAACACGAGCAGCTCTCTACATGAGAAGGCATCTTGCACGGTGGCATATAGACTGGCGATGACCCGGAGGATGGTTACGAAACAGCCATAACTTCGGTTATCAATACTAGCAACAATAGAACTAATTTTTATTACTGAAAACACCAGGGAAAGAGTACAAGTCATTGGCCATAACTGTAGTGTTATTACGATGCAGTAAACTGTTTCGCTAACTAAACGAAGAGGTCAGTCATCCGACAGTAAACGAAGACGTACAAAGAGTACAATGTTGCATAGTAGATTTTCTAACCTGAGCTTGCCTCCCTCAGTGAAATCGTGAAGCTCGATGTATCTGTACGGCAACAAGGTAACAGCGCTCTGGCAAAGCGTTTGCATCTAATTATCAATGTTTGGGGTTAGGCGTGAAAGGCATATTCCAAATTCAATATTATTAATGAGTATTTTTGTCTTTTCTCTGTTTAAACTTTACAAGCTACTGCAATTTATACGGAATAGCTTTCTCCCATCCTGTTGCATTCGGTTAAGTTACACGAAAGGAAAGACAGTCGTTTACTTTCTGTATAAGCGAGAATTACTTTTGTAATTTTTTAAAATTATTTTCCCCTCCTGGTCCTTACATGAGATGTCAGTTGGAGGGAATCATACGTACTTTGACTTACACCAGAAATTGGGCTATAGTTATTTTAGAGTAACAGTCTTTAGGTTGCACAACATCTTTCATGTAGCGTCTACAACTCGAGAGAGTTCAGTACTATTGTGAATCTTTTGCGAGTACAAAATAACCGAATAACGAACCGCCAGCTCTTATTTGAACCTTATCTACTTCTTTCAGTAGAGGATCTTCACAAGGGTTCCTAACAGACGGAAAATACAAAGAATTAATCGAATTAACATTTTGTAAGTGGCTTTCTCCGTGACTGAATAACATTTCTTTAGCGGTTTTATTTTTGACGATGTTCCCCTTCCCCAATGTCCACAGAAACTTTAAGGAGGACAGCTGCCAATGATCTGTCTCCATTATGAGCATAAGTACGATGTGTCATCGCAGGCCGATTGTTCGTGGTGAATGTTTCAGCAGTCATAGCAATTAGTACCCCTCATTGATATTCACAAAATTAAGGCGTTATAGGTATCAAGACGGCAATGATCCTGCACCTGTGGACTCTCGGTGACATCGCATCGCATTATGGGATACATAAACCAGGAAGAAAGGAAATGAGACGTCCAACGTCCCTCACACAGAAGTCTTTAGAGATGGACTATTTTCCGAATCGACTGAAGATCGGCAAAGAAATCGACTAAAGCCTAGATATTGAAATCCTCCAGTTAACTGTCTGAACAGATAAAGAAAACAAGGAAGAAGGCAAACCCTCAGGCGTTGGACTGAGTCTGGCTCTCGCCAACGACTCCACTTCTGTTGAAAACGAAAGTAGTGGCAAGAGCACTTCTAGGAAGTAGATAGCATTTCCCTGACAAAAAATGTGAAGCACCCAGAAGAGGAGAAAGCAACAGAATGGAACTTCACGTGTTGAGAGGGTATGTGATTTTATTTCAGTCATTACAAAATACAGTCAAACTAACAAAGAACTTCACAGTATGAGCCAACTTAGCAGTAAGATATAGCACCGCCTTTGGCCGGGAAGTATGCACTGATTGTGCTGGGAAAAGTGTCATAAAACTGTTGTATGCTCTCACAGGGAAAGCTAGTCAACAAGCGTTGATATCTTGGATACTGGCACTGGGACGTAATTTATGTCTTAGCTGTTCCCACACAGCTTCTATCAGAGACAGATCTGAGGAACCTGTTGACCGCAGAAGTACTCCAACATCACGCAGATAATTCATAGAGACTGGTGCCAGTGTGGACGAGCATTTTCCTATTGAAAAACGGCACCACGATGCTGTAAAATGAGAGGTAACACATGAGGAAGCAGGATGACCGTGACGAATCATTGTATCGTTGGAAATCCCTTAGTCACTACCAGCCATGACCTTAAGACATACGCGATGGCTCACCACACCATGACACCAGAAGTAACACCGAGGTGCCTCTACAAAAAATTAAACAATGGGACCTGCACCCAGGACGCCGCCATATCCGCAGACGATAGTCATCCGGGATATTGCAGAACCACGATTCATCGTCGTTTCGATTCTAACAGCCATCCGGTGCGCACCGTTCACTGCAAGGCTGTTTACTCTTCGCTAGCGCCTTCACGGAATTCTGTTCACTAAATTATTTGTCATGTCCACGACATCAGTGTCAAATTTAGTTATATGAACTATTCCCGTGTTTAGTAACACGGCGACAGGATATTCATACAGTTACGCGATGGCGCATGTGTGATCCCTTAACAAACAGTAGAAACATTATGGAAGGTATAGAAGATCTTGACTTTTTGAATAATACGGCGGACTTTCCGGGTGTTATTCAAATGGTTCAAATGGCTCTGAGCACTATGGGACTTAACATCTGAGGTCATGAGTCCCCTAGAACGTAGAACTACTTAAACCTAACTAACCTAAGGACATCACACACATCCATGCCCGAGGCAGGATTCGAACCTGCGAGCGTAGCGGTCGCGCGGTTCCAGACTGAAGCGCCTAGAACCGCTCGGCCACAACGGCCGGCGGGTGTTATTCCTCATCGTAATGCCGTCCACGACCACAGATCTCAATACCAAAAGCGTATAGGCCAACACGTGTTCCCAGAAGAACTTCATGACAACGTACATCCAACTGCGCAGCAGCTTCACCTTCTTCAAGACCCGAACAGCGTCCCGTGTCAACAGCAGCGAGGTCAGTCTCTGCTATTAGGAGGCCAGCAACCGTCGCCCACCGACAACAGGCAGATGCAGTGTCAGCCGTCTGCTTCCCACGACATCCAACTCGTCCAGCAACCACCCTATCAACTGCGGCAGACAGCAGCTATCCATTCGACAGGTATGCAGTAATAATGGCATCAAGTAGTACAGTATAACTTGCCAGTACAAATTCGCTGGGTGTCGAGAACATCCTGAGAATGGTAAATAATGATCCGACCATAAGTACCCGCCCTATAAGTGCCATTGTAGGAATTCCTCAATCAACTTTTTGGCACATGCTAAGGAGACTGCAATTCCACACTTTTCACCTGCGGAAGGTATGGGAGCTGATACCTTTATTCTATCCAGGACATCAGAATTTGTGTTAGTGTTTACTCGAGCGCTATGCTGCTGATCCACTGCTCCGTCATCAGGTACTGTTTTCGGATGAGAGCCGCTTTACGAGTGAAGGTATCGTGAACGCTCAAAACATGCACGTGAGAATCATCGCGTAACTACAGTAAGAGGATATCAACACTATTCTGCAGTGATCATCTAGTGTGGTATAGTGGAAAGTCAGTTAGTCGGAGCGCATGTTATTCCACAGCGTCTGAGTGACAGAGTGTATCAACAGTCTTTTGGAACATGAATCGAGTGGTCTGCTTCATGATGTCCCATTCGCCACATGAAGAAACTTACGTTTTATGCAAGAAGGTGTCCCCGCACATTTCAGTCGGGAGGCAAGAGAGTATCTTCAAGTTGCTTACCCCGATAAGTGGATCGATCGTGCAGGGCCAGCTGCGTGTCTCTCCCGATCTCCGCTCTTCACCCCCTGGACAGCTGCCTTTGGAGCCGTCTCAAGGAGCTCATTTAAGGTGCTGCAACTCAGAATGTAGCACAACTACAAAAGCGAAATGAAAATTGGTTTGCATAGTGACATGAACGGAGACGGCAATATTCCGAGAGCGGTAAGATGTCGAGCACGTCACTGTCTCCTGTCTTCGCCTTCATGGACATAATTTTAAACATGTTCTGGGTCAAATATACACTATGTACTTGTGCTAAATTTCGGATCCCTTCATGTCGTTGCTTTCTGAAAAGAATTAATTTTGTGTTGGTTGTGCTGCACTTGTCATCAATAGCTACTGCATATATCGGAAATAAAAAACGAAACAAAACTTTATTTAATATTTTAGTCTTCTTTTGATGCGTACAGTACACACACGAAGTGTTTTGAATCACCCTATGATGTATATACAAAGTGTTTTAAAGTCTTTGGATGAAACACATAGGGTGGCAGAATAGGTCATGGCGAACAAATTTTATATATTCATACATATTATAAGAATGGATGTATGTATGTAAGATCCACATCTCCTCCTAAACCACGGGATCAATTTCAACCAAACTTGGAACACATATCACTTACTGTCTGAAAAGAACAACTGTGGGGGTAAGAACCACCTATCTATGAATGAGGCAGGGGTGGTGGTGAGAATGGAGAGTTGCTCACGATGCACAAATAGCCAGAATATATTCATCCAATATTTCATAACGAGAAAACTCAGTGACTTGCAACAAACATTAGACATAATTTCAACCCTAACTTTTCCTCCCACAAAATGATGAAAGGAAAAACCTTTATCGTTTACTACATTTCATTATTCGTAAAATAAATCTGCCGCATCGTGCATGAAATTTTAACACATCACTTCATTATTACTATCTCCATATGTGATACATTTTGCAGACAGTATTCACATAAACCACTGAATATACGCCAAGCGGAGTGGCCGCCTTGTTTGAGGCGCCATGTCACGAATTGCGCGGCCCCTCCCGCCGGAAGTTCCAGTCCTCCCTTGGGCTCGGGTGTGTGTGTTGTTCTTAGCATAAGTTAGTTTAAGTAGTGTGTAAGTCTAGGGAGCAATGACCTCAGCAGTTTGGTCCCTTAAGAATTCACACACATTTGAACATTTGAACTGAATATATTTGCAAAAATATATTATTGTACGGCACATAGTTAAGAGACAAGATGCAATAAACACTGAGATGAGTGAACCACTGCCGTACCATACATGACGTTTTAATTTTTTATTTGTTTACTACTAACTCTATTCCCAACACATTTCGCAGACAGTATCCACACATAATGATATTTTCACTCTGCAGCGGAGCGTGCGCTGATATGAAACTTCCTAGCAGATTAAAACAGTGTGCCTGACCGAAGTTCGAAATCGAGGACCTTTACCTTTCACGGGCAAGTGCTCTATCAACTGAGCTACGCAAGCACGACTCACACCCCGTCCGTACATCTTTAATTCCTCCAGTACCTCGTCTCCTACCTTCCAAACTTCACATAAGCTCTCATGAGAAACTTGCAGAACTAGTACTCCTGGAAGAAAGGATATTGCGGAGACGTGGTTTAACCACAGCCTGGGGGATGTTTCCAGAACGAGATTTTCACTCTGCAGCGGAATGTGTTCTGATATGAAGTGTGACGGACCGAGACTCTAACTTGGGACCTTTGCCTTCCTCGGGCAAGTACTCTACCAACTGAGCTGCTTGAAACGAAATTGCTGGGCGAAATTCGTTAGAAATACAAGTGGAAAATATACACTAATATGTGTGAAATATGCCAAATATGTGTGACGTGTGCTTACACGTATTTTGGCAATTCCACAGGTATAAAGCTTCTCCTAAATCCCCGCATCTATTTCATCAAACTTGTTACACACGTAGTGTACCTGGAAAAAATACTGTAGGGGTAAGAACCAGCAACCACCTATTGGGGTGCGGTTGATGACGTGGACAGAGAAGGGGAGAGGAGATGGACAGACAGAGAGGAGGAATGAGAAGATGAAAAGAGAGAAGGGGTGGAAAAAATAGAAAGAGAGGAGGTGTGGGAGAAATGAACAGAGAGAGGGAATGCGAGGAAATGGACACAGAGAGGGGAGGGGAAGAGATGCACAGAGAGAGGGGAGAGAAGGAGGTAGACAGAGAAAGGAAAGATGAGTGAATGGACAGTGTGACTGAGGAAGAGATCGACAGAGAGAGGAGTGTAAGAGGATGTGAGCAGAAAATATATACTCGACCTGGCATTCAACTTTTTTAGCTTATTAAAATGATTCCCAAACGACAACTGCATTCACTTAGGTTCAATAGATTTTTCGTTATGTGAGTATACTTAAGAGCTGTCTACGGTTGGTGCATACATTGGCTAATGGCCCCTGACATAAAACACGTAAGTAGACAGAAAGACACTATATCGTTTGATTACACTTTCTGTGAAATGACCACACAAATCTAGGCGTGCGAAATGGAGATGTAAATCTGAGATTTAATATAAGAACGCTAGTGAAGGATACCTGATACGAAACAGTTGCAGGATCACTTGCTGATTACAATTTGTCGATCTGGGAAACTTACTAAGTTGAGTCAACGGAAGAAAATGAGAAGAGTGAAAGGAGAGCGTGCGTTCGAAGCAAATTTGTGTAGCCAGCACGTAGAGCATCACAGAAATGCTATACAGTTTCTAATGAGAGACGTTCAAAATGACAACAGTCTACCGTTTGATAAATGCCATCAAATTTATTACTTCCTACAACCTACCTGTTGCGTAATGATTACGAACATAAAGTTAGAAAATTTGGTAGGTACACAGTCTACAGTCTATCTTCTGGAGTAAATTGCGAGTATGGAACAGGATGAGTGTAATGTTTCTGCCGCACTGTTTGCTATTCGCCATACACTGTATGGTGACTTGCAGTGTAGAACTGTAGATATAGGTTTATAACATTGGGCTCTGAAGGATAGCTATGCATTGTCCAATACGTTCTTCATTATATTCGGCGTGAATGAATATTTATTTCCAATTCATTTACAGAACATGGTGTCCATATTTTAGTACCATTGTAGCTGTTATCATTTCCTTCTGAGGGCAATGGTTAGCAACACAGGTATTACCCGTCTGGACATTGACTAAAAGTGATACGGGTACTTCATACAATGCTGATTCATCTATCACAGTGTTCACCATTCGTAGTGAATGGCGAGTGGTGGCGTGACGACTCTCGATAACCCAGTTTGCAGTGGGTAGGTGATAAGGAGAACGTGCTGACCAGGGTATCATTCGAATATCCTCTGGTCGAGATAGGTCAGGACAGCACGTCAACATGCAGTCTTGCGTTATCTTTTTGAAGATAACGTCATGGAAACCTCGAATGTACGGCACAGTCTTCAGCCTTAACACTTCAGCAATACAAAGACAGCTATCCAAATTACCGACTATGCGAACCGAACGTGATAGTGTTGTGTACCCAACTGCACCCCGTAACATAACGCCATGTGACCGGGCACGTATAAAAAAAACTAAAACAATTTACAAACTTTCGTTCTTCTAAGAGCCTCCACACACGGCTACGTCCATCGTGATGCTGTATACAGAAGCAGGACACGTCTTAAAATACGATATTATGTCACTCCTGTGTCCAGTCCTGTCGTTGGGTGCACCACTATCGACGCCACTATCACTGCTTCCGTGTCAAAATGTATCCACAGCAATAGTTGCTGTGCTGACAGTCTGTGGTGTTCCAGAGAGCATCGTGCCGTCATTGTGGACACTTGTCTAGAAAAAAGCAATCCCTTTTCCGTACGTGACATGATTATAGCAATCTTGCACCACTGAGAGAAAAAAAGTCTATCCTCTTGGGTTCTAGTCTCGTGGGACCGTTGAGATCCTGCATGGCGTTGAGAATAACCCCCCTGTACTCATCGATTCCGTATTTGCAAGGCAGTAGTTAGATCGAATCCTACGTCAGTATCAATATCGCAGAACGATAAACCACATTACTGACAGGCTACGTACCTGCCGCTGTCGAATTTCGATGTGTTGTAGCAGACGTTTCTGTTTCTTGTACGAGGCATTACACTATCTTATCACAACTTAATAATATTAAAATGCGATTTCTGAATGACGAATTTGCTGCATAATTTGTCTTTATACACTAGATGCAGATGACGTTGTGTGCATGATATCTTATGGGACGTAACTGCTAAGGTCATCAGTCCCTAAGCTTACACACTACTTAACCTAAATTGTCCTAAGGACAAACACATACACTCATGCCCGAGGGAGGACTCGTACCTGCACCGGGACCAGCCGCACAGTCCATGACTGCAGCGCCGTAGACCGCTCGGGCAGATGAAGTTGCTCCTACCTTCTTTGTGTAGCCAAGCTGAAATATTAATGAGTTTCATAACTAATACTGAAGTACACTACTTATCAGTTTAAAGTCTGTTGGATGCTGACTTCAAGGTGATGTAAATTTGATGGTCATCAGTAGATAATTAAATTCGTTTAAAGGAAGTGAGGCAAACAAAAGTAAATTTGAAGCTTCTAGTCGGTTTTGAACGTACGCTACGATATAATTCGTACGTTTTATATTGTGACTAACACATGAACTCCTTTCCATCGTTCAAAATATTTCAGAGACGAGAGTACTCATTACTAGTTATGATTATCATACGTACATTTGGTTCGCAGTTCATTATAACGAGATAATGATAGATAATTTCTTTATATAAACATTTTAGTTATAGAAAATTGTACATTTTAATCCCTTTGATAACGGTAGAGTCCCCACGCACATAGAAAAATGAAGTTCGAAAATCTTATAGACATCGGTTACGTTGTGAGAATATCAGAGGATATATCAATATTTCCTTGCAAATTAAGATGTAGATAATATTTCAAACATTTAAGGTTCCGTCTGAAAGACTTAATTCCACCCCACAGCCTAACCTCTAAAGAATATTTCCTGACCAGTTCTGTAACACAAAATGTCAAAATGTGTATTTTCATGTAAAAAAGACGCCATGTTGATTTACTTGAGTTTTGTATATGATATATCAATCATTTCTGGCATATCTGAACTACTATACAAAGACAAACTACAGTTTAACGTTTTTCCCAAAAATCTAGAGAAGTTCGTTACCGATTTACTTCAAAGCTATACATGATATTGTAATATACTTTCAGATGGACACAGGCAACATATTTCTTGACTGTATGTGGTACACAAATGTATATATACTACATAAAGGGGAAACGTTCTTAGCAAAAAACTCAAAAATTTTTTACTGATTTTTTTCCTATTTCTGCTCTATAGTCAACAAACTGTCGTGTGGACATAAGTCACATACTTTTAAAATATATATTGTATACAAGTATATATCTAATACATAACGAGGAAACGATGGCAAACGTCTCGAAAAATTCTGACCAATTTACATCAAATTTTATACTAAACTGTAATAAATTCTCTGACGGACATATGCTATATATATATATATATGGTGTTACAAAAAGGTACGGCCAAACTTTCAGGAAACAGGAAACATTCCTCACACACAAAGGAAGAAAATATGTTATGTGGACATATGTCCGGAAACGCTTACTTTACATGTTAGAGCTCATTTTATTACTTCTCTTCAAATCATATTAATCATGTAATGGAAACACACAGCAACAGAACATACCAGCGTGACTTCAAACACTTTGTTACAGGAAATGTTCAAAATGTCCTCTGTTAGCGAGGATACATGCATCCACCCTCCGTCGCATGGAATCCCTGATGCGCTGATGCTGCCCTGGAGAATGGTGTATTGTATCACAGCCGTCCACAATACGAGCACGAAGAGTCTCTACATTTGGTACCGGGGTTGCGTAGACAAGAGCTTTCAAATGCCCCCATAAATGAAAGTCAATAGGGTTGAGGTAAGGAGAGCGTGGAGGTCATGGAATTGGTCCGCCTCTACCAATCCATCGGTCACCGAATCTGTTGTTGAGAAGTGTACGAACACATCGACTGAAATGTGCAGGAGCTCCATCGTGCATGAACCACACGTTGTGTCGTACTTGTAAAGGCACATGTTCTAGCAGCACAGGTAGAGTATCCCGTATGAAATCATGATAACGTGCTCCATTGAGCGTAGGTGGACGAAACTAAAATGAGCTCTAACATGGAAATTAAGCGTTTCCGTGCCTTTTTGTAACACGCTGTATATATATATATATATATATATATATATATATATATATATATATATATATATATATATATATATATATATACATATATATATACGTAAATAGGAAACGTCGGTTAACTAAATTATCGAAAAGTTCTTGTCAAATATCTGCATGACATTCTAATATACATTCGGATATAAAAGTACACATATTTCATAAAGGGAAAACATTACTAGTAAAAATATATAAAAGATCTTGACAGATTTATTTCCTATTTTTACACGATACTCTAATAAACTTTCCTCCGGGTGCAGAATACATACCCTTTTGGATACGTATATATAAAGGAGAAACATTCTTAGAAGAGTCTTGATAACTTCTTGAATAATTTATTCGTGATACTTTAATAAACATTTGGACAGACATTGGCTGTATGTAATGCGTAAATCGGAAACGTTGCTAGCAAAAATCTCGAAATGTTCTTGACCGTTTTACTTCAAATTGTTACACGATACACTACTAAAATTTACACGATTTTTATGTATATATATATATATATATATATATCATGTGTCCGTGTAAATTTTATATATAAGACTAGGTACAGATTTTCTGTTAAATCGACTGCAAGAAAGAAAATGCTGTGATGTGAAAAAAGTGTGGTTTCTTTTTCTATCTCGCAGTCATTATAAACTTAGAAAAATTGTATATGCAACAATGTGTTTTGTTTTCTTCGTTCCTGTCAGTATGAAGAGTAAAGAGGACTGTTGTACTTGTGGCTTAGCTACATACGATTAGAACACTGCTGTGGAATCTGAATCCTCCGAAAATTTGCAGTCCTACCCATTCACAGATTAAAACTATGAGAAATACTGTCACTGAAGCTACGCTGCTATCCTCACGAACTCAGTAGCTGGAGGGTTGTCTTGTACCCCTCTTTAATGGTCCCATCAAGCGGTTTACCAAATCATTTCAAGTGTCTTCATTTCCCAATCGAGGAGTTGTTTGAAATAACAATAAACAAGGCTCAGTGTCAGAGAGAGGAAGAGGAGATGGGCAGAGATGGGAGGAGGAGAAAGTGGACACACAGAGGGCTAAGGAGGAGGTGGGTAGAGACAGGGTGAGGAGGAGATAGAGAGAGATTAGCAGTGAGGATTAGATGGACAGTGCGAGGGGGAGGTGGAGGAGATGGAAAATAGATGGGGGAAGAGGATGAGGTGGACAAAGAGATGTGAAGGAGGAGATAGACAGAGAGAGGGAAGGAAGGAAATTGGGACGTATATACAATTCCAATAAATATTTAGTAACTTCGAAACATTGCCGGGTCGGCTAGTATGTTATAATACGTTCCTTAGTCAGAAAGTGTTGTCACCAAATACAGGTTGAATCTTGCTAAGAAAAACGGCAACCAGCCTTCTTAGGAAAAATCACCCTGCAATTTTCTACACAGCCACAATATCGAAATGTCATTTTTCGACAAAATATCATATAGTCACAATTTTTTATGTGTGTTATAAATTCAAGAATGTTAAGGATCAAACATTTGTTATATGTGAAAATGCAGCTTCGTTTCTCATATCTGTAGTGTTTGAAGTGACGCATACAACGCCCTGCAGTGCTAGATGAGCAAGAGCGTAAGCTGTAGCTGGCAGCTGTCGGCGCCAAAAGGTCGCACTTGATTTATGGAGCAAGGCTCAGAAGAGGTAGGTAGGTGACTGCCGCGTGGACAACGCGTGAGGGAATTGTCGTCTGCCTGGAGCGTCCCGGAACAACTGCTCAGCATAATTCATCACAAAAATTCGCAAAATACTATACAGTCACCCCGGAAGGACATTCTTTCCTTCTGTAGAAAGTTACAGACTTATATGTAACCAGGGGCTTTTTCCTAGGTGCAATGAAGACAGCAATTACACGAATAACTCCTTTCCAATGATTATAACTACCCTTCAAGGTACATTACTTGACTGTAAATTAACGGTAACAGCCAAGGAACTCCATCCTTTTGCTGTTACTACAACATTTAATATTTCGGAGAGTCCTTATACTAAACACTCAGTAAAGAGTAAGAGCACGTGCCAGAATCGATATGTCAGGCATCCGACGCTGTAGTTCATTCCAACGAAGTACGTTGAGGTCTAAGGTTTGATCAGTTCCGTACGAAAATTACAGATAATTTTCTTCGATCCGCAGTGGAAGAGTCATTAGTTTCCAAGCATATGTCATGTAACTGTCATGCTAATATGGAAAAGATCAAATTCTAAAGTTTTACACAGTATATGAAACAACGCTATTGGCACAAGGTATTATGGAAAATATTGTTCGTCATCCATCCGCCAGATTTACACACCTCTACTTAAGTCCCAAAACGTGTGCCGCTACGCACCACAGTGTAACACTCTCATCCACTTCTTTACATACCAGTGATGGCAACTTTCATATCACTCTAAGCGAAATAGTGCATCGGTTCTTCTGAGTGCTGTCTTCTGGGCAACAACGTGACTACGAAAACTGTGACGATGCTTCTTCCCCTGAGCTCTCCTCTCTGATTATTATTCGTAAATCTGTCTCGTGACTGGTATTTATAGTACGCATCCAGTTCTGTTAAATTTGTCAGTCGTTTCCTCAGGTGTACCAAAGCGATTGTGTTTCTTGTTGGTTTAGTGCGTACGTGTCAGATTACAAATGCGAAGGTCTGTTGTACCGTCAGTCCTCGCACTTGTTCTATCAATTATTGCTCCTTACTCATCTGACAATCATTTGTTAGTATGTAAAATGTGAAGGTGTGCTGTGGATCGGAGTGCTCGTTAAATTGTAAATACCCCTAAACGTGGGTGGACATAAGGGGCGCCTACGATAAACCATGCCTAAGAGAAGACTTCTGTTTTAATCAACCTTCGGGTAGAAGACAGCTTTACTTAATTGTATCGGAAAAAGAAGTTAACAAGTAACCATTCAATTTAAATAGTAGCTTGCAACATTTAATGTAAATTGCTTCCACAAACTGTTCTCGACAGTGCAAAGACAATTGCTTTCGCCCTCGTAACCAATGCACTGTCTATATAGATCGCTTGAATTAACACAGAAATGCCCTTGAGATCGTTAATAAGATGTCACAAAAATCGAGAATGTATCACTTTTGATATTGTTACATGAGCACAATGCATTACCGTCATGTATATGTTTTCTGTGTGAATGATCCAATGAAGAGAATTAATTGTATTCGATCGGAGAAGTACTGTAAAGCCCAAAAGTTAGGACATTCCACCAGAAGAAATTTCACAGCAGTAACGTGTTAGTGACGTTATTGAGAGTTAAACACGTCTGGGAATCACTGTACCTGATGGTCATTGGGGGATGAAGAGAAATACTCACATTTTTCACTTATACAAATGATTGTCAGAATGGAAAGAAGTGATAGATTTCTACATCATCAAATTCGATCGTTGCCAGAAACCGAAGAGCATATTCAGAACGCTGTTGTAGATCATGATGTTTCAGTTGCTGCACCGTCTGGATCTTGTAGGGTGCCAATGTAAAACACATAGCAAAACTTTCCGTACTGTTGACCATCAGATGGGCAATTCTCGTGACATTGCACGAGCACTGGCATTACCCGGGGCACGTGCTGAAAGTTATAGCAACAGAGGCATCGTCTATAACTTTCCCCGGCATAAGTCGTCTCCTTCTTCCAGGTGCCACACTAAGATCACCCGTGTTTTCCGATTTCGTCATCATCATCTTCAAACAATTTAATTACATCGGGCGTCTACTCAGACCTTTCAGCCGGAGATACTCTCTCCACGCAGCACTGTAATTGCTACCGTCCACATAAAACAGATTCATTAACAGTGCACGGTCTCTCTTCTCGAAAGCCATACTGTTCACTCATATCATGGCTTGTAAAATGACAGCGTGTATGTCATACCACCATAAAAATAGCGTGCAACCCCGGATTGGCACCTGGAGGCCACAATTGGAACTATCTTTTTTTTCACCGGTTTCCGTATTAATGTATTAGCACATCTACAGATTTTCGCTGCCACACGATTCTACAGCCCACACTGGACCTCCGTAAGTAGCTGCATTTTAATTATAAAAACCCAGTGTGTCATATCAATAGAAAGTTAAAATTTCACTAATTTATAAAGTAATGGGAGGAAGGAAATATAAGAATACAGCTCAAACACAGGCGATCGATGTGTCACATTGGTAAGACACTGCAGTCATATTCGGAAGAATGGCTTTTCAAATCCTGTCTGGCCAACCATACTTGGTTTTTCGTGATTTTCCTAAATCGCTTATAGCAATTGCCGAGATAGTTCCTTTGCACAGCACTAACGATTTCCTTATGACTCATTCCCAATGCGAGATGAGTCTCCATCTCTAATGATATCATCGTCGATGGGATGATAAACCCTAATTTTTTTATTACGGTTTTCCTTCCTTCAATGGCAGAAAAAGAGTTGATTCATTTCAGAAAAGCGTCAAAACTAATTTCGAAAACTGTAGACACACCACTTTCCATAAAACCTCTACGTACTTCATTTTAAGTGATGTTATGAATGGTCAATAAAACTGTAAATACAGACGAAAAAATAATTTGACATTACACTGAAATACTGGCTCAGACGACAAGAGTTTGTGACTAATAAAATTCGTGTTTTTATGTGTGACATGCAGAAACCACTTGCCGGGAGGGACACAACTCGGGACAACTGCCTGTCTCGAGCATTTCTCAACCAATTTGAGCTACCCGAGCACGTCTTATAGTCCCACTAAAAGCCTTAAGTTGGGTCTGTCTCCCCCAGGAGAATGAGTATAGTGGACATATTGTGTTAGCCACAGTCTCGAATCTCCAGGCCGGTACTGTGACGGGATACCTTCCTCAGACACAGTTAACAAAGTGAGTTGTTGCCGACGAGTCAAGAATTACCACCTATATAGAGAAGTAAGCGTGTGAGAGACATCACATACACAACATGGAAATCTCCTCCACAATGAATTTCCCTTCTAAAAACGTAAGAAACATATTTCATGGCTAAGAGTTCAAGGAACACGAAGGATCTTACTTAGAGATCTGTAAAGAGTAAATCCCACATAACTCTGATGACAGTTTTGAGGCAGTTTACATCTTAAACATATTTTAGTATTTACCTTTCCCTCAGTGTTAGTATTATAACTTTATTACGGAACAAAAACCCAATAGTGCGTCATAGTAATACGGTTAATGCTAGTGTACCTGGTAGTCAGTAGTGGAGATACATTACGAAAACACTAAAACATACGTGATTTATATATAACAAATTACGAATCTGACTGGTCATTTGTCACTATGCACATTCACGCCAGTTACTTCCAGAATTATACTTGTATTGCACGTCATATAATAAAACATTGGGTTCCAAGATCTTGAATGTTGCAAAAGGAAAGGTTTACCGTGCCCTTAACCGCATTTGTTCGAAGCGCATGTGAGAGCGCCTCGTATGATAGAAGGAAGTTAGATTTTAACGTCTTATTATCATCTAGGTCGTTAACTTTGGAATGCTAGGGATCCCACGACCGCCCTCCAGCACCCCTATCAGTCATCGACGGAGTGTTGTGCACAACAGCTGACTTAGGCTGAATCAATGTACTCACGATAAACATTAGATGCAGAGACACGACAGAAGCTCTATGCTTGCTCGATCTCGTGAATAATGTTCCATCTGTGGGAAACCAGGGAGTTAGGTGGGCATATACCGTGAGTCGCATCCGTTTTGCAGTAAACTGTTATGCCGGTGGACAACACTATTTCTGATGATGTCCTAGATGATGATGATGATGATGTTATGTTGGTCTTAGCGCACGACAGTCAGTTCTTTGGTGCCTATAGTAAAATTTTTATGAATGAGGTTAAAAGAGGTAAAAAAATAGAAATTCCGTAAGAAATGAAACACACACACACAGCTACAACAGAAGGCTGGCCCCCAGTTAAACATGTTCTACCCTCTCACAAAAATATAAGTCAGACTTAGTTAAAATGTGGCATACTGTGAACCACAATTTATTTTAATAAAGACAAATATTATTTGCGGGACAGGAAACTTAAAAACGGAACAGCTTCATATCAAAAACTTCTACACAGACTTCTCTCTGTTAAAAAATGATGGACGGTTTACTGAGCCCATTCCTCCAAACATCTAACTGTCAGCTGCTACAAGACTGGGAGAGAAAGCAGTGACACAAAAGTATTACTCATACAGTGATCACTAAAAAGGAATTTTGACAGAAAAGACTAGGCGCAATCTGGACTCGCTTTCCGGGAGAGGGCGATTCAGATTTCCAGATTCAGGGTGTCCGGTGTTTCCGAAATCGTTTAAGGCAACTTCTAGCACGGGTCTCTTGAAAATGACACGACGAAATTTCGTTCCTGTCCTTGCTCCATCCGGACTTGTGCTCCGTCTCTAATGACCTCGTCGTTGACGGAACTTTAAACCCTAACCTTCTTTCCTTTACAACTTCTTACTTAAAACACAACTGTGAGTGCCACCGTTCTATTATTGAAAGTGTTTGGAGAAGACGCGGTAAACTAGGCATTTAAAACGACGTAGGGAGAGGAAGGAATATTTAAGGATGGTATGATGTTCCCAGAGGCTCCATTCGATGAGTTGTCCGGATATATTACCCCTCAATGTAGTATCATAGGCTGTATTGACATAAAAAAAAACTGTTACAGGTTAACTCTCCAGAAAAGCCTATTGAATGGACACTTCTGATAGGGACAAGTTAACAAAAATGGTTCGATAGCTCCTGAACGCTACTGTAAGCAATTAAGAAGCTGTATGTATTCTAAGAGCCAAATATGTTGGCTATGTTGGCAGTTGGCCATCCGCTCCAAGGTCTCGCCAACGCATATGGTTAGGCCAGCGCTATGGTAACTACTCTGGCATGTGTGATCTGTTCCATATTTTATTAAATAGACTGTAATAGCTTCCTTCTGCGACTTGTGAAATTGCCCTGTTAGCGTAATAAAATTAAAGTAGGCGAGGAGGATGTCTTCAGTTCCCCCTGCATGGTGCTACAATATGTTTTTGCTCCTCTTCTAACAACCACGTTGTCGCGGGATGTTATATCCTAATTTTTTTTAAATTTAGGACTTCTTGCTCTGACGTTGTGTTATTAATAGCTACGGAAATCCAGTCACACTTGAAAAACACTACGCTGAAGAACCTCGTTATTTTGTTAAAAGCGATTATAGAACATGTCTGCGACTCTACTCTGAAAATAACGCGGGAAGAAGAGGCAGAATGGGTACTGAATCCTTCTCCGGTGAGCTGCGTCGCATTGTTAATACGATTTACCAATTTCTGGACATTGTCAGGGTGTTGAAACTCTGAAGTTTGCTGTACAGCGTTCAGTTTGCCTTTCTGATCATCCATCATGGAGATTCCTTCTGGGCACTTTTCTGAGTGGCAAGATCATGAAATGGTAATTAGAGTGCAAGTAATCCACCGCTCCCCATTGATAAATGTGTAAGAGAGCTGGAGATCTTACTAAGAGATCTGTAAGAGTGAACCAAGTGTTTCTCCTTCCCTCTGCTCAATAGGCCTCTTAACGGCTCTACCCCTGATCCCAATAGTACATTTTCCCCACTAAAATTTCCACATAGGTCGAATGGTCTACAACAGCTGTCGTCAAATCTTTTTGCTCAAGAGCCAAAACTGGCGTTGTGGTCCCGCACCTAGAGTAACACACCTCCATAACCTACATAAATGAGTATGTTATGAGCACCAATAGACTAACTTTACTAAGGGCATGATAAGTTGGTTGCCAGCCCCCCCCCCCCGCCCCCCCCCCCCCCGCCCCCCCCCCCCCAGTACCTATCGTTTAAAGTCGACACCATTCTGAACATTTAGTGTTATCTGTTCTCTGTTTCAGATCGCTGCCACGCTCAGTCACCCCAAAGTCGTGATACCGTAATTTCCTGACGAATTGTTGTTGTGTTGTCAGTGTGAGCGGATGATTAACTGATTAAATATGGAATTGCACTTATATTTAAATTCATTATCTGATGTCATACACTATCGTAGAAATTTACTAACTGTAGAATGTCGTTTTCCTTCTGCTCATTGCATTGTATAACAACAGTCTTAGCGGTTCTAGGCCCTTCAGTCTGGAACCGCGAGACCGCTACGGTCGCAGGTTCTAATCCTGCCTCGGGCATGGACGTGTGTGATGTCCTTAGGTTAGTTAGGTTTAAATAGTTCTAAGTTCTATGAGACTGATGACCTCAGATGTTAAGTCCCATAGTGCTCAGAGCCATTTGAACCATTTTTTTGAACAACAGCCTTATTTTAATTTCATGTTCATTGCTACAAATATGCACCCCATTTGAAGATGACCGTCTTTACCCGTATAATTCGCATTCACCAATCAATGTTATTTTCGTTATAAATTTATGCTGCAGCATCGGTAAGACTCGCACACATCCGTGAGCTGTCAATACTTGAAGACAAACAATACAAAATTCTCCCTCTCACATACCCTTACCCCTGCAGTAGCTGCGCTAATATACTTCATTTAGCGCATAGCCGAATTTCCCAACATGAATTAAGATTAAACACATCTCATAAATATTACAACCTCTGTAAGAATTTTCGTTCATTAGTGACCGGGAAGATTCTTCAGCTCTTGAGTTTAGTTGGCGCTTTAAGGTTCGACAGGTAGTTGCTGCGTGCATATCTGTATCACTAAACGACTGACCAGGTGCACAGTGATCCGGTCTCAGTTCCAAGTTACCTGTTTAAGTGATTCCGGGAAATAAATTTATTTTCAGTGTTTCGTATAATTATTGACGGAATTTAAGAACGTAAAATTCTGTTGCAATTTACCCATTAAGAGGTATGATGATATGTTATCGGCCTAATAGAACAAGAAAGATATAGGATTTAGGAACTGTGTATATGTCTTCAGGCAGTGTAACTCACGGTACTCAAATTACTCAGGGTACATTCATCCAGTATTTGATGACTGAAAGCACTTAACGACTTCCAACAAACGCTACACACAGTTTCAAACCTTTATGAAGCTTTATCTCGCTGCCACCTACACAAAATAACGAAACGAAAAAAGTTTATCGCTTACTACACTTTAGCTATTCATGCAGCAAAACTTCAGCATCAGAAATGACGTTTTAGTTTATTACTTCTTTAGCATTGTCTCTATTCGCAACATGTTTTGCAACATGTATCCGCAAACACCACTGAATATATCTGCAGCAGTAAATAATTGTACGACACATAGTTCAGGAGATATAACGTGATAAACATTGAGATGCGTGAAAAACAAGCTTTTGCTTAAAATGGAGGGCAAATTACCCATACTATACTTGTTCAGTGTTTGATAACGAGAGCACTTACCGATTTCAACAAACTTTATACATAATTTCAATCCTTTTGTAAACTTTTCTCGCTTGTATGCTTAACGTCAAACATTCAACACATGAACTCATTTGCAAAGTAATCAGAAGTTTGAAGCTGTTTCATACATGGGAGTTCATTTCCTCACAGAACCGAGTTAACGGGTTATTATAAAACACGGTTGAGTATTGCGTACCACACCAATACCTGATTCGAGCCACATGCAGCCCACGGGCGTCAGTTTGACGACCACTGGTCTAGAACCATATGGGAAGTCAGTTAGAGGCAACATATGATCAGTGTGTGATTCGGATGCACTGAAACAATTACTACTTCAAAACTGGTAGTTAGGAACAGATGTGAAGAAGGAGGTGGAGGAGGAGGAGGAGGAGGAGGAGGAGATGATTAGCGTTTTACGTCCTGTCGACAATTAGGCCATTAGAGACGGAGCACAAACTCGGATTAGGAAAAAATAGGGAAAGAAATCGGCCGTGTCCACTCAAAGGAATCATCCCGGCATTTGCCTGAAGCGATTTAGGGAAAATGATGTTCCGCACTACGATGGGAGTCATATTAGTAATAAGGTTTCTGTTTTCCTTTTACTCCTGACGTTCTCTTGAGGTAGTAAGTTCGCAGTACAAAGGAGAAAAGGTGAGGGGCAGTTATTTCATGATAAAGATGAGACTGTTTTTTCATACCACGGTGCGAATGGTACAGGACCAAAGAATCACGATGTTTTACTTTGGTACCGAACCATTTTGGACTGCTGTCCTTGTGCATACTTTTACTCGCCCTCCCCCTTCCCTTGAATTTTGGAGGAACTGAATAAGGCTGTTTTCGCCGTAGAAATTCTTTCGATTATCCATATCTGTCTGTCATAATAGTGTGCTACTCTTCACAACAGCACATCCTGCTGCGTCTATTGCTTCTATTTATCGCATACATGGTTAAGTCAGTGCTGCAGATTTGCAGTTACATTTGCAGATTCATCTGATGGTGCTATTATCAGCTATCGTTTTCTGGATAAAGCAATGGATGCGGTCTGTTACTGGCAGTGAAGTCCCTACTGACTTCTCGAATGGAATAGCCACGCAAAGTCTCTTTCTTGTATGTATGGGTCTAGATACTCTTCATTTACCATCCAAACCACTGGTAATGTTAGTCATTAATGTGGGATGCAGTGCAATCAGACAGTGCCATGTTTGTCTTGGTAAGCCTCATAAACCTGTGGAGCAGCAAGGGCCTTAAGGTTACCAGCTAATGATTGGTTTTTCCTTAATAATAATTCACATCACTGGCATGAAGCTGAGACGGAGTCCCCGTTCCTATGTATTTTTTTCTTCAACTGGTATTTTTCATTGTGCTCAGTTAACAGGAGGAAATAAATTGAGGAATTCCTGGTTAATATCTATGATTTTTATTGCAGTTCTTTTACGCTTCTGTTTGAAGAACAGGGTCTAAGAAAAAATATACAATACATTCGTAACGTCTCCGTCAGAGATACGACTAACGAATGCATTACAGTCCTGGATGCCCCGGCAGTACATAAACAGCAAATCTTAATCTGCACAAGTATTTCACAAGTTTTTTTTAAAAATGATTGTCAAGCTGAGTACAACAAGTTCAACTTTTTTGTAGAACACAATCTATCATATCTATATCTTTTCGTGTAATGGTAGGCGTGTTGTATTCTTCGGCCATTCATTCCGACAAAGATATTGAACAATTAACCAGCCCGGATCGCCGAGCGAGCTAAAGAGCCCAACTTCCGGGAATGAGGAGGCAGGGTGGCCCCAGTTCATATCCGCCTCGCACAACGACAGGTGCCAATGGGCCGGCCAGCCTGAATGTGGTTATTACACGGTGTTCCAAAATCACTTCGGCATATATACTAGACTAGACCCCAGATTTCGCCTCAATTGCAAGATGCAAAAACACTTTGGAAAACGATTTCACATTTGACTATCCACTATAGACTACACGCAAACTGAAGGGGTGCACTAATTCCTCCCTAGGGGAGCGGAGATAGTTGATAGTAGATTTAAAATGTCTTTGGGAGCAGTTCACGTCTGGTTACTGGTGAGACTGTAGAAGTACCAGAACAATCCAGATCTTCCACTGGCTGGATATAAGGCACCCGAATGTGTGTATCGACCTTGAACAATTAGTGTCGTATGGTGAATGATTCTTGGAGAGGTATGGTTCAGTGCTTCAGTATGACTAACGTGCTGCTAGGAGAGAATGTACAGAAACAATACTTTAAATAGGTTATATATAGGGACGGATTTATGTTCAATTTCCAGAAAATTAATAATGTTAATGTTCAGCAAAGATAGGGCAACAGAAAATTTGGGCTGTATAGCACTCCTTTTTGAATTATTAATGAACAGTGACGTGAAATTGGAGTATATCCCTTGACGATTGGACGATTCTAACTGAGTGTGATAACACAGGGAAAACACGCGTCACTGGCATTTCTTCTGACACTGGGTACGATAGTGAAATCCTGTCCCATTACTTCTCTTAAATACTCTGTTGCAGTGATGATATACGAAGTAACTAAATGGGAGCTGTGAAATTAGACGAACCATATTAATTATAGAGTTTATTATTCCATAAAAATAATTGAACTGCTGTGTCCCAGTTCACTCACAGAAACAGTTTCAAGTTTTCCATTAGTTTACTATCGATTAAACTTGACTGACTGTGTAAAAACCAGCTTTATGACACTGTTTACTACTGTTGCCTGTTTTATGTAGGCTCGATTTCCTCCGATTCTTAGATCGCCCCTTTCTGGACACGCCTTACCGCTCTAGCGGGCGGAAACGAACTCTAATGGCCACTTTCATGCTCGTGTCCTAATAAATTATAGCTCTTGGCGCACCACAAATAAAATGAACAAATCTTACTTGCGTTCGGGTATGCGCGCATCTTGCTGCCACAGAAGGTGAAGGAAAGTAGAACTTACAACTCGAATTTAGAGTAGCGCTATTGATATCAGGACAATTGTATGTTGATAACTGAAAACAGATTTCGATAAAGAGAAAGAGGAAAAGAATTCTCACTCTTATTATATGTTACTATTACAGAACGCTTCTCCACGAATATTTGCAAATCATTAAAGAAAATAACTTCGAACTTCAGTTGCTTGGCAAGTAGAGTCAATAAAAAGCAAGAATTTTTCATTCTTTATTTTCTTCTGGAGTATTTCTTGCGCAAACAGTCCACGGGTGTGCTGCCGGTCCATAGTGTCAAACGGGCGGGAGGCCGTCTTAAATCCCCTCCCCCTGCGAGGCGTTCTCTCCGCGGTCCGCACCCAAAGCCACTCGTCGGCGGTCGCTGAGACGCTGGCGTCGGCATCTGTGGTAGCGTCGGTGTAATTGCCTCCTCCGCCCTGGTCGCTCATTCGTTTTCTTCGCTGAGCGTCTTTTTAATTAAACTCAATGCTGGTTCCCATGCCTTGCTGAGGTTATAGCGGCAATCTCGGTTAATGAGTCCGTCCCTGGTACGAATTTCGATTGCCTCTCTAACGACGCTGTCCCAGTATTTAGATGTATGTGCCAAGACCCTGGTATGTTGGTAGCTCATTTCGTGATTTTGGGACAAGCAGTGCTCTGCGACCGCCGACTTGTCGGGGTACCTAAGTCGAGTGTGCCTCCGATGTTCTCGGCAACGGTCTTCGATGGTGCGCACTGTCTGTCCAATATAAGTCTTCCTACACTGACACGGAATCTGGTATATGCCGGCCTTCCGCAAACCGAGATCGTCTTTGATACTTCCCAATAATGCTCTTGTTTTATTGGGTGGGGAAAAGACAGTTCCTACTCGATGTTTCCTCAATATTCATCCTATTTTCCCCGATAGTACGCCTGTATACAGTATATGGGCAGTGGCTATCTCTTCCTCCGTGACTTCTTCCGTCTCCACACGCTCTACTGTGGAGGTGGGTTCGGAGAGCGCGTCTGAACTGCCATTCCGAGTACCCGTGTTTTCGGAATACAGTTTTGAGGTGTTCCACCTCATGGGACAGACGGTCTGCGTCAGAGATGGTGCGCGCCCTACGCACCAGTGTTTTTAGCAGCCCATTCCTCGGCGAAGGGTGGTGGCAGCTTCCCCAATGCAAATACAGGTCTGTGTGCGTTTTCTTCCTGTATACCCCGTAGCCTAGGGCGCCATCCCCTCTTCTTTTGACCATGACGTCCATGAATGGTAATCTTCCTTCTGCTTCTGTCTCCATAGTGAATTTGACGTCCGGATGTATGGAGTTCAGGTGTGTAAGGGCTCAGATCATCCACATAACTGAGAAAACAAGGAGGTTTCCATTTGGATGACGCCAAAGCTTCTTCCTCGAAGAACTCCATATAGAAATTTGCGACCACAGGCGAGAGTGGGCTCCCCATTGCGACTCCTTCTGTTTGTTCATAGTATTCTCCGTTAAAGAGAAAATACGTGGACATCAGAACGTGCCTGAAAAGGTCGATCGTCTTCTCATCAAATTTCTGTGCAATAAGCTCAACTCACTCGAAGAGGCACCCTGGCGAATAATGAAACAACGTCAAAACTCACCAGGACGTCTGAGTCTTTCAGCTCGAAGTTGTCGAGACGTTTTACGAAATCCACGGAATTACGAACGTGATGAGGGCATTTACCCACACAAGGGCTTAGTAATTCTGCCAGGTATTTGGCCAACAAATATGTAGGTGCCCTAATCTTGCTGACAATTGTGCGTAACGGCACCCTATCTTTGTGGACTTTAGGGAGTGAAGAAAGTCTTGGCGGTACAGGTCCTTGAGGTCTTGACGACACCCTCTCGTAAATCAGCGTCATTGAGAAGAGCCCTAGTCTTGTTCTCCACCTTCTTTGTGGGGTCAGCTTTGATGTTAATGTAAGATTCGTCATTTAGCAGGCTCTGCATCGTCTCAGTGTAGTCCTTATGTGAAAGAACAACCATAGCATTGCCTTTGTCACTCAGTAAGACAAAAATCTCAGTGCTCTGTCTCAGGTCTCGAATGGCTCCCCACTCCCTCCTAGTAATATTCGACTTGATCGGTTTAGTTCTCGTCAGAAGACGGCAGGATTCCCAGCGTACATCTTCAGCTGCTTCAGGTGGGAGTCGCGCAGCAACCTGACAGTGTCCGCTACCGGCGTGAACCTAGGTGTGGGAGCAAAATTAAGTCCCTTCTCCAGAACAGAAACTGCAGCCCCAGTCAGCTCAATGTCCGTGAAATTGATGACCGTCTTGCGTGGGGCCTCCAGCGATGGTTTTACACAGAGACGAGTGAATTTATATATCTGACGTCCCGAAGTCTTCTTATGTGCAGAATCTGCGGTCACCCAGATCCAGTCACAGGTCCACCATCAATCCAGTCTCAGGTCCAGGAATTAAAATGATTGGCTGGTTGTAGATGTAGTTTAAGTAGTTCGTGTGAGTTGTACTCAAGGCTGCGGCTGGTAAAGTGCACCCTCTCACGAACATAGCACGCTTCTTAATTCTCTTAGCTGCAGTAGAATTGATGTGATGCGTGACCTTCACAAAGTTTGGCACAACCTGATCGGCACGACATTTCTTCAGAAAAGCAAGAGCACTCAGCAAACGGCTTCTTCTGTGGCGCAGCTTGTCGAATTTTTTCCTGCTCCGACACATCTCCTCCCGATAGAGGTATATGATGTGATTCTTCAGTTTCTCCAGGCGTATTTCTTGCTCCAACAGTCCACTGGTGTACAGCCGGTCCATAGTGTCAAAGGGGAACAATATTTCGGTGATCTGACATGTCGTCATCGTCAGGAGCGCTGGCGAACTGAGCTCCTGAGGGCGGGCGGCCGTCTTAAATCACCTCCCCCTGCGAGGCGTTCTCTCCACGGTCCGTACACGGGGCCACGCGTCGGCGGTTGCTGAGACAGTGGCGTTGGCGTCTGTGGTGGCGTCGGTGTAATTGCCTCGTCCGCCCTGGTTATAGCCGCAATCTCGGTTGATAACTCCGTGCATGGTACGAATTTCGATAGCCTCTCTAATGACGCTGGCACAGTATTTAGATGTATGTGCCAAGACCCTGGTATGTTGGTAATCCATTTTGTGATTTTCGAACAAACAGTGCTCTGTGACTGCCGACTTGTTGGGGTACCTCAGTGGAGTGTGCCTCTGATGTTCTCGGCAACGATCTTCGATGGTGCGCACTGTCTGTCCAATATAAGACCCTCAGCAAAGAAAACGAACAGGCGACCAGGGTGGACGAGGCAATTACACCGACGCCACCACAAACGCCGACTCCAGCATCTCAGCGCCCGCCGACGTGTGGCCGCGGGCGCAGACTGCGGTGAGAATGCTTCGCAGGGGGAGGGGATTTAAGATGGCCGCCCGCCCTCAGGAGCTCAGTTCGTCAGCGCACCTGACGATGGCGACATGTCTGATCGCCGAAATATTGTGCCCGTTGGACACTATGGACCGGCAGTACACCTGTGGACTGCTCGAGCAAGGATTTTTCAGGTTATGGACTACTGGCTAGTAATAATGTTACTTAGGAATCCTACTAAAGTTCAAGAGTGCACTTTAATTTACTGTACAATCTGTTTATATAAAAATTTATGTATTCTTTTTTAAATCACATATTTAGAATTCTTTAAAATGTTCAAGAAAATGTGGATTCTTTTGTGGCTCAAATAACGTTGTGCAACCTTCCCAGCGGACTTATGTGCCCCAATACGTCATTTACTGTTCATTAATAGCTTTCTCGAGAATATTTTTAAAAACAAAATGGATTGATAGGGGGCTCATTAAATTGGCGTTGTACACGAAAAGATACATACTCGTTGTCCAACGCTATTCCAAAACGATACCAACCTACGAGCGGGCTATTCTGAAACATTACGCTGCTAGCTCACAATATGAATACACATCCAGAGTGAGATTTTCACTCTGCAGCGGAGTGTGCGCTGATATGAAACTTCCTGGCAGATTAAAACAGTGTACCCGACCGAGACTCGAACTCGGGGCCATTGCCTTTCGCGGGCAAGTGCTCTACCATCTGAGCTACCGAAGCACGTCTCACGCCCGGTACTCACAGCTTTACTTCTGCCAGTATCTTGTCTCCTACCTTCCAAACTGTTCGCAGGAGAGCTTCTGTAAAGTTTGGAAGGTAGGAGACGAGATACTGGCAGAAGTAAAGCTGTGAGTACCGGGCGTGAGTCGTGCGTCGGTAACTCAGATGGTAGAGCACTTGCCCGCGAAAGGCAATGGTCCCGAGTTCGAGTCTCGGTCGGGTACACAGTTTTAATCTGCCAGGAAGTTTCATATCAGCGCACACTCCGCTGCAGAGTGAAAATCTCATTCTGGAAACATCCCCCAGGCTGTGGCTAAGCAATGTCTCCGCAGTATCCTTTCTTTCAGGAGTGCTAGTTCTGCATGGTTCGCAGGAGAGCTTCTGTAAAGTTTGGAAGGTAGGAGACGAGATACTGGCAGAAGTAAAGCTGTGAGTACCGGGCGTGAGTCGTGCTTTGGTAGCTCAGATGGTAGAGCACTTGCCCGCGAAAGGCAATGGTCCCGAGTTCGAGTCTCGGTCGGGTACACAGTTTTAATCTGCCAGGAAGTTTCATGAATACAGATAATTGTTATCTTAAGTACGCAGCTAGAAATGATATTAACTAAATTACTTGTATTACCTGGGATGTCCAGCCACAGACATTAAGACACAGTGCTTTAGCTTAGTGCTACTCTTCATCGTGCATGCCTGACCTGTATAGCACAGATCACACAAAGCCAAATAACTTCATGTAGCCTTCAACGAAACTTGCCATGTCATCACCGACTGTCAAAGACCGACGCCATTAGAAAAGGTATACATCTTTTAGAGCTGTGCATCCCCTGACATCAGGCATCGGGTAGCGACCAGAAAGGAAAAGTAAAGTCTTCATCTCCGAAGACGTCAACTTCGTATCCGCCAAACTGCCCGCCAACGCCTCTAGTCGAGGAAAAGCTTTAGGCCAGTGGTTCACAACCTTTCTGAGTTCAGTTCAGTCAGATATAAGGCAGCACCGCCCCCTCTGCCCATATCCCTTCCTCTCACCCCCCCCCCCCTTCATCAGCGTAAGGCCTAAATAAATTTTAGAATGAAAACCAATTTCTCTTAACTCTTCCGTTTTTAAAAAGATTGAAAGATAAATTATATCTTGTTTTTGTACCTTTTTTAAACTATGAACTATTGATCAATGAGACAACTCGAAATGCTTATTTCTAAAATCCGTTTTTTATACAACGATGAAGCAATCCTCAGTGCATCGTGAGCACTAACAAGTACTCCATATAACAAAAGACACCTAACTATCCACACTGAGGGTAGACATTCGTTACAAAGCATGATTCCACTGCACCACTCCTCTCCTTACCGACACTTGCTTCCTCCACACCCCGCATACCCATTTAAAATCAACCAAATTGAATGTTCGAAAATGTTCAAAAGTGTGTGAAATCTTATGGGACTTGACTGCTAAGGTCATCAGTCCCTAAGCTTACACACTACTTAACCTAAATTATCCTAAGGACAAACACACACATCCATGCCCGAGGGAGGTCTCGAACCTCCGCCGGGACCAGCCGCACAGTCCATGACTGCAGCGCCTTAGACCGCTCGAACCAAATTAAAAATTATGTACTTCATTTGTTGTTTGTAAATCACTTGAATTCAGAACTCCTTGTGTATGAACGGGCAGAAATTGGAAGTCTTCAAGCTGCGAATGCTTTTTTGTCCAACCACTGCCACTAATAATAATAATAATGATTATTATAATAATGTGTAGGAGCTCTGCATTGTATTAGCCATTATATACAACGAGGTGACGGAAGTCGTGAGACACCACATAATATCGTCTCGGATGTTCTTTTGCCTTAGTGCAGGAACTCAGCGTGGTATGGACTCAGGAAGTAGCAAGTCCCCTGCAGAAATATTGAGCTATATTGTCTCTATACAAGTCCAGATTTGCGAAATTGTTGCCGGTGCAGGATTTTTCCACGAACTGTCCTCTCGATTATGTCCCATAAATGTTCGATAGGATTCACTTCGGGTGACCTTGGTGGCCAAATAATTCACTCGAATTGTCCAGAATGTTCTTCAAACCAATCGTGAACTATTGTGGCTCGGTGATATGGCGCATTGTCCATTATAAAAATTCCATTGTTGTTTGGGAACATTAAGTCCACGAATGACTGCAAATGGTCTCCAAGTAGCCTAATATAATCTTTTGCAGTGAATGGTCGGTTCAGTTGGACCAGAGAAACCAGTTCATTCCATGTAAAGACAGCCCACACTATCATGGAGCCACCACCAGCTTACACAGTGCCTTGTTGTCAACTTGGGTGCATGGCTTCGTGGGATCTGCGCCAGACTCGAATCTCACCATTAGCTGCTCTTACCAACTGAAATAGGGGCTCATGTGACAAGGCCACGGTTTTCCACTCATCTAGAGTTAACCGTTATGGTCACGAGCCGAGCAGCGGCGCTGCAGGCGACGTCATGCTGTTAGCAAAACCACTCGCATCTGTCGTCAGCTGCCATAGCTCCGTGAGGCCAAATTTAGCCTCACTGTCCTAACAGATACGTTCGTCGTACGTCCAACATTGATTTCTGCTATCATTTCACGCAGTGTTGTTTGTATTTTAGCACGGGATAACTCTGCGCAAACGCCTCCACTCTCGGTCGTTAAGTGAAGGTCGTCAGCCACTGCGTTGTCCGTGACGCGAGGTAATGCCTAAAATTTAATATTCTCGGCACGCTCCCGAAATGCAGTGACCCATGCGCCTAACACTAACTATCATTTCACATTCAAAATCTGTTAATTCACGTTGTTCGGTCATAATCATGTCGGAAACCTTTTCACATGAATCGCCTAAGTACAGATGACAGCTCAGCCAATTGACTGCCTTTTTATACCTCGTGTACGCGATACCGTCGTCATCTTTATATGTGCGTATCGCTATCCCACGACTTTGACACGTTAGTGCAGTCAATCTTATGTTGTCAGTTACTTCTTTTATTGTTGCGAAGGGCAATGATGCAATTTCTGGTCTGTTCCAAGAATTACCAACAACTCTGAAAACGCATTTTAATAAGATATTTCTATATATGTGATGTATAGCACAAAGAACAAAACCTCTGACTCACTATGTCCCAGCCGGCCGAAGTGGCCGTGCGGTTCTAGGCGCTACAGTCTGGAACTGAGCGACGCTACGGTCGCAGGTTCGAATCCTGCCTCGGGCATAGATGTGTGTGATGTCCTTAGGTTAGTTAGATTTAATTAGTTCTAAGTTCTAGGCGACTGATGACCTCAGAAGTTAAGTCGCATAGTGCTCAGAGCCATTTGAACCGTTCACTATGTCCCATGTTTACTCCAGTATTTTAAAACAAATTGTAATTATTGGTAATTTATATAATTATTACAGTCTTGGGAAATTGTGATGATTTTAATGGCCCTTAAAGATTATTTAGCTTCGCGACCGAAACATAATTGCGTCGTTATGTTTTTACCCCTCAGAAAATTTCATTTTACCCCTTAGGGGGACTTACCCATAGGTTGGCAACCACTGCTTTAGGCACTCAGCCGGATATCTGACTGAGTCAGCACAGCAGACTATGCTATAACTACGACGAGCATGCAACAGTCGTCTGTTCCACTAATTCGCACGTTCCGAAGAACAGCTTCTTGGACGCGAAGAGGCAAAGTCAACATGGATCACAAGAGTCACTGGATCTGGAGTTGAAAAAAGAAGGTGAGGCTCAAGCGAGAATCATTTGCATGTGAATGCGAAGAAGAACAAATAATGATACTTCTCACGAACTCTTCATTACGTCGTTGCATTGTTAGTTGCTCCAAGCGGAAGACGCGCTTTGTTGCTGCTGCACAATATTCTCAGTTTGGGCCAAGACAAACTGACGCTGAAGTGTTCACCTTAAGCACGGTAGTGCAGAAGTTGTCACAGAATAAGTTAAGTAAAAACTCCGTACGATTCGCGCGTTTACTAGCATATAAAAGGAGACATCTAAAATTTCCTTTGTGTGAGACAGCGTGTGCCATATTCGTTTGCGGATTCGTATTTCTAGATTACAATAGGTTAGTTTTCACGTCGCTTCTGCATAATACTTCACTGATTGTCTCGTTACTCGAGTATATCATGATACATCGCGAAGCATTTGCGAATGCTGCAATAAACTCACACTATTGTCGTCAATTGTTGGCGTAAACTTAAACTGTGCCGTTTTAAAAATATTTTTGATGACAGCATGCATATCCTAGTTCAAAAACAATCGCTCTCTAATTTCATTGTGCAATTACCTGAGAAACAGCTTTATTTGGAGAATTTTTGGACGCCTAAGAAAGGATATTTTTGAAAATTTTTGTAAGTGAAAATTTTTGTAAGTTACGGCTAATGTGGATAACTTATTTCATAGCAATTCAGAGTTTCTGACTAACAGTTCCTGTCAAAGAATAGTTCATTCCGCATTTCAGTCTACATCAACGCAAATATACGAATGTTTTTGAGATTTTTCGGAGGTTACGATTATTGTGTGTATTAGCTATTTCACACAAAAATGGCTTTTCTGATTCACTGATTTTAGCACATATTATGACTAACATATCGTGTTACGAGTGGTTTTCCCTCGCCAGAGGAGTGTATATTATCTACATTTATGGTAAATTAAGGCTATTTTCGAGTTCGTTAGTCACTATAGGCCTAACCTCAAAAACTTTTAGCAAGCTAGTAACTTTTAGCACAGATTTTTTCTGTTGCCCTAATACAAATCATGTTTTGTATATTAACTGCTTCAGTTATTGAAGGGAAGCACTAATATTTTTAACTCAACATACTGAAAGATAATATTAAAATTATATGTTCACTGTTCTGTAATAGAGTGCGCCAGCCGCACTGTGAATGCTGTTCTCGAACACGGAATGATTTAGCTGACATCTATAAGCAGCTGTAACTCATCCTGACCACTGTCAAACAATTGGCAGATACTGTGAATGGGTGTGGTGGGAAAGGTCCCGAGAGTAATGTACCAGAGGTACCGAAGGCACCTCAAGTGCTATGCTCTCCTGTGGACTCTGTCCGCTTTCTGGTAACTACGTGCTCTGTCATCAGTCGTCCACTTCACTGCGAGTGGCTGGTCAATTTTAGGTCTAAGCGTCGTGTATGGGGTAGACAGGGCACAGGGACACTTTAGATGTCATACCGATCCCCTTACCGAACAGTTTCCAGGTTCTGTCTATCACTGAAACTGAGCCAGTGGAACTCATTTCACCTGCTGGGAAACCTGCACTGCAGGAGGCAACCGCAAAAGGGTAGGAGTCGGTAGTTCAAACATACGGCCAATAATGGTTACCACTTACATAAATGGTAGCAAAGGACAGGAAGGAACCCCAGGCGCGTTCAGTGTGTACGCCTGGTGCCCTCATTCGAGTTTCTGGAGAGGCTATTCCGGCAGCCACTGAGGGAGCAGGGTGCAACCCACTGTAGATTGTAGCGAGCACTGGAACAGATGATGCTTGTCGTCTTGCAGAGAATATCGAGAAGACCAGCTTTACACATTGAGTTTCAACGAAACCCACAATTTGCAGCATTGTCACCATTATCATGGCTCTCTGACCGTGAGTCGAGTGGAAGGACTGAACCAGGGACTTCGAACGTTCCGCGACAAGATAGGTTGCGACTTCATGAATTGCGCCAAAGGATTGAGAACTGTAAGGTCCCCCTGAATGGCTCAGATTAGAGGCGCTATCCAAGTAGCTGACTGTGTGTTCTGTGCACAAACATTTTTTTTTTTTTTTTAGATTAGACAACTCTCCATCCATTCGAGATAACGACAGCCGAAGCATTCGTAAGAAAGTGCCAGAGTTTAATGTGCTCCTGAAAAGCAGTGAAGCTCACATAATACTAAGTACAGAAAGCTGGTTAAAGCTTGAAGTCGGTAGCAGTGACATTATTGGGGAAAATCTAAGTATGCATCGAAAGGACAGGCTAATGGGAAATGAAGTTGGTGTATTTGTCGCAGTAAATAAGACACTCAAATCCACCCAAATAGAAATTGAAGCTGCATGCTATATTGTTTCGGGAAGAAAAGGTGTGGGCTTAAAATTGAAATTGGATCCTTCTATTGACCACCAGACTAACCTCTTGATGTAACAGAAAACTTTGGCGGATTCATCAGTTCGATCGTACTGTTATCATCGGTAGAGACTTTAATCACCAAACAATCAATAGAAACAATTACACTTTTATTAGTGTGGGGCACGATAAGACATACTGTGAAAGATAACTATTTGCCTTCTCTGGAAATTACCAAAAACAAGTGATTCGGTACCCCATTCATGATGTAAGTATTTTAGTTCTAATGGTAACAAATAGACATTATCTCTTTCAGAATGCACAATCGAAACGTATTAATGTATCTCGACTTGGTTGTTGCAACAATGATTACCAAAATGCAAATGGCAACTAAAACAAGGCCGAGTGGTTCTAGGCGCTTCAGTCCGGAACCGCGCTTCTGATACGGTCGCAGGTTTGAATCCTGCCTCGGGCATGGATGTGCGTGCTGTCCTTAGGTTAGTTAGGTTTAAGCAGTTTTAAGTCTAGAGTACTGATGACCTCAGATGTTAAGTCCCATAGTGCTTAGAGCCATTTGAACTAAAACAAGTAGAAACATGTATAAGTTTAGTAAACTAGATAAAAATCCAGTAGTGTCATATCTAAATGAGACTTTAATCACCAAACAATCAATAGAAACAATTACACTTTTATTAGTGTGGGGCACGATAAGACATACTGTGAAAGATAACTATTTGCCTTCTCTGGAAATTACCAAAAACAAGTGATTCGAGAAACAGCTGAAATCGTTAAAACTGAACAAACCTCCAGGGCCCGATCCAATCCCGATTAGATTCTACAGTGAATTTGAGGCTGAATTAGTCCCTATTTTAATTATGGTAGAGACCCCCCATGGTATACAGCCACTGCAAAGAAACTTCTAACGAAACAGTGACAACTTCATAATACATGAAAAACAAAGCATAGGGCTATAGACAGAGAGATGCTGAGTGAAACGCGTCTGACTGTCAAGATAGCAATGCGTGAATCCTTTACTGACTGCTGCAGCAGAATTTTGCGTGAAGCATTCATTGACTACCGTAGCAGAATTTTGTCTAGTTATCTTTCACAAAAGCCAAAGAAATTCTTACCGTGTGTAAATGCTATCAGTGGCACTACATTTAGTGTCCAAACTCTCATGGACGAGACAAGAACAAACGGAAGCTATCAGAGGAAAAGCAGAAATGTAGTTTCCAAATGCTCATTTACGAACGAAAATCCAAGATAACTGACCCAGTTTAATTTTCGTACGTCTGAAAAGATGAGTGTCAGTGGCTTCGAGAAACAGCTGAAATCGTTAAAACTGAACAAAACTCCAGGGCCCGATCCAATCCCGATTAGATTCTACAGTGAATTTGAGGCTAAATTAGTCCCTATTTTAATTATAATGTCATAGATCCCTCAAACAAAAGACTATGCTCAGAAGTTGGAAAAAAGAACAGGTCAAACTCGTTTACAAGAAGGGTGGCAGAAGTGATCAACAAAACTACCGTACAGTATCTTTGACCTCGATCTGATGTACAATTTTAGAACATATTCTGAGTTCAAACATAATGAGACATTTTGAAGAGAATGAATCCCTCCATACCAACCATCGCGGATTTCGAAAATATCGATCATGTGAAACCCAGCTGACACTTTTCTCACACGTCACACTGAAAGCTGTGGATCGAGTCATTCAGGCAGAGGCAGTATTTCTTGATTCTGAAAAACATTTGCCTCAGTATCACATCTGCACTTGATCTATCGTATGGGGTATGCAGTGAAATTTGTGACTAGATTCATAGTTTTTTGGTAGGGAGGATGCAGCAACTTATCTTGGACAGAGAGTCATCGACAGATGTAGAAGCAATTTCAGATGCGCCCCAGGGAAGTGTTTTTGGACATTTGATGTTCATGCTATATATTCATGATCTTGCGGACGATATTATTAGTAACCAAAGACTTTTTGAAAATGATGCAATTATCTATAGTGAAGAACTGACTGAAAGAAGTAGCATAAACTTTTAGTCAGATCACAAAGTTGTGGGAAGATTGGCAACTTACTTTAAATGTTCAGAAATTTTAAATTGTGCACTTCACAGAGCGAAGAAACGTAGTATCCTATGACTACACAAACAGCGAGTCACAGATGGAATCTCTACTCACACAAATACCTGGGTGTAACACTTTCTAGGGATATGAAATAGAAATAACATATAGGATCAGGGTAAAGCATTTAGTAGATTGGTTGGTTGTTTTGGGGAAGGAGACCAGACAGCGTGGTCATCGGTCTCATCGGATTAGGGAAGGATGGGGAAGGATATCGGCCGGGCCCTTTCAGAGGAACCATCCCGGCATTTGCCTGGAGTGATTTAGGGAAATCACGGAAAACCTAAATCAGGATGGCCGGACGCGGGATTGAACCGTCGTCCTCCCGAATGCGAGTCCAGTGTCTAACCACTGCACCACCTCGCTCGGTAAAAGCATTTAGTAGACTTCGCTGTGTTAGTAGAATGCTGGGGACATCCAAACAGTCTACAAATGAGATTACTTGCAAATCGCTCGTGTGGTCCATACTGGAATATTGCTCTAGTGTACCAGATAAGTCTAACGGGGGATGCTGAACGTACACAGGGAAGGGCAGTACAAATCGTTACAGGTTGGTTTGATCCGTGGAAGAGTGTCACAGAGATACTGAAGAAACTGAACTTGCAGACTCTCAAAGATAGATGTGAACAATCCCGAGAAAGCCTACTTATAAACTTTCAACAATCATCCTTAAGCGATGACTCTAGGAATGTACTACGATCCCTTACGTATCACTGCCGTAGATTAATTACAGCAACCACGGAAACATTTAAACAATCGTTCTTCCCGCATTCTATAAGTAAATGGAACGGGAACATCTCTAATAACTGGTACAATGGAACATTCCCTCTGCCATGTACTTCACAGTGGCTTACAGAGTATAGATGTGGATGTCCGGGAACATGTTCACTTAGTAACTTGTTGTTAACAACGCAAAGTATCCGAAGTAACCACCTTACAGTCGTAAATAATACAGATATATTAAATATATATTTCGTTATGTCTCTCTTTTATTGTTTGCTTCCTATGTAACATGTTTCGTTTTTATACTTTCGGTAATAAACATATATACAATTTTGTTTTATATTACGCGCACTGTCCAGTCACAAGTACACTCTTCAGCCACATTAGTGTGACCATCTGTAAAAAGATCGAATAACCATATTTTGCAGCGCGGACCGCTGTGACACGTGAAGGAAGAGAGTCAGTAAGGTTCTGGAAGCTTTCTGTCCGATGGAGCAAAAACGCGATTCATCTGAAAAAGGCACGCACCTCTCGCCACTCAGTCGGCGTCCTATTGTAGTACAGACGTTCAAATTCCAGTCTTCGTCGGCGACGAACAGCAGTCAGATTGGGTGCGCGAACCAGGCACCTGCTATAGAGGCCTATACGCAGCAACGTTCGCTGAACGGTCTTTGTGGACACACTGTCGGTAGCCCCTTGGTTCACCTGGGAGGTCAGTTACTCAGTAGATATACGTCTATTCACCCGTACACTTCTCCGTAGTGGTCATTGACTCCTGTCATCTATGGCCCGCTGTGAATCAGTTACCTAAGCATCAGTTTTGGATACCGCCATTTGCCATACTTGGTATACTTTAACCACGGCGGAACGCAAACAGTTTACAGACTTAGCCGTTTCGGAAATGATTCCACCTTTGGCCCGAAAACCAATTATCATGCCTTTTTGGACGTCAGATAAATCGCTCCGTTTGCTCATTACGGCCACAAATGTACTGCTTCCCGCAACCGCCCCCCCCCCCCCCCCCCCCGCCCCCAGGCGCTGCAGTCCGGAACGGCGGGAATGCTACGGTCGCAGGTTCGAATCCTGCCTCGGGCACGGATGTGTGTGATGTCTTTAGGTTAGTTAGGTTTAAGTAGTTCTAAGTTCTAGGGGACTGATGACCTAAGATGTTAAGTCCCATACCCATAGTGCTCAGAGCCATTTGAACCCCCCCCCCCCCCCCCCCCCATCCTCCCCGACAGGCTTAATATATCCTCCATTGCGATTGATGCCACTGCTGTCAGTGGTTACTGCACGGTGACGTCGGACACAGGAGGTGGTCACTTAAGTGTGACTGGACCATGGGACCATGTATCCGTCTTATTTCTCAATAGGGCATACCAGGGCTAGCTGGCATTTTGTTCTTTTTTATTTTTCTATTATCTTGTGTGATACTTGGAGAGATTTTGATGAGTACAGCAGAAGGCTTAACTTTTGGGCTGAAAAATCATGTAAGACCCGTTTCTTAAATACGAGTCCACATAATCACAAAAACACTTCCTAAAAGCTTGCAAATGCACCCAAGTGCGAGGGTAGTTGGCATAACTCTAGAAATGAGTTGGAACAAGGTGATATGCATAGGGATACTTAGAAATTTTCGAAGGAAAGGGTTGTATCGATACTTGAGGTAATTCACTTTTCAAAGACTTAATTGTTCAGTTCCTCGAGAAGAAATAACACTTGAACAAAAATAAATTCTGTTGAAAACTATAAAAAACAGTATGAACTAAAATGTGTGAACAGACACAGTATCCTTCAAGAAAAATACATTATGGCTATCTATAACTATTCAAATACGTCATCGTTTGAAATCAGCCACAAGTGTAGAATTTGGAGCTCGTTTATTTCAGCAGGTGGGCTCAATTTCCGGATAATTTTACTTTGGTCATATCAGATTGAATCATCTTCGTCTGGCCATCTCCAGTTTTCCCTTATTTGACTATGGTAGACACATGAATCTCATTGCTGTTTCGACAACATTCCCAGGGTACTGATGGGGATGGTACATTACCTAAACAACGTTATTTACGTGGAATTCGGGGTGATCAGAAGGGCTTTGAGATTGTGGGGGACTCGTTGCTGGTGTTGTTCTACGTGACCTATTGACACCTTTTTGACGTTCTCCAGGATTCCTAGAAACTATCGAATGAAAACCCTCACTGTCGTCAAGGCAGGAGTCTGAGGATGAAACCTTTCGCTATGGAGAGCTTCTGCGACCTCTTAACTATCATTAAGGATGGCCATGCTGTCGTCATTTCCGGTGTGACTAATATCTGGCACGCCATTATCAGAATCCGTTGAAGAAAATTCAAATCGACATTTTGTGGCTATTTTTTTCCTTCGACAGGTGACCCTTAGCATAAGTGCCCTTTTTCTCTCTTTATCTTCTTTATAGGCCCTTTCAGCTACGGTTCTCTCTAAGATGGGACTGTGTGTTAATATGGCAGTAAAGCTTCTTTTTCGGCCATGGTTGGATTGGTGTCGTGGTCCGACTGTGAGGAAAGAAAGAATTTCTTCTGGGGTGATGTGCATTTAATCATTTTGTAGAGATATTGTTTCCTATTTAATGAACAGTAGCGAAGACTTTCGTTGGCATAGGTGTGGAGCGAGTTGTCATACGTATACCAACTTTCGCCATACCTATCTATGCCAACTATTCCACGGCGATAACAAAAGCGAAATCGATGCCGCTCACTTCCAAACACCGGAAACAAAAGTTTATGATGCTTGCTTACGACCACACTTAAGAGAAGCCATCAGTAGCTCCTCAGTTCATTCTACAGGTTTACAAGAAAAAAAAATTTTCGACGAAAAAATTTACCCACCAGTTAGAAAAGCGATGAAGAATTGAGCCTACCCTCGCGACACTTCGAAGCAAAATGAAGCAACGGGGAAATGATACCTTTACATACACTCCCCACTAGCACGATGATAGCACTCTAGCTCCACAGTGGTAGGAAATAGAAGCTGTGTGCCAGCTAGCCCCAGTCTCTAGGAAAGGCGATCATCGCTGAAAACCGGTTATCCGTTACACCAGTTCTTTTCGTTTTCAATTTTAACTGACGGTTAAAACCGCTCAAAATAATCGGTTTCGGAAATAGCAAATTTTCGGTTTTTTGATGCTATTTCCTCCTGTAATGGTTCAAATGGCTCTGAGCACTATGGGACTTAACATCTATGGTCATCAGTCCCCTAGAACTTAGAACTACTTAAACCTAACTAACCTAAGGACATTACACAACACCCAGCCATCACGAGGCAGAGAAAATCCCTGACTCCGCCGGGAATCGAACCCGGGAACCCGGGCGCGGGAAGCGAGAACGCTACCGCACGGCCACGAGCTGCGGACCCTCCTGTAATAAACGTAGACTTGTAAAAGAGATTGAAAAAATCTAATGAAGGAATGGAGTAGATCTAGGGATGGAGAAAATCGACGGGTTAAAACCTACGCTGGTATTTTAGTTTTGAATAACCCATACTTTTAGGTATTTGTTTGGTCTCAGTTATAACATGCGATCTTTATTTCTTACGATAACCGGGCAATGAACCGAAATATCACTTAGCCACGCAGCACTAGTAAAATTTTAAATTTTTAGTTTTTAAATAAACATTTTTTAAAAAACAAGTAATTTTTATTGGTAAAATTTCCATTATTGACAAATACTGCGTTATTATAGAAAAGCGATCAGTGGTATTTTAATAACACTGCCGTCAGAAATCAGCAACAAACACACAGCATAAGAAATAACACAGGATTGTTGAGGCAATAATGTACCTATTACCATGAGGCATGGCCTACTGGATGATACGCATGTCCAAGCAGTGTGCGAGACTTGCCCTATCTGGTCTATATGGTGGTTTGTTGCTGTTGTCGAACATTAATTGTATTACAGAATGGCATCATCCCTAGTCTGGAAGTATTTTACGAAGTGAGATATCAATGAAGTAAAATGCTCGAACTGATCGACTTGAGACGTCATATAAAGGAAAAACTTAAAAGTTAACAATTCATTCATAGTTTCCAATAAAAATTGAAAGTAGCTAATCTGTTGTCTGTGTCTGCATAACATGTATCTGCTTGTAGCTCTGGAAATCGGACAAATTATCATGAAAAGTAGAGTTCTCTATCGTAAGTTTTCACCCTTACGCACTGACTATTCTGAATGCCCAAATAGTGGCAGGATCTTTGATTACAAAATGATTTTTGAGCAGAGATTCAAAAAATTATAATCAGTAGGAGAATACAAGCAATTTTTTGTAGTACTCAACTTATTACTTTCCGAGAAAAGCAGTGAACTACGGAATAAGTTTATTTTTATTTACTTTAATTTATTTAATTTAACATTTTGATTCTGTATATGCTGCAAATGAGAGAGTCGAAATTTTTCAGCCTTTGTTCGATTTCTATGAGTATTATAGGAAATAATAGGAATGAAAAACTGAAAACCGTATATTTCTGAAACTGGTTATTTCGTCCGGTTTTAACACTCAGGTTAAACTGGCGTTGAAAAAATCACGACAAAATCGAAAACCGGCTGTTTCACCGATAACTGCCATCTCTAAGCAGATCACGATCGATACAGGTTGAAGGTGCGGCAGAAATTCGTCTCATTGTTTCCAGTCAACAATACGAAGGTAAGGAGACAGGCGTAGCATTAGTAAGAGTAGGTCACAAGTTGATGACTTTCTTGCATCGTCAGTTTTGCATGGCAACAGTTTTTCACTCTGAAGCAACCACAAAATTAAGGGTTCAGTTATTTCCCGAAGTTTATAGTATGTCAACAAAATTATTGGTATATCACCCAAACTTACCTTTTCTGCCAACCAACGTCGTGGATGTTTTCTCCTGATATGAAGTAAGCCTCCTTCCGTTTTCGGTCTTTTATAGCAAATGGAGCATTGCTCTTCACTGCTACCACACTTCGTAAAAGATTTCTGAACTAGTTTTGGTTCCATTCTGCCATACAACTGACGTCCGAGGACGACAGCGAGAAACTACCGCATAGACCAGGTCGGGGCAAGTATTGCATAATGCACGTACACGCGTAGCGTCTAAAAAGGCAAGCCACACCTCAATTGGTACATTATTGTTTCTGCAGTGCTGTACCGATTCCTGTGGCATGCGTTTGTTGCTGGTTTATAACCGTAGCGTTGATATTAAAACAGTGTTGATTGCTTTACCCGGTTTCTATAATAATACACTGAAGCGCCGAAGAAATTGGTGTAAACATGTGCATTCTAATACAGAGATATGTAAACAGGCAGAATAGGGCGCTGCGGTCGGGAACGCCTATACAGGGTGGTCCATTGATTGTAACCAGGCCAAATATCTCACGAAATAAGCGTCAAACGAAAAAATTACAAAGAACGAAACTTGTCTAGCTTGAAGGGGGAAACCAGATGGCGCCATGGTTGGCCCGCTAGATGGTGCTGCCATACGTCAAACGTATATCAACTGCGTCTTTCTAAACAGGAATCCCCATTTTTATTACATATTCGTGTAGTACGTAAAGAAATATGAATGTTTTAGTTGGACCACTTTTTTCGCTTTGTGACAGATGGTGCTGTAGTAGTCACAAACGTATAAGTACGTCGTATCACGTAACATTCCTCCTGTGCGGACGGTATTTGCTTCGTGATACACTAGCCGTGGTAAAATGGACTGTTTACCAATTTCGAAAATCGTGTTGTTGTATGGCTATTGTGATCAAAAGGCCCAACGGGCGTGTGCTATGTATGCTGCTCGGTATCCTGGACGACATCATCCAAGTGTCCGGACCGTTCGCCGGATAGTTACGTTATTTAAGGAAACAGGAAGTGTTTAGCCACATGTGAAACGTCAACCACGACCTGCAACAAATAATGATGCCCAAGTAGGTGTTTTAGCTGGCTAATCCGCACATCAGTGGCAGACAAATTGCGCCAGAATCGGGAATCTCAAAAACGTCGGTGTTGAGATTCCTACATCAACATCGAGTGCACCCGTACCATATTTCTATGCACCAGGAATTGCATGGCGACGACTTTGAACGTCGTGTACAGTTCTGCCACTGGGCACAAGAGAAATTACTGGACGATGACAGATTTTTTTGCACGCGTTCTATTTAGCGACGAAGCGTCATTCACCAAGAGCGGTAACGTAAACTGGCATAAAATGCACTATTGGGCAACGGAAAATCCACGATGGCTGCGACAAGTGGGACATCAGCGACCTTGGCGGGTTAATGTATGGTGCGGCATTATAGAAGGAAGGATAATTGGCCTCCATTTTATCGATGGCAATTTAAATGGTGCAATATATGTTGATTTCCTACGTAATGTTCTACCGATGTTGCTACAAGATGTTTCACTGCATGACAGAATGGCGATGTACTTCCAACATGATGGATGTCCAGCACATAGCTCGCGTGCGGTTGAAGCGGTATTGAATAGCATATTTCATGACAGATAGATTGGTCGTCGAAGCACCATACCATGGCCCGCACGTTCACTGGATCTGACGTCCCCGGATTCCATTCTGTGGGGAAATTTGAAGGATATGTGCTATCGTGATCCACCGACAACGCCTGACAACATGCGTCAGCGCATTGTCGATGCATGTGCGAACATTACGGAAAGCGAACTACTCGCTGTTGAGAGGAATGTCATACACGTATTGCCAAATGCATTGAGGTTGACGGACATCATTTTGAGCATTTATTGCATTAATGTGGTATTTACAGGTAATCACGCTGTAACAGCATGCGTCCTCAGAAATGATAACTTCACAAAGGTACATGTATCACATTGGAAGAACCGAAATAAAATGTTCAAACGTACCTACGATCTGTATTTTAATTTAAAAAGCCTACCTGTTACCAACTGTTCGTCTAAAATTGTGAGCCTTATGTTTGTGACTATTACAGCGCCATCTATGACAAAGTGTAAAAAGTGGTCCAACTAACACATTCATATTTCTTTACGTACTACACGAATAAGTCATAAAAAATGGGGGTTCCTATTTTTAAAAAACGCAGTTGATATCCGTTTGACCCATGGCAGCGCCATCTAGCGGACTAACCATAGCGCCATCTGGTTTCCCCATTCAAGCTAGACAAGTTTCGTTCTTTGTAGTTTTTTCGTTTGACGCTTATTTCGTGAGATATTTGGCCCAGTCACGATCAATGGACCACCCTGTATAAGACAAAGGGTGTCTGGTGCAGTTGTTATATCGGCTAATGCTGCTACAACGGCAAGTTAACAAGGTTTCAGTGAGTTTGAACGTGGTGTTAAAGTCGGCGCGCGACCGATGGGACAAAGCATCTCCAAGTTTGTGATAAAATGGGGACTTTCTCGTATGATATTTCACGAGTAAACCGTGAATATCAGGAATCCCGTAAATCTCCGACATCGCTGCGGTCGGAAAAAGATTCTACAAGAACAGGACCAACGACGACTGAAGATAATCACTCAACGTGACAGAATTGCAACCCTTCCGCAAAAAAATGGCTCTAAGCACTATGGGACTTAACATCAGAGGTCATCAGTCCCCTAGACTTAGAACTACTTAAACCTAACTAACCTGAGGACAGTACACACTTCCATGCCCGAGGCAGGATTCAAACCTGTGACCGTAACAACAGTGTGGTTCCAGACTGAAACGCCTAGAACCGCTCGGTCAAAGCGGCAGGCCCCTTCCGCAATTTGCTGCAGATTTCGATACTGGGCCATCAACAAGCGTCAGCGTGCGAACCATTCAACGAAACAACATCGTTATGGGCTTTCGAACCCCTAGGCCCACTCGTGTACCCTTGATGACTGCACGACACAAAGGTTTACGCCTCGCCATGGTCCGTCAACACCGATATTGGACTGCTGATGATTGGAAACACGTTACCTAGTCGGACGAGTCTCGCATCAAATTGTATTGAGCGGATGAACGTGTACGGGTACGGAGACAACCTCATAAATCCATGGACCCTGCATGTCAGCAGGGGTCTGCTCAATCCCAGTCGGCTCTCAGCCGTGCTAGCGTGCGGAGCTCCTCCGCGCGCCGTCCGACGCTCCGCTCTCGGCGGTGTTTACTTCCGCGTCGCGGTGTTTGTGTATATCGAGTCCAGTACTAACGTACACCATGGCGCACTCGTACCGCCGTGCAACGATCAAAGTAACGTTTCAGGCTGAACATCCACGACCCAGAGCTTTCGAAGTCGAACAGTTCCTACGTGAGGATCTACATTTGAACCCCTAGGACGTAATCGGCATACATTTTTCCATCACTGGAAGTGTTGTCTACATCAAGATGTCGACGGAGGAAATTTGCAATGACATAATTCACCGTCATGCCACCGGACTGAAATTTAAACACTCTGATGGACATATGGGTGCTGTGACGGTCGCCCATGCTGGATTCGGTCTCCGGACATTGCGGGTGTTTGAGCTCCCGTTCGTGGTGCCTCAGGATGTGGTCATTGCCGCTTTCCAACCATATGGCACCGTCTTGGGTCACGTCGCGGAGAAGTGGCAAACATTTACTACCTACCCCGTATTAAATGGCGTCCGGCAAATAAAAATTGAGCTGACGAAACATGTCCCATCGTACCTGCTGATTGGCGGTGTGAGGGCCATCGTCACGTATGATGGACAGCCACGAACGTGCGCAGGATGTGGCCAGGAGGGACATGTACGTTCCGAATGCTTACACCGCCGTTTAATACAGACGCCGTTACGTGAAGAGACCCAGGCTTCGACGGTCACGTCCTTACCCATCACCTACGCCAAGGTTGCACAGGACCCCGTCGTACCAATCTCGATTGCGCCAGCAGCATCGTCAACGCCAACCGCCGCAGCACAACGCGCCGAGGACACAAGCACGGCGTCGCCTCCAGTGCTCGCTTCAGGACCGTCCGGTTTGCAGACCGACACCGATGTTCCTGTTGGAACCATGGACGTTGACCTCGGTGTCGTGCCGACGTCTGCCTCTGTCCAGACGGGTTCGACGTCAGACGACGGGCGACCACTTTCTGATTCAGAAGGCCACATCAGAAAACAGCGGTCGCCTCGCAAACACAGGAAACGACGACGAACGCCTTCCGATGACGCCCTTTCTCAGACGGCCCCACGAGATGTCGACCTCATGTCTGACGGTGATCTCCCACTTTGCGTCCAGTCACGCGATGTGGCAGCAACAGGCGCCCCTCCTGTGACGCCCACTCTCCCAGCCAGGGACGTGTCCTCGCCGTTGTTAACGAGTGATGACGGCGGTCCCCCTGCCACTCATGTTGCGGATTCCACAACACCCGTTCCGGAAGTACGTGACCGTCACATGTCCACGTCGTCAGCTTCCTGGGTCGATGACGTTGAAGCAGAAGTGGAACAGACTGCCAGCGTGTCTGCACAGGAGTCCACCTCGGCGACACTGGGGCTGACGTCCCGCCAGTAATTATCACCACGGCGGGACCACCGGCGGGTCTCCACCTGCCGGCTACATCTACCGCACGTTCTGCAAATACTGAGGGTGGCCGTACACAGCAATATCGTATCGCCGCGATGAATCTTGACACCATTCGTGCCCCCCATAAACTGGCCATGTTCAGAGACGCTATTTACTCTGCGGATGTGGATGTAGCACTCTTACAAGAGGCGTTTGTGGCTGACTTCCTAGTTCCCACCGGATACAACGCCCATGTTTCCCCCGCATCTGATACCGGTAGCGGCGTCGCCATCCCGCTACGCGAAGGACTCCCTGCAGAGGACGTCATCTACCTCCCCACTGCGCGAGTTATGGCCCTCACACTGTTCGGCGTGCGTATTATTAATATCTACGCTCCGTCCGGCACTGGCCGCCGTCATGACCGACAAACTTTTTTTGCCGAAAGCGTCACACCCCTCTTCACCGGTCCGCAGGACGATTTGGTACTCGGTGGGGATTTTAACTCGACACAAGAGCCCGCGGACCAACTCCCGCAACATTCCCCTTGTGCATCTCTCTCAGTGGTCATCGACCGTCTCCGACTTGTTGACACATGGAAGAAGCTCCACGGAATTCAACCGGGCTATACATTCTACACCTCTCACTCGTCAAGCCGCATAGATCGCATCTACGTTACCCGCTCCCTGGCTGATGGCACATGTCATGCGGAAGTCTGGCCCTTGGCCTTTTCAGACCATGATGCGTACCTCTGTGACGTCACTCTCGCCCGACAGCAAGTGTGGCATAGTCGTGGTCTGTGGAAACTCAATGTCGCTCACCTGACCTCCTCAGACTGTCGCCGTATGGTCGAAGAAGCGTGGGCACGCTGCCACCATCGTCGAGAAGCCTATGACTCCACCTTATCATGGTGGCTCTCCTGTGCAAAGCCGACCCTCAGGAAGACTCTTATGAGTTATGGGAAGGAATTAAAGGCGTGGCAAACTAATACCCTGCACTTCTACTACACCATTCCACGTCACTGTCCGACGATGCCTTTCTCGCCAGCCCGGCAGTCGATGGTCCATCGCACGAAGGCGCAGATCTCCTTGATCATACGGCGTAACTTGGAAGGCACTGTAGTCCGATCTCGAGCTTCTAATCGAATCCCTCAAGAACGTCCGTCGATGTACCACCTCCTTCAGGAACGACAACGACGACGACGAGCTCTGATCCAAGTCCTCACTGATGTGGAAGGGCGCCGACACGACACCCAACAAAGCATCGGTCGTGCTCTCCATGCTCATTTTGCCGGGCTCTACGCAGCCGTACCGCATTCTGCAGCACTGGTCACAGAAGTCGCTCAGCTTACTACGAACCCTCTTCCGGAGGATGCAGTGCATGACCTCCAAGACGACGTAACCACAGATGAAGTGGTAGACGCTATCAAGGCGGGTTCCGATAACAGATCTCCTGGGCCTGACGGTATACCCATCGAATTTTACAAAAGTTTTCACTATTTGTTGGCTTCCACGTGGACGGCAATCGCACAAGAGCTGATGTCACCGATGACAGTGGTCCCGAGCGCCTTTCTAGAAGGAATTATTATCCCCGTACATAAACCGCGCGGGTTATCGAGGGTCCAGGACTATCGACCAATTACTTTGCTCAACAGCGACATGAAAATATTCACACGGCTACTGGCATCGCGCCTCAAGAAGGTCGCACGTTACGTCACTTCCTGCGACCAGACTTCCCTAGGAGGCGACAACAACATCCGTACGGCCCTTTGCCGTTACAGAGACATGATAGCATAGCGCATATCAGCGTCTCCCTGGCGCTTTGGCTTCACTGGACTTTAGCCAGGCTTTCGACCGTGTTGGCCACTTCTATTTACGGACATTTCTTCAGCATATGGGTTTTCCTGGCGGTATTGTCACAGTGGTTATGCGCCTGTTGAGTAGTGCAACCTCTAAAATCATGTACAATGGTCGTCTTACACCGTCCCTGGTCATCGCACGATCTGTACGACAAGGATGCCGTCTTTCCACGATTTTGTATGCTTTCGCCTTGGAACCCCTGCTCCAGGGCATGCGCCATCGTTTGGACGGCATGACTGTGCAAGGCCACCGTTTTTGTTGTACAGCCTACGCAGACGACATAGTACAATATCTGCGCAGTGAAGATGAAGTACGAGCAGCACTGACATGGGTGGCGACTTACGGAGAAGCGTCGGGGAGCTGCCTCAACGTGTCAAAATCCAAGGTCCTGCTCATTGGTGAGAGCTTGCCGGAGAGATGCGCTGCCCCCCTTAGTGTCGCCGCCACCATACTTTGTCTTGGACTTGATTTCACAGCAGACCTGCGCCGCTCAGCGACTATCAATGGTAGGCGCTTGCTACAGACAATCAGAGCAAATCTCGCAGATCACCGGCTACGAGCTCTCGACGTTATCCAACGCGCGCAATACGTGAACATGTATCATGCTTCCCGTATACCACACGTGGCTCAAGTACTACCAGTCCCAAATCTCCTGGCGCGACGACTGTTGATGGCTTTCGGCTACTTCGTCAGCTCGGGGATGCTATTCAAGGTGCAGTATGAATCCCTTGCACTGCCACGAGATCGTGGCGGGGTGGGACTCATCCACGTGCCGACTCATGTCAAGGCACTATACGTCAGCTCCCAACTAAAACTTTGGCATCGATGCCCGCAGAGCCTTACTAGCCTCCTGCTTCACAACTTTGCACAGGCCTCCTTGTCTGCCCCAGTACTGGTATCGACCATTCCAACCCCCTTTTATTACATCCAACGATTTTTCCTGGAGTTCAGTTATATCTACCGGTCCTTACCACTTACACGTTTGTACCTCACGAAAACAGTCTCCGAATTGTTACAACAGTGCCGCCCGTCCAACCCCATCGAACGTAAGTATCCACAGTACGTGTGGCGACACATATGGAAGGCGATCCATGCGCGTTTTCTCGAATCAGACGTTCAATCAGCGTGGTACATCACCGTGAATGGCAAACATGTTAACCGAGATCGTCTGCACCGCATCCATCTCGCCGATTCATCCCTCTGCACCTACTGTGGAGTGGATGACACGGATGTCCACCGGTTCCACTGTGGCACAGCGCTAGACGTCTGGACACTTGCGCGGCGAATTTTGGCGTTTCTTACTCGCCAGACACCGGCTCAGATCGACGTCCACATGCTTTTGTACCCCGATAAGACTTTCTACCCCTGCGCCAAAACTAACTCTGTGAATTGGATCTGTGGCCACACGATCCGCTATCTTTTTACTTCTGGCGACAAGTCTACGCTAGGATATTGGACTTATCTCAACGAACGACACTGCGTCCTGATACGCAACCCACGCTATAAACAATATTTTTCCAATTTCTTACGGAGCACTTTCGATGACCCACCTAGTAGCTGGAACGTCCAAGCCCTGAGAAGCTGAAAACTGTATAAACCGAACCGAACTGAATAGATCTGCTACCCAGAACCCACGCCTACGCCATGAGAAGACACGTTTGGACGAGCTGGCATGCTGTAGGCGGATACACTTCAGGAGCTCCTGTAAGAACTGGACTTTAACTACAAGTCGCACGACGACTTAAAAAGCTTTTCCTTATTTATTCCTCATAATTTGTTCTTAAAGGAAAAAATAATTTGATTTTGGCTTTGAGAAACTTTTTTTTTGTTCCAAAAGATTGCTTCTTCGCCAACAAGGCGAAGGAGACTCATTTTTGCTTACTGGATGGAGAAACCAGTAGAATTGGAGCCTTTGTTTTCTTTTGAAAAAAAAAGCTTTTCCTTATTTATTCCTCCCAATTAATTCTTACAGGAAAAAGAGCAATGGGTAGAGCACTTGCCTGCGAAAGGCAAAAAAAAAGAAAAAGGGTGGGTAGCGTCTTTAAACCAAAAAAAAAAAAAAAAGATGGATAGAGGGTCTGCCATGTAAGCAGGCGATAAAAAAAAAAATTAAAAAAAAGGTGATGGAGGCTCTTTAATGGTGTGTGGCGTGTGCAGCTGGAGTGATATTGGACTCCTAACATGCGTAAATACGACCCCCTTTTTTATTAAATAATTGTTGGTGGTTGGTTCATTCTTTATTGTTTCTGTCGAGTTTTGTTTTTTATAATTTGTGTATATCCATATGCTGATTTAAATATAATTAGATGTTATTATGGTATTGATTATTTTTCTTTTAGTTTAATTTTGTTGAGTTTTTGAATTTACTCTTTAATAATTACTGCTAGAGGTTCAGTTTATTTAAGTTCTTGCCATTCTAATTATTTTGTTTTTATGGTTTTAATTTTAATAATTATGCTTTATTGTTTATTTGCTAGATTAAGTCTTCCTTCTTTTCATATTTTTTTGAGGCTAGATCAGTTCCTACTTTGCTTTTGATTTTAGGTTGAGGTTATCAACCTGAGCGTTTGCAGGATGGTGTTTAACTAATTTTTTATACTTTGGTTGCTAGATTACCTTTGTTGTTGGTTTTAGTTAAGGTTTATGACTTTTCCAAAACTTTATTATTCCCATTATTGGTTGATTTTGGTTCTTATTATTTTATATTTTATGTATTTATAATTTTGGCCTTTTTAGTTAAGATTCCAATATTTTTGGTTCATTTATGACTTCCGAAGGCTCATGTAGAGGTTGCTACACTCCTGGAAATTGAAATAAGAACACCGTGAATTCACTGTCCCAGGAAGGGGACACTTTATTGGCACATTCATGCGGACGTGCATTGTCCTGTTGGAACAGCAAGTTCCCTTGCCGGTCTAGGAATGGTAGAACGATGGGTTCGATGACGGTTTGGATGTACCGTGCACTATTCAGTGTCCCCTCGACGATCACCAGTGGTGTACGGCCAGTGTAGGAGATCGCTCCCCACACCATGATGCCGGGTGTTGGCCCTGTGTGCCTCGGTCGTATGCAGTCCTGATTGTGGCGCTCACCTGCACGGCGCCAAACACGCATACGACCATCATTGGCATCAGGGCAGAGGCGACTCTCATCGCTGAAGACGACACGTCTCCATTCGTCCCTCCATTCACGCCTGTCGCGACACCACTGGAGGCGGGCTGCACGATGTTGGGGCGTGAGCGGAAGACGGCCTAACGGTGTGCGGGACCGTAGCCCAGCTTCATGGAGACGGTTGTGAATGGTCCTCACCGATACCCCAGGAGCAACAGTGTCCCTAATTTGCTGGGAAGTGGCGGTGCGGTCCCCTACGGCACTGCGTAGGATCCTACGGTCTTGGCGTGCATCCGTGCGTCGCTGCGGTCCGGTCCCAGGTCGACGGGCACGTGCACCTTCCGCCGACCACTGGCGACAACATCGATGTACTGTGGAGACCTCACGCCCCACGTGTTGAGCAATTCGGCGGTTCGTCCACCCGGCCTCCCGCATGCCCACTATACGCCCTCGCTCAAAGTCCGTCAACTGCCCATACGGTTCACGTCCACGCTGTCGCGGCATGCTACCAGTGTTAAAGACTGCGATGGAGCTCCGTAAGCCACGGAAAACTGGCTGACACTGACGGCGGCGGTGCGCAAATGCTGCGCAGCTAGCGCCATTCGACGGCCAACACCGCGGTTCCTGGTGTGTCCGCTGTGCCGTGCGTGTGATCATTGCTTGTACAGCCCTCTCGCAGTGTCCGGAGCAAGTATGGTGGGTCTGACACACCGGTGTCAATGTGTTCTTTTTTCCATTTCCAGGAGTGTATTTCAGGTAGAATAATACTTGCTGGTGTTTTATTAAAATAGGTGGTTATGGAATTTTTCATGTTAAAAATGTTATTTATTATTTGAGTTTAAGGTTTATTTATTTTTGTTTGTCTTTAGGTTTATCTGAAGTTATTGTTAGATTTATTTGTTTTTGTCAGGTTGATTTGAAGTCTTTAATTGCATATTCTTCCGTCACTCATATAAGAATGGTTATTGGTGGATTGATAACTTTAATTGACAGGGTTTTATAGGTTCACTTTCTTTAATGGTTAGTCATGGTTTATGTTCTTCTGGATTGTTTTGTTTATCTAATATTATTTATGAACGTTTAGGTAGACAAAGATTATTAATTAACATCGGTATAATTAATTTAATGCCTAGAATGGCTTTATGGTGATTCCTTTTAAGATCATTAAATATGGCTGCTCCTCCATCATTGAATTTGGTAGGTGAACTTAGATTATTAAATAGAATTATGTCTTGATCTTCTTTTAGAGTTTTTGCTTTAATCTTTTTATCTCTTTTTAGAGCTGTTTATACTTTGTATATATATTCTTATTCTCAGCATGGAAATTATTATTCTGGGGTTTATACTTGTTCTCCTGGTTATTTCTAGGAATATCATCTTTTACTTTTGCACTGATTGCCTTTAAATGTTCTTTGTTTGAAGGGTGAGTATTTCTTTATATGAATTGCTTAAGTATTTAAAATATTGTTTTGTGGAATCAATTATTTGAAGTTTTTCATCTTAGGCTGTGAATTTATTTTCTATGTGTTCTTTGAGTTTTTTCTTTGTTCTTTTTGAGAACTATAATTTTTATTTTAGGAATTTATTATTTAATAATTGATTATAGAGTTTTGTTGAATGAGAACTTTTTAATTTCAATGGCTCTATAGTTGTTATAACTCTAATTTTGGATTGAATATCTCTTATTTTTATGTCATTTGTTATGTATATTTCTTCTTTGGTGATTTACTATAGAGAGGATTATATATCAGGAGAAAAATATATAAATCGTTTTATTATTATTGTTTTAATATTTATTCTTTCTATAGGGTTTTTAATTATTAGTCCTAATTTGATTACAATTTTGTTAGGATGGGATGGTTTAGGTTTGGTTTCTTAATGTTTAGTTATTTATTATCAAAATGTAAAATTTTATAGTACTGGTATATTAATTGCTCTTTCTAATCATATTGGTGATGTTGCTATTTTAATTTCTATTGCTTGAATGTTGAATTTTGGTGGTTGAAGTTATATTTATTATTATGATTTTATTTCTAATTCTTTTGAAATAAAGCTTGTCACTATATTACTTGTTTTGGCAGCTATAACTAAAAGAGCTCAAATTCCTTTTTCTTCATGACTTCCTGCTGTTATAGCTGCTCCTACTCCTGTTTCTGCTTTAGTTCATTCTTCTACTCTTGTTACTGCTGGATTTTATGTATTGATTCATTTTAGACCAATATTAGATACTTATAATTGTGGTTGATTTTTACTTTTAATTGGTTGTATAACTATATTTATGGTTGCATTGGGTGCTAATTTTGAATTTGATTTAAAGAAAATCGTTGCTCTTCCTATTTTAAGACAACTTGGTTTAATAATAAGAATTTTGGCTATAGGTTATTCAAAGCTTGCATTCTTTCATTTATTGGCTCATGCTTTATTTAAGGCATTATTATTTATGTGTGCAGGTTCAATAATTCATAATTTAAAGGATTCTCAGGAATTTCGTTTTATGAGCTCAATTGTTAATTTTATGCCTTTAACTTCTGTTTGTTTAATGTTTCTAGTTTTGCTTTGTGTGGTATACCTTTTTTGGCCAGTTTTTGTTCAAAGGACTTGATTCTTCAAATGATTTGTTTAAGATGAATTAATTGTTCAATTTTTCTTTATTTTTTTTTCTACTGGCTTAACTGCTTCTTATTCTTTTCATGTATTTTATCATTCAATATCTGGGGATAATAATTTTTATTTTAGATTTTCTTTTTGTGATAAGGGTTATTATATTTCATTTGGTATGATTGGTTTATTATTTGTTGTTGTTTATGGTCATAGTCTTTTATCTTGGTTAATTTTCGTTATTCCTCATGTGATTGCTTTGCCTTATTGCTTAAAGTTTTTGACGATTACAGTTGTTGTTTCAGGTGCTTATTTGGGTTATCTAATTTCGAAGTTTGATTTTTCTCATAATTTATTTTCTTTAAGTGTGCTTTCTTTTGTTAGATTTGCTGGTTCTATATGATTTATACCTTTTCTTTCAACTAAGTTTGTTAGATATGTTCCTTTAAAGTTGGGTTATTATTCATCATAATCATTTAATTATGGTTGAGGTGACTTATTTGGTGGCCAAGGTTTATATAGACTATTTATTTATTTAATTGGTTATATCCAAGGTTGATATGATTCTAACTTTAAGATTTATCTTTTGACTTTTATTTTTTTGAATGTTTATTTTAGTGATGTTATTTTTCTTATACTTAAATAGCTTATAATTACAGCATGACACTGAAGATGTTAAGGAATTATTTTTATTTTGGTATTTATAAAATATAAATTTTACAGTGAAAATGTAATGTTTTATTTAAACTATATAAATTTTAGAAATGTTAATGGAGTTTCACTGCTAATATAAAAAGTTAGCAGCTTTCATATTGGCTTTATATTTACTTAATTGGAACTTTACAGTTCAAGTATATTATTAACAGTAATATGCCTCTTTTGGCTTCAATTAATAAGAATATGGGTATTTTATTTACCAATCTTTCAGGTCAAAACTGACTGCAATATTTCGCTTCTTATTCTATTTAAGGTTAATCGATTATATCAATACTTTTTGAATGCAACCCAAATGTTATAGTTAACTACAACCCTTTACTTTGCTCATTGTAAGGCTCCTTGATTTCATTTATGGTATAGTCCACCTAATAGGACAAGAATAAAAAATATTGTTGATATTGTTCAGACTATAATGTCTCATGTTTCGAAAATAATTACAATTGGTGGAATTAATGCAAAGATTAGAAAAATTACTGCGATTAAGAAGAATCTAAGGGAGAACAGTATTAATGCTGATCTTTTTGGATCAAACCCACACTCAAATGGTGATAACATTGTTGCAAGAATTATAACGATTATTGGAATAATAAATCTAATAAAAACTCTTGTGGATAGGCTTAAGATTATTTTTCTTGATTTATATCAAGCTTTCTGATTGGAAGTAAAATGTACTGTTTATGCTAGAAAAACAATTATCTACGTATTCAAAAAATAGAAATATATAAGAATAATCATACTACATCTACGAAGTGTCAATATTATGCTGCTGCTTCAAATCCGAAGTGGTGTCTTGGTGAGAATTGGTTTATTGAGTGTCAAAGTAGACATGTTGTTAAGAAGATTGTTCCAATAATCACGTGGAGTCCATGGAACCCTGTTGTAACGAAGAATGTTGGTCCATATACTGCGTCTGCAATAGTGAAAGGTGCTTCTCAATACTCATATGCTTGAAGTATTGTGAAATATAATCCTAATAGTACTGTGAAGAATATACCTTGTAATGCTTGAGTGTGGTTAGATTCTATTGAACAATGATGTGCTCATGTTACGGTTACTCCTGAAGCTAAAAGAATAGCTGTATTAAGTATTGGAATTTGTATAGGATTAAAAGGTTGAATTCCTATTGGAGGTCATAATATTCCTAGCTCAATTGTTGGTGCTAGTCTTCTTCTATAGAAGACTCAGAAGAATGATACGAAGAACAATACTTCTGATGCAATAAATAGCATTATTCCTCTTCGTAATCCAATTGATACAAATACTGTGTGTAATCCTTGATTGGTTCCTTCCTGTACTACATCTCGTCATCATTGAATTATAGTTAATAAGGTAATTCCGAATCCAATTATAAATAAATTAATATTAAATAGGTGGAATCATTTTGCTATTCCTGATTCTAGGACTATTGCTCTTTGTTAGATATCCTGTCTAATCCTGTCCGATCAACTGCATCCATTCATGTCAATTATGCATTCCGACGATCTTGGGCAATTCCAGCAGGACAATGCGACGCCCCACACGTCCAGAATTGCTACAGAGTGGTTCCAGGAACACTCTTCGGAGCTTAAACACTTCCGCTGTCCATCAAACTCCCCTGACATGAACATTATTGAGCATATGTGGGATGCCTTTCAACGTGCTGTTCAGAGGAGATCTCCACCCCCTCGTACTCTTACGGATTCCTAGACAGCCCTGCAGAATTCATGGTGTCATTTCCCTCCAGCACTATTTCAGCCATTAGACGAGTCCATGCCACAACGTGTTGCGGCACTTCTGCGTGTTCTCTGGGGCCCTACACGATATTAGGCAGGTGTACCAGTTTCTTTGGATCTTCAGGGTATAATACTATAAAGCAGTTTTTTACCCGGTTATCAGTAAAAAATGAAAAAAGAAAATTCCTGTTATAACCAACACCAAACAGACCAACAGAACTAAAATACTGTGCCGTAACGGTTTTGGTCGGTCGGTCGGTTTTTCCTATTCCTAGAGGTCTCCCGACTATTTATGATACTTCTATAACGAAAAAATAAATAAACCTTAAATCTGATTTCAATTTTTTTTTTTACAGGGTCAAAAAAATTTTGTTGAAACCCTGATGTCACCATAGTTACTATGTAAAACTGAACGCAGAAGAATTATGTGTATTTACGGCTTATTACGTCATAAGACCACAAAAGATCTTTCTTTATTCACTGAATTTCTGCGTTCGTGAAATACAGGTATTTGAATTAGCTGATTGAGTTTGTGGAACCGCAGAAGTGGTTCCGTTGGAAGCCTTAGAAGCAGCGGCTCTCAATTTACTGCTGGCGCCTTTTGTGTGGGGCGGTCGTAGCGGCAGCGCCCCCCACTTCACGTTGGTTCGCCACGTGCCGTCCCTGCCCCGCCTCTGCTATACGTGACCCAGCTCTCCTCCCACGACCGACTTGCGTCACGCAGCGAACTCAGCCTCAGCTGGACTAGCACTTCAGAAAACTCCAGTGCCCACAAATAATGACCGACGTCGGTAATAGTGGACAGTTTATGAGGAATAGATGCTTAATGTGCAGGTCGAGGATCGGCTTCCTATGATGACCCAACATATACTTGTTGTGTCTAGCTGCGCATTAAACAACCGACAAACGCATCAAGGGAGAGTTCGAATAGGCAGAATGTTCGTTCCACGCGAAACGAGCTGTAGTAACATACACGGAATTCTCTATACTCCACATCGTAAGGTGCTTACCTCGAAGTTTTCATGATAAAAATAAACGCTTTCACGCTGTTGGAGGAAGCACAAATGTTTCAAATTAAGAAAGTGGATGAATGAACATAGATTTATAGGCAAAAATGATAAAAGATCTGATTTACCGCTAGTCTACTAGGGAAGGCAGACATTGTATCAAGCGGTATTTTGTTTAAGGAGATGGTGATTGACTTATTATACATTTCGTTCGTTTTCTGACACAATCACTTTTTTTAATACTCAATCATAATCGGTTTCGGCCACAATCGCCATCTTCAGATTCTACAAAAAGAAAAAAGCCCAGATTAAAACCTTACGGCAAATAACAATATTCTTACTGACTGACTGTGTAAGTAAAGTGCTATTAAAATACATGTGTATCATACCTAAAGGTGGCATCTGATGAACACGTGTTATGGGTTGTTAAATTTAAAGTAAAACCAAAAATCAGGGAATCCTTGCGGTAGATGCGATACATGCGGTCGTCTTCTATAAGACAATCTTTATTTTTGAAATAAATATAGCAAAAATATTTTAGCGAGTTATTCTTAAAATTTAAAAATAGAATACCTGTCAATAAATGAATAAAACGTTATTTAAAACAGAGTAAGATCCTTGCAATAAAAGAAACGCAGGAGGAATCCCTATACCTCAAACTTTCTACGTCTAATGGCGCCGCGCTTCTGGTTGCTACAAGTTTACGCAACGAATCGTAAGTTTAAATGAGACGATAGTAAATGGACGACAGGGTTGTCATTCTGCTGCATCTCGTTGGAACTCCTCTTCCCAAGTCGTGTGACTGGGCCTCCGGTCGGGTAGACCGTTCGCCGGGTGCCGGTCTTTCCATTTGACGCCACTTCGTAGACACGCGTCGATGGGGGTGAAATGATGATGATGATTAGGACAACACAACACCCACTCCCGGAGCGGAGAAAATCTCCGACCCCGCCGGGAATCGAACCCGGGCACTTAGGATTGACATTCTATCGTGCTGACCATTTTTTTTTCCAAAGCCAAACTCAAATTTCTTTTTCCTTTAAGAACAAATTGTGAGGAATAAATAAGGAAAAGTTTTTTTTGTTTTTTTTTCCAAAAGAAAACAAAGACTCCAATTCTACTGGTTTCTCCGTCCAGTAAACAGAAATGAGTCTCCTTCGTCTTGTTGGCGAAGAAGCAATCGTTTGGAACAAAAAAAAGGTTCTCAAAGCCAAAATCAAACTTCTTTTTCCTTTAAGAACAAATTATGAGGAATAAATAACGAAAGCTTTTCAAGTCGTCGTGCGACTTGTAGTTAAAGTCCAGTTCTTACAGGAGCTCCTGAAGTGTATCCGCCTACAGCATGCCAGCTCGTCCAAACGTGTCTTCTCATGGCGTAGGCGTGGGTTCTGGGTAGCAGATCTATTCAGTTCGGTTCGGTTTATACAGTTTTCAGCTTCTCAGGGCTTGGACGTTCCAGCTACTAGGTGGGTCATCGAAAGTGCTCCGTAAGAAATTGGAAAAATATTGTTTATAGCGTGGGTTGCGTATCAGGACGCAGTGTCGTTCGTTGAGATAAGTCCAATATCCTAGCGTAGACTTGTCGCCAGAAGTAAAAAGATAGCGGATCGTGTGGCCACAGATCCAATTCACAGAGTTAGTTTTGGCGGACGGGTAGAAAGTCTTATCGGGATACAAAAGCATGCGGACGTCGCTCTGAGCCGGTGTCTGGCGAGTAGGAAACGCCAAAATTCGCCGCGCAAGTGTCCAGACGTCTAGCGCTGTGCCACAGTGGAACCGGTGGACATCCGTGTCATCCACTCCACAGTGGGTGCAGAGGGATGAATCGGCGAGATGGATGCGGTGCAGACGATCTCGGTTAACTTGTTTGCCATTCACGGTGATGTACCACGCTGATTGAACGTCTGATTCGAGAAAACGCGCATGGATCGCCTTCCATATGTGTCGCCACACGTACTGTGGATACTTACGTTCGATGGGGTTGGACGGGCGGCACTGTTGTAACAATTCGGAGACTGTTTTCGTGAGGTACAAACGTGTAAGTGGTAAGGACCGGTAGATATAACTGAACTCCAATAAAAATCGTTGGATGTAATAAAAGGGGGTTGGAATGGTCGACACCAGTACTGGGGCGGTCAATGAGGCCGGTGCAAAGTTGTGAAGCTGGAGGCTAGTAAGGCTCTGCGGGCATCGTTGCCAAAGTTTTAGTTGGGAGCTGATGTATAGTGCCTTGACATGAGTCGGCACGTGGATGAGTCCTACCCTGCCACGATCTCGTGGCAGTGCAAGGGATTCATACTGCACCTTGAATAACATCCCCGAGCTGACGAAGGAGCCGAAAGCCATCAACAGTCGTCGCGCCAGGAGATTTGGGACTGGTAGTACTTGAGCACGTGAGGTATACGGGAAGCATGATACATGTTCACGTATTGCGCGCGTTGGATAAGGTCGAGAGCCCGTAGCCGGTGATCTGCGAGATTTGCTCTGATAGTCTGTAGCAAGCGTCTACCATTGATAGTCGCTGAGCGGCGCAGGTCTGCTGTGAAAACAAGTCCAAGACACCGTATGTTGGCGGCGACACTAAGGGGGCAGCGCATCTTTCCGGCAAGCCCTCACCAATGAGCAGGACCTTGGATTTTGGCACATTGAGGCAGCTCCCCGACGCTTCTCCGTAAGTCGCCACCCATGTCAGTGCTGCTCGTACTTCATCTTCACTGCGCAGATATAGTACTATGTCGTCTGCGTAGGGGCTGTACAACAAAAACGGTGGCCTTGCACAGTCATGCCTTCCAAACGTTGGCGCATGCCCTGGAGCAGGGGTTCCAAGGCGAAAGCATACAAAATCGTGGAAAGACGGCATCCTTGTCGTACAGATCGTGCGATGACCAGGGACGGTGTAAGACGACCATTGTACATGATTTTAGAGGTTGCACTGCTCAACAGGCGCATAACCACTGTGACAATACCGCCAGGAAAACCCATATGCTGAAGAACTGTCCGTAAATAGAAGTGGCCAACACGGTCGAAAGCCTGGCTAAAGTCCAGTGAAGCCAAGGCGCCAGGGAGACGCTGATGATGTGCTAATGCTATCATGTCTCTGTAACGGCAAAGGGCCGTATGGATGTTGTTGTCGCCTCCTAGGGAAGTCTGGTCGCAGGAAGTGACGTAACGTGCGACCTTCTTGAGGCGCGATGCCAGTAGCCGTGTGAATATTTTCATGTCGCTGTTGAGCAAAGTAATTGGTCGATAGTCCTGGACCCTCGATAACCCGCGCGGTTTATGTACGGGGATAATAATTCCTTCCAGAAAGGCGCTCGGGACCACTGTCATCGGTGACATCAGCTCTTGTGCGATTGCCGTCCACGTGGAAGCCAACAAATAGTGAAAACTTTTATAAAATTCGATGGGTATACCGTCAGGTCCAGGAGATCTGTTATCGGAACCCGCCTTGATAGCGTCTACCACTTCATCTGTGGTCACGTCGTCTTAGAGGTCATGCACTGCATCCTCCGGAAGAGTGTTCGTAGTAAGCTGAGCGACTTCTGTGACCAGTGCTGCAGAATGCGGTACGGCTGCGTAGAGCCCGGCAAAATGAGCATGGAGAGCACGACCGATGCTTTGTTGGGTGTCGTGCCGGCGCCCTTCCACATCAGTGAGACTTGGATCAGAGCTCGTCGTCGTCGTTGTCGTTCCTGAAAGAGGTGGTACATCGACGGACGTTCTTGAGGGATTCGATTAAAAGCTCGAGATCGGACTACAGTGCCTTCCAAGTTACGCCGTATGATCAAGGAGATCTGCGCCTTCGTGCGATGGACCATCGACTGTCGGGCTGGCGAGAAAGGCATCGTCGGACAGTCACGTAGAATGGTGTAGTAGAAGTGCAGGGTATTAGTCTGCCACGCCTTTAATTCCTTCCCATAACTCATAAGAGTCTTCCTGAGGGTCGGCTTTGCACAGGAGAGCCACCATGATAAGGTGGAATCATAGGCTTCTCGACGATGGTGGCAGCGTGCCCACGCTTCTTCGACCATACGGCGACAGTCTGAGCAGGTCAGGTGAGCGACATTGAGTTTCCACAGACCACGACTATGCCACACTTGCTGTCGGGCGATAGTGACGTCACAGAGGTACGCATCATGGTCTGAAAAGGCTAAGGGCCAGACTTCCGCATGACGTGTGCCATCAGCCAGGGAGCGGGTAACGTAGATGCGATCTATGCGGCTTGACGAGTGAGAGGTGTAGAATGTATAGCCCGGTTGAATTCCGTGGAGCTTCTTCCATGTGTCAACAAGTCGGAGACGGTCGATGACCACTGAGAGAGATGCACAAGGCGAATGTCGTGGGAGTTGGTCCGCGGGCTCTTGTGTCGACTTAAAATCCCCACCCAGTACCAAATCGTCCTGCGGACCGGTGAAGAGGGGTGTGACGCTTTCGGCAAAAAAAGTTTGTCGGTCATGACGGCGGCCAGTGCCGGACGGAGCGTAGATATTAATAATACGCACGCCGAACAGTGTGAAGGCCATACCTCGCGCAGTGGGGAGGTAGATGACGTCCTCTGCAGGGAGTCCTTCGCGTAGAAGGATGGCGACGCCGCTACCGGTATCGGATGCGGGGGAAACTTGGACGTTGTATCCGGTGGGAACTAGGAGGTCAGCCACAAACACTTCTTGTAATAGTGCTATATCCACATCCGCAGAGTAAATAGTGTCTCTGAACATGGCCAGTTTATGGGGGGCACGAATGGTGGCAAGATTCATCGCGGCGATACGATATTGCTGTGTACGGCCACCCTCAGTATTTGCAGAACGTGCGGTAGATGTAGCCGGCAGGTGGAGACCCGCCGGTGGTCCCGCCGTGGTGATAATTACTGGCGGGACGTCAGCCCCAGTGTCGCCGAGGTGGACTCCTGTGCAGACACGCTGGCAGTCTGTTCCACTTCTGCTTCAACGTCATCGACCCAGGAAGCTGACGACGTGGACATGTGACGGTCACGTACTTCCGGAACGGGTGTTGTGGATTCCGCAACATGAGTGGCAGGGGGACCGCCGTCATCACTCGTTAACAACGGCGAGGACACGTCCCTGGCTGGGAGAGTGGGCGTCACAGGAGGGGCGCCTGTTGCTGCCACATCGCGTGACTGGACGCAAAGTGGGAGATCACCGTCAGACATCAGGTCGACATCTCGTGGGGCCGTCTGAGAAAGGGCGTCATCGGAAGGCGTTCGTCGTCGTTTCCTGTGTTTGCGAGGCGACCGCTGTTTTCTGATGTGGCCTTCTGAATCAGAAAGTGGTCGCCCGTCGTCTGACGCCGAACCCGTCTGGACAGAGGCAGACGTCGGCACGACACCGAGGTCAACGTCCATGGTTCCAACAGGAACATCGGTGTCGGTCTGCAAACCGGACGGTCCTGAAGCGAGCACTGGAGGCGACGCCGTGCTTGCGTCCTCGGCGCGTTGTGCTGCGGCGGTTGGCGTTGACGATGCTGCTGGCGCAATCGAGATTGGTACGACGGGGTCCTGTGCAACCTTGGCGTAGGTGATGGGTAAGGACGTGACCGTCGAAGCCTGGGTCTCTTCACGTAACGGCGTCTGTATTAAGCGGCGGTGTAAGCATTCGGAACGTACATGTCCCTCCTGGCCACATCCTGCGCACGTTCGTGGCTGTCCATCATACATGACGATGGCCCTCACACCGCCAATCAGCAGGTACGATGGGACATGTTTCGTCAGCTCAATTTTTATTTGCCGGACGCCATTTAATACGGGGTAGGTAGTAAATGTTTGCCACTTCTCCGCGACGTGACCCAAGACGGTGCCATATGGTTGGAAAGCGGCAATGACCACATCCTGAGGCACCACGAACGGGAGCTCAAACACCCGCAATGTCCGGAGACCGAATCCAGCATGGGCGACCGTCACAGCACCCATATGTCCATCAGAGTGTTTAAATTTCAGTCCGGTGGCATGACGGTGAATTATGTCATTGCAAATTTCCTCCGTCGACATCTTGATGTAGACAACACTTCCAGTGATGGAAAAATGTATGCCGATTACGTCCTAGGGGTTCAAACGTAGATCCTCACGTAGGAACTGTTCGACTTCGAAAGCTCTGGGTCGTGGATGTTCAGCCTGAAACATTACTTTGATCGTTGCACGGCGGTACGAGTGCGCCATGGTGTACGTTAGTACTGGACTCGATATACACAAACACCGCGACGCGGAAGTAAACACCGCCGAGAGCGGAGCGTCGGACTGCGCGCGGTGCATCTCCGCACGCTAGCGCGGCTGAGAGCCGACTGACCATTCAGCTACCTGGGGCAGATCTCTTCCAACTGCGAGATGTGTGTGTATATTTCCTCGACAGATGCTACCAAGTGACAGCCTGGGCTGGGCATGTTTGTAGGACGCAGCAACTCCCTCAACTGAGTAGATAGTCCTAACTATTGAAATATGCATCTGTTTAAACTCATTCTGCTGACTGATGATATTGACCGCTACCTTTCACTCCTAAATAAGTCATTATTTTAAAATGTCTAACCGTTTAATATTTTTTCCTCCTTTATGTGTTACCACTGTTATTCCCCTTCTTTTACGTGTGCAAGCCTAATGCTATCTTATTTCTGGCGTTGGTGTGATCTTTAAATCTCACGGCAAAGGATCTACCTGTCTGGATGATATAACTTTTCACGAAGTCACCGCTTGATGTTTTATAGATCCCAGATTTCCCTTACCTACTTATTATTCTTATGTGACAAGCTGTAACGCATTCGTGTTTTTATATTAACTGAGTCCTGAACGCAGTTCTAAACCCATTTCTCCGGAATATTTGCTGTTGTAACTGATGTTTTGCCTATGAATTTTCATAGCGGCGTACTAGACTTTATTGCATGCTTTTTGTTTATCCTCTTTATATTGTTTTTAATTCTATTCCGAGTCACATTCATCTGCAAGGGTGACCTATCTTAATACGACGAGTTGTAACTTTACTTCTGCAGGGCATAATGGAAGCCGTATTACCCTATGCGTGAAAGAGTATAATTATGTTTGTTTCTGACGTAGTGAATGATTGGAATGTGCACTTATAATCACGCCCGCACGTGTCGGTTTCCTGAATAGTTAAAATGCATGGTTGTTGTTTTTATTATAAACTGTATCGCTGTATAAATAAGATGCCGCTCTGCTCAAAACCAATTAGAATTCCCGTCTACGCATTTATTGTAGATTTGTGTTAATGACGTTGAAATTTTCAATGGCCATCCGCAATTCATAGTTGAAGATACGATGTCTCAGCAAACTATGACCACTCGCAACAGTAATGAAGAAACCTTTCATATGAGTGACTTCGTACCTTTCATTTAAATAAACGGTTTCGACCTTTGATAGAGGTCACCTTCTCAGATCCATTCATCTAATTACTCCGAAGCACAACTTGTTAGTAGGGCGCGGATTAAGGTTGAACTACTAGTTTTAATTGAGTATTCATTATCATAAACTACTAATTCGACAGGCGAGCATTCGGTCTCTCATGAAACAGCTTTCTTCCCAGAAAATACACAGGAATACTGGATTACCACAGCGTGTCGTCTGAAGACAATAGCAGTTCAAGCTTTGATTTTCTGTGAATGACAGAGCAGTATCTGCTGTTTCCGTACATCATTCCGCATACTGTTGTGAGCGACCCATATTAATCATGTAACAGATCGAGTGTTGACTGAAGAATCCTCATCTACCCAAGAAAGCACTCCTTTTTCCAAGTTTTCCTGTTCTTCACATTCGTTTTATTGTGGGAGCAGGCCTACTTGCCAGTCTCCCTTAATCACTGGAACGGTCTTGAAAACAAAATGTGCGTCGGAGATCCCCTCCGTGGGCAGTAGGTCCATACTAATTGTCAGCTTCCGTGTCGTTTACATTTGGCGATTCGGAAACGAAAATCATGTCTACTAATTCCACAACCGGGTTCAACGCCATGATATTAAGGTCGATCGACTGTACGCTTCAACTTTTAAACACAAACTACAGTCCTATAGTTTATTTCATAACGACAGACCGTTGTGCATTAGTGAAATTTGGCCTCCCCAGTCCACACAATGTATGTCTGTATGTTGGCCAGGTTTGCCTACTCTCAAATTTTAGCAGTTACGTGTACGAAGCCGTGCTGGAAAGTAAAACCTCCGAATTTTTTACTTGAAAACTCTTGAAGTTTTTCAAATAACACAAACGTTATTACCATTTTACATCTTTATTCTTCATGTCCATATGTTTGCAGGCCTCTAGCGCTAGAGGGCTCCAAATTTTAACGTGTAACATGGTGGTGTGTAACGTAACTACGTCGGTGAGGGACAAACAGCGTGCTGTAAACGAGTTTCAAATTCTAAGAATTCGACCACACATGGAGCACCATCTTGTTCGTTATGACAATGCCGGACCATACACGAACGCAGCCGAATATGCAACGAACCGACGTCTTGGGCTCAATGTCGTTGATCATCCTCCACACAGTCCCAACTATGCCCCACCCGGTTTTCTTCTGTTTCCAAAACTTAAAGAACACCTGTGAGGACGTCACTTTGATAGTTATGAAACGATCCAACTACAGCGGGGTTGAAGCTCTGTCTACAAAATCAAATTTTTCCAGTGACGTTATCAACTCACTGGTCTCTCGTTGAAAGAAATTTGTTGGATGATAAGGTGACTATGTAGAGAAGAAAATATGTGGACATGAAGAATAAATGTGTAGACTGTTAATAACGTTTACATTAAAAATTCTGAGGCATTACTTTTCAGCACGTCCTCTTATAATAAATCAATTTATTGTATAACACAAACAATGATTAGTAGCTTCTCGTATTCTACATGCAGGGGTGTTCCACAACATCTATGGCTTCATAATTTACGACTGAGTCGTTTGAGAATTTGAGTTCCTGCATATTGTCATCGTAAGATCCTGTAAATGTTGACGAGGATGGCGCTATGCCTTCCGCACGGTATGCTGCTACGACAGTGAAGCATTTGTGTTATAATCAGTCAGAAAAGAGTCATCAGCGAAAGAAGTAATACTCCACGAAGCATTGTGATCACAGCATTGGGTTACACTACCCGACACCGATGCAGATAATGCTGATAAGGATGTGGAGATGGCTAGAAACAGCGAGGACGTCCTCACCGTAGCATCCGACACTGCCTTGGAAATCCGTGGCGCTGAGTGCTAGTTCAAGTACAATGCCAGCAGAGGTATTGGCGCCGGCAATATCGATTAGGTCGGCGGTACGTGCGAGGGTCCCACCACCTGTGGCGCCTGTGGCATGCCCGTGACCCCAGAGAAGGATCACGGGGTAAATCAGCGCACAGCTGCCTAGCTATAAATCTGCCGGCGCCGCAGAGACGTGGGTTGCGTGACTGCGGTTCGCAGTGATTCTTTCCAAGGGATCGTGGACGACGACAGTTGGTATAAACACTGATCTGAACAGATTTCGTAGCCTGATCATCTATTTCCTGTGTGTTCTATCATCGTCTTGTCAATAAGTGATCTGTTCACCATTGCTCACGACGACTTCTTCCTAGAAGCATTTCATGACATGGATGATCACTGACTTGTTCAAACAATACAGTTTCGTTCACAGTTTTTATTCGACACTAACTACAGCATTGTAACGAGTCTTTGCTTCGGTTTCCATTGAACAGAATGCCTCTGAATATAAAGTGAAGTTTAATGCCGTTACTTACGTAGCAGGTGCAAAATGTATTGGTTGTAGACGAGTTCCAAGTCAGACTGCATGCCACCGACCGGCAAATACTTCTTTAGGGACATCGCTCAGGCAGTTTTGAGAGGCAGGGTGGACAAATGTCAACGGTATTTTTTTTATATTTTATTTCTTTATGGACCTTGGCCTCAAAGCTTTTTAGTCGATTGCACTGTTATTTAAAATGTTTCATAAATATTTCATATATTTTTTAATAAGTAATATAACGTTATTGTGCAGAAAACATTTAAGAACTGACAATTCTAAGTCAGTTTTATTGCACTTATCATTAGAAATAAGAAACTAATGCAGACTAGGGATTAATACTGTGAACAAATTACTAGTTAACGAACAGATGACCAAAGCGCATCAAATAATATTGAACACGTTTGTTTCATCGCGGTTTGCTCACTAATAACAATAGTCCACTTATTATTGAAACATCATTTATTTGTACGTTTCGGGCACAGTCCATCACAACAACATCAGATAAAAGAACCTAATATAGAGGATTGGGTCATATGGTTTCAATCCTCACACTCGTGCTAAACTGCAATAGTGTTAAATCGATATCATGTGACATAACACTCTGTATTAAGTTCTTTTATCAGATACTCTGATGATGGGCTATGCCCGAAACTTGCAAATCAATAAAGCAAGTTTAAACAAAAAACAGATTGTTGTTAACAGCGGCCAATAATTGGTGAAAATGACGTGCTCAGTATTCATATAATTGTGGAAGGCCTTTTGCAAGACTTCATTTTGACTTCAAGTTCCTGCCTGTTCTGGTGACGTAAGTAGGACAACGCATTTCGGTATGTAATAAAATTAGTCTTTATCCCCACAGTCGCCAAAGTAATTCCATAAACTATTTGGTTAGTTACTAATGTATTTGAAAATTCGACAGATGGCGAATCACCTGTCTGCATGAATATATCAATTTCGTATCTCGCATGCTTTGTCTGAAACCAGTCATACTTGTTTATCTGTTTGGTTCAGTTGTCCAGTCATGATCATGTGGTGTGGTGTTGTATTGTGTGGTGTGGAGGAGGTATTGGCTTGTAGTTGGGAAAATAACATATTGCATATTTCGTGTAGGAAGGCTTGTATCCTCATACTGATGTTGTAAGACAATTAAAACTAAAGAACGCACGCAGAAAGTACTGCTTGCGGCGTTCTTTTGAAATCCACAAGGGAGAAATCGTTAACAGACTGTCGGAAAAAAATGCAGTACCCTCAAGGACTGCGTTCAGTGGCACCATGGTATAATATCTGCGTACTGAGGGGTTTTAGTGTGACTAATGTGTCACGGTCATCAGCTATCATATGATGCTCAGGTGGCCTGCCTGTGCATCCTCTGTTTGGAGTCTGCTTGCAGTAACTGTGCTGAGTTTAGAGGTGAATAGTGTGTGCAGAACTCATCCTAGGGTACAACCAGCCCCACCTACGAGTTGAACAGCTGCAGTTATTTGAATGTGGCCCCATTGTGGGCCTGCAGGAAGCCGGATCGGCGTATTGATGGACTGCTGCTCATATTGGTTTCATTGTGTCGGCGGTGTGTCGTTGCTCTCAACAGTGGCCTGTCGAACATACCCACACCTGTAGATCAGATTCTGGACGTCCGCTTTGTACATACATAAGTTAAGATGAAAGCATTGTGAGAGTAGCGGCGGCCGACCGAACGTCATCTAATGATGAAATATGGGAACATGTTACACCTGCTGTGTCATAATGGACCATTGTGTAATGGCGCTACGTTGTCTTCTGTGATGTGAGCATGTTCTGACTGCATGAGAGTGATGGACGGACATGTGTAGAGCGTAGAGCTGATGAACCGTCTCTTCCAGAGCGCAATCGCCCACGATACACAGGTCCCATCCCAGGTTTCATGGTCTGTGGGACCATCAGTTACAATTTGCAGTTACATTTGGTGTTTCTGCGGGGTAAAACAGCCAGTGACAGGCTTTTATCCCCGTGCTACTGTCATTTCTTCGAAAGGGAAGTGACGTAATGTTTCAGCAGAACAGTGCACGTCCACATACGACTGTTGCGAACCAACGTGCTCTTCATAGTGTATAATTACTGCACTGGCCATCAAGATCACCAGGTCTGACGCCAGTTCAACACCCATGGACATGATGAAGTCAGAACTAACTCACTCTCCAGGGTTGCTGTAACCTTTGCCAAATTGCAACAAAAGGCGCAAAATGCTTGGGACAATCTATCGCGGCATGACATTCGGCATCTTTATGATAGTTTTCATACGAGAAAATATAAACAGTGAAGTTTATAAGGTAGGGGATGTGGTACTGGCGGAAGTAAAGCTGTGAGGACGGGCCGTGAGTCGTGTTTTGGTAGACATTCGGAAGAGCATTTGCCCGCGAAAGGCAAATATCCCTATTTCGAGTCTCGGTCCGGCACACAGCTTTAATCTGCCAGAAAGTTTCTTCATCTACACTATCTGATCAAAGGTATCCGGACACCCCAAAAAACATACGTTTTTCCTATTAGATGCATTGTGCTGCTACCTACTTCCAGTACTCCATATCAGCGACCTCAGTAGTCATTAGACACGGTGAAAGAGCAGAATGGGGCGCTCCGCGGAACTCATGGAATTCGAACGTGGTCAGGTGGCTGGGTGTCACTTGTGTCGTATGTCTGTACGTGAGATTTCCACATTGCTAAACATCCCTAGGTCCACTGTTTCCGATGTGATAGTGAAGTGGAAACGTACGGCAGACCTCGTCTGTTGATTGACAGACACCGCCGACAGCTGAAGAGGGTCGTAATGTGTAATAGGTAGACATTAATCCAGACCATCATACAGGAATTCCAAACTGCATCAGGATCCACTGCAAATACTACGACAGATACGCTGGAGGTAAGAAAAGTTCGATTTCATGGTCGAGCAGCTGCTCATAAGTCACAAATTATACCGGTAAATGCCAAACGACGCCTCGCTTGGTGTAAGGAGCGTAAACATTGGACGACTGAACAGTGGGAAAACGTTGTGGGGTGTGACGAATCACGGTACACGATGTGGCGATCCGATGGAAGGGTCTAGGAATCGCGAATACCCGGTGAACGTCATCTGACAGCGTGTGTACTGCCAACAGTAAAATTCGGAGACGGTGGTATTATGGTGTGGTCGTGTTCTCCATGGAGGGGGCTTCCACCCCTGTTGTTTCGCGTAGCACTGTCACTGCACAGGCCTAGACTGATATTTTAAGCACCTTATTGCTTCCCGATGTTGAAGAGCAGTTCGGGGATGGCTATTGCATCTTTCAACACGATCGAGCATCTGTTCATAATACACGGCCTATGGCGGACTGATTACACGTCAAGAACATCCTGGTAATGGAATGGCCTGCACAGAGTCCTGACCTGAATCCTACAGAAAACCTTTCGGATGTTTTGGAGCGCCGACTTCGTGCCAGGCCTCACCGAACGACATCGATACCTCTCCTTGGTGCAGCATTCCGTGAAGAATGGGCTGCCATTCCCCAAGAAACCTGCCAGCACCGGATTGAACGTATGCCTGCGAGAGTGGAAGGTGTCATCAACGCTAAGGGTGGGCCAACACCGTATTGAATTCCAGTATTACCGATGGAGGGGGCCAGGAACTTGTAAATCATTTTCAGCCAGATGTCCGGATACTTTTGATCACATAGTGTAAATAATTTGCGCAATATAGAAAACAACGATTGAGATACTCAAGGTACCACTTAAATATTGCAAGCCATCCTATAATACCACATCATAATTTCTCATATTGGTAAATGCCGAATAGCATATTAATTACTGAAGTTTGCATTATTTTACTACCGACGGGAAAATGCAAACAGGTGCCAGTGAGATCTATTTTAGAACCTTCAGTCAATTTAGTTTACATTTCACCTCGACTATGAACTACATAGACAAATAAAGTTTTGATTTCTCATTCACTAGAGACTTAAAATCGTCACATATACGTAACTACTACCGATGATGCCCATCAGCTACTAGACACTCGAAATACACTGACGGAAAAAAACCACAACACCAAAATTAATAATGTAAATTTCTGGAAAACATTTCTCTGGGTAACATATTTAAGTGATAACACTGCAAGATCACAGATTAATGCTTGCGCTAGAAAAGCAGTTGCAATTGTGAAATGCTGGTACATTAATAACCGTTATAACCGCCAGCATGTTGAATGCAAGCATGCAGTCGTGCAGGCATCGTGTTGTGCAGCTGCCGAATGTCAGTTTCTGGGATGGAGTCCCATGCCTGTCGGTCAATAAGGGACTGTCAATGCTGGTTTTGGATGACGCTGGAGTAGTCGTCTGATAATATCTCATACCTGCTCGACTAGAGACAGATCTGGTGATCGAGCAGGCCAAGGCAACATGTCGACACTCTGTACAGCATTTGGGTTACAACAGCACTATATTGGAGAGTGTTATCCTATCGGGAAACACCTCCTTGAATGCTGTTCTTGAATGGCAGCACAGCAGGACAAATCACCCGACTGACGCACAGATTTGCAGTCAGGGTGCGTGGGGTAGCACGAAAGTGCTCCTGCTGCCATGAAAAAATCTCACCACAGACTAAAACTCCAGGTGTAGGTCCAGTGTCTCTAGCACGCCGACAAGTTGGTTGAAGACCCTCAACTGGCCCCTTTGTAACCAACGCATGGTCAGCATCAGAAAACACAAGACTTCCAACCTGCCCTCCAGTGCGCTCACGCTTGACACCAATGAAGTCGCAAAATGCATTTTTTTCGGCTCAGTGGAATGCACGTTACACTTCATCAGGCTCGAAGGTGTCCTTGAAATAAGAGATTTGTAACAGTTCGCTGTGTCACTGCGGTGCCAACTGCTGCTCACATTACTGCTGCAGATGCAGTACGACGCACCAGAACCATACTCCGAACACCATGGTCATCCATTTTAGCAATGCCACGTGGCTGTCCAGAGCTCAGTCTTCTTGCGGCCGTACATTCTGGTGACCACCGCTGCCAGCAATTACGTGTAGTGGCTACATTCCTGCCAAGTCTTTCTGCAGTATTGCAGAAAGAACATCCATCCTCTCGTAGCCCTGTTACACGACCGCATTAAAATTCAGTGAGGTTTTGATAATTGCGTCTTTGCTGCCTTAAAGACATTCTTGACTAACTTCAACTCACTTCGTCCAATCTCAAAGGCAACTAACTCTCAAGATCGTTATAAAATGTATTTAAAGCATACCTGATTTGCAGCCTCATACTGAAGCTACTGGCATTGCTCCTATGCGACTGGCACGGAATTTGAATAGACATCAACTTTCGGACGTAGAAGGACGCTACCAACTTTATTTCATGTCGCACAACTTCCACTTGACGTTGTGATTTTTGTCCATCTGTGTATTATTTCCATGTTTTCTAAACTGCCGAGTTCTGCCTGAATTTGATCACACATGACGAAGAGCACTGGACGTGCCCTGTAAACGTAGGTACTGTGGACTGCTTCAACGATATGTGCGCTTCAAATTCTATTGCTCGACCTAATAAAGGTTCAAACATTTGCTTGTGCTGTGCAGATGTTATATGGATTACTTGGAACAAAATCGCAATTGAACTAGATTTACTTGGTATTTAACTTGTTAACAGAGAAGTTCAAATGCATCTCACCCAAAAGTGTAACTAAGTGTCGAAGAATTTACTAGTTACAAGGTTACATTACTTGTTACTTTTTTGTACTTTACTTACGCTGACGTTTTTTTCCCCGTAATATGATCGACTGCTTATTGTACTTTTTTTTCACTAGCTGCTTATTTTTTATGACCCACCGTCTAATTTCTTATGGTGGGTCGTATGTTGCCACTTAGCCGCTGTGACTGGGTCTGGGGTCCGGTGTGACTGAAAGTAATACCACGCCGGCTCCCGTCCCCACTCACACCGTTGCCCGTGTCCCGACACCTGAAGGCGGGCTCTATTTGTTTGCATCCATTTGATATCTTTTTCTGTGCAGCATTAGAAAAACTTATAACTAATACAAAATCAAGTGAAATATTAATAAACAAAAAGAAATTAAATATTTAGAAAGAAGGAAGGAAGAGAACTGAATAGAGAAGAGATAGATATAATTATTGTACTATTGTATGTCGGCACTCTGTACTGGCATTCTGCAACGGTGATAAACGAATTCGCCGGAATGTATTCAAATTAATCAGAAACATTGCCGGACCTGTGCCCAACAGAAAGTCCATTACCATGCCATTGAACTCCATTGTTAATGCGACTTTTTACAGCTGCTTCAGGCACCAGATGGATTGCGAGCAACATGGTGGTGGCTGGTGTTATTGGCCGTTGACCAAAGCAAACACCTGCTAAGTGTCCCAAATTTTTGCATGCAGATATGCGGCAGAGACGGCTTTCATGCCTGGTGCTGCAACTGGAATGCTATTTATTCTTACTAGCTTTTCTGGAATTTGTGGACAACAATATGGCAAAACATTTTGTGAGTTTCTGTTCCCTTCGTCACGAGACGAATGCAGAGTAAACGCTTTTTCTGTGCGCATCTACTAACCATGAAGTAAAGTAGGGTGAATCGCTAATTATTAATCTAGGTAACATAACATCGACTACTGCCAAGATTCCCAACTTACCTTCACCCGTTTATAGTTGAATATGTGGTAGACCACTTATAAGATATTAATCATTAACGTGTTCCTCATAGTTGTGATGAAAATGTTATTTGGTGAACTTCGTTGATTTTTAGAACCAGAGATAATGTTGAATAACTAATGCTTTCGCACTGACTTTCGTCTCCGGAGCTAGACACATGGCAAATTCGTTGATTAAAGATTCAGCAGGAAGATGCGTCACACTGCATACATGAATATGATCACCATTGTGTGCTAAGCCGTGAAGATCTGTATAAAATGTTGCATACCTTCGAATAAGTGCCTAACACACTGATTAAACTTGAAGCTAGTTACTACTAAGTAGAGTTGGCGACCATTGCAGTCAATCAACAAACCACATATATCACAAAAAGTCAGACTAATAGGATCCAATAGTGGTCATAACCTCCACACGATTTCGTACAGTGGAAGTGAGTGAAACAGTACTCCGACAGTCAAGGTGAGTTATCGACTTGTTTTGCTATGAAGAACAAAATGACGCAACTAAACCATAAAAATCTCTCTGCTTTTGTCGAAGCAAGTCAATAGCTAAGGGGGAGGCATTGCCACTACTGATGCTGCTGCAGATTATCACTTTGTTTTTGTTTTGCAGCAGTTTTAAAATCTGCTGCTGCGACGTTTTCTGTTTTTCTTGCTGTTGTTATTGCAGTGACAGCTTCAAAAACTCAGGATCCATACTAAACTCTTGGCAGTTGCACAGTGAGAAAGATCCTTGTCACCACTTTACTATCACACCCGGGGAAGACAGAAAAAAGGTTGTGATAAGTCGCACTAATGTTGACACGAAGACTGGAAAAAAATAAACTGTTCTGTGTGCTCTGTAACGGCAGATTTCACACAATGATAAGCTGAAAAGAAAGCAAATTTCTGAATGTAACAAAAGTTGTCGTAAAGCTTAGCCAATTCATCCACAGAGTAATGCAAATCGAGAAACATAAGCAGGAGAGGTCGAACAACAGTTACCCATATTGCATAATAACTGAGACTTCACAGAAGGCACGAGAGTGCGTGGGCTGACTTCGACAAGGGCATATACACGTCGGTTTCGACCTAAATGGCGACGCACGATATCATTCGATCCTTTTCTGGCATAGCAAATCTGTACCACTATAACATACGGTACCATAGAGAGAGACACAGACACTCCGCAGTCCTCTCATGCGTCAATAACGTCAGTGGACAATGACCTACCGTGGGCTACACACTTGTGTCACAGTGTCACAGAGATAAGAAACGGAGCGAATACGACTGTAATGTTGCCAGTTGGGTACATTAAGTATCAGGAGCCACTGTTACGTCAGGGCTGCACAGTGTTCCATACTTCCTGTCGTAGCGGCCCCTTGTTGTTAGAGCGGCCGCACAACCGACACGAAAGATGGGTTGCCGACTCCCATTCAGGAGCGCAGAGAGAAACATCGCCAGTGGACAGAAACAGTAACAGACTTTCCAAATAAACATGGAACTACTTCGGCAGACAGCATGTGACCGAGTTCCACCAATCGGAACTCATATGACTCATGTAGCACTCCGCCGACCTGGCTTCATAAGCATGCCTCGACCGTCAGACCGGCAGCCTTTCCTAACCGCTAGGAACAGCTTCGGCCAGTACTTACGCCGGCCCTAGCATTGTATTCACTCATCGTAGCATTGTAGTAGCACTTTGTATTTTGTTGAGTATATTTTGTTCAGTATTTTCTTCCATTGTCTTGTTTCCTTATTTGGTTTGCCACCACAAGAGTTGTGGGGTTTTTGTTGTTGTTCTTGGGTTAAAAACTTAGTGTATGCCAAGAAGGCGTTTTTCATGAATTATAACAAAGTGTATTCAAATTGACTGTTAGCTCTTTCCAGCCGACCGCAGGACATTACACTTCCCGTCGTAATTCCGTAAGTGTGACGAGTCTGAGAACGATTACGCTGCCGTCACTTCCCATTCGTCTAGTCGTTCTCTCCTGGTGAAGCGTGCTTGAGTGACGCTTGTCGTGATTTAGTCTGGAATATGAGTGAATGATGATGCTATCACAAAGTAGCACTGACGAGGCGGTATGACCCATTGTAGGGAGTAGGTGTCCTCTAAAAAGGCTTTGTTTCGTGGGACCAAGGAGGGTGTAATATGAAAATTAAGTGCTGCAGTGGAAACAAATGAAAACGTACTCCATTAAAGGAAGAGCGATGTCTGGAGAAAATTCGATGACACAGTCCACGCTTCGAACAGAATACATTCAAAGTTCGTTCAATGCAAATAGAATGGTTGTATTCTAGTTTATTCCATCTCCGCCATGAAAGAAACGTGTATGTTATATCAAACGAAACCTGGGCACACAGAAGCATACTGATATATCTCTGTGACTAAAAAGGGCGTTATTTGTGTATCCATCTGGTCATGTCAAACTTAATTTTCTGACAATAGCGAGATATGCAGTTTATCACACATTCCTGTAACTTTTTCAAAGACTGCTGTAAATTTATTTTAATAGTGAAATACCATTTATAGGAGGCCCGAGATTCTTACATTTTTTCGTAGGCTCGGTAACGTGTCCAGCGTGTGTGCACGTCAACATTAATTTTACACATTCTGATTACAGATTAAATATTAAAATAAATTTACAGTATCTCCAATAAACTTTATATGTATACATACAAAGAATCATACAGACATATGCATACAAATATACATCTAAACACGCACATATATACATGGGGCGTCCGAGGAGGAATGGTAAATATTCAGAAACATGACAGGAATGCTAATTTGAATCAAAAAACTTAATATAGACGTATGCCCAACTCTGAATGTTTTCCGAGATAGAAAATATTCGAAGTGCATTGGTTTTTGAGGCGGTGGAATACTGTTAAATGTTCATATTACTTAATATACATACACCGACGGAAAATACTCCTATCATCAAATAATAATTTAGAGTACTGAAATTTCCAGGTAACATATTTGCCAACAACCTTGCCGCAATGGTAACACCGGTTCCCGACAGATCACCAAAGTTAAGCGCTGTCGAGCTTAGCTAACACTTAGATGGGTGACCGTCCGGTCTGGCGAGCGCTGTTGACAAGCAGGGTGGACTCAGCCCTTGTGAGGCCAATTGAGGAGCTACTTGATAGAGAAGTAGCGGTTCCGGTCACGAATACACAACGACTTGGACGGCGCTGTGCTGGTCACATACCCCTCCATATTTGCATCCAGTGACACCTATCGGCAGAGGATGACACGGCGGTTGGTCAGTACCATTGAGCCTTCCAAGGCCTGTTCGAACGGAGTTTAGTTTACAGTTCACGTAACATATTTAAGTGATTAACATTGGAGGATTGCAGGATCAAAGATTACTGAAAGCGCAAGGTAAGCCATTGTAAATGTGCTCTTTGCGGTGTGGGGGAGTAGCCATGTATGTGAAAAACGGTATCCCATTTGAGTCAATTGATGTTTCAAAGTACTGCAGTGAAAAGGTGTTTGAATGTTGTGCAGGTGTGGTTAAATTTAGTGGAGCTAAACTTCTTACTGTTGTTATTTATAGATCCCCAGACTCCGATTTCACAACATTTTTGCTAAAGCTAGAGGAGGTTCTTGGTTCACTTTATAGGAAATACAAAAAGTTAGTTATATGTGGTGACTTCAATATTAATTGTATAAGTGATTGTGCAAGGAAAAGGATGCTGGTAGACCTCTTTAATTCATATAATCTTATGCAAACCGTATTCTTTCCAACGAGAGTGCAAGGGAACAGTAGAACAACCATAGACAATATTTTTGTTCATTCGTCATTATTAGAAGGGCATTCTGTTAGCAAAAAGGTGAATGGCCTTTCAGATCATGATGCACAAATTTTAAGTCTAAAAGATTTTTTTGCTGCAACACATGTTAAATATAGTTACCAACTTTTTAGGAAAGCTGATCCAGTTGCTGTACAGACTTTTGTAAACCTTATCAAGGAACAAGAGTGGCAAGATGTTTATACTGCTGATACAGTAGACGATAAATATAATGCTTTGCTCAAGACTTTTCTCGTGCTCTTTGAAAGTTGCTTTCCGTTAGAACGTTCAAAACAGGGTACTAACACAAACAGGCAGCCTGGGTGGCTGACTAAAGGGATAAGAATATCTTGTAGAACAAAGTGGCAATGATATCAAAACGTTAGAAACAGTCAAAACCTAAATGCAGCGTCCCATTACAAACAGTATTGTAAGGTGCTTAAAAAAGTTATTAGGAAGGCAAAAAGTATGTGGTATGCAGATAGAATAGCTAAGTCTCAGGATAAAATTAAAACCATATGGTCAGTCGTAAAGGAAGTGGCTGGTCTGCAGAGACAGGTCGAGAATATAGAATCAGTGCGTAGTGGGGATGTCCGTGTTACTGATAAGTCGCAAATATGTACAGTACTTAATAATCACTTTCTGAATATAGCAGGTGAACTAAATAGAAACCTAGTCCCAACAGGGAATCGTATAGCGCTCTTAGAAAAAAGTGTTCCGAGACTGTTACCTGAAATGCTCCTCCATGATACTGACAAGAGGGAGATTGAGTTAATAATTAAATCACTAAAGACCAAGAACTCTCATGGATATGACGGGGTATCTAGCAGAATACTGAAGTATTGTTCCACGTATGTTAGCTCAGTACTTAGCCATATCTGTAACTTTTCCTTTAGGAGTGGTCGGTTTCCTGACCGATTAAAGTACTCGGTAGTGAAGCCACTTTATAAAAAGGGAAACAGCGATAATGTTGACAATTATAGACCTATTTCTATGCCATCGGTGTTTGCTAAAGTTATCGAGAGGGTTGTATATACAAGGTTACTGCAGCATTTAAATTCACATAATTTGCTGTCAAATGTACAGTTTGGTTTTAGAAATGGCTAAACAACAGAAAATGCTATAGTCTCTTTTCTCTGTGAGGTTTTGGACGGATTAAATAAAAGGTTGCGAACGTTAGGTGTTTTCTTTGATTTAACGAAGGCTTTTGACTGTGTTGACCACAAAATATTACTGCAGAAGTTGGAACACTATGGAGTAAGGGGAGTAGCTTACAATTGGTTCGCCTCCTACTTTAAGAACAGAAAGCAGAAGGTAATCCTCCGCAATATTGAGAGTGGTAATGATGTTCAGTCCCAATGGGGCACTGTTAAATGGGGCGTTCCCCAAGGGTCGGTGCTGGGGCCACTGCTGTTTCTTATTTATGTAAATGATATGCCTTCTAGTATTACAGGTGATTCAAAAATATTTCTGTTTGCTGATGACACCACCTTGGTAGTGAAGGATCTTGTGTGTAATATTGAAATATTATCAAATAATGTAGTTCATGATATAAGTTCGTGGCTTGTGGAAAATAATTTGATGCTAAATCACATTATACTCAGTTTTTACAGTTTATAACCCACAATTCAACAAGAACTGACATTTTAATCAGACAGAATGGGCATGTTATAAGCGAGACGGAACAGTACAAGTTCCTAGGCGTACGGATAGATAGTAAGCTGTTGTGGAAAGCCCATGTTCAGGATCTTGTTCAGAAACTAAATGCCGCTTTATTTACCATTAGAACAGTATCTGAAATAAGTGACATTTCAACACGAAAAGTAGTATACTTCGCATATTATCATACGCTTATGTCATATGGTATTATTTTTTGGGGTAATTCTTTTCATTCAAAAAGGGTATTTTTGGCTCAAAAACGGGCTGTTCGAGCTATGTATGGTGTAAGTTCGGAAACCTCTTGTCGATCCCTATTCAATAGTCTGGGAATTTTGACATTGCCCTCACAGTATGTATTTTCTTTAATGTCGTTTGTTGTTAGCAATATTAGCTTATTCCCAAGAGTTAGCAGCTTTCACTCAGTTAATACTAGGCAGAAATCAAATCTGCATGTGGAATGCACTTCCTTGACTCTTGTGCAGAAAGGAGTGCAGTATTCTGCTGCATCCATTTTCAATAAGCTACCACAAGAACTCAAAAATCTTAGCAGTAGCCCAAACACTTTTAAGTCTAAACTGAAGAGTTTCCTCATGGCTCACTCCTTCTATTCTGTCGAGGAGCTCCTGCAAGAGCTAAAAAATTAAGCAAATTCCAGTGTTACATTCTTGATTTTCTTTATTTAAACTAACGACTTGTTGCCTGAATATGTTTCTTATATTTCATTTTATCTGTTTCTACAATCGTGTTATAATTTCATGTATTGACTCGTTCCATGACCATGGAGACTTCTCCTAAATGTGGTCCCACGGAACAATAAATAAATAAATAAATAAAATAAATAAATGCTGATACATTAATAACAGGTGTAACTGCCATGATGCTGTATTAAAACACGTAGTCGTGCATGCATGGTTTTGTACACGAGCCAAATCTTAGTTTGTGGGACGGAGTCCCATGCCTGTTGGTCAACATAGGGACGGTTAATGCTGTTTGTGGGTGACGCTGGAGTTGTCGTCCAATAATGTCCCATATGTGCTCCATTGGAAACAGATCTGGTGATCGGTCTGACCAAGGCAATATGTTGACAAACTGTAGAGCATGTAGTGTTACAACAGCGTTAGGTGGGCGAGAGTTATCCTGTTGGAAAACAGCCCCTGGAATGCTGTTCATGAATGGCAGCACATCAAAAAAATGGTTCAAATGGCTCTGAGCACTATGGGACTTAACTACTGTGGTCATCAGTCCCCTAGAACTTAGAACTACTTAAACCTAACTAACCTAAGGACATCACACACATCCATGCCCGAGGCAGGATTCGAACCTGCGACCGTAGCAGCCGCGCGGTTCCGGACTGCACGCCTAGAACCGCTAGACCACCGCGGCCGGCGGCAGCACAACAGGACGAATCACCAGACTGAAGTAAAAGTTCGCAATCAGGGTTCCTTGGATAACCGCGAGGGTGCTCCCGCTGTCACATGGAATCGCACCGCAGCATATAACTCGAGGTATGGATCCAGTGTGTCTAGCACGCAGACAGGTTGGTTGCAGGCCCTTAACTATCCTCTTTCTATCCAACACAACGTCATCACTGGTACAGAGGAACAACAAGTTTTTATCAAAATACACAACAGATCCCTCCCCGCCCTACAATGAGCTCTCGCTTGGTACCACCGAAGTGTTAAATGGTGATAGTTTGGGGCCAGTGGAATGCACGTTTAGGGAGTCTGGCTCGTAGCTATCGTCGAAGTAGCAGATTTGTTACAGTTCGTTGTGTCACTGTGGTGCCAACTGCTGTTCAAATTGCTGTTGCAGATGCAGTACGAAGCGCCAGAGCCATACGCGAAAAACGATGGTCTTCCACGTCGGTAGTGTCACGTGGCCGTCTGGCGCCCTGTCTCCTTGCGACTGTACGTTCTCGTGACCCCCGCTGCCAGAAATCATGTACAGTGGCTGCATTCTTGCCAAGTCTTTGTGCTACTTCACCCGATAGGTGACTCAAGAGCAACTTTTCGGTTAAATGAGCAGCGACACAGATTCGCAGGTGTAGTCCCCGAGTGTACGGAGACTGTGAGTTCGGACATGACGTTATAGGACCCACTGGCGAGTTCAAAGCGGATATACGGAGCTCATTCCTGATCTCTCGTGCTCGGATACGTTAACAAAGGTGAGGGCCCAGAACTGTTACCTCAAGCTCAGGATCAACGTCTCTACCATGGGAAGGATAATAATCACCAGAATTACCCAAGCCCATATGTAAAGACACAGACCCAGGCATATGTACTCGTTACCGTTAAGCGAATAACTTTTGACAGTACGTTGACCCACCATTTTGCCATGGAGTTCACTGAACTTCGCCGTCTGCCCGCCGATCGATTTCCAAGCAGTCACCTAAACCAGGAGGCACTTCGCCATGCTGCCACTTCACCACAACAGACCCGCACTGGCGCGTTATATACTGGCTGTTCGGCCAGGCTGATCATCAATCGAATCAGCGAGTCGTCGAGAAGTCAATCGTTGTAGGGTCTGGCCCCCACCCAGCCATTGCCGCTCTCTCTTACTTGGAAGGAAGGTCAACATGAAGATTCTCAGCACCTGCCATCGACGTCACAGGGTAAGAAGACAGCTACATCATCTACATCAGCCACAGTGAGAGCAAGTTTTCTTCCACACTGCAGCCAGAACAAGATCAGCTATTTCCTGGGAGAGAGATACTGTATCCAACGCCTACTTGGATTTCGAAGACAGCTAACAAGGTCTATAAATGAACGCAAACATCGCTGTCGACCTTCCCTAGCAATGCATGGGAACAGTAAGTACCAGAACACTTTCACAATTTTACGATTTCTCGTTTAGCGGTCCTGAATTACCTCCATGGCCATCTGGATTATTTTTGAATAACATGCTAATGGTTGAAGAAATAATTCTATGGGACTTCTTTTCGCTCTTTTATTCAGATCTGTAGCCTCATCCTTCCCGGTACCAAGTCCTGATTTAGTTGTCTGCATAAGTGTAGTTAGAAGTCAGGGCAGTTTCTTTTCATTCTTTCTCTGTGTGGAGGCTGCAACCCTAATGATAACTATTGACACTTCAATAAATGTATTATGAAACTTCTTTGAGTTAAAATGCATGTAAATGATTTTTCTTATCCTTTTATTTGAAGTAACTTGAAAATATTTTGTAAATGTCTTTTCTGAAAATGTCATTTTATGTACTGTGCTGGTAAGTTAAAGTAAGGGAAACTAGATTGTGTACGATAGAAAAACTGGAGAACAGTCACTCCGCAATTGAAAGGATTAGGCGTGTATGTAAAAGGTGGAAGGGCGCGGTTTACCACAAGAAGTCTTTGTAGCGAGAGAAGTCACTCGGCAACCAAAAGGCTTTCGCGGTAATGTAAAAGGTGGAAGGGCAAGGTTTGGCGCGAGAAGTCTTTGTGGCACAGATAGTCAGTGCCTAGCTGTTGACTATTCAGTATCCCAAGTGATCAATGAGGCGAAGACCTCTGGAAAAGTGAAATAGTTATGCCTCGGATTTGGATTTTTCATCATCCAATGTGTCATGGGATTTATTGGGTGCTTTGAAATCTATATTTGCAATGTCAAGAAGGTATTTTATAGAGAATACTGCGTCAGGAGCCACAATAGCACCATACGGCTCCGTTCTACCCCTACAGAATATCGCGGCTGCTTTCGTCTTTAGACAAAGTAAGAGCTAATGTTGTGAATGCATCCAAGGATCAGTGCTTGCTGAAGATTTCATATAGTAAACGGTTAAAACTAGCTTTGTTTCCAGTACCGTGCTTTATCTACCTCTTCATCAATATTCCGCGAGCTACCTGATGGTGTGTGCGGCAGAGGGTACTTAAGGTACTGATTCCTCCCGCTCCCCCCTTTCCCTGTTCCATTCGCGAATAGAACGTTGGGTAATGATTGTCGGTAAGCCTCCATATTAGCTCTAATTTCTTGAATTTTCTCGTTGTGGTCATTTCGAGAGAGGTATGAGGAAGGAAGTAATATATTGCCCGACTCTTCACGGAAAGCACTCTCTCGAAATTTCGATGGTATACCTCTCTGTGACGCACAACACCTCCATTCTAGCGTCTGCCACTGTAGTTGAGCGTCTCTGTAACGCTCTCGCACCGACTAAATGATTCTGTGACGAAATGAGCCGCTTTTCATTGGACTTTCTCTATCTCTTCTGTGAGTCCTACCCGGTAAGGATCCCACATTAATGAACAATACTCAAGAACCACTCGAACAAGCGCCTTGTAAGCCACTTCTTCAGTGGATGAATTACATTTCCTCAAGATTCTTCCGATGAAACTGTCTCGCATCTGCTTTTCCTAAGGTTTGTTTTATATGGTCATTCCTCTGAAGGTCGCTAGTGATAGATACTTCCGGATATTGTGTGGTGGTTAATGTTTGTAATCAGTTGTGTTTTCGTACAGTAGTGGATTTCTTTTCCTATGTGTACGTAATGTGTGACATTTGTTGCTACCTTCCTATACGCAATCGAATCACCTTCCAACAGTTTTAAAGTGCTTCCGACGCATTCAACATCGTTTATATATATGGTTAACAGTAACGGTCCTGTTACACTTCCTTGGAGTACTCCTGGAATTACCATTACATCTGTCTATTTTATTCCGTTAAGAGCAATGAGTTGAGTTCTGTCTGCAAGGAAATCTTGAATCCAGTCTTAAATCTCGTCCAATACTAGGTAAGCTCGCATTTATTTCACTAAATGGCAGCGCGGAATGGTGTCAGATGCCTTCCTCAAGTCGAGGAACAACGCATCAACATGACCACCCAAGATCTCAGTTTACAGAACCCATGTTGATTTTTATAGAGGGGACTGTCGTTCTACAGAAACATCATGAACACAAAACATGTTCCATAATTCTGAAGCAGACTGACATCAACGACATAGACCTATAATTATATGCATCTGTCCTACCACCCTACTTGAAAACAGGAATGACCTGCGCTATTTTCCAGTTTCGAGGGACTATAGTTGCGCTCTACCAAAATTATGGTTCGGTAGTTTTGGAACACTACATAAACGACATAATAAATGGTAGAATTACAGGCAGTATTGGTAGAACTGGTAGGGAAAGAAGCATAAATGAATTTATAAGAGAGTAACTAGGAGCCGACGGCTTCTGTCTTTTCTTGTTTGGTTGGTTTTTGTTTTGCACATAATTAGAACCGCACATTATTCAATGTTAATTCAAGGTGATTTTTATATCCTTATAAACTGTATTTTATAAGCAACAGAAATGAGTTGATTGCACATCTCCTGCGCTTTCTTGTAATCAAAGAATTACTGTTGATACAAGTACAGTTTACATGCACAAAGATAAAAAAGTATATATAATTATTGTTGTTATTTTGTACTCAACAGAATGTTCTTTATCATAATGGAAGGTAAGAGTTTCCTGTTATTTTTGATAAACGCGAAAGTTGTTTATGAATAGCAGAAACACATTTTATGTAAGTTCGAAGAAGTACTGAAACGATGCTTGACATTTTTGTTTCCGGTTTTTTTTCATTTTATCTTATTGTCGATAAAACTGAATTTTCCAGAGCAGAATGATAAATCTGTATTATTTTCTTTATTTTTACTACGGCATCCATCTGTTTCACGTTACAAATCAACAATTTTCGAATAAAACCTAAATGAAACATTGCCAATTTCAGTTTTGCTGTAAATACTGTTTATTCTTAAGTAACATACAGGAGAATAACTGTAGAATAAAAATGTTCTGTATTTTACGCGATCCTTTACATATCCTCACTTAGTTTCTATACGGTTCACCACTTCCGGGTTTTGGGTGAAGCCAGTAAGATATTGATCGCATACGTAAAGAAAGCTATCGTTGTGAGATAACGCCCAATACATGTGCAACACACCCAACGTATGAATAATACGGGTACGACCTTAACTGACTAAATCTACTAGGAAAATTACCGTAGTGTAGGCTTGCTTATGGTAAGTACGGTAGCCTAGGGTAGTTTTATAACTCTACTAGGTACCTTTCGTTGCTCCAGGATAAATTGCTCCTAGAAGAGAAGCAAGCGCTTTAGCATAATCTCTGTAGAATGTTTTAGGTACCTCATCTAGTCCTGATGGCTTTCCATTACAAAGGGATTGTGTTTTTTTTCTCTGTTCCGCTATCAATTATCTTAGCACCTGCATTTCGAAGTTTGTATGACGATTGAAAAGAGGGACCGTATTACGATTTTCTGCGGTAAGACAGTTTTGGAAGACCGAATTCAGTATTTCGGGCTTCTCTCTCTCATTTTCCGTTTTGGTGTCGTTAAGGTTACGATCAACACCTTCACTGTGCGATACTAATGGTAATATTGGCGATGACAGGGGCACTAATGCGGAGTTACTAAACACAATTTTCCGTAATTCCTTCATCAAAGAAGACGAAGTAAATATTCCAGAACTAGAACCTAGAACAGCGGCCAACGTAAGTAACTTAGAAGTAGATATCCACGGTGAAGCGAGGCAGCTTAAATCACTCAAAGTAGGTAAGTCTCCCGGCCCACGTAATATATCAATTAGATTACTTTCAGAGTATGCTGCCGTATTTATCAATCGTGTAGAACCGATGGCACAAAGAGATCCGTAGTAAAAGACAGGAAAGTTGCACAGGTCGCACCAGTATTAAGGAAAACAACTAGTAGTAATCCGATGAATTACAGACCCATATCACCGACGTTGATTCCCAGTATGGTTTTCGAAGATATACTGTGTTCAGAGATCAAGAATTACATCGAAGGTGACGGTTTATTGACACATAGCGCGTATTAAGAAAACATCGTTCTTGTGAAACACAACTAGCTCTTTATTCGTGCTATCGATTTGGGATGTCGAAGTATTCCATGTTCCTAGAGTGCCAGAAGGCTTTCGACCTCGTTCCTCACAACAGACTTCTAAACAAATTTCGTGCCTTTGCACTATCGAGGCTGCTGTGGCAGAGCGGTTCTAGGCTCTTCCGTCCGGAAACGCGCTGCTGCTACGGTCGCAGTTTCGAATCCTGCCTCGGGCATGGATGTGTGTTGTGTCCTTAGGTTAGTTAGGTGTAATTAGTTCTAAATCTAGGTGACTGATGACCTGAGATGTTAAGTCCCATAGTGCGTTGAGCCATTTGAACCACTTTTGATGCACTATCGCTTCAGTTGTGGGGCCTGATTCGTGGTTTTCTGTATGAAAGGTCACAGTACGTAGTAACTGCATGAAAGCCATCGATTAAAACAAAATGGAAATCAGGCGTTCGATAAGGACGTCTGAAAGGCCCTTTGCTGTTAGTAACCTACATAAACGCTTTAGAAGACAATCGGAGCAGCTCTCTGAGACTGTTTGCCGCTGATGCTGTCATTTACCGTCTGGTGAAGTCACCATAAGATTAAAGCGAATTGCGAAATGACTTAGACACGATATTTGTATGGTGAATGGTGCGAGAATGTCTTTAAATAAGAAAAAATGTGAGGTTATCCACCTAAATACGAAAAATGGTTCAAATGGCTCTGAGGACTATGAGACTTAACATCTGAGGTCATCAGTCCCCTAGAACTACTTAAACCTAACTAACCTAAGGACATCAGACAGATCCATGCCCTAGGCAGGATTCGAACCTGCAACCATAGCAGGTTCCGGACTGAAGTGCCTAGAACCACTCGGCCACAGCGGTCGGCCCTAAATACGAAAAGAAATCCGTTAAATTTCGTTCACACGCTAAATCTTACTAGTTTAAAGGCTGTCATTCAACTAAATATTTCGAAATGAACAATTTAAACTGGAACTATCACATATATAATGGTGTGGGGAAAACAAGACTGCAAGATACTAACAGGGCACCTAGAAGGTGCAACACGCCTACCGAAGATATAGCTTTTGAATTTTTTCCGTTTTGCCACATATCTCCACCCGCAGCACTGAATATCTGATGTTGAGTATTCATATACTCTGTAACTTGTATCATGTCACTCTTGCTAAGCAAAAATATTTTCCTTCCTTTCTTAACATTTCTTGTAATTCCCGTCGTTATAAATGCTACCTCAGCCTTGTGGTCATTGATACCCTCCTTTATGTTAACTGATTTGTGAAGTTCAGGAGGCTAGGAGGCCTAAGACGTAACTTTCAGGAGTTAGTTCTGTAACTGAATGTTCTAAGTAACTTTCTGACAAGACATTCAAAGTAATGTCACAAGAATTCCTGTCTGTGACACCAGTTTTCATAGAATAACTCTCACCACGCTGACAGCCGCGTGTTCTCAGGCGCCTTGTCACGGTTCGAGCGGCTCTCCCCCCCCCCCCCCCCAAACCCCCCCCCCCCTCGTTGGAGGTTCAAGTCCTCCCTGGGGCACATGGGTGTGGTGTGTGTTGTCCTTAGCATAAGTTAGTTTAAGTTAGATTAAATAGTGAGCAAGCTTTGGACCGATGACCTCAGCAGTTTGGTCCCATAAGATCTTAACACACAAAAAAATAATAACTCTCCCAATCTATAACTGGCAATTTGAAATCACTCCTATTACAACAACATGATGAAAAAATGTATTGACGAAATTTTGCAAGTTCTCTCTGAAGCACTGTCACTACAGTTGCTGATTCAGGTGGTCTATAAAAGCATCTGAGTAACATTTTTGACCGACCTTTGACGCATAGCTTCACCCAAATTAATTCACATTCGGATTCGGTGATATCCTAGATAGATTCATCGATTTATTTACTGCGATACGTATCCTTACGATAAATATTCCAATCTGAATTGACGTGCAGGCCTCGGTGGCCGAGCAGTTCTAGGCGCTTCAAAATGGTTCAAATGGCTCTGAGCACTATGAGACTCAACTTCTGAGGTCATTAGTCCCCTAGAACTTAGAACTAGTTAAACCTAACTAACCTAAGGACATCACACACATCCATGTCCGAGGCAGGATTCGAACCTGCGACCGTAGTGGTCTCGCGGTTCCAGACTGCAGCGCCTAGAACCGCACGGCCACTTCGGCCGGCTAGGCGCTTCAAGTCGGAACCGCGCGACTGCTACAGTCGCAGGTTCGAATCGTGCCTCGGGCAAGGATGTGTGTGATGTCCTTAGGTTAGTTAGGTTTAAGTAGTTCTAAGTTCTAGGGGACTGGTGACCTCCGATGTTAGGTCCCATAGTGCTCAGAGCCATTTGAACCATTTTTGAATTGACTTTTCCATTGTTGTTCACTTCCAGTTTCAACCAATGGCCTGTTTCTAGCACTGCATGCATGCTATAACCTTCAATAATCGATACTAATTCTGGCAAGTTACCATCGATTCTCCTTCAGTATACTAACATCATATTAACATTTTCTAGTTTTGATCCGCTGATTCGAACATTCTCTGAGCATAATGAGGCTGATGTATCTTCGATTCGGTAGACAATTTATCTCTCATCCCTAGAGGGTGTTTCTCTAAACTAGAAAACGCCCATGTGCACGCCACACGTACGTACTTCGCAGCCTTAGTAGTCGCTTCCTGTGTGTAATGCACGCCTGACGTAACCGTAGAACTTTCCACCCGATAGCGGAGGTCGAGGAATTCGCATCCGATAGCGTCGCTGTAACGTCTGAGACTTTGGTTTAGGTCTTCCATTCTGCACCAAACCAGAGGACCACAATCGACCCTGTGTACGATGCTACAAATAGTGAGCTTAACTCGCAGCCTGTGTGCGATGGTAGCTGTCTACCAAATCAGCCATCCGCCTGTAGGATTCATTCACCTTGATAGGATCCTACGTCCGTTACAACAATGTTCAGAGTTTTCCTTTTATGAAAAATTGGAAGTGCTTAAATGATCAATTACAATAATCAAAAAGAATTGCAAGCTTTGTCGTGGAGTAACATGATTTTGATTTGCAACAGTGATTACAAAATGGTTCAAATGGCTCTGAGCACTATGGGACTTAATATCTGAGGTCATCAGTCCCCTAGACTTAGAATTACTTAAACCTAACTAACCTAAGGACATCGCACACATCCATGCCCGAGGCAGGATTCGAACCTGCGACTGTAGCAGCAGCGCGATTGCAGACTGAAGCGCCTAGAACCTCTCGGCCACAGCAGCCGGCACAGTGATTACAGAAACAAACTATTCGGCATAATAATTTGGAAGCCTATAGTAGTCATGTTAGTGTAACGCATTTGTAAACAGTGATTTTGTGTGTATATTTTCTTTTGTGTACGTTATCATTATCGCGTGTGATTGAAAAGGTTAATCAGGAATTGTTTAATCAGACAGAACACTTTTAGGGTCCCACCACCATCATTTAAGCAGAAAATAAGAGTGAAAGTTCATTGAATGCTTAATTAATCATTATTAAACTATTTGTACTGTTAAAATCATAAGTTACGTCAGCTTAGTTATACTGTAAAATATTCGGGGCCCCCACGTATAACTCATTTTCTGCGCTATGCAAAAGTCTACATACAATACATGAAATTCGTTAGTGTATTAGTTAAAATAACATCTTAGTAACTATTTCAAAATTACTGACTTTCTGTAGTGTAGTTTTAGAGCCACCTCATGTCTAAAATTATCTGTACCTGCGTCGTAATTAGCGCTATCCTTCACACTCTAAAGCAGACAGTTTATGTTAGTGTGAAGTAGTTTGTTGCCACTAAACAAAACCAGACAGTAGCTCTGCTCATGAATAGTCACTTATGCTAACACATGCCAGAGTGCGCTGTTGGTTTCGTTGAGATTTTCCGAACAAATTTCTAATTGAAGTGAATTTAATACAGCAATTAGTTTGCAGTATATGTGCTTGAAATTATTTTTCCCTAATTAGGCTGGCGCCAGTGTTCAGTTGCAGGACCACATCTTTTACTTTGCAACTATAACGACGCTGGTACTATTCCCAGTAGAATAAATGTTACAGCGTGAGTACGTTAACTTTCAGTCTACGGTTTATAGTCCGTTTACGTTCCGTCAACACACGATTTCGGTCAGCCTTAAATCCTATCAAAAGGACGGCTTCTTAAGGTGGAATTGCTGTTTTAGTAATCCCCTGGGGTATTCTAAGGCGTGTGAACGTTTGTTAGCTTTTCTTTCGAACCTGGCTCAGAGGCTTGAGTTCATCTACATGGATACTTTGCAAATCACATTTAAGTGCCTGGCAGAGGGTTCATCGAACCACCTTCACAATTCTCTATTATTCCAATCTCGTATAGCGCGGAAAGAACGAACACCTAAATCTTTCCGTATGAGCTCTGATTTCCCTTATTTTATCGTGTTGATCGTTTCTCCCTACGTAGATCGGTGTCAACAAAATATTTTCGCATTCGGAGGAGAAAGTTGGTGATTGGAATTGTGTGAGAAGAATCCGTCGAAGCAAAAACGCATTTCTTTTAATAATGTCCAGCCCACATCCTGTATCATTTCAGTGACACTCTCTCCCACATTTCGCGATAATACTATACTTGCTGCCCTTCTTTAAACTTTTTCGATGTACTCCGTCAGCCCTATCTGGTAAGGATCTCACACCGCGCAACTGTAGTCTAAAACAGGACGGACAAGCGTAGTGTAGGCGGCTTCCTTAGTAGGTCTGTTAGATTTTCTAAGTGTCCTGCCAATAAAACGCAGTCTTTGGTTAGCCTTCCCCACAACATTTTCTATGTGTTTCTTCCAATTTAAGTTGTCCGTAATTGTAATTCCTAGGTATTTAGTTGAATTTACGGCCTTTACATTTGACTGATTTATCGTGTAACCGAACTTTAACGGATTCCTTTTAGCACTCATGTGGATGACCTGACACTTTTCGTTATTTAGGGTCAACTGCCAATTTTCCCACCATTCAGATATCTTTTCTAAATTTGTTTTTATCTTCTGATGACTTTATTAGTCGATAAACGACAGCGTCATCCGCAAGCAACTTAATCCAGCTGCTCACATTGTCTCCCAAATCTTTTATATAGATAAGGAACAGCGAAGGGCCTATAACACAAACTTGGGGAACGCCAGAAAGCACTTCTGTTTAACTCGATGCCTTTCCGTCAGTTACTACGAACTGTGACCTCTCTGACAGGAAGTCACAAATCCAGTCACATAACTGGTACGATATTCCATAAGCACGCAATTTCAATATAAGCCGGTTGTGTGGTACAGTGTCAAAAGCCTTCTGGAAATCCAGAAATATGGAATCGATCTGAAATCCCTTGTCAATAGCACTCGACACTTCATGCGAATAAAGAGCGAGTTGTGTTTCACAAGAACGATGTTTTCTAAACCCATGATGACTGTTTGTCAATAGACCGTTTTCTTCGAGGTAATTCATAATGCTCGAACACAATATATGTTCCAGAATCCTGCTGCATATGGACGTTAATGATATGGGCCTGTAATTAAGTAGATTACTCCTACTACCTTTCTTGAATATTGGTGTGACCTGCGCAACTTTCCACTCTTTGGGTACGGGTCTTTCGTCGAACGAACCGTTGTATATGATTGACAAGTATGGAGCTAATGCATCAGCTTACTCTGAAAGGACCCTAATTGGTATACAGCCTGGATCAGAAGACTTTCTTTTATTAAGTGATTTAAGTTGCTTAACAATTCCGAGAATATTTACTTCAACGTTAATCTTGTAGGCAGCTGTTCTTGATTCGAATTCTGGAATATCTACTTCGTCTTCTCTTCTGAAGGCATTTCGGAAGGCTGTGTTTAGTAACTCTGCTTTGGCACCACTGTCTTCGATAGTATCTCCATTGCTATCAAGCAGAGAAGGCATTGATCGTTTCTTGCCACTGACGTACTTCAAATACGACCAGAATCTCTTTGGATTTTCTGCCAGGTTTCGAGACTATGTTTCGTTGTGGAAACTGGTATAAGCATCTCGCATTGAAGTCCGTGCTAAGTTTCGAGCTTCTGTAAAAGATCGAAAATCTTGGGTATTTTGCATCTGTTTAAATTTGGCACGTTTGTTTCGTTGTTTCTGCAACAGTGATCTGACACGTTTTGTGTACCAAGGAGGATCAGCCCCGTCGTTTGTTAATTTATTTGGTTTAAATCGCTCAACTGCTGCCAATATTATTTCTCTGAATTCAAGCCACATCTGGTCTACACTTATATCATTAATTGTAAGGAGTGGACATTGTCTCTCAGGTCAGCGTCAAGTGAATTTTCATCTGCTATTTTGAATAGGTATATTTTTCGTTTATTTTTGGAGGATCTGGGGGCTACAATATTAAATCTCGCTACGACAACCCTGTGTTCACTAATCCCTGTATCCGTTTTGATGCTCATTATTAACTCAGGATTATTTGTTGTTAAGAGGTCAAGTGTGTTTTCAGAACCATTTACTATTCGTGTGGGCTCATGAACTAACTGCTCGAAATAATTTTCAGAGAATGCGTTTAGCACAATTTCGGATGATGTTTTATGCGTACCTCCGGAATGAAACAAGTATTTTCGCCACTGGTAAAGACGAGTATTGCCTCCTTTCCAAAAACGTCAGCCTTGCGATTGGCCAAGTCAAATCCAGTACGTGATACTGTCAAAAATTCCAATCCCTTTTTCTTCTTCTTGTTCAAAAACTTTGAGTGAGGCTATGGCAATGACTTTCCACGCTTTTTCGCAACCTGCTGGTCAGCCTAGCGCTTGCCGCTGCTCTGTTGTTATTAGGGATTGGCCGTCGTCCTCCCCCACACTAAAGAAGTCATACCGGATACTACGTCCGGAGAGGCTTTCTAAATCTGTTGGAACGACACTGCGTCGAGGCCTTGGTGAGACTCGATGTTCCTCTGCAGCTAATTCAGGCTGAGATATGCAAGTTAGGCCTTTGTTTGACTTGAAAGTATCAGCACCTTCATGATAAAGCAGTAATGAGTCGTGCATCCGTCATTGATATTTTACATGTGAAGATTAGTAATTTTCGTCTATGATTTTGACTTTCGCGTTCGGGAACTGCTCTCACGTTGTGTTTTCCCTTGCGGTCGCCACAAGCTATCAGTGGTTAACTTTTCATAACTAGGATTCACAGTCATGTGAAATTTCTTGCACTACTTAGCAGCGTTACGAGAATGACAACGGCATATAAATGTGTCGGCTTGTATAAAGTAGACATGGCTTAAAGCCAAACCATCTGCACTTGATAATGGCCTAAGGCCGAAATTACAATAGTGGAAATAAAAAGTTTAACAGTTACTGGTGTATACATGATGTCTTTCAAGAAACTATCACCCATTAGCTGTAATTCCATTTATTTTCTAACAAGTCACTAAATGTGGTTAACTTAATGAAGGTTTAATCGGGAGCAAGTTTTAGCGATAACGAAATTTCGATAGTAGAGTGGACTCGTCGTCTTTCATGAATGGGGACCTACGTGTTTCTTTTTGTGACTATTGATACTTGTTGTAAATGATTCTTTTCATTCAAATGGCGAATATAATTCCGTGTCTTTGGAAACTCTATGTTGAGGAAATTCAAGTACCGCCTTCGTGAAGTACTGGACACCAAGTGCCAACAGAGTGGTGCCTTTCGATTAACGATTCCTTTTACCTGAAGGAACTCGATTCTCCGAGTGTAACCGATACTTGCGCTCCTAACTTTAAGCCCACAAATTGAATTTACTTAACTTTATCCAAGATTGCTATAGCGGGTCACCCCGCCCCCCTACCCCACTCTTCGCTTACCTATGTCTGTTCAAGCTTCCCATTCAACCTGCACGATTGCACGATACTAAATTTGTCCTGAGTAATCCTTCATGTGGATTATGAGGCATTCCTGTTAAGTCTCATACGTAATTTAGTAACCAAATTTTTCGTGTTTTCTCCTTCGTATTTTAAACTTCATTTGTGTGTATGTGAAAGGAATCACAGCTCCCTAAGTTTTCAGCGCATTTCCCTTGCATCAACTGGTAATGATTTCGTGTAATAAACTAACGATTTTGTTCTCGAATTGAGTGTTGACCAAAATCACTCCATTTCTCCTAGTCGGACAGAGGTATTGTTCAGACAATGATAGAAGCGTTCACTAACTGTGATAAATTAATTCGTCATCGCACTGTGGCATCGGACTACATGCGTTTTACCGTTGTGTTTCTCCATTACCGTATCGATCTAAGAGATCAAGGCTGCAAGTTCCTCATTTGATTACGATTCATTGTGACCCTTCTATGTGCTGCAGGCGGAATTTTCTTTTGCCTATGAAACAAAGGAATCGACGAACGTCTATTACTTGGTGACCCTCTTCGCCAAAGAATAAGTTTGAATGATACTGAAATATACTTTCCCTATGTACACGTATTGCAATATGAACTCTTTTTATAACAACCAAATATAGGGACGATAAAACACCATTCTTTAATTGCTCTATAATTAAACGCCAACTCCATTCGTTATATCCATGCAGTTTGATTTTTAGACAACATGTTTCCTGTTGAAAATTATCTGTGTTGAAATGGACATTCTTTCTTGACATTTATGTAAATCAGATAGTATAAAGAAACGAATTCTCAAATTCAGTGCGATCCAATCATAAAAGATGATCTGTCGGCATTGTTGAACAACAGGCAAACCGTGTGAATAAGCTTCAGCTCCTCACCGGACTGAGAGAGACAGCAATCATCAAAAGTAAGAGCTATAAAGTAAATATCCTGAAAGCTTGTATTTCATATTCATCAGTACAATTTTAGCCACACTGTTCCAAAGATAGTGGAGTAGGAATGGTAACTGTGTTTAAGTACAGGAGGTAGAACGATTCATTTGACACTTGTGAGCTACCTTTGACATTTGAAAGCTCACATTACTTTCTAGGCAGGCAACAATTTCCCGCATTGAATAGTGTAGTGTATCGAAGAGAAATGAAATTAATGAAGTTGTAAATTCCAAATTTTTGGTTGCGCATATTAATCGAAACGGGAACTGGATAAAAGGTACAGTAGACATATTAAAAGGTCTAGATTCAGCAACTTCGTCCATGTGAATATTAGGTGAATATAAATTATGTTCTGTGTGGATTTTATTTGATTGATATTCTACCAGATAATATTTTGAGAGTAGTCACTCAATATGGCAAACACTATTTGTAATTCACGTGAAAGTGATTACAATTTTGTTTGAGGTTCACGTTAATACTTCCGGTATGCGTCTGTTTAAGCACAAGAACGTAGCTTTTTTTCAGTAAAATTCTTGTATAAATGCTACACGGATTGCTGGCCACGTCATGTTTTTATTTAATATCAACCTTACGACGACTTCCTCTTTCGTCACGTTAGGAGATCTGTAGGCCGTGTGGTACTCTATTTACTTCGTCGAATTACGTCATGGAGTCGTCACGAGCTCACAGAACTTCCATATGGTACCAGAGATTAACTCGATGTCTGTGATACCGGAACATGGGTAGCGATGCTGATTTCGTTAGGTTGTGGATAATCCAGCTTATTTCTCTGTAGCCTTTCAGCAGCACGCACCCATTTCCATGAAGCACTGAGGATATAGCGGCTCTAGCGGTTAAAGCTGCTGCTGTACATTCTCATCACAACGGCTTCTTTGATGACAGAGACGCAGTAAGTAGGTGCATGGGTTACGATTTCTGTTACATTATAGAGGATCTTTTAGACTGTGTTCGGCAACGGCATATTTGTCGAAATCGCGGTATTTGATGTGACATCGATGCTCTGTGTGTTGTTCTGGAATCGTGCCTACGTTTCACGACTGTTTGTCTGTTAGACTGCATAAACTCTCAAAAGCACCTTGGTAGTTCACAATACAGGGAGTTGGCCAAGGTTCTCGACAAATAATTTTTTGCAGAGTGAAGTTTAAGCAGATAGTTTCTGATTGTGTGGGAGAATCTTAATCGACAGTGTTCAGTAAAATGCACATTGCGTAGAATACAGTGTACAGAGTATTCAAGCAACAATATCCACAACTGCACAATTAAAAACTGTGTGCAGACAGGTTTGTTAATATATTAATTTATGATTCATGCAGTGAAATGGGAAGCTGTAAGTTCGAAAACTTACGATGAGCTCACGATGTTTCTATAAAGTTTAGGCATTTTAGGTCAATTGGAAACTAAGTAACCAAGAGTAGGAATCCTATACCATGTATATAATTTTGGCCTAAAATTTTTTGGACGCATGGAAAACAGCAGAAGAAGCTTATTGGATGGTTAGGTTTGTGGATTTTAAGCGCTAATTTCCTAATCAAACCTTTTCAGAACAAAATTCTCATTAACATGAACCCTCAGCCTCCAAAATTTCAGTCTCCATTTAAAATCCACAAACCTAACCATCCGATACGCCCGATATCTAATAGTATGAACAGTGTGTACCATGATTTGTCCCAATTTCTACATGAAACTCTGAAAAAATCATTCGTCTTCGAGAACAATTATTCCGTCCCTAACAGTCACGTCTTAGTCCAAAAAGTAAAAGATTTAGAATGCAGTTCAGACACCAAGTTGGTTCCTTTCGATATCAAAAATATTTATATTAATGTCCCTGTACGGGAAACGCTTACAATAGTAGAAAAAAATTTACGTCATTTCAAAAAAAGATCTTTCAGATGAACAAATCACTGGCTTCGTTTATCTCATCACAGTCGTAGTCAAGTCCAACTATTTTCAATTTAATGAACATTTGTACCAGCAATCCGACGGTCTCGCTATGGGAAATCCCTTAGCTGGTATCCTTGTTGATATCTTCATCAACTCTCTAGAAGAAAAGCTTTTAATTGTTTTTCAGCTACATCACTAAGCATTCTTTCCTATTTCAGATACGTTGATGATATTTTAATCATCTACAAAGGACCCACTGATGGAACTGACCGTATCTTTAATCTTTTGAATGATCTTCATCAGAAAATATCTTTCACCATCGAACTTGAAAACGTGGCCCTCCAATTAAACTTTCTTGACTTGACGCTTACCATAGAATAAAATAAAATCTCCTTCAATATTTTTCGTAAAGTTACATATACTGACCAGATCGTACCTGCCTCTTCCACTCATCCACAGTCCCACAAAAAAGCCTTCTTTCACTCAGCTATTCACCGAGCTACTTCCATTCCACTTTCGAAAGAAAAGTTCAATGACGAAATCAATTTACTCAAAACGATAGCAGTTGACAACGAGTATAAACCTAACATAGTAGGTGACCTCCTTAAAAAGAAAACTACTAAAAGAGTTACTACGCTCGGCACCTCTATTATTGACTCAAGCCAAAAAACAATTTCTCTATTCCTTTCGTGGGGCCCATCTCCTATCAGATCCAACGCCTTCTTCGAAATAAATACGACTGCAACGATGTCGTTTCTACCAATAACAATTTGAAAAAAAGCTTCATTCATAATTTACAATCTAGTCGTTCCTCTTTAGAAAATTTTGGCGTTTACAAAATTGTCTGCGTTACCTGCTCTTCTTACTACATAGGACAAACAGGAAGTGCCTTTACAACTAGATATAAAGAACACCTGCTAAGAAAAAATGGCACCAGCCCCCAAAATTCGTCCTATGCCAACCATCTTCTAATTACAGGTCACGCACCTAAAGCTATTTGCGGTAGCAACATTTTGCACACAGAAAAGAAAGGGCGTAGATTAGATATTCTATAAGAATTACAGATTTTTAAAAATATTTCTAAAAATGATAGCCTCATTCTCAATGAACAGCTGCAGCTACGTAATAAAAATTCCTTCAGCGGTATAAAGCTGTTACTTGACATTTCACTGCGAGTCTCTTTACACAGTTTGAAGAAATGTTCTTTTCCCTCTAAATCACACTCATAATTTTAATTATTAAATGGTTTTGTTGGCCATATTCCATGTAATAATGCTTTCTATAAGCTGTCGTTCAGCCCTCTCTGTATTTTCACAATAACGATTGGTTCAAATGGCTCTGAGCACTATGGGACTCAACATCTGTGGTCATAAGTCCCCTAGAAGTTAGAACTACTTAAACCTAACTAACCTAAGGACATCACACACAACCATGCCCGAGGCAGGATTCGAACCTGCGACCGTAGCGGTCACGCGGTTCAAGACTGAAGCGCCTTTAACCGCACGGCCACACCGGCCGGCTTCACAATAACGTTTTATGTTTTATACAGGGTGAAAAGTATTTAAACCGACAAACTCTGGGAGGTTATAGGGGACATCAAAACAAATATTTTTCCACAATGTCATTTTTTCCTATGAGGAATATTTAAACCGATAGAGGAAGATTTCTCTGGCGGCAAATTAATTAAACCAACAAACACTTTCCCATTTTTTATGACCAATAGACATCACATTAACACTACCCAATGTCAATTACAGTAGATGTTCAAAAATGCCTCCATTGACACGTAAACAAAGGTAACACCGTCGGATCATATTCTTCCTGACACGGGCAATAACCTCAGGAGTGTCCTGAATTGTTCCTGATGCTGCTATCCGGGCAACCAGATCCTCTTCTGATGCAACAGGAGTTGCGTAAACAAGGTTGCGCATCTATCCCCACACAAAAAAGTCCAGAGGGGACATATCTGGGGATCGAGCACGCCATGGTACAGGATCACCTCTATCAATCCACGTTTCTGGGAACCGTCGGTCCACGAATCGACGCACACGACGACTGAAACGTGCCGGCGCCCCGTCATGCTGGAACCACATGCGTTGTCTTGTAGGGAGCGGGACGTCTTCCAGCAATTCTGGCAATGCTCTGGCGAGAAAATTATAATAGTGACTGCCATTTAATGGCCTAGGTAGCAGATATGGCCCAATTAAACAATCCCCAACAACACCGACCCACACATTAACGAAGAACAGCACTTGATGAGCGCTAGTAACTGTGGCATGTGGGTTATCCTCACTCTGGGTGGATAATCCACTGGTTCCAGGTTGTGGACACGCTGTAAGTGAAATGGACGTAACAATTGCTCACGAAGGACGGTTCTTACATTCGTCTGATTCGTTCCCATGTTACGTGCAATTTCACGAGCGCTGATTGAAGGATCCCGCTCCACATGCTGCAAGATAGCTTCCTCAAATTGCAGCGTTCTTACCGTGCCACAGCGTCCCTCTCCAGGTAATCTGCTAAATGCCCCGGTCTCGCGCAGACGTTAGTACACAGCAGCGAAGGCCGTATGATGCGGGATACGGCGATTACGATATTGTTGTTGATAAACCTGCTGTGCAGCTCGTCCGTTGTGGTGCGCTAGGTACTACGCACCAACCATATCAGTGTACTCACACCAGGTGTATCGCTACATTAGTAAACAGAGACAATGCACTACTACACTGGTGGACAGCAGTTGCCTACAACTGAAGAGCGTAATACGGCCTCTAACAAATAGTTCAAATGGCTCAGAGCACTATGGGACTTAACATCTATGGTCATCAGTCCCCTAGAACTTAGAACTACTTAAACCTAACTAACCTAAGGACATCACACACATCCATGCCCGAGGCAGGATTCGAACCTGCGACCGTAGCGGTCACGCGGTTCCAGACTGAAGCGCCTAGAACTGCACGGCCACACCGGGCGGTCGGCCTCTAACAACTGAAGAGCGTAATACGGCCTCCACCGATTTAAATAATCTTCATAGGATCCCAGAGTTTGTCGGTTTAAATACTTTTCACCCTGTATTGTGCTTCTAAGCTCTGATGCAGACAAAATGTTACGTTGTCTGCCGCTGTCAGACATTTTGATTTTCATTATGTGCTGAACATTTTATCTGCCTACACTTGAATGTGAAGTAGCCTAATTGTGCCTACGGCTACTAGATGGCACGCTCGTTGTAATTCCATGTTCACCTGGCCGCATTTGTTAACGCGGACACCTCAGTCCATTGCATCCTGTGGCCGTATAGGTATGAGCAGCCCATAGTGGCTCGTCTTCATTTATTCTATCTTGAATATTTTGTGACTAAAGACGTTTTGGCGTGTTAATTATTTTGTATGTGACATGTGAGTACTGCTTATATCTTTTACTGTTAATCAGTTCTTACTCTCCTTATATAAAAATGTCTTACCCTGTAACTCAGTGACTATGTTATAGGCCACTTTAATCGTTTTCAATTCTGATGAAGGCACTCCTAGTAGTGTGGAAACCAGGTTAATTAAGCCTAAAAATATTGACCGAGGGCTTATTTCTTGCAGCTGTAAATAATTATTGACTGGATTTTCATTTAAAATACTTAACTATAGATATTGCTCTTTTTAGACTAGTGTACCGTTTAGAATGTTTTATCCAGTTTTAATGAAATATTTTGAAAGATTTTTTCAACCTTTTTTCGGGAAAGACACATATTAGCACCTCTTTTTTTTAATACAGTTTTAAGAGCTTTTTGTGAATCTTAGATTTCGAATAGAAATAATTTGTATTAATTATCAGTTTGCCTGCTTTTCGAACTTTCATTATAGTTGTTAATGAAGGTCATATACGTAGATATTTTCCAAAAGAGTGCACCTATCAAAGTTTCTAGCCAGACTCGTGATGTTTCATTTGTTTCGTTGAAAATTATCGACCCGGCATAGCGTGATGATGCTTTAGTCACTAATTTTAACCTTCAGACGCGGAACGAAATCAGAGGGCCCTTTTTTTTGTCAAAATAAAAACGGCAATTGCCTTTCCACAGAATGTTACCTACAGCGCCTACCCGGCTCTGCTCGACTGCATAGTGCATTTTACGAAGGGAGACTCGAGTAAACTAAACGTCAAAGTATTTGAGACGGCTTGCGGTCTCGGATATTGGTTCCCCGCCACCCCACCGCAGCCGCTCTCTGCTGCCTGTCCGCTCAGGGAAACCTCGCTGACAGCCTTCCGCTTTTCCGCGCTTGAAAAGGTCGCGCGTGGTTTAAGAGGGGACTGTGCTGCTACTGCATGGCTTAGTCTACTGTAAAAGTATTCCCACAAGCAGTAAATGAACTGTGAGCGGGCTTATTAGGGATGGGAAAAACCGAACGGTTAAAACAGATACCGGTATTTTAGTCCCGAAGAGCCAGTGTTTTTCGATATTTGTTTGGTCTCAGTTATAAAAGGTTTTTATTTTTTTACTAATAACCGCTTAAAAACAGGTACATCAATGTCATAGCAATGCTAATAAAATTTTTAGTTTTTTCAATAATTTTTTTGAACCAGTAATGATTATTCGTAAAATTTCAATTGCTTTCAAATATTGGGCTATTACAGAAAATGCGAAAAGCGATAAGTGCTATTTTAATAACAAGGTGACAAATATAAAGGAGCGACAAACATAAGACATAAAAACCGGTATAGCATAGCTGAGACAATACTGCACCCACAATTCTTTATTAATCAGAAACAATGATCCCTTATTTTCCTGGGACCAGAGTAGACGGTTTATGCCAGGCCTCTCATTTGTCGCCCAAAATTAATTATCAATCGTAGGACGTTCTGTGGCTTCTGAAGGCTTGGTATCGTATTTGAGTGCTATTGTTTCTGACGAAACGAGTCGACTTACGGATCAACACATCACAGAACGAGTATCTGTGAACATATTGGACAATAATTCACTACTGAAATTTTAACTATTGTCAAGTAATTGTTCCTGCTAAATGTTCTATTTTATCTGCTATGTAGTGTGTTCATCAGAATTTTTAGTTTTGTCATCAAAAAATCAACTGTGTTCAAATTCCTGTGAAAAGTAAATAAATCTATTTCACTACAAAACGGGTTTTCACATGAAGTACTCAAAGAAAAGGAACACCAAACATTTTCGACAAAAGCTTATTATTTGTTGACAATTTCTATGAAAGAATAAAAGAGGAAATAAATTAAGAAATTAAGGCAAGAGTAATAAATTGAAAACATAGCTATTCTTTCGTTGTTTATAATAAAAAGAGTAAGTTGCTTGTTTGCTGACACTGCCTACAGGGTATGCCTTTATCTATTTGTAGCCCTTGGAAATGGACAACATAAAACTAAAAGAAGCGTTTTCCAACGTCAGATTTCGCCTTTTAGCACTGTCTATTCACAATGCCAAAATAACTGTGTCATCATTGATTACAACGTGATTTTTGAGCATAATTTCAAAACACGAAGCAGTAGGAGAATACTTGTGGCTTTTTTTGGTAGTCAAGCACTCATCACTTTTCGAGACAAGCAGCTAACAATATATGGAAGAAATTCTCTTTTATTTGCCTACTTCATTTGATATTTTGATTCTAGGTATCTCGAAATGTATATGGAAACAGTCTGACCTCACTGCAAGCAACTCTGAGTGTCCAGAGCACCCTTTCAAGCCACCGCTGTTCAGAGCTCGTCTACACACCAAGTGCGTCTATAGACTTGCGAAAGTTAGTACAGAAGACTGCAGCGAGGAACATCACTTCGAAATAGCATGACGCCATTAAGTATTATTAATATTCAGAGACTTTTATAACTGTATCATCAATCAAAGTTACTTGTTGCAATCAAGAACATTACTATCATTTTTGTATAACGCAGCACCGCAAAACAACCCACACCATACAAAATTATACATAACTCAATTATTAAGTGTACGTAGCGTAAATAACTTAATGGACGGCCAGTGTGGCCGAGCGGTTCTAGGCGCTTCAGTCTGGAACCGCGCGACCGCTACGGTCGCAGGTTCGAATCCTGCCCTCGGTGGTGGTGGTTAGTGTTTAACGTCCCGTCGACAACGAGGTCATTAGAGACGGAGCGCAAGCTCGTGTTAGGGAAGGATTTGGAAGGAAATTGACCGTGCCCCTTCAAAGGAACCATCCCGGCATTTGCCTGAAACGATTTAGGGAAATCACGGAAAACCTAAATCAAGATGGCCGGAGACGGGATTGAACCGTCGTCCTCCCGAATGCGAGTCCAGTATGCTAACCACTGCGTCCTGCCTCGGGCATGGATGTATGTGATGTCCTTAGGTTAGTTAGGTTTAAGTAGTTCTAAGTTCTAGGGGACTGATGACCTCAGATGCTAAGTCCCATAGTGCTCAGGGCCATTTGAACCATTTTTGAATAACTTAATAATGTGTTAAGCTACGGTAACTTTCTGTTTGTATTTACTGGCCACCTCACTACCGATGCCTCTAGTACCCACACATTAATATCGCAGAAATAGCCACCTATTAGAAACATTTACGCACTTTGCCAATGGAATAATTATTATGAGCTTATTACGCATTTGTATAAATTCTCTAATTTAGATTCCCTCTATATTCCCTCTCTACTTCATCAATTTGCAAAACGGCAATTTTATCAGCTTTCGGTTTATCTCTACATACTGACTGAAAGTAGTCTAAGGCGTACTTGGTATAAGCGGTTCGTGAACGACACTGCAAGTTACCAATATGTTCCAAAAAGCCGCGCGAAAATGCTATTTTTGAGGAGTCCATATACGGGGTTCTGTGGATCACAGAGACAAGGGGGCCAAGTATTTTAGATAGCTCTTGGCCTAGCGATCATTTCTATACCTTTCGGAACAACAGGCGTATCATACAGTTATATACCTCCTCCAGCAACGGCAAACTGAGTAAATCGATTGGATCTTTTCATTAGGTGTGGTCTATGGTGGGCTTCAGGCGATTTATGAAACTACCGCTTGTTCATGGGAGGTTCCTGAGAAAACCCGTAAAAACCATGTCTTTTGGGCACCGTACCTGAAGTACCAGTTGCAGGGATGGCCACTTCTATAAATTCCATTCATGGAAAATTGAACTTTTTACCACGTGCTCTTAGGATGATATTCTCGGGGAACTTCGAAACTTTTTTCGATGTCATTGTCCGTTACAGATACCCAGAGATTCAAACGTAACATACCAATGCAAAAATCCGCAAAAACCGGTTTCTGATCGTTTTTGCAAAGTCGCATGCAATTATCAAAATAACTAACCCTTAGCAAACGGCACAAATTTTAGTTTTACGTCCTTTAGACATACATAAGGCTACACCATTTTCCAATTTTCAAAAATCTGTATCCGTTGTCAAGATACACCCGAAAGACCATGGTTTTTGGGTACCAAAAATATCAGTTGTGGGGCTGGCCACCTCTCTAAATTCTATTCACGGCAAAACATCGAAATTTTTACCGAGTGTCTTTAGGATGATGCATTCGGCAGTCCCTGAAACTTGTTTCGATATCATTATTTGTTACCGAGATCCAGAGGTTGAAATTTACCGTACTTATGCACGAATAATATGCACGTAATATCCGTTTTGAAACGTAGATACAGTTTAACCGACATAGCGAACACACGGCAAGGATTCCAGTGCCGTCGCAATGGTTCTGAGGTCATCAAACCACGCTTTCAGTCAGCACTTTTTCTCCAATAAAATTGTATGAAGCACGGTCTCTGTATAACGGACACGTAAATCCTGACAAGCATGCCCAAAGTGGTACTGCAGTGACAAAATACGTGCCACATAAGATCTTAACATGCCTAAAAATAACTTAAAATTATAGTCAAAAATTATGTAAAGCTGAAAAGACTGTAAAGCCTGTAAAATTTTTCTAGTAACATTTTTATTCTTTTTACACAGAAATCGTAATCTGGTCATTCTCGATGAACTGCGATCGATGAGCAAATGGTCGAGAAAAAATGTAAAGGAAATGAATTTAGCGTTAACCTGAAGAAGAACTCCCTAGTTTTAAGTATAAATTTAATGGGGAAATTAATGAAAAATACATCACTGAGTACATATCATGAAAGAGAATTCCTTCAAGTTTTGTTTAATGTTAGTAGACGTCAACGTGTGATCCATTTGTTTCCCTACACACGTCGAGACGATATTCCACCTCTCGCCAGGTTTAATGTCCCAACCGCCGCAACGATTCTTTACCGTAAATGGTTGATGTCTCTGATCTTTTCACTGTACACAACATTTTTAGGTGGCCCCAAAACAAAAAGTCCACTGAGGTTAAGTCTGGGCTTCGTGGTGGCCAAGGTATTGGGCCAGCCCTGCCTATCCACCTTCCTGGAAAGCGAAGGCAGTCCTAATTGTAGACCACATCTGGCCAATGACTTCTTCGGGCTCCGAACACACGAAACGCGGATCTGTTCAACAACATCTTCAGAAGATCTCGGTCTACCTGGTGATTTTGCTTTTAAAACACTACCGGTTCCTTGAAAGACTTTAGCCAGTGACGGATAGTTTTTGCTGTAGGTGGTTCACCACTATAGTGATGTCTAGAATTACGTTGCACCGCTATAACTGACTCAGTTTTCACAAGCCAAATAACACATTGCGCTTTCTGTTGCGGAATACACATTGTTGCTGAGTTGCTCTGCACTGCACTGCACGCACGCGTGTACTGAACTGAGGAAACAGAGGAAAAAAACAGTACTGGTGCCGTCTCAAGGTCAAGTTGACCTGCCAACTGCAGGGGAGCCAAACTTGGAGAGTTGATGAATCAAATACCACAAACTAGAATAGTGCATGTCACTTTGTACAGATTCTAGGAGTTCTTTTTCAAACACCCTGTAGAATGGGTACTTATTTTTAGTTTATTTTTATTTGTCAAAGTGTATAAATGTATCGATAAACAAACTGTCAAAACTTTACTGTGTTATAGAATTCGTTTTACATAATCAGCACATCCTGCTGTAGTAGGGGAAAGAAGGGAACCAGTGGAAAAATGCTCCTGTCGGCGAAGCACAAAAAAGGAGAATGTGTTCCTCTTTAAAACACTCTAGAGAAAAATGGGACACCAGCTGCCACAATCCTCATTCCGCCTTCCTCGCCAAAAATATTATCATGCAAACATATTTCCACTCTTTTGTGCTGAAAGAGCGTAGCGGAGAGGCAGTGACGATGGAAGAGAGAGGACAATGTGACAGTGGGAGCGAGAAGAGAGAGAGAGAGAGAGAGAGAGAGAGAGAGAGAGAGAGGGAGGAAAGAGAGAGAGGGCAGAGTGATGATGGGAGAGAAAAAGTGGCAGTGAAAGAGAGAAAGAGGGAGATGGACAAAAACAATAACAGTGTGAGACAAATAAAGAGCATGTATTGATGGTCAGTGAGAGAAAGTGGCGGTAGAAGAAAGAGAGAAGTGGATGGAAATAGAAGCAATGGGAGCAAAAGAGAGGAGACCGTGTAACTGAAAAATGAAGATTGCTATGGACCATAGGCTTGGCAGGTCAGAACCCTCCCAGACCAGTGAACTTAAACATGCACGTATAGTAGAGGTTGACTCCTCCCAGAATTTTGAGCTGCCGAGGCATGGCGGAGACAGTGGCAGTGGGAGGGAAAGACAAAAAGAGACAGTGTAAATGAGAGGAAGACAGTGGCAGTGGGATACGTTGTGAGTCAGTGGGAGAAACAGGAGATCGTGAAAATATCTTGTGGCAATGAGAGACAAATGCTGAATACCAAGGCTTAATTATAAAGAGAGACTGAGTAAAAGAATTCAGACTCCTTTGCGTTAAAAGAGCGCGAATATGTTTGCGTGCCAAAATTTTTGGTGAGGAAGGTGAAATGAGGATTAAGGCAAGAGATTCCCCACTTTTCCCTACGGTATTTTAAAGAGAAAAATATTTACCTTTTTGGTACTCCGCCAACAGGAGCATTTTCCCACTGATGTATTTTAGTCAACTAACCGCATCTTTTTAAATCTCCCGTGAGGAGCTTTTAACTCTAGTTCACGTTTATAGCAAGTGAATTATAAGCAGGGCCGGTTGGAGAGCATTTTTCTGCACAAGCGATTTATCTCTCTCGGTACCCCGACCCTCCCTCGCCTCTCCTCCTCTCGTCTTTTCCCTCGTACGCTTTCACCCGTGTCAGTTTTCGCTACTAATTGTGATACACGCTGTACACAAATCTTGCACTTGGGCACCCCTCTTGGCTTGACGCCCCAAGCGGCCGCTCCTAATTATGATAAGTCACGTATAGAAATGTGCTGCGGCGTCTCTGGTACCACTCTCAGCCTTGCGCTCCAAGCGACGGCTTGGGCTTTTAACCGGAACTTATTATAGGTTGCCAGATGCTTTGCATGTGCGATTAGTTCTCTTCTTCTTTTACTGTTTACAGAATATCCTTATTAAAATTGATTACCGTTGAAGGATTATGACATTAATAAAAGTTTTTTGAGTGTTTATTTCTACTTTTATTTGCCTTTGTGATTATGTGAATCGTTGTGGATAAATAACATGATTCATGGTTTCTTCATCTTCTGCAAAGATTTCTTCAATGTGCCTCATTTTTCTTCTTCTAAACACATTTGTAATACCTTTTAACTCTAGTACCCTTTAAATTCATCTGTCTAATAGCGACCCCAAAAACAGTTTGGATTTATTTCAGCTTCTTCCACACATTTTATCACCTACCCAATTCAGTTTGTGTTCGATTTTATCATTTTATAGCTTTCTTTCCCTGCTTATCCTAACCCTCTCATACGAAGTCTTTTCTTTTGTATGGGAACTCTAGTGTTCTCTGCCAGTCTTTAGAAATTTGCGTTTCTGGTGTTCTTCCCGTACTACTACTTTCGTTCTTGGTGTGAGAATAATACAATTTTTTTCTGTTCTCCAGTTCATCCACTTATGGTTCACTGTGCACTGTGATACATAACGAACTGACCTCCCGCTTACATCTGTATGCTACCAATATTCTGCTCTGTAGATCGTAAATGCTCCTTTTTCATTAAACCCTTCTACTGCAGCAATGATTACAATTTTGTGTTGTTATTATAAACGTTGTTTAGAAACAGAAGGAAGACCAATAAATATTCTGTATCGTTATTCAAGGGTTGAGGCCCCACCCATTTCGTCTCTTTCTGGACTGTGATCAAGACGACAGCCCTGTGTTTAGTAACTGTTGTGTGATCCGGTTTGGTTCATTGCCTGTATCATCCCCTGCGTCACTGCCGTCATCCTGCGTCGTTTTATTGTTCCAAATCAGCCTTCGTTATTTTCGTATCCTGTATTCATCTACGAATATGAACTTAGATATAGTCTTTCTGCCATTTCCCGTAAATACGCCTTCTACATGTTACTATTAGTTTCATAACCACCTCATCTGGCACTGCAAACAGGTTCCACAGATTCCAAACACTATCCTTTCTAGTTTTCGCCATTTTTCCGCAGTAACTCTCTTGAAAGTCAGTGCAAGAATCTCAGCTACTCAATCATAGCATCGCAAGGCTTTCATTGCCACACACTATTTACGCCTCATTCAGCTGTATCAACACTGCAACTAACGTTATCAAATGGTTCAAATGGCTCTGAGCACTATGGGACTTAACATCTGAGGTCATCAGCTCCGCCGGCCGAAGTGGCCGTGCGGTTAAAGGCGCTGCAGTCCAGAACCGCAAGTCCGCTACGGTCGCAGGTTCGAATCCTGCCTCGGGCATGGATGTTTGTGATGTCCTTAGGTTAGTTAGGTTTAACTAGTTCTAAGTTCTAGGGGACTAATGACCTCAGCAGTTGAGTCCCATAGTGCTCAGAGCCATTTGAACCATTTTTTCATCAGCTCACTAGACTTAGAACTATTTAAACGTAACTAACCTAAGGACATCACACACATCCACGACCGAGGCAGGATTAGATCCTGCGACCGTAGCAGCAGCGCGATTCCGGACTGAAGAGCCTAGAACCGCTCTGTCACAGAGGCCGTCAACTAACGTTATCAACAGAGCCGCTGTCCCATAACAGTTTCACAAAACATAGTTATGAAATATCGTGAATCATATTATACAGAAACTCCGAAAGTCTGTAGCAAAAAGGAGCTAGCAAAGAAATGAAATCTTTCGACTTCACTGTGATTGACTTTACGTCAGTGTAATCGTTGTCTTTATCTTTTATACTAATGTAACCCTATGTAACTAATATTTTAAATACTGCTATTATCGTCGCCTCAGCAAAAAATTTAGTCACTTGATGTTCAGCAACTCAGTTTTATTTACGAGTTTCGCATTAGCTTATCTGCAGAATATCAGTAGAAAGAAAACAAAAATCATGAGGAACCACATATAGCAATAATGTAGATTGATTCTTTCAAAGAAAAAGACAGCAACTAGTCACTATCAACAATGCCACTTATTTAAGTAAATAGCAAAGTAACCGGTTTAGAACCGAGAAGTTCGTCTTCAGACAGCTGTTCACAAGCATCGTTTTTTATCGTAGGACACAACCATCCTAAGAATAATTCACCACTAGAGGGAATAATCGGTTCGAAACCGTGTACGGCGTTATTTATTTAAACAACCAGCGTTATTAATAGTGGCAGGCTGTTGTGTTTTTCTTTGTCAGAATCAACCTACATTTTGCACATAGCCACAGTCTCAAAACGTCAGATTTCGACAAAGTAGCTAATAGTAAATAAAACTCACAAAAAGTTAATTCAAAAATCAAATGCTCAAATGTGTGTGAAATCTTATGGGACTTAACTGCTAAGGTCATCAGTCCCTAAGCTTACACACTACTTAACCTAAAGTATCCTCAGCACAAACACTCACACACCCATGCCCGAGGGAGGACGCGAATCTCCCCCGGAACCAGCCGCACAGTCCAAGACTACACAAAAGTTAATAACGTACGTTAAAATAAACATACCGAAGAAGGTAAAGTGCTCCATACACCCAATGGCGTTGTGTATGAGTCACCAATTTCATATTACAACTGATAGATTTTTGGCTTCACGTTCAGAGTAACAAAGACACCAGGTGGAGCGAATAGTAGCGCAACGTGGCGTTAAACCCATATGGAAAACCAGATAAACATGCAAAAATGTTTAACGATAATGAATGTTACATACAAAATTATACAACAAAAACCATAAATACATCATTACAAAATTCTGAATCAAGAGGGTAACAATACATAAAAAACCAAATCCAGGGTAAAGGATAAAGAATAAAACAGATAAAAGTTCGGTGGTTCAGTAATTATGTATGGTATTACATGGACAAAGAGACATAACCAGCCGGCCGGAGTGGCCGAGCGGTTCTAGGCGCTACAGTTCGGAACCGCGCGACCACTACGGTCGCAGGTTCGAATCCTGCCTCGGGCATGGATGTGTGTGATGTTCTTAGGTTAGTTAGGTTTAAGTAGTCTATGTTCTAGGGGACTGATGACCTCAGCAGTTAAGTCCCATAGTGCTCAGAGCCATTTTGAAGAGAAAAAACCATATGTAATACTTCTGTAGATGGAGCAATCGACTTTATATTAATCTACGAAACAAAGTAAGTGTGACGAAAATTCAGATTGGGAAATGGAGGGAATCGACGTAAACATTGCCACCGTTATTTCATTACAAAATGCATAACAATACGCAAAATACTGTAGTACATAAACAAAGCAAATAAAATTTTCTTAGCAAACACCAAAATAAAAACACGAAAATTGAGAGACCGCAACTTCAGTGACGAAATTTACCTTGTACATTAGCAATTATGTAGCGCCAAACTTTGAGAATATTGCCACAATGTTGGTAGAAATATAGCATTACAAAGAACCAATACAGCAGCACATAAAAATAGGAACTGTAGACTATAATAGCGTACATTGGCTGTGCCAGTCATAAACAAACGCTCAGCATATCAAAGAGGAGAATAGATAAAACAAATGAGGAATTGGGTGACAATGCGAAACTTAACGGTATACATCAGTAGTATGAGGTGTCTAAGTCTGAGAAAAAAAATGATGACACAGTGTTGGTATAAATGTAGCATTACAAAAAGCCAGTATAGTTACACATAGAAGAAATTCAGACTGTACTAGTATTACATAGGCTGTACACATCATAAACACACGCGGAGTTTATCAGTGAGTAACATGGATAACATATAAGCAAAGAAAAATAAAAAAGGGGAAGGATGCTGTGCGGGGGCAAGAAAAGGCAAAGAGAGAAAATTATTAGAAGACACGAAGCAGAAGGCGCAATTGGACGGAATAATAAATAGATCGGAACCATAGGCCAACATATGGGCACGGTGTAAGAGTGGGTCTTCTATGAAAATCTGTACATGAAAATAAAAGTATATCACACGTTATATTTAAAAAAGGCGGGGGAAGGGGAGCTAAAAAAGAAACAAAGACTACTTATAGGAAAGTAGGTCTAAACGGAAAACACTATAGAAGCGAAAACCATAGTTGAAGCCGGAAAATATCAACTACAATGAGAAACCATTGGCGAGATGACACTCCTTGTCTATTAACCCCTTTTGAGGGACTATTAGGGCGATGAATATAAATTTAAATTTCCTCAAGAATGTCCAGTTCCCGTCCTTTAGGCTCAATATATCAAAGTTTCATGTTCTCCTTAAAATATATGGCCTTCATTTTTATGTGTGAGCCGAGAACACTGTTGTTTATATAAGTATCTTCCCATGAGGCAAAATCCCTTCCAGTCTGCTCTGAATAAACGTTAACACACCAGCCACAGTCAATTCTGAATACTCCAGGCTTTTTTAACTTGGCTGTCCTACCAACAAGGCAAAGGCGTAAAAATAACCCCAGTTTTTTGGGTATGAAAGGCAATTTTTACTTTGGTCTTCTTGAAGGCAAAACTTGTTTTATCACAGATCACATCAAAGTAGGAAAAGGAAGCAAATTTGTTTTTTTCGACAAGGGATATAGCAAGTGGATTCTGCTTGTTGAAAATTACTGCGTAACTATTAGCCTTTCCAACTTCAACGATAATATCAGTTTCCTTTCTAACAAGAATAATGAAATTAATATTGGTGAATCTTACAAACTTTTGGAATTTATACGTCTTTTCCTATCATCAAACTGTTTTACTTTCTATGGCAAGATTTACTACCAAAAAGACGGACTGGCTGTGAGTAGCTCCCTTTCAGGTGTCCTGGTGGTCCTGGCGGAGGTTCCAGTCCTCCCTCGGGCATGGGTGTGTGTGTTTGTCCTTAGGATAATTTAGGTTAAGTAGTGTGGAAGCTTAGGGACTGATGACCTTAGCAGTTAACTCCCATAAGATTTCACACACATCTGAACATCATCATCATCTGTCCTAGTGGATATTTTTATTAATGATCTCGAAAATAAATTCTTTGGTTCTCACGCCGAATTGACCACAAATATTGTACTTTATCGTAGGTGCGGAGATGACATCTTTGTGCTCTCTCTGGGTAACGAAGATGACGTTATAATGTTTGCACTTGCTTTCAGTAACATGTATGCTAAAATCCAGTTTACGGTTGAATTGGAAAAACAATGTAGTTGAAATTTTTTGGATCTGACAATAACGGTGGGGGCTCTAATTTGTTAACGGATATTTATCGCTACCCAACAACCACTGATATAATAACCGATATGAACTCAAATCATCCCATCACCCATAAGCGGGGTTATTTCCTATTTATGTTCAATAGGCTTGCGACACTACAACTGATGTACGACGTTATTAGAAAGGAAATTAACATGGTTCAAATTCGAAAAGCTAGTGGCTACGCAGCAAGTTTTATTCGTGTAGTGAGAGAAAAAATTCTCAACAGTTTTAAGGCCATAGCGATTAATGACAACAAAGAAATTTTACACATTGAGTCTAAAGAATGGGAACTGACATCCTTGAGTAGCTTGAAATTTATATTCATTGCTCTAATAGCTCTTCAAAAGTGGTCAACGAACAAGTAGTGTCGTCTCGCCAATGGTTTTTCAATACAGCTGATCGCCTGTTGTTTACGTAAGTTCTCTAGGTTCCGCTATGTTTCTTGCTTGTTATAGTGTCATGTGTTTTGACCCGCCTTCTAATATGAAGTCTTTGTTTCCTTTTTTAACTGTAGCCCTTCTTTAATATAACGTGTAATGTAATTTTAATTTCGTGTCCAAGTTGTTATCCAACATCCGCTCTTACAGTGTGGGCACGTTTTGCCCTATGGTTCCGACCTCTTTATTAGTACATCCATGTTGTGCCTCATGCTTTGAGTCCTCTAGTAATTTCCATCCCTTCCCTTTTCTTCCCCCGCCCCTTCCCACTCCCTCCTGTTTTACTTCTCGTTGCTAATTTTTTTAACCATATTCCTCATCGATATTCTCAACGTGTGTTCAGGATGCGTAGAGCCTATGAAATTCTACTCAAGTCTGCATTGCCTGTTTTGGTGTGATACTATATTGGCTTTCTGTACTGCTATATTTACACCAGCAGTGTATCAACACTTTTGTTATTTCTTAAAATTTTGCACTACATGCTACTAATGGGTAAGGTTAAGTTCCGCACTATAGTTGCTGTCACACAATTGCTCATTTTTAACGTTCCGTACATCAGTCGCTAGAAACGGAACCCTTATAGGATCGCTTTGGTGTCTGTCTGTCTGTCTGTCTGTCCGTCCGTCTGACCTTTGAGAACCATTTTTCTCAGGAACAGGTGTGTGTGTGTGTGTGTGTGTGTGTGTGTGTGTGTGTGTGTGTGTGAAATCTTATGGGACTTAACTGCTAAGGTCATCAGTTCCTAAGCGTACGCACTACTTAACCTAAATTATCCTAAGGACAAACACACACACCCATGCCCGATGGAAGACTCGATCCTCTGCCGGGACCAGCCGCACAGTCCATGACTGCAGCGCCTGAGACCGCTCGGCTAGTCCCGCGCGGCCAGGAACAGGTAGACGTGATCCCAACGCCGTGGACTCCCCTTGTCAGTCGTAATATGGAATTGGTGACTCACACACGACGCCGCACCGAATGTATCAAGCATCCTACTTCCCCTGGTATGTTTCATTTAACATAGGTTTTTAACTTTTGCCAATTTTGTTACTATTTTTTAAATAATCTGTGGATCCTCATGAGTTTTGTATCCTTTCTACATATATGCAGAGTCACCGGACTTGAATTTTATCGAACCCTTATGGACGATATTGGAGCGCAGACGCCGGTGCAGATTCCCGCCTCCCTCGTCACTACAGGAATTAGAAGAGGTTCTGGTCGAAGAGTGGCAGAACATTCCACTTGATACTATGCAATCATTACATGCCAATATTCCAAGAAGAATTGCAGCTTTATTACGGGCAAATGGGGGTACAATCACTTATTAAAAAACCCTCCCCAAGTAAGTGCAGGTGTTCACATTATTTTGCCTATCCCCTGTACACTGAAGAGTCAAAGAAACTGGTACACCTGCGTAATGCCGTGTAGGGCCCCCGGGAGCACACGGAAATGCCACAGCACCACGAGGCATGGACTCGACTAATGTCTAAAGTAGTGCAGGAGGGAGCTGACACCGTGAATCCTGCAGGGCTGTCCGTGAATCCTTAAGAGTACGAGGGGATGGAGACCTCACAGCATGTTGCAAGGCATTCGTGATATGCTCAGTAATGTTCATGCCTAGGGACTTTGGTGGCCAGCGGAAGTGTTTAAACTCAGAATAATGTTCCTGGAGCCACTTTGTAGTAATTCTGGAAGTGTGGGGTATCGCATTGTCCTGCTGGAATTTCTAAAGTTCGTTGGAATGCACAATGGACATGAATGGATGCAGGTGACAGGCACGATGCTTACGTACTCTAGGGACTTTGGTGGCCAGCGGAAGCGTTTAAACTCAGAAGAATGTTCCTGGAGCCATTAGTAGCAATTCTAGACGTGTGGGGTGTCGCATTGTCCTCCTTGAATTCCCCAAGTTCGTAGGAATGCACAATGGACATGAATGGATGCAGGCGACAGGCACGATGCTTACGTACTCTAGGGACTTTGGTGGCCAGCGGAAGTGTTTAAACTCATAAGAATGTTCCTGGAGCCACTTTGTAGCAATTCTTGACGTGTGGGGTAACGCATTGTCCTGCTGGAATTGCCCAAGTTCGTCGGAATGCACAATGGACATGATTGGATGCAGGTGACAGGCACGATGCTTACGTACTCGTCACCTGTCAGAATCGTATCTAGGCGTATCAAGGGTCCCATATCACTCCAACAATACATGCTCCACACCATTACAGAGCCTCCAACAGCTTCAACAGTTCCCTACTGTCATGCAGGGTCCATGGATTCATGAGGTAATCACCGTACCCGACCACGCAACATGTTTCCAGTCTTCAACAGTCCACTATCGGTGTTGACTGGCCCAGGCAAGGCATAAAACAGTGTGTCGTACAGTGATCAAGGGTACACGAATGGACCTTCGTCTCCGAAAGCCCATATCGATGATGTTTCGTTGAACGGTTCGCACGCTGACACTAATTGACGACCCAGCATTGAAATCTGTAGCAATTTGAGGAAGCGTTGTACTTTTGTCACGTTGAACGAGTCTCTTCAGTCATCGTTTGTCTCGTTCTTCTAAGGTCTTTTTTTCCGGCCGCAGCGATGTCGGAGATTTGATGTTTTACCGGATTCCTGATATTCACCGTACACTCGTGAAACGGTCGTACGGAAAAGTCCCCAGTTCATCGCCACCTCGGAGATGCTATGTCCTATCGCTCGTGCGCCGACTGTAACACCACGTTCAAACTCACTTAAATCGTGTTAACCTGCTATTGTAGCAGCAGTAACCGATCTAACAACTACGCCAGACATTCGTTGTCTTATACAGGCGTCGCCGACCGCAGCGCCGTATACTGCCTCTTCAAATACTGCGTATTTGAATACGCATGTCTATACCAGTTTCTTTGGCGCTTCAGTGTATGTCACACCTGAAAATAAGTAAACCCATGTAACACAAGGTTCAGTACATACTTCTGCATAGTATAAATCCAATGTATTTATACTTGTATATTCAATGTAGTATGCAACATATTTTGCATTTCACTGGGTTAAAATACAAATTGTTCTTCCCTTGCACGATAGAGTCCCGCTACGCTGTTCTCGGAGTGTAGTTGAAACTGATGCGAAATAATTTTACATATGGTACAAGCCATCAGACAGCGATGCACGATATGCGTCTGCATCCACGAACTTGCAAGGGGATAAATACCAGAACGGATGCCAGCTCCATCGTAAACAATCTACCAACAGTTCTAGTTGTATCAAAATAGAAATCTAAAGCAGGATAGGAAAGATAAATTTTCGGTCGTAGTGGTTGTTCGTTTAACGCGAACGAGCACCGAAGCGTTTGCTCACCTGAGCGGCGCCTTCTGGCGGGCTCTGCTGCCACGCTGCATTGTGACTACGCTCTGCCCCTATCGGGGCAACTAATCGATTCCGCCTACATGTCGCTCCCCTCTGATGGAATATCATTGTCGCTTCGTGGAGGGGACGCAATACGCCTCACACCTTTAAGCGATCCATAAGGGCAGAAATTAACTGAACGGTTACGGAACCGACAACAGAGACGCGCTACAGGGAATGGGCAAAAATACCGGAACACCAAAGACACAACAAAATTACCATACTAATACGGTGTAGGAAAACCGCTGGAGTTCAAAACAAGCATCTAGTCTTCTCGAAACGGATAAATACAGGCTATGTTTCGTTTTAACGGGAATCTAACACCATTCTTCGTCAAAAATAGTTGCACGTGCAGGTAACGATGATGAAGGTAGATAGCAATAGCGTACCCTTCCCTCCAAGAGAGACCTCAAATGCTCTATAATATTGAGAATAATATTGAGATCTGGTAACTGTGGTGGCCAGAGGAGTGGACAATTTATTCTCGTGTTCACAAAACCAGTCCTGGACGATGCGAGCTGTGGGAATAGCGACCCTGTTGCCTTAGTACACAGCATCACCATTGGGTCACAAACATTGTACCATGCGATGAACCCGATGGGTAAAAATTTTCACATAATCCTTGGCAGAAATGTGACATTTCAGAGTAGCCATGGGACGCATGGATTACCACGACATCATCACCGATCCACCGCCATGTCCCACTCTTGCCAGCAAACAGTCTGCATCACAGTCTTCGGGCGGGGCTACGAAAGACGTACTCTTGGCCAGAAGCTGTGAAACAAGACTCATTCGTCCTAACGACTTTCTTCCATTGCTCCATATTACAGGTGGCTTCGTCACTACGTTTGCCTGTTACAGGCATTTGCATCACTGGAGTGTAGTTTTGGAATTCTAGCACGACCTGCAGTTCCCAGATTGTGGGGCTCCCTTCGTTTGTTTTGGTGCTGACGGGGCTCACATGAGTGATATTAATTTTTTGCAGTGACTATTGCAGCTGTCGTCCTCTTCTTTTTCACGATCACTCAAGACAGTTTCGTACGCGTTGTGACAAGGTGGATGATGTTTTTCCGCTTTCCCTGTATGCGGTATAATCTTCGATATGGTACCTCTTGAAAACATTTCGGTTACCTTGGTTGCGGAAGCGCCCGCAATAAGAGTACCAGCTATTAGCCCACATTCGAATTAACTTAACTCCGACAAAATGTGTGGTGTCACCGCCAGACACCACACTTGTAAGTAGGCTGTTTATGTTTTCTTATTGGCAATGTTACGTAACGCTCTGTATGAAAATCACTGGCTGTGCTGTGTGCTAGCGCTCTGTATGAAAATCACTGGCTATGCTGTGCGCAGTCTGTGGCTAGTTTGCATTGTTGTCTGCCATTGTAGTGTTGGGCAGATGGATGTGAACAGCGCGTAGCGTTGCGCAGTTGGAGGTGAGCCGCCAGCACTGGTGGATGTGGGGACAGAGATGACGGAGTTTTGAAATTTGTAAGACTGGACGTCATGAACTGCTATATATATTATGACTATTAAGCTAAATACATTGTTTGTTCTCTATTAAAATCTTTCATTTGCTATCTATGCCTATCAGTAGTTAGTGCCTTCCGTAGTTTGAATGTTTTATTTAGCTGGCAGTAGTGGCGCTCGCTGTATTGCAGTAGTTCGAGTAACGAAGATTTTTGTGAGGTAAGTGATTTGTGAAAGGTATAGGTTAATGTTAGTCAGGGCCATTCTTTTGTAGGGATTATTGAAAGTCAGATTGCGTTGCGCTAAAAAAAATATTGTGTGTCAGTTTAAGCACAGTCTTGTATAATTGTCCAAAGGGGACGTTCCACATGTCGACCCTTAGCCGAGGATACCTCACTGGAATCTTCTGATTTTTTCTTGTAGTTTGTGTAATTAGTGTAGCTTTAGTTTATTGCTAGCGCGTAATTGTGGAGAGAATCTCCTTTGTAGTTGCAGTCTTCCATTGTTGTACAGTAAAACAGTTGTGGCATGCATGTAAATTTGCACCAAGTATTTCGCAGCTGCGATTGCAATTAACTAGATATTTATTTCAGTGATATGTTAATGTGTTCTCTTATTTTTGCTCTTCAAATTGTGCTTTTCTGTGTGAAATATTGTGACAATAATGGCGTGTGAAAAACGTAACACTAGGCTCCAAAGTAAACTGAGAAGTAATAGTGACGACGAGCGTAGCTTATCAGCACCACTGTTTAGTGAATTAACAGACATTCAAAGTAGTAATTTGGTAATTGTGCATAGGGAAATGGTGCGGGCGGCAAACAATGGTGTAGACAGTGAAACAATTAGTGAACAGGGAAGCATTATCGATCGATCGGTCGGCAACAGCTCGCCTCAGGATTCCGAAATGACAGGACACAATATTGCAAATACTGTAGACTCAGGTTTTTGGTTCTCACCGTTTTCTCAAATGAGTCAAAACATATTTTCCGCTTGTCAAAATGTGAATGTTGCCGGTGCAAATACACTGCCGAAAAGCACTGAAGAACATGTTTCAGACACCAGTGCATTGTTATTACAGTTAATACAACAAATGGGACAAAGGCTACAAAAGTTAGACACAATGGAGCAAAATCTTCAAAAGTTAGACACAACGCTTGAACAAAATCAGAAACAAATGGGACAAAATCTTCAAAAGTTGGACGCAATGGAACAAAATCTTCACACCACGCTTGAACAAACCCGTGAAGATTTAACTACTGAGTTACATAAAATCGAATCGAAATGTCAAAAAGTCTGTAACGACGTAAAAACACAAATTTGTGAGCATTTACAACCTATTTTTTCGCGTCATGAAAATGCATTACAGAATCACGAAGCAGCCATTAAGGAACTGCAAACTATTGTTCATGAAAATCACGACATCTTGCAAGCTAAAATTGACTCAGCTGCATCTACCGATTCGGTTATGCAGCTTGCAAAAACTCAGGAAAACTTAAAAGACACAGTAGATACGATTTCAACACAAATGGACACTCTGAAACTTGGTTCAGAAAAACACACACAGGAAATAATTTCACTAACGGATAAAGTAGCCGAACTTTCAGATCAGTTCACTAACTTATCTAGAAAGGTAGATGATGATCTGAATGACACAAGACCTGTACCCTTCACGGACACTGAAGAGTATGAACAAATTAGAAAATTCAAACAAAATCAAAATCAAATCAATACACAGTATAAAAGAGAAATCCGGGAAGTACAAGATCAGTTGGCACAAGTAATACAAGAATTACATATTTCAGAGGACACTCGCACTCCAGTATGGGAAGAGGGACATAGAAATATGGAACAACCACAAAATAATAACACAGGACACTTCGGAAATTATGAAAGACATTGGCAAGGCGCATTGGATTTTGAGATGGAACCGCCGAAACGAAGTAACAATGAGCGATGTGCGACTCACCGACACCATGATTTTGACTATAAGCTGTTCATTAGTACACGTAAATTCAAAACATTTAAGAATTCTGACAACGACATTCATCCACAAGCATGGCTTCATCAATTCTCTCATTGTTTTCCTCCCAACTGGTCATTAGAGCACAGATTAGAATTTATGTGTGGCTATTTATGGAATGAACCAGCTGTAAGAATGCGATCGGTCATTCACGATTGTCACAGTGAAGGAGAATTTTACCATGCCTTCCTCTCAGCATATTGGTCTCAAGCTACACAAGACCGAGTAAAACATAGCATCATAATGATGAAACGTTTCGAACAATCTGAATTTTCCAGTCTTATGAAATATTTTGAAGACATGTTGCGTAAGAATCAGTATGTTTCAAACCCAAACAGCCCCTCAGAACTCATCCACATTTGCTTAATCAAATTGCCTGAACATTTACGACATAATATTTTAGCAGGACGTTGCAAAGACGACATTTAAGCTTTTCAGGGACTGTTACAAGAACTGGAAATTGACACTGAGAATCGCGGAACGCGAAAACAGGAGCACAACAATTACAGGTCACATCTGTCACAATTCCGCGATGACAGAAATAATACACGACAAGGCTATTCTTACAACATAAATTGTGACCATAACAGACACCACGCGTATGACAACCACTGGCAGAGTAATAATAGTTACAGAGAAAGATCGCATTTCCGTAGTAATGAATATGACAGAGATTACCATAGAAACAGACAATATGGGAACAAAAACAATTATTATCAAGGGAGACAGAATAACTTCAGATGCAACAGTTCAGCGTGCAGTTACGATTCCGCTAGAAATTCTCCATCACATGACCGACAAACAAGAAACTATGTAAACTGCCGACAAAACGACAGACCTGAATTCCATCAGAACTGGCGAGCTTCAAACAGGGCAGGGCCTTCTCGTCAAGGTGAATTTGTAGAAGTTAGGTCTCCTAATCCCAATAACGACGGGCGCCAACAAAGAAACAGACAATGACTCGCACCGCAGGCAGCCACGTGCGCCCGCTGGCTCAGGGAAAAATAACATAGACGCTAACCTTGAGAAAAATTCCAGTATTCTTTACCGACGTATACTGTAACGACAACTGTACATATAAAAAAAAAATTTTTTTCTTTATGAATTTAGGTAAATTAATGTAAGCAATGTTTTGAACTTCTTTTTCGGTTTGTATCGTTATGTTAAAGAGACTGTGAGCAACTTTTGAAATGAATATTATTATTTATGTTAGATTTCAAGCAATGTGATAATCAAAGGGAAGTGTATTTAATGTTAAAACTATTGTAAGATGTGAAAATTTTAATTTATACACTTGGTCCATACGTAGGTAATGAATTAGGATATGTGAAGTAGAAAACCTGTGGTGAATACCCTACCTGTAGGGGAGCGGGAAAAGGTGGAGGCAGGCGAGGCGGGAAAACGCACACTGGCACGGTTCGGCACAACGGGCTCAGTATAACAGTCGGAGTTGGGAATCGGTCAGAGGAACACGTACTGTACCGAGGCGGCTATCCAGGAAAAGTGGATTCCATTGAGCCTCGGATGAACCGATTCCGACGACTACTTGGCATGGCTATATTCTGAGGCACAAAATTGGAAAGATTACGACGCTAAGAAGATGGAAAGTGCCGACGTAGTGTGAGCCTTAGCCGTGCTTGCATGTGTGCCATGCTGCCCGCCATCTCGCTGCCCGCCGACCGCCGCACCGACTTGCACAGGTCAAACATTTATTTCATCTTTAGAAGTGTATCTGTGTGGACCAGTGTCGAAATGTTTCTAACTGTTCAATAATAACGTGACTTTTACCAGAATTGCCTTAGCCATTACTGATCCTGATCACTGACCTAGACAGGGTCCTTACCTCGTATTGTGCAACCCGAGTATCCTGAACTGAAAGTTTAATGTTAGTGTTAACGAAAATTATCAGCAGATTAATCTATGCAATAAAGAAGTCTAAAGTTCTGTGTGTTATTGCAAATGTTGGTAAAGAACAAAAGTATGACTAAATTGTAAGAGAGTTTTTTGAATTGAGTTAGCGATGTTATTTAATTAATTTGAGACAGAAATAATGACAGTTAAATTATTCAGAAGTAAGACTAAAGAGTAGTTATCCATAGATTGATAATTTTGAGTGTTAATTTGCCTTCAGTACTTAATAGTGTCAGTATAACGACCATAATAGTTTCAGGCCCCCCCCCCCCTTATCTTGTACATACTTTCAAACCTTGAAATGTGCTGATCAGATTTGACCAGTAAAGCTATATTCTATATTAATCCTAAGTGTATTAGTGTTTTTCCATCATTAATAGTGACATAGTGTGTGTACTTTCAAGATTGCTAATTCTAGGGTAATCCACGCCCGATTTCAGTCTGATCAATATACAAAATGCAGTTCATAGTAATCATTGCTGTGTGGTGTTGTGTAAATTTAGTTCGCCAAAATTAGTACAAAAGGAGAAAACTTTAGTTCAGTGGATTTTTCTGGTTTCAAACTTTGCCATATAACGCATCATTACTACGTGTTACTATGCTTGTACATGCACCCACTTGTACAAGGAAAAACTCACTCATTGCCTAAGTAGGCTGGCGACCAAATTATTAATTATTGGTAGCATTTACTGTGTGTACTTCTTGTCCATGCGAAAGAGTAATTATACTTCACATTTGCTTGATGCATCACTGTAGTTATTGACTGAGTATAAGTCCGATCTTGCTTCTATTAGGTACACGCGGTCAACTTATGTACTAAAATCCTTGTTTATAAGGTGAAGCCCGTGAACGTATTACAGTGCAGGCTTTATACAGCTAACGTACGTCCGAGCGGGCGGTAGCGTTACAATACTACATGATAATTGCGTTAAAGTTGAAACTCTGCATACTAGGAAGAGCAAAGGGTTACACCACATTTCACATGTAAAACCATTTATTGAGAGATAATCTGCTTTTTAACTTAGTCTTTGCTATAAAATTTTTCACTTCACGTTACTAGTACTCTTTGTCACACTTACAAACTGTTAACATGCAACTATGTTTTAAAGCTAACTAACTATGCAGTCAAGAACATAGGTAACTTAGAAAAGTAACTGCGAATGCATTGTTATAGTGAACAGACGACACAGTGGTTAGTTTATGTGACACCTACACGATTTTATCACGACGCTACTAACGAGTGACAATTTACAATGTTGTTTTTGCGGTGTATCTGTTTTATATCTGCACAGGTTTTCTGAATTCTCCTGGAAAGTAAAACATGTTTTAGTACTAACTTTTGTGGTATAGCTACAATGAGACAGCCTTTTTCGTAGCACAACAATACGTTACATTATAGTACTTTCTTCATCACGGCAATAAGCATAGTAACTACGATATCTATATGCAAAGCATCTCACTTTTGTTTATGATGATGTGAGTACATTGACTTCAGCAGAACTTTGCTTACAGAGGACGATAACTACGACACTTCAGCATAATTATCCTACAGCAAGACGCATATTTAGCGCTACAGGACACGCATTTCAGTGATTAATTTTGTACTTAAAACATTTATTTTTAAAGATATTTGAAGTACGATGATACAAAGGTTTTCCGTGATACATTTCATCCCATTGCTGTAATCTGTAACACCTGAGGGTATAATTACATTAATCCTCAGGGGGTACACGCTTACTTTGTGTACCATGTGTCTGGCAAGCACAAGGAGCCATAGCTAATATGGTATTTGCTTTTACAACTTTACACATCGGTACCATATTTCTCTAACACATAAATTACAAAGCTATCTGATCATTTAACTGAGAGATAAACATTTTTTTTACAACATCAGTGACACATGTTTACGCAATTAGAAAAATCAAAATGGTTCAAATGGCTCTGAGCACTATGGGACTTAACAGCTGTGGTCATCAGTCCCCTAGAACTTAGAACTACTTAAACCTAACTAACCTAAGGACATCACACACACATCCATGCCCGAGGACGCAATTACACAGTTGGGTAACTTCACACTTATGAAATTGCATTTTGTCTGTACTTTGTGAACTGTTCATATTTTTTTGGAACCATTGTGATACTATGACAGCTTTGAATGATGTATTTGGTAAGGGAGCATGATTTTTAAAGTACGTTTGAGGTATATGACACTATTGAAATGAGCAGAGAAGTTTTTTTAGGTTTTGACATTGCAGAAAGCTACGCCTTTTTTGAGATTTGGCTGAGGTTTTATGATGTTATGAGGACGATGTGTATTACGCTATTGCGGTATGTTTATGATCAATAAGCTGATGCTATATGAGGAATTTGATTATTCTACGTATTTATTATGATGAAATATTGAAGAAGTGTCGACAAATATGTATATGTGTAATAAGGTAAGGAATAATGAGTAGTGGTTAGGGACTCTGACTTGTGAAAAAGTATGTTGGAAACCAAGAATCGTACTTTAAGAGTTATGAAATGTGTCTAAATGCATGAATGTATCACAATGCCGACGAATATTTTTTGGACACTGTTATATTTATAGGATTTTGTTTCTACAGATTTGCAATGCAAATTCTCGAACCGTGAAATTTTTATATGACACTGTCACAGTAGTGCAAACTGGAGTCGTAAATATTTCGGTAAGAAAGCCAAGTGACCCTGACATAATGCGTCTTGAGCGGCCAGCTGTGTCAGACGCCTGGAAAAAAAGCCATAAGTGTGGTGTGTGCCTTTTCAGAGGCACAGGTAAAAAAAAAAGAGGGAGGCCATATCCTCGCTATTGACATTCCTTTGTAGAAAGCATCATAAATACGACACCCTCAAACTTGAAAACATGATTAGACTGTAGAGTTCTTAATTTATGATATTTACTGAAATGAAATGATGAGAAACATTTCACGTCTATTGTCTTGCTAGTTGAAAGATTGTTTACTGCATTATGAAATGCCATATGGCTAGTGAATGACGTTTCACGCCTAGCTTTGCCAATTTTGTTTACTATCTAGTTCCTAGCTGCACTGCAGCATTGGTTAAAATAAAATTTTATAGATGTACTAATATAAATATTTTGTGCCTACAGATGATGGATGTACTCCAAAAAAATGAGGGAGCACAAAAAGACATTTCCACTTCACAGGAATTGCATACATAATTTTTGTCAGTGACTTGGTAACTTGTCTGCTAGAGCAAGTTACAGTGATGCATCACTCTAGTGTTAAGATGTGACATAGGTATTAGACATGGCCATCTTTACTGTAATATTTTTTCTGCTTGAGCTTTGTCATGTTTAGATATAAGTTATTACATTTGCTGCTGCTGCTGTTTGCCAGGCATAGTGTTATTAAATTTCACTTTGTATTACTCTGTTAATCTAGTTTTACTACTGATTTATTTTTCTTGTTTGCTGCGCATTGCCTTATATCAGTTGTAATATTGCATTTGCTTTGCTAATTTATGCCGCTTGCTTTGCCATTTGTATTTTTTATCATTGCTGTTTGTGTTAATTGTTTTGTGCTGCTGCATTGCCTCGTTCCTTAGTTTAGCATCTGAGCTCAGTAGATTTAAGTTAGCTTAAGGTGGGGTAGGCTATATAAGAGAACGACTTGTGATGAGTTGGAAGAAATGCATTGAGGAGTTATAGGAAAATGGTTTCGCCAAAAAAGTATTTTGAAAGAGGATATGAACAAAAAAGTAGGGTTTAAGGACAACAGGTTTAGGTAGGATTTTATTGGAAATAATTGATGAGGTAAGATAATGGAAAATAAATAATGAGGTAAGAAATATGTGAACATATAAATACAGAAAGCATGCTTGGATAGGATTTTTTTGATGGAAAGAAATGTTGAAATAAGACGAAAGATCTATGGAATGAAGTTTTGGGTTGGACTGCAGTACCAAATGTTACACTGAAAACAAACCCTGTCCTGTCCTTTCGTATTATTCTGCTATGTGTTTGTGTACTCTTGATATTTGTGTTTTTCCTGTCTTTATGTGTTTAGCTGATATGAGTTATGTTGTGGAATTTTTCTAATAATATGTTATTTTCTTTGTAAAGATGTTTATACATTATTTATTTTGTTTTATTTTAATGCTCATGTGTGAAGGTGATGATTCAAAAGTTATTCTGATCTTTTATGTATTTACTTATGTCATAATTCCTGTAACACTGATGTATATGTTATTTCGATTCTTTTGTAAAGCCTGTACTACAAATGTTATCTGTATTGTTATGTTCTTTAATGATGTATTTTGTACCTTTGTAATTGTATTCTTATGTTATAAAATTGTAATTGACACCAGTTCATCAAATTAAGTAACTTGTAAGTTCCATTTCACTGCACACGTTTCTGTTGGTCATAGTATATGGACAATATGTGAGAAGTACGGACTGATAGTGTTTGCATGTGTGTTGATAATTCAGCAAGGGACTGGTTAACAGCATTGCTTGTTCTAAGGATATTCCAAAAAGTTTTGTGAGTACGCAAGTGGTGGTTTATGGACTTGCTATACTCTCTGCAAGACTCTTCGATGGTGGTTGTGCACATGCACAGTCGCAACAGATGGCTGCTGGCCGTCTCTACATGGACTACAGTGGGTCTGCATCTTTAATGGCCCACCAATACCATTATTTCTACAAGGTCTGCACTGGGTCTGCACCTCTGGTGGCCCACCAATGCCGTAATCTCTACCAGGACTACAGTGGGCCTACTCTGTGATGACCTACCTACCAATATTCTTCAAAACGTCGAATGACTCTGCTGTGGGTTTGCTCTGTTGTGGCCCATTACCTGTCTGCATGTCGAGAGTCAGCACTGTCTTTCCGTTGGAAGGAAATCACTACTTCTTCAAGACTGCATGGAAATCCACTACTTCTGTGTGCATTTTCTTTTACTGCTCAGACTTTGAGAAAAAAAACTGCAATTTTACTGTGATGAATGATCAGGACTGTCTTTATGGACTGTGAGAAAATTTTAGCTTTGACCAACATTGTATCAATAAGTGTGTGCATTTGATTTCTTTGTTATTGTAATTATGAAAAATTTTTTCAAATCATTATTGGCCACGCCGGCCGTGGTGACCAATCGGTTAAAGGCGCTACAGTCTCGAACCGCGCGACCGCTACGGTCGCAGGTTCGAATCCTGCCTCGGGCATGGATGTGTGTGATGTCCTTACGTTAGTTAGGTTTAAGTAATTCTAAGTTCTAGGGGACTGATGACCTTAGAAGTTAAGTCCCATAGTGCTCAGAGCCATTATTGGCCACTGCCCAAAACAATTTGTAAATTTTTTTCGTGGGGAGCATGGGGGCTATGAAACTTCCCCTTAGAAAAATTATACATGAGTGTGCTTAAACTGACACACTATATTTTTTTTTAGCGCAACGCAATCTGACTTTCAATAATCCCTACAAAAGAATGGCCCTGACTAACATTAACCTATACCTTTCACAAATCACTTACCTCACAAAAATCTTCGTTACTCGAACTACTGCAATACAGCGAGCGCCACTACTGCCAGCTAAATAAAACATTCAGACTACGGAAGGCACTAACTACTGATAGGCATAGATAGCAAATGAAAGATTTTAATAGAGAACAAACAATGTATTTAGCTTAATAGTCATAATATATATAGCAGTTCATGACATCCACTCTTACAAATTTCAAAACTCCGTCATCTCTCTCCCCACATCCACCAGTGCTGGCGGCTCACCTCCAACTGCGCAACGCTACGCGCTGTTCACATCCATCTGCCCAACACTACAATGGCAGACAACAATGCAAACTAGCCACAGACTGCACACAGCATAGCCAGTGATTTTCATACAGAGCCCTAGCACACAGCACAGCCAGTGATTTTCATACAGAGCGCTACGTAACGTTGCCAATGAGAAAACATGAACAGCCTACTTACAATTAGCCGACATTCGAATTAACTTAACTCCGACAAAATGTGTGGTGTCACCGCCAGACACCACACTTGCTAGGTGGTAGCCTTTAAATCGGCCGCGGTCCGTTAGTATACGTCGGACCCGCGTGTCGCCACTATCAGTGATTGCAGACCGAGCGCCGCCACACGACAGGTCTAATCTAGAGAGACTCCCTAGCACTCGCCCAGTTGTACAGCCGACTTTGCTAGCGATGGTTCACTGTCTACCTACGCTTTCATTTGCAGAGACGACAGCTTAGCATAGCCTTCAGCTACGTCAGTTGCTACGACCTAGCAAGGCGCCGTATTCAGTTACTATAATTATTTCAATAATGTATTCTGAACAGATAATATTGTGGATCATGTACCGTTAAAAGCGACGTTCATCATTAATGGATTAAATTTAAGCATGAAACTAATTACGTCCGCTTTCTGAATTCTCATTCTTTGTCATGTTCCAGACCTCACGTCAGTATGGTTCTTCCCTCCTCACGCCAGCCTTCGTGAGCTAAAACGCGTGCATTTCGGCCTCCACTCGTAACACGGTGTTGGCTCTTCTGCCAACACAAAAAAATGCACTCACGACTACACAAAACACTGATCTTATGACTGCTACTCGCAATCTAGTGAGGGAACTGCACAGGCACCGCTCGTGGTGCTGTACAACAGCGCAAACTGCAGGCTTGGCTGGCATCTGCATTTACGTTTAAGCATGCATTTTTCGCGTTATTTCCATATTTTACTCAAACTCCTGTAGTATCCCCGCCAATGGCTTGCGTAGCATCGAAAATGACACTACGACAGTGACATCCGCTTCTTTTAGCAGTGATGACAGAGTGGAGCTGATACTGAGGCGGCCCGGCGAAAAGTGCGCCACGGTGGTATTGGTCGTCGGAACTATCGGAGAAGGGAGACGTGTGGGTGAGGAACTGGCTCAGTCTACAGGGGCTCCTCCTTGTCTCTCTCAGGACATGTTGCTGTTGATAAACGAGGCGGGGGCTGAGCTCATAAAGGGGCAGAGGCTGATGGACGATAGCGATCGCGGGAGAGGAGACTGTTGGAGCCGCAGTTCGCTTTCAGGGGCGGGCGAAAACGAGAAACGCTTGTCCCCACAGTCGCCGTAGCTAGGGAGCGTGACGTTCTGCAGGTGCCGAAGCCGGTTTCTATGAACGCATAACTGCTTTTATACTGCCACGACATCAAACATTCTAGAGCCCCATCGCCGACTAAAACTCCCAGCGCACACCACTTTTGTATCGCATTGAATACAAAATGTGCTATAAAATACTATTCCCGGAGAAATTAATGCGTTAATGAAAAATCGGTAGAAGACGGAGATCATAAGAGTAAAACAGTTTAAAAGGGGAAAGAAAAAGATGGTGCGATATTGGTTTTCACATTGGATGTACTGAAAATGGAATGTATGAAAATATGTATTTGAACAACACAAGGGCTAATAGTTAAAAAGGCACGCAGAAGTGGAGAACAGTGTGATTTCACGTGATGAAATGTTGAAATTCTGCAAACGACATCTGGGTTTGTTGTAGAAGCAATAGATGTAGTAATATGCTCCGTTGTGGCACGAGAGCGCTAATGCGCTGCTTTCTGGACTCGGATTGGCGCCGGACCCGAATCTAAACCGCCCAGCGGATTAACGACGAGGCCCGGTATGCTGGCCAGCCTGTATGTGGTTTTTAGGCGGTTTTCCACATCCTTCTAAGTGAATACCAGGCTGGTCCCCACGTTACACGTCTTGCAGACATCTGAAACACGTTCGCACTATTTCATGGCTTACACTAGATGCAGACAGCTGGGGTACACTAATTCCATCCTGGGGGGTTGGTGGTTGCGACAGGAAGGTCATCCGGCCACCCTCTGACACTAACATCGCCAAATCCATAGTAACAAGGTCGACCCCTCGTTGAAGTGGGACACAGGCCCAAAGAAAATGATGTATATGCTTTGTTGTGGCACATTTCTAATGAATAACTCATTGAAGCATTTTATTATTAAACATATAATTACAATCATTTATAACTTTATCAGCTGTGTCTATTTTCAGGAGCTACTCCTATCATCATCCTATTTGGGTTGCTACAAATGTAACTGTTGTTGTAGCAAACACAAGTGAGAACAACGTTCATACTAGTCTAAGATTTAAAATATCCCTGTCAGGATGGTATACGCACATCAACACAAAATTCTTATTATGAGTTTTATGTTGACATTCACATTTTTTTAACGAATGTAATAGTTAAAATATGGGGAGAGACCGAGAGAGGAAGAAGGTTCTTGAAAAAAAAAAAAAAAGATTTTAGTACAGACGAAGGAAAGGAGAGAAGAAAGACAATTAAGAAGAAGGAAAAAGAGGGTGACACAAAAGATTACTAGTAGTTGCCCCGGGGGGGGGGGGGGGTATGATAAAGAAAAAGATTAAAGATGGGAGGCAGCAGCATTAGGAGTATTACATATGTAGATTGTGGACAGTTGGGAATGTGGGTCTCACGGGGAGCGTGCAAGGGATAAGTCCCTGCAGTCGCTCTATTCATCTGTGTCCTCGGTGGCTCAGGTGGATAGAGCGTCTGCCATGTAAGCAGGAGATCCCGGGTTCGAGTCCCAGTCCGGACACACATTTTCTGCTGTCACACATTTTCAGCTGTCCCCATCGAGGTATATCAACAACACCTGTCGGCAGCTGAGGGTTTCAACTAATTATCATTTATTCTACAGACGCTGTACGGTCATCAATGGTATCTGTACCTTTGGGAACAGTTGCTATCTTAATATATTAACAATAACATTATCTTAAATTTATTAAAACGCACATATGCTCGACATTTCTGTGTAAATTCGACACATTATCACGTACTTCTCACGCACCAAACATTATTGCAGAGACTTACTGATCAGACTGATTGTCATGATCCTATAGCCTGGGAATAAGTATGCATAATCACCTCAACAGCACACCACAGGCCATGAAAGGTATAACGCAGGTGCCACAGAGAGAGATATATGATTTGGCAGGTTTCGTGTGTGAAAAATTAAGAATTCTGTTTATTAAACAGAGTAGTATTCCCTATGAGCATTGTGGTGAACTTTGTTTACATTGGAATTTCTATTGCACTTCTTTACGTTTACGGTGAAGACAGCCCCATTGTGAGTCGTCAAGTCCCACCCCACTCTCCCCTCACCTGCCCTTCCCTTCCCTTCGTTCCCCTTCCCTTCCTCCTACCCACCGCTCCCCCTACAGTCCCCGAACCCACTCTGACAGTACCACCTTCCTCTACAGGGAATCAAAATCCTGAAAAATAACAAATCATTAAACTAAGATCGCGTAACTAAACCAGTTGTGCCTTCTAACACCTTCCTTCCATTCCCCGGAGCTCCAACTAGAGCCCAGTATTAAAATGAGGAAGCCAAACACAAAGTACGTACATTGTAAGTAGGCTGTTTATGTTTTCTTATTGGCAACGTTACGTAGCGCTCTGTATGAAAATCACTGGCTGTGCTGTGTGCAGTCTGTGACTAGTTTGCATTGTTGTCTGCCATTGTAGTTTTGGGCAGCTGGATGTTAACAGCGCGTAGCGTTGCGCAGTTGGAGGTGAGCCGCCAGCAGTCGTGGATGTGGGGAGGAAGATGGCGGAGTTTGGACATTTGTAAGACTGAATGTCATGAACTGATATATATAATATGACTTTTGAACAATATTATGGTAAATACATTGTTTGTTCTCTATCAAAATCTTTCTTTTGCTAACTGTGCCTATCAGTAGTTAGTGCCTTCAGCAGTTTGAATCTTTTATTTAGCTGGCAGTAGTGGCGCTCGCTGTATTGCAGTAGTTCGAGTTACGAAGATTTTTGTGAGGTAAGTGATTTGTGAAAGGTATAGGTTAATGTTAGTCAGGGCCATTCTTTTGTAGGGATTTTTGAAAGTCAGATTGCGTTGCGCTAAAAATATTGTGTCAGTTTAAGCGCAGTCATGTATAATTGTTCTAAGGGGACGTTTCAACATTAATTGTGCTAAAAAAATATCAGGGGTACTGCATTTCTTATAACGCTTTTAACAAAAAAATTATGTAAATAGCATTACTTACATATTTTAAAGTACTTTTTAGGGGACTCATAAGTATTCAAATGCTCTATAAACTTTTTGCACCTTGTCCAAAATATTTATCCAAAAGTTACGTAAAGGGTTACAATGTAGTCATCTTGGCTGTGGCCAGAAGAATATGAACGCTCTTAACATTTTTTGCATAACATTCGAACAAAAAACATGTAAAGGGTGTAACTTCCAGTATTTTAAAGTACTTTAGAGGCTGAAAAAATAATTCTGAAGTTCTGAATTTTTTGGGCGCAGTTATTCCAAAATTATGGAAATCAGCAATTGCACAACTCACAGACTAAGTGTTTTGCTGGTTTCGGCATATCTCACATCTAATTGCATAACATGACATTCACGTCGCATTGAAAAACACAAATGACGATTTAACTTAGAGCTTAAAGCGACGTAAATTACTAAAAAATGTTGTTCTTGCGTCTTTCACTAGTCATTTAGACTCACAATGTTACGAATATCTCTGACGTTGAACTTGCCGTGGAAAAGAAAAAGCAAAACCATTGTCTGCTTATGGAATTTAATCAATGAATTCGAACTTTGCAGCAAAATAAAATTGTAGTATTTCTCAGACCATGTAAGGTTCAGAGTACAAAACACTCGCGGCATTACTGTCACAATTTAGTTGTTCTATAAGTTTCAAAAACTACACATTGCTTGCAAATTGGCACTACTGATAGATATTTTAGATTATACAGAACTTATAAACATTCATAGTTCAACCTAAGTACCACATTTCCCAAGCACAAAGGACCTTTGAATTAATTATTTCCACATCTATATTGCATGTGTAACGTATTAAAATACACACATGTCGCTTAGTGGCACTACTTAAATAAATTATATGTTAGTAGAGGACCACGAATTAGATTCATCTATTGCATAAAAATTGGTTGCGTATCCTTGCAAGGCATGCAGTGGCACTACTGATGATGTAACTTACATCTTAATGTACACTTGTCCAAGAGAATTACCAAAGTAGGCAATGTTATTCTGAAGTCAAATTCTTTTCTTGTATCGAAGTCCAGACTTTACACTAAGATGACAAAAGTCATAGGATAGTAATATACATATATACACATGGAGGTAGTAGCACGTACACGGGGTATAAAAGGGCAGTGCATTGACAGAGCTGTCCTTTATACTTAAGAGGGTCATGTGAAAAGGTGCCGTACGATGGGAATTAACAGACTTTGAACGCGGAATGGTATTTAGAGCTAGACGCATGCTACATTTCATATCGAAAATCGTTAGGGAATTCAACGTTCAGAGATCCACAGTGTCAACAATGTGCCGAAAATACCAAGCTTCAGGCACTACTTCTCACCAAAGACAACGCAGTGGCCGACAGCGTTCATTTAACGACTGAGAGCAGCGGTGTTTGCGTAGAGTTCTCAGTGCTAACAAACAAGCAACACTTCTTGAAATAGCCGCAGAAACCAGAGTGGAACACACGACGAACGTATCAGTTAGGTAAGTGCGGCGAAATATGGCGTTAATGGGCTCTGGCAGAGGACGACCGACGCGAATACCTTTGCTAATAGCACGATATCGCCTGCAGTGGCTCTCCTGGGCACGTGTCCATATCGGTTGAACCTTAGATGACTGGAAAACCGTGGCCATGTGAGATGAGCCCTGATTTCTGTTGATAAGAACTGATGATACTGTTCGAGTGCGGCGCAGACCCTATGAAGCCAGGGACCGAAGTTGTCAATAAGACACTGTGCTGCTAATGGTGACTCCATAGTGGTATGGGCTGTGTTTACATGGAATGGACTGGGTCCTTTGGTGCAAGTGAGCCTATCATGGACTGGAAATGGTTATGTTCGGCTACTTGGAGACCATCTGCAGCCATTTATGGACTTCATGTTCCCAAAAAAGGATGCAATTTTTATGGATGGCAATGCGCCAAGTTTCCAGACCACGACTGTTTGTGACTGGTTTGAAGAACATTCTTGACAATTCGAGCGAATGATTTAGCTATCCAGATCGTCCGACAAGACTCCCATTGAACATATATGGGACTTAATCGAGAGGTCAATTCGTGCACAAAACCCTGCACCGGCGACACTTTCGCAGTTATGTACAACAAGAGAGATAGTATGACTCGATATTTTTATAGGGGACTTGTTTAGTCCATGCCACCTCGAGTTGCTGCACGACTCCGGGTAAAAGGAGTTCCGATACGATATTTGGAGTTATCCGATGACTTTTGTCACCTCAGTGCATGATACTTGAATAGAACTGTAGTAATACACAGTCTTGTGTGACACTGAGGGTTGCTACGCTACTCCGTGTTATGGTATTAACTGTGACTTGCAGTACAAAACTTTGGCATCGTCTGCTGATAATTGTGATGATACTGTAGTTGGTAGGCTGTACCGTCGATAATCCTCCTCCATATGACACAAAGACAGTAAGTAGTTAAAAGTTTCGTAACGTTCATAAAAATGGAAACATTTACTTTATTTTATAGGACTGTATGATGCCGTAAAAATGTTGTTTGTTATTTTTCATGTTACGAGCATAGGGTGTGGCGGTGGCGGGAGGAACAGTCTTCCGATAAATACTTTTCGCGAACAAAATGAGAAACTTGTTCCTTCGACTTCATTGAGATTTGAATGACATTTATAATGTACTGAATGGATTGTCCACCAGATTTCAACTTGGGACATTGTGGGAATAATGATCATAACATTTTCCGTTTTACTTTTGTTGCCTTACAGTTTCCGAAAAAATTGCTTCATTATGTTAAGGAGATACAAGGAAAAATAGAACCTGTATTCGACAGAACTGATGCTTATTATTGCTAATTTTAATTCAAGATACTGGCTGAAAGGGATACTTGTCATCCTGTGGGTTACGTTCAGTTCCGAAGAGAGCTATGCAAAACGTTACTCATATACAAGGGAAACACCACGAGCGTGAAGGGACATATGTGCAAAAATATCACACATTGGGCATGTACAATAATTCCGAACAGCGATAAAGAGACAGTCACGGACAACGTGTGCAAATGTGTGCGTTAGATATACAGCCGTTCAACACAGTTGGTGTGGAAGCATTTATTAGCCTTTCACAAGGACTAATCGATATTGCTTCGAAGTACGGAACAATGCGAGCAAAAGAGGTTTCCCCTTCTCCGAGAACTGTCTCTCAACACATGCAAGACATTGCCGATCAAGTGAGACGTGACATTTTGCCTCAAGTAAAGAAAGCTGTTGTCCAGAGCATGTGTTCTGTGACGAGCGATCCTTGGACTGACAATTATCACGAAATATATTATCTGACTGTCACATCTAAACTCATTGTAGACTCTGAGGACAGATGTGAAATGAGAAACAACATGCTCCTCATAACATAGATTCCCGACGTTTCAAAAACAACTGAAAATATTCTTGTAGAGTTTAATGAAAAATTGTCTGCTGTAGATATATCTACTCTGGTACTTAACAATGTGACATTTGTGACGAATCAAGGGCCGAACATAAAGAAAGCTGACGTCTTGGATATTCGGGAATCCTGAAGGTAGCACCTGAAGAAGACAGCGAGGCACGCTGTTGAAATACAGTGCGAGAACGACGCGAACATCCGGCTGGATTCCCGAATATCCAAGATGTCAACAGATCGCCGGGAAAGCATGAAGAATTACATAAAGAAAGCTCTTCGACATGACGAACACCTGCCATGCTCGTTGCGATGTATAAACACAGCGTTAAGGCACTCATTGGATGACAAGTTGCTTAATGTAGAATTGCCCGATATTTATGAACCCATCCAAGATATACGAAACACTCCACTTTGGTGGCAAGATTAGGAAAAAATAAAACATTACATCAGGACGCTGGAATAAAATGGAAAAAAGGAGAGAGAAAGAGCCGCACAGACTGGCCGCGCGATTTGAGGCGTACTGTCGCGGACTGCGCGGCCCCTTCCGCCGGAGGTTTGGATCCTCCCTCGGGCATGGGTGTGTGTGCTGGTATTAACATAAGTTAGTTTAAGTAGTGTCTAAGTATAGGGACCGATGTCCTAAGCAGGCACACACAGAAAAAATGAAATTTAGACTTTGCTGTTGGGAAAAACAAGCAGGAAATGATATCTTCACGTCAGCCTTACGTAATGGGTCAAATTCCTTGACCCTTTCAAATGGTTCAAATGACTCCGAGCACTATGGGACTTAACTTCAGAGGTCATCAGTCCCCTAGAACTTAGAACTACTTAAACCTAACTAACCTAAGGACATCACACACATCCATGCCCGAGGCAGGATTCGAACCTGCGACCGTAGCGGTCGCGCGGTTCATGACTGTGGCGCCTAGAACCGCTCGGCCACCCCGGCCGGCTCGATCCTTTGAAGGGGCCAAAATAATCTGGAGGGTAAAACGAAACCGACCATGTCTTTTGTGGCGCAGTGGGCATTTAGATTACTAGATACATGCCATAGTGAAGATGGCAATACAGTAGTTAAACTGCTGTAAGAATGTGCAGAAACTTACCTGAAAGAGAATGTAGCTAACAGACTTCAGGACTCTCACTACATGGATACAGTTTTTCGTCCATATTTTAAGGACTTCTTAGCACTGACTCAAGAAAATATTTATCAAATCGTTCGTCAGAAGCTAAATAGTGTAGTCCTGGAAGAGGAGAAAGAAGATTTCAGATTGTCTCTCGTAGAGAAGTTCCGAAGCTGCCGTTCATCAACTTCTAAATGCAACGAAGAACTTGAGAAATATTTGAACATGAATACCCCAGGTGATAACGCCAAGAACGTTTTGTCATGGTGGAAGGCCAGTGCCTGTGCCTTCACCAAGCTCTTTAAAGGGGCGAAAGAAATCCTCTACGTTCACGTTAGTATGCTGCAAGCGAAAGAAATTTTAGCAGAGCAGGCTTAAATGTATCGATCCAGAACATGTCAACGACATTTTGTTAGTTCATGACAATAAGAGGGACAAAGAAATTATTTTATGGAGATAATCACGTCATATGAGATGGAACACAAATAAACCGTTTGAATGATCTCTACTTGTATAATATAAACGTAATATACAGGTTTGTATTCAGAAGTTTCTCTTATGAACAGATTTTTTCACTCTATACATATTGATTTCAAGTACTGAGTTACGTTATCTTCAACCTCTACGTCGTTGATTGGTTCCATTTGATCCTTCATTACCCTAGTAGTTTTTACTTAGTTTTCATTTAAGATTAAAGAAAGTTATTTTCTTCCATTAAACAGCCTTCAACTATCTTCATAAATTGAGTTTGATTATAGCAGATAAAAGTTTTACTTCTTGGCACATGCTCAACGACCAAATTGTGAGACCATTTCCTACTTCTACAATGTTTCTGAACAAGATAGCACAAAAATTCCAAGATCGAGATATTATGAAGATGAGACAGTATTTTTGCCAAACGTGTACACTTCAGTCGTACAGTTTTCATCGCAGCCTTTGATTACCACACCCAGCCGAGTATGACTGATTCGCCTCGCTCGTAAGCGCCAGTGCACCAGCCACGAGTTACTCACTACCTCACTCCCGAGCCGCTTCCATGACCAGGAGTAAAGAGCGAGCTTGATGCACGTACTGTCCGACTCCAACGGATGGTTCTAAACAAGAGGAGTCCGTTGGTTGCTCTGTTGTTTTCCACAAAAGTGTCCTCAAGATCCCATTGCCCCCAGACGTCACTCTTTTCGATGATGAATTATACACGATCTGGAAGGCAATGGAGCACATGAGATGTGTGGCGCCTGTTAAATTCCCCGTCTGTTCAGACTCAGATTGCCCTTTAAATCACTTGTACCCGGCTGGTAAAGTAGTCCACCATATCCAGGAATCACTTCTCCATCTTTAAGGCCTGGGGAAGTCTTTCTGCTGGGTTCCACGACACATGGGTATTAAGAGAAACGAAATGGCGGATGTAGCAGCCACGAAGGTGTGTCGTGATCCTCTGTTAGTTAAGCACATACATGCTACTGCCTAGCTGCTGAGGTGCAGTCATGTGTCGGTGTGAAGAAGAATGGCAGGACGTGACAAAGTCCATAACTCAGCCATGGCGCACCTCCTTCAGCCATGCAGATGAGATGAGGCCCTTCTCACTCGCCTTCGCATAGGACACAGTCCTCTGACGCATGGTTTCTTCCTCCGACGAGAGGACCCTCCAATATGTAGTGCTTGTGGTGTACAGGTCACGGGGCGTCGCATTCTAGTAGACTGCATTTCATAATTTTTGGCCGACTTGCCCCTCAGAGTTATAGAAGGACTTGTTTTTTATTACTGTGGCTGGCTCATCCATGTTTTTTGTAACTGATCAGCCAGCCACATACTGCTCTGTACCTGTTTTAGTTTTCTTCTTACCTTACTTGTGTTTTAATTGACGGTCTTAGAACATCTGGCCGTTTTAATGCTGACCTACAGGATGTTAGCGAGTGTGACTATACGGGTAATCATGGTTGGGACTGAGAGACACAGTAAGTGCAGTTTCATGTCAGACTGGTTTTTACGTCTTTTGTTTCATTTTCTACGTTTTATTCAAATTAATTTGTACTAATTTGCTTGAGGGCACTAATAACGTTGCCGTTGAGCACACCTAAACCCCAAACACACATCTTTCAAAAAATGGTTCAAATGGCTCTGAGCACTATGGGACTCAACTGCTGTGGTCATAAGTCCCCTAGAACTTAGAACTACTTAAACCTAACTAATCTAAGGACAGCACACACATCCATACCCGAGGCAGGATTCGAACCTGCGACCGTAGCGGTCGTGCGGTTCCAGACTGTAGCGCCTTTAACCGCTCGGCCACTCCGGCCGGCAACACACAGCTTTCTCCGTGGTGAAGCAGTCATCCCTTGCGGTGCACAAGTGGAAAATATGAGATCGATTTCCGATATCGTCGAACCTGTTTACTTCGTGGAACAATTCTGGTCTGCAATTTGGCTGTCCAGGAAACGTTCCGCCTCGTTTCCGTTCTGTAAATACTTGTCACGCAATGGTTTCTTCATCCGAGAAAATAGGAAGAATTCTCTGTGCGCCTACTTTATTCAAAGGGCAATACGACAACCCGCGGTACAGCCGTGACCGCAGGGTTGCCTTCTCGGCAGACGTAAGCAGCGTGACCACAACGTAGGTCGTGCCGGTCAGGATCAAGGAGGTCACGGATGGCGTCAACTTGCCAGCGGCCAGTAACGTGGACGCACTTCTTTACAACGCCAATGATGTGCATTGAAGTAGAGCATGACATAATCCTTCCGCTCATTGGGTATTCACGGAGCCACAAGGCCCTACGATAACGATTTGTCTTTGAGATATTAGCGAGTTCTATACAAGTGTCACAGAGAGCTCTACGCTGTGCTCTAACAGCTTCTGTGAAGTTTGGAAGGTAGGAGACGACGTACTGGCAGAATTGAAGGTGTGAGGATTGGTCGTGAGTCGTGCTTGGGTAGCTCAGTTGGTAGAGCACTTGCCCGCGAAACGCAAAATCCCGAGTTCGAGTCTCGGTCCGGCACACTGTTTTAATCTGCCAGGAAGTTTTATAAGGCAATAGCTTTTGCGTGCAATACAGCACATGGTGACCGGCCACAACAGTTTATCAGTTCGATAGTGATGAAGCTGTCCAAGTACAGGTGGGAATGTGGCTCTCACAACAAAGTCGAACATTTTCCAGTGACGGTAACAACAAACTTTCTCTCGTTGGGGGAAATGGGCTCAACGATAGGGTGGTAATATTGAGAAACAAATATATAGACATGAAGAATAAAGATGTAGAATGTTAATAACGATTTTTAGTTTTAAAGCTTAAGGAGTTTTCATATAGAGAATTCTGAGGAATTACTTTTCAGTACGCCCTAGAATGTCGTGCTTAGAATATCGTGCAAGATGTTGAAAACTCATCAGTAACAGATTTTCCAGATTTTGCGCTATCGCCTCGATTGTGATACTGCGGTATTTGAACATCAGTGCACTCCGTTCTACTGCGCTTTCTGTTTTTTTCACAGAGAACTTGTCTGTCACTTCGTTCTTCGCCACTCAGACTCGTATGAACACACAGGAAGCGTCTACGCCACCCTGCCACTGTGTTATGTGATTATGCATTCTTACTGTACTCTTCTGCCAACTAAGTATGGACTGTTGCATAGGAGTTCTCCCTTCAATACAGAAAACGTGTTACCGCATGATATTTCACTTTATCAATGGGCTGCGCCACTCAGTGTTGGTTCGTCTAGCTTCTCAGCTTGTGCTAGAACTACAGACATTCACCAGCAAACAATTAATTATGTAACTCCATTTAACAATGAAAAATTGGTCAAAAGTCGTCGTAGCGACGTTTGGCAGCACCAGATTTTTCCTATGTTAAAGATTCCACTGCTCTTTTGTACATCAGCCCATCATTAAACAAGGGATACATTTGTTAGAGCTACTCGTATAAATACTCTATTTGCTTTTTAAGTTGATAAAGATCGTTATTAAGGGGTCAAAATCAGCTTTAATGAAAAGTAGTAAATGTTACTTTTTTAACACCATTATTACGAAAAATGTGTGATTAACCCTTTCAGACTTGAATTTCTTCCGTAGGAAGGAACATTTTTCTTTATGTGGTAATGTTCTTAGGTGATTTTTTATGATTTTAGCTGCAAGACTTATACAAACCCACACAAATCAATAAAAGTTTTGCATCACCTCACAGTGCAGGAACCTGTACAGATAATTGGAATAGAGATCAACATAAACATCATTACCTACCTTTTTATTCCTCATGAAAACCACACATCGCATGTTTTACCACCATACAGCGAGACCTTCAGAGGTGGTAGTCCAGATTTCTGTACACACCGGTACCTTTAATAACCAGTAGCACGTCCTCTCGCGTTGATACTTGCCTGTAATCGTTGTGGCATACTATCCACAAGTTCATCAAGCCGCTGTTGGTCCAGATTGTCCCACTCCTCAATCGCGATTCGGCGTAGATCCCTCAGAGTGGTTGGTGGGTCACGTAGTCCATGAACAGCCCTTTTCAGTCTATCCCAGGTATGTTCGATAGGGTTCATGTCTGGAGAACATGTTGGCCACTCTAGTCGATCAATGTCGTTATCCTGAAGGAAGTGCACGATAGAGGCGCGAATTGTCGTCCATGAAGACGAATGCCTCGCCAGTATGCTGCCGCTACGGTTGCAGTATCAGTCGGAGGATGACAGTCACATATCGTACGGCTTTTACGGTGCCTTCCATGACTACCAGCGGCGTACGTCGGCCCCACATAATGCCACTCCAAAACAGCTGGGAACCTCCACCTTGCTGCACACGCTGGATAGTGTGTCTAAGGCGTTCAGCCTGAGCGGGTTTCCTAAAAAAACGTCTCCGACGATTGTCTGGTTGAACGCATATGCGACACTCATCGGTGAAGGGATCGTGATGCTGATCCTGAGCGGTCCATTCGGCATGTTCTTGAGCCCATCTGTACCGCAATGCATAGTGTCGTGGTAGCAAACATGGACCTCGCCATGGACGTCGTGAGTGAACTTGCGCATCATGCAGCCTATTGCGCACAGTCTGAGTCGTAACGCGACGTCCTGTGGCTGCACGAAAAGCTTTATTCAACATGATGGCGTTGCTGTCAGGGTTCCTCCGAGCCATAATCCGTAGGAAGCGGTCATTCATTACTGTAGTAGCCCTTTGGCGTCCTGAGCTAGGCATGTCATCGACAGTTCCTTTCTCTCTGTATCTCCCCCATGTCCGAACAACATCGCTTTGGTTCACACCGAGACGCCTGGACACTTCCCTTGTTGAGAGACCTTCCTGGCACAAAGTAACAATGCAGACGCTGTCGTACCGCGGTATTGACCGTCTAGGCATAATTGAACTACAGACAACACGATCCGTGTACTTCCGTCCTGGTGAAATGACTGGAAGTTATCGCCTGTCGGACCCCCTCCGTCTAATCGGCGGTGCTCATGCATGGTTGTTTACATCTTTGGGCGGGTTTAGTGACATATATGAACAGTCTAAGGGATTGTGTCTGTGATACAATATCCACAGTCAACGTCTGTCTTCAGGAGTTCTGGGAACCAGGGTGATGCAAAACTTTTTTTGATGTGTGTATGTATCCGTTAAACATACTTGTACACTTGTCTTCATTTTATGAAATAGTTAATTACTAAATATTCTTTACTGCAATAAATAGTAAAATGATCATTCAGTAGTTACCATGTAAGATAACAATAACACTATTCAACTGTACAGTGGAATATAGCGAATCAGCCACATCCGTGTATTCTGGTGGTCACCAGCTGCTACGCACTGCTATATTGACTTGCTGATATTTTTGTGGTGATACCCAACAGTTGGCAGCAGTTTCCCATGTTGAAAGTGTTAAACATTCACAAATATGTACCTCAGGTTTCCACTGGGAAAAAAATACTTGTGTTGCAGCTAAAAGTATAAGTTAATTTACATAGTTATAGCCAGATGGTCTGAAAGGATTAGTTTCTTTTCAAGTAGATAAATTATGCAAGGTGAAACGAAGAAGCAGATAAATTAATGACAGTCCTTTCTGCGAACTAGATTCACGTGACTGCTATCATTTTCAGTCAAGTATAAACACATTTTTAATAAAAGATCGTATCTCAGATACAACCGAATCATGTTTACCGTTATGCGTAATATATAATATTTCATATCATCAACCTAGTTCCCTCTATTGATCCGTGGCACACTGTTTCCATAAATCTGGTACGTATCTCGATAGGATTACCAGCAGATTTCTGCAGTGAGAAGGTCTGTTTCATTCGTACTGATAACAATTTTAAAGCACTGAAATGGACGGGATATGGTCCACGTGCAAGCTGATTTCTGCGCTCGAAAATATCTGCAGCGAGGTTAATGATATAAAAGAGACAGGCTCTCTATCAGCAATTAATCCGTGACAAATGCGGCGAGCAGCATAGCGTAATTTAACTGTACGCGACTCATTGAAAGTGCCGACATGCGACCCGCAACCTACGCGTCGCTACTGCTGTTGCGCCACAGCAGATACATTCACGTACGTGGAAATTCTAAGCAGGGAGAAAGAAGGCTGTGTTTTCCTGTTTTCCGGTACCGTCATCCAAGAAATTATCACCACATTATAAGTGCCCATAATACAGTTGCTGCAAAAAAAAAGGCGCATAGTAAAGGAGTTACCCGAATGGGATGGAAATCCTTAGAAATGATGTACATGTACGGACAAACGAACAATTACGATTTCAGGAAAACTGGATAATTTATTCAAGAGAAAGAGCTTAACAAACTGAGCATGTTAATAAAGCGTTGGTCCACCTGTGGGCTTTATGCAAGCAGTTATTCTGCTTGGCATTAGTTGTTAGAGGTGTTGGATTCCTCCTGAGAAATGTCCCAAATTCTGTCAAATCGGCGCGTTGGATCGTCAAAATCCCGAGCTGGTTGGAGGGCCCTGCCCATAATTCTCCAAACGTACTCAGTTGGGGAGAGATTCGGTGACGTTGCTGGCCAAGGTAGTGTTTGGCAAGCGTGGAGACAAGGAGTGGAAACAACCGCCGTGTGCGAGCGGGCATTATCTTGCTTAAATGTAAGCCCAGGATGGTTTGCACTGAAGGACAACAAAACGAGGCGTAGAATATCGTCGACGTTCCATTTTGCTGTAAGGGAGGCGCGTATGAAAACCAAAGGGGTCCTACTATGAAATAAAATGACACCCCAGAACATCACTCCTGCTTGTCGGGCCGTACGGCGGGCGACAGTCCGGTTAGCATCCCACCGCTATCCGGGGCGCCTTCAGACAGGTCTTCGGCCTGGAGTCTTATTGACTAGAACAGAATTGTCTTCAGTGATGAGCCCCGCTTCGAACTGAGCCCCGATGACCAGCACGGACATGTTCTGCAGATTCAGATGTCCATGATTTGTGAACGACGCTTCATTCGGAAACAACGTCTCACGTTAATAGTCAGGATGACCTTGCAGCCTTTTAAGTGCAAAGCGACAGAATGTAATGAGGGGTTCAAAACCATACCCTTACGGTTTTAGTGGAGTGAGATCTGTTACGGCTGAATCATTTGCCTATGCAAAATTCTCTACACATTAGAACGGCTTATTCCATAACCGCGTTCAATCTCTCGTACATTAACCTCAGGATTGTGTGCTACAGCAGCCAGAATAGCAATTTCTTTGTCATTGTTAGTTGCTGTGCTTATACGTTGACACTTTTTAGGTGAATAGTTACCTATTTCCAAGAGACGTCTACAGATGTTGGAAATGGTACGACGCGAAGGACGCCGTCGATCTGGGTAGCGTTCAGCGTGTACTGCTACAACTGCCGTTGTATCTATGTAACATTCGCCTTAAATCAACACCACATTTAGTTTTTCTTCGTTACTAGATACGGTAATCGATGAGACGACAGCAAATGTCACAAGCCACACCATAACAGGGAAAGCACTGTCAGAGACATATGTGAAATGTTTCACAATGTATTTTCCTGTTTGTCACCGATAGCATTACAGCAGGCCCAAGTAGAAGACACTAGTAGAACGAACCTTGTAGGTAGAACGTGTATTCCAGTAGTAGTCAGTGGGTCCTATTATCCAACCCATGCACACCAAAAGTCAAAACCAAAAAATTTTTAACTAAGTACCACTGACAGTACCAAGCCACTGATATAACATCAGCGGTGAATGTTACGTTGTAGTTCATCTACACACTCCGTAATTTATCTTATCCTATCTTCGCAGTCCTTACGCGAAGTGTACGTTGGTGGCAGCAGAATCGTTCCGCAGTCAGCCTCAAATGCTGGTTGTCTCAATTTTCTCAATAGTGCTGCTCGAAAAGAACGTCGTCTTCCCTCCAGCGATTCCCATTTGAGTTCCCCAAGCATCTCCGTAGTACTTGAGTGTTGATCGAACCTATCGGTAACAAATCTAGCAGCCCGCTTCTGAGTTGCTTCGATATCTTCCTTTAACCCTATCTGGTGCAGATCCCAAACTCTCGAACAGCACTCAACAAAGGGGCACACTAGTGTCCTATATGGGATCTCCTTTACGGGTGAACCACACTTTCCTAAAATTCTTCCAGGTAAACCGAATTCGACCATTCGCCTTCCCTACTACAACACTTCCAAGGTCCTTCCATTTCATATTGCTTTGCAACGTTACGGAAAGATATTTAATCGACGTGGCTGTGTCACCAAGCACACTACTAATGCTGTACTAGAAATTTACGTGTTTGTTTTCCCTACTCATCTGCATTAACTTACATTTTTCTACATTTAGAGCTAGCTGCCATTCATCACACCAACTAGAATTTTTGTCTAAGTTTTCTTGTGTCCTCCTACAGTCGGAAAAACGATACCTTCCCACACACCACAGCATCATCAGCATACAGCCACAGACGGCTGATTACTCTGTCGGAGAAAATACCAGCGATCCTACCACACTTCCCTGTGGCACTCCTGATGATACCCTTGTCTCTGATGAACATTCGCCGTCGAGGACAACATACTTGCTTCTGTTACTTAAGTAATTTTCAAGTCACTCTCATACTTGGGAAACTATTCCTTATGCTTGTACCTTCGTTAACAGACGGCAGGTGGCACCGTGTCAATTTCTTTACGGAAATATAGGAATATGGAATCCGCCAGTTGCCCATAATCCACGGGTTACAGGATCCCATCTGAGGAAAGGCAAGGTGAGTTTTGCATGAACGACACTTTCTAAAACCGAACTAATTTGTAGGCAGAAGCTTTTTCCTTTTAAGTAAATTTACTATACTCCAATTGAGAGTATGTTCATCGAATCTACAGCAGACTTATGTTAAAGATATTGGTCTATAATTTTGTGGGTCTGTTCTCATACTCTTCTTACATACAGAAGTCGATTGTCCTTTTCTCCAGTGGCTTGGTACGTGGCGTTTCTTGCGAGAGATTCGCTATAAATGCAAGCTAAGTGGGGGTCCAGTGCCGTATAGTACTGTTTGTAAAAGTGAATTGGTATTCCATCAGGATCTAGCGATTTATTTGCTTTCTTTGATTATTACTATGTCCTCCATACGGGAGACACTGTGATGGTCAAATGACGGTATGTTTATACGATTCTCCTGCGTGAACGTTTTCTTTAATGCGAAATTTAAAACTTCGACTTTAGTTTTGCTATCTTCTACTGCCACAGCATACTTGTCAACGAGTGACAGGATAGAAGCCTAGACCCATTTAGCGATTTTACGTAGGACCAGAATTTTGTCGGGTTCTCGGCAAGATTTCTTGCTAAGGTACGACACCGGTAGTTGTAAGCTTCGCGCATCGATCTTTTTACAGACACACGAATTTCTGTTGACTTTTGCCTCTCGTAATTTGCGCGTTCTCTTTTGAACTGAGAGTGCAAGAGCTTTTGCTTCCTCAGTTGCCAACGGAAGCAAATGTTGTTCACATAAGCAGAGTGAAACCATTCAAAGAAACTATTAATGCTTCACCACAAATTCTATAGTTGCACCAGTTTCGAAAAAAGGGTCCAAAAATCATTGGGAACTAGTCTCTGTTGACGATCAATAGATATACAGTATACCTTGTGCACTCAGAACGAGAAGTAATAAGTTGTGATCAACTTTTTTATATTGTTCTAGAGTTTTCTGTGCATCAGTTACCTTCAAGTGTCATGAATTTATTGACGTATCACGTGCGATAGGTTTCAAAAATTTTGTGCTGAATGGGATGGAGTTTATTTTCTTTTATATGTGTGCACACATTTTCCAAAAGGGAAGGAACTAGTGAGACATTCCTTTCTCGTAAGTGCGTACCACTATGGAAGTATAGGAAGCCTATCGTACTCTAGATAACGCTTCACTTCGTCAAGGAAGGAGTACCTACTACAGTCCGGATCCAGAAGCTCAATTCTGAGACATTGTTCTCCAAACAACCAGATGTACTATTAACTAGTCATCAGAGAACGTTACGTTTAACCTCAGGAATATGGGAAATAAGAAATGAGGTATGCAAGTTATAGGAGGTATTCACGGAATTACAGTAAGAAACACACAAAGAGAATGATCGGAATAAATACAAAACGAGTATCACAAGCTAAGACTTTCATAGGGGAGACTGAGAGCACAACTAAGCCAACTGACATAAACAGTAGCACAGACGTTAATAAGGATAAAAAGAGGATGACTGGACGCGGGAGGGAAGTTACTGGAAACCGAATTCAGCGCGGCAGACAACGAAGATATCCAAAACTTAAACAGTACGCTACAACAAAAGCGGAAATGGCAGATACCAGTAGAATTACAATAGAATGACATAATTCGCAGTTTCAAACATGGAACATAATATACTTAATAACAAGAGAATGGTAAGACAATTGATTACAGAATTGGCATGGTATACAAAATATGTGCGGAGAGTGAATGACAACTTAGACGGGAGAATGAGCACAGCCAGACTGTTGTTTGGTTTAGCACACAGCTTGAATGATGCGTCGCATGGCAACACAGCTGGAAGAAACAGTTTACCATCATATGCACTGTCATCTGAGTTCCAGTCTGTTGCCTTCACAAGTCCCAGCAGGTGTATGCCAGGCACAAAGAGAATTACCTACATACCTGCAACACATAGTAACATATAATAACCATACAGCACCCGTTAAAGTTAGTTCATGTATAGGAAAACTTCCTGTAGACATTTAGTTTCCTGTAGTAGGTATGAATGCGCAATACCAATGTTTTACCATCCACCCTTGCCCGATGAAATGGGGAACTCTCAACAAGTGGAACAAAATACAAACACAAGAAGTATTGTTAATTTCAGAACGAAGAGAAGCTTACGTCATCACGCCATCAGCAGAATTAGAAGACTGTGTGTAAGCGAAAGCACACGGTTTGTCCAGCCAGAGCGACACAGACTTAGGTACATGCATGTGATTTATAGTTATTATTTACAAAAACGGAAGTATCGGGATGTAAAAGAGAAGTGCTAGGCACACAACCATATTTCTCGAGAGTGGGAACACACTGGATTTATTCAGTTTTCACCGGCCGAAGTGGCCGTGCGGTTCTAGGCGCTACAGTCTGGAGCCGAGCGACCGCTACGGTCGCAGGTTCGAATCCTGCCTCGGGCATGGATGTGTGTGATGTCCTTAAGTTAGTTAGGTTTAATTAGTTCTAATTTCTAGGCGAATGCTGACCTCAGAAGTTAAGTCGCATAGTGCTCAGAGCCATATTCAGTTTTCACGCCGGAAGTTGTCACAAAATGTTATCGAAAAGGAGAATCAATGGACATGACCAAAGCAGAACTACGAAACAGTGTTATATAGCAATATGGTACTATTTACGATATGGCAGGAGCCCAGTTTCATCTTCCAGCTACTCGCACGGGTATGTCCACGATCTAGTTCGCGCAACCTACCGGAAAACGATTAGAGATGTGACACACAAAAAACTTAAAATTCTTCAACAACATTTCAAACCCCAACCAATTGTACTCACTAGAAGAGCAGATAGCGTCACAAAAAATGACGAATTACACAAGAACAAATGTTCAAGCATGTTCAGAACTATAGAGATAAACAACGACATAACATTACGACCACTGCATTTTCACTGGCAGTGCTGCCATCGATCTGCTAATAGTTCAAGCATTCAACTTTTACTTGAGGTGTGAAACCACTCATCCATCTGAATCGCCAGTCCATCAAATATCTGTCAAGTTGCTGGATAGTAACAATGAAAAATAATAATAATATGCAACGTAGAGTAAGATTGTAAACTATTATTAGAAAATAACGACTCAAGAGACAATATACGAGTAAGAACAGGTAAAAAAAATTATGAATAAGCTTTACAAAGTTTTAAATAACAGAAAATGGAACAGTGTGTAATCACCTAAGCAACATGCATTTTATGAAATTGTTTCAGAAGCAAACTAAGAAAAAATTGGGTCGAAATGTTTGAGAAACAGGGGCATGTTACGCAGCAAAAATGTATTTGGACAAATTAAAAATTTTTTCAAAGTTCTCTGCAGCCAGCACAAAGCCAGCGAAAGGCAGGCCAACGTCCCATGTCGAAATCAAAACGACAGACAGGCAAAGAGTTGACGTTGTGGAAAGCAGAACAAACACCGAAGAGATAGCCTAACCTCGCGCGGACGGATTGCTTGAATCGCAAACTCAGCAACAAGACAGCACGTCATTGTAATAGCACAGTTTTATTTCGTACGAGAGAGTAAAATGTTCACAAGAACACCTATCAGTCTACTGTCATGGCAGAAAGGTATCAAATTGAACCACTGAATGGCGTTCTTATGAAATAGAGCAATGGTGAAGACTGCTGACGATCCCCTGAAAAGTATGCCACACTCGGTTAGCGCCGATCCGACGTAATGCCACCGCCTCAAACCAGCAGTAACAAATATCCAGGCTTCGAAACCTCGGCTGAATCTTTACGTCGCATTACACCAGCTAAAGTGCCGATTAGGTATTACTACCATTCACTAAGACGACTTCCGCCTCCCAGACTGCTACGTGTATGGTCCACCACACTCAGTCGCTGTGAACTGCCGACCTTGCTACCACTCGTGAGAAGACTTGGAGACTTCTACTTACATCTTGCTGAGCCAACCGATGGTGCTTGGCTCACTGACTACCTGTCGCAGTATTCAGGAGGCGTGCTAATCGCTGTTGTTCCCGACTGGTATCTGTAAGCAGTCTTCCATGGTAGAAAGGCTATGCTGTGGATCGTATCTCCACGCCAAGCAGTGCTGCTAAGAGATTGCCTGAGAACACTTCATTCGATGTCAACGAGAGTGATCTGGTAAAACGCAGTCATCGTCCTGGTCTGTCACACCTGTCGTACGAACCACGCCGTTCGCCCGAGGGGTCTGCCACACGCTCGACACCGTGATGTGATCCGGACGCTGAGGGTAAGGTCCGCCAGAGTTTGCTGAGACAACGTCAGTAAGTACCGAGGCCGCGCGTTGCACCGCCGCCGGTCGGGGCGCCCACACAGAGGAGGATAAACTTTAATGAAATAAATTCTTGTTCCGCTAATGTTGTGTCATTAGCACCCAACACGCCGACTGGCCTGGTCTGCAGCTGTCCACGCTCCGCCGCGGACTGTAGTCAACCCGACTGCAGTAGAGGTCTCAACCCAATCCCCTCAGCGGCATTAAAATTACGGCGTTGTCAGAGGATAAGACGGTAAGCATGGCGCGGTCTTCACGGCCTGATCGCAGGCTTATGTGCATTCTTTTATAAACGAACATAATTATTTCTTTCGTTTGATCTTATCGTTGTGAGGCTTAAGAAATTCGTGGTACATCTGGATGAAAGAACAGACATGTAATTTAGCTTTAGAGAACAGTAATTTATGGACGTATTTAGTGACATAAACGCTCACTAAAGAAACGATACGTACAACGAAGCAACGGTATAAAAAATAAATAACACGCAAAAGCGGAAAATAGGTTCATTTAGTTTTATCTTTTGCGGTTCCATAAATGCGTCATTCAAAAGAGGCTAAAGTCTCACGTGATTGTTTTTCTATTTGACTCTCATGTCTTACTTCATATTAAATTACATATTCTACAGTGCCAAAGCATTGTTACCCGTCGTAGTACCTTTGCTGGACGATGGCGCAGAGAATCAAACTGACGAATGAAAATGACTTTGACCATCATGTTTATGTCATCTACGGGCAGTTTAATATTGAGGGTCTCCTTGCAATTACAATGCATTTCAAAAACATGCCATAAAACATATTGTGTTCCGAAGAAAAATCACAGAGAGTGTGCCCTCAAACTAGCATCAGTAACGTCCTCTTCATTCACTAGGATTATGTCTTTGAGTGTGCACGGGAGAGGGCAGAGCTGCTGATTGATAAGGTCACCAGACAGAATATTACTCCCTCCATAACAGAACATACTGATCGCTTTCGAGCACTTTAGATGGATGTAGAGCTGCTACCTAGAGGTCATATGAACCTCCAATCCTGACGTAAACCACGACAGTGAAATAATGTATAAATGCTTATCGATTTATGAGGTCAGTCCAGGAAAATGGTTTAACGTGCAGAGGTGACAGAAAGGAACCGTCATACAGTGACGGAAAAAATTTCACAACACCAAAAAACAGTTAATGTAGAGTTATGAAATTTCGGGAATACATTTTTCTAGGTAACATATTTAATTTATTAACATTCCAAGCTCACAGGTTCATGTAAACTCGATATATGCCACTGCAGTGGTACATTAATAACCTGTGTAACAGCCAGGATGTTGAATGCAAGCATGCAAACTTGAATGCATTGTGTTGTACATGTGCTGCATGTCGGTCTGTGGGAGTTCGATGCATGCTGCACTTCGTCGGTAAATACATGGACGGTTGAAGCTACAAGTTGTTGTGGATGACGCTGGATTTGTCATCCGATGATGTCCCAAATGTGCACAATTGTAGACAGATCTTGTGACATGTCGACACTCTGTAGGATATGTCGGGCTACAACAGCGGTATGTGGGCGAGCGTTGTCCTGTTGGAAAATATCCCTTGGAATGCTTTCATGAATAGCAGCACAACAGGTCGAATTATCAGACTGTTTTACATATTTGTAGCGAAGGTGCATGGGATAACAACTACAGTGCTCCTTCCGTGATACGAAATAGCACCCCAGGTGTAGGTCCAATGTACCTAGCACGCAAACAGTTTGGCTGCAAGTCCTCAAATGGCCTCCTTCTAACGAACACACTGTCATCACTGGCACCGAGGCAGAGCTAGCTTTCATCAGAAAACAATAGACCTCCACCATGTCCCTCAATGAGCTTTCGCTTGACACGACTGAAGTCGCGAGTGGCGGTGGTTTGGGGTCAGTGGAGTGCACGCTACAGAGCTTCTGGCTTGGAGCAGTCTTAATAGTAACCGATTTGCAACAGTTTGTTGTGTCACTGTGGTGCCTAATGCTGCTCAGATTGCTCCTTCAAATATAATACGATGAACCAGAGCCATAGGCCGAACACGACGGTCTCCTTTCGCGGCTATGCTACGTGGCCGTCCGGAGCTCAGTCTTCTTGCGACCATATATTCCTGTGACCACCTCTGCCAGCAGTCACGTACAGTGGCTGCATTTTTGCCAATTCTTTCTGCAATATCGCAGAAGTAACACCGGCTTCTCGTAACCCTATCACACGACCGCATTCAAATTCAGTAAGGCGTTGATAATGGTATCTTTGTCGCCTTTAAGACATTCTTCTACATCTACATCCATACTTCGCAAGCCACCTGACGGTGTGTGGCGGAGGGTCCTTTGGGTACCTCTATCGGTTTTCCCTTCTATTCCAGTCTCGTATTGCTCGTGGAAAGAAAAATTGTCGGCATGCCGCTGTGTGGGCTCTAATCTCTCTGATTTTATCCTCATGGTCTCTTCGCGGGATATACGTAGGAGGGAGCAATATACTGCTTGACTCCTCGGTGAAGGTATGTTCTCGCCACTTCAACAAAAGCCCGTACCGAGCTACTGAGCGTCTCTCCTGCAAAGTCTTCCACTGGAGTTTATCTGTCATCTCCGTAACGCTTTCGCGATTACTAAATGATCTGTAACGAAGTGCGCTGCTCTCCGTTGGATCCTCTATAGCTCTTCTATCAATCCTATCTGCTACGGATCCCACACTGTTGAACAATATTCAAGCAGTGGGCGAACAAGTGTACTGTAACCTACTTCCTTTGTTTTCAAATTGCATTTCCTTCGGATTCTTCCAATGAATCTCAGTCTGGCATCTGCTTTACCGGCGATCAACTTTATATGATCATTCCATTTTAAATCACTCCTAATGCCTACTCCCAGATAATTTATGGAATTAACTGCTTCCAGTTGCTGACCTGCTATTTTGTAGCTAAATGATAAAGGATCTTTCTTTCTATGTATTCGCAGCACATTACCTATGTCTACATTGAGATTCAATTGCCATTCCCTGCACCATGCGTCAATTCGTTGCAGATCCTCCTGCATTTCAGTACAATTTTCCATTGTGACAACCTCTCGATATACAATAGCATCATCCGCAACAAGCCTCAGTGAACTTCCGATGTTGTCCACGAGGTCATTTATGTATATTGTGAACAGCAACGGTCCTACGACACTCCCCTGCGGCACCCCTGAAATCACTCTTACTTCGGAAGACTTCTCTCCATTGAGAATTACATGCTGCGTTCTGTTATTTAGGAACTCTTCAATCCAACCACACAATTGTTCTGATAGTCCATATTCTCCTACTTTGTTCATTAAACGACTGTGGGGACTTGCAGAAGTCAAGAAACACGGCATCTACCGGGGAACCCGTGACTATGGGCCTCTGAGTCTCGTGGACGAATAGCGAGAGCTGTGTTTCACACGATCGTCTTTTTCGAAACCCATGCTGACTTCTACAGAGTAGATTTTTAGTCTCCAGAAAAGTCATTATACTCGAACATAATACGTGTTTCAAAATTCTACAACTGATCGACGTTAGAGATATAGGTCTATAGCTCTGCACATCTGTTCGACGTCCCTTCTTGAAAACGGGGATGACCTGTGCCCTTTTCCAATCCTTTGGAACGCTACGCTCTTCTGGAGACCTACGGTACACAGCGGCAAGAAAGGGGGCAAGTTCCTTCGCGTACTCTGTGTACAATTGAACTGGTATCCCATCAGGTCCAGCGGCCTTTCCTCTTTTCAGAGATTTTAATTGTTTCTCTATCCCTCTGTCGTCTATTTCGATATCTTCCATTTTGTCATCTGTGCGACAATCTAGAGAGGGAACTACAGTGCAGTCTTCCTCTGTGAAACAGCTTTGGAAAAAGACATTTAGTATTTCGGCCTTTAGTCTGTCATCCTCTGTTTCAGTACCATTTTGGTCAAACTGACTACCGTAAATTCAGCACGTCCAACCTCAAAGGTAACTAACGCTCACAGCCGTTACAGGGTGTCTACATCTACATCCATATCTACAAAGACACTCTGGAAATAACAATTAAGTGCCTGGCAGAGGGTTCATCGAATCACCTTCACAATAATTCCCTATTATTCCAATCTCGAGCAGCGCACGAAAAAACGAACTCCTACATTTTTCCGTGCGAGCTCTGATTTCCCTTATTTTATTATGATGATCGTTCCTCCCTATGTAGGTCGGCATCAATAAAATATTTTCGCATTCGGAGGAGAAAGTTGGTGAATGAAATTTAGTGAGAAGGTGCCGCTGCAACGAGGAATGCTTTGTTTAAGTGGTGTCCACCCCAAATCTTGTATCATGTCAGTGACACTCTCTCCCATATTTCGGGTTAACACAAAACGAGCTGCTCTTCTTTAAAATGTCTCGATGTACTCCGTTCATTCGGTCTGGTAAAAATCCCAGACCGGGCAGTAGTACTCAAGAAGAGGACGGACAAGCGTAGTGTAGGCAGTCTCTTTAGTAGATCTGTTACATTTTGTAAGTGTTCTGCCAACAAAACGCAGTCTTTGGTTTGCCTTCATCACAACATATTCTGTGTGTTCTTTCCAATTGAAATTGTTCGTAATTGTAATTCCTAGGCAGTGAGTTGAGTTTATGGCCTTTAGATTTGACTGATATGTTATTTAACCGAAGTTTCACGGATTCCTTTTAGCACTCATGTGGATGACCTCACACTTTTCTTTATTTAGGGTCAATTCTCAATTTACTCACCATTCAGACATCTTCTCTAAATCGTTTTGCAATTTGTTATGATCTTCTGGTGACTCTACTAAACGCTAAACGACAGCATCATCTGCAAACAACCTAAGACGGCTGCTCAGATTGTCTCCTAAATCATTCATATAGATAAGGAACAGCAGAGGGCCTCGAACACTACCTTGGAGAGCGCCAGAAATTACTTCTGTTTTACTCGATGACTTTCCGTCAATTACTACAAACTGTCACCTCTCTGATAGGAAATCATGAATCCAGAACATTACTGAGACGATATGCAATAAGAACGCAATTTCACCACAAGCCGCTTGTGTCGTACAGTAACAAAAGCCTTCTGGAAATCTATAAATACGGAATCAATTTGAAATTCCTTGTCAATAGCACTCAACTCTAGTTGTGTTTCAAAAGAACGATATTTTCTAAATCCGTGTTGACTGTATTGCAAAAGACCGTTCTCTTCGAGGTACTTCATAATGTTCGAACACAATGTATGTTCCAAACGCCTGCAGCATATCGACTTTAATGATATGGGTCTGTAATTTAATGGATTTCTTCCACTACCTTTCTTGAATATTGGTATAAACTATGAAACGTTCCAGTCTTTGGGTATGGATCTTTCGTCGAGCGAGCGGTTTTATATGATTGTTAAGTATGGAGCTATTGCATCAGCATACTCTAAAAGGAATCTAGCTGCTGTGCAGTCTGGACCAGATGACTTGCTTTTATTAAGTGATTTAAGTTGCTTCACTACGCCGAGGATATCTACTTCTAATCTACTCATGTTGGTAGCTGTTCTTGATTCGAATTCTGGAATATCTACTTCATATTCTTTTGTGAAGGTAGTTCGAAAGGATGTGTTTAATACCTCTGCTTTCGCAGCACTGTCCTCGACAATAATTCCATTGCTATCACACAGAGAAAGCAATGACTGCGTCTTGCCCTTAGCGTACACTACATAGAACCACATTCCCTCGGATTTTTCTGCCAGGTTTCGAGACAAAGTTTCGTTGTGGAAACTATTAGAAGCATCTCGCGTTGATGTCTGCGTTAAATTTCAAGCTTCTGTAAAAGGTTACTAATCTTGGATATTTTGCGTTCACTTAAATTTGACTTGTTTTTTCGTCGTTTCTGCAACCGTGTCCTGACTCGTTTTGTGTACCAAGGAGGATCAGCTCCGTCGTTTGTTAATTTATTTGGTTTCAATCTCTCAATTGCTGCCGATACTATTTCTTTGAATTCAAGCCACATCTGGTCTACACTTATATTAATAATTTGGAAGGAGATTGTCGCTCAGGAAGGCGTCAAGTGAATTTTTATCTGCTTTTGTGTTTAGGTATATTTTTCCTTTATTGTTGGAGGATTTTGGGGTTACAATAAACAGTCTTGCTGTACCCGTTTTGATGCTCATTATTAGCTCAGGATTATTTGTTGCTAAGAGGTCAAGTATGTTTTCACAACCGTTTTCTATTCGCATGGAATCATGAATGAACTGCTCGAAATAATTTTCAGAGAATGCGTTTAGCACAATTTCGATGATATTTTCTGGGTATCTCCGGATTTCGACATATATTTTCGCCAACGTGTCGAAGGTAAATTAAAGTCACCACCAAATATAACTGTATGCGTCGGGTATGTGTTTGAGATTAAAATCAAGTTTTTTTTAACCTTCGAGCAATTTTATCATCTGAGTTGGGAGGTTGGTAAAAATATCCAGATATTATTTTATTCCGGTTTCCAAGAATGACGTCGGCCCATATTAACTCACAGGAACTATCTACACACATCAAAAAAATTTTTGCATCACCCCTATTCCTAGAACTCCTGAAGATAGACATTGACTGTGGATATTCTATCACAGACACAATCCCTTTGACTGTTCAGAGATGTCACTAAACCCTCCCAAAGATGTAAACAACCATGTATGAGCAGCGCCTATAGAGGGGGTCCGACAACCGATCAGTTCCAGTCATTCCACCAGGAAGGAGGTACAAGGCTAGTGTTGTTTGTAGTTCAGCCATGTCTAGACGGTCACCGCCGTTCGATCGCGTCCGCATTGTTGCTTTGTACCCGGAAGGGCTCTCAGCAAGGGAAGTGTCCAGGCGTCTTGGAGTGAATCAAACCGATGTTGTTCGGACATGGAGGAGATACAGAGAGACAGGACATGCCTCGCTCAGGCCGCCAAAAGGCTACTACTGCAGTGGATGACCACTACCTACAAATTACGGCTCGAAGAAACCCTGACAGAAACGCCACCATGTTGAATAACGCTTTTCGTGCAGCCACAGGACGTCGTGTTACGACTCAAACTGTGTGCAGTAGGCTGCATGACGCGCAAGTTCACTCCCGACGTCCATGGCGAGGTCCATCTTTGCATAGGCTGCGCGGTACAGATGGACCCAATAACATGCCGAATGGACCGCTCAGGATTGGCATCACGTTCTCTTCACCGATGAGTGTCGCATATGCCTTCGACCAGACAATCGTCGGAGACATGTTTTTTAGGCTACCTGGTCAGGCTGAACGCCTTAGACACACTGTCCAGTGTTTGCAGCAAGGTGGACGCTCCCTGCTATTTTGGGGTGGCATTATGTGGGGTTGACGTACACCGCTGGTGGTCATGGAAGGCGCCGCAGTGCTTGTACGATACGTGAGGGCCATTCTCCGACCGACAGTGCAACCATATCGGCAGCATACTGGAGAGGCATTCGTCTTAATGGACGACAATTCGCGCCTCCATCGTGCACATCGTGCGAATGACTTCGTTCAGGATAACGACATCGCTCGACTAGAGTGGCCAGCATGTTCTCCGGGCATGAACCATATCGAACATGCCTGGGATGGATTGAAAAGGGCTGTTTATGGACCACGTGACCCACCAACCACTCTAAGGGATCTACGCCGAATCGCCGTTGAGGAGTGGGACAACCTGGACCAACAGTGCCTTGATGAACTTGTGGATAGTATGCTACGACGAATACAGGCATGCATCAATGCAAGAGGACGTGCTGCTGGGTATTAGAGGTACCGCAGTATACAGCTGTCTGGACCACCACCTCTGAAGGTCCCGCTGTAAGGCAGTACAACATGCAATATGTGGTTTTCACGAGCAATAGAAAGGGAGAAAATGATGTTTCTGTTGATCTCCATTCCAATTTTCTATACTGGTTCCGGAACTCTCGGAACCAATGTGATGCAGAACCGTCTTAGCCTCTGATTCAGACCCTCCACTCGCTTCTGTACCAAGGGTCCGCAATCGGTCCTGTCGACTATGGCGCAAATGATCAACTCTGCTTTCATCTCGCAAGCAAGACTGGTAGCGTTTACCACTTCTGTTAGCCGCTCGAAACCAGAGAGAATCTCTTCTGATCCAAAGCGACACACATCTTCAGTACCAAAGTGAGCCACCACCTGCAGTTGGCTGCACCCTGGGCTCTTCATAGTATCTGGAAGGACCCTTCCCACGTATGGAATGGCTCCACCCAGTATGCACACGGAGTGCACAAAGACTTTCTTCCCCTCCATGGCAGCCATGTCCCTAAGGGGCCCTATAACAGACCTATCATTGGAGCTCCAAACTACCAACAATCCACCCTCTGTGACTGCTTGGATCTTATAGGCTGAGAGGTTCCCTCTGAAGTAGCACAAGAGACTGCATGTGGCTGAGGAGCAGCATTAGCACCTGGAATCAGTTTGTCAGACTAACCGGGAGGTTTTAGGTTCGACCGCGTGGGAAGTCTTTCACCGCTTGCCACGCTCCAAGGCGACCTTCCACTCGACTACAGGTGAGTGGTCAACCTCAGTGCGAGCATTAACTGGGCTGGTCACCGGTGCTGACCGATCGGCGGACTCAGGCGTGCTGGACGTCTGTTGGATCCGCACGGCCGGCCCACAACACTGATGCCGTCCACTGCAACTTCAAGCTGTGTAACCGAATCCATCACAGCCTGGAGCTGTGAGCGAAATGCCACCAACTCAGCTCGCATCTGCACGTAGCAGACACGGTACCTATCCATACTAAAGACCGTGGGAAACGACACTACACAGCCAAACAAGGACAATCGACACGTGCTACGGACCTCTGCTGTAGACACGAAGGGAAGCGCAAGAAATGTGTGCAATAAATTAGGTTAGTATGCAGAGATTCAAAAACGGAAATACCAAAGCACTCAGGTGAGGTTAAATAATTCGCTCCTGATTAGGAACTTCTAAATGTCACAGAATCGGTTTACTTTCCGACGCAAACGAAAACACGAGAACTTTTTCTATTAAATATTAATTTAACATGCGGGAACTCGAAAAACTAAACTACCAAAGCACACAGATAAGACTATACAATCCGCTCCTGGTTAGGAACTCGTAAAATGTCATAAAATTCGTCACTTCCCTGTGGCTACTTGTGTCTCGGCCTGTTGCTGCTGCCTGACAGGTTTACTAATACCAAACCTGCACTCTTATGCGGCATTTACGAAATTTGAATAGACATCTTGCAGGTGTAGGATCATACCTACCAACTTTGGTTTATGTCGTAAGCACGTTGTTAATGTTGCGATTTTTTTCCGTCAATGTATTTGAATCCGCCAACGACCAAACCGTAAATGAAGTTGTCTGGTCTGTTGGTGTATCAGGGTGTAGTGTCCAATGAGTCTATAAGTATTGGTGTACCAATAACACCCATCTAATTCTGTGTAAGGATAGTGGTCGTAACCAGATCCTAACCAATAGGGACTTTATAAGTGTCACAACTTGTCGATGCAACAGGAGGTGCTGCTGTCAGTGAATACAGGTCTATCATAACCATTTTCCGAACGAGCATTTCGAAGGGAACTACATGAAATGGGTTCAAAAAAATGGCTCTGAGTACTATGAGACTTAACATCTGAGGTCATCAGTCCCCTAGAACTTAGAACTACTTAAACGTAACAAACCTAAGGACATCACACACATCCATGCCCGAGGCAGGATTCGAACCTGCGACCGTAGCGGTCGCACGGATCCAGACTGAAGCGCCTAGAACTGCTCGGCCACAACGGCCGGATATGAAATTGGAATTTGGAGTCAGATACTTCGTAAAGGCCAGTGTTCATAATGACAAAGATACATGTCATCAATGATATAGACAGTACATACTGCACATCAGCTGAATGGAGACGTTTAGTTTGGTCCGACAACTCGTAGTTTGCCTCTGTTCAAATGATCAAAGTCGTCGAATTCACCATCGGCCTAATAGGTCTCTTTATCCGGAATGCTTACAGTACGTAAATCAAGACGAACAGAAGTGGCTCAGTAGTGTCTTGAGGAATTATGTAGAGCCATGACTTGGATCCACGCATTCAAGATACCATGAACGTAAGCCACGATGTTGATTGTACAATCATCGATGACAAGTTTTGCCCTATCTTCTTTGCCCTCGTTCTGAAATTTCCGTCTCTTGAAATTACAACACCTGTGCTCGCAGGACTCCACACATACATTCCTGGTGTGATATACACTTCGGCACCGTAACGAACCTCTTTTAGCCCTCTAAATCACACAATATTAATTCCATAGAAAATATCTGAGACTATTTGGAACAGCTGGTGAAACGCAGCACTCAACATGCACGTCATTTGGTAGCCCAGTGGGATCTTATCATCGATGAGTGTCTTCAAGGTCAAATGAGTGAGAAAGCATAATGTTGAGTTAATTGTAAACCGGCGCTTACACAGTTTGTTAAGTATGGATATCGGAGACACAGTTGCTCACAGATGTTCCAGTGGAATCTGAGCATCGTGTTCCTGTATACTGGCCTTCAGATCAGGTGGCGACAGAGCGTGTCTCTGGTAAACGCGTTCGTTTAGACACTTGGAGAACCAAAAGCCACGCAGATTCAGATCAGGTGATCTTGGAAGCTATGTACCTGGAAAACCTCTGGAGAAGGTGGAAGGTGGCTTAAAGCAGATCTTTCACTGGGAGAGCGATATGAGATGTTGCCCTATCTTGCATCAAAACGATGGTTTCCACACAGCTTAAAGCAGATCTTTCACTGGGAGAGCGATATGAGATGTTGCCCTATCTTGCATCAAAACGATGGTTTCCACACAGTTGCGCTATTCCAAACTTGTAATAAAATGCTGCACAAAGAGGTCTCGATAACTTGCAGACCTCATGGTACTCCTGACATGCCTTCTGGTTGTATTCTGTTCAAAGAACGGACCGAAAATATAGGTGCTTTCAGTTACATACGGCGGGCGCGATGGCTCCTCGTGCGCAACACGCAGTTTGACGGTACTCCAAATTCGGCATTTCTGTGTATTCATTACACCATGAAGTTTAAAATGTTCCTCGTCTCTCCATAGAATATTGCCCAGCTACTTATCATCAACTTCGATCCGTGCCAGAAACCGAAGAGTACATTCAGGAATTTGTTGCGGATCATGAGGTTTCAGTTGCTGCTCCATCTGGATCTTGTACGGTTACAGTGCAAAATAGACCACAAAGCTTTCAATATTTTTGACCATGGGAAGGACAATTCTCGTGACACTGCACGAACACTAGCACTACCCGGGGAATGTGCTACATGGTCAGTTACAGCAACAGCAACCTCGTCAATAACTTACACCGGGATAGGGTACCTGCCTCTTCAAGGTGCCACACCGAACACCCGTCTTTTCGAATTTCATTACCATCTTTAAACCGTTAAATGATATCGGGTCTCTCGTCAGGCCTTTCAGTCTGCGATAATCTCTCAATGCAGCACTGTTATGGCTACCGTTTACATAAAACAGGTGTACTAACAGTGCACGATCTCTCTTCTCAATAGCCGTACTGTTCACTCACGTTATGGCTTTTAAAATAACAGCGTGGGTCTCATATCTATGTCCTATCAGTGTACAGCGCCAAATTTGCACCTGGTGGCCACAATTTGAACTAATCTGTTTTCCAGAGTAAAACGGACCATATTTCGCTACCATGCGATAATTACTGTCAACCCAGGACTTCCGTGAGTAGCTACACTTTAATTATAACCCCCCAGTGTCTGTCTCCAGGCAAGGGTTTTTAAATTAGGCGGTTCTCCATCCAGATCACACAAAAAGCTGTAGGAAAAACTCATATGACAACCAGAGAAATTCCCATTTCATGTGCGAAAACCAAACTCCTGGCGATTAAATGCTGAAGTATCCGCAACAAAGTGCGAGTACAGAGAGTTCCTAAGCAGCTGTAGAGCTCAAATAATACAACTTACAGAAGGCTATTTTAAACTCTAAATTGTTACCAGTGAAGTTGTGCGGAAAATTTTAGTGTATAGCGAACGGATAAGCTAATATAAAATTGAGATGGTGTATTTGTCGCAGTATTCAAGAAACTCAGATCCAATGTGATATAAATTTAAGTGGAATACGATATTGTTTGGATAAGACTCAGTGTCAGTGGTAGGTATAAACTATTAATTGAATCCTTCTATTGACCACCAGACTCTCACTACCTCGTAGATCCCATGACCTCTGCAATCATAATTGGCGATATCGTTAGGTCAACATGGAAAAACATGGAGGCCGTCTGCTGTGGACATCCATGTTCATCAGTGTGAGCTGAACTGTATGCTCCTAAACACTTGTGCCTGTATCAGTATTGTGCTCTGTCGTCAGATTTGCTACAGATCGATGCCCATCCTACTTTACAGATCGGACAAGTCTCCGACCTTGTAACGTTTCTCTTGTTTTGGCTAAATTTTATTTGCTAATTTTGACATTATAATGGGACGCTGAAGTTACCAACATAACTCACTTTCTTAAGCAGTGATGCAGAATGCTATGGCAACGAGTAAGGAGCATTTCCCATGGTCGGGACACAGCAGCGATAATGGACGCGTTATATGGCACTGAAGTGCGGCAATTATTTGAGCACCGGTGAGTCGGCCGAGAGAGTGAATCCTTCTCGAATATTCTGAATGCTGGGGATCCACCAACATTTAGGCGCAGAGCTAAGACATTTTCGTTTTAAATGTTAATTATTAAATGCTAGGGGAGCCTAAGAGTCATTAAAGCTTTGATACTACCCTGTAAACATGAAGCAAACTATTTATAACAGGAAACAAATGAAAAACATTAATCCCCGACAATATACGAATAGTTCCCAAATTATACAAAGTGCATGAAACATTTCTATTGCGCGCCAAGCGTTACGATGTTGTCCAGACATAATCTCTGTGCAGGCCGCGCTCTCAAAAGTCATTAAATTTCAAGTTATTTGTGTCCAGAATTGTGATAGTTAACTGTTTTACGGTGTTTGTCAATAAAGGCAGCGTAACGGCATCCCTGAATTTATTTAAGGTAGATTAGCTACCCGCATATCCATTTAGTCACGTAGACAGACTTTTTGCATCTCCGAAAGAATCCGATAGCGCTACAAGAACTGCTTCAGGGGACTACATCAACGAAAAAACTGTACAGAACCGGTACGGGAGAGTTCTAAGCATCGACTCTCCAAGTTGATCGAGGAACGGGTTAACTTAACTTTTGCTATCTAGAGTGGGAAGGAACAACCAGTTCTGCTGTACGTCGCCAGCATCACTTTCTATCGACTCGTGGCTAGACTGATAAACGGTTATGGTGGTTTAGTACCACGGGGAGATCTTCCAATATGGCATCCTTGGCTGGGTGATAATTAACTGAAAAACCTGTGTTAAGGATAGGAGATGCAAGCTGACATTCAGTGCCTCAGAAGAGAGAACATTCTGGAGAGTCAGTGCTGTAAATGAGAATTAAAAATAATGTCGCGATTCAATGGAAAGTTACAATTGTGCAATAAGTGAACTGTGAACTAAATGTGACTGTAATACATGGCTTGTAGGTAGCGACGCGAAATTATAATTGTGAGTGTCACGGAGTGTGAACTAATAAGTAATCAGTCAATAAGTTTGCACCGCGGAAGAAACTGAATTCACGTCCCAGACTTACAAACATTTTGCGAGTGTAACATTGCGAACAGCCATGAGGGCGACACGAGGAAGAATTAAACAGCAGAAGAAGAGGCAAGGCCAGTCATGCATACACAGGAAGACTTGCTGCTTTCAAGGAGTGCATGGGAAGCAGCCAGGGTCACAGCATGAACAGTGTGAGGTGCTCTGGGGTAAACACATTTACAGGTCTTGAATTCGGCATGTTGGCATAAGCTGTCAGTTACGTTATCAACATAGCGCGAAAACTTCGAGAAAGTAAGTCAGAGTTCACACTGATTAAATATTAGTAATTATATATTGTTACGTATGTTTCGGTTGAGACAGGCTAGAATAAATAACGACAAACAAAGTGAGTAATTTATGGAAAATGGAAGAGCAGAAAGTGACGTGGGAAATGCAGTAAATGTTGCAAGCTTTTATGAGTTAAACTGGAGAATTTATTGGGAGTGAAAATGCTAAAACAAAAGAGGTGATCAGGGAAGATCACAAGAATCTTATGAATACGTCTGGTGGAATAGATACAGATCGAGTGAGGTATATGGCACAAACTACTAATAGTAATGTAGATGAAGTAGAAGCATATGTCAGAGATGCTAACAGTAGTATAGATGAATGTATCAGGGAGGCTAATACCGAAAAATTACACTAATACAGTAGTAATATTTGCCATATGTGGTACTCTATAAATGAAGGTATAGAAACTCACAATGAAAAAATAAGAAAATGCGATAGGAATACTAACAAAATGTGGGATGATGTTTGGGAAAATCTGGTTGCACTCAGTGGAAGAATACAAGAGTCCAATGGGAATATTAAGAACTTGTTGCCGGTGTGAATAAATGAAACAACAGAAGCCTATCATATGAATAATAGTAGTAAATTAGAACAATCTTCTAGGGGTACTAAAAACCAGTTACAGGCATATAACAAAGATACAGACAGTGTTTTTGCTAAGGTAAGACAAAGCCATGAGAAAGTAATGAGTCATCCAGGAAACTAACAGACTATTAACAAGTTAGAAGAATTTGGCTTGGAGGCCAACGAAAATTTTAAGAAGTGTAAGAAAATTCTTACGTATTTTATAGAGCAATCGAAATTAATGAGTAACAGGCGGACAAGTAGAGTGAGTACAAGGGAAACCCTTCAGATACAATTAATCATGATGTAAATGAAAATGAGAGAGCTATTAATCCTTTTCAAAATATTAATGAGAGGACTGAAGAAAGTAAAAAACAATCACAGATGATAATAATAATTTAGTCGCAGATGAACAGGTTCAGTACACACCAGCCTTTACAGTAGATTCTGGTAGAAAACTGTATGTAAATATTACGTTAATAATAGATGAAGTAGTTCAATCCACACTAGCTCTTAAAATAGATTCTTTTAAGGATTTTCTTGTAAGTAATGCAAAGCAATTGTTTACGAAAGTAAGTGATATTCATTGTGAGATCACCGATTTTAATAATATAGTTACTGACCTTTCTGCAGAAAATGTAAGGGATAAGACAAATTCAAAATTTAAAAGCAGGATTATAATTATAGTTGTGGAAATATCAACCATAAAAACCACTGCTTGAATTTCGGTACTTCCCCAAATTTGTTACTAAGCGAAAAGTACAGCCTATCGGGAAGCACAGAAACAAAAACTGGAATGTTTCGATGGTTCTGGGTCAGGTGGTTACTTGGCAAAAACAAACAAAGGAAGGTAGGATTTGGGCATAACATGAAAATACAGCGTAAAGGGAACGTAAAAACTAACAATGTAAACAACGTTTCCACAAATGAGAAATAAAGGTAATATGATGGTTTTCCCAGAAAAGAAAATTAAATGATTGTGACTGAAAGCACAGGCGAGAGGTGTTCACATTTCCATGGTAAGAGGTTGAATAACGATTGTGACAGAGGGAAAATTTATGTGAGCTCTAAATATAACGATATTAGAGGGTTTAATGGTTGTGACAAAGACGACTTGGATAGGAGAGGAGAAATAAGAGCAGAAAACCAAGACAGTTAGAAGTTTAATGTGAGTATTAGAATGGAGGGTAATGGAACAGTAGCTATCATTGTAACTAGTAGCAAGTTAGGCGCCATTCCAGGAGGTCTTTATGAGCAACTGATAAAGAAACTACCAGTCATTCCAGCACAGACATTTGGGGTTTGATGATGCCACTGAAGGTAACAATGAACCAATAAGTAAGAAAGTGCTGTTAGAAATGAGGGATCAGAAAAAGAGTGTAGAGGATAGTTGATATGGTGGTACCAGATCTATCTATCAGTTTTATTATAAGAAAGAATCTGTTGGCAGACCATACTGGGACACTAGGTCTTGAGAAAGGCAGTATGACCATGAAGTTATATGATACAAAGAATAAGGCAAAGTTTGCAGTTATTATCAGTCCTTGCAATAACGCATAGTATCACTGCTATGTGAAGATAATGAGTGAATGTCTTCAATGCAAATCCAATAGAGATGAAATCACCTCACAGGAGGAAAATAGTAGACATTATGAAACAGGAGCTAAGCTGGGAAATAACGGTTGATGTAAAGGAGAATAAAGTAATACACAAAACTGCAAAACTAGAGTTAAAAACTTGCTTCTGAAAGCAGAAAATATGTTTTCAAACAAAGTAGGTTTAATGAAAGGCAAGCCTTTCGAATTCAAAGTCAAACTTCACCAACCATTTAAATTGAAACCTTAAGCAGTACCACCTGCAAAAAGAGATGCTGAAGGAAAGGAAATTGAGTGGAAGTTGGACTAAAAAATCATTGTACTATCGATGAGCTGATACTGCAATCCACTGGTATATGTAACGAAAGAGAATGGATCAGTAATAGTAACATTAAATGCCAGAGCTATAAATAAGATAGTAGGACCTCAGAATGAAAGACCAGACGTTCTTGAAGCGGTACTACAAAAACGTGAGGAGGCTAGCATATCATCCAGCATTGAGCTAACACAAGGCTATTGCGAAGTTCCGTTATTTTGTTTATGGGGTAATTGCTACCAATTCGGGGTATCGTCTTTTACAATAAACATTTCTGTGTCTGTATTTATATGAACCCTGGATTCTTTACTGGGGAAAGAGCTATTGGCTTAAATCTATGTTGACAACATTATAATTGCTGCCAGTGGTTGGCAAGAGCATAACAAGATTCTAGGAGAAGCTTGCAGTAGATGCTTTCTGAAAGAGCAATGTTACTGACAATCTTGCTAAGTCCCTATTTGGACTTAGCAAGATTGACAGTAACATTACCCTTTTGGAAAGCATCGAAGCTTCTTTCACCCATATCTTGGACATATAATTACAGACAGAGGCCACATTCCCAGTCCAGAAAAACTTGATGTCATATGAGGATTCCTTCCACCAAAAAAATAAAAAGTAAGTAAAGCCATTTCTCGGTCTAGGCAATTTCTATACAAAATCTATAATTGAAAAACTTTTAAATGCCACTGCTCTGCTTAACTTGAACAAAACATTGTCATAACTAACTCGGAAGGATGAAGAAAGCCGTATTTAAAGTGATTATGCTGTTTCACCCAAAATTAGACAAAAAATTTTGTCTATCAACCATCAACCTACAGTTCAGTGCTTAGAATAGGAGGCAATCTATTCCAACTAACAGAGACTGAAGAAGCGATATAACACAGAACGATCAGTTTTTCCAGCAGTCTGTCAACCAAATGCAAAATAAACTATAAAGTTACTGAAAAGGGAGTGGGTGTTCCTAAAATTTGAATTTTATCTGATGGGCAGAAAAGTCACTGAGCACAGTGATTGTAAGGCATTAGCTTTCATCAAGAGTTGTAAACTGACACACGGTAAGCTTATTAGAAGGGCCATAGCCTACAGGAATACGATTTTTATACATATTACCAGCCAGACAAATATAACCTTATATCTGATTCATTACCTTGCCTACCATTGGGAATGAATAAAGGAGATCAAATAGATTCTGAATCAAGAGATATAAGTTTCCTTAATGTGGAGATTGTGCAGCATGAGGGTTACATTAAAGAAGTTATAAGAAACATCGAAAGGGAACATGGTATAGAGTAGATATTGGCAATCGTTAAGAGGAGCTGGGAAGAGAACGAAGAGACCAAGGTAAGGGTCTATATTAAATGTAAAGAGGGGTATCATATCGTAGAACTAACACAGTTGGGGAGGATTGGAAGCTTTTTGTGCTTAAACACACAATAGACAAATTTATATGGCGCATTCATCTAAGCTATTACAATTTTGGATCTAAAAAGTGTGCATATAAAGTAAAGGAAACATGCATCATTTATTATATGGTGAAGAGATCTACAAAGTTGCTTGAGAGCTGTGGCAAGAGTCAGAGAACGAAGACACCTACAGTTAGCAGTAAGCGTCAGATGTATTACGGGGTGGGCTGCAATCTCAAAGGGTGCATGGCAAAAACAGGACGTGCTTGGATCAAGGAACAGTCGGAATTGTAGTTGTAAATTGTTGTAGTTGTGCTGGGAAAGTCCCTGAGCTTCAAGCGCTAATAGAAAGCACAGAAGCTGAAATCGTTATAGGTACAGAAAGCTGGCTAAAGCCTGAAATAAGTTCTGCAGAAATTTGTACGAAGTCTCAGACGGTGTTCAGGAAAGATAGATTAGGCACAATTGGTGGTGGAGTGTTTGTGTGTGTCAGTAGTGGTTTATCTTGTAGTGAAGTCCAAGTAGATACTCCGTGCGAATTGGTATGGGTGGAGGTTATACTTAACAGCCGAACTAAGTTAATAATTGCCTCCTTCTACCGACCCCCAGACTCCGATGATATAGTTGCTGAACAGTTCAGAGAAAATTTAAGTCTCGTAAGAAATAAATACGCCACTCATACAGTTATAGTTGGTGGGGACTTCAACCTTCCCTCGATATGTTGGCAAAAATACTTGTTCAAAACCGGTGGTAGGCAGAAAACATCTTCCGAGATTGTCCTAAATGCTTTCTCCGAAAATTATTTCGAGCAGTTAGTCCACGAACCCACGCGAATTGTAAATGGTTGCGAAAACACACTTGATCTCTTAGCCACAAACAATCCAGAGCTAATAGAGAGCATCATGACTGATACAGGGATTAGTGATCACAAGGTCGTTGTAGCTAGGCTCAATACCGCTTCTTCCGAATCCACCAGAAACAAACGCAAAATAATTTTATTTAAAAAAGCGGATAAAGTGTCACTAGAAGCCCTCCTAAGAGACAATCTCCATTCCTTCCGAACTGACTATGCAAATGTAGACGAGATGTGGCTCAAATTCAAAGATATAGTAGCAACAGCAATTGAGAGATTCATACCTCATAAATCGGTAAGAGATGGAACTGATCCCCCATGGTACGCAAAACAGGTCCGAACACTGTTGCAGAGGCAACGAAAAAAGCATGCGAAGTTCGGAAGAACGCGAAATCCCGAAGGTTGGCTAAAATTTACAGACGCGCGAAATTTGACACGGACTTCAATGCGAGACGCCTTTAATAGGTTCCACAACGAAATAATGTCTCGAAATTTGGTAGAAAATCCGAAGAAATTCTGGTCGTATGTAAAGTACACAAGCGGCAAGACGCAGTCAATACCTTCGCTGCGCAGTGCCGATGGTACTGTTACCGGTGACTGTGCCGCTAAAGCGGAGCTATTGAACGGAGTTTTCCGAAATTCCTTCACCAAGGAAGACGAAGGGGATATTCCAGAATTTGAAACACAAACAGCTGCTAGCATGAGTTTCTTAGAAGTAGATATCTTAGGGGTTGCGAAGCAACTCAAATCGCTTGATACGGGCAAGTCTTCAGGTCCAGATTGTATACCGATTAGGTTCCTTTCAGATTACACTCATACAATAGCTCCCTACTTAGCAATCATATACAACCGCTAGCTCACCGATAGATCTGTACCTACAGATTGGAAAATTGCACAGGTCGCACCAGTGTTTAAGAAGGGTAGTAGGAGTAATCCATTGAACTACAGACCTATATCATTGACGTCGGTTTGCAGTAGGGATTTGGAGCATATACTGTAATCAAACATTATGAATCACCTCGAAGGGAACGATCTATTGATACGTAATCAGCGTGGTTTCAGAAAACATTGTTCTTGTGCAACGCAGCTAGCTCTTTATTCGCACGAAGTAATGGCCGCTATCGACAGGGGATCTCAAGTTGATTCCGTATTTCTAGACTTCCGGAAAGAATTTGACACCGTTCCTCACAAGCGACTTCTAATCAATCTGCGGGCCTATGGGGTATCGTCTCAGTTGTGCGACTGAATTCGTGACTACCCGTCAGGAAGGTCGCAGTTCGTAGTAATAGACGGCAAATCATCGAGTAAAACTAAAGTGGTATCAGGTGTTCCCCAGGCAAGCGTCCTGGGACCTCTGCTGTTCCTGATCTATATAAATGACCTGGGTGACAATCTGAGCAGTTCTCTTAGGTTGTTCGCAGATGATGCTGTAATTTACCGTCTAGTAAGGTCATCCGAAGACCAGTATCAGTTGCAAAGCGATTTAGAAAAGATTGCTGTATGGTATGGCAGGTGGCAGGTGGCAGTTGGTGCTAAATAAAGAAAAATGTGAGGTGATCTACATGAGTTTCAAAAAAAAAAAAAAAAAAAAAAAAAAAAAAAAAAAAAAATCCGTTGGAATTCGATTACTCGATAAATAGTACAATTCTCAAGGCCGTCAATTCAACTAAGTACCTGGGTGTTAAAATTACGAAGAACTTCAGTTGGAAAGACCACATAGATAATATTGTGGGGAAGGCGAGCCAAAGGTTGCGTTTCATTGTCAGGACACTTAGAAGATGCAACGAGTCCACTAAAGAGACAGCTGACACTACACTCGTTCGTCCTCTGTTAGAATATTGCTGCGCGGTGTGAGATCCTTACCAGGTGGGATTGACGGAGGACATCGAAAGGGTGCAAAAAAGGGCAGCTCGTTTTGCATTATCACGTAATTGGGGAGAGAGTGTGGCAGATATGATACGCAAGTTGGGATGGAAGTCATTAAAGCAAAAACGTTTTTCGTCGCAGCGAAATCTATTTACGAAATTTCAGTCACCAACTTTCTCTTCCGAATGCGAAAATATTTTGTTGAGCCCAACCTACATAGGTAGGAATGATCATCAAAATAAGAGAAATCAGAGCTCGAACAGAAAGGTTTAGGTGTTCGTTTTTCCCGCGCGCTGTTCGGGAGTGGAATGGTAGAGAGATAGTATGATTGTGGTTCGATGAACCCTCTGCCAAGCACTTAAATGTGAATTGCAGAGTAATCATGTAGATGTAGATATTATTCCTGCAGAAGTGGGTGTGGTGTCACCGCCAGACACCACACTTGTTAGGTGGTAGCCTTTAAATCGGCCGCGATCCGTTAGTATACGTCGGACCCGCGTGTCGCCACTATCAGTGATTGCAGACCGAGTGCCGCCACACGGCAGGTGTAGAGAGACTTCCTAGCACTCGCCCCAGTTGTACAACCGAGTTTGCTAGCGATGGTTCACTGTCAAAATACGCTCTCAGTTTCCGAGACGATAGTTAGCATAGCCTTCAGCTACGTCATTTGCTACGACCTAGCAAGGCGCCATTACCAGTTACTATTGATACTGTAAAACATGTACCGTCAAGAGCGACGCTCATCATTAATGGATTAAAGTTAAGTATTCCACCCGCTACGTCCGTTTTTCTAAAGTCTAATTTCCTTGTCCTGTTCCAGACCTCACGCCAGCCTGCGTGAGTTAAAACGCGTGCCCTTTGGCTCCCTCTAGTATACCGGGTTGGTTCTCCTGCCAACCCACAACAGTGGGTGAGTTGACGACCGCGGATTTATTTGAAACTCTCCCAAAAACCAGAGGTGGCTTTAAAAACATTTTAGTAGTAATGGACATGTTTTCCTATTTCTTGAGAATGCAATGAGTAAATTACGCAAAGATCATGTATCCACTGTTGGTAAACGTAAGAAAACACTCAGTAATAAAGATATTTTGTTTTTCTCCAAACCATGGAAAGACACACTCGAAATATTACATCTGAAGGCCCTTTACATATCCTGGTATCACCTGGCTTCAAACCCAGTGCAAAGGGTAAAGAGAGAATTAAGGTGTCTCTGCAGTACTTCCTGCTATAATCAACACACTGTTTGGGACCTTTAATATAAAATAACTGAAATGTCACCACATGAAATGCTAACAGATAAGAAGCCTAAAAAGTGGACTGAACATTTACTGAGGTTCTAAAATCAAGCTGACACGATTTCAGAAGAGAAGCAGAAATTAGTTTTTGTAAATCTTAGATATGACAAGAAAGTTATTTCCAATGTGTATGTGGTCTGAGTTACTGTGCTAATCAGAAGACAAGGAAAATCGTCCAGAATTAATACCAAGATAAAGAAATCTTACGAAATTTTTCAAGTTCCATATGTGGTGAGCAAAATGCCTCTTCTGAATGCAATGCAGATGTCATACTTTGCATCCCAGGGGTTTATAACGTTCTAGATGGCAAGAAATGGTAAGACAATTTAACATGGGAAGCCACTTGGCAGTCAAAATTGAATACCAGGTATTGGAAGAAGCACCTCTTTTGTGGACAAATAAATTACTGTTAAGGAACAGAATACAAAGTAGAACTTAATGTAGACGGTGAAATATTATTATTCAGTTATCAGGAGGCGAAAAATGTTAATAAATTGTAAAAAATGTGTATTTGGTAAATGTTTATTGAAATTTGTGAAGAGTTGTCAGTCCTTAAAGGGAATGTTAGAAAAAATTAATGGATCATTGTATCACTACTATCGACAACATTAAAACGCAAGGGATGTAGGTGTGTCTCACTTCTAATGACGTTCACTGAGTGGGCCAGTCAGCTGTTATTAGTGGAGTGGGCAGTGAGATCACAGTGACTTAACATTAGGTGCGACACACAAGGTAGCGTTTCCTAACACTAGTGTAAATATTGGCATTATAGCGAGACATTGATTTGCTTATGTGGTAATTCAACTAAAGAACATAATTTTATATCTATAAAATGTAAGTTCCATGACTAAATACTTGAAAATTTTAATAATATTTGGGTGCCACTTGAGCAAGAAAAATTACGAAGAATTTACGAGAATTATTGAAATGAATAAATATTTTTCTTTTGTTGCACATATTTATTGTATAAACCATGATGGCTGGAGTGGAGCAAGAAGGTGAGACCCTGATTGCAAGATGACTCGAGCTAGCAGAAAGAAAAAGACACAGCTGGAGGCTACTGGCTGTGTGATGACGACAGCAAGTACTGGGTCACAATGGAGACACATCATCAAGGAACACCACCTTCAGTGAATGAGAGAGAAGTGATTTAAAAGGGAAACTATGACTGGCGAGAGTTATAAGATAAAGACTTTAGAGTCGCAAATCAAAAGAAAACATTTTGGTGGATGGCAGTAAGCCATAAAAAAAGGGACAGAATTAAATATTCTGTACATAGTGAATATATGAGTCATTACTGATGATGAGCCGAAATTTAAAGGTATCATGAATCATATTTTTTGTGTGTGTAACGTAAGGACACTAAAGACTGTTCATTTTTATCAGATTGTACACAGGCCGCAGAATATTTGTAATGTTTTTCTTTATATGTATAGCATTGTGTAAAAATTGAAATTTTCGTAATAGTTGCTTTCCAGATTTTATTTAGAGAGAACAATTAAAATTATGAAAAAAAATTGTTTCTAGTAATTATTTTGTTTCGTCCTGCATGGCAAGAGCAGTTCATTTTGATGAATGGTTTTAATATATTAAAGAATTGAAATAAAATATTGCTTATTTTATGTTAACTACATTGTATTTGTTGTTTACCAAAATAAAAATGGTGATATAAGTCTCGCAAAAGCATGTCAAAAAGGATGTGAATATTGGCATAATCCGATGGAAAAAAGTTTCTATGAATTTTATATATTTCCGAAACATAGTAAAATTTATTTTCTAATAAAACTGCAAGCTAATCAGTTAGTGAATAGTTTATCCGTAGGGAAGTTTGTAATGAAAATCTATTTCTTAATTACGAAACTCTAATAATAAATAGAAAGGCTTCAGTAAAAGTCCACTGTGATGTTTAGGAAATGTATAAATTTATGCAGAGAATTGGGAAACATTATGCTGATTGATAATTATTTTAGTATAAAAACTTATTTCGGCTTTATTACCTTCACCAGGACATGTCGTGATGTTGTACATGGACATAAGTCAACTTTTAGCAAACCATTATTGCTGTCTGTAGGTGTTGGTTGTGATATTGTTTTCAGCAACGTTGTAATGTTATTTGATAATTTGCTGCTGCGCGTATATTATGATACGTTTTTTACAATCTGACAGTTGTAAAAATTCAAATTCGACAGCTAGTAGTTTACTCAAAGATGCGACCAGTACCTCTGTATGTGCTGTGGCTCTCTAACGTTCATCTTGCTGCAGATTGTCTTCCAAGGTGTGTGACTTAACTTAAATGAATGATTTAATAAAACGGTTACTGACGAAACTAGTCATCAACAGCTAGGATGGACGTAGGTCCTCCAGCTAAATAACAGACTCAAACTAAAGGCGTTTAAGTGTTTATTGTCCATTAAATTCACACGAAATTGTCAACGGGTGATCAACGCAAAAGTAATTATGACTGTTGATAGTAACGGCTCGAGCCGCCAATACAGGTGACAGCAAACCACCGTATAAAATAAATAAATAAAATCTGCTGGAAAACAGAAGCCAGTATTCAAAGCTACACGTTATTGAAGTCTAACTGCAAACTACCTCCACTAAGTAATTGCCTAATCGAAACACTAAGTCACTGTCTTAGTCACTTATCAGTACTGAAAATAATCAAAGCCCACACTGGCTAATCTGAGACTAAGTCCAACTCAGTGCCAAACAAATCAGCGTCCTAAACAGCTGCTCAGGAAAAATCACAAGTCCTTCTAAACACTGGTCCAAAAATAATGAGAGTTCCAACAGTTGCCTAATAATTCAAAGTCCCACTTCACTCATGCCAAAATATTTCTGTCACCGAAAAACATGCGGCGAAGTCGCCACCTACGTTCAGTAACAATCAACTACAACCGCCCTCTAAAACAGTCTAACGTGGATATACATCGAGCAATATGACTGCCAGCCTAATAAAGGCTCGGTCCAACCACTGCATACTGCCGGCTCCGTAGTCCCGGAAAGTGCGTGCCTTGAATTCACATAATGACCTTATGTGATCACCCATATTCTAAGCAACGTTTCGTCCATTAATTTTAACAAAAATCTGAGTGTACCACTGGCTGCATGCTGAGATTCTACACAAGACTTATGTCTTACAATAAATTGTATGAGCCATATTTTGGGTGTAGCTTAACTTTATACATTTACAACTTTGAACTAGCAATTGTGTAAATAGGTTGTGTCCCCAGTGACTTTAAGAATTATCGTACAAACATGATCAATACCTCATTTTGATCGCAAACTGACCCCTCTTTCCACTGACGTTGCCAGATTTCCAATCAAATTCAGACTATGCAAATTTCACTATAAACAAAAAAATTACAATGAAAATAAATTTAACTAAGGTGGGTAGTGTATAGCAACGCCTGCCCACATATACTGCCCTGCTAACTGTGTGTCTGTCTTCAATCAAAAGGTACGGTAATTCAATTAAATATCCAATTAAAATGTCATAAACAGAAAAAATAACAATGCTACAAAAATGTAGATGGTTCTGTCGACGCGCATCCCACGATCTGAACACATACAGCGATAATGGACGAGCTATATGACACCAAAGTGCGGCTGTAGTGGGCAACGGTAAGTCGGCTGTGAGAGTTAATCCTACTCTAACGCTCTGAATGTGTAAGGTCTGCCATCTCCTAACGCAGTTCCAAAGTCAGATAGCGTTATTAATTAATCATACTCAGTGTCTGGTGCTACATTTCAGGGCATAAACCGTAATTTTGTCCTGATGTAATAATTATAGTATGAAAAATAGAATGACACTGAAAACACTTTCTGAGGGAGACTGTCCGGCTGTATAAAATTATCTAAGTCATCACCACGTAAATATTAATATGATCTGGAGAGAGGAATAATTATGAAAAATAGACAGACTCCCGAGGAACCCTAAGCGTGGATCCGTCAGAATGTGCTATGTACGTATGGGGTGTAGCTTGACTAGGAAAGCCTGATACATAGCCACCTCCGTAAGGCTATATTCTCAACGATGTCATATCTGCTGAAGCCACACTTCAGTCAACAAAGGAGTAGTAAGGATTCTGGATGACGACTCCATGGTTGACTGAGCGCTCTCAAGGTCGTGTGGGCATCAAATATCTTTCATAAAAACCTCCGAGCACCAGTCCATAGTCTCATCGTTGCAAATCGAAATACACAGAACAGGAAGTACTTTTAATCCGTCATTGGATTCTCTCACGCTGCATATGGCTCTTAAAAATATTTGTTGCGATTGAACCAAGGGGAGGCCATTTCAGGAATTTTATTTAACCTGGTCTTAAAGGTGATCGATAGAGAATTTACTAAAACTGATCCACAAGGGATCCAGCTGCAGGCGTTGGACATTACTAGACTTGCCTACGCAAATGATGTAACATTAGGAAGTAGTACTAAAACGGAATTAATCAGAATAATGCAAAATTCAGAAAACAGAATATCTAGCCATAAACAAGAACAAAAGTGATGCACCATTGGCTGTAGATGTATTCGATTTCAAGACAGTTGACCGCTTCAGGTACTTAGGGAGTCGTTTTAGTAATAACAATAGAATGGGTTTAGGAATGGATGTCCACCTAGCAACACAGAACAAAACATTTCTTAATTAAATCCATGTCTTAAGGAAATGTTCACTTAGTTCTAACCCCAAAATCCCCTTGTACTAAATACGACGGCGTGCTGAAAAGCAGTGCCTCGATTTTATGTGAAAACTCGTAAAGCTTGTTAAATATAAAACAAACGTTATTGACATTCTAGATCTTTATTCCTTATGTGTACGTATTTATTTCTCAACAGTCACCCTGGCGACGAACACATTTCACCCAATGAGAGACGTGTTTTTGACACCGTCAGTGTAGAATATTTGCGATTGTTGACGGACTCATAACCTCACTTCCGCTTGCATCACTTCATCACTATGAAAGTGACGTCCTCTAAGGTATTCTCTAAATTTTGGAGACCGATGAAAATCGGATGGGGCCAAGTGGGGACTGTATGGAAGAGTTCTGGGAACAGAGGAAAATCGGGTGTGGCCAAGTAAGTACTGTGTGGAAGACGATCGATGACAGTGCAACCAAGGTGTCGGATTGTTGCTGAAGTCGCAGCACCCGTGTGTGGTCTGGCATTGTCACGCTGAAGAAAAAGGTGCTCCACATGTGGACGATCTCTTCGAATTCGAAACTCGAATACAGTAGATTGTTTCTCACGCACCGACATAGTTACATTACAAACCTCCATGTTACACGCTGCAGTTCTGAGCCCTCTAGAGGCAAAGGGCTGCAAATACGTAGACATAAGGAGTAAAGATGTAAAATATTACTAACGTTTGTTTTATTTAAAAACCTTAAAGAGTTCTTATAGAAAAAATTCGGAGGCATTACTTTTCAGCATGCCCTTGCATTATGTTGGTTAACATTATGCAAACGTAAAGCGTTAATATTAAACAAGAAAGGTGAAGAAAAATAATGTTCCAAAGAAAAATACTAAGAAAACGTTTTGGACCTGTATGTGATGAAACTAACATAGAATGGAGGATAAGAAAAGATGAAGGATTGCGAGAGCTGTACAAACACTGTAGCACTTTAACATCGTGAAAGTGCTAAAGAGGATAATGTTGAACTGCGTTGGCCACATAGCGAGAATGATGCAGAATAGACCACCTAGAGTAGAGTTCTGGAGGATGATAGATGGAAAGAGCGGAAGAGAAAGACCCATAATTAGGTGGAGAGATAACACCCGGGAGGCTACAGCGAGGATTAACATCAACACCGATAGGGCGAACAAAGCACTCGACTGACAGAAATGGAAGAGGCTTATAGTGCAGGCGTATGGCCGATAAGTCCCTTGCCACATGTACATTTAAAAAACTGTGTTATCATCATTTTTGTCATTTTAAAGAGTAGTGAGAAGTTAAAATCCACTACAACGTTAAGTTGTGACATGGGGGAACATAGTTCCCAGCACTTCAAAGACCAATTCTTTCACACAGAATGTCAGCACGAGCCGTGTGACAAGCACAATAACAACAATCAGCTTGAATGTAAATAAAAACTACATCCACAGTGTACATCGAAGACAATTACTTGCTAGACAACATGGTAATTGGATTACAGTGAATGTTAGTGTTTCCTCTTTCTTAACTGAATATAGTCATTATTCACGACATGATGCAACTAATACATTATTAAGTCCAGATTTAAAAATATACGTGATGTTCCACGCAATTCAAAGAGTTCGTCCACAACGAGCGTTGACCAACCGTTTTATTACAGGATTATTTAAAAAACAAATCAGACTTTCGTTTCACCAACCCTGTTCAGATACTTGTGAGATCTGTGACCTACTGGTAACCAAAGAGAAAGTAAACTTGGCGCCAGAGAAGTCGAAATGTGCAGCTAAAGAAAGAATTAAATTAACAGAAAGCATAGAAAGCCATGAAAACTGTTGAATTTGACATTACTCAATGCCAAATGCCTTCATATACAATTTACACACTTTGATTGGACATGCAGCAAGTGATACTCGTTCAATCTTCGATCCATATTAATATTTTTCATAGCTGACAGCTGTGCAAGTACAATCTGATTCCGCAGATAGGTGATACAGTTTCATGTAGCATGATGACAAAGGAGGACCCGGTGGAAACGATACTCCATCCTGTCTGTTAAAAATTATTATATGACCTACATTTACTCATAACAAGCCCAGGAGATTTTGTATAGTAATTGCACCGGGTGAAAAATAATCGCATGTTTCTAATGGCATTTGACTTTTGTAGTGCGACGGGCATTGCCGAGAAAATAGAGACGCATGTAAAACAAAGGTACCAGGAGGAGTTGCAGATGTAATGATGAATGCAGATCGACCAATACCTAAAAAACACACACAAAAACAGCACCTTTGATTTCGTCTGATAAAGATACGCATCATATTAATCGAGCTGGAAATACAGGATATCTTGAGTACTAAGAGAGGATATTCCTTGGTCATTATTATTGACATAAAACGTATTTCACCTCTCGATCTGAACGTCGATTAGTGAATCCAGAGAGAATTATTTATTCCCTTTCGTTGAATTGTTTCGATGAAAATATCAGAAATATGAGCTTTAACTTATTAAGTGCATTTAAAACTTGTTCATACAACTTACTTTTCATTCAAGTTTTTATTCTTAACATGAATAACTTGTTTAAACCGGTTCACTTGAAGTAAATTGTTTAATGTGTGTTTTGCCGGTTTCACTATCGTCTGTAAATTTTTTCAGTTTTCTTGCGAGTTACATGCTTCTCCATGTCAACGTCGCAATTATTATGGCATTTTCTGGACTTGCCACTACTGCTGGGTTACGTACATCAGAAAAATTGTTCGTCCCCTTTTCTCGTTAGTAAACGAAGAGCTTACTCCCAAGCACAATAATCCTACTTACGTTTCTGATCTGTAATGGAATTGAAATAAGGCACTTCCCACCGTACTCTGGATTCACATGCCTCTGTAACCGTAACAATGACAAGTAGTTACAGAATCTGGCAATCAAAACAGAACTTGGAAACTAATTTTCATGCAATGGATATCTAACACATAGACATCTTTGTGTTGGTAAGCCAGAACTGCAGGACATATTTCAAACATGATGACATCAACGTCTTGGATGTCACGTTCAACAGATGATTTTTCTATAATCCAGCAAATTGAAAAATTGGGCCCAAATGCAGCAGAGAAGGATAAGGTATTTATTCTACTCTTCTCCCTTAACACTTATTCCGAATGCAATATTTTGCCCATTGCTCCTTTTGTGATCCCATAGACTTTCATATCTTTCACATTTTTGCAGATGAATTAATTACAATACTAATTTCCAGAGACTGATGCTTGTCATGTCACGAAAGTAACTATTTACTTACTAGTGTCCAATGCACATTGTCGAAGTATCGCTGAGCCTGTAACTCCACTGTAATCGCCTGGGAGGCTAATAATATATTGACATATATGTTTGAATATTTCCAGTGAAGGGAAGTATAAAACGTGTTTGCCATCTATCCTTAGTGCTAGATGTCATGTTTCAGGCACACTGGACGATTTCCAGCCAGATACAGAGAGCTGGCCGCCAGGTAAAACTAAATAAGAGGGAACTACAGGGCATGCTGTAGCCTGAGTCCGGAACCAGATGGCGAAATCCATGACAGGGAAGCATTGAAGAGTCAGTCTCTCATAGGAACGACCGGCTGTGCTCCCAACCCATGTTTCGGCCAGCTACATGATTTCAGACATTTACACAACAAAAAGACACGTCCATTTTGCGTGGAACGTTTGCAGTATTGGAGAAAACACAACTTTCAACAATGAAGGTATGCTTTCAGAGAAGAGCTTCCCTGGCGTGCGCCCTCATTCTTTTATATATATATATATATATATATATATATATATATATATATATATATATATTTACTAATTTTTTTTGGGAGGGGGGGGGGGGAGAGGTGATCACACAACAGCTATGCACACTGCTATTAAATAACTCGACTGACGAGAAGAAGAACGTGAAATGTAAGGGCTCGTCTACTAAAACCTATTCAGGCGGCTAGTAGAGATATCCTCCTAGGATGAGGGACTTGACTTCCGGTCACCAGAATGGGGACTTTGATTCGAACCTTGATGACACACACTTCACTATACCTCATAAATAGTTCAAGACTTTTCGTCCGAGCAAAATCACAGTAAGTGGGAGTCACTGTGTGACATTTCCTCTAAAATAACCCATTGTGACAGTATTAGCAACGACGTGAGAGTGCGACTGGCTGTAAATGTTCTGCAGTTCATGTGACAAGACGCAGGTGGGCTTATACTCTACAGACACGCTTCGCAGAATTAATCTGCACTCACCTCGAATCTCCGTGCGGTGTCTCTTCACAGGAGATCGTTGAACTCTCCCTTTCGGTGCTACGTTGATCACTACGAGGAACGAGGCAAGACTGATGTTGACAAAGATGTTTTAACAAATGTTAAGAATGATAAGACATTTTTATTGAACGCTACTGGTAAAATAAATAAAATAATTCACAATACGGGAAGACACGAGTAATTTCTAGGTTCACAGAAATGTATATACTATTGTTCCACAAAATATAGATGATCCTATGTACATCAATCTGAATCGTTCGCAGATGAACGTCCGGGCCTAATACTGCTGCACCCTATAACCACCACAATTTTGTGTGCTTTGTTTTTCTTCAGCTGAACAGTGGTCTCTGTTCTCTCTCATCCAGGAAATTGGACGCCAGGAATAAGCCACGCTTCCTTATAAGATGATGTGACGCGTCTCTTGTAACTTTAACTTCATCAGTGGGAGGGCCGGCCGGAGTGGCCGTACGGTTCTAGGCGCTACAGTTTAGATCCGCGAGACCGCTGTGGTCGCAGGTTCGAATCCTGCCTCGGGCATGGATGTGGGTGATGTTCTTAGGTTAGTTACGTTTAAGTAGTTCTAAGTTCTAGGGGACTGATGACCTCAGAAGTTGAGTCCCATAGTGCTCAGAGCTATTTTGAACCAATGGGAGACAAGGAAACGTGTTGTTAAGGTGCGTTGACACGGGTCATGTTTTACGGTAATTTGTGCCAGAAATATTGTTGCCATGAACACTGCTGCTGTGTGGAAGCAATGCATGGCAATAACGCGGTGTGGCCAGACAATATTGCAGATAGAACATGCTGTTGCAGAGACTTACAGACGTATTCCTGAGGTGTTGCCGGTATTGTCCACCAAGATGGAAAATATTTCGGAGAATATCTGCCTCTATCCTTGCTTGTAAATTCCTTCTCACTCCCATCCTTGCTTTTTCTCTCTCACGCCCACTGAACTGCAGTGTCAAGTAACGTGCGCTGCTAAACAATATTGTTTCGCTTCAGCTCGAGATGGACACGATTAGTTTGTTGCCGACAGGAGTGTAGAAGTGGGCAAAAGATACAACCATGAACTCTATAAATGTGACAGAGCGAGGCAGCGCAGTGGTTAGAACATTAGACTCATATTTTGAAGGACGACAGTCAAATTCCTGTCCGGCCATCGTGATTTAGGTTCTCATTCATTTCCCTAAATCAGTTAAGGCAAATTCCAGGAAGGTATCTTTGAAATCGCACAGCCGATTTCCTTCCCCATCCTTCCTTACTCCAAGCTTGTGATCCGTCTCTAACGTCCTCCATAAATGTGATGCGTACATATACGACCCGAGCTATGGAACACAGAAAGTAATGTGGAACACTGCATGCTCGTTTATGAGTACAGTTCACATTCGGAAAAGAAATCTGATTCTTATCTTCCACTGTTACTTCATCTCATTCACAATAAGGATTATATGAGACGTGTACTCGTTGAAGATGGCTGTGTAATGATCCATTATTAAATCTCATGCGAATTATGAAACTTGGAAACTTTTTATTCGCCTTAACTGGGTGAAACCAGGGCTTCTAGGGAATGTTTGGCTGTATTTGTCTATTATATTTCCCATCACTAAACTAAAATTCGGTCCGCACAGGCCTCGGAAGGCCCAACGGTAACTACAGACCGCCGTGTCATCCTCAGCCGACAGGTGTCACTGGATGGGGATATGGAGGGGCATATCGTCAGCACACCACTCTCACAGCTGGTTTCAGTTTTCGTGACCGGAGTCGCTACTTCTCAGTCACGTAACTCTTCAGTCGGCCTCACAAGGGCTGAGTGCTCCCGGCTGGTAGACAGCGCTCGGCAGATCCGGACCGTCACCCATCCAAGAGCTACTCAAGCCCGGGAACCGATGTTACCACTGCGCCAAAGTCGTTGGCGATTTTCCTTCACTGCATATCGATCATAGATATTTGTCTTCGTATTGGTACTTTGTTCTACATAGAACAGCTTTCAGATCTGAATGCAGAAACACGATATTTTAAAATTCCTCTTTTGAGCCACGGTCTTCATAAGTCGCCGACTATTTCGTTATATTTTATGTTGGTGTGTCCCTTGATGCACATAAATTATAGCTTCCTCCAGAGGTTCTCGTTTCTCTTCGTAGCTTTATAATGTCTTTTTCGTCCACTGTGAATTGAATCAATTATCCAGTGCGAACGGTGTTTGCGAAAATCATTTTGATAGTCTCGAAATGTACTGTTACTTTCGGTTTACCATTTAGGGTGATTTTTAATTAATAGTTCCAGGATGCACGACGAGAGAGCTATGGGTCTGTTTGAGGTGTTAGACTCGGGTTTTTTTCCAGGTTTTAGAATTGTTTAATTATCTGTGTAGGCCAGCCTTCAGAAAATGTCAATGGCCATATTCCATTGTAAATTTCCAGCTGCCCTCCTTCTGTGTGTTTAGATAAATTCCGCATCATTACATAATAAATATTATCCACTCCTGGTGCTGTATCCGTTGTTCGGATTAAGACACTCAATAGTTCTTCCTTTGCTCACGGTCACTGTAGAGAATGGTCTGATACTTCTCTTGAGGCACTCGAGGGTTCTGACGATACTCAAGAACGAGCTGCTTTGTCTAGAAATGTACCTGCGGAGAGACATTAATCCTCTTCAAAGTGCTAGTTTCTTGCTTCCTATGCCGAAGACCCTGTTACTCTCCATATATCTGCAATATAAGTGTTTTTATTTAAGTTGCCACAAAATGTTATCCAACTATCTTCTTCTTCTTTTCTGCCAAAGCACACTTCACTTGGGAATCTGTTGTCTTGCTCTGTAAGAAGGTATCGAGTGACTTGTTTGCACGATAATCTCTCGACGCTTTTTTTTTCATGTCGCTATTGTTCAAAAATTCTGCAACCCACCAAATGGCTGAATTCTTTTTATTCTGGATCTTCGATGTTTTCTTCACGGGGATTGTTCCGAGACTACTTTGCTTCCTGGTTATGTAAATGCCTTATAATCGTCTTCGGCGTTGTGATATGGGCCTATACTTAGGTCACAAATTAAATACTGAGTCCACGCATTGTATTCGTCCCATTATGTGACCTTTACTCTCTACTTCCTTATTATCTCCACTTCACTGTGTGATGCAGAAGTTATTTCTAGTTTAATTTCAATTGGGAAGTGCTCTGGTCCCAGTGTGTCCTTCTGAATTGCTCAATGAGCTAAAGCAGCTGTTTTTGGAGAGTGTATGATTAGGTTTACTGCTGGAAATTTTGGATATTTGTGTTAAGTTCCTATGAGACCAAACTACTGAGGACATCGGTCCCTAGTCTTACACATTACTTAATCTAGCTAAATTACGCTGAGGACAACACACACACCCATGCCCGAGGGAGGACTCGGACCTTCGACGGGGGAAGACGCGCGAACCGTGGCAAGGTGCCCTAGACCGCGGGGCTGCCCTGCAGGGTGTCCCAGTAGGAATGCTCAGTATTCAGGTATATGACAGGAAAGATAATTAGCCAAAAAAAATCTATTATGCATGGGACCTAGCAAAATGCCCGACAAGGGAAACCTCAACAGTGGTCGCCCTTTTGTCAGTCCATGGGGCTCTAGACGCCAACGTACTGCCCGTGTGGATACTTGTCTTGCTGCAAACGAGACTGTTCCCTACACAATGTGCGACCGCTGTACGACGCTGCACAGTTATGCCAACAATATGACCGATCTCTCGGCCGCTAGTGGTATGGAGACATTGAGGTCATGCACGGTGTTGAGAACAGCCCTCCAAAACACATCGAATCCGTATTCACACGACAGTCGTGGGATCCCACTAAAGCGAGTAGCAATATCGTGAAACAATAAACCCCAGTCTGAATAGGCTACAGTCTTATAGCTGTTGAATTCCGACACCTGCTAGTAGAAATATACCCTCTCACAAACAACTGACACTCAGATGGGGTTTCTGAATCCAAACTCTACTGTGCAACCATCTTTGTATTCAGTATGGAGATGGCGACACTCCTACCTGCCCTGTTCAATTGCACTGACATGTTAATCATGGTGGTATGTTGTGCACATTATGCCAATTTGATGTATGTTGCATGCCACCTTTACGATGTTCCAGTTTCAATGGTCAGTCATGTATTAAAGTGAACATTTCAAGCTTTGTAGTTTCTGATCCTAGGGTTACAATCATGCTTTTGAATATTTCTTAAGAAAAGATAAATGTTATAATGTCGTGGTTATCGACTTTAATTACTACAAGGAGTGGCATAGATGTGGAAAAGGAGAGAAACGTTATTAAGAGTAATATTTAATGTAAGACACACGGCATGTTGTCTCATTGACATCAGAACGTGGGCTAGCTCTCCATATGAAGTCAGACTTATTGACAACGTGCAGAGGAAGCAGCGATGCTATAATGGCTAGGTGAGGACAACATTCTCACGCACCATTGTGACTATGAGATGCTTGCATACACCTAGAATGTTCAAGAACCTTCTGGGAGGTTCTGGAAGAATTGTTCGGAACACCTTCGGTAGATCCAGAGAAAAAAATCTCTAATGGAGAAACTCCCAGAAAAGTCTCTGAAAACCTATATAAACGTCCAGCTCAGGGGTCCAAGGCGGATTACCAGTAAGTAGCTAGAAACAGTATAACAGTAGAATCATCAGAAGCAGTCTGTGCACATTCGAGGAAGGGCGCTAGACGACTGAAAAACCGAAACCTGGTCAAATGAGCCTCGATTTCAGTTGGTAAGAGCTAATGGTAGGGTTTGAGAGTGACCAGACCCCACGAAGACATGGACCCAAGTTGTCAACAAGGCACTGTGAAAGTTGGTGGTGGGTCCATATTTGTGAGAGTTGTTTTTGCATGGAACTGAATCGATCATTGACTGGAAATGGTTATGTGCGGCTGCTTAGAGACCATTTGCAGCCATTCACGGACTTCATGTTCCGTAACAAAGATGAAAGTTTTATGGATGGCAATGCGCCATGTACGCCGCGCCACAGTTGCTAGTTGCTGGTTTGAAGAACATTCTTGACAATTCGAGCGAACGATTTGGCCACCAGATCGCCCAACATCAATCTCATCGAACATTTGTGGGACATATTCGAGAGGCCAGTTCGTGCAAAAAATCCTGCACCGACAAAACTTTCGCAGTAATGGACTGCTATAGAGACAGCATTGCTGAACATTTCTGCAGGGTACTTCCAACGACTTGTTGATTCCATACCACGTCGAGCTCCTGCATTACACCGGAACAAAGCAGGTCCAACACTACATTAGGAGGTAATCCATGACTTCTGTCACGTCGGTGTATAGCACATACATTAGATAAATCGGAGCAATAGTCATTATATCATTGACAAAAGACTTAGATATAATATGCCCTTTATAGGAATTTGTACGAAACGTGTGTAGAGAAAACACAGCTTGGAAAGGGCGCCACCCGTAACCAAGGAAATGGTGTGTACATTGAACTGTTCCGACCACGATTCAAAGATTTAAAAACATTGGTAATTTGGTAAAACTTTTACTCTCGTGAACCTGGGGACCGAACCGCACAATAACCCTGGGTTCGGTGAGAGGCGGTTGTGGAGTGGGTGGATGGCTGTGGCGTGTTGTGGGGTTGTGAACCACTGAGGGCTACTGCTGGACGAAGCCTCTCCATCGTTTCTAGGTCCCCGGTTTAAAACACAATATACACACACTGTATCATTCAAACAATCTGCGAGTCTTTACAAATACTAAGTATGCCGATATGGTGGTATTTGTGCACAGGTTCTGTAATGGAAACGCTGCTGTTGCCTGTAGGGAATACAGAAGACAATTTCCTAATAGCAGAGTTCCATATTCAAGTGAGTTGCACTAAATTGCTTGAAACTGGCGAAATTCCCAGCAACTGTATCTCTCCTGAACGTGCAAAAGAACATTGTTTGGATTAAGTAGAAGATATTATTCAGCTGCTAGAATTCAGTCCGTCAACAAGCAAATACAGAATTTCTATGCGTGTCGGTCTTCCACAGTCGAGAATAAAAGTGATATTGCGTATGCTTCGCCCTACACTCATCATTTACAGCGACTGCGACACTTTCGAGAAGGAGAAGAAGCTGGCTGAGTGCCAGTCTCCGAATAGCACCATTAATGCTGTTTAGTAATGAAGCCATCTTCAGTCTCAATTCAAGTGCTTTGTGGAGACACGTTTTCAATAACAACAACCGATTGTGTCTGTTTTGTTAATGCACCGTGTTACAGCGCCCCATTATCTAGATTTTCTCTAAAACCAACTCCCGGCGTTATTGGAAGAGGTTTCTTTGGCTGCAAGGGTGGGTATGGTATTCTCGCAGGACGAGGACCCTGCACATCCTAGTCGAGAGATGACACATCTAAACAGAACATTGCCCGGAAGATGTCTTGGCATCAATTGTCACGATTCTTGGCCACCAATCCTTTTATACTTTTGCCTGTGAGTTGGCTGAAAGGCGAAGTCTACAAAGAAAACGTAAATATAAGAGACAGACTAATCGTTCTGTTTATGAATAGTGCTGCCCCAACAAAAGGACTTACAGACGCCGTCAAGCGTTATATGTAATGTTATCCAAGGAATTCGAAAGTTCATTGAAATCGGAAATAAAGTTTATAAAAATCAACTCTGAACTTAAAGATCTGTATTTGTTTCGCAAAACCAGTGGCTATTTGTTAGTGTTGTATTCTAACAGCTGTATCAGCATAACGAAAAAATAATGGATACATGTTAAACAGAACGTTTCATTCGAGTTAGTCTATAGTAATATCTTCTGAAATATTTATTATCCCTCCTGAAACTTCGTGTATTTGTAGCCGGTGTGTCATAAAACCAGTGGCATTTTAATAAGCTGCCATGGTTTCCAGTGTTTGTATTATAGTCTGTTGTACAAATATAGTAGCAACCTATCAATACTAGAGAAAGACTGACTAACGATTAGGAAAAAGCAGCCCTTAATCGCTTTGTGGCCAATGAATTACGCAAATAGTTAAATATAAATCATATCTGCTGGACACTGAAAAACTATATAGAGTTTCACTTGCGGATCTCTGCAAATCAAATGTAAGAAGTTATTGGTGCCACACAAAAATTTCCAGTTAAGTCTGGAGAACCCGGAACCCAAATATAGTGAGCTGGCCACCAGGTGCCACTGAATACGATGGTTTTTGGTGTTTTGCTTTGCAATTAACGAGAGGAGATCGCGAGGTCGGTAAATAAAATAGTAATTCTCACCTCAATGTAAACACATGACTGCCTAACGCAATGCAAAAAAACCATGCCTGCCAAACGCAGAACTTGAACCCTCAGCACCACTCGCTTAAGTCGCCCACGAAGGCCGGGAGCCACACTGACGTGAATATTTCACTGAGTTAAAATATTCAGGTGGGACACGCCAGTAGGCTCCACCGCTGCACCTGTGGCAAGGTACGTCATCTGGGAGCGTCACTTGTTCGGAATTTGTCATGCACTTTGGGGTGTTTCTTGACATTGGCAGCCCCATGTGTCTTATATTAAATTACTTGTCTCAGCGTCTTATGCGTCGCTTTGGGTGTTTTTAAACGTAATGTGAATCACCCTATATATTACATGACAACTATATTATGCACTTTTTCTTCAGTATAATGCCTATTCATCAGCTATAAATAATTTGTGATTACGTTCTTGACCTACCTTAAAAACGCGTTATAAGTAAAGCATATTTACAAAAACATACTATAGTATATACTTGTCATTTTAACCTACAGAGTTTAATTGTACGGGAGAGATGAATGAGACTACTCCTGAAGATTCGAGGGTTTGGCAGCTGGTTTGCCAAGAGCGCTATGGTGCTGACACTTGATCCACCTCGCTGCAAATTTTTCTGCATCGAAGCAATGCACTGGAGGTCATTTCTTGAAATAAAAAGATTTGAAAGTGTTGTAGTTTGCAAATGACTTCTCTGACTAGTCGGTGTTAGATTCATGGCACTAAATTCAGCTGTAGATACAGGTATAATCTTGACTGCTTTCAAAGGCTCTTTCAGGGACGTGACAATGTGTTGAGGATTTAAAACCCCATCTCCTTACATAAACGAGAAATTGACATGTCAACATAAAAGAAACGTTCATAATCGTCTGAAGTTAATGTGCCTGAATTTTACACCGCTGCATCCGAAAAATACACGGTTTCAAAGCACTTTTTATATAGTCTACCAAAGACTGAAAAAATTCCTTCCGATATGTTTGAAATTTGTTATATTCACCGCACGATGGTTCCCTAATTACGACACTTTTGAATGTGCGATTCTCGAGCAACTCTTGTACTGTCAACCAAACTGGCGACGAATCATATGCTTTCAATGTTTCAAGATTTTTATAGCCACGTCAGTTTCTTGTTTTGCTTTAAGGATTGAAGTATTTATGTTTTGCATAGGTAATGTTATTACTTGCTGAACTTATAGCGCTTCATCGAGCGCAGCTAATTCCGTCATAAGCACCCTCCTTGTAAAACATTTTAGCAGTGCTTCAAACATAGATCTCTCCTGAACTGATCGGGAGTCATCGTAACTCAGTTTTTCAAAAATATGGACAAGAGAACTGTGACTTTCAGGAAGAGCTCAAACAACATAAAATGATGAAGCAACTCAACGTAAGTAAAACACTGCCTAGTTTTAATAGCTAAGAGGATAAATCTTGTGAAACACCCTGTAGTAGTCTCTGATTCTTGGGCCTTTGAGAAAACACACGGAATATAAGGAACCTAAGAAAGTCTGTATATGGTCATATCTGCGACATCATTCATAACACCATGGCCAGCTAGTTCCATTTTGTGACTCATTCAGTGCACGGCAGTTACGTCCATACTAAATGATGACGCGGTATAGTGGCTACGCCTTTGTAAGGTGCAAGCATTGTTGATGCACCATCTGTTGTGACACCTAAAGATTGGTTTTCTAGTTCATCGTTTTTAATGGTATACTTTTCAAGAGCTGCTAACAGTGGACTGAAAATACATTCTCCTGTCAGACTTCATAATTCAACAATATCAAAAAAAAAAGTAATTGCAAGCAACTCCCTGAAGGGACAAACGTACATTTATTGTTAAATAGGTTCTGTTGTAAATCGTTGTACTTTCGTCCATCATGATACTAACGTTTGTACCCGATTCTATAAGGAAGTGAGCTAGATTCTTTTTCATTTCTTCTCCCATAAACGTATTGACATTTCGACATGCTTAGTCAGAATGAATCATATTACCGCTTGATCCACCATTAAACATTTGTAGTTCGATTACTGCACGATATAAATTTAATTATAATTTCTGTTTAGATATTACACAGGCAGATCTGAACAACATAGCAGTCGTGATTGCTTTTTCTTGACATTGCTTTCCCCACACCTTTTCACTTTCAGTGACAATTTTTTTTCTGTGGTGTGCTTTTCTATACTACGTATGATTTCTACTCTTCTCATGTGTGATTTTCACTTTGCATGATCAGCGAATTCATGATTTATTTTTTGGCATTATTACCAGAAGCATCAGCTAAAAACGCTTTATCGGTACTCACATGGCCGACCGCTGTGGCCTAGCGGTTCTAGGTGCTTCAGTCCTGAACCACGCAACTGCTACGGACGCAGGTTCGAATCCTGTCTCGGGCATGGATGTGTGTGATGTCCTTAGGTTAGTTAGGTTGAAATAGTTCTACGTTCTAGGGGACTGATGAACTCAGATGTTAAGTCCCATAGTGCTCAGAGGCATTTTTTTTAACACTCAAATGTTCCATGTATTCCACCTTAAGTTTACGAACTCCTGGACACACTATGCATATTACCAAGTTTCTGTCATGTGATAACGCAACAAAATTTCCCACTATAATTTCGAGCCTACTGTTACTCCCACTCCTATCTTAGGATCGTCTGGATCCTAGAATGAAGGAGGAAGATAAAGTTGAACATCTCATGAAGGGTGTTGCTGAGGACATGTATCAAGCCCTACTCCTGAAAAAGGTTACGACAGCAGACGACTTCATAAAATGGTGCCAGTATATCGAGACAATGCATCAAAAAAGAATTACACGCAAGAAGTTTGAACGGCTTCCAAACGTCGTACGATGCATGTGGTGGAAGAAGCAACCGATTTCTCAAATGTTCTTCATCAGATAGTGACAGAGGACGTTCAGAAGGCGCTTGGCTAGCACGGCGAACAAAAAACCGAGACACTTCAAGAACTCATAAGGGAGGAAGTGGGACAGACATAGAACCCAATCTCTCGTCCTTCATTTCCCTTTAAAACGGTGAAAAAGTCGAGACCCAGGCGGAGTTACGTTCCTACAGTGCCGCATGAGGAACCTGTTTGGGCACCAAGGAAGACTGATGTCTGAAGGACCCAGGATAACCAACCAGTAGGTTTCCACTGCGGACGACCGGGACATGTGATGCGCTATTGTCGAGAAAGGCGGCGGATATTTGATGACGCCCCCGCCAGAAGACAGCAGACCGATCTTAGTCGACGCCAACTCCGGGACGACGAAGATGAACAAGAATATGTCGGTGCAGGACGACGTAGGTCACCATCGCCGCAAGCTAGCCGCTGGGGAGGACGCTCCCCAACACGCCGATCAAGGTCTCCATCGCCGTTTAGATGCTCCAGCCGATCACCTAGCCGCCGAAACCTGGAAAACTAAAGGGTGCGACCTTCCTTGGAGGTGAGACCGCCGAAGAGAAAAATCCTCCGCCGTTGATCACTGTAAAAATGATAGGAAACTACGTCGATATCCTCATGGGTGGCCGACCAGCCCAAGCTATTGTGGACTCTGGAGCATCATATTCAGTCATTTGGGAGAAGTACCGTCGCCAGTTGCAGAAAATCGTATTCGTCGACAGCAAAACATCTTTGCTGAAGGTGGCTAATGGGAAATATGTAAAAGCTACAGGAATATGTGTCATTCGTGTGGGTATAAGTGGCCATACACAGCCATTAGAATTCATCATCTTGCAAGAGTGTAGTCATGACATCATTCTAACTTGGTCATCCCAGCCTCTGTCGTCTCGTTTAAGAACGGATTCGGTGAATAATGCATAGTTAACTGTCACCGAGAACCGCAGATCCTTCCAAGACGCATGTGCGTAGCAGACGCTGAGCCGTTAATTGAAGAACAGGTGAGCGTCATAGAAACCTCCCATGCCGAGTCTGTGGGTGAAATTAGCGCTACCACTACGAGAAAAGATCTTCTAGCTCGACTATCGCCAGATCTCACGAAGGAACAACAGAAGAAGCTACGTCCCACTCTTCAAGAGTTCTCTGAATGCTTCAATCCAGAGCTAAAGAGCAAATTAGACAAGTCGACGTAGAAGCACCGGATTAGCGCCATCAACCAGTAAGCCAGAGAGCATACCGTGTGTCAGCAACGAAACGCCGAATAACTCGTGACGAGGTAGAGAAAATGATGAAGAATGACGTCATTCAGCTTTCACAGGGCCCATGGTCGTCACCAGTGGTCCTCGTCAGGAAGAAGGATGGCAGTTCGAGCTTTTGTGTTGATTACAGGAAGCTTAATAAGATAACTAAAAAGGACGTCTACCCTCTTCCACGAATTGACGATACACTAGATTGTATGAAGGGTGCTAAGTTTTTCCCAAGCATGGACATGTACTCGGGATACTGGCAAATCGAAGTAGATGGGGCTTATCGTGAGATAACCTCATTCATCACCCCTGAGGGCCTGTATGAGTTTAAGGTAATGCCGTTCGGTTTGTGTAATGATGGATAATCTTCTAGGCACCTGAAATGGACGATGTGTTTTTGTTATTTAGACGACATTATAGTGTTCTCAGAGACATTTGATGAACATATAAAAAGACTGAGGGCCTTTCTTAAGCGTCTCCAACAAGGCGGACCGGAACTTAATCGAAGAAAGTGTCTCTTTGGAGCAAAATAAATCAAAATACTTGGACACGTTTTGTCAAACGAACGTGTGCGGCCAGACCCAGAAAAGGTGAGATCTACAACGGAATTTACTTTTCCTAAAAGTATTAGAGATGTGAGAAGCTTCCTCGGATTATGTTCTTATTACAGTCGTTTTATCAAAGACTTGTATCAAAGTCACGCGACTCCAAGAGTTGTTAAAAGCTGATGCTAAATTTATCTGGGGTGGTGCTCAACAAGATACTTTCGGTGTGTCGCGAAAAGCTCTGACGACAGACCCTGTACTTGATCTTATGATGAGATATCACGTACAGAACTACACACAGATGCCAGTGGGTATGGGCTCGGTGCTGTTCTGGTGCAAATTTCGGATGGAAAAGAGAATGTTATAACCTATGCTTCTAGGACACTTACAAAAGTCGAGAGAAACTACTCAACTATAGAAAGAGAATGTCTTGGTGTAATCTGGGCCATGTGCAGATTTCGACAGTATCTCTATGGAAGGCCATTCACAGTTGTTGCAGACCATCATTCAGTTTGTTGGTTGAGAGGTCTTAAGGATCCAACAGGACAACTCGTCAGGTGGGCACTATGTCTTCAAGAGTATGACATTACCATAGTGTACAAAAGTGGAAGAAAATACCAGGATGCCGACTGTCTATCAAGAAACCCTGTGCAAGACCATCAAGACTTTGACGAAAATAGTGACTGTCCCGCTGCACTCCAGGATCTCTCTGCGGATCAGAAGAAGGACGACAAGATATCTCAAATTATGCTTGCCTCAAATCGGTCAGAGGATGTGAAAGGACAATTTAAGGTATTTAATGGATTACTTTGCAAGAAAAACTTTGATCCATTTGGAAAGAGGTGGCTACCAGTGATTCCTAAACACATGCGCTTAGATGTTCTACAGAAATTCCATGACACACCTAAGGCCGGACATTTAGGATTTATTAAGACATACGATAGAATCCGCAAGAGATTTTTCTGGCCAGGTTTATTTAGGAGTGTCCGTCCCTATGTGTCGCACTATAGAAGGTGCCAGAGGAGAAAGGTAGTTCCTCAGAACCCACCTGGCCGACTCATACCAATTCCACCACCCAAAACGCCTTTCCAGCGTGTTGGGATTGACCTCTTCGGACGATTTCCAACGTCCGTTAGTGGCAATAGTGGATTATTGTTTTCACTGATTATCTGACACGCTATGCCATTGCAAAAGCCGTGAAAACATTCAAAGTATCCGAGGTAGCCAAATTCATCATGGAAGACATTGTATTAAGACACGGTGCTACAAGGTCATTAAGTACTGATTGAGGGAATGTTTTTCAATCCAATCTTGTGACAGAGATAAACCGTCGGTGCAACATTGCTCATCACATGACGACTGACTATCATCCGTGAACTAACGGGCTTACTTAACGCCTTAATAAGATCTTGGCCGACATGCTATCAATGATCGTCTATGTTAAGCAGAGCAACTGGGATGAGGTGCTACCGTTCGTGACGTTTGCCTACAACACCACCAAACAAGGCACCACACGATTTCCGCCATTTTTTCCTGGTGCATGGGCGTGAGGCGACTACGACGATGGAGACTGTGTTTCCGTTACGCCCTGACGACGTGGACGACGACTACATCGGCCAGGTGTTAACCAGAGCTGAGGAAACTCGGCAGTTAGCTCGACTCCGGGCGCTGCAGGCTCAAGAATACGATCGCCGAAGGCATGACGCGAGCCACCGCCCTGCTGTCTACCAGCCTGGTGACCTCGTCTGGATCTTCACTCCCGTTCGCAAGGTTGGTCTCTCTGAGAAGCTACTCAGGCGCTACTTTGGACCTTATAAGGTTGTAAGACAGTTGTCTGATGTTACTTATGAAGTTGAAGATTTCGATCCCGACACAAGGCGATGAAAGATCAGAGATATGGTCCACTTCCTTCGAATGAAGCCCTATAAGAATCCTGCAACCCACGGTAAATTCGAAGATCCAGCGACTGGCAACAAGCGGAAAGGTGACGAAGAGTGTAGTGGCAAAATAAATTCTAAGAAGATCACCTCCAGGGTGAGAATCCGTCATCCTGAGTCGAAGTATGCAGGGCCGATGACTCGTTCCCGGACTAGGACGACGTAACACCGAGACACGAGACGCTGTTATCTTAAGAAGGGGACAATGTCGCAGAAGAAGTTGAGTAGCTCCATGATGTGGTTATGATACTAAACTGTTGCATGGAGGGTCGTGAGTTCAAAATTCACCTGGACTGTGCCATTTCAATTTCTATATTCGGTTCGGGTACATTCTAGAAGTATCCTCAAATGTCAAGAAACATTGTACTGGAATGTTCTGTAGCTGGATATATACTGTATGTGTTCTGGTCGGAGGCAGTTCGCTCCGCGCTCTTGTATGTGCAAGTGCTGAATAAAGCTTCGTTAAGTGAAGTTAGTGTTCGTCAATCATCTAAGTACACCTTCTTCTACGTGAAAATATCTTTGTTCAAAGGTTTTGTATGAATATATTACTACTTCTATTCGTGGTTTCTTTAGGGCGTTAAATTGTTTAATATTTTGAAGAATCAGCCTCAGTTGCACAAATTTTCTCGTCTTTACCAGGTTTCGGCTAAATTAATCTAGCCTTCTTCAGAAGCATAAAATTACTATAACATGCCAGAGTAAGGCACAGTCAACATTAAAATTAAAACCTATAGTACCATGGTAATATTAATTCGACATGGTACCACGGTACTATACGTTTTAATTTTAATGTTGACTGTGCCCCACTCTGGCATTTTATAGTAATTTTATGCTTCTGAAGAAGGCTAGATTAATTTAGCCGAAACCTGGTGAAGACCAGAGAATTTGTGCAAATGAGGCTGATTCTTCAAAATATTAGTCTATCACAGTTGCTGAAGGGGCTGTAATATGCTAAAAATTCCTAAATTGTTTACCTCCATTCTTGTAACTACCATAAGAAACATTCTGCAGCACAAATTTTAAAAATGCCTTCAAACGGATGGTCATCGCTTTATCACACATAATTATACACAATACAAAACACAGAACTGTGGCTTAGAGTTGTGACTGAAACCTCTACAGAACTTGGGTATTCAGTGACCACGCTGCTCGATGCCACCTTCACACATGATGTCCTCCATCGTTAATGCGCTAACAGTTTTTGCGTGGTTGTGAGCCCTTGGCTTCGGAGACACTGTCAGTCGGTTAACGATGTCTGTGTGAGAGAGACGCGTTAGTGACCATTATCAACCGGAGCCCTCTGTACATTTCTTTTAGATCCTAATTGTTTTCTGGCGCAGCAAAGTATATGTCCTACGAATGCAACGCGATTTCATATTTTATGCTGTTGTAAGTTTTTTCTTATCTATTAAGCTTTGAGGTATTCAGTCCTCAAAGTAATCACACCATCTAAATCGTATACACCCTCATTTTGTTGTGTGTGTAGACAAGGAACCACGCCTTTCGTTCTGTGTCGAAAACATATAGCCGAAAATGGGAGACATTACAAAATGAGTAAGTTTTCCAGTATGAAGTCACGACAGAATACCAAACGTGTGACCTACAATTTGATATGCACTTCACTTCCTGATTACCGTTATATCATCATCATTTTCTTCAGCCTTTGTCCTGCTTCAACGAGGAGTCGGTCTTGTAACTATGGAGTTGGCGGTGTTAGTGTCAGAGGGGGCCGGATGCCCCTCCTGTCGCCAACCAAAACCCCCCAGGACAGAATTAGTGTACCCCAACTGTCTGCGTCTGGTGTAAGCTATGAAATAGTGTGAACGTTTTTCAAATGACTGTGAATCGTGTAACAGGTGGAACGTGGGAACCAGCCCACTATTCACCTAGTGGGAAGTGGAAAACCGCCTAAAAACCACAATCAGGCTGGCCTGCATACCGGCCCCATTCGTTAATCCGCCAGGCGGATCCGATGCAGGGCCTGCGCGCCTACTCGAGTTCACGCAATCGGCTACCCTGACGGGTTGCTAATTCTCGTTATATCTTTCCATAATTATAGATTCGGGGCGATTTCTATGTCTGCTGTATGTGTGTCTATTGTCTAAATTACGTAATCCGATATTTTTTTACTCAAAACTGATTACCGCTGTGTGCTATCATCGCTGCATGTCTTTAAATATGACGTATACGTGTTGCATTATTCGAATTTCTCTTGCCCCATTTGCTTAAATGGCGGAAGTGGCGATCGCTATTTCCTAATTGCAATGTGTTTTCAGATCACTTGTCTGTCGGAATACGTTTTCTGTAATAAATTTTCTAATTACAGCTATACTTTTGCAGGTGTTTAGAATTGTCATTTATCAGTAGTGGAGTTTCAATTGTCGTCAGTACTTCTTTATGACTTTGCAGTGTGCGCTATGTGCAGGGGAAGGGGTAATTCAGAAGTTACATAAACTTATTCAGAGTTCAGTAGCATGTCCTCACTGGGGCGAGTACCTGCCATTAGCAACTTTCGAAAGCTTATTTGTCCGCAGCTTCTCCAATAGGCGCGAGCACAAACTTCCGTGCGACTAAGAAAATTGCCCGGATATGAAAGGAGGTCTAGGTAATTAGCGTGACTTACCTTTGTCCGAGAAACCACATTTACCCCATATTCAACTGTGTTATCAGAGAATTCCAACAAATGCCAACCAGATATACCACTGATTAGCCATAATGCGGTGGTGTAACGCCTCCCTAGTATAGTAGAGTAACTTGAAATCAAGGCGCATTGCGTGAAGAAGTAAAACTCCTAAAAGAACAAAACTATATTCAGATCCATAGATTATTTTACCTTACTATAGACATTTTATTGACACGTGCCATCACATACACGTTGAAACAGTTGCACCGCAACTATGTTTACAGCGGTCAATGCGACCAACCGGGAAACAAATAAAAAAATGTCTCTAAGCACTATGGGACTTAAAATCTGAGGTCATCAATCCCCTAGACTTAGAACTACATAAACCTAACTAACCTAAGGACATCACACACATCTATGCCCGAGGCAGCATTAGAACCTGCGACCGTAGCAACAGCGAGGTTCGGGACTGAAGTGCCTAGAACCGCTCGGCCACAATGGTCGACGGAAACAAATAGACGAGTACAGCAGCGGTATTGAATTGCCTGCTGTACCTACTAGCGAGCTACGGAAAATGACATCATCTGGTGGAATACTCGTAAAGCTAAGCACATAAAAGATGCAGGGTTGAAGATAATGTTTTCGATTTATGAACTGTGGTATTCTCTTCTATTCTAGGTTTACTATTATATACTTACAACAATTTTATCTTTGTAACTGTTTTAACAATATGACTGTCGTCTTGAAGTACCAAGTAACGAGGGCGCTATCTCTTATTTTTCTTGCCCACTCCTCTATAATTCCTGACATTATAATCCATTTACATTAATGACTCCTGGACGCTGCGCATCGAACAAAAATTGTCACTTTCCTCTCTTACTACATTGGTTATCGTACACACTCTTGTATTTTTTACATGTATGAACCTTACCGAAGTAGTATGGTTTGCGTGTCTCAGCGATACAGATAGTCGTACTGCGGGTGTAACCACAAGGAAGAGAAATCTATGGGGACGCCAGACAAACCTCTGGTTCCTGTCAAGGAACAACAACCTTTTCGGTGGTTGCTCCAGCATCAGTTTGGATGATTCACTAATCTACCTTTATAACACTCGCCAAAATGGTCTTCCTATGTTGGTATTGCTAATGGCTGAAACCAAATGGAAACTATAGCATGCAATTCTAGTGTACTATTTAATTATTATGGTGTTCTCTTGAGGTAAAACAGCTTATCTACTCAATAAAGGGATCTGCCATGGCACGATCCTACCCGTCGAACATCAGTTACACTTTTCCTAATGACGACGTCCTCTTGAGTTGTCCCCACATGTGTCTTCGCGCGCGAGAACTACTCAAGGCTATGTCACCAATCAGGAGAAACGAAATTGGTGTTCTACGGGTCGGACTGTCGAATGTAAGATCCCTTAACAGGGTACGTAGACTAGACAATTTATGAAGGGAAATGGGTAGAGTGCAGTTAGAGTTAACGGGAATTAGTGAAGTGCGGTGGCAGGCAGAAGGGGATTACTTTTCATGTGTTTACAAGGTTGCAATAAAAAATGAAGTAAGGGTAGGACGAGCCCTCCCGGCTAGCCCCGTGGTCTAACGCGCTGCTTCCCGAGCGGGAAGGCGCGCCGGCCCCGGCACGAATCCACCCGGCGGATTATTGTCGAGATCCGGTGTGCCGGCCAGCCTGTGGATGTTTTTTAAGGCGGTTTTCCATCTGCCTCGGCGAATGCCGGCTGGTTCCTCTTATTTATTTATTTATTTATTGTTCCGTGGGACCAAATTAAGGAGAAGTCTCCACGGTCATGGAACGAGTCAATACATGAAATTATTACACGATATTAGAAACAGATAAAATGAAATATAAAAAAACATATTCAGGTGATAAGTCGTCAGTTTAAATGAAGAAAATCAACAATGTAACACTGGAATTTGCTTAATTTTTTAGCTCTTCCAGGAGCTCCTCGACAGAATAGAAGGAGTGAGCCATGAGGAAACTCTTCAGTTTAGACTTAAAAGAGTTTGGGCTACTGCTAAGATTTTTGAGTTCCTGTGGTAGCTTATTTAAAATGGATGCAGCAGAATACTGCACTCCTTTCTGCACAAGAGTCAAGGAAGTGCATTCTACATGCAGATTTGATTTCTGCCTAGTATTAACTGAGTGAAAGCTGCTAACTCTTGGGAATAGGCTAATATTGCTAACAACAAACGACATTAAAGAAAATATATACTGTGAGGGCAATGTCAGTATTCCCAGATTTTTGAATAGGGGTCGACAAGAGGTTCTCGAACTTACAACACATATAGCTCGAACAGCCCGTTTTTGAGCCAAAAATACCCTTTTTGAATCAGAAGAATTACCCCAAAAAATGATACCATATGATATAAGCGTATGAAAATATGCGAAGTAGACTACTTTCCGTGTTGAAGTGTCACTTATTTCAGATCCTGTTCTAATGGTAAATAAAGCAGCATTTAGCTCCTGAACAAGTTCCTGGACATGGGCTTTCCACAACAGCTTACTATCTATCCGAACGCCTAGGAACTTGAACTGTTCCGTCTCGCTTATAATATGCCTATTCTGCCTGATCAAAATATCGGTTCTTGTTGAATTGTGAGTTAGAAACTGTAAAAACTGAGTCTTACTGTGATTTAGCATGAAATTATTTTCCACAAGCCACGAACTTATTTCATGAACTACATTATTTGTTATTGTTTCAATATTACACACAAGATCCTTCACTATCAAGCTGGTGTCATCAGCAAACAGAAATATTTTTGAATCACCTGTAATACTAGAAGGCTTATCATTTATATAAATAAGAAACAGCAGTGGCTCCAGCACCGACCCTTGGGGAACGCCCCACTTAACAGTGCCCCATTGGGACTGAACATCGCTACCACTCTCAATATTGCGGAGAATTACCCTCTGCTTTCTGTTCTTAAAGTAAGAGGCGTCTGGTATGAGACGTTCCCGGAGAGGGGGGGCGGTCCAATGGGGGCCGAACCGTGCAATAACCCTGGGTTCGGTGTGGGCCGGCGGTGGGGTGGGTGGACTGCTGTGGCCTGTTGTGGGGTTTTGAACCACTGAGGGCTACGCAGGGACGAAGCCTCTCCGTCGTTTCTAGGTCCCCGGTTTCAATACAGTACAATACAATACAATGGGTGCAAAACATTGTTTAAAACTCGTACGTAAATCATACTGTAGTTATAAAAGTCAAAGGACGTGAATGGAAAGCTGGAGTTGTTAAGGGCCTGAAACAGGTTAGTAGCCTATCGCTGATGTTCAATCTGTACGCTGAGCAAGCTTCGATGGAAAGCGAGGAGAGACTTGAAACAGAAATAAAATTAAGGGAGAAAAAAATAAAAAGGGAGCACCTCGACTCCGGGATCAATCATCTGAAGATGATGTTTAGAAGGAGCGGATCTTCTCTCCGTGATGTTAGGTCAACGTTGTCGAAAAAACTAAGACGCGATGCCGTTCAACAAAGCCGCGAGGACTAACACATAGCGTGACTTCCATTCTGCGTTGCAACAATCAATGAGGTAGATAGAGTCCTCAACAGGTAAGGGATCAGACCGGTGTTTCGCTCACCAAGGGAAAATGACGAAATGTTGCAACCTGTTATCCATAATCTCGGCGTGACAGTGCCAAGGATGTGTGATATTCCTTGCGAGTGTAGAAACAGTTACGTGGGGCAATCGATACGGTCTGGCGTCGACCACTTTGAGGAGAGTCAGCGTCTTCTAACATACCGAAATTTTCAAAAAAATGGCGCTGGACTAGCACAACCTATTAAACAAGGCCAAGATTATATTTGAACACAGAATTCTGACTCACGCTTCGAACTACTGGTACTCGATGATTACAAAAGCAGTATAAATTAGACTTTGTGGTTAATACTTCAATAGAGACACCGGCTATACACTTAGCAATGCGTGGAAGTGTGCAGTTGATCATGAAATAACACATAGGAACACTTTCAGTAGTTTACCGCCTGATGCGAGAGATGGCGCTGCAAGCAACGCTGGATATAGAGCGCAAACGTAATCTATGGACGTAGAGGGTGCCACTATAGTATGCTCCGTATCCATGATATCATCACATAATTCAGCCAATCAGCTGCCGTCCTTTGGGTATAAAAGTTGGAACTTCACAAAAAAAAATGTTTCACAAAAGTCAAAAGTAGCCCCTCACAACGATGCTGGAAATAGTCGTCGAAAGCTCAGGATTTTATCCAAATTCGACCCGGTAATTTTACCGAGGTCATTTTATGCAAGGACTCTGTCGTGAAACACGTCTTAGCCATATTTGAGGTTTGTTGATGACACTGAAATTCTATCACATGCCAAAGGATTTTGAAAACAATTGTACAGAACGCATATGTCATGAAAAGAAATTATGAGATGAATATCAACATAAATAAAACAAGGTAATGGAGTATAATCGAATTATGTCAGATGATTAGGAAATGAGGCACTAAAAGGAGTAGATGAATTTAGATATTAGGACAGCAAAATATCAAAGTATAGAAGATATAAAATGCATACTGGTAATAGCAAGAAAAATATTTCTGAAAAAGAAGAGTTTGTTAACGTTTGATTTAAATTTAAATATTAAGAATTTTTTCTGAAGGTACTTGTCAGGATCGTAGCCGTCGACCAAAGTGAAACGTGGACGATAAGTAGTTGAGACAAGAAGAAAGTTCAATCACGATGTAGGGAAGCAACTTCAGCCAGTTAAATCCAAATCTTTTGATCCAGATTGTATACTTTTGGAGTATACTGATGTAACAGCGCCATATTTAGCAATCATATAAAACTGTTCGTTCGACAAAAGATCGGTACCTAAGGACTGGAAAGCTCCACAGGTCACACCAATACACGAGAAAGGAAACAGAAGCAATCCGCTGGATTACAGACCAATATCACTGACGTCGACTTGCAGAAGGATTTTGGAACATATGCTGTGTTCGCACATTACAAATTACCTCCAAAAAACGATTTATTGACACATATACAGCACCGATTAATAAAATATCGTTCTTATGAAACACGACTGACGTTTTATTCGCACGAAGTATCGAGAGCTATCGACAGGGTATTTCAAACTGAGTCTACATTTCTAGATTTCCAGAAGGCATTCGCCATCGTTCCTCACAGTAGGTTCCTAATCAGATTGAACACCTATGGAATATCGCAGCAGTTGTAAGATTGGATTCATGATTTCATCTCAGAAAGGTGACAGTTCTTGATAAGTGACCGAAATTCATCTGGTAAAAACGAGGTGACATCTGGTGTTCACCATGGAAGTGTTGCAGTTTCTCTAATGCTCCTAATCTGTATGAAAGATTTAGGAAACAATCTGAGCAGATCTCCTAAATATTTTGTAGATGATGCTATCGTTTACCGTCTAGTTCAGTGATTAGAAGCTCAAATCAAATTGTAAAATTATTTACAAAAGATATCTGTATAGTGCGAGGAGTGTCAATTAACTCTAAACAATAAAAAGTGTTAGCTCATACAACTGAGTACTCAAAAAAATCCTTTAAATTTCAGTTGTAAGACAAATCGCACAAATTTGAAGTCTGTCAATGCCACTAAGTACCTAAGGAATTCAATTACGAACTACTTAAATTGCAGCCATCACATACAAAACATTCTGACGAGCAACAGATCGACTAAGGAGACTGCCTACATTACCCCTGTCCGTCCTCTTATGGAGTGTTACTGCGCGGTATGAGATCCATATATATCGATAGGATTGCCGGAGGATATCGAAAAAGTTCGACGAAGGCCATCTCGCTTTGTATTATTGCGCAAAAGGGAAGAGAATGTCGCTGATGATACACGAGTTGGGGTGGCAATAAAAACAAAGGAGTTTCTCGTTTCGGCGAGATCTTTTCCCAAAATTTCAATCACAAACTTTTTCCTCCGAATGTGGAAATATTTTGTTGACTCGCGCCTACGTGGGGAGAAACAGCCATCGTAAAAAAAAAAAAGAGAAATGAAACCTCGCACTGAAAGATGTGTTCGTTTCTTTCACGTGTAATTCGAGAGTGGAACGGTAGAGAAATAGTCTGAAGGAGCTTCGATAGATCTTCGCAGATGAGTCATCAAAGCATCTAATTGTGATCTGCAGAGTAGTCACGTAGATGTAGATATAGATGTAGTTAAACACCGTGCTACAGAAGAATGCTGATTGCTTAAGGCAGTGACGGCACGGACCGTCCAGAAGAGAAGCTGCTGCTCAAGGGCCAGTGCTAAGAGAGAATCCGTTACTTCTCGTGAAGCGTTTGGAGCAATATCGTCATTGTTCTGTGGAGCGTTGGAAGCAGGTTCTATGTAGCGATGCGTCACAGTACATGATACGATATTTAGAAGGACGTGTCTGTAGTTGGCGAACGCTAAGCGAATGGCTTTCACAAGAGACGTTGGTTGGTGGTCGCGTGTTGATCTGAGATTGAATTTTCTTGTTTGGAGCAGGATCGTAAGCTTTAGAAAACTGAACATAGGTGCATTCGAAAACATACACCGAATTCCCAAACGTCATCGGTGAGCAATGGAACCCAAGTTGGTTTTCGGCTTCTGAAGCCTGCGCAGTGCATTTACCCCCTCTCAGTCCCATCATCTCATTGTCGAAGGCCAGAGACAAAGTGGAAGACTTAAGTTACGGTGGCTAGGCACTATACACCCAGATGTAAGACCGAGAAGACTTAATCCACAGGAAGCGTTAGACCATAAGAAATGGCATCCGTGGACCCAAAAAGCAGATCCCGTTCCAGCGGGACGGTGCTAAGAAGAAGAAGTCTTGTCAGAAATATGTTCCTGACGCCCCATATTCCAATCAACCGCGATCTGTCTCACGGTAGTTCATTGATGGGTCCTTATGGCCCCGATGAGATGAAGTCATGTCCATCCTTCATATGGTAGTGGCCGTCCTGTGCGCCTGTATACGCGTGTGGAAATATTGTCTCCGCCGAACTAGCGTACACCACATCTACATCATTCGATATTTATACACTACCAAAGGCGTAAATTGTTGAAGATTTGCTTCTTAGTGCTTGTCAACTATCAATATCACCAGATGATGACCGCTACCTCTAAATGATGGCTCATAACTACCCGGAGGGTACAAGAAAAATTTGGCACCTCACAAAATATGAAACCGTTTGGGCATTTCTCTGTCATATACTTTGCTCCTCCAGAAAAGAGAACGTATACAATATTAAAACTAAACTCAAGCTAAGTTCGTCCGAACAGGCCAAGAAGGCTCAACGGTACCGATCGGCCACCGTGTCATCCTCAGCTCACAGGTTTCACTGGATGCGAATATTGGAGGGGCATGTGGTCAGCACTTCGCTCTCCCGGCCGTTTTCAAATACAATATTACTGTAAGCAAACTATGGTATTAAGATTAATGTATCCCACTGTTTACTATGTTATAAATGTTTGGATTTTAAAACGGTAGACGCATAGTACCATGATATTTTAATGCACTTGCCTTACTGTTTTAATTTGCGGATGAACAAAGTAATATAGTCTTACAGTCGTGTCATCACTTATGGACGTGCAGTACCACCAGGTTCAGAACATTATACGATAACGTTCACAATACAGCACGTTTTTGTATCTCCTTTGTGGTCGCCCAATATCAAAATCCATCGATATACCCTTTCACATTTACACGTTACCTACATGGAGTGGTCACCGCGGCCGTGGCTAATCGATGAGCTGCGACACGGGATTCAGAGGACACGATGCAGCGTCCGCCGAGTGCCTCAGTGTGCACGTGGACACTGCTTGGACAAACATGAAAATGGAGAAGGTTGCAAAATAATACGTAGCTACGGTATATCACTATTCCCTCTGGACGTTTGATTTCTTTCCAATAAAAGTAATGTTGTATTCTTAACATGTAATGTTATTATTACGATGGCACTTGTTTAATTAAAGATTCTTGGTGACATCGATGTTCTGTAGTGGCATAAACCGTATATACCGATAAATTGCAAACGTGGTGAAACATGATTGCGATTTTGCTTCTAACGTTTCATTGCAGGAGCGACTGTTTTGTTACATAATTTCTTAATTTCAAATATTATGATATTTTCAGGTATCTTTTACATTGTGACTTTTTTAAAAGGTAAAAGAATGTGAAGAAAAAGAAATAAAATATATTCTGTACATAGGGAGCACTCTTATCACTGCTGGCCGCAATTTAAATCTGTTTCAAGCTCAATATTGACATCTTGTTTTATTTTTTTACACATTTACTTGGGAACCCAGTGTGATGACTGCGTGCTAGGGTAAGAGGTTCCCTGTACATTTTAATGTTCACTCTGTACCCGTGGCCTACGACAAATACAAGCCTATGCGCATGGCTGTGTGAAGTCAGCAATGTATTGTTCGTGGCCAACGATGAATACTCACCAAAGTCCACAGACATATGTATGTCCGTGTCAAAGCCCTTTGATCAAATCTTTGACAGTGTAGTAGGGAAGCTTTTAGCAATGATCTTTGATAAAAGTTAGAGTGAGGCCGTTGTTTACATGTCACTTCGCTTACTTTAGTGCACTTTATAAAATGACGAAGTATATAGTGCGTGGCCACCATAACAGTGATCGTTGTAAAGTATGAAAAATACGAAATTCTTCATATCACGCACGCTGGCTACAAAAACAGTGATTATGGGTTGGAATCTTAAAACGAAATGTCTTCAGCAACCAGCTGCATTCGAATTTGCTGCACTGTGGCTGTTGACAATGATAACAACTGCATTGCAAGAGAGGCAGAAACACACACATACAAACACCACATAAAATACCTATGTGAATATTTTCTTTTGATAATGAGAAAGAATTCTCGAAATGCCTCATATTAAGTATGAAAAAATATAAAACTAGTGCAGTGTTTCATTACTTAAATCATGAATAACACAGCTACAGGCTTTCCAATAACATCGATTACGATTAATGAAATTAAGAAATGTTGATTCTTAAATGAGTATCGTATATACAAATATCAGGGTCTACTTTCAGGAGCGCAAACTGAAATGTTTGTTCGTTCACATTCTAATAATTTTTGTAGATCTTTTTGTCCTCGCACTGTAGCTCACGAAGAAAATTCTGGGGAACACTTCGAGCTTCTTCACTCGCTGTCCACGGTTTCACCCACAATAGCTTCCATTTCTCTATTTTCCAGCAATGCGCTCGCCACCAATATACGCTTTTTTTAGCTCTTCGTCTTGCGTTCCCGAACAATTATGACGAAAAATTTTACGATCGTGTAATAGCTCCAGTGAAGTAGTTTGGTCAAAGAAAATTCACAAAATCTTTGACAGAGCTTATGTTTGTGTGGGCCGGCTGTTAACACTATAGTGCTGACGGCACACAGACGTGCGCTTAGGCCTGTATTTATTGTAGGCCAGGCAATTTACCATAAGTTTGCTTGCATAAAGCGTAATACTTCTGTAAGTTGCCCTTGCGCTACTGTTCAGACTATGTAATCGAATTTTTTGATCATAGGATGGCCTCAAGAAGGTGTTGTCTACCGAAACCGGTATCCAGTCGACAAAATAAATAATCTGCGACTATACACTAAAACATAATTTTTCAGTACTTATGATTTAGTCTCATGTGCACTGATATGAACAATGAAGAGAGTCCACAGTACTTTCCGTTGAATGTATATTACCTATCAAATTAAAGTGTCATTTAGAAATTACTCATAAGAAGACGTGCTCAAATAAGAGAATATTTGGCTAGAAATCTGAGTCAAATGAAAGTACATAAATCATTATTTTCTAAGCATGCGAAAATCGCGAATAAAGCACTTCTAGCACAATACAATGTGGCGTAACGAGTACCAACCTGCAAGAAACCCCATACAATTGCAAAAGAACTAATTCTACAGTGTGCTATTCACAAGGTGTTCATTATGCTTGGAGAGTGCATGGCAAAACAACTTTTGCCTATTCCTTTGTCTGACAGTAAAATTAGCCGCCGAATTCAATATTTAGGAGAGGATCTTTATGAAAAATCTATAGAAACAATTAGAGCGAGGTATTTCGGTTTCCAGCTTGATGAAGTCATTGACAGCAGTACAGATGCTCAGTTAAATTTCTATATGAACTTTGTTGAGGATATAGTAACGTAATAATGGAATATCATCTTTCCTGTAAGGAAATACACTGATCAGCCAGAACACGATAGCGGTGTCAACTGGAAGGAATGACTTTTACTTAGACACACACACGGTGTACGCAGTATCAGTGAGCGTGCTCTCCGAGTGTAGAATGGGGACGAAGCTCAATCTACGTGAGTGTGACATAGGGCAGACTGTGATGGCCAAGAAGCTCTGCGCCATTATTTCGGAAACGGCGCGACTTGTCGGGTGTTCGCGGAGTGCTGTGGTGAGTGTCTTCAACACGTGGCGAAACCAAGGTGAAACCACATCCAGACGTCGTGGGGTTTGGCGGCCACCCCTCATTACAGATGATGGACGTCGTAAGCTGAGCAGACTGGTAAAATATGAATGGCGGCGAACTGCGGCGGAATTAACATCAGTCTTTAATAATGGGCACAGTACAAGTGCGTCTGAACACACACTGCACTGAACACTCCTAACGGTGGGCGTACGTAGCCAACGACACATGCATGTGCAAATGTTAATACCACGATATCGGCAACAACGACTGAAATAGGCATCTGACCATCGGCACTGGACGTTTGCGCAGTGGCAGAGCGTTGCATGGTCTGATGAATTCCAATACCTTCTTCATCATGCCGATCGGAAGGCGCAAATCCGTCGACTTCCAGGGGGACAGCTCCTTGACACCTGTACTGCGGGACGGAGGTAAGCTGGCTCCGGTTCCGTTATTCTCTGAGGAACATTCACGTGGCCATCCATGACTCCAGTGGAGCTCGTGCAAGGCACCATGACGGCCAAGAAATATCGTACATTGGTTGCAGCCTACGTACAGCCCTTCATGGCGATCATGTTTCCCGACGGCAGTGGCATTTTTCAACACGATATTGCACCATATCAGAAGGCCAGGAGTGAGATGGAGTTGTTCGAGGACACAATGACGAATTGCAACTGATGTGCTGCCCCCCCCCCCCCCCCCCACTCAACTCTCCCGATCGAAGACATCTGGGATGTGACTGAACGTGAAGTCAGAGCTCGGCGCACCCCTCCCCGCAATTTACAAGAATCAGGAGACTTGTATGTGCAGATGTAGTGCCAACTCCCTTCAGTGACCTACCAAGGCCTCATCGTTTCCGTGCCACGACGAGTGGCCGCTGTTATCGCTGCCAAAGGTGGACATACCGGTTATTAGGTAGGTGGTCATAATAGTGTTCTGGCTGATCAGTGTAAATGCAGGTACGACAGGCAAAATTTTGTTCGAAAACTGTTGACAGCTTCAGTACGAAAAATCGAATTAAGTGGACCCACTGTGTTTGTGTGTATACTGGTGGTGTGCGCTCCATGTCGGGGCATACAGTGGTCTACAAGCACTTATACATGACGAAGTTCCTGATATTATGTGGCCCCATTGCATTATCCGCAGAGAAGAACTTGCTTAGCTAAATTTGAGTATTCAGCTGAATCAAGTACTGCAAACTGTCATAAACGTAGTGGATTTATTTAAAAGCGTCCTCATAAAACTAGATTTTTGTAGTCAAATGTGTCACGATTTGGGGGCTGATCATTCACCTTTCTTATTTTATAGCAGCACTCGTTGGCTTTACAGGGGAAATGTATTATGGCGCATTTTTAACTTAGGTGAGAAGTGTTCTCACCTGGAAGGGAAAAAAATCATGCCAGTTCCAACAAGGGAACGTTCCAGAGCTGATATGTAATTAACGTTATCGGAAACGACGTAAACTAATTTTTTAATAACTTGAACTCGACGGCGCCGGTGCAGACGTGGTACGTATACTTGTATCAATGCTGGAAGAACTTTATGAGACGGTTTTCAGATCTAGTTCTGTTGAATGACTCTGGTGTCAATCCTCACTTGAGAAACAATATAATTAAGCTGCAGTCACTACTACATAATCATTTCTTTCTTCCAAGGCTTACCAATGTACTGAAATATGCCTGATATAAATCAGGATATTTGGAGAATCTAAAACTAAACTAAACTCCTCCCGAACAGGCCACGAAGGCTCAACGGTACCGACCGGTCGCCGTGTCATCCTCACTCAGCCCACAGGCGTCAACAGGTGCGAATATGGAGGGGCATGTGGTCAGTACACCGCTCTCCCGGCCGTATGTCAGTTTCCGAGACCTTGGCCGCTATTGCTCATTGAAGTAGCTCCTCAGTTTGCCTCAGTAGAGCTGAGTGCACCCCGCTTGCCAACAGCTCTCGGCAGACCGGATGGTCACCCATGCAAGTGCTAGCGTAGCCCGACAGCGCTTAACTTCGGTGATCTGACGGGAACCGGTGTTACCACTGCGGCAAGGCCGTTGGCTATTTAGAGGATCACCCGTGACAATATGAAATCCTGCTGAATTTTGTTTTGTATTGTGTTCTTCGTCATGTACGAGGGTTGGAACTTAAATAGTGGCAACTATTTATTCACAACCAATATAAAAGAGTTACATGTTTGCACCTCTTACTGTCCTTCAAAGTAGTCACCAGCGTTGTGTAGAACCCGTTGCCAGTGATGTGGAAGACCTAGTGTACCGTTAGCAGAGACTGTTCTGTTGATGGTGCGAATGGAGCCGTCTACTGCCTGTCGAATCTCTGGAACAGTTCTGAAGCGAATGGTTCCTTCATCTTCAGAATCAAATCAAAGTCACAAGGACTTAAGCCCGGGGAGTATGGTGGGTGGTACAGTACTTCCCAGTCCCATCGACCGAACAGACCAGCCACAGCTTGCACTGTATGCACACGCGCATTGTAGTGCAAAATGATGGGTAGGTTGGGCAGAAAGTGTCGCCGCTTCTTTCGCAAAGCTGGTCGCAGGTGATACTCCAGAAACGAACAGTAATACTGTACACTGTCGGTCTGCCGTGGAGAAACGTAATGCGTTAGGATAACACCATCACAGTCGTACTCGAGAATCGCCATAACTTTCACCATACTGAGGCTCTGACGTACTCTCGACTTTCGCGGCGTCTTATGATAGCACTATTCGTTGGACTGGCGTTTCATTTTTGGCTCTTACGATGTGGCCCATGTCTCATCCAGTGTTATGATACAGCTTAAGAAAGCCTCGCCTTCGCGCTCATAGCGCTCCAAGTGCATCTGAGCAGCGTCGTAACGTATCCATTTCTGCATTTCCGTCAATTCATGAGGAACCCATCGTGATGAAATTTCTTCGCATGCCCAGGCGTTCCTTCAGGATACGAAGCACAGTCGTATGCGCTAATCCGGTTTCCAGGCGAGCTCACGAATCGTATGGCGTCGATCATTGTCCACTAAGGCAACAGCAGCATGTACTTTTTCTTGAGAGATGCTAGGACGACCTGCCCGATGCATGTCTGCCACAATTTGCCGACCTTCGTTGAAGGCTTTTACCAACGTTCCACTGTTCTGTGAGGCAATGCCGATTCCCCGCACGCCTCTTGAAGATCTTGATGACACTGTCGTGCTGTACGACCTCTGGCACATTCAATCTTGATCCAACTCCGTTATTCCTGTTTCGAAAGCATAGTGATACCGTTACGTTAGACCGCTCGCTCACAAGTGACTGTGTTTTCCCCCGATTGTTCGCACGCCGGTGACGTGGGACGGCCGAGTCCATTTGCTCGGAGGTAAGCTAGTAATGTCAACAAAGTGTGCTATCAGCGACAATAGTAGATTCCATTGCATAGTGTCTCCATAGCAGTGTTGCCACTATTTAAGTTCTAACCTACGTATATTATCTGAAGAAATTTCGTTCATTTTATGTGCATTGTATAATAAAATGTTATTTTTAAGCATTTGTTTATAGATTATCATTATTGCAGTGGTTATGTACCATACTAATCAGTTACTTATTTTCAGTTGAGGAAAGACAGGTATGTGAAACCATAATATTTATGTAAAACGTAAAATAACAATTGAAAACATAAAACAAGTATAAGTAAAATAAATACCTACACTAACAATGTTTTTGTACTTTCAACATTGCATATATATTAAATTAACAATGAATAGTTATATATTTTAATTATGTATGTCGAAAATTCTCTGACAGCACATTGTGTACAGCTTATTTTCCAAAAATGGTATTTCAAAAAAATGGTTCAAATGGCTCTGAGCACTATGGGACTTAACAGCTACGGTCATCAGTGCCCTAGAACTTAGAACTACTTAAACCTAACTAACCTAAGGACATCACACAACGCCCAGTCATAACGAGGTAGAGAAAATCCCTGACCCCGCCGGGAATCGAACCCGGGAACCCGGGCGCGGGAAGTGAGAACGCTACCGTACGACCACGAGCTGCGGACAATGGTATTTCAGAAACCAGCTTTATTACAATTCTTTAATTTACGTTGTAACGAAAGTTTTCATTTTTCAGAATCAATTAAAGTTGGTGTGGTATTTTGCAAAAGTTAAAATTATCACAAAATTCTATTATACCATTTTCAAGAACATTAATTACAAATCAAATTTCCATGAGAAACAAATGTATTCCCTCAAAACGTAACGTAATATGTCAAATTACCTTTTGGGGGTGTGTTTTACCCCTTAAAAGTGAAATCTGGCACAAACAAAAAAATTACGGGTTGTATTATTTTCCCCCCTCTACACAGCTGCCAAGTTTCATCAAGATCGTTTTTTGACATTTGGGAATGTTACCTTGTAAGTGCTTTAAGTTTCTATTAAAGGTAGCACACTTATGTGATATATCTGAGAAGTTAAACTCACGGAGTAATTCCCTGGAAGGACTGAAACTCATTTCATTCAGATTACTGACAAAGTTTCGGCCTTCAAAAAGAAGCTACTTCTTTAGAAGAGAAAAATGAATGTTGGACGAGAAATGGACTGCTTTCCACGTTTGCAGCATTTTATAAACGACAATGAGATAGGCCTTATTGGAGATATTGTTTCAGTAATTGAAGGACATCTATCTGAACTTCATCTTCATGTTGAAAAATACTTTTCCTGAAAAATGTAGTAGGTTTCAATGGGTTCAAAATGCCTTCGGTAATGATTCACCTTCTGAGTTCAATTCTGCAGATGAATGAGAGTTGATAGAACTTTCATCAGATTCGTCACTAAAAGTGAAGTCTTCATCAATGACATTGCCAACTGTTTGATGTTTAATAAGAAAAGAGTTTCAAAGTTGAGCTACAAATCAATTTCCTTTTGCAACCTCCAATCTTTGCGAGCGTTGTTTTCCGGTGGTGAGTGTTATTAAAGCAAAGTACGAACCTAAACTTTGTATGGAGAAGAAAATGAAGGTAACTGTATCTCCTTTGGTGCTGAGATTTGATAAGCGATATAACAAGAAGTAATTGAGGTAGGTAGTAATTTATTAGTAAATATTTTTATTAATTGTTTCAGTTTTTACATGTTATCCCAAGGGGAAGCTACGAAAACAAAGTAGTTGGTCAGGAGAGTCACGAACTCAAAAAGGTGGAAAACCATTGGCCTACGGTATCTGCTGTCACCGATCCAAATGGGCACACCCGGATCCAGGTGAAACTTGCAGTGCGTCATCTCAGGAACGCTCTTCGCGCACAGTATAGTATCATTATCACCGGCAAAGAATGAAATATGCTTGAATAGCAACTTCTTTACCATATCTCTGTACGTCCATCTTTTCAGAAACGGTTGCGGGACCTCAGCTATTCAATACAGGATTTCAAATCAAACATCTTTCAGCCGTCTAATTTGCAAATTGCTACTTTTTTGGGCTACCAGTTTCGGCGATATATTACGCCATCTTCAAGCCTCCTGACCGACGTGTAGGAAGATTCCAACCTCGGTTCCCGTCAAAATAGGGGCCACCATTCTAAGACTGGTACCTGTAGATTTTTGACACAGGGACCACTTCAGACAGCATCCGGCAGATGATGTTTGAAGTGATCACTGTATCAAAAATCTACAGATACCAGTTTTAGAATGCTGGTCTCTATTTTGACGGGAACCGAGGTTGTAATCTACCTACATGTCAGTCAGGGAGCCCGAAGATGGCGTAATAAATTGCCAAACTGGTAGCCCAATAAAACAAAGATCTGGAAATTAGATGGCTTAAAGTTGTTTGATTTGACATTCTTTACCATCTTGTGGACAGATTTAAAAGAATCCAAGAATGTTACAACGCACAGCGTGAAGAAATCCCATACTGAATGTTGTTCACAAGCATATTTTCATTTCGTAGATGCGCACGTTTTAATGAGCTGCTCTTATTTTAGTTGTTTTGTTCTCATTTTCTTTAGTTTCATTCCTGCGTGCCCTTGAATCTAAGTCCGCACACTTTTGTTGTTATACATGTAGAGGAAAACTTTTTTGGAAGTTCATACCGTAACAGGGACATGGCAGTGGACATTACTAGCCAGAGCATCGCATGTGCTATGAAAATTGAGAGATTACCCCAAGGCTTAACCCATGAGCTACTGAAATATGACTACCCAATCGACAGCGCTATGAAGTTGCATAAGGACCTTAGTAATAGATAATACCGTGACGGATAAACGATGTCTTACAGAAGATAAATAGAACTACAGTTCTCCAACTACCTATTAAATCTTTTGCCAATGAGCATAATTTAGGAATTTCTACTTATAGGGTAGAACAAAAAACATTCAAGGAAAAATATCCTATTCAAACAGAAATAGTCACTTACATACACATCTAACATCACTACTGTACCTCAGTTGCCTTGAAAACAGTGATTCTAGAGATGAGTCTACCGACAGTATACGTGAAACAGTCTTATCCTGTTCAAAAAGATTTCGGGCTTGCAGCCGGTCGTCGTGAACTTCATTACACGATATTTCGGCTGGACAACTACCAGCCATCTTCAGGTGAGCCGAACGAGGACTGACGAAGACGTTCTCCGCTCCAGCTTATTTAGTGCGCTGATAGTACTGCCGCGCATGCGTTGCAATCGCGGAGACAGAAGGGCTCTGGCTCTGAGCACTATGGGACTCAACTGCTGTGGTCATAAGTCCCCTAGAACTTAGAACTACTTAAACCTAACTAACCTAAGGACAGCACACAACACCCAGCCATCACGAGGCAGAGAAAATCCCTGACCCCGCCGGGAATCGAACCCGGGAACCCGGGCGCGGGAAGCGAGAACGCTACCGCACGACCACGAGATGCGGGCTAGAGACAGAAGGGCCACACCGCCCAGCGGCAGGCCCTCGCTGGTGGAACTGCAGTACACCGCTGCCGTCGGTATTCTCGCTGGCCGCAGCTATCGAAGTCTTCTGGCGTCTTCGTCTCGAGCAAATTTCGGGGACGACGGGATTCCATGCGTTATTCAATTGGTAAGCACTGTCACGGTTCATTAGATTTCCCGCAATGCGCATTTCAACTGATTCTTTGATAATGAAGTCCCAAAACGTTGGTCGCAGGTTCGAATCCTGCCTCGGGCATGGATGTGTGTGATGTCCTTAGGTTAGTTGGGTTTAAGTAGTTCTAAGTTCTAGGGGACTGATGACCACAGCTGTTAAGTCCCATAGTGCTCAGAGCCATTTCAACCAACCCAAAACGTTGTTGCAGTGGCCAAAATCGAAGTGTTGTCGTACTCCATTGAATGTCCGTTAGAAATACAATGTTCCACAACTGCAGACTTACTGGGTTGCAGTAGGCGAGTGCAACGTTGATGTTCTGTACAATGCTCTTCCACTGTACGCGTTGTCTGTCCTATATAGGCCATACCACATTGACACGGTATTTTGTAAATTCCCGCCTTCCGCAGTAACAAATCATCATTCACCGATCCCAGCAAATCCGAAATCTTAGAAGGTGGACGATAAACCACTTTCACATGAAAATGATTAAGAATCCTTGCTATCTTGAAGGAGATATTTCCGAAAAAGGGAAGAAAAGCTAGGGACTTGGCTGGCGCGTCCTCCTCTTTATCCACTTCCCGGTTCCTGGCTCTAGCTGAGAAGGCCCTGTTAATTTGCCGGCTCGAGTATCCATTGTCTCTGAACACCGTCCTCAAATGTGCCAGTTCCTTAGGCAAATTCTCTGCATTCGACACCGTGTGTGCCCTGTGTACAAGGGTTTTAAGTACACTCATAGTCTGGGATGGGTGATGGCAACTTGAAGAATGCAAGTACAAAATAGGTGTGAGTGGGCTTGCGATAGACAGAATGACCACAGTGCCGTCACTCTTCCGTTTAACCAAAACATCCAGGAATGGAAGGCAGCTATCTTTCTCTAGTTCCATAGCAAATCGAGTATTCTCATGGATGGAGTTCAGATGATGAAAAAACTCCATTGACTTTTCTTCTCCGTGGGGCCACACTATGAAAGTGTCATCGACGTATCTCCAAAAAACAGTTAGTTTACAGACCGCTGATTCAAGTGCTCTCTCCTCAAAACCCTCCATAAAAAGGTTAGTTACCAGAGGACACAGAGGGCTGCCCATGGCGACACCGTCAGACTGTTCAAAATATTCCTGGTTAAACATAAAATAAGTTGAGGAAAGAGTATGTCGAAACAAAGCAGTAATGTCCGATTCAAACCGTTGACCAATTAGAATCAAGGATTATGGAAACGGTGTTACCACTGCGCGAAGGCCATTGGCAAACTGAAAGAAACTATACTGAATATTTTGAGTTATTTTGAATCAAAGCCAGGCATCTTTCATTTCGTAGACATGAAATGATAATAAATGTCTTGACTCCAAATCATATCTTCATCTTACCGGAAATGTTACGATGGTCGAATTAATTTTGAAGTCAGTAATTATCTCTGGGGACAGGTTAGGTATGCATTCAATTAAATCACTTAAATATTAGCAATAAGATATCACAGCAAAATTTACAGCTTTTCTTCAAGAGAACAAGACACAAAAATGTAACACAACACAAAAGGTTTAGAGTCACTGCTCCAATCGATCAATAGCCTGGAACTACTTTCATAAGCATGGTAAGACACAGCGGCATGAAGAAACTTTCTCTGCTCGACATGGACACATTGTTTGTTTCAATAAACTGTGTTTTCACTATGTTGGTACGTATTTGGCAATAAAATAAGTCGAGTGTAGTTCTGAATGCGGAACAGTATTTCTTATACGGTTAATAACATATTTGTGTACTGTATGGATGTTTCGTTCAAATGAGTAAATCAGAAATCAGAACTGTCAGAATTTGCCTAGACTTTTTATATCGTCACATGAATACACAAAAATTGGTGAAGGTTTATATGGAATTTTTTCCTTCGTTTCCAATAACGAAGAAACGGGATGCAGAATAAAAATATGGCCGCATTTCCCTATGAAATAGGTACTCGTTAAGGGCGTCCTCAAGTTGTAAGCACAGACGAGAACATCAAAAAAGACTCCGACAAAGGCAGTCACAATCGACGTTTATCGATTCACGAAATGACATGACATGGTAGTCACAGCAGGAAAAATATTGCACTGTACTTTAAATGAAGTATTAACAATTAGAAACCTATACCGACGTTGGGTGGCACGTTTGTTGAACACCGGCTGAAAGCAAATACAAAACAAGTTTCTCGGAAGTGATTAAAACTTATTAAAAGGACCAGACGGATTTTCGAGCAAATTTTTCATTATAAATAGGACGTAGGTCAGCCAACCGAAAAAGAAAAGCGTTGGCTGGAAACCGGTGGCGCAGCGCTAAAACAAGCGATTTCAGTATCCTCTGACCTGTATTCACTAGGATGCAAAATATATCATTCTCATAGTTATCTCAACAAGGCAGGTCAACTGCGAACACTCTCGGTCTTAAATATGGTGCTAAACACGGAACAGAGAAAGGCAAGTGTGACAATATCTAACTTGCTGTGACCATAACGAAATTCTTGTAATAATTACGGAGGACATCATCACAGCATCAGACATGAACCAAATACGACAGAAAGACTAAATCGGCATTGAAAGAAACTTGGATAATACTGAGGCAATTGCGTCTAAGTTCCCGCTACATACATTGGCGGAGCGTAGAACATAAGCCACAAGTCCTCATTGCAATAATGCATAGCGCCGATGAAACCGCATGATAGCAGCAAAAGTGCTTTGTTCGCTGAACTAACTCGACTCCGTCACAATGTTACAGGAGCACAAAAGACACCTAACAGCGCTCACTTGACGAGCTGCATGGGTGGATACGGACTTACATAACCACCAGAGACAATTATGAGGAAGTCGTCCTCCAAAGTGAGCAGCAAAAAGGTGGAAATTATCTACAATGTGGTTGCAACACAGTGTTCAGGGAAAACATGTAGACTTGTCAATGACTCAGTGAAGGAGGCGTTGGACCAAGTGTCCTCTTGAAACACGATTTCTTGACGTCGACCCCAGTACTGATATTTAGCATACAGTATATAACAGCTCGGAATCACAAACGAAGGGAGTATAGAAACGAAATTGTGATTACACATTCAACCACTTTTTGACAACCACAGCAGATATATAAAAACTAAAATGGAACAAAGCGTAAGATTCAGATGATAAAAATCCTCCCCTAATTTTCTCAATTAATCACGCCGCCCATTGTTTCAGTCCTGATACTACGCATCAAACGATGTTTTACGGCAAGGAATGGTGCGAAAAGATTGGAAGACAGCCAAAGTGGTCATCACTTTCTTAAAGGGAGGAAAAGAATTCATTACTAATCAGTTCGCATAATCAGTGCACTGGCTAAAATTCTTGAGTTACTATTGGGTGATTGGTTGCAGGCATTCAGGGATCCTCAAGGAGTGAGCATACCAACGCGACTTTTTTAAAAGTAACTAACTGAAGTTCGAGTAAATATACAACATTCATCATGTTTGAGACTGCAAGTGCATTTGACAGCCCTTCGTGAACCGCATTGTTAGCGCGACTATTCGTCCTTCAAAAGACCACTTTCGTCTTCTAGATTATTCCAGGTAAAATCGTTTGAAGGTCATAAATCTGAGAACGACGGACTTCCTTCAGCGACTGATCTGCTGTTCAAATTCTGAGAGTCTCGAGAATTACTCTCCTGTAATAACTGTTTCCGACGATTAAGCTCAGCAGTTGGCCGTGTAGTGGAATCTGAAGGTTTCATTTCATTCGTCCACCTACCCTTCAGTCGAAGTGACATTAAAATAATGTTCTTTCGTAGTCCGTGGTAAAGGATAAGTGTGAGATGAATTATTTTGATTTGTCTTCTTGCTAGGAAAATCTCTTACCACGAATAGCATTAGATGCCCTGGATATTGGACTTTCTACGTTAGACACAATTATCGGTTTCGTACATAATTAAGTTCTGCAGCTAAATTCACAACTAAATATGTATCTGCCTAATTTACTTCACACTGTGTGGGTGCAAATACTGTTCTTCAGAATGAACTGTTGCGTTGTTGAGATTAAAGTTTTTAAAAGGCAGAAGGTCACACGGCATCAATGCCTTTTACTCCTCAGAGAATTTTATGTTTATGTTACTTCAATCTCCTAAATCTTCTCTCCTTCAAGGAATAATGCGAATCGTGTAACTGCCGGAGCAACAAACACACGCAGATGGAGTGAAACAGGCCAGGTCCCATTCGTGACAGGCGAACCACATCTACAACCCGTTCCCTGGCCTTTACACGCCATGACGTTGGTGGGCCCGAATCGTTGTCACCTGGAGATTCACATGGATCCATATCACTCTCGTGAATGTCTGGAAAACTAGAGGCTTAAACAAACCGAGCCACATCTAATGTGGAGAAAAGTCATACAACAAGGGTGCGTCAAGTGCCTCAGAGGTTGCCCACTACTGTCCCATCACATGTGCCGTCCACTAAATCAGAACGTGGCATAACTAAAGGCTGACTTTATATTCCTTTAGTGAGCTTTCGAACATTTTTGCGATCTGAGTAGTAAACCGAAAATCACTGTCCGCTGTGAAATGCAGCATTAAACCCGTACGCTTCACGGCAGTCGCTGAAACAGTCTCCCTGGAATCTCTAACCAACCTACACGATTAAAGATTGTAATTTTCCACGATCTGGCGAGTAGAACGATTGTTTTATTTTGCGTCCTCGGTAAATAAAAAGACTGGGGTGCAATTTACCCTTGATTTCATTCACTCGCTGTACCAACTTAGCAAGACTATGTTGGCTAACATTAAAAATGCCACAACAGTCAGTCATCCAGACCGTTTCCCCAGGTACTACTAAAATTCTGATACCCTTCTTGACAGATCTTACTTAAGTCAGGTCTGTCCATAGATATCTCCCCAGTGTAGCAAAACCTATAGTATGATAATCTGTGCCGTTGAGGCACGTAACCCACCACACCGCTCCGTTATTTCTGGTGGGTGGATTAAAGGCGTAGCAGTAGTGTGTTACTACTTCACGTTTGAGTTTCAGCGTCTCACATGCGTATGACTGTCTTGAGTTTATGCCTACACTAAGATTACACCTATGGGATCCGTTTGTTTTAATGTTAGAATATATACAGAAGAAAAAAAATGGCAGCACCAAGTACAAGTTGTGCAACATAAACGAAAGTTGGTAGGCGTGTTTCTAGATCTGAAAGATGATGTCTATTCAAATTTCGCGCTAGATGCATAAGAGTAGTGCTCGTAACTCCATTATGAGGGTGAAAATCAGGTTTGCTTTAAATATACGCTATAACAGGCGTGCCTTTGTGATTGGACGTTATGAATTGATGTTACTCAAGAATACCTTTAACGCGGCAAAGAAGTCACAATCAACACTTCACTGAGTTTAAGCGAGGTCGTGTAAGAGCGCTACGAGAAGATGGGTGTTCCTTCTGCGATATTGCAGAAAGACTTTACAGGATAGTGCCTACTGCATATGATTGCTGGCAGCAGTTGTCACGGAAAGGTACTGTCGCAAGATGACCAGGCTCAGGAAGGTCATGTGGCATTACCAAGACGGAAGGCCATCGTGTTCGACGTATGGTTCAAGTGGCTCTGAGCACTATGGGACTTAAGATCTGAGGTCATCAGTCCCCTAGAACTTAGAACTACTTAAACCTAACTAACCTAAGGACATAACACACATCCATGCCCGAGGCAGGATTCGAACCTGCGACCGTAGCGGTCGCGCGGTTCCAGACTGAAGCAACTAGAACCGCTCGACCACACCGACCGGCTGTTCGACGTATGGCTCTGGCGCATCGTACTGCATCTACAGCAGTAATCTCAGTAGTAGTTGGCGTCACACTGACACAATGAACGGTTATAAATAGGTTACTTCAAGGACAGCTGCGAGCTAGACGCCCTGCAGCGTGCATTGTACTGACCCCAAACCACCGCCATTTACGACTTCAGTGGTGTCAAACGAGAGCTTATTAGAGGGCAGGGTGGAGGTCTGTTGTGTTTTCTGATGAAAGCCGTTTTTTTGCCTCGTTGCCGGTGACGACCGTGTACTGGTTATAAGGAGGCCATTTGAGGGCCTGTAACTAACCTGTCTGCGTGCTAGACATACTGGACCTACATCTGGAGTTATGATCTACGGTGCGATTTCGTATGACAACCGGAGCCCTCTCGTGGTTATCCCACGCATCCCCGCTGCAAATTTGTTTGTCAGTCTGGTTAACCGACCTGTTGTGCTGCTATTAATGAACAGCATTCCAGTGATTGTTTTCCAACAGGATAACACTCGGCCACATACTGCCGTCGTAATCCAACATGCTCTACAGGGTGTTGACATGTTGCGTAGGCCTGCTCGATTACCTGCCTCCAGTCGTACACATACCAGACATCATCGGACGACAACTACAGCGTCATCCACAAGCAGCATTAACCGATCCTGTATTGACTGACCAAGTGCAACAAGCATGGAAACCTATCCCACATCCGGCACCTGTACGATACAATGCATGCACGTTTGCATGATTGCATTCAACATTGTGGCGGTTACACCGGTTATTTAGTTAGTTAATTAGTTAGTTAGTTACGTGTTCCATTGATCAATAGCACGGAAAACCATTATGATGTGGAACGTGTCAAATGCACAAGAAATGCGCACAGGAAACAAGTTTTTTTTTTAACTTTATAGTGTTATACCTTAATATTTCTATTATCTATCCTATTCCCCTATATTATATCTCCAGATTTATTTACTCATATTCAAGAATTCATCTATGGTATAGAAGGAGTTGTCAAGGAGATATGATTTCAATTTGTTTTTGAAACTATTACTGCTGCCTGTCAGACATTTTATTTCATCTGGTAATTTATCAAAAAGTTTTATAGCAGCATATTTTACCCCTTTCTGTGCCAAAGATGGGTTAAGTAAAAGATAGTGTATGTCTTTCTTTTTTCTGGTATTGTAATCATGATAGTCGCTGTTGATTTTAAAGTAGTCCATGTCGTTGAGAAAAAATTTCATTACTGAGTAAATGTACTGTGAAGCAGTTGTAAGAATTCCTAACCTTTTAAACAGGTGCCTACAAGATGTGCGACTATGAACTCCACACATTATTCTAACTACTTTCTTTTGAGCAGTGAATACCTTTTGCCTTAGTGCTGAGTTTCCCCAGAATATTATCCCGTATGACATCAGAGAGTGGAAGTATGCAAAGTATGTTAGCTTACTAACTTCTACATCCTCAAAATTGGCAATCGTTCTGATTGCAAAAGTTGCTGAACCTAGTCGCTTTAGGAGATCCAAAATATGAATTTTCCAATTAAGATTCTCATCTATATGTACACCCAAAAACTTAGTATGCTCTACCCTGGCTACTGACTTCTTTTGATATGTTATGTTTATTGAAGGAATTATACTTTTTGCCGCAGAAAATTGGATGTACTGTGTTTTTTCAAAGTTCAGAGCAAGCCCATTCGCAGAAAACCAATTAATAACTTTTCCAAATACCTTATTTGTATCATTTTCTATCGGACTTTCTTTTGCTGGATTAATAATTATGCTTGTATCATCAGCAAACAGTGTCAGTTCAGCATCTTGTTTCACATAAGAAGGAAGGTCATTCACATATATCAAGAACAGGAGGCGACCCATGATCGAACCCTGTGGAACACCTAACGTCATTTCACCCCAGTTAGATGAAGTGGCCAACTCCTTTGAATCGCTTGAAGCATATAAAGAGACTTTGTTCTTCTTGTTCTTTAGATATGACTTAAACTACTCATATGCTGTTCCATTTATGCCATAGAATTGTAATTTCTCTAACATAATGCCATGGTTCGCACAATCAAATGCTTTGGATAAGTCTCAGAATATTCCTACAGGTGACATTTTACTATTTAAAGACCCTATTATATGTATAGTGAAATTGTATGTTGCTGTCTTAGTGGAATAGCATTTCTGAAATCCGAACTGTGATTTACTAAGTATCCCATTACTGTTGAGATGGCTAACCACTGTTGAATACATTACTTTCTCAAAGATTTTTGAAAATGCTATAAGCAAGGATACTGGCCGATAATTATTGACATCTGTGGTTTCCCCCTTTTTGTAGAGAGGCCTGACAATGGCATATTTTAACCTGTTATTAATGCACCAGAATTTCGCACCTGCAGTGAGTTATCTGGCGGTTACATTAACCTTTGGCTTGCAATATTAAGCACTTCATTGTTATCTAGACAAATGTATTCTTGAAATGTCATTACTGTACATTACTTATTTTTGTATGTTGCAATTTTTTTCCGTCAGTGTGTAAGTACGAGGGCTGGAAAACGTTTTGGCTCCTATGACGAGGTTATGTCAGCCATAGCCTGGTAACTTTCACATTTAACGTTCCACGGTTGGAGTCTGTTTGGAGATACTTTGGTTAAAGTGGTTTCATGTTAGTCGGGACCACATCAAAAATAAATGTATGCTCAAACTAAAAACAGATCTTTCACATCCATGCTAAAAATAACCATCTTGCTCCTGTAAACAAGATATCCAAGTACTTACAGTGCTTGGAAGTATGACTCACACACTGAAACATATAAGATACAATTTTTATTTTTAGTAACAGTTGAATTACACTGAAACTAATGGTGAACCACACCATCTGTGGTCTTACAAAAATAATCAGTGTACTCCGTACTGCAAAAAATTTAAACTACTAGAAAATATATCTGTGACATTGGTAACAGATACTTAGAGTCTGTGGTACAATGGCATGAAACAAATAATTGTCATGATCTGATTGTCTTTTTCGTTGAGCTGAGTATCATGCTTATATTCTTATTACTTTGAGTTTTCGTGAAGAAAGATAATTAAATTATTTATTGCAATAAAGCAGGAGAGTTATTCTAGTTATTAAGACTCAAAGATAAAGCCTACTTACCTTGACGATACGCTGTCTGTTCACTGACTTGCCTTCTGAAACGGAAGAACACTCCGCCACTCACGTTAGTTCCATAATGTCATCTACACACACAATCAACTGGATTAAAGGTACCAAAGTTTAGCATCATAAAGATATTGTTGCCCACAGCAGCTGGATCTGGAAGCAGTGTTTCGCCTCGTATCTAGGTGGCCATAGTGACCGTCAGTCATGATGCTAAATAAAACGCTCACAGTTTACAATAATTCCCTAGGCACCTACGATTTGACCGCGACTGTTATAAATGTGGTTATATCGCGCATTCGTGTCAGTCCTGCACCCAGGCGTCATCCCAACCACCATGACAAAGCCAGTCCAGTTACGGGACGAAATACTGTATTCGCCTTGTCGACGGGTGCACTGTCTACCGAACATAGTAACTAGGTACAAGTGCATAAAACAACTACACAGTGTGTGTCAGAATATTACTGTGGTACCACTCATTAAAATTTCTTCTTGATTCACTCGTGAATGGACGTGGGAAAAATTTTTGATCGCCTATTTGCCTCTGTGAACGCATTGTGGTTCTAATTTCAGCTACACATTCTCTACGATAGTGATATGTAGAGGACTGAAGATTATTGTAGGAAATAAGGTGTTTTACTTTCTTAAGTATGTTTAGATAGACTGTAGGGGTCCTTCTTCGACTGGTTATCAACAGTGTTGGTTAGGCAAACCCTGGTTTCTCAATCTGTGGGCCGTAAGGAACCTCTTCGAACGTGAAAGAAAAACGTAAAGAAAGAAAACTGGATTTATTTACTGCAGCAAAGCACGAGAGTTATTCCAGTTATTAAGGCTCAGTGATAAAGTCTATGCTCTAGCGACCGCCACCCGGACGGGGCAGTGGAACGTTGTGTGTCACAAGGACGGGAATTTCGGGTTAACCGGCCGGATCAAAAGGTTGTTACAAATATCTATAAGCAAACCCTCAATTTCTGATACTTGCCGATGAGGTAGCTGGTTGTTCAGGGGGTAGTCATTAATCAGCATCCTCGGGTGATCGCAGTTGTTTAAGGCTTACCCAGGCAAACAGAACTCTCTCTATGTGGAACCATATTTACCTAGCTAGTCGTGAGGCCACAATGGCTCATAACCACCAGACCAAAAATTATCCAGAAGAACGTGTGGATTACTAGTTGTACTTAGCACTCAACCACCAAATAGAGGTAAGGTTCACGAGGATATGAGAAATTAGGGCTCATACAGAGGCATATAGACAGTTGCTTCTCCCTCGCTCCATTTGCGAGTGAAACAGGAAAGAAAATGCCTAATGCTGGTACAGCGTACACTCCGCCCTCCACCATACGGTGACATGCGGATGTAGGTAACCTAACCTGATAGTTCTGACAATACCTGACGATACGATGAACAGAACATGCCTGAGTAGTTATCGACTTGCCTTAATTAACTGTGTAGGGTAGATTTGGAGCGTATAGTAAACTGTCACTTGGTCTGGATCCTAGAAACCAGGAAGCTCCTTAGCCGCTCTCAATGTACATTCAGTAGCTATCGATCCATAAGTGATTACCTGACCCTGCTGGAGTTGGCTATACAAAAATTAGGCCCTAATCAAGTGAGGGAAACGTCCGAAAGAAGTATTTTCTATTTATGAAAGGTGTATGATTCTACGTGCAGTCAAAGTATCTCAGACCGCTCCATCAATGAGGCTTTCGTGGACACCTGCCTGCACTCGTTCAGTCTCTCTTATCCCAATGGTTTTTTAGATAACGAATTGGCGAAGATCCTTGTGACTGATTTTAGTGGGAGTATGGTACCTCTCAAGCCAGTGTTTTAAGTTTAACCCTATTTTCCATTTCCATAAACAAGATAACATCTCTGGTAAGGAGCCAAGTGCAATGCTTCAGGTTTCTGAAAGATTTTGCAGCTTTTTATTTTTATTTTTTTTTCTCTTCGACACCTGCACCACCAACTCATCATCCGCAACTTACAAATAGTAGGTTGGAAGTGTGTCCTGTCGAAACAGATATTACATTTTACGCACTTAAGTCTGTGTGTTGCTTTAATAATTCGTATCAGATGTTACATTGTTAATGTTTTTAGAAACATGGCTTAGTCAGAGAGAATCCTTGTTTGGTGATCCTGTCAGTCTCGAGATGTGTCTCCCAGACTGAACTTTTCACGTGACCCAGCAAAAAGAAATCAAACAAGACAAAGTCAAGAAAACGAGGTGGTCATGAAACAATACCTCCGCTTCATATCCACCCTTAAGGAACCGTCTGACTCAGGTCTTCACGTGTAATATATGCTACATAAGCTAAGGCTGCATTACCTTGGAACCATTCCTGTGCGCTATGATTAAGTATTAGTATTACAACAGCAGAGTACGTCTCTCAGAAACACGATGTGCTTTGTTGCATTCAAGCGAGAGTATACCGATACAGGTCGATAAACCAATTTTTATCCACTCCAGCCCAAAACTTCACCACAAATCGGTCTTCACAACTTTTCGTAACTATAGAGTTAAGATTACGACATTATTGCGTAAGACGATGTCATACCAGAATAGAAAATGAGGGGCGCCACTTTGGGCAACTTTTATGGCAGCAGCACCTTGTTCAAGTTAGTAACATTATTAAAAAGATATCTCTTCCTTGATTTTTTGTATCGTCAGTAGACCAATTCTAAATTTCAGATTCTCTTATTTTTGCATGAGACTTTCGACTCGTTTCCAACCACCATTCTCTATCTCTAATTATACATTTGTCCTTCTCATTCATCAGTGAAACAACTGAAATACTCTGTATAACATGAAAAATAACGATGCTAACAAAATTCATTGAGAGAGAAGCGTCGTACTTTATGTCATTTGTGGCCCGTACAAACCACGTACATCATCTTAAACAACAAATTTTTATTTCAGTTAACAATACATCCTCCGTTTCCTGGATCACATTTTTCCTACCGCTCTATAAGTTAGAAAATTCTTTTGCGGTAAAAGTCTTCTCTGGCTGACCACAGACACTAATGCACCGCTTTCTGTATGTCTTCCAGTTCTCATAGCTTTGTCGTCACAGTAGTTCTTCCGCAGAACCAAAATTATGGTAGTCGGAATGTGGCACATCGTCACTTTTAGGAGCGTGTCGAAGGATTACCCAATCAAATTACAAAATGTTCTCTACAGCGACAGAAACAGTGTCCAGCCGTGAGTTATCCTGCTGCAGGATGATCTGCCCAAGGCGTTTACCTTCTAATACGCGACGGATTTTCAGAAGGTCAAGACGGTGCCATTCAATATTCTGATGCTTTGTTTCTGGTTCGTGCAACCAGCTTTTATTACCTGTTACAACAGTCATCAAATGATTGTATCCTTCATTTCAAAATCTCTGAAGACTTCGGGTGGTCGTTCTTCTCTGATCTTTGTGCTCTCCAATCAATAAATGTGGAACCTAATTGGTACAAACTATTCAATAATTGAGTCTTCGAATCATTTCATGCACTGTAAAATTCCCTCTTCCGAATTGTGTTGCTGTTTCATTTACTGCAACATGTCTGTCTCCTTTAATTCGTCAACTATTGCCTTGTTGTGTATCGTGGAGGTACTTGGAGAGAAGCATACGTGATTCAGTTTGGATGTTCGTGTTACCATCTTCGAAGTGTTTCACCAGTCACCTAATACTGATGGCACCGCAGCATAAATCATCATAGTCATGCTGGAGTCCGAAGTAAATGTCAATGGCACATTGTTCCACACTAAAAGCAATTCAATGCTAGCCCGCTGTCGAAACGAAACCTCGATGTTCATGCACCTAGCCTGTGGCGACGTAACAAACGTAACAGCGTAATAATGAGTCAACACATACTGCGAGGTCTGCAGATTATGATAATACACTAGTCGTATTACATTGTCGGAACTACAGTTGTGATGTCTCTCCATTAACAACGACTTACTGTCTTCTGTTTTCTAGAAAGTCTTCAAACCAATCGTGCACCATTTTCAGATGTTCTGTACGCACTTATTTTGGTCACTTGACGTAGTGTCATAACTGAATGGAAGGCTTTCTTGACGTCTTCGATCAGTAAACGTGGAACCTAATCGACACTAACTGTTCAATAACAGAAGCTTCGAATCATTTCCTGCACTGTACTATGCTCTATTTCTAATTTAGTTGCAGTTTCATTTACTGGACCATGTCTGCCTTCTCTAATCTGTCAAATATTGCCTTGCTGTGTATCGTGGAGGCGCTCTTGCGCCTGTTCAGATGTTCTGTACGCACGTACACACATCAAAAACGTTTTGCGTCACCCCAGTTCCCAGAAATCCTGAAGATAGACGTCGACTACGGATATTTTATCACAGACGCAGTCCCTTTGACTGTTCAGAGATGTCACTAAACCCACCCAGAGACGTAAACAACCATGCTTGAGCATCGCCTATAAGACGGAGGGGGTCCGACAGCCGATCAGTTCCAGTCATTCCACCAGAAAGGAGGTACATGGCTCGTGTTGTCTGTAGTTCAACCATGCCTAGACGGTCAATACCGCGGTTCGATCGCCTCCACATTGTTACCTTGTGCCAGAAGGGCACTCAACAAGGGAAGTGTCCAGGCATCTCGGAGTGAACCAAAGCGATGTTGTTCGGACATGGAGGAGATACAGAGAGACAGGAACAGTCGGCGACATTACTCGCTCAGGCCACCCAAACGCTACTACTGCAGTGGATGACCACTACCTAAGGATTATGGCTCGGAGGAACCCTGACAGCAACGCCATCATCTTGAATAATGATTTTAGTGCAGCCACAGGACGTCGTGTTACGACAAAAACTGTGCGCAATAGGCTGCATGATGCGCAACCCCAGTGCCGACGTCCATGGCGAGGTCCATCTTTGCAACCAAGACACCATGCAGCGCGGTACAGATGGGCCCAACAACATGTTGAAAGGACCGCTCAAGATTGGCATCACGTTCTCTTCACCGATGACTGTCGCATTTGCCTTCAACCAGACAATTGTCGGAGACGTGTTTGGAGGCAACCCAGTCAGGCTGAATGCCTTAGACACACCGTCCAGCGAGAGCAGCAAGGTGGAGGTTCCCTGCTCTTTTGGGGTGGCATTATGTGGGGCCGACGGACGCCACTGGTGGTCAAGGATGACGACGTAACGGCTGTACGATACGTGAATGCCATTCTCCGACCGATAGTGCAATCATATCGGCAGAATATTGGCGAGGCATTCGTCTGCATGAACGACAAATCGCGCCCCCATCGTACACATCTTGTGAATAACTTCCTTCAGCATAACGACATCGCTCGACTAGAGTGGCCAGCCTGTTCTCCAGATATGAACCCTATCTCACATGAGTGGGATGGATTGAAAAGGGCTGTTATTGGACTACGTGACCCACCAACCACTCTGAGGGATCTACACCGAATCGCCGTTGAGGAGTGGGATAATCTGGACCAACAGTGCCTTGATGAACTTGTGGATAGTATGCCATGACGAATACAGGCATGTATCAATGCAAGAGGATGTTCTATTGGGTATTAGAGGTACCGGTGTGTACAGCAATCTGGACCACCACCTCTGAAGGTGTCGCTATATGGTGGTACATCATGCAATGTGTTGTTTTCACGAGCAATGAAAAGGGCGGTAATGATGTTTATGTTGATCTCTATTCCAATTTTCTGTACAGGTTCCGGAACTCTCGGAACCAAGGTGATGCAAAACTTTTTTTGATGTGTGTATTTTGCTCGCTTGACCTAGAGGCAAAACTGATGGAAGGCTTTCCTAAAGTCAGGACACACGGAATCAATTCTGCTACCCATTCATCATCTATCTCGTGAACAAATAGAGCAAACCAGGTGTCACCCGATTGCTGCTCCCCGAATTCCTGTTTATTTCTCATGCCTATCTTGTTTTACGATGAGTAGCTTGTGTAGGTTAATTGTCTAATATATCTTTGAGTACATTATGTAGCTTCATAGTGGAATGCCGGGACGGCGGTTTGTCTCCGGTTGCATAGATAAACTAAGCATCTACAACTTCTCAGAACGTCTGTAGCGTTGGACAGTGAATGTACATTTGTTGCTGACAATGAATACGTACCAACTTTTGAGTACTTTTAGATTTCCGGAATAGCACATTTTGGACGGCAGTCGACATTGGCTGAAATATTAGTGAGCATTTTCTACGCTTGTCAGTCAGCAGAATCTATTACTTCGAACTTTCGATTTAACTACTGTTAATAGTTAATAATAGCTATAAATGCTGTTAATAGTAATTTCGCAGTAACTAGTAGTTACTCTGTAATTATTATATTGCGTGCAGACTACACCTACCAAGCTTAACACGTGTTTCCTCCATTCTTTCCTTTCGCATCTCTCGAGGTTAGTTCGTGTAACTGCCAACGGTGACCGATAGCTCATTCCTCCGATGAGATATTCAAACAATTGATATTGACAATAGCAACTGCCACATAAGTGATAGATGGAGATGTATCCTTCCCTTAGCATAATTTCAAGCTATTACAATAAAACAAAGCATCACTTTGTCTATCTTGATATTTTCAAACCCTCTTGACGCTACGGCACACATCGTTTCTTCGTTGGTCTTCCTTGCAGACTGATACGGCGTTGATTACAAACCAGTCAGATAGGGAAATTTAGCAGATTTCCTAAAAGATAAGATCAATGAACATTCATCTTGAAACTGTTAGGTCGATGCAAAACCTTGGAAACATACCAAATATGTTCTTTCTCTCTTTCCGCCTCCCAGTAATGTATTTGGATGTCAAATGCTAATTTGCAGAATTCCTGGAATATGTTTTCTGTCACGAAACGAACAGCTACAGGAAAGCAATCATGCTTTCGTCTTTTTACTGTTTGGTCTAACTACCACCTTTCCTTGCATGTCACACGTCTTCTGCATCAGTCTTCTTCTTTTTCTTCTTCTTCTCTTCCTCTTCACCTGTCCATTAATGGATGTCAGCGACCACACGATTCATCTTTATCCTATGAACGGAAGTAATCTGCTCTTGGTACTTCTGTCTACTACTTTACATTATCTAACCAAGGTATCCTTCTCCGTCGTTTTCTCCTTTAATGCTCGCTCTTCCCTTCTATTACCAACCTAGATGTATATATTTTATGCTCCGTATGATATGTCCTAGATATGCAGTTTTTCTTCTTTTACACGTTGTTAACATTTTTCAATGTTTGTGTGTTCATCGCAATGCTTCAGTGTTAGTTATTCTTCATGTACACGGTACATATAAACATTCTGTGGTAAATCCACATTACAAAGGCCATGATGTTATTTGCTGTAGTGTTCATCCTTCAGAACTGTACGGAAATACTAACCAGATGTAACATCCTACAAATCGAACTCTACAGTTAAGGTCTGGGTCTATATTTGTGAGAATTTTCTTGAGTTTTATGAAAAAGTTATGGACGTTCTCTGTACAATGTCTTATCTCAATGTCTGATTTTCAGTCTCCACAGAGCCACGTTCCAAAGTACTTAAACATGTCTATTCTTTATATTAGGAGCCACCGAATCGTAGATATGTATTTACAAAGGGGTGGGTGTTACATGACAGTCATAAAATGCGTATTTTTAGTGTTGATATTCAGATTTAAATTACTGCTGTAATGCCACGTTCACATGTTGTTGAAGATCATCTAAGTCATCAGCAGTCAATAATGTACCATCGCCATAGTGAATGTCGTCGATGAAGACTCCACTAACCTTTGTGCCTTTCTCTATATCACATATACTTCACAAAAGATCTTCAGCGAATACAAATTGAGTAACAGAGGTGAGAGAACGCATCCTTGTCGGACTCTTCTGCAGACATTAACAATATCGGTGACCCCATTACCAGACTTAACCCGTGCTGTCTAAATCCTCTGAATTAATACGGGTATTTAAATCATGTATCTGTGTGACTTACGGCCTTTTCAAATACTTCGTATGCCCATGTTCCGTCGAAGTCTTCTCCTCTTCACTGCAGTCAACTCATGAGGTAATCTTGAGAATGTATTTACAGTGCGACTGACACACATGATTTTCTTTTCATCGCCATTACATAAAGCTCATTACTAATAAATTTGTTGTATTTCTCATTCCTGTTCCGGCTGGAACAGTTCTTTCCGTTCCCTTAAATGTATACATACAATTTACACAAATACTTAAGGTAATTATGCACTGTTTTTCGTCTTTCGTTGTGTGGGACGTTACTTGAAATACAAATTTATTCTGTTGCTTCGTGATAGTCTACTTGCAGATGCTAGTTGTAACTTCATCAGCTTACGTTTCACTTCACGTGGAACTGAGTGTGATTTTCTATGCCACTCGATCGATTTATTGCCATTATCGCAATGTTTACCAGGATTATGTTACGAAAGGCTGATACTCCTATAAGCAAATTAAGGTAATTATGCACTGTTTTCCGTCTTTCGTGGTGTAGGACGTTCCCTGAAACACAAATTTATTCTGTTGCCTCATGATAGCCTACTTGCAGCTGCTAGTTGTAGCTTCATCAGCTTACGTTTCACTTCACGTGGAACTGAGTGTGATTTTCTATGCCACTCTATCGATTTATTGCCATTATCGCAATGTTTACCAGGATTATGTTACGAAAGGCTGATACTCCTATAAGCAATACAACAAGGTGAGAACAGATCATGTCAGATCTTGATTTTATGCTTAGTTCATACATATCTTAAAAGGATACGAAATGTATTGTAGGAACATCCTGTCATTCTGAGAACTAAAAGACTGGTGTTACTACAACTAAGGAGATCTTCAAAATACAATAATGAGACAAAGCATCATGATCACTGCCCACCGCGTGCTGAATGCTGCCCGGTGGAACTGAGAGCACGTGACAGGGTAGGGTAAGGATATAGGCGGAGCAGATACGAATGGGGAATTATGCTAGCGACGATACTGGATACAAATGAATAAACCCATAGAGATATGTTAAACTGACAAAGATCAGATTGTTATGGCTTGACGCCTGCGAGCGAGCATCTCAGAAATAATTAAGCTGGTAGACTTTTCGAGTGCTACTGTCGTGAGCGTCTATGGAAACTGGTTTTGTAGGACCACAAGTAGACGACGAGATATTGGACGTCCACGCTTCATCACAGAACGTGGAGGTCGGTGGGTTCCCAGCTCTGTAATGTAGTATAGTCGACGATCTGTGATAGATTTGACGACACAGTACAATGCTGGTTCAGGCACAAGTGTTTCGGAGAACACCATTCAGTTCACATTGTTGAGCATGGGGCTCCTCAGAAGTCGACCTCTACGTGTCTCCATGTTGACCCAATGATGTCATCAATTACTGCTGCAGTGGGCCAGGGATAATCGAGGTTGGACGCAGGTTTAATGGAAAAGGGTCCCGTCGTCGGGAGCTTCACGGCTTTTGTTGCATTAGATCGATGGTCGTGTCGTCATGGTCGTCATTAAGGCGCCGGGATGTTGGGGTTGTACTATGCTATGAGGTTCATTCACGTGAGCTTCCGTGGAATCTGTGGTGACAATCGAAGGCACTTGTGACAGGTGTGGACTATGCGACCATTATTGCGGCCACCTGCATCCCTTAATGCTTGATGCCATTCCCGACGGCGATGGTATGTTCCAGCAAGGTAAGTGTCCTTGTCACGAGACTTGAATCGTGCTACAACGGTTTCAGGAACCTGATGGTGTTCTCACGTTAATATCTTGGCTACCAAATTCGCCTCAACTGAACTTGGTGAAACAGATATGGAGAGTTATCGAGTGTCAGCTCTGTGACTACAAACAACAGGCCCGTAATTATTGGAACTGCTTGACCTGAACTTAGACTTTCGATGACACCCGCCATTAACCATTCGTATCCACACCATGCAGAATCGCTGGTGCCTTGTGTTCCTTAGGTGGACCAACGTTTTATTACCAGCTGATCGTAATGTTTCGGCTCATCAGTTAGTTTAATTAATTATTTGGAAAGTAACACAGAAGACAGTCGTGCATATTGCTTTTCTCCAAGTATATCCTAATAAGTAATGAGTCATTTTGAAACTGTCACAGCAAAATGTTTTATCTAGATGACTTTCCGCAACATGCTTAATAGTTCATTACTCGATTATTACAAATTTACATTCGTAACGCAAAAGAAATGACACAGTCACCATCTTACCAGTGAAATCTCTAAAATTAATAACTTACATGACAGATAAATAAATATAATGGTTGTTCAAATCAGCAACAAAGAATCTAATGATCATCTGGAAGTATTATGATAAAACATGTTCTAACCAAATGTCTAAAAACGATTCACACTAGTTAAGATTGAAAAAATTGGCCATATATCTCAGCTTGATCTGATACGTAACGCTTTCTTCTATCACCACAACTTTAGAGACAATACAGTATACAGCAGTATCATTTGTAACAGATAATTGTTATTCCACACTGTACGTCGAGTCCGTAAGATTTTTCTTCCCTTATACACAGACCTCTTGATGGAGAGGCTGTAACACGCCGAATTTTCGGGCCTTCCGGCCTCGTGTGCAGATAATGTCCAGTAAGCCACCGTTTGCCGAGGAGTTAGCGCCGTCGAGCTTGGTGCGGAAGAGAATACTAAGAGCGTACCACATTTTATATTCTCAGAGCGGGCACACATTTTTTCTTTCTTCTACATGGCAGTAATTTTTCAGTTTCCTGTAGTCAGGATCAAAGAAGCTGGTCACCCACTACAGTCAGCTCAATTTAGCAATTGTCTCAGTTTAAACGTTTCTCCGCGTTTGTTAGTGATAACAAATGTAAATATAAATGCTGTATGGCATAATTAGCTTGGATATCTCCTAGGTGCTCAGCCGTTAAATTTGAAAGTCTTCCTTTAGTCGCACACTTTTTTTTCTCTGTGACGCGTAATGGTTGCGTCTTGAAGTGTGACTTTAAGAAATGCATGTTGACGAAGTTGTCATGTTGGTAGTTTTGGTAATTAAAGATAAGTAAAGGGATGCCAGTACACAGTTACTACATTGTAATAACACTAATGAGGCCCATGAACTTAATGTCACTGTGTGCGTCTGTGCAGTATTTCTCCAGTACTTGAGATGCCACTCACTGTAATTTAAGAAATAAGAAACATACTACAGCTTCGCTCTGTTTTTAATTTAAAAATGTAATGGCGGTAAATAGTATGTTGTAGCGTAGTATGTCTGAGGTACTGGCTCAGCATGGTGAAATGCTGAAACGATCGGAATTTGTATTGCACACAATTAGAAGAAAAGTAAGAATAGAATAATTTCTAGTTATACTCATGATCGCTTACACCATCAAGATTTTCATTAGACTACCCTAGAACGCATTAGGTCATAGTTGTGATAACACCGACAATCAAAATTAATCACTCGGGTATATTGTACTTAATTATCATCGAGTCAAAATTCAAGATTTATTTCAAATAACACAAAGAATATTTCTACAATTGCATTAACGATTGCTACACTTGCAGTGACTCCTAATTGTAGGAAATAGCTTAAGCTAGGTTGTTCCTAGCTTTGGAAATATACACTGCTAGTCATTTAAACAATAAAACTGTGAAAGTGGCACGCAAGCATCAAAACTTCCATGCTTGTATATACAAATCATTACTATTTCAGCGCAACCGCACAAATTAGGTAGGGGCAGCGACATTTACACTGAGGTGCAGAAAGTCATAGGATAGAGATATGCACATATACAGATGGTGACAGCATCGCGTACACAAGGTTTAAAAGGGCAGTGCATTGGCGGAACTGTTATTTGTACCCAGGCGATTCATGTGAAAAGATTTCCGGCGTGATTATAGCTGTACGAGGGGAATTAAAGGACTGTGGAAGGAACGCGGAATGGTAACTGGAGGTAGACACTTGGAACATTCCATTTCGGATATGGTTAGGGAATTCAGTACTCCGAGATCCTCTGACCGAGGCGGGGGGGGGGGGGGGGGGGGGAAGTGGGGAGGGGGGGAGGCTTAGAATACAGACCACAGATAGTTACTGATGCATCTTGCAACAGGATAACGTAGGACCGTCTGTTTCCCGTGTTGTCCTCAATACATATCACTCTTAGAAAACATCTGGCCGTGGTTGATGAGACAGTAGCATGCCAGGCATTGCAATTAATGAACTGCGCCACAGACTGGAAACAGCATGAAATGAGTATCGTTATCTGTCGTCCAAGCTGAGTTCAGCTCGATACCTAGCCGAACGAGAGATGTCGTTGCTGTCACGGGTGGCAGACCTGTGTACTAAATTTCCCATCCTGTATACCATCAAAGCACATTCAAATTTGATCATCTGTTCTTCCTGCCATATTAAATAATCACAACAAGTGAAATCTCGTTATTTGGTATCATACCTGGTGCTGCATGTGTAGTAGCAATCAGTGTTTCTTTTATGAAGCAATAGATAAATCTATTAGTAATATTTTTCGGGCTATAATGCTATGGTGGAATGGATTTCACGATTAAACCCACCGTTTCGTCCCCATCTGCGGAGGACACTTTCGAGGGGGATCTTTGCTTCTTTGAGTGTCTGATCCACACCCTACGTCGCTACTGATTCCAGCAAACTTCCATTTACTCGTGCTTTCGCGCAGTAGCGTGACGTCACATGTTTTGAAAAGCCGATAGCAGCTGGCCGTTGTCGACTTCTGTCGTCCGCTGTTGCTGTCACCCCATGGTAGAAGATTGGTACACACCTTCTTCAGCATCGGAATCCAGATGTCATTCAATTTCACGCCCTCCTCCTTTCCACTGAAATTCCTGGGGTGTTTTACAATATCTATGGCCATTCTGTATAATATGACATCCGCTAGTGACTGCCAGTACTTGAGTCTTATCAAAATGAATGTGGTAGCCTCCTGGCTACAAAGTATGTTCCACAATTGTTATTTATTAATTGTGACATCTGTAGTCATGAAAGTTTACATTTGACAGCTATGTCTCTGATACCAAAGGTAAACATTTTAACCCCGGTGTATTTTCGATTTTAGTCGACATCCATTGCAAAATAACAGGGCATCTCGAAAAGTAATGCCTCCAAATTTTTAATGTGAAAATTCTTAAAGCTTTTTCAATAAAACAAACATTATTATCATTCTACATCCATGTACTTAATGTCTAGATATTTGCAGTCCTCTGCCGCTAGAGGGCTCCGAACTGTAGCGTATAACATGGCGGTGTGCCTCGTAACTGCGTCGGTACTTGAGAAACAGAGTGCTGTAACCGAGTTACGAATTCGAAGAGTTCGTCCACACTTTGAGCATCGTCTCCTTCAGCACGTCAACGCCAGACCACACACGAGCTGCTGCCACATCTGCAACAATCCGACGCCTTGGGTGCTCTGTCATCGATCATCCTCCATACAGCCCCGATTTGGTCACATCCTATTTTCATCTGTTTCCAATACTTAGAGAACTCCACCAAAGACTTCACTTTGATAGTGATGAAACGGTACAAATATATACTGACTTTCAAGATTCGACTTCATCACAAGTCTCTCATCTGTAGAATACTTGGTGGCTACTTCATACACGCAACGCAGCGAATGAAGTAAGAGCTGTATTTACCGACTTTTGTGAAAACTAGTACGGTGTAATTGTCTGTTAATCATACAACTGACTCTTTCTTCGCAGCAAATAGGTTACTTTGCCATTGGTAGTCAGTTTGAACACAAGATTGAAATAAGAATCATTTGGGTGTCTGTTAATCATACAACTGACTCTCTTTTTTCGCAGCAAATAGGTTACTTTGCCATTGGTAGTCAGTTTGAACACAAGATTGAAATAAGTATCATTTGGGAAACCGATTTATTACGATACACCATAAAGTGATGAAACCTGATTTAGGTTTTTGTTTTCCAGAATCGTTTCAGGAGTTTAGAGTATAGTTCCTATATCAACGCTGCCCGTCTCTCATGTTTCAATAGCTAATAAAATAGAGCTGGTTTCTCGACACTATTACACTTTCTGTCCATTAGTTTCAAGTTTTAACAAAACTGGGCACTGGGCGGGTTTGGTATCTATGATATGATCGCTGATGACATGTTTAAAAAGCAAATAAATATAGTTTCGTGTAGATTATTGTCACAACCACCCTTTGTCGTGAATACTACTCCTAAACATTGCTACAAAATCAGTACGATACTACACACGGAACAGGCCTTGACACGCTGCACGGCTGTTGCTGGTAGCTATTGTACGGGAGTCTGCCTATTCCTCCGCTTCCAGAACGTCCCACGCCGAGTGCCAACGTTCCTTGCGGGTATAGAATATTTAACTATAAACAAATGAAAGTGTACTTTTTTATGTTATCTGAATAGTCGTTGAAACTGTTGTCTTCCACAATGTAACACGAACTATATTTGGTAATACTTTGTGTTCAGTTCTATAACCTTCTTCAGTTCATCTCTAGTTTTATTTCCTGTAACTTGGTACTTCAAATTTCCATGCAAATCTGCTAATTAGTCTCCTACTATTGTATGTAAAACACGTGTAACACTAGACTCAAGTGCTTCACTCTCGTTGTTTATATTGCACACGTTGATAGATTCCATCACAGTTACTATTCCTTGGATTAAAAAAATATTTATACACATGATCGTCGCACTTAGTTTACACCGTTCATATTTGTTTCCACTAGGTTAGAGTTTTGGGTCGCATTCTGGGAAAACTGATAATTTCTCCTTTGGACTGTCACCTGAGCTCAACACCTAAACTGCCGGTTGGAATTTCACATATAGTGGCTGATACATAAATCGTTACAAAAGTTGAGTCTGTTAAGAGCTGGGTGGAGAACCTTTAGTTACATCATAGTGGAGATTACGGAAGGAAAAAGAAAAACAAGAAACAGTGTCGATCGCATTACCCCATCCTCGTAAAAGCCGTGCTGTTCCTAGTGCCCATTAGTTAAAAGTCTCGATCACGGGCGTCCGAGATTTCGGCTCTCGAGCAGTGTCCTGGCTCACCGGCCATAGCGTTCAACCTTGTTACACCTCTCCCGCCGGTGCGCTGCACTGTCTGAGCTTGAGGAAGGGGGTGAGCGGGAAACTGTAAACGCACCGTATTCAAATGGCAATGCAGTCATATTGCATACGATTTCATGTTTCTCAACAACATAGATCACAAATGGAACAAACTTTCAGAATTATTTAATTATTTTTGGTGCACTGAAGACATAATATAATTTTTATCTGGTACAGACTGTCAGCATACAGAGAGATGCGAACGTTTTCCTAGTTTTCTACACTCAGTTTCACACATAATCTTGACTTATTTAGTTTCATAATCGGAGAAAAGTCTTTCACAGACTTGTGTTAATATAAACATTCTAGCACTTTTGCAACCTCGTTATGGAGTCGTACAAATTGAGCCCGAAGAAAATAATGTAGATTTCCTGAAGCGTTTTAACATAAAAGGATTTATGTTTAAAACGAGAATCACATTGCAGAGCAATCAGATCCACCTGCACATGCACATAGGCGCTTTCAACTGAAATGGCAAATGCTTTCGGAAATAGCACGAAAACATATATAAGGGTGACAGTCTCTTCAAAACGTTTGGAAAACTATCCTTGTAATTCTTTCAAGGCCACAATGAATTCTGCAAACCGTTTTCTGTAATGCCAGTGAGCTTAGGGTACTGGACTGTGCTTTTGTCAGAAGTAGCCCCTGTACAACGTCATTTTCTTATGCATCCCCATCATATCAGAAATAAGTTGCTTGTCATTTTGCAGTGTCTTACTGTGGACAGTGAACAGTCAAGTCCACTCAAAATGCGATGTCTGTAATCCTTTACGAATGTTCTAATTTTCGTTCCTGCAACCTTTTTCTTTCATAAATTCAAGAATAGCGAGTTTTAATTCGAAAAATGGTTCCAGGTATGTCTTTGACTTAAAGAACGTAATTTGCAGTGATTATGAAGTCTCCACATATTACATTCAGTTCTATGGAGAATTGCTGCAACTCGCAATAGGATAATGCGTGCAACTTCAGAACTTTTACTATTCGTACAACCAATTTCTTCACATGCTTCATGCCTGCAAATTTAGATAAAAGTGCTTCTTCATTTACAGAGCAATGAATCCTGTCTGTTGAACATTGTCATTTTTTTTTTTTTTGCTTTCATTTTCAACCAAATCTTTAAATTCTGTCTGCATGTTGTTCTAATGTAGTTTCATAGCAAATTTGCGGTACCCACCGATTATACGACTACATAACAGATACTGATAATTCTCAACCCTCTGTTTCGTCATTTACATTCGTTTTAAAAGGTTTGTGACGGCGAATCGCTAGACTCCCTCTTTTGTTGACTCAGCCACTCGACTTGTGGACGTCCTTCATACCACTAACAAATAGCCGAGAGTAAACAATAATGACACCACGGTTCTGCCAAAGTGAAGAGAGTCGTGCCGACTGAAAAATGCCGCATTGCAGTACTAAATGAAACGTCTCGCTGTACCAAGTACTTCGGAGAAGGACCGAGCAAAGCCGAGACTGGCTGGGCCTCGGCCCGCACATTAGGTTTGCATGCAGTATGGTACGCCGTGGCCAGGCCTGGTCTGGGGCAATCGCTGTACGGGGAACAGATACGGACAGATTGCTCAGCATCCCACACTGCAGACTGCGTGGTGACTAACTTTGTACCAGAGTCGACCAAATATATTGTTGGTGACACAATATTTCTAGAACCGTACGTTTTTGCACGAAGCCTGACTGAATAAGCAATATCAATCTTATAAAACCGATTTTTTAAATAGAATTTTATTTAGTAATATTAAATTGGTAAACTTTATGTTGCGAAAATGGGATAGTATATTTATACGAGAAGCTAAATGAGATGAAATGCGGCATCCTGGGGAAATACTATGGGAGTTCAACATTAGTAAAAAATCAAGAAATGTGTTTCACTAAACAGGATGTAATCTGGAAGGAAGTTCAGGTAGATGCTTTTTTATAAACAGAATGATGAAAAACGAAAGTCGATGCACCAACCTGCTCACCCATTTTTATGCCGCAGAAGACCTCTATGAACAGTTACAGAACGTGCTAAATAACAGAAAATCACTTTGTAAGATGATAATGGAGGATAGAAATGCGACAACAGACATAAACTAAAGAATGCTTCGGTAATGGAAAATTTTTGGTATGATGCCTAATCTTTCACAACTCGTCACCAACAGTACAAGAGATCACCAGTTATGCCCAGGGGTGTGTAACAATAACTAACAAAACGAATATGTGATTACAAAGTAATTCACGGGTGTATGGCCGGATCACTGTGGCCAGAAGGTACATTAATTTGTCAAACGACCACGTTGGCATTATCAGATGTGCAATGTTTTCTATCCTTCTCTGCCTAGGTAGAACACAGATTACGATAACTCGCACTGGTGGTAGCGTAGAGGTCGGCAGTTCCGGAGGTAAATGACAAAGGATAATCAAAACAAGTTCAGAGCGTAGTAAAGTCTTCTTAAGCTTATACGAGAGTCCAGGGGGAAATCCAAACCAGGAACGTAAGCCACGCAAGGTCAAAGCTCTCCTATTCAAAGGCGCGTAACTAAAGACTTCGAAGACTGGCTTGTCAAACAAACCTGTATCTTTCTGATGCCTATACAATAGTAGATAGTTTAAAATCTGTGTCGAGTGAATCGTTCGATACCATTCATATTCTGATAATGTTTCTTCGAAATTTGCATACCTTATGTTCTAAAAGGGAACTTTCTAGATTATTGTACTGGTTGGTTACCTTTGAAGTAGTCTTCACTCGGACTACTTCCACAAAATCACAAGTAGAAGTAATTACACTTTCTTCGTTTGAACAAGTAAACTTCGAACAGAGATTTTCCACTGTTTCTGATGCAGCACAACAAAAAGAAATAAATGTTTTCCAAAAATTCTTCTTATCAATATGAAGGAGAAGTTCGTCAAAAAGTATGTTTTGTCAGTGAAACGGAAACAGATACTTGAGAGTGGAGCTTATGTTCTCTTGACCAATGAACGAAGGACGTATTGAAAGTTCTATCTCATGAGCGGCACGTCTTGTCACTGGCTCAGAACATAAAGGCTCGGAGCACAAGTCGAGGGACTGCAGCCGTCCGTGTGAAGAAAGCGACGTCCGATCCGAGGCGGCGTTCAAACGGTGATCACACCTTATTCGCTGTCTGGCGAAGAAGGAATTGGGTGTAGCCGGCTCCACGCGGGCAGAAATACTCGCGTGGCGGGAGGTTACAATTTCCTGTTGGCTATCGAAGTTGCGGCGGATGCAAGAGGTGCATGTCTGGAGCGATCCCTGTTGTTCTCTCCTGCGCCCTCTGGCTGGTTGCCGGGAGTCCCTCTGGATGCTGGGTCGGATACTGCGAAAACCAGCCTGAGAGCTGGGGTCGAGCTGACGATAACCCGCTAAGTACAGATGCGTTGCGGGCTGGCGGCTTCGAAGGCGAAGCCGAGAGAGATGCTAATCTTTACATATTTCATTTGTCTTCTTATATTTTCCGATATGTTTCGGGAAGCTATTTTTTTACGTTTACGCTTTATCTCTGAAAACGTAAGTTATTCCATAAAATCATATTTGTTTATTTTGCCAGTTACTGGCTGGTAACCTTACTTTTGGCAATACACAAATAACTAAACATACGTTGTAGGAATTATATTTGTGATTACGCAGTCATTCATTCTGTACCAAATATGTTTGCATGGCGAATAATCTTTTCTATAGAGAGGTTTTCGCAGACTTGCTGCAATGTCATTTAAGAAACTCTGTACTGACGAAATGTAATATCTTTGTTGCCTGTGAAATAATTTGTCACATATTGCCCGTGTGAGGTGGTGGAGGAGATCGGACGTGGGAAGCCAAGTCTGAGACTTTTGTCCATGCTCAACCATGTAATATGTACTTCTTGAAATTATGATCAAATACGTTAACTATCAAGAACTGTTCTGCAACTGTTTATGGAGAAATACACACGAATTAAATCTTAAAAGAATGTTTTCTTCAAAAGTCTACAGTAAGCGATTGCGGGAATAACCTGCGACGATTCTTCGCTAACAATTTAATGTCACTTCTTAACATTTCGAAGATATGGGCTACATAAGAATCGCACCCCGACTTTTTATAAGCCTTCGTGTTTATTGCAATCATAGGACAGGGTTGTTACATTAACAATAGCCAGGCTACGGTGATTAGCTGTAGACACTTCTCAAAGGGCGGCGCTATCTCACAAGCTTGCCGCGGCTGCTGCACCTCGCGCGGGGGCATGCCGGTCTATGGTGTGAGGCCGACTACCTCTGACGTGTTCTCCCAGTCGATACTCGGGCTAAGCGGGGACTTCGAATCACCATCGGATACTAAACTGCGTGAACTGATAGGCTCGGCGTGAGCGCGCAGCTTAAACGTATCTCTTCCCCCCCACCCCCACCCCTCCACCCACACCCGGAACCTCACCCCTACAACTTGCTGTCTATCGTTGGGTCCGCGCGCTGGTGGTATGGCCGCTGGTTTGAGACTACCGTCGACGCCAACTCGTTCTGTTTGCAGCTGCACGGCGACCTGCCTCTTCTTAATCACTATTGATTCCCATGACGTTCTAAGACTGCAGTTGCTATTACAGTTGATTACCCGGTGACTTACTTGAATATTGACGTATTCTCTAAAATACAGTCCCAGTAATACGAAATTAGCTCCAGAACCTTAGTATGATCGTAATTTATTCTGCATAATACCGACAGATAATGTTCCGTGATCATCCAAGTGTTTGGTTTGAATAATTGTGTATGCTGTTGATGTTCGCAGCAACGATATTGAGCGGTATATATTGGCAGTTGATTTGGTGGACGCTTTCATAGTTCTAATTGATCCTTAACACTGTCAAGCAGCGCCAGTTTTCTAGCCTATGGGCGCAAAACAGCCTTTACAATGTGTTCCGATATATCTTGCAGATGAAGTGCTATTATATACGGGATAAAAGCATTCGCTAAGCTCTTCTCAGGTTCCTCTTCCGTTCCCGCCGATTGTATCGTCATTGTTGGCCGAAGGTCTCGCCGAATCTGCCACACTGTGTACCCAGTCTTACGAAACACCACAAGTTGGCACAAACAACATTTCGCGTTCTCGTCGTTTAACTTTCTCTCTATCTGTTTATATCTCCCTCTTAACAGATCGAAAACAAACATTTCGTATTTCCGTTGGTTATCGTGAACATACAAATGAAAAACGTTACAGAGAAAGAGGAGTAAGTCATTGAGCGCAACGCACTTGTGACATCTTAAACGCCATTGGTCGCTTGTTCTACACACTTTTTGTAGGCCTTTGTATTTCAGTACCATTTTTCCTTCCAAAATCAAAAGTCCATTCATATTTATTTCGTCTTTTTCCAATAAATTACGCAGATTTCTTTCAAATACTCTTTCCATGTGGAAAGAACACTTCATGGTACTTCTGTATAGCACATGAGTTTACAGAGATCGAAATATTAACACAGATTATTCTACAGTTGTACGTAGATATGAAGCTCTCGCTGTTGTATAAGTGCTCGATGCTCTACCTGTTACCATTCCACCCGCCGTATTAATATCTACATGTACCCTTTCTTTCTCCGCTTGCCTAGAGCATCAGTACTCTGGCAAAATCAACTCTCGTTGCAAATACTTTGATTCCTTTTTTCCTATGATTTTACAGTGAAATATGTGGATGGGTATTTGACTTTCGCTCTTCTGCTGCAAGAAACCTCATGCTACAGATCAAAACATGTAATGTTTAGTAGGTATCTTGTTTGCTTTGTCTTTTGAACAGCCAGAATTCTGAATATATAGGTTGAACGCTTTATAATGAAGACATACTTTAAAAGTGTTTTTGTTTGTCAAGTCAAACAAAATTGCCGACTATAAATTTAGCTGTTCCTGGGTTAGTCACACTGATCTTATAAGAAAATTGTCGGTAGAAACCTATGATCTATCACATCAGCAGCACTCATGTCAATTGTTTTAATATTTGTAAGATTGCACTGATTTATCAAATCTTGCAGCATACCAATCCACTTGAAGTAATCCCGTGCGGTGAAGCATTTTAAATATGATACATTTACGCTTTCTGTTGTCTTACTCCAGAAATGAAGCTTTCAAAATAAAAACAGGATAAACCAAGATTATTAATTATATCCATGTTCCAGCATTACCTTTATGAAATTAGTAAAGTAAACTCCTTTCCTGAATCTTTTACCAAATGATCGAGAATTAGTTTACATCCTCCGTACATACTTCTAAGTGTATATGCAACCTCAGTACTCACTTTATTCGTTGGAGTGGGGACCTATTTGTACTTTGGGGACCTAATTGCACTTATATTAAACACGAATTCGGGTTAATAAATATTTATATCCACAATCCCGCAGTAGCGATGAACCGTTCCATGTTGGATTGGCTCGCGTGGCTGAGCCGTATCGTAGGTGCCACCACAATGGAGAGGTATTTGTGGAAAGGCCAGACTAACCCTTGGGTTGGAGCATTCAGGCATACTAGTCAAATTCAACTTCATGAAGATTATCTATTCTTTTGTGATAACCATTCACCATGGGCGTGTTCAGCGTGCTGGGCGATGAATTTTTCAACTATTTCAACTTGGAAGATAATTACAATGATTTCAAAGTTGACAGTGGTTAGCTAAGTCAGCAACAACACAGAAATGTTTCATTATAATATTAAAAAAGAAAACAAACAAATAATGATATTCTAGACATAAATTTTGCTAGCACAAACACTACAACATGTAAGCACATTCAGAAGGTTTGACTTTCTTCAACGACAAGAAGCATTCTGCCCAGGGTGGCCTATAGGAAACTTTTTAAGCGACAAACTTGCGACCACTGGTCCAACAACTTCACATTCAACAATTCAACACAGAAGTCACGGCCTCACATTTGCTAATACCCGTCTTCATTCTTACTGTAGGAAGTGATGGCTAGCACTTGTCCTCGATCTTACAAACGCCGTATTCTATCAAGAAGTACTTAATCCATATCACTGTCTCCCAGCCCTTCACGAACACAAGCGATTATGGCAAAGTAATTTCGAGTAAACTATTAAATGACGCCCCGAATGACACACTCACAGAACTGATTCCGTGATGATGTTAATTTTCCATCAGTCATGATCCTTAAGCTATATCCAGCAGATAACACAACGTTAACCGTGGAGTATAACAACGCCAGAGGCAACCACGCTACTGACAGAAAGGCGTAACATCTGATACGCAAATTCCTTCGGATTCGAGTTATTTTCCATGGTGTGGAATCCCTCGTAGTAAAAGAGAACAGCGCATCAGTGTATAAACTTCCTATAAACGTAGCAATGAACAGTCTCACTCGACCAGAAATCAGTTTCCCCTCCAAAGTAAGAGAGAGATATTTCTGACTTGAGCTTCATGTTGATCTTTCAGAGTGCACGGTGATATGCAGACTGAATCGAGTATCTCATAGAACTTACATAAGTTATAACCGAATGTCTTCCCGATTCGGCTGAGATCGATAAATTTCCATAAATGCATACTAGTACATGTGAAAGGTACACTGAGGTGACAGCAGTCATGGGATAGCGGTATACACATACACAGATTGCGGTAGTATCGGTGTACGCAAGGAATAAATGGGCAGTGCGTTGGTGGAGCTGTCATTTGTACTCAGGTGAGTCGCGTGGAACGATTTCCGACATGTTTATGGCCGCACGACGGCAGTCGACAGACTTCCACCGCGGAATGTTAGTTGGAGCTAGACGCATGGGACTTTCCGTCTCGGAAATCATTAGGAAATTCAACATTCCGAGACGCACAGTGTCAAGAGTGTGCAGAGATTAACAAGTTTCAGGCGATACCTTTCACCACGGACAACGCAGTGGTGACGGCCTTCACTTAATGTCTGAGAGCAGCAGCGTTGTCAATTCTAACAGAAAAGCAACTCTGCGCGAAATAACCGCAGAAATCAATGTGCGACGTACGACGAACTGTCCGTTTTGACTGTGCGGTGAAATTTGGCGTTAATGGGCTATGGCAGCAGACGACCGACGCGAGTGGCTTTGCTAACAGCGTGACATCACCTGCAGCCCCTCTACTGAGCTCGTAACGAAATCGGTTGGATCCTAGGCGACTGAAAAACCGTAGTCTTGGCGGATGAGCCCCGATATCAGATGGTAAGAGCTGACGGTAGGCTTCGAGTGTAGCGCAGACCCCACGAAGCCGTGGAACCAAGTTTTCAACAAGGCGCTGCAAGCTGGTGGTTGCTCCGTAATTGTGTTGACTGTGTTTACATATAATGATCTGAGTCTTCTGGTCCAACTGAACCCATCATTGACTGGAAATGGTTATATTCGGCTACTTGGAGATAATTTGCAGCCATTCATGGACTTCATGTTCCCAAACAACGCTGTCACGTCACCAGGCCACAATTGTTCGAAAATGGTTTGAAGAACATTCTGGACAACTCGACAATGATTTGGCCACCCAGATCGTCTGACATGAATCCCACCGACATTTATGGGATATAATCGAGAGATCAATGCGCACATAAATTCCCGCACCGGCAACATTTCCGCAATTATGAACTGCTGTAGAGGCAGTATGGCTCAGTACTTCTTCAGGGGACTTCCAACGACTTGCTGAGTCCGCGCCATGTCGGCATGCTGCATACGCCGGGTAGAAGGGGGCCCGACACTATATTAGGAGCTATCCCATGACTTTTGTCATAACAATGTATTTTTGCCTGTATGCAATTATCCCCAGCACTAGTAAAGTATTTTCTGCCGAAACTGAGTGCATCTTATGATGGCGAACAAAGCTCAACACCTGCCTTGAAGTCTTGAGCCAAAAGTGACAAGAAGAAGAAAAAGAAGAAGAGGAGGAGGAGGGAATATCACCCCTGTTCCGCAAAGCAACCTAATCCTCCAGCGGTTACTACGTGATTCGTTACGTCAATGTTACATTACAGCTACTAACAAATTCTTTACTTAAATTGTGAGAATGCATATAATTTTGAGAGGAGAAAAATTATTAAATCGTTCGCGTGCATTGAATTGGTACAGAAGTACGATTAGAGATGGCCACGTCAGTCTCCCTACCACAACTCTTCACATCCTTCAGTGATATGAACTGAAGTATCTGACCAATCGAGAAGTCAACAGGGCATTAATGACACGTACGTCAATTCAGGTGAAAGCAACAAAGACGCAGCCGAAATTACATGTGCAGATACTTGTAACATACTGCAGACGAAGAAAAGTTTTGTAAACAAAGCAGACTGAGAATATACTATTCCCTCGTTTTACTAACTTTTGCATATACACTATATGTTGAAAAATATCCGGACACCTCTATCAAGTGCGTAATTGACCACTAGATGTCACGAGAAGCGGAACGGCCAATGTAAATGTAGGCGGAGAGTAATCAGTTGTCAGTAGAGAAGCAGTGACAGCAGAGTGGGTCGACCAGGAGAGCTCAGTGACTTCTTACGTGGAACAGCCAGAGGAGGACGCGTAAGTGACAAACCCATCAGGGACATATCAACCCTTCTTGTGCTGGCCAAATAGACATGCTGGTGATGTGACTGCTATTTAGTCATTTATTTATCGTTTTATGAGAGAAGGAAATACTACAAAATTATTTTCAACAAATATACACATTTCTACACAGATACACGTAATCTGAAGTTCGTAATAACTTCATAGCTCTAAGTCCAGGTTTAAAATACAATCAGTTGCTTCTACAGACAAATCATGGAGGTCTTCTATTGTACCTCTGAATGCTCTGAGGGAACATTCAAATGTTATATGACATACTGTTTGCTACTCTTCACCGCAGTCACATTCAGCTGAAGGCTTCCATTCCCATTGGTGCAGCACTGCTTCACATCCCTCCTGGTCAGTTCTGATCCGACTCAGTATGCATTGGATTGTAAAGAGGAAACACGAAGGGGCAACCACATCTAAGCCAAGACCAGACCCAAGGTACTGACGGAATGGGGCCGTCGAAGATTGCAGAGGGCGGTTGTACAAAATAGGGTGGAACCATCGGAAAGAACCACTGGTGAGTTCCAAAGTACTACGAACAGTTCAGCCACCATAATGACCGAGCGTAGAGTGTTCAGAAGGATGCGATGCAATGGTCGAGCACCATCTCATAAGCCACCCGTTTTTGTAGTCAATTCGAAGCGACGCTGTAGATGGTGTAAAGGATGACGCTACTGGACAATTGATGACGGGAATCGAGAGATGAATCGTGGTATACTCTATTCCCATTAGATGGAAAAGGAATGGGTTTGGCGAATGTCTAAAGAGCGTTACTTGCCATCAAGTGTAGCGAAGTACGGAAGAAGTGGTGTTACAATATTGTATACTATGTATAGCAGAGGAACAGTTCTGAGACAAAAATTGAGTGTTTCAGCATGACAGTGCACCCTTCCACTAAGGTGCATCTGAAAACAATCGTTTCGGACAATAACATTCCTGAAATGGGCTCACCCGCCCACGGTGTAGACGTAACTCAATGGAACACCTTTGCGGAAGGTCAAACTGTCTACTTCTTTTTGGACCCCAGCGTCCAATACTGCTATCTTTTCTGGTTTTGGCTCTTGAGGAATAACAGGCTGTCATTCGTCCACACAAATTCAAAGACATTATTCACTATGTGCGCAGCAGAGTCAAGCAGTCATAAAGGTGAAGCGTGGACAAACTCCATATTAGTGGCCATTAATAGGTGTCTGCATACTTTTATGCAGATAGTGTGTCATATCAGAAGATGGGAAATGAGGGCAAATTGAAGTCAAAGAAATAGATAAAGAAGAAGTGGAGGCAGAAAATGGATAAATCTATGCCAGAGACAGCAATGAGACTGGCAAAATTATTTTTCAATAAATCTATAAACAAAACAAGTGATAGTACAGGATCTTAAGCTACCCAGTAACAAGAATGGTGATAACAGGAAATTCATTGATGTATGGCAGAGGTGACACACATAGTAACAGACATAGCTACGAGAAAACTATATGATTTACTGCTGAAACTTCAATCTGATAAAAAGGGTTATATAAAACGATATTTTCATAATAATGCTAAATCTCTCATACTAACCAACGCTTAAGACAGTAGCAACATTACTATGGATTAGAAAATCCAAATAGGGTTTATAAGTACACCAATATCGTCCAGCCGGTGGCAGCAAAAATGTAATCTCAAAAAACGGATGGACCATTATCATTATAATTATATGAGAGGAGGACATGTGAAGAAACATGAGAATGTAGTAACGATGTTACGAGGTGGTGCTTGATAGCGAAACACACTGCTGGAAAAAAATTTGTACACACGGAAAGACGACGTCGATTTTGATCCGATGACGATACATGCCACCTAGGGGATAGTAGATGTACTGATAATGGTTTCAGCGTCGACCGCAGACAGACAGCGTAGTGGCATAGCTACCAGACCGCCATCTGTGTCTACTCTTTAATAGGGAATGCTCACAGCCAGAAGGTTCAGTATGGTACAAGCGTGTGAACCAACTGCCAACCATGCCACGGAGACGCACTGTTGCTTCATACAGCCAAATGAGTGAGTTTCAAATGGGTCAGATTGTGGCCTCCCGAGTAGCTGATGGCCCTTTTGGAGAACCGCCACACAAGTTGGACGTGCTGCGTTAGTTGTGTAACGATGGTGGTATCAGTGGTCACGTGAACATTCTGACGAGGTTCTGAACGTCCGTGCAGCACAGATATCCGCCAGATTCGTCGCATTGCAGGGGGATCAGTAGCAGATCGTACAGTTACCATAGAACAAGGTAAGAGGGCTAGACAGTCCAGACGTGTCAACACCAACTCTTGCGAACCGGTTATTAGCAGTGGGACCACTGGTATGCACACCTACGGTATGTCTGCCGCTCACGCCACAGCATCGACATGCAGGGCTCGACTGGTGCCGTCAGGGGATCACTTGGAAGACAGAATGGCGCTGGCGCGCCGTAATCTTCAGCGATGAAAGCAGATTGTGCCTGGGCGCAAGTGACAGTCGTTTGCGCATACGACGTTGACCTGGTGAGCGCTCTCTCGTAGAGCGCATTCGTCAAAGACACATTGGCCTCACCCTAGGCCTAATGCCTATTACTCTCGTTCACGTTCGGTGTTTCTAGAGGCGACGCTACCCAGCGTTCAGTACGTGCACAATGTTGTTAGTCCCGTCCTTTTGCCGTTCTTGCAACGAGAAGGCAACCAAACACGAATCACGACCTGCCCCCGTAGATTTACTTCTGCTTGTATCTCTCTCTTACTTTGGAAACTTCGGAGAAACTGTCCTGCACGCCTTCCAGAACTGGTTCTGTTCAAACAAATTTGCGTCATCTATTGTGCAGGTTTATTGTGTGTCTCTGTTGCTAACAGGTAGAGTTTCTGAGGAGGCTAAAAGCCTCGAAACCGATAACTGTATAATAAAATGCAGACTACCTTATTGCAGTCTGACATGAAAACCACACAGCAATCTGGCTTTTTGTAATTTTTTATATTTATGGTACTTGGAGTTCAGAACTTAAATATCTGTAACCCACAGCTGTTCAATGCAATTTTAAGAAAATTTCGATAGAAACGAATTTGAAGGTTTCCGAGCGTCTTTAACAACCTACAGTAAGTCCGATTTTTCTAAAAGCAGCTCTGTTATGTGGTAGCATGATCACCTGCCACGCATAAGCTTGGATAACGATTCCCGGCCAGTGCAAATTTTTAAACAACGTTGCACGTTGCAAGAGCATTTCCGTAGATCGTAAAATATGTAAAATGAAAAAAAAAATCAATAGCGTTCGAGAATGATAATTGCTGGACCTCTGCTTACTTTTTCGTTTTCTTCCCGTTCCATTCAAATAACTACATCATTTATATACAAAAATTAATAAATAAATGCTAATTTAGACATACCCGATTGTAATTTTTATGAAAAAAGCACATCATCTTATTTGTAATTACAAGTTGCACACAAAAAGCGAGTTTTCATTGCAAATATAACTTTCTAATTACTAATATTTTATAAAAGATTCTAGACATTAAATAAATATTGCAACTTAAAATTTTTCATATTTATGTATTTTACACGCTATGGAAATGCTCAAGGAACACTCAGTTTCGTTTAAAGAGTCACCACAGACAAGAAACAAACTTAGGCAACGCACATGGTAAGCGAGCATTTTACTTCAGAATCACTCGCCCATCGACAAACGGACCTCACTTTTGGGTATAAAAGACGCTACGAAAACTTCAAAGTCGATTTCCTTAAGAATTGTTGAGAGTTACATTTCTTGCCTGGCGGACTGATGCACTGAGGGGGAAAAATCGCAACACAAAGAAGGAATTGTGCGACATAAATGAAATTTGGTGGTCGTGTTTCTACATCTGAAATATGATGTCTAGTCAAATTTCGCGATAGTCGCTAGTAGCACCAATATCACGATGCAAATTAGGTTTGTTTTAAATACACCCTGTGACGGTCGCGAGTGTTAGTTACCTTCCAGATTGGACATCGTGAGCTGATGTTTGTCAATAATGCTGTTAAGGCGACAAAGACGCAATTATCAACACCTCACTGAGTTTGAACTACTTCGTATAACAGGGCAACGAGATGACGAAAGTTCCTTCTGCGGTATGGCAAAAAGTCTAGGCCGAAATGTAGCCACAGTATGTGATTGCTAGCAGCGGTGGTCACGGGAATCTACGGCCGCAATAAGACCGGGCTCCTGACAGCCGTATGGCACTACCGAGAGGTGAGACCATCGCCTTTGTCGCATCGTACTGCATCTGCAGCAGCAATGTGAGCAGCAGTTGGCACCACACTGACACAACGAACTGTTACGAATTCGTTATTTCAAAGATAGCTCCAAGCAAACGCTCAGTAGTGTGCGTTCCACCGATCCCAAACCACAGGCATTTGCGACATATGTGGTGTCAAGAGTCAAGCGAGAGCTCGTTGGAGAGCTGGGTGGAGGTATGTTGTGTTCTGATGTAAGCTGGTTCTACCGCGGTGCCAGAGATGGCTGTGTGTTAGTTACACGGAGGTCAGTTGGGGGCCTGCAACCAACCTGTCTGCTTGCTAGACCCACATCACCTACACCTAGACCTATGGTCTGGGTTGCGATTTCGTATGATAGCAGGAACACTCTCATGGTTATCCCACGCACCTTGACTGCAAATTTCCGCGTCAGTCAGGTGATTCAACACGTTCTACTGCCATTCACGATCATCATCCCAGGGGTTGGTCTCCAACAACATACCGTTGTTGTAACCCATCATGCTCTACATAGTGTCGACATGTTTCCTGGTCCTGCTCGATCACCAAATCTGTCTCCAGTCGAGCACATATGAGACATCATCGGGCAGCAACGCTAGCATCATCCACAGACAGCATTAACGGTCCCTGTACTAACCGATCGGATGTAACGGGCATGGAACTCCATCCTACAAACTGACATCCGGCACCTGTACAACACAATGCACGCACATTTGCATGCTTGCATTCAACATTCTGGCTGTTATACCGGTTATTAACGTACCAGCATTTCACATTTGCAATAGCTTGTCTCACACTTACATTACCATGTGATCCTACAATTTTAATCACTTCAATATGTTACGTACACAAATGTATTCCCGAAATTTCATTACTCTGCTTTAATTATTTTTTGTTGCTAATATTGTATTCCATCAGTGTATTTGAGTTCTGAACACCATGTACCGTAAGTATAAAAAATCCAATTGGCGTGTGGTCTTTTTGTGAGGTAACCTGTTCGTTTTCACAACCGAATAAATATTTTCCGAACTCCCTGAATTAAATTTTTTCAGATGCTATTGACTGAATTATAGGAGTGAAGTGGGTGGACGCTTATACTTAATTCCGGACGGCTACACTGGAAAATTTATAAGAGAGATGCAGTAATGCCATAATCACATAGAGAGTACAGGGGGTTACAAATTAACTTTCGCTACTTGAGAGGGCCCCCATTAAAACGAGGGATTGTAGAACAATAGAACTTTATGGAAACACTTGTAAGGATATGCAGAAGAGAAATAAAAGATAAACCATTAAAATAAACACATTTTAACCTCCACAACAGAGGGTAATACTTGTTAGCTGCGTACCATGTTTACGTTCCAGGTTAGAACTGTTGTGACGACCATCCACATCCGCGACAGCCTGAAACTGCACTAGAGATAACATTATACAACTGAAATGTATTCTCTTGCCAAACTTGCATATGTCGTGAACCGTGTGTCTACAACCTGTACTCATATATTCATTGTGTATATCCCCTACAGGGGAGACATTTTAATTGAAAATTGCTTGCCCAATGTCGGCGGATAGATCGGATTTTGCAGTGTCTCTGTTTGTCAGAAGCACGATGCGCATCGTACTTCTGAACAACACAGGTACTGCAATATCGTACATTTCACAGTTGCTAGCAACTCTTTCCGAACGGTGGACCATTCGTATGTCGTGACACAGCATGTGCACTGCTTGGAGATCGCATGCTGCGTGCAGCATTCTCAGCCGTGTTAACGTTAACTTCTTTAACAATTCGTGGCTCAATTGTGCATCGGCCTCTCCCAGGAGCAATTAACAAATCGCCAAGTAGTTCGAATTACCGTATCGTGTTCTTCGACCCCGGTTCGGAAAGTGAACCTCACCATATTCCTTTAACGTGTCGATACTCGCGAAGAATAGCACCACTACTGATGCTGTTTTGATGAAACAGCTTTACGAGTAAGGCCCTGCTCATCTTGTCGAGATGTGGCTTCACTGTCTGCAATTGTAATGAACACTAATGCTTGTGTTTCAACCGCACGTTCCGAGCGAGGTCGCGCAGGGGTAAGCACACTGGACTCGCGTTCGGGAGGACGACGTTTCAAACCCGTGTCCGGCCATCCCGATTTAAGAAAATGCCGGAATGGTTCCTCCGGAAGGGCACGGCCGATTTCCCTCCTATCCCTCCCAAATCCCAGTTTGTGCTCCATCTTTAATGACCTCGTTCTCGACAGGACGTTAAACACTAACCTTCTTCTCTCAACCGTACGTCACCGTAACAGTACCGGCACCTACGGAAAGTCGTAAAACTAACACTACTAACTACGCAAATCCGGCAACTCATAATCCGAAAACCGTTCCTATAAAGTTGGGTTTCCATATGGTAAATAGTTTTCTGTCTACACTGGCTCAAGTAGCAAAAGTTGAGTTACAACCACCCTGTACTTACACAAAAGCAGACTGAAAGTGTAAAGTTAAATGGCAAGTAGTTTGTTACTTACGCTCGTATATGTCTTCGTCGTCGTCCTGGTTGTCGGCGCGGTGGACGTCGGCAGCCACTGTGAGCGGCCCATGCGGGCCCATTTCCTCCAGAGAGCTGCAGCGCCGCTGGCGACCCACTCCATCATTGTGCAGGCGGCAGTAGTGGACTGAAGTCTCCCACTCCAACAGGTCGCACTCGCGGTTCATGTCCAGATCCATCACCATCTGACGCTCGTGCTCGTTCTGGCGGCGCCCACGCTGCTGGCGATTCCTGCAAGCAGGACAATTCTTACCAGCTAGCACGCCCCCTTCTTGTATTGGAACACATACTAAGCTCGCTTGTAACAACTTCTTTCCTCACCGAGATCTACACACATAGAAACGAAGAAGAACATGGCATCAACTTGGTGTGACGAATGGCAATTTTGATGTGATGAACAGCAGTTAGCTCTAAACGCGGAAAAACGTAAAATAATGCGGATGAGTAGGAAAAACAATCCGTAATGTTCGGATACAGCATTAGTAGTGTCCTGCTCGACACAGTCACGCCATTTAAATAATATGGAGCAACGTTGCAAAGCCATATGAAATGTAACGAGCTTGTGAGGAAACAGCAGTGAAAGGCCAATGATCGACTTCGGTTTATTGGGAGAATTTTAGGAACGTGTCGTTCATATGTAAAGGAGACCATATATAAGATGATAGTGCGACCAATTCTTGACTACTGCCCAAGTGTTTGGGATATGCACCGGGCCGGATTAAAGGAAGACATCGAAGCAACTTAGAGGCGGGCTGCTAGATTTGTTATTGGTTCGTTCGAACAACGAGCAAATTTTACTGAAATGCTTCGGTTACAAAATGGGAATTCCTGGAAGGAAGGCGACGGTCTTTTCGAGGAGCACTGTTGAGAAAATTTAGAGAACCGTCATTTGAAGGTGACTACCGAATGATTCTGTGGCCTCCAACATAAATCACAATTATAAGTTACGAGAAATTAGGGCTCATACGAAGGCATATGCATAGTCGTTCTTCCCTCCTTCTCTTTGCGAGTGGAACAGGAAAGGAACTGATTAGTAGTGGCGCCACGCGCCGTGAGGTTGATAACCGAGTATCGATGTAGATGTAGATTTAGATCAACTATTTACTCAATTTTTGTTCCTGACAAGAACTAGAAGGATGCATTTAGCTGGATCTAAACTGATCCCGTTTTTTTAGGCGATACACCTGCCCACTGCTGTCTAGTAAGCAATATACGCTCACCTGAAATACACTGCCTCACTAAAAAGTGAAACATACAGAAGGGAAGATGAAAGCGAAATGAAATTTCAGGGGTCTGTATCCGTCACTTATTTATTTTGCAACTACGCGTTTCGATGGCTCATACCGTTATCTTCAGGTGCAGAACTGTTTAGTTAGATAGCTAGTGACTAACGCGAGCACAGACGCCCTTTCACAGCGGCAGACCAAGGGCAATGTAGCTTATCTTGCGTCTTTCGCAGATTTTTTTTTTAGGAAAATCACTATTAAAGTTAAAAAACATTAATTTCTAAGAGTGAATTGTACCAAGAGGGGCATTAGACTCGTAAAAGTCTGCTACTTGTTATATGACCTCTCCACTGTACGTTATGTTTTTCTGTCACTAAATTTTCATTCTATGGCACATATGAAATCATGCTCAGCTCAGTACATATGTCAAACAGGCCAGATTCAAAGAACACTTCCGATACAACACACCATTCAAATTTGTAATAGCTTCCCATATGAAAGATACAGGACATACAACTGACGGTGTACAAGGCAACAACCTTCAGATGCTACACACACTGAAAAGGAGCAAAATATGTCTCTGAAGAACTGGGAATGTATATCCACAGAAATAAACGTGGGGACAATTCTTCTCTATGACAATAACGAAATAGGCTTAACCAGTGTTTTCAAAGGCTTCGAAAAAGTACTTAAAGCATTCTCATAATTCAAAATTTCAATGTACATCAATGTCTCTAACCACCCCCATCTATTCCCCAATTACTTCAACCTACAATATATCTGTATGATCTGTTGTAATCTTCCTTATACATAAGTACTTAATATAATAATTGAATTCTACACAATCCATAATCTGTTCTAACTCATTCGTACTTCTTAAAAAATACAAGAAAAACATACTTCTATACATACAACCATCTAAACTAATAACTGTATTGTGTACTTGTCCGTATTCTCTTGTGGCTCACTCATATTTCTAAAATAAAAGGAAAATATGTTTATGTATACAACCATTTAATATAATAACAGAATTGTAATGTAGAGTAAGGAATATCCAAACTCCAGCTATTCCACCTTTCAGCTACCTCTGTATCCAAAGTAAGAAAGCATATCTCCAACATGTATAACAGCTTTGAAGTGACAGTGTAAGATAATGTACAGTGGAGGGAACATACTATAGGTATCAGCATGCAGATTTTTTAGTCTATTGCCTCCTTAGTATAATTTACTCTCATAAATTCATGTTCTATTCAACTTTTAAAGTGCCTTTACTAGCAAAATACTATCATCAGCGAAACACGCAAGATAACATGCATCGCACTTGGTCTGTTGCTGTAGAAAAGTGTGTGTGCTCTTCACTAAACAGTTCTCCACCTGAAGATGATGATGTGAACCATCGAAGCGAGTAGTGGCAATCTAAATATGTGACTCTCACAGAAATCTGTTTTATTTGCATTTATCATTAGTTGCAACCCCCTTGATTTTGTCCTTCATGGACGAAGCATTCAGTTATTTTAAAAACTGACAAGGGAGACCACACCGTACTCGGATGTTTGTAATTTTTTATACTTATTGTAGGTGAACTTCAAAACTCAAATGTACTTCTCCCAGAGCAATACGATGCAACTTCCAAACATTCTACAGAAAATCGACTTTGAAGTTTTCCGGCTACTTTTAATATGTTAAAAAACGTTCTTTTAGCATACTAAACATGGTCGGAAAACTTCAAATTCAGTTTTCTCTAAAGTTTTTGAGTTTCATCGAAGTGCTCTGGGAGAGATATATTTGAGTTCTGAATTTTACGTACCATATACATAAATCATATCAAAAATTCGATAGCTGTGGGGTACGTTGTGAGTCAAATTTACAAAGAGCTTAGAAGTGTAACCCCACTTATCAATATGACGGTGCATCCCCCCTGGTGTATATGCATGCACTGAATCGGTTTGGCAGGGTCTCATAAAGCGGTTGCATCCTCTCCTGAGACAAGCTTGCCCACATCTGTTGTAACTGGTCCTTGATATCCTGACACTGCCACTGGCCGAGTAGGCGTCCGAACTGGTCCCACACACGTTCTATCAAGGACATGACAGGTGTGGAGATCTCGCTGGTCACGGGAGTGCCTCAACATCACGTAGACAGATCATGAGACATTTGTGGACGAGCAGAGTCGTGTTGAAAAATTGGACCGCGATACTGTCGCAGTATAGGTAACACACATGTACGCAGGGTGTGATTTACCACAGTGCCGTCAGAGTTCCCCTGTCACTACCAGCCATAAACTGAAGCCGGATCCCCACACCATGACGCCAGGAGTAAAACCGATGTGCCTCTCTCAGACATAGAAACTATACGACCTGTCCTCAGGACGTTGCCATACTTGCAGACGATGGTCATCCTGGTTAGTCCAGATCCGTGGTTCATTGATGAACACAATGCGGCGATATTTATCAGCAGTTCATGATTCCAGCTCACGGCACCACGCCAAACGAAGTGTTTTGTGTTGTGGTGTTAACGGCAACCTAAGCTTGGGAAAGTAATTCTTGAAGCCGGCTGCTGCCATTATCCTACCTGTGGTGCGGGATGACAAAGAATACTGCAGTTAATCCATTGCTTGTTCTCAGACGCAGGTGCGGATGTGAAGGGGTTACGATGTGCTTGGTGCATATTGCATTGCCCTCCATTGTGGTGGTCAGACACGATCGACCAGAACCTTTACGACGATTCATACATATACCAGAAATGCATACTTGGATGTAACTTCTGATGCTAGACAAACCTGCAGGTTTCATTGTTGTATTTGACCTAGTGGTCAAATCACCCCTGCAATATTCTCAATACGCTGCAAGTGTCGTTCGTGGTCAGAACAGAAGTCTGTGTAGTTATGAGGTTGTAAGTACATTAAGCCGGAGCTGAGTGAATTCGAACATGGACAAATTGAGGTACTTGTATGACGGGTGCTTCCGTAACCAAGCCAATCGAAATGTTTCGTGTTTCAAGAAGCACCGTATTGAAGATTTATATCGTATACAGGAAAAGTGGAAAACAATCATCCAGTAAGTCACGACACTGACGAGTGTTTCGGCTGAGTGATCGTGACAGACGGTCGTTGAAGAGGATTGTGCCGACAGCTGCGAAAGTCACTGCAGAAGTGAGTACCGCACTCACGAACTATGTCAGCACCAAACAATACGAAGTGAGTTCCATAAGCAGGTATTCAGGATGAGCTGGAATTTCAAAATCACACACTTGTAATTAAAATGACCAACGGAGAAACCAGGTACTTAAGCAATAGAAGGTGTACTATGGAGCCATTAAATAATATCATTTAGTTATATGAGTTTCGTTTCACACTGTTTCCAACTTCTGGCCGAGTTTTTGACCCAAGAGTGAAACATGGCGGGGGTTCAGAGATCATTTAGGCAGCCATATCGTGGTGTTCCATGTGCCCCATGGCTGTCCTGCAAGGTCGCGTTATTGTCAACAATTGTGTGATCGTTTTGTCTGATAAGGTGCCTCCCATGTTATAATGTTTGCCCCCCAGTGGTTCAAATGGCTCTGAGCACTATGGGACTTAACTTCTATGGTCATCAGTCCCCTAGAACTTAGAACTACTTAAACCTAACTAACCTAAGGACATCACACAACACCCAGCCATCACGAGACAGAGAAAAAGCCTGACCCCGCCGGGAATCGAACCCGGGAACCCGGGCGTGGGAAGCGAGAACGCTACCGCACGACCACGAGATGCGGGCGTTCCCCAGTGGTGATACTGTGTTCGAAGACAACAGTACCTCTATTGACACAGGTCATATCTTCCAGGATTAGTTCTGTGAGCACGGGCATACGTGTAGGTACTCATGGAGAAGCTCAAATGCAGTTACACGAATGGCGAGTCCACATGTTGCCAAGGTTGTTACGAGTACGCTACAGAAGTTTCTCTGCGAAACCCTTACACATCCTCCATACACTCACGATCTCATACCATGCGATTTCCATATTTTTGGAGCATCTCCCTTGGACACCGAGCGCTCGCAGTTGACTACTTGAGTTTCTGATTCACCTTTTGAAATACACTCCTGGAAATGGAAAAAAGAACACATTGACACCGGTGTGTCAGACCCACCATACTTGCTCCGGACACTGCGAGAGGGCTGTACAAGCAATGATCACACGCACGGCACAGCGGACACACCAGGAACCGCGGTGTTGGCCGTCGAATGGCGCTAGCTGCGCAGCATTTGTGCACCGCCGCCGTCAGTGTCAGCCAGTTTGCCGTGGCATACGGAGCTCCATCGCAGTCTTTAACACTGGTAGCATGCCGCGACAGCGTGGACGTGAACCGTATGTGCAGTTGACGGACTTTGAGCGAGGGCGTATAGTGGGCATGCGGGAGGCCGGGTGGACGTACCGCCGAATTGCTCAACACGTGGGGCGTGAGGTCTCCACAGTACATCGATGCTGTCGCCAGTGGTCGGCGGAAGGTGCACGTGCCCGTCGACCTGGGACCGGACCGCATCGACGCACGGATGCACGCCAAGACCGTAGGATCCTACGCAGTGCCGTAGGGGACCGCACCGCCACTTCCCAGCAAATTAGGGACACTGTTGCTCCTGGGGTATCGGCGAGGACCATTCGCAACCGTCTCCATGAAGCTGGGCTACGGTCCCGCACACCGTTAGGCCGTCTTCCGCTCACGCCCCAACATCGTGCAGCCCGCCTCCAGTGGTGTCGCGACAGGCGTGAATGGAGGGACGAATGGAGACGTGTCGTCTTCAGCGATGAGAGTCGCTCTGCCTTGGTGCCAATGATGGTCGTATGCGTGTTTGGCGCCGTGCAGGTGAGCGCCACAATCAGGACTGCATACGACCGAGGCACACAGGGCCAACACCCGGCATCATGGTGTGGGGAGCGATCTCCTACACTGGCCGTACACCACTGGTGATCGTCGAGGGGACACTGAATAGTGCACGGTACATCCAAACCGTCATCGAACCCATCGTTCTACCATTCCTAGACCGGCAAGGGAACTTGCTGTTCCAACAGGACAATGCACGTCCGCATGTATCCCGTGCCACCCAACGTGCTCTAGAAGGTGTAAGTCAACTACCCTGGCCAGCAAGATCTCCGGATCTGTCCCCCATTGAGCATGTTTGGGACTGGACGAAGCGTCGTCTCACGCGGTCTGCACGTCCAGCACGAACGCTGGTCCAACTGAGGCGCCAGGTGGAAGTGGCATGGCAAGCCGTTCCACAGGACTACATCCAGCATCTCTACGATCGTCTCCATGGGAGAATAGCAGCCTGCATTGCTGCGAAAGGTGGATATACACTGTACTATTGCCGACATTGTGCATGCTCTGTTGCCTGTGTCTATGTGCCTGTGGTTCTGTCAGTGTGATCATGTGATGTATCTGACCCCAGGAATGTGTCAATAAAGTTTCCCCTTCCTGGGACAATGAATTCACGGTGTTCTTATTTCAATTTCCAGGAGTGTACATGGACATTTAAAAAATTTTTGCGAAGCTTGTGTAATTTTCTGTCTGTTATATTAATTCTAACTCGGTCTTACTTAATCCAAAAACAGCTGAGGAGAGGAAATCAAAAGTTACACCAACAAATTATAAATCTATTTCACTTTATTAGAAAATTCTTTATTTTCTTATGCATGGTTTTCTCAATGAAAGAGCTGAATTGGTTTTTTTCTCCTTTTTGCAGTTCCACATGTAGAAATACAGCTATTACCTAATCTTTGAAGAGCTATATTTCACGAGTGCAAAAAAATATTAAAAAGATTTTAAGCTTTGTTGTCATACAAGATCTTGGAACACTATTCATCAGTGTACACATGTATGCAAATCTCTGTAACAATGACTTTTATAGATCGTTTTAATTATTCTGTGTCTGTGAAGATCACGCTAACTTAACTTTCAATATTTATCGTGTGGCATACGTGTAGCTACTGATGGAGCAGCTCAAATGCAGTTACACGAATGGCGAGTCCACATGTTGCCAATGTTGTTACGCGTACGCTACAGAAGTTTCTATGCGAAACCTTTACACATCCTCCATACACTCACGGTCTCATCCCATGCGATTTCCATATTTTTCGAGCCGTGAAGAAAGACACACGTGGTTTCGGACGAAAGAGGTGCACGCCTGAGTACAATCATGGTTCCGTCAGCAACGGCAAATATTTTTCCATGAAGGCACTGCCCGTCCAGTCTCACAGCGGGATAAATATATTAATAGGTATGGTGATTCCTTTTGAAATAATAAACAGTACACTTAATTTTTTTCCATGTGTCCCGCTTTCATTTGACTGCCCCTTATATTTAAAAACATATCGTTCGTTTCAGGTCGTAAAACGAATGGTATCGGCTGATTTCGAGACACAATCACCTTACAATTCGTCGTTTAATCATAGTATACAGTATGAGTAATGCCTACAACTAATCGTCCCAGTAATACAGTCGAAGCAATACAGTATCGTCAAGTGAATGAGGTTTTTTAAGCACAAGACAGTTAAAATTGTGATTTTGGAAAAGAAAATATACATACACATATTTCAACAATATATTTTCTCATCGGGACAAACACATGTTTCGTGAAGGAGGCAAATCCACATTCACTCAAACTGACGCGCCATAACTGTTCAGAGGTGTACTTAAAGAAGCTTCAGCCTCTCTAGCCATACTTTTCCTGAAACACGCATCCTACTCGCATTTCAGGGTTCACAAAACCTTTTCTCATACCATTTTCACTACTTTTCAAAACAAAGTGACGTAATAGTATGTTGCTTCTTCTGATGTCTGACGATCTACGAAGAAAGTAAAAGTTGGTATGTACATCCCAAATCGGCCATTGTAACGAGAACGTTATGTTGTTATCAAATATACATTTCATGACAATAAAGTGAAGCATCCAAAGACATAGGCGGATGTCAGTTTAAATGATTCGCGTAGCAGTTCTCTGTGGCAGGCAGGAAAGGCTACAGGTACGACGGCTACCACGGTGCGTTAACGTTGTTCGTGTTTAGTATTATTACTAGTCTTGGTAGGGTATATGAAAGGTGTCAACGACGTTAGATGTTGAGTATTCACTGAGAAGGACACGAAGATCCCGCGTACTCTTATGAGACAGCGTTATCAGTACCTAACAGTGTTTGAAAAGTTCTCATTACGGGTCTTCGTTTCGCCGACTGTCCAACAGTGAAATGTGCAGGTTTCTGGGACAATTGCATGTGACAGTAGCCCAATGTTAGACTGCAAGGGAACTTGAGGATAAGCATACTCATCGTTAAAGATGCCGGTCGACCACGTCTGACAACCTCGAGGAAAAATCGCCGTATTGCGCACCAAGCACATCACAACGCCTCCATATCTTCGTCTGCCATCCGAAAACAAGTAATGGACTCCCTGCAACATCCTGTGATATCCCGCCCTACTGGTAGAAGACCAGCAGCAGCCGGAGTAGGGAATTACCGACGCAGGCTCTGACTGCTGTTAACACCACAACACGGGCGGCTGCGTTTGTAGTGGTGCGGTTACCGGGAAGCATGTGTGGTGTCACCGCCAGACACCACACTTGCTAGGTGGTAGATTAAATCGGCCGCGGTCCATTTAGTACATGTCGGACCCGCGTGTCGCCACTGTGTGATCGCAGACCTAGCGCCACCACAAGGCAGGTCTCGTGATACGAACAAGCACTCGCCCCAGTTGTACGGACGACCTAGCTAGCGACTAGATGTACGAAGCCTTTCTCTCTCATTAGCCGAGAGACAGAATAGCCTTCAGCTAAGTTAATGGCTACGAACTAGCAAGGCGCCATTAGCCTTACAGTGATTGTAATTAAAGTCTCCTGTGTATAGTCAAGAGCGATGTACCACAATGATTGATTAAAGATAAGTATTAATCCAGCTATGTACTTTTCTTCATAGCATTAATTACGTAGCCTGTTCCAGTACTTCACGCCCGTCTGCGTTAGTCTAGCGTGCATTTTCAGCCATCTCGATCTACAAGGTGTTGGCCCAGCTGCCGACACATCACATGGCGACGAGGATGGGATGCTCGATGGTTGGTTCTGGTCGACGCCTTCAGTAATTTTCCTTTTGTTGTCCGGATGTCTTCCACGACGTCCTCCGCCACCATCCAAGCGTTGTCTGCTATCTTTTGCATTGAAGGTCTTCCGCAGACTATTGTTTCCGACAATGGCCCACAGTTCCTGTCCGCAGAATTTCAGTCATTCTGCCAGGCCAATGGTATTCAACATCTGACATCCGCGCCGTTTTCGCCTCAGTCAAACGGTGCCGCTGAACGATTGGTCCGGACTTTCAAGTCACAGATGTTAAAGTTGAAAGAGTCGCATTCTCGGGAGGACGCATTGTTGCTCTTTTTGTCCTCGTATCGCTCGCAGCCCCGAGATGGTCGCTCGCCGGCTGAGTTGCTCCATGGTCGTCCTCATCGCACCTTGATGTCTTTGCTGCATCCGCCGCATCAGGTTCCTGTGCAGCGGCAGACTCCTGCTTTTCCTCCTGGCGACGTTGTATTTTATCGCAACTATCGAGGTTCACGGCGTTGGCTCGCAGGGCGCATTCTTCGCTGCCTCGGCCGCGCGATGTATTTGGTAATGGAGGCCTCTGGTGAGGTGCGTCGGCATCTCAATCAGCTGCACCTCTGTCGTCGCACGGGTTCTGCCGCTCCCCGTCTGCTTTCAGCGACGGTGCCGTCCGGTCAGCGCCCTGGGGACCCATCTACTGGCTCGCCTCATCCCCAGGTGTTACCGACGATGCCTTCCATTTTGCCCCATGGCGACGCGCCGCCGCATCCGCCGCCGCCGCCTCCGTCGCAGCCGCCGGTACTCCGGCCGGCGCCGCCCGCATTCGACGCTTCGCTGCAGCCGCCAAGCGCCTCCCTGGGTCACGCGCCGCCGATCGCTTCCTGTGACCAGCTGTCCTCCGCCATGGAACTCCCGCCCGCTCCGGACCACATGACGTCATCGCGCGTCGGCTACCCCGACGCAATGGAGGTCGACCCTTCGGCCCCTCCTGTTTCTTTACGGGCGCATACACCGCATGTTGACCTGCACCCTGGACTAGGTTTTCAGGCGTTTCCTAGCTCCCCTCGGACCAAATGGCCGGGTGCGGGTGGCACAGCCTCGCCTGTTGTTAGGCTCCCCACCTCATCGCATACGTCAACATGAGGTCCTCCCCACGGCGGGCGGAAGCCTTATCTCACGACCGTTCGCCGATTTGCGGGGGAGGAATGTGGTGTCACCGCCAGACACCACACTTGCTAGGTGGTAGATTAAATCGGCCGCGGTCCATTTAGTACATGTCGGACCCGCGTGTCGCCACTGTGTGATCGCAGACCTAGCGCCACCACAAGGCAGGTCTCGTGATACGAACAAGCACTCGCCCCAGTTGTACGGACGACGTAGCTAGCGACTAGATGTACGAAGCCTTTCTCTCTCATTAGCCGAGAGACAGAATAGCCTTCAGCTAAGTTAATGGCTACGAACTAGCAAGGCGCCATTAGCCTTACAGTGATTGTAATTAAAGTCTCCTGTGTATAGTCAAGAGCGATGTACCACAATGATTGATTAAAGATAAGTATTAATCCAGCTACGTACTTTTCTTCATAGCATTAATTACGCAGCCTGTTCCAGTACTTCACGCCCGTCTGCGTTAGTCTAGCGTGCATTTTCAGCCATCTCGATCTACAAGGTGTTGGCCCAGCTGCCGACACATCAGCATGCACTGGTGATGAATGCCGTCGCACTGAAATGCGGCTCTGCACTACCTTGGATGATCATCGTCGGCAGTATGGCAACGACCTGGGAAGAGGTCCCAGACATCAAATGTTTTGGAGAGATAAAGCGGCGTACCTGCACAATATTCACAGAATTTCTGAAAGGAAACCTATTCATCCAAACAGTAACATGTATATAATTATGGAGTTGCACAAGAAAAGAATTAGACGAAACATAAAAACACTTCATACGTGTCAACATCTACTCCGTAATTAAAAAATATTAACTAAAATTATCGCCAACAGCTTAGAAAAAGAAATCAGTTTTAGTTAGACAAAGAACTGAGTCGGCTGTGGAAGAGAATACGACACAACGGAGTATTTTCAACCAGTAGACCAATTGGTAGAATGTAGCAATGAATATCAATTACTACTTTTCAAGGATTCATACATTTTGACAGAGATTTTGAGTCGGATTTGTCTAAATGAGTACTAATAGTCGTAAATGATCAAGGTTCGATTCAACCCGTGTGGGTATACTGTCACTGTCGCTTGTCTGGCGAACATTCCATGCTCAAAATGTTGACATTTCAACATCATCGTGTTATTCCTGCTGAACCTCTTGATGTGGTGTTGTGGTTATCTGACTTGCTGGATTGGCCTCAGGTGATGTGGGGATGCTTTTGTCCTCAAGCTACAGCGGAAAAAAAATTCGCAGCGGAAACAATCATATTCTCGGCAGATTCGGCAATGTGTCGTCGGCTTGCAATGTTGTTGGTGGCCCAGTTCCAGGATGAGCCATTGTGGGACTAGCCCGCCTCCTCGTAGAAGGCAACAGCAGTCTGGCGGAATCTGCCATGCAGCAGTGAGATACCTGTCTCTTCGCTCAGCAGACGAATTGAATATAACATGGGTAGGCGCAGAGCTACTTAAGAGCCAGATTCTGCAGCATCTGCAGCACTACCGTGTGAATGTCGGCGCCTTTTCCCCACCCGATGGCCGCGTACTCTAATGCCGGTCTGACAAGTTTATGTAGATAGTTAACACCGTGGTGCTGTGGCACAGAAGGCGCATAAGCGCCCCTCTCCGCTGCTTCAGACGCCACGTATATGCGGCGCCCATGTCAGCCTCTTACGGAGTGTCACCCGAGCTATTTCGCGGTCTTCATCCATGGGATGAGGCCTCCCAGGATGTTGACAGGCGGCAAATCTGGAGGCAGCATCCTTCGGGTGAAAATTACTGTCTGGCTCTTGGCAGCGTTGAGTTTCAAGCGCCACTTCGTCGATCATGAAACCAATGGGTCGCCCCCGATCTGGAAGCGGTGTGTCATCGTCTGCACATTCACGCTGCGGATGAACAACGCTGTATTGTTGACGTATAGTACCATCATTACTCGCACCAGCCGCGGTGCGTCGGCAGTGTACAGGAAGTACAGCAAGAGGCCGAGCACCGTGCCCTACGGCACTCCTGGAAGTATCTGCCGCTCAGTGAATGATCGGAAGTATACCCTCACATAGAAGGTCCTCCCATCAGGGTACAACCGAAGAGTACTACGTGTGACGTCAGTATCCCGTGCACAAAGAGTATGTACACGAGCCCTGGACAAGTCTAGAAGCACCGCGCCAAGGTATTCCCCTGTTTCTAGCGCCCTCACAGCCGTGTCCACCAACCGCAGCAGCTCTTGAGAGATGGAATGGCCGCTCCGAAATCCGAACCGTTTGTCTGGTATGACACTCTCTTGCGTGATGTGTTGCATCAGATTTTTCGCGTACACCCTCCCGATCGCCTTTTGGAGCGAACGCAGCAAGCTGAGGGGCCGATAGCTGACTGCTTGACGTGCGTCCTTGGCGGTTTTCGCGATAGCCACAATTTCCGCATGTTTCCATGCGGAAGGATAGGCCTCTGAGCGAAGTATTTCGCTGAAGATACGACTTCCAGCTACTTCTCTAGACAATCGCAGCTCAGACCTAGACATCTGTCGTAGCTTTGTACCAACTTTTCAATTCCCTCGTTATAGAATACAACCGCCAGTGCTTTTCGACAACTTTCTACTCTGGACTGCAGCTCGATGTCTGTGTCAAAATATTGTCTTCATGGCCAGCGGGCTTTATTGTGCGTGATCAAACACTTCCCATCGAAAACGCTGCAGGAGCATCTTCATTGCCCCTGTAGAGTGCGGCCGAGAATTGTCGTGTAGAACGAACCACATGACAGTTACGTTACCAGGATTGCATAGCTTGAGGCAAAATCTTTTGACAGGCCCTCATATTTGGCGGGAGACGCTAATTTCTAGCCATTTTTACGTTCTCACTGTGAGCTCAGAACTGAAAAGAGCGACATGATGCGATCGACGGGCGTACTAGACACAGTTCTACATCTACACCTACATCCATACTCCGCAAGCCACCTGACGGTGTGTGGCGGAGGGTACCTTGAGTACCTCTATCGGTTCTCCCTTCTATTCCAGTCTCGCATTGTTCGTGGAAAGAAGGATTGTCGGTATGCTTCTGTGTGGACCCTAATCTCTCTCATTTTATCCTCATGGTCTCTTCGCGAGATATACGTAGGAGGGAGCAATTTACTGCTTGACTCTTCGGTGAAGGTATGTTCTCGGAACTTCAACAAAAGCCCGTACCGAGCTACTAAGCGTCTCTCCTGCAGAGTCTTCCACTGGAGTTTATCTATCATCTCCGTAACACTTTCGCGATTACTAAATGATCCTGTAACGAAGCGCGCTGCTCTCCGTTGGATCTCTTCTAACAACCCTATCTGGTGCGGATCCCACACTGCTGAGCAGTATTCAAGCAGTGGGCGACCAAGCGTACTGTAACCTACTTCCTTTGTTTTCGGATTGCATTTCCTTAGGATTCTTCCAATGAATCTCAGTCTGGCATCTGCTTTACCGACGATCAACTTTATATGATCATTCCATTTTAAATCACTCCTAATGCGTACTCCCAGATAATTTATGGAATTAACTGCTTCCAGTTACTGACCTGCTATATTGTAGCTAAAAGATAAGGGATCTTCCTCTCTATGTATTCGCAGCACATTACACTTGTCTACATTCAGATTCAGTTGCCATTCCCTGCACCATGCGTCAATTCGCTGCAGATCTTCCTGCATTTCAGTACCATTTTCCATTGTTAGAACCTCTCGATACACCACAGCATCATCCGCAAAAAGCCTCAGTGAACTTCCGATGTCATCCACAAGGTCATTTATATATATTGTGAATAGCAACGGTCCTACGACACTCCCCTGCGGCACACCTGAAATCACTCTTACTTCGGAAGACTTCTCTCCATTGAGAATTACATGCTGCGTTCTGTTATCTAGGAACTCTTCAATCCAATCACACAATTGGTCTGATAGTCCATATGCTCTTACTTTGTTCATTAAACGACTGTGGGGAACTGTATCGAACACCTTCCGGAAGTCAAGAAACACGGCATCTACCTGGGAACCCGTGTCTATGACCCTCTGAACCTCGTGGACGAATAGCGCGAGCTGCGTTTCACACGATCGCCTTTTCGAAACCCATGCTGTTTCCTACAGTGTTAATTTCTAGTTTCCAGAAAAGTCATTATACTCGAACATAATACGTGTTCCAAAATCCTACAACTGATAGAAGTTAGAGATATAGGTCTATAGTTCTGCACATCTGTTCGACGTCACTTCTTGAAAACGGGGATGACCTGTGCCCTTTTCCAAACCTTTGAAACGCTACGGTCTTCTAGAGACCTACGGTACACCGCTGCAAGAAGGGGGGCAAGTTCCTTCGCGTACTCTGTGTAAAATCGAACTGGTAACCCATCAGGTCCAGCGGCCTTCCCTCTTTTGAGCGATTCTAATTGTGTCTCTATCCCTCTGTCGTCTATTTCGATATCTACCATTCTGTCATCTGTGCGACAACCTAGAGAAGGAACTACAGTGCAGTCTTTCTCTGTGAAACAGCTTTGGAAAAAGACATTTAGTATTTCGGCCTTTAGTCTGTCATCCTCTGTTTCAGTTCCAGTTTGGTCACAGAGTGTCTGGACATTTTGTTTTAATCCACCTACCGCTTTGACATAAGACCAAAATTTCTTAGGATCTTCTGCCAAGTCAGTACATAGAACTTTACTTTCGAATTCATTGAACGCCTCTCGCTTAGCCCTCCTCACACTACATTTCGCTTCGTGTAATTTTTGTTTGTCCGCAAGGCTTTGGCTATGTTTATGTTTGCTGTGAAGTTCCCTTTGCTTCCGCAGCAGTTTTATAACTCGGTTGTTGTACCACGGTGGCTCTTTTCCATCTCTTACGATCTTGCTTGGCACATACTCATCTAACGCATGTTGTACGATGGTTTTGAACTTTGTCCACTGATCCTCAACACTATCTGTACTTAAGACAAAACATTTGTGTTGAGCCGTCAGGTACACTGTAATATGCTTTTTGTCACTTTCGCTAAACAGAAAAATCTTCCTACCTTTTTTAATATTTCTATTTACGGCTGAAATCATCGATGTAGTAACCGCTTTATGATCGCTGATTCCCTGTTTTGCGTTAACTGTTTCAAATAGTTTGGGTCTGTTTGTCACCAGAAGGTCTAATATGTTATCGCCACGAGTCGGTTCTCTGTTTAACTGCTCAAGGTAGTTTTCAGATAAAGCACTTAAAAAAATTTCACTGGATTCTTTGTCCCTGCCACCCGTTATGAACGCTTGAGTCTCCCAGTCTATATCCGGCAAATTACAGTCTCCACCCAGAACTATAACATGGTGGGGAAATCTACTCGCAACGCATCTGTGCAAAGTTTCATCAGATTTTCACTGTATTTTCCATTTCGTGACCGATCGTTCCTTACTTTCCGAATAATTCTCGTATTAGCAAATGGCCGGTGGACCCCCGGTGGAAGGCTCTTCAGCAGGTGGTTGTTGACTCCACCGCTGCTTTCAGACTTCCAGGTGTTTACAGAAAGCTCATCGGCGGAATGACGTCTTCTGCTGCCTTCAGTTACACTTCAGCAGAACAAAGATAGATGTTGAATTGGGAGATGAGCTGGACAAGGAGATTCCATGTCACCAAATCTACTCTCATATGTCCTAGAGCAAAACATCAAAACCTTTTACTCGGAACTCATGTGTTACCACTCATGCTACAGTATCCTAGAACTATTTTTCAACAGGACAATGCTCGTCCACACACATGAACTGTCTGTGCGAGTCTGATGTCCCACTCAGCTAGATAACCGCATCTGTCCCCGACAGAAAACGCGTGGGACCAACTTGTGCTTGTGCGTCGGATATCAAGGACCAGTTACAACAATTTTGGGACAGCTTGCCTCAGGATAGGACACAACTGCTTTATGACACCCTACACAACCGAATCAGTTCATGCATCGAGGCCGGAGAACGTGTAACGTAATGCTGTTGGCATACTGCCAAGTTATTTGTAAATTTGTCTCAATATTGCTATCACTGAATTAACATCACGAACGCTGTCAACCCAGAAAATTTCATTTCGTTTCCTCCTGCCCCTCTGGGCGATTCACTTTTATACCAGGCAGCGTATTGTTTACGTTACGAAGAGTATTACTTAGATTACCTCCAGTCTGTTGAGTTTCCACAGTCTTCATTGTATCGTGATCGCGTACCTCCCTACATAGAAATGGGACAAAATCTATGGCGAATTTCTTGGCAAAATGACTTACTGTGGCGAAATGTTTTTTTGGAAATATTGTTCTGGTGACTTATTGGATGTACGTTTACTGGCTGTAGTAGTACTCTATGATCTGCGCTCGTCTTGTAGCACTTTTCTGCACTGCTTTAAATCACTTTCCAACTGTATCTTTACATGAGACGTACGTAGCACAAAGTACTAGTACATAGTATCTCAACGCATTTTTGTTTTTTGTGGAAGACAAGTACACTGTTTCTCACAGTACATCGCTTTTAAGAACAAGATCGCCGCCAGATAAACACTAGTTGCATTGAAATGGTTTTGACATTCAAAGACGCTATAGACTTGGTTCTGACTACCGTGTACTGCTACACACTTCTGTGTGTACTAGTATTTTAAAAAATCTAAGCTCTGTCCGAACAGGCCTTGGTAGGCCCAACGATACCGCCCGGCCGCTCTGTCATCCTCAGCCCACAGGCGTCACTGGATGCGGAGATGGAGGAACATCTGGTCAGCACACCGCTCTCCCGGTCGATGTCGGTTTACGAGACAGGAGCCGCTACTTCTCAAGTAAGTAGCTTCTCAGTTTGCCTCACAAGGGCTGAGTGCACCCCGCTTGCCAACAGTGCTCGGCAGATCGGATTGTCACCCATCCAAGTACTAGCCCAGCCCGACAGCACTTAACTTCGGCGATCTGACGGGAACCGGTGTTACCACTGCGGCAAGGCCGTTCGCGTACCAGTATTTAAGTAAATTGTAAATCATTAATTTACGACACGTAGAATCACTGCTGCTTGCATGAAATATCTTTTTTATGCCCAAATTTCAATTAACAAATATCCTTTTTCGTATGTAACCATACTTTAATTATTTTTGTTATTGTCAGCTTTTCATCAGTATTCCTGTCTTATGTACCATACTACAGAGTATGAAATCCAAGTGAAACCTGAGTGTGCCGCGCGAAGTGGCCGCGCGGTTAGAGGCGCTATGTCACTGACTGCATGGATACTCCCGTCGGTGGTTCGAGTCCTCCCTCGGGCATGGGTGTGTGTGTTGTTCTTAACATAAGTTACAGTTAGTTTAAGTAGTGTGTAAGTCTAGGGACCGATGACCTCCGAAGTTTGGCTCCTTAGAAATTCACACACATTTGAACATTTTTGAAACCTGAGTGAAACATATCTGCTCGTCAGTGACATCTCTGGTTGCCAAAACATTTTCAGACCAACTACTGTTCATATTGCGGCCATCTTGTTTTTATATTGCTGTGTTTTCTGCGAATCAGTTTACTTCACTTCCATAAGGAACATTAATACATCAGTATATCATACACTCCTGGAAATGGAAAAAAGAACACATTGACACCGGTGTGTCAGACCCACCATACTTGCTCCGGACACTGCGAGAGGGCTGTACAAGCAATGATCACACGCACGGCACAGCGGACACACCAGGAACCGCGGTGTTGGCCGTCGAATGGCGCTAGCTGCGCCGCATTTGTGCACCGCCGCCGTCAGTGTCAGCCAGTTTGCCGTGGCATACGGAGCTCCATCGCAGTCTTTAACACTGGTAGCATGCCGCGACAGCGTGGACGTGAACCGTATGTGCAGTAGACGGACTTTGAGCGAGGGCGTATAGTGGGCATGCGGGAGGCCGGGTGGACGTACCGCCGAATTGCTCAACACGTGGGGCGTGAGGTCTCCACAGTACATCGATGTTGTCGCCAGTGGTCGGCGGAAGGTGCACGTGCCCGTCGACCTGGGACCGGACCGCAGCGACGCACGGATGCACGCCAAGACCGTAGGATCCTACACAGTGCCGTAGGGGACCGCACCGCCACTTCCCAGCAAATTAGGGACACTGTTGCTCCTGGGGTATCGGCGAGGACCATTCGCAACCGTCTCCATGAAGCTGGGCTACGGTCCCGCACACCGTTAGGCCGTCTTCCGCTCACGCCCCAACATCGTGCAGCCCGCCTCCAGTGGTGTCGCGACAGGCGTGAATGGAGGGACGAATGGAGACGTGTCGTCTTCAGCGATGAGAGTCGCTTCTGCCTTGGTACCAATGATGGTCGTATGCGTGTTTGGCGCCGTGCAGGTGAGCGCCACAATCAGGACTGCATACGACCGAGGCACACAGGGCCAACACCCGGCATCATGGTGTGGGGAGCGATCTCCTACACTGGCCGTACACCACTGGTGATCGTCGAGGGGACACTGAATAGTGCATGGTACATCCAAACCGTCATCGAACCCATCGTTCTACCATTCCTAGGCCGGCAAGGGAACTTGCTGTTCCAACAGGACAATGCACGTCCGCATGTATCCCGTGCCACCCAACGTGCTCTAGAAGGTGTAAGTCAACTACCGTGGCCAACAAGATCTCCGGATCTGTCCCCCATTGAGCATGTTTGGGACTGGATGAAGCGTCGTCTCACGCGGTCTGCACGTCCAGCACGAACGCTGGTCCAACTGAGGCGCCAGGTGGAAATGGCATGGCAAGCCGTTCCACAGGACTACATCCAGCATCTCTACGATCGTCTCCATGGGAGAATAGCAGCCTGCATTGCTGCGAAAGGTGGATATACACTGTACTAGTGCCGACATTGTGCATGCTCTGTTGCCTGTGTCTATGTGCCTGTGGTTCTGTCAGTGTGATCATGTGATGTATCTGACCCCAGGAATGTGTCAATAAAGTTTCCCCTACCTGGGACAATGAATTCACGGTGTTCTTATTTCAATTTCCAGGAGTGTATATCAGTATCTTACGTTAAAGCATAGTACAAAATCAAACGTGGCTTAAAACAGTTCTGAAGTGCTACAAAGTGGGGACAGATACGCAAACCCCGCAGCCGCCAGGGGACGTACATGGGTATTATTTTCCAAAAGCAGTGGCGCATAAGCGAGATATCTTCGCACGATATACACTATAAACGTTTTTCCACTTCTAGTTAAAGAGCCATACTATCTGAACAAAATGAGCACCTTGTCATCTTAGAGACCTAGAGATAATCTAGTTAATAGACTTAGCAAAGTAAATGACATTAAAGTGATTTGCCTGCTTTGATTCCTGAAGATGAGAGCTAGTAGTTCGAAATTAATCGTTGACAAATTAGTATGAGATTAATAACCCTCAAAAAATTGTGGCTGGTTACAGTACACATAAATAACATTTTTACAACACGGCCGCGGAAAATCCAATCTGTCAGTAAAGTTAATTTCTTGCCCAGCATTAGCAGCATGTTGATTCACGTTCTACGACTGTAAGATTAATTTTGAATAAATGCCAGCTGCACAGAGCGGCTCGTTCTGTGGTCTCCCAGGACGCCTCACTTATAACTACTGGATAATGGATAATTTTAAAACTAGGGCAACCACAGCAGGACTGTCCTGTATATTTTTTTTAATTTCAATAATCAACAGCCTCAGTCGCACCTTTTACCTAGAATTGACCTAGGTTTCAGTCGGGATAACCCAACCTTCTTCAGAATAACAGTAACTACCGTTCGTCCATAGTCCACAGTGAGTTCCAGTACAGCACTCGTGGCTGCCGCGTCGCGGTCGCGAAGTGGGGCCGAGGCAGTTTCAGAAAAGTTTTTACAGTCTGACGATAATTTATGGATTTGCAGTTTTAGCTTGACGATGTCCACTATGGACAAACGGTAGTTGCTGTTATTCTGAAGAATGCTGGTTTATCCCGACTGAAACCTAGGTCAATTCTAGGTAAACGGTGCAACTGACGCTGTTGATTATTAAAATTAATATTTATACAGTTGCTGACAGGGCCGCGAAATGTTGAAGATATTAATGTCCTGTATAACATTTATGAAGGACATTGTTGTTTGACAGGCTGACAGGAACATATTTTAATGGGAAAGTGAATTTAACACACTTCAGTCCCGTTTTTTGGCAGTTCCATGTTACATAGAACGGTCCCCATCTCTTTTTCAGCCGAGTTTTTTTTAATCAAGGATCAGTTTCTGATCCCTAATTCTATTCTTTTGTTTTTTAGAAATGACATTCATCATTGATAATGGTTTTTATCGATTGAGGAGGGCTGAGAACTTTGCCTAGCCACGCCAACTGTTACTCTGCGGCGTTTTGTAACTACTCTCTATACCATATGACACAGCATTTGCAAGTAACCTTCTTTTGCTATGAAATTACAAACCTTATTTATGAAGTTTGTGTAAGTCCGTTCCTTGTGGGGCGCGTGTGATCCACTCCTTTTTTCCTAACTAGACGCGTAATATTTTCTTCCATGTTTAAGTCTATTCATCCAGTACTTTAAGATATCTCAGATAATTTCAGTTCCTCATTATAAAAGAATAAATTTAAAAAAATTTCTGTACAGATGTACACCAGAAGATGTAACTTAAAAGTTGCGAAACCGGTTGTGTGAGTAATTAACTTAAATAAATACAGCTACAGCAGACTATGGGACTTTTTATTCAGTTTTATATTTTAAGTTTTAACACCTATGTTTAAATAACGATGTACCGTATGAACTGTCAATCAATCACATACACTGGATAATGGCATTGGGGACCGAAACCGATCGTGTTTTTCCTTCTTTTTTAAAAAATAAAATCTAAAGTGCAACTAGTGCTAGCATTTTATTCAAAATACGGTTCATGTTAATAAATGTGGATGGGTGAGGCACTTATCAAGGCGAATTATTGTAGACATGCCAAGGAAGTCTTTTTCTGCACTACAAGATATAGTAAACGACCGGACGTAATATAACGCGGGTGAATCACACTGGAAAATATGTACGAGTAGCACAAATGAGTAAAGCTGAAAACCATAATGTATGGAAAAGTACGAGCATAAAGAAGGCCTTTATTCATCGGTGAGTGTCAAATGGCTAATGACGATGACGATGGTGACTCTATAAAAACCAAACAATAAAAAAATTACGAATAGATGCGAATATTTGTGTAAATATAGAATTAAGTAACTAAAATATAATCGTAAATTAAGCATTATGTCTGAGACTGAACATTACTAATAAATTTAATTTTACTGTTGTCATTTTACATCGTTAGAGATAAACCTGTGCAAGAAATAGAGAAACGTCATTGAATAAGAAACAAATATGATGTTAAACGATATACACCAAAGCTGTTATGAGAGAGATAAATGAACGAGATAGCACAAACAGAAAAAATTTCCTCTCATTCAACACACACAACCTGTTAGTGGAAACTGGCGACTAGAATTATCGTTTTCACAGAAATGTTGGGTATGCATAGAGCTTGACCTTGCACTCCACGAAAGAATCAAAAGACAAATTCAAAAGCCATTATTTATCTGAAACAAATTACTGGAAACGAGATTATCTGTTACAGGAAATCAAACATTTTGCATCACAAGAAACAAAACGCGTCCGGCGAGGGAACCTATAACTACAATTGCATCAACATAGTAACAAATTCAAACTGTCATGACTGATATCATTTCCTTACTGGAAAAGAAGTAGCATTTTTATTTTGCCTACTGGCTTCTGGTTTCGGTACTGAGCAACGTCATCAGGCCATCCTACGATCAAAAAATCATATTTTATAGTTAAAATAGTTCTATAATAAACATTCACGAAGTATTTTTCTTTATGAAAGCAAAAACATGATACAGAGTGCAACTTTAAAATACAGGAAGCCCCCTACCCATGGAAGCCAAGTTCGCCTCCCAAGTAGGTCTGCCATATACTAAATATGCTATGCTTTAAATAGATGAAAATTGCGGCCAAATATGTACAGAATTGCTTTCTTCCTTTAAAACGAATCACAAGGTAAAAGCTATCTGCAAAATAAAAATAGCATAGAATATAATATGCAATAAGATACCCGCCAGATCAGCCGAGGGTGCTAATGCGCTGCTTCCTGGACTCTGGTAGGCGCGTCAGCCCCGGACCCAATTCGCCCGGCGGATTAACCACGAGGGCCGGTGTACTCGCCAGCCTGGATGTGGTTTTTGGCGGTTTTCCACATCCCAGTAGGTGAGTATTGGGCTGGTCCCCATGTCCCGCCTCAGTTACACTACTCACAGACATTTGAAAAAACGTTCACACTATTTCATGGGTTACACAAGGCGCAGACAGCTGGGGTACACTAACTCCGTCCCAGGAGGTACAGGCTGGCGACAGGAAGGGAATCTGGCCACCCTCCAACACAACATCGCCAAATCCGTAGCAACAAGGACAACCCCACGTTTAAGTGGGACAGAGGCCCAGAGAAAATGATGATGATGATATGTAATCAGATAAGTAATTAGGCGAAGTATGAAACAGTCCCAACTGTATTAAGCATCAAATGCAAAACAAAAAAATTTAGGTTGCTATCTGTCTATTCACAGTTTTTATGCTGAGTGTGTAGAGTTATGCTCCAGCAGCATTACGGTTCGATAATTTTGGTACACTACATAAATGATGTAGTAAAAAGTAGGATTACCTGTAATATTCATAGCATTGGTAGGAAAGAAACAAATTCATATGTGAGAGAGAAACTGGGAGCTGACGAGAGCTCCTTGTTGTTTGTTTCTGTGTTTTGCACATAACTAGAACTGTACGTCGTGCAGCATTAGTCCATCGTATATTTTATATCCTCACAAAATAGAAATTGAGTTTTATAAGTAATAAAAATTAGTAAGCACATAATGTCTACGTTGTATACAGGGTGTCCCAGCTATCTTGTCCACCCAAAACATCTCTGGAACATTAACAGCTATTGGAAAACGACTTTCACCGGTATCAATGTAGGGCTGGGGCCCATGAATGTACATATTTGGAAACATTCTAAAACGAAGCATATGTGTTTTTTAACACAAACTTATGTTTTTTTAAATGGACCTCCTATATTTTTTCTTCAGCAATCCATAGCACGACAAAGCACATACACAATGGCGTTGATTGCATCGCAATATCCCCATTACATCCCGAGATATTGAGACGCGAAGTTGATGCTTGAAACACACCGACATGCGCTGCTAGCGCACGTCCTGAGGCTCAGGCGTGAACCCCATGCTGCCCGTAATCGCAGCAGAATGGCAGCAGACCGTATTATTCGTTTCGGACCTCTTGATAAGCATGGAAGTGTGATTACACATGTCAATCACATCGCGATTACGGGCAGCATGGGGTTCACGCCTGAGCCTCAGGACGTGCGCTAGCAGCGCATGTCGGGTGTTTCAAGCGTCAACTTCGCGTCTCAATATCTCGGGATGTAATGGGAATGTTTCGATGCAATCAACGCCATTGTGTTTGTGCTTTGTCATGCTATGGATTGCTGAAGAAAAAATATAGGAGGTCCATTTAAAAAAAACATAAGTTTGTATTAAAAAACACATATGCTTTCGTTTTAGAATGTTTCCAAATATGTACATTCATGGGCCCCAGCCCTACATTGATACCGGTGAAAGTCGTTTTCCAATAGCTGTTATTGTTCCAGAGATATTTTGGGTGGACAAGATAGTTGGGACACGCTGTATAACAAAAGAAATTAATTTTCTTGCACGAACAGTTTATATGCAGCACTATGTAATTATCGTTGTTATTTTGTACTAAATTTAACGTTCTTCATCTGTTCAAGGCAAGCTTTTCCTCTTGTTAATGGTAAGTGCGATAGTTGTTTAGCAATAACAGAAACATGTTTTACATAAGTTCTAAAAGTACTGAAGCGATGTCTGATATGTTTTTGTTTTGCATTTTTTGAAGGAAATTGGGTTTTATAGCTCTATATGATAGATCTCTATTTTTTACTACAACATCTATTTGTTTCACGTTATAAATCAACAATTTTCGAATTAAATCTCAATTAAACTTTGATAATTTCAGTTTTGCTGTAAGTATTGTTTATTATTAGATAACATACTGGAGGATAACTTTACAGAACAAAAATGTTCTGCATGTTACATGGCCATTTATATAACCTCACGCAGTTTCTAGACAGTTCACCGCTTCCAGTTTCTAGTGGAATCTAGTAAGACATTGACTGATATGCAAACAGAGAGATCGAAATGAGGTGACACTTACTCGTGATAACCTACGATAGTTTTACAAATCTCGGTGTATGGCACTATAAATCATCGATATGATCGTCAATCTTTTAATCAAGTATGTGTTGTTCATAATAATAGCATTTTGTACTGAAAATCAGAATTATTCAGATTGAAAAGATATTCAGCATTAAGACAGAACATTGTCGTAATGTGGTTATGAATTACTCCGCAACTATCAGTTGATCATCTTTGGTCGCATTTCGAGTTTTATTTTTCTATCATTGGCCCATTCCCAACTTAGTTTAAACTGTTTGTTTTTTCATCGAATGTCTAGGGGTGTTATTTCACGTCATGAACGACTTTCATACAGACGTGTTCACTGACATCTCCAAATGACACTAAGTCTGCCGGCCGTGGTGGCCGAGCGGTTCTAGGCGCTTAGTCCGCAACCGCGCGACTGCTACGGTCGCAGGTTCGAATCCTGCCCCGGGCATGGATGTGTGTGATGTCCTTAGGTTAGTTAGGTTTAAGTAGTTCTAAGTTCTAGGGGACTAATGACCACAGATATTAAGTCCCATAGTGCTCAGAGCCATTTGAACCATTTGACACTAAGTGTCTTTACCAAATTTGTCCGCCCGGTCCGACGAGATTCCCCGACTAACTTTGTCTATTGACAAGGTGTTGCTGCATCTGCACATCACGAAGTCCAGCAAATCGACGGGATGATTTTCTTAAGAATGATTATCTCTAGCAGGAGATCGCTCATCGGGTACGTTCATTTTGCTCAGCCTACCGCCTTTGGCGCGGAGCAGATGACTGGATCATAGGAAACACAGACTGTATACACACACCGCGGAATGTCTACGCCACGTTTGAACAACTCGTTCATTTTGAGTTCCAGCGCTAGTTCTTGCTCAGGCTCCTGCTAGCGACCGACGCAGTTGCGGTGGGGAGAAAAGTCAGACAAATGCGAGCGCATCCTGTGGTCGCGACACCATGGGAAAAGCGCCAGCTGTGAAATAGCAGCACTAGCTAGTCGGTGTTATGTATAACCAACAATGTCTTTGCTCTTCAATCCCCAGTGCGGGAACTTTTCATCGTTTTAGACAAAAATATAAGCTTGCAAAATGTTTAGTGTATTGTAAGACCCTGAATACTTCCAGGAAGTTCAATTTGCAAGCACACTACAGTAGTGGAACTATGAGAGCGTCAGTCCATTTTCTTAGTGCGGGTTGCCTACATCAGGGGCAGTTATGCACTCAGGGGCAAACCTATTGTTCTCTTTTGATTGACAGGTACTTAACTTATTGTTCTCCTAAAAGGACCCTTCCTTTTGATTAACAGGCACTTAACCTACTGTGCTCCCCACCACCTCCCCCTCGCTGCTAGAAGGACACATTCAGGTCTGAGTTATTGGAATAGGCCCCCCTCACTCTTATCACTTTGATTGACTACTTAATTAAACTGATCAATTAATTAACCTCTCCTCCTCTGGTAATCCCCCTCAACCCCCCCCAGAAAATGGTGGGAAGTTCAAATTCCATCAGGACAATGCAACACACCTCTACTAACCTAAGAAAATGGCGGGAAGATAGGTCTTTTGGGCTACCTCCACTAACCTAGGTCATCCAACCACCACCTCTTCCTAGGAAATGGCGGAAAGAGAAATTGACCTCTGCTGGACATAAGTCTTTATTTTGTATGCACTATTTATTTAAAGAATTAGAGGCAGTACTACCATCAAATGTAATCGCCATGGGGTCCAGAGTCAAACTGACCTAGTACACAGAACTGCCATAAGAGAGCGGTGTCGTCTGTTCCATGACATAAACCAAGATGGTGGTCTAGGTGGTGGTGGGGGGGGGGGGGAGGAATGAAGGGAAACAGTGTGGTTGCCATGGGGTATGGAGTCCAACTGACCTAGTACACACTACAGCAACCAGAGGGCGCTGACGTCCATTCCGTGATGTAATCAAAGATGGCAGTGATAGTACAGGGTTATTACAAATGATTGAAGCGATTTCACAGCTCTACAATAACTTTATTATTTGAGATATTTTCACAATGCTTTGCACACACATACAAAAACTCAAAAAGTTTTTTTAGGCATTCACAAATTTTCGATATGTGCCCCTTTGGTGATTCGGCAGACATCAAGCCGATAATCAAGTTCCTCCCACACTCGGCGCAGCATGTCCCCATCAATGAGTTCGAAAGCATCGTTGATGCGAGCTCGCAGTTCTGGCACGTTTCTTGGTAGAGGTGGTTTAAACACTGAATCTTTCACATAACCCCACAGAAAGAAATCGCATGGGGTTAAGTCGGGAGAGCGTGGAGGCCATGACATGAATTGCTGATCATGATCTCCACCACGACCGATCCATCTGTTTTCCAATCTCCTGTTTAAGAAATGCCGAACATCATGATGGAAGTGCAGTGGAGCACCATCCTGTTGAAAGATGAAGTCGGAGCTGTCGGTTTCCAGTTGTGGCATGAGCCAATTTTCCAGCATGTCCAGATACACGTGTCCTGTAACGTTTTTTTCGCAGAAGAAAAAGGGGCCGTAAACTTTATACCCTGAGATTGCACAAAACACGTTAACTTTTGGTGAATCGCGAATTTGCTGCACGAATGTGTGAGGAATCTCTACCGCCCAGATTTGCACGTTGTGTCTGTTCACTTCACCATTAAGAAAAATTGTTGCTTCATCACTGAAAACAAGTTTCGCACTGAACGCATCCTCTTCCATGAGCTGTTGCAACCGCGCCGAAAATTCAAAGCGTTTGACTTTGTCATCGGGTGTCAGGGCTTGTAGCAATTGTAAACGGTAAGGCTTCTGCTTTAGCCTTTTCAGTAAGATTTTCCAAACCGTCGGCTGTGGTACGTTTAGCTCCCTGCTTGCTTTATTCGTCGACTTCCGCGGGCTACGTGTGAAACTTGCCCGCACGCGTTCAACCGTTTCTTCGCTCACTGCAGGCCGACCCGTTGATTTCCCCTTACAGAGGCATCCAGAAGCTTTAAACTGCTCATACCATCGCCGAATGGAGTTAGCAGTTGGTGGATCTTCGTTGAACTTCGTCCTGAAGTGTCGTTGCACTGTTATGACTGACTGATGTAAGTGCATTTCAAGCACGACATACGCTTTCTCGGCTCCTGTCGCCGTTTTGTCTCACTGCGCTCTCGACCGCTCTGGCGGCAGAAACCTGAAGTGCGGATTCAGCCGAACAAAACTTTATGCGTTTTTCTACGTATCTGTAGTGTGTCGTGACCATATGTCAATGAATGGAGCTACAGTGAATTTATGAAATCGCTTCAATCAGTTGTAATAGCCCTGTAGGAGGGAAACAGTGTGATCACCACGGGATCCAGAGTCCAACTGACCTAGTACACAGTACTGCCTCCAAAGGGCGCTGTCGTCCATTCTGTGATGTAATCCAAGATGGCTGTTTGGAGGGGAAAATGGCTCAGCCTGCACTGGGCTGCTGGAGAGAGTAAGGGGTGTACTTTATTTATCTTGGAACAATTTACTTATGGATGGATTTTAGATGGTATATTTATCACACTGATACAAAACACACTCTCTGGCATGCTTGGGATCACGCCACACAGCCTACAGTCCTGTAAACTACTTATAAATTACCGAAATAATGCTCTGCAGACACACAAACGACCCCTAAATTACCGAAATAATTTCAATGCACAGCACACACACATGCAAACTCCTCCTAAGTAATGCAGTACACCAATGTGCAGCAACAAAATCAATGCGTAAACAGTCCAAATAGTGCATAGCACAGCCTACAGACCTGCTCACAAAATAATGCAACAGATATGCAGACAACGTGCACAGGCACTGCCCGCCACTCTCTGTCCACTGTGCCACAAGGGAGGCTACCCCACACGCTCCCAGAAGTTGGGATGCACCAGCAGCCCCTGCAAAGTGATGTGGCCATCAGCTACCAAGCCACGCACAGGTGCCCATTCAAATCCCTCAAGTATGAGGAGGCGGCATCCCTTTCACACTTTACACATGAGAAATTCCTCTCGAAATACGTGAGGCACTGTTGCTGATGCGACCGTACGGGAGTGAAGACATATTTGCAGAGCGCAGATGCTCCAAGGGTGCACACGCTCCGACGCTGCCGTGAGCCATCGCTGGACGCAAGCCAGCATGAGCCATTTCTCTCGCAACGCTGCTGCCTACAGCCAGCAGGTAAAAGCTGGGTGTAGTTTCGGGTATACAGTCAGAGTTCTTCGAATGTTATACTGACGTCACAAAACTCCAAGGCACACTCACGCCAGTCCCATATGCGAGACACCTCTGGGCAGCACGTGTGTTTGCCATTGCTGACAAAATACCACAGGGTGCATTGTTCCTAGCGATCCTAACAGGACACCCGAGCTGCATCTAGCCATGTACATGTACCCAGCATGGCTGACACATCTCTGTGAAATGTTCATTCTGCTGTCAACATACATCTCAGAAACATTAAACGTTATCACCGCTAAAAGCCGTCATCATATCTGTGCACGCTCGTGAAAACACCATTATTCATAAAAGCATCCTTGTTGTTTGCAAAGAGAGCACTGTCAAACCGCAGACGGGGGAAAATCAGAACAAGTACGCAAACAGAATTCGAAACACTGTCTTACAGAAGACAAAAATGGCGTGATATTCTGTATCCTACAGCTATAGGCCTGGAGATGTCCTAATGCCACAGTGGTGGATAAGTAATGGCATCCCTGCCAGAGACTGATGGTCTGCTTCAGCTTGTCTTTGAACTCTTGCTTTCTCAGAACTTTCTGTACATACCTTGACTCCATCTTGTTCGAATCAGTTAGTACATGTTCCTATGTCCGGACATAAAGGATGTCTTCTAAATAAATCATGCATTATGATTGGTTCTTATCGAATTTACCCCCCAAATAACTAATGCCGCTGGTTTGGAAGCATCGGCCGCCTTTTCTTTCTTTCTGCAGACGAGACTTTCAGTGGCAAAAAGCTATTTTACACAGATCGCCATATTTCCCCGACAATTAAACCCTACAAAGAGGCTCTACATATCATCAAATACCCAAAGACTCTTACTCAGTTCCACTACTCTCCCACTGAGAACAGGAGCTTGAATATTAGAGTGTGAAACCAATCTCCAATGCAGCAATATATCACCACATACTGTGTCGATGTAGTAAACATACAGTTGGTATCCTGTGCCATACAAATTCATCCCTTTCACATCATCTGTACATATACCGCTACCACAGACAGCACCGTATATACCCCTCACAGCAGTACATATTTTCTCCAAAGCCAACAGTCACTAGTCTTCCACTCCCAGCACATGACGAGAGCGCCCTCAGTAGACCAAAGCCACTCTCAAGACTGTTCTACAAATTCGGGCTCATTTACCTGCGGCACAAATGCGTTACTGTTCCTGGTCCAGACATGATTGTTTGCTTGCTTTTCCACACCCATATCCAGACTCCGGGATTACACTAACACATATATTTTCACATGGTTTGCCATAATATTATACCATTTTCGCGGTACTTCTCGATACCAAGCGCACAGCAGTATCCTACATATCGCTCACACAACCTAATTCTGAAGATATAGACAGAAATTATTTCTCTACAAACCGAAACTGTAGCCAGGCAGGGCGTGCTGTAAACCACTGAGTAACTAGAAACTTATGCTGTCTGCGAAGATCTTTACTTGAGAACTCGAAAAAAAATAGAGGAAACTGATATTTCCACTCTCGAATACCGATGTCGGTGATGAAGCAGATTCCAAATCATCCCTATAATATAAAAGGTCAACTAAGATTTTTCCCATGTCTAGAGAACCAGCAAACATGTCTTTCACCTGCTGGATGCACACATAGCAATCGAGTCTCCCTCAACTAAATAAAAGAGTTAAATGTGCAGAAGCAGTCAGGTGGACAATTTACAAGGGGGGGGGGGGGGGGGGGGGGAATAACTGTCCAGTGCGAACACACTTCCATATTCAGTCTTCTCACATTTCCACCCTTTTACGAAAGCTATCCAACACATGTTGCGTATTAGTTCGCTATTCGGCCGTCTACAGGACAACATGGATAAGTCATCTACATTCCTACACTCCAACAGGCCTATGCATTCGTACAGCTCCTACAGTTAAAGGGAAACGTCAATCATTCCTGCGATAGGTCACCAGCGCTGCACACCAAGCACGCGCAGGTAGAATCATCATCCTAAGAAATTGGTCACATATATATTTTATCCCTCTACTTACAACTAAATGTTACGATCGCAGTCCCAGTGGAACGACATTCGACAATGAGCGAAGTATCAAAAATACACTGTGCTGACGGCTGCGGCTCTGGAAATAGAAATATCGATACCATTCTTATGACTTGACATACTCTTCCCTTTACTATCACAGTACTCGACGGAAAACCAAACCTTCCTTACGAATGTACAGTCATTTGCTTTGCATAAGCCTGATGCCCAAGGCGAACCTATCACACACACCCTACTACTAAGTATAATACTTAGTCAATAACTGATTGCTGGCGATATGAAATAATATGGACAGAAAATCAACAACGAATGGAGGACATGTCTCATACGTTTTCTTGTGAGTGCTACCACCGTGTGTTAGAAAGAGAGGTTTAATCATCTTACAAACCGCTATATGTTAAGAAAAACGCAACCACATTACCGTCACAAGCGATCTTGGTTCTAGATGTGCAAACAAGTATTCATGTTAAAAACTATACTGGCTTTATAAAGCCACGTATGGCATTACCTACTAATTACGTGGTTTTTCCAGAAAAATACTGAGACGGTGAACGTAGGAGTGTATATTATCAGACCAGCAGTCTCGTTACATGTAGCCCACGATGCAACCTCGTCATAAAATCACTGAATTTTGAAAGTGATTCGGCTAAGGAGCGTGGTATGAACCCGGTATTCGCAACACACTCATGCCGCCGCCACTAGATATTTCTCCAGTATTTGTAATGCATTCTGTCTCAATGCAATGTCAGAGGTTCTGCAATATATCCACTGAATTATAGACGATGACCGATTGAGAAGAATCACAAACAGTAGTAGATGGTGTGCTGATTGAGGTCGTAAGAAATGTACACTAGCTTCTCAGATCTGTAGTGCTACGCTGTCCGCTAGTAAGTCTGTCTGGGATTTGGAATCAAGTCCACCCCCATTCAAACACATACCTGCATTGGATCCTATGGAGAAGTCTTTTAATGATTACAACCAGTAGCGAATTATATTTCTGGCACCCTCATATCTCGAAACGAGTCACCTTTCTCGAACCTATCTGCTACAGTAAAATTCAGTTTTAGGTAGCCCCTATTCATCCTGCAACTGCTCCCTCAGACTCTGCGCTACCATCCCTGCAGCTTTGCGCACGTGATCGTTCCAATGTAAGTCGGAACTGAGTAGGGGTCGGAGGAAACTATATCTACCACCTCCTGCAACCCGTGTAGAAACAGGCGAAGATGAGTTATTGTGACAGAAGTGTGTTTTGACCATTCGATGGAAACGAAGCCTGCTCCTGCAACACAAGATAGTATAAGAGATGGTACTGGAACTGGGGAAAGGATGTGGATTTTGCTACTGCATTGTGGTGCTTCTCTAAACAACAAGCAGGTACTACATATCCACGTCCCACAGGGCCCATTAACGTCTGTCACCCCAACATTCTATCATCGTTATTCTATTCCATACACGAGAGAAAAATTACGAACTATAAAAGTTCCACTAACTTCATCCGATAGAGAACTCAATAAGATTTTTACCGTATCTCTCTCCTCCCATATATCGAAAAAAACTACCGTAGGTGTGCCAGCATCGAGCAAATGTGACGATGCTATTAAAAATACAGGTGTTGATCCAGTGCACAGACCAGTTTAAAGTTTCATCAACTGTACTGTAGGAGAATAACCATATTCCACAGACCATACTGTAAGTCGCAAGAGACGCTCCCTGTAACCCTGTGGCGTTGTCTCAAACATTGTTTTTTTTTCTGCTGTAAGACGCTTTGTACACTGCCATACATATTGCTTTTCCGCCACAACTTCGAGGTCTGTGTCAGGTTCTAAACTGACATTAACACGTTCTGATCCACTGCCTCTCGCAGAAAACTCCGTCTACCATAACACTCCACACACACACACTGAATGATTTTAAATGAAAGACATTTACAACATAAGGAAACTGGAAGAGATCTGTCCGATAGTGGTTGACGACCTCTACATTTAAACTCACATACCACACTGACGGAATAGCTGATGGCTCTGCGTTCCATTTCGACTGATTCCGCACATTCCAGTCATGTACACGATCACTGTTTTGGTGCTATCCATCCCCAGAAAGTGTTGTCCCTGCATCAAATCTCTTTCTCCAACTCAAACAAGCGACGTCAGTCAATCATTATGTGGTACAAACAGTATGCCAGTGGACGGACGGGGTGGAAAAGACACCATCAATGTACTCTAATAATAAGCATCACGGTTGATATTGTGAACAATTTTAGCAATTTTACAGTAATTTCAACACCGAACTATGCTGCAACAGCATGTTTCCCAATTTCATTAGCATAGCTAATTCGCCCCCCTCTCTACTTTGCGAGTATCATTGCGAATATACACTCCTGGAAATTGAAATAAGAACACCGTGAATTCATTGTCCCAGGAAGGGGAAACTTTATTGACACATTCCTGGGGTCAGATACATCACATGATCACACTGACAAAACCACAGGCACATAGACACAGGCAACAGAGCATGCACAATGTCGGCACTAGTACAGTGTATATCCACCTTTCGCAGCAATGCAGGCTGCTATTCTCCCATGGAGACGATCGTAGAGATGCTGGATGTAGTCCTGTGGAACGGCTTGCCATGCCATTTCCACCTGGCGCCTCAGTTGGACCAGCGTTCGTGCTGGACGTGCAGACCGCGTGAGACGACGCTTCATCCAGTCCCAAACATGCTCAATGGGGGACAGATCCGGAGATCTTGCTGGCCAGGGTAGTTGACTTACACCTTCTAGAGCACGTTGGGTGGCACGGGATACATGCGGACGTGCATTGTCCTGTTGGAACAGCAAGTTCCCTTGCCGGTCTAGGAATGGTAGAACGATGGGTTCGATGACGGTTTGGATGTACCGTGCACTATTCAGTGTCCCCTCGACGATCACCAGTGGTGTACGGCCAGTGTAGGAGATCGCTCCCCACACCATGATGCCGGGTGTTGGCCCTGTGTGCCTCGGTCGTATGCAGTCCTGATTGTGGCGCTCACCTGCACGGCGCCAAACACGCATACGACCATCATTGGTACCAAGGCAGAAGCGACTCTCATCGCTGAAGACGACACGTCTCCATTCGTCCCTCCATTCACGCCTGTCGCGACACCACTGGAGGCGGGCTGCACGATGTTGGGGCGTGAGCGGAAGACGGCCTAACGGTGTGCGGGACCGTAGCCCAGCTTCATGGAGACGGTTGCGAATGGTCCTCGCCGATACCCCAGGAGCAACAGTGTCCCTAATTTGCTGGGAAGTGGCGGTGCGGTCCCCTACGGCACTGCGTAGGATCCTACGGTCTTGGCGTGCATCCGTGCGTCGCTGCGGTCCGGTCCCAGGTCGACGGGCACGTGCACCTTCCGCCGACCACTGGCGACAACATCGATGTACTGTGGAGACCTCACGCCCCACGTGTTGAGCAATTCGGCGGTACGTCCACCCGGCCTCCCGCATGCCCACTATACGCCCTCGCTCAAAGTCCGTCAGCTGCGCATACGGTTCACGTCCACGCTGTCGCGGCATGCTACCAGTGTTAAAGACTGCGATGGAGCTCCGTATGCCACGGCAAACTGGCTGACACTGACGGCGGCGGTGCACAAATGCTGCGCAGCTAGCGCCATTCGACGGCCAACACCGCGGTTCCTGGTGTGTCCGCTGTGCCGTGCGTGTTATCATTGCTTGTACAGCCCTCTCGCAGTGTCCGGAGCAAGTATGGTGGGTCTGACACACCGGTGTCAATGTGTTCTTTTTTCCATTTCCAGGAGGGTAGATAGATGACTCTGCAGTAAATCCATTTATTGTTAATTGTCAAACTCATATATCATCAAAGTATACCAGACAGCGCTCAACGTATTTCTAACACCTCGAGCGTAGTGCTTACTCTACGATTTTTCTCTATGCTGATGGGAATCACAGAGCATTCTCACAGTCTAAGGGTAAAATTAGAGACTGAAAGACCCCTCACACTGTCATTGACTAGCCCGCTCTGCAGCACCGTTACCGATTTAATCTGCAACCGGCCAGAAGTAGACCACTACATTCCATGTCTCGTGAATGAATGGAGCTAGCCAAGTCCTCGCCCATCCAAGTACACAAGATTTCTCCAGATGCACCCATGTCGAGCAGGTTAGCACTCCTTATCGGTGTATAGTAACACATTTGAAAGTGTTGTGATGTAATAGCAGACTGTTAAGAAGAACAAGAAACGGGTGATTTTTATGCATGATGGAGCTCCAGATAGACGGAGTTCGAAGCATTTTACGGAAATCAACTACGCTATCAACTCTAAAGTATTGTCCTAGAGTCTAGGATCAGTATCTTGAAGGTATTCGTAAGAGAGAACGCCGGCCGCGGTGGCCGAGCGGATCTATGCGCTTCAGTCTGGAACCGCGCGACTGCTACGGTCGCAGGTTCGAATCCTGCCTCGGGCATAGATGTGTGTGATGTCCTTAGGTTACTTAGGTTTAAGTAGTTCTATGTTCTAGGAGACTGATGACCTCAGATGTTGAGTCCAATAGTGCTCAGAGCCATTTTTTAAGAGAGAACATAAACATACGCACTGCTAAGGCTACAACATTCCGCACTTAAAACACGCAATAATGTGAGATCACATGAGTTTCTGACCTATCAGTCATGTGGAATGTAGCGCTGTTAATATTCCAATGTAAGAAACATATTTCGAGGGCATGACATACATCCTTCTTGCAGGTAAACTATGGTATCGAACCGTAACCCGAGAAATCTACTTCCTTAAAACAGTGGCTCTGTGTAATAGATGCACGATATAGCTTTCCAGAGATGTATAGCGTCCACTGACCACATCTGATAACGGTTCAGAAATTATACTATGCCCACATCAGTCCTACATAAAATGATCGTTAGTAATGGACAAAACTTCTTACAAGAAAACAGATAAACGCATAGCAGCAGCTTCCGACATGTGAAATTACAAGTCATGTCGCCACTACCTTTGAAAACAGCACATCTGTCAAGCACATGTATACACAGAGGATTGCACCTATCGCTAACTTAGTTATGAAACATAAGTATCGACTTTACACTTGAGGTGCGACAGGGGGATAGAGTACATCCTACAAATCATAGTTCGTTTAGAAGAATGTCATGTTTCATCACACATGAGATGGAAGTCCTCCGATAACCAGCAGGTTTACCGTTTTTCTTAGAATGATGATTCTATCTGTCCATGCTTAATGTGCAACGCCGGTGACCTATGGCAGGAAACATTCACGTTTTCCATTAACTGTAGGAGCTGTCCGAATGCAGGGGCTTGTTGGAGTGTAGGAACGTAGATGACTGAACGGTGTTGTCCTCTGGACGACCGAATAGGGAACTAATACTTAATATGTGTTGGATAGCTTCCATTCAGATGGCTCTAAGCACTATGGGACTTAACATCTGAGGCCATCAGTCACCTAGACTTAGAACTACTTAAACCTAACTAACCAAAGGACATCACACACACCCATGCCCGAGGCAGGACTCGAACCTGCGACTGCAGCAGCAGCGAGGTTCCAGACTGAAGCGCCTAGAACCGCTCGGCCACAGCGGCCAGCATAGCTTTCGTGATAGCGTGGAAATGTGAGAAGACTGAATATGGAGGTGTGTTCGCGCTGGACAGTTATTCCCTCCCGTGTAAAGTGTCCATTTCACTGCTTCTGCACATTTCGCTCTTTTATTTAGTTGAGGGAGAATCGATTGCGGTGGTGCATTTAGCAGGTGAAAGACACGTTTGCTTGTTCTCTAGACATGGGAAAAACCTTAGTTGACCTTGTAAATTATAGGGATAATTTGAAATCTGCTACATCACCGACATCGGTATTCGCGAGTGGAAATATCAGTTTCCTCTATTTCTTTTCGAGTTCTCAAGTAAAGGTCTTCACAGACAGGATCAGTTTCTAGTTACTCAGTGGTTTACAGCACACCCCACCTGGCTAAAGTCTCGGGTTTGTAGAGAAATAATTGCTGTCTACATCTTCGGAATTATGTTGTGCGAGCGATACGTAGGATACTGCTGTGTGCTTGATATCGAGAAGTACCGCGAAAATGATATAATATTATGGCAAAGCATGTGGAAAGTGTTTGTGTAATCCCAGAGTCTGTAGATGGGTGTAGAAAAGCAAGCAAACAATCAGGTCTGGACCAGGAACAGTAACGCATTTGTGCCACAGGTAAATGAGCCCAAATTTTTAGAACAGTTCTGAGAGTGACTTTGGTCCACTGAGTGCGCTCTGGTCACACATCGGAAGTGGAAGACTAATGACTGTAGGCTGTGGGGAAAATATCTAGTGCTGCGAGGGGTATATACAGTGCTGTCTGTGATAGCGGAATATGTACAAATGATGTAAGAGGGGTGATTTTGTATGGCGCAGGATACGAATTGTATGTTTACCACACTGACATGATGCATGGTGATATATTGCTCGGCTGGAGATTGGTTTCACACTCTGATACTCAAGCTCCTGTCCTCAGTGGGAGAGCAGTGAAACTAAGAGTCTTTCCTTATTTGACAATATGTAGAGGCACTTTGTAGGGTTTAATTGTCTGTGAAATATGGCGATCTGTGTAAAATAGTTTTTTGCCGCTGAAAGTCTCGTCTGCAGAAAGAAAGAAAAGGCAGACAATGCTTCCACACCAGCAGCATCAGTTATTCGGAGGGTAAGCTCGATAAGAGCCAATAATAATGCTCGATTCATTCAGGAAACATCCTTTGTGTTGGGATTTAGGAATGTCTACCAACTGATTCAAACAAGATGGAGACAAGGTAAGCACGGAAAGTTCTGAGAAAGCAAGAGTTCAAAGGAATGTTGAAGCAGACCATCAATCATTGGCAGGGATACCGTCACTCATCTACCACTGTGGCATTAGGACGTCTCCAGACCTGTAGATGTAGGATATGGAATATTCACGCCATTTTTCTCTTCTGTAAGGCAGTTCTTCGAATTCTGTTTGTGTGATTGTTCTGAATTCCCCCCATCTGCGCTTAGAAAGTGCTCTCTTTCCAAACAACAACAACAACGGTTTTATGAATAATGGTGTTTTCGCGAGTATGATAAGAATTAACGTTTCTGAGATGTATATTGCTAGCAGGAAAAACTTTTCAAAGCGATGTGTCAGCCACGCTGGGGAAGCGTACACGGCTAGGTGCAGCTCGCATGTCCATTAGGATTGCTAGGAACAATGCACCCTGTGCTATTCTGTCAGCAATAGTAAACAAACATTCTACCCAGAGGCGTCTCGCATACGGGACCCGCATGAGCGCGCTTTGGAGTTTTGTGACGTCTGGATAACACTCGAAGAACTCTAACTGTATACCCGAAAATAGACCCAACTTTTACTTGCCGGCTGTAGGCAGCAGCGTCGTGAGTGCAATGGCTCACGCTGGCTTGCATCCGGCGGCAGCTCGCGGCGGCGTCGTAGCGTTTGTGGCCTTGGAGCATCTGCACTCTGCAACCAGGTCTCCTCTCCTGTCCGGTCGCGTCAGCATTGGTGCCTAGGTGATCACATATTTCGAGAGGAGTTTCTCAGGTGTCAGGTATGAAAGGAGGATATCGCTTCATGGTTGAGGGACACAAACGGGCACCTGTGTGTGGCTTGACAGCTGACGGCCACGTCACTGCACAGGAGCTACTGGTGCATCCCGACTTCTGGGAGCATGTGTGATACCCTCCTGTGCGGTCCAACGGACAGGGAGCGGCGGGCAGCGCCTGCACACTTTGTTTGCGTGTCTGTTGCATTATTTTGTGAGCTGGTCTGTAGGCTGTACTACGCTTTATTTGGACAGTTTACGAGTTGATTTTGTGTCTGCACATCGGTGTACTGCATTATTTAGGGGGAGTTTGCATGTGTGTATTTCGGTTATTTAGGAGTCGTTTGCGTGTCTGCAGAGCGTTATTCCGGTAATTTATGAGTATTCTCCAGGTCTGTAGGCTGTGTGGCGTGACCCCAAGCATGTCAGAGCATGTGTTTTGTATCAGTGTGATAAATATCCTATCTAAACTCCATCCCTAAGTAAATTGTTCCAAAATAAATGAAGTACACTCCTTCCTCTCTCCAACAGCCCAGATCAGGCCGAGTCATTTTCCCCTCCAAACAGCCATCTTGGGTTATGATACAGAACAGATGACAGTCATTTTCCCCTCCAAACAGCCATCTTGGGTTATGACACAGAACAGATGACAGGGCCCTCTGGTGGCGGTACTGTGTATTAGGTCAGCTAGACTCCAGACTCCATGGCGACTACACTTGATGGTAGTACTGCCTGTAATTGTTTAAATAAATAGTGCATGCAAAATAAAGTCTTATATCCAGCACAGGTCGATTACTCTTCCTGCCATTTCCTAGGACAAGGTGGCGGTCAGATTACTTAGGTTAGTGGAGGCAGTGCAGCTGGCCTTTCTTTCCTGTCATTTTCTTAGCTTAGTAGAGATAGCCCAAGTGGCCTTTCTTCACCGCCAAAATTTAAATTTTCCTCCAACCCATAGGAAGAGGTGGCTGTCGGATGACTTAGGTTAGTGGAGGTAGCCCAATTGAACTATCTTCCTGCCATATTCTTAGGTTAGTAGAGGTGTGTTGCATTGTCCTGATGGAATTAGAACTTCCTGCCATTTTCCGGGGGAGCGGAGAGGAGGGGGATTACCAGAGGAGAGGTTAATTAATTGATCAGTTTAATTAAGTATTCAGTCAAATTGATATGAATGAGAAGAGGCCCTATTCCAATAGCTCAGGCCCAAAAGTGTACCTGTAGCAGTGAGGGGGGAGGGGGTTTGGGGTGGGGGAGGGGGCAGGGGGAACTATAGTTTAAGTGCTTGTCAATCAAAAGGAGGGATCCTTTTAGCAGAACAATAGGTTAAGTACCTGTCAATCAAAGGAGAACAATAGGTTCATCCCTGAGACCATACCTGCCCCTGACGTAGGCAACCCTCACTAAGAAAATGGACTGACGTTCTCCTAGCTCCACTATTCACTAAAAGTCTTACCATCTCAAAGAATACAGACATAGGAAATTTTAGGGGCCTGAGTGTATACAAGAGATTTTAAAACTTTCAAGGGGAGGTCACAAAGTTTGGATCAAGAGGTTGCTTCCAGCTTCGTACTATTTTGAGTAGTCCATTAGGATAACAATATGCACAAGTAGTAAAGCACAAAACGTAGGCAATTTGGAGAAAATCGCAAGAGAACTTTTACACGTCGGATATGGACCAGTGCGATGCGGCTCTAAGCATGGGACGGTGGCCGTTAAGTGGTCAGCATTCAAGCTGAGTAATCGTTAGATCGCTGGAAGGGGTACTGATTATTGTTTGTGTTGTTTTTTAACTGTATATTTCTTCCAATATCGGTCATATTGTTTTAAATACATGACATTGGAAAGACAATGTAATGAAAAAAACAACTGTACTTTCAAGAACATTTGTTAAATTTTGCCATGGTATTTCGCTGTTCACTAATTTTAATTATTATTACAAATTTTATATCTACATCTACATTTATACTCCGCAAGCCACTTTACGTGCCACTGTCATTACCTCCCTTTCCGGTTCCAGTCGCGTATGGTTCGCGGAAAGAACGACTGCCGGAAAGCCTCTGTGTGCGCTCGAATCTCTCTAATTTTTCATTCGTGATCTCCTCAGGAGGTATAAGTAGGGGGAAGCAATATATTCGATACCTCATCCAGAAACGCACCCTCTCGAAACCTGGACAGCAAGCTACAACGCGATGCAGAGCGCCTCTCTTGCAGAGTCTGCCGCTGGAGTTTGCTAAACATCTCCGTAACGCTATCACGCTTACCAAATAACCCTGTGACGAAACGCGCCGCTCTTCTTTGGATCTTCTCTATCTCCTCCGTCAACCCGACCTGGTACGGATCCCACACTGATGACCAATACTAAAGTATAGGTCGAACGAGTATTTTGTAAGCCACCTCCTTTGTTGATGGACTACATTTTCTAAGGACTCTCCCAATGAATCTCAACCTGGTACCCGCCTTGCCAGCAATTAATTTTTTATGATCATTCCACTTCAAATCGTTCCACACGCATACACCCAGATATTTTACAGACGTAACTACTACCAGTGTTTGTTCCGCTGTTATATAATGATACAGTAAAGGATCCTTCTTTCTATGTAATCCCAATACATTACATTTGTCTATGTTAAGGGTCAGTTGCCACTCCCTGCACCAAGTGCCTATCCGCTGCAGATCTTCCTGCATTTCCCTAGAATTTTCTAATGCTGCAACTTCTCTGTAAACTACAGTATCATCCGCGAAAAGCCACATGGAACTTCCGACACTATCTACTAGGTCATTTATACGTATTGTGAAAAGCAGTGGTCCCATAACAGTCCCCTGTGGCACGCCAGAGGTTACTTTAACGTCTGTAGACGTCTCTCCATTGAGAACAACATGCTGTGTTCTGTTTGCTAAAAACTCTTCAATCCAGCCACACAGCTGGTCTGATATACCGTTGGCTCTTACTTTGTTTATCAGGTGACACTGCGGAACTGTATCGAACGCCTTCCGGAAGTCAAGGAAAATAGCATCTACCTCGGAACCTGTATCTAATATTTTCTGGGTCTCATGAACAAATAAAGCGAGTTGGGTCTCACACGATCGCTGTTTCCGGAATCCATGTTGATTCCTTCAGATTAGATTCTGGGTTTCCAGAAACGATATGATACGTGAGCAAAAAACATGTTCTAAAATTCTACAACACATCGACGTCAGAGATATAGGTATATAGTTTTGCGCATCTGCTCGACGACCCTTCTTGAAGACTGGGACTACCTGTGCTCTTTTCCAAACATTTGGAACCTTCCGTTCCTCTAGAGACTTGCGGTACACGGCTATTAGAAGGGGGGCAAGTTCTTTCGCGTACTCTGTGTAGAATCGAACTGGTATCCCGTCAGGTCCAGTGGACTTTCCTCTGTTGAGTGATTCCAGTTTCTTTTCTATTCCTTGGATACTTTCGATGTCAGCCATTTTTTCGTTTGTGCGAGGATTTGGAGAAGGAACTGCAGTGCGGTCTTCCTCTGTGAAACAGCTTTGGAGAAAGATGTTTAGTATTTCAGCTTTACGCGTGTCATCCTCTGTTTCAATGCCACCAATATCCCGGAGTGTCTGGATATGCTGTTTCGAGCCACTTACTGATTTAACGTAAGACCAGAACTTCCTAGGAATTTCTGTCAAGTCGGTACATAGAATTTTACTTTCGAATTCACGGAACGCTTCACGCATAGCCCTCCTTACGCTAACTTTGACATCGTTTAGCTTCTGTTTGTCTGAGAGGTTTTGGCTGCGTTTAAACTTGCAATGAAGCTCTCTTTGCTTTCGCAGTAGTTTCCTAACTTTGTTGTTGAACAACGGTGGGTTTTCCCGTCCCTCACAGTTTTGCTCGGCACGTACCTGTCTAAAACGCATTTTACGATTGCCTTGAACTTTTTCCATAAACACTCAACATTGTCAGTGTCGGAACACAAATTTTCGATTTGATCTGTTAGGTAGTCTGAAATCTGCCTTCTATTACTCTTGCTAAACAGATAAACCTTCCTCCCTTTTTTTATATTCCTATTTACTTCCATATTCAGGGATGCTGCAACGGCCTTATGATAACTGATTCCCTGTTCTGCGCTTACTGAGTCGAAAATTTCGGGTCTGTTTGTTATCAGTAGGTCCAAGATGTTATCTCCACGAGTCGGTTCTCTGTTTAATTGCTCGAGGTAATTTTCGGATAGTGCACTCAGTATAATGTCACTCGATGCTCTGTCCCTACCACCCGTCCTAAAAATCTGAGTGTCCCAGTCTATATCTGGTAAATTGAAATCTCCACCTAAGACTATAACATGCTGAGAAAATTTAAGTGAAATGTATTCCGGATTTTCTCTCAGTTGTTCTGCCACTAATGCTGCTGAGTCGGGAGGTCGGTAAAAGGAGCCAATTATTAACCTAGCTCGGTTGTTGAGTGTAACCTCCACCCACAATAATTCACAGGAACTATCCACTTCTACTTCACTACAGGATAAACTACTGCTAACAGCGACAAACACGCCACCACCGGTTGCATGCAATCTATCCTTTCTAAACACCGTCTGTGCCTTCTTAAAAATTTCGGCAGGATTTATCTCTGGCTTCAGCCAGATTTCGGTACCTATAACGATTTCAGCTTCGGTGCTTTCTATCAGCACTTGAAGTTCCGGTACTTTACCAATGCAGCTTCGACAGTTTACAATTACAATACCGATTGCTGCTTGGTCTCCGCATGTCCTGACTTTGCCCCGCACCCTTTGAGGCTGTTGCCCTTTCTGTACTTGCCCGAGGCCATCTAACCTAAAAAACCGTCCAGTCCACGCCCCACAACCCTTGCTACCCGTGTAGCCGCCTGCTGCGAGTAGTGGACTCCTGACCTATCCAGCGGAACCCGAAACCCCACCACCCTATGGCGCAAGTCGAGGAATCTGCAGCCCACACGGTCGCAGAACCGTCTCAGCCTCTGATTCAGACCCTCCACTCGGCTCTGTACCAAAGGTCCGCAGTGAGTCCTGTCGACGATGCTGCAGATGGTGAGCTCTGCTTTCATCCGACTAGAGAGACTGGCAGTCTTCACCAAATCAGATAGCCGCCGGAAGCCAGAGCGGATTTCCTCCGATCCATAGCGACACACATCATTGGTGCCGACATGAGCGACCACCTGCAGATGGGTGACTTTCGACAAGTAAACGACCAAACATTAAAGTTTTCTTGAAAATGTATGCCTGTTATAATTTGCGAAATCCCTTATACCTGCCATCGGTTCAGGCACCTGGAACTGCTTTGCATCTGGATGCTTCTAAGTGCAGACACAGGTTTCAAGGTCGAAGTACAGGCTTGGAAAGCCCAACTCAGACATCAATAAATAATGGTATAAGTAACTTTATTCAATAATACAATGAGCTAAAATATGTCGGACTATAAGGGTAAAAGGCAGATACAAAACGTCAGTTAAAAGATGTGTTCGTGTACTGTGTACTTCAAGAAGCAGATCTTATTCGCAAATTACGACAGGCATATCTTTTCAGGAGCACTTTATGTATTTTGCCATTTTCTTGTCGACAATTACTAATATAATATTTGTTCTAATAATTACAGTTAGTAAACCGCCAAATAACATTGAAAATTCAATAAACGTACGTTCAAATACTGATGTTTTTTAGTTGCATTATCTTTCAAATACCATATTGTATATGAAATAATATGACAAGTGATGAAAAAATTATATTTAAAAAACAAAACAAAGAATGAGGCGGACTTGATCCAGCGATCTAGCGATCACTTGACCGACACCATCTTGTGCTTAGAGCCCCAACATCCTTGTACATATTCGACGCGTACAACTTCTCTTGCGATTTTCTCAAAATTGCCTAAGTAATACGCCTTATTACTTGTACATTAGGTTGTTCTAATAGACTACTGCAAGAATATGAAGTTTTAAGCTAATTCGTGATCCGAACGACGTGGCCCTCCCTTATTAGAAGGGTGCTCTCTAGACAGGAGGAAGAGAAGGAATAAAAAGCAAGTGAGTATGGTGATTTGATAGAAGAATACTTGCTAGTTGCAGCTCAACACTTATGCCCACTTCATGTATAAAAATTTCTCGTGGTGCTGTTATCATGACAATCATGCGTAACACAGAGGTTATGGTAGACGACGTTCAGAGTCAGCTAGCAAAACTTTTGTAAAGAGTTTGTTGCATATTCTTTAGCGTTCTATGAAAGTGTAGATATCGCTGGCACACAGCTGGATGTGTCACTAACAGCGTTGGAGAAAGTGTAGAAAATGCTGGTCTGTCATGGAATTTATTAGTTTATGTGTCCACAGACCGAGCGCCACTCGCCTTGGGGAAAAAAAAATCAGGATCCGTAGCGCAACTAAATGGGAAAATGAACGAGCTTCCAGTATTCTGTTCGTACCGATCTGCAGCTTGAATTAATTGATCTGTAACGCGACAGGATGCATTAAGACATGCTACATTTCTCCAAATACATCCCCAGGATCGATTTCTTCGCTTACACAAGTCTCACAGCGACTCCCCTCCCCCCTCCCCCCCACCTATCTTCCGTGACGATGGAGAAGGCAGAGTACTCGCTGCTCGCAGGCTTGCGCTCAACGTCTGCTCGTTTTGCTGTGAAGTCCTGGTTTCTGTTCTGCCACGTCTCAGGGGCATCACCTATAATGAAAGACGCCTTGCGTCGTCAGGGAGCATTTTGTCTCTAACAAAAGTTGTTGCTCATGACGTGATGTATCACCCCAGTTTTGTTGCAAAGACTTTGAAAAATCCTCTTCGAGCGAAGTGTCCCACTAATTAACTCTGTCGAGTTCGCATTCGGAAGGAGTGGTGTTCGAAGCTGTATCTAGCCATCGAAATTCCTCTACACTGTTTAAGAAAAACAGCAGTATATTTCATCTGAAATAAACATCACTGACTTCTTTCTCCCTTCCTGTGTATTTAGTATTTGCGCTCCGACTGTAGTGACATAGTCATCAGCAGAGCCTTCAACCCAATCTTCCGTCCTTCATTTATTTTCATTACATGCAAAACTAACGTTTCACAGGGGTAGGCCACGACGTTCATATCACGTATTTCCTTCAGACTTTGTACACTTTTAATCGTCCATTAGGGCTACATAACGTGCAAGTAGTTAGGCGTACTACATACGCGATTTCGAGAAAATCGCAAGGGAGGTGTTACGCGTCACTAATGTACCAGTGCATTGCGACACTGAGCACGAGATGGCGTCAGTCATATGGCTAACGATCAAGCTCCGTAATCAGTGGATCGCTGGACAGAGGCCCGCTCGTGTTCTTTTTATTTTTTATTTATATGTTTTTTCAACACTGTTCATATTGTTTCATACACACTACATTTGGAAGATAATATGATGAAAAGACACGTGTATCTGCGTGAACATTTATTGAATTTCCAGTGTTATTTAGTTGTATGCTAATTTTTATTATCACAACAAATATTATATTCATAATAGTCGATAAGTAAACAACCAAACGCATAAACTTTTCCTCAAAATGTATGCCTAACGTAATTTCCGACATCTCTTATACCTGCCAAGCGGTAACTTACAGAAAACTGCTTTGTACCAGGACTCTTGAATCTGCAGAGACAGGTTTCAAGGACGATGGACAGGCTTAGAAGTCCCATGTTAAACAGAAATAAATAAAGGTTACAGAACGTTATTCAATAACGCAGTGAGTTACAGTATACCAGAGTATGAGGGCAGTGTACAACTAATTTCGGATATGGTTTCGAAGTTAATAAGTTGCAGGATGATATTTTTCATACAGACATGGAAAATATAAATTAAAACGGCTTCCACTATAACGAATAAACGCAGTTTTCGCACATGCACAAGAAGAAACAAGGCTCGTTGATATTTTGAAACATTTCTCTTTCTTCCGACAGTCTGGATGCAAACCATGCGTAACGAAACATATTCGTAAGAACGGTGCCGAGAATTGGCGATGTACGATTGAATGTGTTTTAATACCATCTTCACGAGAAGCAATTTCTGTTTCGTTGATAATCAGATATCATCAAGTCAGATATCATCAAGTCTGAAGGTAATTAATACAGTTTTTAACTTGCCTAGCAATAAAAGTCTCAAAGCGCGTGTTGTAATAATAAAAATTAGTAAACAGCTGAATACCACTGGAAATTCAACTAAAGTTCATGCAAATACACGCACCTTTTCATCATATTACATTTCAAATGTAATATGTACGAAATATATGTTTAAAATAGTATAAGCGAGACTCGATCCAGCGATCCGCCGATCACGGAACTTGAAAGCTAACCACATGACCGCCGCCAGCTCATGTCTGAGCACGGCATTGTACCGGTGCATCACGGTAAAACTTTTCTTGTGATTTTCTCAAAATCGACTAAGGAGTACGCCTTCCTACTCGCACATTATTTTGTCCTAGTGGACTATTATAAGTGTACAAAGTTTGAAGTGAATCCGTGAACCGAACATCGTGGCCTCCCCTTGTCAGTTATATATGCTTCGTTAATGTAGAGAAGAGTAAGAATCATTTTGAAAGTAGGCATCTAGTCTGCAAGCATTTGGAAGTAGTAGATTTACAGTGAACAAATTTCAATCGAGACTCGTTAACGTTTCTTTCTCTAAAGGCAGTCTCTATGGTCGGCACATTCTTATCATTTCAGGTACAGTGTCGGTCAATATCCTCCTTCTCTTTCAAGAAATCGTTGGGGCTGGAAGGTGACCCCAACAGTGGCTGCTCGAAGGTCAGGATGATGCACTGCTTCCTCAGCCTGGACGTAGGTTTACATATTGGTGCCTGAGACTGAACAGGAAAGCCACTAATAATACATCCCTGAATGAAGCAGTTCTGTATTGATGTTAGGAACAGAGGTAAGATCATCGCTGAAATGAAGGCATCTGACCTGGAAATAACGTACTGGGCCGCAGAAGCTCGGCGTGCCGATGTCAGCAGGAATGTATGTGTATACCAGTAACGTCTGTTCTGTCGGACATGTCCGATGGCACATACGTAAGTGGCTATGAGGCCGCTGACGTATACAGTGTGTACGAAATAGAGTAAATGGAAGGAAAGGGAATAGGTTGGTGGGGAACTACTGACTTCCAGCTACACAGGGCATTGTGCCCGGTCCGGCACAAATTTTCAACTTTCACCATTGCATTTCCACAATGCCCTGTACGATTAGAAGTCACTAATTTCCCAGCTACACTTCCACTTTCCTCGCCATTCCTCAGTAGGCCCGCTAGACACAAGGGGTGCACAGACAGCGTCGCCCGCTGACGCCAGCAAGGCTGCACAAGCTGACGCGCACAGCGCCCCGCAGGCGGCAATAGGCAACCACGCACGGGTCTTGCCTGCCTGAGGGCGGCGAGTACAACACTGGGAAGGACGGTACTCAGGTTGTAGCCCCCACCGCGATCGACCTCGACCTGGGACCTGGGCGGTCATCAGCGACAAGGTCGTCCAGCAGGACCGGAGTTCAGTGACAGGCTACTGAAGCAGTTACCAGCCCGGATTTGAACACGCGTCCCACCAGGGAGGTGGACGGCATAAGGAAGAAGTCATCCAGCAGGTGAACCGCCGGTGCGGAGACGCCAAATGATCTGCACACGATCTTCTACTCAGGTAGACGCCTGTAGCTTCCGGAGAAGGTGAGTAGCTACATCATCGTGTACTGCCTACGGTCTTTGCGTCCGAGTTAGTGACTGGCGCCAATGGCATCGCTCGGCAGCAGGCACATGCCTGAGAACATCCAGGCTCAGCTCAGTACATCTGACAATGAGGCTCTGTCTCGAGTCGTACTTACGTGCACCCGACCAGCTAGTGTTTTCCTCTTGATAGCACTTTAGCCTGGAAACCAAAACAGCCGGCCGCCGTGGACGAGCGGTTCTAGGCGTTTCAGTCCGGAACCGTGAGACTGCTACGGTCGCAGGTTCGAATCCTGCCTCGGGCATGGATGTGTGTGATGTCCTTAGATTAGTTAGGTTTAAGTAGTTCTAAGTTCTAGGGGACTGATGACCTCAGATGTTAAGTCCCATAACGCTCAGAGCCATTTGAACCAAAACAAGTTTGGCGTACTCGGCTACCACCGTTGAGCAATGGTGACTTCTGCGGCCTGTGTTTCTCGTCCTGTCAGCTTTTTTGGACACCATGATCTAGCTGAAAGGTGTCTCAGATTCACTTTACAGAAGCGGTGGCAACGTATCTTGCAGCTACGACGTACTGAGTAAGTACCCTTGCAGTCTGACTATGTCTTCATACATCATACTCCTCGGTGAACACATGACGGCACCTCATTCCCTACGACTAAGTTGGCGCCAGGCAGTTCATTATTGCTGACTAAGTGGTGGGGCAACGATATTTAGCTTTCCTTCCACTGTCAAGTTTAGTATACGAGATTTTCCGTGAACTCCTTTTGCTAACTTGGCATTAGAAGCTGTAGGAGGTCTGTGAACTTCAGCTTGACGAAATATTAACACAGTGATATATGTATCACACATACACAACTGGCCATTAAAACTGTTATACCACGCAGATGACGTGCTACAGACGCGAAATTTAACCGACAGGAAGAAGATGCTGTGATATGCAAATGATTAGCTTTTCAGACCATTCACACAAGATTGGCGCCGGTGGCGACACCTACAACGTGCTGACATGAGGAAAGTTTCCAACCGATTTCTCATACACAAACAGCAGTTGACCGGCGTTGCCTGGTGAAGCGTTGTTGTGATGCCTCGTATAAGGAGGAGAAATGCGTACCATCACGTTTCCGACTTTGATAAAGGTCGGATAGTAGCCTATGGCGACTGCGGTCTATCGTATCGCGACATTGCTGCTCGCGTTGGTCGAGATCCAATGACTGTTAGCAGAATTTGGAATCAGTGGGTTCAGGAGGGTAATACGAAACGCCGTGCTGGATCCCAACGGCCTCGTATCACTAGCAGTCGAGATGACAGGCATCTTATCGGCATGGCTGTAACGGATCGTGCAGCCACGTCTCGATCCCTGAGTCAACATATGGGGACGTTTGCAAGACAACAACCATCTGCACGAACAGTTCGACGACGTTTGCAGCAGCATGGACTGTCATCTCGGAGACCATGGCTGCGGCTACACTTGACGCTGCATCACAGACAGGAGCGCCTGCGATGGTGTACTCAACGACGAACCTGGGTGCACGAATGGCAAAACGTCATTTTTTCGAATGAATCCAGGTTCTGTTTACAGCATCATGATGGTCGCATCCGTGTTTGGCGACATCACGGTGAACGCGCATTGGAAGCGCGTATTCGTCATCGCCATACTGGCGTGTCACCCGGCGTGATGGTATGAGGTGTCATTGGTTACATGTCTCGGTCAGCTCTTCTTCGCATTGACGGCACTCTGAACAGTGGGCGCTACATTTCAGATGTGTTACGACCCGTTGCTCTACCCTTCATTCGATCCCTGCGAAACCCTACATTCCAGTAGGATAATGCACGACCGCATGTTGCAGGTCCTGTACGGGCCTTTCTGGATACAGAAAATGTTAGACTGCTGCCCTGGCCAGCACATTCTCCAGATCTCTCACTAACTGGAAACGTCTGGTCAATGGTGGCCTAGCAACTGGCTCGTCACAATACGCCAGTCACTACCCCTGATGAACTGTGGTATCATGTTGAAGCTGCATGGGCAGCTGTACCTGTACACGCCATCCAAGCTCTGTTTGACTCAATGCCCAGGCGTATCAAGGCCGTTATTACGGCCAGAGGTGGTTGTTCTGGGTACTGATTTCTCAGAGTCTATGCACCCAAATTGCGTGAAAATGTAATCACATGTCAGCTCTAGTATAATATATTTGTCCAATGAATACCCGTTTATCATCTGCATTTCTTCTTGGTGTACTTAGGGCTCAGAACACTTTCACAGATTTGTACTGTCAGGGCATAAACAGAAGACTACATCAGTGCACCACACTGAATACAGGGAAATAGAAAAGGCTGGCACATTTGATGGTGTACAGAACTCGCATTCTGAAGAAGTGGCGCTCAAAGCTGCGATCGAAGTCGAGACATAGCTTCTCTTTCGTCTTCCTAAACCGTTTAACGTGAATGCTGGCATTATTCATTTAAAGAGGACGAGGAAGATATCCTTTCACGTCCACGTCCAGCACTAGCTTTTGCTTCAGCTCTAATCGTATCGTCCTCGACGGAAAGATAAAATCTAATCTTCCTTTACTAGCATGTTGGTACTACATTTTACAAATTCTGTAACTCTAAGAGTATTTGATGTAAAGTAATTCAATGTAGTACGCGCTTTCAGTCAGTGGCAGGCAACGGAAGGAACGTTTAGCAATAAATGCCCATGTTTCGTGGCAGTTGAAGGTGAAGAAACTTTTATTGTTCAGAACGAGTATTGGATAGGTCCTGTAAGCCTTAGCCTCCTGGCATGCCACATTTAATCTATGAAAGAAAAGCTGTCGTTACCTCACAACTTACATCGGCTGCATGAGGAGGTGAATGTTGTCACACAGTAACTGAGCGCAGTGATATACCACAATGACCAATGCACCAAAACACATTGCTCTTTCCATAATTATTATGATTATGGAGTACATTGGGTTCGCGCCAGTTGGTGTCTACATCACACCTGAAGCCTGGCATCAGCTTGTACCAGCAGCAACCTTGATAGATCGTACTGCACTGACATGGTGCAGTCATCGTTGGACGCCCCGATGGCGTAGATTTAATAAGAGGCTTGTCGTCAATTTCAGCATTCTAGTCAGCCATATCCTGAAGTACGACATCAACGCAATATGTCGCTCCAGTGACCTTATCGACACCTCTGTTTTGCGTTCCTTATTTAATGTGGATCATATTTAACGCTTGTCCGTTAAGGATGGAAGGAAAATTGGCGTTTAACGGCAGGTCGCCAACAAGGACATCAGGGACGTAACTACAGAAAAACTTGATATTTGCCTTAACTGGTTTAGTTAAAACTAGGGAAAACTAAACCTGAATGATGGCATGGAAATTACAGTCTCGCTCAATCTAAATGCGATAACAGATCCTTATCAACGGAGCCACCTCGTACGCTGCTTGTTTATTAGGATTCAAGATTCTGTTCATGCCTCCGTCGTCACTGCCATTCTCAGTTGTGGTCGGTCACTGGGGCAACACAAGAGGTGAGTATGTCAGGAAATCTTATGTTTTGTATTCGCATTCGTTGGCTTCACTAATACACAAACTCCAAGTCTAATCTAAACATCAAGCTGCGTCACAAATCATTCTGTTCCCACAACCTACACTTCAAAACAAAATAAGACCAAGTCAATTTTATACTCAGGAAATAAGAACAGGGGCGATGTCTGCAAATACACAGGGTGTCGTCAGGCACATTTCTCTAGTATTTCGGCAGATTTTCGCAACTTCGCTTTATCAGTGTTCACCCGGACTCAGCCCAAACAAGTATTGCTCATCACATCTTCCACGCGACGCCCAGTGCCGACGGAAAGCGTCGGTTTTTTACAAATCAAATTATTTTTAAAGCGGAATTTTACGTGCAAATTCCGTAGGGTATTCCCAAGATAGTCTTGCGCAAGATTTGTTTTATCGATATATATTAACAGGGACAGTAAATCACGAATAACAACCAGAACTGCAGCAATGACTGCTTTCCCAATTTCCCAGAGACTTTACTCAGTGGAAAGGGAGTCAAAATAAACGGACATATGTCTCGGCTTCTGCGTGGATACTCGGCCATTTCTGAGAGTTCAATCGATGTGGTGGCACAGCAACTCACGTCGCGGCTTCACATTCTCACACCCCGTGTTCGAAACCCGATTCTTTAAGTTTTTTCCCTTTATTTACCCATTCAGTAGAAGATCACTACATGAATGTTTTATAATGTGTACTGAAATAACATTGTTCATATTCGTCTACTAATTCTATGTCTAGTGAAGAATAATACACTCCTGGAAATGGAAAAAAGAACACATTGACACCGGTGTGTCAGGCCCACCATACTTGCTCCGGACACTGCGAGAGGGCTGTACAAGCAATGATCACACGCACGGCACAGCGGACACACCAGGAACCGCGGTGTTGGCCGTCGAATGGCGCTAGCTGCGCAGCATTTGTGCACCGCCGCCGTCAGTGTCAGCCAGTTTGCCGTGGCATACGGAGCTCCATCGCAGTCTTTAACACTGGTAGCATGCCGCGACAGCGTGGACGTGAACCGTATGTGCAGTTGACGGACTTTGAGCGAGGGCGTATAGTGGGCATGCGGGAGGCCGGGTGGACGTACCGCCGAATTGCTCAACACGTGGGGCGTGAGGTCTCCACAGTACATCGATGTTGTCGCCAGTGGTCGGCGGAAGGTGCACGTGCCCGTCGACCTGGGACCGGACCGCAGCGACGCACGGATGCACGCCAAGACCGTAGGATCCTACGCAGTGCCGTAGGGGACCGCACCGCCACTTCCCAGCAAATTAGGGACACTGTTGCTCCTGGGGTATCGGCGAGGACCATTCGCAACCGTCTCCATGAAGCTGGGCTACGGTCCCGCACACCGTTAGGCCGTCTTCCGCTCACGCCCCAACATCGTGCAGCCCGCCTCCAGTGGTGTCGCGACAGGCGTGAATGGAGGGACGAATGGAGACGTGTCGTCTTCAGCGATGAGAGTCGCTTCTGCCTTGGTACCAATGATGGTCGTATGCGTGTTTGGCGCCGTGCAGGTGAGCGCCACAATCAGGACTGCATACGACCGAGGCACACAGGGCCAACACCCGGCATCATGGTGTGGGGAGCGATCTCCTACACTGGCCGTACACCACTGGTGATCGTCGAGGGGACACTGAATAGTGCACGGTACATCCAAACCGTCATCGAACCCATCGTTCTACCATTCCTAGACCGGCAAGGAAACTTGCTGTTCCAACAGGACAATGCACGTCCGCATGTATCCCGTGCCACCCAACGTGCTCTAGAAGGTGTAAGTCAACTACCCTGGCCAGCAAGATCTCCGGATCTGTCCCCCATTGAGCATGTTTGGGACTGGATGAAGCGTCGTCTCACGCGGTCTGCACGTCCAGCACGAACGCTGGTCCAACTGAGGCGCCAGGTGGAAGTGGCATGGCAAGCCGTTCCACAGGACTACATCCAGCATCTCTACGATCGTCTCCATGGGAGAATAGCAGCCTGCATTGCTGCGAAAGGTGGATATACATTGTACTATTGCCGACATTGTGCATGCTCTGTTGCCTGTGTCTATGTGCCTGTGGTTCTGTCAGTGTGATCTTGTGATGTATCTGACCCCAGGAATGTGTCAATAAAGTTTCCCCTTCCTGGGACAATGAATTCACGGTGTTCTTATTTCAATTTCCAGGAGTGTATAAGAACGGAATACGAGAATTAAAAAAGATTGTAACCGTTGGAAATTCCACACACATATACATTATACTATAAATGTAAAACACTTACTGCAAAACCCAGATGTAATTTTGTTATTAATTTAACGCCCTTGTATCCCCTAACTTGATAAGAAACATTCGTGTAGGAATATTCTATGAACATCAATAGATAAATAAAAGAAATAAAAATGAAATAAGTTAAAACAACAATCGGGTTTCGAACACAAGGTGCAAAAGTCAGAAGCCGCGACGCTAGCCACTGTGCCAACACTCTGACTAAGATGATCGACCGCTAAAAGGCATCTAAATAACGTCGAAAACTTTTACATTGTTTTCTCAGAAAAGGTCAAGAGTTTACGGATAAGTCGAGACACGTGTTCGCTTATTTTGACTCCTCTTACACTGAGCGAAGTTTCTGGGAAATGGATTTACGGCACTTGACGTATTCTCTTCGTCAGCAGCGCCGTTGCATGGCGGCTGCAGCCAGCGCTGGCCAAGGCGGTCCTGTCGCTGCTGGCGCACTTCTTATTCTTCGCGTCTTACTGTCAACAAATGTCACAGCAGACTAATCTGGGACAGCCTATCGAAAGGGCACGTGAACTTCGGCTTTAAAAATCATTTTGTTAGTAACAGAAAACAAACAGAAGCTTCCCGTCGACAAAGGCCGTCGTATGAAAGACGTGATGAACAGTATTTGTTTGGAGTGCCTGCTGCTACTTCCCACGCCCGGGTTCCCGGGTTCGATTCCCGGCGGGGTCAGGGATTTTCTCTGCCTCGTGATGGCTGGGTGTTGTGTGATGTCCTTAGGTTAGTTAGATTTAAGTAGTTCTAAGTTCCAGGGGACTGATGACCATAGCTGTTAAGTCCCATAGTGCTCAGAGCCATTTGAACCTTCTGCTACACATTGCAGAAACGAAATTGCAAATATCCATCGAAACGCCAGAGCAAATATGCCTGATGACTCTTGGGGCGGACAATCGGTATCGTGAACGATTTAGGTGAGTAGCCTTAAGAAAAAAAAAATGGGTTACATATTTGTCGTTGCCTGCACCTGAACACACATTCTGTAAAAAAGCAATTATAAAATTAGTCACTACTCCTCCTGAAGCATAGACGGTACCTGAATTCCACTTTTACAATCGATACGCAATCGCTTCTCTGCATTTAGTTGCTGTGTGCTGTTCTTCAGTACATACTGGACGCCAGCGTTACTACGACGAAAAATACTGACCCCCGTAATCTATTCCTATAGGATAATTTCCGAGGTTGCCCTCCGAAGATCCAGCTTCCTGAGCTGATTAATAGTTTATCGCCTCCAGGGAAGGTGAGTTCTCAGAAAATCGTACTCGATCGTCATTTCTGTACGGGATTCAGAACCCGTTGGGTTATGTACAAGAAAACTAAGCGTGAGTAAACATGAAGAAAAAGAGGTGTGACATTTCATTTAATATTTGTCTGATAATTGCACTTCGACTGACGTATACCTAGCTAGGAATTCCTAATAGGCTAGTCATTCTAAAGAGATCTTTATCTAGTCCTAAATTCAAGATGGCTTCCCAACTTCAACCAGACTAACTCTGCTATTCTTCCGAGACACCACGTGCGCCCCAACACATTTCGAATGCATCTCCTTCATTGATACCAACTACATCCCAGTCCTCTCAAAACATTTTTGCCTAGCCGTCGCTCCTTTCCCGAGCCCTCCACTCACCTAACGGGTAAAGGCCACCGCTAATTTCATCATTCTCTGAAAGGAGGAGAAAGCTCATTCCTTCCAGTTACCCCTTTACAAGGTACCAGAACTATATTATTCATTCCTACGATGACCATTCACATTGTGACGCTTTGGCAGTTGTCATTATTGTAGATTGGATCCACACCAACATTTGGACTGCCGATAGCTAAAAACAGAGGTTCTCCAGTGACACACGTCAGCTTTCAGGTTCGCCACGGAAAACACTGGCCTCAGGAAAGGAGAAATCGCCACACCGTTCCTCTCAATAACTCTGAATTTTCGTAATGTATTCCATTAGCAGGTCGGCGCCGCCTTCTGCATGTTAGACAAACAGTGCTCCCATCCATGGCAAAGAAACTCTCCCCTAGTCAATAACAGCGGCGAGAGAGTTGACAAACAGCTTCGATGAAAACATGTTTTCTCCACGGCGGAGAACTTCAAAATAGAGTTCTTGAAACATCAAGCCTCAACGACAAAGCTGCCACTTACATAATTTACATATCAGCAAAAATTAAATCTCCCCGTCAGCTATTCACAGTGTTAGCCAGCTAAGAAAGGTTGTCGCAAAATATTTCTGCATCGAGAAAAAATATATAGACGCGCTTTCATTTTATATAAAAAACATTGTGGCAAGTTTACTGATGTACACAGGTACTTCTTATAGTTTATAACTGCCGTTTTTTAATAGAACTTCTAACTTTTTCCTTGGCGTCTTGAAGATCCTTCGAAGGAGGACTTCAACAACATTTGTGTGGATATTAATTAAATAGTAACAGTGTAATAAAAGCCCCGTAAACCACTGTCACGCCGTCAGACGTATAGGTTCCACAAGCATCTGCTCTACCGTAAAACAAACGCTTAACACAGCTACGGGACGTCTGATTATTATAAAGTCTGTTATACCAAGCGTTCGCAATGTTGACATTGAGCGATGATACATGCTATAAAGTAATTCCGAACACACAATACTGCACGTAGAAATTCGTCTGGTATAACCCCTCAGCCCAAAAAAGATTCGAGACTGGATTGATAAGGAATAGGGGAAAGTTAAGATGGTGGTGTTGATTTCTCCGGTGCTTTGCAAAACCTCTATCCACTTGAGAACGCACGGATTTAGGAAGCATCGCTCGTGCGAAACTGAGCTTTCCTTTTTCTTGTGCGATTTCGTCTCAATTGTGTGACTGGATTCGAGGATTCCTGTCTGAAAGGTCACAGTTCGTAATAATTCAAGGAAAGTCATCGAGTAAAGCATAAGTAATATTTGGCATTCCCCAAGGAAGTGTTATAGGCCCTCTGTTGTTCCTAATCTAAATCAATAATTTAGGAGACAATCTGACCAATCCTCTTAGACTGTTTGCAGAAGACGCTGTCATTTATCGTCATGTAGAGTCATCAGATCATCAAAACGAATGGCCAAATGATTTAGACAAGATGTCGGTATGGTGCAAAAAGTGACAATTGATTCTAAATCATGAAAATAGCGAAGTCATCCACGTTGTTGTGGCTTCAGTCGAAAGACTGGTCTGATGCCCCTCTCCGTACTACTCTATCCTGTGCAAGCCTCTTCACCTCCGAGTAATTACTGCAACATATATCCTTCTGAATCTACTTACTGTACTCATCTCTTGGTCTCCCTCTACGATTTTTACCCCTCACGCTTCCCTCCAGTACTAAACTGATGATCCCTTGATGCCTCAGAATGTGTCCTATTTAACTTCCGTATATGGCTGCACTCCACACAAACACTTTCAGGAAGGATTTCCTAACACTTAAATCCATATTCGATATTAACAAATTTCTCTTCTTCAGAGGCACTTTTCTTGCCATTGCCAGTCTACATTTTATATCCTCTCTACTTCGGCCATAATCATGTATATAGCTGCCCAAACAGCAAAACTCACTAGTTTCAGTGTCTCGTTTCCAAAACTAATTCACCTCAGCACGACCTGATTTAATTTCACTACATTCCATTATCCTAGTTTTGGTTTTGTCGATGGAGATACGTATGTTAAGCCACTAATCACGGTCACGTATCTGTAAACGTCTACTGTGTGCACGATCAATGTTTGAAATTTAACGAGTCTATGGACTGCAGAAGCAGAAGTCCCTGAGGATACAATATCGTACAGGTTAGGAGGGGTAAAGCCTTGCAATTTTAAGTTTTTCTAATATTGTGGTCAATGAGGGGTAAATTTTCGCCCGATTTCAAGTTGAAATTATAGTCTGGATTGATACATATAACCCATCCAAATTCCAGCTTTCTCTGCTTATTAAGTACAGCGATATTTACAATTCAGCTAAAAAAATTGCAGGGTTTTACCCCACAAAAAGGGGTATAGCCCCACCGTGCTGATATTTGCCCCATTTGAGATAATCGTGGATAAAAATGGATGTATGCATAATAAAAACACTTGAAATACCCCTTTGCAACATTGTTCTGTTGTAGCCAAGCTACCCAATGTCTCGTAAGTTTGAATATAATGCATAAAAATACTCGTACAAAAATAATATTTTCTTCTCCAAGAAAGGAGGATTAGTAGGATAACCTAAAAGAGTTTAGTTACTGAAGCTAAGCTGTCTATCTACCTAGCAAATAGTGTGCTTTGTTAGGTGCTCTGATTCTTCCTTAAAGTCACAGGAACTTGTTGTTATTGTTGTTGCTCTTCGTCTTCGGATACTTCTTTGCCAAATAGCGCGTCCATATTTATTTCTGAACTACTGACGTGATGTGAGAAGTATGAACGTGACTCTGAAGAATAACCGACCAGCTATTTGATCTGGTCTTTTTTTTTTCCCCCTTTCTTGGCACTGGCGTTAGAAGAGCAGATTTCATTACTTTAGCGGAAAGTTTACACTAAATCTTTACTTTAGACAGTGGAATTATACCTTCAGGTGAGATAGTGTCACTGAGTGAGTGTCGAACGTCATTTTCTGCGGGGATTATCGCTGAAGTATTGCCATCCCATTGCTGGAACTGCGGGGATTTATCCCGGAACATCTGTGGAAATTTGCCCCATTCGGCCATTTTCTGACAAATGTGCCTCTTTTTATTTTGGGGTCCAACTGGAACAATATTATTTCCAGGCGAAAGCGAAACTTAAATGTAGTAATGTCACCGAGTAGTTCGTTGATTTTCCTTTGCAAACCCTACATTATACAACGTTCGAGTAAAACACCAGAAAAGTTACATGTATGTTGTACAAAACAGACTTGCCTCATTTTTTCATCTCTGGAGCGACCTGCCGGCACGAACTTTCGTGGAACAATAACCTACAATAAGACAAACGTGTCACCTGGAGGTCAACTCTTGAATTGATGGCAGTTAATCTAAAAACACGATACGTGTTTTTATCCCACACGGGGCTTTACTCCCATCTACCCTAACTGACAGTTAAGATCACCACATTCCCTACAGTCAGAAATGAGGTATTATTTCACAAAATTGTTAAGCCATTTCTTAAAATAATATATGCTACCATATGCGTTGCTTACAGTGGCATATTTCCCAAGAAGGAGCCTGCTTTGTTGTCGTATGTTTTCTCCATTTGTCACTGAAGTGCAAATGTTGAATTTCACCGAAGTGATTAAAGCACAATGGAGCATTTGGCAAAGGTCGGGATAAGTAATGACTGTGGATTTTTATATAGGATTAATGCAACATGGATGATGCAGCACGTCCACATGCTACCCACGCCCAGTGTACACACTGTTTCATCCTGCCGTGGCTAGCTTTCCTTAGTGTTAGTCATTACTTTCAGACTAACAGATGCTGATAACCTCGACGATGAACAACCATAAAACACACAGAAGCTAACAGAACATTGGCAGTCGATTAAGTTAGGGGATTTGATTTCCAGGCGGTGCACAGCTGATGTGTTGAAGTTGTGAGACACGTGGCACCCGCTATTCGACACCCCCGGAAGGCGGACGTTGCTTGTGAGGAGTTAGCGCCTGCAGTGGGGGCACCACGATGTGTTTATGATCATCATTACTTCTGCTCACGTCTGAAGCCTGAAAGGACCCTCCACCAGAAGCAGAAGTGCCTCACATTCAGGCCTAACGGCAAAGTCGCCCAGTAAGAGAATATAGCAGTCTACTCTCTCCCCTGGGATTCTGCAAACTTCTCTTTGGGAGTGTCTTTGCGTTTTATGGCCCAGCTCGGATTCTTTATCTCGTCAAGCGAATTATTTGTTAGCAACATTCATTCCTCTTGCGTAACGCTCCGGTTTATCATGCTGCAAACCACACACATCCCAAAACACGTTCCTTATAAACGAATTCCAGTACAATGATTATTTTTGTCGAAACCTCCTCCAACTCTGTAAACTATACGTCCTGTCAAGTAGTGAATATACTGCGGTTTCGCTCGTCACAGCTGTGACGTGCCCATTGTACACTAATATCGCCAAACAACCTGAGGTCCCATGTGCTTCCACAATTCCGCGCTCACGTAGTGCCTGGGCATCATTATCTGGCGAACTGCTTAGTTTGTCTCCGGGTCTGCACATGTATCGACACACAACAACTCCTCCAATGTGACTATCTCTAGTTTTGCAATGTGGTGATCAAATCAACCTATGGAGTACCGACAGCTTTAGTTAGTTGCTACAAGGCCCGAGCAACAAATTGTGAGGAGTGATCCGCAAGGGATGCGAGTGTACAAATGTGTGTGAAGTAACTATTATGTACTGAACGTTCAGAGAACTGTATCAATAGGAACCATGTTGTGTCTAGTTTACTGGAAGATTCTCTGCTGAAGACTGTGGGTGTAACAATATAAATCACCTGAACTATTTGGGATAAATCGCTTCTCAACACAGACATTTGCTCTTTTTTAAATCCAAATATTTGATATGTTCAACATTGATTGGAAACGACCAGAGATCGGCTTCATGTGATTAAATATACTTGCAGGTAAACCTACCCAAGGGATATGCTTCGATTTTGATCGGCTTTAAATATGTTGTAGCGAAGGACAAAATAACAGATACATTTTTTTACAGGTGCCCATACGCCCGTTAAGGGGGCGAAACGTCGCCTTCAAAATAATGCATTCATCATTTTTTTGACGCGAACAATTCTGCTCTTCCTCATTATCATACACATCTACAGTAATGTTACACCAATAAAGCACAAACAATTTCAGCCTGCCGCTGTGACGGAGCGGTTCTAGGCGCTTCAGTCCGGAACCGCGCTGCTACTACGGTCGCAGGTTCGAATTCTGCCTCGGGCATGGATGTGTGTGATGTCCCTAGGTTACTTAGGTTTAAGTAGTTTTAGTTTTAGGAGGCTGATGACCTCCGATGTTAAGTCCCAGAGTGCTTAGAGCCATTTGAATTTGAAACAATTTCAAATATAAATTCATGAAATTTGAAAAGGGGACAACTTGAAAACAAAGAAAAATTACAGTAAATGAAAAAAGAAAACACTAACAAAACAAAAGATATTTTATATCTCATAAAGTTAAAAGATATATATATATATATATATATATATATATATATATATATATATATATATATATATATATATATTTCCGGGTAGGGTTATTAAACAACCTAACATGACAACTGGCGTTGAAACGGACACATATCAGGCGGACGTACAGAAATATAGTGATATATCTAGCCTATTTCTGACAAATGCGTCTTTGGAATATCACTTCATTGTATATGACTGAATTTGGTATTAACGATGCTATACGTCTTACTGATAGTGAAATGTCGAAATGAAAAACAGAATAGTGGGGTGGAAGTAGGTGCACCGTTGTAACATACATTAATAGCCACAGAGGTTTCATTTCAAGCTTTTTTTATATATGTTACCGTTTCAACAATATTCAGAAATATGAATCTCAAGTTTTTCAAGGGGGTGTGTCACCCCCTTAATGGCCGTATGGGCAAGTATAAAAAAATGCGTGTCTGTAATTTTTCTCTACACTACAACATATTCAAAGCCTGCCAAAATCGAAGTGTATTCCTTGGGTACGTTTATTTGTTAGTGAGAGAGTGACTAAGCGACTACGTCATCGTAAAAACGATTTTTCTTTTATCAATTCGTATAAATCGAATCCATGATTTCTTTGAAGAGCACAAATAGAGATATTTGTGTGAATAGATTCCTTGATCACTTAATAACACGTGCCGTGTGGGAATTAATTTTATATGCCTTACAGATTTTTGTATAATAAAGCTGTTTCTAAAACACCTTTCAATCCAGCGGAAAGTGCAAATACTTTTCAATTGTCTTCTAATGATGTGGAAGGGATAATGCTTTCTAGAAGCAGGAATTATCTCCTCAAACATAAGCAAGTAACCTAGACAAATTCCAAATTATATAAATGACCTTTCATCAGAAAATCAATTTATGAACCACGCAAAACATTTAAATTGCAAAATATTGGCGTCTACAATTTTCTCTGGTCCTTACCAAATTTTGATCATAACTATCACAGGGAAATACAATTTTATACCATTAAATGTTCTTAGGGATTTCAGAAAGTAAGTTACACGTGACATGTCACACTTAGACCATTGTGCAACAGGAATAGCACATTATCAGAACAGAGTACGAGTTCTGAATTTTCGGCAGGCAGTGTTCTGCTGCAGTACGGGAAACAGGTGCATCATAGTATAAAAGTGAAATGGCGCAACAACTGGAAACGTGCTGCAGTATTGAAGTACGCTGTTCCGTATGAACTTCTGGAATTATGTGAATCAAATGCAATGTCACATCCCATCGTAATCAAATGGTGTCAGTAATTTGAACAAGGCAGCGTAGATGTACAAAGGTTATGCTGATTGGCAAGGGAGGCCACCAGCAACAACCACAGAAGGTACGTAATATCCAAGCAATCTAAGAGGAAGATCTGGGTGCCGACGGAAAGAGATTTTCCAACGATGAGGACTTTCACCCAGCGGTCCTCAAATTGCTTTGTGACGATGAACTCGATTTTTATCGTCAGGGAATTGAACGAATGTAAAACCTTCCCACTGTTGTTTACAGAGACATGGTGAGTATGCCAAAAAAAGTGTGTTATATCTGTATCACTCTGAAGTGTGGTGCTGCATTCAATAAAAGTTCTTTTCCTGCCATAACGATTTGTAACTTACTTTTTGAAGTCCTCTCGTATGACTGAGGTGTACCGATTATTTAATCAATACTACGCAAAATTTCCACACCAATCGACCATGAACCATACTGTTGGTGGGATGTCTTGCGTGCCTCAGCGATACATATGGCCATAGAGTAGGTGCTACCACATCGGAGGGGCAACAGCCTTTTCATTAGTTGCAGTGGTAAGAGTCTGAAAGACTCAATGAACTGGCCTCGTAACATCAACCAAAACGGCCTTGCTGTGCTGATACTGCGAAAGGCTGAAAACAAAGGGAAAGTACAGCCGAAATTTTTCCTAAGGGAATTTAGCTCTACTGTATGGTTAAACGATGATGGTATCCTCTTGGGCAAAATATTCCAGATCTACGGTCGGGGACTATTCAGGACGATGTCGGCATCAGGTGTGTGCAATGTTAGATACCTTAATCGTGTAGGTAAGTTAGAAAATTTAAAAACGGAAATGGATAGGTTGCAGTTAGATATAGTGGAATTAGTGAAGTTCAGTGGCAGCAGGAAGAGGACTTCTGGTCAGCTGAAGGTTATAAATACACAAACAAATAACGGTAATGCAGGAGTAGGTTTCATAAAGCATGAGAAGATAGGGATGCGGGTAAGTTACTATCAACAGCATAGTGAATGCATTATCGTAGCCAAAATAGACACAAAGCCCTCACCCGCCACAGTAGTACAAGTTCATGTGCAACTATCTCCGCACATGACGAAGAAATTTAAGAAGTGTATGACGAGATAAAAGAAATTATTCAGATAGTTAAGGGAGATTTAATTGTGGTAGGGGACTGGAATTCGATTGTAGGAAAAAGAAACGAACAAAAAATAACAGGTGCATATGGACTGGTGGAAAGGAATGAAAGAGGAAGCCGCCTGGTAGAATTTTGCACATAGCATAATTTAACCATCGCGAGTACTTGGTTTAGGAATCATGATAAAAGGTTGCGCGTACGTGGAAGAGATGGGGAGACGTCGGAAGGTTTCAGGTTGATCATAAACGGTAAGGCAGACCTTTCCAGGGCAGATGTGGACTCTGATTACAGTTTATTAGGTTGTGAACTGTAGATTAAAACCAAAGAAATTGGAGAAAGGTATGAATTCATAGCGTTATGAGTTTTTTTCAAATATCTGTAATTACAATTTAAAAACTAATATTTACATGTATACAAACAGTAAAGAACATTATTTATCTTTAACAGCCATAACATAAAAGCCCACTGAAGATGCTGCAACTGCAGTGAAACATGTTTGTCTTAAAAAACAAAATTGTGTTTTGCTAAAGGCGGACCCTATCTAAAAACATATGTAGAGAATAGAAGCTTTTGAAATGTGATGCTACAGAATAATGCTGAGGATTAGGTAGATAGATCACGTAAACACTGAGGAGGTACTGAATAGAATTGGTAAAGAGAAATTTGTGGCACAACCTGAGAAGAAGATGGGATCTGTTGATGGACACATTCTGTGACATCAAAGGATCACCAACTTAGTTTCGGAGGATGTGTTAGGGGTAACAATCGAGAGGGAGACCAAGAGGTGAATACAGTAAGGAAATTCAGAAAGAGCAATAATTATTCGGAGATGAAGATGCTTGCGCAGTATAGAGTAACATGGTGAGTTCCATGAAACTGGTCTTCAGACTGAAGAACTCAACAATAAAACGTAAATTTTCATGTGAGGCACCTTAATAAATTCTCTCAAGGAAGAAATTTAAAATATAACGTTCGCCATTGTCGAGGTCATAAGAAGATATTTATTAGCTCAGTCGGATATGAACAGAAGAAGGTATCCGACTAGACATTTTGAAGGTAACATCTCAGTAAAATTATCAGGAAAAACCTAAGGCATTTTGTTCATACGGGGTTTGAAAGTTGCTTTTACAGGAAACGAGTTTAGTGTCTTAACCACAGTGCCATCACTCTCAGTCCTTACATCCATGTTTCGACTTTTAGTCCACTTCTACATTAGTTATGTATAAGTGGTCATATAAAATACTGAAAAAAACTCACTCATGATGTGAGCATCATAACTAAACCAATGGGAGGTACTTAAAGTATGACATACTAATCACAGAAAAACTCGTGAAATTTACTAGAAAAATCACTTCATCAGTAACTGCAGAACATGAAGATATTCAACAACAAAAATTATGTTGATGTTAGAAAAATACTTAACTGGCAAAATATTTTGAATTCCATTGAATTTTGAACTATCTTTTGATCTATGTGTGACATATTTTTTTATAATCAAAAATTTAGATGTTCAATTAAAATTGCAAGCGTTATCTTTGTTTGATATTTTACCAATGAATAGATATATGAAATGATTAGTCTTGATCAGTTTTACACACAGAGGAGAACCATTGCTTTATGATTGGTAATATGTGATGTACGTCCTAAAACCTCTTACAGTGAACTTGTAAAAACAACTTCAGCAGAAACACTAACAACATTTTTACTATATATTATCTTCATTCTACATGTACAATCAACTAAAATCTAAAAAAAGGTTGGATACTGTACTTCAGAGCGAAAATAACTCTTTATGAACCTGCTCTGCTGTGGGAAGTCGTGGAATTTGTCCTAAACATCTTTCACAAAATCTAACTGAATCAAATTACTTGATCCAAGAATTCTTCCATAGTAGAGGTGGGCGACAATTCAGAGTTGACACTATGTGCGGTTATGGAAAAGTCCTGATCACACTATTCCTTATTAAATGTTACACGTTTCGAAAAATCATTGTAATACGTAAGTTGTGCAACAATGTACAGAAATCAATGAAAAATATATAACACATACCAGTACAATGCATAACCGTGATAAACACTGTATGCGCAATTATTTTAATACTTACATATTGATCTAGTTTTAAGCTCAACAACTGAGCACCTAGACTGTATGTAGTAACCCAGTTCTCATTTCGTAAATATTGAGTCTGGCAGGACTGTTAATTCAGTGAAAGCAACTGTCAAACTGGCTGTAGGGTATTAAACTGACAAAGACGTAAACTACATTGATAGCATTAACCAAACACGATTCGCCTCGATGAGTAAATATATTATGATTGCATTCCCGGCAAACGACGTAAGAAGTTTTATGGAAGAAGAATCTTTTAAATTCCTTCACTGGATAAAAATTAAATTACAATAAAATGTACATCTAAGTGTAACAGTAACACTATAGATAAAAAACTATTTAACTCCATGAGATTCATATACATAGGATGACAGTTATAACATGTGTTGCAGCACCAATACATAAAGCAATACAAGAAGTTACAAAACGTATGCGATAAATTGTGTTATATGTGACATAAAATCACAGATATATATATCACTATCTATTCGTCAACAGCATCATGGATGTTTTATTTTAGGCTTCAACACTTGGAACTAAATGCGAAATACAATTACAAGAGATGAAGAATGATATACACAATTGATTCTATATATCACCAGCTGCGACATAGTCGCGAAAATAAACAGTGAGCCAGGTACTGGCCAATGTTTTTTTATTCCAGTCTTTGATCACAATATCAAGTCTTTCGACAATGACCGGTTTCAGTCAGTAATGGCCATCTTCACATCTACAATATGACAAGAGATACACATATTGGGCAGTCTATCTTTCAAAACAATACCATAATGTGATGAAAATACATGAGGTAAAATACATGTAACAGACTTTTAAATTTTGATAACTATTATAGAAACCAATTGTGATAAAATAAAAGACAAATATAGTTAACCATATAAAATTATTTAAAGGAAATATATAAAGGCAATAGGTCTGTCACTTTTATGGTGAATTTTCGGTCAAATATAAAATATACGTAATACACTGCCTATAGCAACCTATAAATTACCTATGAAAGATACAATGTCTATGTGACAAAATAACTGAAGAAAAAACACATCATTGATCAGCGCCCTCTGTTGGCTCGGGCGACAGGATGTTACGTAGGCGCCCAGCGATCGTAAGAACTTAACCACTAGGGGGCTTCTCATACATCGTGATGTCTCCCACAGAAAAGGTTAAGACAACATACTAACAGTCAATAAATAAAATTATATAGTCTGGCCATACAATTCTTGAATAGGTAGTATATAATCAGTTACGTACATCTAAGTCCACAGTAGCGACATCTACGAAGCATATAGCCAAACATATTTCTGATAGCTACTGCACTTCAAAATGTTTTGTACAGTAACGCCAGTTGCAAAACGACTGTGTGGACGATGTGGCCTATTTTAAACCATATTTTAGTTCTACGTGACGATGCTTTGCTGAGTGTCTTTATATGTTTTGACGATGCCATTACGGCTTTATCACATTAGGATATGGTGTAGAACAGGTACACTTTACCTTATTTTATCTGTACTTTTCTCAGTTTGTATGAGAGTATATTATGATATGAAATTCTGTATTGTTTTGAAAGATGGACATTCATGCCACGTTTGTGACTTTCGTTGACCTTCAAAGACCTTACTGTTACACATCATTAGATTCGTCTCGATGGCCGCTATCAGAAAATAAGTACCAAACTATAGCATCCCATTTTAAAAAACCAAGTTGACCTTCATACACATGTGATCAAAACTATCCGGACACCTGGCTGAAAATGTATTACAAGTTCCTGACGCCGTCCATCGGTAATGCTGGAATTCAGTATGGTGTTGGCCAACCATTAGCACTGATGACAACTTCCACTCTCGCAGGCATACGTTCAGTCAGATGCTGGAAGGTTTCCTGCGGAATGGCAGCCCATTCTTCACGGAGTGCTGCACTGAGGACAGGTATCGATCTCGGTCAGTGAGGCCAGGCTCAAAGTCGACGTTCCAAAACATGCCAAAGGTGTTCTACAGGATTCAGGTCAGGACTCTGTGCACACTAGTACATTACAGGGATGTTATTGTCGTGTAACCACTCCGCCATAGGCAATGCATTATGAACAGGTGCTCGATCGCTGTTGAAAGATGCAATCGCCATCCCCGAATTGCTCTACAACAGTAAGAAGCAAGAATGTGCTGTGATAGCGCCACAGAAGACAACATGGGGTGCAAGCCCCCTCCATGAAAAACATGACGACATCATAACACCACTGCCTCCGAAATTTGCTGTTGGCAGTTACCAGTTACAACCTCTGTAGTTGTACAAGAAAAATGAATCTTAGCTCCTACAAAAGTAATAGGTCCATTTAGTAGCTCTTCTTGTGCTACATTATTAGGAGTAAGACTAAATGTATCCACAGTCTTGTACACAGGCAATCTTGATCTTCTTGTATATCTTCTCCTCCTATACGGCATGGCTGTGTGCTCTGTGTGGCTGCCACGAGTCAAATGAGCGTGCAGCTGCCTGTACTGATGAAGTTACTACTGATAAGAACTAGGCGCGGCAAAAAGTCACGTGCTGATAATCCAACATGGCGGACCGGAAGCTGAATTTTCCAGCAGATCGCGCTCTGTTAAAACTAGAGCGCGATCCGCCGCAGCGCTGCGGCTGCCGAGTGAAGCTCGTTCAATGTCACCCGCCAATATGGCGGCGCACGCAGTAAGGGGCAGTCATAAGCCTCAATTAGGCTTGGAGTCCTATTATGACAGAGACATTATTTGTTATCGTACCTGTTCAATTGGTGTTCAGGGCGATCGGAATTATGGTACAGCTGTTGTATTTACTGATAAAACATTTTGTTTATATAGTAAGAACAGGAGACGTGGCTGTGTGCACCGCCATATTGGCGGGTGACCTTGAACGAGCTTCGCTCGGCAGCCGCAGCGCCGCGGCGGATCGCGCTCTAGTTTTAACAGAGCACAATCCGCTGGAAAATTCAGCTTCCGGTCCGCCATGTTGGATTATCAGTGCGCGACTTCCTGCCGCGCCTAGTTCTTATCAGTAGTAACTTCCTCAGTACAGGCAGCTGCACGCTCATTTGACTCGTGGCAGCCGCACAGAGCACACAGCCATGCCGTATAGGAGGAGAAGATGTACAAGAAGATCAAGATTGCCTGTGTACAAGACTGTGGATACATTTAGTCTTACTCCTAATAATCTTGTACTGACAGATGACGATCACAGAGCATTCGCCATACCCACACCCTGCCATCAGAACGCCACATTGCGTACCGTGAGTCGTCACTCCACCAAAACGTTTTTCCACCGTTCAGTCGTCCTATGTTTACGCTCCTTACACCAAGCGAGGTGTCGTTTGGTATTTACCGGAATCATGTGTGGCTTATGAGCAGCCGCTCGACCATGAAATCCAAGTTTTCTCACCTCACGTCTAACTGTCATAGTACTTGCAGTGGATCCTGATGCAGTTCGGAATTCCTGTGTGATGGTTTGGATAGATGTCTGTCTATTAGACATTACGACCCTCTTCAACTGTCGGCAGTCTCTGTCAGTCAGCAGACGAGATCGTCCCGTACGTGTCCCTTCACGTTTCCATTTCGCTATCACATCGGAAACAGTGGACAAACGGATCTTTAGGAGTGTGGAAATCTTGCGTACTGACGTATGACACAAGTGACACCCAATCACCTCATCGCGTTCGAAGTCCGTTAAGTTCAGCGGAGGGCTCCGTTCTACTCTCTCAAGATGTGTAATGACTACTGAGGTTGCTGATATGGGGTACCTGGCAGTAGGTGGCAGCACAATACGAAATACGTATGTTTTTGGGGGTGTCCGGATACTTTTCATCACATAGTGTGTCTCTGAAGCGAGCCCACCTAGCAAAAAAAAAAAAAAAAAAAAAAAAAAAAAAAAAAAAAAAAAAAAAAGTCATATACGGTCGAGCTCTGTCCACTAACACGTCTTTGACCTAGCCCATGCCAAACGAGCTACTCGGAAACCTAGCATCCGCGTGTCAGGTCCCTTTTCTAAGCCTTTGCAAGCTAAAAAATGGTTCAAATGGCTCTGAGCACTATGGGACCTAACATCTATGGTCATCAGTCCCCTAGAACTTAGAACTACTTAAACCTAACTAACCTAAGGACATCACACAACACCCAGTCATCACGAGGCAGAGAAAAATCCCTGAGCCCCCCCCCCCCTTGCAAGCACTTTCAATTGTACTGTAAGTGGTATTCGTATTCGTGAAAATTTATGTGCATGTTCGGTTTCAAATACTGTTTTAACAACGGTAGTAGCGAATTCTGATGTCCTCTGGCGCATAAACTTCTTACTTCGATGTATTACCCTAGTCTTCAAACAGGGGCGATGTTGGTAGTATTCTTTCTGCAAACTGTGGGTTGCATAAAATTAGACTGAAAGCAGCTGATGGTCCCCAATGTGTTTGGAATTAAAAGACCCAACATTAACTATTGGTCGCTGAGTGCAGTTACTTGTTAAAATATAAGACTTTTTCTCCTCATTTTGTGTGCTGATAAAAGGTGTGTCATCCCCAGATCCGACAAAACGTAGATCGAACTATCACAGCAGCGAAGCCAGTCCGTATTTTACCCAAATATCTACCACTCTCTCTCACAGCCAACAAAATACAGGCCGTCTATAATTTGTACTTGAATCTTATTCGCATACATCTCTCATTCAACAAAAAATTATATCACAATGCTTACGTATTCACACGTTCTCTGAAGAATAAACATAAGATGGGAGATTAAAATTTAACATCGAGCTTATTCAAGTAGGATCATTAGCAATGACTGACAAGGTTAGCAGGAAAGATGCCAACGTGACCGTGTAGGAAGAAATAGTTATATTAGGCAGCAACTAAATTAGTTTGTGCAGGTAGGCACTTGAAACTTGTTCGTCTCCCAATATGAGTTCAATATCTTACAGCACTAACCCACTCAGTCACCACATTGGCTTCAGTGTTCACAGTTGTACAGGGTTATTTTGCGTTGATTGTCTACACACTTGACACTGCACCACGCTGAACGATACGTGGGTTCTAAACTGGAAATAACGATCCGAACACCTCGGCAAATATTCCTCTACATAATTATGAGTACGAGGGCAGTTAAAAAGACCGTTACGGTGACGGAACATTTGTGAGCCGCAGGCGTAATCAATGCGAGAGTGCAAACAGATCCATACACAAATAAAATAACAAGACGACCGACAGTGAATAGCCTCGAACCCCTCTGACCATTACAATTTATATTCCCCTCATTGAAACAATTGCTACCGAGAGTTTTCACACCAAAAAAATTCAAAAGTGTTGTTCAGACACACAAGGAGTCCCGAAGTGTACAGATGCCTCTCTTTTGATTTTCATTATTATGACGGGATGGCGCACTTTTTACGAAGTCCGCCATAAATAAATACCCAAGACTCCCAAACAAAGGAACGTGTCTCATACTTACGCGATCGAATACCAGAGTGAAGGAATTATATCGCAGATCATGTACTGATCTTCTGTTGTGATAAATTATTACTTGCAAAGTTGTATACTCATTATCAGCGAGTTTTCGACTGGAACAAAGAAAAAAAACACAATAGACTGAACTATCGATAAAACAATCTGCTGAAGATTCCAAGTGGAAGTCAACAACGAAGTTTAAAAAAAAATCCTAGCAGGCAGTGAATGCAATATATGATGTGGTTTGAACTACCCACCCGCGGCAGTATACAACATATGTTTAGAAAGTAATTTTAATAAAAATATAGATACTCTGGTCGATCCACCTGGATAGCATGCCCTTCAGCACGCCGCTCCTGAATTTCGGGGAGGAGCTCCCGCCGGGGATCGAGTCCGGCCGGCGGATTAACGACGCGGGCCCGTTTGCCGACCAGCCTGGATGTGGCTTCCAGGAGGTTTCCCAAATCTGTCTAGGCTTTTAGGACTTTTACCACGTCCCGCCTCAGTCACACGATTTGGAAACATGTCGAAAACGTTCTCACACTTTCAGATGAATAACGCTGGACACAGGCAGATGGGGTACAAAATTTCCGTCCCTTGGCGGGAGGGATAGTGACAGGAAGGATATAAGCAACCCTATATCACTAACATAGCCAAATGCAGATTAATACGCCGACCCCCTGAGGACGGACACAGGAGAAGGCCAGAAAAAAGATGAAATGATAGATTCTCTGATCGATAAATTGCAACAGGCTATCAAATGTATTAAATTTTTGTGAGGAAGAGGTTATAGTTACTTTTTTATTCTTTTCAACAAACCTTAAATGCTGCTATCTTCTACAGTTGCTGTAACGATATAGTAGTACACGTAAAGAAGCCTAGTGATTGATGCATTTTGTTATTGGTTCTTCTCACCCGTAGAGATAATTTTCCGCAACGCCGTTTTACAAACATTAAATTACAATAATTTACTGTAAGATGTGGTGTATCTCTCAAATGGGCGACAGGATCTTGTTTCGTCGAACTAACAGTTATGGTTATTCCCTACCTTGATTCGCCACAGGATTCTGACCCACGCATTTCCGTTTTGTACTACTGTGATTAGTGACCTCATAAAATAAAGTTTTTATTGTGTTCCGAGATTTGATCGAATGTCAGAAAAGACTCAATAGAACCCCTGGGAGGCTAGACTGACTGGTCTGGGGTAATTAACAGCGCGTTGCCCAGTGTGAATAGAAAGACAAACAACGACGAAAAGAACTGGAGACGACATTACAGATAATCGAAATCCAGTGAGTAATCTGAAGAGAGAAAACCTGAGAAGTGACGAAAGCGGAGGTCAAGAAACAACAGCGTGTCACAACAATAAGATGAAGCGAGTATACTACTGAGTGGTGTCACAACGCGTCGGCCGGCCGTTGTGGCCGAGCGGTTCTAGGCGCTTCAGTCTGGAACCGCACGACCGCTACGGTCGCAGCTTCGAACCCTGCCTCAGGTTAGTTAGATTTAAGTAGTTCTAAGTTCCAGGGGACTGATGACCTCAGATGTTGAGTCCCATAGTGCTCAGAGCCATTTGAACCACAACGCGGCGGTGGTCGCAACTATCAGGTGACTGGCTGAATGCTCTGTGGCATTGCGGCAAGGCGAAGCTAGCGCTCGCAGTTGTAACAGCTCCAGCGGCCTAAATCTAGTTCTTTGCGCTTCCCCCTAAAATGGACACGAATGATTGGACGTCCTAGACGATGTATTGTAAGGTGAAGCAGTGATATGGTTGGCGTTTTTGGAGCTACGGGGCAGGAGATGGAGAAACGTTCGCAGTTGTCTCCCATACAGGAGCTCTGTCGGGCTGTGGTTTTGGATTGGAATGGAGGAAGATTATGGTTTAACGTCCCGTCGACGCCGAGGTCATTAGAAGTGGAGCACAAGCTCGGATTGGTTTAAGGATCAGCCATATGCTTTCAAAGTAACCAAACCTACATTTACCTAGAACGGTTTAGGTAAATCACGGAAAACGTAGATTAGGATGGCTGGACGCGAATTTGAACCGTCGTCCTCCGGAATGAGCGTCCAATGACCTATCCACTGCGCCACCTCGTTCGGTCTTTTGGATTGGAGTGGTTCTGTGCATGTCCAGGAACAGCATGAGCGCTGTTTTTTGTGGTGGTGGTGCTTCTCACTGTTTTCGGCATTTGCTGATTAAATATCCGCACCATACGCTCCACTTTCCCATTGGAGAGTAGGCGACTTACTAAAATGGTGTTTTAAGTCATTGGATTTGCAGAGTTTATTGCTGGCCGTTGCTGTGAATTAGGGGCCCACTGACATATACTATACTTTGGAAGAGCACTTCGAATGCTAGAATCTGGACTCGCTTATCTATCGTGGCTTCTGTTTTGATGGACGCCGGGCTTTCCACAGATGGATATTTAGAGTGCCCAAACATGGACCTGTATAGCCCCAGTGAACGCATTTTCAATGTTGGCAGGAGGTGGGCGGAAGAGCGAAAGGTTGAGATGGTGCTGTCTGATGCAAGGTACAAAGAGTACAGCTGTGCACCATGGCTTCCATTTCCCTGTTTAGCCCTGGCTAATATGCATGTTTTCTCGCTAACGCTTTTATCTGTGACGTTCACCAGTGCTTGCAATAAAGTGCTTGTAAAACCTGTGGTCGCATGGTGGCCGGGATAATGACATGCTGTGTATCTCCCTCTCAACCTATTAGAAGGAAATCATTGAAGACTTATAGACGGTGGTAGCTGTAGATCCAGGCCTGGAGCCTTTGATTTTTGTTATTTAAAATCGTCTGTGAGCCACCCATGCAGCCCGCAGTGACTGATTTGTCTTAATGTCAGGTTGCTGTGTGTGTCTGCAGTGATTCGTGCAGCCGTAATGGGAAATCCTTGCAAGTTTGTCTTGTTCCTTTATCTATGTGGAAATATAAGATTTCTTGGACCTTGTCTGGTCCCACGAGAAGGCAAAATAAAGCATCTACATTTATGTGTTGCAATATTGGTTTGTACTTAATTGGATAATTTTAGGAACTCAGGGAAAACGACCAACCTTGATAGCGCTGTGATGTTTATTCTGGAACACTACAGCGTGACTGGAATAGCTTACCAGCGGGTTGTGGTACGATATTTAAGTGAACTTACTCACTCATAAGAAAAAATGGAACTGCATGATTGCAAATACGATCGCTAAAACCTCCTTTTCGAACTATGAGTGGTTCTATCTATGAGTAGTTCTATCTATGAGTAGTTCTGTCTGTGAGTAGTGCTTTTGAATAGGTATCGGCGCCTCTGATGCGTAGGCAATAGGTTTGTCAGTACTGTCATCATTCGTATGTGCCAGCACTGCAACAATGCCATCTGAAAATGCATCCATGGGAAGAACTATTGAACGCAATGGCAAAAACTATATAATGCAGGGAGCCGAACGCAGCATACACTTTTAACTGTATGAAAATGCAATCACTGAAAGCTGTCCACCTGCGCCGAACACTTCCTTTCGCAACTGCAGCTTCTCTAAGTTTCGGGGAGGGGGGGGGGGGGGGGCAGAGGGTCGATAGGTGTTAGGTTTTGGGTTTTGCTCAGTGACTTGGACTCCTCCTTTGTTCAGCATACACCCAAAGTATTTCATTTGCTTCTGAAAAAAACTGGCATTTGTCTAAGCGGTACTTTAGCTCTGTTACATGTATTGTAGTAAACAGTGTACAAAGGTCCTGCAGGTAGTCCTAACAAGTAGGGTCCGTGACAATTAAGTCACTTAGGTAATTTGTGAAAGTAGCTAAGAAAACTGTTAAAAGTTGCTGGTTAATCACAAAGATTGCAGGTGCGGAAGAGATTCCACAATTCGAACACTTCTATACGATGCCCACAATTAAAGGTCCAGTTTCAAAACTCTGTAGACAGAGAACCACTGCTCAGAATGACGACAAATTTGAAAAGCATATTATTGATGCAGTTGGAAACGCCATGGAATAAAAATCATTTAACGAAAATTTAACAAATAGATAGCGCTGTAAGCATCAGAATATGCACGCCAAAAGACGTGTGGCCATGGCTGTTCATCAGTTTGGGTCCGAGACGCCAAACATGAGTACCTCCATGAAGGGTCGTGCACTGATGGCAAAGTTCTTTTATCAGAACGGTGACTGTGTGCCAGTAGCCAGTAACTAAAGAAGTTCCGGACTCTCAACGGTACGAAAAAAGTCATTAGTCCGATGCCTGCTAAGGGTTTGGAGAAAATGTATACAAAATTAGATAAGAAGGGTCTTCTGAAGCGCTATGTGACAGGGAGGAAAGCAATTGATCCGACGTATGTCCAATATGTGGCCACAGCACCGCCAGAGGAATAGAGCGGTGGTGTGCAAATATGTAGTGCACGCGGAATTGCCCGTACGTTGGACACGCCTGTGAGCATGGTGCATAAAATCCTATAAAACATCCTGCATTGCTATCCTTACAAAATCATACATGTTTAGGAGTTGCTTCTTGTTGACATGTCAGCAAGGCAAACGTTTGCCCTGGAATTTAATGCTCACATAGAAGTGGACAATGAATTACCTCGAAACATTCTGAGGATAGACGAAGCCCGCTTCCATCTCCAAGGACATGTCAGTACGCAGAATTGCAGAAAATGGGCTACGGAAAATCCGCACACACATCAAGTAGTACCACGTCATTTTGCAGAGGTAACTGTGTGTTGCAGGTTGACGGCATCGTTCATTGTAAGACCGTGCATCTTTCGAAGAGATGAGTCCTGCGAGTCCTGTTACCTGTATCGTTACTAGGAAACGCCATGAGAGTCTTTTGCACACCAACGTCATTCCAACCCTTCAGTAGCGTGGATGTGTGAGTAGGATCATTTTTATGCAAGCTGGCGCTCCTCCACAAATTGCACAGCCCGTGAAGTGGCTACTGCAGAGACATTTAGGAAATGCTTGAATAATCAGCCGTCACTTCCCCACAGCCTCGCCGTCAACACCAGCTGATCTTAACCAGTGTGACTTCTGGCTGTGGGATTAATCTGAAAGACGTGTTCAGTGCTCCAATTACGGACGTAGCTGAAAGTGAAGGGACGAACTACACAGCGCATTCTGAACGTGGCCCCCCGAGACTCTAGGATCTGTTGTGAAACATAATGCTTTTCGATTTCAAGCTATGGCAGAAAACGGTGGAAAGCATATTGAACATGTCTTGCGCCTGTCTCGCCATGGTTAGAACCCAACGCAATTTTGCTTTTTATGCGGTTTTTGGCGTCAACGCACTTAAAAACCGACCTTCCCCTGCTGAATGGGCTTACCAAACCAAACGAACTTTTGTAGTCAGGCGCTTTGAATAGCACGGATGGTGTAATGTGCAGCTCAAACCATAGCAGTCGTATTGCGATTCATCTGTCATTTGTAGCCGACTCCATTAACGTTAAGATGCTTACAGCGGCATCTATCGGTCAAATATTAGTTAAACTCTTCTTGTTTTTACGACATTTTTTATCAATAATGAGCTGTTCAAATTAGACCTCATTCTGAACTTTAATTATGGACACCCCGTATTTGTACGACCCGAATTGACTGTTGTAAATACGATGTTTTGCAACTTCTCATGTACCGGTATTTACAAATATGGGTCGGCGAGGTCGATCTTGCAAAAACATGGACCTCCAGTAAGCTTTGTCACGAGCTCTTCTGGACGTGATATAGTGTAGGTTTTTACTTGGATCTGAACACTGATTGTTGATTTAAAATCGCCGCATACCAGGAGGGAGCGATCGAATTTCTTTACGACTACCATGAGCATGGCCCAAGCGTTTGTTTTAACTGATACAATTACGCCAGCCTCGTTGAGTTGATCGAGTTTCTTCTTGATGGTTCTCTGTAAGGAGACTAGAATGGCTCAATCTCGGCATAAACAGGGCTCTGCGTCTGGTTCACAAGGAGATGTGAGTCTGGAAACCTGTAGTGCACCCAGTGTCATTTTGAATATAGGTGCGAATGCGTCGTTAAGTTCCCGGACGAAAACTGTGTTAGAGACGACGTGAACTTTATCATTGGTGGAGAATCCAAACAACGAGGAGGTATCCAGACCAAACATGTTTCTGGCTTAGTGACTATAGACAACAAATAGTGTTACCAACAGCGTGACCTTTTTGTAGGCCGCAGTGATTGTTATGATCCTGGTGGGGACTGAAGTGTCACTATATTCTACCAACATACAGGTGGGTGGGGCTAATTCTGGGGAACCTAGACAAGTATACATTTCGAGGTGTAACAAAGAAACGGAGGTTCTTGTTGCCATCTGGAAAGTACGTCTTTGCTCGCCTGTTAGTGAAAGAATCGTTTGGGAGGACTGTAGGCACCATCCTTGACGCGTGCGAGGAACTAGATCTGATCGTACTGGCGGTTTACGAAAGCCTGTTCTGAGGTCACATCTTCCGCCACGCGGGGTAGCCGTGCGGTCTAGGGCGTCTTGTCACGGTTCGTGCGGCTGCTCCCGTCGGAGATTCGAGTCCTCTCTTGGGCATGGGTGTGTGTGTTAGCGTAAGTTAGTTTAAGCCTATGGACCGATGACCTCAGCAGTTTGGTCCCATAGTCCTTACCAAAAATTTCCAGTTTTTTTTCCACCTCTTCCAAACCGCGTGCAGTGCGTCCCACTGTCCGGACACACTGCTCGCTCGTCTACTGTGTAACAGCCTGGGCATGATGAAGGTCCCCCTTGCACATGCTGACGGTGTATGACTACCTGTCCTGAGGCCTTTGACACATCTGATATTAGTAAATTCCACAGCGCCGTCTAGCAAATGGTTTACGGATATTTGACGTCCCTTAGTCGAGTGTGGCCTATGGATCAATTATCCTTGCGGTCGGGCCATGAGACGTTCATTTGATGCCTACGAAATTTCGAAAGAGTGCGAAATTGCCAAAATATCTTCTAATTATGGTTTGTTTGGTTTGAGGGTTGATGTGCCTTCTCCCGGACTGGGAGCCAATTTGACAACTACGTCTAATTAGAGTCCATATATAAGGTTCTGCATGCTGTGTTCGCGCAAATTAAATTCCATCCGTGACTTAACCCTCGCAAATCAGTTACCCAGGAACGATAAGAATGACTAAGTGGTTCCTGGTATTAATGGAATCGGAGTCGCAGTTCCAATAACATAGAGCCTGTGCGAATAATAATACGGAAATAACGTGCGCCTTTGCTTCAATGTGAGGGCGACTAGATTCGAGAAAAGAGACAATTGCTTATGTAAGAAAAACGACCACGTGGAACCCCAAGACGGGAAGAGCGACCATTGGAGACTGTCATCAGTGACTGGAAAGGCAGTTAGGTGCAGTAAATACGTGCCCGAATCCCCATTGTAATAGTTAATTGGCGGAAACGCCGGTGGGATGCCTGGTATGTGGCTACTACCCTGTATTTGTAGTTGATCCTTCAGAAGCTGATTTTTTGATGGACTACCTCTTTCTACTGCCGATGTTGTTGCTCCGGTTGTCGTTGAAACTGTTTGGAACAGCTGTTACAATTGCTGGGTTGCAGTGTCAGCTGTTGCCGTTGCTGTTGCTGTTTCAAGAGTTTCAAATGTTTTGCTCCCATGATACTCCGCCGCCAACTTTTTTTTTCCTGCGTTTCGATTGCCCCCAGAGGGTGGACGGGCTGGCAGCAGCTTAGTACGCCGCTCTTCAGCCTACAGAATATTTAAAAACATAATAAGGAAATAATAAACAATAAAAACAGGCGATAAAAACGGCCACTTTTTAAAACTGTAAAACGGCGTCAAGTCGTGGAAATTAAACTATAAAAACAAAGTGTTGGTGATGTTAATTAAGGTACACAGTAAGTAGGCAGATACAGTAGATGACATACAATTAAAAAACACGGTGACTGTCTGGTTTTTGTTCGCAAGAGGAAAAAAATCACACCTAGCGACAGTATGGTTTCCGCTCGCAACACTTGAAAAAAAAAAAAAAAAAAAAAAAAAAAAAAGGGAACGCACACCGCTAACACTCACTTAAACACTGCACTAAAGAGTAGTAGACACGAAGATGATGACACACCACAGCCTAAGGCAGATGGGACGGGGAGGGGGGAGATGACAGATGAGGGGAAAAAAGGGGGGAGGAGAGGAAAAGGCAAGGGGGGGAACCGATGGAGGGAGAGGACACATAAGGAGGGTGGGGGGGCAGGGCAGAAGCGAGAAGGAGGGGAATGCAAAAGGACTCGAGGGAGAGAAGGGATTCAGTGAGAAAAATAATGGTTCAAATGGCTCTAAGCACTATGGGACTTAGCATCTGAGGTCATCAGTCCCCTAGACTTAGAACTACTTAAGCCTAACTAACCTAAGGACATCACACACATCCATGCCCAAGGAAAGATTCGAACCTGCGACCGTAGCAGCAGCGCGGTTCCAGACTGAAGCGCCTAGAACCGCTCGGCCACAGCGGCCGGCGTCAAAGAGAAGGTAGGCGGGGGAAAAACAGGATCTAAGGAGGGGAAAGGGGGGGGGGGGTAAGATCCGCTAACCTGTTACCTCGTTGCCACATACTGTGATCTAAATTCGACCGAAAGTCGAGAATGGTTCAAAAGAAACCCAGTGAGGTTGGATCGACCAGTGCGAGACCCTCATCAGCGGATCACCGAGTAGGAACTGAAAGACAAACAAGGAGGAAACGGACAAGTAGACACTGCACTACAGATAAATGCAGTTCAACCAGTGATCTGATGAGAGGAAACCAGTTAAAGCAGAGAGTAAGAATCAGGTGCGTTATGACAACTACACAACGAACCGAATACACCACTGACAAGGAACACATTTGACATCGAACGAATCGCACGAAACCATGCTTAGACTAACACTCGATCATGAAAACAGCTGTAGTCTGTGCCATTTTCATGCAAAACTCCGCACTTGTCTGCTAGTGCCATCAGACGGTGGCATGTTGTACTGCACCAACAAGTGCTCAAGTTGTGTGAATGGTATTGCCGCTGTACGAATGTGTCACTTGGTGTGTTCGCATTCCGGTTACTGTGTAAAATGTATACAGTGATAGCCTGAAGAGAATCAATTCTAAGAATGTGGTCCAAATATTAAGGAATAAATTGTGACGTGCTGAATATGGATATGAAATCGGGGTCGAGGGCAGCGTATATATTATATCACACAATAATTCAGAAATATAATGGGGAGAAACACATGACGTTATGCTGAATACATATACTTGTTTTGAGGAACAGGAAGAACCCGAACCTGATAATGGCTGTTGAAGCAGTACGCGACAGCCATCTTCACAACAACAGGAACAGCCCAGTCAGTGAGAGTACCAACTATCTCCACCCAAACAGTCGAGGCCCAGGATGTTAGAAGATATTGATGACAGCGTACTGGAGAACAGTTAGGAAGACTATTAAAATCGTGGCTTCGATTCCTAATGAGGCGCTATGAGTAGATTAAAAGTAAACAAATTTCAGATTAATTCTGAACTATGTGTCTAGCAAATGGCAAGCAGGAGCTCGTTTCAAAAGGAACGGACTGTCGCAATTACAAACTATAAAAGGGCATGTAATATCGCAGTTTGATATAGGAAGGTAATGTAGATCTACAGTTCACTTTTGGCATCTGCAAATTTTGGCACTAGAAGCGTCTAAAATGGTTGCCCTGGACTATTTCAAAGCTTCGATTTCTTTTATCAACAATCTTATGGTCAGCCGTATGGCATTTCATCGAGGCATGTTACTACGTGTGTCACACGTAAGGACATAGTAGACCATCATAGTATAAGTCGGAAGACACGACAGTTAGTGGACAAAGTGATTATGTTCATGACAGAGTAAGGTGTGGAGAAAGGAAATGTTTGGAACAGTGACCAGAGTTAGTTCCAGTATGAAATGTACTCATCATCAACGCTGTCATACTACAGCTAGTGTTTCAATAAAATCTTCTCGGTTTACAAGCAGCGTCATTCCGAATAAAACAGTCGAGCTTTCGACAACTGTATCCCCCATCGTCATCAGGAGTTGAAATCACTGACTGCTGAGGCTGGCAATGTGTTCTGCTTATATAGATATAATGTAGCGTCTGTAAACTTCCGGAGAGAGCCTCGGCAGCTCCTAACGGCTCCGTCCGAGGCCCACGGGAAAGATAGACCGTGGTGCGTACGTCACAGCACGTGACACTGCAGGTCTTACGAGTACCAACAGCTGTCCCCGGCGGGGAGGAGTAAGTGTTTCAGATGAATTTAATAATGATTGACTTCCTGTTTAAGGGGGGTAGGACGTCAAACGGGCCGACCTGGAGCAGGAGAGGCATCACAGGACATTTTAATTTACAAAAATGGCTCTGAGCACCATGGGACTTAACATCTGAGGCCATCAGTCCCCTAGAACTTAGAACTACTTAAACCTAACGAACCTAAGGACATCACACACATTCATGCCCTAGGCAGGATTCGAACCTGCGACCGTAGCGGTCGCGCGGTTCCAGACTGAAGCGCCTAGAACCGCTCGGCCACACCGGCCGGCTTTTAATTTACAGTGTCTATACTTTTACAAATAAACTCATAAAACTTTGTCAGCATAACCAGGAAGGATTCAGGATTCACACTCATTGCAGTGGAAATTCGAAAACATAACAATTTTTTTTTACGTGTGAAATTTCATCATTTTTTCACTTACTAATGGCTGCATTTGTTGCTATAGGTACACTTTTCTTCATAAGTTAGAGAGATTCTTGGATGAATTTTGCACAGCATACAAACCATAATTACAGGTGTTACTCTAGAATTTATTTAATTTATGAAAAAACGAATGATCTGTTGTATTTTAAACTTCATGTTCAGAAAAAACACAATTTGTAGTTAATTACCTCAATTTTTACCACAGTTTTTAATAGATTTGGAAAATTCTAGAGTTTCATACACCTTTAAGTATGGTTTGTACGCTGTGCAAAATTCATCGAACCATCTCTCTTACTTATGAAGAAAAGTGTACCTATAGCAACAAATGCTGCTATTAGTAAGTGAAAAAAATGATGAAATTTCACATGTAAAAAAAATTACTTCGTTATGTTTTCGAACTTCCACTGCTATGAGTGTGAATTCTGAATCCTTCCTGGTCATGCTGACAAAGTGTTATGAATTTATTTGTAAAAGCATAGACAGTGGAAATTAAAATGTTATGTGGTGCCTCTCCTGCTCCAAGTCGGCCCGTTTGACGTCCTACCCCCCTTAAATGTTAATAAGTTCTCGATAGCACACGACAAAATTACGACCATTAGTGGGTACATTTTCAATTAAATATTGATATCCCTTGGGCCTGCACGGACCCGAGCATCCTCGAAGTATGGCGGACAAGCCGACTAGTGTGACGTCACATGTTCGTTGCAGGGTCAGTATATCTCGCTGGCCCCGGTTCCTCGGCGGGACGGAGCGGGACCAGCGAGAAATACGGGCCCTGCAATGAACTTGTTACGTCACACTAGCTGGCTTCTCCACCACACTTCGAGAATGCTCGGGTCCGTGCAGGGCCCAAGGGATCTCAATATTTAATTGAAAATGTACCCACTAAAGTATTAATTTTGTCGTGTGATGTCGAAAACTTACATCTATTCAAACACGCATTCAAGAATTATTAAACTCATCTGAAATAGCTACTCGCTCTCCGCCAGAGACGGCTGCTGGCACTCGTAAGATCTGCGGTGTCACGTGCTGTGACGTGCGCGCCACGGCCTATCTTTCTCGTAGGTCTCAGATCGCGCCATATGACGTCAGTCGGCACGCAGCGGGACGAAGCCGCTAGGAGCTGCCCTTCCGGGCACGCGCCACTCCGGCAGTCTCTGGAAGTATCCATACGCTCCATTACATCCATATAAGCAGAACACCGTGCCAGCCCCGGCAACCAGTGATTTTAACTCCTGATGACGATGGCGGAGACAGCTGTCGAAAGCTCGACTTTTTTTCCGAAATGAAACGTCTTGTACACCGAGAATATTTCATGGAAACATGACACCCAGAAGGACTCCGTGGATACAGCTAGTGTGTTGCAATTTGTACATAGCTCCACCCACAGCTACACGATTGATGTGGCTTTATCAATGACAGAAAGATTTGTAAGCAAGTTGTACATCTGTTTTCAAGAAGCACAAGGCACTTTCGGCCCCAATATTTCAAAGAAACTTGAAACAACCTGCCCACGAAATATTCATGTGGTGGCAAGCATAGGTGGAAAAATAACTAAACAACACATGAAACGTTTTCTATCCCCGGTTCTTGGCGAACATGTAACAAGTGAAAAGGGCTTATTGCTGTGTGATTCCTAATCAGGTCATACAAATCATATCCTTCTAGATAAGAGTTTTCCTACCAAAGATGGTATGCTAAAGATTGCCACCGGAACCAACCAAATATCACGAACCCCTTGATGTTTACTTCTTTCGGCAATATAAGCTCTGTATCGGAAGGACTGGTGCTCTTGTAAGAATGCAGAGTGCCAAACCACAAGTGAAGGTACATGATCGTTATTTCATCATCAATCATTTACAATCAATTTTCTGTACCAAATTATACGTCTATGTTTCAATATGCTTGGCGAAAGGTAGGCTATGGTACTAACTAGTGTGACGTCACAAGTTCACTGCAGGGCACGTATTTCTCGCTGGTCCCGCTCCGTCCCGCCGAGAAACCGGGGCCAGAGAGATATACGGATCCAGCAACGAACTTGTGACGTCACGCGCCCATGTCCTCATTTGAAAATGTAATTTGTGTGACTTTCGATATCGGACTGCTTGAATGCGGAAGTGATTTCGAATGTAAAAACGTGGATTTAGAGAGGTGTGCGCATTGTTCTCTTTAAATTTATTTTAAACACTATGTCGAAATCCCGCATCTGCACTATGAGGACTCATATAAGTGCGTAGGATATGTGTGTCTTGCGCTGTTATAATTACTTTCAGTAAAGAGTTTTTGGCACTGTTGATTGAAAATGTATATTACAATGACGACATTGAATTAAGTATAATTTCGCTCCTATGGTATTGATATCTTGTCACTTTGTTTTCCTCCATTAAAATGTCGCTTATGATGGAATGCAACGTTTTGCATGGAAATTATACAAGCGACTGTCTTTTTATGGACAGGTGTTATTATAAGCATGGAGTTGTGCGGTTCCGAGCGTTCGAGGTCAAAGGTGTCCCTTATGTCCCATGTCGCTGCGCGGCGGAATTTAAAGGGCTGCCACGGGTTCCAGCTCTCCGACGGAATTACGTGTGGCGCCGGGGCAAGGCGATGCTAGCGCCCGCGGCTGTACCAGCTCAGACCAGCGGCCGAGATCCAATTCCATGTTCTCCAGTGGGAATTCAAAGTCGCCGGGTCGGTATACCAGAGTTTTGATAAGCCAGGCGTTCGTTGCTACAGTACCCGCTCAATTGGATGTAATCTGTGTCAGTTCCCTTGCTCTTTAGAAAGACATTCGTTGTTTTATTTATTGTTACTTTTGCGCTACTCCTTCCCGAAGGCATAGAGAACGTATTTCGATCTCCCGCATCCGATTCGAAAGCAATGGAAGGATAGGACTGGTGCTACGGGAGGTGGTGTGTTCATTGCAGTTAAGAGCTGTTTAAACGCAGTTGAGATCGTTAATGGGTCGGACTGTGAAATAGTCTGGCTAAAGCTGTCAATCAGACAAGGTGTGATCACTGAATTAGGATGTTTTTATAGACCACCAGCATCCGCAAAAAAAAAAAAAAAAAAAAAGTTGCAGAACGTTTCAGGGAAAGTCATGTGTACATAGGAAATAAATATCCAAATTATCCATTAGATATAGGTGGAGACTTTAATCTGGCGTCCACTAACTGGGAAAATTACACATTTATCACAGGGGGCAGAAGCAAAGACTCGTGTGAAGTTATTCTAGGAGCTCTCTCAACATACAACCCTGAGCAATTGGTTAGGGAACCAACTCGAGATGGGAACATATTAGATATCTTGGCGACAAACAGATCTGATCTTTATGAGGAAATTAATCTAGAAGAAGGTATTAGGGATCATAATGTCGTTGTGGCTTCGATGTCAGTGGAAGTTGCAAAGAAACCAAAGAAACAGCGTAGAGTTTTATTGTTTGGGAAAGCAAATAAAAATGTCATTAATGAATGTCTTCATAGTCAGCTCCAAACATTCACCGCGGGACACATAGGTATTGAGCATCTTTGGTCGGAATTTAAAGGTATTGTCCATCACGTGCTAGAGAAATATGTGCCTAGCAAAAATATAGGGGAGGGAAAGGATCCACCTTGGCTCAACAAACATGTTAGGAAGTTCTGAGAAAGCAGAGAATTTTGCACAGTCGTTTTAAACGTAGTCACTGACCCGCCTAGAAACAGAAATTATGCGAAATGAAAGCAACTGTCAAAAGGCCAATGATAGATTCTATTTACGAATTTGAAAGCAATATTTCATCTGCAGATTTTAAAAGTAATCTCAAAAAATTTTGGTCGTACGTAAAATCTATGAACGCTACAAATAATTCAATACCTCCTCTTGCTGACAGTATGGGCAATGTAACGGATGATGATAAACAGAAGGCCAAAATTCTAAACCTAGCTTTCAAAAACTCGTTTACGGTAGAGGACTGCAGCACCATTCCCCCTTTCAATTATTGAACAAACGCAAGGATGGCTGACATAGTGTTTAGCGTATCTGGGATTGTAAAACAGTTAAGTTCCTTAGACGCCAGGAAGGCATCTGGCCCAGACGGTATCCGCGTAAGATTTTATGTTGACTATGCTACAAATATAGCACCATTCTTATCCATCATCTATCAGAGATCATTGGAATAACGGAAAGTTCCACGGGAATGGGAAGATGGTTCAAATGGCACTGAGCACTATGAGACTTAACATCTGAGGTCATCAGTCCCCTAGAACTTAGAACTACTTAAAAGTAACTAACCTAAGGACAGCACACACATCCATGCCTGGGGCAGGATTCGAACCTGCGACCACAACGGTCGCACGGTTCCAAACTGAAGCGCCTAGAGCCGCTCGGCCACACCGGCCGGTGGACTGGAAAACGGCCCAGGTCATAGTAATCCATAAAAATTGTAGAAAATCCGATGTACATAATTACCGGCCAATTTCACTGACGTCGATTTGTTGTAGAATCATGGAACATATTTTGTGTTCAGACATTTTAATGACGTTTCTAGACTCTGAGAAGCTCATCTGCAGAAACCAGCACGGTATTGGGAAACAGCGGTTGTTCGACCCAGTTCCACACTGTCGCTTGCTCCAAAAAGTGCGCGCTTACTGTCTATAAGATGACATATGTTGTTGGATAGAAAGTTTTCTAACATACAGAGAGCAGTATGTCGTCCTGAATGGGGAGACTTCAACAGAACCAAGCATAACATCAGGTGTGCCCTAGGGCAGCGTAATAGGTCTGCTGCTTTTTACGATTTACATAAATGATCTGGTTGATGGTATTGACAGCGGCATTAGACTGTTTGCTGATGATGCTGTAATCTACTGGAAAGTAGTATCACACGAAAATTGTGATCAAATCAATGGGGATTTGCAGAAAATAAATGCGTGGTGTAATGAGTGGTAGCCATCTCTCAATATTAGTAAGTGTAACCTACTGCGTATAACAAATCGAAAATCCCCATTAATGTAAGAGTACAAAATAAATGCCCAGTCTTTGGAAGCGGTAACATTAGTCAAGTATCTGGTTGCGACTATTCTAAATGATCTCAAATATAACGATCATATTACACAAGTAACGGGTAAGGCGAACTCAAGATTGCGGTTTATTGGTAGAATCCTGAAACGATGCAGTCCTTCAACAAAGAAAATTGCTTACAAATGGTTCAAATGGCTCTGAGCACTATGGGACTTAACTTCTGAGATCATCAGTCCCCTAGAACTTAGAACTACTTAAACCTAACTAACCTAAGGACATCACACACATCCATGCCCGAGGCAGGATTCGAACCTGCGACCGTAGCGGTCGCGCGGTTCCAGACTGTAGCGCCTACAACCGCTCGGCCACTACGGCCGGCAAAATTGTTTACAGTGCTTTAGTTCGGCCAGTCCTAGAGTATTGTTCGTTGGGTCCGATTCAAGAGATTGAGAAGGTCCAAAGAAGAGCGCCAAGATTCGTGACTGGCACATTTAGCCATCGCGAGAGCGTTACAAATCTCATAGAAACTTTGAAGTGGGACACACTTGCAGATACACGACGCGCTGCTCACTATATTCCAAAATCCGATCTTCGCCGAGGATGTACAGCATATATCATTACCATCAACTTCCAAATCGCGCAATGATCACCCATTCAAAGATAAGGGACATTGGAGCCCGTACTGAGGCGTTCAGGCAGTCGTTTTTCCCTGGCGCCATCCGCGAGTGGAACAGAGGGAGGGGGGGGGGGGGGGGGGAAATATGACTTTGACGCGAATAGCGCCCTCCGCCACACACTGTTTGGTGGCTAGCGGAGTATATATCTAGATATGTAGATGTATAAATTCCACATGTAGAGCAATAATTCCTTTTTAATGTTAAACAAATGAAACTGTAATAAAAATGTGCTAATAAAGACTAACTTAAATCTGATTTTTGCCTCAGTTAATTCGGTGACGGTAATATTAATAATAAATGTCTGATAATCAGATACAGTCCAGCTCCAAATGAAAGTGTGAGCAACAAACCCAGAAAAAAATTACAGGAAAAAATACCAGCGTTCCTTTCGTTATATTGAGTTCTACCTATCTATTTAAACTGTTCCAGTCACTTAAAACTCTAAAATAAATGGCAAAGTAAAACATTGTGTCGTTTGGTGGCTCAGTAGTCATATAAATACAATTCCTGATACTTGAGGTTCGAACCCCAGTCAGTCTTAGGGAATATACTGTCATTTACCACTTGTGTCACTCCTGCTAGTGTTTATTAGCGAAAAATGCCAAGTGGCAAGGTGGTTCGTAATGCACGTTAAAATGTAGATCTAACGCATTCCTGATATGAGTTGCCTACATTTAATCGAAATTTATGCCCTCATTCAAGTTCTTCGAACGCTGTACATTCTTTTCTACGTACCTAGTAGCAAAGTCCTTCCATGTTTTTCACCCTTATTGACAACTATGGAAACCGTACACACACCTCAGCTGTCTCAGCGTTTCCTCCATAATCTCGGTTCTAGTACTCTGCCGTACGAATAATATAGCATATCATTTCACAATGCAATTTCAAACGACTTCCACTCTCAGAATACAAAATCCAATTTGACATTCACTGCCTTTCAAAGAAAGTATAGCACCCAGAAGAGACCGTCAGATCTCAACGTAACTTCACCGCGCGGGGTTGTCGAGCAGTCTAAGGCGCCTGGCGCCTTGTCACGGTTCGCGCGTCGGAGGTTCGAGTCGCCCCTCGGGCATGGGTGTGTGTGTTGTCCTTAGTGTAAGTTAGTTTAAGTTAGATTAAGTAGTGTATTAGCTCAAGGAACCGATGACCTCAGCAATTTGGTCTCATAAGACCTTACCACAAATTTCGTATACACACACACCATCGGCGGGTCCGTAAATAATTAGAGTTGCAATTCTTCATGAAAGGTAAAACAGGAAACAGCTCGCCAGAGTGAATTACTGTTGCTCGTGTTTAGTGTTGGTAGCTGTCCTGGTAGGGTATATAAGAAGCGTGAATAGCGTCAGATGCTGAGTAATCTCTGTGAAGGACATAGAGATGTCATTTTGGGCCTCCATTTGGCCGGTTGATCTAACAGTGCCACAATCAGATTTGTGGGGCATTCAGGTGTGAGAGAGGCCCAATGCTGGACCGCATGTGAACATGAGGACAAGCGTACTGGTCGTCAAGGTTACGGTCACCCACGTCTGCCCACCACAGTTTAGAATTGCCGTATTGTGCGTTAAACACACCGTAACCCCTTCACTTCTGCCATCCGGGAACGAAAGGTGTTACTCCGTTGTCATTGTGTGGGGACCCATCAGGTATCATTTCTTGTCACGGCTGTTGATTGAGGGAACTCTGACTGCACAACGGCATCTCACAGACATGCGTCCTCATATGTTGCCTCTCATGCGACAGTATCTTGGCGCTATTTGTCAACAGAACAATGCTCGTCCACACGAGGCACGTGTCTCTGTGAACTTTCTGTGTGATTATGATCTATTCCCTTTGTCAGAAAGAATCCCAGATCTGTCCCCGACAAAACGTGTGTGGAACCAGCTCGGACGTGAACTCCGTCTCATAACCATATCCAAGATATCAAGGACCGATTACACTAGTGGTTGCTAGCTTGCCTCAGGAGAGGATACAACGGCTTCATGACAGCATACCCAACCGAATCGGTGCATGTATTCAGACCACAGGTGGTTCCACGTCGTACTGGTAAGTCGTCTCGTACTGCCAAATTCTTTGTAAGTTTGGCTCGATAATGCAATCGTTAAAATAACGTCCATATCCATTCAAACCGTGAAGCGCTTCACTTTTTTGTCACGCACTGTACACTCATCCTACAGACTCACGACTGCCCCTTTGCCCCTCTGTGCGTCAGGGCTCCTCGTTACTCAACCTTACTACCTAACAAATGTTACCCATGCTTGAACTAACCCATCCACTATCCATCAGTCCTTTACATCATCCATACCTCCATGCTAAAAACTCACAGCAGAGATACTCTACACATTATAAAGGAAATTTTTCACCACTTCTTGTGTTCCTAGCTGACTACATTTCTGGTGCAGATTCTCCACACAAAATAACGTAATTTCCTGTATTTGGTTTGCTATAAGTCTTTAATCGTATCTCTAACTTAACACATTAATCGTAGAACTAATTATTTCTTACTCCAATTAAAATATATTTTAAATTTTTAGCGTTTGTTTGAAATTGTTTTAAATACACTCCTGGAAATGGAAAAAAGAACACATTGACACCGGTGTGTCAGACCCACCATACTTGCTCCGGACACTGCGAGAGGGCTGTACAAGCAATGATCACACGCACGGCACAGCGGACACACCAGGAACCGCGGCGTTGGCCGTCGAATGGCGCTAGCTGCGCAGCATTTGTGCACCGCCGCCGTCAGTGTCAGCCAGTTTGCCGTGGCATACGGAGCTCCATCGCAGTCTTTAACATTGGTAGCATGCCGCGACAGCGTGGACGTGAACCGTATGTGCAGTTGACGGACTTTGAGCGAGGGCGTATAGTGGGCATGCGGGAGGCCGGGTGGACGTACCGCCGAATTGCTCAACACGTGGGGCGTGAGGTCTCCACAGTACATCGATGTTGTCGCCAGTGGTCGGCGGAAGGTGCACTTGCCCGTCGACCTGGGACCGGACCGCAGCGACGCACGGATGCACGCCAAGACCGTAGGATCCTACGCAGTGCCGTAGGGGACCGCACCGCCACTTCCCAGCAAATTAGGGACACTGTTGCTCCTGGGGTATCGGCGAGGACTGTTCGCAACCGTCTCCATGAAGCTGGGCTACGGTCCCGCACACCGTTAGGCCGTCTTCCGCTGACGCCCCAACATCGTGCAGCCCGCCTCCAGTGGTGTCGCGACAGGCGTGAATGGAGGGACGAATGGAGACGTGTCGTCTTCAGCGATGAGAGTCGCTTCTGCCTTGGTGCCAATGATGGTCGTATGCGTGTTTGGCGCCGTGCAGGTGAGCGCCGCAATCAGGTCTGCATACGACCGAGGCACACAGGGCCAACACCCGGCATCATGGTGTGGGGAGCGATCTCCTACACTGGCCGTACACCACTGGTGATCGTCGAGGGGACACTGAATAGTGCACGGTACATCCAAACCGTCATCGAACCCATCGTTCTACCATTCCTAGACCGGCAAGGGAACTTGCTGTTCCAACAGGACAATGCACGTACGCATGTATCCCGTGCCACCCAACGTGCTCTAGAAGGTGTAAGTCAACTACCCTGGCCAGCAAGATCTCCGGATCTGTCCCCCATTGAGCATGTTTGGGACTGGATGAAGCGTCGTCTCACGCGGTCTGCACGTCCAGCACGAACGCTGATCCAACTGAGGCGCCAGGTGGAAATGGCATGGCAAGCCGTTCCACAGGACTACATCCAGCATCTCTACGATCGTCTCCATGGGAGAATAGCAGCCTGCATTGCTGCGAAAGGTGGATATACACTGTACTGGTGCCGACATTGTGCATGCTCTGTTGCCTGTGTCTATGTGCCTGTGGTTCTGTCAGTGTGATCATGTGATGTATCTGACCCCAGGAATGTGTCAATAAAGTTTCCCCTTCCTGGTACAATGAATTCACGGTGTTCTTATTTCAATTTCCAGGAGTGTATAATGCCAAAACATCAGTTGTAATATCGTTCTCTTGCCAGCACCCTTCCCCTCCCCCCGTTTGACACTAGGCCGGCAGGGGGCAATTTAAGTTAAAAAGAGCAGCGACAGAATATATGAAGAGCTTTCGTTCAGTTCTCCGAAAAACAGTGTAAATATTTTAGGAGTCTTTCTGAAATTCCTTTCGATCGTCCTACCACGACACTTCTCTCAAGAAAATATCATCGTCTGTGAACAACCTGACAAATGTGGTAACACTTTCTGACAAATTATTGATGTATATAGGGAACATCAGTTGCCCCATTAAGCGTTCTTGAGGAATCGGTAATGCTACGTTCATTTCTTATTCGCCGTCCTGTATGATACACTGGGTCGTGTTATTCAAAATGTTTTTCAAGATCGTCATACATATTTGAAAATGATTGTATCTTAGTTATTAGCCACGCCGTCGGCCGACGTTATCGGGTGACCTCTGGCGACGCTTTCTGCTACTGTGAATACGGTCTAGGACTAGAAAATGCTCCGTAATTCTTCAACGCTCGGACGTTAGTGATATTGGTCTATGATTCTGTGCATTCGTTCTTTTATCCTTTTCGAAAACTGTGAACAGTTATTGAAATATAATGTTAACGGACTGATCAAATTTCGCCTGAACAAATTCTAACTGGATGTTGATTTTTTTAATAGAATTGTTGTTGAAAGCAGCCTGAAAACACTTTAAACGTCTAAAACAGTATAACATTTAATCTCCTTGTTGTTATGAAAAATTGAAGCACGCACTATCATGCTATAAACTATCCGAACGACCTGAACTGCGTTCGGCCTGATTTGCATGTAGCTCATAACGTAATGTTCTTGGAAACCCTCTAATCTCCTTTCACTACATTCGTTTGACTATACAAAATGGCTACCATAAGAGACAAATAGAGAATAATCGACATTATGGCAATCAATTCAAAGGCAAATTAATACCACGATAATGCAAATAACTAGAAACACGTTATTAAAGATGATACAGTCTTTAATGCTTGTCACGGTTAAAGCAGACTCAGACATGGTAATTGGATGTCTCTATAGGCCCCCTGGCTCAGCAGCTGTTGTGGCTGAGCACCTGAAGGATAATTTGGAAAATATTTCGAGTAGATTTCCCCTCCATGTTATAGTTCTGGGTGGAGATTTTAATTTGCCGGATATAGACTGGGAGACTCAAACGTTCGTAACGGGTGGCAGGGACACAGAATCCAGTGAAATGTTTTTAAGTGCTTTATCTGAAAGCTACCTTGAGCAGTTAAACAGAGAACCGACTCGTGGCGATAACATATTAGACCTTCGGGTGACAAACAGACCCGAACTATTTGAAACAGTTAACGCAGAACAGGGAATCAGCGATCATAAAGCGGTTACTGCATCGATGATTTCAGCCGTAAATAGAAATATTAAAAAAGGTAGGAAGATTTTTCTGTTTAGCAAAATTGACAAAAAGCAGATTACAGAGTACCTGACGGCTCAATACAAAAGTTTTGTCTCAAGTACAGATAGTGTTGAGGATCAGTGGACAAAGTTCAAAACCATCGTACAATATGCGTTAGATGAGTATGTGCTAAGCAGGATCGTAAGAGATGGAAAAGAGCCACCGTGGTACAACAACCGAGTTAGAAAACTGCTACGGAAGCAAAGGGAACTTCACAGCAAACTTAAACATAGCCAAAGCCTTGCGGACAAACAAATATTACACGAAGCGAAATGTAGTGTGAGGAGGGTTATGCGAGAGGCGTTCAATGAATTCGAAAGTAAAGTTCTATGTACTGACTTGACAGAAAATCTTAAGAAATTTTGGTCTTACGTCACAGCGGTAGGTAGATTAAAACAAAATGTCCCGACACTCTGTTACCAAAATGGTACTGAAACAGAGGATGACAGACTAAAGGCCGAAATACTAAATGTCTTTTTCCAAAGCTGTTTCACAGAGGAAGACTGCACTGTAGTTCCTTCTCTAGATTGTCGCACAGATGACAAAATGGTGGATATCGAAATAGATGACAGAGGGATAGAGAAACAATTAAAATCGCTCAAAAGAGGAAAGGCCGCTGGACCTGATGGGATACCAGTTCAATTGTACACAGAGTACGCGAAGGAACTTGCCCCCTTTCTTGCCGCTGTGTACCGTAGGTCTCCAGAAGAGCGTAGCGTTCCAAAGGATTGGAAAAGGGCACAGGTCATCCCCGTTTTCAAGAAGGGACGTCGAACAGATGTGCAGAACTATAGACCTATATCTCTAACGTCGATCAGTTGTAGAATTTTGGAACACGTATTATGTTCGAGTATAATGACTTTTCTGGAGACTAGAAATCTACTCTGTAGGAATCAGCATGGGTTTCGAAAAAGACGGCCGTGTGAAACCCAGCTAGCGCTATTCGGCCACGAGACTCAGAGGGCCATAGACACGGGTTCACAGGTAGATGCCGTGTTTCTTGACTTCCGCAAGGCGTTCGATACAGTTCCCCACAGTCGTTTAATGAACAAAGTAAGAGCATATGGACTATCAGACCAATTGTGTGATTGGATTGAAGAGTTCCTAGATAACAGAACGCAGCATGTCATTCTCAATGGAGAGAAGTCTTCCGAAGTAAGAGTGATTTCAGGTGTGCCGCAGGGGAGTGTCGTAGGACCGTTGCTATTCACAATATACATAAATAACCTTGTGGATGACATCGGAAGTTCACTGAGGGTTTTTGCAGATGATGCTGTGGTGTGTCGAGAGGTTGTAACAATGGAAAATTGTACTGAAATGCAGGAGGGTCTGCAGCGAATTGACGCATGGTGCAGGGAATGGCAATTGAATCTGAATGTAGACAAGTGTAATGTGCTGCGAATACATAGAAAGATAGATCCCTTATCATTTAGCTACAAAATAGCAGGTCAGCAGCTGGAAGCAGTTAATTCCATAAATTATCTGGGAGTACGCATTAGGAGTGGTTTAAAATGGAATGATCATATAAAGTTGATCGTTGGTAAAGCAGATGCCAGACTGAGATTCATTGGAAGAATCCTAAGGAAATGCAATCCGAAAACAAAGGAAGTAGGTTACAGTACGCTTGTTCGCCCACTGCTTGAATACTGCTCAGCAGTGTGGGATCCGTACCAGATAGGGTTAATAGAAGAGATCCAACGGAGAGCAGCGCGCTTCGTTACAGGAACATTTAGTAATCGCGAAAGCGTTACGGAGATGATAGATAAACTCCAGTGGAAGACTCTGCTGGAGAGACGCTCAGTAGCTCGGCACGGGCTTTTGTTAAAGTTTCGAGAACATACCTTCACCGAAGAGTCAAGCAGTATATTGCTCCCTCCTACGTATATCTCGCTAAGATACCATGAGGATAAAATCAGAGAGATTAGAGCCCACACAGAAGCATACCGACAATCCTTCTTTCCACGAACAATACGAGACTGGAATAGAAGGGAGAACCGATAGAGGTGCTCAAGGTACCCTCCGCCACACACCGTCAGGGGGCTTGCGGGGTATGGATGTAGATGTAGATGTAGATGTGGCGTGTGGCATTGTCCTTCTGGAATTGCCCAAATCCGTCGGAATGCAGTATGGACATGAATGGGTGCCGGTGATCAGACAGGATGCTTGCACACGTGTCACCTGTCAGAGTCGTATCTAGATGTATCAGGGGTCACATATCACTCCAACAACACACGCTCCACACCTGACATACAGGTTCAGTGGATTCATGAGGTTATCTCCATACTCTTACACGTCCATCCGTTTGATACAATTTGAAATGAGACTTGTCCGACCAGGCAACATGTTTCCAGTGATCAACAGTCCAGTGTCGGTGTTGACGGACCCAAGCGAGGCGTAAATCTTTGTGTCGTGCAGTCATCAAGGGTACACGAGTGGGCCTTCGGCTCCGAAACCTCATATCTATGTTGTTTCGTTGAGTGGTTTGCACGCTGACACTTGCTGACAGCCCAGCATTGAAATCTGCAGCAATTTGCGGAAGGGTTGCACTTCCGTCACGTTGAACGATTCTCTTCATTCGTCGTTGGTCTCGTTCTTGCAGTATCTTTTTCCGGCTGCAGCGATGCCAGAAATTTTATTTTTTATCGGATTCCTGATATTCACGGTAAACTTGTGAAATGGTCGTACGTGAAAATCCTCTCTTCATCGCTACGTCGAAGATGCTGTGTCCCATCGCTCGTGCGCCGACTATAAACGACGTTCAGACTCACTTAAATCTTAATAACCTGCCATTTTAGCAGCAGTAACTGATGTAACAACTGCGCCAGACACTTGTTGTCTTATATAGGAGTTGTCGACGGCAGCACCGTATTCTGCCTGTTTACATACCGCTGTATTTGAATACGCAGCCAATACCAGTTCCAGTTTCTTTGGCGCTTCAGTGTATGTTGAATATGGATTTCTAACCACAGTGCTACCTTGCGTTGTACAATATGGCTTTGTCAGAGGTGAAGAGGGTTTTTTAGTGCCTCTTAAAAATAGTTTTCTGAATCGTGAATCAAACATAGACCTTAATCATATCACCAGGCTCCACAGATAGCTGATTCATGATGTTGTCGTAACGCAGGACACGTGCCACTAAACGAGAATTCTGACTCTTTTGGGATGGATTGAGGCCTGTTGAACGCATTCATGTCCTTGTTCGTCCGTATCGCCATTCACCAGCTGCCTCGTTTGGTGGCAACAGATGGCAGTTGCGATGGCCAAACCACTCATATACAGTTCGTAACACAAAATAACTTCTCAGTGCAACTAGATCCATAACATTCTGTTTTTTGGATTGCCACTTCCCTTTGTATTTTTTTATTTTTTTAACAGCCATTGTTTGCGTTATATGAAGTTTATACACCGTGGTTTAATCCCCATCTGACCAACCTGGTTTAAGTTTTCAGTTATTTCATTAAATCCATTAAGGCAAATAATGGGATCTTTCCTTTGAAATGACATATTCCCCATCCTTACCAGGCCCAGGTTTTGTTTCATCTCTAATAACCACATCGTCGAGAGGATCACTTACTCTAAACTTACTTCGTTTCATTTTCCTCGACATTGCCCACTGAATGCAAGTGCGAATAATAGGTTGGATCATAGTGGTAAAACTGAATCCTTGTCGAAACGATCCTACTTGAAACGAGAAAACTGTTTTGTGTTGTGATTTCATCCGTGCAATTACCACAAATACTGCTCAAATGTTTCCAGCTGCCTCCACCTCTTTATTAAATCCAAATAGAAAAAAAATGTCACAAATGTTAGTTTTCATTGTTTCTGTTTCAGATTTTATTTTCTGATGCTTAAACTATGTTCCTCATAACCTTCAAATAAACCATATTCAATAAGCCACCGAGAGAACAATTGTGGAAGCCCAAGTAAAAACGGATGATTGATAAATATCTAATTATAGAAACTCACATTACAATATCCCAAACAAAAACTACATGATCTTATGCACCACTCTCCGCTTTTCCGCAAAATTTTGCTGTTGTACTAGATTACATACTTCAGTATTCTTCACATGATATGCCTCATGGGCAATTGTGACAACTCTGTTGCCTGTCCTGTTCTATTAAACGAAATTTAGTTTTACAATAATAAAGAAATTAGTATGCTCGATATCTTGCCTTTACGTATACGCTGCACTATGCCATCACTTTTTTTCCCCTTTTTTCCATTCACTCCTGCCTTTATAATGCAAAAATTTTTAATTAACTTCTTTTCTTAAAATATAGATATAATTTCTACTCTTAAAAAAGATATCTTCTTAAAAATTAAAAATTCGTTATGTATCAACAAGTAAATCCTGGCTTCACTACCGTTGTTAATCTGCTTTTCAGCAAGGAAAATAGAAAAGTGAAATTCTCCTTTCTTGAAAACAGTAAAAACTTTCTAAAACTTCTCTTTAGAAGTTGAAATTTTGTAGTCCGTAAAGCGCAATATCCTATTTGAAATTAAATGTTTGCTTTGGAAACGTAAAGCTGTTACTGCACAAGGGAAGTAGGATCGCGATCCGTATCTATGCATTATTTCTATATGGTTAAGTTTCCTCGGTACTTTTTTCTTGTGTATTACTCTATCGTACCCGTCTGATTTATCTGTATTATACGATTAGGCTATTTCTTTTTCCAATTATCAGGTCTGCAGGACATACTTAGTAACAGTATTCTGAGTATATTCCAAAGACAGTTATGTTGTTTACATCTTCACCACTAGACCACTAATATATGCATGTATTATTAATGAACAACGCATGTATTATTAATGAATCAATCGTTTTGTAAGGTCATAGCGCACATATGTCTTGTATTTAAACCTGATCTTTTGAAATTATTGGTGCTGGACTGCGATTCGAACTCAGATTCCCGTTTCCCGCCGTTTCAGGAGGATTCAGTTACATCGTTTCTGTGTTTCTCAAAGCTTCCACACTCCTCAAAGTCCCCACTAAAGTCGCGTGACTGGGTCAGAATTCTAGCCCAGCACAAAATTTTTCATCATGTCGTTTCAAGCTGGAGCATTGCGCACACTAAACTACATGCGAAAAATAATTATGATATTTAACGTCTGTTTGTGCACTGTCAGCTGTAACGATAGGTGCAAGATTCGAGACCCAGTCAGACACGGAATTTTTTGTCACTTTATTTGCAGTTGAAATAGACACACGTCTCGCTACTGATGAAATACGCCGATATTTGAAAAAATGTTCAAATGTGTGTGAAATCTTATGGGACTTAACTGCTAAGGTGATCAGTCCCTAAGCTTACACACTACTTAACCTAAATTATCCTAAGGACAAACACACACACCCATGCCCGAGGGAGGACTCGAACCTCCGCCGGGACCAGCCGCACAGTCCATGACTGCAGCTCCTGAGACCGCTCGGCTAATCCCGCGCGGCGCCGATATTTAAAACAAGATCAGTACGTGCCGGATTCAAACCCTGCTAGGGGAACACTTTTTCGTGTTGTGATTTAAGTTTCAATCATCTCACTACTAGCGAATAAATTCGATGTTTAACATCTGTCTGTACTAAGTTAACAATCGGCTAGGCGCTGCGTTCGCATCCCCATCTAACACAAAACTTTACATCACGTTATTTCAAGTTTAAACATACGCAAACTTTACTGCAGTATTCACTACCAAAATTAATTGGTGGTGTTAGGTACTTTCCCACCTAGGAGTGGGAGCGTTTCTGTCGGCTTATTGTGAGTCAGCGCATAATCGTAGTTGATAGTATATACACAACTCACGAAGCACTGACAGTGTGATGCGTTTCTTTTATTCACCACAGTACATGTTTACTGTAACGTCACCGGGTGTTTCCCATCATGGCCAAGTGCAATAAAATCATGGTTTAGTAGTACACACCGCTGATGCTGCAACAAGATCAACAGCAACAACACGCCTTACAGGCACAAACAAAAGCAAGCAGAGATGCTGAGGAAGCAAGCCCAGATTCTCTCCAGTCCAGGATATGAACCTTCCCTTAGTGCCAACGGACTACCGGCTTTTCCTTCTAATGGACAGAAGTGAACTTTTCAAGCAAAACGTTCGTGCGTCAGTGTTGTGTTGTATCGTAGTAGAACTAGGATCAATTAACAACTTTAGAAGACCGCCTTAAATTTCAATTTCTCTGGATTTTTTATTGTACGAGGGGGTACTGAAAAATAATGCCTCAGAATTTGACATGTGACAACTAACCCTGGCGATAAACACGTTTCTCCCTACGAGAGACCAGTTTGTTGACACTGTCACTGTAGAATGTTTGGCTTTATTTACGGAGCCACAATCTCACCTCTGCTTGCACCGCTTCATCACTGTCAAAGTGAAGTCCTCGAATGTGTTCTTTCAGTTTTGGAAACAGATGAAAATCTCGATGTCGTGTACTGAGGACGATCGTGTTGTAACCTTCTTTGCACGTTATGTGGTTCTTTAGTAGATACAGGAGCGAGGAATACATGCGGTTCGTGGGCAGAGAATTCGGATATTAACATATCCTATATCGAATATCAAATAGTAAAAGTAATACATAATTTTGTTTGCGGTTGTTGTAGCGTCCGGTGCTAACGATAATTTTGAATGTTGAAACAGATTCAGGTACAGAAGTTTACACAATTCAGTCAGTCTTCAATACAATGATAATTCCGTAGACAACTAGCCCCTGCTGCTATGAAAGTTTATAACTGTTATGAAATGGGAAATACACAAAAAGGCTTTAGTGCATCGATGTTTGAACTTAAGTGAACCCGCTGCTGGAGCTCCGGAGAGGGGATGCTTGCATATCATTGGCGGCAGCGTAAGCGTTCGCGGCAGCGACCTCATGCCACGGTGGCTGCTGTGGTGTCACCGCCAGACACCAAACTTGCTAGGTGGTAGATTAAATCGGCCGCGGTCCATTTAGTACATGTCGGACCCGCGTGTCGCCACTGTGTGATCGCAGACCTAGCGCCACCACAAGGCAGGTCTCGTGATACGATATTGCACTCGCCCCAGTTGTACGGACGACCTAGCTAGCGACTAGATGTACGAAGCCTTTCTCTCTCATTAGCCGAGAGACAGAATAGCCTTCAGCTAAGTTAATGGCTACGAACTAGCAAGGCGCCATTAGCCTTACAGTGATTGTAATTAAAGTCTCCTGTGTATAGTCAAGAGCGATGTACCACAATGATTGATTAAAGATAAGTATTAATCCAGCTACGTACTTAATTCATAGCATTAATTACGTAGCCTGTTCCAGTACTTCACGCCCGTCTGCGTTAGTCTAGTGTGCATTTTCAGCCACCTCGATCTACAAGGTGTTGGCCCAGCTGCCGACACATCAGCTGCTGTAGGAAACGCCTCGGCGTGACTGGCGGGACTGGCGGTGCGCGTGTTTTGAAGTGCGGCCGACCGGATTGCGGCCGATACTGCAGATCGAGGACAGTGAACCCAAGGGGTGCGATTATTGGAGATGGTGCAGCGCTCGTGAGTGATCTGGCATCGTCATACTGAGGGAGCGGGTGCTCCATGTGTGGACGAACTCTTTCTGTTGTTAGAAACGTGATTACAGCACGCTGTTTGTCACACGCCCACATAGTTACGTTACACACAGCCGCGTTACACGCTACAATTCGGAGCCCTCTAGCGGCACAGGTTTACAACTTACGACAGCGAAGCAGGAATTTTTTTTTTCTTTATTGTTATTTCAACACCATACACGAAAGGTGGGCCGGCAGCTGCAATATTAGGCCGCTCTTCGGCCACAGATAGAACAAATAGAGACATGGAAGACACAGAAAAGCAAAACATAATGGTGGACGAAAAATAGTAGACACTTGAGTTAAAAAAACATGGAGCCGTTCACAGGTGGAGCATAATAAAAAATAACGTTCAGCACTTCTACATGGACACTGATGACTGAAGCGACACACGTGAACGATAGAGTGTGGGCGGTGAAAACACTAAAGCACTAACACGACGGCACACACAAAGGACAGATGGTGATGATTTCCGGCGTGCGAATGTTCACTTGACGTGTGCGAGTCCAGGGACCTGCCAAAATGGGAAAAGTTGGGGGAGGAGGGAGAGGGGAGGGTGTAGAGGCCAGTGGCAGAGGAGATGGGAGGGGGAAGAAAGAAGTTACAGGTGTAGGGGAAGCCCAGGGGGAGGAGGGGGGGAGCAAGGGGGAAGGGAGAAAAGGGAGAGAGGGTGCCCAGAGGAAACACAGGATTAATGTTGATAGGAGGGGTAGATGGAGGGGATGAGGGCATCATCAGGAAGGGGGAGTTGGTGGAAGCCACCTTGGGCGAGTGTATGGAGAGTGGAGAGATGGAGAGCAGGCGGGACGTGGGAATACAGGCACGGCAGCAGACGGGGGTGGGAGAGGATGGGAGAGACAAGCAGGAGAGGGGGATCAAGTTTACGGGAGGTGTAGAGGATCTGTATCCATTCGAGGAAAAGGAGGAGGTGTGGGAACAGAATAAGGTCATACAGGATCCGCGTGGGGGAGGGGAGATGGATGCGATAGGCGAGGTGGAAAGCATGGCCTTCTAGGATTTGAAGGGATTTGTAAAAGGTAGGAGGGGTGGAGATCCAGGCAGGGTGGGCATAGCAGAGGATAGGACGGATGAGGGATTTATAGGTGTGGAAGATGGGGGAGGGGTCCAGACCCCATGTGCAGCCAGAAAGGAGCTTGAGGAGACGGAGTCAGGAGTGTGCCTTGGCTTGGAATGTCCAGAGATGGGGGTCCAGGAGAGGCGGCGATCAAAGCTGGCGCCAAGGTACTTGAGGGTAGGGGTGAGGGCGATATGACAGCCATAAATGGTGATACAGAAATCGTGGGAAAAAATGGTTCAAATGGCTCTGAGCACTATGGGACTTAACATCTACGGTCATCAGTCCCCTAGAATTTAGAACTACGTAAACCTAACTAACCTAAGGACATCACACAACACCCACTCATCATGAGGCAGAAAAAATCCCTGACCCCGCCAGGAATCGAACCCAGGAACCCGGGCGCAGGAAGCGAGAATGCTACCACACGACCACGAGCTGCGGACAGGAAACGAGGAGACGGAAGGAAGGGGTGGTTTTGCCTACAATGATCGCCCGGGTCTTAGAAGGATTGACCTTGAGCAACCACTGGTTGCACCAAGTGGTGAACCGGTCAAGATGGGATTCGAGAAGGTGTTGGGAGCGTTGCAGGGTGGGGGCGAGTGCAAGGAAGGCGGTGTTATCGGCGTACCGGAGAAGGTAGACGGGGGGTGAAGGTGGCAGCATGTCCGCCGTATACAGAAGGTAGAGAAGAGGGGAGAGGACAGAACCTTGGGGCACACTGGCAGAGGGGTAGAAAGTGTAGGAATCTGTGTTATGGATGGTGACGTAGGAAGGACGTTGGGAAAGAAAGGACCCGATCAGACGGACGTAGTTGTTAGGAAGGGCGAAGGTTTGGAGCTTGAAGAGGAGACCAGAATGCCATACGCGGTCGTAAGCACGCTCAAGGTCAAGGGAGAGAAAGATGGCGGTTCGACGGTAGTTGAGCTGTTCAGAGAGGAGATGAGTGAGATGAAGGAGAAGGTCATCAGCAGAGAAGGATGGTCGAAAGCCACACTGGGTAATGGGAAAGAGACGGTGCTGGCGGAGGTGCTGGTGGATGCGTCGGGTAAGGATGGATTCCAAGACCTTGCTGAAGACCGAGGTAAGGCTGATGGGACGGTAGGAGGAGACAGCGGATGGCAGTTTGTCAGGTTTAAGGAACATCAGGATACGGGAGGTTTTCCACAGGTCGGGGTAGTAGCCGGTGGACAAGACCATATTACATAGCCTGGCCAGGGTGGACAGGAAGGAGGTGGGAGCTTTACGGAGGTGGCGATAGGTAACACGATCGTGACCGGGAGCGGTGTTACATTTCGTGCGGAGTGTAGTGATGATATCCTGAGTAGTGATGAGGGCACTGCGGATGTTAGGCAGGAAAGTCGATCGAGTAACATGCATGACAAGTAACACCTCAACCAGTATTGAGAACAGAATAAAAAATTTAGAGGCATTACTTTTCAGCATGCCCTCGTAGTTAGTAGAGTTATTGCTGTCTTTGTATATTAGATTATTTACTGAATACAAGACCAGCAACAACTTCGGTGCGATAATGAAGCCACTGATAAAATACGAAGTTTGTCCGGTGACATAGTATCACATGCACATGCTCAGATGAAAAGAAAATGCGCATCATTATATATTATCAGGGCGGAATAATTACAGCGCTTTAGAAATGTTACATCTGTACAGGGTGACACATGGGAGACGGACAGTATGTAATGAAATAATACTCAGCCAACTTTAAAATTAATGCATGTTCATTTAGACAAAATCAAAGCTCATTATTTGCCATTTTAGTTAACAAAGTTATTCGTGGAAAATAATGTCGTCAAGGTGATGTCCATCATTTTGAATGCAGGACTCAAAGTCCCCTCTCAAAATCCTCCATCACACGGACTAAAATCTCTGCAGGGATGGCAGCAATTTCTTGAATGATTGCATTCTTCAACTCGTCCAAAATTTGTGGTTTGTGGTTATAGACACAGTTCTCAAGGTACCCCCACAGAAAAAAAGTCACATACTGACAAGTCGGGAGACCTGGGAGGCCAAAGAAAATTGCCAAAACGTGAGATAATCCGGCCAGGAAACATACGTCTAAGAACTGTTATTGAAGTGTTCGTGGTTTGCGATGTTCCCCCATCCCGCTGGAACCAAACGCGTTTTAAAGGTACTTGTCGTCTTCTTAGTTTTGGTTTCAAGAATGTTTCAAGCATACAAATGTAACGAACCGAATTAACAGTAACTGTGGCCCGTTCTCTTCGAAAAAATAAGGTCTAATAATGCCAACAGAGCCAAGAGTACACCAGACTGTTACTTTTTCTGAGTGTAGAGGACGCTGGCGGATAAGGTGTGGATCCTCTGGAGCCCAGTAACGTAGGTTTTGCTTATTCACGGTCCCGTTTAAATGAAAATGAGGTTCATCACTCATCAATAAAATTTCGTTTTCATTCGATCCCAAAATCACTTGCATTCTGTAAGCGAAGTCTTCTCGTACAGCAAAATCAGTTTCCTTAAGTTGTTGGACAATGAGAATTTTGTAGGGATGGAATTTTAATTCTTTGTGCAAAATTCGTCTAACCAATTCACGATTGATTCGTAACTCACTAGCATGACGTCTAGCTGACCGTCCTGGCCTCTGACTGCCGCTTGCCTTACCCTTTCAACATTTTCTGGTGTCGTTACTCTGCGTCTCGGGCCAGGATGCTTCTTATCCAGTATGTTTCCAGTTGATCTGAAGTTTTCCACCCATATGAGGATTGTGTTACGGCTCGGAACAGCTGCGTGTCGACAGACATTAAACCGTGCACGAAACAATCACTGCATAGCAATAATAGACTCACCACTTTTCACGAAACTGTCATAGACAAACACTCGACGTTGCAAATCCCACTGCTCCATAGTGACTGAGTAAATGAAATGGCGTCTTGTGTGTATCAGAACTATCCCCACAACAACCACCTCCCACCACCGTATCCTCAGTACAACGCACTTCAAAACCGTCAGTCTCCTGTGTGTCATCCTGTATAAGTTCTTCAGAATCATGGTCATTTAGTTAAGTTGACTTTGATGGTTGTGTTACGGAGGAGGCACTTGTTACGACTTCTGTAGTACTTGTTACGGCCGTTTGCTACTTGTTAGCAGCAGACACAGTGGCTGCGCCAAAGACTGAGACGGCGTGGAGTCTTACAATTATTTATTGAACTTTCTTTACAATTTCTCCCTCGTCGTCGCTGCCCAGCCCTGCGGATCCCTCCGCCTGGCTGCGGCTGTGTAGATTCTCCGACAATGCGCGCCACGCGCGCCGCTGATCGCACTCGGAGCCTCAGGCCACTAGTGCTCCGCTGAAGCCAGGATGCCCTGTGGTTGTGATGAACTCGTCGCCGCTATCCGCGTCGCCGTGAGGTTAGCTGCCGACGCCTGCTCCACCAGCGGCTGGGAAGCCGGCAGTCGCGATGTCCGCGAGGTCCCGTCATGGACGGACCACGCGCCGTGGCTCCAGGTTGCCGTGAAGTCCGGGCGTCAGTCCCCGGCGACGCCTGTGACCAAGACCGCTCTGCGGCCGGTCCTGCTGGAAGTTCTCGCTGTAGTTAGTCAGCCATGATGCCGACCGAACTCGGGACGACCCCCAGAGCTGAAGTTGACGTCTGGCGGGGAACGGATGACTCCTGCGAGCTGGAACAAACTTCCGGAATCGTCACCTACGAAGATTGAACATTTGGACATGGACCACTTCCGTCCTCAGATCCGAACTGCTTCCCAATGGCTTCTGTCCGTTGCTGCCTGCGCTCCACTATTTATATCCGGCAGGAGGACGTTTTTTACCCTCGGTGGCAGCTTCTTGTTATTACTCCTGCAGTACATTGCAGCGTAACTTGGCGTGCTGGCCTCACTTCTCCTTACTCAGCACTCTCCAGGCTTCGCTCGGCTCTCGGTCTGCGTGCGTCCTTGCGTCAGCTTGTTGGTAGACTGCAACTGTCAGCAAGGATATATCTGTGCCGCGCTTACTTCAAATGGTTCAAATGGCTCTGAGCACTATGGGACGCAACTGCCGAGGTCATTAGTCCCCTAGAACTTAGAACTAGTTAAACCTAACTAACCTAAGGACATCACAAACATCCATGCCCGAGGCAGGATTCGAACCTGCGACCGTAGCGGCCTTGCGGTTCCAGACTGCAGCGCCTTTAACCGCACGGCTACTTCGGCCGGCGCGCTTACTTCGCAATGCCGCGATCGCCGGCTGCCTCTGTTTTGCCATTCTCCACTGCGTGAAGCAACGCTTACTACATGTGGCTGCAACAGTGGTTATCACCTTTTTCATCAGTGTATGAAGGGTGTTTTTTTTTGTGCGTGACACTGAAATCCAGCAGTGTTTTGATCAAAAGTACGTTCAATTACGACGTAGCCCTCTTTCAAAACATTTCTGTATTCAGAAATATCTACATCTACATCTACAACGATACTCTGCAAATCACAGTTAAGTGCCTGGCAAAGGGTTCATGGAACTACCTTCACAATTCTCTATTATTCCAATCCCTTATAGCGTGCGGAAAGAACGATGACCTATATCTATCCGTACGAGCTCTGATTCCCTTATTTTATGGTGGTGATCGTTTCTCCCTATGTAGGTCTGTGTCAAAAAAATGTTTTCGCATTCACAGGAGAAAGTTGGTGATTGGAATTTCGTGAGAAGATTCCGTCGCAACGAAAAACGCCATTCTTTTAATGATGTCCAGTCCAAATCCTATATCGTTTCAGTGACACTCTCTCCCATATTTCGCAATAATACAAAAAGTGATGCCCTTCTTTGAATTTTTTCGATGTACTCCGTCAGTCCTGTCTGGTAAAGATCCCACACCACGCAGCAGCATTCTAAAAGAGAACGGACAAGCGTGGTGTAGCCAGTCCCCTTAGTAGATCTGTTACATTTTCCAAGTGTCCTGCCGATAAAATACAGTCTTTGGTTAGCCGTCCCCACAACATTTTCTATGTGTTCCTTCCAATTTAAGTTGTTCGTAATTGTAATTCCTAGGTATTTATTTGAACTTACGGCCTTTAGATTTGACTGATTTATCGTGTAAGCGAAGATAACGGATTTCTTTTAGCACTCATGTGGATTACCTCACACTTTTCGTTATTTAGGGTCAACTGCCAATTTCTGCACTATCTAGATATCTTTTCTAAATCGTTTTGCAGTTTGTTTTGATCTTCTGATGACTTTATTAGTCGATAAACGACATCGTCATCTGCAAACAACCTAAGACGCCTGCTGAGATTGTCTCCCAAATCGTTTATATAGATAAGGAACAGTAAAGAGTCTATAACACTACCTTCGGGAACGAAAGATATCACTTCTGTTTTACTCGGTCACTTTCCATCAATTACTGCGAACTGTGAGCTCTCTGACAGTAAGTCACACATCCAGTCACATAACTGAGACGATATTCCGTATGCACGCAATTTCACTATAAGCCTTCTGGAAATCCAGAAATACAGAATCGATCTGTAATCCCTTGTCAATAGCACTCAACACTTCATGCGAATAAAGAGCTAGTTGTGTTTCACAATAACGATGTTTTCTAAGCCCATGTTGACTGTGTGTCAATAGACCGTTTTCTTCGAGGTAATTCGTAATGTTCGAATACAATATATGTTCCAGAATCCTTCTGCATATCAACGTTAATGATACGAGCCTGTAATTAAGTGGATTACTCCTAACACCTTTCCCGGGTTCCCGGGTTCGATTCCCGGCGGGGTCAGGGATTTTCTCTGCCTCGTGATGGCTGGGTGTTGTGCGATGTCCTTAGGTTAGTTAGGTTTAAGTAGTTCTAAGTTCTAGGGGACTGATGACCATAGATTTAAGTCCCATAGTGCTCAGAGCCACTTGAACCATTTTTTTCCTAACACCTTTCTTGAATACTGTTGTGACCTGTGCAACTTTCCAGTCTTTGGGTACGGATCTTTCGTCGAGCAAACGGTTGTATATGATGGTCAAGTATGGAGCTAATGCTTCAGCATACTCTGAAAGATATACAGTCTGGACCAGAAGACGTGCTTTTATTAAGTGATTTAAGACGCTTCGTTACTCCGAGGATATTTACTTCTATGTTACTCACGTTGGCAGCTGTTCTTGATTCGAATTCTGGAATATTTACTTCGTCTTCTTTTGTGAAGGCATTTCGGAAGGCTGTGTTCAGTAACTCTGCTCTGGCAGCACTGTCTTCGATAGTATCTTCATTGCTATGGCGCAGAGAAGGCATTGATTGTTTCTTGCCGCTAACATACTTCACATAAAACCAGAATATCTTTGGATTTTCTTCCAAGTTTCGAGACAAAGTTTCGTTGTGGAAACTGTTATAGCATCTAGCAATGAAGTCCGTGCTAAATTTCGAACTTCTGCAACAGATCGCCAATCTTGGAGATTTTGCGTCTGTTTAAATTTGGCACGTTTGTTTCGTTGTTTCTGCAACAGTGTTCTGACCCGATTTGTGTACCAAGGAGGATCAGCTCCGTCGTTTGTTAATTTATTTGGTATAAATATCTCAACAGCTGCCGATACTATTTCTCTGAATTCAAGCCACATCTGGTCTACACTTATATCATTAATTTGGAAGGAGTGGAGATTGTCTCTCAGGAAGGCGTCAAGTGAATTTTTATCTGCTTTTCTGATTAGGTATACTTTTCGTTTATTTTTGGAGGATTTGAGGGTAACAATATTCAATCTCGCTATGACAACTCTGTATTCACTAATCCCTCTATCCGTTTTGATGCTAGTTATGTAAGTAGACTGTTTAGGTTTTTATGTTGGTAACGCCACGTAGCGTTCTGTTTGAAAATCACTGATTGTGCTGTGTGCAGTCTGTGGCTGGTTTGCATTGTTCGAATATTTGCTATTGTAGTGTTGGGCAGTTGGATGTGAACAGCGTGTAGCGTTGCGCAGTTGGAGGTGACCTGTTGACGACCGATCGATCGATAACGCTTCCCTGTTCACTAATTGTTTCACTGTCTACACTATTATTTGCCACCTGGTCCATTTCCCTATGCACAATTACCAGATTACAATGTTGAACATTAGTTAATTCATTACACGGTGGCGCTAACACACTACTCTCGTCTTCACTGTCATTTCTCAGTTTACTTTGGAACCTAGTATTACGTTTTTCACACGCCATAATTGTCACAATATTTCACACGATAACACAGAAAAGCACAATTTGAAGAGTAAAATAAGAAAACACATTAACATAGCACTGAAAATAATACCTAGTTAATTGCAAGCGTAGCAGCGAAATACTTTATGCAAATCTACAAGCATGCCACAGCTGTTTTACAGTACAAGAATGAAAAACTACAACTACAAAGAAAATTCTCTCTACAATTACGCGCTAGCAGTAAACAATAGCTACACTTATTACACAAACTACAAGAAAAAAATCAGAAGATTCCAGTGAGGTATCCTCGGCTAAGAGTCGACATGTGAAACATCCCCTTAGAAAAATTAATGAATTACTGTGCTGATAAACCTTTTACGTTATTTGATTTTCAAACAGCTGAGCAGAACTGAACGTACTCAGACATTTCTCTCTTTACTTATTCTAATCAACACTAAACTGACACACAATATTTTTATCGCAACGCAATCTGACTTACAATAATCCCTACAAAGGAATGGTCCTGAATAACAATAACCTATACCTTTCATGAATGACTTACCTCACAAAAATCTTCGTTACTCGAACTACTGCAATACAGCGCGCGCCAATACTGCCAGCTAAATAAAAGATCCTAACTACTGAAGGCACTAACTACTGACAGGCATAGTTAGGAAATGAATGATTTTGATAGAGAACAAACAATGTATTTACCTTAATAATGTTCAAAAGTCATCATATATATATATATATATATATATATATATATATATATATATATATATATATATCAGTTCATGATATCCAGTATTACAAATTCACTCTTTCTGATGGACAGAAGTCATCACGAGAGTTGTATTTTTACATTCACATCCTATAACCGTACATCCTCCTAGTTTTGTAACTTCCCGGTGCACAACATCCAAATTTCAGTGAGCGTACAATGCGTCTGCTCAGAAACGTCATCTTTTCTCCACCATTCTGAATTTTATTTGTTACTTTTAATAGTTTAAAAACAAGGATAAAGGTCAACCCTTATTTATGTTCAAGACAATAAACGAAAATCACCTTTTTAAATAACACTTTCAAAGGAGAAATAACACAACCAACCGGTTTCAAATTATTTTTAATACATTGACCTAGGTTTCGACACCTCTAAGGATATCTTCATCAGAATGAAATTTTAACAATTCTATAAAATAATACATAGAAAAATAAGTCTAACAGAAATATTAACATAGATAAAAACGCCATAACATTGGAGGGTTAGTTACGTTAAGTTACATTGCGAGAAGGTAATAGTCAAAGTCAAGTCAAAAATTAAAAGCGTTCCAGCCTTTGCTACGAAAACAGCGCACAAGTTGCACCACCTATCGAGAGCGAACAGTGACATGTGCTTATTTGAGACATTATAACATAAATAATCGAGATAAGCAACAGTAAACTATAAAAAAAACGAAATTCAAAGAGTGACAGCTTAATGTATTTTTGAAGGTACAAAGTAGTCAAGTAAATGATGTGCAACTAAGAGCCATCTATTAGGCTTTACAGAAATGTGGCTCTGAGCACTATGGGACTTAACAGCTATGGTCATCAGTCCCCTAGAACTTAGAACTACTTAACCCTAACTAACCTAAGGACATCACACAACACCCAGTCATCACGAGGCAGAGAAAATCCCTGACCCCGCTGGGAATCGAACCCGGGAACCCGGGGGCGCGAAGCGATAACGCTACCACACGACCACGAGCTGCGGACTACAGAAATGTCCAATACGTAAAGTACGTAATATTGTAGAATATTTAGACAAACAACTGCACAGGCCAAAAAAATCTGCATGAAGGAAACTTTAGTAGTTCATATCTACAGTATATGAGATTTGAAGAAAAAGGTCTTTCGGAACTAGAGGCAGGAAAATATAGTAAAAAAAATAAATGAATCAAAATTCAACGAGCAGCGGATTAAAACCATTGAAAGAATTTTTGTTGTGTAATTGTAACTGTTCGTTGAAGATGAGGCCATCGTTCTTAGAAATATACTTGAAAATCTCCAGCTCTTCGAGTACGTCGAGCCTGTGACCTTTCTTTCCCCTATGCAAATCAGAAATTTCTTCAACACTTTTCGATTTCTGACCGGAAATTAACAGATGATCAGCAAAAGTAGAATTATGTACATTAGAGCCTCTTTTTCCCAATTAATGTTCCTGATACTGACACTGAAAGATCTTCCGGTATGTCCTATAAAGTAAACACGACACGTATCAGAAGTGATTTTATGAACTCCAGAGCTGTGTATAGGAGCAACTGTGAATTTGAGATTTTGAATATGATTTTTCTGCAAGTTATTGTTAGTAAAAAAGGCAGCTTTGCAGCCATTTCTTTTAACCAGAAGACGGCTAATTCCACAAGAAAAGGGGTCTAAAAATGGAATCGAAAACCTTTTTTATACTCTTTACTGTCAGAAACGGCACTGATGCCTAAAGTAGTCACTTTGGCGTCAGTTTCACTTTTAAGATATTTTCAACTAACGAGGGATCATAATCGTCATGAACTGCAATAGTTTTTATTAAATTCATCTCATCATTAAGCTTGTATGGTGACAAAGGTACAGAAACAGCACGATGAATGGCTGAGGACGCACTGAACTAGCGAGCACAATCCAACACGTTTTAGTGGCTTTTCGAAAAATATCGAAAGAAAGTCTGTCATTGTCTATGGCAGTACTAAGGTCCAAGTAATGTAGCTGATGATCATTATTTTCTAATTCACAAGTGAAGCTGATTTTTTCATGAAGACTATTAAAATCTCCAAGCGTTTGCTCAGTACCTTCACGGGAACCGCTTTATGTGATCAAAATATCGTCTGCGCACCGAGAATATGACAAAACACCCATATCAGCAGTTGAAAATTTATTGAAGAATTTTTCTTCCGGCGAATTAATGAAAACATCGGCCAATATGCCCGCCAGTGGATTACCCATTGCCAGGCCGTCAGGATGATGGTATAGTTTGCCACTGGAAACAAAATAGTTGTATTTTACTACTATTCTTAGCAAACGAATTCGGTCTGCTCATCAGAAATATCTTTTAAAAAAGTATGTAGGTTTTTTTCATCGCTGTCAATAGTTGTTTGAACAGGCTCATAATATCTAGTGAAAACAATTTAATATCCTGATCACAGTACAGATTTTTGGTTTTACTGACTAGGTTTTGGCTATTGACAGAATAATTATTTCAAAAGACAAAGGACGTCTTTATTTTATCGTGAAGGAACCTTACTAACTCATGATACGCACTGTTATTACTGTTCACAGTCGGACGTATCGGATGATGAATTTTATGTTCCATAAACAGGGAGCGCAATTTTGGGGCCAGTGGATTGATATTAATAAGTTGTTTCTTACGATGATGCACAGCTGAGTGAATTCCACTGATTCCAATTCAACGGCATTTGCGACTTCACTGGCGTAAAGTGAGAGCTCATTGGAGGGGAAGTTGGAGGTCTGTTGTTTTCTGTTGAAAGCTGGTCTGCCTCGGTGCCAGTAATGGTTGTGTGTTCTTTAGAAGGAGGCCATTTGAGGACCTCCAACCAATCTATCTGCGTACTAGACACACTGGACCTACAACTGGAGTTACGGTCTGGGGTACGATTTCGTATGAAAGCAGAAGGAATCTCGTGGTTACCCCATGCACCCTGACTAAAAACTTCTACGTCAGTCTGGTGATTCAACTTGCTGTTCTGCCATCCTCGTGTGCCATCCAGTGTGTGTTTTCCAACAGGGTAACGCTCGCTCACATACCGCTGTTGTAATCCACCGTGCTCTACAGAGTGTCGACACGTTGCTTTGGCGTGCTCGATCACCAGTTCTGTCTCCAATCGAGCACATGTGGGACATCATCAGACGGCAGCTCCATCTTCATCCACAAACAGCATCTACTGTCCCTGTATTGACCGACCAAGTGCAGCAAGCATCGAACTCCACTCCACAAACTGATATCCGGAACCTGTACAACACAATGCATGCACGTTTTCATGCTTGTATTCAACATTCTGGCGATTACACTGGTTATTAGTGTTCCACCATTTCAATTTTGCAATGACTTACCTCGTTCTTATATTTAACTGTGAACTTGCAACGTTAATCACTTAAATATGTTACCTAGACAAAGGTGTTCCCGAAATTTCATTACTCTACATTAATTATTTCATGGTGTTGGGATTTCTTTTCGTCGGTGTATATGATCACTTTTAACATACTGTGCATACTCTAACGGCAGATGATGGGCGCTAATGCCAGAAATTCTTCCGGAAAAAATCTGAATTTGTAAGAGTAAATTAATGCTAGCAAATTTTGTCGATAATTAGCTGTCAAAAATTACCATCATTACATCGAAGCTGCGCAGCACTCATGTTTCAAAATCCAGTGTATTACAAGGAATTTGGCTTTTACAATACGCAAGCGGAGAGGAAAATCATAGATGCTGAGAACGGTACAAAACTTTTGCTTTCTTACAACTATTAAATATCGTTATAATAATTAAAGAACAACCTGCTTGATCTCCCCTGCCTACACTCCCTTTAGTGTTCACTTAGATACGTTCTACCACAAATACTGTAAATACTGAAAGCACTGTTCAAAGAATCTTGACTTCTTGTTGCGTAACAAATAGTGCCCCTTTGTCAATATGGTATTGCGATAACCAACATATTAATCCCTGACCTATCAGTGTTTCTTATTATAATTTAATTTCGTTTTCTATACCGCAAGATCTCTACGTATCTAGAATCATTTATCATGAAAGAACTTCAGTGTCCTAGATTCTTTGGTTCCTTGTACACCAGAAGAAAATGAGCTACGATCTTGCAAACAAAGTCGTGTGAAGTAAAAATTTCCAGATTTGGGTGAAAGTGTATTTTGTTAATTAATAAATAAAATACTGTACCAAGAACGCACAAGTAATTGAAAGTAATACATTTGTAGCTGCCCTTATTTTAAATTAAAAGTAGAGTGACATGAGATATGTGACTGTATGGTATTCGAACATAATTTCGCTTTCGCCCTGGTGCTACTGAACTTCTCTCTTTTCCAAGCCGATAGGAATAGCTTGTCTAATGAGTAATTATTAAATCGCGATTCGAATCCTGACATTTACTTTATGTGAGGTGTGGGAGATCACCGAAGTTAAGCGCTGTCGGGCTAGGCTAGCACTTGGATGGTAACCATCCGGTCTGCCGAGCGTTGTTGGCAAGTGGGGTACACACAGCCTGAGGAGCTACTTGATTGAGAAGTAGCGGCTCCGGTCTCGTAAACTGGCATACGGCCAGGAGAGCGATGTGCTGACCACATGCCCCTCCATATCCGCATCCAGTGACGCCTGTGGGTTGAGGATGACACGGCGGCCGGTCGGTACCGTTGGGCCTTCGTAGCCTGTTCGGGAGGAGTTTAGTTTAGAGGTGTGGGAGACTGTTGCAGTTGTTATTGACATGGGCGCGAGGATTTAGCGATAATCCCTGTAGACGTTTCGAGGTGCGCGCGAGCTGGGACCTTCTCTTTCTCGCCAACTTTTTTTCATTTTAACACAGGCGTGACTGATTTTTACGGCAGCCGCTTTGTAGTTGTAATTAATGATTTTCAATTCTGGTTTTCACACTCTAGTGTACGGTGATATAGTCCAAGTTGCTATTATCCGAAGGTAGTTTTATGGTACGTGAGGAAGGTAGCCGCTTTGTAGTTGTAATTAATGATTTTCAATTCTGGCTTTCACACTCTAGTGTACGGTGATATAGTCCAAGTTGCTATTATCCGAAGGTAGTTTTATGGTACGTGAGAAAGGTAATACCTCTTTTCACGTGAAGTGGTTAGTCTGATTTTTGTGGGGTTTTCTATACTTCCCTTCTTTTAACTCGTATCGTGAGACCTTTTATTTTGTAAGATTGCCGAAGGCGTTGCAGGAGCCACGTTAGAGATAACAGAGACAATTAGCTTTTTTTTCAGTCCAGTGCTCAGATCCCGTTACATCTCTGAATATTGCTGCAGGGCAGTGATCTGTAGTGTCAGAATTGCAATTCTTTAATCTGATTTCTGGAGTTTAGGAACGAATGGTGGGCCTTAGCAAAAATCATTGCACTAACACGAGTGTACTAGAGCAGAGAGTGTTTATACCAGTCTGTCAGTCACCAGCTGCTTCGTAGACAATAGCAAAATTACATTGCGTAACGGTACCGCTCAATGACAGTTTATTGTTCAGAAGAAAATGAATGCACAGTTCAGTGGAAGTGCAACAATTATCGTTCGTGTGCCAAAGAAACACTATAAACATCAACTGCTCATTTCCATTGACAGATAAAAAGGAAATTTGTAGTTGAAAGGTGGCGTATAGTTTGAATTATTTCATGGTTCGTTTATCTTAAACTTATCTTGCAAAGCGTCAGTCTGTGTAGCAAAGTTCACTGTACGAATAACATACATTGCCTAAGCTAATCCACCTCCAACAATGTGATTGTTGAGACGAAATCAATAAGCATAACTTCGGCTTTTGTATGTTGAAAACTACTCGTACATCAAAGGCACTTCGTGCGTTTCTCTCTTTTCATGGGATTTCACGAGAAAATATAAACACTGGGAGATATCACGCATTAGTGAGGTCCACATTTGTATCTGAATCACTGACTCTGAAAAGTACCCGTAATACAATGTTAATGAACTTACGGGATAACAGCATACTTCACTTGCTGTTCTACCTTCTTCATTTACGGGCATTAACGTGGCAAATAATGTAAATGGATTTTCAAGTTTTATCCTTTCGTGTACATGGTATAAGTCAGCATCTACAACGAAATGTAGTAGCTGGCAGCTTGTAATATTATATTACAAGTCGAAATTTTAGCATTGTACAGAAATTTGGTGACAACATATGATTACAACATATTGTAATATGGAAAGACAACAGATAACGTTGTATAATTACAGGGAACTACTAAATTTAAAATACACTCCACGTTGTGGGGCTAAAACTCACTTTCTGTACCCCTTTGCGGAAGTTAACAGAGAATAAGAACTTAAATACTTTAGAATTTTAGGGCGGTGCTCCTGGATAGATTCACGACACTTGAGAATGCTATCCTTGATAATGGCCTTGGAGGCCGAAACCCGTCGTCTATAAAATAAAAATTAAAATGATGCTGAAAGTTGGTGGTGAATTAAAATTTTGGGGTAGAAATAGTGCTATAGTGTTTCTAGATTAAATGCATTTTGTGTAGTATGTTTTGGGAGGCTGCATACACAAATGTTTCAGGTACGAGCAGTGATACCTTGGCATTGTTGATAAATGATATTAGTTTTCCTTTTAATGAGTTTATAGAGGCAAATGTTACTTGCCACTTGAATTTCACCACTCTACCGCAATACATGTAACTGCTGTACTCCGCAAACACTCGTTGCATATGTGACACCTATTATAGAGCAATTCTTTGAAGCGCTGTCAATAACTGCAACTATTATGAACGAGGAACTTATGCATGACCACGAAATAGCATTACATTTCAGACCAAGACTAGCATATTTTTTTCTGCTTCTGCCAGATGAACACTTACAGCGAAACTGCTTCTACGTTTCATCGCAGATCTTATTAACGATAGTGTTTAATATATGGTTTCCGATTCTGAACACCAGAGAAACAACTTTTCTTTTTAACAAACGTCTGCACAAAACGGTCATGCTACGTAATATCTCTCATAACTAGTCCGAATCGATTACACGTGCCACTATACAGGGCTATTACAAATGATGGAAGCGATTTCATAAATTCGCTGTAGCTCCATTCATTGACATATGGTCACGACACACTACAGATATGTAGAAAAACTCATAAAGTTTTGTTCGGCTGAAGCCGCACTTCAGGTTTCTGCCGCCAGAGCGCTCGAGAGTGCAGTGAGACAAAATGGCGACAGGAGCCGAGAAAGCGTATGTAGTGCTTGAAATGCACTCACATCAGTCAGTCATATCAATGCAACGACACTTCAGGACGAAGTTCAACAAAGATCCACCAACTGCTAACTCCATTCGGCGATGGTATGCGCAGTTTAAAGCTTCTGGATGCCTCTGTAAGGGGAAATCAACGGGTCGGCCTGCAGTGAGCGAAGAAACGGTTGAAAGCGTGCGGGCAAGTTTCACGCGTAGCCCGCGGAAGTCGACGAATAAAGCAAGCAGGGAGCTAAACGTACCACAGCCGACAGTTTGGAAAATCTTACGGAAAAGGCTAAAGCAGAAGCCTTACCGTTTACAATTGCTACAAGCCCTGACACCCAATGGCAAAGTCAAACGCTTTGAATTTTCGGCGCGGTTGCAACAGCTCATGGAAGAGGATGCGTTCAGTGCGAAACTTGTTTTCAGTGATGAAGCAACATTTTTTCTTAATGGTGAAGTGAACAGACACAATGTGCGAATCTGGGCGGTAGAGAATCCTCACGCATTCGTGCAGCAAATTCGCAATTCACCAAAAGTTAACGTGTTTTGTGCAATCTCACGGTTTAAAGTTTACGGCCCCTTTTTCTTCTGCGAAAAAAACGTTACAGGACACGTGTATCTGGACATGCTGGAAAATTGGCTCATGGCACAACTGGAGACCGACAGCGCCGACTTCATCTTTCAACAGGATGGTGCGCCACCGCACTTCCATCATGATGTTCGGCATTTCTTAAACAGGAGATTGGAAAACCGATGGATCGGTCGTGGTGGAGATCATGATCAGCAATTCATGTCATGGCCTCCACGCTCTCCCGACTTAGCCCCATGCGATTTCTTTCTTTGGGGTTATGTGAAAGATTCAGTGTTTAAACCTCCTCTACCAAGAAACGTGCCAGAACTGCGAGCTCACATCAACGATGCTTTCGAACGCATTGATGGGGACCTGCTGCGCCGAGTGTGGGAGGAACTTCATTATCGTCTTGATGTCTGCCGAATCACTAAAGGGGCACATATCGAACATTTGTGAATGCCTAAAAAAACTTTTTGAGTTTTTGTATGTGTGTGCAAAGCATTATGAAAATATCTCAAATAATAAAGTTATTGTAGAGCTGTGAAATCGCTTCAATCATTTGTAATAACCATGTATGTATGCTTCTCCTCCCAAGACCAAATTGGAAGACCGACCGTGTAGCTAAGACAAACCGTCGTTACTAAATGACTAAAACGACCGAAGATGATGCTGAGAATATACAACTAAATTATTGCTATCTCTAATACATTATTACTCAAAAATCCAGTAAAAATTTAGTTTATAATTTAGTATATATTTTTGGAAGATATAACACTTTCGTCAGCGAAGGAAACATTCTTTCACATAGCTGCAGCGTTAATTATCCTATATGTTGACCACCGTCCTAATATTATTACTTCAGATAGAGATTAATGGTTGAGTAACTAATTTATTATTTGCAAAGAATTTACCCTCTACGCAGTTTCTAATGACTCTCTTTGATTACTTTCCTTTTTATTAGAAAAAATAAAGATTTCTCCCTAAAAGGCTAACCTCCATTGAACATTTCTTGATCGTGTTTCACATTGTTCTAGCACGCATCGAACATTACAAAATTGTATTTTTTGAGAAATGCACGATGGAAATCGGTCTTTGAAGGAGAAGTCTCCACTTTACTGATGAAGCGGGATACAAGCTATACCAGCAAAGGAAGGTGCGAAAAAAGAAAAATTCTTTGCAGATAATAAATTAATTTTTCAACAGTTAACCACAGTCAGAGGTAATAATATTAATAGGACGCTGATCAACATACAGTGCACATTAACGTTCAGGCGGGTGAAGCTATACTGCATACGCCGACGAAAGAATGCTATCTTCGCAATATATATTATTAATTACAAACATAGTTTTATTGAAATTTAGCGAAATATTATATTAGAGGAATTAAATTTTAGTTCCAAATTCCCCAGCATCACCTTCGGTTGTTACAATCATTTAGTAACGATGGTGTCCTAGGTTTTGACATGAGATGGTTACCACGAACTCCGATCGCAAAAGATTTCGACCGTAGGTAGTGGCGTACAACACCAGATTACGTCTTGCTGTCCTGAACTTATTTTCAAATCTCTGTGGAGTCTATCTCACAAGGAAGACGCAAGTACAGTTTATGGGACCACACGGGCGGATGAGTTTTTTTAATTTCATACGATCCCCATTCCGGAAATAAACCTCACTATTTCTTCTCCGCGTTCGTCCGTACGTATGTACAATAGCAACTTTGCGCTTAAAATGAGCTCATTATAGTCATTTGAACCATAAAGTGATTCATATGGCAAAATAGGAAGATAACAACACAAAAGGCCTTCAAATACTGCTTATTATCGGTAACAGCACCATATTCTTGCATTGTCTCCAACGCCCCTTCGTGAGTGTGGTGCTGTGATTACCTTAGATAATAGCGGAACTAGTGCTGTGAACCTAAAACACTAAGAAATAATTATTAAATTGTAAAATGTCTTATAGTCATACAAATAATAGCACTGAAAACAATAGCGGTGGCCTAGAGTAATTATCAAATATTCAGCGCTCATCAACAAGTCGTTTACACTAAAATAATAGCCAAGCACGGAAAAACGAGTCTTTCTTGTTGTTTCAATCCAATTTCCTTAAACGAAGATTTTATTGCTCAAATAGTATACGGAAATTATGTTGTGAATAACCACTTACTGATCGAGATATCGTTATTCGCACACGGCAGTCGTCTTCGTGCTGGCATTCCTCTAACCACTGTGAAAAAAAAATATTATACCACACCGGCACGATAAAATGGAACAATGGAAATAACGTTTCTTCATATAAGGCATACCGAGTGAGCTGGCCCATTGCTTAAGGTGCTGATTACCATTCGTGAGAACAGATGACCAAATTTCTGACAGGGCGTCCAGTTTAGATTTAGCGGGCTTTCCCCAAAGGGCTTACAGCAAATATAATGATGGTTCATCTGAAGAGACCACGGTAGATTTCCTTCACTATTCTTTTTTCTATGCGAGCTTCTTTTCCGTTTCTATTTAGCCTTCGTGGTAGTATGGACCAAAATAAGAAAAAAGATCTAGTAAACATTTACTCTAAAATGCATACCTTCAGAGCTATAAGCACATTTTCGCTACTCTGATACATCTCTTCTACTGAAGTAGTGCTCATAGCTCTTACTGTATGGGCCTTACAGCCCATGTTTTCTTGACAATTTTTTATCACTTTAGTCCATACTACCTCGTCCCAAAATGTGAAAAGCAAAGAGCATGCAGTGGAAAAGATTTGTTTCACAGTATCGAAGATGAAGTGCTTATAGGTCTTAAGGTACACATTTTAGAGTTTACTGAATGTTTTTTGACTCAGAAGATCGTTCCTGTCATATCCCTGAATACTGATCATTCCTCCCGGGACACACTGTTCAAGTAATAAGAGTTTTGGTTTCTTGTAAACATTTCCTAGTAATGCACGCTTCTTATTTACGAAAATTTCGGACTTTTTACAAAAATTTCTTAGTGAACACTAAGATGCGCTAGATTACTGCTTTCCTTACGAATTACCAAATACAATTAAAAAGACGTCTTTCCATTAGAAAACTACAGTTGCTGCCACGTATCTGTAGATAAAGTTCCAAGACTTAACAATACAGCAATATACTACTTATTTGTGCATTGTGACTAGCCGAAAACTGTGTATCGACGTTAGCACCGGAAATGAACGGGATGTCACAGCTGTGTCTGTACATAAAAAAATTAGAACATAAAAAAGAAAAGAATATTTTCTACTGTTTCCTGGACTTAATCTCGTATCTTCACTAAGTCGGAATGTCTATTATTGGGTTTGGCAAATTTCGTGACAGAGGGCGGCGGGATGTCTTTCCCCGTCAGGACAGAATTTGTGGCCGGCCGAGGTGACCGAGCGGTTCTAGGCGCTACAGCCTGGAACCGCGCCACCGCTACGGTGCCTCGGGCATGGATGTGTGTGGTGTCCTTAGGTTAGTTAGGTTTAAGTATTTCTAAGTTCTAGGGGACTGAGGACCTTAGAAATTAAGTCCCATAGTGCTCAGAGCCACGTGAACCATTTGAACAGAATTTGTGTACCCCACCTGCTTGCGTCTACAGTTACCCCACGTGAGAGTGTGCAGACGTTTTATAAATACACTCCTGGAAATGGAAAAAAGAACACATTGACACCGGTGTGTCAGACCCACCATACTTGCTCCGGACACTGCGAGAGGGCTGTACAAGCAATGATCACACGCACGGCACAGCGGACACACCAGGAACCGCGGTGTTGGCCGTCGAATGGCGCTAGCTGCGCGGCATTTGTGCACCGCCGCCGTCAGTGTCAGCCAGTTTGCCGTGGCATACGGAGCTCCATCGCAGTCTTTAACACTGGTAGCATGCCGCGACAGCGTGGACGTGAACCGTATGTGCAGTTGACGGACTTTGAGCGAGGGCGTATAGTGGGCATGCGGGAGGCCGGGTGGATGTACCGCCGAATTGCTCAACACGTGGGGCGTGAGGTCTCCACAGTACATCGATGTTGTCGCCAGTGGTCGGCGGAAGGCGCACGTGCCCGTCGACCTGGGACCGGACCGCAGCGACGCACGGATGCACGCCAAGACCGTAGGATCCTACGCAGTGCCGTAGGGGACCGCACCGCCACTTCCCAGCAAATTAAGGACACTGTTGCTCCTGGGGTATCGGCGAGGACCATTCGCAACCGTCTCCATGAAGCTGGGCTACGGTTCCGCACACCGTTAGGCTGTCTTCCGCTCACGCCCCAACATCGTGCAGCCCGCCTCCAGTGGTGTCGCGACAGGCGTGAATGGAGGGACGAATGGAGACGTGTCGTCTTCAGCGATGAGAGTCGCTTCTGCCTTGGTGCCAATGATGGTCGTATGCGTGTTTGGCGCCGTGCAGGTGAGCGCCACAATCAGGACTGCATACGACCGAGGCACACAGGGCCAACACCCGGCATCATGGTGTGGGGAGCGATCTCCTACACTGGCCGTACACCACTGATGATCGTCGAGGGGACACTGAATAGTGCACGGTACATCCAAACCGCCATCGAACCCATCGTTCTACCATTCCTAGACCGGCAAGGGAACTTGCTGTTCCAACAGGACAATGCACGTCTGCATGTATCCCGTGCCACCCAACGTGCTCTAGAAGGTGTAAGTCAACTACCCTGGCCAGCAAGATCTCCGGATCTGTCCTCCATTGAGCATGTTTGGGACTGGATGAAGCGTCGTCTCACGCGGTCTGCACGTCCAGCACGAACGCTGGTCCAACTGAGGCGCCAGGTGGAAATGGCATGGCAAGCCGTTCCACAGGACTACATCCAGCATCTCTACGATCGTCTCCATGGGAGAATAGCAGCCTGCATTGCTGCGAAAGGTGGATATACACTGTACTAGTGCCGACATTGTGCATGCTCTGTTGCCAGTGTCTATGTGCCTGTGGTTCTGTCAGTGTGATCATGTGATGTATCTGACCCCAGGAATGTGTCAATAAAGTTTCCCCTTCCTGGGACAATGAATTCACGGTGTTCTTATTTCAGTTTCCAGGAGTGTATTTGAAAATCGTGAAACTAAGCCGGAACGTGCATGGTGGCCCGGTATTTTTCTACACGGATGTGGGAAACCGCCTAAAAGCCACATCCAGGCTGACCGGCATTCGTCGTTAATACGAAGGGGGGAGTCGATTCGCGGCCTGCGGACCCCCATGATTTCCGGAAACGGCACGTTAACGCGCGTGGCTACCAAGGCGGGTCGAAGAAAATAAACGAATATCAAATGCAACAACGACACGGATGACATTTAACATGCGCAAATCTGTTTACTGAATCTTAAAATTGCTATCGTAGAAAGCAAATAAAGTTTTAGTACCTACAATAATTCTTGGTAACAGTACTACACAAGCCAACTGCCACACTTTCTTTCTACAGTAGCCTAACGAATACAAATAGCAAGCTAGTGAGAGAAAGTAAACTATGGTTTCTTTGCTGTAAATTCAATCGCTGACGTAAAATTTGCTCGCGGTAATTGTTCTCCACGTGTTATTGAGAGCTGCTTTCATACGGTTATGTACGTTGATTTTGCGTGAAGTGAAATTAATCTAACGCACTAAAAGCTCTTATCTCGGTAACTGGTACCAAAATGGCGCGTATTTGTAACGAAAATTATTATTAACGTGTAAGCTGAAATACTTGACAGAATATTTGGCTATTTTACGCTAATGAATCGCACATGACGGATAACATTATTTCATTAAAGCAACATCGATTTCGAACATTTCATGCTTATCCTCCAATGTTTTCCATCTGATATATATCGGTTATGCCGATAGAGCATACGCTATGGTACTTCACCTACTTTGTACTCAAGACAAAAGCATATTGAAACAGTAACCAGTTTATTTATTGTTATACATTTGCAGAGTGCCGAAAATAGTTTTAGTCTATACTCATCCTTTCCTTGAAATTAAGAATACAAGAGTGCTGTTCAGATCACACAAGAGTGCTGTTCAGATCACAGCCGCTGCGCTGAACGGGGCGGGGGGGGGGGGGGGGGGGGGGGGTCGCCTACTGAAATTTGCAACCCGTTTATATCATGAACCGTTCGAGATATAGAAACGATGTTTTCGGTACATGATAATACACAGAAGGGCAAGTCATCTTGTTTCAGTTAAGTTTTTTTAATGGTTCGACACGTTCTTAAAGCAGACAAGTACAGTGATAAAACGCTTGTTAATATTTGCGTTGAAACTTTCCGCAAAAGTACTCGAGAAAGAAACTAAAATTGAAATTCCGGTGGAGCTCAAGGTTCCGTCGTTATGTACAATCAGAAGATGTGCCTGCGTTACTAAGATTAACGATTATTGCTTCTGGTCCAAAGTACTACGTCAATGATACAAGTTCACCTACAATTGTTGTAACTGGAACTTTATGTTAGCTTTCAGCTTATCAGAAGGGGCTTAGAAAAACAATTTCAAACGCTTATATGTACTCATTTTTAAGCAGTTTTTCCAGAAACAAGCAAACAATCGAAAGGTTCGATAAAGCGACGGAGCCCACTTCACAATTTTCACGGCAGAAAAGCCGATTACAGATGCGTTGCCTTCCAATTTTAGATCATTATCGGGCACATTTGCGAAAAGCTTAACGCCAACATTAACAGCCGTTAGATCACTGTTTTCATCTTTTCAAGAGCTTCTGAATACTCGTTAAAAAAAGTAGTTAGTGCCATTTAACAAACCATACTTGCTTCATTATTACGGTTGATACTAAGGTCAAGTGAATTAAACAAATTTACGTACTCGCCTGTGTACCATTATCTGCCGAAACCATAGTTTAGATACGTTGAACGGTTTAAGAAATAAAATTCATGCAATTTTTTGGTATTTCACGTAGTATATACAGTTTTACAAATAACAAGTTTTATGTCTTCCTCTCATGACTATAATATTTTCTTATAGCATCCCGCTTAGTATTTGCACGATTAGAATTTCCCATTATTATCGACCACGTATGAAGCTATGTTCGGCAATGAACTAGCAAACGTCACTCCCTGTTACTTACGGTGCAGACATTCGTTATACGTTACCGTGACGTTTTTTAGTGTTCACTGTATCAGAAATACGCAATACCTACATGAAACATCCAAAATGAACGTTAACTATCAAACCTTGAGCGGCGGTTATCGCTAAAAGAAGCAAATTTCGACACTCGTAATTGTTCTCATTCCAGTACAACCTGTAGTTATAAGACCGTAAGCTACGACTGAAGAAGAGCGCAGAACATCATAGCAAACGATAATTGAGCGCGTCGTACGAAAATTAGTGCCGATACACATGCACAAACACCGAAAAGCCAACACTGCAAACTACTTAAAAAGTTTTTGTTTTAGTGCTTACCTCTTGCGGAGGTTACGGCAGAAGAGGATCGATAGCTGCCAGATACGCTGTAAGAAGTGAGCCATATCCACAAAGACGTCGAGTCAGGCGGCCAGGCGAAGATGCTCGTGCGACACGGTGTGTGAAGAGCGCGCGCGCGGTGACCGTTGTTGGTGCCTTCTGCGCTCCACGTGCGAGTCGATCCAAACCGACCGCGTTGGGCAGAGGCGCCCGCCACCACCGACCTGTTGGCGATGGCGCGCGACTTCCGCACGCAGCGCGGCCTGTGATAGGACGCCCCTGCCGCCTCCCATTGGTCCATCGCGGCCACCAGCACAGAGGGCCACTGTCGCCCCGGAATTCTAACTTATCTACTCTCCACTGCGTACTGCAAGAATCTTCATTTTATAGCTGCAGAGGGTTGCAGCACTGACAAAAGTGGATATTTACGACGACAACGTGGAATTTTCTCTACTTGAGAGTGAAAAATTGATGTTTTCCTTTTTCTTTAGTTTACGTGAAATAAAACATCTTTTTATTAATACGTAGCGCTCTTTTCAGTCAAAGTATTTACTCCAATGAGAGAAGACCCATCCGTAACGTGTGTTTACCAAATGTCTGCACTCAGCCATCATATCAATTTTCCTTAGGTTCAAAAATGTTTCCAACCGCAAATCTGTTTGCTTCCCGAAACAGATGGAAATCAGAGAATGTTAAAGTTCGTGAATGCAGTGTAAATACCAACTCTTCCTACTATACAGCGAAAGGGAGTGTGTGTGTGTGTGTGTGTGTGTGTGTGTGTGTGTGTGTGTGCGCGCGCGCGCGCTTGTAAAAAACTACGTATACAAAATCACAGAATGTTTGGAGGCGATAAAAGGAAACGCTTTTTTATATATCAAAACTTTTTTATATAAGAAAAATGTCACAGGCGCGCCATTTTCCCGCTGGAGTCCATGAAGATTTGGACGTTAGTGATGTTCAGGGACGGTGTTCAAGCTGCCGTGTGATACGCATTATTTTAGAGAGGGATTTTTTGTGAAAAAATGATAAGCGTTTGTTTACGATACACGAATAGACAAGCTGAAGCTGCAGCCATTATTTGCGAAACACCTGGCTGTTTTGAGTGTGTTAGATAGTCATTAATACGCAGATGTTAGTCGTGCATTAATATAAACGGACGACATTTAGACATCTCTAAAACTATATTCATCACACGGCAGTTTGGACACTGTCTCTGAATATCACGAACATCAAAATTTTCATGGACCCTTAGCGGGTTACGGTGCACCTGTGACATTTTTGTCATATCAAGTAGCGTTTCCTCTTGTCTGCTCAAAATACTAAAATTTTTAGCTTATTCATTATGGATATTCTAGACCCCGTGACTGTGTAAATAAGTTACATCAAACAGCAACCAGTCACTTTCTTGAATAATTATGTTTTATTCCATGAACCGGTTTTCGAACCTTTACAGGTTCATCTTCAGATGGTTTCTGGAGGTTACATCGTTATTTTTAGCATAATGCTGGGTGCTGGCTTGCGACAGTATGGGTGACAGTGACGGAAAAAAGCCGCCCACAGAGCTGAAGGGAACGACTGGCGAATAAAAGCTACAAAAGTTTGTGATTTCCGCACCATTCTCAAATATTAATGCCACACATGAATTTTATAACAACTTCCTTCCCTACATTTGGCCCTTTGTACTGTTTAGTATTCAAGATGGGAGCTACATAGCGTCTTTTTCTATTTTCTCGAAATGAAATTTCATTCAGTCTTGTGAAAGAACCGATATTAAATGTCTGGTATATCATCGGTGTTGGAAGCATCCAGTTTTTTTGTAAATACTATAGGGGAACTCAACTAAAGAGAAAAAACAGTTCTACAACAGTAAATGAGACGATGCTACAAATTAATTGTAAAAAGCCCAAGATTACCGACATTTTGAGAAGAACTGATGTTAAAATTGGCGCTGATCGTGACTCCACATAGAATCTACCACAGGCAGAAAATTGTTATACTGATTTAATTAGAGTATTTGTTTCCCATTCCTCATATAACTGTTAGGTTTCCGATTACATTGTTAACACTAAATTACGGCAGTGGCAGCAAAGGTTGGGAGGAATACATATTTTTTAGCTCATTTAGCTATATTGCAAAGAATGCAATATGACAGAATCCATGTTACAGCTTAGCATCCCACAGAACTATATCAAAGATGATCGAATATCGGAACGTGAATGTGTAAGACACGAGGTGATCTGTACATTTGACCCATTACTAATGCATACATGACTTTCGGATGTAAGAATTTACTTTGTGTGCGACAAAGTGGTGACAGGATAATTTACCCTTCCCAAAAAACATAAAACCTGCTGAATTTTATATTAGTCACAAGAAAATTAACCGAAAGCTCAGCGACGTTTTGAACTGCAATTTTGTTTATGTGCCTGTTTATCACTCAAACCCTTGACGATACGGTGAGTGGTTACCTTGACACCTTCCACCACTAGAAACGTGTGTTTGATACACACCACATACGATCAGTCGAAATGGTAGATTACACAGTAATTAAAAACAGACACCAAAATTGTAGAATCATTCCAAGATCTTTAGTTCAACGGATGAATTGCAAATACGGAAAGTTATTAATGAAAATAATGATATTTAGGAAGTAACTGCATATGAAATGTACCAAGTCATTTGCGGCACGAAGAGAGGGAAGACGGTGGAAGAGAGTGATGTTTCACAGAAATAATTAAAGCTGGAACTGAAGATGTAGAAAAGGGAGTTGCCACGTAATATACAGAATATTTGCGAAAAAAGACAAGCCTGGAATTCGTAACAACTTTCGGTAACTCTTCTCCTTTTAAAGAAAGGAGAAAGACTATAGACCCGCCAGAGTTTTCCTCATAACGCACAAAATATTCGCTAAAATTATTACCGATCTCATAGAAAGACTGTACGATTTTCATCAGAGAGATGATTTAGCTGACATACAAGAGGGTATGACAAGTTGTGAACGAAATAATGCTACGGAAAAATAAGTACTAATTACCAAATTTTCTTGAATTCATAGATTTTGAGAATAGTTTTGACTCGAATTCATCGATACTGATACACTAACAGGCCTTGCATTAATTTAACCCAAGTTGATATACTGGCGAATATATATGTCGAAGCTACAGCTTCATATTAAATTTCGTGGGAATAGTGAAAAATTTACAATTGAAACAGAAGACAGATTTTGAGATCCAACGCTCAGCACTCTTAGAGAAGGTTGTCAGTGCTTGAAGAGGGCCGGCCGGAGTGGCCGTGCGGTTCTAGGCGCTACAGTCTGGAACCGGGCGACCGCTACGGTCGCAGGTTCGAATCCTGCCTCGGGCATGGATGTGTGTGATGTCCTTAGGTTAGTTAGGTTTAATTAGTTCTGAGTTCTAAGCGACTGACGACCTCAGAAGTTAAGTCGCATAGTGCTCGGAGCCATTTGAGCTTGAAGAGGAAAAACGAAGAAGGAATAAGCGTTCGTTGAACATACTTGATCTAATATCATTTTCCTGGTGACAGTGTACGCCTGCCGGTGTGGCCGAGTGGTTCTAGGCGCTCCAGTCTGGAACCGCGCTGCTGCTACGGTCGCAGGTTCGAATCCCTCCTCGGGCATGGATGTGTGTGATGTCCTTAGGTTAGTTAGGTTTAAGTAGTTCTAAGTTCTAGGGGACTGATGACCTCAGATGTTAAGTCCCATAGTGCTCAGAGCCATTTGATTTTTTGACATTGTACAATTTACCTCAGGTGCATGTAAACTTCCATAACAAACTGATCTGATGGAGCAATTTTGAAATTAGCCCTCAAAATCACTTTACAGTAGGAACTGAATAATGCCTAACTAATATGCCGAAAGATAATAGTACAAATTAGCAAAAAAGTCTTCGAATAAGTGGATGAATTTTTATAATTAGGGTATCTGAATACGATGACCAGACAGACACAAAAAGAAATAAATAGAAGAGTAAAAATTGCATGGAGTGCTTTAGGCGACTAAATAGGATTTTCAAAACTAAGCTTACGATGTGCGTAAATCGAGTTATTTACAAACAGTTTTTTTTCACCCGTTTTAACTCAGAACGGCAAATCATGCACTTGTAATGTAAATATGAGGACTACGAAGAGAGAACTGAGGTAGCTGGCTGGGATTTACTAGGAAGTACAGAAGACAAACAAACTCCGCAGAGAACTGAATACGGGAGACGATGTCATTACTACTGTATTGGATATGAAATGGAGTTAAGTGGGACATGTAGCCACTAGAATGGATTTGTAGCTGAAGTCCGTATCGCACGTTGAAGTCTACAACAGCCATTTATCCGGAGATGGATGTCAAATGGCTGACAATGATGATGATGATGATGACAATAATGATGATGACAGTTACCTAAATGTAAATGCATAATGACTTAATGATTTCATACTGTTTGCTAGGACTGGATAGTTACTACGTTAGCCTCTGGTATCTTACAGTAGCATACGATTTGTTTGGATGATTTACGAAGCGTGTCAGATAAATTCCAACTACTGGTATTATCAGCATCAGTGTGCGTACGACTGGGAAATCATCATCTCTACCTAACTTGTACAAATGTATCATCATGAAATATGCATTTAGATACACTTGCTGTATATGTGTAATGCGAAATCCATCTAATTTTAAACATAACGGAAATTTTTCACCGTCACTCCTGCCTGCTATGAACTGTACCAAACAATATAGGTAGATTCCGCTCTTAGTCACATCAAGATGAAAGTAAAATTAAAAGGGAATAAAGAGCGTAAGAAGATTAATTTCAACCGAACTTGAAATTATATTTGTATCAAAAGTTACTGGTTATCCAATCACGTAGAAATAAAAAGCTAACCAAACTTGAAATTATAATTCTGTCATAGTTACAGCTTATCCATTCAGACACAAATAAAAAGCTGCTACTGCTAACGCCTTGAAGTTGTGTTAGGCTCAGAACTGTTCGAGTGGTTCCACTACTACCTTAGGGAAGCTGATGTAATGGCTTCTACTGGCACGTTTTCAGATGGAAAACTGTCGACCGCCTTGGAAGTTCTGTGGTTTCTTATTTATTACACATGCTACACATACGACGTTGTTGTTATTAAAGTAAATCATATTGTAGTATCCGTCACTAACTTCTTCAGCATTTCAGCTGACTGCACAGTGACTTTCTTTCCCCAATTATGGCATTTGTGCGCATACATATAGCAGTCTCTTTGAACAGTGTCGAGTAATTCTCCTTTCTTTCTTTAGAAACTAATCGAGTGAGATGCTTTGCAGTTGAGGCTTTGCAGTAGTATTCGGGGCAAATAAATCGAAATTCTACAGCCAGCGACGGTGTTCTTAAGTTCTAAGATACCGAGTGCTCATTAAAACCAGAGGGCGGTTTGTGGTTTCTCGACAAAGGAAGCCGAAGCAATAGTACGAATGTCACCAATGCAGCCAGCAGCCGACGACGTCAAACCATTGACGGGGACTGGACCACTCTCGTTGCACGGATACTATGTCAAGGGAACAAGGTTATTTAGTTGTATCTATCGCTCGACTCCGAACTCGCCTCTGAGGACAGGGCAAAGACATTAGCGCTATCAAGAGTCGCCGTCTTTCGGCCCCGTCCCCACGAGGCGCGATAGGGGAGCCAGATGGTCACCCCCTCTGACAAACAGCTGATAAATACTCGGGCTGGACTCACTGACACCCTCTGCACTGTACTTAGTGAGACCTTCCGCAGCGCAGATCGACACGCTCCTCCTGTTTACGTTCGCGGACTTGAAAATTGATAGTAAGATGTTCTTCTAGCGGCAGCTTCACCTTCATTTTTTATTTAGGTTTTGATTCATCTAGAGTTTATCGATCACCTACGTCGGTGCGGGGTTCTGAAGTGGTGCCACCACAACAAACAATGGCTTTCGCGTTTACACCGCTACCAACAGTAGCTACTCACAGTGCATCTTCAATAGCTTCACTGACCATATTTTGTGACACTAATGTGTCCGGCAATATAGATTCGTTATATACAAATAGACAAAACGATATCGTCATCCGCTGAGATCACGTTACATGGTTTAATACATGCTTTGTGCTACGTACGATGCGTGCCACTGCCGTGGGCATTCGCCATAAAGTTGGTAATGTGGAATACTGTGCACGTGACGTTGTGTTCAACCACGGACGACATGTAGGTAACTCTTCAGACAGCTAGGCATTTTAACTGTGCATTTTAACAATGTATTCGATAGTGAAGTTTGTCACACATAATCCATCATAATTTGAGAGCCGGCCGGAGTGGCCGAGCGGTTCTAGGCGCTACAGTCTGCAACCGCGCGACCGCTACAGTCGCAGGTTCGAATCCTGCCTCGGGCTTGGATGTGTGTGATGTCCTTAGGTTAGTTAGGTTTAAGTAGTTCTAAGTTCTAGGGGACTTATGACCTCAGAAGTTGAGTCCCATAGTGCTCAGAGCCATTTGAACCATAATATGAGAACAGTGATGTCCGTACCTACAACACTAGAGGGGGCAACATCCCTAGTTTTTAAGTTGCATGAGGTGGACTAAAAAAATAATATTTTCATTAATGTTAACACTAATTACGTATGGATATCCCGTAAGCTAGCTTGTTCCACATCATTTCGATATAAGATTGTTCAAATGATATATGGAACATGTAACTAACTAACTATCCAAATTTCCGGTGTAATACACAGTGTGTTGCACTATAGCGTGTATAATATGAACTACTTCATTAGCTTACACGCTTAAAACTGGGATCTGTTAGCAAGAACTAGGCTGAGGGCTATATAGAGTGAGTACGTTTTGGAACTCGGAAAGTCAGTGTGGCAACGAGCGTCGCATGAGACACACCGCGGGGTGGAAACACGCAACTGAGATATCCCGCACTTTTATGTCCAGAGGGGCGAGCCGGTCCCGAGGGGAAGAACACCCCTAGCGTGTGACAAGGTTGGAAATAAGCTTAATTAAATAATGAATCGGTGCCTGAGTCTGGAAGTTCCTAGTGTTAGTTACTTTTCGTTTGACGTTTTGTGGCTTGTGGATTATGCTTACACTGCGCATACCGTGGCAGTAAACATTTCGGCTCTATGAAGAGTTTGCCCGTATGCTGTCCAGTTTGTCGATAGCGAACAAGCGTACCGCTCTAATAGCTGGAGTGCTCTAGACTCAGGAAAGCTACTGTATCGGGAATTCGCCGAGTCGAGCTCAAGTGCGCTCTTCAGCTGGACATACTTGGCTCCATTAGCATACAAATTTCCGATACAATTTAACACTTGCATTGTTTGCTTTTGTTCGCATATCCAGAACACCGTAGGTGAAGAGGTATACCTGTTGCATGAAGTAATTTAATGTTTTCATTTTCCATCGTACTGTTATCGAATGCAATTATATTTTGCAGAAATCTCAATTCAGTTGAAAATTATTATTTTTTACTGTGCTGAGAAAATATCTCTAAGGAGTTACACGGAAATTTTTCACATTATGTTGATGCAGACAACGCTACTGCAGGACATGTAACCAGTATTGGGCAACAGTCACACGAATGTAAAGGTATCAGCTACATTATTGTTCAATTAATGCACTACCGTTACAAGGGTTTCTGAGGGCGTAGTGATCCTTTTTTACTTATTTTATGTCTGTTTTACATAATAAACGTACATTCATTTAAACCCATAAAAATATTAATAAAAACAAAATCAAAATAGATCGTCCTTGGTGTCCTAAAACTTACTACCAAGAACTTGAGGAACCTAAGATAACATTTAAAATACTAAATACGATTTTTTTCGGACAGTTTTGTAAGCAGTCTTTCACTTGAGCAAAGTTTTCTGCAGAGAATTCCGGAAAAATCTCAACGCCAGTTATTTGTGTGATTCAGGCTTACAAACACTGTCCGAGACAGTTTTTTTTTTTCAGTCCGCATAAGTGGTTGAAGTTAACAAGAGCCGCTCTGAATATAAGTGGTGTACTTTTATTCACCATTGTCTTGGCTGTGAATCTATTTTCACTGAAATATCTGCACAGAATTTTATGTATATGGGTCACATGAGTACCACAAAATGGAGAAATCTCTTGACCACCAGACATTTCGCTGATGTCGCGGATTATTTACCAAACCTGTCTGCAGTGTCTCATGGAGAGACAACATGGACTAATATTACTGGTGGTGTTACGTCTGTCGAATTGGGGTGTTAAGTTCGCCAGCCCCCTTTGTGCTGCTCAACAGAAGTAGGCGCTGTGCCGAAACCAGGTTTCGCCCTCTTCTACTCTCTCTTTCATCTTCAACAACAAGAATATCAACACGAACTAGGCACTTCACGTCACGAACATTGTCCTATCACCTACAGTTATATCACAATTAAGACAGAAACCCGACGTTTTGCACAGCAAAAGTGCAAAGTTGGAGCGAATAAAGAAAGCTATTCTACTTTCAGGCAGCTGAATCCTGGAGAGAATATCTCAGTCAACAAAGCCAACTGATATTTTCATTTCAGCTACTGTAAATTTTCCTTTGTACTAATTTCTCTCTATTAAAAAAAACATTGTGTGCTCTCTAGCAATTTATACTTCTCAGAATTTTTGAAGCATTAAGAAGTTCCATGCCTACTGAAAATTTTGTCTCTTTGACATTCATGTCCTCGTTTCTCCGTATAAATAATGGGAGAGACAAACGACCCTTTACAACAGTGGCAAAAGGTTCAAAAAGAACTGTTCAGCCGTCGATACTGCTGTCGAAATTTTCCTCCACCTTTAATGAGGCGAGTTATTGCAGCCACTACCTCAAGATACAACTATATAATCATCATGCTAGGGTTTCATTGGAATATTAAAAATAGTTTGTGCCAATACATATTTCCACATGTCCACACAGATTGATGATTTTGTTTATTACTGACCTTGTTGTGGAATCAGCAACTAGACTGCACTATATCTTGCATGGACCTCAGCGGCAAAACCTCTTAAATCAAGAAAATTTGTCCCATTTAGTGGGTGAATCCTGATTTGTTTCCTGACACTACAAACAACATATTAACTCGTCGTTTCCAGTAGTTGTGGAAACTTCTTCCTTGGTTATAATATCGCCAACAACGTCGCTATCTCTTTTAATTCGCCCTGTCATCTGAATACTTTTTTTTCTTTTCAATCCCTGAAAGTGGCTCCCGTATTGATTCTAGAATGGTACATATGCTTTTCTTCGTATTATTTAGATCAGACTTTGTCAACCCGGGCGTTACCGCCCCCTCGGTGCGGTTTCACTACTCGAGGGGGCGATGGATCGAAAAGCGGCGCCTGGAGAGCGTTATAACGAAAAGGGAAGCTGTGGGGGTGGAGGTGGTGGAGAGGGGGGGAGGCGATGAGGGAGGGGGAGAGAGGATGGGCGTTCTCTGTTTGGTTTCTGACAGACAATAACCTTAGATAATTTAATTTCCTACTGATTGGTGCGATAATACGTTACAGCTGAACCCAATATCATTGATTAAAATTGTATTACTAATAGCAGTTGCTGTACAAGTTTTGTGTTTACAAAAATGCTTTTAAATACAGTTTTGTAAGACTTAATACTCTGACTTCGACAAGCCGCTGTAATGTTTGGTAGTGTTATGTCTTGGATTCTGTTCAGGCGCACAAAGTGGAGATGCTCACACTCAGGCAAAGCTCCGAGAAGGGAATTCCCCGATCCGCCTCGGCACGGGCCACCCATTTATACTTCGATTAAAATAACTCTATAATTGACGATTTATCGAGCCGAAAGAAAGGGACCGTCCGTCAGCCAGTCGAAGTTTTTTCTCGAAGTCTATGTGTGCTCACTATGTGAGTGAAAAATGTTCCCAAGAGCGCAGTGGCGGGGTCGGTGTTAAAGGTGTGCAGCCAGCCAATTTCTTTACCAAAAGATTATTCGAGCTATATCAACAGTGAAGTCTTCGTATTGAGACTGGTAAGTTGTGAAAATGTTCTGCAACGTTGTTCTTATACAGTATTAGAGGGAATTAGTCGTAAATACTGGTATTTTTATATTGTAAATAGGTGGTTGAGCCGACATTTTAACATTAATAGAGTATGTACTCGCAGAGTTTCACCCTCTCCCTTCCCTTTATCTATCGCAACATGGACCTATACAAGCACTCATCCAGGCGACAACAATACACGCTATAGATTTCATAACAGATCGGTTGAAGGCAAAGCAAATCAGCTCTACAAGGACTTTTCTCACAACTGCAATGCCGAATTCCCTCAATGGCCCCAATCTTCATTTTCTTCGAATATCACTGGCTCTGGTTTCGATTACTGATTTAGTGCTGGCCAGATGCGTCGATCAGTGTACTGATGTATGACCTTTTTGTGCCCGTTGTATTAGCAATACCCAACTGTGTGACTGGAGTCTAGGGATCGGTGGTATATAAGTCTACTAGATGACTAGTTCAGTTAACAAAATATTATGCTCAATAATGGTACTGTTCACTCGTGAAGAACATCAATCAATCGTCACAAAGGAAATCTCAAAGTCTTTTATATATTTTCTTCTTTCCTTTCTTTTCACAGGCATGATTGGGTCACTAAGGAGGTTTGAGTGAGCCGACTGGCACCATGCTGGGCATACCGCTTTTCTGCTGAGGAAGGGAGAAATCTTAGCCGGGTCACACAGCCAGCGGCGGCACGCACACCTCTGCCAAAACTGCCAAACAGGCTCAGCGGGGCACGCACCAGAAGAAAGCACTATGCTACCCCTGGCGGCTCGCGACGAAGTGCTTTTCCTCATCAGCTACCTTTATTTCTTCCCCTGTCCTTCCTCCGCTCTCTCGCCAACGTCAATGTTCCCCTCTCCCAAGTATAAGTGTACCGCTGCGTTTCCGCTCCCGCCCCACGTGGTGTTTATTTTCTCTCCCATGCTGCTTGTCTACGAATGCGGTCTAAATATCTTTTCCCCGCTGCCCCATTTCAGTCATATAAAGTCGGAAGTTCACTAAATGTCGCTCAATTTACGAATCAAATTTATTTAGAAAAATATCGTCACAGAAAATCGTTTCAAATTAATCACTACATAAAACAGAAAAACAAGACTAAAAAAAATTACTCATTGTTTCCAGTAATGGTCACAAGGTTTATAAGCAAAGTAAGAGTAAGTACATTTATACACATATAAACACTTTCCGTCTCAAAACATATTTGTATACAAAATTTAAACAAGTCGAAGGATATTCGAGTGTAAAGGCGTAGACGCAATGGTTCATTTGATGTACCTGCCCACGTTAATGTTTCATTGCCAGATACCCTACATTGCCGTATCACATTTCATCATCCCTCTTTCAGGATTGTGTGCAAACTTTAGCATGTTTTGAATGACTTACAGTAAACAGCCTTGAGTCCAAATCAGTGGATTATTACGGACCCTTAAGCATAAGCTAACGCAATACAAATTAATTACCTAAGAATTTCAAAACGCATTGTGCATTTTATTAAATTAAAAACATACTGACGCATTATATCTAAAATCTAAAACGAGAAAACTCGGCTCACACAATGCTGAGTTAGATGCATGTGTCAGTTGCAACTAATTTTGAGCGTTATCGGACAATCACTCTTAGCAGGGACAATACATTCTTCTCACGCGTAGGCTAGAGAAACACCAAAAGTTTCACCTGCCGACTCATTCATACAGTCCAATATTTGAGAACGTTTGAGTGAAACATAAATTAGCGAAACAACCAACAACAAAAAATCGTATTCGCCCATTTGTCGGTTTGTGCGGGTCTGTGTTGTATACGGCTTTAGCTGCCATCTACGCCAGTTGTTCGCAAGGAAGCTATAGCGACAAGACGAAACCTGCCATCTCTTGAGCGTTGTTCGTACTTGTACGTATGGACATTGTGTGGAAATGGCGCATGCGCGTGGCGCATGTTACGAAGTGTTCGACGAAAGGATTGTGGCCAGCGGGAAAGTTGCAGGTCCCTCAATAACTTTAGCCTGAATTAGACTGAACATGTGACAATTTTGGTTACTATTATTACAATCACTTGTTCCACTGCCATCGATTTCCGAAAGCATACTGAAGCATGCTTGGCGCCATTACCCATCAGATCTAAAATCAAGCTCACCCAATTGAGTAGATGCACTTGTCAGTTACAGATAATTTTGGGTGTTATCAGACAACCGCTCTTACCAGGGACAATACATTCTTCTCACTTGTAGACTAGAGAATGACCAAAAGTTTCACCCGATGACTTATTCATACATTCAGATTTATAAGAGTGTTTGAGTGACAGGTAAATTAAGGAAACAAAAAAAAGTGAAAACAATGATATTCGCCGATTTGTCAGTTTCTAGCGGCCTGTGTCATATACGGCTGTCGCTGCCATCTACACCAGTTATTCGAAATGAAGCTAGAGCGATAGGACGACACCTGCCATCTCTTGAGAGGTCTTCGTACTTGTAGGTGTGGCCGCTGTGAGGAAAATGCGCGTGCGCGTGGCGCGTGTTACGAAGCGTTCGACGAAAGGATTGCGACCAAGTGGGAAAGTTGCAATTTTGCCAATAACTTTAGGCTGAATGAGACGGAACATTTGACAATTTCGGTTGTCGCTATTACAGTCACCTATGAGGGAAAGGTATAGACGGCGTTGCGTTTCCGCTATTGAAATTATTACTCGTCGAAGCGAATAAAATAGCCGCACTGATAGAGTGGTACCAACTTCATTACGTGACGAGACACAAAAGAAAATGTCTTCGTGGGCAATGGGAACGTTGTGCTGTGATCAACAGTAAATGTATTCATTGACAATGAAAAGAACAGAAATAGTTAATGTCGACAAATGAAGCGACAGAACGAGCTTGCTAAATTAAAAACTAAAATACACAGTATCTATGGGTCACGATGACGTCCATTTTGTACTTTTTTGTGAATCGGCTTTCGGTTTTCTAGGCCATACTTGTCTGACGATTTTCTTGGCTAGCCGAAAAACGGTCTGCAACGAGAGGTAAAACAAATATTATCGTGAAAAATCAGTACTGTGTATTTCAGTTTTTAATATGTGTTTCTTCTTCCAAGTACCGACAGAATATTCCATAAAAGCTTGCTAAATATTAAAGTTCAGTGAAGTCAATCCTGTGACCAATCCGAATGCCGGTTGTAGCTTCCGAATTTTAGTCACTCTTTGGAGATGCTCGACAAACACCAGTGACAGACTCTATAACAGAGTCGTTGTGCATCACGGAGAGGTTTCCTATCGAAATTTCGAGAGCTTACGTTCCAACAAGAGTCGGGTAATACAGTATTTTCTCCCACAGGCTTCTCGCGAAATTACCACGCGGAATGTATTTTATCCATAATGGATGCAGCTCAACTCCGTGACTGATCCCTTATGTGGTGTAGAATCAGAACCGTTACCAGTTACAAGAGGACGTGATTTTATTTGACTCACGACTGGTTTCGGGCTTGCGCCCATCTTGAGGTGGTTCATATTCATGTACATGTTTCCATACTCATTGTAGGTGATCAGTATAGCTGGTGTGTCCATATAGTTTCCACAAATGTGATAAATGTAATGTGGAAACGATATGTATACACCAGCTGTACTGATCTCCAATACTGAATGTGGAAACGTGCGTAAATGTCAACAACGTGAAGATAGGCACAAGCCCGAAACCGGTCATGTGTTAAATAAAATCACCTTCTATTTAGATGACGAGAAAGTTCGAGAAATTAAACGTCATACAGGGGTTAACAGACAATTAGTCTACCCAGGCCCCATTCGTGAAGGGAACAGGAATGGGGAAGGCGGGAGGAGGGGGGGGGGGGGCAAGGGGAACGACAGTTGTACTAGAAATACCCTCCGCCACGCACCGAAAGGTGGCTTGCAGAGTTTAAATGTTGATGCTTTGATTTTTATTATTTTGTTCTCTCAGCATTTAGAGTAAAATTTAATAATTTCCACAGTGGTTACTCGCTTAAACAATATGCTTGAAGAACGATTTTTTCCTTCTGTTTATTGGCTTTCGGGACGTGCCCATGCATCCATCATAATAGCGGAATGTCAGTTATGACTATACGAACGTGAGGAAAACACAACACCCACTCCCCGATCGGAGAAAATCTCCGACCGGCCAGGAGTCGAACCCGGAAGCTTTCGGTTAGCAACCCGCCGGGCTGATCGCGCAGTTACCGAGGCGGACTAAAGCGAATGTGGAGAGCTACGTTTGCACAGTTAACAGTATTTACTATTCGACGCTGATGTCAACAAGGCGCTGGCAGCGTGAGCACGCCGCTTACCTTCCCAGCTGCGTTGAGCTGCTCCGCACTTCACTGCGTGAAGCTCCCGAACTGCCGCGGAGCCGAGCACTCCCGAGGTAGCCCGAGGCCGGCCGGAGCTGCACCTCCCTGTACTGCCCTGAGACAAAAGTATGCACCGCACCCTCGAGCTCCAGCAGCTGCTGGTACGGCCCATTCAGGAAACATAAGTCCTCCCTTGAATCGCAACGCTAAGTTCGTGTCATTTTACAAAGTTTGCTCAGAATCATGAGAAATTGGCACCGCTAATACAAAAGTATTGCTTAACATTGCATTTGTCTACCCTACTGAAAATGCTTTTAAACTTTAACGTTTCCATTGGTTTCCATTGTTTTCAGTTTATGCTAGCGTTGGCGGTTATAGCTAAAACATACAGTTTTAGGTTATATCGGTTTTTTCAACGCCAGTTTAACCTGATTGTTAATACCGCTCAAAATAACTGGCTTCTGAAATAACCGATTTTCGGTTTTTTATTTTTCTTGTTCATGTAACAAGCGCAGAAATCGAACAAAGAATAAAAAAATTTTGACTTCCTCAGAGTCAAGATACATAGAATCAAAATATTAAATTAAATAGGCAAATAAAAGAAAACTTTTCTCGATAAGTCATAGGTGGTTGAATACTACAAAAAATCACAAGTATTCTCCTATTGATTCTAATTTTTTGAAACTCTGCTCAAAAATCATGTTGTAATCCACGATCATACCACTATTTGGGCACTACGGATAGTCAGTGCTAAAGGACGAAAACGGAGGTTGAAGAACTATTTTTCGTGTCATGCGTTTTCAAGGGCTACAAACAGATAAAGGCGTATTATGTAAACACGGGTAGCAGATCAGATACTTTCTGTTTATATCGTAAAGTATGAATGAACTGTTAAGTTACAAGTTTTCTCTCGTCATATGGTACCGCTAGTTTGTTGTGCCTCTTCCCGCTTTTAAGTTTTTTGAAGCTAGTGGAGCATTGTATTTCAGTGATACCGGACTTTGTGAAATACTTCCAGACTAGGGATTCAGCCATTCCCTAATACAACTGATGTCTCGCGACGACAGTGGGACGTTACTACACGGATCATATGAGTCAAGTCTTGCACACTGCATGTACACACATACCATCTAATAGAAAATGGTTCAAATGACTCTGAGCAGTATGGGACTCAACTGCTGAGGTCATTAGTCCCCTAGAACTTAGAACTAGTTAAACCTAACTAACCTAAGGACATCACAAACATCCATGCCCGACGCAGGATTCGAACCTGCGACCGTAGCGGTCTTGCAGTTCCAGACTGCAGCGCCTTTAACCGCACGGCCACTTCGGCCGGCTCATACCATCTAATAGGTCAGGTCACATGGTAATAGGTACATTACTGCATCTGCAACGCTGTACCAATTTTCTTTGTTGTTCGTTTCTGTCGGCATGGTTATTAAAACAGCACTGATCGCTTTTCCAATTTTCTGTTATAGCCCAATACTTCAAGAGAATGCAAACTTTACGAAAAAAATTGCTCGTTTTTTAAAAAAAGGTTTATTTAAAAATCAAAAATTTCAGCACTACAGAAACGGTAATTGATTTTTCGGTTTTTTCACCCGGTTATAAGTAAAAAACAAAAAAAGCCTGTTACAACGCAGCCGAAACAAATACGGAAAAATATCGGTTATTCAGAACTAAAATACTGGTATCGATTTCAACCGGTCAGTTTTACCGATCCCCAGCTCATGGTGGTGCTTACTTTGCGTCCATCGAATACAGGCCATTTCATATGGCTAACTTCATTTCATTGGTTGGATACTGGGAAAATGAATTCAATGCACAAAAGAGACTACTTCCAGAACTCGTGCAACCCATCCTACAGTACTGTTCAGGTGTGTGGACTCCGTTCCAGATTGGACTAACGAGGGATCTTGAATATACATAAAGAATAAATTTCTTTTATTCCCGTTAATCATCACAAAACGTTTCGTCCTTAGACTACCGGCTTCGGTCAGCAGTGATCATCTTCAGATCTGTTTTATAACGTTTTCTAATATGATAAAACCATAGAGGCATCGTCACAAAATATGCACAAAAGGAGCCTACCATAGTGCATGATTTTGTGCATATATTGTGAAGATGCCACTATGGCTTTATTATATTAGCTTAGCATCGTGCATCATTTAGTGTATATTTTGTGGCGATGCCACTATGGCTTTATTATATTAGGATATGTTAAAAACACATCTGAAGATGATTATTGCTGACCGAAACCGATAGTCTAACGACCAAAAGACTTTTGATCGTTGATGGTAATAAAATAAATTTATTCTACACTTCCTGGATCAATGCTTTAATCTGTGACCATGTCGCAGCTTGTGAATATACAAAGGACAGTATGAATGATCACAGTTTGTTTGACCCACAGGAGATCATCACGAAAATGTTGAAAGAACTGAACTGGCCGACGCTTGACAGTAGATGCAAACTATCCTGCGAAGGCATACTTATAAACTTTCGAGAACTACTCTTGAGGAATCTAGCACTGACCTTCAGCCCTCTGAGTATTTTTCTGTAGTAACGATGAAGACAAGACTAAACTGTTTGAAGCGTGCGTAGAGCTAATGAAGTACTCATTCTTCCCACGCTCCATGCACCAATGGAAAGGGAACAAACAATAAGCATAGCCCTATGTGAAGTACCCTCTCTCATGCACTTCACATCGCTGGGCAGAGTACAGATGTGAATGCAGTTTATTCCGATCTCAGAAGCTTTTCACGAGGAGTGCAAAGAGAAGATTCAGCGACAGAAACTCCCTGTTTTAGAGTAACTGTAATATGCCAGAATAACTGGCGGTGCACAGATTACTTCGCAGACGTTTAGAATTTCTTGTCATAGCTTCTGAATCGTACTATTTTATAATATTCTGTACCATTTTCTTGCCAACATTATGAGCCCTCTTTCCCTTCTTGTGATCTGAAGGCATCAGGGAGGCAGAACAAATAATCTCTTTACTAAGCATTTTTCTTTGCATCAACAAAATAGTAAAACAACAGAGATACAAATTTCCAGAAAATATAACTTTTCTAAAAGAACTGTCGTACCTAAGGAGAAGCCAGACGTAACGTAGAAATTTTGTGTTCTACGACAGGTTGTGCATTATAATGAATATGATCCAAAATAGCCGACTCACCAACATTATGTCCGCCCCGGTAGCTGAGTGGTCAGCGTGACAGACTGTCAATCCTAAGTGCCCGGGTTCGATTCCCGGCTGGGTCGGAAATTTTCTCCGCTCAGGGACTGGGTGTTGTGTTGTCCTAATCATCATCATTTCATCCCCATCGACACGCAGGTCGCCGAAGTGGCGTCAAATCGAAAGACCTGCACCAGGCGAACGGTCTACCCGACGGGAGGCCCTAGCCACACGACATTTCCATTTATCAACATTATGAAAAACGACAATACCTCAGAAACAGTGGATCCATAGAGAAAATAAAGTTTATCACCGTGAAACACATAAGATGTCTCAGGAGTAGTCAATATTCAGAGATATAACAGAAAACAGCGTTCGAAGCTAAAAGTCTTGTAAACATGGACTCTAAAATGCATGCCTTAAAAGAGCTACGAACGCTTGTTTAGTAGAAGAGATGTGGTTTACAGTAGCGAAGACTAACAAGTATTCACAGTTCTTAAGGTATGCACCTCACAGCCCATGTTTACTGGAGACTTGTTTCTTTTTTTGGTCCGTACTATCTTCCCCCAAAATATGGAAAGCAAAGAGTAGACTAGACTTGTTTCACAGCATCGCAGATGAAGTGCTCATAGCTTTTAAGGTATGCATTTTGGACGCCATGTTTACTAGACATTTTTGCACCGAATGATCGTTCCTCTCATCTCTCTGAATATTGACCATCCTTCCTGGGACAAACCGCGTTTTTGATATGTTTCTTGCCCTTAAATTACTGAAAAAAGAGAAGGAATACAAACGCTGGGGAGTGTTGAAGGTTTCATAACAGGACTGTGATAAGAACTACACATGGTGATTTTTTTCTACCGTGTACAAGCTCTAGGGATTGATCGATGAGAGGACACGGAACAAAAAAGGTCTAATGAACTTGTGTCTGGAAATGCATTGTTCCACGCTAGAGACCATTTATTCACTCATACATTGTTACAGAGACTGCGGTCTTATACGATCTGTACCATGCACCCACATTTACAGTACGTGGTGAAAATGGTTTCCACGTGCCTCAAAACATGTATGCACGCGTCGTAGCATGTTCGTCTCACACGTTTACGTCGTCCAAGCTGCATCCGAAAAGTGTCAAAGGCAGCATGAATAGGCTGCTCCAGTTTCTCCACATCTGGAATGGGCTCTATATACACGATACTTTTGAGACGGTCCCACAAATCGCACGCGTTGGGATCCGGTGAATGAGCAGGCCATGCAAGTGGACCCCTCGTCCGATCCATCTACCGAGGAAGACACGACTGAGATGCGCCCGGACGTTAACGGCGAAGTGGGCTGGAGCACCATCACGTAGCAACCACATAACCCTTCGAATCATCAGTGACGCTTCTTCCAGCAGAGGAGGCGAAGTCATCTGGAAGTTCTGGCCTGTTGAGCGACGTGGAAAGAAGATTGCTCCCAAAATACGATCGCCAATATCCCTGTCCACACATGCCGGCAGCACCGATACTGATTATTCGCTGTCACCATACAAAAAAAAAAAAAATGGTTCAAATGGCTCTGAGCACTATGGGACTCAACATCTGTGGTCATAAGTCCCCTAGAACTTAGAACTACTTAAACCTAACTAACCTAAGGACATCACACACATCCATGCCCGAGGCAGGATTCGAACCTGCGACCGTAGCAGTCCCGCGGTTCCTGACTGAGCGCCTAGAACCGCTAGACCACCGCGGCCGGCTGTCACTATACCATGTAGGTTCTGCATAATATGCCATAGATGACTGTTCGGAAGTTGAAGATACCACTAAGCGTAAAGGTGGCCTCTTCTGTGAATAGAATGGATGACACAAAAAAAAAATGGTTCAAATGGCTCTGAGCACTATGGGACTCAACATCTGTGGTCATAAGTCCCCTAGAACTTAGAACTACTTAAACCTAACTAACCTAAGGACATCACACACATCCATGCCCGAGGCAGGATTCGAACCTGCGACCGCAGCGGTCGCGCGGTTCCAGACTGTAGCGCCTAGAACCGCTCGGCCACTCCGGCCGGCAATGGATGACACAAATCCCGGAATTGTGGTTACCTGGTGAAGAAAGCTCCCGATGTGGAAAATCTGTCGCTAGTAAGCCCTGCACACGCTGTGAGCGATAAGGGTGATTACAATTCTCATGGAGAATGTTTGACACGGTCGCTTGGCTTACCCTGTACCGGCGGCCCAACTGCCTGGTAATGACGCGGCGGTCGCCTTCCACAGTGTTATTCAAATTTTCCTCCAAGTCTGGTGTGCGAACATTTCGGGTGCATGCTACATGATTTCCTGCTTCCTAAAACGACCCTGTCTCAGACGAACAGCGAAACACTGTTGGAAACACATTGAATGCTGTGTCCTAATACAAACTTCCTGCCCACCGTCCGTTGCCATTTGCCTTTACATAAGTAAACACCTTGTTGGCAAACTCTCGATTCGAATACAGAACCACTGTATACAACGCTGTATAACATCCACTACAAGGTGAGTCAGCAAGAGAAGTGAATCGGACACACAACATTACCAATTACTACGGCAGGAGAGGGCGTTAGAGCATGACGTATAAGGAACAGTACCACCCTCTAGGAGGAACTTATGCGTACTGTAACTGTGGCTGCATGGTACAGCGCGTATTAGACCGCAGTCTCTGTATCAAATTATGATTGAATAAATGGTCTCTAGCATGGAAACCATGCATTTGCGGACATGAGTTCATTATACCTTTTTTGTTCCGTATTCTCTCATCGATCACCCTGTATATACGCCAGACGGATATAACATTTAATTTATGATTTACAGAACACTCTTACACAAGTAATAAAACTGCTTTAGTAGTACATTTTGGAAAGGAGAATTAGAATATGGGCTCTATTAAAAAACAGTTAATGATATTTTTTTGAAAGATTTCTTCATGCCTTCAGCTGCCGTTCTCTTTATTTCATGTACGATTGTTCAATTTTGGCCTTAGGCTATTTTCAAAGATTTTATGGGTGACTTTTTAGTAGTAAATTATGTCATGTACGCTGTTGCTGCTATGACACCATGTTATGCTCATAAAATAAATTCGAGATGTTCATATTATTTTAGCAACACTTTACTTTCGAGCAGTTGTTGCAAAGTTCTTCCATAATTTTCAGAGCGATAAGGTCCGCAGCTGCGATGAACTTTTTTTAAAGATTTCTTTATGCCTTCAACTGCCATTCTCTTTATTTCATGTACGGTTATTAATGACACACTTGGTCGCATTAGATGGATGGAGATCTATGTTTCAAAAAGAAGGAATAATTCTGTCGTATGCTATGATATTTTGGGGCAACCGTCCGCAGCTTGTGGTCGTGCGGTTGCGTTCTCGCTTCCCGCGCCCGGGTTCCCGGGTTCGATTCCCGGGTTCGATTCCCGGCGGGGTCAGGGATTTTCTCTGCCTCGTGATGACTGGGTGTTGTGTGATGTTCTTAGGTTAGTTAGGTTTAAGTAGTTCTAAGTTCTAGGGGACTGATGACCATAGCTGTTAAGTCCCATAGTGCTCAGAGCCATTTCATTCGGGGCAACCAGTGTTTACTCATTAAGAATATTCTTAGCCCAGAAACAGGCTGTCATATTGATCTGCGGTGTCTACTCGCAAATTTCGTGTACGTCTCCGTTCAGCTTCTCGGAGTTCTAAACCTACCGTTCCTCTACGCCGTCAAGAGATTTGTTATCGACAATATTGATTTAATTCAGAAGAAACCGCGTCATTCATTTAGCGAACACTGAACGGAACAATGATTTTCATTTTTACAATGCTCTTTGCCTTCGTCTCTGAGTAATCAGTGCAGATGGTTGCCACATGGAGTACCTGTGTTCGGTTCCCGGTACTGACAAAGATTTTTCCTTGGTGGGAGGACTGGACCGGGGTGCACTCAGTCTCGTGATGTCAACTGAGGAGCTACCTGATTCAGAGGTAGCGGGTCCAAGTTCTAAAAGTCGATAAAGGCAGGGAGAGCGTTGTGCTGGCCGCATTTACATGACGCTACATGGCATAGGAAGTCACGGCGGGTGGTCGAAATCGTGTTGCCTTCAGGAACTGGTACTGGAATTTCGTTTTCGTTTCGTTTTAGTTGTATAACGCTTTCATTGCCATTGTACTGAAAGGTGTGCGCTATTCGGCAGGTTTCATTTTCGGTAGGGTTCCAACAGTAATGAAAAAAAAACGTAAGTGGGAAACCCGAAGTCTTCATATGCATGATGACAGGTTTCCCTGTGTCAGTCTTATTCTATGCATGAGTGCCTCGCAGTAGTTGAGGACGTCTCTGTAATATATTCTTCATTTGTATACTTACTTAATTTTAAGTGTCTTAATAATTCTTTCATTTGTTTCTTTATAAATTTTCTAAGCAGCATTTTACGAACTATGCACTGACTCGTTTGAAGGTCAGAAGCCTTTGGTTGGAATGGTCCCACGTTGCCTAATCCAAATACTGCTGAGCGAACAGAACTAGACCTCCACCTATGCCTTGTATTTCAACATCTGTGTTTAACAAACTGCTCACTGAACGTTCGCTGAACAACCGATCTTTCTGACTCCCCATTATATACAGTGCTTGACGTCCGATAGCAGCGTACTGTTCTCTCTAGCCCAGCATAATGCGGGGAAATACTGACGTAACAGCTACGCGTCATAAGAAATGCAGCGTATCCCAGGTATCAGCGTGCACCTCATACATTTTTACTAACGAACATTATGTGCAACCAATTATCTTTCCTCTTTTTGTTTTAGTACACGTAGTACTAACCGAACGGCTTAGCTTCAAAAATGCGTTATAGAAAGGCATGCCTATATTTATAGCATTTGTAGATTTAGGAAAAGCTTTTGACAACACTGACTGAGCTACACTCTTTGAAGTAGGAAAGGTACCACGAGTATAATACAGGGAACAAAAGGTTATCTACACCTTGTACAGCAAGCGATTGCAGTTATAAAAGTCGAAGGAAAATGAAAGAAACCAATAATTGAGAAGGGAGTCAGACAGGGTTGTACCCTACCCCCGACATTATTCAGCTTGAACACTGAGTAAAAAGTAAAGGAAACGAAGGAGAAATTTGGAAGGACAAAATTCAGGGTGAAGAACAGACACCACGAATTCATATAATTAATAAAAAAGATTGATGTTTGCCAATGACATCGTAATTTTGTCAGATAGGGTAAAGTACTTCGAAGAGCATTGGAACAGAAATTGATGTTGTCTTGAAAAGATGCTATAAGATGAATATAAAAAAGTAAAACAGTGACAATGGAATGTAGTCGACTTAAATCAGACGATGCTGACGGAATTATATTAGAAGATGAGACATAAATATTAGCAGATGACTTTTGCAATTCGGGCAACAAAATAACTGACGAAGTCCGAATTAGAGAGTATATAAAATGCACGCCGGCAGCAACGAGCAAAGCATTTCAGAAAAAGAAATTTTTCTTTCAATACCAAATATAAATTTGAATGTAAGTCTTTTCCGAAAGTATTTGTCTGGAGTGTAGCCTTGTACGGAGGGGAAACTTGGACGATAAGCAATTGAGACTAGAAGAGAACTGTTACATGGTAAATTAGTAAGGAAACGGGAGAGTAACATTTTCTAAGTTCCAACAGCCGGCATTACTCAATTAAGCGGAAGTATCAATAGCCACCAACAGGGAAGCATCATTTCAACACCGTTAGTCGGTCAGGAAGACAGCAACCTAGTCACTCTTGTGTGTGACTTTCATGTGAGCTCAACAGAAAATGGTTGTAAGGGCACGGAGCGACCTGCCTTCGTTACTTTCGTGATGCTACATAAGTGACAATAGGTAGGACGCAGCGTTGCCTGTAGTTTGACTAAGCAGTAAAGACCCTGTAACAGCTTCGTTAAGCAAGTGTAGTGGAACGGAAGACCGCTGATGACTCCAGAAGAGCAGAATCTATTCGAATGACGTCGTATAGGAGAGCTTCTCCTTGACGACGTAGATACTCCACCCCCTACTAGTTCAGAGCATTCAGTCAATGCGGTTGATGCCGTTCACATCATTCGCACTTGATTCTCTGGGTATGGCATGCTAACATTTTGGGTGTAAGATTGTTCTAGTGTTGGTCTTACAATTGCTGCCTTATGATTAGATAAGCGATCCTTAGCCGCGGGTAATGAAGTCTAACATCCTGTACTGAAATCAGCCCAGCAGCCAGGACTGATGTGAAGTCGAGGGATCCACCAGCACGGCTCCGGTTCAGAGCAGAAGCTGCCCTAAAACTCCAGCGTCGCACAAATCTGATGGCCTACTGTACTAATGGGCCAGGTCCAGCATTCAGCTCGTCATCAAGGCATTCGACATCGCGATCTAACTGAAGGGACAACACGGGCAGTGATCTGAGAGGGTCCGAGTAGTATTTATTTATTTATTTCTCAAGTAAAGACCTGCTGCCTGTTATTATACAGCAGGTCGTACATTGTGTCGTTTTACATGTTATATCATACAAATCCAGTTTTATTACTGGTATACTTTTTGTTGGAAATTTTACAAAAGGAAATGATTTCCTGTTTCGTAAAGCGACTCTGTCTCAGACAAACAGCGAAACACTGCTGTATACATTGAATGCTGTGGTGGTTGTCGGCGGGGATAGGTCTCCTAATACAACCTTACTGTCCGCCGTCCGTTGCCTTTTCATAAATAAACACCATGTCGGCAAACTCTCGTTTCGAATATGCACATAAGAAATGCACATACACAATTTTCTTTAAACTTGTTGCTTGCTTAGATAATGATAATAAATGAAATACATAATAGATCGTGGATTTATTTTAAATTGAAATTAAAAGTGTATTTAATGGAAGAAACAAGAGATAGCAATTTGGCTTAGATACGATGTGACAGTTCCCTCTGTGTATTCTGCAAGTATGGTTACATCTGTCATATCTGTTGTCTTGACAGTGGTAATACTTAATTTAATGTACTGTTTAGTTAGAGACTACTCCTCTAAACGGTATATGAATCAAACACCCACGAAGCGGTCACCGCCATCTCCAAGCAGGGCTACCGCTGGGGCGTTCCTACCTCGCTATCGGGCGGCAAACCGCTGCGCCAGGATTTCATCGACTTCCTCTCCGAACTAACGCAGCGTCCATTGGAACAGTGAGTCCTCTGTTGGATTCAGCGGGTTCCTCTCCAGATTACATAGACACCAGCCGTCACAGGAAACATGGCTACGACTTGTATTCTGAGTAATAAATGGAATAATCTTGGATACAATTTTATTTCGTCTAAAACACTGTTTTATTGCGTCTAACGATGCCACACACGTCTTTGATCTGCACCCTGACAAAACAGTAGGGATTTACAGCCCAGCAGTGGGCTACACTTACAGCAAACAAATTTTTGATATGTGGTGCTACAGGAGAATGCTGAATATTAGAGTGATAGATCGAGAAATGAGGTGGCAATGAATGAATAAACTGAAAAAAAATCTACGGTTCAACTTCACTGAAAGAAGGGATCTGAAGACTAGATGCACTCATAGGTTTCAATAAATCATCAAGCTGGTAAAGGAGAGAAGTGTGGGCGGTAAAAATTGTAGAGGGAGATCAAGGGTTGACTGTAGTAAGCAGGTTCAGATGGAATGTAGATTGCAGTAGTTCTGCAGACGTGAAGAGGCTTGCACACGATAAACTAGCATGGAGAGCTGCATCAAACCTGTATTTGGATTCAAGAGCACGGCAATAACCGTTTAATTGCTACTTCTACCCAATAATATCCTTGTTTAATGTATCTACATCATCTGGTCCCTATGAACTACTCCCCTCACCCAACCATCGCTTATTCCCCTTCTTGCTAACGCTAGAATTTCAAAATGGTATTAGAATTTTTGAAGCTTCAAAAAATTGGTTTAAAAACATGACACAGGACTCTAATGAACATAACTATAAAATCTGCTGAAGCAACTCTTTCTTACAGGACTATAGATATGTACGAATAGACAAAGAGAGAGTTTCATTCCATCTACAATACCCGACATCTTCCTACTGTTTCATTCAGCATTGTTGACAACGTGACCGGAAACCACACGCAGATGTGCCTTTAGGTATATTTTTATCCTTTTTTATCATTAAATATATAGTTACTTGATAGATTTTATAGATTCTGTACAGATTTCTCGTCTCTTGTTTTTATCGATTGACAGTTTCAAGATAATTAAGTGCTGGTTGAAATGGTTACGGCTTTCTGAAATGCGTTAACTTGAGTGAATTATAATTAGTTGTTCATGATTTTGAAAAACCCTCCGAAAACTGTGATCCTTACTGATGACACAAGCATTCTAATCAAAGATAATACCAATCAAAAGCAAACATAATGTTTGTTCAGCAGAAACGAGTAGTAAGAATAATATTATGCAGAAGATATTTTGAGGATCTTGAAATGAATACACATACTTTCCAATACATTTACTCTGTAATGGTGTTTGTTTCTGATAACAAAGGTCACTTTCAACTGAATATGCACACTCAGAATAAGAGGTACAAAAATAATTTTCAAGTAGACTTCGCCTCCTCGTCCAGAAATTGGAGTGGAGTTGTGTAATCCGGTGGGAAGAGTTTCAACAAACTCCAAGCTAACAATTAAGGAAGAAATTGGGGATCCCAAACAATCCTAAATAAAATTAAAAACATACCTAATTAGCAACCATCCCTCTACAAATTTTCGAAAAATATAGATCGAGGGATTGAAAAGTTTTGATAGCTGCGTGTCAAGTAGCAACATTCGTTATAAAGCTGTATTACAAGTAATAAAGCAGTATAAATAGTACTCAGTATTTATTAAGGTGATGTAAAATCTGCAGCACAAGCCCGTGACAGGACTATCGGCCTCACTGCAGGTAGAGTGCATGCTTTCCATTCGTCATGGCACCAGGGAGGGGAGGGGAGGGGGTCCTTGCCATGGCTGCCGTTTACCCCCTCGAGCCATCCGTGGTGCTCAGTTTGGCAGCAGACTGAGTGGATCTGGGACTGTCTTGGAGGACTGGAACGTGGAAAAATTTGCACCCCTATTCGGGATTGAACCTAGGCCTTGCAGAACCTTAGTCTAGTGCTCTGCCCTCTTTTTCTTTACCAGTTTCCAGCGGCATGCTCTAACGCTTTTTTTGAACCCATAAAATTAATTTATTGAATATTCTACATGTCAAATTACTTACACAGAAATAAAAAAATAAATAAGAACATGAAACATATAGCAACTATCAAAATAGAATTAAGTAGGAGAAGGTTAACAGAAGTATCTGACACAGTCAGCTTCAGGCTGGTGCAGATAAGGTGGACAGGGATCAGATCCCCCAAAAACAGTACCAGTACCGGAGAAGGAAGGATTACACAGAAAAAACAGAGATAAGAAAACAAAAGCGGAATGAGGGCACCAATAGCTGCCGGAACTACCCACTGACCTGTCTTTGAAAGATATGATTCAATACGCTGGCAAAGAGTTCTCGAAATCGGAGCAGTTTCTAGCAGGACCAGTACACCGTTAAGCCGTAGACATAAACTGGAGAAAAGTCAAATTGTCATCATCGCCATTGCCAGCAAAGACATAATGTTCAAAGTGACCTACCAACCATATGATTGTATTAAATTTTGTCCTCGGAAAATAATAAGTAGCTGGCCGCAGAATTATATCAGTGGAATACACAGGTTCAACAGATCGAGTAAGAACAACCAATTGCTTCCTGAACCAGGACCAGTTTTCCGGATGATCACGACCAGTAAACCGATGCTGCAGCGTATCTCGGGACGCACACCTCCTGCATTTGTCTATATCACTAATCCCAATTCATTATAGGAGCTGGTTGGCAGAAATCAAACTGTTGACCACCCTGTACCAGAGCAAGGCCGTTGCCATTGGTAGAACCGGAATGATGCTGGTCCAGACAATTTTCCAGGATGTTTGTGCTGATAATAGTTCAACGCTTTGGGGCAAGAATCCCTTCCCAGTGAGCCTACAAAAACTTGGTTGTGAGCACTGGCCACCACAATACGTCAGCCCCCAGACAGCTCACAGTTAGGTACAATTCTCGAATGTGTCTCGGTTTAAAATTCAGATGAACAACATCAACAGGGGCATCAAGACTCCCTGGATGCAATAAGGTGAACAGCCGAGACGTAAACTCCAGTGAGTGATCATGTATATGGTACTTCAAACATATAAGACGGACGCCTTCCTCTTAATGTCACAAAGGTCCAATACGCCGAGGGAACGTCTTTTCGTCACACTCTCATATCGCAACGTGAAGACGTACGTGACACTTCCATAAAAAGCGAATGGACAACTACTTCAGTTTCTTAGCTATCATGGAGGGAGGCGGGAAAGGTTGTAATATACCTTGCGCAACACATACATTCTGATCGTGATTTAGATCTCACCTCCAACTCTTCCATCTGTCACCACTTTAACTGCAACAGCTTTGCTTCAAAGCATAATGTACCTTCAATCTGCAGGGAGATGCAATCCCCACTATCATACAAGTTACACAAGAGAGAATAATAAACTCATCAGTTCTTCAAAAATCACTCTCCTTATCAGCACTACAAGTGATCAAAGACTGATGAAGCTTCGTTTTAGCAAGGGCAGTCCACCATTCCTGTGTGATCTGACCAGAAGGTGAACCTCAGTGTGTGATTCAAGCTTAATATGGCTGTCATTGGGTGATTCAATCCTGAGGTCGCTATTGTTGGGTGATTACGACCTGTGATCACTCTTGTTAAGTGATCTGACCATGAGGTCGAACTCATTGTGTGATTCAAGCCTCAGATTGTCTTCATTGCATGATTCGAGCCTAATGTGACCTTCATTGTGTGATTCAGTCTTGAGGGGGCTTTCATTGAGTGATTCAAACCTGACATAAATTTAGCTGGGTGACTGGACCATCATGTTTCCCTCATTGGGTTATTCGATCCTGAAGTCACCTAAGTTTAGTGAAGTGACACTGACGTGGCCTTGATTGGGAGATTCACACTTTTTATTTGATCATTCCTGAGGTCAGGTCACTATCGTTGGGAATTTCGTTCTGAGGTCGCCCTTTGGATCATTGTACTCTGATGTCAGCCTTCTTGGGTGACTGGACACCGAAGTCCTACATGGTTGTTAATTGGGCCCTGAAGTCTCCTCTGTTGGGTGACCAGACCCTCTGGTTGCCTTTGATGTGTGAATGGGCACTGAGTTGCCTGCACTAGGAAGTTGGATCTACAGGTTGCCCTCATTCCCTGTTTTGCCCTGAGGTCCCTGTCATTGTGTGACTGGACACTGAGGTTTCCTCTATGGGTGTTTCGATGTTGAGGGTGCCCTCATTCAGTGATTCACCACCGAGGTTGGCTTCGTTGGGTGGTTCAGTCATGATGTCGCCATCGTTCAGTGATTCGACTCTGAGGTCACCCTCATTGGGTGAATGAAACTGGACATCTCCTCTATTGGGTGACTGGACTGTGAAATCAGCTTTGTTGGGTCATTTGCCTTGTGTCACCTTCTGTAGGTGAATACACCACAAGGTCCCCTTCATTGAGTCATCGGATCATTAAGATGGATTTGTCTAACTGGACCCTGAGGTGTTCCTTGTCTGATAATTACACCGCAATGTCGCCCTCCTTGAGCCATCGCACCCTGATATCAGCCTTGTTTGGTGATTGGTTCCTGAGTTCACCCTTGTTGGGTGACTGGAATGTGAAGTTGCCCTCATTCTATGTTTTAGATCCAGTAGTCACTCTCATTAGCTGAATCAACCCTCAGTGGGTGATTGTGACCTGAGGTCATCCTCATTGGAAAATTCGCCCATGAGGTCTCCTTCATTGGGTGGCTGTACTCTGAGTCACACTAGTAGTCTGTTGGTTCTATCCTGAGATCTCTATCACCATGTGACTGGTCTGTGATGTCGCCTTTATTGTGTTATTCGACCATGAGGTCAGCACTTTTGCTTGATTTGCCCATGAGGACGCCCTCATTAGGTGATTTGATCTTTATGGCAACTGTAGTTGGCTATTTGATCCTGAAGTAACCCTTGTTGTATACTTCAACCCTGAGGGTAGCTTCAGTAAGTGATTGAAGATTTAAGTCGCCTTTATTGGTTATTCCAACACCTACACTGTACTTGTAAGGTGATAGGATGCTGTTGATGCCATTATTGGGTGATTCAACGCTCAGATCACCCTCGTTTTGTGATTCGACTCTAAAGTCGCTCTACTGGGTGATTCGATCACATAGTCACCCTCAGTGCATGATTGGACCCTGACGTAACCTTTATTGTGTAATTGGACCCTGAGGTAGTTCTCACTAAGTAATTCTACTCTGAGGTAGCACTCATTGAGTGTATGAAGTATCAAGATGCCTTCATTTGGTGATTGGATCCTGAGATCACCCTCATTGGGTGATTTTACCCTGAGGTCAGCGTTGTTGAGTGATTGGACCCAGAGGTTGTGTTTTTTGGTTCATTGGATGTGGGGTCACCCTTGTTGGGTTACTGGACCCGGTCGCTTTCATTGGGTGAGTCGACCATCAGGACATCCTCATTGGCGATTGTACTCTAATGTTACCATCATTGGGTGATTGAACACTGATGTCACTCTTGTGTGGTGATTCAATCCAGATAGTAGCTACTATTTCATGGCACCACCCCACTTTCTATCATAATCACTTTAAATCTTTGATTTTAACTGTTCATGGTGAAGTGGGGCAGCCCTAGACAGCATCTACTACCAGAAAAAAATATAACCTCTTCCCATGAACAAATGTGATTAAAAAAAATCAGTTAAATTATAAATTTAATCGAATATGAAGATTATTGAAAATCAGTTAATTATAAATTTTAACTGAATAAGAAAGGCTATTTCACGAAAAAATATAAACTTTAATAATATCAATTCTGAAAGTAAAAACCATAATATGAAATATAAAACATCTAATAAATTATTTATCTTATAAATTACTTCCCAAATCTAGTATTCATAACCTACATTAAAAAAAAAACCTCATTTTTCCATTTTTAACACCATAATAAATTTTTTATTTATCATTTTTATTGTGTTCTGTTTTTTGTTTTATTTTAATATATTCTTTTTTAAATACAATACATTTTTTCCTTACAAATGAATAAGTAATTGAAAAACTTCACTGTAGTGCCTCTTCATGAATACTATAAGAGAAATAGTTTAAGGGAATATAAAAAATTACGAAAATGTAAATTAATCAATTTGTAATTACACACATCATAATCACTCAAAGAAGAATCAAAACGCAAATTGAAACAGTTACCATATTCTAATACAGAAAACAGTGACGAAATTTTTAAAATGATGAAGCTTAATTATGAAAAGAAATATTTCCTATTTCCACTAATATCTGCTTGGCAAAATAAAAAAAAAACAGAAAAACAGCTAACCAGTATTTAGTTAATAAAGCATTTAAAAAAATTACAAATTGCAAATTACAAAACTAATATAAAGGCAAGTGAGCCTAATCATTTCTTGAATAAATCGAAAGTATAAATTATGACAGTAGTTAAAGAAAATCTAAAACTACATAACGGGTTGAAAATGAATTCTATATTTTATTGTGCTACAGAATGCAGACCAGCAACGAACCAAGAAATTAGGACAACAAACTCAAAATTATAGGATTATTACAGTAAAGACATATTTAAGAAATTTAAAAAAGGGAAACAAAATATTTTAACACAAATGTCTAATTTTCAAACACACAGATCAGGATAGACATTAAATAGAATTATTCAAATACAGTTAGCAATTAGTAGACATATTCCATTAAGAAGTTCATCATGTATTGATCAGCAGAGAAAAGGCTAGCTGATATATAGTGCAATGTACAGATAATCTGTCTTTCACGTTAACCATTCTGATGAAATGTGACTTCAAGAGACCATTGACAAATTTTTCTGATCTGAGGGCAAAGGTTTTATCATCTGACAGGCAAAGGTCCCAAGTTCGAGTCTTGGTCCAGCACACAGTTTTAATCTGCCAGGAAGTTTCATATCAGTGCACAGTCTGCTGCAGTGTGAAAACTTCATTCTGGAAACATCCACTAGGCTGTGGGTAAGCCATGCCTCTGCAATATCCTCTCTTCCAGGAGTGCTAGTTCTGCAAGGTATGCAGGAGTGCTTCTGCGAAGTTTGGCGGAATTGAAGCTGTGAGAACGGGATGTCATTTGTGCTTGGGTAGCTCAGTTGGTAGAGCACTTGCCCACGAAAGGCCAAGGTCCCAAGTTCGAGTCTCGGTCCGGCACACAGTTTTAATATGCCAGGAAGTTTTATACAGATGATTTTAATATTCTTAGTAAAGATATCGACATTTATATAAATATTGGTGGTGGCTGGGTTCATCCAAATCATACTCCATAATATAAATTACTCAAACTGTTGGCTCAGATTAACTACATATTATCTAAACTCTAAGAAAAACATTAATTGAAAACTATGTTTCAAAATTACTTAATTTTTTAGCTGTAAACAGGATATTTTATCAAGAACAGAACATCATTTTATTTCTTAATCACTTTAAATGAATTTAACTTCCTTTCTTTCTAAGAGATTGTATATGGAGGGCCATATACTTTATAATGGCAATAGAAAAAATGTAGTACTTTATCATTTAGAAAAATTTGGAGGATTATAAAGAAGTGATGTCTGAAGGAGATTTAACTATAATTTTTACTTTTCTTCAAGTGCTAAGGATTCTAAATTGAGGTAGGCCGATTAAAACGAAGGTGGTAAGCAAAGATAAACTATACTTTACCAAAAAATGGTAAAATTATTGTTGAAAAATGGAAATTCGAGTAATTAATGTTATGTATGAACCTGAATATAAATGTGAATTAGAGCAAGATAGCTTAAAAGTCCTAAAAATCATTAATTTTTTTAGGAATTCCATACAGAAGGAATCGCCGTGTGGAATAGTAAAAAATAATTTTGAGTTAGATTTAACAAATCATTACAATTCATCAGTTTGATATGCCTTATTTTACTATTGTTGTTTTTCAAATAAAGCACAAAGTAATCACCTGGTTGAATATTCACTCTCTGACAACGTTCAGTCGCATAATGTTTATTCCAATATGAAGTGAATGAAATTTTCCTCAAGAAATGAGAATTTAAACCCACTACCCATGATTAATTTTCTGATTTTAAGCAAGTAACACAATTAAAATGAGGTACTGATACAAACCCATATACTTTCATTATTTATTATTTATATTTTTATTATTTATATATTTCAAGTATGGCTGGAAGAAAAAAATATTGTAGCAACACAAAAAATTGCCATTAAATTATGTGCTAGTTTTAATGATGAAATTCCTAATGATACTTTAGCTTATATAATTTTTTAGGGAAAGAAGAATTTAGCTTATAATGGTTAGCATAGAATATTATCCGAGAATTTTTAAATCACTATCAAAATTTTTATCTTTATATGTTTTTTAATTTTTGTAGTTATATTTGTTTCTACCTTTACATGTTTTGGTTAATGAGCGAAAACCTTTCAAAAACAATGTACATACACAAATATAATTTTGTAATCCTTTTAATAATCCAAATTTGCTAAATTGTAATTATGTCATATTTTAGACAAATTCTTTAATGGTAAATAAAAATTTTCAAAAATCATAAAAATATTTATAAAATTCACAACTCGCTATTTCTTCAGTTATCAGAAAGACAGTGTTTTGTTTTTCGTTTTCTTCCCAAATATCTGTATCTATTTAGTCATAATGAGAAAAGTAAATTCAAGTAAGTTGAATGTTTCTCTATAATTAAATTAAAATTATCATAAAATCTTTATGTTTTATACTTCTCAGTAGATCTATAATTAAAGATGGTTTAAAACAATATTTCCAAAAATCGCATTTAACTTTCTTCCCTCTCGATTTATTTTTACTATCATCAAAACCATTTTTGTGAACTTTAAATTCACCTCACACATTACTTATATTTTAAGTGTTCTAATTTACAAAGTACAAAATTTATGGGAATTTTTAAAAATGAAACAAAAGAGTTTATATTTTCTATATAGTTTGTGAGCATTTGAATATTAGATTTGGGGAGATAATTTGCAAGAAAAGAAATTTATTAGACTTTAAAAAATTAAAAAAGACTTCATGTTTTTATATAGGTTGTGAATATTTGAATCCTAAATTTAATGTGCTAAGTTATAAGAGTAAAAATTTGTTAAATTTTTAAAAACGGGTTTATTTTTTATTGGAATTATATAGTTAGATTTTGCATTTTTATACTTCATATTTTTTTGTGAATGAGACTTTTTTATTCAGTAAAAAAACCTTATAACTCACTGATTTACGGTCTTTTTCATAGCGGTTAAATTTATAATTTAACTGATTTTTTAAATCAGGTTTTTTGTGGGTTTTTGTTAATTTTTCTCCCTAGTAGTAGGTGATATTTGGGGCAGCCTCATATTATCATAAAGGGTTAAAATCAAAGATTTTAACTGATTATGTTAAAAAGTGCAGTGGTACTGCCAGATATCACCTACTCCTGAAAACTTCCTCATTAGATGAATCCGTCCTGAGGTCACCATGGCTGCTTGAGTCAAACCAGGGGTCACCATCGTTGGGTGAGCAGACTCTGAGGTCATACTCGTTGGATGATTAACCCTGAGGTCGCATCATTGGGTGAATCGACCCTGAAGTTTCCCTCATGATGTGATTCGAGACTGAAGGCGCCCTTGTAGGGTGACTCTAACCTGATGTCACCCTTGTTATGTAATTCAGCCTTGATGTCACTTTTCTTTTTTGGTGTTTGATCCTCAGGTCCTCCTCATTTGATGATTCGACCCTTAGGTTGCCCTCATAGGTGACTTGATCCGGAGGTCGCCTTTGTTGTGTGATTCGAACCTATGGTGGCTTCCATTGTGTGATTTGAACTTCAGGATTCCTTGGTAGGGTAACTGGATCTTGGTATAGCCTTCTTTGTGTAATTAGTTGAGTGACTGAGTCTGAGGTCGTCATTGATGGTTGATTTGACTCTCAGGTGATTTGACGCTGAGGTCACCATTGTAGGATAACTCATACCTGTTGCTGCGTGTGATGGTTTATTCAATCTTGAGGTCACTACAGTTTGGTGATTCGACTTTGAGATCAACCTCATTAGTTATTTCGAACCTCAGGTCACCTACATCGGGCAACTGATCATCTGACATCACCTGTGTTGTGTGCTTGGACACTGAAGTTGTCTTTTTTGGGTTATTTGGCCCTGAGGTTGACTTTGTTGAGTGATTGAGCCTTGAGGTCCCCTCATTAAGATATTGACCCTGCAATTGCTCTCACTGACTGATTCAATCTTGCTGTCACTGTGGGTGATTTGTCACCGAGGACCCTACAATCGACGACTGGAACATGATATCACTCTGGTTAGGTGATTGTGCGAGGCTTCATTCTGTCATTGGTCTGCAATAGCGCTTTCATTGCTCTTTTCAAAATTGAAGTCGATCCTTTAGATGATTCCTCCATGAGGATATCATCATTCGATGAACTGACCCTGATGTCATTCTAGTGGGTGACTGGACTGTGAGGTCACCTTTGGTGGGCAGTTGGTTCCTGAGATCTCCTATGTTGGATAATTCGACTCTGATATGCCTTTGTTTTGTGATCTTACTCTCAGGATTCCTGTACTGGGTGACTCGAGCCTGAGATCACATTCATTGTGCTATTCGACCCTGAGGTCACTTTCATTAGGTTATTTGAACCTCAGGTGATCCTCACTGGGTGATTCGACATGTTGTCGCCCTTGTTGGGCGATTTGCTCTGAGATGGCCATCATAGTGTGGTTCCATCCTGATGTCGCCTTCATTGTGTGATTCGAATCTGAGTTCACCTTCGTTGGGTAACTGGACCTTGATGTAGCCCTTGTTGGTTGATTTCAAGGTCCGCAGGCTGACGCTATGATGTCACTATGGAAAAGCGTCAGCCTCAGAAACAGTGCTATAACATGCGGGCTGTGCATTTATGCGAAGTATTAATGGTATGTTTCAGTTTCTACTGGAATAATGAAATTTAAATTTCTATTCTCTTATTGGTAGAACATTATTGCTACATTCTGTAACTTCTCCAGATTTTAAACAGACTCTGTTGACTTAAAACATTCAAGCCTCTATCGAGTCTAAACATAGAAAAATAAGTGCTCAGTATAACCTGGTTTTGCAGTTTCTGTCAAAGTAAATGCAGTTTTCTAAGTTGTCTCATAGAAAAGTTTTAGCAGATAAACAAGATCAGTATAGCTAACGCTAATTTTCATTTTGTATACACCACAAGTTTAAAATAACTTCAGTTAATAGGTAGACACTGTCGTTTTCACTCATGAAGTGCCTCATTTGTAGAAAGCATTTGAATTGGCTAATCTAAGTGCGTCACATTTTAGTCATAACACTAACGTTTGCATTTTTTAACCAAGTGGGAGGAGAATGTTGATCCCAACTATTCACATTAGCCCGTATAAATACACATTAGATCGATAACTTTTCCTCAGCGCTACAAAATATGATTTACAAGAAACATAACCAAGTTCAATTACCATGCTTGCCGTTCAGCAAAGCGGGGACGTAGGGTGGGAGGCAGTAAGTAAAAACTTGGCACTCTCAGCCTTGGAATCTTACTAGGTAGTTTTCAAACAAACACTGTCCGAGGACCTTAACCTCTGTCACTAATCTAGGATCCTACATAACTTAATTTCCGCAAATATTGTTCATTTGTACCCTAAAGAGATGACGAGTGCCCCTTCCCTGCTTTGCGATGGTGAGCTGCATCTGCTTCCTTTGCCTTGTCTTTTGATGGTAGCCAGCGTAGTGGAATAAATGTTCTCGGTCTCACATCAATTTTCATTACTTCTTCGGGAACTGTGGGGAAACGCTCGGCAAGACTACCACACAGGTTCTTAATGATGCCAGCTTCCCTAGACAAATGTCTTGTCATTGGATCCGAGAAAAAATTAATTCAAATTTGCTAGCTCTCTCCAGCCACGTTTCTGAGGGTACAAGCAAACCCCCAAGAAATTATGCCCAGCCATCCACTTGATGTATCCTCCGGCATCGTCAGTAATTCGCCAGTTGGTTTGGCTAGTGATCTGTGGTACTGTTTGCACCGTTATGTTACATTTCCAGGAAGACATTTGACTCCTTCAACGCTGCAGTCAGGCGCCAATGTCACTCATGAAACATCGGAATCTTCTACTGCGAAATCTAGGTCTTCGATCTCCTTCTCTCTTTCAGCCATTGCCAACACCACAAACACATCTGGCAGGATGCTGCCAAACACCGTCGGAGTCGCAAATCTTCCTTCTCTATCTAGCTCAACAAACGATGCGTTTGAAAGAAGAATATCGTGCACGTTTATCCCCAAAAACAACAGTCTTATCTGGCTATTTACGCCGACTATCGATGTATGACCATAAAAATGTCCAACGCCTCTTAGGAAGGAAAACATGTTCTCCAGGCAGTCTTGATTTAACCTTGCTGTGAGAATGTATTCAACATTATAAGTCGCAAAGTCACTGAACAGGCCCTAAAGACACCGTACAGTTTTCAAAAATCCTTTTCCAATTGGTAGAAGATACTTTGAGAAACCAAGCTGCATGTTGTCAAGGCCTTTATAAAATTTACCAAATTTACATATGCATTGCTCTTGGGCTTGAAAATTGATACCGAATCGACAGGTTAATGGTTTATTACTTTCGCGAGTCCTTGAATATAGGACCTCGAAGGTTTAATCTAACGTTCGTATGAAATCACTGGCGTGCTCTAATTCAGGCATTGAACAGCGAATCACTTGTGCAGCTGCGTGAAACACAATTGAGCTGCTGAGCGTACTCGCTGTCGTCCTCTGTAATGTGTTGATGAGATAACTTATGGCATATTTTCATGTCGCCACTATCCAAAATTAACAGTATCTTGAACATGGCTTTTGTAACTGCCTTGTTTTCCTACACAGTGCCTTGTTCGAGTAAATGGTTCCTCGAAAGTTGTAGCAAATGAGGGAAGTCAGCGAACACCCACACACGTTTCACATGATCACGGAAATAAGTGTTTTTGTGAGTAATGCCGATCTCTTTCCAGACAGAAATATTCTTTTCACCCTGTCTGCTACTGCAGCCACGACGTTAAAGCAGATACTGGCCAAAGAAACAATTATTTCAGTCCACAGAGCAGCAGTTACTTAATATCAGAACTGAACTACATAGATTGCTTCCAAGTTACAAACAACCCTCGCTCCATAACAACGAGGACATTGCTGTGAGGTCTAAGTATCCTTTCATCTTACTGATCATAACAAATTCTGCAATCAGTGTTCTTTTCATCAAATGGGAAAACACATATACGTTCCGTGTCAGTCAGTGTGCCAGCTTACAGTTTCATCGTCACTAAAACGTTCTTCAAAATACTTGGATGGCATCTGAAACCGCGGTTTATCCAAGAACGCAAGGTTGATACTGTAGCCAGAGGTTGTCTGAGATTTTCCTGTGATGATTGTGATTTTGCTACGAAACGGCGGGCAAAGTAATCGGTCTGCAGATGTCCTCTCTGTCCAATCGAACCCGTTTTCAGCCATATAATACACTTCTGATTTGACTGGGTGCAAATATTTTGCCCAGTATTCGATGAATTTCACGAGATACAAGTGTATTTTTATGTATTTTCATTTCTTTTTCATCGTGCAGACGTCCTTTCGTCGATGCAAACTGAATAAGGAGATCTTTATTACGTGCTCGCAATTTATTGCACTTATTCTTCAGATGATCATTTCTCCCCTATAATGTCGCAACGGAATTCACTAAACTGACTTACTCCGGATCATGACAAACAACTTCATCTATAACTATACGCTTATCAACACATTTCTTCCGCAGTGAAAGCTTCTTTAAGGTTCTTTGAAGTCTCTACGCTTCTTCTATGGATCTCACTGTTATTGAACCGTTCCTTCATTTTTTCTGTTGCACGTGGTGGGCTATCACTGCCGCTACTACTGCAACGAAAATTGCACGTTGGAAATGCATCACTCCTCAGCACTCGTTTCCGTGATAAATTTAGCAGTTCCGAATGCGAGTCTCTGTCATAATCAGTATCTTTCAAATGACGAGGACATATTCTAGCATTTTTAATATTCGCAGCGGTTTTTCTAAAGCATTTTGACGTCGAAATCTTTTGCAGACTTGCATCTCGAGGGAAAGCATGGGCACAATTTCAGTTCCTTTGTTTTGCGATTGTGAGAATTACAGACAATTATATCACAACTAGGCATTACTTGCTCACACTAAAAATACTTCCAGTTGAAAATCTCTCAGTACACAGAAGTAACAACACGAAAACGACAACACTCACGAAATAGCACAGCCTCCAACTTTCACCTTCATTAGGTTCGCTGGGTGAGTCTGAGATCAGATTCATGGGGTTCTTCGACACTAAGGTCACTCACATTTAGAGATTCGGCTCTAAAGCCACCCTCATCTGGTTACTGGACAATGAGGTCGCCTTCTTTGTGAATTCGAATCTGAAGTTGTACTGGTTGGGTGACTGGACCCCGAGATCGCCATAATTGGGTGACTGCTCACTTAGGTTACCTTCGTTTGGTGATTTGGCGCTGACGTCGCTTTCACTGGGTGATATGGTAACAGGTTTTCGTCATCAGGAGATTCAACCTTGAGGTTGCCCTCATTGGGTGATTCGACCTTGAGGATACCACCATTGAGTGATTTCACCCTGAGGTAGCCCTCATTGTGTGATTCGATTATGAGATCACCTTTGTTACATAGTTTGTCACTGATCTAGCCCTTGTCTGATAATTTGAACCTGAGGGCACTCATATTGGGTGATCCAACCTTGAAGTTGGCCTCATCGAGTGACTGGACAATAAGGCCATCTTTGTTGGATAGCTTGGCCTTGAGGTCACCATCACTCTATGACTCAAATCTTTTCACTCATTTAGTGTTTGGACACAGGTGGTTAGACCCTGAGATCACCATCATTTGGTGAGTGAAACCTGAGGTTGCCTTCATTGAATGATTGATTAGACCTTGGGATCACACTCATCACATGACTGTATGCTCTGGTCACCCTCATTGGCTGATTCTACCCTGAGCTCAGCCTCATTGGGTGATTTGGCCCTAAGGTAGCCCCCTTGATCGATCTGATCCTGGAGTCAATTTCATTGGTTGATCAAGACCTGAAGCTTTCCTTATAAGGTGATTTGACCATGACATAGCCATCACTGGGTAATTCAACATGGAGGTCGCCCTCCTTACGTGATTCAAACCTGAGCTGATCTTTGTTGGGTGCTTGGACTTTGACACCACTCTCCTTGTATGACTGAATTCTGATGTCGACCTTGTTGGGTGTTGGACTGTGCCTTTTCCCTCATTGGGTGGTTCGATAGGTAATTGCAATCACTGTAATTGGGTGAAGTGACCCTAAGGTCAACTTTCTTTGAATGATTCGACACTGATGTCACCTTCATTGAATGATTCCACCCTGAAGTCACCTTCACTGTGTGGTTTAACGCTGAGGTCGCCATCATCCACTGATTTGCCCTGGAGCCACTTTCGATGGGTGATTCTAACCACAGGCCACCCTTCTTTGGTGATTCGTCCCTGACGTCGGCCTGCTTAGTGATTTGATCCACACTTGAGGTCACCTTCAATGTGTGATTCCAACCTGAGGCCACTTTTGTTGTGGGTTTCGACCATGAGGTCATCCCCATTTGGTGATACAACCTTGACATAGCTGTCATTGGGTGATTCAACTATACAGTTACACTCATTGAGGGATTCGATCCAGAGGATACCCTAGTTGAGTGATCTGATCATGAGGTCACCCTCATTGGGTCATTCTATATTTAGATCGCTCTAGTTGTGTCACTGGACCTTAACATAGGCCTTGTTAATCATTGGATACTGAGGTTGCACTCACTGGGTGATTGGATCCTGCGGCCAAAGTCACTGGGATCTTCGACTCTGCGGTCACCCTCATTTTGTGATTTGACATGGAAATCTGGATATTTAGCTCACTTTTGAGGTCTGAGTGGTCCTGATGTCGCTAGTTTTTGTGATTCGACCCTTTGATCATCCTCCTTAGGTTATCGCACACTTGAGTCACCCTCATTGGGTGATTCGACCCTGAGGTCGCCTTTGTTGTGCCATTCGACCTGAGGTCGCATTTGCCAGGTGATTCGAGATTGAGGTCACTTTCTTGCCCTTTAGGTCTCTTCCATTCGGCAATTTCAATATGAATTTACGGTTATGAGATAACTCGACCCTGTCCCCTCCTTTGTTGGGTAATGGGACTCTGAAATCGCATTCATTGGGTACTTACACTCTGAGGTCGAATTCGTTAGGTGACTGGTTCCTGAGGTCTCCTTCATTGAAGTATTCAACCCTTAGGTTCTCATCATTATGTTATTTGTCCATTAGATCGCCTTGCTTTGTGATTAGACGCTAAGGTCAGCTTCATTGTGAGACTGGTCCCTGATGTCGTCCTTTTTGCGTGATTGGACAATGAGGTACTGCTGTAGTGTCATTCAATACTGAGGTCACCCACATTGATCACACGACACTGAGGTCGCCCTCTTTGAGTGACTGCATCATGAGTTCATCTTCGTTTGGTGATTCGACTCTGAGGTCACCCTTGTTGTGATAAAACCCTGTGGTCACCGTCGTTGAGTGGTTTGACACTGTGGTAGCATAGTACGATGATTCAACCATGAGATACCCTTGTTGCATGATTCGACACTGTGCTCGCCTTATTTGAGTTTATGTGACCAGACATGGCCTTCTTCAGGTTATTCGACCATTAGGTCGCCTTTGCTGGGTGATTGGTCCCTGAGGACTCCATTGTTAGGTGATTCGATCCTCTAAAATTGCAATTCGAACCCAAAGATGCCCTCATTGGGTGATTGGATACTGAGGTCACTCTCATTAGATGTTTCGATCCCAAGGTCGCCTTCATTTGGTTATTTTCCCCTTAAGGGGCCTTCATTGGGTGATCCACCTTGAGGTTGGCCTTGTTAGGTGATCTGACCCTTTGGTCACCCCATTGGGTAATTCAACCCTGAGCTCATCCTTGTTGTGTGATTCAAACCTGAGGTCGCCCTCCTTTGGTGATTCGAACCTGAAGTCCACACTCGTTGATTCATTGATGTATTGTACTGTGAGGTCACTCCTTTTGGACAATTTCATCCCGAGGACACCACATTGGGTGGCTGGACCTTCAGGTCGCCCTAATTGGCTGACTGCTCCTTGAGACAGCTCTTCTTGGATGATTCGACCCTCCACTTGCTCGCATTTGCAGATTTGACATCAGGTTCCCATCATTGGGTGATGGGATGCTGAGGTTGCCCTTGCCGGGTGATTCAACCATGAGGTCACCTTCGCTATGGGATTCAAACCTGAGGCCGTCTTCATTGGATGATTTAAACCTCAGCTTCGATTTGCTATTTGTTTCAACCCTGAGATTGTCCTCATTGGATGATACAACACTGAACTCACTGTGATTCAGTGATTAGACTCTGAGGTTGCTCTTGTTTAGTGAATCAACCCTCCGGTCACCCTCATTGGGTGACTGTAATTTGACATCACCTTTGCTGTATGATTCGACACTGAGGTCACTCTCATTGTGTGTTGGGACCCTCAGATCACTCTCATTGTGTGTTGGGACCCTCATGTCACTCTCATTTGATTATTGAGCCTGTGGTCACCTTCATTGGGTGATTTCATCGTGATGTCACCATTGTTGTGGTCGCCTTTGTTGTCTGATTGGGCCTTGAGGTCACTTTCGTTAGGTAATTGGACCCTGAGGTTGCCCTTGTTGCATGATTCAACTGTGGTCTCCTTCATTGGGTGACTAGACCCTGTAACTGCCCTGTGATGATTGGACCCCGGGGTCACCCTCACTGAGCAATTGTCCCATGAAGCTGGTGTCACTTGGTGATTGGATTGTGATGTCACCCTCACTAAGTGATTGGACCTGAGGTCACTTTGTTTGTGTGAATCGACCCACAGGTCACACTCACTGGAAAACTGGAACCCAAGTCGCAGTAATTGGGCGATTACCCCTGAGGTCATCCTAGGTCGCCCTAGGTCTAACACCTACATACCTTACCACAGATAGTCTCACAGAGACTGTCCTAGTATCCCAGAACTGGGATTCTGATGTAATAACAACGCTGCCCCAGTATCTCTGTACTCCAAGTCTTGAATTCCAGTGTCACAGAGCCTGTATTACAGGTCAGCCATATCACCCTGAGGTCCCTTTTGCTGGATGACATGACCCTAATGATGATTTGATTAGGTTATTGTAATCTGAGGTCGCCTTTGTTGGGTGATTCCACCTTGACGTCACCTTTGTTGGGTGATTCAACCTAGAGGTTACCTTTGTAGGGTGATTCAAATTTGAGGTTGCCATTGGTGGGTGGCTGGTCCTGATATCATCCTCATGTGATTGTATCCTCATGTTGCTCTCACTCTGTGATTCGATCCTGAAGTTTTCCTTGTTGGTTGATTCGACCCATAGCTCTCCTTCATTTGGTAAATGTAGCCTGAGTTCTCCCTAGAAGGGTGATTGTGCCCTGAGATTGCTTTCATTGTATGTGTGGTCTGTGGTTTCGTTTTCATTACATTAATTATCCCTTTGGGTAATTCCACATTGATGATACTCTCATTCAGTAATTCGTCTCTGATGCTGACCTTGGTGTGTTAGTCAACACAAGTTTTCCTTGTTGACGATTCGACATTGAGGTCATCCTTGAAGGTTGATTGTACCAGTGGGTCTCCACATTGGGTGTTTCAGTTCCGAAGGTCGACTTCTTTGAGTGATTTTACACTGTCACCCTCATTGTGTGCAAGGACCCGAAGTTCTCCCTTGTTGGTGATTCAACCCTCATGACACCCTCATTCTGTGATTCGACCCTGAGGTCACCCTTGACTGATGATTCGACCTTTAGGTCCCTTTCATTGTATGTTTCCATCCTGAAGCTGCCCTCATAGTGTGACTGGATACCAGGGTCACCTTCATTGGATGACTGGACAATGATGTTGCTCTCATTCACCTCTGATGTGGCAGTCATTAGGTGACTGGAACCGGAAATACCTTCATTTGTTGCTTGTACCCTGAGGTCACCTTCATTTGGTGACTTAATCCTGAGGGTCTCTTTGCTCAGTAACTGGATGCTGATGCCACCCTCTTTGGGTGATTGGACCCTGTGATCGCCCTCGTTGAGTGATGCGACCTTGAGCTCACCCACATTAGATAATGCAGCCCTGAGTTCGCCAGTAATTCGACACTGAGGTCACCTTCATCAGTGCATTGGACCTGAGGTGACAGTCAATGTGTGACTGGACCCTGATGATGCCCTTGTTGTGTGAATTGACTGTAAGGCACCTTCACTGGGTGATTGGATCCTGAGTTCCCCTTGGGTGATTCGACCATGAGGTCACACTTGTTGGGTGATTCGAGCCTGATGTCGCCTTCATTGGATGATTCATCCCTGAGGTCACTTTCGTTGGATGATCATGAACTTTGCAACTGCAGAAATGAATCTCTTCCTGGGAGGTACTTATTTAAATAAAGACACAAATGTTCGTACTGAACAGCATACAGTTTGGACTTTAACTCAGGAATGCACTGTGGGGGTGTGTCAAGAAGACCCTTCCATGTAGTTTGTTTTGAATAAAGACACAAATGGAGAAATCCAAACATAGGAGAAGCAATATGCAGTGCTCATACACCTCTGAGCGAACAGTAGGTTGCAGAGACTTGTCAAGTAGAGCATCAGTTGTCTGGGTGACTGGCCTGGACCTGCACATACATCTTTTGCCTCAGGAAGCCTAATGTCACAGAAAATGTCTTAGTATTCCAGAACTGGGATTATGGCATAACAGTAATGCCGCACCAGTATCTCAGTGTTCCTGGCCCTGAATTCCGACACCATAGAGCGTGTATTCCAGCTCAACCATCTTGTTCTTGGATTCTGTCATCACAGAGCCTATCCAAGTATTCCAAGTCTTTTATTTTCACATCATAGAGCATGTCTCAGGATTCCATATCAGCGAGCATAGCGCATCATCTTGGATTACTCACCAGCTTATCCTTAGGACAACAGCCCTACTTCAACATGAGTGAGAAAGACACCAGCACATATGGGCTGTTTTTTGAATAGCCAATCAGAACTTGAATTTCCACCAAACTTAGAATTTCCCTCCATTTTATTCATAGAGCACTTGGCCTTTGTCAGACAGGGAAGGGCTGAGGATGGGAAAATCCCATGAATCATCGATGATGTCATCAATGACACACACTGTCCATGAATGTCTACTACATACCTACTCATTATCACCATACTGTCAAAGATGTGATTTACTGTACCTCAGTCTAGATCTGTAAAATCTTTCCCAATGTTGTTAAGAGACATTGTAATATCTTTGGTGACAATAGTCAGTTAAAGTCTGATGATGGCCTTGGAAGATGAAAACCAGTTAATTCAATAAATTAAACCTGCAGAACATAAGCAATATAGTGCTTTTCATTTATTAGAACCTCTTCACTTAATCCTATCAAGAGACTGCCAGACATTTAACACAGTATTTCAAAAATACACATATTACGTTTACTTGAGTGCACTAACGGAAGTAGAGTACTCGTAGATTAAATATATACACAAATTCACAAAGCAGTGTGACAATTAGGTTACCCTTTCGAATGTGATGCCTCAGATGAAGCGATATGAGTACCAATAGGGAAAAAATCAGACGGTGTACCAAGGATGCAAAATCAAATACGTGTGAATGCAGATGCTGAAACTTAATATTGCACTAGAGGAGCAAACTAACTAGAGGCACTGATGGGCTGAGTGGGAGGTGGGGATGCGTGAGAGCAAATATTGTGACTGGGGTTTTTGGATGAACAGCTATGTAAGGAAGTTGATTAGACACTAAAGACAGTTTCATCACAGATTTAAATAAAGCCAACGCAATGTTGTATATAAAAGGGGAACAATATCAGAATTTACATCCATACTATGCATTGCATGGAAGAGGGTACCTCCTATTGCACCAGTTATTAGGGCTTTTTACCGTTCTATTGACGTATCAGGCGCGGGAAGAATGGTTTCTTAAAAGCACCAGTGCGTCCTGCAGTTGGTGTAATTTCATCTTCGCGATTGCTATTGGAGCGACGTGTATATGATTGTAGGACATTCCTAGATTCGTCATTTGTAACTGCTTCTTGAAACTTGCTAAGAATGCTTTCGCTGTGAAGTCTCTTATCTATTTTGAAGTACTTACTAGTTCAGTTTCTTCATCATCTCTGTGAAGCAGTGCCATGACTCAGACAAATGTGTGGTCATTCATGGCGCCCTTCTTTATATACGTGTAATATTCACTGTTAATCCTAGTAGGTATGGGTCCCACACACTTCAGCGATATTCTAAAATGAGGGCACGATTGTCATATTTGCAGTCTCCTTTGCAGACTGATTGCACTGCCCTGGTATTATACCGATGAACCGAGGTCTAACACCTATTTCACCAACGACTGAGCCTTAGTAGCTACTCCAGTTCATCTTCTTACAAACTGCTACACCCAGATAATTGTACGAGATAATCGATTCCAGTTGTGGCTACTTAATTTTGGCGTTATACAATGAAGAGCCAAAGAAACTGGTACACCTGTCTACTATCGTGTAGGGCCCCCGTGACCTCGCAAAAGTGCGGCAACACGACGTGCCATGGACTCGACTAGTGTCTGAAGTAGTGCTGGAGGGAACTGACAGCATGAGTCCTGCGGAGCTAACCATAAATCCATAGGAGTACGAGGGGGTGGAGATCTCTTCTGAACAGCAAGTTGCAAGGCATCCCAGATATGCTCAATAATGTTCATGACTGGGGAGTTTGGTGGCCAGTGAAAGTGTTTAAACTCATAAGATTATTCCTGGAGCCACTCTGTGGCAATTCTTGACGTGTGGGGTGTCGCATTGTCTAGCTGGAATGGCCCAAGTCCGTCGGAATGCACAATGGACATGAATGGATGCAGCTGATCAGACAGGATGCTTAGGTACATGTTACCTGTCAAAGCCGTATCTAGACGTATCAGGGGTCCCATATGACTTCAACCGCACACACCCACACCATTATAGAACCTCCACCAGCTTGAACAGTCCCCTGCTGATATGCAGGGTCCATGAATTCATGAGATTGCCTCCTTACCCGTACATCTCCATCCGCTCGATACAATTTGAAACGAGACTAGTCCGACCAAGCAACATGTTTCCGGTCATCAACAGTCCAATGTCAGTGTTGATGGGCCGAGGTGAGGCGTAAAGTTCTGTGTTGTTCAGTCATCAAGGGTACACGAGTGGACCTTCGGCTCCGAAAACCCATATGGATGATGTTTCGTTATATGGTTCGCACGCTGACACTTGTTGATGGCCCAGCATTGAAATCTGCAGCAATTTGTGGAAGGGTTCCACTTCCGTCACGTTGAACGATTCCCTACAGTCGTCGTAGTCCCGTTCTTGCGGAATCTTTTTCCGGCCGCAGCAGTGTAGGACATTTGACGTTTTACCGGATTCCTGATATTCACCATACACACGTGAAATGATTGTACGGGAAAAGCCCCACTTCATCGCTACCTCTGAGATGCTGTGTCCCAACGCTCGTGCGCCGACTGTAACACGCGTTCAAACTCACTTAAATCTTGATAACCTGCCATTGTAGCAGCACTTACCGATCTAACAACTGCACCAGACACTTGTTGTCTTATATAGGCGTTGCCGAACGCAGCGCCGTCTTCTGCCTATTTACACGTCTCTGTATTTGAGTACGCACGGCTATACCGGTTTCTTTGGCGCTTCATTGTAGGATACTACATATCTTCCGTTTTGTTAAGTGCACAGTTCTACATTTCGGAACATTTAGAGCAAGTTGCCAATATTTTTACTGCTTTGAAATCTTATCAATATCCATATTAATATTTGCACAAGTTTCTTTCAGACAGTACTTCATTAGAGATAGTTACATCACTTGCGAAAATATTAAGTTTTCTAATAATATTCTCTGCAACGTCATTAATATACGTGAACAGTAAGCGCCCCAACATACTTCCCAGTGGCACACCTGGAGCTAGTGCAACATCTGTTGATGACTTTCCATCGAAGATAACATGCTGCGTTTTACCTACTAAGATATACTCAACCTAGTCTCAAATTCCACATGACATTCCATACGACCGTACTTCAGATAACTAGTGTATGTGTCCTGAGTCAAATGCTTTTCGGAAGTCGAGAAATATTGCCTTTATACACGGCTTTCAGGATATCGCCTGAGGAAAGAAAAATAAACTTAAGAATATCGATATGCGAAGTACTGAATTAACTCGAAAGTAGAATTCTGTCTACTAACATCCTTTTTACCGGGGGGCGGAGGGTTGGCGAAAATAAGGAAAGAAAGGAAATTTGTGGTAAGATCTCATGGGACCAAACTGCTGAGGTCAACGGTCCCTAAGCTTACGCACTGCTTAATCTAACTTAAACTAACTTACTCTGACTTCCGCCAAGGACAACATACATACCCATACCCGAGGGAGGAGTCGAACCTCCGACGGTGGGAGCCGCGTGGACCGTGACAAGGCGCCCAAGACCACGCGGCTACACCGCGAGGTGAAACTAAGGAGTTTTGGTCTTACATAAGAGAGGTAAAATGAAAAAATACAACAAATCGCACTTAAGTAGGCAGAAAAAGAAATTATTGTTCGATTGGCAAACAGTCACAAAAAGCAGCAACAATCGAACTATCTAGGAGCATGTACAATGATCACTGCCCTAACTAGTTGAAGGAAATGCAGATCCCAATTTCCATTTGTTGGAAGGATTCTTAGTAAGCATGACTCAGCCTCAAAGGAGAGATTACAAAACTTTTGTTTGAGTTATTCCTGAGTAATGCTAGTCACCTTAGGGTTCTAAACACATAGGACTGATGGAGAAATAGAGAAGATGATCCAAGGAAGGGCAGCACGTTTTGTCACAGATCCGTTTAGTATGCAGCAAAGTGTCACGCTGATGCACTTCAGATTCCAGTGACAGACACCTCAGGAGGGGTATCGTCCGTCACAGACTGATTTTCTGTTAATATTCTGAGAGCGCACATTTCAAGAGAATCCTTCCAGAACGATCACGACAGGGAAATCAGAGAAATTAGAGTTCATGTGAAAGTTTACCAACAGTCGCTCTTCCAAAGCACCATTCGCGAAAGAAACAGAGAATAGGCGATTATAGTGCTACCAGAATTACCCTCCGCCACACACCACAAGACATCGTGCAGACTAGGTTTGTAAATTTATTTTCATTCCAATATGATCTCTTTACTTTCTGAACCAACCGTCTATGTTTCAAACTATAACATATTGTAGGAACTGTTTTCTACTCACTTTCTTTTTGCTATGGAAATGTCGCCTCGCGGCTGTAATTTCAACTGGTTGATTCAGTTATCAGTGACAGCGGAGCAGCAATCTATCCAGCGTCTTCCACTATCAGAATCAAAACTGATTGTCTTTTTCTCCACTATCCTCAAGAGAGCCCGTATTTATCCTGCCTGAAAGAGAAGAACCTATAAAGGGAAACAAATTGTCGAAGATCTCAGTTCGTGTTTATACCATCTTTGGCTGTACATCTGTTTTAGGAAACGAACGGTCACATGTCCCATATAGTTGACAATTATATTTTATAGTTATTTATTCACTCCATACTCTCTCTCTCTCTCTCTCTCTCTCTCTTGCGTGTGTGTGTGTGGGGGGGGGGGGGGGGTGTAAATGTTCATCGTTGTTGAAGGAAAACATTCTGTCGATGGAGGTGTTCAAATGGCTCTGAGCACTATGGGACTTAACTTCTGAGGTTATCAGTCCCCTAGAATTTAGACCTACTTAAACCTAACCATCCTAAGGACATCACACACATGCATGCCCGAGGCAGGATTTGAACCTCGACCGTAGCGGTCACACGGTTCCAGATGTCGATGGAAAATGAAAAGTGTATGAAGTTCGCACTGTGAACGGAGCGCAGGAGACAAGTGTTTCTACACATGTGTTTCCTGGATACGTTTTAAAATTTCGTTCTAGGTTTCAGAAATCAGTCACCATTAAAACTGTGTTACTGTGATTGTGTCTAAAAGAAATAAAATTCATGTATGTATTTACTATTTTATTCCACAAACTCACTACAACATCACCTGTTAATTATAGAGCAGGTAAATCCGTATGCACACGACAGCATACGTACCTAGTATGTTCCAAAACAACATGCATAAAAATAGGATTTTCCGGTGTTCATACCCCAAGTTTATTGGCGATAAAATGGTAGGTCAAGTGTTTTGGGTAAACTTTGGGCAAGGAACCATTTCTATAAGTAACATGAGGCTCGTCTTAGTGTCACTATTCTACACTGCAGTGTCAAGTATGAATATTACACACTTCCTCCTGCTTAGACAAATAGAGCCATTCGTTTGGTTCTCAAAACCCCATAAAAAGGAATTTTTTACTATATTCGCCGTCACCAGAGGACCAAAACCCAGGCGAGGATTCTAAGAGCGGCTATGCACAGCAAATGGCTGATATTTTTACGATGTATTTCTAAGATTCCTATCTCGAACAACCTTGAAAATTGTCTTGATATCTTTATCCGTTTCCAAGATACAGAGGTTTAAAGTTACCCTACTTGTACACGTAAAATACGCCATGAGGCCGAATCTAAATAATAAATGATCGTAACAGGTTGCTCAAATTTAAGGTATATCCTCTAGGCTTTTATCTAGTAGAGCCATCTCTCCGTTTTCAAAAATCTTTATCCGTTATTGAGAAACATCTCAACAACTTGTGTTTTCGGAAAAAAATGCGGTTGCAGATTACGAGACGGCTATGCACAGCTGAAATTTTTACGATATTTTTGTAAGATCCCGATCTCGAACTACCCTGAAAATTTTCTTCATATCTTTATCCGTTTTCCAGAGGTCCCAAGCGACCCTATTTGAACACGTAAAATACGCATGTAAAATCCAGAGAGAGGCGAAAACGCAGTTTGTGAAGGTGACGTAGCACGGAGAAATATGCTGTAAAGTGTCTCCGTTATCATCCGAGAATCCCTAGTTGTAGTACAGAACTAAACTCCGTCCGAACAGGCCTCGAAAGGCCCAACGGTACTGACCGAGCGTCGTGTCGTCCTCAGCCGATAGCGTAGTACAGAAGCAAACGCATTTTTTTCAGATGAAATTTGATCTGAGGTGTAAAATTAATTTTGCGTTTCAATTTCACGGAAGTAAACTATCTAAATTTCACTAACCAATAGTTTTTTTTCGTATGAGCACAAAAAAAATGCGAGTATGTTCCTGTTTATTTAAAAGGCGCTGACTGAAAAGTGAGGTACCAGCTGCCATATTCTATCTACCTCAACACCTTCAAAATTTTCCCAAAAATTTTGGCATGCGAACATATTCAAACTTTTTATGCTGAGAGAGAAGAAGACAGTGCCAGTGGGAAAGAGACGGAAAAGTAATAAATACTGGAAGACAGTAGAGAGTGGTTTTGTTGTAGAAAGAGTGAAGGAGGCGACGGCAGTGTGAGGTAAAGGAGGGAACACAGTGGCAGTCGACCATTGTTGATAGTGACAGAACAGAGCTAGGAATAGAGTGAAGGATACAGTGAGATACCAGTGAGGAAGAATAAAGAGAAAGAGAAAGTGGAAGTGGGTGAGAGCCAGTGTTAATGACAGACAGATTATATGACAATGATAATAGGGAAGAGAGAGACAGTGACCGTGAGAAGGGATAACAGCAGTAGGAAGGAGTGAGATATTAGCAGTAGAGAGAGCAAGAAGGTGACAGTGACAGTGAGAGGAGACTGTAGTAGTAGGACAGAACAAAGAAGACTGTGGCTGTGCCACAGGAGACACTACAGGAGAGTCACAAAGAGATAGTCACAGTGAGTTGGGTGTATGGGTGAGTGAGAAAGGGCAGCTGGGAGTGGATGGGTATGAACGGCTTACAGTGATGAACTAGTGCGTGTGAGTGAGTTACAGTTAGGGGAGTTCGTGGGAGTTTCAGCTGAGCTGCGTGTATCGGAGGGTAGTTTGTGTACCACTGACGTTTCCCCCGTGTTCTGTGCGTGATATATACGTAGGAGGAAGCGGTTTATATGTTGGCTCTTGTAGGACCGTACATTATCCAAATTTAAATAGAAAACTGGACATCCCTCTCGTAGGGCCTGACACCGGAGTGGGATGTACATCTCTGTGACTTTCTTGTGCTTACTGAATGAAGCTGTGACGAAATGCACTGCTTTTCTTTCGATTTTCTCTATTTCCTCTATCAATTCTATTGGTATAGATCGCATATTGACGAGTAATATTCCAGTATTGGTCGAACGAGAACTTCGTAAGCTATCTCCGTGGCTGGACTACATTTATTGAAGATTCTTCTTATGAATCTCAGTCTCTCTCGCATCTGCCTTACCTGAGATTAATTTATCGTAAAATTCCTCTCCGTACGTATCATTCTCGGGTTAAAGAGCAATGTGTAGAACACGCTATGGACGCCGGCCGCACATTGAACGCAAGGAGAATAACAGCTTCCCTGTTGATGGTCTCTGCTGAAAGAGATGCGTATTGTGTTGCAGAATGGTAAAGTCAGAAAGCAGGACGACCTGCGCGGTCAGCTGCAAAAACACATGGAACAGCAAAGTTAATCAGTCCACGATAACGTTTGCTAGGAAGCGTATGAGATTCCTGGAGCAGTTAGGGAACCGCAACGGCCTCAGAAACTCCGAAGCTACTTTTGAACTTCAGACGGCTGTGGAATCTTAGCTACAAAGTTTTGCTTTGTTTTTGTAAAGTTATATCTGTAGTTTCTGAACGACGTCTATATCGAAAATAAATCTGGGAGGATCTTGCACGTCAGCGGGTGTCGGCATGGGAGCCGATTGACCGACAAAAGCTCGGATTTACGGCTTCTGCTGAGAGAACCAATTAAAGAAGTAAGAACGCGGAAAGTGTTCCGGGGCGCGGGGGGAGGGTGGGATTCGAAGTTAGTCTGCGCGGCCGGAGCGTGAATGGTGGCGAAAGGTTATAAAGAGTAACTGAGAAAACAGCACGAAGGAAGAGGATGGGAGCTCTGCTTGGAACGACCGAAAGTGACACACCCAGTCTCTGCAGCGAGAAGTAAAACGCTGAAGGGGACTGTAGTTACTTTACGGATGAGTGAAAATAATACTGTTTGGTAGAAGACCTGATGACCCATAGTTTTCTTTTACGATCACTACCTTTTAGGAGGGAGACTTCGATAAGTGTTACGTTTCATAGTTAATGAAAGTATAGAGACAGGAGTAGCCACAATTACATAAAGGAGCTCAGTTTTTGTGTTGGCATGTTCTTCTAAGTAGTTAGTCTTTTTCTATTGAAGTGTTTATAGCTTTTTGTGTCGCTGTATTTCCAGTGCACACTGAAATCTTCGTGTGTGGTAGGTGTAAGTGAATGGATGAGGTGTCCGTTTAATTTTATCTGTTGTTATCAGACTTCTGGCGTCGATATTCCTGCATTTCGGTAATCCTATGAACGGACGCTGAATGTTCGAGACCGTGGGGCCTGACGATCTGCGTTTATAACATTACACTTGTCTTAGCTGAACCTTTTACAGTCAGGTAGTCAGGTTGACGACCAAATAAATTTCAGGTACAGGTATTGAACGGCCATGTTGGAGGCAGCTCACCGTGAATCTCTTTACTGAGGTGTCTAAATAAAGGAGTTGTACCCCACACGATATGTTTTCCACAAGAACAGAAATCGATACGTCAACATATTCCGCTTCTTTTCATTCAGTGGTGTCCTACGGGATAATATTCTTGTGTAACTCCTCACTTAAGCAAAAAGTATTCGTTGGACAAACTACAGTAATTAGGTTTATGTGTAGGGGTCACACATGTACATGCTTCAGGCATCTGTTTAGGCAGCTGTGAATATGAACGACAGCTTCACAGAATCTACTCATTGATAAAATTTTCTGTCCACAATCCACTGCTATTTGAAATCAACAGAGATATTCAAATGTACAATACTAGAAGGGAAAAGAACTTTCCCTTCCCGATGATGAACAGAATTCGGCACAAAAGAGACTGAAATACGCTGCTATAAACTGACTGATAAACGACAGTTACTTTATTATACACGATCCCACTGTTATGCCGTTGCCATCCTCTGACCTCTGAATTGACTTAGACAGGGGATAAGCAAAATAATGTGAACACCTGTACTTACTTGGGAATGGTTTATTAATAAGGGGTTGGACCCCCCTCCCCCCATTTGCCTATAATACAGCTGCGATTCTTCTTTGAATACTGGCGTATAATGATTGTATATATTGCAGTGGAATGTTATGCCACTCTTCGCTTAGAACCACTTCTAACTCCTGTAGTAACGAGGGAGGTGGAAATCTGCTCTGGAGTCTGCGCTCCAATACTGCCCACAAGGTTTCGATAATATTCAAGTGCTGGCCAGGGAAGACGCAGTAGTTCAGTTGCATGCTCCTCGTACCGTGATTGTACTGTCCTGGCTGTGTGAATAGGTGTATCATCGTCCTGAAACATGGCATCATTGTTGGTGAACAACATTTGAATCATGAGCTGCACCTGATCACCTAAAATGTTCACATAATCGTTGGCTGTAACACGACCTTTGAGAGTAATGATGGGACCAGCAGACTACCATGATGTGGCTGCCCATACCATCACAATTCCACTTCTATGCATATGAGGATTGTAGGATTCTTTTGGCGTTCTCCAGACGTAAACCAGGCCCGATGTTGGAAACAACGAAAACGTTGACTCGTCGGACTATATGACGTGTTTCCACTGATCAGCCGCCCAGGATTTATGCTCCTGACACTATGTCTTACGCTTCTTTGTGTTAGTTGTCACTAATGGTTTCGGTATAGCAGCTCGCACATGAATATTCGCTTTATGGAGCTCTCGGTGGACAGTGTCGATAGATACGAGGTCTCGGAGATGGCTATTGAGCTCTGCAGTCACTTTATCCGCCGTAGTTTTGTGTTGTTTTGATACAATTCGTGTTAGCGTACGACGATCTCTTTCATTTAGTTTTGATTTGGGCCCACTATTACGTTTACATGATGATGTTTTTCCATGTTCTGTGTAGGCTGTCATAACTGTTGAAAAAGTTGCTCTTGATACATTCAATAAGTAGGCTGTCTTGGTTACTGATGTTCCAGCTAATCGGACCCACCGCAATGTGCCCTCTTTGCAGGTCAACCACGGCCTCTGAATGCAAATACAAAGTGTGCACTACTCGTAAACAACCTACACTGATGCCTAATCCGTACTGAACACACACAGTCCAGCGTGACACGTGCCTTACCTGCGTTGTTGACCGTCAAACATAACCATCCCATTACTACTACTGTTCACATTATTTTGCCTATCCCCAGTATGTGGAGCTATATTTGCGCGGACACCGAACTGCGGTGCAACTCGCCATCTTTCGCATAATCAAATCGTTACCAGAGATCAAAGATGTGATACGAAACTGAAAAATGTTAGTACAGAGTCGTAGACTGATTTCTAGGTAAGAGTTAACTAGTAGATCCCACTTGAAATTTTTTGTACGACATATGTAAATAATATTCATCAAAATACTCGTCGGAGACTTGTCGAATATCTGACTCAGGTTTTCGGAATATACGTTTTAGTTTTAGTGTTTATAATGAAAATTGCATTAATTATGACAAAGAGAATGAAATAGGCCTATGATGCGAATGTAAACAGTTTAGTTGTGCTGCAGATCAGTCTGTCACCACAGCCTTGATTTCGCCTTCACATTCATTGGCTTCACCAGCTTTCAACCAAATTACCATATACCAACCTAAGGTAAGCCTCGAGCTCTACTACGAGTATTATCAAAACACACACACGCACACACACACACACACAGAGAGAGAGAGAGAGAGAGAGAGAGAGAGAGAGAGAGAGAGAGAGGGAGGGAGATCGGGGTCGGGGGGGGGGGGGAGAGGTATCTTAAGATTAATGTAAAGAACTATCATGTGAAAGTACAGCGTGTTGCCACATTTTTCAGTAGAATATGTATTATGGTTATAAACTAACTGGCTTTACAATATGGAAAACAAACCTAGAATAGAATTCATTTGGACTCAGAACTAAGATTTTGTGCGTTAAACTACTGAGAGTGATTTTCATTCCGCAAACTAAATCCCGTCTGTAAGAAATAGCTTCTGTCTTGATGCTACACTTCCTTTCACTCTCACTTACCATATCAAAATATTAGATTAACTGGGGTGTTTAATACCGTTTGTAATACTGCAGCCACTTTCGCCAAGTAGCCGCGAGCGGCCGTGGAGGAGGTTGCGGTTGGGTTGTTTTGGGCAAGGAGAGCAGACTGCGAAGTCATCGGTCTCATCGGATTAGGGAAGGATGGGGAAGGAAGTCGGCAGTGCCCTTTTCAAAGGAACCATCCCGGCATTTGCCTGGAGAGATTTAGGGAAATCACGGAAAACCTAAATCAGGATGGCCGGACGCGGGATTGAACCGTCGTCCTCCCGAATGCGAGTCCAGTGTCTAACCACTGCTCCAGGAGGAGGAAGGGGCCGGACTCGCTGGGTTGAGCCCCCGGGTGCAGTCATTCTGCAAGCACACATCGGGAGGCCGAGCCGACGTCCTCGCCTAGCTCAAGAAGGGACACGATGCGGATGGCCCGTCTGACAACGAGAAGCGTGCCGAGAGCTGATGGGCACCTGCAACTAGTAGGACGGAACGCCAAGAATGTACGCGCTAAAGCATCTGAGTTCTTCTGTTCTTGAGGCAGTCATTTTACATGCCTTAGAAAACAGGGATGTGCCGACAATTCCAGCACCCCACGGGCACAGGGAGGAGCGTGCAAAAAGCGCGGGGAATCGGCGCAGGGAGGCGTCTGAAAGAAGCCAGCATTCTTAAGAAGATGTTTTCCTTGACAGTGAGGACATTCCTTGTAAATGACGGACGCCGGCAGATTTTGAGACAGAGCCCAAACACGAGTCTGTCCATGGTTCACGCAAATAGAGCGGTTATAAAGAGCTGTTGTGTAGCTGCTCTCCCAACAGCCTCTGAATGCAGGAAAACATCTTAAGAATGTGAAATCGTGAGAAAAATGCCAATTCACGAGGCACACGCCGCCCACGCCCGATAGAAAATTTCCTCCCTGCACGGAGAGGCGTGGCAATGAAACAGCGATCTCTCATTGGGCTACATTGAAAATTTTGTCCGCCAATGACAACGCCGAAAGGAATAATGTTTCGAAGAGGAGTTGAGCTGAGAGATGGATGACGAGCGAAAAGAGAGTGGTCGTGGAGACACCGAGGAAGCGAGAGGACATGGGCGCTCTTCCACCCAGTGCGTACATCCGCCTTCCGACGCCGTGATAGCACAGCTTCGGCCACGAAACCGACAACGGGAGACAACGCGGAGACCGTACCCCTGGGACCCGCCGCAACGCCGCGAATGCTGATGAGAGCGGCCGACACTCGCAGCACAGCTCCGAGCCGACGCTCCACACCGACGCAGCGCCTGCCTCCGACAGCACTACACGACAAACGATAATGAAAAATGGCGAGACGATTCGTCCCCTCCTCCTTCCCCTTAATAACTGGGTCGTGTCCATGCCCAGTCAAATCAGCCCTGAGATTTATAATTTTGTTTTACTTTGCCTAAACAGCACGAAAATCAGTACATTTTTTTCATGGTTTGATCATATAAGCAATCTTTGACATTCATAAATGAACCCCTTAATTACGAACCATTTGCGCTTGATTTCATTTAATTTCTCGAGTTCAGTACAATTTTGGCGCCCAACGTGGGGCCACCTGGTTGGTAATTTTCACGGTTTGTGATGTCATAAAAATAATTTCAGGAGTTTACTACACGTTCCTCTAATTCACATCGAAGGGTCAGTTTTGAACCTTGAGATACACTACAGATAAGTCTGTAATCACAACCAACTAATACAGGGTATAGCCTCAAAAGGAATATCGTCATGTTTTGTTGTCTTTTTATTTGCTGATGTATGACGCAAATGCCCCATAATCATTATGTTACAGGAGAAAGACGGTATCTGGTATCGGTAGGTTCAGTTGACGCGAAATATCCTATAGGTGGGAAAACTGTTTGTATGGATAAAAACGCAGTAACAACTACTACAGGTATTACAAACGGAGAGAAATACAGGCCAGCCACGGTTCAATGAACAAAAAGTGCTAATGCACATTCGTTTATGTGAAAGGCAGTCTCTTCTCAATGAGGTCAGACACTGTAACTTGCGGAAGTGATGTCCACTATTACGAAACAAGGAAGAGAAATAATATAGATTTAGAATACATTAGATTAACTAAATGACAAAATAGTTTTATATACATGCCTAAAGTTGCGTAATTAACTGTTCCTGTCATTACCAATATATCTCTCTTCACAAAAAAAAGCGAAATGCATGAATATAACACTAGGACCAAAACCAATCCCTACAAAGAGCTCTAATGGTTATAATTAGTACGGAAAACAGTCAGGTTCATGGGTACATATGAATCCAGCAACATACTGCAGTGCATTAAATGTCATGTTCAGACTGTGGTGAAGTTAAGGTATGAATTAAAGAAGTTTGTATTGGGGAACTCCCACTCCACTGAGGAGTATCTTCATAGAAACTCCTAAATTTAATGTTTAGGGTGAAAGTAAAATTAGAATTAGCAATGTAACACAGTAATGTAATGTCATTTCACTTTATTGCACTTAAATTAAGTGTACATTCTTCATTTCTTACGATACTGCAGAGGCCACTTTCCGTGGGACCCGTAATACGACTGATGTAATGTCATTTACCTACCATACAATTACTTTAAAAAGTATTATATCTACAGAATCTGTTAAATGACAGTTGTGTTTACGAGATACCGGAATTAAACAACAGAACGAAATTATAAACCTAAAATGTAATTTTAGTCTAAAATCTTCTTACTGTCTATCTGCAGAATTCAGTTATCAAAATCCATCTCATTTACATGATCAGCGGCTGCTCAGTAAATATCAATATGACTTCTCAAACAGCATAGTGATACACTGCAATTATAGCCCACTGAAGATAGAAATACCTGACCCACTTAGGCCACCATAGTGCATATAAAGGTCATAATTAATGCCACCATGCCTTGTTATTGGGGTATGTACAGTCTATACTGACATGACGTATTATACTAGAGGGCTGTGTTTGAATGTATTACTTATGTGCACTGAATTAAATTGACTGAAATGTATGTCTATCAATGACACGAAATGGCATTGACTAATTGGAAACATTCCAGGAATGCTGAACCTCCTATGGATAAATGTGTCAGACCGCGACTCAAACCTGGAATGTTTTGCTTTTTGCGAGAAGCCGCCTTAAATATTATACTATCTGAGCACTCTTCGAATACCGGCAACGATTTTTATCTATTCATCCATATCCACTACTTTGCAACTTCAGCTTCTCTCACTCGTATGCACAGGTATTGTCTGAATCCATCATATCTTCAATTATTTCATCCGCATTGACTCCATGCCATAAGCCGTTCTTATCCATAGTGATGCTATTCCACATATACTGTCCTAGTGTTCAGAAATACACTCTAAGACAAAGAAAAACTCACCACGAAGGAATTATCCAAATGGGACGGAAATCACTGGATGTGATCTAAAAGTACATACAAACAAATTATTCCAAAATCAGAACAATTGTTCGATTTATTCAGGAGAAAGAGATTCACAAACTGACCAAGTCAGTAACGGATTGATCCACCTCTGGCCCTTATGCAATAGTTATTCGGCTTGGCACTGATTGATAGAGTTATTGGATGCCTTCCAGAGGGACACTGTGCCAATTTCTGTCAAATTGGAACGTAATATCGTCAAAATCCCGAACTGGTTGGAGGATCCTACCCATAATGCTCTAAACGATCTCAAATCAGGAGAGATTCGCGACCTTGCTGACCATGGTAGTGTCTGAGAAGCACGAAGACAAGCAGCAGAAACTCCAGCTGCGTGCAAGCGAGCATTGCCCTGCTGAAATGTAAGCCCTGGATGGCTTGCCATGAAGGGCAACAAAACGGGACGTAGAGAATCGTCGACGTACCGCTATGCTGTAATGGTGCCGCAGATGACAATCACCAAAGAGGTCTTGCTATGACAAGAAACGGCACCCCAGACCGTCACTCCTGGTTGTCAGGCCAAATGGCGTGCAACCGTCAGGTTCTTACCACGCTCCCAGGCGTCTCTAGACACTTCTTCGTTGGTCATCGTGGCTCAGTTTGAGGAAGGACTCACCACTGAAGACAGTTTTACTCCAGTCAGCGAGATTCCTAGCCGAAGACGTTTTTGGAGACACTCTGGACAGCAATGGGATACCAACTTGCCTGCAGCCCGCCATACGGTCTGACACCTAGGAGTGATGTTCTGGGGTGCCATTTCTTTTCATTGTGGGACCTATTTGGTTGTCATTTGTGGCACCCTTACAGCATAGTGATACGTCGACGATATTCTACGCCCCCTTTTGTTGTCCTTCGTGGCAAGCAATCCTGGGCATATACTTCAGGAAGATAATGCCCGCTTGCACACGTCAAGGGTTTCTATTGCTTGTCTTCTTGCTTGCCAAACCCTGTCTGGACCGTCAAGGTCGTCGGATCTCTCCACAGCTGAGGACGTTTGAAGTATTATGGGCAGATCCCTCCAACCAGTTAGGGATTTTGACGATCTAATTGGACAGATTTTGGCATGATATATCTTAGGGGGACATGCCACAATTCTATCAACCAGTGCCAAACCATATAAGTGTTTGCATAAGGGCCGGAGGTGGACCAATGTGTTATTGACTTGCTCAATTTGTGCACCTCTTGCTCTTAAATAAATTATCAAATTTTTATGAATCTACCAATTTCCGCCCCCATTAAAATAATTTCTTTGCTATAATTTTTTTAGACTCCAATTAAAGGGATAATGAACACGCATGCAGTTACTGCCACCTACTGGGCACATGCAGAAATGAAAACAAGCAATGCATAGGATGTACATGATGGAAATTATTTGCTACACTCAGGCAGAGAGAGTATAGTTAATTCTCTGAGCTAGAAATTAACTTCGATTTAACACTTATGTGTGCTACATAGGGACTGAGGAGGCTATACCACTCAGCCGCTTTTTCATTTGATACTTCAAAACAAAGGATTTTAGATTTACACAGTCACTCTTAGTAGTGGGACAACCTTCATTATACCCCATTTTGTTAGTGCGGGTTGCCTACATCAGGGGCAGGTATGCAGTCAGGGGCAAACCTATTGTTCTCCTTTAATTGACAGGTTCTGCTAATTGTTCTGCTAAAAGGATCCTTCATTTTCATTGACGGGCACTTAACCTATTCTTCCCCCACCCACTCCCACACCCTTCCCCACTGAGGAAACCTCCACCTCGCTGCTACAGGTACACTTTCAGGTCTGAGTTATTGGAATAGATCCTTTCACTCTTATCAATTTGATTGACTACTGTATTAAATTGCTCAATTAATTTAACTCTCACATACTGGTAAACCCCCGACCCTGCCCCCCCTCCCCCCCAGAAAATGGTGGGAAGTTCAAATTCTATCAGGACTATCCAACACACCACGGCTACCTCCACTAACCTAAGAAAATAGCGGGATAAAAGGGCACTTTGGCTACCTCCACTAACATAAGTCTTCCGACTGCCACCTCTTCCTAGGAATTGGATGTATAGGACTCAGACTGTCCTTGATAGGGTAGATAAAAGTCTTTATTTCCAATCTTTATCCAAACAATTAGAGGCAGTACTGCCATCAAGTGTGTTCACCCCAAGGTCCAGAGTCCAACTGACATAATACACAGTACTGCCACCAGAGGGTGCTGTCATTCCTTCCAAGACATTATCCAAGATGGCGGTCTGGTGGTGGAGAGGAAGGATCTCATAATAGGAAATTCAAGGGTATTTTGTTTATTTATAAAAAAATCAGTTTCTTGGGATTGGATTTCTCTTGCTCATCATTCTCTGCTGTTTGGAAACATATAGGTCTTCTAAGAAGTAATAACATATATATGTTATATAACCTAATGTTTGGCACTGTAGTCTGGGTGTCTTAACCTAATGTCTGGCCCTTTGTTGGCACTTAACCTATTGTTCTGTTAAGTGGCTTTCCATGTCATCCCCATTTCCTTAAACTATTGTACTGCCTTTGATACCAAATTAAGTAACTTGTTATGTCCTCCCACCATTTTCTGGCACGCTTTTCGAATTTCACATGCTTTTGAACGCCATTTCTGGCGCATTCGTCTTTGTCACCCACCTCCTTAAACTATCGTACTATGTTTTACATAAAAATTATGCAAATTAACGTCGTGTTCCGCACTTAACCTGCTGTTCTGCTCCATGTCACCCACTCAAACACACCCTCCCCTTAACTATTGTATCACTAACACACATTAATATAAAAAGTTTATGCAAATTAATAGCATCAGTATTCTTCACGTCTTGGGTATTTTTTTTCTTTATTCATGGCATCCTATTGGTCGGTCAAATCGGTGGAATATAGTTTAAACAAAAAATCACTAATAAAGAACACATCCTGCCAGCCCCAGTAGCATACCTTTCACAATAATTCTGCTGGACTGCACATGCTTAGAATCTAATTTCAACAGTCCACAATAGCAAAGGTTTTTACAATAACATTCCTGATGGCCTGTGAGCTATATACACTTAAAAACTATTCTGACTTGGATGGCTACTAGCAGGAGAAAAACTTATATATATATATATATATATATATATATATATATATATACATTTAACAACTATTCTGTCTTGGATGGCTAGTGGCAGGTGAAAACTTAAAAGCTATTCTATTTATACAAAAATTATGCAATTTAACATAGTGTGCCACACTTAACCTGCTGTTCTGATCCATGTCACCCACTCATACACACCTTTCCCTTAACTACTGCACCGCTAACACCACACAGGCTACACATACAATGTGTATGAACAAATATATCAATATATAAATTTTACCTATTATATATACAGTGTGTTACAAAAAGGCTCGGCCAAACTTTCAGGAAACATTCCTCACACACAAAGAAAGAAAATTTTATTACTTCTCTTCAAATCACATTAATCATGGAATGGAAACACACAGCAACAGAACGTACCAGCGTGACTTCAAACACATTGTTACAGGAAATGTTCAAAAGGTCCTCCGTTAGCGAGGATACATGCATCCACCCTCCGTCGCATGGAATCCCTGATGCGCTGATGCAGCCCTGGAGAATGGTGTATTGCATCACAGCCGTCCACAATACGAGCACGAAGAGTCTCTACATTTGGTACCAGGGTTGCGTAGAGCTTTCAAATGCCCCCATAAATGAAAGTCAAGAGGGTTGAGGTCAGGAGAGCGTGGAGATCATGGAATTGGTCCGCCTCTACCAATCCATCGGTCACCGAATCTGTTGTTGAGAAGCGTACGAACGCTTCGACTGAAATGTGCAGGAGCTCCATCGTGCATGAACCACACGTTGTGTCGTACTTGTAAAGGCACATGTTCTAGCAGCACAGTTAGAGTATCCCGTATGAAATCATGATAACGTGCTCCATTGATCGTAGGTGGAAGAACATGGGGTCCAATCAAGACGTCACCATCAATGCCTGCCCAAACGTTCACAGAAAATCTGTGTTGATGACGTGATTGCACAATTGCGTGCGGATTCTCGTCAGCGCACACATGTTGATTGTGAAAATTTACAATTTGATCACGTTGGAATGAAGCCTCATCCGTAAAGAGAACATTTGCACTGAGATGAGGATTGACACATTGTTGGATGAACCATTCGCCGAAGTGTACCCGTGGAGGCCAATCAGCTGCTGATGGTGCCTGCACACGCTGTACATGGTACGGAAACAACTGGTTCTCCCGTAGCACTCTCCATACAGTGACGTGGTCAACGTTACGTTGTACAGCAGCAACTTCTCTGACGCTGACATTACGGTTATCGTCAACTGTACGAAGAACTGCCTCGTCCATTACAGGTGTCCTCGTCGTTCTAGATCTTCCCCAGTCGCGAGTCATAGGCTGGAATGTTCCGTGCTCCCTAAGACGTCGATCAATTGCTTCGAACGTCTTCCTGTCGGGACACCTTCGTTCTGGAAATCTGTCTCGATACAAACGTACCGCGCCACGGCTATTGCCCTGTGGTAATCCATACATCAAATGGGCATCTGCCAACTCCGCATTTGTAAACATTGCACTGACTGCAAAACCACGTTCGTGATGAACACTAACCTGTTGATGCTACGTACTGATGTGCTTGATGCTAGTACTGTAGAGCAATGAGTCGCATGTCAACACAAGCACCGAAGTCAACATTACCGTCCTTCAATTGGGCCAACTGGCGGTGAATAGAGGAAGTACAGTACATACTGACGAAGCTAAAATGAGCTCTAACATGGAAATTAAGCGTTTCCGGACACATGTCCACATAACATCTTTTCTTTATTTGTGTGTGAGGAATGTTTTCTGAAAGTTTGGCCGTACCTTTTTGTAACACCCTGTATATATATATATATATATATATATATATATATATATATTGTTCTTTATCTTTTTATCCTTTCTTTTCCACACATTCTCTCTATGTATGTATATATATACATGTACATAGAACACGAAATATTTACACGACACACACACGCACACACACACACACACACACACACACACACACACACACAATATTACTTACACTATGAATTAAGGGTCATACTACTACTCTGCAGACTACCTCTCTCTCTCTCTCTCTCTCTCTCACACACACACACACACACACACACACACACACACACACAATCACTCAATCAGAGTCCCCCACCCTCTCTCTCGCTACTACTAGGGTTGTTCTTATTACATTCAGAAAGTGAAAGTTTACGTCTAGAAGCACTGCGTGTGGATACAGCTTCCGCAGGCGACTTTTGAAGCAACTGATGTGTATTATTTGGCTGTGTTTGGAACTGGTTGCCGCGAAACTTTCGTTTGGGGTTAAATTTCTTTACTCTAGGGGTTTGTAGAATAGGAAACACACACACAGAAACAAAACAACACACAATAACTACAAAACCACACGCTTATGAAATTCCAAAGTTATATATTCGAACCATAGCCCACTAGGCATGCCTGTACTTTGATTCTGCGAGACAGTGCCTTCTAGAATACACCTGTGTTAACGATCCATAACTAATGATGGAAAAAACGGAAGAACAAAATAATGCATCACGTATTCTGACGCACTTCAGACTGACAGATGGGTGTGGCTCTTGTGCAACATTATGTTCAACCTCAATTTTAGAACGAACGGAAAACGACAATGCCCATAAACTATACATTTTTGAAATCAGTATGAATGCTGTTTTCTAGAGACCAAGAAAATTTTTTTCTAATTTTTGGTCATTTTCACGAGCATGTCCCCTTAATACACTGTATAACTTGAACTGCATGTTTTAGAAATACACAAGTATAATTTCGTAATGTTCTAAATGTGAAATGCGAACACAACACGGTCGAAGACAATTGTGGACAAGGTCCCACAAAGATAGGAAAGTTAGATATCTTGAAAATACTATCTTTCTACAAAAACGAATTATTTATCAAAATACATAAAGATTAGTTCGAAATTTGTACCACGCTTGAAAGAAACCAAGATTTGTCTGTGTCTTTTATCAAAACATCTAAAGATTTGTTGTACAAAACTGCAAGACACTCATGGCACTACTGTAAATTTAAATGGGATACTAATTGGCACTTGTGAAGAACAATAGGTCAATCTTTGTACTACATTATAAAGAAACCAAGAAATTGTTTAATTTTGAAAAGAAACATGGGACTACTAATCTAACTTGCCGGTTAAAGTGCACTTATCAAGTACTGATTTGTGCTGTTATACAGTTTAAACTACATGACCCATTAATTCAATAGCTTACTGAATAGTAGTAATACACATTGATTTAGATAAGATATGACAGATGCTATACTTTCAACTGCCCACTTCCAGCTACTTTCCAAAGTCAGCCAAACATTACAGCTACTCCATGCTAGAGTACTTTTATGTTCTCTCGTTGTCTCTGTAGAGCTGTACCGTGGGAGGCAAGGAGAGGATTTTGTTTGGTGGCCGGTATCCTCTTTCTATAACTCAAACTGCACGCATATATTAACTGAGTTCTTTATTCATGATAATGGAAAGTTTACTTAAGATAGTCGCTGTGATACAAGCTCTTCTGTATAGTCCAAGTTAGCCTCACTGTTGGTGAAGTACAAAGTCCACTATGTTCACAGTTAAGGTTGCTATGTGCTGCCTGTCTCTGAGTTAGCGGTGGAGCTAACTGCCAATTCCCGCTGGGCTGCGACTGATGACACTGGAACTTACTTGGTGCGACAGACTGCGACAGACTCGCCCTCCAGTCGATGGCAGTGATCTAAATACTGGCAGCAGAGAGGGCGTTGGTGGCGTATTTCCTGCAAGTCTGTTGTTGGCCTCTATCTATCGCCTCGCAACCACTTTGAAGCATGGTTTGCTGGCACCGGCTTATGCCAGCACATTACCCCTCCCCCCCCCCCCCCCCGGCCCACCGAACGCTGCACCGTTGTCACTTAGTGAGGCTGCATAACAACAACAGGGGAGGAAGGCAGGATGCTGGACGTAGGGATGGGCTGGGAGCCATGACTGTGGAGGATGGCATACTCCTGACCATACCCTGCCATCTAGCTTGCGAGGCAACACTAACATCCTCTGGAAAACTGCTTCCAGGGCATACATCCAGGCCTGAGGGCGTGTGCTGGGGCTACGACGGCCACAGCGCGTCCAGGACCATGGGGTTGACGAGCTAGGACGGCGGAGGCGAGGGAGCATCGTCCATCTGCTCCTCCTGGGGTGCCCTCGTGGCACCAGTGGGCAGCTGCGAAGGCCAGGCAGTCCTGTGAAGCCATGAATTAGGGGGAAGAAAAGCAGCAGAATCACAGGGCAAATGACACGCGTGGATTTAGTTCTGGCGGTGACACTGCAAACTATCGGGACCTGCATTTAAATACATAGAAGAGCCAATGCGTTCCTGGATTACGTTTCTTTCCCAGCGCCCATGGTTTCCATAAACCCTGAAAAGAACAAGATCGCCCGGCGCAAAATGATACTTGCGGACCACTGGCGGCGCCGGATGCTGCGGGGTGTGTAGCAAATGTAGCAGCTTCCGATGGCGGCGGCCAAGCAGAAGTTTCACTGGTGATGGTCCGTCTCGTGGGTGGGAGGGATAGGAAGCGAGAAAGAGTTGCAGTGGCTGTTCCCGTATGTGGGTGGTGTGAAGCTTCGCCATCTGTTGCTTGAAATTGCGTACTTCTGGCAGACCTTCGACGCTAAATATGGAGGACAATGCTTGAATGGTGTTACGTGACGTGGTAGATTTCATAGGCACCAAAAATGGAAATTTGCTAAAAACGTCTACCACTATGAGCCAACGAGTGTTCCAAAAAGATCCTGCAAATTCAGTGTGCACTCGTTGCTATGGCGATTGAGTCTTAGGCCAAGCTGAGAAAGTCTGTGGCGGAGCGGATTGGTTTTCCATGCATCCGCGACACTGTGACGTCATCTGTTCAATGTGGACGTCCATGCCCTGCCAAGTACAGTGCTGCCGCGCTAACTGTATAGTGCGAACAATTCCAAAATGTCTTTGATAGGGCAATCGCAACACATCCTTTTGCAACACTTGAGGAATAAGCACACAGGATTGTCCACTGTCATTCTGAACTAGAATCACACCCTGCTGAACTGAAAGGCTATGCCGACGTGCAAAATATCGGCGTACAACTGAGTTCTGGATACCGTTCAATGAACGAGACCAAAAAGTACGAATATAATGCAACAAAATATTGAGGTCTGGATCTGCTTCCGTGGCCTGTGCAGTTTTTCTTTAGTGCAAGGGAAAAGATCCAGCAATTCAAGAGTCCTGCGCGTCGATGTGGCAACAAGATGCGGCAGCTGTATCAAAATGAGAGTCTGGGCCAAGGCGAGATAGTGTGCCTGCATTTCCATGCTTTGCCGTAGGTCTGCACACAATTTCATACTGATACTACGGATGCAACAAAGCCCAGAGGTGCAACTTTTGAGCAGTGCGCATAGGAATCGGCTCTGACGGATGAAACAAGGACTGCAAAGGCTTGTGAACTGTCCCTAAATAGACTTTGTGATCATACAAATAGTGAAAGAATTTAGTCACACCATAGACAACAGCGAGAGCCTCTTTTTCTATTTGAAAATAATTGCACTGAGTTCGAGTTAACAACTTCGAGGCAAAAGCAATAGGTCTGCCTTGCGCACCAGTTCTGTGCGAAAGCAAAGCGACGATTCCGTAGGAAGAGGCGTCGACTTGCAAAATTACTGGCTTGGCAGGGTCAAAATGCACTACACATCTGTCACTGAGCCAGACATCTTTGAGTTTCTGAAATGCGTCTTGACAGTCTCTGGTGCACACAAAAGGTACATTTTTGCGACGGAAACGATGCAATGGAGGCGCGATCTGAGCGGCATTCGGTATGAACCGAATGTAGTACGTCATCTTACCTAGTACTGACTGCAGTTCAGACAAATTACGAGGAACAGACAGGTCACGAATTGCAAATAAATGAGACTGGAGTGGGTGCACAACATGACTATTTATCACATGACCGAAGTACTGTAGTTCAGCTTGAAAAAAGTCACACTTTTATAGACGACACTTGAGTCCTGCTTCTGACAACACTCGATAATGAGCACGCAAATTGACAATGTGTTCTTCTGGTGTACCGCCTGAGACAACAATGTCGTCAAGGTATTTGAACAAAATGACACTTCGACAGTCAGCTGGTCCAAATAAAGTTGAAATATGGTGGGTACAGAAGCACTGCCCAAGGGCAAACGCAAATATTTCAATATTCCTAAGTGTGTATTTAGAACAAACACTTTCCGTGATTCTTCATCCAAAGGAATTTGCAAATAGGCATCACGCAAATCTATCTTAGAAAAGTAACGTCCTGCACCAAGCCCCCTCAGGTCGAGGTAAAGTATGTCGACTACTGTCTGTAGGTTGACTGTAGACTTGAAGTCAACACAAATGCGAATGCGACCAGAAGGCTTAGGCAACAAAACTAGTGAACTTACCCATTGATTAGCTTGAATGAGAGCAATTACGCCATTATCCTGCAGTTCTTTCAATTCACTGGCTACTTGGTCTCTTAAAACAACTGGAACAGGGCGGGGCATTGTCTTTCAATGTAATATGCGTTACAAAGTTATTAGCTTTCCTGTCCCTTCTGAAAATAGTTCAGGAAATTCTTTAAGCAAGCTGTATACACTGTCTTGTGTTACAAATGTAGAGACCAACAGTACATTGTCGTGGATGCTGAGGTCAAACAAATCAAAGGCATCTAAACAGAATATGTTCTCACTGTCTCTTGACTTGAACACAGTAAAGTTCACTGTTCTAGTGTGAGCAGGCAAACTCAACATGACCCTACTGGAACCTGTGTGAATAGCTTTGCACTTTTTTGGTATGCGATATGCGGGATGTTTCCACTACTGGCATTGCGTGTTGCCCTCGGGCTCTCGGAATACTGTCAGAGAGAATCGTCCTGTTGCACTGTAACACCATCCCCTACACTGTCAATCGGACAAAGAATACACTACAGCAATATGGCTGGGGAACACTGCAATATACGGGGCTATTACAAACGATTGAAGCGATTTCATAAATTCACTGTAGCTCCATTCATTGACATATGGTCACGACACACTACAGATACGTAGAAAAACTCATAAAGTTTTGTTCGGCTGAAGCCGCACTTCAGGTTTCTGCCGTCAGCGCGCTCGAGAGCGCAGTGAGAAAAAATGGCGGCAGGAGCCGAGAAAGCGTATGTCGTGCTTGAAATGCACTCACATCAGTCAGTCATAACAGTGCAACGACAGTTCAGGACGAAGTTCAACAAGGATCCACCAACTGCTAACTCCATTCGGCGATGGTATGCGCAGTTTACAGCTTCTGGATGCCTCTGTAAGGGGAAATCAATGGGTCGGCCTGCAGTGAGCGAAGAAACGGTTGAACGCGTGCGGGCAAGTTTCACGCGTAGCCCGCGGAAGTCGACGAATAAAGCAAGCAGGGAGCTAAACGTACCACAGCCGACGGTTTGAAAAATTTTACGGAAAAGGATAAAGCAGAAGCCTTGCCATTTACAATTGCTACAAGCCCTGACACCCGATGACAAAGTCAAACGCTTTGAATTTTCGGCGCGGTTGCAACAGCTCATGGAAGAGGATGCGTTCAGTGCGAAACTTGTTTTCAGTGATGAAGCAACATTTTTTCTTAATGGTGTAGTGAACAGACACAATGTGCGAGTCTGGGCGGAAGAGAATCCTCACGCAATTCACCAAAAGTTAACATGTTTTGTGCAATCTCACGGTTTAAAGTTACCGCCCCTTTTTCTTCTGCGAAAAAAACGTAACAGGACACGTGTATCTGGACATGCTGGAAAATTGGCTCATGCCACAACTGGAGACCGACAGCGCCAACTTCATCTTTCAACAGGATGGTGCTCCACCGCACTTCCATCACGATGTTCGGCATTTCTTAAACAGGAGATTGGAAAACCGATGGATCGGTCGTGGTGGAGATCACGATCAGCAATTCATGTCACGGCCTCCACGGTCTCCCGACTTAACCCCATGCGATTTCTTTCTGTGGGGTTATGTGAAAGATTCAGTGTTTAAACCTCCTCTACCAAGAAACATGCCAGAACTGCGAGCTCACATCAACGATGCTTTCGAACTCATTGATGGGAACATGCTGCGCCGAGTGTGGGAGGAACTTGATTATCGGCTTGATGTCTGCCGCATCACTAAAGGGGCACATATCGAACATATGTGAATGCCTAAAAAAACTTTTTGAGTTTTTGTATGTGTGTGCAAAGCATTGTGAAAATATCTCAAATAATAAAGTTATTGTAGAGCTGCGAAATCGCTTCAATCATTTGTAATAACCCTGTACTCTTACAGCCCGGATCATTCATCGCGTGATCTACACATCTTTGGCGACCTGAAAAAAGACATGTGTGGACGTTAGTTTCAGTCGGAGAAGGAAGTGCAAAAGTGGGTTCATTTGTGCATCCGTCAGAAGCCGACACCAGTCTATGAAACAGGAATTGATGCTCTCATCTCCCAGTGGGGTAAATGTGTTAATGTGTGTTGTGATCACTTTTGGCTGAAACCATTCCATTGTACCACTGTGGTGGGTGTCCTCATTTTTTTTTTTTTTGTTTTTGTTTGCGTGTCACATTTGATCTAGTAGCACACATGTTCTGTCGTTGATGTTCTCTTAGAACGTTCTTTCGCAAGCTGCAGAAAAGTCTATAGTTCCACATAAAAGAGAACAAAGTCGATGTCATAATTTGGCGACTATAAGCGATATAGTTACTTGCGAATGACAGTAAATTCTTCATGTTATACGTCATAACTTGGAGAAAACTGCACCTCGATATATTTATTTATTCTGGATATATCGGGGTGGTCTGTCTTTGCTGCCTCACCTTGTATTTAAAGTCAAATCTTTGCTTCCTTTTCTAACGCAATTAAAAATAACCTCAACGCAATTAAGTAATGGAAACCCTTGAGGTCAAACTGCAGTGTTGTGTAGACTAAAAAAAGCAGATTTTCATAACCATCAGATGACTGCTCAATTCAGCAGACTTTTTAATTGTTATTAATTAGTTTATCGGTGCTTTTGGTTGCTTATTTTCACTACTTTGTGAACGATGGAGTAGGAAGAATGGAAACGTTGACTGTTCACCACACAAAATATTCTTATTTACCTTAAGTATTTTTCTTCAGAATGACAGCAGAATATCCAGTCAGAAAAACTGACAAGAAGAAGCTGGTAATGTAGGTATAAATCCAAGTCCAGTGTCATAATTTATGAGACCCCTACAGCATCTGAGCGGGGTGGCGGGAGGGAGTGGGCGTCAATGATGGTCTCATAAACTATAAAACCTCTTTACTGCCCCCACAAGAAGGTGACAGTCTGCTGCCGTAGAAATGAAGTCTTTGGCAAAAAGACGCAAGCATAGGATATTTTGTTGTGGTTAAGTAGCGTGTAATGGCTATAATCCAGCTCACAGTGACCACTATTAAAATAAAGCAGTTGCAGTTTGTTATCATGAGAAAACAGTGTATGGACAGCTTCTGTAGATTCCAAACTGTCTACCCGTCTATGCCGTCGCACCTTGATAGTTCTCACATAAATATGGTGGTAGCCTAGAGGTTTCAGTCGTGTGAAGCATCAGGAAATAAATTAATAACTCTCTGTTCCGACTTTATGGTGCTGTATAGAAAATCACCGCCATGCCCAGCTTAGTGAACTTCCCGTTAATTTTGGTTCTCTTTGTTTTACGCATACTACAAGTTGAAAAGCTCATCAGACAAGATGCTTACCACCTTTAGTGACAAAGCATCAGCAGCAATAGTCGTATTATAAACCATTACGAATAGGTGATACTTGTCATTCCTTCAGCATTTATGGACTGTATGACAGTTTTGCTGAAGGATAGCTTACTGTAAATATTACTGTCACCGTTCTGTGTTCCTTATTCCACTCTCTGCCGGCAACTGCCTCTCCTTTCATATTAGTAGCAACTGAATCCGAACTCGCTCTGCACATATTTTCTGGCTTCAGTTTCTTCACAGCTTTTTGAGCCCTTTTTGTGTCACTGCGTACGCGTTCCTTGCACAGCAGACTTTTTTGATGTGGAACTCAATGTTATTTGTAGCTTATGAAGTCTGTGAATGTTTAAGTCATGCATTCAGCGCTGTGCTATTGTCTTTTTGTTTGTGTTCCTCTGTTTTTCAGTCAGTGCCAACTACAGCACTCTTAAGAAATACTTTTTCTGTGTCTATAATGATCAAAAGACATGTTTGCTACACATGATGTTTCAAGTATAATCACTGGAGATGGACGTATCTGGTAAATGAACTTTTCAATTTTCAGTATGTTTAAGACAGAAAAACAAAAATAGTTATAACAGTTATTGGTTTATGAAGCTTAGTTTGAAGTTGGTGCATCTGAGTATTATCACCAACTACGCTCTAATCTCTAAATCCAGTTACAGAAATGGGAACAAAATGCAATGGCTTATACTTTGCTATTACGTACTGTCCTGGCAGAAGCAGAAAGTGACATCATCGAGTGTGCAGTATCATAAGTTTCTCGCCCTGGGACTATGGACTATTGAAGGTAGAGAGACGAATTATGATGGAGAAGTTTTCTTAAGATTTCCTTATTGATTTTCGATCTGTCAGTCTGCTGTTCAAAGAGAATGCGTTGATGAGGAATCACAAAACATCCTAGTTAACAACAGTCCCTTTGGCTCGTACAGACATAAGTGCTTGACTTTTGACAACTATTCTGCAGTAGGTGTATTATGCCGTTTCTAGCGAAATATAGGGCAAAATATAAATTATTTAAAAATCTATGAAACACCGCAAATATCGCGAAATTTCAAGCAAAAAACAAGATTTTGCCAAAAAGTCGATTTTAATATCAAGAAAAGTCAAATCGATGCAAGCGAAAAGCAGTCGCCGCTTTCTCAAGTATTTCATCATCTTCTGAGGATTCTTACCAATAATTTCGAACGTACACATCATTTTTCCAAAGAATTTTCCAATATGTTCCAAATATTTCAAATGCAAATCATGAAATTTCAAGCATAAAATCTAAATATAAAAGTTTCAAATCATTTCCTCATTTCCACCTCCCTTTTTTCTCGAAAAAGTGGAAATAAAACTAGAAAATCCAGTAAAATAAGTAATAATCTTTTCACTACTCTCACTCATTTATACATTACTAATTTTATGTTCAGATAATTTTTTTTCGATATGAATGGGTCTCTTCAATGTTAGAAAAGTTATCATTTTAAATACATTCTAAAAGAAACATTAAGGGTCTTACTCGATAAATCTATCAGAATGTAATTATCACATACACATGATGCATTGAGAGTTATGATACTAAAATTATTCTGAAATTTTACTGATATTATGAGTTTACAAGATGATTCTGACTACTGGGAACGTAACTTAGGAATCAAAGAACGTATAACTGATTTATTTTTCAATGAAAAACATAAATATAAAATGTTAATTTTATAAAAACTATATATATCTTAAAGATAAATTTTACGTAAAGTCATACATTTTATGATGTCCATATGGTAATGCAACTACACTATGCGATAAAAGTATCCGAACACCTGCCTGAAAATAACTTACAAGTTCGTGGCGCTCTCCATCGGTAATGCTGGAATTCAATATGGTGTTGTACCACCCTTAGCCTTGATGACAACTTTCACTCTCGCAGGCATATATACAGTCAGGTGCTAGAAGTTTTCTTGGGGAATGGCAGCCCATTCTTCAACGAGTGCTTCCCTGAGGAGTGGTATCGATGTCGGTCAGTGAGGCCTGGCACGAAGTCGGCGTTCCAATACATCCCGCAGGTGTTCTATAGGGTTCAGGCTAGGACTCTGTGAAGGCCAGTCTATTATAAGGATGCTATTGTCGTGAAACGACTCCGCCACAGACCGTGCATTATGAAACTTGTGTTCGATCGTGTTGAAAGATGCAATCGCCATCCCCGAATTGCTCTTCAACAGTGGGAAGCGAGAAGGAGCTTAAAACATCAATGTAGGCCTCTGCTGTGATATCGTCATGCAAAACAACAAGAGGTGCAAGCCTCCTTCATGAAAAACACGACCACACCATATCACCACCGCCTCCGAATTTTACTGTTGGCACTACACATGCTGGCAATGACGTTCACCGGGCATTCGCCATACCCACATCCTGCCATTGGATCGCCACATTACGTACTGTGATTCGCCACTCTACCCAACGTTTTTCCACTGTTCAATCGTCCAATGTTTACGCTCCTTACACCAAACGAGGCGTCGTTTGGCAATAACTGGCGTGATGTGTGGTTCATGAGCTGCCGCTCGACCATGAAATTCAAGTTTCTCATCTCCCGCCTAACTGTCACAGTACTTGCAGTGGAACCTGATGCAGTTTGGAATTCGTATGTGATGGTCTCGATAGATTTCTACCTATTACACATTATGAAACTCTTCAACTGTCGGCCGTCTCTGTCAGTCAACAGATGAGGTCAGCCTGTAACGCTTTTGTTCTCTATGTGTCCACGTTTCCATTTCACTATCACATTGGAAACAGCGGATCTAGGGATGTTTAGTAGTGTGTAAATCTCGGGTACACAGGAATTACACCCAGTCACCTGACCACGTTTGAAGTCTGTGAATTCCTCGAAGCGCACCATTCTGCTCTCTCACAATATATAATGACTACTGAGGTCGCTTATATGGAATACCTGGCAGTAGGTGGCAGCAAAATGCACCTAATACGAAAAATGCATATTTCTCGGGGTGTGCCGGCCGGGATGGCCGCGCGGTTCTAGGCGCCAGAGTCTGGATCCTCGCGACCGATACGGTCGCAGGTTCGAATCCTCCCTCGGGCATGGGTGTGTGTGATGTTCTTAGGTTAGTTAGGTTTAAGTAGTTCTAAGTTCTAGGGGACTGATTACCTCAGAAGTTAAGTCCCATAGTGCTCAGAGCCATTTGAACCATTTTTTCTTGGGATGTCCGGATACTTTTCTTCACTTAGTGTACTTTATTTTCCGAAACATATCTTTTATCATCATGTGGTCTTAATGTCTTTTTATTCACCTCAAAAGAATAAGTTACGTGTTTTATTATTTAGAAATAAATTCGTTCCTCTGTATTGTTCAGTAATATCAAACAAACGACCTTCATAATTTTGTAAGCTTATTTTAATTTTTATAACATATTTCTTTGCTCATTTGGTTTTCTCGCCTCTTTATCTAAACTTTATAAACATACATTCTTGATCTTAAACCAAAAAATTCTTCCATTATTTTTCTGCTACTTTCATCTTTAATTTTACCTAATACATTTTTATTCACTTTAAGAAAACTGTAAATATTATCTTTTGGATAATCACTTGTGTCAAATTTATAAAGGATTTTCTTCATATCTTCATTAAAATCTTATGCAGCTATACACACATCAAAAAAAGTTATGCATCACCCCAGTTCCCAGAATTCTTGAAAATAGACGTTGACTATGGATATTGTATCACAGACACAGTCCCTTTAACTGTTCAGAGATGTCACTAAACCCGCCCAAAGATGTAAACAACCATGCATGAGTAGCGCCTATTAGACAGAGGAGGTCAGACAGCCGATCAGTTCCAGTCATTTCACGAGGAAGAAGATACACAGCTTGTGTTGTCTGTAGTTCTATCATGCCTAGTCGTTTCATACCGCAGTTTGATCGTATCTGCATTGTTACTTTGTTCCGGGAAGTGTCCAGGTGTCTCGGAGTGGACCAAAGCGATGTTGTTTGGACAAGGAGAAGATACAGAGAGATAGGAACTGTCAATGACATGCCTCGCTCAGACCTCCAAATGGCTACTACTGCAGTGGATGACCGCTACCTAGAAATTATGGCTCGAAGGAACCCTGACAGCAACCCCCCGCCCATGGCGAATAATGCTTTTTGTGCAGCCACATGACGGTTTGTTTGCAGCAAGGTGGAGGCTCCCTGCTGTTTTGGGGTGGCATTATGTGGCGCCGACGTACGCCGCTGGTGGTCATCCCCCCCTCCACCTTCACCTAAACGGAACCCAACTCCCCTGGCACAGAACCGCCAAGTACCTTGGCGTAACCTCGGACTCTTGTCTTACGTGGAAACCCTACATAGACGAGGTCCACAGGAAGGTCTGCGCCAGAATGTCCATCCTATACCCAATCCTGAACTCAACCAGCTCCCTTCCCTGCCCAGTAGGAGCAAATGTGTACCAGGCACTGATCCAGCCAGTGATGGAGTATGCATGCCCTGTCTGGGGATACGCGGCAAAGCAGCACCTGGACAAACTCCAGAGGCTGCAGAACCATGCCCTCAGCAGGGTATTGCATTTACCTCTTGGATTCCCCACAGATGATCTGCATGCCGCACCTGAAATCCCACTCCTGAGAGAGTGTTTACAAGACAAGATCTGGCAAGGGCCTTCTATGAGGGTTCTTCCAGATCAGGAAACGCCATCATCCACTCCCTAGATCAGTATGACATGTCCCATGACAAGAACAAGTGCTCAGGACGATCTTCGATGATTAAGTTGAAGAGAAACTCCCAATGTCCAATCCCTAATCCTGCACCTTCCCATTTAACACCAATCATCTCGCCAACCTCAGACAAATACCAGACACAAAACAGAACAATCATCACATTTCACAGACACCAAAAAAGCTACAGATATAACCACACACACACGTACACAGGGGATAAAAGCCGAAAGGCTACAAACTCCCCCTCACACTTCCCCAAAGAGGCGAAAATAATAGATGAGAGCAGCATGCCACTGGTGGTCGTCAAAGGCGCCGCAACAACTGTACGATACGTGAGTGCCATCCTCCGACTGATAGTGCAACCATATCAGCAGCTTAATGGCGAGGCATTCCCCTTCAGGGACCACTATTCGCGCCCCATCATGCACATCATGTGAATGACTTCCTTCAGGATAACGTCATTGCTCGACCAGAGTGGCCAGCATATTCTCCAGACATGAACCCTAACTAACATGCCTGAGATAGAATTGAAAAGGACTCTTTATAAACGATGTGACTCGCCAGCCAGTCTGAAGGATCTACGCCAAATCAGCTTTAAGGATAGAGACAATCTGGACCAATAGTGCCATGATGAACTTGTGGATAATGAATACAGGCATGAATCAATGCAAGAGGACGTCCTACTGGGTATTACAGGTACTGGTGTGTACAGCAATCTGGATCACCACCTCTGAAGGTCTCGCTGCATGGTCATACAAGATGCAATGTGTGGTTTTCATGAGCAAGAAAAGGGCAGAAATGATGTTTATGTTGATTTCTATTCGAATTTTCTATACAGGTTCCGGAATTCTCAGAACTAAGGTGTTGCAAAACTTTTTTTGATGTGTGTATTATAAACATAACTGCCAGTATCTTGATACAATTTTTCAGTTATTTCTCCTTATTTTAGCTCCTAACATTATAGTGAAAATCATACATCTGTTATTTTAATAAATCAAGTACGTCCATTCTAGTGTCAATCTGGTTGTCGAATATAGTTTTTTTTTTTTAGTCATGTGAATTGCAGCAAGATTGTCATTGAACACTATTTTTTCTTTAAAATTTGATTTTTCAACGTGTTTTCACGTTTTTGTATTTGTAACTAATTTTATATTTACTCTGTTCCTAATATTTTCGATCGTCTTTTTTTGTACTGAATGATTCTTTAAGTTGTAGAAATCTTTTTCAAAATCATTTCCCACCCCAGTCCTCATTTCTGCAATTAATCTATATTGTTTTTTCAGTGAATCAGTTTGTTTGGATTTAAAAACTTTGTGTATTTTTGTTACCTTCATTCCAATACATAAGTGAGCCTAAGATTTCCATAGTGAAATATGTACATTTTTGTCATTCAGAGTTGTTAACTTCGTTCTTTAGACCCAGTTGCAATTTAATTTACAGAAGCTGATGGTAAACCAATATTATCTTCACTTAAATTTTTTGGCTAGTCTGGTTCTACTTCAAAAATATGTCGATATTCAGAATAATTTGAAAATTCACTTACTTTTTCTAGAAATAAAATTATTTGTATTATCATATTCAAATCCATCATATAGTGAATATTGACATATAACCCTGTCATATAAATTATTGGCATGTAAATATGTTAAATAATTTGATTGCTTACTTCATCAATAATCTATAAATATTTATTTGCTTTGACCTATCTTATAAACTCCTTTTCCAACCATTAAAATCATATCATAATCACTGAATAATTGAAATGTAAATTTTCTCACTTTTAGCTTCGAATTCCAACTTAAACCTGGTTCAGTTAGATAAAGCTGTATATCAATAAAAAAAATTGTACAAGATTATCTAAAAAACATCAGTTAGCAACAAAACATCAGTTTTGAGATATAAATCATGATATTTAGCAACATTTTTTATTAAATTTCGTCCAAATAAGTCTGGCATTTTTATAAACATCATTACCAAATTCACATTCTTTTATTTTTCCATCAAATGTTTGCTTTGGTGGAAGATCTATCTTCTCAACGTTTTCCCAACGATCCACATAATCATATGGATAACCTACTTTTTTAATTACTAAATTTATTAAATTTTCTGGACAAACTTTTATAATGTTTGTTATTAGAATGAGAATCGTATCCTGATAAATTATCTAAATAAATAGGTACAAAACTTAGATGTTTTAGTTCTAAATTGCAATTATTAGATAATGGATTTGTAGATTTTCCAGTTAAATGATCATTATGAGCCTACTATTCTTTTTTGTGAATAACGATGTACATATATTGAACATGATTTTGATTTATTATATGTTGATTGTTCCTCAGTTGTTAGTGGTCTCATTTCTTCAATGTCACAATACATTTTTCCAATTTCTTCGACTTCTTTTTTCATATATTTGCTAAGTATTTTATGAATAACTTGGTCCTCAATATACAACTGGAGTTCTGTAATCCCCATTGGCATATTTAATACCAAAAAAGAATAGTTTCATATCTTTGATATTTCATTGTATGTGAGTTTTCTCAATGGCATTGACAGTATTTCTTTCTAAAGGCAAACTTCCCAAATCAGCATAAATAACAAATGGATCTTTCATTGTACACCAAAAAAGAATAGTTTCATATCTTTGATATTTCATTGTATGTGAGTTTTCTCAATGGCACTGACAGTTATTTCTTTCAAAAGGCAAACTTCCCAAATCAGCATAAATAACAAATGGATCTTTCATTGTACATTGAAAACATTTAATACGTATACATGAATTTTAATGGGTAATTCAATTTTTAATGGTTTATTAACTGAACAGTTTCGAACTAGGACATACAATTTTTCTTTGTTATTAAAATGTACTAAACATATACCACAAATAAATCTAGAATCCTCATTTTTTAATATTGTTTGAAACAAGTCTAAATAAATCTTTAATCAGACAATACTTTTGTTTGATGTTGTGTCCATCATTTTTATATTTATCAGCTCTCTGGCAATCTTTATTTACAGAGTATAAGACCAATTGTATTGACAATAAAACCATTTTTCATCCTGCTTTTTTTTACATTAGCATAAGATATTTTATTTCTTGCTGGTAAATAGGTGAAAATAAACCTCTTAATACATTATATTTACTAACTGCTATTTGTTAATCAGTACTTCGAGCTAGACTTCAACCAGATTCACGAGTTTGAAATACCAAAACTAAACATATAATTACTTTATTCCATTTCTATAACATTTAACCAAATCTCTTTCAGTCATAATTGTATTATTATGTGTTTAAAATTTAAACTCCATTGTTTTTCATAATCTGATAATTTCATCTTGTTGTCATCAAAAAGTACAAAATTTACTTTCAATCCACTATGAAATTTTAAATTTTTTTCACTAATTCCATAAATTTTTTTTGATGTAGTCAAAACGATTTTCATCTCAAGCAAGTAAACATTGTTCTCTCAATTTATAGATTTTAGTTTATTTTCAAATGTTTTAATAACTAGATATTGATTAACTATTCGTGTTTCTATGTTCCTCACCTAAATTAGCAGAAAAAGGAAATATGTGTTTCAATTGTTGAATTTCATCATTTTAAAAAATTCTGTCATCATTTTCTATTCAAAGTAAGTAATTGTTTCCAAATATTTGTCTTAACGTTTTATGTTAATTATAAAAGTAACTAAATCCTCTTTTCTCAATCTACTATACCCAGTTAAATTATTCCATTAACAACAATCATGAACTTGAGCAACTTTTATCTTTTTCTATTGAGTCGCAATTTACAAGAGAAATAATTTTTTTGAAAAACAAAATATGAGAGTTCAGAATTTATTAGAAATTACCAAAAGTAAATGTAATTTACTTTTTAATATATTCTAGAAGACTACTTTTACATTTACTTGAATATTGTTATATAAAACATAGATTGAACTAAAGATAACAAAAAAATCATATTTTGATAATGAACACAATTATTTGTTAACTCTGATGAACATTTGTTTAATTCTCATAATACTAAGTTTCTTGGTCTGCTCCCAAATATAATTTTTACATTTATTGTGTAATTATTTTTAGATTATGCCTTTGAGAAAAATTGTCAGAACCCTGAATTGCTACAGAAGGAAAACTTTTTTTGTTTTCATCACAATGTGTTCATAATTCGCTATTGATTCTAATATCTCTGAATGTAGATCATTGAAAACATTTTTAAATATCCCTTGTAACAATATTTAGAAATATATTTTCAGCTTCCCTACAGAGTTCACTTACTACTAATAATATTTTTAATGATACTTGCTAAAACATTGTCTATGTATTGTCATATAGCCATCTCTTTATGTTTCTGCAAATAAAAATAATCAGTTGTTTTCCCAACTTCACACACTTCACACATTCTAGTTTTGACACAGTCTGAAAATTAATTCACTAGTTGCCTCATAATGTTCATTTAACAGAACAAATTTTATAAGATTTAAAATATTTTCGGACTTTACAAGTATTAAAAGGAAATGATAAATCATTTCTGATTATTAGTGGATCTGGAATAAACAGTTTAATTTTATCATCTGAAACAGAAGAAACTAAATTTTATTTAAAAGTTCTATTTCTAATTAAAAAAATTCTATTAATTGGAGTTATTGATAGACACAAACTTGTTTACAAAAATAATGACGTTCATGTTTTAGTATCTGGAAAAATAATCCTAGGTTTAAAACTAAAGATGCTGCTGATGATGACAATATAATCAAACCCATAAAGCATTTAAACAAATTGAAGAAATGAAAAAATGATATTAGAAACTTTAAAGCTGTCAGTTTGGATGTACTGAAAAGAAATGAAAAATCTTCTAAATTTATCAGTGAATCAGGTTTATTTAATTTTCAGAGAGGGGTAAATTAAGATATTTAAAAATCGACTAGGAAATATGCTGAATGTAAATTAGAAAAAGAAATAGAACAACTTACATAAGAATTTGAAATTAAACTAAGAATCATAGAAATACAAGCAACAGATCAAGAGTTACAAGAAGTGAAGAAAAAATATAGCATCAAGTAAGATTAATTAAAAAACCATCCAAAATAAAGCAAAATGTTACAATATGTTTTGTAAGAAGGTGATTTTTATGAAGCTGATGGAACAACTAAAAACGTAATTATCAAGATTATCTACTAATAATAATACTGAACATCATTTTATTAAACTAAAATACTACTACATGAGAAACTGTGTCAATTATCATGTTATTGAAGAATTAAATAAATTAGCTTTTATATCACAAATAGGGGGACGACATAAAGAATAACATTAGTGAATTTAGACGATATAAAATATTATAATATGATATCAAATATTTTTTTAGATATTATTGTTGAATTGGGTGTTAAACTAACTAAAATTTACTAATGATTGAGTTAGAGATAAATTATTTAAACTTATTTATATCTCCTCAGAAAATAAAGTCAATAACATATCTCAAGAAATTAAAGCTAAGGATAAAAAAAGATTTCAAAACTGTATTAGAAAATCTCAATGAAGAAAACAGAAAATGTGTAATATAAGATAGATACCCAGTTTTTCCTATCAAAGATGAATTTATTAGAAAATATTTTGAATGACACATGTATATTTCTGGTTATAAAATATAAGGCATATTTAATTTAACTATAGAATGATTAGGGGACATTATCAAATGTGCGTATTAGCCTGTTTGTGATGCAGTCATTAAAGCTTGAGATGTCGCTTGACATAATCATTTACACTACATATTTCATCACCATCAAAATTAAATAAATAATTGATACAAACAACACTCAATTGATTTATGAATTTAGGTACTTTATTGTCATTATGACAAATTGTGGACAGAAAAAACGAGAATGCCAGTATCTTTACGTCTATATAAAATTTTTTTCGCTGTTTACCCAACATTTACATCAATTATTAAATCCAAACTATTTAATATAAGCTTTATCACGTTGTTTTCTCAGAATCTTTCACAACAAAATATAGATCTGCAAATTTTGTATTTTGTAAAATTTTCTGATATAAATTTCATTTCCTGTGATTTAAATTGTATGTAACTGAATCTGAAAATATATCATCCTCAGTTTCAAATGTTTTTGTTGACCAGTTTGCTGCATAGACTCCTCAAAAATTATTCTCCTCATTGGTAGTTAATCTTCTATTTTAAATTTTTGTTTATAATCCTTGAGACAAGTGTTGTTTTTAATTTAAATAATTTTTTTACATCTTTTGGATTCATATTTATTGTTGAGTGTTATGTTTTATAATATTCATCATCATGTTTTTAACTACAACAATCCACTTGTAATTACCTTCAAGAGCAAATTTTTTCCATATTGTAATTACCTTCAAGAGCAAATTTTTTCCATATTTTTTCTTCCTTTCAGCAATTGATACCTTTAATTCTTTAAAAAGTGAGTAGGGGATAACGATATATTTTTGTATAAGTTCTTGAAAATCTCTGTTGTAAAATTCTTTTCCATTATCTACTTGATAATTTCTTGGCATCCTTATCATCAAAATATTTTTCGAAAGGTTCTGAAACACTTTTACCTGCTTTACAAGCCAAGCAAATTGTGAAAAAAATTAATTACAGTTAATAAATATTTAAATAATTTATTTCTTTTTGAATTTCCTGTTTATTTTCCAAAATCCAGTCAAGCAGGCCTACTCATCATAAATCATCTATAACAAGAAAAACAACCTTTCCTTTTTTAAATTTTCATTATTGACTTACATAATTCATTAAAATATCCTTCAAGAATATTCGAAATTTCTTAAATAAATTTAATCTTTTTAATTTTACATGTTGTACGTAATACTTCAGTCATCTATCTATTATTTTGGTTACTGTGCTTTGTAGATAATGAGTTATCAGTAAATTTTTTGCACTGAACACACCAAATACAAGCATCTTAAGGACTGAGAATGAATCTCGATTATCCAGGGACATACATTAAATTCCTCCATATAACTATAGTTTTATATCTACTTCTGCAGTTTTATCGGTATGTTTTCATTTTACTGATAAAAATTTTATTTACACACTATTATCAATCCATTATTATTATTTATTTCATAATATAAGACTTGCTGATGTTAAATCTTTGCCTACATTTGCACTAAGGACAGTAAGTCTACTTTGTAATATTGTACAAAAAATTATACGTTTTTCCTCATTCCCGATCATAAATGAAAATTCAGTTATTTGTTTATCATTTATCTTGTTTGTAGTACATCAGTGAAATCTCTGTTAAGATGACTAATATTTTCATTAAGATTTGTTATAGTAACAATTATCATAACGTAGCTGAATAATTTTTCTTTGAAATATGTTTTAGTGACATGTGTTAAAATACTTACATATTCAGCTTTTCTAACTAGATTATTTAATTTATTTTCTAAGCATCATTTGTTCATTATATCTTATTTATCATCTGTGTCATTTACATCTACTAATCTTCTGTTATTATAATCAATAAAAAATTTAGTTAAGTAAAAAATGTGACTCAGTTCATTATAAATGTGTTTAAGTGAATTATTTTTCATAATGGTCAAATCTTTTTTAAATCTCATTTTTCATTTTTTCTAATTCTCATCATTATATTTTTGAAGTACTTTGCACATTTTTTATTTCCAAAAATGTCCATTTATTTGACTGAAAATATCATTAAACTTAAAAATTATGTGACCATCACCTTAGCACAAATAAACACAAATGACTGCATATAGCTTCATGATAATCTTGCAGTCTTAAATATTGTAAAATATTTCATTTTGATCTAAATATTTAACTAGTTGTTTGGGTACACTGACGCAAAAAAATTCAACATTTGTTGTGTGATTTGTTCTACTGTAACATATGATTTTAAGTATCTGAATTAAGTATTCTAGATTCAAATTTTTTAGTGCATAAGGTGATTCCTCAGTCATAGAACTATCATGAAAAGGATTAGTTTTTAATTCCTTAACTAAATTTTCTATACAAGGTTATGTATTTCATTAAGATATCAATTAAGTACTTTTGGAATGTGTTTCAAAATCTAAATCCTTTTTTTCCAACACAAGATGTAAGTCAAAACAAGACCCTGGGACTAGAAAATATTCTGTTAGAGCTACTGATAGGCTTGGGAGAGCCAGCCATGACAAAACTCTACCATATGGTAAGAACGATGTATGAGACGGGTGAAATACCATCTGACTTCAAGAAGAATGTAATGATCCCAATTTCAAAGAAAGCAGTTTCTGACAGGTGTGAATATTACCAAACTATCGGTTTAATAGCTCATGGGTGCAAAATACTAAACAGATTCTTTACAGAAGAATGGGAAGACTAGTAGAAGCCGACCTGGGGGAAGATCAGTTTGGATTCTAGAGAAAGCTTTTGAAAATGTTAACTGGAATACCCTCTTTCAAATTCTAAATATGGAAGTTCAAATTCTAAATATGGTGGGGGTAAAATACAGGTAGCAAGAGGCTATTTACTATTTGTATAGAATCCAGATGGCATTTATACGAGTCAAGTGGCACAAAAGGGAAGTGGTGATTGAGGAGGAAGTAAGACAGGGTTGTAGCCTATCCCCAGTGTTATTGAATTTGTATATTGAGCGATCAGTAAAGGAAACAAAAAAAAATTTCGAATAAAAATTAAAATCCAGAGAAAAAAATAAAAACTTTGAGGTCTGCCAGTGACATTGTAATTCTGTCAGAGACAGCAAAGGACTTGGATGAGCAGGTGGACAGAATCTTGAAAGGAGGACTCGTAACACCAAGAAAAGTATTTCTCAAGATGAGAAATTTATTAACATCGAGTATCCACTTAAGCATCAGGAAGTCCTTTCTGAAAGTATTTTTATGGAGTGTAGCCATGTATGGAAGTGAAACATGGATGATAAACAGTGTAGACGAGAAGAAATTACAAGATTTCCAAGTGTGGTACTACAGAAGAATGGTAAAGATTAGATGAGTAGATCACATAACTAATGAGGAGGCGCTGAATAGAATTGGGGAGAAGAGAAATTTGTGTTACAACTTGACCAGGAGGAGGAATTCGTTGGTAGGACACTTTCCGAGTCATTAAGGGATCACCAGTTTAGTACTGGAGGAAAGTGTGGGGGGCAAAAAGCGTAGAGGGAGACCAAGAAACTAATATAGTAAGCAGATTCAGATGGATGTAGGTGTAGGTTGTAGTAGTTACTTGGAGATGAAGAGACTTGCACAGACAAACGATAACAACAACAACAACAGATTACGTCTTTTTTCCTGAGGAGTCATTATTTTCTTGATTATTATGATCTGTTTCAGCGATAGCTGCTGCTCTACCAGCTATGAAGTGCTACTTCTTCCTTTTTTGTTGAATATTCTGTCATTTTCTTCATAACAGGTATGGCTAATGTTACAAGTTTATTTCCATCACTTTTATCTCTGTTTCTTTTTTTCAGCACTAGTTAAGAAATTATCAGTGCTATGTAACTGATCAATATTATGTTTCTTTTTTTTTATTCAGCTTCAGTTTTGCCACTCAGTAGAAAACAGTAATCGATGCTGAAATTATTCATGTACATATATTAAAATTTAATAAACATATTTTATTGAATTTTGATTAAAAGTTAATAAGAAATTTTAAAATCCCAACCATTATCATCAATTTTGAATCTTATTCCTAATTTCCTTTTTCAATACATTATTCCTCTAACTACTGCTCCAGCTAATTTTTCTCCAAATGATGTATCTTCAGCAATCATTCTTTCTTTTTTACACTGTGGTTAGCGCACTTGACTCACATTCACGAGGACGATCATTCAATCCCGCATCTTGCAATCTTGATTTAGTTTACTGTTGTTTCCCCAAATCGTTTAAGGCAAATACCAGGATAGTTCCTCTGACAGGGCACGACCGACTTCCTTCCATATTCCAATGAGGCCGATGACCTTGATGTTTGGTTTCTTCCCCCAAATCATTCCAATGTAATCCTTTATTTTCCGTTTCTTTGAACTGTTTTGTCTGCTTAGTGTCTAGATTCTAGATCTTTATCATCTCTGTATGAAACATCATGTTTTTACAAGCTTTTTCTAATTTATTTACTCCTTGGTCTCCTCAAGCTAATCATTTCTTTCATTTTGTTCCTGTGAAACAACAATTGTAGCCAGGCAGATGCATTACAGTTGCTACATTGTTAATTAGTGTGTTTCCTAATCATTTATATAGTTTCCAAAATGTAATTGTTAATTATTCAAAAATCTAATTAAATAAGGTATGCTTTTTGGGTTACTGATAATAAAATCATTAAACTTGCTAGTTAAGATTTCTGATATCCCAACTCTTTCATTATTATAATTTTCATTTCCAGCTCATTTTTGCCATTAATTATCTTTAATCTAACTGTTAAATCTCTGACAACAGTAATACAACATATTCATATGGTTTTTCTGTATATTTTTTTATTAATCCTTCACATTAGTTCTCACTTAATGAACAATCTGCTGTTAATTTTGAAGATAAATGTCAAAAATTTCCTTTATCAAATTATTATATTGAATTCCTCTACTTCTTTTTATTTTGTATGGATATTTTCAGAAGATAATGGTCCAACATAAATAATACATTTGCATAACTTGGTAAATCGAAATAATCAAATTTTGAATTTATATCACCAATACTGATATGATTTTTAGTATTCTACCTGTACCTTCATATTCTCTTTACCAATAATAAATTTATCTCCATCAAATAACTGGTAAATTGTCAATACATTTAAACTTACCAAGACATTGTAATGCAAAAACTTTACCTTCAGTATGATTATTTTATTCCGTTATTCTTTCATTCATGTTCTTTTGCCATTTGATGGTTTTCAACATATAATTTTTTCGCTTTTCATTCTCTTCATTATACATCTAGTATTTCTGATTCACTTAATGTATATCAGTTGGATATATCTTAATAATTTCTAAATGTTGTCAAGAAACTATCAGTTCTCAAGTTCTTTATGTTATTCAATAGCTTTTAACACATTGTCACATCAACCTTCTATTCCCTCTTGCATCAATATTGGGTTGACCTTTTCCTATTATTTCTCAGAGTCCATTCCCAGTTGTTCCTTCCAGTTCTTTAACATCTTTCTGGTTCATTTATCTTGTTTTACTACCACTGATTCATATTTTTCCAACACTCACTAACGATAAAAACATTAATGATTTATTTTTAACATTTGTATTCATGTTAAAAATCGATAGATTCCATCAACATTTAGTTTATGTTGAACATTTATTTTAACATTTATGTTTATATTCAATGTTTATGCCTAATGTTTAGATTTATGCAAAATTTTTACTTTTATGCTTATGTTTAATGTTTACATTTATATATAATGTCCACATTGTTTTTGATGTTTATGTTTAAAATTATATTTTTATTTATGAAGAGAGGCCAGTGCTCAATAAAAAATTTTTGATCTTATTTATTGTCCATCATTAATTTTTCTTCCCACATCCACTGTCAAAAATCTGTGCTCATCACTATTTCACTAATTAATACATGTTTCCTTAAAATCATCAAAATTTAAACCTCCATCAACAAACTTATTGTGAATATGATTTAAATTTGTGTTATCCTGTCTAAATATATTTTAAAATTTACATTAATTCTGATTAATTATTTAGGTAATTTCCAATATGTCCCAGCTAAATAAGGATGATCTCTTCCTGTATGTTTACCTTTAGTAGAATATTTTCTAACTGCATCTTGATTTTTAAGAATGAAATCGTCAAATAAACAATGTAATTATCTTTGCAGTCATCCAAGGATGTAATTTCATTATAATTTTCAATATCAGACGTGGTAAACACATTAACATTTTTACATATTTTCATAAATTTTTGATATTTTGGTTCAGCTAAACTTTTAGAATAAACATTAAAATGATTGATTTTATGTCATTTTAACCATCCAGGTCCAAAACTATAATTATCGATCACTAATGTTGTTTTTCCACATTTGCTTGGACCAATTTTCATGTTTGAAAATGAAATGGGTAAAGGTTTATCATGTTTATTTTTAATTTCTTTTCTTTAATTCTTATTTTTGAATCCCAATCCCTTTTGCACATTTAATTAGTAAAATTGTATTAGTAATAAATGAGTCACTCATTTCAATTAAGCTTTGATTCATCAGTCTTCAATAAAGTTATATATACACTCCTGGAAATGGAAAAAAGAACACATTGACACCGGTGTGTCAGACCCACCATACTTGCTCCGGACACTGCGAGAGGGCTGTACAAGCAATGATCACACGCACGGCACAGCGGACACACCAGGAACCGCGGTGTTGGCCGTCGAATGGCGCTAGCTGCGCAGCATTTGTGCACCGCCGCCGTCAGTGTCAGCCAGTTTGCCGTGGCATACGGAGCCCCATCGCAGTCTTTAACACTGGTAGCATGCCGCGACAGCGTGGACGTGAACCGTATGTGCAGTTGACGGACTTTGAGCGAGGGCATATAGTGGGCATGCGGGAGGCCGGGTGGACGTACCACCGAATTGCTCAACATGTGGGGCGTGAGGTCTCCACAGTACATCGATGTTGTCGCCAGTGGTCGGCGGAAGGTGCACGTGCCCGTCGACCTGGGACTGGACCGCAGCGATGCACGGATGCACGCCAAGACCGTAGGATCCTACGCAGTGCCATAGGAGGACCGCACCGCCACTTCCCAGCAAATTAGGGACACTGTTGCTCCTGGGGTATTGGCGAGGACCATTCGCAACCGTCTCCATGAAGCTGGGCTACGGTCCCGCACACCATTAGGCCGTCTTCCCCTCACACCCCAACATCGTGCAGCCCGCCGCCAGTGGCGTCGCGACAGGCGTGAATGGAGGGACGAATGGAGACGTGTCGTCTTCAGCGATGAGAGTCGCTTCTGCCTTGGTGCCAATGATGGTCGTATGCGTGTTTGGCGCCGTGCAGGTGAGCGCCACAATCAGGACTGCATACGACCGAGGCACACAGGGCCAACACCCGGCATCATGGTATGGGGAGCGATCTCCTACACTGGCCGTACACCACTGGTGATCGTCGAGGGCACACTGAATAGTGCACGGTACATCCAAACCGTCATCGAACCCATCGTTCTACCATTCCTAGACCGGCAAGGGAACTTGCTGTTCCAACAGGACAATGCACGTCCGCATGTATCCCGTGCCACCCAACGTGCTCTAGAAGGTGTAAGTCAACTACCCTGGCCAGCAAGATCTCCGGATCTGTCCCCCATTGAGCATGTTTGGGACTGGATGAAGCGTCGTCTCACGCGGTCTGCACTTCCAGCACGAACGCTGGTCCAACTGAGGCGCCAGGTGGAAATGGCATGGCAAGCCATTGCACAGGACTACATCCAGCATCTCTACGATCGTCTCCATGGGAGAATAGCAGCCTGCATTGCTGCGAAAGGTGGATATACACTGTACTAGTGCCGACATTGTGCATGCTCTGTTGCCTGTGTCTATGTGCCTGTGGTTCTGTCAGTGTGATCATGTGATGTATCTGACCCCAGGAATGTGTCAATAAAGTTTCCCCTTCCTGGGACAATGAATTCACGGTGTTCTTATTTCAATTTCCAGGAGTGTATATATATATATATATATATATATATTGTATGAATGAATTGTTCCAAAACCTTTTGGAAAAATTCATTCATCCAAAAATCTTATGTGTGTATGTATATATATATAATTTCATGTCAAAAAATAGCAGAATTTATTCATACAAAAATCTAGTATATACAAATATAATGTTTTTTGTATGAATAAATTTTTCTGAGCTTTTTGAACTGTATTGAACAAAAGGAATTTGAATGTTTCTTCATCATAATACTGTTTATTATTTTTGGATGTAACATTTGTAGTTAAAGCTTTTGTCTTGAAACCAAAAAGTAAAACTTTTTGTAACTATATCTAATTGGTAGAGGTAATCTTTCTTTGAGAACTGATGAATTACCATTTAACTGAAATAAGAAACTCATTTAATACTTATTATATTTTATTAACTAAATGAGCAAAAGAGATTCATATCCATAAATAAGTATTAAAGGAAAGAAATCAAATAATACACATGGTCAGAGTTTCCTAATTTCATTCAATGCTTTTTAACTGATCCAAACGGATGTGGAAAGCAACATTAATGATTGGGATTTATATTTTATTATCCATTATGGTTAACTAGGATAAAATCAAACATTTATAAGTTTATTTTAAAAGTTAAGGTTAACCAAAATATCAACAATTTATGAAAATGTGTAAAAATGTTAAAGGAAATATTACCACTTTTATTAAAAATAATGATGAAATTATACCTTAGGAGGACTGTGAATAATACTGCAGTTGTTTTAACTGATGATTGTTGTTGAAAATCAGGAGAGAGTAAGATAACATTTTATTAGAGATAGACATAAAGGAATAGAGTGTTTTTATTTAGCCCAGTAATATTGCAATACCTATACAATTAGTCATAGATATTCTAAACTTTTAAATATTTTTAGTCAAGATAATACAAATTTGAATTATATTTGCCATAAGTTTGATGATGGAGATTCAAAGTTTGATAATTTTAAAGAAAAACTTAGTAAATGTTGGAATGATGATCAGTTTGGATTTTTGACAATAGACATGACAAGGAAAATTTATGATGGAAAATATCTAAATATGATTAAAACCTTTCTAACAGCCACAAGTTTCGCTATAAAAATTAAATTATATCAGAAACATAAACGTAAAAGTAAATGTAAATATAGATGGACACTGTCAATTCTTAAACATAAAAACATGTAAAAAATAAGTTATTAATATTTTTATGCTATTTAAACATTCGCAAAATACGATCTGAGGTTGAAGTCACTCTGTCCAGAAGCTGTTAAACAAGTAAACGAAACAGAAAAAGGTTGAAAGATTAAAATAAGAATTTAAAAAACGCGAGAAGCAACCGAGAACACAATAAAAGAAATTTAAAAACTGAAAAAGTTAAAAACGGAAATAATTCTTTAGGTGACAATGTGTTAACAGCTATTGAAGAAAATAGAGTAATTGAGAAAAATAATTAAGCGAATGAGAAATACAAGATGTATTAAATAAATATGGAGAAGAGAATGAAAATCTAAGGGAACATAAATCACAGACTGCGTCAAATGTCGAAAGGTTCCAATCCCTTGTGCACACCATCTTTCACCCCTTGTTAATTACACAGTCACTGAGAAGCGTTACAGCCATTTCAGCTACATAGCAAGTCATCAGGACTAGTAAATAGGTATGACAGAGAATGTCAGAATGTGTTTGCTGCTGGCAATAATAGTTGTGGCACTACATTTTTTCTGTGTCAACGACGACAGCAAGGAGACATGGCCAGGGCGGTAGAAACAAAAACAAGCAGCCATATGCTATTCCAGAAAAGCATCCAGACATTTAAAAAAGCGTGATCACTTTACTTGTGAGTGCAAGCAGTGCCCTCTTGTCATTAAGTTGGCCACTAAGACAGATCAGTCATCAGCAGGTTGGCTGTGCAACTGGCAGATGGGCACCAACCTTTATGATTGCCCTGGGAAGGAGAGCATTGTCCGCCAAAGGCGTGGAATCCATGCATGTTTCTCTGGCGCCAAGTCTAGCAGTGTAAAGCATAGACTGTGTAAGCAAACTTTTGCGTTGGAAGATTACCCATATGCTGAGTCTAGACAGGAATTCTGACGCAGTGTTATAGCTACGTCATTGGTGCAATTTATGGGCGCAGCTTGGCCATTGGAGGAGACAATTTTTGGGCGACTCTATATGGATCTGGTGTCAGTGGGGAAGAGTGGAGAGATTTTTGTGGCATTCGGTGGATGTCCACCTTACAGGATGGTCTGGGCAGTTCGGCTGAGGTATGCTGTATTCTCGGCAAATTGACAGAGAGCCGCCATAGAGGACGTTCTTGGTATTATTGGCGCGAGCCATGATTCTGTGCACATCTCGGCACGAGTGTCGGCGGCCACGGTGTATGCAGTTGCGCACCTACGGCCAGTATCTACATCACCCTTTGGGCAGTTCAGTGGTGAGCATACCGGCAGCCTGGGCCTATATGCAAGCTTTGTCTGCAGTGAGTCCATCTGACCTGCAGCCCTGTTTTTTAACCCATTTATGTCGTACTGACATTCAGCTAGCAGTTCATAATCTCGGTCAGTACCTCACATATAGTCAGAAAGCGTTGCTGCTGTTACATTGAAGGTGGAATCGTTTTAGATTTATCCCCCTCTCCCTTAATATCTATGCCAGCGATTAACTTGATTTGTCAGTGTGTTTTTTTTTTATTTGCAATTTGATGTATATGCTAATTCTGGGAGTTCACGTGTTAACACTGTAATAAGCTAAGTCTGAAAAGAGCACTATTTATCCTGACCATTTGAATTATAACAAATTTTTGTGATTTGAGGGTATGTAATAAGGTTAGGAAACCTTCCAGATTGGCGACTCCTGCCAAGATCTTACCATTAGAATCTAGCGATATGCAGTCAGATTTGTAGCGTTTGCTTTGTCAAAAAGAGATTGTGAACAAATTAGACCCGCGATAATCTTAAGTTGCTGACACATTATGTACTAATATATGTACTCACTTTCCATATGTCTAATTTATTGAATGTTTTGTACGTTTGTGTTGTGTGGTTTCTGCACGACGTGTGTTCTTTTATTATTTAATTAACAACGGCGTTGTAAATTTTTGGAGGGTTGTTTTCCAGATGTGTTTGTGTCTGATCAGCGGAGGTATTTAAACGAATTGTATTCACTGTAGGTTCGTGTTTTTGAGATGCTTGTTTGATGTCTGAATGATAACAAGCAGCAGGATGAGAGTCGTTAATGCGAATTATGGAGCAGCGGGCTCTCTTAACATGGATAACAGAGTATAGATTGGGACAAAGCATGAGACGAAGGGAATTTTTTTTTCACACGGAACAATAAAAGTCAAACATAGCTAATAACCACTGTGCAGCATCACGTTTAGACGACAATGAAGCCGACAGTGAAGTAAGCAAGCATGAAGATGTGGAAGACGTATTTCATGTTGATGTAATAGTTCGCAGTAGTAACCCGCCGGTGGCAGACAATAGAGGGTCTGTTCCATTTCTGAGAGCAAATGCCGAAAGTAGCAATGTGACGGACAGCATCCTTGTTTTCTTGAAAAGAGAAGCAGAAGAATGGCGCAGAGAAGCACAAGAAACAAAAACAGCGTTTGCAGAATTAGAAGGCAGGTTAACACAAAGTATCAAGGATGTGTTGGAAAAGGTAGCTACGCGCAAGAGATAAGCAGGTGAAGCAAAAGAGATCGCAACGGGAGCAAAAAGGGTCGCTCTTGTTGCTAGAATGGAGGCAACTGGTACACAGAAAGACGCTCTGGTGGCCAAGAAGTATGCAAGGACAACCAAAAGTGTCGCCCATAGAACTCGGAAAGTTATTACCACGATGCAGGAAGAGGGACGCGGGATGATTCTGGGAACTCAGGAACAGGAATCAGAGCACTACAAGAAAATTAAGACACTGGAAGATCAGCAGACAAAATTGTCACAGCTGGAGCGTGTCGCTGAGCGACAAGATGAGATTATGAAGGATATTACGGACATACGCAGCCGTATAAAACAGTTGTAAAGACAGGGCTGTAATAGATAGAATGGGGAAGAGGAGCATCAGAGACAAATCGAACTGGAGACAAGTCGGATTGACACCCACTCCGATGTAACTGAACCGGTAAATACCGTTGAATCCCCGCAACAGAGATCTACTTATCATTTCCCACTATGAGCGTGCGCAACTCAAGCGATGGCCCTCGCCTCAGTAACGGAGCAGTCGCATAATTGCGTGCCGATTGGAAGGTTCGATGCGCTTATCTATGACGGGAACAGTGAGCTGCACGGTCATATTAGTCGACGAGGCGATGTTTCACAGAAAATCGAACGCATGAGAGTCACACAGACGGGAATGAACGCACACGCAGCTGAAGACTTAGGTCTCGACCACAAACATTTTATATCCATGCAAAATTTTCAAAACTCACTATGTCGGATATATTGCGCAAAACAGAACACAATGTGGGATATCATGTGAAAGACTTCCAAGATATTATTAACGAGATACCCCATAGAATAACAGTGATGTCTCCTGTTACTGCACTTAAGAACTGTCAGACCAAGGACATGATACGAGAAATCGTTCACTCCCCCCCTCCCCCTCCCAAGAAGCGGAGGACAGCACAGGAAAACAGTAGAGGATGCACTGTGCAAGACACAGACTGTAGGAAGGAGAAGGAAGTAACACTCTAATATGAAAGCTCGAGAGCGAGAATTTCTCATTTGACAAAAAATTTTGCTTAAAGCGTTTCGCCTCTCCAACAAACAGAAGCAGCTGTGTCACAAATTCCTTACTGTCTACAATGGTCCACTACACATCAAAAGAATTGCCCCCACAATGCTGCTGAACTTGAAACATTAAAATCTATGAAGTCGATCGGTGGCCACAATGTCAGCCACATAATTCATTTCATAAAATAAGGAAAAAGGTGACAGATGGGATTTTTTACTGTTATGGTAGTTTGAATAGTTTTATGATATATTGTAGTGTAGATTATTGTTTAACAAGGTTGTATAGGATAAAAAAATTGAGGTTTCTCTTTAGAACATTATGGCTGACAATATATAATTGTGATTCTAAAAGTTTTCTCAGTGTACTGAATATTCGATGAGGTTTCGGGATTGCACCCAGATCATGTAGATTTCTTGCCTCAATATTTCGGCTGGCAATCGTCCAGCCGTCTTCAGGTGAGTGTCCTCCACCGGAGACTGCAAGTTCTTTTTTTTTAATTGCAGTTTCTTTCCCCACCCTTTTTGGGTAGGGAAGGGCTGGCAGTGGCACAATCCGCCGCTTTTCAGCCGAGTGACATTACAGTTAATAAAAGAAGGAAACTATACAAAAGGGGACATAAGAACATAATAAGTGGAGACAATGGAGGTTAAAATATACACTGACATGGAGTTGTTCATTGTGGGACAGTCAACAAAGTCGACATAAAAAACACAGTTGGCGATTCGTGGAGCACATAAAATATTCTGAATTCACACACAAAGAGAAAAGTTGGCCACAGTATTAAAACACTCCAGTACAAAGACACTTTACAACCTCTCTAAGAGGCGGAGCACAAACAAAGGAAGATAAAAACTGCCAGAACGGACATGCCGAAGGAGAGGAGGCCTGAGAGGAGGGCAAAAGAGGGGAGAGGAAGGTGTAGTAGTGGGAGAGGGGGGTTGGAGGGGGTGGGTTGAAAGAAAAAAAGGGGGGTCAGGGGGCGCATCAAGGGGCAGGAGATGTGCCGAGTGGGAGATGAAGAGAGAAGGCAAGTTATGAGGAAGTGCAATAGCACACAAGGGGTGCACTGGAAAGGGAGGGGTGGAGGAGGGAGGAAAAACGCTCAGCAGAAGGGAAGAGGAGGAAAGAGAGAGCCCTGAGAAGTGAAATGAGGGAAAGTAGTGTCAGAGTTGGTATGAGGGGTAGATATCAGGGCGAAGCTCATTATCTGAGAGGGGTAGGTGCAGGAAGTTGCGTTGGGAAAGGAGGTGGAAGGTGTGGAGATGGAGAGAGGGTGGGACACCACAGTAAAGGCGCGTCAACGGGCTGGGAGTAGAGAGGATGTGCTGCAAGTTCCCAGCGTCGGCTTTATAGCAAAAATTGGTGCAGAAATGTATGCGCATTGGTGGCCGTCACAGGAGCGTTCTCTATCGAAATCCGCGCCCTCTGTGAATACTGTTCTATCTGTGGAGCGTAGGCGCATGCGTAAAGGTGAAGCTACATGTCCGCCGTCTGTCAGAATGTGCACTCACGTCGCTAAAACTGGACGTCAGAAGTCGCCAGGCGTTTCATTATGAATAAACTGTTTTCTCTCAGAAGAAACTAGAAATATCAATGGGTCCCAAGTCTTGTCCAGTTGAAAGCCACGACCGACTTACTGGCCTGCGAAAGGCGAGCGTGGCGCTCATGTTCAATGCACCTTTCATGAACTGTGTGTATGGTCTGACGTATGTAAGCTTTGCCACACTGGCAATGAATTTGGTAGACCCCGGTCTTACGCAGACCCAGAACGTCTTTCACTGAACCGAGAAGGGCACTGATGGTTGGCCGGAAGATTACTTTAACCTTATGTTTCCTTAGGATCCTTCCTACATTAGGGGAAAGGTTGCCGATGTATGGAAGGAACGGCCTGGACTTGAACAGATCCTTATCTTCTTGATGCTATGGGTGATCACGTTTCTTCGTCTTTAGCGCTGTGCTAATTTGATGCAGAGTGTAACTATTATTTTTGAACACTGACTGTAGGTGTTCCAACAGAAACAACGTGAACCCTGTGCATCAAAGTTCTAAGGACGGCAGTTGTTTGCGAAGGGTGATGGCAACTCGACGCTTGCAGGTAAAGTTCCGATGTGACGGCTTACGATAGACAGAATGCCCTAATGATCCATCCACTCTGCTAGTAACGAAGACGTCCAGGAACAGTAAGCTACCACCGTTCTCTATTTCCATTGTAAACTGGATGTTCTTGTGGATTGTATTCAGATGCTGCAAGAAATGTGACAGTTCTTCTTCACCATGGGGCCATACTACAAAAGAGTCATCTACATATCGCCAGAAGACTCTCGGTTTAAGTTCTGCCGAATCAAGTGCTCTTCCCTCAAAGCCTTCCAAAGAAAAATTTGTTACAAAAGAGGAGAGAAGACTGTCCGTGGCAACACCATGAGACTGCTCAAAATATTCGTTGTTAAATAAAAAGTAGGTAGAGGAAAAGTCATGATGAAAAAGTGATGTTATATTGGGTGTGAACTTATTGCTGATGAGTGCCGAAGAGTCCATAAGAGGAACCTAAGTGAAAAGTGAGATGACATCGAAGCTCACTAGTAAGTCAGTTTCACTGAGTTGAAGTGACTTCAGTCTACTGATAAAGTGAAACGAGTTGCGAACATGATGCGTGCACTTCCCCACAAAAGGTCTCGTTTGCGAGACGAGATGTATCGCCAAACCATCCGTGGGGATGTCTATATTACTGAAGATCGGCCGTAGCGGAACTTCTTTTATATGAATCTTCAGAAGACCATATAACCTGGATGGCACAAAACTATGAGGTCTTAGTCTCTTCGCCGCTTCTTGAAGAACAGAGGAATTATACAGTGCTGATGTTTTCCTTTCTACTTTCGCTGTGGGGTCTTTGTCAGTCTTCCGATACATTGGTTAATTATGCATTATGCATTGGTTCATTATGCATTAAAAATCTTCTGTTCACAAACCTCACGTGGCAACAGCGTAGTGGCGTTTCGCTTATCCGTTGATAAGATCACTGTATGAGGATCTTCTCGTAACTTCCATAGTGCAGGGCTTTCCATGGCGGAAATGTTGCTCTTCTGAGGTGCAGCTTTCGTCAGTGCACCACATGTTTCATGTCTTATTTCTTCTGCAGCATCACTGGGAACAGGTCTAACAGCTTCCTCAACAGCACTAATGAAATCAGTCAGAGGCAGGTATCTCAACATAGGGGCAAAGTTCAAGCGTTTCCCAAGCACAAAGTGTTACGTTGTTCAAAACCTTATCCGTTAAATTTACCACGGAGCATAGAACAGAATCTTCTAGCGGTTACGTTACTGACAGCCTGGCGATCTTCGAAAACTGTCTTGATGTAGACGCCGTATGGACCCAGTCCGATTTTGCCCAGGTGACGCCGTCGACCTATGTCCAGGTAAGTGATGGCAGGCGGGATGCAAGCTCCATATGCAGATGAAACAGCTGTTTCGACATGGCGTTCAGTTCATGGATGGTAAAGCGAATCCTCTCCTTAACTAGTTGTAAGTGTACTGTCATATCGCTGGCTTAGTCGTGGAGTATCTTTGCGGGCAGCCGCGTCTAGAGAGTCGAGCACGGGACACGAAACTGTTATGTTGTGTAGTGTGGAGCTCTGCATGTAGAAGCATTGTTAGTATTCAGGTTGAAGTGTAGCTACAAGTGCTATTACAGTAAAGTGATGACATGTGGAAAGGGTTCAGAGGAAAGTGCGTCAAGAAGTAACTGAAAATGAGCAGTGGCATTAATAACGTATTTATGTATCCTCTCGTTGCGTGTCGCATAGCATCGATCATCCGCGCCGTGTTCGGTCTCCAAGAATGAACAAATGTGAATCAGTAATACTATTTACCACAAAAGGGTGCAATCAAGTGCCAGTGATTTGTAGCGAGCGTGAGAACGTGCATTCGATCATCGCGTTCCGCATCATCAACAATCAGCCGCGCCGCGACGGTTACATGCACGCTCGTACAAGTGAGAACTGAGAACTGAAAAATTAACTTTACGAACAGTGCAACATCATTACAAGTGACAAGGAGGACTATTACCAGATATCTGTATGTGTGACGAGCGTAAGAACTTTTGTACGATCATTCGGCTTCCGCATCATCAACAATCACCCGCGTCTTGTCGGTTACGCGTACGCTCGTCTGAATTATATTTTGGACTGTTAATCATCAAGATTGTTAATTGGGATAAACATTTACGATTTAGAGTGTAAACAGTGCAACCTGTGGTTTCCATATTGTCTCAGAATACAGATGTTCATACCAGACATAGGACAGTGTTGTGTTTAAACGTTGAGTGGCTCCCTTAAACCCGCTTGCATTTTTTTTATATATAATTTCAGGCAAGCCAACAGCCAGCAGTAGTGTGGAGCAGAACAGTACGACCACTGCGGGATTACCAGGTATGTGGTGTGGACAGGGCGCACGGTCACGAAACGAGAAGTCAGTTTAAAAGGTACCCCCCACCTATACGTACTCCCGGCCGTGTTACATGGCGACGTGTATTCTGAACCTACAATTTCCGGATAAGAAGTGCCGTATAATTAAGTGGGAGTGTTTATTATTTGGGTATTTACAATAACTGATGGTTTCGACTGTTGAGTGACGTCACGCGAGCTCTGGGATGTGTACATCAAAGAACTTGTAACACAGTGTATATACTCGTCCGATCCGTGAAAGTGCAAAGAGCTTGTGCTACGAAGTAAACATACTCCACGGTGGTGCGCTTTTGGCGACGCTAGCGGCATCTAAGTGCGAAAGGGAACAGTTATTTGGCAACCATTACGGAAGACGACGCTAGTGGCACCTATGGGCAAAAGTGAAAACTTTTGGCAGCCCTAATGGTGTACGACGTGAGCGGCGCCTAGAAGCGACGCAGCAAATATTACTACGCTTTGCAGAGAGGGTGCAGTACTGACAGCCGGAAGAGAGGCCCAGGGAGGTGAAACTCATATAGGGATTTCCGGTAACACGACGTTGGTTTGGTCCCAGGCCACTTGGAGCGCTCCAAGTGTAGCAATTAATGTCTCGTGTTCCTATTGGATGACGTAGTCTTCCATAATTGTTTTGGTATCGTAGCAACGTGATCGTGATTTTTCGTTTAAATTGCAGTGTAAGTATGTTGCTATTATTCTGCTTAATTTTTGGATGCATTCGTAATAGTTGATGGTGTGATGATTCAGTATTTACTTTTTTACTTTTGTTTCATATAAAACACGCGGTTGTATCATCACATTAAGTTCTGTGGACTCTTGTATATTTGTTCCTGCAAAGAAATACAATTTCCGTCCCTCAGTTTACTTAAAGGGTACTTATTTCTGTTAATATTTCCTTGTATTTCATAGAGAATCCCATGCTAGCAGCTTTTGACATAGTTTGTATTCAACTTTCCGAATCCTGTAATGGAATATAATTCTGGCTTTGATTCATCTTCCTTTTTGCCACGAAGTACTCTTGGTGACATAATAGGTATCATTTATTGTGCCAATTACTACGTACCAAATATTGGACGTGTTACAATTGATTCGTAACGCCTTGAGTGTGTTCTATTTCCCGTTTTCGACAGTAAATATTCTGTACCGTACATAACACTCTATCCAGGTAAAAAGTGTTTGTTGCTGTTGTATCGACAAAGGTTGTGTTCTCACATAATAAGACATTTGTTTCGAAGTCACACAAAGCAGGTCCTTCAAGCAGTTGAACATTTACACGTATTATTGTGGCAATATCCAATGCAGTAGAAATCTTCTCGCACTTTAATGCTCAACACAATGTAATACAGATTTACAGCTGTAACTGTTACTGATAATGTACAGCTGAATTTGGTATCTACCATGGTATCTAGATGCTGAAATATACTGAAATGGTACAATAAGCAGTGTTTCTAACGCCTGATAGCACTGTTTAGCACTGTTTAACGAAGTAGTGTTGAATATAGAATATAGTGCAACTACGCTCATGCAGTTATATATAGAGTGATGTGCATATCCGTAGTAGAAATGAGAATTTGTTTCGTTTTTTCACTATTTTGTAGCAATAACACATCAGATTACAAGCCATGATAGCAGTTATCAATACTTCAGTACAGGATAGCTGCATTTAGACATAAGCTAATGTGATTTTTGATAGTGAAATTAATTTCACATTGAGTTTTCTTTAACATTAATCAATGTAAACCATACCTGATCTTTTTTCTCGTTCCTAATTTTTGGTTTGAATAACATTTCAGACACATGAGGATGGATCATACAGGAAGAGAAGAATCCAGTTTGAGATTGAAATTGATATACTCGTGCAAGTTTCCTGGATGCAGGAGCAGTTATTATGTAAAAATAAATTCCAAACACAAGAATAAACATTTCTATAAATTTCCAGCTGCATCAAAAAGTGAGACTTTAAAGAAGTGGAAATTGATCTGTAATATAGATGAAGGTGTCAACTGTAGTTATTATTATGTGTGTGAGGATCATTTTTATGAAGCAGATTTTGTGAAATTTACTAGACACAGGCTGAATCCTGGTGTTATACCAAAGCACATGGAATTGGTGTTGTATCATCCTCCCCCCACCCATCTGTGTTACACTGGTGGTGGTGGTGGTGGCGGTTTCACCACATCGAGTGCAAATATAAGTGTGCACGAGACAGGTCACAATGCAAAATCTACAGTAATACAACGAAGCAGTCCCCCTTTACAGAGCACAGATGATGGTGAGTACGGCTTTTTATCCTCACCTGTTTATGATGATGAAAGTAGTGCAGGTGTAATGGGATCTGGCGTTTCTAAACGTGATTTAACTCCAAGAAAACACAAAATGTATAAATTGCATAGAATTACAGTTTCCAGAGTGTGTAAATTGAAAAAACAGCTACAGAATGAGAGGAATAAATTGAAAATTCTAAAAGAGTTGTATGATGACAGGAAATTTCAATTAATTGAAGAAGAGTTGAAAGATGTGACTAAAACTTTTATTTATAGTCAGTTAAGAAATGCCAATATGCAGCCCACAGCAGTGCGGTGGTCTATACAAGATACGGCATTTGCTTTATCTATTTATAAGTGTAGTCCCCGGTTGTACAGATATTTGGCCACATACTTCTCCCTTCCATCTGTCAGGCTGCTCAAGGGAGTGCTTTCCCACATACCATTTGATACAGGACTTAATCTAGCTTTATTAAACTTTTTAGCAAGGGAAGTAAGTAATATGCTTGAAAATGACAAGTATTGTGCTCTACTTTTTGATGAAATGTATCTGGATGATGGTATGTACTATGATGCACACAAACAGCTAATCTATGGGTATCAGGACTTGGGTCATTTAGGATGTTCACCTGTAGCTGCTAGTCAAGCATTGGTTTTTATGCTGAAAGGCATTCACAGAACTTGGAAACAAGTTCTAGCATATTACTTTACTGCAACCACTTTCCACTACACCCATGTGAAATCACTCATTGTTCACATCATAAGTGAACTACAGAATATTGGGTTCAAAGTGGTTTGTACTGTATGTGACCAGAATGCAACAAACCAAAAGGCCCTTAAGCAACTGTGTGAAGCAAATTTGTTGAAGCCCAGTATATTTCATTTTGTCGTCAATAATGAACCAATTGTTACCATTTATGATGTACCACATCTGCTCAAAAACACTAGAAATGCTTTGATAGACAATAAAATTCAATTTGAACCTCACAAAGCAGCAAAGTTTGAGTACATCAGTCCAGTGTTCTTTTTGGATAAAAAAAACGGTTCAAAACTCTGCCCAAATTAAAAGCACAACACTTTAACTTTTCTGATTCCCATGTCAAAATGAAGGTAAAAGTTGCTGCTGCACAAATGAGCCATACTGTTGCAGCTGCAATTGAAACATATGTTTCTACTCACACATTACCATCTGAAGCTATACACACAGCTGAGTTTGTGGAAAAGGTAGATAATCTCTTTGATTCACTCAACAGTAATGAGCAATATCCCTGGGATGGAAAACAATTTAGGAGTGCTTTATCAGAAAATTCGCCACATTTACATTACAGTCTATTATTTTCTTGTGGAAGACCTTGAAAGTGGTTGGCTTTAAGTACTTAAATTTAAAGGCGTTTAATCAAGATGCTTTAGAAAATTTCTTTTGTTGTATAAGACAACATGGTATTGCTAATACAAACCCAACTTGTTTTCAGTTTGTACAAGCTCTGAAAACTTGTGTTGTCAATCATATGACTTTGCCTTTCAAAGCCATGAGTGTAAGTAACTGTGAAAATGATGATTACACTCCCTTGAGCAGTTTGTGTCACTTTTTGGCAGCTAGTGGTAGGAGTGAACATTTAAGTGAATGTGAGATGAAAGACACTGATACACCTGAGCAAATTTATTCTTAGATGGTATCATCGAGTCCGTAGAAGATCAACAATCCTTAGCCTATGTAGCAGGCTATGTACTAAAAGCCATAGATGTACCAGATGATTGTGAAACATGTGATACCAGTCTCTACTCCTCTGTTGTGACTGAAAATCATTTGTTTACCTCATTTAAAGAGAATAGTGAGGAACATTCTCATTTGAAATATGCAAGTGAAAGAGTCATGATTTTCCTAAGGGCACTCCATGATCAGCTGTATGAGTATCTAAATAGTCATGGTCAAACAACAAAACTACATGATAATTTTAAAAAAAACATTTGTTCTGTCTCATACAACAATTTGTAATAAACATGACATTGAAGAGAGACTTCTGAAGACAAGTATTCCATTTATGATATACAAGTATGTGAAAGAAATGAAATGTACAATCAAGAGGAAATTGTGTATGCAATAACTTAAAAAGAAGTTCAAATCATGTTAAAAGACTTTGTATTTTGTTTATTATGTGTACAATGAGAGTAAGCTCCCTATACATATACAAATGTTCTTGTATCAAAATCATGCCTTTGACTTGTTATGTCAAAATTTGGTAATTCAGCAGGCACATAACTTAACACTTTCTAGATGTGATGATTGGATTCTAAAAGTATAATGAATAAAGTGCTGTCAGGGGGAATTTGTGTTAATTTTCAGTAGTGTACCAAACAGTGTTTTCAAAGAGGAAGTAAATACATAAAAATGTTAAAAATAAATGTTGTACCAGTGTCTTCTTTCATTATTTAAACATGATGGGTGTCGCCAAAATAACAGCCAAGTTGGGGAAAAAAGAAAAAAAAATGTTGTGTTGCAGTTCATTTTCTTTGTATGTCTCATTGGCAGAAACATTTTGGCTACATTCGTGGAGTGTCTACCTGCTCTGCTCCCAATTTGTTTTTCAGTTATGTAAAGTAGTATTTTGTGTGTTTTATAAATTTATTTAAACTGTGCAGAAGTTCAATTTCAGATGACTGAATATCCATAAATAACAATCAACAGAAAAAATAATAAATCGGATTTTGTAGACTTTACAGTACATCCTTGGTTTGTAGCACAGATTTTTTGTAAATTACCTCTTGGTTATCCACTAGCTGTGTAGTTATTTATTTGTGTAACCTACTATTCCACTTTCGATCATGCGAGTGGACATAATGTGCTTTAGGATATGTGGAAACGTAAAAATCATTTATATCTGCATGCAATGTCAGATGATTTTTGTCTGCCATGTGCTAAAGCTCGTTTATTTCCACATGATAATGGCCACACGGTCAAAATCGTAATATTGAGTTTTACAAAAAAAATTTCACACTCAAAAAGTGACGTCGTAATTTACGAAAATTTTCACAATGTAAACTGCAGCTACGAGTAGTTAATGTTTGTTTTTGATTGAGATTTCTTTTATATATTACTTTGCAAGATCTCAAAAACCTTTATTACTGCACTATGCGGCCCACATTCAAAGATTAAATGAAAAATATTGTCCTCTAATTCGCGTATTTAGAAATAAACATAAGAGATTTTCGCGCCATATTTTTTTCGTATTGAAGTTCACAGCCAGGCCACAATTAGCGCTGGTGTCGTTCTGTGTTTCCGTATGATAATGTGGTCTTTGCACTTCTACTATATTGGTGTTCTGTGGAGCGGCCTGAGCTAGCGAAGCGAGCGCATCGCTGCCATTGCGCGCTACACTTACTCGGCCGTTGAGAGCTTGAGAAGAGGTTTCTGTGCTGTGGGCGCCGCGGAAAGCAAATTGTCGTGTGTTGTCTTTGCAACGCCTGCAGATTGTTGTGTTCTGCGCCTCGCAGCATGGCAAAGAAGGGTGCGCAGAGGAAACCTGCCACTACGAAGGGTCCTTCGGTTGTGCGACTCACTGAGTCTGCCGACCGTGCAAGGAATTCCCGAGAAGACGAGTCGCGGCCTGTCCCCACTTTGTGCATCAAGTGCAAAGGCGGGTGGACAGCGGTGTTCGACACCATGACGAATTGCGCTAGGAACGAGGTGGTCTACGAGTCTGTCGATACAGACTCACTGATCTGCGTTCGAGCTGCAAACGTGGCCGACCACAGGGCGATCAAGGTCGCAGTGGCCGACCACATCATCGACGCGCAGCCGGCGCGTGAGGAGGCACCTTCTGTTGGAAGGATGAAGACGACCAAGGCACTCCTCAGGGGGTTACCTTGGTGCTGTGATGAGGCAGCGGTCCGGGAAGGGCTGCTGCAAGCCGGGTTAGGTAATGCAACCGCAAGGTTGCACAACCGGACCAACAGGAAGAGGGCGCCGCTGTACGCCGTGACCGTGCAAACGGTCGACGGCGGGAGCGACATCTTTTACTTGCAGAAGTTGCTGGGCTTCCCGGTTACGACAGAAGCTCTCTCGACCGCCATGGAACCCCAGCCCCAGTGCTTCAGGTGCCAGGGCGAGGGCCATGTCGCGAAGTATTGCCGCAACGCGGCGCGGTGCGTCAAGTGGTCAGGCGAGCACGACAGCCTCGCCTGCGACCGCGGCAGTAACGTTCTGCCGACTTGTGTCCGGTGTGGCGGCCCGTACGTCGCCAGTTAGCGCGGTTGCCCGGCTTTCTCAAGCCGCAACCGGGTCGAAGGCGGCGAGGCAGCCTCGGCCGCACCGACGGAGCGGAAGAAGAGAAGGCGACGTCGGAAACGACGTAGGGCGCAGAACAGCCCGGCGCAGCTGAGGGACGACGCAGTAGCAGCTCCACCTGCTAGGGGCAGGGACGCCGCCCGGAAACGGGCAGTCGGGATGCAGCTCGCGCTCCCGAGAAGAACTGTGGCCTCGAGCTCGGCACCGCCGTGAAGGAGGCCACTGCAGCCCTCAAAGCCGTCATGGCGGCAGAGAGGGCTGCCTTGGCAGCTGCCGTGGCTGCAGAGAAGGAAGAGGCCCTGAGGCAACTGCGAGCAGTCTTCGCCCAAGGTCTCAGTGCAGTAGTACCTGCGAACACTCCTGCGACCTCGCAGAAGGACGTTCGCGCGCCTGTCGGAGCAGTTGCCCCAGCAGCACCGCAGGTGAAAGGTGCAAAGAAGAAAACCGCCACCCCAGCGGAACCGGTGGCGACACCGACCGCTGCGGGAGCGGCCCCCCAAGGGACCGAGAAGACAAAATGGCAGCCTTCATCGCACGGGCGCGAGCGAACGGCCTGCATTTCACCGACGCTGAAGCGGCGCAGCTCTCTGAACAAGCAGAGCTGCTCAAAGCTACAGTGCAGAAGGCCTGCGCCGTGCAGTAGAGGAGGACGCCGAACGGCAGCCGGCCGCCGCCGTTCAGCGCCAGCCTGATGAAGCTGTACCAAGTCACTGACGACAAGGCGCAGCAGAGGGCGTAACAGCAGCGCATGCGTTGACGCGCCGAATTACTTTGTTACAGGGAGGAAGCCACTGCAGCAGGCCCACACGCGAGCCCAGCCGCAGCACCAGGACGGACCCAGTTAACGAACACACAGCACATAGGTAACGATGCACGATACCTCACACTATAGTTCAATTCTTTTATCTTGGCGGCTCGCGCATGCCCGCCTAGACGCGGGAGATTGCTGCGTTGCCAGTTGCACACGACGCACGCGCCAAGAGAAGCAGCGCCATAGTATAGCATAGTTCGCAAGCTTACGTTTAGGGGGGAGCGCGCAGTTCATGAAGTAAAGCCACCACGGCCGCATTAACCCTTTCGCTGCTACAAAGACGTGCTCCCTGCATTCCGCGCTGTGGGCGATTTGGTCACTGCACTGCTCGCCTGTGCAGACACATTGTGTTCCGACTGCTTTGACACTCTTTATCATTCGATTCCACAAAAACTATTTGGCTCAAAAATTAGATTTTTACCTATCTTCTTGACTGATACCTTCCCCCCATAAATGACTTAATTTTGTTTCGATGTTCAACGCAGATATTATGCATCTTTAAATATAGTAAACCATTGCACGAAATTTTGAAGAGTTTGCAGAGGTAAATCCATAGAGTATACTTTCCGGATAGTCGATGTTAGTTGCCACAATGTTGAGAATGAACTGCGGACAAGATACCTATATATTTCATTTAATTTAAGTACCACATAAGTGTCGTATGTAATATTGAGAAATATTCCACCTTTTGCGACTGTAACAAAAGTTTTACTTACACTGGGCACGTTTGGCTTTATTTTAATGCACTTCAATCAATCAAAAGGAAGTAGAAAAAATACATTAAACAAAACTGTGGACTTACAAAAACATTAGGACTTGAATATACCGTCTGTCAGTGAAGTGCTCAGAGCTATGTCAAATATAATTTTGTGTGTGGCACACACAAACAGCATTTATTTGCTAAAACACTGATGAGCCAACACAAACGTTCAATATTGTGCTACCGCAGCACAAAACTACGAAAGGTGACTTGGCAATGGAGGACACAAAATACAGTCCTCTTATGATGCTTCAAAAGAGAGAAACGCCTCTGGTCTAAATAAGTCGCTTATTACAGTTGCAGAAGAGGGATATATTTCAATACCATTGGTAAAACTGCGACTGTGGAACAAAAACAAGAAATAGAACATGAGTACCATTGTGTATGTGCCATACCTTTCACCGATGGAAGTGCTTTAAAATAAAGCCAAACGCGCCCTGTGTAAATAAAACTTTTATTACAGTCGCGAAAGACGGAATATTTCTCAATATTACATACGGCACCTATGTGGTACTTAAATTAAATGAGATATTGTTATACAGTAAATACTATATGAAATTTAGGTATCTTGTCCACATTTCATTCTCAACATTGTGGCAACTAAAATCGACCATACGGAAAGTATACGCTATGGACTTTTACCTCTGCAAACTCTTCAAAATTTCGTGCAATGGTTTACTACATTTAATGCTGCACATCAAAACAAAATTAAGTCATTTATGGGGGGAAGGTATCAGTCAAGAAGAGGTGTAAAAATCAAATTTTTTGGCCAAATAGTTTTTGTGAAATCGAATGATAAGTGTGTCAAAGCAGTGGGAACACCATGTGTCTGCACAGGCGAGAAGTGCAGTGATGACAAAATCGCGCACAGCGCGGAATGCGGGGAGCACGTGTCTGCAGCAGCGAAAAAGTTAATGAAGAGGCAAAGCACTAGAAATTTCATTCAAACGAATAAAATTCATGAAGTAAGGCACTCCAATATTGTTTTTAAATAAAGAAAATTTGAAGCACCAGACAAGGTTTGAACTCATAACCTTTCACTTGGCAACCCAACACGTTAAATATTCCGCTACCTCAGCTCATCAAACAGCGGAACTCCATAAGAACTCTAAAACCTCATGCAACTACTTATAAACACTGTTCTACATCTACATCTACATTGATACTCCGCAAGCCACCCAACGGTGTGTGGCGGAGGGCACTTTACGTGCCACTGTCATTACCTCCCTTTCCTGTTCCAGTCGCGTATGGTTCGCGGGAAGAACGACTGTCTGAAAGCCTCCGTGCGCGCTCTAATCTCTCTAATTTTACATTCGTAATCTCCTCGGGAGGTATAAGTAGGGGGAACCAATATATTCGATATCTCATCCAGGAACGCACCCTCTCGAAACCTGGCGAGCAAGCTACACCGCGATGCAGAGCGCCTCTCTTGCAGAGTCTGCCACTTGAGTTTATTAAACATCTCCGTAACGCTATCACGGTTACCAAATAACCCTGTGACGAAACGCGCCGCTCTTCTTTGGATCTTCTCTATCTCCTCCGTCAGACCGATCTGGTACGGATCCCACACTGATGAGCAATACTCAAGTATAGGTCGAACGAGTGTTTTGTAAGCCACCTCCTTTGTTGATGGACTACATTTTCTAAGCACTCTCCCAATGAATCTCAACCGGGTACCCGCCTTACCAACAATTAATTTTATATGATCATTCCACTTCAAATCGTTCCGCACGCATACTCCCAGATATTTTACAGATGTAACTCCTACCAGTGTTTGTTCCGCTATCATATAATCATACAATAAAGGATCCTTCTTTCTATGTATTCGCAATACATTACATTTGTCTATGTTAAGGGTCAGTTGCCACTCCCTGCACCAAGTGCCTATCCGCTGCAGATCTTCCTGCATTTCGCTACAATTTTCTAATGCTGCAACTTCTCTGTATACTACAGCATCATCCGCGAAAAGCCGCATGGAACTTCCGACACTATCTACTAAGTCATTTATATATATTGTGAAAAGCAATGGCCCCATAACACTCCCCTGTGGCACGCCAGAGGTTACTTTAACGTCTGTAGACGTCTCTCCATTGATAACAACATGCTGTGTTCTGTTTGCTAAAAACTCTTCAATCCAGCCACACAGCTGGTCTGATATTCCGTAGGCTCTTACTTTGTTTATCAGGCGACAGTGCGGAACTGTATCGAACGCCTTCCGGAAGTCAAGAAAAATAGCATCTACCTGGGAGCCTGTATCTAATATTTTCTGGGTCTCATGAACAAATAAGGCGAGTTGGGTCTCACACGATCGCTGTTTCCGGAATCCATGTTGATTCCTACATAGTAGATTCTGGGTTTCCAGAAATGACATGATACGCGAGCAAAAAACATGTTCTAAAATTCTACAAGAGATCGACGTAAGAGATATAGGTCTATAGTTTTGCGCATCTGCTCGACGACCCTTCTTGAAGACTGGGACTATCTGTGCTCTTTTCCAATCATTTGGAACCCTCCGTTCCTCTAGAGACTTGCGGTACACGGCTGTTAGAAGGGGGCAAGTTCTTTCGCGTACTCTGCGTAGAATCGAATTGGTATCCCGTCAGGTCCAGTGGACTTTCCTCTATTGAGTGATTCCAGTTGCTTTTCTATTCCTTGGACACTTATTTCGATGTCAGCCATTTTTTCGTTTGTGCGAGGATTTAGAGAAGGAACTGCAGTGCGGTCTTCCTCTGTGAAACAGCTTTGGGAAAAGGTGTTTAGTATTTCAGCTTTACGCGTGTCATCCTCTGTTTCAATGCCATCATCATCCCGTAGTGTCTGGATATGCTGTTTCGAGCCACTTACTGATTTAACGTAAGACCAGAACTTCCTAGGATTTTCTGTCAAGTCGGTACATAGAATTTTACTTTCGAATTCAATGAACGCTTCACGCATAGCCCTCCTTACGCTAACTTTGACATCGTTTAGCTTCTGTTTGTCTGAGAGGTTTTGGCTGCGTTTAAACTTGGAGTGGAGCTCTCTTTGCTTTCGCAGTAGTTTCCTAACTTTGTTGTTGTACCACGGTGGGTTTTTCCCGTCCCTCACAGTTTTACTCGGCACGTACCTGTCCAAAACGCATTTTACGATTGCCTTGAACTGTTTCCATAAACACTCAACATTGTCAGTGTCGGAACAGAAATTTTCGTTTTGATCTGTTAGGTAGTCTGAAATCTGCCTTCTATTACTCTTGATAAACAGATAAACCTTCCTCCCTTTTTTTATATTCCTATTGACTTCCATATTCAGGGATGCTGCAACGGCCTTATGATCACTGATTCCCTGTTCTGTACGTACAGAGACGAAAAGTTCGGGTCTGTTTGTTATCAGTAGGTCCAAGATGTTATCTCCACGAGTCGGTTCTCTGTTTAATTGCTCGAGGTAATTTTCGGATAGTGCACTCAGTATAATGTCACTCGATGCTCTGTCCCTACCACCCGTCCTAAACATCTGAGTGTCCCAGTCTATATCTGGTAAATTGAAATCTCCACCTAAGACTATAACATACTGAGAAAATTTATGTGAAATGTATTCCAAATTTTCTCTCAGTTGTTCTGCCACTAATGCTGCTGAGTCGGGAGGTCGGTAAAAGGAGCCAATTATTAACCTAGTTCGGTTGTTTAGTGTAACCTCCACCCATAATAATTCACAGGAACTATCCACTTCTACTTCACTACAGGATAAACTACTACTAACAGCGACGAACACTCCACCACCGGTTGCATGCAATCTATCCTTTCTAAACACCGTCTGTACCTTTGTAAAAATTTCGGCAGAATTTATCTCTGGTTTAAGCCAGCTTTCTGTACCTACAACGATTTCAGCTTCGGTGCTTTCTGTCAGCGCTTGAAGTTCCGGTACTTTACCAACGCAGCTTCGACAGTTGACAATTACAATACCGATTGCTGCTTGGTCCCCGCATGTCCTGACTTTGCCCCGCACCCGTTGAGGCTGTTGCCCTTTCTGTACTTGCCCAAGGCCATCTAACCTAAAAAACCGCCCAGCCCACGCCACACAACCCCTGCTACCCGTGTAGCCGCTTGTTGCGTGTAGTGGACTCCTGACCTATCCAGCGGAACCCGAAATCCCACCACCCTATGGCGCAAGTCGAGGAATCTGCAGCCCACACGGTCGCAGAACCGTCTCAGCCTCTGATTCAGACCCTCCACTCGGCTCTGTACCAAAGGTCCGCAGTCAGTCCTGTCGACGATGCTGCAGATGGTGAGCTCTGCTTTCATCCCGATAGCGAGACTGGCAGTCTTCACCAGATCAGATAGCCGCCGGAAGCCAGAGAGGATTTCCTCCGATCCATAGCGACACACATCATTGGTGCCGACATGAGCGGCCACCTGCAGATGGGTGCACCCTGTACCCTTCATGGCATCCGGAAGGACCCTTTCCACATCTGGAATGACTCCCCCCAGTATGCACACGGAGTGCACATTGGTTTTCTTCCCCTCTCTTGCTGCCATTTCCCTAAGGGGCCCCATTACGTTTGTATGTTGTTGGTATGACTATGAATTACTCAAGCTTCGTCGAAGTACAATAGGAAATAAACAATTACCGCTGTTCTTTATTGCGAAAAAGCAGTCCGTGAAATTGAAACAAACATCCTTCCTTGCTATCGCCTGAATTAGGAGTTTTATTGCTTGTTTGGTTTAATTAATTAATAGAATATGAAGCAATTGGTATAAAGAATGCTTTTTCCAAACTTTCTATAAAAGAAAATCTGCTATCAAGACATTGCTTTTGTTCTATTACTTTCTTTATGACTGAACGTTTCTAAAACTGAAGACACTCGTCCATGCTCTGCACTGCAGTCGAGATCTGGCAACGTCGTTCTCTGTTCATTGGCTGACTGTGTTTTGTGACGTCAGATGCGCAGAACGAACCTGAACACGGCCGCCAAGATATATGACGCGCACTTTAACCTTACCTCACTTTGCATGCTCTGTCGCAGCTAGCAAGCCGCTACTGCCTTTACTACACGTCCTACTGTCACAGAGCTTTTTTTCCCTTGGCGCTTGCCTTGGCACTTGTTTTCCTCTGCCCTTACAACCGCTACCCTCCGATCGTTTTCGACCACTTCTATCTCTTGATGGACCATGTTAATGAGTAATCTTACCCAGATGCATGGATAACATCACAGCCCGCATCCTGTGACGCCTGATTCAAAAACTAACATGTTTACGGAGGTGACAGTAGAACTTTTGGTTTGGTCACCACGTTGGTGTGGGCGTGGAGGGGCCCCATCCTATTATACTGACAGCCGGACGGTGTCAACTGAGTCGGCACTACGCAACAGCCGCGACTACGGAGCCAGAAGACAACGCAAAGTAAGTCGCGCATCAAAATGTTACCTCACGCAACTGAAGCAATGAGAATAATTAACTGGCAGTGCAGATTGCATTCTGTAATTACGTAATTACAAACACTGACAGTTTTAAATTCTTTTGTATAACCAAAATTACGAGACATTGCTTACTTGCCGATCGTATAGTAAAGTAAATGTCACTGTCAGATCCTGCTTACTTAGTAGTCTAATTTTTTAGCAACAGTTAATACAATTGCAGAACTATATTTATGTTTGCTTATATTTCTTTTTTTTTTTCTTTTACGTGCTCTTGTATGTTATGTGTGCTTCTGAGCACGAATTACAGCTTTGAATGCATAAGGCGTTGTAGTTTGATTTTGGTTATTGCCATCCATTCTGTGCTACGAGTGTTGTTGTGATTTGTTTATTGCTCGCTTGAGTGACTTATCTGTGGTTCAATATGGCAACTAATGGGGTTCGTGCAACTGCAGTAGACAGGGAGGTGAAAGCAGACTCTATAGGTGAAAGTAATCAGGTGGAGACGAAAACAGAAGCAAGGAGTAGTGGAGTGTCGGATTCCGGTATAGGTGACAGTAATATATCAATAGAGATGGGAAGTCCTAATGCAGTGTCGTCACCAATCATTGAGACGCCTAGACGGGATGAGAGTAGATTTATTTCTGACATGTCTATCGCTGACATGTTCAAAACGTTATTACATGATAATAAACAATTAAAAGAAGACATTAAGCGCCAGAGGGAAGGTATTATGTGCCAAAAAGAAGATATTAAGCAATAGGTAGAGCAGATAAATCAACGACTCAGTAGTAAGATCGACGAGACTAATGAGGCTCTAAGGAAACTGGCTGAGTCAAGCCATCAGAGGATAGATGAACTTACCGTTCAGTTTGAGGAGAACGTTGCTGGCAATACTAAACGTTTTGAAAAGGTAGAATCGGAAGTCAAAGAAGTAAGGGAAGAACTTACTAAAAAGGTTGAGCCTTACAATGAGCATTTCGAACAACTGGATGAGGAAGTGGAACACTGTAAACACAGGATATCAGTTGTTGCGCTAAACCAGGATGCAAACGCACGGCGAGTAGAAGAGGTGAACAGTGAGATAGGAAAGACTAAAGAACAAGTCGGTCAGCAGGTGAAGAGCGAAGTGAAATCACTATTACGTAATGGAAACATTGTGGGAGGTAGCTTAATTGGTGTACACAATGATGAGGTCTTTCTTGGTATAGGGAATTTTTAGAACTTCGAACCAAATGGAAGATGGCATCCTAAAGATTTCTTAGATCAATTTAAGAGCGTGTTACCTGAATTATGGAACGAGCAAAGAAAGGTACGCTTCGTTGCAGCAATATTGGAAGGTGAAGCTGGTACCTGGGGTATGAGAATAGGACATAAGTGTACAACCTTTGCTGAATTTGAAAAGGAATTTTTGCAACAATATTGGTCGAAACGGAAGCAAAATGAAGTACATAACAGTCAATACCAAGGTAGAAGGTTTGAGACAGGGTGTGTCCAGAAATTAAATAAATTTTTTCAAGATAATTATGAGAGTAACTTGTATTTAAGTGAACCAGTGACGACAGAAGCAATAGCGTCCCTGACCATAAGTAAACTACCAAATGGAGTTCAGGATAAGTTGCTAGCCATCCCTAATAATGACGTAGAGGCAATGAAATTAGTCTCAGGACAATTAAACCCGTTGTATGAGTCACAAAGAACAGGGAGAGGAAAAGATGATAGAAGAGTATCGGGGAACAATGAAACCAATACAAATATCCATTCAAACTATGACAATAGACATAGTGGACGACATTGGAATAATTATAATGACAGGAGACATTACGGTGGTTTCTGTGTCCATGGTGGTCACAGCGGCGACCATGGCGGCTACGGATATCAGAACTCAAGGCATAATGCATTGAATGATCAGGTGCGAAACTGGAAACATAGCAAGTGGAAAGAATATATAACCTATTTTGAGGGTGCAATCAACAGCCTACCTCATGCCACAAGGGCAAACACCATGTGGAAAACATTAAACTATACTATAGTGAGCAAAATTAATGACTGAGTGATATATTGTGACGTGTCTGAATCTGTATATATATCAGTTGCTGTTGTCCTTAAGTACAGACATTAATTTCTGATTATTATGAGGTTTCAAGAGGACACTCGAATCGAGTGAGATTTAGCTAGGATGTGTTACAGCCATATCCAATTTTTTTCTTTCTTTTCACCTTCTATCTGTCTAACCTAGATTACATGTTTTATGTTTCTTCTTGCTCACACAGTGATATGGTTCGAGTGATTACTAGAGTCTAGTGTATATAGGTTGTGGTATCCAAAAGTTTTTCATTTAAAAGTTTCGTACTGCTACTGGTTAATCATTGCTATTATTTTTTGTACCATTCACTTAGCAACTAAATTTAACTTAGTAGACATCCATATATTTTTCTTCTTAACGTCGTCTGTGTTTATTATGTCATATAGAACATCGTAATGTTTACTGTAGTAGTAACGGACTATGAGTAAGTTGGATAGGCATTGCTAGGACAACACTGAGACCGTCATTATCCTGTTTCATGTACGCCAATGGACGGATTACCGCGAGGCGAGAGTGGCGAGCTGACGAATATACTGCACATCTGGCGCTCAGTCACTCCCCACCCCTTTCATTGCAAACAACGCTCCCTTGTGATGCAGTGTTGTGAGTAGTGAAATAATTTTTTTTCTTTTCCCTGGATTTTGACAGCCTAGCACTGATAGAGGTTCTTCAGCTTTTTGCCTAATAGTGTCACCAGTGTTGTTGTCTACCAAGAGTAGCAGTGAACACGTGTGTTTTTCTACTATTTTTTTTATCTCTTTCTTTCAGGCACCTGTCTGTCATATCTCCACTGTGTTGTAACTGTGTTTTGCCATACAGGTTGCACTGTAGGCAGGGTTCATTTATTATGTAAAATTTTGCATATTTCACAGCTGTTCTTTATATTTCTATGATTATATGTAACTCATGGCTGGTCCACAATGTGGCAATGGTATGTAACTGTGGGATGGGGCAGTAACCCCCCCCCCCCCCTCACACTATCTCTTTAACCCCCTGCAGTAGGGAATTATCTATATTTCGATATTCTCTTCGACAATTCGAAAACTTTTTCGTGCGGGAATGTAAGTGTACTGTCATATCGCTGGCTTAGTTGTGGAGTATCTTTGCGGGCAGCAGCGTCTAGAGAGCCGAGCACGGGACACGAAACTGTTATGTTGTGTAGTGTGGAGCTCTGCATGTAGAAGCATTGTTAGTATTCAGGTTGAAGTGTAGCTACAAGTGCTATTACAGTAAAGTGATGACATGTGGAAATGGTTCAGAGGAAAGTGCGTCAAGAAGTAATTGAAAATGAGCAATGACGTTAATAACGTATTTATGTATCCTCTCGTTGCGTGTCGCATAGCATCGATCATCCGCGCCGTGTTCGGTCTCCAAGAATGAACAAATGTGAATCAGTAATACTATTTACCACAAAAGGGTGCAATCAAGTGCCAGTGATTTGTAGCGAGCGTGAGAACGTGCATTCGATCATCGCGTTCCGCATCATCAACAATCAGCCGCGCCGCGACGGTTACATGCACGCTCGTACGAGTGAGAACTGAGAACTGAAAAATTAACTTTACGAACAGTGCAATATCATTACTAGTGACAAGGAGGACTATTACCAGATATCTGTATGTGTGACGAGCGTAAGGACTTTCGTACGATCATTCGGCTTCCGCATCATCAACAATCACCCGCGTTGTGTCGGTTTCGCGTACACTCGTCTGAATTATATTTTGGACTGTTAATCATCAAGATTGTTAATTGGGATAAACATTTACGATTTAGAGTGTAAACAGTGCAACCTGTGGTCTCCATATTGTCTCAGAATACAGATGTTCATATCAGACATAGGACAGTGTTGTGTTTAAACGTTGAGTGGCTCCCCTAAACTCGCTTGCATTTTTTTTATAGATTATTTCAGGCAAGCCAACAGCCAGCAGCAGTGTGGAGCAGAACAGTACGACCACTGCGGGATTACCAGGTACGTGGCGTGGACAGGGCTCACAGTCACGAAAGGAGAAGTCAGTTTAGAAGGTACCCCCACCCGTACGTATTCCCGGGCGTGTTACATAGTGTTAGGCTCGCCTTTCGTGTAATGAATTTTGCTGCAGCTCTCTAGATAAAATGTCTCACTCTCGCGAACTTCGGAATAAGGCCATTGTCCCAACACTTAAATAAAAACCACAGAGAACTTAACAATCTTGCTCGCTTATTGCATAGCTTGTCCAACCTCTGAATTTATAACGCCATCGCCTCCCCAAAGATGTTTTTGGTGTGATTCTCTAAGTTTTCCCGGCCTACTGAATATTCCACGAGGTTTCGGGATTGCAGCCGGATCATGTTACATTCTGACCACAGTATTTCATTTAACAACGAATATTTTGAGCAGACTCATGGTGTTGCCATGGGCAGTCCTCTCTCCTCTTTTGAAGCAAACGTTTTTATGGAAGACATCGATGAAAGGGCATTTGTTCCGGCAGAACTTAAACCGAGAGTCTTCTGTTGATATGCAGATGACACTTTTGTAGTATGGCCCCATGGTGAAGAGGAACTTTCACGTTTCTTGCAACATCTGAATGCAATCCACAAGAACATCCAGTTTACAATGGAAATATAGAAGGATGGTTGCTTACCGTTTTTGGACATCTTGGTTACTTGGAGAGTGGATGGGTCATTAGGGCATTCTGCCTATCGTAAGCTCACACATACGGAGCTTTACCTGCAAACGTCGAGTTGCCATCACCCTTGTTGGAAACAACCTTACAAAGGAGCTAGAACATATACAGTCGGTGTTCAAAAATAACGGTTACTCTCCACATCAGTTTAGCACAGTGCTAGAGAGGAAGAAACGTGTCCTCCCACAACATGGTGCTGTTCAAGTCCAGGGCGTTCCTTCCATACTTCGGCAACCTTTCCTCTCAAGTAGGTAGGATCCTAAGTAAACATCAAGCTAAAGTTATCTTGGGACCAACGATTAGTGCCTTTCTTGGTACAGTGAAACACGAGCTGGCTCTGCGGTAGACCTGAATCTTCAAAATTCTTGCCAGTGTGGCAAAGCTTACATAGGTCAGACGATACGTACAGTACGTGAAAGGGGCGTTGAACAGTTGAACATGGGCGCCACGCTTATTTTTCACAGCTCAGTAGGTCTGCCGTAGTTGAGCATTGTATTACCATACGACACCCGATGGATTTTTGTGGCACAAAAATCTTGGCCCCCGCGAGAACGTTTTAGGATTCAATAATTAAAGAATCTGTGGAAATACAACTAGCACAAAATCTTATAAATCGCGGTGGCGGCTTTCAACTGGACAAGGCTTGGGACCCGCTCATCTTTCTTATTTCTTCTGAGAGAATACAGTTTATTCATAATAAACGCCTGGTGACATCTGAAGTCCGGTTTTAGTGATGTGAGCGCACATTCCAACAGAGGGCGGACATGTAGTTTCACCTTTACACATGCACCTGTGCACCACAGATAGAACAGTATTTGCAGATGGCCATCATTACATATGCATTTCCGCGCCATTTCTTGCTTTAAAGCTGACACTGGGAACTCGGAGTCTCCACCCCAATACCTCTGTCCCATCTCTCGTCCTGCTGCGCGCCGTAGCCATGTGGTCTGAGGCGCCTTGTCACGGTCCATGCCTCCCCCCCCTCCCTCGGAGGTTCGAGCCCTCTCTCGGGCATGGATGTGTGTGTTGTTCATAGCGCAAGTTAGTTTAAGTTAGAGTAAGTAGTGTGTAGGCTTAGGTCCCTGAAGACCTTATCACAAATTTCCACCCCTCGTCCCTAGTTTCTAGTACATGGATCAGTTACCCACCTCGGACATAAACACTCCCATTACCGCACATGGTATCTAACTCATCTTCTGTTCCAAAGCAACACCATCCCTGGTCACGACAGTATCACCTACCGGCACCTCCTTCCTGCTGTCCTTGCGACCCTGTATAACATTCCCCTCTCCACCAGCTTTAGGCCTCACCCTCAACCATCACCTTACCTGTACTCCCCATCTCCTTTTAATCCAACACAATCCCGACAATGCATTCTGCCTCCTGAAACTCCTGTCCGGCTGGACATGGGGACTGCATCCTTCTACCATTCTTCACACCTACAAATCCTTGATTCGCCCCATCCTTTGTGATGCCACTGTTAGCTGGATTTCTGGCGCTCCCAGATCCTATAAAGCTCTCCAAATACTCTGCCTCACCTTCTGTATCTGCCTCCCGACTCCCACATGGAACCTCTATGATCTCATCCCCTTCCCACATCTTCTCCTTTTCCTTGAATACATCTGCATCCTGTAAATGGTCTGCAGACTCGATCCCCCTGGTGTCTTCTATTCTCTCTACCCCCAGCCCTTTGTAGTGCCTTCACTGTTGGGTCCCTCCCTCTCTCGACCTCCACCCTCTCCACCTCCTTTCCTAATGCAACTTCCAGCACCTAACCCTCTTGGATGATGAGCTTCACCCTGATGTCGACCCCTCCCACCAACTCTAATCCTACATTCCTCCCTCTCACTCCTCGGGGCTACCTCTCCCTCCTCTTCCTTTCTCCTGAGTGCTTTTCCTCCCTCCTCCACCCCCTCCCTTTCCAGTGCACCCCTTCTGTGTCTCTACACTCCCTCCTGACCTGCCTTCCCTCTCCATCTCCCACCCCGCCTGTCTCCTGCCCCTTGGTGCGCCCCTAACCCTGCTTTTTCTCTTCATCCCACCCCTTTGTGCCCACCTCCCCCACTGCACCTTCTTCTCCCCTATTTTTCCCTCCTCTCAGGCGTCCTTTCGCTCAGTAGGTCACTCCCAGCACTTTTTATTCTTCGTTGTGTGTGCTCCGCCTCTTACAGTGGTTTTAAAGTGTCTTTGTTCTGGAGTGTTTTAATACTGTGGCCAACTTTTATCTTGCATGTGTGACCTCAGTGTATTTTATGTGCTCCACGAATCGCCAACTGTGTTTTTTAACTTCATGTCGAATTTGTTGACTGTCCCACAATGAACGTCTCCAGGTCAGTACATATTTTAACCTTCGTTTTCTCCACCTATTTCCCTTTTTTTTAACTGTAATGTCACTCAGCTGAAGAGCAGCAGGTTGTGCCACTGCCAGCCCTGCTCTGTCGATATAAGGCAGGCGAATGAAATCACAATAAGGAAAAAAAGCTTGCAGTATCCAGTGGCGGATACTCACCTGAAGATTGCTGGACGAGTGACAGCCGAAATATTGTGCCAAGAAGTCAACATGATCTGGCTGCAATTCCGAAACCTCATCGAATAATATGTAATTGTATCATTAATAAACTGTGTATTTGTCCTATGCACTAATTTCACCATGGTAGTTGTGAATTGTGACTATCTAGGTTGTCCAATGTACACAGAGAAAAGAATCAGTTACGTTGAAGAGATCAGATAAGAAATCATTCTTGTTACTTTGCTGGAAAGATGATTCAGAAAAGTAATAGAAACATTGTAATCGTATTGCTTGTTACATAAGGGAATTTGGTGCCCTGATCCATGTTTCGTGTTCCAAACTGTTAAGGTTCTGTGACTTGGTCGTCTTTCTACTGAGAGAGCGTTGTTTTCTTTTTGCGTCGTTGTGTTTGGCCACGCCACTGAGGCGTTCTGCTTTAGATTTTCGCGAATTTCTTCGGTTGTATCTGCGCCAGGGTTGCTCATATTATTCGATATGAGCCCAAAGGGATAGACATGTGTTCTGACTCGAGACAGTTCGCTCTGCGCTCTTTTATGTGCGAAGTGCTGAATAAACCTTCGTTAGGTGAAGTTACTGTTTGTCATTCATCTACTCACACCTTTCTCTACGTGACATTATTCTGGTGGAGGCGCTGGGTGTTGGAACCTGTGATAGCGCACATTATCGACGACACAGTGGCTCCCATCGGGCCACGACAGAGCCGCCGTTTACATGGAGAGAAACCCGAATTTTAGCCATATTCAACAGATCGCACTCTATTGGAGACAGATGAAGAGGACGTCACTATGACAACAACTGTGTGCCACCACATGAGACATCCTTCCAGGTTCTCTGGTGACGATGGCCAAGATCCAAACAAGTGGCTGAAAGTATATGAGCGTATAGCCAAATTTAACAAATGGGATGACACCGTGTGTTTGGTTAATGTGTTTTTCTACTTGGAGGGCACTGCCAAGCAATGGCATGAGAACAATGAGAAGTTCACAAGCTGGGAAGTATTCCAGGCGGAACTGCGCAAGTATTTCGGCGACACACAACGACAGAAGTGCAAGGCTGAAGATAAATTAAAGTACAGGGCACAGCATCCAGGCGAAACGACAGCATTCTACATTCAAGACATTTTGGAGCTGTGTAAAATAGTGGATCCTCGAATGAAGGAGGAAGATAAGGTTGCACATCTCATGAAGGGTGTTGCTGAGGACATGTATCAAGCCCTACTCCTGAAGGAGGTTTCGCCAGCAGACGACTTCATAAAATGGTGCCAGTATATTGAGACAATGCATCAAAAAAGAATTACACACAAGAAGTTTGAACGGCTTCCAAATGTCGTATCAATGTCTGTGATGGAGCAAGAAACTGATTTCACAAGTGTTCTTCGTCAGATAGTGAGAGAGGAAGTTCAGAAGGCACTTGGATTGCACAGCGAGCAGAAAACCGAGACGCTTCAAAAGGTCATAAGGGAGGAAGTGGAACAGACACTGAACCCAATCTCTTGTCCTTCATTTCCCTTTAAAACGGTAACAAAGTCGACACCCAGGCGAAGTTACGTTTCTGCAATGCCGCATGAGGAATCTGTTTGGCCACCAAGGAAGACTGATGTCTGGAGGACCCAGGATAACCAACCAGTATGTTTCCACTGCGCACGACTGGGACATGTGGTGCGCTATTGTCGAGAAAGGCGGCGGATATATGATGACGCCCGCGCCAGAAGACAACAGATTGATCTTAGCCGACGCCAACTCCGGGACGACGAAGAAGAACAAGGCGGTGTGGGTGCAGGACGACGTAGGTCACCATCGCCGCAAGTTAGTCGCTGGAGAGGACGCTCCCCAACACGACTATCAAGGTCTCCATCGCCGTTTAGAAGCTCCAGTCGATCACCTAGCCGCCGCAACCTGGAAAACTAAAGGGTGCGACCTTCCTTGGAGGTGAGGCTGCCGAAGAGAAAAATCCTCTGCCGACAATCACTACAAAAATGCTAAGAAACTACGTCGATATCCTCATGGATGGCCGACCAGCCCAAGCTCTTTTGGACTCTGGAGCACCATATTCAGTCATTCCGGAGAAGTAGCGTCGCCAGTGGCAGAAAACCGTATTCGTCGACAGCAAAATATCTCTGCTGAAGGTGGCTAATGGGAAATATGTAAAACCTACAGGAAGATGTGTCATTTGTGTGGGTAAAAGTGGCCATACACAGCCCTTAGAATTCATCGTCTTACAAGAATGTAGTCATGACGTCATTCTCGGATGGGACTTTTTGAAAGATTCTCAAGCAATTATAGATTGTGGTCACTCAGAGATTATGTTAGACGAGATGAGATACTGTGGACAGGAAGACGCGCATCCGCGTGCGTGGAGACTATGTGTGCTGGATGAAGTGATCATTCCTGCAGTCAGCGCTTGAAAGGTAGCTGTCATGTGTCATGCCATGCATCAACCCACGGATCTTATAGTGGAATGTAAGAGAAGCATACCACTTAAGAAAAATTTGTCATCCCAGCCTCTGTCGTCTCGTTTAAGAACGGACTCGGTGAATTGTGGATAGTTAACTGTCACCGAGAACCACAGATCTTTCCAAGACGCATGTGCATAGTAAATGCTGAGCCGTTAATTGCAGAACAGCTGAGCGTCATAGAAACCCCCCATGCCGAGTCTGTAGGCGAAATTAGCGCTACCACTATGAGACAAGATCTTCTACCTCAACTGTCACCAGATCTCACTAAGGAACAACAGAAGAAGCTACTTGCCATTCTTCAAGAGTTCTCTGAATGCTTCAGTTCATAAGTGAAATGCAAATTAGACAAATCGACGGTGAAGCACCAGATTAGCACTGGAGACCATCAACCAGTCAGCGAGAGAGCTAACCATGTGTCAGAAACGGAACGTCGAATAATTCGCGAAGAAGTAGAGAAAATGATGAAGAATGGCATCATTCAGCCTTCGCAGAGCCCATGGTCGTCACCAATGGTTCTCGCCAGGAAGAAGGATGGCAGTTGGCGCTTAATAAGATAACTAAAAGGGACATTTACCCTCTTTCACGAACTGACGATACACTAGATTGTCTGAAGGGGGCTAAGTTTTTCTCCACCATGGACATGTACTCAGGATACTGGCAAATCTAAGTAGATGAGGCTGATCGTGAGAAAACTGCATACATCATCCCTGAGGGCCTGTATAAGTTTAAGGTAATGCCGTTTGGTTTGTGTAATGCACCAGCAACTTTTGAAGGAATGATGGATAATCTTCTAAGGCATCTGAAGTGGACGATGTGTCTTTGTTATTTAGATGACATTATAGTGTTCTCAGAGCCATCTGATGAGCACATGAAAAGACTGAGGGCCGTTCTTAAGTGTCTCCAACAAGTCGGACTGGAACTTAATCCAAGAAAGTGTCTCTTTGGAGCAAAAGAAATCAAAATTCTTGGGCACCTCGTGTCAAACGAAGGTGTGCGGCCAGACCCAGAAAAGTTGAGATCTATAACGGACTTTCCTATTCCTAAAAGTATTAGAGATGTGAGAAGCTTCCTCGGATTATGTTCTTATTACTTAAGACTTATTACTATTAAGACTTTTGTATCAAATCCAGGACACTCCAAGAGTTGTTAAAAGCCGATGCTAAATTTATCCGGGGTGGAGCTCAACAAAATTCTTTCGATGTGCTGCGAAAAACTCTGATGACTGACCCTGTACTTGGTCTGTATGATGAGAGAGCACCTACAGAACTACATACAGATGTCAGTGTGTATGGGATCGGTGCTATTCTCGTGCAAATTTCGGGTGGAAAAGAGAAGGTTATAGCTTATGCTTTTAGGACACTTACAAAAGCCGAGAGAAACTACTCAACTACAGAAAGAGAATGACTTGCTGTGATCAGGGCCATGTGGAAATTTCGACAGTATCTCTACGTAAGGCCATTCGCAGTTGTTACAGACTATCATTCACTTTGTTGGTTGACAGGTCTTACAAATCCAACAGGACGACTCGCCAGGTGGGCACTACGTCTTCAAGAGAATGACATTACCATAGTGCACAAAAGAGGAAGAAAACACCTAGATACCGACTGTCTCTCAAGAAACCCTGTGCAAAACCATCAAGTCTTTGATGAAGATAAGACTCTCTCGCTGAACTCCAGGATCTCTCTGCTGAGCAGAAGGAGGACGCCGAGGTATCTCAAATTATGCTTGCTTTAAATCGGTCAGAGGATGTGAAAGGGCAATTTAAGACAGTTAATGGATTCCTAAACACACGCGCTTAGATGTTCTACAGAAATTCCATGACACACCTGAGGCCATACATTTAGAATTTATTAAGACATATGATAGGATCTGCAAGAGATTTTTCTGGCCAGGTTTATTTAGGAGTGTCCATCACTATGTGTCCCACTGTCGAGAGTGCCAGAGGAGAACGGTAGTTCCTCAGAAACCAACTGGCCGACTCATACCAATTCCACAAGCCGAAACGAGTTTCCAGCATGTTGGAATTGACCTCCTAGGACGATTTCCAACGTCTGCTAGTGGCAATAGATGGATTATTGTTTGCACTGATCTGACATGCTATGCCATTACAAAAGCCGTGAAAACAGGCAAAGCATCTGAGGTAGCCAAATTCATCGTAGAAGAGATAGTATTAAAACATGGTGCCCCAAGATCGTTAATTACGTATCGAAGGAAAGTTTTTCAATCGAATCTTGTGACAGAGATAAGCCGTCGGTGCAACATTACTCATCACATGACGACTGCCTACCATCTGCAAACTAACGGGCTTACTGAACGCCTTAATAAGCACTTGGCCGACATGCTATCAATGTTCGTCAGCGTTGAGCAGAGCAACTGGGATGAGGTGCTACCTTTCGTGACATTTGCCTAAAACACCGCCAAACAAGACACCACAGGAGTTACGCCACTTTACCTGGTGCATGGGCGTGAGGCGACCACGACGATGGACACTGTGTTACATTCTGACGACATGGACGACGTCTACATCGGACAGGTGTTAACCAGAACTGAGGAAGCTCGGCAGGTAGCTCGACTCAACACGCTGTAGGCTCAAGAAAATGGCCGCTGAAGGTATGACACGAGCCACCGCCCTGTTGTCCACCAGCCTGGTGACCTCACCTGGATCTTCACTCCTGTTCGGAAGGTTGGTCTCTCTGAGAAGCTCCTCAGACGCTAGTTTGGTCCTTATAAGGTTGTAAGACATTTGTCTGCTGTTACTTGTGAAGTTGAAAATTTCGACCCCAACACAAGACGAGAAAGATCAGAGTTACGGTCCACATCCTTCGAATGAAGCCCTATAAGGATCCTGCAACCCAGGATAAATTCGAAGCTCCAGTGACATGCAACAAGTGGAAAGTCAACAAAGAACGTAGCGGCAAGGGAAGTTCTAAGATCACCGCCAGGGCGAACATCAGTCACTGGGAGTCGGAGTATGCAGGACCGGTGATTCATTCCCAGACTAGGAGGACATAGCACCGAGATGTTGTTCTCTTAAGGAGGGAGCAATGTCGCAGAAGAAGCTGAGTAGCGCAGTCGCCATAGTCTAGGGGTTATGATACTCGATTGTTCCATGGCGGGTTGTGAGGTCAAAACTCATCTCAACTGAAAAATTTTAATTTCTATATTCGGTTTGAGTACACTCTAGAAGTATCCGCAAAGGCAAGAAGCATTGTGTTGGAATGATCTGTAGCTGTATAAATGCTGTATGTGTTCTGGCCAGAGGCAGCTCGCTCTGTGGTCTTGTATTTGCAAGTGCTGAATAAGCCTTCATTAAGTGAAGTTAGTGTTCATGATTCATCTACTCACACCTTCCCCTTCATAACAATTTGATAAACTACATATAATAAAGACTGATAATAAGAATTGTCATTAATGGTACATAAAAAATTTTGTAACCATAACATTAAAGGAGACAGTTAAAATGGTACCAGTAGATATAAAAATAGTTTTATTTGTTGAAATTAAATCTATGTAAATGAATGATGGTCCTTTACACTCAGCTTTTCACAACTATCACATCTGTTGTCTTATGGACAAAAAATTTACTGCAACTGATTCATCTCAGAAAAATAGCTAAAATTGTTGTTATCCTGATGATGATGAAGTATCTAAGTTCATACACCAACTGACTGATGATGATGAAGTATCTGAGTTCATACACCAACTGACTGATGACTGCATTTGTGATTATTTTAAGTGACAGACGAATATTTATTGTTCATTTTTTCCCAGTATTTCTTTACTTACATTAAATATACCTTTCTTTCTGTTCATTTTATAACCATTATCATACAAGCGTTGTTCAAAATCTTTTATAATTATTTAATTTTTTTAAGGATTTCTTGAGTAACATTCTTTTATTACTTGTTTTCTTTCTTCTTCACTGACTTCTAATACTGTATTATCATTTAGCTTATTTTCAACCTGAGCTGCAATTCCTTGAGATATTTGAAAGGTTCTATTTTATGAGGAGTGAAAAATATGTTTAAAATTTTGTATACCCAACATCATCAACATTTAAATTTAATTCATTTGACAAAAAAATCATTCTGTATAACAATGAAAGTATCTAAATAATATTTTCTATCATAAGAATTCATGTTACATAATTCTTTATCTTCTTATCTTCTTAGTAATTTAAAAGCTGATTTAAATAATTATCCAATTATATTATAATTAACACAGTTTCTCATGTAGTAATGATTGGATTTATCATCAGGAAGTTCCCAGTATTAGAAGTAGACAATCTAGTTTTCATTTTATTTTTATTGGTCCACCTACTTTATAAAAATGACCTTTACTTTTTATACTCTTCCATAACATTATATGTTTTTCTTTTCCTTGTGGTGACTCTTTGTCTTTAATGTTAAATTAATTTTCAAATTCGATTGTAAGTTCATCTTTTTTTTCTACAATTTATATTCACCATATTTTCTCACTGACAGTAAAATTTCACTTATAGCCCATTTATAAATTTTTTACCCTTCCCTTTTTAAATGATAAAATTAAACTATGTAAACCTGATTCACTGATAAATATAGATGATTTTTTATCCTCTTTTAATACATCCGAATTGAATGGGTCTCAATTTTCTAATATATTTTTGCCATCTTTCCAACATTTTATATGCTGTATGTGTTTCATTGTCTTCTAAAATTTCAGTGGTATCTTAAGCTTTAAGCCAGGGGTTATTTTTTCACACAAAGACTTATTTATTATTGTAAACAAGTTTCTTGTTGTAGATTATGTCAAGAACAACAACAATTATTAGAAAAAAAATTTAAATTACTTTTAGCTTCCTCTTCTTTAGATGATAAAATTGAACTGTCTAATCTTGATTTATCAATAAATACATATGATTTTTCATTGTCTTTCAATACCTCTCAATTAGAGGAAGTTAAATTTCTTAAAATATTTTTAATTATTAATTTTTTATTAAAGAAAACGATTAGGCAACTGCCACACAGATTTTTAGACTGCGTGAAAACTAAAATGTGTAAAGTGTGCAAAGTGGTTAAATCGATTGATAATTTTAATTTGCAAAAATCTATAAAAGATGGGTGTAGGACAATACGTAAGCAGTGGTTTAATGTGTAAACCTTTTACAACAGTAAATAAATTCTGTGTGTATGTAGAAAATATATTTCTAAATGTATTACAAGTGACACCGGAATATTCCAATCATAAACACTCAGAGGTATTATTATCAATGAAAAATTATGAACAAACTAAGTGTGATTAAAAATGTATTAGTTGTGAAGAAGCTAAGGATTTTGAATGTTTTTACTCAAATCCATCATCTAAAGCTGAACACACAAATAAATGTTTGAGAATATAAGAATAAAATGCATTATTAGAAGAATTAAGTTCAAATTCATCAGAGTTAACAAAGAAATGTATACATTATCTAGAAACGAAAAATTTTGAGTGTGTTTACTTAAATTCATTGTCTGCAGTCAAATATTTATGTGAAACTAAAAATTGTATTTTAGAATATATCAAAAATAAAAATCTGACGATATAAATCAGCTTGAACTCTAATTTAGTTTTAATAATTCTTAATAAATTCTTAAATCTTTTTTTAAATTTTTCTAGTAAAAATTTTCACTTGTAAGTTATGAAAAATGCCTCAATTCAAAATAATTTAAAAGTCTTAACTCTAAATCTATCTTTATCTTGAACTCAATTAAATTCACCTTTATCTTATAATCAAGTAATTTACAGTCATTTTTGATGCCTTTAATTATATTGTTCTTATATTTAATTAATTTTTCAGTCTGCCATTTTCGGTTTTTCTAATAAAAGTTTTTTCCTTATTAATGCCAACAAAACAGAGACACATCAAGCTTGATCAAACTTCTGATTATTCTAAAATATATAATTTAACTGGAAATAGCAGAGTGGGAAAAGATGTTTGAATTAGTTTTTATAAATAAACAGAATAATATGAAAGCAGCTCATTGGAAACTATTATCTTATTTTGAAACTGAAAACGATGTTGAATTTTTAAAAAATTATGAAACAAAACAACTGAAGGAAATATTTCTATTTTCTGCTAATTTGTCTGAGAAACAATGAAAAAGAAATCCAGTTAATCAATATCTATTTAGAAAAAATTTGAATACAGATTACAAACTGTTAACATAGAAAACAATCCATATATACTTGACTCAAATTTCCTTTTGATTACATTGAATTCTAAAATTATTGAAATAAAGAAAGAAAACCTAAAATTACATAATGGGTTGAGAGTAAATTTTGTATTTTTGTGAAGATAAGATAAAATTATCAGGTTCTGAAAAGGCAATGTAATTTAAATTTCTAACATTTAATCATACAGTCATGATACAGATCTGAATAAGTGTTATAAAACTGGGAAAAATGAAATTGCTTCGTGAATATCTGAATTATAAGCTTGAGGATCTCGTAGGAGCTAAGATAGAAAGATTGGATTACTATTATCAGTTAATCAGTATATTCTATTATGAAGCTCATCATATATTGAATTACCAGGAAAGGTTAAATATTAAAAAGCTTATGTTAATGTTAAAAATTACAGTCAAAATGTTTTCTCTTGTCCACAAATATCCATTATATCCTGTAGACAAAAGTGCAGAGAGAGCCACAAAGTATAAGAATGTTGAACTAGATAAAAATCAGAAGATCATTAATTTAAATTTCACATTACTCTTGAGAATATTTCAGAAATCAAGACTAAAATTATTGTTTCTATTAATGTTTATTCAATTGATGAAAGTATAATGTATGTCCATTGAAATTAATTAAACATAAACAGTACAAGCATATTAATATATTATTTTTCAAGATGAAAGTATTTCACATTAGTGTTGGTAAAAGATGTCTCAAGAGTAGCTGCAGCTTAGTTAACATAACATATGGAACTGAAATTTATAGGTAAAATTTGTTTAAAACACTGTAAGAATAAAGAAAAATCGTATAGCCAAATTCTAAATTGTTCAGTCAACAGACCATTAATAGCTGAATTAGCAGTTACAAATCCATATATAAGTTCTAAAACTTATCAACACACATTTCTTACTTATGTTGATTGCGAAAGTTTACTTTTCAAAATGGACATTTGTCAGTCTTATCCAGAAAATCGTATACAATAAAATACCAAAAACATGAACCGAGATGTTTTCGTTAGTAAATTAATTATATGCAAGAACATTATAAAAATCCTGATGTATATCGAGGACCAAGTTGTCATAAGAAACTATAGTATCCGTGAAGAGAGAATTTGAAGACATTGGTAAGTTATATGCTAAAATTGAGGGTATGAAACCATTAACAACTGAAGAACAATCGAGATATAGCAAATCAAAAACTTTTTCCTTACATAAATGTTACTAACCACAAAATAACGTTCGCCTTCACGATCATTTAACTGGAAAATAAATAAATCCATTATGTAATAATTGTGATTTCCGACTAACAGAATCAAGTGTTGAACCTATTTATTTATATAATTTAACAGGATATGATTCTCATTTCTGCATAAAGCAAGTGAGTTATAATGTAATAGAAATAATGAAGATAAATGTATTAGCTTTCGAAAAAATATAAAATTTGAATATTAATTCTATTCATGCAGTTGAGTTTATGGCCTCAAATCTCAATAAAATTTCATCAGATTTATGGAAGGTTCAATTGACAAATATTAGAAAATATTTTTCAGAAGATTTAGTATATTTAGCGATTAAAAAAGGAGTTTATCCTTATGATTACATGGATAGTTACAAAGGAATTGGAAGAAACAGATCTTCCATCAAACCAAAAATTTTGTCATTAATGAAATGAATATGAAAATAGTAATGCCAATTATAAACATGTGAAACTAATTTAGAAAAAATTAAATACAAAAGATCTTGGGGACTATCACGTTTCGCATCTCGTAGATGAGGTTGTTATGCGATGGTTTTCAAAATATTAGAAAGGCTTGAAACTTCCTGGCAGATTAAAACTGTGTGCCCAACCGAGACTCGAACTCGGGCTTGTCTAACAGCTTATGATTTAGATTCATCTTGGTATTTTACAGCGCCAGTTTTAAGTTGGGATTCTATGGTAAAATGGTGAAAGTTAAATTACAGTTAATAAATGATTTTAATAATTGAAAAAGGTATTAGAGGCGCATTTATCACTGTTACAATGAATATATTAAACATTACAGTTCAAGTAAGAAGTCAAATTATTTAGCATTTTTACATGCAAATAATTTATATGAATAGGCTATGAGTCAATATTGCCAGTAATCGATTTGAATGGGATAATCCAAATAATTTCGATTCTAAAAATATAAGTGAAATTTCTAATAACTGTGTACATGAATATATTTTCTAAGTAGACTTAGAACATTCAAAAAATATATGATGAACATAAAGCCTCAGAATTAGCTCCTGGCAATAAAATTGTCCCTGGAACTAAAGAAATAAGTTATTAGGAATGCTCAATGACAAAAAAGTATTTACTTTACTATGGAAATCTTAAACAATGTTTTTCGTTTTGAACGAAAATAAAAAAATACCTGAAGTTTTAAATCTTAAACAAACCAGTTGCTTGAAAAATTTATGGATTTGAACACAGAAATGATGATCAAAGTAAAGAGTGATTTCGAAAAAGATTTATAGAAGTTAATGAATAATTCATTATTTGGAAAAATTATGGAAAATAACAGAAACAGAGTATGTATGACATTAGTTTCAAATGCAAAAATATGAGAAACAAGGGATTATACAGAAGATAATATATACAACATATCTCCAATAAATAAAAAAGTATTACCTAAAAAAAAGGTAAGTGTAATTTAAAACAATGGAAGAATTTTGTTGTTTAACATCAAAAATATATAGATATGAAATTGGGTGATACTCAGGAAAAAATCAAAAGGAGTTAAGAAATGTATTGTAAAAAAATAAAATAGGCTTACAAGATTATAAAAATTGTTTCTTTAATAATACTGAACAATGCAGAACTGTGAATTTCATTTGAAGTAATAAAAACGTAATTTATTCTGTTGCGTTTAATAGAAAAACATTAGGTTCACATGATGATAAAAGATATGTTTTGGAAAATAAAGTAGATCCATTACGTTATGTGTGTTATAAAATTATATAAAATTTACACAATACACTTTTAATTTTTATAAAATTTGCATTTAATACATTTGTGTTTTCAATTTAAAAATAAATCAGTTATATATGCCTAGCGATCAGAATCTTCTTTTAAATGTATAACATCTCTAAAATTTGAAAAAATTTCTCTGATCATTATTCTCAATATTTAATGGATATATCATAATTAACATTCTCATGTATTTATCGATTAACACCTTTAATGTCTCTTTTAAAATATATTCAATGACAAAATGTTGTATCTGCCCTTAAACAGTAAATATGTCAATTTATATTGACAAAATTTTTTCATATAATTTTTCAGTGGAATAAATAAGTTAGAGAAATGAGATATTATTAGTGTTTTTACTAAGTTTCTCCATTTTTTCAACCACATTTCCAAGAAAGAAAGGAGGTAAAGATGAGGAAATGTTTGAAACTTTTGGGTCTATACTTTCTGCTTGAAATTTCATAATAATTCTACGAAATATTTGGACAAGTGATTCAAACATTCGGAATTATTGGGAATATACTTGCGAAACTGGTGAAATACCCTTACAAATATACTTGAAAAATATAGTTGAAAAAATTGGTGATATATCTTTGTTTACATTTGTGGTCCATACAGTAGAAAATAAATGTGTCTTCTGGGTAATTTTTCCCAAAAATTCTAAGACCTATGAAATTCTGAGGAATTTCGTTTTTTTATTTTTAAGATTTGGAAAAGTGAGCAAGAACATACAATTGTTGTCTACTGGTGGTCACTTTGAGCACATCCTCAGCATCCTGAGGAATGAAAGGCAAAGAGACTCACTCAGAAACTTGAAAACCAATGGTCAACATTTTATTTGCGTTTGTTCTATTCTGTAAATGTCAAAATAACACTTATATATTGTGATGTATTTCTATTTTCCAATAAACACATCAATTAGAACTTAAATTTCTCTTTGCTCATTCCAGTGCCAGTGTCACAAATAGGGTTTTTCATTAAACAAAACTCTACCTGCAAATTACCTTCAAAAATATCTTTAATGTCAGTTTTATTGGTAAATGATACATGACCCATTATTCTCCTTCCAGTTTGTATCTAACATTGTATTTTGACGCATCCCTCCTCTGTCACAAGTTAATTGCCACTAGAATAAAAACATGTTTCTTATTTAACCAAAACAAGAAAAAAAATGACTAATGAACAAAAGACCTAATAGGTATACCATAAGGACTATGAGCACTTGTTCAGTAGGGGAGATGTTTCGCAGTATCAAAGATGAATCAGTCTATAGCTCTTAAGATACATATTTTAGAGCATATGTTTACTGGACTCTTTTACTTTGAATGATCGTTCCTGTCACATTTCAGAACATGTATAAAACACTGAGCGCACCTCATTCTTGGCTGTCAAAGCAATGTTGTTGTTCACCAATATGTAATATTTGACCACACCCACTGCATTTCAGCAATCACATCTCCAGTCAAAGCTTCAACAGCAGCAGCAGTGTCAGTGCACCAATAGTCAGTGTGTTTGGTGGCGCTACATTAAAATTAACAACTCAAGAGTTATACCAGAGTGTGTTTCTAAACTGTCAAAGTGTTGCAAGGATACATGATTTACAAAAAGTTGTATGTATTGTAGTGTAGTGTACAGACTATGTCAATGGTGATTCCACATTAAAAGGATTTTTGACAACTCTGTAAAGTTAATATTGGCACATAAAGTTCATGATGATAACGCTGAGTTACATAACTGTATTAGTGCATATTTCATAAATTCAGTACAAGATGGTATACCTGCTCCAGTAGGTTGGAATGTAATCGATGCAGAATCCAAACCACACAAAAACAATTATTCACAAAATATTGCCACATGACGATTGGAGCTAATGTTGAATGAAACAGAACGACTGTGTTTTACAGCTGTAACATGTTAGCAGTGTTTTCGTTGGCGTTATTTCAGAGCGCTTTGTATGTAAATGAGATAAAACTAAAATAATTGTAATAATTTGATATTTTTTGCAAGATGAAATATGTGTTTAATTTCATCACACATATTATGTTCCATCAGGAATAGATGTGGCTTAACAGAGCTTAATGGCATGTTTCTTAGTCAGGAAGAAGAGAAATGAAAAGCCTGTGGGTGCATTGATGGAATAGAGGGTTGTGTAGTGCTGGTGTGGGAGCAGGGATGGGAATAGGTGTGTATACAACAATGATTAACGAAGAATGAGGTCAGGAGGGTTATGGGAACGTAGGATATATCACAGGGAGAGTTCCTACCGCGCAATTCAAAAAAAACTGGTGTTGGTTGGAAGGATCCATATGACACAGGCTGTGGAGCAATCATTAAAATAAAGAACGTTGTGTTGGGGAGCATGCTCAGCAACTGGGTGATCCAGCTGTTTTTTGGCCACAGACAGCTTGTCAGTTGTTGTGCCCACATAGACTGCAGCACAGTTTTTGCAGCTTAGCATTTAAATCACATGATTGGTTTCACAGGTATCCGTGCCTCTGATACAATAGGTGATGCTTGTGACTGGACAGGATTGGGTGGTGGTGGCAGGGTGTATGAGGGACATGAACCATGAGGCATGGGATTGAGAGCAAGAGTTTTCTAGGTGTGGATGACCATATTGTGAAGGTTTTGTGGGCAGCGGAATACCACTGTGGGAGGGATGAAAAGGATAGTGGGTAAGACATCCCTTGTATCAGGGCACAACGAGAGGTAGCCAAAAACCTGGCAGACAATATAATTCAGGGCTTGGACTACCTCTCGTTGTGCCCTAAAATGAGGAATATCGCATCCACTAAACTTCCCACCCCTCTTATAGCGATATTCCGCCACCCACCAAACCTATAGAATATCCACATCTATCCTGTACCATATTCTTTCACTACCATCTACTCCAGTCTTAGGCACAAACATCAACTATCCCATCTGAGGCAGAGCTGCCAGTGAAACCAGTCATGTGGTCCACATGTTAAGTTGCAATCAGTGTGCTGCATTCTATATGGGCATGAAAACCAACAAGGTGTTTGCCCTCATAAATGGCCACCGAAAAAGTGTGGCCAAGAAATAGCTGGATCACCCAGTTGCTGAGGACACCGTCCAACGCAACGTTCTTCACTTTAATGAATGTTTCACAGCCTGTGCCAGCTGGATCCTTTCTACAAACACTTACTTTTCCACACTCACCTATCCCCTTCTCCATACCCACTCCAGCACTACACAGCCCTCCACCAACGCACCCACGGGCTTTTTACTTTTCTCCTTTTCCGCTGCCTCCCCTCCCCCCTGGCGCCTTCCCTCTGTTTACCCTCCCGACTGCTCCTAACTGACCTACCCTCTCTCCAGTTCATATCTGTATATGCTCCCACAAGCAGCATTTCACTGTGCCCTCCCCCTACTCTGCCATCCCTCCCCACCCTAGTCTCCTCCTTACCCCCACCACCCAGATTGTTTCTCCCATCATGCACCACTGATGCTTGCCGTCTCTCCTTGGCAGCAAGAGATTGTGGTCATGTGTGTGTGAGTTGTGTTTACATGACTGTGTGTGTATGTGTGTGTGTGTGTGTGTGTGTGTGTTTAATTTCGATGAACGCCTGTTTGGTTAAAAGCTTACTTGTTTCACAATCTTTCTGTTGTGCCCTCCTGCGACTCAAAATTCCTTCTGTATGGTGACTAGCAATCTATCTTCTTCATAATATTGTCGATATATAAAAAATGTATAGTAAAATAAAAGCGTTTCTTACAAAATTGTTGTTCCTTTAAAATTCTCCTACTGTAGCTGAAACTGGTTCCCAGCCAACAGCACACAATGAATGGGTAAGTGCATGTTTAACATATGTAGCACTATGTTTGCATGGAAGGAATAGCAATAAAAATTTTACACAGGTGAGCAGTGTCTCTCATTGTTGCATGCTGTTCTGATGCTATTCTAGGATAACAGCTTTGTCAGCTTTCAGAAGATGTGATGGATATATAATGTTAATTGCTTCTTTGAAGTACTTATAGCTTCTCTGTTCTGACAAATATTATTTACAAAATCTTTATTCTTTTTAAGAATCACGAACAAACAATTAGAAAACAGAAAATCATGTTCAATCCATGTACTGCACGTTTATTCTCAACACTTAAAACCTCCACCGCAATGGAAACACATGGTGTGAACTCTGTTGCTGGTATAAAAGAATCCAGCTTAACTTAGTTTGTCACAACATTGCCTAATAGCTAACGACCAACCATCAATGGATGTCTGCCTCAGCTCATAGATTCTGTACTTCGGGTGAGCTAACCCAGTGTTGTATACATTGAACTGCACAACGACGTTGATTTGGAGATGAATAAATACATCTCTCAGTTCTTCACAGGCTACAACCATATGTAAAAATCGGTTCGACGTGAACGCTTGACTTATTGAAGACAAATTTTCTCAGGTGATTCCGCTGCTCCTACCTCTGGGTTTAATGCAACCCTGCCATCGAACAGCACATGCAAGTTTTTCATATCCCCTCCCCAGCTACGCCCAAACCATCAGGCCTTCAAAAACGATGAACGGGACCTTTTTCTAGGAAATTTAATGTAGTTCATTTTTTTACTGAGATACATTTTCGCTACAGGCCATAGTTTTCGGATTATTCAAGAAAAACGTACAAAAGTGATTTTGAAACACGTTTTTCTTGAATAACTCGAAAACTGTGACCTCTTGCGAAAATATATCCCAGTACAGCATTTAATACATTAAATTTCCTATAAAAAGGTTCTGTTCATTTTTTTTCCCATAAGACTAGTAGTTTGCATGTAGCAGGCAAGAAAATATGAAAATCTCGGGTACGCTTTTGAAGGCATTGCAGGTTGCATAAGACCAATCCGAAGGCAGCTGAATAGCCCTGTATGCTATAAAGATGCAAGATGGTGACATTTTCAGTCACGTGATTATTATGTAACTTCTGGTTATGGACTGACTCACCCCTGATTTAGTCCCGTTAATATACATGTTGCACCCTGCAAATCATATACCAGTCCATTCAAAACACTTTGACCCTTTAGAAATACACTCTGCAATAGCCCAAGCTGTTAATTTCAGTATAGCAGCACCCAACACATTGACTATTAATGCAATGACACAGTTGCTGTTGGCACTGTCACTGCTGCTGCCACTGTAGCCGAGGTTATGAATTTTGAGATGGTTGTCAACTGACCTGCGATATAAGACAGATTGCTGCACAATTTCTCCCACTCTGTTTGAATAAGGCTCACCCTTGTGTCTCACTGCACATTTTCTACTAGTAGCATAGCTTTCAACTCAGTGTAGGATGCTATCCTGACATTAACACATTTAGACCCACTGGTAACCAAATAATACATACTGGAAAACAGCAATATAACTTTGACAGCTAATTAGATGGGTGGAGTGTGTTATTTATATACCCCCACCAGTTGCTGTCTGCCAATCATGACAGTCGACATCTGTCTTTCGTGGTGAGAGCTACCAAGTTGAAAGCTGCAAGTCTGGGGTGAGAGAAATGGATGGCGTACTGGGGAGAGCTACTACTTTGAATTTCTTGGATGAATGTCCTGTCGTGGGGAAAAAGTAGGTTATGGGCTAGAAACAGAATGATAGAGAGGTCATGAACCGCATTTCTAAGCGAGTAAGAGAGTGGCAGGGAGCGAGCGAGGGGAATTACATTGCTAAGTAAATAATGACGTGGGTGTGGTTTACTTCGATTCTTGTAAAGTAACGGCATTGTGCGGCATACATTCTTCATTTTAATACGCAAACATTATCCACAGATGATGCAGTTATCTAGAAGAAGATAGCTCTGTCAGTGGACTGCAGCGGCTGGCCGCTTGTGACCGAGCGGTTCGAGGCGCTTCAGTCTGGAACCGCGCTGCTGCTACGGTCGCAGGTTCGAATCCTGCCTCAGGCGTTGATGTGTGTGATGTCCTTGAGTTAGTTAGGTTTAAGTAGTTCTGAGTCTAGGGGACTGATGACCTCAGATGTTAAGTCCCATAGTCTTTAGAGCCATTTGAACCATTTTTTAGACTGCAGAGAAACACAGAGGAGGAAAGTTTGGAACAGAGAGATTTCGAGTCGAAACTGAACGTAGCATATTGTGATTAAATAGGGGAAGAAGTCCAGTAATGTTACACTACAGTATTCCTGGAAACAACAGCTACCGTACAAAAACAACAGGGATTAAACGACACAAAGTAGAATGCCTACATAAGGCTGAAGCAGATGCGGAGTCGACAGAAATCTTAAGGAAATGCACAAAAGAATTGGTTTACGAAACACTACTACTTAAAAGATCGCGTTACGTTTGTATTGTGTTGCTATGCCACATTCGAATAAAGACGGTGTATTCCTCACGAAAGTGGGTAAATTTAAAGAAACTTCATTCAGCTAAGACTTCGATACCACTATGCCGTTGCTATGGTGTATCTGACATAGCGATCATAAGAATATGATAAAAGACATTAGGGCACGTACAGTTGCATATATATAGCCATCTTTTTCCTCGGACAGTATGTTAGAGTAGAATAGAAAATAAAAGTGGTAATACTGTTATGACGTAACGTCCACCATGAACTGTACAGAGGCTTTTAGAGTGTCTGTTTAGATGTAAATCTAGGATGTTCCCTGATGAATCAGTTATCTGTAAGAAAGCAGTAGCGAATTGCAGAAGGACTTGTAGAGGTTCGATTATTGGTGCAGGGTCCAGTAGTTAACCAGAGCGTAAATTGCACACAGATAGACCTAAAATCCATTGATATACAATTACGCTATTGTTGAAAACCTGGACTGCCATAAAATAGCTTTGAGTAGGCATCTGGAGCGACCGAGAGTAGGATGCATAAAGCCGAAGCATATGTGGAGTCAGCATTCATTCGCAGGAATGCTAAGAGGATACAGGTATAATCCACCCACGAAAGAAGTGATTTAGAAAACACTATGACTAATAAACTCGCTTTAACTGATTGTCGTAGGCTGACCTGCTAAATCAGTGTAAATGATACCGTAGGTAATTAGTGCAGGAAGCTCTGCATTTCTGCTAGAAGTGTTTTATGTTGATATACCGAGTTCGAAAAACAAGACGGCGTATTTCTCACGTAACGCTATTGGGCAAATTTAAAGAAGCTACATTCATCAAGGACTCTGGCTGGGAACCCGATATGTGGATGGTTCAAATGTTTCTGAGCACTATGGGACTTAACATCGGAGGTCATCAGTCCCCTAGAACTTAGAACTACGTAAACCTAACTAACCTAAGGACATCACACACATCCATGCCCGAGGCAGGATTCGAACCTGCGACCGTAGAGGTCGCGCGGTTCCAGACTGAAGCGCCTAGAACCGCTCGGCCACTCCGGCCGCCGAATGTGGATGTACCAGGTAAATCACATCGTCATACCACTTAGAGGATCTAAACTACAATTAGCTTCCGTCTTAAGAAAGACGTGTCTCGTTTCTAAAATCACTACCTCTACACGAATGTACGCTGCCTATGTGAGAAAAGATGTAAACCGCCGTACCCTAAATCCGCTATCCGAGGCCGCTGGCCGTGAGAGCTACCATCAAGAGCGAATGAACTTTTATAATACACTTAGGTGACAAAAGTCGTGGGATACCTCCTAATATCGTTTCGAGCCTCCTTTCTTCCGGCGTAGTGCAACAACTTGATGTGCCATGGACTCAGTAACTCGTTGGAAGTCCCCTGCAGAAATACTGAGCAAGGCTGCCTCTATAGCCGTCCATAACTGCGAAAGTGTTGCCAGTGTAGGATTTAGTGCACGAACTGACGTCTCGATTAAGTCTCATAAATGTTCGAATGGTGGCCAAATCATTCTCTTGCATTTTCCACAATGTTCTTCAAACCAGTTGCAAACAACTGTGGCCCAGTGGCAGGGCGCATTTTCATCCATACAAAGTTCATCGTTGTTTGGGAACATGTAGTCGATGATGGTCTCCAAGTAGCCGAACATAGCCACTTCCAGTCAATGTTCGGTTCAGTTGGACCAGAGGACACAATCCATTCCATGTCAACACAGCCAACACCATTATGGAACTACCACCAGTTTGCACAATGCTTTGTTGACAACTTGGGTTCATAGCTTCGTTGTGTGTGCGCCAAACTCGAACCCTACCATCAGCTCTTATCAACTGAAATCGGGACTCTTCTGACCAGGCCACGGTTTTCCAGTCGTCTGGTGTCCTGCCAATATGGCATGCTGCAGCCGATATCGTGCTGTTAGCAAAGGCACTGGCTTCGGTCGTCTGCTGCCATATCCCATTAACGCCCAATTTCGCCGTTCTGTCCTAACGCATACGTTCGTCGTACAACCCACATTGATTTCCTCGATTATTGCAGACAGTGTTGCTTGTCTGTTAGCACTGAAAACTCTGCCGTAAACGCCGCTGCTCCCGGTCATTAAATGAAGACCAATGGTGAAAGATAATCCCCAAAATCTGGTATTATCGGTACTTTCTCGACACTGTGGATCTCGGGATATTGTATTCTCTAACGATTTCCGAAATGGAATATCTCATGCGTCTAGTTCCAATTACCATTCCACGTTCAAAGTCAGATAATCCCCGTCGTGCGGCTAAAATCACGCCGTAAACCTTTCACGTGAATTACCTGAGTACAAATTACAGCTCCGCCAATGCAGTTCCTTGTATACCTTGTGTACGCGATACCACTGCCATCTGTATATCTACATTTCGCTATCCCGTGACATTTGTCACCTCAGTGTATAAAGTGATCGTTCGCTGTCATGCAGAAGTCATAGGAACAGCTAATCTAGTAGATTGGTACACTCTTGTATGAATGCCAAGATTTGAGAGTTACAGAAAGAGAAGTGATGGCGACAATAAGCTTGTTGTATTTCAAAATCAGAAAGATGGAAGTTGCGGATGCATATGATGTATATCGAAGACAGTAGTCTTAATGGAGTATTTGTAAATGGTGAGAATATGGGGGAAAACTGCACTACGCAGCAATACTCTAAAACTGGACTGACATGGGTAGCGTAGACGATCTGTTTTTGTACAGACTTACTGTCAAGAATATTATTAAACTCCTTACTGGACCTGCTTAAAGAAAATGTTTACCTTGTGTCTAAATCTGGATCATGTTATCTCATAAATCTTCAGAAAAAAGCAGCATAAGCTGTTACCAAAGGATTTTAAGGGAATGATGCAATAAATAGGTCCCTACTGAAGAAATTACTTCTAGGTCTCCGCAATAGATTCATGAGATATACACTAATCTACACTAAATTCTGTTTCAAAGTCAATCCACTCTCGAATAATAAGTGGAAAAAATGACCAGTGCTCTAAATCTTCATGTATCTTGTTGTTCTGTGCGTAATTTTGTTAAGCAATACAGATCTTGAAGTATTAAGTCCACTTTCCGTTCCGTATATACTGAGGTCACAATATATGGAGGAGGGTACTGGGTACAGATTTTAGTGTCAATATTTATACATGTCGATTAAGGTGGAACGACAGGGCAACGCTCGGAAAAACTCGATTTTTTTACCATGAAATTCGAACGTAGATACATTCAAGAATTATTTCCAAAATATTATGGGTGAAGTCCAAAAAGTAACGATTCTGTGAGCGTTTGAAGCGGAGAGTGCACGGCACGCCTCGCCGTTAGAGAACCGGTTCCCCGCTCACGCTTCCGATTTACACCGATTTGAGTGAACCTGATTTGCTGGGGCGTTGTTTGGCCGGTTTTACTCAAAATATGAACGAAAGTTTCAATAGTCTCACCAAAAGTAACATTAAGCCGAAGTGAATTTGTCAACATTGCTTCAAATTTGCCGTATGCCTATTCAGTGCAGGCCATGCACGTGGCAAATGCCCTTCAAATCAAAATCGGCGATGAAATACGCCGATTCTTTGAAGATAGGAACGCCAGCGGCGATGCAATGAGCGATGAAAAGGGCTTTGAGGACGAAAATGATGGCTTTTCAAGTCAAAGTAACAGAAAGCGGCTATGCAACAGCCGGAGCGATAGCTATTTTGTACCAGGCATCGGTGATATCCCTTAAGTTTCAAGCTTTGTCTTCTTTTTATATGATAAATACTTGTCAAGCTTTAAACGCCTTTTTCTCAAAACCTATTTTTGGTATGGTTGTCGTCGCCCGATTTTAATCATTTTTGGTCTCCCTGAATTATTCTCAGTTCATCGTAGCGGATTTTTTTATGTTGATATGTAGCATATTCTTCTGCCAAGAGAGAGGGGTTAAAAAATGGCCATTTTTTCAAATATCATTAATTTCACGAAAAATTTTTTTTTGCAAATCCCTTCGATGAACTAAAATTACATGTGTAAGACTCAGGGTGATACGTTAACTTCATATTTCACATAGTCACAACCGGAGGTATAGCGACAACTGTCGATCTTCCTCCTTTCAGAGCTGCCTCTGAAAAATCCCAATTACACAGTGAAGATATCAATATTTTTCAATGCAAAAGCACCAATAAAAACTTCAATGTATGCTTTATTCATTGCACCAAACCCCATTTCTCTACTACATTCCAGTACGGGAAAAAATCCTGAATTTTAGAAATATTTTCGCTCGTCACCCTGTCATTCCTCCTTAAACGAACATCGCACTAGACTGATAGTCGGCCTGTATCTTCCACGTGATGTAAATGCTGGTGAATTCACACTTTTCTCCCTGTTCCTGTGTATGTAGAAATGTTATTGTTGCAGATTACGCCGTAATACACAGTGGTGTGCCGCGTCATGTTCAGTGGTGTAATGCTAAGTAAAATGGACTGTTACCGAACCCTAAGTTTTAACGAGTAAATATTTCGGTCATTCTCTGCTGTAGACGTCCTCTTCCGAATACCCGTTACATGTCTCAAAAATAACGACACATTTAGCTTATCACTCCAGTTGTTTACATAGGAGTATTAGGAAGCGCCTTACCATCTAATTGTCATGGAAAATACTGGATAGGTGGTAGCACGCAGCAGTACCCTGAAAGGCGACTGACATGCGTAGCGTAGACTCTCTCTTTGCCACTTTGATGCGATTCAAGTAGTATACATATCTCATGTTAACGTCCATTAGCCTGTATCTCGATACTTTTGATAAAATAATGTATGCGAATTGCAAGACCGTAGCAACTTCGATCAGACGCTCTGCTCCAATAAGTTTTATAATCAAACCAAGTTTTCTTAAGTGTTATATATACATATATCGTTCCCTCTGAGTATTAGTGTCCATTTAAGAACTTTTGGGCTGATCCCTGCAGCTCCTGGTGTGGGTTCTGGAACAACGGATTAACTGTTGGCGCTGCCTTTTGTTTTCTTATGTGTTCCGGCGCGAGACCTCGGCTGGTCCCCCCAGCCCTCACCTCACTGTTAAAGTCACTCCATGCTTTATCTCCGAGACCGTGGCTGCATCACTCAGGTGCGAAACGACAGTAGAGAAAGCCGGGCACGCAGTAGTGGCAGTGGCTGTGGCGAAGACAAGTGCGGTTCCCAGTCAGTACCGGGCAGTGCGGCGCAATAGCCTCACATCACACTGTGGAGCATGAAGGATAGACTTCTCATTTTTTGCATATTTTAAATAAAGTAGATACCTCTCCTACTCTTATTCCAGTATAGTGAATTGTTTTGTTTACAGTATAATTTAACGGCGTCCTGTGTGTGTGTGTGTGTGTGTGTGTGTGTGTGTGTGTGTGTGTGTGTGTGCTTGTCTGCAGGCACGTCTTTACTTGAATTTCCTGCTGTTATTTACTATAATCTTATACCGTCAGATTCCTCTTAGGCGACCTGATGGTGATGCCATTGTTTTAACACATTAAAAAAAATGGCTCTGAGCACTATGGGACTCAACTGCTGTGGTCATGAGTCCAATAGAACTTAGAACTACTTAAACCCAACTAACCTAAAGACATCACACACATCCATGTCCGAGGCAGGATTCGAACCTGCGACCGTAGCGGTCGCGCGGTTCCAGGCTGTAGCGCCCAGAACCGCTCGGCCACTTTTAACACATTAATATTGCAAGGATAAGTTCCTTACAGTTAAAAAGTACAAGCGTGTATTTGTTCCACTGTATTACTTGTTAAACACTAAACTACTGGAATATCAGTGTATTTGCTTAAATAGCACACTGTTTTGGTATTTGTTAAACATTTAAAGGCCCGCATTTACTGTTTCTTCTAGAAAAGTAGGTATTTGTAGTACACTTGGAGGAAATCGACAAAGTTGTGATGAACTGATCCATAACCGTAAATAGCAATGTTAGGTGGTCATACGTTGGAGTGCTTGCAGAAAATGCCGTTGGTGCAATACTCTGCTGCGAACTGCAAAATCGAAATTACGAATATCACACATAAGCTGCAGCGTCAAAAAGTCTGTCGTCATTTTTGGGCTCTACATAATAATTCACCCTGATCTGACATTTATACATCACCTAATTGGCCAAGAGGAGTGGCGGAGGGGAGGTGGCCATTCTGGGTCATAAATAACGGTAATTAAGACATAAATGGTGACCATTATGATAATTAAGATGACAGTTTTGTTATTGCAGTATCTCATAAATTATTTTCATTACGGCTAGCCTAAAAGAATTTGATCCTTATTTCATCCTAAATAAACATCACATTTCTTTACATTAGAATCATATATTACTTTTTTTGTTGATATAAGGACGCTAGGACAAGAGGTTGGTTCGTTACATAAGGAGAGCAACAGGTCCTTAATAATGAAACCATCTCTGCCCCACTACTTGCTCTGGGTGGTTGTTTGACACTGAAGACATTCACACTGAAGACATAGTTATACCACCGTCATGAAAGAGACGAGATCCACTCGTCAGTTTAGATACTCAGTTAAATTGTGAAACTTTGTCGTCGATTGCAAAAAGCTGCTCAGGCTTGCAAATCGAATTTACATATCATCGACGTTGATAAGCACTGTAGGTGGATAAGGGGAACTTTGCGTCAGCAGCTAAGAAGAGCAGAAACAACTCATCTTAGAAAAATATATACAATGGGACGGCTGAACGTCCAAAAAAGATAGCTTACTGCCATCTACGAAGACTCGCGCTCTGCTATCACTACAGACAACGCAGGGGAGGAAAAGACTATCGAACTGCCAATAGCAATTGGTCTGACTCAGGAAAATTTCGGCTAGTGTTAACCCTTTATGCGCCAATATTTGGATGCTTTTAAATGTGGAGTGGAGAAAAGACAGAGTAAGCAGCTCATCGTAAAATACCGTATCAATACTGGGAATCATTCACTTACTGGCCAGCACTCGTATGAAATATCACCGCCGGCCGCTATGACCGAGCGGTTCTAGGCGCTTCAGTCCGGAACCGCGCTGCTGCTACGGTCGCAGGTTGGAATCCTGCCTCGGGCATGGATGTGTGTGATGTCCTTAGTTTAGTTAGGTTTAAGTAGTTCTAAGTCTAGGGGACTGATGACCTCAGATGTTAAGTCCCATAGTGCTTAGAGCCATTTGATATGTCACCGGCTGAACGACAGATAATCTCTGAGGAAATGGAGAAGATACTGCGAGATGACTTCACTGAACCTTCAGGGAGTCCTTTGTCCTCTTCTGCGGTACCTGTGAAGAAAGATAGTTCTGGCGTTTTTATATTATCTACCGACGACTAATCAAAATCACGAAAAAGATATCTACCCATAGCCACTCATTGATGACACCCTGGACTCCCTGAAAGAAGCAACGTATTTCTCAAATACGGACATGCAATCTGGCTATTGTCACATCAATGCTGACGAATCTGAAGACGAACAGACTGCCTTCGTAACACCTGACAGCCTATGGCCAAGTTACGTCAACTTTCCAGCCACCTTCGAACGTGTGATGGACAACGTGCGTCGACACCTTAAATAGACGAAGAGTCTTTGGTATCTAGATGACATTGTCGTGTTTCCAAAGACATTTTAAGAACATCAAAGCCACCTGAGAACAGTCCTGAAGTGTGTTCTGGCTGCAGGCTTCAACCTGAATCCGAAAAAAGTGCCTCTTCGCTATCCAAGAAATAAAAGTCTTGGGGCATCTAGCGAATGGCGATAGGGTCTATGACGATTCACAGAAGATAAGAACAGCGACAGATTTTCCGACACCTCTGCACGTTCATGACGCTAGAACGTTTGTCGCTCGACTTACCAGCAGTTCAAAAAAGGACCTCTGTACCAAGGCAAGTCCCTTGCAAGAACGGCTACAGGGAAATGACAAATTTTCCTGGAACTAGTTGCAAGAAGGAACTTTTCTTGTCCTTAAGAAGATGCTAGCATGTTCTCCAGTCCTATCATTGCATGGTGAAAATGCCAAGACAGAACTCCGCATCGACACTAGCAGTTGATTTAAAAGTACTCTTCAAGTCTGAAATCAATTACTCTACCACCGAGGAAGAGTGCCTCGCAGTTAACTGGCCCGAAGTGCGGCAGTCAGTCCACCTTCCAGGCGATTTTTGTATTTCTGTCAAGTTCTGTATAGTGCCTTTCCTCTCTCTATGTTTTCTTATAAATTTTAACATCAACCGGGGGAAGATCACGCCGGGAACCGAGTACAGACAGTTTTATTTTCATTTTAATTGTGTTTGATATTGATCACGTCATATACGATCTAGATCGTATGAAAGTGGGTGTAATTGCAGATGCATGCGTATGTGCGAATTCGCGTGGACTTTCCTGATTCAGCTTTGTGGCAGAAGCCTGGGAACGGCAGCTGAGTTCCATTTTCGAAGCTGCCTTGAGGCACCAGTCCGACTCGATCTTATCTGTTGGGCTTTCGTAATGTACAGCTTTGCGATTGGTTCCTTTACACGATCATTCAAATTTTAGATCTTGAATCGATGGACAATTTGAATCGAGGAAAACAATTTTCGTCCCTCCTGTCTTCTGATCTGAGGTGCGTGGTAGCACTGAATGATTCGTATTGTCCAATGGTCAGGTTTTCGGTCTCTGTGTCCGGAGATGAGGCATGTAAGATTTGGTACAGTGTTAGTGGCAGTCAGTACCGGTTCTGCGATCAGGTGAGTATATCATATCACTTCTGGGCGCATTTGGACTGTGATTTTGGATGGGACATAGTATTTTCGAGTTCCGATTCCCTATGGTTTTTAAGGTCAGTCGTTAGGAGCAGTACGGGATTGTTGCGTGTGATAATATTGCTATCTGTTTAAATAGATTTATATGGGGCCAACTTTGCGCTGCAGCTGGCCACGATTCATCTCATGCATCGTGATCCTGGTTAAGTTTCGAATTTCTTTTCGCTGCGAATCACTAGCCAGCTTTGGCCGCTCACTCGTTACTAGTAAATGATGAATTTTGCTCTCGGTTATGCTGCGAGTATTTGACTCTTTTTGTGTGTGGGAAATCAGTCGTTCATGTGGCATTCCTAAGTCAGTCCAGTCCTTGGTGAATAATGATGATGACCAACAGCCTCCCATTGTGGAACCACAGCGTTAAGAATTTATACATGGTATGTGTTTCTGAAGTTGACGAGTACGCTCCTGTTTGTGAGTAAAACTCGATTTGTAATCAACTAGGTTTGTTAAACTTTTCCCCGATGTGTATACTAGAATCCCACTCCCTACCCCATGGTCATTAACGTCATGTATTATGTGAGAGAAAGAGACTAGGAAGCATTTAGTAAACTTCAACCCCTGAAGTCCGGTACTTAAATATTTGTTGCATGTTTCTTTCTATGATAGAATACAGGTCTGAATTTAGTTAATGTCTACGTGACTTCAGATGGCTTGGTGCTCAGAGGAAGTTAGACAACGATAATCCCTGTTTTGTTTGATAGGAAGCTTATGGCTGCGGAAAGTCCATAGCGTTGGAATTTTGGCATCGAAAACTACAGCTTTGGCTTATTGAAAATTTCATGTATTTTTGAAGGCACAGTAATTTTATCAGTGAATAGTATGTGTGTGTATGTAAAATAGCAGGAATCTCTAATCAATTACCAAGGAAGATAAGGCTGTTTTTTAATCAGTCTGAAATTTGTAGGTTGCTACTCTGGATGGTTTGTTATGCATAGATGTACGAGATCCCAAACTTCAAACATATTTCAAAAGGATCTCAAAATAAGTGTTAACAAGCCGAATAACAGCAACAAAAGCGAAGGCGGAAGCTTTACGGAGGGCGAGGTTGTTACGTGAGTGGAAATCGAGCACTCAAGCAGTAGCGGTGTAGAAGCGTTGTCTCCGAGCTTATCAGAGGCGCCAATTAGTCAGGTCACTCGGGATCCCACAGGAAGAGAAGTTTTAACAAGGTTAACTATCTCCCGATGCCAGGTACACAGCTAGCGTCTGTGGCCGCTGAACCTATGCCATCACCAGACATAGATTCTGCATCCAGTTTCGGTGTTACTGCATTCCAATATCTTATCTTACAGCAATTTGACACGCAACACTATTAGTTACGAAATGAGATTCATGCACAGAGTACTAACAAGGGACTTCTCTCGGCTCGAGCAGGAATCTGTATTTAAACACTTGTACACAGACGCGTCTCACACTCTACACAATAACCACGCCAGCGACGGCGTGTGATTGTGCTGGGCTTGGTTTGTACACACAGCACTAGCAGTCTTTGAGGAGCGGGAGAGGGTTAACACGCCAGCCAATCAGTTACCTCAGCAAGCAATTGACGTATTTGGTATACGTGTGTCAGTATTGTCATACATATACAGTAAAAGTGAAAGAAAAGGTAACGTTCTGAACGTTTTAAATATTGTGGCATCCAAGTTGAAATGTTCAAATGTGTGTGAATTTCTAAGGGATCAAACTGCTGAGGTCATCGGTCCCTAGACTTACACACTACTTAAACTAACTTATGCTAAGAACAACACACACACCCATGCCCGAGGGAGGACTCGAGCCTCCTACTAGAGGGGCCGCGCAGTCAGTGACATGGCGTCTCTAACCACGCGGCCACGCGGCGCGGCGGCATCCAAGTTAATAAGGCGTTATCCAACGGACGATGATGTAGGACAAGATGATGACAGTTTCGCAATCCTTTTGGTGGATCTAATTACTCAGAAACATTAGTATTAATTTGACTGCTCAACTGAAGTCTGAGAGACAGACCCAATTACAGAATATATCACTGCAACGTTGCAAGCACCACTATATGCCATTGTACCTAAGAAATTGAAGCAATTATCTGATATGAAGTTAACAGGACCCCTCCCAATTACTAGATGAGCATTTTTAAACACAATGGTGATAGTGGAATCGACCTCAAAATCTGTGACACTCACTCCACTGAATAAAGCTATGGCGTTAGAGGTATTGAGAGCACTGTGTAAGACAGTAGGGCAGGTAAAACATGTGGACAAGATAATCTCAGACAATGGTCTGCATTTCAGATCTGAAAGGTGGAAGGCCATACTGAGAAGGTGTGAAATCAGTTTTGTATACAGGGTGTCCCATTTATCTTGGCAACCCTAAATAACTGTTTGTCCAGATGAAAATTACAACATGTTTCAAGCAAATGTTCTTTAGCCGTCAGGGGGACATCAATCAGCATAACTGCTTTCGTTGTAGCTTTGTTTTTTACAATTTCCTCTCCTAAAGACCTATTCAAAAATGTATCACAGTGTACCATTCACTGAAACACAACGTTTTAATTACATAACACAACAATGACTTTGAGCCTGGGATCACAAACTCGTCTACTTGCTGGAGTTGTCAGGAAACAAATGAAAACCAAGTAAGAACATAACACAAAATTGACTTTGACTCTCTAATGCCCAGGAGTAGAACATTCAAAGGTGCTCAGAGTGGTGACCCTGGACACCGACACACTGGTGCACTCGTTGAATGAAAGAATTATTTACTGCTTCTAGTGTTACCTGCTGAAGAGAATTACAAGCAAGCATGATACGTTCCTCTATGTCCTCTGGAGTTGTTGGAATATCACAATAGAGAACGTCTTTAATGCATCCCCAAAGAAAAAAGTCCAGAGGATTTAAATCAGGAGACCTAGCAGCATTCTGGTTCTTGCGGCACTCCATCCGGAAGAGGAGGAAGAATTGATCTGAGGAAGTTGGCATACGCTGTGCCATTTAGACTAGCATTGATGAAATAAGGGCCAATAATTGTAGTACCAAGCATCCCACACCAGATGTTAACTCTCCATTGACGCTGACGTTCCACCCGTCTAAGCCATCTTGGGTTGTCGCTGGACCAATAATGTGTATTCTTTGTATTTACTTGTCCTTTTTTTGAGAAGGAACATTCATCAGTAAATAGAACATTAGAGAAGAAGTTCGGGTTGGCGAGGATTTGCTGCTGTGCCCGCTGACAGAACTGTACATGATTCTGGAAATCATTCCCGTTCAATTCTTGATGTATATGTACATGGTAAGGATGGAACCGGTGACGTGTAAGAATACGGTGTACACTGGTTTTAGGAATGCCAATCTCGGTTCAAGCTGTCGTGTGTTCACATGTGGATTCATAGCAACGCAAGCGAGAACAATAACTTCGGCAGCTCCGTTTGTGCGAGTGCTACGACGATTGCGTAGTCGTGGGTTGAAACTGAAGCGTCGCAACAGGACGCGAAAACATCCGTCGGTAAGGTGGGTTCTTGTCAGGATATCGCTCTCTGTACTGTCCTGCTACCTGCGTCGTATTTCGCCTACCTTCAACAACAACAACAACAACAACAATAAAAGAAACGTTATGTCGATGCAGTTTGTAGGAAGGACAGCCTTTACTGTATGCCTACTCCACACAACAGTATTTAAAAGGACTAAACTACTGTACTAAATGTACCCGTACATAAGAAAACAGTATTACAATTACTGTTGTGATAACTTAAATTCCCGATAGATGAGTAGCACTTCTACCTTCTCTTCGTACATTCTACTCACACAACTCTTCAACTGACGATGGCTGACGGAATGACGTGTGTGCATCCTACTTATGTTTACATTTGTCCTCTGTCAACGTCAGCCCGTGGATGTGTTCCATTACCTGCACTAAGAGCTGGGAGCGTCAACGTCAGTGTTCTGTTATGTAATTATTAATAACGTCGTGTTTCAGTGAATGGTACACTGTGATACATTTCTGAATTGGTCTTTAGGAGAGGAAATGAATTACCGAATAAAAAAATACAGGGTGCCATTTAAAAAAGTCATACCGCTCTTCATATATTTGTAAAAAACAAAGCTACCACGAAGGTAGTCAAGCTGATTGATGTCCCCCTGACGGCTAAAGAACATTTGCTTGAAACATTTTGTAATTTGCACCTGGACAAACAGTTAATTAGGGTGGTCAAAATAAATGTGTGTGTGTGTGTGTGTGTGTGTGTGTGTGTGTGTGTGTGTGTGTGCGTGTGCACCCACCTCAGACCCATCGGAACATGTGATGAAACACTTGGAGAATTTGTGTAGGGTCTACTGGCAAAACAGCAGACGGCATGGGATATTTTCCTATGCTACTTTCAGGAGATGATGAACGAGGTACCTCATTGTGTTACAGTGCTAGGAAACTTTCAGCCAAAGGATCTCATTAAATGTGCAGTGGACCTTCCACCAAAAGTACAGGAGAAGCATATAAGAATAGTGGAACAGGCCCTATACAGAATACATGAAGGCACAGGAAAATGAAATGAGTGCTCTAACAGAGAGGTGCATGTGCAGGAATTCGATGTAGGCCAGAAAGTCCTCGTGAAGTCCTTCTGGCTGTGAAACAAACAAAAACAGATTTTCCACAAATTTTCAGTATACAGTGATCCAGTGTGCATCCGGCAGATTGCTCATCCTGAAGCAGTAGAACTGGAATCGAGGAAAACGAGAAAGTCAATGGGGGTTCATCACATTTGTCATTTAAAACGATTTGTCGAGCAGAGAGAGTGACTGTCAATAATTATGTAAAATAATACCGTTTTGTGAACTTTTTCTCTTAGTAAGAATGTTATCTTAATGTCTTGTGTTCCTTAGCTTATAACGGGTGTCATACTGAGACTGAATTACATAATTATGTGCGGTACCATCTAGTTTACAGCAGTCTCAATGTGATGGATCATGTACAGATTTAATTGTTGATACGATCTCCCTGAAAGGGAAGGTGGAGGTTAGGAAACTTCTTATGGTCATTTCTGTCATCATAAAAATGAAAAATAAACTAAATGACCAAGTCACAGACAAGTGCGCTCCTCTAATTGCACTGTTCATGTTGCCTGTAAAAAATCGCCGGCCGGTGTGGCCTTGCGGTTCTAGCGCTTCAGTTTGGAACCGCGTGACCGCTACGGTCGCAGGTTCGAATCCTGCCTCGGGCATGGATGTGTGTGATGTCCTTAGGTTAGTTAGGCTTAATTAGTTCTAATTTCTAGGCGACTGATGACCTCAGCAGTTAAGTCGCATAGTGCTCAGAGCCATTTGAACCATTTTGTGAAAAATCAGAACACTGGGTCATCTTACCCCAAGTTCAGAGACCGTATGTGATTGTTTTTACGAAAGACCTGGTTGTCTTTGTGCTTTAACACCGTTGACGTTCATTCCAGTACTTGTCACTTGCCAGCGCCAGTCTATATTCGCCCAGACTGCGTTTCGTTGCAGTCGATTTCATGAGTTTGGTCCCAATTAATGCCGTGCAGCGACCCTTTTTCTGCGTTTTAGCGAGAGCCAAACATCACAGTACATTAAGAGGCATGTGGTTTGTTGTTGTAGAGGATCTCTTATAAGACGGACAGTGCAAGTTGTATTGAATGGCGTCTTTTTCTGTTAAGGCATCGATGACAATAGACGACCAAAACCATGGGGATGGTACAAGCACACCACATAGATCACATGAGGTGATACTGACATGGACATCATGTGTCAGGAGACATAAACACACAATTGTTATCCGTATTTTGGGAGTGTCAGGGGAGTATTACTAATATCGAGCCCTCAGTTTCAGAAAAACATGCAATGTGAGTGTTCTATTGACAGAAGAATCGGTCTGTCATTTCAGTGTAAAACCATCGAACAAGGAGTCTTGGGATCGGCAGTGAGTATCTGCCAGCAGTATAAGTCATTCTGAAAATACTCATGCATAAATCGTAAGTAGAAGGTACGTGACCAAAAATTTAATTATAATTTTTAACTTATTATATTCTTTTTTCGGTGTCGTAACATTGATATGTGTCTTTGCAATGATGATATTCTTCACAGGTCGTGCAGTGACATTTGACCGCAGGAATTCGTTGCAGTTTTACTTTACATAAACACAGTCTACATCTTTGGTATCTGCATGTTCACGGAGAAAGGTTTAACCTAGTAACCTAATGGATGTTGGAACTAATAAAATAAAATAGTTTCTATTTATATTTGATCACACAGTTGCATGCTGCCACATGGGACATACGGAGTTTAAGTACATAGCTCATGAATACCTACATCCGACACAGTACCAGAAAAAATTACACATCATTCATACGACAGACCAATGGACCCATCCTTCTTCATTATAAAGTACTTGATAAGTATTAGGTGTATGTATACACTTAGTACTAATTGTTACCAATTCCATTTTCATGATTTTATATTAATTGTTTATTATTATCTAATTTATGTAATATACAGGGTGATCAAAAAGTCAGCATAAATTTGAAAACGTAATAAACCACGGAATAATGTAGATAGAGAGGTAAAAATTGACACACATGCTTGGAATGACATGCGGTTTTATTAGAATAAAAAAACAAAAAAACAAAGTTCACAAAATGTCCGACAGATGACGCTGGACAGCAAAACTGCTACCGTGACGGGTGAGAGGTACGCCGATATGTTACAGAATGGCATCATCCCCAGCCTGGCTGATAAACACCTGCTGGAATGTACGATGTTTATGCAGAATGGTGCTCCACCCCATAATGCTAGACGCGTGAAAGATCTCTTGCGCGCGTTGTTTGGTGATGATCGTGTGCTCAGCCGCCACTTACGTCATACTTGGCCTCCCAGGTCCCCAGACCTCAGTCCGTGCTATTATTGGCTTTGAGGTAACCTGAAGTCGCAAGAGTATCGTGACAGACCGACATCTCTAGGGATGCTGAAAGACAACATCCGACGCCAATGCCACACCATAACTCCGGACATGCTTTACAGTGCTGTTCACAACATTATTCCTCAACTACAGCTATTGTTGAGGAATGATGGTGGACATATTGAGCATTTCCTGTAAAGAACATCATCTTTGCTTTGTCTTACTGTGTTATGCTAATTGTTGCTGTTCTGATCAGATGAAGCCCCATCTGTCGGACATTTTTTGAACTTTTGCATTTTTTTTTGTTCTAATAAAACCCCATGTCATTCCAAGCATGTGTGTCAATTTGTACCTTTCTATCTACATTATTCCGTGATTTATCCAGTTTTCAAATTTATACTGACTTTTCGATCACCTGGTATATGATTCTGTTGTATGAGCAAATGCACACTTGTTCGTGGCGCAACGTTTATGGACTACAAGACACAGTCGCAGTCTGTTGTTGACAGAGAATGTAAGGAGAAAGCCACAGTTTAGCTGGTGGCCGAACGTGACACACAGCCCGGACAGCTGATAGCAGCCTTGTGTGAAGCAGGGCCTAATCTCGTCACGCGGGGCCAACTTCCTGGGCAGCTCTTCAGAGGAGCATCTTCCCTGACAGCAGTCGTTATAGGGGGCCGACCCAAGGTGCAGCAAATGGAGCAGACATCCTGACAAGTATAAAAAAGCATTTTTTAAGTCCATGATACACCGAATACTAAAATTACCACTAGAAGCTAATGAGATCAAAAAGGAAATGACCATCTTAAAACAAATTGCAAAAACCAACTCTTTCGACACACGACAGGTAGATATCATTTTTAATAAAGTACAACAATCACAAAGTATTCCACTAATAGGTAATCCAAAATATATGAAGATGACATATATGGGAAACATATCAGATAGAATTACTAATTTATTCAAAAATTCTGGAATAACAGTAGCATTTACAACTGACAATACTTTACAACAAAAATTAAGACATACTGTAAGTAAAGATAATGTAAAATCTACCAGGTCAAGAGTGTACAAGATCCAATGTAGAGACTGTGAGAAAATATATATCGGCCAAACAGGCCGAAATTTTGCAGTAAGGTACAAAGAACATACGTCGGGTACCTCATGAACAAAGTCTGTATTTGGCCATCATATAGCATTCAATAATCATGCTGAGGGGACAGTAGAACAGAATTTACAAGTTCTTCATTATGCAAATAAAGGCTTACTTATGAATATCCTAGAAGAAATCGAGATATATGCTCATTTGAAAACCAAATCATCAATGCTGCTCAATGAACAATTAGATTTTCGCGAAAAATATTATTACGACCTTTTTGACGAAAATTTTATAATAAAAGCATCTACTCTTTTGTTTTTTAAAAATATAAGACTAGTTATACCCATGGCAAAAGCAATGTATGTAAAATATGCTGCACAACATAAAAAAAATTATTAAATTGACATTGATTATTATAAAAACTATTAGATCGATGAATTTTAAAAAAATTTAATCAGCAGTATCATCAGTTATTCAGATATACATGATGTGGAACGTACTCGTGGCTGCTACCCTACTGCTATAAAGAATATTGCTATAAAAACTACAGTTAAAATAAGACGATTCTGCAGCATCCAACAAAGATGCAATTGTGATGTAGGCGACTCGGTATAATCGATATATACCACAACGCCAAGGACTTTCACATCTTTGATGTAACTGGCACTGTAATAGTATCAAGGTTGCCCATAGAGGGCACAACTATTACACATCTTAGTTCACTGTTTTTATCCAGAATTTAAATAAGCTGTAGACATACTAACTATCTGTTAATCAGACATTTAAATGAATCAATTTTATGTTATTAGTGTATTTCCTACTTTTATACTTTGACGGTGGCGTCATATTATGAACGCTGATTGGCAGTTGTGAAGTAGTGTGACAGGAAGTAGGCGGAGCCTCTGCATATTTAAGCTCGTGCTTAGCACTCATAACCATCAGTTGACTGCGCAGCAGCGAGGAGAGCTCCGCCTACCATCCTAAGGGAGCCATGGGTATAATTAATTTTATTTTATCTTGTTAAATTTTGACATCATTAGACACTTTCATTTTATTTAAAGATTGGTATCTAGTATTTCTTAAAATGTATCCACAGGTCTGATGATGGTTTTGTAGAAAGAACCGAAACCGGTTACCTATATTATTAAAACATACATGATGTGATCAAGACTGAACTTTAGTCAAAATATAACAATTAATTGATCACTGCTTTCCAAAAATGTTTACCAAAATTGTAGACAACATGGCGCCTGAGACAGCACAGACATAACAGCTCATCTCAGGGACTTCTCAAGAAGCAGAGACTTACTGGTGTACTTAACTTTTCTTGCAAAGTTAGCGTTTTTTTATTACAAGAGTAACCACAGCGTTTTACTCACTTTAGCCGCGCAGGATTAGCCGAGCGATCTAAGGCGCTGCAGTCGTGGACTGTGCGGCTGGTCGCGGCGGAGGTTCGAGTCCTCCCTCGGGCATGGACATGTGTGTTTGTCCTTAGGATAATTTAGGTTAAGTAGTGTGTAAGATTAGGGGCTGATGACCTTAGCAGTTAAGTCCCATAAGATTTCACACACATTTGAACATTACTCACTTTAGTGGAATGCATAACCTCTTCATTCCTTCTTGGCACATGAGTCCAAGAGACTCGACTAGTGTAGCCACAACAAAAACAGTTCAGTACCAGGGGCCCAACCGTAAAGAGTATCTGTTTCTCTCCATCCTATCGTCCTAACGACCGTGAAAGCAGAATCGATCAGGCCATCCATCGATCTGTTTTCAGTTAGAAAGCAATAGCGCGCCAATGTGCTTCTCTATCAACAGTTCTGTATACAATTTGCCCATTATGCAGTCAAAAACCAACAACACCCTAGTTGTGTTTCTGTATCATCAGTTCTACATACACTTTGCTCACCTCGAACTTAGAAAGCAACAACACACCACACCACTTACTCTTCTCTATCGTCGTTTCTGCGTACGCTTTGCCAACCATAAAGCCACATAAATACCTGACTACGCATCCTGTGTGCTTGTCACATGCCAGAAGACTGAGAGGAAGAATGCACGTTTCTGGGTGCACTGCAAGAGCGAGCACGTTGTCCCACTCACTCTGTCTGCCCATCCACTATGATTCCAATGCCATTATGCTGTGCGGACAGCATGACAATGAAAACGTCTTGTTCCAGTCCTTGCTGCCACTGCCTAGAAGGAAGGATGTTAGGAACCGCCCACAACTGTTCCACAACCATGGGTACTACTAGAAGGTGGTCCTCGCCACACTTCCACGCCTTGAACGATTCAACCATCCTGTATCTACAGCTCCAATTTGTACATTCAGTTCAGCGAGAGGGTGTCCTGAACTGAAGTGAGAAGGTATAGTTCATGAGATCATCTGACGTGTGATTCCTACTGCCACAGTTACTTGACCTTTAGGTTGCTCTTTTCCTTACAGAGTCCGTACATCATCGTACAAGCCATTTGTTTTTGTGACTGAAGACTTTTCTATTTGTATGCAACGTTGTTATATCTTTGTGATATGGTGTGCTAGTGTTATAGTTGCCTATGCTATTTCTAATGCCTTTAATTGTAAAAAAAAAAAACAGCACTTAAACACTTGGAATACCACAATATTTTCGGTCAATCACTTCTTTATGTTATTACTCAATGAACTGCCATTATCAGAAATTCTATCCCCGTTAAAAAAGTTAATGTTTGGTGATATTAGATTATTTCACACTTATTATAATACTGATGTTTTGGCCATAAATAATTGCATTAGCAGTTGTGTCCAGTACCATATGGTGTAATACACTGAAGCGGCAAAGAAACTGGTATAGGAGTGCGTATTCAAATACAAAAATACGTAAACAGCCAGAATACGGCGCTGTGGACGGCAACGCCTATATAAGACGAGTGTCTGGCGCAGTTGTTAGATCGGTTACTGGGGCTACAATGGCAGGTTATCAAGATTTAAGTGAGTTTGAACGTGGTGTTATAGCCTGCACACGGGCGATGGGAAACAACATCTCCGAGGTAGGGATGAAGTGGTGATTTTCTCGTACGACCATTTCACGGGTGTACCATGAATATCAGGAATCCGGTAAAACATCAAATTTCCAACATTGCTGCGACCGAAAAAAGATCCTGCAAGAACAGGATCAACGACAATGAGCAGAATCGTTCTACGTGACAGAAGTGCAACCCTTCCACAAATTGCTGCAGATTTCAGTGCAGGGCCTTCAACAGGTGTCAGCGTGCGTGCCATTCAACGAAACATCGTCGATATGGGCTTTCGGAGCCGAAGGCCCATTCGTGTACCCTACATGACTGCATGACACAAAGCTTTACGCCTCGCCTGGGCCCTTCAACACCGACATTGTACGGTTGATGGCTGGAAACATGTTGCCTGGTCGGACGAGTCTCGTTTCAAATTGTGTCGAGTGGATGGACGTGTAGGGGTCTGGAGACAACCTTATGAATCCTGCATGTCAGCAGGGGACTGTTCAAGCTGGTGAAGGCTCTGTAACGGTGTGGGGCGTGTGCAGTTAGTGACAGGGGACCCCTGATAAGTCAAGATACGACTGTGACAGGTGACACGTACGTAAGCATCCAGCCTGATCGCCTGTATCGACTCATGTCCATTGTGCATTCCGACGAACTTGGGAAATTCCTGCAGGACAGTGCGACACCCCACACGTTCAGAGATGCAACAGAGTGGCCCCAGGAGCACTCTTCTGAGTTTAAACACTTCCGCTGGCCACCATACTCCAGACATGAACATTATTGAGCATATCTGGGATACCTTGCAAATTGCAGTTCAGAAGATATCTCCACCCCCTAGAGCTCTTGAGGATCTCTGGACAGCCCAGGATTCATGGTGTCAGATCCCTCTAGCGCTGGTTTAGACATTACTTGACTCCATGCCATGGCGTGTGGCGGCACTTCCGCGTGCTTGCGAGGCCCCTAGACGAAATTAGGCAGGTACACCAGTTTCTTTGGCTCTTCAGTGTATTTTGCGTTTAAGTGCCACAATGATCAAATTTAAAATCTACATACAGTGACGACAGTTACGCTTGTCACACATATTCCAGTTTAAATGCAGTGATTTATGTGCTGATTGAATTACATTAAATATGTTTGATCCACTTACAAGGTGATCTACATCCTCTACTACACATTCCTACTCCATATCTTTTGTTTACATAGACACACTTCAATTTTACCTCTTTATTGTATTTGTTCAGAATATGAGTGTCTGTCTGCGAGTAATTGTGCAATGCCTGGATCCTCAGTCGGTTCAAATCCTTAATAATCAGACAGGGAGACCACAGTTTTGACAGGGGCCAGAATAGAATTAGTGTACTCTTTAATTTATATTAAAATCGTTTCCCACACTGTCCTCAGTAATGTGAGTTAGGTTTTTTTCTCTGTCGTACTGGATGTAATTTTTTACTCACGTTTCACTTGTTTAATTGTGTTGGCAGTGACTGAAGGGACCATCTGGTCCAAAATAACGACGTTTGTAACACCCAACATGGCCTTAAGCCTCGTACTCAGCATTAATTAAAGTTACAATACAAATATCTTTCGGCATTGTTGAGTATGTTTCTGTGTTCAGTGTGAAATATGTACATGTGGTGACTACATGCGATCATGCGCGTGGAATGCGCGATCAGCAAATCGCCACCGAATGTCAGGAAGTTCATGTACCTGCCGCTTGGTGCGCTGCATCACGCTTATTCCCTGTCGCAGCACGGATGCTCTGTGAATTCTGTGACTTCGCAATTAATTATTCTGTTACTATTGACTAGTAATTAGTTCTTCCACTACTGTTAAGGGAAATTAATGTTCATATTCTCTCTCCTATTCGAGTTTATTACACAGATCAACTGGAAGCAACGTATGTTAACTCAGAGCAGCGAATTGTTAAACGCAATAACTGCCGTCCGTAGTACACTGTCCGAATTGCTGAATGCAATCACTGCCGTCCTTAGTCAACTGTCCGAGCCTTCAAATAAGCCATGGCCTCGTATCCCTGTGAGATTAACGACACCGGTGGCCCTGACATAATCGTGGCCAGAAATACGGATTGCAAGTGAAGATATTGTGTCGCACAACAGAAACATGATGAATTACGACGCACCTGTTACTTCAAGACCGGCAGTTCGACTTCCGCCGTTTAGGCCAAACAACCCTGCGCTCTGGTTTGTGCAGGTGGAGACAAGTTTTCGATGCTCCAGAAGAACGACAGATTCACCAAATTTGCACTAGTGCTTAGGCAGCTCGATCACATATATGCAGCATAGGTACAGCGCCACCAGAGACAGATACGTATCTGAAAGCTGAAGTCACGTTGACTGTCCACCTCGCAGAAGAAAGGGTATGAAGTGTGCTCATCCAAGAGGATATAGGTGACAAAAAGTCTTCACGATACCTCCGCCACCTACAAAACAAGGTCGACGTGCATGCTCACCTAGACACATTACTACACACGCCATGGAGAAGAAGAAAATGCCTCTGAACGACGTCGCCAATCGCCATCGTACCTACCTCCTGCTCCAACCCGACGTTAATGTGCAATAGTACTTCGACAGACTGCGACAAGCTGAAGAAAAAAGTCGCAGCGCTAGCACACGAACTGAATGACCGCCTGTTGAACAAAGTTGACGCCCTAAGCAAAGAACTGAGTGAACTTCTTACTGACAGGCACGTTAAAGGTAGTTATCGCCAGAGATGATGGAGCCATTCTGCATCCAATGCGCCGCATCATGACAACTCACAAGCAGCTAACGTATGTTGATACCATCGGTGGTTTAGTGTCCAAGCGCGTAAGTGCAATCTGCCTTACGAACACAACCTTGACACAACCCTAAGCGCCAGGCAGAAGTCCACATATCTGATTGTTCCTCTGCCCACCTTATGCAAGGCGGGGTCAAAATTTTTGGCTGACACAGGACTGGATTTGAGTATTTTTTGCCGAGACACAAACTGCATAAGTGCGGTCGGCACTTCAGTCCGGAACCACGTGGCTGCTGCGGTCACAGATTCGAATCCTGCCTCCGGCATGGATGTGTGTGATGTCCTTAGGTTAGTTAGGTTTAAGTAATTCTAAGTCTAGGGGACTAATGACCTCAGTTGTTAAGTTCCATAGTGCTTAAAGCCATTTGAACCATTTTTTGCCTAAGTGCCGCCCAGACACAAACTTCAGACTATCGACAACAAACAACTCCGCCATCCAGATGTACAGCATGCAGCATGTAGAGCTACGTCTTGGGTTGCTGTATCCCTTAGCACGGAATTTCTTCGTCACAGACGTGGCACAGTTGATAATTGGGGCGGATTTCTAAGTGTATTACTGCCTCCTCCCAGACCTCACCCACGTCAGTTAGCTGGACGCTATCACTGGGCTGTCTATGGCCAGTTTCCGACGCCACATGGCCAGCTGCGATGCCATTGTTATCCAGGTTGCAGAAAGAGAGTACACCAAACAACTCGACCAGCTTCAGTCAGGATCTGCGCTACCGCTACTTCCGCAGGTTCGAATCCTGCTTTGGGCATAGATGTATGTGATATCCTTAGGTTAGTTAGGTTTAAGTAGTTCTAAGTTCTAGGGGACTGATGACCTCAGATGTTAAGTCCCATAGTGCTCAGAGCCATTTTGAACTCAACCAGTACAAGGCTTCCCGGGGCCCCATAATAGGTATGCCATGATACTGTCCACTATATCAACTCAATGTAGGTCACCCGGTGTCATGTAGGCCGAGACAGCTGGCCCCAGACAAAAAAAAAATGGTTCAAATGGTTCTAAAGCACAATCAGACTTAACATCTGAGGTCATTAGTCCCCTAGACTTAGAACTACTTAAACCTAACTAACCTAAGGACATCACACACATCCATGCCCGAGGCAGGATTCGAACCTGCGACCGTAGCGGTCACGCAGTTCCAAACTGAAGTGCCTAGAACCGCACGGTCACACCGGCCGGCTACACCATTGCAGAAGCAGGATTTGATACCATGCTGGCCTAAGGCATCACTCCCCAATCCAGCAGCACTTGGTCACAACCCCTCCACCTCGAACCCACGAAGGACGCATGGCGGCCATGAGGTCATCACCATAGGTTAAATGCAAGGACCGTCCTTGACCGTTACCCTGTGCCACATTTGAAATGCTGTAACCGTACCTTAAGCAGAAACACATGTTCAGTGTGCTAGATTCTGCTTACACCCTGATTTCTGTTGCCAAACAACACATTCCTAAAACATTCAATATGACACCTTTTGCCCTATCTGAAAGTTTATTTATGACCTTTGGCCTGAGGAACGCGGCGCAAACGTAGCAGCGATTTACAGACTCAGTTCTACGAGGTTTACCGAATATTATTGCGTACTTGGGCAATATCCTCATCTTTTTGGAAACACCAGAGGAACACGAGCGTCATCTCATGCAAGTCTTTGAGCGCTTGGGTGCACTTGGTATTGTCCTGACTGTTTCTGAATGTGCGTTTGGACAGCCTGAAATAAGTTTCTTGGGTCATTAAATTTCGCCGGAGGGATTAAGAATCTTGCCAAAGAAGCTTCACATAATATTAAGTATTCTGCATCCTCAAATAACTTACGGGTTTGCTGCCGGGTGACGTCGTCGAACTCCGCCGATATTTCGACAGGAGCACACCCTGCCATTCTCAAGGCACAAATGCAAGGAAGAAAAAATGTGCAAGCAAATTTCATACCTCGGTTCACAGAGGGGAAACGAGGAAGACACCACACACAGAACAAGTGTCAACACAACCAAAGATAACCAACATCAGAAATATCGATAGTTACTATTAATCAACAGGTGGGATAGCACTAATTCTGTCCCTCTGTTTTTTGATGAGACAGATCCGGATTCCAAGCAGCATTTAAACAAAATCCAGCATCTCTGTTAATAAGGTTGCTTGATAGTCTGATTTCAACAGCTTCCTTAATAACACTATCCCAATAGCTGGACGTGCAAGCCAGAATCTCCGTGTTGTTGTATTCCATAGAATGACCGGTGTCAAGGCAATGTTCTGCAATAGCGGATTTGCTCGGCTGTTGTAAGCGTGTGTGACGCTTATGTTCAATACACCGGTCTTCCACAGTCCTGATTGTCTGACCAATATATGACATGCCACAACTGCAAGGAATAAGATAGACCCCAGCCTTACGCAAACCAAGATCATCTTTTACGGACGCCAACAGGGCCTTAATCTTAGAAGGTCGTCGAAAAACACATTTCACTTCATATTTCCGCAAAATATGGTAGGCATACACCAACATATACGAAGGCAGCGTGACCCAAGGTTGCCCTTCATGTCAATTAGGCATATGAAACGTTGAGTAGTTGCATTTTGGTGAGAAGGACCTGAAGAGGTGGATAAACAACCAAGGGAAGAGTGTAGTATGTAGAGCAGGTGGCAGTTTGAACACAAGCGCTTATGGGAATCAGGTCGCGTAGCTGCCGTAATAACCTGAACACCACTTGTATGAAACTTGTATTTATTCTAACTGCACAATTACACACATACACACATAAACAAGCCTCGCGAGCGTCACTGGTCGAAACGTAAACACACACTGCACAAAGGCGCGCGCCAAGACCCGCGTTCTAAGAGCGTGTCAGTGCGCAGAGATACCACTCTGCTCTATTCCGGTGGTCAATAACCCCCACAGAGACCCCCCCCCTTTCCAGTGCGGAGCATGGTGAGAGGAGGTGATGTAGGTTGGCGTGGTGATCGGTCCGTTGTGATGAAGTCACGGTGCCACGCCGGTGGGTGTAGCGGGCGGCCGAAATGGGGAAACTGGGATCAAGCGGCCCGGCGATGCGGGGGCGTGGTGTGCCGTGAGTGGCACGCGAATGCAGAGGTGGCCGTCCTCGTCAATCGAAGCGGTGATTGCCGCCTCCTCCGCGTCTGTCGGTACCGCAAACGTGTGTAGCAGTGTAACCTGGGTGGCTGAATCGTCCAATGTGCAGGGGGGAACGTGCAGGATGAACAGTGTCCCATCTCATAGCTGGAGGGACAGGTCCTCGACTGGAAAAGGTGACACGTCGACGTGGAAAACGGCGACGCTGGCACCGTCGGTCTACGTTGGCCGGTCGACAGACTCACTTAGGTGAGTGGAGGGAGGGGTGAAACCTTCACACGTGACCTTTCGTGCAGCCTCTGAGCTGGGGGGAGAACACAAACCACTGGTGTCACACGCGTCATCACATGCTTCGTCACACACGTCACGGGTACCAGAAGGGGGGGGGGGGGTTCGGCGCGTTTGAGGTATTAGAGATGGAAGGTGGCACGAGAGTGTGGTCGGGGTGGAAGTTGTATTCTGAAGTTGCCTCGTCGTTAAGGCGCCAAGCTGGTTTAAGGCGCGAGACGGACACTGAATTCTACCATTGCATAGAATGTCTGCTGCGAGCGGCTATCACTTTGTGTGGGCCCGAGTAAAGCGGGTGTAGTGCGGGTCGTACCGTATCATCGCGCAGCACCATGTAATCGCAAACGTGTAGGTCTTTGTGCACGAAGACACGAGGGACCGTGTGTGCTCGTGGGGGTGGGGGGCATAAATTTGCGGCGAATTGTCGGACGCGTTCTATAAGCGTTGGAAGTTCTGACTGTGGGGGAGGATCGGAATCCTCGACGAATTGTGCTGGGAGGACGAGGGGTTCCCCGTACAACAATTCCGCTAGGGAGGCTTGCAAATCGTCTTTTTAAGCGGAACAGACACCTAGTAGTACCCAGGGAAGGGCTGTTGTGGCACATCAGCGCTGCTTTTAATGTGCGGTGCCAGCACTCGACCAACCCATTGCTTTGCAGGTGGTAGGCGGTTGTACGTAATTTGTTTGCACTGCATAGATCGCATAATTTGCCAAAGAGCACAGCTTCAAATTGTCGTCCTCGGTCCATCGAGACCGAAGATGGGCAACCGAACTGCGCGATCCAGGAGGCGATGAAGGCCTGTGCGACAGAGTCGGCGGTAATGTCTGTACTGGAATCGCCTCCACCCACCGACTAACACGTTGATGATAGGTAAAATGTATCGGAAACCCTCGGAAGGAGGGAACAGTCCGACCAGGTCAAGATAGACGTGACGGAACCTGCCTTTCGGTACCTCAAATGAGCCCAATGGTGGGTATGCGTGACGGCCGGCGTGTAGGATGTGCCACCGGAAAAAATTTATCATCCATAAAAAACAACGTAGGTTGCGGTAAGTCTCAGGCAGGGGGAGGTCGCGTATAAAGGCGACTCTGTCTGACGTGGGGCGGGTCCCTTCCGCGGAAACAGTATACACCAAAAATGTCACACTGGTGGACCGCAACTCAGATTTATCGTCATTGATTTGGACTCCATTCTCGGCGAGAATACTAAGAACTGTTGATAGGTGCTGTTCATGTTCCTTGAGGGTAGTTGATGAAATGAGGATGTCGTCCAAATATGCGTAACAGTACGGGAGTGAGAAAAGGACGGAGTCGATAAACCATTTCCAAGTCTGTGCGGCGTTTCTGAGGCCGTACGGCATGTAACAGTATTCGTACAGTCCGAAATGGTTGATAATTGCTGTTTTAGGGATGTCGTACTGGTACGTGGGGATCCGATGGTACGCTTTTCGGCGATCCAGTGCACTGAAAACGCTTGCACCATGGAGTTGTTGGGCGAAATCTTGTATGTTTGATATAGGGTAGTTGTCTAAAATCGTTCTGTCGTTCAACTGTCAACTGTCGGTAGTCGCCACAAACGAAATGAACCGTCCTTCTTGGGCCCTAGATGGATAGGCGAGGACCAATTGCTGTTGGATGGACGGACAATACCTGAATCTAACAGCTCCTGTACAGCGGTTTTTGCATGCTGTAATTTGGTGGCATTAAGGCGTCGAGCCTTGTTGCGTACTGGGGGGCCTTCCGTGGTGTTCAAACGGTGACAGTATCGTTAGTAATCGCGCCTTTCACCTGCGGGACACCCTGGGGAACCACACTGGGATTAGGTGGGGTAACACGCGCTACATTAGATGTAGGAATGTCACTGACCTGCGGGAAAATGCATCGTTGCGGAGGTATCTGCGCCTCGGTGGAGTTCTCGTGGGTGTATCCCCGCGGTGCGGAAGCGTCCCCTGCTGCCTCCCGTGCGCGTGACAGTTCGGCTGACGTGGCAGTGATCAGCTATTGTAGGCGCGCGTTTTCGGCGCGAAGGTCGGTGATCTCGAGCCGCTGGGTTGTCAGGTACGACCGGGCGGCGGAGAGCTCTGTCGTGAGATGGGCGCATTCGGCTGTCACGGTGGGCAAGGTATCACAGTGTGTGGCAGGGGGCGGGAGGAAGGTGGCGAAAATCCCTGGTCTCCTGTTGCCAGAAGCGTGATGCATGAGGCCTGCTGCCTCGAGGTCTGGCGAGAGCCCGAAGTTATGCAGGAAATCCATACCGATAACGGGGCAGTCGACATCCGCGACGCAAAATGTCCAGGTGCAGCGTAAATCAGGCGAGAGATTTAGTTGTAGTTCGGCTGAACCGTGGACGCGAATTGCGGAATTGTTGGCTCCTCGCAGTGGCATGGCGGGCGTCAATGTCGAAGATGGGGCGCTCGACTTAGGAATGACCACGACGAAATAGAGTGTGCTCGTCCTGTCGTGGATGTACAGTCTGCCGGCATGGTGGGCAGCGGGGGTGGTCAGTCGATAATGTTTTTGGCGCACTAAACTGCCGGTGCGAGCCGTGGTGCCTATTCTGACTCGCGCTTCCCATTTGGGTAGTTGCAGGGTGCGTGACAAGAACGCACAGCGTCGCCGAACGTGATATGATACCAGCATGGTGGGTATGCTGGGTGTTGTGCCTGAGCCGGCGAGCCAGCAACGTCACGTGGCGTGTTCTGTTGCGACCGGGTGGAGGTGGGCGGGCCAACCGGTCGAGGAACCGTAACGAGTACAGCTGTCTGGCCACCAGGGGCTCCATCGGCTGTTGCTGCAAGCTGCGCGCCTGGCCTCTGCCGGCCGGTGAAACGTAGTAGACATGACGGCAGTGTCGCCAACATTCGGAGTGTCAGAAAAACAGGAGGACGCGACCTGTCGATGTTTGATGATGGAATATGCCTGGTCCGCCAGTTGTAGTTTTTCCTCCAGAGCGGCGTTTTGGTAAGCCAACAGGTGTAGTTGGAGGTCTGGCGGTAATTTCACAAGCCACAACGCCCAGAGTGCGAGGTCGGGGAGTTGCTCCTTGCCCACCTGGGCCCTTAAATGGCGCCAAAGTTGTGAAGGCATACGGGCCCCTACTGGCACGTCGTGAATTATGTAGTGGATGGCTTCTGCTGGAGGGTGCAATAAGCGCCTGATGATGCGAGCTCTTGCGATGGCATATCTGTGCTGGCTTGATGGCAAGAGCAATAGGTCGCTGACCAGGTCCGGTTCGTCGTGGAGGTGGGTAATTAAACAAATGAAATGTGCATCGTCTCCCCACACTCCGTGAATGTCCAGAATATTGTCCACTAACACAAACCATGATATAGCGTTGTCCTTCTGTGGTTGTGGCAGCTTCGGCAACTGCCCTACAGGTGGCTGCTGTGGCGTTGTGGGAAGATGGCGATGGGGGGGGGGCGGGGGGGGGGGGGACAGCGGAGGCCCGGAAATTGGTATAGGGTCGAGTGTCAGTACTGTAGCGCAATTAGGCCTCTGACCACATGAGACACATGGCGCGGGAGCAAACGTGGTAGGCGCGAGCATCACGGCTGCTGCAAATGCGGTCGCATGCTGTTGGTATGTCAGGAACATAGCGGTATGCGCTTCGGGTGAAAGTACCTGGTCGTGTGTCAGGCTGGTATGTATCATATTCATACGGGATGTTGCTGAACACTGTGGTGAGGGAAGTTCTTGTTTCACCTGCAGTATGAAGTCCAGAAACTGCCACGCTTTTGGATGCACTGCAACATGTGTGGGCCATGGTGCGTTGACTGTACTAGTGGGGTTATGTTGTGCACCTGGGTTTAACACTGTAGTCGGAGCTGTCGATGGCTGAATTACCGGCAATTCGTCCGTGTATGAAATTGTAGGCAAACTCATGACGAGCTCCGGGTGACAAATCACGTGGTGCTTATTCGGTGCATAACGGTGGCAGGAGGAAAGATGAGGAACGCACGTAGTGTGGTCGTATCGAAAAAGTCTGGGGTCACCACAATGGGAATCAGGTCGCTTAGCTGCCGTAATAACCTGAACACCACTTGTATGAAACTTGTATTTATTCTAGCTGCACAATTACACATATACACACATAAACAAGCCTCGCGAGCGTCACCAGTCGAAACGTAAACACACACTGCACAAACGCCAAGACCCGCGTCCTAAGAGCATGTCAGTGCACAGAGATACCACTGTGCTCTATTCCGGTGGTCGATGACCGCCACGTGCTTATTAAGTACGTAAGTCTGAAGTTCTATATAAGTGTTCTCACAATGTAGATAACATCAGCCAAGCAGTTTGTCGTATATGGAGGAGATTTATCCATGACAAGGTACGCCTAGACCTTCTTTGTTTATTTGTGTCCACAGCCAGACAATGTTGAGACTGCAAACAATAAAGAAGAGCAGGGAATCTCATGGGAGGTAGTGTTCTTACTGCTGCTAAATCACCTGACTGCTCAAGGAGAAAAGGCTAAAGTACACTCCAAAGTTCCATTCTTCCCAATTATGATGCCACACCTAGCCACAAGATAAAATAACAACATATGAATAATACTGACAGCATATTGAGGAAATGTTTCTTAAGTACCTTTTGGAGTAGTGTTTCAGAAACTAGCGTCATAAAAAGAACAGTCAGCCCACGGCAGTTAATGGAAGACATCAGGTGATGCAGGAGAAGCAGTAACGGAAGATAAATGTTGATCTTCCCATACCTGAGGACACATCATTTGCAGGAGAGAACGACAATCAATGATGCTTACAGCGCCACAAACAGTAGTATGCTAATTTATAGTTTTGCCTTTTCAGCATTTCAACATTGTACCTGTAATCCATCATGTAGACCATTTTTAATTAGGTGATTGTTTGTAAAGCATTGATGAACTGAATAATTAAGTGTACGTTTTGTGACTAACAGGTTTTTTCATCCCCATATACTCTATATTTGTTTTCAACATGTCTTCTAAGTTGATATTTGTAATTATTTTGTAGAGGCATTTGGTGCATGTTTTCTGTCTGAATTAAGAATTAAGTAGGAAGAGAGACAATCATTAAGTGGGTTTTTTTTGTTTTTGTTTTTTTTTTTGTTTATTTTTACAAAGAATGAAATAGCATAGGGCCAAGGTACTGAAGAATGGAGCTACGTATATATAAAAGGGTCATCTTGATAATGGACACAGGTGTTGGTGTATTTGTGCTGACAGTTGGGATACTAATGCATGTTTCTTACTAAGTTTAAGGGTATAGACCTTAAAGAATGGATTTCAGTGCACACTTGGGGCCAAATAAATATTAAATTGTGTGTCAACACTCGCAGGTTAATGACCGGTAGTTATAACACATTACATTAAAATAACTCACTAACCCTGAGGAGGACTGACTGCCAATGTGTGGAAGTGTGAGTGCAGATGAATATGATTCTTCTTTTCAGGCTTTATTGTTGCTATTAACTAAGTATCCTTATTTACAAAGAATTTCCTTTCCATTGTACAGTTGTCTTGAAGGAAATGATATAATTTCACGTAATAACTTACCGGTACCTTAGCAAATTCCATTGATACATAAATGTAAAGTAACTCGTTCATTAGGTACTGAAAAGCAGCATCTGATTACTTGCTTGTAGCTTGATATTAGTCTGATTAATTTTGAGCGCGCGTGCACACACACACACACACACACACACACACACACACACACACACACACACACACACACACACAAGTGGTTCGAATGAGTGTCAAAACAAACAACTTAATGGGAGAAGGACCAGCATGTCAACACCAGAGAAGGGTCTACCTATCATATTCACACCACTGACTCCTGACAGTGTGGGTGACATGTAGCACATCTTAGCAGGCAATAACACATGTATACAGTGGCCCATCTGTGTTAACATGATAGTCATTACTGCATATGGTTGCATGTCCCTGCAAAGAGAGGGTGAGTAAGGGAACCAACTTATAAAGCCAATGGCAGGTCATGTACCTAAGGCTGTTCACTGCTCCTGAGTCACAACAAAAGACACAGAAGCTGCAAGTTATACAAGTCAACTGCAGTAGACACAACACTACTAAGGCAACTGATTTCCCACGCAGTGTGAGCAGACTCGTGTAACTCACAATGCGTAGTGGTGAGGCATGGTTTGTAATTGGTATGGCTAGCTTTTCTGGTAAAAGAATGAACTATGTGATTACTGGTTTGCCACAGCATCCTGTACCTCACAATGCTATGTTTGTCTCCCAGTGATATCTGTGTTAGCAATTATGTGTTGTGACTCACATTCACATGCTTGATTATGTATAAACAGCCTACAACATGTATCCTCAGCTTCTATCAAAATATATCAATGCCCCAGACCTCTTTGCTGCCACACATGCATGTCAGAGATGCCATGGCAATAAACCTGCCATAGTTTGAGAGGCATTTGGACACTTCCTTGATGTTATCACAAGATGCAGCCATCATGTCAATCCCAGTCACTCATGTTTCCCCAAAAACACTGTTCCTGAACATTCCACACATTGTCATCAATTGTGTAACATACACATGTTGTATGAAATCATGTAAATTGCCATGTGCCTTCCTCACAAAACAAAGTATTGTCGATTGATAAAATGCAGTCCCTAAACTGAAGCATTCATATGGACCTCTATGTGAGGTAGTGTTTATTGTATTTGTTGTGTTTAACAGCTGGGCATTTTTCTAATGCATTTTAAAATTCTCTTTCAAAGTACTCACAACTGTAGTCTTCTAATGTTTAAATTACTCTGGTATGTCTTTGTATATTTTCACTTCCCTATGATATTCATTGTTACATAATGTAATCTTGCCTGAGATTTATTTCTGCTTGATTTGTGGCACAGTTAACACTGACGTGCACATACATGTTACTCATTTCATAGTAATGTTGGTGTATATACTTTGATTTTCTTCACATTGTACAGAACGTCCCACATGTTTCGTACGGGGTGACAGTTATTGAACTATATGAAATAAAATCATCATAACTTCTGAATGGTTTGTGTTAGGATGTTAAAACTATATGGTTAGCCTCAGGACATGATGAGAATTAGTGTGCGCATTATGGTTTGGCTTAGCAATGAAGCCCACTTTAATTTGGATGGGTTTGTCAATAAGCAAAATTGGCATATTTAAAGGAATGAGAAGCTGCATTTTGCGATCAAGAAGTCTCTTCACCCTCAACAGTTGACTATGTGCTGTGCAGTTTCCAGTCATGGAATAATTGGTGTGATATTCCTTGATGGCATGGTTACTACCTAATGGTATGTAAAGGTTTTGGAAGGTGATTTCATCCCCATTATCCAAGGTGACCCTGATTTCAACAAGATGTGGTTCATGCAAGACAGAACTCAATCCCATCAAAGTAGGAGAGTGTTTGATGTCCTGAAGGAGCACTTTGGGGACCGCATTCTGGCCCTGGGGTATCCAGAGGCCACTGGCATGGAATTCGATTGGCTGTCATATTCTCCGAATCTGAATACATTTGACTAGTTTTTTGGAGCAATATTAAACACAAAGTGTACAGCAATAACCCCAAAACCACTGCTGAGCTGATACAGCCATTCAGGAGGTCATTGACAGCATTGATGTTCTGACATTTCAGTGGGTCATGCAGAATTTCACTATTCGTTTGCGCCACATCATCGCCAATAATGGCAGGCATATTGAACATTTCATAGCCTAAATCGGAATTTCTGTAGTGGCTTTTACATGTTGAATAAAATGTGTGCATACCATAGTTTGTAACTAATTTACGTTTTTTCTTCATATAGTTCAATAATTGTCAGCCTGTATAATGACGTGTACAAAATATTTGTTCATTTTGTGCTATGTACATCACATCATTTAGAGTGGTGTCATCTGCACATTTTCTTCTGCCATGTGATAATGCATCTCTACAGTGAACACAACCATCAAAAACAAATTGATATAAAACATTTTATATATCCATGTTGCTACACAAATGATAGTAAATTGACTGCTACAGCATTTTAATACAGTCTCACTCTAAATAGTTCATAAGTTTTGCTTGTACATTTTCATGTGCAATTTATTATTTGCTCCCAATAATCCTAGTTTATTGTTTATCTGAATCAGCTTTGTTTTTGTAACTTAACTGCAGAACAAGATACAGGTAATGGTTAGGCAGAATGAATGTTGGTAATATCACTGAAGCAGTACTTTTGATATTTACAATTTCCACCACAACACCTTCAGTGAATGAGTGAATGTGGAAGTTGTAAATGAATGAATAACTTTTGCATAGTCACAACAATTTCTCCATCTGTTTTCTTTCTTTTTTGTATTTTCTTCTCATCTACATTGGCTGCCAGGTTGAGGAAAATTGTTTAGTGAAGGTTTCATCATATTTCTTGATGAAACCCCTCTTGGCAACAATTTTAAGAGGGATTACAGACTGATGTGAGATGCTGGCTTGTTCCAGGCCGTCCTCTCACATTTGTATTCCTATTTAAGTAATGATTTGCATATGTCTTCCCTGTCAGCTTTATTCTCTAATTCAATTCAGACAGTATTTGCTTTCCAGGATCAAATGATTTTCGCACTTAACTACATGAGTAGTTAGGGATAGCAATGCATTTTATTTCAACTCAGTTCTGATACTGTGGAAACCTTGGGTTTGCAGCACCTTCTGTATCTTGCTGCTCTTGGCTCATGGGAACCTCCAGCTGCAACAAGTAATCAGCCTTTCCCACAGGGTAGGTGCAATGATGGCAATTCAGAAACAACGTTTGCAGTTCTAGTGGGAGTAAACACAAGTACATGCTAGCCATCCTAATCCAGGGCTATGGAAGAACAGCAGGGTTCTGCTGAATTGTCAACATCAACATTGTGTTCACACAATACAGAATGGAAAGCTTTGGAATGTAGAGAGGCAGAAACCTCTTAAGCTCCTAACCTGCCACAGGGGGTCTGGATGACCAACTGCTGAAACTACTGTTTTGTCCTGTTGCTGGGCAGCATTCAAAAATTCTGATATATTGCCACAGATGCACCTGAGAAAATTTCCACTTCTGTTTTCCGTGCGAAGAACAGTCCACAAATACCTAAATTCGTAGAAATGCCAGAATACTTGCCTTGCCGTGAGAATATGGTTTGGGCCTTTACCGGGTGCAAAATAATGTCTCTGACTGGTGTCCTGGCATTTAAATTGTTTGCGAGAGATAGCAGGCTTGATTCCAGTCGCTTAATTCAAGGGACAGTTAGGCCTTTTTGGTGATTGGTGAAATAAAGTGTGCTGAGCAGTGACGTCAAGGTCTGAATGGAAGCAAGTGTTTCTCTGAGAGCAGAATATGGATACCTCTCCCTGGGCACCACTCTCAGGACTTTCACCACTTCGATAAGCAGATTTGGACTTCAGCTTTGTGCCACATCACTGGAGTTTGATTTAACAGTCCATTGGACTTGAATAAATTTCTTGCGATCACATCTGAGAAGATGACTGTGTCCTGTGACCACAGCCACAACAGCTTGCCCTATGCCAGCCAACACTAGCTCTTGCCGCTCTACAGTATATGGTGACACAATGCAGATTCATTGCATACATGGTACATCCACACTCAATGCCATCAACTGATGACAGTGGTTTCAGCTGTTTGAGGAGGGTGAGTTTTATTCCTGTGATTCACTTCCACTGATATCTTCCTGTAACATGCACTTCACACAACTGTTTGCATCCTTCTTTTCTTCCTGTCATATTGAATTTGGGTGAAAGCTTTAATTAAGCATCACTCTTATATTGCCATTGGAATGATGAATAATTTCTTTCAGATCATTTTGATATGATTATTCTCTTCTTTTTATTTTCATGGTGATGTTATGTACTCACTCCATGTTCTTGCCCTTCTTTATATTTTGAATGAAACCACAGTTGAATTAGTTTGCTGACTTTGACAGTAATTCAACATTAATTCAGCCAGTATTGTCCAGCAATACACTTATGGTTACCCTAGTTTGTCTTTCTGAATAATCTGCTCTTTGGTTTGTGATATGTAGTCATCGTCTACAAAATATGTTTTCTATGTGTTATTCATGAATTAATAAATGTATGCCATTAGCATATCAAACCCTATGATCCCACCATCAAATTACATTGCTAACACACTCCAACTGTAAACATCTGAGTAAAGCCCCCTGATGAAATCGGGACTTAAATTAAATGGCTCAAATGGCTCTGAGCACTATGAGGCTTAACTTCGGTGGTCATCAGTCGCCTAGAACTTAGAACTAATTAAACCTGACTAACCTAAGGACATCACACACATCCATGCCCGAGGCAGGATTCGAACCATAGACCGTAGCGGTCACACGGTTCCAGACTGAAGCGCCTAGAACCGGCCGGCTACTTAAATTAACATTTCCTGCAAGGGTCAGATCTATATTGATAATCACTGCAGGCTGCCAAGTGTGAAGAATAGCCAGTGAATTTAGGAGTACAAGGAATCAGAAGTTAACTTGCACAATAAAGCCAGGAGCGAAATTAAGCGCAGTCACATCAGTGAGTCCAGAAAAGATTTCTTTGTTAGCTAACATAGACTTTTCCATCTTCCTGGCAGGATCAAATGATATTGCAAGCAATGAAAAGAAAGATCCTGTAATCTCGCTTAAAAGAAGACTATTTGAGCTGAGACAAACAAACATCATCATTTTCTCAGTGCCACATTGACACAACTTGGCAGAGTGGTTATGTGTCAACAAAGAAACTGAAAGTGTTCATTTTGAAAATGCAACATTTGTGGACATTAGCAATTTGAGGAAAAGATTCAGCACTACACATGGGTTTCACATAAATACTATGAAAACATGTTATAATGAAGATCTTACAAATAGCAAATAAGATCTCTGCCGAAAGGCAAAATTCCTGAGTTAGCGTCTTGGTCCGGCACACAGTTTTAATCTGCCAGGAAGTATCATGAAAATTTCATTCTGAAAATATGTTACCTGTGCCCCATATGTATAAAACTTCTCCTAAATATGGGAGTGAACGAAAAGATGAACTGATAAGTTCAAAAAGCCAGATGGAATTTGTTGCACAAGAGCATCGGGTGTATCATGGACATAACATAGCTTTTGACTCAGATAAGCAATATGAGGAACAAAATGAAAACTACAAGTACTAATGTAACTGATCTACATAAGCAACACCAATGTGGAACTACACCATTAAATGGAGGACAATTACACCCACAGAGATTGCAAAAGCAGTAGCAAAGTTCTCAAACTCCACAAGCATTGACCACTCTTTGTTGTCCAGTTACAAAATTAGTAAAAACAGTGCATATAATTAGTGAGTTTGACATATTTCCTACAGTACTAAAAATATCAAAAGCTATTCCACTGCACAAAAAAAGATGACAAAGATGATCGCAAAAACTACCAATCAGTTTCAGGAGTTCCTATTTTCTCAAATATATTTTAATCTCTTATTTATAAACAACTACTCTGAGTAGCATAATTTACTTTCTAATAGTCAATTGGGCTTCCAGAAGGGAAGAAATACTACCACTGCAGTTGTCTCAGTTGTGAACAAAGTAATGAAAGCCTTTGAGAATAAAAATAAAGCTTCCCTTCTTTTGTGTGATTTAGGTAAGGCACTTGACTGTATTTCTCATGATATCTTACTTGTCAAACTCAAATTCTATGGTGTACAATACTCTAAATTGGCAGTATTTATATCATACAGAAAAACTTCCCAGATAAACTAAAATGTGCATATTGAGATGGGCAGCAAATTCAAGATATGTTCCTATGTATTGTGAATTAAAATAAAATGTGTGTAAATAGACATGACTTAATGGAAGACTCGTGTGTAAACAAAGAAATCATCGCGACAAATCGGAAATTCAGGAAGATTTGTAGCGGTTTTGTGCACACAACTTTCATTGAAGCAACGAGTTCAGTAAGAGAGCATTTTACTAGACATGGACTGCACAGAAACAACCTAGGCAAGAAAGTGCTGGCCAAAGAAATTCTCCAGGTGATAGAGACAGCAGGAGTAGATTCCTATGTAAAAATAGCACTACCTGCAACAGGTTTTCTGCCAATGACAACAGAAAAGTGCACCAACAGCATATGAGGAAGAAACATCTGCAGATACACCCTACGATGAAAAAATTACAACTGTGCAAACATGTAAAGCGTCACAGTCACCAGTGGCATTATCAGTAGCAGCAGTGGAAAAGGAAGTAACAGTAGCATCAACAGCAGAAGTTTCACCAGCAACAGTAACTATAGTGCCTCTAAAAGGAGAAATGAGAATTGCAGCAGGAGAAGCAGCATCAAGTGTTACGGGTAGACGGAAAACAGCACCTGCTGTCCGTTTAAATGATTTTTTAGTGGAAGGCAGCAAGATGAAGCAGCCCAGGAGATAAGTAGTGTAACAAATTTCATAACACCTCACCAAAACGTTCAATCTAAAATAAACAACATTTATGATCTTAAAATTTGCTATCTGAATGTTCAAGGACTTTAAAGAATTTATTGTAAACAGTTTTGGACTAGATAACAAATTTGATATTTTCTGTCTGAGTGAACATTGGGTTACTGAGAGTGTACTTACAGTTGTCAAACTTGATAACTATAATGTAGCAAATAGTTACTGTAGAAAACTGCATATAAGAGGTGGTGTGGCAATATATATTAATCAGTCATTCAGCTGCTCCATTGTTAAGTTGGACCTAGATTATTTATGTGAGGAACAGAACTTTGAAGCCACTGGTATAGTTATGGACAGTCTTAAGTTAGTAATAGTATCCCTTTACAGGTCACCTAAGGGTATCATCAATGTATTTCTAGAAAAATTGGACATGCTGCTACATGTACTAAGAGGGACCAGATGGTTGCATTATGACATAGTAATTGGTGGAGATCTGAATGCAGATTTTGATATAACAACACATAAACGTACTGTGACTGAGTTGAAAAACCTTTTAAGACAGTGCAATTTGCACTCAGTCAATAACAGGCCCACAAGAGATAAAGAGAGATAAAGCATGTCTTGACAATATTTTTGTCAACTTTAAAACTACAGAAGAGTCGTGTACTGTTACAGCATTTCCATTTTCAGATCATGACTCTGTATCTTTAAACTATACAAGTAGGTTCTGTATTGATAATAGTAATATTCGTAAGCCTGTCCCAAAAGTTATAATCACCAGGCCTGTCACAGATGACAAAATTGTTCAGCTCTGTAAGTCCCTTGCTGAGAGAGACTGGTTCAACCAATGTCATGGTGACACAAGTTATAGTCTTAGTGCTGATTTGTCAGGGAAACTATTATTTGAGAGATTTTTAAAACATTTCTGACACAATTTAATGACAATATCCCCATAAAGAAATGCAAATTAACTGACAAAGGCTTTACAAACAGGGCTACAAACAGACAAAATTCATGGTTCACTAAACAATTATCAAGTATGAAAAACCAAGTTATGGTGTTGCACAATATATGTAGCAATCAGAAAACAGAACATGCCAGATTAGCCTATATAAAATGCAGGAATGAGTATAAAAAAGCCATCGTGGAAGCCAAAAAAAGCACATAATTTCAATACCATTGATAATTCCACAAATAAGTGTAAAGCTGCATGGAAATTAATAAATGGTGTTGCTAAAGATGTAAGAAGCAAAAAAATTAATATAAGTCCCCAAAAATTCAATGATTTCTTTATTAAATCTGTTGAAAATGTAGGAAATACTATAATCAAACCTGATATCAGTTCATCAGAGTTACTTTCTAAAAATGTTTGCAGAACACCAACAGACACAGGTACGTTTATGTTCTCCGAGGTCTCACCTAGTCATGTCCTAAGCATTGTAAAACGGATGAAATCTTCAGACAGTGTAGATATATATGACATATCCTGTAATTTACTAAAGAAAGTAATAGACTATATTGTGTACCCCTTAACATTCTGTATAAATAAATGCATATCTGAAGGCTATTTTCCCGAAGAACTCAAAGTGGCTAGGGTAATTCCAATATATAAAAAGGGAGATATGGACTCACCTTGCAGTTACAGACCAATCTCCATAGTCCCAGCTTTTTCTAAAATACTGGAATGTGTAATTTACCAACAGCTATCTGTCTATTTTGAAAAATTAGGAATAATTAGTGACTCTCAGTATGGTTTTAGGAAAAAGTTGTCTACCGTGGATGCTATAAACTTTGTAGTCAAATACTTACATCAAGTGTTTGAGGATAAGGGCTACGCTCAACTCACATTTTGTGATCTAACCAAAGCTTTTGACTGTGTAAAGCATAAGCCACTCCTACAAAAACTGGAATTCTATGGCATTAGACATAATAGCCTTAAATTAATAAAATCATATCTTCAGAATCGTAAACAAGTTGTTTATGTAGGGAGAGAAATGTCGAGTATAGAGCAAGTCAAGGTAGGTGTTCAGCAGGGATCTGTGCTGGGCCCCTTTTTTGTTCCTGATAATGATAAATGATCTGCCGTCATTTATCAAGTCCACCACTGTGTTGTATGCAGATGATACATTTCTTCATGCTAGTGAGGATTTCAATAGCCTTAAAACTTGTGCAGCAAAGACAATTGACCAAGCATCCTATTGGTTCAAGGCAAATGGATTCCTGCTGAATGAAAAGAAAACACAGCAGATGGTCTGTAGTCTTAGAGACAAGCTTCTGTCAGATGATCCAAGTAATGTCAAATTTTTGGGGGTATACATTGATGATAAATTCTTGGGGTCAATATGTACAATATATTAGTGGTAAATTGTCAAGGGTTATTTACCTGTTAAGGCAACTTATGGATTGTGTTCCTGAAAAATATGTTAGAACATCCTATTTTTCATTCTTTCAGAGTATAATATCATATGGAATTATTTTGTGGGGGAACTCTAGCTGTGTACATGACATATTAATACTGCAAAAAAAAGCTGTTAGGATAATTACTGGTTCTGCATATAAGGCACACTGTAAACCATTGTTCTGTGAACAGAAAATCATGACTGTTATAAACTTGTACATATACTATGTTCTAATTTATACGAAGAAGAAATTTCCAGAAACAAAAACCAGAGAAAATGTACACAGCCACAATACAAGAAGGAATAGGTGCCTCTATATTCCTTACCACAGGTTGTCAAAGTCACTCAACAGCTACGAAATCATGGGGTACAAATTACTTAATAATCTTCCTCAATCTGTTCAAGAATTACCTGAACAATTATTCAAACAAACAATTCATGACTGGCTAGTCCTCCACCCATTCTATGACATAAGAGAATTTATCAACTGTAATATAATACTATGTTAACAAGAAACCTGTTGTTTCTTTCAAACTATTAATTGTATTTTAGTATGTATATGACGTTGTCTATTGCTGTAATGGCCGAATGACAATAAAATTATTATTATTATTATTATTATTATTATTATTAAATAATGAACAGTTTGCCACTGTGAGAAACAGGCACTCACAGCAGCAAGAAGTTGAAACAGGACTCCCACAAGTGTCTGTCCTTGGCCCCTTCTTTTTTATAATCACAGTCAATGATTTATGCCACTGTGTTCACAACTCTCTCATTTATTATGCCAATGACACAACTTTGCTAGCTCAGCATGAAAACATGCTAGTTCTATAAGACATGATGCAAGATGGCATGGAAGCAGCATTAAATTGGTTCTCATCAAATGCACTGTTTTGCAACTGTGATAAAAACCAGCAGACTACACTAAGATTGTCAAAAGAAATAGAGGGAAAGCAGTTAAAGTTCTGGGAATTAGAGTAGACTCTAAGTTAACTTGGGAAATACATATCAACAATACCTGTACAAAATTATCTTGAGTTACATATTAATGTGGAAACTGGGAGGCTAAGTGACAAAAGAATATTTAAGAGTTGTTTATTTTGGATTCTTTCAGTCACATATAGAATATACACTGTTGAAACATGTGTGTTCTCCTCACTTCAGTGACATTCTAAAAATACAAAAGATGGTGATACAAGCAATGAGAAATGCTGGTGGATAAAGCACTTCCAGCCATTATTCATACAGCCTAAAACATTAACAGTCATTAATCTCAATATACATGTCTCAACACTGTATGTGAAAAACAATATAGCAGATTTTGAAATGAAGGAAAACATACAACACCATAAAACTAGATGCAAAATATAATTAGATATACCCAGGTACAAGCTGGCAAGAACAGGGAATTCCTATCTTACAATTAGCTTAAGAATATTTAGTAGCGACCGATGACCGTAGCAGTCTGGTCCCTTCAATCCCACAAACCAACCAATATTTAATAAACTTCCATTTTCTGCTCAGTTAACTCACATAACTAGCTTCAGAAGCACGCTATTAATCCTTTTTCCGATATAACTGAATTTATTAATATAAAATCATCTGATATTCATTTTTAAGGTTTTTATTATGTCACATCAGTGACTGTTTTTACTTATTATTTTATTGTTTATTCTATCATTTCTAGATTCTATTTGCAATACAAAATGCTCAATTAGTTTTAAGGTACTATTGAAGGAAAATGTAATATGCCATCTGAATGAGTACATGCTACTGCTTTCTGATCTGCAACAGTAGTACTGGCAAGTTGCTGGTTGTATTTCTGTATACGCTCAACTTCTGGCAGTATATACTTACGACATTCAAAAAATTTTAAATTATGCCACTGTAATTGTACTTTTGTCACTCACTAACCCACACAATAGCTCTCTTACCTATTTCTGAAATTCTGTGTATACCATATAATGGTACATCAATAGAGCAACATAAAAAGCATGAAGGAAGCAAATGTGGCACCCCTAGAGCAGTTTTTTTTTTATTCTTATTGACAAATTAAAAATTTTAGTTTATGTACTATAATTGTTTGATATGTACCATAATTTTATGGCCTCAAACATGTAATTCCATCACTTCAAGCCATCAGAACTTATTGTACATAATAGTTTAAAGTAATAGGTAGGTTTAAGATATTATGGGAAAATTTTCTGAAATAGTATGCTATGGGGGAATTTTGAAAACCTGAACTGGAAACACTGTCCTTCTTTAACTTCTCATGCTTTGTACTTCTGTCTTTTGCTTTGTTTATATTTCCAAAACTATCTTTTGTCAGTGTTACATCACCTCCGAACATCTGATGCATTGTTGGCTGCCATTCAGAGTTAAGAGCCATGAATAAATATTTCTTTTTTTGCTTATGCCTTTCTGAGAGATTAGAATATTAGGTGTTCAGCAACTTCTTGCTTAACTTTAACTTTCTCATAGAGGCATCTCACAGCTGTGGAAACTTAAGCTATATGAGTTTACTTACAGTCACAGAACTTGTTTCTTGGTGACACAAGGCCATGGTTAAAGTTTTCTGTAAAATTAAAGAACCAAAAAGAAAAGATCAAATAGCATAGCTGGAAGCAGGTTAATAATCAAATTCTACATTTTGTCACATTCAAAAGCATAGTACGTGGTTCTTAAGCAAATAAATGTAGAGTAAAAGAAACGACTTTTCTCTAGCACTAGTGCCAGGGTCGGCATTGTGGGATTGGCAGTGCTCTAACCCCATCCCCACCCCATACCCCTTCTCCCTCACCACTCACAGCCTTGTGTCCAGCTTCCTATACGCACATGCATGCAACAGTCAAACACCATGCTGCTGTAACTGTGAATTGCACAGTTCTATACAAAGATTTATGTATCGTTTTCTTAAACTTGGGCGGAGTTGCTGACATTAAGCTTAAGGACTATACATTGTTACTGATAGTATCAAATGGAAGTAGAGGATTCTACAGTTCCACAGTGCCTATACATGAACTGCCACTGATCTTTTTTATAAATGTTTCATAAATGTATTGTTGTTTCAGTTTTCAAACACTAGAGTACTCTTTAATTTCTTGTATTTCTTAAAATTGTTCATAGTCATCATCAGGTACAGCTGAGGTGCCAAATGTGCTATATGCTTATATACTATGGAAGAACCCTTGTGTTTGTATTTGTATTTTCATTTCTTTACTCATCCTGTAAATCATGAGTCTGTACAAACAATATAGGATAATTCAGGTTTGATGTAGTACATACCAGTTTTGTACACACTGTGATTTTGAAAACTCATTCAATATATATTTAATATTGGTAACATAGCTATAAAAACAATAAAATGATAGAAAGAATAGCATAGTAAAGATAATTTGACCAGTTGCACTATATTTTCTTAGTGCTCAAAAAATTCCAACGCAGAATAGAAGGAGTGGTCAAGCAAATACTCTTTCAGTTTCACTTCAAACCTAAGTAAATTTTATATCTGTTTCAGAGACGATGGCATGTGGTTATACAACGTAATGCTAGTATGATACACTCCTCTCCTCCAAACATTTGTATTTACTGTACTGACAGGCAGGTAATGCTTCAGCCTAGTATCATAAGAATGGAAACCACAATTATGTTTGAAGATTTTTCTTCTTTTAATCTGATTGCTTTTGTGACATATAAACAAGGAAGGGACAGAATATTAAGACTTTTAAATATTTGTTAACAGGAGTTTCTGTATTTAGCATGTGTTACTATTCTAACCATCATTTTTGTAGCCTAAATTTTTTCTGCTATGTATGGGGTTCCCCAGGAAGATAATCCCATACATCAGAAGTGAATAGATACTGCCATGGAACTGTGACCACTGATGCTTGGCTTGTATTTTATAAGAGGATTTATAGCACATGTAAGTGTATTTAACTTTTTATTTACATTATTCAGGTGTGTCTCCCACTTAAGGTTATTGTGGATATGTATACCTTCATAAAAAGACAAGTTTGTCCATCAATGTTAAAAGTTAGTGTTGCCATGTGGACTTTCTGGGAAGTGTGGACACTGACCTTTTTTTCAAACTTTATTATTAGCTTGTTTGTTCTGAACCATTGTGTTAAATTTTGCATTTACTTTACTTTACTTTACTATATCTTTGTCATTTACCAGCAATGGCTGGACAGACTGCGTCACAAATACAATGTTTATCAACTAACATTTATACGACACCATATACAAAATTTATATTACAAATACAAGAAAATATTTATGCAGAGCACAAAAACACATAGAACATAGCAGGAATGAAATATAACTAAACAGGAAAGTAAAACTTCATAGCAGCAAATGAAAATACCATAAAGCAAAATGTCACACACACAAAGTTTCATTTTGGCAAAATATGTACTTTAAGTAAAACACAAAATTAAATGTGTAGTTAACATAAGAAGAAGATTAAATTTTGGCAAAATTATATATAAAACATAACAATATTTATTATTTTGTCCATTCAGTAGAACCGCTGTTGGAAAAACTCTTCCAATGAATATAGTCGATGTTGTTTCAAGTCCTGAGCAATTTTTTTCCGAAATAATTCAGGTGACAGGGATTTCACTTCTGGAGGCAGTTGATTGTACATTTTTAGGGCAACTGTTGGAAAGCTGTCTTGTGTACTTGATAGGTGACACCTTGGCACTTCAATGTTCCTCTTACAGCGAGTGTCATGATTATGTATTTCTTGTCTTATGCTAAAATTCCCTTGATTTTCTTTTATATACATGAGGCAGAAATACACATACTGGCTAAAGACAGTCATTATGCCTAGCCTGGTGAAAATAGGCTTACAGTGGTCCAGTCTTTTGCTAGAGGATATGATCCTGATGGCTTTTTTTGTAATAGCAACACATCTTTGCTGCCTGAGGAGTGTCCCCACAACAACAGTCCATAGCTAATGTGGCTGTGGAAGAGTGCATGGTAGACTATTGTGAGAAACTGGTCAGTTATTACCCTCTTCAGCTTCCTCAGGAGGTATATCACACGAGAAAGTTTGGTGCATACATATGCAGTGTGATCATTCATGGAGAGTTTGCTGTCAATCTTGAAGCCCAGTAGTCTGACAGTCTCCATGTTTTCTTGGTCTTCAATGTTGGTTAGACTGCATATCAAATGTTGGGTTTTTTCTTCATTGATCTTCATTTTGTTTATTATGAACCATTCTTTTATTTCTTCAAACATCAAATTTGATGCACCAAGAGCTTCTGCGGCTGTATGTCCTTTGGCAATAAGGGTAGTGTCATCTGCAAACTGCAACATTTGACTCTTACAGCTCATATCATTGACATATATGAGGAATAGGAGAGGTCCTAAGACTGATCCTTGGGGCACTCCATGTTCCAGTTTTTGTTCAAGAGAAGTTGCTCCATGCACTGATACTACCTGCTTTCGGTTTTCCAAATAAGATTGGAGTGTTGATAGAACAACACCTCCTACACCATAGCATCTTAACTTGGCTGTTAGTGTTGTGTGTGAGATGCAGTCAAAGGCTTTGCTGAGGTCACAGAGTGTCAGTGCCACACTCTCTCTCTCTCTCTCTCTCTCTTCAAAACTCTGTCGAATTGTTTTTAATAAGTCCAGTGTGGCTGTCACTGTTGATCTCCCTTTGCGGAATCCGTGCTGTGTGTTTTGGAGTAAGTTGTTTTCCTCAAAGTAATTCAGTACCTGGCGGTGCATCACAGACTCAGTATCTTTGGCTAGCACTGGTACCATTGAGATTGGTCTGAAGCTGGACACCTCACAAGGATCCCCCTTCTTATATGTTGGTACTGTGCACACCAGTTTAAGGAAGTCTGGGAAGACACCAGAAGATAGACATTTGTTTATTGCTATGGCTAGTGGCTGAGCTAATTCTGCAATAATTTTCTTTAGCAGTGTGCAGGACATGCCATAGATGTCTACACTTTCTGAGTGTTTGTAGGAGTTCACAATTTTTATCATGTCTTCAGGGTGTACTTTCTTCCAGTTTTGAATACTGCAACTGTCTGCATTTCTTATGTTTGCAGTTGGATCTAGGTCAGAGTGTGGAATTTCACTCACTGTCTTTTCCACTATTCTGACAAAATATTCATTGAAGTCATCAGGGCTACACGAATTTAAGCAGGAGGTAGTCTTCTTTCTGTTCTCATTTACAAGATTCCAGGCAGCTTTACAAGGATTTTGGGCCTCTTTAATGTATGTATCATTATATTTCTTTTTTGCTTCCTCTACTGCCTTCCTATAAGATTTTTTGTCTTTTAGGTAGTTGCAGTGATGTAATTCTTTAGCTGGAATGTCTAAAGCTGATTTCATTCGGTCCTTGCACATTGTTACAATACACTTCAATTTATTGAGCTCGGCAGTGTACCATTGTTTCACATTGATAACTATCTGCCTGCCTTGTGATTTGTCCAGAGGATTCTTCACTGGTCTTACCGGAAACATGTCATCAAATATTGCTTTTAAGGTTTGGAACAGACATAAGAAAGAATCACTGCCTACTAACTCTGCAATTTTCTGCTGCCAGTTTACACAAGATAGAGCTGCTTTGAGATCATTTAGTCTCTCTTCTTTAACAAATCTTCTTTTGAATGTGTAATTTGAATGCCATGTGCTTATCTGCGGTTTGCTCCTCATACTGGTTTCCATTACTAGTGCACAGTGATCTGCTATCATAGGTTCAACTACACTGAGTTTATAATCCCAGATGTTGAGGTTGGTGATTATGGTGTCCAGGCATGCACCACCCCTTGTTGGGAGCTTATTTGCAATAAACAACCCATAACTGGTAATTAATCTCATAAAGACCTCTCTCTGGCATCTCCATCACCTATGTGTATGTTAAAATCTCCACAGTGCGATTTTTGACTTTAGGCGTGTTAGGTAACACAAACAGTTTTCCATATGTCCAAGAAAATTCTCAAAGTCACCATCTGGTGAATGGTACACAGAAACAACAACTAAATCAATATTTGTTAATAACAGTGCAGCTAATTCAAGATCAAAATCCACACAAAAACTGCTTAAATCAATTTCCTTGATGCTATGATCTCTGTTGGCATACACAGAGACCCCACCGTGGGTTGCAGCTCTTTGAAACCAAGCACTGGCATGTCTAAGTATTCAACAGATTTATAGAAATCACCTTCTGCTTCAGCTAGCCAGTGTTCACAAATACATAAAACATCTAATTTAATTTCTTCTATAAAAAATGATAGGAGATCCATTTTGGTTCTTATGCACTGCACATTTACACTTGCAATGATTATAGGCATATTGTTTTCAGTACTAGAAACATTCTTGTGCAGTGATCCTTGATCCTTGTTTTTAACTTCATAATCTATTTTATTGGCATAACGGATGGTCTCCGGAACAAAAAACGCTTAATTACAACATTTTTGGGCCATACAGCAGTGTCCATTAGCTTGTCTTTTAGATGAAAGTCTACACCAATCTTAAAACTACTATTTACACCCTTAGATTCCAATTTTTCTACGTGAAAGTTGCTATGACCTGGTAGGATTTTCTTCAAAAAGTTAATTACGTTTTCTGCTGTCGTTCCACTTTTCACCTTTCCTAAATGAAACCATGCTCTCTTTTCCCCATACAGCATTCCTTGGTCATCACCAGTGCCTATTATTTTATTTTTCCTGTCACTAACACTTGAATTTCCAACTACTGAGATGGCATTGGTTGGAGGAGTTGATCTGATAGTCACTGTCTGTGGCAGTTTGCATGGTATATCTGTATTTAGCGCTGTACTATTTGTTTGTTGTTCTGCATAAGTTGTTGGGGTTTTCTTGTCCCTATGGCGAAAACTTCTTTTCCTAGAACTCACTACACGCCACTCTGTATTGGGTGAGAGTTTATTTTCTGAGGAATCTGCAGAGTTGTAGAGACTATTTTCGTCTTTATTAACACCAGATCCTGTTTTGTTGACCGATACATTGTTTTCATCAAAACACTCATTTGATTCCATGATATCAGTTTGATTACAATTTACGGTTGGAGATTTTTCGTCTGGAATGATCTGTTTTCCTTGTCGTAGAAAAGGATTTGAACAGTTTCTGTCACTACTTACATTATTACAGCATTCATCAGCGCCGTTTTCTCGATCACCAACAATTGTTTTGGATGTGTGAGCCAGGTTTCACAGCACATTAACCACAACATGGTGTTCATGTTTATCTGCCGGCAAATCCGTTTGTTTACCATTTGCAGTACCAATGTTTTCCTGCACAAATTCACTTACTTTGCTATAACCACTTTCCAAGGAGTCAGCACCATTTACAAGTGGTTTTTCACATATGTTTACGTTATATTTTGGAGACTGCAATTCTTCAAACTTAGAATCAGCACTGATAATTGTATCCAGCTTTTTATTCATTGATAGGTTATCTTCCGATATTTTATTTGTTAACTTGAGTATATTTTGCAAGTATTCTAATAATTTTACCTCACCGTTCACTTCAATATCACTTTTGTGTTTCTGCACTTCAGGTTCATGTAAATTTTCGCTACTTAACCTCTTTTCGCAGGACACTATATTTGGTAGGTTTTCTTCATCATATGATTTAATCAGGATATTTATGTCATCTGCAAAAACTACTATTGTCCCTTTAGTTAATTTTTCTGATAGATCCTTAACACAAAGAAAGGAAAGAATGGGCCCAAGAACTGACACTTGAGAATTCCATATATGGTGTGACCTTTTTGTCAATTACTATAAAAATTAAAAATTTTGTACATTTTTCTATCTTTGACAATAATGCAGGTGAGAGTGGGTTCACCTGTTAGGCAGGCATCGTGTTCCATAATTACTTAGCTTCTGCAACGAAATGTCATGATCACTTACATTGAAAGCTTTACTAAAAATAGCTGACTGTGTTGATCTGTCAGTTTTGAATCCATGTGTCAATCACTTATTATCATTTCTTCAATTAAGAAGGCTGTTAGTCTTCTAAGAAACAGTTTCTCAAGAATTTTGCCGAAGCCTGACATCTCTGATACAGGCCTATAGTTTGCAACCTCACATTTCTCTCCTTGCTTGTCCAGTAGTGTTATTTTTGCCACTTTCCCATTTGCTCATCAACAATGAGTTGAAAATATCTGTTAATGGTTCTATGATAAATACTACACTTGCTTTGATGATATTATCTAGTATTTCATAAGCACCTGCTGGATATTTGCTGGGTAATCTTTTTATAATCGTTAATAACACTTCAGATGTTCTTGGAGACATAGAGTTCCTGTATAAATTTTTGAATCTGAATGCAGTGTATTGCTGTCTGGTTGTGCTGTTTGGCAATCAGCTGTTGTGCTATACCTGAAAAATAACTTAAATTTAATAGCCACTACTGTGGGGCCAGTTACTTTATTGTTATTTTCATAAAGTTCTTTGTTGTCATGGTCTAATGACATAGCACCTGTTTCTTTTTTGATGATATTCCAGGTTGCTTTCATCTTGTTCCTCAAACTTTTTATGTGTATGCTATTTCCCATCTTCTTTGCTTTTGTGATAACTTGACGAATTATTTGTTCATATTGTTTGAAATAATTTATTTTATTAAACAGGATTTGTGGTTTGCTTTGAGTATTCATATAGTTTCTTTTTATTCTGGCATTATATTTTTATTCCTACTGTGAACTATTTATCTGGACTGGGCACAGAATTCATTACTTAAGTTTGTTTAGGAAGAGCTATTTCAAAAATAATGTTCGTGCATGACCATAATTTTTTCAAACTTGTCACCTGTGCTGTCTGAACTGCAAACATCACTTCTGCATTTTCCTCATTTAACTTTCTGACATTAGCTCTAGATTTTTTGCGGTTTTATGTCTCCTGGAATGGAATAGCTATTGTTAGTGGGCACAGTGATCTCTAAAACCAATGTTTGCAATTTATGTGCTGAAGGTATATTTATTTGTTTTTACAAAAACCTGATCAGTGGTTGTTGCTGAAGTACATTATATGAGCTGGGTTACTTGCAGTTGCTTTTAAGTTACAGGACATCAGTAGATCTTTGATTTCATCTTTAAATTTATTGGGTTTGGAGAAATCAACATTGAAGTCTCTGCATATGAAAATATTCTTCTTGAGATTGTTGAAATTCTCCACAGCTCTTCAATATGCTTATAAAAGGCTTTTTTATCACCATCTGGTGACCTATACACAGATGATTATTGTATTTTGATTTGGCAGTTGTACTATTGACAGTTCTATGTCTTTCTCTGGATAAGCTGTCAAATTTGGTTATGTTACTGAACTCTATATTTTCCTCCAACAGATATGGAGCTACCACCATGCCTGGGAATTTTTCTACAAATATGTTTGCTAATTTGAACTGAGGTAGGTGCGTCAATTCTAATATGTCTATTCAGCCAATGCTCTGTACAACATAATACAGGCTGTGTAACAAGATTTCTATTTCATTCAGCTTGTTGGAAAGAGACTGAACATTCTGGTGGAGCAATTTAATGTTTGAACTAGGGATTATATTGTGTCTTGCTTGACTGCTTACCCCTGTTTTAAATCTAGCATTGTTAACTGTAAGAAATCCTCCTCATTTTGATTTCTCACTAGCTGGTCCTTGGAATCTGGGTCCTGGCTTTCTTGTCCTGTGGGGCTTCTAACGATAATCCATGTGTTGAGAAGCATTTGTTTCACTTTCGGTACTTGTGCCTCAGTGGCTTTCAAAGTGTATTTATTTTGATGAAACACTGATGTCTTCAGGCAGACTTGTTGGTTCAAAGATGAATGCACCTTTTTTGTACAATTGCTAATTTTAATTAATGAAGAAAGCCTATTGCATTCTTGCTCCTTCCCTTGTCTGTTCAAGCGAAAACAGTGATGTGTGAATTTATCATGTGACAGTTTTTAAATTTCAAAGTTTATGAATATTCTGCTTTCTTTTCATAGTACATCTTGTCCCATGCATTTGCTTCCAGTCACTCCTGATTGTCCATTATGCAGTATATTTTCCTTGGATGACTGGAAGATCTGACTCACTGCTTCTCAACATTGAATTCACCATGGAGGGGGTTTAATATCCTGTCATAGTGTTGCAACATGTGTGGGAAGTATTCATATAAAATGTGCACGTTTCCCAGAGGACCCGGAAGTTAAAGCCATTCATTACTGACTTATGCTATAACCATGTCTGCAAAGATCTGCAGGATACTTAAACATGGGGTGAAATATGATTCAGTCACACTAACTAAAACAATGGGACAATTAGGCAGTACCATGAATAACAGGTTTATGGGACCCTTAAATTTATCACATATGTAACAACATGGCATCACCTGTATCAGACAACTAGGACTGGTGAGACCCCATGTATACAACATGAAAGGCAATGAAACCAGACAACAGAACAAAATCGAACAATGGAAAGTCAAGGATGGTATGTAATAACATCATGAAATGGATAGTTGCTACCCACCATGCAGTGGAGATGCTGAATCGCAGATAGGCACAACATGAAGACTGTCACAGAGTAAGATTTCAGCCAACGAAGCCTTTGACAAAAATGGACATCTCTCTCTCTCTCTCTCTCTCTCTCACACACACACACACACACACACACACACACACACACACACACACACACATATGACTACAATCTCTGGTCATGTGCATGTGAGTTGCATTTGCATGAGTATGTGTCTGTTGTCTGTTGACTGAAAGCTTATTGCATGACAGTCTTTCTGTTGTGCCTGTCTGCAACTCAGCATCTCTGCTACATGGTGAGTAGCAACTATCTTTTTCATAAAATTGTTACAGACAACAAAACACTATCTCCAAATTCCTGCCTTCCCAGCGTGCACAGTGAGAGAAAGCTCCATGATCCTAGGGTAGCATAATAATAATGTTGATAGAAATCAGTCTGGCAGAAACCTCACCAGTAGGAAGGCTCAGTTGCAATCAAGCAAAACATTGGTTTCTGCACTGTTACCTACTACTGGAGCAGAGGTTGTGTGCTGCAGGCTTAGTAACATGGGGCTAACTATAGAGCAAAATTACTCATCTTTCACTAATACAGTAGTCCTTCAACTGGAAACCAAACTGAATGGAACTGTTCATCACAGTGACAATACTCATGAGCTAACACTGAAAAGGGATCACTTGCAAACAGGACTAGACCATAAAAAGAATGCTCAACAATACTTGGTCTCCCAGTATGTGTAATGGTACCCAACCTCACACAGAACTTTCAAGAAGTTTGGCGGAGGACAAAAAGTGATCACCTGTGCCTTAGCCACTTAGAACAGACTACATTAAAAACACTCAGACAGACGAGAAGAAATGTAATATGAAATACAACAACTCCCTTATGTATATGTATCAGACTGGTTAGGACAGGCTGTTCCAGCACTCATGTCTGCTTGCAGGCAGCTAGGTGCCTGTGTGCAGAATTGGGCTAGGGTGGCCAAAGTACATGCACTTGGACAGCTTGGTGACCATGGGCAGGGGTAGACAATTTGCCAGTGCACTGTCAGTTAACACTGTACAGCTAACAATATCACCTAATGAGGATACTATGACTGATTAAATATGATTGAAACAGTCTATATGTAACAGAAAAATCCAGTCTAAGTAAAAATACATTTCATTACTTTTGTAGAATCTGATATATCTTTTAATCCAAAAGTTATGAAATATTTTTTGTCATGCATCGCATTGCCACAAGATGCAGATTCTTTTCCTCGTTGAACCATGAAGCTAGGAGCTTTTTGTAATTATTATCCTCCTCTTGGCAGTCAAAAGGTGTTTACAACAAAACATTGACCCACAGACATGATGTCAGTGGTATTTCTGTATAGTTTGGGAAACTCTTCAACATCTAGATCATTATATCATCATTACATATTTGTGTAGCTGTGATACCTGAACTTTATCTGGGTGCAATTTTGTAAATTGTTCACTTCTGATTGCATTTTGAAAGGTAAAGTTATGGTGTAACTGAAAATGGAGTGCTAAATAATTTCAGTTCATTATTTACACTACACAAGTCTTGAGTCTGTCTCAAGACTAACAAACCAGCAATATGTTTTGTTAATCACATTCCTGATGGTAATCTTAGAGATGGAAAACATTTAGAAAAAACAAGTTTGTTTGTGTGGCCATCCTCTGCAGCAATCATATAAATATTTGTTTTGTAAATAAAACTGCCTTTTCCTGCTGCTAGTTACGTTATTTATCCCATACGCGTTTCGCCTTCTCCTGTTCTAAGGCATCATCAGTGGGATCCATAACTATACAGTTTTGTTAGTTATAGATTATCAAACAGTTCACTTTGCGATTTTTTTTGTATAAAAAGTAATTACTTACGATTTGCTGATCTGTGTTTCCTCCAGACCAGATGTGAGGAAATGCAGATCAGCAAATTTTAAGTAATTACTTTTTTTTTACAAAAAAATCACAAAGAGAACTGTTTGATAATCTATAACGAACAAAACTGTATCGTTATAGATCCCACTGATGATGCCTTAGAACAGGAGATGGCGAAACACGTATGGGATAAATAAAGTAACTAGCAGCAGTAAAAGGCAGTTTTATTTACAAAACAAATATTTAGAAAAAAGTTGAGTTTCCCATATCAAGCTGCCTTCTGAATAGAAGGCATTAATGAAGGCGTAATGGTATCATAATCCTGTAATTCACTTCAAGTATCACATTTAAGTCATTTAAATGACCTCTCATACCTGTGAGAGGACAGTTAAAGTGGCAGAATAAGGCTTGAATGGTCTGCAATAAGGCAACAGGTCAATATACAGGGTGAAATTTATTGAACTATATGGAACAAACAGAAATTAGTTACAAATTATGGTGTGCACACACTTTATTCAATATGTAAATGTCACCACAGAAATTTGGATATAGGTTATGACATGTTCGATATGCCTGCCATCATTGGTGATGATGTGGCGCAGACAAACAGCAAAATTTTGCATTACCCGCTCAAATTTCAGAACATTGATGCTGTCAATGACCTCCTGAATGGCTGTGTTGGCTCAGCAGCAGTTTTGGGTTTATTGCTGTACACCTTGTGTTTAATACAGCCCCAAAAAACTAGTCCCAATACTCAGATCTGGAGAATATGGCAGCCAATCGAGGCCCGTGCCAGTGGCCTCTGGGGATCCCTGAGCCAAAATGTGGTCTCCAAAGTGCTCCTCCAGGACATCAAACTAACTCCCGCTTCGATGGGATCGAGCTCTGACTTGGATGAACCACATCTTGTTGAAATCAGGGTCACTTTGGGTAATGGGGATGAAACCATCATCCAAAACCTTTATGTACCATTCGGCAGTGACTGTGCCATCAAGCAATATTGCATCAACTATTCTGTGGCTGGACATTGCATACCACACAGCCACCCCTTGAGGGTGAAGAGATTTCTTGATCACAAAATGCAAATTCTTAGTCCCCCGAAAGCACCAATTCTGCTTATTGACGAACCCATCCAAATGAAAGTGGGTTTCATTGCTGAATCAAACCATGGTGTACAAACTAATTCCCATCATGCCCTGGGGCCAACTGTGCAGTTTGAATGTTCTAATGCAAACTGTTCAGAACTGCAACATTATTTAATCTATCACATTTTAACTATGTTGAATAACGGGGGGAGGCGCTGTCAGGAGTGATAAAATCCCAGTGGTTATAGGGTTCAGAAGAGACCCTTTTTTAGGGTAGGGAGGACAGAAAGAAACCAAATCTTAAGAGAGGTTAGGACTGAGACAAACCTTCAGTTTGAGAAAGAAACCAAAAAACATAATTCTAGCTTATTACATCAGCATAAACAGCTATTGGTTAAGAATTTTCAACAGTCAGCAGATATTTCAACTCTACCCAATTTTAACTCAGTCAATGTGAAATGTCAGCTATCTTCATTGCATCAAAATATTCAAGGACTAAGAAACAAAATTAATGAATTAATTATCTGCACAGATGAATTACAGTCTTCAAACCCAGCTGACATAATCTGCCTCTCTGAACATCATACAATCACTGGTATAGAACTTTTAAGTGTTACAGGGTTTAGGTTAGTATCTCACTTTTGTAGAACAGAAATGGAGAAAGGAGGAGTTGCCACATTCATCAGGAACTGTCATAAATTTAAGAACATTGACATTCATAAGTTCTGCCAAGAACAAAATATGCAAGCACGTGCAACAGAAGTAGAATTTCATAAAAAGTCCTTCATAATATTAAGTGTATATTCAGCACCTGCAGGTAACTAATCTGTTCATAAACCACCTTGAAGCTGTACTGGCCCATTTAACAACCAAAAATGAAGAAATAGTGGTTGCTGGTGATTTCAATGTAGATTTCCTTAAAGGCTCTCCAAATAAGAACTTATTTGAGTTAGTAACACTATCATTCAACTTAATTCCCACTGTAAAGTTCCCCACTAGGGTAGTCAATTGCTCACAAACAGCCATTGATAATATCTTCATAGAAAAGTTCAATGGAGCAAAATTATATTACAAAACTGATAACAATGGCCTCTCAGACCATGACATGCAGTTCCTTCTGTTAAATGTTAATACTGAACAGGTTATAAAATCTGTTAAATATGAGCTCAAGAGGGTAATCAATAAGCCAAAAATTGATTATTTTAGGACACTCCTCAGAGACATTCACTGGACTGATGTTTACAGTGCTCATGGCATGAATGAAAAATATAACACTTTTGCTAATAAAGTGCTTACCTTATTTGAACACCATTTTCTCCCAAAACTAACCAATGTTAGAGCGAAGTCTACAAAGAAGCCATGGATTACTCAAGGAATAGGGGAATCTTGTAAAACAAAAAGAAAACTGTATCTGCCAATCCAAAGCAGTTCTGATGTTGATGCTACAGCATGATACAAGAAATACTGCAAAATATTAAAGACTGTAATACGGACATACTCAGTTGCACAGTAACAATGTACGCAGATGTCAGCATCTTAGACAGGACATGTATTTAGGCTCAAAGAAGCTGACTGGAGTAATCGGTGAACATTCAACATTTGATTAAGTGTGATGTTACTATTTGATGATGCTGGCAGAAATGGGTGAATTACGGATGAACACATCATCCAGAAGGAATTGGTAAACCTACAAAGACAACAGAAGGTGAGGAATGAGCAATCATCAGAGGCACTCAGTGCCCCTAATTCATCTTCATCATTGATTTGACTTGCAACTTATGCTTCAATGGCTGTAAGGACCATTAATATGTGGCTCACAGAAAGAAGACTGAGCTAACTGCACCCCCTGTACTGACTACCATTGACCTCTGCACACCAAGCCCATTTGCAGTGGTATTTAGTACATTCAGCCTGAAATTTCATTTACTGGAATAGGAATGTCTTCAGTGATGAGTCCCGATGACCAGTGAAGACATCTCTGGAGACACCTCAGACAGTGACTGTTGCCCACCATACAGCCCGACAGTCAGGAGTGATGATCTGGGGTGCCATTTCATTTCATTGCAGCACCCTTACAGCACAGCAGTACATCGACAATATTGTAGGACATTTTTTGTTGACATTTATGAAAAGCCATCTTGGAATTACATTTCAGCAAGATAATGCCCACCCACACACGGCTAGAGTTTCAACTGCTTGTATTTGGGCTTGCAGAACCCTACCTTGGCCAGAAAGGTTGCCAGATCTCTTCCCAATTGAGAACATTTTATTGGAAGAGCCCTCCAACCGATGTGGGATTTTAACAGTGTAACTAACTAGTTAGGCAGAATTTGGTAAAATGTCCCTCAGGAGAACATCCAACAACTGTCAATCAGTGTTAGCCGAATAAGGGCCACAGGTAGATCAATACATCATGGAGAAATATGCTACTAAAATTTCAAGACAGCAGTTCCCGGGAAGATTCAGACAATGTATTACTCTCTCCCACATACATCTAACATAATGACCATGATAAGAAATTGTGAGAAATTAGAGCTAATACAGAAGCTTACTGACAATCATTCTTTCCATGCACCATTTACGAGAGGAAGACGGTGGAGGGGGATCGGTTGGTGGTACCAGAAATCCCCTCTGCCACATTCATTGCATGGTGCTGAGAGTATGATGTAGAACCAGACCGACTTGCTCAATTTATGAATCTGTTTCTCTTGGATTAATCATCCAATTTTCTTAAGTTTTAACCATTTGTTTGCCTGTACACATAGATCACATCTACCAGATTCTGTCCCATTCACGTAATTCCTTTTCTGTGGATTTTTTTTTATTAATTTTTTTCTTACAGTGTATTTAATTGTTTTCCAAGAGATTCATCCACTGAAAACACTGAACACTGTCTTTCTTGAGTGTGCCTTAATAAAGTATTCATGAAAGTACCAGTCTTGACATAACTGTGTGTGTTAGCTATGATGTAAAAAACATTAAAGCAGATACAAATATTGATTCATTGGAGATTTATAGAGTTAATTAAATGGTAACATTTCACATTCATTTACGAATTACATAACAAAAGAGTACTAAATAGCTAAGAGACTTATGATTATATTGTTCTTACTGTATAATGAGCAATATTAAGATCAGGATCTTACAATAGATTTAACCACAAGACTTTAGTTCTCCTCTTGTTTTGTATCTTATCGTTTCTTGTCTAAAATGCAAATACGAATTTTAGCACCTTCAATGTAAATACCATCCACATGTAATGAGTAAGTTGGAGTGTGCACTTAAGTGGGAAAAGGTTTCTCTGTCAAAGGCTATAAAAGAATATTCCATGACCCTTTGTCAAAGTTTAACACATGTTTCCCATGATCTTCCTTTCCATATGATGTTTATACACCAGAAGCAGATGTAATATACAGTGCCCATGATGCACAGATATGTTAAGCCATAACTATTTCTGCACAAGATGGTAATGGAAGCAAAATATTATTCGGCTGGCTCAAAATTAATTTACACTAGACATGACAACAATGCCATTATTTCAGAATTCTTCTTTCAAATAGCTCCTCCTAATTTACACTGATGCACATAAGAAGAAACAAATAATGTGATTAATCGTATGTGCTAAGTTATGAATCTTCAGAACTTAATAAACATCTTGACATAGAAACTGTTTTGTTGCTCTTGCGGAAAAAAAAAAACTGTATGTTTGGTGTGGACACTGTCACTATGCCTACCAATGAAGAGTACCTGTTTGCAGAGCAATTTGTCCTCCATATTTTTTTTTATTACTACTATTAATTGGTACAGAAGTGCATCAGAATCAGCAGAATGATTAATTTTAGTTTGTCTGGTAATTTCAAAACCACGCAAAACATTTAACTACAAAATTTTTGTAATGAGCCTCAAGTTAGAGAAGTTTTAAAGACTTCTAATTAATAAATCTGCATCATTGATTTTCTATGGGATCTAGACCGAGGTAATATTTATTTTTAAGCCCTACACAAAAGAACTGAAGACATATACTTTTTAACAGATAACAAATAGAGCATCATGTTAGTAAAATAGTAATCATCACTAGTAATTACTCTCTCAAATCTTTCAGTGGTTGAAAATATTATGTTATATTCAGTCAGATTTGAGACAAGTCACCCTCATTTAGGTTTTCAATGGCTGCACTAAATCAATTCAGTTCAGTTTTGTGGAACAAACCTCAATACAGCTGGCATACAGGGTGATGGAGAAACTATTTTTCATTTACAAGGGCAGTGGAGCATTCTGTGATTTACATAGTGCCATCTGTGTGTGTTTCTTGTGTTACTTATTTTAGGTACCAGTTTTCATGCTCTGTATATTGTTAACAAATTGGGTACATTATAAGCACTTTCCAGGTTGTCTGTGCATTGTGTAGCCACCATTTCAAAAAGTGTGCTATGGGAGGGTTGGTGTACGCTCACAGAACAGCTTAAAGGTACTCTTTATAACAAACTTGGATAGGCCGAGGAAGAACCTTCAGTTTACAGGTGCCCTGATGTTTCCTTCAATAATGCAACATAAGGCACCTTCCATATTTTTCCAAACTTCCTACTCTAGTACTTAGTGCTTCTCATCAATTGCCAATTTGTCCACTTCATTTCTAAGGTACCTGTGTACTGCAATTTTGCTTCATATTTCTGCTACATATCACTCAAATAGTAATAAAAAATACTGCTGCAACAACATTATCATGTGATACATAACTAGCAAAGAACAGTAATTGGTGAATTCTGTAGACAGTACTAAAAAAGAAAACTTGAAGAAATATTTTAAAAATACAGTGTGTCTCGGCAGGAATGGTTAATATTCAGGGATATGACAGGAACGATTATTCAGATTATGAAAGACTAATAAACATGGACTCTAAAATGCATACCTCAAAAACTACGAGCACTTTCTCAGTGGAAGAGATGTGCTTCACAGTAGTGAAGGTAAACAAATGATCATAACCCTTAAGGGCCTGCATTTTAGAGCCTATGTTTAGTACACTTTGAATAATCATTCCTGTCATATCCTTGAGTATTGCCCATTTGTCCTGGGACACCCTGTATACAGACCCACAAATCACATGGCACCCTGCATATAGACTATATGTTATTATGCATTACAAAAATATTTTATATATGACTATTTTTTGCAATAACTGAAGCTTTTCTGGGCATCTCTGTTGCCTATCAGTAACTATTTCCTCACCTCTGCAGAAAATCTTTAACAAATAGGTTTTCGGAATGGGTGGGATGCATAAGAGATAGACACATCCAACAGGTAAAAATTTCAGTTTCCATTGCTCACTCTCTCTACTCTTCCTTAGGGTGGAAATTCTTTAATGTGGCCAAGTACTCTCACTGCCGACATTCTACTGTTTTCATGTAACTCTGTTCCACTGACTTGAATAATGTCAAATGAGTCTCCTGTTCATGTCCATACATTTTTCATACGTTTTATGTGTAAAATTATACAACTGTAATTTTAATGTTTAATATACTCATGATTATTTCAATGTTAGCCATGTTTGAGATATGACAATTGTTTTTAAAACCAAATAAAACTCGCAGTTCTCAACATATATTCAATCATCAAGTTATCAATGACAATTTTACATAGGTCTGTATACTGAAATACAAAATGAAAGAATGAAGAGGCAGACAATAATGAAGGATGTGGGATGGCAAAGGAAATAAAGTACAAGAATCTAATAACTCAAATGTGTTGCATTATATTTGATGGCCACAGGTACAGTGACAAGTGTGTGTGTAGAACTCAGAAACTGTTTCCCTGCCTGAATCTTATCTTTTAATAACAATATTAACAAAAGGGAAATGAAACAAACATATACAGTAGCAGCGACACCGATAATTTACATCATAATACATGCCTCTATTATTTACACATCAAAGATACTATAAAGTGTGAACAACATTAAATAAAACATAATGCAAAACAGATAAAAATGGAGTGTATCACGCAGTCATAATCAGAGGACTAAAAAAATATTTAACAAACACCAATGCTTCACAAAAAGTAATGGGCAAACTTGAGCAAAGGCTATTACATTTTGTGTTGGTTACAATGCAGGTCTGACGCAGTATGATGTAACACACAACACACACACACACACACACACACACACACACACACACATTCTCTCTCTCTCTCTCTCTCTCTCTCTCTCTCTCTCTCTCTCTCTCTCTCTCTCTCTCTCTCTCTCACACACACACACACACACACACACACACACACACAAATGACAAATACTTATTGAATTTGGGTTGCACACACTGCTTTCTTTACATCTGTTGTGATGGATGTTTTCACAAAGGGCACACCACATAGATTATATTTATTTTTTATTTTTTTAGTATAACTAAACTGGCAAGACCACATGACTCATAATCTGGGGAACATATACTACAATTCCACGCACTGTTCCTTTCATATACTGTACAAAGGTTGAATCTTTGAGAGTATATAAAGCAGCTCTAAGTACAATGGAAGTTAAGAACTGAATTTGTGAGCTGCTCCACTCACTATGTGAAGAAACAATCATTTATTTACAATAAAACAGACTGGTTAGTTCACATTCAGATGCTACAATTAAAAGGAAAAAAATACATTCATAAATATTTACATTGCACACATTTTTTAAAAACTATGTCCTCCTGGCAAGACAGAAATACCCTAACATAATTAAACAATTTAACACATACTTTATAAATACTGGACTGTCACGGCTATTTGGATATATGACAATTATTAACAATTTAATGAAGAATCATTTCCATCTTGCCTAATAGTAACCTTAATTTATTCAGTAACTTCTCCCTTTCAGACAGATTTCCCATTCTCTTGTAACAACCTTATTTTTTTTTTTTATTTGAGAGGAACCTATTGTTACAAAAATCTACATAAATACATGCGGATTACTGGAGCAATACATGTACTCTTCAGCTGATGCCTGTGTTACTTAACATTTCTCCATGAACCCAATAGATTTTAGCCTAAACGAATTCCACATATAAATATTGCAAAAAACAATTACATGGTACTTAATTAGCAACTTCATCTTATATGACGTATTAAATTTTAGTGGAAAATCTTTACCGATAATGGCAACAGCAAACACATAGGCAGTACCACATCCACTATAAGGGAGACTAAAATAATTATGATATTTCACAATCTTATATTTTATTCTAAACTAACATTATCTGCAAAGGGCCTCAGTGATATAAAAGTGTCAGAAGGTTGAATCTTGCATAAAAATGTACATAGACAATTTTCACAAATTTACAACAGTACCATAAAAGGGTAGCTGAAACAAGATTAAATTTGATGGAGTGGTGTAGATGACTCACAACAGTAATGTGTTCCTTTAAGAGATAGTCTGTTATAGTACAAATAATATAAAACTTTAATTTCTTGTATAGAGCCCCCATGTATGAAATTAAAATCTATTTATTTTTGATAATATAATGCAACTGGATCTATTTATTGGGCTTTACAGTTTATGAGTGAAATTAGTAGGATTTATGGCAAAGTTGAAAGGATATGGAATCAGATTCGTGGAACAAATTAGACTCGTGGAGCGAATTTACAGTCATGGAGCAAATTATACTCGCAGAGTGAATTCAGATTCATGGAGCGAATTAGACGCACAGAGTGAATTTAGAGTCATGGAGCGAATTAGACATATAGAGCTAATAGACGCATGGAGCGAGTAATACTTTACTATTGTTCTTATATCCAAGTAAGCTCCTCACTGTTTAACAGTACATAGCGTGAGTTTACCACTAGACACACAAAATATCACACACCCATCAATACTAGACACGAAAAACACACAGACGAAAAGTTATTTTAACACTTACTTTCGTTTCATCATTCACACTGCATGAAATAACCCACTCAATCAGATTGCCAGCCTTACTGCTAGCTTTAGGAACATGCTACAAGACTGATGTATAACTTTTTTTTCTTCACAACATAATTTCCATTTCAAAGAAGTTTAAGAGAAACCACAACATAAGCAAATTTTTGCTGTCAATATAGAATTCAGCCAGCATGTACATTTTTGTGTCTGAATAAGGATTAAAGTTATAACATTACAGACTGCAATCTGATTTTACAACAAGCTGATCCTCTGTCTGACTGCAGGTCCTGGAACTGGAAAGGACTAGGATGCTTGCTTGATGTGGTATATGGTAAGGTACTAGGAGACTAACAGGAAAGGAAATTTGTTGGGACCACAAAAGGTTTGAGGAATGGGCCTGGGACGGGGTGTTATTGCATGAAATAATCCGGATGGTCGGAGTCTTTTTCAAACCTCTTGGCTTCTTCCTGCATGCTTTCCTTAATTTTCAGAATGGCGGCTGATTCAGTTTGGTCCTGGAAGGAAGAAAGTGTTCACTGCACAGTCCAAACTTCCAACATTTTTTATGATATCTACAGAAATCAAATTTTTACCGAATTTTTATTTTTGAATTTTAAAATTTCAGAATTGAAAATTAGCAAAGTAAAGTTGAGTTTTGAAAAGAAATTTGGTTCATGCAACACACCCTTCCGTCATCACGGCTTCGTGTGAGTTTGGCGGGCGGACATGTTAATTGTGTGACGAAGGCAGTAGGGAGGGGCAAGCGCATTAACATGAGGCATACTGAGAATTAAACACAAACTTTAATACTTTTTCAGTAATTATACACATTTTCATCACAATTACAAATTTAAGAGTGCATTCCATCTTGCAGCAGTATGGTGTGTTTTAACACCCCTAGCAAATTATAATGAGAAAAAAAAGAAGCAATTTTGCAAGTGGATCACACCAAAGCGTAGCTTCCTCCCTACTTCCCTACTTACACAATCTTCAATCTGACCAACAAAATTTATTTTAAGTGTCTATAAAAAATGCTTCAAATAAGTAAGCAGCACAGAAACTCAAATGGCTAATTTAATTCTGAAATATTTCCACAGCATATGAATTAAAGTGAAACATTATCTCACATTCCTGCAACAAATATTTCACATGCAAATACTAATTTATAACTCAAGTTTCAGTGTTTTCACACATACAGTCTAGCTGTGATTAGTTATGTCATGGCAAAATAATAGAAAGCAAAAACGTAAACAAAAAAAAAAACTGAAAATGATAGCACCAGACATTAAGGTGCACAATCATGATTACAACTAGGAATCAAACACGTCTAATGGTCAGAGTGTACATTCACGTATGTTGCCCACATCTAAGAAATACCTTACATTAAATTTAAAAATAGTTCAAAAATTTTATTTTATTTATCTAGCGATGTTGAGATAAGTCGAAAACTTGGCAAGCAAACTCTTGAACGTAGGACGGTTCCTTAGGCAAGACACCATGTCTCGGCGTGTTTGTATCTGGCACTACGTCTCGGAGAAATAGCCACCAGCACTCATACTCACATTTTCCCCAGGTCCCCCAAAGCCCCCCAAGTTGTAGTCTCCCATCCCACTTCCGCTGTCTTCTCGTGGTGTGCCAGGACCACCATTGGCTGGGGAGTTCTTCATTCCATCCAGGCCATCACCATTCATAACTGGCCCCATGGTATTAGGTCCCATTGGTCCCATTGGGCCACCCTCAGGACCAGTGGCCATAGGGAAATCCTGCAACAAAAGTAACATAAAACAACTAGCAAAGTAAAAACAAATGAATGAATTTAACAGTTTTGGCTTATTATCAGAAACAGATCATCTTCCTTAAGTTTTCTACTTACACCTGGTATATTTCCACCGGGGACAGACTTCATCATTGTATACATGTTCTCACCACCAGAATTTGAAGAATCTGTGAAACAATTAATTCATGTCAGATGAGTATAATTTTAATACAACTCATTCTTAAACTTACTTCATGTAACAATAAACCCAAAAATTTTGTCACAAATGCAACTGCCTGCTTCAACGGCCCACTTAAAAACAAGAATTATATAAAATTGAAAATGGAACATAAACTAGATGCATAGTAAAACATAGTACCCTTGAACTGTTAATGAAAGGAGCATCATTTAATATAAGCTGACACATAACTTTATAAATAACACAAATAAACTTTGTTTTTACTACTAAAGATTACTGTTATATCAATTTTAATTAATTAGTTGTAAAAGCTATATCTTACATGAGATGCCCTAACATTAAGTTAAATTTATCATTATCTAATGGGGAAAAGGTGTGGAATGGAGAAGATCTGAAATTAAAACAGGAAAGCAATCTCCAGATGAGACATGGCCTAATAAGATTTTGTACACATGATCACATTAGAAGCTGCTGTAATGATAGGTCGATTCAGCTTTGACTTTTCGTTATTGCTTACTTTTGTTTTATATGTATATTACTTTATGGAATGTACCTGCTCTGCTCCCACTATTTTCCAAGAAATTATAAAAATGTTTCTTATTTTAATATGATACACGGCAACAACATAACCCAGATTTACATTTGTTATAAGCAAAGGAATATGTTACAGGAGTTAATACATTTAGAGAGGATCAAGGCCATGCATAAAGTAAAGATAATCTGTACACACACAGAGAGAGAGAGAGAGAGAGAGAGAGAGAGAGAGAGAGAGAGAGAGAGAGAGAGATGATATATTAAAAGTCATAATTGAGTGAAGAATGTGTGAGTAACCTTAAATTAAATGTTATCCTAGGAAAGGATGCTGTCACTGCAGTTAACCTAACTTGTTAGACAGTGCAAAGTTCTCAGATTATTTTGTTATACCATCAAACTATGACTTACGTATTACAAAAGCTGATTTACATTTATGCCATGTTTTAACATTATAGAAAAAGTAGGAGCAAGACCTAGATGCAAAGCAACAGTTTATAATACAACAGGGAGGACAAAGTGACATTTCACTTCATGAAAATTTCATTCCACGAATACAATGCATTCTAATGCAATAGCTGTTCAGCACTATGGGGTCAGGAATATGCCAAGGATTTGATTAATAAGCTGGCATTTCAAAAATTTTCCAGTGTTGGTTTAGAACAGGCTTCACTAAACTGGAAGGGGAGCTAATAATCTTTTGGTTAGTACTGTACTATGTCATCACACTATACAAGGCAGACTGTACAAATAAATAGTTTTCTTCCCCAATAGATTTTAGATCACACTATTTCAACATAAGTATCTATAGAAATAACACTAGTTTATTTACGCATACTCAGTGCTACAATTCAGGTTGAAGTACAGTGTTATACTAAAAAAAAAGAAAAAGAAATTTAAAAAATTGGGTGGAGAAAATAACTACTAAGTTTCAGTGATTCTGAAACCTCAGGAAAGTCGCTATGGATTTTTGGCTATCCCTGTGGCCAATAGATGTTCTCATTTGACAACTAACTGCTTCCTGCCTTTATGTATACACAATATATTGGAATAGATGGGTTAGGGCAAGTCATGTAAGCCTGACAGATATGCCTGTCTTGTATATTCAGTATTCACCTTGTCTCGTCACAGGACTGGGAGTGGGCATTCGGTGACTAGCAGGGGAATAGGGACCCACAGAACCTAGAAAGAAATACAATCAGTGCTTCTTACGTGACTCACAATTATTTTAACAAATGTGTTGGAATATCTATGAACTAAAGATGACAAAAGAGATTAAAAATGAGCACAACATGCACTACTAACAATAAGCCATGCTATTTTATGGACAATTTCAACACAAAAATGCCCTTGACATAAGTCAGCATACAAATTAAATTTTACTGTCACAGCCACAACTAGTTTAGATACATTTACTGAGCTCATTTTTTGTAACCAGTGTATTTCAGTTTGAGTGCTCAACATGAAAAATTACAATAGCAGACATTTATTACTATCAGTTACAGAAACAGTTTCTGGAGCTACAGGATAAGTAATGAGTCTGTGTATTTAGTACATTCTTTTAGATTGATGCTAGCAATTCATATTATATACAATCAATTTACATGCAAAACTTTAGAAAGGAGGGAAAAGTTCTCAAAGCCATACTTCCCAGAACATGGCATTTTCAAAAAGATGACGTAGCTTCAAGGATTTATACATAAATCTACATCATCAATGTCAATACCAACATTATTTGAAATATGGTTTTCAGTCAAAACTAGGCCCCTCTAACAACCAGTTAAGTTCTAATGCACTTTCCTATTGCATGCGAAGTGCAAACATCACTGATACACTAGCCTTCTAAGTTTTAATAAATTACACTTAAGAAGTAACTACCCCACTTTCCCATAGTTAGCTCAAAGTGTGCAAGGTAAGAAGGTTCTATATTCTGAATATTACATACTATAGAACTGAGAGGTTTAACAACAACATGTGTAGAACCAATTTTGTATTTGGTCACACTGAATTGTTCAGCTGGAAAAACAACTACTATTAAAGCAACTGCAATAGGTAAACAGCTTTCATACGGTGCTCTTCAAATAAGTAAATACTAGTTACACAAGTTAAAATTAAAAGTAAATTGACAAAATCATTACTGCATAGGCACCAGAATCATAGAAACACCACAACTGCACAATAATTTTTACACCTGCTGATCAAGTTATGAAAGTAGTGTCTAATATGATATGGTAACACAATTTGTTTACTGGTCCCATCAATATTCATGTTACCACTATCCACAGAAAAAGTCTCCATACATTTTAGGTTTACCCTCACATACATTTCAAATTTCAGTGTAATCTTTAGAGATATAAGTGTGTTACTGGCTATGCCAATTATGACAATTCCTTATTAAAATTCTGAAACTGGTAACATTAAAATAACAAAGGTACCATCAAATGGAGTGAGTTTGGTCACTGTGGGAATTTCTGACAGTATGGTTTATTTGCTCTTTCCCACTGCATAGCAACTAACTGTTGCTAATTTTCACTTCTCATTATTTTAAGCATGAGATTGTATTTCCTGCATTCCACAACTTTTATTTTGGGCCACAACTTTTATTTTGGGCCACAACTTTTATTTTGGGTCTAATGTTTATCTAGCTAAATATCTGATGAACAGTCTCATTGTTGAAAGTTCACACACTGCCATCAAGGGGAAACTTTCTATTGTTGCAACTGGTGGAAAGTATTATAACAGCAGCTGTCAACAAGATCAGTAGTCTACAGCATTGAGACAGTTGTTGTACAAGCTTGTCAAGTTTTTCCATATAGAATTATAAAATAACAACAGGTTTCACAAAAGTGGGTACTGTGTGCAGTGATTTCAGACACTGCCAAGAAAGTGCACTGATGGCAAAGGAAGATCCCAACACCAAGGAGGAGTTGTGCAAGATAAACGAAAGTTAGTAGGCACATTTCTACATCCGAAAGATGACAATTATTCAGATTTCATGCCAGTTATGTGAGAGTGGCACTAGTTGCTCCACTATGAGGATGCAAATCAGATTTGCTTTAAATACATGCTGTAAAGGTTGTGAGCATTAGTTACCTTTGAGATTGGACACAGTGAGTTGATATTAGTCAGGAATGCCTCTATGACAATGAAGACACCATTATTGACAGCTCGCTGAATTGGTTTTGAGGTGTGTACTACAGCTCCGAGAAGCTAAATGTCCCTTCCAAATTCTGCAGAAAGACTTGGCAGGAATATATCCACTGTGCGTAACTGCTGGCAGCAGTGGTCAGGGGAAGGTATCATCACAAGAAGACCGGGCTCCAGACAGCCACATAGCACTACTGAGAGGGAAGACCATTGTATTTGGCGTACAGCTGTGATGTATCATGTTGCGTCTGCAGCAGCAATTCAAGCAGCAGTTGGCACCACAGTGACACAACACACTGTTATAAATCGGTTACTTCAAGGACAGTTCTGAGCCAGATGCCCTATAGCATGCATTGCCCTGATGCCAAATCACTGCCATTTGTAATTTCAATGGAGTCGAGTGAAAGCTCATTGGAGGGCAGACTGGAGGTCTTTTGTGTTTTCTGATGAAAGCCGGTTCTGCCTTGGTGCTAGTGATGGTCGTGTGTTGGTTAGAAGAAGACTAGGTGAGCACCTGAAACCAGCCTGTCTGTGGCCTATACACACTGGACCTTTACCTGGAGTTAAGGTCTGGGGTGCGATTTCATGTGATGGAAGGAGCACTCTTGTGGTTATCATATGCACCCTGGCTGTAAATTTGTACATAAGTCTGGCGATTCAACCTGTCATGCTGCCATTCATGAACAGCATTCCAGAGTGTGTTTTCCAAAAGGATAATGCTCACCCCAAATACTCTACAGCGTGTTGACATGATGCCTTGGCCTACGTGATCACCAGATCTACCTCTAACCAAGCACTTACGGGACATCAGTGGATGACAACTTCACTTCATTACTCTATATTAACCAATTCTTGGTGTTGAGATTTGTTCTCCTAATAGCACCCATCTCCTCTAACCACTGGATGTAATCCTCTTCGGAACAATGAGAGGAGCAAAATTAACTGAATGGAAGAAGTACACTCATGGAACCATTTCCGAGGATGCTTTTGCATCTCTTCTGAAGCCGACACCGACTAAGATTTCAGCTAATCCTACTGAAAACAAAGAGGTTTTTTTTTTATCATAGGCCTAATCTCATTTGATCCAGATCATGTCTTACAGAAATTGCCTGATACTGAGGAGGACTTGCAAAGTAATGCAGAGGCATGAGAAATGTTCACAGAAGTTCATTATCCTCCAAGTAAACCTGGTAGTTCGCACCATCACAAACTAAACGTTCCTCCTGGGAAATCAGTTATGGGCCATGACTTCTAGGAAGACAAAAACAGTGCACAAACAAGTGATATTGCTTCTAGCAGTAATAAAAGTGAAAATGACCCATTATCAACAGATGAAAGAAGAGGCTTTTCTTTTTGTGGACTACAAATACACATCTGGAAACAAGGAACATATGAGGCAGTACATTGGAGTGGCCACAAATGTTGGTGCAAGGGGAGTATGTGTGAAATTCTTGTACCCACACAACAACAGTAGCAACATATTTGTAGTTCTTAAATGTCCTTGATGAAGACACAACACAATACAAAAACAAGTTCCGCAATTACTTATACACCAGTTGAAATGAGATGGATGTTTATTTTTAAAGATATGCTTTAGATCTGTAGACTGCCTTAACTTTATTGTCAATGTCTGAAGTGTTTGCAACTTAATTTTGAATGATGAATAAGAAATCTGATTTTGATCTTTTAGTAGAATTCCTTTATTTTGTTTCTGTTTTTAATATTTCAATTTAGAGCTTTAAAAATGTGCAATTTAATTTTTCAGAAAATAAGAATTGATCTTTAATATATTAGAATCATTATCTCAATCCTTATCAGACATTCATAATGATGGACATCCTTAAAATGTGTTAAAATCTCTGACATTAAATAAGAAAAATGTAGAATGTTTTTGAAACGTCAACTTATGTCCAAAATTCCACCTGCACACTGTAAATTCAGATAGAGATTTAAAAAACATGGGGGTAATTTCCGACACTATATCTGTCTCAGGCAAATATAAGTACACACAGCCTTTGTGGTCTTAGTATGTTTTATTCGTTATATATATACCTCACCACTTCTGTAACAAACAATGCAATCTAACATAACCAATCAAAGTTACAGTGTAAATAACCTCAAAACCATCAGAAATCAACCAATTTGATGGTATATTTGGCAACATTGCTGTATACAGTTTGTAACTTTGTACACAGATTACTTTGTCATTGATGATGAATAAAGATCAGTAGCTATCAGTGGTTTCTTCCCAAGTAAAATCTCTAAACATGAGTATCAACTATTGTGATTGCTGTCATTAACTATTCCTCACAGCTTGCAGATTTTCAAAAACTATCTGTTGATTCACAGAAAAATTATTAAAATAGTTACCCAAGAACTTAATACATACATCAAAAAAAGTTTTGCATCACCCTGGTTCCCAGAAATCGGAAAGACAGGTGATAATGTATCACAGACACAGTACCTTTGACTATTCAGAGACATCACTTAGCCCACCCAAAGATGTAAACAACCATGCCTGAGCAGCACCTATTAGATGGAGGCGGTCTGACAACCCATCAGTTCCGGTCATTCCACCAGGAAGGAGGTACATGGCTTGTGTTGTCTGTAGTTCAACCATGCCAAGATGGCCAATACCATGGTTTGATTGTGTCTCCATTGTTACTTTGTGCCAGGAAGGGCTCTCAACAAGGGAAGTGTCCAGGCCTCTCTGAGTGAACCAAAGCGATGTTGTTCGGACATGCAGGAGATACAGAGAGACACGAATTGTTGATGACATGCCTTGCTAAGTCTGCACAAGGGTTACCACTGCAGAGGATGACCACTACCTACAGATTATGGCTCAGAGGAATCCTGACAGCAATGCCACCATGTTGAATATGCTTTTTGTGCAGACACAGGGCATCATGTTACGACTAAAACTGTGTGCTATAGGCTGCATGACGCAGAACTTCACTCGCCACATCCATGGCGAGGTCCATCTTTGCAACCGTGACGCCATGCAACATGGAACACATGAGCACAACAACATGCCAAATGTACCGCTCAGGATTGGCATCACATTCTCTTTGCCGATGAGTGTCGCATATGCCTTCAACCAGACAATCATCGGAGATGTGTTTGTACAATACGTGAATGCCATCCTCCGACTGATAGTGCAACCATATTGGCAGCGTATGGGTGAGGCATTCATCTTCATGGGTGACAATTCGCACCCCCATCGTGCACATCTTGTGAATGACTTCCTTCAGGATAATGACATTGCTCGACTAGAGTGGCCAGTATGTTCTCCAAACATGAACCCAATCGAACATGCCTGGGATAGATTGAAAAGGGCTGTTTATGGACGACATGACCCACCAACCACTCTGAGGGATCTACGCCGAATCACCATTGAGGGGTGGGACAATCTGGACCAACAGCACCTTGATGAACTTGTAGGTAGTATGCCACGATGAATACAAGCATGCAACAATGCAAGAGTACGTGCTACTGGGTATTAGAGGTACTGGTGTGTACAGCAATCTGGACCACCACCTCTCAAGATTTTGGTGTATGGTGGTACAATAAGCAATGTTTGGTTTTCATGAGCAATAAAAGGGCAGAAATGATGTTTATGTTGTTCTCTATTCCAATTTTCTGTACAGGTTCCGGAACTCTCGGAACCGATGTGATGCAAAACTTTTTTTTTTTAATATGTGTATTTTTTAAGTCTCTTAGTTTATCTATGAATCTAACAAAGTTCAAATTTTGGAAGCAATTAACACAAAATTAATAATAATTTGACCACTTTCAAACACAATCCTAAAACTGCTAGGTTTTCCTGATTCACACCAAACAATATGTAAAGTTACATCCTGTCTCAAAAAATGTGGAATTAGGTATGTCTCAGTGAAATGTGAAGAAAGTATGTTGAAATGCCATGATTCTACTATATTAATATGTAAGTAGGATGTAGATTATGCATGTAATAACACCCAACACTGAAATGAAGACCAGATAATCAAATGAAAGGTTATAGGAATTTGCATCTATGAAGAAACAGCAGACATATCTATAGAACAACAGTAACTGCCACGTAACTTTATTTTGAAAGGAACGTTAGGGACATACACGGACACCAATTCCAAACATGTTAGGTTGTCTTCACAGAAAGATAGATTAGTTGTGCTGAAATTAGCTTTACCATAACCGGTCACTATCTTCTTATAGTCTTTACCATAACCAGTCACTATCTTCTTATAGTCTTTACCATAACCAGTCACTATCTTCTTATAGTCTTTACCATAACTAGTCACTATCTTCTTATAGTCTTTACCATAACTAGTCACTATCTTCTTATAGTCTTTACCATAACTAGTCACTATCTTCTTATACTTTGTATGATTTTTTGTATTTGTTTTTATAAATGACGATTTTTTGCAACATGTTTGGCTGAATGTCATCACAGCCGTAATGTGCATTATATGCTGTGGCTCGTATCATAGCAACATCATCACAGTCTTAAAACCAAGTACATATATGCAGAAAAAGTCATAAAAAGTTTAAGTAATTGAAGATAAAATAGCAGTGGTGTAAAAGCACCAGGTAAGTCTAACAACACATAGTGACTCATTACAAGAAGGCAATTATACTGTAATAGATATTATATAAGAATTATTTCTTAGGAAGAACAAACACAGCACAAGCATTTGTTTACTACTCTTCTATTGTCAAAATAATTAGTTACTGTTATTCACATTAATGAATTATTACTCTAAACCAACTATCTACATAATTTTCATCCAAATTTGTGTGAGCAGTATGTTATAGTTATTATTAGACTTAGAAACCTATGAAGTTAAACTAGGTTCCTCTGTTTTAAATTCAATAAAAGTAGTATCACACCTACGTATGTTCTTCCCACCCTCCAAAGATACAGATGTGCAAACACACTTTGTGCGTGAAAATTTTTACCCTTAGCACCAAGACTGATTATGCCTCATCGATCACAAACATTGTGGAATGAGAAAAAGAGAAATATGTGCTTTCTTCAGGCAAAATTACCATTTCTGATCTATCAGTTTAGACAGCAACCTGTTTTGTTTCCAATTGTTTCTGAATAGCTGTAAAATGTAATTTAGACTCTTCATTTATCACTAACACAAGTTAGGTTCATTTTCACTTGACACGAAAATAGTATCAAACACACCACTTCATTACTTAAAACTGACAGTATTTTATGATAATATGAATAAACAAATGCACCACATCTTTAATACCTACATCAAAAACTTACCTTGTGGGCTAGGCATTATAGGAGTTCCTGGTCCTGGGGGTCCTGCAGAACCAGGTGGTCCCTGTAACAGAGGAAGAAATCATACATTACTGTTACCATTGCATGCATATGACGAATTCAGTAATTTCATTACAAAAATCAGCTCCAATACCTGACGTGCCCACATCAAGAAACTGGGGCTGTTTTCATTATGCCAAGATACTGAACTGTTGGTGTAGCCACACTGTCCTATAACAACCATGGATGGACAAACTTCGGGAATGCTCTATACATCGGATTCACCACTAGGTGTATTTTTCTACTGTTTTTCTACCTACTTTACAAACTACCTAGCAAACCCACAACTAGTAACACTTTTGCAAATATTTAAAAACCTGTGTGACAAAGTTTTCAACAGTTCTTATAGCCATACAATCAAAAACAGCCACCGTCAAACAAGCTAAACAGTCTTGCATTTGCGAGGACAATATTGTTCTACACTAGTGACACTGACATCAGAAAAGATGTTTACCATAGCTATTTTGAATCTATTGTAAGATATGGAATAATCTTTTGGGGGAATGCAAACAGTGTAAATATGATATTATTACTTCAAAAACAATTATTAGAAATATTTGTAATATTAAGCCTAGGGATTCATGCCAACTTTCATCGAGGAATCTAAATATTTTAACTATTTTGTGTATTTACATTTATAAACTATTTATCATCTATATATGATCCAATCCAGAATTATTCACAGAAAACCATTTTCAACATATCTATGACACAAGAAACAATGATAATTTCACATTACCATGTCGCAGATTAAAACTTTACCCCCATACTCCTCAATATATGGCAATGAAAGTTTATTATAAGAGTGAAAAACTTCTTCATCCAAATATGCCACTTCATGATGTATTTTGCATATTATGGAAAGAATGCCGAAATACTTTTCATTCAAATACAATGAATGCAATCACAAAAATTCAACATGATGTTCACCAGCTTTGATGAATGTTAAAAATTGCATGGGGTGTATAATACACAGCTGTTCTGGTTTATTTTTTTTAAAGACGATCATTTTGTTCATGAAAATTGTCACATTGATGACCAAACGAACATATTTAGTAAAAGGTAATACAGCTCTTTATTATCCAGTGCCATTTTTAACTTAGATTACAAATCAATAGCTAAATCTTAAATATTGTGATTTAATTCCCAAACACTTGTGCTTTGAAGAATGATTAGCAATTTTTAGTTACTTCAACTTCCTGACATAAACAAGCTGCTATAGAAACATGACACCAACCTCCCTTACCTACGAATTAACTCTTTGGACTTTAATATTTGTTTATGAAATAGTCTTCAATCAAAAGTTCATACCACAACCAGTCACAATGTCTATGAGGCACTGGTCCTCACCCTCAGGCACCAAGGAATACAAAACACTTTAATACTCTATGTTACTAAGGCTGTTTTCTACATTATTCCTAGTTTTTCATCTAGCTGCGAGATTGTTCACAGTTTCAGATTGTATTTCTACCTATGTAGAAAGGGAAAATGTATGTAGTCTACTTCTTAGAAGATTCTGATGGCACAAAAATAATGGAATTATCTAACTTATTTGTTGTTTTAACTACAAGTAATCTCATAAAAACTCTTCTAGCATGATGTTTACTAAATCAACTGCAACATTCTACTGTCTCACATAAACTCATCTTTACTAAATGTATCATATCCAGTTCATATTGTGGTCTTACACAGCACTTTATCAAAAATACAAAGACTGTGTATGAGGAAGTTATTTGCCACTGCTGACCAAATAAACTGTGCGATTCTCATAATGTAACGTACATATCTCAGCAACTTCAGCCACTTTAAAACCATTTGAACTTAGAATCTTATATACAACAATTTGTTTGATTTTCATTTAAATACTGTAGTGTGTGTGGTGATGCTACAAGACAGACTCCACAAACGTTTCCAGCCTGATACTGAAAAGTTGTGAGAATTTTAAGAAGCTGCAAATGATATACTGGGCCACATGTGGAAAGAATGCACCATTACAATAAATGAGTGCTACTAGAAGGAAAACTAGTTACTACTTTGTGATGCAATTTACTGGTAAGGAAAACTAACTTCAACAGTTTACTAAATAATTGGATGGCATCGATACGGAAATCTGTCAGTTATATTCCACCATTAAAGATTTGGCAAAAGACTCATCTAAGATGTGCATTCATTGGAAGTTAACATTGCTATGGTGAGCAGTTTTACGAGGTTAACAAGGAAAACATACCACTTTGAAGTGCAAGTGTACATTAGCAGGTCTTTGATGACTGGATCATTTGAGAGACACTCATCACAAAAAATGAGGAGAGAAAGATGGAAGAAATGGGTAATTTCACTTCTCTCTGCAGCTGACTGGCACTATCCTGGCTCTATCCTGTTGAGATGTTACTTACAAATTTTAGAGCTCTTTCAAGAGAAATATATAAAATATATAAAATTTTTGGAATCTGTTATTACAAGAGGATATAACCTTTTTTTTTTATTGTGATCCTCTTCTTGACAAGAGGTGCCACTAGTCACCCAAAGCAAGAGAAGCATTACTGGATGTGATGAACATCTCTCAGTCCCTTAAGAAGATCATGGAAACAATCTTCTAGGGACTGTAAGGCAAAGTAAAAGGATGCTACTTAAAATGTAATTGCTGTGCTTCACTACTACACTAAAACTAAGATGCCATTATAGAAAAAAGGGACAAGAGAAGATGAGTCATGGCATTCCCCTATAGTGCTGTTGCTTCCAAGGATATGGAGAACACTTGTAGGTTCTAGGAACTGTGCCATCCATCATGCAGTCTAAATTTGATGTGCAGTAACTTTTTCTTCTTCTTGAAACTGAATAAAGATTTCTGAGGCAGAAAAAATTGGATGACAATGAAAAAGAAGGTGCAGCTAGAAGGCATTTTGCCACATTAATCTTCCCAATATTTTTTTTAGAAATGTGAATTCAGAAGTGGCATAGTTGTTTTCTTTCCATCATCTATCAAAGTTGACCAGTCGTGGAACATTGTGAATTAACCCAGAATCTTGACATGTGGCTCTCAACAAAATAGCGTTCACATTTTCCACCTCCACACCAATCCAACACCTTAAGCTCATACCAGCTGCAGGGGCAAAATTTAGTTCCTTGGTTGCAGGATGTATGTTGGTTGCACAAGCCCATTTTTTCCACCCAGAAACCCTTCATATAATCATCTAATTATGCTACGTAAGGGAAGTTAACTCTTTATACAATGCAAAGCAGGCAATATAATTTCTGTTCGCCTCCTCTTAGCAACTATATTAAATTGTATTTCAGTACAGATACATACCCCATAATTTCCAGGAGATGAAGAGGAATAATTCATTGGCTGTAAACAAAAAGGAATGTATTAGAACAATATGTCTATTTAGAAATTTTAAGAATAATAAAAATAAGAATTACTTAGTAAAAATAATGTGTGTGTGTGTGTGTGTGTGTGTGTGTGTGTGTGTGTGTGTGTGTGAGAGAGAGAGAGAGAGAGAGAGAGAGAGAGAGAGCTGTGAGACAGTCTCACATAAAACAGGGAAACAACAAAATACTAAGTCACCAAAGAGCTCACATCAATAACACAAGAACAAGAATTTATCCTGCTTTATCTGCCGCAAATGCCACAAATTTCTTATATTTGGAGGTGATTTACCTAAGGTAGTTTCAGTGAAACAAAGGAAAGAAGCACAGACAGAACAAATATAAACAATATAAGTTAGTAATGGAGGGCTAGCATGACAGGACTAAATGACATAATATGAATAACCTTGTGCAAACAACTGATTTGTGGAGCTGGTTTTCAGCTTATCTCCAACACTATTATTTTCTCTTCTTTCCTTTTGCTTAGTGATAACTTGGGACATCACCTGAGCCACCAACATGACTGCAGACAATAGGTTGGTATGTGGATCTATCTCTATGTCGGCTATGTTGGATATTAATGATTTTCAAGGAGGATTAATTATTTGTGCATACTTTGTTTGTGCTCCCAGTACCAATCGAAAATTTACAGAGGAAATACAAAACTAAAGCATGCCAAGTTTACGGTAAAATTTGACTTGCTAAAGCCAATAGAAAGAAAAGTAACTCACAGGGAGGCAGACATGATCAAAGAAGATAGTTCTGTAATAACAACAATTATGCCATAAAAGTGATAGTTAAATCCTAATACATGTCTAGACAAGACGGGAATGGTTGAACACTAGAGACAGTTGCTACTGAAAACCAGGTGGATGCAAAGAGAACCATTCACTGGTGGAAGGAGCACAAAACCTTGCATAACAACAAATGCAAACACGCAATTTTTATCCAAGAAGTCCATGTTGCTTTATTCAACACCAGCATATCAGTATTTTTGCTGTTTTCATTATGCCTCTAACAGGAAAAATTTTATTTAGAGTATGTTATGTGCACAGTTAGGAAATCAACATTAGTAAGAACAATATTATTTCCTAGTAACTACCTCACATCAGGAATTTGCAATTGCAATGTATGATGCACACTGGGTGCAAAAAATAAAAACTTGAAGGTAATTTCTAATTTAGACAGGAAATACCGATTCTAGCAAATTGTGTCAGAAAACCATTTTTGAGAAATATACCACTGTGACACTACTGACACAAAACAGCAGCCAGTCAGTGGCTGTGCATTAGAGGCCGTGAAGAGTTTGTTGCAATAATGACTGAGGCCGTGAACATTGTTCCCAACATGACAGGAAGTTTTTCTAGAGAGTTCCGAGAAAACAGATGCATTTCAATTTAATTTCAATTTCTTTTGTTGGCTTTGTAGTTTACCATTGCTGATATACCTGTTACATTAACAGTTCATTACATGCCCTCTGTACAGTAGTGAAACTTGAAACAAGTGGCCTCCAGAATTCTGATAACATGAGGCACCTTACACAACCAAATATCAAGTCACCTTACTGCTATGCTTTTTCTTGTACTGCAGTATTAAAAAAATAAGATGAATTATGGAATGTCTAGCATTGTTGATCTGATAGTCAAGCTCTACCCAACACACATCAAACAAAAATCATTTTTAATGAGCCATAGGTGGATAGGAATTTAAAATCTGCTTAGCTTAACTCTGCACCTTAGCATGTTATCTTGAGGTAATTCCACCAGTAACTGTGCTTTTTAGCATATCAGATGGGGAAAGTTAGATCGAGTGCACACGATTTCAAATGCCAGTCACCGATTGACTATTTTCTTAAGTTGCATCTTCATTTATTGTAACTCCGTACTTAGTCAGTTGCAGGCTAAGGCCTTTATTAGTCATGTTGTGTGTCAGAGTCACAAATTACTTAAATTATTTTATATTCACTCATTCAACACAAATTCAAAAACAAAGATCCCATTGTAAAATCTAATGTGTACACAAGGACTAAGTTTTGCCATGCAAAACTAATTGGAGTGAACAAACAATAATCATGTGTGCTTACTGTAGATGTATTGGGCTGCCACTGAGGCCGTCCTCCCGGTCCCGCCATTGACATAGGTGGCATACCAGGTCCTGCTGGGCCGCCTGGTCCTGGACCACCGGGGCCTCCAGGGCCCAATGTACCAGTTGGAGGTGGTCCACGCATGCCTGGGCCGTATGAACCAGGACCCATCGGGCCCATCGCAGGTCCCCTCGGTGGGTTCATTCGAGGATTCATAGGACTCATGCCTGGTGGACCTGAAAGAGGTACAGTGTACAGATATCTCAAAACTGAAGTCATGTTTTGTGTGTTCTTTCATTTTAAATTTACCTCATTAAAATATATCTACCCTTTTCTCCAAATGACAGTTGTGTATGGACAAATTTTGTCCTCAAAACTGAGGTAAAATCTAACATTTAAACACAGTACAATGTGGGAGGGAAACTTAGGTCAGTTTACAGAAGCATACAACAGCTCTCATCAAAGCTCAGTCTCATTTTACAGCTACAATAAATATGAATTATACTTGTTAAAGTTGCTGAATAATATTAATGAAGAGTTAATTACTGAACACATACTGTACTTCTTATAAAACATCATCATATTGATACTAGCATTATGTTTCCTTCCACACGGAAGTGAAAAAAGATAGCAATAAATAATATAAAGAGTAAGTAACATAGCATAATCTGACATGTTCCTACAGAAGAAATCAACAAGGCAACAAAAGCAAACATGTTACTTTAGAAGAGTGCACATTAAAGTCACTGTTGGAGCTGTTGAGGTTTGTGCTCATTACCAACAATTATGTTAGATGTAGTTAGAATTGATGCAAAACTAATCAAAAAGGAAAATGTTACTTGTTATGTCTATTAAGAGAGATTATCCTTTCCTCTTGAAGCTCACTTATGTTCTAAAGTGCAAGGATGAAATACTGTGAATTTACTGTTTTTTTCTAAAATCAACTTCCTCTTAATATATCATCCCACATTCTTGAGTGTACACTCATTAATAATTTTATATTTTACATCAACTTACTTTGTTGATGACACATATGGCAGGCTTGTCACAAAAAGCCAGAGAAAATATATCAATAAAATTAAATTTCAGTTTCATTGTTATGGAACATAACTTGTCATTTCTAAAAATCAGTTATGAAAATCGTCCCAAAACTTTGGCAAAAAGTGCTAGTTATTATTGTTAGCAACATTAATGATACAGAAAATTTTTAAATTTTAGAATTTGCAGATATAAGGAAATAATTGACTCTTAGCATATCTAAAGGCCACACTGGTGAAATTAGGTATATATTAACAAAACCAGGTATTTTACATGCAGTGGGCAGTTATTTATCACATACAGCGCATTACTTAATTACTTCACACCAGTAACACACATTTAGCACAAATAAGAAACAATTTAGGATATTTGAAACTAACAGATAATGTTTTCAACATGTGTTATCAGTATATGAATATTTGCTTCATAATTTAACCCTGTAAACACTGAAGGCAAAGTATCTCACTGGTACCTCAAGTTTCACAAGCTGAACTAAATATTTTGTTATACTGCAACTATTACTGAGAAGCAACTCAATTAGCTGAGCAACACAGACAATATGTACTGGAGTATTCTTATGCCAGAAGTAGAAAACACTCATACAACCCAGAGAGGAGTGATTGCCCCCCTCCCCCCCTCCCCACCCCATATCCCCTCTCGCAGATCAGGAAGGTCTGAGAATTTTGATGAGGGTGGGGGAGGGGGGGGTGGGGGGGGTGGGGGGTGAGAGGAGTGCATAGTGTGAGAGTGAAGCAAGCTCAATTATCAGCATACAAATTCTACAAAGGTAAATACATTATGAGTTTGCATACACTGAAGTTTTGGTACTGGGTACAGAGGTAAGAGGAGTAGTGGTCAGCAAGTAAGAAAGGAAACAGATAGAAGTTAAGCATGAAAGAATATTACTGAACTAACAAAGTGCTGGTAGCAAGTTCTCATGTTGTTAGATGGTAGGAGTAACAAACAGGTTTAAGACGTATCCATACTGTACTACAGGGAAGGAAGATTCAAGTTTAATGTCCTTTCAACATCGATGTCATTCAAGACAGAGTACAATTTTGGGTTGGGTAAGGATGGGGATGGAAATTGGCTGTGCCATTCCACAAGAACCATCCTGGTGTTTGACTTATGTAATTCAGATAAATCACAGAAAACCTAAATTGGATGGGCAGATGGGAATTTGAGCTTTGGTGCTCCTGAATTACATTGTAACTAGAATTCTTGAGAACAGGCACTTAATATCAACTCTAGCACCCACTGTATGATAGTATCAAAATTTTACCTGCTGTGAAAACTTGAAGACCACCTACATCTCTACAGATCATGTTGGAAGCAACATCCTGAATATAGGCAGTAAATAATAACAGTTGAAATTGTGGGTAAGCATATTTCACCAATGTATGAAAGTTTTCATGTATTATCATTCTTCTCAGTTATGTACAGTAATGATTTTCATAGGCCCATTTTTGATTATATAGGAATTATTTCTATAATAACTGCAGGGTATCTCAAACTTTCACAATAATAATTATTCTATATCAGAAGTATTAAAACAGCATTAAAAACGATGTCCAAGAAAAATTATAGAATTAATCAAGAATTCTGGAGCAAAACTTCAATGCTGACTGAACAAAATTTCACCAAGTGAGAAAAAATTCATGAAATGTGATCAGTGCAGCCATTAGAAAATGATGGCTTGGGCTGTGTTTCATGGTAAGACTACAGCCTTGTTGTGTTGGAAATACAAAAATATTGAGCAGTGATACACCCATAAAAAGTTATAGAATTAAGTGCAATGGGTAAACAGTCAAATGAAAAATCAGTCCAGTTAACTGTGAGCAACATGCAACTCCAAAATTTTGATTTTGTTACAGCAGGTTCATGGTGAAGATTTCATTCCACTATGAAGTAGAGTTTGGGTTCCTGGACAGTTTAATGGGAGTCACATTTAAAGTTCAAACAAAGTTGGCTAAAAGAATGCTATGAGATAACATTATCAAGAAAGAGAAAGCAGCAGCAGCAGCTGCAGCTGCTGCTGCAAGGGTAGGGCAATAAATAAAGGCAGATACATTAATAGGGATGTAAAACATTTTTCATAACACTGTTTTCATCATTTCACTCCCTCAGTTGCATAGAGGTGCAGTTATACACAATGGGGACAGAATAATAGAACCTGACCAAATGATGAGGAAACATTTGTAATAAGGTGCAACACTTTCAAATTCAGACAGGCCTTTACACACTGACAGTGTTGTTCATCTGTTTCACCAACATAAAATTGTTGGTGGAACTTCGTTTCTTTCCCTCTTATGAAGTCATAAGTGGCAAATATTTTCAGTCCTCAAATACTCTAGTGAAGTAGGTGGAGGGCAGTTCGAGAAGGTAGTTTCTGTTTGTTTTTCAGGACTGACTGACCGACTGACTGGCTGACACACACACACACACACACACACACACACACACACACACACACACACACACACGTTTATTTTTAGGCAGATGGAACATTAACAGTGACTGCCTAAAATTAATACAGTGTGGGAATGAACAGCAGGTAGGCAATCAAACACACAAATACCATGAACAACAACAATTTTAAGGTAATATTAATGTATGTTCAGTTTCATATAAGTAACATTGTAGTTTGAAACACAGGAACAATACTTTTACCTGAAACCAGAATAAAAGTCCTCATGCATGTAAGGTACTATATATTTAATAACATTTCTGATTTTTGACCAAGTACATTCACATGTACCCACTATCAGACAAATGAATTATACAAAATAATTGTCATTATAACCTTCTGGTAAGTGTCTGATGCATATTAGTAACTACTTTTCTTCCAATTTTTTAACTGTGTACTTCATATGATTCGCACCACTCTTGAGCGCTCCTTTGATGCATGTTGGCAACAATAGATCTCTTTATTCCATATTACATTAAGTTCACATATCTGTCTCTACTTCTGTATTATTGTCAGAAATCCTCCTGCCAATTTTCTTGTCCCACGGATAAAATTATGAATTACCTTATCAAATAAAATCAAACAGTAGTCCGAAAGAACAGATATTACACATTCAGATAACTGATTCGCCTCAACTAGCAATGAATCCACCACCTTCAGTGTGAATGCACAATTACATTCGACCTCCTGCAGGAATCCCAAAGTAGCAGTCATGGAGAACACAGATGGGGACTGCAGATAGGAGGTGCTTGATGGGACTGTGGGTCAGCCAGAAGGCACACTGAGATAGTATCCAAAGTTGCGACCAACACTGTGTCCAGATGACACAGCAGTTAACACAACTTCCTAGTAAGCAGGAGATTCCAGGTTTGAGTACCAGTCTGGCACACATTTTCATTCATCACTGCTGATTCCACATAAAGTCTCGATGCAGCTGACATTTCTTTCCTTTCCTTTTACTCCTCCCCACCTTCAATTTACATAATTAGTATTTAAGCCACAAAAGCTAGAGACAGCAATAACAATAGATCTGCAGTTACAATGTTGGTACATCTCTCTTTGTTCATTGAAGCAGTCAAAATCTGACTGACCACTAACCTTGATATGCGATATTCTCGAAATGACAATTTCTGAAAGTACCATATTTATGTGACTGAAATACAATGAGGAAGTGGACATCAACACAAAAAGCTCACCAGGAACACAGTGTAGCAAATTGTGTTGTCCCCTCTGTGAGCTGTTAACTAACTGTTGACAAAGGCATGCACCAATGGAAAGAGCGAAGGAATATGATGAAATAAGTTAAGGTAGTTAAAAACAACTTTCTGGTCACAACATTTCCACCTCTGATCAGAAAGATACGAAGAAGCAGTATTGAGGTGTTCCATATATGGAATTGTCTTCTGATACAGGGTTACCTATTCTGGTGAGAGATTGCTCTTGTTTGTTGTAACCACCACATACACAAATTTCAGTTCACCAAATTTTAATACAGTGTATTTTATACTCTAATGAAAAGGCAGCAGCATAATTTTGTGGGGATCTGTTCTTTATTTTAGCTGACCAGGAGATTAAAGTAGCATACACTTTAAATGTTCATGGATTGTCTGAGCTCCAGCCTAATGTTCTGTAACTCATATTTTAATGTGTGATTCCATTATCATCAATTCAGAATCCTTTCTTTGCTGACTGTGTGTCTTATGATCAATCATCAGTAACACAGAATATTTTTGTGTCCAGCATAAACTAAATGAAGTTAACAGAGCACTGAGAATGAATTAATTTATTCCTTGAATTACACCTTCATTACGGCCAACAGAAAGGCCTTGGGTGCCCTAAATCAATCAAAACACACACACACACACACACACACACACACACACACACACACACACACACACACACACACGCACACCTCTTCAAAAAAAAACAGAACCAATAACTTAATCTTGCCATGGCTAAACCATCTAAAAACGTCATTTCTATCCTCTCCTTTGCTTATGAACTTCAGTTCATACATTTAGTGACTCACAAGTGGTTTGGTGCAATGAAAAGAACCCAAAATCACTGCAGATCTGACAAAATTTTACACAGTGGTAATTAAGCACTTTTAGTACACCAACAACTATCTACAGAACTGGCAGTGAGTAACTGGTGCATACAGTATTAGAATTTCCTTCCCTGCTGAAAGAACAAGCAAGTTGTCATCTCCAGCTGCAACTAGAGGCTTGTGAGGACAGAGTGAGCAACAAAATTAATCAAACAAATCTTCTACAGACCCTTAACTGTACATTGAGTTTTTGCCTCCCTCGTGTATTTTGAAAACAAGACAGAGCAAGATGTGGGAAAACTAAGCCTCATATAGTTGTATATCCACAGTCACTTCTTTACCTCCTCACTGCATTCATGGAAAAACAGTGGAAGGGTGTGTTCCTCAAACCCACATTTTGGCTAACATACATGAATCACCCTCATAGAGACACACTTTGCAAGAGTACCAGTAAAAATATTCAAAAACCTTAGCATAAAATGTGGCACACGCTAACTTTCATTTTAATTCATGCTTTTCCTGAAGGTCTTTTTCAATTATAGGATAAAATTAATACAAAATTAAATTGTACTGAAAATAGAGCATATATCTGGCTGATTTAGGCACTGAAAAATTTATTGTTAACTGAGGATGCTTAGGATGCTTGCCAAATGCTCATACAAACTGTGTCCTCCATTACATAAGAACATCATAATAATTAAGTTGTTACATTATCCTGTATTTATATTTGCATCTAATACACAAGTCATATTTTGGAAAGAAAACAGAACAGGTGCCAATGGAACAATAAAACACTTCAGTTAATGCAAAAATTTGTTTCATTTCCATTTTTTATTACATTAAGGCTTTATTAGAACAGTGTTTGCCATTTCCCATCTTTTGTTCATCCTCTGATGATCTATGCTTCAAAATTTTAAGTTACATGGGGCTGCACACTGACAACAATGTTGTCAATGCGAAGTTGCAGTGCCAAAAATTTTAGTTAACAGCAAAGACACCTGCTAAGAACTGACACTTTGTGTAGAGATTAGCTTTTGGTCATAAACATAAACAAGTGTAAAACACTGGCATAAATAGATAGTAAGACCCATTATTGTTTGATTACGCAATTTGCAATGGAAATGGCCACAATTGTTGAACATCTAGAAGTACATATCTGGAGTTGTTTAAGTGGAATGATCACAGAAAACTAATTGAAGGAAAGGCAGATTCACTGGGAGAATCATCATGAAATTGAATTTACCAGAGGAGGAGGAGGTAGCTAACAGAACCCTTGTTTAACAAATTTTGGGTGTTACTCATCAGTATGGGACCATTACATAGAAGAGACAGAAGAGCCAAAGAAAAAAGGTACATTCTGTGATGCGAGCATTAAACTGCCACAGAAATGCTCAATCAATTTTAGTGACAGATGTTAAGAGAGGCATTGTGCATTATGAAGCTGACTGTTACAAGTCTCAGAGTGTGCATTTCAAGAAGAGTCAAGTAACACACTACTTCCTTCTGCATGTATAATGTAAAAGGACAATTATGTTAAAATCATAATTTTGAGCTCATATAAAGGCTTACTAACAGTTGTTCCTTCCATACATGATTTGCAAACAGAATGTAAAATAAAAGAAATAATGTGGTATATCTTGCACAGTGTAAGGTGGATAGTGGAGTACACAGGTAGGTGCAAATGTAATGACACCTTTAAGTATATGCTATTTGAAAGTGAGGAAGGGCAGTGCATCATTCAGTGGGAAAAACTTGCTAAGTAAATTTGTTTTGGGATTCAATAGAGGGGCAAAGAAAATCAAAGTAGCTCAAAATGCTGCAAAGACTATGGACAGAATACCAATGACAGGAACATGGTAAGAAAAGTTTTGTGTTAATTTGAAACACATCAAGCATTAATGAAGACACTCTGAACACTTTAACCCATGATGACCCTCATTGGTCAAACTAGGAATACCATTTAATAAGCTATTACAAGTGAATCATTGCATAAAGTTTGCATTCTATGAGGCCCAACAGCTTCATGTTTTATGTGATAAGCATAAACAAAAACCAGTGGGTAATCATTTGGTCACAACTAAGTAATTCTTAAACAATGTGCAAATCATAATATTAGAATACTGTTAATTGGATTAAAAATGCTGAAGTTATCTCCAGTCAAGATAAGAAAGTAATGACTGCATCTAACAAGAATGTAATCTTTCATAAAAAAAACTTTATATCCATATAATAGAAGGAAACATTCCATGTGGGAAAAATTATATATATAAAATCAAAGATGAGGTGACTTACCGAACGAAAGCGCTGGCAGGTCGATAGACACACAAACAAACACAAACATACACACAAAATTCAAGCTTTCGCAACAAACTGTTGCCTCATCAGGAAAGAGGGAAGGAGAGGGGAAGACGAAAGGAAGTGGGTTTTAAGGGAGAGGGTAAGGAGTCATTCCAATCCCGGGAGCGGAAAGACTTACCTTAGGGGGAAAAAAGGACAGGTATACACTCGCACACACGCACATATCCATCCACACATACAGACACAAGCAGACATATTTAAAGACCTCTTAAATATGTCTGCTTGTGTCTGTATGTGTGGATGGATATGTGCGTGTGTGCGAGTGTATACCTGTCCTTTTTTCCCCCTAAGGTAAGTCTTTCCGCTCCCGGGATTGGAATGACTCCTTACCCTCTCCCTTAAAACCCACTTCCTTTCGTCTTCCCCTCTCCTTCCCTCTTTCCTGATGAGGCAACAGTTTGTTGCGAAAGCTTGAATTTTGTGTGTATGTTTGTGTTTGTTTGTGTGTCTATCGACCTGCCAGCGCTTTCGTTCGGTAAGTCACCTCATCTTTGATTTTATATATAAAACTTTATATCCATTCACATGGCTTCATACTATGAACTAGATGGGACAAGGTGGTCTTTTTGTTAATATCTGTAACAAATATCTTATAGGAAGGGGGTGAAAAAATATTTCATTAAGCACTATGGCAGCAGAGTGAGGTTAAATTTCTACATTTCTACTGAGACAAAAACATCTTCACACAAACTTCTTTTATGGTGAGGATTACTGCAATCTGATTTGGCAGCTTTCTGAACTCTTAACCAGCAGATTACTTCAAGCATGGAATCAAGAAACTAACCAACAATAATAGGTAAACAGAGACAAATATAAAATCATTAATTCATTTCAATTAAATATCCTTCCTCACATTAAAAAAGCCATGAAATTTTGTCTGAACCGAGTACGTTCATTTCCATTTTTTTCCATCCAGCCATTCCTGTGCTCTATACCCAAACAACGCCAGGTAAGGACTAGTTTGGTACTTCAACAATGCAGAGAAGCACACCTGTATATAGGTTATTATTTTGATGGAGTCACATCTCCTACAGGCATTTTACAGCTCCTGTCAGCCCACCCCCCTCCCCTCCCCAAGGAGAAATTCGCATGTCCTTTGGCCTATATCTTGTGTATATCACTTGGTCAAATGTGACATCCTTTTTTACAGTGTTTGCCATCATGTAACTGAGGCAGAACGTTGGTACAAGCCTGATATTTATCTACATGTATGTGGAAAACTGCCTATAAAACACATCCAGGTTGGCCATCAACCAGCCCCCATGAGGTGGATTTGATCTGAGGCCAGCACACCTCCCAGTGTCCCAAAGCAGGCACTTTAACACTCTCTTATACATGGAGAGAGGAGGTTTATTTCATTTTTTTATCCTTGACAATTACCAAAGATTATATGTGCAATGTACACATTACTGAGTAATACCAAAGCCTTGCACCTGAACATAGCCATTTTACAACTAATTACCCCCTACAATATCAACAAAGTAACACACCTCACATGTTTTTAATCACATCAACTAGTTCAGTATGGCTAAATACCTATTTTTAAAACACTGACCAGTACCAAATTTTCTAATTAACTTTAAACACTGGCTGCAATAAGAAAGGTATGTTTAAATGAGAATTATTAATCTGAAAGATGACACTTTCTCTGTTACAATGTGTTATGATTTCATTATCTGACATGACTCATTATAAACTCATCAAACATAAACCTAAAATTCAAATATTATCTTACATATGTAACAGCTCAAAGAATATCCATATTCAGCAGCCACTGCACAAATCAAAGGCTGAAAAAGTTCAGCCAGGCAAGTTTTCACATATGGTATTAAAGCCAACAGGACCCTCTCCCTCATTTTGTCATGGTGAAGTGACAATGCTTTCGTCTACTTCCTGCCCTTTATATATCCTCCCTCCTCTTTCTTTTTATTTTATGCTTATAACAACTGCATCTCCTTTTGAAAGACACAAAGTGCACTTTCCTGAACATGCCTATTCAATTCATACTTCAGCTCTGCCTGCTCTGTTACTTTCACTATGTTTTATTACACTTCGTGGTATGTGGTCAGTTAAGGAATGGAGGACATCAATATCACAATTAGTTTCTTCTGTAGCTATACATACCATTTTGTAATACGTTAGCAGCAATACCAATGAAATTAAATACTTGTTAAAGAGAAAAATCAAATGGATTTTTTTTTCACCTTTCACGAGATACTGTTCTCAGACTCAATCCAAATAAAATCACAGGAATAAACTGCATTCCCTTTAGTACAAATCCATGTTACTTTGATACCTCTTTTGCTGATTATACATTCATGAAGGTCACTACATTGAGTGACTAAAGTCATGGGATACCTCTTAATATAATGTCAGATCTCTTTTTGCTGGGCATAATGCAGCAACTTGATGTGTAATGGACTCAGCAAGTCATTGGAAGTTCCCTGCAGAAATCCCTAGCCATGATGCATCTACAGCCACCCACAACTGCAAAAATATTTCTGGTGCAAGATTTTGCGCACAAACTGACCTCCCAATTATGTCCCATAAATGTTCATCTTCAGCAATCAGGGTGGCCAAATCATTCACGCAAACCGTCCAGAAAGTACTTCAAACCAATTGTGAACTATTGTGACCAGACGACATGGTACATTGTCATCCATAAAAATTCCATTGTTGTTTGGGAACATGAAGTTCACAAATAGCTGCAAATAGTATCCAAATAGCCAAACATAACCATTTCCAGTCAATGGTCAGTCCAGCTGGACCAGAGGAATGAGTCCATTCCATGTAAACACAGCCCACACCATTATGAAACCACCTTCAACTCACACAGGGCTGCATTGACGACTTGGGTCCATGGCTTCATGGGGCCTGTGCCACACACTAATGCTGCCATCAGCTCTTACCAGCTGACGTCAGGAGCCATCTGACCCGGCCACATTTTCCAGTCCAGAGTCGAAGTGATATGGTACACTGTAGGTGATGATGTGCTTTTAGCAAAGGCACTCTTGTCAGTTGTCTGCTGCCATAGCCCCGTAACACCAAATTTTGCCACACTGTCCTAATGGATAAGTTCGTCATATGTCCCACATCAGTTTCTGCAGTTATTTCATGCAGTGTTGCCTGTCTGTTAACACTGCCAACTCTACGCAAATACTGCTACTCTCTGTCATTAGGTGAAGGCCATTGGCTACTGCCTTTTACCCATGGTAAGAGGTAATGCATGAAATTTGGTATTCTTGACACACTCTTGACACTGTGGATCTTGGAATATTAAATTCTCTAATGAATTCTGAAATGAAATTTCTCCTGAATCTAGCTCCAACTACCATTTTGTATTCTAATTCCCATTATGCAGCCATAAGCACATCAGGAATCTCTTCATATGTATCACCTAGGTACAAATGACAGCTCTGCCAATGTACTGTCCTTTTAGACCTTGTGATTGTGATACTAGTGATATGTGTATATGTACATAACATGAACCTATGATTTTTGCCACCTCAGTGTATGTCAGGCTACCCTAAAAGCTACAAAATGTCATTTTACAGAATCATTCAAAATATGTGTAATTCAGGAATTTCAAATTGACAATTAGACCTAGAAAAAAAGTGAATGCATGACACTCTTTACAAATACTGCACAGGTTGTCAAACTGTCACCATGTCATGAAATAAATATTGTACAATGGATGTGTCATAAATTTGTTTCAGACTGGAAATCCAACCTAGACTTGCTGCTTTTTGTGAGCGGTCACCTTAACCATTACTCTATCTGAGCATCTGTATTTATTTCATCCCCATTATCTCTATTTATTTTATGTGACTGAATTCAGTTAAATTGGTATTGTGGCAGAGTAGGCTGTGAGTCCACATTATATCTGCGCCTCCTTTGGTCCTGTTACAGTATGGTGAAACATTTGTGTTTGTTCAGAAGGAATAGGAAGAAACAATAACAATGAAAGATCTAGTATGCCGGCACTTACACTCTGATAACTTTAAATTTTAAGGCAACTGATCCTGAAAAGTTAGATAGTCAGATTCAATTCCCATGCTGACATAATTTTTTTATTTCTCACAAAAAATGTATTCAGTACATCAAAGTTCAGTATTTCTGAGTGTTACTCCACTGGTATCATTTAATGTCATTGTATCTTAACTGATTTCATCTACATTACTTCCATTCATCCCCTATTGCTGAATTCAATTTAATTGGTAAATACTTCGTATGTTTTTCCATTTCCTTGCCAGCACCAATCTTGCATGACTTAGCTTTTACTTCAAACAATGGAGCTCGTTGCTGGCACCTATGTTGCTCTGTGTGAGAAAATCTGTTTCTATTACAACCATATGGAGATATATTAGGACTATGTTGCAAGTTTGAATCATCAGCATCTGTCAATGATCTTTAGTAAGATGAGCTAAGGAATCTGTGAGATGCAATGAACATTAACACAAGCACTTAACTTAAATTTTACTATACCAAGAACAGAACAGATGAAAAAATTGTTTTACAGTGGAGTGTTTCACTAAATGCTATGAACGAAAATCCCTTGACTGAGATACAAATTTATGGGTATTTTCTGCTAGTTTAAAAGTGTCAACACAGTTTACATACTGCATTGACCAGTAAACACAAATGACTGTGGGACAAGAAAACAAAAAACAAAAATGATATTCTCGCACCTACTGAAAACTGGAAAAGTTTTAGTTAAATGTACAAATGTACCAACCAGCTCCATACAAATTATAATGAAGATGACATTTAGAAACATCAGGCTGAATTATGATGGATACTCCAATGATGTTTGAGAATTGCTCTCAGGTTTTCAATAAAAATTCTCTGAATGTAACCATGTAGCTAATAAGCCAGAGGTATGTAAATTATTCATAGCAAATATTTTAAAGTAAGCATTTTATAAGCGTGTATGAAATTTATGATTTCTATCTAATAAGTTTTTGGTTAAATATGACTCAATTATCAGAAAATTGTCAGTATCCTCTTAATGCCAGGAACATAATTAAACTGACCATGAAGATATGAGCAAATAAAGCAAGTAATGTGGCCACATGCAAGCATGACATATGTGAGGTGTTAGTTACAGTCAAGCATTAATATTACAATTTCCCAGCCCAGTGCAAGAGATATGTGAGCTTGCCTACCTTGCCAACCTACAAATTCTCCGCCTTCACCTGGAGGAAGACAGAAAACATGAGGCAATCAGTTCAAAGAATTTATAAAATTATATAGGGGAGCATAATGCCCATTTACTCAACGTTAAAATACATCACTATTATGTATTTTTCCATCTTTCTTTTTTTCTCAAGCACACATATGAGTATGATTTGTGTTGGGTGTTATGAAAAGTATAATCAATAACTGTGCACAGATTACTTTACATTAAAAGTCTGAGACAGATTTTTCATGAAGTACTCTGACACACATTCATTTCCAGGAGGGGAGAAAGTTGAGAAGGGAAAAAGCTGATGATTATTAAATACCAATAGGATATACTCGTAGCAAAAGAATAGCATCTATAATAGCACATAAAAAATTTAAAATGTGACTGAGTAAATATGGGAAATAAGAATAAACCTGAAGATACTCTTGTTTCATGCCTGGATCATTAATTCCTCTTATTATAGAGTACCTGTTATGATCCTTATTTTCCCACAAATTAAAATGTGTTTCATTATACGTGTAAAAAGCATAAACATTATATGAAATAAATTGTCAAAATGCAAAGAGAAATTATTCCTTTTACATGGAGATGGGTGGAATATGCAGAAAAAGTATAAGTCCATGAAGGAAACCTCATGCAAAAAAAAATCATGAGCAATTAATTTACATGCAATCTCAGAATTATTTCCTTGCTTCTTAATATGCAAATTTAAAATTTTTTTTTGGTAAGTTTTGACCCCTCTTATTTCATTCAACCAGTTTCTTTCAGGTAATCAGCACAGTGACTTCATAACTCTCAATGACACCATTTCCTACTAGCAGTAAACCCATGTTACTAGCTGCAGCACATTGCTTGATGGCACTGAAAATCTTTACAATACTGTGTGGAAATTGAGAATAGGAATCAATGTCTAGAAATCTTATCCAATAATGTTACAGAGAATCAAAAGTAGAGAGACCAGATCACTATGTTCCAACTAACTAAATTGAATTATTTTCTCAGGTGCACTTTTCTGAATCTTGTTTATGAAACCCCAATGGAATCACAAGGACTTAATTAACATGCTACATTCAGCACTTGAAAATGTCCAGATTACAACAGGCATCTTTAAGAAAGTGTGTCAGTTGATGGTACACATGAGCCAGGCATGCTTCAATTCTGTATGCAGGCAGTTTGAGAAGTTCATTGATCTTTTTTTTCCATTTTAATTTAGTATTTGTTTGAATAGTAGCGCTCACATATTTAGAACATTTTTTGTGCACGTATTTGTGGACCACATCAACTCATTTCTTGTCATGCAATGTTTGTATTTATGTTTAATGTCCAAGACACTAAAGAAAAAGATTTACTTTTCCAAGTCTGTACAAGTATCTGGACTACATGCCGAATTTTCCAGTGGCAAAAGACACTTTTCCTTAACTTTTCCATGTATGTTCAGCAGTGTAATTGGATCAAATTTCTTGAGATAGTTTCCTTTCCTCAACTTGTCTTCTATTCTCTAACTTTAAATTTTTAGTATAGCTCTGAAATAACCTATATAAAAGATGAAACTCATTAACTAATGAAGGCTTCAGTTTCTTTCCTCATATTTTAGTTCAGAACAAACTAAAAGTATGATTAACTAATACCAAGTTGCAACAGGGAAAAACAACAATAATCTATGTGTACAGTAAGTGACATTTTATCTGCCCTTATGTATTTAATCCAGTACTTATTACCACCAGAAACTTAACAAAACCACTGATCGTGTTATGCATACTTTTGTTTTAAATAAATGCAATTATGATAGACCATTATTGCCATCACAATTTGAAGGACAAACAGTTGCAACAGAAATTGGCAACAGTGTGCTGAATTTTTATTTACTCATTATTCATGATAATACAGCAACCGAGACCAGAAAAACTGGTGATTTAGTTTCATTCTTCCATTCTCTATCTCTCACCGAGTTTCTTTGTTCTCTCTCTTACAATCTTCATGTTCCTGTTTTCATTTTTAGCTAATGTAAACATCTTGTTCAAACTATTTCTTCTCTTCAGCAATAAATTGTGATGTTTTGTAACACTGGTAGTTTGTCAACAGCAGTATTGTTTGCCTGAACTTTAATAATCATCTTTTCTTTCATTTTCTGGCTCCATTTTTTTATCTTTTCTAGGAGGGTGCCTCCAAATGTTTGAAATTAAGTTTATGTAGATTACAAGCATAGTCCAAAATTTTCACTTAGCACTCAAGTGGATAAGATTTTCTGTTGACTGTATCTATGTTCACACTGAGCATTCCAAGAACTGAATTCAGATGTCAGGTGAGTGTATTTCATAAGACATCAAAAACACAACACATCAGATTCTTGAACATTTATGTGAAAAAAAAATTTATAAAATGTATTTTCAGTATCTCCCAGAACATTAACTATACAGAATATAGAGTAATTATATGCATTCTGACCATAATGACAGCTACAATAAAATGTAACAAATCTGTTTAAACAAGGAAACAATATTTTTAATAAATAACTTGTCATTTGAGCTAACAGTTCCAGAGCAGATCAATTTTAGCTGAAGTTAATTTTCTTTCTCTTTATCACAAAATTGGCTCTGTTACTGCCACAACCAAATGCTTCCATTCATCACTAACATTTGTGTTATGAAGCTTCAGTGTAATATACCGAGTTTCTGGTAATTTATGTGCAAAAAATAAGATCCAAATAAAACAATAGGTTTTAATGCTTATGAAGACCAATCTTACATGAAATACTATCAGTCATATAAAGTTAACTGTATATTAACTTGAAAGAACATTATTTATAATGATAAAGAATGAAGTTAGAAATTTTTTATTCATTCTAAATTTGGAACAATGTAAGCCAAAGCATTTTAAATATTACAAGTCATAACATATTTGTATACCTTGCCGTGATGGATCCATACTGTTTGGCAGCATGGGTTGTCCAGGAGGCTAGAAAATATCAAAAGGTTTATTTAAAAATCACATCATGAAACTAAGAAAAATTACTAGACTTAATTAAAGTAAAACCAAATTCCTTTTTTTTCTTATTTACATCTTGGTATCCATGTTGTGAATGAAATTAATATGCTGAAGTAAATGACTGAGGATTCATCACATGGAGAAGGAATTCTTTACAACAGAATGTGGAAACATATTGAAGTAATGAAACATGTACCAGATATCTGAGAAATGAGACAAATCAGAACTCTGTAATTCTGACATGAGGTTAAAAATTACTAAAGTAATAATTCTGTGAAGATCTATGGCCTGGTGCACATCTTTCAAATGGACACTACTTTGGCAACTTCCATGTCCCTAACCTACCCCAGTAATCTTATTAGGGAAAGGGAACCCTGTGTTAGTCATGAATAATTAGTACATCATTCGGAAATAAAATGATTTGATCCCATATGATTTTACCTTCTAGGCACAGGCTTCACCAATGGACTACTACACCAAACCATTATTAATGTGATCTCATTACATATAAACTCCACAAAACATTGACAAGATCAGCTGAACTTAAGCATATCTCAAAAATATACAAATACTCTCCAAAATCATCTCTTAGGTGTTATAAAAATTGATCTGTGCTTTACTGGATGTGTTTACAGAGAATTTTCTCAGGTGAAAGTAATTTCATGTAGCAGAAATATCTTAGACATCTTCAGGCCTTCTACGCATCCTTTGAAATACGAAAAAAGAGACTTTACCAACTTGAACTACCAAGTTCTGTTTGTACAAAAACTTTTATCACTGTACATATTTAATACTTATTTAAAAGTAAATTACATTAACATGAAATCCACAACCATGAAATCCACAACCAATGAATTATAGAATAAGAAGTCACCAATATTACATCAGGTACACTGAAGATGCTACAATAGTTTTAATTGTTTCATCACTAACATGGGTAAATTAAGTAAGCTCATACTAAAGACCCAATGCTAGAATTATATATGATGCATGGTTGTCTTTCCTGAAGGGGCATGCATGGGCATGCATCAGTCATACCTCCCAATCCCTTAAGTGCCCAAATTCATCCAGGATTATGCACGTTACTTTAAACATAAGAACAGACATTCCATTAGTGTCAGCATTTTAATACTGGCATATCACATCTTTTTCCCATTAGTCAAGTGACTCTTCTGCAGCATTTTAGAAGATCCTTTCATTTTTGTAATGAATAGGTGACTTCAGTTCAAGTAAAAACTGCTCATCAACTGTTTCATGCAATGCCCAAGTCAATATAAGATGCCATATTGGTTCTCATTAAAATCTAATTTTGTTTGAAGTGTAATATTTTGTATCCCTCAGATAGAAATTTGGTGCAACTGTGCCTTGGAGAAAGAGAAGAAACTAAATCTGTTTAATGTTTTGAACATGGCTGTGATCAGCAACTGTAATTAATTACAATGTCACAAATTTCTAGCCAACCAGTTGCAAATAGGATTTAAAATTCTTTAACGAGTTTTCAATGCCAACTAGGGGCACCTTCTTTAGAAGAAACTGTTACCTTACTTAACAATATCACAGGAAGGTACATTAATAGCAGGTACACATTAGAAAAAACAATTTTGACAAATTAAATTGCATAAAGTGTTTGTTCTAATGCCTACCTGCTACTAATGTACCTTCCTGTGATATTGTTAGGTAAGGTAACAGTTTCTCCTGAAGAAGGTGCCCCTAGTTGGCGTTGAAAACTAGTTACAGAATTTTGAATTCTATCTGCAAGCAGGTGGATGAAAATTTGTGACATTGTAAATCTGTTTATTTTAAAAGTGTTTTGGGATAACTACACGACAGGTTTCATGCTTCACAAACTTGCTGTGAAAACAGTGCATCATCTAGTCATTAGCATGCCAATGACTGATTTGTGTATGGAATGTGATGTTTCAAAACAAAGGTAAATTAAATGCAAATCATAATCCATTAAGAGGACTCCATAGCCACAACTAGATGAAAATAAAAAGAAGAACAAACAACATTTTTCATATTCTAAACTGTAAATGCATGGAGATGTGAGGCCCGACCTGAACCCAAATCAACAACTTTGCGATGAGTTAAAATGTCGACTTTGTTCCAGACACCAGCATCAAAGAATGTCCAACATCACCACTTCCTCTGTTTTCCGTTCTTGAGGAAGAATGGACTGCCATTCCTCCACAAACATCCAGACATCTCACTGAAAGTGTCCCTGCAGAGTTGAAGTTGCTGTAAGGGGAGGGTGCATCCCACCTTAATGTCCATTAGTACGTGTCCAGATACTTTTGACCAGATAGTGTATATGTGACATATGCTTTGACAGTGATGCATTTCAGGAACAACTGGACAGCTTATGGTTTTACACAGTGATGACTGGATACAGCAGCAAGCAATATTACAGATACAACTGCTACCCTGACCTTTTATTTTGCCTGAAATCTCTTCCACTGAACACATATACAGTATAATAGGGTGGCAATTTCTCACAGTCCTATAGCAACCACTGTTGATGCTTTGTGGACTGTAATATAAACTGTATGAAGTGATATTCCTCAGGAACCATGCCACAATGTCTTGTGACTGTAATTGCAGTGTATTAATGCTTCACACCAATGTGTTTTCTTGAACTCTGTGCTTACACACTGGCCTATAATCCTAAAATTTTGTTCACTACTGTATAACTTATGTAATTTACAGAGTTTGTCTCATTTAGTTGTATCCTTCTTGGTGTTGCAGTTTTCACAAATGTTCATCAGAATTTTGTATGCTGATTGTATAACTGCACCGAGGATGAAAACGAAAATATTGTTGACATTTTGAGACATACAAAGAGGTATGCATGTATACAGGCATAAACTGTTCTAGCCTCGTGCAGCCTTGAACTGGTGTAAACATCAACTTGCATACTCAGTTTGATTGGTACAGCAGTATACTAAAAACTTAACTTCTACCGTCCCATTCACAATACTATTATAGAACTACGAACATAAGGAGACTAGCATCAGATGTGAACACACTATTTTTATGAGAAAGACGTAATAACAATAACAACTAAAAATGGAATAAGTTGAGTATTTATAATGAACTTTCAATCACATTGAATAAAAGTATGAAGAAAGAGAGGAGTGCCAAAACTCAAAACCGGAATTACTTTTGTGAGTACAGGAAATTTAATACCTAACCACATTTATGAACAGAGATAACGAAGTTCTTATACATGTCTGACTCTACACCTCCTCTATGTGGTGAATAGCAACCAATTGCAGATGTATAGTTCAGTGACATGCAGGGGTGTGAACAACAGTAATGACAGTGCAAACAGAAAACACTATGCTTGTCCGCAAAATTTTTAGGCTCTACACACCACAAGCTCTTCAGCTTCATAAGAAACGAAATTTTGAGTACATGGCATTATTTCAGGAAGGAAAAAAAATAGAACACAGTTTACAAGTAAAAACCATTTTCACAGAAGTTACTGGATATTGTTATTTGGTTATGCACCACAAAGGAAAAAAATTCAAGTATTTCATAACAAGAGCACAGCAATATGTCAAAGAAGAACAGAGATAGTGACAAATTAAAAATAAATATGCTGGAAATTTTAAACATACCAATGTTTAAGGGAATTGAAAATTAAATGAGTGAAAAAATGAATCTTGTTATAAATGATGAAACAAGTGTAAGTAATGGAATTCGTGGAATTCAGTCACAGTTAATAGCCAACTCCACTCTAAGAACATTTAAGGGCTGAAAAGTTGGTGGCTCCATGCACAAAAGAATCTTAAGTTCTCATCCCACAAGAAAATGTATATGCAAGTTAAAGTTTTGAACCTGCACACTGACACACAGTCTTGTGATTAGAAATTACAGTTGTCACCTCTCTTTATCTTAAAGGCTGAATCAGAATGAAAATTCTTACTATAAATACCACGCAATGGTTATAAGCTCCGCAAGTCCCAATAAATATTGTGACATTAACCACAGACGAATAGGTAAACTGCTCTAGTTTCATGAGATTACTTTATACCTTACACCCACTCCTTCAGAATCAAAGGCCCTATTTAACAATTTTTGTCGCATAAAGTGTTCATATAAAACATTATGCCATTAGAAAGCAGGGAGAAAGGGATATTGGTATTTACTCTTCTGTTGATAAAGTCATCAGGGACTGGTCACAAGCTTTCATATTCCTTTTAAATAAAGAATTCCTGCATATACCCCCCACCCATGCACCCACCCACCTAATGTCCACTGGGCTAACCATCATGCCAGCTCATTCACTTTGGTGTTAGTAAAATTATTCCTTCCAAATAAATAAAAATACTTCTACTGCAGATTAACTCAAATGAATTAGTTCATTTAATAATGTTTTATGTAAGTGAATGTAAGTACTTGTACCACAGTTTCCTCATTCTCACAGCCATGAAACAATCTCTATATTTCCATTCCATAGGAACTCAGGAGTCACATACTGCAAAGCCATCAGGGATTCTGAACAGAAAATTTAACATCTATGTGTCTGAAGTACATTCTCAAACACAGACATGCAAAAAGTATCAACTGTGTATTTTATTACAAATATTATCTGAGAGCAGAATAAAGTTCTTTACTGCATCATGCAAGATGTCAGTACTGCACGTACTTTACGTATAACTGTAACTGAAAGTTGGATCATATTTATCTAAATATAAGGAGCAAACTATACATTTCACTGTCGAATTCTAGTTCACTGTCATACTTCAGAGAGAACAAATAACTGCAGCACATAACTGACTAAAGATTAAGTTGTAGTGAGCTGACACAGAAGGCACTGAAATGGAAGCACTTTTGTGTGATCCTTTTGTGGTTTGAAAATGGGTATATGTGTAAGAGCTAAGTGCATTTGGTATCCTTCATGATCATGGTCATAGTCTTTTTAAATAGACAAAGGCATGGACGAATCTCTTTACACAATGAATGATAGTATGGGAATCCTGCAAGTTATTATTTGTAAAGAACCTGTTCTGTGACTGGTGCATGAATATGGAGGTTACCTAGCATACACCACCACATTCAGGTTACTATCAAAATTGGATTCTTGCCAAATTCTATAATCTTATTATGCGCCTCTCCATGTAAGCTGGATTTGCCACATAAGACACTCATCCATCAAAAGCAAAAGCAATACCTATGCAAAATTTTAAATTTTGTAAAGTAATTCAGGTGAGTAGCCAACTGTAGGTATTTACAGGACCTTGTTGCCGTATAACAATCAACCCTTTTCTGACTGGTGTTTGTAAGGAGTTACGAATGCAGGCACATGAGTCCATCTAATAGCCTACTTATGCCATTCCTTTCTCTTACCAGAAATGAAAGAAAGCAATCATAGTCCTAATGATGTATTCCTGAGCAACCTTCTCAAAAATACTAAAATAAATGCAAAGAGCAAATTGATATAACAGTCAACATGGAGAAAAATATATTTGAAGATGTGTTCAAAAAAAAAAAAAAACTGACTGACAGATACATTATGAAGAAAAATGATGTGGAATATAGAATGGGATGATAATCAGTATTTATTAATTTGCATCACACATTGTCCTTTCAGTCACCATCATTATTTCCTTTCTCTTCTTAGTGGCTGTTTTCTGCTTACAGTGTGTTGTTTGTACATTATATCAAATGGTGGTAATGCTGGTACATGCCTGTAACGGCAGAATTTCAATTCAGAGTACTACAGAAAAATTAAATGACAACAGAATTATGATATATTTATTAAGAAACACTATGTATCCAAAATATTCAGGTTACTCCTATTATATACACAATCAATGGGGACCCACTGAATAAAAAACTCTTAAAAGCATGAAAGCACGACACGGCTTTAAACATTGGTTGGTGAAATACTCTACTGACCATTTGCATGACTTATCAAAATGATGTGAAACAAGTCTGTAATGTGCAAGGGTAATGTGTGTATGGCTACATGTTGGCCATATTCAGGTTATACAGCACAATGGTTACATTTGAATAAGAATGAATATCTTAGTCTTTACTGCAGCTCTTATACCTATTCATACACCAAATTTAAAGGCTTCTTCTGTTTTTAGGTAACATACGTGGCATCCCACCAGATGTATCAATAGATTATGCCATATCATCGATATGCCACTCTACACTTGGACAGTTCACGGGACCAATAATGCTCATGAACAATGTGTCATTTATTTTGTTTCAATATATTCAGGAAGTGTCAATAAATAACTTTTGTGTTCCGAATTGAAGACCACAAAATTAGAGATAAGGAGGTTCCAGTTCAGTTCAATAGGATAGCTATCATGGATGTAAAAATCTTTGGACTTGTGGTAACAGCAGCTTAATCAACATCAGCAACTGACAACATTTGCACAGCTCAGCTCACTAGCAGCTGCAAGCCCTGTCAGCTATTCCAGCTTTCCAGCCATTTAACGAAGTGCACGAGGACTAGGACATTTACCAGAAGTTGTTAGCATTACATTCCCAGGCTACATGAGTTTTTTTTCCCTATCCACCAGCCCCATTTCCATGATCTCATACAGCCCCCTGGCTGAACCTTAAGTTACCCCTTTTGGAGATTACTGCTTTGTTGACAGAACATTTTTCTACTGAAATAGATGTGGCTGCAGCTGGATTAGAATTTTTGCAACATCACAAATACAACTGAACGCTTTGTCACAAACATTTAAAGGTTGAGTAGAAAGTGCAAATTTGTGTTTCCTTGTGGTTGATCATATGCAGGAAGTTTAATTATCGGTGTCTCAATTCGTCTTGCCCCTGACAGAAGTGTATGCACATAAACGTTATGTCAGTCAGATACATTGTTAGGAGAAGTGTTGCATATAGCACAAACTTTTGAAAATTTTCAAGTTACCCAGCAAATTTCTTCACTTAAAATTTTCAGATTGGCAGGCCACGGTCAGTACATAAAACTTTCCCCTAATGTTTATCCTCTGGCTGCAGACAAAATCCTCAGAGGCGAAGGATGTCTCCAGCAGTCCAAGACAAAACATTAGGGGAAGTTTTACATATCAACCATGGACAGTCAGCCCAGAAGTTTTAAGTCAAATGAATACTGGCTATGAAAGCCTACACAGTATTATTACTCAGCAAATGTTCTCCAATGACTTCGATATGCCTATGCTGTACCCAGTGAGGACCAACACACTGCAACAGTATTTGCCTTCCAGTTTTTAAATGATAATACACATTTTGCATGGTGGTGGCACACCTGCCCTGTTTTACTCCACCTCATTTGGTTCATAGGCATCAGACATGACATTTTTGGTTATTGTCTAGTTCCAACAGTTTCGCTATACAACCATGTCCTGCATGTGACCATTATGACACAACACGTCCACAGAGTTCCTGTAAAAGACCACATAGTGGAACTACGTCAGAATCTGACATGTGCCCACTCCGTGATACTGTGCTGGAGTAAGCTGTAGCCAGCACACTGGCCGTCAAAGTGATTGTGAGATGATCAATAGAGGCCAAAGACACATTTGCAAGAAATGCGCCGCCAATGCCTTCTTGGCTGCCAGTATTTAGATCGCCGCCATGGACAGTAGGGCCCAGTCTGTCACACAAGCAGTCAGTCATCCAGTGAGTCAATGAGTCAAGTCCTCAGTCACAGCCCAGTGGGATTCACAGTTGCAGTTAGCTCAGAGTCAGTCAGTACCTAGCGACCAGAGTAGTGTACACAGTGGGACTTGTACTTCACCAGCAGTGAGGCTAACATGGACTATTATGGAAGAGCTTACACCACAACACTTGGACTATCTTACGTTAAGCAGCTTCCTGTTTAAGTTAATAAAGAACCGTTTTAATACATGTGTGCAGTTGTGTTATAGAAAGAGGATACCAGCCACGAAACAACATCCTCTCCTTGCTTCCCATGGTACAAGCCTACAGTGACAACGAGACAACACAAAAGTTACTATGATCCAGATCAACAACTTAACAAGAAGTGACCACACAGTAGCACATGGAAATCAGGAATAAATCTATAACATTCTTATGTGATACGGCTATGTCTATGTCTATGCTGGATCAGTCACATACTCTAATACTGACCCTCAGCCTTTGGACAGAGTATTATAATTTGTGGGACTACAGACATCATGAAATTCTATTAGGTCATGTGAGGATTTCTCTGAAATAGAAACAAGTAACCAGAACATTTCGTTATCTTGTCATTAGTGACCTACATTTTTAAACTTCATGCCTATTTGGCATTTGGTTTTTCTACTTAGCATACTGTTAACACTATTCAGGCTTCAGTGCCATACCACGAAACTGTCATTTTATTTCACAGTACGTGCTGTTATATTAGCCTGGTCTAGGTTCAGCCTTGACTTTTCAGGCACACATTGTTTTATAAATTTCCTCGGTACTTCTTCTTCTTCTTCTTCTTCTTCTTCTTCTTTTTTTTTTAAGCCCACCAGATTCCTTTGGCCTTGCAGAATGAAGTGAAATTGGAATTACACATATGGAACAACAGTAAGTGGTTCCACTTTTCCCCTTTAGACAATGGGCCTCTCCCTTTAGAGCCATATGTAAGCCTGTGAAGCAGAAGTAGTTTTCTACATTTTACCTTGACCCAACAGTTTTCATATTAATGGGTTGCCAGTTCTTTTCAAAATTTATCAAGCTTCCATTGGCCAAGGAATAAAAGATTAAATACACCTGTTAATCTTTACCAATACAATAAGTTTCAGTCTGGAGTTGCAAGTGCACCTGCTATTTTTCAACAGTTCTTATAACAGTTGATATCAGATATTCCTGAACGCATGAACTATCTTCACAGCACCCTGGTTACTGGTATTACAACTGAGGAAGATCTATGATATTTTTGTCAAGTTCTCATGGCTCAGTCTGAAAAATGTGTTATATAGTTTTTCTAAACATCAATTTCTTCAGCATGCTTAGGCTAGTGAGGGCAGAGGTTACTGCCCACACAGGGATACATCAAAGTGATCAAAGATATGCCAGTTCCCAAATCTGTGATGGGCCTCTAACGGTTTCTCACTAAGATCTCAGCAAGGACATTCCTTTCCAGAAGCCTACGTCTCATCACCAGGCAACTTTCACAACTTGACTACCATCAGCCAACTTTTTTAACAATTTATTAGCCTCAGTTGCCACTGGGTTTGGCAACAGATGTCTCTCCTGATAGCACTGAGCTCATCCTATCCCTTAACGTTCCTGGGTGGTTCTAAAAAACCTATAGCATTTGTTTCCAAAATCTTAAGTCACGCACACAAACATTATTCATCAATACAGAATGAAACACAGCTAGTATTACTGTAGTGCACAAACTCTGCATTTTCCTTTATGGAATTGTTTCATTTGGTTACTGACCACAAGGCTCTGCCTTTCCCTCCCCCCCCCCCCCCCCCCCCCCCCCAAGACAGGACCGTCTGAATGAACAGCTTACAGTTTTCATCATTTGGCTTTTTACTTATCCAGTAACAAGTACCCCACACATTACCTCCTAACATTCTAATGGAGATGCCCTCTACTCCATATGAGACCAGATTTGGAATAGGACACACAGGAAACTGTATTTTCAAATTGATTCCCAAGCTGAGCAGTCTTTGAAGGAGTTCCTGGTAAATTCTAGGTATATCTCAGTGTAGCCCTGGAAGGATCCCCTATTCCAGGATTTGTCCAGCATGCCTGAGCAGGATGGCAATTGCAAGTATCTGACTGCTTGGCCTCCACTGTTTTTTTAAGACACCAGCAGCTCCAGATTTACCAAGGTGTCCTGCTGCTGATGCTAGGAGATGACATTTGCCAGGTAGTGACACCTGTGGTTCTGGAGCAACATGTGTTGCAGTTGCTCTATTGGTCTTACTGTGGTATCTCTCACAAGAAACATCTCACTTGCAGCTATGTTTACTGATTACGAATGGACATTGACAGCACACAGATGGCGCACAGCTGTTTATCCTATCAGGCACACGTACCAGCATCTCCTGTCATGCTACCACTGCCTGGAATGCACACAATTGTGGGACCATCTGCATGTGGATTCCTTCATCCCATTTCTTATATGTTGTCAAGTTGCAGCAGATGACCACCACCACCACCCTAGAGAAAAAAAAAATTTCCCTCTAAGGTACCCCTCGCATCTTAGTCACAAAGAATGGACCATGGTTTACAGTGGCTGCCTTTTGGCTAACCTGAACACAAGATGGCATCAGACACACCAGACTCTTTCATTTCATCCTACCTCTAAAAGCCTGACAGAACATTTTGTCCATACTTTTAAGACCCAGATGTCCAAAGCTACAACCAAATTGGCTCTCAATTTTTTCCTATCTTCTTATGGAGAAATGCCCATCCAAGGCCACAGTTGGCACAACTGCTGCACGGCTGTCAGATCCTGCTCAACCCCATCTCTGGTCGAAGAGGAAAAAAATACCTTTTTGGGTGAGCACTGTCATCTGGGAGTGCACCTTCTGGCAGATCCCATGTTGGATTCTGGGGTCAATTTTGGCACAATAAGACCATCAAGTTTTTTCCGGTGCTGACTGAGTGGCAGTTGTTCCACAGGCACAAGAAATAACCTTGGTTGTGATGTATCAGGTATACATCTCCACCACCCAAGGGGCTGCCACAACAGTAGCCACCTCTGTGCATTACCTCCAGTATCTCACCAGAGACATTAGGTGTTTGATCCTTCAATCTCCTTCAACTGTGTTTCCCTGCTGGTGGAGTCATTGGTGCCTCTGGCACCTCAATCTGAGCTGCTTCTTCACTTCTTCTTTTGCGCCAGAGTATTGACACCCCACAGATGCCAGCCATGACCTCATTTGCACCAGCCCACTACTTCCATGCCATCCCAGGTCAGCCAGATTGGTTTCAGCTCTATAATACCAATTCATGGGGAATGTGGGGTGGGGGGTGGGGGATCTTCTAGTAGCCCTAGACCTATCAATAGATGATGCTATACTACTCATGTGATTCAGGACATGGCCAATGGGAAGAAAAGTGGTGCTTCAAGTTATGGCAGATTTTAAAAATGGCTTATTGACACATGTCTCTTAACACTAGAAAGCAATGAGGACCATCAAGTGCCATCTATGTAAGAAATATAAATCACCATGGAGGAGGAGGAGGAGGAGGAGGAGGAGGAGGAGGAGGAGGAGGAAGGACATCATAAGACTGAGGAATTTCTGACAAAAAGCAAGCAGTAAGTTTCACAGGAAAAGTCATGCAACAGACTGAAGTAGGAGCTTCATGCACCTAGAGAAAAGTAGGAAATAAGAAACTGAGTAGTTTTAGGTAGGATGTGCATGAGAAATATATTGTGCTGCCTACAGAAACAAAAGAAGATTTGCTAATACAGGACATGAATCTGCAACAAAACCACAAGACTCAGAGTCAGTTTGTACTGAAAACACACACCTACTACAGAGCAGTTGGTAACAGAACACAAAGTGAAATAGATCTGTGACAGATTTATGGAAGCATAGAGATGACAACTCACTAGGTTGGAAGAACCGATGACACTTACTACAGCATTAAGACATCTGGTAAGGACTACTTTTCCTCTACATGATTTTGCAGACAGAATGCATCTGAAAGTGAACAGTCTGCCAACAGAAGTGAGAAAACTGTAAAAGTTATTGAAAGTGGTTTCTGCCAGCAGAAATCACATTGTAAAAGCATTTTGCCACTATGACTGGTCGTATCTCCAAATCAGCATCTAGATCTGTACTCCAGATAGTGTGTGGCAGAAGTGCATGGCAGGGGGTATGTCACACTGTACCCATTATTAGGGTTTTTCCATTCCATTCATGTATGCAGCTTGCTATGAATGACTGTTTTAATTCCTCTGTGTGTGTTGTAATTAATCTAATCTTGTCCTGGAATTAAAGACGAGAATGGCCAGACTGTCTAATATACAACCATCATCTATAATCAAGATACAAATAGGAGAGCTTAAATCCCATGAGAAGTGCCAGCATATCACATGAGGCTGAAAGAGTCGCCGAAGAATTGAAGTTAGATGTAGTGTGTCTCCAATAAACAGATACTAATGCAGGAAAGGTCCCCAGTGTGCCAATAACTGCCCAGATAGCCACCCAAGGGCAGCAATAATAGTATTTAACAAGGCTCTAACAGTGACAAAAATGTCACAGTATTCTTCATAACACTTAATATGTATGGAAATGTTAACTGGAAAGGAGAGTTGCAGCCTGGTTTCCACGTATTTTCAATTTAGTGATGAGATCAATGAGTATCTGCTAAGAGTAAATGATATTAGTAACCTAGCACAAATTAAACCTCTTGTGTAATCCACAGATGCATATGTGAAGTCAGTATTGTGGCATATCCACCTCACTGATGACTATGGAAGGCAACAAGAAGCAGCCATTATGGCACTCAACCCGCTGGTATTCAACACACATCACAATCCACCAATTTATGGAGGTAGGGTGGAATAACAGAGTTATTATATTATCATACACTACACCACCACTGGAGGTGAAATCCAAGACACAGTGGAGTTACAAAAAATGTTATGGGAAGACCATAGAAGTAATAAACTTGTGTACTCCTTCGCAGAAAAAGAAATTAGTCAAACAGTTTTAAGACTGAGAAATAAAGAATCTCCGGGACCACATGCAATGCCTGCCGAAGTAATACAAGTCTTATTTGACCAATTAGATATTTACTTGTGTGACATCATCAGTTTTGGGATGTAGCATTAGAGCCTATGATACACAAGTTACATGACAGTGGTAATGTAAGCAGACTGGTATCATTTTTCAGATGACATGCTGTTCACTCTAAGTGGCAGCTCCAAAAGAATTATAGAAGAAACTTTAAGCACCTCACAAAGCTATGTACCTCCTGCTCAAAGGAAACCTTGTAGGAAACCTTTTAAAAAATTAAACAACATAATGATTACAGTTGCAGTAACGACATATCTAGGAGTATTCCTGGATAAATGTAGTAACTTTGCACATCGTATAGAGGTGGCACGCAGACAAGGCACAAATGTGATTCGCAAATTAATAACCATTGGAAGAAGGCAATTTTGGCTTCCTTTGAAACAATCAGAGCAAATCATCAGTCTATATTGGTATCAGTTGCAGAATATGGTGTGAGTGTTTAGGATTATAGATTTCAGCTAGTGAAGCCAGCCTCATTAAAATGAGAAGAGTTCAACAAGGAGTACTACTAAGAGTAATGCGCACCTGCTGCACTACCCTGAATGATTCGTAGTTGATAACAGTAGGAATACACTCGTTGGGATTGGAAATTAAAAAAATGGGAGCCCTTTATGGTTAAAGAAAGGCAATCAAATGGAAGTACAAAGGATACTTTGTACTAAAGCTAGGCAACATACTCTGCAGATTGAGAGAAGCCAACTGATGTCGGGGACCAATGAATGAAATAGTTTCTCACGAATGTGCATTGTGTTAATACAGATTATCACAGAAGTGTGGATCCTAAGACTTTATTGTGGAATTGTTTGTTATAGTGGAAATGCTGCTGACACGCTGCCCTACACATAAGGAATCCAGCAGACAATGGCAGTTGACTGCAGTAATACTAGGGCAGATCCAGGAGCAGAAATAGCAATTTACAGTTTTAAATGTACCAAAATAAATTAACAAAAACAGAACAGATTCTGTAGCACTAATAGTAGTATTAGTAGTTGGTTTATTGCTTAAGGATTTAATTGTAGTTTTGTAGTAGAAGTAGTTGTTTAAGATCACTTGTAAACAACCTTTATTGTCAATTACCAGTTTCTTTAAGCATGGATACCATCTTCACATCTGTGAATGCATTCATACAATGTGAAATCATACAGTGATAAAATTAAGTATGATAACAAGTGCATTATAATAGCAAACCCATGTTACAACATACCACAGTAAAAGGGTATTACATGTTTCGTATACCAGCTGTACATGTACTCTTTCCAAAACACTGCCAGGTATGTGAAGGACAGAATGGACGATGCTTAGACAGGTGAAGGTTAAAACCACAGTATATGGAATAAGTTGCCAAATTCCCAAGTCCCATACCACACACTACTGCTTACTTCATCCCAGCCAGGAGTCTGTTAGACTGGCACATGGTGATGGCCGGTAATTGCCGGAAAATTGGCAATTGGCACGAAGAGCTGTCAGTAGTGTATTAATGTATTTCTTTCTGAAAAGTATTTATGTATTTTAATTACACCACAATTCCTGTTGATAAGAGATTCCTGAACACCTTTTTTATAAAAATTATTGTAAAATAGTGATTAAAACTTAAGCTAAAAATTATTCTTATTATGTTCACTTGCACAAGTGCTCCCATGTACAAGCTGCTTTAGAACTTAGTGCAATCTATGCAGACTGATATACAGTAAGTATGACAATGTTTTGTAGTTTATAAAAATCTGCAGACATAACTGTAAAATTATGAAAATATGCAGAGGTGAGTTACAAGGTGGGCATCCACTGTGTCACTTGAAAAGCAATCTATGCTGTGGATGACAACTTAAGTAATTACCACATACACAAATAATGAAATAATCATAGTGATAGTAGAGCAATAATCTGTGGCTACATTGTGTTTGAGGAATCTACCACTAAAAAACAGACTCATTGTGATGATGTTAATTGGTAAGTTAAAGCCAATGGGTTGATGACATGCTAAATACGAAAAACATAAAAAATCTCTAGATAGTGAACAAATTAAATTCACGTTTAAGATGCGTGACATCCCCATGAAATGCTCATTTACTATGTTCTGTTAAGGTTATCTTCCCACTTTTTTCTGTGCCAACCAATGAGTATGGGAATTGTGGGCAATGAAGATAAATCCAGCCCATGGGAAGAAACCCTTAATAGAACACAGTAAATGAGCATTTTTTGGGGGTGTCATGTGTCTTACACATGAATTTAATTTGTTCACCACAGAGTGTTTTTATGATTTTCATATTTAACATGTTGTTAACTCACTGACTTTTGCCTATCCATTAACATCATTATGGTGAGTATATTTTTTAGTAGTAGACCCCTGGAATACAATTTAGCCTCAGTTCATGGCTCTGATATAGGCAGCCCCATCATCTAACTGTTACTACGTGAGTTAAATGTGCTATCCACTATTGCTGTGATTATTTTATTATTTGCATACAGAAGCCCACCTTGTAACTTGCTTCTGCATATTTTCATAATTTTACAATTATGTCAGCAGATTTTTATAAACTACAAAATATTGTCATACAGCAACTTATTGTTTATTGGTTTGTGGTAATTGCACCAAGTTGTAAAGCAACTTCTACATCAGCACACTTGTGCAAGTGTACGCAATAAGAATGAGTTTTAGCTTCAGTTTTAATGATAATTTTATAATCATTAAAAAAGTGTTTAGGAATCGTATTAACACATAACAGGATGTGTTGTATGAAATACATTAATACACTAGTGACACCTCTTAGTGCTGAATAAAATATTCTTGGTTTTCAAGCAGCGTCAACTGAAAATAAAATTCTCAAGCTTTTGATGGCTAGCTCTACCATCACTGTCAGGAGTAAAACTGCCCTGCTGCCAATATTTCCCACTTATATACCTATGATTATGGCTGCTGGCACCAATCAGAGAGGGCCAATACGACATGTGCAGAATGTGAGTTGGGCAGTTCACAGCAGCTCTGGCCTGCTGCAGGACCGAGTGACGTTTGGTTGCGTGAAGGGCTGGCACCATGTTTCAAACCGCCACCCCTACCTCCCTATAAGCATTATGCATCAGCTGTTGCTTCCTTCTGATGGCAGATGCTTAACGCTTGTAGGGATGTGGTAGCAGCAGTTTCAAACGTGGCACAAGCCCCTCACGCCACCTGACATCACTCGGTCCGGTGGCAGGCTGGAGTTGCTATGAGCTGCCCAACTCACCTTCCACGCACGCATTGTTTTGGCCCTCCCTCATTGGTGTCAGTGGCTTTAATCATAAGTATGTAAGCAGGAAATAGTGCCAGCCCTGGCAGTCAGTAGTTTAACTCCTGATGACGATGGTGGAGCTAGCCATCTAAAGCTCAAGAATTTTGTTGGAATTGTCACAGCTTGAAAACCAAGAAGATTTTATTCAGTCATACCACCGCAAAAGACACCTCTTAGTGCCAACTGTCAATTTTCCTGCAATGCCCACCACCTACCAGTCTAATGGTGCCCCAGCTGCAATGAAATACACAGTAGTGAGTAGTATGGGACACAAGAATTTGGTAAACTACTGTGTATATTGTTGTTTTAACCTTGACTTGCTGATGCATTGTGAATCTCATCCCTCACATACCCGCAATGTTTGAGAAAGAGTACTTGTACGGTTTGTATAGAAAGTATGTAATAACCTTTTATCAAGGTTATTTTAACACAGTTTTGCTATTATAATGCACTTGTTATTACACTTAAATTCATCATTGTACAATCTGACATTGTATGAATGCATTCGTAGATCTGAAGATGGTAACCATGCTTACCAAAACCGGTATTTGACAATAAAGGTTATTTAGAAGCGATCTTGGCTAAGAGGTTCACCTTCTCTCAAGTAATTAATACAGATTGCCCCTCAAGATAAGTAAACTAATGAAGTAATTGTAGTATTAGCATTCCTGTAGTATTAGTTTTTTTTAACTAAACATTAGGAATAAATAAGTAATACATAAATTTATTATTATCCAAAGAAAATGTGATTTGTACGGTCTATTTTAGCTTCCCAGATAACTGGCTATAACTGTGAAGGAGATATATATATAACAAAGATGATGTAACTTACCAAACAAAAGCGTTGGTATGTTGACAGACACACAAACACACACACAAAATTCAAGCTTTCGCAACCCACGGTTGCTTCATCAGGAAAGAAGGAAGGAGAGGGAAAGGCAAAAGGATGTGGGTTTTAAGGGAGAGGATAAGGAGTCATTCCAATCCCGGGAGTGGAAAGACTTACCTTGGGGGGAAAAAGGGACAGGTATAAACTTGCGCGCGCACACACACACACACACACACACACACACACACACACATCCATCTGCACATAACAGACACAGCTTGTGTCTGTTATGTGCGGATGGGTGTGTGTGTGTGTGTGTGTGTGTGTGTGTGTGTGTGTGTGTGCGCGCGCGCGTGCGTACTAGTGTATACCTGTCCCTTTTTCCCCCCAAGGTAAGTCTTTCCGCTCCCAGGATTGAAATGACTCCTTATCCTCTCCCTTAAAACCCACATCCTTTCGTCTCTCCCTCTCCTTCCCTCTTTCCTGATGAAGCAACCGTGGGTTGCGAAAGCTTGAATTTTGTGTGTGTGTGTGTGTCTATCAACATACCAACGCTTTCATTTGGTAAGTTACATCATCTTTGTTTTTAGATATATTTTTCCCATGTGGAATGTTTCCCTCATATATAATCAATGAATACATAAATATTGATGCACCTCAGTATACCCACATCTAGTGGAGTCACAGTGAGCTGTGAACAACAGAGAAACTCTGGTCAGCAGGGTGTAGGTGGAAAGGTGGCGGGTGGTGGAGAGAGAGAGAGAGAGAGAGAGAGAGAGAGAGAGAGAGAGAGAGAGAGAGAGAGAGAGAGAGTGTTCATCACTACTTTTGTCAGAAATCACTGCAGAATAAACTACCAGTGTAAAAACTTGTGTGCTATCATGCCAATCCATGTTTTCGTCTACCTTGTACTAAGTTTTTGACTATTGGTGTTACTTCGATTTGAAAACATTTCTGTCTACTTTAATAAGATCACTTACCCCATTAAATTCATTTCCAAGCTGAGGCATCCGGACACCAGGACGAGGTCCTGCAGGGTAGCGAGGGCCCATGAATGGCTGTAACAAATAAAGGAACTCTTGGCAACACAGTCTCCAAGCACAATAAATTTTGAATGGTTTTTGAAACAGCAATCTGCTTCAGTGCTTATCCCTGAAATCAACCATTTTTTTAACAAAAGTGTAATTTTTTTATGTAACAACATCCTGGAAACAAAATATAAAAACATATTTTGTCAGAATATGTTAAAATATCTGCAAGCATCACAGAAATCAGTGCTATTATACTTTTATTTCTAACTTACTTATATATGCTTGGAAAGTACAAGAACACATTCTTCAAATAGTCCTACTTCAGTTTATAATTCCAACTGACAACAGCAAAACTGTTTCATTTTGGCTAAATAATATATTGTTTCCAAAAATAAATTTACACACTATATTTGAGTCTAAAATATTTCAAGATAAATATATCTTTCAGACCACAATTTCAAGTCGCACAGTTTTATGGGGGGAAAAATCTGCATTGGGTGAGGAAGGTACCATAGCATTACCTTTACCAAACAGATCAGCTAAGATTTTTGTATTTTTGTTTTTTAGTTCACTAATTAACTTTTTAATTTGCTCATACCAGAAACTGTTTATACACCAGATAAATAAATTTGTACACAGCAACTGGTGGTTCAAATGGCTCTGAGCACTATGGGACTTAACATCTGAGGTCATCAGCCCCCTAGAACTACTTAAACTTAACTAACCTAAGGACATCACACACATCCATGCCCGAGGCAGGATTCGAACCTGCGACTGTAGCGGTGACACGGTTCCAGACTGAAGTGCCTAGAACCGCTCGGCCACAGCAACTGAGAGTACATATACCAGACATAAGAGCATAAATGAAAATGGAGTGTTTAAATGATGATAAGAACTGCTCAGTTTACACAAAAGGCAGAAAAAAATTTTGCGCCACACTCATGACTTACGCTGTAAGAGTTTACCTCAAACTTTTTTCTTAATACTCTTTGAATCACAGGAAATCACTGAATATGGTAAACCATGGAATGAAAGTAAAAGTAAATATCTATTTTCATTGCAGATCAGTAGAGTGCACTGTGTCACTGTGGCCAGTGTACACAGTTCAACAAGCCTCCATGCTTAGATGATGTTCTCACTGTCACCTTATTGTAATAATAGGTTTCCAGCACAAGAAATTGCCAACCAAATTTGCAATGTCATTCAAAACTTCAACCATTATCTTGTGACACAAAACATTGAAGATCAACATCTCAATGGGCACCCACATTCAACAACACCAGTTGCTGATTACTACCAATTACGTCTTATGGGTAACCCCTAGCAGAAAGAAACAGAAATGTGCACAATCTTGTGTCAACCCAGACAGTCTCCAAATGATCAATATGGTCTCTAGGTATCCATTGTGAAGTACAGTACCAACTGCCTGTTCTTTGCTGCATTACCCTGCTCCCCAGCCTAAGTCATGTCTTGGGTCAGTACCAGTCTTTTATCTGACCGAGTGTAATTTGAGAGTCAAGCAGTATTGAAACAGGATACTTGAACCTATTGTCCACCCCTACAGTCAACATTTCGGTGATGGATCAATCTTTCAAAACAAAGCAGGCACATACTACATACACCTTGTGAGAATCTTCCTCCAAAAGGCAGGAGTCAACTGAATGGAACGACCAATGGTAACATGGTACTTTATGTTACCCAGCAGCAGATCTTGACTTCATAGATGTGCAGGGCTATGCTCTTTGAACAGATTACCTTTACTTTGGTTATGATTTTGTTAACATATCACAGTGAAGTTGCCACACACACACACACACACACACACACACACACACACACACACACACACACAAAACTGCAAGAATGCAATCCCCAAACTATGGCTATGGAAGCAACCAAATGCATATATGTAAATAGTCAGACTGTTATTGTACACAACTTTGAATAATGTGTAACGCACTACTGTGATAAAGACATTCCATGTCATAAAAGTAATCATGATTAAGATTTATGCAAGATTTACCTAATCCATTCTTACTAACTATGCCAACCTCAATGACAGTGCCCAGCTTCCTGCAAAGAAATTTACAAAATCTGTTACTAAACATTACATAAAACAATCTAATCATACTCCTTGTTCAGATTACAAGAAAAGGGAGAACTGGTAAACACGGTGAGTGGAGTGTGGAGAAACAAATCTTGTTTGGTGAAAAACTAATGGCCAGTTCCACTTTACACAACCACTTCTTCTATTTCACCAATACGATATATTCCAGTTTTATGAATGTACTTCACATCCTGCATAAAAACATACTGTTACATTATGTTTCTTCTTCATGACATGTACTGTAAATTCATAATTAATTAACCAGAATTCAACACTGATAGTCTCCTAATATGCCAACAAAAAAAATTACAGATTGACATACACAAATAATTTGATCATTTATTTACAGATGTGGAAAACTACACAGATGCACTCACGCAGTAATTTCCTTTAACACTTCAACACATACACAACATATTAGTATGATTAAACTAGTTTTTATAAATTACAGAAACACCACAAATGTAGTAACAACTGAAAAACTACTGTGTCTGCAATATCCACAGCCTCTGCCTCTGACCATGGCTACCCCCATACACATATGGAGCAACAAGCTGGTTGTGCTCCTGCTCTGCAGGGGACACTCCCTCAGCAGATCCAGATATCAACAGTTCAGCAGGCACAGTGTATCAAGCACAACAAGGTGGATTAATTCCTAAACATGTTATTCTTTTTTGAAGTACAACTCCAGCTGGCACCACAGAAATTTGCAGCACTAGCTTCACCATTCACCAGAAGAGGCGCCAGCCACAAGACCAGTGGCACACACATTCCTGACAACAGCACCACTATCTAGAGTATTACTTCATTTTTGCAAATGATGCGCTATGCAAGAATCAAGCAAATATCACTACAATGCGTGTGTATTTAGGAAGGCCACTCTCAACCATTTCAGTTCACTAAGCCAGTGCAAACAGTTCCAATGCACAACAATCACCAGGATCTACTCCTGACAGTTCCAGCAGCTGTCCAATCTGGAAGGCACTCACTGTAGGCACTACAGATTTAGTTATAAGTTAGCCCAGGGATAGGCCTTGAAAAACTGAACACAGATCAATCGAGAAAACAGGAAGAAGTTGTGTGGAACTATGAAAAAAATAAGCAAAATATACAAACTGAGTAGTCCATGTGCAAGATATGTAACATCAAGGAGAATCTGAGCTCAGGAGCGCCGTGGTCCCGTGGTTAGAGTGAACAGCTGCAGAACGAGAGGTCCTTGGTTCAAGCCTTTTCTCGAGTGAAAAGTTTAATTTTTATTTTCAGACAATTATCAAAGTTCAGGCACTCACACATAATCAACTTCGCTCTCCAAAATTCCAGGACATGTTCAGATTTGCTTGGACATATGCAGGATTTGACGGTCTACACACGGAAACATTTGAAAACGTAAAAAATATGTTTTGACAGAGCACAGGGAAAACTGTGCGACTGTGAAACTGTTGCATTTATTTGTTGCAGTTTATGTGACAAACTCTTATGTTTTCATCACTTCTTTGGGAGTGTTTATCACATCCACAAGAAAACCTATATCGGGCAAGGTAGAAGAATCTTTTTACACATTCGCCAAGTGTGCAAGTTAGGTGGGTCAACAACATATTCCTGTCATGTGACGCACATGATGTCACCAGTGTCGTATAGAATATATTAGACGTGATTTCCTGTGGAGGAATCGGTTGACCTATGACCTTGCGATCAAATGTTTTCGGTTCCTATTGGAGAGGCACGTCCTTTCGTCTACTAATCGCACGGTTTTGCAATGCGGTGGCAAAACACAGACAGTAAACTTATTACAGTGAACAGAGACGTCAATGAATGAACGGACAGATCATAACTTTGTGAAAATAAAGAAAGTAAAATTTTCACTCGAGGGAGGACTCGAACCAAGGACCTCTGGCTCCGCAGCTGCTCACTGTAACCACGGGATCACGGCGCCCCTCAGTTCAAGTTGTCCATAATGTTGCTTATGTTGCGCATGGACTACTCAGTTTGTATATTTTGCTTATTTTTTCATAGTTCCCCATAACTTCTTCCTGTTTTCTCAATTGATCTGTGTTCAGTTTTTCAAGCCTTTCCACTGTGTCAATTTATAACTAAATCTGAGGGGGGTGTGATGGGGAGGTTCCCTTGTCAGTAGTTGCCATCATTATACAAAGGAATGGATTTTGATTTTTCATCAGTAAGTGCCAGTGCTTAATCAACTTGGGATTTATTATCCTGACTGTCAACAAGTTCAGTTACTCCAGTCATTGTGATTCCTTCTGTGGAATTTCTTCTCTTTCAAGTATTTGTACATGGACAGAGACTAAATATTACTGTTTATCAAGCATTAAGTTGTGGTACAATTTGTTTGTTATTGTGTGACACTGGTAGTCAAGAGGTGTATCTTGCATTTTTGGATTGAAATAAAAATCAATACTAACTGCACACTACCTCAGACAATCAGTTATTGAGTGTGTGCTATTAAGTAGGACACATCTGTATCAATTTGATAGAACTCAGCCACAAGGTAGCATAAATGACATGGCATAAACATAACATGAGAAGAACTCAAGTAGTAAATGTCTGTCTAATTGTAGAAAATGTTCGGGGGGGGGGGGGGGGGGATAAAAAACAGGAGTATAAATAGTCCATTAAATTTCAGGCATGCAGCCATGCAAATAAAATTTCTTCCACTGATATTTTAGCCACATATCTTCCGACCACCCTCAGAGTGAGTTACAAGACTGATGACAAGGTGCCAAGTGCAGCCTTATATGCTCCACCATGGTGGTACAGCGCTTACGTGTCACAGGCGCTGGTCACCGGCAAAGAGATACGCTTACACATGCGCCGCCGGTGGTGAAGGCATACAAACATTCGATTTTCTTATCGATGTATGTTCGGTACTGGGCTTACGTGTCACAGGCGCTGGTCGCCGGCAAAGAGATATGCTTACACATGTGCCGCCGGTGGTGAAGGCATACAAACGTTCGATTTCCTTATCAAAGAATGTTCGGTGGCAGTGACACCATGACGACTTCTCTGCAGTTTAATTACCCCACGATCCAGATTCCATGCTTTGTCCAAATTAAAACCATTATCTCTATTTACTAAATTATTAGCTAATCTAATCTCTATAGCTTCCTTGAAGAAAGAATCCCAAGAGGAAGAGGTGAATGTTACAGTCTATCCCTGTAATTCATGGAATGCCTTGTATCAATACAATGTTCAGCCACAGCTGACTTGTCTGGCTGTGATAAGTGTGTGTATCTTCGATGTTCCACACATCTCTAATGAACAGTGCATGTTGTTTGACCTGCAGATAACTTCTCACAATTTTTGCAAGGAATCTGATACACACCCACCTTACAAAGCAATAAATTGTCCTTTACAGAGCCGAATAAACCTGTTACCTGTGTGGGAGGCTGGAAGACCAACTTAACACAATGTTTCTCGAGAATATGGCCTATCTTCGAGGAAAGAGCATCCACATAGGGCAAAAACGCACTTGATTTGAAGGAATTACTATATTCTTCCCAATCACATACCTGCACTTTAGATTATATACTGAACGCTTTACGAATTTCTTGCGGAGAAAATCCCTTTAAAAATACTCTTGAATGTGAGCTCTTCTTGTAAATTATCTTTATCGGATATATAGTGTGCCCTATGCACTAAGGTCTTAAGGACACCTATGGTCTGTCAAGGGTGATGGCAGCTACAGGCATGCAAATATAGATTTGTATGTGTTGCTTTATAATATACGGCATGTCCTAAAGTGCCATCAACTTTACGGTGAACAACAACATCCAAAAAGGGGAGACAGCTGTCTTTTTCTATTTCCATAGCAAATTTGATACTAGCATGGATAGAATTCAGATGTTCAAGACATCAACGTAATTCATCCGTCTCGTGTGGCCATACTACACACGCTTATCACATCCTGACAAGTCAGCTGTGGTCGAATTGATACAAGGCATTCCATGAACTACAGTGATGTGAAAATTGTAACATTTACCTCATCCTTTTGAGATTCTGTCTTCAAGGAATCTTCGCCCGCATCTCGTGGTCGTGCGGTAGCGTTCTCGCTTCGCACGCCCGGGTTCCCGGGTTAGATTCCCGGCGGGGTCAGGGATTTTCTCTGCCTCGTGATGGCTGGGTGTTGTGTGCTGTCCTTAGGTTAGTTAGGTTTAAGTAGTTCTAAGCTCTAGGGGACTTATGACCACAGCAGTTGAGTCCCATAGTGCTCAGAGCCATTTGAACCATTTTTTCAAGGAATCTTCAGAGATTAGGTTAGCTAATATTTTAATTTTAATAAATAGAGATAATGGTTTTAATTTGGACAAAGCATGGAATCCGTATCTTGGGGTAATTAAACTGCAGAGAAGTCATCATGGTGTCATTGCCGCCGAACATACATCGATAAGCAAATCTGATGTTTGTACGCCTTCACCACAGGCAGCAAATGTGTAAGCATATCTCTTTGCCACCAACCAGCGTCTGTGACCTGCATGCGCAGTACTCCCGCGATGGAGCTTGTAAGGCTGCACTTGGCACCTTGTCGTCAGTCTTGGGACTCACTCTGAGGATGGCCAGACAACACACGGCCAAAATACCAGTGGAAGAAATTTTATTTGTGTGGCTGCATGCCCAAAATTTAATGGACTACATTACGCCTTGAGAAGTTGAAAATGCACAGGAGTATAAATGCTGTACAACCAATTTGCCTAGTGAGCAACGTATGAAGGGCAGGACAGGGGAGTGTTAATGTGCCAAGAGTCATAGGCAAGTGACTGTATGTACCACATGCATGGTAGGTCAAACTAGAATTCACTACAGAATACTATTAGTGGGGCCAAAATGAAACATTCTCAGTTCAGTACAAAGACTGTGTCAATATGATTACCTCTTTTTCATTACATCAGTACATGTTTCATGAAAACTTAACTTCAGCTCTACATGCAAAACAGTTTTGTTTCTATTGATTTTTAACTGTAACTGTGTGGTTTCATTTGAAGTAGATTGACTGAAGTACAAAGCCATAATAAAATTCTTTGTTTGACGTGATTTGCATATACGTAAATATTTCTTGGAAGGTTTTGGATTATGCACTCCTACTTTATGACCAAATAAAAATTGGGTAGCTGTGATCAAAATGTGACTATACTTTATTTGCACAAAGGACATTCAATTACAACAACAAATGAACACAAGAAAGCATACAATACGTCTGAAATATCTTTCTTCGGGACAATGAAAGGGTATCTCATACCCAGAAAATCATGAAATCCTAAGAACAATTGTTACATACAACTCACTAATTTGGTACCACGTGACTACTGTCTGTCACCACATTTAAAGAAATTTAGAGGCAGAAAATGTTCTGAATTCACTGAAGATGCTCTAGTAGCCAGGGATGGATATTTTGTACCCTTACATAATCACACTACTGATAATGAGTCTGCTCACTATAAAAACAATGAACAAAGTACATGGACCTTTGGACATGGACATTTCTCGTTACCAACTGACATGAGAAAGACATTAGCATTTGCTCTATGAATATTTGAAAGAGAAACTTAATAGGCTATGCCTTCACCAAAGAAATGGAGAGGAAGATTACCTGCTAAAATATCTAGTGCTGATTTAGAAAGAGGTCGGTGCAATGTAAAAAAAGTTGGCACATCTTTTATACAAGAATCACAATCTCCCAATGTCAGGCCATAAAAGTTTTATTTTACTTACTGCAGGAATAGTAATTACTGCAAAATGTGTGGCCATACATACTGTTCATGTAAGTGTTTTATTGGCATTCAAAACACTGGTGTTTCCAACTTAGCAGCATATGGCATACACTCTTACTTGATCCTTTGTCAATTATACTAAAAGTAAGTATACTTGCACCCCTCAACACAAGCAATTTTTGTTTCAATGAATACCAGAACACTCACCACCCTGCATTACATACTTGTCAAACGCATTATACATCACAAGCAGAATAATACCAAGAATGATAAGCCCAAGAATCATTACTGGAACATGTGATGCAATCATTTATCATCTATACAAGCCTCAATGGAAGTGAAATCCAGCACAAACACATTTCTTTAGAGTACTGCAAACACATCTTATGGGATTCAGCTCAGTATATTGAGTTACCTTAGGGGGCACTGAATCTTCTGCTGTTTGAGATGTTCTACGTGACTGAGTGGTGGTGTGCTACATGAAGTCTTCATATATCTTTAAATGTACACACAAACCACCTCCTCATACACGGGCACTGCCTTTACCAAAGGTATCAATTTCACAGATGTTTGATAGCTATCGACCCACTTCTGTTACATCAAAAGATGACCAACTTCAATTACAAATGAATATGATATGTGATATAGTCTCAAGTATTTTAGGCATAGCAGAATGATGACAAAAGTTGTCCAAGGATGGCATATGTTGAGCAGATTGTACCTGTTCAGACAGCCAACAAGTATATGGTTGGCAAACCCTTCTTTGTTGCAGTCACACAACAGGGATGACACTACGCCAGTATGATGTAGATGTTTCCTATAGCAACAGTTGTTGCCTGAAAGTATGTTCTAGTGTTCTTGAATCTTTTGGAGCACTGTCATTTCTGACACCAGAACTTAGTCATCAGCACCAGTTTAATTATAGTGTAATATCTGTATTTGTATTTGTATTTGAATCGCTCTTGCCATTTTGTGTACCACTTTTCTTGGAATACCAGTTCAAGGATGTCAAAGACCTCTGTGGTTCTATGTTCCCTCTCTCTTTTGTAAGTAGCTGCAGTAGCTGGATTGTCTGCTGTTTCATTTCCCAGAATGCCACAGTGAGCTTTTTATGCAGCACGCTAACACTAGTTGTGAGCTCTGGTATCAAGTTTGCAATGTCATTTGCCACTAGATGATTGCTCCATCCACTGTAGAGGTATCTCTGTTATTCCAGTGCTGACCTGGAATTGTAGGAAGTAACAATCTGATCATCTAGATACCTATCAGCATTCAGTGGCGGTCATTGTACAATCATAATTTCAGCTGTCAATCTTTATGTCCTTAGATAGCATGAATTTCTAATCCCTGTGACACTCAGTAGCCAATCATCTCTCCCTTCCAATGGCTTCACAAAGGGTGGACTGTAATTATACTGGAGTTGAGGTAATTTTTAATAGCAACAAATCCCCACCACCAGAAAATTTAGAGTCCTGATCTATTCTTTGCTAAATAATGCCAAATGACATATTTTCATTACAAATTATTTTCTAGTTCTACTAAAACTAAAAGGATTAACATTTAAACACCTGCCTCTCTTCATCTGAGGCTTGGTATGCATCCAATCTGTCAAGGGCTCTTCATCACAGTTCCTTCAGTAAATGACCTCTGTATGCCAGATGCCCTCCCACTCTCATGTCACTAACAGTCATCATACTTCCAAACATATGGTTGTCTGCTATGTAAGGATTGCAGTGCCACTGCTTTTGATGTGTACATTTTGTGCTCCACCACTGCACTAATAACACAGTAACATAGACTGGCAATGGCAAGGACAGCGTTTCTGAAGAAGAGAAATTTGTCAACATCGAGTATAGATTTAAATGTCAGGAAGTCGTTTCTGAAAGTATTTGTATGGAGTGTAGCCATATATGGAAGTGAAACATGGATCATACATAGTTTGGACAAGAAGAGAATAGAAGCTTTCGAAATGTGGTGCTACAGAAGAATGCTGAAGATTAGAAGGGTAGATCACATAACTAATGAGGAGGTATTGAATAGAATTGGGGAGAAGAGGAGTTTGTGGCACAACTTGACTAGAAGAAGGGATCGGTTGGTAGGACATGTTCTGAGTCATCAAGGGATCACCAATTTAGTATTGGAGGGCAGTGTGGAGGGTAAAAATCTTAGAGGGAGACCAAGAGATGAACACACTAAGCAGATTCAGAAGGATATAGGCTGCAGTAGGCACTGGGAGATGAAGAAGCTTGCACAGGATAGAGTAGCATGGAGAGCTGCATCAAACCAGTCTAAGGACTGAAGACCACAACAACAATGGAAACACATGAATTTTATATAATCACACTTCTTTAAGTAACAACTACTATCAACAGATTTCTCTCCCCCACCTCACTCACCTCTACTAATGGCAGAATTTAGAACTATCAATACTCATAACCCAGAAAAAGGTCTGCCCAGGAAGTACACTGTTTTTATGCTCACTACTAGTGTAACGTCTTTCAGCTGAAGATATCATCAGAATTTTTTATGGAAGGAGGCCTTAAGAAACTAGTCAAATGTTTTCTCAAATGGTTGAGTATCAGACACATACATGCTGAACCCTCACTAAGTGACAAAGGATGCATAAGTGGTTACTGGAATCCTATTGCCAAAAACAAAGGGAATGTATGTATCTAACAGATCTCTAACAGAAAAGTTAATGGTCAGCCTGTAAGGTTTCTACTATGTTTACCACCACATGGAAACAGTACAGCAACGATTTTTTGTTTACAGTTATCATATACTGCCAGTGTTTACTCCAGAAATTGACTCATTTTTGAGAAAATAATATCTTTGGCATGAATGTGAATTTACACTAACTATAGATGAGAAACTAACTGCTTGCTAAGTATATTTATCAATCTACCAATAGAGAATACACAACTTGATACACTATATACAAGATATCCAGCCATTTTTAAAGACTTTTATCATTACAATACATGAATTAGTTTAAGAATTTTCTTATTTATCAAAAGTCATCTACATTTGAATCATTTCATATCTTTAGCTAACACAAAAGTGCTTGAAAAGAATCACTCTGATCCTTTTATGGAACTGCATCCAAAATTACAGAATACTTCTTTGTGTTTCCTGAGTAGCATCATAACTGCCTACTTTCAGATTGAACTTCATGGAATAACCATCCGCTGTCATCAAGGCAGCCGAGTATGCAGAAAAGATTGTGATTACTTTCCTGGCCAACATATCCCATGAATATATTTGCTCTGTGATCTTATGTATTGTTGTAGAATAAGCAGTAATCCTCCTCTGAACTTTTAACTCCAATTCAAAAGATTCCCACTTCAAATGATTGTGAACACAAAAATAATTATCAGAATTCAGTTTCTTTTTATTTTCATAGAAACTTCTTATGACCAATGTCTTTAAAATTGAAGCAAGCATTTGGCAGCATTTTTCTTGCATCTTTTGCACACCCATTTTCTATGATTCCCTTTTTTTTTTTTGTTCATACACATTGCACTGCTGTTTTGTGGGTGACTCATAATGGAGAGACCATTTCTTGTCTCTATTTACAATCAACTTTTAAGATTTTTCCACTTTGTCTTGAAATGGTCCATTCTTAAACATTTTTGATTACATTAGCAAAAAACTATACATAGGTATAAAAATTTTGTTGACACTACTTAGAGAATTACCAAAAGCTCCCCAATGATCTTACATAAATGTGTCCTGTCTAATGCAATAGATTTCACGCAATTTCTTCACTTTTTTTCTTCAGTGTGATTTCTTCAAAACTCTGGTGCTTGTGGATGGTCCTCACTATCCTCCTTTGCTATTACTGAAGAGAACCGTAACAGCGAGTTACTTTCTTGGTCTTCTTATAACTCGAATGACGAATTGCTCTTAGTGAGTGTGAACATACTTGGGGTCAGGTTCATCACACAGTTAAAAATTTTCTATGCAGTTAGAATCCAGTATTTCAGAATGAGACGGGAACAACACACTAAACCATAGCTCTTCAGTCATGGTTTGAAAAACATGGTAATTAAATTCATCATTTACCCTAACCACTATAATCATCTGATGACAACAGTACTGCCGGCCGGCGTGGCCGAGCGGTTCTAGGCACTACAGTCTGAAACCACACGACCACTACGGTCGCAGGTTCGAATCCTGCCTCGGGCATGGATGTGTGTGATGTCCTTAGGTTAGTTAGGTTTAAGTAGTTCTAAGTTCTAGGGGACTGATGACCTTATAAGTTAAGTCCCATACCGCTCAGAGCCATTTTTTGAACAACAGTACTGAGGTATTACTGCAAGTAGCAGACCTACCTTGCTTCTTTGTCTTCTTGAAACCATAACTCTGACTTTGCAACACAAATTATAGAAGAATTAGCCCAAAACAAAATGTTTGTACACTTTAGTGGAGTATAAATGAATAGAGGTGAAACACTAGATACCTACATAGGAATCTGTGTGAGCCTCAATTTCCGTTGTTGGCTTATCACTATTACTTTCCGTGAATATCGCTAAGGATGATTTACAAACAGCTTTAATTATTAAAATAATTACTCACTTTTAAAAGCACTGTTTAAATCTATAATGATGTTTTTGACTGAATGCAGGTTTGTGAAAAACCACACAAATGATATACAAAACTTTAACAGTTGGTTTATCACAACTTATAGCTGATAACAGATATTCTTTAATTACATTTTTTGTTGTTCTAGAGATTGGTAATTGTTTTGGCTATACTCCTTACTCAAAATCACAACACTATTTCTGCAACACCTTTTGTGCATATTATTGGTCACATATTTATTCTGGTGTCTGTAATTTGATTTCACAACTCTATAAAACCTTTTATTTATTATACTACAAAAAAGTAAAATATAGGCAAGTTTCTTTAAGTAAATGATTCTGTTAAAACATGGGGGAAAAGCAGAATAGGAAGTGACAAGTGATGCAAGAGTTAAATATTTATCATCTGAAGTACAAACTTTTCTATCACCTGAAGTACAAACTTTTCAGTACTTGCTAAGTAAGTTGATATGTGGTAACACATGGCAATTAATAATACTGCTGGTAATTAACGCAGAAGGTACAATGAAACAACACAGCTTACAACAAAAACTAACATCAGCATTGTGACAGAAATAACAGTATTAGTTTTATTCAGTCACTGTCACTGAAACACAATAAATAAGAAATAATTGTTCACATAACTTGCGGCAATGAACCCAGGTGACATCTTTAACAACCGCCAATATTTTGAAAGGTGCGCACCCTGTTATTTTCAAAGCACAAACATAGGAATGAGGTGTTGTGCAAGGGAATTTAAAACCCTGGTTTGCAGAGCATATCCGGAAGATAAAATGAACATAAACACAGGCGTGCAACCCCCCCCCCCCCTCCAACTACACACACACACACACACACACACACACACACACACACACACACACACACACACACACTCTGTATACACTAGCACCCCACCACCAAACCAATGATAAAATGATGATAGGGATAGCATTTGAATGACTGACATTTCAGTAAGTTCTGATGTGGCATCTCTTCACTTGCATTTGCACAGTTTGTTATGGTTAACAGAGGTCCCTATTAAAACATATGTTGACTTCCATTTACTTTTTATTCATTAAACAATGCTATTAACAGATGGATGGAGTAGTGGTGGCAATTTGTTTGCGGAAGTCTTTGAGGAACATGCCTTGGAGCCAGTGGCATTGAAACTTGTGAGTTTTTTCAAATGTATAGAAGATACTTTTGTTGTCTGACCTCATGGTTGTGATTTAAATGGCTTTTTAGAACATCTGAATTCAATCCGCCCAAACAGCCGTTTCACAACGGAGATGAAAAAGTATGGTATCCTTCCCTTCCTTGATGTGCTAGTGAGGAAGAAGTTAGATGGTACACTGGGATATAGTCTTTATAGGAAGCCAACTTAGACTGATATCTACAGGCTAACAGTCATCACCATCCAGATCAGCATGAAGCAGTACTTCGTACCTTGGTTCACTCAGGGCCCACATCATGTGCGAGCTTTTCAGCTGCGTTAGCCCATCTCAACATCATCTTTCGTCAGAATGGTTGTAGTGAAAGACAGATCAGATGTGCATTGCGCTACTGACTAACTGTGCACCGAGGGAGAGATGATAATACCATGGTGGCACCAATGAATATGGCCATTTTGCATTACACAGAAATGATTTCCAAAAGGGCTGAAATATGATGTGAAATACATTTTCTGATCACCATCCATGATAGGGCCCTCTTAGGATCCATGAAGGATGATCTTTGTTTGTGTAAAGTGGGTGTCTATCATATTTTTTGCACCTGTAGAATGTCATTTATAGTCCATCAGGACCATGGAGGACAAGTATACTGAGCATGTGTGTCACACATGCTTACAACAGCTGAGAAAATCTACTACTGCAGACCATTACCTTGTTACCAATCATACTATCAAATGTAACATGGAGATTCTTGCACACCCTGCCAGCTACTGGGATGGTGTTATTAACTAAGCAGTTGAAATAAAACTAGCAAGTGACCTTATAAAGAAAGAGTGACATTTTTTATTAAATTGTGAATAGAATCTCGCTCTCTCCCGTGTCAAGAAACAGAGGAATGAAGTTAATGCTACCTTACCAGTTGGTTATTAATTTTCACTATCTGTAACTTCTTAGGCTAATCATCTTTAGTTATGTGGTGGTGCTAACATTTCCAGTGTGTGTGTGTGTGTGTGTGTGTGTGTGTGTGTGTGTGTGTGAGCGCGCGCGCGCGTGTGTGTGTGCGCGCGGGCGCGCGTGCGTGCGCGTGTGAGCACTTGTGTTTGTTGTGGAAGTGAGGGAGTGTAACTTGAGTAGCAGCAATCATTCATGCAGAACTGTCTCCATTCATGTGAATTTGATATGACACATACATAAACACTCTTGCACTAGTAGTTCGGAATTTGTAAATTTGACAAACAGTTTTACTGAAGTGAAAAAAATGTGCATTAAAATATTCTTTGTAAGGAAGATTGTATCAATAGGTCTAGGTCTCTGTTTCTTAACAAAGAAATTTTACCTACAATATATGACACTATTTAGTCTGTGGAAAAATAAGCAACCATAGTATCCTGACTCCCAAAGCTATGCAAAACACCAGTATAATTCTAACAACCTTTCCTCACTATAGTCCTGAGATGTCATCCGACAGTGTGTGTAGTGTGTGCAGCGACTGAAAGTGATACATGAACAAACAGGGTAGCACAAGCTTTTTACATTATTAAGTAACTTCTTTGCAAAACTATTGTACACTGGGTATAAACCAAATGAGGTAACACTGTTTTAAACAGACTGGCCTGGCATTCAGGAGGATGGAGGCTCCAGTCTCCATCCAGTCACACTGATTTTCTGTGGTTTCTCTAAATTACTTCTGTCAAATGCCAGAATGGTTCCTACAATAAGGCCACATCCCACTGTATGTCCCACTTTAGATAAACCACACCTGTAACTATGTAAATGGCTGCAGTTATGTTATTTTAAAATATCATTTGTAAATACTATTGCCAAACAAACTGCAACTTGTTTCCTCCTCAATGGTGAACATCCTACACTAATGGAGCTACAATGAGTCCAATAAAATGGCTTCCCAAGAAGAAGAGTAACATGCAACACCATTTCTAACAGACTGAGTTGAAGGCAATTGAAGGTGTACATCTTACGGGTAAGTACTGACTAGTGTTTCTGTCTCTTTATGTGTAACATATTTTTTATTCAGAAACAAAACACCAGTTTACTGAATTACAAGACTATTCACTCGAGTTTTGCATATTACCTACCTATCCGAAACTTGAAATAAAAGCTTCAATTGCACAAATCAAACAATTTCCAAAATTTTGGTTCTGTGTTTTCAAGTTTACAGAAACAGATGGAGAATACTTAGAAAAAGAGCACATGCAGCACTGATATTCTGTGCCTCTGATGCATTGTTACCACAGGGAAATAGTTCATCTGCACAAACAAAGGTAGTGTCATCACCTAAAAATCAAATTTTTGGAACTGTATGAAAGTTTTTTAGTCCTGGAATATGGATAAAAAAAGCAACTAAACACAAATACAAAGAAATACACTAGGTCCTGTCAAAGGAAAATCTTTGGTTTAATTGGGCTGAACTGCTACATAAACAGTGTACTCTGTGTGAAAATCAGGTGTGTTATAAAAGTATACAATATAGAATCTGGTATGCACAACATAAGAAGCATGTTTATCAAGGGTATCCAAACTGTTAAGTCAGAATTTTTCATTTGAATATGCTTAGTGAACAGAATGGGCACACTATTGTTCTATAAATACAAATGGTACAGTTTGTGGGATGTCCGTATGATATTTTTCATATTACAGTTCATCAAAATGTAAACTAAACACTCTGCAGTCACCACCAGATGGTACCAATGTCTTAGAGTGTGAGCATTGCGTCACATAACATGAGATCAAATAGCATGTGCCTAAATTTTCTAAGAGATCTAACAAGGGAAATCAGAAGCAATGTTGACCGAGCTTTGGGCTCTTGTTACATATTTCCTTGAGACTTTGTGACCATGAACAACATGCAAATATCATCTCCCACAGTAAATGAACAAATGTTAAAAACATTAAAAAACCTGTCATTGACCATTAAATGGTGGCTAATGGCAAGCACAATAAGGAATGACATTTGTTTTATGTAGCTCCATACATTTCCTCTTTCTAAGACCTAGCCAAACTCAAAGTTGGAGAAATCGATTCAGTATAAGGTTACTGAATAAGAAACAACATGCTGCTTGTGAATTTGTCTAGCTCTGGTTTCTGTGGGCAAGAACATTCGATTTCTAACAGAGTAAACACATAATGAGAAACAGATTTTACAATCATTTTTCTCACTTTCAGTTCACTCATCAACATTAATCATCATGTGAAATGAACATTTCACCTGAGGAAGACAATGAAGATAATAATGTGCCAGCTTTATAATTAATTATTCGTCATTACGAACACGATATCGTATGAGCTGAGAAGCAATGCACTGAACCACGCAATGGCGGGTTAAGTGTTTCATGTGAATGAAGATTTAGTGTTTCAGAACGGTGTGAAGTCCCATGTGACTAAAACAACAGTGTGAAATCACGCAACTAGTGAAGGTAGGCGCGGAGGGCAGGCAACAGTTTACATTATCTAGCCCTACAAAAGGAAACAGAGCACTTTGATGGCGGTTGGGGAGAGGAGGGGTCGAAGCAATTGGTTGGAGCAACATCATCACAGAATTGTTTAAGAGGCAACTGTTAGTCATAGTCACATATTTCAGCTTATATGAGTAAGTCAGAATAGCTTCAGCATTACACCACAGTAATTTTTAGCTGGTCAAGTTTGACTGTTGTGGAACTGTGTGTTTCCTACAAAATTTATTGCTTGAAATCCACTGTTAATACGACATACACTTTTTCTCATTGAAACATGCTATTCCTTCACACCTTTCTTCCCCTTCTCTCCCTCCACCATGTTACCAAGGTAAGGATTACCTGAGAAGCAAATGTGGAAATATGAGTATAATACACTCCTGGAAATTGAAATAAGAACACCGTGAATTCATTGTCCCAGGAAGGGGAAACTTTATTGACACATTCCTGGGGTCAGATACATCACATGATCACACTGACAGAACCACAGGCACATAGACACTGGCAACAGAGCATGCACAATGTCGGCACTAGTACAGTGTATATCCACCTTTCGCAGCAATGCAGGCTGCTATTCTCCCATGGAGACGATCGTAGAGATGCTGGATGTAGTCCTGTGGAACGGCTTGCCATGCCATTTCCACCTGGCGCCTCAGTTGGACCAGCGTTCGTGCTGGACGTGCAGACCGCATGAGACGACGCTTCATCCAGTCCCAAACATGCTCAATGGGGGACAGATCCGGAGATCTTGCTGGCCAGGGTAGTTGACTTACACCTTCTAGAGCACGTTGGGTGGCACGGGATACATGCGGACGTGCATTGTCCTGTTGGAACAGCAAGTTCCCTTGCCGGTCTAGGAATGGTAGAACGATGGGTTCGATGACGGTTTGGATGTACCGTGCACTATTCAGTGTCCCCTCGACGATCACTAGTGGTGTACGGCCAGTGTAGGAGATCGCTCCCCACACCATGATGCCGGGTGTTGGCCCTGTGTGCCTCGGTCGTATGCAGTCCTGATTGTGGCGCTCACCTGCACGGCGCCAAACACGCATACGACCACTGGCACCAAGGCAGAAGCGACTCTCATCGCTGAAGACGACACGTCTCCATTCGTCCCTCCATTCACGCCTGTCGCGACACCACTGGAGGCGGGCTGCACGATGTTGGGGCGTGAGCGGAAGACGGCCTAACGGTGTGCGGGACCGTAGCCCAGCTTCGTGGAGACGGTTGCGAATGGTCCTCGCCGATACCCCAGGAGCAACAGTGTCCCTAATTTGCTGGGAAGTGGCGGTGCGGTCCCCTACGGCACTGCGTAGGATCCTACGGTCTTGGCGTGCATCCGTGCGTCGCTGCGGTCCGGTCCCAGGTCGACGGGCACGTGCAACTTCCGCCGACCACTGGCGACAACATCGATGTACTGTGGAGACCTCACGCCCCACGTGTTGAGCAATTCGGCGGTACGTCCACCCGGCCTCCCGCATGCCCACTATACGCCCTCGCTCAAAGTCCGTCAACTGCACATACGGTTCACGTCCACGCTGTCGCGGCGTGCTACCAGTGTTAAAGACTGCGATGGAGCTCCGTATACCACGGCAAACTGGCTGACACTGACGGCGGCGGTGCACAAATGCTGCACAGCTAGCGCCATTCGACGGCCAACACCGCGGTTCCTGGTGTGTCCGCTGTGCTGTGCGTGTGATCATTGCTTGTACAGCCCTCTCGCAGTGTCCGGAGCAAGTATGGTGGGTCTGACACACCGGTGTCAATGTGTTCTTTTTTCCATTTCCAGGAGTTTATGCTTCTCAGAGCAGTCATCATGATACCTAAGAGAAAAATTCTCTCTTAATCTGTAAACATCCTTTTCTGTCCATGATAGTGTCACAATTACCATCATTTACTAGAATATTACATTACAATAAATATACTCTTGTGATTCATTTTGCAAGTATGAGCTCAGGAAATTTAATTTCATAGTGCTCCCCTCTCAAACATAATCAATGTACCAGCTTACCCTGCTACTAAAATCAGTTTTTCTGCTAGGCAAAATGGTCTGTGCACTTCCAAATAAGACAAACTCACCTCTTACTTGAGGACAGGATATGCTTGTCACAATCCAGTATTAAGAGAAAGTGACAGAAATAATACCAGTTTGAAAAATCAGTACCGATGTATCGATCAGGCCCAGTTGGAAGTAGCAACTAAGGGTCCCCTACCAAGGTTACAGTGAAGACTAACATATTGGGGCATGTGGAAGCACACATCTCCTATATGACTCACAGGGGGAGGGGAGAGGGGGGGGGGGGGGAAGCAGCAGCTCTATTTGTCAAGCTGGTGGAACTCAAGGATATTAGTATAGCAACTGTGATGCTACCTGTTGGCATGGTCAGTATAGCTTTAATGGCTTCAGTTCTGTCATGTGGATGGTAACAGAGAAGAACCACATCATTCTTCCCTAGTACACACAGCTCCCTGCTAAAATTGTTATGGTTGTCTCCTGGATGAAATATTCTGAAGATAAAATAGTTCCACATTTGAATTTCTGGACAGAGATTGCTCAGGTGGAAGTATTAGACAAAAAGAGAATGTCAACTGCAGAGGGTCAAAGTATTGTTAAAACACTAACACAGTGTGGAAATTACAAAACGTGAAGGTAGAAATGGAAGATAATGCATACTAGTATTTCAGGTTTCAGTAAGATGTGATGGCAACAAAGTTTTTAAGGTAGCTGGGAAACCGAGTAAAGGGTTATATGCAGAAAACACAAACAACATTGACAGTGTAATTCAGTGGATATCAAATACACATTGAGTGATATTGCCATGTTTTGCCAACCTAGGCAAGAAGTGAAAAATGATGTCCCCACTTTTTAACAACCATCGGTCTCCCTGATACCCCTCCTTCTCCACCACCACCACCACCACCACCACCACCACCACCACCACCACCACCTACATCCAATGGCACAGCAATGCAAATCTATTATATTTTAAATCATTAGACTAAGGTGACCAGACATCCTCATTTCCTGGGGACATTCCTCAGTTTTCATGCTTTGTTCTCAATTCCTTTGAAACTAACTGAGGACAACAAATGCCTTCAATTCCGTATTTTTTGTCCTTAATTTTTGAAATTCCCCAAAATAATTTAAATTGGAAGAATATGTTTAACATTTTAAATTGGTACTCAACTGCATATACCAGTGCAACCAAATTTGGCTTCAATTACTTATTTTATTTAATTGCACAAAAACAGACTAATAAACGTGTGGAACTATTTTCTGGTGCGAATGAATTTTTTGCAGTGGCTCTTTCCCTTCCCTGGAGTGAGTGGCCCTAAATTAGAGATGGGCAACTGCTTTTAGTCAATCAAATTGCTCATGATAATCACTAAACTCTAATTTTTTTAACATTTTGTTAATTAATTTTTTTATTAAACTGTTTCTTCAAGAAAGTTACTGGACTTGAAACATTTCTTCTTCTGTAGAGTAAATTTTTAGCCTTAGATTTTTTCCTTGTCTAGTCTCAGACACTCAGAGACAGACTTACAGACAAACACCAACTCATTTTTATGTATGGGTAGATTAATTGCACTTACCTTTTACTCCTTTCAAATATGCCAAAAAAACTACAAAACCTAGCTTGTGAATACATGATTAATTATCCACAGGAAATAACAGTAGAAATAAAAACATCAACAGTATCACTGATACTTGAGAAATGATCTGCAGAGACCAAAACAAAACAAGGGACTGCAACCCAGAGCACATGCCCCATTCCAGCACATGACAGAGATGAATCAAGGTCATGTTTGTTTCGGCTTTTTACTCAGTAGCAGCTCCTTTAGTTTTGAAACAGGTAGAGGCAATGCGTTCACTTTCATCAAAATAAGTCATGACTTATTAAGTAGCTGTTCCATATGCTTTTGAAAACAATTTGGTGTTTTTAATTTTTCCTCTTTTTAATTTTCCCTCCTCATTTACCCAGTTTTTTTTGTCTGAAATTAATTTTTTCTGCTCTTTGCACCCCAAAAATTTTGCTACCCTAGGTGGCAACCTGGTCTTGCCTAATGGTAAAAATGACACTGCACACACTGTAATCATGCAAGTATACACACCAAAGGATGCACCTGACAGTGAAACTAAAGAGGAAAGTGATAACATTGTTGACCTCATAAAATATATCAAAGAGCATGAGAATTTAATCACAATGGGGTACTTTAATGCAGTTTTAAGTGAATGTAAGGAACAGAAAATAATGTGAGACTTTGGTTTTAGCAACAAAACAAGAGAGGAGAAAGATTAATAGAGTTCTGTGCTGGGCATGAGTTAGTCCCTGCAACTACACTTTTCGGTAGAATTAAGTACACATGGAAGATATCGTGGCATCAGACGATATTAAAATGCCTATTTTTTTAAAAAAACAAAAATTCAGTACTCGGGTTAAGAATTGGACGAGTTATACAGCGCTAGCACTGTTAGTAAGATATTGGTGTGGTATAGGTTAAAGAGGCTGAAAAGTTTGATCTACACAAGTTCAAGAAATTAGAAACTGCCTGCCTTGGAAGAGAATGTGGCAAAAGAAATAATGATACTTCAAAGTGCTACTGATGTGGAAAACTGATGGAATTACATTTACTGCACTTCTTTTGATGTATCAGATCAAATATGAAAAACCCTGAAAAAAAAGCATCCAAGGGAAACAGATGAGATAATGGAATTAATAGAGAAATTATAAAAATATAAAAATGTAGAAAATGAACAACAACATTATCTAACTCAGAAAATGAAATTATGCAGAAATGTAGAAAAGCTAAAGAATTATAGACTGAGAGAAGATATCATGAGATAGATACACAAATGAAACAGAGTAATATGGATGCTGCACAATGACTAATTAAACAATTCCTTTAGGAAACACAGAACATGAAGTACAATGACTGGAAATGAAAAGGGTAATTGGAAGCACATGATGGTGGGAACATGTAAACAATACTTGGAGAAATTTTACAATTGCCAATGAGAAATTATGCCACTTGAAAATGGGGACACAGTGCATGAATATGATAAGAAAGATTTAGTATCAGCTTTTGAATTTCAGAAACCTTTGCATAATCTCTGAAAGTATAAGTACCCAGCTATTGATGAAATATTAGTTGACTCTTATGGGTATCAGGCCAAAGACCGAAAGACCAAACAGTGTCTACAGGGAAAAAATTCATGTAATCACAAAATCTGTTTATCCTAAGTCGAATACTAAAAATACTGACCAGTGGGGTGCATTGTGGGATATGGAAAAATTGCAGATTATTACGAACAGTGTTTTAGAGGTCCAATGTCAATGTATATTGTTAAATAACATGGGTTAAGAACAAATATTAAATGTCTGTACCACGTCCAAGTGCAGCAGAACTGTATTAATGGATAAACTGGAGAATAACAGGGTGGAATGGTGGCAGTGGAGTGTAGTAGCATGAAGGCAGGTATATTGCCAGATTGTGGTCACGCACTTCCCTCCTTCATAGTATTCACAATGAAGAGTGAGCAGGCCATTCCCCATTATCTCTACTGCACTAGAAGATATTCCGCAAAGACATACTGACCCTTCCGCAGCTCACCTTTATGGTTCATTCGTGACGCAGTGTGCAAATATGCCCACAAGTGTTTATTTTCCATGAAGTGAATTAACACTGCATGATACACACACATGAATTACTAATAAAACTGACACAAGAAACACACATGGGCAGAATCGACATAAATCTCTGCCCACTGTTGTACTCGTACATTGCTACAGGGGAATTTATTCTTAGTTATCCTGTATGGCAGTTGCTGTGCTCTTCTGGGAAAGGCAAATTCCCCCACCATGAGTGTTGCTTGCTTTTCAGTTTAAAGACAGACGACATGTCCCTAGCATTTCCTGTCCAGTTCTCTCATGTGAGTAGATGAGGGAAGTTCACTGAGCTCATGTTTATATGGTGGATCTACATTTATAGCATTTTACACTTGCAGACAGGCTCTTCAATGTGGTAAACAGTTTACAGCACCGGCTGCTGAGTATTTTACATAACAGCTTACTTAATAACTGCAAGTAAATACTCACTCAATAAACTTAAAATAACTCCAGCATATAAACACTAGCCCAGTGAAATTATTTTGCCTGTTCACATGAAAGAACCAGACAGAAAAAGCTGGGAACATATTGTTCGTCTGTGAACCTAAAAGTGACCAACACTCATTGTAGGAGAAGTTGCCTTTCTTGGAACAATGGAGCAACTGGCATAAAGAATGAGAGTCAGTTTCCCACTGTAGCAGTGTAAAACAGTGTGTAGAGATTTATGTTGATTCTGTCCATACATGTTTCATGTGTTAGTTTTATCAGTAATTCATACCTGTATTCCATGAAGTGTTAACACACTTTGTGGAAAATAAAAACTCGGGGGCATATCTGCACATTGTGTCGCCTGTGATTCAAAAGGCAAGCTACAGAAGGATTGGTGTATCTTTGAAATACCCTGTAGTGCAATACAGAGAATGGAAAATTGCCTGCTCACTCTTTATTTTGTAGACCTGTAAAAGAAGGAAGTGCATGACCACAATTTGGTGACATACCTTCCCTCGTGCTTCTACCCTCTACCCTCTACTCCCTTCTTTCCACCCTGTTATGCTCCCAGAACACAATTTATCCCTTAATACAGTTTTGCTGCAATCAGGTGTGGTACAAACATTTAATATTTGTTCTTAATCCATGTTATTTAACATTATACACTATTTAATTAGCTGCAAGTTTTCCATCCCCTGAAATGCAGAAAATATTAGTCCTAGAGAAAAAATAAATATGACATTTTTTCTACGAAGTTCAATGTGGTCTAATTTTGCCTGGGAAATATTTTGACTAGAAGCTGTAGTTTTCAAGATATTCAGACCTATAAATGCCCCCCTCCCACCTGCATGCACACACATACACATAGTCAGGAATTTTGGAATGTTATTCATTTACCATTCCCCAATGACTGTACAAAAATTTGTGATTTCTATTTTTCCCCCCTAATTTTCCTTTGTTGCAGTCAACAAAGAGCAAAGTAAGAATGATACAGGCTTATGACTGAAATTTATGTAAATGAGTAAGTAACGTGAGAGTTTGAAAAGAATGTAAAAAGTAACTTTAGCGCTGCAGTTGGATTGACTCAGCAAAAATTTTAAAAAATACATACATTGCATTTGAACATTTAGAGAAAACATTGAAAAATACATGGATTATTCTCAGGCAATGTGGTTATCGCATACAGGGATAGAAGGGTAATGCATCCTGTTTGCATGATGCAGAGTCATCACTGACAGAATTATACAGGATGCCAAAATCAGGAAAGGTGTAAAGCTGGGTTACTCACTGTCACCACTGATATTTGATTTGTAAATCTGAGAGCATTACCTCAGAAAATAGAATATAGTGACAAGGACTGCACTAGGCAAAATTACTTTCTGTAAAAAGGAAGATCTGTTAACATCCAGGAGCATAAATCTAGAGACCAGAAAAGACTAATTGAAAGCTAAATTTATAGCATATGTGAGTAATGAGGATGATAGAAATGAAACGATCAGAGGTGTCTGAAATGTTGCGCTACAGGAGACTGTTTAAGATCAGATGGTTTGATTAAGTAAGGACTGAAGACATCCTATACGAATCCATGAGGAAAAATACCTCACAAAGGACATAATTAATCAAAGAGAGAGAGAATGATTTGACATATATCACAACCTAAGTAATTGCCAGAAATTGAAATGGACAGGATAGTAGAAGAGAAGGTCTGTTATCCCACTGGAGTATCGACAGATCAGTTCATGTGATTTCACACGTCTAATGAGAACAGATGCCGATTTACAGACTGTCACAGATTGTCTTGGCCTCACTTGTCTCAGCACGCTGAAGCATACCACACCCTCTCCAGTGGACTTATTTACCATGACCTATTGACATTTGGCTATATTCTGGATACTGATTTGTACTCTATTATTCTCGGCCATCAAACTTTGGCTTGCAGATTGTCAGGTCTATTTTCCTAATGCAGTGTGGTTTTCGTTCTCCATTCATCTTCATGTTGTGACTACCATGAGTACACAGACTGCGTGTCTGTGCACTAAGAGGGTGGTTTGTACTGGAATGCATCCCAGCCTGATGAAGATACTGTGTTCTCCAGCACAAATGTTTGGATTATTCAGTAAATCTCCATTGGTAAGAAATGTCCACCTCTACAAGTTTGTTTTTGCTTGCCTCAAGAAGAGTTAGGATCTAGTATTTTCTGTAATTTTTGTCCAACTGGTGTTCACTAAACCTGCATTATTGAAGGACACACACACAAGAGAAAGAATCACAGGCTTAGGTATGAGTATGTAAACACGTCGTCAAAAATATAGGATGGAGTAGTTATGCTGAAATGAAAAATATGGCTGGCAAGTGGGAGGAATGGTGAAATGCATTGTATCAGCTTTAGGGCTGACGACCAATACAATAAGAGCAACAAAAACAATTTAACTTTTGTCCTGAAACTGTTGAAGAAAGTTTTAGGAGTTAATGATTTAATACTATAATGACATAACTTCCAACAAAAATACTGAGTTGCATAATGTGATGTGTTAGAAACAGAACTTGCTACAAGCAAAAGTGAATCAGAATGACTTTACTAAATGTTCTGTTCGATAGGCTGCAACAGCCTTTTCCACATTTCTTCCTGAGTAATTTGGTCTTAAGACAATGAATATTTTAATACCAAACATACATTCTCACATTTCTAATTATAGTCTCACTAGCTGAGTACCCAGTGTTGCCCAGGTATGTGTGTATTCCAATCTTCTGTTACTTCATCTCCTCATCCCACCCCCTCTCCCTGACAGACTTGTCCCACCCCCTTTCTCTGTCCATCTCATCCTCGCTCTTATATGTGTCCATCTTCTCCTTCCCCCTCTCTGTCTGTCCACTTCCTCTCCTTACCACCACCACTGCAACAGGAGACTGGTGGTTCTGACTCCCACAGCATTTCTTTCCAGATCTCAACCAATATGTGTACCAATCAAGTCTGATTTAAATCATTCCAGTGGTTTAATGAGATTTTTACCAATGGCTTCACTCACATACATACATGTCAAATACATTTCACATGTATTCAAAATATTTTGTTCATTTTTGTATTCATATTTAATCTGAATCTCTAGCAAATTTCTCTCTGTAGTTTCATTTCCATGCTGCTCAATGCTTATGACATCTTATCTCCTGAACTATGTGTCATACTATGACAGAATTTTGCAGATACAGCCAGTGGAGTATGAGCAAACTGTCTGTGAATAGAGTTAGCAGTGAATTCGTAATAAACTAGAATGTCTTGCTTCACGCGGCAGTTTTACTGCATGAACAGTAAAAATGTAGTAAGCTACAATTTTTTTCTTTTCATCATACTGTAGGGGTCATCAGGGAGAAAATGTTTTGGAGCTTATAGGAACTCAACAGCGAGGTTATCAGCACAAAATGTTTTTAAATGTTTGAAATTGTGTGTAAAGTTTGTTGCAACTTTGGAAGTGCTCTCATTCTCAAATACTGGGTGACTGAAGTATGGTCATTCATGCGTCATGCGCTACACTGCTTTTCAATGCCAGCAGCAATTCTTTGAAGTCAGTAAGTGCTATGGGTACCTAGTTTAGTTGACATTGGCCCAGTCAATTAGGAGATGTAAGATATACACCATAAACACATACATACATTTTTATAGTATGTATGGATTCATAGCCTACTCTCAAATTGGAAACAGTAATTCTCTGAACGTTTCTAGCCTCTTCAGCCACTCTGGCATCAGGGATCTGGGTACACAAAATAATGAGGTAAGTATTTCTACTTACCTGAGATAAGATTTAAACAAATAAATAGTCATGTGATGAGACTCCCTAACCCAATCACAATATGTTACAGCACCACAGTTTAAATCCTGGGACGCTTATGAAAAAATGTTAAAAGAAGTACTACTCACTTTGGGTTGTCTCACAGCAAGTAAATGGGAGACTGACATACGTAATAAATTAAGTCACACAACACATTTGTATTACATTATTTTTTTTAAAAAAAACAATGGAAGTTCACTTGACTGGAAACAGAATCAAACCATAAACTCACATTGGTGTTAAATTAGTGTCTATTACGGATTGAGATTTTACCAAGATTTGTCTCTATGCAACTTATAATACCTAGTGCACATTATTTTTACGGAGAGACTTCCAATTCTGACAACATTAAACAAACACTGATTCATGGTTCCTACTGCTGCATGTTTGGATTACTTGTTACCAGAATGTAATTGGTAGGCTATGTTGTGGGTCATTATGAAGTGTTTGTAGCTTCAGTACAACAAATGTGTTTCAAATACGTGAACAATTTAGTCAATACACACACATATGCCTCGATGAGTACTTTGAGGTTACCATCCAGCACAAAGGGGAGTCCCACACCACCTATTTACCTAAATGCCTATGAACATAAATCATTGGTAAAATCACTGAGAAATATTCAATCCATACAAGGTACAGTATGCCAGAGCTGGAACTGGCATAACTGTCCTGTTCATGCTATTAGATTCCACATCACATAGTCAGTCTTTGTTTGCTGTTGCATGCCTGTGAGAAAAATCAAGGGGTGCACAAAACATTGAATGTACAACTTATCCATCAATAATTTGAATAACATACAAATAAAGACAACATACACATAGCTTAAACTGTAAATGACTGTATCCAGTAGAAAAGTGTAAATGGCAGACTAGACATAGTACATCTGTATTATCAATTCACATCTGCAAATACCCATAAACACCCCGTAATCAAAGCCCTTAATTCATTTACACTATTTTGCATTGATCCTAATGGTTGGAACTTACATCTGCAATTCAGCTGTATTAATACTGAGCCAAACTCAAACTGAAAAACAAAAAGCACTGTTATTGACAATAAATAACAAGTTCACAGTTGATACTGACATTTGCAGTGATCCCAGCAGTAGATAAAGACTGCCTTCACTATTACAACAAATAAATGAAACTAAGCGTACCAATGTCTAATTATACATATACAAATGCGCTACTTCAGCAATGCACAAAACTACTCTTCAACCATCATTAACCTCCACCACCAATACCAAACTACAGCTTCTAACACACAGTAGCAACAGAAAAACAAATGTCTCCTGAAAAACAATAGTCCATTGATGTATGGTTTACAGTTCAAAATCCAGGCACATTTTCCCAAACATAAAACACGCACAAAACTTAGTCATCACTGGTTGTGTATTCAGTAAGCAGCTGTTAGTAACGAAGAATGTACCTTTCTGAAATAAATGAAATATGAGGAAAGTTATAAACTACCTCCATAACAGGCTTATTCCATTTGCTGGTTTCAAGTGGTGGTCCATATCCTAAGACTATTCCTATAAATCAGGTATCAGCATTTTTCCGGTTTAAAGGTCACCATAACTACAGCCATGCTTTTAGCAACTATCACAAGCATGTGCAAAATTGTGTCTTTCATTTGAGTATTTTATCTTTTGTTTGTCATACAGATGGTAAATGTGGTTACTGCACATTCAGCAGGTTGCTCATGCTGAAAAATACACTAAAAAAGCAATCTCCTGATTTTTCCAATTTATTTAGAGGATATTTTTGATACCATAAAATTATTCAGAACATAGAGGGCATTAAAAGAAACACTTTTGCAAAGTTTGAGCGCAGATATATTTCACTAACCCAAGAAAAAAAGGAAATCATAAGCAGATACCCATATTTGTATCATTTTTCTCATTATTAATGAAAAATGTTTAAATAAAACTTCGAAGTCAGAAATGCTAAACTCTTCTCCGAAATATTGTTTCAACACACACATGCATTCCACAGAATTTGTGGGTAAACAAAAATCTCTGTATCTAGTATACAATACAGTACAAACCACCGGTATATTTTTTGATGCATGATGACATTTATAGACGATGTCTGCATTGTTTTGGTTTTTATGTTGCAGTAGTAGGTGTTATTCATCCATGTTGTTTTCAATAAGCCATTTAGATCCCTGAGCCATGGCAATCATTTGATTTTGTTCTGTTTTGTGTATTGTATATGATTTTCACATACATTGGTTTTGTATACAATGGTGTGTAAAATTTGATCAGTGTCCAGTGAAAACTGGTGTATTAGGAGGAGGTGGTGGCTGGGATTATGGTCTTCGCTGTAACTATATAGGTCTAATGGAGATCTGTTTCTTAGGTAAAGCTGTCAATCCAACAGCTGGTTTAAACAACGCAGTGCTTGACAAGACATGGAAGTAGTATTACCTTGCCTTCCTTCCACCTGTGAACTGAATCATCTAGGTAGTTACAATGTGATTACAATTTAAGGAGGAGTCAAAACTGTGGTGAAACTCAAGATTTGTCAAAGTAACTAAAATTGTCAGAGGTGAAAGGTGTTATAAGTAACATGAAAATCCTTGGACTGTTCAGCAACCATTCCCCAGACCTCTGGGTCCATAGGCTATCATTTAGTTTCTCAATCCATTTTCAGAAATTTTTTCCTGGATTTTAACCTGTATCTGCATATCTGGCAATGTTACAGGTAGAAGGGTGGTCAGATGCCATTCCTATCACCACCACCACTTCTACTCCTTCTACTCCCCCCCCCTCCCCCCCCCCCCCCCCCCACTACCGGGCATAATCTGTCTGCCCCATCTGACAGTTATCTCATGTTATTGCATGTGAAAGTGTTCAAATAATTTCTAAATGTTTGTGAATCATTTAAGTGAGATGGGAGATCTCATCTATTGATTGTTTCTTGTGGCCTCAGGTCACAGATATGTCTCTGCTTACTAAGCTTGAAGCTTGTATCTTCAATGTGTTGATGAAAACATCTCCTACATGCAAACTGCAACTACACATCACTACCAGTTTTAAGATTTTTCTATGGACAGAGAATGTAGTTTACTACCCGGTAGATCCACATTTCCTCCAAGGACATTCTGATGGTGTCTACAATGACTTTTCTCAGAACAGCCTCTCAGACTTACCATTGAATCTGCCGAAGAAAATACGAAAAATCCTCTGGATTATGTATGACTGACTACAGCACATTTCAGTCACATTGTTCATGATGCACTGAATGACATCTACCATCATTTATTGATAGCCACACAGGGAAGGATCATGTTCATAGCCTGCCTGTTCTCTCAACCTCAATCCTATGAACAATTATTTTTGGGGTCACCTAATACAGTTGTTTAAGCAGCAGACACCTCTAAGAAAAATTTCCATAACATTGCCACAGAAACCTGCAAAACAATTTAACATGCTCAGACACTTGTGTTTCACCTGGTGTGACAGTCCATGATCTGATGATTGCCTGCACAAGTACAAGCAAGCAGTGGACATTTTGAATATTTGCTATATGTTATTGACTTAACTTTGTACAATTTTCTTCATAAATATCTCAAAAATTAAGGTTTCTTGGACATAGGCTTATGTGGGTTTTTCTTTCTTTTAGTGTGAGTACTCTGTCCCCAAAGTTAGTCAAAGTATTTCTGATACAGCCTGTATGCCATGGACCCTCCTTCAACTATTTCTACATATAGGTGGGTAGTTGTTCCTTTCCTATAGCTCAGCATGGGATCCCTGTTCTTCAAAAAACTTCAATAAACTTCGAACTGGGAACAGTAACAAGTAGATGAGAATGTTTCTTCCCAGAAATACATGAAAGTCGGGTATTGCCAGACTTCTGTTTTTTTCCTCTCTAAAGGCAAGAATGGTAAATGGAAATTATGAGGAACTCTCCTCTAAAATAGAGGACAACACAAAAAATATAGTACCACACCCATTTACAATTCACACTGATTTAGCAGAGGTAGGTAAGCTTAAGCTATAGCTTGATTCTCTTCAGCACATCATTCAGTGAAATATGTTTCATAGCCACATTAATTTCAATGGTGCCCCTGACAGTGCTTAAGTGAAACAATGAGCTAAACCCTTTCTTATGCAGGCTATACCTCAGTAGCTTATATGGAGAACCTCTAAAGTATGGAAGATACAGAAAGATGAGAGGCTAGTTAAGGCTTCAAGTTTGTCTGTCAGGTTTACTTGGATAACACTGATGGTAATCAGCTGCATGAAAAATTAGGTATCTGGGTTAGATGTCACATCTGGCAACCAGTATTAAGTGGTGACTAATGTTCATTACAGCATTTGCACCACTAAAAGCTAGAAATATTTCGGTTCTTCATCTTAAATACTGCCAATACATATGGCTCAGTCGTTCATAAATAAATTTTGAGAAGCATTCTTGAACACAATGATCCCAAAACTCAAAAACCTGGGCCTAATAAATGAATGTTTATATTGTGGACCCTTAATAATTGCATTCATTCCTGAAGTGTGAAGAATGATCATTATTTAGATTTGCAGTGTTCAATAATTAATTTTTAGGGAGAATGTTTAGGATTGTTCATTTACAGCTTGAAAAATACTCAGATTAAGATTGTATTTTACATGAGCTGTGTTTTGATAATAGTTAACCAGTTCATAATTTGTAACGTAAATTGACAAAACATTTAGCTCACAATTAGCACACTTTACATAGTAAAAAGTGTGTCTGATAGTAATCTAATTGTGTACGTTCTAACGTAGTATGGACTCATAACATTTAAAAATTGATTCCTATTTATGAAAGGTGAGCATGTTACTACAAAGTATCAGTATCCTATTTGCCTGCTGTAGCAGTCCCTCCCACCCATGAGAAATTAGCTGCATTCATTTATTTGTTTTTTCAATCTTTAATACCTTTTCTGCACATTGATAATACTGGTATTTTAAAATGGTAAATACAATAATTACCATTCAATGATTTTTTTAACCTGAAGAATCAATCATTTTATTTATTTTTTTAACTTGAATCAATTACGTAATTTTTCTTACATACTCGCACTGACAATGAAAACTTCCTAAATACGATAATGGTAATTTTTTTCTTTAAACTTCAGATTATGCAAATGATGAACTAGTTGTTGTAATAAAGGATATATTAAATAATTTTTGTTTGTTGTGAACTAGTTCATAATCTCTGGATTTCCAAAGTCAGTGAATTGTAATGACCAATCCTTTAATTTCAAACCCGAGTTAATTACCTTATATATATAACGTATAATATTTTTCATTTCAAATCATATAAGCATTTTATTGAAGAAATGCAAGTGTTTCTACCTTTCAACTTAGCAACAATAGGTGATATATGAGCAGTACTTGATACTGAGAACAATGTGCAAAATGTGAAAAATGCAGGTGCTGCAAAATTTTTTATTTTATTAATTAAAAAGCTATGAAGTAAGTCATACAGCTACACGTAAGATTTTTTATTTCACTTCCTATCATCCACACTTTAATCACAAATAATCAATGGGCCATGGCTTACTTTAAAAATTTGCTTCCATTGTGCGACCATGAATTTGAAAATGCACATTAAGGCTTTTCAGTAAATTACGCATCTTTCTAACTAAACTGACTTCATTTATTGAACTACTGGTACAATGTTTTATTCCATGATTTCAATTAAAATCAATGACACAAAATTTCTCCATACAACTTTTTTAACAAATCAGAATACACCTTGATATTTTGGTATGCTATTGTGATAAAAGGACCAATGTGTTAGGTTCATCTCCAGTGGAGTCTAGAGCTACCTAGTTCATTCAAAACGTGTTAATGGAACTATCATCTCTAATAACAGCACCATTGATGGAACACTAATCTGTTAACTCATTAATTAAAAGTAGCTGCATTTCATTATCTAGCATCCAATTTGCTAGATACACAAATCAAATGTTTTCTCACAGCCCAAATACTATGTTTAAGTGGAAGACTGTTGCTAATACCCACCAAAACATGGTTTTCCAGCTCATCCGTTAATGACCGACATGTCAATAACCATTTAGGCAAAAACTGCATACATGGCCCACAGGTTGCAAGTGTTATCTCTACTCTGTTTACCACACTGAACACATTTTGTTGAGTAATACAGAAACATTCCTCCTAGCCTCCTGAAGCCAGCTGAGGAGCTAATTTAATATATAGAGAGTTAAACTGATGTGCAAGCAGACAAAGTAGCATGAAGTCTGAAGGTTCACATCAGATCATAAGGACAGATAAGAGTGAGAAACTATTAGTTGCTTTCTTTATACAGATTACTGTCTTCCATTGTAGCTACAGATGGGCCACACTTATTTTGCCATACAAGTAATGGCAAATAAGTTATTTTTTGATGGACTAATAATTTATAGTTATTTGTACTGTGAAGACTGTTGAAAAACAGACCGAGAAATGCCATACTTTATTTCATGGTTTCAAAGTTTGTGTGCCATATTTGGCAACTTTTGTGACCACATACATGCAACGAAAAAACATCTTCAGTCGCATGAGGGAACTGTGCAGTAAAAGTGGACGGATTGCTTTCTACACTTGCTCCTGCAGCCACCACTCTCGTGCCAGCTAGTGTGGCCGACACATTAAAGATCCAATGAAAATGCATCATTATTTTGTACTAATTCTACAAATATAATGACAGCAAACATGATGCTGATATATTAATACTAACAAGCAGTCCACTACTTGTATACACAATTTTAAGGTTAATTTATGCTGCAATAAGTAATGCAATAGATCATCATACTGCAGACGTGTTAAATCCTGGGTGAGGTAGAACACCAATGATTACAGGACTGGTTTGAGAACACTTTTACCACACCAGTGACTTAACATTTGGTGCTACCCCTCCCAATCTCTCTCTCTCTCTCTCTCTCTCTCTCTCTCTCTCTCTCTCTCTCTCTCTCTCTCTCTCTCTCTCTCTCTCTCTCTCTCTCGTACACTTTCACCCATGTAAGTTTTCACTGCTGACTGTGATACACACAGTACACAAATCTTGCACTTGGGCACCCCTGGCATCCCTCTTAGCTTGACGTCCCAAATGGTGACACGAATCATTTGTGAATGGCACTTGCAGAATGATTGTTGGTAAGCCTCTGTATGAACTAATTTCTCAATTTTTCTTGTCATCCTCATGTAATTAGATACACGCGGGAGGAAGTAACATGTTGTCCAACTCTTCCAGGAAAGGGCTCCTACAAAATGTCAATAACAGTGATGTACAATGACACTCTTGTAGCATCATCCACTGGAGTTTGTTGAGTGTCTCTGCCCCCGTTCTCATGCCAACCAAACTATCCTGTGACTCTTCATTGGGTCTCTCTCTCTCTCTCTCTCTCTCTCTCTCTCTCTCTCTCTCTCTCTCTCTCTCTCTCTCTCTCTCCAGTCCTGCCTGGTAAGGGTAGAGATCAATCAACAATTCTCCAGAATCTGTAGAACAAGCACCCTGTAAGCCACTTCTTTTGAGGATGGGTTTCATTTCCTTAAAATTCCTCCTTTTGCTACTATTTTCCACTGAAGGTCACTCTGGATAGTTATTTCTAGATACTTTATGGTAGATACTGTTTCCAGCAATTTTCCACCAGTAGTGTAGTGGATTTCTTTTCCTCTGTATGTGCAATATGTTACATTTACTGATGTTCATGGTCAATGCCAGAGCCTACATCATTCATCAATCCTCTGTAGGTCATTATGTAAAGTGATACTGTCTTCTGTCATTGTTACTTTCTTATAGAAGACCTCATAATCTGTTAAGAGCTTCTGATGCTTTCTGATCATTTATATAACATTGTAAAAGTTAATAGCCCTATCACACTCCCTTGGAGTACTCCAGAAATTATCTTTTACATCTGATGATTTTGTTCTGTAAAGAGCAATGTGTTGATTTCTATCTGCAAGGAAGTCTTTCATCAGTAGCAAATCCGGTCTGTTACTCAGAAAGGTCGTATTTTTCTCACTAAACGGCAGTGTAGGATGGTTTCAAATGCCTTCCCAAAGTCTAGGGACACAGCATCAATGTGAATAACTTGTCTACAGTGCAATGGATCTCACGGCAGAAGACATCTCTGTGTTTGGAATCAATGTTGCCTTTCATAGAGGAGATTTTTGTCCTCCAGAAAGTCTTCATTCTTGAGCAGCAAAAAATGTTCCATAATTTTGCAACAGACTGATGTCAATGACATACACCTACAATCATATGTATCTGTCCTATGACCCCTCTTGAAAAAGGAAATGACCTGCACTGTTTTCCGGTCGCTATGTACCCTTTGTTGCTCCAGTGAACTACGACAAACTGTTCATAGAAGGGAATAAATTCTTTCACAGAATATTTGTAGAATCTTATAGGTATCTCAGCTGGGTCTGATGCCTCTCCACCACAAAACGCCTGTAAATGCTTTTCTATTACATGACCGGTTATCTCAATATCTGCCATTTTGACATTCGTATGATGATTGAAAGGAGGGACTGTACTATAATACTATGATCTTCCACAATGAAACAGGTTTATAAGACCAAATTCAGCGCTTTGACCTTTTACCTAGTCTTCTGTTTTGGCACCATTATGGTCACTAAGTAATGGAATAGATGATTTCGGACCATCTGTTGACAAAATTTTACTTTCAAAGTCATTGAATGCTTCTCAAATCGCTCTCCTTACACTCAGTTTCTCTTCGTTCAGCTTTTGTTTGTCAGCTAGGTTTTGACTTCTCCTGAATCTGTGATGAAACTCTTTGTTTATGTAGCAGTTTTCTAATACAGCTACTAAGCCCTGCGAGTCTTTCTCGTTTCTTAAGACCTCGCTCACAACATTCTTTTATAACTCATGTTAAATGAAGCTTTTGAATTCTTTTCCATTTGTGCTCAACTTTATCCTCAGCACTGAATATTTTATGCTTACTACTCGTACACTCTGCAGCTTGTATCCTGTCACTCTTGCTAAGCAACAATATCTACTTAACATTCCTTGTCCAGCCTGTAGACATAGTTACTATCAAAGCCTCATGATCACTGATACCTTTTTCTCTGTGTTAACTGATTCAATAAGTTCAAGTCTATTTATTGCTAGGTGCTCTAAGTCATTACCTTCAAGAGTCGGTTCTCCAATTCTCTGTTTCAAGTAATTTTCGGACAAGACATTCAGAATAATGTCACATGAATCCCATCTCTGGTACCAGTTTTGGTAGTACGACTCTCAGTCTAAATCCGGCGAGTTGAAGTCACCGCCTACTACAATGGCATGATCATGAAAGTTATTAACTGTATTCTACAAGTTCTCTCTACCACTACAGCTTTTGACTCAGCTTCTGACTAAGATTGTCTATAAAATCATTCGACAACGATTTTTGACTGACCTTCGATGCTTCACTTCATTCAGATTAATTCACATTCTGAATCCACAATACCGACTCTAGATATTATTGAGTATTTTACTGCAATCGACATGCTGCCACCATTGGTGACTAACCTACACTGACGATAGATATTCCAGTCTGAACTTAAAGAGTTTCATTGCTATTCACATCCAGCTTTGACCAACTTTCTGTTCTTAATTGTATCCGAGTACTACAACCTCCAATAAGCAATACTAATGATGGGACCTTTCCTTGGCTGGTCTTGCATTTTACTAGTATCATAATAACCTTTCCTATACCTCACCTGTAAAGACAAGTATTCTCTGATAACACTGTGCCTCAGGTATCTTCGAATTTGGCAGTCATTTCATACACTCCTGGAAATGGAAAAAAGAACACATTGACACCGGTGTGTCAGACCCACCATACTTGCTCCGGACACTGCGAGAGGGCTGTACAAGCAATGATCACACGCACGGCACAGCGGACACACCAGGAACCGCGGTGTTGGCCGTCGAATGGCGCTAGCTGCGCAGCATTTGTGCACCGCCGCCGTCAGTGTCAGCCAGTTTGCCGTGGCATACGGAGCTCCACCGCAGTCTTTAACACTGGTAGCATGCCGCGACAGCGTGGACGTGAACCGTATGTGCAGTTGACGGACTTTGAGCGAGGGCGTATAGTGGGCATGCGGGAGGCCGGGTGGACGTACCGCCGAATTGCTCAACACGTGGGGCGTGAGGTCTCCACAGTACATCGATGTTGTCGCCAGTGGTCGGCGGAAGGTGCACGTGCCCGTCGACCTGGGACCAGACCGCAGCGACGCACGGATGCACGCCAAGACCGTAGGATCCTACGCAGTGCCGTAGGGGACCGCACCGCCACTTCCCAGCAAATTAGGGACACTGTTGCTCCTGGGGTATCGGCGAGGACCATTCGCAACCGTCTCCATGAAGCTGGGCTACGGTCCCGCACACCGTTAGGCCGTCTTCCGCTCACGCCCCAACATCGTGCAGCCCGCCTCCAGTGGTGTCGCGACAGGCGTGAATGGAGGGACGAATGGAGACGTGTCGTCTTCAGCGATGAGAGTCGCTTCTGCCTTGGTGCCAATGATGGTCGTATGCGTGTTTGGCGCCGTGCAGGTGAGCGCCACAATCAGGACCGCTTACGACTGAGGCACACAGTGCCAACACCCGGCATCATGGTGCGGGGAGCGATCTCCTACACTGGCCGTACACCAGTGGTGATCGTCGAGGGGACACTGAATAGTGCACGGTACATCCAAACCGTTATCGAACCCATCGTTCTACCATTCCTAGACCGGCAAGGGAACTTGCTGTTCCAACAGGACAATGCACGTCCGCATGTATCCCGTGCCACCCAACGTGCTCTAGAAGGTGTAAGTCAACTACCCTGGCCAGCAAGATCTCCGGATCTGTCCCCCATTGAGCATGTTTGGGACTGGATGAAGCGTCGTCTCACGCGGTCTGCACGTCCAGCACGAACGCTGGTCCAACTGAGGCCCCAGGTGGAAATGGCATGGCAAGCCGTTCCACAGGACTACATCCAGCATCTCTACGATCGTCTCCATGGGAGAATAGCAGCCTGCATTGCTGCGAAAGGTGGATATACACTGTACTAGTGCCGACATTGTGCATGCTCTGTTGCCTGTGTCTATGTGCCTGTGGTTCTGTCAGTGTGATCATGTGATGTATCTGACCCCAGGAATGTGTCAATAAAGTTTCCCCTTCCTGGGACAATGAATTCACGGTGTTCTTATTTCAATTTCCAGGAGTGTATCTGCTCCCCAGGGGGTTCTAAAGAAAACATGTGCACACCACATGTACTCCACTACACTAGCAGCCACTTCCCACATGTTGTTCTTGCCCTACCTATTAAGGAGAATCTTACAATTCTGCACCCAATAGAGGAGGTAAAGAAATTTGCGTCCAATACCATCACAGAATCATCTGAGTCTCTGGTTTAGAGCTTCTACACTGTTCCAAACCACACGACCCTGGGTGTGATGCTACAAATAATGAGCTTAGCCTGCACCCTGCATGTGATGCTAGTTGCTTCCACCATATCAGCCACCCACTGAAAGGAAACTAAGATTACCTTATAACACAAGTGGCAGACATCATTCACTGTGATATGTGCCATTATTTGCAGCTAGTTGCACCCAGTGTATTCGATAGCTGCCAGCAGAGACTCATCCATGTCTCAAATGAGACCCCTCCATCTGCCTCCCGGCAAACTTAACAGTTGCATGCTGGCACTCTTCACTGCTGTGTTTCCCTCAGGGGTTCCATTACCCACTTAACAATGGAGCTCCCAGTGATTAGCATAGCCCTCTGCACTTGTCCGGACTTGACAGGGAAATCAGCAGCTGGCCCAACACAAGAGGCACCCTGTGCCAGCTCAGAAACATTACCAACACTGGGTAGCACCGCGTACCTGTTAGTTAGGAGTAAGGAGCTAACTGTGTGGCCTGTTCCCTCTTTCGCCTTCCGTCCAGTGACACGTGAACCCCCCACTGTCAACCAAGCACTCTGGAGTGAAGACGATGTTGCATATCTGAAGACACGATGACAGCCATGTCACCAGGGGATTCCACTGGCAACTAAGTTGTCATAGGCCTTGTCACTGACACCCCAATCTCACCACAGTTTTGAGCAGTAGCCAGAATCCCGTCAACCATGGCCAATGCAGCTTCTGGCTGTTTACAGACAGCAGCCAATTCCCCTTGTGACCATTCACAACAAGCACAATCCCTATCCGCATAGTACTATGTAAAAAATTTAAAAAGATATCAAAAAACGCAGACAAAGCAGTCCAGAATAACTGGGAAAGTAGAAACAGACCCCCCCCACAAAACAGAAAATTACGGGACAGTGGCACCACTGAGGTTGGAATGAATTCAGAATATGAACAAGGAGAATAAACCAACACCAAAATCTGCTCTGCAGAGTTCTCACTGTAGCCTAAGATAAATACTAGCTCACTCCACACAAGTGGACAGCACATAGGCAGACAACAAACTGAGACTACCAACTGGCTGCTGTAAAGTGTTCGAACTACTAGATCACTAGCTCACTTAAACTGGCCCCCAAATGAATCCATACCAGCCCTCACCTCTCATAACTACCATCTGGTTTCTGCACAAGTTGTAAACAGTCTTTGACTCCCTGTATTTTACCCCTGCTACCTACAGAATTTCAAAAAGAGTATTCCAGTCAACATTGTCAAAAGTTTTCTAGAGAGTCAAAGTGTCAGTACTGCCTCGTGTATTCCTACGTTTCCGCAGAATCCAAACTGGTCTTCCCCAAGGTCAGCTTCTAGCAATTTTTCTGTAAAGAATTTGTGTTAGCATTTTGCAACCATGACTTATTAAACTGACAGTTTGGTAATATCTGCCAGGACCAGCTTACTATGGTAATAATATATTTGACATGTGCTTATGTGGGCAAAGTCACAGGTAGAAAGCTCATCCTAAACTCCTGGAATGATATCAACCAAATTTGGTACACACATTAATTATGATCTATAAAGAAACACTGTAGTGGTAAGAAACACTAGCCTCCCATTGTGGTGAGCCTGGTAACATGGAGAGAGGAGGGGTCTGGAAGAGATACACAACAATTGGGGGAGTTGGTAATGGACATGGAGAGGGATGTATATGAGACGGACAGAGAAAGGGGTGAGTAGGAGATGGACAGAGAGAAGAGGAAGGAGAAGATGGACAGAGAGAAGGGGAGGAGATGGACTGAGAGAGAGGGGGGAGGAGATGGACAGAGAGAGGGGGGAAGGAGATGGACAGAGAGAGGGGGGAGGAGGATAGACAGTGAGAGGGTGGTTGGAGGAGGTGGGCTGGGAGAGGGGGTGGAGGAGATGGACAGAGGGTGTGAAGTAGCCTGCCAAGACTTCGGTTTATCATCCCACAATATTGCTGCTCACGTTGGGCCAGATCATCCTGCTATCCTTCGTATGTGGAATTCCTGGGTTCAGGAGGGCCAAAGTTAACACCGTACAAGGCAGGTTTAAGGCCCAAGAGACACAAGCCGCAGCTTGAAACGCCAGCTGAGAGGGGTGCCAAACGCAACCCAGCTGTAAGATTTCTTTATGGTACTTATCACAATTAGAAGTGGCCCCTTGGGACACCAGGGCTGCCCAAGTGCAAGATTCATATACAGTCCCTATCACCATTCACAGGGAATAGTGACACGAATGAAACTGTAGGACGAAACGAGGTTGGGAGGGGGGGGGGGGGGGGCTGGGGCAAATGATAAGTCACTTGTGTGTAAAAATATTCTCGAACCAGTGCTTACACCACAAATGATCCAACTACCAGAAATCAGGCCTAATCGTTCCTCTGCCCATGCAGGGTAGTATAATCATGTCACATACCTTGAGTCAAGAAATAGGCTCTTATGCAGCAAAGAAACTGTCAACACATACAATGCGATGAGAACCAAGGACTGTCCATCACAGTGACCATTGTTGTGGCTTCCCTTGATGCAACAGACGAGTGTCACGTAGACAGTTGTGAGTCTAATGACGACATTCCACACACGAATTGCACCCCATTACCTTTTTAAACGAGTCCCAGTTCTGTATACAGCATCACGATGGATGCATCCGTCTAAAAAGTCTCAGAGGAGAAAGAACATTGCCAATTGCAATCCTCATCGTCATACTGTCCCAGCACCTGCTGTGGGGGTCTGGGATACCACTGGGTACACAACACTATCACCTCTCTGACGTGTGTTGGAGATGCAGTTATCTTTCAACAAAGTGACATAAATCGCATCTGACCTAACTCAATAAAGAGGCTGTTAGAGTGCTGCCATTGACGGCACATTCTCCGTATCTCTCACCCACTGAAAACATCTGGCCACGGATTGCAGAGAGACTGGCACGCCACCATTTCCAGCCACTGTGATTGATTAACTCTAGCACAGAGCTGGAGCAGCGTGGAATGACGTACCCGAATGTGCCCAGCATATTCAGTTACACTATTCCGAACTTGGTTGGAGACGTTGTTGCTGCCAGGAATGATAGCTCTGTGCACTGAATTTCTTAACCCGTATACCACCACATCTCTTACAACTTTATCATGTAGTCTCCTTACTGTACTGTATACGCACAGTAAGTAAAATTTCATTATATGCTATCCCTCCCAATACTGCCAAGCTGCTGAAGTGTTAATATACGTTCATGGTAAAACGACTCCGTGTCACATTGTTGATTGCTGAATCGTTACTGTCGTGCACTGACTAGTAACAGGTCTGGAGTTCTCCGCCAACGAAATGTTTCTAACGCAACAATCTGTTGCAAGTAAGAATGAGAATCTTGTATGGCGACCCAGCAAACTATAGTCTTCTTCTTACGTGCGTAACTTCAGTGCCAACTTCGCTAGCTTTTCCTCCCCCCCCCCCCCCCCACCCACCAACCACTTTCCTTTTAGAGTCATACTAAACAGTGCTCTCGGGGCCTCTACGATGTTGTTACTACTAATAAAGTTATTACACATTGGGAAGGAAATGAAAAAAATGGTAGATACAGTGTGAATATTTAAGTAGTCATAATAACGTATTCTTGTCGTCTTGTCTCGGCAGACAGTCTCTTGGATCCCATGTAAAACTTATTACATATTAGGAAAGCGGGGCATAATATTATTACGCAAAATTCAAAGGCCAACATTGTTCAGAAGCTTCTGAAGGACACTGGCACGTTGTTAGTTACATACAGGAATACTATACCAAATAACTACAGCGTCTCTGATGTAGCGCAGTATTCTGCCACAAAAATCATTAGTAAACTGTCACTAATCATGAAAAGCTGAGACCCCAGAGAAATATTTAAAAATAAAAGCAACAACGTAGCTGGTATAAATGGAGAAACTCGGTACTTCAGTCTCTCAAAGTTGACGGGAAATTCCAAGTTGATAAGAATTAACGACCCACGAATGAATGGCTCACAGTTGTCTCCATGTAAATGAACGTGATTCAGACAGACGAAGTGAAATTAGAATGCAGTCTTTTTAATGGTATTGCCGGCCGCGATGGCCGTGCGGTTCTAGACGCTTCAGTCCGGAACCGCGAGACTGCTACGGTCGCAGGTTCGAATCCTGCCTCGGGCATGGATGGGTGTGATGTCCTTAGGGTAGTTAGGTTTAAGTAGTTCTGGGACTGATGACCTCAGATGTTAAGCCCCATAGTGCTCAGAGCCATTTGAAATTTTTTAATGGTATGACAGTAATTGCAAGCAGGGTGAATCGAAGGCGCACAGTGTTGGCTGTCACTTCGGTAACTGCCCAGTACTGGTAACCGGTTAATACGATAACAACGAATGCTCAATAATTCGTTATTTACTGCAGTTATATTTCGCCATCTCCAACAGTAGCACAGTCTATGCCGGTAAGTAGCACAGTCTGTGCCGGTAACTTTCAATAACAGAAGAGGGAGTGACGAAATGGGATAACAACGCTAGCGACTTAGAACCTCTGTCTTTGGAGATATCAGAATTAAGATAAAGACAATATTAATACAGTCTCTCTCTCTCTCTCTCTCTCTCTCTCTCTCTCTCTCGCTCTCTCCCCCCCCTCTGTCTCTGTATATGTGTATGTGATTATTTCCTCAAAAGTTGCTGCCAAATTTATGTTATTATAGCTCAATAAATTTTGAACTGACCATCACCGATTAAACTATGGCATTATTAGCTGCAACTCAAAACAGCCTCTTCATGTTGTTAACAACAAAATGAAACAGAAGCTCCAACATACTACTTCGTTCGCATATAGCATACGTGAACTCATGTAATTGCTTGAAGCCAACTTTCTTATGTGCAGTACACACATAAGCGTCTTTAAAAAGAAAAAAAAACTTCTGAAGTCTTTATGATGTCGACGTGACTGCACTCCGTGGAATTAACAGTGCTGTGAAGATAAAAAAGAAAATCAAACAGAAAAAGAAACCAGTTAGTGCAGCGGTGCTGTCGTGCAGTCGAAGCGTCCACGCCGTCTGCCAATGTCGTCTTGAAATCCCGCCACGCCGCCGCCCACCAACGCTGCCACCTAGCGGGCAACGCTCAAATTACTTCTCGGGATGAATCACTTGCTGCCATCTGCCGACGTCGTCGTAGTGTTAGGAGGGGCAGAGTGGGGTATAAATAGCACACAAATCATGCAGGCAACATTGAAGGCAGAAGGCAATACCAGAACAAACCCAAGAGACCACACCAGCCAGCATGCGGCAGGCGGGAAAGGCATTAGGTGGGGTGCAGCATGCGAAGCGGGGACGTACACTCACCTGGCCGGACATCATTTGACTATGCGGGGGTGGGGGCTGGGGGTGAGGGGACGGCTGTGAAGACGGATGCGTCGGCGGTGATGGCCTCATGGTCGAGTTCTGGAACAAAGCGTCAACAGTCAACACAAACGCACACTCCACCGATAGGCGTAGGAAGGATCAAGCCTACAGGAGGAGCGAAATTAAGCTAGCCATACGCGCACAGTTTCGAGCTATCGCTGCTCCACAAATTTGGCCTTTCGCAGGTTAACGGACTGGGCAACATGTGCTCACGCACTGTTTCGGGCCATCAAGTGCTCCATACATTTGGCCTTTCGCAGTTACTACGAACTTCGTTAGTGTATGTTGGTATTCGTTTTCGAGCTACTGCTGCTGCTGTTGTTCCTGCTCCACACAGCTGACGTTTCAAATGTTTTACGGACTCGTCCTCATATGTTCTCGTTTCCATGTAGTGAAGTCACACTACACCGAACGCGGCAATGTTTTGCAGATCGAAGTTCAAGATCTTCAAGTGTTTTCGCGAATATTAAGCTTTGTTACAGTATTACAAATTTACCAAGCAATTTAACATGTCGTAGGACACACATTTTTATGACACTCAACTATCCACTCAGCACTGCCGTACTACGGAGCTGGTCCAGTTACACGTGAGGTTTTTCAAGCAACGTAACAATGGTCTTCTTCATTACAGGATGTTCAACATGTATGTTGGCTTACTTAAGTTACCAATTACATGCCTCAGTCATGCCGGAAGTATGTTTCCACGCAGCAACATAGATCTTGCCGAACGTCAGTCTTGTCTCTGTAGTCCGACGCTTGCCGACTGCCATCTTTTACAACATTTACTCCATTATTGGTATTCCCACGAAACTGTTACAACGCCTTTGTAGACAACGTGTGTACCTATCATTACGGGGTCCATGACGCTCTTGTCAAAGTGATGACTAGTTTTCCATTTGATATCCTGCACGAAGCTTCATCTGTGTGATAATCGCTAAAAAAATACTGGTCTTCCAACTTCCTTTTGTTTTTATTTTACAGCTTATATTATTCAGCTTTCGCCACAATATCTTACTTCCGGAAGATAATCACATACCAGTTTTAGAGAGATCGTGCCAATGTTCGGCATCAGTCGATGTTTCTGCATCTTTCGATGTTTCTTATCCACTACCATTCAGACGCGATGTCGTTCTTCACCCGGCGCGCTTCCGTTCCAGTCTGATTAGACCAATGTATCACACAACGAACGCAGCCGTTAGGGTAACATCGACACGCGTGCACACACAGGCAGCACACACATGCAAGTCTGGAACATGTAAATAGTTACCTGTGAGAGTCCAAACCTGCAAGAGAGACGACAGCTGAAGGGTTGTGGGTAAGTATGGCTGGCTGTAGCGACAGACAGGGGTAGTGTGCAGATGCAGGAGTAGGTGGTGTGGACGGGCTGGTCACATCCAAACAAAGGGAGAACAATCGTGCAAGCATCACAGGCAACGACAAACAGCGACGGAGGCACGCTCGCCGAGTACTTACTGGGAAGAAGCCGGGCGGCATCGGCCCACCAGGCATCCCGTCGTTGGGAGGCATCTGCCCCAGCGGACTCGGCGCGGGGCCCGCGTTCTGCAACAAAACCAGTTATCTTTAACGAAACCACACAGGATAACAACTTAAAGCGCACACAAATTTATTGAAACACCTATTCATGGCAAGACGCTTGTTTCTTCTCTCTCTCTCTCTCTCTCTCTCTCTCTCTCTCTCTCTCTCTCTCTCTCTTTCTCCTGTGTGTGTGTGTGTGTGTGTGTGTGTGTGTGTGTGTGTGTGTGTGTGTGTTTTAAATAAAAGCCGGCCGGAGTGGCCGTGCGGTTCTAGGCGCTACAGTCTGGAGCCGAGCGACCGCTCCGGTCGCAGGTTCGAATCCTGCCTCGGGCATGGATGTGTGTGATGTCCTTAGATTAGTTAGGTTTAATTAGTTGTAAGTTCTAGGCGACTGATGACCTCAGAAGTTAAGTCGCATAGTGCTCAGAGCCATTTGAACCATTTTTAAATAAAATAATCATCTTTCTCACACTAATATTGCAATTCACTCAAGAATACATGTCCTACACTAACATTTACGGAAGAGTCAGCACCCAAGGGGTAGCCTGAATGGATTCAGAGCCGGGGGTGTAGAACAATGTACCATCGGTGAGTGATTAACACTGGTTGCACATGACGTAAACGTAGTTCAAACAGCACTTTCTCTTGTTTGAAAGGGAGCACTCAATGGGACCACAGCAAGTGATGGCCCTATAGTTCCGTATGAATTGTTAGCTCTGCGTTTGAGGGCAAAAAGCTGTGCACTTGTCTGCATAGATGATGCAACAGCGTCTGCCACGGGCTAAGCTTCCCATTGTGCAGAAATTACAGTAATGCTTCAGTTATATAACAGGCACGTGTTGACCGCCACAGATGTGTTGAATGGAAAGATGTTTTACGGAAGATCCCCGCTTCAACCCCGACAACGATGACCGCATGTGATCTTATTTATTTAATTACTAATCTACTAGCTGTACCCAGCCACGCTTGAAAAAGCAAATGTTTCTAATAAGTATGGGAATTGAATATACGTCCTATTCTCCTCCCCCCCCCCCCCCCCCCGCTCTCTCACACTCTCTCTTCTCCTCCTCCTCCTCCTCCTGCCTCTGTGTCTCTCTATCTCCTCTTCCCCCCTCCTCTCACAGACGCTGAGCCTTGTGTATAGTTACTGCAAATTATGTAGTAGTAGTAGTAGTAGTACTCTAATCATAAACCAGTAAGCCATAAATACAACTTTTCTGTTTGCTAACAACGTTTCGCTATTACATAATGTGTGTAGTGTGTGTTTTTTTTTTTGGGGGGGGGGGGGAGTGTAAACGTTTTTTTTACAGTAACGTATAAGAAATTTAAGTAAATCGGAAAGGAAAATTTTGAGATGTTTGGTATACATTAGAATGCAAAGTTGTGTCAAAATTTAAAGGCAATCGGTCATTTCAAGGCAATCTGTCAAGAACTTTCTGAGATACACAATTCTGAACAAACGAATATTTACATTTTTATTTATACAAATTTATTTGCGTTTTGTGCACACGTGCCATAAAAGCACACAGATCACAACTGATTATTGTAATAGACAACAAACACTATTCTCTTGGGTTATTAAAGAAGAAAGTTACAAATAATTGGTTCTGAAGTAATATTGTGCTATTATCTTCCCATTACACACGCCTTCCATAAGGTAAAACGTTAGAAAGTCCATGAAGATTTTTCAAGTTGTCGCATTTTCTGGTAGTGGTAATGCTAGATGAAGACTAATCTTTCCATTCGGTTTTTCTCTTTGCTGAAGTTACTTGCTGATCGTTGTAACACGCGAAAAGAGCATGTGATTTTAATCAGTCAAAGCTGTGGAGTCTCGGACGCCGTCTTAAGGAATCTTCACAGGCGTTGGATAAACTCCCGTTGGTGATTTTAAACTCTAAATGAACAAAACTGTTGTGCAGTTTCAAGTTCACTCTTTTCTTTCATTACTGAACAACACACAGTTTCAAAAAAATTGAAGTTAACTCCACCTCTACATCATGCCGAGTACCCTTCCGCTTCTCATTTTAATTACGGCAATATTTGGGTTCTATTTAGCCTTATTTTAGACTTCTCTATCGCGCGGTCTGTTCACATTCATACAAATTATTGTAAGACTATCATATAGACCACGTAACGTGGGCCAGTAATTAGGATACTGGACACTCATTTGTGGACTCTTCCATATTTAGGTTTTCTGTGGTTTCCGTAAATCGCTTAAAGAGAATGCTAGGTGGATCTTTTCTATTAGACACGACCTGTTTCCTTCAACACTATTGTCTAATCTCACTTGCCCTTCGTCTGTTAAGAGTTCTTCGTCAACGGGACGATAAATCCCTGTCTTCCTCGCTTTCATCTTCCCCTACACCATGAGTGAATTATGAAAGAGCGTTCTCGTAATTTATTGCACGGATATCTGATATCAATGATCGCGCATGTACGCACATACAACATAAAACTCCATAACAGCGGAACTCCACGGCCGTATCGAGACAGTGGACAAGGCAGAATTATCTTCTCCCACTCCTGCAGTATTAGAATTAAGAGGCCTTGTTGCGCGTCTCCGTATGTGAAGATTACTTTCATGTAGTAGCATCGGCATTAACCAGCACTGTAGTCTCTTCAGTGTTCTGTAGCAGTGAGAAAATGACACTTGATAAACTGCACAGTTCTATCTCTCTACCTACCTTTGCAGCTCGCACTTAAGTGCCTGGCAGATGGTTCTTCGAATTAGTTTCAGACTATTTCTCTACTGTTTCACACTTATCGCGCGTGGGAAAAATCAACACTTTAATCGTTTTGTACGAGGTCTGATTTCTCTTATATTTTATTATGATGATCATTTCTCGCTATGTAGGTGGTAGACAGTAAAATATTTTCACATTCCGGGGGAAGTTGGTGACAGAAATTTCTTTCAACTATCTCGCCGCAACGAAAAACGCCTCTGTTTTAACGACTGCCAACCCAAATCGTTAATCATATCCATGACGTTCTCCCACGTACTTCGCAGTAATACAAAACGAGCGCCCTCTTTGAACTTTTTCGATATCCTCCGTCAATCCTATCCGTACAGGATACCACACAAAACAGCAATACTCGAGCAGAGGACTGAGTCTGTTTATTAGACCTGTTGCATCTTCTAAGCGTTCTGCCAATAAAACTTAGTCTTTGTTTTGCCTTCCCCCCAACATTATCTGTGAGATCGTTCCCATTTAAGCTATTTGTAATTGTAATTCCTAGGTATTTAGTCGAATTGACAGTCTTTAACTTTGTGTGATTTATCGGGTAACTGAAATTTAACGGGTTTCTTTTCGTACACACGTAGATGACCTGACACTTTTCCTTATCGAGAGACAATTGCCACTTTTCGCACAATAAAGATAGCATATCTTTTTGATCTGATGATTTTACTAGATGGTAAATGACAGATCATTTACAAACCATCTAAGACGGCTGCTCGGATCTCCTCAATCGTTTATCTAACTTAGGAACAGCAGAAGGCCTATAACACCTCCGTTGGGAACGCCGTATATCAGTTCTGGAACTCGATTTTACGTCGATTACTACGTTCTGTGACCTTTCTATCAGGAAATCACGAATTTAGTCGCACAACTGAAGCGGTACTTCATAGGCACGCCATTTGATTAGAAGACTTTTGGAAGTAACGGCGTCAAAAGCCTCCTTGATATCTAAAAATAGGAAATCAATTTGACATCTCCTGTCGATAGCACTCGTTACTTCGTGCGAATGAAGAGCTAGTTGTGTTACGCAAGAACGATATTTTCTGATCCGTACCGACGATTTACCAAAAGACACATCAGTCTTTCTCACGTTGGGATAGGAATAATTATCCACTGAAGGGATTACAATGCCCTACGTTTAAACTTAAAGCCGAATGAGTGTTTACTAGGCCACACAACGCCCCAATAGCAACAGGGGATTGAGAAGATGCGAAAATTGACACTCCCACCACTGCTGGCATCCAAAAGAAAAGTTCCACTCACAGATAGATACGAGAATCCTTGAACCTCCCCCCCCCCCAAGACACAGCAGCATCCTCTGATCCACTGCAAACATGGAGTTCTGCTACTGTCTACCAAACAACTACTAGCATACTTGCTGATTCCAAGCCGGTGAAACAATTTACGAGATTTTTCTGCACAAAACACGCAAAATTAATCCAAAATGATAAATCTGCATTGTGGCCGTATCAAAATTACTTAATTGCATAGTTCTACACTGAAACAAATCAAATTGTTCCGATACACCTGACAACGCAAACTTACGTTCAGAGCTGCATCGTCGTGTTTACGTCGAAAGATATACACTGAAGAGCCAAAGAAACTGGTACACCTGCGTAATATCGTATAGGGCCCCCGCGAGTACGCAGAAGTGCCGCAACACGACGTGACATGGACTCGACTAGCGTCTTAAGTAGTGCTGGAGCGAAAAGACAACATTAATCCTGCAGAGCTGTCCATAAATCCGTAAGAGTACGAGGGGTGGAGATCTCTTCTTACAGCACGTTGCAAGGCATCCCAGATTCGCTCCATAATGCTCATGTCTGGGGAGTTTGGTGGCCAGCGGAAGTGGTTAAACTCAGAAGAGTTTTCCTGGAGCCACTCTGTAGCAATTCGGGACGTGCGGAGTGTCTCATTGTCCTGCTGGAATTGCCTAAGTCCGTCGGAATGCACAATGGACATGAATCGATGCAGGTGATCCGACAGGATGCTTATGTACGTGTCACCTGTCAGGGTCATATCTAGACGTATCAGGGGTCCCACAGCACTCCAACTGCACACGCCCCACACCATTACAGAGCCTCCACCAACTTTAACAGTCCCCTGCTGACATGCAGGGTCTATGGATTCATGAAGTTGTCTCCATACCCTTATACGTCCATCCGCTCGATACCATTTGAAACGAGACTCGTCCGACCAGGCAACATGTTTCCAGCATCAAACGTCCAATGCCGGTGTTGATGGGCCCACGCGAGGCGTGCAATCATCAAGGGTACAAGAGTGGGCCTTCGGCTCCGAAAGCCCATATAGACGATGTTTCGTTGAATGGTTCGCACGCTGACACTTTTTGATGGCCCGGCATCGAAATTCGCAGCAACTTGCGGAGATGCGGTGTTCCATCTTTCGTGCGCCGACTGCAACACCACGTATAAACTCAAATCTTGATAACCTGCCATTGTAGCAGCAGTAACCGATCCAACAACTGCGTCAAGACACTTGTAGTCTTATGTAGGCGTTGCCGACGGCAGTGCAGCATTCTGCCTGTTTAAATATATCTGTTTTGAAGTCGCATGCCTACAGTAGTTGCTTTTGCGCTTCAGTGTATAACAAATGAAAAAGCCCAACATTATCCATATGGCAGGATTAATTTATTTAGTTTACCAGTTTGCGGCTTACAAAGTCGTCATGAGAATTTAAATGACTATCGTAGTCCAAGAATTTACGAGGGTGTGTCAAAAAGCACTGCCTTAGACTTCTTTTTTCTGTTCAGAATAACGGTTGTGGTACTAAAATCCATGCATATTACTCGGTTGACTTTCCCGCTTTTCTGACGCAAGTTGCAACCGTCTGCTGATAGACGTGTCTGAATTTTAGAATGTAACTAGGGGCTGTGTCACGTAACTATGTCAGTGCGTTAGGAACCGCGTGCTGCAGTCTAGTTTCTAACCGCCGACAACGTGCCTCCAACTGAAATCCACAGAAGAATGAAACCAGTGTACGGTGGGGTTTGGATCGACATCAGTAATATGCGACTCTGGGTTGTTCGTGCTCGTAATGAAGGAAACGGTGGGGCTAAAAATGTGTGTGACAGGGTTCGGAGCGGACGACCACGTAGGGCAATAGACGAGACTCATCGGAATCGGGTTGATGAACTCATCAGAGAAAATCTTCGGGAAACACAGACTCAGCTCTCAGATAAATGGGGTATATCACGAGAATTCATGCCTGAAGGCGCCGCCTTAAACTCTGCACGGTACTGCGAGATCCTCAGAAAAAAAGCACGAATTCGAACAGTGAGAATTCATGCCTGAAGGCGCCGCCTTAAACTCTGCACGGTACTGCGAGATCCTCAGAAAAAAAGCACGAATTCGAACAGTTCCTCCACACATGGAGCAGCCTCTCCTTCAGCATGACAATGTCAGACCACACACTAGCGTTCACTGTCATCGATCATCCTTCATAGAGTCCCAACTTGGCCCCATTCGGTTTCCACCTGTTTCCAGAGCTTAAAGAACACCTTCGAGGACTTCACTCTTACAGTGACGAAGATGTGCAAGCAGAGGTAAGGTTGTGGCTCCGTCAGCAAAGTCAAACCTTAAATAGTGACTGTTAATAAACTGGTCTCACGTTGGGAGGAATGTGTTCGCCGGCAGGGTAACAACATGAAGAATAAATACGTTGAATGTCAATAAGGTTATTTTATTTTAAAAGCTTTAAGAGTTTTCACATAACATATTCGATGGCATTACTTTTCAGCAGGCAGCAGCCACAATATTTCTACTCAACAACGGAAAAGATGTTACTGACCTAGACTGAGGCACGAACATACAGTGAATGCCATCTTCCACAGCCTAGTGGTAATGCAAGTAAAAACGCAAAAAGTTGAACAGTATATAAATGTTACGTGATGAAACCAGGAAAAATTACCGTTAAACTCGAAAAAAGCGTCTACATAATTATTTAAATTAACAGTCGTAATTAAATTAGTACTTGACAAGAGTGACAAAGTTAAACATCAAGAGGTATTACAGGTAAAAAGTGATACAGAAATATAGTAAAAGATAGAATTGACAATTTTAACATAGTATAGATCACATAGACAATCATAACAAAATAAATAAACAGAGGCAAATGGAGGAATAGAAAGAAAAAGATTGTGTGCTGGGACCGTGGCTGCTAGCCGTGGCCCACACTCAGTACATGCTCAGCAAATGTGGAGTCATAATTCTGTAACTTCCAGCTGCGTTTATGTACAGACAACCTAGTTGCTAATAGCCCAATATAAAACTTTCTCAATTAGGACTAGAAATTTTGAATACCCCACTGTTTACTAGAAAATGATGGTCAGGGCCGAACGCACCTCTGGAGAGTCGCACATGGTTAATGACTACAGTTTCACTATAACGTAGATCGTTAAGTGTACTGTGTTCAAATATTTGGATGTCATTACGCCCATGCAAAATTATCCCTCCCACAACCAAACACCTGGACCACCAAACCGATCACATTCGACAATGCTGGGCGTACCCTCTTATGGCGAGAGCTGGGAACATGTAATACGCCCAGGAACGATTTGGTGCTCCAGTTGGTATGTTGTAGAGAGGCGCCATACAGCATGGGCATACTGATATCCTAATCTTTGAAACCTGTACACTCACTGGTCAACGTTACTGTGACACTGTACTCCTTCCTCACCTGCGTCTTTTCATGGGTGCTCGACCGCATCCAACTGCGCAGGTTGAGAAACTCCTAAAACACGAGGATATTCGGCGAATGGACTGGCCTTGCAATTTCGTTTTTGAGATATGTAACTGGAGTCACAGCCGTACTGCTCATCACGTCTTTCATGCGACGCCTCGTGTCGACGGGAAGTGTCCGTTTGTTTCTAGGTACGAACAAACTGCTTTTTTAACGCGAAGTTTTCCGTTCTAGTTCTACAGAACACTCTAAAATTAGTTTCATGCAACATTTGTTCCATCGATATGCATTAACATCGGCAGTAAAACACGAACTACAGCCAGTGCTTCTGCTGCATGGCGGTAGCTGTCAGAACGATACTCTCGCTGTTGGAGTACTAGTTACTCGTGTGTAACTCTCGATGTTAACGCACATCAAATGTTTCAAATGGCTCTGAGCACTATGGGACTTAACATCTGAGGTCATCAGTCCCCTAGACTTAGAACTATTTAAACCTAACTAACCTAAGGACATCACACACATCCATGTCCGAGGCGGGATTCGAACATGCGACCGTGGCAGCAGCGCGGTTCCCGACTGAAGCGCCTAGAACCTCTCGGCCACAACGGCAGCTAACGCACATCTATTAAACAAATATCATAATAGACTAATTTGGGACCGCTATATCAAATGGGCGTCGCATGAAAGATGTGATGAACAGTATTCGTTTGGGTTGACTTTAGCTGCTCAATGCAGAAACGAAACTGCCACTATCTGCCGAAGAACCAGAGAAAATGCGCCAGACTACTATTAGGAGGGACACAAACCTGTGTACTTAAAAGAGCATTCTCGTTCGACAGTAACTCTTGCACACTGGCACTTTGCACACACTTATTGACTGTTTAACGTTAGTGAAGCCACGCTTCATCATCTGAAACCAATCTGGAACTTCCTAATATCAAACTCTTCTACCAGATAGATATTTTTGATAACTCATTCAATAACCCTAAGGAGACATTTAATAGCACAGCATTGTAAAGGAGCGAGTCAGACGGCGGAAATGATGGAAAATTAGAGAATCGAAGCATTTGAAACATTCTCTTGCGGAAGGATGCTGAAAATTAAGAAGTCTGATAACAAATGTGGAAAGAAATAAGTAGGAAACACTAATTGTAAGGACGCGTAGGAGATAGGACCAGTGTTACATCCCCTGATTAACTTCTGTAGTACTACAGGGAACGGTAAAGTGAAAAACTGTAGGGGACGACAGAGCTTAGAATACATAGGATATCCCAAGACGAATGGTCGATATTCAGGGATATGACAGTAACGATCGTTCGAAGCAAAAACAGTCTGGTATATATGGGCTCTGAAGTGCATACCTTACGTGCTATGAGAACTTGTTCAATAGAGGAGATGTGTTTCACTGTAGCGAAGATGAGCCAGTGCTTGTAGCTCTTAAAGTATGCACATTAGAGCCCACGTTTTTGAGTACTGATCAATCCTGTTGAGGCACTCTGTATACAACAAATAACTGAAGACTTCGTGTTTTACTCTGAGAAGTAATCGTTGAGGGCCACATGAAACAAATAAGTAGACTGATGACTAACATTTATGCTTATCGTCGATTCAACACGTATTGTGAGCACTTTTTTTCATCTTTTGAGAGAGTACTCTGATCTCCACGACCATCGGCATTGTGTCCGTCCTTCCGAAATTTGTACATCATCGACGTACTTTAAACATTTTATAAACGAGTTTCATCACCTTCTCTGGTACCACTGTCGTCTTTTTCAAGGTATCAGTTTCCATGCTGCACAGCAAGGTAAGAACCCGAAATTGTTTCAGCTGTAACCTGACGGTAGCTAGTCATGTGACGAAGTTAGTTGCTACTTACTTTATTCAGTAATAGATTTGTGATCAGCACCGCGTAGCCGGTCAAGTGCACCCCGTCCCGTAAGATGGTTGCAGACCTCATCGCACGTCGTTGTTAGGAGTAGGTGCGCCATTCGTGAAGCGGTGAACGGCGTGAGGGCGGACTAACATCCTACAGCGGGGCACCTCAGCTCACAACAAATTGAACCACTAGACTCGAGCACGTATTCTGGTAGACCGTCAGCGAAGATTTCTGAGAGAGGAGTTACCAAACAAACGGCCGTCAGTCCAGATATGCACTCGTTTGTCCGGAAAGACTAGTTTTCGCATCAGTATCGGTATACGACCACCGTTGGTTGGCTAGGAGTCCGTTGGGTACTTTATATAATGGCTGTACACTGGCGCAGTTGGTGTCAAAGAAGCAAGAAAATGGCGGTAGCAGTACTGTTTGGGGGACAGTCCCATGGCAGTCTGTAGTACTTCTACGGATCGAAAGTACATCGACCTATCATTTTAAACGATATGCGCACACACACACACACACACACACACACACACACACACACACACACACACACACACACACACACACACTATTAGGCGAACGAAACTTTTCAGCCTCCTTGTTCTCCGGAATACACATCCGCCGCAACACGTCCCTCATCGTGAGTGCTTTTTTGCGACACACTTCTGCACAACAGTAGACACAACTGGTGGCATGTCATGAAATATTGATAAAAACCTGATACCTGCACTTCATTTACTCGTAGCACATGTAAATTATTCTGGGTATAAATGCTTTCGTCGTCCATGTATGTTTATGCAATCAATAAATAAACCAGAGGGAAAAGAGTGGGCTTTGACGTTGCGTCAACGATTGTATCTGTAACTAGACGAATAGTCCGAAAGCCACTGTTAAATTCATGACTTAAGGTAATTTTTTATCAGTATTAGCCATTCCCTGTCCAACTCCCTTCGCATATGGAACGAGGAAAAGGACATTCTGGATACTCCGAATGCATCCTCACGTATCTTGACGATACCTACGCGAGGTGTCCCACGAAGACAGTGCAACTATTGCTTAGTCTACCTCTGATACCTATTTTTAAAATCCACACTGTAAGATTTCGCGACAGCAACGTCGGCTTTCTTCCACCGTTCTTATTTAAGTTATCCGACAATGTGTTAGATGTTTGTGGAAGTTTTACCGACCTGGTAAGATCCCTCGAGAGCGCCTCTCATCTACTTTGGCGTCCGCTGTCAGTAGTAGTACATTAACCCCAAATGCTGCAAAAAAGGAGCACTAGCGAATTGTGTGCGGTCTGTATTAGATACATAGTACTTCTCCAAATTCCGGGCAACAAAACCACGTCTTTTACGCGCCTTCTGCATTACAGATCTCGCGAGTTCGTTCCATTTTGTATCGCTTAGAAATATTGTTCCTATTAATTTTGCAACCGGATGCTATGAGGTTCTGAAGCGTCACTGCACACTGAGCAGAAGCTCTGACAGCAAAACGACGACCTTTTCAAAGGGGCCACCAGATATTTATTCCAAACGATTTAAGGAAAAATCAGTGTTAACACCACTCACCAATTATGGTTCAAATGGCTCTAAGCACTATGGGACTTAACATCTGAGGTCATCAGTCCCCTAGAACTACTTAAACCTAACTAACCTAAGGACATCACACACATCATTGCCCGAGGCAGGATTCGAACCTGCGACCGCAGCAGTCGCGCGGTTCCGAACTGAAGCGCCTAGCCGGCCGCGGTGGCCGTGCGGTTCTGGCGCTGCAGTTCGGAACCGCGGGACTGCTACGGTCGCAGGTTCGAATCCTGCCTCGGGCATAGGTGTGTGTGATGTCCTTAGGTTAGTTAGGCTTAAGTAGTTCTAAGCTCTAGGGGACTTATGACCTAAGATGTTGAGTCCCATAGTGCTCAGAGCCATTTGAACCATTTTTGAAGCGCATAGAATCGCTCGGCCACCACGGCCGGCCACCGATTATGCATTAGGGCTATTTCGACTGGGCGACTGCTGCCTTCAAGGTGGAAGGAAGTAAGTTTAGGGTTTAACGTCCCGTCGAGAACGAGGTCATTAGAGAGACGGAGCACAAGCTTCGACTGTGTCAAAGATGAGGAACGAAATTGGCCGTGCTCTTTCAAACGAACCATCCCGGCATTTGTCCGAAGCGATTTAGGAAATCACGGATTCGAACCGTCGTCTTCTCGAATTCGGGTCCACTGAACTGAGGGCAATACGAGGAACAACTTATAATCGTGGAACATGTGATCAATATTTCGCCATCCCCTCCATCCGTTATTGCCAATAGATGAATCCTGACCAGATGATGCTGCTGCTGCTCCTTCATTCAAGCAGTTCCTCATTTTGTCTCAAGAAGCTATGTTGACCCTCTTCCAGACCTCCCCATCTTAGAGAAAAACCTTAGGAAGTACGATGAATCGAACCCGGGTCCTTCCGCATTGCAGGCCGTAGATTTCTAAAAAACCAAACAAAATCCACATCTGGACGGCAGACTGGGATATGTGCTGCAAAAATGCGAATCTAGTACAGTAAACACGAGAATAATGTTGTGTATTACATTGAGAGCGCACTGCTCGTGTTAGAATGAACGCAGGTACAAAAGCTGTATGCATTTCGTAATGGTAATGTAGCATAAGACTCACGCGGGAATGACCTTGCCACTTTGTCGTAAAATTAAGACTGTTTAGAATACAGCGCCATCACCTGTTCCAGAAAGCCGTTAAAATAATAGCACCCTTGCGGTAGTGGTTTTACTAACAAAATAATAATGACTACCACGTCTAAATGTGGATATTCAATGCCGGATAATTATTTAACAACGTAATTATACTGACGAAAAGTAAGTGTTGTATAATTTTCCACAAGGAATTCTTTTTGGTCGTGTCGCTTGAAGAAAAGAAAATTTTTCTACCGTCACTGAAGACTAACTCTTCTACGTCGGTTCAATGCCCCCCTTTGTTAGATCACAGTGGCGTACTGAAAGGATTCCATCCTGCCTATGACCTGCAAGATTTACGTGGTGCAGTTAAGTGCCCGGAAACGTATTAACGCGGCTTCGATCCAAGGTCTGGTACAGAGATTTAACTTGCCACTTATGTTAACAGCAGCGTAAAATATCCTAATTGCCACATTAGGAACTGCTAACGAATTCGAGAATCGCTCCTGCAGGACTATAAATTCTAACTTTGTTGTGCTGTTTGTGCGTCATAGATAAAAAGCAAACGGAATATCAGATGTGGAAAGAGAGACGCAGAACATATTAAACACACAATGGTTTTGTCGAAATTTAATGATAAACAGTAGCTTGCAACACTTCTAGAGTAGCAAGCCTGTAAAGAAGTACATTTGCCACATGTCAAGGACAATGACCTAGTGAACGCGGTCGTCTTCTACAGGTCAGAAGACTTCAGCATAATTGCGTAAGCCTGCCCTGGTGAGGGATCTGTCATGACCTGTACCAAGAAATCATGCCATTCATCTGAAACTAAATTAGACTGACATTGAGGGAATTGAATGCCACTCACCACAAATTAAGAGGAGAGAGTCTTCGACTAATTCATGCCTCCCGCTGACAGTGACCGGCTACTGTATCTTAACTCTACCAGAAATCGCTGATCCAGGGACCCAGCTGGGAATAATAAGAAAACATCACGCAAGTTCTATTGAAACAAAATTTTACTACGAATTTTGTGTCGACCCATAGATCTCAGTAGAGAAAGGAACAAGAATTTATAGACAGTTCCAAATTCACGTCACTTCTGTATAGACGAGAAATTTTGGGCCATGGAAGAACATTAACATTGTTATTGTTATTACTATTATTATCATTATTATTGTTATCACTGTTCGTTTTCCAAGATGATAGATCCATGATGCAGTTAACAGTAACTCTTAATGAGTTTTATTGTTTTTTTAACCAAGTATCTTTCGCCTGATTGCTTTAGCCATTGCCAGGGGTCTGCAGCATGAATGATTTTTAATGATTTTCTTACTATTATTTTGTTTTCGGTTGTTCCTTCACATGCGGAGTGCTCAGCAGAACTACGTTTAATTACTTATTTACTATTTCTCTATGTCCGGTGATCTCGCCGTCGACGGAACGTTTATTAGGTTTCCCTTACAATTAAATTGGAAATTTGTGGTAAGGTCTTACGGGACCAAACTGCTGAAGTTATCGGTCCCTAAGCTTACACACTGCTTAAAACTTAAACAAACTTACGCTAAGGACAGCACATATACCCATGCCCGAGGGAGGACTCAAAACATCCAACGGGGGGAGCCGCACGAACCGTGACAAGGAGCCTTACAATCAAAACTCTAACCCTTGATGTAAACCGAAAATTCAATTATTGTTAGTGGACCAGCCTGTAACGTCAGTGTATCAAACACAGTACTGGCATGTTGGTGTCAAGGCAGCCAAGTTTATGCATTACACGTCGCTGTGTCCGGCGAGCACATGGATCTGGAGGGACAGGACGGGCCTTGGAGTAGAGGTCTCGTCGCGCACTGTGATTGGACCACAAAAAAGTATTCTGTTAATGTTCTTTGAACGCCTATAACAGGGCTATGAAAAGAATTTCCGTTTTTTTGTATAGTATCTCATCTGAATAGAACAATAGCGTGCACAGCGAAACAATCGCGTTTGAAAAGCATGTAGGATTAAAGGCCTACCCCACATTCCGTACAAGGATTTAACAAATTTACGGTTTTTCTTAACAATCTGCTGTATTGTGTTATAAACTGAAGCATGCGAGGTATATACATAATAGATGGATAAGCTCTTAGAACTCCTTCCCCTGCTTATTATTTGACAAATGTGTCTTATGTCTACGTCTGACAAACGACTCTTAAGTCTGTTCCACAGTAAGTACTTTCCGACTCACCGTTTGTCACAAATTTCTAACAAAGCAGCTACCCTTTCATTTTCCCACGAACTGGAATTTACAGAAATGAAATTTGCCTTCTTTACCTTCACTCTTAAGACTTTAATAGGAAAAATGGTCAGTGAATGTATTATGTTGGTCCCTTGGCATGATGTCCAGGGTTTAGAGCTAGAACCACGGCGTCTCCCCCTTCCCTATCTCCTTTTGCAAGTACTGTAGTTTCAGCACGAGACCTTATCACAGAGGGTGAGGAAAAATGTAAGAGGAAAGTGCTCTGAGCGCATGCGCACAACGAGTAACCCAAATCCTAGTAACAAACATCAGTCGTCAGGTGTCTGATTCTTAGTGTGGTTAGTGGGTCAATGTTAGCGGTTCAGACTGGAACGTCGGCGCCGGCTGACATGCTTACAGGCTTCTGAGACTACCTCTGGCACACGCGTGTAGTACTGGACACTCAGCTGCGAAGGATGAAGGAGTACTGTCACACGGAGCTGCCACTAGTGGTGGGGGAACCCTCACACTCGGCTTGCGAACAAGGCCACCGAAAAAAGGGCACTTTTTGCCCCAGCCTCAAACTAGAAAAAGCAGTACCGTCAAGTTGTGACGAATGCTGCCAAATCGTCACTCGTACGAACTGTAAAAATGAAATTCAGCAGTAATAATTTTTATCATAATTATCATATGAAACATTTATACACAGGCGACAAGTCATAGGATAGCGATATGTACGTACACAGATGGCGGTAGTATTGCGTGCACAAGGTATAAACGGGCAGTGTTGTCATATCTACTCAAGTGATTCATGTGAAAAGGTTTCCAACGTGATTATGGCCGCACGATGAGAATTAAGTGACTTTGAACGCGGGATGGTAGCCGGAGCTAGACGCTCCAGACACTCCATTTCGGAAATCGTTGGAGAATTCAATGTACCGCGATCCACAGTATCAAGAATGTGATGAGAATAACAAATTTCAAGCATTACCTTTCACCATGGGTAACGAAGTGGCCGACGGCCTTCACTTAACGACCGAGAATAGCGGCGTTTGCGTTGACTTGTCAGAGCTAACAGACAAGCAAGAATGCGTGAAATAACTGCAGGTATCAATGTGGGACTACGCCGAACGTGTCCGTTAGGATAGTGCGACGAAATTCTGCGTTAATGGGCTACGGCAGCAGGCGACCGACTTGGGTGCCCTTGCTAACAACACGACATCGCTTGCAGCGCCTCTCCTAGGCTCGTGGCCATATCAGTTGGACCCTAGACCACTGGAAAACCGTGGCCTGGCAGATGAGTCCCGATTTCGGTTGGTATGGGGTCGAGTGTGGCGCAGACTCTACGAAGCCATGGACCCAAGTTGTCAGCTACTTGGAGACCACTTGCAACCAAACAACGATGGAATTTTTATGGACTACAAAGCGCCATGTCACCACCCACCAAATTAGCCGAGAGCGCTAATGCGCTGCTTCCTAGACTCGGGTAGGCGCGCCAGCCCCAGGTCGAATCCGCCCGGCGGGTTGACGACGAGGGCCCGTTTGCCGGCCAGCCTGGATGTGGTTTTTAGGCGGTTTTCCACATCCCACTAGGTGAACACCGGGCTGGTCCCCACGTCCCGCCTCAGTTACGCGACTCGCAGGCATTTGTAACACACTCGCACTATTTCATGATTTACACTAGACGCAGACAGCTGGGGTACAATGTTTCCACGGGGATACGGGTTGGCGACAGGAAGGGCATCTCGCCACCCCTTCAATTAACCATGCCAAATCCGATCGTAAACATGCCGACCCTGCGAAAACAGCGGGAGAAAGGCACAAGCAAAAGCATAACATAATGCGCCATGTCACCAGGCCACAATTGTTTGCGACTGGTTTGAAGAACATTCTGGGCAGTTCAAACGAATGATTTGGTCACCCAGATCGCCAGACATGAATCCCATCGAACATTTATGGGACATAAACTAGAGATCAGTTCGTGCCTAAAATCTTGCACCGGCAGCACTTCTGCAGTTATGGACGGCAATAGAGGTAGCATGGCTCAGTATTTTTGCAGGGAACTTTCAATGACTTGTTGAGTCCATGCCATGTCGAACTGGTGCACGATGCCAGACAAAAGGTGGTCCGACACAACATTAGGAGGTATCCCATGACTTTTGTTACCTCAGTGTATTTTATAACGAAACATAGGAAGGATGGTGATATCTTTTCATTATCATTGTTTTCTCAAATCCTTTTACGATTATTGTTTTATATTAACAGAAAACAACTAATGGAATAATTGTATCGAAATTAGCTCAGAAAATCACTGTAGTTAGAATAAAATACGAAAATAAATAAAATACAAAAGTAGTACTAATTAACAATGAAGGCATAGAACCAGTTTATGACCTGTGTTTAGGCAAACTGAAGATGACAGGATGGATAGCAAAAGAAAAACCCATGGTTACAAATTACCTGGAACGCATTTGATAAGCTAAACTGCGTCCTCAAAATCAAGCTTCCGAACCGTCTTAAATGAAAACGGTGCAACTGGAGTGTGTTACTTGTTCGGAATTATCGCAGAAGACATGGGCATTTAATGTAAATATTATTTAAAATAGGTTGCTCAGCGTGTAATGGAGTGCTGCACGTTAGGAATTACTAGGAAAGAGAAATCCGGCAGATAGATAAGAGAGCAGACTTGAGTAGAAGTCATATTTTATGACTCTAATGAACGTGGAATGGAAGTGGGCGTAACATGTGGCCAAGCGAATGGATGACTGATGGACCAACGAAGCTTTGTTGGATTTCGAGTAAGAAGGGAATATCTAGATGACGACTTAATGGGAGGTGGGCAGATGTCATCAGAAAACATGCAGGAGTAGCATGGATGCGTAATGATGGAAAAATCTGGCGGAAACTTCTGCCAAGCAGTAGAGGTCCAATTTCTGATGATGATTAATGCACATTTAGTGCACGTCCCTCGGGAAATACTTATTTGTTTGACTGTCTGCTCCATTAGAGCTTTTATTTACTGACAACTGGCAGCAGAGTGTTCAAATTAAATCGAGTAAGTTCACTGAATAACTAGGGACAGACACTGTGTTACATCGCAAGTATTCAGGGTGTTCGGGCGGGAAAGGTCAATATTTTACACAGTGATAGTATAAGCAATTCTTAACAAAAAATGTTATATGAACATAGATCCACAAATGCTTCGTTAGGGAGGTATGAGTATTGAAAGGAAATTTAATTCGGTTATGTTGCGCATTTCTACTTAGTGTTTATTTACTTTGCATTTGGTATATAATGCATTAAAACATGCATGTTACATGTATTCAGTTGAAAAACGACTTACCACGACTTTTACAAACGGCTTTAACACTTATCGTACAGTTCAAAGAACAGGTTCGAATATCCCGCCACGAACGTTAATGTACTTTTGCGCTCTAGCGATAACATTTTGTGTTGCTTGTTCAATTGCCTGTGATTGGTTCCTAATCAATTCAGCAGCGTTACGAAGCAGTTCATCTCGTGTATTTACCTTCACTTTGTGGGCCTCTGATTTCATCCAACCCCATAAACAGAAATCTAAAGCTGTAAGTTCAGGTGTATTTGAGGCCAGTTAACGTCACCGCCACTGCCAATCCAGCGATTATGGTAGGTGTGGTTGAGATGGTCCCTCACACGTAAGGTAACATGTGGAGGGGCACCGTCATATTGAAAGTACATTCCAGTTCGCTTGGCTAAAGGAACGTCTTCCAATAGTTCCACAAATGAATTTTCCAAAAAATGCAGGTACGTCTCTCCCGTCAATCGCTGATTGGTGATGAAGGGACCTATCAAAAGGTTACCGATCATGCCGCACCAAACATTTATGGCAAAACGAACTTGTAAATTGCTATCCACCGAAGCGTGTGCATTTTCCCGTGACCATCGATGATTATTGCGTGTGTTGTTTATACCATGTGGTGAAAACTGGGCTTCGTCAGTGAATAGTATGTATGGAAGCAAACCACTATTCTCAATTACCCAGTGACAGAATTGAAGTCGTTGGGCATTGTCGCCAACGTGGAGATTTTGGACACGCTGTATGTGAAATGGATACAGGTTTTCCGCATGTTATGTTTCCCATACACGTGTCTGTGGGACACACGCAAGGGACATTCTTCGTATGCTCATACTGGGACTTCGCTCAACACTTGCGATAATTTCTTCCTGTTCTTGCAAAGTTTGTTGACGTGCACGCTCGGACGACAAATGTCTACTTGGAAGAGAGCCTATTGCACGCAAAGCGACAAACACTTTGGTAAACAACCTGCGATCAGGTAATCGTAGAGTCGGAAAGCGCCTGTGGTATTCTTCTCTTGCAGCGGTATCACTACCGTCGCAGAAGCCATAAACATACACCATATCTGCGTATTCCTCATTCCTGTACACCTGTGGCATTGTTAGCAGCGCTTGTACGAACACAGTTAATACCATACACTACACAGCAAACCGAACCGTCACTGGTACTCTACACAATGCGGCTTACACGGCACAACTACGCAAACAACGGGTGATTGTACAACGTACGTCACATAACCATAATACGTGGTAGGTTGCATAGCGTAAACATATGACATGTACCTATGCATTGTTTGCAAGAAAATCGCGTTACGGTCCAGTTGTACTGCGTATACGTTCACGTTGTGCACATAAGTTTTGCAGAATTGAAGTTCCTTTCAATACTCATACCTCTCTAACGAAGCATTTGCGGACCTGTGATCATAACATTTTTTTGTCCAGAATTACTTATACTATCACTGTTTAAAATACTGACCTTTCCTCCCCAAACACCCAGTACATTTAAGAAAAACTAGTGGTGCCAAGCGAACCATACGATGCTAGACTAGTCTTAAAAAAAAGTACAATTGAAAGCGAGTAACCGGGAAAAAAATAAATAGAAGCCTCCAATGAACACACAGCTATTTATCTAGATGGCACTGCAAAACTTACTTAACTTCCATTTCCCTAAACAAGTTTCACAGCAGACTTTAAAAAAATGGTTCAAATGGCTCTGAGCACTATGGGACTTAACTTCTAAGGTCATCAGTCCCCTAGAACTTAGAAATACTTAAACCTAACTAACCCAAGGACATCACACACATCCATGCCCGAGGCAGGATTCGAACCTGCGACGGTAGCGGTAGCGCGGTTCCAGACTGTAGCGCCTAGAACCGCTCGGCCAACCCCGGCAGGCCAGCAAGCTTCGTTTATCGTGTTTATCCGTTAAGAAGCGTACAGTTACACGGCATTTATTCACTATCTTTTGTGATTCACTGTCCATACATCTCTTATGTTATGTACGAAATTTTTCACCATTCCTGAAATATAATTCAACAAGAGACAATCAACGATTTTAACAAGGGCTTATGCCCAACTTGACAAAAGCAAAACAGATCATTACGTCGACAAACCTGGGACTGTTTGCTGTATTTTCGTCATTCTTGTAGCGTTGAAACAGTCACATATCCGTATAGCCACCATGAATAAAATATATTTGTTAAGTTTAGCATTACTATGGACATCGTTAACTGCGGCAGTGATAGCAGCAGCTGCTGGCTATGTTGCCTGCCGTAACTTGGAAGTTTGTTGTGCTTCAGCAAAGTTGGGGAACACGTTGACGAAACATTTGTTATTTTTCACCTCCTCTTTTGTTTACTGTTGTCGCTATGACAAATCGAAATGATTTTGTTTACTGACTTCAACATAGTGACATACACTACACGATGAAAGCGGCACGTGCAATCAAGGATTCTTATCTGCCGAACAGCGACATCGATGAAAAAGAGGGGAAAAGTCGCGGGTTAAAGCACTGCACAGGGCTGCAGTTTCATTAGTATTTCCCAACGCCAACGGAAGATGGCAGAAGTTGGGATCGCAACGAACGTATAACGACATGTGCCGCTCCTTGCGGAGAACTTGGGAACCGCTAGATTGGAATTTCTAATGCGGACACGTGTAGTCTTCGTTCTTAATTTTTTAAGTGTCTTCGATAACGAAGTAACTGTAGGTATATAGGAACACGTTCGATTCTAATTAGAAGCGAGATTAAGTGCTCAACAATGCGATTTACCGAATTAAAGAATACGACGGAAGTGACTGTGCAATTTAATCAGCTGTTCTCCCAGTGCACAGCAATAGAACACGACGTGACTATTATGTAGGCGTCCCGAGTTTGTTGTATTAATAATGCTGTTGTCCTCTTTTAAACTAAATTTCTTCGAGACCTACAAATTTGAAGTGACGTGTAAGTGTCTTGACAATATTGTCTAAGACTACTATAAAGAAAGTGATAACACTACTGTTAAGTGGCGATTTTAATCTTACGCACATGACACTGTTTACTACTAATATGCAATCATTTTTTCTCGCGACAGTACGTGATGTGGAAACTGACACAGATAGCCAGAGGAAAATATTACCATTTTGCCGCTTGCTGCAAAACAGTTACTACTGCTTTTCATAAGCAAAGTTTTGCGAGAGTAATATGTCAAAAAACCTTAATCCTGGCTGGCCACAGTATGTAAGTCAATACTGTCATCCAAAATTAATTTCCTCCTTGTTCGTTCCGTTTATCAGTTTTGGATGTGTTATAATTACAACGTAACATGGTTTTTGTGATACGAAGAAAGACATACTACAACATAAACCGTTTGTAGTCTCATACGTATGGTTTACGTGTCACGTAGAGCTATCTGTATCTACACAGTAAACTGCAAGATCTCGAAAGGTGTCAGAAGATCCTAAACTGGGCAGTGTAAAGAAGCGAATAAATAAATATCTAGCGCATCGCATCCCTAACAACGAATTATTGTTAACAAGAGCAGGTATATTGGTAACTTGTTTTTGAATACAAGTGACATTTTACAGTTAAAAATCAGTCATTGCTGCAACATGAAGTTCAAAACATTTAGTTCCACATGCAAGCCAATCAATTTTAACTTAGCTATGTCCTTAATTTTATAAACTACACAGTCCAAGAAAAAAAGATACTTTGAGTCACATAAAAATACCAACATTACATTTTTACTCGTGGATTCTTTGCATTTCCAACTTAACAGCGACATTCTTATAAGGTAACACTGGTTCAGTAGGTAGGGTTCTGTGCGTCGAACAGTATTCAAAAGCATCGTGTAATACATTACATTTGAACTTATTTGCTTTACCGCCAAGTTGATAAATAATGCCCGCAGCTCGTGGTCGTGCGGTAGCGTTCTCGCTTCCCACGCCCGGGTTCGATTCCCGGCGGGGTCAGGGATTTTCTCTGCCTCGTGATGGCTGGGTGTTGTGTGATGTCCTTAGGTTAGTTAGGTTTAAGTAGTTCTAAGTTCTAGGGGACTGATGACCATAGATGCTAAGTCCCATAGTGCTCAGAGCCATTTGAACCATTTTTTTGATAAATAATGTTTTCCCACTTTGTAGCTTGTGATTTGACGAGGACGTCCGTTTACAATTAAAAAATCCTAATTATGTTCTGACCGGCGCTGGCGGTCATGTGTGCATGAGGCGTATGAATTGTGTGTGTTTCTCTTCTGGTGATGAAGGCTGTGACCGAAAGCTTTGTATAAGTGACTTAATTGTGCCTGTCTACAACTTAACATTTCTTCTTTACGGTACGTAGCAATCTATCCATTCTTACATTGTTAATTATGTTCTGTGTAACACACACTAAAGAATTGGGTTCTTTCAGCGAAATAAATCTAGCTACTGACACTGCGAAGGAGATTTGCCATTTGTATAAAATAAAGTTTCATATATGCTCAAAAGCTACATAAGTTTCTAATGAATCTGTAAGAGCATCTAAGACTAGCTGCCACTAATAGATTAACGCTTTAGCGCAAACTCCCAAGATCATCTATCAGTTTACACATTAAACAAGGGAGTGGCCCATTGGCTATACGACATAGTAGACTTTATCCCGATCTTGCTCCCCGATAAAGGCTGGCGCTCGGAAGCTTGTGTTTGGCAGGAAGAAGCCGCCTGAGCGATAACGAGACAGGCGAGTTGGAAATCTGGTATTGATTTTAGGGACGCCGGGTGCGCGCGCTGTTGCCATATCACACGGGAATAAATGCCTCCTGGGTAGTGGGAGGTTTGCCAGCTACCTTCGGTTGCGTACTGATTCCGCAGGCTGCGGAAGACTGGCAGACTTGCTACGCCCTACGGTTTTCTACACCTCTGCAGTGGAAACTAAGAAAGAAGACCTTTCCATTAATAAGCCTCTCCATTTTTACGTGTTAACATGCCCGCAACCATCACTAACAATGCTACAGCAAAAACGGTGAAAATGGCACAGTTACGCTAAGAAATATTTTTGTGCAGAAAGCGAGGATACGTTGAAGGCAATCCTGTTCGTCGGACTGACATTCGTGTGGTGAAAATTTTCACTAGCTTGGAAAGATGTTTAAAGAAAAACGACATAATGTTACTGCTGGTTGTATCTGTTTACTTTTCTTTAACTGAGTCTTCACTTTATTTTAACGCGAAACATTGGGGTCAACACAACTGATGCCGCTCTGTAGAAAAAGTAGGATGCGACTATCTCAGATAAATACACAGAGCCAACTAACGGCTGTACGCACACAATATTTTCTTCAGGATCAATATTATAAGCAGTTACTATAGAATTTTACACACAAACTTCATTAACAGACGAAACAATAACTTTTTTATGCTCGGTTTTGCTTCTTTCTTCCCTTCTATCTTTTATTGTTTACGAAACTGAAGTATATAAAATCTGGACTCTTTGCTACAATCAATCCGTGATATATTAAATCACTCTCTCGTAAAGAAGGGGAATTCACTGTATGATGCTAGAAACCGTCGACAGCATTTGAGGAACGCGTAAAGAAATGAAAGTGGACTGTCAGGCAGACGATTGATATAATAAATGATTCGAATGGCCGTCTGAATTGCGTTATCTCTTGTAGTCACCGAGCTCCACTAAAAGGGAACTCAGGTCCTGTGTGCCTACACTGAACACAAATTCGTCGAACTGTACGGAAAGTAATATCATTAATTCGCAAATTGTACTACACATCACTAATTTGAGACATGCCCTGAAATTACTAATATGCAAGACTTTTTTGTTTCGATACCACGTTTAGTCCATTGTATGCCAAGTTAGACAGCGATTTCTTACACACCAATACCATCAAATTGCCGTGAAGAAAGATAGTACACTTGCGTCGAACTGTTAAGTCAAGACTTGATTTTAGTAACCATAAAACTACTACTTTCATTAGAGTGTGTTATAGGAGGATACAACAGCAGTCTTCGTTAAGATGGCCTCTGTCGTGGGCCTGTACTAAGTGTTTCCCCACCAACAACGACACCATGATGTCCGAAGATATTTGGATTGCTACATCGTAATATCCCACACGCCAAACAATACATTGTCTTGTCATCTGGTGAGCTGTGACACACGGTAGAGCTGAGCAAACGACCTACGCCAGACGAGAAAACCTCGCAGTATGGTTCAAATGGCTATGAGCACTATGGGACTTAACATCATCAGTCCCCTAGAATTTAGAACTACTTAAGTAACTAACCTAAGGACATCACACACATCCACGTCCGAGGCAGGATTCGAGCCTGCGACCGTAGCGGTCGCGCGGTTCCAGACTTAAGCGTCGGAAGGCAAGAATGGAACAGGAAACACAACTATACGCACTAATGTATATGGACCAGGTCCACCAACGGTATGTTCTCCGTGCCGGCCAGGGTGGCCGAGCGGTTCTAGGCGCTACAGTTGGGAACCTAGCTGATGCTACGGTCGCATGTTCGAATCCCGCCTTGGGTATGGATGTGTGTGATGTCCTTAGATTAGTTAGGTTTAAGTAGTTCTAAGTCTAGGGGACTGATGACCTCAGATGTTAAGTCCCATAGCGCTCAGAGCCATTTTAACCATTTCTATGTTCTCCGTACCTGTGCGTTTTTGAGATTATTCTATTTTTACGGAAGACAACGCTCGTTCGCATAAAGCAAAATTGGTGGAGGTCTTACTACGACGTGACTATCGTTGTAACGCCGCACCAACCATGCATCCCAACGTCGTCGTATTGATCATGTGTGCGGTTCGCTTGGTAGACGTTCTGAAAGACGTAACTCCGAAGAATGTTTCAGCGCCGGCGGTTAGCTGATTTTCTTTGCACATCGCCAAATTTCCTTCCAGAAGTTTCAACAATCTTCCCGAACTCATGCCACACGATGCGAAGCAGAGTTGGTCGTTTGCAATGACCACACACCCTATTTGAAAATTAATTATGTTTACTTAGTTTATGATATGTCACTGGTAGTGGTGGTGGAAGGTCTATATATCGACTGGCATGCGATCAAATGCAGAGAACTTGCACAGTAGTATTCCAGTAAATCAGGAGTATATAGAGGGTGGTCAGAAACAGTATGAAAGCTTGTAAGGGTGTTGCAGGGTAGGCTGTGATGTGAAGTAACAGTTAAGAAGAATAACTCGATACTCTGTATAGCTTCCGAGTCAGTTAGCATTTAAATCAGCCAATCAGGCCGTAGTGCGCTTAGATTCAAGCAGCCCACCAGAAAAGGTGTCGCCAAACGTGTTTCCGTCTGGTTTTCTAAAACCGAACAAAAGAGCGATATCACAACTGAACATGAGACTGTAGTAAGGATCGAATACGAGCCAAAGGCTAAGCACTCTCGTGAGGTATCATCCACGCTATGAGAACAACTGACACTAATTGCATGTGGCGGGTCGCTTAATTTGCTCGCGCAACGGCCTGATTCGCTAACTTCAATGCTAATGAACTCGCAAAGGGTGCGACGTATCGATTTTTTTTTCTTAACAATTCTTCCTCAGCACAAGTTACCCTGCAACACACTTACAAGGTATTCAGACTGTTTTCACCACCCCGTGTATATAAAATTTATGTGAAAGAATGCTGCCGGCCGGGGTGGCCGAGTGGTTCTAGGCGCTACAGTCGCAGGTTCGAATCCTGCCTCGGGCATGGATGTTTGTGATGTCCTTAGGTTAGTTAGGTTTAAGTAGTTCTAAGTTCTAGGGGACTGATGACGTCAGACGTTAAGTCTCATAGTGTTCAGAGCCATTTGAACCATTTTGAAAGAATGCTCACAAGCAAGTGAATCAGAGACAGCTTTTGTGTCGCGGAGAAAGCTCTGTGGTCGTCAAGGCAATCTGTTGAGCGTATCAGCGACTGGGATGGCACAACGCATTTTACAGATCGTTAGCGTGACAGCCAAGAGCAGAATGGCAAGCCGCGCGACACCACCGCATATAATTGCCGCTAGATCACGGATGACGAACGTACGGACGGGACTCAGCCTCCGAGGTCGCAAAGGAGTTGAGCTTTCCACGTGCATCTTGTGAAGGCTGACCATGAATATTTAGCTTACATGGAAGCACCCTCCACCCGTGTCAACTACGATGGGCAACGAAGTTTTCATGACACAGGTCACCGTGCACACTGGGAAACGTAATACAGGACAGACGGGAAAAATGCAAAGAATCACTCGCCAATTCAGTGCTTCTGAACAATAGTTGAGCAGTCCCATTACACAGAAGCACCTTGTTACGTGGGGTACAGAAGTCGTCGCCCCAAATGTGTACCTCCGATCATCGCAATCTTAGGGCACAGGTATTACGAAGGCCGGAGACGCACAGCTAGAAGTAAGTTCGCCGGTACTGACGAGCAGCGGAATACGATGGTAAAAGGCCGATGTAGGATTTGAACACGACGAATACCTCAGGAGGCCATGCATCTCTTCTCCCAACATGGCAACGTTCAAACAGGTGGTGGAGGTATTCTCGTGTGGGCAATGTTTACAGGGGGTAGCAACCCGCAGGAATTATGTACTTTCAAGCAAGTTCCCATCGTTCGATAAAAAGGTCTCCGTGTACATTATGGTGATTGTAAGGACTGGAAGGCGGCCTGTGATGAAACTTACTGAGGACATTGGGATCCCATCGAGCGAAGTGTTCGCGCATTGGATCCAGTTCTGAAAAATCTTCCCAATTTGTGGATGGCTTTCGTGAACGTGAAACGATGTATTCCATGCCACTAAGTTCATATGTGAAATCTAATGATTATGAAAGTATAACATCGAAGAGAATTGAAATCTTCTCCCTTTAATGTGTGACCTCTCTTCTCACTTCCCCAAATAACAAAAAACACCTACTTGTCTCCTGATTGTTTTGATTCTTAATTTAAAATAAATCCCTGAATATGGGGATTGCGCAGAGAAAAAAAAGTTATTATTCTTCACGCGCGGAATTGAAGCATAGGTCCATGTACAGGATCATTTAGTAATCGCGAAAGCGTTACGGAGATGATAGATAAACTCCAGTGGAAGACTGCAAGAGACGCTACTGTGGTAACATCGCCTTTAGCACTGGTAAAGACCTCAATTCGGCGAGGAGAAAGTTCGCAGTTTCCTTCAAATATGCCATATCCAGCTAATGCCACGCACTGATGATTTAAATTCAACAGAGCTACCAACTGCGTGGATGTTGATTGCTACGTTTCACCCTCAGTTCCAAACAGTAACAACCAAGCTCTGTGGGATTAAAACCGGGTGATTTAGCTGGCCAGTCGAGGAGCGATACTAGGTTCATGTTCACGCTAACCTGAATGATTGGACGCAAGCCATGGTACGATAAACACTACGAAAATACAGTAACACCACCCGCCCTGAATGACACATTCCACAAACAGCAGGCCGTACGCCTCACTGGGCTGTCAACCCTTTCATCATACGAAGAGGCAAAATCGCGACTCTTCTAAACACACTACATCGTCACCACTCAGCTAATTTTTAGTTTGTGTTTGGCTAACTGCAAAAATGTTGTATGAGAAATGGCCTTTTGCAAGATACCTGAACTCCAAATGTTCATTGCATGCAGTTCTGTTTGCTATATTCATTCGGAAACTGAGATTGACCTACGAAGGGTGCCCAATAAGTAATGCAACTAATCTTTTTTCTCGGCCAGTTTCGGTTGAAAAAATGCGAAATTTGTTGAGGGACATCGTGGAATATTTCCGCTTCTGCACCTATCGGTTCATGAAGTTCCGATAGGCGGCTGCGCTGTACGTAGCCTTCAAAATGGCGTCTGCAACGGAGGTGCGTTCCAAGCAGAGAGCTGTCATTGGGTTTCTTTTGGCGGAAAACCAGAGCATCGCAGATATTCATACGCGCTTCCACAATGTCTACGGAGACGTGGCAGCGAACAAAAGCATGGCGACTCGTTGGGTCCTGTCCGGTCTCCACCACCCGGCCGCACACTGCTGAGATTCCTGCAATGTTGGAACTTGCGTGTTCGTCGCCACATAAATGCAAACAAATGTCCATTCCCCATGCCAACGCCAAGGCCGAGAGGAGCTCACGAAACTTCATTGGCCTGTTCTTCCTCATCCACCCTACAGCCTCGATCTCGCACCTTCCAACTTTCATTCGTTTGGCCCAACAAAGGAATGCACTCCGCGGGAAGCAGTACGTGGATGATGGGAGGTTCTTGATGCAGCAGGACGTTGGCTGCGGTGTCGACAGTAGAGTGGTACCATGCGGGCATCTTAGTAAGATGGCGTAAGGCCAGCGGAGACTATGTTGCAAAATAGAATTTTGTACACAAAAGAGTGGGGAATAAAATGACGTACTGGAATCTCTAATAAAACCAACCCGTTTTCCGAAAAAAATGTGTTGCATTATTTATTGAACGACCCTCGCACATTCACTAACAGCTGAAATTCTATGGGGTCTGAAACCGAATGTCACTTACAGGGCGTGACACTCGTCTTGCGGCCTTGTCGGTTAGGATCTTTTTACGACCACTGTTCTTACGCCATATTACATGGCTGCGGGCGGTACAACATTCCTTGTAGACACGTACGGTCTGCATTGACAACTAATCGGGCAACTTCATCCGTGGCCATGTTCCCATCCAAAAACAAGGACTCATTTCTGTCATTCTGTCACGCCTCTACGTCGAACCATCTTACTGTGCCGGTCCCATAAAACCCACTGGCACATACACACGACTTCACTATCATGACATACGTCAGTGGTGGAGGCACATGACGTCTGGCACCAGTTCTCACTATCTACGGCGCTCCGAAGGGCCCAGTGTGCTATTTAAGGGTGTGACTAATCTTATTACTGTAAACAGCACACGGACCGTGTGGACACAGTATTATCTTGGGATGTGACATTTTATAAGCAATGCAAGTAATTTCAAGTTGCTATAAATTAATGTGGAAAGATCTCTCATGATAAACTGCCAAAAGTTCCAACGGAGAAACCGACATCATCGTAGGATGTTCAAAAACCAGTTATGTGTGGAAAATGCATTCAGTAAAAACGGAAACCCTTGTCTCAAATCAAAGCTATGTGAGTACACAACACAAATCTCTGAAATATTCAATTACAGAATCACTGAAATACAACCCAGGGAAAAACCGACACACCACGAAAGAATTATCTGTGTGGGACGGTATTTGGTATATGTGACGAACGGACAAACAAATGATTACGGATCTAGAAAAATTTAATTATTTATCAAGAGAAAGAGCTTTACAAACTAAGCAAGTCATCAACAGGTTGGTTCACCTCTGGCCCCTATGCAAGCAGTTATTCGGGTTGGCATTGATTGGTTGAGTTGTTGGATGTCCTGAGGGACATCGTGCCAAGTTCTGTCCAATTGGCGACCTTTCTGGCCAAGGTAGGATGTGATAAGCACGAAGACAAGCGCAGTAGACACTTTCGCCGTATGCAGGCGGGCATTATCTTGCTGAAATGAAAGCCTAGGGTGGTTTGTCATAAAGGGCAACCAAACGAGGCTCAGTCGGCGTACAACCGCGCTGTAAGGACGCCGCGGATGACTACCAAAGGGGTCCTGCTATGAAAAGAAATGGCAGCCCAGACCATCACACGTGATTGTGGGCTCGTAATGGCGGGCGAGTCAGGTTGGTATCGCACCGCAGACTGGGGCGTCTGCAGACAAGTCTTCGGCCTGGAATCTCTCTGACCGGAGTAGAACTGTCTTCAGTGATGAGTCCTGTTTCGAAGTGAGTCCTAATGACCGGCGAAGATGTGTCTGGAGACGCTCCGGAGTTAAGAGGGTAGAATCACCACGAGAGGTCAGCGCTAGCGAAACGAGTTGTTCACGTGATATTCATTGGACTGCCTGTAGCCGGCAGCGGTGGCCGTGCGGTTCTAGGCGCTGCAGTCCGGAACCGCAGGACTGCTGCGGTCGCAGGTTCGAATCCTGCCTCGGGCATGGATGTGTGTGATGTCCTTAGGTTAGTTAGGTTTAAGTAGTTCTAAGTTCTAGGGGACTGATGACCTAAGATGTTAAGTCCCATAGTGCTCAGAGCCATTTGAACCATTTGAATTTGACTGCCTGTAAACACGTGTCATGTCAGTGCTATTGGAACAGAGCTGTGGCGCCGACGTGGATGTGTTGTTGTTCCTGGGTAGTGATTTGCGAAGATGGAAAAAAAAAAAAAAAAAAATCAAGATTTGAGCTGTGATGAAGTACTTCGCACAGAAAGGTATGAAAGCTAAGGACATTCATGCCGATTTCCAGAATACACTGGGGGACTCTGCTCCTTCATATTCAACTGTTGCCAACTGGACATATGAATTTAAATTTGGTCGGGAGAGCTTAGATGATGATCCGCGCAGTGGTCGGTCAAGATGTGTCACTACTCCAGAAATCATTACAAAAGCGAACAAAATGGTCATGGAGGATCGCTGATTGAAAGTGTGTGAAATTGCTCACGCTTGCCAGATGTCATCTGAAAGGGTATATCACAATTTAACTGAAGAATTAGAAATGAAAAAAATTATCTGCAAGATGGGTGCCGCGACTCTTGACGCTGGATCAAAAATGCATGAGAATGGACATATTGGAACAATGTTTCACCCGTTTTAGGAGAAACGAACAAGGTTTTTTGCGCCGGTTTGTGACCACAGATGAAACTTGGGTGCACTACTGTACCCCAGAGACAAAAACAACAGTGAAAGCAGTGGAAACATGCTGAGTCTGTGCCACCAAAGAATGCAAAGACAAATCCTTCGGCGGGAAAGGTCATGGTGTTCTGGGATGCGAAGGGGATTCTATTTGTAGATTATCTCCCAACTGGGCAAACAATTACTGGAGAATACTATGCTAACCTCCTGGACAAATTGCAACTAAAAATACGCGAAAAAGGCCATGTTTAGCAAGGAAGAAAGTCATCTTCTATCAAGACAATGCGCGCCCATACACAAGTATCGTCGCCATGCCAAAATTACGCGAACTAAGGTATGACTTGTTGCCACACCCGCCTTATTCACCTGATATGGCTCCGCCAGACTTCCATCTCTTCCCAAAACTGAAAATTTTTCTTGGTGGACGAAGATTCACTTCAAACGAAGAACTGATAGCCGGAGTTGATAACTATTTTGCAGGCCTGGAGGAAACTCATTTTCGAGATGGGATCAAGGCACTGGAACATTGTTGGACCAAGTACATTAATCTACAAGGAGATTATATTGAAAAATAAAAAATGTTCAGTGATTTAAGTACTTTTTCTATTCCGTTCCGAGAACTTTTCAAACCACCCTCGCAGTTTCTCCAAAGTCAAGTATCGTGTAGCAAATTTTCTCTGGCGAACTCCATCAGCTGCCAGATTTTCAGCCTCCTCCCAGTTCATGTCCATGCACTGAAGATCCTTTGCCAAAGTTCGTTTCCAGGTATTATCGGAGCTTCCTCTACTGCTTCATCCTTCTGTTGGTTTCCACAATATTGCTGATTTGGGGATTCTTCCATCTTCTAGGCATAGAAAATACCCCGCAAACCTCAGTCGTCTTCCAGCAACGATTTTGTGCAGGTTGTACGGACCATTTCTTCTCAGCACATCATCATGTGAAACGTGGTCGCAACATCCGATCATCAAAATTCGCATCAAGCATCGTTAGTGAAAAACACTGAGTTTGTGTGCTGATTTTACTAACATTTTCCAGGTCTCACTTGCTGTTTGCATGGCCCATGGATAGGATGATTGAGTACAGCCGAAGCTTTGTGGACATACTTTTACAGTATGCCATACGGATCGCAATCTTTTCAAGACTGCAGAAGCTTCACAATTCTGCTGCTGATGTTTGCATCTGTGTCCCAGTTATTACAGATAAAGATGCCGGGATATATAAATCTCTCAACACCTTGTAGTACGTACTGTTGGACTACAGTCTGAGTGAATACATTTCCACTTTTTATGCACATCGTGCCTGTCGCATCACTATTAGCCTACAGAACTGACCATTCCATCTAGCTTGGTAGTCATTAGTTATAAACTTTATGATGTTTCTGCCAGATGAACCACGTCGTCTGGAAAGCCCCAGATCCGCAAGCTTACAGTTCTTATTCCAAAATACGCCCATGTTAGAGTTGTTTATAGTTTTTCTCCATTATGAAAACTATGACTAATATGAAAATGAATGGTGCCAAAATCCATCCTTGCCTTGTCTTGACGTCTGCAAGAATGCTAAAGCAACGGGAGGTACCTCCTCCCCTTATTATACAGCAGCTCGAATCTACTTATCGGTTTTTGAGAACATCAATGAGATCATCAGGGATTATACAGGCTTACAATATTCCACAACGATTGTCGGTGTATATTATCAGTACCTTTATAAGACTCTACTAAGTTGAGCTTCAGTAGACAGCCAAATTCTATGCACTGATCTATTATGTTTCATTGAACAACTATTTGTTCAGAGCAGCTACTTTATTGCTTTAAAGTGCTTTGATTGCTGCGCACACCTCTGTTTCTGTGATATTACCTATTTTTACCAAAAGCTCTTGTAGTGTGACTTATTTTCGAAATTATAGGTATTAAGTGGGTTGGGCTGGTTTAAGGTTTCTTTGAGGTACTCAGCTCATCGGGCAGCTCGTTCATCGTTTGTGAACCTAAAATTCGCCGTTTTTATCCTTTAGATGGCCGTTTGAAAATGTCAGTATTTTGTCACAGTGCCACCTCGCTCGATACATTTGTCTCGTGACGACGAATAACACTCTTCAGATGACAGCAGTTCCCGAACTGAGGGTAGCGTAAGAGAGGAGAAGGGGGCATTCTCGGGGACTGCGGCGTTGTAGCGTGACGCTGGGCCGTACCTGCGCCCTCCTGCTGAACAGCGCCGCCGGCTGTGCTGCCTGCCAGGCACGCTCGGGTCAATGAAAACCGCCGCCCGTGTTCCGACGTTGCTACGTCGCACCCGCTCATCCGACCGGCTCATTGCAATGCTGCACCCTAACACAGACGCTGTCTTCGCTTTTGCCCGTGTGTCATTTATTTCTCCAACATCACACGAATTCTTTTTTAACAGGCATCATCTAACACATTCCGGTCGCTGTCCAGTTATACTGATTGTCGCAGAAACAGCACACCCGCACTCTCTCTCTCGAAAGCAGAGATTAAGAGTTTTTACCTGTAGAATGAGATTTATGCAACAAATCAAGAAAAGGAAGAGAACACACACACACACACACACACACACACACACACACACACACACACACACAACGAAATGTAGCAATTCTACCCTGGATTCGATCAAGGCTTTTGAAGAGTTTCCCTTGGCTATCAGGCAAATACCGGACCTGGAAATCCTCTCCCAAATACACTGATGAGCCACAACAATATGACTACTGTTCACTGAGATCCAGATTGAATGCCGCCTGGTGCCGTTGTAGGCACGTTATCCAGTAAGTAATGCATACAGGGTGTTCGGAAATTCCCGTTACAAACTTCTAGGGTTTGTAGTGGAGAGTGAGTACATAATACTTTGAATAGAAACCCATGTCCGGAAACGGTAACGATTTCAATTCAGATATTTCGTTCATCCACTTCTGTTTGAGGAATTGAATTAGGCGTGACGCAGTAAAATTATTAGGTTACAATTCGAAAGGAAACATAACGAAACCTCTATCACTTAAGCATATTTGTTTGTATTAATACTTAAACATTACGCGTTTACATTATTCCAAAACAAAAACAAAAAAACCAGCATACTGTATGTACAGAACGCCGGCCGGGGTGGCCGAGCGGTTCTGAGCGCTACAGTCCGGAACCGCGCGATCTCTACGGTCGCAGGTTTGAATCCTGCCTCGGGCATGGATATGTGTGATGTCCTTAGGTTAGTTAGGTTTAAGTAGTTCTAAGTTCTAGGGGACTGATGACCTTAGAAGTTAAGTCCTATGGTGCTCAGAGCCATTTGAACCGTTTTTTGTATGGACAGAACAGTGCTGATGCATTACAACAACGGCTCGATGTCGCGACCGCAAGCATTGTTACAGACATTGTACCTACGATACAAGTTCTGGTACACAGTCTCCATCGTACCTGATGTCTCTTCCATTTCTAGTGCAGCGGCCAGAACTCGTACCAACAGGTCTTCCTCTGTCTCTATAGGAGTCTCATAAATTAAACTTTGCATACGTTAAGTGACATCAGGTGACCGTCTGACGTGGTACAAGTTATCCTGTCCACACTACTGCATACCAGGGCAAGCAACTCTTGAGACTTCTCTCTTTCCCTCGGGAGACGTGGACGCGTTTACACATCTGAACTGAAGCCGTCGCAGAACAGAAAAAGTACGTTTCCGAACATGGGTTCCTCTTCAGAATATTATGTACTCATTCCTCTCTCTACAAGTCATAGATGTTTGTAACTGGAATTTCCGAACATCCTGTAAAAGGGGAGCAGATCCGTATGGGTACTCATTCTAGCGACGATACAGGCCACAAATGAGGAACTCCAGTGACTTCAGTGACTCTGATAAAGGCAAATTGTTATGGCCCGGCGTCTGGAAACAAGCATTTGCAAAACTGCGAAGCTGGGCAACTGTTCGCTTGCTACTGTCGTGAACATTATGAAAACTGGTTGAAGGACGGCGACACCACAAGGCGGCCACGTATTGGACGTTCATGTCTAATCACATAACGTGGAGACCGGAGGCTCGCTAGCTCTGTAAAGCAAGATACGCGGCGATCTGTGGGATATTTGACAACGGACTACAATACTGGTACGGTCCCCAGTGTTTGAGAGTACACTGTTCGGCGCACATTGTTGAACATACGGCTCCGCAGCAGACGACCTCTACGTGTTCTCATGTTGACCCAACGATATCTTCAGTTGCGACTGCAGTGAGCATGGGATCACAGAGATCCTATCACGGATCAATGGAAATGTGTCCCTGCTCATATGAGTCACATTCCTTGTTACACAAGGCCGGTGTTGGCGTCCAGACACTCAGTCATCCAGCAAGCACCGTGCCATGGACACACGCTGGTGGGGGCAGAGCTATGCTATGAGGGACATACACTTTGACTTCCAAGGGATTTGTGATAGTAATCTAAGGCACCATGATGACTGAAGTAAATTAGCGTTATGTGGGCCAAATGCATCCTTTCACACTTCCCGTCGTCCCAGACGACGATGACACCTTCCAGCAGCGAAACCGTCCGTATCACACGGACAGGGTTGTGCCACAATGGTTTGAGGAGCGTAATATAAACTCACGTTCATGTCTTGCCCACCGAATTCGCGTGACCTGAAACCCTTTAACACATCTGGGATGCTATTAGGAGCCAGTTACGCGGCCCGAAACCACCTGCCCGTAATTCGCGAGAAGTGTGCATTGGCATTTGGTGGCACATACCTCCGGAAACCTACCAAGGGCGCGTAGAAACTACACCACGCAGAATCGCTGCTGTACTGAAATTCAGAGGTGGCCTAACACGCTGTTTAACATGTCGTAATAATGTTTTCGATCATCAGTGCGTATTTTTGTCGGAGTCCTCTGCTTCAATCCCATTCTTCTGGGATATTTGATGCAAACGAACCGCCATTGTACACTGGGTCGGATCTAAAACAGTCCGCTCTACCCCTTGAAGTAGAGAACAGAAAGTAATAAAACACACACACCAAGCAAACGTTGAATATCACTGTTTGCATTCTTTCGGAAACTACAGGAAACATTGTCAATTTCGGCACTCCAAACGTGAAAATGATAAAATATTAGTGTCTCTTAATGGAGCCCTCAAAATTGGATTTTTTTAATAGTTTGTGGATATGTTGTGTCAATACTGCATCAATACAATTTTCCTGGTTCTGACTGGTTGTAGCCGGCCGCGGTGGCCGTGTGGTTCTAGGCGCTGCAGTCCGGAACCGCGGGACTGCTACGGTCGCAGGTTCAAATCCTGCCTCGGGCATGGATGTGTGTGATGTCCTTCGGTTAGTTAGGTTTAAGTAGTTCTAAGTTCTAGGGGACTGATGACCTAAGATCTTAAGTCCCATAGTGCTCAGAGCCATTTGAACCATTTTTTTTGACTGGTTGTTTCTATTGTTAATGGTTGTCCAGAGGTGTAAGTTTCGGATGTCCTAAACACATTTTTAATGTTGTCAGGAAGTAACTAGCCTCACTTTCTACGTCAATTGTTTAACCATTTCACTGTAACATAACCAAAATTCTTCTCCTTACTATGAACACCGTTGTATTCGTTCTTCGAGCCCTTTGTGAACCACGAAGTGTTTCTGGATTCAGCAGGCTTTCTGGAACTGTCTATCTTTCGTTAAAGCACGCTACCACAGGATTGAAGTTAAGACGTGTTACGTCTTACCAGTTCTCTCCTAATTCTTCTTCTTCGTCCCGGCCTATATCATGTATCTTTTTGCAATCCGTATGTTTATTACTGGATCTGGCAATGTAAGTGGTAGAGGCTGGTCGGATTCGCTTCCTGTCGATAACCTCGCCCCCAAGACGCAATTTGTTCACTACCATCTGTTTGCGCCGTAGAAGCGTGCGAACGTTTTCTTCATGTTTGCGAATCGTGTAAATGAGACAGGACATGGATACGAGCCACATTTTCATAGTCGGATGTGGAAAAACCGCCCAAAAACCACGTTCAGGCTGGCCAGCACACCTATCCTCGTCGTCAATCCGCCAGCTGGATTCGATCCGGGGCAGGCGAGCCTCCCCGAAGCCCAGAAGCGATGTGCTAACGCGCGCAGTTATCCGGGGAAGGTCCTTCCCCAGTCCATCGACCTTGAAACTTTTTGAAGTGTATCTGGCTAGCAGATAGCAAGGGAATATGGCATATCGTGGCCACTACAATTTACGTGGGATAAGATGCAATTTCTCAAAGTACCTCATTAAACGAAAGTTTCTAAGTCTTTCATTACGCGTGGTTTAAGTCGTCAGCGTTTGGATGTTATGTAATATGTAATGATCTCGAATCTGCGCAGTGTTGCGTTGTCAGATATAAGCCAACGATGAATCACCGCCTAGCAGACCAGACCGTACAATAGCCCCCAGTTCCGGAGACTTACATTCTCTCACAGTGGGGGTGAGGACGCGGGAGATAGAATGGGGGGAGGGGCAGAGATATATAAGAGGACTGTAAAAACAGAGAAGGAGAAGTTTCAACATTGGGTAACCCTTTCAGAATAAAAGAGCAAATAATGATCATTTCTGAGTAATGGCAACACAAGAATAAAAAATCTTTTGCTTTTGGTTAAAACTTCCTAGTATTCAAGTAATTAACATTTAATCTATCTCATTAGAAACTACATATTTTTGTCGTTATGATAATCATATTTTTTCAGGAAAAATTAAGGTGAACAATGGAATTTTTGTATCAGTCAAGAGATACAATCCATTGATCAATGGGCACCGAAACTGACTTCCGATATGCAAATGAAGGCTGAAATTCAAATCGAAAATGAAAAGTTATGTCCGATTTCGGTCGGTCCTACGATTGCTTTCCAACGATTTATTAATGTTAAAAATTTTATGTTTCACCACGGTTCGAAGTCCACATTAAACAATAGGGTCCCCTGTAAGTCAGTTGGAAGTCTGAAGGAGGCAAGGGAATGCTATCTTCAATAGGACTATGCCTGGAAAATCACTGCGGTATTCGTCATGGACTGCGGCTGGTCCCGGCGGAGGTTCGAGTCCTCCCTCTGGCATGGGTGTGTGTATGTGTGTTTGTCCTTAGGATAATTTAGGTTAAGTTGTGTGTAAGCTTAGGGACTGATGACCTTAGCAGTTAAGTCCCATAAGATTTCACACACCCCACTGCGGTATTCACTCAGTCTTCCAGTTGTGAGCAGCTTTACATATAAACCCCACTACCCATTCTGTATCACAAAATAATTTAACATGTCGTATCACCCTGACGTGTTTCTTTTTTGTCAGATGAAGGATGGAATTGACCTCTTCGGATACTGAGAGCAGGCCGCATGTTACACTGAGACAAATGCTCGTCTCCTCACAACGGAACGGAGGTATGACAAAGGTACGCAAAATTCATTGTGTAAGTGAACGCCTTTGACTACAGGAAGAGACTGCAGCGCTGTCGCGGCCCGGCTGTGTACTGCAGGGATTCCTTTCTCGGCAAGAAAGCTGCGAAGACCCCAAGGTCGCCACGTCCTCATGCCGCTCGCGGCCTGCTCCACCACACCACACCACAGACGCTGCCAGCTTCGTGCTCATCGTGATCCTGCCTCTTTCCACTGGTTCCATTCTTTATTCAATCGCACTCTGTTTTTAAGCCCATGTCACAGCCGACGATTACCAGAGGTACATAACGGTACTCCCCTATAACCGTGACATCTAGGGTGGTAAAACACTGTATTAAATAAGACTTTGTAGCTACTATGAGAAGTTAATATGCAGAACTGCCAACAACGAAATAAATACGATTCACCAGAAATTATGAAGACATTCAACTTATTTCAAGAGGAGAGGAAGCAGATACAGCCCTAAAACCCAACGCCAGCCAACAAGTTCTCTTGAGCTATGTATTGACAGCTTTTCGCAACTGCAGTGCGGGATGATTAACGGCTTATACACTGAGCTGACAAAAGTCATGGAATAGCGATATGCACATATATAGATTGCAGTAGTACCGCATACGCAAGGTATAAAACGGTATTGTACTGGCGGAGCTGTCATTTGTACTCAGGTGATTCATGCGAAAAGGTTTTCGACGTCATTATAGCCGCATGACACGAATTAACGGACTTAGTAGTTGGAAACCGTTAGTGAATTCAATATTTGAAAATCCGCAGTGGCCAATGGCCTTGGCTTAACGACCGAGAGCAGCGCCGTTTAGTTGAGTTGTCATTGCTAACAGTGAAGCAACACTGCGCGAAATAACCGCAGAAATCAATGTCGGACTTTCGCCGACCGTATCCGTTACGACAGTGCGGAGAAATATGGCGTTAATGGGCTATGGCAGCAGGCAACCGACGCGAGTGCCTCTGTTAACAGCAACGACATCGCCAGCAGCGCCTCTACTGGGCTCGTGTCCGTATCGGTTGGATCCTAGACGATTTCAGTTTATAAGAGCTGACGGTAGGATTAGAGTGTAGCGGAGACCCCACGAAGCCACGGACCCAAGTTGTCAACAAGGTACTGTGGAAGCGGGTGGTGGCTCCAGAATGGTGTGGGGTGTCTTTACATGGAATGGGTGGAGTCCTCTGGTCCAACTAGATCGATCATTGACCGGAAATAGTTGTATTCGGCTACTTTGAAACCATCTGCAGCCATTCATGGACTTCATGTGCCCATGACAATGCGCAATGTCACCGAGCCACAGTTGTTCAACACTGGTTTGAAGAACATTCTGGACAATTCTAGCGAGTGATTTGTTCACCTAGATCAGTCGACATGAATACCATCGAAAATTTATGGGACATAATCGAGAGGTCAGTTCGTGCATAAATCCAACACCGCCAACACTTTCGCTATTATAGACGGCTATAGAGGCAGCATGGCTCAGTATTTCTGCAGGGGATTTCCAACGACTTGTTGAGTCCATGCCACGTCGGGCTGCTGCACTACGCCAGGCTTTTGAAGGAGGTCCGGTGCGACATTAGTCATTACCCCACGACTTGTCAGTTCAGTGTACGTGACCACCGCGGCTACTTATAAGGGGAAGGTCTCGGACTCGGCCAACCGATTCAGCTCATATTTGGCACGTCCCTTGTGTACAAACTAAAATAAAAGACTACGATATTTCGGCTCAACAGCCCTCCATTTTCGAGAAAACCACCTCTAAAGTTCATGTTGCGCAATCGACTTAATGTTGACGGGATCGATAGATAATTGACATATGAGCATATTTTATCATTATATATTACTCTGCAAACGCATATTTTCCTAGGAATCGAGGTAAGAAACTTACGACCTCTCCTTACGTAGCCATTATGTACACGTTGGTGAACGAAAGCGCCGCGAGAGTAGCGCTCAAGCTGTTTAGCTAGGGCGCAGAGAACTCGTGTTCGAGTCCCAAACGAATTCTGCCGATCTTTTTTTTTCTTTCTTCGTATATCGAAACTGATAGTAATATGACCGTTAATAAGGTAAGCAAAACAATAAGGAATATTAACAAGGTAGGAAGATAAATTCCTAAAACGACTTTGATCAGTTAAGGATTAACATTTTGTGCCTCGTACGAAAACAATTCCGAGTAGAATTGCTGCGAGTTTGTCACGGGGGATCACAAATACCCAACCGTGCGACGTCAGACTACAGTCAGGCGATGAACAACTTTTTTTTTACAATTTTTTTGAGGCTTCAAACTGCAAGGTTTTTCTGGAAATCCAGCGAGAATTGCCACACCGCATGGATGCAATAACGATTCATAGCATAATTCATGATCAAACGTCAGTACCGATTCACCAGGCGATGATATATAACATCAGGTTCGCATCAAAACCCGAAGCGCAAATATTTTAAATGTACAGCAAGTCTGTTTTTCGCCGAATCTTCTGAAGCAACAATAGAGTTGCACGAAGATCATGTTCATTACGTCTTCTTGATGCGCCAAGTATACTCGCTTCGAGCGTTTATATGTTAAAATACCATCAATGCAACAAGGTGAGTTAAAGTGCCCTGTAAGACGACCAGGATTAAAATTTTAAATTATTTACTAATGAAGTTGTTTGAGAATTTTGCCTACACTGAAGCGCCAAAGAAACTGGAATAGGCATACGTATTCAAATACAGATGCGTAAACAGGCAGAATACGGCGCTGCGGTCGGCAACGCCTATAGAATACAAGCGTCTGGCGCAATTGTTAGATCGGTTACTGCTGCTACAATGGTAGATTATCAAGATTTAAGTGAGTTTGAACGTGGCGTTATAGTCGGCGCACGAGCGATGGGACATGGCATCTCCGAGGTAACGAAGAAGTGGGGATTTTCCCGTACGACCATTCCAGTGTACCGTGAATATCAGGAATCCGGTGAAACATCATTTCTCCGACATCGCTGAGGCTGGAAAAAGACCCAACAAGAATGGGACCAGGGACGACAGAAGAGAAGCGTTCAACGTGACAGAAGAGCAACCCTTTCGCAAATTGCTGCAGATTTCAATGGTGGGCCATCAGAAAGTGTCAGCGTGCGAACCATTCAACGAAACATCATCTACACTCCTGGAAATGGAAAAAAGAACACATTGACACCGGTGTGTCAGACCCACCATACTTGCTCCGGACACTGCGAGAGGACTGTACAAGCAATGATCACACGCACGGCACAGCGGACACACCAGGAACCGCGGTATTGGCCGTCGAATGGCGCTAGCTGCGCAGCATTTGTGCACCGCCGCCGTCAGTGTCAGCCAGTTTGCCATGGCATAAGGAGCTCCATCGCAGTCTTTAAAACTGGTAGCATGCCGCGACAGCGTGGACGTGAACCGTATGTGCGGTTGACGGACTTTGAGCGAGGGCGTATAGTGGGCATGCGGGAGGCCGGGTGGACGTACCGCCGAATTGCTCAACACGTGGGGCGTGAGGTCTCCACAGTACATCGATGTTGTCGCCAGTGGTCGGCGGAAGGTGCACGTGCCCGTCGACCTGGGACCGGACCGCAGCGACGCCCGGATGCACGCCAAGACTGTAGGATCCTACGCAGTGCCGTAGGGGACCGCACCGCCACTTCCCAGCAAATTAGGGACACTGTTGCTCCTGGGGTATCGGCGAGGACCATTCGCAACCGTCTCCATGAAGCTGGGCTACGGTCCCGCACACCGTTAGGCCGTCTTCCGCTCACGCCCCAACATCGTGCAGCCCGCCTCCAGTGGTGTCGCGACAGGCGTGAATGGAGGGACGAATGGAGACGTGTCGTCTTCAGCGATGAGAGTCGCTTCTGCCTTGGTGCCAATTATGGTCGTATGCGTGTTTGGCGCCGTGCAGGTGAGCGCCACAATCAGGACTGTATACGACCGAGGCACACAGGGCCAACACCCGGCATCATGGTGTGGGGAGCGATCTCCTACACTGGCCGTACACCACTGGTGATCGTCGAGGGGACACTGAATAGTGCACGGTACATCCAAACCGTCATCGAACCCATCGTTCTACCATTCCTAGACCGGCAAGGGAACTTGCTGTTCCAACAGGACAATGCACGTCCGCATGTATCCCGTGCCACCCAACGTGCTCTAGAAGGTGTAAGTCAACTACCCTGGCCAGCAAGATCTCCGGATCTGTCCCCATTGAGCATGTTTGGGACTAGATGAAGCGTCGTCTCACGCGGTCTGCACGTCCAGCACGAACGCTGGTCCAACTGAGGCGCCAGGTGGAAATGGCATGGCAAGCCGTTCCACAGGACTCCATCCAGCATCTCTACGATCGTCTCCATGGGAGAATAGCAGCCTGCATTGCTGCGAAAGGTGGATATACACTGTACTAGTGCCGACATTGTGCATGCTCTGTTGCCTGTGTCTATGTGCCTGTGGTTCTGTCAGTGTGGTCATGTGATATATCTGACCCCAGGAATGTGTCAATTAAGTTTCCCCTTCCTGGGATAATGAATTCACGGTGTTCTTATTTCAATTTCCAGGAGTGTATATGGCTTTCGGAGCCGAAGGCCCACTCGTGTAGCCTTGATAATTGTACGCCTCGAGTGGGCCCGTCAACACCTACACTTGACTATAGATGACTAGAAACATGTTGCCTGGTTGGACGAGTCTCCTTTCAAATTGTATCGAGCGGATGGACGTGTACGGGTATGGAGACAATCTTATGAACCCATGAACCCTGCATGTCAGTAGGGGACTGTTCAAGCTGGTAGAGGCGCTGTAATGGTGAGGGGCATGTGCAGTTGGAGTGATATGGGACCCCTGATACGTCTAGGTACGACTCCGACAGGTGATACGTACGTAAGCATCCTGTCTGATCACCTGCATCCATTCATGTCCATTGTGCATTCCGACGGACTTGGCCAATTACAGCAGGCCAATTCGACACCCCACACGCCCACAATTGCTACGAAGTCACTCCAGGACCACTCTACCGAGTTTGAACATTTCCGCAGGCCACCAAACTCCTCAAACATGAACATTATTGAGCGTATCTGGGATGCCTTGCAACGTGCTGTTCAGAAGAGATCTGCACCCCCTCGTACTCTTACGGATATATGGACAGTCCTGCAGGATTCACGGTGTCAATTCCCTCCAATACTTCTTCATACATTAGTCGAGTCCATGCCACATCATGTTGCGGCACTTATGCGTGTTCGCGGGGATCCAACACGATATTAGGCAGTGTACCAGTTTTTTTGGCTCTTCAGAGTAGTAATTTTACTTACCTTATTAACCCTACTATTCCTACGAAAACTGATACGCGAAAAAAATACAATTAAAAAACCAGCAGAGTTCGTTCGGGAATCTACCACGGGTTCTCCGCTCCCCAGCCAAATGCCTTGGTCGCTACGCCAACAGCGTAGTTCACCAACGTGTACGTTATGGATACGAAAGAGGCAGTCTTGACAGTTTCTTTCCTCGATTTCTAGGAAAATATGCGTTTGCGGATCCCACATATGAGGGCGGCATAAGCTTACTTTTCAATCACCTGCGTCATGAACTTAAGAGGTGGTTTTCTCATAAGCGGGAAGGCGTTGAACCAAAATATTTTAGAAGTCTCGTTTCAGGACGCATACAAGCGATCTGCGAAATATGAGCCGGATCGGTTGGCCGTGTCTGGTGCCTTCCCCTCGAGCGCAATCCGTCTCTAATGCAACTGGCATCGTCCCAGAAACGAACATACGCCGGTAAGTGAGGCTTGACCATATAACCCCACAGCAACAATCAGCTCAAAATGACGCGATGTCTGAAGGCAGCAGGAGATACAGCTTGTACCTTCTGTGAATAGTAGGAGTGTATCTGCTGTAGTTACTAAACTCAAAGTAACGTGCGCTACACGTGTTTCACGTACAAGTGACAAGAGGACGCTTATTCTACGCGAGCATGCATTGCTTCGTCAAAGTCAGGTGTGAGAATAGTTCATTGTCATCCTCCGTCGTTAGACTGTGGTACCACTTCCATCGTTTCATTAATCGTTCCGCCGGCCTATGGTGGCCGAGTGGTTCTAGGCGCTTCAGTCTGGAACCGCGCGACCGCTACGGTCGTAGGTTCGAATCCTGACTCGGGCATGGATGTGTGTGATGTCCTTAGGTTAGTTAGGTTTAAGTAGTTCTGAGTTCTAGGTGACTGATGACCTGAGATGTTAATTCCCATAGTGCTCGGAGCCATTTGAACCATTAATCGTTCTAACAGTCATCTAAACATGATCACTTCAGATGTCTCCTCCGTAAATATTCGACGTGGTATGTTTTCCCAATTTTGCTAAGTTTATATGTGCTTGTCTGTCCACGAAAATCTCATCTCAGCCAAACTTGGACAGGGTACAATGCCATTTCACTTGAGTTTATCGACCGTATGGTTGAACTTGTAAACAAAGACTAAAGTCTTACAGAACTTGACGTCACACTTGACTGTCAGTATACATATCATGCCATCTGCAGCGCCTTACGGCAATTCCCAGTCCCATAGTCTTGTTCGTCTTTCCCACAATGTAAGTATGTACCTAATAAATCAATCTATTACATCATAAAAAACAACGATTCGTATTTTCTCCTATTTCATTGGCAGAGTTATCCCGCAAAACCTTTCTCCTAACTTTATTTTCTAAAACAAATACTCTTCTCCACTATCCCTGAACGTGTGTACCATCACCGCGGAAATACCTTGTATGTTTCCTTTCTCATAATCACAGTAGAAAATGTTAATTCCCTGGAAATTCTGTTCGACACAACACAGACATGGAATACACGCCGAGAACAGTTCTGTACTAAACCAGCAAGAGCCCCTTCCTGTTTCGTAGATTAAAACAATAAGCAGTAAGAAAGAACTCCTGTCTTTAAACTAGGTTAGCAAACTCTCAGTTACCACCGTTCGCACAAATCATTTTGATGTGGATTAAGAATAGTATAAGGACAACTACAGGCATTGAAAAAACAGCATTATCTCTGCTACAGTTCAAAGGACTGAAGATACTGACAGTATTCCCTAAATATGTACATAAAAATGAATTATGCATCACCCTCCACACAGAAGTTTCGAAGAATTCTGCATAAAAGTGAAGATGTAATTCAAATGTAATGCACCTTCCAATTTATTCACATCCAAAACCCAACAAATAACGTCTACAATAACCTAGCAAACAAAAATCACGTTTCTTGATTAAGTCCATTGTTTAACAAACTCACTAAGTACCGAGTAACACGTCCACTTGAATGAAGTGAAGACTGCACCCAACAAGGCAAGCCGTCCACGATTTCATTTAATCATTGTTTGCCCAATTTATCCCATTCTTCAGTGGCAGTTCTGCTTAACAACAGTAGACTTCGTGGTCGATCAGGAGGTCGCACAGCTCCTTCCAATCGAAAACAAGCATATTCCATGGGATTTATATCGGAGGAAAATGTAAGTTCAGCATAGTGCCTTGGTTTACGGGCCTGGCACTCTCCATTACCGTCTAGAACATCGAGTGGTGTTGTGGAATCATGAACATTACCTGTGTTTTTGAAATGATTCTAGGTGTCTACAGTATCACCTAGACTCACTGCTATTCGACTCGCTTCATTTCAACAAGGGCTGTGAATAAGAGAAGTTGCAACAATCCGTGTGCGATCAAACGCTGATATTCGTCTTCAGGGCAGCGCAGGACGTCCGTACGATGAGGAAATAGTTTGTGTCCGAACAATCAGCCTGATGCTGCTTTGTCATCTACCATCACAAGAAAAGTCTTGTACAATTTTTATTTTATACCATTCAAATACCATGTAGGTTTTAATGTTTCAGAAATTAATCTGGAGGAAACCGCATTTGTCGTGAATATTGCAAGCCAGCGGAACATATGAAGCCTGCATCGGACAACCAGCCACAATGTGGGCAATCTTAAGGGCAGAAATTAATCGAAAATGGCAATAAAAGTGTAACTGAGCAAATCTACCGTAAATCTCTTACTTACAACTATATGAACATTATGAATATACAACTTACTGATGAAAAAATAAAATTTCTCAAGGAAACATTTTACGAGCTTTAAAAAGCTGCATCTACACATACTCAAATATGGTCATCTTGAACAGTAGCAACTCTGAACCACTTTCCTTGCTGTTAATACTAAAGCTCGTTCACACACTTATTGTCAACACAGATTTTCTCCACATGAGCTGGCAACTTTTACAGTTGGAGGAAATGCATAGGTGGGGCAGTCAAGTGTCGACAAGCATCACATCCATTTTCTGACTAAGAATTGGCACCTCCGCATGTCACGTCACATGAGCTTTGTGAAGACTGCCTTATCGTTTTACAGAGTCATTTCTTCTCTTAGTTCTCGCCACACGGAGTGGCCGCTCGGTTAGAGGCGTCATAAACGGATTGCGCCGGAGGTTCGAGTCCTCCCTCGGGCATATATATATATATATATATATATATATATATATATATATATATATATATATATATTATATGTGTGTGTGTGTGTGTGTGTGTGTGTTCTTGTCAGTTTAAGTAGTGTGTGAATCTAGGGACCGATTACCTCAGCAGTTTGGTCCCTTAGGAATTCACACTCATTTGAACACTTTCTTAGTTCCCGTGCTAACCGTTTCACATGAAAATCCAGACTACTTAGTTAGATGTCACCCACAATAAGTATGCTTGTGTCTCGACATAGGTCCATTTACGACATTCCGGAGGGACAGTTACGTTTTTACTTCTGTACACCAGTGCCTTGCGAAAAATCAGAATTGTCTTCGATGGGGACTGGTTCCCAATGATATTTGATAGATTAAAAAACTGAAAACCCACCTCAATTGCGAAAAAAGCACCTAGTGTTAAGTGTTAACCCAGGTTTCGGCGTAGGTAACTACACCTTCTTCAGAACAACAATAAAACCCACAAGAGCCTAAGAAGACCTTTGTCAATGAGTAAAAGAACACCATAGCTATACATTTATACTTGTTTTATTGTTGTTCTGAAGAAAATGTGCTTATCTACGGCGAAACCTGGGTTAACACTTAAAACTAGGTGCTTTTTTCGCAATCGAGGCGGGTTTTTAGTTTTTTAATATACACTCCTGGAAATGGAAAAAAGAACACATTGACACCGGTGTGTCAGACCCACCATACTTGCTCCGGACACTGCGAGAGGGCTGTACAGGCAATGATCACACGCACGGCACAGCGGACACACCAGGAACCGCGGTGTTGGCCGTCGAATGGCGCTAGCTGCGCAGCATTTGTGCACCGCCGCCGTCAGTGTCAGCCAGTTTGCTGTGGCATACGGAGCTCCATCGCAGTCTTTAACACTGGTAGCATGCTGCGACAGCGTGGACGTGAACCGTATGTGCAGTTGACGGACTTTGAGCGAGGGCGTATAGTGGGCATGCGGGAGGCCGGGTGGACGTACCGCCGAATTGCTCAACACGTGGGGCGTGAGGTCTCCACAGTACATCGATGTTGTCGCCAGTGGTCGGCGGAAGGTGCACGTGCCCGTCGACCTGGGACCGGACCGCAGCGACGCACGGATGCACGCCAAGACCGTAAGATCCTACGCAGTGCCGTAGGGGACCGCACCGCCACTTCCCAGCAAATTAGGGACACTGTTGCTCCTGGGGTATCGGCGAGGACCATTCGCAACCGTCTCCATGAAGCTGGGCTACGGTCCCGCACACCGTTAGGCCGTCTTCCGCTCACGCCCCAACATCGTGCAGCCCGCCTCCAGTGGTGTCGCGACAGGCGTGAATGGAGGGACGAATGGAGACGTGTCGTCTTCAGCGATGAGAGTCGCTTCTACCTTAGTGCCAATGATGGTCGTATGCGTGTTTGGCGCCGTGCAGGTGAGCGCCACAATCAGGACTGCATACGACCGAGGCACACAGGGCCAACACCCGGCATCATGGTGTGGGGAGCGATCTCCTACACTGGCCGTACACCACTGGTGATCGTCGAGGGGACACTGAATAGTGCACGGTACATCCAAACCGTCATCGAACCCATTGTTCTACCATTCCTAGACCGGCAAGGGAACTTGCTGTTCCAACAGGACAATGCACGTCCGCATGTATCCCGTGCCACCCAACGTGCTCTGGAAGGTGTAAGTCAACTACCCTGGCCAGCAAGATCTCCGGATCTGTCCCCCATTGAGCATGTTTGGGACTGGATGAAGCGTCGTCTCACGCGGTCTGCACGTCCAGCACGAACGCTGGTCCAACTGAGGCGCCAGGTGGAAATGGCATGGCAAGCCGTTCCACAGGACTACATCCAGCATCTCTACGATCGTCTCCATGGGAGAATAGCAGCCTGCATTGCTGCGAAAGGTGGATATACACTGTACTAGTGCCGACATTGTGCATGCTCTGTTGCCTGTGTCTATGTGCCTGTGGTTCTGTCAGTGTGATCATGTGATGTATCTGACCCCAGGAATGTGTCAATAAAGTTTCCCCTTCCTGGGACAATGAATTCACGGTGTTCTTATTTCAATTTCCAGGAGTGTATTAACCAACGATAACTGACGCGTTGCGATGTTGAAGGTTCTTATATTTGATAGAATTCAAATGTGTCCTCGTCCGCTGTAGACACACACTTATTAGAAGTGTCCCTGGTCATCAATACAACAGTGAACGCTATGGGTATACCTATGCCAAAAGTAGACGTTTCCTTCTGGTGTCCATTTCCTTCAAACACTCAAGATGAAGCGGTCATCAGCATCTGAAGCCGTCAGTCGCTACCTTAAACTGCTGGAGTTGGCAATGTCTTTTAATGATTACTGGCTGCTAGGGGCGACTTTGCGCCACGGTAACTGATGTTCGATGCAAGCAGAGTCCAAGTTGGTTTCGATAACCCAATTTGTCATAAATGCTATGGACAGAGTTGTGATAATTGCTCTACTGGTGTATGGAACGACACATCTAGAAAATGGGATAATGGCGAAGATATATGTTGCAGTCATTCAACAACCAAAATTTAAAGCTGCCAAATACGATGGTAATCAGGTAAGTACCCTGCACTGGATTATCAAAACGGTAACACATGTAACGACTTTTTACCATACTATGTTGGCCTGAACTACATGTAAAGACGGTGTATAGAATAGTACTGGAAGCTACAACGCTCAGCTACGCTAAAGACGTCCTCGAGTGAAATGTGAATGCGAATGTAGAAGAGGAAATGGTGAAGTTTTAATACGTCACAGTGTGGAATTTCACCTCACAGACCATTTCCAAACCGAAAAGGTCTAGTCACACAAGTCAGATTTTTGGTTCGTCGAGAGAAATCTGGCCAATGAATTGCAAGATTGTTTACTACGCTTAAAGCAGAACTTAGGCGACGCCATATTGGGTTGCGGCGTTTATAGATGAAACCATTATTTCGTGGCTTTTATAACTTACGTGCTAAGACTATATGCTGTTTCAAAGCACCGGCACACCGAGGATTTCTCTAAGATGCTTCGTGTTTGATGCTATTTGCTATAGTAAAATGACGGAAAACGCCGTATTAGTAGTTAACGACTTAATATCTGATGTTTTTCGTATTACAGTGTGGTATCTTGCCCCACTCTTAGCTAGGGTGCCTACGGGACGCAGCGTTCTCGGAATGCTATACAACAATTCAACCACATGACGTTAGTAGTTTTATTTCCCGAAAGCAAGTTGACAATACTTGACTATAGCAAATGTCGCTAGCAAGAGGCGATATGAAAACAATACGGTCTGATAGCGAAGCACTAAACACGTTGCAGACTCGGGCCGATCTCGGGCTAGCAGGAGTTGCATATATATTCATTGGCTGCAGGGGGCGCGCCTGGTGCGGCGCGGTCCGATTCCGCGCACCATGGGCCGCCCTTTCTTCACCGCCTACTCTGCTCTTGCGTTCCGCCTCTTCGTTCCGGCGTTTTTGGTTACGCCGGAACATACAACTTGCGTGCTATGAAAGTGTGCCGGTCATGTGCACTGTCATATTGAAGATTTATCGGAAGCACGTACTTCTTGGTACCAATTCTTATAACTTAACGACATTTTTAGCCATCAGGACATCCTAAGACCTAAAATCAGAAAAACGTATGTAGTCTACTGGATAGAGGCATGGTTTATGATCTGAGAGGTTGTCTGCCTGTGTCTTGCTGTTAACAAATTTTTATTCACCTTTGTATTAACTAAATGATTCTAGGACTGACAAATTAATAGAAGTATGTTATGTATGAATAAGAGCGGTCTCCGTTCAGTAGTAAGTTCAATTTGTGAACGTGCCAGGGAAACCTGGACCAATGAACTGCAGAATTGCTGTTACTTCATTGGTTGATTCTTTGCAATTCAGTACAGTGTACAAGAATACCACATACAGAATACAGTTAACACGCGAAAAGGGGACACTTGTGCGTTTTAATAGACGCAGTGAGAGAGAAGCAGTGCTTATGTATCCCGTTAAACGTAACAATTACCACAATAGCACTGCTGAGCCGAAGCGTTTTCCCGTGTATCTGAAAAGGCAGTATGCATTATGCCGGAGTTCATGAATCCAAAGTAATGCCACAGCACTTTTTTTTTCAATATGCGACGATCACTGACAGATCTAACGTAGCTATTTTATGCGTGGACATTTTCACAAACAAACTTGAGTTTGCGCATCAGATATAGCCAAAAAATGCCACTGGGAAGCACTGCGGTCGCCGGATACGTTACGGAGCATGTCCCGTGCTACTTACAGGCTTGTCTGAGCGCACACCAAAGGCGTTGGAAACCACGTTTGGAGAAATATGTTCCGAGAACGGCTTTAAGGGTAATAACCAACCTCGAAAATCGATACCTCAAACTGTTTCACCTGACAACCTGTTTGAGGCGGAAAGCGGTTCTGCCAATAATCTCTCCTTTAACAGAAGCTGAAACGTGAGAGCAGGTCAGGAGTACTATCTCCGACAGTGAGAATGGAGATAGTAGTGTGAGATTCTGCGCGTTAGTGTCTTTAGAGTGGGTGACAAAGTGGCAGGTCATTGCCCATGTGTGTTAGAATCGTCACACATACATGATGTCTTTGAAGGGAAAAAAATATTCAATAGACAGTATCCACAGAATTTTATCTTTCATTTGATGTTTGTTTCCAGTGACGGTTGAGATCCTTACACGGGTTACTGTTTCACACATTTCATACGTGTACTTTACGGCAACAAAGTGTACATACTGTATTAAGTTTACAACCTTTACCTACGTCTCAACGCGACTTATTTCCCGTGGACCAACTTCTGTATACCGTTGCCGCAGAATTCTATCGCTAGCGACTTCAACCGAGATTCGATAGTGTCAGATATACCCTGAGCTATAAACGGGATCCATAAACGCATACTTTGTTATATGAGTACTTATTCACTCGAGTAGCTCAACTTGACGTTTGCACTTCGGCGTAAGGAATCACGAACTCTGAAGTTGACCTGGTCTTTGGTGGGCGTTCCGGCACGCATTGAAGACCTGTTCCTGCATTATCTGCTCTTCACTGAATGGATTGGCGTATAAAAATTCATTCAAGCGTCCCCATAACCGTAAGTCTGGGAATTTAGATCTGGGGAACGGGGATGCCTACGTGTGACGGCATCTCAGACCAAATCAAGGGTTATAAAATATCAGCTGGAGGTGTTCACGCACACGGCTGCAAAAATGCGATGGTGCGAGGCGAGGCCTTCCACTGCTCACTTTTTGGGGTCCTAGAGGACCTCTGCTTCTTAGACGCTGGGAAGTTGGCCTAATAGCTTGTCGTATGGTATACCATGACGTGACTAATATAGTGGGCACGTGTCCTCTGATTACGTCCATTGCTAATGGTTCCAATGGCTCTGAGCACTATGGAACTTAACATGTGAGGTCATCAGTCCCCTAGAACTTAGAATTACTTAAACCTGACTAACCTAAGGACATCACACACATCCATGCCCGAGGCAGGATTCGAACCTCCGACCGTAGCGGTCGCGCGGTTCCAGCCTGAAGCGCCTAGAACCGTTCCGCTACAATCCATTGCAAACAAGTGGTGGAAAAGAGAAAATGTGCTCATCTATCCTTACGCACAAACAGCACTATCAGTAAACACAAAAGTGAAGTCATTTTTGTAAGTGAGTATATTATCACGATGAACATCCAGCGCTGCGGCTAATTTATTACACGGTTAGATACATTAACACGACAAACTGAACACACAACGGACGGCAGACTACCTATTTCACTAACTAATGAATACCTAGAGAACTATGATGCAGAAAGATATCATCAAAATAATATGTTGGCACCAAGGGAACGACTATCGTGGTATCTGCAACCAAATGTATTGCAGCCCTCATATTCAGATCTCATAGTTTGCATTTACGGACACCATGGTTATCGGAGTTTTTTTCCTTTTTTTTTGTTTGTTTGTTTCGACGAGTGCTACTATCTCTCAAAGTATTTGACACTTAAACTACCAAAATAGTCCCTCCACAATATGACTTACATAATGGAACGTTGTCATAACGTAAGAGCTCATGAGGGTCAGAGATTGGTGGGGGCGATGGGGCAGTTAGGAAAGGAAATTATAATCTTTCCAAACCAAGCGGAGTTATATGTAACTACAGAGTGTTTCTTTAGCTGTTTCGCCAATACGGGGCTCTTTCTTGTGAAAGGAGCAAAAAACAGCATTTTTTAAATATAAATCGACTCAGTTTCGTGTATTGGAATGTTGTATAATAATAAAATAATAATAACGCGTCACTTTCCAGTTTTAACCAGACATAACGTCTGAGAAATGAATATAATAATAATAATAATAATAATAATAACAGTTTAATACCATTATCCATAGACATTCTTCAATTCATTCATGACTCGGTGTATCTATTATCGTTGATAAGTTTGTCGAGTTGGCACTTAACATCTATTGCCGGACGTTATGTTAAAAATCGGCGAGGGTATATTGCCAGAATCGAGTGGGTTAGTGACTCTGCTGGAGAGCCTTTGTCTGACTGTCCCTCCGGTGGAAAAACTTATTCGTCTCGTTTATGGAGATGTGTGTCAAATAATACCTCACGAGAGCCGCGCGGGATTAGCCGAGCGGTCTTAGGCGCTCCAGTCGTGGACTGTTCGGCTGGTCCCGGCGGAGGTTCGAGTCCTCCCTCGGGCATGGGTGTGTACGTGTGTGTTTGTCCTTAGGATAATTTAGGTTAAGTAGTGTGTACGCTTAGGAACTGATGACCTTAGCAGTTAAGTCCCATAATATTTCACACACATTCACAATACCTCACGAGAATTCTTGGCTTTGTGAACGAGCAATACTGACGCCCATTATTATCAAGCGGCTGCTATAAACCAGAGCATTTTGGAAAAAATTTATGGGAATGAGGCGATTGATCGACTCATAAATAAATTCTGGACTGGACCAATGCTACCACTTTCTTAACTCTTTTTCTGCATCCGGATTTCCCGCGCATAACATCGCTCTGAAAGTGAGTATTCCGATTATGCTGCTTCGGCACTTAATCCCTCCGAAGTTGTGTAACGGAACTCATCTTAAAGTGGTGTCGTTTCGTAATGAACATGGACAGGCGCTTCGAGGTGCCTGTGTCGACCACAGAACGAACTGTTTCTCACATGAGCGACTCTACATAGCTTGCTCGCAGGTCACTATCGCAGATAAATTGTTTATAATGGCTCCTATGGGCAAAAACATCAAATGTTTTACACAAATAAATTCTTTAATTTAAGTAATTTCTTTCAATACAACACTAGTTTTCTTCCCCTATCCAGATCTATAGGTATTTCATACTTCAAATATCTGTATCTGTGCTTACAATCAATTCTTTACCGTTGCGCCCTTTTGACAGCTACACCTCCAGTTTATTTTTAAATATCCTTCAAGACTTTTTCAAAATTCATGCGGGTTTGAGATCCTCGCCGGCAAAAGCTAGTTGTTTGTAACACACATTACCAGGACTCGCTTTAATTTTTCAGGCTACCGCGACCATGAGCCAGGACGTTTACTTCAACACTCTCGGTGAGAAAGTATTGTTTCCTCTACATCTTCATGCTGAGTTGCCGTGCACACTCTCGTTTTCCCAAGATAACAAAAGGTGCCTTCACGGGGCTGCACGCATACGTTCCTGGTTTGATGAACATACTACACTATTGCACCCCGACTGGCCCGGTGAATAATCCATTCTCAAACCCATAACTAATGTCTAGGACTATTTGGAACAGTCAGCGAAACGTAGCAATCAACACCACTCCAATTCTGTAGCTCTACAAGATCTTGTCAATTTGTGGCTGCAACTGGTATAGCACACCTCAAGAAACTTCTGGATTCTGATCTTCGCCGATCCGGAAAAAAAAGAAGGATCAGAGTTTATCGTTCCATCGACAGCGGGATCATTAGAGATGAACCGACGATTTGAGGACACTTTCAGCTCTGAAGATGGTTTACACAGTGTTATTTAAGTTACGTCTTATGGGGAAGAAACTTTTTTGCCTGGTGTACTTCATTGCAAGGCTATCGTAAACGCCACAGGTGGAGGCGTATTTTTTACACATTCCGAAAGAGAAATAAGCATTAAAGATGGGCCCAGAATCGTAACCTGGGCGGGACTAACTTTCGTCACTTAACCTCTCACGCTTTGACGTCATTCGATTCGCACACTGCTGCACACTGAGGTGACAAACGTCATGGAATACCTCCTAATATCGAATCGGACCTCCTTTGCCGGGCGTAATGCAACAACTCGACGTGGCATAGACTCAACAAATCGTTGCAAGTCTGTAGCAGAAATATTAAGCCCTACTGCCTCTTTAGACGCCCATAACGGCGAGAGTGTAGCCGGTGCAAGATTTTGTGCACGAACTGATCTCTCGATTATGTTCCATAAATTTTCGATGGTATTTATGTCACCCGAGTTAGGTGAAAAAATCATTCGCTAGAATTGTCCAGAATTTTCTTCAAACCAGTCATGAACAACTGTGGCCCGGTGCCATGGCGCATTGCCATTCGCACATGAAGTCCATGAATGGCTACGAGTGTCTCCAAATATCCGAAAATAACCATTTGCAATCAATGATCGGTCCAACTGGACCAGAAGACCCAATCCATTCCAAGTAAACACAGCCCACTCCATTTGGAGCCATCACCAGCTTCCACAGTGCCGTGTTGACAACTTGGGTCCATGGCTTCGTGGTGCTGCGTCACACTCCAATCCTGCCAACAGCTCTTACAAACTGAAATCGGGACTCATCTGACGAGGCCATGGTTTTCCAGTCGTCAAGGAGCCGCGAGGGGTAGCCGCGCGGTCTAGGGCGTCTTGTCACAGTTCGCGCGGCTCCTCCCGTAGGAGGTTCGAGACATCCCTCGGGCATGGGTGTATATGTTGTCCTTAGCGTAAGTTAGCTTAAGTTAGATTAAGCTGTGTGTAAGCTTCGGCACCTATGGGCTCAGCAGTTTGGTCCCATAAGATTTTACCACAAACTTCCAAATTCCCAGTCGTCAAGGCCCAACCGATAAGGACATGAGCCCTGGAGAGGCGCTGTAGGCGACGTCGTGAGAGGCGCTGTAGGCGACGTCGTGCTATAAACAACGGTTTTCACGTCGGTCGTCTGCTGCCATAGGCCATTAACGCCAAATTTCGCCGCACTATCCTAACGGATACGTTCATCGTACATCCCACATTAATTCCCACTGTGTTTCACGCACTGGCGCTTGTCTCTTAGCACAGACAAATCTATGCAAACGCTTCTACTCTCGGTCGTTAAGTGAAGGCTGTGGGCTACTGCGTTGTCCGTGGTAACAGATAATTCCTGAAATATGGTGTTCTCGCCAAATTTTTGATACTGTGAATATTGGAATATTGAATTACCAATTTCCCAAATGTAATGTCCCATGCGTCTTGCTCCTACTGCCATTCCACGTTCAAAGTCTTAATTTCCGTGCGGCCAGAATAACGTTGGAAACTTTGACAGCTCCACTAATGCACTGCCCTTTCATACCTTGTGTACGCAATACTACCGCCACCTGTATATGTGCATGTCGCTAGCCCATGACTTGTCACCTCAGTGTGTAATTGATGAATCTGGTAAGACGGCAATCAGTCGTCGACATGCCTCGCCGACGTTTACATCGTATTTACAGATGACGTCCTACTATCTACACTGAAGTGCCAAAGAAACTGGTACAGGCATGCGTATTCAAATACAGAGATACGGCACTGCGGTCGGCAACGCGTATAGAACACAACAAGTGTCTGGCGCAATTGTTAGATCGGTTACTGCTGCTACAATGGTAGATTATCAGGATTTAAGTGAGTTTGAACGTGGCGTTATAGTCGACGCAGGAGCGATGGGACATAGCATCTCCGAGGTAACGATGAAGTGCGGATTTTCTCGTACGACCATTCCACGAGTGTACTGTGAAGATCAGGAATCCGGTGAAACATCGAATCGCCGACATCGCTGAGGCCGGAAAAGGACCCAACAAGAACGGGACCAACGACGACAAGAGAAGCGTTCAACGTGACAGAAGTGCAACCCTTTCGCAAATTGCTGCAGATTTCAGTGCTGGGCCATCAAAATATGTCAGTGTGCGAACCATTCAATGAAACATCATCTATATGGGCTTTCGGAGCCGAAGGCCCACTCGTGTACCCTTGATGACTGCACGACACAGCTTTACGCCTCGCCTGGGCCCGTCAACACCGACGCTGGCCTATTGATGACTGGAAACATGTTGCCTGGTTGGACGAGTCTCCTTTCAAATTGTATTGAGCAGGTGGACGTGTACGGGTATGAAGACAACCTCATGAATCCATGAACCCTGCATGTCAGCAAGGTACTGTTCAAGCTGGTGCAAACTCTGTAATTCATGTCCATTGTGCATTCCGACGTACTTGGGCAATTCCAACATGACAATGCGACACCCGACACGTCAAGAATTGCTACGGAGTGGCTGCAGGAGCGCACTTCCGTGTTTAAACACTTCCGCTGGCCACCATACTCCCCAGACGTGAGCGTTATTGAGCGTATCAGGAATGCCTTGTAACGTGCTGCTCAGAAAAGATCACCACCCACTCGTACTCATACGAATTTCTGGACAGCCCTGCAGGATTCATGGTGTTAATTCCCTCCAGTAATACTTCAGACATTAGTCGAGTCCATGCCACATCGTTCTGCGGCCTTTCTGCGTTCTCGCGGGGACCCTACACGATATTAGACAGGTGTGCCTCTATCTTTGGCTCTGCAGCGTAAAACATTGTGTTGGGTGTCGAGACGGAGTATAATATGAATGTTGATCCAGCTAAGCCTGTTGTTGTGTTGCATGCTCAAACTGTGTTTGGTGGTGGATATTTTCACTTTCCTTTGACTGGTGTTAAGTCCATCCTGGACAAGCATGGTTAACTGTGGTTACTGTTCCTGTTGATGCTGGTCTACGACCTAGTGCTACTGGTCTGGAGAGCTTGCCTTCACGCGATGATCTTGTTTAGAAGACTTGTGATTACTCAATCTGAAATTACGATCCGTAGTGACACAGCCGGTAATTTCTGTGTTGACAAAACACTGTGTGTGAGAACTCATCGATTGCGTAAATTTATAGATGACTAGGCTCAGGAGTTGTAGTGACAGATCGTTTCAGAGCAAAGCTGCAGAACATTTGGAGTAAATTCCCTTATCAGGCTTTATAGAATAGGAGAGGTCAGTTTGCCAGCTACGGAATGTAGTAGTACGCGACCTACTGGTACAGGGGACAAATACGCCTCAGACATGTATATGCCGGATAATGTTTTGAGGGATGGGATACATGCGCCATGGTTCAAAAGCCAGGTTGGAAAGCTGCTACGAAGCAACAGGAGTTTGCAGATTAAGAGAAATTGATGCCGTGTTGAAAAATTATTAACAAAGCCAATATGAACTTAACGAAAGCAACCGGAGAAGCGTTTTCACTTAGCTCGAAAGTAAAATTTGCTATCACATCTGACTCAATATCCTATAAAGTTTTGGTCTTACGTAAGGTCAGTAAAGGGATTAACACAGTCTATTCAGTTGTTCGGTGCCCACACTGGCACCGAAACTAGGGGTTCCTCTTTTTCTTTGTCTCACGAACGCCAGTATGGTATACAGTGATTCAAGTAACTTAAATCGCTGAACTGTGGAACGATATCTAGATCAGATAAGATTCTAACATGATTGTAACACAGTTTACGAACTGTTTATTGGGAGTCGCTGGAGCAGCGAATGGTACTCAACGACTGGAAAAAAAGTCAAGTCATTCTCGTTTTAAATACGACTCTTCTGACGAATATACGTAATTACAGACCTATATCGCTGATATCCATCTGTGGTAGGGTTTGGAACACATTTCACGCTGACGTACTATGACCTTTTTGGATTACTAAGATCAACTCTGAAGTAGTCAACATGGATTCCTCAAACAACGACAATGTGAAACCCAGCTAGCTCTGATCGTGTATAAGAGGAAGGCCGCAGAAGATGCTGGCGCCCAGGTTGATGTGTTCCCTGAGTTCCGGAAGGTATTCGGTACAGTTCCACTTTGTCGCTAAGAACAACGCTAAAGCTTACCGATTATAGGACCAGATTTTGTTACTGGATTCCGGACTTCGTAGCGTTCAAAATGGTTCAAATGGCTCTGAGCACTATAGGACTTAACATCTATGGTCATCAGTCCCCTAGAACTTAGAACTACTTAAACCTAACTAACCTAAGGACAGCACACAACACCCAGCCATCACGAGGCAGAGCAAATCCCTGACCCCGCCGGGAATCGAACCCGGGAACCCGGGCGTGGGAAGCGAGAACGCTACCGCACGACCACGAGATGCGGGCGAACTTCGTAGCGGATGAACGGCTAACAGTGCGAAACCATCCGATACAAAATTGTTCAATAGCCTTTACTGCTCACAACAAATATAAATGATTTTACGGGTAACGTCAGCATGTCCGAGAGGCTGTTCGCTTACGATGCTGGTGCCTGTAGGGAAATTGCCATAGCCAGAAAGATGAAGCGAAATGCACGAGGACCTGAAAAAAAAGGGATATATATATATATATATATATATATATATATATATATATATATATATATATATATATATATATATATATATATATATGAACAACATGAATATGATTAGTTGGATAACAAGTCTTCCACGCGGACTTTTCATGTAATTTGTATTCTAACACAAATCTGTTGTGTAACCATATCATCACTTTTGGAACTGTCAAATGTGGTTTATCCTACGGCAACCGAACTGTGAACCAACCTAAGATGTGTTTCGGCGATATCATGAAAGCCTTTTGATTATAATTTTATCATTTCAGGTTCTTTTTGAATAAACAAATTAAAAACCCATGTGCCTGGTTACTGCTGTACACCAACAATATGCATCCAATGATGATTTCGTTTGGTACTGGTGCCACACACTTTGGAAATATCGAAGACTGGTGTTTTGAAAGGAACCTTTTCTTTTGATGGACAGCCTGCATTTTCCTAGTAGCCTACCAATGAATCCACGACTTCCATCTGCTTTATCTTCGACTGAACTCATGTGATAGTTACTCAACATATCCCTACAAACTATTGTAACCAAGTATTTGTATGATTCCAATTGCGACTCACTGCTACTGTGCTCAGAGAGTACTAACTTTTTTCGTTTTGTTAAGCTCACAAATTTATATATCTAAAACATTGCAAGCAAGTTATCAATCTCTGCATCCCTTTGAAATCTCATAAAGATCTGACTGAATATTTCAGCGGTTCTTTTGGACAATACTTCATTATAGACAACTACATAATTTATGAAAAGTCTGAGTTAATTGTTATGTGCATCGTCATTAAGGCACAACAAGAACAGCAAGGGTCCCAATACTCTTTCCTGGGGCATGCCTGAAGATGCTTCTACATCTGTCGATGACTACAAGTAGGATTAATGGAAGAGATGGATAAAACCGCACGAAGAACAGCGCATTTCTTCTGGTTCATTTAGTAAATCCGAGAAAGTTACCGAACAACTCATCGTACTCCAGAGGCAGGTGATATCAAAAAGTCGTGGTGCTTCACTGTAAAAATTCTAAGAGCATAAGACAGACAAATATACAGGCAACATGCTACATCCTACCACATTAATGTCGCTAAATCACTACAATGAGAAAATCAGAAGAATTAGAGTTCATATGGAGGCCCACTGACAGCCATTGTTCCCATGCACAATTCGCGTATTGTACAGTCATCCATACACAAAGAATAACTGGTTAAAAGCTCAACACTAGACGTAGAAACTCCGCCTGCCTGTGACTACAGCACAAAATTCAATATTAACAAATTGTTCGTTGGTACTACATAACAATTAATTCCTTGATGTAACTTAACACAGCGTCTCACAAGTGTTGTGAGATTTGAGCGATCTCCTGATCTCAGGACGGAATGGAAGAAAATACTGAGAAAGAGTGCTTACACATTAGAATATAGGAAGAAGTGGCAACAGCGGGAAGTGTTTTATCACCAAGGTTGGAGTTTAAGCACGGCGGAGTGTTCTCGGCTACCTGCGGCGGCGGCAGAGCCCTCTACTCGCCCTTCCCCACCCCTCCCCGGTTCATTGTGGAATTTTTGCCCCGGTCAGTCAATTCGTCGGCCCGCATTCACGGCGTTCCCGCCGCAACACTGCTGGGTCTAACCCGTCACAAACCTTACTGCGTATCGTGAGTGAAGCAGCCGTTCTCTTACACAAAACAGTAATTATTAGTCTTCACAAATATATACATCACTGCGATGCTCAGACAGAGCGGCGTTTACCAGATAAACAAAAGCTGTTTCCACCGGTTATTTACAGACAGCTCGCGTGTCAACTGACAAATGAACTATCGTTCAGATCTTCAAGAGGACTCGTGTAATTTGACGGTTCCAAATTAAGTTTTATTTACTATTCGCGATAAAATATGATTCCAAACAAGTACTAATCGATGTCTTCAATTTCTTCCTCCTGCTTATAAAGCAAAAAGCATATTTAATTTGAAGTTTATTAGATTTACAAGTGTGACAAAAGTTTAGAATTTCTCTTTCAACTTAAAATAATCACCTTTTCTCGTGGTTCTCCCGCGCAGTCAAGTATTTCACTATATACAGAATTCACATCGTTTTAAGTAATAACAGAAGCAGGGGGGGGGGGGGGGACCATTTTGAAGGTTTATTACTCTTTACATATTTACCCGTTTTACCGAATCCGTGAGGCATTTACAAACAAAATTTTCGGATTTAATAACGTATAAGTTACACTAGTATCATCGAACTTTTAATAGCATTCGCCGTTGTCACGAGTTAATCAGGGTGGCACCGAAAATCCGGGCAATCCGTATCTATTCCTGATGAGACGGTTGCAACTGTCTCGAGCCCTGAGATGTTAGCAAAACTAACATGGGAAGAAAAATCTAGTAACGTTCTGTTGATCTCCACTGGAATGTTGTTAACACTACGCTGCGTCTAAGAGCATCACGATTTCTCAATCTGTGTTTATCAACAATGGGCCACATTATTTGAAATTACCTTAGTCATGTAACGTATACTAATGATTACAATAATTGTCCCGGTGAACAAGTCCTGTTAAATATGGATACTATTCAGTCACACAGGCCGTGTAAGTTATTATCTGCGTTAAATATTTTAATACAGATACCGGGAACACACTTTCCAACGTTCTGAAGTGGGTTATTAAAGCAGGTGAACTGCAAATGAATGTGCTTTATAGTATAGACCTATACCATTATGTGAGTAATGACGCTGCGCGAGACAAATCATTGTTGGTTAGCTTCAGTGTGATCTCCGGTAGAGTACGCATTTCCATACGCAAAATCCATTTTCACAGCGTCTAATCTCTGGATTCGTAACATATTTAACAGTTAATTGTTTTCTACATCTAAATCGATAACCTGCAAATCACAGTTAAGTGCCTGGCAAAGGGTTCATCGAATCACCTTCACAATTCCCTATTATTCCAATCTCTTAGAGCGCGCGAAAAGAACGAACACCTATGTCTTTCTATACGAGCTCTGATTTCCCTTATTTTATCATGGTGATCGTTTCTCCCATGTAGGTCGGTACCAACAAAATATTTTCGCATTCGAAGGAGGAAGTTGGTGATTGGAGTTTCGTGAAAAGATACCGTCGCAACGAAAAACGCCTTTCTTTTAATTCTGTCCATCCCAAATCCTGTATCATTTCAGTGACACTCTCTCCCATATTTCGCGATAATACAAAAAATGCTGCCCTACTTTGAACTTTTTCGATGTAGTCCGTCAATCCTATCTGGTAAGGATCCCACACCGCGCAGCAGTATTCTAAAAGAGGACGGACAAGCGTAGTGCAGGCAGTCTCCTCATTAAATCTGTTCTTTGGTTCGCCTTCCCCACAACATTTTGTATGTGTTCCTTCCAATTTAGGTTGTTCGTAATTGAAATGACTAGGTATTTAGTTCAATTTACGGCCTTTAGATTTGACTGATTTATCGTGTAACCGAACTCCAACGGATTCCTTTTAGCACTCATATGGATTACCTCACATTTTTCGTTATTTAGGGTCAAATGCCAATTTTCGCACCATACATATATCTTTTCTAAACCGCTTTGCGATTTGTTTTGATCTTATGATGAGTTTAATAGTCGATAAACGACAGCATCATCTGTGAACAACCTAAGACGGCAGCACAGATTGCCTCCCAAGCGTTTATGCTGATAAGGAACAGCAAAGGGCCTATAACACTGTCTTGGGGAACGCCAGAAAACACTTCTGTTTTACTCGATGACTTTCCGTCAGTTACTACGAACTGTGATCTCTCTGACGGGAAATCACGAATCCAGTCACGTAACTGAGACGATATCCCATAGGCATGCAATTTCACTACAAGCCACTTGTGTGCTACTGTGTCCAAAACTTTCCGGAAATCCAGAAATACGGAATCAATTTGAAATCCCTTGTCGACAGCACTCAACACGTCGTGAGAGTAAAGAACTAGTTGTGTTTCACAAGAACGATATTTTCTAAATCCGTGTTGACTGTGTGTCATTAGACCGTTTTCTTCGAGGTAATTCATAATGTTTTCCTACTGAAAACAGTGGAGGATATTTTCGTAAACATTAAACCCTAATCAAATTTAACCACCATGGTCATCGAGATGCTCTCTCTCTCTCTCTCTCTCTCTCTCTCTCTCTCTCTCTCTCTATGCTGGTGTTTGTCCCTCTGTGGAAGAACATGAGTTAGTTGGCGCAGGAAGTGCACGTTGTACCTCTATTTTTATCCACGAATACGTGCAAACAGGTACCGCTTCCCCCACTACCGCCCACGCCACTCAACAAGTGTTTCTTACTATTTCCGGTCTTAACGATCTTCCTTGACACTACACAGGCTATGAGAATGAAAACTAATCAGTTTACCATAAGTATGAGTAGACGTCGTGAAGACGTTCTCGTGCTATGCAAAAATGATTATGGAACCATCCCATTCAGTCTTTCGTGGACCAGACCGTAGTTGGAACTACAGATATTAAACTTACAACGCCAAAAACACATTTTGCATTTAAACATAAATTCACGCATGATTATTCTATTACTTTCCCACCACTTGACCACAACATTAACTTACAAATGGTTTATTTTAATAAAATTAACCAGCACTGACAAATTATTTAAAGCTAAGAAACCACTAGATGCCAATGAACTTACACTAAATTTGGCGATGTATTAGCAGCATCCAACAACAATGGAAAAACTTCTGCGCAGTAAAAGGACTCGTAACTAGAAATACCGCAGGTCACACATGCTTTTAGATGGGTACGAGAACGTATACACACAATCTCAGACAAATATCCTAAATGGCAGTCAGCTGCACGATCCTCGAGCACTTTCTAACTTTTAAAATCATTCAGCTAAGAAAACAAGATTCTGGTAGAGTATAAAGGATTCAGGAAATAAAACTTGTTTTCCACGTAGATAACTTTTATCGCCAACGATGTGTTTGAAACTGCTGACGTTGGTTAACAAGCAGATCCCGTCTTCCTAGATTTCAGAAAGGCTTTCGATATTTTAACACACTGTCGATTGTGCCAATGTTACCAGGAACGAAGGTAACATCGGGTATGCTGCACAGAAGCATAATGGGGCCGCTCATAAATTTAAGCGACGGCCGAAAATTGGTATGTAGCTGACCAATGAAAACTAAGCCACTTTCAATTACTACTTTACCATGTACACTAGGGAAGTAGCGATGTACGTCATAGAAAAAAAAAAAAAAGAGAGAGTCGTGAACGTTCCTTCAATTATGCGGACAAACGCATCCCGCTATAATAACCTACAGAATTACACTGAACGAAGGATTACTCTTCGGGCTCTCCAATATAATGACACGACAGATATGAGCAGGCGTTCACCAAACGTGACACTGAAAACTGTACTGTGAAATATCGCATTAACCTCAATGATGACATAGGCATTCCACCACCTCTGTAGTCTAGCATGAAGCTCGACTCATCGGACCAATATTTGTGTTGCACAACGCTTCGCTGTTGCCTCTACTGATAAGGTAGTCGCAGCCAGAAGCTTCTTGAGTTCGGCGTCACGAATTTTGTGTATCGACCATTTCAAATGACTTCGTCTACTGGAATTTATGTCTACATTCAAACTCCTTCTTCCCAACCCTGGGCGAATGAATGTGTGTACAAGAACAAGGTGCAAAGTTCTCAACTCCACAGGGAAAGGCTGATTTCAAAAACAAACTTTTCGACGTAATTCACTGATTTTTCAGTGTGTGTATGTATCTCCACTGAAGTGCATCTCAGCAAACTCTACGAAACACATCTACGACTGCTACAGCCCCTTCAATGTTTTCAATTAGTTTTGATCCGGAAATAAGTGGACTTTAAAAAGTGTCGGATCTGCTGGTTGTTTCAAATATTTGTACTTCAGATCCCTCACGCTTACAGTCCCTTTTCGCGTTACGTACATTGTCCTACGATAAGATGATTTTTCCTCTCTTCCAGTTGATAAAGTTTGGCGTAAAGTTTTCCAGTTATTATTTTAGTCTTTGTGAGGTAATCAGTACGAAGAATACATTTGTCTTGTTATTCAGTGGTTAAAGAGAATTGTTGGAAAGTAGATTGATAATCCTATTACAAAGTTTAAAAACATTTTACCACTTTTAAAAGTATGTATTTACATATCTGAAAGCGAAGTTCATTCTTTGGCCACAACGCTAACGATTCACATACACGTACAAACGAGTTAAGACAGGGTCGTCGACAGAACAAATGCAGAATGAGAACAGATCCATCTAGTGGTAATTGCTGAAGCTCTTGGGCGATGTTGAGGGAAGGTACATCAGGCCATTAAGTTAAACGACGCTTAACTTTCCCGATTGTCAAACTAAAGGGACTCGACAATTAGCCAGTCGAGTGTTTCCGCAGGCCAGTTGGCTGGCAGGAACAGTGCTGGAGACATCCATAATGAAGTTTTCGTTACATATGGAAACGCGATTTTAGGCGGTGCATGAAGAACGTGAGGGGGAATACAGCAACTCAGTTTTGTGGAAGGAGTGGAGGAAATTAAGCAATTCGTAAATGAGAGCGACTGGAAGATGCACATCAATGTTTGCATAAATTCGTACGATCTCTGTATTATAGACTCTCTCTTAAAACCCTACAAAACAGGAAATTGGGCTTCCTTTTTGAAGGAACAATCCCAGCACACGCTTGAAGTGATTTAGGAAAACAATGGAAAAGCTAAATCTGGTCGGCCATGCGGGAACTTTAAATTAGCTTTTCTCACACTGGAGTCTGTGTGACAACTTGTTTACGTAAATAAATAACAAAAAAAGAAAAAAGAAAGAATTAGTGCCGCCATGCTCATATCTGTGAGAGCTTTCGTACAGTATCTAGTGCGAAATGGATCTACACACAGATATGCAAAGGAATCACTGAAATTGCATCAATGCAGTTCAAAGGTTTCCATTAACCGTGTAGTCAATTTTCAGCCCTGTGGTATGTGTTCGATCTATTGTACATAACTACAGCACATCCATGTAAAGGTATAATTTTCTTACTATCAATGAAAATGTCTATCGCACTCATCTTCTGTGGTGACCTATTAATTCAATATCTGTCGTGACGTCAACAAACTCCGCATGATGTATTTGATTAAATCTCAGAGCAGAGCTGAATCTATGAGCAGTCAGCTGCTGGCCTCTGCGCATACCAGTCTTGTCAGCTTGGTAGAGGAATGCCTGGAGGCAGCGGTGACGGTGGCGCAAGAAAAAGGGGGAGGGGGGGGGGGGAGAGGATTAGCAGCTTCTAACATCGTCCTTAGTTCCGATCAAAACAGAATTAAGTAAGCTCACAGAAATACCTTGTATAACCTTCGATTAGGTATCAATCCAGTATCCGTTCGAAGCTCTTTCAGTAAACGCATGGAACTATTCTTAGGCGTTCGTAACTAGGGTCTAACAGAAACAATTTTTGGAAGTTATTTTCTCAGAAAACAGCCTTTACAGCCTATGGAATGTCATTTGTTGCAAAAATGGAGGGTGATGGCGATGGAAATTTTTCATTCTGCAACAGAACGTTACTGCTCGCAACATAGCAGTAATGTTATACTTCTCTGCTACTTCATGCGGTCGGAATACGGATGTAGTCACTACTTCACAAATATTCTTGACATTTATGTTATTACTTCCGTAACGCGTATCCGATACATAATGAAATAGATCTGACAGAAGTTATCACACTTTTTCACTCTGCAAAATTTCGAATTCTGCCTAATTTCAAATGTTCCCCTAAAGCCAAAACTCTGGGAAACCCTGATATCAAATTTTCTAAAATTTCACTATATCTGCAAAAAAAGTTCAATAACGTGTTTGTTCATTTTCACTTTATGAACTCCGAGATTCGGACTGAGAACGTGAATTCAGTAACTAATGTGAAAGAATGTTACAAAGTAAACATACAATATACTTATCAAAAAGTAAACACATTTGACACTTACTTCGCGTAACACGTTCAGAAACGTACGCTTTACTTTGATTTTCATCTTTGATGCTCGTATGGCTGAAAATGAAAACTGCCTATGCATCACGCACGACAGGCTAGGCGGTCTGCTTTTGGAGCAAGTACACAAGCCGTCTGAAAGCTAAACTCAGGTGCTGCGTCACAGCGGCAACAGGGCAGTAACGGTGAGCTTAGCAGCGCACCTCGTTCCAGTCTTCTGCGGAGCACGACTCCAGCACACTTCCCCAGCATTTATTTCACCTTCCAGCGGCGACCGGTTGGTTACCTCAGCGGCGGCGGCGGCGGCAGCAGCAGCAGCAGCAGCAGCAGCAGCAGTAGTACGCGATGCGGGTTACTTCTGTTTTACCTACACTACAGTCAATTTTCTGGTCGACTATTCTTGGACATCTTCAAGATGCTACGAATACTTGCCATGCATATACGATCCAAACGTCATGTAAATTTTTGTGTTTTGCTGTCGCTGTTTAATCCTAATGTGGTTTATCCTTCCATCTCTGCTAGTTTTTAATATCCTTCGTGAAGTTACTTTATAAATAATTTTTCGATACAAGACAGGCATGATACAATGGTGCGCGTATACCCCGCACACAAACATACTGAAGGGAGGAACGATGGGACGAGACCGCAGAGCATATGCATTTACAACTTAAAACGTAATTCCTCAAAAAATGGTTCAAATGGCTCTGAGCCCCATGCGACTTAACTTCTGAGGTCATCAGTCGCCTAGAACTTAGAACTAATTAAACCTAACTAACCTAAGGACACCATACACATCCATGCCCGAGGCAGGTTTAATTCCTCCATAATATACATAACCACTATCATTAACCCTTAACTACTATGGACGTTGACAGGAACACAGTTACTAGAGGGGTCTCTCAGGCCGCCTTTTTATTTTTTATGTATAAAATAAGTCTTTCGTTGAATATGTGTTTTTATGACTTTCTGTCGCTCATTACAGTCCTTAGAAGTAGAATTTGGGAAATTTTAATGTTTTTAAACAATGCAGGACTTTGAACATTTAATACAAATAAAACAGCAGAACTTGCGGCACATTTTTAATTTATGTGTTACGAAAATAACAGTAGACAGACAGCTCTCTATCCACTCACAGATTATTATCAGACACATAATATTACAGATTCGCAAAATAACTAGTTGGGAAAGCGCATTTCTTTTATGAAAAATTGGATGCAAAGTCAGTTTTGAGTTTACTGCTCGTCATGTCAAAGTAGAGTGGCTATTGCATTCCATAATTCAACAAAGGTAAAAACTCTGCCATGTTTTACTTATAAAAGACCAAGTGCAAGATAATTATGTAGTCTTACGAACATCTTAATCATATTTCAATCACTTTCAACTGGTATGCATTTCACACAGACCTTCCTAGAACATTCCAAACAAATCAGAACACTACACTGTTGACACGGAAATCTTGTTTTCTTCTTCAGATGAAGAGGGAACAAGGAACGGTAGATATTTTTCGTTTTTCCAACTGTTCCTTCAGTGTCTACGGTTCATCTAGTATGTGAAGTATTCTTCTGGTGGTGTCAACTCTCGTGGCAAGTATCTTATAGAAACTCTATACTTAATATGGGGCTCAGCAGGATCTCTTGCTAGAGTCTTCATGAAGATCAATCTCGTCTTTACTTCTGCCTTTGGATAAACTTGACGCACCACGTAAGCATTCACACTACAAACAACATCCACCAGCGCGAAAAAAAATGTCCATCTTCTCGTTCGGCAGCTTGATGAATAAGCTGTCCGCACCACCTTTTGCCGTGTTATAAAACATGATGATCTCAGGTTTTCCTGATACAGGATCATTGTTCACTGCATGGTCGATAGAAGAGATCAGTATTGCAGCTTTTGACATCTTGGTCATAAAGGAAACCAGTGTCATTGTCTCCTGTAAAACCATAAACAGTTATCTTCACACCTCGTTTCTTATTAGGTAGAAACTGCTGTGGTATCTCCGTTTTATTTCTTTTCAGCGTGCCGACGTATGTGAGGCCTTTTTTCGAAAATGCGTTCACTGGGTCTACTGATGAGTACCAGTTGTCACGTGTAATATTTCTCCGCGAATTTTCAATGTGCTCTAAGCTTAGATATTTTCAGATGTATCAGTTGAATGATTTCATCTAGAATATCTTCGGTAAAGAACAGTTTCCATGCCTCCAAAACAACAGCGTTTCCTCGAGACTTTTCGCCGTCTGAAGCAGTTCAGGAAGTTGCAAGACGATGTTGTGTTGCCTTGTTCTTATGTTATCTGGCGGCTGCTGCTTTCTCCAGCGAAAAGATTTGTTCTTACCGAAGAAGTAAGTTTCTACATCGTCATCAGCTGTCACATCTTCATCACTTTCTGTTTCCTGCTCTGAATTAGTGTCTTGATCGCTAAAGATCTCGAAATCAGGGTCATTATCACTGTCGTCAAAGTCTTCGTCTGAGATTCACTGAGATGTCCTCGAACATTCACATCTGTTTTATGTAAAACACGTTCCCTAGAAGGTCCAGTTTTCCCCACCATACAGGACCGATGGCGTTCAAAGGGACGATGACACGCAAACACTAGGGTACGTCTGTGAGACGTGTCAAGGCCCATGAACAAGAAACAAAGGGCAGGAACAATGCAAGAGTTCTGGCACGTGTAGCTTGTCAACCAATAGGAAGGTACAAAGAAGAGTCCATTTCGCTTCGCACGGATGTATGAAATATCACGAGGCAAAAAAATCGTTTAACGTCCCACCCAGGGCGGGACCATTTGACACACTGTACAAACACTTAGCCCAGAAGGATGGATCAGGAAATCGGCTGTGACAAATTCAAAATACTATTCCGGCATTTTCCTGAACTTATTTTGGAAAACTACAGATAATGTAATTTTGGATAGCCAGGCGGGTATTTGAACCCCACTCCTCCTGAATGCGAGTGGATTACCTTAATGAATACGCCGCCTAGTTGTTTGGCACATCTAGTAACAAGTACATATGCGAATGCTTTACACATTATTAGCCAACACTAGTTCGGAACACAACAGGCACAAACTATGTAAATGTACAGCTGCGCATAATCCGAAGGTTGTCTGAACTTTTTCTCTCTCTTTTTGTATTTATTTCTTAATAATTGCAAGATATGAAAGCGGTAAGCTATACGAAAATCTTTAGATCAACTTAACACCGACGCTTCGGATTTGCTTTCTGACACTCGCCCACCAGCCAGCTCATGGATAGCAGTTGAAAGTGATAAATGCTGCGTATACAGCAATAATATTGATTTTCAAACTGCTCACGGTATCTGCAGCAATCGGTTGCTGCCAAGCCTATTAGTACGAAGACACACTGTTATCCGAGCTAAAAGCAAGACGGGTCTTATTATACGGGTGTTTAAGTGATACAGATAAATCTCATCACATGGATTAAACGATGCGGTTGCGCTGATGATCCCATATGAAAAGCAGCTCGCGCGACGCTCTGCCACCATACCGGTAATTTAACATCGCATCCGGAACGCCTTGCCAGCCGCATCGCCCAGAGCGAGACGGAAATCCCGCGGCGCCATAGGCGGGGATAATTAATTGGACAGTTAACACGGGCGGAGCGGCAGGCTTGCCAAGAGTAGCGAAATGACAGCTGTCTTTCACAATATGTCCTCCAGATAGAAAATCGAAACTGAATTGTTATTAAAAAAATGGCTGAGCACTATGGGACTTAACATCTGAGGTCATCAGTCCCCTAGAACTTAGAACGACTTAAACCAAACTAACCTAAGGACAACACTCACATCCATTCCCGAGGCAAGATTTGAACCTGCGAGCGTAGCGGTCGCGCGGTTCCAGACTGAAGCGCCTAGAGCCGCTCGGCCATACGGCAGGCAATTGTTAATAACTGAGGTAGAGAAGAGGCCTTGTATTTGGCACATAACGACCGTTGAATACAAGGATAGAACCAAGAAACATACGGCATGGCATGACATGACAGCCCATGTACTGTCAATTACTTCCCCATTTTGCGGAACATTTATGTATGGAGAGAAAATCTGTTGGTATGTGTTTTAGTCTCTTCCTTATTATAATGCTATGGGTTACACGGGGGTAGATGGGGAGGGGGGGGGACGGGGGAGAGAGAGCAGGGTGGTGACAGCAAGGGCATTTGACCACCCTTTAAATTAACCGTGCAAATCCGTTCATGACCAAGCCGACCCATCGCCGATGGGGGACGAGAGAAAGAATTTCGTTCGAGCCTTTCCTCAAAGTTGATATTTTTAAAAATTGTGCCGTGTATTTTCCAAAGACTCCTATGTCAATAAAAACCAATTTATAATCTAAGCTAGGCACCGCTAGAAGAACAATGGAAAAGAAGTCCCTGTAATTGGAAAACAGTGCCCCACTCGTATTTGCATTCACCAACCGAATGCATTTACCATACATTGCCCTAAGCAGTTCGGGAAATTCGCATGGGTTTCGTATCCATTCGGAACATTCTTCCACTCCTCCTCTGTAGGTTGAAGTCAAGGAGGCAGACCTAAATCGTACAGCACACTGTTCTCATTATGTTAAGGCTGTTGACTTGTCGATACTGTACGTTTAGCGCAACTGAACTAAATAGCCATATATCTAAAACCGAAATAATAAATTTATAAAATTTATGGGCAATATTTAGCCATCATTTAATTATGTTAAATATTTCAAAGGTATTGCTAAACCTTTGTTGCGTTTATTTTCTATTGTAGCCCATAAGGCTCAACAAAACTGCCATAACTTTAGGGACTATTGTCGGAAATATACAAAGAAAGTGATGATATCTGATTAATGGTGTGCTTCCTAACACACAGACCAGCTGTTATTTTCATTTTATGCCCATTATTTCGACGACCAAGTTTTTTCCTTTTATGGTACTCGATGCCTGGACTCCACCCAGCTTCTAACCATTGTGCTTGGGGTCCAGACGGCTAATACACGTTAACAGCAGAACCCGAAACACCTGAAGAAGATAGCTAGGTCAATAGTCGAAATAATGTCCATAAAATCGAAACAGCAAGTCGTCAGTATGCTCTGAAGCACACTATTAATCGATCACGCCGAGAAAACCTGACGATATCTGGTTCAGAAACAGTTAAAAGATTGAAGTTCGTTAAGCTGTTCATCTGGGGCTCTAGACACATGTTTTAGAAAGAAGAGATACAGTATCAACTGAAGTCTACAAGAAGACGGAATACAGCACAAACTTTGGAATAACTCCTCACAAAAGACAACACAGACTATCAGGTAACACCAGATGGTGTTTTAACACCTAAGCGATGTTGAGTAGGGTCGGATCTTTATAGTTGTGAATACGAGCATCAAGACGTGCGGCATGGAGTTTTGTAGGTCTCGAATGTAGTCCAGTAATATTCCATCCCATGCCGCTTGCATCTGAGCGCACACATTGTATCGATTGGTGAGTGGAAGTCGCGTCCTGATGACACGCTCCATGGAATCCCACACATTAGCAATCTGGGAGAGATTGGGCGATGCGTCTGGCCATGGCAGTGTATCCACAGCAGTAAGGCACGATCGGGAGGTCGCAGCAGTATGAGGACGACAGTTGTCCTGTTGAAATAGGGCATAGGCATGGGCGTTCACGAACAGCAGAGCTACCGATGTAGGACGGACCTCATGCATGTACAGTGCGGCTGTCACGGAGCCCGTAAGGAACTTCGACGATGAATGGGCACCGTCTAGGACAACGGCCCACACAACATCACATCATGGTGGTGGGACGTGTGACAGCAGACTACAAACTGCTCTTCGTGGTGCTCTCCACATTGATACCAGACAAGGACCCGGTGGTTGTGACCTCCAAGACAAAACCGGATGACCTGCTGTCAGTCTGCAGGGCCCCATGTCCGTCGTTGCCGAAACCAGGCGAGCCGGTCGGGACGCTGTGGGGGTGTGAGTGGAGTCCGGGAAGCCCTGCCTAATGCAGCCGCCTGCCAATAATACTAGCACTTGCAGCATGTTGCATAGAAGGAAGGACAGCGCACTGCTCGGCCCCTATCGTTGCCGTAGGACCTGCTCCCGTGTGGCTGACCATCTTTCGGCCCTCCCTATGCGGCCCCTCTCGAACTCATAGCTGGGCAATCTACTGTCAAATTTGTCACCAGGGCATATCGCATGTTCAGGTGATTGGTTCTTCTGGATGCGGCTCTTTATGGCAAAGAGTGCACATCATTTATTCGGCACTGTATCTTTCTAGTGCTTAAAACGATTTCAATATGTTAGCTACATTTGGGGACTACCACGCACACGTAGGCTACATGTCAGTTGTCGCAGATTACATAACCCGTAGGCTACGCAGTAACAATGGCTGTTAAGAAAGAACAGAATTTAAATACAAAACTCTGTAGGCAAGGGGGACTAAAAGTGGTGGGGGAGGGAGAGTTGACGAGAGTGAGCTGCAGACAGGTATATGAGTATGTAAATGGAAGTTTATTCCAAGTCGGGTTCCTGAAACTACGTAAGGCGCTCAGATCTGATTCCGTAAAGAGAACATCGCAGGATAGAAACGTGCCACGATCATGTATGTAGGTTTTACATGTAACGTAACTATATAATTACCCTCACTGGTTACTGAAACACTGACGAATGGCCATGTAACTGCTTATGTCGAATATATTATATTTCTTGAATTGAGTGCATAGCTTGGTAGACGAAAACCTATTGAACAAATCAGCAAAGGCTGCTTGAATACATTTAGGTCCACCTTTCGCAGCTATAAGAGAAATTCCGTCACACGTTCACATTGTCTTCCTCCGGCCCATTCTCCAAATCTTTCTTAAAGCCCGACCGGCCAGCGATTGTCGACGGATGAGACATCGTCCTACATCGCTCTAACACACCTCGACAGTTATTCTGCATATGGCCGTTTTCGGGCACTTATGAACGACAGAATACCGGCTGCACTTCATAAAGCATTTTGGGTGCTGTCAGCACTATGAAAAAATAAAAGGAATATTAGATTTTATCGTAGAATCAGCGTCTAAGTCAAAGATGGAGCAACAGGTTCGAATAGGTGGAGGAAGTCGGTCGGCAGTGTCCTTTCTTAAAGTAATCACGGAGGCATTTCAAGAATAAGAGGAACAATGAAAAACCTACACAGGGACGGTCAGACGGAGATCTGAGTACCGCTCCTCTCTAATTCAAATCCAATGTCAATCATTGCACCGTGCTATGGGCAACAGTACCATTTAATTACGTAATAGCACAGGGCACACGAGTGGCTACAAATAGGCATAAGAGTAGTGGTAAAATCCCTGCCCATGAACGTAGCGTCTATATGAGGTGTGCAGTGGCAAATGCTAGTAGTTCTCTAGACGGTTTGTTACGCATTTGTTTGAGCAACTTTCTAGACTTAATACAAACCGAATGAGTCTCCTTACCCCCCCCCCCCCTCGACTTTTTTTGGGACGACATACTGTTTAAATGGGACTAGTCTGACCAACTATATTCTTAAACGCATCTGCATTATGTGTAGAGGGAATGTTTATAAAGGATGGTGAGGTTGTCCACGACTTGGGCGTAGACTAATAGCCGGCAAAATCAATTACTCAATGAAGGGGATTCTTATAAATTATGTAAGATGCTACTTAAGTGACTCCTAAGTTCGTTCATTATATCAAAAATCCGCTTCTAAAACAGTTATACCGCGAGCCACATCAGGTAGGCATAGATAACCGGCTGTCAATCAGCCTAGCCCTGATCTCCACCCAAAATGTATTGGCGCAACAAAAATTGCGTCTGAAGTGTACTGACAGATATGATTAGAACGTAATATGCTCCTATGAGTTATTATTAACAACAGATTGTTTTTAATTTATGGCAGGGACCAAAATAAACTCACACAATTTACTTCTCCTTACTGGCAAACAAGTAATGAATTATGGGTCGCAGATTTGCCAATATAAAGTACAACGGTGAAAATTATTTCTGAAACAAAACATACTTGAATTTCACGTAATTGTTGTATCTGTGGACTGTTGACAGAAGGAATACTGGATTCCTATGTGAACATATGTCAAAATAGTATCCAGAATGGAGAGAGAGAATCCAATAGTATGTTACCACAAGATTAATAGTAAACTTGTGGAGCCTGCATTGACGTGTCAATATATGGGGATAATGTTGGAAATTGGAAATTTGTGGTAAGTTCCTATGGGACCAAACTGCTAACACACCCATGCCCGAGGAAGGACTCTAACCTCCGACGGGGACAGCCGCGTGAACCGTGGCAAGGCGTCTGAGACCGCACGCCTACCCCGCACGGCGGGGACAATGTTAAGAAGTGAAACTGAATGGAACAAATACACTATCTTATCAAAAATATCCGGACACCTAGAGGTGTACGTCAACATGAGGTGTTCCTCCAGGCCGGCCGGAGTGGTCGAACGGTTCTAGGCGCTACAGTCTGGAGCCGCGCGACCGCTACGGTCGCAGGTTCGAATCCTGCCTCGGGCATTGATGTGTGTGGTGTCCTTAGGTTAGTTAGGTTTAAGTAGTTCTAGGAGACTGATGACCTCAGAAGTTAATTCCCATAGTGCTCAGAGCCATTTTGTTCCTCCAGATATTCAGACACCTCACTTGTGTCCCCCAGAAAAGAGTTAGCCGTCATAAACGCTCTCTGCACGTTAGCCAAACCCAAAGTCTTTCATCGGATAGTCACACGGTATAGCATGACTCAAAATCACTCGTTTCCAGCCAATCACTATCTTGTGGCGAGCCTCTACACCAACTCAAGCGCCGCTTAGCATTGACTATGACGATGTACAGCTTATGAGGAGCTGATCAACTGTATCTTCTTACCGAGGGTCACTATGCTATTTCGACTACTGGGCACTGGAACCTACGAGTAATTCCACCCGCCAAGTTCGAGCGATTTTGTACACTTCGCAGTGCTCCGTGGTATCTGTCCGTCAGTACACGAGGTCTGTCTCGAATGGTTTAGCTGTGGGTTGCTCCTTCGCGTTTCTACTTCACAATCACATCAACAGTACGTTTGGGCGGCTTTAAAATGGTTGAAATGTCCCTAAATGGGTATGTTCCTGAGGCGACATCGAATGACCAGTCCAAGTTCGAAGCCACTGTGCACTCCTGGCCGACCAGTTGTGCTGTTACGGCTTCCTTTTATGCTGGAGAGTTCGCCTATCGCGACACTTAGTAGACAATTCCGCATTACATAGAGAGGTACGGGTACTCTTGGCCAGATGATGTACGTGAAAGTGCAGAACCTCTCTTAAAGATAAAGCATACAAGACGTCTAGACTCTAGAGTAATGTCCTTATGAATTAGGTGTGAAGGTAGACGCCGAAGTAATCCATAAACGTGGTGCTAGGTGAGTAATCAGACACCGGGACTTTCGCAGAATACCTAAAAAAAAGCGTTAAATTTATCTTCCATTTGAACGTGAATCTGTATAATTTACATCTTAATGACTGAAACGCAGCAGTTTTAGTTTATTATTTTCTTCCTTTTTTCACATAAATGCCTTCCTGACGAAATAAACGCCGTATGTTGCGTCTTTATTATTATTTTTACCTTTATTATTAAAAGCAACACTGAGTGTCGCTGTAAATCAACGATGAGTGGCGGTGCAAAATGTGGTTTTGTTATTGTTCTAAATTTCTTCTTTTTGCAGTTTTCATTGTGATGTCGTCGTGCAAGGTAGCTAGGAACATATCGCAATTCAGTGTTCCTTCGCGCATTGAACTGCAGAGTTACATTAACACTTTCGGATACGACGTATTTTGTACTGGCGGTAAAGCACTTCTGTGCAAAATGTGTGAGCATTCGGTGAAGTATATAAAAAAAATTCTTTCTAAACATATCAGTGCCATCGAACACAAAAATTCAACCTCCAAGGCTACTAAGAAGAAGCTTTCTTTGCTTCAAATGGCAACTGCACCATCGCGTCGAAAATCGCATTCTGTATTCGACTTACGTGAAGCTTTTGTTGATGCCGGAATCCTTCTGTAGAAACTACAGAATCCTACATTAAGAGAGTTTCTGGGAAATGTTTGCGGAAAAAAATTTAGAGGAGGTGACAGGGAGGGAGGGAGAGCGTGGACGTATTAGAACACTGCGTCTGCAAGTAATTTATAATGAATGAATTAGCTGCAAACAGTTGCATTTGTAGGCGTTCATGTCTACGTTTACATTTATTCACGTTATTGAACATTGCTTCTTCACTAACGGAGTTGCAGAATATGGCAACAGAAGTTTTTAAGACAGCTGTTGTAAATCTTCGTAAGTAAAGAAACATTGTCACGAGCGTGGCATGTCGGGAAAGGGGTGCCATTCATATCGGTGCGTTACCGCAAAAACATTGTCACGGACGCCACAGATTTGACTTTATACGCTAGAAGCGCTGCTGTTTGGTCACGTGATGAGAATCAAAAGTCCACGAATCACCAAAGGTTGGCCATGCTTGCTGCATACAGATGAAATTATGTCCATTGAGCCAAGTTCATGGAAAGGTTACGATGAAGTAATGAATCGCTACAGATGAAGTTGAAAATAAACATAAGGAATTCAACGGACGATCCAACTAATCCTTTGGGTTTTATATTGCTAATGTAATAGTTGGGCCATTAGATCCTTCAGACAGTGAAACAAAATCATTCCTGCTAACAACGGAGTGTCTGGAAAAACAATTCAACTACCGCTAAGTTCTTTACCAATTCATTAAGTTAATGTGGCCCGAAGAAATTCAATACGTGAATGTACTCCTCTTTATCTCTTCATACACGAAAATGTCTGGGACTACTTTATAAATGCTATTTCCAAATATGCTTTACGTGACATGCGTAGCACATAATTTCCACATGGTGTCAGAAGAGATACAAAGTTTGTTTCCGGATGTAGACAACCTGAATTGCAGTATTAACACTTTGCCGTCCGCGCGTCTCGTACAAATTTATTCGCTTGGCGCCGGCAGCGCTAATTCGGATTACTTGGCTTGTCGCCGGCCGTTCTTGACATTATCGAGAGATTATAAATTGTTACGTTTTACTAATTTCATCGTTAGTCCTCATAAGTTCTCAACCCTGTTTCCCTAATTTCATGAAATTAGGAAGATATACACTCCTGGAAATGGAAAAAAGAACACATTGACACCGGTGTGTCAGACCCACCATACTTGCTCCGGACACTGCGAGAGGGCTGTACAAGCAATGATCACACGCACGGCACAGTGGACACAACAGGAACCGCGGTGTTGGCCGTCGAATGGCGCTAGCTGCGCAGCATTTGTGCACCGCCGCCGTCAGTGTCAGCCAGTTTGCCGTGGCATACGGAGCTCCATCGCAGTCTTTAACACTGGTAGCATGCCGCGACAGCGTGGACGTGAACCGTATGTGCAGTTGACTGACTTTGAGCGAGGGCGTATAGTGGGCATGCGGGAGGCCGGGTGGACGTACCGCCGAATTGCTCAACACGTGGGGCGTGAGGTCTCCACAGTACATCGATGTTGTCGCCAGTGGTCGGCGGAAGGTGCACGTGCCCGTCGACCTGGGACCGGACCGCAGCGACGCACGGATGCACGCCAAGACCGTAGGATCCTACGCAGTGCCGTAGGGGACCGCACCGCCACTTCCCAGCAAATTAGGGACACTGTTGCTCCTGGGGTATCGGCGAGGACCATTCGCAACCGTCTCCATGAAGCTGGGCTACGGTCCCGCACACCGTTAGGCCGTCTTCCGCTCACGCCCCAACATCGTGCAGCCCGCCTCCAGCGGTGTCGCGACAGGTGTGAATGGAGGGACGAATGGAGACGTGTCGTCTTCAGCGATGAGAGTCGCTTCTGCCTTGGTGCCAATGATGGTCGTATGCGTGTTTGGCGCCGTGCAGGTGAGCGCCACAATCACGACTGCATACGACCGAGGCACACAAGGCCAACACCCGGCATCATGCTGTGGGGAGCGATCTCCTACACTGGTCGTACACCACTGGTGATCGTCGAGGGGACACTGAATAGTGCACGGTACATCCAAACCGTCATCGAACCCATCGTTCTACCATTCCTAGACCGGCAAGGGAACTTGCTGTTCCAACAGGACAATGCACATCCGCATGTATCCCGTGCCACCCAACGTGCTCTAGAAGGTTTAAGTCAACTACCCTGGCCAGCAAGATCTCCGGATCTGTCCCCCATTGAGCATGTTTGGGACTGGATGAAGCGTCGTCTCACGCGGTCTGCACGTCCAGCACGAACGCTGGTCCAACTGAGGCGCCAGGTGGAAATGGCATGGCAAGCCGTTCCACAGGACTACATCCAGCATCTCTACGATCGTCTCCATGGGAGAATAGCAGCCTGCATTGCTGCGAAAGGTGGATGTACACTGTACTAGTGCCGACATTGTGCATGCTCTGTTGCCTGTGTCTATGTGCCTGTGGTTCTGTCAGTGTGATGATGTGATGTATCTGACCCCAGGAATGTGTCAATAAAGTTTCCCCTTCCTGGGACAATGAATTCACGGTGTTCTTATTTCAATTTCCAGGAGTGTACATACGTAAATAAATACAAAATTTGTTTGTTTCATATATTTGTTTATTTGCATTGTCTTTGGTACTTAGTATTTTTTTTTCATATGAAGTGCAGCAAAACAGTCTCCAAGATGTAACGCAACTCCACAAGACTTGCACATTAAGTTTGTTGTTCTTTTTTTGTTTTCGAAACATATATGGCAGTTTCTTCGTTTTCGTTTTATCGTTTCGGAAATACGAAGGCCTATTAGGTGGTATAGCTTTATGTGACCGGAACGTCCGTCAACAGGATCATGATGAGACGTATGCGATGTAGTGGCAACTTCCAAGTTATGCTCCGCGCATTCATCGTAATTAATCGTATCGTCTCTTTCGTCTGCCACGATGACAGGGCACAAGTACTTATAAAAACAAAAAAAAACTTGCTGACGTGTTTAACTTATTGTTACCTAAACAAAACACTAACAGAATGCAAAAAAATACTGAAATGCTGCCGCCGGCCACTGCGCGATACTATGCTCACGACACCACTCTGGTGTCGCAGGGCGGCAGAGTGTTTATAAGATACTTGGAAAGCACCGCCAAGCATTCAGAAGTTTAAAGACACTGCACCAGTTGTACCTCTGCCCTGTCAGTCTATCATAATGAGATGGGGGACATGGATTCCAGCAGCAGTTGACTATGCTTCACATTTCCGGAACATGCTACTCGCTCTTGAGGATTAAGCGTCTCAGTTTTAGCAACAAACGAACTTCTCGAATCTTACATTGCGGCCGAGTTCGGTTTCCTGCCACAACAGATCTGCAAACTTCAAGAAGTAGTACAGCCTTTGACGAAGTCGGTAAAACTTGTGGATGATGCAGTGCAAATATTGGAGTGTGTGCCAAGGAAATGAGGTTCATTAGTTACGGAAGAATATAAACTAAAGTTTCGCAAAATGCTGATCGTGACAGATTTAGAAATATTTTACAAATTCTACAAGATGACACTTTTACTGCAGTAGAAATGGACCCTATAACAGTTTAGTGTTTAGAAGTCGTCTTCTCAGATGAAAAATTTATTATGTAACACAAGATACAACTTGTCTCCTGAAAATTTAAAAAAAAACGTAAGCTGACAATGCATTTCAATGCATCGGTTTTCAAGGATCATTTTCATTTTTCTGTCAAGGAAAGTTAGTATTATGTTTAAATCTTCAAACTTACTTTAAAAATGTAACATAACACTATGTTAACAGAAATACGCTGATTGTGTGATTGTTCGATTAATGGAATCTAGTAAATAAATAGACATAATTTAAGTTTCTTCTACATTGCCTTATATTGCCTACTTTCGCTATTTATAACGCCTTTTTGTCTGCCTGTTTTAATGATTTATAATACGTAACGTTCTAGTCTCTGGTTATAACAGTTCGGACAGCCAACCCAAAAATGTTACAGAGATATTTGAGGACTTACATGGGAACCTTTGGAAGAATTGTTATGATGAACTCTCGAAAAACTGATGTCAATTTACAGATTCTGTATTCAAGGTAGACTTGCGTATAGCCAGTGAGAACAATATGAGAGAAACTAAGGCTATTTAGACTTGCAATAATTTTTCTGCCACTTCATACGGGAATGGGATACCATGGAACGTAGCTAATTTGTTGCTAAGTACTCTCCGTAACTTTACAATAACTTGTGAAATATGTTCGTAGATGTGAAGGTCATGTAGTCAGGCATGGGTATCACTAGCCCCTTATTCTTTTTAATAGAAAGATGCATATACCGAGTTATTCCTCCATGTCCAATCATTTATTTCCATCGGCACTGGTTTTCGGGTACTTATTTTTGCGCTGTTATGGTCAAATAACTCTTCAGGATCTGTAGAACACCCTCTTTCTATCACGCCGAAGGCTTGTGAACTTAACTACTACGTCCACTATCACTAACGTTCACTATCTAACAGTGCCAGATTACCCACGTAGCAAGAGTTAGAAAATGCCACGGGCCCGACGCATTAGGGGGCTTCGCGCCTGACTGTAAAAATCTGTCAAGTTAGATATGAATGCTATTGTACCTACCACGGAATGGAAAGACGGTGATGTCCAAATCTACAGTGAGTAATGTTCAGTACTTATAGAAAGTTAATGTTTTTAAAATCTTTAGCAAAATTACTGTGGTCTTCGTTTTGAATTTGGTTTTAAATATAATTAAATTTAATTCCTGATCTTCAATGCCTCATTTCAGTCATTGTATTAACATTATTATTGTGACAAATTTAATCAAGTGAATTTATATTTAAAAATATGAATGCAATAAGTATCGTTTATATATTCTCATGGTGCTAAAAGAATTAAGCCGGCCGTTGTGACCGAGCGGTTCTAGGCACTTCAGTCTGGAACTGTGCGACCGCTACGGTCGCAGGTTCGAATCCTGCGTCGGGCATGGATGTGTGTGATGTCCTTAGGTTAGTCAGGTTTAAGTAGTTCTAAGTTCTAGGGCTGATGACCTCAGATGTGAAGTGTCATAGTGCTCAGAGCCATTTGAACCATTTTGAAAAAAATTAATGTGTGAAATCTTTGTATGACGATAAGGATTAAAGAAAGTGAACATATCGTTTTGGGCTCACCCAATATAATGTCTGCAAAACGTTTTGAGAGCCTCACCGCCGTACTTCGAGAGGCGTGTCATTTCTCACTGCTACCAGTCTTTGAGCAATTCAAGTGCACACGTGTTCAATTAATTTCATATTCATTACAACAAATAACTACCACAGATGAACGTGAGCATTTTTATAATGGGCTTTACGGAACTTGGTAAATTTGTTTGACATTTAAAATATATGTCAATAAACATACGTCGTCAGTTCTGCTGCAACTGTTTCCACCCCGCTGCACCCATAACTTCACAGAAGTTTGTAAGTTTGTGTATTATTTATCCTCTCCCCACATACTCCTTTGGGCAAGGATTACTAAAACTTTTACGGACTGTAAATAGAATGTTTCTTCTGCTATGTTTAATCGATGGGCTTGTATTTTTTTAAAGTTTAAATGTTATGGCCGGTTAATAAAAATACCGTAATTATGTCATAAGAAAAGATTCGAACGAAGAAAGAATGAAAGGAAGAAGAATTGTTATCAAAATAAAACGCCATACAACGATTAAAACGACGTGGGCTAAGATTCGAAATGAAGTACAATAATTATGTTTAAAATAAAATTACACGGATAAAAATAAAGATCACAGAGATTAAGATTATTGAGAAAAATTACCACGCCGTTGGAACTGGATCCACGACCTACAGTCTACGATCCTACAGGTTTTGTCTCTTCTTGAAGTGAAAACTCTTCCAGTGTGTGTAAAATTTCAACGTCGTGACTCTTTGCGACACATGTTACAAGCGAAGTGGGTCACATAACTAATTATATATGTATATATATGTAATGGTGATTGTGCGTGAACCGTATAAGATAAATAAATGCTGTCACGGACTGCTATGCACATACACTCCTGGAAATTGAAATAAGAACACCGTGAATTCATTGTCCCAGGAAGGGGAAACTTTATTGACACATTCCTGGGGTCAGATACAGCACATGATCACACTGACAGAACCACAGGCACATAGACACAGGCAACAGAGCATGCACAATATCGGCACTAGTACAGTGTATATCCACCTTTCGCAGCAATGCAGGCTGCTATTCTCCCATGGAGACGATCGTAGAGATGCTGGATGTAATGCTGTGGAACGGCTTGCCATGCCATTTCCACCTGGCGCCTCAGTTGGACCAGCGTTCGTGCTGGACGTGCAGACCGCGTGAGACGACGCTTCATCCAGTCCCAAACATGCTCAATGGGGGACAGATCCGGAGATCTTGCTGGCCAGGGTAGTTGACTTACACCTTCTAGAGCACGTTAGGTGGCACGGGATACATGCGGACGTGCATTGTCCTGTTGGAACAGCAAGTTCCCTTGCCGGTCTAGGAATGGTAGAACGATGGGTTCGATGACGGTTTGGATGTACCGTGCACTATTCAGTGTCCCCTCGACGATCACCAGTGGTGTACGGCCAGTGTAGGAGATCGCTCCCCACAGCATGATGCCGGGTGTTGGCCCTGTGTGCCTCGGTCGTATGCAGTCCTGATTGTGGCGCTCACCTGCACGGCGCCAAACACGCATACGACCATCATTGGCACCAAGGCAGAAGCGACTCTCATCGCTGAAAACGACACGTCTCCATTCGTCCCTCCATTCACGCCTGTCGCGACACCACTGGAGGCGGGCTGCACGATGTTGGGGCGTGAGCGGAAGACGGCCTAACGGTGTGCGGGACCGTAGCCCAGCTTCATGGAGACGGTTGCGAATGGTCCTCGCCGATACCCCAGGAGCAACAGTGTCCCTAATTTGCTGGGAAGTGGCGGTGCGGTCCCCTACGGCACTGCGTAGGATCCTACGGTCTTGGCGTGCATCCGTGCGTCGCTGCGGTCCGGTCCCAGGTCGACGGGCACGTGCACCTTCCGCCGACCACTGGCGACAACATCGATGTACTGTGGAGACCTCACGCCCCACGTGTTGAGCAATTCGGCGGTACGTCCACCCGGCCTCCCGCATGCCCACTATACGCCCTCGCTCAAAGTCCGTCAACTGCACATACGGTTCACGTCCACGCTGTCGCGGCATGCTACCAGTGTTAAAGACTGCGATGGAGCTCCGTATGCCACGGCAAACTGGCTGACACTGACGGCGGCGGTGCACAAATGCTGCGCAGCTAGCGCCATTCGACGGCCAACACCGCGGTTCCTGGTGTGTCCGCTGTGCCGTGCGTGTGATCATTGCTTGTACAGCCCTCTCGCAGTGTCCGGAGCAAGTATGGTGGGTCTGACACACCGGTGTCAATGTGTTCTTTTTTCCATTTCCAGGAGTGTATATTTGAGATCTACATTCGGTATGTAATTTAGTAGATTAGAGAACGCAACGAATAAGCTGTGTCGATGTAAATGAATGAATTCGGAGAAAATTTTGCCGCCTGTGCAATATGCTGGCTAAAGCCTGACAGATACATCAAATGGTTCAAATGGCTCTGAGCACTATGGGATTTAACATCTTTGGTCATCAGTCCCCTAGACTTAGAACCACTTAAACGTAACTAACCTAAGGACATCACACACATCCATGCCCGAGGCAGGATTCGAACCAGCGACCGTAGTAGCAGCGCGGTTCCGGACTGAAGAGCCTAGAACCGCTCGGCTACAGCGGCCGGCAACAGATACATCAAAATGATGTAGTACTATAATGTGTATCTCAAAAAATATGTACATAAAACACAGCAATAGCACGTTCTTATCTCATACGGTTCATCCACAATCGCCAGCTTGGTGTTTTGTATTGGCTATGCACGGCGACTTCCAACAACGAAAATAGCGATTGCGCGTAAACTATAAAATGTAGAGAGACTATCACTGGAACATTCAAAAGAATGTGTTACTTTCATTTTAACATGTAAAAGAAAATAAATTAATTTTTGAAAGGTTTTCTTTTTGATTAAAAGAAACTGAAACATGTTCTCCTAATTTTAAGTGTTTTGTTCTCACATGACGAACTTTGATTATATTTGTACCTGTTAGTGGCTGGGTGTATTTGCTTTCTTTGAAAAAACGTTGTTCAACGAAAGCATTTTCCGGGTAGGTTCGCCGCTGTGCGTTGTCGGCTCGGAATCAATGAGCGCAGTTGTCCGCGCACGTGTCGCGGCGTCCACGTGAGGCTGGCTCTGGCCTTTGTCCTCTCCTGCTAGTGGAGCATTCATATTGTTCCCTAAAGTTACTGCCTGTGTACAGCGAGGCTACGGCACTACCCACCTATGCTCATGATGATATTTTCGAGGGTCTACTGTATCACAAGAAATTTTTCGTAGACGAGGACCCACCAGGGTGAACAGCTGAAAGCTGTGAAACATGGGACCCAATATTATACAGCGGTGCAAGAGGTTTCGAAAATCGATTTCACCCCTTCGGTTCTGCCCTATGAGAACTTACGCGCTCTTAGATCTGACGCAGCGAACTGGTTCTGGCTTCAGTACAAAATGGGTGTAAATTGCAATACAGACATGTACCGGCATCCGCAGGCTCCATTTTATTTTGTAATTTTTCCTTCTACGGAGATCGAGATGGCCAACACGAGCAGCAGGCCTAGAGATACGGGCCGACAGTACGCACCGTAAAGTGCAAAGCGTAAAGCAAAAGACGAAAAAGAAAAAAAGCTTTTATCAAAAACTCGTAAGCTGTCTGAGGTTTTTAATGTTCAGACTGATGTCGAATCTGAGGGAATTGAAGCAGAACATACTAAAGTTGCACCTCATTGTACAGATGGTGGCATTGGGACCACAATAAAATATTTATCAGGATATGCAAGTCTTTCCCATGTAGCCACATTTTTCTACACGTGACACTGTAGTCGAAACGACAGCAAGTCCTCCAAATCCAGCCAAACAAAAGATAGAAGCATTGCACGCCCTCTCGCCCCAGAGACTCCTTCACGCCAAAGACAGGTGAAATGATATTACACATTCTGCAAGCAAAACACGAAACTAAAGTAAATTGTACTCCATAGGTATTGGTGAATGGCCGAGAAACTTTGATCCAGATTACTGGAAAGCGAATGGAAATAGTGAAGTAAAATATATGCAGAGCAATTTTCTGTCTTCGAAGATAAAATATTATAAAGGAATTAAACCACGATTCTGTTGAACACCATTTTTCACAGGTAGACATAGACTAAAGAATAAAACTCACATTTGAATTTGATTGTTTTATTAGAATCTAAAGGGAAAGTTTTATGTTTTGTTTGCTAATTTACTAATTCAGACAGCTCGTCATAGTTTACAACAGATGACTTTGATAACTGGAAGAACGATAATATTTTGCTGAAAAGACATGAAGAAAGTACGTTACACATGATTTCGTTGTTAGTTTGCAAAAACAAGAATGCGCGTATCGATTCTCAACTTGTGAGTCGAACAGGGACCAAACGAAAGTATTGGCGAACGCTCTTGAACGAATTAGTGCAGTTTCAACTTTGTTAGAGAACGAGGACTGGCATTTCGAGGTAGTGGTGAAGTAGTTGGCTCACCTTACAGTTGGAAAAAATTAGGTTTATTAGAATGAATGGATAAATTTGACATTTTTTGTTCAACATACACATATTCATGCAAATAAAAGAAAGGTATATGGATTATACATTTCAAGAACAACGTGCCAGGATATTATTTTGACAAAGACATGGTTGGAGAACGTGGCTGTTACATGAAATAAATTGTTGCTGGTATACAGCAACCAGCTACAAATTGGTTTTAGGTTACTTTAATTACTTTTGAATACATCGTGGGAGCAGACAGTGATCAATATTATTACTAATAGTTATTATTAAAATCAGTCTTAATCACGAATTTATTTCTTCTGGTAACCGGGTTCGACCACGACTGTGGTCATCTTCAGACCAAAATGCTTTATGAGCAGAAGTCTCCTTCTGGTGGTAAATCACTGCTCAGGCTCCTGCTCATGCAGCATTTTGGTCTGAAGATGACCACAGGCGTGGTTGTAACCGGTTACCAGAAGAAATAAATTCGTGATTAAGACTGATTTTAATAGTAACTATTAGGTTACTTTATTTAAAAAGCACCGTTACTTGTTTCAAATTTTTCACAATTCATCTTCAGATGGTTTTTTAATGCTTTCATCAAAACAAATTATACCAATTTTTTGGTTGGATGTTATAAACCAACAATTTAACATACGAGGAATTTACCCATTTAGTTGCATCAAGCATACAAGATCATATTTGCGAAATTAGCAAATTCAATCTTCCTGTTTCATTGGATTCTACTCCAGATACATCGCATGTAGGCCAAATGACTGATAGTGCATTATATCCTGCCATCTGGTCCAGTGGATAGATTGTTAAGATTCTTGCATATGGAAAGCCATATTTCTGAGCAACTAGACCAGATATTACTAACTTTTTTTAATTAGAATGACGTTGATATCAAAGACTGTCGCGGGCACAGTTCTCACAATACTAGCAACATGAATGGGAAGTACAGCGGCTTCGATGAACGAATTAATAAGATAAATAAATACGCAGAATGACTTCAATATAAAAATATACTTTTTCTTCGACTTCGTTGAAAGCCTCTATACATTTTTCCCGCTTCTGCCTATCAATGGGCTGTTCTTTTGAATGCAATGAAAGTAACTAGTCAAAAATTCAGATTGTGAAAAGGTTGTCTACAGTAAGCAAATATGTGGTCGGCCCGAGCAGTTCCTACGAAGGCCCTTACGCGGTTTGACCATTATCATGCAAGTTTTGGATGACATATCCAATAACATGGATCGCAAGGTAGAGTATCTTAATCGGGCTAGCTTCGAAGATAGGTTAAGTTAGAAACAGGAATACTGACTATCGCTTGGAACAAAATCCTAGAATGCTTGCAAGCGGCACACTTCGCTGCAGTCGTCTGACCAAGACTTTACCACGGGATACTCCTCTTTTAAAAACAGATACATGGGTACGTCCAAGCAATGTGGTCCACATTTTCAAATAATGAAGCAAAAGACAAAGTGCTGGCCGGATGTGAAGAATGTATGCAACAGAATTGAAGAGGACGCGAGCGAAATACAAAGTATGACAATTTCTGTGGCTCTACTACAGTCTATGACGTTGAAGAAAATCATACACCTTACCAACATTTCGAAAGTCAGGTGTTTATCGTCATAACTGATAACATGCTGTATGCCTTATCTAAACGCATGGAAGCGTTCATTGAGTAATTTGTATATTTGGAATATTTCGGCAATTTAAGCCTAACACCAGAAAATGTCTTGAAAATAATTCCAATTATCTTCAGTGCTTATTCACCCAACCGATTTGGAAGAAAGCCTAGGTAAAAAACTGCGGCAGTCTGCTGAGCTGCGCAAAACAAATGTGACCCTTGCTACTGACAGCAAAAATCGCGGCCCCTGGAACTGCAGTTTTACAAACTTTTAATGGAAAATTCATTTGAATCGTTTTTCCCAAATGTAGAAATACACTGACGGGAAAAAAATGCCAAACCAAGGAGGAGTTGTGCGACATAAGCAAAAGTTGGTAGGCGTGTTTCCCCATATGAAGGATGATGTCTATTCAAATTTCACGCCAGTCACGAAAGAGTACTGCTGCTAACGCCACTATGAGGATGGAAATCAGGTTTGCTTTAAATACACGCTGTAACGGTCAGGAGCGTTAGTTCCCTTTGGGATTGGACGTGGTGAGTCGATAGTAATCAAGAATGCCTTTAAGGCGACAAAAACGCCATTAACACCTCACTGAGTTTGAACGAGGTCGTGTAAAACGGATACGAGAAGCTGCATGTACCATCTGAGAGACTGCAGAAAGACGTGCCAGACATGTAGCCACTGTACATGTTTGCTGGCAGTGGTGGTCACGACAATGTACGGTCGCAGAAGACGGCTCCGGACAGCCATGTGGCAACACCGAGCGGGAATACAATCGTGTTCGGCGTGTGCCTCTGGCGCGTCGTAGTTCATCTGCAGCGGCCATTTCACCACAAGTTGGCAGAACACTGACACAACTGGTACAAATCGGTTACTTCAAAGACAGCTCCGAGCCAGAGATAGAGGCAGGCATTCCACTGACGCAAAACCACCGCCATTTGAGACTTCAGTGGTGTCAAGTGAGAGTTCACTGGAAATTTGTGGTAAGAACTATGGGACCAAACAGTTGACGTCATCGGTCCTTAGACTTACGCACTACTTAATCTAACTTAAACTAACTTACGCTAAGGACAACACATACACCCATGCCCGAGGGAGGCCTCGAACCTCCAACGGGGGGAGCCGCGCGAACCGTGACAAGACGCCCAAGACCGCGCGGCTACCCAGCGCGGCTGAGAGTTCACTGGAGGGCGGGATGGTGGTCTGTTGTGTTTTATGGGACTGCCTCAGTGCCAGTGACGGCCGTGAGCTGGTTAGGAGGAGGCCAGTTAAAAGCCTGCAACCAATCTCTCGTGAGTGCTAGAGACACTGGACCTACACTTTGAGCCGGCCGGAGTGGCCGAGCGGTTCTAGGCGCTACAGTCTGGAGCCGCGCGACCGCTACGGTCGCAGGTTCGAATCCTGCCTCGGGCATGGATATGTGTGATGTCCTTAGGTTGGTTAGGTTTAAGTAGTTCTAAGTTCTAGGGGACTGATGACCACAGAAGTTAAGTCCCATAGTGCTCAGAGCCATTTTTGAACCTACACTTTGAGTTATGGTGTGGGGATAGATTTCGTAGGACAGCAGGAGCACTCTAGTCGTCATCCCACGCACCCTGACTGCGTATACGCCCGTCCAGTGATTCGATCAATTGTGCTGCCATTCATGAACAGCATTCCAGGGGGTGTTTTTTAACAGGATAACGCTCCCCCACATACCATTGTTGTTACTCAACATGCTGTACCGTGAGTCTACATGTTGCCTTGGCCCGCTCGACGACCAGAGGTCTGAAATCGATCACATGTGGGACATAATCGATCGTCAACTTTAGTGTATCCACAAACAGCATTAACCGTCCCTGTATTGACCGACTAAGGGCAGCAGTCATGGAACTCCACCCCACAAACTGACACCGGGCACCTGTACAACACAAAGCATGCACGTTTGCATGCTTGCATTCAACATTTTGGCGGTTACACCCATTATTAATGTACCAGCACTTCACATTTGCGGTAGCTTATCTCGCACTTACACTAACCTGTGATCTCGCAATGTTAATCACTTAAATATGATGCCTAAACAAATGTATTCCTGAAATTTCATTACCCCACATCAATTATTTTTTGATATTGCGATTTTTCTCAGTCAGTGTAGTCTTAAGCATTTACTTGTTTTTTGATAATCGTCAACTGCAGAGGAGAACGTTCTTTTTCTTCATTACGGCGCAATGACTTACGGAACACCATGGGACAAGAATGTCTAAACGACCTCACCTTAAGGAACAAGAACTGTTATTTTCTTAGAGACACTGATTTGGGTAGTGTTAGCACTAAATTTCCCCTAATTAATTCGAGCAAAGCTTTTTAGTGAAGTGTTGTTTTATTTTATATCCTAAACTTTGAGGTCGAAAGCAAATCAACGGCCCCTTCTCAGGACTTGCCACAGGCTCGCGCTGGCTTAATCCGGCACTGATATCTCATCAAAACTATCCGGACACCACCATGTAATGCGGAATCGACGCCTAGATGTGACGAGAGGCGGACTCGCCAATATAAAAGGAGGTGTGTAGCACTGTGTGTCAGCAGAGAAGCAGCAACAGCACAATGGATCGGTCACGAGAGCTCAGAGACTTCGATAGTCAACTGGTTTTCGTATGCCACCTGCGTAACAAATCCACCAGGGACATTCAACCATTCTACAGGCGTCCACGCCGACTGTTAGTGATGCGATTGTGAAGTGGAAACGGGAACAAACAGCCACAGCTAAACCAAGATCAGGAATATCTTCCCCGACGTCACGCCATCACCTTACAAACGGCTCTGGAAATACGGATGTATTATTACCTGGATCTGAATTATTCCCGTTTATTCCTCGGAACGATAATGGCATGAAAACTGCATTAAAATGGCGCTTCTTATCTAAAATTACGTATTTATAAGTTCCAGTACGCAGAAATTATTATTTGCTAGTTCGATAACTTTCGTTTGTAGCTGTTTCCGTCACTCATATGCACTACGCGTGAACATACTATCGAGGTAATCCGCACGCACGGAATTCTGACCACCGTAGCATTACCATCCAATGCCATAAGGTATCCTTTTACGAAGAGACTTGCTTGACCTTGCTTTTAAAATTTCCGGTATTTCCCAATGTGAAACAATTTTCCACAGCCAACTACTTAGCACGTTTGGCAAATGGGGGACCATCGAAATGTACTCGTGGCATGGCCCTAATGGACGTGTCTGGCGGCTACATGTCGTTATTCAGGAACGTTTGTCAATTGTGTAACCATATACCTTGTATAGCCGAGTTAAGAACGCTTGCGGTTGTAGCGGCCCAATTGTATCCGCTACACACCTTCAAGTAGTAATTCTAGGTTGATGCTGCGAAGATATTAACTGAATGATGGAATTACGATTGTAAGTGGGGAATAATCACTTTAATAATTGTTCTGTGTATCTGAAACGGTGAGTAACAAGCCGCCACGCAGTATATCATGTCAGGGAACGGAGTACATGAATGGAGGAGGCGTGAGCAGTGACAGCAACCCAACTATGGCTTTGGCAACCAACGTCTACAACTCCTGCCTCAAATATACAGCCAAGGTTAACATCCTAAACCTGACATAAAATCCTCTCTTTCCTCAGAATTGCAGACTTATCTTTCTCTCAAGCATTCTAGGCACAACTTTAGAACGCCTAACCCTAATTCCACTGCAAGATTTCCTCACCGATAGGAACTTCACACTCCCTGAACAGTTGGGTTTGGCGCCGGGCATGGCATCATATCCCTGGCCACCCGATTGGTTGAGTAGATCTGCAAGGCCAGGGTTTTTTTGGGCATTTAAAAGACCTTCTATTGTGTCTGCAATGTCGGCCTAATATACAAGTCCCACCAGTATGACTGCCCTCGGCATCTGCTGAAGGTCCTTCCACTCATTATTAAGTAATAAAAGTAAATACTGATAGACATAATAGTATTAAAACAATAGAGGCAGGAGTGCCCCACGGTTCTATCCTGGGGCCCATTATACAGTATGTACACAAAAGACATGTCATGGCGGGACAGTACCCATCTAACACTATTTGCAGATGTTACCGCCATTTATGCTAGCCCCCCGAACTCCAATTACATCGTGCTCAACATACAAAGGCACCTTGATCAATTACACAATGGCGTAATTTATGAAAAATTAAAATAAACCCGACGAAATGCGATGACATGATCTTCACTACCAGGAGACTCCAAACGGTGGACACATTATAGACGGAAGGGATCTCCCCTGATGCGATATTACCAGATGTCTAGGACTAGCGCTTGATAGTAAACCGCTGTGGAAATCACATATACTCGACGCGTGTAATTATGGTTCACCTAGACTTTCCAAGTTATACCTATTGTTCAAGGGCATTGGACTGACCATCGAAGCTAAATTACGTACCTGGAAGATGGTGGTCCTTCCTGCAATATTATATGGTTACGAGATCTGGGACGTGGCCGCAGACACTCATGTAAGAGAAGTGCAAACAGTTGAAAACAAGGCCCTTAAAATAATCACGGATGATACACTGTTCGTCCCTAACACATTAATACATAGAGACACAAACATGCCCACCATTACCACAATCACAGAACAACTAACTCAATCATTCTATTCAAATGCAGAACATTCTGCATAAAATCTTATTTCCTGCTTACGATCTGATCCCTCTCACGTCATTCATAAGCATTCTAAAAATAAACTAACCAGAAACTTCATCTACATCTACATGGCTACTCTGCCAATCACATTTAAGTGCCTGGCAGAGGGTTCACGGTTCAAATGACTCTGAGCACTATGGGACTTAACATCTGTGGTCATCAGTCCCCTAGAACTTAGAACTACTTAAACCTAACTAACCTAAGAACATCACACACATCCATGCCCGAGGCAGGATTCGAACCTGCGACCGTAGCAGTCGCGCGGAAACCCATGTTGACTGTGTGTCAATAGACAGTTTTCTTCGAGGTAATTCATAATGTTTGAACACAATATATGTTCCAAAATCCTGCTGCATATCTACGTTAACGATATGGGCCTGTAATTTATTGGATTACTCCTACTACCTTTCTTAAATATTGGTGCGACCTATGCAACTTTGCAGTCTTTGGGTACGGATCTTTCGTCGAGCGAACGGTTGTATATGATTGTTAAGTATGGAGCTAATGCATCAGCATACTACGAAAGGAACTTAATTGGTATACAGTCTGGACCAGAAGACTTGCTTTTATTAAGTGATTTAAGTTGCGTCACTACTCCGAGGATATTTACTTCTACGTTATTCATGTTGGTAGCTATTCTCGATTCGAATTCTGGAATATTTACTTCGTCTTCTTTTGTGTAGGCATTTCGGAAGGCCGTGTTTAGTAGCTCTTCTTTTGCAGCACTGTCTTCGATAGTATTTACATTGCTATCGCGCAGAGAAGGCACTGATTGTTTCTTGCCGCTAACATACTTCACATACGACCAGAATCTCTTTGGATTTTCTGCCAGGTTTCGAGACAAAGTTTCGTCGTGGAAACTGTTATAAGCATCTCGCATTTAAGTCCACGATAAATTTCGAGCTTCTGTAAAAGATCGCCAATCTTGAGGATTTTGCGTCTGTTTAAATTAGGCATGTTTGTTTCGTTGTTTCTGCAACAGTTTTCTATCCCTTTTTTTTTTAAATCAAGCTATATCTGGTCTACACTTATATTATTAATTTAGAATGAGTGGAGATTGTATGTCAGGAAGGCGTCAAGTGAATTTTTATCTGCTTTTTTGAATAGGTGTATTTTTCGCTTATTTTTTGAGGATTTGGGGATTACAATATTCTATCTCGCAATGACAACCCTGTGTTCACTAATCCCTGTATCGGTTTTGGTGCTCGTTATTAACTCAGGTATTAATTTACAGTAACAAATAAACAACACACAAAAAATACACAAGCAGTTAAAAACCTCCATGCTTTAATAAACCCTAGCTGAAACATCAAGCATTAAGGCAACAGCCACTTGTCCTTGTGCAACGGCAGCACGGAACATACAGGTGCTGTCGTCGAACTGAGAGAAGACTCTCAAAAAACTTTTTTTAACGCCAGTGTTTGCATTACATGCTCCACGACAGCATTATCCACACTGATAAAATCTTAATTTCACTTCAAGAAATCTAATTAGATATTATGAGGCTCATTCAATGTAACTGAGGTTTCACAATATGTGTAGCTACTCTTGTATTCAGCAATTAATGGGTTTTCTTTTTGCTAATTTGGAGTGCAATGCCAGTTTTCTTTTTTAGTTAATGAATGTTAAGATTTATAGAGAGAGAATTATTCTTTGCCTGTGGTGGATTACTCCTCGGAACTCCCCGAGTTGAACTTCGATTGTTGTAGGACGTACGTGAGAATAGGCTGTCGTACGCAAATTTAGGGCCCCAGTACGATTTTATGAACTAGGTCTGTTGCTACAATCTTGGATTTTTATGTTAGGCCCCCTTTTATCGACGATTCACCCGAGCCGGATTAGCAAAAGTGATACATATGAAGTGTGTGCTCGGAAACTGGAAGTTGGACTTCTAATAGTTAAACCCAATCTTTCAGGCCATTCAGTAAGAAAACTGCCAAAAGATATCTTAAAATTCTTGTTGCCATTGGAGAAAGGTAGAAGGTATTTAACATACATTCAATGTTGAAGAGAAGAATGTAAATGACAACTGGCAAAGAAAAAAACTTAAGACAGATTAATGCGCTCTCGGCGCAAGCTCTGAGAACAAGGATGGTAAGGTTTCAGAAATGTCCTTTTCAAAATAACGATCCTGGTATTCGCTTTAATCAATTTAGAGAAACCACGAAAAACAACAATCGAAATAACCGGACGGAGATTTGAACACCGTTCCTCCCAAACTCTAGTCAAGCGCCCTAACTACTTCCTCACTATACTCGGTAGTAAGCAAAGAACGAGGAACTTCAAGATGTTTAACTTCATCCTAATAACAAACCGCCACCTGCGGCAGTCACACAAATGTGTGTGCATTAAACACGGTGCGCCTGTAAAGTTTGGTCTCAGAAGATAATGGGAAGAAGATTTACAAACCAAATACTTTTAATGACATTCAAAGTAATTACCATTAGCTACAACATACTTCTGACATCTGTCGTAAAGCTGTTGGAAACTTTCAGAGAACGAATTTTGTGGAACCGCTCGAAGAACGGTGGTCACGCGTTGCTAGACATCACCATCATTACAGGAGATAAAATCTGGTGCTACCAGTACGATACGGAGACCAAGCGTCATTCGACGGCATGGTGTTCATCGTCTTCCCCGCACAGCTCAGGTAGAATTTCATGACGGATCAAGCCCTTGCTGTCAAAAAAAAAGGAGATAACATCGTCTTAATCTTGGATTTTGTCAGCCGACTTTTTCTTGTGGGAGACAGGGAAGACTATGAACACCGTGACACTGACTGTCGCTTGGTTCGGGGTCGTACTAGTCTCATCTCCTGTCATGATGCGGATATCCAACAACGCGTGGCCACGGTGCTTCGAGCGATTCCACAAGAAGCGTTTGCTGAAAGTTTCCAACATATTTACAACCGATGTGTGTAGTAGTAGCTAATAGTGATTACTTTGAAGGCCAGTAAAGGTTTTGTAACTTGTTTCCTCTATTTTCTGATGCTATTCGTGGACTTTTCAGACGCATCTTCTATGGCAAGCAGCGCGGGGTAGCCGTGCGGAGGTTCGAGTCCTCCCTCGGGCATGTGTGTGTGTGTGTGTGTGTGTGTGTGTGTGTGTGTGTGTGTGTGTGTGTGTGTTGTCCTTAGCGTAAGTTATTTTAAGTTAGATTAAGTAGTGTTAAGCCTAGGGACCGATGACCTCAGCAGCAGTTTGGTCCCATAAGGACTTACCGCAAATTTTTTAAAAATCTATGGCAGCTGAGTCCATTGTGCCCAAGAAATGGACTCGTTTAAGATAATCTGTGTACTGTGAGGTGAAAATTGATATCAAAATCACAAAGAATTTAACACACGTGTCATTGCTATAGATATATATAATATATACCACTGACGCTGGATTCTGCACCCGAATACTGGTTTGGCTATTAAAAATTTTGAATGCAGTTCAAGGCGTTTACAATAGTCCTTTAAAGAAGAAGCTATGGAAGTCTTGGATGGATAGTTTGCAATCCTTCCGGGACCATATTTCTGCGATGTAACCCACATGAAGCTATTTAAAAGCCATCCTGGCCATCTTAACGTAACGATGAACTATCTGACCTATATCCCACAATTCACCGCTTTCCATAGTATTTGCAAGCAGTAGACATCACGTTAAGAAAATTTGTGGTAAGGTCTTATGGGACCAAACTGTTGAGGTAATTGGTCCCTAAGCTTACACACTACTGAATCTAACTGAAATTAACTTACGCTAAGGACGGCACACACACCCATGCCCGAGGGAGGACTCGAACCTCCGATGGAGGGAGCCGTGTGGATCGTGACAAGACGCCCTAGACCGCGCAGCTCACGTTAAGGCGACTTCGATGACTGTAACCGATGGTATGAACTTGGGAATCTGAATCGGCAACTGCATAGGTTGCAGTAAGGCCACGGACTCTGTCAACCACGATCAATGATTATGTACATATGTTCTATACGCGTGAACTGCGTATACTGTCGTTGACTCTTAATCAAACCAATCGTGACCGATAGAAAGGTTACCTGCGCCCCACCTGGTGCCGATGAAGTACTAGTTTGCGTAAAAGCACAACAGGAAACGGCGCCAGAATGATGCACCCACTCTAATAGTGGGAACTACTAAGTGGGATATGCGAACAGTCCGGCCGCCATGCCATCCTGTGCCATATGGAGTCATTGGGATGCAGTATGAAGGGGCATAGGGTCAGCAACCGCTCTCCTTGCCGTTGTCGGTTTTTCATACCTTGGAGCAGCTATTTCTCATTCAAGTCGCTCCTGAACCAGCATCACGAGGCTGAGGGCAGCCCGTTCCAATCCTCCCGCCACGGAAAAAATTTTTTGGGCAGAACCGACAACTGAACCGGGGACCTGCCACATGGCAGTCAAACGCGCTTACCACTCTAAATGAAGGCGGACAGAAGAACATTTATGACTAATACTTCAGCCATGTTACTTCCCTAGCGTCTGAGACGCACCGAATCGAAAATTTGTGTAGAAACATAAATATTCCGCTCACAGTAACCAGGTGACTGTGCACAACGACTGAAATTACATAGCACTTTAGCAAACCTTCCTATTTGTTCACTGTTTAATATCATGTGGAAGGGAGACGAAGAGGTAGATAATATTACCTACAATATAATATTAGGAATATGTTTTACGACAGTCATGCAATTTCTTGTCCCACAGTCGGCAAAGTTTCACCAGAGTCAAAGTCACATCGAATTTTCCACTATATACGTACACTAGAAATTATGATTTTCGTTCAAATTCGACGTAATACTTTTAGATTTTTGTGACAATTGAAAAATTATTAAACTACAAGAAAACATTATTCCCATAACTTATCAGATGAGGCTGCAAAGAAATATTTCTAGGTGCATTAGTTCAACTTAAAATTATTACTGCAAATCTCACTAACAGTCAAAATGAAAAAAAAAATTGTTAGTTCCGTCAGAGAAATCCAAAATTTATCCGTTTTCGCGGATATCTATACATTTACCTCTGGAACGTGAGAAAAATATTTTTTACAGAACAGTTATCTAATCATGCACATTCATATTAGTAGTGAAGCAGTATTACCATACTCACGTGTGCAATACCGTTGACACCATAACCGGAGTTTACGAAACCCTGTAACAAGAAGAAAACAATATTAGAACACTAACAAGCTGAACCGCGTACAATAACAAACGGTGCTTGTTATGCCATGGTTTGCAGACACGGTGAAACCTCTGCGGCGTTTTTAAGAACTTCCATAGTGTGAAGAATTGTGTAATAAATTTGTTTCTGGATGGGGTCCGCCTTGAGCAAACAATTTCCTTTCCTCCTCTTTTACCCAGACATGTTTCGCTGAAGTTTATTTTCTTTCTACAAGCAACAGGAAAATCGCTCTTAACTATATGCACATATATAAATTTGAGCTTTTAAGAAAATACAATTTTGAAAATAGGCATGATTTTTATAAACATCTTGGTACCACATGCTGTGCTTTTCTATATTTTGCGTTACTGTTTTTCTTTTCCAGTTTGTCAGCTGCGACGATTGAGAACTTAATACAGGAAATTCTTTACATCGAAGATTTACGAATGGGAATGTCAAAGTCAACATTTTATTGTATGTTGTGCTTGTATACGCAATATGTTACACTCTGTTTTTCTGATTTCCCTGTTAGCTTCATTGTGAAGAACTTTACTTTGTAAACTGCAGACTAACAAACAAATATTTTTTTCAAGAATCTTGGATCATCCTATTCCTAGCTTCGTCAGCTCCCTGACAAGAGTACTTTTCACACGATTGACTGAATCGTTGATTCCCGTCAACTTATTGTCAAACCATTGTACAGTTTGCTCTCAGAACTACAAAAGAAAACTGACAGTTTTCAATTGATTCGGTATGGTTTCTGTGAACATTGTGGATGAATACATCATCCAGGCAAAAATGTCATGCATGAGAATCAACAAGTAATTGCAATGTTCAGGCGGCTTTTCCAATCACTTTTCCAGAATGAGTGCCTCCTTTGTCAGGGCTGTCACCTTGTTTATTTATCTAACAGACAAACACCATCACGCAAGACATACAGAATATACCTTTGACGCCGGCCGAAGTGGCCGAGCGGTTCTAGGCGCTGCAGTCTGGAACCGCGCGACCGCTACGGTCGCAGGTTCGAATCCTGCCTCGGGCATGGATGTGTGTGATGTCCTTAGGTTAGTTAGGTTTAAGTAGTTCTAAGTTCTAGGGGACTGATGACCTCAGAAGTTAGGTCCCATAGTGCTCCGAGCCATTTGAACCATACACCTTTGACACTACAGTCACTACAACGTGAATTGCAGGGTTCCGTCCAGTCTTGAATAATTACATCTTTCATGATTTCCGTTCGTCGATTGAGACAAATAACTGGATGGTTCGATCTGAAATGGACACGATCGATGACTTCCTCTATCCTTGTGCACCGTCTCTAATGACCTTGTCCTTGACGGAACGTTATAACCTACTCTATCTCCCTTCTTGCGACCATTAAGGAACTTCAGTCTTGAGTACAGGCACGGTATAATCGTTTCACTTAGTTTGTATTACAGTTAATCAATATCAAGCTACTTGGTAACGATCCTACTCCGAAAATCGATTTAATTTCAATATGAAATTTATAGAAGACTCACAAATTCTTGCACGTTGGAGTCCACCTACAAAGTAACACCAGCTTGAGTAGAATGAGTGTGTACCGCGCAGTCAGACCTGGAACTGAAGGAGATCCACGCGACAGAAACCCTTATGCTCCGCTGGATGCTAGGCATTTCCTTACTTATATCATCTCTTCGACGACAATATCCGGTAGTTTTTTGTATTAACAGTTGTTCCTGAGGCTTTGAATAACCTGCTCCCAGAAATTTCCTGGTGGATAGGGCTAGGCTCTCCGACTTCACTGAATGTCGCACATGTAAAACATGTTATCTTTGTTTAGCAAGTGGATAGTACCATAATTACACTAACTTGCCTGACCTCAGACCACCTACTTTATCATGGACAGCTATTTCGTATCTTGGAACATCCTTTTCGCGAAGGTCTGTATCCTTGACGGAGACCAACGATTTCAATTCCGTTGTTAATATCGCCATTCCATCGTTGCATAGATCGTCCATATGTCACCAGTAAGTCGGTACCTAGATACACGAAGCTTATGTCACAAACTAAAACGTCCACTTAAGGGTGTGATGGTACCTGCAGAGTCGGCCTTTCATCTTTTCCATTGTAATGTGATAAAAATGTCGGAGAGTTGTCAAGAAGGGAAATGCCAATACCGAAGTGTGCATAAGTATTTCCACCGCATGATCTCTCAGTTCCCTGTCACACTGTCAAGTGTTCAGGGTCAAAGTAACAGCAATGGCAAATTTAGATTACTGTTCAAAATGTTCAAATGTGTGTGAAATCTTATGGGACTTAACTGCTAAGGTCATCAGTCCCTAAGCTTGCACACTACTTAACCTAAATTATCCTAAGGACAAACACACACACCCGTGCCCGAGGAAGGACTCGAACCTCCGCCGGGACCAGCCGCACAGTCCATGACTGCAGCGCCTGAGACCGCTCGGCTAATCCCGCCCGGCTTAGATTACTGTATTTGGGGTATCCCCCGCAACAAAAATTAGCTTCATACCCACGGAAATTTGTTCTCTACGCGGTGCTGGTCTCGCAGCTCCTAAATCTCAGTACAAGGAACCTAATAATTACATAAAGACAAAGGAAAAAGGACTCTAGTGTAGGCGTTCCATATTGATGTCACTGTAGCTTTGTGGATTGTCACCGTAAAGTGAAATCCTTCGAGAAAATACACTATGTAAGAGATCTTTTGCAGTCGTTATTGAACACCATCCATTGAACATACAACCAGTGAACCTTCGCTGCTTGTCTTCCAAGTTCTACAATTTCCTTGTCACAGCTGCACTTGAGGTGTTACTTTCCTTCACATTTCAATGATGTATCATGCTAAAAATTACACATCGGTACTGTAATCAAGAGAGATTTTATTTTTGCTTCTGCTGCTACGTCGTAGTTTGTTATTTTTTACTGTTATGGCCAGCTGCCGCATTTAATGGAACAACAAGTTGTCGCAGTAGCTCTACTGGTATTATTTTCCTGTAGATAGCTTAATCAGAAACTTCAGTGCGAATACAACGGCATGTCAGCGTACGCTATAGGACCATATCGATTTCTCCAAAGTTACAAGAGGAGTTGTATCTCGTCATGTAGTACGGAAGTCTTCATTTCTGCAGCTCTACACGTCCGTGTAGAATCACCGTCAAATGATGGATGATAACAAGAATTGTTTGTACTCCTAAGGGGACATCCATTAATTACGTGGGAAGTCTTCTTTAAAATTTGGACTCAACCTTCCCCCTTGGTGAGATTTGGTGGTACCGCTCCCCCCTCATGTGAGGTTTACCGTGTAGTCGGATAAAACTATGTAAAATGAAATCTTTAATTTGTTTTAAACGGGGAACCTATGTGAGTGTACAAATAAGTGACTAGCCACATACCTTCTACACTCCGAAATTATTCCTTACACTGACGTAACAGGTCATTTGTCCACATATCTGAAATACTGTGCCTCAGCTGCAAATTATTTTGTGGTTTCTTTCCTGCAATACCAACAGAAGAATTCTCTGAAAGTCCCGCTCCTAACCGTCAGGCATCCGCCCCCGGTAGCTGAGAGGTCAGCGCGAGAGAATGCCAATATTAAAGGCCCGGGTTCGATTCCCCACAGGGTCGGAGATTTTCTCCGCTCGGGGACTGGGTGTTGTGTTGTCCTAATCATCGTCATTTCATCCCCATCGACGTGCAAGTCGCCGAAGTGGCGTTAAATCGAAGGACTTGCACCCGCGAGCGGTCTCCCCAACAGGAGGCCCTAGTCACGCGACATTTACACTTTATCATTCAGGCAAAACTTTCCGCAGAAGCCTTCATAGTCCCAGAAGTTCAATTAAAGAAAAACAATAACAAACATGGATTAAAGATGAACATTTTAGGGAACTTCGGCTTTATCCTTTTACAATCCACTGCTTACGCCAAATTCCATGTGTTGTTGTTGTTGTTGTTTTCAGTCGGAAGACTGGTCTGATGATGCAGCTCTCTATAATACTCCATTCTGCGCAAACCTGTTCATCTCCAAGTACTGTAACCTACATCCTTTTGAAGCTGGTTATTGTATTCATCTCTTGGTCTCTCTCTACAATTTTTACCCTCCCTCCCTCCCTCCCTCCCTCCCTCCCTCCCACACACACACACACACACACACACACACACACACACACACACACACACACACACACACACACACACACACACTTCGTCCCATACTAAATTGGTGATCCTTTGGTGTTCCACAACGTGTCCTTTCAACCGAGCCCTTCTTTTTGTCAAGTTTTGCTACAAGTTTCTTTTTTTCCTTTTCTATTCAGTACTTCCTCATTAGTTACCTGATGTACCCATCTAATCTTCAGCATTCTTCTGTATTTCAAAAGCTTCTACTCTCTTTTTGTTTGAACTGCTTATCGTTCATTTTTCACTTCCATACATGGCCACAATACAGACAAATAACTTCGGAAAAGACTTCTTAATACTTAAATCAAAATGGTTCAAATGGCTCTAAGCACTATGTGACTTAACATCTGAGGTCATCAGTCCCCTGGACTTAGAACTACTTAAACCTAACTAACCTAAGGACATCACACACACCCATGCCCGAGGCAGGATTCGAACCTGCGACCGTAGCAGCAGCATGGTTCCAGACTGAAGCGCCTCGAATTGCTCGGCCACAGCGGCCGGCAGAAGTTTTGTAATAATCCATTTACACTGATCAATGATTGCGTCACCAAGTGAGAATCTCCTCAGGCCTACGCTTCTGAAACTGTGTCAAGTTAAGGGACGCAGACAGAAAAAGATACGGAGGTTCGAAGTAGCTACCTCTTACATGAAAAAACGCCTACTCGCGATTGACACATTGGTATACATCTGGGGATAAACCCGCTCGACTTTGAAGCATAACGTAAAATTTGGTACTTCAACCTCGCTTTTAATTTACTTTGTTTTATTTCGCTTGCAATTTCTTTGAAACCATTCCCTCACGTATCACTGCTACCTCAGCGTATGGTGTTTTACTCTGACATCCAAATTGTAACCGTTGTTGCTTTCCAATATATTTGTGAATTGTTACATTGATAAGAACACTAGACAGAAAAACCCCGCCTTTCTCTGAATTGTAATGAGAGCGCTAAGATTACGTTTATGGTAGTTATTCTTAGAAAACATAATTAGTTCCACAATTTTTCTGGCAGAATTTTTCGGTCGCACATACGCAAACTCAGCAGAACTAAGCAGAACTACTATCAGTTCCTCCTCCAATTCACACAACCCAGTAGAACAATTCTTTATTTTTTGGAAAGAGGAAAAAACTGGACAGGAGGCGGACGAATAAATCTTTCATGAGTCTACAATACGCCCGGAGAAGAGACAGAGGAGTTATTTTTCACATGTTATAGAATAAAGAAACACGCATTAGCCATTGCTCCTGGTTTAATATTTTTCGGGCATAATCAATTTTTAAGAACATTAGAGATCCAAATACATCACGTAGCGTAACTGAGAACAGAACTACGCATAACGAAGCATTGCAGAAACCCAATTATTACTCGTATTCATTCAAACTATACAGTGTGCTTATTTTTAATACAGGCTGGAGCACTTAAGAAGCTTAAGATTTCTATAACCAGGAGATGAATAACGCAGGCTTCAATGTTCGCGGGTGGGGTTTATTAGCTCACAATTCGGACACAAAAGAGAAACGACAAATTCCAAAAAAGGTAGGGAGGGTTGATACTAAAACATAGTGCAAAACAAGATAGAGGATGAAGTCGAGTTTACGCAGATCATTTTAACACAAAAGCCGAGGGCACAGCTAACGGAATGACGATCTGTGTAGAGTGAATAATGTGAGCTATATGAGGAACAACATTTCGTTATTCTCACTATGGAAGAAGTCATCAAAATGCAATGAAACGATTTGACGCTGTACCCAGCAACGGCACGGTACTTGTTGGTAAACACGCGCAGCTGCAGACTCATCTGTATCACGTGACAGGGGCGCGATCAATACCTGCGTCCAGGTCTCGACGCCGTGCAGACCAACACGGCGCGCACTCAATTCCCTGCCAAATGACACGAAAACTTCCCTCAGAACCTAGCAACTGACACACAACATTTTAACTACAGTGTTATTTGTGAACAATATTAATTGCACCAAGAAATAAAGCAGCGAAACTCATTTCCTATCACGATAACTGAGCTCCCTTTTTTTCTTTTTTATACATATAAAAAACAAAGGTTAAGTTTGACGATGATTTCATTAGGGTGGACTGCAAAACCCTGACTGCACAAGGTTCAGGAGTGAAATCGGTTGCACCGTATTCCAAGGAACTATCCAACAATTGCCTTAAGCAGTTTAGGAAAATCACGGAAATCCTAAATGTGGCAGGACGAGTGAGAATTTGAACTCCGCTGTCCCGAGCGAAAGCCCAGTGTATTAGACACGAAGAACTGTAACATTACGTTGCCTTACTGCTTGTGGTCCGGTAAACAACGCTGTGTACTGAAATAATAACTTTCTTTTCCACTGGCTTTTACTGTAGGGCGCAAGTCTCTCATTCAAAGTGAAGCATTTACCACTTCTGCTTCCTTTTTCTTTGTGTTACAGACCGTCAGTTATAGACGGAAATCTTCATTTAAGTTTGAAAATATCGTTGGACTGATGACCATAGATGTTAAGTCCCATAGTGCTCAGAGCCATTTTTGAAAATATCGTTGTACATGCTTCCAATTACTTCTGAGATAGCTTTTAATTTTACACTCGTAGGTCTCTTTATCGTAACACAATAAACACTTCAGCTACCTAACCAATCGCTGGATCCTGTTCGTCAACCATCGTAAATTCACTTCTTGTAACCAGAGGCACACCCAGTGCAAGTGACGAATATAAAGTTTTCAGAACCTCCAAATTCAAAATACTCCGTTGATTGTTGCTTTCGTTTTGACGTAGAGACTAGCGGGAAGACTGATGACAGGCATCAAGGCACCAGTCGTAGACTGATTAACTCGCCATTTAACACCATCCATAAAACAAGAGAAGCTATACTAAGGTCAACCGACAGCCTATTCCGTTTACTCCGAGCGAACTCTGAGTTGCTCGTCGCCTCCCATAGCAGAACCGCAGAAAGAGTGGTAGTCTGAACTCCGAATTACTTTACGGTTAACCGGTTCAATTCACCAGCTCCAGCGCACACGGAACGGAACAAAGTTTTTTTTTCCGCTGAAGAATCGGGATGTTTCAAGACGGACGACCAACGTGTCCACGTCTGGAGCTAGTATCTGACGTGATGGGGGAGAAAGAAAAATTCGCGAAACATCACGAAGTGGAACAGCGCGCTGACGTGGAGAAAAAAACTGGAAAGACGAACGGACCAGTGTCGGTTACAATGTCAGTCAGAGAGCACCTCGAGTTCCTGCTGCTAATAACGCCAGTACACTGTTCGTTTGTTATATATTTTTAATTCAAACAGGAGCGACTTCAGTAATATATAGGAATTGTGATGGTTGTGTACAGATGACTTGGTGACCCTTCGCTCTCAGCTCCAGGCGGTGTTGGCTTCTGTCACACAGCTTGAGGCTGCTACTAAGGGACATCGCTGTGGAGGGTCGGACGAGGGGATGCGAGTAACGTCGACCACGTCTCACGCGTCCCCCGATCGGTCCACTTCTGTTGCCGCCCCGTCTACTGCCTGCATCGAGGTTGGCCCCTCACCTGTGGTCGAGTGGAAGATCATTCCCAAATCTGGGAGGCAGCGAAAGACTTTCTGAGGGGCCGATCGTAGGGTTTCCCCAGTACGTTTGACGAACCATTTTCAGCCCGCCGCTGTGGCCGAGCGGTTCTGGGCGCTTCAATCTGGAACCGCGCTGCTGCTACGGTCGCAGAGTTAGAATCCTGGCTTGGGCATGGACGTGTGTGATGTCCTTACGTTAGTTAGGTTTAAGTAGTTCTACGGTCTAGGGGACTGATGACCTCAGATGTTAAGTCCCATAGTGCTTACAGCCATTTGAATCATTTTGAACGAACAGTTTTCGGGCATTATCTGTGGCTGACGAAGTCTCTAAGCCGGATGCAGACGTCCATCCTGTTCCAGAGGAAGCTTCTCGGCTCGCAAGGTCTGGGTATTCACAGGGGGCGGGTCTGCTGGTAGTTGGGAGCTCCAACTTTAGGCGCGTAATGGAATCCAGTGTGTACTCCATGTGAATACCAGGAGGAGTCATTCCGGATGTGGAAAGGGTGCTTCCGGATGCCATGAAGAGTACACAGGGCAGCCAACTGCAGGTGGTGGCTCATGTCGGTACCAATGACGTGTGTCGCTTTGGATCGGAGGAGATTCTCTCCAGTTTCGGGCGGCTAACGGGAATGGTAAAGACTGCCAGTCCTGCTTCCGAGATTAAGGCGGAGCTCGCCATCTACACCATCGTCGATAGAACCGACTGCGGTCCTTTGGAACAGAGCCGAGTGGAGGGTGTGAATTAGACGTTCAGGCGGTTCTGTGACCGTGTAGGCTGCAGATTCCTTGCCTTGCGCCATCGGGTGGTGGGTTTTCCGGTACTGCTTAATAAGTCAGGAGTTCACTACACACAGGAAGCGGATACACGGGTAGCGGGGACTGTGTGGAAGGAACTGGGCGGTCTTTTAGGTTAGAGAGTCTCAGGAAACCACAGACAGGGCGTCCGTGTAAAAGGGTGCAGGTAAAATGCAGTGCGGCAGTTGTAGCAACAATCGGTATTGTTAATTGTCGTAGGTGTGTTGGGAAAGAACCAGCTCTAATAGAAAGCACTGAAGCTTAAATAGTTATAGGTACGGAAAAATCAAATGGCTCTGAGCACTATGGGACTTAACATCTGTGGTCATCAGTCCCCTAGAACTTTGAACTACTTAAACCTAACTAACCTAAAGACATCACACACATCCATGCCCGAGGCAGGATTCGAACCTGCGACCGTAGCGGTCGAGCGATTCCAGGCTGAAGCGACTAGAACCGCCAGATCACAGCGGCCGGCAGGCATAAAACGTCATCCGAAATTGTACTGAATGCATCCTCAGAAAGAGATTTCGAACAATTAGTTCATCTACATCTACGTGATTACTCAGCTGTTCACAATAAAGTGCCTGGCAGAGGGTTCAATGAAACCACCTTCAAGCTGTCTCTACCGTTCCACTCCCGAACGGCTCGCGGGAGAAACGAGCACTTAAATTTTTCCGTGCGAGCCCTGATTTCTCTTATTTTATCGTGATGATCATTTCTCCCTATGCAGGTGGCTGCCAACAGAATTTTTTCGCAATCAGAGGAGATAACTGGTGATTGAAATATCATGAGAAGATCCCGCCGCAACGAAAAACGCCCTTGTTTTAATTATTGCTACTACAATTCGCGTATTATGTCTGTGGTAAAATCTCCCCTACTTCGCGATAATACAAAACGAGCTGCCCTTCTCTGTACTTTTTTGATGTCATCCGTCAGTCCCATCTGATGCGGATCCCACACCGCACAGCAATACTCCAGAGTAGGGCGGACAAGCGTGGTGTAAGCAGTCTCTTTAGTAGACCTGTTGCACCTTCTAAGTGTTCTGCTAATGATTCGCAGTCTTTGTTTGGCTTTACCTACAACATTATCAATGTGATCTTTCCAATTTAGGGTATTTGTAATTGTAATCCCGAAGTATTTAGTTGAATTTACAACGTTCAGATTTGTGTGACTTATCGCATAATCGAAATTTAGTGGATTTCTTTTAGTACTCATGTGAACAACTGCACACTTTTCTTTATTCAGGGTCAATCGCAAATTGCCACTTTTCGCGCCATACAGATATCTTATCGAAATCATTTTGCAAGTAGTTTCGATCGTCTGATGACTTTACAAGATGGTAAATCCTCTGCAAATAATCTAAGAGGGGCTACTCAGATATTCTCCTATGTCGTTAATATAGATCAGGAACAATAGAGGGCCTGTAACACTTCCTTCGGGAACGCCGGATATTATTTCTGTTTTACTCGATGACTTTCCGTTTATTATTATGAACTGTGACCTTTCTGACAGGAAACCACGAATCCTGTCGCACAACTGAGGCGATATTCCATAGGCACGTAGTTTGGTTAGAAGACGCCTGTGAGGAATGGTGTCGAAAGCCTTCTGGAAATCTAAAAATATGGTATCAATTGAACATCTCCTGTCGATAGCACTCATTACTTCATAAGTAAAAAGACTAGTTGTGTTTCGCAAGAGCGATATTTTCTGAATCCGTACTGACTACGTGTGAATAAATCGTTTCTTCGAGGTACTTCATAATGTTCGAATACAGTTTATGTTCCAAAACCCAACTGCAAATCGACGTTAATGATATGGGCCTGTAATTCAACAGATTACTCCTACTTCGCTTTTTGGGTATTGGTGTGACTTGAGCAACTTTCCAGTCTTTAGGTACGGATCTTTCTGTGAGCAAAGGGTTATATATAATTGCTAAATATGGAGCTACTGTTATCAGCATACGCTGAGAGGAACCTGACTGGTATACAATCTCGAGCGGAAGCCTTGCTTTTATTAAGTGATTTAAGCTGCTTTACGACACCAAAGATATCTATTTCTATGTTTCTCATCTCAGCATTTGTCCTTGTTTCGAATTCAGGAATATTTACTTCGTCTTCTTTGGTGAAGGAGTTTCGGAAAATCGTGTTTAATAACTCTGCTTTAGTGGCACTGTCATTAGTGACTTCACCGTTGTTATCGAGCAGTGAAGGTATTGATAGCGTCTTGCTACTGGTGTGCTTTGGGTTTTCTGACAGATTCCGAGACAGAGTTTCGTCATGGAAATTATTGAAATCATCTTGCATTGGAGTACGCGCTATATTTCGAACTTCTGCAAAACTTTACCAGTCTTGGGGATTTTGCGTTCTTTTAAATTTGGCATGCTTTTTTTCGCTGCTTCTGCAACAGCGATCTGACCCGTTTTGGGTACCATGGGGGATCAGTACCATCACTTATTAATATATGTGGTATATATCTCTCAATATACATAAAACGGATCAGGTCGTTGTTGCAGAAGCATCGAAAAAAAGTGTCAAATTTAAAAGAACGCAAAATCCCCAAGATTGGAAAAGTTTTGCAGAATTTCGAAATATAGCGCGTACTTCAGTGCGAGATGATTTCAATAATTTCCACAACGAAACGCTGTCTCGGAATCTGGCAGAAAACCCAAAGAGATTCTGGTCATACATAGAGCACACCAGTGGCCAGACGCAATCAATACCTTCACTGCGCAAAAACAACGGTGAAGTAACTGCTGACAGTGCCACTAAAGCAGAGTTATTAAACACGGTGTCCAAAACTCCTTCACAAAGGAGACGAAGTAAATATTCCTGAATTCTAATCAAGAATAACTGCCAAGATAAGAAACATAGAATTAGTTATCCTCGGTGTACCAAAGCAGTTTAAATCACTTAATAACGGCAAGGCCTCCGGTCCAGATTATACACCAGTCAGGTTCCTTTCAGAATATACTGATACAATAGCTCCATATATACAACCGCCCGCTCACAGAAAGATCTGCACCTAAAGACTGGAAAATTGCTGAAGTCACACCAATACCCAAAAAGGGAAGAAGGAGTGCACCGCTGAATTGCATGTCTATTTCATTAACGTCGATTTGCAGTAGGGTTTTGGAACATATACTGAATTCGACCATTATGAAGTACCTCGAAGAAACTATTTATTGACACACAGTCAGCACGGATTCAGAAAATATCGCTCTTGTGAAACACAACTAGCTCTTTATACTCATGAGGTAATGTGTGCTATCGACAGGGGATGTCAAATTGATACCGTATCTTTAGATTTCCAGAACGCTTTCGACATCGTTCCTCACAAGCGTCTTCACCGAGCGAGGTGGCGCAGTGGTTAGCACACTGGACTCGCATTCGGGAGGACGACGGTTCAATCCCGTCTCCGGCCATCCTGATTTAGGTTTTCCGTGCTTTCCCTAAATCGTTTCAGGCAAATGCCGGGATGGTTCCTTTGAAAGGGCACGGCCGATTTCTTTCCCAATCCTTCCTTAACCCGAGCTTGCGCTCCGTCTCTAATGACCTCGTTGTCGACGGGACGTTAAACACTAACCACCACCACCACAAGCGTCTTCTAACCAAACTGCGTGCCTATGGAACATCGCCTCAGTTGTGCGACAGGATTCGTGGTTTCCTGTCAGAAAGGTCACAGTTCGTAATAATAGACGGAAAGTCATCGAGTAAAATAGAAGTAATATCCGGCGTTCCCTAAGGAAGTGTTCTAGGCCTTCTATTGTTCCTGATCGATATTAACGACATAGGAGACAATCTGAGTAGCCCTCATAGATTATTTGCAGATGATGTTGGCATTTACCGTCTTGTAAAGTCATTAGATGACCAACACGAACTGCATAACGTTTTAGATAAGGTACCTGCATGGTGCGAAAATTGGCAATTGGCCCTTAATAAAGAAAAGTGTGACGTTATTCATATGAGTACTAAAATAAATCCGATAAATTTCAATTACGTGATAAGTCACACAAATATGAAGGCTGTAAATTCAGCTAAATACTTAGGGATCACAATTACAAATAACCTAAATTGGAACTATCACATAGATAACATTGTGGGTAGAGCAAACCAACGACTGCGAATCATTGGCAGAAAAAAATGGTTCAAATGGCTCTGAGCACTATGGGACTCAACTGCTGAGGTCATAAGTCCCCTAGAACTTAGAACTACTTAAACCTAACTAACCTAAGGACAACACACACATCCATGCCCGAGGCAGGATTCGAACCTGCGACCGCAGCGGTCGCGCGGTTCCAGACTGTAGCGCCAGAACCGCTCGGCCACCAGCGGCCGGCTTCATTGGCAGAACACTTAGAAGGTGGAACAGGTATACTAAAGAGATTGCTTACACCACGCTTGTCCGCCCTATTCTGGAGTATTGCTGAGCGGTGTGGGATCTGTAGACAATTTGACAAGCATATCTTAAAGACATGGTACGGAAAACGAGGGAGCGGCCAGGAGAGTTCCTACTTTGACACATCAGTGTACATTGGAAAAAGTCTCCGTTAGCTCCGGTTTGGAAAAGCCAACATTAACGACCAGGAGAGATACGTGCTAATCACTCCATACTTAAGTACAGCGACGCCACTGTTAAAGGTCACAGCGGTCAGTCAGAAACACGAGGTCCAGAAGCGCTGATGGAAGAGTTATCATAATCGGTTTTGATTTACCACTTTATCGGTACGCATGGGACAGCATGCGATCCCTAATACGTATGTTCCGAAGCACCGGCATAAAAATGGCATTTTTCCGGGGCTCATTTGTCGGGTTCTTATTGGCAATAGAAAGGTAGGGTTTAGTTTTATAGCCCTTAGGCTAGGAACCATTTATATACCCAACAGAATGATCACTTACTATTACTATCCTAAAGTACAGGGTTAAAGTTTGAATATTACACACTTCCTCTAGCTTATGCAAATGGAGCAAATCGGTTGGTTCTTTTTGCAATAGATGTTGTCTACGGTGCGCCTTAAGGGGCTTATGGAGGCATCATTTAGTTCATGGGCGTATCCTCATAAATTCAAAAAACATGGTTTTTGGGTACTAAACCCGTGCCGCGGATTCCAAGACGACTACGCACAGCAAATGGCTGAAATTTTTACGATATATTTCTAAGATTCCGATCTCTAACGATCTTGAAAATTTTCTTGATATGTTTATCCGTTTCCGAAGCACTGAGGTCAACAGTAGTCCTAATTTTACACGTAAAATACGCACATAAAATCCAGCCTGAATGGAAAACGTAGTTTATAAAGCGACGCACGCAGGGAGAAACAGGATGTTAAGTGTCTACGTTGTCATCAGCAGCGTTCTAGGAACCTTATGTTGTTTTAGTGGAGCACGCACCTTACACTGATTCCTTACAACCGACTGACCGACTTACCCGCATCACTGCTATGATTTCACATAAGCCTGGATCGTCCCACGACTGCCTGGCACCAGCTGTACACCGTCAACAGCTCTGCAAAGCGACCAATGTGCTCTTTCAATGGGGTTACTAATACATAACTTGACAAAAAAGTGAAGCACCCTGAATACATAGCCCGAGATCAATGTAACTTCGTACACGTACACATCATGGGTGGGTATATAAATGGATTAGCATTGCAATTCTCCGAGACAGAATAGCCACCAGTCTGCATTAGTGCTGTCCGTGTTTAGTGTTTTTACGGGCCTGGGAGGGTACGTAAGGTGTGTGAACATCGTCAGATGGTGATTGATCACTTAAAGACACTGAGACGCCGCGTTCTCATGAGAGACAGAATTATCAGGACCTGGCACAGTTCGAAAGGGGGTCTCATGGTGGGTCGCCATTTTACCCGAATGGTCAAACCGTTCAATAGCCAGATATGTGGGGCATTAGGGTGTGACAGTGGCCTGACGTTGGACTGCATGGGAACCGGATGCAGGAATACTCGTCATGGTTCCGGTCGACCACGTCTGACCACTACCTGGGGGGATCGCCTTATTGCGCACCGAGCACATCGTAACCCTTTCGCATCTGCACTAAGGATGGCGGTTATCGCTGAAACAACGGGTTTTCGGTTGCACTGGTTCTTTCCTTCTCCAGTTTAATCTGTCTCAAAACCGTTCAAAAAACCGGCTTCTAAAATAATCGACTCTGTTTTTTATTGATATTAACTCTAGTAACAAACGCGTACTTCGAACTACGGTGGAAATTCTAATGATGAAGGATGTATCACGATCGATACGAGGCTGCGGCAGAAGTTCTCATTGTCTCTAGCAAAGAATGCTCAGGTGAAGATCACGGATGTTGTGACAGCGAGAGCGAAACGTCAGGCTGGTTACATCCATGAATAGTCACATTTGAATGGTATCAATTTTTCACCCTGAAGCAACCACAAAATTAAGGATTCAGTTATTATCCCAAGTTTATAGCATCTCAATAAAAGTATAGCTATGTCGATCAGATTTACAGTCTCTTCTAAGGAACATAGGCCGGCCGAAGTGGCCGTGCGGTTAAAGGCGCTGCAGTCTGGAACCGCAAGACCGCTACGGTCGCAGGTTCGAATCCTGCCTCGGGCATGGATGTTTGTGGTGTCCTTAGGTTAGTTAGGTTTAACTAGTTCTAAGTTCTAGGGGACTAATGACCTCAGCAGTTGAGTCCCATAGTGCTCAGAGCCATTTGAACCATTTAAGGAACATAGCGGATATTTTCTCCGTATATAATGTCGCTAATCTGTTCTGCCTACTCCCGTTTTTAATCTTTTAAAGCAAATGGAGCATTGTACTTCTTTGCTACTGCACTTCGTAAAACACTTCCACGAACTAGGGATGCTACCATTCTGCAATACAACTGATTTTCGAGGACGACAGCGAGAAACTACCTGCATGCAGCACATACAAGCGTACCATCTACCAGGACACGCCACTAGGGTTGCCTGGAGTCCGACTTTAGCCGGATATGTCCGGCTATTTACGGCCTTTTCCTGCCAGAGAGAGATAGCTTTTGTTGGGCTTTTTAGCGATGAACTAGAGAACGTGAAGCTAAGGCCCGTAGCACGAGTAATAAGTATGAGGAGGAAGACGGAGATATACTGCAAGGATACATAGACACCAGTCATGGGTATTCGTATGTGTGTGTGCTATGTTTTACTTAGGTGACGGAACGAGTCTAGCACACAATGTCACAACCATGCTAGGCGCTGAGCGAGCGAGCCAGAGAAGAAAGTGCGTTTCGGCCGATGACCACCCTCCCCACGACGCCACGCTCGCGCGTCGCTCCTACCAGTATCCAGAAGCGCATAAGAAGGAATTTTATTCGGAATGATTGACATTGGCAGAATATTACATTGCAAATTCCAGACAATAATGCCAACGTCGAATGATTATTCTATTTCATTAACGCTCAATGAGTAAAGGAACGCTATAAACTGAAAATCGAAACAATCACAAAGATGTTGTTGTGTAATTTAAAATTATCCTGTCAAGGGTTCCACGAAATGATTTCTAAGACAAACAATATTCAAATGAGCAATTTGGTACTTAACTACATATTATTATTATTATTATTATTATTATTTATTATTATTCGTTTGTAAGCGCAACTGAAATAAAAGTCATGGAATTCTTTTCACTTTCTGTCCCAGAAGAACGTATAGTTACTTACTTTGCTTACTGAAGAGTTTTTAGTTTGTTTTATCTTAGGAAGAATGCAACAATAAAGCAGACTGAGCACTTAGTTGATATCATAACAGCCAAATTGTAAGGATGTTTACCGATTGTTTTTTAGTTTAAGCACGTTTATGGTTGGACTCGCAAAAAATTAACTAGTTTATTATTAGTAAACGACTGAAAATACCCACTGACAATTTCTAGTCAAAATTTGTAGTCCGGCCTTTATGGCAAAAATTCTGCCTAAATATAACGCCGAATCTGTCTTTCCTGTTTCTGGACGTCACACGGCAACGGGTACATTATTGTCTTTGCAATGATGTACTGATTCGTACGTCGTGCGTTTATTGCTAGTGCCCAACGGTAAAATACAGCCGGTCGTCTTTTCAAATTTCTATTAAACCCTATGTTTCTAAGCAATGGAAATTTTATGGATAAACTTCACCCGTTTTTTAAAGAAAAGTTTCATTTAAAAACCAAAAATTTCAGCACTGCTGCTGTCGAAAATCGATGTGCCGGTTTTTTACTAGGTTATTAGTAAAAAACGAAGAACCCGTTATAACCGAGACCAAACAAACAGCGGTTATCAAGAAATATACCGGTATCAATGTTAACTGGTTTTTTTTCCCCCATCCCTAATCTGCGCCCGCCAGCCGAGAGAAAGAAATGAACTCCTTGTAACATTCTGTGTCGTATCGCACCACTCGTCAGAGACTGGCAGCAGACGGACTATGGGATTACCGTCCCATAGATAGGTTGTCGTCAACACCACAACACAAACGACTACGTTTGGAATGGTGCCGTGACCGAGAAACAAGAACTGCTGAGGAATGGCGTCGCACTGCGTTCAGCGATGAATCTCGGTTCTGCACTACCCTGGAAGACCAATCATCGGGGAGTACTGACGTGACATGAAGAGAGGTCCCACTCTTCCAATTGTTTTGGATAGGCACAGGGGTGTGATGACGTGGGGAGCCGTCAGGTATGTCTTCAGGTCACGGGTGGTTGTGACCGAGGGAGCTCTTGACGACACAACGGTACGTCACGAACATCCTACGTCCTCATGTGTTACTACTCTTGTCCTGTACCGCAATGACCTTTTTGCAGCCGAAAAATGCTCGTCCAAACACGGCGCCTGTGTCTATGAACTGTCTGCAAGTTGTTGAAGTACTCCTGTGGCCACCAAGATCCCAAGATCTGTCACCGATAGAGCATTGGACCAGTGGCAACTGCTGTGCCTGAGGAGAGGCGTCAACAGCTTTAAAATATTCTTCCAACCAAGTGAGAGCATGTATCCAGGACAGAGGGACTGCAGCGTCATACTGCTAAGTGGACTCCTACTGCCAAGTTCTTTGTAAATTTGGCTCTATTTTGTAATCGCGGAAATAACGTCACATGTCCTCTCAACCCGCGAAGTTTCATTTCATTTAGTTTCCTCAAACCTTCCAGGATGCTTCACTTTTGTCAGGCAACGTATTTTGTCCGGGTAGCTTATTACCGTGCTGGTTTGTAAGCATTATCAGTGCCTAACTTCTGGGCTCTTTTCATAAACGGCTTTTTGAGTCTAGACTTTCTGATAAAGCGAGCTTCAGAGACAGCAACTAACTCTATCACAGAACTTAGTCTTTCCCATGTAAGGCTCTACCACATGATCCCTGGAAGCACAATTAACGGCTTTACTAACGTTCAAACTGGCCGTAATCTTCTTTTACAACTCAAACCCTACTAAACAAGCTCCTGGCATCGAGTATTTCTGCGAATATATAATGGCTTGTACACCTGTATCAGGTAGAGTAAAGTTTGAGTTTACCTTCACTCTTGTCAGGTAACTTCCAACTGATACGCGACCCCTGGCCATATTTAACTTTCTTAGTTCTCAATAAGTTACAGCAAAGGGAACACGACGGGAGGGAACCACACGCAGTCTGAATTTTACGTATGTATAGGATACGTCAAGTTCAGAACCGAAATATCACTCAGTAAACGAGGTTCGAAGTAACTTCCAAAAATTCTCGAGAAAATCGACTTTGAAGTTTTCTGACCGTCATTACTATGCTAAACCAAGGTCTGTTTGTCGACAGGCCGTGTGGTTGTGCGCTAGAGTGCCTGCGCCTCCCATGCGTGTGGCGCGGGTTCAATTTCCAGCACTGGCAAAATTTGTTTAAGGTGCATGTTCTATGAACATTTCCCTGAAGAGTAAAACACATAAGGATGAAAAAAAATAGTTTGTGGTGTGTCTTTTCTTAGTTTAAATAATCTTTTGTATAGAAAAACAGTAATTAAGAATTTATATTTGCAACGAAAACTGGATTTTTCTACGTGGTTTGTAATTAGAAATAATAAGACTGCAATTTTCATAAAAATAGCAATTATATATAGGTCAGCATATATTTGATGAATTTTATATTTGACTTAGGTACTCGTATTCGAACTGAACGAAAATAAAACGAAAAAAAATTAGCGAAACGAAACTCAAACCAGTGATTACCGGCCTCGAGGCCCATTGCTTCTTTTCCACCTTACCGTATTTTAAACTTCACGGAATTGCTATTAGAACATGTACCCCTGTTTAAAAATTTGCATCAGCCGGGAATCGAACCTGAAGCCCCCACGTCACAGGCGACCGTACCACACAGCCTCGCGACCTGTCGAGAAAAATCGATCTTGCTTTAGCATACTGACGAAGAACGGGAAACTTAAAGTCGACTTTGTCGAGAACTTTTGAGAGTTGCATGGAACTATTCTGGGAGATTAATATTTACCTCCTGAACTTCACGTACCATAAATATAAAAAAATTAAAAAAAAAAAAGATTGCGATTTGGTCCCCTTGTTAGTAATTTGTTTGGCTATTGTTCATTTCGTCCTAATTTTAACAAATTTCTGCTAGCTGTTATTCTTTACGTAAATAAGCTTAATCACTTGGTGTGTTTAAGTTAGTAGCAACTTCAGGCGCCTTTGTAAGGCGTCGGAGGGGGTAGGCGGTGCAATGACAGCTACAGAAAGGGTGGAAGAGCCTTCTTCCACTGGTCCCGGCGGTGGAGGCTCTCCCGCTTGGGCATTGTGGGTCCGAAGGGTTGTCAAGGTCAATGGGAGGCCGGCGTGAGGACAAGGTGGTAGCAGAAAGACAGACGGCGTCTAACTGAACACTCCATTACTCCATCAAGTTACAGCGGTTACAGGTGCGCACTCTCGTCCGGTAGCAGGTCGATGTTCCACGGTTGTGACCAGGCGTGTGTTCAAAAATGGTTCAAATGGCTGTAAGCACTATGGGACTTAACATGTGAGGTCATCAGTCCCCTAGACTTAGAACTACTTAAATCCAACTAACCTAAGGACATCACACACGGCCGGCCGGTGTGGCCCAGCGGTTCTAGGCGCTTCAGTCTGGAACCGCGCGGCCGCTACGGTCGCAAGTTCGAATCCTGCCTCGGGCATGGATGTGTGTGATGTCCTTAGGTTAGTTAGGTTTAAGTAGTTCTAAGTTCTAGGGGACTGATGACCACAGTAGTTAAGTCCCATAGTGCTCAGAGCCATTTGAACCATTTTTGAAGCGCCTAGAACCGCTCGGCCACTTCGGCCAGCGAGGCGTGTGTCTCGCGGCCGACAGCGGGGCGACACTGCGCTATGGCGCGTTGCCTGACCGGTGCGTGGTGTTTGTGTTGTGCTGACGGACTAGGAGCTGAGTCGGCAACTGGCGGTCACGGCCCACGCAGCGGCGGAGGTCGCAAAACAGAGGCAGGGCAGCGCGGCGACCCAGACACAGGTTCTCGAAGTACAAGTGGCGGCCTGACTACGACGACGACGGCTGTCCAGCCCAAGTTGAAGGGTTCCGGCAGCACGCCGGCCACTGGCTCCAACTTCTGCCTGGTGCCTCCCTCCAACAGTGAGCATAAATACGGCTCCGGTGACTGGCTGGCTGGCTGGCTGGCTGGCTGGCTGCCGGCGAAGGAATGCAGCAGCGTTAGTTGGAGTTGCTGCGCCGAAGGTTTCTTACGAGACACTTTCCGCACACTGACGCAACGTGCAGCGCGTTCTGCATGTTGGCTGTGTCGTCAGCAGCGCGCTTTCGGGATGGTAACTGAAACACTGTATCCCGAATTTCCTTCACGTCGCGGCGGTTCCGCAACAGTGTGAACGAAAGTGGATCGAGGGCCAAGTGTTAAACAAACGTAGACTAGGTTACGGACCTTGTACAGCACAACGTTCACATCGTGTGGCGTTGGGCGGAAGGTCGATGTCAGACAGTAATAAAAATGCGTCTTTCTGCCGTTGGACATAGCATTGTCCTACTGCAAGAGAAGTGTGGTTCATTGAAGGTGTATTACCACCGGGCACAGGTTCGAGCAGCGATTGTAACGGGATTACACGCAGTGGAAGACAACACTGGGCTACGAGAAATTTCAGTCAGGATTCGGATCAAAAGACTGTCGCGATGAACAGAGGCCATAGAAGTGTGCCTCTTGCCATGGTTCATGACAGAAACTCGATTCACTTCCCCGTAGAACATGACGGACAAAATGCACAAATTCGTACGTAATCCGTCAGCGGTCTGTATAAAAAGGTCGCTGTGCAAGATGATACCCTGAGACCGTTATGAGGGGTGATATTTACTGGAGGGTCACTCAATTTGTCACAGGCGAGCATCATTCTTGTCTCGGCTGGGGATGCCGTTCTAATCACAACTGAACCACATTTCATTTTCGAAATCGCTGCTACTTCCCCAAAGAGAGGGGGTATGTCTTTTCTTGTCTCTTAGGCTTACTACGGCGTAGCCAGGAAAGGAAACTGCAGGGGCCGTGCGGTCACCAGCGGAAGAAAGTTTAATCGGCTTTTATGTTAGTCATCCGCCATGGCCCCACCCACTCCGAGTGGAGGTTCTCCCAACGAGCATCACGGCTACCTGGTCAGTAATTCGTTGCCAAGTGGACACATAACCACCCGAGAACACTCTTTGCTATGGATAGTTAACCATCTAAGATTAATATAAGCACACAGACAAAGCAAATACTGGTGAATCCCTCCAGTACAGCAATAATAACCGGCAACTCCAGCTGAGTGTACCCAGCAGACCATTCCGCAACGCAGAGAAGGCGTATTGCACACTGAGCACAAAAAGCGACAATGTTACCAAGCATTGCACGATACCCAAACACTAACCACACCCTTACCCTTGCATGCTGTGTCGCAAATATCAGGAAAGCCGCTACTGCTCTTACTGCCCGTCCTGACCATTGTAGATGTTCTTTCCCCTTGGTGCTTGCCTTGGCACCTTTTTCAAAATGGCTCAAATGGCTCTGACCACTATGCGACTTAACTTGTGAGGCCATCAGTCGCCTAGAACTTAGAACTAATTAAACCTAACTAACCTAAGGACATCACACACATCCATGCCCGAGGCAGGATTCGAACCTGCATCCGTAGCGGTCGCTCGGGTCCAGACTGTAGCGCCTAGAACCGCGCGGCCACTCCGGTCGGCACCTTTTTCCCTTCTACCCTTCAACTCGCTACCCTTCGTTCGCTTTTCGACCACTTCTATGTCCTATATGGGCTTGTGTTAGTGGGTAACCCACCCCAGACGCACGCACAACATCACGACCCACATCGTGACATCTCCTCAACTGAAACTAACAACACGGAAGTGACGACAGAACTTTTGTAATGGTCACCATGTTGGTATGGGCGTGAAGGAGATCTACATAAAAACGGGGGGCACATACTCTTACTCCTTGCATACGTGAGGAGTTTCCAGCTCGGGTACCAGTAATGTGATTTGCGCGTGGTCAGGTGGCTACCACCGTGCAGGTACGTGACCACCACCACCACGGTATTGTGGTGTCGTCCGAAGAACGAGGTCCCGTGTCGAAGTTGGTACCTCTCGACCAACCACAAGTACGCATAGTCGCTGACAGACGCAAAGACGAATGAGAGACATCGGCGTGCACGCGCCCACAAGATTTCCACACGCCACTGCTGCTGCATGCTTGCTTACGTCGGAGCGGAGTGCAGCTGGACCCCATTCTGCAGTCATGGCCGTGGATGACAGCATCGTCTCACAACCGAGCTAGCAGTGCGAGCGTTGTATTAGACAAAACCATGTAGGAAAGTTATATTCAATTGTACATTCAGAAAGGAGGCTTAGCTTGTACTATATAAAGTGATAGGTTAGTTTACGAAATATTAGTCACAATTGCGAATAATTTTGACATCAGCAGCAATTGGTCTTGAAACAATACCTATTGGTCTGAAGGAACAAACACTGTAAAAATAAATATTACAGCACACACGGGCAAAAAAGATGATATTGCTAACGTTGAACACATTTGTCTCATTAACCCTGTTGCAGGAATCTCGGTAAAGCTGCGAGCACGAGGGGTGTAGACACTGTGGCATACGGAGGTTTGGATCTGTCCTGGGAGCCCGTCGAGGCATGGATACATCATTTGACGTCTGTGTTTCTACTATGACTGTATCTTCCCACTACACTGCAAAGATGATAAAATATTTCTCTCCCCCACTGCGGAAATCACGAAATGTGCATGCGTAAGGGTTGTGGACTCAGTCCAACTAGGCAATAGATCAATATAATACATTTAGACAACACTGTCCACAGGAGAACAGCGATCTTGTGCTATAATTTGGTTAAAATAACAGTCTATATCTCAATGATGTTTATCTATTATAACTGGTTTTGACTTTACCTTAAAGGTCATCTACAGCATAAAAGCCCCCGATGGCTGGTGCAGGCGACTCCTCGGCTGTTCTCGTGGTAGCACGACCGTTAACTGTTAAGATTAAGCTACCAAGAGAACAACAGCACCAGTCATAGGGGCTCACATCCTGAAGATCACTAATTTAAAGTCAGAACCGGTCATAATAAATATCATTGCGATCTCGGCTTATTTTAACCGAAAGGATCAATATCACTATTCTATAAAAATATGACAATGGAGTTGCAAGAAGGTTGTTGTTGTTGTCTTCAGTAATGAGCCTGGTTTGATGCAGCTCTCCGTGCTACTATATCCTGTGCAAGCTTCTTCACCTCCCAGTGCCTACTGCAATCTACATGCTTCTGAATCTGCTTGGAGTATTCAAGAAGTGCAAGAAGGTAAGGAGGTAATTACTACAGAATATCAAAATATCGAAGAGTTGTTATAGTTTTATTTTCTTGTATCAGTACAGCGACTGCTGAGATACGTTTATTGTTTCTTGTTGGAAGGGTCATTGCTGCATTGCATTTACGAGATCAACAGACCAGGAGATCATTCATCCTACCAGTTTATTGTAAGTTTAAACACATTCCAGACTATGGCCCACTGAAACTCCGGTGCCTGTTGTAAAGGGTTAACATGACAAAACAAGTCATTCACAAGAACAGAATCACCTCCACCGTTATCATCGGAATCACTTTGAAACACTGCTACCTTACGCTTTTTTATAGGTCTAATGTCACTCTCACTGGAATCGTCCTCGGGACAATGAAACATTTATTCACACATTCTCAATCTTCATTCTCAGAACGAACACCTCAATAAGCTTCGTCAAAAACTTCAGGAAGTATTTCAGATTCGTTCACTTGCTTCTGGTTTCTGAATAGGGCGATCTCTAAGAGTAGGAGGGACTGCAAGACGAAAGTAGTAATTACTTGAAATATCAAAATAAAATCAAAATGTGAAATAAGCAGGATGTAGATGATGATATTAAAGTCTTGATACGTTGAATTTTTGTGTTAACACCTAAATAGATGAAGTAGTCATAATGTATCACAGCAGATGGTGTCTACGGACAGCGTCTAGGAAACACCAGTTATCTCGAGATCCGTCCGTAACGGATGGCTCGCGAAACATGAGTCAACTCGGGATCCGTCAGCAATATGTTAACATGCTTCTGCAGCACATAATAGGGCAGATTACAATTTATATGCCGAAGAAATTTAATATTTAACGTATTATGTCTTTTCAAAACTTCTGAAATGCTTTAATGATTTTAATGTGGAATTATCCATTTGAAACAGTGATTCGCTTACTTAAAAATCAAGCTTCTGTAGACAAAAAAATAAGTAATTTTCAGCTTACTGTATTTTCTGGTTATCTACATCATGTGGATGACTTACTCAAGATATTATGTATTAGTGTAACATTTTTGACAAAAACTGTTTCTATAAAACTATTATTTTCTCAAGTTTTGTTACGTGTAGGATAGCTCCCTGTGGCACTAGGCCTATCAGTTATCGTCTTTAATAGCAGCGGAGTTTTTTGCTACTTACTCTTACTCCTCTCCTACGTAACTATACCACCATTTAGTTTTCATGTTCCTGACATCAATATCAGAAAGGCTAAACCAAACACAATGCACGTGAACAATTAGTTCTTGGCTTCGGTGAGCAATTAACGTCTCATTTCATAATGGATTTTTTGTTTTACTACTGAAATATCGAACATTACTGTATTCGGTATGCGACATTCATGCTCGTCGACACAGAAAATGGTGATTACCATACGGTAAAAGCCGGGCGGAGAGCCATAGACTCGGCGAAGTCTAAGCCGGCCAACGGAGCGTAAGAGCGCATGTCTCGCGAATGTCATGGCGCTCGTTGCTGCCGACGCGGCAACCTCGCAAGGCTCCCCACCAGTCTCCAAGTCCGAGGATATCATGGTACCCCGCCGCTCACGGCCGCCGACCCGCCGAAACAACTCTTCCGTCTCCCCCTCCTCCCCCTCTTCCAACACTGGCACCCAGCCTCCATATCTCTCTCTCTCTCTCTCTCTCTCTCTCTCTCTCCCTTTCTTTCTTCCACACTATACCCTTCATTTCTTATTCATTTAGGCCCCCCCCCCACTTCTTTCTGAGTGGTTTATTCAACGACAGCCCCCGTTACGAGCATACACACTGCATTGTTTAGATAGTATAGCATCCCCATCTGTAGCCCACAAAAGTGAACGTAGCAACCAGAACACAACTATTGTCAAAATGCCCTGGAAGCAGTAGGTTTAGAAGAGATACTTTTTGACTTCGGAGTACGACGAATGATACGTTGCAACTGTTTTTAGTACCGATTGGCCACTGAATAATGTAAAAATTCGAAACATTTGGCTGTATCTATTCCGAAAGACTATGAAGTAGTTCATCACAATGTGTATAAAATGGTTCAAATGGCTCTGAGCACTATGGGACTCAACATCTTAGGTCATAAGTCCCCTAGAACTTAGAACTACTTAAACCTAACTAACCTAAGGACATCACACACACCCATGCCCGAGGCAGGATTCGAACCTGCGACCGTAGCAGTCCCGCGGTTCCGGACTTCAGCGCCAGAACCGCACGGCCACCGCGGCCGGCCAATGGGTATAGTCCAACTGTCTTCCAGTCTCCCGTTCAGAATAGCAGAGACAATACCATCAATAGAAGAATAAGAAAACCAGTGACGTATCTATAAAAACGAAAATAGTATGCCGCGCGGGATTAGCCGAGCGGTCTCGGGCGCTGCAGTCATGGACTATGCGGCTGGTCCCTGCGGAGGTTCGAGTCCTCCCTCGGGCAAGGGTGTGTGTGTTTGTCCTTAGGATAATTTAGGTTAAGTAGTGTGTAAGCTTAGGGACTGATGACCTTAGCAGTTAAGTCGCATAAGATTTCACACGCATTTTTGAAAATAGTTTCCCATGTTTTGTGAACAAGTTAGCAATCAAATATATGTTTAGCCGAGTTGTCAATGCTCCTGACAGCAACACTTGTTAGGAATATTACTTGCATATTAACTTTATCGGCCGTGAGAATAAAAAAAATTCTAAATAAACGGCGTTTGTGGAAATGATTGCGTCCCTTTATTTATTGAGGCTGTCGTGTTCGACTTAACAGTATCTTGATAAAGTTTCAAAGTGGTGCACAGAAAGTTAACTTCCTTTGAACGTTCAGATATAGAACAGCAGGACTTGGACAAATTTTCCATTTAGTGTAATCAATGACAACAGTGTTTACACGTGGATAAATGTAAGATGATTCCCACTGGAAAGAGAAAGAAGCGTATATTTGGTTACATCTTGAGCACGCGATATGCAATTGAACTATCACGTAAAAACAGTATTACTGAAAGCGAATGGAAGACTTATATTTGTTGAAATTATTCTGGGTAACTGTCAATGTCTGTAAAGAAAATGACATACAAGACGCTAGCGAGACCAATTATAGAATAATGCTTCAGTGTTTGTAGTCCTTATGAAGTGGCATGACAGCACACTTAGAAGGAATTCAGAGACTTGCTGCTACGACCGTAACAGGACGGTATAGCCCATACCAAAGTGTAAGCGGTATGTTCGAGGAGCTTAACTGGGAATCCTTGGAACAAAGACGAAATAGTTCTCGCGAAACCCTGTAGGGTATATTTAAAGAATTTATATTCGATGAAGACTGTGCTACCAATATGCTGCCACCAACGCGTATTTCGCGTGGGGATGACGAGAACAAGGTTAAAAGGGATTTCGCGGCATACACATGCAATACAGACACGTCATCCCCTCTCCACCCTCACTCAGTATGAGAATGGAAGAGGGAATAAAGTCGATAATATCGTGCCACCGCCTCCGCCATTCACTGTACACTGGCTTGCAGGGTATGGATATATGTGTAGGACGCAGAACTGTGCACTCAAGAAAACGTAAGAACTTACTACTATACGCGAACATTACGAATCAGTTACAACTGGAGTCAGTCGACTGAAAAACTACGAATGTAACCATATACCACCTATAGGGATTTGGAAAGAAATGACGACATATGCTCGATAGCAGATAAAGTAGGTGACAATCTTCGGTTATTGGTGGGTTTACAGGGGAATTTTGGTTAGACCACAGACTTCTTACAGATAATTCGTGAGACCTATCCTGGAGCATTTATGAAGCGTGTGGGATCCATAACGAATCAGACGAACGGGAAATATCTAACGTATACAAGAAAGGCGTAGTACGAAAAATTACGAGATTGTTTGACTCATGGGAGAGCTCACGGAAATTACGACAAATCTGACTAGGTTTCAAAAACAAGTGTCATTTGAGGAATCTAGGAATACGCTGCAGCTCCCTATGTATCGCTCCCTTGGGGAGCATGTAAATAAGGTTAGACTAATTACAGCGCGTACAGAAGCTTTTACACAGACATGCTTTCCACGCTCCATACGTTAATGGAACGGGAAGAAACCCTAATACGTGGTACACTCGGAACTACCCTCCGCCATGTCCTCCATGAAGGTTTACGTGGTATGGATGCACATGCAGAGTTTAGACGAAAAGCTTAGATGATGTTTGAGTCTTTCGTAGGAGAACAAAAATGACAGTAAAAAATGTTCAAATGTGTGTGAATTCCTAAGGGACCAAACTGCTGAGGTCATCGGTCCCTAGACTTACACACTTCTTACACTAACCTGAACTAACTTATGCTAAAAACTACACACACACACACACACACACACACACACACACACACACACACACACATGCCCATGCCCGAGGGAGGACTCGAACGTCCGGCGGGAAGGGCCGCGCAATCCGCGACATGGCGCCTCAAACTAAACAGCAACTCCGCACTGCAAAATGACAGATGACGAGCATAAGCGATGTGTGTCACGACCCAAGAATCTCTTCATGTGAAAATACATGCTTCAGTCGAAAAAAAGCTCTCGTCCACGTAAAAGATTCGTCCTAAATGAACATTTAGGTTCCCAGCACCATATTAATAAACTAAACAGGACATACTGAAAACTCAGAATATCATTATTGACAAACAGAAAGAAAATTATCGACTGAAGCAGGGTATCATTTCGCCACAGGCTGTTCACTAATAATAAACATTTTTATTTTTATCTGTATACCCGATTGGCCGCTACTGTCGAGAGCACTCATGACGTAACGAACTCTTACAGGACACAATTCAAAAAAATTAAATTTATAATATTAAACTGACTGTAACATCGTAACAAAAAAACAATTAAGGATCATACGTAATCACATGGATTACAATATCGGTACATTAGGTGCGCGTCACAACAGTCAAGACTCATTATACGGCGGTTTTCACGTCTCAGAACAAAGCAGATGCAAGATATTCTACACTCGCTACATATTTGTCTGTTATATTGTGAGTCGTGCACATTGATGTACAATCGGTTTGCTTTTATTTTTACGCGCAGCTAGTGTAAGGAATCGTCATCTATGTAACTATGTATGGTACTTCACAGTTTAAATGCTGCGACTCAACAATCAGCTTGCTATTTTATATTGTATAATTTTTTGAAACGTGTCCCATTTGAGTTCGTTGCTACGCGGGTACTTGAAAATGGCGAAAATGCCGAAACTGATCTTTAGAACAGAATAACAACAAAATTTATGTTTTCATAAGAAATGAGCAATGTTGTACAAAGGAGAGGGAGAATGATACAAGTTGAAGACTCAACGACATCCAGGTCATTAGAAATTGAAAATAAACTTTACATCTGAGCGATCTACCGGGCCTCTGTTAACGTCATACCAGCAGCAGCTTAAACTGAGTCTGAGAAACGATACAATACCTACATCAGGATGTGACATAGATACTTAAAATCTGTTCCATCAGAATGTGAGTCGAGTCGCTCAATAAATGCTCCAACTCTGACTAGATGTTGACGGGATGCAGGTTGTGAAATTTGGATGGGATGGAGGTTATAATCTTAGCCACCATTCATCCCTTTAGAAACGCCCAACAATAGTTAACGAAAACAATACTTTTTGTCGAGAACGTTCTTCATACCTCACCAGCTGCGACCTTTTAATCTCCAAACTGAAGTTAATGACCTCAAATATGGGACACTGGAATTGTCTCTCAAGGCTGCTACGAGTTTCCTTGTAGTGATTTGCGAATTGTGTTACCCCTGCTACAATGTTACTTGAACCTTTCCAGTTGTCTTTTTCAGTGGCGTATTTTATTCGCCACAATTGCAATTTCTAGAAGTATGTTATGTCTGCGCTGGCCACTGTGGCCGAGCGGTTCTAGGCTCTTCAGTCCGGAATCGCGCTGCTCCTTAGGTCGCAGGTTCGAATCCTGCCTCGGGCATGGATGTGTGTGTTGTCCTTAGGTTAGTTAGGTTTAAGTAGTTCTAAGTCTAGGGGACTGATGACCTCAGATGTTAAGCCCCATAGTGCTTAGAGCCATTTTGTTATGTCTGCAAAGGACGGTCGTGAGGGTTCGTCACGATCATGATACGTTTCATCACACTACCGCAGCGCCGATCTCACAGTTTGACGACAGCTACCATAAATGACAACCATATCCACGTTTATGACTGTCATATATAAATTGTGAAAGTCTGACTAGCCCTCACGAGTAAGTTAACTGAACGCCACAGCAGAGCGCAGATTGATGGGCTTCACGCGGGCAGGTAAACACACCAACCGTACAGTAGGGCAGACGTTTGTGGCGAATCCTGACGACTGAACAGTGGTTTCTGCCGTTGTCTTCTTGTTTTTATTTGGGTAACTTCCACCCATGTTATGTCACTGAGATCCTCTCCGAAGGCTCTTCCCAATTCTACATGAAGTACATACTTCCATTAAAATTAAAACAAACTATATCTGTGTAATAATTAGGCAACTTTAATGGTTAAATAGTACTTGGCATACTTCAGAAAAATTCGCCATATTGCTCGCTTTAGCTTACCAAGAACCCCACATTGATGTATCTATACGTTCCGGCTGTGTTTGAGGTCTTACTGGCCTTCCCTTGTAGAGATGACTAAGACAGCGAACAAATTTACAACCGACCCAACGATGGAAATAAGTCCAATTAATATATTTAAGAAGTTTGAAAGACTGTATGGTGGAACTTTAATTAAACTGACAATACAACAAAACGAACAACAAAAACGGGCTAGCAAGACAAATTGATAACGGTGCAAACGTAACAGATATCCTGCTCCATCGGTTCTGTGTAAAATCAGTGCAGCTAGAGAAGACTTGTGGGTTCCAAAAATTTACGGTTTTATGGATTAATTCCACGAAACAAACAGCAATTAACATAAAGTACACTGCCCAACAACAAAAGTGAGGGACCCAGAAGGGGAGGATGAAATTCCAAGGATTGAGAGGCTTTGTGATGTCATTTCAGTTATTACAATAGCAAGTCAAATTTACAAAGAACTTTGTAATACGAGCCTACTTATCTGCAAGACGTTGCATCCCCTTATGACCTGGATGCCTGCACGGATTCTGTTAGAAAGGGTATCACAGCCGCTGTATCCTCTCCTGAGGCAAGTCGCCCCAAGACTGTTTTAACTGGTCCTTGATATTCTGCATACTGGCAGGGACACATCTGCAGATCTTGCTAGCCACGAGAGAACCTTATCATCACGCAAAAAGCTCATAGACACACGCGCCCTTTATTGACGAGCATTGTCCTGCTGAAAAATAGCACCACTATACTGTCGCATGTCAAAGCAGCATGTCCATGACGTATCGTTTTCTCGTCAGAGTTCCCACAATCACAACCAGCCGTGACTTAAGTCATATCTGATGGCTCCCAACACCATGACGCCAGGAGCAACACGTTGGAAAAACGGGACCTCTCCCCAGGTGGCTGTCGCTCACGCCGACAATCATGCCGGGTAGTAAAGAACCGAGATTTACCGTCGAACACGCTGTTACACCATCAGCAGTCCATGCTTCCCACTCACGGCAGCACACCAGGCGCAACCGTTTGTGGTGTTGTGTAGACAACCTACGCGTGGGACGGTAATCCCATATTCCGGCTGCTCGTAGGTCTCCGACTAATGGTATGCGATGACAATATTACAAAAAGTCCATTACGTTTCCTCGGATGGCAAATGCACATGTGAAGGCGTTACGATGTGCTTGGCGCACAGTACGGCGAACCGCTCCTGGTGGCCAGACGTAGTCAACCGTTACCTTAACGACAGATATACGCGTCCTCCCTTTGTCTTGCAGTCCAATATCAGTTTATGTCACATCCGAATGCCCTACAAATCTGCGTACTGCACGATTCAGCCAGCGGACCAAATGGAGACTCGCAATGATGCACCTTTCAGACTATGCCAGGTGCTGATAATGGTGTCTCACTGAAGTACAGTGACATCTCCGCGCACTTCACAGTGATCACTTAATACGTGACACTGTTCGCGCCCCTTATATCGACTACCAGGCCTGGTAACAGCATCAGACGAAAAAAAAAAACGCGAAAGAAAAAACCACCAAACACGAACAGAAAACACCAAACGCGAAGAAAATTAATGCACTCTGGTGGTCGTTCTACCTGTCACAGAAAATAACAACTGTTGAATCATTTACACACTCGCCCATGGTGTGTACATGTACGAAATGCCATTGACATCCGACCATGTTCTCTCGGTGCTTCACATTTTTTTGGTTAGGCAGTGTATGATCGATATTCTAGTTGTGGAAACATGTTTCACAAACGCTTCAAATAAGATGCGTAAAAATTTTTCTTTTGTTATCTTTGACCAGAGGCGCCAACGCTAATTAACCGAAATTGTGTCCCAACTTTGAATTCCAAGTCATTTCTTTGTTACATTGTGTATTTTAGAGAATCTGTGGTATAGACCAGTGTTTTTCAGTCTTTAGTATTCGCGTCCCAATTTTCAGTCATAATTTTCATCTCACCCCCACACCCCTTTTTGGTTCAAATGGCTCTGAGCACTATGGGACTTAACATCTGAGGTCATCAGTCCCCTAGAGCTTAGAACTACTTAAACCTAACTAACCTAAGGACATCACACACATCCATGCACCAAGCAGGATTCGAACCTGCGACCGTAGCGGTCGCGCGGTTCCAGACTGAATCGCCTAGAACCACTCGGCCACATCGGCCGGCGCCACACCCCTTTTCCTCGTATGATAGCTATATACATACGACGCTGAATGTACAAAGTTACAAACCTTACAAATTACCAAAAATAAGTAAAATTTTTGCTGTTTCGCAACGCCGATCGGCTACATTGACAAAACTAGAATCTGTGGCCATCTATCGCTACCTGTCTGACAGGTAGCGGGCAAAAATACTCCCGAAGGTCTCTCAACTGCGTAAGCAGTAGTCTATGAAGACATCACACCAAGTGGCGAAACCAAAAGACAGTTTAGTAATAAACTGCTCTTTGAATTCTGGGCAGGGGTGGATGAAGAGTTTCCTGTAGTAAAAACAAGAGCGTTTCGCGTGCTATTACCATTTTCAACATCCTGTCTTTCGCGAAACCAAATTTTCTGCGTTGACTGCTTTGAAGACCAAATATAAATTTCAGCTAAACATAGAAAAGAAGTCAGTGCGTCTATTTCTAATATTAAACCCTTCTTCGAAAAACATTACTCTGCAAGCCAGGGCCAAGGAAGTTATTATTAATTAAAAACTTTTTTTTAACTTGATACTGAATCGTAAATTATTGAACGCAGTTTGTAGTACTGCTACAGTCCCATTTATAAACGCATTATATCAGTGTAAACGTGAATTTTGGTTTTTGTTGTGTCAGAATATATTTTTTCTTTAGCTAGCGCACCCATTCATTGTTATCACGCCCCCAACCCACCCCTCCCCTAATCACCAAGGACCCCACCCTCCCCCACAGACAGAATCGCTGTTCTAGATTAGTAGCACTTACACGACGCCAACACATTTCGTTACATAGGACTTGCCTGTTGTGCGCAACTATAGGATATGATTGCGCAATCTGCAGTAAAGCAGGTCATTCCGTTATCACAGTCACAACGGAAAGATTAGTTACGCCGCGTGTTTCTGTAAGTCCGACGGCAAACATTTCGCAGCGAAGTACACAGTTCCTTGTCTCTCACCGAACGAGGTTCATATCTCCGCGCTATCAGTATGATTCAGGTTTTCCTTGATTTTATGTATCTCTCTAGGCGAACGCCGAGACATTTCATCCGATATGGTCAAGGTGGATTCTTTCCAGCACTTTTACCGCATATGAGTTAGTGCTGCAACTTATGTCCTTGGCGATGAAGACCAAGTTGAACGGTAATCGTCTGCCCGTCAGTTCGTCCACGTCTATAGGCCACTCGTTTTTCTAATTAATATTGGAAAAAAAAATAGGTCGAAGTGGGATACACAAATTTTTCCGTGGCTGTTAAAAACAATGTGTTATTGCGAGGTTAAGCTAAGTCCACCCCCCCCCCCCACACACACATATATACATACACACACAATTACAAAGCCTCCACCAGCTTGAACAGTCCCCTGCTGACATGCAGGGTCCATGGATTCATGAGCTTGTCTCCATACCCGTACATGTCCATCCGCTCGATACCAGTCGTCAACAGTCCAATGTCGGTGTTGACGGGCCCAGGCGAGGCTTAAAGTTGTGTCGTGAAGTCATCAATGGTACACGAGTGGGCCTTCGGGTCCGAAAGCCCATAACGATGATGTTTCGTTGAATGGTTCGCTTGCTGACAGTTGCTGATGGCTCAGGATTGAAATCTGCAGCAATTTGCGAAAGGTGTGCACTTCTGTCACGTTGAACGATTATCTTTAGTCGTCGTTGGTCCCGTTCTTGCAGGCTCTTTTTCCGGCCGCAGCGATGTCGGAGATTTGATGTTTTACCACATTCCTGATATTCACGTACTCTCTTGAACTGGTCATAAGGGAAAATAACTCACTTTATCGCTCGCGCGCCGACTGTAACAGCACGTTCAAACTCACTTAAATCTTGATAACCTGCCATTGTAGCAGCAGTAACCGATCTAACAACTGCGCCAGACACTTGTCTTATGTAGGCGTTGCCGACCGCAGCGCTGAGTTCTGTCTGTTTCCGTATCTCTGTATTTGAACACGCATGCCCATACCAATTTCTTTGGCGTTTCAGTGTAGATTATACTTACTAATCTGAGTGTGACCGCTCGTTGCCCTTTTCCCGGAGGTGGTCAAGGATCTGAGCTAAGTCAGAGTAGGGAAACATGATCTGGACAAATTTATCTCACACGCCTGTATTAGGGAGGTTAGGAACAGTTTTCTATGGGAAATGTCAAGAACTAAATGCAGAGAACACAAAAATACTCTGCTCTCCCCTCTATTACATCACTTGCAACAATCGCAAGGATAATACCCGGGAAGATGCGACATCTTTGAACTGGAGAGAAGCTCTTTCTATTCTTCCGGACGGACTCAATGAATAAAAATCAGCGGAAGCCAACGAAACGTTCTCCTGCCTCATACGTAACGATTGCATATATTGATTCAGTTCCAGGTCAGAAGGTACTGACGGACTGATTATCCTCAGATTATAAAAGTCCACTGAGTTGAATTTTTGGCTGGTCGCTCAAGCTCTGGTAGGATAAGGATGGTTTTGAGGAACCATGCCAGAATTTTCCTGAAATTATTTGAGAAAACCAGGGAAAATATAACCGGAGGGCATTTGAATCTAGCTTCTTTCGAATATGAGTAACGTGTCTTACATCACTGATCTTCGTCTTTCTGCTTAATCAGTTTCATTTCCGCCACTCAAACATTGGAGTCATTTACATTAAGTGTTTCGTTAACAGAAGTCCATCACTAATAATATCCTTGTTGCACTGAATTTTAGATTAAAAAGCTAGGTTCATTTCTCTCTCATTCTTTGGAGCACCGAATACTCATCTAAGGTAGAATACGTACAAGTATCGCATTTTAATTCGACATCATGCTTATTTTTAAGAATCTGTGCTTTGGAGTATCAGAAATGTGGAATTCACGCGCTGTTAAGCATGATGTTATTGATGCTTCAAGTAAGTGTGCACTACGGGAACAGTCACTATGTTTCAAATACTATTAAGCCATGTCACTACTGTCATTACGTCGCAGCTACATCGTCAGAATATATAGTGGCGTAAACAGATTTAAACCCAACAAATCACAGAACCCCTACGTTAAGCGATTTCATAAATAAGATCCGCTCGTCTGATACCCTGAAAAGCATCTTCCACAACATGTTTAAGTTTCAAAGCTGAGGCACATCGCACTTACGAATATCCCTGCGTATAAAAATTTATAGGAGAAGTATAAAGACTGATATAACTTGGCGGCAGGTTATATTCACTTTGAAGCCTATCGCATGTGGAGTGAGAGCAATTTTGTAATTACAACTCAAGTTATTTAACACATTCGGTCTCTCCCGAAAAACGTACCACGAGAGAAGCAACTACACTGGATTCCTTTGCATAATATTACGCATACAAGACGAAGGAACTTTCATGTTTACGTCATGTAGACGAAGATGTCTTAGGTAGCGAGTACACATTTGATTAGGAGAAGGACGTTTGCTTTAAATGACTTCAGGGAAGATCTAAAAACCTAAATCTGACCAGCCGGACTGATATTTGAACAGCCGTTCTCAAGAATGCGAGACCAGCGTGCTAACGTCTGCGCCACCTCACTGTACATGCGAGTGTGGTAACAAAATCCAGATTAGTACCGTGAAGAATAAACATTCGAAGAATAACATGGAACAAGTGATTAGGTGTGATTTTATTTCGGAAGACTGTAAAAATTATTCTAGTTTTGTGTCAAGAAAGTACGTGGTATCATTCACACGCTGACACGATATGTAAGACATTCAAAGACAATTAAAACCAAACATTTATTCTAACTGTTATTCTCTGCATTGCCAGGAAGCATCTGTTCCGAAGAAGCTTGCTAAAAATTGAAGCTACAGATAGGAAATATTAGTTTCAGAATAATAAAATCTAAAAACCCGACCAGAAAGTCGTGTGTGTTAAAAGTGCAGCTTCCGGGACGAATGTGGCAGGCGAATTAACGCTGAGGGTTGGTGTGCCAGCCAGCGTAGATGTTGTTGTTACGCGATTTCCCCACATCCAACTAGGTGAATATCAGCTGGTACCCTAGTCCCGCCTCAGTTGCAGGATTCGTAAACGATTTACAAAACTAACTTTCACTTTCACATGAATGACGCTACAGGCTGACACTTGGAGTATACACATTCCGTCCCGGAGGTAACGGTGTGGCGACAGGAAGGGCATCCGGCCATCCTTTACATGAATCATGCCAAATTCGTTAATAACCATACCGACCCTGCACCACTGCGGGGCTACGGTACAAGAAAAAGAAGATAATTACATCGAAAGCAAAATGAATGAGCGGTATTGAACATGGAGCACTAGAAGAACCTATTGCCGCTTTGAGCAGCAACTTCTTAACATACATACTTACAGAAATGAATGCCAGTTATTCTCATATTAGCCGAGCGGTCAGAGGCGTCTTGCCACGATTCGCGCGGCTCCCCAAGTCGGAGGTTCGAGTACTCCCGTTTGGTCCCATAGGAACTTACCACAAAAAAATTCTTATATTTACTACAAAAGAATACTTACATAGTCATGGAACGCCTTCGCTTCGCTGGAATGCTCGCAAGTATCCCTCCGTTCTGGCGCCGCACAATACAGATCCCAAAATACACTGTAACAAATAGAAACATTTCAGAATCATCATTCCATCCATCAGTATGAGTAGACCGAATTACTCTAAAATTTAGTTTTTATTATGAGGGAAGATGTCTGTAATAATTCTGTTGAAGATACCAACAGACCTCATGTAAACGAAATGGAATACGAGAGACAATGAACCCGTGCGGAAATATGAAATATATTCGATTCCCACTCCTGCCTACCTGGTAAAATACTGGTGCGAATGAGTGTCGAGATGGCTTTTTTTTTAAAATAAAAGTCACATGGAATTCATTCTCGTTCCTCTTTAGTCGGAGAAACTATCCAAATTTGCTTCGCGAGGCGTCGAATAGCAAAATCATGACCTACAAAACAGCAACAGATCTAAATTCCACTAGGTTTCTCGTAATATGCTTCCATCACACGAACGAGCGATGCATGACCAAGAACTCTTTAAAAGTTCAAATTGACAAAGTCCAAAATTCTCTGCCAGGAAAATCGAACTTTAAAGGCCTTCACGGGAAACAGAAGAAAATAAGACAACATACTCGTGAGGGAAATTAGAGAAACATAGCATGCGATCTCAACATACTGTTAATTGCTGAAATTGATTCGACATCATACACGAGATATATAAAATGAATGAAATCGTTCTTTGACTTCCACTATCTTAATAAGAAAACGTGTGGTCACAAAATACTGCTTCAGGCAAGCAGATATGAAGTTTATATTTAAATCAAACAACGGCACTATAACAGTATATCGTAGATTTACTTCTTCGTTACTTTGTTTGTAAACAACTGGTATTCCCGTGGAACCTAGTAAGTACATCCAAGTGTGACGGTGTCTTTCGTCCTAATTGTGAATTAAGAACAGCAAGAATGCGATAGATTAACTAATGAAGAACTGATTGTGAGTTTACAAATAAGTGAAGCACCAAAACCTGTCTGAAGCTACTTGTGTATGACATTTCTGGAGCCCAAAAACCTGATAAGTTGGAATCAACATGGGTTCCTTAAACAACGATTATGTGAAATCCAGCTCTGTTCGTCCACGAGACTCAGAAATGAATGAACAGAGACGCCTAGGCAGCTGCCGTGTCCCTTGACTTCCGGAAGGCATTCGATACAGTCCCGTACTGCCGCCTAATAAACAAAATACAGGCATGTGGAGTATCAGAACAACTGTGTTACTGGGCTGAAGAGTTTCTACCTGACAGAACACAGCTTGTTATTCTTAACGGCCACAAGTCTTCAGACGTAAAAGTTACTTCCGGCGCGTCCCAGTACAGTGTTATACGGCCATTACTTTTCACAATACGCCTTATGAATAAGATCGATAATGCTCTGAAATTATACGTATAATACTTAAGACATACCGTCCGATATTTAATTGATATTGGGTACAGCAGGTGGTGCCTTGCTTCTGAAGTTCCTTAATTCTGATAACAGTGTCTCTCAATGCGTTGCGTCACCCATCTCGTTGGCCAGCCTAGATAGTTTCCTTACAGTATTCCAACTGTCACCAAACCTCATCATGTCGTGTACCGCAGTTTCGAGTTAATATCGTGCAACAAAAGTAAACGCGAAATTTCTGACTAAAATAGTTGAGAAGTATTTAGTAAAACTTAAGTATCAATTGTAGTCGAGCAGTATTCATTTCGAGAAATATGGAAAGCATTGCACCTGAAACTATCTAAGGACTGAGTTCCTGCCCTGAACTCCTTTAATGGAAAGGATTTTAACGTTTCTCAATAGCGCAGTCCTTGTCACCTTGACAGATTCGTTATTTATGTGGCAGTAAGAATTATCTGGACGTGGCTAAGGAAGATTCATTTTCATGGGTACTCGCTACTACAGAAGAACTACTTTATAACGATACAGGAGTATAGCCGTATTATAGGCCTACGAATCATAAATGCCTTACTGTCTACACTACATGAACACACACTGTAAAATCTGCCTACTAATATAACAACACCTGATTAATTTTCAGGGGCACCTAATTTTCCTAATGCCGCTAGAACATCATTTTTTGCACACCTATCAACGTAACTAGCGAGCGACTTGGCGCAACTGTTATGATCTCTTATTTGGATGAAAATCCCCGTCCGCCAGTCCCTAGTTGCCCGTCCTACACAACTGCTCCGGAACCCTGAAGAGTTAATAGACGATTCACAAATTACAAAATTATGTATGTGACGTCTCTGTGTCACCTAGTTGTGTTAGGTTAAAGCATCGAACTGATACTCTACGGAAAAGCTATGCTCATATGAAAGAAACTCCTGGCTTATGCTAACAGTAACTTCCGGCAAGTGCATGCAGTGTGAATCGACGTGGAGCGCGAGAAACTGACTGTCGAGTGTCTAGTAGAACTAGTCTTCAGATTGTTGGCGAAGGTGGTACAGTGCAGTGGCCGCATAGCAGTGCGCTCAAAGATGATGTGATCGAGAGCCAAGACAAGAGGAGCTTGATATCGTGCGTACCATAGGTCTTCCTGTCTTTAAAAAGGCAGACTCTATTGTCACGTACCCTGACGTAAAATGATGTCGCGTTGTAGATGAAATTTAAGTGAAAAGAGGACAATGACTGAACGGTACAGCTGAGGTGAACCGAATCTTGGGTAAAAATATCTACCTGACAACCTCGAAGACTAGGAAGGGTAACAATGTCTGGAAAAGGAAGTCGGCAACAACTAAAACCTGTAATTTCCCTTCGCGTCTCCCGTTCTGAGCCGGCCGAAGTGGCCGTGCGGTTAAAGGCGCTGCAGTCTGGAACCGCAAGACCGCTACGGTCGCAGGTTCGAATCCTGCCTCGGGCACGGATGTTTGTGATGTCCTTAGGTTAGTTAGGTTTAAGTAGGTCTAAGTTCTAGGGGACTGATGACCTCAGCAGTTGAGTCCCATAGTGCTCAGAGCCATTTTTTTCTCCCGTTCTGATTTGTTATTTAGGTTTACATACGTATGTTCCTTCTTCGTAAAATGCCACACATGCCGGAAAGACATCTATGAATATGTAGATTAGGCAGTAACGTCATACTTTCAGACATACCAGAATTGTTACTTTCGCGCAGTCATGCCAGTCAACGCACATTATTGGTGGTTAATACGGAATACAAGCTGTGATACATCAAAAACAGAAAAACAGATGTAAGAAAATAATTTGTGATGATGGACGAGTTTCCATGTCCAGGAGCTTCGACAGACTTAGAATTATGCTAGGGCGGTTTCCACCTGCCATTTAACAGGAAGTCATTGATCAGAGTACACGCATAGTCCGCATGTTAGTTGGACGCTGTACGCAAGGTAGATATGGTCACATTCACGGATCCATCTTACAGATACAATGATACTGGTCACTCACTTATGACCACTTATTTAGACTGTAAACTGGGTGGGCCATGTCATCTCTGTTTGCAACGAAATGTCGCCCTCAACACCAGCTCATACCAGTGAGAATTGCTATGTAGCAGGTAGCCGGCATCCGAACGCGATATCTAAACGAAAGTATTTATCAGGAGTATTCTGAGTCGATATTGCAAATATCTGTCCTGTATCCAGAGCTCCTGTAGTTACATGTCGGTATCCAGGCGAGGTGCCGCGCGGAATGGCCGCGCGGTTTAAGCGCCATGTCACGGATTGCACGGCCCCTACCGCCGGAGGTTCGAGTCCTCCCTAGGGCATTGGTGTGTGTGTGTGTGTGTGTGTGTGTGTGTGTGTGTGTGTGTGTGTGTGTGTGTGTGTGTGTGTGTGTGTGTGTGTGTGTGTTGTTCTTAGTATAAGAAAGTTTAAGTAGTGCCTAAGTCTAGGGACCGATGACCTCCGTAGTTTGGTCCCTAAGGATTTCATACACATTTGCAAATTTGAACATCAAGACGAGGAAACGACAAACCGTCGGCTGTGAGAAATTTCACATCTTTAGATTTCATTTTAATAGCTCCGGCCGTGAAACCAACTTCTTTTTTCATTGATTACTTAAAGAAACTGATGTCTCTTCTTTCTTGCGCTGCAGGTAATTGCAGAGCCAGATATTAGTCGTTTCCCATGACCTGTGCACATTCCTCAACTAACATTTGAGTGACATACTCTGTACTGCTGGTAATACAGTCCAGTCCAGCATAAACAATGCCACTGGCGTCCTGACGACCTTTGACTTCTGGTCTCAATCCCATAGCATTAATGAAGTTACGGATTATTGAAGGACTCCTGGAATTTTCACTCGGTGTCATTCCCTTCATTACATGAACCAACAATACCACTCCATTCTCGGTAACAAAGCTAAGTGTTCACATGCAAATACCTATTAGGAAAAGAGGTTTTATGTGCCATATTGTAAAACACATAGTCTTAATTATATCTGTATGCAGGACGCCTGTGTACTGAGAAAAGGAACAAAAACAACAGATATCCTCACAGCTTAAGATCTTTAGCGATGATAATAAAAAGAAGAATGAAAATTAATTTTTAACATTCTAATCCGACGAGGCGATTGGAAGACGGAGGTCAAGCTCGGAGAAGAAGATGAGGTACGGCATCTGCCGTATCCTTTCGAAAGGAACCACCCCCGCATTCGCCTTAATCGAGTTTGGACAGTCAACGAACTCTTCTTTTTTTCCAACATAACTGCCTATAGGTCGTCGAACAGTACAAATATTTAGCGCAAAGTTTAATATCCAGATAAAAGAGCTATGCAATAACTTTAATGATGTCTGCGACTCTCACAGTCAGAAATGTTCAGGAACAGCAATATACTCACAACTCTAGGTACACTAGTTTACGATTATTACCAATGGCTACCTTACAAGGTATTACAAATTACTTCTTGACAGAAAACTGAAACCAGCAAGAGCGTACCCATTATCTGAGATAGGTGGCTGGGAGCAGCTCACAGTGTGTGACGAAATAGTTCTGAGATTTCTCCGACAGCTGCCTCAGGGGACATTTGTTCGAGAAAGTAGTGTTATATGGTTCAATTAATTTAAATCCGTAAGATGTACGATTCACCTGAAGACCGGAGTGGAAACTGAAACCAGCAATAGAAAAATTTAATTCAAAACTTCGGAACGTGGCATTCCTAAAAAAAATTTATTGCATCAACGAAGCTTTTTGAAAGGACTGGACCAGTGTAACATCTCCGATTAGTCAGTTTCTCTTTTAGACACACCTGGCTAGTTATTTGTGCAATACATTTTGAACAGTGAAACTATATTTAACGGTTACCGGTAATCGGACAAAGTTGTTAACACTAAGGTAAATAAGAAGCAGAGGCACAGTATAGAGCAAGGGGGGCTATCAAAAAGTTTCCTTTAGAAGGCTGTCTAGAGTCGTTATGCCAATCAAACAAAATTGCCGTAAACATTCAGCCAATCATCCCACCGACGCACCAGGTTGGTAAAATACGGTGCCCTGCTGCGTGAAGTAGTCCATATCTGCCTGCTACACATCCTCGTCCGACAGGAATCGTCGACCCTTCAAGGCATTTTTTAAGAGACCGTAGGCTTGTAAACCGCATGGGGAGAGACATCAGGACTATAGAGCGGGTGCTGGAGTGTCTCCCACTTGAGTTGACGTAACTTTTGCCTTGCGACATTTGCCATATGGGGACGTCCGTTATCATGAAGCACAAGCACCCCTTGCTGCATCATTCCACAGCGGTGGTTTTCGACATATATGCTGCCCCACACACATTCTTCGTTCCCCGACGAGTGTCTACCTGTGGTTCTCCTTTTGCAACCAAGAAATGAATAACAGCACATTAGTCCTGTCTACACTCATTCTGTAATAATGTCGCCGTAGTTCACGTTTCAAATGTGTATGAATTCCGAAGGGACCCAACTGCGGAGGTAATCGATCCCTAGACTTACACAATACTTACACTAACTTAAACTAAGTTAGGCTAAGAACAGCAATACACACGCATGCCCGAGGGAGGACTTGAACCTCCGGCGGGAGGGGTCGTGCAATCCGTGACATGGCGCCTCAAACCACGCCGCCACTCCGCGCAGCTTCACGTTTCCGTGCTTACCACATGCACAACGGAAAGACACGACTGCTACACTAATCCCTTGCCTACATGTAGGTCCTTATATACCCACACTAGAGTCGCGCTACGTTGCATATTCGCTGCAGCATCGCTCTGAAACGGAAAATGTTTGAACGTTCCTTACAAATCGACTCTCATCCCCATTTTCTAGAAACGATTCACTTGAGTTTCGAATTCGCGCGTGAAACTGTCCTCGCCGCATTCGATGACTGTGCACTCGAGCCATGAACAACAGTCGTGATGCCTTGTTTATAATTCAGTGCGAACACGCGACCGCAAGAAACTAATCTGGAAGAAAAAAAAATCGCAACACACAGGAGGAGTTGTACTACAAACTGAAGTTGGTAGGCATGTTTCTACATATGAAAGACGTCCGTCCGCAGCTCGTGGTCGTGCGGTAGCGTTCTCGCTCCCCACGCCCGGGTTCCCGGGTTCGATTCCCGGCGGGGTCAGGGATTTTCTCTGCCTCGTGATGACTGGGTGTTGTGTGCTGTCCTTAGGTTAGTTAGGTTTAAGTAGTTCTAAGTTCTAGGGGACTGATGACCATAGATGTTAAGTCCCATAGTGCTCAGAGCCATTTGAACCAACCAAAGACGTCTATTCAAACTTCGCGCCAGTCGCTTAAGAGTGGCGTCAGTAGCGCCAATTTGAGGATGCTAATCAGGTTTGCTTTAAATACATGTAACGGTCGGGAGGGATAGTTACCGTCGAAATTGGACGTGGTGAGTAAGAACACCTTTAAGGCGACAAAGACGTCATTATCAACACCTCCTTGGCAGGAATGTAGCCGCTCCATGACTGCTGGCAGCAGGAGAATGTACGGTCTCAAGAAGACGACCACGTGGCACTACCGGGAGGAATGACCGTCGTGTTCACCGTGGGGCTCTGGCGAATCGTACTGCATCTGCAGCAGCAATCTAAGCAACAATTGGTACCACAGTGACAACGAACTGTTACAAATCTTTTACTTCGAGGACAGGTCCCGGCCAGACGCCCTGTGGAGTGCATTCCACTGATTCCAAACCACCGCCAATTTGCGACATCAGTGGTGTCAAGTGAGAGCTCCTCGAGGGCAGGGTGGAGGTCTGTTGAGTTTTCTGATGAAAGCTGGTTCTGCCTCAATGCCAGTGATGGCCGTGTATTGGTTAGGAATTTGGGGGCCTGCAACCAACTTGTCTGCGCGCTAGACACACTATACCTACACATGGAGTTATGGTCTGGGGTACGATTTCGTATGACAGTAGGAACACTCTCGTGGTTATCCCACGCACCCTGGCTGCAAACTTGTACGTCAATCTGGTGATCCCACCTCTTGTGCTGCCATCTATGAACAGCATTCCGGGGAGGAGAGTTTCCAACAGGATAACGCTCGTCGACATACCGCTGTTGTAACCTAACATGCTCTACAGTGAGTCGACATGTTGCCTTGGCCTGCTCGATCACCGAATCTCTCTCCAATCGAGCACATATGGGACATCATCGGACAGCTCCAGCTTCATCCACAACTAGCATTAACCGTGCTTGTAGTGACTGACGAAGTGCAGCAGGCATGGAACTTGATCCCACAAACTGATATCTGCCACCTGTACAACATAATGCCTGTGCTTTTGCATGCTTGCATTCAACCGCCCAGTGGTTACACCAGTTATTAATGTACCAGCATTTCACATTTGCAATGGTTATCTTCAGTTTACGTTAACCTGTGATCTTACAATGTCAATGACGTAAATAAGTTACCTAGATAAATGTAGTCCCGAAATTTCATTAGTCTACATTGATGATTATTTGATATTGCAATTTTTTCCGTCAGTGTATTACACCATTTAATGCACTATCAGTGTTTATTAGCAGAAACTGAATTTCACCTGCACGTTCATGAACTTACAAGGACACACTAATGCCATTACATTCTGTAGATAACAATTTCAGCGTCTGTTCGAAGTTTTCTTTTCTCCTGTTCCCTACTGTTTATCCTGTCCTGCACAGGGTTCGCTTTTCAGGATTTAGCAAATCTTATTCATAATTTATCTTTGTGACCGAATGCTCTCCCTGACGCCACAGCTGTCAATGGACGTCTGTCTGAATAGCATGAATTTGTTCTGTGTGGTATCGTATTTTAACTATTTGTGTACAATGTTATCAGAGGCGGAAACGGGGGCACAGCCCAACATTTGCCTACACGGGCTTAGGAAACCGCCTAAAAATCAGACTTAAGCTGGCCTGTGTACCAGCCCACGGTCACTTACCCGCCACGCGTTTTCGATTCGGGTCTGGTTCACCTCCCTGTCTCGAAAACTGGAGCGCTACGCGTTACCTTGTACGAACAGATCAGTTTCTGCGCAACACATATGAAACAAAAGAAGTAATCGTACGAGCTTTGAGTAAGAATGAAAATGTGCATTACGAAGCCACATCATTAAGATTGCGCTATTTTCTTTAACACTGACTGCCTTTCCCGTAACCCTTGCCGTTTCCGTTGCAACATAATGACCGATCGAGCCCTCAATATAAGTGATTTAGCATTTAAAGGCAGGAGAAAATGTTACACCTTCAAATCACGGAATCGGCTGTCTACCGAAATTTTCGCGCCCCGTCAGTTGATGGGACTGGCAATTAAGGCGTTAAATGTGTCGACATCTATACCTCGTAAGGACTGTAAATTTCTACATGGCCAAAAAAATTTTTGTCGCGCACCCAAACTATATGATTTCATTTCTATGAATGACGATATACTTATTTACTGCTATGCATACTACTACGTTGTAGATACTTTTGCAAGTAAGGATTGATCTCTGATGTCAGATTCAGTTTTGATCAACAAAACAGGAAATGAAGAAGCACGAAACTGCGGTAACTTTAGGAAGGATTCCTGCTGTTACGGCATTCCATTACTGACTTCTGTTGCTTTAACGGCTTATGAAGCTGACTGTTTCATAGACCTCTAGGTTTTAACTTTTGACCCCTCTCAATGGACTGTGTATTATTTTTATGCTCTTACATCTAAATATTTTAGCGTTCATACGCCGTTTGAATTCTACAGCCTTTAAATGCAGATTTTGACCGTGTATCTTCTGCCAACTCTTACCAACCCTACGAAAATAAGAACCCATTTGTGTCCTTACGGAAACCGGATTTTTTAGAATATCAATCCAATGAATACGTATGTTCAGTAGATATATCCTTAAGTTCCGCACAGAAATATAAACAGATTGCCGGCCGGTGTGGCCGTGCGGTTCTAGGCGCTACAGTCTGGAGCCGAGCGACCGCTACGGTCGCAGGTTCGAATCCTGCCTCGGGCACGGATGTGTGTGATGTCCTTAGGTTAGTTAGGTTTAATTAGTTCTAAGTTCTAGGCGACTGATGACCTCAGAAGTTAAGTCGCATAGTGCTCAGAGCCATTTGAACCTATAAACAGATTTTCACTGCTATCTGCAATACGATACCATAACAGATACGAAGTGCAAGATAGGTAAGAGTCATTTCATGTACCACTTAATGCTAGAAACTTAAAGAATGAAAGAACTTTAATTCCACAGCAGAGTTTAAAATGATACGAAACATACTGACGCGTCAAAGCTATTTGGCTGTACTAGTGCTCTAACACTTGCTTGTAACTGACAAAGCTCTGAAGATACCTAGATACTCACCAAGACCCACTTTTAAAAATACCGCAGGGCAGCGACTATGTGCCCTCGAAGAAAGGATACGACGAAGAATGGCTGCTGGTCCAAAAGGGCATGCAAGAGAACGTCGCGAAACGTAGATGGAGAACTCAGTCGGTAAGAATGCTGGCCGTGAGAGGCTAGGGTCCACGTTCTGGTCCCCGCCCTGCAAACATTTTTAGTCTGTCAGGGAATTTCGCAGCTCTTTTTCCCGCAAGTTATTTTTCTCTTTAAACTGAAGCTATTTAATGCGCTATTAAGCATTGCCCCAGAGAAGTAGTCATTTATCAAAAATTTACCCACTATAGACAGATAATAATGCAAAGTTGCATACTGTCAATAAATTCAGTAATGAAAATTTATGTGAACATTCTTCCCAAAGAATCTTTACTCTTTTCACTTTGGTACATCTCTATTCCCTCTTGATCCGAAGCCATATACTAATTACGCCCAAGCACAAGACTTACAGGTGAATTCTGCACCAATTCTACGCCATATGAAATGCCATTTCAGGCAAACGAGAGACACGTACACTCAATAGTTTCGCCACTGAGAAGTATGTTTTTACTTATTCGAGATGAACTTGGCTTGAACGCGGAGCAAAGACACGACAGCCCGAGAGACTATTTGAGGTAACTCAATTCGCACAAGTTACATCATACCGGTGTGTCAGTTTACGCACGTCGAAGGTATCTTCTGTTTCGCCTCTGTTGTCGGCGGCCATACAAGCAGGATTTATATTATACACCTTTATTATTGCTTAGAGTGCACGACCTTATGACACATTACACTTGAGTAAGCAAATAAGCAGGCAAGTCACACATATACAGTCTTTAGCGTGATGATAAATATTACCAACGAAGAGTTAGTTTAGGTTTTGTAAATATAGGCTGCCCACAGTTTTGACAACAAAAAAATCACTTATGGCTACATTATTCGTTTAAGCCTTTCACTGCGCATTTAGCCTGAGCAGCCGCCTGTCATATGCGGGTAATTTCAGTGTGGTGCGTATACGGACGACTGTAGCAGCGTATCATTGTTGAGAAAAAATTAAAACGCAAAATGCATCATCATAGTGTTAAACCGATTCTTTTTTTAATCTTTATAGATACACTTTTTCAAAAGGGTATTTTATTAGGAGAAAAAAATACTTAGGTTATTTTATTAGGAGAAAAAAATACTTAGGTTATTACATTAGTAAAACTTCGAAGGGTGCTATTTTTCCGAGACAAAACTTCAAACATAAAGGCGCATTACACTTTATATAAATGTACCTAAGGTCACTTCACTTGTCATATTTTGCACATACGATACGCGTTCTCTCAGCAGTCTCCTTCTTTGATGTTTCTGGGATTAACGGGGTAAAGTGCCGCTCGGTTCGGCGTAAGGGATTAACACAATCAGCCGATCTCCTTCCACGATGGCCCTCTGTTTGCGGTCAGTGGTGAATCTCTAGGATCTTCTTTGAGAGTTTCTGATGAGAATTAGGTGCCGAAATATTTCTTCTCGTTTGAGTTTCTTATAACGCAGTCGCGTTCAGCAGAGTCACATCCATCAAATGAAAAATACTTTTTTATATCCTATTGAAGTTTCTCGCACACATTCTACTGAACTTAGCATCATATCTCTCCTGTCGACGGCCCCCTATTTTCATTTTAGCTTAAGATGCAAGCTTGTTTCAATTTGGCTTCATTTGTGCTTGTCAGTTTTGTCAGTCGTTATAGTTTCACGAGTTCTAAGCACATCACTTCCCGCTTTTACCATTTGTTACCATAGCTACGTCGTTCGCCGTCATGACTGGACAGACTGTGTCAGTGCTACAGCTTGTCCTGCAACCTGAGAAGAGCAGGAAGTGTATTTGTTGACAAACTTGATCTCACCTGTTATAAGATTTTTTAAAGAAGCAGGCATACCTTTACGGTTTCTCCTTACAGTTCCACACGCATTAGCCACTCTGTCATGCAGATAAGCAAATAATACTAATTATCAAAATACAGTGTATGATATTTACCAAGATACCGTTCTACTACAGCAAGAACAATGCTTCTAGGTATTCCAACATTTCCACAAAAATGTCCGCTGCTGCACCCACAGAAATAATACAGTCAAGAATATACCCAGTTTCACAATCATACAATACAAAAAGTTTTATGCAAAATCTATGGCGTTTGGATGAAATCAACTGTTTGAAGATGACTCGATCTTTGTACATAACTAAACTTTCATCAATGCACAAAGTTTTAAAAGGATGGAAAAATCTCTAAATACTTTTCTTAAATGATCCACAATGCGCCTAATTTTCCAGATTTTATCATCTCCAGGGCCCTCATTGTTACCAAGAAAGTGTAACATCATTAGTAACATAAGGTACTACTATTGGATTAAACACTAACGGGTAGTTCGTCCAATAAATGTTTTACCTCATTTTTTCCCACTTGAGCCATGAGAAAATTTACGGCAAGGAAACAATAAATTTCATTACACTGCGAATTTCCATCGTCACAGTTTTTACTTATCACTATCGTCGTCGTCGTAAAGGCACTTGTAATTCAGATTAAATTGCTCAGCTACATAGTTAACACTTTCTTTGCTAAAAATGACTTGGAAGCAGTCATACACAGTAGATGAATAATCTAAACTTGCGATTTTGCAAACGAAATGACTGTTACCGAAATTATATACTTTGGTGTCTAAATCATAGAGCCTTTCCCTCTAATATCATCTGTTTTGAGTCTTAAAAGGCTCTCCTTCGGAATCTGCCGAAAAAGCGATGGTATATCAAAAATCTGTATCTGCATTTACTGGTTCAGCGTTACCTGATTCACCAACATTCTGAATATTTGTTGTGACAGAGTCACCTACATGCTCTTCGGCATAACTCTCTGTCCAACCATTGTCACCTGGATTGGGAATAATGTAGACGTCATCACTTTGATGAAGAAAACTGAGGAGCTCATCTTTTGAAAACGGACAGTAGCGCCGTATCACTTATTCGATAACAAGGAAAGTGCAGCACATAAACTAGAAAATGATACGATACCAATGACCTCTAAGGAGATTTCAGCGTTCAGTAAGTCGTTCGGGTAAGTATATACGCATTTTAGCTGTATTCACGCATCTAACTATTTTCATTAGTAAATTCCCTTTGTTCCGAATTTCTGACTCAGGAACTCCGTCTGCATTTTTGTTGCCTACTTGGTTCAAATGGTTCAAATGGCTCTCAGCACTATGTGACTTAACTTCTGAGGTCATCAGTCGCCTAGAACTTAGAACTACTTAAACCTAACTAACCTAAGGACATCACACAAATCCATGACCGAGGCAGGATTCGAACCTGCGACCGTAGCGGTCGCTCGGTTCCAGACTGTAGCGCCTAGAACCGCACGGCCACTCCGGCCGGTTGTTGCCTACTCCTTAGTCGCCAAACTCAGTTTTTTTACTCTCCATCACGTATAAATTTAGTCCGTGAGAGGTACCTACATTTTAGCTATATGAGTTTCATTTCATTATTGAGCGATCTTCAGAGAAATACGCAGAATATTTTCCCTTGCATAGAGACCAACGAACCTAGTTTTTGAAACAACTCCGTTCGTAAGGTACTTTTCAGAATAAGACCCCATATCTACCTGATTCAACGAGGTCAGTTTGCACTATTATTATGAAACGTTATAGAGTTGCCGTTATTTTACCTCCTATCATTTCTCATTGATATCATCGAACAGTCTAGACATCTACTCTGGACCTATAAATACTCCTTCTTCGAATGTAGTCCAAACATGTTAGCTTTTTATACGTTTTGCCGGCAGACGTATTTCTCTTCTACCCATCTGCGTTCTTTCCTTGACGAGAACGCTGAAAAATGGATTGCCGTTATCTTCCGTCTACACGATTTTTCGTACGCAGCCTCCTAGTAATACCCAGAGGTAGTGATGGGACAGCAGACTTGTTTTAACAACCGACTGGGCTGTCTACTGTATTGTCGCTCAGTCGGTTTTTTTCAGTCTGCCGGCCAGAGTGGCCGAGCGGTTCTGGGCGCTACAGTCTGGAACCGCGCGACCGCTACGGTCGCGGGTTCGAATCCTGCCTCGGGCATGGGAGTGTGTGATGTCCTTAGGTTAGTTAGGTTTAAGTAGTTCTAAGTTCTAGGGGACTGATGATCACAGATGTTAAGTCCCATAGTGCTCAGAGCCATTTGAACCATTTTCTGATTAGTGCTCACCGAGCATTTCGCATTAGGTGCGAACTTGACCGACATGATTCTCTTCCTGATAGAAAAACTATTCGAATTTGGGTATCAGACGTAAAACGCTGGAGACGATCCCATTGATTATGTTCGTAAAATGCACATCTTCCATGCTGGAGGCCAATTTATAAATACAAACAGAAACCAGTACATTATAATAGTAGTAAAGGCGTAGAAATTATAAAGTAGTCAAATTGTGTATCCATCGCGAAACTGAAGTAATTATTGATGTTCTGAAAAATAGGACAGCTTACTTTTAAAGAAGCGGAGGAGGAGGAGGATATTGGTGTTTAACGTCCCGTCGACAACGAGGTCATTAGAGACGGAGCACAAGCTCGGATTAGGGAAGGATGGGGAAGGAAGTCGGCCGTGCCCTTTCAAAGGAACCATCCCGGCATTTGCCTGGAGTCATCTAGGGAAATCACGGAAAAATCTAAATCAGGATGGGCGGACGCGGGATTGAACCGTCGTCCTCCCGAATGCGAGTCCACTGTCCTACCGCTGCGCCACCTCGCTCGGTTTTAAAGAAGCGCTCTATGGTAAATAGATTTCTGCTAAAACCCGGTAACTAAGTACTGTTCTGTTAATTGTATACAATTCAGTCTACCATCGTGACAGTCCGTCCGAATTTCCAAATAACTGATACGTTTGACATTATCGTATTATGAAAGATGCAAAAAAAAAAAAAAAAAAAGAAAAAATTGAGCAGATGAAGTAGATGGCCAAGAATATTTACTCGTACATCAACGTTAATAGAAGATGCGGGTAAATCGCAAAATAGCATGAAAGCCCAATTTCTGAAACGTTTCAGATTTTATTTGTACGTGATACCAAATCTGCGTCGATTATTCCTACAAATCTAGAATCTATTTTGCAGTCCACGGTGCTTTTATGATAAAGTTTTTCTATACATTAAGCCTAGGGACCGATGACCTCATCAACTTGATCCCGTAGGAACTTACCATCGCCACTCCTCTTTCCCCTGGTGCATTTCCTCATAATATGTTACGCTTCTCAAACCATTCTAAATTAACATCTGTGTTACCGCTGCTAAAATGTTAGTTATATCTCTCTCATCAGTTGCTGATCTTTTTCGATGGTGTATTTTATTCTTCACACTACCAGTTTCTTAATTTTTTTTAAGAATGTTTGCAAAGATATATCGTAAGGAAATACATATGAATCGTAACGGTTTGGCACGATCAAGATGTTTTTCAGCATACAACTCACCGCTGCTGGAACAGTTTGGCGACAGTCGCCATAAATGACAACAATATCCACATTTTCTACTGTCCAGTACATTGTGTACGCCTGAAGAGCCTCACGACAAAGTTGTTTGGACGCTACGACAGCAGAACAGGCTGATGGACTTAGAAGTGTATGGATAAACACACCTGCCATACCTTAGTTGCGCGTTTGCTTCCGTTGGGTAAAATATGGCACTTGTTTGTGGGATCCGTTCTCCTAACAACTGGAGAGTGGTTTGTGGCGGTGTTATCTTCTTAATATTCAAGTTCTACACATTAACGTCGCTGTAGTCCTCTTCGAAGGCTTTTTCCAATGCCACGTAAATATGTAATTTCATTTTAACACTTAAAAAGCGAAGCCCGTGTCAGTGTGGCAGCCATGAAAATTGAGTTAAAAATGGAGTATATCAGAAAATTCCTCACACTGACAGCCATAATTTACATCTACATCTACATTGATACTCCGCAAGCCACCCAACGGTGTGTGGCGGAGGGCACTTTACGTGCCACTGTCATTACCTCCCTTTCCTGTTCCAGTCGCGTATGGTTCGCGGGAAGAACGACTGTCTGAAAGCCTCCGTGCGCGCTCTAATCTCTCTAATTTTACATTCGTGATCTCCTCGGGAGGTATAAGTAGGGGGAAGCAAAATATTCGATACCTCATCCAGAAACGCACCCTCTCGAAACCTGGCGAGCAAGCTACACCGCGATGCAGAGCGCCTCTCTTGCAGAGTCTGCCACTTGAGTTTGTTAAACATCTCCGTAACGCTATCACGGTTACCAAATAACCCTTTGACGAAACGCGCCGCTCTTCTTTGGATCTTCTCTATCTCCTCCGTCAACCCGATCTGGTACGGATCCCACACTGATGAGCAATACTCAAGTATAGGTCGAACGAGTGTTTTGTACTCGTAAGCCACCTCCTTTGTTGATGGACTACATTTTCTAAGCACTCTCCCAATGAATCTCAACCTGGTACCCGCCTTACCAACAATTAATTTTATATGATCATTCCACTTCAAATCGTTCCGCACGCATACTCCCAGATATTTTACAGAAGTAACTGCTACCAGTGTATGTTCCGCTATCATATAATCATACAATAAAGGATCCTTCTTTCTATGTATTCGCAATACATTACATTTGTCTATGTTAAGGGTCAGTTGCCACTCCCTGCACCATGTGCCTATCCGCTGCAGATCTTCCTGCATCTCGCTACAATTTTCTAATGCTGCAACTTCTCTGTATACTACAGCATCATCCGCGAAAAGCCGCATGGAACTTCCGACACTATCTACTAAGTCATTTACATATATTGTGAAAAGCAATGGTCCCGTAACACTCCCCTGTGGCACGCCAGAGGTTACTTTAACGTCTGTAGACGTCTCTCCATTGATGACAACATGCTGTGTTCTGTTTGCTAAAAACTCTTCAATCCAGCCACACAGCTGGTCTGATATTCCGTAGGCTCTTACTTTGTTTATCAGGCGACAGTGCGGAACTGTATCGAACGCCTTCCGGAAGTCAAGAAAAATAGCATCTACCTGGGAGCCTGTATCTAATATTTTCTGGGTCTCATGAACAAATAAGGCGAGTTGGGTCTCACACGATCGCTGTTTCCGGAATCCATGTTGATTCCTACAAAGTAGAGTCTGGGTTTCCAGAAATGACATGATACGCGAGCAAAAAACATGTTCTAAAATTCTACAAGAGATCGACGTAAGAGATATAGGTCTACAGTTTTGCGCATCTGTTCGACGACCCTTCTTGAAGACTGGGACTATCTGTGCTCTTTTCCAATCATTTGGAACCCTCCGTTCCTCTAGAGACTTGCGATACACGGCTGTTAGAAGGGGGGCAAGTTCTTTCGCGTACTCTGTGTAGAATCGAATTGGTATCCCGTCAGGTCCAGTGGACTTTCCTCTATTGAGTGATTCCAGTTGCTTTTCTATTCCTTGGACACTTATTTCGATGTCAGCCATTTTTTCGTTTGTGCGAGGATTTAGAGAAGGAACTGCAGTGCGGTCTTCCTCTGTGAAACAGCTTTGGAAAAAGGTGTTTAGTATTTCAGCTTTACGCGTGTCATCCTCTGTTTCAATGCCATCATCATCCCGTAGTGTCTGGATATGCTGTTTCGAGCCACTTACTGATTTAACGTAAGACCAGAACTTCCTAGGATTTTCTGTCAAGTCGGTACATAGAATTTCACTTTCGAATTCAATGAACGCTTCACGCATCGCCCTCCTTACGCTAACTTTGACATCGTTTAGCTTCTGTTTGTCTGAGAGGTTTTGGCTGCGTTTAAACTTGGAGTGGAGCTCTCTTTGCTTTCGCAGTAGTTTCCTAACTTTGTTGTTGTACCACGGTGGGTTTTTCCTGTCCCTCACAGTTTTACTCGGCACGTACCTGTCTAAAACGCATTTTACGATTGCCTTGAACTTTTTCCATAAACACTCAACATTGTCAATGTCGGAACAGAAATTTTCGTTTTGATCTGTTAGGTAGTCTGAAATCTGCCTTCTATTGCTCTTGCTAAACAGATAAACCTTCCTCCCTTTTTTTATATTCCTATTAACTTCCATATTCAGGGATGCTGCAACGGCCTTATGATCACTGATTCCCTGTTCTGTACATACAGAGTCGAAAAGTTCGGGTCTGTTTGTTATCAGTAGGTCCAAGATGTTATCTCCACGAGTCGGTTCTCTGTTTAATTGCTCGAGGTAATTTTCGGATAGTGCACTCAGTATAATGTCACTCGATGCTCTGTCCCTACCACCCGTCCTAAACATCTGAGTGTCCCAGTCTATATCTGGTAAATTGAAATCTCCACCTAAGACTATAACATGCTAAGAAAATTTATGTGAAATGTATTCCAAATTTTCTCTCAGTTGTTCTGCCACTAATGCTGCTGAGTCGGGAGGTCGGTAAAAGGAGCCAATTATTAACCTAGTTCGGTTGTTTAGTGTAACCTCCACCCATAATATTTCACAGGAACTATCCACTTCTACTTCACTACAGGATAAACTACTACTAACAGCGACGAACACTCCACCACCGGTTGCATGCAATCTATCCTTTCTAAACACCGTCTGTACCTTTGTAAAAATTTCGGCAGAATTTATCTCTGGCTTAAGCCAGCTTTCTGTACCTATAACGATTTCAGCTTCGGTGCTTTCTATCAGCGCTTGAAGTTCCGGTACTTTACCAACGCAGCTTCGACAGTTGACAATTACAATACCGATTGCTGCTTGGTCCCCGCATGTCCTGACTTTGCCCCGCACCCGTTGAGGCTGTTGCCCTTTCTGTACTTGCCCAAGGCCATCTAACCTAAAAAACCGCCCAGCCCACGCCACACAACCCCTGCTACCCGTGTAGCCGCTTGTTGCGTGTAGTGGACTCCTGACCTATCCAGCGGAACCCGAAACCCCACCACCCTATGGCGCAAGTCGAGGAATCTGCAGCCCACACGGTCGCAGAACCGTCTCAGTCTCTGATTCAGACCCTCCACTCGGCTCTGTACCAAAGGTCCGCAGTCAGTCCTGTCGACGATGCTGCAGATGGTGAGCTCTGCTTTCATCCCGCTAGCGAGACTGGCAGTCTTCACCAAATCAGATAGCCGCCGGAAGCCAGAGAGGATTTCCTCCGATCCATAGCGACACACATCATTGGTGCCGACATGAGCGACCACCTGCAGATGGGTGCACCCTGTACCCTTCATGGCATCCGGAAGGACCCTTTCCACATCTGGAATGACTCCCCCCCGGTATGCACACGGAGTGCACATTTAGCTAAAACTGCAGTTATATACGGTGGTCAGGAAACAGTCTGAAAAACTTGTAAGGGTGTTGCAGCGTAGGATGTGCTGCGAAATAATTGTTATGAAGACTTCGATACATTGCGCCGTTTCCGAGTTAATTAGCATTGAAGTCAGGTCGTTGCGTGCGAGAATTCAAACCACCCGCCAGAGACGGTGTCGGCAAACGCCATCCTCGTTTATTTTCCTACAACCGAACAACAAAGCGATATCCAAAAACTGAACATGGGATGGTAGAATTTGCGCTCGCAACAGCCTGATTGTCTAATTAGCTCTGAAGCGGCGCAACGTATCGAATTTTTTCTTAATTATTTCTCAGCACAACCTACACTCCAACACCGTTACAAGCTTTTCAGACTGTTTCTGACCACCCTGTATAAATGGAAATGTCCAAATTTGACAGCCAGTCCAGAGCACTTTAAGTAAGTTGGTGTAGAGTCCTCGGATCACCGGCAAACACTCGAAGCTTGCACTCGAAAATGTGTTATGTTGTTTGCTTCTCCGCTCCGCAATCGCTGTCAGCGGACGAACGGAAACCCCATTTCTTCCATGTGTAACCACACCTCCCTTGAACCGTCCGGATGCGGTTGCAGCCTCGATCAGGTTTGGCACGGTAGCTGGCATCCCTCACCCCTCTTTGTTCAATAAGGAGCCATATGAGCTCTGTTGTGCGGACGGCCGTTACAGCGTTGTTGACATATGAAGGTCACGTCGAAAGAACTGATACTTTCTAAATCAGCCCGTGCGGTCTGATTTCAGAGGAGCTGTTGGTGACTCTTGTAGTGCACCGTACAAAGGAGAGTCCTTATGAGGAGTGATCTTGAGAATTTCTACCTTAGCTGCTTTCCCCAAGGAAGAAGCCACCCCAAGAGATCGTAGTTATTTGCAAACGGGCGGTTCATGGGCAACGGTTTAATACCGGCTACTTCCTCCACGAAGTTCCGCTACACAGCAGCACGTATGCAAGGGAAATATGATTAGTTATTTTCAGGACCAAACAAGCGTGGAACACTCATCAATCAGCATGAGGGCGATTTCATCTGCCAAGAGTTGATATCTCTTAAGCCTTATGTTGCAGATGTTATGTTCAGATGTCGTAACAATCCAGGCGATTCACACCGAGGATGACATTTTTCCAGAGGAGAAGATTCCATGGACATGTTCTGGTTGGTGCCATAAATGGTGAACAATACAGCATTGTAGGGTATGTCAGATCTCATCTCAGTAACTTATCAAGACAGGACAGATGGTACCTGTTTTGGTTGTAGAGATTGCCGGCACCATCGTTTTAAATATCTGCAAACTTCCGCACGTACGTTGACCAAATCCATATGTAAAATACTTCAGTCATTCAGCTGTGTACGTTGGTGATATCATCGGCCATAGTCCTGTCTGGTATATCGAAGAGAGGACAGCTATGGAGTTATTTTAAATGAATTCATGGATATATACAATATGCGGCTTGTGTACAACGCTGAATATCCAGGAACGTCCCTATCAATTACATTCATGTCGACAACAATATCGAGTGCTGCGCGTGATGCTTCTAGGGCAGAAGGATCGTGTTTATGTGAGAAACGCTAACACGGTGCATCGATAAAGAATATCTATTATTTGGTATCAAAGTGGACTACTACTTATTCACAAGGGGTATCATGTATGAGTCACATTTTCTGCTCACCGGGACCGTATGAGGTGGCGAGTGTAAGACACTTGAGTTGCATGCTACAGGGCCGTGCTTCGAATTCCCTACAGATCCAGATTTATATTTCCGTGGTTTTCCCTAAATCGATTAAGACGAAGTCTAAGAAGATATAATGAAATGAGACACTGTCTATTCCGAATGCCGGACATTTGCCACACTTGCCCCTTCGCCAGGTAGCTTGAGTAGCGATCCCTCAGGTAAGGGACGCTCTTCCCCGCACTACCTCTGTCCGCTTTCAAACCGCCATCTCCACGTCTTACTCGATACAACCAGTACGTAAGGGACCTACTTCTTCGACATCTTGGCCAAATACAGAGCTTCTTTCCCGAAATCGAAATATTTACAACTTTTGGGAAACGAAAGCAATACCGACGATTATATCAGTATGTAATTAGTTCTGCCAAGTATAAATATAGATTCCTCTGTCTGTACGGTAGCTTCCTTTCACGCTTACTGATTGCGATAGAAACAGTCCATCGGCATGGGAGCAAGAAGAAAGGAACGATGAAACGAGAATGTGAATGTACGCTAATAATTTCTTTTTGATCACTCCATTTGTGCCTACCTTAATCACTACAACTGCATACCCAAAAGACAATAGGAAAGGAATAAATGGGTTTGTGAATGTTTGAAAAGAAGAACGACATACTCCATATTAATTTACTCTCTAAAAACATTAGTTAATAAAGTGTAGCGGGACAGCCGGCCGCTGTGACCGAGCGGTTCTAGGCGCTTCAGTCCGGAACCGCGCCGCTGCTACGGTCGCAGGTTCGAATCCTGCCTCGGGCATGGATGTTTCTGATGTCCTTAGGTTAGTTAGGTTTAAGTAGTTCTAAGTTCTGGGGGACTGATGACCTAAGATGTTAAGTCCCATAGTGCTCAAAGCCATTTGAACCATTTTGTAGCGGGACAATGTTCAAAATATAACTGAACACCCGTTCACTAAACAGAGATAAGGACATCTATGATTGACATGCCATCTTAAGTCGACTTACAATTTTAAAATGTTAGAAATAAGGAAATGAAGTAATACAGAATGCCACGCTTGTAACGTACGTTGTTGTTCCACATTGTTTAGCTCTGGTATTTACAGGGTCACAGAGAAAGCATCTTAGGTTCTGGAGGGAAAAGCCGCAATTGTAATTACCTGCACTACAACAGAAACAAGGACAACTTAAGGAAAAATAATGTAAGCTCACAATAGACTTTGAAGCAGATAGTTCCTGTGACTTAGTATGGGCAGAGGTTATATTCGACAACCGGAATAAACTAATAACTGGCTCCTTTTACCGACCCCCTGTCTCAGATGAAACAGTTTCTGAACAGTTCAAAGAAAACTTGAGTCTCATCACCCCACTCATACAATTATAGTTGGCGGTTACTTCAATCTACCGTCCACATGTTGACAAAAATACATTTTCATACCCTATTGTAAATAGAAAACAACTTCCGTAATTGTTCTAAATGCTTTTTTTAAATTATTTTTAACAATTAGTTGACAAGGCCATTCAAATTGTAAATGGTTACGAAAACACACTTGACCTCTTAGCCACAAATAATCCTGAGCATCACAACGGATACAGGGATTAGTGAACACGCATTCGTAGCGAGGCTCACTTCCGTAACAAAGAAATTCACCAAAACTAAACGCGAAATATATCTATTTATAAAAGCAGCTAAAAATTCGGGTGACGTCTTTCTAAGAGATAGCCTCCAATCCTTCCAAACTATGTAAATGAAGACCATATGTGGCTTAAGTTCAAAGAAATAGTATCAACTGCACTCGAGATATTCATACCAAATAAATTAATAAGAGACGGAACTGATCCCCCATAGTACACAAAACACTACAGAAATCTGTTGCAGGAGCACCGCAAAAGGCACGTATAATTTAGACGAATGCAAAATCTCCAAGATTGGTGAAGTTTCACTGAGGCTCGAAATTTGGTGCGGATTTCAATGCGAGAAGCATTTAATAGTTTCCACAACGAAACTCGCTCTAGAAATGTGGCGGAAAATCCAGAGAGATACTGGCCCCATGTTAAGTAAACCAGCGGAAAGGCTCAGTAAGTACCTTTATTGCGCGACAGCGACGGTAATGTTACTGATGACAGTGCCACTTAAGTGGAGTTAGTAAATGCATTTTCCGAAATTCCTTGACCAAAGAAGATGAAGTAAATATTCCAGAATTCGAAATGAGAACAGCTGCAAACATAATTTAGAAGTAGATATCCCTGGTGTTGCAAAGCAACTGAAATTACACTGTCAGTGACAGAGGAAATGATCATATATCTTTTCAAAAACTCTCTAATGTATATGAAAAGTAGGTCTAATATATTTGTTTCTGATGTTTTTTAGTAACAATTAATTTTCAGTAGTAAGCTCCTTGCTTTTACTGACCTGTTTAAAGATAATCAAAAATTTAGTAAGAAATTTTAATTGTTAAAGGACTATATCTAAGTGTACTTAAGTAGATTTACATCTACTATAAATGTTTGCAGCTAAACTTAAATAAAAAATACTTGAGGTGCCAAAATTGTCAACCTTAGGATCAGATCAGTTTTGGGATGTCAATTTTAGGTGCAATTAAAAGGTTCAGTTCCCATTTTCTTTTACAAAAGCGTATTCTATCAGTTTAACACACCATGATATTTTAGATGATAGTTGCGATTCTGAAGCTTCAGAAAATTATTTTAGAACTCACAATTATTTAATAGTATGGCCATAATATTGGAAGGTAGAAAAAAAGTTATCTTAACGTGACAACAATAGGGATACTTTTGTGAGGCTTGAAACACTTTTTAATTTTTATATTTAAGGGTGATTTGCATCACACTTTGCACAGGCTTTGGACCTTGAAAATGATAAACGACCATTTACCATCCTGACGTATGTAAAATCGGCCTAAACACGCTGAACTAATGTACACTCTATTTACAATTACAACTTAATATTAGCTCCTATAATGCTGCTTCAATGTTTTAATAATTTTACCTCAGTAATCTGCGAGGACTCAGTGGCCTTCATAGTTTTTTAATACATTATTTTTAACGTATTTTAGTCCAGTTTCTGAATATGGGGAATGGCTTTCAAGCAAGGCCTAATGTTGCCAGTCTCTTCATAATTCTTTACGATTCTCTCTATCCTGTCGTCCAGCTTCAAGTACTTGTTCTTCCTTTTCTTACCTTCAAGATTCATTTCCAATTTCATGTACATGCAGTTTATGAGCTCTGCTTCCTTTTTCAAGCACTCCACCAAATAGTTGATTATTGGGTGAGGGGTTCCAATAATACTATTTATTTTGTTGTGACACCTGTCAACAGCATTCGTCGTTCGGTGGCTTTTCCGTAACAGTCCCACATTTCTATTGCGATATCCTCATTCTCTAGCCACTTATCCACAAAGTAGTCAAAACATTGAGAGAACCTTCCGTTATCAGGAGCTTCTGCATGAATCTCAATCCATCCATTGCTTACGTCCTCCGGTTTTACAACTGCCAGCACTGCACACATGCTGACGTGAAGTCTTAAATCCTCGTTCTAGCGGCACTCCTCAGTTAGACCGAGAACTCGAATTCTTCTCCATAAACTCTTCTTCACATGGAAATAGAATCCATTTATTTCAGTTGTGGGAAAAACTTGACGAATGGCCAGTATCGCAGCTGCCTCAAAGTCCACCTTTACTTGTTTAGGACACCACTCAGAGACTGCCTGTTTTATCAGACGAAACGGGAGAACATATGTGTCTTTCTTCTTATTAGGGAGCAGTGCAAATACAGTAAGAAGAATGTTTGTTTCTTTAATATGGCCTCCTAAGTCTACGTATATGGTGTAGATCTTTGTAAAGTGCTTGCTGCATCTCTTAAATGTTCCATCCATAAAAAAATAGGAACAAGTTTTTAAACTTTCTTTTCCTTTGCTTCCACTAAAAATCATTATTCTCACCTCTAATCTATCGTCTTCCAGAAGAAAACTACTGCAATCTCCCATTTGTAATAGATCTTCAAGAAGATCAATTTCGTAAGAGTTCTTAGGCTCTTGTTGGTTCCCCCGCTCTTGACTCCATCGACGACGCATGGTTCTCTTCATGTATTCTGAATTAGGCATCACTGTAACAAAGTCGTCAACTTTATTATGTAGATTACCCATTCCATCCGCGTATATCTCCGATAACTGTGTAGTTTCTTCTGGAGACCTTCTCTTCGCCCTTTCCACTTGATTTCTCACTTTCAGAGCCACATCGTCAGGTGGTCCACAGAGATGTTCTAATACGTTCAACACTTCTCCGTTCCTCGAAAGCAGCTTTCCCTTGCAATGATCCTCTTTTCGGCGTAAGCACATCCATGTAACAACACCTTCTTTAGATTCCCTCTGTTTAAGATACGCGTAACCTTTGTAATGAGCAGGAGGCCTGCCCTTGTACGTTGTAATAACTTCCATACTGATGGTCACGTTAGGAACTTCGAAAGCAAACACGGGGTGGGCGGGTGAGGAGGAGGAGGGCGGGGGGGAAACAAGGAGCAGGTAAAATCGTGGCAAATGTCCGGCGTGGCAAATGTCCGGACACCGTCTATTCCATCCCCAAATCCCAGCTCTTGCTCTGTCTCTAATGAGCTTCTAGCGGACAGGACATTATACTCTTATCTTCCTTCATTCCTTCCTTCCTTGCTTGCTTGCTTACTTCATACGACGGGTGGAAGTTATAAAGTTCGCCGAGAAACACCAAAACATACTCACTGAAAGCATTGCTGGGAGAATGTAAGTTATACTCAGTCGAATGTTTTTTATTTTTTTTAATTCTCTATGATGATTAACCGACGTCTACGACACTGTGTCTTACACATATTGGTTGCATACCCCGCTCCGATGTTTCTGTTCGCCTTGGCATTATCGCATTCCTTAAATAAAGCTGCGAAATTTCAGCGAAGATAAAGCATCTTGCCTTAAGGTTTTAAGTGCTCGCCAAATTGCTGGATACGCTGGATGACATTTCCCTTTGAAGCTTACTACACATGTGCAGGGCCAACTCAGTCTTAGTGTTCGCTGTGGCAAGAACTGCTGACAGCATGGCCCAGATATCCCGGAAGAGCTATCAGCAGCACCTGATTAACTTTTTTCCACCTTGTCTGGTTGCAGTGTGAGCACTGTAACTGGCAGTTGCTCTCTATACTCATACATGGTGACAATATTGTAACTCGACAATGCACACCTACCGTGAAGACATTAACTACATTTCATTTATGACCTCTCCGACACTGGCACATGAATGATTCTTTGAAAGCTAAAGTGGGCAGCCAACTGGAAACGAGACAGAGGGGGGAAAAGTAACTAAACTGTTTACTGTTATTTCAGAAGTGACCGTCAATGGTTAATACTCGTACATTTATCTCATTGTGAGACAAGACGGTCAATGTCTTCATGCAAAAACGTTTGCGGTTGCCTGTGGAACCATGGTTGAACCAGGGCGTGCTCCCCTTCGTGCGAAGCAGATTGACAGCCACGAATGCCTGTCTTCAAGGTTCTAAAAATATGGAAATCGCATAGGGAAAGATCGGGACTGTATGAAGGATATGTAAGGGCTTCGCAGAGGAACGTCTGCAGAGTAGTAGGAACAACCTTGGTAACATGTGAGCGGGAATTATCATGCAACAGGATGTCGTCTGTCAACATTCCTAGATGGACTGGACTTTTTGGCGTGCTTCAGTTTTTTGCTAAGTGTCGATATAAGGCAGTGCGTTAGTTGTGGCGCCATGGTAAACTAAATCACTGAGCAACGGGCCTCTGTAGTAAAAAAAAATAAGGACATAATGACTTTCGCGGAGATGGCGTGCCTGTTTTGATAACGCTGCATAAGTTACGCTGGGAAGTTCTTACACACCCCCATGCAGCCCCGATCTCTCCCTATGCGACTTTCCTATTTTTTGGCGTCCTGAAAAAAGACAATCGTTGCCGTCGATTTGCTTCGGATGAAGAGATGCAGGCCTGGGTACAACCTTGATTCCATAGCTAACCACAAACATTTTTCCATGACGACACTGACCGCCTTGCTTCACAGTGGGATAAATGTACTAACAGCTATGGAAATTACTTTTGATATAATAAGCAGCTTACTTACATTTTCCCGTATGTCTCGTTTTCATTGGACTGCCCCTTATATATCCGTGAAGTCAACTCAATGTGTGGTATCATGGTAAGAACTAAACCGTGATCTCCGTTGTACTTTACTGCAGACGGATGAAGACAGAATGGCGACAAATATATACTCACTGAAAGTGAGCCCATCAGAAAGGGCGTTCTGATCCTATCGCTCTGACAAAAAATCAATAAATAAAAAAAGAGAGTGTAAAAAATACATATTAACGAACAACGTATACTGGAATAGCTGTTGCGATTTTACTTTGGCAGCAAGCGTTTGTACATTCGTGCGCAGTTTCAATCCGCGTGTAGGAATCGCTACGTGATAACGGATGCGAAACTCTGTTTCGGCAGTTTTGCCATTCATATCTATCGTGATAACCGGTATGTCTTTCGAAAAGTTTCACCCTAACACTACGTTCTAAAAGCCACCTTATGTGGCTCGACGGAGGGTACTTTCAGAATCGTTTATTTCTCATTTTCCTACATTCCACTTCCATTCGAGAACGAGCGCAGGACCGACAACTGTAGGGAAGCCACCATCGTCAGTCATATTAGATCCACTGTTGGATTAAACACTTCTCTAAATGGGCCTCATCTACAGGTATGCCTATTACTCCTGCGTGTTTTCTGATGTCATCGATCTACCTTTTCAGGCCTACTTTCAAACTGCCTCTGAACGTTCTTCAATTAGTAGTTCAAATTCACGTGCACAAAAGGCAAACAGAACGGTATCACCAACATGATAAATATGGTTCACATATGATACACAATATTAAACAATGTTCCTTATCCATTAACCCAGTTCAGGGACCTGGACACTACTTCCGGTTTAGCATCGACGAATATATCTTTCGGTGTACTCCCACAGGTCAAATTGAGATTTTTTCCTCAAGAGCTATTAATACAGAGTTGGTTCAAAATAAATTAAAAGCTTCCTCAAATATACGGATCACAGGCAAAGGGTTAATATTCATACTCACTTTTCCGTTCTACACGGTGTCTCAAGAGGACTTGTCCATATTCAGGAATAAAAGATCTAGTAGTACTTGTTGATTTTCGCTACAGTGAAACACATCTCCTACTGAAGTGAGAAGATTAGTGTTTAACGTCCCGTCGACATCGATGTCATTAGAGACGGAGCACAAGTTCGGATTTGGGGAAGGAAGTCGGTCGTGCCCTTTCAGATGGACCATCCCGGCATTTGCCTGGAGCGATTCAAGGAAATCACAGAAAACCTAAATCAGGATGGCCGGCCACGGGTTTGAACCGTCGTCCTCCCGAATGCGAATCCAGAGTGTTAACCACTGCGCCACCTCGCTCGGTCCCTACTGAAGTGCTCATACTTTTCACGGTAAGTATTTTAGAGCCTATGTTTATTAGACTTTATTGTTTGGAATAATAGTCTGTCGTATCCCTGAATGTTGAACATTCCTCCTGAGACACCATGTATAACTGTAAGTGAGCCACTGTTTCTGGCCGGGCGGAGTGGCCGCGCGATTAGAGGCGCCATATCACGGATTGCGCGGCCCCTCCCGCCGGAGGTTCGAGTCCTCCCTCGGGCATGGGTGTATGTGTTGTTCTTAGCGTTAAGTTAGTTTAAGTAGTGTGTAAGTCTAGGGACCGATAACCTCAGTAGTTTGGTCCCTTAGGAGTTCACACACGCAACACACACTGTGACTGATTTTATGTCTCTGAGCACTATGGAACTTAACTTCTGAGGTCATAAGTTCCCTAGAACTTAGAACTACTTAAACCTAACTAACCTAAGGACATCACACACATCATGCCCGAGGCAGGATTCGAACCTGGGACCGTAGCGGTTGCGCGGTTTCAGACTGTAGCGCCTAGAACCGCTCGGCCACAACGGCCGGCGACTGATTTTAATCCAGTATTGTTTCTATGCATTTAGTGGTATTTTAGTTAATATCTTGCACATTATGGAGTGCAGCTGCCGCTCCGGTCGCAGGTTCGAATCCTGCCTCGGGCATGGATTTGTATGATGTCCTTAGGTTAGTTAGGTTTAATTAGTTCTAAGTTCTAGGCGACTGATGACCTCAGAAGTTAAGTCCCATAGTGCTCAGAGCCATTTTTAGTGGCAGCTGATACTGTTTTTCAAAACTTTTTTTGAGTTTGCTTTTTTTTTGCAATGTGGAAGAATTATACTCTTTTTCCGCCGACAGCTGCACATAATTTTGACAGTTCCTTTTGTTTTCCTATTACTACTGAAACATCTACCGGCACCTTTCTTGTCTTCATACCTCAAATGGCTTGATACACGCAGTCTCTGACTACAAACTTAAACGTCCGGGGTTTCTTTTCCTCTCACTTATCACTACTTTCATTTCTGTCAATTATTTGTTAAAGTGAGAAATGCTAAGTTGGTCGAGGTTCGGAATTTGCGTTAAACTATAGGTCCGCGTATATCTGGCTGAGGAAGTCCAGGCCTAGGTCAGAGAAAGCCAAGGGCATACCACCTCCACTGTGTAGTAAAGCTCTGCGGTGTCCAAACCAGTTTTCGGGTTGAAGACAGCTCCAGTATTTTTTTACCAAAATACCAGAACGTCTTAGGATTCTTCCATCAGACTAGGACGACAAATTTGCTTACGAATTCATGTAACGCTTTCTTTACGCCCAGTTTTGTTTCGCTCGACTTTCGTTTGTTAATTAGGCTGGCTTCGCCTAAATCTATGACGAAACTATCTTTGTTTTCATAACCACTTTACATAACGGCTATTTAACCACGGCGGGTTCTTGCCACTCCTCACTACTTTGTTCAGCATACAGCTGTCTAAAGCTCATTGTAAATATTTTCGTCCCCAGAAGTGAATGTATGCAGCAGACTGCGGAGGAAATCTCTATGTCTTGTTATACTATCTAAGCAAAAATATTTTCATACCTTTAACATTCCTTTCATCTGTAGCCACTCATGCTCTAACAGACATCACTAGTTAGTTCCTGACTGTTCAACATAGTTTTAAGGAAAAACCTTATTAAAATTACTTACAATATAAGTTTCTACCCAAATTTAAGATTTCGCCGACATCCGCTTCTGAAATCAGCCATCTTTTTGTTCTTGGAAGAGTGTGAGCATCATTACCGTCAAAAAGCGACGTTATTTCTAGGCTCTCACTAAAGCTCCTAGTGTAATTAACCTTGTCGATCTTTTCATCTCTTCGAAAACCCAACAATATATCAACGGCCCTACAGAGATGTTCCTCTAACCTGGTAGTAGGTTGTGTTTCAAAAATGAACAGCATAGAGACAGAAGTGATAACACTTTCTGCAGGACCCCATCATTTTGCAGGGCAATGTTCAAGCATGTACAGTGCAAGCTGTTAATGATTTGTTTGACTGATGGGGCTGCTAAGTGCTATACCACCTACTGCACTTCCCTGACTTAAGCCCTCGTGAGTTCAACTCGATTTCTAAACTGAAGGAAACACTTCACGGCATTCGCTTCAGAACTGCTACAAATTCGTCGGGCAATAGACCGCGCTGCTCGAACTGTCAACACAACTGGCGCTGCTAAGAGTATCGTACGACTTCCACATCTCTGCAACGGGTTATACACAATGCTGGTGACTACTTTGAAGGCCAGTAAAACTTTGAAACACGTATCTATTTTGTACGAGCTGTAAATAAATAGTTGCCACTATTAAAGTTCCAACCCTCGTATGTAATTAAGAACATAATACTATATTAGAAACATCGAGAATGGGAAAAATTATTTACAATAAACGTGACATTCATATGAAGTGATCACAAGGGTTATGACAGAACTAAATCATGAACCTGTGACAAACATCGATTGTGGATCCTCATGGTTACGAATCCTGCCGTCAATCAGTACAGAAGATGACACTTGGGGAAGGAGAAAGCAGAACCACGGTAACTGCCGACTAGTGAACAAGTTTTTCACTGTGTGGGCGGTGTTGTCGCTTACAGACCGAACTGGCAACAGCGTGTGCAAGCGAAAGTACGTCAGTCGACAACGTAAGCTCTTGTTTTCCGGCCGGTGCCGACGACCCCCAGCTTAGGGCAGGTGCGAACAGCGCCACAAAGCTGCAGACATCCTACCCCCCTCTATAACTTTAATAGCTACGGATACAGCTCTCCGATATGCGCACACTGTCATGCTACTCAGTGCATCTCAAGGAATGACCTCAACTTTAACGGGTCCATGTTTTGTCATAAAGAATTTTACTTCAGGATGCATAAGTTGTGAGTGTCGCTTGATTTGAATCAGGTGCTGCTTAGAACAGAGAGATTTACCAATCTCTGAGAAAACTATTTTATTTTATTTTTTTTACATTTGTAGCGCCCCAGAGTTTAAATAAAAGTATTTTTTATATCTTTCGCAGTTGTTTCGCTTTTATTTGTGGAATATTCTGATTTTCCTGAAATAAATTGTACGTCATTAAAAGTGGTGGGACAACGTAATTTTGAACGTGTGTCTAGACCAGACTTTTTGGTGCTATTTTTGAAAGTTACAAAGAATTTATGATGCACCAGGTAATTGGAGCTTTAAGATTCAATTATTCGTTTGCGGAAATGGAACGGGAGTTATGTAACATCAAATCTAAAATAGTAAGATTATCGGAAGTGCGGAGTAATAACGAGTGCCAAATAGAATGTTTTATTACAAAGTAACAGCAGGGAGGAAATCAAGATGCAGGTTTTCTTGTACAAAATAAACAGAAAATAATGTTACACAACTGAATGCATCCCAGACAGAACAGAAATGGCAGCAAATCCCACTAAAGACGAAAATGGGGCCTTTTAAAAGCAAAAAAGGTTAGAAACTAAAGAATGATTCTTCAGTACGTAACGTTGGCCATGATACCGATTATTATATAGGTCATACAGGAGTAGAAAATCCGCAAAGAGATATAAATATTTATCCGTAACACAGCTTCCCAGAAGAAATCAAATTTTAAAAAAAAATCGACTTGGCAGGAACAAACTGGCACTATAAACAGGACTATATTTAATCACGCATAAAAAAATTTACAGGTTGTGAATGCCACCAATTTACTTTTGAATTGCAAATGATCAGATACAGAGTATACACAGATACTCAGTCAGACAAAAATAAAATCACTGAGGAAATTATAAATGTATGCTATCGGGATTTATTTATGAATAAGAAGGTGTACGAGATAACATTAAGCAACAATTTCAGCCTCTTAGGTGATCATACATACATAGAAGAATGACCATTTAACAAAGTTACTTAGCTAAAGAGTACATTATTTAACAGGTATGAAGGTAACTGGAACAGGATAGAGTATGATGAATTAAGTAAATTTAGTTCCTAATGTCTTTGGGAGGCTACAAGAAGATACGCTGCTGTATTTTCTTCTGCACTAAATTTTCCATGATTCATCGATAGTTCTACAGAACAGTCACTTGAAGACAAATATAAAAAACAGAGGCAGCCAGATAATCTCAAAGCTCTTTTGGCTAAAATGATTTTGTCGAAAGACATTGACACTCACAATTCTTCTATGTACCCTTCAGCCATAAATTTTGGACCTGTTATCAAGATCTGTCAAATCAGTATTGAAGGCATGAGTAAATCAAGGTCTTACAGAAGATTTCATCAAAAATCTACCATCAACACTGCTGCTTTTCAGGAAACCCACATTGAAAATGACGACCAAATGAATCCGAGAGGAAAAATACCTTGCTTTGATTTCCTAGGAACAATGTACCATCGTACTTATGGAGTGGCAACATACGCACGATCGTCAATCAAGAATACACATTATGCTCTGTATCTGATCTCAGTGACATCCGCGAAGTTACAACAAAAATTGGAGAACTAATAGTAATTAATATATACGAAACTCCAGTTATCTCTTGGTCTTCATAGGTCACACCAGCATCAACACCCCGCCACATATCTCTGAGACTTTAAGTCACCACAATCCATGGAAGTATACGGAAAATGTTGAAAATGGTCAAGCTGTTGTAATGCATAGAATAAAGGAACACCTGTACCAGCAGCTTCGAGACAGGAGTATATTCCCGATTTATGGTTTGTAAAAGACAATGAGAATTAGCTCTCCCAAGTTCCCAGTTCGTATTACACGACTTCCCACACACCCAATCTTGATTGAAATTTGGACAAGTATCTAACTCGTATCATCCTTTCCACAACATAGATGTATCTTTAGAGAAGCGAAATAGGGTGGGTGAATTTGCTAAAAATCTTGACGAAGTCCTGGTTGGATTTCCCCAAAAGCAAGAAATTGTGAGGCCTGTTTGTAGCTATTGTAAGTGCATCAAAGAAGACAATCCCTAGGGGCTACCGGAAGCAATATATCCCAGGTTGGAATGGAACTAACTGGGAGCACTGTGATGAATTTCTAAAAGGCGATGATCCGGAAACTGCGGATAACCCACTTCAAAACTTCGATAGAGCGGAGACATACTAACTATAGAGGAATTATTAAGTCACTGAAGTTTCAAACATCAAGTAAAGAAGCATGGTCATTACTAAGGAAGTTGGGTGAAAACAAAAAGTAAGAACAACACTCATATTAGCTAATACGTTTGCGCCACATTTACTGTTCACATCCTCAGTACCAAGCAAACTTACATTGCTCAAAAAGAACACTAATGCTGGTTTCTGATATCTTTCTCTGAATCTGAAATTTCTGTTGCTCTTAAAACCAAAACCTGGATAGGCACCGGGAAATAACGGACTCCATCTCTAATTTCGTCTACATAGTGGATACCACGCAAAAAAAGGGCTGGCGGATTTCTCGGTGACATTATAATATCTGGTTCCATCCCATAAAAAATGAAGCAATCAAAAATCATAGCAATACTCAAGCCCGGCAAGGCATCAGACCAGTCGAAGATCTATCGCTCAGTCGCACAATTTCTAAGATCTTTGAAACAATTTTATACAGTCTGAGTATTCCAGTGATCTATCGAGCAATCTGCATTCCACCAGGACCAGGACGGAACTGCACTGATAAACTATCATTAACAACATTTACTGAAGCAGGATACCAATTGAAGCAGCGAACATCAGTTGCGTTCTTTGATGTAAGTGCAGAGTATGACACGTTTTGGAGGCATGGGCTGCTTCACGAAGTATTACAACTTGTCCCATGCAGACGGACAACAAAACTAGTTGACAACGTGATGGCTAGAAGGACATTTCCAGTATCTACAAGAAAAGACACTAGTTGGCCAAAAGTATTGAATTATGGCTTACCACAGGCATCCGTCCTTGCTTCTCCATCTTTTATTTTAGAATAGAGTGGTGTCCAAAATTAAGGCACCAAACTGAAATTTTGCAAGGTTGTGTAAATTTTGCCACAAAACAGTATAAACAGCTGATAGTAAAGCGGAAGCAATGTAAAGAATACACAACGTAAACAACTGCAGTATGCAAAACAGTAGAAAAAAAAAGTTCTTTGTCTTTTCCAATTTGGCGGCTTTGCATACACGTTCAAACTGGCTGATGTGCTCAATATGGGGTGTGACGACTTCTGGCAGCAATACAGGCCTGACAACGACAGGGCATGCTGTGAATGGTATCATCAACCTCATGTTGAGGCAATAACGCCCATTCTTCCTGGAGAATAGTTCGAGAGTCTTGGAGAGTAGTCGGTGGATGCTGAAGTGATGCAACCAGTCTTCCTAGTACACCCCAGACATGCTGTGTTGGATTCAAATCGGCAGAGCGAGTAGGCCACGCTATGCGTGCAATATCAACCACTCTTGCTCTATTATGTCGACCATTATCGTCCATCAACACGAAGCCTGGATCCGCACCACCTCGCAACAACCGCACATGAAGTCCCAAGATCTCTTCTCGTCACGATACCTGACACCAGTTACACCTTACCGATTCACCCACACAATTTCATGACGAAGTGTTCATGCGGTCAACATAATTCCTGCACACAACATTAGGGATCCTCCTCGATATCGGTCTCTTTACATAATGTTTGGGTCCCGAAATCGTGTGCCATGTTTCCTCCAGATGCGAATGCATCCAGAATCACTCTCCAGATCAAATAGGGAGAACATAGACCCACTGTTCGACCGCCCCGGTGGCATGTTGACGACTCCAGTCTAGACGTTCCTCTCTGAGAGGACGCATCAGAGGTACATATACAGGACGTCTCTAACAATAAATGCCACTCTGCCGAAGCCTTATGGACAACGTTTGTCTCGATACAACACGTCCAGTGTATGCTGCGAGGTCAGATGCCAGTTGCCATGCAGTGCTAAGGCGGTACCATCGTGCCCTTACATCCAAATAGCGGCCTTTCTGATATCACACGTGGTCGGCACTGCCATGGTCTTTAGGGTACTGTTTCTGTCTCTATAAATTGTTGCCTCATCCGAGAAACACCAGAGCGATTAACATTAAGCCATCTGACCTCATCAGTTTGCGACTGTCCTGCTTGCATTCTTCTTATGGCCCTCTACCGCAGAGAGACTGGTAGGAGTCTTCTTTGTGCCACACTGCACCGTCGGTGACTTAATACACAGCGATAGTGGGTGTAGGACTCCCCGGATAGTGGGTGTAGGACTCGCCGGCAAACACTACCCCGTTTGATAGGTGTTCTGACGCCATTGTGGATGTAATTGTCCATTGACCGGAATGCCATTTTCCGTGCAGAAGACGATTGTGCTGACATCTGTTGACAGCTTGTATGATTATACAGTGAATTAGACACAAGACAGTGAAATACGGGTTGTTGCTTTAACTTTGGACACCAGTTTATATCTAATATTCCTCCAACAAAGTCTAGAAAGTTTGGCTGTGCGGAGGACTGGGCAATAGTTACCCAACGCAAAATCTTTGCAACAACTGAAGACATCTTAAATTCTGATCTAGAGATCTTACGCCAATATTTCCGTACATGAAAGTTACAACCAAACTTAGATAAATCAGCAGCTACATGTTTTCATCTGCCCAATACATTGGCACGCAGAGCCTTTGATGTCTATTTTGAGGGTGACAACCTTCATAACAGGCCTTCAAAATATCTTGGGATCATGTCAGATAGGACGCTTTCTTTTGAAAAGCACTTAACACAACCATCTGCTAAGCTCAAAAGCAGAATCAACACTCTCCACAAATTCTGTGGCGCTGGTTGGGAATCGTCAGCACTCTTCACATATAGACACACTGATCAGTATACTCAATAGCAAAGTACTATGAGCGTCTCTGACTTAATAACCCACACGTAAAAAAATTAAGACATAGAATTTAACGAAGCCATGCGCACTGTCAGTAGCTCAACACGATCTACTCCCAAGAACTCTTTAGCCATATTCGACCGCCTGATATCTGAGAGAAGAGCGCGATACTACGTGAAAACTGCCGATAACCTTGACCTTCCAAAATTGAACGAAGTATTCCCTGCGGAGCGAAAATGATTAAGATCGAGACATCTCACGCTTATCACACTCATGGCTCTTAAGGAAACTGAGTTCAATGCCACCGATGAATGGAAACGCTGCTGGCAATAAAACTATCCTCCGCAATGCCTGAAACTGCTCTGCATCCGGAAGAAAACCCCTGGATATGTCCAGCCTCGGGAAATCTGGACTACCCTGAACTACATCCGAACGGATCATGGAAGATGTGCAGACACACTGCAAGTGGGCTAAATGATTGTCACCGTATTTTGACTGTGGTACGGAACTACAGACAGTTGCTCATGTTGTATCATCGTATCCCGCGCCTGTCTATAAGGGTCCTTTCGAAGATTTCCTGGCAGTGACAAGTGGAGTGATAAAATATATGGAAGATCTTCATACTGGTATATAGCTGTTGTCATTTGTGTTATTTTATGCTGGAGACCTGTTTTATTGTTGTTGACATGTAGTAATTTAGTAATCTTGGATATGTGTTGCCGTATAATAATAAATCATACGAGTATTTCATCAGTTAATATGACAGATGGCGCAGTAAAAAGATGACATTTTACACATATTCCAACAGTTTGTACACGTTTGGGTAGTTTCAGAGATGGATCAGGAAAACAAATAGCTAGCAATGCATATGTTATTCTGGAAGAAATGTTAGTTTAAATGTATAAGGCCATTTCGACTAAGAAAAAAGAAAAGGGCGCCGAAAGAGTGTGGTTTGAAGCGAATAGCTTAAGCTGGAGGAAAAGTTACACGTACTCCGAAATGCGCAACATAATTCATTAAAATTGTAACCAAAAGCGCAGGAAAATTTTAATCAAGCAAAGGAACCTTCTGGTGGATATAGCATAATATAGTATTTGCAGATCGTGAAAATAATTATAGAACGGAGCTGGAAATTCCACGAAGTATGATCAGAAAGGGCTTACGCACAAATATCACATACATTTAAAGATTTTCTTCCACAAATTTTACATAACGGGGTAACGGCATTCCTATTCCCTCTGTAAAGAGAAATCCGCCGCACGCTGGTCGTCACGGTCATTGCAGATCCTCATTTCAGGTGAAACTTCGTTCTCCCAACCATTTCTTCACCTCCGGAGAAAGGTGGGAGGCACTTGGTGCCAGATCTGTACTGTAGAGATAGTAATTCACCAGCTCCCGTTTCAGATTTTGAAATGTTGCTTGATGCAGTGCAACACCTAATCCCAGTACGCCTCTAAGTTGGTTTTGACCGATCTATGAAACCTTCGCGATTTCTCACAATATGTAGCTGCCTTGATTGTTGTCCCCAGCCCCGAACGTCCTGTGCTTCCCCAGAACAGCAACTGCAGTTATCTGCTACCACATGGTCCCAACAAAAGACGAAAAATTTTACTGTGGGGAGAGAGAAGCTAGTGAACGTTATGACACTTACCTCGATCGTTATGCTGATTATGTCGAAAATTACTATATAGTTTGCGAATATAAAGCCTTTCAGGTATGTTCTAATTTTCGGTGCTTTCGGATTTTCTTAAGTACTCTTGGTCAATTGCTTGATTTTAATTACTGACTTCAGAAAGGGCCTCCGAAATATGCGACTTCAAAATTTAGAAATACAGGGCACTTCAAAAATCGTCCAACACGATTGCCGAACACTATCAATTTCAGATTTCTTACGATAGCACAATGTGAAGAATCTAGAAAGGAGGATTGAAAATTGCTTCACTTGGTGGCAGTTGAAAAAAAAAAAGTTGTATTTTAAAGCGAGCTCCTGTGAAATTCTTCTAGCAAGGCAAGTTCTGAGAATCCCTTTACAACAATTAACATAATATATAACACTAATGTCTTCATGAAACCGCCCCTCCATCCACGTAAATGCACTACTCTGTTTCACTGAACGAAATACGTGTGTGAACTGAGTTGAGTCCTCAGTGTGGGCTGTTTCAGTGGCATCATTCTGCAGCTGCATATAGCTGTAGTTGCTCCTCATTTTATGCAATAGAAAGCTACAGTAATAGTGCACCGAGCGGTTTAAGTACTGTAATTCCTTTAATGCACATAGAATTATATTTATCACACCGAAAATCTGAATGTAAACGCTCCGTATTTGAGATCCTATGTATACTTCTTCAAATTCGCCTATATGAATTTGTTTTTTTGAAGGTAGAGTAAAAGGTTTGTTTCTTTTGGTAGTGCCCATCACTGAAACTTAGAGTTTGGAATCTATCGAGGTTAGAACTACCTCTGCACAAACAATCTCAAACAAAACATTAGCCGCCAGTGCAGCTGTGGTATGTTACATTCTTCCTATAACGTTGGCATAATTTCTGTAAATACCAACGCTGGGAAGTATGGTGCCTTCTAAAAACTAGACGACAGTAGGTCTCACAATATTCTCTTAAAGATTTCTATGGTTAATATCGTCATATTCCCAATCTTTAATAAAATTACATGACAATTACATTAACATGAATTTTTAATAAAAACAAATGAAACTGATGCAATATGTAACAAAAGTACAAGTAGGAGACGAGGTACTGGCAGAAGTGCAGCTGTGAGGACGGGTCGTGAATCGTGCTTGGGTAGCTCAGATGGTAGAGCACTTGCCTGCGAAAGGCAAAGGTCCCGAGTTTGAGTCTCGGTCCAGCACATAGTTTTAATCTGCCAGGAAGTTTCAGTACAAGTATACTTTTAAAGGTTTTATGTACACTTTACTAGCATCTGCTAGTCATATAATGTAATTCGTGAAGAGACCACGTTCGGTAGTAATATGCTGCAACTAATTTACAGATGCCAATAAGCATCGAAAGCGTCCCTGGACTAATACCTGTCTTTCTGCTGTGATACAACAATAGTGTTTACTAAAACTATATGACAGCTGTACGGGAACAGACAGGTCACAGAAGAACAGAAATCTTCTACAATGATAACAGCGATTGCAAAGTCCTTTCGGTGAGTGTCCTCAAGTTTGCGATTGATAGCTGAGTGGTGACGAACCCATGAAGAAAAAGGTTTTGTTGAAGGTTACTACTTCCTTGAGTTATGTCAAGTGGTAGGTCAAACAACATTCGAGATCGTCTTCACGCGATTCGTCTAGTGCAGGCAGGGGTTCAAAATGGTTCAAATGGCTCTGAGCACTATGGGACTTAACATCTGAGGTCATCAGTCCCCTAGAACTTAGAACTACTTAAACCTAACTAACCTAAGGACATCACACGCATCCATGCCCAAGGTAGGATTCGAACCTGCGACCGCAGCGGTCGCGCGGTTCCAGACTGAAGTGCCTAGAAGCGCTCGGCCACCAGCAGCCGGCCCAGGCAAGGGTGCTCAACCTTTTTTTAGGTTTGAGATCTAGTACATGCAATTTAATCCATTTAGAGTACTGACTTAAAAATGCATAAAACTTTTAAGTAAAAAACAATAATTCGTCAGAGTCAATCTCACACAATCTGAAAGATAAGGATTAATCAGTTTATTTTGACACTTACATTTCACTATGTTCATCGTTGAAAACGCTGCCCTACAAGAATAAATTGATCCAGAAAAAGATAAAACATGCGATGCCACTTTTACAATATTACGGTAGGTTTCTACACTCATTAATTTCCAGAAGTTTATCTACATTGTTTTGTGACTTTAAGGAGATGTCTTTTGTACTCATACTACTTCCTCTTCAAGTTCAAGCTCACAACGAGAGAAGAGAATACTCATTCTAATTGAAACACCTTCCACATTCACTTTGTTCAAAGGTTGAGCTATGAGAATCAGAACAGGTTCCAATCCCTTCAAATCTGAAAATCGGTTTTCAAACTGTCTTCAGGGCTGTCAGGTTGGCCATACACTTCTTTGCAGCTTCTTGATCCAACGATATTTGCTGATCCGACAGTTCTGACTGCATTTGAGGAAAGTTTTTCACATGTAATTTCTGCATGTGCTATCCAAAGGTCCATTTTTTCCATGAAACACTTCATGGCAGGCATAAAAGTTATGACAGTTTCGTGTTTTCCTTGAACTTCCTTGATTAACTCATTTAGTTTACGTGTCACATCAGTTACAAATGCCACGTGCAACAACCAGCTGAAATCGTGCAGTTGTGAGTAATCTTATTATCTTATGAATATGAACAGCACTTCCAGTTTCGATAACACAAAGTATTTTAGTGATCATTACCTCCGTCTTTCACATTGTTGTTTTGTGGAAGCGGGAAAAAAGAGGTTTATGTTGCCTACTCTGGAGGCGGAGCTCGTTCCCCGTGCTCCCCGCTCGGCGTGACACCCGCTCATAACGCGCCGTCAAGTTAAAAATTCGCCAGCATTAAGATCATCATGCTGGCGGGAAGACTGGTTGGTTGGCATAAGCGTTACAGGCGGTGTGATGCAGGTGGAGACGAGAGGCAGTGACATGTCAACAAAACGGTGTTTTACAAAAACAGTTCTTTTAAACAGATTTCGGACACAGGGTTTGAAAGATCTACTCATAAAGCCATGTCGATCGACATATCGATCGCGATCGACAGATTGAGCAACCCTGACCTACAGTAACGTTCTAAATTGCATGCTTCACCATTGGTTGCTGTTTGCGTACATTTGTCACCGTACTGCTCTGCTTGAAAGACTTGAAAATTTATCGCCTTCTACATGCCTTTTGTTAGAAGAGCAGGCCAACTTCTACTATTATTCTATTGTAATTTTATGCTTATTTTGATGTACAATATATTAAGTCTTATGTGTATATCGCTCTTCAATGTGTCCTAACTTATATGTATGACGATGATGGCGGTGTAAGCCCTGCTCAGATGCGAAAATAAGAATACTTGCTGGTTGCCTGAAACCAACGCGTTTGAAAACACGTATTATCTACTAAGCATTGCTCTTCCAACTATTTACCGTAATATAGTCACACACGCTCAAATACGAAGTGGTCAACGAAATGAAATATTCTGTCTGCATAGGTAAAAGCCATGACGGGTATATTGCAATGAACTTACTACTTCCTGCTATGAATAAGGCATGTCCACAGAAACAGTATAACCTGTAGGAACTTTTGGTAGGGAGAAGTAATTTAAATTGATTTGCCGCGCGAGGTAGCTGCGCAGTCTGAGGCGACCTGTCACGTCCGTGCGGCTGCCCCGTCGGAGGTTCGAGTCCTTCCTCGGGCATGGGTGCGTGTGTTGTCCATAGTGTAAATTAGTTTAAGTGAGATTAGGAAGTGTGTTGGCTTAGGGATCGATGACGTAAGTAGTTTCCTCCCATAAGACCTTACCACAAAATTTTCCAAATTAATTGATTTAGGAGTAATTCCCTGGACGCACTAAGGCGTGGACAAAAGAAAAGAGTATCTAAGTTGCGATACTCCCAACAATCGTCTTACTGTGTCTGTGAGGGCGAAGACCATGGAACTGTTCCACAGAGTCTTGTAGTTAATAAGAACATTTCAGTTTGGAGAGAAGACAATTCTCACAGTGTGTCTATCACGTCTGAATGTTAAACACGAATCTGTGTGAGGACGTTATGCTGTGAACAAAAAAGCGATCTTGTGGGTTGGGTACGTCAGCTAAGCGTGAGCTTACCAGAAATTCGAGAAGAAATTTTAATCCCACGGCGGGCAAGCCTATACTGCATATGGTGTCTTAGTTGTCATGCTTGAAGACTGTACCATGCCTGCCCTCTTTTCAGTAATTAAACTTTTGTGGTTTCTGGACATCCCAGATCGTTTTCCTTGGAAATTTTTAATCGTCAGTGCGCGTGAATTCAGTAACTTAAACCACGGGATCTACGCGACATGAAGCATTAACACTGGCCACTAATGATGAGATTTAGTAACGGCGGTAGGACGAATACTTTCTTACGTTAAAACAACTATTAGGACCATAGATACTAGAAGGTGTTTGGGACAGTTCAAGGCCGGCTGGAGGGGCCGTGCGGTTCTAGGCGCTACAGTCTGAAACCGCGCGACCGCAACGGTCGCAGGTTCGAATCCTGCCTCGGGCATGGATGTGTGTGACGTCCTTACGTTAGTTCGGTTTAATTAGTTCTAAGTTCTAGGCGACTGATGACCTCAGAAGTTAAGTCGCATAGTGCTCAGAGCCATTTGAACCATTTTTGAACAGTTTAGGGTAAACGCATCTGCGCCACGAACGCTTCGCGCTATTCATTGATTCATACACTGGTGTGACGAAAGTCATGGGTTAGCGATATGCCCTTATACAAATGGCGATAACATCGCGAACACGAGGTATAACTGGGCAGTGCTTTGGCGGAGCTGTCATATATACTCAGGTGATTTATGTGAAAAGGTTTCCGACGTAATTATGGCCGCACGACGGAAATTAACTGACTCCGAACGCGAAATGGTAGTTGGAGGTACAGGCATCGGACATTCCATATCGTAAATGCCTTGGAAATTCAATATTCCGAAATCCCCAGTGTCACGAGTATACCGGATTTTAGGCGTTACTCCACACCACGGATAACGCCGTAACCGAAGGCCCTCACTTAAGAACAGAGAAAACTGGCGTTTGCGTATAATTGTCAGTGCTAACAGACAAGCAGCACTGCCTGAAATAACCGCAGAAATCAATATGGGACGTACGACGAACGTACCCGTTAGCACAGTGTGGCGAAATCTGGCTTTAATGGGCTATGACTGCAGACGACCGAAGCGAGTGTCTTTGCTAACAGTACGATGTCGCCCGCAGCGCCTTTCTTGGGCTCGTGTCCATATCGGTTGGGCCGTAGACGACCGGCCGTGCCCTAATCAGATGAGTCCCGATAAGTTGGTACGAGCTGATGGCAGGGTTCGAGTGTGGCGCAGACTCCACGAAGCCATGGACCCAGGTTGCCAACAAGGCACTGCGCAAGCTGGTGGTGGCTCCATAATGGTGTTGGCTGTATTTACATGAAATTGACTGGGGTCTGGTTATGTTAGGCTACTTGGAGACCATTTGCAGCCATTTATGGACTTAACGTTCCCTAACAACGATGGAATTTTTAGGATGACGATGCGCCATGTCACCGGACCACAATTGTTGGCGAATAGTTTGAAGAACATTCTGGTCAATTCGAGCAAATGACTTGGCCACCAAGATCGTCCGACGTAAATCCCATCGAACATTTATGGGACGTAATCGAGAGGTCAGCTCGTGCACAAAATCCTGCACCGGCAACACCTTCGCAATTATGTACGGCTTTTGAGGCAGCATCGCTCAGCATTTCTGCAAGGGACTTCCAACGACTTGCTGAGTCCATGCCACGTCGAGTTGCTGCACTACGCCGGACAAATTGAGGTCCGACATGATATCAGGAGATACCCCATGACTTGTCACTTCAATTTATGTACAGCCACGGAAAAATACATCGCGAACTTAACAGCAGTGCAATGAATAACGGCTGCATACGTCATCCTTAATCGTTGTCTCATCTCTCAGCTCGACATACTGGTTTTCAATGCCACTGTTCTTTTGAGTTATATGCTTCCTCACGCACATATCAAGTGGAGGTAGGACCTAGGAGAGAGGCAACGTCGCACAGTCTCCGTTCGACCAACTAGGAATGTTCCCCATCATTTTAATATATTGTACATCAATATAAGCATAAAATTACTACAGAATAATAGTAGAAGCTGGCCTGCTCTTCTAACAAAAGGCATGAAGAAGGCGCTAAATTGTCAAGTCTTTCAAGCACAGCAGTACGGTGAAAAATGTCCGCGAACAGCAACCAATGGTGAAGCTTGCATTTTAGAACGTTACTGTAGACCAGGGGTACTCAACTCGTCGATCGCGATCGACCTGTCGATCGACATGGCTTTATGAGTAGATCTTTCAAACCCTGTGTCCGAAATCTGTGTAAAAGAACTGTTTTTGTAAGACACCGTTTTGTTGACAAGGAATGTTTCGCATGGAATTTGTAGGCGGTACAGTAATTCTGACAACACTGTCACCGCCTCTCGTCTCCACCTGCATCTCACCGCCTGTAACGCTTATGCCAACCAACCAGTCTTCCCTCCAGCATGATGATCTTAATACTGGCGAATTTTTAACTAGACGGCGCGTTATGAGCGAGTGTTACGCCGAGCGGGGAGCACAAACCTCTGTTTTCCCGCTTCCACAAAACAACAATGTGAAAGACGGAGGTAATGATCACTAAAATACTTTGTGTTATCGAAACTGGGAGTGCTGTTCGTATTCACAAGATAAGATTACTCACAACTGCACGATTTCAGCTGGTTGTTGCACGTGGCACTTGTAACTGATGTGACCCTTAAACTAAATGAGTTAAACAAGGAAATTCAAGGAAAAAACGAAACACTCATAACTTTTATGCCTGCTATGAAGTGTTTCATGAAAAAATGGACCTTTGGATAGCACATGCAGAAATTACACGTGAAAAGTTTCCTCAAATACAGTCAGAACAGTGAAACAAACCTCCTTAATGCTGTTTTAAATCTAAGCGACTACACACACCATTTACCTCATCTGACTTTCTGTGCCAAATGAGTAACTGATGAGCTCTACCCATTCAAGGCATGTATTCTTTCTTGAGCTTTCTAATTTTCTACCTACCACATTTGCTTTGTAAGTTCACTTAAATTATATTCTTTTCCAACAATAGTGTTTTAATAAAGTAATTTAAACATAATTGTGGAACGCCTGCTCTCACAACACTCGTAGTGGGGTTAAGCGTAAAGCGTAAATTCGAGTTATGTATGCGTACATGCATACTGTGGTAACCCTAATATACAAGTGGAAGAAACCAATGGCGAAGCAATTTTTCCAACTGAATGAAGTCTCATTTACACGTTTTTACAGGATGTACGCTGCATATGAGGACAATCATTGTCTTATGTCGATGACTATACTGTGTTGTTTAACAATTTCATTATCTTTAACAGGGTCACCCGAACTCCAGAGAACACACGTTATTCGATATATTTTCTGAGCATTTTGTTATAAGGAAACCGTAGTCATTGTTGATTCGTTTTATTTCTTTTGACTTATTACCTGTATTCATCTTTGCACTTTTACTGGACTGAAAATATCTGCTCAACTGTGCAAGTTCGACAGTATGCGCTGTGTATATTGTTTGGAAACATTTTCTATCTACTCACGGTACTTGGCCGCAGACAACAGTACTACCCGCTTTACTCTATGACACCAATCTTGCATTCAGCACTGCTCAGTTCTGTATCGGGTTTGTTTATCCGGCAATAGTTGTTTTATATTAAGACTGATATACAGCAGAATGGATAGGTTTACTGATGAATAGCTGCCTGGTACGCACCTCGTGTATGAGTTCACTAAATGCAGTGAAAGAGCGGGACGACGACACCATACCGAGCTGTTCACCCAGCGACGGCAAACATCACATTACTTTGTATCAGCGGGTTGTTGCTTTACTCATTGTTTCCAATGGGTCGCTTTCGTGTTGGAATATTACAGTCTTCTTCACAGTTGTCAAGATATTTACACAAAAAACAAAGGTAAATGGCGTAACAAACCGACTGAGTCAGAATTACACTACGACCATCGGAGACAACGGGTCCCTTATGCGACACAACTTCCGAAATTTTGACGACAGAGTTTGGGTTAACCTCGTATAGTATCTTCCAGCAACGACGTAGTCCTACAAGCAGGCAGTATCCCTTCAGAGATTACACAATACTACCGAAAAACCTGTCTTGATGGCAGGGCGCGAAATTGAACACCGGTCTCCCCAAACAAAAGGCCAGGCTTACCAACACGCCACCTAGCTGGGAGCAATCGGTTGCAGATACGCCTGATACCATTTTGGAAGATACTATTCCACACTATGAGTATTTACACTGTTGCGGCAAAAAAAATGTGAGCAAAAATACAGTCAATAATACAGAACAGCCCACCCGCCGTCCTTAATGGTCTACACATGTGCTATGAGGGACAGGTCTGATAATAATGCTCACCAGGAAGTTGGACATCTTCGAGAGCGTTTCTAGTAACGGGAGATGTGTGTGGTGACCAGATGCAACAGCCTACCTCTTGACGCTGTACAGGCAGCAAAAGAAGAGACTGTGTTAGGTTCGGAGTTTATGTCACGGCGTCTAGTGCTTCCTCAACAGACACCAGAGGTCAAGTTAGAATATGGCTCCCTACAACACGATCAGAACTGGTCATTTGCGTCGTTGCCTACCACAATCCAACAGCTGCCGCCCTTGCCGACGCACTTGCACTAAGTGGCGATCACTGACGACTAGGCATGGTCTGCAGTTCTTAGCCTTCGGCCCTGCATCCCTCTAGTTTCGTCTTTTACTACACCACTGGAACCTGCCTGTACCGCAACGAGGTGCAAAAGAAACCGTGGCAAGGGGAGCACATGCTTGCAGCACAGGCTCCAGCAAATGGCCCCAGGTGGCCGTAGCAGCCACTTGCGTCAAACTTTATTCCTTGTCGTATTACGGTCGTCGCGCCATGTGCAATGGTTGCTCGTCTGAGGCGGCTGGTGCGGTATCTGTGTGTCGCTGCTGTCCGAGGCAAAGACAACGAGAATGTGCACGTCCTTTGGTCACTATTGACACTGCTACTCTCTGACACTTATCGTCGAATGTTTTGGAAATTTCTTTGGGGGGAGGGGGGGGGGGCTGCCATGCCTTTCGCTGACTCACAATAGAAATATTTAACATTCACATAACTACACGAATTGTGTTCGTCTATGATGTAGTGGTATGCCTGCAATGTGTAGTATTGCAATCCGATGCTCGAAACATCAGAGAACTCCTTCAGAAAGCCATACATACACTCCTGGAAATGGAAAAAAGAACACATTGACATCGGTGTGTCAGACCCACCATACTTGCTCCGGACACTGCGAGAGGGCTGTACAAGCAATGATCACACGCACGGCACAGCGGACACACCAGGAACCGCGGTGTTGGCCGTCGAATGGCGCTAGCTGCGCAGCATTTGTGCACCGCCGCCGTCAGTGTCAGCCAGTTTGCCGTGGCATACGGAGCTCCATCGCAGTCTTTAACACTGGTAGCATGCCGCGACAGCGTGGACGTGAACCGTATGTGCAGTTGACGGACTTTGAGCGAGGGCGTATAGTGGGCATGCGGGAGGCCGGGTGGACGTACCGCCGAATTTCTCAACACGTGGGGCGTGAGGTCTCCACAGTACATCGATGTTGTCGCCAGTGGTCGGCGGAAGGTGCACGTGCCCGTCGACCTGGGACCGGACCGCAGCGACGCACGGATGCACGCCAAGACCGTAGGATCCTACGCAGTGCCGTAGGGGACCGCACCGCCACTTCCCAGCAAATTAGGGACACTGTTGCTCCTGGGGTATCGGCGAGGACCATTCGCAACCGTTTCCATGAAGCTGGGCTACGGTCCCGCACACCGTTAGGCCGTCTTCCGCTCACGCCCCAACATCGTGCAGCCCGCCTCCAGCGGTGTCGCGACAGGCGTGAATGGAGGGACGAATGGAGACGTGTCGTCTTCAGCGATGAGAGTCGCTTCTGCCTTGGTGCCAATTATGGTCGTATGCGTGTTTGGCGCCGTGCAGGTGAGCGCCACAAACAGGGCTGCATACGACCGAGGCACACAGGGCCAACACCCGGCATCATGGTGTGGGGAGCGATCTCCTACACTGGCCGTACACCACTGGTGATCGTCGAGGGGACACTGAATAGTGCACGGTACATCCAAACCGTCATCGAACCCATCGTTCTACCATTCCTAGACCGGCAAGGGAACTTGCTGTTCCAACAGGACAATGCACGTCCGCATGTATCCCGTGCCACCCAACGTGCTCTAGAAGGTGTAAGTCAACTACCCTGGCCAGCAAGATCTCCGGATCTGTCCCCCATTGAGCATGTTTGGGAGTGGATGAAGCGTCGTCTCACGCGGTCTGCACGTTCAGCACGAACGCTGGTCCAACTGAGGCGCCAGGTGGAAATGGCATGGCAAGCCGTTCCACAGGACTACATCCAGCATCTCTACAATCGTCTCCATGGGAGAATAGCAGCCTGCATTGCTGCGAAAGGTGGATATACACTGTACTAGTGCCGACATTGTGCATGCTCTGTTGCCTGTGTCTATGTGCCTGTGGTTCTGTCAGTGTGATCATGTGATGTATCTGACCCCAGGAATGTGTCAATAAAGTTTCCCCTTCCTGGGACAATGAATTCACGGTGTTCTTATTTCAATTTCCAGGAGTGTAGTTATTTTCTCAGTACTTACATACGCAGCATTTAATTCAGATTCCCGTGCGGTTCTAGGCGCTTCAGTCTGGAACAGCGTGACCGCTACGGTCGCAGGTTCGAATCCTGCCTCGGGCATGGATGTGTGTGATGTCCTTAGGTTAGTTAGGTTTCAGTAGTTCTAAGTTCTAGGGGACTGATGACCACAGATGTTAAGTCCCATAGTGTTCAGAGACAATTCAGATTCCGTCCACAAGAAAATTGTTTGAATCATTGTCAAAATTTGATATTTTATGTGGAACCTATCTTGTGTTTAGTTTCCAATTGCACATATGTATACAGGGTGGTCAGAAACAGGCTGAAAAGCTTGTAAGGGAGTTGCAGGGTAGGTTGTGCTGAGAAATAACTGTTGTAAATTCGATACGTAGCGCCGTTCTCTAGTTAATTAGCATAGCCAACCAATTGGCTGCGCGCAAATTCAGGAACCTCACCAGAGAAGGTGACGCTAAACGTGTTATTCATTTGGTTTCATAAAACCAAAAGAGAGAGCGATATACAAAAACTTAACATGGGACGGTAGCTAGGATTGAACTCTAGCAGATCCTGAGCAGTTTCGTGCGCTATCATCTACCCTACGAGAACAACTTACACCAGCTGTATCTGGCAGGCTACTCGAATTTGCGCGCGCAACGGCCTGGCTGGCCAATTCAAGTGCTAATTAACTCGGAAACAGCGCAAAGTATCGAATTGTCTCCGTAACAATTCTTTCGCAGCACTACCTATCCTACAACACCGTTAGAAGCCAATTATTTTCTTGTAGAATGGGTCCATAGCTTCTATAATTTTTTTAAAAGACTTCATTTCGCCTTCAAGCCTTTAGAATTTTATTTCCCACAATAAAATTCTAATAGCTGAAAGCAATATGAACTCCTTAAAAAAAACTTCAGAAGCTTTTCAGAGTATTTCTCACCACCCCGTATAACTGATCCCTAAGGATAATGTAGGCTGAAGTAACGGTATTCCCATGAACCTTGTCACGCCACATTTTGTAATAGATAACCTTTAACCGATCTCTTTGGATTCTTGTCATAGTAATGAAACTTAACAGAAATAAATTTTATTTTTAATTCGCAGGCAACAGCGGGTGTACCAGCGAAGACGCGCTGTTTTAACGTGTTAATGCGCGTGCGGCTTCACATCTATTAGCTATGATATATGTATGTGCCAATCAGCGTCACTATTAGTGCCGATCTGCAGATGTGTCTCCAGTACTCGCCGCACAGAGGCCACATATTAGAAGCTGAAGCGTTTTCTCTCTTCGATTTTTGTCACGGCCGCACAGCGAGCAAAAACCCGCTACGATAACAACACAGCCTTGGCATCTGCTCAGGGCTTCCAACAAACGTCAATGGATTTATGACGAACCATCTCTCACCAGCTGGAACTCTTACAAGCAAGTTCCAGAAAACCAGCTGTTTCAAGTCCAGCAACAAATACACTGATCAGCCAGAGCGTCATGACCACCTACCTAATAGCTGGTACGTCCACCTTTGGCACGGATAACAGAGGCGACGCGTCGTGGCATGGAAGCAATGAGGTCTTGGTAGGTCGCTGGAGGAAGTTGGTACCACATCTGCTCACACAAGTCACCCAATTCCCGTAAATTCCGGGGAGGGGGCGATGAGCTCTGACACCACGTTCAATTACATCTCATGCGAGTGCGACAGGGTTCAGATGGGCCAGCAAAGCAGCTGAAGCTCTCCACTGTGTACCTCGACTCACTCCTTCACACTCCTGACCTTGTGACATGGCGCATTATCTTGCCAAAAATACCATTGCCGTGGGGAAACATGATCGTCATGAAGGGGTGTACGTGGTTTGCAACCAGTGTACGATACTCTCTGGCCGTTATGGTACCTTGCGCGAGCTCCACTGGAATCATGGAGGCCCAGATTCATGTTTCCCAGTGCATAACGGAGCCGCCGCCAGCTTGTCTCCGACCCGCAGTACGTCAAGGAGCTGTTCCCCTGGAAGACTACGGATTCGCGCTCTCCTATCGGCATGATGAAGATATCGGGATTTATCAGACCATGCAACGCCCTGCCACTGCGCCAACTTCCAGCGCCGATGGTCAGGTGCTCATTCCAGTCGTAGTTGCCGATGTCGTGGTGTCAACATTATGGGTCGTCGGCTGCGGAGGCCCAGCGTTAGGGGTGTTCGGTGCACCATGTGTTCAGACACAGTTGTACTCTGCCCAGCATTAAAGTCTGATGTTAGTTCACCACAGTCTGCCGCCTGTCCTGTTTTACCAGTCTGTCCAACCTACGATGTCCAACATCTGCAACGAGGGATGGCCGCCCAACCCTACGATGTCTGGACGTGGTTTTACCTTGGTTTCACCACATGGTGAAGACACTCACCACAGCACGCCTCGAACACCCGACAAGTCGTGCAGTTTCCGAAATGCTCGTGCTGAGCCTCCGGGCCATCACAATCTGCCCTCTGTCAAACTCAAATAGATCACGCGCCTCCCCATTCTACACACGGAAAGACGCTCACTGATACTACATGCACCGTGCGTGTGTCTGACTAGCAGTCATTCCTCGCCAGGTGATGCTGCTATCGCCTGGACGGGTTTATATCGATAGTAGGTTAGTGGTCATGATGTTCTGGCTGATCAGTGTAATTCTTTCGTGGCCACAAAATTTCAACTTCCCAAAACAACGACACATATATGAGAATGGAGGCACTACGCACTGTGTTTTACTATGACAAAATATTGAAAGAGCAATGAAAAAAGTTGGGTGATTCGGCATTCAAAATATTTGAGTCACCATGCACTTCATGGAATTTACTTAAGCTACTGTAAATGGACACACGATCCAATGCATCTCCTGTGTGTTCATTTTCTTTGCTTCGGGGTAAAAATCTACTTTGATCTAATACTGAACAGAAACATTTTAATGACTGACTGAATACAGCCAAACAGACTCAAGATGAACATACTACACATTTCAAGTGGTTCAGCATTGGGCCGGCAGCGGTGGCCGAGCGGTTCTAGGCGCTTCAGTCCGGAACCACGCGGCTGTTGAGGTCGCTGGTTCGAATCCTGCCTCGGGCATCGATGTGTATGATGTCCTTAGGTTAGTTAGGTTTTTAAGTAGTCCTAAGTCTAGGGGATTGATGACCTCAGATGTTAAGTCCCATAGAGCCATTTGAACCATTTTGTTTAGCATTGTGGCGTAAAAGCTTAAGTTTTTCTATAGTAACGATAGCCTTCCTTACACATACTACGTCGTCAATGAATGATCATCTTGTGGACTTGCAAACACAGCAATGTGGCCATGCGACAAGAAAGAAAGGAGGCTGGTCTACTACTTCGTCGGCGTCGAGCTCTTTATAAACAGAGCACTAGCTCAGATGGGGAATAAAGCGGCCGCTTTCTGTTCATGGAACCACTCCCATATACTTTTTAAGTGATTTGGAGAAACCACGTGAATTTACATCAGCATGGCTGCACCAGGATTCGAACCCCGCTTTTATCGAAGGCCAGTCTTACTTCTTACCCGACGCTGGTCCTCGCTCAGTCGTATGCTACGATTGGTCACGCACCCAGTGAGTCAACAGAGAAAGGATTATCAGATTAGACAAATGGAGCCTCCATCTCTCGAAATGCTGAACATTTAGGATGGTCGAGAGCTGCCGCAGTGGAGCGTATGGATGTTAGTACGAATGGTGTGAAATCTACCTTCGGCAAAGCTCTAGGGGCAGATATACGCTTGGTTGTCAATGTGAGAGTAGACTGGGCGCTGCCAAAACGCTACCTATTCTATGTAACACTCAACATTCGTCATCTGTAAGTAGCCGTCAAATGAAAAGAGACAGGTGAAAACAAGCAACTGAACTCGCTTTTATATTAAAAGTAATCTCCATATGTGTTAATACATTTATCCCACTGAGACAAGACGGTTACCTACGATATCACTTTGTACCCATGCGTGCACCTCTTCGAAGCAAATCGACGGCCACCAATGTCTTCTTGCAGGGATCCAAAAAATATAGAAAACGAGTGAGGAGAGATGAGGACTGTATAGAGGATGTGGAAGGGCTTCGCAGCCAGACTTCAACCGCGTAGTCGAGACTACCTTGGCAACACGTGGGCAGGCTTTATCTTGCAACAAAATAATGCCGTCCGTCAACATTTCTGGGCATTTGGACCTGATGGCGCTCTTCAATTTTTGCTAAGTGTCCATATACCACTGTGCGTGATTTGTGGCGTCGTGGTCCACAAAAATCAATAAGCAGCGGAACTTTGTAGTCAAAGAATAAGTTCATCGTGACTTTCGCGGAGTTGACGTGCCTGTTTCAGCTGCACTGTAGAAGTCGCAGTTTGTGAAGACCCATAGCAACTGGTTTAATTTTTAGGAGACCACAGGTATGATACATTAAAAGACACCTAGCGCACAGTATGACAGGAATCTTAAAATACTACTACGAATTTCGGAAGCATATGATGTCAAGTACCTTACTAAACACTTTCTAACACTAACCTATCTGCTTTATAAGCTCTATGCAAGGTTCCGACTTAACCTCTCGTCTGACAATAGTATGTGCATGTAGGAAAGTCTATGTTCAATCCAACATTACTGTTTACGAATATTTTAAGTACCCTGTTGCTGATCGCGATGAGAAATTTGCACCATAATTGATGATGGTGGTGGTGGTTTGTGGGCGCTCACCTGCACACCGTAACTACCTCTACATTGGAATAGTTCCCTTCAAAAACGACAAGTGAAAGCAGAAGGCAAAAAGCAGTGTCACTACCTATTTTTGAAATGCAGGGAGGTTATAACCATAGGGCGTCGATATATATTTGGAGATATTAGGGGAGGAAACAGGAAGAATATTTGCAACAGTCATCTAGCGTAATATCGGATACTATCGCACCGAACACCTGGGGATATATCTTCATTTAAGCTGTTAGAATCATTAGCTCCCTCTCTAATACGGTCGAGCAATCAATTATAAAACTACTTAAACTGTAATTCTTCATAACGCTCGGGAATGCAAAAATCCTATCGTCTAAGGATTATCACGAATCCTCGCATTAACGACCGTCAATCTACACATACTTACGGTACCAGTAAGCCCCACAATATTTTGAAATATCGAATTCACATGCATAAAACACCTTCAAACATCTGATTACTTTACAAATGAATTAAATCACTGTGTTACATATTTTACGTTAAGCATGTAAGCGAGAAAAAAACTAGGAAAGATTTAAAATTGTGCTCAAACATTTTTGTTGGAAGTTTTTAAGTGTTGTTATTCCCAAATCCTGAATGAATGAAACCGGGTATTTGCCCCCCGAAAGACAATTTCAAACCATAATACGTGTTATATTATGTTACACTTTTAACACAGAAACATACCTCTTAAGGAGCAGATTATAACAGTCTTTAATTTTTACATTCGGTCTATAAACTACGTGAAATATTGAAAATCTAATTTTTATTGCCCCTGGAAACCTTAAGGTACGGACCTGAAGCTGTTCTGGATTACGGAATAGTCGCTAAGTTATATAGAGGATGACTCGGAAGTGAAGTTACGGACTTTAAGGGATGATGGAGAAAGGTAAATGTATGAATATGAGGTAAGTGAATCTGGCTCGGAAACGACCGAGTCTGAAGTTATACGCGAAAATCGTTCTGATACTGCTGACATTAGAATACATGTACCGGTACTGTTGTAGCTAAGATTGTAGGGTACGCGACTTACAGAGATGGTAGTATGGGACGAAACAAGAGAAAATGGCTAGTAAACATGGGCTCTAGACTGCGTACCTTAACAGCTATGAGCAACTTTTTATCTTCGCTATGTGAAAAAAAATGGTTCAAACGGCTCTGAGCACTATGGGACTCAACTGCTGAGGTCATTAGTCCCCTAGAACTTAGAACTAGTTAAACCTAACTAACCTAAGGACATCACAAACATCCATGCCCGAGGCAGGATTCGAACCTGCGACCGTAGCGGTCTTGCGGTTCCAGACTGCAGCGCCTTTAACCGCACGGCCACTTCGGCCGGCGCGATGTGAAACATCTACTCTACCCAATAAGTGCCAATAGCTCTTAAGGTATCCATTTTGGAGCCCCTATTTAGTGGACATTTTGTTTCGGTCCATACCACCTCGCCCAAAAACAAGTAAACCGAAGAGTTTGCAGTACAGGAGCACCCTCTGTTGAGTTTGGTGACTGCCTGGGGAACGTGAGTGGTCTAAGCAGGGAAGTACAGAAGAAGTGGTGTTACAGTTGGGGATTTTTTTCGTGGTTAGGATGTGGTTCCCTCACTGTGCTTCAGAAAACGCGAAATGTGGAAAGATATGAACGCATTTTACAGCGTTGTATTCTGCATACAGTAGATGGACTGTTGGGAGAGTGACTGATTGTATCAGCATGACAATGCGCCCTGTCAAAGCAGCATCTCTGAGACAAAGGTTTGTGGGCAATAACATTCCTGAAATGAACTTGCTTGCCGTAAGTCCAGACTTGAACCCAATGGAACACCTTTGGGATGAGTCGACTTCGCTCCAGATCCCAGCGTCCAATATCACTACCTTCCCCGTTTCGGCTCTTTATGAATAATGAGCAGCCATTCCTCCAGAAACATCCAGATGCCTCATTGAAAGTGTCCGCTGCAGATTTCTAACCGTCACAGAGGCAAAGGGTCGACACATCCTAAATTAATGTACGGATACTTCTGGGCAGATAGCGTATTTGATTTGAAAGTACCAACATTTTGCTTGTAATTATAATCCTGCCAATTATTAACAGTACTGTCAAATAGAAGAGATGTAAGCATTGTGAAATTTTAAGTTAAATAAGATAATATTTAAAAGCGCAGGGTATGCATGATAAAGAAACAACATTTTTTTTCTAAAGAGACAATGCATAATATGATTTTCGATGTTAGGAAAGAATATGCATGATGACAGAAAGAAAAGCAGGATTTAAACATTTGATCAACTATAACTAGTGCAATACGCGTATACAAAAAGGTATAGTGTAGAACGTTATGTCGTCCACTGGTGGCGCTATTCTTCCGGCAGCAGAATGTTTACGTTGTTAGTCATTCGCATGGACTCGTCAGCGCGGTGTGGACGGGTAGTACAACACCTCGTTGCCGGTAAACTGAACGTTTACGGTCAACGGTGAGGACTCTACGGGTGCAGATAGGCCTTTAGTTAATGAGCAATTAAGTCCCCAGGAAGACAGGGCGCAAATTCCATATACCTGTTTTGCAACGATATGCGAAGAATTGCCCATTCATACAGCACACGTACCTATCGCCACTCATAGAGCGCACGCATCTCTCTCAACGAATCCAGGACAACTGCCTCGAGATACCTGCGCAACCCTTTCTCTTTCCTTGGAAATGCCATTTCTTCCAGTCGCCAATTACATTCCAACATTTACCTACAGCAAGGCTTAGAGGCCGTAATGTCACAGGATTTGACAACTCCGACTCCAGCCCGCATCCAGATTTCTACGATACCTTTTTTCCTTGTGTAGAGCTTTTGGTAAAGCGTATCATTACCCTTAGCTGTCAATTTTGTCGCTCAACAGTACATCTCCAGATTATCGCAAAAGCGTTTCCGGAGTTGGCGGTCTCTCTGCCGCGCGAGCAATGCACGTCATCAAAGATTACAGAGGCGCCCGCGATGCCCACTACTATAGCATTTGTGCATTTCCCAACGGGACTGCCCATCGCGCGCATATATTTATTAATAGCATTATCATTTGATTTCCTCTTTCTCAATCCAAACGGATTGCCAGCTCCATGTGTGCCTGCAGACGGGTGTATAGGTCTTCGCATATGACGCCTCTTTATCGCGAACAATAAAGTTCAATTGCTTCACGAATAGGTAAGGGTAGAAAACTATATTTGGTTAGCAAGCGTAGCGATGCTTCAGTTTCCATGGCATCCACTTTGAGCTTAGCATCAAAGGAAACAGTCCTTGCGCAACCATGTTCAGTGTTAACAGTCGACCATAAATGGACTGTGTAAATTTCCGCGCTTGCTGTGATATGAAATAATACAATTGTCGTGAGAGAAAAAACAGAATCGTTGTTGGCACAGAGGTGTAATGTCGGAAGATCAAGGGCCTGATACCTTCATTAAGCTTTGATAACACTCCGCTTACAACACACTCCTACAACCAGAAACTGTCGGTAGGCACTAGAATGTTACAGGAAGCTACTGCTGACCTTTATCACGATGGCACAACCAGAAAAATAATTTTCACTTAAAAATGGCATGTTCGAAGGATCATTCATGTTTGGATATTTTTTATTACTATCTCGCTTCGGAATAGTAACGCAGTGGGAGGTTTATAGTATTACAACACAACTCTACGAGACGCTTGCAACCACTGTAGTACAGGAAAGCGCAGTCCGGCACCTGAAAAATTTCCACGGACACAGAATTTTTATCTGAAATAAGATAAAGTTTACGGCACCAACCGATAAGAAGGCTACTAAAAAGCGCGAGCATGTTTCAGCATAGCTTATAAAACAAGCTCAGAGATAACGCTTTCTTGCGTGGGCTATCTGTCCATACTAATGACGGGCTTGCATGAAAAACAGCGCAAGTGGTTCAGAAAATTTAAAGACTTCAGGTAGTGTTTTTCCATCTTTGTTGTTTTCTTAATGCGTAGCCTCAATGCGCGTTGCATTAGTCAACATTGGGGCGAGAATATCTTAGTATTTTCGAAGAAAACTGCCAGTACTTTCCTCTGTTTCTCGCATTCAAACTAAACTATTCTAAACGCACGTAAAATATTTCGAATCCTGAAAGTTTCAGTTAAGTTTTTAGAATAATCCTTTGCTTTTGATGGGAATCTTATTTTTTTCCATCTCTATTAATGCATACGCTTTACTAAAGGGCCAAATCTCATTCCTCTGGACACGCTGAGTGCAGCAGTCGCTAACTTACAATCTCTAGGGGGTCTCCAGCTTATAATCCCCCTATTCTGATTGTTCCAGTATCCTGAGTATCAACTCAAGACTCATGAGTCACTTCTACAAGAACTAACGAGCGTATGGTCTGTACAACATTTTCAGAAGTTGTGATATTGCCTTGGACTCCGCAAAGTTAGGGTAAGTTTTCAGTAAGTTACTACCTGCCTACCAGGAATGACTTAGTATTCCCCGTGAAGGATTGTTCACAACCGAAAACTGCCAACTCTGCTTTTGTTTCCACATTATATATAATGTGGAAAGTGACATTATTAAATAAGAAGCAGTAATGCTACCTACTTAATATAAGACGAACTATGATTTAAAGGCGCGATTAATTGCTACGGTTTTCGAAAGACAGCATTGCCACTCGACGACGTAAACTAGTTGCCAACGTTGCACGGTATATCTAACAAATATTTTGTGAACGTACAAATTTCGGAACCCATGTTCAACTCCGAGCTTCGTTTGATAGTTATAGATGCAAAGAAATGGATACGGCTTTCAACTGGACCACGCCTCATACAGCACAAAGACTCTTCAAAACCAACTTTGGTTTCATGCCGTATTTAACACTTCAGAGTCAGATTCACGGAAACTGTATGCCCTCTAAGTCTAGAGTTGCCATACTTGTGTCTTGCCGCAAAGTCATTTTTTTTTTTTTTAGCAGAATAAAAGTAGTGGGCGAAATGAATCCGTCAGTACCCCATTCATAGAGTTCACTATTAATAGGGGCTTCCATTGTTTGATATTATCTAGACATCTTCAGAAAATGCTGTATCTTTATTGTTGGTTCGTTCTGAATCATTTTTCCTCCTTTCAGATTTTAAGAAAGCCTGTAACACATTAACACTTTGTTAAACGACACGGAAACGCGACAAATCTAATAAAAATACGACTACGTATACTTCGTTTCTTTCTAGTTATGTGAGCTATTTATTACTGTATAGGATTGACTTCTAAAACTCAAGATCTCATTCCCATATAACGACCCCAAAATTTATCGACCATGTTTTAGGATCCAGTTAATACCCGAATCGCTTCTGTGAAACTTTTAGTGAAACAGCGGAAGTAAATACAACTGACATGGTAACGCACTTGCTTCATTATTACAGTTCTTTGTAAAACTGCACTACAGCGAAAACAACTATGATCAATAGTCGAGTATGTTTCGTAATCTTTAGTTTGGGATGGACCCTTCCAGTCTTAGAGGACACAGACCATACACAGAAGCATTTATTTACTTAAATTATTTATTTATTTATATTCTAAATACCATCAGCATGTTGCTTCGCATGCATATCAAACCCCATGTTTCCAGAAGCGTGGTCTCTTTGGTTTCCAGATTAGATAGGAATTGGCTACACATCTAATGCTTATTCACTCATTGTTAACTGCAGTGCCAGTGGAGCACTAAGTATGCAGCCGATTGTTTCAGAATACGGTACTCGTTGACAAGAGCTCACCCCTATAGGAAACATGACATTTAATTGCCGCGAAGTTCTTAACCATGCTCCCACTTTTCAAATGCCGTAGACCTTACCGCTAATGAAGAAATATGTACTCACCACCACCACGAATGCAGAAACCCAGGAGGTTCGCCTAGCGTTATGTTTTTCTCCCATCGGATCTGGAAAACAAGAAGCGAGCGTTAGCAGGGGCCGCCAACCCACGCTCAAAACCTGTATTGATTTTTGCGGACGCGCAGTCCCTCGCCAGCTGGCTGTCTGCAGGGGTGCTGCCCCGGCCTCAGCTGCGCCAGTCACAACTGCGCTCGTACAAATACATCACTTACCACTGCCACTGGAAAGGTGTTGTCTGAACTGAGTGTTTATCAATTCTGTATTACGTATCATCCTACAAATTTTGAAAATGCTACAATAATTCAGAAGGTCATTAATTCTTTATCATGGCTTGACGAAGGCATATTTAAATACCTAGGAAAAATTTCGCTATTAAAAATTACTTGAAAGTCAAGCTCAGTTAAACAACATTGTATAATGTGAATGAAAAACACGAAGGCGAATCGCAGTTTTACATTTTATACAGACTGACGGAAAAAAAATTGAAACACATGCGACATAAACGAAAGTTGGTAGATGGATTTCTACCCATCAGGTTTGCTTTAAATACACGCGGAATCATCCATGCATTCAGTTGCTGTTTTTCATGCTCACTTTGATTGGATTGAACGTCGACCTGCTTCTCCGCAGTTTCGTGATACCACGGGGGTAGATTCCTATTGCTCCTGGTCTTAAGCGCCCCATAAACACTATAGTATTAACGATCCCTTTAAATGTTTACGAAATTTTACTTTTTACAGTAGACAGCGGGAAACATTTCCGATGTTTCTGCAGTTCTTTATGGGAAATCCTGTGTACGATTCATATTAACAGGGTGCCTTTGCTGGGTGAAAACCTTAAATGTAACTTAAATGACAGAATATCCTGTCACATAATTTCAAATTAACTGTCGTTAAATTCCTCTATTATTGCTCCAAGATGGTATTTGTAAATTCCTTTCAATACTGAGTTACTACCATGTGCGTTAGAGTGTCTTCTCCGTTTAAAAGCTGTGAACTCACTGTCAAATATATCATGGATTATGGAGTGAATCTATGATCAGACTGCTGCATCGTAACCCAGCATGAGCAATTGTTAGAACAAAAACGTGATTGGAAATTACGTTTTTCCTCATGTTTGTATCCTGCCCTTGACGAGCCGAAGAAACCGTTAACTTTGGAGCAATCCGATTTTCTCTACGAGTCATATTTGACTCCTGATTGCCATGGAAGGCATTTATTTCAAGGACGACGTGAGAACACTCAGTTCATCTGGGAAACGCGAAAACGTTGTTCTTAATGTTTGAAGGCGATATGAACTGCGGTCTGCCGGCCGAAGTGGCCGCGCGGTTCTGGCGCTGCAGTCTGGAGCCGCGAGACCGCTACGGTCGCAGGTTCGAATCCTGCCTCGGACATGGATGTGTGTGATGTCCTTAGGTTAGTTAGGTTTAACTAGTTCTAAGTTCTAGGGGACTAATGACCTCAGCAGTTGAGTCCCATAGTGCTCAGAGCCATTTGAACCATTTGAACTGCGGTCTGGTAAGTACAATCCAAGAAAGTTCATAAACGATGGCAAGCAAACATTCGCCCTGGTTTACTGGTGACATTCGTAGAATATTCCGAAATCAAAGATTACTACACTATCGCTAGGAGAGGGACTGCAGGGATGCTAACAAAAAAAGTTAATCTTAAGAAGGGCTATGCGTGAAGCATAGAATAGTTTTAAGTCAAATCCTGGGGAAAGATTTACCAGAAAATACTAGGAAATTCTGGTCATTCGTAAAGTCAATGAACAAATCCAAACCTTCCATTCAATATCTCGCGGATCCGTCCAGTGTCGAAACTGAGGACAGCACAAAGAAAACACGGATTTTCAATTCCTTATTAAAAATGTATTTACTAAAAGTATAGGCATACTAACCTACCAATGCTACACCGCCGCACACTTACAAATTGGCTATGGCGGCATCAGCATCCTTGGCAATAATAATTGAACTATTAGGGCAAGAGCCGGCCGTGGTGGCCGTGCGGTTCTGGCGCTGCAGTCCGGAACCGCGGGACTGCTACGGTCGCAGGTTCGAATCCTGCCTCGGGCATGGGTGTGTGTGATGTCCTTAGGTTAGTTAGGTTTAAGTAGTTCTAAGTTCTAGGGGACTTATGACCTAAGATGTTGAGTCCCATAGTGCTCAGAGCCATTAGGGCAAGACAACTGAAGACGACACAGATGGCAAAGAAGTATGTGAACTGTTTATTATTTCAAAGTAATCGCCGTAACTTACTGCATTTGTCCCGCTGTGAAGCAAGACGGTCAATGCCTTCACGGAAAAATGTTTGCGGTTGTCTGCAGAACTATGATTTTACTAATGCGCGCACCTCTTGGTCCCATGTAAATCACACCACAAATGTCTTCCTTCAGGCCTCCAGAAATATGGAAAACACATGGGGAGAGATTGGGACTGCATGGGGGATGTGTATGGGCTTCCCACCAAAATTTTTTAGTCAAAATAACAGGCACGCCAGTTCGAAGAAAGTCATTATGACTTTTTTCTTAGACTGCAGGGTCCTGCTGCTCATTGACTTTGTGAAACACTTAGAAAAAACAGAAGCGCGCCATTAAATCCAAACCGCCCACGAATGTTGACGGACGGCATTCTGTTGCAGGATAATGCCCGCGTATATGTTGTCAAGGCTGTCTCGAATACGCTGCAGAAGTTACACATCCTCCATGCAGTCCCGATCTCTCCTATTGCGTTTAACATATTGTTGGAGCCCTGAAGAAAGACATGGGTGGCCGTCAGTTTGCTTCGGACGAAGAGGTGCATGCCTGGGTACAATCATGGTTCCGTAGGCAACTGCAAACATTTTTCTATGAAGGCATTGACCGTCTTGCCTCACTTTGGGATAAATGTAATAGCAGTTATGGCAATTACTTTTGACATAAGTTTGCTTCTTTTTTTCCGTATGTCTTGTTTTCATTTGATTGCACCTAACTGATAAAGGGAACAAGTCACTTGGACTTGAAGGAATTCCAATTTGATTTTACATACAATACTCCATGGGACCAGCTCCTTTGCTAGCCCATAGTTACAATCAGTGTGACTGGAGACTCTTCTCCAGGTCATTCTTGTACACAAAAAGGGCAATAGATAGGATGCACAAAATTTTAAATCAACACTGGTAACGTCCTTCTGTTGCTGGATTATAGAGCAGGCACACTATCAGATCAAAGGTATCCGGACACCCAAATGTAATGCTGAACTGACCATTCAGTATCACGAAAGGGGAACCCACCAGTATGAAAGGAGACAGGGAGAAATGTGTGTTAACAGTAGAGAAGCAATAACAGCAGAATGATCTGTCAGGAGAGCTCAGTGACTTCGAACGTAGACAAGTCATTGAATGTCACTTATGTAAGAAATCCGTCAGGGACATGTCAACCCTTCTAAAGCTGCCCATGTCTACTGTTAGTGACGTGATTGTGAGGTGGAAACGCTAAGGAATGACCACGGTTTAACCAGGACCACGAAGATGTTATGTAATGATGGACAGGGGCCATCTAGTATTGCAGAATGTGTTGTAAAAAATCAAAAGAAATTAGTGGAAGGAATCACGCTTGAGTTCCAAAGTGCTACCAGCAGTCCAGCTAGCACAATGAATGCGTAGGGAGTTAACGCTACATGCAGAAGGATATGAACACATTTTACAAAAGAGTGTACTGTGTACTGCAGAGTAACAGTTCAGAGATGATGACTGACTGTATCAGTCTGACACTGCACCCTGTCGAAACAGGGTCTGTGTGGCAGTTATTTGTGGACAGTAATATTCCTGAAACAGACTGGCTTGCCGAGAGTCCCAACCTGAGCCCAATGGAACACCTTTGGGATGAGTCAGAATGTCAACTTGAATCCTGGTCCTAGCGTCCAATATCACTACCTTCTCTGGTTTTGGCTCTTGAAGGATGGAAGGATAGTCATCCCTCCAGTGATATTTAGACACTTCACTGCCTGTGTCCCCAGCAGACTTCCAGCCGTCAAAGGTGAAGGGTAGGCACACACCATATTAATGTCCACTAATTGGGTGACCAGGCACTGTTAATCACATAGGGCAAACACAAAAATTATTATGATGCTCAAAGAAAACGAGTACATCTCAGAGAATTGGCACAAATTTAGAAAAACAGTTATGTGCAACACAGCTTGTTCCATTCATGGAGGTCACCTTGAAAACAACATACACAGGTGAAAAAAAATAGGTTTCTTCTCTTCAGATTTTAGTACCACATCGTAAAAAATCTTCAGCTAGTAACCAGGATACGATTGCATGAAGTATCTTCACAAAAATATGATTGGCTGGAGGAATATTTCACTAAACAAGTCCAGTACATTGTACTGGTCAGTGAATGTTCCACAGAGAATAAAGTACAATTGAGTGTCCCTAAAGAAAGAATATTGTTAGTTCTAATATTTTCAATATCTGTAAATCATTTAACCAACAGCACTGTAAGTTTGTTTGCCAATGATGCAGTAGTGGATAGCAAGCACTATCACTGGAAGATCCTATGGAACTGCAGGAAGACCCTGACAAGAATTCCACTTCATGTAATGTCTGGCAGCTGACCTCAACTGTGCGTAAATTTTACATAATGTCTGTAATAAAGTGAAAGAGCAGTGTAATATCTAATTACACGGTTAGTGGTGAACACCTTTATCCCTTCACATTATGAAGTATTAATGGTAATATTAAGAAACAATATGAAGAGGGACAATCACGTGAAAACTATTAGGGAGGTCAAATGAAAGACATAGATTCGTTGGAAGGATTTAGGTGAAGTATGGCACATCAAATAGAAATTGCTTTAGTGCAGACAATTCTTGAGTAGTGTTGCTGTGTTTGGTGTCCATCTGAAGCAAGTATGTCAGCACATACCAAAAAAATTCAGAGGCACACTTATATAATCCTAACAGCTCAGTATGGCTCATATTATAGTGTAACCATAATGCTTGGAGAGCTTAATTGGGCAGCTTTGGAATAAAGATGAAACAGTTCTCACAAAACCCTTTTGGGTAAATTTAGAGAACTTGTATGTGAAGATAACTGTTCAACCATTATGCTGGCACCAACTTATATCTCTTAGGGATCATGAGGAAGAGGTGAGAGAGATTACAGCCTGAACAGAGGCATTTACAAAGACATTTTCACCTCACTCAATACAGGAATGGAATAGGAAGGTGTGGAAGATCACAGTGCTCTAACGATGTCTGTAACTCTCATCGATACCACAGAAGATAGTGATGTCTCACTGCATACTGCAATAATGAATGGGAGTTGCTGGTGAAGCCACAACCTGTCTCCCAGCTCCACAGTGCTACCACAGAGGCCGATATACAGCTAAGCAGAGAAAGGCTAAGCTCAGTTTGTAATGTCTGGTCAAGAAGACTACATCTATTTAGGACCCAAGTTACTCATGCCTTGGATTGAACTGTCACTGTAAACTTTGCACTTCCAGAGAAGAGTTAAGTAAATGTGCATATCAAGTGCTGCTTTAATATCCAAAGACAGTTACAAATATTCAGCACATGCCTTTGGAAATGGATTTTATTAAGTTAAGTAAATAAAGTGAACTAATATTTCATATGTTGTAGTTACACACCACAGTCTCCCATACCAATCAAAGAAACCACAGTTATACTGGACGATTGCAGTTTCAACAGGACATAACAGAAAGAAAATTTATAGTTCTGGTATGATGTAGCCTTCACTTTGCACTGTACAGTGGATTGCAGAGTATTCATTTAGATTTAGATGTATTAGGAAGTTTAATATACGTGCATGAAAAATTAAAGGAATAGTAGTGAATTTTTCCCAAGATTTGTGTGCGGCGTTTAAGATATCAGTAACTATTGTAAGGAAGGTATTTCTACTACTATTTCCATAGATCAATGAATATAACAGAAATACACACAGGCCTAACACATGTTATCAGCATAACAAAAGCAGCCACTTTGTATCTGCGGTGACAAAGTATCTATTGTTGCCTGTAGTATTTCGGGTATAATTCATTGTGACAAATTAATTTGTTACACCCCTACAGAGATAAATGACAGGAACGATGACACTTAATACAGAGGCCTCAGCCTAAACTTTACTATAGATACAACAAGGTGCAGAACTAGAGATTATTGAAGACTGACAGCTTTAAAAGGAAATCTGTGTTGTTTACATTTAACAACAGTGGTGAGGCATATCAACTTGTTTGCATCAAAAAACTTACTGAGAAACAATATGACCTAGATTAATTGCATTTTCTCTGATAAAAAAAAAATCAGCCTCAAGCAAAAGTAATAAAAACACAAAACCCTATACTGCACCCATCATCATAGAGCCACGGCGATACAGTTGGCAGACACACATTTAATACTCTCCTTGTTATCCAGCAACAATGCGCTCTGCACAAGCCAGGGACAATCTGTAAAAAAAGTAACAAGCCAAAAAAACTCTTCTTCATACAGTGTTCAGTACTAACACCTTCACAAGTCTAATAGACACTTGTCCCACAGTAGCTAGGCAGTTTGACCAGGCTGCATTGATGCCATTTCTGATGTTTTGTGCATCATTTCAGATATTTTCAGCTGAGTTGAAGTCCTGTGAGTTTGCAGGCCAGGCCAGGTCTGCGACTGCTCCTCAATGTTCTTCATGCAAATGCTTCCAGTACAGAGAATGAAGGAGTTGTAATTTTTGGCTACAGAGCAGGTAATGCCTTGATCCCCATTAAGATGACAGACAAATGCAAACATTTGATATTCTAGCTGCCAGTAACACCACTCCAAGAACTCATTGATAAAGTTGTCAACCGCTTCTTCTCAACCTGGTGGATCCAGGGTTGTTTGTGTAGCAGTGTTAATCTTTGGGCTTTGCCTACAGCTGTGTTTTTTATGTCTTTACGTGTATGTGGATTGGACTTCTCTTTGTGATACTGTTATCAGTGTGCAGTTTCTCTGTTTTGGATTTGCTCCTTCCTTTCAAAGTGCCTCATCTCGTAATTGATGATGGGTCTGATGCTTGCGTGGTGGATGTGGGGGGCCAAAACTGATCAACAGTGTTGACTTCTGGTTGATGAGCAAAACTAATGCTCTAATGTGTTACATTGTTTTCTTATGGATGTCAAAGTGATTCTTTCATGTGAGCTTCCACTCAAGGATGACTCCCCCTAGGTCTTTTGTTGATAGTACATAGGATATGCTTGTTGAAGATGTCAGTGGTGTTGAAGTCTGTTTGGTGTCTTCTGATAAAGATCACCCCTCTTTGCTCTTCGTAGCATTGAAAGCTATTCACCATGCTGCAGTCTACTGCTGTTATGTCCTGGTAAGCTTTCTGCAGTCTTGTGTGTACAACAGTTAGCCAAAAACTTGTGGTGGTGAGCACCGTATCAGCAGCATACACTGTTTTGCTGATCCTCTGAGATGTGGGGTTTCTATTGTATGAAATGTACAGAATGGGAGCAAGGACACTTCCCTGTGATAACTCAGCATGGATATATATATATATATATATATATATATATATATATATATATATATATATATATATATATAAAGATGATGTGACTTACCAAATGAAAGTGCTGGCAGGTCGACAGAAACACAAACATACACACAATATATATATATATATATATATATATATATATATATATATATATATATATATATATATATATATATATATATATATATATAAAGATGATGTGACTTACCAAATGAAAGTGCTGGCAGGTCGACAGAAACACAAACATACACACAAAATTCAAGCTTTCGCAACAAACTGTTGCCTCATCAGGAAAGAGGGAAGGAGAGGGAAAGACGAAAGGATGTGGGTTTTAAGGGAGAGGGTAAGGAGCCATTCCAATCCCGGGAGCGGAAAGACTTACCTTAGGGGGAAAAAAGGACGGGTATACACTCGCACACACACACATATCCATCCACACATTATAACTATATAAATAATGTGTGTGTGGGGGGGGGGGGCGTGCGCACGCTTATGCATTGACACATTGACACTCCATCCCCTACACGGGCAATGAAGGTATGATGACATAAATAGCTGGAGGCGAGCAAGACTTACAATTAGTAGGGGGAGAGCTCCGACTGAACACCTTGAAAGCATGCCACGGTGCCAAACACTGTCAAATGCTTTTGATACATCCCACTGAAGTATTCCATGTTGGCAAAAGCAAGTATCACATTCTGTCCTGGGAGCGATGTCTTCTTCTAGGTTCTTGTTTGCAAGGATGACTGATACACTGTCTTTGATCAGATGGAGATGTCGCTGATTGGTAGTTGCTGAGTTGTTGAGTGAGTGTGGTGAAGGCTCATGGGGCAGAATCATTACGTGCTGTAGCTGCCTGGTCAGTGAAAACAAGAAAGAATATCTTCTCAGATACTTTACTCAGTGTTACAGTGTAAAGCCAGTGTTAGCACACCTGTTAGTAATGATAGGGAAGAGATGGCTGTGATGAGAGGTCAACCAATCTCACACTGGCAGACCTGCCTCCAAGACGACAACGTGACAGCAGTGGCCCCTAGTTGAAGAGGACATAAGTGCCCCACTCAACTGGTGGACCCCACTTTGATAGCAACTTCAATGTTAGCCACTTCGTTAGCACATGCATCATGACCTCTATCAATATTACTCTCTACATAGCACAGACTCATATTTATTCTGAAGAAGACTGATTGTTTTGTACGTCGCCCTTTGTTTGTGACACATCTATCAAAGGTAAGTAATTGTATCTTGTCTCATTGTAATAAAACTCATTAATACGAGTTGATTGTCTAGTGCACAGAGTATGCAGGATTCTTATAGCAAAACACTCAGCGTGGGTAGCAGGTTTACTTATTGGTACTCACAGTTAGCTGGTTCTGACTGTTCTTTGCTTGTGTTAGGTACAAACATGCTTCGATGCGTCTATGTACTGCTTCTGCAAGATAATAATGTTGAAGAGTCTGGTAAGGCAAGCAACAGTTACTTCAGGGAGTTACTTGAGAGTTCGGCCATTAATTTTGTCGCATCCTGCTGCCTTGGTTGTCGGTAGAAGACATAAGTGGGAAGTCATCTCACATTCTGTCATGGGAGCAATGTCTTCTATTTCTTGTCTGCAAGGAAGTCTGATACACTGTCTTTGATCAAACAGAGATGTTGCTAGTTGACAGGCTGATTGAGGGGTTGAACATTGCTCTCAAAGGCTTCTGCCAAAGTATTTGCCTTGTTTGCTTGTGTGTCTGCTGGTCAGCAGGGTGTGGTAAATGGTGGAAGTCTGTCTGGTGAACGCTCTATGATCCAAGATGGACTGTCAGGTTCCAGGATGTAAACTTTTCTTCCATCTTCTAGCAAGAGCGGTTTCTGCTACAGAAGATTTATGTGCCACTTGGTGGCTGGGTGAAGAGTCTTGTGCTACTCCCTGCATAGATGATTTCGTTTCCTGATGAGAAGGATTACCACAGGACATAGAGCTGGAGTAGTAATACTGGGAATGTAGTTCAGCAGAGTGGTGAGTTGGAGACAGTCGATTACCATATTGTTATTGTTGACTGCATCTTCCAAATTAGTGTCATCAATTAGCACTGCAGCAATACTTCTGGAGACATGTTCTCAGAAGTGATTTCAGTTTGTCTTCCTGGTCTTAAGATGTGGGTGTCGAGGTAGGCTCCATCATCGAACTGGAGGCCACCGAAAGATGGCCTGACGGGAATTTGTGGACAATGTTGGTGTCTAGAAGTCAATTGATGCTCTTAAGGATGGTTATGTCAAGGATATCCAGATGACTATAAGAGATGGTACATTCATCTGGCCTGAACACTTGAGCATGACGTCACTTTGTAGCTCACTGTAGTCTTCGTACACCAGAGTTAGTGATGTGGGAATTTCATTCCTGGTTCTTGGCACTGAAGTCTCCAGCAATAAAGACCTTGCCCCGAAGTTGCAGAAGGGCATTTGCACCGTTGACTGTCACTTGTCCCTTTGGCACTCTACAAACTGCGACAAAGGTAACTACCATTGGGTGGTTTCTATTATGACAGAACTGACCTTTATAATATCAGTTGTGGTGAAGTAACATTGTGATTAAGTATGAATTCTTTCACACAGATCGCCATTCCTCCACCATGCGTAAGTCTGTTATTCCTGTAGTGTGCATAGTTGACAATATTTACTGTTAGCTCAGGCTTCAGATTGGTTTCGATGACTAAACAGACAGATTTCAATCTGATGGTGGGGCAGGAAACTGAAGTTCAGGACGGGAGGGAAGAGACTGTTTCCATCCCACATCACTGTGTGTAGATGCTGCAGTCTTCTAAAGTCGGCCATGTTTGAGGTGCGTCTCCTCTTATATCGGTGCAGTGCTGCATCTGATGGCAGCTTGGTTGTTGGCCAAAATGACGTTTGGCACATTGTCCACGATCGTAGCTACAGCTTATAGCATTTCGTTCATTGTTCAGATGTCCTGAGGAGGGCGGCGAGTTCTGTTGCTGGCTGGTAAGCAGTGGGTTGGCATGCTTCAAGCCAGTTTACAGATGGTGGTGCAAGCTCTTCTAGTTTTACAGGAGCTGCTGTAGGCGTGCTTGTGGTGATGGTGGCTGATGCACAAGCTGTTCCTGTATATCAGTGAAGTGAAGATCGTCCCTCATGGTGAGGACGTGTTGCTGCGCTGGCTGACGCACAGATGTGGTAGGTGTGGCAAATGCAGTTTGGTCCATTCTGGACTGGTTTCTTCTAAAAGTCCTCGCCTGGTGCATCTTCTGCGTTAGTGGTTTGAGTTCTCACTGGCCACAGCGTGTGTTTCTGTGAATCTAGCATCCTCTGCAGCTTGTGGGACAGATTTGTTGAAGTGCATATTTCGCTGGTTTGTCTCTATGTGCACTGTCTACTGTGTTCTGTTGTCACTGAGGAGGAAAGCCAGGAGTGGAATCTTCCGTTCGAGCCACGCATCATCATTCACTACACTTTGGTAGTGACAAAACCGATGTCTTCAAGGACTGCCCTGACCGTGTCTTCTGTCGTCTTTATCTGGGTTTCTCGAAGATCAACTCTTCACATCTTGGGTTTTAACTATGGGAACATTAAACACCATATATTCATCGTCCCAACCATGTTGATAACATCAATACAGTCCGTCCCAGTGATAAGCCTAAGCTTCAAGCTGTCCCCTCCAGTGTTTTGCTGTTAAGTCCGACTTACAGATGGCTTACCCTGTTGTACAAGACTCTGTATTCTTCTGGAAACTCAGTACAACTGGTGGCAGGTTCTGTCTAGCACTGGGTGGTTTTTCTTCTTCTTCTTCTTCTTCTTATTGTTTACAACTTGCTTCTTTTGCTGGTGCTTCACAGTCATCTACAGCTACGAAAGTGTTTGTTGCCTCCACTGGATGAGCGAGTTTTTTTTTTTTTTTTCGTGGTGGCCTTACGAAAGCTCCGTCGCTAGCCGTCGAAGAACGTTGTACTCCAGTTGTTGTGGTTACTGCTGGTAGTTTTCTTCCACTAGCTGGAGCAGAAGCTTCTATTTCCATGACTTCATTGGAAGAATCCAAGTTTAAAACCATATTGTCGTCCGTGTGCAAATGCCGGAATGTCACCAAATCGTGATCCTCCTTACTTTTCCCGGTCGTCGTCGTAGCAAGCCCCGCCGGACGGCGACCGGCAGACTACGACGGGACAACAGCCTTGTTCGCCCTTACGTCTGCGACATCGGGCGCTCGAACTAGAACCGGTCATCATTTGAGTAAAACATGGCAGAGTATCTTCCGGCGTGCACCAATCTTTGCACACCATCCTCCCGGAAGACTTCCGGAACACGGCGTCGTGTACACGGAGAGAAACTTTATTCTTTTGACCACACGACGAAAGCTGTCCTGCATGAACCACTACTTTTGTGTTTACAGACTGCAACTGGACAGGAGTGTGCGGGTCTCTTGTGTGCAATTCAATCCGAAGTTTGTTTTGAGTTGAGCGGAAAGACTAGCGTTAATGTCCTATAGTGATCTCTTACTTATTGTGAAATAGTTTGTTCATTTTTGCCACGTTATTGGCAAAGGGCACCAGTGAACTGTAAAGTTCATTTCAATTCATGGCTATATCTGTTCGGACTGTCTATAGCCTATAAAACTTCTTTCCCGATAGCTGCATCAAAGCATGCTAGGAGTCAAGAACAGGTCTTTAAATGGTTGAATTCCGTCCCAACTCTGAAGTGAAGTTAGTTCCTTACAGACTCTGATGTCTGGCACTGTCTAGTTCACAATGTCCATGAGCCTCAAGTTACTGTACGTGCCTTAACGTACCCCATGAATAAACGTCTGTTCAGGAGTGGTTGTTGCTGTTTGTTTTCGTCGCCGTCGTCGTCGCCGCCGCCGCCGCCATCGCTCCTGTCTTCCCTTGTCCGGAGACTGGTTTGATCTAGCTGCCCCCGCTGTGTGAGCCTCAGTACTACTGTAACCACCATCTATTTGAGCCTGCTTTCTATAGTCAAGCCATTGATTTCCTCTGTAAATGCTAGGGACTTCACTATTTGGACAATTCATTGCGACATTTACATACATAACTCCACAAACTACCCGCACTGCTATTTGATTCTAGAGGTGCTCTATAAGATAATGAAAGAATAGAACGCCAACTACAATTTTCCATACAAACTGACAAAATGTTTGGATTTGTGTCCCAACATTCTGATGATTGCGACGATACGTGGAAGTATGAGACGAACCAGGTACTATGTGCAATAATATTCTGATACGATACAATTTGATTATATTCCATTTGGCCATAAGAGATTGTTACGAATAGCTGTTACAGTCAGAACTTCACTGAGAGAAACGTTGAAAATGTCTTACCTCTGACAGAAACGTTTGAGCCGCCTTCTGCGCCCCAACATGAAGCAGATACTCGTACACGTAAAGAGCTAACCTGCAAAACAAAAGGAAAACATTACTACAGCGGAACAACAGAACAATGACATGCTGCAGTTCTAACGAATTACTGGCGGGCATATCTTCCAAAATTGCACAACATGATGTGATAAAACGAAAATTACCATCTGTGTATCCTAACGCAACAGGACTGACACTGCTTTCTACCCTATAACTCAAAGTGAGAGCTTAAGACTAAATAATTATTTTGTACAGCCTTCACAAACTTTCTAGTTGCACATCGGGCATTACAGTTTGTAAAGACCTGTAACGTTTCCTCAGTTTTGGTAATGGAAAAGGCGGAGAGGTCTAGGTACCTGAAATATGTCTAATACATTGGTTCTAGCTCCTTGTACTCCCTAATGTTTTATGATTGCTTTGAGAACATGTAATATCTTTCATGCAAAAGAAATCAAACGGAGTATTAAGTCCTGATAATTTTGTCCTGAAGGAAGAAGGGGGAAGGAAATAACTTTTAGTAAACATCAAGGAACCTACTTCTCCGTTCCGCTGCATCTCTATTTCCAAGTCTTCGTGGAGAGTGCAGAATCGCTATTTTAAATTTCACAGGAATATGCACCACCAAAAAACCATAACTTTCACATTAAAGCTACAAGAACCTGAAATAAGATGTTATGTTGCCGATTTCTATATAACAGACAAACATTATGTATAATAAATACTTCAAACATAACGCACTGAATATCAAGGGCCTCGACTGATTAAAATAAAAATAACTGAAGAAGAAAATAGTTTATTTGTGTTTTGTTACGTCGGGAAATACCACAAAATCTAGCAGAAATTTTCCTAGGAAACGAATGACTCGGAAATAAGATGATAAATGATCAGAAATATCCACATACATATCTACCGATGACGTGTCTCAGCTGCAGAATTCAGTTCGTGGATGGAATGGATTATGAATTTCTGTAATGTGAGAAAATCAATCGCCTTTTCCTTAACCAAAATATGAAACGATTCTGTAAGTACAAACATTAATCTTGAGGACAATATGAAAATAGCGAAACATAAACTAGAATGGTTGAAAAATGATTTGAAGCCTTTTCCTATAGAACGAGTTCAGTGCCTTGACCACGACAGCAATTCATACAATAGTCTTTCAACTTAGTCTCAAATCTAATAATTTCGTGCAGAAAATCTACTCAGACTTATCACTACGTGGATATGGAAAGGTTCACTTCGACAAGATGTAAGACAATCGTCCAGGAGAAAGCATGTGAACCTTTGCTAGGGAAATAAATGTTTCCGTTGCCAGTTAGTTTTGCTTGTGATACTAAGACGGTGCCATCCCTGTGGCCACTTATTTTTGTGTTGTGATGACATGTCGCACAGCAATACACCATGGCATTTACGTCACCAAGCAAATACCGATTTTCACACATGTGCGAATCTGACCAGGGAGTAAGTATTTCCAGTAGTCCGTCCATAAAACCAGATGGATCTCTGACAGGATTTACATAATGTATAAAACGCAAACATCAGTAATATCCGAAGATACTTCGCAAAAGACAATACTTATTGGAAAACATCCCTTGACAAATACTATGTAATCTAGAGAAACAGAACCACCACAAAACATTTTGTCAGAGTGCAGAGGGAAACATAGAACAAAAAATCGGCATATCCATTAAGCTATACAAGAAAATCACGTACACGAGATAAACGTTGACGGCAGTACAATCGTTCTGCCATCAGCTGCAAATGCTGGTTCTTTGAAATTCCTCAACAGCATTTGGCGAAAAGATCACCTTATCCGAAGAATTTCCGTTACATTTTCGCAATGATTGAACGGACTGGTGAGCAATTTAGCAGCACGTCACTCAACTGCTGCTACACTCTGATCAAAAGTATACGGATACCTGGCTGAAAATGACTTACAAGCTCGTAGCGCCCTCCATCGGTAACGCCAAAATTCAGTATGGTGTTAGCACACCCTTAGCCTTGATGACAGCTTCCACTCTCGCAGGCATACGTTCAATCAGGTCATGGAATGTTTCTTGGAGAACGGTAGCCCATTCATCACGGAGTGATGTATGGATGTCGGTCGGTGATGCCTCGCACGAAGTCGGCATTCCAAAACATCCAAAGGTGTTCTATAAGACTCAGGTCAAGACTGTGCAGGCCAGTCAATTACAGGGATGTTATTGTCGTGTAACCACTTCGCCACAGCCTGTGCATCATGAACAAGTGCTCGATCGTGTTGAATTGCTCTACAACAGTGGGAAGCAAGAATGTGCTTAAAACATCAATGTAGGCTTGTGCTGTGATAGTGCCACGCAAAACAACAGGGGTGCAAGCCCCCTCCATGAAAAACACGACCACACCATAACACCACTGCCTCCGAATTTTAATGTTGGCACTACAAACGCTGGTACATGACGTTCACCGGGCATTCGCCATACCCACAACCTGCTATCGGATCGCAACATTATGTACCATGATTCGTCACTCCACACAACGTTTTTCCACTATTCAGTCGACCAATATTCACGCTCCTTATACCAAGCAAGGGGTCGTTTAGCATTTACCGGCGTCATGTGTGGCTTATGAGCAGCCGCTCGACCATGAAATCCAAGTTCTCACCTCCCGCCTAGATGTCATAGTACTTGCAGTGGATCCTGATGCTGTTTGGAATTTCTATGTGATGGTCTGGACAGATGTCTGCCGATTACATATTACGACCCTCTTCAACTGTCGGCGGTCTCTGTCAGTCAACAGACGAGATCGGCCTGTACGCTTTTGTGCTGTACGTTCCCCTTCATTGTCACTTCACTATCACAACGGAAACAGTGGATTTAGGATGTTTAGGAGTGTGGAAATTTCGCATACATACGTATGGCACAAGTGACACCCAATCACCCGACCACGTTCGAAGTCCGTCTAATACGAAAAACTTATGTTTTTGGGAGTGCCCGGATGTTTTTTATCACATAGTGTATGTCTACCAGTAATCCGACGAGGTGGTGATCCCAAACACTTCAGAGCAAGTCGCACAAGCATTCTGTACGCGGTATCCTTTATACCCCACACTTTCTCCAAAACTCCGAATAAACTGCTCTCTGCCATTCGCCATTCTTACAAATGACCAATGTGCTCGCTCCATTTCACCTATTTTCGCAACGTTACGCCACGTAATTTACTCGAAGTGTCTCTTTCAATGCACATACCAGTAATATTATATTTGAAAATTGTACCAGTTTTTTTCCCCTCCTACCTGTTCGTATTAACTTATCTTGAGCCACATTCAACGTATGTTCTCGTTCATTGTACCAAATAGCAACTCGGTCCAACTCATTTTGTATTCCACTATATTCACTCGACAATATTTCTGCACAAAACAGCAACATCATGAAACCAAAGACTGCTGTCCAGTTTATCCAACGGATAGTTTACGTTGACTAGAAATAGTAGTCCTATCGTACTACACTGGGCCACTATGGACACTGGCTATGTCTAACACTGTGCTGGTCAACATAGCGTGGTCTAGCAAAGTCTTCACACGCAAGCCACATCTTTGTTAGGGTACACAATAATATAATGTCAAGATATTTCCAGAAATTTAGGAATAGAGAATATAGATGTTGGTCTGCAGCCTTGGTTCGCATATGAAAACTGCGAATTGTTTGGAAAGTGACTCTTTCTAAAGTCATTCTCGTTTATGGACAAAAGGTTTTCTGTATCTAGGAAACTTATCAAACTGCAAATCAGAACAGTCGAGGATGTTTCAGCAGGCAGATGTGAACTTTATTCGTCTATAATATTGCGAATCTGCTCTTTTCTGCAGGAGAAACCGGCACTTTTCTCCAGACGTGCACGAGATTCACGATGAATGAGAATTAAGAAAGGGGCCAATGCAACAGAGTACACGCTACGAAAGCTAGCTGGAAAGTCATCAGTGTTGTGCACCTTTCTTGTTTTCAACTGATTTGGTTACTTTTAAGCAGCAGCGATTTTCATTTCTATTTGATGAGGTTGATAGGTTTGTCCGCGGACGACGACGACGATGATGATTATTTGGATTGAGGGCGATCGACATCATGGTCACCAGCGCCCTGACAAAAAAATCACACGCTAATCTCATAAGTGGGGACGAAAGCTGTCCCCCCCTCCCCATGCGGAGTAGTTTATAATGTATCAAAGTCTGCCGCCCTTCCCCACCAGTTTAGGAATGAGACCTGACAGTTAAAATTTCACCACCCTTGTAACACTTGGATCGGTATCTGCGAGGATCGGGGGAAGATCTCCAACGAGACTGAGGGCTGCCCTAATATCAGTATATAGGACACACGTAGCCACAATACGCTGAACTGAAAGCGGCACGCTACAAACTTCACAAAGTGGTGGATCCTCCAGCCGGAGGACGAAGTCATGTCTCAAAGGGCTATTCCCGATGCGCAGTCTGGTAAACAGAACCTCCTTCCAGCGGCGAGGCTGACATGAAGTCCGCCAAGCCTCTGCGGTAGGTTTGAGCGACCGCAGTTTGTCGTCTGTCACCTGCAACCATTTACTCTCCCACTGACGCATAATGCATCTGTCAGAGAATGAGATGATGGTGTGTAACGGGATGGGACATTGATGGACAGCACCATCCCAACATGCTTCCTTGTCGGCTTTGTCGGCCACGTCGTTGCCCAGTATCCCAATGTGGCGGCGGTCGAACGATGGTAACTTACTATAATCTTCGAGTGTTACCGATTTTTTTAACCGCGAGATTAATGACCTCGGCTTTTCTTCTGCTGTCTGTTTTCGCGCCAGACTGGTTGACGAGTGACAACAGAAGTTTTCGATCCGCTCAGCGTGTTTACGTAGGACCAGTATTTTCTAGTGTTTTCAGGGAGGTTTCTCGCTAACTTGGGAAGGTAGAAGTTGTTACATGCGTCACCTATACCTTTCCATTACAGCCTGCCTGCAGTTTGCTGTCTGACGTTGCTGCTTTGAGTTTGTGTTGGGTAGCATGTGAAAATCTGTTGTGTTTTACAGCCAAACGCTGTAGGGAAGCACCTGAAATTACAAACCAACAGCGCTTCTTATAACAGCAGTTTTATTGTTAACCGGAGACACCTGTTGTCGGGAACTTCCTATTTTAAGTATTACAAGAATGAACAGACGACATACATCCGGAAACAGATTGGTCGGAAATGCATGAGCCATTATCTGTAATAGTTAGCACGATGGTACATTTCAGTTGGCAACTACGTAGGGACTTCAGGAAATTACGCATGCCGTGCACGTGAAGACCATTGCTCCGTTTCCTCGTTTTTTACGTGTAGCCCTTATTCCTGGCCCGGCGTAACTCCGTCTGCAGTTTTCTTATTATTTTTTAGTATTGGCAGACATAATCTTATGATTATGCGTCTTTATTCTGCATTAGTTTTATTCTGTGACATGGCCAATGTTTGACCCTCAAAATAATTTAATTTTTGTTCCGAAGAAGATACTATTATTGGCATCGAAACCTAGGTAAACTAAAAATGAAATCTGCTTTGCAACTGAAGGCTGAATTTCATATTGTCTGACCCTCTGAATTAACTTTTAAACGATTTATGCGATTTCAACAAACGATACCTCAGATCATAGCATTAAACGATAGCTATCGTCCCTGAAAGCCACTCATCAGAATATTTTATTTATCGACTTATGACGTCTTTTATATCTTTTTTACTACGCAAAATTTTGTCAGAACATCGTATTCTCCACAATTACACAACAAATCAACACAGCATGAATACCTCATTTTGTTATTCTCATGTATTTATTTAATGAACAACTTACTTCTTTGCCAGTAACTTTATTTAAATATTTACTACGACTGATAATGCACAATCATGGTAATTTAAGAAGTGGTCAATCGCTTGTGTTAGCTGACACCGCTACTAAAAATAGTATCCAAAAGACGCTTCTGCCTGGCAGGCACAAATAATTGTTTAAACAATATTTACCAACAATTTGCTTCGTCTATCGTGTGCGCACTTGCGGAAGAATGCTGGCTTATTTATTAAAGAAAAACCTTTATTTATAATTATGGTGAATGATCTCAGTGTGACCGAATGTTTGGAACATTTTTTTATTTAAATATTGCTGTAATACATTTATTTTGTGCGGGAAGTAGTCAAGTTGTATCAAGTCATGTCTGTAGATCTCAAGAACAACATAAATTTTTGGTGACGAAGGCCTTCATCCAATGAGAGCAATGAGATGTGTACAGTGGTGAAACACTGCTGGAGTCCAGTGGAGATGGTCACTTTTTCGAACGAGGGGCTCAAAGAAGCGATTCTGGACACTTTAAGTCGAGTGCAGGAAGACCTGCCTGTGCTAAAGTGCGTTATTCAGTCGTGTAAGTGATTGATTCCGGGCGGTGAACGGCCGCGACAATACTCTGACTTTTGAAGGGACCAACTCACGAAAGGTCTGAATGTGTTCCAGCGGAAGACTAACATTTTCTGCTTGTATTACAAAACTGAGGATAGGCAGAGTATGAGTTACTATTCTTTGAATCGCTTGTGTTAATTTGCGAATCATCGTATTGAGCTCTGAACCGTTTTGAGCTAGTGAATATTACGTGTATTGTGATCACGAAAGGGACTTAGTTTTCGCACATCTATGACGACTATCTAGTTTGCCGATTTTGCTACCATTCTCGTAACGCTTTCAACTTAATTTTACTGGATTTAACAAGATTATTTCTGTCTGTATTACACTTACTTATCATAGGACCACTTTCCATTCATTCGAGATGTCCTATTTGCAACGAGTTGGCTGCAAGGCATGAAAGCAGACCTGTGCGGCTCGACCTTCTGACCACATCGAGCTACTCTTTTTTAAGAAGAGCCGCGCATAGTCCAACTACCAACGATGTGAGCAACATCAAGTAAAGACTCAACTGGCTTGCCCGTATGGACTGCTGGTTGGAAGAACTACTACTATTCAGCAGAAAACAGTTAGGTACCGTCCAGACTTCCTTTGATTGACATGTCCTTAACCTATTGTTCTGCTAAAAGGTCCATCCTTTTGATTAACAGGCACTTTCACGTACAAACGGGGTGCTTCCAAAATACTCTTATTGCCGACATTTGAAAGTTGTTCATCACTCTGGAAATCTTATCGAGTAGAACTAACGTAAAATATAAAGAAGACTCAAAGAATATCATCCTGATATGTCACCGGGATGTGTAATCAATTTGAGAGCGTTACAGAATTGCTCAAATTACTTTCATTGTGAATTTTACTGATAATACCTCGGTATAGCAGGAAGGCTTACCTTGCAGCACCGAGAGTCAATTTTCTAAGCAACTCTAGAAACATTACTTTCACATACGGCTCGCGTAATGATAATGACTAAGAAACTACTGAACTCCAGGTTTAAACGTACGTGTTCCGATAGTTGCTTCCGAGAATTATCTGCGAGTTTAAGAGCTAACGTGAGAAATAATATTGTACTGTTATGAACCTTTAGCACACTGTTCCCGATTTATGAAGTAAATGTAGAATAAAGAAAATTGTTTGTAGAATAAAGAAAATTGTTGAATAGGTTCTAGGTCCACATAATAAGTGTATGTAATATTCTACATAATATTTAAAAAAGTAGTAGAACTTTTCCCTGTAACACTTTTTTATCACCAACTGAAGTAGAGGAATAAAAACGGAGAGAGGTGTGAGAAGCGGTGGGCAGGGACAGGCCAGCAGGGTAATTTTTGTTAAGGAAAGATTGTATTTGGTTTGATAGGTTTAGAAGACCAAATCTCCCTACCCTGGGAGTATCAAACAAACAATATTATCCTAAAAAGCATGATTAGGGCTTATCCCGTAAATGACGAGGTTATATGAGACTGACAACAAGCTAGGATTTGGGAAGGCAATCAGCGAAGGAGTAAAGTCACCACAGTGTGTGGGTAGACGTTCTAATGAGGTGTCTGGACACTTGCGAACGCCGACACGTGCGACTCCGGAAGTTTGTGGTTTTACCTGCTCCACAGGGTTGAGTACCCTTGTCACCTCCTCCTCCCCGCCACCTGGCCGCTGGAATTCCCCTGGACGGTGTCCAGACACTTGCGTTTTAACCTGTTCCTAAGCGATAACGTCACGCTGGTCGAAACTCAAGTCCTTATTCTCACTTTGCTTCTGAAGTTCCTAGTACTACCTCCGGTATGTAAATTATTACAACGACCAAGGGCAGGCCTTCTGCTCATTGCAATGGTTACGTGTATCGTAACGTTAAGGAATTTAAAGAAGGCCTTCTTACATGGGTGTGTTAACGCCGGAAATCGAATCATTGCAAGGGAAGAATGCATTCGAAAAACCGAGAAGTGTTTAACGTATCAGAACATCTCTGGACCACCCGATGACACAGCTCTGAAAGTGCAGAAGCAAGTGGAGAGGGCGAATAGGAGGGTTCGAGAGAGAAACTCGGATGGAATGGGAAGTCTTCATAATAAAGGTTATGACTGTTACAGTTAGGCCAAACGCAGAGTCTCTGAAGAAAACCTTGCGTCGTCGGTAGTCATACAGGGGGGGGGGGGGGGGGGGGGCAACAAGAGCCCAAGAACTCGTATGAAATTGATCATGAACATCTCCTAAAAATATGATATGGCAGTAGTTTTCTTATAGAAGATCAGAGATTAGAGGAGGGCATAATCATTTTTAGTGGAAACAAAGGAAAAGACAGTTCTAAAACATCTTCCAATTTTTTAAAGGATGGAAAATTTTACGAGCTGCAGCAAACAGTTCGCACAAATCTATACCATACATGTAGACCTGTCTGAGTGACGAAACAGTCTTCCTGCTGTATTTGAACTGCACCCTAATAAGAATAGACACACATCCGTTCGCCTGTTTCGCCTGATTAAACAAGCAGTTCTTCAGTGGTGTCTTAGAGAAGTGAACGCAGATTTTCAGACAGCTGCGATATCGACCCTTCATCAGGTTTTCCCCAGAAGTGAAATAAATGGATGTTATTTCCATATGAAGAAGAGTTTATGAGAAGATTTCCACACCTCGGTCTAACTGATGACTACCGCTAGAACGAAGACTTCACGTCAGCATGTGTGCGCTAGCATTTGTAAAACCAGAGACGTAAGTAACGGATGGGTTGAGATTCATGCACAAGCTCCTTATAACGAAAAGCTCTTTCAATTTTTTGACTACTTTGTCAAAAGCTGAGGACATCCCCATAGGAATTGCCACGGAAAAAGGCACCAATCAACGAATGCTTTTGAAGGGTGGCATAACAAAATAAATAATGTTACTGGAAACCCTCATCCTAGAATCACCTAGTTGGCGGAGCGCTTGAAACAAGGAAGCAGACTTCACTAACTGCATCTACGTGAAGTTGGTGATGAATCATGAAGGGAAGAAGAGGAAAAAGAAATACTTTAAGCTGGACGACAGGATAGAGAGGAGCGTAAAAAATTATGAAGAGACTGGTTCAAAAAATGTTCAAATGTGTGTGAAGTCTTATGGGACATAACTGCTAAGGTCATCACACTCGAACCTCCACCGGGACCAGCTGCGAAGAGACTGGTAATATTAGGTACTGCTTAAAAGCCATTGCCAATATTCAGAACTGGGGTAAGGTATGTTAAAAGTTGTGTATTAAAGAGCTATGAAAATCACCTAGTCCTCGCAGATTATTCAGTAAAAATTATTAAGTACTGTGTATAGAAGCAGCATTATCGGCGCTAAGCGTGAAAACGCTGTGACAAATATGTTAGAGATGGCCATGCTGTTGGGGGCGGGGGGCTGTTATGTGTGCTCAGTTCCTATTTGAGCTAGGAACATAGCGTAAAAAGTTTTTGCAATTTTGTCGAAGAAAGACATGGTTAGAGACCGCGGCTGTTACATGAAATTGTTGATGGTGTACAGCAACCACCACAAATAGGTTTTAGGTTACTTTTTAAATGAAGTACTGTTACCTAGTATTATCCTAGGGCAACTCGCGGGAAACCAATGTGTAATTTGTTTTGATGAAAACATGAAAAAACCGTCTGATGATGAATTGTGAAAAATTCGAAACAGGTAACAGTACTTTTTATTTAACCGGAGAAACCTAAAACTCATTTGCGAATGGTTGCTGTACACTTCAACAAAAACTTTTTGGTTTATCCCGGTTTAGCATCCATTTGTATTGCCGTTCGAACATCTTTCTTACTGTAACTATGTTACAATATATTAAACAAAGTTTGAAAGCCGGCCGAGCGGTTCTAGGCGCTCAGTCCGGAACCGCACGACTGCTACGGTCGCAGGTTCGAATCCTGCCTCGGGCATGGATGTGTGTGATGTGCTTAGGTTAGTTAGGTTTAAGTAATTCTAAGCTCTAGGTGACTGATGACCACAGATGGTAAGTCTCATAGTGCTCAGAACCATTTGAACCATTTTGAAAAGTTTGAAAGACAAACCGGTGCTGGTATCCAGGCAAATTGTGCGAATCCAATACTTCCTTTTGCAGAAGATGTTAACTGGACTGAAATTAATGCTCAGCTAATGGCATCATTTTGATTTTACAGGTAAAAAAGACGTTTATCTGGGAGGTCTTTAAAGAGCGCCATTTCTGTACTTTAAACTTGTACGATTCGGTTCAAATTTTGCACTAGGAAAGGTAAATGGCTAAACTGAAAACGGAATTTTTTTATTCCAATAATCTTTATCCGATGTCGGGATATGATTGTTTGAATGTAGCACGTGAAATTCATTCTTACGTGAATTGAATGCGTGATAACGGTTTAAAGTGATCCAAACAAAAGCTGCATTCTTACGATAAAATCTGACCACCTAGTTCACTACTGAATCAAAACAATATTGACGCTTCCACTTTTCTAAAACGATACTGCTTCTGGATAGCTCAATCATACTTAAATAGTGATAACAACCGAATAATGTTTAACAAGAGCAAGATAAATGTGCTGACGTCGATCCTCGCAAAGCGCTGCAAATCTCATGCTGTGACTTTGGTTTAGAACAAATTAATTTCGGTTTACTAGGTGTTGTTTGTCTGACTATACGCCGTTGCTGTTGCCACTAATAGGGACTATCTCGTTGACAGACATTACAACCGGCTGCTGAGGCGAGAGAACTGGTTTGAATGAGGCAGTGAGAACAGTTCCAGTATTCCGCTGACAGGCTTATTACTCATTCATCTTAAGATGCTGGCGGTCCTTTCCGTTGATTTGTGTCAACCTTAAACTTCATAGAGTGCGTTTCTATTACTCCTGAGATAGCTTGTGACTTAATGACGTTTCATCTACCGAGATAAGAAATGTCTATAAGAGCGCGGCCCGGAAAAGGTGAACCGGCGGCTGAAACTGCCCATTATGGTGCGATATGGAGATTATACAATGTATGTTTCAAAACGTAAGATTTACTCAAGAAGAAAGTGACAGAGTTGCAACTTCGAAACTGCATATTAATATTTCATTCATTTAGTGCAAACTTCGATCCTTTTTATTGTGCGGTCAAGAGCTGTTTGTTGTTTTGTCTTTACTTACAATGAGAGTAGCAGTCTACAGGTTGACACACTGGACTCGCATCCACAGTGGTAGGAGTACAGATCCCATTCAGCCATTCTTATGGGAAGGTTTATGCTCTGTCTAGTTGGAGAATACGTACACGGAAGCAACATACGTCATTCTACAGGTCACAGAAAGGAGAATTGTGATCACTGAGAAACTGAGCTATCAGAATAAATTAACAACCAGTGAATAAATACAAGAGTTGAAATGATTTTCCAGAGGGGAACTGAGCTGTGGGCGAGAGAGGAAGGGGTTATGCAACAAAACCAAAACAAATGTCTAATAACACATTTCAATTGCTACAACATTTAATTACTAGATCACAGATGCTTGCAGAATGCAAACTACAGGACGCCATAAGAAAAGCCCATTCTTGGGCACTCATCCATGGCTCACAATTCACTACACCCAAAACATATGTAACGCGTTTTTCCGACGCCAAACAATCCATCCACACCCGTTTATAACGAGTTCGTTAAGGTAGTACAGATATACAGAATTATACGACGAATTTCAGACGCTAACGCTACGTGTCTACTTATTACATGCCAGATTAAACAGAAGAAAAAAAAAAAGCTCTACGCTGCTTTAGTACCTCCTGGACGCATCGATCATTCTTCGTTTGTAACTTTATAAAACCCTTATAAAACCCGGGTCGGCATCCCGTGGTATACCTTTTAGACGTAGGACGTTTCGCCCGAGCGCCGTAGTTAGCTTACTGGCAGGGGCAGGGATACATTCCTTGCAAGTTTTGACGACTCCAACTACTACTAAACGGGAGGACAGGCACTCAGCACTTCAGGAGAGGTAGAGGAAGGGCTCACTAATCCCGCTACTCAAACTCAGCAACGGCCCTTCAGGTCAGGTACAAGAGCATATATATATGTTTGGACAAAGGAGTCCTCTGCACAATGGAGACCGACAAATGAGCACCACCCATTGCGTTCTCTTTTTAACTCTTGTTTGCATCGGCTCCCCCATACATTTACATTTTTGTAATCTGTACAGTATACAGACTCTCTTCCATTCGGCTAAAAAGTGTCAGCTCTGGTTCCATATCAAAAACTAGCAAGAAAAGCAAAGAAAGGTAAGTGTTCATCTAGAACACAATGGGCAGATTGCTCTTTTTGAAGTAGGTGTCGTACAAAGCTTAAATGTTATTGTCAGCTTATACATATATTGCAAACAAAAACACATGCCACTGATCCTAGTAATTATGTTATCTTTTTTTGAAATACTTAATCATCCCCATGTTAGGGTACTTAAGACAACTTTTTTTAATTATAATACAAAAGTGATAGTCTTTAGAATGACATTGGTGCGCTCTTGCAATATGGCCCACAGAGCTGTTGCGAAGAGTGATCAAGAGAAAATCACAGATACTATTAGTTGCGGATTTCAGGTATTGACGCCAAGGGCAGTTTAGGACAAGTTGCGGAGTTAAGGTGCTGAGCAGGCAGAGTTGCGGATTTCATTTGTGCCGTACTTAACTACAGGTTGCGGCGCTTTAATCCGGACAAATTTCAATTTGAATTTCCCGCCATATGGTAGTTTCACCGAATGTCACGACTGGGGTTCTTGAAAACCACAGGAATCTAATAAATAGTCAGAATCTCAAAATGGCCGAGATGGTACGGACTAGTGCGGAGTACAACCGAGGCGCCGCGATTCTTCGGGTACCCGAGATCAACTGTTTACAATATTGTGGCCACGTATAATGCTTCGGGGGAAGTCTGAGGAAGGCTCTGCTACCCGGCGAGGAAACCTCATTCGACGAAACTCGTGTCGCGAACTGCGGAAGTCATCGAAAAGGCTCAGGTGGTGATTTCGGAGAACCCTGGGCAATCGCTGAGGAAATTCGCGTCACTATTGATGTCAGCGAGCGAACAATGCGTCGGATGGCCCAAGAGGACCTCATACGAGCCATATAGTCCAAAAACTGACTCTCGGATAACGTTGACATGTTCTGGTCAAAGGAGTTCTGACCCCCGAATAGCCCGGATTTGAAGCCCCTCGACTATCAGCGCAGCCTTAAGAGTTGCCCTAGTGTCGCATCTCTACGCACCACTATCGAAGCATCATTCGCGAATATGGACAGCGCTGTTTTAAGGAGTGCTTGCGATCGTTTCAGGACAAGATTGGAGTGGGTCACTGCGGCTTAAGGGGGTTACATCGAGTAATGTTACACTTGAAAGATACCACTACTTATATGTCAAAGAATTTTCATGTGTATTTTGTTTTAAAACGTTTACTTTCAAAAAAGTTTCATTTGTCCGGATTTAAGCGCCGCATCCTGTACACTGCCTACATTATCTTCTCGGATAAAAGCATACGATACCCACAAAAACGCCCTCGGTCTGATGTCCAAAATTTGCCCGTACGTTGCCCTGAACTTCAAGATCTGTCCCTGATTCCAAAAGATATGAGAAATCCATCTACTCGACGACCAGTACTTCATCTTCTAGTGAACGAACTCCACAGCTCGGAAATTATCAACACTGAAATATGCGTTGATGGCCGAATGGGCTACGCCTTCACACATATATAAAAGCGCCACTCCAAATGAAAGGAATGTAGTGTACTGCAGAACTGACAGCCATTATGCTATTGATACGGCAGCACCTGCTTACAGGAGACGTTTCTGGAGAGCAGTGCCACGTTAAGCAGTTTGCAAGAAATGGTTCACTGCTGTCTCCAGCACTCACTTGTATTGCCCTTCAAGACCTACTTTTCCAGCATAACGTCGGAAGGTCGATCGTATTTCTCTAACCCCCCATCCACGGCAGAATCCTAGGAAACGAACTACTAGATCATTTGATCAAGGAAGTAACCAACAAATAACTCATTGGTATTAAGGGCAGTGTTCTGACTTACGACCGCATCCCGGCTCCTAGCGACATGGAATAGAGAGTAGGATGGCGTAGTTAATCCTAACGGGCCAGGTACCATAAAATATTCCCGAAAGGCATTTGTTTCTTCATGAAGAGCATCCAACCGAGAATCTAAAATTCTTGATCGACTCCGCATTAACCACACTAGAATAACCAATGAATATATTGGCTAAACAAGCTGATCCACCTTTCTGTAGTTGGTGCTGTCCCTTTATTGGTGGCGCACGTTTTACTGAAGTACCCCACATTTACCGCGAGAAGGCGAATTCGTGAAACTATCCTACTCATTACCTACAATTTTTGATGATTATGTCCAAGCAGCGAACCTGGCTTTAAATTTTATCCAACAGTGCGCCTAGTACAGTCTTGAGAGTCAGACGGTATTATGGTCTCGCTGGCTTCCAGGGATGGCTGTATCAGGAGTCACACCCCCGAAAGGACTTCGTCTGCTTCCAGCTGGCGTATTTCCCATCGTTTGAGCAGTTACCAGACAGCGCCAGACAACAGGCTGTACTGCGCATGCGCAGCTACGATGACGTAGGCAGCCCGTGCTTGGTGCTTGCTTTGCTCATACGCTTTTCTGTGTGGAATTTCGTGCGTGGTGGGGCATCACGTGTCCATGTGCAGCCCTGCGGCATGTTGGTGAGAGGACATACAGAGTTGCACCTAGAGCAATTTTTTTGTCATATCCCACCCAGATGAAGGATGCAAATAAGGAAGCAGTTCTTGGCATTTTCAAAATTAGATTCCACAGCTCAAAGTACCATAACATTTTGCTGTGGGGTGACTGACAGTTTTTTTTTTTAAATTTGTACTCTGCAATATTACTGTGTAGCATACCAATTAGGTTTACATCTACACAGCACTGCAAAAAGCTAGTAGGATGGAATACAATTTTCTTGCAAAAAAAAATGTTTCTTATGTAGCTTACACCAGTATAAAGGACAATAAATTTCATGACTATTTCAAAATGTGTAAAAAATTAACAAGGTTGTCTGAGAGGCAAAGAAACTGTACAACTGACAGTTTATATTCTACTCTAGGAATAAATGTAAATCCTTGTGGGGAGTTAAAACGATAAAACACGGTATGCTGCTAGTCTACAATTTAGCATAGAACGGCATTCTATAAATTTAAGATGTAAACACAAATTAAGAAATAACTTCAGGCCTAGAGGAAGTTTTAGACAAGTGCCTTGTGATCGAAAAACACTGTTTCACAGAAGGCAGATTTGTAAAATTCTGCTACAGCTGTCAATATATTTGAAACAAAATATTTAGTTCAAAAACTACTGACCAAATTTGCCTACTTAGTCAGCTTCAAATCAATGTTTAGGTATGTTCGTACGTATATAGCATTAAGAGATCTTACAGTGACATAAAAGGAACAGGACATCAGAGACTACTCCAGCAGCATCGGAGTTTCATAAACCATACTAAAATGCTTCATTCCGCTCTAATTGCACATTTATATGTCCAGATGCACTTTGAAGTGCCTGATATTCAGCTTTTCTATGTGGTTTTCGTGATACCAATTTTCTTGGAGATCCAGTATTGTATTCTCATGTTTGATTCTTTGTTATGGTATAATGTCATTCCTCCCAGAAAATGAAAATTTGCACTTGAAATTGATAGAATTGAAAGTAACCAATAGTGCGGAACGAGACACTTCGTTTCAAATAAACTAACTCCCTCAGCGGAAAAAATTAATACAAGCAAATTTCTCTACAAAATAGTCAGAATTAGCTTCATTAAGAGATTAATGGTTGATTGCTAATAAAGTGGAAATAATACAAAACCATAAAATTGGAACTACTAACTTATTTTTGTGTTTCATGATTATGAGAATTTATATTAATTCACTTGATGGCTCCCGGCCATAGAAATCTGTTTTGTTTTCATTTGACATGGGAGCCGTAAACGAAGAGACCAGCAATACCACGAAACATATTCACGGGTCACGTGAAGAAGGATCCCCATCCGCACTATAACACAGCTTGCTCTGCAAATGCGCGAATCTGGCAGCTTGGGCGCGCCGGAAAAATTTTTCCGGGTAGCATCTGGCTACTCGCTACTACTTAGCTCATACGGCAAACAGCCACGCTTCAAGTAGCCAGAAGCGGGAGGACGGCACTGCTCATACGCGAATTCAGTTCTGCGCATGCGCACGAGCCCGTTGGCAACTGCTCAACCGAGCCTCCAGAGAATGCCGGAAGTTGCCATCGCGGACATTTGTGGTCGCCAGGGTTTGCCGGACATTTATGGTCACACCCTGCGTCAGGTAGTTTGAACGGCGATCCCTGTGGCGAGGGAGGCCCTTCCTCGTACTCGTCGTATTCGCTTTCAAAGCGCCGTTTCCGTATCTTACCCGACACAGCCAGTACGTAAAGCGCCTCCTTCTTCGACATCTTGGCTTCTTGAAATTATGTTGCAGTAGCATCTAATACCAAAATATTTCCAACTACCGTTCCATTTGTACCAAAATATAGAGCTTCTTTTCAGTATCCGTAAATCTGAATGTTTACAACTTTTGGAGGACGAAAGCAGTATCATCGACTATATTAGTATGTAATTTGTTCTTCTAAGCATAAAAATCCTCTCTCCGTCTGTACGGTAGCTTCTTTGCATGCTTACTGACTGCGATAGAAACAGCCCATGACCATGGGAGGGGCAGGAAAGGAACGATGTAAAAAAAGGGACTTCGAATGTTCGCTAATCAATCTGAATGTTGCGTTTGTGGCTATTTCAGTTGCAATGGCTGCCAGTCCAAAGGACAATAAGGCAAGGAGAAACAGGTATTTGAATGGTTGGTAGGAAGAACGCGACATACTCCACGCTAATTTACTCACAAAAATCCAATACCCCTTGCGGCCAAAAATTCATTCATATGGTTCAAATGGCTCTGAGCACTATGGGACTCAACTGCTGTGGTCATAAGTCCCCTAGAACTTAGAACTACTTAAACCTAACTAACCTAAGGACATCACACACATCCATGCCCGAGGCAGGATTCGAACCTGCGACCGTAGCCGTCGAGCGGTTCCAGACTGTAGCGTCTTTAACCGCTCGGCCACTCCGGCCGGCAAAAATTCATTAATAATGTGTCGTGCGAAAGTGTTGAAAACAGAGAAAGAAAACGGTCATTAAATAGGAAATTACAGCTGAAAAAAGTTAGGTGTGCCTATAATTTCTTGCGACAGGAGGGTCATTTGAGTGATGTTTAATGTTAGCTTCGTTTAGCCAAATCCCACTGCTTATTGATTAAAATCTAGTGAACCGAGTGCGACCAGCTAGTTTCATCATGAAGCTAATTAGGGATGCTCCTGTGAGGCCTAAAACACTAACTTTTACAATTAATAAAGGCGGATCTTATCACACTTCGTACAGGCTGTGGATTCTCTAAATGATAAATGATCGTTTACCATTCTGTCGTGTTTAAAGTCAGCCTAAACACGTTTCATTTTCATGCAATAGCTACAGTAAACCTTGTAACTTAATACCAGAATGAAAAAGGCTAATATGTCCTGAGCAGAGTCAGGAATGTAAAAAAGGGAACTAGTTTGTCGACTTATTTGGCAGCTTAGGCGACATTTAAATAAAAAATGTTAGTATTAGTACTCACGCCATGCAACTATAATGCATTGTGTCACGTTAGTAACATCGTACATGTCACACCCCGCCCCACCCCCCCACCCCGCTTCCACGAATAAATCCCACCCTCAGAAATTTTGTCCCCCAGGAAAACTTAAGCTATTACATGTATACTCCTCAGCCATATATTACATACTGTTTACTATGGCTGGCAAGTCTTCTGGATCTTGGGCACAGGAGCAGAGACTTCAGCCTACAAATTGTAAGATGCAGTTGTACGGTTAACTAGTTAAAAAAAAAAAGTATGTCAAAATATTTTTATCTGAAAGCATTTCAATCTACCCAGGTCAGTCGAAAAGCTAATTCCCTTGTGCTATAATAGGAACATATTTTATCCCTGTTCCCAACTTTTACTCTACCGTAATTTTGACATTAGACCGCCGTAGCTTGGCAACCGATGTTGACTCTGACGACGACTGATCCGTTATAGGTTTTTTGTCTTTCGAACCATATTGCTTATATCGCGGCAACGGATAAAGTTCCACAAAACAGGATGACCATTAATTACATGCATTTGCCTACCTTCTTCCAAATTTGAACCAGTTCGCACAAGTTCGAAACATAGAAAAGGCGCGCGAAAAAAAAACCACAAATAGTGCTCACGTAAATTGCGAATGAAGCTTGATTTTTGGTTGGTTGGTTGGTTGTTTGAGGTTAAAGGGACCAAACAGCAAGGTCATCAGTCCCTTGTTTCAAATAGACTCCATTCTGCTAACGGGACATCTCAGTATAGTCAGAAAAATAAAACGGATAAAGGTGAAACGTAAAAGGGCAGTCACGTTGTCATTAGTAAAAACAAATGAGGGAAGTTGGCAAGAGAACGAACCCAACACTATGCTGAAACAGCATAGGCAAGACCACCTGTGACTTAAAAGGTACAACTGCTATAATGCAGAAAGTACGTATGGGAATAGAAAAACTAACCAAGCCTTAAAAAGAAGGGGTAAAAACAGAGTAAAAGGGAAAGAAAAGAGGATTCCGGTCAGGGAGGTGAATCGGGAATCTCTGAACACTGCCTACAGTGGGAGACACCCAAACACTCACCGCCCTGCCCCAACACCAGAGGGAGATTAAAAACTTTAAAACTGAGAATAAAAACCACTCTCCCGGAGGAAACCTAGAACCAGAGAGACCATCCGGGAATCGTCAGCCAACATCAAAGGTAAAGTGTGGGGGAGTCTGTACTTAGCACGCAGAGCCAAAAGAAGGGGGCATTCAACCAAAATGTGGGCCACTGACTGGAAGACTCCACAACCACATAGCGGGGGTGGCTCATCACGCAAAAGGAAACCATGGGTCAGCCTGGTATGGCCAATGCGGAGACGACACAGTGTGGTCGAGTCCTTGCGGGAGAGGCTAAAGGAAGAACGCCATGGGCCTGTATTCACCTTAATGGCACGAAGTTTATTAGACAGTGGAGTAGCCTCCCAAGAATTGGCCCATGACTGTGCAAAGTGGGATTTGATGTGAAGCCGTAAATCCGCTGCAGGAGGGGTTACAGAAAACGGGGGGTAAGTAACTGCTCCCCCAGCCAAACGATCAGCGAGCTCATTACCCGGGATACCCACATGGCCCGGGACCCATAAGAAGTCAATGGAACAAGCAGCACGGTGAAGATCAGCGAGATGGTCATGGATGGCAGAGACCAAGGGATGGCGCGAAAAACACCGGTCAATAGCAAGAAGGCCACTCATCGAGTCCGTACATAACAAAACGCGGTTGTGTTGGGATTGTTTAATAAAGGTAAGGGCCCGGGAAATTGCCATCAATTCCGCAGTAAACACCCCACATGAGGGTGGCAGTAGATGATTTTCCGTTCCAACGAAGGACGTGAAGGCATACCCAACATGATCAGCAGATTTAGAGCCATCAGTGTAAAAAACAACAGCATCCCGAAACTCCCATAAAATTTGGCGGAAAAAGGAACGGAACACCACCGGGGGGATGGAATCTTTCGGACCGCGGCGGAGATCCATCCGAATTCGAGGCCGAGGAACTAACCAAGGAGGGGTGGAGGGGAGGGAGCGAGGAAGACAGGACAAAGAAGGAAGCCGAAAATCACGGGTAAGACACGCAAGGCGCAGCCCAACCGGTAAACCCGCCCGAGGGCGGGAGTCAGGCGGGCGACGTCCATGGTCTGGGAATAGGATAGAATAGGAAGGATGAGCGGGAGAAGAACGGATAGTAAGGGCATAAGACACCAGAAGCTGGGACCGCCGAACAGAAAGGGGGGGGGGGGATCCCAGCTTCAACCAGGAGACTATCAACAGGGCTAGTAGGGAAGGCACCGGTGGCCAAACGGATACCACGATGGTGGACTGGATCCAGCACGTGCAGCGTGGAACGAGCAGCTGAACCATAAACTTGACAACCATAGTCCAAACGTGACAGAACTAGAGCACGATAAAGACGGAGGAGGAGGGAACGGTCCGCACCCCAGGAGGAGTGGGCAAGGAAGCGAAGGACATTGAGTTTACGGAAACATCCTACCTTCAGGAGTCTGATATGGGGCTGCCAAGTGAGCTTGTTGTCGAAAAGAAGACCTAGGAAACGAAACTGTGGAACCACAGGCAATCTTTGTGCAGCGAGATAGAGCTCTGGATCAGGGTGGACCGTAGTACGGCGACAGAAGTGGACCACCCGCGATTTTAAAGGAGAGAATTGAAACCCGTGGGAGAGGGTCCATGCAGAGGCACGCCGTATAGCCACCTGGAGCTGCCGTTCTGCAGATGGCATCGAGGAGGAACTAACCCAAATGCAGAAATCATCCACATACAGGGCAGGGGCGACCAAGGGACCGACAGAGGCCACAAGTCCATCGATAGCAATGAGGAAAAGAAGGACACTCAAGACAGAACCCTGTGGGATGCCCGTCTCCTGGGTCCGTGGAGAACTAAAAGCAGTACCAACTCGAACTCTGAATGACCGATGAATCAGGAACTGGCGGATAAAAATCGGGAGTGGGCCCCGAAGACCCCACTGATGAAGGGTTAGTAAGATGTGATGGCGCCAGGCCGTGTCATAGGCCTTGCGAAGGTCAAAAAACACTGCAACCAAATGGCGGCGCTGGGAAAAAGCCTGCCGAACTGCGGATTCCAAGCGAAGCAAATGATCGATTGGAGATCGTCCCTCTCGAAAGCCACACTGGTAAGGGGACAATAGATCCCGAGATTCGAGGACCCAAGTGAGCCGACGGGCTACCAGCCGTTCAAGTAACTTACAACCAACATTGGTCAAACTAATTGGCCGATAGCTGTCAACAGATAGGGGGTTCTGACCAGGCTTAAGGACAGGAACCACAATGCTATCCCTCCACTGAGAAGGGAAGTCACCCTGGAGCCAGATACGGTTAAACACCCGAAGAAGATGGCGCCGTTGTGGAGCACTGAGATGTTGAAGCAGCTGGTTATGAATGGAATCTGGGCCAGGAGCCGTATCATGAGAAGCAGATAGAGCAGAAAGAAATTCCCATTCAGTGAAAGGTTCGTTGTAAGATTCTGACTCACAAGTGGTGAAACATAAGGTGACAGCTTCAGCCTGCTGTTTTTGATGAAGGAAAGCAGCTGGATAGGAGGCCGACGCTGATGCCACTGCAAAATGGGTCGCAAGATGTTCTGCAAGAACTAATGGGTCCGTACAAATGCCATCTGGGAGGTGAAGGCCTGGGAGGGTGGACTGCCGATGGCAACCTTGGAGAGAGCGAAGTGTAGCCCATACCCGTGACAGAGGGACAGTGGAACCAAGGGAAGAAACGAATCGTTCCCAACATATCCGCTTGCTCTGTTTGATTAAATAACGGGCTTTAGCGCGAAGGCGCTTAAAGGTAGAAAGGCTGGCTACAGATGGGTGCCTCTTAAAGTGTTGCAAAGCTCGACGGCGATCACGGATGCCAATGGCAATGGCCGTACTCCACCACGGGACTTGCCGACGACGAAATTGTCCAGATGAGCGCGGGACAGCAAGGTTAGCAGCGCGAACGATCGCGTCAGACACGTCACGTAGGACGTCATCAATACAACCCGACAAAGAGGGAGAAAACTCGACCTGTGCAGTATATAGAGGCCAATCGGCGCGGTGGAAAGACCAACGAGGTAACCTCTCCATCGGGGAGCGGGAAGGGAGCGTGATAATCAACGGGAAATGGTCACTATCACAAAGGTCGTCGTGTGGCGACCAGTGTAATGAAGGGAGGAGAGAGGGAGAAGAAAGAGAAAGATCAATGGCAGAAAAGGTACCATGACCAGCACTGAAATGAGTAGGGGAGCCATCATTAAGAAGGCACAGGTCGTGGTCTGCAATAAATTGGTCGATAAGAAGACCTCGTCTAGATGGAAAGGCACTGCCCCACAAAGGATGATGAGCATTAAAATCCCCAAGGAGGAGGAAGGGAGGAGGAAGTTGCTGAAGAAGGGTGGTTAAGGCAGCAGGTGTAAGAGTCCTGTCAGGAGGGAGATAAAGATTGCATACTGTGACTGCAGAGTCTAAGTGGACCCTAACAGCAACTGCTTCCAATGTAGTTTGGAGAGGAATCCACGTGCTAGCAATGTCTGTACGGACCAACGTACAAACGCCACCAGAAGCCCGCAAGGGTCCGACCCGATTTCGACAGAAAACACGGAACCCGCGGAGGGTCGGTGAGTGAGCATCAGTAAAATGAGATTCCTGGAGAACCACACAGGCTGCTGAGTAGGACGAAAGAAGGGATTTCAATTCCGGAAGGTGACGATAGTAGCCATTACAATTCCACTGGAGAACCACAGAACGATGGTTTAAATGAGGGCTGAACACGCTAAATCCAGTCATACCGCCGGGTCCCCACCCGTCACCGACAAGGAGGGGGCGACATCCATAAACGACAGGTCAGAATCCGGTTGTGAAGCCGGGGAAGGGACCTCCGGTGACACCAGAGGCTCTTTGTCCCGGGACTTATGTTTCTTCTTCTTTTCAGGCTGAGATCGAGGAGGGCTGTGTGGCATAATGGAGCCAGCTGCAGCAAGATCAGGAACAGAAAGAGACCGGGCGACCTGGGGGCCGATAGACCGCGGCTCTCGCGGTCGCCGCGCTGCAGCAGACCTTTGACCTGGAAGGTGCCGGGAAGGGGCATCCCGGGAGAGGCGCCCTTGACCGGCAGACGCCGAAGGAGTGGGACACTTCTCCGGCTGGGGAGGGGGAGCGGCGCCCAGAGGAGAAGGTGTGGGAGCCGCAGGGGAGGGGGGAAGGAGAGGGGTCCGGGACGGGGGTAAGGAAGGGGGAGGAAGGGATGAAGATGTAACCAAGGCGTAACTAGATGTCATGGACACAGGGTGCAATCGTGCATATTTCTTACGGGCCTCTGTGTAGCTTAAACGATCAAGAGACTTATACTCCTGTATCTTTTTTTTCTTTCTTATAGACTGGGCAATCTGCTGAACGTGGAGAATGACTACCATGACAATTTACACATACAGGAGGGGGAACACAGGGACTCCCCTCATGGAGTGGACGTCCACAGTCACCACAGAGAGGGTCCTGGGTACAGCGAGAAGACATGTGGCCAAAACGCAAGCACTTAAAACACCGCATAGGAGGTGGGATGTACGGCTTCACATCACAGCGATAGACCATAATCTTAACTTTCTCAGGAAGGGTATCCCCTTCAAAGGCCAGGATAAAGGCACCAGTATCAATACGATTATCTTTAGGACCCTTCTGAACACGCCGAACAAAGTGAACACCCCGCCGTCCGAGATTGTCCCGAAGTTCCTCATCAGTTTGAAGGATGAGGTCTCTGTGAAAAATCACACCTTGTACCCTATTTAGAGACTGGTGAGGGGTAATGGACACGGGAATTGTGCCAAGATGGGTACAGGCACGAAGGGCCGCAGATTGGGCAGCCGAAGCAGTTTTTATCAGTAACGAACCCGACCGCATCTTGCTCAGGGAGTCCACTTCGCCGAACTTGTCTTCAATGTGTTCCACAAAGAATAAAGGTTTGACACTGGTGAAAGTATCTCCATCAGTCCTGGTGCAAACTAGATAACGGGGGAAAGGTTTTGCCCCTAGACGACGGGCCTGACCCTCCTCCCAGGGGGTAGCCACGGAAGGGAAGGCCGAAGGGGCAAGAGAAGCAGCACTTGAGGAATCAGTACCACGCAGAGAGACGGCCGCAGAAGAGCGGCCAGAGGTTTGGACCCTTATGCGTTTCATCTGCATAGCGTCCGCCCTGATACCACCCACTCCGATCAGGGGCTCTCCTCACGGGCGCCACCCAGCCACAGCAAGGGCCGTCTGGCACGGCGGCCATTGCCGGGAGTTCCGATGCTCCAGGATGACGAGCAACCACTCCAAGGCATGCATGAGGAGGTCACAGCTCAGGTATCAGAAGTGTGATCCCTGTGTGTTCAGGGGGCTCAACCAAAAGGGTACATAGCGACCCCACCACACGGGCTGGCTACCGTGCTGGCTATGCACCCTAGCATCAGACAACGACGTAGAAGAAAAGGTGGAATATACTAGGAGGGCACACGTCGGAGACACTAGGTAAGGTGCTCTTCCCCAAATGGCTCACACTACGGAAGAGAAATTTTGGAATGGAGGTCAAACCCCAGAGGGGGACCAAGGAATGCCAAAAGGAGGAGATGATTACGCAACAAAGCCAGAGTGTAAAACCAACAGAACCAGGAGGATAGCGGGGGCCAACATAAGCAAGGACACCAATAGAGGGAGAGGAGAGGGCGAGGGGAAAGGGGTATGGAGGGGAAAGGAGGGGAAGGGAAAGGAAATGCAGCCCGGGAGAGAAAGAAGGCTGCAATGGCTCGGGGCCCCGTGCTCGCCACGCACGTATCCACAAAAGAGTTGTGGACCCCCTGGGGGGAAGCTTGATTTTTGAAATTTGTTTCGCAAAGAAGGAAAAAAACTGTATTATTGTTAGATTCTTGGGGCTGTCAGTGTGAAAGAACGTTACAGAGCACCGTACATGATAACAAGGAACTTGTTCATTTGGTGATCCCAAAGGGCTCGATGGCACAGTTACAGTCGTGAGAAGTATACATGTTTCGATGTTGGAAGAACTTTGTGAGAAGATTTTCAGATCTAGTTCTGTTGAATGATTTTGATGTCAATCTCCATTTGAGAGACAATGTAATCAAGCTGAAGTCACAAGAACATAATTCTTACCAACGTACTGAAATATAGGCCGGCCGCGGTGGTCTCGCGGTTCTAGGCGCGCAGTCCGGAACCGCGCGACTGCTACGGTCGCAGGTTCGAATCCTGCCTAGGGCATGGATGTGTGTGATGTCCTTAGGTTAGTTAGGTTTAAGTAGTTCTAAGTTCTAGGGGACTGATGACCTCAGAAGTTAAGTCGCATAGTGCTCAGAGCCATTTGAACCATTCTTTAACCAAAAATTGTATTTTTGAAAACAGCTTTATTACACCTGGATTTGTGTAGCTTAAACGCTGCTTTAATTTGCTGCAACAAAAGTTTTTTCGAAATTAATAAATGATGGTGGGGTTTTTCGCAAAATTTAAAATTATAAAATTAGATAATACCGTCTTCGATAACGTTAATTACATATAAGCTATCTTATGAGAAACATTTTTTACATATCATCGTTTCAAAGAGATTCCCTCCACACGTAATAACCCAAATTACAGTTCAGGTTGTGTTTTACCCCTTAAAAGTGAACCTGGACACAAAGAAAAAATATATATTGCGTTATTTTGAACCTTATACACATCCACCAAGTTTCATAAAGATTGTTTATTGGCACTTGGGAATGTTCGCTTTTGGACGACCTAAAGTTGTGGCACTGCAACTGGCTGCCGAAGTGCTGTTCTGTTGTCTGTGCGAGCCGATGATTACTTACATTTAACATGTTCACGCCGGTGCTGACAAATGCTTTTCTCGCCATGGCGCGGCGCACGTATCCATACTTTTACTTCATCTGGCGGCGCTGCTTTTCGTGTTTCTCGTTCTATTCAAACGCCCGAAGCTACTATTTTAATAACTGTCGTTGGCGAAAGAAACGACAAAAGTATACGGTATCTGATTTGTTCAGAAAACTCTCTCGCTGAAGGCTCACAAAAATAATCGTATTTACAGCCGTTCGTTGCGCCTGGCTGATGGGTAAATACATTATACATTATTGTTTTACTGGCTGCGTAATTGGGAGCAATTAAGGCTGAGCGACCTGCCACTCAATCTCATCTGCCGTTGGTGGAGAAATATGTTAGCGGCGGCTAAAAATTTACTTTCATACCCCTTTCAAAGTGAAGGGTCCAATACGAGTTTGTGCTTTAATTGCTTGAGTGTATTGGTATTCAAAACTTGAAATGCGTCACCGGTAAACTTAAGTATAAAAATATAATTAAAACTGTCTCTTGTGACGCATTTTTGTTTTGTTTTCTCGTCCATATTTGTACCAATTCAAACGTAAACAATCCATATTGCGTCTTCTAAATGCCGAATCTTTGACTATTATATGAGACAGTATTCTCATTATAGTGCGATTACAATTACTACAAGTGACGCAGTGCGTTGCCACCTGCGCATCGACAGCAGAAACAGAGCACATGACGGGCAGATGCGAACTATGGAGAGTTCGTGCGCTACACTGGAAGATACGATTGGCCCTCTTAACTGTCGAGTGCAATATAATATTAATTGCACTGTAGTTTCAGTTAACATCTGCAATTGGTTGGGTAAACCTCTCAGTCCGTGCTAAGCCACTTACGCGGGGGTAAAAACATCGAAACAAATTTAAATGAAACGACGACCTCACATGTCCCTGTAATCTGAAGAGCGCTCGGAAATTGCGCTCCTATAATTATTGGTCACTTTTGTTATTGATAGTATTGTTGTACAGTAGACACGCGAGAAGTTGGCCAGCGCCCCCAGAGTACTACTGCTACATGACGGTACCCTTCGGAACTGTTCGTGTTGATTGTGGTCTATTTCAGATTGCTGTCAACCTGAGCTATCTAGCACAAGTTACACTACAGTTGCGTGGTGAAGTGTTATTGCTTTCACCAGGTGTGCGAATGACTTGATTAATAATGGTATTTGTCCTTATAAAGTCTATATATGAAATACCAGTTTTCTTCTACTCACTTCATTGTACTACAACTTTAATATTACATTCTACAAATAATTACTGTATTTGCGGGTGGTCGTCTCTTTAATGCACATTCACGAATCAGTGCTCGTCCATGTCAAAATTTATTCAACAGTAGCTGTTCGGTACGAGCCGCGCACTCCCGTGATTTGTAAGTAATGGAAGACAAACAATACAACATTTATCCTGCAGCGTCGCTGCCGCTGTACCAGTTACCCCTCCTCCCTGAGGCAGGTGGCTAATTTTACTTAGTTCACGGCCGAATTCAGAAGGATCAAGTAAAATTAAACACACCCTGAAATATTACTGTCTCTGTAAGTATTACTGTTTGTTACTGAGCAGGGAAACTACAGTCTTACGAAGCCCTTAACGTCAGCTGACTTTTTTGAATTCCGCTGATAGCTGCTAAATGTATATTGTTATAAAATATGCCTGAGAACCGCAGGCCACACGAATACTTAATTCGCGTCCCGATTTCACGACCACTGTTTTAGATGAAAACTGGTACCAACAGTCGTCGCTGCTGTGAACTTTTTTGATACCTAAGCTCCATTTACTTTAGTAGGCGCGGAAGTTGTAGTGCTACGCGTATTTTGGTGAGCGATTTGGCCGCCTGGAGTTGGTATAATGGGTGACGAATTTGCTTGTGAAAACACAACACCACCAACTCACCTAGACGAAATAATAATGGATTAACCGCACACGCACACCAACACAAGAAACCATCAAACAGTCTAAACAACACCAAACACCTGACAATACTGGACACTCTCCTCTCAAGGATCAATTAAAATTCCCATTAAAATTGAAAATACGTACGGAAAAAAGACGCAACACCACCTACAAATGAACGCTACTGTATTCAAAACATATTGTAAAGCAACTACGCTCGGAATCTGATATCTTTTACAGATTGTCAAAACATATGTACAACGATTAAGAAAATCAACCATATCAATACTACCAAATTACTTACAAATTGCACCCCATTTATACATCTATTTATATATACATGTCTTCACTTATACTGCTCATTATTATTATCCATATGTCTTGATTTTCATTGAAACCTATCTTATAATAATCTTTACTTAAAAAAGAATATACTGCAATAAAATTGTAAGCCATATACGACGAATGCACTTGCAAGAAAAATCAACTGTAATAAAAGTAATATGGAAAACGCTATGGCTGAAAAGGGACGTCAGCATGCCCTAAAACAGCCCGCCCTCCTCCCTCAGAGGTTGGAATGAAAAGTGGAAAAAAAAAGTTGTGCGACTGAGGACTACCTGTGCGGCTCCAGCGCTGAGGACGCGTCACGGTCAGTCCGGCTAGGCGAGCAGGTAGAGAGACAAGCAGCGTGGCCGGATGTGGGTATATACCGATACGGGGAATTTTGACGGCGTACGTTCGCTTTAGAGGACAGTCAATGCTCCAAGAAATGGCGGAGTGTCAGACACTCTTAAAGATGGCTAACTCACAGCTCTTAGAGAATCAATAATAGTTTACAGTCAAGTATTAAAGCAAATCTGAATACACTGGCGACCCCAGGTAAATGAGGAGCATCCAATAACAACATCATTTCAATATATTTAAAACAACAGAAGTTATTTCACAGTGACTAAACATTTACACAATGAGCCTCTGAATTAACAGCTTTTAATCTTTTCATGTGATTTCAACAAACGATATCTCAGATGACAGCACTTAACTATAACTGAAAGCCACTCATCTGTATGTATTATATTTATTGACTTATGACGTCTTTTATATCTTTTTTGATCATGCAAATGTTTGTCAGAACATCGTATTCTCCGCAAGAACACAGCGAAAGCCGGCCAAGGTGGCCGAGCGGTTCTAGGCGCTTCTGTCTGGGACCGCGCGACCGCTACGGTCGCAGGTTCGAATCCTGCCTCGGGCATGGATGTGTGTGATGTCCTTAGGTTAGTTAGGTTTAAGTAGTTCTAAGTCCTAGGGGACTGATGACCTCAGAAGTTAAGTCCCATAATACTCAGAGCCATTTGAACAAGGAATGACTACAACATGAATACCTCACATAGTGTCATGCTCTTGTATTTATTTACTGACTGTTACTAATTTTGCCAGATATTTAACTACTGTTTGCAAATGCTAATACAAAATCATGGTGACTTAAGAAGTGGTCAATTGCATGTGTTAGCTAACACCACTATTGTAAAGAGCACCAAAATACACTTTTGACAAGCACGCCCTAATAATCATTTACAAAATATTTAACGACAATCGGTTGTCATTTTTTGTGAATGCACTTGCAAGAGTGCTCGCCTATTCATTTATGAACAAGCCTTTATTTACACTCATTGTGCATGGTCTGAGTATGACTGAATATATACAACAATGTTTTTATTTAAATATTGCTGTATTATGTTAGTTCAGAGGGGGAATTGGTTATATTGAGTCAAATCATGTCTGTAGAATGTAGGAACCATGTATTTTTTATGGTGCCAGCCTTCAGCCAATGGAGAAGCAGACAGCAGAAGAATACTACAGGAGTTACGTATGTAGAGACAGGGACTTCTCGAGGAAGAGCTCAAGAGAGCTGTTCTGGAAACTTTACGTTGAGATTTCGTGGAAGGCAGATCTGCCTGTGGTAACATACGATATTCCGTCATGTCGGTGACAGACTCTGGGCGGTGAACGGCCGCATCAACATGTAAACTTCTGAAGGGACTTTATATTTCGAGAGGTCTGAATGTGCTCCAAGTGTAGGATCAACTTTTTCTGCTTGCACTGCGGATCTTAGAATAGACGGAGTATGCGTTACTATTCTTTGTATTGTGTGTGGTAATTTGTGAATCATCATGTTGACCTTTGAACTATTTTAAGCTGGTTAATATTTCGTGTAATGTGATCACGAAATGGACTTATGTAAATGGAAGGGGGAGGGGGGAGAAAGGAAAAGAAAGGGAAGGAACTACTGATGTCAGCTGCATCAGGACTTAATGTGGTATCAGTGGCGACGAGTTAAAATTTGTCAAATGGCTCTGAGCACTATGCGAATTAACTTCTGAGGTCATCAGTCCCCAAAATTTGTCCTGGATCGAGATTCGAGCCAGGGATATCCTGCCTACTAGACAGTTGCGTTAAACACTGCGCCATCCGGACACAGTGCTTAACGTAAATGCGTGAACTATCTCGGTACGCAGGGCATGAAAGCAGACATGTGAGGCTCGAGATTACCACGACATCGAGCTGTTCGTTTTTAACAGAGTTGTGCACAGCTCAACCACCTAACGTGCCAGCAACACAAGGTTAGGTCGCCACTGGTTTTTTCGTATAGGATGCTCTTAAGCAGAGGAACTACTAAGCAGAAAACAGTTAGGTAGCGTCGCAAAGTCCAATGGCAATCCCAGTTTTCGAAAGCAATTTTATTAGGCTTAGCTCATATGACAGTTACTGTTCCGCCGCAGACACATACTGTAGAGCTAGTAGTTTGCAAAAACAGTTGTTTGATAGGCAACGGCCTAGGCGAGGTCTCAAAAATTATAAATAAACGGTATTTTTCCCCAGACTATTAAGAGTTCGTGTGAGACTGATTCTAGTAGTTTTTATCTCTTATCCCGAGACCTTAATTCTATGAGAGTTCGAAGAACATGTCCTGAAGGTTAAGAGTAGGCTATTCACGATGCGTTGTGTAGTCGAGTGATACACCAGATTACTACGGGGCTCGTTAATGGAATAGGAGTAGAGAATACTTTCCCCCTTCAAACCGAGCCATGCAGCACTTATTAAAACCATTTCATGAAATATGTAAGCGCAGGAAGTTCATTTGAATGATTACGTAACTACATCAAGAATGAAATCCTATTCGCCGCGTGTCGTCTGGGCAGCACAGAAGAGTGCAGTCTACGTTTCTCTAGCGACTTAGCGACATGAAGACAAGGAGCTTTTCTAGCTGACATTTTTTTATCAGGAAACATTCAATTTATCAATACGGGTTATCTGCTTGCACTCGTCCAAATTATATTAGGATTTCCTTAAAATTTCAATTTCCTCTAAACTATCTAGTAAAATTTTAACATAGTATTTTTTAACTCTTTAAATTCATATGTACCCGTTTTAAATCGCTAAATAAACTTTTACCATGAGCCTTATGCTTAGACAGTTCTTAATCTGTGTGGACAATTACGGTTAGTGCTAGTCACTGAGTCGGCAGTTTCACGTCATTTCACTCACACGGACTTTCCTCGGTTACAAAGGAAGCGCGGGGAATTCAAATAATGGACCCAGCCGAATGTCTTCTGGTTTATTCAAAAGCTTGCAATCCCTTTGGATACAAAAATTATTCATAAATGGTATCTGTGTGTACTTCACAGGGGTTAGAAATGCAGTAAGAAGAAAACTTTCAAAATTCATAATAATGTATTATGGTTGGAACTACCTTTAGGTGTACCAAAACAGACAGTGTGGAAGTCCATCCGCTCTTCTTCGTTAAATTTACGCGAGAATTTTAACGTTATTTGCTGATGTACCTTCAGAATGCACTATTCAGTGACTCTGAATCAGTTAGTCAAATAAACGTGTGCTCCGTTCGCTCGGACCGACCTCTTTACACGTTTATCACCTGTTACAGCAGTGGCAGTAGTGTGCTCCCTTCTTTTACTTCAAACTCTTAGATGCTGCCCAGTTAACCAGATCCGCTAATCAGCTGCAGTGGTGAAACTTTCTGGGTGATTAAAACCGTGTGTCGGACTGGGACTCGAACCTGCGGCCTTCGTCTTTCGCGGGAAAATGGTTTACTGACCAAGCTATCCAAGCAAGATCCAAGTTCCGCCCCCACAGCTTTATTTCCACCAGTACCAGTACTCTTACGTACCAAACTTGACATAAGTTCTGCGTACTAGGACTGTTGATATTCTTATAAATACCGGGAATTCGATACATCGATATTAAAAATAAAATATCTTTATCGGCCCTAGATATACAGAAAAAATTTATCGATATTTCGAAGGAGAAAATATCGACGTAGCAGCCTATAAAAATATCAGCTGAACATTGTAAATATACTGACAGTTTTAGAGCTGTATATTTAATTATTGATTCTGTTCATCAACAAACCAGTATATACCCCTTAGAGCACGAATTTAAAGGGAATCGATGCTCGCTCATGCTTGGCGATAACCACTTTGCTAACAATGGTAACTGCATGTAAGTGGCGCAATAAAAGGTGTCCGATCCGATGGGTCTGTTGCTCGGTTTCGCCTCATTTTTTATTTGTCTGATACACTTCATGTCGACTTCCTTGTTTTTTCTTTCCTGCAAACGCCAGCGAACTAGCAGTCGTAGTGTCAAAATTGCGTGGTGAAATTAAACATTGCAGTCTCTGTTGTAGCGCCGAGCGCCGATTACGTCAGCATTTCTCCTCACATGTCTCCGCTCACCGTGAAGACTAATCTTGTCATTTAGATTTTTGCACACCTGTTTCAGCAACTCTTTTTTAAGGAAGCCGACGTGAAGAAATAGCACTGGTGTACTATTTCTTCACATCGGATATCTTTTTATTCCTTTCACACCGCCACCAGCGAGTGCAATCGGACTTCTTTGTGCCATCTACACTTACTTCACACAGTCAAAAAGGAAGACTAGATGTCATGAAAGCTCAAAAAGTAGTAAGACTCCTTCACACAGTGAAATTAAAATTATGTTCTACTACAATTTCAAAAGAAAAATTTCAAATACGTACCGAAAATTGAGAAAAAAATATAAAATAAAAATATTGGCACTCGATATTGCCTTATCGATATCGATATATCTGCAATATTATATCTCCGATATAAATCGATATTTTGTGGAAACACATGGGTATATCGATATTTTTTTTCGGCAGACCTACTGCATACTTTGCGGGACTGCCACTTCTGGAAGAAAGGGTATGGCAGACACATGGCTTACCCACAGCCTGGCAGGGGATGGGGGGAGGGGAGGAGAGCGGAGGGGGGGGGGTTGGTTTCCAGTGTCTGCAGCGAAGTAGCCGGCCGCGTTGGTCTCGCGGTTCTAGGCGCTCAGTCCGGAACCGCGCGACTGCTACGGTCGCAGGTTCGAATCCTGCCTCGGGCATGGATGTGTGTGATGTCCTTAGGTTAGTTAGGTTTAAGTAGTTCTAAGTTCTAGGGGACTGATGACCTAAGATGTTAAGTCCCATAGTGCTCAGAGCCATTTGAACCATTTTGCAGCGAAGTGTACCCTGATATCAATCTACCTTGGAGATTAAAAATGTGTGCCAGACAGGGACTCTAAACTGAGACCTCCGCTGCATAGGTCCATGTTAATGTCCTTCTCCGACATATAGTTTTATTCCGCCGGAAAAGTTTCAGATATCAGCACTCACTTTGCTGCCGAGCGAAAATTCATTCTGAGCTCTAGTGACGGCTAAAGTGTCCACTCGAACTTTCATTTACAGGTGAAAACGAGAAAAAACTTGTACAGCAGATACAGATTCTGATCCAGGCGACACTTTGGTGAGCTTCCACGCATTTATGAGTGAGAACTACTGGAATAGTACACATTTGAATAGCTATCGTGGCATGTTATCACCAGGTGCGCGTAAGCGTTTGTGTGTGTGCGTATGATGGGAGAGTGGAGGGAGAAGGGCTATTATTAACACTACAGACAAGCTGTGGCGTCTGTGCTTACTACGTTTTTATTTATGTTTACGTTTATTCCCGCTATATATTTAGAAGTCGTTAACGAGCTGCAGACGGCGAACCGCACTGACGATGTCGCTCACCGGCATGGTACCTCTGATACGCATTGTACTCACTTTACAACTCTACAAAGTATCAGTCACTGCGATAGAAGCCCGTTAGGCCATTTTATAGCACAGTACAAAGTACTTTAGCTACAACGGAGCAGGCTTTGTGCTTAGAACTCTTCCACATTTCTTTAAAGGCCGCGGGAGTTTTAAAGTACACACCAAATTAACGTTCAGTCATATCATCTGTATTTGTAATTCACTCTCGTCATTTTTACGGATGAAGCAGACGGATTTTCAGAACAAACCATCTTTCTCTTCGAAAAACTATCGCTACGTCTGCAGCACCGACAGTTGGACCAGACGGTTTTACATATCACATAAACATTAAGTCGAGACGCCATACTCACTCCACAAAATTATTTTCTTTCGTCTTATGCTAAAACGGAAGCTGATGTAAATTTCTAAAATAAAATTTCAGTCCATTAAATAAAGCATGTTTCACAATGAGGACCAGACTACTGTGGCTGTACGCTGCTCTCAGGTTGCAAAATGTTAAAGCTGTATACTGCACTCAGGCTGAAACAGATAATATCGAAATATATATGCGACTGTTAGTGGAAATAAGAATTAATTTAAGTAATTAACTTTCTCACGAGACCGGGTACAGTCACATTCCACTTCAAAGTAAGGAGTACTGTTATCTCCCTATGCAAGCAGAAAAATGACTGCGGAAAATGTGTTCGTGTACAGGCGCGACGGTTTAGTATTAATTCCATTAATTAATGAGAAAGCCTTTGGTCTTGCCGTAGTGGTAACAAATTCCCGTCAGATCACCGAAGTTAAGCGTTGTCGGGATTGGCTAGCAGTTTGATGGGTGACCGTCCGGGTCTGCTGAGTGCAGTTGGCAAGCGGGGTGCACTCAGCCCTTGTGAAGTCAATTGATGAGCTACTGGACTGAGAAGTAGCGGCACCGGTCACGAAAACTGACAATGGTGTTCTGACCACATGCCACTCTGTATCCGCATTCAGTGATGCCTAAGGGCTGAGGATGACACGACGGCCGGTCGGTCCCGTTGGGCCTTCACGGGCTGTTCTAACGATGTTTGTTTCGTTTTTAGTTAATGAGCAGGGGAGAAAAGTGACTGTGGGAAAGGAGAAGACGAAGGAACATGGTTGCAAAATGTTAAAGCTGTATACGGAAGTGGTGTGCAACTTACGGAAGGAAAGGCGACGCTGAAAGGAATGAGGACAGTAATTGGAGACACAGACCTATTCGTTCCACGTGGCACTGTGAATGCATTGATCTGTTACACCGTCTAATCCAAAGTACCCAGACACCCTCATGTAAAGTGGAATAGGCCATCAGATGTCGCGGGAGGCGAACCCGCCACTATACCTTTAACGATTTTTCTTTCCTCTCGGCTGAGAAAGACTGGCAATAGCCAGTCGTTTAACCCCAATTTTAAACATAGATAATAAAATGGAATATTCATGTAGTTAACACACTTAAATATTAAGTAGCTATTTTAAAATTTGTGGTTTATAAAACTCTAAATTTCAGTTCTAGGCTAAAAACATAATTCCTGAGATTTTCCAGATTTTTCCTGGTAAAATATAATTCCCTGAAAATTCCGTTTTCCATAAGACTCGCCACCTTGTTGAACTTAATAGAGATGACATGTGTGACACTGTTGTATCTGTGCAGTAGGTGGTGATATGATACTACAAGGCTCGTCTCATGGAGGAGTATCTTCAACAGGAAACAATTCGTAAAATGGAGCGGCAAGCATAATGCGGGCGATGACACGTACGGTTTTAAATAGCGCGACTGACAAGTCGTAATCTATTTCATCCAAATTTATGGTATACAGCATGCGGCGCTTAAATTCGGACAAATTTTCATTTGAATTTCTCGCCATACCATAACTCCGCCGGAGGTCACGATTAGCGTTCTTCAAAGCCATAGGAATCAGAACCTCAAAATGGCCGATGTGCTACGAACAAGTGTGGAGTACAACCGAAGAGCCGCGACAATCTAAAGTGTTCGCTCTGGGCGTTCGCCCACTGAAATAGTTCGATTCTTCGGGTATCCGAGATCAACTGTTTACAATATTGTGGTCAAGTATAATGCGTCGGAGAAGTCTGGGAAAGGGTCTGCTAACCCGGCGAGAAAACCTCATCCGAGGAAATGCGTGTCGCGAACTGTGGCAGTTATCGAAAAAGCTCGGACGCTGATTTCGGAGGACCCGGGGCAATCGCTGCGGAAAATGGCGTCAGAATTAACGCCAGTGAGCGACCAATGCGTCGGATGGCACAGGAGGACCTCATACGAAACATTTAGTCAAAAACTGGCTTTCTGATAACGTTGACATGTTCTCGTCAAAGGAGTTCTGGCCTCCAAATAGCCCTGATTTGAACCCCCTCGAGTACTATGTTTGGAGCGTAGCCGAAAGAATTACCAATAAGACGAAGCACCCTAATTTCGCATCTCTACGCATCGCTATCGAAGCAGCATTCGCTAATATGGATAGCGCTGTTTTAAAGAGTGCGTGCGATCGCTTCATGACAAGATTGGAGGCGATCGTTGCAGCTGAAAGGGTTTACATCGAGTAATGTTACTCTTGAAAGATACCACTACGTATATGTACAAAGATTTTCATTCTAATTTGTTTTTTCTTTTAATAAATTTGCTTTTAAAAAAGTTTCATTTGTCCGGATTTAAGCGCCGCACCCTGTATGTAGGGCTTGGTCAGAAACGAAAGTCACAAGTGAGTGCTCCAGATGACCAAGCATTCGGAAGAAAATAAAGTTTTTGGCACGGGTCGGGCAAGAAGTGAGCTACTTGTGTTAGCTCGCTTTCCAGGCAGCGGTTGGCGCAGCGAAAGTAGTGCAAAACGAGGGCCGTGGGGTCGAGTCACTATGCAGAAACTTACTTGCGTTCCTTCCACTGAAAATAAACCGAAATAATGCTCAATATATCTTATTTATTAATATCTTCATAAAAGGCATAGGAAGGAAAGGCAAAGAAAATTTGGAATTACAAAACAACATTTCCAAGAAAGGATTCTACTTACAGCGTCCATGAGGACTCCAAAAATTAGTTCCCAATAAGTTATTGTAGTTAAACTGCACAGGATTTCGTCTTCCGTCAGTTTCATTCTGGCCTTCGATCATCCCTTGCCAGCTGCAAGCGAGCAATAGGTTGCCAGTGCAAGATGCAGAAAAAATTTCTGCTTTCGCTGAGTCTACAACGAATCTCACATAACACATGTAAATCATCACATGTAAAATAAAAAAAACGTGATTTTATGTACTAAATTCTCGGGTATGCCTTACATTACCTTTCTGGAAAAATTATTTGTAATTCCAAATGTTCAAAAAAATGCGTGTGAAATCTTATGGGACTTAACTGCTAAGGTCATCAATCCCTAAGCTTACACACTACTTAACCTAAATTATCCTAAGGACAAACACACACACCCATGCCCGAGGGAGGACTCGAACCTCCGCCTGGACCAGCCGCACAGCCCATGACTGCAGCGCCTGAGACCGCTCGGCTAATCCCGCGCAGCTCCAAAGGTCCTTTGCCTTTCCTTTCATGCCTTTTACGGAAATATTAATAAATACAATATACTGAGCATTATTTCAGTTTATTTGCAATGTAAGTAAGGTAAAAATTGAAGACAGTTTCTACAGAGGGCCTCGACCCCTTACTCTTCTATCGTTCTGTACTCTAGCCGCCGCACCAAACACTGGCAGAAAACTACGCTAACATAAATGGCTCATTCCTTCCATAAACTACTTTTTCTAAAGGTTTGGCCCTATTGAGCTCCCATTCCTCTCACTTTCACTTCTCGTCAAGCCCTGCGTGTACCATAAATGCGGACGAAATCTGTTATGACGAGTAGGCGCGGTTCCCTCATGAGTGGGGCGGATCTGCACATTGCTTGTAGAACCGTGGCGCTAGGGTTCGTGGAGCAAACTTTAGGGACACATTCTTAATCGCGCCGAAGTCGGCGTTCAGGATTGCCACGTAGAAGAGTGTGCGGAATTTCGTCAGTTCTAAAAAATGGTTCAAATGGCTCTGAGCACTATGGGACTGAACTTCTAAGGTCATCAGTCCTCTAGAACTTAGAACTACTTAAACCTAACTAACGTAAAGACATCACACACATCCATGCCCGAGGCAGGATTCGAACCTGCGACCGTAGCGGTCGCGCGGTTCCAGACTGTAGCTCCTGGAACCGCTCGGCCACTTCGGCCGGCTCAGTTCTAAAACCTGCTAGGCATGTGCACTGCGAGTTGCAGCAGTGTTCCATGCGAAAACGAATCTAACACAATATTACCGCTACTTCAGCAGTACTTATTGCAGCTATGAATATGAACATGCAGTTGAACCGAAAACGTGGTACTTCGGTTAAGAAGTACAGGTACCACCATCACAATCATACTTATTTGATTAAAGAGCAACTACCGAGATGACCACCGAAAACATTTAAGAACGGAGAGTGAAACATTTGATATAGCTGGAAATCATGAAGGACAAAATCAACCGGACGAGACAGTGAAATGGTTGAAATGGCTCTGAGCACTATGGGACTTAACAGCTATAGTCATCAGTCCCCTAGAACTTAGAACTACTTAAACCTAACTAACCTAAGGACATCACACAACACCCAGGCATCACGAGGTAGAGAAAATCCCTGACACCGCCGGGAATCGAACGCGGGACCCCGGGCGCGGGAAGCGAGAACGCTACCGCACGACCACGAGCTGCGGCCGACGAGACAGTGATTAGAAGCATTTCTGCAGAGGAACGCCTTAGAGCTGCTCTCAGATTTTAGCAAGGTTGGTTGGTTGGTTGGTTGGTTTAAAAGAGGAGAAGGGACCAAACTACGAGTTCATCGGTCCCTTGTTCCGAAGGAAACAATGCCACAAGGGTGAGAATGCGACATAGACTTACAACACAGAATGAAAGGAAAAACCACGACGACTGAAGGACAACAAACACTTAAATGGACAAAATGGGACATGAAAACCACAAAGACACAGGAACACGTAGAAGAGATTAAAACAAGAAAGCAGGTTACCATGGCTGGCTGACTATGAAGATAAAAAGGAAAAGCCAGCCACTCTGCAACACATTAAAATCTCCATCCTGAAAGCACTAGGGTTGGGGACATACAGGGACAAAGGACATGTGCTAAAACTTAGAGCAAATGATAAAACTCACCCTCTCGAATAAAACGTAAAACTAAAGCTGCTGTTGAGGCATTGTAGCCCAACACCGAAGGTACGGTGCTGGGAAAGTTAAAAGTTCGCGCAGAGCGGCTAAAAGTGGGCAGTCCAGCAAAAGATGGACGACCGTCATTCGTGAGCCACAGCGACACCGAGGTGGGTCCTCGCGACGGAGGAGGTAAATGGCCAATGCGGAGCAGACAGAGAACCACAGAGTCCCTGCGAGAGGCGCGCACGGAGGTCTTCCACACATTCGTAGTTTCCTTAATGGCACGCAGCTTGTTGTGCGTATTGAGGTTATGCCATTCCGTCTCCCAAATGCGCAAAACCTTGCCGCATAATACTGAACGCAGGTCAGATTCAGAGAAGCCGACCTCCGTAAGCGGTTTCCGCGTAACCTGTTTGGCCAGCCTGTCGGCGGACACCTGGATGGTCGCTTCCAAAGGATGACGAGGATACAACTGGTCGATAGCTTGTGGGCTGTTCATGGAGTCAGTACACAGGAGAAATGACTCGCCTGGGCATGGGCGGATGTGCTCAAGAGCACGAGATATGGCCGCCAGCTCTGCAGTGAAAACACTGCAGCCATCTGATAAGGAGTGCTGTTCTATATGTCCTCCATGGACATAGGCAAAGCCAACGTGACCATCAGCTATCGAGCCATCGGCGTATATCACTTCATGGCCCCAGTACATGTCGAGAATCAAGAGGAAGCGACAGCGGAGAGTCGCAGCGTTAACTGAATACTTACGGCCATGCGAAAGGTCCAGGCTAAGCCGCGGCCTAGGTGTACACCATTGAGGTGTTCGTGAATGAACCTCACATATTTGGTAAAGGCAAGGACTCCAGTTCGGAGAGAAGGGATCGCACACGAACTGCAATTGTAAGCCCTGACCTGGGCCGCCGATGAGGGATATGAACAACCGGGGGCGGGATAAGGAGACGGTAATTCGGATGCGTAGGAGAACTAAGAACGTGTGCAACGTAACTGGAGAGCAATTGCCCACGCCTAACCTGCAATGGTGGGACTCCTGTCTCCACCAGGACGCTGGTCACCGCACTCGTCCTAAAAGCTCCCGTCGTTAGGCGAACGCCACAGTGGTGCACTGGGTCGAGCAAACGCAACGCTGAGGGTGCCGCCGAACCATGAACCACACTCCCATAGTTAAGGCGGAATTGAACAAGGGCTCTGTCGAGCTGCAGCAGCGTAGAGCGATCTGCACCCCAGTTGGTGTTGCTCAGGCAGCGGAGGGCATTGAGGTGCTGCCAGCACTTCCACTTCAACTGACGAAGGTGAGGAAGTCAATTGGGCGTCGAAAACAAGCCCTAAGAATCGATATGTCTCTACTACAGTGAGTGGATCGTCATTAACGTAAAGTTCTGGTTCCGGATGAACGGTACGACGCCGACAGAAGTGCATAACACACGATTTTGCGGCTGAAAACTGGAAACCGTGGGCTAGAGCCCATGACTGCGCCTTGTGGATGGCTCCCTGTAGGCACTGCTCAGCAACACCAGTACTTGTGGAGCAATACGAAATGCAGAAGTCGTCTGCATACAGAGAAGGACCATATTTAAGCTCTTACGTGACGTGATGGCAACAAAAACATCCCCTGACTTCTTACAAACGAATAAAGTCTGTGACTGGACAGAAGATGCTGTTTTTATCAAGACTGACACAGATCGCATTTTGGATAAGCCCTCCACCTCCCAAACTTGTCCACTAAATGCTCTACAAGAAACTGTGGGTTCATTGAAACAAAGGAATCTCCATCAGTTCTCGTACATACGAGGTATCGGGGTGAATAAGGTTCGCTGCCATCCTTACCCTGGCATTCCTCCCATGGTGTGGCCATGGAGGGGAATGATTTAAGGCCATACTTTCTTGCATTGTACTGAGACCTGGAACGCTTAGAGACTGCTGGTGTTTGACCACCAGCAAGTGATGACGTGGTACACTTCATCGCGCGTCATCCGCCCTGATGCCACCCACTCCGACCAGGGGCTCTCCCTATGGGCGCCACCTAGCCGCAGCAAAGGCCACCTGGCAGGATGGCCATTGCTGGGAGTCCCGACGCCCCAGTATGACGGGCATCTACTCCTTGGCATACGTGGGGAGTTAACGGCGCAGGCATCAGTAGAGCGATCCCTGTGTTGTCAGTGGGCTACAACCAACAGGGTACATGGTAGCCCCACCACAACGGACTGGCTGCTGTGCTGGATACGAGGTGCAAAGAAGTCCATGATCATCGTCGGCGCAAAAAGCGACACTGCATAGTGCATGGTGGAAAACGTAGCCAGGAAGGCGTCCTCGCCCAAGGGATGGAGAATGAGCTGGACTGCAGTTCGACAACGAGAAAGTGGGCTACAGATCTCAAGGCACGATGGACACGACGCACCATGTAAGGCAACCTTCCCCAGTTGGCTCGCTCTTTGGGAAAATTTTGAAAGATGGAGGTCAAACCCAACAGCGGACTATCACATAAAGGCAGAAACGTGTGAGACGCCTTTTAGTCGCCTCTTAACGACAGGCAGTAATACCTCGGGCCTATTCTAATCCCCGGACCCGCATGGGAGTTTTAGCAAGGTCACTTCCCGGAAGATATAAATTTGCCACAGGAATTTCCGCATCGTCGGTCTGTAATATAATTCTAGACACATGCAAAACACTTTATGGTGCACTACGCCTAGAGGCCGTGAGGGTAAAAAATTGTAAGTAGTAGTTATTTCATTAGTAATTATTATTTACAGAAATTGCTGAAAATAACATGGAATAAAATCTCACACAGAAAGCAAAGTCTTTTTTTTTTAGCTACGTCAGCGTTTAAAGAACGAAAAAAAAGACTTACCACTTACTAGTCTGTGGTCATATAATTACCACACTCGTCGTAAAATGTTATAAGGAAAGTAGTGCCTTCATTTGAAACAGTGTGACACCACGAAGATACGGAGAGAGACCAAGAAGTATAAGGTGTTGAAGCATGGGATGGTGCTGGAAACAACCTGACTTCACACATATTGTCACAAATACCAGCCTGTGCAGTACAAGTTTCAGCAAACCTCGCTTCAGCACTGAATTAATCAAAGATTCAGCCTCTACTCCTTGTGTAACGTCCATTCGATGCAATTTCTTAGCCACCTTACTTCCCACAGTTTCATGTTCGTTCGGATCATCTGTTGTGATCTGCTGCAGAGCAATGGTACACCTTTTCATCATATTAAAGCTAGTTGATATATTACATTTCTGTTTCTTCATTTTTTTTCTTTTTTTTTGCAATTATGAACAAGACATACGAATAGGTTGTTTCTTGTTCCCTCGTGTAGGGAGGAGTATTACATTACTTTTGTTTATTTAGGACCGGGCGTGAGTCGTGCTTCGGTAGCTCAGATGGTACAGCACTTGCCCGCGAAAGGCAAAGGTCCCGAGTTCGAGTCTCGGTCGGGCACACAGTTTTAATCTGCCAGGAAGTTTCATATCAGCGCACACTCCGCTGCAGAGTGAAAATCTCATTCTGGAAACATCCCCCAGGCTGTGGCTAAGCCGTGTCTCCGCAGTATCCTTTCTTTCAGGAGTGCTAGTTCTGCAAGTTTCACAGGAGAGCTTCTGTAAAGTTTGGAAGGTAGGAGACGAGGTACTGGCAGAAGTAACGCTGTGAGGACCGGGCGTGAGTCGTGCTTCGGTAGCTCAGATGGTAGAGCACTTGCCCGCGAAAGGCAAAGGTCCCGAGTTCGAGTCTAGGTCGGGCACACAGTTTTAATCTGCCAGGAAGTTTCAGTTCATATTTGTTCATGTAGATGAAAATGAAAGACTGTCCGGCGGTGGACTTCTTGAGTACACGGACTTCTTTCGTGCATTCAAGAAGGGCCAATTAAATTTGCCACGTAACGACGAAACATTAAAGAATTTCAATTTTGTTTTTCGGGTGATTAAGTTTTGTATTGGAAGGAAACTTTGAAGACCTTGTTCTAAATGAAAATTAGAGCACGACAGCAGAATTTTAAGCTGCAGATAATCTTTTTCTTTCTTCTGCTGCATATCCACTAATGGACGTTTGCGATCACATTGGCCCAGTCTTCTCTCTCTCTTTCAGCATAAATCAAGTCCCCGGTGTTTCTTATTCCTGTCCACTGTCTGATGTTGCGGAGCCATGACAGTTTTCTCCTGCCAATTCCTCTTTTGCCTTCAGTCTTCCCCTCAATTATTAGTTTAAGAAGATGGAATTTTAAGTATTCGATGTAACAATATATGATGTATTCTATATTTGGGGCATTGTGATCGTGTAAGCGTATTGAGTGCTTCTAGGTCTGTGTTACTCCATTTCACTACTCCAAATGAGTAGGTCAGTATTGGTATAGCATAAGTATTTATAGCTTTTGTCTTCTTTCTTGCTGTCAATTCTGTTTTCAGTATTTTTGTTAGTCTATGTCTATATTTTTCTTTTAGTTCTTCTTTAATATTTGTATTATCTCTTCCTATTTTTTGTCTGTATGCTGATTATTTATAGGCATCTGGTTTTTCCATCGCTTCTATGCAGTCGCTGTGGTTATCCAATATGTAATCTCCTTGTTTAGTGTGTTTTCCCTTGACTATGCTATTTTTCTTACATTTGTCTGTTCCAAAAACCATATTTATATCATTGCTGAATACTTCTGTTATCTTTAGTAATTGGTTGATTTGTTGCTGCCAGTAGTTTTAGATCATCCATGTATAGCAAATGTGTGATTTTGTGTGGGCATGTTCCAGTACTATTGTATCCATAATTTGTATTATTTAGCATGTTCGAAAGTGGGTTCAGAGCAAGGCAGAACCAGAAAGGACTTAATGAGTCTCCTTGGTATATTCCACGCTTAATCTGTATTGGCTGTGATGTGATACAGGGTGTTTCAAAAATGACCGGTATATTTGAAACGGCAATAAAAACTAAACGAGCAGCCATAGAAATACACCGTTTGTTGCAATATGCTTGGGACAACAGTACATTTTCAGGCGGACAAACTTTCGAAATTACAGTAGTTACAATTTTCAACAACAGATGGCGCTGCAAGTGATGTGAAAGATATAGAAGACAACGCAGTCTGTGGGTGCGCCATTCTGTACGTCGTCTTTCTGCTGTAAGCGTGTGCTGTTCACAACGTGCAAGTGTGCTGTAGACAACATGGTTTATTCCTTAGAAGAGAGGATTTTTCTGGTGTTGGAATTCCACCGCCTAGAACACAGTGTTGTTGCAACAAGACGAAGTTTTCAACGGAGGTTTAATGTAACCAAAGGACCGAAAAGCGATACAATAAAGGATCTGTTTGAAAAATTTCAACGGACTGGGAACGTGACAGATGAACGTGCTGGAAAGGTAGGGCGACCGCGTACGGCAACCACAGAGGGCAACGCGCAGCTAGTGCAGCAGGTGATCCAACAGCGGCCTCGGGTTTCCGTTCGCCGTGTTGCAGCTGCGGTCCAAATGACGCCAACGTCCACGTATCGTCTCATGCGCCAGAGTTTACACCTCTATCCATACAAAATTCAAACGCGGCAACCCCTCAGCGCCGCTACCATTGCTACACGAGAGACATTCGCTAACGATATAGTGCACAGGACTGATGACGGCGATATGCATGTGGGCAGCATTTGGTTTACTGACGAAGCTTATTTTTACCTGGACGGCTTCGTCAATAAACAGAACTGGCGCAAATGGGGAACCGAAAAGCCCCACGTTGCAGTCCCATCGTCCCTGCATCCTCAAAAAGTACTGGGCTGGGCCGCCATTTCTTCCAAAGGAATCATTGGCCCATTTTTCAGATCCGAAACGATTACTGCATCACGTTATCTGGACATTCTTCGTGAATTTGTGGCGGTACAAACTGCCTTAGACGACACTGCGAACACCTCGTGGTTTATGCAAGATGGTGCCCGGCCACATCGCACGGCCGACGTCTTTAATTTCCTGAATGAATATTTCGATGATCGTGTGATTGCTTTGGGCTATCCGAAACATACAGGAGGCGGCGTGGATTGGCCTCCCTATTCGCCAGACATGAACCCCTGTGACTTCTTTCTGTGGGGACACTTGAAAGACCAGGTGTACAGCCAGAATCCAGAAACAATTGAACAGCTGAAGCAGTACATCTCATCTGCATGTGAAGCCATTCCGCCAGACACGTTGTCAAAGGTTTCGGGTAATTTCATTCAGAGACTACGCCATATTATTGCTATGCATGGTGGCTATGTGGAAAATATCGTACTATAGAGTTTCCCAGACCGCAGCGCCATCTGTTGTTGAAAATTGTAACTACTGTAATTTCGAAAGTTTGTCTGCCTGAAAATGTACTGTTGTCCCAAGCATATTGCAACAAACGGTGTATTTCTATCGCTGCTCGTTTAGTTTTTATTGCCGTTTCAAATATACCGGTCATTTTTGAAACACCCTGTATTATTTGAATTTGTTTGGATATTAAGTGTGGTTTTCCAATTTTTCATTACTATGTTTAGGAACTGTATCAATTTAGGATCTACTTTGTGTATTTCCAATATTTGTAGTAACAATGAGTGGGGTACACTATCAAAAGCTTTTTTGTAATCAATGTATGCGTAGTGTAGCGACCTTTGTTTAGTTTTAGCTTGATATGTCACCTCTGCACATATTATCAGTTGCTCTTTACATCCTCGTGCTCCTTTGCAACAGCCTTTTTGTTCTTCATTTATAATTTTGTCCTGTGTTGTATGTGTCATTAATTTCTGTGTAATGACTGAAGTTAATATTTTGTATATTGTTGGTAGGCATGTTATGGGGCAATATTTAGCTGGGTTTGCTGTGTCTGCTTGATCTTTAGGTTTCACATAAGTTATTCCATGTGAAAGTGTATCAGGGAATGTGTATGGGTCTGCAATGTAACTTAAATTATTTAGTTAGATGTGAATGTGTTGAGGTGAACTTCTTTAGCCAGAAATTTGCTATTTTATCTTTTCCAGGGGCTTTCCAATTGTGAGTTGAATTAATCGCTTGAGTGACTTCATGTTGCAAAAGTATCACATCAAGCATTTGTGGTATCATCTTGTATGTGTCTGTTTCTCCTTGTATCCACCGTGCATGCCTGTTATGTTGTACCGGGTTTGACCATATGTTGCTCCAGAAGTGTTCCATGTCTGTTATGTTTGGTGGATTGTCTATTTAAATGTGTGTGTTATCTATTGTCCGATAAAATTTCTTTTGGTTTGTGTTTAATGTTTGGTTTTGTTTCCTTCTATTTTCACTTTTTTGTGTCTTGTAAGTCGTTTGGCCAATGCTTGTAATTTCTGCTTCTTTTCATCTAATTGCTCTATCGCTTCTTGTTGTGAGATTTTACCTAACCTTTTTCGTTTTTTTCTGACATTTCATTTCTTATAAATTGTGTTAGCTGTCCGATGTCTTTTCTCAGTTTTTCTATTCTGATCTGTAACCTGTGTTGCCATGCTGGTTTTGTGGGTTTCTTCTGTGTGTTGGTTGGTTCTGATCTCTGCCTAGTGTGTATATTTAGTGAAGTGAGTGCTCCTATATAAACCAGTAGTTGTAACTCTTCCATAGTTGTGTTTTCATTTATTTTGTTGTGTATGATTGTGTTGATAGTTTTTATTGTTGTTTCGACTTGTGGGTTATTTGGCGGTCTATGCAAGAATGGTCTAATGTCTGTATTTGTGTCTTTGTATTCTATATATGTCAGCTGAAATTTTTCTTCTATATCTAACATGTGTGTCACTTCGTGTTCTATTTGTGCTTGTTCTGGTGGCTGTCTTAAGATTTTGTTTTCCTCTGATTGTTTAATTGATGCGTGTTGTTCTTTGTTTGTTTGCTCTGGGATGTTTGAGTCCATTACTGTATTTTCTTCTTCTTCTGATTGCACATCATTTTGTTCCAGTATTTGTTGTACTTGTTGTTTGATGTTTTCTAATTCTGACTGGGGTATCCTGTTATTTTTTTATTATTACACGGATCTGATCAGCTAGTCGTTGTTGTGTTAAAAATTTTAATTCTGGGTATCTCGTAATAAATGTTGTGTATACTTGCGATCTGTATCCAGTTGTGTTGGTTCCTAGGTTTGTTGCTTGGTAATAACAGAACATGAGGTGTCGATTAACTTCATCTGACCATCTCATCCTCTGTCTTTGTTTTCCTTCTAGCGTGGTTGCAGGAAGCATATCCTGCAAAACACCACTATTTGGATTTAAATCATTTTCCAGTTGGCTAGCAGTGTCATTACCATTGCGGGCGGGCATAGGGTTCAAGCGTCGTCCCCGACCATGACGGCGCTTGTCCGAGGCTTCTTTAGTTCTGTCCTGAACTAATCACACTAAAAGGGGGTTAGCCCTATTAGTAGTTTGTTCCTTTCGTCGCCTTTTACGACTGGCAGAACATACCGGAGGCCTATTCTTTTCCCGGGCCCCGACGGGGTTTATTATTATTATTATTATTATTATTATTATTATTATTGCTTACTAGCTTTTTATACCAGTAGGATGGTGACTATTATATGAGGTTCTGCAAATGTATGTGGTGTAGAACTGTGTGTTTGCATCTTACAGTGCTTCAGGTCCTCAGAGTATATTTTTCTAAGACTTATGTTCGTCTTTCACACGTGTGCTGAATGACAGCCATTGAATCTCAATTATACGTCTATTTTGCTGAATTTATTTTAAGTTGTGCAGGGAGTCTGTAATCTTGCTTTTCAATGTCACCACGAATCATCTGAAGTACGTAGTAGAACGTTTCTCTTATTCGTAAAACTCATAGTTCTTCCAATAACTAAGGGAAGACTGTTCCGAATTCGCCACTTTCTTTTCGAAACAGATTTAGCTCATTCATATGAATTCATCATCACAGCAAAATTCGCAGTGCAGCACTCTCCCCCAAGTGCAGAGTTATCGTTACATCCACACCGCCCAAGGAAGTTAAAATAAATTCTAACCTTCTTGATATAATAGATTCCAACTCAGCCTAACCACCCCGTTCCTGCCAAAAACTGACGAAAGATGAGAGGCATTGAGACCAATCTGTCGGCCGATGTTATCGGGCGACCTCTCGCGAAGGCGTAAGGCGACCGTTGTCGGTGCTTCTATGAACGCAGCCTGAACAGACTGCGTTAACACGGATGTTCTTGCTCGGGGATCTGTGTGGCTCGTCTTAAATCACGCTGTTGGGAGTATCTGATTGATGTGGGAGGCATATCCTCCACCGGTCCTCCATTTGCAAACCCATGTCGCGCGTGAGCAGATTCGCAAAGAAATGGTATTAGCTTCTTACAGAGCAACACACACCATTGTTTTCAACTCTTGTGTTCTACTTCAGAATTGTGTGCGCGAAGTGCAACTGCCCGTAAGACACGTCACCACAGGCCGTTTGACAACTACTGCGTGATAAAGGCGTAATATAAACGATTCGATGCATTACGAACTACAACAATGCAATCTATTCTGCTTCTGCGAGTTTTTTTGAAGTCATATACCCACCACACATTAGGTTATCACTCTTTTCATCTCTCGGTCCATATCAGTTCCCCTGCCCACACCTCCGGCGTATCCATTTCATTTACATTGGAGATACAACGCTTTCCACACAACTGTCTTCTTGTAATTACCGTGCATCTGCACTGCTCCCTGAGCGAACCTGTGTTTAGAATGGCATTCGCATGAAAAGTCCATGTGTCGCTGTCTTAAGCTAATGGTGCGATTCTGAACTTTCTTTTTGAGTACTATCGGACGTTTGGAAGACAAATTTTCTTCCCACAAGCACTACAATCTATTTTTAATTTTTTATATTTTTTCGTATAATTCAATATCTGCCTTGAGCTGCAGTGAATACAAAACCTCAGGTTATTTAAATGTTTAACTGACTTTATGCCTTACTTCGAAAACTGTTCATTTGAGTTCTTTCAGATGGTTCAGATGGCTCTAAGCACTATGGGACTTAACATCTGAGGTCATCAGTCCCCTAGAACTTAGAACTACTTAAACCTAACTAACCTAAGGACATCACACACATCCATGCCCGAGGCAGGATTCGAACCTGCGACCGTAGCGGTCGCGCGGTTCCAGACTGTAGCGCCTAGAGCCGCTCGGCCACTCCGGCCGGCGGAGAAGGCTTAAAATTAAATGTAGAATGGATATAACCGGACGAAGAGGGAAGCGCAAATTACAGGACGAGATGCGCCAGTCTGAGGATAGACGGACGGAATTGTTTTTGTGTAATAGCCGAATAATACAATTTGCCTTATTTGCGAAACTGTTGTACCCGTGTGGAAGGAATACGACTTAAGGAGGCACTATGAATGCCGGCATTCTGCATTTTCTGAATTGCCAGAAGACCTACATAAACAGAAGATCTCTCTTTGAACGAGAACTGGCATGTCAGCAAGCGTTTTCAGAATTCCTGCTGAAGGTTCAGAAACTGCTACAGAAATAAGTTTAGAAATAACTTGCGTTATAGCAAAAATTATCCCGTCATTTATGTACGGAGATTTTATCAATAATTGTACCGTGATAGCTGCAAAAAAGATTTGCCCGGAATTAGTTAAACATTTTGCGGAATTTCAGTCGAATCTGTTGACTGCGCAAAGGAGAATTACTGCAATGTCGGCAAGTACAAATCGCAAGTTAAAACTTGCTCAAAGAGATTTTCTTACTTCTTATTGGCTGTTGATTAATCAACTTATCTCACCTCTACACCCAATTGTATTTTCACGTGGGATAACGCACGAGTTTGCAGTATGCAAAGAGGTGATTGGAATGAGTACATGGACATTGTTAAAGTGCCCAACAAAAATGAGCGGGTGGCACAGTTTGTTGCCGAAATGCAGGGTCTCAGAGCGACCCTTTGCCATTTCATTCATGTACGTGTCAATGTCGCTCTCCCCTCCCTCCCTGCCGCCCCCCCCCCCCCCCCCTCCGTGATCACGCGACAGGAGGACGCAGAAAAAGCGTAACACCTTGCTGCTTCGGATCACGTTCAAGTTGAGTCGAATGGTTTTGAACGGTCACTAGTGGTTCCACATTGTACCAGAGCAAAAACTGCGATCGCGCTTCACTTTAAACGTGGTGCGATTATGTTCAGGCGCAGGATGACCTTAGAGGACGGTTGAATCGTTCGGCAGTGTCAGTGGTTGTCAAGAACGCCGTCCCGCTGCCCATCGCATTGCAGACTGTCGTGAAAATCAACGCCCCATTATAAGAGATGAGTTCGTTGGCGCTGTGTGTGCCATCCTTTGAGGCCTCTTAGTGTCCGTTCTGGGCGGCGGTGTGTCTGTATGTTTTCTACGGCCACCGTTAAGAAAACAGCATGATTTCAACTCTGGCCGTCGCTGTTCTGACCATCGTAGCAGAGGCGTCGAAATGAGTAGTTTCATCGCTTCACAAGTGTTCAGAAGTTGGGTGCGTTTCTACATCTACATGGATACTCCGCAGATCACACTTACGTGCCTGGCAGAGAGTTCATCTAACCACCTTCACAATAATTTTCTTATTATTCCACCCTCGAACACCGCGCAGCAGTATTCCAAAAGAGGACGGACAAGCGTAGTGTAGGCAGGCTCTTAAGTAGATCTGTTGCATCTCCTAAGTGTTCTACCAACAAAACGCAGTCTTTGGTTCGCCCTCCGCATAACATTTTCTGTGTGTTTTTTCCAATTTAAGTTGTTCTTAATTGTAACTCCTAGGTTTTTATTTGAATTTACGGCCTTTAGGTTTGATTGATTTATCATGTAACCGAAGTTTAACGGATTCCTTTTAGCACTCATGTGGATGACCCCACACTATTCATTATCTAGGGACCATTGCTAATTTTCGCACCATACAGATCTCTCTTCCAAATCGTTTTGCATTGTTGATCCTGTGCCAGCGCAACAGACATCCTTTCGACTCACCTTAGATTTCGCATGTGGCCAGCAGACGCTAGTTCAGTGACGTAGCGCCACTCAGCACTGGGGTGTCGATATGGTTGTTGGTCACACCGGAGCCTAGGAACCAACGACTGGTGTCTGTGTACAGGAACATTTTTGAAGTGCCCAACAAAGATGCGCGAGTGGCACCGGCAATGTTGTGCCGTGCTGGAGGAAGGGGGGCAGGGTGGGGGTGGGGGAAGGTAAGGGGTCCCTTTGCCATTTTATTCACGTACATGTCAATGTAGCACCTCCCCCTCCCCCACACCCGTAATCATCACGGAACAGGAGAGCTGAAATAGAAGACACTCTTTGCTGCTCCGGATCACTTCCAAATTTCGTTGAATTGTTTTTAACGGTCCCTAGTGACTTCACCCTGTACAACAGGGCAAACATTGCGATCGCTGTACACTCCAAAGTGGCCAGATTACTTTCAATGGGGTTGCAGGCCCACGGTGTGCTTAGAGAAGGTTCGAATCGTTCGGTCAGTGTCAGCAGTGTCAAAGGTTGTCAAGAACGTCGTCCTCCTGGTCATCGCATTGTAAACTGTCGTTTCCTACCGCGAAATGTGTGGGAATCAATACCCAGCAGGGAAGTAATTGTTTCGTTGACGCCCTATATGCCACCTCCTGGGGCTTTTTCGTGCAGGTACCGAATGGCGGTATGTCTGAAACATTTTCCTCGACCACCCACAAGAAAATAAGCTGATATCAACACAGATGCCTCGAAAAAATGGGTGAAATGTACGTAAGAAGGAATATGATGGACTCATCGTGTGACACGTCCTCTGTGGCGTTATGCAGAATTGTGGTGACACTTGGCGCCAATGTGACGCCATTTACCCACCTCACATCTCACGTGTAATTCTGAGCTCCGGCCATCTTTTTCGCATGTATCGACACCTTGCTGTTTGAAGCGTCGCCGAGCCGAAAGTTGACATCGCAGAGCGCCACGCGTTTGCACCACTACAGAGGAAGGTTCTAGGCACCTTTGAGCCGGTTTTCAAACTTCTACGCCGCAATGGGAGACAATTACGAGGCATCGTAAAAATGACCATTTAATTGTGTTACGCAGTGTACTTGCGTATTATTCGCCCACAGCAATGATGCGAGACCGTGCCACTGATGTGATGGCGGCCCGTCCACATAGTTCGTTCTTGTATTTTTCTTTTCTTTTTCATTCATGTTTTAGTCAGTCCCGGAAACGAAAGGGCGGTTCCTTGTAGAACTTTTTTCTTTTGAACCACGCCAGTGTAGCTGTTTACTGGGGTAGGGGGATAAGCTTTGTTGCAAGGTTGACTGTCCCCACTTGGAGATGGTTCAAATGGCTCTGAGCACTATGGGACTTAACTGCTGAGGTCATCAGTCCCCTAGAACTTAGAGCTACTTAAACCTAACTAACCTAAGGACATCACACACATCCATGCCCGAGGCAGGATTCGAACCTGCGACCGTAGCGGTCGCGCGGTTCCAGACTGTAGCGCCTAGAGCCGCTCGGCCACTCCGGCCGGCGGAGAAGGCTTAAAATTAAATGTACAATGGATATAACCGGACGAAGAGGGAAGCGCAAATTACAGGACGAGATGCGCCAGTCTGAGGATAGACGGACGGAATTGTTTTTGTGTAATAGCCGAATAATACAATTTGCCTTATTTGCGAAACTGTTGTACCCGTGTGGAAGGAATACGACTTAAGGAGGCACTATGAATGCCGGCATTCTGCATTTTCTGAATTGCCAGAAGACCTACATAAACAGAAGATCTCTCTTTGAACGAGAACTAGCATGTCAGCAAGCGTTTTCAGAATTCCTGCTGAAGGTTCAGAAACTGCTACAGAAATAAGTTTAGAAATAACTTGCGTTATAGCAAAAATTATCCCGTCATTTATGTACGGAGATTTTATCAATAATTGTACCGTGATAGCTGCAAAAAAGATTTGCCCGGAATTAGTTAAACATTTTGCGGAATTTCAGTCGAATCTGTTGACTGCGCAAAGGAGAATTACTGCAATGTCGGCAAGTACAAATCGCAAGTTAAAACTTGCTCAAAGAGATTTTCTTACTTCTTATTGGCTGTTGATTAATCAACTTATCTCACCTCTACACCCAATTGTATTTTCACGTGGGATAACGCACGAGTTTGCAGTATGCAAAGAGGTGATTGGAATGAGTTCGTTGTCAGGGAGAACAAAGGGTAGTGGTATGTTCACTGGACTCTAGAAAGAGTATTCGACATTGATTTATAGCTAAGTTAGCAGATATTACGACTGACTGAGCGACTTCCATAGTGAGAATTAATTCTTGACTCTTAACATTACTGAAACAGCAATTATGAGCGCACAGCGATGATTTGGTAGAACAGCACTGTGTAATCCACCAGAAGACTTGGTGCCCAAAGGAAATAAGTTTTCAATATGTCACGAAAATTGTGGTTTCAGCGATTAATTTCGTAACATCTCACAGTCTCCAACACGAAACTTTTCTTGAAGATACTGACAGCGAATAGAGTGACCTGATTTTTTACATTACGGTAAGATGGGGAAGTCGCGGTAAAACGCTTGCGCTGTTACTGAATTTAATTGAAATAAAGATTTTCACGACTGAAAAGGACAGAAATACCTCTGAATCAATAAATACCGATCTGTTATGTGACTGCAATTTTGACTGACATCATTAGTAGTCATTTAAAATTTCAGGACAAAAATCAGCCGATTACTCAACTTTATGGTCATCTTATACCTTTTCAGTTTAACTTAAATCTGTTCCAAACCCAGCTGAAATCGGGCAAGTATGTCCATTTTCCTAATAACAAGAGAGTGTCAATAGTTGAAAGCAAACTTTAAGAGAGTATACGATGAAAAAGATGGTAACCTGATATCAGCCTTCAAGGCTCGTATCACTGATTTTCACAAGATGAGGCCGTTGCTACAATCATTTAGCAACCCTTTTGCCATTTTGTCTCAAAATTCACCAGAATTGGTGCAGTTTGACATCGACAGGCGAAACGATGGAACACTGAGAATTAAATTCGATGATACTAATCTGTTGAATATCTATCGTTGGGCTGGCAGAAACAATTTTATGTTAACAGTAGATAAAGCATTAAAATGCGCTGTCCTCTTTGGGTCAGTTTATATAACACGTGAACGAACTTTTTAATAATGAAAATTAATAAGTCAAAAATAGGACAAATGGAGTCAATTTTCTACTGAGGGTTGCAGCCCGCGGCACTATAAAGTCTGTATGCCCCTGGTCTAAAGGAACTGGCACAGCACCTATTATCAAGTTATGAAGATCATCTCAGATGAACAGCAAATATTGGACGACGAGGTAGGAGCACGGAAATATTGGAGGAAAAGGTGCTTACATACATGTGTCGCCGGCCGAAGTGGCCGTGCGGTTCTAGGCGCTGCAGTCTGGAACCGCGAGACCGCGACGGTCGCAGGTTCGAATCCTGCCTCGGGCATGGATGTGTGTGATGTCCTTAGGTTAGTTAGGTTTAACTAGTTCTAAGTTCTAGGGGACTAATGACCTCAGAAGTTGAGTCCCATAGTGCTCAGAGCCATACATGTGTCTCCTGTCTGTCAACAGGAATGGAGTTAACAGCTGGCTTAAGTGGAATGTACTGTTACGCAGTATGTTGGAATAAAATGTGCCCACTGAGATATCTGAGTCCTGCTGTCATTTTTAATAGTGTTTCTTGCATTTCAGCACAACTTGGTACACCCAAAATGTTACTACAGAGTACATACACAGGCAACGTAAGGAAGGTATTAACAAAGCTCCTTATAAATGTCGTACGCTCTTTCCTAACAGGAGAGCGTAGAATTGAAGCGTTTACCCTTCACCAGATTTCTATCTTGACCAACAGGAATGTGTTTAGTGGACATTGCACTAAATTTCTTAGTGTCTTTTTCATCTTTTATTCATAGGCAGATATAATCACTTTAAGCGGGGAATTAAACCAGACCCAATCTTTCCGAAATCACACACAAAAAAATGTATTGCACTGGCAACTGATATCCAACAGAAACTTCGAGATGCTAGGTCACTGATCGAACGATATGTAATGTTTCTTACTGTTAGGAATAATTTTTAAATTCATTACAATTAGATTAGGATGAGTAGCTAGGTAAGCAGTGCAGCGAGTAAGATACTTTATTCCTACAGGACGGTTGAATCAGGAGCTGTGCTAGGCCACCTTGATTCCCCCACACCTTTCTAAAATGGGTTCATCCAAATACCAAAGAGATTCTCTGATGAATAGAGAATTACTCCCACAGTTTTCCTCCTGGCGCACTGGTCAGCGTATAATCATAATATAATGACACAACCATCCCCTCAGTCTAATGAGGAGAAGTAGTACGAGTAAGTTAATGATGATTCTGACACAATGAACCTCTTCTGTCGCATAGCGAATTATAATCGCCCTCCCCATCTCCCCTTCCTTAAATAGAACAGCCGTGAATTACAAAAAGGAAGCAGCTACCCAAATAGTAAATTATATGTGACATTAACACTTTCTCTTTTGGTGGAAACACCTCGAAGCGTCCAAGCAGTATTACCTGCTGAAATGGCTTATCAGAGGTTACAGTCCCCACTTAGTATTCGGAGCAGAAAGCTGACTAACTGGAAGCCTTAACACAGATCCGAATATACATCGCAAGGAGAGACTAGTCGCCAATAGCAGCAGCATTTTTACTGCTATAAAAAATCGATGAGATTAGTAATGTTATTACAGATTCCGAAAGGGAAAATCTGGATGAATTTACACATGAAAGTTAGCTCGAATAAGGTAATCGCATGCTTTTATACACCCGCTGCCTCCAAGGCCTAGCGGCACAGCTACTTGAGAATATCGTGGGTGAATTTCCAGATAATATTGTCACAGAGGAAAGACTCCAATTTGCCAGCCTGAGAACGGGACGGCGGCTCCCAGCTATTGAAACTTCTAACAGAGAGAGGGATTCGTGTGAGATTGTTCCGAATGTCTTTTCTTGCAGTTACGTCGAACCGTATGAGAATCGAATTCTGAGGACAGCGTCTTAGACCAGCAAGCAACTAATAGAGCCGAACTTTTCGAATCACTTAACGTAAAGAAGGACGTCAGTAATCGTAAGGTTGTTATAGAATCAATGATTACGCGTTTTAGGAAGAATGTAGGGAAGAGAGTTTTGCTTAAGAAGTGTGACAGGAAACTAACTGCTGAGTATCTGAACAGTCAACAAAAAATATTCAGCTCTGGAGACGAAGATGTGGATTACAAATGGATAAAATTAAAAGAACACTGCACAAAATACCTGAGGCCAGTAAGATTATACGAGTTTCCGGGGCGCCGTAGAAAAAGGTGGTCAGATCGATGTAATGTATTAATTGAGGAAGGCATGTGACATTTCTCCACTGAAATTTAGTGAACAAATCACAAGCTTACCTAGTATGGAATTTGTGACTGCTTCTGTTCTTCCTATCAGACAGTACTCAACACGCCTTTCGTAACGTCTCGGCTGTGTCACGTATAGGGCGCTCGTCAGCACGGTCATCGGCGTCCTTGCTGAACTAACTGGCGACGAGTATGGTTAATTTTTTTCAAAATTACGCACCAAAAGGTGCAATGTAAAATATTATTCTGCAACACCCCGCTACACACACTCACTCGCACCCACACTTTCCCATCCGAAGTACGTGTGCATTAAATAATTTTAGTGTTTAAATTGTACAGACCATAACTACGTAATAGCTAAAATAGTCTAACAGGGAACCATTCCTGGTTGATCAATGAGAAAGTAATAGATGCACTGTCACCCCGAAAATCTTCCAATTACGAGACTACGTAATCAGACATCGCAGAGAATCATAGAACACTTAACCACATTCAGCTCATCGTCTTCTAAAATAGAAGGCGGGTTTGCTGTAAGTCTGATATAAAACGCCTTCTGCCACCCTAAACACTACATACTGGTGAATCTTCTCGCAGGAGGAGGAATCCATGCATCAGAGGATAGTGTCCTATTCGGAAGCGAGTTAAGAGTATTTTCTCCCGTCGCAGCGACCGGAAGGAGGAACGCCACGGCCGTGTCCGTTTCACCAACGGCAGCTTCTTGTTTCTCAACCCTAAGCACCTCCCAACCCCTCAAACGCATAATGTTGTGACTCAACAGCGATGTCAAAATGCATGTACAGGGGCAGCACATTGGGGAAATGTGTTTTTCAAGCGAGTATCCTTAGGTGCTTCATTACCCCGAATTCCCATGTGACCTGGAACCCGGAAGAATGACACTTCCTTGCCTTGCCCCTTTAAGTGGAAAAGGGTGTCATGGATCATTTCAATATATGTGATTGATAGCCTTGAAGGGCACCTGGGGATTCGGTACATAAGGGGAATCTGGATGTATGGTTATACCACATCTGCCGATGTGCCCCAGATCGCATTCTGCGTCTGGGGGTTAGTCTGTACGGATCGGTCTTTAAGTAACATGGTGGGGAGCTGATAGTGTGGTTACGAGCTTTTATATATGACATATGTTGGGCGGCAAGCGCCCTCGGAAATACTCTCACATATTCGTTCGTATTTTGAAAAATTCCAAGCCGAGCGGGGGCAAACTCAGAGCTGGCTGGCTGGAAATAACATATCGCAAGCATTTATTGATGTACAGCATTGAACTTTAACTTATTTCGGTTGCATTTTTGGAACTAACACTAGATAGAGTGCGGAAATCTACTCATGGCTTTGCGAGGTTTAATATAATGGTCTGTAATACTTATGGACCGACGATACCTGCGCATCATGTGTCACTGCCAAGTTACATTACTCCATGAAACTTTGACCATACATAGAACTGCTACAGGACAGGACAGTACAGTACAATACAGCACAGAAAATAACCAAAAGAAATACGCAATTGGAATAACAGACATGACATTTCTATTCATAGACAATAATTACGCTGAAGTCACTGCGCTTTATGATGGTCCCCTAGAAAATTACAAAAGCTGAGACATGGTTCTTACTATGAGGTTGCCACAATGCATAGTAATGCAACGTGCTCCCATGCTGGCCACACATTTCGTAAGCAGTTGTTGCTGTCGGGCGTTCCATTCCTCCACCAGCACTGTTGACAACAGCTGAGTGGACGTGCTGCAATACGTCTCCCCAATGCACGTTGTCGATGGAATTTAAGTTGGGAATGGGCAGGGTAGCTGATTCGCCGAATATCCTTTCGTTCCAAGACCTCCCCCACCTGCGCTCTTTGATGCGATCGTACACCGTCATTCATAAAAATTAAGTCAGGGCCGAATGCACCGTTGAAAAGAGGGCTTGGGGGAGAAGTGTAGTGTCACAATAATGTTGAGAACTAAATGTACTGTGTTTAAGTATTTGGAGGTCAGTGCGCTCATGCAACATTATGCCTCCCCGCACACTAACATCTAAATCTCCAAAACGACCGTGTTCAACTATGTTTCTGGGTGTACTGTGTGTTCCTATCTCTCGCCATATGAGCGTAGGGCAAGAGTCACTGCTCGGAGTGAATCTGCTCTCATCTGGGAATATCACACGACCCCAGTCCTCATTGGTCCAGACCCTATGCGCTTGGTACCATCATAAACAGTGCAGCAGATGTGCAGGCGTTAACGGGACAAAACGCACTGGTCGCAGGGCAAAGAGATCATCCCCATTCAGTTGCCGTGCCACAGGAACGTGACACTGCTTGCCTTGCAGTCCTGTTAAATGTGGTAGCAATCGCAACTGCTGTTTGATGTGGGTCCCTCCTTGCCTGATGCACAATGTAGCGGTCATCCGCTGCTGTAGTTCGCAACGCTCCTTATGCACGTTAAACAGCGTGAGCAATACCCAACACCTGGGCTACACTCGCCACACTTCGTTCTTCAAATTTCCTGATGGGTCTTCTCCACGTGTAATCGTTTCAATGAGTAATACCACTACAGCGCACTGTAACTTCTCGCTGATTTGACACACACTTTTTCCGTTTCTGTAACTGTTTCGTGTTGTGGGACCAGCTCCATCTGGCGCTTCAGTTATCCTAACCACACGCCATATGACTTCCAGCTTTCTGTGCTCGACTGGAAATCCTCTCCCAATATGCTCCAGCACTTTAATTTTCGCAGAGTTTTTAGCATTTTATGTTACTTTATCCACCTCGTCCTTAAGTTTTGAGTAGCCGTATAACTCAGCATCATACACTACGAATGCATTGGGTAAGCGAATCTTGAAAACATATTCTCGAAAACATGCAGCGCAGCCCATGGAATTTCCCTGCTTAGACCCACATGGGTGAACTACAACACAGTTCCAGTGTTCGGAGAAAATTCTCTAACACCAACATTTAAAAACATAGTCGTGGGGACAATTGAATTTTACACTTATAGGAGTAAATCTCCAAATTCTAGGCCTCATTAACCCGGGTGGCGAGTGACTCCAACCTCTACAAAGCACAGAAATTTGGTCCCGCATGAAGAGCCACTATGTCCTGCTTCAAGCAAATCACAAATGCTCTTAATGCTGGCAGACTATTGCCAAGCAGTCACTCCACTGGAGGGCGAGCTACAGTGAGGAATTCTGGTGACTGTGGGATCGAAAGTATGCTACACACATGTTGCATCATGAGGATCTGCCACTGGCTAACGAACGGTGGCTCACCAGCCTCAGCACAAGGGCTGAGGATGTAACTGTTCCTATATTCTCCTGTCACCAATCTAATTCCCTCATGGTGAACAGCATCGACGGATTTTAGATAAGATGGCCTAGCTGAGCTGTGAATCGTGGATCCACATTCAAAGAGGGATCGCACAGACGCCTTGTAAGATTGGTGCAGACATTTTAAAATATTTAGTCCCTTTAGCCCTTTATGCTTTGATATTCTTGAGGTGCGGTAACCATGTCTGCCTTTCATCAAATGTGACAACCATAAACCTCACTGAAATTTTAATATTAAGAACAGTGTCCCACATTTTAAAAATGGGCAGATTAAACAGATGACAGGAATTATTAAAATTTAAAAAAAAAAATCAAGAAAATTTAAAATCTGTGATATCTACCCATTGCTCCAATCGTCTTATCGTTAGCTGGAGCTGACTGACGTGACGAACACGACAGATTTAACTAATTCTGGTGGTATTCCAACACAGTGTTTTAGGGCTGCTACTGTTCTAGAATACATACAAGCGATGTAGTGGGTAACGTCAGAAGCTCCGTACGGGTGACTGCGGATGATGCTGTTTATACTAAGGTTACAACGCCAGAATACTGTAGCGAAATACAGGAAGACCTGCAGAGGTGCGACGATTGGAGCAGGTCCTGGAAGTTGACCCTGAACGTAAATATGGCTTGCGGACTGAACGTAAACATGGCTTGCGGACTGAACGTAAACATGGCTTGCGGACTGACCACGCAAATGCAGAGCAAAGATCTCACCTCACAGCGTTGTGAAGAGGCATCCTTGATTCAAATTCCTAATAGTGTGGGAGGCTTAATGAACGATTCCCCCCGCAAACACACTGAAGATTAACCAGTCAATGACGGAAAAGGTGGGTTCATCCTTTCATACTCCGAATATTTTTTGACGATTCAGAGGCTTCGCAGGACAAGGATCTTTGTTCATACTACGTAGAGACTTTGGGATGGGTGAAGTTTTGTGGAAACGTACAGTTATGCTGAGTGAGACACCTAGAGCTCACGGTGGTGCTACAGGGCATTCACGCGAGTATGCTGGTTTCTTCCACTGACCATTACGGCACCGAACTCTTGTTTACGAAGAAGCAATGTTCGCCAGAGAACATAGAGCGTTATCATTCCTGCTTCAGTTTGTAGCGTTCCATGCCGCAATCATTACGTGCCACATGACGCTGTGGAGACAAGGGTAAACAGCCCGGAGAACATTCGTTAAGGTTAGTATCCCATGATCGACGGCGCACGGGTGTTGTGAAGGTTATAACGTCTGTTGTACGCCGCGCTGGCAGCAGCAACGCACTGGATTAAGGCATAACTGTTCACAAGGTACAGTCGAAGCTACGGATATTCCGATCTTCCATCTTTAGCTTGTATGTGGTGTGGGTGTACGTGTCATTAGGAAGACGAATACGGACGCCCATACCTGATCAGTTATGTCCATTATTCCGGTATCGCTGTATAAATTATTTTTCATTAGAAATGATTGCGCAGACTACTTGTAGCAGAGGACGTCATATATACACTGTCCGATCAAAAGTATCCGCACACGCCTATCTAACGCGGAATTGACCACTAGATGTTACAGGATACGGACCCTACAGTATAAAAGGAGACGTGGAATATCGCATTTTGAGTAAGGAAGTAACAGCAGACTGGGTCTGTCAGAAGAACGCCTTCGAACATCAACTAGTCATTGAATGTAAGCTGGGTAACAAGTCCATCAGCGACATTTCAACCCTTCGAAATCTGACAAATTCGATTGTTGGTGATGTTGTGAAGTGGAAACGTGAAGGAACATCCACAGCTAAGCGAAGACCACGCAGACGTCATGTACTGACGGACAGGAACGGTAAAATATTGCGGACGGTGGATGCAAAAATGGCACGAAATCAGTTGAAACAAACACCCGCGAAAAAGAAGGAAGGAAGGAATATGAGTTTAACAGCGCGGTTATTAGAGAGGGAATGGAGCTCTGGTTACGAAAAGATGGAGGAGTAAATCGGACGTGCCCTTTGCAAAGGAAGCACCCCAAGCAATCGCCTGGAATCATTTAGGGAAATAACACGAAAGCTAAATCTGGATGGCCGGAGAGGAATTTGAACCTTTGTCCTCCCGAATGCGAACCCGTGAATTAACCACTGTGTCACCTCGTTTGGTATCCCGCGAGCGTACAAGATGTAGCCAGCAAACCAGCTAGCACAACGAGTGTGCGTACGGATTGTAAGTGTGGGGTAAGAAGGTCGAGGAGCTGCTCATAAGCCACACATTTTTCTAGTCCGTGTCAAGCTGCGACTGAGGTGACGTAAAGCGCGACGCCTCTAGACAGTGTACCGAACGAGGTGGCGCAGTGGTTAGCACACTGGACTCGCATTCTGGAGGACGACGGTTCAATCCCGTCTCCGGCCATCCTGATTTAGGTTTTCCGTGATTTCCCTAAATCGCTTCAGGCAAATGCCCGGATGGTTCCTTTGAAAGGGCACGGCCGATTTCCTTCCCCATCCTTCCTTCACCCGAGCTTGCGCTCCGTCTCTAATGACCTCGTTGTCGACGGGATGTTAAATACTAATCTCCTCCTCCTCTTCCTCCTCCTAGACAGTGTGCGCCTACAGACGAGTGATTTGGAGTGATGAACCACGCTAAATGCTATGGCAATTCGATGGAAAGGTTTGGGAATTTATTGGCGATTTCCTGGAGAACGTTACCTGCCAACACACGTAGTGCCAACAATGAAGCACAGAGATGGTGTTCCAATACGAAGAAGGTTTTCGTGGTTAGGGTGTGGTCCTCCTATTTCGCTTCAGAAAACGGTAAATGTGGAAGGAAATGAACACTTTTGTAGCACTGCTTACAGTAGAGGAACAGTTCGGAGACGATGATTGTTCAGCATGACACTGAATACTCTGATACAAAAGACCTGAACCCAATCGAACATCTTCGGGATGACGTGTGTGTGTGTGTGTGTGTGTGTGTGTGTGTGTGTGTGTGTGTGTGTGTGTGTGTGTGTGTGTGTAGAACGATACTCACCCCCCCCCCCTCTCTCTATCTCCTGCATTCATGTTTTCCATTCGCAGATCGCACGAAGGAAAAAAGACTTGCAGTAGCTCTTTATTCCCAAATTTATCTAACATTACCCTTCTTTTGATTAGGTGTGAAGTTCGCCGAGAGAAGAAACTTGGGCCCCAAAATTTGGGAACTGAATATATTCCGCGATGTACACCGTCTTCCTTGTTGCATAGTATCGAGCAGTTTGTCACTGACAGTCACACGGTGAAACAAGAGGCACGAGACGAATCGTGTACTTTTTTCTTGAATCCTTTCTACCTGCTATATTATTAGAACTTAATAAGGGCCCTATATCGACGAGCAGTATTCAAGAATTGATCGAAAGACGGTTCCGTAAGTGACCTCTTTCGTTTGTGAATTACACTTTTCATTGTTCACAGACAAACTTGAGTCAGCCAGCTGCCACCTTAAGTCGGCCGAACAGGTAATTCCTACATACTTGAGGCTCGTGACACATTACAGTTTCTGACTGCATTCATGTAAATCGTGCAGTCAATTACATTACAAATAAGTATGTGCAGTGTCTTCATAGACAGTCTTCGTACCGAGCGCTGACTATCTTCAGTTCTCAATCTTTAATAGCGTGACCTCGTGTGCAGAACTGCGTCATCCATGTCAACGAAACTTACTTAGACGTTCCTCAGCCAAACTCTATGCTAGATATTTAACGATACTACGCCACTGCCCAACATATTCACGTGTGACTATCCTTTTTGTAATAGGTGAAACATTTGCAACCGTGTATCGGCAGATCCCTAACATTCCACGAGAATATTTAATTATCGACTCGCAAGAGTCCGACGAGTTACTGAGAGCACACTGAGCGCATTGGTTAAGCGTACTGGACTCGCCTTGTGGAGGACGATTGATCGAATCCTTATCCGGTCATCCAGATATAGGTTTTCCGCGGTTTTCTTGAACAGCTTAACGCAAATGCCTGGATGGTTCCTTTGAAAGGCAGATTTTCTTCTTCAATCCGAGCTTGTGCTCCATTCCTTTTACTAACTATGGTAGTATCCCAGCTCGAACAACGAGAAATGAACAAAATTTATTTTAAAATACAGAGATATGCCTCTGCCAACGCCCAACAATATCATTTATCTACAAAACTCTGCATCAATGTACAATCAGTGTTTAAAGGTTTACGAATCTGAAGATTGCATAAGACCAAATTTCTGCATAAACAGTACCATGTAAGAGACACTTAACTTCAACAGCTTCACGTGTGTTCATTCTGAAAAACGTTAGACATTTGCTTCAAACAATATACAATGAGGTGACAGTCATGGGATAGCCATATGAACATATACAGATGGGGGTAATATCGCGCACACACGGTATAGAACGGCAGCCCAATGGCGGAGCTGTCATTTGTACTCACGTGACTCATGTGAAAAGGTTTCTGAAGTGATTATGTCCGCACGACGGGAATTAACAGAATTTGAACGCAGAATGGCAGTTGGAGCTAGACACATGGGGTATTCCATTTCGGAAATCGTTAGAGAATTCAGTATTCCGAGATCCACAGTGTCTAAAGTGTGCTGAGAATACCAAATTTCAGGCATACCTATCGCCAAGGACAACTCTGTGGCCGACGGCCTCCGCTTAACGATCGAGAGCAGCGGCTTTTGCGTAGAGTTGTCAGTGCTAACAGACAAGCAACACTGCGTGACATAACCGCAGATAATAATGTTGGACGTACGACGAACGTATCCGTTTGGGCATTGCGGCGAAATTTGACGTTCATGGACTATGGCGTCAGACCACCGGCGCGAGAGCCTTTGCTAACAGCTCGACATCGGCTGCAGTGCCTCCCCTGGGCTAGTGACCATATCATTTAGACTCTAGATGACTGGAAAACCATGACTCAACCAAATGAGTTCTGATTTCAGTTGGTAAGAGCTGATAGAGGGGTTCGAGTGTTGCGCAGGTCCCACGAAGCCATGGACCCATGCTGTCAACAAATCACTGTGCATGTTGGTGGTGGCTCCACAATGGTGTGGGCTGTGTTTACATAGAATGGACAGGGTCCTCTGGTCCAACTGAACCCACCACTGACTGAGAAGGATTATGTTCGGCTACTTGGAGACAAATTGCAGCCATTGAAGGACTTCATTTTTTAGATGGCAATGCGCCATGTCACCGTACCACAATTGTTCGCGGTTGGTTTGAGAACATTTTGAACATTTAGAGCTAATGATGTAGCCAGCCAGATCGCCCTTACATGGCGAGCGAATGTTTTAGCAACCCACATCGCCCGACATTGATTCCACCGAACATTAATGGGAAATAATCGATAGGTCAGTTCGCGCACAAAATCCTGCACCGACAACACTTTCGCAATTATGACAACTATAGAGACATCATAGTTCACTAGTTCTACAGGGGACTTCCAACGACTTGTCGAGTCTATGCTGCGTCGAGATGCTGCACTGCGTCGGGCAGGAGGTGGTATTAGGAGGTATCCTATGACTTGTCACCTCAGTGTATAATGTGTTTCACGCTCTAGCATACGCTGCGGGCCCTCCTTCTGAATTGGCTAGTGATGTATCGGTTTTAACCAAACAAAGCAGGCTGGTAACAGCTTTGGAAAGAAGTCCGAGAAAATCATTGCTCCATGTAGTACTTCCGACTGGTGTGTCAACAGCATTTGCTCACAGAGCCGTACAAAAACTCAAACAACTGAAATCTTACAAAATCACGACAGTGTATCGTCTAACCAATTCCAATGCTAGTGCTCGACGCAAGTACAACTGGGTACTGCAGTATGTACCGGTGGACTGAGTAACTATTGCTATACCAACACGCCACTTTCAAATTTGTTTAATACCAGCATTATGACTATCTTCTTCTTCTTCTGTAGTGGTCAATCCAAGGATTGGTTTGCAAAAGCTACAATGGCAGCTTGTCTCCATTCTGTGCGTCTTTCAGCTTTTCTCTTCATTTCTTTATAGGTGTTACATCCCACATCTTTCACGATTTGATTCATGTACCTCAGTCGTAGTCTTCCTCTTGGTCTTTTTCCCTCGACATGTCCCTCTATGATTGTGTTCAGGAGTCCTTTATGTCTTAATAGATGGCCTGTAAATTGCACTCTTCTTTTAACAATGAAACTCCAGAAGCTTCTCTTCTCACCTGCTCTTTCCAGAACCACTTCGTTTGTGACTTTGTCGATACATTTTATTTTGAGCATGCGTCTATAGCACCACATTTCAAAAGAACTTAGCTTCTGGTCTTCCTCTGTCCCGAGAGTCCATGTTTCACACCCATTGCATGCCACACTCCACACATATGATTTCAAAAATCTTGTCCTGATTTCATGGCTGATGCTCTTAGATGTTAATATGTTTTTCTTCTTGTTAAAAGCAGCCTTTGCTTGACTATCTATGTATCATTTATTCCTGTTTTTAGGAGTGTTCTGCTCATAAATACCACCACTCTCTAACGCGAGAGCAAAGTATATTCAAATTTCTCTAACAATTCGTGTTTGACTCTGAAGAAGTGCAATGGTGAAGTAGTAGGTGTGCTAAGCAAGGTCGATTGGTTGGTTGGTGTGTGTTACGGACTAAACAGCGAGGTTCAAAATGGTTCAAATGGCTCTGAGCACTATGGGACTTAACATCTTAGGTCATCAGTCCCCTGGAACTTAGAACTACTTAAACCTAACTAACCTAAGGAAATCACACACATCCATGCCCGAGGCAGGATTCGAACCTGCGACCGTAGCGGTCGTGCGGTTCCAGACTGAAGCGCCTAGAACCGCTCGGCCACACCGGCCGGCAAACAGCGAGGTCATCAGTCCCTCAGTCAAGGGTTAGTTTATCCAAAGGTAGTGACATCCACCAGGGATGTGGTTGGATGAGGAAGGTACGTAACAGTGGTAAAACTGAGGCACTGAATGCAATACTGATGCCAGAGCTGAAAAAAAATTCACGGAGAAGTGAAAACATGTGTACTGGATCGGCACATAAGTAAGACCACTCAAGTAGTTTCCCCCACAGCTCAGTCGTGCCGAGACAAACACCTCAGACATTAGACTCCAATCCAACCCGATTAAGGGTGAAGACAGCTACAGATTGAAGAACGCCTCCTAGTTACGAGATTCAGAACAGTTAAAGGGAAAAGGCTAAAAATGTAATGGACATCAGCTGGACCATCAATAACAAAACAAGTTGAAACAGCCTCACATGGGCGTCCACTAGACTCTGAATGCGAAGTGGGCAGGCCGTCCTACAGCCATCTCTCCCCTGATCCATCACAAAGTGCTGAAGACCAACCACCAGTCAGCAGAGTGCTACTCCTAAAACAGGGTGTGGTAGAAAAAGTGGCAAACCACCTGAAAGCAATTGATACCCAGGAAAGAGGAAAGGAAGGTTGTTAAGGAAGCAGGCAAAGCAGGCAGGGTCAAGTGTCCCCCCCCCCCCCCCCCCGACTCAGTAAATGGCAGGAGACGTCTCCAACACCAACTACCAGCCCCCACCCTGAAATTAGTTTAAAACGTTATGTCTGAGAATTAAAAACCAGTTACTGAGAAGAGTACGACTTCCACGACTCGCGCGCCAACACAAGAACCAAAGAATTCTGAAGACCATGCTCAGAATGGAGAGCCAGGAGGAGGTGGCATTCCGCCAGAATGTGAGCAGGGCTCCGTAACCACAATGCAGGGGTGGCTCGTTACGTAAAATAAAACCATGGGTCAGTCTGGTAGAATCGATGCACAGGCGACATACAACAGTGGATTTAGTTCAGGAGGTACGAAAGGAGGAATTCCACACAGCAGTAGTCTCCTCAATAGTGCGGAGTTCATGGAGGGTGCAGTAGCCCACCATATCTTCCATCTCCGAGAAAACACGGAGGCCTTAGTTGCACCCACAAATCCGCACCTGGGATCACTTAAGCAAATGACTTGGGATCCATACAACCGAACAGGCAGTATGACTAAGTTCAAAGAGGTGGTACAAACAGCAGATATTTCAGGGTGACGAGCTTAACATCGGCGAATGTCTGCAGGCTGCTCACTGAGCCACTAAATATTAGAACGCAGTGAATGGAGGCCCGTTTAATAAAACGGAGGGTTCTGTTAATGGCCGTCAGCTCCGCCGTAAAAACACTACATGTTCCAGGTAATAAATGGTGTCCTCGACCGGCGAGATATGATCCTATCCACGGAATTAGAGCTGTCAGTGTAAAAGAGGGTGGCACCCTAACACGTCTGAAGAAGTGAAAGGAACGGACGCCAAAAGGTCCTGGGGGCGACTGAGACTTTTGGTCCTTCAAATTGATCGGTCCTAATTCGTGGCCTGGCTACCAACCGGAAGAGAGGGGTGGTGGCGGCGAGGAAACACGGAGTACACTAAAGAGGATAGGCGAAGGACATGGCAGAGAGCTGCGAGGCGCATATTAGCTGGCAATCCCACCTGAGGGCGGGTGTCACGGGGCCGGTGCTCCTTGTATGCAAAAAGAATAGGATATGTTGGGTGGTCAGGAAATTGTGGAATGGCTGTTGTGTAGGTGAGAAAGAGCGGGTACCGTCGCAACTGAAGAGGTAAGGCTAATTCCATGAAGATGGAATGGGTCCATTAATATCGAAGCCAAAGGTACTGTGGAGCCTTAAACCTGTCAACCACAGTGCAAGTAGGATTGGTCCAGAGCGCATTAGACACAAAGGAGAGGAGTGCGATCTGCAGCCAAAAATTGGGACTGTGCAACAACTACTTACATAGGGAGAAACAATCACCACGATAAAATAAGGGAAATTAGAGCTTGTACAGAAAGATATAGGTGTTCGTTCTTTCCGCGCGCTATACGAGATTGGAATAATAGAGAATTGTGAAGGTGGTTCAATGAACACTCTGCCAGGCACTTAAATGTGTTTTGCAGAGTATCCATGTAGATGTAGAACGTCTAAGTGCTGGGTACGCAAGTACAGTTTTGGGTCAGGATGGACCATAGTACGATGACAAAAATGCAGAATCCGCGTTTTCGCAGGCGATAAACAGAAACCATGGGAAATGGTCCATGCAGAGACCTGGTGGATGGCGCCTTGGCGCTGGAGTTCAGGCACGGACTCCAACTCAAAACTGACGAATAAAAATTAGTGGGGAGCCGTGAAAGCCCCGGTCTTGGAGGTTAAGTAAAATGTGAGGGCACCAGACAAAGTCGTATGCCTCATGTAAATCAAATAAGACTGCAATGAGGTGTTGGCATTTAGAAAAACCTATCTGATTGCTTTTTTTCAATCTAACCAGCTGGTCGGTTGTGGATCGTCCTTTCCAGAAACCACATTGATAGGGGAAACAAAAGGCCCCGAGATTCGAGAACCCAGCATAATCGGCAGGCAACCATCTTTTCAAGCAGTTTGTAGTGCATACTGCTGTGTCTAATCGGCCGGTAACAGTCGATGGATGCTGGGTTTTTATCCTGTTTAAGAATTGGAACGATGATTCGAGCATTAGCACAAAGTAGCTTAATAAAAGTGATAAGGTTGGTCTGAGAAGGATGTCGCTTGAATAACTACAAGGCTCTTCGACGAACTTGAACAGTCGTTGCTATGTATTTAGTCCACTAGGGCACTGGCCGGTGGTGGAGGGTACCTGTAGAAAGGGGAACGGCAGTTAAACAGTGGTGTGGGTGATCGTGTCGGAGACGTCTTGCCCAACATCGACGGGTCCATCACACAGAGAGTGTAAAGGTAACAGTAGAAGTGGACAGCTGCCAGTTGGCTCATCAAGGCACCCACTGTGGTAGTTGGTCCATCAGGCAGTGGCAAGTAAGTAACAGGATTACCAGGAAGTGGTCATTGTCACAAAGATCGTCATCTACTGACCAACGTAGCGAAACCACAAGACTTGGGGAAGAGATCGTTAGACTGATAGCTGAAGAGGTGCCACAGGTGGCACTGAAGTGGATGGAAGTACCATCGTTGAGGAGAGAGAGATCATAGTCGACAAAAAGCTGGTCAAGTAGGAGGCACCTACCAGACGAAGTGGTACTCCCACCACAAAGGGTGGTGCATATGACAGTCACGAAGTAGGAGAAAAGGGGATGGAAGTAATTGGATTAATGTGGTCAACTCAATGAAAACAAGTTGCCTGCCTGGAGGTGTGTAAACGTTGCAAATGCAAATGATGATCTCTAAGGTCGTATGCATCTCCACTGCTATTGCTTCCAAAGTGGTACAAATGGGAACCCACACGTTGAAGGAATCCGAAACAATGTACAGACCCCTCCATTTTCCCTCTTGGGGCCCGCCTGGTTCCGACACAATGAACGATAACCACACAGCATTGGGCGATGGTCATCAGTGTTGTGCGTTTATTGTAGAGCAACACAAATTGCACACGAGGAGGGAACAAGATTGTGTAGTTCTGGCAGGTGACAGCCGTTCACTTACAGGTGTCCAGGTTAGACATGAAGACGCCAGAACAAATTGTCATGCCTCAGGATCACTGAGTGTCACTGATGGTGTTGGAACCAGATCAATGAGCATTCGTTCAGAGTCCGATAGCGTGGGGAGAGGGTGGCGGGTTGGCGCCTAAGGGGTCACCAGAGTAGCTTTGTCACGATTCTTTTTCTTCCTCTTCTCCTTCGCAGCCTTTGGTGGCCGGGATTCTTCCATCGAGTGTGGGGACTATGAGGAACGAGTAGCCATTGTACTCATAGGCCGCGATCCTTCAGCCTTTGGCTGGTGTTGGGCCTCTTATTTGTGGGCATCCTGCGAGAGGGGCCCCAAGAGAGAGTCTTGTCGCCAGTACACACCAAGTGAGGAAGCTACTCATTCAGGTGGGTGCGTGGATGCGAGAAGTGCTTCCCAAAGACGCAGCTGCCAGAACCACAAGTGAGGAGGGTGGTGAAAAAACTGGTTTGGAAAAAAAAGTTATGGCTTTGACTTCCATATATTGGTCGTCGAATCAACAGGATGTAAACGCTGTTTTGTGTGTGTGTGTGTGTGTGTGTGTGTGTGTGTGTGTGTGTGAGAGAGAGAGAGAGAGAGAGAGAGAGAGAGAGAGAGAGAGAGAGAGAGAGTATACGGCAAACTCAACAGGTTTAGATTCCCTCCATTTTCTTTCTTGAAAACTGGGCGCGCCAGTGAATGTGTTTTGTGCAGCTGACACACGAAAATCGTCGTTCACAAGGACTACCTTCGTGTCGTGATCGTCCACAGTTATCGCATTTTGGGTCCACCGTGCAGCAGGATGACATATGACCAAAGCTTGAGCATCTGAAGCACCTCACGGGTGTTGAGACCGAAGGTTTCACGTCACCTGTCCACCATGGTAACTTTTCCTGGACGACATTTCCTTCAAATTCTACGATGAAGACGCCTATATCTGTTAAATTACTTACTTCTAAGAACGAGAGCTATGTGCCGACCACTTCATGATGGGGGTTGTTTTGCGAGGCGACAAGTCACGCCAACGTCGCTCACCGATCATCATACAAGATGAAATATGCGCAGCTGGCACGCTGTAAAATGATGCACCGTTTTGCACACTTATGGTTGAAGACATGGGTTTTCCCATTGATCTGCAATACAGACGTACTTTTAATTGGGCCAAAGCCGCAATATGTCATCAACCAATATCGGTGAAAGGGGTTACTTCGTAACATGCGTTGAGTCCGTGTGGAATGTGGTGTTTCCTTGTGGACGCACTTATTTCTCATATCTGTTGGAACTAGAAATAGCGTTCTTCTGTATACATCAAATCCTTAAAACGTATACAGGGTTAACACGAACTCCGATGAAATTTCTCTGGTTGTTGAGACAGGTTATCTTGGTATTTTGGTATCAGAGGTCCGTCCCCGTCGTCTCCTGTGGCTCGTTACAGACTAATATCATTGCATTTGATTTCTTACCCCCATTTATCTTAGTGCCTCTATTGCACTGAAAATATATGCACAATAGTGTAAACATCAACAAACGTTATTTGTATCTTGCTTGGAAACAATCTTATTCACTCACAGTTGTTGCTGCTGAAAACAGTGATGCCCACTTCACTCTTTGTCCTCAAGCACCCTTTCACCGCTGTTCGCTTCTGTATTGCCTTTTTTTATGGCATTGTTTGTTGTGCGTTATTAATTATACACAAGAGTATGGATAGATTCACTGATCGATATGCAGCTCGTATTTGGGTTCACTGAATGCAGTCTAAAGGCGGCACTATGAAGCAATGCTGAGGTGTTCCGTCAGCGACGGCAACCTCATCATAGTACTTCATCATGTAAACATTTCCCTTTGTACGGCAGCCGACTATACGGCACCGCATAAACAGCCGTGGTATCGAGAGCCGCTTTCACATCTACGCGACACTGGCCTGTTGCCGTCCAAACGGCACACTGCAACCGTGGAACTGCCGTACACTCCAACAGCTGTGGACAGCTGCCATGCTGTTAAAACGGTGACGTTTGGGGTTAGTGGAGGCTTTGTCAAAAATTGGTGCGTCCACATCTGTCATCTTTCAGGCGAGGCAGTCTTAGAGGCAACAACAGCGTATGAATCCGTTAATTCGTTCGAATGTTATGTGCCTCACTTTTTGATTCAATAACTACTTCTACACCTTTAGACGGCTTTGGAAAAAGGCATTCAGCAATCACTTTTAGTGGAAGAATGACCACTTTTGTGGGGCAAAACCAGAAACACTCTGAGGGCAGGATTCATACAAAAATGCGTGGGTCGATGTATTCAGGAAATTGAGTTTTTGTTGTACCGTTTTCAAATACTGTAGTTACACTGAATGGAGTAATACCAATCTTCCCAAAGAAATTATTTTTTAAAACATTGCCAGACTACATAAGCACTTGAAGTCGAAAGTTATCCATTATGTTCCTGACATTATTTATGAAAGTCAACCATATACCGGCACTCAAAGTCCAATTATAGATAATATATATTCCGTTTCAAATTCTCGATTATCGATAGTATATATTCCGTTTCAAAGCCACCTCTGTCACGCACAAAGTTATGCGCAACGACACAGGCTTTTACAATATATACAAAAAAAAAAAGAAAAAAAGAAAAGAAAAAAGAAAAAAAAAGAAAAGACTGCGTTCAGGTTCAAAGATATTTATTCATTTGTAGCTCCATGTCAATTGCATGCAAATAAATGACCAAATTGCTTCTGACACTTCTGATTAGTATATTTAGTTATTCCTCTGTGTTTGCAGTAGTTAGTTGCCCAATGAAATATGATGCGCCGAATATAAATTACGAAGACTTTGCCATATACTGAAATAGTACTTCTTTCCATTTACCTGATGGTAGCAGCCAATATTTGTATAGGCTGAATAGATTTGTCTTGTGCTGTAACGTAGCCTTTAGCTACGCAAGTAGTTACTGAATGTTGATACCATCATTCAAACGTACTGAAAGAACTTCTCAGGTCCGCTACGAAGTTCTTGAAATATGGGACTGAACGCCTGAATGCATTCCTTTTTAAATTAAATTGATGGCTTCACTCTGTTCTGTTGCTCCTTCCTTTTAAACGACGATAATATAACGTCTCTGTTAGCATTTGTTCAAGTTTCATTGCGCAGTGACTCCGCTCAGAGACTAGGAAGCAAAAAATGACGATAACTACCATGCCGTGGACAACAGCAACAAGATAATGTGAGACCACCGCGGCGACATGCTGTGTACGCGGTCCCGTTTAGACAGCTGCCGGCAAGTGTCAAATGGGCCAGCACAGTATACTGAGTCGCTCTACGCACTGCCATAATCATGGCGGTAGACATTCTGGATTGTACACATAGGCAACAGTTCGAACACACAGTGATGGAAGCGTAAGTTTTTCGCTGTTTCGCCTGAGTGTTGTAGCATTACTGTGCGTTTTCTGTTTGTTTTGGTGACGACATGTACCAAGCTTTTTCGATGTTGTGAAGGTATATTTTACAGAAACCCCAAAGTAACTGAGATAACAAATGGCATAATCACTGTCGGCATTTTAACCGCGGCTTTGCTCGGGCATGTGCTTGTCACATTTTCACGCATCTCCTCTTCCCCACTCCATCCGTCCGTCTCCTCTATCTCAGTCTGTCTCTTATTCCCCTTCCTCTCTGTGTCCATCTCGTTGTCCACCTCTGCTCAGCCATGCCCATTCACACATTTAGCTACTGGAACACATACCAACCGACCAGCATAACACACCTGTCGTGCAGGACAGCCTAGATGTCAGGGAATATCAATCCTTTTCAACCCCACCCGTACTGGAAAAAGGTATTTCTCACCCCCACAGTACTTATTTTCAGACAGTAGGATGTGTGTATATCAAATTTGGTTGAAATTGAGCCAGTGGTTTAGGAGGAGAGATGCCACTCACTCACTCTGTCTGGAGACCACGTCTCTTATAACAAAATATTCAGAAAATATCCCTGAAAAACCTCCGAAACTTTGTTGGCAGAGAGTGTCTTCAACTTGCATACATCCTACAATACAGTGTACCACAAAGGACTCTTTTATTGAAGAGTTCCTGTGATAGCAGTACTCCAGTGCACAGACACCACATTGATCCAATTTGAATCACATAGACCGTCATCTCAAACACTACCAGGCAATGGCCGGGCAGTGTTGCCCATAGTTGAGTGCAGTCCTGGTGCGCTAAGAGAATCTTATAAGGAAGATGTTTACTTCCTATGGAGCTCATACTAGCACTAGCATTACTTTGCTTCTTCTGGTGTCACTTCTGCTTATTGAGTGTATTTACTAATGGATGTTTATGGACATACTTTTCAACAGCATCTCTTTTCTACAGTATTTATCACTCACACTCTTTCTTTGAATTCATCAACTGTCTCTCTGTATCTGCTGAAAGATTCTTTATTTTTCGTTTGACAAGATACTTCCTAAATACAGTCTCTCTCTTCTTAATTATACGGGATAGTTTGCGGTCTCTGCTGATACAGTTATGGACTACTTCATCTTGTCATTCTCGCCATCCACAGTATCTCTGTAGTCCATGCCATATCCATTATCTACAGATATTTTGTTGATGGTGTCTTTTTAAAGCCCAACCTTATGCAATGTAAAGAAATATCGACCAAATGCAATTTCAGTACATATCAAAACACAAACATATTGAGCTTGTTCAATGCAGCATTTTATTTTATTGTTAGATAATGTTAGTTCTTCAGATAGCTCCATGTGTAGATGTTCTAACTTCATTAATTTCTCCTTTTCAAGTATTTGAAATACTATGTTAACAGTTCAGGTGATGATGAGTTTTATACTTTTATTGTCAATATTACTTCCCACTGTTGTTCTAGGAAGTTAACATGAAACTGACCACTTATATTATCAGCAATTACAACCATGTTGTCAGCATGGAGGATAATACACATCCACTCTAAGCTTATGTTAACTCTTCTCTCCAGCACTTCCAAAGATTCTTGGAAAACTGCTCCTGAATAAAGGTTTTGTAAAAGTGGAGATATTACACATCCCCTTCTTCCAACTATTAAGTTGGACAAATCATTACCAGTACAATGTAATTCCAACAACTGTTTGATACATTGCATATACTTTTGGTCTGTATGGAGCTGCATTAGATTATGATGTGATACATGACTAAAATTACTAAAAGTTTTTCTTCATCTATACAGCAGTGCATTCAGTTTTCCTTGATCATAATTCTAAACAAGCATTTGCATTGCTAATGTGTCCAATAACCACATACCCCATTGCTTGTACTGTAAAAAATTGATATTAACTTTCTACATTTCAAATGTGTCCTAAGTTCTAAAAGATATGTCATTACAACTGGGCACTTATGTTTTATTTTTGATGTGTGGCATGTTCTACACTGTCTTGCACAATTATTGAACTTCTAAAAGTAATTTCTACTCACTAGTGTAATATCTGAGGTCATTGCTGTATGGCAGATGATGTCACTAGGACCAATGTCTTCAAGAATCATAACCCTTATTACTGAAGTATCAAAGATCCTCATGGATCAAAAAGAAATGTCAGAAGGAGATCAGATATGAATTTTATGGTGTTCTCCTTAAATCATGGTATGGAGTATGGAACAGAGGAAGTATTGCTCTGTTTTCCCCTTCCACCATTCTAACTTTTTAGTATACTGAACAGTCATTTCACTGTCAATTTACCTCAGCTAATGATGAATTTAGCAGGTGCAGACTTGCCATTTATGCTGTGCAATGAGCTGCTGTCTTATCAGCTGTGGATTTTCTGTTTTTCCTTGTGATTTCTTTATTCGATGGTCAAAACTCTGAGAGATTTGTTCCTTCCACTATTCCTTTGTGATAATTCTATACAACACACAGAAAACTGGACATTATGACAAGGAATTGAAGTAAATGGTTGGGGTATATACAGCCTCTGGAATACAAAAAACTTCCTACTCTGTAACATTAATCCTCTTCCTTTCTAAGACTGCAATATGCGGCAGACAGCAAAATTACTGCAGAATCACCACCAGTTCAGTTCTGAACAGGAAGTAAGGAGTACATCAGGGGGGTGGGGATGAAGGGCAGAAAGATTAGGCTGTAGATGCCCGGAGGAAACCATCCTCGCCAAGACTGATTTGATTTATCAAACCTGAACGTAGATGGATGTATGGAAGAAATGGAGCATGCAGATGGTGGTTAATTGTCTACTCCAGCTACCTCTACTTCATCTTACTTATTATCTATCAAGTCAACTACTGCCAACAAGCAAGTTTTATTCTTCTCATGCCCAAAGACTTTGATGAAAAAAGTTAATGAAATTACCTAAACTAAATTTTGACCACTGTCATATAACCCCCCCCCCCCCCACAGACGTCTTTTTAAACTATTTCTGCAGGCATTAAGAAATAAGGACGAAGAACGAATAACTGAAGAAGAAAACAGATTTTTCTGCATACCATCTTGTCCCATCAGTATACCGAAAATGTTGACATCATAGCCGGGTTAAAACAACAGCCAGGGCTGGTTATATTACATAGGTGAACTAGTGACCTACAACTTGGATGTGTCATGAGTAAATTTTATGATGAAATGGTATTAAGGATTTTCTCTTGTTTACTCAATGTCACAACACAGTATTAGCATATTTGGACATGTCCAAAAGAACAGACCCCATTTTGATCCTCTAGCCAGTATAAATCAGGAACAGAGAAATTAAAGACATCAGCTTTCAGTGGGCATTGATTTATAACAATGGGGAAAGTTGCAGATATGTGCTGGTCTGGGATTTGAGCCCAGGTCTCCTGCTTACTAGGCAGACACACTGACCACTACCCTATATGCGCACAATGGTCACCCTAACCACATTAACTACCTTAGCACGCCTCCCATAAAACGCAAATCCCCAGCCTATCCACACAGTACTTATTAGTCTTATTACTTGTGGCATCTTGCCCATTCCCATAAGAGTTTGAGCTTCATGTGCATCTGCACTGAAGGGATCATTGGCCATCATTGTCGTAATTATATATGTGGTCTATGTTCTTCCAGACATGCCTGAAAGAACAGACACCACATATATAATTAAGGTGGCAACAGCCAACGATCCCTTCAGTGCAGATGGTCACTAAGCTTGAACTCCTACAGTAATCAACGAGATGCCACGAGTAGTGAGGTTAATGAGAAAGGGCATTACATCAGTAGTGTGTGCACTGGACTCGCATTCGGGAGGACGACTGTTCAATCCCGGGTCCAGCCATCCTGATTTAGGTTTTCCGTGATATCCCTAAATCGGTCCAGGCAAATGCTGGGATGGTTCCTTTCAAAGAGCATGGCCTACTTCATTCCCCATCCATCCCTCATCCGATGAGACCAATGACCTCTGTCTGGTCTCCTCCCCCAAACAACCCAACCCCTCAGTAGTGTGTGGCATAAGGTGAAGATTGGGGTCTGATGGGAGATGTGCTAGAGTAGTACACATGAAGTGATCAGTGCATCTGCATAGTAAGCAGGACAGTTGGGTTCGAATACCGGGCCTGCACAAATTTTCAACTTGCCCCATTGATATAAATCAATGCCCACTGGCAGCTAATGTCTTTAATTCCTTTGTGAAAATGTTAGTAGTTTTCAGTAGCTTATTCACGTAAAGTAGAATATATTCTGGGACTTTTTAGGAGGGTTATGGCAAGATGAGTCACCCTTTGAAACACACTAAGAAAAAAAAGATGCACTACAAAGGAATTATTCAAATGGGTGGAAATATGTAGATGTAATGTACATGTGCAGGCAGACAGATTATTACTATTTCAGAAAAATTGTATCATTTATTCAAGAGACAGCTTTATAAATTGAGTAAGTCAGTAACACAATCGTCCGCCTCTGGGCCTTATGCAAACAGTTACTCAATTTGGCATTTTTTGATATGCCCATTGGATGTCCTGAGAGATATTGTGCCAAATTATGTCCAATTGTCACATTAGATCATCAGAATCCCGAGTTGATTGTACAACGCTGCTCATAATGCTCCAGACATTCTCAATTGGGATAAGATCGAGACACCTTGCAGGCCAACCTGTACCTCGGCAATCCTGAAGAAAACAGTAGAAACTCTAGCCATGTACAAAAGGATGTTATCTTCCTGAAATGTAAACCCAGGATGGCTTACCATGAAGGACAGCAAAACTGGGTGTAGAATATTGTTGACATACCACTGTGTTTCAAGGGTGCTGCAGATGACAACCAAAGGCGACCTGCTACGAAATCAAATGGTACCTCAGACTATCACTCCTGGCTGCCATGTCATAAGGCAGGTGATAGTCAGGTCGGTATCCCACCACTGTCAAGAGCTTCTCCAGACACATCTTCGGCCTGGAATCTCATTGACTGCAGTAGAAATGTCTTCAGTGACAAGGCCCATTATAAACTGAGCCCTGATGACCAGCTAAGACTATTCTGGAGACACTCTGGACAATGGTGGGATACCAATCTGACTGTCCCCCACCATATGGCCTGACATCCCCTTCGGTTGTCATCCATGACGACTCAGCACAAAGGTCACGTCGACAATATTCTAGGTACGTTTTGCTGCCCTTCACGGCAAGCCATCCTGGGCTCACATTTCGGCATGTTAATGCCCATCTGCCCAAGGCTGTAGTTTCTATTGCTAGTCTTCGTGCTTGCCAAACCTTACCTTGACCAGATAGGTCGCCAGATTTCCCATATTGAGAACTTTTGGAGCATTATGGGCGGGCCCCTCCAACCAATTCGGGATTTTGATGAAATAACGTGCCAACTGGGTAGAATTTTCCACAATATCCCTCCAGAGGGTATCCAACAACTATCAATGCCAACAGCTTGCACCAACACATTATTGACTTGCTGAATTTGTGGAGCCCTTTCTCTTGAATAAATGATCCAATTTTTCAGATACTGAAATCATTTTGTTTGTCTGTACATGTACATCAAGTCTACAGATTTCTGTCCCATTCGGTAATTCCTTAGTGGTGCAGCTTTGTTTCCTCTCTCGTTAAGAATATATTTGGATTAGAATGTTGGTGGTTATTTGCGGATTCAACCAACATGCTTGAGTTATAGGGGAGGGGGCCAGTGCTCCCCAACTATGTGAAAGAGCCACAGTGCCCATGAGATGTAAAATTTACTGATATTGAGGTTAGACATCTCACACAATAAATTAAACATTAATGATATGTTTCTATTAATTTTTTATTGTAAAGGCATGGTAAAATAAGTCAAAGAATACTTTCAGGGATTCAGAAATGATTGAAAAACTGTCATGACTATTATAAATAACAGCATGCTACCTTCTAACAGATACATATTAACATAAATTTGATATGTGTGACTTTACAAGTAGACTAGAAACATGGACTTGTAAAAAATCGTGTTGAAATGCATGAAAGCAAGCAGAGGTTCATTTATTGTTATCACATTTGGTAAACTGTCTTTGTTTCATTGAACCTCTCCTGTACACTTTAATATTTTAACTTCTCGTATCATAATGTACAGTCTGTTGTGGTTGTCAGTTACATGGCTATTACCAGGATTGGAGAGGGGAGGGGGATGTCTAATATATTACTCGTCTAGGGAGCCACAATATCTAGCTCCGTGGATTGTATGCCACATTTTGACACAGACGTCTGTATTAGATATCACCCACAACAAGGTTAAGGAACCAGCTAAACTGGACTGCTAAAAAAATTTAAAACCTGTTCTTAAAATTTAGAAAGATAAAACATTTCATTCAATTTCGAATACATAAAATTCAGGTACTATTTTGATTCCCCATTAACTGCAAAATAATATGGCAGTGATAGTTGTTAATAGAAGTAACTGCTTATGACAAGAGGTGACTACAACCACTGAATGGACAGCAAAATAAACTGAGTACTGACCTAGAGTGCTTTGTGTTTACCAGTTTTCAAAACTAAGCTGTCAGTGTGTCCGAAACTAAACTTTAAAAATCTGTGTGCAATATCGGTTTTCCCTTGTGGCAGTGATACATAGGCTTTACATGCGGAAAACAAAGACTTCAGGTTTCCTCAGCGAGCAATTGAGAGATGTAAGATGGTAATTATTCAGAGCGGCCAGAAAACAGACGGATCACGGAACAGAAGAGCAGAAGGCGATTAGAACCACAATGGAAGAAAACGGTACTTAGGGCTAGGGGGAAGGGCAATACCATTCATAATCAAGCAAATGGATAATAAATGAACCAAGGAAAGTTCTCTGCTGGATTCCAAGAGATAAAGAACAGACGACGAATATATCGCAGCAATCCTGTCTTCCGCAAAGTTACAACTGAACAATCCACAGAGGCGTCCGGATTCGGCGCGCGCTCCAAAACACACACACACACACACACACACACACACACACACACACAAAATAAACATAAACCCCCTATAGCTTTTATTCTATCACTATTTTCCATCCAGTCTTTCGGTCTAGCATATAACTGCCATAACTATTCATACAATAAATATAAAAATTGCTTACAGCATCAAAACCGACCTACCAAGAAAAGCAATCGCTGCTTATTTTCTTTTACAGCTGTGGGAGTTGCTCGTGCAGACAAAATATTTGCTGTAAGTGGTAAAATAATTCATTTCCATTACCGCATGGTATATGACAATTTAAACTTTTTCTCCCAGCAATCTCCTGTAACTACCAGGTTATTTACTTGTAATCTTTATCACGCCTTGTCATTTAGCAATTAAATTGACAGCATAACTGAATGGACAGAACACCAAAGACTGCACATCACAGTAAAACAAGCGTTTTGTTTTATTTAAAACTTCTGATGAGCAAATTTACCCCTCTCAGAAATTAACCTCTTAACAGATAGCACCTGTCTTTCTGTCGTTTGTTAACCTGACGGTGATCCGTACACTTCCTTCAGAGAATTCTTCTGTCAAAAAGTATCGCAACGTAAAATACTCTTGGGACAAAAATCTAATACATTTTAACCGAACACTCAGAAGTCTTGGTTTTTTATAAAATTTATTTTCGTAACTAGAACTCTAGTAAAAGCCGAGGATCAAATCATACAGTAATTATCAATAACTGATGAATACGTAAACAAAACACTTTTTTTACCCCAAACAAAGTGATTATTTGTAATGTCAGAAATTTTCAGTTTTTTTTTCAGACCGAATAGACCTCATTAATTTGTTTGACATTAACCAGGATGCAAACCTTAGATGTTACTTTTTTTTTTTTTACATAACATTATTCACAACATGATATACATACGGCACTGTTTACAAATACGACACATAATGTAGACACCAATACTGGACCTAAAAACACTGCCAGTCACATTTTCGTACATAAAATATTAAATTTTGCGTTCATTCCTAACAACAATCTGATGTATCATTTTAAACACTTGTTAAATTACATGACGCCGATGTAAACAACACGACTTAAGAAACTGTTCGTATCATTCCTGTAATATGCATTCACCTCTACTTCTACACTCAAATACAATTTTACATACCGCTTGCTACGAATGTCTAGCTTGTTATAGTTAAATAAAAATAAACTAGTCAAGTTAGTAAACAGTCGAAAGACATAACAGTACTTACTTTTCACGAGCCTGTGCGTCTGACGGTACTGTCGATCCCTTCCCTTTCGCGTACATATTGCAGACTTCAACTGTCACGCACCTGTCAGACTACGAGGGCCTGCAGTGACCCGGTGACCATGGCAACGTCAAAAGACCTGTCAACTCTGAACCCCTGATTGGCTCTGCTGCACATTTGGCAGGAGGAGCTTCGCCACTACGCTTTGCGTAAGAAGAGGGAGACGGAGAATGCGTTCCTATTGGTCCGAGCTGTGCCCTCCCCCTCGGCTGTTAGGACTGCAGAGCCTACCCCCCAGTAACCTTCTGCGCGCATTCTGAGAACTATTGTTTTTCAGTATGTACACTGCTATTACTTATTTTTCAGATGTTTATATACATAAATGTGTATAATAAAGATTTTCTGACTTTTGTAGTCTTGCGCATTTCTCCGTTATGTGTCTCAAGACCATGTATATCGTAAAAGGTGGGGGGGGAACACTGCTCAACAGCGGAACACCAGCGCGAGCGGCAGCCTACTACGGTTTCCGCCAAAGACTTGTCAATATCGCAGGGACGCTGCAACCGACAAAAAATTTTCGTTTTTGAGTATTTTCAGTGCCGTTTCAGTGTTGCATATGTATTTTCGGTAATTGAAAATTGTATTTATTGGCTTATTTATCTCATCAGAACGCTATTATGCAGTTTTACGTCAAGTTGGCGTTTAATTCATATTCAGCACCCACTGCCCGATGAATGCCGCATCTTTGCGACTTGGCGCATAGTGTCTTTGGAGTAGCAACCTATGGTTGATCATTATTCAAACTGATGGCGGTGTGTTCGCTTTGACTGTATATATTTCGACCATTTTTCTTTTCATACCTAGTTAATAATATGTAATATAATTTACAAAAGTTACCCTATCTTTATTTCATTTTATCATACACACCTATCTCCTCCCAATATTAGTAGTGTTCCGAAAAGAGTTCGTAACAAAACATGTAATACCAGTAAAAGTACTAATAACACCATTCGATCTATTCCAATAAATATTTATGTTACAGTTTTTTGGAGTCAAATATTTAACAATTATTTGATAAACTTTCATGGTCACAAATTGTTCTTACCGTCGTCCAGTGTTCAAAGTTCTTCGTAGTTGAACTAGCAATTGTACTGCCGGGATGATTGCGGTTGTTTGTGATTGAACGATATTTGTCGGTGCTAGATTTGTGAGTCGTATCCGATTAATTCTCTAAGTTATTTAGAAGTTAATTGATTCATTACTGCTCCCGGCATTGTAGAGCTCGCAGCGGACCAGCGAACAAAAATTTAATCAACTACCAGGAGACGTATTACATACATTTCACGGTACAGTAATTTTATTGAAAAATTGTAGCTGTGCTATTGTAAAACTTGATTGCTAAACATGTTTAGACGTGTATCATGTATCCGAATTTTCAGAAGGCCCTTATTTTTATAAAGAGGGAAATAAAAGTAAGACAGTTTGGTTTCTTCCTCAGTATTCGGTAACTAGTGCAGGGAATTTCTAAATTTTAGTGGAAATGTCCGGCATTAGTGCGTATTCGTCTGCGAGGTCGTTGACATCTTGCGCCTGCGCATCCTAGGTCAAAACTGCCTGAAGCATCGATGAGATTGTTGGGTTGCCTACGCGCAAGCGCAGCAAGCTATCTGCGGGCCAAGAGCAAATCGCGTAACTTCGTTATCTGTCCCCTTAACTTGGTTTTACTGGTTTATAGAGTACATTTTAAAATCTTTGTCCGTGGTTTTTTGTTCAAGTTTATAGAAAAAGTTAGTAAACGAACAACACAGTTATTAAATACATTTTGTTTCATTTACACGTACATAAATCTTCATACGGTGTACTGCTGCTTGCGGAACAAGTATACTTGGCATCAGTGTGATTTCCCACCTCCAAATGTAGTCACGAATGTTACGCAGGCAAATTTCTTCCAGCTAGTTTCCATATTTGTCACTCCTCCATAAATTTCATTACTACGTTCTTACACTGTAATTGTATTACAGGGAAGGATCGAACATTTTTCTGTAAATACTAGCTATTGTATTTTAAAAGTGGGCATTGCGTAGAGTCCGGGGCGTCCCTTGCAATTTCCTCCAATTATATTTTATTGGTCTGTAGTACACTAGTACCTGTCAGCTAAACTCATCACGAATTACGCACCTCATCTCCGAATATTTTCAATTTCTTCAGTTAGTCTAACTTCACACTAACCCGAAAAAAAACACAGTCTTAAAGGGTAAATGACACAAGTGTCTTTCAAACCACTTCATTCTCTTTCAATTTACATACGCCAGAATTTTCACAGGCTCTGCGTCAATGATAATAGATTATAAAATCTACCACAATAAATTACACACACACACACACACACACACGCAAACAAACAATCAGCTTAATTATCAACACGCTCTCATCCATGATGGAACATTAATGTTGTTCTAAATTCACAGCCATCGAAGCAATAGATTTACCATAAGAAATAGTAACGGATTATGACAGACGTGAAACCATTTAATGTATATGGAAAACGTTAAACTATATGCCTCAACAGAAACAAAGATGATAATCAGCTCTTATAAATAGTAGAATTATTTTATAAAAACATAAGCACGTCATCTGACCTGGGCAAATGCAGGAGAACGAATACAAGGAAGGACAAATTTTTATATATGGATTTGAGATGAATAATTAAGAAAGAACTGAGCCTATAGGTGATTGCGTCTCCTACAAGTAATTTTTGCCCTTCAAGAAAGACGGCTGTTGCCTACAACCATGAAACAACGTGTCAGAATACAGACACCAGCAAACTTTCTTCAGTTTTGGAACGGAAACGACATAACAAATAAACGGGTTCGGCATCGCGCACGTTTAATTTTAGAAGGGTTAATAATTTTCTCCTAAAAATTCGGAGGCATTACTATTCAGCACGTGCTCGTACAATGGTAAGTGACGTGGTCGGCAAAACACACCTGCCATGTTTCTGTTTCAGTCAGTCGGCTTGCATAGCCACCGTAGGGTCTTTCTGTTCCCTTACTGAGGAATACTGTAGTGGCTGCTGTGATATAAAAAGGATGATAGCGGACGTTCTTGGTTCTGTACCCAATGTGCTGATGATCATTGTTTGCACATTCTTCGACTATCCAGTACCTGATTTCCTCTTGTACGATCAGCTGGAGGAAGCTTCGTAAGAATGTTTGCAGATCTTGTAGACTTTTCTCTCTAATTTCTGTCCCAAGAAACAAGAAAATTTCTCAGAAAATAGAGTGAGAAGCTAATAAGATTTATGAATCTAAGTGCCATTCTGAACTATAAAGTCGTTCATCTGTAAATGCGATTCTTGACAAGGATGTGATTTATGTCGCTTTCTAATGACACAACACTTCTTTTGTTTCGAATCGGTAAAATATATTTTTTATCGGATTCTGCAATTTAACTAGCCACCCGATACTTACAGTGGGATCCGTCTAAAACTTAAAAAGCAGCGAGTTCCACATGTTTCTACCAAAGAGTCTATTCATGTGCAAGTAGTCTTAATGCTCGAAATTTTTTGACTTAAACACTTGTCTTTAGGCTCTATGTTACGTTATTAATTTCTGTGACCAATAAGATTCAACTATGGAGACCTGATCGTCTCAAGTACCATCCCGAAGAGCTTTGCGCATCGCTGCATTCATTTCCGATTGTCATACTAATACAACAATAGGCGAAGTTCATGAAGGAGTCAGCAATCAATGTAGTTCGGAATTCGTTCACTATGTAGCCAGTATACGGTCCAAAATTAAAATTAGTATCGGCAACTGACTCACACTCAGCCGCAAATGAAGCATTACTTATAACTATACCCGATGATTTCTCCACAAATATTTTAATAGTTTCATACTAACAACGCTTTTCAAGCTATTATGAAAAAACTGCATCATTTACGGGACGCTGCGTAGAAACAACCCCCACCCCTTCCACCTCTAGGTCAGAACACATCCCAGTTGTACGCGGTATTGTCTTAGTTGATTTTTATCTCAAGTGTGCTGCAAATTGAAAAACTCATTCACGAAGTTCTTTTCGCTTCTGTTGCTGAAACATCTTCAGTGACCATGATGTAAAAGTTACGAATAATTAGTACCATATATTGTTTAATCATTATAAAGTTAAAAACAAATTTGACATAAGCATTGTCTGTGACACTACCCTAAAAACACAAGGAAACTCTAAATGCAAAACAACAATGTCCACATAATGTCCACAAAAAAATTTCCTGAGTTATCAATAAAATTTCAAATCTATAATGTGAACTGTGCAAGGAAATCATATGCAGTAACCGTGAAAAGCGGTCTTCAAAAAACCTACGAAGAAATTAAGAAATTACGCCAATGAATGAGTCTAGTCAACCAGTGCTGATGACAAAGGGAGAGACAATTGTCAACAAAATGTGTAAAAAGGGACAGTAAACACTGAAAGTAATTTATTAAATACTAGCTGAGTACCCGACATTGCTGGGGTATGTATTTAATCCAATCTTCCAGCAGTCCATCTCTTTCTTCCATCTCTCTCTGTCTACCACCCCCCTCCCTCTGACCAACTCCACCACCCACTCTCTCAGTCCATCACCTCCTCCCCCCTCTCTCGGTCCATCTCCTCCTTCCCCTCTCTCTATCAATCTGCTCCTCCCCCACTGTCCATCCCCTCCTCCTATTTCTAATTCCCTCAGATCCTCCCCCTCTCTTAGTCAATCTCCTCTTCCCCATCTCTTCGTCGATCTCCTCTTCCTGTCTCTCTGTCCATCTCCTCCTCCACGTTTCTCTGTCAATCTTCTCCTCCTCCTCCTCCCCCTCCTCCTCCTCCTCCCCCTCTCCTCCACGTTTCTCTGTCAATCTTCTCCTCCTCCTCCTCCTCTTCCTCCTCCTCTTTCTGTCCATTTCCTCCTCCCCTATTTCTGTCAATCTCTTCTTACTGCTATCTGTGTCAATTTCCTATTTCCCCCTCGATGTCTGTCCATCTCCTCGTCCTCCCTTCTCTCCCCACGTTTTCACACTCATCTCAATGGGGTGCTGGTGGTTATTAGCCCTACAGTATTTTTTCCCTATTGTACCTAACATGTGTGCCAAATTTCATTGGAGTCGTTTCAGGGGATTAGGATGAGTGTTTTACCCGTGACTTTGCCCACATGTTCTGTCAGAAACATTACATAGAAATTTAACATAGTCCACGAGTACTTGTACACATATTTTACCTATATCTCTAGCGCATTTCAGCCTGCAGTTTCATTTTCACGCAGCTCAACGTTTATGACGTTGGATCTCCTGAAGTATGTCCTGTGCAATGATATAATTTGCAGGTACATACAGTTTTAAATGTGTCTACTTTCTGCGAAACATGTTGTGAATATAGTTACTAGTAAAGAGGTAATAATCTGAAACGTCATGCATGCGGCAGTTTCCTACAAATCTCACTGTTTACGTCGTTATATCTTCTGACCTAAGTGTTATACAACATTGAAATTTTTTCTGGTCCATTCAGTGGTGTATGTGAATACCGTCTGCAAAATGTGTCACGAATACCGTTAGTAGTAAAAAAGCAATAAATTAAAATGCCATGATTCATGTGCTAGTTTTACTAAACGAACAGCGAAAAGGTCGTAAGCTGTAAACGTTTTTCCTTTCAGTATGTGTATTCTCACGTCGTGGATTACACTGCTTTTTCACCCCCATCCCTTATCCCTTTGATTAGATGTAGATGTAGATGATGATTAGAGTTGCAATTATCTGTGACGGGTAGGACGGCCATCAGAGTGCGTTAGTGTAATTCGTGTTTAGTGCTGTTACCAGGACTGGTAGGGTATGCAAGGGACGTGTACAGCTTCAGATGATAAGTGATCACTGAGAATGACGCGGAGATGCCACGCAGTAGCGTGAGACAGCGTTACACACAGAGTTTGAGTTGAGCCTTATTGTGGGTCTCCATTTGGCCAGCTGGTCGAATCGTGCAGTATTCATACTTAAAGGGCATTCGGATGTGTCAGTGGCCTCATGCTGGACTGCATGGGAACATGAGGACAGGCATGCTCGTCCTCAAGATTCCGGTCGACCACGTCTGGCCACCATAGGAGAGGATAGCCCTGTTTGTGCTCCAAGCACATCGTAATCCCTTCACATTTGCATCTGCCATAAGAGGACAAGTAATGGACACGGTGCAACATTCTGTGCCATCTGCACTATTTGTCGGTGTGGTGTGCGTACTGTAAGACCTTCGGTACACACACCATCAGATTATTTGACTTGTCGCTCTAACGAAGTAGGCGAGTGTCAGCAATATGTCTCGTGGTCTTATCGTGGCGTGTTTATCTTCTGCCGTTAAGTCAGACGATAGAAATGCCACTTGCACGCTTAGAGTAGCAGATTGACGGTGGCCAACTTTAAACAGAACTTGATTAATTTTCACACACATTTATTAAAATAATAACAAGCATAAAAATAACTTGGTTCTGGATGCTATTTACAATTGACAATCTGAAGTTCCTTTGGTCTTGTTACGTTAATCTTATTCTCACATATCTCTGATACTTGACAAAGTGTCTATACATTTCTCTTCATGGCTATGTACAGGAATATGATAATCTTATTAGGCGCAGACTGAAACTTGACTATATACTGATGCAGACTAATGCAGACTGACTAATCGGAGGTCTGTACACTCGTTATAATACCTTGTGCGTTCATGCATCACTGCGCGAGTGTGATCCGCGAGGAGAAAAGGTTCTGCGTTAGCAGCAATCTCATTGGCTGCGTTACATATTAATAAGCGGATCGGCGGAAGCAGAATTTTGTCCTTCTCTAAGACAGTGCCATCTCGTAGTGCGGAGACGGACGAGCGCTGCGCCTGCGCTGTTGTGCTTAGCGGGGCGCGCTCTAGTGGGAAAGTTGTGTACGCGCTGACTACGCGGAACTATGTACACAACAGTCGGAGACCTGCAGCAGTCGGACTGGGGAATTACCGTCCTGCATGTAGTCTGCTGCCAACACTGCAACACAAACGGCTTCGCCCGGAGTGTTACTTTGGCCGGAAAGCATGGATTGTTGAATGGTGTCGCACTGTCTTCAACAATGAATCGCAGTTCTGCGCTACCCCGGATGAGCATCGGTGGTGATTGTGGCGACTTTCTGGTAGAGGTTCCATTCTTCCAATGTTTAAGTGAAGCACAGCTGTGTCACTTCTGGCGTCATGGTGTGGGCATCTGGTATGACTTCAGATCACAGCTGGCTGTGATTGAGGGAACTCTGGCGGCAACGGTGCGCCATAGACACCCTGCGTCCTCATGTGTTATCTTTCATTTGACTGCATTGTGGTCCCATTTCTCAACAGGACAGTGCTCGTGAAGCCCTGGCACGTGTTTCTGCGAACTGGCTTGACGCTGAGGTACTCTCGTGGCCAATCAGGTTTCCAGGTGTGTCCCCAATAGAACGTGTATGGAACCAGCTCGGACGTCAGCCCCGTCATAGTGCCAGTATCCAGGATATCAAAGATCAGTTAAAACGGTTGTGGGTATCTCAACTCAGGAGAGGATACAACGGCTTTCTGGCACGCTTCCCAACTGAATCATTGCATGTATCGAGACCAGAGGGGGTACAACGTCATACTGATAAGATCGTTCTTACTTCGAAGTTCTCTGTAAACTTGACTCGATTTCGTACTCACTGCAACAACAACACATACTCTCGCGACACGTGAAGCTTCATTTAGTTTATTCAAACCACTCTGGGCACTTGGCTTTTATTTATTTATTTATTTTCAGGCAGTGTGATTATCAGTGGTGTATTCGTTTAGCTTTTGCGTACTTTTTCTGCGATCAGTTTTATTTTCCCATTTTAAGCGTACCGCAAATTGAAATGCTGATTCTGCAGCCTTTATTCGCTCTTAATGGCAGATGACGTATTTAAGAAATTACTTTCAGTGTTTAGTGTTCCTTCTTTCATGTCTTGATGACAGGCGTCGCTTCCTTTGTCATCATCAGCGCCTGAGTCTACATTTATTCACGGGTTTAATTTTTCGTGGGTTTTTGAACGCCCCTTTTCTCGGTCATTGCACCTGATTCCTTTGCACAATTCATATCGTAGATTTGAAACTTTATCCGTAACTCAGTTAATTTGTCAGTGGACATTGTTTCCCCTTTAGTGTTTTCCTGTGTTTTTAGGGTAGTGCCACAGGTATTGTGTATAATAAATTTATTTTTAAAACATAAACTGTAATAATTATTCGAAATGTTTACATCATGGTCACTGAGGATACTACGGCAATAGAAGCGGGAAGCCTCTGGTGAAAGAGGTTTTCAATTTGCAGCACAATTGAGGTAAAAATCAACTAAATAATAATGAGTAAAATTCATACGTAGGGGTGGAAGGGGTGCGGGAGGTTTCTACGCAGCCTCTCGCAAGTGGTTTAGTTTGTTCCTAATAGCGTGAAATTAGTTTTTGATCCTGCATCCACTATGAAAAGACACAATTGAATTAAAGACATTAGCTGCGAGTGGGCACTGATTTTTATCAATGGGGCAAGTTGAATATTGTGCCGGATTGGGATTCAAACCCATGTCTTTTGCTTATGAGGCAGATGCGCTGACCACTGCGCCATCCGGACACAGCGGCCACCACGCCCGCACGGACTATCGGACTATCTTACCACGCATACCGTCAGTCCCAAATTCTCAACTTATACCACACGTTAGCCTCACTACTCGCGACATCCCGCCGATTCCCGTAAGAGTTAGAGCTTGGTGAGCACTGAAGGGATCATTGGCCGTCATAGCCTTAATTATATGTACACTACTGGTCATTAAAATTGCTACACCAAGAAAAAATGTAGCTGATAAACGGGTATTCATTCGACAAATATATTATACTAGAACTGACATGTAATTACATTTTCACGCAATTTGGGTTCATAGATCCTGAGAAATCAGTACCCAGAACAAACACCTCTGGCCATAATAACAGCCTTGATACGCCTGGGCATTGAGTCAAACAGAGCTTGGATGGCGTGTACAGGTACAGCTGCTCATGCAGCTTCAACACGATACCACAGTTCATCAAGAGTAGTGACTGGCGTATTGTGACGAGCCAGTTGCTCGGTCACCATTGACCAGACGTTTTCAGTTGGTGAGAGATTTGGAGAATGTGCTGGCCAGGGTAGCACTCGAACATTCTTCTGTATTAAGAAAGGCCCGTACAGGACCTGCAACACGCGGTCGTGCATTATCCTACTGAAATGTAGGGTTTCGCAGGGATCGAATGAAGGTAGAACCACGGGTCGTAACACATCTGAAATGTAACGTCCACTGTTCAAAGTACCATCAATGCGAACAAGAGGTGACCGAGACGTGTAACCTATGGCACCCCATACCATCACACCGGGTGATACGTCAGTATAGCGATGACGAATACAGGCTTCCAATGTGCGTTCACCGCGATGTAGCCAAACACGGATGCGACCATCATGATACTGTAAACAGAACCTGGATTCATCCGAAAAAAATGACGTTTTGCCATTCGTGCACCCAGGTTCGTCGTTAAGTACACCATCGCAGGCGCTCCTGCCTGTGATGCAGCGTCAACGGTAACCGCAGCCATGGTCTCCGAGCTTATAGTCCATGGTGCTGCAAATGTCGTCGAACTGTTGGTGCAGATGGTTGTTGTCTTGCAAACGTCGCCGTCTGTTGACTCAGGGATTTAGACGTGGCTGCACGATCTGTTACAGCCATGCGGATAAGATGCCTGTCATCTCGACTGCTAGTGATAAGTGGCCGTTGGGATCCAGCACGGCGTTCCGTATTACCCTCCTGAACTCACCGATTCCATATTCTGCTAACAGTCACTGGATCTCGACCAACGCGAGCAGCAATGTCGCGATACGATAAACTGCAATCGCGATAGGCTGCAATCCGACCTTTATCAAAGTCGGAAACGTGATGGTACGCATTTCTCCTCCTTACACGAGGCATCACAACAACGTTTCACCAGGCAACGCCGGTCAACTGCTGTTTGTGTATGAGAAATCGGTTGGAAACTTTCCTCATGTCAGCACGTTGTAGGTGTCGCCACCTTGTGTGAATGCCCTGAAAAGCTAATCATTTGCATATCACAGCATCTTCTTCTTGTCGGTTAAATGTCGCGTCTGTAGCGCGTCATCTTCGTGGTGTAGCAATTTTAATGGCCAGTTGTATATATTTGGTGTCTGTTTTCTCGCATATGATACCGCGACTAATTAGGTTTATGAGCAGGGGCACTACATCAGTAGTGTGTGCTATAAGTTCAGAATTATGGCCTGGCGGGAGGTGTGCTAGGGTAATCCATGCGGCTGTGTTGTCCACTTGTCAGGATTGCGTGGCAGTCAGTGCATGTGCCTACAAAGTAGAAGACCCAGGTTTCAATCCTGGTCCGGTACATGTTTTAGATTTGTCTGTTTGATATAAATTGATGCCCACTGGTAGTTAATGTCTTAAATTCCTCTGTGTCTTGATTCTCACTTACGATGTGACACTGGGTAATTATATTTAATGTTTTCAGTATAGGATGATTGTTCCGCCTAGAAGCCTCAACTACTCTCGTCACCTGCGTTTAAAACTACCTAGACTAATGATCAAATTTGACACTGAGAAAATGTTTAACAAAGCAACAACTCGATACGTTAGTAAGCACAAGGTAGTCTTACGAAAGAGTGGCAGCTTTAATAGTCAGTTCAAATCTAGCTGGAGATCAGTAGACTTTGTCAAACGATGTAATCCATCTATAACAGTGACGAAAAAGAAATTCAGTAAAGAAATCTTAAGTAAACTTTCTGTCTTCTCGCAAATTCGATTAAGTGCCACGTACGAGAGGTCATACATGGTTCTGGAATATGGAATAACAGACTGAACTGGGGTGTAAAATGAATGAAGTTGCAGACACGTACAGTTCTTCGTACCTGCATTTTTATTCCTGTATCAACCTCTATATTTTCATTTTATTATAATGGTCATTTTGATTAATTACTGTGTGACATTGTATAATTTCTCAGTAGGAAAGCCGGCCGCTGTGGCCGAGCGGTTCTAGGCGCTTCAATCTAGGACCACGCTGCTGCTGCGGTCGCAGGTTCGAATCCTGCCGCTGGCATGGATGTGTGTGATGTCCTTAGGTTAGTTAGGTTTAAGTAGTTCTAAGTCTAGGGGACTGATGACCTCAGATGTTAAGTCCCATAGTGCTTAGAGCCATTTGAACCGTTTTCTCAGTAAGATTTCCGTATGCATATGCTCACACCACTATATTGTCACATTTGCCTGCTAGCCTTGACACGTTTGTTGTATATTGTAAAAAGCCGTAGGCAGAGACAGTCTTATTCATCGCCAAAAAGTTCCTCTTAATCTTAGTGCTTCTTAACACTTCCAGAGTTGTTACTGCAGTTATTTTTTCTCTCATTAAAATAAATTGGCGTCACAAACTAGTCGGGGGATAAGTAGATAATTAATTTGTAAATGCAGGTTACTTTGAATTGCAGTGGTAGATTGTTACAGTATTCAAACGATCTTCAGCACATGCGATGCATGAGAAATTGGCAGATAGCAAACTTAGCCATCTCTGTGTCGAAATTTTCTGATAGTGCTGTCAGCAGCAACAAAAGTTTTCTGACAGGGAGATTCACAACTAGACAGTTTTGGATAAAGTCTGGCTGAATACTTGTTGTATCACTTTTGATCAGCTTGTGTCCTGCAAGACTGCGTTAATAGAACAGCTGGTCAGCGGATCCTGTTAATGGGCGAGTAACTCAAAAAAATGTTCAAATGTGTGTGAAATCTTATGGGACTTAACTGCTAAGGTTATCAGTCCCTAAGCTGACACACTACTTAACCGAAATTATCCTAAGGACAAACACACACACCCATGCCCGAGGGAGGACTCGAACCTCCGCCGGCACCAGCCGCACAGCCCATGACTGAAGCGCCAGAGACCGCTCGGTTAATCCCGCGCGGCGAGTAACTCAATATTCTGCGTAGTGTGATGCTGCCTCTCGTATTTCCGGTGTTGTCGTTGGAACCGACGAGCAGTAGAAGCTCTGTCGTGGCAAACGGGAGGAGCGGGGAAGGAGTGCAATTATTTGAGCGGAGTATAGCTAGTTAACGGTTCGGATTAATTGCCAAGTAAATTCGAGCTTCCGATTACAGCAGTTCCTCTGGTTATCTACAGCGCTGACATCGGAGACGGTGAGGAAACGAAAGAAACGGTAATTGGTACTCTCTGTTCTAACAGAGCTTCGTACACAGTAGATGACAAGTTTATATAGATTCGCTGCCTCTTCTTGCAAAAATGCTTCATTTGAGAATATTATTACGTTTGTAATCAGAAAATAAATATGTTTTAAGTACATCTAAACGGAGACTGGCTGACGGGCAGTTTTTGAAGAGTGGAGAACCAAAAGCGAGCTACACTGAAGAGCCAAAAAACCTGGTACATTTGCCTAATATCGTGTAGGGGCTCCGCGAGCACGCAGAAGTGCCGCAGTAAGACGTGGCATGGACTCGACTAATGTTTGAAGTAGTGCTGCAGAACTGTACATAAACCCGTAAGAGTACGAGGGGTTGGAGACCTCTTCTGAACAGCACCTTGAAGGCATCGCAGATTTGCTCCATAACGTTCATGTCTGGGGAGTTTGGTGGCCTGCGGGCGTGTTTAAACTCAGAAGAGTTTTCCTGAAGATACACTGTAGCAATTCGGGACTTGTGGGGTGTAGCATCGTCCTGCTGGAATTGCCCAAGTTCGTCGGAATGCACAATGGACATGAATCGAAGCAGGTAATCAGACAAGATGCTTATGTACGTGCCGCCTGACAGCTTCGCATCTAGACTATCAGGGGTCCCACAGCACTCCAACTGCACACGCCCCACACCATTACAGAGCCTCCACCAACTTGAATAGTCCCCTGCTGACATGCAGCGTCCATGGATTCGTGAGGTTGTCTCCATACCCGTACACGTCCATCCGCTCGATACCATTTGAAACGAGACTCGTCCGACCAGGCAACATGTTTCCAGTCATCAACCGTCCAGTGTCGGTGTTGACGGGCCCAAGCGAGGCGTAAAGCTTTGTGTCGTGCAGTCATCAAGGGTACACGAGTGGGCCTTCGACCCCAAAAGCCCACATCGATGATGTTTCGTTGAATAGTTCGCACGCTGACACTTGTTTACGGTCCAGCATTGAAATCTGTAGCAATTTGCGGAAGGGTTGCACTTCTGTTACATGAAACGATTCTCTTCAGTTGACGTTGATCCCGTTCTTGCAAGTTATTTTTTTCCGGCCGCAGCGATGTCGGAGATTTGATGTTTTACCGGATTCCTGATATCCATGGTACACTCGTGAAATGGTCGTACGGGAAAATCCGCACTTCACCGCTACCTCGAAGATGCTGTGTCCCACCGCTCGTGCGCCGACTGTAACACCACGTTCAAACTCACTTAAATCTTAATAACCTGCGATTGTAGCAGCAGTGACAGGGTTGTTGACCTATATAGACGTTGCCGACCGCAGCGCCGTATTCCGCCTGTTTACATATCTCTGTACTTGAATAAAAAATGGTTCAATTGGCTCTGAGCCCTGTGGGACTTAACTTCTGAGGTTATCAGTCCCCTAGACTTAGAACTACTTAAACCTAACTAACCTAAGGACATCACACACATCCATGCCCGAGGCAGGATTCGAACCTGCTACCGTAGCGGTCGCGCGGTTCCAGACTGTAGCACCTAGAACCGCTCGGTCACTCCGGCTAGCTGTACTTAAATACGCATGCCTATAGCAGTTTCTTTGGCGCTTCAGTGTATATGTAAATTGTGTACGGAGTCCTATGCCACAGACGGAGTAACAGTCATCTGAAACTAGATCACAAATTTTATTATAATGACAAGCGGACAAAATATTACGGAGTTTTAAGTACGAAAGGCAACGCCTGAGCGGGAAAATTTCTGAAGATAATTGTGTGTCTATATGTATGTGTTTATCAGACGTATAATAATTTGTAGTGAAAACTAACTCGGGTGTAAGTATACGATAGCAGAAACGAAAAAGTTCCACTAAAAATACGGGATCCATAAACATGGCGTTTTAGGGATAGTTACCAATGTGTGGCTAAGAATCAACACTAACGGCAATATGGTGTAAAGCCCTAGTTAGCACGAATATATCTGAAAGGCAAACATTTCGATTAAGTCTACATCTAAAGCTGTTTTCGGACTCAATGTTAATGAAACATTTTTGTTCTATTATCGTATACTTTCACCCGTGTCTGGTTTTGCTATCAGTTACGAGAGTGAGCTGAAAAGTAATGCCTCCTAATTTATGTGAAACCTGTTAAAGCTTTTTAAATAAAGCAAACGTTACTAAAATTCTACATCTGTATTCTTCATGTCTACGTATTTGCAGCCCTCTGCCGCTGGGTGGCTCCGAATTACAGGGCGTAACCTGGTGGTGTGTAACATAACTATGTTGGTGAACGAGAAACAGCGTGCTGTAATCGAGTTTGGAATTCGGAGAGTTCGTCCACACTTGGAGAACCCTCTCCTTCATCATAACAATGCCAGACCACACACAAATGTTGCGAAATATGCAACAATCCCATGCCTTTGGTTCACTGTCATAGATTATACTCCATACAGTCCCGACTGGCCTCATCCGATTCTCACGTTTCCAAGGCTTAAGGACACCTTCGAGGACTTCACTCTCGTAGTGATGAAGCGGCGCAAGCAGAGGTGAGGTTGTGGCTCCAGTGACAAAGTCAGACATGGAGAATAAAGCCGTAAAATGTAAATAAAGTTTGTTTTATTTAAAAAGCTTTATTAGTTTCCATACTGAAAATTCGGAGGCTTTACTTTTAAACACGCCCTCGAATGATACATGCTGTACAATAGACAATTAATCACCTGTTTCCTATCTCAGCAAATCTTTTTATTATTGACAGAAGCATAAAATTGTGGGTTGAATTCAACCCGCCCAAGATCACTAGGAAAACCGTCGTTTTCAATAAATGTTTGTATGAGCTATACATACTGCTGCTTAGAACGACGTCAAATTTGAGTGGAATACTATCGAAGAAGGGGGAAATGTTATGGAAACAAAAGAAAAAAAATTAACGAAAATTCTCCACTAGATGGCCCTGTAAGCGCCATAACGTAAATGGGCACGTAAATGACTGTTGAATTTCAGCACGACGTCCTTGGGGTGAGTCGCATATTAAACCACACTGTCCAATATGCATTACTGCACAGGTTTGGCTTTCTACAGTTGTGGCACTTCTAGTTGTGTAAGCCATCCACCATGGTAAGGTCGTACCGCACCGGATGGCGAAATAGGTTTTTTACTGTCCTGGGCCCAAAACCGCCACGAAAAGCAACAATGACATTGGTTTTTTAATTCTCCTGAGTCAAAAAACCACATAAAAAGCAACACTGAAAACGGTTTTCAATTGTCGTGAGACTGGCGTAAGACACGATCAATATACTGTCCATAGTTTTCTGCCACAAGATGAAATCGAGAAACAGCATGTTCCATAACAGATCGGAATGTCTCGGGGATCACGCTCAGAATGCATTGCACAATGTGCCTTTAATTCAGTTATGTTTTTAATCGGAGCCCTGAACACAACATCTTTCAGATAAGCCCACAACCAGAGTTCACACCGATTAAGATCAGGTGATCTGGACGGCCAGGCTGTAAGCAAATGACGGCTGTTAATTTTAGCATTTCCAAATTGCCTGTGTAGCAACTGCTTCACTGGCTATGCAATATGTGGAGGAGAGCTACCTGCATAAAAATGATCCTACCCACACATCCACGCTGTTGAAGGATTGGAATGACGTTGGTGCGCGAAAGAAAAAAATGGCTCTGAGCACTATGGGACTCAACTGCTGAGGTCATTAGTCCCCTAGAACTTAGAACTAGTTAAACCTAACTAACCTAAGGACATCACAAACATCCATGCCCGAGGCAGGATTCGAACCTGCGACCGTAGCGGTCCTGCGGTTCCAGACTGCAGCGCCTTTAACCGCACGGCCACTTCGGCCGGCTGCGCGAAAGACTCCGCGTTTACCAGTGGCGGTACAGGTAACAGCACCCACATGATCCAACTCATCAAAAAATTATGGTCCTACGACGAATGATGCTCTCAACCCGTACCACACAGTTACCTTTGCAGAATGGAGCTGTACCGATTGATGTGCGAACGGATTTTCGTTGCCCACATTATGCAATTCTGTGTATTGATATGTCCTTGGAGATGGAAATGGGCTTCGTCTGTCCACAGAATATTCGATGACTATTTATTGTCCACTTCCATGCGAGTAAGAAATTCTAGAGCAGACTTTTGCCTTACTGGCAGAGCAGCATGAAGCATTTCCTGAACGTGGATAATCTCACAGGCATGTCCAAAGTTCGGGCAGTTCCCTGTGCAATCTATGTTTGCACACCACCACTCTATCCCTCTTGCAATGTGGCCATATCTTCTACTGACATCGGATCAATTGTTTTCCTCCCTCTGTCACATTACCCTTGAAAAGAACCTGTCTTTTCGAATTTCGAAATCAGTTTCTCCAGACCCTTGGCAGACATCGGTCCAGCGCCTTTTCTCGTACCGCTCAGCGTCCGGAACTTCTGCAGAGCTACCGGAGCACAGCAACCGGTCTTGTAAAAAAGCTTTACCAGCAGCACGCGATCTGCATTGAGACAGTCAAGCTCAGCGTCTCAGACGCAAACTCAGGAGCAACCGTGTACCTAGTGTCTTTCATTATGTATATTCTGGCGCTTACAGCGCCGTCTAATGGTAAAATTTACGTTAAATATTTTTGTTTCCATAAGGTTCCCTCCTCCTTTGATAATATTAATTCAGATTTGACGTCATTGGAGCAGTGGTTCTTTTTTTTTACAGCATTTCACCATTTTGAGAATGGAACTTCAATTATATAATCACTCTGTGTATCCATATATATTATAAAATGGGAGATGGATGTGCATATGTCTGTATACAAGTATGTACATATGTATGTTCCGCATTTCTTCCTAAGCCACTGGACCAGTTTTAACTAAACTTGGTACACAAATCATTTATTGTCTAGAAATAATCGCTGTGGGTTAAGAACCACCAAACTATGAGAGGGATACGGATGAAAAAGCAGTGCAGCATACGTCGCGCGAATACGCATACTTTATTCATCCAGTATTAAAGAATGGGAGCACTTAATGTCTAGCAGCAAACATTACACATAATTTCAAACCCTTGTGAAACTTTTTATCGCTGACAAACGCGACAAAAGGATGAAAAGTGAAAAGTTTATAGCTTACTACATTCTCGCTGTTCATGCAGTAAAACTGCCGCGCAGCCATGACATTTTAATTTATTACTTCTTTAGTACTAACTGTAATCGCGACACATTTTTCATAGAGTATTCACATACACCACTGCATGTGTTTGCGAAATTATATCATTCTACGAAACATAGTTCAGGAGATATGAGGTTATAAACTCTATGATGAGTGAACAACTGCTGCATCATCCATGACGTTTAATTTTTATACTTCTTTGTTACTACTCTATTCACAATATATTTAGCGGACATTATGCTACTGAATGTACCTGCAAAATTATATCATCATACGACACATAGTTTATAAGATTTGACGTCATAAACACTGAGCTGCGTGAGATCGAAACTACAGGGTGAAATTCGCTAGAGTTACATTTGAACTGTGTATAAGAATATGTGTGAAATACGTTCAATATATGTGAAATGTATGTGACATGGGCGTATTCAGGCAAAGCCACCGATGGACTGCTTCTCCTAAATCGCTGAATAAATTTCAGCCAAATTTGGTACACATACAACTTGCTTTCTGGAAAGAGATACTGTGGGGGTAAGAATCAGCAATCTCCTATTGGGATAGTTGTATTACGTTACAGAGACAAAGAGGGAGGAGGAGATGGACAGAAAGGGGAAATGGATAGAAAGGGAAGACGAAGAAATAGACAGAGAGATTAGGAGTAGATTTATTTTAAGTAACTGCGTATATGCAATTTATGAAGTGTGCATTCTGTGTTGTTTGAACTCTTTGTTGTATAGCGAGAAAATCACAGTTTTGTAATGTATATATGAAAAAAAGCAAAAGAATATGTTGAAATTGTAAATTATTATAATATGAATATGTTTATGGAAGAAGTATGTATGTCTAAGGCGCTGCAGTCATGGACTGTGCGGCTGGTCCCGGCGGAGGTTCGAGTCCTCCCTCGGGCATGGGTGTGTGTGTTTGTCCTTAGGATAATTTAGGTTAAATAGTGTGTAAGCTTAGCGACTGATGACCTTCGCAGTTAAGTCCCATAAGATTTCACACGCATTTGAACAAAGAAGTATGTATATTAGAAGCTGATTCATGCTTAGGGCACCTGTGCTTGTAACTTGTAAACGCTGTAGGGAGGTCCCTCCGCAACGAAAGTGACATGGCGCGATGTAAAAAAGGTGGGTTTGGCGGTCGAACTGAGTGGATCCTTTGTGTCAACGGCACACAGAGTGTGGCTAGCCTTAGCACGGTACACATTGACGGTTCTTAAGAGAGGCAATTGGAAGCTGCATTAGAAGGAATTTGCCTCAGATGTGGATCTGGCTATTATTTACTGTTCACAGAATAATGGAATGGCTCTAATATGTTGAAAACAGACGCCAAGAAGAGATTTATGAAGTATTCGCACATCTAGAGCCGTGAGTACAGTTAGCCGCCATTTCGCCTGCTACTGATCTTCGCCATTGCTACACAGACTTCATACATTCAGTTACGTAATGTTTATTGGTATGGACCAGTTAATTTGTGTGTCGTTTCAATAACAATCACACAAAATGTCAATTCGTGTTCGAAACAATAACTTCAAATCTGATCACAAACCTACAACCGAGTGAGGTGGCGCGGTGGTTAACACACTGGACTCGCATTCGGGAGGACGACGGTTCAATCCCGCGTCCGGCCATCCTGATTTAGGTTTTCTGTGATTTCCCTTAATCGCTTGAGGTAAATGCTGGAATGGCTCCTTTGAAAGGGCACGGCCGACTTTAATCCCTATCCTTCCCAAAGCCGATGAGACTGATGACCTCGCTGTTTGGTCTCTTCCCCCGAATCAACCCAACTCCAACGAACCTACGCAGGGTTCTCACCTAAGTGCAACTAAAACAGAGTATCCCGATTTAAATGAACAATTCTTGCATTCATGTGTTTAAAAGTGATTTTTTGTCTAAAGTAAAAGGAGTAGCAAAAGTTAGAGTAAAATTTGGATGTTTTGTTTCTGGACTACTCCAAGTGAAATTGTTAAGGTAGGAAGTTTAAGTACAAATATTTAAAGATCAATACGAAAGTGAAAACCCCAATTATTTAAAAGGCTAAAATCATAAAAGTGAAGTTGGGCAGTCTTTTGCTAAAGTATCTTTTGTTTATTATAAAATATAGTTTTGTAGGATTACAGTGCAAGATTGTGTAAATATTATTGCCAAGAATACCTGCTTCACAGGTGATTGAAGTACAAGTACATGTTGTTGTTGTTGTGGTTTTCAGTCCTGAGACTGGTTTGATGCAGCTCTCCATGCTAATCTATCCTGTGCAAGTTCCTTCATCTCCCAGTACCAACTGCAACCTACATCCTTCTGAATCTGCTTAGTGTATTCATCTCTTGGTCTCCCTCTACAATTTTTACCCTCCACGCTGCCCTCCAATGCTAAATTTGTGATCGCTTGATGCCTCAGGACATGTCCTACCAACCGATCCCTTCTTCTGGTCAAGTTGTGCCACAAACTTCTCTTCTCCCCAATCCTATTCAATACCTCCTCATTAGTTACATGATCTACCCGTCTAATCTTCAGCATCCTTCTGTAGCACCACATTTCGAAAGCTTCTATTCGCTTCTTGTCCAAATTAGTTATCGTCCATGTTTCACTTCCATATATGGCTACGCTCCACACAAATACTTTCAGAAACGACTTCCTGACACTTAAATCTATACTCGATGTTAACAAATTTCTCTTCTTCAGAAACGCTTTCTTTGCCATTGCCAGTTTACATTTGATATCCTCTCTACTTCGACCATCATCAGTTATTTTGCTCCCCAAATAGCAAGACTCCTTTACTACTTTAAGTGTCTCATTTCCTAATCTAATTCCCTCAGCATCACCCGACTTAATTCGACTACATTCCATTATCCTCGTTTAGCTTTTGTTGATGTTCATCTTATAGACTCCTTTCAAGACACTGTCCATTCCGTTCAACTGCTCTTCCAAGTCCTTTGCTGTCTCTGACAGAATTACAATGTCATCGGTGAACCTCAAAGTTTTTATTTCTTCTCCCTGGATTTTAATACCTACTCCGAATTTTTCTTTTGTTTCCTTTACTGCTTGCTCAATACACAGGTTGAATAACATCGGGGACAGGCTACAACCCTGTCTCACTCCCTTCCCAACCACTGCTTCCCTTTCATGCCCCTGCCATCTGGTTTCTGTACAAATTGTAAATAGCCTTTCGCTCCCTGTATTTTACCCCTGCCACCTTTAGAATTTGAAAGAGAGTATTCCAGTTAACATTGTCAAAAGCTTTCTCTAAGTCTACAAATGCTAGAAACGTAGGTTTTCCTTTCCTTAATCTTTCTTCTAAGATAAGTCGTAAGGTCAGTATTGCCTCACGTGTTCCAACATTTCTACGGAATCCAAACTGATCTTCCCCGAGGACGGCTTCTACCAGTTTTTCCATTCGTCTGTAAATAATGCGCGTTAGTATTTTGCAGCTGTGACTTATTAAACTGATAGTTCGGTAATTTTCACATCTGTCAACACCTGCTTTCTTTGGGATTGGAATTATTATATCCTTCTTGAAGTCTGAGGGTATTTCGCCTGTCTCGTACATCTTGCTCACCAGATGGGAGAGTTTTGTCAGGTCTGGCTCTCCCAAGGCCGTCAGTAGTTCTAATGGAATGTTGTCTACTCCCGGGGCCTTGTTTCGACTTAGATCTTTCAGTGCTCTGTCAAACTCTTCACGCAGTATCGTATCTCCTATTTCATCTTCATCTACATCCTCTTCCATTTCCATAATATTGTCCTCAAGTACATCGCCCTTGTATAGACCCTCTATACAGTCCTTCCACCTTTCTGCTTTCCCCTCTTTGCTTAGAACTGGGTTTCCATCTGAGCTCTTGATATTCATACAAGTGGTTCTCTTTTCTCCAAAGGTCTCTTTAATTTTCCTGTAGGCTGTATCTATCTTACCCCTAGTGAGATAAGCCTCTACATCCTTACATTTGTCCTCTAGCCATGCCTGCTTAGCCATTTTGCACTTCCTGTCGATCTCATTTTTGAGACGTTTGTATTCCTTTTCGCCTGCTTCATTTACTGCATTTTTATATTTTCTCCTTTCATCAATTAAATTGAATATTTCTTCTGTTACCCAAGGATTTTTACTAGCCCTTGTCTTTTTACCTACTTGATCCTCTGCTGCCTTCACCACTTCATCCCACAGAGCTACCCATTCGTCTTCTACTGTATTTCTTTCCCCCATTCGTGTCAATTGTTCCCTTATGCTGTCCCTGAAACTCTTTACAACCTCTGGTTTAGTCAGTTTATCCAGGTCCCATCTCCTTAAATTCCCACCTTTTTGCAATTTCTTCAGTTTTAGTCTACAGTACATAACCAATAGATTATGGTCAGAGTCCACATCTGCCCCTGGAAATGTCTTACAATTTAGAACCTGGTTCCTAAATCTCTGTCTTACCATTATATAATCCATCTGATACCTTTTAGTATCTCCAGGATTCTTCCGTGTATACAACCTTCTTTTATGATTCTTGACCAAGTGTTAGCTATGATTAAGTTATGCTCTGTGCAAAATTCTACCAGACGGCTTCCTCTTTCATTTCTTAGCCCCAATCCATATTCACCTACTATGCTTCCTTCTCTCCCTTTTCCTACTGTCGATTTCCAGTCACCCATGACTATTAAATTTTCGTCCCCCTTCACTACTTGAATAATTTCTTTTATCTCATCATACATTTCTTCAATTTCTTAGTCATCTGCAGAGCTAGTTGGCATATAAACTTGTACTACTGTAGCAAGCATGGGCTTCGTGTCTATCTTGGCCACAATAATGCGTTCACTATGCTGTTTGTAGTAGCTTACTCGCACTCCTATTTTCTTATTCATTATTAAACCTACTCATGTATTACCCCTATTTGATTTTGTATATATATAACCCTGTATTCACCTGACCAGAAGTCTTGTTCCTCCTGCCACCGAACTTCACTAATTCCCACTATATCTAACTTTAACCTATCCATTTCCCTTTTTAAATTTTCTAACCTACCTGCCCGATTAAGGGATCTGACATTCCACGCTCCGTTCTGTAGAATGCCAGTTTTCTTTCTCCTGATAACGACGTCCTCTTGAGTAGTCCCCGCCCGGAGATCCGAATGGGGGACTATTTTACCTCCGGAATATTTTACCCAAGAGGACGCCATCATCATTTAACCATACAGTAAAGCTGCATGCCCTCGGGAAAAATTACGGCTGTAGTTTCCCCTTGCTTTCAGCCGTTCGCAGTACCACAACAGCAAGGCCGTTTTGGTTAATGTTACAAGGCCAGATCAGTCAATCATCCAGACTGTTGCCCCTGCAACTACTGAAAAGGCTGCTGCCCCTCTTTAGGAACCACATGTTTGTCTGACCTCTCAACAGATACCCCTCCGTTGTGGTTGCACCTACGGTACGGCTACCTGTATCGTTGAGGCACGCAAGCCTCCCCACCAGCAGCAAGGTCCATGGTTCATGGGGGGTACAAGTACATATAAATCTTTAATTAAGCGATCTGGGGTAGTACTGTTAGAAGTGGAGTTATGCACATTTTCAAAAATAGTGTAGTTTTGGTACCTATCATGAATGGTTCTTTTTTAAGTTAATTAAGCCCAGTGTTGCATTTTATTACCTTGCAAAGTAATTTAAGTGAATGATTAGCTTTTAGCGATAGTTTTTAGCTTTGAAATAATCAAAGAACTTTGGCTAGTGAAACTATACTAGTTTATGGGTCCCCATCATATTCGCCTCCTGTTAAGAAAAAAAAGGACTATTACTGTTACGAAGAAAAACTGATATATGCAGAGGAGCTTAAACAGTGTATTTAAGATATTCTTTATCTTCATTTGTGTTATTCATGCCAATCAATATAGAAGCCCCTCATATCCAAAATTAATTCTGCACTTCATGCAGCGATGTTTTAGTATTTCGACTGAGTGATGCTATTGATTGTGGCTGTCATTAGTCTGAGCTCGGTGCAATTTTGCTCCCCATAATTTACTGGTGTGTGTTATTCGTAACTGCCACTACACACAGTACACAGTGCACTGTGTCAGTTTGTATCCGGTTTGCTATTCAAAACGAAGTCTCAAATGGTTTAAACGGCTCTAAGCACTATGGGACGTAACATCTGAGGCCATCATTCCCCTAGACTTAGAAGTTCTTAAACCTAACCAACATAAGGACATTACACACATAATTGTCTGTTAAGGGGTTGCAATACATGTGCGCATTCAGTGTTCCGTCAATGAAAACCAGGCCTATGAGCAGACGGTTTACCATCGCACACCACACGTTTACACTCCATGAACGCTGACGTTCCATCTGATGAAGCCAACGGGAATTGTCAACAGACCAGTAATGCATGTTTCGGCAGTTCACCTGGTTCAAAAATGGTTCAAATGGCTCTGAGCACTATGGGACTTAACTTCTGAGGTCATTAGTCCCCTAGAACTTAGAACTACTTGAACCTAACTAACCTAAGGACATCACACACATTCATGCCCGAGGCAGGATTCGAACCTGCGACCGTAGCGGTCGCGCGGTTCCAGACTGAAGCGCCTAGAACCGCTCGGCCACTCCGGCCGGCAGTTCACCTGGCCATGACTGGTAAATGAATCTTCATCACTAAACAAGATACGTGATACATTTGGAGTACCCTGTCTTAATGTCCATGTGCAGAAGTTAACTCGATTATCATAATCGTTTCTATGCAGCTCTTGATGCAGAGAGATGTGACAGGAATGGAACCTTTGGCAATAGAGAATGTGTAGGACACTTGCCTAACTCATGCCACTTCCCTGTGCGATTATGTGGGAGCTAACGTGCGAATCAACTGCAACAGTAGCAAGAACGCCGTCACTTGTTTCCTTCTGTTACATTGTCTAGGTGTTGCACCACCACTTTTACGTAACTTGTTGATGACTTTGATTAATAATTGCCAGTATTGAGATATCTTGCCACATACATACAGCATTCTTCCTACACTCTCCATACACAATGAGCATGTCGGCTTTTCCTGCATTGGTAAATCCCATCGTCCATTCACGACCTACTGGTTGGACTGGCACCCACTGACTAGCAAGTCGTAATCGATTCAAGGAACGCACAAGCACACTGTAGGCCAACATAACAACAACGTACCTAGCAACTACGCAGTTTGAATAGCACAAACGAATATCGTTTTGGAAACTTTTCAAAATACGGTATCTCGTAAATGTTTCGCACTAGAATCCTGCAACAAGCGCCACTGACATTCTAATTTGCCCTACTTTTAGTCTGCTAATGTGAAGTCATTGTTACATTTAAAAAGTGCATGTTTGCCCTAAAATACAGTTTTTAAGTAAATTTACAATCTGTTTATTGGCTAATGATACGAGCCCCTGACTACCAATCCATTCTGTGAAAACCGCACATCAGTAGTACTTTCCATTACTGCAATATTTACGGTGCACTTTTCAGGCGATTCAGCCTGTGTATGTACACTGACGGAAAAAATCGCAGCACCAAAAAATAATTAACGTAGAGTAATCAGATTTCGGGAATACATTTGTCTGGCTAACATATTTAAATGATTAACATTGCAGAATCACAGGCTAACGTAAGCGCGAGATGAGCCACTGAAAATGTGAAATGTTGGTACATTAATAATCGGTGTAACAGCCAGAACGCCTGTTGCAGCTGGTCGGTCAATACAGGACGGTTAATGATGGTTATGGACGACGCTGGAGTTGTCGTCCGATGATATTCCTTATGTGCTGGATTGGTAACAGATCTCGTGATCGAGCAGGCCAAGGCAACGTGTTGACACTGTAGAGCAAGTTGGTTTACAACACTTGTATGTGGACGAGCGTTATCCTGTTGGAGGACACCCCCTGGGATGCTGTTCATGAATGGCAGCACAACAGGTCGGATCACTAGATTGACGTACAGATTTGCAGTCGGAATGCACGGGATATCAACGAGAGTGCTCCTGCTTTCCTAAGAAATCACACCCAAGAGCATAATTCCAGATGTAGGTCCAGAGGGTCTAGCACGCAGAGAGGTTGGTTGCAGACCCTCACCTGGTCTCCTAACCAACACACGGCCATCACCTCCGCAGCACCAGCTTTCTTCAGAAAACACAACAGACCTCCACCCAGCCCTCCAATAAGCTCTCGCTCGAGATGGTGGTGGTTTGGGGTCAGGGCGTCTGGTTCGGAACTGTCCTTGACGTAACCGATCTTTAACAGCATTGTGTGACTGTGGTGACAACTGCTACTCAAATTACTGTCGCAGATGCAGTACGACGCGCCAGAACCGTACGCCGAACACGATGGTCTTGCCTCTCGGTGGTGCCACGTGGCCCTCCGGCGATCTGTCTTCTCGCGACCATACATTCCGGTGACCACCACTGCCAGTGGCGACCGTTACAGCGTGTATTTAAGCAAACCTGATTTGCATCCTCATAGTGGTGCTACGAGCGCCTTTTATGTGACTGGCGCTAAATCTGAATAGACATCATCTTCAAGATGTGGAAACACGCCTACCAACTTTCGTTCGTGTCGCAAACTCCTCCTTGGTGTTGCGATTTTTTTTCCGCCAGTGTATTTACATGCTGAGTCACGTAGTGAAGCAAGTATGAGTTTCTACATAGAATGATACAGTTCTTAGCGACATCCGAAAGCGCTTGAAGAGACTAGTACAGTGATAAAATGCTTGTTAATTTTGAGGTTGACGCTCTTCGCAAAATAATCCGAGAATAATTCTAAAATTGAAAGGCAAGTCGATTGGAATCGGCTGCTGCGTTGTAAACGCTCTTATGCCAGGCTACGTCCTCATATGAAGCCTTTCAACTGTTTACTCGCCTGCACTGCAGAACTAACAGAAAAATGGTGTCTATCGGCAGATCATTTCTGCGTCAATATTCTCTGCATGCAGACATGTACAACAACGAGCCGGCCGGAGTGGCTGTGCGCTTCTAGGGGCTACAGTCTGGAACCGAGCGACCGCTACGGTCGCAGGTTCGAATCCTGTCTCGGTCATGGACGTGTGTGATGTCCTTAGGTTAGTTAGGTTTAATTAGTTCTAAGTTCTAGGCGACTGATGACCTCAGAAGTTAAGTCGCATAGTGCTCAGAGCAATGTGAACCATTTTTACAACAACGGGGAGAAGTTAGACATGCTACTTTTATATGGCAAATATCAAAGAAATGCTGTCGAAATGGTACGGCGTTATAGTGACGTCTATCTTGATCGTCGCCGTCCGTTGTTAGGTCACTAGTGCAAACATGCCGCTTCAGTGTCAAACAGAGGACGAGGACGAAGACTGCAACTCACAGAGCCCACTAATAAGCTGTACTGGCTACAACACTTGTAAATCCACATGGTGACACGGGACGTATGGCCAAGGAATGTGGAATAAACCAGACGAGTGTCATTCGCCTCTTGTGTCGCATAAACTCCACACATAAACTCCACCCATAAACTCCACATTCCCGAGACCATAATGCTCAGTCCTGTGGCCTGGACCTTTCCCACCATTATTGCAGGACCGCACACGCCGGAGGCCTCCGTCCGATGGGGCGTAAAACGCGATTCATCTGAAAAGACTAACTGTCGCCATTCATTGGACGTCCAGCTGCAATACTGGCGTACAAATTCCAGCCTTCGTCGCCGATAAACAGCAGTCAGAATGGCTGTACGAACCAAGCGCCTACTGCAGAGGCCCATATGCAGCAACGTTCTGTGAATAGTCGTTGAGGAGACACTGTTGATAGCTCCTTGGTTCATCTGGGCTGTCAGTTGTTCAACAGTTGCACGTCTGCTCGCCCGTACACATCTCCGTAGCTGTCGTTCACCCCTGTCATATGCACCTCTTGGCACCTCTTGGCTACCTCTTCCCGGTAGCGAAGATGAACATGTGCTCATACAGTAGCACTTAATGTGTGCGTTTTTGAGCCCATGTTTACTATATGTTTATGATTCGAGTAATCATTACTATCATATCTCTGAATATTGACCATTCCTACTGGGACACCCTGTGTACAGGGTGTTTCAGAGTCTTCGCGTAAGAGTTCTAGGACTGACAGGCCACGTCATGGTGAACAGCTTTTGTTAGGGACAAAATGTTCGCTGAAGTTTCGCGGTGACGCTAGGCTTGTTTAATGCTGTTTATGCCCTCAGAGGCGGCAGGTCGTAAGCATTCTACAGCGTGTATACGCATTGCGTGTTTCCTATAATTCAATCATCTGCTCAATATAAAAAGGGCAAGACCCAGCAGGATTAAAGTTATTAATTCAATCCTAAAATATCTTTCCCCGCTTACAGGCACTCATTCTTAACGTTTTCTAGTTGATAACCACTCTATCAATTTACTGGGGTAGGGAGTATGCAGCACACCTGGTTGGTGGACCCTGCTAGTTCAATGAAATCTCGTCGTCCCAGAGCCGGCGAATACTAAAGAACACCTAGCGTTGCCGGGAAGTGTTAGTGAACATTTTTGTCTCTAACAGAAGTTGTTCCCCATGACGTGACCTATCAACCTTAGACGTTGATGAAAAGTCATTGAAACACCCTGTATATACACTACTGGCCATTAAAATTGCTACACCGAGAAGAAACGCAGATGATAAACGGGTATTCATTCGACAAATATATTATACTAGAACTGAAATGTGATTACATTTTCACGCAGTTTGGCTACATAGATCCTGAGAAATCAGTACCCAGAACAACCAACTCAGGCCGTAATAACGGCCTTGATGCGCCTGGGCATTGAGTCAAACAGGGCTTGGATGTCGTGTACAGGTACAGCTGCCCATGCAGCTTCAACACGATACCACAGTTCATCAAGAGTAGTGACTGGCGTATTGTGACGAGCCAGTTGCTCGGCCACCATTGACCCGACCTTTTCAGTTGGTGAGAGATCTGGAGAATGTGCTGGCCAGGGCAGCAGTCGAACATTTTCTGTATCCAGAAAGGCCCGTACAGGACCAGCAACATGCGGTCGTGCATTATCCTGCTGAAATGTAGGGTTTCGCAGGGATCGAATGAAGGGTAGAGCCACAGGTCGTAACACATCTGAAATGTAACTTCCACTGTTCAAAGTGCCGTCAATGCGAACAAGAGGTGACAGAGACGTGTAACGAATGGCACCCCATACCATCACGCCGGGTGATACGCCAGCGATGACGAATACACGCTTCCAATGTGCGTTCACCGCGATAACGCCAAACACGGATGCGACCATCATGATGCGGTAAACAGAACCTGGATTCATCCGAAAAAATGACGTTTTGCGATTGGTGCACCCAGGTTCGTCGTTGAGTACACCATCGCAGGCGCCCCTGTCTGTGATGCAGCGTCAAGGGTAATCGCAGCCATGGTCTCCGAGCTGAGTGTCCATGCTGCTGCAAACGTCGTCAAACTGTTCGTGCAGATGGTTGGTGTCTCGCAAACGTCCCCATATGTTGACTCAGGGATCGAGACGTGGCTGCACGATCCGTTACAGCCATGCGGATAAGATGCCTGTCATCTCGACTGCTAGTGACACGAGGCCGTTGGGATCCAGCACGGTGTTCCGTATTACCCTCCCGAACTCACCGATTCCATATTCTGTTAAGTCATTGGATCTCTACCAACGCGAGCAGCAATGTCGCGATACGATAAACCGCAATCGCGATAGGTTACAATCCGACCTTTATCAAAGTCTGAAACGTGATGGTACACATTTCTCCTCCTTACACGAGGCATCACAACAACGTTTCACCAGGCAACGCCAGTCAACTGCTGTTTGTGTATGAAAAATAGGCTGGAAGCTTTCCTCTTGTCAGCACGTTGTAGGTGTCCCCACCGGCGCCAACCTTGTAAGAATGCTCAGAAAAGCCAATCATTTGCAATCACAGCATCTTCTTCCTGTCGGTTAAATTTCGCGTCTGTAGTACGTCATCTTCGTGGTGTAGCAATTTTAATGGCCAGTAGTGTAATTAACAAAAACAATGAAGCATGTAGAAGACATGATCGGATGTCAGTGTAACTTCGTACACGTACACACTATCGTGGGTATGTAAATGATTAGAGTTACAATTCTCTGTGACAAGCAGAAGTGCCTTAGTGTTCCCCGTGTTTAGTGTTTTTCCTAGGCCTGATAAGCTATATAACGAGTTAGAACAGAGTCAGATTTTGAGGAAAGGGGTCTCATTATGGATCTCCATTTGCCCGATTGCTCGAATAGTTCAACATGCAGATCTGTGGGGGATTCGGATATGGCAGTGGCCCAGTGTTGGTCTGCATGGGGAACGTGAGGGCAGGCATACTCGTCCTCAAGGTTCCTGTCGACCACGTCCGGCTGCCACAAGGGAGGGTCGCTGTATTGGGCCTCAAGCACACTGTAACACCTTCATATCTGCACCTGCCATCTGAGAACAATAATGGGCTCCCTGATACATTCTGTGTCATCCGTCACCATTGGTCGGAGATTAGCTGCAGCTGGACAAGAGAATTACCCTCCCATGCATAGGAGACGTTAACACTACAACATAAACGGGTGAATTTCGAGTGGTGCTGTGTTCAGGGAGCATGGGCTGTTAATGAATGGCGTCGCATTATGTTCAAAGATGAATTGTAGTTCTACACTACCCTGGATGACCATCGTCGGCTAGTGTGGCGGCTCACTGTACGGAGGACCTATTCTTCTAATGTTTTTGCAGAGGCACAACTGTTTTACTCCTGTTTCCATGGTGTAGGCATCAGGTATGACTTCAGGTCATAGCTGGTAGTGATTGAAGAAACTCTGGCCGCACATCATAGACAGCCTGAATCCTCAGGTGTTACTTCTCATGCGACAGTTTCTTGATGTCATTGCAAAATAGGACAATGCTCGATAATACCTGGAACGTGTCTCTGTGAACTGACTCGACGCTGAGGCACTCCCGTGGCCAGTAAGATCTCCAGACCTGTCCCCGACACAACGTATGTGGAACCAGCTAGGACGTCACCCTTCCCACCCGAATCAGTGCATGTATCGAGGCCAGAGGGGGCACAAACGTCGTACTCGTAAGTGGGCTAGTGCTTCCACGTTCTTTGTAAATTTCACTATACTTTGTAAACACTGAAATAGCATTATACATGGTGGTCCATTGATAGTGACCGGGCCAAATATCTCACGAAAAAAGCACCAAACGAAAAAACTACAAAGAACGAAACTCGTCTATCTTGAAAGGGGGAAACCACATGGCGCTATGGTTGGCCCGCTAGATGGCGCTGCCATAGGTCAAACGGATATCAACTGCGTTATTTTAATTAGGAATCCCTATTTTTTATTACATATTCGTGTAGTACGTAAAAAATATCAATGTTTTAGTTGGGCAGCTTTTTTCGCTTTGTGATAGATGGCGCTGTAATAGTCACAAACGTATAAGTACGTGATATCACGTAACATTCCGGCAGTGGGGACGGTATTTGCTTCGTGATACATTACCCGTGTTAAAATGGACCGTTTACCAATTGCGGAAAAGGTCGATATCGTGTTGATGTATGGCTATTGTGATCAAAATGCCCAACGGGCGTGTGCTATGTATGTTGCTAGGTATCCTGAACGACATCATCCAAGTGTCCGGACAGTTTGCCGGATAGTTACGTTGTTTAAGGAAACAGGAAGTGTTCAGCCACATGTGAAACGTCAACCACGACCTGCAACAAATGATGATGCCCAAGTATGTGTTTTAGCTGAGGTCGCGTCTAATCCGCACATCAGTAGCAGACAAAGTGCGCAAGAATCGGGAATCTCAAAAACGTCGGTGTTGAGAATGCTACATCAACATCGATTGCATTCATACCCTATTTCTATGCGCCAGGAATTGCATGGCGACGACTTTGAACGTCGTGTACAGTTCTGCCACTGGGCACAAGAGGAATTACTGGACGATGACAGATTTTTTGCACGAGTTCTGTTTAGCTACGAAGCTTCATTCACCAACAGCGGTAACGTAAACCGGCATAATATGCACTATTGGGCAACGGAAAATCCAGGATGGCTGCGACAAGTAGAACATCAGCGACCTTGGCGGGTTAATGTATGGTGCGGCATTATGGAAGGAAGAATAATTGGCCCCCATTTTATCGATGGCAATCTAAATGGTGCAATGTATGCTGATTTCCTACGTAATGTTCTACCGATGTTACTACAAGATGTTTCACTGCATGACAGAATGGCGATGTACTTCCAACATGATGGATGTCCGGCACATAGCTCGCGTGCGGTTGAAGCGGTATTGAATAGCATATTTCATGACAGGTGGATTGGTCGTCGAAGCACCATACCATGGCCCTCGCGTTCACCGGATCTGGCGTCTCCGGATTTCTTTCTGTGGGGAAATTTGAAGGATATTTGCTATCGTGATCCACCGACAACGCCTGACAACATGCGCCAGCGCATTGTCAATACTTGTGCGAACATTACGGAAGGCGAACTACTAGCTGTTGAGAGAAATGTTGTTACACGTATTGCCAAATGCATTGAGGTTGAGCCGGCCGGAGTGGCAGAGCGGTTGCAGGCGCTTCAGTCTGGAACCGCGCGACCGCTACGGTCGCAGGTGCGAATCCTGCCTCGGGCATGGATGTGTGTGATGTCCTTAGGTTAGTTAGGTATAAGTAGTTCTAAGTTCTAGGGGACTGATGACCTCAGCTGTTAAGTCCCATAGTGCTCAGAGCCATTGAGGTTGACGGACATCATTTTGAGCATTTATTGCATTAATGTGGTATTTACAGGTAATCACGCTGTAACAGCATGCGTTCTCAGAAATGATAAGTTCACAAAGGTACATGTATCACATTGGAACAACCGAAATAATATGTTCAAACGTACCTACGTTCTGTATTTTAATTTAAAAAAAATACCTGTTACCAACTGTTCGTCTAAAATTGTGAACCAAATATTTGTGACTATTACAACGCAATCTATCACAAAACATAAAAGTGGTCCAACTAAAACATTCATATTTCTTTACGTACTACACGAATATGTAATAAAAAGGGGGGTTCCTATTTTAAAAAAACGCAGTTGATATCCGCTTGACCTATGGCAGCGCCATCTAGCGGTCCAACCATAGCGCCACCTGGTTTCCCCCTTCAAACTAGACAAGTTTCGTTCTTTGTAGTTTTTTCGTTTGACGCTTATTTCATGAGATATTTGGCCCGGTCACGATAAATGGACCACCCTGTGTATCCTCTCAACACGTGAAGTTTCAATTCAGTATACCCAGAATTTTTGGCTTCCCTCAACAATAAAATACTTTGATGAGATAGGTGATACCCAATTTATTGCCTACTGCACTCGTGAGGACTTGAAGTACAGTAGAATCAAAGTCGTGGCATATCAGGAGTACTGAGTAATATGCCGAATTCCTTTGATTTGTGTGCTGCTTATAAAATATTTAGTGTCGTAGTGTTATAAAAGTTTGTAGCTGTACAGCCGTTTTTATTAATGAAGTACTGGATGACGATGTACTAACTTTAGGGAATGCATGAAGTGAGGGATTCGAAGATTTGCAGCCACCCCAAGATGATGGATGCCCTCGCTCTCTATCAATCAGAGCAACTCGAAGGCTCCGTGGCCAGCTCTGATTAATAGCAGTGAAACCCAGATACCCTCTCTACAATGCTATTTGTCATACGTTCCAGGGTATTCACTTAATTTATCGTGGACATTTTTGAGTAAACTTACATAACAATAAAAAACAACTTTGTTTGTACAACTGATAGCCGTTGCAGAGGTCGTAGCGTTTGTTGCTAGTGAACACGTAACACCGGACAGCTGCCGCCGCTCGCTGCATCGAACGCACCCTCTGCAGCGCGAGATACTGATACGAAAATAATTTTAGAGAGATCTGCTATTACTGGCGCCTCAGAAAGTGAAATAAATTGTCATTGTTCTCTCAGGGGATGTAGACTTTTAGTAAAAGGAGGAAATGCGGAACACAAATTACACAACGAGTGGCCTTCAACGCCACGTTTGATTTTCAGTACTGCAACCGTTTAGCACTATATCACGGTCACGTACCGCAACGGATTGCTTGAAAGAAAGAGAACTTTTTTTTCTTTGATGAACTGCTGCAGCGTTAGCAGCTTTTGTATACTGCCGGACTGTGGCAGACAAGTGTATTCTCTTCCTGCCCAGTGGCTAATTCTTTTATGAAAGAGTGTGCGCCATATAACCATAGCCTACTCGGGAATACATAGCCCAAGTACAATGCCACATTAATCCGATAACTTTTATTTGTTTATTAATGTAACTTTATTTTTCTACGTCTATGAATGTGGATCTTGTGGATCTCAAACGAAGCCACCACTTAGATATTTTTTTTCCGAGGACTGTACATGATCTCACTGGACAAAATTTAATCACCTGACATACAAAAACACACTGGTTGTTTTGAACGCTGTTTATAATGTAGAACTGGTACCGAGAAGTCATATCACCCTCCACCACTGACATGGAAGTGAAGTGAAGTAAAGTGGTGTATGTGCGCCAGTCCGTTGTACGGAATTAGCGCAATAAGATGAGTCGACAGAGAGACGCGAAAGAATTGCAGAAAGGAGCTGTAGTGTTTGGACGTGCCCATGATCACACTGTGAGTGAAGTTGCCCAATTTGGTTATGCATCAGTACGGTCTGTCCAAGGTGTCTTCAAGGAATGATGTACAGGTTGGGGTAAATAAAAGTGGCCGGAGAACAGAATTTCAGGGTACTAAGAAACGCAGCAGAGAAAAGGAAATACAATACTAACCTGACTATCTCTTCAAACTTCTGGGCCCTGCTCAAAAAAGCTGCTGAAGGCGGATAGAAGCTGGACTGCTGGAATTGCTGCAATCTCATCCGAAATGTTCTGCCACAGTTCTCGAACACTATGAGGGTGTTGCGATACACCTTAGTTTGGATGTCTCCTAAAAATAATCGCATATTGACAGATCAGGTGACCTGGCTGGCCAGCTAGGGCCGCGACCAGACTGACCTCTACTAAAAACTGTCAGGTGTGAAGATTGTGTAAATGTGCTCCAAAGTTACTCTATCCTGTTTTCCTCCTCCGTTAATGCTGCCGCAAATGGTTTCAGAATGCTAGCAATGTAACGCCCTGAAGTCAGCGTCTGATAAAAGAAGATGGGACTAATAATGCGGCGTGCAGACACTGCATACCAAACCCCGGCCTTCTGATCGTGAAATGGCGTTTCGTAGAAGTTATGCGGATTCACCGTTGCCTAGAACCTGTGATTTTGTGAGTTGACATAACCACTCAGGTGAAACCAAGCTTCATCAGATACAAAGAACAGGTTCATGTCCAAGCCATTCATTGTTATCTCAATGAACAGGCACTCACAAAACTAGAGGCGCTGAGCAGCATCTGCTGGTTTTAATGCATGAACAACAAATACTCGGTAGGGATGCATGTGCAGGTTCAGGTGGAGTATTCATTCGTCTGCATGATCGACGTGATATGCCGGTCTCGTCGGGTTCATTTGGTAGGACTCTGAAGCATTTTCTGGTGAACTGCTGCCCCCTTCGCACGGCTCCACTCACACTGACACAGCCCGCACTACGCTCTGAACCGGTGCGGATTACGTGGTGGGTGTACACGGGGTGTGCGCGTCACGGGTGCGGTTAAATGGTTCAAATGGCTCTGAGCACTATGGGACTTAAAATCTGAGGTCATCAGTCCCCTAGACTTAGAACTACTTAAACCTAACTAACCTAACGACATCACACACATCCATGTCCGAGGCAGGATTCGAACCTGCGACTGTAGCGGTAACGCGGTTCCAGATTGAAGCGCCTAGAACCGCTCGGCTACCGCGGCCGGTGGGTGCGGTTATACGCATACATTCACGTCCAGTCGTACGCACTACGCCGGGCCACTGTTATTTACTCCACCCTCTACAAATGGCTCTGAGCACTACGGGACTTAACATCTATGGTCATCAGTCCCCTAGAACTTAGAACTACTTAAACCTAACTAACCTAAGGACAGCACACAACACCCAGCCATCACGAGGCAGAGAAAATCCCTAACCCCGCCGGGAGTCGAACCCGGGAACCCGGGCGTTGGAAGCGAGAACGCTACCGCACGACCTCGAGATGCGGGCCCCACCCTGTACCTCTCTGGGCCATGTGACATGGCGTAGGAACAGTTGTCATAAAATACCCTAAACGACAGAGATCGGAGAATGGTATCACATCCTGTCAGTGACGATCGGATTCAAACCCAACAGGAATTGCCGCTGTCAGTGAATGGAGGCCCACCTGAACCAGTTTTATAGCGAACATTTGCGAAGGGAACTGTATGAAATAGACATCTGGATCGGGTGCCTCGCAAAAGGCCATTTCTCAAAGCGGCACATAAAACTGCACTTCTTCAGTGGGCCAAAGTACACAGGAACTGGCAGTAGCTTACTGGAGGTGTTTAGTGTGGTCCGACTAGTCACGATTTTGCGCCTTTTCAAATGATGCAAGGCGTCGACTGCAACGATGACCCAACGAACCGTTTAACCCGCTGTGTGCGAAGGTGTAGTTCATATCAGAAGTATTTCTGTGATTATGTGCGCTGTGGCGCACCCACCGCGGAGCGCCGGAGGCCGAATGTCTGCCTTCCGCACAATTGAAACGCTCGCTGCTCCATTGCAGCTGCGACAGCTCCAAGAAGTCAGCAAGCAGACCATTAGAAGGCGACGCCGGCGGTCGCGCCAAAATTTCAATCGTCGCACGCAGCTAGCATCGGCGTGCGCCAATCAAACTAAGAAGCCAATCAAAAAAGTGTGGTACTCCACACATCGAGGATTTAAGTTCGCGCTGGGTCAGCAGAAGGCCACAAGTCAGTCAGGTTGGAGCCCTGACAAGTGTTTACTTGCGAGTATGTGCGCGCCTTTCGTTACGGTCACGAGTTCTGCTCAGCGGTGTTTAGTAATAGTGTCTGAGTCGACGGTGATTTGTCATTCGCTTTCTAAGGCACCGTTGTGTTTCGTAAGTGTCCCGTTCTACAGAGGGTTTATAGGCGACAGGAGTTAGTGTATTTTGTCTGCAAGGGCCCTGACTACGTCAGCTGGGGCGAGGCAAACCATGAATAGGGCCAAAGACAGGAATCCGCGGCTAGGCCACTCTTCTGCCGCCACTTTGGGCAGCAATGTGACAGCGGCCGATCGACGTCCATCCTGCCAAGCTGTCGGATGCGCCGATACTGACACCACCCGACAGGCTAAGGACTGGGCACACTTTGTCTCCCGCCACAAGTCACCTGTGACCACTGACCGATCTTCCTCTTCGTCATCCGACGATACTCGTGGCCGCCTGGTGACAGTCACGCCATGTCGGCCCCCAATATTGATACAACCAACCACCATGTAGACGCTAGGTCGAGTGCTGTTTCGTCTACACCATCTCTTCGGCCTATGGGCCTTCTGGAGACTCCGATGCTGTCGGTCCCCCTCCCCCCGTGGTCGAAAATCTAAACTGCCATCCGCTCGCACCCATCGCAGCCGTCGTGATTCAGATTCAGATGCCTCCACACCTGGAGCAGCTGCACTTGTTGGTGCCATGGACCAGGAAATGGGTCCCCCTCTCAAACCCACTCCTCAGAATGCGTCGCCACCACCACCACCAAAGAAGGAAAAGCTCCCTCCTATCGTGGTTTAAAACCCACGAACTACATAAAACTGAACACCGAACTTCAATGACTTATTGCAGACAAACTGCAGGCAGTTTAGCCGGCCGCGGTGGCCGAGCGGTGCCAGGCGCTTCAGTCCGGAACCGCGCGACTGCTACAGTCGCGAAGTTCGAATCCTGCCTCGGGCATGGATGTGTGTGATGTCCTTACGTTAGTTAAGTTTAAGTAGTTCTAAGTTCTAGGGGACTGATGACCTCAGACGTTAAGTCCCATAGTGCTCAGAGCAATTTTGCAGGCAGTTTACCACAAAGACCATGTCAAGTACCTGCTTGACACAAAGGACGATTATCTCAAAGTCCTCAACTTTGTGAGATCAACAAGGGCTATGGACTACTACACTCATCATGCTTCTGGTGACAGACAAACTAAAATCGTCATCAAACATTTTCCTTGCGAATTTACAGAAACAGACGTCAGGGATGAAGTACTCCGTCTCTAGTTTCTGAACCCTTTGGTCTACCAATACAACAAGAGGGGCTCTGAGATCCGGTAGTTAATCCCTACACCCACCCATGTTGTCTCCCTTACTAGGAGAGAGGACATCGAAAGCATTTACCACACCAGGTATCTCCTGTGCACCAAGGTGCGTATTCAATTATATGAAGGCTGCAACGGCCCCTCCATCTGCTGCAGATGTCAATGATTGCGACATACCGGCAATTACTGCTCACTGCCTTTCCGATGCGTCAAGTGTGCTGGCTCGCATGTGTCGGAGAAATGCAAACTCCTGGCTTCAGAAAAACCCACTTTGGCCTGCTGTTTGGACACCATTCATGACCCCCACCATCCGGATTCCTCGAAGGGCTGTCCTGTATACCAGAAAGCGATGAAGTCTTCCAGCCCTCCATGAAGGAAACCAAGGGCTAATCGGCCACCCCCGCCATAGGGGGACTGCACCCCATAAACCTGACAACCATCATACCACAGATGCTCAGGCATCTGACGCATCTGATCCAGGAACGCCCTCCAGCTCCATCCCCTGTAACCATCTTTGCTGCTGCAGCTCAGTCTACTTCTCATCTGCCTCCTGTGATGAATACCAGCACTCACCAAACAGAAAGACTGTCTGCAGCCTCCTCACGATGACCTGTAGACGTGCCCTAGACCTCCATTGCAGCACCGTCTCCACCAGTCACCACACCCACCCCTTCCCACCGAAGGGTCAAGCAGCCCATCCAGAATATTCACCCAGTGGTGGAGACAGATGCTTCTTTTCGGGATGACATGAGAGAGATCCCCCAGGTCATCTCTCTGTTCATGCAGCCCCGCATCAGGGCTGTCATTCGTGAAACAGCTCAAAAGATCAGTCAATTGGAGGACAGAGTCAAAAAGGTCGTCATCCTTGTTGACGGGTCAGCCAGATATTATTATAATGGCGAATCACCCACTGCACAACCATCAGCCCCCTCAGGATCTAGTTGTCTGTATTTTTAATGCTAATGGTATTAAGCATATGAAGACTGAACTGAACTTCTTCCTTTAGAGCCACAATGTGGACATTTTATTTGTCTCTGAAACCCGCCTCAGACCTGCAGACGATTTTCGACTCTGCAACATGATTTGCTATATCACTGACCAATTCCATTGCTGAGGTGGTGGCATGGCAATATTCGTACATAAGACACTAATCTACAATCATGAGGCTCTCTAATCACTAGAACATATAGAGGCCACGGCGGTCACTGTTGCTACCTGCCTTGGTGCTGTTACTTTTGCTGTGCGTATTTGAGCCCTAACCTACCACTTCTTGAAGCAGACCACCATATATTGACGTCATTGACAAACTCATTTTTGAGGCAGATCTCGGCACCAAGAATCTGGCTTAGCATTCTCGCGTTGCTAATTCCAAGGAGAACTCCACCTTGAACTGGAAGATCCTCTGGCACTCTTGGTCTATCGCCCTCACACTCCCACCCATATAGCAGTTCACTCCGACTGCCATCTGGACGTTTTGGATGTGGCCATTTTGGAGAACACTGCAATGCAGTTTCCGTTGGAAACACTCCACGAATTGGCCTCTGACCACAACCTAGTGCTCCTGCACCTTGCTGATGTCATTATGCCTTTAGACATCCGTTCTACCTTGACCATCATGGATTGAGACATTTTTTACGGGATCGTCAACACCACCGGGTAAAACCTAGACCTGATGACATCTGCCAATCTGGTTAGCGCAGTTGATTACCTAACCACGAAAATCCAGAAGGCAATGATGCTTCTACTTCCATTGTCCCAAGGGCTTTAACCCCTGTCTCTCCTACTGCATGAACTGAAAATCCAGAAGAAGAGCTACTGCTTATCCCTCAGGATAAGCGTCACATGAGGCATCTCCAACGCGAATTCTGCCACCACCTTGCCGATTGGACAATGGAACAATGGGAGGACAAGATGTCTGCCTTTCTCCTCCAACATAAATGAGAATGGGCTGTCATCCGACCCCTACGGTGCTCCACAGTGAGGATCAACCATCCCATCTGCACAGCGAATGACTTAACTTATGATGCCCTCCATGTGGTAGAAGCTCTGGCTGATGCATGTGAGGCCCAAAACCAATTCCTCGTCCAGGACCTTATGGCTGATGAACTCCAGGATGAATGCGATATTATGGTGGCCATCACTGCTTTCAGACAAAGACTCACTTTATGTCCCTGGCAGAAGTCCATTGGATCATACGGCAAAAGCATGGGCAGTCGGCACCAGGTTTGGATGGCATTTTACATGAACACCTCCATTGGATCCCACGCAAGCCACTGGTCTTATTTACCGACATCCTGAACTGCTGTCTCACACCCAGCCTTTTCCCCCACAGTAGAAACAGGCCAAACTGTTTACAATCCCCAAGACCTTGAAGGATCCTAAGGATCCATTAGCCTTCTGAATACCATGGCACCGGTCCTAGAATCTTCGATCTTCCACTGCATTTCCTAACTTCTGGCAGTGGCTGGGACAGTCTGCCCAGAACAGTTCAGATTCTCTTCCAACTTGTCACCCAAACTCAAAGTTCTTAGGATCAAAGACCATATCAGCAAGGGCTTTAGCTCCACCATGTTGATGCCAGCAGTTTTCCTGTACCTGTAAAACACATACAACAAGATTTGACAGGGCAATCTCGTGTACAAAATGCCCACACAAACGACCATCCCAGACATCTATATCAAGGTCATGGATGATTTCCTCCATGATAGTACCTTTTTGGTAACTCAGCAAGGGAAATGCTCAAGCTTGCACCACATGTCAATGGGTAACCCTCAAGTCTCTGTGTTGTCTCTCATCCTCTTTAACATTTATGTTAATGATATGCCAGTCATCCTGCACTGCCACCTGGGGCAATACCCCAATGACACACAGCGCTCTATATGACCAGCCACAACATGGACCAGCTCACTGCTCGTCTCCAGAGGCAGGTGGACGCAACAGCCACCTGGTGTCATTCAAACAAGATTGCCCTCAATGCCACCAAAACTACGGCAGTCTGTTTCACCAAACAGCACCCAATCCTCCATCACAACATCACTATTGCAGGTGTCCACGTCCCATCGTCCCCGATGCCAAACATCAAGGTGCCGAGATGGATAAAAAACTGCTTTTCCATCGACAATCAGAAACGTCACCCAAAGAGGACAGACGCTGATAAAAGAACTGTACCTGCTCCTTAACAGCAGGGAACTGACCTCAGACACCAAGCTCCGGTTGGTTATTCAACCTTCCCTCACTTATGGCTCCTCCGTGTGGGGTACGATTAGTGTCTCCCAGAGCAGACCCCTCCAGCACCTGCAAAATAAGGTGCTTTGGTGGAGTCAGTGTGCCTCTCCACTCATGAGGGTTGTTACTCTATATGAGAAGACAAGCATAGTAACTCTAAGGACATCCATTCGAGAGAAGGCAAGGTGTTTCTGTGACAAAGTGGATGCCCTGTGTGACACAGTCACTGGCTTACACCGCATTCCCACTACTACTCCCTGGCACTGGAATCACCACCCTGTTGCTCTCACCATCCTCAAGGAATCAGGTTCAGATCGTGGCTAACGATAGCCCTGTTTTGGCCACTAATAATCTGTCAGTCTTGATATAACCAAACAATATGTGACATCAATGATATGACCCTTAGTATCACTACCTATGTAGTTGTGTTCCCTCTTGCCCGCTACCTTGACTTCCATCATCAGAAGGCGGTAGAGGATTCAAGTCCCACCATCACAACTTAAATGTGCACTCCAATTAGGTCATTGTGCTGTAGAAAGATTTACCCTTACATCCAGACAGTAAGACTGCCATCTACCAGTGATGCAGTGATAGTGTACCCCCTCCACAAAAAAGGAAAAAAAGAAGAAAATTAAAAACAGAAGACAGTGACATTGAAAGCCCAGGGCCAATGAATTTTAACAGAGCTGCCACAGCTCACCCAAGACATCATGTGCCCATGGACTGGCTTCTACTAGTTTAGTGCATCTGGACCTTATTATTGTTTTGGTGATTGTAGGTAGTAACAATAAATTTTCACTACTTGTGTTCAGCATGGACTTAGCATCCACAATGAGTAGGCTCCATAGCGGCTTGTCAGATCTTTAACTTTTATTGTACCAGTTATATCCTATAGTAAGGGGCTTGATTATTTGTTTCCCAGTTATAGACATTTTGCAAGACTGTGTTGTTTACTACAGTTTTCATGAATAGCTCTTCTTGCCACTGTAAATTTTCTAAAGTATTTAATTTCTATGGCATTAAATGATTAGTTTTGGAAGCCAGATCAAGAAACATTTTTTAGTGTTGTTAATATTCAACTAAAGGCTCAGAACTGTGTATATTCAACATAATTGTGTCCATAAATATTTTACAGTTTAGGTTCTGCATATCAGTTATGTCAGACATAATATTTTGGGTATGTTTTTGTACAATGAATTAGATGCACTCATTGACATTTAGTAGAACATGAAACAAGATGTTTATTTCAGTATTCTCAGCAACAAAGTGTTGTCTTTTCTTCTACATCTTCATGATCAGAGTGCTGTGGACACAACAGAGTTCACAGGGCTGCATATATACATTTCTGGTTCAATGAGGTTTCAGGTATAACCTATCGCAACTTGAATTGCCTACCAATTACCAAATCTTAATACCATAGAAACTGTGTGCAGCTGTTTGGAGCAGTGGCTGAACATCATTGCGATTTAGTTGCTCTTCAGGATCTAATTGTCAACAAGTGGCTTCAGCTGGATATGACACCTAACAAACTTATAGACTCACTTCCTCACCAAATTGAGATCATAATGTAGGTTAGCAGCAGTTCTATATGGTATAAGTGTGATGTCTTCAGGGAGTGACTCATTTTTTATCCTGTGTTACAACAACAATCAGTTTCACTAGCGAAGTATCGTGCCTGGAAGACAGGGTCGCACTATGTATTTGTAGAAATGGGATATAGTGAAAGAGGAGACTGGTAGAACTAGAAAGGAACAGGAGCAAATAGCAAGGGTAGATGGCACATTAGTAACCGATGGGCACAGCGTGGCAAATCTATTTAACAAGTACTTTATATCTGTTACTGATAGAATGGGATTGTCAGGATCAATAAATAATGCCCTTGAATATCTGAAACTAGCCTTTACAAATAGCTTCAGGTACATGAATCTGTCACTCACTTCACCAAAAGAAATAACTTCCATAATAAAATCTTTAAAAACAAAGCATTCTAGTGGTTACGATGAAATATCAACAAAGTTAATCAAGGCATGTTCTTGTGAGTTTAGTACAATTCTAAGTTAATTGTGTAACCAGTCAATTATAACTGGGACATTTCCTGACTGGCTAAAATATGCAGAGGTTAAGCCTCTATTCAAGAAATGGGATAAAGGGATACCATCAAACTACAGACCGATTTCACTTTGCCAGCATTCTCAAAAATTTTAGAAAAAGTAATGTACAGGCAGCTTCTCAACCATCTGCCCACAAATAACATATTATCAAGAACACAGTTTGGATTTCTGAAGGGTTCTGATATCGAGAAGGCTGTTTACACCTGCAGTGAAAATGTACTTAATTCATTAAATAACAAATTACAAGCAACAGGTCTTTTCTGTGATTTGACAAAGGCATTTGATTGTGTGAACCACAACATCCTTTTAAATAAATTAGAATTCTATGGTGTCACGGGTAGTGGTGCAAAATGGTTCAAGCCATACCTCGCTAACAGGAAACAAAGGGTGTCAGTGCAAGAGACTAGTGAATTAAGTCATCAGTCATCATCAGACAGGGAAGAAATTACATGTGGTGTCCCACAAGGATCCATCTTAGGGCCATTGCTTTTCCTTGTGTGCATTAATGATCTCTCATCAATTACACTGCCAGAAGCAGATTTCATTTTGCTTGCAGATGACACAAGTATTACAATAAATAGTATGTTGAGTGTAGTTCTAGAAAGATCTGCTAATGATATTTTCATGGATATTAATAAATGGTTTAAATCCAACTCACTGACATTAAACTTCAAAAAGACTCACTATATGCAATTCAGAACCTGTAAGAGGTTTCCACCCAGCATATGCATAAAGTATGAAGAAGAGCAGATTGAAGAGGTTGACAGGCTTACATTACTGGGATTACAACTTAATAACAAATTCAGTTGAGAGGAGCACACCACACAACTGCAGAAACGCCTTAACAAATCTGTATTTGCAATTCGAGTGTTAGCTGACATAGGTGACATAAAAATGAAAAGGCTTGCATACTTTGCCTACTTTCATTCCATAATGTCATATGGTATAATATTTAGGAGTAACTCTTCAAGTCAAACAAAAGTTTTCAGAGTCCAAAAGCGTGTAATACATATTATTTGTGGAGTAAATTCACAGACGTCCTGTAGAAACCTTTTCGAAGAACTGGGTATACTAACTACTGCCTCTCAGTATATTTACTCCGTAATGAAATTTGTCCTAAATAATATATCTCTTTTTTTCTGACAAACAGCTCAGTTCATACATACATACATACAATACCAGGAACAAAAATGATCTGCACACGAACTTAAAAACACTTACTTTAGTTCAAAAAGGGGTCCACTACTCAGGAACACTCATCTTCAATAATTTGCCAGAAAACATAAAAAATTAGATACAAATAAAGATCAGTTTAAAAGAAGCCTGAAAGACTTACTAGTGGCCAACTCCTACTCCACTGACGAATTTTTTAATAGAAACAAATTATGTATTGTTCCATTAAGTTTCGGGTGTGCAGCCGCAAGAAATCTCCTTCTTCTTCTAATATTTCAGCTGTATACCGTCCAGCCATCTTCACTGTGAGTCCCAAGACTGCTGCTCCAGTGCTCGCTTCGTCCCTTTATACTCGTGCACTGGAGCAGCAGTCTTGCGACTCACTCTGAAGATGGCTGAACAGTATACAGCCGAAATATTAGAAGAAGAAGAAGAAGAAGAAGAAGAAGAAGAAGGAGATTTCTTGCAGCTTCACACCCGAAACTTAATGGAACAGTCTTTGTGCCGCCAAAACCTGAAGATTCAAATGATGTATTGTATATATTCATACTATTAGTATTGTTATTTCAGCCTAAAAAAAAAAATTGACATGTTCCACGTCCATGAGAACCTCCTCAGCATGGATCTATGGAACAAAAAACTAATCTAATCTAATCTAGAGTCATTTTTGGAAATTACAAGTCTCAGACCAGCCACCAGAGCAGAATGACTTGAAGCGGCTCTTGATGATTACAACAGAAGAGAATAAAAATAAAACATGCGAGATCTTTAATGCGAATTAATACAATCAGAGATGTATTTGCTAATAAGGAGTGTGGAGAAACACTATAGATTCCTCTCAGAAAAATTTGTCTCTTGACAAAAGATTTTTCACCCTCCCCATAATAGTAACACTTCTATGAGCCTCGATGACATTAAAGATTCACTGTTCAAGCCAACTGTTAGGGAGCTAGCAATATTGAGGGGAGATGATTGATTCAAAATATAAAGTTTCTCTCTGATGATGATGTGACTGAGAATTCGACAAAGCAGTGAAAGCTTAACTTACAACTAGAGGAGAAAAGTAGTGGTAGTAGGTGTGGTTTTTTGTATTTTGGTTGTTGCTAGTACTGACTCTACATGACGTCAACTAATAGGAATGCTACGTAACAGGGATATTGGTAGCACAATGTTAGTGATCATTGTCCTGATTAAAATAGATAGGGCCTATTGGAAAGGCCTTGCTGCCTTGGTTTTGAGTGGTAACAGCATCTTCCAGTGTACTATACATATGCTCTAGACTCCACATAAAAATTATACAGCCAACATTATACACAGGTCAACATAGGCTAATTATCCATTAATGGTTTTTATGACTTTTTGTGGGACTACATGTTTCCAACAGGACAGCCATACCTATAAGTGAAAGTTACGTTCATATTTTGTAACTGTGAGCATAAATGTTCTTTGTAGCACATGTGCATGTGTGCCCTTCCTGGCTACAATGGTAGTCGGTGCAAGGACCTTAGAAGCTGATCAAGGTAGATCATATCATCATCAACTTCCAAAAATTATGTAATACACCTTAACTGTCTTTTTGCCTGCCCTAGCTGCTGCTGGGTGCAGTAGCTGCAACTGTTGGTGTTGTTCGTTGCCCACATCTGGCTGCTGGCAGCACCATTAGCTCTGGTCAGTGTTGCTTCCTGACATCGGAATGTCCTTATTAGGCATCCTACATCTCTTCTGATTGCAGTTTCATGAGTTTTGATGTTATTGCTAATACTGGCCTTAGACTGACTATTGTCTTGGTTAATGTTCACAACGTTGCTTCCCCGATAATCAGTGGTGAAGGCATGTTGTATCTGTATTCTGCCTGCCACAATTTTCAGTGCCCATGAGTCTCACTAATACTCGATTTTGGTGCTCTCCTCATGTGGCCTTCTTACGGAATGCCCTAGACTGAGTGGAGTCTGTGAATAATTCCTTTTATCTTCTGGAGGTCATTGCCTCCATGCATAATGGTTATTACCCAAGATCAGAAAATGCGACTCTGGACAGTTTGAGTCCATAAGACTCCTAGCTGTGAGCGAGCCTGGATTTAGTTCTGGAGGGAGACACCATTTGCTAATGTCTAATGTCTCCTGTCCGTGCACTCACCTCCCCCCCCCCCCCCCTTTCTACACATAAACCTAAATATAACTTGCTGTCATACTCAATTTTTGCATACAAGAGTTGCCTATGAGTTTAGTAATAATAATAACAATAAAATATATTAAATGTTTTAGTACAGTAGTAATAATTTATAGTAAGATTGTTTAGATCACTGCTTAGTACATTGCAATGGAGGGACACTGTGGGAATGAGTTCAGATAATGAAATTATCTCAAGGTAACTGATAAGATTAAGGGGTATCATATTACATTTCCAGTGTCAGGTTATGCTTGAGTTAATTTGATGAATTATATTCAGACTCTCCCCTCTCCCACCCCCTTCCCCTGGATCCGACACCCAGTGCCCCACCACATTCCCCCCACTCCCTTTAATGTCACATTTTTATTACTGGAACAAATTTGTGGCAAACACAATCTTTTTCTGTGCACAGCAGTGAAAGAATTAGGTTTGTTATAAACAATAATAAAAAATTAAGTTCTGGATTATTAACAGTAGTTTTCTCTCTTTATAGTTCAAACACATGAGCCCCATCATTGTGTATCCTGTAGTGAAAGGATCAGGTTCTTTTGTAAATAACAATGATATAAAAAATTAATTTATGGCTTCTTATAAACAAATTTCCTTTTGTCATGAATCTGGATGAGGAATCACATGCTGACCTCCAAGTGTGGCATTTTTTCTTCGCTCTGTGTATTATATTTACAGCAGTCTATGTAATTAAAAAAAAAAAATTGTACCATCTTTACTTTCAGTATAAAAGATTAACATGTCTTCTACACAGTCAGTTTATTGGTATCAACCATCCACATTAACAAAGTTATGATGCTTGATGCTAAACCCAATAAATGCAGAGTGACGGTATTTGTTGTTAACTTCTATGAGCGCAGTCAGCATATATTCCAATCTATTACCACTGATTCATCTGTCCGTACTTTGAATACAGCCATTACTTTGCTCTCAAAGGAGAATAGTGACAATTTTAAAGTGTTCAAGAAATTTGCTTGACTCAGACATCTTAGATATAATGGAACTAATTATCTCTGAAAATGTTACAGTGCTTCAGCTGAAGGGCTATGGCTTCAACAAGAAGGATCTTGTTGCTGCCTGCTTATTACATGTTAAAATGGCTGAAATCTAGAAATATGTGTAAAGTGCTTTTATAGATTTATAGGAAACTTACAGAAAGATATCATAGTTTAAATACTATAAACTGTTATTTGTTCCCTAAACAACTTATAACATTGTAATGTAATATTTCACAAAGATTTAACTTTGCTGCCTCAAGTACTTAAGAGCCTAAGTATGAGCTCTATTACAAACATTATGATGTAAATGCATAGTGTCAGATTGATGGCCTTCCTTCTATTGAACTGCACTTCACAGGTTGTAAAAAGGAAGAAGAAATAAATAAATGATTTTTCTTTCTAAAAATAATAAACATGTGTAGACTTCATAGTTTTGAAAGTTGGTTAGATTATTGTAATGGGAACCTAGTTCTGTTTAGGAATAGAGTAGATGTGGCTGTATCTCATTCATTCTATGGTCATCAGACACTATTCTACATAGGCTACAGATATCACTGGCAGTGGCAGTTGGTGGCAGTGGCACTGGAGGCTCGTGTGCGTGAGCACCAACTCTTGGTAAGTAGCAAATGTTTGTGTGCAGGCTTATTCTTTGAAGAATAAGGATAGCATTTGCATAGTGGTCAGGGGATGGGGTGGAAAATAAGAACAAGCTTGTAAGACATATTATTCTTTATTTATGTATATACATTGTCATAATATTTTTCTACAGTAATTGTGTTGTGCAATATTTTGTGAACAATTACATTCTATTTGCTGAGAATTTGGCCTGTATAGCATTCAAACCTGTGGGCTATAGTGGTCTCTTAAATATGGCCTGTTCAATGATACATCTTCAAACAAGATTCTGACCATTATTGAGTAGTTAGTTTGCAATAAGTCAACATCACATCTATAGTTCTAAACTAGTGCTTACCTTATTTGGTCATTGTTGGTCTCATTGTCCTCCATAAATTATGATGCAAGTCCCAAATCATTGTCCTTGCACCAAGGAATTTTAAATGGTCAGAGAATTGTTATTCAGGTAACTTCTGATAATTATTCCAATAAATGCAGTTTCCAAACTTTGAAATATATATATTCTTCAGTATTTCCACATGCAGCACTAATAACATATAATGCTTTTGCCTTCAGCAGTACTACAAAACAATAATACATTGTTTGCAACAACTCTTCTGCCAAGTGTGTACATTCCACAACACATTTCCACCAACTATCTGTACCTCCCTCTATACCAACAGGAACAGTGATCTCATGTAGGGTTCAAAGAGTTTATAACACTATTGGTAATAATTGCTGATACAACACAGAAACCATAAAATGGATTTACATGAATCTAAGTGAAATGCTTCAACATTAAGTTAAATATACAGGATAAAAAAATTAAGTATGGATAACTCATTTTTATGCATGTGTATATATCAAAATTACGCTCATCAAACTGAAAAAAATTGATACCCACAGATATTGTACAGGGTGTGACAAATAAGTAGCCTGTATGAGTGGATACAATTTGTGGCAGCATTAATGGAGGAGGAAAAGACCAGTTACTTCCAACAGGATGGAACAACTGCCCATACAGCTTGGAGCACACTTATGCTATCTTCATGCCTGACAGAGTTGTTAGCAGAGCTCAGTCTGGTCACAGCCCTAGCTGTCTGTCCACCCGTCTCATCTGATCTGTCAGTGTACAACTACTTTGCATGGGCATTCCTCAAGTCTAAGATGTATCACAACAACCCTCCAAGTACTCAGGAACTGCAGCAGAACATTTTGGATGAGATTGCAGGAATTCTAGCATACAGCTTTGATTTGTCTTAAGTAATTTGCAGACCAGAGCTCAAAAGTGCCAAGAGCTGAATGGTGGTCACTTTAAACATCTGCTACAGTCTGTTTAGTACTGTATTTCCTTTCCTCTGCTGTGTTTCTTTGTACCCTGGAACTCTGTTCTCTGAGCCACTCTTTTTTGTCCCACCCTGTATGTTTCTCATTATATTATTGGCTTGATTGCATTACACAACTCGCAAAACTCGACACGTAAGCATTTATGGGTGGGAATCTACTACTTCCATGATGCAAAAAGTAAAATAAAAGAAATATATAAATTTTTCATGAAAACCATGTTACAAAATTACCAAAATTAAATTTTACAAAAGTTTTACAATAAATTGTGTTTTATCCCATGGATATTGTTCCACTGTACATCCTTCACTCCCTTCTGCTGAAGTGCAATATCAGTAGTCTCTTATATCACTGAGTTGTCATCTATTTGCCTCACACCATGTTTTTTGGCATCAATACACAGAACCAAGTTTCCTAACACAAGTAACAACAGTTTACATTCAGTAACTTAATTGGAGATCTTGAATTAATATACAAATATATCAGAAAATTATTTGAGGTGAAATTTCTCAACAGCATCATAAGTTTCCAACAAAACAGGCATGGTAATTTAACAATTATAGGAAATGCTTCAAATGTATGCAGTTCAGTGGTTTCAGTATGTTCAATTGATAGACAAATAACTGCAAATAAACATAAACTGAGGTGACAAGTCATGTGATAGTGAACACACAATACAGATGGTGGTAGCATTATGTACACAAAGTAAAAAAGGGCAGTGCATTGGAAGAGCTGTCATTTATGCTCAAGTGATTCATGTGAAAAGGTTTCAGACATGGTTATTGCTGCATAATGGTCATTAACAGACTTTGAACACAAAATGGTAGCTGGACCTAGATGCATGGGACAGTCTGTTTTGGAAATTGTTAGAAAATTAAGTATACTGATTCTGAGATCCAGTGTCAAGAGTGTGCTGAGAATACCAAATTTCAGGCATTACCTCTCATTATGGACAATGCAGTGGTCAATGGCCATCACTTAATGACCAAGAGTGGCAGTGTTTGCTTAGATTTTTCAGAACTAACAGATAAGCAACACTCCATGAAGCAGCTATAAACATGATTGTGGGACATACAATGAATGTCTCTGTTAAGATAGTGCAGCAAACTTTGAGATTAATGTGCTAAGGTAGCAGATGACCAACGCAAGTGCCTTTGCTAAAAGCACAACACGGCCTGTAGTGCCTCTCCAGGGCTCATGATCATATTGGTTGGATCCTAAAGGACTGGAAAATTGTGACTTGGACAGACGAGTCCTGATTTCAATTGGTAAGAACTGATGGAAGGTTTAGCATGGTGCAGACCCCAAAAAGCCATGGACTCAAGTTATCAACTTGGACTTCAAGTTCCCAAACAACAAAGGAATTTTTATGGATGACAGTGCACCATGTCAGTGGGCCACAATTGTTCACAATTGGTTTGAAGAACATTCTGGACAATTCAACAGAATGACTTGGCGACCTAGATTTCCCAACAGGAATCCCACTGAACTTTTATGGGAGACAATTGAGAGATTAGTCCATGCACAAAATCCTGCACAGGCAATATTTCCACAATCATGAGTGGGTATAGAGGCAGTATGGCCCAATATCTATGCAAGGGGCTTCCATGACTTTTTGAGCCCATGGTACATTGAGTTACTGAATTATGCCAGGGCTCTAAAACACTTGAAGAGCTGTGAGCACTTGGTCATCTTTGCTAGTGTGAAACACATCTCTTCTGCTGAACAAGTGCTCATAGATCTTAAGGTATGCATTTTAGGGCCCTTATTTACTAGACCTTTTTTCTTGTTTTGGTGTAAGGAACCTATGCCTAAAGTTTGTAGGAGGTTTTTGGGACACCATATATACATATATGCATTCATGAATACCAAACACCTTTGTATGTTTTTTCCATGGTATTTTAATGCATATGTAATTCATTAGACTAACCAAATTTCAAATATGTGTCTGTATGAATTGTCATGGCTGAAATAACATAAATGTAACAGCAAAATCGTGCATCCTAAAAGCTGGTAGTATTTATGATGATACACAAAACAACTTAGAAAATTTTTTATAAGCTTGTAAAGTATAATGAGTATAAATCATGTAACTAACTACAATTGTAGATTGTATAAAACATATTACATACTGGTACTTTAAGTAAATATTGAGTTACAAAAAATTTAAGTCTTCTTAACTCTCTACTTAATTGGGAAATTTTCAGTCACTGTTTGTTCATGAATATTTATTCCTGAACCATCTTCAGAATTTACAGTTGTGTGTGTTTGTGTTCTTACACAACAAACTCAAATCAGTACAATTATGTGGCACTACCACTCCATTATATAGCTTTTTCTATCCAACTGTCTCATTTTTCACATAGTATACACAAATATTTCAGTGTTCAATATTTTGATTGTCTTCAAATATGGTTAAGGGTCAATATTCATCAGAATGTTAATGACCTAAAACACTGAATGTCCACTCGGAATAAGTGTTTCTCAGTAACTACATGTAACTATTACTTCAGCATTAAATCATTGTACTTTTTGATGGGTTCGCATAATTGAGTAATCTTAAGTAGGTAAGAATAAAAGTACTGATATAAGGAGATATTTCCAAAAGTTTGACAGAACAGGACAATATGGGTGTAGCATACAAAATAAAGTGAATAAATGCTACTACAGTTGTAGATTTGTGCTTGGCATGGCACATCATATACCAAGAATATATGGTCTCCTGAAGGTTTACAGAATTTATTACTATAAAAAAACATAAAATTTTATGTCAACATTTAAATGTTTTCCTTAAATAGACCAACTATAACTAGTATATGAAAAAATCTTCAGCAAAAAGTTTTCATGTTGATCAACAACTAAATATGGAGCCTCAGTATACATAATTAGCCATTCTTTAAGCCCTCTAAATATAGGGTTTCAGTTTAGTAATGTTCCTTAGTCAAAACAATTTCCTAGATTTCAGACATATCAGTCTGTAGGCATCATTTGCATATGGTTTTTCCAGTACCTCAAATGGGTTTATATAAGCACTCCATCTTCAGGCCAAATGTGGCCATTGGGACCATCCGGCCACTGTGTCGTCCTCAGCTGAGGGTGTGTATAGGAGGGGTGTGTGGTCAGCACATCGCTCTCCCGCTCGTTATAATAGTTTTCTTTAACCGGAGCCGCTACTATTTGCTCGTGTAGCTTCTCAATTGGCATCATCAGGCTGAGTGCACCAAATGGGTCTATATAGATGTCAAAGAATTTTTTTTAACTGAGCAGTTAACAATTTGGGTCACCCAAGGGTCTTAACTAACTCTCCTGTCTTCAACTGTGTTGTTTTATCTCTAACATCATGTCTCTTCTTTCATGCTTCGCCTGGTTTCTTCAGTGCTTCTTTTGCAAGTTTCTCATTCTTGCAACATGCAGTGCCACTATACAGTCTTTGAACAGAAAATTGTAAGACTTTAGCAAAATTTAGGAGAAGTAGCATGGAGGCAACCATAGAGCATTTTGTTAACAGCCATGGGTCAGTAGCCCCAGTGTGACAATATGTGATGTGGGTCACAATAACAGACACACCATTGGAATGTGAAGCAAAGATAACTGAGGACAACACTGAATGGCACCACACAGCAGTAATCATGCAGAAAGTGGGATGATGTCACCACACCAGGGCAAGTCTCTTCTTATGGTGATGTGACTAGGTGTTGGATTTTAATAAAACAAATGGACATCAGAGGGATATAAATAAGTCTGGATTTTGAAGCCATGGATCACTTCTTACTGCTGGAAACCAGCAGCACAACTAGGACACCAGAACTATGCAAGGCAGCAAAATGACTGGGAACCACCAGCAGTAGCCACGAGTTAAGGACTCAGCTGCACCTGACACTGACATTAGATTCTTCACAGAACTTGGTGTCACAGCCCCATTGACCTGCCATCTGTGCCTGCCACCACAAACACTGAGTCCCTAATTGGACTCTGTGCCGCAGTGCCAGCCACCATCTGACTCTTGTCCAAGGGCAGCAGGTTGAACCCCGTGGACAGCACACTCCACACAGAGCCACCGTGGCTATGTGCAGAGCCAAGGTACCAATCCCCGAGTGGAACTTTATTGCACTGTGACATGTAGAACTGCTGATAGCAATGGCCATAGCCTCCAAAGGCTGCTGGCCTCAGCTATGCAAGGCACACACTAAGCAGTTATCGGTCCTAGCTGCTGTCCATTCATGAGCACCAGCCCAGCGCAATGAGGAGAGGTGTGCCTGCCTCACTACATCATATACAAATGTCAATAGAAGTCATCTGTTACTGTCTACAGCATTTCACTTGAGCCCACTGGCCTGTCACCACCACTCACTCAGCCTCCAGTGTGCACAGTGTGCCATATAGTCGTGACAGGACCGCTGTTGTAATCAGCAGTGGAGGGTATGCCACCCCAGTAGCATGATGTGAGCCACAGCTTGCAATATCTTCATTTAGGGTGAGTGAGACCATTTTGTCTTTGTGTTGTGACTCTCATGTGGTTGAAGTTTAGAGGGCATGATTGTATGAAGGCTACTGTTATAACTTCAAGTTGAACAAATATATTTCAAGGACGACGCAATACATGAAAGTCACAGATCAAGTAAACAGAGTAAGACGTGTGTCCCTTTAACAGTCAAGTCATAAACTGAGCCCAAGTCTAGCAGCCGCTGGCTGGATGGCTGCTTAGGTGGTGCTGCTGGCAAGATGACAGGAGACATGGGGGTCGAATCTGCTGGGGCTCCATGCACCAATCTGCCTGTTGCGGCAGGTCCGGTTGTTATAACAGGAGACATGGGCGACGTGTCCGCACCCGTAGGAGGAGGAGGCAAGTAGAGTTGCTTCGACAGATGATGGTCACCTGGTTCCTGCATGGGAAAGTCTCCTGTTGGCATCAGTTTTTGTGCTGGCACCGATATGATGGTGAAAGGATTGCGTTGTGAGTAATGAGAGATTCCATGATCCTGAGCATCAGGTAGAGCCGAACGTGGTGCAGCGGCAACCGGAACAGGCATTGCCGGCACACAAGGCCAAAGCTGGTCCGAATGACGCACTGCAACACCCGTGTCCATCTGGATTTCATACAGGCGTAGGCCACGGTGTCATAAGATGCAGCCAGGACTCCATTTTGGCTGCCTGCCATATCCCCATACCCATACAAGGTCACCGACAGTGAACCGACCAAGCGGAGGCACCCGCGGCCATGAGGTGGAAGGCCGCAGAAGATGAAGTAACGTGCGGGGCTGTCGGCCATGTAAGAGCTCAGCCGGGCTGTGGTCGCCCATGGGGGTGAAACTGTAAGAAGCCAGAAATTGGAGAACCGCATCATCTACAGTAGAAGACAGGAGTTTCCTCATCTGAGCCTTAAATATGCAGACCAGTCGTTCAGCCTCACCATTTGACTGTGGATGGAACGGAGAGGCTGTGACATGCATGACGCCATGACGGGCACAAAAATCCGCAAAATCGGAAGAGGCAAATTGCAGACCATTATCAGTAACAAGAGCAGAGGGAAGGCCTTCCAAAGAGAAAATACGAGCTAGAGCATTGGTGGTTGCTGCACTGGTAGGCGACATGCAATGGACAATGAAAGGAAAGTTAGAGTAGGCATCAATAACGAGAAGCCAATAAGTACCTAAAAAAGGTCCCGCGAAATCAGCATGAATACGCTCCCAGGGCTTCTCAGGCGAAGGTCACAGTGCGGCCTGTGACGCACAAGGGTTGCAGGCAGCGACCATGTGTGTGATTTCAGAGTCGGTGCCAGGCCGGTACACATGACGGTGCGCCAGAGAATTTGTGCGAGAGACACCCTAGTGCCCTTGGTAAAGGAGGCGCAAGACCGAAGCACGCAAAGACGCGGCGATGCATTGTCGGTTGAAAGGAGGATAACACAATCCCTAGCCGTGAGGCGGTAACACAAAGCATAGTCATTCCGCAACGGATCAGAAGTCTTAGCAGATGGATGATCTGGCCAACCCTTTTGAATACAGTGTAAAACCCGGGAGAGGGTAAGGTCAGAACCCGTAGCAACTGCCAGCCGGTCCACGGTGATGGGAAACCCATCCACAACCCACTGCTCGGCAACATCGAGGTGAAAACACAAAAGTTCGTCCCTATCAAATGCCAGATCAGGACCCATGGGAATGCATCAGCATTCGCATGTTGAGCTGTCGGCTGGAAATGAATCTCATAATTGAAATGAGACAAGTAAAGAGCCCGACACTGGAGGTGGTGTGCAGCATTGTCGGGAAGTGACGTTGATGGATGAAACAAGGAAACAAGTGGTTTGTGATCCATAACAAGATGAAATTTGGATCCATAGAGAAAAAACACCAAACTTACGAAGAGCATAAATAATGGCCAAAGCTTCTTTTTCAATTTGAGAATACTTTTGTTGGGCATCCGTGAGTGTTTTGGCGGCATAAGCAATGGGTTGTTCAGAACCGTCGGAAAAATGGTGCACGAGGACTGCACCAATCCCATATTGAGAGGTGTCTGTGGCAAGAACAAGATGTTGGCCAGGTCGATAAGTAGCCAGGCACGGGGCCTGTTTCAGCACAGTCTTCAATTTCTGGGAAGCCGCATCGCATGACGCGGACCAGTGAAAAGGCACTTTTTATGCAACAGGTGATGCAACGGGCGATGCAACGGCTGAGCCATCGAAGCAGCAGATGGTAAAAACCTGTGATAGTATTCTATTTCCCCCAAGAAGGCCTGCAGTTCCTTTACAGGTGTAGGGCAAGGAAGAGCATCGATAGCTGCGACAGTTTGCTGAAGTGGACGAATACTCTCCTGAGAGAGTTGAAACCCCAAGTACATGATAGATGCCTGAAAAAATTTTGATTTCTGAAGATTATACTTAAGACCGGCAGTCTGTAAGACATGAAAAAGTGTGCAGAGATTCTGAAGATGTTCATCAGTGGTGGAGTTAGTGACAACAATGTTGTCCTGGTAATTTATACACCCAGAGACAGTGAGCAATAATTGTTCCAAGAATCGCTGAAAGAGAACAGGGGTGCCGGCAACCCCGAAAGGCAGTCATTAGTATTGATTGAGGCTCAAAGGCGTGTTAAGGACCAGAAACTGCTGGGAAGCAGCGTTGAGAGGAAGTTGATGATAAGCTTCTGACAGGTCAAATTTAGAAACATTCTGGCCTCCTGCAAGTTTAGTGAACAATTCTTTAGGTTGAGGCATAGGGTAAGTGTCGATAAGGCATTGAGCATTTACAGTGGCTTTGAAATCGCTACAGAGACGAATATCACCATTTGGCTTAGCAACGACAACAACAGGAGAGGACCACTCACTGGAAGTGACAGGAAGCAAGACCCCTGATGCAGTGAGACAATCCAGGTCCCTTTTGACCTGATCACGAAGGGCCACAGGAATGGGCCGAGCCCGAAAAAACTTAGGCCGAGCAGTGGGTTTGAGAGTGATATGAGCTTCAAAGTTGTTTGCACGGCCTAACCCAGGAGAAAAAAGGGACGAAAATGTCGTTGACAAGGAATCCAGTTGAGCATAAGGAACAGCATCAGAGATGATATTGACTGAATCATCTATGGAGAACCCAAAAACACAAAACGCATCAGAACCAAAAAGATTCTCCGTGTTACTGTGGTCGACCACAAATATGGGAACAGTGTGAACGACAGATTTGTAAGATACCTCAGCATCAAATTGTCCCAAGAGAGAAATTTTTTGTTTATTGTAATTCTGCAACTGCCTAGTGACAGGTGACAGGATTGGGGAACCCAAGTGAAGATACGTCTGAGAATTGATGATAGTGGCAGCAGAACCAGTATCCACATGCATGCGAACATCTCGACCAAGTATTTGGACAGTGAGGAAAAACTCCTCTGAAAGGGAAGAAGTACAATTGACAGACAACACAGAATCAGAATCAACTCCATGTTCATGAACATCATGTATGTGGTCGGATTTGCAAATGGATGACACATGAACCTTTTTGTAGCATTTGTGACACACGGCCCAACGTTGTGGACAATCCTCTTGTGAATGTTTCGTTAAACACCGCGGGCATGAAGGAATTGCCATGGGTTTTGCTGAAGTTGCTTAGAGGTTTCTTTGCACTTAGGCCGAGACTGCACTTGGAAGTGTACTCCGGCCACGACAGCCAGTGGGGACACACCACACGCTTCGTCAACAGTGCAGAGAAGTTGTATTTCACTGACGTTGCCCCATGCCTCTATTTGCGCTCCAGCAATGCGAGAAATTTCAAAAGACTGAGCGATGGATAGGACTTCATCTAGAGTCAGATTTGCCAACTGAAGGGCACGTTGCCTAACTTCTTTGTTGGGTGCCAATCGGATAATAGCATCCTGTATGATAGAATCGGCATAGGATTCTTTGTGAACTTCGGTAACAAATTGACTCTTTATACTGAGTCCATGATGTTGAGCAGCCCAAGCGCAATAGGATTGATTTGGTTGTTTTTGACAATGATAAAAGGCAACACGAGAGGCTACCACATGCGTTTGCTTTTGAAAATAGATGGACAGAAGTGAGCACATTTCAGGAAAGGACAAAGACGCAGGATCTTTCAAAGGAGCCAATTGCGACAACATGAAAGGAACAGAGACTTACATGTTTGGTCGTCTGCGACATGAAATGCCAATAAGTGCTGTCGAAGACGTTTTTTATAATCAGACCAGTCTTCTGCCGTCTCGTCGTAAGGAGGAGAAGGAGGTAGAGACAATGACGAGAGACGCCCCACATTTGATGCCACGACGTAATGACGAATCACATTTGTGAGAAGCATTTGCTTTTCTATGAGACCTTGCAGTAGTTGCTCTAAAGTAGCCATGGAAATACATGGGTCAATGATGAAAAAGAAAAATTCACTACCTCGTCGCCAATTCTTATAACTTCAAGTTGAACAAATATATTTCAAGGATGACGCAATACATGAAAGTCACAGATCAAGTAAGACGTGTGTCCCTTTAACAGTCAAGTCATAAACTGAGCCCGTGTCTCACGTTCACTGGCTGGCTGGCCACTTAGGTGGCGCTGCTGCTGCATGGCTGGCAGACAGCGCCGCACGTAGAGGACGCGCATAACTGCGCGGCGGCACTTTGAAAGATCGGTGTGTCACAACAGCTCCCTTTGTGAAACCAGAGGAACCAGTAGATTTTTTTTGCAGTTTAGGGGTAATGCTAGGAATGAATGGCTGGTGACTGTGCATTGTACCCAGTGTAATTTACTTAGCCATTCTCCCCTTTGTGCTGAATCAGTAGTAGTGAACTGTTTTACGGTACTTGTAATCATTTTGGGCACACAGCTAGGCATTTTGTGGGCCTAGGTGGCTCATGAGCAGGCAGACCAGGTAGGATAGTAAAATGAGTGGCTGCAGAGTGTACTATCTGTACTAATTTTTGTTATTTCTCCTGGTTTTTATGAGTTATAAAAATGAGTAATGGCAAAATCTGAGACACACAGCGATGAGGCTATGGAATTATTAGTGAATCCAATACCTCAGCTGAGAGCAGATTAGGTAACTTTACACAATATTTTGGTAGAGAAATGTAATGAACTGGAGATACTGAAATCACAAAATTTAGGAGTGGACCCAGCTGTTGCTAACCTTGTTTCTCCTTTCTCTTGAAGGGCAACTGTGAATGTTAGTGCTTGTAGAGGATCTTCAGTCATCGGCTGACATAGGTGATTGGTCAGACAAATAGTTATTTCAGATGTAAAGTTGCATTTGATAGGAGAGGTGAAGTGTAATGTGGAAACTTCTGATCAACTGAGGCAGGGTACAGGAGACAAAACAGTTCAGTTTTTTGTGAGAAGTTAAGTCAATAAAGAATATTGAGACAGTAGAAGACTTCTTTTGGATATGAAAAGACACCACATACATATAATTAAGGCAAGATGGCCAGTGATCTCTCATGGAAATCAATGAAATGCCATAAGTAATGAGGATAATGGGTAAGGGATGCTACAATAGTAATGTCTGGATAAGTTGAGTATTTGGGTCTGATTGGAGGTGTGCTAGTGGCAATCTGTGCAGTTGTGATGACCACTGTGTCTGGAGAGCTTAATGGTCAGAGCATCTGTCTAGTAAGTAGGAGACCTCAGTTTGAATCTCAGTCCAGCACAAATTTTCAACTTTTCCTATCGATTTAAATCAATGCACACTTGCAGCCACCGTCTGCAATTACTTTGTCTCTTAATTCATACTGTCTGCTGGATTGAAATGATGTCTGTCCTTTCAGACTTGCCTGAAAGAAGGGACACCACATAAATGAAATTGAGAAATTTATTGTGCTTGGTCAAAGATGACCTCGGCCTTAAGAAACATGGCTTATACAAGACCCCACGCCAGTGTGGGAAATCGTATATTGGGCAGACATGTTGAACCATGCAAGAATGTTATGTTGAACACATACAAGCCTGGCTCAACCTGAGAAATCAGCAGTAGCAGAACAGTGGCTGGACATGGGGCATTTTATGTTTTATGAGAAGACTGAAGTTTTATCCTCATTATCATATTTCTGGGACTGTGTTTTTAAGGAGGCCATACATATCCATACAGTAGACAATCTTAGCAACAGGGAGGCAAGTTTATAATTAAGTGCCATCTAGAATCCAGCACTGGCTGCCATTAAATCAAAACAGAAGAAACAAGAACTATTGATTCATGATTCAATGCAGTGTACTGCTGAGATTTAATTCAGCTTTTAAACACAGAAGCATCTCACAGCATAATCACTGCCCACAGCAAATGCATGAAAGGCCTTTCTATGATTCCCAACAGGGGGCACTTTCCTCCAACTCTTACACACACACACACACACATACACACACACACACACACACACACACACACACACACACACACACACAGAATTTCAATGCTGCTGCATGCCTATTATCAGTCACGCTTTTTAGCAGTGACAGCAACAGCTACCACCACCGGAAGACATTCAATAGCTGTACTGATAAAAATTGTGTGACTGGGACAATATGATCCAATGGGAAACCCGAGAATAATATTTGTTTCATCACTTGTCTTTGTTTCAGTGTCTTTATCTGGTAAGTCCTTTTCAGTTGATTGGAACATTGTATCTCAGCTAGCTTCTCACCAGTCAGGATAATTTTTACTGCATTTTCTGCACAACATTGCTAATTTTTTCCAAAGTGTGTTACTAAATATCTCTTCCACAACATTTACCCAAAATGTTTGCAGAAAATTTTTATCACTAACTTCAGGTTTTAGAATTAGACTGATTAGGCATCTCACATACAGATTTATTCTGGATGCTTTCAGTGACTAAATCATAAGCATAATTGATAATGACACATACAACAGATTCAGACTCTTTATTTGCAATTTGTCATTCCTCAGTCAACTTAATAAATAACATAGACTCTTATTCCTTCTCATCTAACAAATAATCCTTAAATCCAACAAAATAAGCAATATTTTAATTTTCATTGCCCTTAATTCCTCCCTCATCAACATCACAAACATCAATTGCATTTTAATTTACCATAAGTTTCTACTCGACTCATGGTCTACTACTTTCTACTACTTTTTCTCATTCAGAAAAGGTCTCACAAATATTTAAACTATCACAAGCAGTCTCATTCAGATTTTCTCCTGTGCCAAGTTCATAAAAGTTTTCTAAATCACCTTCCTCTAACCCATAGTTAAAGTTTTTAGTGTAGCTTACTGTAAGACACAAACAACACCATAGCAACAATTAACCAAGTTTATTCTTCTTCCACATAAAAGTTAACAACAGTTGAGAACATAGACAGAAACATAAAAACAATCCAAATACTGATACAAGCAGTTGCTGACAATAAGTATGAACACAATATGAGAGTGAGTGGCTGCTGCACCACACCTATAAAGAGGAGTGCCCTGGTGAGAAATCAGAAAGATTCAAACTACTATCTCCAAGAAAACTTTTTACTGGCATAGTAAAAATATCTATTACAATTTGTATTAAAATGTTTTTGTACACGCATATTCCTGTAAACTTCATGACTGGCTTTGAACATCAAGCAAATTATTCTTGAAACACTGCACATGCCTCTTATATTTGTTATATTTTTCTGAAATGATCTTTCCAACACTACAGAATTTTGTTTCACAGTTATTGTTAACAGATAAAATGTCATTATTAAAATAACATTCTACTTCTGAAATTTCAACTCACAAATTTAGTTTCAGATCAGTTACTTTATGATTAACAAACTGAACACTGGATTCTGCGTTTGTGTCTCTGACATTTAATTCTATGATTTTTTAATTTTTAATTTATATCTGTCTACTTATTTTGCCTCTGAATGTCAGAATCTAGTTTCCTACCTCCATTACAGAATCGCAACTTTCAGCAATCTTGAAACTCCCTGGCAGATTAAAACGGTGTGCTGGGCTGAGACTTGAGCTCAGGAGCTTTGCCATTCACAGGTAAGTGCTCTACTGACTGAGCTACATGAGCGTGACTCTCAGCCCAGCTCACAGATTTACTTCCACCCATTTCTCATCTCATACCTTACAAACATCACAGAAGCTCTCCTGAAAACTTGCAAGAATATCAAATGCAAGGAAACTAATGTCACAAGTAATAATTTTCTGTTATTGTTTGGGAGGTGTGAGATGAGGAAGTGGTGGATGTAAACCTGTGAGGATGGGTCACGATTCATGCTTACATAGCCCAATAAGTAAAGCACATGCCTGCAAAAGGCAAAGGTCCTGAGTTAGAGTCTTAGTCTGGCATGCAGTTTTAATCTGCCACAAAGTTTCACACCACTGCATACTCCACTGCAGAGTGTAAACTTTCTTTTTTTCATCAGTGTTATTTCTTAACTTGATTTTCATAGCTTCTCTGTTGTCAATAATTTATTTGTTTCAAAAATTAAATTGTTCAGTGTCTCACAGATATCAGAATTTTGTTTGCTGTGAGTGGTACTGTTTTGTGCTAAATCCTTTATAGCTGTGGTCATTATCTCACGAATTGTTCTAATGATGATTTGTTTCTTGAATCTATCAAATCTTTCAAACTTGGATCCTGAATTCCTAACGCTAAATCATCTTTCTCATCAATGCCCTGAACTGAGCCACTTTTCTCTTTCTTTAGTGCCATTTTGAAAATTTGTCTAAGAAAGTATGTTAGCAAAGAAACTAATGTCACAAACAATAACTTACCTGTCACCATCTTTTCTCTACCAGGATGATTAAAGGAAAAGCTAGAATCGTGTACTTAACTTCTGGTGCTGTATGACCATTATGTTCTTCATTCTCCAGTCCTATTGTTCACAGGTCTTGACTGTTCCTCCATTTCTTTTCTATTTCTTTGGCTTTTGCATTCATGGTAAATTTTAGTTTCCCTCCACATTTAACTTCTCTCAAAAATAAGTCTGGGTAATATTTATGTTGTGACTCGCCGATCTTTTAAAGTGCTGGCGTGCAGTTACGGATGTCCTCTACATGCGGCACTGTCTGCCAGCCATGCAGCAGCAGCGCCACCTAAGCGGCCAGCCAGCCAGTGGCCGCTAAACTTGGACTCAGTTATGATTTGACTGTTAAAGTGTACACACGTCTTACTCTGTTTACTTGATCTGTGACTTTCATGTATTGCGTCATCCTTAAAATATATTTGTTGAACTTGAAGTTATCACAAGTGGCGATGAGGATGGGATTTATCTTTTCCATCATTGACCCACATGTTTCCATGGCTACTTTAGAGCAACTATTGCAAGGTCTCATAGAACAGCAAACACTTCTCACAAATGCGATTCGTGATTTCATCGCGGCATCAAATGTGGGTCATCCCTCGTCATTGTCTCTACCTCCTTTTCCTCCTTATGAAGAGACGGTGGAAGACTGGTCTGATTATAAAAAACGTCCTTGACAGCACTTCTTGGCATTTCATGTCGCGGACAACCAAACATGTAAGTCTCTGTTCCTTTCATGGATTTCACCTCAAATGTATTGGTTGTTGTCACAATTGGGTCCTTTGAAAGATCCTGCATCTTTGTGCTTTGCTGAAATGTGCCCACTTCTGTCTGTCTATTTTCAAAAGCAAACGCATGTGGTAGCCTCTTGTGTTGCCTTTTATCATTGTCAAAAACAACCAAATCAATCCTATTGTGCTTGGGCTGCTCAACTTCACGGACTCAGTAGAAAGTGTCAAGTTGTTACTGAAGTTGACAAAGAATCCTATGCCGATTCCATGGTACAGGATGCTATTATCTGATCGGCACCCGACAAAGAAGTTAGGCAACATGCCCGTCAGTTAGCAAATCCGACTCTAGATGAAGTCCTATCCATCGCTCAGTCTTTTGAAATTTCTAGCACTGCAGGAGTGCAAATAGAGGCATGGGGTAACGTCGGCGAAATATAACCTCTGTGCGCTGTTGACGAAGCGTGTGGTGTGTTCCCGCCGGCCGACATGGCCAGAGTACACTTCCAAGCGCAGCCTCAGCCTAATCGTAAAGAAACCTCTAAGAAACTGCAGCAAAACCCATGGCAATTCCTTCATGCCCGCGGTGTTTTACGAAACATTCACGAGAGGATTGTCCACAACATTGGCCTGTGTGTCACAAATGCAACAAAAAAGGTCATGTGTCATCCGTTTGCAAATCCGACCGCATACATGATGTTCATGAACATGGAGTTGATTCTGATTCTGTGTTGTCTGTCAATTGTACTTCTTCCCTTTCAGATAAGTTATTCCTCACTGTCCAAATACTTGGTCGAGATGTATGCATGCATGTAGATATTGGTTCTGCTGCCACTATCATCAATTCTCAGACGTATCTTCACTTGGGTTCCCCAATCCTGTCACCTGTCGCTAGGCAGTTGCAGAATTACAATAAACAAAAAATTTCTCTCTTGGGACAATTTGATGCTGAGGTATCTTACAAATCTGTTGTTCGCACTGTTCCCATATTTGTGGTCGACCACAGTAACACGGAGAATCTTTTTGGTTCTGATGCCTTTCACGTTTTTGGGTTCTACATAGATGACTCTGTCAATATCGTCTCTGATGCTATTCCTTATGCTCAACTGGATTCCTTGTCGATGACATTTTCGTCCCTTTTTTCTCCTGGGTTAGGCCATGCAAACGACTTTGAAGCTCGTATCACGCTCAAACCCACTGCTCGGCCTAAGTTTCTTTGGGCTTGACCCATTCTTGTGGCCCTTCGTGATCAGGTCAAACGGGAGCTGGATTGTCTCACTGCTTCAGGGGTCTTGCTTCCTGTCACTTCCAGTGAGTGGTCCTCTCCTGTCATTGTCGTTGCTAAGCCAAATGGTGATATTCGTCCCTGTGGCGATTTCAAAGCCACTGTAAATGCTCAATGCCCTATCGACACATACCCTATGCCTCGACCTGAAGAATTATTGTTCATTAAACTTGCGGGAGGCCAGTATTTTTCTATACTTGACCTGTCAGAAGCTTATCATCAACTTCCTCTCAACGCTGCTTCCCAGCAGTTTCTGGTCCTTGAAACGCCTTTCGGCCTCAATCACTACCAACGATTGTCATTTGGGGTTGGCAGCGCCCATGCTCTCTTTCAGCAATTCTTGGAACAATTATTGCTCACTGTCCCTGGGTGTATAAATTACAAGGACGACATTGTTGTCACTGGCTCCACCACTGATGAACATCTTTAGAATCTCCGCCCACTTTTTCATGTCTTACAGACTGCCGGTCTTAAGTGTAATCTTCAGAAATCAAAATTTTTTCAGGCACTTGGGGTTTCAAATCTCTTGGGATGGTATTCGTCCGCTTCAGCAAACTGTCACTGCAATTGATGCCCTTCTCGCCCTACATCTGTTAAAGAACTGCAGGCCTTCTTGGAGAAAATAGCATACTATCACAAGTTTTTACCATCTGCTGCTTTGTTGGCTCAGCCGTTGCATCACCTGTTGCATAAAAAGTGCCTTTTCATTGGTCCACGTCATGTGAGGTGGCTTTCCAGAAATTGAAGACTATGCTGAAACAGGCCCCATGCCTGGCTACTTATCGACCTGGCCAACATCTTGTTCTTGCCACGGACGCCTCTCAATACGGGGTTGGTGCAGTCCTTGCGCACCGTCTTTCTGAGAGTTCTGAACAACTCATTGCTAACGCCTCTAAAATGCTCACGGATGCCCAACAAAAGTATTCTAAAATTGAAAAAGAAGCTTTGGCCATTATTTATGCTCTTCGTAAGTTTGGTGTTTTTTCTCTATGGATCCAAATTTCATCTTGTTACGGATCACAAACCACTTGTTTCCTTGTTTCATCCATCAACGACACTTCCTGACAATGCTGCACACCACCTCCAGTGTTGGGCTCTTTACTTGTCTCATTTCAATTATAAGATTCATTTCCAGCCGACAGCTCAACATGTGAATGCTGATGCATTGTCTCGCCTTCCCGTGGGTCCTGATCTGGCATTTGATAGGGACAAACTTTTGTGTTTCCACCTGGATGTTGCCGAGCAGCGGGTTGTGGATGGGTTCCCCATCACCGTGGACCAGCTGGCGGTTGCTACGGGTTCTGACCTTACCCTCTCCCGGGTTTTATGCTGTATTCAAGAAGGTTGGCCAGATCATTCATCTGCTAAGACTTCTGATCCGTTGCGGAACTACTACGCTTTGTGTTACTGCCTCACGGCTAGGGATGGTGTTATCCTCCTTTCCACCGACAATGCTTCACTGCGTGTTGTGGTACCTGCGTCTTTGCGTGCTTCAGTCTTGTGCCTCCTTCACTAAGGGCACTGTGGTGTCTCTCACACAAAATCTCTGGCATGCCATCATGTGTACTGGCCCAGCACCAACTCTGAAATCGCTCTTACATGGCCGACAGCCCCGCACGCTACTTCATCTTCTGCGATCTTCCACCTCATGGCTGCGGGTACCTTCGCTTGCTCGGTTCACCGCCGGTGACCTTGTATGGGTATGGGGATATGGCAGGCAGCCAAAATGGAGTCCTAGCCACATCTTACGACACTGTGGCCGATGCCTGTATGAAATCCAGATGGACACGGGTGTTGCAGTGCATCATTCGGACCAGCTTCGCCATCGTGTGCCAGCAATGCCTGTTCCGGATGCTGCTACACCACCTTCGGCTCTACTTGATGCTCGGGATACTGGAATCTCTCATTACTCACAACGCAGTCCTCTCACCATCATATCGGTGCCAGCACAAGAACTGACGCCACCAGGAGATGTGCCCATGCAGGAACCAGATGACTATCATTTGTCGGAGCAACTCTACTCGCATCCTTCTCCTACGGATGCGGACACATCACCTATGTCTCCTGTTATAACAACCGGACTTGCTGCAATGGGCAGATTGGTGCATGGGGCCCCAGCAGATTCGACCCCCACGTCTCCTGTCATCTCGACCCATTATCATCGGGGACACCTCCGTCCGTACGGGAAGCCTCCTCCTCGAGACTTTACGGCGAGTCAAACAACACCTATGGACGTTAGCAATCTACAGGCCACCTCCATCATGACCTGAGCAAAAAAATTCAAAGGGGGGAAAAGTGTTGTGACTCGCTGATCTTTCAAAGTGCCGCCGCACTGTTACGTGCATCCTCTAAATGTGGCGCTGTCTGCCAGCCGTGCAGTAGCAATGCCACCTAAGCGGCCAGCCAGCCAGTGGCTGCTAGACTTGACCTCAGTTATGATTTGACTATTAAAGTGTACATACGTCTTACTCTGATTACTTAATCTGTGACTTTCATGTATTGCGTCTTCCTTGAAATATTTTTGTACAACTTGAAGTTATCGCAATTTCTTCGTACAATCTAATTCAGACATTTCCCAAAAGGAGGGTCCATAGATCTGTGTGCCCTTTTTTGGGAAATTATTTAAAATTAATCAGCGGATTATGGAGAATATTCTACCTAGGTTTTGTTCCATTATCTCAATGGTAGAAGTCAGGGCAGCATTGTCTTGATGTGTGTGCATGCAGTACTTCTCATTCAGTTTAATGTAGTGAGTGCTTATGTGGAGGTTAACCTCAAGAAACATGTTGCCAAGGGAACTACATTTAAATTTCAGAAGTATTTTGTTCTGAAATACAAAGCATATTGTTCAGTACTAGGCTATGACATGTAAAGATCCATATCCATCATTCTGGATTTGGAAACAGAAATACACTAATGACGTACTGAAAAACCTGAGATTATCAACAGTGGTATTTAACACATTGACTTACTAATATTTTTCCTCATAATTGACTCTATATTTACTATTTGAATTTCAGAAAATAATCATATTTTGTATTAACACACTTTTCTCAAAATTATGTACTTTTTTTATATGAATTCTTCATAAACCTATCCTTACTATTTATTGAAGTGATGAGGAACGAAGCTAATACTGTTTTAAAACCTTTTGTCAGTGTGGTATACCCTAGAAATACAGGCACGTACAACAGCACTAGACATTTTGTGCAGTCGTACCATGTAACATTTTTTTCTTCTTCCTCGCTTTGCACACTATACAGTTTCTGGATGGTGTTTTCTTGATGGTATTGAGGGGAGATAAACCTCACAAAACCCGCAAACAATTGCTTATAACTTACAAAATATCAAAAGAAACAGAGTGTGTTATACACCACTGAACAGATCAATTTCTTAGCTTTCCAGTGGTATATAATGTCATGCCATCTATTAACAGAGAAGAACATTAAGAAGTAGCTATAGCTGCTTGGTCTGTCTCACAGTGGGAAAGGTAATAACAGACTTAAAACCTGCAGCTGGCTGTGAGCTGGCTATACAAGACAATGAGTTAATCCAGTGAAACCAGAAAAAGAAAAAGATGTTACGGATTTATTTAAGTACATGGGTGATGAAAGTGGTTTGTGGTTAAGCAATATGCTTGAATATAGTCATGAGCAACCATATGTTATTTACAAAATAGACATCAATGCAGGACATGAAGAAGAAGAAGAAGAAGAGAAACAAAAGGTCCTTCAGTAACTGGAAACTATACCAGACCAACTGTCCATCGTAATATATGGACCACAAGAAAAAACAGTGGTATTTTATTTTTATAGTTGTCTTTTCTTATCAATTTTCTTTTGCAACAACTCTTCTGCCAAGAGGATCCATTGGACAAAACATTCCTACCAAGTTTCTGCACCTCACATTGCAAATGTCCCAAGTTCAAGTCTTAATCTGGCACACAGTTTTAATCTGCCAAGAAGTTTGTTTATAACATTATCAATAATAATCACTGGTACAACTTTGAAACAATTAATAATGCAGATTTACATCAGTTCAGATCAGATGCTTGAACATGAATTTAAATGTGCAGGATATAAATATTTAAGTGCAGAATAACTCGTTTTTATGAATGTGTACATATTCTTGTCAAACTGAAAATATTGATACACATTGGTTTCCTACATTTCTTATTATATTATTTTCTCTACTGCATTACAGAGTGCAGCACCATATATTGGTATACTTTCCATGAATTCAGCTTCTAAAGCCATGTTACCTTCATGACCTACAGTTTTACACTTTGGCACGGAGAGAAAACAAGCATTTATACAAAGTTCTAATTGCTTCATATTTACACTATATTAATGCAAATAGCTCACAATGTCATAGGATGCACCTCTGACATACAGTCAGTATTTCTGTACCAGCCACCAATGCACAGTATAGATTACACTACTTCACAACACTGCAGTGTTTTATGCAGGTGCACACATCTGCTGGGGTTAATTCTAACACAGTATTCCCATGCATATTGACTGTTTAAACTTTCCATCCAACTACATGGATGTCAGTTGCTATGTGGGATGGGTAGTTATCTTCTCTGTGTATGTTATAATGATGCACAGATGGTCCCATTTGTACCACAAATACTGCTCCAAAGTGTTGAACATTTTCTGTTTATGTTACTAGATCAGAGACATTGCAGGGTGCTAGGTTTAAATTCACACATTTAGATACACCATCAGTCAAATTGTACATGTTTGTGGGTAGTAGTATTCTGCTGGCACTTAACTGAGGCTCAATGAGATGAAGTATTTCTGGCAGCTGTTGCAGTTGTCATTACAATCCAGAGTAGAGTGGCAGCTCCGATAAATCAGGAACACCACCCGTGATGTGCTGCTGCTGCTGCTGCTGCTGGCTGTGGCACAGACAATTGTATATCCAACACATGACTGTCCTGGTCGAGCAGTTCTGATAGTGCCAGATCAGGTGAGCATTGTACTTACTCCTTGTCACTACAGCTCGTGTAGGGCCTTCACCACCTGGACGATCTCCACCCACTCTTCTCTGCTGTCTGCCTTAGCTCTCAATCTTCTAATTCTCATTCTTCTCAAGTCATCCTCCATGTTGTCTAGCCATCTGGTCCTTGGTCTGCCCCCTTATATGGTTTCCACCTGGTTTTCCTTTGGAAACTTTCTTGACTGTGCTGGTCTCCACCATTCTTTCTACATACTGCAACCAATGTAGTCTATTACTCTTTATTTCTGTCATGATAGCTGGTTTGTTGTACAACTCTCTGATCTCCTTATTATTTCTGATTCGCCCAAATCCCCTATCATTCACTAGCCCAAAGATTTTTTAAGTATCCTCCTTTCCATCTCTGCAAAAACTTCTCATCATTTTGCGTCATTGTCCAAGTCTCTGAACCATACATCACCACAGGTCTCACTATTGTACAATACACTGTCAGCTTAGGCTTCTTGGTTTGAATACTTTAATCAGTGTGAATTAGCTCCTGTTACCAGCTGTAATTGTTGTGACAGTGCACCACATTTAACAGTGCTGCCACGACAGTACGTGCAAACGGCGATAGAGGCGCTCTGCAACTCGGCTGAGCGCGGGAGCGCCACCTAGCTACGAATGGCGCCGGCCGCATGTCACGGCACGGCAGTCGAATGAGAGATACTGAGTTGTTATCATGTAACCAGCTATTGTTTCTAAGTGAGTGCGTTTGAATATCCACGCAATTATTGGTGATTAAAGGGTATAACACTTTTTGGCGACGAGGTCGGATATTTTCACTGCGTTGTGGATTTGTGTGTTCGTGACAGGGCAGACATGGAACAGCTTATGCAAGCGCTCATTGAACAACAAACACAGCTGACGGCTGCTATTCAGGCACAACAAACACAGCTGACGGCTGCTATTCAGGCACAACAACCACAGCTGACGGCTGCCATTCAGGCGTTGTCGACGTCGCTTACTCATTGTCTGTCTTCCTCTTCTCCGCCTCCATTCCCTCCTTACGACGAGGCCGCTGAAGACTGGAAGGATTATGAGAAGCGTTTGCGGCAACACTTCTTGGCTTTCGGCGTTGTCGACGCTCCTATGTGTAAGTCGTTATTTCTATCTTGGATTTCCCCACGGGTCTATCAGCTGCTATCTCAGTTAGCCCCTCTGCGGGAACCTGCCTTCCTGTCCTTCCAAGAAATGTGTGACTTATTGTCTATTACCGCAAAAACACCCACGTCGTTGGCGCCCACGTGGCGTTCTACCAGTGTCATAAACAGCCCCATCAATCTTACCGGGCTTGAGCGGCGGAACTACACGGTCTGAGTGGGAAATGTCAGTTAGTCACGGACACTCATCATAAGTCTTATGCTGATTCAATGGTTAGGGATGCTATTCTACGGCTTGCTCCTGATAAAGAAGTTCGGCAACGTGCCCTACAATTGCCAAACCCGTCATTGTCGGAAGTTCTAAGCATCGCTCAATCCTTTGAAGTGTCTCACGCTGCTGGCGCGCAAATAGACGCGTAGTGTGATGTAGGCGCTGTACAGACCACTTTCGACACGGACAATTTGCCTGTTTCACAGTAGAACGAAGATGTGGTGGCGGTTCACTTGCGTAAACAACGTCGCGTTGGGCCGCAACGCTCGCAGCGAAAACAGCAGTCGCAGAAGCAGGTTCGTTCCGCACTTCCTTCTTGTCCACGTTGTTTCGTACAGCATGACAGGACCGCGTGTCCAAAACGTTGGGCCACGTGTAATTCATGTAGGAAAAAAGGCCACATTGCTTCTGTGTGTCAGTCCCCTAAAGTTCCTGTCGACGAGGACGAGGCATCGGACATGGATGTTAACTGTGTGCTTTCTCAAACAAATAAGTTGTTTGTTACTGTTCGTGTTCTGGATAAAGACATTCGCATGCAAGTGGACACTGGCTCTGCAGTAACTCTCATTAATTCTCGCACGTATTTGGAGTTGGGCTCCCCTCCCTTGTCTCCAGTTACGCGAAATCTGAGAACTTATAATTAACAGAAAATTACTATCATTGGCCAGTTTGATGCTTCCACTGCCTACAAGTCTGTTGTTAGGCCCCTCACGTTTTATGTGGTGGATCATGCGGGCACTCAAAACCTGTTCGGTTATGATGCTTTCCAGTTGTTTGGGTTCTCCATTGATGATGATGTGCACCTCATATCTGAGGATATTCCGTATCAACAGCTGGATGGACTGTGTTCTGAATTTTCGTCCGTGTTCTCTGCTGGTCTGGGTCGTGCCAAGGATTTTGAAGCCCACATTACTCTTAAATTACAGCTCGCCCTAAGTTTTTCCGGGCACGCCCTATTCCGGTGGCGTTGCGTGCACCTGTCAAGGCTGAGATAGACAGGTTAACAGCTTCAGGGATTCTCCTTCCTGTTACCTCCAGCGAATGGGCATCGCCAGTAGTGGTGGTTTCTAAACCAAACGGGAGTCTACGATTGTGTGGTGATTTTAAAGCCACCGTCAACGCTCAGAGCCTCATTGACACTTATCCTCTTCCCCGTCCTGAGGAGTTATTTACCTAGCTCGCTGGGGGCCAGTTCTTTTCCAAACTTGACTTATCGGAGATGAACCATCAGTTGCCATTGGATGCTCCTTCCAAGGAATTTCTCGTCATCAACACTCCTTGTGGGTTGTATCAGTACCAGCGGTTACCATTTGGCGTCGCTAGAGCGCCGGCCATTTTTCAGCGGTTTTTGGAACAGCTCACGGCTTCCATTCCTGGCTGCATAAACTATCTGGATGACATTGTTGTCACGGGGGCCTCCACTGAGGAGCACCTTCGCAATTTGCGTTCACTGTTTCGGGTTTTGCATTTGGCTGGGTTGAAGTGTGATCTGGACAAGTCACAGTTCTTCCAACCCTCCATTGTGTATCTTGGTTTCCACTTGTCCAGTGAGGGTATACGTCCTTTACGTCAGCACGTTGCGGCCATTAACGCTCTACCCCAGCCGTCTATGGTCAAAGAACTTCAGGCGTTTCTAGGCAAGATTGCTTATTATCACAAATTCATTCCATCTGCTGCGGCGGTAGCTCATCCTCTGCATCAGCTGTTACGTAAAAACGTCCCTTTCTGTTGGTCCGACGAGTGTGAGCAGGCTTTTGTCCACCTGAAGGCTCATTTGCAGTCGGCGCCTTGTCTTGCCACATTCTGTCTGGGTCAGCACTTGGTTCTGGCGACTGACGCGTCACAGTATGGCCTAGGGGCTGTTCTCACCCATCGGTATGAGGATGGGTTGGAACGACCCATCGCCTATGCTTCCAAGACCCTCAACAATGCGCAACGGCGTTGCTCTCAAATCGGAAAGGAGGCGCTCGCTATCATTTATGCTCTAAAAAAGTCCAGCGTTTTTTTGTATGGTTCTAAGTTTCACCTCATCACCGACCACAAGCCGCTGGTCTCTCTGTTCAGCCCATTGGCGTTGCTTCCAGATAAGGCACCTCACCGCCTGCAACATCGGGCCTTATACTTGTCTCGTTTTCACTATGAGATTCACTATCGCCCCACGGCCCAGCACGCCAACGCTGATGCATTGTCGCGATTGCCGATGGGCCCCGACCCGGTTTTCGATCGTGATGAACTACTCTGTTTCCACATTGATGAGGAAGAACGACATGCGGTCGAGGGTTTTCCACTTACAGGTTCGCAGGTCGCGTCGGCTACTGCGCTGGACCCGGTCCTGCGTCAGGTGATCAGTTTTGTTCAATGGGGTTGGCCGGACAGGACCAAGGGCCGGGCATCGGATCCTCTTCGCAAATACCATGCCTTGCGCCTTCATCTGTCTGTTCATGATAGTGTTGTTCTTCTGGCCACGGATGGCGCATCTCCACAGGTCGTGGTGCCAGCCTCTCTTCGCAAAGATGTTCTCAAACTGTTGCATGAAGGCCATTGGGGGATTTCTCGGACAAAGTCCCTGGCCCGCAGGCCCGTTTATTGGCCCGGTATTGATTCGGACATCGCCCACATGGTTGCTGCGTGTGGCCAGTGTGCTCAACAAATGGCTGCACCTCGTACAATGCCCTCTCCGTGGCCTGATCCGGCACAGCCATGGGAACGGGTGCACGCTGACTTTGCCGGCCCCTTCCTCGGTACTTATTGGCTACTGTTGATTGACGCCTTCTTGAAGTTTCCATTTGTTGTTCGATGTCCATCGCCCACCACTGTGGCGACGATGCTGGCTTCATCCAAAATCTTTGTGCTAGAAGGTCTTCCATCCACGATCGTCACGGACAATGGCCCTCAGTTCTCTTCGCGTGCCTTCCGTGACTTTTGTACTGGACAAGGGATTCATCATGTTACAGCACCGCCCTTCCATCTGCAATTGAATGGGGAGGTCGAGCACCTTGTCCGCACTTTCAAAAGCCAGATGAAAAAATTCCTTAGTGATTTTTCCACAGATGACGCTCTGCTGCAATTTCTAAGTTCTTATCGCTTCACGCCTCTGGGTGATCACAGCCCTGCTGAACTCTTGCATGGCCGCCAACCGCGCACTCTACTGCACCTGCTTCACCCTGTCAGGCCTTGTGCTGTGTCCCCTAGTGCGCGAAAATACTCGGTGGGCGCAGAGGTGTGGGCACGACAGTATGGATCTCGCCCTAAATGGATTCCAGGGGTGGTCAAGGCTCTTTGCGGCTGCCGGCATTATGAAATATGTACGAACGACGGCATGGTTGTTTGCCATTACGACCAGACGCGCCCACGAGTGGTGGCCACGCCAGTGCCACCGCCCCTTCCTTCACCTCCACCAGCCCGAGAAGCCAGTCCTGTCGCTGCTGCCAATCTACCATACGTGTCGATGCAGCCGACGTCACTACCGCTTCTGAGTACGCCGGAACCGGCGCCAGTCGCGACGCCACCTTATCCGCGACCCATCTCGCTGGAGCACACCACCAGGTCCACGACACCTGTGGATGCTGCTCCGGAGTTTTCACCCATCATCTCGTCCAGGAGGCACGTTCCACGCACGAGCTTCCGTCCTAGAACTTTCGACAATACTCTCGTGTCTCTCCGCGGGATCTTCTCGGGGCCTTACAAGAGGCCATGGATGTCTCCGCACTGTCCATGTCTCCAAGGAAGTGAGTGTTTTTTTTTTCAAGGGGGGAAAAGTGTTGTGACAGTGGCACGAAATTTAACAGTGCCGCCACAACAGTACGTGCAAACGGCGATAGAGGCGCTCTGCAACTCGGCTGAGCGCGGGAGCGCCACCTAGCTACGAATGGCGCCGGCCGCATGTCACGGCACGGCAGTCGAATGAGAGATACTGAGTTGTTATCATGTAACCAGCTATTATGGCGTCCGGTACAGTTGTTTATAGTGAGAAAGTGAACAAAAGTTATAGTTGTGTGGTGAAAAACGGTACATATGTAAATGATAACAGTGAAATAGTGAAGCTAAATGAACGTGTATCAAGCCTGCAATTAATTGTAGATGTACTAAGGCGGGACATTGCGCATTTAGAAAATGAAAATGCCGAACTGAAAAAGGCGCGTAATATCCCGATCGCCAAAGCAAGTAAAACACGGAACTGGGAGCACAGGACTAGCATGATCACGGAAGAAAGAAGCGAAAAGGTGATAAATACAACGAATGGAACGATCCGTAAAAGCAGTTTCAGTGTCCTACCTACAATAAACGAGTGCTCTGAAGTGGATATAGGCCTAAAGGCAGAAACAACAAGGCAACATATGTTTACTAGGCCAAAAAGGGTTGATCGTGTGAAACTCAGTGACTGTAGAATTACTGTGGTAACAAAAAACCGTTTTCATGCACTAGATTCAGATATAAATGTGGAATCCACGGAAAACTGTGACGACAACAACACGCCGAATCTACATAGTGACAAGCACATGAGCAGAAACTTCCGCAATAAACGTGAAGACAAACTCAAAGTGAAAATATTCTCTGATAGCCATGGACGTGAGATCGCAAAAATACTACGTTACAGTCATTGTATACAAGCAACTAGTATTGTCAAACCAGGTGCACCCATCCAAGAACTCGTTAGAAACATAGAAACTGAAAATGATCGTCATATTGTCGTCATAGCAGGAGCCAATAATGTATATAAAAACGACCTCCACAGTGCAACACGAAACCTTAAGGCAATACTAAATTCAACAGGAGAGAAATCAGTTTTTGTAGTCGGAATTCCACATAGGCATGACCTTTCGGAATGGTCATGTGTGAACGTGGAAATCATAAAAGCAAACAGGCAATACTCAAAGATTTGCAGGGCCTACCAAAATACATATTTTATAAGTATGGATTCCTTGCAAAGAGACTGTTACACGAGACATGGCATGCACCTTAATAACAGAGGCAAGAAGATTCTGTGCCAAAACATCAGCATGATACTGAAAGCATCTGACAACCAAGAAGTAATTGCTGCTCTTCCAGTTCCTTGCTTGACGCAAGCAGAGCCTGAAGAAATAGTTACTTCTATTGCAGCAGTAGAAGTAGAGGTGGAAGCAGCAATTGTACCTACACACATAACAAATGCTGCAGCAGCAGTACCTACCACACTTCATCTACAGGATTCAACAGCAGCAGAAGATGAAGCAACATCCAAATCTCCACTGTCACCAGTTGCCCCAACAATGCCTACAGCAGCAGCAGCAGCAGTACCTATCACACTTCACCAGCAAGATTCAACAGCAGCAGAAGAAGAAGCAACCACCTTATCTCCTCAGTCACCAGATGCCACAACAGTGCCTCCAGACACCATAACAGCAGTTACATCAATTCCTCTAGTAGCAGCTTCATCTACAATATCATCACAAGGAGGGAAGAGTAGGTATACAACAGTAGATGTGCTACCACTCCAAGTGAACAAATTTTTAGTAAAAGGCAACAAGAGGCAGAAATCCAAAAGATAAGCCCTGAAAAACGTTTGAAAACCAATCACCATAGTGTTCAGTGTGTAAGCAATAAGAGCATGGATCTTAAAATATGTTACCTTAACGTTCAAGGACTAAAAGATAAAGAACTTATCATAAATGAGTTTGGTCTTGATAGCCAGTTTGATATTTTTTGTCTGAGTGAACACTGGGCTAATGAGAATGAACTTGCAGTTGCCAAATTTGACAATTTTAGTATAGTAAATAGCTACTGTAGGAAAAAGCACATTAGAGGTGTTGTGGCAATTTACTCCAACCAGTCACTCAATTGTACAGTAACCAAACTAGACCTAAATTCCTTGTGTGATGAACAGCACTTTGAAGTTACGGGTATAATCATTAATAGTCATAAGCTAATAGTAGTATCCATGTACAGATCACCAAAGGGAAGCATTAACATATTTTTAGAAAAAATGGACATGCTATTGAGTAAATTAAGTAATATTAAATGGCTACATTATGATATTGCAATAGGAGGTGATTTGAATGCTGATTTTGATGTTACTAAATGTAAGGGTAGTGTTGCAGATGTGGAAAACTTACTAAGACAATACAATTTACATCATGTTAATAACAGGCCCACAAGAAACAAAGCATGTTTAGATAACATCTTTGTAAACTTCAAGACCACTGAAAACACATGCGAAGTTGTAGTGTTCCCATTCTCTGACCATGACTCCGTATCTCTAAATTATGCAAGTAAAATTCCCCTCAATAGGAGCAATGCAAATAGACCTGTCCCAACAGTTGTGATTACCAGACCCATAACTGAGGACAAAATTAACACATTTCGTAATTCCCTTGCTGACAGATCCTGGTTTGGCCATTGTAGTGTCGATGGACATTACACATCAAGTAATGACCTGCCAGCCAAAATAATATTTGATAGATTTTTTAATGCGTTCTTGACCTATTTAACCATAGTATTCCCATAAAGAAAATCAAAATAATGGACAGCAGCCACAAATCCAGATCTCAAAACAGACAAAATATATGGTACACTAAACAGCTGACAGATCTAAAGAAACAAGTTTTGTTACTGTACAACATATACAATAGTATGAAGTCTGACTGTGCCAAATCAGCCTATGTGGAATGCAGGAATGAATACAAAAAAGCCATCCTGCAAGCCAAAAAAACCTACAATGCCAACAGCATACATAATTCCACCAATAAATGCAAAACCGCTTGGAAAGTAATTAACAGTGCTGCCAGAGATACTAAAAGAGACAAAATTAATATCCCACCACAAACACTCAATGAGTTTTTTATTAATTCAGTGAAAGAAATAGGAGACACAATTAGCAAACCAGACATTAGTCCATCAGAGTTACTCTCCCAAAATTGGGGTAGACAGTCACTAAATACAAGCATGGTAACCTTCTCCGAAGTATCGCCTAGATATGTACAAGGGGTCATAAAACAACTGAAATCATCTGATAGCTTAGATATATATGGCATATCATGCAACCTGCTAAAAAAAGTGTCTGACCGCATTCTCTACCCCTTAACCCATTGCATAAACAAGTGCTTACTTGAGGGATATTTTCCTGATGAGTTAAAACTGTCTAGGATCGTCCCAGTATACAAAAAGGGAGATAAAGACTCTCCATCTAGCTACAGGCCTATTTCAATAGTACCTGCATTCTCCAAGGTAATAGAAGGCATCATGTACCAACAATTATCATCTCACTTTGAGAATCTAGGAATAATTAATGATTCACAATACGGGTTTAGGAAGAATCTGTCGACCATTGATGCAATCAACACGGTAGTCAGTTACATCCTCAAAGTTTTTGAGAACAAAGGCTCAGGTCTCATTCTGTGACCTAAGCAAGGCCTTCGACTACTAGAGAAACTAGAATTCTACGGCATCAAAGAAAACAGTCTCAGACTATTAAAAGCTTATCTCAACAACCGTAAACAGGTAGTTTGTGTTGGTAAGGAAATGTCAAACATAGAAAATGTTAAAGTAGGTGTGCCTCAGGGATCTGTACTGGGGCCCTTCCTGTTTCTGATAATGATCAATGACCTCCCCTCGTTTATTAGATCCACCACTGTATTGTATGCAGATGATACGACTTTTCTCGATAGCAGTAACAGTCTTAATGATCTTAAAACCTGTGCTGAAAATACACTCACTCATGCAGCATATTGGTTCAGAGCAAATGGTTTCCAGCTAAATGAAAATAAAACTCAGCAGATAATCGTCACCCTAAGAGACAAGCCACTATCTGATGACCCTAGTTCTGTTAAATTCCTGGGAGTTTATTTAGACGAAAAGTTATCCTGGGGCCAACATGTAAACTATATTAGTAGTAAACTATCTAGAGTAATTTATTTATTAAGACAACTCAGAAATTGTGTACCTGAAACATACATCAGATCATCTTATTTTGCATTTTTCCAGAGTATAATATTCTATGGCATTATCTTGTGGGGTAACTGTAGTCATATACATGACATCCTATTATTGCAGAAGAAAGCCATTAGGATAATTACAAATTCTTCACATAAGGCTCACTGCAAACCCTTATTTACTAAACAAAAAATTATGACTGTAATAAACCTCTATATATACAATGTCTTAATCTTTACGAAGAAGAACCTACAAGATGTGAAACGTAGAGAAAATGTACATTGTTACAACACAAGAAGCATCAAACACATATACACGCCTTACCACAGACTATCAAAATCAATAAATAGCTATGAAGTCACAGGGCACAAGCTATTTAATAAGCTGCCACATGCCATACAGGATCTTCCTGAACATACATTCAAAGAAAGACTGCATGAATGGTTTATTGCCCACCCGTTCTATGATATCAATGATTTCTTCAACTGTAAAATGCAGTAATCCAACAGATGACCCACTGTACATTTATTGTAATATAAGCTAAAATATTTCAGTAGTCAATACCTTATCACACTGTATTATAAATTGTAACTTCATTTGACGTTGTCAATTGCTGTAATGGCCTAAAGACAATAAAATCTTTATTATTATTATTATTGTTTCTAAGTGAGTGTGTTTGAATATCCACACAATTATTGGTGATTAAAGGTTATAACAGTAATCTTCTCTGATATCATTATTCGCAGTTACCAGTGAACCAAGACATTTGTAGCTCTCACAGCATTCAAATTCTTTCCTGTCCAAAGTCATGCTTCTTTCTCTTTTATTATACCTTTTCCTAGATGTTAACATATACTTCATCTTTGACTGATTAATTTTCAGCCCCACCTCCATTCCATATCTTTCTAATTTTTCAAGCTTTTTTTCCAGGTCCTGCTTCCTCCTGGATAACAAATCAATATCATCTGCATATGGAAGAACCTGCAGCACTTCATAGAACAGTGTTCCCCCAGGGTTGCCACTTTGTGTCTTTTGCATTACCCTCTCCAAGGTGACGTTAAGCAGAATAGTGGAGAGCACTTCACCCTGTCATAATCCTCTCTTAACTAGGTGTGCATTGTGCTGCTGGTAAAAAAGGAAATAACAAAAAGTGAGTAAATATGACTATATCAATAAATGAATAATAACAATTACTTTAATAATAACTGATGGACAAATACTTACTTTTCAATCTGGTTGTCTGCGTCTTCTTATTCTGGCTAGAGGCAGTAGCTGATCTCTGCGAGCACTTCATGATGAGCCTTTAATTACTGTGTCAGACCTGAAATGATGCCACTCATACAGTTGGATTTTTTTTTATAACAAAAAAGGGAAGGGGAGAGGGAACTTGACTCCTATTTGTTTATGGGTTTTCCACTGTTTTTGAATATTCTCATTTATCCAGAGAGAAAAGGGGGGAGTGGAGGGGGAGGGGACAGGGGGAAAGGTATGAGATGAGGAGGTGACCTGGAATTTTACTCACCAAATTGCCTTAGTTGTAACCCAACACTGGATACGTAATATGATACACCTGTATCTTATCTATGACCTTGTAATAAGATCATTATCTGAGTTCATACAAGCAGTTCCCCTCCATTTATTTCTTTTATTTATTTATTAATTTATTTGTTTTGATCCTTTGAGTCATACATTGTACAGAAATGCACATCATGATATAGGACAGGTCATTTGATACATATTAGGCATTTATAAGAAGAGATACATGTCTATGAATCTATAAAATGGGTACAAATTTATATCACATGTGTAATGTACTTAGGTCTTATATTTATTCTGTACCAAAATTTAGCATTTATACCAATAAAACTTACATTCAGTTATGTTACATAAGGTCAGTAGCTTGGGATCCATTATCTTGTTATAACGTCAAGTTAAACACATATATTTCAAAACGACACAGAGCAAGTTGACCAAGCAAATCATGTGAACACAGTAACATTCAAATTAGCACTGAGTCCAAGTCTAGCTGGCCGCTTAGGTGGCGTGGCTGCTGCATGCCTGGCAGACAGCGCCGCATGTAGAGGACGCGTGTAATTGCACGGCGGCACTTTGAATGATCGGCGAGTCACAACACTTTTCCCCCTTTGAAATTGTTGCTCTGGTCTTGATGGAGGTGGCCTGTAGATTGCTAACATCCATAGGCGTTGTTTGACTGGCCATAAAGTCTCGAGGAGGAGGCTTCCCATACGGACGGAAGTATCCCCGATGATAACGGGTTGAGATGACAGGAGACATAGGGGTCGAGTCTGCTGGGGCCCCATGCACCAATCTGCCCATTGCAGCAAGTCCGGTTGTTATAATGGGAGACATGGGTAATGTGTTGGCATCCGTAGGAGAAGGAGGCGAGTAGAGTTGCTCCGACAGATGATGGTCATCTGGTTCCTGCATGGGCGTGTCTCCTGGTGGCATCTGTTCTTGTACTGGCACCAAGATGATGGTGAGAGGGCTGCTTTGTGAGTAATGAGACATGCCAAGATCCCAAGCATCAGGTAGAGCCGAAGGTGGTGTAGCGGCATTCGGAACAGGCGATGCCGGCACACGAGGCTGAAGCTGGTCCGAATGACACACTGCAACACCCGCGTTCATCTGGATTTCATACAGGCATAGGCCACGGTGTCATAAGATGTGGCCAGGACTCCATTTTGGCTGCCTGCCATATCCCCGTACCCATACAAGGTCGCCGGCAGTGAAGCAGCCAAGTGAAGGCACCTACGGCCCTGAGGTGGAAGGCCGCAGAAGATGAAATAGCGTGCAGGGCTGTCGGCCATGTAACAGCCCAGCCAGGCTGTGGTCGCCCATGGGGGTGAAACGGTACGAAGCCAGAAATTGGAGAAGCGCATCATCATCAGCAGCAGAAGAAGTCAGGAGTTTCCTCATCTGAGCCTTAAATGTGCGGACCAGTCGTTCAGCCTCACCATTTGACTGTGGATGGAACAGAGGGGCCGTTTCAAGCATGACGCCATGACGGGCACAAATATCCGCAAATTCACAAGAGGCAAATTGCTGACCATTATCAGTGACAAGAGTAGAGGGAAGGCCTTCCAAAGAGAAAATGCGAGCTAGAGCATTTGTGGTTGCTGCGGTGGTAGTTGACATGCAATGGACAATGAAAGGAAAATTAGAGTAGGCGTCAATTACTAGTAGCCAATAAGTACCTAAAAAAGGTCCCGCGAAATCGGGATGAATACACTCCCAGGGCTTCTCAGGTGAAGGCCACGGTGACGAAGACGACTTCGGGGCGGCGGCCTGTGATGCACAAGGGCCGCAGACAGCGACCATGTGTGCGATTTCAGAGTCGATGCCGGGCCAGTACACATGACGGCGCGCCAGAGATTTTGTGTGAGAGACACCCCAGTGCCCTTGGTGAAGGAGGCGCAATACTGACCCACACAAAGATGCAGGTACCACAACACGCGTTGAAGCATTGTCGATGGAAAGGAGGATAACACCATCCTTAGCCGTAGCGCAAAGCGTAGTAGTTCCGCAATGGATCAGAAGTCTTAGCAGATGGACGATCTGGCCAACCCCTCTGAATACAGTGTAAAACCCGGGAGAGGGTAGGGTCACAACCCGTAGCAGCCGCCAGCCGGTCCACGGTGATGGGGAACCCGTCCACAACCCGCTGCTCGGCAACATACAGGTGGAAACACAAAAGTTTGTCCCTGTCAAATGCCAGATCAGGACCCATGGGAAGGTGAGACAGTGTATCAGCATTCGCATGTTGAGCTGTCGGCTGGAAATGAATCTCATAATTGAAATGAGACAAGTAAAGAGCCCAACGCTGGAGGCGGTGTGCAGCATTGTCGGGAAGTGACGTTGATGGATGAAACAAGGAAACAAGTGGTTTGTGATCCGTAACAAGATGAAATTTGGATCCATAGAGAAAAACACCAAACTTATGAAGAGCATAAATAATGGCCAAAGCTTCTTTTTCAATTTGAGAATACTTTTGTTGGGCATCCGTGAGCGTTTTGGAGGCATAAGCAATGGGTTTGAGTGTGATATGAGCTTCAAAGTCATTTGCACGGCCTAACCGAGGAGAAAAAATGAACGAAAATGTCATCGGCAAGGAATCCAGTTGATCATACGGAATAGTATCAGTGATGATATTGACAGAGTCATCTATGGAGAACCCAAAAACGTGAAAGGCATCAAAACCAAAAAGATTTTCTGCATTATTCTGGTCGACCACAAATATGGGAACAGTGAGAATGACAGATTTGTAAGATACCTCATTATTCATTATTCATTATCAGTGAACTGATCCCAGATGATGCCACCACTTGTAATCTACCCCTCCCTCACATCATTTGTTGATTGTCACTCACTTCATAATTAAGGATGGCAAGCACCAACCAGAAGTAAGTGAAATTAAAGTAGTAAGTTACTAAAAGAGGAGAAAATCAGCAACTTCCAGTCAATGGTAAATGAACTAAAGGAGTAAGTTACTCCAAAAGTAAATTTTTCATTTACTTCTGAAGTAAACTGATGTAATCCATTACTGGTGGAGAGCACCATTGAAGAGTACACTACTATGTTAGTAACTTAAGGAGGAAATAAAGCTGCAATTTACTCCTAGGCAGTAGTAGGAGTAAAGAAAGAGAGTAAGTTACTATCTTCGAGTTCAACTGCTCTACCATATGGTAGAGCAACTGCTCTACCATATCAGCGCACACTCAGCTGCAGAGTGAATATCCCATCTGGAAACATCCCCTAGGCTGTGGCTAAGCCATGTGTCCACAATATCCTTTCTTTCAGGAGTGCTATTTCTGCAAGGTTCGCAGGAGAGCTTCTGTAAAGTTTGGAAGGTAGGAGGCGAGGTACTGGCAGAAGTAAAGCTCTGGGGATGGGCCGTGAGTCGTGCTTGGGTAGCTCAATTGGTAGAACACTTGCCCGCGAATGGCAAAGATCCCGAGTTCGAGTTTTTGTCCAGCACACAGTTTAATCTGCCAGGAAGTTTTAAATAAGAGTATCATAGCTGTGTAATCACAATATACTTTTATCAGGTGAAATTTATATGCACCATATACATAAGGTGAAACTGGAAGAACATGTTTGTACTTCTGTAATTAGTATGCAATAATATATAATGGAACAGATGATGTATTTATTTATGTATGATTGTGTAGATATGTAATGTGATATACTAGAATGCAAATTCTACAATGAGAATCATAAATTTGTAAGTGTGTTAAAAACTGTATGTATTTAACTAAAAAGTGCAGGTTGTAAAGAGACACCCTCCCCTAGCATTACTTTTCCTCAACAGAAGTACGCAATACAAAAAATAAATACAATTTTTTAAACAGGTTAATATTGTCTCAATTATTTTCTAAAAGAATTCCTTATGATTTTGTATACGGTGTGGTATATTTCAAGCAAAAATGTATAAAAAGAAATTACTTCATTTTCATTGTTACAACTGATATGTATTAGCTCTGTATGTACAGTTAAAACTACTTTTCTTTTAGAAACATTTGAAATTACGAAATATCTGGCAAACTAAAACTTCCTATTTTTAATTATGCAGTTGGGTAATGTTTATTACGTTTACTTGTCGATTCATTTATAAAGAAATGATATCAATTGGTAGAGATTCGTTTGTCAAGAAACATTGTAAACTCTTTGGAATATTGTTTGTACTACAGAATGGAATAGTAGTGGGCATGGAGAATGTGAGAGTAGTGAGAATTTTGGTGTAGTATGTACTAACGATTTCTTCTCATGGTCAGAAAACAGTATTATTGATGTATGTAAATCAGATGATGGTCGTATTGGATCTGAACAAGGTGGTATTTTTTTATGTAGATGTGAACGAGAGCTGTGAAGTAGGCTAACTGAGGTTGGTAAGTCTGAGACTGGTAGCTTTTTGCAAATGAATGTAGGTGAGATAAGCGACTTTGATGGAGATGAAACTTGTCTTGTTAATGATGTTGATGAAGTAATTTTGGAAGAATACAGGGTTATTACAAATGATTGAAGCGATTTCACAGCTCTACAATAACTTTATTATTTGAGATATTTTCACAATGCTTTGGACACACATACAAAAACTCAAAAAGTTTTTTTAGGCATTCACAAATGTTTGATATGTGCCCCTTTAGTGATTCGGCAGACATCAAGCTGATAATCAAGTTCCTCCCACACTCGGCGCAGCATGTCCCCATCAATGAGTTCAAAAGCATCGTTGATGCAAGCTCAGAGTTCTGGCACGTTTCTTGGTAGAGGAGGTTTAAACACTGAATCTTTCACATAACCCCACAGAAAGAAATCGCATGGGGTTAAGTCGGGAGAGCGTGGAGGCCATGATATGAATTGCTGATCATGATCTCCACCATGACCGATCCATCGGTTTTCCAATCTCCTGTTTAAGAAATGCCGAACATCATGATGGAAATGCGGTGGAGCACCATCCTGTTGAAAGATGAAGTCGGCGCTGTCGGTCTCCAGTTGTGGCATGAGCCAATTTTCCAGCATGTCCAGATACACGTGTCCTTTAACATTTTTTTCGCAGAAGAAAAAGGGGCCGTAAACTTTAAACCGTGAGATTGCATAAAACACGTTAACTTTTGGTGAATTGCGAATTTGCTGCACGAATGCATGAGGATTCTCTACCGCCCAGATTTGCACATTGTGTCTGTTCACTTCACCATTAAGAAAAAATGTTGCTTCATCACTGAAAACAAGTTTCGCACTGAACGCATCCTCTTCCATGAGCTGTTGCAACCGCGCCGAAAATTCAAAGCGTTTGACTTTGTCATCGGGTGTCAGGGCCTGTAGCAATTGTAAATGGTAAGGCTTCTGCTTTAGCCTTTTCTGTAGGATTTTCCAAACCGTCAGCTGTGGTACATTTAGCTCCCTGCTTGCTTTATTCGTCGACTCCCGCGGGCTACGCGTGAAACTTGCCCACACGCGTTCAACCGTTTCTTCGCTCACTGCAGGCCGACCCATTGATTTCCCCTTACAGAGGCATCCAGAAGCTTTAAACTGCGCATACCATCACCGAATAGAGTTAGCAGTTGGTGGATCTTTGTTGAACTTCGTCCTGAAGTGTCGTTGCACTGTTATGACTGACTGATGTGAGTGCATTTCAAGCGTGACATACCCTTTCTCGGCTCCTGTCGCCATTTTGTCTCACTGCGCTCTCGAGCGCTCTGGCGGCAGAAACCTGAAGTGCTGCTTCAGCCGAACAAAACTTTATGAGTTTTTCTATGTATCTGTAGTGTGTCGTGACCATATGTCAATGATTGGAGCTACAGTGAATTTATGAAATCGCTTCAATCATTTGTAATAGCCCTGTATTATTATGATGATGATGATGATGATGATGATGAGTACCAGGTATTTGTGGAATTTAAGAACAATGAAGTTTCAGAGTTGTTTGTGAATGATGTTGACAATGTTGTTTTTATTTTTGGCAATAAAAAGGTAATTTTCGGTTTTCAACTGGAAATTTTAAAAACAGTGTGATATAGAAAAATATGAGAATATAATTAACTATTCAAACAATTCTTCAGAAGTTATTTCTTGAATTGGAACCATGAAAACCTGTGTTATCAAAAATTTCAGCTTCAAGAATCAACCCCTAGATGTGAAGAACTGGAGCCAACTACAAGAAAAGGAAATAGGCAAACAAAGTTTATTGTAAATCTTACTCCTCTCCAAGCTTACTAAAAGTGTCAGGGTGGTGAGCATCAAACTAGTATAAATTACTCTTGTAGTAACTCTTACTTCAGTTTATTTCTTTAGTTGTAACTAAAGTATTAACGCCTTTTTGCTAAAGAAGTAAGCCATTTCTGCACATTGTTGGCATGTGCATTACCGTCCCTCTCAGAAAATATTGAATGTCGGCAGACATTATTGCATCACCTTTCGCATAATTTATGTTCATTGCTATAATTTTAGAAGCTAGAAAGGATTATTAAATTGAGTTATTAAAATTGGAAAATATAAATGCTGTTGTACTAATTAATGATAAGATCTGTGTATTGGGGAAAAGAAATGTGCTATTAATGGATGAATCTATTGTTAATCCTGCCATCTGCAGCTACCAACATCCATTGTTGGTTGGTGACACACATTAATTTAAGCATGGGTTTGAGATATGAGCTAGCAGCAACATGGAGGTAGCCAAGAAATGATCAAAAAACATACCAGAAAATGAAAAAGAGTGCTTTGCTAAAATAATGAAAAAGTACGTAACTACTATTGAATCTAAAAAGCATGATGTCAACATGCTAAAAAGCAAAAAGTATGCTTAGGAAAAAAATACATGTTGAATACAATGCAGAAGCTCTTGCATAAAGCTCACAAGAGCAGCTTAAACTAATTTGGAAGGACATGAAAGCGAAAGCAAAGAAAACGAAAGCTAAATGTAATCAAGAAAAAGCTCAAACTGGTGGTGGAGTAGGTGAGAAGAAGATCAGTGATATAAGCCAAATGGTTGTTGATAATATCCCACAAGTTTTTATGGGGAGTTAATGACAATGACACATCTGAAGTTAACATGATACTTTAAAGAAACTTCAATGATGATAACTGTTGTGAACATAGCAATGAAAATGCCGAAGGTGGAACTTCAATCCCATAGTCATGAACCTCAGCCTGAAGTCTCTCATGGGATCTTATCAGAAGATGCACCTAGGAAAGGATGGAGAGAACATGCAGCTGTACTGAAGAACCAAGAGTTGTTGAAAAAAAGCAGATGAGCTCCATTCCTTAAAAATGTGTTTAATGTGGTGTCACCGCCAGACACCACACTTGCTAGGTGGTAGTTTAAATCGGCCGCGGTCCATGTAGTACATGTCGGACCCGCGTGTCGCCACTGTGATCGCAGACCTAGCGCCACCACCAAGGCAGGTCTCGTGATACGAGAGAGGACTCGCCCCCAGTTGTACGAGAACCAAGCTACCGCCCCAGTTGTACGAGAACCAAGCTACCGCCCAGTTGTACGCGAACCTAGCTATCGCCCAGTTGTACGAAGTCTTTCTCTCTCATTAGCCGAGAGACAGAATAGCCATCTAAGTTAATGGCTACGAACTAGCAAGGAGCCATTTGTATCAGTGCCTATAGCTTCGAGTATTCAAGAGAGATGTATTCCAAGGAATCAATAAAAGTTAAGTAAAAAGCATCTACATACTTTTCTTCTTATTCATTCATAAGTTCTCATGTTCCAGACTTCACGCCCGTCTGCATTAGTCTAGCGTGCCTTTCTTTTGGCTACTACCGTGTGGCGTAACAGTCTTGTTACGTCACTACAGATTGGCGACGAGGATGGGATTCGAACCCACGCGTGCATAGCACATTGGATAGACAGGACACACTTGACTGTGCTCAGGAATCTTTTGAAACTTCGCCAGCTGTGTGTAACATTAACCGGCCCGCCGGGCGCGCTCGCGCAACGCGGCCCGGTCAACTGCCCTCGCGGCCGTCCGCACAGCGACCGCCGCGTGCTAAGCCAGGTGTGCCGCGCCAGCACACAAATGCAGTGAAATCATGCCCGCGGTGTGCTACTAGACATTCGCGTGAACATTGCCCATCACGCCAAGCTATTTGCTTTTTCTGCAATAAGAAAGGACATGTTCAAAGTGTTTGCCAGAAACAGCTCAGATCAGACAATCACAATCATTCCAGGCCCTTTGCTTCGCGCCGGAATCGAACCAAGGACACTCAGGCTCGTGGACCTTCGCCTATGGACATTCATGTCGTTAATTCCACTTCGTCCAGTGACAATTTCTCTAACAGTAACTGTGTTCGTCCCACAAAAACTGTGCGTCGACGTCGCCGGAAATCACGTCCATTAGCAAGTGATTCTGTACCAGTGTCTGTTCCAATTGCACAAAACAGTCGCTCTTGTCGTCAGCAGGACAATAAACTTTTTGTGGACTTAGACTTTGAAGGCCAAGTGATACCATTCCAGCTCGATACCGGAGCTGCAGTTTCATTGCTCAATCACGACACATACAAACAACTGGGCGCACCTCCGTTGCGTGCCGCAAATGTTAAGCTAACTACATATTCCGGACAGAAAATTCCTGTGTTAGGACAGTGCAGCCTTCTTGCAACATTCCAGGGACAAACAAAACTTGTGTCATTTTACGTTCTTCGTTCTTCTTCTGCGGTGAACTTATTTGGTCTAGATTTATTTAAGTTGTTTAACATGTCTATTGTAAATCAGGTCCTATCAGTGAATCAGACTGTGCCTACAGACAGTGTTTCTTGCTTATGTGACGAATTTGCAGATATTTTTGCACCGGGCTTAGGTTGCGCTAAAAACTATGAAGCACATTTAGAACTGAAGGTAAACGCGCAACCGAAATTTTTCAGGGCGCGCAATGTTCCCCACGCATTGCGTGATGAGGTCGCAAGAACGTTACACGATCTCGAATCACAGGGTGTAATTGAACGTGTGCAAGCTTCTCTCTGGGCCTCACCCTTAGTAATTTTGCCAAAACCTCCCGGAAAATTGAGACTTTGCGTGGACTTCAAGGCCACAGTGAATCCACAGCTAGTGACTGCTACTTTTCCTTTGCCCCGCCCGGAAGATCTTTTTGCTACACTGTGCCCGGGAAAATATTTTTCAAAGTTGGACCTAGCCGATGCGTACTTGCAAATACCGGTGGACGACGAATCCCAGCGCGTATTGGTGATTAACACGCATCTTGGATTGTACCGCTTCAAAAGACTGCCTTTCGGGTGTGCATCCGCCCCTGCCTTGTTTCAGCAATATTTACAAACTATTTGTGCGTCGGTCCCTACTGCAGCAAACTATCTGGACGATATAGTGATCTCCGGACAGACAGAAGAAGATCATCTTGCGAACTTACGAACATTATTTCAGGTCTTGCGGCAAAATGGTCTTCGCTTGAGGAAGGACAAATGTGTGTTTTTTGCTCGTGACTTACCATACCTGGGACATGTCATTAATGCCCAAGGCATACATCCGAGTCCAGAGCACCTCCGTGCCATACAAGACTTGCCGTCCCCTCAAAATCTGAAACAGCTACAGAGTGTGTTGGGTAAAATTAATTATTACCATAAATATGTGCGCAATGCCTCTTCCATTTCAGCTCCGCTTCATCGCTTACGCCGTAAAGGTGTTCCGTTCGTCTGGACGACGGAATGTGAACGCGCCTTTCGCCAGTTGAAATCGGCGTTGCTTTCTAATACTTGCCTTACGCCATTCGATCCCCAGAAACCCCTTTTGTTGATGGTAGATGCATCGGATTTCGGGATCGGTGCTGTACTTGCGCACAAAGTTGGCTCCCATGATCGCCCTATTGCCTTTGCGTCCAAATTGCTCTCGTCTGCGCAAAGAAATTATTCACAGATAGAGAAAGAAGCTTTAGCTCTCGTGTTTGGTGTTACTAAGTTCCATGATTTCTTGTATGGTCGTCACTTTACCATCATCACAGACCACAAACCTTTGACATCGCTTTTTCATCCGACCAAGCCTGTACCTCCACGTACAGCGCAGAAATTCATTCGCTGGTCTATTTTCCTCTCGCAGTACCGCTACGATATCTTGTATCGGTCCACTGCTAAGCACGGAACCGCCGATGCGTTGTCCCGTTTGCCTGTTGCTGAGGATAAAGCATTCGATTCTTCCGAACTTGCTTGCCTGTTCATTGATTCGGAAACCGATGAAGTGGTCGAATCGTTTCCGATTGATTTTCGTCGTGTAGCTACAGCCACAGCTGCTGACCCTGTCCTTGCTACTGTTTTACGTTTTGTTGCTACGCGATGGCCTTTGTCAAAGTCTCGGATCGAGGATCCGTTGGTTCGCCGATTTTTTGCTCACAAGGAGAGACTTTTTGTTCGACGTGGTGTTTTGTTGTTGCGTTCTGATAATGATCAGTCCCGAGTCGTGGTCCCACGTTCGTTACAGTCCTCTGTTTTACGGCTTCTTCATCAAGGACATTGGGGTATAGTGCGAACGAAACAACTTGCTCGTCAGCACTGTACTTGGTTCGGAATCGATGCTGCGATTACGAATATGTGTTCTTCGTGCCCGGCGTGTGCCGAACAACAGTCCGCACCGCCGCGGAAAGTCTTTGCGTGGCCAAAAGCCACTTCCCCTTGGCAACGCTTGCACATTGATTTTGCTGGTCCATTCTGGAATGCTCGATGGTTGGTTCTGGTCGACGCCTTCAGTAATTTTCCTTTTGTTGTTCGGATGTCTTCCACGACGTCCTCCGCCACCATCCAAGCGTTGTCTGCTATCTTTTGCATTGAAGGTCTTCCGCAAACTATTGTTTCCGACAATGGCCCACAATTCATGTCCGCAGAATTCCAGTCATTCTGCCAGGCCAATGGTATTCAACATCGGACATCCGCGCCGTTTTCGCCTCAGTCCAACGGTGCCGCTGAACGTTTGGTCCGGACTTTCAAGTCACAGATGTTGAAATTGAAAGAGTCGCATTCTCGGGAGGACGCATTGTTGCTCTTTTTGTCTTCGTATCGCTCTCAGCCCCGAGATGGTCGCTCGCCGGCTGAGTTGCTCCACGGTCGTCCTCATCGCACCTTGATGTCTTTGCTGCATCCGCCGCATCAGGTTCCTGTGCAGCGGCAGACTCCTGCTTTTGCTCCAGGCGACGTTGTATTTTATCGCAACTATCGAGGTTCACGGCGTTGGCTCGCAGGGCGCATTCTTCGCTGCCTCGGCCGCGCGATGTATTTGGTTTTGGGGGCCTCTGGTGAGGTGCGTCGGCATCTCAATCAGCTGCGCCTCTGTCGTCGCTCGGGTTCTGCCGCTCCCCGTCTGCTTTCAGCGACGGTGCCGTCCGGTCAGCGCCCTGGGGACCCATCTACTGGCTCGCCTCATCCCCAGGTGTTACCGACGATGCCTTCCATTTTGCCCCATGGCGACGCGCCGCCGCCGCCGCAGCAGCAGCAGCAGCAGCCGCCGCCGCCGCCGCCGCTGGTTCTCCCGCCGGCGCCGCCAGCATTAGACGCTTCGCTGCAGCCGCCAAGCGCCTCCCAGGGTCACGCGCCGCCGATCGCTTCCCGTGACCAGCTGTCCTCCGCCATGGAACTCCAGCCCGCTCCGGACCACATGACGTCATCGCGCGTCGGCTACCCCGACGCCATGGAAATAGACCCTTCGGTCCCTCATGTCTTCTCACGGGCGCATACACCGCATGTTGACGTGCACCCTGGACTAGTTTTGCAGGCGTTTCCTAGCTCCCCTCGGACCGGATGGCCGGGTGCGGGTGGCACAGCCTCGCCTGTTGTTAGGCTCCCCACCTCATCGCATACGTCAACATGTGGTCCTCCCCACGGCGGGCGGAAGCCTTATTACACGACCGTTCGCCGATTTGCGGGGGAGGAATGTGGTGTCACCGCCAGACACCACACTTGCTAGGTGGTAGTTTAAATCGGCCGCGGTCCATGTAGTACATGTCGGACCCGCGTGTCGCCACTGTGATCGCAGACCTAGCGCCACCACCAAGGCAGGTCTCGTGATACGAGAGAGGACTCGCCCCCAGTTGTACGAGAACCAAGCTACCGCCCCAGTTGTACGAGAACCAAGCTACCGCCCAGTTGTACGCGAACCTAGCTATCGCCCAGTTGTACGAAGTCTTTCTCTCTCATTAGCCGAGAGACAGAATAGCCATCTAAGTTAATGGCTACGAACTAGCAAGGAGCCATTTGTATCAGTGCCTATAGCTTCGAGTATTCAAGAGAGATGTATTCCAAGGAATCAATAAAAGTTAAGTAAAAAGCATCTACATACTTTTCTTCTTATTCATTCATAAGTTCTCATGTTCCAGACTTCACGCCCGTCTGCATTAGTCTAGCGTGCCTTTCTTTTGGCTACTACCGTGTGGCGTAACAGTCTTGTTACGTCACTACATTTAATATGAGAGGAATAGGATGCAAAAATGTTATTAATAGAAAGACAACAAGAAATCATGGAAGAAGAGCATAGCCTTAAAATGGAAATTATAAATAAGTTCAAGAACGTAATGGAGCAAACTTCAAATTCCAATTCTTCAGCCAATGTTTTCGAGAAATTCAGGTTTTTACGAATGAATAAGAAAATATTCATAAAACATTTTTATTTCCTTGATATTTTTTCAAATGGTTAATATGTTCTTGTTTCTTGTATGGCATAATATTTGTGTTTATCATTTCAGTATCATTACTAATTTTTGTTAATACCATATTCTAATGTTTATCTGAATTTGCAATATTATAAAATAGGTCTTTTTTTTTAGAAATAATCAAAATATTGTATGACTTTGTATGATTAAAGCAATTAAGTATAACAGATTTTCTGGCAGCTTGGCCTGTAGCGTCTGCTTCTGGCTGAAATGCATTTTGTTCACTGTCATTAACCTCCACAGCATCAAGGTGAAACACATCTCTAACTTCTATTCCGAAGTTGTGTAGAACTGTGGCAGCCACAATAACATTCCCACTATTTTTTTGGTTTAAATCCTATTGTTTTAGTTAGAATTTGGAAACGTTTCTTCCAAATACTGAATGCTTGCTCTGTTACACATCCAGTAGCAATATGGGCCATACTGTAGTGCCATTTGGCTCCTGTGGGGGATCGGAACACAGGTGTCATAAGATGTTTGGAGAGAGCATATCCACTATCTCCAACAAGCAACCCGTCATATTGTCCGTTTTCAAATTCTGCAGCAACTCTACTATTGTCTCAAATGTGTGCATGATGCATAGAACTCAGCCAATGGCTAACCATGTTGAGAATCTTCATATTGGCATCACAGATGATATGTATATTGATAGAAAAGAAATTCCTGCAATTTCTGGATAGTTCTGCTTGTGCTCCAGAAGGACAAGTATGGGAATATGTACATTCAGGAATCCACCAGTTCAATAGAATTCCATTTTGTTCTTTGATATATTTTCTTGGGTCCATGAAATGGAGACACACAGTGGCTTTAAGGCAATTAAACTGTTTATACACTGTTAAGAGGTCTTCCAGCAGTTATACGATGGCTATTAATGAGATCCCTTGCTACGATTTGATAAGTACCTGTGCAAAAGATTTGCAGTCCACAAAGAAGTTGCAGCCTAGGAGACAAAGTGCGGTTCCTGTCAGAATTATGCTGCAGTAACGACTCCAGCATACCAAGCAGAAACTCAAAAGATTCCTTACGAAACCCAAAATCTTTGAAGTCACTGTCACTACACATCACAAATGGGTCTCTTCTCCCCACTCTTGGGATGTTCACCTCTTCCTCATCTCCATATATTCTTGGTAGTCCAGGTAATACATAGAATTCAACACTTAAAACACTGAACTCGAAGATAGTAACTTACTCTCTTTCTTTCCTCCTACTACTGCCTAGGAGTAAATTGCAGCTTTATTTCCTCCTTAAGTTACTAACATAGTAGTGTACTCTTCAATGGTGCTCTCCACCAGTAATGGATTAGATCAGTTTACTTCAGAAGTAAATGAAAAATTTACTTTTGGAGTAACTTACTCCTTTAGTTCATTTACCATTGACTGGAAGTTGCTGATTTTCTCCTATTTAGTAACTTACTACTTTAATTTCACTTATTCCTGGTAGGTGCTTGCCATACTTAATTATGAAGTGAGTGACAATCAACAAATGATGTGAGGGAGGGGTAGATTATAAGTGGTGGCATCATCTGGGATCAGTTCACTGATAATGAAGATTTTTCTGTTGCATAAGAAGGGTGAGTGATTTGTGTCATTTGCAGTTTATGTATGAATGGATTTCCAGTCTCTCAAAGAAAGAAGACCGTGAGCTGCCCAACAAAGTTGTATCAACAGTGAAGATGTACTACCAACAATGATGGATTGGATCAGATGAAAGAGGACTTTACAACTACGATGGGGAACATCAAAAAGGAAAAATAAGTACAAACTATTTGCGAAACTAATTTGTTTGTGGTCTTATGTGCTTGTTAAAAAAATGAATAGAGACAAGGGTGGTAGTGATGTAGAAGTGAAAGCTGTAGGACCTAGCAAGGACATGTTTGAACTGAGTGAAATCATAGTCAGCAAAGAAAAACCAATATTTTGAAGTTAATTTTGGCAAAACTAGAGGAAATGAAGACAGATAAAATAGCAAATTTAGTGCAGTTAATGATCATTTAACCAAAAAATTTGCTTCACTACAAGGACAATTAAATGACCTGAAAACTGAAAACAATAGTAAAATGGATAAGGTACTATACCAAATAGACCAACTTAGTAATCAGATTTCAGAGCTAAAAAGTGGGTTGTCAGAGGGTTTAAAGAGTGTGAATGAAAAAGTTGATGTCTTAGAAAAAAATTTATTTTTCTTGGAAAGAGAGTTAATCATCAAATTGACAAGACATTCGAAGATTGTTAATGATGTCAGAGATGAACAGAAAGCTGTAGAGGAAAAATGGAACAAGACATCGCTAGTTCAGAGCAAAAAATTTTAAATGTTGAAAACAATAAGCAAACTAATGTAAATGTTTTGGATCAAAAAATTTGAGCAATTCAGGAAAATTGCATTCACAAAAATCTGTATTTTAACAATGGTAGTGTGTGGTCCAACATTCCAATCAAAAGATTTCCATGAGACAATTTACATCCATTGGATTTTCTGCGCTACTTTAGAACTTTAGAGATAGTTTTGTGTCAGGTGTGAGTGACAATCAAAAATTAAATTTGTCAAAAGACATCTTGAAGGTGAAACTCTGTCTTGGATATATTTTAATTTAAGTCAGTGGGAAACATATCAAAGTTTTGAAAAAGAGTTTTTAAAATAAATTTTGGCCAAAAGCTGAACAGGAGGGCATTAAAAGTGAATTTTTGAATGGATCTAATTATAGGAATAGGGACGATACTCTGAAAAAGTTTTGTAAGAATCAACTTAAGAAATTAACACACCTTGACAAACCATTTGACGAAATGACATTGACTGATGCAGTTAAAAGGAGATTACCAGAAAGGATGTAGTGGGATTTAATATACAGACCTGACAATTGTCTTGAACAATTTTTGCAATATGTTGACAGGCTGGATAGGGCAGTAGAAAGAAGTATGTACCATAACAGTTGGAATGATAGAGATCACATTGGGAATAACTACAGAAACAGAGATAATGGTAACTTATATCAAGATCAATATATTAATAGAGAGAGAACTTTTGAACATCAGCAGAACAGGAATAATGGGGGTAACCATGGGCACTCTAATAGCAGAAACAATCATAGAGGTAACTACTCAAGAAATGGCAGTCCACCTCAATGAAGGTCCTCAGTTTTGGGGCAAGGAAACACAAGCAGCACAGGAGCCCCAATTTACACTTGCAATTAAGACAATAACAACAGTGTTAATGATATGGCACAGGTATCTGAAGTTGACAGAAGAAATATCAGATTTCTCAGTTATGTTTTGATCAAAAGTTTTGGGATACTATGTTTAATTATAGTGAGGTACTAATTGGAAACCAGAATGTGGGAGTAGTGGGAATTTTGATGTAGTATGTACTAACGATTTCTTCTCATGGTCAGAAAACAGTGTTATTGATGTATGTAAATCAGGTGATGACCGAATTGGATCTGAACTAGGTGGTATTTTTTATGTACATGTCAATGAGAGCCGTGAAGTAACTGAGGTTGGTAAGTCTGAGACTGGTAGTTTATTGCAAATGAATGTAGGTGAGGTAAGTGACTTTGATGGAGATGAGACTTTTCTTGTTAATGATGTTTACGAAATAATTTTGTAAGAATATGATGATGATGATGATGATGATGAGTATTAGGTATTTGTGGAATTTAATCTTCCATGAAAATATTAGCTACTATGGAAGATTTCGAGGACAAAGCACTACAGACTGCGGTATTGAAACTTAAATGTTTTTGGCGATATGTAGATGATATGTTTGTGGTATGGCCACATGGGACAGCAATGCTTCCTTCTTTTCTGGAACATCTGTACTCCCTCCATCCAAGCATCTGTTTCACCACGGAGGTAGAGAAAGATGGTGAGCTCCCGTTTCTGGATGTTTTGGTTCGTAGAGAAGGATATGGCTCCTTGGGTCATAATGTGTTCCGGAAGCCTATGCACTCAGACTTTTATTTACAAGCTATGAGCTGTCATCATCCTTCACAGCACAGCGGTATATTACGGACGCTAGTGCATAGGGCTAGAGCCATCTCAGATCAGGACAGCTTATCAGCAGATCTTAGCCATCTCCATGGTGTGTTTGCCCAGAACGGGTACTCCGAGAAGCAGATTCAGAATGCATTTCAACCAGCACACTCCAAACCTCAAGAACAGCCTGAAGAAGCAGAGAACACCACAGGGATGGTTTTTCTACCATATGTTGGTGGCATGTCTTTTAAGATTGACAGAATTTTAAAGAAATATCAGATTAAATGTGTTTTCCGGCCTCCAGCATGAGTGCAATCAGTGCTGGGCTCTGTTGAAAACAACCTTGGCCTGAGGAGATCAGGAATATATAAAATCCTGTGCCACTGTGGGAAGTCTTATATTGGCCAGATGTGTCATACGGTTAAAGACAGATGCAATGAACATAAACGTCACACGAGGTTGGGTCAGCCAGAGAAATCTGCGGTTGCTGAACACTGCCTTGACATGGGACACGGCATGAACTGGGAAGAAACCAAGATCGTCTCGTATGCTTCCACATACTGCAACTTCATCACCAAAGACGTGGTCGAAATACGTATAAGCAGTGACCTAATAAACAGAAACACGGGGCTTCACCTGAGCAAAGCCTGGGAGCCAGCCTTGGCACCACTAAGGAATTGTCAGCCGCAGGTTAGCAACTGCACTGAGTCAACGCAGATGGGAAACCTTAGCGCAGATGATTAAATCATGAGCCAACACCTCGCGCACCTGAATGGGCTCCATCATTCCTGGCTGCATTTTCCCGCACCGCGGTGCGCTTTCACAGACCACGACCCATTTCTCCAGCAGAGGACTCTAGTATTCAACACTGTCTACAATTGATCTTCGATGATGTTATGCCCCCACTGGCACCTGCACTGTCCTAGAAAGCCAACATATTAATTGGCGAGCTTCTCAGCGACACGACAGTAGCACCTGAAGATGGCGGGCAGTTGTCTCGGTGAAATATTGTGCGGTTTCTACAATATTATCCGGCATAATTCCCATGAACCTATCAAGCAGATGCAGCACCGGAAAAGTCTCAAACTGCATATCTGGTAACTCTATGGGGAGGAGATGGTTAACACTGTATGTGAGTTCGATAAACTTCGCAACAAAAGGGAGAGACTGTTGTGCTCTCTCGCATTCTTACTGAGATGTCAGGACCAGCAAACTACACTGATTTTCGCAAAGTGGACTCTAGAGCGGCCAGGAGAAAAACAATGAGCAAGCAGGACACTGGTGAGAGAAAGAATCTGTTATACTAGATGAGTATTAGACCAAGTCTCCAGAAGCCTGCTCTCACTTCATCTGAAGATCTCGTCGTGTCTGTCAGCGGATTCCTGGTAGTGGGTGTACAGCTCTACTTGGGTGCTTTCAGCCTGAGCTTGGCAGCAAATCATTGAGAGTCAAACTTCTAAGTTCCAATGCCTTTCATACTGGTCATTGCAAGAGGAGAAATTTAGCAGACGGACTATGTTTAATCTAACAGATAAACCATTGAGTGACGCTGCAATGTCAGTGTTAAAAAAGGGACTTAATTTTGCACCTACTCCCAAGACCTTGCCCATCAAGGAGTTCGTCAGTGCCATTGAACAAGGTGTTTTAAAACTTCCGAATGATGCTGCTGAAGAAATAAGGTGAGAGGCTTGCAGATCAATAACCAGGATGCCTGCACCCAAGCAGAACGTCACCACTGAAGAAAGATGGGTGCTCCATTCATTAAAAGAAGATAATGATATAGTAATTTTACCAGCTGACAAGGGTAACGCCACTGTTCTTCTGCCTGCTACATCTTATTTTGGCAAGATGATGGAATTACTACAGGATACAGCATATCACTGCCTCCAGAAAGATCCAACAGATGCAGTAAAATGCAAGATATCGCTCTCCTCAAATCCAGCCAACTTCCTGACCATCTGAAGAAGAGTTTAAGAGAATGAGCACCAGTACTGCCACGACTTTATGGCCTGCCAAAGATACATAAGGAGAATGTTCCACTTTGCCCTATCGTCAGTAATATAGGTGCCCCAACATACCACCTAGCTAAACATCTGGCTTCTCTTCTAAGTCCCATGGTGGGGAAATGTGAACACCATATTCAAAACTCAGAAGATTTTATATGACTAATGAAGAACCTGCACCTTGAATCTGCTGATTTACTAGTGAGTTTCAATGGGGTTTCTTTGTTCACACGAGTGCCTCTGATGGACTCATTACAACTCATAGGAGTTAAGCAGGAAGAGGATATCTTACACCTTTTTAAACACATGCTTACCTCCACTTACTTTTTATTCAATGACCAGTATTTTGAGCAGACTGATGATGTTGCTATGGGTAGCCCTCTCTCCCCCATTGTAGCTAATCTTTTTATGGAAGATTACGAGGACAAAGCACTTCAGACGGCAGTTTTGAAACCCAAATGTTTTTGGAGATATGTAGATGATACGTTTGAGTATGGCTGCATGGGACAGCAACGCTTCCTTCTTTTCTGGAACATCTGAACTCCCTCCATCCAAGCATCTGTTTCACCATGGAGGTAGAGAAAGATGGTGAGCTCCCATTTCTGGATGTTTTGGTTTGTAGAAAAGGAGACAGCTCCTTGGGTCACAGTGTGTTCTGGAAGCCTATGCACTCAGACTTTTATTTACAAGCTACGAGCTGTCATCATCCCTCACAGTGCAGCAGTGTATTACGGACGCTAGTGCATAGGGCTAGAGCCATCTCAGATCAGGACAGCTTATCAGCAGAGCTTAGCCATCTCCACTCTGTGTTTTCCCAGAATGGGTACTCCGAGAAGCAGATCCAGAATGCATTTCAACCAGCACACTCAAAACCTCAAGAACAGCCTGAAGAAGCAGAGAACACCACAGGGATGGTTTTTCTACCATATGTTGGTGGCATGTCTTTTAAGATGGATAGAATTTTCAAGAAAGATCAGATTAAATGTGTTTTCTGGCCTCCAGCATGAGTGCAAATAATGCTGGGCTCTGTTAAAAACAACCTTGGCCTGAGGAGACCAGGAATATGTAAAATCCTGTGCCACTGTGGGAAGTCTTATATTGGCCAGATGTGTCATACGGTTAAAGACAGATGCGACGAACATAAACGTCACACTAGGTTGGGTCAGCCAGAGAAATCTGCAGTTGCTGAACACTGCCTTGACATGGGACATGGGATGAACTATGAAGAAACCAAGATACTCTGGTATGCTTTCACATACTGGGACTCCATCATCAAAGTTGCTGTCAAAATTCGTATAAGCAGTGACCTAATAAACAGAGACACGGGGTTTCACCTGAGCAAAGCCTGGGAGCCAACCTTGGTGGCACTAAGGAATTGTCAGCCGCAGATTAGCAACTCCACTGAGTCAATTAAGATGGGAAACCTTAGCGCAGATGCTTAAATTGCACGCCAACACCTCACGCGTGCAAACGGGGTCTGTCATTCCTGGCCGCAATTTCCCGCACCACGGCGTGTTTCCACAGGCCACGACCCATTTCTCCAGCAGAGGACTCTGGTATTCAATGCCATCTATGATTGGTCTTCGATGATGTTATGCCCCAGCTGGCGACTGCACTGTTCTAGATAGCCAACATATAAATTGGCGAGCTTCTCAGCGACGCGAGGGTAGCACCTGAAGATGGCGGGCAGTTGTCTCACTGAAATACTGTGTGGTTTCTACAATATTATCCGGCATAATTCCCATGAACCTATCAAGCAATGTTGTTTTTATTTTTGGCAATAGCAATGTAATTTTCAGTTTTGAAGTGGAAATTTTAAAGACAGTGCGATATAGAAAAATGTGAGAGAATAAAATTAACTATTCAAGCAATTCTTCAGAATTTCAGCTTCAAGAATCAACCTCCTAGACATGAAGAACTGGAGCCAACTATGAGGAAAGAAGATAAGTAAAAAAAAGTTTATTGTAAATCTTACTCCTCTCAAAGCTTATTAAAAGAATGTATTATGAAGTCAGTGACAATCAACAAATGGCGGAGGGATAGATTACAAGGTACATGTATAACAGGGTCAGTTCATGGACGAAGTAGGTCACCAATTAAATCATCAGTGACATAATACATGAGTCCATGGGATTTTTCCATCCCCACTCCCAACCCCTACATCCATCCCCCTTACCCTCACCTGAGAAAGACCAATTGAACTATGTAAATATTGGTGGGAAATTCAAAATGTCACATTGTCATGCTGGCTGACTTGCAATGTGAGTACCAGCCTAACCATGACATCGGAATACAAGATATCCAGCTTCAAATACAAGAAGGTGACCAAGGCATACTGGCACAGCTCTATAACAATACAATCTAGCCCAGACCTGTTGGAGTATTTATAACAACATAGAAATCTGACCCAGAGATGGAATACTGGTGCGCCTCAATGATGTCAGAATCCAAGCAAATGTTTATGTTTGGTCATCACATATGTCATACAGCATTGTAAGTCAAAAGCCCAGACTCTATGTCCTGTAGTAGCAACAATTATGTCTTTATTTAAACAAGTACCCCTTAGGGAGGGATGAGAGACCTTTGACTCTGTCACCCCTGTGTTGCCACCCCTGCTGTTGATGCCAATGCTGGTCAGGCCACATTCACCACCAGACAATGGCTCATAGTTCAACAGTGTATCCATACTGTTCCAGTTGGCAACTTACAGCTGAATGACTGGCTCACACTGTCACAGCCTGGAATGTCTGCTACTGATCCAGTGTACGACATTACACTAATAGTGTCCTCCCCACTATGACTGCCTGCCACTGGCTGCACATGCTGGTCACCTGGAGCAGCTGCATGAAGCTACTATGCACACTACCTCTAGTGTGACATCACTCCACTTGCATTGACAGCCACCATTATGTTCTTGAGACACCGCTACTGCACTGTGCCAGTCAGGGTGCTTGCATAACCTGACAGATATTTGCATGACTGGAAACTCTGGTGTTTTGTAACCTGTCTGCACCCTACATGCTGCTAGATGTCAAGACAGAAGATGTTCATATAAACCAGCTACCTATAGCCACCTGCAGTCTGATATTTAGCTGGTAACCAGCCTGCTACATATATAGCTGACATGCTTTTGCCCTCCATACTATTCACTCAACAGGAATTTCATTGCTATTTGTGGAAGACCCACACAAAAATTTCACTTCTCATATTCCATATGATTCCATATGATTGACAAATTGTGGTGACATCACAACAAGACAGTTCTTTCTGAAAATCCAGATATGCTTATCAAAGAATACATTGATACAAAGCTGGTATAACTCAATCAGCAAATAAAGAAGCTTGAAGATGATAATCATACATTAACAGCATTTATGTTAGACCATTATCCACCTAAAAAGTGATGTAAGCTGTGTGATTAGTGTAGTGCAATTCAACCAGTTTAGCCGTTGATTCCACACAAAGTTATGGTAAAACAAATATGTATACTGTCAATAAGCAATGATTTAACTTTGCAATGTGCAACTGGTGAGGTAACTTCACCTTCATGAAGTGTCAGGAACTACCTAAAGAGTCAACATCTTATAAGTATTATCAATGTTTTTGTGTATATGCGTAGGTGTAGTGTACTGTGGTTTAACACGTTTTATTCTCCCATTTGCAGATGATGTTGTGGCGTACCCTGTAATGAACACATCTCAGCAGGAGTACATATCAATTTTCAACATGCCTTTCAGCCTAAATTCAAGTGGATGTAAGTGTGTTAGCATGAGAATGCTCTCTGATCTTAATTCAACCCAGCAATGATTTTTGGAAATCCATGTTATTATTGTACAAAAGTAATATTAAACCTCACAGAGTGGTTCGGGCTGTGTGACAACTCAATAGCCATTGCAGGCATGCTTACTCAAAATACTGGAACAACACCTACATTGATACTATGTGACCAGAAGATCAGTGCTGGTGACTTCCCATAAATGATAAAAATTTTTACAAAATGGAATCAACTCACATGCAGGAACAGACCTTCAAGAATTTAATGTGCAGTAGTTTTGCCATACTGCATGCACTCGGACAAAGACTGAGCTGGCAGCTTTACATTTACAGCTTCTATGAAACATTGTGGACCAATTTACAGGAACTTCCATGGCAATCTCTGAATGCCATAGAAGTAAACATAGCTCAGTATTTTGATGCATGTTGCACATCAGTACACAGAAATATGTATGAGTTTAAAACACCTGTAGGCACAGAACTGCAATCCTATTTGGGTATGTATACATACCCAGCTATCCTCAGAAATAAATGAAGCATGTGTGTGACATCTGTGTTCTTCTTTTACCCTGTAAAACCCCTTGTATGTTAATATAGTTATATAGTATTCAGCATGATTGGCTCGACAAAGCATCCTCTCCATAATGACTTCTGAGAATTCTTCAGAAAAACAGAATAAGAAGAATGGAACACTTTTGACTGGTTATTTCTCACCACTCATCACGTGGGAAAACAAATGTTTTAATGTTCATGCTAATGGATCCAGATGGTGTCACTTGAAGAATGTATATAGGTTTTCAAAAACAAATGGTTCAAATGGCTCTGAGCACTATGGGACTTAACATCTGTGGTCATCAGTCTCCTAGAACTTAGAACTACTTAAACTTAACTAACCTAAGGACATCACACACATTGATGCCCATGGCAGGATTTGAACCTGCGACCGTAGCGATCATGCGATTCCAGATTGAAGCACTTAGAACTGCACGGCCACACCGGCCAGCTTTCAAAAACAATTTCAGCCAAAGTACCAGCTACTTGAGGAAATAGTTTCAGGTATTGATTATGTTACATATAAGACTTTCACCCAAAGTGATGAATTCCCACCACCTGAACAAGTAAAACTTAATACTGTATTCATATTTGATGATGTCATAGTGGTTAATCAGGGTCAAATATGCAAATACTTGTGTTTTGCTTGCCATAGAGGTCTTGATATATTTTGCCTATGTCAGACATTTTCAAGGGTCCCAAAGCAACTGATAAACCACAATGCAAACTTTGTTATTGCCTTCAAATAGGATAATACGAATTTTAAACACATTTACCAGGCACATGCAGGAACTGACATGACATTCAAAGAATTTACAAATTTAATGCATAGTTTTGTAGTAACTGATAAAATGAAGCAGTTGAATGAAGGACGATACTGCATGACCTTTCAGGAAGTGTGTGTGTGTGTGTGTGTGTGTGTGTGTGTGTGTGTGTGTGTATGTGTGTGTGATAGTGAAACGATATGGCAATTGAGACATTATACTTTAAAGCATGGATACGTTCATGAGGTCATCTGCCCATAATCAGTCTGAGATGGGTAGGCAGGACATTCATCTGAACCTTGAAGTGAAAATTCAGATGCTCAACAACAGTATTAAGTGTCACACTACTAGACTGGATGTACTCAACGAATGTAACAAGGAGTTAAATACCGATTCTCAAATCATCATGCAGCTAAACACATCAGTTAACTGCAAGGGTTGATGTAACTGAAAACAAGACAGAACTGCACAGAACTTTGAAAAGAATGCAAAGAGGAGTTATGTAAATTATATACTGCTCCAGGGTCTACTCAGTATATAACAACATGTTAACAATACATAAAAGTCATTGATGCATGTAAGATTATTCAAGAGAAACTTTGACTGCTGAAGGAGCCTATCACAGAATCTCTCAAATGGCTCTCAAACATTAACAAAGAGGGAGAATGGTAAGATGCTATTTCATTAAACATTATGAGACAGAACTTACGGTGTAAGGAAGGAAAAACCATAGACGCTGGATACCCAACCTATAAGTTTTACCGGGAATGCGGTACGGCACAGAGACAGAGAATTTGAAAGAACACTAAGTTTACTGAATCTAATATTCTTTAAAACTACAAAATTCTCAGTTATTTACCAAAAGACATCGAAAATTATTATCAGATGTTACATATGGTGGGGGTGTATAGGAAAGCCAATGGAGTAGGAGCAAAATGTACCAACAGTTCAAAATACAAAAATATTATGAAATGTGTTAGCAGACATACTTGCAGAGCCACTATTAATATTCAGAATAAGAAAAGTAACAGTACATCATCCCAACATATGTATTACAATGACCCCAGTGAAATAGTTGAATCATTATGCTTGTTCACAACATCATCTACAACTGGGAATACACCACATTCAAATGAAATTATTTCTATAATTTCTGAGCTTAGAGAAAGATGGTGATGATGCTGTTTGGTTTGTGGGGTGCTCAACTGCGCAGTTATCAGTGCCTGTACAAATTCCCAACCTTTGCTCAGTCCAAACTCACCACATTCAGGAATGATGATGAAATGATGAGGACAGCACAAACACCCAGTCATCTTGAGGCAGGTGAAAATACCTGACACCATGCTCAGGAAGCGAGAACGCCACCGCGAGACCACGAGCTGCAGGCTAGAGAAAGATCTATCATTGAACAATAATCATGGAGACAGTTGCTCAGGAACTCCATAAACCAGTCCACAGGGCTTTCCCATGTAGACAGGTTATAATTCAAAGGTTGGATGACTCATAGGTATGACATGAAATTTGTGAGAAAATAATGGTTTCAAATACATTTTAATGCTCATTCAGATGTACTCAAAATTTGCATGGGCATTACTTGTGAAAACAAAGATGTGGAAGACTGTTGTAAAAGTGTTTTAACAACTATTACAGACAGAAAAGAACAGCAACCCACACAATCTACAAACAGATCATGGTGATGAGTTCTATAATAATAGGTATTTCAGAATGGTAATGGAACAATATGGAATATATCACTACTTGATGTTCTCTCAGATGAAAGCATGTATTGTGAAGCATTTGAACCAAACAATAATCAGATAAATATGGCTGCATTTTAATCTTTGTGATTCTTTCAAATAGATGGATACCCTCCTCCAAATCGTCAGCCTTTACAGTCAATCTGTCCACAAGACAATAAAAACTGAGCTGATTCATGTACATGATATGAGCTTCTAAATATTGTTTATAATTATATTAAAATGGTAGATCCATGCAAACATAAATTTAATGTAGGTGATTTTGTACATATTTCAAAATACAAGACAGCATTTGAGAAATATTTCCTTACAAACTGGTAAGTGGAGATGTTTACAGTTTCCAAGGTGCAAAAAACAAATCCTTTAACTTGCATCTCAAAAGAGAGCAGCAGTGGTGAAATTGCTGCTAATTTTTACACAGAAGGAGCAGTAAATGAGACTTCTTCCTCATAGAATGTGTCATGTGGTGGAAGGGAAAGGAAGCCTTGATCAGTGGTTAGGATTCACTTCATCACATAACAGGTAGATAGGTGACACTGATTTTCTGTATAACAAGGTGTGCAAACCTCAGACAGCACAGTAGCATAATGTGCAATATGGGAACCACAGCAGAAGTAGTGGTACCTTCGATATTCTGCGAATTGCTCTTAATAGATGATGATGATTGGTTTGTGGAGCACTCAACTGTGCGGTCCTCAGCACCCTGCTTTTAATGCCCTACATACAACTTTTGTCAGCCTGGAACTAAGCATGATAAACAACTCACATATCATGCAGGGTGATTAATCTTTTAGCAGAGGAATGCAGACTTCATGACATAGTGTACATGATGAATAAGGATCTCCCAGGATGTCACACTGCACATAGAATATTAATTGATTGAGCCAAGGAAATATTTTCAAAAAGGGATATTGATATTGGTCAGCATATCACTGCACTTCTAAGAGACAAAGCACTGTGCATGAAATTTAAACTGGGTATGGAGTTAAATTTCTGTTGGGTCATGAACACCACTTATTGCCTGCTGAAGAATAAGAAGACGGGTAAGTCAGAGTGTTTTAAAAAATATAGTCAGTTATCCTTGGCTGCAGCTAAAAGAGCCTCAAAAATAAAGATGATTAAAACACCCAGAGTCCTATTCCTGCCAAGCACATCAGGTGGATTCCTTTCATTCTTAATTGCACTCTTGGCAAGGCTATCAGTGGTTATTTCCATGGCTGGCAGTGAGGCAGTTATCAGCAGAACAGTGAAGAATGCAGAAAATGTATAACAGCAACTCAACAAAGCCAAAAGATTTATGAAATATACAGGTTGGACATATGGGCAGGCAGTGGGCGTTATGGAATAATAGAGTAATTTTTAGAGAAAGGCCATATATTGGTGAAAGCATGTTGAAATGGGCTACATAGGCCCAGGGAGGTGAGGATGAGCCCGAGCTTAGAATTTGGCGAACATTGTTCGTGAAGCTACCGAAAGTTGTTGTCTGCCAGAACTAAGTCCACAGTGCCGCAGCACCGGGAGTAGCGGGAGATGTTCAATGCTACAGGGCATGCATCCGACTCGCGGGTGAGCAAGAATACAAGAGAGTAAGCCCAGCGACGGGCGGCCAGGTATATTCGACGTACCATGCGGCTTCCTCCACCCTGATTGGTCAGAACCGAGCAAACCGTGCGGGCGGCATGGAACTTTCCAGAGTGTTGCCTGCTAAGTGATGCCTGGGACAGCGTTACCTCATAAGCACATGAGAGAGGCACATGAACAAGGTGCCCTTCATCGGTGCTGACTTCCTGTTGCTAAACCGTGGGATGAAAGAATTTACAGGCAGCCAACACCGCCGGCCGTGGTTTGGCCACAATAGAAAAATGAAGTTAATGTTTGAAAGCTCATATAATGAAATAAAATCTCCTACTGTCTGGCTCATCCTTTACAGGAATCTGTAAATACTGGAAAAGGACTATATTTAAAAACACAGTGGAAAGGCTGAAGATTCTTTATTTAAAAAAAAAAAAAAAAAAACTATTAGCTGTACTGCCTGACAGACCATTTACAAATATCTATCTGCTTAAATTCATCAAAATGTTCTCTATCCCAAGATTTGATGGAGTATTTATGTGGAATACACTACCCGAGAATATGTGGAAATCTAATGAACATGGAATTCTAAATTTACATGTTGTGGGAGGACCTGGAACTCATTAGGTTGCATATATTAGAAGAAGAGCCCAACATAGCTCATTTAGTGATTTGCAGGTGCCAGAAGAATTACGCCCTTACTTTGCCAGTAGCCATATATTTTGCAATTTTCAATGCTGCAAAAAGTTCAGTACATACCTGCTGGGAGGCCTATGTCTCAAGTTAATAATGACAGCCATGGGGAAGGTATAAAAATGGTAATCACACACCAGTTCGTCAGTTGAGCTTAACAAGTAATGTCATACACTTTGACTTTAAATGGTTGATCATGAGCGTTAAGTGTAAATTACTCCCCCCAACCCAACTGAACTAGCCAAATGGGGTTGGAGTATCATGCTGATAGGTTTACAAACTTACAAAACAGTTCCAAACATCACTGCATCAAACTCTGATCTACATCTGGAAGGTGATGAAGTTGTACAAGTAGCTCATAGTGCATATGATACTGACAACTTAAATGAATATTTAAAACTGGCACTAGAAGGTTTCAAGTTAGATATGATCATCAGCACACGTAAAATTGAAATAAGGATGAACTAGCACAAAGCATATTTTACAAAGGGAAATTCAATCAGATCATTACTAGGTCTCCTGTAGTATCAAATTCTGCAAAAAGGTCTGAAAATTTTTACGAGTCAGCTCACTCAATAGATATACTACCAATCGGTACAATTCAGGTTGAGTACAATATTGTATTGAATTCCTTTCTCAATGACAAACTGATTTATAATATCTATGGGTTCTTCCCTACAGATCATGTGGGATATAAAATTGTGGAGATACCAAGTAACACAATTTACCTCGTAGTGACTCTTCAGATGTTGGACTACCTTGACGTGAGGATTATGGGCCAGAAGGACTGTCTCATCGATTTTCATGGTGAAGAGATCGTGATATGCCTTCATTTGGAGAATGATGTGTATGCATTATGAAACAGACATTAATAGCCAGCAGTACTTCACTTTACAACTGAAACACGAGGTGTTAACACCAAAGAACCATCAGATCCTTAAAATGTTAGGCCTGAAACCATGTAAGAATAATGTTGTCACTCAACATAACCATTCCAGCCAAGTATGATGAACAGATCATTCGTCAAGAATACTTCCTGGATGAATATTTTGCACTGGCAACATTCAAGACCAATGGTGAGGTCTGCATTGTAATCCAACTGTTGGATGATCTGACTATTCTGAGCAGGACTTTCTTGCACTTGGAAGGTGAATTCACAAGAAAATATGGGACTTCCATGCCAGCATCTCATCTTACATGTAAAGCATTCACATTCCTGTTTCAGGAGATAAGATGTGAGCTGACGGTATAAAAATTGACCACAGTAGGAACGTAGGTATCACATCAACCATAAAAACACACAATTGAGCATCAAAACTGAGCTTGAACAGTTTAGAAAATGCAAGGTGGTTTATGGATAAACCACCATAAGCAGATTGGTACAAACAATTTGGTGCTTATATAACTCTCAAAATGCTTGTGAGGTACCTTGAGGATATGAAGAGGATTCTTGTTAATGTGAACCAGGCACTTATATTAGCAGGAAGCAGAACAGATGGTAATGCACATATCCAGGGGGCCAATGGAAAGAAAAAAAAGACGTTACTTGATAAATTAATTTAGAAAGTGCCTAATTTCTCTGTAAACAATGAAGAATGCTTGAAACTTTTAAAAATACTTTTTAAATATCCTCTACGTCCAAGCTTATCTCATCAATCATGGACTCTTAATATATTGACTCAGTTAGAAACACCTTGATTGATCATCCTTGCATTTCAGGCTGATAGGAAAGTGAACCTCAAATACAAATCAAGTGAATTCAGCAACTATAGTTTAACAAACACTGAGTATAATTAAATGCTATATTTTACATGTATGAAAACTTGTAGCATGTTTGGACTTAATAATGTATACAGCCTGCTTTTTGATATGTACACTAGGTTTCATTCTACATACCATGAGAGTGAAGAGAATGAGGGTTACTCACACAGTCTATAGAGGTTTAAAGAGTTGGTATTATAGTGTGCTTCAAACAGATTGAATCAGTGGAGGGTGGTCCTATTGACATTTGTATTAACTTTGAAGCCTCCGAAAACTTTTCAGAAAGAAACATCAGTGTTCACATTAATGCTACACAACTGGATCATCAAATGTAGTTCACTTAAGGAAATTGTGGTTAAACTGAAGAACCAAAGAATCTGGTACACTTGCCTAATATCATGTATGAGCCCCTGCAAGCACAGAGAAGTGGCAGGGACTTGAGTAATGTCTGAAATAGTGCTGGAGGGAATTGTTACCATGAATCCTGCAAGGCTCTCCATAAATCCATAAGAGTACTTGGGGGTGGGGATCTCTTCTCAACAGCACATTGCAAGGCATCCCAGATATGCTCAATAATGTCCATGTCTGGGGAGTTTGGTGGCCATCAGAAGCATTTAAAATCGGAAGAGTGTTCTTGGAGCCACTTTGTAGCAATTCTGGGCATGTGGGGTGAAGCATTGTCTTGCTGAAATTACCTAAGTCCATCAGAATGCACACTGGACATGTGTGGGTGCAGGTGATCAGACAGATTGTATATGTACATGTCACCTGTCAGAGTCGTATCTAAACATATCAGTTACAGAGTAACTACACTTCATTTTATTTTTTACCCCTTGTACCAGCATTGCACTGAAAATATCTGCATAACAGTGACAGTGTCAACAGTCTGCACTGTGTGTCTTATTTGGAAACAAACTTCTTCCGTTCACTCATGGTACTTTCTGTTGATAACATTAAGGCCTAAATTACTCTTGGCCCTCATGCTAGCATTCAGTACTGCTTGGTCCAGTCTTGGGTTGGTTTTCCTGGCAGTGTTAGTATGTTAACAGCAATATACAACAGTATGGGTAGGTTTACTCATGAGAGTCAGCCAAGATGCATCTCATCTAAAGGATCAGTGAATGCATTGGAAAAATGGCATGCTGGCAATATGTTCCACTGTTTTCACAGAGATTGTTGTTGTTGTGGTCTTCAGTCCTGAGACTGGTTTGATGCAGCTCTCCATGCTACTCTACCCTGTGCAAGCTTCTTCATCTCCCAGTACCTACTGCAACCTACATCCTTCTGAATCTGCTTAGTGTATTCATCTCTTGGTCTCCCCCTACGATTTTTACCCTCCACACTGCCCTCCAATACTAAATTGGTGATCCCTTGATGCCTCAGAATATGTCCTACCAACCAATCCCTTCTTCTGGTCAAGTTGTGCCACAAACTCCTCTTCTCCCCAATCCTATTCAGTACCTCCTCATTAGTTATGTGATCTACCCATCTAATCTTCAGCATTCTTCTGTAGCACCACATTTCGAAAGCTTCTATTCTCTTCTTGTCCAAACTATTTACCGTCCACGTTTCACTTCCATCCATAGCTACACTCCATACAAATACTTTCAGAAATGACTTCCTGACACTTAAATCTATATTTCTCTTCTTCAGAAACGCTTTCCTTGCCATTGCCAGTCTACATTTTATATCCTCTCTACTTCGACCGTCATCAGTTATTTTGCTCCCCAAATAGCAAAACTCCTTTACTAATTTAAGTGTCTCATTTCCTAATCTAATTCCCTCAGCATCACCCGACTTAATTCGACTACATTCCATTATCCTCGTTTTGCTTTTGTTGATGTTCATCTTATATCCTCCCTTCAAGACACCATCCATTCCATTCAACTGCTCTTCCAAGTCCTTTGCTGTCTCCGACAGAATTATAATGTCATCGGCGAACCTCAAAGTTTTTATTTCTTCGCCATGGATTTTAATACCTACTCCGAATTTATCTTTTGTTTCCTTTACTGCTTGCTCAATATACAGATTGAATAACATCGGGGAGAGGCTACAACCCTGTCTTACTCCCTTCCCAACCACTGCTTCCCTTTCATGTCCCTCGACTCTTATAACTGCCATCTGGTTTCTGTACAAATTGTAAATAGCCTTTCGCTCCCTGTATTTTACCCCTGCCACCTTCAGAATTTGAAAGAGAGTATTCCAGTCAACATTGTCAAAAGCTTTCTCTAAGTCTACAAATGCTAGAAACGTAAGTTTGCCTTTCCTCAATCTTTCTTCTAAGATAAGTCGTAAGGTCAGTATTGCCTCACGTGTTCCAGTATTTCTACGGAATCCAAACTGATCTTCCCCGAGGTCGGCTTCTACTAGTTTTTCCATTCGTCTGTAAAGAATTCGTGTTAGTATTTCGCAGAGATGGCAGCCCCATAACACCACTTTTGCATCTGTTCATAGGTGCCCACAAATAACCTCATCCTTTCACGTTATTACATTTTGTTGATTGCATATTACAGCATTTTTCACTGTTGTGAAATTATTTCTGTAGAAACTAAGGTAAATCTCATAATAAAGTCTATTAACTCGTAATTATATTTTTACCTTGTAATGAGCCATTGGAAACCACATGTCCTTTATTAAAAAATACTGAAAAACACCTCTGGACAACCTCCAAAATTTTGGCAGTTAAGGTCTCATTCACCCTGTATATGTGTGTATATATGTATTTATTTATTTATTTCATGTTCCGTAGATCTTGTATTGTGAGCATGTCACCTGAGATGTGGAATGAGTCAAACATACAAAACAACAAACATACAAAAAGATACAAAACAATCTTCATTAAACATATAAAAAATGTTCTACTAAACTGCATATAGTTAATACAAAGTTTAGAGGAAAAACAGATATTGTACATATAACAGCAGATTTGTATATACGCATATACATAGGGTGATTACATCATAATGTTTCAATATTTTAGAGATGATTGAGAAGCGTAAATGTATCAGTTTGAGGTAAGGGACTCTGGAGTAAAAAGTTACAACAGCAAATATTGTTGTTGCTAACATTGTAAAATAGGAAACTTTCAGAGGTGCTAGTATGGGCCAAAACAAGAAAAAAATGAGCATTTATTCATCTTTGCTACTGTGAAACATCTCTCTTCTATTGGACAAGTGTCCATAGCTATTATGTTATGCAATTTAGAACTTATATTTGCAAAATATTTTTTCTTGTTTTGAACCAAACTCCAAAAATTTGGAAACCAAAGTGCTTTCAGTAGAAGAGATGTGTTTCATAGTATGCTTATAAAGAGTGTAATAGGTCCACAAATATAGTCTAAATTCATGTCTATAAACTACTATGGATCCTGAAAGGACAGCAGTACAGAACGCATTTGATCTCATTTTGTGCAGAAATATTTTCACTCAGGAACAGTGCGTTGCAAATTTCATTTCAAACCAACAAAGTATTTTCCAAATAGATTCAAAATTCCTACTGAAATGGGACTACTTTCCCATTCCTATCTGAAATTCCTCTCTCATGTCAACATTCTCTGTAGACATCAAATTAGCTCAAATTTTTAACTTTCTGGGCTTTATACTGTTATGTCCTTACCCAGTTCCAGCAGTAAACAGTCCTTTAAAAAATTAGTGTAAATGAGTTTACTATCTCAGATTGAGTTTCACATTATTATCTTACCTGAATTATATTAGTAACTAAGGGGAGTAGGCCATTAATTAATATTCCAAATTTGAAATTTTGTGATATGAACTATGCAGTAATCTTGCACCACATATTCTCGGAAATTTACTTCTCCCCTATTTCTGAAAAGCTACAATGTTTATTCATTATGATTATTTAAAATGATAGCTCTACTTGAGAGCTGTCCAAAACACCAATAGCAATATTGTATTCAAAGCAATTTGTTTATAATTAACTAAAATGCAATTTAAATTGTTGTATTGCAAAACTCATTGAAATTGTATATCAATTTAAGTAAACTCTTCCAAATTGCATATCAGAACATGTAGGGCAATATGTGTCTCATTTTTTGATGTATGTAACAAAAATCATAATGACTTTTAATCGTTATTTTGTGAATTTTACATTTAACAATATATTCAATTGTTTAGTTTTATATAAAAAGAAGTGGCACATGAGTCACATGGGTGGTAGTCAGACAGTCAGTGAGAGAGTCAGTCAGTCTGCATTACTGCATTTTGGAAGCTGTATGTGTGAGACTGTTTTGGAGGCTGTCAGATGATAAAATGTATGTACCATCAATGTATGTACTGATCAGTCATAATACAAAACAAGAAAAGTGATATACTCTGTGTTTTATTTAAAAATTAGTACATCAGCAATGTCAAACGCTGGGACTTTCTGAGGCAACAACCCCTGGGGATTTCAAATTTGAGTATCTCATCATATGGAGCAGCTAAGTTATTATGTGAACTTTTATTAACAGTTACTGAAATTTTCTAGGTTTCACTCACCTTTCTACTTGTGAATGGTGGAGGCCCAAATTATTAAGTTGCTCTGATGGTATGATTAAGAATTCACTATTGCTACTGTCCAATTATAGATAGAACTATAAAAAAAAAACAGTACATTTTATTCTCAGTTAGCATCAGTGGTGATTATAATTCTTCCCTCCTCTCACACATTTAAGAGTGGCATTTTACTACTCACAACTTTCCATGGATTCAGACCACATAGTAACATAGAGCATCTCTAATGCCATTTATTTCATAAATCACAAGTCAGATATAGTATGTTGCAAATCTCGTTCGATAACAATATACAATATTAAAAAAAAAGAGATCAAATATCATAAACATACATTTTTATGAAGCCAGAGAAAACAGTAATACAATGTGTTATCAAATACATTTTATGCACATTTGCCACCATAATCAGTAAAACACACATTCTCCTTCCAAAAAACATTCCACAAATATGAATCAGTTTTCCATTACAATTACAAAAAATCCCACAAAATGCTACTACTTTTAGAAAAATGTTCAAATCAGAGAGAGAAAAAAAAAACAAATTTTCACTTTAAAAAACATAGAACAATCTTTTCACTTTTGAGACGTAAATGTAAACAAATTTTCCTTGATGCTGTGAGATTATGCTTAATGAATTGCCATTATCTGCACTTACTACCTAATGAAACATGTCCAACCTGATGAAGAGAGAACAGATTGACAGAAAGACAGAACTTGAAAATATTAACAGAAAAGTTGAAGAAATAATGCACCACTCTGCATGAAAAGTCAGAAATAGTGGTGCATGGCTGAAGGCCTGTGATCATGTCACAAAATCATGAAATGAACTCATGATCCTGTGAGGACAAAAATGTTAATGCTCTCTTCAAACATCATTGGCGTTTGAATCTATTTCTACTATTGACAGTATCTGTTTGCATATGACAATTTTGTCACATACGTGTACAAAAGTTTTCTGATATGGCACTGACAAAAAAATCCATTTCCTTTTCACACAGTGCTTTGAAATTTTACATGTAAACACACCACCTATAACTTTGACATCACAAACACATTCCTGTAATGAAACTTTCAACATTTTTGAACATTTATTAAAGCAATAATATCAAATGTCAGTCACAGTGGGCAAAAGTTTATCATAAGCAGACTGAGGAAGTGTCATGAACTTTCCATCACTTTCATCACAAGCATTGTGAATATAAACTAAATGTTTATTTGACACTGCAATTGTGAAGCCATAGGTGCAGTACATAAAATGTTTCTTTAAAAAAAAGGGGTTATGTTACCAGTTTTGATTGACTATGCCATCATTTTTAAATGTAAAACATCAGTTAGAGAATATATAATGGGAATTGTAACCATACATCTGACAACAGTTACACAAAATAATGAGACCAGGCAACTGAGGCAATGGTGGCACAACCAAGTCACTACAAGTTATACCCATGTATGCCCAACTGTTCATCCTTGGCAAGCATGTGCATAACTTGTAGTGACTTTGTTGTGCCACTATTGCTTTAGTTGCCTGGTCTCATTATTTTTTGTAATTGTTGTCCAATGTATGGTTACAATTCCCATTAATATTCTCTAACTGATATCTTACATTTGAAAATGATGACGTAGTTCATTGAAACTGGTAACGTAATCCCCTTTTTTTTTACAGAAAAATTTTATGTACTGTGAATATGATTCCATTATTGCAGTGTCAAATAAACATTTAACTTATGTTATAGTCACACACCTTTATGACCATTATGTCAGGATACAGAATCATTCTGAATATATAAATTTGCTAACCCAGCAGACTTGTGTAAGTATATATTAATTATGTTTATTTTTTGAAATTTTCCAAACATCTTGCCATTTTAAACTACAAACAAGCCTAAATTTGTTACAATATTGTGAAGACTTTTTTGTTTATAGCTTGGCACCATTCACCATTGTTCAAAACATTGTCTTTTACATCAAGAAAATCACTCCTCTGTTCACTGGAATTTTTATACTGTACAACAGCACCTACAATTTAAGTATTGTTATACTTTTTCACGAAAGTATTCCCACAAATTTCAAACATACCAATTAGTCCAACCAGAGTAGTTTCTGACTCACTGAACCCAGTCTCAGCACAAGCTTCCAAACTCTCTAACTGTCCATTATTAATCTGCAGTTTAGGATCACTGTTTCCATCAAGTTTTGATTGTAATTGTTCACTGTTTTCATCAAGTTTTGGTTGCAATTGTTCACAGTTTTCCTCACGTCTATTTGTTTATTGAAGTTTTGATTGTAATTTACTTATTTCACACAAAATTATACTTACCACTTCAACCAAACTGAAAGCCTCATTTTCTTTTACAACCTTGTTCAAAATCTGACGACCCACTGCTCCACGCCCTTTTTATTGATTATTTTTATTTCATTACAGCCATGTTGTTCAGTTTAACCTCAGAAATACCAATGCTATTACTAACCTGTAGGTAGGGTCCAGAGGCTGAAAATATAGTACTGTCTAGAAACAACAACAAAATTTCAATAACATATACAACCAAACGTGGTTTGGGAGGGGAGAGAGAAGGAGGAGAGGTTACTTTGTGAGCACCACTAAAAAATAAAAAATGCAAATTTCATTAGCTTTTGTTGATTTTTATTAACAACATAATTTTTCAAGAGATTCTGATGTATAAGTAGGGTCCATAATCTCAAAATACTGAATATGACATTTTTCCTGGAAAGTCACATCTACCACTAAACATCAATTGCACTTTGATTTTTAGGTTCAGTTTAGCTGCAAAAATTGAAAAATTAAGGAATCTGGTAGAAGATTTCAATGAAAACAATAAATATTTTCTTCAAAATTTTAAAATGTGAAGCACATGAGTGCATTAAAAAAAAAGTTACACAGAATACACCACCATTGGTATTACTAGGGTTAAATGTCACTGATAATGTTAGCCAAAATATTAAGGTAAGAAGATATAGATTTTACTGATCTTTGTCTTTTGTTTTGAGTCCAGTTCATCACCAGTCCACAATCACAATTATCTTCATGTGCTACCTCTATTAACATAGGTTTTTGTTTGGATTCCAGTTCATCACCAGTCTGCAGTCACAACTATCTTCATGGGAAACTTAAATTTACATCTCCAACATCAAATCCAAGTGTAAATTTATTTTATTCTCTTTTTCAGAACTATTTGGAAATTCAAGCCAAACTTTACTCCCATAAATTAAAAAGTTCATTCCACAAATTTTACAAATCTCAGTCAGCAAAAGTGCAGTTCTAATAAGCACATTACAACTGTGGCACTTATTAGTTTCCTCAGGGAATAAAAGTTTACAAAATAATTAAGTTTTTATACTCATATTTTTTTTAAAGTCTTCAGTAAAATATTGACATCATTGTCCAGGAGGCCCCAGGTTCTCTGTCTACTTGAATGGGACATGTTTTTCTTCATTACTCATTCTTTATTCTCTTCCATATTTATGCTTGATATTTTCAAAAAATTATATAAACTCATTTCCATCAGATCATAGCAAAAAGCAAAGAACAGCTGACTGATGATACCTAACATGACATCCAAATGCATGATTAAATAAATATTTCCTAGTTTTTCTTTTGATAATTTTCTCTTTTAGCAAAAGAAATGATAGGATGATAGATTTTACTTAAAAATATTATGCTTATATGTTGTACTAAACAATAACTGAAAAGAATGGTCACATTTATTGTTGGCAATTTCAAATAAAGTTTTGATTTTATCTGCCCAAATGATTGCATAATTGCAATGTAAACACATACAAAAAGGTGCACATGAAACCCAGTATCAACCTCTACTCATATGGAGTAGCCTATTCCCCTGATGCTTTACAAAGTGAATCACGGACCGTGGGAAAACCAGAAAAAAGAAATGCAAAGCATTTGAGATTTTAAGCTATGTAAAGATGTTCAAAATTATGTTGACTGGCAAGTTAAGAAATGAGGAGATTCTGAGCAGAATCAGTGAGTAACAAAATAACAAAATAAATGGAGAGCACTAAAAAAAATAAAAAATAAAAAGTGCAAGGACTGCTCTAGTTGTAGGTCACATCAAACCAGTCAGAAGACTGATAACCCAATGTCTTAATCAGATTCATTCTAGTTGCTTTCCATTTTACAACCCCCCCCCCTCCCCCGTCCAATATCTCTAATATTTCATGTGATTATTTACCTCCTTTTCCTGTGAATCTCTACTTGGGTGGAGTTTCATTGAGATAATATGTGGAAGTAATTGAACCTAGTTATTTTAAACCTAAAGTTCAGTACTGTCAATGAATTGTGTCATAATCTGTGCACTGAGATAGTTAATATGAGCTTACATTATATCATTGAGATATTTCATTATCTTAATTTCCTTTTCACTTTACGAGATATACCAACATGAAATCCACCAGACCACTATCTGATTAACTTCATATGAAACTTTGTAATTGGCAGTCATATTCAGTTGACTTTATGTAATACATGAGAGAATGCAAGATGATCATATCCATATAACACAAATAAAAAGCCTTAGCGTATCAGCTGACACTTTTGTTGTGCTTTTAAAATTGAACTCAGAAGCTTATTGACTCCATAAACAGAAATTGGTATACTGAAATATGGCATTCTTTCAAGGTTTCCATCATCAGTCCATTGCATAACCATACAGAGTAAGAGAGAGACAAAGATTCATAGACTAGTAGCTCAAAAGCTTCTAGATACCAGGTATGGATCCATGCTGAAACACCAATATTAGTATACAGTGCAGCCTCCACAAATTGAAATGGAGGCATTGACTCTGGCATGCATTTAGTCATAAAGGTGACAAATACTGTCATCTTTCAAGGTGTCTAATTTTTTCTTCTGTAATTGTATTTCAAAGGAACTTGGTTCTATGTATGCTACAATGGCTGAGATAAAGAGAGTGTTACAGCCACACAAGGATGCCACATAACCAGAAAGGTTCTTCCATGAAGAACATGGCTAATTTTCTCCCTCATTCTTGTATAATCTGAGCAGTTTTCACCTCTAATGACATCACCCTCACTGGGACATTCAAGTATATTGTTCTATTCTTTTCAGTTATTGCTGCAGGACCTGACAACATAAGTAATATTTCCTCTTTTGTTTCACACATATTCTGTACATATTTTACAGGTGTAAAAAAGGGACAAAAAGCAATCCACAATTACTTTGTCTCTTATCAAGTAAATTCCTTCTTCACTGTCAGGAAGTCCAAGTTCCTTTCAAATAAAGTTTAGATAAGAACTTATAAATATTATTTTTTGTTAAAAGTGCTGTTTCTCTATCTTTTTCATCATGAGTTGAATGAAAAACATGGCAATGCAATAGGATTCTTGAAATATAACCTCTGCTTCCAACCCAATAAGATAATGAAAAATAGATTTTCATCAATTTGTGATTCAGAAAGAAACAGTGAAATCATAAGCACATGGTGTATCTAATTCATATATACAGATTTATAGAGTAAAAATTTGCTTCACTTGTGAGTAATTTTCTTAATTTCTTCCATGACTGGTTGACTGACTGCCCCAACAGCTACTCATTTATATACCCATAATTATGTGAGTGCACCACTTTCCACAAATGTAGCTTTCATTTTAGTATGTCAACCCCATAGTAAGAGGAGGGGCTACTAACATACAAGTATTATGGGGTTACAAGTACATAAATGAGTAGCACTTGGGCCAATCAATCATGGCGTACCACACCTAAGCCAAACAAATGCAGCTGGAACAAAAACGTTAACTCTGGGGATGGTAATGAAATTATCCAGATGGGAAACATCACATGGAATGTTGTTCATGAATGGCAGCATGACAGGTTGAATCATCAGACTGACATAAGAATTTGCAGTCAGGGTGCATAGGATAAGCATGACAGTGCTCCTGCTGTCATAGGAAATCACACCCCAGTCCAGAACTCCAGGTGCTTTTTGGATATCTTAGTCAGGTGCAGAATGAATGGCACTATAGGACACAGTGTGTACAGGAAAGCCACCCATGCTGATTTGTAACTCCATGCTGCCAGTTGCCCTCATCCTTCACAGTGTGATGGTGTGATAGAACATTGGCACACAGGGCTTACACAGTATCAGTTGGAGAAAGCCTACCAATGGAACTTAACAACTTGAAGCACATTTTTCAAAAAGAACAGATATGACAAGAGACAAATTCAATGTGCTTTAACAAAGTATGAACCCAGCAAACAGAAAATAACAAGGAGGAAAAGACAATAGTGTATCTGCCACACACCAGCAAAGTATCAAACAAAATCAGCAGAATCCTGGCTCAACATAACATTGAATTCATATTCTGTCCACCACTGAAAACACTTGCCCTATTAGGAACAGGGAAAGAAGACTTGGGGCTCCATAAACCAGGTGTTTACAGTATACCATGTATATGCAGTAAGGCACATATCAGGAAGACTGTACAGACAATCAAAAAAAGATGCAATGAACACAGAAGACAGATTGAACTCAAGAAATCAACAAAATCTGCAGTTTCAGAACACTCCATAGCTACAGGAGACCTGTGAAGTGTGAAGAAATGGAATTGTTAAGACAGACCTCTTCATTTTGGGACTGTGTTCTGAAGGAAGCCAGTGAAATATGAGTGACTGTTGGGCTTATCAACAGAGACACCGGGTTCACTCTCAGCAAAGCTTGGGACCCAACAAAATCACAGTATTGGCCAAGAGTGACTTCTGAGCCTGACACAGGCCACAGGAATACTAAGGGACCAGAGTCAAAATACCACGTCATAAAAGTGACTCCACCCAGCTGGAAACCCGACAGTAGTACAAACAGTTGATTCACTGGGAAAATGTAAGACTGCACATCACTAACAAGCTATTTATAAACCTCACAACTGTGAACAAAGACATCTTTTTCCAGGTGGACCAGGAGCTACAATTTCTTTGGTATCCTTCCAAATGTACAAGTATCTATGTTCCACAGAATAGTCTCCACCCACCTGTGTGTTGGTACCATATTGTAACATATAAATTCACCTCCATGATCAGTCACAATCACCGCCCCCTATAAGAATGTTACAGAGTTGATAATTCTATTTTTTGTTGATAGTCACTCAGCCCTAAATATTTTTGATCTGGATACCTTCTCATTGTTTGGTTTCTCCATCAATGATGACGTTCATGATGTCCCTGCAGTTCCCTTCCAGGAACTTTATGACCTCTGTGATGCAGTCACACCTGTATTGAAGGTTGGCCTACAGTGCACCACAAATTTCAACTCTCCTGTCTCCTTGCGACCACATGTGGTGCCCCATTTCTGCTAAATTTGGCCTGTTCCAGTCTCCTTACAGACTGTTGTTAAGTGGGAACTCAATCAGTCTGACAGTGCTTGGGTGACTGAACCAGATAAAACAATAATCACATGGACCACATTTCTGGTAGTAGTCAAGAAACCCAGTGGCTTCCTCTGGCTATGCAGAAAATTTAAATCAACAGTCAATGCCCGGTGATGAGTAGAAACCATAGGCTGTGGCGATAGGCTTTACAACTACTTCATTGTAGGCACTGGAGAATTTCACAAATGAAAGTGCTTGTGAGACAACATGCTTAATGGACAGAAATCAACAGGGACATGAAAGCCATGGTGTGCTGCTGTTCAGCTTGTGCCCAGTGTCAGGCAGCACCATCCCAGTCTTTCAATCCCTGGCCCATCTCCTATCAACTTTGTGTGACTAATAGTCGTGGATGCCTACTCTTAAATACTGTTATGTGGTAAGTATGGTTTCCACAACAACAGAAGACACAATGAACATGCTACTTCATATTCTTTCCATTGAAGGGTTTGCCTGATCTACAATATCAGACAATCATGTCAGTGGCTTTCAAACAACTGTGCGTATCAAACAGCACAAAACACCAATGTCAAAGTGGAGTTTATGATGAAGACATTTAAGCAGCAAATGTTGCAAGCAATGGGAATCACCATCATAACAGCAGCACTTGCACTTTTTCTCAGCATGTGCTGGACCACTCCCATCAAAGAGCGTAGTGTGTCAGAGCTCCTTTGCAGCAGACAAGCACTAGCACTCCTCCATCCCCTGGTCCAACAGCCCCAGGAACCCCAGACCTGACACTTACAGTGGTACCCACTGGGAACAGCAGTATGGGCATGCTCATACAGAGCAAGAACCACAGGGACACCAGCAACAGCAGTTACCACCCACTGGCAGTCACCACATCAGTCAACACACCAAAGGTGCTGTCATACAAACCACATCCACCTACATCTACCAACTGCACCGACACCTGTGGTACAACCTGAACTAGAAAGACCAGCATTACCAGTCCTATGACCTCACAGATATAACTTGTGCCCACAAAAACCAGTGCCAATTTCATGGGTCACAAACATGAAGATGGAGATCTCCCTGCAGCCTCTACAGCCACAGCCAACAATACTCAAGCCAACAACAGCCACACCACCACATCCCCGTATAATGCCAGACATTCTCATTTCCTCATGCCAGCTAGTGGGCTTAAGTGTTGGGACACCAATCATGCCACCAGTTCACCTTTCAAAAAATTGTTGATGACATTTCCAGCCATATATGCTCATTTCCGGTGTATGTGTGGGGGGGGGGGGGGGGATCTGGTATCTTGACCTGGCAAATTTGGAAGCTCACTGGAGAGCAGGGAACTGGATCTCAGCTGCAAGGTGGAGCTTTTAGAGAGATAAGTGTTAGCATTGTCTGGCCACACCACCACACATCATTCCACTGGGCAACTGGAGCTCATGGCCACCCTGTAAGTTATACCATGAAGCAACAGGGACTCAGTGGTGTATTTGCTTCACTATTGTGTCACTGCTGTAATGCACCATTGGTTCTTGGTCATGGCTTTCATTGCATCTTAGGTTTCGTCTCTCAAGATTACTCACCGGAGTTTGTTTATCTATAGTGTCATCTCCACTTGTCCATTTCCTCACTGTTTGTCTTTCTGTTCACACTCAGCAATCCACTGTTGATGGCCCCAGATTGGTCAGTCCAGCCTCATCAGGTTTCTTCTGAGTCATTCCTGATATTCACTCAAATCTTGGTCATAATACACAGTTTTCCATAATTATAAATATGTCTTTGATGTTGCATTCCCCACTGAAGAAAATAATACATAGATAGAGGGCATAAAAAATTATCAGAAACTATTAGAAAACTTAAATGCAGCAGCAAACAAAATGTACATTTGAAACTACGAGGGCAAATAAAAAATTATTTACACTTTTGCCATAATGTTTGTTACATTGCCGTTGTCATCTGTCCTCGCACATGTCATTGTTATACTGTTGTGGTAATGCTGTGACAGTTTTTATCTTATTTCTGCCATTGTTCTTCCTTCTGTTGCAGATATTGCATCGCAGCTCCATTAGAAGTGTGCACCAAAGGGAACAACAGACGGTGATCCGATTTCTCTAGTAGGAGGGTGTCAAAGGGGCAGACATTCATCACAGACCATCATCTCAATATGGGAGAAGTTCACTCTCACATAAAACTGTGTTTTTGTGGATCGAGAAGTTTAAAAGGGGACAAACAAGTGTAACACATGAAGAAGGAGAGGGATGGCCACCAAACTCCGCTACAGATGACAACATTCAGCAAGCTCGAGAGATGGTTCTGGCAAAGAGGCTAATCACTATCAATAAGGTAGCATCCACTTTGAACATCAGCCATGGCTCTGCCCATCACATCATCCACAACAAGCTCAGTTTCTGTAAGGTCTGTGCATGATGGGTACCAAGGAAGCTTACTGACAACCATAAGCTCACTCATTTTAGGGTCTGCCAATGCTTACTCACTCACTTCAACAATGAAAGTGATGTGTTTTTGAGCAGAATTGTCACTGGAGATGAAACTGGGTGCATCACTACGAGTCTGAGTCAAAGCGCCGGAGTATCCAGTGGAAACATCCTGGATCACCAGCGAGGAAAAAATTCAAGACGGGGCCATCCGCAGGAAAGGTTTATGTTAACCATGTTTTGGGAATCACAGAGGCCCATACTGGCAAGGTTCATGAAAAAGGGAATGACTATCAACAGTGCGGGGTATAGTGAATTGTTGGAAAATAAGCTGAAGCCAGCAATTCGCACCAAACACCAATGTTTGCTGTTGAAGAAGGTGTTGTTGTTACATGACAATTCACTGCCACACATGGCCTGTCACACTATTGAAACCATTAACAAGATGAAATTTGATGTATTGGAAACCCTCCCTACAATTCAGACCTTGCTCCAAGTGACTTTCACTTGTTTGGGCCACTCAAGAATGCTTTGAAAGGTCGCCAATTTGCATCAGATGTTGACGTGTGAAATGTGGTGCAAAAGTGGCTTCATGACCAACCAAAAACCTTTTATTTGGAAGGAATACATAAGCTCATTGACTGTTGGGCCAAGTGCATTGAGAAGGAGGGAGATTATGCATAAAAAATGATGTGGATTGCCGTACCCCTAGCTTCATGTTAATAAACGGTAGCATAATAAGTGTAGATAATTTTTGACTTGCCCTCGTATAGGTAAGATACTACAGGAATGCATACAGTAAAGTTATCATTTATTACCAAGTCTGTGTCATTCACCAAACATGGCTGGATGGACTGCATGAAGAATTACAAAACTGATGTACTGCAATACAAATATGTAAAATTTCAAAAAAATTTAATAGCTTAAGCATTTTACTATACACACATTTCATCTCCCACTGACATTTTAATTATGTGGCAGATTTATTAGTTTGGAGGTAGTTCAGTAATCCATTCACTTTCCGCGCAGTCAAAAATTTCCTGGATGGTGTATGGCAGACATAGTTTTAAATACTGAATTTTTTTCTCGAACCTCTCCAGTAGCAGAACCTGCACTTCCATGGATAGTAATTGTAACATTTTCAGTGAATGTGTCAAAAAGCTATCACTCATTTTGGACAATTGACAGGGTTGGTACATTTATGTTCTCTTTGTTGTGGGGTATGTGCCTCTTTCTCAAGGAATATAAATTTTCCTTGAGAAGGAAAGAGGCTCGTAAGTCCATATTGTCAAACAAGGATGTAACAAAAGGAAATTAATCTAGAAATTGATTAATATTGATGTGGGAAGAAATAAAGTAAGACCATTAATTTGTCACATGAATTTAGAAAAAAATTAATAGAAAATCAAAATCTGCTATAGAGATCCATGTTCAACATTGTGTGCTGCACAGTGTGCTCCAAAACACTTATGCCTACAGTAGTATTATAATCTGTCATCATCTACACCTACATGTCTGTTATGCAGTTCAAACTTAAGTGCCTGACTGAGTGTTCACTGAATCATTTTCACAATATTTCTCTACAGTTTCACTCTCAAACTGTGTGCAGGAAAAATGAACACTTAATCTTTCTGTGTGAGCTCTAATTTTTCTTATTTCATTATGATGGTCACTTCTCCCTATGTAGAAGGGGGCCAACAAAATATTTTTGCACTAAGAGGAGAAAGTTGGTGATTGAAATTTTGTAAAAAGAAACTTGGCACACTGAAAAATGCCTTTGTTTTAAATATTGCCACCCAACTCACGTATAACACCCATGACACACCCTTCCCTTTTCTTCAATAGTACAAAATGAGCTGCCCTTCTCTGGACAATTCTATCTAATAAGGATCTCATACCACACAGAAATACCATGTCAGAGGATGGATAAGCATAGTGTGGGCAGTCTCTATAGTGAATTTGTTGCTCATTCTAAGTGTTCTGCCAGTAAAATTCAGTCTTTTGTCTGTGTTTCCTGCAACATTACCTATGTATCACTCCAATTCAAGTTGTTCATAATTGTAATCCCTAGGTGAATTTGTAGCCTTTAGATTTGTGTGATTTTTGTGTACCAAAATTTAATTGATTCCCTTTAGTGCTCATGTGGATGACCTCACACTTTTCACTGTTTAGGGTCAATTGCCACTTTTTGTATCATACAGATATCTTGTCCAAATAATTATGCAATTGGTTTTGATTTTGTGATGACTTTACTAGAGGTAAATGACAGCATCACCTACAAATAATCAAAGATTTGAAACTTCCTGGCAGATTAAAGCTGTGTGCCCGACCGAGACTCGAACTCGGGACCTATGCCTTTCGCGGGCAAGCGCTCTACCCATCTGAGCTGCCGAAGCACGACTCACGACCGGTACCCACAACTTTACTTCTGCCAGTACCTCGTCTCCTACCTTCCAAACTTTACAGAAGCTCTCCTGCGAACCTTGCAGAACTAGCACTCCTGAAAGAAAGGATATTGCGGAGACATGGCTTAGCCACAGCCTGGGGGATGTTTCCAGAATGAGATTTTCACTCTGCAGCGGAGTGTGCGCTGATATGAAACTTCCTGGCAGATTAAAACTGTGTGCCCGACCGAGACTCGAACTCGGGAGTGCTAGTTCTGCAAGGTTCGCAGGAGAGCTTCTGTAAAGTTTGGAAGGTAGGAGACGAGGTACTGGCAGAAGTAAAGTTGTGGGTACCGGTCGTGAGTCGTGCTTCGGTAGCTCAGATGGTAGAGTGCTTGCCCGCAAAAGGCAAAGGTCCCGAGTTCGAGTCTCGGTCGGGCACACAGTTTTAATCTGCCAGGAAGTTTCATATCAGCGCACACTCCGCTGCAGAGTGAAAATCTCAATCAAAGATTTGTCGCTGAGTGCCACCTGTGCTGCTTCATAAAGTGGGTATGCCTCTTTTCACTGTTGTCCAATCACTTTCCACAGATGTTCATGACATTAGCATGCAACTGGCTCACTAGTTTCACTGTTTTCAAGACACTTATTCCCAGGTGCTATTTTATTTTATTTATTTATTGCAATACATATTCTGTAGCTCTAGTTCTGCATGTTAACACATGGATGTGGAACAAGTCAAAAACATTCAGTTCATTATTACACTAGTTTCCATAAGGACAATAAACAAAGGTTAATAATACAAGTTGGAAACACAATTGATAGGATAAAATTACACTCACAAGCCGAGTTCCAGATATAACATTCTGATTTTGTCCAAATAATTTTTTACAGCTCACCAATTAATCTGATTAATACAGCAAGATATATTGAGGCAGGAATATACAACAGTATTTGGGAAATAAAATCAGCTATCTCTGCTATAGAATTCATCTACAGAATAGAAAATTTTTTCAAGCAAGAACTTTAGCTTATTGTTAAACAGTACTTTTTTTATCTCTTAGACACTTTATATTACTTGGAAGTGCATTGAAGATTTTTGTTCTTGTGTATTTCACACCTTTTTGCACCAGGGACAGATTTTTCAGCTTACAGTGTATGTCACATTTCCTCCTCGTGTTATGGTGATAGTACATTTCATTTGTTTCATATTGTGAAGGATTGTGAAGCATGGATGTCATGAGTGAAAAGATATATTGTGAAGCAGTGGTTAGGATTCCTATTTATTTAAAAAGCTTGTGACATGAGATTCTTGTAGGCACTCTACGCAAACTTCGGACAACCTTTTTCTGACATGTAAAAACCTTTTTCAATAGTGATGAATTTCCCCAGAAGATTATTCCATAACACATAAGTGAATGAAAGTAGCCAAAGTAAGCAGATTTTGAGACAGTGATGTCTCCAATTTTGGCAATTATCTTAATGGCAAATGTTGCTGAGCTGAGCCTTTTCAGGGTTTGATTGATGTTCTGTTCCCAGTTAAGCATGCTATCTATATATATTCCCAATCATTCAGATAAATATTTGTGCTGTTTATAGTGAGTCTTTGTCCATCATGGTCAGATAGACCATTCATGACTTTCCCAGTAGTTGTATCACCAATTTTGGTCTGTCTATAAATATATTATTCATCAGTGTGCTTATACATGAAGTTATTCTAGTAGGGAAACTAACCACAGGAACCAGATTATACATGGACAACAGATTTTCTAGGTCTGACCTGTCTTTAGAATTTGTTAGAAAGTTAACATTGAAGTTCCCAAGCATTATCACATCTGTTTTGTGTTTGAATATGTATATTAGGAGAGCATCTAGCTTGTTCAAAAAGAGACTAAAGTTCGCTCAAGGTGCTCTGTATACTGTGACTAGTGATATAGGGGAATTATTCAAGGACAATTCTGTGGCGCAGACCCATAACAACAGATTTCTCCATTTACAGATTGTATCATCACTAGAAATATTCCCAGTTCATTTCTATTCTTTTATATACTTTCCTTACTGCATCACTTGCAAATAACACTACCAGGCAGCAGTCAATCTCAGGGCATCAGAGCTCACAATGTTTTGGCTCTTCAGGGTTTTTTACTGTCTGTCTGAAGCTTCTCTTCCTGGGACAATTATGAAGTTCATAAATGGATGTTTAGGCACAATGATTACTACATGTTTTGCTACTTTCTTTTGTGACACTTATTTCAATTTGTTACCTATTTCAGTATTTTGAATGGCCACTGGCGTGGAAATAAAAGTTGCTGCACTGGTGTACGTAGAGGAGCATGTATTTGTTATCACACTGTTGGTCTGTGTCAGAGTTTAATGTATTGACTCTGAACTCTAAACCACTGATGAATAGGGTGTGGTAAATGGGAATAGGTGTAACAATCTGTGTATCTTCTTTGTTTTCACACGAGCTATCCATCTGGTGAGCTTTATCCCCTGTAACTTCTTTTCCACCTGAAACACTGAGCAGTTTTGGCTCCATGCTGCAAAGTTGCTGGAGTAGCTGATAGAAAATTGTGGGAGTGAGGATTGATATCTAATTTATTTGCTGCATTGCCTGTGTTGGCAGCTGGTTACATGCAAGTGCAATTTCATTGTATTGCTATTGGCAGTTAAAACACTTTATGTCTTAAATTAATACATCAGATAACAAAATTAAATCTACATGGGCAACAGTTAAAAAAGAAACTGGGAAGCAGTTAAAGAATGAGACGACTTGGTCATTATGAGAAACAACAAAATAATTAGTGATAACTCTCCGGTACCCAGTATATTTAATAATCACTTTCTTGAAGTGGCTCAGAAGATTGGCACTGACAGTCATAAAGCAATGGAAGACTTGCAACAAGTATTACCACATACATATTGGCAAGAAATTAAGAATGTAATTATCTGCCATAAACACTCACAGAGTTCCAGAATGAGATTTTCACTCTGCAGCGGAGTGTGCGCTGATATGAAACTTCCTGGCAGATTAAAACTGTGTGCCCGACCGAGACTCAAACTCGGGACCTTTGCCTTTCACGGGCAAGTGCTCTACCAATTGAGCTACCGAAGCACGACTCACGCCCGGTACCCACAGCTCGAGTCTCGGTCGGGCACACAGTTTTAATCTGCCAGGAAGTTTCACTCACAGAGTTGATACTATCTCAAGTAAAGTACTTAAGTCCTGTTCTTCAGATATATGCAATGACTGTCTGGCCTCAATGCCTACCATATCTTTAGAGGTGCTGGAAAGGACTATGTGTGCAAGAATAATAACAAACAACTTTCAGAATAGGATACTTAGTCTCAATTTGGATTTCAAACAGACTCTCTCTTAGACGAGCTCATATATTATGGTATCAGAGATCTTGGTGGTTATTGATTTTCTAACTAAAAGGATACAGACAATGGAAAGTCCAGGATGGAGTAACAACAAGTGTGTGTGTGTGTGTGTGTGTGTGTGTGTGTGTGTGTGTGTGTGTCTTTTTTTCTGCTTCTGAATGAGGACTTTTTTTTGTCTGAAAGCTTAAAGTATAGCAGTCTTTTCATTGTGTATGTCTCAATTCCCTACCTCCTCTATGAGGTGAGCAGCACTTTATTTCTTTCATATTGTTGTTAAAAGCATACAAAGTGTCACATTAAGAAATTCAGGGAGTGTATACAACGAAACTTCTTCAGAATGGGGAATAATCACTACAGGTATTCGGGAGGACTCAAATTTGGTCCAGCCTTGTTCATTTTATGTACAAATAATCTACCATCTCATATCTGAGAAACAAAAATAATTCTCTTTGCTAGCAGTGCAAGTAATGTCATCAAGTCTAAGCATGCATTTACACTGCCATCTGGTCAATATTGAACCACAAAACTTTATGTGATTCTTGAGTTTCTCCCAGCGTATTTGATAATCAAAATATCCATGGGTGTACTGCCGGTCTACAGTGTCCAATGGGCACAATATTTCGCCGATCATACATGTCGCCATCATCAGGTGAACTGACAGACTGAGCTCCTGTGAACGTGCTGGCATGGAGATCCGTATGCTATGGCTGCTCAGAGGGATTGGGTTCGGTCACCACGGCGGCCGATTTAAATACCCTCTGCCCGCGGCGCGCTCCCTCCCCTGTCCGAGCCCCGAGCCACGGTCGCACGTTGGAACAGATTGTGATGGCATCTGAGATGACGTTGGTGTGATGGCTCTGTCCGCCGTGGTCATCACAACTATACGTTTGCTCAATTTACTCTTGATTAACCCAATCGCTGGTTCCCAAGCCTTATTAAGATTATAGCCACAGTCACGGTTTATGAGGGCATCATTGGTGCGAATTTTGATGGCCTCTCTAACAACGCTGTCCCAGTATCTCGACGTCTGTACCAGAATCCTCGTGCATTCATACTCCATAGCATGATTTTCCGACAAACAATGTTCATTGACTGCTGACTTGCTTGGATACATCAGTCAAGTGTGCCTCTGGTGTTCACGGCATCGATCCTCGACGGTACGCATCGTCTGACCAATATACGACTTGCCACATTGACATGGAATCTGGTACACGCCAGCCTTCCTCAGACTGAGGTCATCTTAGGCGCTCCCCACCAGTGCATGAGTTTTATTCAGAGGACAGAACACAGTTCTGACCCGGTGTTTCTTCAAAATGTGGGCGATTTTCCCCAAGAGTGCGCCTGTATATGGAATAAATGCAGTGCCTACCTCCTCCCTCATGATTTCATCCATCTCCACAGGTTGTGCTGTAGTGGTTGGGCAGAGAGCACGTTGAATCTGCCACTCTGAATACCCATTTTTTCGAAATACAATTCTCAGATGTTCCAATTTCTGGGGTAGACTCTCTGCATCAGAGATAGTGTGCGCCATATGTACTAGAGTTTTAAGTACCCTATTCCTCTGTGAAGGGTGGTGGCAGCTGTCTGCATCAAATACAGATCAGTGTGCATTGTCTTCCGATACACCCCATGACCTAGGGTGCCGTCAGCCCTTCTCTTGAGCAAGACATCAAGGAAAGGTAAATTACCCTCTGTTTCAGTCTCCATAGTGAATTTGATGTTGTGGTGTATGGAGTTTAGATGTGTAAGGAAGTCAAGTTGTTTATCCATACCATGTGGCCAGATGACAAACGTGTTGTCCTTGTAATGGAAAAAGCAAGTAGGTTTCCATTTGGATGATGACAGGGCTTCCTCCTCGAAGTTCTCCATGTACAAATTCACTACCACTGGTGAGAGTGGGCTACCAATGGCGACTCCCTCCATTTGTTCATAGTATTCTCCATTAAAAAGAAAATACGTGGAAGTCAAGACATGCCTAAAATGTTCAGTGGTTTTCTCGTCAAACTTCTGACTAACCAATTCTAGTGACTCTCGCAGGGGTACCCTCATAAACGAGGAAATGACGTCAAAACTCACCATGATATCTGACTCATCCAACCTGAAGCTATCAAGGCGTTTAACAAAATCCACGGAATTATGGATGTCAATGATGACCTCATAAACCGTGACTGTGGCTATAATCTTAGCAAGGCCTAGGAACCAGCGATTGGGATAATCAAGAGTAAATCGAGCAAACGTATAGTTGTGACGACCATGGCAGACAGAGCCATCATACTGACATCATCTCAGATGCCGTCGCAATCTGTTCCACCGTGCGACCGTGGCACAGGGCGCGGACAGCGGGGGGAGCGCGCTGTGGCCGGAGGGTATTTAAATCGGCCGCCGCCGCGACCGAACCCAGTTCCCTCTGAGCAGCCATAGCGTACGGAGCTCCGTGCCGGCACGTTCACAGGAGCTCAGTCCGTCAGTTCACCTGATGATGGCGACATGTATGATCGGCGAAATATTGTGCCCGTTGGACACTGTAGACCAGCAGTACACCTGTGGATATTTTGATTACGAAACTTGATCTTTGTCTGCTTTCTGTGACTCGTGGGTAGGTGGCACCTACATTGAGAGAGTCCTGCTGTGTAGTGTGCGGAGCAGCACTGGGTAGGGTCAACAGTGAGCTCTTGTGTGTAAAGTTGTTTCTCAAGTCATTGGTTGCTTGGGAGGTATGGTAGCATCTGTTGTTGTCTCCTGGAACATGGTCATGGATAAGAACTGGTGGTGCCAGGCCTCCCCGATAGCAGTAATATATATCTTCTTGTTGCCTTTGTGATGCAGATGAGGCTTAAAGGTGGAGTTTTACATTTCTACCCTTTAATAGCCATGAGAATTTTCCATCTGCCAAGTTGCACTGATCTCCTTCTGTTTGGTCTGTAGCCATAAGAGATAACAGAATTAACACTAGAGTTACCATCTGGTGTGTTCATGAAAATCTGGGCAATGCATTATAATTCTTGGATTGGCAAATGAGATTTTAAACCCTGTGTTAAATATTAATGAAACCTTGAATTTAATTGAGAAACATTTTAGAGGTGTGATGATGTATGTTGTGTAATGTATTGTTTTAAAATGTTTTAGTTATTGCCAAGCCTTGGCACAACAAAGCTATATTGTGACTTGATTTATGGGTTATAGTGGGCCAGTATAATGGGCATGGTACATGTTAGTTGGGAGTAGTTTCAGAGGTCAGTGTTTAATTTTAATTTTTTAGAATTGTTCCTGTGGGGCCAAATTTATATAGAGGTATACCTCAGTTCAAGGTTGAAGGCCCACCTGATTATTCTGGGTTGAAAATGTACACTTTCGATGCCATTGCAGTTTACGTGGCTTAGGGAGTTGTTCGTTTATGAGAATTTAAATTAAATGCCTGCCATGTGAATTATTACTATTTAATATTAATCTGGCTGAATATCCATCATTTTAGAATATTTAGTATAATTGAACTTAACAAATTTGTAATGTTCAAAGAACTCTGCACTGAAAATCTAACCTGGATGCTCACTCCATAGATTCTTACAATTTAATTATTGCCCAGGCTGCTTATTCATTATTTTAAATTTTCTATACAACTGAATTTAACAAATTTGGGATTGTGTAAAGAATGTCTTGTTGCTGAAAATTTAACCTGAATGCCCATTTCACAGATTCCTTTGTTTTATATTAACTGTGCTAATTTTGTAATTTTCATATTTTGTAAAATCTTAAGACTGTATGTATGTGCTTTCAGAAATTCAAAACAGTGAAATGTGTTGCAAATAAAGGTGAACCTGGGGGCCAATCCTTTTACCTTGCTTTTCTTTAAATTTAATTAAGGTGCTGCTGAGCACTATGAATGAAGTATCTTTTTCTCTTACACATCTCTAATTTATACTACCTTTAAAAAACGTAGTCTTTCTGCATGTCTCAACTTTTATAATACTTCCTTCTGCAGTTGTCTTGACACTGATTTTCCATGCATACTCCTGGAACATGCACTTTTGTGGATGAAGCATAGCATTTATTGTCCACTGTTCTAGGTGTCTTACTTCTTTCTATTATTGCTTTTTACTGAATATGTTTTTTCCACGTTTTCTACATTATGATCTTTTAAAGGGTTGCACATCAGTAATGTCATCTTCAGATGCTCTTTTCAATGAATGTGTTCTACTTGATCAGCATCTGATGGTTTTAAGTGCTTCAAATGAACACCCACTCTTCGTTGCGGCTCTTCATCTGATTTCTCATCAGATTGCATTTGGTATTCTGAAGAAGGAGGGGAGATATCAGATGGAATATCTGAAATAAGACTCTCATTACTGGCAGTCAAAGCAGAAGACCAACTGGCTGATTACAGAGGTTTTGCCCTTAGGACGTATGAAGAACCAGAGCTTTCTACACACATGTTTTAGTATATATTTAAAACATTCCTTAATATTCAGCTTAATAAACATTACAAGAAACCAAAAGGATAAATTTTAATAATTCCATTTCCTGTCTATAGATATCTAATAAAACAGAAAAAAGAAATAAAGTATCACAATATGATTTCAAAATTATGGTACTTCAGAAGATTATTGTAATACAACCACCCATGAGATTCTGAATTATGTACAAGAACTTTCATCATTTTTCTCTCTTGAATTCATTATTAAAAAATTGATGTCATGGAAGGAATTCCAGATGAACATGAATGTACTCTCAAAAACACGTTTTGAGGCATAGTTTGTTAGTATCGCATGGTGGGAAAGGGGTGCCATTCATGTCAGTGCATTACCCTATAAACATCAACCTCATGGATATTATAGTTTAGAATAGGTTTCTTTACAGATAAATCTTCTGCTACCAGTCACAATTTTCTTTATTTACTTTCCACACAATGCGCATTGGGAAATGATTCCCATTTTCAAGTGTGTTTTTTGTGTGTGTTATGCCATTTCTATTGAAGTTGTCAATGCATAAGAGTCTGCTTCATTTCATTCACTTTACTGCAATGTATAAGAAACACGTGATTTTTTAGATGGTTATCGATTCTTTTCTGTGGGTTGTCACCACTAACTTCGAGCCTCCAACAATAAGTGAGGTTAGGAATGTGCATGACTCTGGCTATCAGACGCTTTTGTTCCCACCACATGTGCCCTCCCTCATCGATGGTGCAGTTACCTCTTACGGATCTCCGTGCAGTGTGGGACCAATGCCGATTTCTGCAAATGCTTCATTGGACAACCTACCACCACCAGGACAACGATTTGCCATGCTGCAATCCATGCAGTACCATGCGGATTCCTGCCACGTGGCCAGAACTGCTTTGTTCACAGGTCAACCTCCTCAGCATCCAACCACACCCGCACCTTCCTCGGTTCAGCATCAGCACATGCCTTCCTGCTTCGATACCTTGGCCTGCAACAGGAACAATAGCTTGTTATCTGTGCCTGACCTCCATCTCCGTCCTACTGCTACGCCTCAGTGTTTTGTGCCATGACATTCACCTTATCCACACACCGTTTTGAGTGGAGTGATTATGAACAGTGAACATTCACACATTCTGTCTGATGTTCAACATCATTTTCCACACTGTGCTTCTGGACAGCCCACACCTCCGCAGCCTCCCTGCAACACAGGTGGCTCTGGCTCTGATTGTACATTGAGCTTTCCGTGGACTAGCACGCGTTTTCAAACTTTGAACTTCTTCTCACCTGTCGCCTCCACGTCAGCTCCAGTCGAGCTTCCACTACTGTTCTCGGCACATCTCAGTACCTCATCCACGTTGGTCTTCCACGACATGTCAATCCAAACACACCTGCAATGTGTGGAACTTCCGCAACCGCAATCGACACATTATGGTGTCTCACCCACGTCGCCCTTCAGTGTCGTGATGGATCCCACTCAACCACAACGTGTCACCTTCACGCTGCCACCCGAACAGCTGTCGTTGTCACATCCCTTGCAGGCACACTCTCCTGGAATACTACAGCAACAACAGCTCGATTCAGGCAGTGCCCTGACAATCTCAACTCAACCTGCTCTTCCGAACATTCTACAATGCTTACTGACACTGCCGCCGTTTAATCCCAACAGAGCAACAACCTGGTTCAAAATTGTGGACGAAGTGTTTGGCCATTACAAACTCAATGAGTCAACCAGGTTTATGTGCCTCATCACCTACCTGCACGACCAGGAGGACTTGATCGCTGACCTCGTCGATGCCCCGGACTCATCTACCCAGTATACTCTAGCCAAAAAGACAGTTCTACGGCGGCTTGCACACTCAACTGAGGCAGCAGTATGGCAAGTGCTCCACGTCAAGCAACTATGCAATGACAAACCTTCCCAGCTCTGGAGACAGCTACATGCCCTGGTCAGCATCGATCTATTCTCTGACACAGCTCTCTTCTCCATCTGGTCAGATAAACTATCTCCTCACATCCGCTTTACTCTGGCTCAGAGGTCTCCCGAACCTGTCGAGCAAAGAATGACTATTGCTGACAAGCTACACGATGCATCACTGCTCTATTTCACCAGCCACTGCCTACCTGACAAGTCTCAGGTTCAGGTTCATCGTCCCGTGGCCGAACGCGGCCGGGGCCACACTGTGCTGACCATTCCGCTCGGTCCGGGAAGCAGTAAACAAGCTACTGGGACGTCACCGGCTCTGCCCACGGTCACACCCCCTCCTGCAACTGAGCCTGCTGCAGCCACCGAACCTCATCCACCACCACTGGCAACGAACGTTCCACAGGAAATGCAACCGCACTACTCGTACTGTTACTTCCATACATGCTTTGGTGAGGCGGCACGGAACTGCAGACCACACTGCTACTTCCCAAACGCCTGCACACAACATGACAGGCACCCCCCAGTGCTCCATTCTGTCCAGGAACAACCGGATAATTGTGGACAACTTTACATTAAAGACATTTCATTGGGATACCTTTTCCTAGTGGACACAGACGCCGATGTTTCGCTGCTGCCTACCTCCTTAGCATTGTCGAACATCCGCCCTCATCATACTACACTGCAGGCCGTGAATTCATCTAAACTCCAATGCTTGGGTTCAACCTCCCACGTCGTCTCACTCTCCACAAACTGCAAACTCGAATGGACTATTTTAGTGTGCGATATTGAGGAACCTATACTAGGCATTGACTTCCTGCGACACCACAAACTTTCACTGGACCTAGTGCAAAACTCTGTTTTTCATCACCCATCCAAGACTCACTTCCCCTGTGCTCCGTCAAGCAAACCCCCCCCCCCCCCCCCCCCCACCACCACCCCCCCATGACACAACATCGGTCTGGGCTCATCTCATCTGTACATGCTCGTCTCTGTCGACGGCGTTACAAGAAACAACGCACAAGTGCCTTGTCGAGCTTGAAAACGTTGCTCGCCTACACAAGGAAAACTTCGAGCTCTCCTCTGGCTCCACGAAACTCAGCTCCAGCTCTCCCATGCAGCAAAGGAATTACAGACACTGCAGCTAGGTTAAAGCAAGGTCAGTAAGTGCGCCAAATCTGCTTGTAGTCCCAGCAATCGAGCCTCTGTGTGCTTACCTCCTGCTACCCCTCACAACTGTGCTATCAAGTCTGCCATAATGTGTACTGACAGTTCCACAGGGACACACCCTCATAACACGGCAGCATTTGACACTCGGCCGGACACGAGTGCGCATGCGCCACGAGTGTCACGTGTTCCCAAACTGACAGCTCCTACCCCTCCCCTTGTGGACAGTGCCTCAAACTATGCAACTTTGGCTCCGGCGCGCCGCTGTGCGACCGCCACTGACAACAAAAACAGTGCACTCACGCCCAGCGCTTCGCCCGCAACCGTACTGCCACAGGCCGCACCCTCAGACAATGGACTCACTAACGGCTTACGAGCTCTACCGAGCTCACCTGACCTTGGTGCCACTGCTTCGGGCCGGCGGCCATCTTGTCGCGTTGACTCCTGGGACACCTTGCCACTTCGTCTACCGTCAGATCCGCCGCGTGGCTCCGAAGACCACGACCACGCCTCGCCCGCCCTGGCGGCCGCACATTGTAAACAAACCACCTCCCGCGCCGCTGGCAACATTTCCGTCATCACTAACGGCACGGTTCACAAACTTCGCCTCACGCCAGGTCCCCCGATCTCCAGTAAACCACATCGACTTTGTCCCGAGCACCTCTCCGACCTTAAAAAGCAAATTTCTGAACTTCTAAGCTCCGGCGTCATTGAGCCCTCTGCCGGTAGCTGGTCTACGCCCATTCATATGGCACCCAAGAAAGACGAATCCTGGCGCATGTGTGGTGACTACCATCGACTAAACGCATGAACAATTATGGACACGTACTCCATACCCAACATTGCCGACTTTACCAGTTCCCTCGCATGTGAGACCACGTTCTCTGTCATTGATTGTAAACGGGCCTACCACCAGATCCCCATGGCACCTGAAGATATTGAGAAGACAGCAATCACCACCCCAATCAGGTAATTTCAGTTTCGATTCATGCCCTTTGGTCTGAAAAACGCAACCCAGACCTGGCAACGCTTCATCAACGAAGTGCAATTCGACCTAAAATTCTGCTTTGCATACCTTGATGACATTCTTGTGTTCAGCTCCTCCATCAAGGACAACATTCGACATGTGCAAACTGTTATGTACACTCTCGTGGCAGCAGGCATCGAGACCAATCAGGACAAATTGCTGCTACATCAACCCGTTGTCACTATTCTTGGTTTTTGGGTCTCTGCCAACGGCATTTCAAAGCCCCCTGAGAAAGTACAGACAATACTAAACCTACCCAGACCTGTGTCATTCAAAGAGCTCTGGCACTTTCTGGGGACGGTTAATTATTATTGTCGACATCTACCTCAGGCTGCGGAGATTCAGGCTCCACCAATGGACGCCTTGGCAGGCACCCACACTTCTGGATCTCGGCCCGTTCCATTGACCCCTGCTATGACTGACTCTTTCACCGCCCTCAATAATCTTCTTACCGAGGCCTGCACCATCGTGCATCCTCATCCCAATGTGCAGCTTTTCATCACCACAGACATGAGCGATACTGCCACCGGCGCTGTCCTTAGCCAGACTATCGACAGCCAGACTTTGCCTCTGAAGTTCTTCTCGCACAAGCTCACCAGTTCAAAATCGAAATATTGCGCAGTTGACAGGGAGTTGCTCGCGGTCTACAAACCGATCAAGCATTTTAAGACTGATGTTGAGGGTCGCCCTTTCTATGTTTTAACGGACCACAAACCCCTGGCTGCAGCCATTACAAACCCGCCAGCGAACCCGACTCCTCGCCGATGAGGTTGACACCAGTATCGATCTGAGTATCGTCTTTGAACTAAGCTAAACATTACCTTTGTGCAGTCCTGCCATCCAGTTCTTTGTGAGCCTTGCTTGTGTAAAGAGGTGAATAAATGAACTACTGCAAAATGGGAGTGTTGTTTGGTGTACCTGACCCGAACATCCTCCTCAACCCTCTGCAACCTGAAATATCATTGGACGTAAATAGTAAGTTCTAAATGTTTACATCACACATACACCAGTCAAACTGATTTCTCAGTCATTTCAACTTCATGAAATGACGTAGTGCTACAGAATTTCTTTAGAAACCAAAGGCTTTGCTAACTCTGTGACAGTCTTGGTTACAGATTTCTGGACTGCATTACTGGGTGGAAGGTTGTACAGGGCTATTACAAATGATTGAAGCGATTTCATAAATTCACTGTAGCTCCATTCATTGACATATGGTCACGACACACTACAGATACGTAGAAAAACTCATAAAGTTTTGCTCGGCTGAAGCCGCACTTCAGGTTTCTGCCGCCAGAGCGCTCGAGAGCGCAGTGAGACAAAATGGCGACAGGAGCTGAGAGAGCATATGTCGTGCTTGAAATGCACTCACATCAGTCAGTCATAACAGTGCAACGACACTTCAGGACGAAGTTCAACAAAGATCCACCAACTGCTAACTCCATTCGGCGATGGTATGCACAGTTTAAAGCTTCTGGATGCCTCTGTAAGAGGAAATCAACGGGTCGGCCTGCAGTGAGCGAAGAAATGGTTGAACGCGTGCGGGCAAGTTTCACGCGTAGCCCGCGGAAGTCGACGAATAAAGCAAGCAGGGAGCTAAACGTACCACAGCCAACGGTTTGGAAAATCTTACGGAAAAGGCTAAAACAGAAGCCTTACCGTTTACAATTGCTACAAGCCCTGACACCCGATGACAAAGTCAAATGCTTTGAATTTTTGGCGCGGTTGCAACAGCTCATGGAAGAGGATGCGTTCAGTGCGAAACTTGTTTTCAGTGATGAAGCAACATTTTTTCTTAATGGTGAAGTGAACAGACACAATGTGTGAATCTGGGCGGTAGAGAATCCTCACGCATTCGTGCAGCAAATTCGCAGTTCACCAAAAGTTAATGTGTTTTGTGCAATCTCACGGTTTAAAGTTTACGGCCCCTTTTTCTTCTGCGAAAAAAACGTTACAGGACACGTGTATCTGGACATGCTGGAAAATTGGCTCATGCCACAACTGGAGACCGACAGCGCCAACTTCATCTTTCAACAGGATGGTGCTCCACCGCACTTCCATCATGATGTTCGGCATTTCTTAAACAGGAGATTGGAAAACTGATGGATCGGTCGTGGTGGAGATCATGATCAGCAATTCATGTCATGGCCTCCACGCTCTCCCAACTTAACCCCATGCAATTTCTTTCTGTGGGGTTATGTGAAAGATTCAGTGTTTAAACCTCCTCTACCAAGAAACGTGCCAGAACTGCGAGCTCGCTTCAACGATGCTTTCAAACTCATTGATGGGGACATGCTGCGCCGAGTGTGGGAGGAACTTGATTATCGGCTTGATGTCTGCCGAATCACTAAAGGGGCACATATCAAACATTTGTGAATGCCTAAAAAAACTTTTTGAGTTTTTGTATGTGTGTGCAAAGCATTGTGAAAATATCTCAAATAATAAAGTTATTGTAGAGCTGTGAAATCGCTTCAATCATTTGTAATAACCCTGTACAATTCCCTTTGATAGCTCAGAGATGCACTACACAAAGGAAACAGCTACTCAGGTAGCAGAATACTTGTGGAGAGGACGTAAGGGTTCTTTAGGCAAAGCAGCAGTTTGAGGTACTTTGATGAAAACTCACCAGCTGACATGCAGTTAGTGAAATCAGACCATGTTCAGAGTAAAGACACTTCAACTGTCAATATTTTATCAGTAAATTAGCAAAGTATTTGTGAGAAATTTTGTGAAATTACTGCCCTCCAGGAAATTTGTCATGCTCAAATTACCTCAGCAAGTCATGGAATGTGTATCAGAAAGAGAGAATAAACACCACAAGAGGAGTAGTTTTCATTGCAGTTGACAAAAATATTGCCCCTATTGGGTTCCAATTTGAATGTGACTGGACATGTAGTATAGGTGAAAACAAGCTAATTGCTGGATGATTTTACCAGTCACTCGGTTCTTCCATGACAGTTTTTAAGTCATTCAAAGAAAGTCTGTTCACTAGTGCAGAAATATCCAGATCATGCATTAGTCAGAGATGACTTTAACCTACCAAGTATAGACTGTAATGTCTATGGATTCACTGCAGGGGTTATGGACAGGCAGTCTTGTGAAGTATTTTTGAACATACTGTCCAAAGACTGTCTAGGGATTAAGAATCAAGATGTCATAATAGTGATGATGGTTACTAAAGTTAAATTGATCAAAAAGGCTGCAAGAGTGTTTTTGCTAGAAAGAGTAGTTATGGAGTTGTTAGCATCCAACTTAGACAATGAATGGACACCATTCAGTTCCAATATGATGGACACAGAGGAAGTGTGGGCAAAGTTTAAACAGACTGTATATAGCACTCTGTAGAAATATGTGCTGAGTAAGTCTACTAAGGATGGAAAAGACCCACCATGGCTTAATAACAAAATCTGGAAAATGATGAGGAAGCAAAAACTGATGAAATTGGGAACAAGCAGAGGAAGCAAAGACTGCTACATTCTCAATTCAGAAACATGCATCTGTTAAAAGGTCGATGTGCAAACCATGCAACTACCACCAACATACCTTAGCAAAAGATCTTGTCAAGAACCTGAGAAAATTCTGGTCACATGTCAAATCATTGAATGGGTTGAGAGCTTCAATCCAGTCACTCATTTGCCAGTTTAATGTGGCAACAGAAGATAGCAAAAGGAAAGCATTTAAGAAATTGTTCATGCAGAAGGATTGTGCAAACATACTGTCATTTGACAATCAGACAGCCCCCATATGGAGGACACAGAAATAGGCATCCTTGGTGTAGAGAAGCAACTGAAAGAGTTGAAAACAAATAACTCACCAGAGCCAGATGGAATCCCAGTTTACCAAAAGTACTCTGTGGCATTAGCCTATTACTTAGCTTGTATTTATCGCAAATCTTTCGCCTAGTGCAAAGTCCCAAGTGACTGGAAAAAAAACGCAGGAGATGCTCAAGGATTCTGCAGTAAACCAATGTCAAGGATATTGGTCTGTAATTTTGCGGGTCAGTTCTCTTATGTTTCTGGTATACAGTACCAGTTGGGATATAATTAATTTCCATGAGTCAGATAAGCTTTTATTCACAAATCAGCACAGATTTAGAAAGCATTGCTTGTGCTAAACTCAGTTAGCATTTTTGTCACAGTACGTACTATGAAACCATGGATGAAGGGCAAAAGGCAGATTCCATATTCCTAGATTTCTGAAGAGCATTTGACATGGTGCACCACTGCAGTCTGTTAATGAAGGTATGAGCATTGGAGTAGGTTTCCAGATATGTGAGTGACTTGAAGACTTCTTAAGTAATAGAACCCAGTACGTTGTCCTTGATGGCGAGTGTCCACCTAAGACAAGAGTATCATCAGGAGTGCCCCAGGAAAGTGTGATAGGACTGCTATTATTCTCTATATATAAAAATGATCTGATAGACAGAGTGAACAGCAATCCGCAACTGTTTTTCTGATGATACTGCAGTGTACAGAAGGGTGTCAGCAATGAGTGACTGTAGGAGGATGCAAGATGACTTAGACAAAATTTGTAGTTGGTGTGATGAATGGCAGCTAGGTCTAAATGTAGAAAAAATGAGTAGGAAAAACAATCCTGTAATGTTTGAACAAAATTTTAGCAATGAGCTGTTTGACAGTCACATCAGTTAAATATCAAGCTGCAACACTGCAAAGAGATACGAAATGGAATGAGCATTTAAGGATTGTACTAGTGAAAGTGAAGAGTTAGCGAAGGTTTAGTGAGAGAATTTTAGGAGCATGTCGGTCGTCTGTAAAGGCGGTTGCATATAGAACACTAGTGCAGCCCATTCTTGAGTACTGGTCAAGTGTCTGGGATCGCCACCAGTTTAGATTAAAGGAAGACATCAAAGCAATTCAGAGGCAGGCTGCTAGATTTGCTATGGCTATGTTCATTCAACACACAAGTATTACAGAGATGATTTGTGAACTCAAATGGGAATCCCTGGAGGGAAGGCAATGTTCTTTTTGAGGAACACTATTGAGAAAATTTAGAGAACCAGCGTTTGAAGCTGACTACAGAACAGTCCTACTGCCATTAATGTACAGTTCATATAGGGACTACAAAGATAAGATAAGAAAATTAGGGCTCATATGGAGGCATATAGGCAAATGTTTTGCCTCACTCTATTTGTGAATGGAACAGGAAAGGAAATGACTAGTGGCAGTACAAGGTACCCTCCACCATGCACCATATGGTGGCTTCTGGAGGATGTATTTGGATTTAGAACACCACCACATGCAACATGTAAATGTTGTACTTTAGAGGCCATAATGCTATGACCAGGTAGCATGCTTTCCTGGCATCTGGTGCCCCAAGTTAGGGCATTGCACAATTTGAGTTTTATTACACAATTCTTTTTGGAAGAATTCTGCAAATAGTTTGTATTTGTCTGCAATAGTTTTTATTTCTATACTTGCTTTTGTATTCACCAGTGCTAGGCACTTTTTTTTTTTTTTTTTTTTGACATACACTACTGGCAATTAAAATTGCTACACCAAGAAGAAAGGAAGATGATAAACGGGTATTCATTGGACAAATATATTATACTAGAACTGACATGTGATTACATTTTCACGCAATTTGGGTGCATAGATCCTGAGAAATCAGTACCCAGAACCACCACCTCTGGCCGTAATAATGGCCTTGATACGCCTGGGCATTGAGTCAAACACAGCTTGGGTGGCATGTACAGGTACAGCGCCATTCAGCTTCAACACAGTACCATGATTCATCAAGAGTAGTAACTGGCGTATTGTGACAAGCTAGTTGCTTGGCCACCATTGACCAGACGTTTTCAATTGGTGAGAGATCTGGAGAATGTGCTGGCCAGGGCAGCAGTTGAACATTTTCTGTATCCAGAAAGGCCCATACAGGACCTGCAACATGCGGTCGTGCATTAACCTGCTGAAATGTAGGGTTTCGCAGGGATCGAATTAAGGGTAGAGCCATGGGTCGTAACACATCTGAAATGTAACGTCCACTGTTCAAAGTGCCGTCAATGTGAACAAGAGGTGACTGAGACGTGTAACCAATGGCACCCCATACCATCACACCGGGTGATACGTCAGTATAGCGATGACGAATACAGGCTTCCAATGTGCGTTCACTGCAGTGTAGCCAAACACGGACGCAACCATCATGATGCTGTAAACAGAACCTGGATTCATTCGAAAAAATGACGTTTTGCCATTCATGCACCCAGGTTTGTCGTTGAGTACACCATCGCAGGCGCTCCTGTCTTTGATGCAGCGTCAAGGGTAACCGCAGCCATGGTCTCTGAGCTGATAGTCCATGCTGCTGCAAACGTCGTTGAACTGTTCATGCAGATTGTTGTTGTCTTGCAAACGTCCTCATCTATTGACTCAGGGATCGAGACGTGGCTGCACAGTTCGTTAGAGCCATGCAGATAAGATGCCTGTTATCTCGACTGCTAGTGATATGAGGCCATTGGGATCCAGCATGGCATTCTGTATTACCCTCCTGAACCCACCGATTCCATATTCTGGTAACAGTCATTGGATCTCAACTAATGTGAGCAGCAATGTCGTGATACAATAAATCGCAATCGCGATAGGCTAGAATCCGACCTTTATCAAAGTCAGAAATGTGATGGTACGCATTACTCCTCCTTACATGAGGCATCACAACAACATTTCACCAGGCAACACCGGTCAACTGCAGTTTGAGTATGAGAAATCGGTTGGAAACTTTCCTCATGTCAGCACCTTGTAGGCGTCGCCACCAGCACCAAACTTGTGTGAATGCTCTGAAAAGCTAATCATTTGCATATCAAAGCATCTTCTTCCTGTCGGTTAAATTTCATGTCTGTAGCACGTCATCTTCGTGGTGTAGCAATCTTAATGGCCAGTAGTGTAGCAGTGTATCTGAATGCCACTGTAGACCGATTCAGTTTGAACCAGTCACCATTATCACATTGACTACAATCAGGCTGCCACTGGCCACAGCAGAGCCTTACACATAATGCCACATGCCTGCCAGCAGCCACAGCGAAGCCTTATTCCCCACACCCTGGCCTGGCCTGGTGGTGAAACATCCATCACTACACACACAGCTGTCAACACGTTAAATAACTTACAGTAGTGATTCAGATCCCTTGGCATCAGCACAAGGCATAGCAACTACTGCAGAAATTGGAGCCTTAAGGGGGGAAACCATATTTGGAGGTTCAAAAAATTCAATTTTTTATTGCATAAATCGTTAGCTTAACTATCCAAGAATACACTGTCAAAATTTCGGAGCGAAATTCGCATTTGTTTAGATTTTATGAGCGTATAACCGAGTAGCATCAGGCAAATCAATAATGGCGACATACTACCATATGATTTTCCATGGATGAAAATTTTCGACATGAATATTGCCCAGAGGGAGAACACAGCTGGTGTGAGTGGCAGAAACGAACAGCCTTTGGAATGGAACATAGACTGCACACTACTCCATTGCACCCCGACATACAGAAGGAAATCCTTCCAATATATGAAGATTTATCAAGGGATGAATTACTGGAGAGATGTTTAGATGGCCACACACAAAATGAGAATGAAAGTTTTAATTCCACTATTTAGCAATTAGCTCTTAAACACTTGCACTCTGGACTAAAAGTTGCTGAATTGGCATTGTATTTAGCCGCGGGCTTATTCAATGAAGGAAATTTACTCCTTCTGATGGTCATGAACGAGGCAGGAATTGTAGCAGGCACACAAAGCTTCAATTATGCCGAACAAATGGATAACCAGTGCGTGAGCCAACAGAATTGACGTTCATTGAAATCGAAGGAAGGTGGGAGAGCTCGGAAAGCACTGCTGCAAGTGCAAAACAAAGTCTATGAGGAAGAAGAAGGATTACTATATGGTGCTGGAATCACAGATTAATTGGTAAGCATTTTACATTATTGTTAAATTCCTTGAATTTCTAGTTTCCGAGAATTTATTTTTCAAACGCTTTTATCTCGAAATGACCTTTTTCACATTTGCATGCAGTCTAACTCAAAAAGTACATAACTGGTCATTATGAAAATTGATAGTATGGTTCTTTATAAAATTACAAATTATATGAACCAACTTGTGAGATGATATGATTTTAAGGGTATTTTTCTTTGCATAACTAGAGAAAAAAATTGTAAAAATTGAAGTAAATTTTTTCAGCACCAGCAAAATTTTTAATTTTCATTATTTTCACCTGCATTGAGGTTCATATTCTTAGAAAATAAAGTTACTAATGTAAAATCAAAACCTTTTCGATTTCAGATGAAAGTCAGAATGGCTACACTGCACACAATTGGAGAACTATACTCACAACCTTCAGCAGACAGCACAGCATAACTTTTTTATTTTTGGCTGAAATTATTTTTAAACAATTCACAAAAACTGATCAAAATACGAATGAAGTGATGTTAAAATTTGATTAAATTCTAATTAATTCTTCCCACCCAAAAAAATCAGTGTGAGACAGCCTCCTAATGTGGTTTCCCCCTTAAGTGTGGTCTAGTTTTTATGAATGCACGACCCAGTCTTGTACCTAATTCTTCTACTTTTTGTCTTTGAGAAGGACAAGGGCACGTGAGGATATGGCTAGAGACTGCGGGCACTGTAATATTGTGATGGAGCAGGTTGCTGCTTGTGAAAAGCTGGAAGGCATGTTGACCACTATCTACTGGATTCATACGGCCACTGCAAATCATGTTAGTGATGAGGTGACATAACTGTCTCCTTTTGCTATGGGATCAGGAACCTTGTCACCTACCCTTGCTGCTGATATGGTCAACAGAGAGCCCCAGCATGGCTGTTGGAACATGCTCATATCCGGAGCTTTTTCATAAGAAATATTGGATATGGTGAATGGATGAAATGCAAGCTCCATGCTAGTACTGAAGAGCTATGAAGCATTGCTTCCCACCGTTAATGAGACAGAGTCAGCAGGCCTTACCTCTCCTGTTTGTGCAGCCGTCTCTCCCCTATCAGTGTCCGGGCACCTACAAAGTGAAAAGAGGGATGCTGTTAATTAAGGAAATTCCAATGATAGCCACGAGATGGCTTCTCTTAGGGAAACAGCATTATGGGAGGGAAATAAACCAAATGCGCACTGTGTGCATCTTGGGAGGAATTGCTGCTAAGTGGAAGAAGCTATCCTAGGAGCAAATAAGAGAAGATGCAGTGGTCAGCTGCTTATCATATCTCATAAGCAGAGATAACTTCTTGTCACTGGATTCTGAGTCTGGTAAATGTACTGAAGACAGCTATCCTCACTTGTTATTCACACGTATTGGTAATAAGAGTCAATCAAAGATAGCCTAAGTTTGATACAATGGAAACACTGCAAACATTCAGTAGTGGGATGCTATTACACATTTAGCAAATACAGTATAATTGTGGTTACCTCTGAAAGACAATATATGAGGTCTGTTAGAAATTCCAAAAATTCTGGAACATTTGTAATTTCGCATCAATGGTGGGTTGGTGCGAAATGTTTGTACATGCCTGTGTTTAATGTTTCATTGTTGTATATCTGTTAGTTATTGTTCAGTACTGTATTGGGTAGAACACTGCATTGCATAGTTTGCAAATTTGGAGATGGTAGAGTTAGAGGAGCAATGTGTCTGCATTAAATTTTGTATGAAACTTGAGAAAATCTTTACAGAGAGACACCAAATGATGCAGAAAGCCTATGGCGATGAGTGCTTAAGTCGTACTCTGTGTTACAAATGGTTCCTCATTTAGGACACTCTTTTACATCTACTGACAATGTTCATGTCAGAAATATCAATGACATTATGTGTGCCAATCAAAGACTGACTGTCCAAGAGATCCAGGAGAATGTAACATTTCAGTTGGATCATGTCATGAAATCTTAACACAGCATCTTGGAATGCATAAAGTTGCTGTCAAGTTCATCCTACAGCTAACAAGTTAAGACCAGAAAGACCTTCGCCTTGCAATCTGTGGATCACACAAATGAGAATGAGATGGCTCCTGGTGACCTTTTTTTTTTATTTCTGAAGATGAAAAATCACATTGAAAGGATGAAGACTCGCAGCAATAGATGAGATAAAAGAAAATTTGCACACAGTGCTTCATGCAATCCAGCAAGAGGTGTACCAAGACTGCTTCTGGAAGTGGAAATGGCACTGGGAGTGGTGTATCAATTGTGGAGGAGAGTGTTTCAAAGGAGATCATTCACATTCACTAAAAGGTAAGCATAGAAAAATTTTGTAGACAGAGGTTCAGGATTTTTTGAACAGGCCTCATAATCCACAGTCAAGATAGCAAGTAAATTAATAAAAGTGGGCAAAGAGCCATCTTGATTTAACTTACAGTTCAAAGAATTTTTGGAAAAATAGGAGAACTACTACACTTCCACTGCAAAAGAGATTACAAGGAAATCGACAGAAAATAACTCTTCTGCATCAATAGTAACGAACCATTTGTTAAAGAGTTCATTCTAGTTAAAATCAACCGAGCTACCATGCTGAAACTCGACATAACCAGTGGCCACAATCTGAGTCTAACCATGGCCAGTGATGATGGCAGGTTGCAGCATGATCATGTGGCTGATTTGAATGAGAATGAGCCCCTCAGAATGTGCTTGTGACCCTGAAAATAGCAGCAAAGAAAGATGTAATACAAAAGAATTAAGTGTAGCTATGGAACTGTTATTTTCAAATAAATCAGCTACAGACTTCAACATAATTTTTTTTTTTCAAAATAATGAAGATCATGCCATGTGGCATGGTGTTGAAACTGAAGACACCTACCCCTACAGGATAAATATTAATTATTTATAAATGCATTTATTTATGAGGACATTACCACATCAATGCTCAACTGCCCCACAGACTTGGAAATTAGACACACTTATATTAGCACCCTTGATATTGAAATACAATTAAAGCTATTTTGGGTGGACAAGATTCCAGGACCTGGCAGAATTTCAGTGACATTTGTATCTGTATTTTATTCAACTTATAATATACATATTACAGATCATCTGATCATATTGTACAGGAGACAAGTCAATTTTTTGATTATGATACACAGTTATATAATTTTCCAACAATAATTTCACAATCACAGGTTTATGTCAAACACAATAATATTATTAAATCGTTTTTGTCATGATGTGCCAGTACTTATTGTCTATATTTTCCATACGCTATTTTGTACTTGCAATATTACACACAATTAAATCCGTCCTTTCCGAGGCCCGTTCTATTTTTGAAAGCAGAAATCATAATCCACTACTGACTTACTGGGCCTATTGTAGCTTCACCAGAGTCCTGTTAGCTGTCACTTTTCTGGGTTCCTGTAGGACCTTCACAGCTACCATAGTGGTCCTGGGGCATACACAGTCCCCACTGTACCTCGCTCCTACAGGCAATCCCCAACTTCATGCCGTTGCCCGTCTCCCACAACTTGGGCGAGGGGTTGGACTTGTGGGAGACAAGAGTGTCAGAAGCCTGATATGGAGGAAGGATGTACCCCAAATCAGTAAAAAGGTTACATACCAGTCATACTATGTCCCAATCCTGACATATGCATCAGAAACCTGGGTTATGAAAGGAAGTGAGAAAAGCAAAGTACAAGCTAGTGAGGTGACATTCTTGAGAAACAGTATTGGAGTGACAAAGATAGACAAGTTAAGAAATGAGGGGACCAGAGAGTTAATGAAGGTGGAACCATTACAGGAGGAGATAGAGAAATCAAGGCTGAGATGGTATGGACACATTAAGAGAATGGAGGAGAAGAGGATACCCAGGAGAATACACGAGATGAAACTTGAAGGAAAGACACCAAAAGGAAGACCGAGAGACATATGGCTGAAAGGAGTGGAGGAATGCGTCCAGAAGAAAGGAGAAGACTGGACCAAGATGAAGACGGAAAGATGGTGGCAAGACAGAAGATGATGGAGAGGCCTATATTCCATACAGACCTGGCCAGAGGCTGGAAATTGTCCAAGATGATGATGATGATGATGATGATGACGATGACAATGAATATTATACACAATACTTCATATTAAATAGTTACACTGTTCAAATGATCGTCTCATCATTTGTAAATTCCTCAACTGAGTAGTAGCATTTTTTTCACCACGAAACCATATAGTTTTCACTTCATTCTCATTCTCATGTACTTGGATGTCTGTTGGTAGAGTATAGGCAATGTGTTGGAAGCATGAAACTTACATTGTTTCTAGTATTGTACATATGTTTGAAACGGTTTTCTTCAGTTAGCTCAGGATTATCTTGTAAAAAGATGGTAATCTAAAATATGTACAGCACAGGATGAGTAACAGTTTTAGGTTCTTGAATAGCGGGCAACAGGATGTTCTTGGAGGGGCAGCACACATTCTTCTAACAATTCCTTTCTGAAGGAGCAGGATTTGTGACATGTGGCTTGAATTCCCCCCAAAAATTAAACCATATCTAATTATGGATTCAAAGTAACTATGGTACATGACTTTCCTTGTGTTTATGTCCACATCCTAAGCATGTCACATCTAAGTATTTGGGAGTAATACTAAGAAGCTATACAAAATTGGACAATCACATAAAATCATTGTTAGAGAATGTTACTCAAAAGACATTTATTGGAAGGGTGTCTAAAGGAAATCACATATAAGGTGTTAGTGGCACCCATTCAGAGTTTTTTTTTTTTCCAGAGCTTGTAGCACTTATCAGTATATTGGAGTATAGTGTAAAAATCTGAAGAAAAATGATCAAGAACTTTTCTTCATTTTCTCCCAACAACATTTCTCTTTTATGTAGTATAAATATATCTATATATCCTAAATATTAAAGGAATACATAACCTATGTCTGTCTGAAAGTTTGTTACAGTATTGTTTAAAAATCTGAAGAAAAATGCTCAAGAACTTGAAGTTTTTTGCCAACATTTTTCTCATGATGTAGCAATGCTTAGTACCTAAATTTTTTAAACATTATTTTATACATACAATATTATACACAATACTATGATATTAAATATATACATTGTTCAATACAATGTTTATTACAGGGTTGTGTAAAAATCTTAAGTAAATTGGTCAAGGACGTTTTGAGATTTTCTGTAACAACATTAAACTACACCTTGCCCTCATATAGTAAGTATAGATAAATATGTATGTAATACACAAAGAGCAAAAAGGCAAAAAGTCACGAGAACTGTCAAAAACTTCTTGACAGATACAGTTCAGAGGTTTACATGTTTGTCTAATGAACATTCCCACGGACACAGAATATACATTTTTAATATATATAATATGTAAATATATCATACATAATAGGGACACTTTGTTTGGAAAAATATTGCAAAGTTACTGACTAATTTACTTCTAAATTTTAAACATTACTCTAATAAGCATCAGATGCACATAGATGTTTTTTTTTAATATATACCTGACAACACTTCTCAGTTACTAAATACATATGGAAATTGGATGTATGTCCTAATCTCTGTCTCCTCACCCCTCTCTTTGTCTGTCTCTTCCTCCTCCTCCTCCCCCAACATTCTCTGTCCATCACCTCCTCCTCCCTAACTTTGTAATTCTCCTCCTTCCACCTCTCTATTTTCATTTGCTCTCCCCACTCTGTAACTTGGAGCCCTGTGTATTGGTGTTGCAAAGGAAACCTTGACTGGAAATTGAAATCGCATAAAATGAATGGGTAAATCGATTGGGATCATCTGTATACGGGGTTTGAAGAAGAATTCTCCAGCTGCTGGATTTAGAAGAATAATAGTAGTTTCAATGAGAGCAAAATTAAAATTTAAAACAGTCTTGATCGCAATCTTGTTAAAATATTTTTTTATTTGAGTGAGTGACCTGTTTCGACAAAGAGTCGTCTACAGACTCTGGAACGATGGGTGAACACTGCTAGATGAGTTCCGTTGACCCTCGACGGAACTGATCTAGCAGTGTCCATCCACCGCTCCAGAGTCTGAGGATGACTCTTTCATAGAGCTGAAACCGGTCACTCACTCCAATAAAAAAATATTGTAACAAGATTGTGATCAAGACTGTTTTAAATTTAAATTTTAACCACTTTTAAGATCACTGAATATGTTTTCAAAAATTCAATGAGAGCATTTCGCATGGTTTTAACTGGCAAACAGGTAGGAGTAGAAAGTATTGGGTGAGTCAGATTCCATAATAGCATTTTAATCATAAGCAGATAAGCTGGAAGTACATCATTCCTATTTTCTGTTAAAACTGAATGTGAGGAATGAAGCAAAACACCATATTGCTGTGTATACAAATTTTGTTTACAATTTTATAACAGGGGAAAGAATATACCTAAAGCATAAAACAAGTTCTCTGATTGTTTAAATGTCCTGATATGGCAATTAAAATTGCCTGCAAGACAGAAAACTAAACCACACATTTTCACAGCACAGCTCTTTTTTCTCGCATTTGGTTTTAACAGACTCCCTTTACAGTGTTGTTTAAAAAATGTATAGGCTAGGTCCATCTGAATATACAAGGGTTGGAACTTTAATAGTGGCAACTATTTATTTACACCTCGTACAAAATAGATACATGTTTCAAAGTTTTACTGTCCCTTCAAAGCAGTCACCTACATTGTGTATTAGGCATTGCCAGCGATGTGGAAGTTGTAAGATACTCTTAGCAGTGCCAGTTGTGTTGACAGTTCGAGCAGTGTGGTCTATTGGCTGACGAATTTTTAGCAGTTCCAAATCGAATACCGTGAAGTGTTTCCTTCAGTTTAGAAATCGAGTTGAACTTACGAGGGCTTAAGTCAGGGGTGTGCAATAGGTGGTACAGCACTTACCAGTCCCATCATCAAACAAATCAGTAACAGCTTGTAATGTACGTGCTTGAGCATTGTCCTGCAAAATGATGGTCAGGTCTTGCAGAAAGTGTCATCACTTCTGTCTCTAAGTTGGTCGTAGGTTGTGTTCCAAAAATGAACAACATAGACACAGAAGTGATGACACTTTCTGCAGGACCTGACCATCATTTTGCAGGACAATGCTCAAGCATGTACAGTGCAAGCTGTTACTGATTTATTTGACTGATGGGGCTGCTAAGCGCTATACCACCTACTGCACTTCCCTGACTTAAGCCCTCGTGAGTTCAACTCGATTTCTAAACTGAAGGAAACACTTCACAGCATTTGCTTCAGAACTGCTACAAATTCGTCAGGCAATAGACCGCACTGCTTGAACTGTCAACAAACTGGCACTGCTAAGAGTATCCTGCGACTCCCACATCTCTGGCAACAGGTTATACACAATGCTGGTGACTGGTTTGAAGGCCAGTAAAACTTTGAAACATGTATCTGTTTTGTACGAGCTGTAAATAAATAGTTGTCACTATTAAAGATCCAACCCTCGTATATTAGAATATTGTGCAAATGTCTGATGTAAATCAGTAAAGCACTTTTTGCTACCAAAGTTTCTCCACATACCTCCTAATATTCTGTCCGACGCCTTTTTGCCTGGTATAGTGTAGCAACTTGACATGGTCTCAACAAGTTGATGGACATCCCCTGCCGAAATATTGAGCCATCATGCCTCTACAGCCGTCCATAATTACCAATCTGTTGCTGGTGCAGGATTTTGTTCACAAAATGACCTCTCAATTATGTACCATAAATGTTTGATGGGATTAATGTCGGGCAATCTGGATGGCCAAGTAACACTTGAAATGTCAGTAATGTTCTTCAAACAACTAACAACAGTGGACAGTGACATGGCACATTGTCATCCATAAAAATTCATAGTATTGCTTGTCTGTTAGCACTGACAACTCTACGTAAATGTCACTGCTCTTGGTCATTAAGTGAACGCCATTGGCCACTGCGTAGTCTGTTGTGAGAGGTAAAGCCTGAAATTTGTTATCCTCAACAAACTTTCAGCACTGTGGATCTTGGAATACCGAATTCCCTAACAATTTCCACTATGGAATGTCCCATGTGTAAAGCTCAAACTACCATTCTGCATTCAAAATCTGTTAATTCCAGTTGTCTGGTCATAACGAAATTGGAAATCTTTTCACATGATTGATCTAAGTACAAATGACAGCACCACCAATGCACTGCCCTTTTACACCTTGTTTATACGATACTACCGCCATCTGTATATGTGCATACCACTATCCCATTTTATACATATAACATGTAGCCTACGTCCATCCGAACGTTTTGTCAGAACACTGAGTAAAAGTTTGAAGTAAATCAGTCAAGAACTTTGATACTTTCAGTAACAACATTTAACTACAACTTGTTTATGTAGTACTACAGATAATAAATATTGGGGAAATTTTAGCAAAGATCTCTACCTCAAATTTTGACATGATACTCTAGCATACATTCAGATGAACAAGGGCTCAATACCTTTTTAAACACCAATGTACAGGTTCCCTGTTTAGACAGACAGAGAAAGACAATGCTGTGCTGCTTTGCTGTTAAAATGTGGAGTTTTGTTTTCTTTCTCACAGTTAACTTTAAATACAGCAGTGGGGCACTTAAATCATTAAACACATTGTTTCTCCCATATATATTCTCATTATATTTAAAACTGTATACACAACAATGGCCATTTTGTTTTCTCCTAACAGTCTGTTTTCAAAGAAAACAGGAAAGTTGTATTTCTGGTTTACTGGCTTATGATTAGAAAACTATTACAAAATCTGAATTTGCAATGATGATGAACAAAGCTCAAGGTCGGGAGGAGGGGCAAGACAGACAGGGATAGAGGAAATGCAGATATGAGGGGGAGGAGATGGACAGAGAGAGAGAGAGAGAGAGAGAGAGAGAGAGAGAGAGAGAGAGAGAGAGAGAGAGAGAGAGAGGGAGGGGGGGGGGGGGGGGGATGAGGTTAGGACGTATATCCAATTCCCATACATGTTTAGCAACTGCAAAGCATTGCCAGGTCACGAGTTGCTTTATAAATGCTTCCCAAATACTTAGTTTAAATTTCACAAATTTATACAACTATGGTTTGGCACACCACCATACAGCACATCAGTAGTTCCAACTACCAAACATGAAGTAGTAAAGGTGATTAAAAGCCTAAAATTTAAACTGGTGTAACTGATATATCGGTGTCACTTCTAATCTGTAGTTTTACAAATTGCAAAGCACTTGGCTCAAGTTGTGAATTTATCACTCACTGAGGGAGTGTTCCCTCAAAGATTAGAAATACCAAAAGTGGTACCTTCATTCAAGAATGGGAATAGGCATAACGTTGAAAATTATCAACCTATTTCAGTCCTCTTGGCATTCTCTGAAGTAACAGAGATTAATGGAACAATGAATTGATGAGTACTTAAGACAACCCAACCTGCTGAATAATAATCAGCATGGCTTTGGAATAGGCAGAAGTACAGAAATGGTAATAAATGATTACACTGGCAGATCATACATTGTGGAGCTCACATCAGCTTGTGTATCATAAAATCAGATTAGTATCAGCCAGGAAGGTCAAAATAGGTGTACTGCACGATAGTGTGTTAGGCCCCTATCTGTTCCTTATTTATGTAAATTACACATACACCTAACGAACTGCAGCCAAGCTCATCTTTGCAGATGACAGTGTAATAGCGAGATATTCTGAGGGCACACTGACACTTAATATCAAGAAAACAGACTATGTACAACTTTGAAAGATGAATAAAAATCAATATCTCTATCTGGCACTGGGCACAAATGAGTGAGTTAGAAAGGGTACACTCCACAAAGCCGTTAGGAATGTGTGTTGATCAACATTTAAACTGGAAAGACCATATAACCGAACAGTCAGAGATTCAGTTCTGCACATATTGCTCTGAGAATTATTTCTAGAGTTTTCTCCTCAGATTTTGGTTCTTTCCAATCCCTTGTAGGTTATGGAATAGTTTTCTGGGGTAAAATGAAATTTTTATGAATTCCCAAGGGCTATTCGAATCTCATCACACAGCTCTACTACCGTCAACTGCCAGCCACTACTTACAAAATTGTCTTTGCTTACTGTACCCTCCTTTTACATATACAAATGTGTATTCAAAATAAGAACAAGACTTTGTGATCTGCAAATCAATTCCGATTACCACAGTTATAATACATGCAACTGTGGGTCCCTCATAACGTGTACTCGATAGACTAGTGAGCCACTTAGGTGTTATTCCCTGTAAGTACTGCCAACATACATAATGAGGATGGAAATGGAAACAGCTTTTAGAGCAGAGTTAAAAATCTTTTCTTGTTGAGAAGTGTTCCAACACAACTGAATACATTAGTTTATAGGGCTCCTACACTCATTTACTGTCGAGTTCTTTTGATTGTTACCTTATGTATCATTTTTGCTGCATGTGTGTTTGCAAAAGAATGTTTCTGCTGTTTGGTTCCCATTTCTTCAATTTCAGATGCAGTGCAATACACCACCTCTGAGAAGGGATATGGTGCTAGCGTAGCTGTGATGGATAGTATTGGCAGGTTTGTGTGTGTTGTACTTTTCAGCAGTATCGTAATGTGTTTGTGTTTTTATTTTTTCACAAGGTGTTTTATATTTAAGTTTCATGACTCAGCAACAGCATTGATTTCTTATACATGCTGCAATTTAGACTGTATTTGTGATCACTTTCAATAGTGTACCAAACAAGGTCGCTGTGCCAATGTTAATGTACTGGACTCCCATCATTCGGGAAAACTGGCGTTTATTCCCTTTACGGCCAACCTGACTTGGGTTTTTCCATGGTAGTTCCTTCGATAAGGCCATGGCCAACTTCCTGCCCTGTCCACAGCTACTGATATACTTTGTCAGTGTTTTTTTTTTTAATATATTATTTCTGTGATGCATCTGACATGTCTGATACTATTGTACTAATGGTCTCCCAATTATCAACACTATTATATTGTGGTTGATACACACTTGCTTTCCTCTGACAACAATGATGGAAATCTAACCAGTTATAAGGGTATGTGCAGTTTATAGGGATATCAGACCCAGTGGGACCTTGCTTCTTACATACGAAAAAACATACAATTTCATATACTAAACTTTTTACCATCAGCAGAAGTGGGCTTATTTTGAATTTAACACTTACCGTGCAGAAATGCTTGCCCTTAAAGTACAACAAAAAAAATATGAACTACACAAAGAAATTTTCAAGTCTGTTTTTAAAGACAAAAAGCTTTATTGGACAAGTGAAATATTCCTCACTTTACAAGATAAATGACAAAAATTATATAATTTTAATCTACAGCAGCATCATTTTCCTTGCTTCCTTTAAATAAATACCAGTACTTACACACTAAACATGCAAAATGTAAACACGTCCTCACCAACGTTACACTGCAATTCTTTAAAGTGTTTTTAACAAACCCATTGGAGGAAATTACTGACTCTTGTATGAGATGCTGAGACAGATTTCTATGCATAGCTTTTAACCCCTTACAACATTCATCCATAATGATCTAGCATTCAGATTTGTGTCAAGAATTAAAAATACAAAACTTGTGCTTTAAGTCCATTTTACACATTTCTGTGAGTGTACTCATAACAGTATGAATTATATGAAGACTACTGTTTTGACAGTGTGGAACAGGTCACTGCTGTATATAATTTGCAATGCAAACATACAAAAGCTATGTAAAAAGAGGCAAATAAACAGCACTTACAAACATTCTTGGGAATGAAGAAAAGCACCACAAATGGAAACTTAGCCTATTATTATTATTATTATTATTTTGAGTGTATGACCTCAGTACATTGAGGCAAATACTCTCACTTAAAAAAGGACATTGACCAATGTACAAAAACTAATCCCTCCAACAACTCGCTGCGAAAAAACCTCAAACATTTTGTAAATAAGTTCGATGTGGACAGAACACACACACAAAAAATCCTCAAGAGAGTCAGAACCGTTAGATGCTAGAAATTTGACAAAACATGTCTCGCATAGAACAGCCCTGAGCCCTTTAATGGAAACAGATGGAAAATTTTTCCATTTTCAGTACAGACTGTTCTAAACAAGGCAATGGGAGGCATACTAGGCAGCACATCTACATTTTACCAGTCTAAGATACTTTTTTTTTTATGTGCAAATGCTCAGTAATTGTGAATGAGAATTGCTGACATGAAGTATACCTGTAAAATTTCAGTCTCATCACGAAACAAAAGTCCACTTTCACTGAAGTCCTACTACACGAGAGCATTTAATATGTCATGGAGGCATTTTGTGTGGTATGACAAGTACCAGATGTCATTAATATATAGTTATGTTTATCAGCATAGTATGTACAAATTAAAGATCTGCAAAGGCATATTTGAAATGGAATACTGAAGGATAGCAACTACATATACATAAGACATTTTCATAACAGCGTACTTCAACGAATGTCAGTATGAAATACTTTACATACACCAGGCATACTGTTTTAAGGAAACCAAGTTACCATCTCGTTAATTTTTTCATTAACATTATGTATTTCTGCCTTTGGTCATAAAATGACACTGCTGATTTTGACTTTTAGCAAGTCACTGTAAGTGAAGTCAACAAATTACTATGTAACTCTTCGAAGGACAACTGAAACGCCACTCCTGGTCCATTTAATTGTACTTTGATATTACATGACATGTTCTTATCATTTAAAGATATGCTACAAAGCTGAAACCAATAATGGCGATGTGTGTCACCTATGGTTAAAAGCTATAGTAAAATACTTCAACCGCTCTTTAAGTTCTCTATTTCAGTACTGACAACAGCCAATTAAACACACAATTGTGTTTTACCGGAAAGCATAAAACTGTGTGTGTGTTACTGGTCACTCCATTAAGTAATTCAAGTTACAAAATTTTGGGGCTGACCAAATAAACCACCTTGAACGTAATGAATGTTCTTTGGAACAACGTATACCACTAGTTTCCATAATACTGTAGCACTGTATACAACATGAGAACTAATCCAACAAAGTATGTTGATCTTCAAGGGGGGGGAGAGAGAGAGAGAGAGAGAGAGAGAGAGAGAGAGAGAGAGAGAGAGAGAGAGAGAGTGTGTGTGTGTGTGTGTGTGTGTGTGGTGGTGGGAGGGGCAGGGGCGGGCAGCACTGTTTAAATCTTGTGAACACAAGTAATGAAAGTTCACAAGGTAACAAACATTTATTCAATTTAGTGTTAATGGCTGACATTTCTGCTGCACCTAATACCTAAGTATTGTTTTTCATTTTAAGACTTACTGAGAGCTGTTGAAATTAAGAATTTTGTATCAATTTAATTACATGTGCAATGGAGAATATGCAAGCAAAATATGTAAGTGTATGTTATGTAAAATAACTTTTACACAATTGTAGACAATCTGACCTATTAGGGCACGCATTACAGCAATTAGCACGTTTCTACAGACAATTTGCAAGAAAGAAGAAAATTATAGATTTACATATTAATCTGCTTCATATGTATGCTTCTCACATCATAACTGTTTATATTGATGTGCAGACTGCAAAACAACAAGTTGACATTCAACTCTGTCATGATTCAAGCAAATATGGAGAAACTGATAAATGATTCTGCAATGAACATGTTATCAAAGACAGATTTATGAGAAGAATGTTCTAGGAATCAACAATCTTGCCAGCAATCTCAAACGAACAGTCTGTAACTGTTACATAAACGTCACCTCCCACTAACACTTAGTTGTACTAAGATGAGGAAAAATGATTTGATTTTAATATTTCAATCCCATTAAATAAAAATATTGCATTAAGGACTATCATTAATTATTAAATTGTTTCCAGTCATACTATCACAAGTATAATTATTTTTAATACATGTACTGTGTCCACCATCACTAAAAATTTGTTCCACATCCTCCCTACCTTCCTTCCTTCTGATTACAAACCCTTATGCCAACTACATACATACATACTACTTCATTGACACTGGTAATAACATTTGGTTTGGTACGGATACAAAGTTTCTGTAAGTTATCGGAATCATTAAGAGCGTAATTTCTGACTGTGTAAGGCTGAGAACAAATTTAACAAACTTTATACTGGTGATTATTTCCAATTACGATACATAATGCCCCTCTGTAAAGTGAAATAAGTACCCACAATCCATTGTGCAATATACAGAAAGTAATTGAATTGTCTTCTGTTTTGACCCTATCCAGTTAATGCATTAGCACATTACCTTCATTTTGTTAGATACATAATACTGTGACTAAGTAAAAAATTAAAAACTTGTTCAAAACTTTATTTCAGTTGTCGAGTACATATTATTCACAAGACTTAGATTATAATTCATTCATATCAGAACTTGTGCTTGGCACACAAATACATGACTGGAATCCATATGATATAGGTAAAGGAAATTTTACTATGTTCACCAACTGCAACATACCGCACCACACAAGAGTCCACACTTCAAGTCACAACTGTGCTATGATAGAGATACAGAGAGGGAGGGGGGCTGGGGGGTGAGAGAGAGAGAGAGAGAGAGAGAGAGAGAGAGAGAGAGAGAGAGAGAGAGAGAGAGAGAGATTGGGTAAGTTCAGATGGCAACCTGACCACCAGAATATACTGTTCTCAGCAAAAGGCTGAAGAACTTTTAAATGCTTTCATGACTCAAATTTAATGCAGGATATGGTCCACTTATTTCAATGTCATTTTTGTATTCAAGTGTCATACTACTAAACAACCTGACACCAAAGGATAATGAAACCTGAAATTAAAGTAAACACATAATCCTAAACTACGATTTTTGGGCAGTTACATTGTTGTGCAATAAATGTGCACATCCCTGAGCATGTGCTGCAGTGTTTACTTTGAATTCAAGTAGGATTAAATATACTGTCACACCGACCCACATTGTATTGTTAAAAAGCGTAGTAAACCAAAAATTTTGTATATGGTTATGAAAATATCTATGTTCAAAGACAACAATTAAATGAGCTTTGCATTAACTATCACAGTTATGGAAGCAAAATACTTTCCACAAAACACATCACAGATGCAAAGAAATTTGTTGCAGTTCATTGAAAATTAATCACTTCAGATTAAAAGCTTCTATTCCTGTAATGAGATACCATGTAATTATTGTAATATAGAAAAATTTTAGTACAACTTTGTGAGACACAAGAAGGATGCAAAAAATTTAATATGCTGTAGCATCTTTGCTTCAAAAATTAGGGTTACAACAAGAAGATTTGTGTCAAACAATTTGGCAATTCACCTTGTCATTTATTTCCTGACAAGCTGATTACCGACTAAACATTTCAAAAAGTGTTTAACACTACTACTAATCAAAAGAATGAGAACTTAATTAGCAATGTACTGGATATGCTATCCAGAAATTTGAAGAGGCGACTGTTACAATACCCAGCCAACTCACTGCTCAAAATTTTAACACTAACTATATTGGGTTTTAAAGATTTATGAATTTCATAATGCAAAAGTCACATTATGCAATTAAACTACAGTGAATCCAGACACATCCTTCACAACATTACACAGTCATTTAAGACAAAGTCCACTGGGACAGTTAAAGTATGCTAAGCGTATGACATATGGGAACAGCAACTTTTAGAACTTTTTGTATTTCATAACTCTTGACTGCACACAAGACAATCAGAATTCGTTTATTTCTGCAGTGTAACCTGAGTGCCTTAAACAACACTGGTGTTACAATAACCTGAATATTCATTGTGCAAATTTTAGAACAATATCCTATTAAGACAGACAATTTGAGGAACCACACTATCAAACTGACAGGCAATATCTGTTGCATGCCCACAGCTTGTTTAAATAGTGTTAAAATTTAAGGTAGAAATTGCACCTCGAAAATATAGTAAAACTTTAGAATCTATATCTTATGTAAATGAAACCCTTATTTGGTGTTTTGAATGTTTCATGTCATCACACAAAGGAAGGTATACAAGTTGCATTTAAGTTGTATATAACTTCATGGCCTCAACAGATGTTACCTTCGTACAATACCAACTTCTGAAATGACAGCTGCATGCACTGTAAGGGATGCTCATACACACTCTCACCTAAATTTACTTGAATAATTTTGTGCAAACATCCAGTTAAACACTGGTCATGTTTTTTGTGCTGATACAACTATAAACTGAGTTACCATTACAAGTTCTCTGATGTAATCATGGGCAAATTAACAAAAATATCAGAAAATATAAATTAAACTGCATGAAATTTATAAAAATGTTACAGACATCTGGAACTCTCATGTGATCATTTCTGTCATTTTAAGTGTCACATAATGATAATAATATTAGCAGTGCAGACAATCTATTAACTAATTCAGTAAATATCTCCTGCATACACCAACCAACATGCAAAACCAAGGTGAAGCAGAAGAAGAAGGAGAGAGAGAGAGAGAGAGAGAGAGAGAGAGAGAGAGAGAGAGAGAGAGAGAGAGAGATGCTTAGCAAGGTAATGACTGCAGTTTTATTACTTAGGTTTGTACATGCTTTCAATAATAAAATTCCAGTGAATTACACAGTAGATGTTACAAGCAGAAAGCAAATTAAACCATAGCATTCCTTCAACCAGTACAGTTCATACACAAGTTGCCTAACAGTAATTATTACGCTTTAACATTATTTCCAAAGCACAACTTAGTGCTTTGACTTGACTCTGGTACTACAGTGTGCAGCATGCTTTTGTCATTTTGCACTTGCTGGCACGAAAACTTCATTATAAAGCAATCAAATTAGCTGTGACAACATTAAATTTATGTTCAGAAATATATTTAGCGCTCTTCTACATGTTGCCATGTTAGTAGGCTAAGCGTATTATCTTGCTATCACCATGAGGTTAACATTTGTAAATGCAGCTCATCATAGCTTCCATGACTGATTCAAACATACATATTTCACTAATGTGACACTTTACTGACTATGACCTACCATCCATTAAAGGTATTTCCATATTCAATATTATATTTACAAATTATCATGAAGCACCAAACTGGCAGTACTTTTGTCGTCTTGTTATAATGAAAATTTAGAATATTTAATATTGCTAAGTACAGGAAGATAAAGAGCAAACCTCTGACATGTAATGAACATGACAAGCAGAGGACATAAACTATGAGAACCAGTGACACATTTATTCACTGACAGTGGTATTAAATAGCTATCTATACAAAGGATTTCCTCTAAATATTGGAACAGATGATTTACAGTTCAAAACCGTCCCTAGCTTGAAGATACAACATCCAATACATTTACAATCAATACTGAAATGAGGTACCACTAATTACACAGATAAATATTTTTTGAAGAAATTTTTGTGGGACATACTATGTTAAAAGAAAGTTCACACCTATCAAATGTGAAAGGAACCACATGAAATTAAATTTGCAACAGCAAGCAGTATTTTAAGTGTTGCTAATTGTGCAGCTCACATAATTAATGCCCTTCTGATAAAGAGTAGAAAGTTTTTAGAAATCTGGTTTGCAAAATAATCCATACTTTTAATTTATAAACATCTTACTGACAGACAAATTCTACAATAGAAGCCAAACATTTACACACATGCTCTCCATAACACCAAAAATGGTCTGGAGCTACCTGCGGACTACATTAACCACAGTACAAACAAATGAACTAAACACGACAAGAGTTCACTACATGCACCTTTGGATATACAACAGATGTACCAAAAAATATACTACTGCAGTAATGCATACGATCATAGTGACCTTGACTTTATGATGTAGTGTCAAAAATTGTCAGACATTTATAAACTGGCAGCACATACCAAAAGCCTCATGATGTATTTTGGGGCTGAGAGGGTGGGAGGGAATGGGGCAGTCGCAAAGATTTCTTACTAACTGTTTACAAGCTTACAAGCACTTCCATATACAGGAAGAGCATGATTTTCAGAAAATACAAGTCATTTCCAGTGACACAAATTATACTTTTACATTTATGCCACCCATATAGTATCCTAATTTAGCCTAAAGAATTATTCATATCAAATCCTGATTTTAAATATCTTTACATTGCCACAAAGCTTTGAAAATTCACAAGCTGCTTCTGCCTAACAGTAAATAAAATGCAACCTATTATTCTAAGCATAAGGGATACAAAAATTATGACGACACTGATAGCATCACCTGCCTAATGTGGAAAAGCAGTCTATATAATGTTAGTACATACAACTACATGAAACATTGAATGCCAGTTCGGCACACACTGTGAACACACACTGACAGGGGAGGAAAGCTTCAGTGAGAAAACTATTAACATTTACATTTGGAAATACATTCTTTCTTCAAAATTCTCTTTGGTATTCATTCAATGCAGTTGTCAATCCAAGCTCTCATACAAAGCTGCAACCAGAACGTATTAACAGATTTACCTTTATTCTATACTCTATTTCAGTTAAATAATAATAATGATAATAATAATAATAATAATAATAATAATAATAATAACAACAGCGGTAGTAGTAAATTCAAATACAAGTGTACACAGTTGTCATGCATACATTTTAACACGCCTAACCAAAGAAATCTCCCAACACTGGAGTCCCTCAGAATATTAATACACTTAAATGAGATTATTTGAAAGTAACATTCACAAAACACAGAGAAGTTATTTAAATATGTGCAACTTGCAAGATGCAGTACAATGGTCACTTTACATCGGTATAACTTAAGTTTAACATCCTATAAACAGTGTGCGCTCCTTTCTACACACACACACACACACACACACACACACACACACACACACAAAAACAAACAAACAACAAAATGCATTATTTCTTGCTTCTAGCACTACAAATCAAAAGCTGGTTTCCTTCCTACATGATTCTGTTCTTTTTATAACTGTCCTCTTTCTCCATGCAATTAATTTAAAAATGAATTACATGCCAATAACACATTAGAATGATTTCTCAATTTCTGCAGTGCAGCTTTAATTCCAAATTCGTAGAAAACTGTCCCATGACCCTGTTGCCACTGCCATTCCATCTTCTGTTACTCCTAGACAGCTAACTCTGTTGTCATGGCCAGCAAGGATACCTATAAAATAATTTTACCATAAATTACATCAGTTAATTTTAGAAGTAGACAATCATTTTTACACTCTGCATAATTAATAACTTCTGTCCAGTTCATTTTAATGGTCTTTATATGTACACAACAGACAGACTGTTTGAAACACTGGCTAACAAGTCTACAATGCATGCACATATCTGAATATCTTGATTTTAGTTACCGCACAGCACAAGTATTAACAGAAAATATATCCAAGTGTCACGTAATGGAACTTAGCATAAATTACTATGGATTTTCAGTGCCCTACACCATAAATAATAATTTGAGGTCTTCAATTTCATTACTTTTCACTGATGGCTATTGATAGCTGACACACTACGCACTATTCACTTGACCAATGTAAGTAACTTCCACAATTTGCCTTTCAGTTTTTATTAGTGCAACAGTTTCCAGAATTGCATTTAGTATTTTTTTTATAGAGGCAAAATTTCCATTGCAAAAGATCTAGATTGCGAAAGATTTAGATTAGACTTAAGTGGTTTCTCTTGACAATTGGAACATACAAAGAAGGCTGAGTATCTACATTTCATTTCACTGTGAGCATAGCAAATTCAATTAACATACATTAATTTTAAAAGTAGTTATGAATGAGTGTACAAAACTGGAGAAAGTCTATCAGTTATGGTACATTAATGATACTTCTAAAGTTAACGACTGTCAATCAGAAAGGAGGAAAATTTAAATCAAGAAAAGCCTTTTCAGTACATCATGTATGATGTTAGGGGGAAACGAGTGTTCAACAACTGTTAAACAGCAACATGGATACCAGGAACACATTTTGAATTAATAATTTGAAATTACAGTTATGGTTAATTTTCTCTGTGCAGATGAAAAACACACAACAAATGCATGCAAATGAATCTTATGTCAACAGTGTGAAGAAAGAACTCTGAATACCAGTATGGCCTAATGATAAGCTGAAAGTGAAAAATGAAGTGAAATTTGTTCTAATTGAGGATGTGAACTAAACTAAGGCAAACTGTGTTGTTGCAATCATCAATATGGGAGTGTAGCAGAATAATTTATTTCTATGAAGTGCAAATACATAAATGTTGAAATTCTGGGCACTGACAAACAGAAGTGCAAATGTCTATATATAGATAACTGATACTACTCCCTGTTGTAAGAAATGTGGAATATACACAAAGCTGCCCACCAGCTGTACTTTTGACAGTTTTCAGAATTTATCTGGGGATTTAATCTGTTCATGGCTACCAAAATGTGAACACGTCTTATTTGGTGATCAGTAGTTCATACGAATAAATTCATTACTATCATATAACTGTTTTTACAATCCTGGAGCTGACTATGGGAAAAAAATTGCAGCTCTTCAGAAGTCCGAAGTTCTTGGGACATACCGTATTTACTCGAATCTAAGCCGCACTTTTTTTCCGGTTTTTGTAATCCAAAAAACCGCGTGCGGCTTAGAATCAAGTACAAAGTATGTGGAAGTTCTGAAAAATGTGGGTAGGTGCCACCACAACTAACTTCTGCCGTCTAATATATGTAGCGCTACACAGGCATGCTTTGCAGGCACAAAGATAAATACTGGCGCCAAAACCTATGCGTCAGTAAATAAATTAAAAGAAAAGGTAGAAGAATGTAAACATTATGCCGTGTATTCTTTCGTGTTTGCTGCTATCTCATTTAAATCCTGTCTGCGTAATAAACTACGAAACTAGAGTGAGACAACAGCAAACACAGAAAAATATACATACTATGTCATGTTTATATTCGTATTATTCTTATGCCTAATACTGATAGTCAGAAATGAAGCACGAATGTAAGATGACTAACTTCTATGCAGAATGTAATGTACTAAAGAGGCACCTGCAAAGATTTTCAAACAGAGAAAAATTTTCGCTAAACTCTCGTTTGGAAGAAATTCTATCATACGCTGTGTATTATTTGGTTCTTGTGGATCATTATCAAAGAAAGCAGCAGTGTAAGTAACAACAAATAGCAGTCTCTTGCCATTGTTTTGGTTATGAGACAATTCCTATCTTTTTTTTTTATTGTAAGCGGCGGTAGCGCGCACAAAAGCAAGCCGTGCCGCAAGTGGCGACAGGCCGTAAACATTCATTATCAGAATGCGACAAACAGTGCACGACACAGTACAGTAACGCATTTTCAGCTTAGAGTGACAAACACCTATAACAAAGAAAACGGCACTTATCAGATCGAAGCAAAATTAGCAATCGATTCAAACCAGACGAAGCACGTGAAAAAGGAAGGGTACCCGTATAAATACGGACGGAGTATCTGACGTATAGCAATGGCTACCTGGTAAAGCTTAAGTGCTAAGCTTACGACTCGAACCAAACTACTGTAGCTGTATCGTCATTCGTTCGACCTAAATTTTGTCTCGTATTACAATGGACCAACTTTGTTTCCATTTGAATGTGCTGCCTAAAACTTTTCTCTCCCCTTCAATATCGAGTCTGAAATTTCACGTGCAGCTTAGATTCGGGAAATTTTTTTTTCCTTTATTTAGAGTCTCATTTTTCAGGTGTGGCTTAGATTCGAGTAAATACGGTAAGGCTTAACGGAAGTGCTTTTACAGTACCTACTACAGCCTAATAATAGTGAGCCATTTTTGTTACCTACCGATTGTTTTCTTTCAACGTGCATACAAAAAATAAAGCACAGTCCATAATTTTATAGAACAATTTCGGTGCACTGCACCTATTTACAGAAAATTCCGTTTTCTACATCAAATAATTTGTGCAATGAAACAATGTAGTAGTTGTAATGTCTTTTCTTACGGCTATACAAAACTTAACGAAAGTTACTGGAATTTTTAACAAATAAATCCACAAGAACAAAGCATAAGGTAGCATTACAGTCTGATTACAGTTACTCAATAGTTGACATCTGTCAGTTGCAGCTACGGAGTTGCCCCATCCACTGCTCAGTTATAGACAACCCAGAAACAAGGTAGGTCACTTAACAAATGCTGTTAATGTTTAACATGGAGCAAAGTTGAAACCGGCCAGGTATGATGGAAATGGGAGAGACTGACGTTAAGTGATCAATGCCTGAACTGTGGCAGACAATGGGTTTTGTAGCCCTGAACTGAAACCCTTGCCCCAACCTCCTGATGTGCCATGTATCCCAGGGATCTGTGAACAATAATCTGCAGCCAAACCAAAATCACGATCCCTTCCTCGACAGCATGTAAGGCTAACCTCTATGAGCCAACTCTAGACCAAAATGTCAGTTTCACCGTCAAATGCAAACTAATTTCTCTATGTCATTCGTTACCTGAAACTATCCTCACATTGGCTACATGAACTGCCATGTTACTGGAGGATGGCGAGTCATGCATGCAGATTACAAGCGACATGCATATTCGAAACGAAATATGCACGATAGGAAGAAGAAAAAAAAAAAAACAGCAGATAGAAAAGTCAATATGATGATGAAAACAACACTGCAAAGTATTAGAAATAAAAAATATGTTTAAACCACTTAATTGATAAGCATAATGAACTCTTGATTAGATTAAAAACTAATAAATTTCACTGCAGCTGACCGGTTTTGAACCTAAGACCTTCTACCCATCAGTTTTCTATGCTAACCACTAAATTACACTATTACTCTGCAGATATTTCTTGTATTTCCGACTCTTATGACTGTGTCCCCAAAAAAGAATGCTGGACAAGGAAACCAACTAATTGTTGTGGCAGCTTGACAACAGTGAATGGTTTGGACATGATGATGCATGCTCTGACTGGAGGGAATCAGCTCCAGTGCGTGAAGGTCAACTATCATTTAACTTTAATCAAACTATACCAAATAAACTGAAAAGAATAGTTGCTACTCACCATATAATAAAGATGCTGACTCACAGATAGATGCAACAAAAAACTTTGAGAAATTTTCTAATGGAGTACCATACTCAGTGTCCATCGTCCTTTCTCTTCTTTCCTGTGTTTCTCCTGTTGCCTTATGAAGTGTACTTTCTGATAGTATTTTTGTTGCGCCTATCTGCAACTCAGTATCTCCGTCATATTGTCATTTGAAACTAATGAGTGGAGCCGTGGAAACTGGAAATGGAGTGCTGAGTGGAGATATCTGAATTTTTGTGACATCTTTCTGTTTGAGTTCAATAGGCATGTGACAGCAACAGAGGCAGCCAGAAACATTTGCACCATGTAGGGGAATTGGTACCATTGCACAGAGCATTGCAAGAAAATGGTTCTCTCACTTTAAGGACAACTGTTTTCACATTAGATACTCTCCACATCCAGGAAAGAACTTTGGGGTTTGATAATCACTTAAACGCATTAATCCACAATGATCCACATCAGTGTACTCAAGAGCTGGCAAATGGTATGAACTGATAATTCCAACATCATGCGACACTTGCATACATGGGGAAGTTGTATGGGCACCACATGCTCTATAATCACAAAAATCAGTGAGTGGCCACGTGTGCACCTCTGCTGGCTCATCATCACTTGGCTCGTGAATGACACCAATCATTCCCACCCTGTATAGTTACTGGTGACTAGAAATGCTGTCTCTATGTTGTTATAAGGAAAAGGAAGGAATGGTTGTCCCAAATAAAGCAGCACATCCCAGTACAAAGACCTGCACCCATCCACAGAAGATAACATGATGCATCTGGTGGAACAGTGATAGTGTGGTGCACTGCAAATTGCTCCCCACAAGATGTAACTACCACTGCTGACATTTACTGTATATAACCGTCATTTTGGAGATGCACCCCAAGAACAATGACCAGGGTGACTGCATGAAGTGACACTACTCTACGGTAACTCTCACCTGTATTCTGAACTGACAAAAACACTATACAGGAGTTTAGCTGGGAAGTCATTCTGCACCCACCTTATTCATCTGATTTTGTGCTCTCAGATTCTCACATTTTCCACTAACAATTTTCAAGCAACTTCCTTCCCAGATAAAAATGCATTCCGAACACAGCTTGAGTTCTTCGCCTCAAACCACACGATTTCTACAATTGCAGACTAAAAGCTGTCCCAGCATTGGCTGACTGTTGTAAATAGTCAAGGAGAATATATTATTGGCGACTATAGCCCATGTTATGTGTACCTGTTGCATTTATTAAACTTACGGGGAGTCACCTATGCACCAACCCAATATATGTTTCCGGTCAAAATTGTGCTGTTGGTTTTTCTTACGTTTTGCTGAAACACTATTATACGAAATAATTTAATAGAGTAACACTTTGCACCATCGTATTTGCCTCTACAACCACACTGTTCGTTCTATACTGCTGCTAACAATTTCTCCCCCATACTGCCAATTATTTGCATCTGCAAGAACTACAAAAGCATTTTAGATATTGTAGTAACAGAATTATCCCACTGAATTTTGTTAAATTATTTTCTATTGCAGGTACAGAGTATGTACATTTGGTGAATGCCATTATACAAGCTATGAAAACACTGGCTTAAGTTTATGGAAGTAAATTCTTTTCAAATTTTACAGCAACCAATACCACAACAGAATATACTCCACAAGGCACAACTTGTCTCTCAATACCAAATCTTCAATGATTTCTTACCTGCACGTTCCGTTTTCATTGAGTCCCAAACATTACAATTGAAGTCATCGTAACCAGCCAACAGTAAGCGACCAGACTTGGAAAATGCAACAGATGTAATCCCACAAATAATATTATCATGAGAATACATTGCTAATTCTTGATCTGCTCGAATGTCGAATAGACGGCATGTCGCATCATCACTGCCTGTTGCAAAGGCATAGCCATTTGGAAAGAACTGCAAAAAATAAAATATAAAAATTAAATCAAGCCTTGAGAAAACTTACTATTATGCTCCGAATTTTTTGAAGTGCATGTATGCCTTGAGCCCTGTTTTGCTAAATGCGAGAGGAATACAACTACAAAATTAAGTTGCGTTCACTGGAGTACTGCTATATCTGTACAATTTCTGTAATTATTCATAATGAAATATTTAGGAAATAACAGACTTCATCAATAGGGTGGATAGCTCCAAATTTCAAGTATAAAAAAATTGATTAAAATTTTGACTGCAAAGAAAAATGTTTCTCACCTTCTCGAAGTTTGATCAGAATCTCTGTTTGAATGGTTATTAGTTTGGGGAACAAATTAACAATGTCTTCTAGTATAATTTTCCAGAGTAATTACTCTAGAAGAAAGTTTTGATCACATAAAAGCGAGAAGTGAGAGTTGGATGTGATGTACACCCACAGTCTTCTTGTAGAGACTACTACACAGAGAGATGTATTTTAATTGCACCCTCACAATGCGCACATTCATTAAAGACATTAATAATAAATAATTATTGTGATTTTGATAAAAATTGTGTTCACAGCTAAAGCACTGGAAGAAAACATATATTAGTTACTTATAACTAAATCTGTTAGAGGAACATAAAATAATTCAGAATGCAACTACAAAAGCCTTTCAGCAATTTCCCAATACTATGAAATGTCTGACAAATACAATGTGAATTTTCAAATTGATTATCAGTTAATTCTTCTGGCCACCTTCTATTCCACAGACATGTTTAATGAAAAATTTGTAGCAGGTATACTATACTACAAAAACATTTCAACTTTATTATTTTCCACTTTTAACATGAGCAGTGACATTGCTATTAAGTTTACACCACTGAGATATTTAGAGCCAGTTGTACAAACATCGCTACCTGGAGATCAATTTTCACCTCGGTTCAGAAAGTCTGTTCAACAAACCACTAGATTGCTTTGACACTTAACTCTGAACCACTGAATGAGGTTCAGTATTGGTCTACATCAGAAAGAAACACATTTGGCACTACCACTAAAATCAGCTACTTACACGATTATCATGATTCGACCACAGATATTAATCATACAACACTATCTTTACCACTGAATGTATCTTGTCTAGTACAAGAAAAGTAAGCAGAAAACTGCACAGTCTTCTAACTTCTCCCCAGCCAAAAAATGTTTATTGCTGGATCTCTTATTGGGTCAGTATAGAGACACAACAGAGGGCAAAAACCTGATTAAGTTACAATGATCAATGATGGGTAGGTGTGGAAAGAAGCTGCTGTTACGTAATTCACAGAACATAGGGACAAATCTTGACTGGACAAGTTTTAAAATGTTTCGCAACAATATCAAGAAATGCACAAAGAAAGCATTCACGCATACCAACATATAATTTCAGCACACAATTATTAAATTTCATCTTCATGTAATTACAAGTGCTAAGTAACCCATAGCAAAATTGTGTCAATTTTTTGAGGCTGAAATGCTGGAGGTGGTAATTTTGTGAGGCTTACTGTTATGGTAAGGGGGCAGAAGCTAATTTCAGCACTGAAGCTAGACTATTTCCATTTCCAGCCCCTTACAATGATGCAGATTTTCATCTATAAGTTACGCATGTTTGTCTGTATTTATTTTAATATCATCTGATGAATGTTGTGAAATAAATTTGCCATGTAAAAGGCAGTCTACAATATTATTCATTATGTTCCTGTTCATTTCTTGTTCTGATATACATTTACACAACACTGAAGACTGCAGATGATTCACAGCAACAGTAAATGAGGAGAAGCCTAACTTCAAACGAAAATATTGTTCTACTCTAAGACTCTAACAGGAGAGGATGTTTAAATTGAGCTGATAATAATAGTGTAAGTTAAACTCTGCAGCAGAACACTGCATGTTTTGAACTGAAAAATCTAATTCTACGCAGATATGCAACCTGCAGGTCAGGATTCTGTTACAGAACCTACAGTGTCAGAATAAAATCCCGAAAACAAAAATACAGAAAACTTTCTCTATGTGAAATACCAATTTTTACACAAGAAGTAGAGTTCCTTGAAGTTAAGCATAAAATGAAAGTACAGTGCTTGTTCGTGGAACGTGAAATAATGGTAATACTAAGAGTAGATAAAAGGAACCAAAATAAATAAAAAGAGAATCATGTTTTCAAAAAATTTATTCCAATTTTGTAACCATTTTTACGTAAACACATTGACTGTAAATTCTGCCCTCATTGCACCATAACTCCAGTTACTGTCATTTATTGTTGGTAATGGAATGTCTGTGTAGACCCTTCTCCAAACAAAAGCAGTGTCATTGTTTTAGGCTCCTTATATAATGCACTGACAGCTATATCATACTGTGCCTTACAATTTAGTTTTACTGAGTCATGAACTTTAACAACTAGACATTCTGGACATTAGTAAAGATTTACAGAGGTGAAAAGTGGTATGTGGAAGAAAAGAACTTCCAAGAACAAACCTGGCATCAAATCTGAGATCCTATCTACTATTCCAGGACAACCACTGAGCTGATAGTTACCAACTAACACATGTGCTTTGATGTAATCAATAAATTACATCACACATTAAGAGGGAGGGAGGGTCAACAAAAGTGTGTCGTCATGTGACAAGGATGGGTGGGGGTGAGTTGTAAGCTTTGTGATATTGCAAGTATGAAGTTTTGTTTTGCATCATGCCTTAAAAACATTACCAATTCTATCATCATCATTTACTAAGGTTTAAATCTGTCTGTGTACTTGCAAAAGGATGGGTGATATGGGAAAATTCCAGTTAGATTACATCATGGTCATCAGATTCCAAAATCAGATTCTGGCTTGTAAGGCATACCCAGGAGCACCATAGACTCAGATCTCAATATAGTAGCAATGCAGAGTAGGCTGAAGTTTCAGACATTAGTCAGAAAGGGTCAATATGCAAAGAAGTAGGAGACAGAAGTGCTAAGGAATGACAAGATATTGTTTAAGTTCTCTAAGGCTATAGATACAGCAATAAGGAATGGTTCAGTAGGCAATACAGTTGAAGAGGAATGGACACCTCTAAAAAGGGCCATCACAAAAGCTGAGAAGGAAAACATAGGTACAAAAAAGGTAACTACGAAGAAACCATGGGAACAGAAGAAATACTTTAATTGATAGATGAAAAGAGGAAGTACAAAAATGTTCTGGGAAACTCAGGTATAAAGAAATACAAGTTGCTGAGGAATGAAATAAATAGGAAGTGCAGGGAAGCTAAGACAAAATGGCTGCAGCAAAAATGCGAAGACATCAAAAAAGAAATGATTGCTGGAAGGACAGACTCAGCAAACAGGAAAGTCAAAACCACCTTTGGTTACATTAAAAGCAAGGGTGATAACATTAAGAGTGCAACAGGAATTCCCCAGTAAATGCAGAGGAGAGAACATATAGGTGGAAAGAATACATTGAAAGCCTCTATGAGGGTGAAGATTTGTCTGATGTGATAGAAGAACAGACAGGAGCCAATTTAGACGAGACGGGGGATCCAGTATTAGAATCAGAATTTAGGAGAGCTTTGGAGGACTTAAGGTCAAATAAGGCAGAAGGGATAGATAACATTCCATTAGAATTTCTAAAATCATTGGGGGAAGTGGCAACAAAGGCTATTCACGTTGATGTGTAGGATGTACGAGTCTGGCAACATTCCATCTGACTTTACGAAAAGCGTCATCCACACAATTCCGAAGATGGCAAGAGCTCACGAGTGCGAGAATTACCGCACAGTCAGCGTAACAGCTCATGCATCCTTAAGTTGCTTACAAGAATAATATACAGAAGAATGGAAAAGAAAATTGAGGATGCGCTAGATGACGATCAGTTTGGCTTTAGGAAAGGTAAAGGCACCAGAGAGGCAATTCTGACATTGCGGTTAATAAAGGAAGCAAGACTAAAGAAAAATCAAGAGACGTTCATAGGATTTGTTGACCTGGAGAAACTGTTCGACAATGTAAAATGGTGGAAGATGTTTGAAATTCTGCAAAAAGTAGGTGTAAGATATAGGGAGAGACGGGTCATATACAATGTGTATGACAGCCAAGAGGGAATAATCAGAGTGGACGACCAAGAATGAAGTGCTCATATTAAAAAGGGTGTAAGGAAAGGATGTAGCCTTTTGTCCCTACTGTTCAATCTGTACACCAAGGAAGCAATGATGGAAATAAAACAAAGGTTCAGGAGTGGAATTAAAATTCAAGGCGAAAGGTCAATGAGACGATTCGCCAATGACATTGCTATCCCGAGTGAAACTGAAGAATTACATGATCTGCTGAACAGAATGAACAGTCTAATGAGTACAGAGAATGGATTGAGGGTAAATCGAAGAAAGACGAAGGTAATGAGTGAGGGTAAATCGAAGAAAGACAAAGGTAATGAGAAGTATTAGAAATGAGGACAGTGAGAAACTTATCAGGATTGATGACCATGAAGTAGATGAAGTTAAGGCATTCTGCTACCTAGGCAGTAAAATAATCAATGACGGATGGAGCTAGGAAGACATCAAAATCAGACTAGCAATGGCAAAAAGGGCATTCCTGGCCAAGGGAAGTCCACTAATATCAAATAACGGCCTTAATTCGAGGAAGAAATTTCTGAGAACGTACGTATGGAGTACAGCATTGTATGGTAGTGAAACATGGACTGTGGGAAAGCCAGAATAAAAGAGAATCTAAGCATTTGAAATGTGGTGCTACAGACAAATATTGAAAATTAGGTGGACTGATAAAGTAAGGAATGAGGAGGTACTGCCCAGAATCGAAGGGGAACGGAATGTGTGGAAACACTGATAAGGAGAAGGGACAGGATGGTAGGAAATCTGTTAAGACATGGAGCAAAGACTTCCACGGTACTACAGTGTGTAAACTTTTAGCTGGCAGACCTCTCCCTAGTCCTGAATCGGTAGAAGTCGGTAAACATCGGGAGGCTTCGGTAGGCACGCAGTTTCGACGGCTGCCAACATTACGTAGCTGACTGTGTTGTACAAGGTAGCCATTGTTGTCTGCTTCATTATTGTTTTGCACTGTACTGTTCTGCGTGTTTTTATTGTGCAGTTGTGCTAAACATTATCAAAAGGAGTGAAGAGGCAGTTGCTGGCTCACTTCGGGAGTCGCCAACAACCCCTACTGGTAGGCCTACGGTTAGAAGGAAACCGGTATTACGTAGCGATGCTCGCAAAATTATATTTCATGTTATTGAATGCTGCGAAAGGGAGCAGAAAAAATTGCTTCACCCCATTTACAAATCTTCAGTGAGAGCTGCTACATACACAGGACAAAGCATGCGTAGCATTCAAAGATTCAAACAGTTTTCCAAGAATCATACTGGTGTTATCACCACAAACGCCTGGCAAGAAAAGGTGAGTTTCCATTTCAAATATTTTGTTCGCGATCACTTTGAAGGAGCCCCCTATTTCATCCGAATTACCTTATATTTCATTTTTCCTTGCTACCGTATTGCTTTGTATGGAAACACCACTGGTTACTGTATTATTTCCAAACACATTCATATTACAGTACATTTCCAAATTAAAAAAAATACATGCAGTGCAGAAGGAATTTTCTTATAAATCTTTCTCTCTCCTTTAACTTAGGAAAACAAGTGGAGAAATCGAAGTAATGATCGATGATTTCAACCAGCGTGTCATTCGCGACACGATAGCAGAATTTTATTCAGTGCGGAAGATTGTGCCGAGCCTGCGAACACTGCTTCCAGTTTTGAACAACAAAATAGGCTGGAAGTGGAGTATTGTCTCACTGAGAAAAGTACTTTTGTCTATGGGATTCATATGGCATAAAGTGGAAAACAAGAGGAATGTGTTCTTAGACCATCCAGACATTGTGCACTGGCGATCTCGTTTCATGGTTTGTGAGCACATAGTAAACACACACACACACACACACACACACACACGACGATTTCAGTTTCGTTTACGAACAACATTTAAAGCAAGTTTTATTTCCAAGCCTTTCGTGTGCTTTCGTGTAAGCATGACGCGCAATTTGTAGTGCCAGCACTGCAACTGGTAGAGTGCCTTGTCCCCCCCAACGGCTCCTCTTCCCTTCCCTTGCCAGCCAATGCTTGCTTCCTCCTCTCCCCGAACTCCCCTCACAACTCTGCCGTCTTACAGTTAACACACTGTAGAGGGAGCTGCAGAGGGCAAAAACCATACAGGAAGACAGTGATTGGAATACATCCAGCAAATAATGGAATACTTAGGTTGCAAGCACTACTCTGAGATGAAGAGGTTAGCACAGGAGAGGAATTCGTGGCGGGCCGCATCAAACCAGTCTGAAGACTGACAACATAAAAAAATCACTTTTTGACATGGCACCCATGAAATGTGATTCTTGTTCATGCTGACTGCACCTATGTCGTCACACGTCAAGACTTTCATATGAACTGCCACTGCTCTGATTTCATTTCTGTCAAACTGTTTATACCATTCCATCAAAATTCTACTTTCGCTGAGTAATGGACATGCTTCCTTGGTTCTACTATTTTGTGATTGTGACTGATTTATCTAATAAATTTAAAATGAGTAGAAAATGATTTCAGTTTTCTTTAGTGCAAACTATATGAAGTGTACAGTGAAGTTTATGCTGACAAAAATAAAATCTACAAGACAAGTCAATACCTTGTAGAGATGTTTGAAGAAGTGACAATGTTGAAGGTGAAGTGGTTCCCAAAATCAAAGAATTGCAAATAAAACTGAAGAAAAAAATGACACTTTTTTTAAATTTATGAGTCGTCAAAACTGCCAAACAACTATTGTCCGTGGGTGTAAAAGCAAGAGTGTTTTATATTTAACATTTCATTCTGCACCACAAAAAATATGTTTTGTGTTCTGTGGCAAACTGAAAAACAGAATAAGCACATCAATTACGTTCAGTAATAGTTCACTACTTATGAAGCAAAATCAGCCACCACTTCTTTCTGCATGTTGGACGCAATCTCTGAAGGTACAAGGTCGTGTGCAAGATGCCCATACTCAACATTTTACATGCTTACGTTTGACTGCTGGAAGAAACCAACCAGGACATACCAGGAGAGACTGAAGATATAGGTATGCAACAACAGGAAGCCTGTTACCTTGAACAGTACCAAAATCAACTCCCTTGTCAGCACAGAATGAAATTGTAGGACTAGAATCTGAGCTCAATAGCTTGCTTTTAGAACGCAATGCTGGCCTGGCGATGACAGATGAAGCAACAAAAAGAATAACAGCAGTCAATAAAGCCTTTCAACAGGAAAGAAATGTACCTAAGAGAAAGATCACCACAGCCAAACGACAGACGAAAGTTTTAGTTCTAAAAACAAATTCTACGAATTTGTACAAGTAATTCCAACTTAGCAGCAACTCTTAAAATTTGAAATACTGTTTGTCAGCCTAGAGTAGAAGAGAATACATCTGGTTTACTTTAAGTCCCAAAAGAGATTGCAGTTTTTGGTGGTGCAGCTGATGACCGATTCTGCACTGAGGTTAAAAGGTGCTGCAAAACACTACGATTTACAAGCCAAAGCATGTAAAGAAGGCTTCACAATAAGTCAGACTCCTCCTCTGATGAATCAACATGGGGGAAGGGGGGGGAAAAAAAAAAAAACACGTGGTAACTGTTCCAGTTAAACTGTACAAATGACACTTTGCTTCATGTAATGCATGAAGATGACAAATTCTTTACAGCTACTACAAGAAACCTTGAACCTTTAGCTTCAGTTTTGGGCCAAGGTCAAGTTATTTTTATCTTTGGATGACAAAGCACATGTGCCATTAGCTATTACAACAGTAAATGCTCAAGAGCCAATATTAAGGCACCTTGACTACAGTATAAAATTACCTGACTATAACTTTGTGGTCATCGAAAAATAAACTTTTCCCTCAGGTTATGCAGTTATCTTAATAAAGGAAAGATGGACACACATTGGGCTTACATTTGTACAGATTTGTAGTGGAAAACATTGTTCCTCTAATGCAGAGACTCTTGCCACAGACTGACTTTCTGAATTACCAGTTTTTGGAAAGTTAATGAGAACTCAATGTTTGCTTCCACTTGTGATAATGGTCCCAACAAAAATATGAGTTACAGTTTCAGCTGCGCAAAATAAAATATTTTAACTTTGATGCAATATACATTGCTACAAATGCTCCAGGAAGCAGTGCATTGAACACAGCAGAGCGACAAATGGTGCCTCTTAGTTGAGAACTTATCGGTGTTCTGTGCCAACAGATACCAGACTGTATATTGTACAGGCTAGGACTTCGACAAACGGTTGTACGTAGTATGCAAATCACATATGTGAATCACAATATTTTTCACAATTTATAAAATGTGAGGTTATGTGTTGCAGTCTGACAAACTAGCTTGTGGCAGTTATTGGGATATGGGGTTTTTTCTGCCACCTGTTTGGATTAAACATACTTCAAACGTATGTGTCCTGTAGGAAATGATGACTCCAATGGTAAATTTACTCCATTGTTACTATGTATCACATCTGAAGCAAGTTCTGTACCAACACATGCAAGAGCCAACAAGAGGTATTGCTCAGATTCATCCTCAAAAAATTGCAGGTAGACATGGCAGGGGAGTTCTTTATTTGATGAACGATCACAATGCTGTATTGTTGGATGAAAATGATGTGAATACATATAATGTTCCCAACATTAACCAAATCAAGAACACAGTGAAATGCTATGCCAACAGTAAGTAATATAAAGAAATGGGATCAAAGTTCTTGGACACAAAATGATTAAATTTTGTACGTTATGTTTTACGAATTTTCTAAAACTTTTGATATATTCTTGATTTTATGACAAATGATTTTATACAGAAATGCACAATTCCGGAAGTGTTTAAATTTAATAATTTCTAAATTTAAAACTGCAAAATGTTTCTTCATACAAGGGGTGGGTGGAGCAGTCACGTGGCCACCTGAAGCAAGGAGACGGCCCCTCCAAAAATCATGAAGTTTGTGCGAGGTAATTTATGGATGGCACCATACTACTAGTTTTGTACCTAACAGCTTAATAGAAATTGAATATTTACTGATAGTCTAGCCAGGAAAACATTTATGTAAGATGCGTTCGATCATTACTGGCTGTGGTAGAACGCGTTGTACTTCGTCTTTCACTGCAAATTTTTCTAGTTTCCCATTCTCACCCAGCCACTGAGTGTCTAGATCTTAAATTAATGATAATTGTGAGCCACCTCCTAGAATTGTTATGAATTCAGTTGTTATCTGCACTCATTAGTTACACAGCTGATAAAGTCCAAGCTTCAGTAATGTGTATTCATGCATTTACTTAATGTATTTTGTGTTAGTAACTTTCTAATATTTCCTTCTTTTAACTCTTACTTGTGCAAAAAATAGTGTTTTGTAATGTCACTAGATTGAGAACTGACTACTGCAGCTGAACTTTACTTGACCCATGAAATTTCGCATCAAAAGAACTGGTACCCTTGTCTAATATGGTCTACAGCACACAGAAGTGCCGCAACAAGATGTGGGATGGACTATACTAATGTCTGAAGTAGTGCTAGAGGGAACTGACACCATGAATCCTATAGGGCTGTCCATAAATCCGTAAGAATGTTCAAATGTGTGTGAAATCTTATGGGACTTAACTGCTAAGGTAATCCGTAAGAGCACGGTGGGGTGGATATCTCTTCTGAGCAGCATCCCAGATATTCTCAACAATGTTCATTTCTAAGGAGTTTGGTGAGCAGCAGAAATGTTTAAGGTAAGATGAGTGTTTCTGGAGCCACTCTGTAGCAACATGTGGGGTGTCCCATTGTCCTGCCGGAGTTGCCCAAGTCCATCAGAATGCACAATGGACATGAATGGATGCAGGTGATCAGACATAATGCTTATGTACGTGTCCCCAGTCAGAGCCATATATAGATATATCAAGGGTCCCATATAACTAACTGCACACACCCCACACCATTACAGAGCCTCCACCAATTTGCACAGTCCCCTACTGACATGCAGGGGACATGGATTCATGAGGTTGTCTCCATACCTGTACACATCCAGCTGATCAATATAATTTGAAACAAGACTCTTCTCACCAGGCAACATGTCCCCAGTCATCAATAGTCCAATGTTCGTGTTGACACACCCAGGCGAGGTGTAAAGCTTTGTGTCTTGCAATCATCAAGGGTATAAGAGTGGGCCTTCGGCTCCAAAAGCCCATATCAATGATGTTTCGTTTAATGGTTCGCACACTGACACTTGCTGATGACCCAACACTGAAATCGGCAGCAATTTGCAGAAGGGTTGCACTTTGTCACGTTGAACGACTCTTTAGTTATTGTTGGTCCCATTCTTGCAGGATCTTTTTCCAGCCGCAGCGATGGCAGAGATTTGATGTTTTACCACATTCCTGATATTCTGTTTCATTTTCTACCAGCTTGTTCACTTACAACAGCCTATGCAATGATCCTTTTCATATTAATTCAAATTGTTGCACACCTGTTAGTTATGTGAGCTGACTGATTCCAACTGCAATGCACTAACACAGTCATAGGTAGTATGTTTGCCATTGTGTTATATACAATTTAACATTCTTGAGCGTTTAACATAAGCTGCCAATCAACACCACTTTTAAAGCTTATGGAACCAAACTAAATATATGTGCAGCATTTTTTTTTCTTTTTCAAGCACTTCATTACAGATAACTGCATCATCTAATGCACCCCAATCTTCTGATGACAATACAGATTCTCACTACCAGCCCAGTAGACACAGTTCTGAAAAAGGGGTTGGGTTGATAACAGTGGAGTAATTTTAGTTTTCAGGTACATTTATGTATTATCCTTAGCGTGAAAACCAAAGTTCTAGACCCTTCCCCCTTGTGAATTATTTGCCATCTTGAAAAAAGTGCTAAGAAATGCCACTTTTTCCAGTTTTTGATCAGTACATCGCTTACAGAGCATTTTTGGTAAAAATATGTGCTTATCAAATTTGAAGTGCGTTAAGTTTCCTGCGAGTTTCACATATAACGTGTTGGAAAATTCTGAACCGCTACTGAGACTTTTTTAGTTCAATGTTGTGCAAAATGCATAACAGCTAATCTTGTAAAGGATTTAATTTCCTTCAAGAGTCATACAAAATGTTTGTAATTACTCCCTATACACACCAATACTGTTGCATAACAATTTTAGTGAATGTGGACTTTAAAATGAATATACCATCCTCAGTAAAAATAGTATGCCTGAATGTAATATCTTTAAGTAATTATTCATGCAATATATAAATCCACATTTTACTCTACCTTCACACCATTACCAAGTGAAACAAAAATGGGAAAGAGCAAAGCTGATGATGTAGATGGTGGCTACCTCCTACACAGAGTTCAATGGTATCCGAGCGAACATTTTTCTACTATTTTTGAAAGTCTTGTGACTATGTACAGTGACATGATCAAAATACTGAGGTAGTCTTCGATGGGTATGCCACAGAACAAAATAAAAGGGACACTGAAACATCTCATTGTTCAAGGCTACAATCCTCTGCAAAATTTCTCTTTGTCAATACCATGTTTCCACAGATGCCAAAGGATAAATTGTTTAAAAAAATTCCCCACTTCATCTCACTGCTTTAGAAGGAATTTCTGCAAGCACAAATGGTCACCAGGCAGGCAGAAGATACAGATCTATGGTTAGGAGTCTGTGTACAGTGCTGCTTATTTGTGGATGATGTTGCCGTTTTCTGTTCCTCCAGCAGTGTTGCAAACCACTGCCCTGAGGTACCCCATTCTCCTGCTAAAAATGATCCAACAGCATATTACCACATTGGGACCTAAAATAGGATGTTGACAGCAAGGACTGTATGAAGATAGAAATAAGCAGTGGAAGTAAGTTGATAGAGGAGCAGGAACGTAAGATCTGTGCCCTTCAGGTGCAGTTACAATGTGCAAAGAAAGGAACTAGATAGGTTGAGGAGGGTAAAGGGTGGTGGGGAATGGAAACTGGCAGTTGGCAAGAAGGCAGCTAGGAAGAGGAGGTATCCAGACAGTTATGCTTTTCGTATATTCAATAGATTTGACCAACTGTCAGAGTTGAGTGGAGAGGATCCTCGTGTAGCTGTAGATGTACGGACATGCAGCAGTCCTCAGCAGTTAGGAGGCATATGTCAGTTGTAAAGTCTAACAGAAAGAAGATAGCTCTGATGCTAGGTAGTCCGCACGGTAGGGGTGTGGGCCAGCAGTTGCTGGAAGTGTTGGGAGTGAGTACCAGGTCACCAGCACTGTGAAGCCTAGTGCAGGGTTGGCTCAAGTGACTGACAGCATAGGGGAGTTATGTAGGAATTTTACAGAGGAGGATCAGGTAGTGATAGTGGGTGGAGCAGGGAACAGTCTTGATAGGGACGGGGAATATGATGTAAGTGGTGACCTAGTAAAGATAGCTACTCAAACTGGTGGCACTAATGTGCATTTCGTGCAACTGTTTCAGCATCATGATCGGCCTCATCTTAATGCGGTGTTAGGCACGTTAAGATAGGGCTGGAGAGGGCGCTGATGGCAGAGGGCAGGGGTCACTTCTCAGTGGTGCCAGTTGGGTCCATCAGTAGATTGGAATTCACTAGGCATGGCCTGCACCTCAAGAAGTATGGGAAGGGGAGGCTGGCAAAGCTTATAGGTGACCGTGTAGTGGGTGGTGGTATCACTCATGGAAAAATTCCTGTAGTAGGCGTTAGAGCTGCACCTGTTTTAGATTGTAGTCAGCTGATAGATATACCAGCTTAAAGGAAGTCCCTCTAACTAAGGGCTCCCCTTCAGAGGATGTTATGTTTCCAAGTAGGGAAGGAATTAGTATATTTCATCAAAATATAAGAGGTATTAGAGGTTAAGTTAGTGAACTGCTTATAGATGTTGACTCTAAAATTACTGGTATATCAGAGCACCACTTAAAATTATTTAACAATTCAGAGGCTTCCTTTACCAGGATACAGATTAGCTGGTTGTTTTTAAAGTTGGGGTGGGGGAGTGGCTATGTAAGTAAGAAACAGTATTCCATTTGAGTCAATAGACTTACAGCACTGCACTGAACAGATATTTGAATGTGGTGCAGGGGCAGTTGAATTTAGTGTAACTAAACTTCTAATTGTTGTTGTTGTTTATAGGTCCCCTAACTCTGCCTACAGAGCATTTCTGGTCAAGCTAGAGGGGGTTCTTGATTCACTTTGTAGGAAGTACCAGAAATTAGTTGTATGTGGTGACTACAATATTAATTTTGTACATGATGGTGCAAGATGAAGGATGCTGGTATATCTCCAATTCAAATGATCTGATGCAGACAGTTTTTTCCAACTAGGGTGGAGGGGAACAGTAGCACAGCCATAGACAATATTTTTATTCATTCTTCATTACTAGATGGGTATTCTGTTAGTAAAAGGGTTAATGGCCTTTCAGGCCATGATGCACAAATTTTAACACTGAAAAGGCTTTAGTACTCAAACAAATGTCATATTTAATTACAAACTATGTAGGAAAGTTAATCCAACAGCAATAGAGAGTTTTTTAAACATTGTCAAGGAACAGGAGTGGCAGGATGTTTATAGTGCCAATGACACAGTTGACAAATATAATGCTTTCCACAACATTTCCAATGCTCTTTGAGAGTCGATTTCCATTAGAGCATTCTGAACAGGGTACTAGCAGTAATAGCCAGCCTGGGTACCTGACTAGTGGGGTAAGGATATCACGTAGAATGAAGTGGGAGTTCTATCGAAACGTTAGAAGTAGTCACAATCAAGCTACAGTAGCCCATTACGAACAGTATTGTAAGATGCTTAAAAATGTTATTAGGAAGGCAAAGAGTATGTGGTATGCAAATAGAATCGCTAATTCATAGTAAAAAATTAAAACCATATTCTCAAATGTGAAGGAAGTGTGTAGTCAGCAGCACAAGATTGACAATATAAAGTCAGTTCGTAGTAAAAATGTTTCTGTTGCTGATAAATCAGATAATGTACAGTATTTAACGATCATTTTCTGAGCATTGCTTGTGAATTAAATAAAAATTTACTTTCTACCAGGAATCCTATTACTTACTTGGCAAATGCCTTTCTGAGATTGATGCCTGAAATACTCCTCTGTGATACAGATAAGGGGATATTGTGTCAATAATTAAATCACTGAAGACTAAGGACTCTCATGGTTATGATGGAGTGTCCAGCAGAATATTAAAGGACTGTGCTGCACATGTTAGCCCTGTATTTAGCCATATTTGTAATTTTTCCTTCAGAAATGGTCAGCTTCCTGAACAATTAAAGTATCCAGTAGTAAAGCCGCTTTTTAAAAAGGGAGAAAGGGATAATGTGGATAATTTCAGACGTATTTCTATGCCCTCCGTGTTTGCTTAAGTTATTGAAAAGGCTGTGTATGCAAGGATAATTGATCAGTTTATATCCACAGTTTGCTATCAAATATACAGTTCGGCTTTAGAAGTCGTTTCACAACTGATAATGCTATATTCTCTTTTCTCTGAGAGGTACTGGATGAGGTAAACAAAATATTTCGGAAGCTAGGTATATTTTTTGATTTAATTAAGGCATTTGATTGTGTTTATCACAAAATATTGCTCCAGGAAGTCTGACCATTACAGAATATAGGGAGTAGCTCACAATTGGTTCACCTCTTACTTTTGCAACAGACAGCAAAAGGTCATTATTCATAATGTTGAGAATGGCTGTCATGTGGAGTCTGAGTGGGGTACGGTCAAATGGGTGGTGCCCCAGCGATCAGTCTTGGGGCCACTCCTGTTCCTTATTTATATAAATATGCCCTCTAGCATTACAGGTAACTCTAAGATATTTCTGTTTGCTGATGACACTAGCTTGGTAGTAAAGTATGTTGTGTGCAACACTGGCTCAGTTTCAAATGGTGTAGTTCGTGACCCAAGTTCGTGGCTTGTAGAAAATAAACTAACGCTAAATCACAGTTAAGTCTCAGTTTTTACAGTTCCTAACACACAATCCAACAAAAGCTGACGTTTTACTTTCACAGAATGGGCATATGATTACTGAAACTGAACAGTTCAAATTTCTAGGTGTTCAGACAGATAGTAAGCTGTCGTGGAAAGCCCACGTTCAGGATCTTGTTCAAAGACTTAATCCTGCCATTTTTACTATTCGAACAGTACCTGGAGTGAGCGATAGTTCGACACGAAAATTAGTCTACTTTGCTTATTTTCATTCATTTATGTCATATGGTATTATACTTTGGGGTAACTCTTCCCATTCTAAAAGGATATTTTTGGCTCAATTTTCGGGCAATACGTGGTGTAAGTTCGCGAACCTCTTGTCGATCCCTGTTCACGAGTCTGGGTATTTTGACATAGACCTCTCAATATATCTGTATCTACATCTACATCCATACTCCGGAAGCCACCCGACTGTGTGTGGCGGAGGGTACCTTGAGTACCTCTATCGGTTCTCCCTTCTATTCCAGTCTCATATTGTTCGTGGAAAGAAGGACTGTTGGTATGCCTCTGTGTGGGCTCTAATCTCCCTGATTTTATCCTCATGGTCTCTTCGCGAGATATACGTAGGAGGGAGCAATATACTGCTTGACTCCTCGGTGAAGGTATGTTCTCGAAACTTCAACAAAAGCCTGTACCGAGCTACTGAGCGCCTCTCCTGCAAAGTCTTCCACTGGAGTTTGTCTATCATCTCTGTAATGCTTTCCCGATTACTAAATGATCCTGTAACGAAGCGCGCTGCTCTCCATTGGATCTTCTCTATCTCTTCTATCAACCCTATCTTGTACAGATCTCACACTGGTGAGCAATATTCAAGCAGTGGGCGAACAAGTGTACTGTAACCTACTTCCTTTGTTTTCAGATTGCATTTCCTTAGGATTCCTCCAATGAATCTCAGTCTGGCATCTCCTTTACTGACGATCAACTTTATATGATCACTCCATTTTAAATCACTCCTAATGCCTACTCCCAGATAATTTATGGAATTAACTGCTTCCAGTTGCTGACCTGCTATACTGCAGCTAAATGGTAAAGGATCTTTCTTTCTATGTATATATTCCTTACTGTCATTTCTTCGTAACAATATTAGCTTATTCTCAAGAATAAGCAGCTTTCACTCAGTTAATACTTGGCAGAAATCAAACCTGCATTTGGATTGGACTTCCTTAACTCTTATGCAGTATACTGCTTTACCCATTTTCAATAAGCTACCACCTGAATTCAAAAATCCTAGCAGTAATCCACACACTTTCAAACCGAAACTGAAGAGTTTCCTCATGGGTTTGAGGAGTTTCTTGAAAAATTAAGCTGATTCTTCTTGTATTGTTAATTGCATTTAAGTTAACTTATGGAGTGACTTTTTCGGGTTCATAAACATTTACTTTTACCTGTTATTACTTTTATGTAGTAATTTCATATACTGACACGTTCCATGATCTGAGGTTAGCTCCTCAATTTGGTCCTACGGAACTTGAAGTTTATGTAAAAAAATAAAAATAAAAGATGAGGAGCTCCAAGTTGTATTTTACACCTTGCTGATATCAAAGAATATAGTGGGACAGTGTGTTTACATAAGATAGCCTACTTAACAGCCACCTGTAGTAGGATCAAGCTGGTGACTGGACTAAAATCTCTGGAATCCACACTGTGAGTGGTTAAGAAGTTGCCTGGTCTCTAACAACCAGACCACACGATGGTTAATCATTCCCTCCAGCACCTGGCCTACACAGCTAGTAAAGGCGACACCAGTAACTACTGGGCTGGTTTGGGCAGAGGTATCAGAATTGCCTCCCTCCACAAGTTGGGCAAGTTACCTGTTTGCCATGTAGGAGTAAAACTTTCAAGCATTATTTCCTTTGACACTGCTAGCTAATGTCTAAGCATGCAGTACAAGATTTGGTTGTGAGTGGATGCTGTTCATGAAAGGGCAGCTGTAAGACTCAGAATTGTGGGATCTGAAGTTCAACTTGTTCCACCTTTGCAGCTGCACGGAAGTGGTGAGACGCCAGATCCTGGCTGGCATTGGCAGTAGTTTTTGCAAAATGCTCTGGCAGTGTGAGAGTGATGTCTCTCGGCATTGTTTGGAGACACCCCTGTTTCAACACTGCTACTACTGGCAAGTGACTGTTGACCAGAAATAATCCTGATAGTTTCCCATACTTATTGTGGACCAAGTGGAAAGGTTGATAGAGGCTAGGAACACTTGCCATGACCTTTTTCTTGTACTTCTTCATTACACATCAAGCGTTGGATGCTTTTAACCCAAGATGCTGTCAGGTTCGCCACTGTTGGGCAGAACTTTAAGCACTGAAGAGGCACATGCCTGACCCTTAAGCTGAGTGGCACTCACTGGTTGTAAAAACAACAGGTTGCCTCTGAAGACGACCTGAGGACTTTCGGATTGGTAAGTCAGCGGCATGACGGATTACTCCCTTGATGTGGTCCACCCATTCCTGAACACTGTTGTGTTCGAACACAGCCAACGGGCTGAACAGCATCCAGTTAGCCCTGCTTACCATCCACTGTGGTGGTTTCTCTTAAGGTAGTGCTCTGTAATGCTCCATCCAGTAGGTGAATGCTGAGTTGGTAGTGATCACTAGATGAAGGTCATCAATGACTTCCACTGAACAGTCTATGGGGGCAGGAGAGCAGAAAGAGAGGTTGATGGCAAAGACTGGCCCAATAGAAGAACAGAAATGGGTGGGAGTACCTGTGTTGAGAAAGCACAGCTCACGAGACATGATGAGGCTCTCTAAAACCAAATTGTTTTTTGAAATTATTTCGTTTTGTATGGCAAATCCATGAGGGAAAAAGGACTCACTGGAATTTACATAGACCCTCTTGGAAAAAAAATATTTGAGAAATACGAAGAGTGTGTCATTTCTCTTAACCCACGAATGCCCCCTCCTCAACTGACAGACATTTCCCAGAAGTCACCGAATCAACGGAGAAAAAGATCAATCCAACACTAGTATGCAGTTTGCTCCAAGAAGCAGGAAGCATGTGGGAAGTGTGTCTGGAGAGGAACGTGATACTACTGCCCCAGTGTCATGTCCCCCTTGTGCATCACATCACACTTCAGAATCTGTAATACAAAAACAGATTTCCAATACCATTCTAGTGTGACTGCCATATGTGTATCTTATCTATCACCTGATTTTTATCTTTAACTCAAAAATGTCTGTCTATGTAATAAACATTGTGTTTTAAGTAACATCTGTAGAGACTTGTGATGAGCCCAAGTTATCTAGAGATAATACCTTTTATGCACTTCTATCTACAATATCTTCTTAGATTTTCGAGATCAACATATGAATGAGTTTCCAAAGCAATGTATTTTCAAAAAAGTAAAATACACAGAAAAAGGTACGGTTTTGAAAGTTTTGAGACAGCAAGAGGTATGTTAGGAGGTAAAGTTACAAGTTCACCACATTACAAAATCAAGCTGATACATAGATGGAAGGAGATGATATAAAGTTACTTCTACAGCAAAACATGCCGTAGGGATGAAGATATCTGAAGTAAATAAACTCTCAATTTAAACTATTGGGATGTGGTTTGAGAATGCAGGCATGACAATTACAGAACTTTTGTTCTTATATCACTGCAAGGAGAACTCAGAAACACTAACAACTTACTTGAAAATGTGTGCTTAACAGCACCTATAGACACCAAAGGTGTGAATGGTGATGAAATTTCATTCCCAACAGAAATAAAGCAGCTATTAAAGAGAAGACGTTTAAGCAGTGCACGCTGGCACTCAAGAATAGCACATTGGAAACACGAAGAGGTGATATATCCCACTTGCCCACATCGCACAAACTGTTCAGCCAAGTAGCTGATTCACTTGGATGTGTCAGTGAAGTTTAAATAAGATACAAGGGATATTCCAATACGTTTGCTATCTAATATCAAGTCACCAATACAAGAAACTATCAATTATGCTCACTGTTCACTTACAGTATATCACAGTGTCACAAGTATGTCCAGTCAGACAATATACTACCCCATTGCTACCTACCTGTCAGAATGATTTGAAGGAAGTAAGCAAGCAGAGTTTAATGTCCTGTCAACTGCAAAGTCATTAGAGATGGAGCACAAGCTCAGATTATGAAAGGATGGGGAAGAAAATAGGACGTGCCCTTTTCAAATGGACCATTCCTCCATTTGCCTGGAGCGATTTAGGGACAATGAGGAAAGCCTAAATCTTCATGACCAGATGGGAGTTTGAACTGCAGTCCTCCCAAATGCAAGACCAGTGTGCTAACCATTGCAGCAAGTCCCTCGGTGGAGAATGGTTTGAGGGATATTACACAGATATGAGAGTTCTTGTGCGACTCTCCATATCAGCTGACTGTGCCCATCTGCGGCGACAATAATCAAGCAACATGTGCTTGTCATTCAGCTGTCTGTGGCAGCTGACTGATCAGAGAAAATCCCAATCCTTATGGACAGGTTTCAGGGTTTAAGAGTATGATGGCGTATTAAACATGAACCAGAATTTAAATCTTACAGCTGTGGTTGTGAACAGAAATGTGTGCAACCTTGACGGGATGTTGCTGGGGATGTCTAGAATCGCACTGTGATGCCACAGTTAGCAGGGTATGATCACTCAAGTGAGGCCACCAAGTGCAAAATTACCAAGTTTCTTGTGAAAGAAGGCCCCAAAACATCTGGAAATTTTGATGAGGCTCTGTGTAGTTTGGGGAAGAACCGCTTTGAAAACCGAAGTGTATGAATGGTATTGAATATCTGTGGCAGGATGGGTAGCTGTGGGTGACATAACCACTGAAGATGACCCTGTGCAAGCGTCACAGTGGATGACGTTCATGCCACACAGGACTTTATTGCAGAAGGGACCAGACAAATCTTTCTGAAATTGCTTCAGTGGTAGGAATAACCAATGGAAGTACTCAAGCCATCGTCACTGATGATTGTTTTGCACGACACTGCTAGGCTGCAGTGTACTACTACAATGAAGGGAAAAAATTGAGCGAAGTCACTGGCAACTAACATCCCCCTTACAGTCCAGATTCATGACCCTGCTCCTACCACATGTTTGGTCTGCTGAAAGAAGATTTTCTTGACACCAGTTTCCATGACAATGCAGCTGTAGAGGAATCCGCACAGAAGTGGCTGCACACACGCGCACACGCGCGCGTGGAGGGAATTAGAGTTATGTGTCAAGCTAGATTTGGTGGCCAGGGACCTTTTAAACCTATACTTGGACATGGCCTCCCTGGCAGATCAAGATTGGAACTGGGTACAAAATGCCTCTTGGTCCCCAGCAGAGTGCACCAGGAAAAATGCCTCAGTGTGCCAGTCTGTGGTGTTTCAATTTACGTTTAAGGAAGCACAGCAGATGGCGGGAGGATGCTCACTTATTAATCCAAGTGGCAAGCAGTATGATAACACTACTCTACAGGTAGGAATGTGCCTATTTTAAGTTTCATCAGTGCAATGGTGCAAGTAACCAAAACTTCCACTGGATGTGACAGAAGACATCTACAGGCAGACCTGCAAGGCACTCAAGACAAAAAGCTCCAAAATCTAACATTTCCAGTGATGAGATGCTGACACTTAAAAGGCTCTAGAGGACTGCAGCATTGTGGTTTTGCAAGCAGACAAAGTAAACTATGTTAGTTTTGCAGCAGAGGGATTATGATGAGAAAGTTGATTAACTTCTGGAGGATGCAGCATACATATTTTCAGAATATGACCCTACGGACAGGCTGGACAAGACAACCACAGCTCTCTGAGGCAACAGCCATGCCTGCACGATTATTTTCTAACAACTATGGTCTAGAGCACCAGTTCAACATTAACTGTATGGACTGCCAAAAGTACACGAACAGGGTATGCCAACACACCCAATTGTCACCAGTTTCTTCAAATACTTACCTGGTGGGTACATTGATGTGCCAATGTCACTGAGCCCATTTGTGGGCAAGTGGATTCACCACATCCACAATTCAGGACTTCTTTAGTGTCTTGAGCAACTACATATCACAGAATCTCATGTAATTGTCAGTTTTGATGTGGTCTCCCTGTTTACCAAGGTACCATAGAAAAAACTCACTGGAATAGATAAATTTGATAGTGCTCTAGTGGACCTGCTCAGACATACAGGGTGTTTCAGAAGTGATGGTCAATAATTCACACGTTGAATGTAGATGCTAAAAGTAGCTAGAAAGCTCCAATAAACATGGGTGCACAAATCAACCATTGTTATGATACAACACTTTCTGTTTCAGTTCATTAGCTTCTAGGAACACATGGCATCTCTAAACGTTAAAGTAGGTGCTCGAAATGTTGTCCATGCATCTGAATGCAACACTGAATTCTTGTCTGAGATGAGTTGCAAATCCTCTCAGGCAGTTCTGGAGAATTCTCTAAATGCTGGAAGGCTGCTTTGATCCACAAGTATAATTTCTTAAGAGAGTTGACCTCAGTAGCATAGTTCAGGCTTTTGACATGCCCCCCACAATGAAGTCCATGGAATTTTAATCCAGCCCTTTGAGGCCATTGCATAGGCCCTGCTCTACCTAACCAATGTTGACCGTAAGTCCAAGTTAAAAGCCAGCACACTTATAAATAAAAGTGTGAGGGAGCACAGTCATGCATGAACCACATGTTCAGGTGTTTGTTCAGTGAGACATAATCACGTGCATCTCTAAGTACAATCCACAGGAACTACATGTACTTCTGTCCGGTTACTTTCTGTGGTAGAAAGTGTGATCCGATTATGCAGTCTTTGAGCAGTCCTGCCCTGACGTTCAACAAATAACGCTGCTGTTGTCATGAAATGTGCTGCATTAGGATTGACACTGGACGAAATGTGACAGTTATGTTAGTTGAGAAATACCGTCACATGTAAATCCAGCCTCATTCGTGAACAGAATACTTCTTACAAACAGGTGATTCAGGGTACACTGCTTTTGCACCCATTGGGAGAAATCCTCTCTGGAGAGAGGTCTGCCTCATTGAAGGCTTGCACTCACTGGAGGTATGGACAGAGTACTTGCCAATGTTAATTCCACCACACACTGTTATGACTCAGTAGGACACACTTGGGTAGCAATCCTCCTCATTGAAGCGCTCCGACGTTCATGTGGGCCTACACCATTTCCTCAACATCTGGTTTTCTGGATCTGGGTCAAATGGTTCTGAGCACTATGGGACTTAACATCTGAGGTCATCAGTCCCCAAGAACTTAGAACTACTTAAACCTAACTAACCTAAGGACATCACACACATCCATGCCCGAGGCAGGATCTGAACCTGTGACTGTAGAGGTCTCGCGGTCCCAGAACCGCTCGGTCACCCCGGCCGGCTGATCTGGGTCACCATTCTCATACATGGTGTGCAAAACTCCCAGCTTCTCTACGGCACTGGTGCCTGTCACATTGCCTGCAGAGAGGAAAAGCTTCTTCATACAATCGTGCAGCCTCAAGAGCACTGCCACTTGCTATGTCATACATAAAGGGCAACCTCTGTCCATGGTGCCTTCCCATTCATAACAGTGAGGCTGGTACCGCACAGTGCATGGAGGGGGAAAGGGAACTAGTTGCACATGAATAAACGAAAGTATCTCAAACCTTGTGATACCAATGCAAATACCATCGTATCTAGGGGCATTTACAGTTAGTTCCTAACTTGAATTAATGCAATACATCAGCAACGGCTGATTTGTGGACCCGTGTTTATTGGAGCTTTTTAGCTACTTTTGGCCTGTACTTTCCATATGCGAGTTATTGACCATCACTTCTGAAACACACTGTATATGGACTAACATTTCTCTGTGTGGGGCCAATATTACAAGCAGACAGTAATGGCCATGGGCAGCCCTCTGTCTCGAGTGGTTGCCAATCTGTTCTTGGAGACATTTGAAGAGGAAGCATAGATACATCTAGAAACAAACTCGCAGGCTTATTCGGGTAAAGCGCGTGACCTCATGATAGCAAAAGGCTCAATTAGATTTTACAACATCTTAACTCATGCTACCTGAATATATAGTTTGCCAGAGAACTGGAAAGTTACAGTCATCTGTCATTTTTGAATGTACTGGTCAAAAGGAGAGCAGATGGGTCATTTGGCCTAGCATGTTATCAGAAATCAAAGCACACTGATTTATACCTGCAAGCTACAAACTGTCTTCACATAGCACATAATAATGGAGTCCTAAGACACTGGTCCAGAGGGCGAACACCTTGTCACACCAGACATCAGAAACAGAGTTCAAGGCTCAGTCTTCTGCAAAAATGGATGCACAATCAAACAGATTCAGAGGCCTTTCAACTAGCCACTGCACACATTAGAGAAGATCAAGATGAAGCAAAGGCCGTAATTTACCTGCCCCATGGGCCTCAATTTCTGACAATATTTGCAAGACTCTCAGAAGCATTAATATCATTATAATAAGACTTCTGGGAATGTGAAAGCTGACCTTGGTTTATGAAGATCAGAAATTTATGATACATCTTGCCAATGTGACGTGTTGTACATCGGCAAAATCACTAGGGCAGTGGACATCAGATTCAAATAACATCAGAAGCACACTCGGCTGTGCCAAGTAACTAAATCAGCCATTGTTCAGCACTGTCTGGAATTTAATTGTATCAAAATGTACAAAAACATGAGGGCTTTGGCACAGATTTCCATATACTGGGACAGTGTTCTAGGAGTCAGTAGAGATGATGATGTGGTCTTCAGTCCTGAGACTGGTTTGATGCAGCTCTCCATGCTACTCTATCCTGCGCAAGGTTCTTCATCTCCCAGTACCTACTGCAACCTACATCCTTCTGAATCTGCTTAGTGTATTCATCTCTTGGCCTCCCTCTACGATTTTTACCCTCCACGCTGCCCTCCAATACTAAATTGGTGATCCCTTGATGCCTCAGAACATGTCCTACCAACAGATCCCTTCTTCTGGTCAAGTTGTGCCACAAACTTCTCTTGTCCCCAATCCTATTCAATACTTCCTCATTAGTTATGTGATCTACCCATCTAATCTTCAGCATTCTTCCGTAGCACCACATTTCTAAAGCTTCTATTCTCTTCCTGTCCAAACTATTTATCGTCCATGTTTCACTTCCATACATGGCTACACTCCATACAAATACTTTCAGAAATGACTTCCCGATACTTAAATCTATACTCGATGTTAACAAATTTCTCTTCAGAAACGCTTTCCTTGCCATTGCCAGTCTACATTTTATATTCTCTCTACTTCGACCATCATCAGTTATTTTGCTCTCCAAATAGCAAAACTCCTTTACTACTTTAAGTGTCTCATTTCCTAATCTAATTCCCTCAGCATCACCCGACTTAATTCGACTACATTCCATTATCCCCGTTTTGCTTTTGTTGATGTTCATCTTATATCCTCCTTTCAAGACACTGTCCATTCCATTCAACTGCTCTTCCAAGTCCTTTGCTGTCTCTGACAGAATTACAATGTCATCGGCGAACCTCAAAGTTTTTTATTTCTTCTCCATGGATTTTAATACCTACTCCGAATTTTTCTTTTGTTTCCTTTACTGCTTGCTCAATATACAGATTGAATAACATCGAGGAGAGGCTACAACCCTGTCTTACTCCCTTCCCAACCACTGCTTCCCTTTCACGCCCCTCGACTTTTATAACTGCCATCTGGTTTCTGTACAAATTGTAAATAGCCTTTCACTCCCTGTATTTTATCCCTGCCACCTTTAGAATTTGAAAGAGGATATTCCAGTCAACATTGTCAAAAGCTTTCTCTAAGTCTACAAATGCTAGAAACGTAGGTTTGCCTTTCCTTAATCTTTCTTCTATGATAAGTCGTAAGGTCAGTATTGCCTCACGTGTTCCAGTATTTCTACGAAATCCAAACTGATCTTCCCCGAGGTCGGCTTCTACTAGTTTTTCCATTCGTCTGTAAAGAATTCGTGTTAGTATTTTGTAGCTGTGGCTTATTAAACTGATTGATTGGTAATTTTCACATTTGTCAACACCTGCTTTCTTTGGGATTGGAATTATTATATTCTTCTTGAAGTCTGAGGGTATTTCGCCTGTTTCATACATCTTGCTCACCAGATGATAGAGTTTTGACAGGACTGACTCTCCCAAGGCTGTCAGTAGTTCCAATGGAATGTTGTCTACTCCCGAGTCCTTGTTTCGACTCAGGTCTTTCAGTGCTCTGTCAAACTCTTCACGCAGTATCGTATCTCCCATTTCATCTTCATCTACATCCTCTTCCATTTTCATAATATTGTCCTCAAGTACATCGCCCTTGTATAGATCCTCTATATACTCCTTCCACCTTTCTGCTTTCCCTTCTTTGCTTAGAACTGGGTTTCCATCTGAGCTCTTGATGTTCATACAAGTGGTTCTCTTTTCTCCAAAGGTCTCTTTAATTTTCCTGTAGGCAGTATCTATCTTACACCTAGTGAGACAAGCCTCTACATCCTTACGTTTGTCCTCTAGCCATCCCTGCTTAGGCATTTTGCACTTCCTGTCGATCTCATTTTTGAGACGTTTGTATTCCTTTTTGCCTGCTTCATTTATTGCATTTTTATATTTTCTCCTTTCATCAATTAAATTCTATATTTCTTGTGTTACCCAAGGATTTCTACTAGCCCTCGTCTTTTTACCTACTTTATCCTCTGCTGCCTTCACTACTTCAGCCCTCAAAGCTAACCATTCTTCTTCTACTGTATTTCTTTCCCCCATTCCTGTCAATTGTTCCCTTATGCTCTCCCTGAAACTCTGTACACCCTCTGGTTCTTTCAGTTTATCCAGGTCCAATCTCCTTAAATTCCCACCTTTTTGCAATTTCTTCAGTTTTAATCTACAGGTCATAACCAATAGATTTTGGTCAGAGTCCAGATCTGCCCCTGGAAATGTCTTACAATTTAAAACCTGGTTCCTAAATCTCTGTCTTACCATTATATAATCTATCTGATACCTTTTAGTATCTCCAGGATTTTTCCTGGTATACAACCTTCTTTCATGATTCTTAAACCAAGTGTTAGCTATGATTAAGTTGCGCTCTGTGCAAAATTGTACCAGGCGGCTTCTTCTTTCGTTTCTTAGCCCCAATCCATATCCTCCTACTATGTTTCCTTCTCTCCCTTTTCCTACACTCTAATTCCAGTCACCCATGACTATTAAATTTTCATCTCCTTTCACTATCTGAATAATTTCTTTTATTTCATCATACATTTCTTCAATTTCTTCGTCATCTGCAGAGCCAGTTGGCATATAAACTTGTACTACTGTATTAGGTGTGGGCTTCGTATCTATCTTGGCCACAATAATGCATTCACTATGCTGTTTGTAGTAGCTTACCTGCATTCCTATTTTCCTATTCATTATTAAACCTACTCCTGCATTACCCCTATTTGATTTTGTGTTTATAACCCTGTAGTCACCTGACGAAGTCTTGTTCCTCCTGCCACCGAACTTCACTAATTCCCACTATAACTTTAACCTACCCATTTCCCTTTTTAAATTTTCTAACGTACCTGTCCGATTAAGGGATCGGGCATTCCACGCTCCGATCCGTATAACGCCAGTTTTCTTTCTCCTGATAACGACATCCTCTTGAGTAGTCCCCGCCTGGAGATCCGAATGGGGGACTATTTTTACCTCCGGAATATTTTACCCAAGAGGACGCCATCGTCATTTAATCATACAGTAAAGCTGCATGCCCTCGGGAAAAATTACAGCCGTAGTTTCCCCTTGCTTTCAGCCGTTCGCAGTACCACAACAGCAAGGCCGTTTTGGTTTGTGTTACAAGGCCAGATCAGTCAATCATCCAGACTGTTGCCCTTGCAACTACTGAAAAGGCTGCTGCCCCTCTTCAGGAACCATACGTTTGTCTGGCCTCTCAACAGGTACCCCTCCGTTGTGGTTGTACCTACGGTACGGCTATCTGTATCGCTGAGGCACGCAAGCCTCCCCACCAACGGCATGGTCCATGGTTCCTGGAAGGGGGGGGGGGAGGGGATCAGTAGAGATACAGGTGGCAAAAGTAACCTCATTAATCATGACACAGAGTACCAACTCCACAAAGCTTGGTATCCTGCACTGGAGCTGCTAAAAATGCAATTTTTGCAGCAGCAGAACTCAACAAAAGGAACTGTGAATGCAGACATAGGGAACAAACCCCTACACAGAGCATTACTTGAAGGAGGAATGTAACCTCATGACATCTTTGACAATCCTCAGTATTTCGACATAAAAAAGAGACATGCATATCCAGGGCACAAATAGAAACCTCAACCTGCAGAAACTAATTGGAACTAATATGAGCTTCACACACTCTGAGAACATGAATTTTGAAAACTACTCTTTCTCTTTGCCTAATCTGAAGATCACTGAATTAACTTCCTATTGCTTTTGTCAAGTAATACTGATGCAATATAACCACATGAAGTTTTTGCACTGAAAGATTTGAATGGAGTCTATGGTACCATATACTCACCGTTACAGCATTGATGTCAGACTCGTGGCCAGGAAAGGTTTGCTTGCATGAACCCTCTCTGATGTCCCACAACTGCAACAGAAATAAAAGTTTACTGATAAATATTAATAAAATGTACAATTAGTCAAGATACTCTGTCACATTTACATGAAGAGTCATTCAAACAATATTTCTAACAAATACACCAACCATTCATAAATTTCAGACTTATTATTCCAGGAAAATAAGCAGCACCACTGCAGTGACTATGGTGGCAGTTTGAACTATGAAGTGTATACAACATGTGGGCAGTCAACCAGTCAGTTGTGAGCAAGGATAAACCTAACTACTGGTTGTGTGGCCCCAGTGTGTCAATGTTTTAATGCCACAAATTATAATGGAGCAATGTCTCAAACATGAGTTCAAGACATTATTCAGACTGTTTTGAGAAAGAGAAAAGAGTGTGCAAAGTTCATTCCGTAGACCTCGACTCATTAATAGAAACAACACATGGACACCAGCTGCAACTTGATTGTAATGAAAAATGCAGTTAATTCTTTTCTGTAAATGATTATCACAAGTGACAAGACTTTGCGAATAATCTTTGGTGACAAAATGACAAACTGCATAATGGGGTCTTATGTTCCGCTGAGACATAGAAGGCACAAATGTCATGTGCGAGTTAAGCAATATCCCAAAGAAGGATTTTTCTGACAGTTTAACAAGGTCACATGAACACTGTGTACACTGTATTGAATTGGGTGGAGGGGGATGTGGAACACTAAGCTTTAAAACCACTGACTTTTCTCTAGTTTTTATTAATCCAGCACGCAAACTTTAGACTGACATGGTCTATTTAGGCACCTGTAGTTTGTGATACAGGGTGCCCAGCGAAGAAGCACCATTTTAAAAATTAAGCATCTCTAAAACAAAGATCAACAAACCAGTGCAACAGATGCTATGTTCATTGTGAAAACTATGAAGATTTTATACAGAACTTTTGCAGTAGTTCAAAAAACTTCTCACAGATGGCACTGTACACTCTTAAAGTGTTAGTGAGCATAATTAAACTTGCCCTCCACAAGAAGTCTTTGCAATCACATCACGATCTTTTCAAAATATCCACTATCTGCAGTACAGAGGTGGTGCAAACGAACAATGAAATTTGCTATGAATGAACAGAAATGGCTTCAGATACCACACAGATCATCAATTCAAGCTTGTATAGCATGGTGGGATGGTTCATGTGGATGGTGTCCCTCACTGTGCTCCCACTAAGTACTGTAAGTCAGATCGGGTGAATATCCCTGTGCCAGCAAATGTGCAATAATCCAATGCAATGGCTATTCCCAAAGTAGTCACCAAGAAAGTGAAACACCTGTTCAGTGTGATGTAGTCTGGCTCAATTTTCCATGAACCACTTGGTGCCTGGACAATCCTCCAATACTAGCTGTGTAGCAACTAACACCTCCAAAATTGTAATTTAACGTTCAGTAGTAATCTTTTCTTGCATGAAATAGGGTCAATGATGCTTCTGCAGCAAACTGCAACCCTAAGAGTAACTTTGAGTGAATACAGTGGTTTCACTTTACACAAACTGAGATTTTTTGGAACTCCAAAATTGCCTGTTTTGTTTATTCATGACACCATTCAGGTGGAACATACTTCATCTGTGAACGAGATGCAGTCAACATCAAATTCTTAATTATAAATAATTGTGAGAATCTGGTTCACAAAGCCACCCCTAAGACTCACAGCTCATACATGCAAGGCCTGGTAGCTTTGCATTTTGAACAGAAACATGTGGGCTGTGTCTCAGTATTTTCTGTGTGCTGGAATGTTTCAAACCAGTCTCTGCTACAATTCTTCGGACAGATTTTCTTGGACTTTGTTGAATAATTCCATAAACAGTGACGACATTTTCAGGAGTAACTACAGTTTGCCTGGGGGGGGCCACGTTCCCCAATGTATCATCTACACAGCCTTTCCATTGAAATTTGGCAAAGAGCTTTGGCATGGCTTTCATATGGGTCATTTTGGAACATTAAATCGAATACAGACACTGCACCTTTTTGCCATATAACTGTGCATTTTTCTGTGTATTTCTGTACCATAAAAACTTTTTGTTCATTGAAATACATGATTTCAAGCCTTTCCTTTGGTACTAACCTTCCACATCTCAATAGTGGAACTGATAGCTCTAAAATGTCACTGACTAGAGTACCATCTGTTAGCAGCTTTTCTAACTATTCTGAAACTTCTGTGAAAGTCTTACAGCTTTTACAATAAACATACCCTTTGTTAAACTCATCTATCAATCTTAGTTTTCAAGATATTTAATTTCAAAATCAGCATCTCCACTGGGCACCCTGTATCACAAACTGTAAATGCCTAAGTAAATCTATCCTGCAGTTGTTTTCATGACCACACATGTTACCATGTGCTGCTTATCAAATTGAGTCTGCAATATGTTAACATACAAATGCAATAGCAGTCTAGTCCATAGAACTTTAAGTCTACTTTTTTTCACTACAAAATGTTTACAAATTGTCATCCCTGGGTACTCTTTTCAGCACAAGCAACACTTTTTACTTCAGATTAAGTTAATACTTTAAGCATGATGATGATGACGCCCTCATGCTCATACACAATCAAGTGCCATATTATCATACGACAGTAATGAAGACACTAGCAGTCCCATTAACCAGCAATACGATGATATTACTTTAAGACTGACAAATATTTGCTATAGCTGGTAACAAGAGACTGCAAGAAAGGAGGTACTACAGAATTAGTTATTACCCTTTGTATATGTACAGTGCACACTTTACATGATGATGAAACAGGTTTTTCTTCAGTTCATTCTTAAGTGTTACTACTACAGTCAATTTTTTCAACTTTTGTAATCAGATAACAAATCAAATGAAACTGTCTTCATAAAGTGCTGTCAGCATTGTTTTGCTTATAAAAAGTGGTCTCTTTAATGCACCCACATAACAGTCATTTAGAGTTTGAAAATCCAGATACTTATCCTTTTACCTGTAGTGCACAAGGTGGCTGAACACTTAAATGGATGGATTTATGTTTATTAGCACCGAGCCCTTTCATCAAGTAATTATTGAGAAATGTATGTGTGCTAAAAAAAGGTAGGATGATGACAGATTCCTCCTAATGTGACAGTTTATTAAATAACCACCATTCACCACACTAGGTAACTGCCATTCAAACATTAATCTCTTTCACCATATTCTTTTTCTGAATAAAATTTGTCACAATTGTGACATTCAGCATTACCTTGCCACAGACTGGTGCACAGTTACCACCACCAATCTCTCAAACTCCCTAACATAAATAAGTTTTTTTTTTCTTTCTTTTCAAAACTGTCTTCTTTGCAAACCAAGGTCAAATAACGTTATATTTTATTCAACAGAGTTAATGTTTCCATCACAAAGAGAAATTTTATTTCTCTATTGCAATGTGTGGCAATATTTGTGGTGAAATAGGACCTGTGTCAACAGTAACAGTGCTTTATATCTCCAACCATGTTCTTTGCTCAGTTACGATTCATTGATTTGTTCAACTTTCTTACAGTTTCAGAAAGCAAAGTAATGGTAAATTGGGGGTATGTGGATGAAGACATGTTTGGATACTTTGACTTCTCATTTTGTAAATAAAATGACGTGTTAGTGAAATTAAACCAGTTGACTGAGGACCTGAACCATTAAGCCAATGGAAGTTAACTGCTTACCTACTACACAAATGATGCACCCAAGCCATCTGCGGATTATTTTTGCAATCATCTCTTATTAAATTTCCACCTGAGAATACTCATTTTACGAACTACTCACAACAAACTTAAAAAGATAAGAACTTCATTACGAATCACAGAACTCTTTGTAACAATTTTATTTGAAGGTTAATCTAGTTTTAACTTTATAGCCATCAAAGCAACAATAAGAAAATAAAGGGGTTTCCAATGTCTTGATTTTGTTTTTCCTCTTGTATATTTAATACTGTCTATAGCTGGAACTAGTAATCATTTCAAGTAAAGTGATGAAGAATGCAGAATGAGATTTTAACTCTGCAGCGAAGTGTGCACTGATATGGAACTTCCTGGCAGATTAGAACTGTGTGCCCGACCGAGGCTCCAACTCGGGGCCTTTGCCTTTCGCAGGCAAGTGGTAGAGCACTTGCCCGCGAAAGGCAAAAGTCCCGAGTTCGAGTCTCGGTCCGGCCCACAGTTTTAATCTGCCAAGAAGTTTGATGAAGACTGAATTATTTTCTTAGATATCAAGGTCTCACGTCTTCTAAAAAACCAAGACACATTTCAAGAATTCCATTACTTTTAAACATGAAATAACTAAATTCCTGAATGTAGGGACAAGAATTAAATGGAACTGAACATATAACAAAATTAATTTATAGGCATCCATTACTTTCACACAACTGTGTACTTATTTTGCAGTAAACTTCCCACATGTACCTTTGCGGCAGCAAGGCGGAAATGAAGTAAATGTATACAATAAATATTGCAATGAAACCACAAAAATTTTGCAAGCTTTATGAACAACGGATTATTGAGAAACTACATTCACATGAATGCCATGGTAGGAAGGATGGATGGATGATTGGGTTTAATGTCCCATCGACATGAGGTCATTAAAGACTAAACAAGCTTGGTTAGTGTCAGAGATCGTGAAGGGAGATGGCCATGCCCTTTTGAAGCAACCATCCCGGCATGTGACTGAAGCCATTTAGGGAAATCACGGAAAACCTAAATCAGGATGCCCGGACGTGGGTTTGAACCATCGTCCTTCCGAATCAGAGTCCAGTGTGCTAACCATTGCGTGAATGTTGTGGAAAATATAAATTTTGTGACAACTAGGAATACTGCATTCATTTTACAAGATCATTCATTATAAAGTTTTGTTTTATTATCACTTTTCCTGATCTATCAGCACTGCATCACATCAGACTTCATATAAACTGAAGTAATCAAGTCAATAACAGGTCAAACAAAGTAGAGCTAAGTGCTGTATTCAGACAATTTTTTTTCCCCCAGATATTCCTACATATGTTTCCAAAAATTTTATACCCAGAAACTGTTACAAAACACACTGTTGTAGAACATCAAAGAACGCTTATTGTACTGAATTCTGAATGAACAATAGAAGTTTCAACTTCGGTATACCATCCAATTACCGTTCAACTACTTTTCCATTTATTCTAAATTTTGTTTGCAAGTACATCATATACTAACAACAAAAACCTAGAGCCACAGAACACATAAGTGACTTGGTTTAACCCCGAGTCCCAATAACATGAAAAAGTTTAACTTCCCAAATTTTTTCATAAAATTACACATTTATAATCATAATAAACAATGAAGACAAGAAGAAATAGGCAAAAGTACACAATTTTTTTAAAAGTTGTGGTGTCGGTTTGGAACTACTGGGACACAGTTTTTAACCACCCAACATTTCATGAGATATAGTTGAAAGTACACTCACATTTTACCTTAACACAATACATCTCTAAACTTCCATGAACTAAGCACCTAAAACAATTTACTCTTAAGCAACAGGCAAAAATGGGCCTAAAATTCAATAAATTCTGTATCAAAGCTGCATACTGCCCCAGTGGCATTTTGAAACCACCCATAAAAGCAATCGTATGCACTCAAATTACATTACAGTAACTTTTGATATGCATACATTCAGTGTCAATGGCAACCTCAATATGATAAAAAAGTGTCACAGTCTCCCAGAATCAGATAGCACAACCTCTGCATCAAATGGCTTGAATGCTGCTACGATGCATTACTTTCATAAAAGTAATTCATGGTTCCACCATATGTCTGTCTTCCAACAGCACTGGTGGTTTCGTGCTGAAGACTCTGGTACGTCAAAACAAAATTTGTGAATTTGTGGTTTCAGGCACTAACACTGACCCTGATTAGTTTACTTTTAATGTTTTTCACTATACTTCATTACATCAAGATGGGTTAATTATTTTCAGTGTTTTTAAGGTATGATACCAACTAGCAGAATGAACTGACCAGGATTTTCAGAGATCCCAGTTATCATGTAACAATCTGTTTCACTTTTCTGTATAAATAGAAACCCCATTTGTTAACACTACTGATGTGCAGTGAGTTTCTTGAAAATGCGAGAGATTTTGCTTCATATCTTTCTTTACAGCCTGTAGCATTTTTCATGATGTACGCCACTTTTCTCACACACAATCTTACCTATTTCAAAATAGGTCATCAAAGTACTTTTAGAAATGAGTTCATAAATCAACCACCACCTCATGTTTTTTTTAGCACATTCCACCTTTAAGCTCAATTTCTGTTTAGTAGCAGAGTAGGTGAGCATCAAACAACAAATTCAAATGTCCAAGAACCCAAATTACAATTGGTTTTAAGGAATTTTCTACCAGTAAAGTTTCAACATGATTTAGATTGTACATTAATCCGGACATCTATTTTTAACAAACACACAAGTGTTTGGAAGGTAAGAACTTATCGTGTTCACAATAAAGCACTTAGAACTCAACCTTTGCACAAATTGTTCTAAATATTCTTAATGATAGCTTAGAAGTATTGTTTTGCATATTTCATTTCCATTTTACTTGTTTCCAACCAATACTGTGCACAAAAACCTTTAATTCAACAGGGGCAATGAACTATAACTAAAAGTTTGATTCATGGGAAAGGAAACAAACCCTGGATTCAGCACTTGACAAACCAAATTTAATATCTGGAAAGTTCAATTACACTAGCACAGCTTTACAAATATGCTGCACTGAGTTGTTAGCAACTACCTGCACAGGCAGGAGAAAATAGTAGTAACATTGTCTAATTAACAAGAACATTCCTTGTGTGTAGAGACCTAAGTGGATGTACGTACATTTGTTGTGCTCCATGTTTCATGTCTTTTTGTGAGATATACTGCAGCTAGTGTTCATCTCTGGCATATTAGTGTAAAAGGGGATGCAACATCAACTGAGTTGCGAAACCCATGTAATTAATGTTTACTTACTTAGTATATAAGCCGACTTCCAATATTTCCTTTGTCTTCAAGTAAAATCATTATCACAAATTTATTTTGTAAACTTATGGTACAATTGATACTAAATTTAAACCGTTGTGCTGGTGTCTTGATAAAATATGTAGCATTAAATTGTCAAACGTAAACATAAACTGTGCTGCTGAGAAATTTTGGCCACACTATCCTTGTTCACAACAATTCCCATGCATCATTATCTAACTACTTGAAAAAAGGACAAATATTTTCATGAATTAAAAGTGTTTTGCATAACTTATTTCTTAATAAACTGGTGCTTGATTTACAGTTACTGTAAGTGGAATAGTGTATCACATTAGCTCCCTCTGTTAAAAGAGATGTGCACTGTCTACATTTATTGTAAATTTGCACAAATGTCAAATATTTTTAATGATCGTAAGGTGAAATACTTTTCAGAGAAATGGCAGAACTGTTATCAAGTTTTAGGCTAGCTGTAATATTTGTACAGAGAATCAGCAAAGCTTAGTATCAAGATAATTGTTTACTATTCCATGAAACACTACATCAGGCATAAGATATTTGCTCACTGTTCTGTAAAATACTGCAACAAGCATAATGAAACCCCACTGTCTTTCCTGTTATCTGACAGGGACAAACTGGTTGCTATTCGTAAGCAGGTGGAAATCATCCTGACTACTGTCAAGTAATTAGATGCTGCTGTGGATGAGTGTTTAGGGAGTTGTGTACCAGACAAACCAAATGTTCCTCAACTACTGTTCTCTCTTGCCGGACAGACATGAATCATCATTACTTTTCCATTAGATAGATAGTGGCATGTCAATACTGCATCTAGGTGTCCTAGACAGGAGAGACAGACCATGGATAATGTTGGAATTGACCCCACCCAGCTAACCAATCAGTTCAAGGTGTTGTCTCCCACCGAGACCAAAACTGAGCCTGAGCCACTGACACACCCATCACCTTTTGGGGAAGGTGCTGTGTCCTGTAACAAGGTGCAGCAAACAAAAGGGTAGAGGTCTATTCACGAAGGATAATGGTCTATTAATCATTGGTAGTTTAAACATACAGTACCCTTTAAGAAAACAGCAACATAGTATGGGAAGAAACGTCAGGTGCACTCAGTGTTTACTCCTGTGGGCCTCATCCAGCACACTGAAGAGGCTATTCCAGCAGCCATTGAGAAAACAGGGCGCAGCCAACTGAAGACTGTGGCACACAATGAGGCAAACGATGCCTGTCTGGGCTCCCATGTCATTTTGATCATTCCAGTGATGAGCAGAGAAGGTTGAGAATGCCAGCCTTGCTCATCATGTTTCAACGACATTCACAATCTGTAGCACTGTACCCAGGACAGATAGTGGCCCCATGGTCCTAAGTCAAGTGGAGGGCTTGAAGCAGATACTATGAAGGTCATGTGCCTCCCTAAACTTGCGCCACACGGTCGAAAGTTGTAGGGTCCCCTACATAGGTCAGGTGTGCACTACATATCAGAGGCAGCTACCAAAGTAGCTGACTGTATTTGGGGCCACACATAAGGGTTCTTTAGATTAGGCAATTCAATCCAGATAATAGTAGCTGTAGGAAACCCAAAATTATCAGTGTAAGATGCAAAGTTAGTATGACTGTCAGGAGAGTGTCACACAGGTGTTGAAAGAAATGAACTGCCAACTCCAAGACAAGACAAACTATCCTGAGAAAGTCTAACAATGTTCCAAGACCCAGCTTTATAAGACGACTCTGAATATATTAGAACCCTTACGTATCACTCCTATATGGATCACAAGAACAAAATTACACACGCACAGAGGAATTTATACTATCACTCCTCCCACGCACTAGACGTTAATGGAATGAGAGAAACCATAATAAATGGTACAATGGGAAATTTTTTTGCCAAGCACTTTACAATGGTTCGTGGAGTACATATGTGAATGTATTCAAGTTAAACGCCTAATTACGGGCTCTATTGGCCTGACAAATTTCAACACCCACAATTTTACTTACATAATTTCACGGTAAAAAGTAATTGGAACTGCATGGTTTACAATGCCCTCCCCATCTTCTCAATTACTTTGTCATTTTTAATGCATTTTATTTAATAAATTGAATTCACCACTAGCAACATCACGTTTTGTCACATTAGTTTGGAAATATTTTCATGAAAATCATTAAGATATTGTGTAATTATGGAAGCAGATCTTAAAATGATTTGTTTTTCAATAATTAGAACTTTATTGCATTAATACCAGTCTAATTTGTCTCTATAGCAACTATGAGAAGAAATTCATTTTAAGAAGAACAAGATGAATTATTCTAACTGCTTTCAGTTTCATTTTAATAAATGAATGCGTAATTCACTCCTTTCAGAACACTATTTCTCCATTTCCATCTATAATAATGTCCGAGTTTTGAACTATACACATTTCTTCCCCATAATTGGAAATTCTATCAGTTCAAAATAAGCAGAAAGCTCATAGATCATTTTGTCTCCCTCAACACAGCACTTTCATGCTAAATCTGTGTGTCTTCCATTGACCACATCAGCCCTCGAACTGTTAACTGTTCCTTTTATTTGTAACTAAATAGTGTTTCTGAAAAGGAAAAAGTTGGATTCTCCAAACCTTCTTGCCTGCCAAATACATGTTCTAACAATTTTAGATAAAAACTGGACTGTGTTAGCACACTTAAATTGTAGGCAGAGCTAGTATTACTTTACTGGTATATTATTTCAATGAGTTACACCACCACTAAGCTTTTAGTTTTAACTATCTTCATTCATACCTTTTATTTCTTCATGAGATTAGTAACAGAAAGCAGCTGATGTGTGAAAGCTAATTAGAAGTTCAGTTTAAATATATATGCTCCTGTGAAAGTGTTAGCAGATGTGCATTTGCAGTAATGTTAACTAGGGAACATAAAGTTAATAACTATTTTTTTCGCTTATAGATAAAGTGAATACAAATTCCTGAAAGAGCAAACTTGTGCCATACACAAAATTCTATTTCACATAAAAATATGTATTCCCACAATATTTTATGTGATTAAGTGCTTTAAATAGTTTTATTAAAAACACATTGCACATTTTTCTTTGTTACAGTTTTTAAATCTGTCAAAAATGTGGGGAATCAGTAAATTTAGACCAGTGATCTGCAGTCTTGAAGCATTTAGCAGGCAGTAAACACAGAATGGCCACTTACGTGCAACTCCTAAACCATTTCTTCTAGGTAGAAGATCTTCCTCTTCACACATCACAGTTTTGAAACGTTCCAAGTATTGTGCAGATTTATGACACACTTCTTTTATGTGATATTCCTTTACATAAATTGGAAGTCCAGGGCACAGAAACTTTTTTACAAAATACAGAAACTTTGAAATCCCAGAAGAATCAACATTAAGAAAATTTTATGTGCCTGACTATTATGAAGAAATGCTAAGAAAGATCAGAGCAGAACTTTAAAATAAGGATTGTGTAAGCACTCGCAGAGCATCAGACTCTAGCCATAGGAAAGTGGGTTATCATGTGATAGGTGTGCTAGAAAATGATAAAATAATTTCCAGGTATTGTTTTCTATTAGCTTGTAAAGAAATGTCATTCATCAAATCATTTAATAATGGCTCCCATATTCAATGAATCTCTGTAATTATGGCTGAATGAGGCGACATTTTGTAGTGCTTTACTCTTTCTTAAGGATGCTGCTCCATATACAAAGAAGGCAGCTGAACACCTTCCTGTAAGCTAACCACCACTTGTGTAGAGATGGTTTGCATGGACTACGCGAGTAGTTATGTACATTGTACCCTAAAATGGACACATTAACCTCAAACGACAAAAACGTGTTAGTAAAAGTGCCGATTTGATTTGATCAGAGCCAAAAATCTTTATCTTGCACTTCCACCTAGACACAGTTACTTGTTGGGGACCATGGTTGGATGCAGCCGTGTACTACGCAAACGATTTTGAAATTTTTAAATCTGTGACTGACGAACTACATAAAGACGACACTTCGATTTAAATTCTTCAGAATTTAACAGTACACTAAAAAATGCGTTACCTTACATACCAAAAAAATTAGAAACATCAACCAGTGTCGTAGTGGCCCCTTATCAGAGAGCCTGCACAACAGAAACTAGGCGGACTGCTGACCTCCCTTCAAGAGCTCATATCAAAACATTGCCAGTGGATGTAAACATCAACAGACTTTCTTCATAAATATGGCACTACTTTGTGAAAAGCCATTTGACAGAGATCCACCAATTGGAACTAATGTGACTAAAAGTAGCACTCCACAGAATCTGTGTTATAAGCACGCCAGTAGAGTCAGACCGGCAGTGCGTTACCTACAGCTAGGACAGCTGCGGCCAATACCTACGCCGGCTCTAGCCCAGAAGACAGTCGCCATAGTCTTCAGTAGAAAGTTTTATCTTGTTGGGTGTAATGCCACTTTGTAATTGTGTAGCATAGTGTTTGGGTATTTGTTTCCATTGTCTTGTGCTCTTATCTGGCTTTTGCCACCACAAAAATTGTTGCATTTCTTGTTCTTGTGTTTGGAAATTAGTGCATGCCAAGAAGGTATTTTAGTTAAAGTGTGTTCAAACTTTATCATTAGTTCTTTCCTGCCGACCGAGAACACTACAACCAGCTTGTAAACTAAGACAGTTAATGAAATGCATGACACTGAGGAAAAAATAATTCACTGTAAGGTCCAGAAGTGGAAGCTATTGAACAGAAATTTAAAACTGTGTTCGACAAAATCGTGGATTTCATACTGTGTGTAAAATTGCCAAGGTTTTTGAAGGGGAAGAAGATGGCGGTGAAATTTCAAGACTATCATGTAATGTTCAAAGATCCTACTCCCAGTATTTTGAGTTGTTTTGAGACAACAGACATCACTTTGTGACAAAACTTTGATAAAGTTTTCAGGGTGAGCAAGTTGTTTTGATTCATCACTGCCTCAGCATGATTGGCGAGCGATTTTTTAACATACGCATTTACAGTTTTTTAATATTTGAACTAAATATTTTTTATATTTTTCCTACACATAAAATATGTTTAACACAAAAATCTGTTCCATAGTGATGACAGATGATGAACAACATGACTAAGTATTGTACTATTGTAGTCAACAATATTTAACATTTTACATGAACCACTTACAAATTTTCAGTATTGGGGTATAGAACTAATTGGCGTAGTATATTTCACTGCAAAGATTCAATTTTTTATACTTTTGTAGCAAACAGCTGTACCTTATTTCTGCTATAGTGCCAGTTGTCCTAGTTTCGTAACGTCAATAATTTTCATCAGACTGATACTAACTCTTCCATAAAGTAAAACAATGAAGAGTAGTATAACACTAATCATCATTTAAGAACCAACACTAAATAATCTGCTTACACTAAAAATATTGTCACAATTGGCATGCGTGGAAACATTTGCAGACTAGTGATAAATGATTGTCAGTGTGAAACCTGCCTACAGTCTTCTTCTTCTTCTTCTTCTTCTTCTTCTTCTTCTTCTTCTTCTTCTTCTTCTTCTTCTTCTTCTTCTTGTAGGATGCTGCGAGACAACCTGCTTGAAATGAGATGTGGTTGGGTTTTAGCACTGTAGTAATAGGGCTTATTCCTCCACAGTAATGAGAAGGAACAGCTGATATGCAAAATCCCAAGACCATGTGGTGGTTAACACTAGTAGAATCATGACAGCTAAGAGCTGCAGATGACAGCAGTAAGGTTAATAATAAGGGACATTATGGTATTGTGTGATCACACCTGCCAAACTTGGCAAGAGTTTTGAGATGCTACAAGTCTACTAGCTTCAAACTTTATGTCTTCAAAAGACTCAGGGCTAATGGTACTGATGATTAAAGCAAGCAGACAACCCACAGAGTTTAACAACAGTAACAAGATTGGAGAAAATGTGAAAGCTGAGGGTAATAGTAGTCAGAAGGTTAAAATGGCCAAGGTCCTCCTGCAAGGGAGGTTTCATGGGAGGGGAACATCTTAATTAGTACAGTAATTCTGTGTAGTAAATACCAAGTAATTTTTTTGTGGGGAGGGGCCACCATGAAGTACTTCGCACATAACCTGAAGTACACAATAGGATATTTTCCTATGTTAAAAATATGGTTCATATTATTGTTTTTCTGGTTTATTACAACATCCAAATAATATTTATACTCAATATTATTACAAAGTCTTATTTTAAGTATTTATTGTTCAGCTAATTCAATCTACCCAAGATATAGCCTCTTTAAGTTATTAAATACATTTTTAAGAGGTTTTTCCATGCATCTCTGTCCACTGCTGTCTTCTGCCAGCTGAAGCCTGCAACTTTCCCGAGTTCCTTATCCCAGCATTCAGGGGGTCTCCCTGGTAGTCTTCGTTTTTTTTCTGGGACTCCACTCTAAAACTGACTTTGTCCATCTTTCCTCCTTCGTTCATGTAATATGTCCTGCCCACTGCCATTTTAGTGTCTTAACCTGTTCTATAATATCTTTTACTACTGCCATTGCTCGAATGTCTTCACTTTTTTGTCGATCTTTCTTAATGATACCAAACATTGACCTTTCCATAGCATAGCACCCTGAGCAGTTCTAAGTTTCCTTTTGAAAAATTCATTTAAATTCCAAGTTTCCCACCCATACGTTAAAACCGGTAGGACACACTGATCAAAAAATGTCTTCTTTACGTAGACTGGTATGTTAGACTTTAAAACTGTTTCATTCCTTCCATAAGACCTCCAACCCAATTTAATTAGACGAAAAATTTCAGGTTTCAAATCCCCTTTTGTGTCAATTAATTGCCACAGATAAACGTATTCTGTAACATTGTTTATGATGTTGCCATTCAGTTTTGGCTGTCCTGCAGCTACTCACTTATTACACCTAAACTTAGTTTTAGAGTCCAACTTCCGGACAACAATCTGTTAAGTCTTTTATAGAGGACTGCATTTCCATCTTACTGTTAGCTAGGACCACTATATCATCAGCAAATCTCAGGATGGTGAGCCTTTTACCATTTATCTTTATTCATCTGTTGTTCCAAATAATTTTGGACATAGCCATCTAGAGAACTGCTATAAATAACTTCTGGGATACAGGATTGCTCTGCTTTACTCATTTTCCAATGGGAAATTCACACTTTTTTCTTCCAATGTCGATAGATGCTACAGACGTGTCAAATGTTTTATGTGTTTTGTTTCCACTCCTTGCTCGGCTAGTGCTTGTAAGACTGCAGTATGGCTGACAGAATCAAAGGCTTTTTCGGAATCAATGAAGGCTATGCACAGTGGCATTTCATATCCATTGGCTCGACTGATTACCTCATGCAGTGTGTGTATATGGTCAATCGTACTGAAACCACTGCAGAATCCAGTTTGTTCTTTGGGCTGTGCAGTCTCCACTACTATTTTAATGCAACTTATCAGGGTTTTAGTGAACACTTTATATATAAACAGAAAGTAAGCTAATGGGGCGGTAGTTCTTCAGATCATGAATACTTCCCTCCTCATGTAGTACAATTATGTTTGTTTGGATTGGGATGCTGCCATTCTGTATACATGAAATAAAGACTTTAGCCAGATGTTTTTCTGTTTCCTCCCCCATAAGCTTCAGTATGGCAATTGTCAGACCATTATGACCCCCTGCTTTGCCATTCTGCATCTCATTTATAGCTTTTTGAATTTCTTCAGGTCAGATTTAGTGGACATCATCATCATCATCATCATCATCATCATCATCATCATCATCATCTGTGTAAGGTTTTCCTAGTGGTTCGTATGTTCTTTCACATAATTTACTATAGAAATTCTTTACATGCTTTAGAATTTCTTCCTTTTTGTTATGCACATTATCACCATCAATTGCTATGATTTCGTTTTTACCAATCATAAGCTTTTGTTTAGCTTTCTCGCAGCTCCTTTTATTCTCTAACATTAATTTGATGGTGTTTTCATTGTATTTTAGTACGTCAGCTTTCATATTCTTCCTTATACACCTACACAGTTCTGAATATTCTATCTTGTCACAAGTTTTAACTTTCATCTCTCGTCTTTTTATGAGTAAAGCTTCGGTTTCCATCCTAAACTTTCCTGGTTGTTTAGTAATTTTTGTCACAGTCCACCTATTTGTTTTGCAGTTTCCATTATCACTTCAGCTAGATTTTCTACTGTTGACTCTTCTAATCTCACTCGAAGGGCATACTGAAAATCCTTTTTCCTTTCGTTCAATTTATCCATATCCATAATTTCTTTTTTCTGTGATATTGGTTTTCTTCGTTCTTGTTGAGTATTAATGTTTATTTTCACTCTTACCAGATTATGGTCACTAGCAGTATTAAACTTATTCAAAATCTAAAGATCTTTGATTATTTTGGTGCGATTTGAGATGATAAAATCTTTCATTGTGGGTCTCATGATTTGGGCTTCTCAATGGTCATTTTCTATTATGGTGCGTCTTAAAAAAAGGTGTTCATGATGAATTATTTTCTTCAGCAAAATGAACTAGCCTTTCACCCCTTTCGTTCCTCTCATCGATTGCATGGCAGCCTACTGAGAAATCACCCTGATTTTTGATACCAACCTTGTCATTTAAGTCCCCAATTACCAGTTTAAAGTGGCAATCTCGTCCTTTGTTATGTGCATTTTTTACTTCATAAAATTCTTCTACTTCATCATCCTAAAAGCTTGCTGTAGGAGTGTATACTTGGACCATTTGTAGTTTTGTATCTTTTTGAGATTTTAATAACAAGCCTTGCTACTCTACTTGATGTTCTACATCTACATCTACATTTATACTCCGCAAGCCACCCAACGGTGTGTGGCGGAGGGCACTTTACGTGCCACTGTCATTACCTCCCTTTCCTGTTCCAGTCGCGTATGGTTCGCGGGAAGAACGACTGTCTGAAAGCCTCCGTGCGCGCTCTAATCTCTCTAATTTTACATTCGTGATCTCCTCGGGAGGAATAAGTAGGGGGAAGCAATACATTCGATACCTCATCCAGAAACGCACCCTCTCGAAACCTGGCGAGCAAGCTACACCGCGATGCAGAGCGCCTCTCTTGCAGAGTCTGCCACTTGAGTTTATTAAACATCTCCGTAACGCTATCACGGTTACCAAATAACCCTGTGACGAAACGCGCCGCTCTTCTTTGGATCTTCTCTATCTCCTCCGTCAACCCGATCTGGTACGGATCCCACACTGATGAGCAATACTCAAGTATAGGTCAAACGAGTGTTTTGTAAGCCACCTCCTTTGTTGATGGACTACGTTTGCTAAGCACTCTCCCAATGAATCTCAACCTGGTACCCGCCTTACCAACAATTAATTTTATATGATCATTCCACTTCAAATCGTTCCGCATGCATACTCCCAGATATTTTACAGAAGTAACTGCTACCAGTGTTTGTTCCGCTATCATATAATCATACAATAAAGGATCCTTTTTCTATGTATTCGCAATACATTACATTTGTCTATGTTAAGGGTCAGTTGCCACTCCCTGCACCAAGTGCCTATCCGCTGCAGATCTTCCTGCATTTTGCTACAATTTTCTTATGCTGCAACTTCTCTGTATACTACAGCATCATCCGCGAAAAGCCGCATGTAACTTCCAACACTATCTACTAGGTCATTTATATATATTGTGAAAAGCAATGGTCCCATAACACTCCCCTGTGGCACGCCAGAGGTTACTTTAACGTCTGTACTTTAACGTCTCTCCATTGATAACAACATGCTGTGTTCTGTTTGCTAAAAACTCTTCAATCCAGCCACACAGCTGGTCCTTATATTATTGATACTTTTCTTTTACATCTTTATTTATTAGGGAACCCACACCCTTTGTTCTACCATCTTCATCTCCGAAGTGATAAAGAACATTAATTATGTAATTAAAGCTTAAAAATCATTAAATATCATGATTTGGTCATGTGCTCAAAAACACTTATTGGCTGCAGCTCTGTTGATGTCACAGGCTAGGTGTAAGACAAAGCTATACCCATGTTTGCTGAAGTTACTAGGTTTCTGCGTACTACTTCTGCAAACAGCTTCACTATTTAGTGACAGTAGGCACAATTACAGGTTTTAAGAAACAGCAGAACAGAAGTTTTCGACTGCTAATAGTGGAAACCTTCTGAAAATTAAAGCATTTATGCTCCACCCATTTATTGTGGCAATGTGCAACAATGGACATTCTTTCCCCTGCCCCCTGTAACATCATTAAACTCACTCAAAACTAAGGGATTTTTTAAATTTTGCACATGGATCCACATTTTAGAACTAGATTGTCAACTACCAGTTATGAAAAACGACCTAAAGCATAATGGAATTATTCTTGGCAAATCTTGCAAACCGATTTCCTCTATACAAGACACTCAGCAGAGGCACCACTCTGAGCAGTTGTTCTGCAGTGCAATGGATAGCGCATCTGACTGTAGGTAAAGATGACACTGGTTCAAACCCTGACCCAGGGTCATGTATGTTTAGAAGTTTTACACAAAATACGAACATAGCATTAGCAAGAGCTCACTGTAGCATTTGTTTAAATGGTGGAATGTAAGATACATAGCTTCACATTAACCTAGTCTAGCAATGGACAACTGAGGATAATTGCATTTACTTTCCTTCGTACAAACAATTCACTTTTTTGGAAAGCATTGCTAGTAGTGAAGATGTCACCACATACCCACAGTACAAGAAGGTGTAGGTTAATGAGGTTTTGTATACGGAGAGAGATAAAGCATGTACAACATGCAGATAACACAAACTTAAGGGCTGTGATGTTTGTCAGTGTAAGCTAACATCAGGGTGTGACGCAGACTTACTTCATCTTTATGCAAGATGATGAAACTTCAGAAGTTTGAACAATAAGGTTCCTAGCTGGACTTGACGAAGATAAACATTGTTTCCAAAAACTATGTGGTTGCATTAACCATAAGGTATCTTTTTGAACATGACTTGTGAGAACAGCAATTGCAAATGTAAGCACATGTAGATGGCAAACGAAAAACAATAATGCTCTGTTTCTGATAGGTGTGGCGAAGTTTTGTAATTGTCATTTAGTTGACATACAAGAGGACTGTCGAGTCTTAATACTAGTTAAAATATTCTTTATGGCTGGATTCAAAGCAGTGATCTATGGAAACTAACTATAATTCAACTGTATACTGCTCTAACAACTATCCTTCCTCAACAGTCGGAAAGCATATCTCAGAGGCAAATTAATGTTAACTTCAGAATGCACAATATTTTCAATTAAGCTAGAGAACTTTTTCATCGATGTGGTTGCAATTACGACGTGGCGACAATTTGCCAGTAATGTCCAACCACATTTTATGCATCTTCTCATTCTTTGGAACATCAAAAACATTTTAGGGGTTTTTATAGATGTATTTGAACTGTGTTGTACTAGACACCATCTGTAACCCATTTTCCAAAACTTAAATTCCGTAACAAGCTATCACTGTAAATGAGCTTTACAATATTAGGAGCATCGATTTAGCCAGTGATGTCATAGCCATCATATGACAAACACAGTGTTTTAGAGGGGTTTCAAATTATTTGAATTTCATTACTGGTTTTTATAAAAGAATATTGAAATTCAAAAGGAAGAAACATGTTATGACAATTGACCATTTAAGAGGATTTCCAGAACAGTCAAATACCCTATCGATGAGGGTTAAATCAGCCATCTTGATAGGAATGGCTTCACACTAATGTAAAGATTATAGCTAGGTAGCAAAAAGATTAGCATTTCACGATAAATACAAATACAGATGCCAATCTGCATTTTGCAGACTGATGTCTCAAGCAATCCTTGGAAGAGCGTTTCATCTACATCCGTGTCAGTTGTTTGGGCAACCTTGTGTCACATACCTGTTAGTTTCATGTAACAGCTCCGCTATAGGGACCAGAAATGCGAGTTTGCAATATATTTAGGCGTTGTACAGATCTTCTCACTTCTACTAATGACAGATCTGGCCTATATGACCAAATGTGCTTTTCTGACCGACTCATTTCATACCAGTCTGATGTCTGTTGACATACAGTATAATTTTGTACTCAACAGCCGAAGGCCGAAATCTGGAGCGTATAACAAAATAAAAATTGTTACTGTCAAATGGTGCCAGTATCATTCAAAAAAATTGATGACTGTGCCTCCAGCCAAAATAAAAATTATCAGTAGACACATACTCAGTTCACAGCAGGAAAATACCACTGCTTCAACAGAACGATAATTCGAAGAAAGCTTGTAGCAGAAAGAATAAAACATATGGTCTTTCAGGAGGTGGAGAACCTCTGATTTTTGCAACAAACAAACATTCCAGTCAGAAGTTCCCTAATCCCCCTCCCCCCCCCTCCTTTTAAATAGCAAATTTTGAATCACTAAGGCTATGCCTTCACACATGTAGTGTGGCAAGCTTTTAGACTTGTGCATCTAATCTTTTACAATCTAAGAAAAGTAGACGCGAACTTTGCTGCCAACAGATACTACATTTTCCAGTCCCTAATTATAGCACAATGGCCAAAATCTTAAGCACTGGATAAAGCATTCTGCCCAACGTTTAAATGTTTAGCCTAGGAGTCACAGAGTAATCACACATGGGTAACTGATTAGCTACATCTTACGGTCACATCACACACTAAAGCACCAACATTTGGCAGTTTCCAGCAAGATTACCTGTACAGTTAATTTACAGAAGTGTTCAGCATAATCAGAGCACTATACGTTCAATCCTCATGATTTTAAATATTTTTCATTAGTACTTTAAGAATAATGTTCCTAACACCTAGTGGAAACAATCTAAGGAGAAATTAAAACAGCAGCTTGGTGTGCACAAAGGGTTACATCTGGACTTTTTAGCAAAAGGTAGAACATTAAAAATGCTTAATAAAAATGACTGTCTCATACACTACAGGGAACTGAAAAATTAATTTTATCCTTGTTTCTGGAGCTGTTGATGTTACTATCTTCAATGAATGTGACTGTTCAATGCATAGGTAGTACGAATAAAAACACTTCCAGTCACAATCTGGTGCTGTTCTATTGAATTGCACAATGCATTTCAGACCCCAGAGGCATTTTTAATCATACTACCTGTGAAAATGTAAAGTTACTTTTACGTATGTGCTATGCACAACAATTGTTTTGAGGTCATAGTAATTTAAGAGATGCACACAGACAGCTAAAACTCAATACCACATTATTGAAGGCACAATATACAGAAATGGTGGTTGGCCATATTAGAATTGAATGAAATCTCAAGCAATTAGCAAAAATGAGTATTTCCTTTAACAACTCTGCTAGTGTTGTACTTCAGCTGTGAACTCTCAAAATAGTAGTTGTGAATGGTGTAGACCCCCTTCACCACAGCAAATGTTTTAATACTTAATTAAGCAATTAGAGAATATACTAATAAAACATTCTAGAAGCAAGTGTAAAATCCTTTCAAGTTTATTTCAATACCACAAAAAAATGTTACAATTCTATCAAGTCCCTGTTTTATTTACTCCTGGTGATCAGTTTTGTCTTCACCTGGTCAAACAACATGTAAATAAATCATGCACAATGCACAAAAAATCAAATTGTTAATTTTGCAAATTTGACCTGTGTCTAAGGTGAGTTACTGCAACATAAACTGATCACCAAGAATAAAGAAAAAAAGCAACTTTAGACTATTTCAAGCTTAGTGTTTCATGATCAGTCACTGCAATTCCTTAGAAGCTTTGCCTAAAATTTCTAATCACATTCATTCTTAATTATGCTTAGTTAAAAGCAGGTTTTAACTTTTAGCTTCATCTGATGGCTTCTCAGTTGTCTCTTCCCAAAATGTCGATCTGCTTAGTTGCTTCTTGCATTCTGCTGACCACTGTTTTCCAGTGGTGTTTTAGCTTCCTTTGCAAATGTGTGATTTGCAACCCCTGATGGTACCTTCTGTGGCATTCATTTCTCTCAAGTCCTGCTTTACTATTTGTAACCAAGTAATTTTTACCTTTGAGTTTATCAAGTTTTTTCCTGTTAATCTAGCACTGTCCATTTTGTAGATGTGACCACAGAACTTCAAGTATCTTCTATTTACTGCATCAGTAAACTCTTCTAGTGCTGCATACAGGTCCATAGTTTTTCTTTTAATCCATGTGTCATTAGTGGTATCATTTTTCTTAGAATCTCTCTTCCTTTGCAATTTCACCAATTTTCGAATGGCATCCTAAAGTTCTGTTTGGAGCATATAGCGCTGTCTTGTAACGCTGAAGATTTGCATTATGAGGTATCACTTTTTTATTTTAGTGATTCCATGCTATTCTGTCCACTTTCTGGAGTTTAGTGGCTCTTTCTAAATTGGCTTTGCTGTTTAGTCCAGACAATTTCTCCCAACTATTAACAAGAAGACACATGTGAAAATTTCCCATATTCCATTTGTAGTGGGGCTCTTCTGATATTTTTATGCAGATTTCCCAATCAAACAATTTCTCATACGATATTTTAAGGTATGTCTTTCGATACTATCTAGTGTAGCTCCTCTATGGTATACTTCACTTCCTCATTAGTTTTAGTGAAGATAGATAGTGCGTCGAGAAACACTAGGCAGTTTAATTCTCTGTCCCGATTATGTACTTCAAAAGGTTCAGAAATTTCACCCAGAAACTTGAGATGATGATGGATGATGATGATGTCTGCAAGGATCTGGCTGATTATCATCTGGTCTTCCTGTCTAAGCTGAGTTGTTCTGAAGTGTGTAAAAGTGTCAACAGTCATATAAAAAAGGCAAAAGGAATATACTTATGTACAAAGGGCGCAAAAAGATGTTAGTTGTTTGTTTGTGATGTATGTGCTTCTATTCCTACATTTAGCTGATCCGCGACACTACAGGTGAAACAGGGCTGCACACTGCTTATGAACTGCCAGGTGATGGTTTGGGATTTACAGCAGTATCTTTTATGTTTTGTTGGTACATGAAAATGCAAACAAAATACCTCACAGTGGCAATCTATACACAAAAAGAAATACACTGATTACAAAATTTGTACACGAGCCCCACGTGACAGGTCAGCAATGTAATGGGCAATTTGGAGTTCTATTTAATGCACAAAATAGCCAGGACCAAACCACGGCAATTTTTTTATTAATCAGGAAACTAAAACTACGTAGGGCAAATTAGGTTCAACTGCCTGGTGCCAGTAACCAAAAATAAATTCAAACCAGCTACCAAATTCAGTTCATTCTTAAAATTAACTAAAAACACAGGTACAAACATTGACTACTGAAAGCCGACCCATTAAAATTACATACTCTACCAGGAGACACATTCAGTTTTTCCATCCGAACTGTTAGATCACAAGAAACTATTAAATCACTGAAAAGCATTAACTCTTCTAATCATGTTAGTATTTGAACCAAACTATTAAATACCTGCTCCTCGGGTGGAGTGTGTTTTGATAAAGGTGAGGGTTGTAAGTACAGCTATCAGTTCTCTTGTGTAAATACGACACTAAATCTGTAGGGAACACTATTTGAAGAAATTATGATTGGCACATACATACCAATTATTCCTCAATCTACAGAGCAACCTACATAGATCTGGGAGAGGAACAAGTAGAATCAACAGCATTAAATTCCTTGGGTTTCACCAACCGTAATGTTTCGCCTGTAACCCGGTAACAGTAGGGCAGGAGATACATCATAGAGGGTTTTTTATGACAGGGTAGAAGTGCAAGTATCCAGAGTACATAAGAGTTCTTTGAAAACTTTGGTGAAATGTACTAAAGCTGCCCACCCTTAAACAATCACTAAGCAGATGCCAGACATGCAGGAGAAAATTGAATATGACAGTTGTTCCAGTATTCTATTAAGTTTAACACTAAATTATGAGACAACTCCATATCTTCATGGAAGTACTAACACAAAAAAAAAGCCACTGTTACAAGCCAGATTTCAGCATGATCTACTTTGTTCAGCAACAACAGGATAGTTTGTGCAGGCAATCCACTGATGACCCTACCATAATTGAAAACAGTTGCACCATGACGTTTATAGAATTTTACAGGGTGGTCTGATCTGCTCACCGAGAGGTATTACCACAGGTCAAATTTGAAGTGTTGATACCCAGGTCAATATCTGCTGAAGTAGTTGGTGAACAGATATGAACTGGGAAAAGTGCAAAATCTGTCAAAATGTATGCCTGCAATTTTTGGTCCAGATCTTCAATCTATGTAAAAGTGGAGATAGTGTGCAGCAAACCAGAGTGACATGTAGCTGTTACAGGGCAAATATCAACGTAAAGCACTAATGACATCACGTCATGCACAAGTCACAGTTCCATCTATTTCAGTGATAATAAGCATGGTTCTTGAAACAGATATGTACTGTTTTCTTGTCTGCAAAGGCTGTTAAGGGGATGTTCCAACTAACATGAAAAAAAAAGAGAGAAAGAAAAGGAGTATGAAGACTGACAAGTTGCCACAATCCCTATCCATGTAGTGTGTTGCTAGGATGCAGTTCCTATCCATGTCAGAAGTCCAAGTATACTGCAATAAGTTGGTTGTTGATGCATGAAGGCATCTGACTCCCAGATTCTAATCACAGAAGGTGACTAACGGTGGATCTGGCCCATTTAAATCTACAATGAAGCAGTGAGAGCAAATGTCTAGATTACAATCACCAAGAAAATATTCTTAATGATCTGCTCCAGTAGTTTACACCAAGTTGCTGATAAACTGATCTGACCAGAACCGCTGTTTTAGTGTGGATCTTTGTCAATTCTGCAGAAGTACCTCTGTCTCGATGCCCAGTCAAAGAGGCATTTTACATCAATGTTTCTTTGTTCAGAAGAGGTATTAAACTCCACCCAAGTTCATGAATGCTGATGAATATGCTGATGCTTGCATTTCTGCATGATAGTATTCACTAACTTCATGGAGGATCAGTTCAGATGACAGCATTGATAATTCCATAATTTTGACTGGGGAGAATAATCCATTTAAGCACCTCAACCTGGCCCACACTTGAGATGCTAGACATAAGCTACTGCATTGAGTTACTTCTATCCGTAGAGACACCTTAATCAGCTGTACCATAATGTGGGATAAGTTTGGATGATTTCATGTGAAAAATATCCACCTTTACAGTGTGTACTCTAGCAAGTGGCCTCCTAAGGGCAACATACAGCCATGTCCACCCATCACTAAGTGTCTACTCTGGTTCTCATCAGGAGGTAACAGCTTAAGCATCAACTATGTAAGTCCTGCATTGCCTCAGAATACAATCTGTACATAATATGATAACCTCAGCACAATTAAGGCTACCAAAAAGGCTTTTCAGCCAGAGTAATTGTCCATTTATGAAGAAGCCTATCATCATTGCTAGGGAGCCATCTGGTATGTCCTACTCCAAATGATTTGCAGTACTATTAAAGTCTGGAAAATGGGGAGTAAAACTCTAAAGCAGGGACACACTGCCAAAACATGATATCAATGAAAATGTATGTCAGAACTTACAGAATAACCTGAGCAGCACACACATTTAATCAAGGCATCAACAGGTCAGAGGTGAGCTAGATAATCTGAGTATGGGGCAGATAGCGAGAGAGAGGGAAGGGGAAGTGGAGGAAGAGTGCATCGGAAAGATAGAGAAATGATGCAATGGTTTAGTGATCCACACATGTCGTGCACATACCCATGGGAGTCAAACCACCTGGGCGCACTGCAGGCTTACCATTAAACCAACACTCCATGTACATATTTTCAAACAAAGAATATAAAATTATTGTTATTTCCCTGAACAAACAGTTCAAGCCAGACACACCATGTAGTGCACTCAGCTGCAGAGCTGCACGTCTTATTTACTTTTCCTCTCTTCACACCACAGGATCTGTCGGGTATCTTTGTGAATGCTACACATAGTGTCAAAAAGCTGTTGTACTTGTGATTAGGAGAGTGCAGTGGCTCACAACTGTCTGAACAAATGTAACATTTGGAACTTTCAAATGCTGTCAGATGACAAGTGCACTACAAATGAGCAAAATGTCAACTTCCATTATGTCAAATGAACTAAGCATCAGTAGTGTCTATAACAAAAATATGTGGATCATAAGCCGAAGTGTAATTTCTGAAGGACACCGCTGTTGCACAGCTTGCTGACACTAAATTAGACAGCTTACTAACAGGCAGACGTGCTGTGTCATCGATAGGCACACAACCAGAAGGTGTATGAAGCTTGGCTATCTTTCAGAATGCACTTCCTTTCTCTAGCTGTAGAAAATACACCCCCCCCCCACCACAGTGGCCATGTGTGTGTGTGTGTGTGTGTGTGTGTGTGTGTGTGTGTGTGTGTGTGTGTGTGTGTGTGCGCGCGCGCCTGCACGTAGTTTCAGGTCTTCTGGTCAAAAGCTTACGTGTTTAGTAGTCTTTTGTCCCTGACTGACTAGACATTTCCATTGTATGCTGAGTAGAAATCTATCCTTTTCAAAATAATATTATTCCACGCCATATTTTCCACTGTGACTGGAAATTAATTCCTTCCACATTAAACTGCAGTTTTGGCTACGAGTCATTTTCAAACATCAAAAATACAGATCTGCATCACAAATACAGATGACAGAGGTATATTTCTGATGCGTACTTTAGGATGCTTGGAACTGGCTTCCTAGCTGAAAGTGCAATTTAGTAAGGAATAAACAGATGTTACGTTATCAGCCAGCCATAGAACAATATTATCCTTCAAAAACATAATTGATAATTATCAGGAAGTTTATTTTGAAGACATGGGTAATTTTCCATGACACTAAACTTGTCATAATAGTAAATTTGTGTTACAATTTAAAAAGAAAGTGGAGTAAGCATATCTGACAATTTAGAAGCAGCAGTGTTGCAGCAACCCACTGCAGCTGCTTTTTAAAATAAAATTTCTAACCAAGAAATATCTGCCCTTTACGCCATTGCCACGAACAACACAGAGAAATGGCCCTTAAATGGAAAGCACCATGACAGTACACTTACATCTGGCCAAACAGATAAACACGAGTGTAAAAGCTACCTTGTTTGAAGCTAACGGAATAGCATTAATAAGCAATCAAAATGCAAGACAGCTACAGTTGACAAAGATCTTAATAACATACCTTTGCTGATGCATCGCAAGCTCCAGATACAAATGTACGCATATCTGGAGAAAGAGAGAGAGACATCACATCACCAGTGTGTCCAATAAATGACGTGCACTGCTGTCCTGTTTCGATGTCCCATAACGCACTGCAAAAACATTTACATAGACAAATGATTGAACACAAGTGGTTTTATTAATTTTTGTGTTAATAGATTGATCAAAATTTGAAGCAAATGTCTGATTTGATGTGGAAAATCTCACCATGACATGTCTCCTGAACTTGTGACAATCTGATTATCGTCAAGAAATCTGCAACAGGACAAGTAGCCGGTGTGTCCTGGCAGTTCCCGACTTACACGTACATTTCCTTCTCTCGTTTTGAGACTGAAATTAGACCAGGAATTAGTCATTTGTAGTTGTCGAGTTTCTACTTTCATACCAAGTAACTATGATTAAAGACTAATAATGTTACATCAAATTTAAATAACCCACATGAGGAAAGGCAAAGAACAGATTTGTTTATCTGTAGCAAAACATTTTGAAAGTTACATTGTGAATCCTTTTAGAAGTTATCTGAAAGAAAGAACAGAAAGTACAGAAGGACATAGTGGTTGCCTAGTCGAAAAATATATATCTGGCAACCACAAACTCCTCTAGGACACCTGGACTTAAAATATATCAAGGTATCCTAGAATTGTTCATCTCTTCTAACATTTTCACATTCTATCACATCAGCTAATAAACACAGGTTTCAGTTACTACGAACTACGCAAAATTCTGCCCTAAACTGAAATAAATACAAAATGTTAAAATTTAACTTTTTTAAGTTTATTTCTAAACATAGTCTCACATACCTGTAGATCGAACAAATGTTATCCAGGCCACCACAGGCCACGTAACTCCCTGAAGGAGCATAGGCACATGTCATAACCCAACTTGAACGCAAAGGAATGGCATGCACCTTGTTTGTTGTGTAACTATCCCAAACTATTAACTTGCCATCCTGAGACGCCGACACTAGGTTCCTGCAAATACTAAACATTGATTATATCTGTTACTTTAGGATATGGCTATGAAGGGCTAACTTTTCAATGAATATGCCAAAAGCAGTAATGGGTCAAGACTCATGCAACCATTTTAAAATAAAAAAACTTACTACACTCCTGGGACCTAAAACTACAAGTTCCATTTATGGACTGGGTGTTTTGTTATAATAAAAAAAAAAAGAGTCCAGTTATACTGCCTACCTACAGACTTTACTGCCAACATATATTACCTGTCCTAAACAAAAAAACTGAATAACAATTACATATTACAGCTATATAACATGCAGTTCTAGCTCAAGCAATAATGTGTCTAAGGGAAACTTATTGAGCGTGCAAGGATGGGTACAAAAGTACATCCAAAATACACTTATTTTGATATTTCTGCTTTAAGTACTTGACATATTCACCAATTAACCCTCCATTTTCTGCTCAAACAGCAAAACAGTTACATCAGAAACAAGCTTAGGAAAAAAAAACACACACACACACACACACACACACACACACACACACACACACACACACACACAGAGAGAGAGAGAGAGAGAGAGAGAGAGAGAGAGCAGTTCTTACCTAGAATCTGAGCCCCAATGCATTGCATAAATCTTTGCAAGATGCCCCCTAAGTGTTCGACGTGTGCGCATTTGAATTCGTCCGATGGGTTCCATATTGCTCGTTGCCTGAACGAGGCTTGTATCGCATGCAGCTTTCCTTGCATCCTGGAAAAAAAAAAAAAAAAAAAAAAAAAAAAAATATGAAGGGAAGAAAAATCTACCTGCTACCACAGCACCAATTATAATAATACAGTATTCTTTATTATCTGATATCAAAGATAAAAGTTATGGTGGCGAAAGTTTGGGTCACCAGATGTGTCCAATTCTGGACACACACTAGTGAGGGACTAGTACCTGAATTGTTTGTGAGTGATGTTGGAGTGGGACTGAACTTAGTGTTACTCGACATTTTGGGGGTTTGTTTTTGTCTTGACAGTGAATTATCTTCATGTAGGTAGTTATTGGCTACTACTTTTTTCTGGTTTAAAATTGTTAGTTCATGTTGTTAATGGTTTGAAAGATTCTTTTGTACCAGGTATGGGTCTTACAATGACATTTACTAGTTCTGTAATTTCCAATGTGACAGTCTGCAGCTGTGGCGAATGTTTTGAATGATTTCATGATGCCTTGAGGTGCCATTCTCTTTAATTGATGAATGGTTGTACAATTTCAGCCTTAGGCCATTTTCAAGTATCAAACTTAAGCATTATACACTGGATACATTAGTGGAATTTTTTATTTTGACATAGGAGTAAGTTATATCTGTAGATATACTAGACACATTGTAACTTACTTTATGGATGATTATTTAGTGGTATATTATACCATGTCCATCCTTGCTTCTGCGACTGCACGTAATGTTCAAAAAATAAAGGTTTTTCACTATTTTAGGAGCACGTTACATGTTACTTTCAAGTAATTGTTGCGAAGCTCTTTTATAAGGTCCTTTTTTAATATGCTTAGCACTAGGAAGATTATAATTATTTTACAGAAGTTTGTTAATTAATCTACATGTGTAAATGTTATCAATTATATTTAATTATCGTTCATCATTAGTGCAAATACGACTATGTAATTCCTTTGAAGTAAATTATTTGTTCTCTTATTATGGGAGAACATTTTTAAATAGTTGTTACGAAGATCTTCTACGTAAATCTATCACAGTACTCTAATGAAACAGTACTGAAAACCATGAGAGTCGAGTAATAACTGCTTTACGTATGCGTGATGTTTTGCATCAGTCATTTATTACTGAGTGCAGCAATAATTTTACATTCTATGATTCTGTAATGCTTTGTTGTAGAACTTGTAGGAAGTTGTCTAAGAATTTCCCATTCTGCAGGATTTAATGGAAGAAATTTAAATTTACATCCATCTAATAAACCAGTCAGTTTTAAACGAGCAAAAAGACCGCAAAAATGGGAAGTTCCTAGGCAACTTTTTAGCAGTTCTATGACAAAGCATTACAGAACCACAGAATGTAAAGTTATCACTACACTCATTACTAAATACGACTAATGTGAAACATCACACAACCATAAACCAGTTATTACTCTACTCTTAGTTTATATGAGACATACTCCCACAGTAAGAGAACAAACAATTACACGTTACTTCACAGAAATTACATAATCATATTTACACCAATGATCAACAGAAACGAAATATAATTTTAAAAAATGGCATATGTAGGTTAATTTACAGATTTCTATAAAATAATTATAATACTCTTAGTGTTAGGTGCATTAAAATGTTGATGTGTATAACAGCTTTGCAACAAATGGTCAAAAGTAACATGCTCTTAAAACAGTGAAAAACCTCTATTTTATGAGTATTACATGCAGTCATCAGAGCAAGGACATAGATAGCATAATATACCACTACAGATTCATCCATAAAGTAAGCTATGTGTCTAGTGTATATATATAGATATGACTTCTTCCTATGTCAAAACTACAAGAGTCACTAATGCCATTTATGAACACCACGAAACAGTACTCAACATCACCCACTCTTAATCTTGCTTCAACAAAAATTGTTATGTCCTGCAGTTTCCTTAGCAGCTGGATCAGCTCTAGCTCATAAATGTTGTGTGAATATTCACGTAGTGTGATGCCAATAGGAAAACCTACAGGCCCCCCCATAACGAGTGAACTTTTGTCAAATGCACCCTTCTCTCACTGCAGATTTGCAAACAAACCCATAAATGTACAAATAAAAAAGGTTTTCAGTTTAAACTGTGAGTATGAAGCAAATGCTATTCGCATATTGACAGCATACTGAGAATGGCCACAAAAACAGACAAAACAGTACTGACATTGACTTTGACAATGTATCTGAAGAAGGAAATCGAGATGCTGGTTCAAGGAATGGTTTAAAATGAGAGAACTGTACACATGAAAACCTGTTAATGAAAATGTTACACTTAGAAACTGATTATTACATGTACTTTCTGCAAATAGACAGTGAAACTCATTACAGTTCCTTCACCCTCATATTGAAAATGAAGACACAAGAATGCAAAAATTTATTCTCTTCTACTTGGTCCTCTAATGACAGTTTATTAAAATACTGTAACATGAGAACATATAGACAACATTACCTGTAGAAGAACCGGAGAACTTAAAGTTTTGTATTTCATCGCTGTCCAACTTTTGTGTTATGCATAAAATACCTATGTAGTTTGTTACATCTTCCTGCATTATATACGGCTCAGAAAGATGTAGCACCTCTACCAATTTGGTAAATGCCAGTGCTGTTTTCTTTTATCCTTGATCGTAGTTTCTATAGTTGTGGGAACCCAGGATAGTGTAAGATAAGGTGTAATAAAACCTATTTTTCACTAAACTTATGTCTTGGAAGGGGGGAAAAACCCACACAAACAATGCCACCATCTTGTCAGACTTTTCGTTAATCAAAATTTCTCACTAACACAAGCTATGCTTGACACGCGCGTCAAACAACACTGTACCTGGTCAAATGTTTGGCAAACATAGGATCTTATGCAACTGATTATTTCCATCTATTTTTCATTGCAGTGTTACTTCAGCTGATTGCCACAGAATCACACTGCTTAGCAGAGCAGTTTATACTGAAACATGCTACTTTGTCCAGCCCATATAAAAAAAGATCGTCATAATAGCTGAGATATGAGGTTTTATAGAATTCTTGCTATGTATTGGACTGAACAAAAGATTTATACTGTTCTTGTACTGGAGCACAAATCATCCTAATGCATGTCCAGATCTTGACAAAGTGTGTTCTGCTTCTAAACACACGTGTCACGTGATACAGAATTGCACAAATTGGGCAGACTAATACCGTTTATTACAATTAGGCTATTATCTCTCTAAAAATATTTAAAAAATTCATTTTTCTTATGTCACACAACTCAGAAATTTGTATAGATTTCATGGAGAAGTTTGGCTTTCTTTAAATTAAGTGTACATGTAGAAAAGTAACCACATTTACACTATTATTTCAAAATACTTTTTTTGGTTACTCAAACAATTTAAAGCAACATCTGACACTCCGGATATAGCATGATTAACTACACACTTTTGTGGGTACAAAGTACCACTCACAATTGAATGCAAAAGGGTTAAATGAATTTTGCTACCACCTCCTATTACTCTGAAGAAATAATGGTGGATTGGGGGTCAACATTACACTGATTACTAGGCCATTATTGTCAGGACAAAACTATATATTATGAGGAGTAAATCTGATACTTGTTAAAACAGACAACATCTGCAGTCATAACACGTCAGAAGGAAATGACTGACAATCTAAATTTGATGATGAAATGCAATTCAGACACAACCACTCATGAATGTGAGCTCAATGTTTTAACCACTTTACACCTCCACCCTCTTTGTGTACCACTTGCAAATTATCCTGGTAAATAAGGTAGTGCCCAAACAATGATCCATTTTATTCATGCCAACTTCGTCAAACTTTATGGGACTAATTCCTACTGAGCGCTTAGAACACATACTTGAAGGAAATAAAAATGTAAAACTGTGGACCAAGATTTGTAGCCAATTAGCCAGAACAGTAGTCCAACACTACCAAAGTGTTGTACTTGCTTTCTCATAACAATTGGTAGCTGCAGTTCATTTAACAACTTAGCATATCAGCATCAACAAATTTTAAAGGCCCACATAACTATTTAGTGATTTTACAAGAAAGGTTTAACACTGTAAAGCCATTTTATCTCTCAATCAACAACACCTCTTTGGAAATTGATACTTACTCTAATAGCATTTTTCAATGTTTCAGCTTCTTGTCGCAAACTGTCTAGCTCATTCATACTTGCTCAGAACACACTGGACACAAATCTGTAAACAAATAATGCTTAATACACCATCATAAGATATTGAGCAAATTAAGCACACTAAACCAGTATACTACTGCATACATTAAATAAAAACATCCACATGACTTCAGTAATATCTTACAAAAAAACACACACACACACACACACACACACACACACACACACACACACACACACACACACACACAGAGAGAGAGAGAGAGAGAGAGAGAGAGAGAGAGAGAGAGAGAGAGAGAGAATAGAAAACCTGCACATATCAAAATATAAGCTCCATATCTTCACACTCCACTGGTTTTGTTGAGATAGGAAGAAATGGCTTTTCTTAAACATTCTCTTAATTTCACAGGATTCACTCAAATTTCACTAACTATCCTGGGCAGCAGGTAAGATGCTTTGCTTTCATACTGTGTATTGTGCTGGATTTCACCTTCCACATAGCTTAAGCATACAAAAACTCGATTTTTTTCCCCTTTCCTTTAATTAAGCTTACAATTCCTTTCACAATTTTTCACCCAAAACCTACATTTTTAAGACCAGCTTTGATGAACATTTCTGTAAACATAGAAGGGATATCTGGACTCAACTGAAGTAGGTGATCCACAGGCAAATTAATTACTATAGGTTATTAACAAATCCAACAGCATGACAAGTCGTACAATGTATAGTAGTCCATGCTGTCACAGTACCTATTTGAAAACACAGAACATCCAAACGAGATTTTCTGTTCTTTGAACACAATAGTGTTGATCATAGTATTATAAAATTTAAAAACTTGTCAATTTTTATAAACCCACCAAATTCTTGGCTACTCTAAGTGTGTCATCAAACCAGTTTCCTTCTACAATGTTTTTAATACCGCATCATAAATAAATCAATAAATTAGACAACAAGAACCACTTTTGCCATTGCCATTTATACATAACACTATTCAAATAGCACGCTAGTACATAAATGGTGACACAGCACTCAATACTCCACACACACTGTGCAGCATTGCACGGAACACACTTAGTATTTACATTTGTCTCAAACTTTATTCCAGTACCCAAAAACATGAGCAAATGGAAATATTTAAGTAAGCATGAGGGCAAATATAGATAATGATTTAGTAATTTGTAAATTTTAATTTAAACTGCAATGTGCATATGCAAATATGCAATCACTGCAATGTGCTATGACAACTATGATCGTGAAAAAATTTAAAACGACGCTAGCCTAAGATATCAAAATTTTAAACTAAAATATTTTCCTTTCTGCTGTCATTAGCAAACCATCGTAGAAGCGTCAAATACGGTTATCTCCACAGTTTTTAAAACTAGAATGATAGTGCTAGATTTTAGGAATCCTGAATAGAGGTACATGGGAGGACAGGAAATATCAAAAAAATTAGTTCCGCCTGTAGTCAGTAGAGGACCAATACCTGAAAGTGGGAGTGGTCGAACATTTCACAAATTTAGGAACGGGCGCTATAATTGCGCAAAGACCCGTTTACACAATTACAACAAAACATGTTTAACTCAATATGCTATTTCAATCACTTCTGCTGCGCTTAAAAAACATAAGGATAAGGATTATTTTGAAGTACATTTGTACAAACTTTTTTCACAAACACCCGTATCACGTAACCACCGCACAATTCCCCTAACACACAATAATCCTATGACGTTATCTTTCAAACTTCACTTCTACACGCACTACCAATTACGAAAGGGAAGGTGCGGTTTTTGACATGAACGGCCATGATGGTAGAGTTGTACTTATTCCTCGCGATCATGAATCAATATTCCCCTCCGTCACGCAAGAAGATCATAATTCGCACTTCGAAACAACTTCTTATGAATTACTACAACATATAATAACTGCTCTTACACGTACTTCCACGAAATATTGTGCTGCCCGCACCTCGAGTTACTTAGACTACGTAACGGATTACAAACACAAAACACCGTAACCAATTTTTTTCTGACGAATTACGATACATACTTACAACTTAAAATGCCCCTGACGATTTCTCGTGGGTCAGGGAAACATACAATTCGCGTTATATCCGTTTTCAGCCACAAAACTGTCCTATTCACAACACTTACTACACCAGGAACACGGTAGGGTGCGGCTTCCCTCTGCTAAACTTTGAAAGCCCCGTAGCTACATGACGTCACTCAGTCGATTTCTGAAATGAAACATGAAAAGCGAACATGCAGGAAAGCCATACTCTGAAAACAGACAAACGGGAGATTCGATAATGTGTAATGTTTATTTTGCTGTAAGGAGACTACTTCTGTAATTCATTAAAACACTGTATTCGTAAGCAGAGTTGTACCATTTTCAGTTCCAGTTGTATAGCCCAGTTGCGTTTACAATGAAATGATATAAAATATGTTATAAAATGCGTTTTACGCTAAGTTGTAATACGAGAACGCTCCTTGTCGTAAAAACTACCACTATAGTTCATCACTGATACATAATAAATTATTATTACCATCTGCAGAGATAAGTATATTTAGAGAGTATGATGACGGGAAACATCACACAGTATCACGGCTGCAAACAGCATATCACAGGCGTCTACTTATCAAATATGCAATATGAAATATTTCAAAATTTCTCCAAATGAGTGACGTGCGTTGAAGATTATTCTTTCGAGGCTTTAGATTCTTATTCATTTACGATTGAAATCCTCAATGACCAGAGAGGAGAACTTACTCAACCCTAGAGCACAACAGCCACATAGTGATGTACTAAAATACATTAGTGATAACTTAGTGCTCATGAATATATACAAGACAATATTACACATTAATTATTTGTTTACGAGTAATGTCATACAAAACTAGGACGTTTCCAACATTTCAAATCCGTACTCATTCTTTTGCTGCCGATGAAAAAATTATTAGTAGATCCAAATAGTTTGGCAAGTTCCAATGCATGTGAAAATCTTACATTTTTTTCAAGTACTGGTATTTATCTTTTGATTACATATTGTCAACACTGAACAGTACTTAACCATTCGTTAGGCCTAAACTGAAGCAGTGGCTGTTGTTTTGTATAAGACATTGCTGGTGTTAAATCACTTACCCTATTTCTGCCAAATATACGAGATTTGCAGATAACTTACTCATAACGAAACATCAAAAAAACTTCAAGGTTAAATGCTTTATGTTGATTGATTGTGCTCTTGGATTGACAAAAACGTATTATGAAATGCGTAACAACATAAAATGTACCGTGATGGGTGTTCGTAGTTTCAGGCTTCAAAATAACGTTACAGCCACCTTTGCTAACCGTACTGATTCTATAGTCCATTAGCGATTTTGTAACACCCCTGTGTAATATGAAGGGCAAACCGAGGAAAGAGAACGGTAAGTTGTCGATTCCAACTAGTTCTCATTGTTCTCGAGAAATGATGTCGGTTCTCGCTTTTCAGTTCTTTGTTTGTGGTGCCAATTGTTGACACAAACGTCTCTACTCCTGCCAGTGTCGGAATTGCAGGTAATGTGACTCTTATTTACTTTTAGTATCAATACGGTAAAGTTGATGCTGTTGTCCAAAGTAGTTGCGTGGCGCGGTAATTTAGATACATTGCTGATATGTCAAAAGTTTTGAGTTTGAGTCTTGTGAAACGCTTTATCCCGTTATGGCCTGGCTTTTTGTTCTTCAGCGTTGCCAATTCCCAATTTTTTAATTTAATTGTGGCAGGGTAGAATTTGTTTTAGTAGAAAGTAAACTGGAGAAATATCTTTTTTTTTTATTAAATGGGCCGCCATAATGGTCCAGTCATCGACCTGAGAACTGCTTTTGATAGAAACAATTAAGGCGTTTGGGGCTTTATAATGGTAAACCAAATTAAGTAATTTTTACAGCAGACACATTTGAAAATTGATAAAAATCCATAAATTGGGTGAGGAATATGATTTTTAACTATTGCACTTTGCGAAAAACAATATTAAGTATAGGGAAAACATAATTTTGTGGCTTGTCATTGTATATCACCAAAGTTTCAGTGCCAACCTTTAGCTTCACTGATATCACAATTGCCGTCACTTCCAGCGTTGTCTAGAGCCCCCCCACACAAGCACACAATAACTACTGCATGCTTGACAATCACGCTTGCGCAAGCGTGTTTGTGCAAGCTTCTTTGACCGTGTGTTGGGCAAATTAGCGCAAGCATCAGACTTGCACAAGCAGTTTGACGCTTGACCGAATTTCGATCATGCATGCTTGTGCAATCCTCCAAGCGTGTCCATTCTTGCTCGTGTGTGCCTAGAGCCTAGGGAGGCTTGAACAAGCACACATCTGTCATTCGGACACAGACTGTGGAGAGCGCGCGTTTATTTACATTTTGTGTCGTTTCGCTCTGATGTCGGACCGGGAAGTTTTGGAGGAATTTATTAGGTGTTACGAAAGACACCTATGTTTATGGAATATTAAAAGTAAAGAATATCACGATAAAATGAAAGAGACGCAGTATATTAGGTGCTTCTCATAAAGTACAAAGAAATTGAGCCATCAGCAACTAAAGATACTGTTATTAAGAAAATTAATAGATTACGAACGAATTTCAGACGAGAAAAAAGGAAACGTGACAGAAGGGCCTGCAGCAGACGAAGTTATAGACCTGTTCTGTGGTACTTTGATCTTTTCAGTTTTTTAAATGAACAGGAGACACCAAGATGCTCTTCGAGTAATTTACAAGGAATGGAGGTAAGTGAGATAGGTTGGTAGTGGTATTTAGTTACAGTAGCACTGTTACAATTTAGATATATACCTATGCTTTTATTTGTTTGTACTATACTGCAATATACATTGTTTTCTTTTACATTTTTCTTTACTGCTAATGCACAAATTTATGTTGCCAAAGAACTTATCCTTCATTCACAAAGTAGTTCATAAATTACTCTCTCACGTTTGACATCAAGTGGAATGTTTCCTGCAGTAGACCTTTGCAGTGGTAGCATATTAGAATCCTCTATTGTTAAGTCATTATGGAACAAGCCATGTTCTATGTCCTTCAAATCAAGAGAATCATGTGGGGCATAAGTTTGATTCACAGTACTCACTAAATAATTATGTAAAGCAACTGTTGCTTTTACCACCTTATCGATACAGCTGACTTCCAAATTAATAGCTGTGTGGAAAATCCCAAAGCGTGCTGCCAAGATCCCAAATACATTCTCAACAATGCGCTGAGCTCTGCATAATCTGTAGTTGTAAATTTTCTTTTCCATGCAGTTCAAGTCACTCTGCCGGAATGGTTTCGGCATATCAGTCCTCAAAGGAAATGCATCATCCCCTATAAATACATATGGTAGTTTTCATGAACTGTCTGCTACTTTTTTCTCTTTTGGAATGTTGAGGGTATTACTTTGTAGTCTCCTAAAAAAATTCAGTGTTCCGAAGAACAGAAATGAAAGAAATTATTCAGGTAGTGAAGGGAGACGAAAATTTAATAGTCATGGGTGACTGGAATTCGAGAGTAGGAAAAGGGAGATAAGGAAACATAGTAGGTAAATATGGATTGGGGGTAAGAAACGAAAGAGGAAGCTGTCTGGTAGAATTTTGCACAGAGCATAAATTAATCATAGCTGGCACTTGGTTCAAGAATCATAAAAGAAGGTTGTATACATGGAAGAACCCTGGAGATACTAAAAGGTATCAGATAGATTATATAATGGTAAGACAGAGATTTAGGAATCAGGTTTTAAATTGTAAGACGCTTCCAGGGGCAGATGTGGACTCTGACCACAATCTATTGGTTATGAACTGTAGATTAAAACCGACGAAACTGCAAAAAAGTGGGAATTTAAGGAGATGAGGCCTTGATAAACTGACTAAACCAGAGGTTGTAGAGAGTTTCAGGGAGAGCATAAGGGAACAATTGACAGGAATGGGGGAAAGAAATACAGTAGAAGAAGAATGGGTAGCTCTGAGGGATGAAGTTGCGAAGGCAGCAGACGATCAAGTAGGCAAAAAGACGAGGGCTGGTAGAAATCCTTGGGTAACAGAAGAAATATTGAATTTAATTGATGAAAGGAGAAAATATAAAAATGCAGTAAATGAAGCAGGCAAAAAGGAATACAAACGTCTCAAAAATGAGATCGTCAGGAAGTGCAAAATTGCTAATCAGGGATGGCTAGAGGACAAATGCAAGGATGTAGAGGCTTATCTCACTAGGGGTAAGATAGATACTGCCTACAGGAAAATTAAAGAGACCTTTGGAGAAAAGAGAACCACTTGTATGAATATCAAGAGCTCAGATTGAAACCCAGTTCTAAGCAAAGAAGGGAAAGCAGAAAGGTGGAAGGAGTATATGGAGGGTCTATACAATGGCGATGTACTTGAGGACAATATTATGGAAATGGAAGAGGATGTAGACGAAGATGAAATAGGAGATACGATACTGCGTGAAGAGTTTGACAGAGCACTGAAAGATCTGAGTCGAAACAAGGCCCCAGGAGTAGACAACATTCCATTAGAACTACCGACGGCCTTGGGAGAGCCGGACCTGACAAAACTCTACCATCTGGTGAGCAAGATGTATGAGGCAGGTGAAATACCCTCAGACTTCAAGAAGAATATAATAATTCCAATCCCAAAGAAAGCAGGTGTTGACAGATGTGAAAATTACCGAACTATAAGTTTAATAAGTCACAGCTGCAAAATACTAACGCGAATTCTTTATAGACGAATGGAAAAACTGGTAGAAGCCGACCTCGGGGAAGATCAGTTTGGATTCCGTAGAAACGTTGGAACACGTGAGGCAATACTGACCTTACGCCTTATCTTAGAAGAAAGATTACGGAAAGGCAAACCTACGTTTCTAGCATTTGTAGACTTAGAGAAAGCTTTTGACAATGTTGACTGAAATACTCTCTTTCAAATTCTAAAGGTGGCAGGGGTAAAATACAGGGAGCGAAAGGATATTTACAATTTGTACAGAAACCAGATGGCAGTTATAAGAGTCGAGGAGCATGAAAGGGAAGCAGTGGTTGGGAAGGGAGTAAGACAGGGTTGTAGCCTCTCCCCAATGTTATTCAATCTGTATCTTGAAACCTATGTTTTATTCTGTGCAGAAAATAAGTATGTACTTATATTCTGTAACAATGGAAATTTTCTTTTCCTCACAGTAGGGCAGATAATGTTCCCTGTATAAGGAACTGATTGTCATCTCGAAGTCAAAATAAATCTTTCTGGGATCACTGTGCCTGCTGTAGTGACTTTGGTTAGTGGGTATGCTTCGTATATGCTTGTGAACACCTTCTGTCACTTCAGGTGGATATTTCCGGTGATTTTTGTGGTACCCCCTTTGATCTTGCTTTAAAAACTCTTTCCCACTACCAACTTTCCTGACGATGTTTTCCACTCTTTCTCGTTTGGGTAGTCCATGAATGAAGAGAAAGGCCTTCTTACATACGTCGATGACTTCGCCTTGAATCTTAACAGAGTATGCAGCAGTGATCTTTCGAGAAGACTGTTCCTTTTTCCTTTTGTTCGAGTAGGAGTGTTTTGGAGGTGCCGTTGAGATGGATGAAAAGATGTAGTTGTTGAGTGCATCAAAATTCCCGAAGTCCCAGAAGCCACGGAATATTGTGGAAACGGCTTCTCCTGTCTTCGTCATGCATTTCCGACGGTAGTCACGTGGAGGTCCCATTTCTCTGGAAGGTACTTTTTTCTTGGTTGCATCACTCGTACACTCTTGACCCTTAAAAATAACAATGATTCGATGTCATTACAACTTGTTTATCCCAAAGAAAATAGGTGTTGACAGGTGTGAAAATTACCGTACTATCAGTTTAATAAGTCACGGTTGTAAAATACTAACTCGAATTCTTTACAGGCGAATGGAAAAACTGCTAGAAGCCGATCGGGGGGAAGATCAGCTTGGATTCCATAGAAATGTTGGAACACACTAGGCAATACTGAACCTACGGCTTATCTTGGAAGATAGGATAAGGAAAGGCAAATCTACGTTTCTAGTATTTGTCGACCTAAAGAAAGCTTTTGACAATGTTGACTGGAATACCCTCCTTCAAATTCTGAAGGTGGCAGGGGTAAAATACAGAGACTGAGAAACTATTTACAATTTGTACAGAAACCAAATGCCAGTTAAAAGATGCGGGGGGCACGAAAGGGAAGCATTGATGAGATGGGAGTGAGACAGGCTTGTAGCCTTTCCCTGATGCTAGTCAATCTGTATATTAAGCATGCAGTAAAGGAAACAAAAGAAATATATTGTGCAGGAATTAAAATCCATGGAGAACAATTAAAAAGTTTGAGATTTGCCAAACAAAATTGTAATTCTGTCAGAGACAGCAAAGGACCTTTAAGAGCAATTGAACGGAATGGACAGTGTCTTGAAAGTAAAAAAATGAAAAAATGTAGTCGAATTAAATCAGGTGATGCTGAGGGGATTAGATTAGGAAATGAGACACTTAACTGATGATGGTCGAAGTAGAGAGGATATAAAATGCACAATGGCTATGGCAACGAAAGCGTTTCTGTAGAAGAGAAATTTGTTGTTTGTTGTTGTGGTCTTCAGTCCTGAGACTTGTTTGATGCTGCTCTCCATGCTCTTGTTAAGATCAAGTATATATTTAAGTGTCAGGAAGTCCTTTCTGAAAGTATTTGTATCGAGTGTAGCTATGTATGGATGTGAAACATGGACGATAAATAGTTTAGGCAAGAAGAGAGCCGCACAGGATAGCCGCGGGGTCTATGGTGCCTTGCCATGGTTTTCGCGGCTCCCCCCATTGGAGGTTCGAGTGCTCTTTCGAGCATGGGTGTGTGTGTGTGTGTGTGTGTGTGTGTGTGTGTGTGTGTGTGTGTGTGTGTGTGTCGTAAGTTAGATTGAGTAGTGTGTAAGCCTAGGGATCGATAACCTCAGCAGTTTGGTTCCCAAGAATCTACCACAAATTTCAAATTTCCAAGAAGAGAATGGAAGCTTTCGAAATGTGGTGTTACAGAAGAATGCTGAAGATTAGATGGGTGGATCACGTAACTAATGAGGAGGTACTGAACAGAATTGCAGAGAAGAGGAATTTGTGCCACAACCCGACTAGAAGAAGGGATCGGTTGGTAGGACACATTCTGAGGCATCAAGGGATCACCAGTTTAGTATTGGAGGGAAGCGTTGAGGGTAAAAATTGAAGAGGGAGACCAAGAGATAAACACATTAAGCAGATTCGGAAGGATGTAGGTTGCAGTAGTTACTCGGAGACGAAGAGGCCTCCGCGGGATAGAGGAGCATGGACAGCTGCATTAAACCAGTCTCTGGACTACAGACCACAACAACAACATGAAAAAATCGTGTAACTTACAATAATATTAGCATAATATAATTCTCTGCTGGCTCTCAGAAATAACCATGTAAATAATTGGTGTTATTTAAGTAAATTTATATCATTTTTTGTAATGTTCTTTGATTCTGTTTAATAGCTGTGTATTTACCAACGTTTATGTTTTGCTGTTTCACTCAACTCCGATATCCGCTGCCACCATCGTTGCCTTCCATCCTTACGAGGGAGATGGGCTGTGGCATTCCATACTAAAGCAAAAAAAAAAAATGCAGTACTGTGTCTTGGGGCAATACAAAATAACAGAGAGTGTGCTGCCATTTCTTGGTTTCTTCAAATACCACTCCACCAGTGGCTTGCCATCCTCTAACAGATACGAAAAACATAAAAATCTCCATTTCGCCCCGTCTGTGGCTTATCATTATCTAGCCCTGAGCGCCTCAATTTTTTCTCTCATTGACACATAATAACATTTTAAATTGGGAACACTTTGAATGGATTCCTGATTCTGTACTGTAAATAACATAGGTCTCACATTTTCAAAGATTAGCAATAAAGTCTGATCATGAGCTCCAAGATCTTCTGTTCAAATTTCGTATGACAGCGAAAATCCCTTCTTTCTTCCTTTGATCTGAAAATAATTGGGTAGATATTTTTTGTTATAACTACCACCTTAAACCTGACTTTCTTCAGATACTGGAGAATAACCTGTTATCTCTTTATCTACCAGTTTTCTTGCTATGGTCTGTCATGCAAGAATACGAAGCTATAGACCTGACAGGACTATGTACAAAACATTTTATAAGTATATTTTCTAAAAGTTTTCGATACTTTGTGCTTCAAACAGTTATTATTATCATAATGAGATTTACCACGAAATTGGGAAAAAGTATGATTGCCAGTTTATCACAATAAACACTCAAAACTAAGCACAGAATGACCCACACCCAACTATATGCAACCGAATAGCATGAGCACTGCAAGTGCTGAGATTCAAACTGCTCTGGAGCTACCAATCACACATCTGTAAAAGCTCTGTGATGTGTTAACAGCGTATCAAACTAAGAATAAATGGGGCATAACAGTCATAACAGGCTCCGAACTAAAGACAAAGTTTATGTTTTTGTTGTTGAAGTGGGACACACAATACATCTGATCATAAAATTTTAAAACTTTCATTTTTTAATCTTTATCTCAATTACTTTTATTATTAATTTTCCTGAATCAAGTGGTTTAAATGTAATTTATTTCATTTCTAATACTTTAATATGTCATTTTAATCATTGTGTTAACTATTTTATTTTCTCTCGTTTCTTGTTTCTATCATTCTTCTATCATTTTGAATCTCTGTCCATGTGACTTTAATTATTTTCTATGTATTAAATTCGATTTAATTTCTTCCATTTCATCATTTCATAAAGAGTGGCTAGAAGCAGTGTGAAAAGTTTTTAAGGGTTTTTCAGGGTAGATTGTGTTGATAAGTAACTGTTAAGAAAAAAATTCGATATGTTATGCCGTTTCCTGGTTAATTAACACTAAAGTTAACAAGTCGGGCCGTTGCGCACGCAAATTCAAGCGGCCCGCTAGACACAATCAGCCCCGGATCTACAATATTTTCAAACCGTGGCAAAAACGTGATAGTGCTGCCAGACCCCTCTTCCCCCTTGGCCTAAGTGTGCCAAAGTGCAGTGCCACGTCTCTTTACACAGCATTCTTCTATCGTACGTCACTGTATTTCGCTCTGTGGAAGTCAAATTTGTATATTTTGTAACTTATATTCAGGGCAGTGGTGCCTCTCTTGCTCCCACTCGGCCGATTTGATGTCGTACCTACCCCCCCCCCCTCCCCCCTTAAAAGAACTAGCAGTTATTACTGGGTGGGATTATTTGTGACCGGGAGAATAAGAACTCTTCAGATAATTTGCACTTTTTTGCGTATTAACTAATAACTTTCTCTTTTTTGTGACATCACATTAAATATAGGAAACATAAAAGCAATGAAGACAAGAGACAAGCAAGACAGTACACATTTCGTCAGTGCTTCGGTCCCAGACTTTTTTTCTCTCTAAGTTTGCGACAGCTTTACAGGGCGTGCTTTCCTTTCTGCGAAAGACTCTATTACCTCATCAAAGTTCGTCAAACGTTCTGCTACTTGAAAAATCAAAATGTCGTTGACTAGCACAGAAAAAGCTGTTAATACGAGTAATACCCAAGACTGAAGTGGCTTCTCGATCTAATTACGTCTGTTTTGTCGCTTTCTGCTGGATAAAGCGAAATAGGCCTTTCCAATATTGCAGCAACTGTAACACACGCCTAATAAGCCAGACTGTTTTGGCACAAATGGTTATTTTTATCTATCTCATTTACACAAATAACACGACAGAATATAATTCACGAATTACCAATATCAAATGCCTATTAGGGCTACCGCAAGCAAAAAGTTTTATGGTAGGGAATAGTTTCACATTTCATTCACATGGTCCAGTTTCTCAAGCATGGCACTGAAAAGCAGTAGTAGTAAGAAATTATTATGGAAATCTGGAGTCGTCATATTCTTCAATATAATTTGTGTGATGAACCCGTTTCTTCTCCTTCTTCGCTCTCACAAACAATCTTGTGACCACTAATTCTGTAACTATTCCCGCCATGATCAAAAGTTATTCTCTGGTTACCTCCACTAACCCTGTCAGAAATCACCAGTTTAGTTATCCCGCGTTTATTCTCCGGTTAGACGCTACTCCGTATTCGTACAGTACGTTTTCGACGCTATTCCTAGAATAGAATTAAGAGGCTGCTAACCAGGAACTGTACAACTGGCCCTTAGTAGTGCAACGATGTGGCAAAAATTTTCTCTCAGAATTTCATTTTCTTGAATACACTGAGAAGATAATATGCAATCTTTCTTACCTGTTATTACTGTTAGTCATTTATTTCCACTCTGGTAGTCTGAATCTATGGATTTCGCTAATAACTAATAATTATAACAATGCTTATCATTCGCACACCCAATCAACCACGTAAACCAACAGCGATTGGCATTCACCCGTTCGGTTTTTTTCGGCTCTGGCCGTATAGCCCCGTCCCCTTTTCACTTGCGGGAATGAGACGCAAGTTTTCGATTCTCGGACTCTTATTTGTGCCTGCTGACTTTTATTATAGGAACTGAGAAAACGTCATTGACTTCTTCATTTGTTAAACAAATTAGAATGTTGAATTGATATATCTCTTAAAGGATGCAATATATTTGCAACATCAAAATCATAGAATTTCGGAAGGAAATGTCTCATTAACTTTCAAAAATGGTTGTTAATATGCAAGTGGGTAAAATATTTTGCAAATAAGTTGTGATGAAAATAATGAACCGGCAACAATCTCTGTGGGCACCCCACAAATACAAGTAAAAACCGCTGGTAAACGTCAATGCGGTTGTGTCTCTCTAAGCCCAGGTGTCGAAATGCGATGCTGAGCAGCCGTTTGTGGCCTCAGGGTAGTGTCAGAGCCTTGTGTAGTGGAGGCCTTGGTTTGCATCTTTCAGGGGTATGGATTTTAATGTGATGTTGCTGAGAACATAGCTTGTATGGCTCAGAACGATTGAGTCAACGATTAGATTTCTAGTAGATGTGGTCTTCGTACATGAAAACCAGTTCTAACGGAAATAACACACGTAACATGTGATACATATGATTGCAATAATGAGCAAATTCAATTTAATCTGTGGAAGTATATTTCTGCTATCTCTGGAAGGCTTAGAAAATATTTAACAAGACTATGTACCATCTGAACAAAAGTACTATAATATTGTCCTAGAGGAGTTACTGAGAACGATGGACTGGGATGGCAGTAGGAAAACGCTGACGTGTGTCTAAAACGAGCGATATTAATGTCAAATCCACAATTTTTGGGGTCTCTAGGCGTTTAAAATGTACCACAACGAATTCTTGTCCTCATGGTCGTACACATACCGAATTGAGATTGTAGTAATGTCGCTTACCTTATACCACTGACCTGAGATCGACAACAAAGACTTGTTTTTGGCACGATAATGTCCCACTGAAGCTTGTTGCACACACAAGATTGGAAGTGACCAGTTCCAGAACAAGACAGTGCTGTTTTGTGTCATACCGTTTGCTGTCACTTTACGTTTTCTGTGACATTTTGTTTGTACATTTAACATACAAATCCGAGACAGCAGTGACTCTGATACTGAAACATAAAGATACAGAAAATGGCGACACAAGCGGTCATGGAAAATATAACAAACTACAAGGATTGTTTGTGTTCATAGCCGCCCAGCTCGGGGAGGGTGAAAAGTAAAAGTTTGTCATATAACATTTATTTCAGAACTAAGAAATTAGAAAATTCACAACGAAAGCAGAAAGAGCATAAAATATTGCTGCGAGCTACGCTTTGGCAGTGTGGCGTAATGATTATTTGTCGCTGGCTTGTGTGCTGTTTGTCGCCAGTCCAAAACTAACCACCAGTAATCATTTTTTATTTAGTATTTATCATTTATGGAAGGTTCCTGAAATATCGTATGTTTGTAATGTTTGTATATTCTGAAATATTCGATGTCCATACAAATATCAGCATTCTGGACTATTTTATGTTTGAATAAGTAATTGCACTTTCTGTACAGGAGTTCAGTTATGTTCTGTCTGTACAGTGGTGTTCGTAATAAACGTCCTTTCAGTGCTAAGTGTTAAATTTCATTGACGATCCTGCTTTCAAATATGGACTTGAGTATATATACAATGTGATGTTGTTTGTTGGAGACGCCAGGTATTTCAAAACCTCTACATCGTTGTGGCTCCAATTAGGCTATGTAAAACCTCTAACTACACGGACAAGAACAAGGATAGAAGCAGTACATCTTTCCTAAGACCCATATATTCAGGAGACCAACGGATTCCAAGCCAGCAGTAAATCAGCTACCCATCAGGCATCCACCAGTGTTCTCCAGAGATACTGTTCAGGACCCGACAAAATGGCTGAAAGGATTCGACTAAATCACCAAATAGAAAATGTAGGATGACATGGTTTGTTTGGCAAATGTGCAATTTTACTTGGACAGCACAGTCCAGCAGCAGTTCGAGAACTACGAGACTAGCTCAATAGCTAGGACAATTTCCTGACCAAACTGAAGGAAACGTTCAGAGACAATCAGTAGTAAGTCTGCTTAGTGGAAGAACAGGGTTCAAAGTCATGGAGAATTGATATAGCGCTACATTCTGAATGTTTTGGCAGTAGGTCACATTGTAAATCCATGACACAAGCTGACAAAATCTCACAATTGGTGAAAGGTGTTGTAGAAGACACATACCAAGCGCTTCTGGTGAAGTGTGACAGTGTAGAGTCAGCACCCGCACGCCAGTCGGGAACGACAGAGAAGAGATGGCTGTGAGAAGACATCAACCAATCGCATGCTGACTGACCCCCCTCCAGGATGACAACACGACAGCAGCGGCCCCTTGGTGAAGACGACATAACCACCGCTCCCGAGTGGTGCCAACCGACTTCGATAGCAGCTTCATCGTTAGCCACTTCGTTAGGCGGTACATCGTAACCTCTTTCTCTAGCAGTCTCTAACAAGGGAACCTCCCCATCGCACCCCCCCCCCCCCCCCCCCTCATATTTAGTTATAAGTTGGCACAGTGGATAGGCCCTGAAAAACTGAACACAGATCATTAGAGAAAACAGGAAGAAGTTGTGTGGAACTATGAAAAAAATAAGCAAAATATACAAACTGAGTAGTCCATGTGTAAGATAGGCAACATCAAGGATAACGTGAGATTAGGGGCGCCGTGGTGCCGTGGTTAGCGTCATGTAGTCCAAATTCTAGATCAGTATGATTCAGGTGCCATAGCGGTTGACAAATTTGAGCATCCGCCAATTTGCCGGATTGCGTCGTCCCTTGCTCCAGACTGGCTCAGTAGGCAGTAACAGCACGTGTGGGCCAAGTCACGTAAACAGTTCTCTAAACAGCCAGCTACATTAGTGAATAGTCCGCCCACGGTATAGCTGAGTGGTCAGCGCGACAGACTGTCAATCTTACGGGCCCGGGTTCGATTCCCGACTGGGTCGGAGATTTTCTCCACTTAGGGACTGGGTGTTGTGTTGTCCCATCATCATTTCATCCCCATCGACGCGTAAGTCGCCGAAGTGGCGTCAAATCGAAAGACTTGCACCAGGCGAGCGGTCTACCCGACTGGAGGCCCTCGTCACACGACATTTAATTTAGTTAATGAATACAATTAAATCATGCCTTTATTGCTATTCACGGCACAAACGTCAAGATTTCCCATCCTGACAAGCACAGCGTTATGCTTGTGGCAAGAAAGGTTGCGTACAATCTGTATGTGTGCAACAGAACGAACATAAGAATTCCACCCTCTCACAAAAATCTCGTCTCAAGGCCCATGTAATCAATGCAGTGTTTTCAAAGCCTGCTGCCAGCAATAGCAACGCTACGCCAGTCCAACAAACTTTTTGTTCATTTGCATCTTAGTGGGAAACGTGTGAAATTTCAGTTGGACACGGGCGCCTCTGTTACATTGCTGAATCGTAACACACATGAACTGTTAGGGTCCTCGCGGCATCTAAAACTAGCACGCACTTGACGGCTTCTAATAGACAATACATTCCCATTCTTGGAAAATGTACTTTGCCTGCCATGTATCGCTCACATATATGAACTGTGACTTGCACTGTGCTACAATCACACGATTATAGAGAACATTTTTGGCCTCAATACGTTTGATTTGTTTGGCTTTCAAATTCAGGATAATGTATTATCAGCGACTGCATTCAATGCCAACGACAGTGTAGCTAGCTTGCTGAAAGAATCCTCGGAACTCTTTTCTGAAGGTTTAGGCAAGGCTAACAATTTTGTTGCACGTATTACTAAGAAAGACAGTACTCAGTCAGAACTTTTCTCATGGCATTCCGGAACAAAGTGGGTGCTGAACTTACAATGTTCCAAGATAGCGGAGCTATTGCACCCTAACAAACTAGTCAGTGGGCAAGTTGTAACGTCGCGAGTCAATACGCAATAGCATTTATTGCACTACTTTGCAGTACGGCTCGTAGCTTTGGAGCCGTTGGCGGTGATAGAAACAGCCGCTTGTATCTTAGGGTCTCATTAGCACCTGTCGCTAGCCTAGCCGTGGGAAGCGGTACCTGTGTCAATTCGAGCGGCAGAATATTCAAGCCCCTAGAATCTAAATAAACTATATTAAATATTACCCAATTTAGTTAAAAGTCAATTTACTGCCCTTTGTTATTAAAAAAAGATTGTGTAAAAATCTCACTTTCTAGCTGGCATACTTTCAGAGTTAGAGAAAATTATCTAAAGTACCCGAAACAGACACTTATAAGATGAAATTTAGTTAGGATTAATAACAGTTTGTCTTTTAGTATTATTTGGAATCATTACTGGAGTTCACAAAATGGCAGAACAATTTATTTGAATTTTCATAATTAAAAACGTTAACTATTTTTCATTTTCGTAATATAAAATTCAGAAAAGATCAGTATTTATTGTGTTGTGTGAGTAAATGAGAATGAGTCAGTGTGTATGTGGGACATACGAAAAAATTCAATATTATCTTATGTTAAACATTACGTAACTATGTCATGGGAAAGTGTTAAGCAAGCAAGTTGCAATGAAAAATGTAATTTCCCCACCGTGCTGATGATGTATGTCGAAGGGTACTTGCTTTTGTAAGAAGGCAGCCAGAATAGCCATTTGCAGAGTAATAATTTTCTAGTTATTTCAAGATTAGTTTTCTTTTCGTTTGGTTTTCTTAAACATTTTATTAACATTTGTATGATGAATTGACGTAAATGCATCTGTGAATGTTGATTGTAAGACAGTATTAGCGTGAGAAAGAACTCGAATTATTTGATTGGTCATTTTGAACAGCCAATCAGAGTTAAGCATTTCCTGCGCTTTGCAAGTAGTTATAGGCCCTGGAAGGAACGGCAGTCGCTGGTTAGCTATCGGACATGCAGGTAATGTTGGACGTGTCCGTCTACATTATGAGTAAAATAAAGTTATTGGTTTCTTGCGTGCGGATTGTATTGCCGTGAAAACAGTTGCATTTACGGACAGATTGTACCCTTGAACATATATCATCAGCACGGTGGGGAAATTACATTTTTCATTGCAACTTGCTTGCTTAACACTTTGTTAGAGAGATTAACACGTGTGAACTTTCGGCCTTTGTAAAATTCCGTGTGGCATGTTTCATATTCGTCTATGGAATATTTGGCGAGCAGTTTCTTTATTAGAAATCTACTGAAAGAGGACCGAATGTGAAACTCGTATATTGTAGCAGAATAATGACTGTAAATCGCGTAATAATTCGTGTCCGAGTTAAGTACATTTCTGACTGCCTTGTGTGTGTGTGTGTGTGTGTGTACTGGGTTGTATGAACTGTGAGCTGAGGACAGTGCTATTATTCGTTAATTAAATACGGGCTGATGGCAAGTGTTTAATTTTGAACCTAAAGAAATAAAAGAACTCGTTGCAGAATTTTGCCATTTTTCTAAAGAGATGAAGCTATCGTCCTCCACCCGAAATTTGTTGAGATATTACTTACAGAATAGGTTGCTACCAGAGTTTACCGGACTTTGCAAACGTAAGTATTGACGGTGTTTTTCTTTAATGCTGCTTTTAACATCGTGTGGACAGTATCTACGTATGCAGAGAAACGGGCTGGTGATCAGACGCCGTACTGAGGTAGGTGGAACTTCTGTAGTGCACAAGCCGCGCGGGATTAGCCGAGCGGTTTAAGGGGCTGCAGTCATAGACTGTGCTGCTGGTCTCGGCGGAGGTTCGAGTCCTCCCTCGTGCATGCGTGTGTGTGTGTTTCTCCTTAGGATAATTTAGGTAAAGCAGTGTTTAAGCTTAAGGTCTGATGACCTTAGCAGTTAAGTCCCATAAGATTTCACATACATTTGAAAACTTTTTGAACATTTTTGTAGTGCACAGTAAGACCAGAAACAATGAACAAGCATTCACGCCCGCAAAAACGACAAGCCGGCCCCGCCGCAAAGTCCACTGGTTTTGCTCCCCAAACCTTCACGTCGCATTCGCCTCTGTGTTGACTAAGTCTACAGTCAACCCACAGACTGTCATTGATACTTATCCATTGCCACGCCCAGAGGATCTCATGAACAGGTTAGGCACTGGTCGCTACTTTTCAAAATTGATTTGCGCAACGCAAATCTTCAAATACCACTAAATGAAGAATCTCAAACCGTGTGTGTTGTGAACACTCATTTGGGCTTGTTTAAATATTGCCTTTTGCCTTTTGGCAGTGCTTCCACATCCGCCGTTTTCCAATGGTATTTGGAACAGTTGACTGCTCAAGTACGAAACTGTTAAAACTATTTTAACGATATTGTCATAGCATGTCGTACACCTGAAAAACACATTGCAAATATGTGTGCTTTGTTTCATGTGTTATCTGATGCAGGACTAAAGTGCGGATTGGACAAGTGTGATTTTTTAAACTTGAGTTGCAGTGTCTTGGTCATGTCATAAACATTCAAGGTGTACATCCCATTCAGTCAAATTTGTTAGTCATACGTGACCTGCCAGTTCCTTGCAATGTCACATTTTGCAGTCAGTCTTAGGGAAAATGAACTATTATATTCGATTCATACCAAATGCTGCACAAATCGCAGCTCCATTGCGTCGCAAGAACGTCCGCTTTGTTTGGACACATAAATGCGAAGAAGCTTTTCAAAAACTTAGTGGCACTGCTCAGTGATCGATGCTTGGTTCTCCTTGATCCTGACAAACCAATTGTGTTGCAAGTTGATACCTCTTCTTATGGAATCGGTGCAGTGTTTTCGCATAGATTTAGTGATGAAAAGACATATTGCTTCCGCATCAAAAGTATTGTCCAAAGCTCAGTGTAACTATTCACAAATAGAGAAATAGGCATTGGCAATAGGGTATGATGTGTCCAAATTCCACCACTATTCGTATGGAAGGAAATTCTACCTAGTAACGGATCACAAGCCATTGCAGCACTTGTTTCATCCGATGAAGGCGGTTCCTGTACGAACTGACCGAAAAATTGCAAAGATGGACTTTGTTGTTCTCTCAATACCAGTACCAGGTTGTATATCGTCCGACAGCTCAACATGGTAATGCGGACGCGCTTTCACGTCTTCCGTTCGGCCCTGATATAAACTTTGATGCTTCTGCTGCATCTTGTTATCACTTCGATGCTCAGGATTATATTGGTTCGATCCTTTCCTCTGAACTATAGGAAAATTGCACAGGCCACGGGAGCTGATTCAGATTTGCAGCAAAAAATACACTCGCACATATTGACCTCGCTCATTGCATAACATAAAGAACTCTGTAGTGCGCCGATACTTTCCACGTCGGCATAGCCTCACTATACAGCGGTACGTGATTCTTGTGCATAATGACATTGGCAATCACGCGTGTTGGTCCTCACAACTTTGCAAAAGGAAGTCATGCAGTTACTTCACCAAGGACACTGGGGGATTGTTCATACGAAATAGTTAGCTCGTCGACACTGTACTTGGCAGTGTATACACCCAAATAGAACAGATGACGTCACAGTAGCAAGCATATGGGGAAAATCAGTCTGCTCCACCACAAAAGTTATCTGCTTGGCCTAAGTCGCAATCACCGTAGCAATGTGTGCACATAGACTATGCCGGTCCATTTCGGAATATTCGTCGGTTGATGGTGGTAGACCCTTACAGCAAGTTTCGTTTTGCTGTGCCAATGAACTAGACAACGTCACGTAGCACAATTCAGGCGTTGTCCTCTATTTTTTGCCTCGAAGGTTTGCCTGAAGTCAGTGTCCGACAACGGCCCTCAGTTCACGTCAAATGAACGTGAAACATTCTGTGAACGCAATGGCATAGAGCATCTAACTAGTGCACTGTTCCATCCACAGTCAAACAGCGAAGCGGAACTTTTTGTCAGAACCTTCAAGCAGTAGATGGCCAAACTTCGCACTGCACACACCAGGGATCTCGCCTCCTATGGTCCGCACCCACGAGTTGGACCATCGCTGGCGGAATTGCTTCACGGCCGCCGCCATCGGATACTGTTCCACCTGCTTCACTCTCCTCAGCATTCGGCGCCAAAGGAAAGTCGCAAGTATCGCATCGCGCTACATGATATTGTTTTTCAGGGTTTTTAGCGGCAGCCTCGGTGGGCGCGAGGCGAGATACTTTGACGACTTGGCGTATGCATGTATCTCATTTCAGGCCCAGACGGCTTGCAGCGCCGACGTCACAATCAGATTCGCCACAGTCATGTGCACGGTGATCCTTCTGTATCTCTACCCCCAGATTCACGGATCCTGAGGACAGTGCTGCCACAGCAGCCACCAGACGGTGTCATCACGACCCTGTGGGACGCCCCCATGAAGACAGAGCCTTCGCCTCCTCTGCAGCCTCTCGTCCTACCGATGGAGCTGTACCCGCCCACGCCGCAGCGACTGGCACCTTCTACATCTTAGTATGGTCCTCAGGAGGAGGACGCATACCACTGGGCATTCTCCGGGGGGCCGGGGGAGGTTTCCACGAGAGCGAAGGCCGGATCGCGGGGCAGGACCGGAAGTCTGACGTCCCCTGTAGCCACAGCTCCTGGTGCATCAGAGCATCCACGCCGCACCTGCCCCCCCCCCCCCCCCCCCTCGTTGTCGTGCTCCATATATGACGACGGTCCATCGCTTTGGGGCGGAGGAATGTTATGGCGTAGAGTCATCGCCGCACGTCAGTTGGGAACGACAGAGAAAAGGTGAGCCAATCGCATGTTGACCTACCTCCCTCCAGGACGACAATGTGACAGCAGCGTCCCCTAGGGGAAGACGACATAAGTGCCGTGTGTGACTGGTGGCAGCCCACTTCGATAGCAGATATGTTAGCCACTTCGTTAGTTGCCGCATCATAGCCTCTATCTTTAGCAATCTCTACCTAGCACAGTCTTGTATTTGTCTATTCTGAAGAAGACTGATTATTTTGTATGTCGCCCTTTGCTTGTGACAGATCTAACCAAGTTAAGTATTTGTACTTGTCTCGTTATAAAAAAACTTATTAATACGAGTTGTTTGGTTGTTTATCTAGCAAACCGAGTATGCAGGATTCCTAGGCACAACATAAAAAAGTCCCATCAACTGAGGAATTCATAAAGAAGTGCCAGTGCATTGAGGGAATGCAACAGAAAAAAGTGTATGAGAGAAGTCTGACCCACTCCCGAATGTGGGCCCTATGGTAGATGCAGAAGGCCACTGTGACCTCGCCTCTCTCATCCACCACATTATAAGAGAATAGATACAGCATTTTATGGCAACTAGAACTGTCAGACCATGCAAGCAAGATATAGCTGCCATGAATGTTGACCTGGTACTCCAGAAGTTAACTGAGATTGTTTAAGAAGAGGTGTATCAATATTTATCACTGCTTTCAATCACCATCTGGATGCCCCAGGAAGAATGGACTTGGCCAGCTCAGACCACGCAGCCATCAAATGACAACCCAATACTCGACCAATGCAGGTCCAATCAACTCCAACAGCAAGTGCAAGAAGACACATCTAGAGGACACAGGACAACATGCCAGAGTGTTTCCACTGTAAGATGCCCTGGACACATTGTATGTTGGTGCAGACAAAGAAGGCATGGTTTAGAAAACTCTTACGCTTCAGGACGTCAGCCATCATAACAGTTTTATTGACACCAGTCAACAGCAGATGACTGCAGTCGACCTGTCTGACAAAGCCCATCCCTGTACCCCAGACAAAGTCGCCCTAACCATTCCCTGATGCTGTACAGAGATACCAGCCGCTAGCCTAGCTGCCAACATCAGGAAAACTGTGCAAGGCGATCATCTGTGGTGGTGAGGCTACCACAGATGAAAATCCTCCATGGACGACAGTAACAAAGATGTCAGGAAATCTCTCTGAGGTCATCATTGATGGTCTGTCTGGGTGCTAGTCGACTCGGGGGGACTTCCTTTCCTGCAAATTTGTATGCTTATAGTTGTCAGCTGAAGCAGACAATGTCCTGTGATACCGCAGAGATTGTGCTAAAGGTCGCAAATGGGAAATACATCCAGCCAACAGGAAAATGTTTTGAAAGAATAACTATCAATGAAATAACACAGCCATTCAGTGTTGTCTGCTTAACTGAGTGTTGTCATAATAGTATTCGCGGATGGGGCGTCTTGCATGCATCACAAGGAGTCAAAGATTGTGGAAGGTTAGTGCTTCAGACTGACAATGTTATCCCAGCAAGCACAAATAACGAAGATTGATCTGGGCGGCTGTTTTCGATTGAAGGTACTGTTATCTCGCCATCAATGGGCGAGTTCCAGTTGCCAGTCGAGATGCTCAGTTAAACTGTGAAATTTTCGTTGGCTGCAAAACGCTACTCAGGCTCACAAAAGAAATATACGTGCCAGCGATGATCATGAGCATTATAGTTGGTCAAGGAGAACTTCGGATCACTGACATGAGCGGCCACAGCTCATCCTTAAACGTTTGTGCGTAGGACAGGAAGGGCAGCTTAGTGTCGCTGATGAAGAATCATACTCTATTACTAAGGACAACATAAGGAGGGAAGCTCATACGGAACTGCCTATAGGATCTGGTCTGATCGAGGAACAACATTGTGTACTGATGCCATTCTGCGGCTATTTTCTTTGTTTTCGGATCCGGAGTGGAGAAAAAACAGACCAAGCAGCCCACAGTAAAACACTGTATCAACATCAGGGATCATTCATACATTATGCAGCACTTATATAGTACGCCCCAGGCTGAACAACGGATAATCAGGGAGGAAGTCGAGGAGATACTGAAAGATTAAATCACTTACATTCAGAGAGTCCTTGGTCTTCTCTTGTGGTCCTCGCAGTGAAGAAACACGGCACATGGCGTTTCTCTATCGATTACCAACGACTGAAAAAAGTCTGCACATTAGTGATGTGAGAAGTTTTCTTGAAATGTGCTTGCACTACTGGAGATTCTTAAAGGACTTCTGTACCAAGGCGAGTCCCTTGCAAGAACTACTGCAGGGAGACGCGACATTTTCCACGAAGGAAGTGCAAGAAAGATTTTTTCTCCTCATTAAGAAGGCACTGACATCTTCTCCAGTCCTATTGTTGTATGACAAGAATGATGAGAGAGAACTGCACGTCTGCACTAGCGGTTATAGGACAGGTGTAAATTCAGGAAAGTTCCGAAACGGTGATAGTTTATGCTTCCAAACGACTGTTCATGTCCGAGATGAGCTACTCTGCAACCAAAAAATAGTTGTTTGGTAAAACATTCACTGTTGTGACTGACCACCATTGTGTGTGGTGACTGATTAGCCTGAAGGATCCGTCAGGTTAATTGGTGAGATGGGCACTGAGGTTTCAGGAGCATGAAGTGACAGTAGTATACAAATGAGAATGTAAGGACAAGGATGCTGACCACCTTTCAAGGAATCCTTTGGTGTAACACAGCAGTGTGGATGAAATGTTAGCCACAGATGCAATAAATGACATTGCTGCTAAGCAGAGGGAAGATCCAGCAATTGTAAAAACCATAGAAGCCTTGAAGGAGGAGGAGTCAACCAAAGGAGATCTCTAATTAAACAAACCAACATTGATTAAGAAAAACTATGATCCAGGAGGGCAGCGATGATTGCTAACCATCCCAACTCATCTACGGCTAGTTCTCCTGAAGGGTTTTTCCATGATGCACCACCATCTGTTCAGCTCGGATTCGTGAAAACTAGAAATGCGTTAGGCTGGAAACAAAAGATGAATTGTGCTTGTAGTGAAGTATCGAAAATATTTCATTTCCATGTATTCATGAAAACGCCTTTGAAACTAAGAAAAACATTCGTACCAAGAAATATGCATGATTTATAAATGTATAATAACAGTATCCACATTAAGAAACATGATCCCGGACAGTTTGTGTACGCTGGGCGGAGCTGCTTCGCGTCTCTACAACGCGATTTTGTGATTATGTAAACGTCTCTATGGCAACACCTCCTCATAGCTCTACAGACAGCTAGCGTTTCCACCTACAATCGTTTATGCTTCGCAGTTGAAAACTGCCAAAAGTGCTGCAAGGTGTCAGGGAATTCCTTCAGATGACTAGACTATTGGAGTGTTTTCGTAGTAAAGAATACATGTATTAAAACTTCATGAAAGATGTGGCATCTTTTCGGGTGTCTCAGTATTTATGACGTCATATCCCTTGAACTATGAGTCATACAATAATATATTTTTGTAGATACATTCGGCGGCCTGTGTAGATACTGCCTGAAAATGTGTCGCCAATACATGTACAGATCATGGTATTATATAAGGTATTAAATGGCAATACCTTGGAGGAGCTGTCATTTGTACTCAAGTGAGTCATGTGAAAAGGTTTTCGACGTGATTATGGTCGCATGAAGGGAATTAACAGGCTTTGAACTCGAAATGGTAGTTGGAGCTAGACACAGGGGACATTGCATTTCGGAAATTGTTAGGGAATTAAATATTCCGCGATGCACCACGTCAAGAGTGTGCGAGAGTACCACATTTCAGGGCTTACCTCTCACCAAGGACAACGCAGTGGTTGATGATCTTCACTTAACGACCGAGAGCGTTTGCGTACAGTTGTCAGCGCTAATACACAACACTGCGTGAAATAACTACAGAAATCTGTGTGGAATGTACGACGAACGCATCCGTTAGGGCTGTGTGGCCCAATGTGACGTTAATGAGCTATGGCAGCAGACGACCGACGCGAGTGCCTTTGCTAGCAGCATGACATCGCTTGCAGATCCTCTCTTAGTGTGTGACGATATCGGTTGGACCCTAAATGACTGGAAACCCGTAACCTGGTCAGATGAGTCTCGATTTCAGATGGTAACAGCTGGTGGTAGGGTTAGTGTGACGCAGATACCACGAAGCATATAGAGACAGCATGGTTCAATATTTATTCAGGGGATTTCCAGTGTCCTGTTGAGTCCATGCCACGTCGAGTTGCTGCACGACGCTGTGGAAAAGGAGATCCGGCACGATATTAGGATATTAGATGACTTTTCTCACCTCAGCGTAGAATTAGTAGAAAGGAAGTAATGAATTTAAATGTCATAGACTGTGGCAGTTTTTCACACATCTGTTATTATGACATGATATCTCCTGAACTATGTGCGGTACCATGATATACTTTTGCAGATACATTTAGCGGCTTATGTGGATACTGTCTGCGAAATTTATCGCGATTACAGTCAGTAATACATTTAAATGTCAGCGCGATGCGACAGTTTTTCACACATCTCATTGTTTATTACGTCATATATGATGAACTGTGACAGGTAGGTGGTTCTTACCTCACAGCGACTATTGCGTGACAGTAAGAGATGTGTGCACCAAGTTCGGTTGAAATACACTCCTGGAAACTGAAATAAGAACACAGTGAATTCATTGTCCCAGGAAGGGGAAACTTTATTGACACATTCCTGGGGTCAGATACAGCACATGATCACACTGACAGAACCACAGGCACATAGACACAGGCAACAGAGCATGCACAATGTCGGCACTAGTACAGTGTATATCCACCTTTCGCAGCAATGCAGGCTGCTATTCTCCCATGGAGACGATCGTAGAGATGCTGGATGTAGTCCTGTGGAACGGCTTGCCATGCCATTTCCACCTGGTGCCTCAGTTGGACCAGCATTCGTGCTGGACGTGCAGACCGCGTGAGACGACGCTTCATCCAGTCCCAAACATGCTCAATGGGGGACAGATCCGGAGATCTTGCTGGTCAGGGTAGTTGACTTACACCTTCTAGAGCACGTTGGGTGGCACGGGATACATGCGGACGTGCATTGTCCTGTTGGAACAGCAAGTTCCCTTGCCGGTCTAGGAATGGTAGAACGATGGGTTCGATGACGGTTTGGATGTACCGTGCACTATTCAGTGTCCCCTCGACGATCACCAGTGGTGTACGGCCAGTGTAGGAGATCGCTCCCCACACCATGATGCCGGGTGTTGGCCCTGTGTGCCTCGGTCGTATGCAGTCCCGATTGTGGCGCTCACCTGCACGGCGCCAAACACGCATACGACCATCACTGGCACCAAGGCAGAAGCGACTCTCATCGCTGAAGACGACACGTCTCCATTCGTCCCTCCATTCACGCCTGTCGCGACACCACTGGAGGCGGGCTGCACGATGTTGGGGCGTGAGCGGAAGACGGCCTAACGGTGTGCGCGACCGTAGCCCAGCTTCATGGAGACGGTTGCGAATGGTCCTCGCCGATACCCCAGGAACAACAGTGTCCCTAATTTGCTGGGAAGTGGCGGTGCGGTCCCCTACGGCACTGCGTAGGATCCTACGGTCTTGGCGTGCATCTGTGCGTCGCTGCGGTCCGGTCCCAGGTCGACTGGCACGTGCACCTTCCGCCGACCACTGGCGACAACATCGATGTACTGTGGAGACCTCACGCCCCACGTGTTGAGCAATTCGGCGGTACGTCCACCCGGCCTCCCGCATGCCCACTATACGCCCTCGCTCAAAGTCCGTCAACTGCACATACGGTTCGCATCCACGCTGTCGCGGCATGCTACCAGTGTTAAAGACTGCGATGGAGCTCCGTATGCCACGGCAAACTGGCTGACACTGACGGCGGCGGTGCACAAATGCTGCGCAGCTAGCGCCATTCGACGGCCAACACCGCGGTTCCTGGTGTGTCCGCCGTGCCGTGCGTGTGATCATTGCTTGTACAGCCCTCTCGCAGTGTCCGGAGCAAGTATGGTGGGTCTGACACACCGGTGTCAATGTGTTCTTTTTTCCATTTCCAGGAGTGTAGATAGGGTAGTGCAGGAGGAGATGAGGAACACACACTTATATACATACATACATACATACAGACAATGAGGTGACAAGTCATTGGACACCACCTAATATCCTGTCGGACATGATTTTGCCCAGCGTAGTGCAGAAACTCGACGTGGTATGGACTCAACAAGTTGGAAGTCCCCTGCAGAAATGTTGAGCCGCGTTGCCTCTATAGCCACCCATAATTGCGACAGCGTTGCTGGTGCTGGATTTTGTGCACAAACTGACGTCTCGACTGTGTCCCATAAACGTTCGATGGAATTCATGTCTGGTGATATGGGTGGCCAAATCATTCGCCCGAAAAAAAAAATGGCTCTGAGCACTATGGGACTTAACTTCTGAGGTCATCAGTCCCCTAGAACTCAGAATTACTTAAACCTAACTAACCTAAGGACATCACACACATCCATGCCCGAGGCAGGATTCGAACCTGCGACTGTAGCGGTCGCGCAGTCCCAGACTGTAGAGCCTAGAACGGCTCAACCAGTCCGGCCGGCCAGATTCGCTCGAATTGTCCAGAATGTTCTTCGAACCAATCACAAGCAGTTGTGGTCCAGTGACACGGAGCATCGTCATCCATAACATGAAGTTCATGAATGACTGTAAATTGTCTCCATGTAGCCGAACATTACCATTTACAGTCAATGATCGGGTCAGTTGGAACAGAGGATCCAGTCCAGTCCATTCCATGTAAACACAGCCCTCACCGTTATGGAGCCACCACCAGCTTGCACAGTGCCTCGTTGACATCCTGGGTCCATGGCTTCATGGGATCTGCGCCACATTCGAACCCTACCATCAGCCCTTACCAATTGAAATCGGGACTCATTTGACCAGCTCACGATTTTCCAGTCGTCTAGGTTTCAACCAACATGGTCACGAGCCCAGGAGAGGTGCTGCAGATGTTGTCGTGCTGTGAGCAAAGACAGTCACGTCTATGTCTGCTGCCATAGACCACTAAAGCCCAGTTTCGTCGCACTGTCCTAACGGATATGTTCGTTGTCCGTTCCACACTGATTTCTGCAGTTATATCACACAGTGCTGCTTCTTCCGTTAGCACTGACAACTCTATGCAAAAGTTGCTGCTCTCGATCGTTAAGTGAAGGCCGTCGACCATCGCGTTGTCCGTCGTGAGAGATAATGCCTCAAGTTTGGAATTCTCGGCACACTCTTGACACTGCGGATCTCGGAATATTGAATTTCCTAACGATTTCAGAAATGCGTCTAGCTCCATCTACCATTCCGCGTTCAGAGTCTGTTAATTCTCGTCGTGCAGCCATAATCACTTCAGAAACTTTTTCAAATGAATCACCTGAGTACACATGACAGTTACGCCAATGCACCGCTCTTTTATACCTTGTTTAGCCGATACCACCACCATATGTATCTGGGCATATCGCTATCCTGTGACTTTTGTCACCTCAGTGCACATACTTTTTAATAATATGTATAGATTCACTCATCAATCCTGCAATAATTAGATCTGACTTTTCTTTTCCTTGTTTAGAATCTGATTGTGATTCAGTTCACCCCGTAGCCGAAGTATCGATAGAGAAAATGTCAGATACTCAGGCTAGATGCGACGGCGCGCATGAAGCGCTGCAGCCGCGGCCAGGTCACCTGCATGTGTGTGTGCCGCCAAGTACTGTACTTCGCCCCGACTCGCTCCAGCTAGTATCTCAGGCTCTGTTCACATTGTACGGTTTTTTCTGTAAGGTAAAAAATCGAACGGTGACGGACTTTCAGTGGAACGAAGAAGAGCATGACCGCTTATATATTACGCGGTGACGGCAAAATACCGTAATCGTGCCTAATAGGAGCCGTCTACTGTCAATAGTCACAGCGAACGATAACGTAGTGGTGTACGTGACCAAATATACACTTTCACATTTGACGGTTTTAAATCGAACGGTTAGCGGTTAGTTGCCATCGAAAGGGTGTAGTTGCATTTTCGTTGTGTATTATCTATTGTAGCTGTTTAAATAATGGAAAATATAGATGCAGAAGTTTTGTTTAACCTTGTGGTAGCCCGACCTGGTGCTGTGGGACAAATTTCTTGACATCTACGGAGATAGAAATGCTACGAAAGATGCCTGCCATGAAGTCGGCGTGTACAACTACTCCCAGAATTTGACACTCTTGATGTCAAGGACAAAAATGCATTTGGTAAACTCCAAGATGCTACTCCAGGCGGATGTAAAATGAATGTGCGCAACGGAAAATAATAAACGCTAAAATGATGATTTGGCCCTGTCTGACTACCCCCTGAAGCAGATCTTAGGATCTCTTAATTTTGTAAATTACAATCTAAACATAAATGAATGATGGAGGCAACCCATACTACTAAATGATAAACCTTGTTGAATACATTTATTTATTATAGATTAAAATCCACCCTTTAAGTACAATTGTCTATATTTCCTAACTAAAATTATTAATCAATTGCCCAACTGTGCCCCTTATTATAACTGCGGGATCTAATATAAATAACGCGAAATGACTGACATCATCTACGTACCAACACTAGAAGACACTACTTTCAAAGATGATCTACGGTGATGTGGAACCTCAGTGGAAATAACCTAACATGATCACAGCTGTTTAGCTTTAAAGCCCTAACAAGCCGAAGCAAGTTGCGATATCACCATATGTACTGCGTCCGCTGTGTCGAAGTGTTGGTTCTCGTACTCGTCTGCGATGATGGAAGAACTCCAGCCACAAATAAACTCTTTCAAACACTAGGACGGCAGAATATACTCTAATACTGCCTTCTCCCCCTGTGTTCTACAGACGATAAACGTGAACTCCCAGACACAAGGACGGAGTTTACTCAACATAAGTATAGGCAGAAGAAGTGCTCTCACTTACTGAACGCTGCATACTCAGCGACGACTTCCAAACCGGAAGTGAAGTCCAGAATCGTATAGGTTCGCAACAGTACAGTGCCTAACTATTCTAACCGTAAACTCTCCGAAGAGCAAAGACAGCAGGTCCGTCTGTACCAACAAAGCTGATACTGAGAGACCGTCACACACAGGCGCTGACAATGGAAGACCTCATCTCTCCGCTGCTGGCTTCCCAGCAAGGCTCGGCTCCTCCCCCCCCCCCCCCCCCCCTCGTAATTCCGGAAACGAATCATATTCCCAAAACCAAGGAATATTCTCCCTCTCTACAGATTCTTCCAAACACCGACCAACCATATTTTAGTCTTTTGTCGTCCAACGCGGAAAGTTTGCGAGGAAATACCTTTACTCATACAATGGTATGCTTCTGAGTAAAAATCCGTGGAAATAACCGAACGTGCGTGATTTCCAAGGTGACGCTTCCTCGTTCCTCTCAGGTGCGTCCAAGATTTTCGTAGTTTCCGAAGTATAATCCTTCCCGTCCGGCTAAAACATTGGCCGGTCGCGACTCAATTGTGCCCCAGCACTCAGATGTCCCAACGTCCGTCTTGCTATGGGCCTTCCACCCAGGGCTTGAGTTCTGCCTGCCGTTTCATTTCCACTATCGTTCCAACCTCTACTAGTATAGGTAATCATTAATTACGCCATTCTGATAATAAAGACACTCCGTCACCTTTCATGCAATAAGCGTTAACAATTATTTACAAGGGGTACGTGACAATGTCAGTCTCCTTTATGTAATCATATATACGTCCCATTTGTCTCGCCACACTTCTGACGTCAGAAACGACACATCTACACTGTCATCAAAACTATCCGGACACCCCCAAAACCATGCGTTGTTCATATTACGTGCATAGTGCTGCCACCTACTGCCAGTTACTCCATATTAGTGACCTCAGTAGTCATTATACATCGTGAGAGAGCAGAATGTGGCGCTCCGCAGAACTTACGGACTCCGAACGTGGTCAGGTGATTGGGTGTCACTTGTGCTACAAGTATGTATGCGAGATTTCCACACTCCTAAACATCCCTATCCGACGTGATAGTGAAGTGGAAACGCGAAGGGGCACGTACAGCACAAAAGAGTACAGGCCGACCTCGACTGACAGAGACCACCGACAGTTGAAGAGGGTCGTAATGTGCAATAGGCAGACATCTATCCAGACCTCACACAGGAATTCCAAACTGGCTCAGGGTCTACTGCAGATAGTATGACAGTTAGACGGGAGGTGAGAGAACTTGGATTTCATGGTCGAGCGGCCGCTCATAAGCCGCACACCACGCCGGTAAATGCCAAACGACGCCTCGTCTGGTGTGAGGAGCGTTAACATGGGACGATTGAACAGTGGAAAAACATCGTGTGGAATGATGAATCACGGTACACCATGTTTCGATCCGACGGCAGGGTGCGCGTATGGCGAATGCCCGGTGAACGTCAGCTGCCAGCGTGTGTAGTGCCAACAGTAAAATTTGGAGGCGGTGGTGTTATGTTGTGGTCGTGTTTTTCATTGAAGTGGCTTGCACCCCTTGTTATTTTGCGTGGCACTATCACAGCACAGGCCTACATTGATGTTTGAAGCCCTTTCTTGCTTCTTGCTGCTGAAGAGCATTTCATGGATGGCGATTGCGTCTTTCAACACGATCGAGCACATGTTCGTAATTCACTGCCTCTAGCGGAGTGATTACACGACAATAACATCCCTGTAATGGACTGGCCTGCACAAAGTCCTGACCTGAATCCTATAGAACACCTTTGGGATGTTTTGGAACGCCGATTCCGTGCCAGGCCTCACCGACCGACATCGATACCTCTCCTCAGTGCGGCATTCCGTGAAGAATGGGCTGCCATTCACCAAGAAACCTTCCAGCATCTGATTGAACGTATGCCTGCGAGAGTGGAAGCTGTCATCTAGGCTAAGGGTGGGCAAACACCATACCGATTTAGGGTGCCACGAACTTGTATGTCATTTTCAGCCACGATTCCGGATACTTTTGATCACATAGTGTACAAAAAACCTTTCTCACGTCATTTGCACTCGGTCATTTGCACATAGTGTACAAAAAACCTTTCTCATGTCATTTGCACTCGGTCCTCCTCTTATGGTTCTGTCCAGTGGCAACTCTTTCAAACCTGTGACAGACATTGCATCTATATCGCTATATCCGTCTCTATCATGAACAGAATTATGGAATGCAATGTAAGCATTTACAATAACGACAGCATAGTCTGGTTGTACATTAATGGCCCTGTGAAATATGCGCCAGTTATTAATGAGAATACCAAAGGCGCACTCGATATATCTTCTGCTCCGCACAGCCAATAATTAAATATTCTTTCCTCCACTGTTAGATTTGTTCCTCTAAAGGGTCTCAGGAAATGATTATGTTATCCAAAAGCTTCATCCCGAGGGAGAAGTTACATTCGGGTTTTCCGTTCCTGGCAAACGTTTTTTTTCTGGTAATTCTTGCTCTCTATTTTCTGTTGACTGTCTCAAACTGGACTGCTTAAATATTGACGAGTCGCAGTCCTTACCAGAACTTCCCACATCAACATACACTCCTGGAAATTGAAATAAGAACACCGTGAATTCATTGTCCCAGGAAGGGGAAACTTTATTGACACATTCCTGGGGTCAGATACAGCACATGATCACACTGACAGAACCACAGGCACATAGACACAGGCTACAGAGCATGCACAATGTCGGCACTAGTACAGTGTATATCCACCTTTCGCAGCAATGCAGGCTGCTATTCTCCCATGGAGACGATCGTAGAGATGCTGGATGTAGTCCTGTGGAACGGCTTGCCATGCCATTTCCACCTGGCGCCTCAGTTGGACCAGCGTTCGTGCTGGACGTGCAGACCGCGTGAGACGACGCTTCATCCAGTCCCAAACATGCTCAATGGGGGACAGATCCGGAGATCTTGCTGGCCAGGGTAGTTGACTTACACCTTCTAGAGCACGTTGGGTGGCACGGGATACATGCGGACGTGCATTGTCCTGTTGGAACAGCAAGTTCCCTTGCCGGTCTAGGAATGGTAGAACGATGGGTTCGATGACGGTTTGGATGTACCGTGCACTATTCAGTGTCCCCTCGACGATCACCAGTGGTGTACGGCCAGTGTAGGAGATCGCTCCCCACACCATGATGCCGGGTGTTGGCCCTGTGTGCCTCGGTCGTATGCGGTCCTGATTGTGGCGCTCACCTGCACGGCGCCAAACAAGCATACGACCATCATTGGCACCAAGGCAGAAGCGACTCTCATCGCTGAAGACGACACGTCTCCATTCGTCCCTCCATTCACGCCTGTCGCGACACCACTGGAGGCGGGCTGCACGATGTTGGGGCGTGAGCGGAAGACGGCCTAACGGTGTGCGGGACCGTAGCCCAGCTTCATGGAGACGGTTGCGAATGGTCCTCGCCGATACCCCAGGAGCAACAATGTCCCTAATTTGCTGGGAAGTGGCGGTGCGGTCCCCTACGGCACTGCGTAGGATCCTACGGTCTTGGCGTGCATCCGTGCGTCGCTGCGGTCCGGTCCCAGGTCGACGGGCACGTGCACCTTCCGCCGACCACTGGCGACAACATCGATGTACTGTGGAGACCTCACGCCCCACGTGTTGAGCAATTCGGCGGTACGTCCACCCGGCCTCCCGCATGCCCACTATACGCCCTCGCTCAAAGTCCGTCAACTGCACATACGGTTCACGTCCACGCTGTCGCGGCATGCTACCAGTGTTAAAGACTGCGATGGAGCTCCGTATGCCACGGCAAACTGGCTGACACTGACGGCGGCGGTGCACAAATGCTGCGCAGCTAGCGCCATTCGACGGCCAACACCGCGGTTCCTGGTGTGTCCGCTGTGCCGTGCGTGTGATCATTGCTTGTACAGCCCTCTCGCAGTGTCCGGAGCAAGTATGGTGGGTCTGACACACCGGTGTCAAAGTGTTCTTTTTTCCATTTCCAGGAGTGTACATAAATCCATATCTGGAATCCGGTACTCCATTAGAGCTAATGAATTATATCTTTACAGTTAAAATACATTGACACGGCGTTAAACAGGCAGGTAAGATGGATATGTTTCCACAGATTGCTCCTATACAATGTTGAAAATTAGCTCTTGTTTCAAATCCAGAAGCAGTAGAGTTCCACATCATTAGCTTTGGCACTGGGATACAGTCCTCTCTCATTATGGACTAAGCTGCTCGATATACATCTTGTACTGTTTTACTTGTCGTTGAAACTCCGATTCTGTCACAATTGTAGTGTAGATCGGTAAAAGTACAACCACTTGCATAATATCTAGAAAATAAAAATTATACACGTAACTTTGAATTTTCACCTACAGTTACATATACCGCTTTATTATTGTTGTGTTTCAGGTAAAGAAGTAATAAAGAGATGGATTAATCTTCGGGAATTTTTTTTTTCGAAGCACAAGATCAAGGTCAACAAGACAAGAGCTGGAAAGCTGGAAAGTTGAAGAAATACGTATATATTGATCATCTGCAGTCCTTAGCTGAAATCTATGACAAGCGAGAGACTGTTGATAGTTTGGAACAGAGCAAGGAACAAAAAAATGAGGGGGAAGAGGACATGGATCTGCAACTGCAAGCTTCTGCTGATATTTGGGGTGTTTCTGCTCCAGTGACTAAAAGATCAACAAGTATATCACCAGTTAAAAACACAGGAAATCTGATGAGGTCGAACTGAGAATTTTAAAAGCAATAGAAGAGAGAAACCTTGAAGTAAAATGGCTTTCTTACAAAGTCTCATGCCTCATCTGAAAAACTTTGATGATGAGGAATTACTACAGCTTCAAATGGTAGTTTTGCAAGTCATAGGAAACAAAAAACATTGCACCCTCATCCATCTTATTAATTACCAGTCCTCCAGTTATCGCCAATTGCATTTTCTGTAACCTCTAACCACAACTCAGTTTCAGTTCAGCAGTTTCTCAACATCCCTAATCAATCTCGTTTTCTTTTTACCGCCAACAATTAAACATTCATGGCCAAACTCCTTGAACTTATGCGCAACTACCCAAACCTCACCAATCTCAGCAGCGAGACTGAATGTGCTCTGTCTGCAGGAGCTATACTACCCTGCTGGACAAATCGCTTTCATGGCCGCCTCATGGCAAATTATTAGCATTGGAGAAGAGTTAAAGACCGCGCTAATTGTGATCAATAGAGCATGAAGAGTCGCGATTTTATCACAATTATCGAAGAGCCAGTGTAACTTCGTAGAACTTCAATCACCTCTGGATGTGCGTTACCTAGTGAATATGTACTTTCAGCGTGGAGGGAACATAAAGGAGCACTTGGACCATCTTATTAGCGTCATCACAGCGATGTGAGGGTGAAAAGTCATTGCGGTGGTGACATCAATGCGAAATCCCGCTTATGGTGGCAGCGGTACTCGAGCTAAGGCGGAAGAAGCAATTATGGCCTTGCAATTTGTGGTGGCTAAAAGGCTGCGTAACACCCTCACATACACTGGCGGATGGGAGCGAGGCCACGAATGTCGATGTCACTTTGAGGAGCCCAGTGTTGCAGATAATGTTAAGAACTAAATGGACATGGTACATGATAGGGTCACCACAGGTGATCATAATTTGATTACATTCATGTCGAGTGACAGCGAGTGCCACTGGGGCACAGCGTGGGAGATGCGGCTTAACCACAACAACACTGATTGGGAATGCCTGGCAAGGAAGTGTGACATTCCAACATTGTCAGATGACGGCGTAAATGAGGTTGCCAAGGAGCTGGTAAGAGCACTTACCAAGGCAGTGAAGGCAGCTGTACCAACCAGGAGGAGAGCTGTAGCGACCTCTCCATTGCCATGGTCTGCTAAACTAGGGCAGATGCGTCAGTCTGTCAGGAGAGGGAGGAGGTACTACCAACAAAGTGCCATCTGGGAGGAAAAACAGTACTGTCTTCAGCGATACCGAGAGGCCAAGGAGCTCTTTCAAAAAGAGCAAAGTATAGTTACACTCCACTGCTGGGAGTGCAATGGGGACTGGATAACAGGGTCTTAGTGCGAAACTGCTGAGGTCTTCTTCAGTCCTCGTTGCCTGATGATGATGAGCGAATGAACACAGATGAGCAGCGCCATATGAGAGCAGAGGATTGGGCTGATTATACTAAAAATACGTTGATATACACCTTTTCAGAAGAGGAGGTAGCTACCCAGATAAAATCCTTGAAGAGAGTTAAAGCTCCAGGGCCAGATGACATTGTAGTGCAGGTGATGTAGTTCCTTGCTCCCCAGCTACTTGCACCTCTCACAAGACTTTATAATGAGTGCCTTAGGCTTCGAAAATTTCCCACCATTTGGAAGAAGGCCAATGTAGTAATAATGATGAAAGGTCCAGATAAGGACCTGGCAGAGGCTAAATCGTATAATCTAATCTGTTTATTAGGCCTACTGGGGAAGTTACTCGAAAAGTTGCTGGCTGGCAGACTGGCGGTACACAGAGTGCTGTGTGGGATGAGTGACAGGCAGTTTGGCTTTCAGCTGAGACGATCGTCATCTGACGCTAAAGCCCTGGCAGCTGAGGTCTGTGATTCAGCTCCGAAAAGTACATAGTCGACGTCATAGCAGACATCAATGGTGCCTTTGCACCCCCTGTGGTGGCCCCCACTCTTCTCCTGTTTACTGGAGAAAGAGTGTCCGGGGCTATTATGTGGTTGTCTTAAAAGCTGCTGTGTGGGTTTGGCTATTGTGCCTAGTGGGCCAGTTCGTAAGAAGATAACAATGGAGTGTCCACAGGGCTCTATCTTGGTGCTGCTCTTCAGGGATATCAACATGGAGCCTTTGTTGGGCAGCTTACAACATAGCGACGATTTGCTAGAGGTGGTAGCCTATGAAGACGACCTCCTCCTGTTGGTTGGTAACCGTAGCCATGAGGATTTGGAGCATAAGGTTGAATGGGCCATGAGTTTACTAACAGAATGGTGCCACAAATAAAAAATGAAGACTGCCCCCAAAAAATCCATATACTTACTCCTAAAAGGACAATTAGTCAGGAACCTGAATGTGAGGATTGATGGCTCACGATTTCTTTGCCGTTGCGAGGCACAATGCTTGGGAGTTGTCATAGATGAGAAATGGAACTTTGCCACACACATTGAGACGGTAATGCAGAGATCGTCATATGTGCTCAACAACCTTATTGGAATTGGGCACAAAAGATTCCATCTAAGAACAAACTTAATTGAACCATATCATAATAGTATTCTTACTTCTATAGTGGGTTATGGTTAAGGAGTCTGGACACACACGATCACCTGGGTCATGCCTGTCATGACCGTGAGAATAATGCATGGAAACATGTCAGTACGTTCTGTGGGGGGTTACAGGGACATGTCCGGGCGGGGCCTTGTTGGTGTTAATGGGGCTTTGTCCCCTTGACATCAAGATAAGGGAGCAAGCAGCTTGATATTGGGTAAAAAAGGGCAAAATTGAGAGGACAGCTGAAATTATGGGTGTTCAGGTGGGGGAAGAGCTGCGGAAGGAATCCTGAGAGGCTGAAGAAACAGGCCATAGGACCTATCAACTGCTGCCCGGCATTCACTTTCTCACGAGACGTGGACCACGTACGATATATTTTTGCCGGCTTGGGGAGCGGATTACACCTTCGTGCGACTGTGGAGCGATGGAGGACACGCCTGACCACGTGGTCTAAGAGTGTCCCATACATGATGATGTGGCAGCCGAACTCACAGCAATTACCCAACTATGACACATATAACCTGATGCGACAACAAGAGACCTTCAGACACTTAGTAACCTGGTAAACGAGGTATAAACTAAGACTCTACGGGAATTCCTGAGGGATAACAACGAACCGTAGGGTATAAAAGGTGAAGGGCGATTGCGCCTATCCTATGCCGCCAGGTCGTGGACTGGCCGACCACCGTTACAGTCGGAATCCGCCATGCCATGGAACAGGGGCCGGGGGGGGGGGGGGGGCATGGCCACACTTTCTGCGCAACCCACTTAGTTTTAGTTATAGAATCAGACTAGTTAATAGTAGGGAGCAGTTAACTGGTGATAGTAAATGTAGTAACAGACTGCAACCAAGGTAAAAGTTTTTGGGCCAGAACAGTGCCAGGGGCAGACCCACTGATGTTACCTTGGAGGGCATGGCCAACTTAGTAGGTTCATAGATCTCCGGCACAACCTATAATGCTTCAAATAATGTAGTGACAGTAGAATTTAAGTAGCTTCAGTAGAGTACAATAGTAAAAGGTAAAAGTAACTTGTCCATTGCAGACTTAACTGTGACTTCACTACTTGTTGATTAGCTGCACGTAAAATTGAAATCATACGAGGGTTGGAACTTACAGTGGCAACTATTTATTCACAACCGATACAAACAGTTACATGTTTGCAACTGTTACTGTCCTTCAAAGTAGTCACCAGCGTTGTGTAGAACCCGTTGCCAGTGATGTGGAAGGCGTAGTATACCGTTAGCAGAGCCTGTTGTGTTGATGTTGCGAATGGAGCGGTCTTCTGCCTGTCGAATCCATGGAACAGTTCTGAAGCGAATGCCATGAATTGGTTCCTTCATCTTCGGAATCAAGGACTTAAGTCCGGGGAGTATGGTGGATGGTACAGTACTTCCCAGTCCCATCGACCGAACAGAGCAGCCACAACTTGCGCTGTATGCGCCCTCGCATTGTCGTGCAAAATGATGGGGTGGGTTGCGCAGGAAGTGTGGCCGCTTCAGATTGGTTCAAATGGCTCTGAACACTATGGGACTTAACATCTGTGGTCATCAGTCCCCTAGAACTTAGAACTACTTAAACCTAACAAACCTAAGGACATCACACACATCCATGCCCGAGGCAGGATTCGAATCTGCGACCGTAGCAGTCGCGCGGTTCCGGACTGAGCGCCTGAACCGCTAGACCACCGCGGCCGGCGTGGCCGCTTCTTTCGCAAAACTGGTCGCAGGTGATGCTCCAAAAACGAACAGTGATACTGTGCAATGACCATCTGCTATGGATGAACGTAACGCGTTAGGATAACACCATCGCTATCGTACACGAGAATCACCATAAATTTAGACCGCTCCATTTGCACCATCAACAGAACAGGCTGTGCTAACGGTATACTACGCCTTCCACATCGCTGGCAACGGGTTCTACACAACGCTGGTGACTACTTTGAAGCACAATAACAGGTGCAACCATGTAACTCTTTTGTATCGGTTGTGAATAAATAGTTGCCACTATTTAAGTTTCAACCTTCGTATAAGTAGGACCCATTAATTACTTAGTTGTTGGGCTATTATTGTATGATTATTGATAATAAGAATAAAGAATTAAAAAAAAAAACAAGCACCCTTACGTCAAGAAATTTCTTATAGCTAACCAATTTCAGCCATCTACAATTAGAAATAAGCGCGACCAACTGTAACCAGTATCTCGTTATTTCAGGGACTTCACTTCTGCAGAAAGTGAGGAGAACAGCCTTTCCATAATTTCGGTAGCATCTTCAGTTGCAGACAGTATTGATGTTGGTACAAGTAACTATGTATCAGTTCATTATTTAAAAAATTATATGTTCTTTGCTTTGTATATATTTTATTTTGCAATGTTATATAGTTCAATAAAGGCATATTGAGATCATTTCTGTCGCTTTTTCTTTCAGTATCCAGCAGCTTAATAGCGTGTTTCAAGAGTTCTAGTAAATGCAACTATACACAAACAAAGCATTTATTTATATTTACCTTAATGTAATGGCCAACATCTCAGTTGCTTGTACACAGTTCCTAGTTTGTGTATTTTGGCGCTGAATGGCATTCTTGAGTTTTTCATCTAGTTCATCAAATGACGCAATGGAAATTCGAAGACTCAAGTCGCTGCAGCTAGGTACGAGTTTAATCAATGTGTTAAACAACGTAAGCTACCCTACCCAGCCTGGGTTGGTGACTTACAAGACTGGGCATGCAAGTGCGATTTTCCTGTAAACAGTATGGCCCACGTATACTGACTCCTTAAACCGTGATATTATTGTCTGTCTAGCTCCTCGTGGAAAAATTAAAGCGATAGCTTTAGAGTTATTTGATCCCACCCTGAATGATGTCTTCAAACTTGCCAAAACTTATGAATAAACTGCGTCAAAGGTATGTCTCACGTTATTAGCAGTATTAGTCGCTATTGTGCTCTGTGATCAACTGATGACTTCCAATCAACGACATCATCCGAATTACCGAGCACCCGTTAGTCCGATAGTTCGGTGACATGGGATTCACTAGTTAGTGCAATACTTAGCGATCCCCCACCCTCATCGTCGGCAGATGCACACGAACAGAAGCTCTTTGTTCGCTGTCAGTGTGTCCCAAAGCGATCGGTGCCTCATGCGTTTTCCACATTGTCATTGTCAAACGATCCCAAAAAAGGTCGTGCCGTCAAATCACGTGCAGATTGCGGCTCACGGCACCAACAACGTCGCTTCCCTTCCATGACATCACCTGCTTTGCATGTCGCAATCCGGCTCACCTCACGAGTGGCTGCCTCGGCCAGCGTGCGTAAGCATCGGCCGTCAGCGTGCCACACGCTATCTTGACGGTGCCCATGGCGGCAACGGGTGGGATGCAGCGTCTCATGTTGTAATTGGACATTAATGGAACGACGGCGGATCTCTAGTTGGACACAGTCTCGGATTAAGGGGGATACATACCAGAGCACTGGTTTCCCGCAACTGTGGCCACCGCAGTGCAAATTGGTAATGTACAATGGCAAATCGATCCCGTTGCGCGATCACATCGTCGTTCAAGCTGAGTATAAAAATTCAGTTTAGCAACCTAACTTGCTAGCAGTCAACTCTCGGGTGACAACTAACATTTTTGGCCTAGACGCTTTTGCACTTTGCCGATTTCAAATTCAGGACCACGTAAATCTAGTTTCAACTGCAATCCCATCAGGCTATTTGATACATTGTGTGCGACAGTTTAAGCAGCTGTTTGAACCTGGGCTGTGCAACAGGGTTCCAGGCCCACGTATCCCTCCGCCATGTGTAAGCAAGTTAAAGCAGCACTAACCCCAGTATTGTCTAGCCATTGGGCTATGTCCATGGTCATAGTTAACCAAATGGTTCACTTCGAATTTATAGTGATTTTAAGTATACAGTTAATGCTCAAGCAAATGTCGATTTCTTGAGGGTATTTTCATTCTGTAGTTGCAATCACAAAGAATGCGTGTTTTTTTCACCATACGCGTTTCGCTTTATTGAGGAAAAGCATCATCAGCAATCTGTAATTAAGTTATTTACATTGTGATTTACTTACGATCGAAAATCAGTTCGTTAACAATACAAGTATGATTGTTTTTACTTACGGTGATTTTCGCTTGATTTCTCGCCTACATCAAGAAATGCCGGCATTTCCCGATGTAGGCAAGAAATCAAGTGGAAATCACCGTAGTTAAAAACGAGCATATTGTTAACGAACTGTTTTTCGATCTTAAGGTAAGTCAAAATGTAATAACTAAATTACAGATCAATGATGCTGCATTACCTCAATAAACCAAAACACGTATGGTAAAAAAACCACAGATTTTTTTTGAGGTTGCAATGACAGAACAAAAATACCCTCAAGAATTGTAAGGCAACGATGGACAATATGGCCATGCAAATGAAGAATTCGATGTCTATTTGCATACCTGTTCTGGGCCAGAGGAACTGTTGACTAAATTAGCTGGGCGCCATTACTTCTCAAAGACGTCGCTGACACCTACTTTCAGTTGGCTGTAGATGATCAGATGAAAGAGTTTTTGGTGATTAACACGCCGTTCAGTACGTATCGCTACAACATGTTGCCATATGAGGTTGCAAGTGGTACCGTGATATTCCAAAAATACCTTGAGAAATTCATTGAATGTATCCCCAAGAGTGTTAATTACTTAGATGACGTGTTCGCAACTGGGGCCACTTGGGAGCAGCACATGCCCAACATGAAAAAGTTGTTTGAGCGGCTCCAGGTTCATGGTCTGCATCGTCACATCGACAAATGTAGTTTCTTTGAGCCAAGTGTCAAGTACTTAGATCATATATTAAGTAAAGATGGGCACTCACCCACAGAATCATGTGGATGCCATCACTAACTTACCAGCTCCTAAAAATGTCAAAGAATTATGGTCTTTGCTTTGAAAAGTAAACTATTATGCCATGTTCATTCCCACTGTGGTCCACATTTGGCATCCACTCAATCAGTTATTTTTAAACAATGTGTTAAATCTGGGTGGTCAGAGCCATACCAGAAGGCTTCCGTGAAACTTAAAAAGTGCCTTAGGTCAAACCTTTGTTTAGCAATGTTCCATCCCCGCATGTGTTTAACACTTGCCACTGATGCACCTTATTGTGGCGTTAGTGCTGTTCTGTCCCAAATATGTAGTGAACACCCAAAACATTATCTAGTGGGAACTTCAGCCACCGAATGTACAGCAACACCAGATGTAGCGGGAAGAGGTAGAAAGGCACCGTATTAAGACTCGTCTGAGCTTTCCAAGTGATTTATTGTTTCCAACTACAGTGCCCCTATTCTTCTCCTTCTGTGTTACTGGGTTCTGCAATGCTAAGGACACCACCTCGCTGTCTGCGAAACGGCTTGGCGTGGAATGACTGCCTCAGCGACCTGTGCACACACTGCTGTGTGTCGGCCTTGTACGGCAGCGGGGTTGCAGCGTCGTTAGGATGCCAGCAGTTGACTCAGCGGTCTGCGACCCTTCCAACTCTGCGCCGCTCAGTGTTGAGCCGCAGGTAGCCAGCTGTGTGCTTCTCGCCAGCTGGCTAAGATCGTGGCGACAACAAGCGCCAACGATCCGGAGTCCGAATCTGCGGCCCTCGCCTCAAGATGCCTCCAGCATGTGTTGGAAGCCAGGACGACTGTCCACGGTAGCGAGCCGTGGAGTGGCACACCACTGGCTAGCTACAGGCCCCGCGTCAGCCTCAGAGGTTCGAACCAGCGACCCACCATGGACTGGAAAGTTGGAGCCCCATCTGCTGCTGCGTGTAGCTGGTGGTGTGACACGCCCCACCATCCAGGAGAGCTGCCACACTTGAATGAATCTCGTTAGAAACCTGCACCTATTTATATGGGGCTGTGCACCTCTGTTTTGCCATATACGCCACTTCATGTCACATACTCATAACACGCTAGGTTGGCCAGTGGACCCTTCTGCCTGTGATATGCAACATGCAAAACCACTACATATACTCTTTCAGCAATTTGACGGCCCTGTGGCCTCTAATCTACTCCACAACTGTTGGTATGTGTAACTCACTGCAATCCGGCCCGCACCTGGCTGTAACTTGTGCTCAGAATATTGCACAAAACTAAATTTCCCTATCCTATACGATGGTACCACTACAATTATGACCACTGCTCACTGTGAAGCTGGATGTCGCCTGGTGGCATTGCGGGCATGTGACATGGTAAGAAAAGTATCTAAGTGGACCAGAGAAAGATGGGGGTTCATCCTAGTGAAAATGTGGGCTGCAGATGGGGAAATCCATTGAGATAAGCGACTCTGATAAAGAGCAAATTATTGTTGTGTAGAGCCTGTGAACGACTGTCTCTGAAGCGATGAAGCTGGTCGAATGCTCACCTGCTACTGTCGTGAGCATTTACGGAAAGTGGTAGAAGAAGAGTTAAACTCCACTAGGTGCTAAGTGGTTAGACGTCCAAGGCTCTTCACAGAAATTGGAGTTCTGAGGTTTCTCTGCTCTGTAAACGAGGGTAGATGGTGATCTGTGGCATCTCTGCCTAAAGAGCCCAATGCTGGTGCATCAGATGTGCTTCGGAGCACACCATTCATTGTACATTGTGGAACATGAAGCTTTGTAGCAGACTATTCCTACGTGTTCACATGTTGACCCAACTACGTCGATAATTACGACTGCAGTGGGCACGGGACCATCAGTATTGACCATCAGGATTCGACTGTGGATCATTGGAAACGCAACGGTTCTTTAGATTAATCATGTTCCTTGTTGCACTTGGTTGTTGGTCGTCTACACAAGTGCCATCACTGAGGTGAACAGTGCCTTGAAATGTGTAGTACGCCATCGATGCAAGATGATGGGGGCAGTATTATGCTATGGATAACATTCACCTGCGCTTGAATGGGACCTGTAGTAGAAATCGAAGACATCATTTCAGCTGCAGACCACTTGCATCCATTCATGCTTGCAGTCTTTGATGATGGTAATGTCATCTTTCAGCAGTATAATTGTCTGTGTCTTGAAGCCAGAATCGTGGTACAGTGGTTTGAAGTGTATGATAGCGAAATCATGTTGATGTCTTCGCCACCAAATTCGCCTGATGTGAATCCAATGGAACCCTTCTGGGTCGCTATCGGGCGCTATCACAACATACACAAATCAGTGGCCTGTTATTTATGGGAACTACATGACTTGTGTGTAGACACCTGATACCACATACACCCACAAACCTGCGAACAAATAGTAAAATTTATGGTATGCAGAACTGGTGCTGTATTGAGTTCCAAAGATGGACCAACAAACTGTTAAGCAGGTGGTCATATTGGATAGCTCGTCAATGTATTCCAACAGCACAGAAAAACCCATTGCATTTCCATTTAAAACATTAAATGCGGTGCAGAGAAATTTTTCGCAAATTGGAAAAGAAGCATTGGCTATCTTATATTGCGTCTGGAAGTTTCACATATAGTTCTGTGGTACTAAGTTTCACCTGATCGCTGATCATAAGCCACTTATTTTGATGTTTGGTCCCTATTCAAAACCTCCCGATAAAATGGCGCAGTGGCTGCAGTTGTGGGTATCATTCCTAAGTAACTAGCATTCTAACGTTGTCACACTTTCTAGCTTACTATGCGGCCCAGATGCCAACTCTGCTACGCATGAAGTGTTGTGTTTTGCCTTAGACGCAAATAAGTGACACACCCTTGATGGATATCCAATTACGGAAATTGATTCAGCAGTAGAAACGGGCCATGATTCACTCCTCTGCAGGGTGTTGTCTGCTGTATGGCTGGGTTAGCCAGAGCTCTTTCCTAAGGACATCAACCCAGAACAGCACACTTTTTTTTCCTTACGGCACAAGCTTATCTTCACTGAGGGGCTTATTTTGTTAGATACGGACAATTCTGAATGCAGTGTGATAACTCCTCCTATTCTCCACTGCTGCACACTGAAGCTCTCCCACACCGTACACTGGGGGATGTGCAGAATAAAGGCAATAGTGTGGAGTCATATGTGTTAGCCTGGGTTGGCACCACCATTGAATGCACTGTTCAGAACTGCCATGCTTGAACCCACAACCAGTCGGCCTCATCACAATGTATCTCCCTGACCACCCCTGGCAAAGTGTATATGTTGATTTCGCCGTGCATTCTGGGAAGCAATGTAATTGCTAGTTGTCAACACCCTCTGTAATTTTCTGTACGTCGCACAGTTGGCTACAACTACTTGGCAGCTTAAAGCTGTGTCTCGTCTGACATATGTGCAATAGAGGGGGCAACTTCAACCCTAGTTTCTGGCAATGGCCCCCAATTCACGGCATCTATGTTTTAGGATTTTTCTCAATGAAATGGCACTGAACATCTGACCACCACTCCTTTCAATCCTGTATTCAGTTCAGTCAGGACATTCAAGACACAGACGTGCAACCAACTGTGGGGTAGCGCTCATCAGCTTTCTCGCCACCTACTGGTCCACCCCTGTAAATGGACGTAGCCTGGTCGAAATTTTACGTGGTTGTACACCATGCACCCTATTTTACCTGCTGCCCCCAACTCAGTGGACCCATCTCCCCCCTGCGCAACCGTATTACCACGCAGGCTCCCACATTTGGGCCCATACTTTCGGATGTAGACTTGGGTGGACCAAGAGTGGCATCATCGAGAATAGGGGATGGCAGATGTTTGAGGTTTTGGCTGGTCAGGAGCAACTGGTCTGGCATCGGAATCACCTCCAGATACAATGTGAGAGACTATCCCCATTTGCCCTCAAAAGCTGACAGAACATTATCTCGACAACCACTCTAGGGGCGAGCCAGTCCACCAGAGTCTTTCTTGCCACTACAAGTTTCATTTTCATGTTAGGCATTAACAGGAAGTCTAAAATGACATGCGATGGGAGCCAATGGAGATGGAACCGCTTCCGACCCCTACACCGCTTCTGGTTCTTACCCCTACCACCGGTGGCCCTCTCTCTTTGCCTTCAATGGCGGCTGAACACTTTTGGACTCTCATGTGTGTGGATGCCGAACCATTGGTCGCATCTCCGCCACGTCTGCCAATCATTCCCCTGCTGGCAGGCGCAAGGTGTACCGGAGACTCTGTCAATTGGTCGGGACTCAAGCAAATGGCACTACCTTCTGACCCAGCCGATCATGTTGAGGACCTTTCGTGTAGGCCTCGACGGGGATTCTTGCATCTTCTTCTCCCCTTTCGCTGCACAGTCGGTACAGACCTAGTCATTTCTGTCCCTGTGCGTTGACTGACAATGGGTGGGTTTTAGAAGCCATCTAGCGCGAGTATCGATAGAGCAAACATGTGAACGATACTCAGGCTACATAGGATGCCGTAGTTTCTGCCCACATGAGGCAGCACAGCCGCTGCAAGCGCGTTGGGCGGTGCCTCCTCCTGATGTGTGTGTACCATAAGTAGCACGTTCCGGCTCGCCGCAGTTAGTCTCTTGCCAGTCTCTGAAGCCTTTTGTTATGTGCCATTGAATACTAGAGTCGACCATGCCTGATTTACGTTTGTGATTTGGATTGCTCCCTCGACTCTTGTATACGCTTAAAATGGCTTTGCTACACTCAGGACTTGTTTTGATTATCTTCTCACTTCGTGAACTCTGCTGTCATTGACCTCAGGAGCCATCTGTTTGTTTCGCCGGTCTCTGCGTTTCCACAGTGCGAGTAATTACAAACTGTCTTCTGCTTACGCAGAGTAGGATAGCAAAGTGGCAGTCAGAACTTTCTCACCGTGCAGTTATTCCAGTGAAGCACTGGATACCGCGTTCATAAATTTGTGGTAGCATTTAAATGGGACACAGATGATTGTAGAGGTCATAACATCCCTCTAATAATGTAATTCTGATTAATAATATATTCAGTGTGTATATTGTACTAGGCTGCTAAACTAGCAGTCTCAGCAAGCCATTGCAGCAACGGGCGTCCTCTTAGCCAGAGGCTGAACATCCCTAGGGACAGACTTTCTCGTGCTCTAAGAGCTGTGCTGCGGGCACAGGGCAGCTTCTCCATCCTCTAGGCCCAGGCCCAGCGATAGGCCGCCGCTCCTGTGACCGTTGTGCACTGGACGCCACATTGGCGGAGCAGGCTGGCTTTCTTGGGAGATGGGGACGGGCATCTATCGCATTCACCGCGCAAAATAGCTCCCAGCGTTATGAATTGAAGAAATAGGTGGAACTGTGGGAGACCTCTGTCTTTCTTTACACTGTGTCCTATTCTACCAAACATCTCCCTGTAGTGTTTACTGGCCACAGGCCAGATGCGCGTCACAAAGGAATAGAGTGTGGGCGGCTGGAATGGCAGATAACATTTTCCAGGTCTACGGGAGCGCAAAACTTGAGGAATGTTTGGCCAGCTTTTGAAAAAAGGCCTGTGTGACCTTCAGTGGACATGGTGACTGTTAACCCTAGTACTGACGTAGACAGCGGGACACTTAATGATTGGACAGGGCCTAAAAAGTGGACAGAGTGGGAGAGTGGGAGACTGGCTGCATTTTTTCAAGAAATGGGAGCGTGTACGAGCTCGCACTGGTGTGAGCTATAACCTTTTTCGAGAATGGGAGTTTGCTACCAGATTGTTAGTATTTTGCTTAATCTGGAGAAATTAGAGAACGGCTAGCGGGTAAATAAACTTTTCAGAGGAGAGAGGGCAAAGATTGTAACGAAGCACACCATTGGAAGCTCGTCTAACAAACTCTCTGATTGACAAACCGATGCTTTTCTGTGAAACCTCCACAGAGAACTCAGGGCAGCGTCGTTTCTCAACATTTCTTCTTCGAGTCGTTTTGGAGGCACTTTGTTTCATACTTCATTGAGGACTTCTTCACAAGGCTTCTACGCAAACTCTTCCGTTTGGGCTCCTGCACGAGAACGCAGCTCGTTGTCTGCGGCTACTTAGGTTGCAGAGACCTCTTTGTTGGCTCTTCTAGACTTCACTTAGGCGCGTCTTCATCTACAGTGGTTGCAGCCTACCTTTTCATAACACAGAACTATGGTAAGCTCACGCAACTTGAGTGTGCCGGCCGCGGTGGTCTAGCGGTTCTAGGCGCTGAGTCCGGAGCCGCGCGACTGCTACGGTCGCAGGTTCGAATCCTGCCTCGGGCATGGATGTGTGTGATGTCCTTAAGTTAGTTAGGTTTAAGTAGTTCTAAGTTCTAGGGGACTGATGACCATAGATGTTAAGTCCCATAGTGCTCAGAGTTGGTAGTCCATTTCGTGGTTTTCGGATAAACAGTGCTCTGCGACCGCCGACATGTTGGGGTACCCAAGTCGAGTGTGCCTGTGATGTTCTCGGCAACGATCTTCGATCGTGCGCACTGTCTGTCCAAAATAAATCTTCCCACACTGACACAGAATCCGGTATATGCCAGGCTTCCGCAAACCGAATCGTCTTTGACACTTCCCAATAATGCTCGCGTTTTTTGTTTTTGGTGGGCAAAAGACAGTTCCTACTCCGTGTTTCCTCAATACTCGTCCTATTTTCCCCGATAGTGCGCCAGTGTACGGTATACAGGCAGTGGCTATCTCTTTTTCCGTGACTTCTTCCGTCTCTACACGCTGTACTGTAGGGGTGGGGCAGAGAGCGCTTCCGATCTGCCATTCTGAGTACCCGTTTTTCCGGAATACAGTTTTGAGGTGTTCCAGCTCTTGGGGCAGACTCTCTGCGTCAGAGATGGTGCGCGCCCTGTGCACCAGTGTTTTTAGCACCCCATTCCTCTGCGCAGGGTGGTGGCAGCTATCCACTTGTAAATACAGGTCGGTGTGCATTTTCTGCCCGTATACCCCGTGGCCCAGGGAGCCATCCGCTCTTCTTTTGACCATGACGTCCCGGAATGATAATCTTCCTTCTGTTTCGGTCTCCATAGTCAATTTGATCTTCGGATGTATAGAGTTCAGGTGTGTAAGGAAGTCTAGGAGTTTGTCCCTTCCATGGGGCCAGATCACGAACTTGTCATCCCCATAATGTAGAAAACAAGTAGGTTTCCGTTTGGATGGCGCCAAAGTTTCCTCCTCGAAGTACACCATATAGAAATTCGCGACCACAGGCGAGAGTGGGCACCCCAGTGCGACTCCTTCTGTTTGTTCATAGTATTCTCCATTAAAGAGAAAATACGTGGAGGTCAGAACGTTCTTGAAAAGGTTGGTCGTCTTCTCGTCAAATTTCTGTGCAATTAGCTCAACAGAATCTCGAAGAGGCACCCTGGTGAATAACGAAACAACGTCAAAACCCACCAGGATATCTGAGTCTTTCAGATTGAAGTTGTCGAGACGTTTTACGAAATCCACGGAACTACGAACATGATGAGGGCATTTACCCACATAAAGGCTTAGTAATTCTGCCAGGTATTTGGCAAGCAAATATGTAGGTGCCCTAATGTTGCTGACACACCTGAACTCCATACATCCGAACATCAAATTCAATACGGAGACCGAAGCAGAAGGAAGATTACCATTCCTGGACGTCATGGTCAAAACAAAAGTGGATGGCACCCTGGGCCACGTGGTATACAAGAAGAAAACGCACACCGACCTGTAGTTGCAAGCAGATAACTGCCACTACTCTGCGCACAGGAATGGGGTGCTAAAAACACTGGTGCACAGGGCGTGCACCATCTCCGACGCAGAGAGTCAGCCCCAAGAGCTGGAACACCTCAAAACTGTATTCCGGAAGAACGGGTACTCAGAATGGCAGATCAGACGCGTTCTCCGCCCCACCTCTACAGTACAGTGCGTAGAGACGGAAGAAGTCACGGAGAAAGAGAGAGCCACTGTCAATGTGGGAAGACTTATATTGGACAGACAGTGCACACCATCGAAAATCGTTGCCGAGAATATCAGAGGCACACTCGACTTGGGTACCCCAACAAGTCGACGCTCGCAGAGCACTGTTTGTCCGAAAATCACAAAATGGATTACCAACATACCAGGGTCTTGGCACAGACATCTAAATGCTGGGACAGCGTCGTTAGAGAGGATATCGAAATTCGTACCAGGGACCGACTCATCAACCGGGAATGCGGCTACAACCTCAGAAAGGCATGGGAAGCAGCATTGTGTCTAATTAAAAAGACGCTCAGCAAAGGAAACGAACGGGCGACTATGGCGGACGAGGCAATTACACCGACGCCACCACAGACGCCGACACCAGCGTCTCACCGACAGCTGACGCGTGGGTGCGGATCATGGAGAGAACGCCTCGCGAGGGGAGGGGATTTAAGACGGCCGCCCGCCCTCAAGAGCTCAGTTCGGCAGCGCACCTGACGATGGCGACATGTCTGATCACCGAAATATTGTGCCCGTTGGACACTATGGAACCGGCAGTACACCCGTGTACAGTTGGAGCAAGAAATACGCCGGGAGAAACTGAAGAATCACACTGTGGAATATTGTCCCATTCCTCCACAGTGGCCTCTTTGATGAACTGTAAGATCTTCGGTGGGACAGAACGGTTGCGTGCCGCTCGCTTTAGAATGGCCCATGCGTTCTCAATTCAGTTGTGGTCTCGAGAATATGGTGGCAAGTCTATCCGACTGATTCTCTATTCCACTAGGAAGGATTCACAAGATTGTGACGATGGGAGCGCGCATTGCCGTCCATCAGCTTGAATCTCACACCAAATGGAGTGACAATGCGTGCATTCATGTCGTCCTAATATTTCACACCAGTCATCGTCCCATGTATTGGCACAAGGGGTGTTCTGCGGCCATAGATGATTCTACCCCAAAGTATGACTGAACAGCATTGCTGAGGATGGCGGTACGATTCAGCTAGAGTGTAAAGGTTGTCCTCGTCGCTTCTACACACGAATATCAGTATTGTCAGGGTGGAGACTTATTTGGGTCTCATCAGAAGAAAACGTTGTGTCCTACTGTTGCCTACTCCACAAAGACAGGTTTCGTGCCCATGCGACACAAGTTCCTCTCCGAATCCGATTTTGTGGAGGAGCCTTGAGAGGTCTCCTGGCACGTAATCCCTGCTCATGGTGCCTGCACTCCTGTAGTTGTTTGAAACTGCCGCCATAGATGTGTAGCATTGTGTTGATTTCTGCTAGTTGTTATACGCAGATATCAGTCCTGCACACCTACTGTTTTCCTCCCGTGACCACTTCTGTGACGATACTCAACTTCTCCTGTCGATAGAAACTTGTTCCAGATTCTAGAGATATCATTTTGACTAACAGCAACATTCGCTGCGACGTCCACCTTTCTCATTTCCTGTTCCATTAGAGCGATTATTCGGAGCCTCTAGTAGTAAGTTATTCTAAAGCAAGACCAGTCCCTTGATGACACACAGCACCAGTACTGCAATGTTTACAAGTGATACTGTTGCCATGAACTGTACATATTGCCACCTCACGGTAGAAACATGGACTGTTTCAGCTAGAATTACGTGACAAACAAAGCAGTGTACTGATATCACAACATATTTCCGGATCACAAGGTTCATTATTAAAGCTTCGGCAATATACAACATTTATTTTGACCTCTGTGCGATAGGAATCATTTCCTCTGCGTCTACTAGTGGGTCCAGATGTCGTACCGCCGAAAGTTCACACAAAAAGAACTTTAATAGAGTCCTTCCACCCGGACTGTACTGTGGGCCGGTCGTTAAAGATTGTCTGACTCTTTGCTGACGTGCCCGACTTCAGTACTGAGCGAGAAGCTCTCGGCCTAACTGTGACAAATGGAAGCAGTGCCGCCATTTAATTTACTACCGTAGACCTCCTTCTGAAACCAAGTGCTGACCAAATGCACTCAACAGCTGCCGTGGACTAATGCGGACTGTGTAAAACCAGTCGCTGAAATCCTGCACTAAATCTACCGGATAGTTATTTGACGACGTACCACTAAACCTTTGCCAGTCAAGAGGGGTAAACGGTACCGTTAGGTGACAGGGAAATTAATCAGCAATTAATTATACGTAAACGGGACGTGTCCTCGCGAGCCGAATTTTCAGTGCCTGCACCGATCGGAATGGTCATGGTAGGCTCCGTCGATGTGTGAAAGATTTTCTTGTGTTCGTACTTTCTACTTCAGTGACCACTATTTGAAGCGGACGAGAGTTCAGAGGACCCCAGCTGATGACAGCTGCGGCGGCGCAGTGCGACCGCCGGCGCCCAGCCCAGCAAATGCTTGTTGTCACACCAAGCCGGGCCCACTTGGTCTGTGGCGCGTCGACTTTGAATTGCTTCCTGGTCTACGGAGCTTGCCTGTGGTTCAGCCAACAGTGACATGGCCACACTCCTTTAATTAATCCGTCGTTCAGCCGCGACATTCAAAACTCCACAACTTATTTGTTATATATTTTTTCTACTTCTAAGCACTGCTCAGCAGTCTGTTCTTCACACTCGCTTCGAGTTCTTCCAACTGTTTTTCAGTTAAGAAACAATATCACATAGCAATACGGTGTGACCAGATATTACAGATTTTGTTACCCCCACGCTTTCGTTTAGTGACTACGTTGGACATCTGATCATCAACCTGACTAGCTTTTCCACTGTACTATTCTCTGAAAGAACTGTGTCACATATCTCACCCCACTCCTTAAAGGCTAAGATCTGGGCTTCAATTTGACACGACTTGGTTACAGCGGGCTTGGAGAACCACAGAAAAAGAGTTACTAAATGGTCCAAATGGCTCTAAGCGCTATGGGATTTAAAATCTGATGTCATCAGTCCCCTAGACTTAGAACTACTTAAACCTAACTAACCTAAGGACATCAAACACTTCCATGCCAGTGGCAGGATTCGAACCTGCGACGGTATCAGCAGCGCGGTTCCGGACTGAAGCGCCTAGAACCGCTCGGCCACAGCGGCTGGCTAAAAGGGGTTACTAACACCTTCCATTTTCTGCTCAATCTCTGTAATTAATCCTGCAATCAGTTTTACACTTTGCTCATCTGACATTGATAAGTTGACATTTTGAGCTTCTAAACCTCGCGACAGTTCTCCCCTTATTCCTGTCATCAAGCGCCCACAGACAGTTTGCATCTCGATAGCAGCAACAGCTGGTTGCAAATAGGTACTCCACTTTCGATGATCTCCGACTGCTATCGGAGGTGTTGGTGATCGGGCGTCCACGCGTTGTCGGCGTGCTGTGACTCGTCGTTGTCGTTGGTGGCGGCGGTAATGTCGTCGACGTTGTTGACGAAGTCGTCGAGGTCGGTGTCGGCGGAGCAGCAAAGGCATCGGGGATGGCGGGTTCGGCTCGTGTCTTAACCACAGCTGATGTGCCGGCCGGCGCATTGACGCTTCGAAACGAAGCTGGCGTCGGCGGCGGGGCCAGTTCTTCCGTAGGCGGCGGGTTAGGAGAGCACGCCTTGGATCTATCCTCTCTGCCACGCTGTTTTTCGAGCTGCCTATCCGATTATGCAAGCACTTCCTCGTGGCTAACTTGTTGCAACAAGTAACGACTGGAAATTACTCTCTCTAGCGTGATAGGATAACAACAGAAAAATGATCGCTACCCAGAGTAGAGGAAGAGATTAGTGCGAAATGGATTGTTATCCTGTCATCACTAAGGGGTTGGCCAAGCGTGGCTAAAGTCGCACTAGGGGTGATCTTTCCGAAGTCTACTGGAATGTATTGTGAGTCTGCAATTAACGAAATCACTATCGGTCGTATCACGTTTCGGCAAGTTTGTAGCTTGTTTGTTTCTTTTCTCTTTGGGTGGATTGAAATTATAGAAATAAATGAGTTCTGCCTGTCACTGTCTTCCCTACAATCAGGTTAGATAGACCTGACCTGATGATCTGCAGCTCTCTGGACCATGATGGCATTGGATTATTCTACATGTACTGCAGGGATTTCGATTGCTTATTGAAACTAATTCGTTAATGAAGACGACAGGGGAGCCCACAGACAAGTAACAGACAGGTAATTACATTATTGTAGTATTTATTTATTTATTGTATGGATATACATATAAAATACACAGAAATATTTTGAAAATAAAGTAGAAAAGGAATAGGCAAGACCTCTAGTCTCAGTTGATCTTATAGAGTGACGTCAAGAGAGTCTGTCGAACCCAAAGTTGTTGGAGAGGCACTGAAGATATCTTTCATGTCTCCAGTGAAACAACTCTTGTGACATTCGTCTACAGTGTGGTCAATGGTCTGCTCTGAAGCTTCTCAGTCTCACGTTGGGGAACCTGACAGCCCCCATTTGGACATGAAGGACTTAGTCTTCTGTGTTGACATCGAATTCTGTTTGGTTGACACCAGTTTCTTCTAGGCTGCTGCAAGCCTGATAGAACTATGGGGCCCTCGAGGCCATGAAAAGCTGTGCTGGTGCTGTCTCACGACAAACCTCGGTAATCTGGACTGGTTGGATCTCACGAGCTGTGCAGAATGGTTTCCTTGAGTTGATATACAGGCTGGATGGACTGAGCACAATTTTCTGGAGAGGTAGTCTTTGGAAAAATTGTTTTTCCACTCACAGGTCACTGCTTCTTGTCGTCTTAAGTGTGACAGAGCAATGATACTGTAGCAGACCAACCATATTTCGTAATACAGCAAATTTGAAGAGTTAGCAAGAGGACTGCAGCATCACCAGCCACAGGTGTTGTGCTTCACAAAATGTAACAATGTGTCGCACTTCTGTGAAGCAGGCCAACATGGTGCTGTGTGGAAATAATTAACGCATAAGTAATGAAGCAACAAGGTGTCACAAGCCTTTCCACACTGGTGGCTGCCGAAATGTTTAATGTATGAACCAAAATGCATAGCGCATACCAAACATGTGTATATTGGAAGAGTATGTATACCCAAACCACCTTACTAAATTCACTTCTGTCAGCACTACAGGTCTACCATTATAGGGAGAAGTGTCGCCTAGCCACTGTATGGGCTGCTGATTGAGGACCACATTTCACATCCATGCTGGGGCAGCCCACACTGAAGCTGTACGGTCCTGCAGCCATCGCTACAGTGGGAAACTCTGGACCAGAGTAGCAGCTCAGTGGCTCACTCCCCACTGCATCACCAGTCTGCCAGTAGCGGAACAACCTGCACACCACCCCACTCTCCATTGTTGCCAGATGTATCCAAGATGGTGGCGATGACGTCATCCAAGATGGCGGCGTGTAGACTTGGCAACAGTGCATGGCATCATCCAAGCTGGTGGCCATGACATCATTCAAGATGGCTGATTTTGGTAGGAAGGTAGGTCAATTGGGCTACCTCCACTAACCCAACCCCGCCTACCCTAGAAAACGGTGGGCAGTTCAAATTCCATTAGGACAATGGAATGCACCTAAGAAAATGGTGGGAAAATAGGTGACATGGGCTGCCTCCACTAACCTAAATCATCCGACCGCCACCTCTTCCTAGGGAAGTGTGAATTTTGGAGGGAAGATAGGTCAGTTGGGCTATCTCCACAAACCTAAGAAAATGGCGGGAATGAAAGGGCAGTTCCACTAACCTAAGTCATCCAACCGCCACCTGCTCCTAGAAAATGGTGGGGAGAGGACTCGACCTGCGCTGGACATAAGTCTTTATTATTTTGCATTCACTATTTATTTAAATAATTTTATGCAGTACAGCCATCCAGTATGTTCTCCACGAGGTCTGGACTCCAACTGACCTAGTACACAGTACCACCAGCAGAGAGTGCACTCATATGTGATGTAATCCAAGATGGCGGTCATGACATCAGCTGATGACCCAAGTACCATTACCCAAGATGGCGGGAAACAGTGTGTTCACCATGAGGTCGGGATCTAGTACACAGTACTTCCACCAAAGTGCGCTGTCGTCCATTCCGTTACGTAATCCAAGATGGAGGCCATGATATCAGCTGATGACACAAGTACCATTATCCAGGATGGTGGGAAACAGTGTGTTCGCTACGAGATCCGGACCTAATACACAGTACCACCACGAGAGAGCGCTGTCATCCCTTTCATACGTTTGACCACTTACTCTCTTTTGCGATTCTAATGGGACATGTCTGATGTGTATAGCCCACGTGCATACTAACATCACACCGTCTCGCCCACATGCGCATACTGATGTCACAGTGTCTAGCCTGCACGCACATACTGACGTCACAGTTCGTGTTCTAGAAATATGCTAGAGATTATAATGGAACACGTGCGACATGTAGCTGACACATTGCACATCTAACAAAGTTCTCAAGTCACATCACTATGTAAAAACAAGCACCAAGTCGAAATCACGGAAATTCTGTAGTGTCCCACAAATATTTAACGTTCACTTTCTTGATATCTTCATAGAAAACTTCCTGCCCTTACATAAACTGTTTACCAAAATAGCCCAGAATTTCATCTTTTCTGCTGTACACCATTCCTGAATACTAAAAAAATTCTCTATTTTACACTATTGGCCATTAAAATTGCACAAAGATGACGTACTACAGACCCGAAATTTAACTGACAGGAAGAAGATGCTGTGATATGCAAATGATTAGCTTTTCAGAGCATTCACACAAGGTTGGTGCCGGTGGCGACACCTACAACGTGCTGACATGAGGAAAGTTTCCAACCGATTTCTCATACACAAACAGCAGTTGACCGGCGTTGCCTGGTGAAACGTTGTTGTGATGCCTCGTGTAAGGAGGAGAAATGCGTACCACCACGTTTCCGACGTTGATAAAGGTCGGATTGTACCCTATTGCGATTGCGGTTTATCGTATCGTGATATTGCTGCTCGCGTTGGACGAGATCCAATGACTGTTAGCAGAATATGGGATCAGTGGGTTCAGGAGGGTAATACGGAATGCCGTGCTGGATCCCAACGGCTTCGTATCACTAGCAGTCAAGATGCCAGGCATCTTATCTGCATGGCTGTAATGGATTGTGCAGCCACATCTCGATCCCTGAGTCAACAGATGGGGACGTTTGCAAGACAACGACCATCTGCACGAACAGTTCGAAGACGTTTGCAGCAGCATGGACTATCAGCTCGGAGACCATGGCTGCGGTTACCCTTGAAGCTGCATCACAGACAGGAGCACCTGCGATGGCGTACTCAACGACGAACCTGGGTGCATGAATGGCTAAATGTCATTTTTTCGGATGAATCCAGGTTCTGTTTACAGCATCATGATGGTCGCATCCGTGTTTGGCGACATCGCCGTGAATGCACATTGGGAGCGTGTATTCGTCATCGCCATACTGACGTATCACCTGGCGTGATGGTATGGGGTGCCATTGGTTACACGTCTCGGTCACCTCTTGCTCACATTGACGACACTTTGAACAGTGGACGCTACATTTCAGATGTGTTACGACCTGTGGCTCTACCCTTCATTCGATCCCTGCAAAACCCTACATTTCAGCAGGATAATACACGACCGCATGTTGCAGGTCCTGTACGGGCCTTTCTGGATACAGAAAATGTTCGACTGCTGCCCTGGCCAGCACATTCTCCAGATCTCTCACCAATTGAAAACGTCTGGTCAATGGTGGCCGAGCAACTGGCTCATCACAATACGCCAGTCACTACTCTTGATGAACTGTGGTATCGTGTTGAAGCTGCATGGGCAACTGTACCTGTACACACCATCCAATCTCTGCTTGACTCAATGCCCAGGCGTATCAAGGCCGTTATTACGGCCAGAGGTGGTTGTTCTGGGTACTGATTTCTCAGGATCTATGCACCCTAACTGCCTGAAAATGTAATCACATGTCAGTTCTAGTATAATATATTTGTCCAACGAATACCCGTTTATCATCTGCATTTCTTCTTGGTGTTGCAATTTTAATGGCCAGTAGTGGATCACCTCAAGACTTTCTAAATGATTTTCTTCAGCGTTTATGAAGCTAAACTAAATCTAACAAACAGTAGTCTTAGTACCAGCAACCTAGTATTACACATAAATAGCATTCACGTTCGAAAAAATCACTAAGCTCACAGACCTTGAGCGAGATGCAATAAATCCTTGATCAAGAATATATCTAATTGCATTCTCTTCAGATGAGTTCGTAATATACACATAATGACTTCAGATTCAAAGGTTGTATTCAGTATCATCCAGTGTGTGTTCCAAATAGCATCTTCACTCATAGTATGAATTCTTTCGCTGTAAATCGAAAAATTATCATAGACTCAGTTCTCCTCGAGGTACTGGAAGCATCTGGCAAGTTCAGTTTCCAGTCACTAGGACCGCTAGTGAGCTCACCCCCCCCCCCCTGTAACATTCAACACCCATTGGTTCACGCTGAGATCACGTGATACTACGTCAACACATCTGTATAAGGAATCGCTCTCCAACAGTCTTTCTCACTCGTCCATTGTTCGTCGCATCGTTTGTTTGTTCGTGTGTGTGTTCGCTATTTCTTTTATCCCTGCAAAGATGAAGAGAATTAACTCCAACAACAACACACCAGAGTCTAGTGAGAAGAGACTTAGAGTCCAGGATACGGGATTGCAAAGTGAGTAAATAATTTCTATTTTTAGTGGGAATTTTCGTGTTTATGTTAAATTCGCCTTATTAATTCTGTGTCCTTGTTATAGTACAACTCGCTGATTTTGTCCTCGAGTGTGAGGAGCGGGCTGGACCGCAACAGGCTCTGGAAGTCCAGGTTTCTGTGTTTGATGCACAGTCGGAATTGCCTTGTGAGTATAATTTTCATTCTAATTTGTACTTCTTCTTCTATATTAGCCCATTCAAATTTTTTTTTATTTCATACTTATTATTTTTTTGTTTCTAGATCATCTGAAATAAATTCAGATTCAGGCAGAGCTGGGGGATGTTCGACATAGCAATGCTGCAGTAGATAATTGTTTTCAGATCCCAGCTGTAAACAACCGAGAACAGCACTCACGTAAGTATAGAGAAAAATATCCATGTGTGTGATCTTTCAGCGTAACTAGGCATTCAAAATAAATAAAATTATCTCTCATCCTATTACAGGAACAGCTCTAGACGATCTGGATTTACTGGACAAGCAGCTGGAGGCTGTTCATCGGCAGATACAGGAGCAGCCTCCAGCAAATAATAATGATATGGCCCAGCAGCATACTTGTAAGTGAAAAAGAAGATTACCTATCTCTAATAGTGATGCTAGTAGTAGTATAGAAACTTTTTTTTTCTCTAACAAATCGATTTATATATCTTATTTGTTCTAGTCGAGGACCGACGAGATCAATCATATCTCTCGCTCCTGTATGACAGTTATGATGATTTTTTTAACGGTGTGTTGGAGTCACCTGATGAATTGTTTATGCCCTGGAGACAGAGCGGATAAGGTAATTACTTATTGCCATGTGATCGTTATAATTCATCCTTTCACCGCACCAGCAGCGGTAAACAATGTACATAACTATTATTGTTTATTTTATCTCTACTTGTTCTTCTACAGCGGTCGCACCTCGACAGGGCATCGCACGCATACCGGCGGCAGCTAAACCATCCTCGTTATCATCAAAGCAGCAAAGCAGTGTCCGGAAAGTCATGCATCTCCTATAAGGGCGCCGCTAGTCTCCGTGCGGGAAGTGCACGCCTCAGCGGCCACGGCTGCTGCACCTGTGGGCGACCCTGTTCCGGGCCGCTCTCACTGGGAAGCGGCTACTGCAGCCTACCCCGCCACCATCGCTGCAGCTTCCGCTACCCTGGCCGCTACATCATCACTTTGCTCTCCACGGGCCGCCATCTCACAGTGGCTCGATTCATCATCAACGTCTCCTCCTGCACCGTCACATGAGGTACAGCGCTCACGCCTATCCACCTCACTAACTCCGTCGAATAGTTCTAGTTATAGAGTTATAGTATTAGTGAAGATCCAGTGGCTAGTGGCAGTCCCCTCCCCAGTCCTTTTAGTGAAGGACATCAGGTCAGTGATACCATACCTCAGTTGTAGTGCTCGTTGATTGTCGACGCCTTTGAGGAGCGAATGTCGTTCACCAGGATCGAAAACCCGGCAGTGGGGTACCGCGATTCTGTTGGATTTCTAACCGCGTGCCTTCCTGTCATGGAAACGGAACTCCTCAAGGTATTCAGTGATTCACGGTATCCCGCAATTAAATGCAGTGCTACAGTGCTATGCTTTGCACTGAATTATCGCACCCCCCCCCCCCCCCTCCAAAGTTGAGTCTGGCGTTGGAGAGACGAGTATTCATTATCTTTGGGGGGGATATGGCATGATAACGCTGAGCACATCAATCGCCGAGTGGTTTCGTAAATCCACCAAGTCAGATGAGGAAGACAAGCACATCGTTGTCGGCCCAGCCAATTTCTCAAAATTTCCCGCTGAGAGTGAGCTGCATGTAAACGTGCTGCTCTTCTCTGAAGGTGGTAATTATCATCATGTTTGAATCAAAGACATGTCCTGACTCCTTTCCTACCAACTGTCAAATGATCGTCGTGTAAAACATATTTGCTTAAGGTGCCTCAATTATTTCTCCTCAGGCAAATTAGTAGCTGTGCGTCTAGTAGACTGCACTTCCAAGGATCCCGTACGTGTTATTATGCCTACTGAGGACAACAAATTCATAAATTTTAAGATTGCTCACCACCAGGACTGATGCCCGTTTGTAGTGTATGCTGACATTGAATGTCTCCTCGCTTCTGTGACCCGCTGTGAAGGCGACCCTACAACTTCACATGCCACCTTTACAGAGAAACAAGTACCATATGCGGCAGTGTACCAAATTGTATCGTCATATAATTCCAGTCTTAACTACTACAAATCTTATGCTGGGGACAGCCCTGCGGTTTGGTTGCTCTCTGAACTGTAAAAATTTTCACCGGAGGTTGATAAGCTTTACAGCGGCAATGTTCCCATGAACAAATCGAAGGAGAATGAAGATTTGTATAATAACGCCACTGATTTTCATATTTGTGGGCTGCCTTTAGACAGAAAAGTGGAAACTCCTCGTAGGGAGCACTGTCATCTTACAGGGAAGTTCCGTGGCACAGCTCACAATGAATGAAATTTGAAGTAGCAGCTACCTAGACACATACCCATTTTCTTCCACAATTTAAGTTGGTATGACGCTCACTTTCTAGTTGAGCGCTTGACTGATTTCGGTTTGGAGAACAATCAGGACAGTGTCCTACCTTAGAGCGTCGAGAAGTATATTTCATTCTCCAAATGAACGATGCCAAGAATTACGATCCGCTTCCTTGATACGCTACGTTTTCTGCAGGCACCACTCCAGAAACTTGTTGAAACTTAGAGCGTCGAGAAGTATATTTCATTCTCCAAATGAACGATGCCAAGAATTACGATGCGCTTCCTTGATACGCTACGTTTTCTGCAGGCACCACTCCAGAAACTTGTTGAAACTCTACCTCAGAGGGGATATGCATATCACTCGAGCTGTATATCCCGCCGAGGAAAAGTATCAACTTGTCACTAGGTAGGGGGTTTTCCCATATGAGTATGTGGGTGGCATGGCGAAACTCAACGAAACCAGGCTACCCGACATAACTGCATTCTCCAGCAACCTCACAGGCGATGCCATAACGAATGCAGAGTATGAGCATGCTGTGAATGTCCGGCAGGAATTCAATATTTCCACTTTAGGAGAGTATGCACGGCTTTACATGGACACAGACATGCACTTGCTTGCGGACGTTTTCGAGAAGTTACGGAATCTATCTATGACCACGTATTCTCTGGATCACACCTTTTATTACATGGCACCTGGGTTGTCTTGGTACGCAATGCTCAAGAAAGCGAAGTGCAGCATCGAATTATTGACTGATCCTGACATGCTTCTTTTCTTTGAGCGAGGGATCCGTGGGAGACTTTTCCAATGTGTCCATAGGCATGCGAAGGCAAATAACCAATGGGCGGGTGACAGGTTCAATGCATCACTTGATTTGAGTTATATAATGTAACTCGACGTGAATAACTTATACGGGCACCCCATGCAGCAATCACTGCCGATTGGCGGGTTTCTATGGGTGCCCAAAGATGAATGCAAGGGATTAGGTGGAAAAATCATGGGGGGTATGGCTGCTGATTCTGATGTATGGTATGTGGTCGAGGCAGAACTCACATACCAAATTAGTTTGCTTGATGCGCATACCAATTTGTCACTGTGTCTAGAGAAACTAGTTCTGCGAGGAGGCTCCACACCAAAACTGATGACAATGCTAGGGGATAAGCGGATATATTTTATTCATTATCACAACCTCCAGCAATGCCTCAGCTTGGGTATGGAACTGGTTAGAATCACCCAGGATATCTTCTTCAAGCAGTCCCCCTGGTTGAATGAGAATATTGATTTGAATACGAGACAGAGAGTTTCCACGTCATATGACTTTGAGAAACATTTTTATAAATTAACGAATACTTCAATTTTCCGTAAAACAATGGAGAATTTGAGGGAGCGACGTGAAATTTTTATTAGGACCGAATGGGATGGGTGTTATGGCGTAAGAAAATGCATTGCCAAACCAAATTTTAAGTGGGTCGCCATATTCAATAAGAACTTTGTTGCTGTGGAGATGGCGAAGACTGCAATAGAGTTTACGAAACCTGTTTATGTGAGGAGGTGCATACTAGACCTATCCAAACTCCACATGTACCGCTTTCATTATGAGTTTGCGAAAACTCATTTCGCAGATCCTAAATTACTTTGTATAGATACAGATAGCTTCATCTATTGGGTGAAGAACTGTGATCCATTTGAAGTAATTAGGTGTCATGGTAATGAATTCGACACGTCCTCATATGCGGCCGATAATCCTTATGCTATTATTCCACAGAACAAGAAGGTTATTGGTCTTACGAAGGATGAGTCGAATGGATTGCCGATTGTGGAGTTTGTAGGTCTACGCAAAAAAATGTATGCCTATTGCACATTGGAAGGCGCCACCCAGAGGCGGGCTAAGGATGTGCATCGCATGGCATCAAGAGCCCTCTCTATCAAAGACTATTTGCAGTGACTGTGCAGTGGCGTTCGTGGTGCTGCACTGCAGCCACTGCATATGGTACGACAGACCAGTATTCGATCGAGAGGATACAAGGTGTACACTGTACTACAGTCTAAAATTGGTCTGTTGCCTTATGATGAAAAAAGGGTCATTTGTTATGATGGGATTGAAACTCACCCATACTCACACTACTCACTTGTAGCGAGAGAAGGGGTGGGGGTCTCTGATTGAGTGATAGTGAGAGAGAGTGTGTATGTATGTGTGTGTGTGTGTGTGTGTGTGTGTGTGTGTGTGTGTGTGTGTGTGTGAGAGAGAGAGAGAGAGAGAGAGAGAGAGAGTGTGTGTCTATAGAGTAGTAGTATGACCCTTTTATCATAGTGTAAGTATGTGATCAACAATTTAGTACTGGAGGGCAGCATGGAGGGTAAAAATCGTAGAGGGAGACCAATAGATGAATACACTAAGCAGATTCAGAAGGATGTAGACTGCAGTAGGTACTGAGAGATGAAGAGGCTTGCACAGGATGGAGTAGCGTGGAAAGCTGCATCAAACCTGTCTCAGAACTGAAGACCACAACAACAACAACAACAAGTATGTGTGTGTGTGTGTGTGTGTGTGTGTGTGTGTGTGTGTGTGTGTACTGGCCAGTGCGGCCGTGCGGTTCTAGGTGCTTCAGTACGGAACCGCGTGACCGCTACAGTCGCAGGTTCGAATCCTGCCTCGTGCATGGTTGTGTGTGATGTCCTTAGGTTAGTTAGGTTTAAGTAGTTATAAGTTCTAGGGGACTTATGACCACAGATGTTAAGTCCCATAGTGCTCAGAGCCATTTGTGTGTGTGTGTGTCATGTAAATATTTTGTGTGTGCAATATATATATATATATATATATATATATATATATATATATATATAGAGAGAGAGAGAGAGAGAGAGAGAGAGAGAGAGAGAGAATGTGTGTAATATTTTTGTGTACTATGTACACGAGTATCGTAGAGAGAGAATGTGTGGAAAAGAAAGGGTAAAACGGAAAAAAGAATAAAATTTTATGTTTATACAGGGTGTTACAAAAAGGTACACACACAAAGAAAGAAAATATGTTATGTGGACATGTGTCCGGAAACGCTTACTTTCCATGTTAGAGCTCATTTTATTACTTCTCTTCAAATCACATTAATCATGGAATGGAAACACACAGCAACAGAACGTGCCAGCGTGACGTCAAACACTTTGTTACAGGAAATGTTCAAATGGATACACGCATCCACCCTCTGTCGCATGGAATCCCTGATGCGCTGATGCAGCCCTGGAGAATGGCGTATTGTATCACAGCCGTCCAAAATATGAGCACGAAGAGTCCCTACATTCGGTACCGGGGTTGCGTAGACAAGAGCTTTCAAATACCCCCATAAATGAAAGTCAAGAGGGTTGAGGTCAGGAGGGCGTGGAGACCATGGAATTGGTCCGCCTCTACCAATCCATCGGTCACCGAATCTGTTGTTGAGAAGCGTACGAACACTTCGACTGAAATGTGCAGGAGCTCCATCGTGCATGAACCACATGTTGTGTCGTACTTGTAAAGGCACATGTTCTAGCAGCACAGGTAGAGTATCACGTATGAAATCATGATAACGTGCTCCATTGAGCGTAGGTGGAAGAACATGGGGCCCAATCAAGACATCACCAACAATGCCTGCCCAAACGTTCACAGAAAATCTGTGTTGATGACGTGATTGCACAATTGCGTGCGGATTCTCGTCAGCCCACACATGTTGATTGTGAAAATTTACAATTTGATCACGTTGGAATGAAGCCTCATCCGTAAAGAGAACATTTGCACTGAAATGAGGATTGACACATTGTTGGATGAACCATTCGCAGAAGTGTACCCGTGGAGGCCAATCAGCTGCTGATAGTGCCTGCACACACTGTACATGGTACGGAAACAACTGGTTCTCCCGTAGCACTCTCCATACAGTGACGTGGTCAACGTTACCTTGTACAGCAGCAACTTCTCTGACGCTGACATTACGGTTATCGTCAACTGCACGAAGAATTGCCTCGTCCATTGCAGGTGTCCTCGTCGTTCTAGGTCTTCCCCAGTCGCGAGTCATTGGCTGGAATGTTCCGTGCTCCCTAAGACACCGATCAATTGCTTCGAACGTCTTCCTGTCGGGACACCTTCGTTCTGGAAATCTGTCTCGATACAAACGTACCGCGCCACGGCTATTGCCCCGTGCTAATCCATACATCAAATGGGCATCTGCCAACTCCGCATTTGTTAACACTGCACTGACTGCAAAACCACGTTCGTGATGAACACTAACCTGTTGATGCTACGTTCTGATGTGCTTGATGGTAGTACTGTAGAGCAATAAGTCGCATGTCAACACAAAGTACATACTGACGAAACTAAAATGAGCTCTAACATGGAAATTAAGCGTTTCCAGACACATGTCCATATAACATCTTTTCTTTAATTGTGTGTGAGGAATGTTTCCTAAAAGTTTGGCCGTACCTTTTTGTAACACCCTGTATATGCACACCATGTGTGTGAAAAGAAAGAAAAAAGGACAAAAATATTAAAAAAAAAAATAGAAATAAAATTATATATTTATTTATTTGTTGAAATACAAAGTATTTCTATACTGTAAAAAAATATATCTATGAGCCATGTGTGTGTGTGTGTGTGTGTGTTTTTTTTAAATAGAATAGCTTTTAAGTTTTTCACCTGCTGCTAGCCATACAAGTCAGAATAGTTTTTAAGTCTATATACATACCTCACAGACCATCATGATTCTTATCGTAAAACAAAAAAAAAAAAACCTTTGCTATTGTGGACTGTTGAAATTAGATTCTACGTGTGTGCAATCCATCAGAATTATTGCAAAAGCTATGCTACTGGGGCTGTCGAATTTAGTTGTAATAAAGAAACTATCTCCGCTTTAGTTTTTAGCATAGGTTTATAAAATAAATTCATACCACTGTTACTGTTGTAGCGTTTAAGTGAAAAGTATTTCTGCATTGGAACAGCATATTCAATTTGTACCTCAAGAATACTATATTTTACCTCAAGAATACTATATTGTACCTCAACAATACTATGTTGTATTTATGTTAACTGAATAAATCAAGAAAAAAATTTAGTTACCATAAATCTTTCTTGTTGTTATTTACAAAAACCCTAACCCTATTGCATTATGTATGTATATGTACATATATAAAGCCTGTCCATGTCTCAAATGACATTAGTTTTGCTGAAGATGAGTGCTGTTAAGCAGGTGAAGTTTAATATGGATGATAACAAATTATATAGAATGGTTACATGGAATTATGCTTATCACACAACATGAACTGTGTTATGGGAACAGGAGGCATGTGACTGTGTTCGCTTCCAAAGATATATAGCAGACATATCTAAAATTATATATTTTGTGCTTGAAGAAAAGCACAGACATAGCATGTGGCTGAAAAACTGTACAGTGTCAAAGTTGGAACAGGGTTGGAAAAAAGAACACAGAGGTTGTGAGGTAAAAATTCATTTATTTCTCAGCCAACTCGAAAGTAATTTTACATTTTCATAAGCAGATACAGCAACACTTTTTGATACATGTTCTTGAGTCGATGGAGAGAAAGACACCCGTAGAATTCCAGGACTTGAATAGCGGCAAACTAATAGATTCGACGCATCCATGAGATCTTCTCCTTCCACTTCACGTAGACAATGGTAGCCGTGTGATCGAATAATTTAACTGCAGTCACCCTATCTTTATAGGGTATGACAGGATCATCCAAGTAAATTCAATGGTAGAAACGTGTCAACCACTTCGCACTCTTCCGTGTCTTAGTACACTTCACATACTTGAAAGACCTTGGTGATGCAGTGATTGCTGAGAATGTCTCTCTTATACCAGCATCTTGTGTGTACACTACAAACGCAATATCTTGAAATACGAACTGTCTACTATCACCATCATAGAAACCCTGAGCGTCCGCAATGATGTCCACACCTTGAGACGTCATTGTGAAATGCTCTAGGTATCGTACAGCACCTATTCATTTATACAGCTCGTTGTGCAACACCGGTGAGAGGTCAGTAGTTGATCACATGGCCATGTAGAACTAGAGCATACACGGCAGTGTGTTCTGGGAAATTTGTTGATGATTCAAATTCTATTCGCACATCTATAGGTCTAGATTTAATTATCTCGTTCTGTTTCAAGCAGTCTATTACAATTATCTGTCAAAGCTCCTTGAACTTATGTGGACTGAGTAGACACCCTCCACTCTCTCATTCGGCTATTTCATAGTAAGAAGCACGAAACCTTGCATACATGTGATAAGCTAGACTGTATACATTTTGATTCCACTGCAGATGTAAATTGTCATATGGGTCAACTCTGAATTGAGGTAGACTTTGGCATTAGTTAACTTACAGTTGACGAACATGATGGAGTCATTTGTTATATTAGCTCTTCTATCAGTCTGAAACGCAAGTATGATGAATCTAGCTGTCTCTTGCTGCGAAGAGGTTTTAATAGCCCATGTTTGTCTGCTCTCAGTAGGCAACACTGGGTACTCGAATGTCTCCTACGAGCGAAATGTCAGTGACAGAAATGTACCAGAATTCAGGACTTTTAAAAGCTTCAAACGCTCCTTGTCGGATACACTGTTGTGAGGCATTTTCCATATTATCTTGCTGATTGTGATCATATTCTACTCTTGAGCTCCTTCAATGTATGAGTTATTGTCCGTCGCACTCCATACCAGAATGAGTTCCTGTTTAGCGTTCTTAATAATCTGTCTCATGTTCTCAAAACACCCCATAAGCATTTTTAGAGGTATGCATGCAGTAAATCGCTTGTACTCTGCAACTGTTCTTCCCTCTGGATCGTCTATGAACCAACCCGCATTTTCTAAACTATGCAAATCTGCGAGTGATGCAGAGACGTATGTTTTAAGGGTTGATGTTATGCTGACATTGCGCGTACAGTCGATCTCAGATCCATTGAGTTCATAGCGCATCTCTTGGAACAGGAATGATAAGCATTACATGTCAGCTTGGATCCCACTGTATCGCTGCCGTCAGTTTTCTTGAATGAGCCCTCTAGATATATAAAACTCTTGCATTGAAGCGTGATCCTGATTTCATAGTTCTTGTTAAATGTGGTTGAAGCGTAACGTTTATGGGAGAAGTATTCCTGACGTATAATTCTCTCATAATACTCTACTGGACTGGTTACAATGAGTGAGGACGTCATTGCGCGGTTTCTGGCCAACTGATTTAAGAAACTCGTAGTTTGCACGGGTTATCTCTTTGCTGTTCGGTAGCGAAGTGGCATGCCATGGATTGCGTGCACTTGTTTTATACCGTATGCCCATCCTGCCTAAGATGTAATCGTACAATTATTTCCTCACCATGAAAGTCAACAAGTTGATTATTCTGGTCCACAATACGCAGCTCCATATAGTCCAATGTCTGAGCTGTCACTGGAAGGCATACTGCATTGGCAGGGGTCTCAACAATCTTATAACCCGTTGCAACTGAGGGGAAGAATCCGTAAATAGTATGAATCAGACTATCGTTGAGATAGGAGTTCGTTGCAATGTTACACTCGACTCGGATTGTGCTGATGGGAAGTGTGTCCACTGTCTGATCTGACTTGTAAAATTTACTTGTATCCTTCTTCAAAACCTGCCATTTTGTGAAACCCAGCAGGTGCCCTATTAAACCGTTCTGGTTAAAGTCAGTCGTTGCATTTACAGTCTTTATTTCAGATTTAAGTGTATTGATGTTTGCACATAGTGATATTTGGTATGCTGTTGTACGTCTCCAGTCCAATCAATGAAATATTCCATTCACCAACGTTCAAATCAATTGGCGGGAAGTAATTTGCATGCAATACAGATGACCGTTCTTTTAACATCAAAGTGTAAGACATTGCATCTGAACCTCAACTGATGAAGGTATGTTTAAAGCTCCTCCTTATACAGCATGCTTCTTCTTTTTATTTATGAATAGACCAAGCCCTTTCCTGTACGGTTTCAAGTATAGTCCTTTTCCGATGGCTGCGGCTTCCGTCATGCGGTTATGTCTTCTTGCCTCTTCTAACTGTGCTTGCGAGTTTTGCGCGTTCTTGACCGTTCGAGCGATACCTGCAGCACCACCAGCGAGGGAACCTACCGCCGAGAGCGCGGAAAACGTGGGAATGAGAAATGGAATAAAACCGCCAGATGTCTTGGGTATTTGCAGAACTCGAGGTGCTTTAACCGATCCTCTTCTTCTTCTTCCCGCACCTCTGTGCTTCAGGGCGTTTTTAGCTGCATACACCGCTGTCAGGATACAGTTCTTCAAACAGCCCTGCTTCCCGCCCTTGTCCTTCTTGATTAGTGCAGAACGTGCAGCATTCATAACTCGCTCTAAATTCATCACTACTAAACCCAACTTAATTTTTCCTCGCATGGTTTTATCAACTGCAAATGCTGCGATGCATTGACCTATACCAATATCCGTTCTTCTCCATACCGCCTTAGCCTTATCATCTAAAATCCTGTCTGCAATGTGACGACTTCATAGATCTTTATTTGCAGCGTATGCAGTGTCGCGTTCCGTACACGCTTCGTCGAGCAGATTAACCTCCTTATCACCTCGTGCCAAGCGTTTCTGAAGCTTTGTCCCACGTCCACAGTAGTTATACCCAAGGACGTGTAATTCCACTGGCAGTTTGTCTAGAATACCACCACCTCCTCTAATGCGTCTCCTAGCACGCATGTTATGCTACTGCGGTGGTTGTGGACTATTTGCCCCCATTATACAGCTTATCTATTATATAGCTTTTCGTCGGCATCAATCCAACTGTTTCGTATAGCAGGAAAACCAAGCCATTTGACTAGTGCTTTATTTCCCCGACGTCTTATGACTCTTTCCACGAGAAAAACACTCGGTTCTGAGCTTTTCTGCAACTCCTCGGTGTAGAAGCAGCCTGCAATTTCTTCGCCTTTACTATCCTTCAATATATAAGCTCTAGGATTCGTTCTTTGCACCATTGAAACTGTAAATATCTCAGTTGACCAGCTCGGTAGGTATGATTTCTCAAATGCCGTCTTTTGTTTTGAAATGCGCACCAAATCACCTACATTAAATTTCTGTCTGCGTGGATCCAGCATTTGAACGCGATAGTACACCGTATCCACGAGTTCATTATCGCGAACATCGATTGGTCTCATTTTCATTGTGGTATGTTTGGTTCGATTATATTGAGCAATTATTTCTGTGAGGATATCTGTCCATTTGTATCGTCCGCGATGGTTAAAATGCATCTACATTCTACCTTTTATTGTTCTGTTCAGATGCTTCACGATACTTGCCTTCAGGTGTGTGAACGTTGAGTAGTGATGTATTCCGTACCGCTGCATCACGGTCTTGAAGTACCTATTATAGAACTCCCCACCGTGATCGGTTTGGAGGTTGTTTGGACATCGATTCGTTCCTGTCTGTAGGAAATGCTCAAAAACATCCGCAACATTTCTACCCGTGTTTGTTTTGACAGGTAATGGGCAACCAACTTTGGAGTATGTATCAATAACCATTAAAATATATTTGAATCCGTTAGTCTCATGTGAATATTCCCTCATATCTACAAGATCAGCTTGCCATAAGTCATCCAAACCCTTAATCATAACATGCCTACGAGGGTATGTTTTGCGTGCTGGTTTGTGCAGTTCTCGAACTACTGTTTCCATACTTATTCGATGATACCTCTCTCTCTAAGCTCAGAGATTACTGGAACAACCTCATTCGAATGAGATGTATTACCTGCAGCAGCTGATGCCATGAGCAGCCGTAGTCGATCTATTAGCTCGTTAGGGTCGTCATAATATATATACTGCGAGATTCGATTGTTCACTGCTTTATGCTCAATGTCAATACCATCACCGCTGCTGCTGCTGTTGTTGTTTTCACCTTCCAGTATTAGTTTTATAATGGTTTTATATTTCTTGTTGCTCAGGCTTTTCGTGATCTTATGTACACCAGTCATGTGCAGTATTTCACGGTACATTTCCCTATCATTAACTGAATAATTTATAGGTTTTTTGGTAGGTCTTAGGAAAATAAGATTCATTACGGCAGGTGTTCTCTCAAGCCGCCTATCACCAATCTGTATTGTGTCATCAGTTACAGTTATAGGATGCGTACCCAACATGTACGGTCTTCCCCTGCTAAGGCCGAATGTTGTGTCTATCTGACCAGGGGTGTGACAGATAATGAATTCGTCAATGGAAACAACACCTTCGTTGTCTTTTTTTTCTGAGAGCTGTCGTAATTTCTCACGAACAGGTTTTCCGCAATTGAATCACATTCTGCTTCGTCGACAGCTCGGTGTATACTAATCAGACATCTCCACAGCGTGAGGCTTTATATATTCGGTCATTTTCTTGTTCCTCTTACTATCTACCTGCTCCCCCTTCTCAACAACAAGGAAATCTACATCTGTTTTACCCTCAATAGTTCATTATAGAAATTTTAAACAATATACAGAGTGTCCCAGCTATCTTGTCCATCCAAAATATCTCTGGAACAATAACAGCTATTGGAAAACGACTTTCACCGCTATCAATGTAGGGCTGCGGCCCATGAATGTACATATTTGGAAACATTCTAACACGAAAGCATATGTGTTTTTTAACACAAACTTATGTTTTTTTAAATGGACCTCCTATATTTTTTCTTCAGCAATCCATAGCATGACAAAGCACATACACAGTGGCGTTGATTGCATCGCAATATTCCCATTACATCCCGAGATATTGAGGCGCGAAGTTGACGCTTGAAACACCCGACATGCGCTGCTAGCGCACGTCCTGAGGCTCAGGCGTTAACCCCATGCTGCCCTTAATCGTTATGTGATTGACATGTGTAATCACACCTCCATACTTATCAAGAGGTCCGAAACGAATAATACGGTCTGCTGCCATCAACTCGCATAAGCACATAATGGTTTCCCTCTTGCACGTTTTACGTATCTACGTACACATTGTGAACCAGTACCGATCGGTGTACACCCGTCAGGTTGTCTTATTTATCCTGCACACCCAAAATAAGGTTTGTCTAATGCGTTATATGACCCATTGTGCCTGTCGCGCAGCGCCTGGCTCTACGTAGTCAAGTGTCCAACGTAGTTCCCACTACTGCCACAGTTACCACTTCGCCTTGTTGATGATTTGCGACCCAAGCAAACTCCTGTACTCCACCACCCCCCGAGCATCCCATTTGTTGTTGCTTTGGCGTGCAGTACACCGCTTGTCAGTGTAGTCGTGCATCAGAGTAATCTAGTGACGTCTGTTTTCTACCCTACTCTACATATCTGTACTGTACCCTGTTGTAGGTGGACGAAATGCTGTTCAGGCAGAACGACTGTACAGAAGACGATTCCCTGACAAGCCATCGCCTTCGCGCCGGATGTTTGGTCGTCTCACATCTCGTCTACGTGAAACGGCAAGCTTAAATCCAAGACCTCGACATCGTCCTAGAACACGCACAGATGAACGTGCTGAAGTTGCTGTGCTCGCTACCATAGCTGTGAATCCTCAAATCAGCACACGTCAAATTGAACGTGAAGTTGGTGTGTCGAAATCAAATGCACAGCGTATTCTTAAACGTCATAAATTTCATCCTTACCATGTTCATTTACACCAGGATCTTCATGGAAATGACTTCCGCAATAGGGTAACATTTTGTCGGTGGGCTCAGCAAAAACTTCTGACTAATCCAAATTTTTTTGCAGATGTTCTCTTTACCGACGAGGCATTATTCTCCAACAAAGGAATTGTCAATATGAGGAATATGCATTATTGGTCCGCAGAAAATCCAAAATGGCTCCGTCAGGTAGAGCATCAACGTCCGTGGAAAGTTAGTGTTTGGTGTGGGATTATTGGAGATACCATTATCGGACCTTTCTTTATAAATGGCATCCATAATGACAGACAATACTCCAGATTTATACCAGACAATCTTCCTGTTCTCTTGGACACCGTACCTCTGAACCGGAGAATGGTCATGTGGTATCAGCATGACGGATGCCCTCCACATAACGCCTTACGAGCACGACGACTTCTGAACCGTAAGTTCCCTGGTAGGTGGATTGGACGAGGTGGTCCAGTTAGGTGGCCTGCCCGATCTCCGGACCTTACACCGCTGGATTATTTTCTTTGGGGAGCAGTGAAGGATGCTGCTTACCAACATGAACCAACAACACCAGAGGACATGAAGCAACGCATTATTGATGCTTGTACAGCCATCAAAGAGGAAACAGTAGCACGAAGTAGGGCATCCTTCATCCGCAGAGTGACCCTATGTATGCAAGGCAATGGGCGTCACTTTGAGCACGAGATGTGAACGCTATGTTTAGTATGTAGTGCTGGTATCACAGTGGAAGTTTCTACAAAGGGCCATTTTACTCAGCGATGTTAAGAAACATTTGTTTGCAACAATTTGTCATTTAACGCATTAGATAAACACAACATTGATAATTATGTGATAATAAAACTAATTGGTTAAACATGTTTACATTCATCTTCTATGTCCTACCTGAACTTCCCAAATCAAAACATTTTTACCTAAACAACGGTATAACGTTTAGTCCACATGCTCGTTTCACTAAAACCATCAACATGAATTTTACTATTACGAGTGAATGATTAACTGTCACAGCGACACATATTACGCAGCACTGCATACCGGTGGGGAGTGAATCACCAGTATACCGCAAACCATCTACAGTACCAAGATACTTACAGCCAGTTCTGGAGGAGTTCATTCATCAGAAGCTGAGGGATGGAAATGTTGAGGAAAGTAATAGCCCATGGTGAGCAGGGATTGATATTGTTCTTAGAAAATCAGGTGGTGGACCATGAAAATAGAGATTTTGCCGTGAATATCAATACCTGAATGTACAGACTGTAACAGATGACAGCCCTTTGCAACACACTGCGGAAACTACAGACTATTTGGGCCAGTGCAAATATTTTTCGATTATGGGCTGAAAATTGGCTACCATTAGCTAGAAGTAGTTCTGGAAAACTGGCCATGGGGTCATTATCAGTTCAAGAGGATGCCTTTCGGACTGAAAAATGTACCTATGACGTTTCAGTGATTGTTGTGAGTTGTAAGAGGTTTAAAACCACATTAGTGTATGGTATATCTGGATGATATAATCATGTTTGCGAGTGATATGGAGCAGCACAGACATTCCTTAAGGGAGGTAGCATATCTCTGCCACGCAATAAGTAAAGAAAGCGTTAATATCGACCCAAGGTTAGTGAACACGTGTGCGAAGTGTCTGAACCAGAATCAGTGAAGGGACTGCAACTGTTGCTTGAACTCACAAATTACTAGGGGAGGTTCATGAAAAGATTTCCAGATATTGGCAGACACTTAACATACTTACTGAAAAAATATTTGAAGTTCGTGCGTATGGGGGATTGTCAGCATATATCCGGGAAAATGAAAGTAATTTTTACAGAAAATCCAGTTTTGGTGTTTCCTAATTTCAACAAGGAGTTTATTCTTTTATGGGATGCATCCAAACCTGAATTTGGTTGTGTGTTGAGTCAAGAAGTTGAGGGCATGGATCGCCGGCCGCGGTGGTCGAGCGGCACTAGGCGCTTCAGTCCGGAACCGCGCGACTGCTACGGTCGCAGATTCGAATCCCGCCTCGGGCATGAATGCGTGTGATGTCCTTAGGTTAGTTAGGTTTAAGTAGTTCTAAGTTCTATGGGACTGATGACCTCAGATGTAAAGTCCCATAGTGCTCAGAGCCATTTGAACCATTGAGGGCACGGGACATCCAGTATCCTATGCATCGAGACAAATCAATTCAGTGGAGAATAGTTACGTCACGCCAGGAAAAGAAATTTTGAGTCTTATTTATGGAATCATATACTTCAAGTGTTATCTCTATGGGAGTAAGTTTCAAGTCGTAATGGATCATGCAGCACTGAAATAGTTGCTGGGGTTGAAGGATCCATCGAGTACATTATCAAGATGGGTGATATGGAGTGAGTTCGATTATGAGGTGATACCTAGACCTAGAAAAAAGCATGGAAATGCAGACAGGTTAAATAGTAAAGTAGTGGTATTGCAGGTGTGAGGTAATAAACTTAAGTAGTGGCAAGCAGCACAGAGAGTGGATAAGGAATGTAAACAGTTTCGTAAGCATTCACTGTTCTGTGTACATGACTGATAGTTGTGCAGAGAAATTAAGTCTGGGGACATGAATAGTGGTGCCAGCAAAGTTTAGAGGAAATGTAATGAAGGAGACACGTGGATCATGTGTTGGTGGGTCATGGGGGGTGTAGACGTACCAACAGAAGAGTAGGAGAGAGGTACTAGTGGAGGAACAGAGAGACACACATGGATCAAAACGTATGGAGCTGTACACAGTGTGCACAGAGGGCGGATTTGTGTTGAAAGAGAGTACAATTACAGAGATTATATGAAGCATTAGCACCATTTCAGTTAATTTGGATCGATACCTTCAGCCCTATCAGCAAAACATCTGCAGGTAACAAGTATGTGCTCACAATTATAAATAATTTTTAGGCATATGTAGAAATGCTCACTATGCCATCTAGAGGGTAATAACGCGAGCACAAGCGCTAGTTAACAATTGGGTACTGACGTTTGGAGTACCTGAGATGATTGTGACTGATCAGGGAGCCAACTTTGTGTCAGATATGTTAAAAGAATTGTCTCGGCTGTTGTGTGTAAAGAAACTGAGAACTAGTTCCCTACAGCCGCCAGCTAATGGAAGAATGGAGAGTGTCCATAGAACAATAGTTTAGAGTACTATGTGGATGCATACCACAGCAATTACGAAGTAAATAAACACGCTGGCGCAGCATAACCTTCACACAAATACTGGTTGTCCACTTATGATGTAGTGTATGATCGTAAGATGCCATCACTGCTCGACCTAATAAAAACTAAGAAGAGATAAACGGGGGAATCAGTTAAAGAATTCACAAGGGTGATAACAGAATTATGGAATAGGCACTGGAAAAGGAAGAGGAAGCAGTGAGCCACACAGAAAGAATGCCACAGTACAAAGTGGACCAATGGGTCATGTTGTCAATCCCAATGCTCCAGACGGAGAGATGAAAAAATTCATTATGATGTGTTAGGAACTATATTAAACGTCAAGATCCAGTTACGCACAAGGTCTACAATTTCACGTGTGGGACGATTGAATCCCTTTTGGGAGAGTCCATAGGTTATTCCAGGAGTTACGGATCTGGGACGAAAGAAGAAGGGGAAGGAAAGATGCAGAGGATCCAGCAGGGAGATATGGACAAGAAGAGGCGAGGACGCTCATGGGCAACAAATAATTCAATAGTTTCTATTGCTGACAGTACGGGTAATGCAACGGATGATGATAAACAGAAGGCCGAAATTCAAACTCTAGCTTTCAAAAACTCGTTTACGGTAGAGGACTGCAGCACCATTCCCCCTTTCAATTATCGAACAGACGCAAGGATGGCTGACATAGTGGTTAGTTTATCTGGGATTGTAAAACAGTTAAGATACTTAGACGCCAGGAAGGCATCTTGCCCAGACGGTATTCCCGTAAGATTATATGTTGACTATGCTACAAATATAGCACCGTTCTTATCCATCATCTATCAGATATCATTGGAACAGCGGAAAGTTCCACGGGACTGGAAGAAGGCCCAGGTCATTGAAATCTATAAAAATGGTAGAAAATCGGATGCACATAATTACCGACCAATTTCACTGACGTCGATTTGTTGTACAATCATGGAACATATTTTGTGTTCAGACATAATAACCTTTCTAGACTCTGAGAAGCTCTTCTGCAGAAACTAGCACGGTTTTAGGAAACAGCGGTCATGCGAGACACAACTAGCCCTCTTTGTGCATGATATACAACAGGCTCTAGATACCGGCCCCAGCTTGATGCCATGTTTCTCGACTTTCGAAAGGCGTTCGACTCAGTCGCACGGTACAGGTGCGGGACAGCAGTTGCAGGAAGTGTTGGGAGTGAGTACCAGGTCACCAGCATTGTGAAGCCTAGTGCCCGTTTGGCTCAGGTGACTGACAGCATAGGAGAGTTATGTAGGAATTTTACGAAGGAGCAACAGGTAGTGATAGTTGGTGGAGCAGAGAACAGTCTTGATAGGGACGGGGAATGTGATGTAGGTGGTTACCTGGTAAAGATAGCTAGTCAAATTGGTGGCACTAATGTGCATTTCGTGCAGCTGTTTCAGCATCATGATCGGCTTTATCTTAATGCGGCTGTTAGCTGCGTTAACATCGGGCTGGAGAAGGCGCTGATGGCAGTGGGCATGGGTCACATTGCAGTGGTGCCAGTTGAGTCTATCAGTAGATCGGGTTTCACTAGGCATGGCCTGCACCTCAATAGGTATGGGAAGGGGAGGCTGTCAAAGCTTATAGGTGACAGTGTAGTGTGTGGTGGTGGTGGTGGTGGGATCACTCATGGAAAAATTCCTGTAGTAGTTGGTGTTAGAGCTGCATCATTTTTAGATTTAAGTCAGCTGACAGGTATATTTGCTTAAAGGAAGGCCCCCTAACTAAGGAATCACCATCAGAGGACGTCATGTTTCCAAGTAGAGATGGAATTAGCATACTTCATCAAAATATAAGAGGCATTAGATATAAAGTTAGGGAATGGCTTATAGATGTTGACTCTGAAATTATTGGTATATTGGAGCACCATATAAGTAATTTGACAATTCAGAGGCTTCCTTTACCAGGATACAGATTAGCTGGCTGTTTTCCAAGGAGTTCTTTGCAGGGTAGCGGAGTGGCCATGTATGTAAAAAACAATATTCAGTTTGGTCCATAGACGTATCACGGCACTGCATTTAAGAGATATTTGAATGCTGTGCAGGGGCAGTTGAATTTAATGAAACTAGACTTCTAATTTTTATTGTTTATTGGTCCCCTAATTCTGACTTCATAGCATTTCTCCTCAAGCTAGAGAGGATTCTTGATTCACTTTATCCGAAGTGCAAGAAGTTAGTTACATGTGGTGACTTCAGTACTAATTTTGTACATGATCTGTGCAAGAAAAATTCATATGATCTGATGCAGATTGTGTTTTTTCCAACTAGGGTGCGGGGGAACATTAGCACAACCTTAGACAATATTTTTATTCATTCTTCATTACTAGATGGACATTCTGTTAGTAAAAGGGTGACTAGCCTTTCAGACCATGATGCAAAAATTTTAACACTAAAAGGCTTTTATACTCAAGCAAACGTCACATATAATAAGAAACTATGTAGGACAACTAATTCAATGGCAACAGAGAGTTTTTCTAAACTCATCAAGAAACAAGAGTGGCAGGATGATTACAGTGCCGATAACAGGTGAAAAATACAGTGCTTCACTTACTTTGAGAGTTGTTTTCCATTAGAAAGTTCTAAATTGGGTGCTAGCAGTAAAAGGCAGCCTGGGTGGCTGACTAGTGGGATAAAGGAATCATGTAGAACAAAGCGGGAATTATATCAAAATGTTAGAAGTAGTCACAATCAAGCTACAGTTGCCCATTACAAACAGTATTGTGAGGTGCTTGAAATGTTAATAGGAAGGCAAAGAGTATGTGGTGCACAAATAGAATAGCTAATTCACCTATATTTGTGCCTCTATTCATGTGGATTGCTAGTAGAGTCGCACGGCGGCTAGGCGCATGGCGCACAGGTGTGACCGATGTCCCCAGTTATATAACAACTACAGTCAAGGAAGTACTAGGTATTAACAAAGGCAAGCGAATGGCAGACAAAGACCCAACCTGGTGGAAGAGACACATGAAAAACAGCTTGCAACATATAAAAGTGTTTCAAAGAGTGGTATTCGTCAAAAGCAGAGTCCGATCGCCTTGCTTATATACCAGCCAACAACAGGCCAGGAGGATATTTACTATCTTGAAAGCAACAACCAATAATACACTCCTGGAAATGGAAAAAAGAACACATTGACACCGGTGTGTCAGACCCACCATACTTGCTCCGGACACTGCGAGAGGGCTGTACAAGCAATGATCACACGCACGGCACAGCGGACACACCAGGAACCGCGGTGTTGGCCGTCGAATGGCGCTAGCTGCGCAGCATTTGTGCACCGCTGCCGTCAGTGTCAGCCAGTTTGCCGTGGCATACGGAGCTCCATCGCAGTCTTTAACACTGGTAGCATGCCGCGACAGCGTGGACGTGAACCGTATGTGCAGTTGACGGACTTTGAGCGAGGGCGTATAGTGGGCATGCGGGAGGCCGGGTGGACGTACCGCCGAATTGCTCAACACGTGGGGCGTGAGGTCTCCACAGTACATCGATGTTGTCGCCAGTGGTCGGCGGAAGGTGCACGTGCCCGTCGACCTGGGACCGGACCGCAGCGACGCACGGATGCACGCCAAGACCGTAGGATCCTACGCAGTGCCGTAGGGGACCGCACCGCCACTTCCCAGCAAATTAGGGACACTGTTGCTCCTGGGGTATCGGCGAGGACCATTCGCAACCGTCTCCATGAAGCTGGGCTACGGTCCCGCACACCGTTAGGCCGTCTTCCGCTCACGCCCCAACATCGTGCAGCCCGCCTCCAGTGGTGTCGCGACAGGCGTGAATGGAGGGACGAATGGAGACGTGTCGTCTTCAGCGATGAGAGTCGCTTCTGCCTTGGTGCCAATGATGGTCGTATGCTTGTTTGGCGCCGTGCAGGTGAGCGCCACAATCAGGACCGCATACGACCGAGGCACACAGGGCCAACACCCGGCATCATGGTGTGGGGAGCGATCTCCTACACTGGCCGTACACCACTGGTGATCGTCGAGGGGACACTGAATAGTGCACGGTACATCCAAACCGTCATCGAACCCATCGTTCTACCATTCCTAGACCGGCAAGGGAACTTGCTGTTCCAACAGGACAATGCACGTCCGCATGTATCCCGTGCCACCCAACGTGCTCTAGAAGGTGTAAGTCAACTACCCTGGCCAGCAAGATCTCCGGATCTGTCCCCCATTGAGCATGTTTGGGACTGGATGAAGCGTCGTCTCACGCGGTCTGCACGTCCAGCACGAACGCTGGTCCAACTGAGGCGCCAGGTAGAAATGGCATGGCAAGCCGTTCCACAGGACTACATCCAGCATCTCTACGATCGTCTCCATGGGAGAATAGCAGCCTGCATTGCTGCGAAAGGTGGATATACACTGTACTAGTGCGACATTGTGCATGCTCTGTTGCCTGTGTCTATGTGCCTGTGGTTCTGTCAGTGTGATCATGTGCTGTATCTGACCCCAGGAATGTGTCAATAAAGTTTCCTGCATTGCTGCGAAAGGTGGATATACACTGTACTAGTGCCGACATTGTGCATGCTCTGTAGCCTGTGTCTATGTGCCTGTGGTTCTGTCAGTGTGATCATGTGCTGTATCTGACCCCAGGAATGTGTCAATAAAGTTTCCCCTTCCTGGGACAATGAATTCACGGTGTTCTTATTTCAATTTCCAGGAGTGTAGTATGAATAACCCACTCAGAATATCTGAAAAAGATGAGAAAATTTTGAAAGTTGCTGAATTTAGAAGAAATCAGTTCAAAGATGTAAGAGACAATAAATACATTAAAAAAACTTCTGTAACACTGTTAACTTTCAATAAAGATATTAATGGAAGGTGGCAAGAAAACTGTTACAAAATGTTAAATGAAGACTTCTCCTAAGAAGCATCATATAATTTCTCAGCAGTTTCAGGCCCATTAGAAGTTATAACTTTGGAAGAAGTAAAAATCTCCCTTAAAAATACGAAAAACGGTGAAGCAACTGGTTCAGACGAAGTACCAGCTGAACCTCTAAATATGTGTGGGGATTCCAGTACATTCTGGTTCACCAAACTGTTTAATCTTATCTTAAAAGCAGGAAGAATGCCTTATAACTGGAGTGGAAGTAATCTAATCCTGTTCTACAAAAACAAAGGCGCTGTAGCCGGTTGTGGAAACTATCATGCAATAAAAGTAACATCCAAACATTGCCGTGGGAAGCTGCGCTTGCAAACGAATTAAACGAGATGAAAAAGAACTCTGTCCAATCAATGTGGTGTTATCAGCGGGGCAGGCACTGTAGACTCTTTTCATACTGATAAAATCATAATGGAAAAATACAAACCACAAGAAAGACCTCCATCTTATGTTTATTGACATCAAAAAAGCTCTCGATCGACTGTCACGAAAGCTTACGCGGCATGCTCTTTGAGTGCAGTGTTTCTCAGAGTACTACATATCTGTTGTCAAGGACAGTATAAGAACACCAAGGCAAAAGTTGTGAGCCTCAGTGACGTCAGCGAAGAATTCTAGGTAAAAGATGGAGTCTCTCCTTTGAATTCACTGCTATACAAACTCGTCGTGAACGGTGTCACAGAACATCTACAGAGGCCAGGTCATTGGGCAGTTTTATACACTGAAGACTTAGATCTAATAGCAGAATTCCTGCCAAAAATTCAAGACGACCTTCATGCTTGGTACGCGGTGGTAGAACGTAGAGGACTTAGAGCAAACAGGACTAAAATGGAGCATATGTATTGTAGCTTCTCAAGAACGGTCACCAGTTCGAAAATTAAACGACATCTGGACAATGCTCTTATAACGTCAAACGATCAGTTCAGGTACCTCGAATCAGTAATAATTACCACAGCTTGCATGGAAAAAGACATTGAAAACAATATAACAACTGTCTAGTTGATATGGAGGCCACTAACTGGGGTCATCTGCGATGCAAAAACACCTATTTAAGTCAATGAGAATGGATACAAACCAGTGATGAGACTAGCTATAACGTATAGTTTAGAATGCTAGGCTACGTGCATATCAGACGAGCAGAAGTTCCAGTTTACAGTGACAAGGACACTCTGCTGGTCTGGAGGAGTGATCCTACAAGACAGAGCAAGAAATAATGATATTCAAAGCTCGTTGAAGGTGGCAATCACGGCAGAATGTCTAAAGATAATCAGCTAAAGATTATCACCCAATTTGCTGGGAGCAAAGACAAGAACACTACTCTGCAAAAAAAGAACTGAAAAAAGGCCCTGAACACTCATCAAATGCATGGCATATCACAATAAGAAACAACCTGAAAACGATGGGACTGCACCCTGAAATGATGCAAATATCTTCAGAATTGCGTAACAAGATTAAGAGGGCTGAACTCAAGAAGTAATGCACGGAAAATGAAGAAGAAGAAGATGAAAATGAAGAACAGAAGGAGGAGATTATGTGCTCAGTAACTGTATAAATAGCTGACTCAGTAGGGTGACCCTTTTCAAATTCAGACTGTGACTGGTTAAGTATCCCATTAGTACCCAGATGGTTGACAACGCTTGAATACACTACCTTCTCAAAAATTTTAGAAAATGATACTGGGAGTGATACTCGGTGGTAATTATTAACATCTGCAGAGTCATTCTTTTTTTACAGAGAGGCTTAACGACAACATATTTCAACCTGTCTGAGACGACACCCAAAATTTAATGATGCATTTCACAGTGACTAAGAACATTACACATTATAGGACTACAGCTATTTAGTACTGTATTGGCTATATTATCCACCACATATGAAATTTTCCTTTTTAGAGTCGCGAAGCTTTTTCCAACTTCAATTGAGGATATTAGATTAATTTTTATTTCACTGAATACCCTCTGTATTGCTTCTCTGGCGTACTCTCTTACTTTCTCTTCTGAATAATTTGTAACAGTTTTACACCTACTTCTTAAAACTAAATATTAAAAATACCTGATACAGATGAACAGGTTTTTACAAGCTGCTGTTAATTTAACATATCATCTTATATGTATAGCATGGCATCCTCTTGTATGACTCCGAAGGGGCAGGACCACACTAACGGGACTTGGCTGGCCGAGGATGGAGCTGAGTGGCGTGCCAGTGGGGCCCATTGGTAGGTTGCTGGTTGATAAAAACGCTTCATTCCGTTTCAGTTAGGCATTTCTCCATTGTCAATGTGAAGCAGATGCGCCCAATCTGGTGCAACCAGCTAGCGAGGGTCAGCAGAAGGCTGGCTAAACACCAGTGGGATGGTTCTTGCATTGGCACACTGCAGTGCTGATGTTAGGCTGGACAGAAAGCCACCAGCGGTCCATCAGTAGGCTAAGGCGCAGACATCAATGAGGAGCTCTTCTTCTTACTGCACCTGCATTATAATTACATTCATGGTTCTTTTAACTTAATGCTTTAATAATTTTCGTCTTATTCATGAGAATTGCAAGAATATTTTCATTTGATATTGTGCTTCCTATGAAATTTGGTTGTGCTACGAGTTTTTCACATGTATTTGCATCTGAAACTAATATAATATCCACTCTATTTGCAATATTTTGCATCGTTTTTCCAAATACTGAGGTATTCATGAGCGAAAAAATACTTTACAAAATCATTTGTTCCTTTAGTTCTTATTTTCGTATTTATATCAACATATTTTTGTAGTTTATTAGGTTGTTTAATTTCTAGTGCTCTATATATTTCTATCCCCCCCCCCCACACCACAAGAACCATGGACCTTGCTGTTGGTGCGGAGGCTTGCGTGCCTCAGAGATACAGATAGCCATACCGTAGGTGCAACCACAACGGAGGGGTATCTGTTGAGAGGCCAGACAAACGTGTGGTTCCTGAAGAAGGGCAGCAGCCTTTTCAGTAGTTGCAGGGACAACAGTCTGGATGACTGACTCATCTGGCCTTGTAACACTAACCAAAACGGCCTTGCTGTGCTGGTACTGCGAACGGCTGAAAGCAAAGGGAAACTACAGCCGTAATTTTTCCCAAGGGCATTCAGCTTTACTGTACGGTTAAATGATGATAGCGTCCTCTTGGGTAAAATATTCCGGAGGTAAAATAGTTCCCCGATCGGATCTCCAGCCGGGGACTACCCAGGAGGACGTTGTTATGAGGAGAAAGAAAACTGGCGTTCTACGGCTTGAAGCGTGGAATATCAGATCCCTTAATCGAGCAGGTAGGTTAGAGAATTTAAAAAGGGGAATGGATGGGTGAAAGTTAGATATAGTGTGAATTAGTGAAGTTCGGTGGCAGGAGGAACAAGACTTTTGGTCAGGCGAATACAGGGTTTAAATACAAAATCAAATAGGGGTAGTGCAGGAGTGGGTTTAATAATGAATAAAAAAATAGGAATGCGAGTAAGCTACTACAAACAGCAGAGTGAACGCATTATTGTGGCCAAGATAGATACAAAGCCCACGCCTACCACAGTCGTTCAAGTTTATATTCCAACTAGCTCCGCAGAAGACGAAGAGATTGATGAAATGTATGATGAGATCAAAGAAATTATTCAGATAGTGAAGGGAGACGAAAATTTAATAGTCATGGGTGACTGGAATTCCATAGTAGGAAAAGGAAGAGAAGGAAACGTAGTAGGTGAATATGGAATGGGGGTAAGAAATGAAAGAGGAAGCTGCCTGGTAGAATTTCGCACTGAGCATAACTTAATCATAGCTAACATTTGGGTCAAGAATCATGAAAGAAGGTTGTATACATGAAAGAAGCCTGTAAATACTGGAAGGTTTCAGATAGATTATATAATGGTAAGACAGAGATTTAGGAACCATGTTTTAAACTGCAAGACATTTCCAGGGGCAGATGAGGACTCTGGCCACAATCTATTGGTTATGAAATGTAGATTAAAACTGAAGACACTGCAAAATGGTGGTAATTTAAGGAGATGGGACCTGTGTAAACTAACAGAACCAGAGGTTGTAGAGAGTTTCAGGGAGAGCATTAGGGAACGATTGACAAGAATGGATGAAACAAATGCAGTAGAAGACACATGGGTAGCTTTGAGAGATGAAATAGTGAATGCAGCAGAGGATCAAGTAGGTAAAAACACGTGGGCTAATAGAAATCCTTGGGTAACAGAAGATATATTGAATTTAACTGAAGAGAGGAGAAAATACAAAAATGCAGAAAATGAAGTAGCCAAAAGGAATACAAACGTCTCAAAAATGAGATCGACAGGAAGTGCAAAATGCCTAAGCAGAGATGACTAGAGGACAAATGTAAGGATGTAGAGGCTTTTCTCACTAGGGGTAAGATAGATACTGCGTATAGGAAAATTCAAGAGACCTTTGCATAAAAGAGAACCACTTGCATGAATATCAAGAGCTCAGATCGAAACCCAGTTCTAAGCAAAGAATGGAAAGCAAAAAGATCGAAGGAGTATACAGAGGGTCTATACAAGGGCGATGTTCTTGAGGAAAATATTATGGAAATGCAAGAGAATGTAGATGAAGATGAAATGGGAGATATGATACTGCGTGAAGAGTTTAACAGACCACTGAAAGACCTAAGTCAAAACAAGGCCCCAGGACTAGACAACATTCCATTAGAACTACTGATAGCTTTGGGAGGGCCAGTCATGACAAAACTCTACCATCTGGTGAGCAAGATGTATGGGACGGGCGAAATACCCCCAGACTTCAAGAAGAATATAATAATTCCAATCCCAAAGAAAGCAGGTGTTGACAGATGTGAAAATTACCGAACTATCAGTTTAATAAGCCACAGCTGCAAAATACTAACACGAATTATTTACAGACGAAGGGAGAAACTGGTAGAAGCCGACCTAGGGGAAGATCAGTTTGGATTCCATAGAAATGTTGGAACACCTGAGGCAATACTGAGCCTACGACTTATCTTAGAAAATAGATTAAGGAAAGGCAAACCTACGTTTCTAGCATTTGTAGACTTAGAGAAAGCTTTTGACAATGTTGACTGGAATACTCTCTTTCATATTCTGAAGGTGGCAGGGATAAAATACAGGGAGCAAAAGGCTATTTACAATTTGTACAGTAACCAGATGGCAGTTATAAGAGTCCAGGGGCATGAAAGCAGTGGTTCTGAGGGGAGTGAGACAGGGTTGTGGCCTATTCCTGATATTATTCAATCTGTATATTGAGCAAGCAGAAAAGGAAAAAAAAGAAAAATTCGTAGTAGGAAAATCCATGGAGAAGATAGAAAACTTTGAGGTTCGCCGATGACACTGTAATTTTGTCAGAGACAGCAAAGGTCCTGGAAGAGCTGCTGAACGGAGTGGACATTGTCTTGAAAGGAGGATACAAGGTAAACATCAACAAAAGCAAAACGAGGATACTGGAATCTAGTGGAATTACATCGAGAGATGCTGGGGGAATTAGATTAGGAACTGAGACGCTTAATGTAGTAAATGAGTTGTGCTACTTGGGGAGCAAAATAACTGATGATGGTCGAAGTATAGAGGATATAAAATGTAGACTGGCAATGGCAAAGAAAGCGATTCTGAAGAAGAGAAATTTGTTAACATCGAGTATAGATTTAAATGTCAGGAAGTCTTTTCGGAAAGTATTTTTATGGAGTGTAGCCATGTATGGAAGTGAAATTTGGACGATAAACAGTTTAGACAAGAAGAGAATAGAAGCTTTCAAAATGTGGTGCTACAGATGAAGCTGAAGATTAGATGGGTAGATCACATAACTAATGAGGATTTACTGAGTAGAAGAGAAATTTCTGGCACAATTTGTCTAGAAGAAGGGATCGCTTGGTAGGACATGTTCTGAGGCATCAAGGGATCACCAGTTTAGTATTAGAGTGCATGCGTGGAGGGTAAAAATCGTAGAGGGAGACCAACAGATGAATACACTAAACAGATTCAGAAGTATGTAGGTTGCAGTAGGTACTGGGAGATGAAGAAGCATGCACAGGATAGAGTAGCATGGAGAGCTTCATCAAACCAGTCTCTGGAGTGAAGACCACAACAACAACAAATATTTCTGTTATCTTTATTCCTATAGATATACAGAGTCTCCCAGCTATATTGTCCACCCAAAATATCTTTGGAATAATAACAGCTATTGGAAAACGACTTTCACCGCTATCAATGTAGGGCTGGGGCCCATGAATGTACATAATTTGGAAACATTCTAAAACGAAAGCATATGTGTTTTTTTAACACAAACTTATGTTTTTTTAAATGGACCTCCCATTTTTTTTCTTCAGAAATCCATAGCATGACAAAGCACATACACAATGGCTTTGATTGCATCGCAATATTCCCATTACATCCCGAGATATTAAGACGCGAAGTTGACGCTTGAAACACCCGACATGCGCTGCTAGCGCACGTCCTGAGGCTCAGGCGTGAACCCCATGCTGCCCGTAATCGCGATGTGATTGACATGCGTAATCACACTTCCATACTTATCAAGAGGTCCGAAACGAATAATACGGTCTGCTGCCATCCTGCATTAACGTCGTACATTCCAGCAGGTATTTATCCCATAGGCTAGGGGTGATGCGGTTCTGTAACATATCTGTGTACCGCAACGTTAGTCACAAGTTAACTTCGCTTATCGTTAATCCGTTACTAAAAAGGTAATGCCGTTCAACGTTAAAACTTTACTTTACTGTAGATCTAGCGCAGTGACAGTTAATCATTCACTCGTAATAGTAAAATTCATGTTGATGGTTTTAGTGAAACGAGCATGTGGACTAAACGTTTTACCGTTGTTTAGGTAAAAATGTTTTGATATGGGAAGTTCAGGTAGGACATAGAAGATGAATGTAAACATGTTTAACCAATTAGTTTTATTATCACATAATTATCAACGTTATGTTTATCTACTGCGTTAAATGACAAATTGTTGCAAACAAATGTTTCTTAACATCACTGGGTAAAATGGCCCTTTGTAGAAACTTCCACTTTGATACCAGCACTACGTACTAAACATAGCGTTCACATCTCATGCTCAAAGTGATGCCCATTGGCTTGCATACATAGGGTCACTCTGCGGATGAAGGATGCCCTACTTCGTGCTACTGTTTCCTCTTTGATGGCTGTACAAGCATCAATAATGCGTTGCTTCATGTCCTCTGGTGTTGTTGGTTCATGTTGGTAAACAGCATCCTTCACTGCTCCCCAAAGAAAATAATCCAGCGGTGTAAGGTCCGGAGATCGGGCAGGCCATCTACCTGAGCCACCTCGTTCAATCCACCTACCAGGGAACTTACGGTTCAGAAGTCGTCGTACTCGTTAGGCGTTATGTGGAGGGCATCCGTCATGCTGATACCACATGACCATTCTCCGGTTCAGAGGTACTGTGTCCAAGAGAACAGGAAGATTGTGTCGTATAAATCTGGAGTATGGTCTGCCATTATGGATGCCATTTATAAAGAAAGGTCCGATAATGGTATCTCCAATAATCCCACACCAAACACTAACTTTCCACGGACGTTGATGCTCTACCTGACGGAGCCATTTTGGATTGTCTGCGGACCAATAATGCATATTCCTCATACTGACAATTCCTTTGTTGGAGAATGATTCGTCGGTAAAGAGAACATCTGCAATAAAATTTGGATTAGTCAGAAGTTTGCGGAAGTCATTTCCATGAAGATCCTGGTGTAAATGAACATGGTAAGGATGAAATTTATGACGTTTAAGAATACGCTGTGCACTTGATTTCGACACACCAACTTCACGTTCAATTTGACGTGTGCTGATTTGAGGATTCACAGCTATGGCAGCGAGCACAGCAACTTCAGCACGTTCATCTGTGCGTGTTCTAGGACGATGTCGAGGTCTTGGATTTAAGCTTGCCGTTTCACGTAGACGAGATGTAAGACGACCAAACATCCGGCGCGAAGGCGATGGCTTGTCAGGGAATCGTCTTCTGTACAGTCGTTCTGCCTGAACAGCATTTCGTCCACCTACAACAGGGTACAGTACAGATATGTAGAGTAGGGTAGAAAACAGACGTCACTAGATTATTCTGATGCACGACTACACTGGCAAGCGGTGTACTGCACGCCAAAGCAACAACAAATGGGATGCTCGGAGGGTGGTGGAGTATAGGAGTTTGCACGGGTCGCAAATCATCAACAAGGCGAAGTGGTAACTGTGGCAGTAGTGGGAACTGCGTTGGACACTTGACTAGGTAGAGCCAGGCGCTGCGCGACAGGCACAATGGGTCATATAACGCATTAGATAAACCTTATTTTGGGTGTGCAGGATAAATAAGACAACCTAACGGGTGTACACTGATCGGTACTGGTTCATATTGCGTACGTAGATACATAAAACGTGCAAGAGGGGAACCATTATGTGCGTATTAATCGTTTCGGACCTCTTGATAAGTATGGAGGTGTGATTACACATGCCAATCACATCGCAATTACGGGCAGCATGGGGTTCAGGCCTGAGCCTCAGGACGTGCGCTAGCAGCGCATGTCGGGTGATTCAAGCATCAACTTCGCGTCTTAATATCTCGGGATGTAACGGGAATATTGCGATGCAATCAAGGCCATTGTGTATGTGTTTTGTCATGCTATGTATTGCTGAAGAAAAAATATAGGAGGTCCATTTAAAAAACATAAGTTTGTGTTAAAAAACACATATGCTTTCGTGTTAGAATGTTTCCAAATATGTACATTCATGGGCCGCAGCCCTACATTGATAGCGGTGAAAGTCGTTTTCCAATAGCTGTTATTGTTCCAGAGATATTTTGGATGGACAAGATAGCTGGGACACTCTGTATATTGTTTAAAATTTCTATAATGAACTATATATATTTTTTGCTATTCAGTGTTTGTAGTAACGTTTTTCTTTAGTGCCAGGCACAAAATTATTTTGAGGAGCTAATAATAAATTTTTATGTTCGTCATGTAAATTTTTTAGATGTTATAAGTCCACTTCAAAAATATATCATTGTTCTGAATTACCTGCAGTTGTCATCACATTAGTATTAAATTGTTGTCTAACTCATATTTCCCAAATCATAATAATTGACTCACAGCCAAGTCATAAATTATTTGCTTCTAAATATATTAAATATTTTGGTTTCGTATTTTAACAATAATTTTTCAGATATGTATTGTTTGTTTTGACATATCTTAAACAACATTGAGATATTGCCTCTAATTCAATTTTCAACGATTAATAGAATACTATAATCATCTAATAGTTGTAATTTAACTTCAGTCGGTTTCAACATCGAAACATAACTTTTATTTGGAGCTATAAAATTCCAAGATGGACGTAAATTGTAAGCTTTTATACAATGTTTTCTAAAATTTTCAAAAACATCAGATAACAACAAAACATGTCTTAAGATATAAAACATGATTCCAAAATATTTTATATTAAATTTTTCCCAAACTAAATTTGGATGTTTATTCTTATTGTCACTAATATCACATTCATTCAATTTATTACAGAATTTTTGGTTTGCTCAAAAATCTGTTTCTTCAGATTTTTTTTTTCAGCTATCCTTATAATAATATGGATAAACAGCATTTTTTATTACTCAGTGTAGTAGACCTTCTGGAAAAAAAATTTCTAATGTTTGTAGTTTGATTATCTCTTAAATTTGGTAACAGTTTATCAAGTGAAGATGATATCAATTTAATTGCATCAATGAATCTGGTTTTCAAAGTTAGTGTTTTTCTATCAAAACAAATAGATCCATCTTCATTATTTCTTATTGAATCAGTTTCTAATTCATCATAACTGAGTTCTTTTATGAACAACTGAGAATCATTTCATGAGAGATGTGTATATGAATAGATACAAAATTTGAATGTTTTCTTGGAAGTTACATTTATTATGCAATGGATTTATCTATTTTCCAGTTAAATGGCCACAATAACAAACTTTTTGTTTTTGTGAGTAATGACATGTTTTTGATTCATTATACCTTTGTTGTTCTTCACATATTAATGGCGTCATTTTCTCATTTTCGTAATAGACATTACCTATATTTTCAATTTCTTTTTTCATACCTTTGATAAATTTTTATAATAATTTGGTCTTCTGTATACAACTGGATTTTTTGTAATGTCAGTCAGTAGATTTAATGTAACAACAAAATCTATTTGGTTTTACTTTTTGATATTTCACTGTACATGAGTTTTCTTGATGAGGTTGACAGTTATTCGTTTTTAAAAGTAAACTTTCAAACTCGATATAAATCACAAGAAAAACTCTCTTTTGTATGTTTGTAATTGTAAACTAATGTATTATCATTTATCCAGTAATTCTACTTTGAAGGGTTTGTTAACTGAAAATGTGGAATGTGATTGAGTTCCCTTTATTATTCAAATTTATTAATTGTATTACAGATATAAATTTCAATTCCATGACTATTGATGTCTAAGCTGAAAAAAGTGGAGATAAATCTTTAATTCAACAATAATGTGAGATATTTTTTCTTTAAATATTATTGATTAATGTGGTTATCACATTCACATTTAGTTATTTTCGTTGTATGTACTTGTTAATTTTTATCCAATAAATAAAGATGAGTAGATACATTAATTTTTGTCTCTAATTTTGGAACAGCTTCAAATAGAACCAGAAAATAAATTCTGTGTTAATTTGTCAAGCTTCTGATGAATTCTGAGCCATCAGTTATATATTTTTTAACTTACTCTGTATTTCAATCTCCAGGATATAGTGCTGATTTTTTAGATCAGAGAAAAATTCTTGTTCATTATTTTTACATAAACTCAATTTTTTATTTTTTTATTTTTCTAGTAATTATATGTAAGATTAATCTCTTGATAGAATACATTTATTGATTGCTAATTTTAATCCAATAACTCGATCTAGATCCAACAAGATCCTCAAGAGTGTAATTCAGGCATTTGTGATACAATTTATTTTCTTCCCCTTTACATAAAATGTAATCAATTTTATTTCATAAATGATCATGCAATTATGTGTTTCAGTTTTAAAATTCACTGTTTTTTCAGAATCTGACGTTGCATCCTATAAATCAAAAAAAGTATAAAATTGACTTTTTTCACATTATGTAATTTCGAATTTTCTATCACTGTTTTACCAATTTTTGATTTCACACATTCGAAAAGACAAGTAAATTAAAATTGTTCTCTATGTTAACAGTTTTTAAATTGTTTTCAAATGCTGTATTAATTATATATTGTTTTTCATTTTTTTTACAAATACATTGGTAGAAAATATCAGTTGTTTCTGACTCCTGTGGCCTATGCAGACAAATTACAATGCCAAAGCAAACGTCAGAATCACAGAAAAATTTGTAAATAGTGATATATTTCTGATAAAAATGTTGGCACTAAGCACAGAAATACAAAATTACTGTAAAATGGATTTTAACCTTACATCCAAAAATGAATGTTGGTACAAGACTAAAAAAAAACTATGCCCGAACAGGCTATGAAGGCCTAACGGTACTGACGGACCGCCTTGTCAGTCTCAGCACACAGGTGTCACTGGATGCGGATATGGAGGGGCATGTGGTCAGCACACCGCTCTCCCGACCGTATGTCAGTTTACGAGACTGGAGCCATTACTTCTCGGTCAAGTTACTCCTCAGTTTGCCTCATAAGGGCTGAGTGCACCCCTCTTGCCAACAGCGCTCGGCAGACCGGATGGTCACCCATCCAAGTGGTAGCCCAGCCCGACATCGCTTAACTTCGATGATCTGACGGGAACCGGTGTTACCACTGCAGCAAAGCCGTTGGCTTACTACAAGACACATACCCATTAAAGTTCACCGGCACCATAACGTTTTCCCTTCCTGCTTATATGATATTTCTTCCTGTAATTTCAAGATCAGAGTAGCCATTTTCGTGCGTTTTCTGAATGAAAACCTACCCACAGCCTTCTTGAGGAGGTACGGATATCTGATTGTAAGCCAGTGCCTATTTCCTTGGAACTTGTTGATTGTACTGAAAAGGACTTCAATGTATTCCCTAAATTTATATTTGCTTTCGCTGCAGTTTTCCTGTAAATCTTGCAACTTGTATTTCACAGTTTGAGTTGATGCCATGTTCGGAGTAAAGATGGTTCTGTTTGATGGTGATAGAAAGCAGAAATTGTCTGAAATTGTCTTTGGCAACTTTCAGCGTGCCATAGTCCATTACGCAGTCCGTATTTCAAACATTTCTTAGATGTACTTGTAATTTGAATGCAGCGAAATCATTTTGGGATCTAAGAGTAAACATTCCAAAGATGTGAAGTAGCCATTACATTTTTTGAAAAAAAAATTTGAAGTTTTAGGCTGGAGTCTGCCCTTAAAATGTGGGGTATCTGTTTCTAAAGGGATTACAAGTAGTGTGATGTTTGAGGTAGAAACTTCAATGCGGTCAGATGCACCAGCATCAACGTATCAGTGCCAGATGCCTAGTCTATAGGTTTATTGTATGCAATGGTATGGTATCTTGATGCACTTAGTGTTTTACTAATGTGCTTCATAGCTTTGAACACAACCAAAAAATCCAGTTTACAGCAACTTAAAATAGACTCCAAGCAAAAGATTATGGACACCTGGAAGGCAACAGAGAGACGCTGATGTGAAAAAAAATCCGCTTATAAGCTATATGATTGAAGAAATTATTCATCACAGAGGAGCAGAGAAATAAACCTCTCAATAATTTTGACTATGACAATACAGTTTTCTTTTCGGGAGGAACATTCAACGAATGAATCTGCAGTTAGATCAAGTTACCATACTGCTTTTCAGCTTGCAAACTACTTCGCAGTTTCACTGATTATGGGTTATGTTGACAGTGAGGAAACTCGGCTATAGCTATAATTTTACGCCTACAGTGTGACGTCTGCGTGATTAGTTTCATAGCAAAATTAGTCACATAGACTTCGTTTCTTCAGTGTAAAGTTTCACGACTTTACAAGTCTGTAGCTATGATTATGTCAATGTTTAGACTTCCATGTACATACTCCTTTTTTACGCAGTGAAGAGAACGGAATCCACCCTCAGAAGCTCACTGGCAGATGTTAACTTAAGAGCTTGTCTTCGAATTAGCAAGAGTCGAATAGGGAGCTAACTAATATTAATTGACATTCTGTATTTTTATGTTTAACTTTTAAATGAAATGGTAACGAAATGTAAATTTTTCAGTTTAAATTTCGCTCTAAAACGGCATTCTTCATAAGGCTGCAACAGTCGTAAGAAACACCTTGTTTCTCACTTAGCTGGTCTCCGTTCTTTGCATCATCAAAATGTTAAAAGATATGTAGAATTTAATCGTCAGTTCTCATTATGGTGAATTTCATTACCAGTTCTCTTTAATACGTCTTTGCCACGAAACACATTAATGAGCCACCCTGAAGCGATTCATGGATCCTCACTGCTGTGGTGTGAGCGAGAGCTACTATGCTGAACTGCTAGAATTTTTAGTTCCCCTGTAGCTGAGAAAAGTCGGTTAGCCCGGCAACAGCTCCAGGTTCCGTGCAAATGTCACTCCGTGTAATTGTCCCAACCCCGATTTCTTCGCGTCGAAACAGGGTAATTTCTACCGCAGAGACGCTGAACAGCTTGTTGAACGTTGGGAAGCAGCTGGGAACAATAATAAAATACAGATATTGGTTGATTTGTTGTTCATTTCCTGTTTATTTTTGTGGATACCTAAAATTTAATAAAAAGCGGCAGAACTTACGGGCAAACCCAATACAATAAGGAATAATGGTGAAAGCAATATTTATTTATGGATACGATCACGAGCATTTTAAAACGTTATTACAGCGAAAAATTTAATATTTGTAGCTCCTTGACGTTATTGGGATACTGCCTGTATTGGGGTGATACTGTATCTATCACAAAGACATGAGAAACACAGTACATGAAGTCCTTTTTCCACCATGCACATTTAATCTTTAATAATATTGGTGAAAAACGGCTCTCTTTAACATTTAAAAGAATAATCGTTCAAAAATATTTTAAGGCAAACTATGCTAAACGAGCATGAGCCTATTTGTGGAAAACTAGGAAAGAAAATGACAAGACTGGAACGCAGTACGTACAGATTTTTATTCTGCCACATTAGACAGTTCTCATAAGACTTTAAATTTCAGTTTCTGGATAATGCTTGAGGAGCACATCGAACATGAGAAGCACTTATTATATCTACGTATGTAGTTCTATCGTGCCGAAGTTGCTGGAAATTCGTGACGTGCTGGGGTATACTTCCCTTGTGTGTGGTAGCATAGGCGTCCGCAAGGGGGGCCAGGATGGAAGTTGCCCCCCACCCCTGGAATTTGGTGTACAGAGTTTTTATTCATTGCAGAATTCATATACGCTTCTAGAAGAGTGTGGGTAACTGTCAATCCTCTGGGATATAATACTTTTTTGTGTCTGCTATGAAATTTAGTTCTTATGGCGTGACACGTCCCGAAACTGACCCACTCATTTATTTAAAAAATGGCGCTTTTAGGGTCTTGCCTTCCTGGATAAGCTTATGCGGACGCCCATGTGTGGAAGCACTAGCGCCGATAACGGCACAGCGTGTGGTGCCCCCTTGTCCGAGACACGCCATGTGTAAGGGCACCGTGATCCCTGCTTGCCACGCACCTGTGCGTGCTAGCGTGTGAGTTCTCCACTCCCTTCGTCCCCCCCCCCCCCCTTCCCCATCCCACCCTACCAACCAAGCATCCGCCCGAACTTCCGCTGCACTGCAGCTAAGACAGGAACACCTGCTCGGCGGATTCAGAGGGATCTTGTTGCAATGCGGGCCCATGGGCACAAGTTACCATTGTAGAAGGACGATAGCAAAGCAGACGAATGAGTAAAGTTACAGGCAAGAGAAGAAAGAGTCAGGAAACAGATGTGATACACACTACAAGACAAAGCGAGGCTCCCTTCCTTAAGTGTTGTGGAAATAAAAGAAAAGGGAAGGAAGGAGATACCAGTCGACCACAGTATCCGTTAGAGAAGTATGTTAACAGAAACAGTAGGTTCCCTGACAGACTTCTATTTAAAGACGATTATCGCATAAACAGCATCAGCAGTTCGTACATCGGTACGAACACGGCGTGCTTAGCAACCTATAATTGTCGTTTGTGTTACGATCATTTCTGCGTTTCTATGTATCGTGGCACTCCGTATATTCACTTATAGTGTTGGTTTAAGAGAGATAATGCTCATTCGTATTTCTCATCTACATCTACGTGATTACTCTGCAGTTCACAGTTAAGGGCATGGCAGATGGTTCATCGACCCACATTAGAGCTGTTTCCCTAGTGTTCCACTTTCGAACAGCACGTGGGAAAAAGGAACACTTAAATCTTCCCTTATTAGTTCTGATTTCTCTTATTTTATTACCGAGTGCGGTGGCGCAGTGGTTAGCACACTGGACTCGCATTCGGGAGGACGACGGTTCAATCCCGGGTCCGGCCATCCTGATTTAGGTTTTCCGTGATTTCCCTAAATCGCTTCAGGCAAATGCCGGGATGGTTCCTTAGAAAGGGCACGGCCGATTTCCTTCCCCATCCTTCCCCAATCCGAGCTTGTGCTCCGTTTCTAATGACCTCGTTGTCGACGGGACGTTAAACAGTAATCTCCTCCTCCTCCTCCTCCTCTTATTTTATTGTGATGATAATTTCACCCCAGGCAGGTGGGCGCCAACAAAATATTTTCATACCCTGGGGGGAAAGTTGGTGATAGAAATTTCATGAGAACGGGAAACTCCTTTGTTTTAATGATTGTCACCCCAATTCGCGTTCATATCCGTGGCACTCTCTCCCCTATTTCGCGATAGTACAAAACGAGCTGTTCTTTGAACTTTGATGTCCTCCATGAGTCCTATCTGATGCGATTCCATACTGCACAGCAATACACCAGAAGAGGGCGGACAAGCGTAGTGTCAGCAGTCTCTTTGGTAGATCTGGTGCATTTTCTAAGTGTCCTGCCAATAAATCGCAGTATTTGGTTTGCTTTAACCAAAAAGTTATTAATGTGATGGTTACGGTTTAAGTTATTCGTAACTGCAATCCATAAATATTTAGTTGAATTTACAGCCTTTAGATCTGTGTGATTTATCGTGTAACATAAATTTAGCGGATTCCATTTAGTACTCATGTGGATAATTTCACACTTTTCATAATTTAGAGTCAATTGCCACTTTTCGCTTTGCAATTGGTTTTCATCATCTGATGACTTTACAAGACGGTCTATGACAGAATCATCTGCGAACAGTCTAAGAGAGCTGCTCATATTGTCTCCTAAAACGTTTATGTAACCGAGGAACAGCAGAGGGCCTATAATACTTTCTCATACAAGTTTAACGAAAGGGAAAGAGGTAGAGAAAACGAAGAGCAGTTTTTTAAAAGCAAAATACAAAACTATTGAAAAACTGTTTTTATTCATTACCAGTCATACATAGGTCTTACAAGAAATAATGCTGCACAATGTTTTTCTCGAAACATTTTTGCTCTTATGAGTTAGAATATGGTGAATGTGTCAGTCAACACTTATTCTACATTTACTAATTTTCTACATCGTTTACATCACGTGCTATGACCTTACACAAGCGTTGTGAAGAGTATGTATTCCCTGTGCTAGAATCCATGGATTTCTCCCATCATCTACAAAGGCTACATAGAGAATATTTCATTGGTCCGAACAAGTTCCCATGTTCTGTGAGTTACGTGTGCTTGTACATTATCGTATTGGAGGAAGACTTCTTCTGGATTCTTGTCAGACCGAACACTTCGACAACGGTTTTTGAGCTTCTTGAGAGTCTTCACATATGTCTCTTAGTGAATGGTTAATCCTTTAGGAAGCACAGTCTCGAGAATGACACCATCACTGTCCCAAAAGACTGTCATCTGGAATTTTCCAGCAATGGAAGATGCCTTGAATTTATACTTTTTTGGTGATTGTGGATGGTGTCACTCGAGTGACTGCCTTTTTCTTACCGACTCAAAATGATGCACCCAGGTTTCGTCACCTGAAATTATCTGTGACAGAAAGGACTATCCAATTGCTTCAGATTGCTCCAAGAGGTCATATGAAGCGACTTGTCTTTGAATCTTGTGGTCTTTTGTGAGCATTTGTAGAACGTATCTTGAAAAAATCTCTGAATATGCGAGAGTGTCAATACTTTATGTCTTCCAATGACGGAGTCTCAGTCATTTCACATGCACTTCCAATGCTCACGGATAGCTGTAGAACCGAGTGTTAAGTTACGATGCAGCAATATGCACTAACAATGGCATCCGTGTGATCCACCATGTCGAGCGCAATGGCTCCGACAGAACGTCCCGATCGTGGTCGATCATGAAGCTCACTTTCTGCGCTTCCTTACGCTTTAATTCTCTTTACCCATCACCCAAGAGTAATACTATCAACTGAAACTCTACCACACACAGTACACAACGTTTATGGACGTTCAATGGTTCAATGGCTCTGAGCACTATGGGACTTAACATCTATGGTCATCAGTCCCATAGAACTTAGAACTACTTAAACCTAACTAACCTAACGACATCACACAACACCCAGTCATCACGAGGCAGAGAAAATCCCTGACCCCGCCGGGAATCGAACCCGGGAACCCGGGCGCGGGAAGCGAGAACGCTACCGCACGACCACGAGCTGCGGACGTGGATGTTCGTCATGGTTCCTTTTCCCTCAACCAAGTATATTATTACAGCACATTGTGTCTTGCGTAGACACCAATTTGACGGTTCACTACGACTCTGCCATCTGTCGGAGTCGTTCGACACTTCACACAAGTGCAGAAGAAACATCAAATTTGAAGCACCTTGAACATAATTTGTTTCCAGAAAGTAATTAATATGTATACCAAATATGGTTGAAATCACTCCAGGGGTTTAAGAGGAGATTTTCATCAGCGGGTTTGCCAGAGTACAAATATGTCACACATATTCAACATATTTCACATATGTTTGTACATATATTTCACCTGTATCTGTAGTTTTACTGCATGTGTACATCTACATCTACATGGATGCTCTTCAAATCATATTTAAGTGCCTGGCAGAGGGTTCATCGAACCACCTTCACAATTCTCTATTATTCCAATCTCGTATAGCGCACGGAAAGAATGAACACCGAAACGAACAGCGAAAATGTAATAAGCGATAAACTCTTTTCCATTCATCATTTTGTGAGTGTTATCAGCCAGAAAAAGTTTCATAAAGGTTTGAAATTGTATTTAAAGTTTGTTGTAGGTCACTAAGTGTTCTCATTCTCAAGTACTGGAGGAAAAAAGTCTGGCTATTCGCGTGTCGTGGGCTGCATAATTTTTTCAACCCAACCCCCATTGCTTTGAGATGTAGGTGATTCTTACCTCCACAGTGATTTTTCCCTCACAGTAAGTGATACGTGTACCAAGTTTAGTTGAAATCGGTCCACTGGTCTATAAGGAGATGAACATACAAACATACATTTTTATAATATGTATAGAGGTAATATATATACACATCAAGATAATCAGTTAAATCAGAGGAGGCACTCCAATAAACAATAGGCAAATGAAAATGCGTCTACGGTGAGCGCAGACAAGAAATATACTATTATCAATGTACACGCCCCCACGAATGGGAATAACAAAAAAGATCACAAATCAACAGAGAAATTCTGGATACTATTAGAGACATTGGTGGCCAAGATCCCCAAAGATGACATAAAAATTTCGCTTGGTGATTTCAACGTACAAATCGGGAGACAAAAAAGTTACCAAAGAAATGTGGGAAGATCTCCCCGCACAAATTTACAAACAAAAATAGCACGAGACTCACCGAACTGTGCCAGCAGAACAACCTGAAGATTATGTCAACATCCCTCAGGAAATCTTCGTGAAAACAGAAAACATGGAAGATGAGATGGGAGAATTCCAAACTGACCGTGCAGCGATATCCTACCCAGTCCAGAAACAGATCCATGACATTCATGTTCTCAGAGGTGCAAATGTTGATTCAGACCACTACTTAACTCCACACAAAATTAAATTTACACCGAAGAAAATTCAACAGAAAAGAATACATGTAGAGTAGTTTGACGCGAGAAACATCATAGAACCCAACACAAATCAGAAGTGGGAAAGACAAAAAGCAAACACATGGGAAGAATTCCATAGAAAAATCACATAAAAAGCAAAAGAAGTGACACCACGGAAAAGGAACACTAAACACCCATGGTGAGACTGAAAGTGTGAAGATGCACTGGAAAGAAGCAAACAAGCCTTCCAGGAATACAACAGTAAAAAATCTCCGGAAAGCCTATTTTGTCTTAACGGGATGCAAAACTCATTACGCAGACCAAGAGAAAGAACACGAAGAACGCTATACAGATATATTTTCGCAACCACAATACGAGAGAATTCTACAGGATTTCCGCAAGGAAGGTCCGCGGGTACACATCTCAAAACTTATGCTTCAGAATAAAAGAGGGAAAACTCGCATTAACTAATCAACAGGATTGTCACGAACTGGCACGGTATTTCTCTGGCCTCTTTAGCTCCTCTGAGCCTGAAACAAGATTCCCAACACAGACGGCAACCACCGTCACCCGGAATCATTCCCACCAACATGTGAAGTGATCCACAAACATAAATTAAAAACAACAGGACATCCGGCGATGACGTCATCACTGTAAAACTACTGAAGCACCTTGGGCCAAAGTCTCTTCAGGAACTTACGCAAATAATCACAATCATGTGGCAAAGAGAAAAACTTCATGACGGCTGGAAAGTGCACTTATCCGTCCGCTGCACAAGAAAGGAGATAGGGCGACTGTGAATAACTACAGAGGGAGGAATCTAGCTGATACAAGTCATACACAAAATTTTCTCAGCGTGTTTAAGCAAGGACTGTTAGAACACAAAATTGATGAACAGGCTTCCGCTCTGGCACTAAGAGTCTAAGCACTATGGGACTTAACATCTGAGGTCATCAGTCCTCTAGACTTAGGACTACGCAAACCTAACTAACATAAGGACATCACAAACATCCATGCCCGAGGCAGGATTCGCACCTGCGACCGTAGCAGCAGCGCGGTTCCGGACTGAAGCGCCTGGAACCGCTCGGCCACAGAACCGGCCCAGGCATCCGCCACGGTCGTGCATGCACAGAAGAAATCTTCAACATGAAAACAATTCTGAAACACAAGGCTATGAGGAATGCATCAGTTATTTGCACTTACCATAGCTAGTTTGATTTCAATATTTCAAGAAACCATACGATCCTGTTGACCGACAATCCTTGTTCAGCATCTTAGAAGATCAGGGATTCGACCCAAAAACACTACAACTAATCACAAAATCGAAAAAAAAATTGGTGAAATCTCTGACCCCCTTCATGAACCAAACTGGAATACGTGAAGACAACAGATTATCGCCAGTAAATATCCAAGGACGCTAGGACAATCCTAGGACAAGATAGAAATCTCAAACCTAGCTTTCGCAGACAACCTGGCCATACTCTCTGATAACGAAGCAACGGCACGAACAACATCAGACTGGAATAGAAGGGAGAACCGATAGAGGTACTCAAGGTACCCTCCGCCACACACCGTCAGGTGGCTTGCGGAGTATGGATGTAGATGTAGATGAATAAATAGAAGCACTAAAAGAACGTGCAGAAAATGTTGGCCTGCAAATCTCTTGCCATAAGTCTGAATTCTTCTACTCAGAATTAAACATACAAAAATTTGACACAAAGTACGGCAAGATAAACAGAGTTACAAATTTCAGATATCTATCCGAAATCCTCGAGCCTACAGGAGGAGAAAGGATCTTACAGAAGACTAGACTACAAAAAATGAAGAGAACTTACAGTAAAACACAAGACATATACACTAATACGCCAAAACATTATGACCACTGCCCACCGCGATGTTGGATGTCACCTGGTGGCGTTGCGGGAACATGACACTGTAAGGAAAGTATATAAGTGGATCAAAGACAGATGGGGGATCATTTTAGTGACGACACGGGAAGCAAATTGGGAAATTTAGTGAGATAAGCGACTTTGACAAAGTTGATATTTTTCAATATTTTAAACATAGCTGCACAACAGCAACGGTTTCACGTAATAAAATTATAAACAGCCGACCAGTTGCAATGGATAAAGAAATTCTTTACCTAGGTTTCGACAAATATAAATTTGTCTTCTTCAGAAGGTAGCCTAAGGACAATGAACATCATAGCTTACATTAGAAAAGTATGAAACTTTTAAGCCAAGAATAAATTTTAACACAAATTAGAGAACTCTTGCATTACAGAAGTATGATAACGGCGAGTGGTACTTACAATTTTACATTAGTAAGGACTACTGTACCATCGCCGTTTTTACAATTGTCGGCATAGATCCATGTGTCAAAATTAAAATATAGCCCTAGAAGTAAGGTTTGTCATGTAAATATAAAATAGCTCATGGATATTGCAGAGCTCACAACCGACTGAGTGTAATCGGCGAGCGTAGTTACTCTGAAAACAGGGCAGGTGACGCTCGTGCCGAGAAACATGTGCCAATTGGCGTACAAAGGCAACGTCTAATTATCAGTACGTGACAAACCCTAATTCTAGGGCTATATTTTATTTTTGTCACATGGATCTATGCCGACCATTGTAAAAACGGCGATGGTACATCAGTCCTTACTAATGTAAAATTGTAAGTACCAGTCCTCGTTATCATTCTTCTGTAATGCAAGAGTTCTCTAATTTGTGTTAAAATTTATTCTTGGCTTAAAAGTTTCATACTTTTCTAATGTAAGCTATGATGTTCATTGTCCTTAGGCTACCTTCTGAAGAAGACAAATTTATATTTGTCGAAACGTAGGTAAAAAATTTCTTTATCCATTGCAACTGGTCGGCTGTTTATAATTTTGTTGATATTGTTGTTACCCACAGCCTGTGAACGAATATCTAGGAAATTTGGCATAGCTGATCGAATGTACACGTGGTACTTAATGAGCATCTGCGGAAAGAGGCAGAAGGACAGCGAAACTAAACTACCTCTAGGCCCTAAATTGTTGGACGTCCACGACTCTTCACAGAACGTAGGGTTCAGAGGTTTGTCTATTCTGTAAAGTAGGACAGGTGTGGCAATCTGTGGCATCTCTGTCGAAAGAGCGCAATGCTGGTGCATACGTAAGTGTTTCGGAGTACACTGATCATCGTACATTCTTGAACATGGGGTTCCGCGACAGGCGAACCCTACATGTTCACATGTTGGCGCAAAGACACCGTCAATTACGATTGCATAGGCCGCGGATCGCCGAGAGTGGACAGTAGATCGATAGAAACGTGTCGCCTCGTCGGATGAATCACGTTTTTGCTGCACCAGGTTGATGGTCGTCTCCACAAATGCTACCATCCACGCGAACTGTGGTCCGGAATGTGCACCGCACCAAGGACACAGATTGATGGGAACAGTATTGTGGTATGCTTGATGTCTTCCCCGCTTGTGATGACATCTTCCAGTACGATAACTGTCTGTTTCTCAAAGCCAGAAACGTGATACAGTGGTTTGAGGAACATGATAATGTACTCACGTTGATGTCCTGGCCACGAAACTGATTTGATGTGAATCTAATGGAACCCAGTTGTGTCACTATCAGGCGCCATCATCGCGTACACAAATCACCGGCCCACTGTTTAAGGAAATTACGTGACCTGTGGGTGGACATCTGGTGGGACATATCGCCACAAATCTACAATAAACTGTCAAATCCATGATACACAGAATCGGTGACATATTGCGTTCCATAGATGGACGAAGAAGTCATCAAGCAGTTTTTTTTTTTTTGCTCTGTGTATAATAAGAAATGCATGTCCATTCATACAGAGATCAGACACTACAACACGGTAGTCAAGCGTTAAAAGCTGTAAGAAAGTGAGACACTAACACTCCATACGAAAAGCGACATGAAAAGCACAATGAAGAAAGAACGCAAAATCATAAGAAAAATTCTCGGCCCAGAACTGAGAGAAGACAGATACAGACTATACTCTAGGAAAACCAAGACAAGATGCCAAACCTATCAGCAGATGTCAGAAAAAGAAGGATAAAGTTCTATGGGCGCATCAGCAGACTACCGCCAACAAGACTCACGAACAGAATTCTGACATACATGCAAGGGGTAAACTTGACCCAGAAAAAGCACAAGTCGATCCAATTCAAACTGAGGACAGAAACATATACAGAGACAAGATATGTGAGCCTAATCCTAAAATATTGTTTCCAAAATTCGAAATATCCAAACTAGTATTTGAAGCAGGAACGTTTGTCAAACAATGCGTTATGAACAAAAGGTTCACACAACGTTTATCAAGATCGGAGCTTGCAGTGAATTCTTTGGAGTTGCTTGCAATGCAGTAGTGCTCCAGTCGAACACCAACGAGCCGCCAGCAGCAACTGTACACATTTTGCTTACTTGCGACTGTAAATAATTGAACAGTAACAGTCTGTCTTTGTTGAGGAGGATTTATTAGTTTTTTTCTAGATTTTTGCTGTATATAGCATTCATTGGTGTTGAAAAGATGACAGTAGCGTAGTGCTCTAGTCATTGGCATTAAGCGAGGTGGTGCAGTGGTAAAACGGTGGTTTCGTTCTTGGGAGGACTTCCTTTCAGAACCCTGTCCTTGAATCCAAATTTATGTTTTCCGTGATTTCGCCTAAGATAAACTTCTGGATGGTTTCTTTGAAACGTCACGGCAGTTTTACTTCCCCGCTTTTCTCCGCTACGCCGGCCGCGGTGGTCTAGTGGTTCTAGGCGCGCAGTCCGGAACCGCGGGACTGCTACGGTCGCAGGTTCGAATCCCGCCTCGGGCGTGGATGTGTGTCATGTCCTTAGGTTAGTTAGGTTTAAGTAGTTCTAAGTTCTAGGGGACTGATGACCACAGAAGTTAAGTCCCATAGTGCTCAGAGCCATTTGAACCATTTTTTTTCTCCGCTACGACCTCCGCGCCGATGGGGCGCTAAGCCATAATCTTCTTTTAGTCTTTGTCATGAGCGGCAGCCAGCACCAGTACTACTGAGTTTCTGTAGAATGCATAATTTGGTTTCCAGAATGAATCGAGGCTTCCTGACAGAGTAAAACTATGTGTCAGACCAAAGTCGAACTGGGACCTTTGCCTAACACGGGCAAGTGCTCTAATGGCTGAGCAGCTTTACTTCCGCCAGTACCTATCTCCCACTTTCCAAACTTCATAGAAGTTCTACATACCTAGCTGGACTAGCACCCCTGGAAGAAGCGGCATTGCAGAGACATAGCTTAGCCGCAGCTTGGGAGACTGTTTTCAGAATGAATAGTTTAGTTGTTTTATTACGTACCTCGAACTGGAAGTGGTTAGTTGTTTATTTATTGTCTGTTTTGTGCAGTGATTTTCATTTCTCTAATTGTTTACTTTTTAGTGTAGCGTTATCTGATTTTCTGGTGTAGTTTTACGATGCTGGAGCGTCAGAGTCTCCTGTCTCAATTTGTATTAGCGGCCGTTGTAAATAATAAGTAATGCTTCAGTCTGTGAGGAGCGAATTATAACCAAGAACAGCACACCAACAGTACTTAGATTTCTCTGGCTATTCATTTATTTCTTGTTGTATACTTGAATGCAGTAGTCTCAATTTGTATTAGCGGCCGTTGTAAATAATAAGTAATGCTTCAGTCCGTGAGGAGCGAATGATAACCAAGAACAGCACACCAACAGTATTTAGATATCTCTGGCTATTCATTTATTTCTTGTTGTATACTTGAATGCAGTAAATATGGATAGCGACTGTGTCTGTTGTATACAAAGGCAGAGAGAGGAGGCTTCTCTCTACAAACAGTTGAAGGACAGTTGATCATTCTCGACAGACTTCAAGTTGCTGCCCTTGATTACTGTGGCGTTGAGGCAACTGTAACGAAGGCTGTGGCACCTTTGGTGCTTTTAGCATCACCTGGGATACCCGATGTAAGAGCACCTAATGATATGCCTGACATGGTCCATTGACACTCATCTGAGGATGAACAGCTTACAATGGTGTTGTCACGAATCTCTGGGCGAAAAGTGAAAGTGAGTACTGGCAGCACAGCTGCCCTCTTGCGCCTTAAGAACAAATTTGATGTCTTGACCATTGCTGAGATTACATTTAAGGCAGTGTGGCATGCCTCGTCTGCTGGAGCAATCAGCTTGAAAAATCTGGGCAAATGCAGAGGGTGGACCTGCTGGTAATTGGGAGCCCAAACGCAGTTGATGTAGCCTCTGAGAGAAATAGCAGGCTCATCGAGAAGCAAGGCCTGAGTCCACTCGGTACATTTACTGCCACTGGGTCTGCTGTGTATGAAGGCGGGGAGAGTAGATCACTGTCCAGAGACAGTTGGAAGCTGTGTTGATCGTGGTCGACAGACTTCAAGTTGCTGCCCTTGGTTTCAGTGGCGATGAGGCAACTGCAGCGAAAGTTGTAGCATCTATGGTGCTTCTAGCATCACTCCGCAGGAGCGTCAGTGGGAAGGTCCAAGGATGAGTTTCACTTATTAACAATGTCTACGAAGTAACAGAAACAGATAGCTAGATGAAACTAGAAGTAAATAGCAATAAAATTTCAAATTCCAAGTTGAATGTATACGCCAGTGATGAAGGAGTGCTTACAGCAGTGAATTATAGAAGGTACGTCTGGAAAGATCGGTGAATAGTCTCATAAAAGAAAGGAAAGTTATCAAGAAAATACCTTTACCAACCTTGAAATTAATCACAATTAGCTGACAGTTTACAGCACTTTTAAAACCGATGCCGTAAGTGTCTTGCCGCTGATGGTGATTACTTTGAAGGCCAGTGAAGGTATTTTCCTTGTAACTCTAATTTCCAGCATTTTAGAAGACCATTCATCGAACTTCCCAGAAGCACATTTTACAATATCTAGGGAAGTTAGTACGGATTCCGAATGTAAAATAATTTGGGTGAAAATAAGTGTTAAAGAAGGATCATCCAAGGGCTTTTATTGAGTTCGGTCTCAGGAGCCACTGTGGCACAACGTTTGACGAAAAATTTCCTTATCATGTTAAAGCACTTGGAAGGGGGGGGGGGAGGTGGGGGGAGGGATTTTAGCTTTTCAGCTATAGAATGGATACTTACAGTATTGAACCAAAACTTTATGATCACTGCCCATCGCGAGTTGTACACTGCCTGGTGGCACCGAGGACACGTGGCTCGGTAAGAGAAGTGCATGAACGGAGCGGAGACGAATGGAGAAACATTCTAGCGACGATAGCCGGTCACTGTGGCCGAGTGGTTCTAGGCGCTTCAGTCCGGGACCGCGCAGCTGCTACAGTCACAGGTTCGAATCCTGCCTCGGGCATGGGTGTGTGTGATGTCCTTAGGTTAGTTAGGTTAAAGTAGTTCTAAGTCTAGGGGACTAATGACATCAAATGTTAAGTCCCATAGTGCTTGGAGCCATTTGAACAATTTTCTAGCAACGATAAGTGGCGCAAATGCGGAAATCCACCAACTTAAGCGACTTTGACAAAAGCCAGATTATTGTGGCTCAGTGCCTGGGAGCCAGCATTTCGGAAACGAAGCTGGTTGGCTGTTCGCGTGCTACTGTCGTGAGAATCTATGGAAAGTGGTTGAAGAATGCTGAAACCTCGAGTAAGCGACAAGAGGTTGGACGTTCACACCTAATCAGTCCAGTGCACAATGTTGAACATGGTGTTCTGAAACAGAGGACCCCTACGTGTTCCCATACTGACCCAACAACATCATCAGTTGTGATTATAGTGGGTACGTGATCTACAAGATTGGGCTGCAGACAAATGGAGTCGTGTCGCCTGGTTGGCTGAATCCTGTTTATTCTTCAACCTGGTCGATGGGCATGTCCAGATACGTCGTCATCCAGGTGAATGGTTGCTCGGAAGATGCAGTGGGCCACAGGCACAGGCCGATGGGAGCAGTGTTAAGTTATGGAGGACATTCACCTTCCATGGGACCTGCGGTAGTAATCAAAGGCACCATGAGTAGTATTTCTGGAAAATTTGGTTTCTGTATCTTGAATACATTCAGGGCAAGCATACATTCAGGGGAAAATCTATTGTTCTGCTAAGTGGTTTTTGAACCTCTCGGGAGAGTCCATCCTTCTGAGAAACCCTCACCCCATCCCCCTCCTCCTCCTCCTCCTTCTCCCCACTCCTCTGAGAAATCCTCAACTCCCCTCCTCCTCACTGATACAAACACACTTTTGATATCAAGTTAATTGACTAATTAATTAAACTGATAAATTAACTAACTCCTCCTCCTCTGGTAAACCCCCAGGCCTCCTCTCACTTCCCCACTTCCCGACCCCATCCCCATCCGGAAATTGGCTGAAAAAGACTCACTCTGTGCTGGAGAGGAAGGATCTCAAAAAACGAATTTCAAAGCAATTTCAGTAATAATAATAATATTTTTGATGCATATTTTTTGTTTAATCAGTTTGCAGGAAACAGGGCTTCTCCACTTGGGTAGAGCTCATTTCTGCCCCTACTTCCCATGGTGTAATATCTGTAAGCACTGAGGAATGGAGTGAAGTGCAGTATAGCAGCCGCCTTTTTGGGTCACCCGTGCATATGTCTGTCATCCAAGCTGCAGATGCATGCATCTGCACTCCACAGAGGTCGAGCCCCTACTGAGACCGCCAGGTGGCTAGATGGCAACAGCATTTCAGTTGGTCCCTACTAGTAAATCGCTCAGTCTGTGTTGAGCTGTCAGATAGGAAGTATCTCAACATGGAGTGCTCATGTGATGATGATGAAAAAAGTGAGGTGTTTTGGTATAATATACATTTTGCTAAATATTTTAGCTCCGTTGAGAACTATGTTATTGCAATATCTCAGTATGTAGTCTCCTCCTGAGAAGGTACTGTCATAATGTGTTCAATTGACAAGATGTTGGTATTGGAGATAGAGAAGTTTATTACCTGTAAGCATGCAGTTGAGGACTAGTCCATAGCCTCTTACATGAGGAATGGAAGGAGGTGGTAATGGATGAGCGTGGGGTCAGTACTTTCCCACAAATAGTGGCGATGCTGCAGGATGAACTGAAGATACATTTTGCAACTCATAGAGACTGCTGCCTGTGTTGGAACTGTTCACGTTTTTTGCAATGTCCCGTCAATCCACAGTGCAGGGTACAACTTTGTCCTATTCCACTACCCGTGACAGAATGAACCAGACGTGTTTACCTTGGTGTGTGGGCCTTCACCATTCCCCCCTTCCCCCACCTGAAAATTGGTGGGAGCTAATAGCAATGCGGGAGCACTGCATTCGTTCATGTGATCGTGACATTGGGGGCAGAAGACAGACGTGTTCTTCGTGACAGTCAGTCAGTGGAAGAACCATGAAGAGTCAACAGCAGCTGAGATCGTCCAGCGCCTTCCAGCAGGATAGAACGAAGCAGAAGAGTAATTATTCATTACATGTCTCTCTTACCATTACCACATGTAGTGGTTCTTTCTTTTCTTTGTCAAGTCTCATTTCTTTGTTCAAATTCATGTCTTTGTCAGTGGATGCTTATTGCTTTTTCTTCTTTGTTCAGCAGCCTCCAACATGTCTGGACCGGCAGTGACCTCCAGCGTGTCTGGACCAGCAACAGTCACAACCGGCTCGTCAGGACCTCTGTCAACTCTGGCATGTTGGGGCCAGCAGCAGCACCGTGGGATCCTGTAGCACTGTAGCACATCTGACCAGCATGTTGGAGCAGGACAACGAGCTGCTGTAACCTATCCCGCTCACCGATTTTTGTAATGAAGACAGACAGACAGTCCCTAACCCTCAGAATAACTGTGCTGGACCCTACACCACACAATGCAGTTCAGTATTGGTGTCCATCATACACATCGAAGAACATTCCAGTGTTACTGCAAGGGCAGAGTGTTGATGTGGTGGACGAGAATCTTCCAATTTCTCCTAGTCCTCCACTGGTTTTCATTTCAGCTTATAATTTAACAACTAGTGGTATAGAAGCCTCAGTGGATGGTGACTGGCATGTTGTGTTAGAGACTGAAAATGCAACAAGAAGTGTTAAAGTGCAGTTTATAGAGTTAGAATGGGATGAACTTTGTAATACAGAACCATACATTACTCAACAGATGACGTCTGAGTATTCTCCATCTCCAGGCACTTACTGTGCTGACCTAACGCTATCTACAACATTATTGTATGACTTTTCAACACTCACGGTGAGATCTAGAGGTCGATCCATTTATCTGCAACGCTTCACCTTTGCAAACTCGTTCAGTTTGTAGATGGTGCTACCCCTTGCGTTGGAAAGACTCAATTGTGGGCTGCCATGTGTGCCAACAGTGTACAAAGACATTGTGAACTATCTCAGTATGTATAGTTTGCATGCAGACCATTTAGAACACTGCATCAATATGGTGTAAAAGAAAAAGTTCAAGGAACACCCATCAGTTTGAGAAAATACAGGCTGAATTCTGTGCGTACAAGAAAGCTTTATTTGCTAAATACTTTACTGCTGTGAACAGTAAACTAGTGAATTCTTACTGAAGTATACCATTGCTGATAGGTAAATAAAAAAAATATATTATCGAAAATTTTCGTTGTTTTTCTTATTCAACTACCCCGTCATTATACAATGTAAGGTGTAGCCATTGAAGCTCAGTCAGTAAGATGACTGCGCTATAGTGACTACACATATTATTGTTATAGGCGTTCATTTTTCCATAGTAATCCATTGCACACCAAAATTTGATGTAGTCGGTATCATGGCAGGGTGAGTGAAGCACGACGACTTTCTTGTGTGTGAAGACGTCAATTAAGCATATGAACACCACTGCACGGAAGGCTGTTCGAGAGAAGTTACTGCTACTGAGATTAGGACATCTGAATTGAAGGCAGACACTGAGAGAAACTGTTAAACCAGTTACTGACTCTTTCGATGAAATCTCAGCGAAATTACACAGTGACGTCGATGATGCTATTTCCGGTTTCACTAATCGTCACAGTGCTGCTAGGATAGACAAAACATTCGGTATCAGTGGTGAAAAACCGTACGTGTTTAGCATGTAGCCTATAACTTTAGATGAAGCCGAGCGAGGGGCGCGGAGTTTAGCACACCGGACTCGCATTCGGGAGGATGAGGGTTCAGATCCACGTCTGACCATCCATATTTAGATTTTCCGTAATTTCCCTAAACCGATTCAGGCAAATTCTGGGATGGTTCCTTTGAAAGAGCACGGCCGACTTCTTTCCCCATCCTTCCCTAGTCCGATGGGACCGATGACCTCGCTCTTTGGTCGCCTCCTCCAACCAACCAACCTTTAAATGAAGAAACAATACAGATGGACGATAGGGAATTTCAAATAACACCAGGTATACTGAACCTCATTTTAATGCCTCAAAAACAATAAAATTTCCTCCCAGAGCTCTGGAGATTTATGGTGAAATAATACATCTTACCAGAGTACACAGAAAATCAGGAAACCGACGCAGTGCGAAATACAAAAACATTATAAAACCGTTAATATTAGACAGTCGGCGTAGCAGTGGTTAAGGTACTGACATTCAGCATGAAGGAGTCAGCCCCCACAGTATATATACTACAACGACCCCAATGAGCTGACATATTGACTACGACTGCTCATGGCATCAGCTGTTGCTGGCAATACCAGTCATTCCAATGAAGTTGTGTCGGTAATTTCAGGGCTTACAGAGAAAGGTCTAATCGAATAAGCATGGAGACAGTAGTTCGAGAACTGCGCATACCAGCGTGTAAGGCATACCCTCGTAGGCATGTTACGATTACAGGTTTGGATGACTTATGGTAGGCTGGTCTTGTAGATATTCACACCAGAATAACGGATTCAAATATATTTTAATGGTTATTGATACATACTCCAAATTTGTTTTGCCATTACTTGTTAAAACAAATACACGGGGAGATGTCATGGAGGTGTTTGAGCGTTTGCTGCAGACAGGGATGAATCTATACTCGAACAACCTCCAAACTGATCATGGTGGAGAGTTTTGCAATAGGTATTCAAGACAGTGATGAAGCGGTATGGAATACATCACTACTCAGCATTCACCCACTTGAAGGCAAGTATCGAGGAAAATATGAACAGAGCAATAAACGGTCAAATGTGGACACGTTTTTATCTTCACGGCTCATCGAAATGGGCAGTATTCCTCCCAGACATAATTGCGCAGCACAGTCGAACCAAACATGGCACAATAAAAATTAGGTCAATCGATGTTCGTGAAAATGTACTCATGGATACAGTGTACTGTCATATTAAAACGCTGGATCCGTGCGAACAGAAATTTAATGTGGCTGGTATGATGCATATCTCAAAACACAAGACAGCATTTGAAAAGTCATACTTCCCATACTGGTCGAGTGAGATTTCACACTTTCCAAAATGCAGAGAACAAATCCCAGAAGTTACAGTGAGACTTAAATTTCAGGATGCTTTTACAAAGAGGAAATGCAGAAGACGCTCAGAACCACATAGAGCGTGTCATAAGACGTCGAGGGAATAGAGCACTAGTTTAATGGCTTGCTTTTCCTGCAACACAAAACAGCTGCACTGACGCTGACAGTTTGCTATTTAGTGGGGAGCACAGAGCGCAACCAGCACAGCAGCATAACATGTATGATAGGAGACAATTTGTAGGAGGTGCTGGTATTCTTGACTAAATTCCAGTCGAATTGCACATTCCGGTGTATAATTACTATGGACCTGGCACAGAGCTTCAGTAACGTTTGGCTCTTGGTGATAAAGGGATTAACCTGCTAGACAAGGTATCTTTGGAACACGACATTCCATACGCAAAACATATTACTGTGCGTTCCTGACTGTTCTGGCAATAGCCGCAGCACCACCAGTCAGTGAACTCATCGCTGAGAGACCTGCGAGGGCAGGAATGCAGACGGGGATAATTCAGCCTGTCTCGGGTATCGGCCGAACACGGGGTGCCTGGACCCCACACTGCAGATCGAATTTTAGCTGATAAAGCCAAGGCAATACACGCGAGAAAGGATTTTGGTATAGGGCAGCGCATTATTTGTGAATTCCAAGCAAGTTATTAACTCTGCACGTCGCGCACTGAAGAAGAAGAAGAAGAAGAAGACAACTATGGAGAAGAAGAAAAAGAAGAAGAAGCCAGGGCAAGGGTGTTTAAAAAACTTTATCCTGAGGGCGATGTATGCAGCTAAAAGTGCCTTGATGCATAAAGGACCTGTTAAAGCACCCCGGGTTCGGCCGATACCCAACACATCAGGCGGAATTATCCCCGTATTCGTTCCTGCCTTCGCAGATCTCTCAGCGATGAGTTCACTGAATGGTGGTGCTGGGGGTATTGCCAGAACAGTCAAGAACGCACAGTACTCCCAGAAGCAGCTAGAGGAAACAAGGAGACGTAACCGATTGATAGAAGCAGCGGCCATCGGAAAAGGACTACACTTGAACCGTACAAGAAAAGACTAGGTTTCTTCGCAAATAAAAGAAAAAAGCCTTTTAGCTATCCAACCGGATAGACCGCTCTCAAACACAGATCTGCTCAAGTTTTTAGGAAAAAATTCAGCATTCCAAGATTCCATGGTGTTTTTGTGCGGGATACATTACTGAAGACCGTGTGGAAATCTGGAGAATGTGGGATTGTGAATTTTGATGTCGTTGGGGGACCAGGAAAGCAGTGGGTGGTAAAAGTTAAGAAAACTACAAATAACGTCTACTATTCCTATTCATTTGGAGATCTGCAGCCACCAGAAGAGTTACAACGATACTTCACCAACAAAAGATGTGTATTGTATAATTCATCGCTACCAAGACATTAATACCTACTTACAAGGGCATCTCTGCATCATATTTCTTCTAAGTTTACGAAGAAAGATATATATAAGGAGATGAATTAAGCATACACCAGTCACTTGAGGTTCAGGTGCAATGTCGTGTTCTCTGACTTTAAAAGAACGATCGTCATTATTACATATGAATTACTCTCCACCACCTGATTTAAGCAACGGATAATGGAGCATTGCACTGATTGGACTGGAGACATACAACAGCATTCCGAATATCACAGAGGCTAACAATAAACTTCATCTGGAAAATAATGGTGGAAAAGAAATAGGGGAAATAGAGCCTTTTGAATACGATATTGACGATTTAAATAGAGTTTTAAAATAGTCTGGAAAAAGAGCTGCGCTTAACATCAGTACAATTAAATTTGAAATAAAGACAATGAGAGCATTCATTAACTTTAACCAGGAAGATTCAATAGGACGGCTACAGGGGTTTCACAAAAGGACAGGTTTCGAAGAGGGATCCTAATAAATTTTACAGATCCGACCTGTCAGTGAATATACTTCCTGTCAGGGCAATCCGTGTCGAGTGTAACATTGCAATAAACTCTTATTTCAACAGTAGACTGATTCATACAATTTACTTCCCATCAGCGGGAACAGGGTATAAGATCGCTGAGACCCCGACCAACGTTATTTACCTCCCAGTAACAGTTCAGACATTGGACTATCTGGAGCTGTGTGTTGTGGACCAGGATAATCAGCTTGTCGACTTTCGTGGCGATGAAATCATTGGACGACTACATCAAAAGTGTAACCTCGAACGTGCAGAGACCTGGAAGCAACGGCGGGGAACCTCAACCAGCCAGAACCTGTTGGAAGCAGAAGCGACAACTTTTAACACGCCGGACCACAAGTGTTGGCGGTGAGCTTCAACGAGTCAGGCATCGCAGCATCCCCCAGCGTCCCGTACTCTCAGCGAATACAGGATGGGCGTAAAGTATAAAACCAACATGAACAACGCACGGTGCGGCACTTCACGACAGAACACCAAAGTGAAATACGTGCAGACTACGGGTTTCTTAAATCAGTGGGTCTGAAACCGCGCAATGACGTCGTTCGATATAACTAGCGCGGTGGAATTTGATGAATTTATTATAAGCAAGGAATTCCTCTCATATAAACCTTATGCATTAACCACATTTAACAAAAACGACGAAATTAGGATTGTCATCCAACACCAAGCACTTTAACCCTCACATGCAAGAGTTTCATATATCTTGAGGGATCATTTACGAAAAGGGATGGTATTGCTGCAGTGTTATCGAACCTTACATTAATGCTTTAGCATTCCTGTTTCATGAGGTATAGTATTAACCTAACGGGGTCGAGACTCAGTGTACGTGCAATGCAGGCATAATATCAACTCTTAAAATATATTTCTCTGCTTCTCCCTTGTATTTGAACGATTTAGAAAATACTGGATGGTTCATAGACGAGCCAGCAGATAGAATAGGGGAAGAGTACAAGAGAGTTACTGCACGTATACCCTTAAAACTGCTTATGGGATGCTTTGAGGACATGTGGTGAACTGTTATGAATGCTAAACAAGAGCTTATTCTGGTACAGAGTGCAACGGATTACTCATACATTCAAGGAGCTCAAGAGGAGTGCGAGTTCACCATCCATAAAATAATTGGAAAATGCCACATATCACTGTATCGGATGAGCAGCGTTTGAAGCTTTTAAAAGTTCTAAATGCTGGTGTATTTCTACTGCGAGCATTCCATTCACGGGAGATTTTCAAGTACCCAGTGCTACCGACTGCAAGCAGACAAACGTGGCCTATTAAAACCTCCGCTCAATTGGAGACTCTCAGCTTCATCATACTTACGTTTCAAACTACCTGAACCCGTAATTTTACCCATTGATAATTTACACCTGCAGTGGAATGAAAGTGTATACAGTCTAGAGTATGACGTGTATGCGAGGTTCCGTCCTTCATACTATGAAGAGGAAGAATGTCTACTCAGCCAACGGAAATTCAAGAATCTGCGGTCAGTCATTCCAGTCACTGTAATAAACTGCTCAGAACAGGACAATATAATTAAATCTTGTTCTATAGAACTACAAATTGAATTTGAATCTTCGGCAAAAATTCCCAGAATACACTGCAGCGTATGCTCTAGTTCCACATGACTGTGTGATTAACTATTGCCCCCTCACTGGTGTTCTGCAACGAACTGTATAAGTGACAGTTGCTGCACGATACCCAGAGCATTTCACAATGGTATCTCAAGGTGTAAACATCATTGCAAACGCCCAGGGTTTCTATGACGATGAGCACAGGTAGTTCATATTTAAAGATGTTGCATTCATAGTATACACAGAAGATGCCGGGATAATGGAGACATTCTCAGAAAACATTGTGTCACCAAGGTCTTTCAAGGATGTCAAGTGTGCTGAAACACGGAGGAGTGCAAAGTGGTTAACATGTTTCTACCCTGGCATTCACTGGGATGACCCTGGGATACGCTATAAAGATATGGCGATGTCGCTTTGATTATTCGATCACACGGATAGCATCATTTGCATCAAAGGCGAGCAGAAGATCACACGGATGCGTCGAATCTTCAGATTTTCTACTATTCAGGACCTGGAATTCTATGAGTGTCCTGCTCTCTATCGACATAAGAGAAAGAAGAAGAAGGAGAAGATGTGTGAAAACAGTGTTGTTCCTGCTTATGAAAATGTAGAATTACTTTCAAGGTGGATGAAAAATAAATCACTTTTTACTTCACAATCGGTGTATGATATCTCTTTACCCTGTTCCATCTTTGATAGTAAACAGTTTTGCTCAGATACTATGTCTGTGGTTTTCTTCAAGTACTGGTGATATAAATTTAGATGTGTTTGCTATATGTCTTTGGAAGCAGACATGGTCACTTGCTCACGTGCCTCCTGCTACCATAAGCCAATTCATGCTGCACTGTAGGTGTAATCCCATGCAATCATTCAATATACTTTGTCTTCCATGTTAAATATGTTAAATTTCACCTTCATGTTCAAAACTAATATCATTTGCGTCTTGCACATTCTTTATGTATACAATTGTGGTAGGTTTTTTTGTAAATAACAAGAAAGACGTATGGTGACGATTTTTTTTTTCATTTGCTCAGTTCTCACAGATACGATTTCGTTCTTGAGATACAGTTTGGTTCTTGGGGTACAAATTGTTTGTAATATTCAATACAGAGATACGTTTTTTACTCAAAAAAAAGAAAAAATCACATGTTGAAATATTTACAATTTTCAGATATACAAATCTATGCCAAAAGCTAATGTGGAGATACTTTTATTCTTACACTACAATAGTCCCATTAGTAGCAGTTGCATGATTTTTATACAACAACAATTTCGATGGACTGTAATCACACTTGGACGACTAGTAACAGGTGGAACTTAGAAAAACTATTTTATTTTTTATTTATTTTTTTAACCTTATGGGACTTAAATGCTAAGGTCATCAGTCCCTAAGCTTACACACTACTTAACCTAAATTATCCTAAGGACAAACACACACACCCATGCCCGAGGGAGGACTCGAACCTCCGGCGGGACCAGCGGCACAGTCCATGACTGCAGCGCCTAAGACCGCTCGGCTAATCCCGCGCGGCAGAAAAAACTATTCTATTTACTTGACGTGAAAGGTGGGTATACGTATTTATGAAGTACAATTTTTGTGTTGTCGGCACACATGGTGTAGAGATATTTTTTAGAAGTGCAATTTTTGTCGATGCACATAGTGCGCAGATATTTTACACTTCTTGTCGATGAACATGGTGAGTAGATTTTTTTTACAAGGTATGTATATTTACAAGTGTAAACAGTACAAATTCCTCACACACATGGTGTGAATGAATAAATAAATATTTACATGACACACGGGAGGGTTTCAATCCCGTCATCACAATGACCCTTTTTATCTTCATGGGGTGAGTGTCCGACTTCAGATTGCAGCTCAGTGAACACTTCGTGTCTTCTTGATTGAATACTAGATTGCTGCACTATATGCTGCAGCTGTGGCGGAGCACCGTGAACACCACTGCACAGACACTGCAAACAGTCTTCAATAGAGATAGCTCTCGATGCCGCAAAACGCACACCCTTAGCCCGCCTCTGGGTGGCATCTTCCAATGTGCTAAACACATTCATTTTTGCGCACAGACCTACAAACTCCACAATCGGTAACCCATGCATTCCATCTTTCATTAGGCCGATAAACTTCTAGCTCTGAGGAACAATACTCTAAGGATTATCGGCCGCGTATGAAGATGTGTCGAATTCTTCACCGTGTCACCTCACAGTTCTTCACCCAATAAAAGAGTCTATCTGTATCCATATAAAGTAATTTAGGATCAGCGAAATAAGTTTTCGTAAACTCATAATGAAAGCGGTACATGTGACGTTTGGATAATTCTAGTATGTACATCCCCACATATATAGGTTTCGTAAAATGTACTGCAACCTTTAACAACTAACTTCTCACTAAATATTGCGATCCGTTTAAAATTTCGTCTTGTGATGCATTTTCTTATGCCCCGACGCCCATTCCATTCCGATTCTAATCAAAATTTCATGATGTTCCCTCAAATTTTTCATTGTTTTACCGAAAACCGAATTATTCATTATTGATTTAAAAAATCTTTCTCAAAGTCACGCATCTCAGAAGCCCCCGGTGTCGTATTCAAACCAATATACTCCTTCAACCAGTGGAATTGCATGAAGGACATAGCTCAGGTGATTCTCAGCAGCCTCATCCCTGATCTGGGACATTGTTCCAGATTACGATAGTGAATAATGTATCTCCCGTTCTTCCCCAGCGTTGTCGTCAGTTTTGGGCTGTGGACTCCCCGTGGAACTAGTTGTTCTGGACAAAGAGGCAAACTGGTGTGTGCATCATGCAAAGTAATAGGGTATATGAGTTCTGCCTCCACCACATACCTCAAATCAGAATTAGCCTCCACATCCTCGATATTTACACCTAATCCTTTGCATTCAGGTTCGGTCACCCATCGGAAATCTCCAATCGGCAATGATTGTTGTACAGCGTGCCTGTATAAGCTATTGACATCCACGTACACGATGTATCTCGAGTCAAGGGATGCGTTGAACCTCTCACCCAACCTGGGTTATTTACCTTTGCAAGCCTACAGACACATTGACAGTGTTCCCCATGGATCCCTCGCACAATGATAGTTCGATGTGCTTATTGAGCATAGCGCCCCAGGACAACCCAGGTGGTGTGTAATAAAAGGCAGGATCCAAAGAATATGTGATCATGCACAGACTTCGACATTTCTCGAAAACGGTCGCAAGCAAACGCCAATCTGTGTCCACGTAAAGCTGTGTACACTCTCCTAAAGTGGAGATTCTGAATTCCTGCCAGACATTCACGGGATGCCCATACTCTGCATCCATTATGGCATCACCTGTATGGTAGCTGGAGAATGCAGTTATGTTGGGTAGCCTTGTTTCGTTGAGTTTTGCCACGCTATTCATATAGTCGTATGGGAAAACACCATTCCTGGTCAAGAACTGAAACTTATCCTCATGGGAAAATGTAGCCTGCGTGATGTGCATATCCCTTAGAGGTAGAGTTTCAACGAGTATCTGGAGTGGTATCTGCAGAAAATGCCTGCATAAAGGAAGTGGAGTGTAGTTCTTGGCGTCATTCATTTGCAGAATGAAATATATTTCTCAACACCCTCAGACAGGACATTAACATGATTTTTCTCCCAGCCGAAATCAGGGAAGTGCTCCACAAGAAAGTGAGCGTCGTACCAACTTAAATTATGAAAGAAGACTGGTGTGTGGCGTGGTAATTGATACTGCAAGTTGCATGTATTGTAAGCTGCGCCACAGAACTTCCCCGTAATCTGACAGTGGTCCCTACGAAAGTTTCTGCTTTTCTATCTAATGGCAGCCCACAAATATGGCAGCGAACTGTGTTATTATACAAATCTTCATTCTCCTTCGATTTGGTCACGGGAACGTTGTCGCTGTAAAGCTTATCAACCTCCCACGAAAGTTGTTCAAGCTCAGTGAGGAGCCAAACCGCAGAACTATTCCCGATGTATCAATTAAGACTCAAATAATAGGATGATGCAACTTGTCACCCTGTCACATATGGTACGTATTTTTCTGTGAATGTAGTATGCGAGGCTGTAGAGTCACCTTCACAGTGAGTCACAGGAGCGAGGAGGCATTCAAAGTCAGCATACACAACAAACAGGCATCGCTCCTGATGGTGAGCATTCTTAAACTTTATGAATTTGTTTTCTCCAGTAGGCACAATATAAAGGTACTGGGTCCTTGGAAGTGCAATCTACTAGATGATTTGCTAATGTCTGACGAAACGACATTGAGACACCTGTTTATCATTGTGTATACTCAGTTGGGATGAAATCACTCGGGAAATGTCCTTGATTCAAACATATTGATGTCTGTCTCCATGAGAGAATAGCAGCATGTTCACATGCATGTTACACTCAACGGCAAATTTTGAGAAATGGAGGGGTCCGACGAGTATATGCTTGTTCTGCTCATCTGACTTCCATTTCTCCAGGCCATAAACATGAACCGATATTCCGGTATTCTGCCCCTCAAATTTAGGTATGTACAGGATCTTGATGGGGAACTCAATACTATCAAAGTTCTAATGCTTATGAGTGTCAAGGTATCTACCATATTGAGATGTGTGCTGCGAATTTTTTGCGTAATTTCTTTCCCAGCTAGGATGGAACATGCAAAACAAGCTTGATCAGTTTTACTTTCGACATTAATACATGACTTTTTGTCAACTATATCCTTAGGAAGCTTGATATAGCTTGACCCTCCATTTATTGTGGCATAGACATGCATATGGATGTCAAGGTGTAGTATTCGACTGAGTGCTTTAGCTGACCCTCTGACTTCCATCTCAAAAAACCGGTCCACTATAGCCTCAAGGTGGATTCATGAGATTGATTTACTCTCAATATCACGCCATCTTCCCGCCAAAGATAGTGAAGGCTTTTCTCTTCAGTGCCAGAAGTCTGTTTGGGGTGGAGGGGGGGAGGGGAGAGAGAGTTCGATGCGAACACCATGCTGTATTTAATGGCGGGATAGTGTGAATCATTAACAAGCTTGAGGAGTTCCATTCCTGGAAAAGGAAGGCATGCTCTTAGAAACCCTACATGGTCTCGGTCATCCCTGCTGGATTCTCGATCCTATGAAGAAGATTCGCTCCTCAAAGGCATCTGAAATCATTGTGTATTTTAATCCTTTGTGGTGTTATTAATCTGGTGCCTATTATTATCACTAAAAGAACAGGCGAGGGAACTGGCACTAGCTACAGGATTAGTACCACTACTACTACAACTACAATTATTTGACGATGACTCTGTTGCTGCTGGCTGCATGGAGAAGCAGGGAGGTATATGTTGTGGTTTAGGCAAGAACATTAGGGAAGGAGGAGATAGTGCAATGCCCAGTGTGAGCACCCTGGCTTTGGCTGCAGAGATGGTTGTTGGCACAACCCTGAGCCAGTTGCCTGAGGGAGGGTAGACCATGAGCACACAAGGTCTGTCTTACAGGGTGTAGCGTGCCGCACAGGAACTTGTCTACACAGTTGTTTCTTCGCTGCCCCTGGTATCTACACCATGACTTACTGTGGTGACTGGGACTGTCCCACAGGTACAAGTGCTGGTAGAAGAATAACAAGAAATAAGTACAACGTTCCAGACATCGCAGCTGCTGCTGCAAGGAAAGAACGAACACTGATTATTTTGTAGTGTAATAAATATGTAATGTACTGAATCGACTGTGAGAAAGCTAAGTGGCAAAGACGTTATCTGAGAGACTCTATGATAATTATATCGTTGACTCGGAATATTACTCTTTCTGTGGTTTACTCGTAACTAAGGGTAACTAGAGTTTTCTGTTCACTTCTTTTGATGTTATGTGGAGAATTGTACAAGAGACACAATAAACCGTTATTATTTCATGAGAACAAAGGTGAGCGTCACGACCTTTATTAGTATTTTTGGAAGTATTGAAATAGCAGAATTGTTTCAGATTGAATGCGACGTGTACTCGAACCTGCAATCTCATGTATGAATAGTTGCTAAAAATATCCAGCCGTCTCTCCCAAGACTCTTCATACGCGCAACAAACAGTAATTCTTTTAACGGCACTATCAGAGACAATTTTATCACGTTGTTACGACCTTTTACTGCGAGCATAATACATCGACAACAGACAAACAAAAAATAGGCAAGCACATAAAAGAATCTACCACAATTTGTAAGTAGATTGAGTACAGGTATAAATTACCTACGTCTCTCTGGCTCCATGACGTACCCCTCCTCCTCATAACAATTCAGATTCCTCTCTACCTACTCCACCCATTGAGGCAGCTCCTTGCCCGAACCATTGTGGATCCATCCAGCGAGGTCCCCAAAATCACCTGCAACAGCAATATACACTGAAGAGCCAAAGAAACATGGTACACCTGCCCAATATCATGCAGGGTCCCGCCAGCATGCAGAAGCGCCACAATATGTCGTGGCATGGACTCGACTAATGTCTGAAGCAGTGCTGGAGGGAATTGACACCATGAATCCTGCAGGGCTGTCCATAAATCCGTAAGAGTATGAGGGGGTTGAGATCTATTCTGAACAGCATGTTGCAAAGCATCCCAGATATGCTCAATAATATTCATGTCTGGGGAGTTCGGTGGCCAGCGTATTGTTTAAATTCAGACGCGTGTTCCTGGAGCCACTCACTAGCAATTCTGGATGTGGGAGGGGAGGGGGGGGTTTGCATTGTCCTGTTAGAATTACCCAAGTCCGTCGGAATGCACAATGGACATAAATGGGCGCAGGTGTTCAGGCAGGATGCTTATGGACGTGTCATCTGCCAGAGCCGCATCTAGACATATCAAGGGTCCCATATCACTCCAACTGCATATGCCCCACACAATTACAGAGCCTCCACCAGCTTGAACAGTCTCCTGCTGACATGCAGAGTCCATGGATTCATGAGGTTGTCTCCATACCCGTACACATCTATCCACTCCATGTAATTTGAAACGAGACTCGTCTGACCAGGCAACTTGTTTCCAGTCATCAACAGTCCAATGTCGATGCTGACAGACCCAGACGAGGGTTGAAGTTTTGTGTCATGGAGTCATCAAGGGTACACGAGTGGGCATTTGGCTCCAAAAGCCCATATCTATGATCTTCTGTTGAATGGTTCACACGCAGACACTTTTTGCTGGCCCAGTATTGAAATCTGCAGCAATTTGAAAAAGGGTTGCCCTTCTGTCACGTTGAACGATTCTCTTCAGTCGTCCTTGGTCCTGTTCTAACAACAGGATCTTTTTCCGGCCGCAGCGATGTCGGATATTTGATGTTTTACCGGATTCCTGATATTCACGGTACATTCGTGAAATGGTCGTATGGGAAAATCCCCACTTGATCGCTACTTCGAAGATGCTATGTCCTATCGCTTGTGCGCCGACTGTAATACCACGTTCAAACTCCCTTAAATCTTGATAACTTGCCATTGTAGCAGCGTTGCCGATCGCAGCGCCGATTCTGACTGTTTACGTATCTCTGTATTTGAATATGCATGCATATACCAGTTTCTTTGGGGCTTCAGTGTATTTATTTAATAAAAAAACGTACACACACAACTAAGAAAATTTTTTAGACGATGCACTTACACGATAGCTGTGATGTGGATGGTATCACAACCTCTGGCGCTCCCTGCTCCTGATCTTCGATATCATCTACAGCAACAATGTGTATACATCAGACTCGTTGGTCGTGAAATTACAGCAACGATACTTTTTTTTAACGAAAAGAACATTTCTCTGACTCGTTTACTACTAAATAACAATAACATATTATACGTACTCAGTACAGCAAAGAAGAAAATATATATGTACTTACGCTGTTGATGCTGCCGTTGCTGTTTCCTTTCAGCTTCCAGCTGATCCATGGTTTGGCGGATGTATGCTGAAACAACAAGAAAACAATTGACACAGAAATCTGAACAAATGCTATGAAATCTGAACAAATGATGCGAAATTTACGAAATCTAAACAAACAGTGGTTTGATACTATGACACCTTTTTAAGAAAATATACACTACGAAATCTGATCTCATGCTATGAAACCTAAATCTGAAAAATTACTACGATACTGAAATCTGAACACAGTGTGATTTGAAACTAAGAACATTGTTACGAAAATATGCACTACGAAATCTGATCTCATGTTATGAAATTAAATATGTACTTACCTGGCAATTCTCTTTGCCTCTGGCAATTGGTACTGGGACTGGTGCTGTAGCTGCTTGAAAAACGCTTCACCTCTCAAGCAAATTAATACAGAAACAGGCAAACTGAGAATCAAACTGACGCAACTGTGCGAGGACGAGAGTGGAGGGGTAGGGTTCATATACACTTTGTGATCAAAAATATCCGTACAGCCCCAAAAACATACGTTTGTCATATAAGGTGCTCTGTGCTGCCACATACTGCCAGGTACTCCCTGTGAGCGACCTCAGACATTGTGAAAGAGCAGAATGGGGCGCTCCGCAGAACTCACAGACTTCGAACGTGGTCAGGTGATTGGGTGTCACTTGTGTCATATGTCTGTACGCGGAATTTCCACACTCCTAAACATCCCTAGGTTCACTGTTTCCAATATTATAGTGAAGTGGAAACGTGAAGGGACACGTACATCACAAAAGCGTACAGGCCGACCTCGTCTGTTGACTGACAGAGACTGCCGACAGTTGAAGAGGGTCGTAATTTGTAATACACTGACATCTATCCAGACCATTACACAGGAACTCCAAACTGCATCAGGATCCACTGCAAGTACTACTACAGTTATGTGGGAGGTGAGAAAACTTGTATTTCATGTTCGAACGGCTGCTCATAAGCCACGCTGGTAAATGCCAAACAACGCCTCGCTTGGTGTAAGGAGCATAAACATTGGACGATTGAACAGTGTAAAAACGTTGTGTGGAATGACGAATCACGGTACATAATGTGGCGATCCGATAGCATGGTGTGGGTATGGCGAATGCCTGGTGAACGTCATCTGCCAGCGTGTGTAGTGCCAACAGTAAAATTCGGAGGCGGTGATGTTATGGTGTGATCGAGTTTTTCATGGAGGGGGCTTGCACTCCTTGTTGTTTTGCGTGGCACTATCATAGTCACGCCCGGGTTCCCGCGTTCGATTCCCGGCGGGGTCAGGGATTTTCTCTGCCTCGTGATGACTGGGTGTTGTGTGATGTCCTTAGGTTAGTTACGTTTAAGTAGTTCTAAGTTCTAGGGGACTGATGACCATAGCTATTAAGCCCCATAGTGCTCAGAGCCATTTGAACCATTTGAACTATCATAGTACAGGTCTACATTGATGTTTGAAGCTCCTTCATGCTTCCCACTGTTGAAGAGTAATTCGGGGATGGCGACTGCATCACGATCGAGCACCTGTTCATAGTGCACGGCCTGTGACGGAGTGGTTACACGACAATAACATTCCTGTAATTGATTGGCCTGCACAGAGTCCTGAACTGAATCCTACAGAACACCTTTGGGATGTTTTGGAACGCCGACTTCGTGCCAGGCCTCACCGACTGACATCGATACCCCTCCTCAGGGCAGCACTCCGTGAAGAATGGGCTGCTATTCCCCTAGAAACCCTCCAGCATCTAATTGAACGTATGCCTGCAAGAGTGGAAGCTGCCATCAAGGCTAAGGGTGGGCCAACACCATATTGATTTCCAGCATTACCGATGGAGGGCGCCACGAACTTGTAAGTCATTTTCAGCCAGGTGTCCGGATACTTTTAATCACATAGTGTACCTTCACTGATTCAGCATTAACCAATAGGAACGTGGTATTCTGAGGAGGGATGAAAACCTCTGTCTTCATGTTCTGACGTGTTGGTTCGCATACGAACAGGAAGTGGCCACTTGAGAGAGAGTGGTGGTGATTACCCAGGTATCAAATATTAAAGGGTTGCTACCACCTGACGGTTTCGTCTATAGGAAGTAGCCGATTGAGAGAGCAGTAGTGGTTTGATAGGAATTCCCCAGTTATCAAATATAAAAGGGCTGCCACCAGGAAGCGGCACTTTACAGGGGCTGACTGACACACGTGTGGGCCTGCAGCCTGCTCCAGCCAGTGGCAGCTGGCTGTGAGGCCTCCGACAATGGTTTCCCTGCGGTGGGTTGTGAATCACACAATGGGGGTTTTCTGTGTGCACAGTCGGCGTGGTTGATGGCCACCCTGCACATTCCCAGTCTCACCGTAGATTTGTGGCGACAGTAGAGGCGTACACTAGAGCATATATGCCATTAGACTGCAGACTTCTAAAGCAATTGGAAATGTCAGTGCTCAGTGCTCCGCCTGGCATCTGGCAGCGCTCAGCCAGTAGACGTGTCACAGCCTCTGCAACATGGCGATGTGTGCATCCACTGCCCTGTCGACAGACATTTATGTGAGCAACCCAAAATGGGGCTACCGTACCACACTTCATTTCATTTCTCGGTGCTTACAGTTATTATATCATCGGAAGTGGGGGAACACGTGAGCTCTATGTAAGTGGCGGAGACGTGTCTCCCGCAAAATAATTAAATGAAGAATATGCATAAAAATATTATCATTATTATTGAATTTGATTTGAATTTCATGTTGTGAAATTATTCCTCTCCAGCACAGACCGAGTCTTTTTCCCACTAATTTCCAGATGGGGAGGGGAGGGAAAGTGGTAAAGGAGAGAGGATTTCCCAGAGAGGGAGGGGGTAATTAATTGATCAATTTAATTAATTATTCATTTAATTTGATATCAAAAGTGGCTTGTTCAGTGAGGGGGATGAGGAGTTGGGGATTTCCCAGAGGGATAGGAGAGGAGAAGGACGGATTATCTCTCCAGGGTGTCATAAACCACTTAGCAGAACAATAGGTTAAGGGACCACTGGGTCGAGGAGAGGTGGAAATTAAATCGCCGTCAGGGAAGGCGTCAAACATGAGGGGATGCAGATGGTTCGCAGCTGTCAGCGTATCTTTGATGATTACTACCACGGGTCCTATGGAAGCGCAGGAGAATGTCTCGCATAGCACAGTACTGATCCCAGAAGCCTGCGTCCGTGGCGCGCTGCACGTTACGAGCCGCCGTTTACAAAGATGACGGAGTTTGTGGACACGACCGTCGGCCTAGTGTAGCAAAAATGTAATTCACCCGAGGAACAGACACGTTTCCATTCATCGACGATCGAATCCCGCTGGTCTCGTGCCCAACGCAAGCGTAACTGACGATGTCGTCGGGTCAACATGTGAATACGTAGGAGTGGTCTGGTGCGAAATTCCATGTCCAACAATGCACGATGAACAGTAGGCTCTGAAAGTCTTGTCCGTCCACCAGGAATTTGCTCTTTCGGTGGAGATATCACAGATCACCATCGGTCCTAGTTCACAGAGAAGACAAGCTTCCAAACCCCACGTTCTGTGAAGAGTCGTGGACGTGCAACCATTTAGCGCTTAGTCGTAGTTCAGTTTCACTATTCTTCTACCTCTTTCATGACAGTAGCAAATGAACATTCGACCAGCTTCGCTGTTTTCGAGATAATCGTTCACAGGCTCTGCGTAATATAAATCTGCTCTTTGGCAAAGGATTTCCCCATTTGCAGCCCATATCTTGGCTAGGGCGATCCCCCGTCCGTGTCTGCTCCACTTACACACTTCTGTTACCGAGTCACGTGCCCGCAACGCCACCAGGCGGTATCGAACGTCGCGGTGGCAGTGGTCATAATGTTTTGACTTATCAGTGTATAAAGATGATACGTTATTTGACGTCGTCACCCAAAATCTAGAAAAGTTATTGACAGATTTACTTCAGATTTTTACTTGATGCTCTAATAAATACTAAGATGGATATATATGTAAAGAGGAAGCGTGATTAGGAAAAATCACGAAAACTTACTGATTGATTTACAACAAATTTTTACACGATATTCTAACTTAAGAAACTTTCAGACAGGCAGAGGCCATATAATTTTTTAAACAACTACTGAAGAAAGAAAACGCTGTGATGTGAAAATGGGCAGCTTAATTTTTCTTTCTCGTAGTCAGTTTCAACTGTGAGATCAAGTCTTTTAAACCTTTAGACAAACTGTTTCTGCCATATTCTTTCACCTTATATATAATTTTAAACAAAAATTGTATACATAACAATGTGCTGTTTAGTTTTCTTGCTCACAGTCGACGACAAAACAAGAAAGTTTTATTTTTTGACTATCGACTTATGATTAGAATACTACTACGACATGTGATTCGTCCGAAGTTCCAATCTAACCCGTTCGCAGATTAAATCTATGCGAAATATTCTCATTGAAGCCTCTATCCTCATAGACCCGACAACTGGAGTTATCACTCTCATACCCTGTGTACTAACGATCCCAACCGATTGCCCCCTTATTTTAAGCGCTTTCAGTTCCTAATCAAGGTTTTGTTAGTAATGACTATAAACAAAAGTTAGTGTCAGAGGGTGAGGAGGGGGGGGGGGGGAGAAGAGACAAACGAAGAGTGGGGGGGGGGAAGGCTGAATACAGAGGAGGGGAAGGCTGAGAGAGACCGAGAGAGAGGGAGAGGAGGAGGTGGAGAGAGAGAGAGAGAGAGAGAGAGAGAGAGGAGATGGAGAAGAGAACGTATATTCAATTCCGATATCTGTTTAGCAACTGCTGAGCGATGCAGGTTTCGGTAGTAGCTTATGAAAGAAAGGAACATGTAATGGGTCAATGCGTCTCAGAAGTGACAAGAAAGTTGATGGCGAGCTACTAGAAGGGTTAGGCATAGCTGCTTTGTTTACTTTCCTGAAGAATAATAATATTAACTACTACACACAACACGGAACACGAATCATTCCCACCGAGCGAGGTGGCGCAGTGGTTAGCACACTGAACTCGCATTCGGGAGGACGACGGTTCAATCCCGCGTCCGTCCATCCTGATTTAGGTTTTCCGTGATTTCTCTAAATGCCGGCAAATGCCGGTAGGATTCCTTTGAAAGGGCACGGCTGACTTCCTTAACCGTCCTTCCCTAATCCGATGAGACCGATGATCTCGCTGTCTGGTCTCCTCCCCCACAGCAACCCAACAACCCAACGAATCAGGCCTGCTTTCAGAATGGCTATGTTATTGATACGGTGCACAGCATTGTTACGTAGCCCAGGTTGACAAAGGGCGTGAGCACTCTACAGTGACCTGAAGCCACTTGAATTTCACCTACCAAAATACGGCCACCATAAAGTGTGCGACTAGAACCCTACATGCAACTGAGCCCATGTGATCATTCCACTTCATATCTCTACAAATTGTTACACACAGGTATCTTTATGAGTTGACTGATTCCATATTAGATTCAATTTTGGTCATATAATACTACTTTTCCTCGTTTTGCGAAGAACATAGGCTTACATTTCTGAACCTTCAAAGCAAGTTGCCAGTCTTTTCTCCTAACTGTAGTCTTACCACGATCTGTCTATGCACTTGCACAACGTTTTCAGATAGTTCTCGATTATAGATAACTGTATCATCTGCAAAAAGTATGACGATATTGTTAGTATTGTCTGCTACGTCATTATTACACAACATGAAAAACAAGAGTTTTCACCAGTTTCCAAGTGCACTCCTGAAGTTACTTCTACCTGTGTCAACGCCTCTCCAGCCACGGTAATATGCTGCTTCCTCCCTACCAAGAAATGCTCAGTCAGGCACAAACTTTTTTTGATAACCCGTATAATCGCACTTCCTTTAATAAACGCTGGTGCGGTATCATATCAAATGATATTTGAAAGTCAAGAAATACTGCATCCAACTTATTGTCAGGCTCTCAGGATGTACGTGAAAAAAGCACAAGTTAAGTTTTGCATGACTGTTTTTGGAATCCATGATGGTTGGACTATAGGTGGTCGTTCTGTTCGAGATCCCTTATTATGTTTGAACTCAGAAATAAGTATATATGTCCAAAGGAATACAAAAATATAACCATACCTAAGCAAACACAGAAGGATCTATTGGAAAGTTTTACTAGCACCGAAACTGCAGAGCATCAACATGGGAAGCAACAAAACAAAACAAATTTGGAAGATAGTAAATAATAGAACCTTTTTGGAGTCATTAGTCTTATGACTGGTTTGATGCGGCCCGTCACGAGTTTCTCTCCTGTGCCAACTTCTACATCTCACAGTATCACTTGCACTGTATGTCCTCAATTACTTCTTGGATGTATTCCATCCTCCGTCTTCTTCTACAGTTCTTACTCTCTACAGCACCCTCTAGTACCATGGAAGTTATTCCCTGATATCTCGACAAATGTCCGATCATTCTGTCCTTTCTTGTCAGTGTTTTCCGTATGTTTCTATCTTCGGAATTTCTACGGAGAATCCTCTCATTCCTCATCTTATCAATCAACCTAATTTTCAATACTTTTCTGTAGCACCACATCTAGATGCTCTACTGTTTCGGCTTATCTTAGGAGAATGAAAAACTGTGCTCCGTAGAACGCCAATACAGTTAATGAACATTACGTGAACATAGCACCAAATATAGTAAATATATATGCAGTTCAAATAATAAAAATGTAGAAGCACAAATTTGTAAAAAAAATCTGTAACCAGTAATAGATACTGAAATGAGAAATGCTTTTAATAAATAAAAAAATAGAATGTCTAGTGTTGTTGATAGGATTCCAAATAAGGTAATGAAACACAGTCCACCAGGATAGATTCTCAGCTTATTGATATCTTAAATATTTCTTTCAGGACAGTGTATCTACATCAAAGCTAAAACTGTTGTTGTGGTCTTCAGTCCAGAGACTGGTTTAATGCAGGTCTCCATGTGCAAGGTTCTTCATCTCCCAGTACCTACTGCAACCTACATCCTTTGAATCTGCTTAGTGTATTCATCTCTTGGTCTCCCTTTACGATTTTTACCCTCCACGCTGCCCTCCAATACTAAATTGGTGATCCCTTGATGCCTCAGAACATGTCCTACCAACCGATCCCTCTTCTAGTCAAGATGTGCCACAAATTTCTCTTCTCCCTAATTCTATTCAATACCTCCTCATTAGTTATGTGGTCTACCCATCTAATCTTCAGTATTTTTCTGTAGCGCCACATTTCTAAAGCTTCTATTCTCTTCTTGTCCAAACTATTTATCGTACACGTTTCACTTCCATAGACGGCCACACTTCATACAAATACTTTCCGAAACGAGTTCCTGACACTTATATCTATACTCGATGTTAACAAATTTTTCTTCTTCAGAAACGCTTTCCTTGCCATTGCCAGTCTACATTTTATATCCTCTCTACTTCGACCATCATCAGTTATTTTGCTCCCCAAATAGCGCAACTCATTTACTACTTTAAGCGTCTCATTTCCTAATCTAGTAACCTCAGCATCACCCGATTTAATTCGACTACATTCCATTTCCTCGTTTTGCTTTTGTTGATGTTCATCTTATATCCTCCTTTCAAGACACTGTCCATTCCGTTCAGCTGCTCTTCCAGGTCCTTTGCAGTTCCTGACAGAATTACAATGTCATCGGCGAACCTCAAAGTTTTTATTTCTTCTCCATGGATTTTAATTCCTACTCCTAATTTTTCTTTTGTTTCCTTTACTACTTGCTCAATATACAGATTGAATAACATTGGGGAAAGGCTACAACCCTGTCTCACTCTCTTACCAACCACTGCTTCCCTTTCATGCTCCTCGACTCTTATAACTGCCATCTGGTTTCTGTACAAATTGTAAATAGCCTTTCGCTCCCTGTATTTTACCCCTGCCACCTTTACAATTTGAAAGAGAGTATTCCAGTCAACATTGTCAAAAGCTTTCTCTAAGTCTACAAATGCTAGAAACGTAGGTTTGCCTTTCCTTAATCTATTTTCTAAGATAAGTCGTAGGGTCAGTATTGCCTCACGTGTTCCAACATTGCTACGAAATCCAAACTGATCTTCCCCGATGTCGGCTTCTACCAGATTTTCCATTCTTCTGTAAATAATTCGTGTTAGTATTTTGCAGCCGTGGCTCATTAAACTGATAGTTCGGTAATTTTCACATCTGTCAACACTTGCTTTCTTTGGGATTGGAATTATTATGGTCTTCATGAAGTCTTATCAGTAGTTCTAATGGAATGTTGTCTACTCCTGGGGCCTTGTTTCGCCTTAGGCCTTTCAGTGCTCTGTCAAACTCTTCATGCAGTATCATATCTCCCATTTCACCTTCATCTACATCTTCTTCCATTTCCATAATATTGTCCTCAAGTGAATCACCCTTGTACGGACCCTCTATATACTTCTTCCACCTTTCTGCTTAGAACTGGGTTTCTATCTGAGCTCTTGATATTCACACAAGTGGTTCTCTTTTCTCCAAAAGTCTCTTTAATCTTCCTGTAGGCAGTATCCATCTTACCCCTAGTGAGATATGCCTCTACACCCTTACATTTGTTCTCTAGCCATCCCTGCTTAGCCATTTTGCACTTCCTGTCGATCTCATTTTTGAGACGTTTGTATTCCTTTTTGCCTGCTTCGTTTACTGCATTTTCGTATTTTCTCTTTTCATCAATTAAATTCAATATATCTTCTGTTACCCAAGGATTTATATTAGCCCTCGTCTTTTTACCTACTTGATCCTCCGCTGCCTTCACTATTTCATCTCTTAAAGCTACCCATCCTTCTTCTACTGTATTTATTTCATCCGTTCTTGTCAATCGTTCCCTAATGCTCTCCCTGAAACTCTCTACAACCTCTGGTTCTGTCAATTTATCCAGATCCCATCTCCTTAAATTCCCACCTTTTTTTCAACTCTACAAAAATGAAAGTTTATCTGACTGAAATAATTATAGATTAGTGTCACTATTGACAAGTTTTTCTGAAGTAATCGAAAGGGTACTGTATGAAAGGCTAACTTATTCCACGAATAAAAATAAAATATTGACTAATCCTCAGAATGGGTTTAAAAAGGAACAGGTCAATAGAAACAGTAGTCTTTCATTTCATGAAAATGGTCCGAAATGCCCTGGACAGTAATGAATTAAGCAGTATGATATTGTTAGATTTGTTCAAAGCGTATGATGTAATCAGCCACGCCGGCCGCGGTGGCCGAGCGGTTCTAAGCGTTTCAGTCCGGAACCGCGCGACTGCTACGGTCGCAGGTTCGAATCGTGCCTCGGGCATGGATGTGTGTGATGTCCTTAGGTTGGTTAGGTTTAAGTAGTTCTAGGGGACTGATGACCTCAAATTTTAAGTTCCACAGTGCTCAGAGCCATTTGAACCATTTATAATCAGCCACGACTTACCGCTTGTGAAATTAGACTGTTATGGGGTCTGGGAATTTTCCTACGATTGATTATAGTCATATCTATCTAACAGCCAACAGACAGTACAAACATGTCATGAAGATAAGGAATGTGTTTAAAATTACACAAAATTAAATACGTAGTGCCCCAGGGTTCCTTGTCAGGTCCTCCGTTATTCCTGATGTACAGGGTGGTCAGAAACAGTCTGAAAAGCTTGTAAGGGTGTTGCAAGGTAGGCTGTGCTGAGTGAGAAGTGTTAAGAAAAAAATTCGATACGTTGCGTCGTTTCCGTGTTAATTAGTACAGAAGTTAGCCAATCAGGCAGTTGCACGAGCAGATTCATTCGGCCCGCCAGGGACGGTGTCATCAACTGTGTTCTTCGTTTGATTTTCTAAAACCAAACAAGAGAGCGATAAAAAAAATTGGACATGGGACGGGTAGTAAGGATCGAACCCAAGCCAAAGACTGTGTGCAGTCTCGTGCGCTATCTGCGCCGTAGCAACTGACTCTAAGGCCTCGTTCGCACGAGAGCTTTCTCAACGTCCGTTAAAAAAGCGTTGAAATGAAACAAATGGGTTCCGAAGTATTTATTCACACGTCAGCGCTTTTAAAAAGCGACGCTTTATTGTCGAGTACTGCTCTATTTTAAGCGCTGGGCGTTTTTTAATGTACCATACGGCACTGCTAGGTTGCGTTCAGACGAGAGCTAAAAATGCACGACACTGCGTTCAGTAAAACGCGCACTCACTTAGCATTCACTAGTGCCGCGTCTGTAAATATTGTGTACACGTTCACTATTCGCATCTATCTACGCTTTTAGCTTGATACGAAAGGTTAACGTCGTGGGTTGTAGATTCTTAAGTGCTGATTATAGAGGCCGAATCTCAGTCTTTGCTACTTACGAAACCTTTGCCTGAGTACGATTATAAATCTTTAAGAAATGATGCTTGGCAGCAGATAGCAGTAAAATTATCAAGGACTGGAAATCACTAACCAGAGAAGAAACAATAATCGCTGAAAGTATATAACGTATCTTTACTTCAATGAAATAAAATAATTAAGAAAAATTATAAAAACACCTCTGATGTAGATAGTCTCAACAATTGATCTTATATTCTTCTTTCCTGCTTATTCGAGACATACTGCCACGGGATGGCAGGTCCGCAACTGTTCAGTCCTGGGGAAATTGGATAATTTTTACTACCGGTAACCGGCAACCTCTACAGCTGAACTTTATATCAGTGCAACTGAGACGGACAAAATACAAACTATCCTATTCTTCTTTCTGTCTATTGATAGCTTTGTATTGCCACGTAAACGAACATTGCGACGATGGAAAATATTTAGTAAAATTGTCTAGTACTTCCAGACCCACGTAGTTACTTCTTAGGCGTGTTGGCTGTAAACGTTGTAATGCGCTATCAAATCAAATAATATTTCATCAGATTGGACTCCATCTTTAATTCTGACAAAATTGTGTAACACGCCACATGCTTTACTTACTGATATTCTGCGATCGCGTTGAAGACCTATGGTTCTAGTTAAAATTTGCCACTTGTTTTAAAGAATACCAAAAGTGCATTCAATCATTCTTCTTGCTCACGGAAGTCGGTAATTATAAATACGTTGCTGCACAGTTAAGTTGCGATTCGGATATGTTTTAAAACGTCTTTAGGTAAGGCGAGGGCTTAATCACCAAACAATATCCGTTTGAATAATTAAGTAGTGTTCTCGTTTCTGGTAATCAATTTGCCCAATCTCCTGTTAAATGATATATGTTTAAATACGTTTGGGTCAGCGAAACCACCTTATGCCCCTATTTCACTGCAAGTAAAACAGTCGTTTGCATCACACATTGCCGTTAAAACAATAGAAAAGTAGTTCTTGTAACTGTAGTACTGGGAACCACCTTTATAGGGGATTGTTATTTCAATACGTTTGCATCGACAGCCCCGATCACATTAGGAAAATTAGTGCGACGATAAAATTCTTCTGAAATATTTTAAGGTCATCCTTTTCTTCTGGTATATACGTAGTCATTAAACAATGCCATATTGCGTCACGAACTTGATTAACAGTGGTATATATGGTAGGCACTTCAAGTAGAAACTGATAATAAAAATCATGAAACTTATTACCTGACGTCAGAATTCTGTTAACAAACGAAATTCAGGTACAAGGTGACAATTACTGAACTATACGAAGAAAACGTAAATTAGTTACAAACTACGGTGTACACACACTTTATACAACATGTAAACGTCACTACAGATATTCGGAATTAGGTTGTGACATGTTTGATAGCAAAATTTTGCATGGCCTGCTGAAGTGTCAGAACATCGACACTGTCGATGGCCTCTTGAATGGCTGTTTTAAGCTCAGTGATGGTTTTGGGGGTATTGCTGTATACATTGTCTTTAATATAGCCCCACAAAAAGGAGTCGCATCTGTTCAGATCCGGAGAATATGGCGGCCAATCGAGGCCCATACGAATGGCCTCTTGGTACCCAGGGGCGAGAATGCGGTCCCCAAAGTGCTCCTGCAGGACATTAAACACTCTCCTGCTTCGATGGCGTCGAGTTCCGTTGTGCATGAACCACATCTTGTCGAAATCAGGGTCACTTTGGATTATGGGGTTGAAATCATCTTCCAAAGCCTTCACGTTTCATTCAGTAGTCACCATCCTATCAAGGAATATCGCACCAATTTTCCATAACTGGATATTGCACACCAGACAGTCACCCATTGAGGGTGAAGCGACTTCTCGCCGTGAAATGAGAATTTACAGTCTCCCCAAATGCGCCAGTTTTGCTTATTGACGAACCCATCCAAATGAAAGTGGGCTTCGTCGCTAGACTAAACCGTGCATGCACATACTAATTCCCATCATGTACCACAGCCAACCGTGCACTTTGAACGTCCTAATGCAAACCGTTCAGAAATTATGACCATCTTATTTCATATAATTCAATAATTGTCACCCTGTACAAATAGATAAATAAATAGTATCATTTTTTTTATTCAGGCAAAGACTTCCAAGCAAAGTAGAAACATATAAGAGCCAATTTCGGCTTGAGTGTTAAGTCTAGAAAGATGAAATGAAATGGTCATGTGGCATTGATGGCCTGGAGGCCTCTTCTGGGAAAGTTCAACTGCTGGGTGCAAGTCTTATTTCAGGTAACTCCACACTCGGAGACTTGTGCATGGGTGATAATGAAATGATGATGAAGACAGCATAACACCCAGTCCACAAGAGGATAAAATCTCCAAGCCAATCTGGGAATCGAACCTGTGCCCACTGCACGGTAGGTAAACACATTACCACTCAGCTAAGCAAACGGACTCCAGAAGGATGTTACATCAGGACAAGGTGCAAAGAGGAGAGAGAGAGAGAGAGTGAGAAAAAGATATGGTTATCACGACGAATGCTATTTCTCGTTCCACATGTCAAAGATGCCAAAGCATTTGTTAACTACAACACTCTGAGAAGGGAGTGAAAGTACTCAAAACGACATATCAGCATCACCAATTACTGAAAATTCACCAGCTTCGCCGCCTACTGCCTCTAGTAACGTGCAACGAACCGCAATAATAAGAAAAAAGAAAACACATCTTTTGAGGCGAGATTTTTAAAAGCAGTAAGAACTGAGAGGACAGAATCTGATGAAGACAGAACATTTTGTCTCTCCCTCATCAAATCGCTGAAAAAGATGGATGATGACACCAAATTGTCAGCAAAAATTGAAATATTATATGTAATTCACACATTTTCAAATAGATCACACAGCAGTTCCCGTTCATTGTTTCATACTACAAACTCCGAACCATATTTCAATCAGACACAGTCAACACATGAGCAGCACTCACTGGGAGCATCCGTCGTTCTACATCAACTACACACAGTTCTAGACAGATTTGGCACAAAGCTATTTCACCACTTTCGATTCTGTTGCTAGCCCACTTCCATCGGCTACCGACACATCAAGTTCAATAACGGTTCAAAGCCTACTGAATGTATGCTCACCTGAAAAATTATACAGTATGCCTCAAGATAACTATTGAATTCAATACCCATGTTGTGATGAATAAATAATGACCAATTGTAGAACTTTTTATTTGTTTAACCTACTTACCTCAGTGGTACAACTAATTGTTGTATAGGAGGTATCGCCAATCACATGTTGGTATCATGAAGTGTTATTCGAGATCACACTATTCATAACAGTTAATTGAATGTGAGTAGCAGGGCAACAAGGGCATCACCCCAGTCTGCATTGTTGCCAAATTTATTCAAGATGGCGTATCCAAGATGGTGGCCATAAATATGGCAATATTGCAGTGAAGTCACAGCAGGAAGTTCAAATTTTGGGGAAAATAGGTCAAGTAGGCTACCTCCACTTATGTAACCCGCCTCATCTCCCCCTCCCCTCCCCTCCCTGCCCCAAGATAATGGCGGGGAAATTTTGGCGGGAAAATAGGTTATTTGGGCTACGTCCTCTAACCTAAGTCATCCAACCTCTACCTTATCCTTGAAATTGACAGGAAAAGGACTCAGTCTGTTCTGGGCTGCTGGATAAGATGGACACAAGTCTGTATTTTGCATGCTTGTTTATTGTCATAGGCAGTAGCTCCATCCAATTTGTTCACAGTGAGGTCCAGAGACCACCTGACCTAGTACACAGTACCACCACCAGAGTGGAACTGTCACCCCCCGACTCTCCCCTAAGCCAAGATGGCGGCCTGGGGACAAAAGGCCGAAAAGGATTCAGTCTGTGTCCAGCTGCTGGAGAGGAAGCAGTGTACATTATTTATTTTCAGTGGGAAGCTGGGGCAATTTATTTAGGGGGTGGATTTCACATAGTTTATTTTTTTATTATGCTGATACAAAACACTCACTGTGATGTGCTTGGGGTCACAATACGTAGCCTACAAATCTGCAAACGATTCGTAAGTTAGTGAAATAATGCAGTACACTGATGTACAGGCAAGCAAACAACACGTAAATTGTAAAAATAATACATCTAAAATGCTCTGCAAACACACTCACTAATTGTAAACTGTCAAAATGATGCATTGCACAGCCTTCAGACATGTTCACAAAATAGTGCAGTACATAGATGTACAGACACATTTACTAGACCTAAAATTGTCAAAATAATGGATGTATAATGGTCTGCAAACACGCTCACAAAGCTTAAATAGCCGAAAATATTGCAGAGCACAAACACTCATTGCATGTAAAAACACTTTCGAACTATCGTTAAGGAATTCAACCGTAACGTGTCAGTGGTCTGTTCCCTAGAGAAGTTCAAGGTGCACATGCCAGGGCGGTGTGCGCACGCCTGGTAATGTGTTTACCTGCCCAATATGACTGGTGTGCAAACACATCGACATGAGATGTTTGCCTAGTGACTCCCCCTCACAGACACAGCCTTAAGGATGTCAGTGCTTTACTGACGTTTCATGTCTATGTAAATAACAACCAAGACTCCCTCTGGACCAACTACAGAAATCTTTTGCAATGCTTTCAGAAACTGTTTACGAAAATATCCCAGAATAACACAGGATGCATTCTTCCTAGTGATCCTAACAGGACAGCATATCCATTACATATCAACCGTTCCTGGAAATCGTGAAGTGCTGCAGAAATAGTTATCGGTCGATTTTGTTGTTGTAGGACCTTTCGTGATGTCTCAGGTTTTCTGCATGGAAATTCTTGTCGTAAAAGAACCTGTTTACGAAAATAGGCCAGAATAACACCGAATGCATTCGTACTGATGGTCCTAATGAGACACCCCACCCATCATGTGTTACCCTTCCTGGAAATCGTAACGTCCTGCTTTCAACATACATCTCAGAAACAGTAAGTGTTCTCGCCCCTAAAAGCCTTCATCATGTCCGTACATGCCTGCAAAAACACCTTTAATCATAACAGCATTCTTGTCATCTGGAAAGAGAAATGATGGTCGCATCAAGCCCTTCCAGTAAATAGTGACGATCCATAAACGTTTCTCATTGGCTGTCCATTCAAATGAAGCTCTTATCATTGGTCGCCTTGGTCTATATATAAACCCACAACCAACCTCCATTGTCCTCAGTCAGCTGCTGTCCTCCATGTTGTGTGTACCTTCATCTCTGTGTGTACATGCGTTTTTCTCCCCAAGATGAAGAGAGGTAGCAGCAGCAACAACTCAGAGTATAGTGGCAAGAGGTGTAGAGTTCTGGAAGCAGGTTTACCAAGTGAGTAAATAATTAGTATTTTGAGTCCAAGCTTTCGTGTGTATGTTAAATTCACCTTATTAATTCCTTCTCCTTGTTATAGTACAACTACAGGATTTTATCTTGGAGTGTGAGGAGAGATGGGAGGGGGCTGTACCATGGCAGACTCTCGAAGTCAAGCCTCCTGTAGTGGATTCACAGCCAGGATTACCTTGTGAGTATAATTTTCATTGTAATTTGTTCTTGTATAATAGTAATTCAAAATTTTCTTATTTCATACTTTTTTTCGATTTATGTATCTTGTTTTTTGTTGTTGTTGTTGTTGCCAGATGCCGATTCTGACGAGGACAATGACATGCCTGATTGGATCAGATAAAGGGCCACTGAAATAGAGGAGGAAAGGCGCCATGATCTGACCCTGATAGATGATGATGATGACTTCTTTGAGGGTGTGGAGGAGTCGCCCAATGATGTGTTAGCTCCTTGGAGCCATAGCGAAAAAAGTAAACACTTACTCTGCTTATAACCTTGTGGTCATCAGTATTCTTTCTTTCACTGTGCCAACAGTGGTAAGTAATGTACGTAACTATTATTTTTCTATCTCTTCTTCTACAGCGGTTGCATATCCGCAGCCACAACACAGTGTGGTGCACATACCAGTGGTGGCTAAACCTTCTTCCTCACCAAAGCGCGCCCGTTAAGGCAAGCATCGCCTATAAGGGGAAGACTGTTTAGCTTTCGCAGATTATCTGACACTTATAGCAAGCTCAGCTTCCCTGGGGGAAGCCTCCATCATAACCGCCGCCATCCGGTCGGCACCGCCGCTCTGGCCGAGCAACGAGCTACCATCCATCAAGTTACTGGGTTGGGTCTACAGCAGCAGCAACAACAGCATTGGAAACCATCACCACAGTCTTGATATTCCCATTTGTCTGACGAGGTAGCACCACAGCATCCTACTCCGTCATCATCATCATCTTATCCGCCTTGTCAGAATCAGCGTAAACGCAAGGTATTTGTCCCTCGGCGCATACCGATTTGCTCCTGCCCAGCACCATCATCAAAGGGGTGGATGCAGAATAGCATTACTAGTAATAGGGAAGATCTTATGGCTGGTGGCAGTTCTCTCTCTCGTCCTTTTTGTGAAGGATATCAGGTCAGTGATATCACACCACAGTTAGAATACTCGGTGATTGCAGACACCTTCTAGGAGTGAATCTAGTTCACGAGGATCGAGAACTTGGCAAGAGGGTACTGCGACCCTGTTGGTCTTCTAAGAGTGTGCCTTCCTGTCATTGAAACTAAGCTTTTCAAAGTACTCAATGATCCATGGTATCCTGCCATTAAATGCAATGCGGTGCTCTGCATCGATCTATCGCAATCCCCCCCTCAAGTTGATTCTGGTGTTGAAGAGACAACTCTTCATTATCCTTGGGGGGGGGGGGGGGGGGGGGGATGGCGTGATGACGCGGCTCACTTCAGTCGCCGAGTGGTTTCGTAAATCCGCTTGAGTGCTTTACTGGCCCCGTTTTCTGAGATGGAAGTCAGAGGGTTAGCTCAAGCACTAGGCCTAATATTATGCCTGGACACCCATACACATGTCTATGATTCAGTAAATGGATTGTCAAGCTATATCAAGCTCCCTGAAGATATAGCTTATAAGCAGGCATGCATTAATGTCGAAAATAAAACCGATCAGACTTTTGTGTGGTCAGTCCCCGGTTGCGAGAGAAATTACAATTACAGAGATTATTGCAAGCGTCCCAGTACATACCATGTAGTTGATAATATTCATGAGTGTTATAACTTTGTATTGAGTTCCCTGCCAAGATCCAGAGCATACCTAAATTTGAAGCGCAGGATACCAGAATATCGGTTCATGTTTGTGGTCTGGAGGAGGAAAGCAAGTCAGATGAGCAAGACAAGCATATTGTTGTAGCGCTCCTCCATTTCTCAAAATCTGCTGGAGAGTGTGACTGCTCTTCTCTGAAGGTGATAATTATCATTCTGTTCGGATCAAAGACATGTCGCGACTCCTATTCTCTCAGTTGTGTAACTGTAAGTGTAAAAAGCATATTTGCTTAAGGTGCCTCAGTTATTTCTCCTCAGACAAGCTATTAGCAGTGCATCTAGTAGATAGCGCTTCCAAGGGCCCGGTACGTGTTATTATGCCTACTGAGGAAAACAAATTCATAAAGCAAGTGATGCCCATTTGTAGTGTATGCCGACTTTGAATGCCTCCTTGCTCCTGTGACCTGCTGTGAAGGTGATCCCGCAGCCTCAAATTGTGCCGTCCTATGATTCCAGATGATTCCAGTCTTAACTGCTACAAATCTTATGTTGGGGATAATCCTGCAGTTTGGCTGCTCACTGAGCTCGAAAAACTTTCATCGGAGGTTTATAACCTTCACAGCGACAATGTTCTCATGACTAAAATGAAGGAGAATGAAGATTTGTATAATAATGCAGTTGATTTTCATATTTGTGGGGTGCTGTTAGACAGAACAGCGTAAACTCCTCGTAGGGACCACTGTCATCTAACAGGGAAGTTCCTTGGTGCAGCTCACAAACGTGCAATTTGAAATATCAGCTACCAAGGTACATACCTGTTTTCTTACATGATTTAAGCCGGTATGACGCTCACTTTCTAGTTGAGCCCCTGGCTGATTTCGGTTGGGAGGAAAATCAGGCTAGTGTCCTACCTGAGAGCATCGAGAAATGCATTTCATTTTCCAAACGAATGACGCCAAGAATTTTGCTCTACTTTCTTGATACGCTAAATTTCATGCTGGCGCCACTCCAGAAACTCGTTGAAACTCTGCCTCAGGAGAATATGCATATCAATCGAGCTGCATTTCCCGACGAGGAAAATTTCAACTTGTAACTAGGAAGGGAGTTTTCCCATATGAGTATGTGCATAATATGGCGAAACTCAACGAAACCACACTATCTGACATAATTGAATTTTCCAGCAACCTTACAGGCAATGCCATAATGGATGTATGAGCATGCCATGAATGTCTGGTGGGAATTCAAACTCTCTACTTTATGGGAGTATGTACGGCTTTACATGGACAGAGATGTGCGCTTGCTTGTGGATATTCTCTTGAAATTCTGGAGTCTATGTTTGGCCACATATTCTCTGGAACCCATCTTTTATTACATGGAACCTGGGTTGTCTTGGGACCCAATGCTCAAGAAAACGTAGTGCAGCATTGAATTATTGACTGATGCTGACATGCTTCTTTTCTTTGAGCGAGGGATTCGTGGGCGACTTTGCCAAAGTGTCCATAGGCATGCGAAAGCAAATAACCTGTGGATGGGTGACAGGTTCAACGCATCCCTTGAATTGAATTACGCAATGTACCTAGATGTAAATAACATATTTGGGCACACCATGCAGCAATCACTGCCTATTGGTGAGTTTTGATGGATGCCCATAGATGAATACAAGGGATTAGGTGGAAAAAACCATGGGGGGTATGGCAGCTGATTCTGATGTAGGGTATGTGGTGGAGGCAGAATTCAAACACCCTATTGGTTTGCATGATGCACACACTGATTTGCCGCTGTGTCCGGAGCAACTAGTTCAGCGAGGAGGCTCGATGCTGAAACTGATGACAACGCTGGGGAATAAGCAGAGATACATTATTCATCATCGTAATCTCCACTAGTGTCTCAGCTTGGGTATGGACCTGGTTAGAATCACCCAGGCTATCTCTTTCATGCAGTACTCCTGGTTGAAAGAGTATATTGATTTGAATACAAGACAGAGAGTTTCTGCGACGTGTGACTTTGAGAAAGGTTTTTACAACTTAATGAATAATCCAATTTTCAGTAAAACAAAAGAGAATTTGAGGAAATGACATGAAATTTTAATTAGAGCTGAATGGGAAGGGGAGGTAAGGTGTAAGAAAATGCATTACCAGACAAAATTTTAAGTGAGTTGCCATATTCAATAGGAAGATGCTGTGGAGATGGCGAAGACTGCAATAGAGTTTATGAAACCTATTTATGTGGGGATGTGCATACTAGACCTATCCAAACTCCACATGTACCGCTTTCATTATGAGTTTGCGAAAAGTCATTTAGCAAATCCTTAATTACATTATATGAATACAGATAACTTCATCTATTGGGTGAAGAACTGTGATCCATAATGAAGTAATGAGGTACCACGGTAATGAATTTGACACGTCCTCATACACACCCGATAATTCTTATGGAATTATTCCACAGAACAAGAAGGTTATCGGCCTTATGAAGGATGAGGCTAATGGACTGCCAGTTGTGGAATTTGTAGGTCTGCGATCAAAACTATATCCCACAGTGGAACGTACCACACAGAGGCAGGCTAAGGGTGTGCGTCTTACGACACTGAGAACACTTTATTTATTTTATTGAAAGTTCCGTTGATCCTCATAGCAACGGAGTTGCAAAGATATGGAATGAGTCAGTATTTTTACAATATTAACAATACAGTAGCACACAATATGGTTAAGGATACAGGGCACTTTTCTGGCTCAGTATTATGTAAAAATCAACACCTATTTCTTTCTGGCTTCTTCTTCTTTCAAATGGGCCAGCTAAGGACCATGATATTCAACTTTTCAGCCTGGAGAGAGACTTGGTGTTTGCCCAGTAATCCCACATTCTCTGGCTATGTTTCTCCTTCCTCTCCTTTGCCCACAGGGCACCAGTCTTTTTACGGGGTGTCCTGAAACCTCTTTTCTTTTAGTATCCTTCTGAGAAGTGCTTGGTTTCTAATGTTGCTTTCAGTTATGTTCAGTTCCTGAATGTCTTTCTTGACTCCTATCGGCCATGGTGTCATGATCTTTCTGCTCTTCCAGTTGCTGAGAAGTCGGTTGGTTAGTCTTGTTTGGTCCATCCATGTGATATGTCCATAGAAAGCGAGACTTCTCTTCCTGGCTACATCTGTGATTTTCTCAGCATGATTAAATAGCTCCTGGTTTCATTGTCACCTGTATTCACCATCTGTTTTGACTGGTCCCAGAATTTTTCTCAGGATATTCCTCTCCTGAATCTCTAGTTTATCTGCCAAGCCTTTCCTGTTCAGATTCAAGCACTCTGAGGCATATAGGGCTTCAGGGCAGATAACTGTTTGATAGTGTTTTAGTTTGGAAATGCAAGATAGGCATTTCTTATTATAGATGCTCTTGGTTAATCAATATCCTAATTGTAAATTATTAATCCGAGTTGTTAGTGCTGCTCCTTCTGATAGATTAGGTTCCAGCCATTCTACTAGATACTTGAATCTGTCAACTTTCTCAATTTGACCTTGTTCCAAGTGTAGTTCAGTGGGAGTATCACTGATGTTGGTGAGGTATTTTGTCTTTTCTAGTGACAATTGAAGTCCTACCTCGGCAGTCTGAAGTTTGAGCATATTGAGCTGCTTTACTGCCACTTCCACTGAGCTTGCTATAAGTGTCAGATAATCTGCGAAAGCTAAACAGTCTACTACTAGTCCCTTCCACCTGTGTCAAAGGTAAATACTGCTTGGTATATTTTGTACTTCCATTTCTTCTTGCCACTCTCTGATCACCTTGTCCAGTTCAAGAGAAGAGGTGAAAGTCCATCTCCCTGTCTAACTCCTGGGTTTATCTCAAAGCTTTCTGAAAGGGTTCCCCTGAACTTTACTCGTGAACCATTGTTACTCAGAGTCTTTTGGGTAAGGCTCTGCGTTTTCTGGTCCAGGCCCATTTCCTGCAAAATTCTCATAAGAGTATGTCTGTTGATTGAATCATATGCTTTCTGGAAGTCAACGAAAGTAACTTCTTTCAGGCACTGTTTATAATGTAATGTTTTACAGATTTTTTGTTGATATCAGAAAATGCAGTACACTTTATAACCAAATTAGAAGTATTTTGAATATTTTTGAACTTGCTTAGGGTTATTAAAAAAGTTACAAGGAAATTGACGAATTTTTGTTTTTGTTTTTTTGTTTTTTTCAGAATGCTTCCTCAAATTGAGGTGCCATTTATTCCAATGTTATACATTTGAAGGAGACCAAATTTTTACCAGATATGCATGGCATGATGCCTGAGGCACTAGACCTATTTAATTCCATCTGTTATGTACACTCCTGGAAATGGAAAAAAGAACACATTGACACCGGTGTGTCAGACCCACCATACTTGCTCCGGACACTGCGAGAGGGCTGTACAAGCAATGATCACACGCACGGCACAGCGGACACACCAGGAACCGCGGTGTTGGCCGTCGAATGGCGCTAGCTGCGCAGCATTTGTGCACCGCCGCCGTCAGTGTCAGCCAGTTTGCCGTGGCTTACGGAGCTCCATCGCAGTCTTTAACACTGGTAGCATGCCGCGACAGCGTGGACGTGAACCGTATGTGCAGTTGACGAACTTTGAGCGAGGGCGTATAGTGGGCATGCGGGAGGCCGGGTGGACATACTGCCGAATTGCTCAACACGTGGGGCGCGAGGTCTCCACAGTACATCGATGTTGTCGCCAGTGGTCGGCGGAAGGTGCACGTGCCCGTCGACCTGGGACCGGACCGCAGCGACGCACGGATGCACGCCAAGACCGTAGGATCCTACGCAGTGCCGTAGGGGACCGCACCGCCACTTCCCAGCAAATTAGGGACACTGTTGCTCCTGGGGTATCGGCGAGGACCATTCGCAACCGTCTCCATGAAGCTGGGCTATGGTCCCGCACACCGTTAGGCCGTCTCCCGCTCACGCCCCAACATCGTGCAGCCCGCCTCCAGTGGTGTCGCGACAGGCGTGAATGGAGGGACGAATGGAGACGTGTCGTCTTCAGCGATGAGAGTCGCTTCTGCCTTGGTGCCAATGATGGTCGTATGCGTGTTTGGCGCCGTGCAGGTGAGCGCCACAATCAGGACTGCATACGACCGAGGCACACAGGGCCAACACCCGGCATCATGGTGTGGGGAGCGATCTCCTACACTGGCCGTACACCACTGGTGATCGTCGAGGGGACACTGAATAGTGCACGGTACATCCAAACCGTCATCGAACCCATCGTTCTACCATTCCTAGACCGGCAAGGGAACTTGCTGTTCCAACAGGACAATGCACGTCCTCATGTATCCCGTGCCACCCAACGTGCTCTAGAAGGTGTAAGTCAACTACCCTGGCCAGCAAGATCTCCGAATCTGTCCCCCATTGAGCATGTTTGGGACTGGATGAAGCGTCGTCTCACGCGGTCTGCACGTCCAGCACGAATGCTGGTCCAACTGAGGCGCCAGGTGGAAATGGCATGGCAAGCCGTTCCACAGGACTACATCCAGCATCTCTGCGATTGTCTCCATGGGAGAATAGCAGCCTGCATTGCTGCGAAAGGTGGATATACACTGTACTAGTGCCGACATTGTGCATGCTCTGTTGCCTGTGTCTATGTGCCTGTGGTTCTGTCAGTGTGATCATGTGATGTATCTGACCCCAGGAATGTGTCAATAAAGTTTCCCCTTCCTGGGACAATGAATTCACGGTGTTCTTATTTCCATTTCCAGGAGTGTATATTACAAGGATAAAAATATCACATCTTACATTTTAATTTTTATAATTTTTTCCTACAAAAATTGTTATTTTTTCTATAATTTAGTTGATTCTGCAATAAAGCTTAGGTCTACTACATAAGTATGGACTATTTCAAGTTACAGAAAAAATTAGAGCAATGCTTTATAAACTTTAGGAAGTATTTGTACCTGAATTCTGAAAAATACAACTTGCAGGAAATTGCAAATGAAGATATGAGTCCAATTAAACTGTGCCTCAGAACATTTCTGAAGCATCGTCTTCATCCTGCAGCATTTCCTCATCTTCAAGCTTCCTCTTAGCATTCCTTTTAGCACTTCTTGCTTCTTTAGTAGCTTGAAGAGAGAATCTTTCAGCTTAATACACCCGTTGTCTGTCACATGCAATCAATTGATCTTCCGTAACAGAGCCACATTTTATGCCTAAATTTCTCAGAACTTCCAACCTTTCCATCACTCCATCACTGAAACATATCACTGCATCTAGTACACCAACTTTTAATGTATTTAGTCCTATGAAAACATTCTTGGATAATCTTTCCCATATGCAATGATTGTAACTTTCATTTGTAATCTGAGTGCCCCCATGAAGACATTTACTAAGGACAACAGGTCTCTAAAAATTGGTTTTATTTCATTCATAACAGGCTCAGGAAGAGGGTGCTTATGATGGTATATTTGACCACTTTCTTTTGCTTTTGGTAACCACATCAAGAATCGGCTTCTTTAGGGCAAAGTCCGTGAACAGGGTGGTCATCTGTGGACAACTTATGAAAGTAGGTGGCCCATACAGTTTTTGTCATTGCTGTAACTTCATTCAGAGTTGCAGTTTGTCTAATGGCCAGTCCATAATAACTCTTAAGAAGGTCTATTTCAGTTTCTTGCAATCTGCCTCAGCCAGAAAGAGATTTTCCATCAGACAGCAACTTTCCTTTCATTTCTGTTCGTAGCTTCCTGAATCTAGCACCCATCCTCTTTTTCACATGTCCACAACACTCCAGTATTGTTAGCAACGTATCACCATAAACATTGAACTCATTAATTTTATTGAGAGCTTTAGAGTCCCCAGCGCCTAGGTACTTTGTATATCTAACGTTACAAATGGGCATCAACCTCTGAAATATTTGTAGAGCTCCATCACAATCCATACCTCCACTGTAACCATCATAATTCTTAGGACACTGATGTTCAATATGTCCTTCAGTGTTACCATGGCAGGTGTGAAAGTACTTAGATAAGCACTCAACATCAACAACTTTTCTATTCTCGAGAAAACCAGCACTTACAACACCATTCAAGTAATGAAGTCCTCGACATTGTCATGTCCCATCAAGTGCAACAGCACTGTCCCTGTTTCCACTAATATTTACAGTTTCTTCCACTGCATGTTTCACAGATGCTTTAGACACAACTGTCAGGGCACATAAAATTATTTTTATGTACTTGCTGAACCTACTGGGAGGAGGAGGATGGTCCATAAAACCACAAAACATTTGAGCAACCTTTTTGCTTTTCCTATTGCATGTATTGCATACACTAACTTCAAATTCACATCATACAAATTATGCACAATGTTCGAAGTCATTTTTGAGGTAGATTTATTACAGGATCTACACATAACAACTAATTTTGATGCTAAACCCTTCCTGGTACTTTGTTGTTCAGTTATTTCCAGACAGCCTACACCATCACATTGTTTACATTTCACCACTTCCTTTATCAAAGAAGATAAGACGCCCACATAAACATCACAAATCCACTACAAACAGCATCATTGTTAACATAAAAATTTGAATCACCAGGAGGTGTGCCATGTGGGAGTTTCTTCCCTGAAGAACTGATACATAGGTTACATTAAACAGTGTGGCTTACTTTTTTTGTGAACTGGTTACCATGGAATTTCCTTTTATTGAATTTCTTGGTCCAAATGGCTCTGAGCACTATGGGACTTAACTTCTGAGGTCATCAGTCCCCTAGAACTTAGAACTACTTAAACCTAACTAACCTAAGTACATCACACACATCCATGCCCGAGGCAGGATTCGAACCTGCGACCGTAGCGGTCCCGCGGTTCCAGACTGTAGCGTCTAGAATCGCTTGTTGAATTTCCTGATGGGTGGCATAGTTTGTATTTATTGTACACTAAAGCATACGTACTTCCATAAATATATGTAGCACTTGGGCAACAAACATTCAGTAACAAGTGAACAAACTGCTTTAGCAAAACAAAAGCAAGTACTAGCAAAGTTAATTACTTCCAGACACTAGAAACCCTCACTGTTACCAACATATACAATGTATCATACATATGATCACTGGAAACGGAAAGTTCACAGTCCTTATGGAAACAATACTTTTTTCTGTAACAGAAATAAAGGGGGCGCAGTGGCATATATGACTGTAACTTTAAAATTTGGTACATATAGGTCTTTTTCATTTGAAACCCTGTAATGTACATATCAATGTAATCAGGAAAGACTATAGAATTTAATAAAGTCACAAAAAATTTTCGATTTTTCCACCATTTATATGTACCCTGTACCCTAAATTCAGGAAAAATTTTTCCCGAGGGCATGCAGCTTTACTGTATGATTAAATGATGATGGTGTCATCTTGGGTTAAATATTCCGGAGGTAAAATAGTCCCCCATTCGGATCTCCGGGCGGGGACTACTCAGGAGGACGTTGTTATCAGGAGAAAGAAAACTGGCGTTCTACGGATCGGAGAGTGGAATGTCAGATCCCTTCATCAGGGAGGTAGGTTAGAAAATTTAAAAAGGGAAAAGGATAGGTTAACGTTAGATATAGTGCGAATTAGTGAAGTTCGGTGGCAGGAGGAACAAGACTTTTGGTCAGATGAATACAGGGTTATAAATACAAAATCAAATAGGGGTAATGCAGGAGTAGGTTTAATAATGAATAAAAATATAGGAGTATGGATAAGCTACTACAAACAGCATAGTGAACGCATTATTGTGGTCAAAATAGACACGAAGCCCACACCTACTACAGTAGTACAAGTTTATATGCCAACTAGCTCTGCAGATGACGAAGAAATTGATGAAATGTATGAGGAGATAAAAGAAATTATTCAAATAGTGAATGGAGACGAAAATTTAATAGTCATGGGTGACTGGAATTCAAATGTAGGAAAAGGGAGAGAAGGAAACATACTAGGTGAATATGGATTGAGGCTAAGAAATGAAAGAGGAAGCCGCCTGGTAGAATTTTGCACAGAGCATAACTTAATCATAGCTAACACTTGGTTTAAGAATCATGAAAGAAGGTTGTATACATGGGAGAACCCTGGAGATACTAAAAGGTATCAGATAGATTATATAATAGTAAGACAGAGATTTAGGAACCAGGTATTAAATTGTAAGACATTTCCAGGGGCAGATGTGGACTCTGACCACAATCTATTGGTTATGAACTGTAGATTAAAACTGAAGAAACTGCAAAAAGGTGGGAATTTAAGGAGATGGGACCTGGATAAACTGAAAGAACCAGAGGTTGTACAGAGTTTCAGGGAGAGCATAAGGGAACAACTAACAGGAATGGGGGAAAGAAATACAGTAGAAGAAGAATGGGTAGCTCTGAGGGATGAAATAGTGAAGGCAGTAGAGGATCAAATAGGTAAAAAGATGAGGGCTAGAAGAAACCCTTGGGTAACGGAAGAAATATTGAATTTAATTGATGAAAGGAGTAAATATAAAAATGCAGTAAATGAAGCACCGAAAAAGGAATACAAGCGTCTCAAAAATGAGATCAACAGGAAGTGCAAAATGGCTAAGCAAGGATGGCTAGAGGACAAATGTAAGGATGTAGAGGCTTATCTCACTAGGGGTAAGATAGATACTGCATATAGGAAAATTAAAGAGACCTTTGGAGAAAGCAAAGCCACTTGTATGAATATCAAAAGCTTTGATGGAAACCCAGTTCTAAGCAAAGAAGGGAAAGCAGAAAGGTGGAAGGAGTATATAGAGGGTCTATACAAGGGTGATGTACTTGACGACAATATTATGGAAATGGAAGAGGATGTAGATGAAGATGAAATGGGAGATATGATACTGCATGAAGAGTTTGACAGAGCACTGAAAGACTGAGTGGAAACAAGGCCCCCGGAGTAGACAACATTCCATTAGAACTACTGACAGCCTTGGGAGAGCCAGTCATGACAGAACTCTACCATCTGGTGAGCAAGATGTATGAGACAGATGAAATACCCTCAGATTTCAAGAAGAATATAATAATTCCAATCCCAAAGAAAGCAGGTGTTGACAGATGTGAAAATTACTGAACTATCAGTTTAATAAGTCACAGCTGCAAAATACTAATGCGAATTCTTCACAGATGAATGGAAAAACTGATAGAAGCCGACCTCGGGGAAGATCAGTTTGGATTCCATAGAAATGTTGGAACACATGAGGCAATACTGACCCTACGACTTCCCTTAGAAGAAAGATTAAGGAAAGGCAAACCTACGTTTCTAGCATTTGTAGACTTAGAGAAAGCCTTTGACAATGTTGATTGGAATACTCTCTTTCAAATTCTGAAGGTGGCAGGGGTAAAATACAGGGAGCAAAAGGCTATTTACAATTTGTACAGTAACCAGATGGCAGTTATAAGAGTCGAGGGGTATGAAAGGGAAGCAGTGGTTGGGAAGGTAGTGAGACAGGGTTGTAGCCTATCCCCGATGTTATTCAATCTGTATATTGAGCAAGCAATAAAGGAAACAAAAGAAAAGTTCGGAGTAGGAATTAAAATCCATGGAGAAGAAATAAAAACTTTGAGGTTCACCGATGACATTGTAATTCTGTCAGAGACAGCAAAGGGCTTAGAAGAGCAGTTGAACAGAATGGACAGTGTCTTGAAAGGAGGATATAAGATGAAGATCAACAAAAGCAAAACTAGGATAATGGAATGTAATCGAATTAAGTCAGGTGATGCTGATGGAATTAGATTAGGAAATGAGACACTTAAAGTAGTAAAGGACTTTTGCTATTTGGGGAGCAAAATAACTGATGATGGTCGAAGTAGAGAGGATATAAAATGCGGACTGGCAATGGCAAGGAAAGCGTTTCTGAAGAAGAAAAATTTGTTAACATCGAGTGTAGATTTAAGTGTCAGGAAGTTGTTTCTGAAAGTATTTGTATGGAGTGTAGCCCTGTATGGAAGTGAAAAGTGGACGATAAATAGTTTAGACAAGAAGAGAATAGAAGCTTTTGAAATGTGGTGCTACAGAAGAATGCTTAAGATTAGATGGGTAGACCACATAACTAATGAGGAGGTATTGAATAGAATTGGGGAGAAGAGGAGTTTGTGGCACAACTTGACTAGAAGAAGGGATCGGTTGGTAGGACATGTTCTGAGACATCGAGGGATCACCAATTTAGTATTGGAGGGCAGTGTGGAGGGTAAAAATCATAGAGGGAGACCAAGAGATGAATACACTAAGCAGATTCAGAAGGATGTAGCCTGCAGCAGGTACTGGGAGATGAAGACGCTTGCACAGGATAGAGTAGCATGGAGAACTGCATCAAACCAGTCTCAGGACTGAAGACCACTACAACAACACCCTTAATTCATGACAGACTCATAGCAACAATATGGAAAACTAGAAGAAATAAAAATGTATTGCATACATCAGAATTAATACATATGTGAACACTTTCATATTACCAATGTTAGAGTATTTGAGCAATAATACACTATGTGATAAAAAGTATCCGGACACCTGGCTGAAAATGACTGGCGAGTTGGTGGCGCCCTCCATCGGTAATGCTGGAATTCAATATGGTGCTGGCCCAGCCTTAGCCTTGATGACAGCGTCCACTCCCACAAGCATATGTTCAATCAGGTGCTGGAAGGTTTTTAGGGCGATGGCAGCCCATTCTTCACAGAGTGCTGCACTGAGGAGGGGTATCGATGTCAGTCGGTGAGGCCTGGCACGAAGTCGGCATTCCAAAACATCCTAAAGGCGTTTTATAGGATTCAGGTCAGGACTCTGTGCGGGGCAGTCCATTACAATGATGTTGTTGTGTAACTACTCTGCCACAGGCCTTCCATTATGAACAGGTGCTCGATCCTGTTGAAAGATACAATTGCCATCCCTGAGTTGCTCTTCAACAGTGGGAAGCAAGGAGGTGCTTAAAACATCGATGTAGGCCTGTGCTGTGATAGTGCCACGCAAAACAACAAAGTGTGCAAGCCACCTCCATGAAAAATACAACACCATAACACCATGACCTCCGAATTTTACTGTTGGCACTACACACGCTGGCAGACGACATTCACCAGGCATTCGCCATATCCACACCCTGCCATCAGATTGCCACAATTGTACTGTGATTTGTCACTCCACACATGCTTTTCCACTGTTTTATCATCCAACGTTTATGCTCTTTACACCAAACGAGGCATTGTTTGGCATTTAACAGCGTGATGTGTGCCTTACGAGCAGCTGCTCGACCATGAAATCCAAGTTTTCTCACCTCCTGCCTAACAGTCATACTACTTGGAGTGGATCCTGATGCAGTTTGGAATTCATGTGATGGTCTGGATAGAGATCTGCGTATTACACATTATGACCCTCTTCAACTGTCGGCAGTCTCTGTCAGTCAACAGATGAGGTCTGCCTGTACACTTTTGTGCTGTACGTGTCCCTTCACATTTCCACTTCACTATCACATTGGAAACAGTGGACCTAGGGATGTTTAGGAGCGTGGAAGTCTTGCGTACAGATATATGACACAAGTGACACCCAATCACCTGACCAAGTTCGAAGTCCATGAGTGCCACGCAGCGCCCCATTCTGCTCTCTCATGATGTTTAATGACTGCTGAGGTCACTGATATGGAGTACCTGGCAGTAGCTGGAAACACAATGGACCCAATATGAAAAACTTATGCTTTTGGGGGTGTCTGGATACTTTTGATCACATAGTGTATAACACTGCAGTAACAAATAGTTTACATTTATGCTTACATTGAATGGCTAACTGAGTTGAATGATAAAAACTCGCTCCTATACATTAAAAAATTCTCTAATTGAGTAGAATGACTTTTGCACAATGTATTCCTTCAGTTTGCACTTGAACTTTGGTGTTTCAGGAGCAAGACTCTTGTAGGCACTGGGCAGAGCATTGAAATTTTGATGCCTGTATAATTTACCCCTTACTGTACAAGGGTATAGTTTGACTGGTTGTTATGAAAGTCCTCTTTTGACCTTGTGTTGTGATCATGACATTCACTGCTGGTGTTGAAGAGAGAGTGGTTTTTATTAATGAAACATACAAGAAAGTATACATACTGAGATATCATTGTAAATACCTGCAGCTTCCTAAACATATTCCTGCACGAATGCCTTGGTTGCACACCACTCATTATGCATATAGCTCTCTTCTGAGCGATAAAATCATTTTTTGCCAAGGCATGGTTGTCCCAAAAGATGATTCCATAAGACAAAAGTGCATGGAAATATCCGAAATAAGCATGTGTCGTAAGAGGAGCCCTCTCTATCGAATACTATTTGCTGCACCACAACTGCCGCATATGGTATGGCAGACCAGTATTCGATTGAGAGGAGGCGAGGTGTACACTGTGCAGCAGTCTAAAATCGACCTCTCGCCTAATGATGATAAAAGGGTCATTTGTGATGACAGGATTGAAACTCTCCTCTACTCAAACTACTTACTTGCAGCGAGAGAGAAGGGGTGGGGGACTCTGATTGAGTGAGAGAATGAAAGAGAGGGAGGGAGAGAGAGAGAGAGAGAGAGAGAGAGAGAGAGAGATAGTCTGCAGAGAAGTAGCATGACCCTTTTATCATAGTGCAAGTAATTTTGTGTGTGTGTGTGTGTGTGTGTGGTATAAATATTTATGTGTACCATGTATGCATGTACATACATAAACATAGACCATGTGTGGAAAAAAGATAAAAAAAGAAATATACACACACACACACACACATCATGTGTGTGAAAGAAAAATGTTTAAAAAAATAAACGAAAGAATATTGAAAAAGCATAAACATAAAAAAATTGTATATTTATTTATACTCTATATATGTGTAGCCTCCTTGTACATCTTGCAAATAGAATAGTTTTTAAGTTTTTCACCTGCCGTGAGCCATCTAAGTCAGAATTATTTTTAAGTGTATACAGGGTGAGTCACTTAACTATTGCCACCTATAGTAACTCCGAAAGTATGATAGGAGCTGAAAAGTTTGTGGGACAAAAGTTGCATGGGACAACAGGGGCCATATTATGACGTTGGTTTTTTGTTGTTAGGTGGGGTCACTTCAGAGATATGAAGGTCACCTTTGTTTTTTTTAAATATGATGCTACAGTTTGGTACTTATTTTCTGAAAGCAGCTGTTGGGACAAATCCAATGATGTGTAACAGTAAGGTGTTTGAAGGTCAACGAAGGTCACAAAGGTGGCATGAATGTCCATTCACAGAAGGTGTTCCAAGTGGTCCATTGGTATTAATGCAGTGCTGCAATCTTCTCATCATGGACTGAGTAGTATTTCATATTACATCGGCACTTATCAAAGCACATGCTCTGACTATTCTCTCTCGTATATCTTCAGGTGTAGTTGGAACGTCTTTATAAACTGTGTCTTTTATGAATCCCCACAAGAAAAAATCCAGAGGCGTCAAGTCTGGCAAACTAGCCAGCAATGACACATATCCTCCGCAACCAATCCAACAATTTGGGAATTGTCTCTGCAACCCATTTCTAGCCATCAGAGAAAAATGTGCTGGACACCCATCATGTTGATATGACATTCTGTTCCTTGTTGCAAAAGGTATTTCTTCCAATAACAGACCTAATGTTTCTTGCAGGAATGTGGTGTACTTCCTACCATTAAGATTTCCTTCAATGAAGTAGGGGCCTATAATTCCCACACCATACATTCATCAACCACGGCTTTTGGTGTGCAACTTGCCGCAGCCAATATGAATTTTCAGTTACCTAATAATGCATGTTATACAAGTTAACATTTCCATGGTTTGTGAATGTAGCAATATCAGTAAATAAAATCAAATTAATAAATGTGTCATCCCTCTGAATCTGAAGTTGACCCCATTGGCAGAATTCAATGAAACGCATACAATCCATACCAGTTAATTCTTGGTAGAGACTGATGTGGTAAGGATGATATTTATGGCGGTGAAGAACATGAACAACACTATTGTGGCTTTCAATTTGATGTGAACTAACACAAGAATCTCAGACCACAGTGGCAAGAGTACCAATTTCCGTTTTCTCGCTAGTAACTTTCCTTTGCCACATATGTTTCCAATGTGTTAAAGGTCCAGTTGTTCTCAACTTATCATACACATATTTAAATGTATGACATGGATATCTTTCAGTGCATAATCAATGAATTTCGTTGGCATTCTCTGTAACATTAGATGGATACACCATATTCGGCGAATATTTACTATTTGCACGATATACAAGAGAGAATTGTCAGAGCATGTGCTTTGATAAGTGTCAAAGTGGTAAGGGATACCACTCAATCCATTATGAGAAGATTGCAGCACTGCATTGATACCAATGGTCATCATTTCAAACACCTTCTGTAAATGGACGTTCAGTACAAAGTCCCAAGTGACTGGAAAAAGTGCAGGTGATTTCTGTATATAGGATGGGTAAAAGAAGAGACCCACAAAATTTGCAGACAAGTACCCATAACATTGGTTTGTTGCAGAATTCTTGTACATATTCTCAGTTCAAATATAATAAGTCTCCTTGAGATGAAAAAACTTCTGTCCATGAATCAGCATGGTTTTAGAAAGCATTGTTAATGCGAAACTTAGCTTGCCCTTTTCTCACACAATATCCTGCAAACCATGGATGAAGGGCAACAGGCACATTCCATGTTCCTAGATTTTCAATAAGCATTTGACACCTTGTCCCACTGCAGATATGTGAGTAGCTCAAAGACTTCATAAGTAACAGAACACAGTACATTGTCCTTGACGGCTAGTGTTCATCGGAAACAAGGGTATCTTCAGGAGTGCTGCATGAAAGTGTGATAGGACTGCTGTTATTTCCTATTCACATAAATGGTCTGGGGGACAGTATGAGCAACAGTCTGCATCTGTTTGCTGATGATGTTGGGGTGTCATCATGAAGTGAGTGTAGGAGGATACAAGATGACTTACACAAAATTTCTAATTGGTGTGATGAATGGCAGCTAGCTCCAAATGTAGAAAAGTGTAAGATAATGCAGATGAGTAGGAAAGATAAACCCATAATTTTCAAATACATTATTAATAGTGTGCTGCTTGACAGAATCACATTGATTAAATATGTGGGCATAATGTTGCAAAACAAAATGAAATGGAACGAGCATGTAAGGATTGCAGTAGGGATAGTAGAGAAGACAAATAGTTGAAGAATTTTAGGAAAGTTTGGTTCATCTGTAAAGGAGACAGCATATTGGAAATTACTGTGACCCATTCTTGAGTACTACTCAAGTGTTTGGGATCTGCACCAGGTCAGACTAAAGCAAAACATTGATGAAATTCAGAGGAATGCTGCTAGATTTGTTACTGGTAGGTTCGAACGACATGAAAGTATTATGGAGATGCTTCAGGAACTCGAATGGGAATATCTGGAGGGAAGCAATGTCCATTTTTAGGAACACTATTGAGAAAATTTAGAGAACCAGCAGTTAAAGCTGACTACAGAACAATTCCACTCCTGCCAATGTACATTTCACATAAGGACCATTAAGATAAGATACATTAGGGCTCATACAGTGGCATGTAGGTAGTCACTTTTCCCCTTGCTGTATTTGTGAGTGGAGTGCTTTAAGCAGTTTGCAATAATGTCTATTACTGTACAGTACATCAGTTACAAAATGTTTATTAAAGGTTTCATGCATGTTTCAGAATATGTGTATGAAAATTATTTTGATTATTACCTTCTTGGAATTACATAATAATCCAAAACAACCAATTCAAGATGTGATGGTGTTTTATTATCATTGCAGTGCAATGATACAGAAACAATATTATTTCAGATCAATAAATTCATCAATATTTATTTTTATTTCACTACATAATTTATGACTCACAGTAACTGTGTAATACTGACAGAATATATTACAATTAAAAATATTTTTAAGTCTTGATTAAATATAATTACAGGGAAATTTCCTTGGACAATATATGTACAACACTGCAAGAAGTCATTAATTAGCTCAGACTCAGACTAGTGACAGTGGATGCTGCTTGCATGGCAGAGCATACCACACAGCTGCTTATCATAAATTGACACAAACAACACAGGAAAGACAATTGTTTCCACAGCCTTACTACATATAGCCTTGGTGGCTTGTAAATGAAAGAGAAAAGTACATTGGAGATAACAGCTGAAGAAGCAAGGGAGAGCTGCGATATAAAAAGGAAGGAAGAAAATGTAACTTGAGGATTTAGTGAGTATCATTCATTCCTAAGAAACCCCATAGCTCCCAAAAAATCATAAACTTTCCAGATAATACAACAGTTCAAGGAGGTGATACAAAATGATAGCAAATATTCAAAAGTTTCGGGAAGGATACGTTTCAAGAAACTGGACAAAACAACAGAAAAAAAGTTGAAAGGGGACAGAAGAGTGGAGGAAACCAAACGACTTGTCAACATTAGGAGAAAGAATGAAATTTGCTTACATTCTCATAAAAGAAGGATTATGACACATGAAAAATAAAATATGTCTTAAATTTACTATAAATATCTAAAACTTCTTCTGATTTCTCCCATTGGTACAATTGCTTAAATATGAAAACTAATTAATAGTTTCTGTGTTCATAAACACCATGACTCACTCACATGTAGGCCTACAGAAACAGACAAAGACAAAGACAAAGACACACACACACACACACACACACACACACACAAACACACACATTTACGTAGAACAAATAGCTTACACACATAACACAGGAAACAATTATGTTGCCTGCAACAGTTAAAAAGACTTAGCATAAGGTGATTTTCAAAACCTAACAGGTATTTTCAGAAGTTTTTTGTTTTTGGTAAACTGTCCTAGTAATTTCTGTTGAAGATCCACCAAGACAGTGCACAGCCTCTCAGTATAAATTATTTCAACTATTATCCTGCACATAGAGCCGTGGTTATCTACTCTACATCTGTGCAAGATGTTATAACATTCACACATCATATTTGCTACACAAAGAATAGCTTTCGATCTAATAGAGACAATAGTCATATGAAAAATGCACAATAAATTAGTAAATATCACATAATAAAATTATGAGGAAATGATCTTCTATGTAACCATAATACATTCAGCTACAATGTAATCTAAAATGCCCTTTATGAGGTCACATCAGTATTTGAATCACAAGTGCTGCACATTCAATGTTTTTCTGATGTGCATTTGGCTTTGGGATGTTTCCTGTTGTACTTATATGAAGAGAATGTGTAGAGCCACTAATGTACTGAGGTAGTGGAATTCTGCTCATTTCTTGAGTCTTCATAGTCACTTTCACTTCCTACAGTATTGTTGCTTGACACAGACTCTGTAGGAGCATTTAGTGGTTGCCCTTCACTAAATTTTGGCACTTCTAGAAGGCTTCTGTTTGCTGCTGGCTGCTGCTGCACAGGCAAGTTACCAGCATTTGCATCTTCAATAGCTTTCCGTAACTGAAAAATTATATCAATATTAATATAATATTGGTGGAAGTGACCACTACTAGAGTACATCAGCCTAAAAAATTAAACATGCTTTCATTTACTAAAAATCGAAAAGAATTTTCAAAACACATAAGAATTTATGAAATATACTAACATCACAAATAAATGTTTTGAACTGTTTGGTACAATTTGGTTTCAAGAGGAAGTGGTCATTGTTCTGATCTGAACCTTTATCTTTGCTGAAAGGAGCTGTTATATATTTTTGTCTTTTAATATTGCATTAGTACAAATACAGGATTGTCGACATAAAAGTTTTCTGGGTATGGTACTGCGTCATAATGTATGCTGGTTTCCTCCACTCTTCTGTCCCCTTTCAAACATTTTTTTCTGTTGTTTTGTCCAGCTGCTGCAACCGTGGCTGAAACGTTGGTTTTTCTCCAGCAGCAGTAGTTTTATACATTATGATGCGGTACCATACCCAGAAAACTTTTATATCGACTGACTCTGGCCGCGGAAGCCTACGCAATTATATCAAGAGATTGCTTTGTCTTGTGTATTTTGATTCACAATTCTTTGTGTGTGTGTGTGTGTGTGTGTGTGTGTGTGTGTGTGTGTGTGTGTGTGTGTGTGTTGAGGGGGGGGGGGGAAGAGGGGTAGGTGGGGCTGCACTGGACTTACAGTAATAACGTTCTAGGGGAAAGATAATTAAATCTGGTGTTAGTTCGAAAACATCTGACAGAGACTATTCATAAAATTTCATACTTTGATAATTGCTTCATATATAAGTGTTAATGTTCTTTGTCATAATCACTATTTGTCTTTTCTCAACAAATTGTGGAAGTCATGTTTGCAATACCTACATAAAAATTAGCTCCAGAAAGACATCATGCATTTAACACTACAATAGAAAGGAGTTAAACACACGTGTATGCATGTATCCAACAACCTGTAAGAGCAAGATAAATGTCTTTTGGGTAATATAGTGGACGTTAATAAAGAAATTGGAAGAACCTTCTGTTGGGAAACTCCTCATATTCAGTTTCAGAGGATTTTTATAGGGAGTTTTAAAATTAATATATTAAGTTATAGTATTATTAATATTAGCATTATAATAGGGGGTACACCAAATATATCTAGACAGAGCAAATATACTGAGGTGCAGGTTTTGCAAAGTTATAGTGAACAATGTGGCAAATTTTCTGTCGTATACCTGTGACTTTTAACATTTAATGCTGATGAATTATGTCACTACCTTTGTTTTTTTAAATGATACTCTTAAAATTTTTTTCTGAGGCATTGGATAGAGCCTTTAGAGAGGACTTCAGTGACATAGCATGTGTGGAACTTGATTCTATAATAAAGTAAACTCTTGTGGTATTGTTGGCTGGGAGAACACAAAGTACAAATTCAGCTCCTAATTAAAAAGGTTTTTCTGTCCAGAATGGCACCCTTCCTTCACAAAGTATGAGAGTTGTGTTTGTAAATGTATCTGAATAGTGTAGACGTGTGTGTGTGTGTGTGTGTGTGTGTATGTGTGTGTCATGTTTGTGTTGGATGATGATGAGAGAAGGGAGAGGGTCAAAAATGACTGCCCTGCTGTAAGAAATGTGATCAAACTTGCCACTCAGGTGTGGTTCATGTGTTTATTATTATGAAAGTCACATTAAGCAGTGAAAATGTTGACATTACTCACCGATACATGCAGTAAAACTTTCTGGACAGTCGTTACTGCATGTAGAATTTGCAGCACAGGCCCAGGTTATAAGGCTTTTCATGCTTTGGGAGGTACTGCTGTTTCCTTTTACATCTTTTGTTTTAATATTTCCAACCCACAGTTGAAAGTCCAGAAGAGTTAAGTATGGTGAGCATGCACACTATTTCATGTTTCATGAATGACTGAACCAGTGACCTGCAAATGTTCTGTTAAGATCTTAACATGTGTGCAGCTAATTAGTCATGAGGATCACTATCAAATGGAGGACCTGAGTTCAGTTCCCATTTTTGTCATATTTTATTGCCTGCCTTATTGCCGGGAGGGCATGGTTGTGGCACACTTAGCCTCATGAAGATATCAGAGAAGGTACTTTAAGAAAATAGCAACTTCAGTTTTGGAGAGTTAACAGAACAGCTGGGAGAGTGGTATACTAACTACAGACTACCCCCTATTCTGATGGCCAGTAACCCGTTAAACACAGGATCTAACAGCAGTTTATCAAGATAGCTTAGTCCTCTTGGTTTGGTTGTAGTATGTTAAATCAGTTCTACTTTCAATCATATCTTGTTCAGTTTGAGAACACTTCTGTCTCAGTCAATGCCCCTTTGTTCTTCCTTAATATTTAAAAATTATTGTGAAATTGTGCTATACAAAACCAAGCTTTTTTCTATAGATGTTTGCAAATTTTAACACAACAAAAACATCTACACAATTGTACTCACTGCGCAGAAACATTTACTTACCTCTTTCAGTCCTACTACTCCTATCAGTCTTCCAGTGGCAGTGACATAGGCATGATTAATTCCAACCATTGAGAAAAGTGAGTGGACCTTGAGGAGGGAAGTTCTTTCCACCAGCTGAAATGGAGCTGGATCAATGTGACACTTTTCAAAATTTGTGGCTTTCCTCATTTCTTCTTCTTCCCAGTGTTTCTGGTCCTCAGGAGACATGTCTATAACCCTTTCTCGAGGCTGTAAATGTGCAATAATTCATGACACACCTCGCTAAGACATAAAATGATTCCTGTTGACTTTGACTAGCATATCTACAATATTTGGCAGCACTGTGGATTTAATTTTTCGCTTCCATAAGAATGATATTGAACATGCATGCAATTTATCTGTTACAGTTTATTGAAGAAAAATCACATGAAAACAAATCATTCACTTAGCAGTGTCAACACAGCAATAAAAAATTACCATTTATAGATGATACACAAATTTCATAAAAGTTAATATACACTTCATGAGTAATTATTTTTACATCATACAAGAAGTAAAATTCCTAACAGTTTACTTGCTTGGGGAGCTTGTCATTACAAACATGTCACTTCTCTGATTATAAAACTTGGTTTTTTCACAAATTTAGCACCCAAAAGTACAGTATCATATTATATTCAATGACCAAACTTGACAGTTTAAATTGTGAAATCACTAATACTGATATTAAAATAACGACACATTGTTGTTTTGATTAGAAGTTCTTTTGCATTTTCTGTTATTTTTAGATTATCACTTAATATATTGACAATAGTGTTTTTGTAAATAATTACAGCATTCAGCTTTACTTCACTCTCAAAGCTTTAGGCAGAAAAATTTTTGAAATTCATAACAGCTGTAAATCATAGCCGTGACTTTGTTGACATACATAAATATATTACATCTAAGGATCACCACTGATGCATGCAGCCAATACAACACTAACTTGATGGTTATTAATGATGTAGAGGTTATAACAACTGTGTAGCAGAAGGATAATTTGATGCCACAGAAGGAAATTTTTATGGATAGCATCAGATTATAAATATGTTAATGAAAAATGCAGAACATGTAAGAGAAATGTGCAGGAAAGGTTTCATCGAATGGAGCAGCAATGCTTCCCCATCACTCTAGAAACAAGCAGAATGAAGGCACTGGAAATGAAGAGGAAGTCTGAATTAACAGATGGTGCAGAGGATGATATAGATACTGTGGCTTATGTTACACACAAGAATTATTGTGAAATTTAAGTAAACTACACACATCACAAAAAGTTTTGCATCACCCTGGTTCCCAGAACTCCTGAAGACAGACGTTGACTGTGGATATTGTTTCACAGACACAGTCCCTTTGACTGTTCAGAGATGTTACTAAACCTGCCCGAAGATGTAAGCAACCATGGATGAGCAGCGCCTATTAGTCGGTGGGGGTCTGACAGCCGATCAGTTCCAGTCATTCCACCAGGATGGAGGTACACGGGTCGTGTTGTCTGTAGTTCAACCATGCCTAGATGGTCAATACCACAGTTTGATCATGTCCACATTGCTACTTTGTGCCAGGAAGGGCTCTCAACAAGGGAAGTGCCCAGGCATCTCGAAGTGAACTAAAGTGATGTTGGTTGGACTTGGAGTAGATACAGAGAGACACGAACTTTCGATGACATGCCTCGCTCATTCCGCCCATGGGCTACTACTGCAGTGGATGACCACTACCTACGGATTAGGGCTCGGAGGAACCCTAACAGCAATGCCACCATGTTGAATAATGCTTTTCGTGCAGCCACAGGACGTCGTGTTACAATTCAAACTGCGGCAAAGCGGGGGTTCCCAGATGCTTTGAGGTGGCATAATGTGGGGCTGACAAATTCTGCTGGTGGTCATGGAAGGCAGTGTACCAGCTCTACGATATGTGAATGCCATCCTCCGATTGATAGTGCAACCACATTGGCAGCATATTGGTGAGGCATTCGTCTTCATGGATGACAATTCACGCCCCTATCGTACACATCTTGTGAATGACTTACTTCAGGATAATGACATTGCTCGACTAGAGGGGCCAGCATGTTTTGCAAACATGAACCCTATCAAACATGCCTGGGATAGACTGAAAAGGGCTGTTTATGGACGATGTGATGCATCAACTACTCTGAGGGACCTATGCCGAATTGCCGTTGAGGAGTGGAACAATCTGGACCAATAGTGCCTTGATGAACTTGTGGATAGTATGCCACGATGAATACGGGCATGCATCAATGCAAGAGAACGTGCTACTTGGTATTACATGTACTGGTGTATACAGCAATCTGGACCACCACCTCTGAAGATCTCACTGTATGGTGATACAACATGCAATATGTGGTTTTCATGAGCAATAAAATGGATCGAAATGATGTTTATGTTGATCTCTATTCCAATTTTCTGTACAGGTTCCGGAACACTTGGATACGAGGTGATGCAAAACTTTTTTTGATGTGTGTATTATCTAAACACCCATTGAGCCTGGTGGATTTGTCTCTTAGACAGCAGGAGTTTATTGATCTTAATGTATCTAATAGGTGCATTACGTTTGTAGTCCGATATCTAATGTCTATGTTAATATCGCCAAATGTCAGATGTCTGCAATTTTTCCATCTTAGGAGCATTATTATCAATTTTTTAAAGTTTTATATAAATTATTCTTCATTATTATTAGAGGAGAGATACACTGATACAGATATTAGTTTCTGATTTGGTATCAATATGGCTGCAACTGCTTTTATAGATAAAGAAGTTACATATAACCTCAATATTCTACATTATGTGTTTCTTTGATAAAGATTGAAACACCACAATGCTTCAACTTGGAACTTGGAACCGAGGCGATGCAAAACTTTTTTTGGTGTGTGTATTTGTTTTTGCTTTATTTTCTCTTTTCAGTTGTTAACATAATTTACTCAACAAATAATTGACATAGCTCTACAACAGGTATTTTTTGAGGCTCTTACGTTAAAAAAAAAAAAAAAAACAACAAGAATATTTGTAATTATGATTACGCACTATTTGTTGATGATAAGAAAATTCTTAGGAAGACTCTGTAAATTATGGCAGTTGTCTTATTTTCAGGATCACCAGGTAAATGTAGCATATTTGTAATGAGCAGTTGGAAGCAGTCAGCAAAGGTAAGGTATGTAAGTAACCATACTCATTCAACATAGTGACGTAGGTGGTTATTAACAATAAGAATAATGAGAGACAAGAAAAAAGTAGCCATATAATGGTAGCAAAGTGGAGAGCAGACATCAAGTGTAATATGCTATCATTCCTCTTAGGCCACAACTCCACTGATGTGAGTAGTTACAAGAGGCAATCAGTAAGTTTTTGAAACTTCCTGGCAGAGTAAAACTGTGTGCCCGACCGAGACTCGAACTCGGGACCTTTGCCTTTCGCGAGCAAGTGCTCTACCATCTGAGCTACCGAAGCATGACTCACGCCCGGTACTCACAGCTTTACTTCTGCCAGTATCTCGTCTCCTACCTTCCAAACTTTACAGAAGCTCTGGTTCGCAGGAGAGCTTCTGTAAAGTTTGGAAGGTAGGAGACGAGATACTGGCAGAAGTAAAGCTGTGAGTACCGGGCATGAGTCGTGCTTCGGTAGCTCAGATGGTAGAGCACTTGCCCGCGAAAGGCAAAGGTCCCGAGTTCGAGTCTCGGTTGGGCACACAGTTTTAATCTGCCAGGAAGTTTCATATCAGCGCACACTCCGCTGCAGAGTGAAAATCTCATTCTGCAGTAAGTTTTTGTTTGAGGCTGTTGCTGCAGTGTATAGGCAATGTAGCACAAATTCAATGTGGGTATATAATCCCCAATGTGTGGACAGGGATTAGGATAGCATTCATGTCTTTCTGACATGCATGCGGTAAACATGGAAATGAGAACTTCAGCGACATTATTCCCAAATGAGTTCAAACAGGACCAGCATGCTGTTATTCTTTTCTTGGCTGCTGAAAGACAAACTCAGTAGAAATCCATCTGAGGATGAAGAATGTGTATGGAGTAGCTTGTCTGTCAAAAGCCACTGTTTTGTGGAATGCTGCACTAAGTTCCGGGATGGGATGCATGTCACCATATTGCAAATGTCGTAATGCAGAAGTTATGCCAACCAAAGAAGGAGACACTTGAGCACCTACCCTATAGTCCTGATCTCTCTCCATGCAATTATCACACCTTTGGTCCCTTAAAAAAGGCCTTGAAATGTCAATGATTGCATTCAGATAAGGATGTGTAGCAGGCAGTTACAGACTTCTTCATCGGGACATGGTGTTTTACCAAACAGGTATCTTCAACCTGGTGCATTGGTGAGATGATTTCCTCAATGGTCATGGCAATTTTGCCTGATTGGCATACCAACACTGGAATGCACAGCCTTTGAATGGAAACTTTTTGATTGCTCCTTATACATGCATCTAGTCATGCTTGACATAGCATTACAAGTGACAAGAAAGCTGTCAGTTTTGCAATAGTAGATGAAGAGACAGCAACTTTGATATTCCATAACATTCCTTTTTTAACATTTTATAATTTATCCTTTATTAAAGAGAAACTGATAATGCTTGTTACACACTGCATGCTTTGAAGTGATAACGACAGGTCTGTTACTTCACTCTACCGTGATTTACAAAAAAAACTAAATAAGCTGGTCATATTTACAAGAATGAATGTGCCATCTTTGACCACCTTTCAAACTTATAAGGGCTCAAATAGAAGGAACTTACACCAATTTCAATCTGAGCATATGAGCTGAAGAGAAATCCAGTCTCTTCTAGGTAGATAAGTATAAATATTTTCATTATATTTTGGTAGCATCAGGGAGAAAACACTAAAGCAATGTAATACAATATTTTGTTCATATGCATACAAACTACATGCAGTCATTTACAGTGATGAGCTGAAGCTTTATGACCACTGCACACCAGGAGACTGATTGATATCTGCTGGTATTGTGGGCATCTGAAGCAATTTGCAAAATATATAAAAGGAGCAGAGACAAATGGGGAATCATTTTAGCAATGATGCAGGCTGTAGATATGGAAATCCACTGACATAAGTGACTCTGACAAAGGGCAAACTGTTATGACCTGGCATTGTTTTGAGCATCTATGGGAAGTGGTTCATGGACAGTGAAACCACAAGTAGGCAACTAGGTGTTGGACATCCATGCCCTATCAGAAAATGTGGAGGTTGGAGACTTATTTACTCTGCACAGCAGGACAGGAGGCAGTCTGTGGCAGATCTGATGACAAGAGTATATTGTTGGTGCAGGCACAAGTGTTTTGGGATCACACTGTTCAGTCCATGTTGTTGAACAGGGGGCTTTGCAGTAGATGACCCAATTACATCATAAATTATGATTGTAGTGGGCACAGTATCAACAAGAATGGACTGTAGATCAATGGACATCTGTCATTTAGTCGGACAAATCACATTACTTGTTACATCAGTTTGATGGCAGTGTATGATTAAACTGTCATCTGGGAAAACAGCTGCTCAAAGTAAGAAATATGATAAGAACACAGGCTGTTAGGACCATTATTATGCTGTGGGGGACATTCACTTGGGGCCTCTGGTAGTAATCAAAAGTACCATGACAGATGTGGACTACATGAGCACTATTGTGGACCTTCTGCATCCTGTCATGCTTGATGTCTTCCCTGATAGTGATTGCATCTTCCAGCAGGAGAACTGTCCATGCCATAAGGCCAGAATCACACTACAGTCATTTGAGGAGCATGATGGCAAAGTCACACTGATGTCTTGGCCAGCAAATTTTTCTGATCTGGACGTGAGAGACCACATCTGGGACACTATCAGGTGCCAGCTCCACACCCACAAACCACTGGCCCACAGTTTACAGGAACTGCACGACCTGTGTGCAGACATCTGGTGCTGTATACCTCTGGAAATCTACTGAGGGTCTGTCAAATCCATGACACACAGAATTGCTACTGTATTGCAATCCAAAGGTGGACCAACACATTATTAAGCACAAGGGCATAACAATGTGGCTCTCAGTGTAAATCACATAAGTCTATAAGAAGCATTAAAGAATTCAGTTATTCACATATGAATTGTTTAAAGCATTCTCATAATGACTTTTTCATTCTACATAAATGTAACCAATACAACACATTATTCAAAGAAGTAATTTCAAAATAAATGCATCTGTTCTGTTTTGTTTTGGGTTCAATGTTCAACATACAATGGCCACAGCGGAAAGTGTGTTACAACTGATAATCATTACCTTGCTAGGCCACATGTGATAGTTTGTGCATTGCATTATAAATTTAAACTAACAGACATTGTGTGAGGTCGTTCAATATGCATGTGGTTAAGTTTACAAGTGTGAAGTATAAGTGGAGGAACAGCCTTGATGCTTATTAATAGCAGTAACATTCCTGCCAAGGCCTATTGCATGTTAGGGAAAAAGTCAGTTGTTTTCGAAACACTTCCCTGAATAATTCATTGTTCTTGGACTCTTGAAATACTAAAATGCATTTGGTTATTTTGTACAGAACAAAAAATCACGTGTAAGTGTACATACAATGTGTTTATATTTGTTGTTCATGTTACAGTTAAACTTTTACAGGTTCTTAAATTATGCCTAAGAGTGCAGGTTTACAATTTACCAATGTAATTGTATCCTCCTGGTATTATGAAATGACAGGATATGTGTGTAATAGATTGTATATCCTGAATTTATACAGCTTAGCTAAGTCCTGGCACATACATGATACTATAATTTTCAAACAGTATAGAAATATGGCAGCAGCAATTCTGCAAAAACAACTTCTGCACAATTAATTTTCCATCATCTCAGGTCGCTGCCAGTAACAGAACTGTACAGTGCCTGGTAGAAAAAGAAAAAGTTCTCAGCTACAGCCTTACATTTCCGTAAGTATTAACATGTTGCCAGCTATGAGAGTGTATTGGTGATCAAGATTTGCACCTTACAATTATGTCTTGGGAAACAGTATTATATTTAAGGTCAGAGCACTTATTGGAGTCAGTACAAGATGAATCAAATTTTCTAGATAAAACACCAATAAACATGCCCAGTAGTTAAGTGTGTGTGTGTGTGTGTGTGTGTGTGTGTGTGTGTGTGTGTGTGAGAGAGAGAGAGAGAGAGAGAGTTTCACAATGTGATTACTAACCAGCTGAACCTTCTTCAAAGCTCTTGGGCTGGTAGGAACAGTGTTAACATGATTTGCTTCATCTGTGGCATCAGTTGCTTCCATTTCCACACCTTCAGGTTCTGGATTAACATCCTGAAGAGTTGCTGATTTTTTGAAAATGGCTTCAAAGGCTAATCGAATTCTGGAAACAAAATATATAAAAAATATAATAGAAATTCAAGAACATTTCTCAAGGAAAATTTTAATATTTTTTTTAATGAACACATCAATTCACTGACATAAGACAGGGATAGGGAATAGTTACAAATATCTTGGCCTAATGATATTTTAACAAACTCCCTAAAAGTGCCCATTCAGTGCCATTGAACAACTTCAAATGTACACAGAGAAAATGGATACCATATATATGAAGTAAGCCATGATTTTCTGTTTCTGTTCAATCCCCACCAGTTTATTGTAGTATATTGTGTCTTTGATAGTAACTCAGTCATTACCTTGGTATTAGGTTCAAACACCATACTGTTTTACCAACCTTATTTCTATTGAACATATCATACTCTCATATCAGAGTCAACTCACAAAGCCAGTTACAAGGACACCCACAGCATAATGAGGCACCAAACCATGATGGGACTAGACACTTTTTACATTCACAGAACAGGACAAAAGTTTGCATGTTACTATAATTACAATATTATTGGCTTCTAGCAGATCTCATTACACGTTTTAAGTGAAAACTATGCTACAAGGAGATATTTAACTAGATCAGAAATTAGGTACGGCATATTGTCTTAACTATGATCATAGAGGAGTGGCACACATTGTCATATAATTTTAAATGTTTTTCTGTATGTATAAATGTAAAATACAGTTTAACACAATGTTTGGTGAACACACAGTATTATAAATACTGTAGATTTTTTTCAGAATCTGCATTGTTCAAGACAGAGGCTCAAAGTCATTAATTACACACACCTGAAATTCTTGTACTGGATAATATGCTTAAGTATTCACCCGTTTTCTCTGTATACATTAGAATTTATTTAATGGCACTGAAAGGGAACTTTTAGGGAGTTTCTTAAATATTGTTAAGCCATTATATTTATAACTATTCCCTATCCTGACATGCTGCATGCCAGTACCTTGTGAATTGACATGTTCACATAAAAATTATTAAAATTTTCTTTGGAAGAAACGAGGCATATTTATTCATGCGCAACATCTTGCAAGCAATTGATACAGATGAACAGGTAGATTTTTTCATCCTATTTTTCCATAGGGGGGTTGGCACAGTACGATATTATCAACTACTAACAAGGAATTGATCATATAAACTATTTTTGCTAATATGTTATTGGCTCCATGAATATTTGACTTATCAGAATCCAGTGCATTACACTGGACATTGCACATTTCACATAAACAAAAGTAACACTGCATACGCCTCAAGGAAGCACAATAGGATGTTTAATGATTTCAATATACATGGACAATTTATCATATAGGATCAGCAACAGTGTAAGATTGTTTTCCGTTATTGAGGTTGTTTTCAGGAAAGTATCATCATTACACAAATTTAAGGAATTCTGAAAGACTACGTCAAGATTTCCACTTAGTGTAATAAATGCCAGCTCTCTTTAAATGTAGATAAATGTAACATAATAACTATAAAAAGATTAGTGACGAACATCATGAGCACATCACAGTAAATACATATTTAGTGATAATACTAAGAAGCAATATGAAATGGGGCAAGCACACAAAATCAGTACTGGCAACTGTGGATGGAAGATGTAGATTTGTTGAAAGGGTTCTGGGAAAATGTGGCATAATGTAAGGAAAAACACTTACAAGACACTCATGTGACCAATTCTCAAATATTGTTCAGATATTTGTAGTCTTTATCAAGTAGACATTGAACAAATTCAGAGATGCATTGCTAATACTATAAGAGGTTGCTACAGCCCACACAAAAATTTAACAGTAATGCTTGGAAAACATAAATGGGAATCACTGGAAGAAAGTTGATGTAGTGCTCATGAAACCCTGCTAGGTAAATTCAGAGATGCTGTACTGAAAAAAGACTGTGTAACCATTATGATTGCCTTTATGATTGCCTTAATGTATGTCTCATGCAGGGATCATGAGCAAAAGATAAGGGAGATTAGGGTGTATACAGAGACATATAAATAATCATTTTTCCCTTACTCAGTCTGCAGCTCATGGTCTTGTGGTTAGCATCATTGACACTCAATCGCGGAGCCCTGGGTATGATTTCTGGCTGGGTGGGGAATTTTCTCCGCTTGGGACTGTGTGTGTGTGTGTGTGTTTTGACCTCATCATCATTTCCTCATCATTGATGCACAAAAAGTGCCATCAAATAAAGAGACTTGCACCAGGCTGCCAAACTCCCCTGAGGCAGTCCTCCGACCTCGAATTTTACATGCGTATTTCATTTTATTTCCTCACTCAATAACTGAACAGAATACAAAAGAAAATTGATAAGATTGGTATGATATACTGTACAATGGTTTGCAGGGTATTTATGTAGCTGCAGAAACATACCAACGAGGGTCTGTCACAACATTAAATTTTATTTACCAGTGCAGTATCATTTTTCACTCAGAGGGTTTCCACCACACGAGAATTCTAAAACCAGAGGGGAACAGAGTAAGATAAAATGTCTATAGAGTGGGAGTGTGTTAGTAATGCAAACTGTTATCATATTTTTGCCAGAGTTGAAAGCCACATTATGTGAAAAAAAAGTAAGTAACTGAATATTAAACACAAAATCTTTGGCTTTGCATGTGAAACATACCCACTGACAGTAATATGTTATAGCAAACAGTGTTAAACAGCCACTATAGTAATTAAGATGCCAGTACTGATGATTTTCAGGTTTCTCATTTAGATCAACAAAGCTTTAGAGACTTACAGTTTTATTAATATCATCTACAGTAAAAATAAAGCCTGTTGGTTTTTTTTTTTAATTTTTATTGGTAACAAATAAGAATATGATTTATTTCCAGTCATGCAGACTGCTGACTTCCCTCCACCATAGCAATAAATTACAAGTAACATTCCTTTCTTGGAGAGTGGACCTGCATTCTTTTAAAATTTATAAACTACCTCAAACAATGGAAAATCCAGGATGGAATGTAACAGTATTATGAAAACGAAAGTTGCTACTCACCATATACCAGAGATGCTGAGTTGCGGATAGGCACAATAAAAAGACTGTCAAAAATAAAGCTTTTGGCCAGTAAGGCCTTCGTCGAAAATAGATGACACACACACACTATGCAAATGCAACTCACACACACGACTGCAGTCTCGGGAAACTGTGTGTGTCTATCATCGACGTTTGACGAAGGCCTTACTGACCAAAAGCTTTATTTGTGACAGTCTTTTTATTGTCCCTATCTGCAACTCAATATCTCCACAATATGGTGAGTAGCAACTTTTCTTTTCATAATACTGTAAACTACCTCAAATATTCACTCACTTCTACCCATGTTTCTTTCCTCATATCCCAAATATCTTTGGTTGTAGATTCTAATGGCTCTTTAAATGAGAATATAATTGGTACCTGCATTTGTGTCAAAACTGGATGGGTACTTAAATTACATTAAAGTCATTAGGTCTGTAAATTCACTCAAAAAGGGGTGGGGATAGATAAACAGACAGAGGGAGAGAGAGAGAGAGAGATGCCCAATATCACCACTGGGTATGATTTCCAGCACTTGGCAGTGATGATGTGGGGCAGCGTGATGTGCATAGAATTGACTGGCTCATTTTTCCTGGAAGATTGCACCATTGGGGAAACCTAGCTTGAGTCAACGTGGGATTTTGGCATCCTAGAACTTCAGAATAGACCCAACTTTGGTGAACTGTGGTGGCAGCAAGATGGTGCTCACCCTACTTCACCAACATTGTTTGGGTGTTCTTGCATGAAGTGTTCCCTGAGCACAGGATTGGCTGTGGAGTGGCCAGCCAGATCTCCTGAATGCACCCCATCAGACTTTTCTTTGGGGTTATGTTAATTTCCTTATCAGTGAGCAACATCTGTGTAAGCTGGTTGTTCAGGAGTTCAACGGTGTTCCGGTGGATATGTGCAGGAAGGCATGTGTAAGCATCGCTGTGCATTTGGAAGCCTGTGCTGATGTAGAGTGTGTCCTGGTCACCCACTACCTTGAAAATTAATGATTATGTCATAAAAATTACTAACATGTAAGCATCATCCTATTTTTGTAATCCTTACTAGCATGTAATAATAAAAATAACATATAATCAAAATCTGTCTAAATAAGTACCTTGTACAGCAGTTGAGAAGCATAATGATCAGGCATCAAGAAAGCCTACAGATAAGTGAAGGAGGACAAAGGTTGATACAAGGATCATTCTTCCTCATCATTATGTGCTATTTGATTGAAAGTGAAATACTAACCTATAAGGACCTTCCCTAAGGGACAGAACCCACAGTAAGCACAAGGTGATACACTTGTCCTGTAAGGCAAGTGATGAAACAACATCCACCAGAAAGGACACAGTGTTTCCTGTTTTGTGTTAGCAGTGTGCAGCTTTGAATTATGATGAAGTAAAATCACATTTTGTGACAATTTGCATGGGCACTTATATCCAAAGGTTCTTTTAAGTGTTTAATAGCAATGAGCATTGATTGCAGTCCCAGCAACAATCCACTACACCTGCAGATAGTGAAGAACAGGCTTAACATTACTTTCCAGCCAGAGATGACTGGGCCTTCTTTGGCTTCGGTGACATTTGAGACTGCTTTTTGTGACTTTGAATTGCACATGGGAAATGGACACCCTGTTTCATCCATAGCCACAATGTGCTCAAAGAATTTTGTTGCTTTCTTTTGGTATTGGAACAGATGTTCTCAGCCCATTCCCACATGCAAGTCTTTCTGCTCATTGCAAAGACAATGGCAGTATTCATGCAGTACAAAATTTGCTATCTGGGCAACTCCATGCATATTAATATTCACATCAACTGACACTGCTCATGAAGTTATGCAGCATTTTTCTTCACCAATATGCAAACTGAGATACTGTTCCAGAACTGATTAGAGGTTTCTCTTTAAGGGGACTTGTATGTGAATAACTGTCGAAAAATCTATTTTTTAATTTTTGTCTTAATAATTCTCTGTAGTTTTATGAATGAGAAAAAGTTTATTTCCCTGAAAATGGACCACAGAATGTGCCAGAATTACAGGAATTTCAAAGTGAATGCCTGCACCACGATGTCCCCATGCCACACCGTCAGTTCTGTTAAAAATAAAGTTTTCTCATTCATTTTGTTTCTATGACTATTTAGTCCCTTAAGTTGGCTAGCCTGTGAAAGATTTACATCTGCTTATCTTTTGATTATGCAGACAGTTTAGTCATGGTTTGCTGTGATTTTGCTGCAGATATTTTGTTTGTAGTGAAGTAATTGTGTTTGTGAATTTATTATTGTGTACATGAGTTTCTTATTCCACTTGAAAGCAATGAGAAGAATTAAGAAGTTCAGTGTTAAACAATGTAAATTTTATGGAAATTGGTTCACCAAATGGATCAAATGGATTAACTCTTCTAATACTGAAATACAACACTTGAATCAGCTTCAACTACTCAAACTGCTTCGAAGCTAAAACTGAAATATTTGGACAGTGGGCTTGACAGTATTAATGATGATAATACAGAGACACCAACTATTGATTCAGGTTGTGTTATTGTTGACCTCTCTGTTCAGTCTGAACTAATAAATAAAGCTTTTCAGTGTAAGGAATGTAGCAACAGAGGTGCAAAGGTAGTTGAACAGATATGTGCTAGAAGAGGTTGTGCATCAAAATTAAGCATTGTAATTTTTATGATTTAAGCAAATGAGGTTATACTTGTGGCATAAGTAAACAGATAACACAAATATTAAACTTGCTTATGCTATGAGGTGTATAGGCAAAGGGTACAGAAGTGCACAAATTTTCTGTGCTCTTATGGACTTACCTCCCCCAACAAGGTTTGACAGGTACAATAAAATTATTCTACAGACTTTAGAAGAAGTAGCAAAGGATAGTATGAAAAATGCTGTTCAGGAAAGTGTAGGCACGAATGACAACAATACATGTGTGTCTGCACCCTGGATGCATCCTGGCAACAAAGAGGCCATAGTTCCCTAAATGGTGTAGTGACAGCTACCTCATTGGACAATGGTAAAGTCATTTATGTGGAATGTATTACCAAATACTGTCATGACTGTACTAATTGAACTGAAAATCTTAAATGTTTGATTAATTTTAGTGGTTATAGTGGAGGGATGGAATCTCAAGGTGTTGTGAAGATATTTCACAGGTCAGTGGAGAAATATGGTGTGATGTATAAGTCTTACCTAGGAGATGGAGACTCAAAAGGGTACCAAAAAGTTTGTGAATCCAAACCTTATGCTAACACAAAAATTGAAAAAAATGGAATGTATTGGACTGCGTCCAGAAAAGGTAGGGTACAAGATTGAGGAACTTGAAGAGTAATTTGAAGGGAAAGAAATTAGCTCATGGTAAGTTCACTAGTGGACGTGGTCGGCTTACAGATGAAGAAATGGACAGGTTGAAGTATTATTATGGACAAGCCATAAGACAAAATAAACATGACCTTGAGGGAACAAAAAAGACAGCATGGGCTACCTTCTTTCATAAATCCTCCACAGATGACAACCCATGCCATGCACTCTGCCCACATGGGAGTGATTCATGGTGTGTCCACCAGAGGGCTGTTACCCAAGGTGAGACCAAAGTGACAAGATTATTAGAGAAATATTTACATGGTAGGACTCAAAATCCAAATGGAAGTTTCAACAATTGTATTGGGAGCAGAAACCAAAAACTGTTCTAGTAGGACTAAATACTTCAAAAATAGGTGTGCTAGATGCTGTTCTATGTTTCAATGACAGTGCAGTGTCAAGGCTTAATGTTATGGAACTGATGGGAGTGCCTGGTGGACAAAATATGCATAGAGCTCTAATACCCACTGACCGAAGGAGACTCTTCAAAACCGAAAAATCAGTGTTGGAAGCCACCATAGAAGCAAGAATAAGAAGAAGACGTGTGAAAAAGAGAAGGGAGAAGAACAACACAGGAAACAAGATGAATATGGACATGAGATGTATTAGTGTCATTCAATTTTAATAGAAAATGCAAGTTTTAAATATAACTTGAATTTCCCAAAAGTTAAATTATTTCATGTTCTGGTATACTTTGGGCTAAAAACTATTAAAGGTAGAGAGCTGAAATTTTGTGTACTGTCTTAAAACAAGCTCTACTAAAAAGTAGACTACTCCTGTGACTTAACTTTGAAAATAAAACGCTGTTTTGAAGAAAAACTCTGAATTCATTTCCAAAATTTTTGATAATCATACTTAAAATTTTTTTGTACTCAAATTTATGACAGCACTATCTTTTCAAGAGTATTCTTTAAAGATAATACTTTAAGGAACTTACTAGAAAAAAGGTAAACCTTCTACTTTGTTTGTATTCTGAGTAATGTATAGTACCTATGATGTACATGAATAATCAGCATGGTTTATTTCACTTGCAACAAAAAAATACATTTAAAAAAGTGTGAGAGTAAAGCTGCAGTTCATACATAAAAATGTTCCCACAAGATGTCTTTAAAGATGGTAAGCATTATATGGGCTTACAAATCTTATTCTTTGAGTTACACTGTTTAGAAAACTGACAATTTTTTCACTGTTTCCCTGGTATTCACAGACCAGTCCCTCTAGGGTGAGGGAGATCCACAGTACTCCATTTGCCACTCTGAAACTGGATCAAATATTTGAATACAGTGCTATGTCCAGAGCATGTTTCATAATACATGGTATCTGTTGGATAATAAATTCCATTTGCTGTCACACTTTCTTTGTGTGAAAATTTAATAACTACATGTTGTACTTACTTGAAAGTATCCACTACACACCTCTGCTATGACAAATAATCATAGCACAGTGAGCTATTGTGTATGAAAGTGCACAAGTTCTGAACAATTGTGACATGACTAGTTTAGCTATATTGCCAGCTCATGGCTGAATGACAAGTATTCTCATTGTTGAGGACTTTCTCTATGTTTCACTTAAATGACCTTATATAAGGCTCAAGTGTTTTCACTCAGCCCTACTTTGACCACTCTATCACTATCAAAGTAAAGTCCTGAAAGGCATTCTTTAAGTTTTGGAAACAGATGAAAAGCAGAATGGGGCCAAATTGGGACTGCATGGAGGATGATCAATGACAGTGAACCCAAGGTGTCGAACTGTTGAAGATGTTGCAGTGCTTCAGTGTGGTCTGGCTCTATCATGCTGAAGGAGAGGGTGGTCCATGTGTGGAGAAACTCTCCTAATATGAAATTTGATTACAGAATGCTTTTTCTCACACTCTGACATAGTTACATTACCCACCACACTACCATTCAGATCCCTCTAGTGGCAGAGGGATGCAAATCTGCAGACATGAAGACTAAAGATGTAGAATATTACTAACATCTTGTTTTATTGAAATACCTTTAAGAGCCTTCACATAAAAAAATTCAGAGGCATTACTTTTCAGCATGCCCATGTACATTTCATTCCTTCACACACACACACACACACACACACACACACACACACACACACACACACACAGTTACTATTGTGATAAATTATTAAATTTTGTTATCATTTGTACAAATATTTACCATTACATTGCAATCTGTCTGCTTTAATTCATGAGAGGTATAACAGTATTCCACAAATATAGTTGATAGTACTATTATTTTGTTCATATCCAATGAGTAACACTCTTCTAACTGAAAATTATTTGAATATAACTCACCTACTCTCAGCACCCGTCACAGTTGTGTATGGAGTTACACTTGGGCTTACGAGAGGGCTGAAGCTTCTTAGTGTAAATGAGTTTGTCTTCTTCAATATAGATTTCTTTGGCTGACTCCCAGAAACCGGAGAAAAATGGTTCTATAACATAATTATAAGCTTTTAAAAATCAGAAGTGAAGATTCACAGAAGAATTACATGCTTTCTGTGCACAATTTGTTCTATTAGGAAATCGCTTAAAATTTCAAGAGTATTTTATATTAAAAAAGGGAAGTAACCCATTTTTCTTATTCTATAAATTACATACAGACACAACGTTGTAATATGTCTATCATAATGAAAAACATGTACAAGATTAACAAAATACTTGTCAATTATTTTATGGAAATGACAAATAGCCTCTTAGTATGATATGTAGTTGTAAACTTTACAACAAACAAAAAAAGCAAGTTAGTATTTTTAAGTGCAATTATATTATGGGGAATCTTGAAAATATGCACAGGAACTAGCTATATTTTATCACTGCTGGTAATGATATATGCTGATGAGCCAAAACATTATGACCACCTGCTTAATAGCTTGTTCATCCACCTTTGGAATGAAATACATCACTGACTCTGTGTATCAGGGATCTGCCAGTTTGTTGGTGGTATATGGCATTAGGAAGTGCTTTGGAATGGCTGTATAGCGTGTACTGATAAATGTGTGAACAAAATAAGTTACTTTGATCGTTTAACGAGCTTAAGTTAAACATTTTATGGTGTGTATATGTGGATTAGTAATTGTTCTCAGTGAGTAACTAAAAATACGGCGATCTGTTGAAAGAACAGGGACATATTGTGCTTTGAAACTAGCTAGTCCACAATGGCCGTGACCAGTTCAGAAAATTTGAATTCTATTTACGAAATAAGTGAGGAAGCGTGGAATAAACCGTGTTCCTGTAACAAAACAGCAATAAAAGGCGTGTGTTGTGTAAAGTGTAACAGGAAATTCCATTACTCATGTGTAAATTCAACGAATAGAGTGAAAAGCTGGAAATGCAGTGATTGTTTTCGTACTGACGGTGACGATATGGACGAAATCAAAACAGACCTGTTAAAAACGTGTGTGTGCGAAAAGTTACAGAATAAACTCAGAATAGTAAGAAAGGAACTTAAGTATTCGAAAACAATTATATGTTTGCTAACAAACGAACTACAGAAGCGAGAATCAGCCAAGATAGAAATGTGCAACAACTACAGATTTGATGCACCCAACATAAATCACGATTCACAACACAGTGTGCATACCACAACACAGAACGCAGTTCAAAAAGGAAATCAATCTATGGGTGCAGCAATGAAAATGCAAACCTTTGCTCCTGAGAGTCAGTCAGTGAATAGGAGACCCAAAATATTCGTTGCCTCAGATAGCCATGGCAGAGACTGTGCAAGAAACATTTTAAACTTAGCTTCAAATAAATATGATGTTGAAGGGAAGGTGATACCAGGTGCCCCCACTAGTGTAATACTAAAAAAATGCAATGACCTCCATAAGTTGACAAGTGAAGATTTTGCAGTTATCTGGGCAGGGGCTAACGATGTGGCAAAGAATGAAACCAAGTTGGCAATTCGTTCACTACATAAAGCCTTGTCAGCATTACAAAATACAAATACAAAAGTGATTGTAGTTGGTGTACCACATAGACATGACCTGCCTGAATGGTCTTGTGTAAACCAAGAAATTCAATCTACAAACAGAAAACTAAAAAAAAAAACAGTGAAAGGCTTCCATAACACTTGTTTTATTGATACTCCTAGTAACAAGGAGCTTTATACAGCACATGGACAACACCTTAATGCAACTGGTAAAGAACTAATTGCCACAAGGATTTATGAATCAGTGGAAACAAACAGGAAAGTGTACAAAACAGCAATGGAACTTAAATGGAAGGATACTGAAGTCTCAGATAAAGAATCAGTGAGAACTGTTATTGACACAACTCCAGCACAAATAACAACAGAATCCTTAAAAGTGAACTCTGTTTGTGGGGAGAGGACAATTACTCAAGCAATAAACTTACCCAAGAGGACAGTGCAAACGTTTGAAGAAGCAGCAAATAAGGTGGCAGGAAAGAAGGCACCATATAAGAAGAGAGACCTACTTGCAAAAAGAAGAACAGCAAATCAAGCTCAAGGGATGAGAATACCAACACGTGGAGTACAGCAGTCAACCCAAAAAAAGAAACCACAACCGAGGGACCAGGATTTTTGGTGGGATCAGCAGTGGTTTCACAGACGAAAGCAGTTAACAAAGTGAGTCATCAAGTGGATGAACAGGTATGTGACTATCATAACACACATGATCACAGTGCATCAAGATTAAAGACATTAACGGAACCTACAACTTCAAATATAAAGTCAAATTGCTCTCAGAGGAATACAGACAGAGACAAACTACTTACTTTTCTACAAGTTAACATACGTTGTATTAGAAATAAAATTTTAGAATTAGAACATTTATGTAACACTGAGCATGTAGATGTTATATGTGTATCTGAGCACTGGTTAACACAAGAACAAGTAAATATGTTCATTCCCCAAGGGTATGTTGTGGGAGACATGATATGTAGAAAACAGAGAAAGAATGGTGGGGCGGGAATTTTTGTCAAAGAAGGAATAATGTTTTCCAGAATTGACGTATCTACATACTCCTCAGAGATAGATGGGGAGTTTAGTTGTGTAAAACTAATGAATGAAAATATAGTGGTAGTTAGTCTATATAGGTCGCCAGATGGTGATGTAAATTTGTTTATTGAAAAATGTGAATTAATAATTAAAAAAATATTGAAGAGTAAAACGAGAATTGCTATATGTGGTGATTTCAACATAGAAATGGTAAACACACAGAGACCAGTTGCTAGGACATTTTTGAATATGCTAAGATCATTAGACCTCTATTGTACAAATAACTGTGCCACACGTAAGAATGCCTGTATAGACAATATTATTGTGAATTTCCATAGGGAGGATTTTACAGTTAGACTTGCAGGAAGTGGACTTGCAGATCATGAGCCACTACTCCTTACCCTCTGTAAGAGGCAGCCAGTTAAAACTGAAGAATCTAAAGTAGTAGTGGTACGAAGACAGAAGGAAGAGTACATAAATATGTTTGTTGATAGATTAGGAAGTGCAGATTGGGACTTTATATATAATTGTCAATCTGGAAAAAGGGAAGCTGAAATTAGCTTTGGTAACTTCTTTAAAAAGTACACAAATTTATGGTATTCTTGCTCACCAGTAAAAAAAATTAGATATCCAAATGAAATGAAAAACAAAAGTCTGAACTGGTTCACACAAGAGCTAGTAGAAATTAGAGGAAACTTGCATATGCTGTACCAGATGCATAAACAAGCCTCTGACCAAGGGGCAGAACAGAGTGTGAACATTCATAGGTCATATCTGAAATGCAAAAAATACTATAAAGCTAAACTACTTCTGGAAAAAAAGCAAGCAGTGGAGAACTATATAGAAAGAGCTCCCAATAAATGCAAGGCAGCCTGGCAAATAATAAAACGAGAGAATACACCAAAACGCACAGAAACAGCTCTGCTTGATCCTGAAGAATTAAACGAGTACTTTTTAAACTCAGTTAAAGAAATAAGTAACAGTATCAAAGCAACAAATTCATCTGCAATGAACCTTGTTGGAACACCACTGCCTGTTAACCTGGCATTTCAATGGAGGGCTGTCACACCTGCTGATGTTATAAAAGCTGTATCCAAATTTTCAGGTTCTAAAAGTATGGACTGTTATTGGTTATCAAATAACATAATTAAAAAGACAATACACTCAATCGCCAAACCATTAGCTTATATTTTTAATAAATGTGTAGAATTTGGAGTTTTACCGGATGCACTCAAGGTATCAAAAGTTGTCCCAGTTTTTAAAAAAGGAGACAAACATCTCCCCCAAAGCTACAGACCAGTGTCCATTGTTCCAATATTCTCAAAGGTATTTGAGGCACTGATACACACACAAATAAGCAACTTCTTTGAAAAACACAATATCCTATGTAACAATCAGTTTGGCTTTCGAAAGGGGAAGAACACAACAGGGGCCATCTTGGAAATCATTGACCAAACCTTAACAGCTTTTGAAAATAATAACATGGTATCACTGGTATTATGTGACCTAAGCAAAGCTTTCGATTGCATTCCTGTTGACATACTACTGGGGAAACTAGAGTTTTATGGGGTGAGAGGGAGCACTTTATCTGTGATAAATTCTTATTTAAGTAACCGAAAACAATTCGTTTCAGTCAGAAATTTAAATTCTTCCATCATGGAAATCAGCACAGGTGTACCACAAGGGTCTATCCTTGGATCCTTTTTCTTCATTGTCGCTATTAATGATTTACCTAAAAATATAGTTCACCCTGTTGTGTGTTATGCTGACAATACAACACTACTTACCACACATCAGAACATTTCAGATCTGAATAACCTAACAAAAGAAACACTAGATAAGGCCCTGGACTGGTTTGCAGCCAATAAGCTCCTATGCAACCCTGACAAAACACAACAACTTTTAATGAGAACATCAAATGAAGTACGCAATAAGTCAGTAAAACTCTTAGGTATTCACATTGACTCAAAACTATATTGGGAGGAACATGTCAATCATGTATGTGAAAAAATATCTCGGGTGGCATATCTTCTCTTGAAACTAAGGGAGGTAGTGAGCTTGGAGTACCTCAGGGTGACATACTTTGGGCTATTCCAGTCACATATTTCATATGGTCTTATTATATGGGGGCACTCCCCTCACATCAAAAACGTATTGAAATTACAAAAAAAAGTCATACGTATAATATGTAAAAGAGGTCATAGGGAGCACTGTCGTCCTCTTTTCTCCAGACTCAGAATACTTACAATTATAAATTTATACATCTATGTGTCTGTACTCTATATTAAAAATAATATTTCAGAATTTATTGCCAGAAAGGAAATACACAAACACAACACCAGGGCGAACAGTAATTTAGACATACCGTGCCACAGATTAGCGAGAACAGGAAATTCCCACAAAGTTAACCCACTCAAAATGTTCAATAAACTGCCAATTCATGTTCAGTCTATGGATATAAATTCTTTTAAAATTAAGTGGTACAGCTGGCTGTCAGATCATCCATTCTATGACATTAAAGAATTCTTTGAGATGCCTGAGGAGAATGTAAGCATGTAAAAGTTGTCTGTAGTTAAACATATTATTTTGTGCTGTGGTTAATCGTGTGTAATTACAAAGTTTATACTATAAACAATAAAATACCTTATTATATTAGATTATAAGATAGCTTGTTGCGTTAGCTTTTAAAAGCTATCCTTTGTAATTTGGTACACTGCCATGCTTCAAATGTATTTATAATGTATTGACAGAAGTTTATTTTGTTATTCTGTATGTACTAGTACATCTTGTATGACGAAGCCAATATCATTGTAAAATGATCTATGATGAATAAAATTCTTGAAATTCTTGAAAAATTAGATGTCTATGCACAGGTCAAGTAATTCACATAAATTATGGGCTGCTGATCTACATACTCAATGATGGCACCCGACAGCGACCCAGATCGGTTCCATAGGACTTACATCAGGCAAATTCGGTCACTGAGACATCAACCTCAGTTCACTATAATGCTCCTCAAACCACTGTAGCACAGTTGTGGCTCTGAGACACAGACAATTATACTGCTGAAACATGACATCACGACTGGGGAAGACATCAAGCATGAATGGATGCAAGAGGTTTGCAACTATTAGCATATCTTTGATTACCACCACAGGTCTATGCAAGTGCAGGAAAATGTCTTCCATAGAATAAAACTGCTCCCACCAGCCTGTGTCCATGGTGCACTGCACATTTCAAGCTGCTGTTCACCTCAATGATGGACTTTGTGGAGATGACCATCGACCTCACGTTTTGTGAAGAGTCGTGAACATCCAAACATTTAGCACCTAGTGGTAGTTCCTCTGTCCTTCTACCTCTTTCCATAAATGCTTATGACAGCAGCATGTGATTATTCATCCAGCTTCACCATTTTCAAGGTAATCATTCATAGGCATTATGTAACAATAATCTGCCCTCTGCCAGAGTCGCTTATCTCAATGTATTTCCCCATTTGCAGCCCATATCTCCACTAGGGTGATCCCCAATCCATGCCTGCTCCCCTTACATACTTTTCTTACTGCATCACATGCCTGAAACGTCACTAGGCAGCATCCAGCGTCACAGTGGGCAGTGGTACTAATGTTTTGGCTGATCAGTGTATGTGAATACACACTAAATAACTTGCTGCTAAAATTGTTGAATCGCTACATACTTTAACCAGTTCCCAGTTTAGCTGTTTTCTCTGTGTGATTTAAAATATCAGTACAGTACTGAAGAGATGAAATATGATATTTTAACAACTGTCAGCACCTGTCAACCATTTGCATATCAGACAATTACCTTTCAGTTTCCTCTAAGCCTGCTAATACCCTCACTTACGTCTGTGGAAGCTGTTCATTTCTCTGTCTTCCAGTCTAAATTACCTCATTTTCCTTCCAATCTATTTCCCTTCCCACTACTGTCTTTTTCCAACCTACCGCATCTGAGACAACATGCTCTAATTTGATAGATGATCAATAATAATCTATAACATTTTATGTGTCTGCAAGCTGGTTGGTGTATTGTGAGTTGTTACCTGTCCTCACACTTATTTCTATTGACACCTGTAGCCTGCAAATTACTGTAAGATGGATGGCAGAAGTTGTTCTTTTATGTGATTTACTTATAGCTCTTCTAATTCTGTTCACAGGACACACGCAGTCTTATTGCATTCTAGCCTCTGTACCAACTATTTCCTTAACATACATGCGACTTTCCCCCATAAGTTCAACTAGTTTGTGATTGAAACTTCTTGGCAGATTAAAACTGTGTGTCAAACCAAGACTCGAACTTGGGACCTTTGCCTTTCATGGGCAAGTGCTCTAATATCTGAGCTGCCCAAGCATAACTCACACCACGTCCTCACGGCTTTATTTCCACCAGTACCTCATCTCCTACCTTCCAAACTTCACAGAAGCTCTCCTGCAAAACTTGCAGAACTAGCATTCCCGGAAGAAAGGACATTACGGAGACATGGCTTTGCCACAGCCTGGAGAATGTTTCCAGAATGAATTGTTCATTCTACAGTGGAGTGTCCACTGATATGAAACTCTGCTGTAGAGGGAAAAATTCATTCTGAAAACACTCCCCAGGCTGTGGCAAAGCCATGTCTCCACAATATCCTTTCTTCCAGGAGTGCTAGTTCTGACAGCTTTGCAGGAGAACTTCTGTGAAGTTTGGAAAGTAGGAGGCAAGGTACTGGCGGAAGTAAAGCTGTGAGGATGGGATGTGAGTCATGCTTAGGTAGCTCAGATGGTAGGGCACTTGCCTGCGAAAGGCAAAGATCCCGAACTCGAGTCTCAGTCCCGCACACAGTTTTAATCTGCCAGGAAGTTTCATATCAGCGCACACTCCGCTGCAGAGTGAAAAATCCATTCTATCTTGTGATTGTTTCTTGTATACATCACACAATAATTTTATAAGCAATCTCATTCATAGATAAATTGCAATGTAATACTGTTGTATCAAAACCTAACACCTGAAATCCACAAATGATTGTACGTGGTCCAGCCACTTTAATTCAACCACTGCTTATGTTCGACATCAGCATGTAATAACAATGCACAGATGCCAGGTGGCAGCACTATCAGTGGGGGGGGGGGGGGGGGGGGGGTGCATTAAGTGTGTCAGGGATACAGGAAACAGTGCAGTCATTGTCACAATGCAGAAATAGAGCTATTTATCTGCTGTCCAAAAGAGTATCATCATTGGCTTTTGAGCTAAGGGTGGAGGCATTTCCAAAATGGCTGAATCTGTTAACTGCTCACGTCCCAGCCACTATGGTTAAAGTATATCATGCATGGCAAAATGAAACTATCAAAACCCTGCACCAGGGGAACTGTGGTGCACCATGGGCCACAGATGGCAAAGGTGTACAACAGCAGCAGAGATGTATACAGGTGAATAGATGTGCAACTGTTGAGCAACTGACCACCCAGATGATCCAAGAGGCTACCAACAGTGTCTCCTCAATGATTCTTCAGCAAATGTTAATGCATATGGGGGTCTCCACAGAAGGTGCCTTATTCAGGCACCCATGCTGAATGCTGTTCATTTGTCATAAAAGCTGGTATCTTTTGAGATGAATCACATTTCATACTCCATCGGACAGATGGGCACTGATATGTACAGCAGGAAATGTCTGAAAGCAAATACCCTGTAACAATCATGGAAAGAGCCAGGCCAAAGGAGGAAGCGTTATGGCCTGGGAATGTTTGCATGTCTAATCATTCTGGAAGGCACAGTGGATCAACACAAGTTTACATCTATCTCTGGGCTTCATATTTTTTCTCAGCATGATGGCATCTACCAGCAGGCTAATGCAATGTGTCACACAGCCCACAATGTACTTGTGCAGTACAAAGACTCCCTGGATTTGAATCCAGTCAAGAACCTGTGGGACAACCTCGGTTGGGCTGTTCACACCATTGATCCTCAGCTAGGAAACCTAGTGCAGTTGGCTATGGCACTGGAGTCGGCATGGCTCCACATCCCTGTCAGTACCTTCTAGACCCTCAGTGACTGTCTTAGTGTGCCTCTTGCAGTGGTTCACACTGCAAAAGGCAGTTATTCAGGCTTCTGACAGGTGGTCACATTAATGTGACTGAACAGTGTATGTGATGACTACAATTCACACTTCTGTTCACAGTTATCAACGTGAACTAACATGATTTCACAGTTTTTATTAAAAGTCATTAAACATGTTGTAAAATGATACTACAGCTTTACATTTTACGAGGTATGTAATTTCACATTTGTCTAGATATGGGATTGTTGCAATCTTTGTACCAGTCTGATATTTTCTTGATATCTATCTCAATATTTGTGCTTTTTTGTGAGGGGGAGGGTTTTGTTTGTGTACAACACTTCTTCACTCACACATAACTTTATAATATATGTATGTTTATTTATATTTCTTTCAGTGGAATTATCTCACTGGTAGTTTTTCCAATCTCAAACAGCGCACAGGAAAAGTGTACAATTAAATTGTTCTGTAGGTGCTATAATTTCTCTTATTTTATTACAATGATGATTTCTCCCTATGGAGTAAAGTGTCAACAATATATTTTTGCATTTATAAAAGAATGTTGGTGACTGAAGTTTTGAGAAAGATTTCGCAGCACTGAAAAACACCTTTGTTTTAATGATTGCCACCCCAACTCACATACACTATGTGATCAAAAGTATCCAGACACCTGGCTGAAAATGACTTACAAGTTTGTGGCACCCTCCATCAATAGCCTTGATGACAGCTTACGCTCTCACAGACCTATGTTCAGTCATGTGCTGGAAAGTTTCTTGGGGAACAGCAGCCCATTCTTCATGGAGTGCAGTACTGAGGAGGGGTATCGATGACAGTCAGTGAGACTTGACATGAAGTCGGCGTTCCAAAACATCCCAAAGGTGTTCTATATGATTCAGGTCAGGACTCTGTGCAGGCCCGTTCATTACTGTGATGTTATTGTCATGTAGCCACAGGCCGTGCATTACGAACAAGTGCTTGATCGTGTTGAAAGATGCAATCACCATCCCTGAATTGCTCTTCAACAGTGGGAAGCAAGAAGGTGCCTAAATCAGCCACCTCCATGAAAAATACAACACCATAACACCACCGCCTCCAAATTTCACTGTTGGTGCTACACATGCTGGCAGATGACATTCTCTGGGCATTCACCACACCCATACCCTGCCATTGGATTGCCACATTGTGTACTGTGATTCGTCACTCCACACAACAGTTTTCCACTGTTCAATCATTCAATGTTTATGCTCCTTACACCAAGCGATGCATCTTTTGGCATTTACTGGCATGATGTGTGGCTTAGGAGCACCTGCTCAACATGAAATCCAAGTTTTCTCACCTCCCCCCTAACTGTCACAGTGCTTGCACTTGATCCTGATGCAGTTTGGAATTCCTGTGTGATGGTCTGGATACATGTCTGCCCATTACGCATTATGACCCTCTTCAACTGTTGGTGGTCTCTGTCAGTCAATAGATGGGTTTGGCCTGTTTGCTTTTGTGCTGTACATGTCCCTTCACATTTCTACTTCACTATCACATTAGAAACAGTGGACCTAGAAATGTTTAGGAGTGTGGAAATCTCGGGCACAGATGTATGACACAAGTGACCCCCAATCACCTGGCCACATTCGAAGTCCGTGAGTTCCGCAGAGCACCCCATTATACTCTCTCATTGTGCGTAATGGCTACTGAGGTTGCTGATATGGAGTACCTGGCAGTAGGTGGCAGCACAATGCACCTAATGATAAAAACATGTTTTTGGGGCTGTCTGGATACTTTTGATCACATAGTGTATCATATCTATGACATTCTCTCCCCTATTCTGTGATAATATGAGGGCTATCCACAAAGTACATTACGTTTTGGAATTAAAAATAAATAAAGTATTGGAATTTTTTTAAATTATATACAGATGAAAGCCACACTTAAATACTACTTTTCTACATAGTTGCCATTTAAATTAAGGCACTTATCGTAGCGATGGACGAGCTTGGAAATTCCTTCATCATAAAATTCAGCTGCCTGCGCTTTCAACCACGTGGTTAATCAGTAACCCGGTAGGAATACGATTTTTGTGGATTTCCTGGAAAGAGACACTACAATAAACTCTCAAAGGTATTGCCAAACTCTGCACAACCTCAGAAGAGCAATAAAAAACAAGCGCAGGGGAAGTTGGGCTCAAAGATCTTGCTGATTCACGACAACGCCCGGGCCCACAAGGCAAATGCCACTCGTGAAGTTCTCGAATCTTTTAAGTGGGAGTTGTTTCCTCATCCGCCGTACAGTCCCGACCTGGCACCGAGCAACTTTCACTTATTCCCAGCAATGAAGAAGTGGTTGGCTATGCAGCGTTTTGATGACGATGCACAGCTTCAAGAAGAGGTAACCACGTGGTTGAAGGCGCAGGCGGCCGAATTTTACGACGAAGGAATTTCCAAGCTCGTCCATCGCTATGATAAGTACCTTAATTTAAATGGCAACTATGTAGAAAAGTAGTATTGAAGTGTGGCTTTCATCTGTATATAATAAAAAAGATTTCCAATACTTTATTTATTTTTAATTCCAAAACGTAATGTACTTTGTGGATAGCCCTCGTACAAAATGAGTTGCCATTCTTTGAAGTTTTTCAGTATCCTTTGTCAATCTTATCTGGTACAGATTCCATAGCGCAAAGAAATACTCCAGGACAGAATGGACAAGTAGGCAGTCTACATCTACGTTAACATCTACATTTACATGCTCCACATGCCACTACATGGTGTGTGGCAGAAGGTACACTGTACCACTACTGGTTGTTTCCTTTCCTGTTCCACTTGCAGATAGAGCAAGGGAAAAACAACTGTCTGTATGCCTGCATATGAGCCCTAATTTCTCATATCTAATCTTTGTGGTCACTACATGAAATGTATATTGGCAGCAATAGGATTGTTCTACAGTCAGCATCAAATGCCAATCCTCAAAACTTTCTCAGTAGTGTTCTTTGAAATGAATGTCTTCTTCCCTCCAGGGATTCCAATTTGAGTTACTGAAGCACATCTGTAACACTTGTATGCTGATTGAACCTATCAGAAACAAATTTAGCAGCTCTCCTCTGAACTGCTTCGATGACTTCTTTTAACTGGACCTGGTATGGATCCCATTCACTCAAGTAGTACTTAAGAACAGGTCGCACTAGTGTCTTGCATGGGGTCTGCTTTACAGATAAACCACACTTTCCCAAAATTCTCCCAATAAACTGAGGTTGACAATTCACCTCCCCTACCACAATCCCCATATGCTCATTCGGTTTCATATTGCTTAGTCTCTTTAGCAGACCTGTTGCATCTTCTAAGTGTCCTATCAACAAAACACACTCTTTCATTCCTGCTCCACAACATTATCTCTGTGATCATTCCCATTTAGGTTGCTTGTAATAGTAATCCCTAGGTATTTAGTTGAATTGATAGCCTTCAGATTTATGTGATTTGTCATGTAACCAAAATCTAACAGATTCCTTAGTATTCATGTGGATGACCTCACACTTTTTGTTAATCAGAGTTAATTACCACGTTTTGCACCATACAGATCTCTTGTATAAGTTATTTTAGAATTGGTTTGATCTACTTATGACTTTGTCTATGGCAAATGACAACATCATTTGCAAAAAATCCAATCTCATAACTGAGATGATACCCCATATGCACACAGTTTGATTAGAAGTAGCTTGTGAGAAATGGTGTCAAAAGCCTTTAGGAAATCTAAAAATATGGAATCAATTTCAGATCCCCTGTCGATAGTCATTATTACTTTGCATGAATAAAGAGCTAGTTGTGCTTCATAAGAACAATATTTTCTCAATCCGAGCTATGTCTTAGTAGATTGTTTTGTTTGAGGTAATTCATAATGTTTGAATGTAGTACATGCTCCAAAATCCTACTGCAAATTGGTGTCCATGATTTCTTAAATATTGGTGTGGCCTGTGCAACTTTCCAGTTCTTAGGTATGGATCTTTCATCAAGTGAGTGGTTATATATGATAGCTATGTATGGAGCTATTATATCAACATACTTTGAAAGGAACATAATTGGTATGTAATCTGGACTGGTAGACTTGGTTTTATTAAGTGATTTATGTCACTTCGGAATGCTGAGGATATCTACTTCTAAGTTACTCATATTGGTAGCTGTTCTTGATTTGAATTCTGAAATGTTCACTGTGTCTTCTTTGAGGATGGTATTTCAGAAAACTGTGTTTAGTAACTCAGCATTAGTGATGCAATCATTGGTAACATTATCATTGCTGTTGCACAGTGAATGTACTGATAAGGCACTGATAGTGTCTTGCCGCTGGTGTGTTTTATATACAACCAGAGTCTCTTTTAGTTTCTACCTGATTTTGAGACAATGTATTCATTGTGAGAACTGTTAAAACATCTCACACTGAAGTCCACACTAAGTTTTGAGACCGAGTGAAACATCACCAATCTTTGAGATTTTGCATTTTTTTAAATTTGGCACGCTGTTTTTGTTGCTACTACAACAATGTTCTGGCCTGTTTTGAGTACCTTGGGGGATTAGTTTCATCTTTTATTAATTTATTTGGTATAAATGCCTCAATTGTCACTGATATTATTTCTTGAATCCAAGCTAAATAGTTAGAGTGTAAGGAATGCAGGCTGTCTCGTAGGTAAGCATCAAGTGAATTTTTACCCACTCTTTGAAATCAGATATATTTTGGATTTCTTTTCAGTGGACTTGGGTGTCACAGTATTCAGTCTCGCTACGATGACCTTGTGTTCACTAACACCATATCTATTATGATGCTCCCTATTCGCTAAGAATTATTTGTTAGTAAGATGTCAAGTATGTTTTCATAGCCATATACACGTAAGGTGGGCTCCTGAACTAACTGCTCAAAATAATTTTCAGAGAAAGCATTTAGTATGACTTTGGATGGTTTTATGCTGGGCACTGACTTTATAGACATATTTTTGTAATGAATCAAGGATATGTTGTAATCACCACCAACTATAACTGCATGAGTGGTGTATCTGAAATAAGACTCGTGTTTTCTTTGGACCATTCAACAACTGTATCACCTAAGTCAGGGGTCTACAAAAGGAACCCATTATTAATTTAGTCCAGTTGCCAATTATAACCTCTATCCCTACTATAATACCAGAACTTTCTACTTGAATTTCCCTACAAGTTAAGCTACTTCTAACGGCAACAAGCACACCTCACCACCAAGTGTATTTAATTTATCCTTTCTGAACATCATTATGTCCATTGTAAAAATTTTATGTGAATTTATCTCCAATTTCAGCCAGCTTTCAGTACCCATACTTATTTGAGCTTCAGTCCTTTCTTTTAATGCTTGGAGTTCTGATTCTTTCCCAACACAGCTATGACAAATTACAATTACAACAACAACAGTTGTTTTAGGAGTAAAGGAGACCACTCACTGAACCAAAACTTTGCTAGCTTTTGGAAGAAATTCTTGAACGAGCTAGAGTTTAAAAACAAAATCTACATCTTCTTACAAAATGGCTGCAACTGTACAGTGCTTTCAGTAAGATATATAATAATATCATTAATAAAGAACAGATTTTACTTTCTACTCATTAACTGTTAATAGTGTACAAACTATTAATTATAAATAAAAGAAAAACAGCTATAATCAAGAGTTGAGAAAATATCCTTTTCCAGAAGTAGTAATGCCATTATAATTTCAATTTACATTTCCCTGTTTTGAGTGAAGCAGACTAGCATATTTACTTCAGCATATACTTGCCAGTCTTTGACGTCCTATAATAGAGTAGCTAAGTAGCAGTGAGAACTTGACTACTGAACATGAGCAAGCTGTGTAAGCAGCAGCCATGTGGATCAAGTGCACTGTTACCACAAAACCATGCTAGTGATAGAGATCTGTTCAGTAGTAGTCATTTCTGTATGTACCACTCAAAGTTAACTCTTAAACTATTTTTCTTTCTTGTTTTTGTCCCATTAACATTTTGTGCCCCTCTGTGCTTGCACACATGACAGGAGCCTATCTTGCCACCCCTTCAATATGACCCTGATCACATCTAAAGATGTACCTGCCATCTGCATCCTCTGGTCAAGTGTAAAGTATACTTCATGGAAAAACTTTGTTAACTGCAGTGGCCATGCTTATCTCTTTTTTCAAAACTGTACTTTGATTGTACCAGTATAAGCAGTTCATGTCTCATGAAGAAGACACCAAGCTGAGTCAGAATACCACTTTCAAATATTTTGCTCATAGTGGGGATTAGTGGTATTGGTGTCCACAGCGTCTGGCCTAGCAGTGAACATTGCTGGTTCTGGATTCTGGCATCTTGGGTTTGATTACCTGCCAGAGTGGAGATTCTCTCTGCTTGTGGACTGGGTGTTTGTATTGTTCTCACCATTTCATGTTATTATCATTGATGTGCAAGTGGTGTAAAATAGAAAGACTTACGTTAGGCAGCCGAACTACCCAGACAGGGTCTCCCAGCCAATAATCCCACACAACCATTTCATCCAGTGACACTGGCCTACTATTTTCAGAGTCATTCCTTACTTTCTTTTTATAAACCAGCTCAACCACACCAATTTTAGTGGAGTTGAATACATGTTTTCTCTAATGCTGCAAATTGTACAGTAAAGTAAGAGTTTCTGGGATTTCTGCTAGCCAGATCTTAGTGTGAACAGCCTAAGACTGTGCTAATATTAATAGCTAAGTCATTAACATGTAACATGAGGAGAAGGTATCCCAGCATACTTCCCTGGGCAAATCTGAAATTTTTTCTGTGCCTGTGGATGATGCTCCATACAGTATAAGAAAGCATGTCTTGCCTATGAAGAAGTCCTCAATCCATCCACCGTACTGGCTAGATATGCATTATTGTATCTTCTTCAGCAGGAACTAGCCCAATGTCAAACTACAAGCTTCTCAAACATCGAGAAATGGTCAATCAACTTGGTTACCTCTATCAATGGCTATATCACATGTGAACTGTGAAAGTTGGAGTTCACAGAACTAGTGTTTCTGAAATCATAATGATTCCCTTCTAGAAGGTGAATTAATGGCAGATGTGTTAATGTTAGATAGAATGAATTACACGATTTTGTTGCAAATGGAAATGAATAATATTGGGTGTTAGTTTTGTTGCCCTTTTTATAAATATCTGTTAGTTTCCAACAACTGAGATCATTTCTTTCTTCAGGGAATCTTCGGTAAGGCATGAATAAGAATAGAGTTATTTAGTTAAAAATTTGTCATGGATGGATGAGCCTCAGGCCCCTGAAGAATTCAAGAAATTTCAGCCATTTTTGTGGATTACTGGTGCTGTTTTCTGTTTTGAGGACATTTCAGTTGTTACTGAGACTAAATGGAGGTATTATTTCTGGACCATCCTTTGCAAAGACATGTTTGAAAATGAAATTACATATTTCTACTTTTGTTTTTCAGTTGTCTATATTGGATCTTATGCTGTCAACAAGAACATGGACAAACATTTTTGTACCTCTAGCTAGGAACCCATTTTTTAGTGAATAAGCAACTAGCTTCATGAACTTCAGGTATGAGTTCACATTTCTACTCAAAGTGAGGTACAAGTCCTTCTCTTGACCAAAGGGAAAGAAGAATAGATTATGTTCTTAGAGACGTGGGAAGAAGAAATGTTTCTTCACATATTTTTATTCATTTGCAGAATTCTGAACTCCCTGGCTTTTGATTAAGCACATCATCTTAAAAACTTCAATAACAATTCTCCTAAACTGAGTAAGTGCTTCTTCACACTGACCTTAGGTTACCTATCCTCTACAGTTTTCCCACCGTCTACACCTTATCCTTTATTCATTTTTATCTCTTGTTCCATAAGAAATTTGTGACCCATCACGCTGAAAATTCAGTGGATGTTTCTAGTCACAATACCATGATTTTTGATCAAGCTGCTGATATGTGACTGCTTAATCTTTTATTAATGCGTGTAAATTGTACTGATTTAGTTAGTGTTAGTAATGTAAGAGACTTACTCCATCCCCTGCATGAATATTATTTGGTGAAAGTAGATCAGCTGCTGACTGTTGTCGAAGTTTGAGGATGTCGGGTGCAGGAATGACTTCAAATCTAGATGGTCTCCTCTGCTTTTGCTGAAATTCTTCTATCATTTTTCTTTCCATTTCTTCCTTTGCTCTAAAAATACATAATGAAATAAATACATTATACTGGTACTCCATTTCTTGACTGATGTACATGTCTGTACAAGAATATAATGAAGGAAAATCATGAGTGGAATATGAATATCTGTGAGTATAAAACCAAAACTTAAACATTATTTACAAAATAAAAGTTTTATATGGTAATGGAATACCTGAATTAAAATGGGTTACTTAAATTAAGAAGATCTGGATGGTAGAGGGAGACAGGTAGAGAGAAACCTTCTCTTATCCTGTAGTGTTTGAAGAGTGGGATGTTGTGTGAATGAGTGCCAGCTAGTAATAGTTATTTCCTATGCACCTAAATGCTGCTACATGCCTCCACTACCTAGTGGAGGCATATATGTAAACTGAAATGTAAATATTTAGCATGACCCATCACATGGAAGAGAATTATTTTAGCAATAAGTAAACACTAATAGTTGATAGCTTGAAAATGATATTGCCTATGAAAGAAATTTATTTGTCTACATCACCAGAAAACTGAAACATATCTATATTATTAAATGACTAAGTCAGCTGATGGCACCCCATTCCAGTTGCAGACTGCCTACATTACAGCTTCCAGAGGCAACAGAAATTTGATTTTCAATATTTAATATAATTATTTACAGAATTTACAAACTTAAAATGCTGTAATAATCTACTCATTAAGAGGTGTAATCTTATGTTAAGGTTTTAACAAAGTAATATAAGTATTATTGTTTGAAACTGTATATATGTTTTGAGGCAGTCTAGCCTGTGGCACACAAATTAACCAGACTACAGTCATCACTTATTTGACAGTGAGACTACTTATTAACTTTCAACAAGCTTTACACATAATTTCAAAACTTTATGAAACTCTCTCTGACACTCCCCCACAAAATGATGAAAGGAAAAGTGTTTATCGATTACTAAATTTTTGCTGTTCATGCAGTAAAACTTAAGGATCACGCATGATATTTCAATTTATTACTCCATTGCATTGACTATTCTGTCAGTACTTGGTAGAATATTTTATTTGTTATGAATGAAGAAACACAGAACTGATGTAATGTTCTACAATATTTAATACTGTGGCTGTGAAATTTTTTTTTAGGGTCAAACATTTTTAAAATAGTGGAGCTACAGAGTATCTCAGTTGGTTTACAAAGATGACAATAGTTATAGTTGGATTTAGGAGTAAAACAAGGGATTGTATCCGTAAAAATATGATTAAAATCTGTTTAAGTTGGATAACATATGTGACACATTAAATAATGAATTACATGACAAATTACAAAAATTGTTCTGGGATGAAAAAAAAAAAACGGTTGAACTGTACATAGTGAAATTTGGTCACATGTTCCAATGGGGTGCCTGAACAATATAATTTGGTCCTTAAAAGGTCCAATATTACAAAGAGGTACAACATAACAAGTGAGACCAAAAGGGAAATGAAACATCTGTAAGTATACAAAGTAAATTTTTTAACAGGGAAATATAAATTACAGTAATTGAAATACAGGACAAAAATTAGGCATGTGAGTAGTAATGGTGATTAACAAAGTGGTTTGCATAGGATTATTAGTAGTATTTACAGTTAGAAGTGACAAGCAAGGGGACTTAGTCTGATCATTCAGTATTAAGCTTCAGCAGTGGACATATATTTATTAATTCCTTTTATTATGTAAACTAAAGGTGGAAGAGGGAGAAGGAAAAGAAAGTAGAGGAGCGGATGATACCAGCTACATTGGAACTTTATACAGAATGGGCGGCGATGAGTGAAAATGTGTGCCGGACTGGGACTCAAACCCAGGCTCTCCTGCTTACTAGGCAGTTGCGTTAACCAGTGCACCAAATGGGCATAGTGCTTACTGCGGTGTCTCTGAGTATCAAGAGTGGTGCAAGAAGATCTGACAACTGCAGAGATACTGCACAGCAAAGCAGTATCATGAGGTGCCAATGAGATGCCAGGAAGAGACCATGCCTTTCATAATTCCAAGGCACTGCCACTAAGCCTCTGCCCTGAAATAGGATCACCAGAGGTCAGGAGGGCAGTTTTGTTCAAGGTTGGATCCCATCCACTTCCAGGAATTTCCTGTTAGAGTTAAGACATCGTGCTGCCTACTCGCCAACGCAGCCTGTGTCAGTCATCAGGGATAGAAGAAACTTCCATCTGCTGTGAAATGTGCCTCCACACCAATGTTAGTAGAACAGCATCAACACAGGCTGATGAACTTGTGTTTTCTAGTGACTTTAGTGAAGCCACGATACAGCCATTCTGAACATGTATCACCTCGTCACCTAATAATCATTGCACATTTACTGTGTTCTGAACCACAAGTCCACAATGTTCAGTTTCATAGCTACAGCTGAATCTGGTGAGCAAAGATAAGTTTTTCTGTAATTAATACAGTATTACTTATTTAGAGTGTTCTAATTAACAATGTTATTACTATCCATCTCAGTGTCCACGAAGTCAGACACAACTTTTATCACAAATGTGAGGATTATCTCAATGCACCCCAGCTGACTCACATTCCCAACTGAAAACCACCTACCCACAGTACCCATCCATGTCCTCCATGCTCACTGATTTTTAGATTTCCACTGGAGGCCAAAAGATAATGTGCATCCAGACTAAAGATTGTGAATTCACTGACAATCAAGGAGAGTAATTATATGAATGCGTGGTGTCTGTTGTCTTGGACAAGTCTGAAAGAACAGACACTGCACATTTATATAATTAACATTCTTTCATGGAAGTTCCTTACTTTGTAGATGTTATGTAAGACTTTATGTTGTACCTTGTAATTGTGCCTTTCTTTAAACAGGTGCTCTGCAAAAGTAGAGTCTCCTTTTCTATGTTTCCAACTTCTATGGAATTCCTTCAAGCAGAATGATATTGACCTCCCAGACTGGTTTGTATAGAATCTGTCACAATTACAAGTGATTTTTCATATTCCACCCTTTTCCAAAACTGTCTTTACCATTGGACAAAAAGTGTCCAGTGGCACTGTGCTAATAAAATGATGTTGCACAGTGCCTAGATTTAAGCATTCTGACTACATTCAGAGAGATTTTTCCTAAGTATGGAACCATGCACCATTTATTAATTTTACTATATACTCTTCAACTTATTTTTCCTCTCAGAACAATTGTAATTTGTCATGTAGTTCATTATTTAATGTGTTACATATTTTACCTAATCTAAATATTTTTACATTACATTCTTTCCATTTCCATTTTTATTATCACATAACACACCGTATACAATCAAAGAATGTGACATAGGTGACTTTTCAGTTTTACATTATATATAATAATACTGAAAATAGACAATAAACTAATAATACATATGGTGTAACATCTTTGAAGAGGTATTTTAATTACAATTATAATGCATTGTTGCCATTCAAGAAATCTTCTATACTATAGTAACATTTATCTTTCAGATATTTTTCCAGGTCTCTTTTTGTACCTTTTACATTTAGGTCATCCATACCTTTCCATATTTTATTTACAGATTTCATGCCCATATAGTATGGGGTTTTTTCATATGATTTTAATCGTTGGGTAGGTAGCATGTAGCTTGTTCTATATCTACTATCATACTGATGCAAGAAACAGTTGATCTCAAAAAGTTGTGGGTTTCTTTTTGTGAAAGTGAGAGTTTCATAGATGTATATGCTTGGAATGCTCATTAGGTCTAGTTTTACAAATAAAGGTTTACAATGTTGCTTTGGTTTTGCTCCCACCATTGCTCGGATGATTCTTTTTTGTAGTCTAAAAGCTCTAAGTAAATTTGTTTTTTCAGACTCCCAGAAAATTATACTATACCTAATGACTGAAACAAAATATTCATTATATACAGTTTTTCTTACAGCTGAATCAGTAATACTATACAAGATATAATATATACAAGGCTATTCAGTCGACCCAGTATGTTGTTAACATGGTGACTGCATAACAGGTTTTTATTGACTAATATGCCAAGGAATTTGACACAGCCTGCAGTCTCTAATTTTTTGTCCATATTCCGTACTTCACTTATAGACTGTGCAGATTGTTTTGTGGTGAAATGAATGATTCCTGTTTTTGTAAAATTTAATGTCAAGTTATTGTTTTTGACCCATACCTCCACAATTTTACTGTTTTAGTACTTAATCAAGCATTAAGAATTGTCACCATTGGAAACAAACTGAAAAACTCTGTAGTTACTGTTTTAAAATCTTTGATCCTACAAAAAAATTCCACGGCTACATATATTTATCTTTGTACCTGACAATGTCATACAGCTGAAAACTGGTTGGTAAAATAATAAATGTTGCAGAATATTTCACCAGTCTCATGTGTTTTTTCATTCATAATATTACTTCTCTGCTGCTAATTCTATTCACAACACATTTTTCAGACAGTATTCACATATACCACTGGGTGTACCTGTGTAACTATGTCATTGTATTACACATAGTTCAGAAGATATGACATCGTAAATATCAAGGTTTACGAAAAACTACCTTTTGATTATAATGGAGTGGAAATTACTCAGACTATATTTATTCAGTGTTTCATAATGAGAGCACTTAGAGACCTCCAACAAACTTGACACATAATTTCAAACATTTTCTAAACTTTTTCCTGCTTACATGCTTATTGTCGAATATTTATCACATTGACTCACCTGTAAAGTAATAAGAAGTTTGAAGGTGTTTACTACATTGGAGTTTGATTCTTTACCGAACAGAAGAGGTTTATCAGTAGAAACTATAACACAATACAGAACATTGAGACATTCACTTACATATGCCTCATTTTCATTATGTTTGCAGAAGAATGAAGCTGATAATGTAGAATCATGAAAAATTTTTCAAGTAATCCTGACAGTATATATGTTCTATTCATGTAAATTTTCATCTGGACAGAGAAATCCCAATCAGAAAAATAACTGTTCTCTCATCTTCTGTGTGCAATATATGCAGTTTTCATATACTGTATATAGTTAAAAAAAAGTGGTATAGTGGTAAGGCATTATGCATTAATCAGAAAAGACCTCTGCTCCAATTAGTCTGATGTATGTTCTCTACAACTTTCTTTAAATTTAGTATTCTTCTCAGAATTTTTGCTAGATCCCAAAGTACACTTGATATAATATTTCCATGATTCACCTAAATATTGTCTTCAGATGAGATAATGTTGCTGTCTTGCTGAACGGCATTAGCACATTGCTGCAATGACCTTGCTCTTTGCAGGATTTTAAATTCAAATAAGAAAAGCCTGTGTCACTTGTTTGTTTTTATTACATGTTGCCATCTGGCAGTGTTTTATGTCACAGTGTTCTAAAAGATAAGAAATATCTCACCTGATGACTCAATGCAGAGTATGCTGGATAACTGAGACTACAAAGGCTCATGCAGAAACAATTAGTGAGTGAGAAATAAAATATAAACACAAATAGTACCACATAAATCCCATTTACCTTTCTTGTGCCTCTTTCTGCCATTTGGCTGCCACTTGAAGTCTTCTTTCTCGACCAATATGTCTTTCAATGAGCTTTATCAACTCAAGTCGCTGAATAGACCCAAGCAAGATCATAGAATCTGAAAATATATTTCATAATCACATACTTATGTATATTTATGTAAAATAACTAAAAAAAGCCTGTATAACAAATTTTACCAGGGCTGTCGACCAGAGGAAAGCCTTTTAGATTTCTGTTCTCTTTCAAGGTGTTCTTCAGGCTCTTGTAACTCATTCCATGCCATATGAACTTCACATCACGAACCATGAAGTCTTCTACATAAATGTTGTACATTCCTGTAATGTAAATTATCATGTTCTTTATAACATGCAACTTAAGTAATAGTGTAAAAAGCTAAATTGCAACAAAAGCAACATAAAATTATGCAAAGAAATTTGTATCTGAACACATTATACCAAATAAACAGCAGTACACTTATAGAATTAATATTTACCTGAACTAGAAGGCAAAAGGTCAGGAAGATATGGCAGTTTTTTAATGAGAATAATACTGTCATAAAGTGATGGTTGCAGAAATGATGCTATTGCATTTGAGATTAAAACAGCAATCTGAAAAATAATAGAACAAGATTACTTAAATTTTTGTTTCAATATTAGGATGTTGGTAAATGTAACCAATAAATTGAAATGCTATGATGCAAATACACTCCTGGAAATTGAAATAAGAACACCGTGAATTCATTGTCCCAGGAAGGGGAAACTTTATTGACACATTCCTGGGGTCAGATACATCACATGATCACACTGACAGAACCACAGGCACATAGACACAGGCAACAGAGCATTCACAATGTCGGCACTAGTACAGTGTATATCCACCTTTCGCAGCAATGCAGGCTGCTATTCTCCCATGGAGACGATCGTAGAGATGCTGGATGTAGTCCTGTGGAACGGCTTGCCATGCCATTTCCACCTGGCGCCTCAGTTGGACCAGCGTTCGTGCTGGACGTGCAGACTGCGTGAGACGATGCTTCATCCAGTCCCAAACATGCTCAATGGGGGACAGATCCGGAGATCTTGCTGGCCAGGGTAGTTGACTTACACCTTCTAGAGCACGTTGGGTGGCACGGGATACATGCGGACGTGCATTGTCCTGTTGGAACAGCAAGTTCCCTTGCCGGTCTAGGAATGGTAGAACGATGGGTTCGATGACGGTTTGGATGTACCGTGCACTATTCAGTGTCCCCTCGACGATCACCAGTGGTGTACGGCCAGTGTAGGAGATCGCTCCCCACACCATGATGCCGGGTGTTGGCCCTGTGTGCCTCGGTCGTATGCAGTCCTGATTGTGGCGCTCACCTGCACGGCGCCAAACACGCATACGACCATCATTGGCACCAAGGCAGAAGCGACTCTCATCGCTGAAGACGACACGTCTCCATTCGTCCCTCCATTCACGCCTGTCGCGACACCACTGGAGGCGGGCTGCACGATGTTGGGGCGTGAGCGGAAGACGGCCTAACGGTGTGCGGGACCGTAGCCCAGCTTCATGGAGATGGTTGCGAATGGTCCTCGCCGATACCCCAGGAGCAACAGTGTCCCTAATTTGCTGGGAAGTGGCGGTGCGGTCCCCTACGGCACTGCGTAGGATCCTACGGTCTTGGCGTGCATCCGTGCGTTGCTGCGGTCCGGTCCCAGGTCGACGGGCACGTGCACCTTCCGCCGACCACTGGCGACAACATTGATGTACTGTGGAGACCTCATGCCCCACGTGTTGAGCAATTTGGCGGTACGTCCACCCAGCCTCCCACATGCCCACTATACGCCCTCGCTCAAAGTCCGTCAACTGCACATACGGTTCACGTCCACGCTGTTGCGGCATGCTACCAGTGTTAAAGACTGCGATGGAGCTCCGTATGCCATGGCAAACTGGCTGACACTGACGGCGGCGGTGCACAAATGCTGCGCAGCTAGCGCCATTCGACGGCCAACACCGCGGTTCCTGGTGTGTCCGCTGTGCCGTGCGTGTGATCATTGCTTGTACAGCCCTCTCGCAGTGTCCGGAGCAAGTATGGTGGGTCTGACACACCGGTGTCAATGTGTTCTTCTTTCCATTTCCAGGAGTGTAGATGAATAACTATACTTGACCCTGTACATCTGTGTCAACTGCTTATTGAAACAAAGTGAAATGTCCTATGCTGAAAATATAGTAAAATAGATAGCCCAACAACTAAAGCCACATACAAAGGAACTGCAAAGTAATTTGACCAGTGGTTGCTTATCAAACAAACGTCAGATAAACTGGCAAATGAGTGATAGATGTTGTTGAAAGAATTCTATGAAAAATGTAAGACCGACAGTCTGTCTATTTGAAAGTGAGGTCTATTATAAATTTTGTGTCCTGATCTACACAATATCAATCAGTCAGTTTTTTAATGTGCAATCTCTTGAGGAGAAAGTAATGATGTCCCCATATTTTATTACATAAAAATTCAATAAATGATTTAACGTACAGAAGATTCACAAAGCACAAAGAGTAAACTGAATGCTGTGTAAATTTAAAACACTTTTAATCATGCATCATATAGTTGAGAAACATTCTTAATAACCTTAAATACCTAAATTAATCTGTAATTTACAAGTGTCTGCATATGTTTTCCATATTTTTCTATGATAATATTACCATCAATGAAAAATTACATTGCAAAACACTATCATTTCTGCACAAAGATAAAGTTTAGTTTCTTGCTTTTAATTTGTTTTGAGGGATGACTGTGATGCTGACCCAGAAGTGGATGACTGTAAGGCCAATGGCTGATTATTGTGAACAGTGAACAAACTACACCTCAAGCAAACAGTGCTTGATCAATGAAATGTAGAGTGACGATTACAGTGGAAACAGGGAGTAAAATTCATTGCTTCTTACATGGTTTATGGAAGGCTCCAGTTTCTCTTTCCAAGATATATCACTTTTGATGAATGAAGTTTGAGTATAGAACTACAAGTTAATGATTAACACAAAGAAGCTGTAACCATCAATGCAGCCGCATAGTGGTAAAAATACAGAGTACAAAACATGCTGCAATTAATTACTTAAATTCTCTTCCTTAATATAATGATTGATTGTGTATGAATGGACATTATTTGTAAAAATAATGTCAGTTTCTACTAAGTACACTCTCCCCATCCCATGAATTGTTGTATTTATCATAAATGAATAAAATTGTGTTTTTTCTGCACTGTAGTAATTTCTAAATGTTGTATTCTACATTAGATATTACATAAAACACCATTATTGTAATGAATGTAACGTAAAATCTGTGGAGTGCCTGGTGGCTCTAGTCTTGTCAAATTAAATAAATAAGTAAACCAAACAAACAAATCTCTCCCTCTTTCCAGCATTTAGAGTCTGAGACCAAACAAAAACTATGTTTAGAAATGTAGAAATGTCGTTACTGTTCTGTAATCTGATACCTGTCATATGTTTATTAAGATATGGCCTAGTGTAAATTATATGGCAAAATACTACGCTCTTTTGGGTCACTGTGCTATAGTAAAAAGGCCCCTAACCTTAGATTAAATACATTAGCAGAAGTATGTCATGGTTATTTAATCCTACCTAAGGTACAGAAATGTGGCATGCCCTAAGTTGTTAATATTATCAACAACAGTTAATTACTTATCTGTAGTGGATTATCTTACTCTTGAGAAATGAACATCTGTCTGAGCAGTAATTTAAAGGAAGACAGGAAGACATCATAGAGTCCTGCACAAGATTCTTGCTACCTATTTTCGGCTTCCTCATTTTCCAGCTTTCCTTTGCATAATGCACATGTTAGAAGAATATTCTAGTATAACTTTAAAAAGAGACCAGACAGGTACATAAACAAGACTGGCTTGTAGCTAAGCTTTCTAACAAAGTGCTTTCTCAAAACTAACAAATTAACTAAAACATGCACACACACTCATTCTGCATTGTCTTAGCTTTGTAGCCATACTGAGATGATGGGTGCATGAGGTGGAGTGGGTACAAGGAGAATGAAGAAGCATAGTGATGCTTTCTAGAAATAATGTAGATTGACGGAACAGGGATATATGGTGAGCCGTTACTGTTAGTCTTTCTACTGTTTTTATACCATTGTGGTCTTTGATATGTTGGCAAGTGGCTCCTTTCCATCCTGTAACCATGTGTCACTCATTCTTTGTACCTGTTTTGTGTCCTATCTCTGTATTTTTTCTCCCTCATTGTCTATCCATATTTCCCCTTAAATTTTCCTTCTTGCCTTTCTTTTCACAAACCAATTATCATCCCACAATAGAGTGCTTGTACAGAACTATTGTTACACCTCATTGCACCAGTCAAGCTATTTTTGTTACAGAACAGTTTTCTGATTACCTTCACTAACACAGGACCTGAGTTAATCATTCTCTATTTGTGATGTTAATTCAAATACACCATGGTTACTCTGCATGCTATGATCATAGATGCAAATGCAAATGCACAGAACAAAGCTATCAAGCATTGTGAGAGTTCACTCTGAAGTAACCCTATATTACTGAAAAACTGCCAAGGCTTTCATAGCCACTTGTTGACAAATTGCCTGTTGGCTTTTGTCTTGAGTTTTTCTGAAGATTTTTCTGATATTTAACCAGCACAAGTGACTGGCATTCTCAAAGCTTCACCCTCTGTTGCTGGTGCCACCAGCAGTGGAGGGTGAAGCTTTAACAATGTTAGGCACTTGTGCTGATGAAACATCTGAAAAATCATAAAACAACTGTCGGCCAAAGAACCTGAGCCAGAAGCCAAAGGCAATTTGCTTATCGTATAGAGTGAATAATTTTTCAAATGGGAACACCCAACAAACCTCGGTAAAACAGAGGTCACAGTGTTCCATCTCTATAACAAAGAGATACACTGATGAACCAAAACATTATGACCACTGCCCACCTTGAGGTAGTATGCTGCCTGGTGGTACTGAGGGCACATGAAGTGACAAGAGAAATACATGAGCAGAGCAGAGATGAATGGGGAATCATTCTAGCAATGATAAGTGTTGCAAGTGCAGAAATATGGTGACTTAAACAATGCTGGCAAGAGCTACATTGTCATGGCCCAGTGCCTGGGAGTGAACGTCTCAGAAATGGCTAATCTGGTTGGCTGTTTGTGTGATACTGCTGTGAGCATCTATGAAAAGTGGCTGAAAAAAGCTGAAACCACGAGTAGGTGACAATGTGTTGGACATTCATAACTCATCACAGAACATAGGGATTGGAGACTTGCCTGCTCTCTAATGCAGGATAGACAGCAATCTGTAGCAGAAATGAAACTTCCTGGCAGATTAAAACTGTGTGCCAGAGCGAGGCTCGAACTCGGGACCTTTGCCTTTCGCGGACAAGTTCTCTATGAACTGAGCTACCCAAGCACGACTCACACCCCGTCCTCATAGCTTTATTTCTGCCAGTATCTCGTGTCCTACCTTCCAAACTTTACAGAAGCTCTCCTGAGAACCTTGCAGAACTAGCACTCCTGAAAGAAAGGATATTGCGGAGACATGGCTTAGCCACAGCCTGGGGGATGTTTCCAGTTGGTAGAGCACTTGCCTGCAAAAGGAAAAGGTCCTGAGTTCAAGTCTCGGTCCGGCACACAGTTTTAATCTGCCAGGAAGTTTCATATCAGTGTACACTCCACTGCAGAGTGAAAATCTCAACCTGTAGCAGATCGGACCACAGAGTACTGTGGTGGTGCAGGCACAATTGTTTTGGAGCACACTGTTCTGTGCACAGTGTTGAACATGCTGTTCCACAGCAGAGGACACCTATGTGTTCCCATGTTTACCCAACAATATCATCAGTTATGCTTACAGAGGGCACGGGATCATTGAGAGTGGACCGCAGATCAATGGAATCATGTTGCTGGTCAGATGAGTCCCATTTATTGCTAAACCCTGTCAGTGATTGTGTCCAGATATGCCGTCACCTGGGCTGCTTGAAACATGCGGTGTGCCACAGATGAAGGTCAGTGGGAGCAGTATTATGTTATGGAGGACATTCACCTGGGCTTGCATGGGACCTGCAGTAATAATCAAAGGAACCATGACAGCTGTGGACTACGTGAACATTGTTAGGGACCATCTGTAACCCCTTATGCTCAATGTCTTCCCAGCAGTGCTGGCATCTTCCAGCAGGATTACTGTCCATGTCACAATGCCAGAATTGTGCTGCAGTGGTTTGAGAAGCATGATGGTGAACTCACAGTGATGTCTTGCCCATCAAATTCAGCTTATCTGAATCTGATGAAACCTAACTGGGACACTATTGGGCACCAGATCCATGCCCACACATCAGCTACCCATAAATTACAGGAAGTGTATAACCTGTGCATAGGCATCTGGTGCCACGAACCTCTAGAAACCTATCAAGTACTTGTTGAATCCATTGCTCTCAGAATTGTATTTCAGAGGTGGACCAACACAGTTCTAACTAGGTGGTTATAAATTTTTGGCTGATCAATATTCATAGTAAGATACATGTGTTATTTGATGGCACTAAAGTTTTCCCTTATGTACTTCCCAAAGTGTCTAGGTGTAAGCCTTGACTGGACACAGCAATTAACCAGCACTACACAGACCTGTCAAAGAAGCTTAGCACAAGAGTAAATTTACTCCACAAAATATCTGCAAACAACTGGGGAGCAAATGCAGATACACTACTCTGTTCACTAGTATACTCAGCTGCTGAATATTATGCCCCTGTATGGAAAAATAATGCACATACAAACAACACAGACATACATCTGAAAGAGGCCATACAGACCATTGCTTGTATTGTCAGATTAACTCTCATATAATTCTTTAGATGACAGGTTACCATACGAAGTTAGTTCCAAATGGCTCTTTCCAGATTTCCCCAAAGTTTCACAAGCTACCTTAGTTTTATCTTCATACCACAGAAGTTTTCAGTGTGATCAATAAGTCGAAAGACCACTGAAATGATCTTCCACCACAGAAGATGAATCACAGTCGAATTTCCATGAGGGAAGTTGTAGAGTTCTATCAACCTAATCACGACTGGTCAAGATTTGACAAATCCAAACAAGACAAGGGAGATGTAGAAACATATTGAAGATGCATGTTTATTGTTAAAGTACAGCATGTGAATGTTGTCCAGAGAAACAGATAACAAGAGATACTGAGAAGAGTTGCCCATTCCATGTTTCTATAGGTGGTCTGAAAGACATAAATGAAGTGACACCAAGTGCTGCAATCTGGCTGTCAAACTTAATCTTTAATTTGTAAATAAATTATATGTGTATATGCATATGTTCTGTAATTCCAAATGACAATAGTATTAGTAGTACTAGTGATAATAATAATAATAATAATATTAATAATAATGGTAATAATAATCCATACCAGTTGCCATATAATTTCTATTTTCATTGTCATTCTCCAATCCCTTGAATAGTTTTCCATGTTTTATGTACAGTCATTTCATGTTGTTATTCATCCACTATACATACTTGTTTTGCAGGTATTCTTCCATCATTTATCGAGAGTGTTTAACTCCATTATTGTCCTACAAGTGTCTACCTCAGTAACCATTCCCCAACATGCACTGATTTTTCTCACTAAAGCCACATCTCATTCCTAATGAATTACTGCTCCACATAACTGTGTCAGTTCAGGAAAGCACCTCTTCCCCTTCCCACTCTTCCTCCTTGTTCCCCTCAGCCAGGCCACCTAACACAAACACTCACCCTGGTTGGGCTGCACCACCAGGATATTGTAGCTGCAAGTGTATATGTGTAAGGATATTTTCATCAGTTTATTATCTCTCAGCAAGGATGTTATCTGAAAATTTAACCACAAGTCAGTCCTCTTTATATGACTGTCTATTGCTTAAAACCTCAACAATAAGGTGAGTGATTGTAACATAACAGGTGAAACTGTGCACCTGAAACAGAGTCATCCACATATACATAAAGTTATTAATTTCTGCTTGGGTAATTTGTACTGATATTTCATTTTCTATGTTCATTTAATAATAAATTTCTATATTAATAACTATAGAAGAATTTGAATAACATAATGCAAAATGGGCAAAAAAGAATAAAGTAGTTGTATTGATTAGTGATTTCTGGTATGGTTTGTGCAGTATATTAAAAATAAAAATAATTGCAATTAAAAAATATAATAGTACGGGATAGAATAAGTGTACAGAATTGTGTAATATATTTGGTTTAAGTATTTGTATATTGTGAAAAATGTTTGTTTGAAAATGAATGATGGTCAGGTGTTTGGATGTTAATTTGAGTAGAGCAGTGTCACTTGACAAAATGCAGGACAGAGATGCAAGGCAGACATCATGGGCTTTGGTGTGCTGGGAGCCAAGCAGGTAAGGTGAGCTAGAACGGCCTGGGGCCATACGTGTTTTGATTCTGAAGCAAGATCAGACCTACATGACTCTTCAGAAGCTAGTTTCTGGTTTATAAGTTTGTGAGCTGTGAACATAGTGGAATTATGGTGACTGTGATGCAGTGAACAGTTTATTGCCTGCCACTGTTTTGCTAAAACTACATACATATTTGATTGGACCATTGCGTATAGGACCATCATCATAGCTAAGCAAGTTTCTATGAATAAAGCAATGATATAAGTCTAACATGTGCTAAACATACATTAATATACCTAATTCTAGATTTCATTGCTCAATTTACTCTTACATATCTGTACTTCACTGACTGATCTCATAGGCCACCTTAATAATCATTTATGTAATGGCATAAAGCAATGGTGTCCAACAAAATCCCTGTACAGACGAGCCATTTAACAGACTGTGCGCTCACTCTTTGCTCGACTTCAAGCAGCAGTAGTTAGTGCTAACTGTTGGTAAGACTGCAATTGGTTAGGCTCAGTTTGGATTGGACTGTTTCCTTTCCACTTAAAGTACTTTGGGATCAAGAGTTCCAGGAAAAGTATAGGCCAGTGAACACAGTTAGTGTGAGTGTGTGTGTGTGTGTGTGTGTGTGGGGGGGGGGAGTGCAGAGCTATATGCAGTGCATAAAAGTAATGGTCTAGCAGTGCAACCATTGCGCATATGTGAATATTAATATAATCGTAGGTGGCAGTGCCTAGTTTGTGCTGTAACATTTTGTGGGACAGTCTGTTTCACAAATTCGGGATCCTGCTCATCCATGTGAATTTCTCGGAGCTGCAGTGTTCATGCTGGTACCAGTCCATGTGGCAGCTGTAGCAAAACGTTGCTGACTGTACCGGCACCCATGAGTGTGTCTGCCTTTGCCTGGCCATCTCTGCATAATTCCCTGGCCATGTCCTCACTGCCACCCAGTCATTTCCACACCATCACCCGCTCCATGTGTTGCAGTAATAGTTGACATCGCAGAAGCCCCAAGTTAAGTACAAGCATCAGTTGCATTATATATCTTGTGTTGCTAGTCATCAGCCATGGCCAATGAGATGCAGAGACTTTCAAGTGAATGCAGATCACAGGATATTAGGAGTGACTCTAGTAGCCCTGGTATCCCAGAGGAGCATGGTTGGGTGCCAGGAACTGAACTTATGCACTGAATGCACTGATTCAAAATTAGAAATTAGAAAATCTAAAATCTGAACTAGATGCAAGTGTAAAATTGGTGATTTAAAAACTGAACTTGGAAGTAAGATAAATGCAGTAAATCAAAAGTTTGCGCTGTTGGTGAGTGTACTAGAAAAATTTGAAAATACACTAGAAACTCGTGAAAAAACTGTGAAAGACATCAGCAAACAAATATACAAATTAGAAAAGTAGTCGGGTACCAAACTGGGGACTGTAGAATCTGAATTTGGGGGACAAATTGAAGCACAGGAGATGAGGTTTAGGAACTCCACACAAAAGCTGAACTAGATTCGGTAATTAAAATTCATAATGAAAAGTTAAAAGGGGAGGTAGAAATTATTCAAGGACAGATAGACAATCTGAAGGAAACCATAAGTAATGTAGCACCTGGGCAGGCAGGTATGATAGGGTGTCCCATGGCAATTGGTACTAATACAGGGTGCGGCAGCGTTCATAGCGTAATTTGACTTGCATAGTACAATAACGTACTCCAGGAATGCACGCCAGCTTATGCCACATTCATGTACTAACGAGCTACCATTTCAAGTATCACAGTGATATGGAGTGGTGGAGTGCACAGCACCGTGCCTTTGCTGTTGAAAGTTATTTCAAGAATAACGACTCTGTTATTGCTACCCAGTGTCTATTTCAGCAACATTTCAACTTGGGATGTCATGGGAAAGTTCCAGATGGACAGACCATTGTGAGGTCGGTATGTGCATTTCGAACAATAGGTTCTGTTTGCAATGGGAAACCAGGAAGAAGTGAAAGAACTGTGCAGACACCAGAAGCCATGGAGGATGTTCATGCTGCACTCCTGCGTAGCCCAAAAAGATCAGCTTGTCGTCATGCGCAAACTGTGCATATGTCCAATCGCTCAATCAGGAGAATATTGCATGAAGATCTCCATTTTCACCCATATAAGCTGCAGATTCTTCAGGAAATTAGGTCTCATGATTGGGTTTCACGTGAAACATTGTGTTTAATCACGCGTAATCTCCTTCGCCAAAATCCACAGATGTTGCACACCATCCTGATGTCACATGACGCTAATTTTGTGTTATGTAATTGAGTGAATAAACAGAATATGCATTATTGGAGTGATGTAAACACACATGAACTGCACATCAAGCCCTTGGACGTGTCACAGTGTGTTGTGGAGTTGCTTCCTTTGGGATTATTGGCCCTTACTTCTTTGAGGATGACATCAGTGTGGCAGTAACCATCACCAGTGAACACTGCCTAAATATGCTGCAAGACTTCGTTCTTCCCCAATTAGGTATGGTCGATGTGGATGTGGAACAATTATAGTTTCAACAAGGCGGAGCGACCTCGCATACAGCCAAAGTTTGCATGGATTTCTTGCAACAGGCATTTCCTGGTAGAGCAATTTCTCGTTTTGGTGACATTTCCTGGCCACCTCACTCACCTGACCTTTCATGTGCAGACTTTTTCCTTTGGGGCTACCTGAAGCAAGAAGTGTTCCAAACACGTTGTGCCACCATTCCTGAGTTGAAGGATCGCATCAGAACTGCCTTCGGCAATGTCCCAGGGAATACATTATGCCAAGTTATGGAAAGCTTCCAACGCCGCCTAGATGAATGTGTTGTGCAGAGGGGGCATCATTTGACAGGAGTCATATTCAAAGAGTAATCCACACAATGGACAATGACTTACACATTAGTAAATGGCATACCTTTAATTAACTATTAATTGACATAATGGTGTGTTTTTAATATTCTAGTATCAACACTGCCACACCCTGTATAAAGCCATTCAGTTGTAAAATAGGTACCATGTGCTAGATTTCTTGGCTAAGTGCAAAAATAGCTTTATAACAGGGATGAGTGAGGAAACAAAAGTAAAGTTTGTAAATAGACAGCTGGAGGGACCAGCTCAGACTTCGGCTAACCAACTTGCTGATGAATATGTAGACTATAAGAAATTTGAAGTAATGTTCTTGCATAAATGTTGGGGACAGGCCAAGCAATTAATATTGGAAAATGACTTCTTAAATGGGCCAAATTATAGAAGTGGTAGATAAACTATGAGAGAATTTTGTGTGAGGGATCTCAGCAAACTAATACATTTAGATAGACCATTAGGGGTACTAACAGAAATATCAACATTAAAAAGAAGGCCACCTGAGAACTTGCAATGGGATATAATGCACAGCCCTACTGATTCAGTGGAACAGTTTTTGAATTTTGTTGAGAATGTGGACAGGGCACTGTGTTATAAACCAAAATTGGTAGAATACAAGGAAAGTAGCACAAATCAGAATAAGGGTAATAATTATGGAAATAATTTTCATAACAATGTGAACAGGTGTTCAAGTACTAGAAATCGGCAGAGTGACAATGACAGGGACTGGAGAAACAGGCAGGAGAGAGAATAAACAAACCATTTGGTCTCTGGAATGTGATTGAGTCGATGCTGTATGTTGGCAAGTGATATGGTAGTGATAAAAGGAGAAATTTCTGTTCCAATATATTAGTTATATATCTGTAACAGGTTAAGCATATTGGGAGATTATTATGTATATTGACTTCTTGTTGTGTGCACACATGTAAGAAATTTTGGAGGAATTATGGTCTCTGTTGGGTAAATATAATTGTTATTTTGGGGGGGGGGGGGGGTTGTTCACTATTTGTAACCAGGAATAATATTGAGGTGTGGAAAGAAAACTTGTGAGGACAATAGGTTGTTTTCTAATATGGCAAGAAAACTTACACCTGGAGCTTGAGGCACGTGTGTGGGGGTGGTGCAGGTTGTGAGCTGGCGAAGAATTAAATAAATAAATAATTATTTATCGGCAGAGTGACAATGACAGGGACTGGAGAAACATGCAGGAGAGAGAATAAGGAAACCATTTGGTTTCATTAGACTGATTGCTGGGGAGCCATGGGATCATAGTTACAGGCAACTTTTGATTTTGGTCATTTGTTTGACATTTGTCACATTATGGCTTGGCTGATGAGAAGAGTACTATAATGTGAGACATATGGTGTGCTGATGCAGAGATGGAGATGGGACTCAAGGAGGAGGTCCTTGCTGTGGCAGCAACTGAACAACTGCAGTGAGTGCGTACTCAGTGAAGTGATGTATAATGACAGGGAGAACTGAAGATAGGCAATTCCATTTAAATTGATTTCAGTGATGCCTTTAGAGACCAATTATTGAAATTATTAATGTGTTTAGAATCTAGAGATCACTTACGGTTTAGATGTATAGTTGCTTACACACGTCTTATTTCAATGCCAAAATCTTTGCCCCATGAACTTACTATTAGCTATCACAGAAGTAATGTCTTCATGAAGTGGAAGTATGTAACATAACAGGTGAAACTGTGCACCTAAAACAGAGTCATCCACGTATACATAAAGCTATTAGCTTCAGTGTGGGTAGTTTGTACCAATACTTTGTTTACTATGCTAATTTAATAACAAATTTCTGTATTAATAATTGTAGATGGATTTGAAGAACATAATGCAAAACAGGCAAGGAAGAATAAAGTAGTTGTTTTGACTAGCGAGTGCTGGTACAGTTCGTGAAATATATTAAAAATAAAAATAATTGCAGTAATAAAATATAATAGTATGGGATAGGATAAATAAACAGAATTGTGTACTGTATTTGGTTTAAGTATTTGTATATTGTGAAAAGTGTTTGTTTGTAAACAAATGATGGTGAGGTATATTTGAGTAGAGTGGTGTCACAAGACAAATCGCAGGGCAGAGACGCAAGGCAGAGATTGTGGGCTTTGGTGTGCTGGGAGCCATGCAGGCAAGGTGGGCTAGAATGGGCTGGGACCACATGAGTTTTGATTCTGAGGCAGGATCAGGCCTATAGGACTGTCTAGAAGTTAGTCTTTGGTTTATAAGTTTGTGAGCAGTGAACATAGTGGAATTATGGTGACTGTGATGTAGTGAACTGTTAATTGCCTGCACTGCTGTACTAAAACTATTTACAAATTCCATTGGACTATTGAGTATAGGACCATCATTCATAGCTAAGCAAGTTTCTATGAATAAAGCAACAACATAAGTCTAATGTGTGCTAAACATACATTAATATCCTTAATTCTCAATTGCATTGCTCAATTTACTCTTACATTCTGTACTTCACTGACTGAGCACATAGGCCACCTTAATAATTATTTATGTATGGGCATAAAGCAGTGGTGTGCAACAAAACCTCTGTGCAGACGAGCTGTTGAACAGGTTGTGCACTTACTCTCTGCTGGATTGCAAGCAGCAGTAGTTACTGCTAACCATTGGTAATGTTGCATGATTACCTTTATTCTTACCATTACAATAGTTCAGGGAAAATGTGTTTGGTAGTGCTTGTGAATATTATATGTCATATGTGACAACTGAGAACTAAAAGCTTTAAATTATATACAAATATGTTCACTCCAACTGTGGTACAATCATTTTTTTTTAAAAAAAATCAATTTGTGTTAAGCACAATTTTGAAAACACTATTTGTCACAATAAATACTTCTTTATATTATACGCCTGAATTATATGTTAAATATATTTGATTGCATAGGATCTCATAACATTATATATTTTTATCAGTTGAACGATCCTCTCGTGCCACACTTGTTATCAACTTTGTCGTTTGTAATAACACTTAGAAATATACTGAGGGCTTAACAAATAAATATGTATACTCTTTCATCCCTACAGTGTGTCAGTTATTCTATATCATGCAAAAGGATATAACAAGAGACTGCATGTGAAAAAATCAGAATTTGCCATTCAAAGGCTTACTTTGCTATGCTAAATCTTAGTCAGCAGCTTGCCATAATAGGTACTTAGATGTATCATCTGTAGATTTAAGCTGACTATTGTACATTTAAGTACAAATAAGAACATACAGATTGTTTATCATATAACGAAGCAGTTATTTTTTCCACTGTAAATTATCGAGAGAATCTTGAATGAGCATTTTATTTTTCTGAGTATATTTTGTACTTATGTTTATCTCTCAGTTCAAAACAACCCTGGATATTAGTGTGACAGATTTTCTGCCCTTACATTTTTATAAATTCCCTTCCCCCCATTTTTCCTGTTGCTTGCAGATACATATTTGCACAAATTTTCAGTTTACTTAATCATATTTTATTTGCCAGTTGATTTTAGTTCATCTTTTATTTTCATTTCAGAGCCATAAAAGCATGTATGAAAACTGACATCTATTCTAGAAACAAAATTTCATTAGAATCCTTACCATGATTGGAATGATATGAGTTACTTGTCCTGTCAGTTCAAATACTATAACTGATACAGAAATTGTGTGAGTAACAGCACCAGAAAATGCTGCAGCTCCTACAGTGGCATAACCACCTGCAAATAAAACAATATTACATTAGTTGTGAGAATGTTCTTATTTCAACTTATATGAACACATTTCTTCAAGATCTCACCATGTCTAATGAGACTACTTGTGCATCAGCATTATATTAAACATTACATGTATTTTGGACAATGCAGACACAACAGTCATAGAAAGAAAGATAACAAATGTATAGGCCTATTAGGGCTTGAGCTGTTCTGGGGTCATGTTCGGCTACACCTTGATGGAGCTGTGAGGCGAATAAATTTTGGGTTAGGGATGGCTCTGGGGTAGCCAACTTTGCTCATGTTTCTCTGGTGCCTGTCAGGACTATCAACACATGGGGTTTCACTAGGCATGGCCTACACCTAAACAGGACTGGGAAGGGAAGATTGGTACAGCTGATTCATGAAAGTATAGGGGGTGGACCTCGGGCCACACATGGTCAAATACATCTTCCCATGGGTAGGAAAAGTAAGTCTTTTTTAGGATAAATCCAGACAACAGGTTCCCTTGCCTAAAGAATATCTCCAGCACTTTAAAAAATACTGAAACAATCACCCACAAGACAGATTTTAACACTCCAAGTATCACACATACCAGATGTTACAAAGAAAAACGAACAATTGGAAAGAGTAACATGGGGCATTTCACAGACTTAACGATCCTCCATCAAAACGTGCAATCAATAAAAAATAAAATACAACTATTAGATGTTGAGCTCCAATCTTTGAACTGCACGGTAGTTTGTGTTACTGAGCACTGGTGTAAGGAGACAGAAATACAACATGTAGTGCTATCATCATATGAAAGGGCAAACTCTTACTGCAGAACTGCTTCAAGGGGTGGAGGATCATGCATTTATGTCAGAAAAGGAACACAATTTAAGTCAAGTCATGACCTCAGTACAGCAAGTGAAGACAAACACTTTGAAATATTAGCTATTGAATTAACAGGGCTTGATATCACCATAAAATTAATCATTTTATGTGTGTATAGATCTCCCAGTGGTAGTCTGGACACTTTTTTCAATAAATTAACAGAAGTTCTAGATAATGTCTCAAGTACAAAGGTCAACATAATTCTGTGTAGGGACATTAACATCAACACCAATACCATAAACGAATCCAGCAGCACCCTCATAAATATCCTTCAGAGTTTTGGCATGTCCCTATTGGTCAATAGTGCAACAAGTGTTACTACAGTGACTGCATCAGTAATTGACCAGGTGGCCACAAGTATGGACAGGGAAAAATGTGGTGTAGCTGTAAAAGATCTCAGACTATCAGACCATCTCTGTCAAATAACAACAGTAAAATCAGGCATCGAATCATTCCCTAAACTACAAGCCTATAAATGACATCTATCAGAAATCAAAATAAAAGATTTTTCAAAGAACTAACAAAACAAAGCTGGGATGAAGTGTATAAGGAAACCAATGTGAATATGAAATTCTCTAAATTCTCCACATTATTTAAATTGAACTTCGAAAAGGCATTTCCAAAAGTGTGCATGTCTATATCAACACCTCACAAAACAGATGGATAACAGCAGGTATTAAGAAGTCCTCCCAAACACTTAAATACCTCCGTTCCATGAAAAAGAGTTGCAATGATCCAGAATTCTTAAATTTCTATCATAGATACAAAAAGATCAATAGGAAGGTGCTGATTGCTGCAAAAAAGACATTTAATGAAAAAATAATATATAATACAGAGAATAAAAGCAAAGCAGTCTGGAATGTAATAAAAAAAGAAACAGGGAGAGACACGGAACCACAGAATAACATAGTGCTAAGGGAGGGAGACAAGGTAATAAATGATCCACAACACTTAGCAAACTATGTAAATGAGCATTTTTCAAGTATTGCAGAGAAGTTACAGCAAAAATTCCCCCCAAAAAATATAACACCTGTAAATAATGTTGCACTAAATACAATGATGTTACCTCCAACCACAGAGAATCAAGTCAATAAAACTGTTCAAAAACTAAAAATAAATAGTCAGTAGGCTTATATGAAGTACCAATGTGTGTACTGAAACAGTGCATAGAGATTATACAAGACTTCTTAACAAATACAATGAATGAGTCCTTCACATCAGGACATTTCCAGAGCAGTTAAAACAGGCAAGAGTTGTACCTTTGCTTAAGAAAGGTAATGCAGAAGACGTAGAAAATTACTGGCCCATTTCCCTGCTGTCACCATTCTCAAAAATAATAGAAGCAATTATGAAAGACAGATTAATGAATTACCTGAATAAATACAATCTTTTAAGCAAACCACACTTTGGTTTCTGAAGTGGCAAAAATATGGAGTCAGCCATAGTAGAATTCACAAAGGTTGTACTTGATGCTCCTGACAAAGATGAGTGGATCTTTCTAAGGCCTTTGATACAGTTGACCACAAGATTCTATTAAATAAATTAGAAGCATTAGGAATAAGAGGGGTAGCTAATGACTGGTTTTGATCATACCTAACAGATAGGGTACAAAAAGTAGAGGTAACACATACTTCAAATAGATCCAAACATTTAGTAAAACACTTATCAGAACCAAAATACATTAATATAGGGGTTCTCCAATGTAGCATATTGGGACAAATACTATTCCTGATATACATCATTGACTTTCCCAGTAGTGTTACTTATGGTGAAAAAATTCTCTTCGCTGATGACAGCAATATTATAGTCACTGAGAAAACAATGCCATGAACTTCAGTTTGGAGAGGGAAAATGACAATGTTAAATTAAGTATAGATGGCACCTCTATAGACTGTGCAACAAATGCAGAATTTTTAGGAATGAATATTGATTCTCAGTTGAAGTGGTGTGAACACCCAAAGGTACTTGCAATCAGAATGTCATAAGTATGTTATGCCCTTAGAATCCTATCATCAGTGTGTAACGTGCAGTGTTTTTTAGTTACATACTACTCATATGTAAACTCAATTCGTACCTATGGCAATCTATTTTGGGGAACAAATGCACAAAATATGAAAACAATTTTCAATCTCCAGAATAGAGCCATAAAAATCTAACCAAAAATGGTAGTTGAGCTCACTGTAAAGATCTGTTCAAAACACTGGGAATTTTAACTGCTCCATGTGAATATATTTATCAGTCAGTTGTACAAATCAAAAATAATATTAGTAATTACTGCACAAACAGTTTGTCCATGACCATGGAACAAGAGCTCACTTACATTTGCCAAGAAAAAATAAACATAAAACTAAAAAACGGATTTTCTACCAGGTAATAAAACTGTACAATAAATTACCAAAAGAGATAAAATAAATTGCGAAAATACTCTTGTTTAAAAAGGCACCTAAAAAGTACCTGTTATGCAATACATTTTATAAATTGAAGGATTACTTTGATAAAACAGAGTAGGGGTTTGGTAAACAAAATGTCATACAAATAAATAATAATAATGATTATAAAACATCCAACATTCCACATAACACCTTCACACTATGTTTTTCCTTCTTTTTTCCTTTTCTAGAAAAACTTACCCCCAAGCTATGCATTGTGCAATACTAACACCTCTTCCTCTTTCTGAGCTCAACATCTCACTCATAGAGGGATGCTGACTCAGTTTTTCAGGATAGCAAATGGGGAGTTGTGGTACAGAAAATGGCCCAGAGATCACCAGTGTGTGTGTGTGTGTGTGTGTGTGTGTGTGTGTGTAGTAAGTGGACTGTTATAAAACAATTTGTGATAAGTGTGTGCAGTGACTGATAGTGAAATATGAGTGAACAGTGTGGCATTACGTTATTTAGTAAGTTATTTGTAAAAAAAAGTATTGTATACTGGAAGTGAATCTAATGATTGTCTCTAACTAGAAGTCTGTAAATGTGTGTGTATATGAATTAGCTTATTTTAAATTGGTCTTAACTTGTAAATACTTTGACATGTCCTATATCCTTGTAATTCTTGGATATTCAAAAGTGTGTGCAAGATGGGTCTCATGGTGTCTAATGGTGGGTCACAAATTGCACAGAAAAAACATTTGTCTTGATTTGTTGCCACATTTTGAAGCTGTGGGGGAGGCCTTGTAATGGATCGTGACCGGTGACGAACCATGAGTTCGCTGTTTTGAGCTGGAAACAAAACAACAGTCGATGGAATGGTGACATTCCCACTCCCCACAAAAGAAAAAATTCAAAGCAACTGCTTCAGTTGGTAAGATCATGATCACTGTGTTCTGGGACTGTGAAGGTGTGATTTTCACTGATGTGATGACAAGAGGAGGTACCATTAATTCAGAAGCATGTGTCAAAACATTAACAAAACTCAAGATGCACTTCTGATGATTTCAGTGCCACAGCAACCCAGGAGATGTTTTGCTGCAACACAATAACGCTCGGCCCACACATGTCTGAGGACTGCTGAACAAAATGCAAAATAGGGTTGGACAGTGTTGCCCCATCCATCCTACAGCCCTGACCTAGCCCCTTGTTTGGGCCATTAAAGGATGCCATTAGTGGACGACATTTCTGCCACCAGGGCAAGGACTGATACTGACAGGGCATACATGCACTTGTTTCGTGCTGGAGAAAGGTCTTAGAATGGCATGGAGATTATGTGGAAAAATAGGGTGTGTAGATAAAATACCATTCTTTCGTGTGTGTAATTCTCATTATGTTCAATAAAGAATTGTTGAAGAAAAAAATGCAGTGAATTACTTTCTGGGTAACCTTGATATTAAAGATGTGCCAACAGTATACATAATCATCTTTACACTGATGGCATATGACATAACATGTATGTAGTGAATAAAAAGTATTGATGCCAATGTTTCAACTACTGAAAATTTGAGTTACCACTTCTTAAATATTATCATATTATAAGTTATTTTTGCACATTGCTCTCTGGTTCCAACAAAAGGTTTTATAATATTAGTCACTTTCCCTCTTATGCTATAGAAAAACAATCCCTCTAGAAGAATACCATGACAAATACAGTTAAAAATCATGGGAAGATCTAAAAAAACACTACAGAGTTTCTCCTCTTCTTCCAAAACCTCGATGACATGTATTATCAATAGCAGAGGGATTGTAGCATGTATGGATACATATAATACATTAGACATATATAGATACATATAATACAGTAGATTTTAAATGTTTATCTTTTCTAATAAATGAATAAGAGCCCACCCCATCAAATTTCGCACATAGCTGTAAAAAATGAGGCATTTTTTAGGAAAAGAAAGTAGCTGCACAACATTCTGGACATGGTCAGATATTTTTTTTATGAAAACATGTGGATCCTTGCACTTTCCTACTTCTTGGAATGTTATTGAAAACAAGCATTCAGTACTGTTGAATGAAGGATGAAAATGGCAGACCACCAAAAATGAGCCCACTGAAGTTGTGTTGCCATGACTACATGGTATTTTCCATGAGATGAATTGAGACTGTTGTGCAAGGAATTAGATGCTTTAATTCTCTGGGTCAAAAATTTGCTTATGATTTGTAATGTAATGCTTGAGAGAAGAACATGCAAAACATTCAAAACAGTAGGTGTGAAATGGCTTAAAGCAGAGAAAATAAAGAATCTGCATGCTCTCAAGCCTGCAAAAAATCTGTAAATATAAAAATCAAACGAGTAATTTAATCATGTTTTTCAGTTTGTTAATGACATATGTACTGCTTAGCATTTTATTAATAAACAACTTGGTATGAATTGCACATAACTTTCCAATAGTGATTCCACATGAGGCAACATTTTTATCAAAAACTCCATTCCATCTTGTAAATAACTTGAATAAGCAATTGGTCATAAGCTAACATTGAGAAATGTGACTCTTAATGAAAGCACTAAAAAAAAACAGTATATTTACAAACATTTGTGCAGGTCAGTGCAGCTTAGTAGAAGGTGAATAATGTTAGTAGCCATTACAAAATTTATCAGTCAGTCTTTAATTATAATGTCTATTGTCTTGGACAGAACAGATTTAAACAGGATGATTGTAACAGAAACTGTCTTATGCTATAAAACAGGAGAGAACGAAAATTTGCATTATCAGCTTAAGAACTTGGCAGTGGTAAAAACACGTGTCAAAAGGTCTAGCACCACAGTTTTCTTCTGGAACAGATAAGATGTTTGAGAGGCAATGAATCTCTATTTAAAGGTAAATTAAAGAAATATTTATTGGATATGGCTGTCTACTCAGTAGGAGAGTTTTATGTGTAAAAAAGGGACTTTTATTTAGAAATAACTAAATAATTTCCTATGACAAATTATTCAACCGCAATAGACAATTTACTTTATTTATTATCAGATGATTGTCTTTTATAGTGTTAATCTATTTTTTTTTTAATTTTTCAGAAAACAAGGATCAAGAATGTAAATCATGATTGTTTTGTAACTACCTTTGTGTTTGACTTGTTTCACATCTTGTGTGACATGCTCACAGTTTGAGAGCAACAGAACATGAAATAAATCAAATAGTTTTTAGACTATAATTTCCTGGAACATTTCTTTCCCCTCCTGTAATAATCACCAACCTCAACATCTGGGATTATAAACTCAGTGTAGTGGAACCTATGATAGCAGATCACTGTGCACTAGTAATGGAAACCAGTATGAGGAGCAAACTGCAGATAAGCACATGGCATTCAAATTACACATTCAAAAGAAGATTTGTTAAAGAAGAGAGGCTAAATGATCTCAAAGCAGCTCTATCTTGTGTAAACTGGCAGCAGAAAATTGCAGAGTTAGTAGGCAGTGATTCTTTCTTATGTCTGTTCCAAACCTTAAAAGCAATATTTGATGACATGTTTCCGGTAAGACCAGTGAAGAATCCTCTGGACAAATCACAAGGCAGGCAGATAGTTATCAATGTGAAACAATGGTACACCGCCGAGCTCAATAAATTGAAGTGTATTGTAACAATGTGCAAGGACCGAATGAAATCAGCTTTAGACATTCCAGCTAAAGAATTACATCACCGCAACTACCTAAAAGCCAAAAAAGCTTATAGGAAGGCAGTAGAGGAAGCAAAAAAGAAATATAATGATACATACATTAAAGAGGCCCAAAATCCTTGTAAAGCTGCCTGGAATCTTGTAAATGAGAACAGAAAGAAGACTACCTCCTGCTTAAATTCGTGTAGCCCTGATGACTTCAATGAATTTTTTGTCAGAAAAGTGGAAAAGATAGTGAGTGAAATTCCACACTCTGACCTAGATCCAACTGCAAACATAAGAAATGCAGACAGTTGCAGTATTCAAAACTGGAAGGAAGTACACCCTGAAGACATGATAAAAATTGTGAACTCCTACAAACACTCAGAAAGTGTAGACATCTGTGGCATGTCCTGCACGCTGCTAAAGAAAATTATTGCAGAATTAGCTCAGCCACTAGCCATAGCAATAAACAAATGTCTATCTTCTGGTGTCTTCCCAGACTTCCTTAAACTGGCGCGCACAGTACCAATATATAAGAAGGGGGATCCTTGTGAGGTGTCCAGCTTCAGACCAATCTCAGTGATACCAGTACTAGCCAAAGTTACTGAGTCTGTGATGCACCACCAGGTACTGAATTACTTTGAGGAAAACAACTTATTCCAAAACACACAGCACAGATTCCGCAAAGGGAGATCAACAGTGACAGCCACACTGGACTTATTAAAAACAATTCGACAGAGTTTTGAAGAGAGAGAGAATGTGGCACTGACACTCTGTGACCTCAGCAAAGCCTTTGACTGCATCTCACACACAACACTAACAGCCAAGTTAAGATGCTATGGTGTAGGAGGTGTTGTTCTATCAACACTCCAATCTTATTTGGAAAACCGAAAGCAGGTAGTATCAGGGCATGGAGCAACTTCTCTTGAACAAAAACTGGAACATGGAGTGCCCCAAGGATCAGTCTTAGGACCTCTCCTATTCCTCATATATGTCAATGATATGAGCTGTAATAGTCAAATGTTGCAGTTTGCAGATGACACTACCCTTATTGCCAAAGGACATACAGCCGCAGAAGCTCTTGGTGCATCAAATTTGATGTTTGAAGAAATAAAAGAATGGTTCATAATAAACAAAATGAAGATCAATGAAGAAAAAACCCAACATTTGATATGCAGTCTAACCAACATTGAAGACCAAGAAAACATGGAGACTGTCAGACTACTGGGCTTCAAGATTGACAGCAAACTCTCCATGATCACACTGCATATGTATGCACCAAACTTTCTCATGTGATATACCTCCTGAGGAAGCTGAAGAGGGTAATAACTGACCAATTTCTCACAATAGTCTACCATGCACTCTTCCACAGCCACATTAGCTATGGACTGTTGTTGTGGGGACACTCCTCAGGCAACAAAGATGTGTTGCTATTACAAAAAAAAGCCATCAGGATCATATCCTCTAGCAAAAGACTGGACCACTGTAAGCCTATTTTCACCAGGCTAGGCATAATGACTGTCTTTAGCCAGTATCTGTATTTCTGTCTCATGTATGTAAAAGAAAATCAAGGGAATTTTAGCATAAGACAAGAAATACATAATCATGACACTCGCTGTAAGAGGAACATTGAAGTGCCAAGGCGTCGCCTATCAAGTACACAAGACTGCTTTCCAACAGTCGACCTAAAAATGTACAATCAACTGCCTCCAGAAGTGAAATCCCTGCCACCTGAATTATTTCGGAAAAAAATGTATGGATGTTGTCAGTTTGTGTACATTCATATATTTATACAGTTTGTTGTTACATGTGGTTAAACATTGTGACATATAAGTTATTTACAATCCTCTTTGCTCCTTATTGAAATGTTGCATATAGTTAAATATTGTGAAACAAAAGTTATTTACAATCATTTTGTACTAAGGAATTCACTTACAGTGTAAAAGCAGTGTTCTTGCAAAAACAATCTATGATTTTTTCCTAAAGTGGTACATGTAATCGGTTTCTTTTACTTTCTGTGGCAGTTTATTATACAGTTTTACACCTTCATACAAGAAGCTATTTTGAGTCTTATGTTTATTCTTCCTGTCTAGGTGAAGACAGTGACTTGTTCTTGTACTATAGTTATGAAAACTGCTATTTGTGCTATAATTTTCTATATTTTTCTTGATGTACACTATGGTTTTGAATATAAATTTGCAAGGAGCAGTTAGAATTTCTAATGTTTTGAAAAGTTCTCTGCAGGGGGCCTGCTTACTGCTTTTTGTTATAATTCTTACTGCTCTCTTTTGCATTTTAAATACTGTTTGTAAATTTTGAGCACTGTTTCCGCAGAAAATAATACCATAACTGATTACTGAATTAGCATAACTAAAGTATACTGTTCGCAAACATTCATTACTGCATGTAGATACAAGGACTCTAAGTGCATAAGATGTTGTGGATATCTTTTTCGGGAGTTCCATAGCATGTTCATTCCACTTCATTTGGCTGTCAATGTGCAACCCTAAGAATTTTGTTGTAGGTACATCATCTATGGAGATATTATCTAGTTTTAAATTTAAGGTATTCTATTTTCTGTTGATTCTAAAGCATCTTGTATTTGTTTTCTTTATGTTGAGAGTTACTTTGTTTTCCTGAGACAATTTGTGAACATCCCTCAGCACTTCAGTAGAATTTTCCAGCATTTGTGCTGGTGTCTTACTGGTGACTACTATGTTGCTGTCATCAGCAAACAATATCTTCTCTCCTTGGCTGATAAGCTGTGGGAGATCATTTATATACACCAGAAACAATACTGGTCCCAGTACACTTCCTTGAGGGACTCCAATATTGATATATTGTGGATCAGATATATGTTTCTAAATGTACTTTGATCCACTGGAGACATGTGTGATCTCTACTGACTGTACTCTGTTTTCTAGATATAAATGAAACCACTCCCCTTTCTCCTAATGCCTCTAACTTATGCGACAGCTTCTGGTGGTCAACTATATCAAATGCCTTAGATAGGCATAGGAAAAGGCCAGTTACATGGCTGTTCTCATCCAGTGCTTCTAAAACTGGTTTTGTAAATTGTGCTATTGCAGATTCTGTAGCTCTACCAGACCTGAAACCATGCTGGCCATTGCAGAGGAGGTTGAATTTACTTAGATAGCTCATAAACCGTTTTTCATTATTGTTTCTATCACTTTGGAAAAGCATTGTCAGGGAAGCAACCAGTTTTGAAGGATTCATTTACGATTTCTGTTAGTGGAGCTTCGATACCATTTAGGAATTTTTTCACCACACACATTGGGATTTCATCTAAACCTACTGAGTGTTTGTTCTTTAATTGCCTTACAACATTGCATACTTCCTCCTCAGTAGTTGGAAACAATACCATTGAGTTTGCTATATGCTTAGTTTGAATCTGTCAGGAAACAAACCCTGGGCCCCCCACAGGGCACACCAACCCTGTGGAGGGTCCTGGGTTTGATCCCTGACAGATTACTGAATGCATTCTAGCACACAGCTATGCTGCTTGCTGAATAAATAACCTAACTTTAGCCTCTTAGAGATCGTCATAAAATTTCAAAGTTGATTTTCTCAAGAATTGTTGAGAGTTGCACCTGACTGCTTTGGTAAATGGTACTCGAGTTCTGAACTTCACATACCATTAATAGTGAAAAAAATACAAAAATCAGATCACCTTGTTGACTTCTTGTTATAGATGTAATAATGTCTAGTGATTGATGTCCAGCTTTAGCTTCTCTCAGTATTTTACTGTGTGCTTTTGACTTATGCCCAAAACTCTCTCTGATGAGCCACAGTTTCTCTCTCCATTAAATTTTTACACATTTCATTCACTTTTTCTCTAGTATTTATAATTTACAGTTTAATCCATTCCTTGTTGCATTTACCACTAACAGTCCTGTGTACCTCTGGGCAAACTACATTCACACTGGACCTTGAAATACCACCAAAGGTTTCTTATTTTTTCTTTGACTTGTCCCCACACATGTATTGCTCAAGTTTTCTGATTCGAGTAACAAAGTTAAATTTCATGGTTTAGTTTATCCTAGATATACTTCTGTATTGTCCTATTTATTTATCTCAACTAATAACTCAATTATTAGGTGAAGGTGGCTCACAACAGCAGAGTTTATAACCTGGACGTTTAGTCACTCAGTGAATATATTTGACAAAACATGCTCTGTTAATATGCTGGATGTATCACTATATTTGGTCACATTTTTACATGACAATGGAAATTATATGTTCCTAAAATGCCTGAAAAGTTTCTAGTGCAGCAACCATCTTTCATCACATCAATAATAAAGGTCTCAGTTTATTATTATACATGGAAACTGCCTCATGGCTTTATTCAGTAGCAAAACAAGTTCCAGGAAGATGCTTTTAGTTTAAGAGCCTGGTGAGTGATGGCATATGCAGAATGTGCTTTTCACCTATGTATTTTATTTGTGTAGCAGCTACCTTGAATAACATTTCTGTGCACTCATCATATGCTAAGGAGTACAATCCTATAGCTTACTGTTCACATATATTGCTACTTTCCATGTTTATGGTTAGAACTACAATAACTGGGCATTGTGGTAGACCTATGTTACCACATCTACCATACCTGCACCATGTTGGTTATGAACATATCAAAATATGGAGGACAGACCCATCTGGTTACAATTCAACTTGCCCATGCTGGTGCCTGGTGGTAGGGGTCTGGCCACCAAAGTGGCAGCACAGTCAAACAGCAATGACAGGATCAAAGTGAGGCTGGTGCATACAACCCAAGGGCAGCAACATCTCACCAATCAGAGTAGTAACCTTTCTATTACAATCCTGGAGTGGAGAGCTCTCTTCCTCATAATTTTATGATTCATTGGTCTGCTCCCTTGATTCTGGTCTTGGGACACTGGTTACTTGTTTCAACTCAGCCTAGCTATGCACATTGATTTTATATGGGTTTCATGATTGGTGTTCCCATTAAAGTGATTTGGTTAATTTATATGTAATTATTTGTATGTGTTACAACACAAGTGGTGAAAAGTACGGTTCATTATTCCCATGTGTGGTTTTTTTCTTTTTTTTTTTTTTTCCCATCACCTTTCCCTGTCTACATCAAGTTGCCGAAGACAGGGAGTGTTATGAGAAATGCCTACAGCAACACTTCACAGACTTCAAGGTCAAAGACACTGACTCTCTTAAACCTATCTTTCTGTCATGAATCTCTCTCCAAACATACAACCTGTTAGGGAAGTTTGCTTCTCCCCCCTCCCCCTTTCAAGATCCTGCATCTCAGTCATTTGATGAAATGTGTCATTTTCTGACTTCATATTATTGCTGACACGCTCATGTGGTTTCCATGAGAGTGCAGTTTTATCAGTGCAGAAAACAACCTTGCCAATCTTATTGGACTTGGGATGTGGAGCTGCAAGGTTTAAGTCACAAGTGTCATTTTGTTTCTGCTCAGTCTAAAGAATCTTCAGTGGACACAATGGTTTGGCACCATATCATTATGGCAGCCCCAAACCCCAATAAAGAGGTCTGCCATTGAACACTGCAGTTTGAAGACCTCCACCCCCTCCTTAGAAGAAATACTTAAGACAGCAGAAGCATTAGAAATTTCCTGGGCTGCAGGCCATCAGTTAGATTCCTGGGCTGATATGGCCCCTATCATCTGAGATGACAGTGAGCACTCAGGTTACAGCATGCCTTCAGATGCAGAATTCATGGCAGTGCAGTACACCCAGCTGCTGTGTTCCACAAACACACTCAGCCACAGCAGACAAACATCCACAAGCCCCTGCCTTTCTGCCCCATTGTTTTGTTTAATATGACCAGCTGCCTACCCTCAGTATTGGGCTTCTTGCCATCACTGACAAAAGTAAGGACACACGGCAATGGTGCGCAACTCTCAGTAGGCTCTGGGCTGTGACTTCGAATCCTCAAGCTGTGGACATTAATGCTGTTAATCATGCATGCTGCAATTTTGATACTGTTTGTAACAAACTGTTTATCTATGTGCATATCAATGGCACACCCCTTTGCTTGCAAATGGATACGGGTGCAGCAGCATCCCTTCTGAACTCTAACACTTACCTGCATCTCAGTTCCCCTCCACTGTCCCCTACTTTGTGCTGTCTTGCCAGTAATAACTGGCAATTAATTCCTATTCTGGGACACTTTATGGCAAATGGTTGTGTACTCACTGACAGTCCTTGTGGCATACAGTGCCTTTACAGAAAATTTGTTTGACACAGATATCACCAATTTGGTACATTTAGTGTCAGACCTTGTGCTCTATCAAGATTTTCCATCCTTTTTTTCCTGGGCTAGGCAAGGCTACACATAATGTGGAACATATCACCATCAAACCCACTGCACAAACTTTTTTTCATGTCCAACATGTGCACTTGGCAGTTCATGATTAAATGAAAGAAGAACTAGACAGGCTGTCAGCATTGGGTGTCACGGAACCTATATCATCCAGTTGATGGGCTATGCCTTTGGTGGTTATTAAGAAGTCAACAGGCAAACTCTGCCTTTGGAGTGATTTTCAGGTGATTGTCAAATTGCAATCTGTAGTCGATACACAGCCCATTCTCCATCCAGAAGAACTCATGGCAGAATTGTATTTTTCAAAACTGGATTTGTCAGAAGCACATGTAAAGGTCCTGCTTGATGAAAATTCATGTCAGCTTCTTGTTCTCAAAATACCATATGGCCTCTACCAGGAAAACCATTTGGTTTTCTGAGTTGCTAGCACTCCAGCTCTTTTTCAACATGATTTGCAGCAACTCAAACAATGAATCCCTTGTTGTCTCAACCACTTTGATGACATTGTTGTCACAGGTCCCACCAACAAAGATCATCTTCACCAACTTTTGGCTTCCATTTCAGACATGGTGGGAAGTGGGTCTCAAGTGCAATTTGTTTGATGCATACTTCTTGCAACCCTGTACTGAATACCTGGGCCATGTCATACTGCAGCAATTGAGGCTGCTCCTTGTCCTACTAATACAAAGGAGCTCCAGACATTTTTTTGGAAAAGTCAAGTATTACCACAAGTTCATGCCACAGGTAGCTGCAGTAGCATGTCCTCTCAATTAATTGCTCAAGAATGGCACATCGACTGTTTGGACACTTGCCTGTAAACAAAGAATTCCAGAAATGACAGACAGTCTTCATTCAGCTCTGTGCCTAGCCATCTACCAGCCAGGTAGGTAGTATTCATTCAGCCCCTGTCCATCTTTGATGAGGATCAAGTTCTTTGTTTCTATCTTGATGATGAAACTCACTGGAAAGTAGACAGGTTTCCTATTACTGGCCTCTGCATCACCCATGTGGTCAGCTCGGATCCTGTACTTCATCAGATGGGACAGTGTATTCATTGTTGGTGGCCATAATGGCCTTTAGCTCATGCATCAGATCTCGTTCATAATTTTTTGTGCTTCACCATAGATTAACTCCTGTTCATGGTGTTATTTTGCCATCTACAGAACATGCTGTGGAGGGCATGGGCATTCTGGTGTCCTTTAGGTGGAACATACTTCACCTACAGCACCATGGTCACTTGGACAGGTCATGCCTATTGGCCAGAGATTGATTTTGAGACTGTACATTTAATTGCCACTTGTTCTAGGAGTGCAGATCACAAGGATGCTACATGGCAGTGTCAGTCTCTACGGCCAGAACCTCCACAGCCATGGGAGTGAGTCCACCTAGATTTTGCCAGATCCTTTCTTGACACTTACTGGTTGGTGGTCATAGGTGCCTACTCTCAATTTCCATAGATAGTAAACTGCTGCTCAACAGCAGTGAAATCAATGATGTGGACATTCACCCAAATCTTCTCCATCAAAGGTCTCACCCCACACCTTGGTGAGGGAAATGGCCCACAGTTTATCTCATAGACTTTTCATGGTTTTTGTTGGCAACATGGCATCCACCATATCAGGGCACCTTTGTTCACCATCAAATGAATGGGGAAGCAGAACATCTTATCTGGACTTTAAAGACAAAGTTGAAGTAGTACATAGGGGATGCCTTGGCTGAAGATGCAGTCACTTGTTTTCTCAGTTCTGATGCATCCACGGTGTTGGGTGAGAAGAGCTCAGCAGAAGTGCTGCACAGACGCTAGCTGTGCCAGGTTCTCAACCTCCTGCTAATTGCCCTGCATCCTTCTTTATGCCTCTGTTGCAGTGATACATGCTAGGGACCCCGCCTGGGCTCATGCTTTTCATCGCCCCAAGTGTTGGATCCTAGCAGTCATTCAAAGTCATTGGGGTCAAACAGACTCCATGCTACAGATGGAGGACACCATTAATTGATCCCCTTTCCCTGTTTCTGCTTCCATCTCCTATGCTTTGTGCAACTTGTCTATTTCACCCTTCTCCAATGTCTTTTCTAGCCCTCTGTGTGAGCATCAGGGACTGGGTTTGAACAAACCTCATCAGCAACAGGTGGCACCAGGTGTCAGTAGGTGCCTACCATCCAGTTCCTACCCCTGCCCAAGAGACACCAGAGGCCCCATGGATCCTGTTCTAGCATCAGCATGCCCCCCAGATGGTGTCTCGCCTGCAGGTGTCTCCATGTGGTGGAGCCATCACTGCCAGGATCATTTCCAGCCCTACTCTCCATGCCAGCCAATGGGAGACACTTGGCTTTTCCACAGGTGCCCACTGACAGTGCCCCAGAAGACATGGATGTCACTTTCCTGGGTGCCACATGCTGGCAGGAGAGGGACATCTCACAGTCACTCCACCAAGGAGAGAGGACTATGGTAACCCTATGTTACGACATCTGCTGTTGATGGCTGTGAACATAATAAGATGTGGGGCACTAGTTCATTTGGTTATGATGGCTGCAGTGGTGTATGGTGGCACAGGTCCAGCCACTAGACAGCAGAACAATGAAATAGCAACAGTAGCATTACAACAAGTTTGGCACATGCAGCCCGCAGACAACACCACCATGCAAATCAGACTAGCGACTTACCTATTATAATCCTAGTGTGGAGGGCTCTCTCTCTCATTCTATTATGTTTCATTTGTATGCTCACTTGATTCCACTCTTGGGATGCTTATCACCTGTTTGGGCTTGGTCTACCTATGTACACAGACTTTGTTTGGAACTTGTGATTGCTTTCTCACTGAAGTGATTTGGTCACTCTATGTGGACTTATTTGTGTGTTTTACTACAGGCCTCTTTCTATATCAAATAAAGGTGGTGATTTTTAAATTATTTTCAGTTAACCAGAGCACAGTAACTATAAATATATTGGGTACTTCATTAGCTAGCAGCTCTTCTAATTCCTCTTGTTTTTTACATAGAATATTGAACATTAAAATAAAACTCATTCAGACTTATTATTGTATTCATGATAGCACTTTTTTCCCTCCCCTGGAGGCCAAAATTTCTTATTCTTTAGGTGTGTGGTTCCTGGTGCTTCTTCCGATAGGTTCTAGCACTGTACCAGTAGTCAGCAAAGTATCTGATGCTGATATGCTACTACTGTTCACAGTGTTGAAAATGATGTTGCTACTTATGCTGTCGCTAGTTCTGCTACTGCTACTGTCGTTGATGGCATTGCTGATGATACATCTGCTACTGCTGCTGATGCTGCAGATGATACTGATGATACTATGGTTGTTGGTTTTATTTCTGCTGCTATTATTGTTGCTGGTTTGACTATTACTTTTGCTGCTACTACTGTTGTTAGTGATCTTACTGACATTGCATCTGCTACTGTTATTGGTTCTGCTGTCAGTACTATTATTGGGTCTATTGTTGCAGTAGACAATACAGATGATGCTGCTATTGTTGGTTCTGTATATGCTATTGCTGTTGCTACCATTGTTGTAGCTACTTTTGCTGTTTTTGTTGGTATGGCTATTATTTTCACTGTTACTATTATTGTTTGCACAGCTGCTTCTTCTTATGGTGATACTGCTATTTGTGTTGTTATACCTACTGTTCTTGCTACAAATGCTGTTTTATTTCAATTTTTCCTAGTGTTGTGTTTAGCTATTTGTTTGATTCAACCTTTGTCCCAGCATTGGCTAATGATTGCCAATTTGTAGTCAGCTTCTTAGAAGGTTTTCTTTCTGAAACAATGATGGCTATAGTTTTGGATATCAGTTTTTTGCCTCATCTGTTCACAGGATGGCCACATCCAATATGAAATCTGTGACCAGTACATCTACATCTACATGACTGTCCTGTAATTCACACTTAAGTGCTTGGTTGAGAGTTCATAGAACCACCTTCAGGCTATTTCTTGACTGTTCCACTCTTGAATAGCATATGGAAAAAAGGAACATGTAAAGGATTCTGTGTGAGCTCCGATTCCTCTTATTTTATTATGATGATCATTTCTCTCAATGTAGGTGGGAGTATAATAATTTGCATTTGAAGGAGAAACTTGGTGATTGAAATTTTGTGAATAAATCTTGCTGCAATGAAAAACTGATTGCTACCCCAACTCATGTATCATACTCAAGACATTTTCTCTCTTATTTCATGGTAAAACAGAACAAGGTGCTCTCCTTCAAACTTTTTCAGTGTGCTCTGTCAATCCCATCTGGTAAGGATATCACACTGCCCAGCAATACCCCAAAACAGAGTGGACAAGCATATCACAGGCACGGTTTTTAGTTGTTTTGTTTCATCTTCAAGGTGTTCTGTCAATAAAACACAGTCTTTAGTTGCAACATTTTCAATGCGATGACTCTAATTTAAGTGAGGAACAATGTCAAACTCCTTCTGGAAATCTAACAGTATGGTAGCAACTTGAGATCACCTGTTGATAGCACACATTACTTCATGTGAATAAAAAGCCATTTGTGTTTCACAGGATTGATATTTTCTGAATATGTACTGGTCATGTGACAATAGATCATTTTCTTTGAGTATTTCATAATATTCAAATACAAGCCATGTCCATAATATGGAATTTCTGAAGGGGCTGTAAATATCTCGGTAAAGTTTGTTTGCAACTTTGATTTCCATATTTACACATGATTATTTTTTAAATCATACCACTGTAGTATATTTCAGACAATGACATTTGTCATCACTTAACACTTCTGGGCTGAGATGCCGTGGTCCCTACATAACACTCTCCCCTGACGTTTTGCCTTCAACTGCGGAAGGCATGCTCCGAGGACAATCGGCGAACTGCAACGGGAGCGTGAGTGAGCGCTGTATATATTATAAACTGTCCAGAGGGCACCTCTGTCAATCACATGACGTCAGCTGTGCTATGATCTCTGATATTGCCATCTTTCTCAATTGAAATTAATTGACTGTCATGCTGTTGCTGCAATGTTGACATCCATACCTTATCCAGCTTAATGCCTTCATCTTTTCTACTAAAATTATTGCAGTGTTTGGCAATCTCAATCGCCTCTCTGTACGTTCACACATAATAATGTGACATCTTTGCTATGACAGTTGTCTCACTAAACTTTATTTCATGATCACCTTCCTGAAACACATGTACTGCTATAGCCGATTTATCAATGTGTCTGAGGTGGCAGTTCCTTTTATGTTCACGCAGACAGGTATTGACGCTTCTTTTTGTTGTGCCTATCTAGACCTTTCCACAACTGCATGGAATTTTATAGACACCTGGTGTAGCAAGAGGATGTCGTTCATCTTTTACGGATCTTAAACATTCTTTTATTTTCATGGTGGGTCTGATAACAGTTTCCACATCGTACTTGCTTAAGATTTTTCCAATACGATCAGTGACCTTACTGATAAATGGTAAGAACACTTTCCCCTTGGGTTGGTGTTGATCCTCGTCCATCCTGGTTGTCAGTCTAGGGTGTAGTGCACGATCTATCTCTCTGTTGGAACACCCATTCTTCTTGAAGGTCGCTCTGAGGTGTTCAGTCTCATCATCCAAGTGAGCTGGTTCACATATTTTGTGCACCCTGTCTATTAATGTTTTAATCACCCCTCTTTTATGTCTTTGGTGGTGGTTAGAATCTTTCTGCAGATAACGGTCAGTGTGTGTGTGTCTTTTCTGAAAACCTTATGACCCAATGATCTGTCCTCTCATTTCATTACAGTCACATCTAAGAAGTTCAGGTGACCATTAGTTTCCTTTTCTTGGATTAATACTATTCAGATGTGACAGGAAGGCATCCATTTCCTCTTCGCCATGGGTCCATATAACAAATGTATCATCTACATAAAGATATCATCTGGCTGGTCTTTTTTTTGCTGTTTGCAGCACCCATTGTTGAAAGTTCTCCATGAACAAGTTAGCCACAGATGGACTAAGAGGACTCCTCATAGCCTTCCCGTCAATCTGTTCATAAAAAACATTATTATATTGAAAATAAGTTGTTGTAAGGCAATGTCTGAATAATGCCAAAATATCACTAGGAACAATGTCCGCTATACATGTGATCGCTTAGCGGACATTGTTCCTAGTGATATTTTGGCATTATTCAGACATTGCCTTACAACAACTTATTTTCAATATAATAATGTTTTTTATGAACAGATTGGTGGGGTGGCTATGGGGAGTCCTCTTAGTCCAGCTGTGGCTAACTTGTTCATGGAGAACTTTCAACAATGGGTGCTGCAAACAGCTAGAAAAAGACCAGCCAGATAGTATCGTTATGTAGACGATACGTTTGTTATATGGACCCATGGGAAAGAGGAAATGGATGCCTTCCTGTCACATCTGAATAGTATTAATCCAAGAATTCAATTCACTATGGAAAAGGAAATTGATGGTCACCTGAACTTCTTAGATGTGACTGTAATCAAAAGAGAGGACGGATGATTGGGTCATAAGCCTTTCAGGAAAGACACACACACTGATCGTTATCTGCAGAAAGATTCTAACCACCACCAAAGACATAAAAGAGGGGTGATTAAAACATTAATAGACAGGGTACTCAAAATATGTGAACTAGCTCACTTGGATGATGAGATTGAATACCTTAGAGTGACCTTCAAGAAGAACGGGTATTCCAACAGAGAGATAGATCGTGCACTACACCCTAGACTGACAACCAGGATGGACAAGGATCGACACCAACCCAAGGGGAAAGTGTTCTTACCATTTATCAGTAAGGTCACTGATCGCATTGGAAAAATCTTAAGCAAGTACGCTGTGGAACTGTTATCAGACCCACCACGAAAATAAAAGAATGTTTAAGATCCGTAAAAGATGAATGACATCCTCTAGCTACACCAGGTGTCTATAAAATTCCATGTAGTTGTGGACAGGTCTATACAGGCACAACAAAAAGAAGCGTCAATACCCGTCTGCATGAACATAAAAGGAACTGCCACCTCGGACACACTGATAAATCGGCTGTAGCTGAACATGTGTTTCAGGAAGGTGTTCAGGAAATAAAGTTTAGTGAGGCAAGCATCAAAGCTAAGATGTCACATTATTATGCGCGAATGTACAGAGAGGTCATTGAGATTGCCAAACACTGCAATAATTTTAATATAAAAGAACAAGACATTAAGCTGGATAAGATATGGATGTCAACATTGCAGCAACAGCGTGACAATCAATTAATTTCAATTGAAAAAGTTGGCAATATCAGATATCATAGCACTGCAGACGTCATGTGACTGACAGCAGCTCCCTCTGGATGGCTTATATATACAGTGCTCACTCACGCTCCCGTTGCAGTTTGCCGATTGTCCTCAGAGCATGCCTTCCTCAGTCGAAGGCGGAAGCACACTTTCAAATTTCTTGGAGCTATTTCTGTTTCATTTTTATAAATATCATTCAACTCATTTGTTAGGACTAAACAATTGTTTATATGTACATTACTACGATCAGCAAATAGTTCTAGGTCACTTATTAGTGAAAAGGGAGGACAAGATTTGATTAAATTGGTTTCTTTTTGCTTTGAAAACTGACATGAGTTCTGCTGGTCCACAATGATGACTGTCTAGTCATATATTATTTTACTGTTTTTACTCATTGTCTGTCTACATTTGTGCTCAGAAACTTCCTCACATAGATTGACTGATATATTTTCATCACTAACCACTTGCAGCACTAGAAATCTGTTGTTCTATGTAACTGGTACAATGTCATAATTTACTCTTTTAGCAATCATTTTCTGAGAACAGTTTATGGGTTAAATCACTCATAATTATAGAGGATTTTTTGACTGTGTTCAATCTTTTGTGTGCAGATAGCTACACCATGACAAAATTACAGTTTGGAATTTTTATTGGAAGGTGATCAAGTTCATTCTTTTAAGATTTTCTATCTGTTGAATTCGAGATGCAGTTACTTAATATTTGTAATTCAGACCTATGATATTATTTCTCAAGGATCATTTTACATTCTTCACACTGTAATGATACTTCACTTAATATAGAGTGCACAGCAGCTTCACTGCAGATTTCATGCAACAGCAGAGTATTGTGTTGAGTGCTTCAGCGTTTGGATCAAACACTAATCCTGAAGACGTACCTTTAGCTGTATAGTAATTTGTGCTTTTCATTCTGTTCCGATAAGTGGCATTGCACAAACTATACTATATCGTACATGTTAATGCTGGAATGACTACAAAGTAATTACTTTTGAAAGTTAATTATATGCCCAAAGTTCTCTGTGTGGCAAACACTCACACTGTCTCTGGTTTATGAACACATTAATACTTACTTCAAAGACAACAATGACCTCTTACATTTTGAGTGTTTCGGTGTAGAATTTTGAAGTAATCTTTGCAGGGACCTCTTAAAAACATTTTCTTATACATATTATCTTCCTTCCTACCTCATAGACCCATAAATTTACAAATATAAGATACAATAGACTACTTCCACTCTCTCATGAAAGAGCATGAATAGTCAGCTGCCTATGAATATGACTTTAGACAAGCAAGAATTAAATTAAATCCTATATTATAATTCAAATGTTAATATGTTATAAAGAGGACTGAAAAGTATATGGTTTATGAATGGAACAAATATTAACAAACCTGGTATGATAGGTGTGATTAATCCTCCATAACGAACTCCATATGGAAACCACAGATGCATTAGTTCACCAACAATGCGGCCTAGAGCAGCACCAATTTTGAACACTGGGATGAAGCTGCCAGCTGGCACTGGTATTGTTGAGGCAATTATTGAGAATATGAACTGTTTGCAAAAAGAAAGGGAAATGTGAGTGTTCAGTAAAAATAAATAACACAGAATCAAATATTCTATTTCAGTGCACATCAAGAAATTCATTTTTCCATGTTTACATTGATCAGATAGTGTATTAGTCCACTGGCGGTCAAAAGAAATTTTATACACTTCAACTCCATGCAACAACACATATTGTTTCTTTCATTTCAGGAGCAGGTTCAACACTTTATCACAAGCCATTGTATATTTTATGTTTTAGAATTTTTTTCTTTGTAGAAGTAGTGTGTTCAAAATGGATGGGACACGAAAAGAAAATTAGTTATTCAAACCATCACACATTGGAATAGAAGACTTCAAGTCTACCATTCATTCTGGGAAAAATAATTTCCAGAATTACGGCCAGTTCCAGGAAATGTATATAAAGCAAGGTGTACCTTATGTGTTGGAAAAGCTGGTGAGGAATTTTCAATTTCACATGGCAGTGTAACTGATGTTAGGCATCATTTTAACAGTGTCAAACACAAACACACACGCATAACATTAGTAAAAACCGCACTGATGAAAAGTCTCTACAAGGTGACTCTGTTGAAGCAGACAATGTATATAGTAGGTGCATGCTAATTTTAACATTTGTGATTTTCAAGGTAATAATAGACCCGTTTAGGCAATTATAAAAAGATGCTAGTATTAGTGCTTCTTCCTTTGTTTCCAGATAATGGCATCTGAGGATACATTTGTGTTTCACACAGTTAAGCATCATCTTAGCTATGCCAGCACTGACTGCAATGTAAAAATATCTTCTCAATTATTCTTGGATTTCACAAATGCAAATAAAATCATGTATGGTAAAACAAAATGTGAGGCATTAATTACTGGTGTTTTGGGACCAAATAGCATCAATAATTTAACTCAGAAGTTGGAGCATAACAAGTTTTTTGGTGTGGGGCTTGATGCTTCCAACAAAGGTAATCAAAAGTTTTATCTTATTTGTGTAATGTTCTTTGATGTGTTCCAAGCAGGTGTGTCCCACAAAATTCTAGATTTCCATGAGGACTCTGATGAATATGCATCTGCTGTCTCTGAACAGATCTTGAAAAGGATTGCAGAACATGAGTTTAATTTGTCCCAGGTTTCAAGTTTTATTGGAGATAATACAAATGCAATCTATGTTTATATTCACTTAAAAAAGGAAAATTGTGGTAGAGTGAAATAAGACTGATAGGCACATATAGTCCACAACTGGTGAAAATCTGGTATGGACACTATGTCAGAAGATGTTGAAATGTTGGTAATTAAGACTTTCAACTATTTCTCAGAGTCAGCTAAGAGGGTATCTCAGTTGAAAGATTTCTTTCAGTTTGTTGATACAGAACACGATGTTTTGTTGAGACATGTTCCTACAAGGTGGTTAAACCTAAAGGCTGCCATTGAAAGATTGTTGAAAAATCTTCCTGTTATTATGTCACACTTTTCTAGTGCAGATGATTGCTTCAGCTTCATTAACAACAATTTGATAGGTGTGTCTGGTTCAGGAAAACAACTTATTTTAGTGGTAGTATATCTATAATTTTCCGTGCATTTAACTGACTTTTTTTGAATGGTGTATGCAACTCAGAAAAAAATGAACTGACAATTTGTGAAGTATACTGTTTAATGAAGAAAGTAAAAATGGAGTTAGAACATAGGATAAATGATTTTTTTTTTTTTTTTTTTTTTTTTTGTTATAAGGTGCAACAGTTACTAGACAAATTGGAGGACTTGATCCCAGGTGAAAAACACAACTGGAAGAATGCAGACATATATATGAAGTTTGTCTGAAATATTTAAATAAATGATTTGATTTTGATGAGAGTAATGTTTTGTCCTTAATGGATTGCATATAACTTGATAAAAAACCTGTGTTTCAAAATAGTTTGAAATTACCCGAATCACTTTGTATTGTTGATTTCCTTAGTGTAGGTAATATGTATTCAGAGGTCACTATGGTTTCTGATTTGTTTTGGGGGAAAGGGAATGAGCATTTAAAAGCAAAGTTAGCTACTATGACAATACCACAGAGATGGGTCTACATTATAGAAATGATTGGCACATCAAAATTGTGCAGTGTTATACCGGAGAGGGACTAGATGGAACTATGAGAACATAGAATATGTGAGCAGTAAAGGTAAAGTGATTTATGAGAGGAAGATTCAGAGAGAGCTCATGAAACAAATGCATCATAAATTAATGAACAAAAGAAAATCAGAATGTCACCGGATAGCAACAATGATTCCACTACAGACAGTACCAATACTTGAAATCAAGTTGGTTGCAGGCCATGGAAACTAATGACAGATTGCACTTCTGGCCGCTCTCTTGGTCCTTCCATCTGGAGAATATACACCCTTCACAAAACATGGTGAGGAGCAACATGAGAAGGACATTTGCTCAATGAAGACTGCTTGCACCCTCTGCATGATGTGCTTCTAGAATCTGGCTGCTCTCTATGGGACATCAACTTTGCATTGATCTATAGACTCATAATTCCTGTACTACTAACAACTTTTGCAAGGACACACAGACTTTTTTGTCTTATTCTTCCACAGTCTATCTTGCTAGATTATGCCAACTTAGCACATTCAAGATTTTGTGAGTTTTTAATTTCTCCAGTGGTTGCTTTAATTCAGAGTTCATAAAGGCTGTGCATGCTGGTACACACATTACTAGTGTGTACAAAAGTGGCACAGGATTCTGGCCACAGTTCAGAGCACAGTATGTGAACCCATACTGCATTCAGTGAAGAAAAACATGAATCCTGCATTTGTTAAGCTTTGGCAGAAGCAATGAACACTGCATCAGCAACACGTGTATCAAAATCAACAGCAACCAGCCTGTTTGGAATAGTGGATGGAGACACTAGTCAAGCTAATACAACAACTTCTGGTACAAGCAGCAGAGCTGGTACACCAACTACCACAACTTGCACCTTTCCAGCCAGATGCAGAAGACTGAAACAGCTACTATCAATGCCTCTCCATTCCCTACTGAGCATGTAAAATTATGGCACTGCTTTGCAAAAATTCTGTCTACTAATTCTAAGTTGATGAATTTCCTTTGCAAACTTAATGTGGTGTCACCGCCAGACACCACACTTGCTAGGTGGTAGCCTTTAAATCGGCCGCGGTCCGTTAATATACGTCGGACCCGCATGTCACCACTATTAGTGATTGCAGACCGAGCACCGCCACACAGCAGGTCTAGAGAGACTTCCTAGCACTCGCCCCAGTTGTACAACCGACTTTGCTAGCGATGGTTCACGGACAAAATACACTCTTATTTGCCGAGACGACAGTTAGCATAGCCTTCAGCTATGTCATTTGCTACGACCTAGCAAGGCGCCATTAGCAGTTACTATTGATATTATGAATCATGTACAGTCAAGAGCGACACTCATCATTAATGGATTAAAGTTAAGTATTCCACCCGCTATGTCCGTTTTTTCTAAATTCTAATTTCCTTGACCTGTTCTAGACCTCATGCCAGCCTGCGTGAGCTAAAACGCGTGCCTTTCAGCTTCCTCTCATAACACGGTGTTGGTTCTCCTGCCAACCCACAACATTGGCGACAAGGCCACATTGCGTTCTTAACTATACTGGCCTGATTTACTTATGTAATGGCTTCGCCACCATCTCCAGATGTACTGTCCGAATTTTATCGCTTACAGAATCAGCAGACGCAGGCCTTACTGTATGCCTTTGGACAGCTCGTCCAGGGTCAATGTGCAAAGAAAAACGATGTGGCAGCCGCCGCTCCACTGCTAATGCAGCCACAAAACGCAGTTGCACCACCTTTTCGTCCTTTTGATGCTGCACTGGAAAGCTGGACGGAGTGGTCACACCAATTTGGATTCCATCTCGCCATCTACAGAATTCAAGGTAACAAGCGGCAGCCTTTTTTGTTGTCCTCCGTAGGGGTGCACACATACCGTGTGATAGTCAAATTATTTCCCAGATGCTCCACTGCTAATGCAGCCACTAAACGCAGTTGCACCACCTTTTCGTCCTTTTGATGCTGCACTGGAAAGCTGGACGGAGTGGTCACACCAATTTGGATTCCATCTCGCCACCTACAAAATTCAAGGTAACGAGTGGCAGCCTTTTTTGTTGTCCTCCGTAGGGGTGCACACGTGCCATGTGATAGTCAAATTATTTCCCAGACGCGCCGTAGCAACTCTGTCCTACGACGAAATTTTGTCTGCATTAGATGCATATTTCAAAGAATCAGTCAATGTAGTTGCCAAACGGTATACCTTCTTTCGTACAAAACGTACGGCAGGTCAGACTAATAGGGAGTGGGTTGCAACCTTGCAAGGCCTTACTAGGGATTGTGCTTTTGAGTGTCAATGTGGACTCCCTTATTCAGATACTATGGTGCATGATAGAATTGCACAGAACGTTTCTGATGTTTGTATATGGGAACAGATTTTGAAACTAGTCAATCCCTCCCTTCAACAAGTGACGGACATATTGGATTGGCAGGACACACTTGACTTTGCTCAGGAATCATTTGAAACTTCGCCACCCGTGTGTCAGGTTAACTGGCCCGCCGGGCGAGCTGCATGGAACAGTAAACAGTCCTCGCGCCCGGCCGCGCCGCTGCCGCCAGGCTCTCAGCCACGTGTACCGCACCGGCAAGCAAATGCAGTGCTAAAATCATGCCCGCAGTGTGCTACTAGACATTCGCGTGCCCATCACGCCAAGCTATTTGCTTTTTCTGTAATAAAAAAGGACATGTTCAAAGTGTTTGCCAGAAAAAGCTCAGATCGGAAGCTCAAAACCATTCCAGGCCCTTTTCTTCGCGCCGGAATCGGAATCGAACCAAGGATACTCAGGCTCGCGACACTTCGTCCATGGAAATTCATATAGTTCATGCCACTCCGCCCAGTGCCACTCTCACTAACAGTGACTGTGTTCGTCCCACAAATAGTGTGCGTTGACATCGCAGGAACTCCCATCAAGTCGCAAGTGATTTTGTACCAGTGTCAGTTCACGCTGCACGAGACAGTTGCTCTTGTTGTCAGCAGGACAATAAACTTTTTGTCAACTTGGACATTAACGGCAAAGTGATACCATTCCAGCTCGATACCGGGGCAGCAGTTTCACTGATCAATCAAGACACTTACGAACTGCTGGGCACACCTCCGTTGCATGCCGCAACTGTTAAGTTAACTACCTATTCAGGTCACAAGATCCCTGTGTTAGGACAGTGCAGCCTTGTTGCAACATACAAGGGACAAACAAAACTTATGTCATTTTACGTCCTTCGTTCTTCTTCTGCAGTGAACTTGTTTGGTTTCGATTTATTTCAGTTGTTTAACTTGTCTATAGTAAATCAGGTCCTATCAGTGAACCAGACTGTGCCTTCCAACAGTGTTTCTCTTCTATGTGAAGAATATGCAGACATTTTTGCACCAGGCCTCGGTTGCGCTAAGAACTATAAAGCACATTTGGAACTGAAAGTAAATGTGCAACCAAAATTTTTCAGAGCGCGCAATGTTCCCCACGCATTGCGTGATGAGGTCGCAAAAACATTACATGATTTGGAATCACAAGGTGTAATTGAACGTGTGCAGGCTTCTCTCTGGGCATCACCCTTAGTAATTTTGCCAAAACCTTCTGGAAAATTGAGACTTTGTGTGGACTTCAAGGCAACAGTGAATCCACAACTAGTGACTGCAACTTTTCCTTTACCCCGCCTGGCAGATCTTTTTGACAAACTGTGCCCGGGTAAATATTTTTCGAAGTTGGACCTAGCAGATGCGTACTTGGAAATACCGGTGGACGAAGAATCCCAGCGCATTTTGGTGGTTAACACGCATCTTGGTTTGTATCGATTCAAACGACTGCCATTCAGGTGTGCATCTGCCCCTGCATTGTTTCAGCAATATCTAGAAACTGTTTGTGCGTCGGTCCCTACTGCAGCAAACTATCTGGACGATATTGTGATCTCCGGAAAGACGGAAGAAGAACATTTAGCCAATCTCAGAACATTATTTCAGGTCTTGCGACAAAATGGTCTTCGCTTGCGGAAGGACAAATGTGTGTTTTTTGCTCATGACTTGCCCTACCTGGGACATGTACTCAATGCCCAAGGCATACATCCCAGTCCAGAGCACCTCCGTGCCATACAAGACTTGCCTTCGCCACATAATTTGAAGCAGCTACAGAGTGTGCTGGGAAAAATTAACTATTATCATCGCTATGTTCCACAGGCCTCTTCCATTTCAGCTCCGCTTCATCGCTTATGCCGAAAAGGTGTTCCGTTCGTCTGGACGACGGAATGCAAACACGCCTTTCACCAGTTGAAATCAGCGTTGCTTTCCAATACTTGCCTTATGCGATTCGATCCCCAGAAGCCCCCTTTGTTGATGGTGGATGCATCGGATTTCGGGATCGGTGCTGTGCTTGCGCACAAAGATGGATCGCACGATCGTCCTATTGCCTTTGCATCCAAATTGCTCTCGTCTGCACAAAGAAATTATTCACAGATCAAGAAAGAAACATTGGCTCTCGTATTTGGTGTTACAAAGTTTCATGATTTCTTGTATGGTCATCACTTTACCATCCTCACAGACCACAAACCTTTGACATCGCTTTTTCAACCGACCAAGCCTGTACCTCCATGTACAGTGCAGAAATTCATTCGCTGGTCTATTTTCCTCTCGCAGTACCACTACGATATCTTGTATCGGTCCACTGCTCAGCACGGAAATGCTGATGCGTTGTCCCATTTGCCTGTTGCTGAGGATAGAGCATTCGATTCCTCCGAACTTGCTTGCATGTTCATTGATTCGGAAACCAATGACGTGGTCGAATCGTTTCCGATTGATTTTCATCGTGTAGCTACAGCCACAGCTGCCGACCCTGTCCTTGCTACCATTCTGCGTTTTGTTGCTGCGCAATGGCCCTTGTCGAAGTCATGGATCGGGGATCCATTGGTTCACCGATTTTTTGCTCACCAGGAGAGACTTTTTGTACGATGTGGTGTTTTGCTGTTGCGTTCGGATAATGATCAGTCCAGGGTTGTGGTCCCACGTTCGTTACAGTCCTCTGTCTTACAGCTTCTCCACCAAGGACATTGGGGTATAGTGCAAACGAAACAACTTGCTTGTCAGCACTGTACTTGGTTCAGAATCGACGCCGCGATTACGAATATGTGCTCTTCTTGCAGGGTGTGTGCCAAACAACAAGCAGCACCACCGCAGAAATTCTTTGCATGGCCAAATGCCACTTCCCCTTGGCAACGCTTACACATAGATTTTGCTGGTCCATTCTGGAATGCTCGATGGTTGGTTGTGGTAGATTCATTCAGTAATTTTCATTTTGTTGTCCGGATGTCTTCCACAATGTGATCTGCCACCATCCAAGCGGTATCTGCTATCTTTTGCATTGAAGATCTTCCACAGACTATTGTTTCCGGCAATAGCCCACAATTCATGTCCGCAGAATTTCAGTCATTCTGCAAGGCCAATTGTATTCAACATCTGACATCCACGCCGTTTTCGCCACAGTCAAACGGTGCCGCTGTACGATTGGTCAGGACTTTCAAGTCACAGATGTTGAAGTTGAAAGAGTCGCATTCTTGGGAGGATGCGTTATTGCTCTTTTTGTCCTCGTATCGGTCTCAGCCCCGAGATGGTCGCTCGCCGGCTGAGTTGCTTCACGGTCGCCCTCATCGCACCTTGATGTCTTTGCTACATCCGCCGCATCAGGTTCCTGTGCAGCGGCAGACAACTGCTTTTGCCCCAGGCGACGTTGTCTAGTACCGCCACTATCGAGGTTCACGGCGTTGGCTCGAAGGGCGCATTCTTCGCTGCCTCAGCCGCGCTATGTATCTGGTTTTGGGGGCCTCTGGTGAGGTGCGTTGGCATCTCAATCAGCTGCGCCTCTGTCGTTGCATGGGATCTGCCGCTCCCCGTCTGCTTTCAGCGATGGTGCCGTCCGGTCAGCGCCCTGGGGACCCATCTACTGGCTCGCCTCAGCCACAGGTGTTACCGACACTGTCTTCCATTTTTCCCCATGGCGATGCGCCGCCGCCGCCTGTTCTCCCGCCGGCGACGCCCGCAGTGGACGCGCCACTGCAACCGCCGGGCGCCTCCCTGGGTCACGCGCCGCCGATCGCTTCCCGTGACCAGTTGTCCTCCGCCATGGAACTCTTGCCCGCTCTGGACCATATGTCGTCTCCGCCCGTCGGGTGCCCCGGCCCGATGGAGATTCGACCCTTCGGCCCCTCCTGTCTCTCTGCAGGCGCATACACCGCATGTTGGTGTGCACCCTGGAGGAGGTGTGGATGTGGGAGGAAAGATTGAGGACTTTTATTAAGGATAGGAGTTGACGGGTGTGTTCATTTGCTGAGTTGATGTGTAGGTGAAGGATTAGGTGGGTGAGGGCAATGGATTGTTCAGTTTGGAACTGGTATAGGGACTGATGGAAAGAAGGGTTGCAGCCAGAGATGGGAACTTTAAGTGTGAGGCCTTTGGGGGTTATGCCAAATGTCAGACAAGCCTGAGAAAATAAAATATGCGAGCGTAATCTGGCTAGGGTGAAGGCATGTTTGCGGAGGGAATGTAAATAAAACTTAATGGGGTCGTTGTGGGGGTGTTGTGAGGGTGACATGGTATTAGAAGGTGGAATGTGTAACATGAGGTTGAAATGAAAATGAAAGATAAAAATATATGGGGAGAGATAAGGGTGAACTAGAAAGTAACTGGAGATCTGGTATGAAAAAAGGTGAAAAAGTGTTGGTTAAGTTGATCCTGTGGTGAACTTGGGTTGGTAGACAGCGATGTGCATGAAGGTTAGGTGGTTGTGTTGCCGCTAAAACACTTGCCTCTCAATCCTTCTTAAAAAACCTTAATACTACTCCCAACATCACCACTGCTGAAGCCCAGGCTATCCGTGATCTGAAGGCTGACCGGTCCATTGTCATTCTTCCGGCGGACAAGGGTTCCACGACCGTGGTACTTGATCGTCGGGAGTATGTGGCTGAGGGGCTGCGTCAGCTTTCAGACAACACTACATACAAAGTTTGCCACGGTAATCCCATTCCTGATGTCCAGGCGGAGCTTCAAGGAATCGTCAGAACCTTAGACCCCCTACAAAACCTTTCACCTGACTCCATCAACCTCCTGACCCCACCGACACCCCGCACCCCTACCTTGTACCTTCTTCCTAAAATTCACAAACCCAATCATCCCAGCCGCCCCATTGTAGCTGGTTACCAAGCCCCCACAGAACGTATCTCTGCCTACATAGATCAACACCTTCAACCCATTACGTGCAGTCTCCCATCCTTCATCAAAGACACCAACCACTTTCTCGAACGCCTGGAATCCTTACCCAATCCGTTACCCCCAGAAACCATCCTTGTAACCATTGATGCCACTTCCTTATACACAAATATCCCGCACGTCCAGAGCCTCGCTGCGATGGAGCACTTCCTTTCACGCCGATCACCTGCCACCCTACCTAAAACCTCTTTCCTTATTACCTTAGCCAGTTTCATCCTGACCCACAACTTCTTCACTTTTGAAGGCCAGACATACCAACAATTAAAGGGAACAGCCATGGGTACCAGGATCGCCCCTTCGTACACCAACCTATTCATGGGTCGCTTAGAGGAAGCCTTCTTGGTTACCCAGGCCTGCCAACCCAAAGTTTGGTACAGATTTATTGATGACATCTTCATGATCTGGACTCACAGTGAAGAAGAACTCCAGAATTTCCTCTCCAACCTCAACTGCTTTGGTTCCATCAGATTCACCTGGTCCTACTCCAAATCCCATGCCACTTTCCTTGATGTTGACCTCCACCTGTCCAATGGCCAGCTTCACACGTCCGTCCACATCAAACCCACCAACAAGCAACAGTACCTCCATTACGACAGCTGCCACCCATTCCACATCAAACGGTCCCTTCCCTACAGCCTAGGTCTTCGTGGCAAACGAATCTGCTCCAGTTCGGAATCCCTGAAGCATTACACCAACAACCTGACAACAGCTCTCGCATCCCGCAACTACCCTCCCGACCTGCTACAGAAGCAAATAACCAGAGCCACTTCCTCATCCTCTCAAACCCAGAACCTCCCACAGAAGAACCACAAAAGTGCCCCACTTGTGACAGGACACTTTCCGGGACTGGATCAGATTCTGAATGTGGCTCTCCAGCAGGGATACGACTTCCTCAAATCCTGCCCTGAAATGAGATCCATCCTTCATGAAATCCTCCCCACTCCACCAAGAGTGTCTTTCCGTCGTCCACCTAACCTTCGTAACCTCTTAGTTCATCCCTATGAAATCCCCAAACCACCTTCCTTACCCTCTGGCTCCTACCCTTGTAACCGCCCCCGGTGTAAAACCTGTCCCATGCACCCTCCCACCACCACCCACTCCAGTCCTGTAACCCGGAAGGTGTACACGATCAAAGGCAGAGCCACGTGTGAAAGCACCCACGTGATCTACCAACTGACCTGCCTACACTGTGACGCATTCTATGTGGGAATGACCAGCAACAAACTGTCCATTCACATGAATGGACACAGGCAGACAGTGTTTGTTGGTAATGAGGATCACCCTGTGGCTAAACATGCCTTGGTGCACGGCCAGCACATCTTGGCACAGTGTTACACCGTCCGGGTTATCTGGATACTTCCCACTAACACCAACCAATCCGAACTCCGGAGATGGGAACTTGCTCTTCAATATATCCTCTCTTCCCGTTATCCACCAGGCCTCAGTCTCCACTAATTTCAAGTTGCCGCCACTCATACCTCACCTGTCATTCAACAACATCTTTGCCTCTGCACTTCTGCCTCGACTGACATCTCTGCTCAAACTCTTTGTCTTTAAATATGTCTGCTTGTGTCTGTATATGTGTGGATGGATATGTGTGTGTGTGCGAGTGTATACCTGTCCTTTTTTCCCCCTAAGGTAAGTCTTTCCACTCCCGGGATTGGAATGACTCCTTACCCTCTCCCTTAAAACCCACATCCTTTCGTCTTTCCCTCTCCTTCCCTCTTTCCTGATGAGGCAACAGTTTGTTGCGAAAGCTTGAATTTTGTGCGTATGTTTGTGTATCTATCGACGTGCCAGCGCTTTCGTTTGGTAAGTCACATCATCTTTGTTTTTTTTATATATATATATATATATATATATATATATATATATATATATATATATATATATAGACACACACAATAGATGGTGCTTTAAGATGTAAATGGGGTCAGCTACAGATGACAGATGAATTGCAGTACAACAGCTATGGTTTGAGCTGCACATTACAACACCCATACTGTTCAATGAACATGATTGCACAAGTTTGGTAGTCAACAGTTGTGGCACTGTTAGGTGCCTATCCACCACAGCAGGGTAGTAGCACATCAGACGTTAAAAATTGGTTTTTAATTGGGATGAAGCCAGAAACCACATAAAAACACAAATGAAATTTGTTTCAAATTGTAATGAGAGTGGCACAAGACAGTCCAATATGCTGCCCACTGTTTTCTGCCACAAGCTGAAATCAAGAAACAGCATCTTTTACAACAGATCAAAGTGTCTCAGATGTTACATTCAGAATGTGTTGCTGAGTGCATGTCTTCAATTCAGCAACATTCATAATTGGAGCACTAAACATAACATCTTTCAGATAACCCCACAGCCAGAGGTCACATGGATTAAGATCAGGTGATCTGGACAACCAGACTCTAAGGAAATGGTAGCTGATAATTTTAACAGTTATGAAATGACCCTGCAGCAGCCACTTCATTGGCCATGCAGTTTGCAAGGTCCACCATCTCAGACAAAAATGATACTTCCCACACATCCACACTGCTGGAGGGCTGGGATGACATTGGCATGCAGAAGACTCTCACAGCATTTACCAGTAACAGTACAGGTAACAGGACCTGCACTACTCATCTCATCCAAAAAATATGACCCAATGATAAATGATGCCGTCAACCCTCTCCACATAGTCACCTTTGAAGAATGAAGCGGTACCAAATGATGTGCATGTGGATTTTCCATTGCCCGTATTCTGTGTATTGACATCTCCTTTGAGATGGAAATGGGCACTATCTGTCCACAGAACGTTCAGTGACCATTCATTGTCCACTACCATGTGGGCAAGAAATTACAGTGCACACATTTATCTTGCTGGCAGGCCAGCAGGAAGTAACTTCTAAACAGGGCTGGAAAGTAGTACAGGTCACACCAAAATTCAAGAAAGGAAATTGGAGTAACCCATTGAAAAACAGACCCATACCACTGACCTCAATTTGCAGTAGTATCCTGGAGCCTATACTGTACTCGAACATTATGAACTGCCTTGAAGAAAATGGCTTATTGGTACATAACCAACACTGATTCAGAAAATATCATTCTTGTGCAACACAGCTAGCTCTTTATTCCCATGAAGTAATGAGTGCTGTCGACAAGGGATCTCAGATCGATTCCATATTCCTAGATTTCCAGAAGGCTTTTGATACTGTTCCTCACAAGCGACTATTAATCAAACTGCATGCATATGGAGTATTGTCTCAGTTGTGTGACTGGATCTGTGATGTCCTCTCAGAAAGGTCACAGTTTGTCGTGATAGATGGTAAATCATCGAGAAGAACAGATGTGATATCTGGCATTCTGCGAGGTAGTGTCATAGGCCCTCTGCTGTTCCTGATTTACATAAATGATCTAGGTGATAATCTGAGCAGCCCCCTTAGATTGTTTGCAGATGATGCAGTATCTTACCATCTAGTAAAATCATCAGATGATCAATTCCAATTAGCAAATGATCTAGAGAGAATTTGTGTATGGTGCGAAAAGTGGCAATTGGCACTAAACAAAGAAAAGTGCAGGGTCATCCATATGGGTACTAAAAGAAATCCGATAAATTTTGGGTATACAATAAATCACACAAATCTAAGGGCTGTCAATTCGACTACATACCTACGAAATACAGTTACAAGCAACTTAAATAGGAAAGACCACATAGATAATATTGTGGGGAAGGCAAAACAGAGGATGAGCTTTGTTGGCAGAACACTAAGAAGATGCGACTAACCCACTAAAGAGACAGCCTACATTACACTTGTCTGTCCTCTGCTGGAATACTGCTGCATGGTGTGGGATCCTTACAAGGTAGGATTGACAGAGGAAATCGAAAAAATGCAAAGAAGGGCAGCCCATTTCGTCTTATCGCGCAATAGGGGTGAGAATGTCACTGATATGATAAGTGAGTTGTGGTGGCAGTCACTGAAACAAAGGGGGTTTTCTTTGCGGTGAGATCTATTTACGAAATTTCAACCACCAACTTTCTCTTTTGAGTGTGAAAATATTTTGTTGACACCCACCTACATAGGGGCAAATGATCATCGTAATAAAATAAGAGAAATCAGAGCTTAAACGGAAAGATTTAGGTGTTCCTTTCCCCCATGTGCCATTCAAGAGTGGAATGGTACAGAAGTAGTATGAAAATGGTTCGATGAACCCTCTGCTAGGCACTCAAGTGTGAATTGCAGAGTAACCATGTAGATGTAGATGTAGACTTTTTATCGACAGCAATGCTGGATGTTTTTTCAGATTTTATGCATCGTGCTTTCAGGTATATGTCCAAAGTACGGGCAATTCCCCATGCACTGCACGTTTCCACACCACCACATGACCACACTTGCAATGCTGGGGCCATATCTCTGACTGCATTCCTCCCTCTGCCACATAGCACTACAAAAGAATTTGTCTTTTCAAATTTTGTAATCATTTTCTCCAGCTCATTAACAAACAATGGACCAAATCCTTTTTTCATACCTTCAATGTCCAGAACGTCTGCAGGACTACTGGCAAACAATCACTGTTCTTGTAAAAGAGCTTTACTAGCAGTGTGTGGTCCTTCATGGAGACAGTCATGTTGGGTGTCTTGAATGCAAACTGAAGAACAGCCAAGTGTCACGTGTCTGCTAGTGTACACACTGATACTTGCAGTACTGTCTATTGGTCACATTTTCATTAATTTTTTTTGTTATGTGATGCTTTCCTCTGCATCAATAATGTGCTGTTCAAATCTGACATCTTTCTGAGAAGTGTTTCTTTTTCTGCAGCTTTTTGAATATTGGTCACATTTTCATTAATTTTTTTTGTTATGTGATGCTTTCCTCTGCATAAATAATGTGCTGTTCAAATCTGACATCTTTCTGAGAAGTGTTTCTTTTTCTGCAGCTTCTTGAAACTAGAACTTTAAATATGGACATCCTGTATTTGTCATCCCTAGCTGTTATTCCACTGATCTGAATTATATTGTTCTTCATGAGGCAGTCTCCACTAACTGAAACTTATTCCAAAGGCTATCAGACTATTTCAGTGCAGTGTGACAACAACCATGGCTGAAGTGATTAAAAAAAACCATTTGCCACATGGCCTCACAAGGAATCCCTTGAATTTGAGGTTGTAAGTTCAACCCATAGTAAGGTTCATTTGAAAGTGTTGTGTTAATAATTATGAAAGGAAAAATATTAGCTGCTAATGATTCACCATGTGCATCAAGAAGGCAACAGAAAACGAGTGTTCAGGATGAGCAAAGATCAAGCTTCTACATTATGTATGTATTATACTTCACAAAATGGAGATTTTTGACATACAAGAAATGTTAAAAACAAACCATTAACTTGCACCATCAACACCAAATGAAAACTGGTGCACCGCAGTCATCACAAAGGATTGCACCATCAAAATTGAAGGCAAACTCTTTGTGAGTTACAAACCATGCAGGATATTCAGCTAGGTATCCACTCTTAAGGAATGCATACAGAATCGTATTGGTGTAATGGGGTGATGAGAACTGATGGAGTGTGATGGCATGCAACCAAATGCAAAACAGAGTGTCATGAAGCTTATTGTGTAACTGGCTATTCTTTAAGGTATAGCTGCAGATAGTGTGATAACATGTTTTGTAGGCATGGAAAAAACAAACATCCAGAGACTGAACTTGTCCAGTGGTTCCAGATGGTGTGAATTGCAATGTCACACACATTTCAGTAGGGATAGTTTTCTCTAAGGGAGTATGATTTTCATATGCAGACCAGGAATCAAGCAGAATCAAGTTATTTTGACCAGCTATAGGTGAAAAGCAATGCTTATACCATAGTTATAGTTCTCTTATACCCATTTTCTCACTCTTGCTTGCTGTGATGTAAATATTCCTTACTGCCCTTGCACGACCATGCACACAAGAAAGAATCATAGGAGGCAGAGCGCCGCCAACTTCTCACAGCACAATAAATAACTTTCCAGCCAATTTACCAACCACATTAACAGTCAGCATAATTGTAAATGAATGCATGAAGGCACTGACGTTAGCTGATTTCGATACAACTCTTTGTACCTCTTATTTCCAGAGTTCCTTTCAATTCATTTCCTCTTCAAATCCTGACTTGGTTGGAGTTGAAAACAAATTCCTTACTGAATGATGGGATAAGTTTGTTTACCTCACCTACAAATTTTTTGGCTGATTCCACAATCTGATGTGCATTGTCAGATTGACGCTTCGTTTGAAATTTCATTCTCTAAGTGTTCCAACTCTGTAGCACTGTTTGAAGTCATGTTACCATCCACTGCTTTCCTAGAAATCACTCTAATCTATGCCATGTACAACACGATATGTGTAACGTAGTAGGTCACTATTATGCACATCCTGTAAATTGTATCAAGCATACTTGAAACTTGCAAATACCAGGTTTTGTAGCAAGTGTGCCTTGTTCTCTCTCTCATAGCCATAGTTTTTCTTATCCACTACATGATCATATTGCTGCAGGCCTATTCAAAGTGTTTTTTACTATGCTGTGGATAATCTTCCATGTACATAATTATGTTTAGAATCCTCTACTTGGGCAACAATTGTCTTATACTACATTTCACTGGAGATAGGATTTGTGGCTCCCTGTCCTACAAGGATGATGATCTACATGGTTCGACACCTGTTACAGTATTGCTTTCACTTGTTTAGTATGTATCGTCATCACTGTACTCCTCATGTACACTGTCCACACAGTCGAGCATATACAACACTACACATTCCACAGACTCATGTTGCAGAAACACTAATATTTCATCTGACACATCTTGCTCACTCGGTGAAATTCCTTGAGTTCTTTTCTGATTATATGTCAACTCTGGCAACTGTTGTTGTAGATATAATGTAATGTTTTCTTTGTATATTGTTGTTATTGTCTGCTTTGTATCAATACCACTAGCACTGTAGTGTTGTTGTGGATAACTTATTGACTAAGCAGTTCAACTACTCTCTGCAGCCTCCTGCTGTGCTCACCACTGGATACCTCCAACCCCACTCACTGTTCCATTAGCAGCCAACATTATGGTTGCATGATAAACAATGCATGGGGCACAAACATTATTGGCCTTTTGTGACCTCACACTCAAGGGGTTCCTTGTCAGGCCACCATCAACACTTATATGTTAATTTGTGGGCTGGAACTGTATAAAATCATATAAAAAGGGAATTTATTTGATTCCATCCTGTTTGAGCAATTACCTGATGTTCAATTGTGATGTACTACCACAGGTTAGGTTAGGTTAGGTTATTAATATCTGTGAGGACTTGAACATAAGAGACTCATCGTATAGATATTTGTTGTTGGAAACAGAGGTCCTGTCCAATGACCAGAGTGAATGCTGATCCTCACACACATGTATTTTTTCCATTGGGGATAAATGAAGCCATTGGTGCAGGAAACCCCAGTAGAAACTGAAGAGGATCTTGTTGGTAGGACTCTAGGTGCCTGTCTCGTTTTACAACACACAACACAGATATTTGAGACAGTGTAGAAAAATTTTATTTGCTTTTGTGATGCATCCATTGACATGTGGCCATTGCTTTGAACTGTTTCTATAAGCTTAAACTTTTAGTGTAGAGTGTGAGTTATTTATATCAATAAAAAAGTAAATATGACTTGCAACTATTACTTCTACATACCAAAATACTCTGTTTAGGATATTCTACCATGTGCATGTTATTGACATAAAGATTTGGGAAACCTGAAAATTCCCACACAATACATTTTATCTCCAGATGGATGGATAAATAATTGAAAAATAAATGACAAAAGTGTTCTGTTTTAACTCAGGCACATTGTACTGTTCATTATATCACTCTGTGTTTGTCCTGTTTCATTGATCCTATCATTCCAAATTTCTAAGTGTCTACATAACAAATGGAAAACTTACTCAAATGTTTATATCCATGACAAATTGTATATACATAAAAGTGTTACCGTTCTGTAAGTATAATACACACATCAAAAAAAGTTTTGCATCACCTCGGTTCCGATAGTTCCGGAACCTGTACAGAAAATTGGAACAGAGATCAACATAAACATCATTTCCGCCCTTTTTATTGCTTATGAAAACCACACATTACATGTTGTACCGCCATACAGAGAGACCTTCAGAGGTGCTGGTCCAGAATGTTGTACACAGTGGTAACTCTAATACCCAGTAACACATCCTCTTGCATTGATGCTTACCTGTATTCGTCATGGCATACTATCCACAAGTTCATCAAGGCACTGTTGGTCCAGATTGTCCCACTCATCAATGGCGATTCGGCATAGATCCCTCAGAGTGGTTGGTGGGTCATGTCATCCATAAACAGCCCTTCTCAATCCATCCTAGGTATGTTTGATAGGCTTCATGTCTGGAGAACATGCTGGCCACTCTAGTTGAATGATGTCATTATCCTGAATGAAGTCATTCACAAGATGTGCATGATGGGAGCATGAATTGTCATCCATGAAGATGAATGCCACTCCGATACGCTGCTGATATGGTTGCACTATTGGTCACAGGCTGGCATTCATGTAACGTACAGCCATTATGGTGCCCTCCATGACCACCAGCGGCGTATGTCGGCCCCACATAATACCACACCAAAACAGCAGGGAACCTCTGCCTTGCTGCACTCACTGAACAGTGTGTCTGAGGCGTTCAGCCTGACCAGGTTGCCTCCAAACACGTCTCCAACAATTGTCTGGTTGAAGGCATATGCAACACTCAGCAGTGAAGAGAACATGATGCCAATCCTGAGCAGTCCAATCAGCATGTTGTTGGGCCCATCTGTACTGCACTGCATGGTGTCCTGGTTGCAAAGATGGACCACGCCATGGATGTTGGGAATGAAGTTGCGTATCATGCAGCTTATTGTGCACAGTTTGAGTAGTAACACAATGTCCTGTGGCGGTGCAAAAAGCATTATTCAACATTATGACATTACTGTCAGAGTTCCTCCAAGCCATAATCCATAGGTAGCGGTCATCTACTGCATCCCCTGGGCGGCCTGAGTGAGGCTGTTGTCAACAGTTCCTGTCTCTCTATATCTCATCCATGTCCGAACGACATCGCTTTGGTTCACTCTGAGATGCCTGGACACTTCCCTTGTTGAGAGCCCTTCCTGGCACAAGGTAACAATGCAGACATGATCAAACCACAATACAGACTGTTGAAGCAAGGTTGAACTGCAGACAACACGGGTCATATACCTCTTTCCTGGTGGAACGACTGGAACTGATCGGCTCTCAGACCCCCTCTGTCTAATAGGCACTGCTCATGCATGGTTGTTTATGTCTTTGGGCATGTTTAGCGACATCTCTGAACGGAGAAAGTGACTGTATCTGTAATACAATATCCACAGTCAATGTCTATCTTCAGGAGTTCTAGGAACCAGGGTGATGCAAAACTTTTTTTGATGTGTGTATAATTGAATGGAAATGTCCTGTTTCTCAAAGATATAAACTTAAGCTTTCATTACATGAGTCACATAACACAGAAATCCTTTCCACTATGCATTATCGTTTTCCTGTCTTTCATACTGTAAAATTCATTCGTAAAATTTAGTCCATGCACTGCTTACCTGAAAGATTGTGAATCCAGCAAGGCTAACAAAAACACTTGTGTATGGCGTTCTCCAGTGATTAACAACTTCTTGCTCTTCAACTGATAGCCACTCTTTTGTCCAAGTAAAATTGGTGAATAAGCCTGCAACCTGTTTATTTATAAAGAAGATCCATTAGTTCATATTTTTAACCATAAAATGAATAACAAGAAAAAATATTTATGTTCAGTGTGCCATTAACTATCATCATTTAATAAATGAACAATTCTAATGTTTTAGGCAGTTGCAGAAAAAAGATGTCCTCTTTAACTGCATCCACTCATTCCAGTTTCTCTGAAAAACTGCTATACTCTTGCCCACTTAACCATCAAGAACACAAATGCCAAACACAGTGGTATGTTCACACATTCACCTCAGCATAGTTCACATTAAATAAAACTGCAATACTGTAAGGAAATTATTGCACTACTTTTCTATTTTTGCTCAGCACTGGTGCATATATGTATTTTATTTTACATCCATTGGATGTGATTTTGAAGCGAGAGTGAGGAGGAAGCAAAAGAAGCTACAATAACCTTTCCCCCTCACTCACGAAAAGTCTGTTTAAGGGGATCATCAAGACTGAACGTTGGGTGAAATTCTATATGCTTTACTGGATAATTGATACAAATCAAATCTTAAATGTGTAAAGGAACAAAAAGCCAAGTGCTTAACATGCTCAAATATATGACCTCGTACCCAAAAACAAACACACATTGATCACAACAACAATGTTGAAATGTGTTTAAAGATTAGGCATTGTATTTCTTTCTGTGTCCTTTTACCTTGTATACTTCTGCTCCTAAGGCAAAGAGTGTTTCCAAATTTTAAAAAGCAGTTAGCCACTTTCCCCTTTATTGTTGGCTTGGTCTGGCCTAACTTTGTGCATATTATTGTAAACTATCCAAGACATCTCCTTGGTTGATCGAGTAAGACACTAGGAAATGTATATATGCCACTATGCTTAGATAGTTTCATTAGTAAATTGCTTTACAAATAATATCAGTGACTTGGTACAGAGTCAAAGAGGTATGTGCAAGGCTCCTGCTAGTAATTTTGTAACCCTGTAATCTTGATATCCAGTTAATTCAGCCTTAGTGGTAAACTTTCTTCTTGTTTGAAACTGGTACATTATGACTCCCTTCTTGTTCTATATTTTCAGTTAGTTACCAACAGAAACAATTAAAACAGAACACAGCAGTTCCAGCTTTCAGAAAAATTAATTCTAACCTCAGGGAGAAAAGAGTATGGGAAGATTGGAAGAGTGGAGAAGACAAGTGTCTCATACCTTAGGCTATGAGTCTTATTCTCAAAACAGTTCTTCTTTCCCACATCTTTACCCCCCACCCCCCAATGAACAATGGACCTTGCTGCTGATGGGGAGGCTTGCATGACTAAGTCATACAGATAGCCATACTGTGGGTGCAACCACAATGGAGGGGTATCTGTTAAGAGGCCAGACTAATGTGTGGTTCTTGAAGAGGGGCAGCACCCTTTTCAGTACTTACAGGGACAACAGTCTGGTTGATTGACTGATGTGGCCTTGTAACATCAACCAAAACAGTCTTGCTGTGCTGGTACTCCCACCGGCTGAAAGCAAGGGTAAACCTGACACTACAACTTCTCATAGAAGATAGGCTAATGAAAGGCAAACCTACATGTTAATAGCATTTGTAGACTTAGAGAAAGCCTTTGACATGTTGACTGGAATACTGTCTTTCAAATTCTAAAGTTGGCAGCAGTAAAATACAAGGAGCGAAAGGCTATTTACAATCTGTACAGAAACCAGATGGCAGTTGTAAGAGTTGAGGTTCACAAAAGGGAAGCAGTGGTTGCGAAGGGAGCAAGACAGGGTTGTAGCCTACCCCCATGTTATTCAATAGGTATATTAAGCAAGCAGTAAAGGAAATAAAAGAAAAATTTGGAGTAGGAATTAAAGTCCAGGAAAAAGAAACGAAAACTTTGAGGTTCGATGATGACATTGCAATTTTGTCAGAGACAGCAAAGGACTTGGAAAAGCAGTTGAACGGAATGGACAATATCTTGAAAGGAGGACATAAGGTGCAGACAGCAAAGGACTTGGGAAAGCAGTTGAATGGAATGGACAATATCTTGAAAGCAGGACATAAGATGAACATAGACAAAAGCAAAATGAGGATAATGGAACGTAGCCAAATTAAATCAGGTCATGCTGAGGGAATTAGATTACGAAATGAGACACTTAAAGAAGTAAATGAGTTTTGTTATTTGGAAAGCAAAATAACTGATGATGGTCGAAGCAGGGAGGATATAAAATTTAGACTGGCAATGGCAAGAAAAGTGTTTCTAAAGAAGAGAAATTTGTTAGCATCGAGTGTATCTACATCTACATCTACATACATACTCCACAATCCACCATATGGTGTGTGGTGGAGTGTACCTCGTGCCACAACTAGCATCTTCTCTCCCTGTTCCACTCCCAAACAGAACGAGGGAAAAATGACTGCCTATATTCCTCTGTACGATCCCTAATCTCTCTTATCTTATCTCATCTTTGTGGTCTTTCCGCGAAATATAAGTTGGCGGCCGGCAGTAAAATATTACTGCAGTGCATATTATTGTAAGCACAGAAGCCTAAATCTGTGAAACATATACAAGGTGTTCATTTTAACTTAAGACGTTAAGTATAGATTTAAGTGTGAGGAAGTCCTTTCTGAAAGTATTTGTATGGAGTGTAGCCACATATGAAAGTGAAACATGGATGGTAAACTGTTTAAACAAGAAGAGAACAGAAGCTTTTGAAATGTGGTGCTATGTAAGAATACTGAAGATTAAATGGGTAGATGATGCAACTAATGAGGAGGTACTGAATAGAATTGGGGAGAAGAGAAATTTGTGGCACAACCTAACCAAAAGAAGGCATTAGTTTGTAGGACACATTCTGAGGCATCAAGGGATCACCAATTTAGTACTGGAGGGAAGTGGGGGGGGGGGGGGGGGGGGGGGGTAAAAATTATAGAGACCAAGAGATGAATACAGTCAGCAGATTCAAAGGAATGTAGGCTGCAGTAGTTACTCAAATATGAAGAGGCTTGCACAGGATAGAGTAGCATGGAGAACTGCATCAAACCAGTCTTTGGACTGAAGATCACAACACCAACACACCTCTTTTTCTTTACACAGAGTCACAGGTGCTATACAACAAAAGTGGCCTCCATATTAAGTTCAGCAGTTTTCTTTCCTTTTGTTTAATGTTTCTGTTCTATATGTGACATTTCTGTTCTACATGTGACAAAATATGTGGTAATTCAATTCATTTTTGATCAACCAGCAGTGCAAGCAAAGCATACCTTTCTAAATGAGATATTCTCAGTACTATACCATCATTGATCCTGTTATAGTACTCATTTATAGCTGCCACTAGTTATCACAAGCACAGAAGCCTAAATCTGTGAAACTTATACAAGGTGTTCATTTTAACTTAAGACATTAAAATATCTTGAAAATTACACATCAGATCAAAAAAAGTTGTAATTTCTTTCAATTTGTTTGTCTTGGAGGGGAACAACCAAAGATATCCCATTCAACCTCTCCCCCACCCCCCCCCCCCCCCCCCCCTCCCCTTTCCCCTTGCATGGGTGTTGTGTCACTGGCCACTTTGAAATCTTCAATGGAAACCCCCATTTTTTTTAATTGGAGATTATAATTATACACCAAAACCTACATATGTTTTGCCTGAAGCATTTTCTCCATTTTGACACAGATGGTGCTGTAATTGGAGGAATAGAAATGGATACATAATCATAATTTATGACAAACTACTCAATGGTCCTTGAATATCTATGGCACCTGAGACCCCACCTCTATGGTGCGAGGGTAGGACAGGCCAGTATTTCATACCTTCTAATTGGAAACCCCATTTGCAACATTGTATTCCTCCAACATATCGAACATGGGACTACGCGGCATGGTATACATAGGACAAAAGTATATCTCCAGGAATGTCAGCACAGACATTTCTGATGTGGTCAACCATGTCTTCATGGTCTGTTGGCACTTGCTGGTACACCCTATCTCTTAAATATCTCCACAGAAGGAAATCAGGTGATGTCAAATCCAGCAACCTAGCAGGCTAGGTAATAGGGCTACCTCCTTCAATCCACTGACCAGTGTAAACACAATCTATATCTGGTCCGCTGAAACATGTCACTTCAAGGTCACTCCCCCAGAGCAATAAAGTTGGTAATGTAATTGACAAACAAGTGAGGAATGTGAGGCGCTGTGTCTTCTGAACCAATAACAGCACCGAACAAAAGCTGGTTCCGGCGCTGGCACTACCATGTTGCTGGCTTCCGTGAAAATATTGTATATTAGTGCGCAAATGCCTGCTTCTCTGTTGTGTTACCACCTCAACTACAGTTTTTGTTTACTAAACAATGTCACCAAAACAATGCCATTCACCAAGTGACAATCAGCTGAGCCAAGGAGTGCCATTAAATAGTCAGGCTTTGGAATTGCTAAGGAGGATGCATGAGTTTTACGAGCAAGAAAAGGGATTTGTTTTTGTTCATGTTCATGAATCAATTCCTGCTGATAAAGTTTTAGAGCATACCTTGAAAACTTTAGGACTCAGTCAAAGAACAGTTATAAGGAAAGGGGTGCTACTTCAAGACCTACAAGACACTGAAGTAAAAAGTGTGGAAGAAAGCCCCTGTGGGAGAAACAGTGTGTTTTTAAGTACTCCAGGAAAGAAAAAAATGCAGCCTTGTCTTGTTACAGATATTGATTCTTTCCAGCCTGATGCAATTTGTTGGCACATATGTGGAGAATACCCCACAATAGTGAAGTCGCTAATTTCTTTAAAAGAAAGTGAACTTTTCTCAGGGGGGAAAATGTCACTCAAGATGGTATTAAAAAGTATGGGCTTCCGTTTTAAAAAGTCAGATGGGCAAAAACTATTACTTGAAAAAGTGCACATCATTGCAGCTCATGCCATTTTCTTACACAAAGTTGTAGGAAAGGACATACACTCAGTCATATGGTTAGACAAAACCAGGGTCCATGCTGGAGAATCAGTTGAGAAATGCTGAACTGATGATACTCTGAACAGCAGCAGTCATCAGCCAACAGGAAGAGGATCGTGATTAATTGTGGCCCATGCAGGATCTTCAAACAGCTTTGTACCTGAAGGACTTTCAGTTTTTCGATTGAGAAAAACAAGTGACTATCATGAGGATATGATCCACCCATGGTTTCTACAGTGGTTTAAAAATTTGCTGCTCCAGTTTAGTGTTCTGACAGTGTTTGTGATGGACAATGCACCATACTATTCTGTGATTTTAGATAAAATTCCCACCAATAGTGACTGTAAAGAAACTATGGTGCAGTGGTTGCAGGCAAAAGACATTGCTGCGGACATGAGCATGACAAAGCTGTTGTTATACTCGCTCATAAAACAAAATAAGCCCGTGATGCCTAAATATGTTGTAGATGAAACTGCAAGCAAACAGGGTCACTTGGTAATTAGGCTATCACCTTATCACTGCCATTTTAATCCAATTGAATTGGCTTGGAGTACTTCAGAAGTAACAACAAGACTTTTACTACAGAAGTGCAAAGACTGCTACATGAAGGTTTCGCTACTGTATACATTACCCCATGAAGGAAGAAAGTAGACCATGTTGCTAAACTCATAAGAGAAGCACAGACTATAGATGGATTTATAAATTAAAATGAACAATTAATAATTTCTTTAATGATGATGATGGAAATGGAAATTTGTGGTAAGGACTATGGGACCAAACTGCTGAGGTCATCGGTCCCTAGGCTTACTTAATCTAACTTAAACTAACTTACCCTAAGGACAACACACACACCCATGCCCGAGGGAGGGCTTGAACCTCTGACAGGAGAGCCACGCCAACCATGACAAGATGCCTCAGACTGCATGGCGATGATGATGATGAGGATGATGACGAAGACAATGGTTTTTGTGCCAGTTCCGATGATAGTGAAGGAGAACTGGCTGGAACTGCGCCATTGACATTGTAAACTGGTGAGTGCAAATGTATACAGAATTAATTCTTTCTCTCTGGAATCGGGTAGGCTATGCATGTTTTGCTTTATTTCATTCTGTGAGTGGGAACAGTGTGTTCTTTGGTATGCTTAGGTTTACATTATTATATAATGTTTTACTTTCAGCTATTATGGTAACAATTTGGAATTACTTTTCATAGATATTGTAATTAACTTCGGGTGTTTTTATTTCCCGGTTTCATATACTATCAAATGCTTAGTCTCCAGCGTTGTTCTCTCCATTGTTAGAAAAATGTACTTTGTTGCACTTACATATAAGCATTGATTGTAGCTTACATTTACAAAACGTACTTCAAAGTTGTGGGCTTCTGTGGTGGCAGCTATTGCAACCTCGCAATCGCAGTATAGCCAACTACATGCGAGCTGTCAAGTGACATGTTTCACCAGCCCAGGCATAATACCTCTTGTGCTTGAGTTGCATAAATCACTGGGTCCACATCTCATGGTCTAGAAGCTAGCATTGCTGTGTCTGGATCATGGAGTCCCAGGTGCAATTCCCGATTGGGTTGTGGATTTCCTCTGCCTGCGGACTGGGTGTTTGTGTTGTCATCATTATTTAATCATCATCATCATTCATAACAGTGGCTAGATTGGACTGTGTAAAAATTGGACCTTGTAACAACTGGAAATTTGTACAGGTGCTGATGACCCCACAGTTTAGCGCCCCACAAACTGAACATCATCATCGTAATGCACTGGGCAGCTGTCATGCTGAAGCCACACTAATTGTCGAATGGCCAAGGCAATGTCCTGCAGTGGTACTGGTAGTTACTGTTCCAAAAATGTTTGATTTTTGTGCCCATTCGATGTGCCATTGATAACATATAGACCAATGAGTCTGTTCTCCATGATGCCACACCATACGTTAACTGACCAAGGATGTTGAAGGTCAACTTGCTATAACCAATGGAGATTGTCTACACTCCAGTAATGCATGTTATGTCGGTTAATAATACCTTGGTTTGTGAATGTAGACTCATCAGAATATAGTAATTCAACAAAATATGTGAGGGTTGTTTGCATTTGTTGACATGCTCTTTTGCAAAACACTACCCCATTATGGAAATTGGTGCCATGAAGTTCTTGATGCAATGACACGTGGTATGGATGATACTTATGATGATGCAGTATTGTGACAATACTAGCTACTGCCATACCAGAATTGTGGTGTAATTCCCAGGCATTTAGCTGAGGGTTGTGTTGCATTGCTGTCAGTACAGCTGTTTCATTAGTTTCTCCTGTAACACGTTTGCTTCATTTCCTCTTATCGGTCTGTACGCTGCCATCAGACATAAAGGCATTCACAACCTCATAAAAGAATGAACTATAGCAAGCTTTCTCTGGAAAATGCTCTGCATACAAGGCAACAGCAACCTCACCATTTCTCCTACATTCTGAGGAAATCAGGATCTTTAGTTTTGTCTTCTGTGATTGCAACATTCATCATCCATTTACACATCTGTTCTCCAAATGATAGGTAGGTGAATGGGCAATAAACACTGTATTATAATGTTTGGAGCCACTATCTGTTCTACATCTACATGATACTTGAGCTCTGGTCACAGTGTACTGCCTATTACAATATGTAGTAGTTTGCTACATGGCCATTGGGGCACATCGAATAGTCCCCTTTTCAATATGTCAGAGGAATACAATGTTGAAAATGGGTTTTCCAAATAGAAGTTATGAAATACTGGCCTGCCCTACCCTTGCAGCATGGAGGTGGGATCCCACATGCCATTGGATATTCATGAGCCATTGAGTAGCATGTCATAAATTATGATTGTGTACTCATTTCTATTCCTGCAATTACAACACCATCTGTGGTGAAACAAGGGAAATGCTTCAACCAAAACATATGTAGATTTTGCCACAGACTCATAATGTCCAATAAAAAATGGGGGTTCCCCTTGAAGATGCCAAAGTTGCCTCCTCACCACCGTTACACGGGATGGGGTGGTGGGTTGAGTGTGGTATTGTTGGAAGTCCCCTTCAAGAGAAACAAATTGGAATCATAACTTTTCTTGATCTGCTGTGTTGTATTTGAGATATTTCAATGTCTTCAGTTAAAATGAGCACCCTGTATATGCTTATTTAACTGAAATTATTAATGTTCTTCAATTTTAGTAAGTATTTTTCTGCATGATGAACATTTCATTGCTAATAATTCTTCATGAATTTGTACGACATTGCAACATTTCATTGCAAATAATTTTACATGAACTTTTAAGATATTGTCTCCTAAAAATGTCTCAGAATTTGTGCAAAGCAAAAGTGTTACTTTTTAAGAGCACATTTCCTTTCATGAGAAAGAAAACATATGCTGTTCCAAGTATGAAAAAGCATGAATGGATATGAATGGAAGGGAATGAATTTTCCTTATAATACAAATATAAGAAATGGCTAATGAAATAGCATATTACATGGTACAATATTCAGCTCTGGTTCTTCAGTGGTTCAGCTCTGATTGACTGACTTTTATTTGAATCACATTTGCTTACAGCATGTACAGAGTGTGCACTTGTAATATGGGACAGCTCAACTCATCCTAATATCTTCAAATATTTAGCCTGCATATTACAGTATAAAAGAAAATACTACAAGTTATTTACGTACTACCTACTTCAATATTTTCAGTTGATTACACTACATGCATACTGGTAATAATACCATTCCTCATTCTTTACAAATATACTTCTCTACACTATAATATTCTTTTTTCCATTAAGTAACTCTTTAGATGTTTCTGGAATGTTGTTTCACTCATACTGTCCTGTAGACTCTCTGAAAGATGTTTTACCAGTTGTACACCTGAATATCGAGGACCTTTCTGAGTAGCTCTCAGCCTGTCTGGTATGCTTCTCAGCTGACCTTTATTTATTGTGTCATATGAACGAACATCTGCATTTTCCCCAGTAATGTATTGTCTTTGATTGGTGAAATTACTGACCTGTATATGTACATGGATGGAAAAGTCAATATTTTTCTACTACCGAAGGCAGTTCTGCATGGCTCTGTTTGTTTTTATTCAGAATGGTCTAATGACCTTTTTTTACAGAACAATTTTTTTTCTTATTGATACTGCTGTAGTTTCCCCAAACAGTAATTCCATACTGTAAGTATGGCTCATACCTCAATGATGTTGGGAAGCACTTGTTAACTACCTCATGCAGAAGACATGCTTTGTTAGTACTACTCAGTTTTCACTGTCTTCAGTGGAATACATTGATGTTACAGTGTTCATCCATGACATGCTATTGTAGAAGGAGTCGCTAGATCAGCTAAGAACAACATTCATGCTGTTCACATGTTTATTTGCATATATAAGATGAATTCCAGTTTTTCCTTTCTGTACAACCAATGTATCAAATGTATTTGATTCAAAACTCTAAATTCTAATACTTAACATAAAAAATAAATGTGCTGTTCATATCATTTCCCCATTATCTTTCACTGACTGTATAAAAACTTGCATGTCTCATGATTTCTTATGTATTGTATGACATTTTTGTGTGCTTTGCAAAGCTGGTAGTATAACATTAATTGCAAACTACAGTTCTGATTCCTACAAATACTGACTGTAAAACTGAAGTATCCTCATTCAGATAAGTGTTTAACCTTATTTTAGTATATATATGATGTTCCACCTAACTTTACCATCTTATACATATCTGAAATGAAAAAAAAAAAAAAAAATATTGTGAAAAATGCAATTGGCCAGGGGGCCAGGGATGCACCTATGTCAGGGGCTCACACAATGGGCAAGAATGCACAATTCATAAATGTAAACAAACATCACTTTCAACACAAAGCTATGATTTTTCAAATAGCACATGTATGATTTTTCTACAGAAACGGAAATTTGAGGTACAGTTAGTGATGGCAGACTTATTTTCACTGCTTTAAACCTCATACCTTCTGAAATATGTAGACTTTAAATGATGTCAACAGTACCAAAGTTTCTGCCGTAATATGCAAAGCAAGGGTTGCCTACAGCAGGATTCAGGACAGTGCAGGCAACCTGCAATACAGCAGAAACTGTGGCATCATTTTCATTATCTAAATCTAAGTACTTCAGAAGGCGTAAGGTTCAGAACAGTGAAATCAAGTCTGCTATCTCTAACTGAATCTAGAGTTTTCATTTCGGCTGAAAAAACATACATTTGCAACTTAAAACACATAACTACGTGTTGATAGTGATTTCATACTAAACTGAAAATTTGAACTGCAGTTATCAATTCTGTAAATTTTGGCAGCAATATATTGATCAGAAAATCATTTCCCCTTAATTTCAATGTAGGTGATTATGTGGTTGGTGCAATATTTCCACCTTTTTTCTCATGTTTCCCAGGTTGTTCTATGGAATTGTTGAACAGTTTGTGAAACACTGGAACATCCAGGATGGAATAATGACAATATTATGAAAAGGATAGATCACTACCTGCATATAGTGAAGATTTTGAGTTTTAGTTAGACACAACAAAAAGACTGTGAGCATTAGTGCATGATGGGAGAAGCAGGACTGGGTGGTGGGGGTAAGGAGGAGGCTGGGGCAGGGAGAGCAAGGGATAGTAGGGCAGGGCAGGGGTGGTGGATGGTAAAGTCATGCTTGTAGGAGCACACAGGGCCGAGGTAGAGAGAGGGTAGGGCAGCTAGGTGCAGGTGGGAGGTTAAAAGGTGGGTGTGGAAAAGGAGAGAGGACTGTGGCTGTTTCGGTGGAGCAGAGGCATGTAATACTGGAGTGGGAACAGGGAAGGGGATAAGTGAGTGCAGGACAGTTACTAACCAAGGTTGAGCCCAAGAGGGTTATGGGGACACAGGATCCTCCCTACCAACACCAGCTTTTCTGAATTGCCCATGTGGAGCTCTCCCTGCAATATATCCTACATTCCCATAACCCTCCTGGCCTCAACCTTTGTTAGTCATTATCCTAAACCCAGCTAACCCCTTCCCTGTTCCCACTACAATACTACGTAGCCCTCTATTTCATGAAAGCACCCACAGCCTTTTTACTTCTCTACTTTTCCACTGCCCCCCCCCCCTTCCTCCCACCCTCTGTCTAGCCTCCTGAATGCACTAACTGTCCTACCCTCTCTCCACCTTGGCTGAAATGCTCCCACAAGCAGCACTTTACCACACACCACTCCTCTTCCTGCTGTTCCTCCCCCTCCCCACCCCAACCTCCTCCTTACTCCACCACCTAGATTGCTGCTCCCATTATGCACTGTTGCTCACAGTCTGGTTTTGCCAGAGACTGTGGTCACGTGTGTGTGAATTGCATTTGTGTTTGTGTGTGTGTGTGTGTGTGTGTGTGTTTTGTCTAATTCTGACGAAGACCTTTTTGGCCAAAAGCTTATTTCTTTGAGAGTCTTTTTGTTGTGCCTATTTACAACTCAACATCTCTGCTATATGGCGAGTAGCAATCTATCCTTTTCATAATACTGTCAAATGTTTATGACTGTGGCCTAATCATAGGTCATAGAATGTCCACTGCAGTGGTATAATGTTATTTTCCATGCACGTCACAGTCATTTACAAGAAGCATAATAGAAGTAATCCACAAAATACAATCCATATCACTCACAAGCACCTGGTGTAGAATTTTAGAAGATATTATGAGCTCAAATGTAATGAGATTGCATTCTGAAAACCTCAGTCATGCAGAAAACAAATCATATTTTTCTTATAGATTAAAGGCAATCTGGTAATGTTTACTGACTTCAAAAGTGCATTTCACTTAGTGCCACACCATGTCTTATCAAGGAAAATGTAATACTATGGTGTCAAATGAAATTTGTTACTGGACTGAGGCTTTTTTGTTATGAAAGACCTGTTATACTGGGTGGAGAGTAACCATCAAACATAGAATTAATTTCACATGTTTCCAAGGAAAGTGTGTTGGGACCCCTTCTGTTCATGTTGTGTATTAACCATTTAACTGCTCCGGATGTGTTAATGAGTGTCTTGTACCTGTCCCTGTGTGCTCTGAACATGTTTATGCAAGCCACTAGTCCTTCCACCTGGTACTCTGAACATGTCTAGGCACACGTTAACATGTCCAGAGCAGTTAAAGGGTTAAATGACCTGCCCGATAAAATTTATAGTAACCTCAGATGTTTTGGAGATAATGCAGCTATCTATAATGAAGTGCTATCTTAAGAGAGCTGCACAAATACCTAATCGGATATTGATAAAATCTCAAAGTTGTGCAGCTGCTGCCAACTTACTTAAAATGATCAGGAATATAAAAGTGTACACTTCACGAAACTCAAAAATATTGTGTCCTATGATTACAGTATCAGTAAGCCACAACTGGAATCACTCAACTCATACATATTCCATTATGAAGCTATGAAATGGAAAGAGCACATAGGTAAAGCAAGTGACAGACTATGGTTCATTGTCAGGACACTGGGCAAATGTAGTCAGCCTACAGATGAGACTGCTTACAAAACACTCATGCAACCCATCCACGAATATAGCTCAAGTTTGTGGAACCCGTACCAAACAAGACTACCAGAGGATATTGAATCTATCCAAAGAAGAGCAGTATGAATGGTGACAGATTTCTTTTACTCATGGAAGAGCATCATAAAAATGCCATTAAACCTAAATTGACAGACACTTGAACAGGTGTTTACTATTCTGTGAAAGCTTCCTTACAAAGTTTCAAGGACCAAAATTAATCCTTTTGTTGCTGTGAGCACGGATACACATCCTGCTACACCATTCCCCCAATGTTCCGTACATGTGTGCACATGCTGTTTGGGTTTTCCTACAGTACTATGGATGTCTGAATGCATTCTGCACTGCTGAACTCTAACAACTGCAGACATGTTACTTCCATATCTCAGTGAATAAAAAAGTTTTGAGTATTTATAATACAACATATGTGCTTAAAAGTGTGTGCTACCGTTTGCAAAAAAAACCTCATTTCAATAACTGAATTGTGTATGAGATATGACAATTGTTATAACTACATGATTCACAATGTGCAAGGATGCGAATGGGCACATCACCCATGATCATCCTTTGCATATAAAACCCAGTAACTTGAGAACAACATGAGATATCCTTATGCTCTCAATTTTAAATAAAATTTTGATATCTACATTTGATTCACTGCAGCGTATGAGCTAAAGTAAACGAAATGCAAAGTTTATGCAACGGATTTTTGCCCCAATCTTTACAATTTTGTACAATGTTTTACTTAATAACAATACTTTATTCAACATCAAATGATTCATTGCATATGCATAAAGACAGGTTACAATTCTTGATACATAACACAATAATACAACCTTCTGAATATGTCATTGATCAACAAAATGATTAAATTACAAATAAAATGGTTTGCTTAGCACTATTTACATATTTTTTTCAGAGCACTTCTTATTCTGCATGTGAGTATGGTATTCTTCTAATGTGTAAAAGGGATTTTGTAACAGGAATTTCTTTAGCTGAAATTTAAGTTTCTTTGTGCATAGGGTCGAAACTTTACTGGGCTGTGTGTTGGCTAACTTTAAACCTGCATATTGTGGGCCCTTTTCATAGAGTGCTGTTCTGTAGCTGCTGATGTAGAATTTTTCTTTATTTCTGGTGTTGAACAGATGCAAATCAGAACAAATGTTGGGCTGCAGTCTTTTAACAAGTAATATGGCTTTTAGAATGTACATGTTTACAATGTGTAGCACACCAGTTTTTGGAAACAAGCCATGGCATGATTCCTTATATTTTTGCTCCTTTTTTGAAGTAGCAATAGCTTATTTAGACTTGCTTTGATTGTTTCTATCAAAATTTCTGTTCTGTAATTTAGGTGAGAGGAAAATAGAGCATGGTATGCAGTCTTCAGATCACAGTGTCTTCGCAGAACTTACTAATCATATTAACTACAAATATATTCTTAGACAACTTAGATGCTAGAGTGTCAACATGTGTGTACCATTTTAGATTGGTTTGAATTGTTAAACAGAGGAATTTTACACTAAGCACTTTTTTACTGATTCATTGCTTATGTATAGTTTAATTTGATCATTAAAATTATTGTTGATAAACTCCGTGAGACATATTTTACTACTGCTTACATTTAAGTGGCTTTCAGTAAAGTATTGAACAATTTCATATGCCACATTATTACAGCGTGTCTCTAGTTCATTAAATATCATCTGCATACAGAACTACTTTGGAACTTTGTGTGTAATTTTTATGTCATTTACATAAATCAATTTGATGAAACACATAACTATGGCCTATAATGAAAAGAAATTCAGTCCTTTACCAAGCAAAGACATCAGACTGTAAGATGTGCAAAAATGAAACTTATTCACCTTATAGTTTTCATAGAAATGGATGATAAGTAATTCATAGAAGCCAGAAAGTCCACATGGATGGAACTGGGCACATCACGCCTGCCCAACCATTGGATATAAAAACTAATAACTTGAGAATGAAATGAGATATCATTCTGCTTTCAATTTTAAATAAACTTTTGATAGCGTATCTAAATTTCATTCACCACAATGTATGTGCTAAAATCAACCATACGCAAAGTTTACCCAGAGTGCTTTTTACTTCTGCGAACTCTTTAAAATGCAGCACAATTATTATGATGGATAATGAAAAGAAATTCAGTTCTTTATTGAGTAAAGATATCAGACTGTAAGATGTGCAAAAATCAAATTTTTTCACCAATAGTTTTTGAAAAATCAGATGATACATATTTCATATCGTCCCAAATGCCATGTCTCAGTGCCGACACGAGCCTTTGGTCAGCAGTACAGCCATAACAAAAGCTGTCTCAGCATGGAATGCAAAGATCATGTCTGTATCAGCCAAAGAGTTCAGAGAGAAAGATAGGAATATAGTATAGATTCCTGTGTATCACTCCTGTAGGGCCTAGGACAAGGTTAGACCAATTGCAGACCATGCAGAGGTATTTAATCAGTCATATTCTTGGAATCTATACAAAAATGTAATGGAAAGCAACCGAAATATGTGGTACAAAGGGAAGAATTATCTTCTATGCACTTCACGATGGTCTGCAGTGAATGCGTAAAAGTGAAACTGCTGGCTTATTATCCAACTAAGTAATTCATCTATGTTTCTGCCAGCTGTGGACATATAATGATCTGTGGTCTTTAGCAGTGAAAGCAGTTTCCCCTTCAAAACTACTTCACATTTACAATGAGTTAAAACTGTTGTTCCAGAATACAAATGTATCTCTAGAAATTTTCTTCATTTTACTGGCAAACTTAGGAAAAAAATATTGCCATCCAAAATAATTCTAGAAAGTTTTAGAAAATGATGTCTCATTTATTCAAAACAACACTTGTAGGTAAAAACTAAATGCAATAATATAGCATATGTGACTGCAGTGTCTTTCCAAAATTTGCTGCTAACCAGCACCCGTCTTTTGCATGCAAGCTGTGCACTGCTTAGCTTATGTTTGCAGAGGCGCTCACTGTATTTTAAGCACACTTCATATTCAGCATACGAAACAGAGGACTTGAATTAAGCTGTTTTGCTTACCTGATCATGAGTATTAAGATCTCCTGCCATGTATTGGCCAAGACCCAGTGGGAATGATATTGATGATACAACTAAAGCAACAATGCCTGGATAAAGGAAACGGCTGAAAGAAAAGCAAATGTTAAATCACATTTTCAAGATTCGACATCATGACTACGCTAACATTACATTTTAGAAAGAGAAAGTAAAAATACATCAATAGTATTGCAATATTTGAGACCCACATCACTTCCATAACTTACTGCAAGGAGTAAAAGTACAGTACCATGGAGGTGTTGTGTGGTTGAAATTCATGTAAACAGGACTGCTAATGTTTCTAAGCCTTTGGATGATATCTTTATTCAGTGATAATTGTGAAACACAACACACCTGCACTATTACACCAATGTATATGTAGCTTCTGTACCTGCTCTCTGGTGCCACATTCCTATCTCATGTGTTTTCTGCCATCTTTTCCTGTCATCAGACCTTCTTCCCTCCAAGCCTCTCTGCTCCTCCCCTCCTTCTTCCTTACCTCATCAACTCCATGTAAAAGAACTTCTCACTCCAGCTGAGTTGCAGTTCTGATACAATATATACAGAATGAGTGGGAGCTCCACAGACAAACTTTCAGCACTGGCAGTACTGACCTAAGCAAGAACAAATGTTCAGTAAACAAGGCTCTGACATGCACATCTTAAGAGGTATGGACACTTGTACAGCAGAAGAGATGTACTTTTCAGTAGTGAAGGTGAGGAATTGCTCATAGCTCTTCTGGTATACATTTTAGAGCCCACGTTTGCAGGTCTTTTTTCCTGGTATTGGTCCGTATTACCATGTCTCGAACCAGGAAAGCAAAAAGTTTTCAGTAAAGGAAATGTGTCTCACAGTAGTGAAGATTAACAAGAGCTCATAGCTCCTAAGATATGCATTTTAGAGCCCATGTTTACTAGGCACTTTTTTCTTATTTTGGTCTATAATACCACTTTCAAAAGCTTGTTGGTGGTTCTGAAAGCCTAGCAATTTTATTGGCCTTGTTTATGTGCCTACCAACAACTCAATGCCTCGCCTCTATGGTAAGTTGTTACCTTTGATCCTATCATTATTTATATTTCACCAAGTACTTTACATTACCTTATTTTCTTAATTTTTTATTATTTACTAGCAAATTTTTTCAATTATCATCTTCCCTCATATGTCTATTAAATCTTTAAAATTTTGAATGTGCAAAAAATGTAAATTTCTTCACCACAAATATTTAATAATGCTGACACAGAAGGAATTATCAGTTTCAATTTACCTCAATCTTCCATTTCTGTATATTAATTTTCCATGAAAATAATCAACCTTTCTCTAATACAATTCTGCATGCAATGCCTTACATGTTGAATGTGGTACAGTGCAGGTGATGCTTCTACACTCTTTGAAACTGTTCTATGCACTTAGTGACCTATCACCATTAATATAAAAATTAGTGGCTCTGCTCTTGCATCACATAATAATATGCATATTAAAGAATGAATATGACACATCATCTTTTGAGAATGTGCCTAAGAGTATCTATCTCTTACTTCAATGGGTTACACTATAGAAAAGGCATTGTGTATGATTGTTAGGGTTATTCTCAAAATTCTAATAGGTTGAAAATCAGGTAAAAATAGCATATTACCTGAGCCCCCCCTTCCAGCACAAATTTGGACCACAGTCACAAAAATTAGAAAAAATATTCTACTCACCATACAGCGGAGATGCTGAGTCGCGATAGGCACAACAAAAAGATTCACACAATTATAGCTTTCAGGCATTAAGGCCTTTGTCAGCAATAGACACACATACACACACACATTCATGCAAACGCAACTTGTACACACGTCTGCAGTCTCAGATGTGTGCATTCATTTATCTGAGACTGCAAGCAATAATTGTGTGAATCTTTTTGTTGTGCCTATTGCGACTCAGCATCTCTGCTGTATGGTGAGTAGCAACTTTCCTTCTCTAATATTGTTACATTCCATCCTGGATTTTCCATTGTATGAGACAAAATATTCTGATATCTAATCTGAAGATAAAGCGGAGACATTAGTGTATCATGGTTAGCATCAACATCTTTTCAATCCTCTGCACATATGGCATGCTATAAAAATGTGATGGGCACATCCTCTTCCAAGCAACAAATAAATACTCAGGCATGGTTCACCAGCACTCACTGCAATACACTGAATTAAGTATCCAGTAACAGGACACTTATTTGTTTATTTAGTTAATTTTGTGTGTGCAGTCATCAGTGTGATGGCTTTTGCAAACATCAAATACTTATAGGTTATAATATTATTCATAGTAATTACAAGCCTCAATAATGCTTATAAAAATACATTACAATCCTTATGCATATTAGTACAACAAGAATCATTAGTTTATAGCTTTCTGTAAATTCTGTGTTTTATACAGTAGTCTTGTTGAGTCATAAAACACTTGAAATATGTCTAGCTTGCATATACATTATATTACAATACATCAGTGGACTTTTAATTTTTCCATTTTTAAAGTTGTTAAATAAAACAGACACTTTTCAGTTAAAAAAATTAGTTTTGATTCAAACTGTTTTTTGTTACTAGTTTTCAGAGACTATGGCAGCTTATTATACCCTATCAGTCCATAAATGTATGGGCTCTGGTCTGTCATTTTTGATGTAGGTCTTTGTTGGGCCTGATAGTGTTGTTATGTGTATCACTATATTGAATTATTTCAATCTTCTGGGAGACAAAAGAGTAATTAATTTATAGAGGTGCAAAGAACTGATGATGAAATATTTATGTTGTATGGAAATTTCACAGCAGGAATATTTATAGCCCAGTCCATGTATAATATTTAACCCTCTTTTTTGTAGCAGCAGAACTCTGTTAAGGTGTATGTGTACAGCACAACAGTAACTATGATAGTGATAGTTTGTTCTATAGTACACAATGTGCAGTGGGTGGGTGGGCATTATTTTGGGCAGCTGGCTAAAATGATACAGGCCATTTCTGACTTTACTATACACAGCATTAATATGAGTCACCTATCAAAGGTTTGAGCCCTGATGGACACCTAGGAATTTACAACTTTTTATGCCCTCTGCCCCATTACCCCATTATCCTGCATACATCAATTGTTGATGAATGCTATGAGCTGCCAGCTGAAAACATTATCATCTGGCTTTTACTTACAGCAACCTTTAGTCCTTCAGCATGGAAATGTGTAATTAGTTCTGTTCCTCACACTCTTTGCCATAAAATAAAACTGAGGTGTCCACAGCATAATTTACAATGTGCAAGTTTAAGGGATGTACAGTGTCATTAATGTACATTAACAAAAGAAAAGGGCAAAGAACTGAACCTTGAAGGATTCTTTGTATTACTAGTTTGCTTGTGGATTTGAAAGTTAAAACCTTACTGTCAATTAGATATTTAAATTTGATATGCTGTCTCTGATTCAACAACAACATAGATAGAAGTTTCATTGATACATCACTGATATCATATGCCTGTGGTTTTTTTTAAAAGAAGCTCATGGTTTTCTGATTCAAAAGCTTTTCTAAGGTCTAAGAATGTTCCAGCAGTGCACATACCCAGTTCTTTGTTACTGTATACTTCATGGAAGAAACTGATAACAGCAGTGACCACTGTAAGATATGTCCTAAATCCATGCTATGATTCAGTAAACATTTGACATGTTGAGAACAGGTATGTACGTTAGGATAGGTTAAGTGTTTTAGATACTTTGCTGAATGTGCAGATTAATAACATCAGACTATAATTTTGTTGCTTCCCTTCTTATGGACTGTCTGAATTGCACTTATTTTTAAGGTACTTTGGTCTATATTTTTACAGGTACTATGATTAATAAAATAGGTCAGTGATTTCATTTGCACATTTCTTTAATGCTCAAGATACCTGCACATCTAGATGAGCAATTGCTCTTAAGCTTTTTTGTTGTGTTAAATACCTCCTGATAATTCCCCTCCACCAATTCAAGCCCTACAAAGTGTGTGATATTATTTCGTGTCTCATCCTATAGTTCAAAAATTGGAACTGGTTGGTCAAAAGGAGAGACAAAATGCTTGTTGTTGTTGTTGTTGTTGTTGTTGTGGTCTTCAGTCCTGAGACTGGTTTGATGCAGCTCTCCATGCTATTCTATCCTGTGCAAGCTTCTTCATCTCCCAGTACCTACTGCAACCTACATCCTTCTGAATCTGCTTAGTGTATTCATCTCTTGGTCTCCCCGTACGATTTTTACCCTCCACGCTGCCCTCCAATACTAAATTGGTGATCCCTTGATGCCTCAGAACATGTCCTACCAACCGATCCCTTCTTCTGGTCAAGTTGTGCCACAAACTCCTCTTCTCCCCAATCCTATTCAGTACCTCCTCATTAGTTATGTGATCTACCCATCTAATCTTCAGCATTCTTCTGTAGCACCACATTTCGAAAGCTTCTATTGTCTTCTTGTCCAAACTATTTACCGTCCATGTTTCACTTCCATACATGGCTACACTCCATACAAATACTTTCAAAAATGACTTCCTCGCACTTAAATCTATACTCGATGTTAACAAATTTCTCTTCTTCAGAAACGCTTTCCTTGCCATTGCCAGTCTACATTTTATATCCTCTCTACTTCGACCATCCTCAGTTATTTTGCTCCCCAAATAGCAAAACTCCTTTACTACTTTAAGTGTCTCAATTCCTAATCTAATACCCTCAACATCACCTGACTTAATTCGACTACATTCCATTATCCTTGTTTTGCCTTTGTTGATGTTCATCTTATATCCTCCCTTCAAGACACTGTCCATTCCGTTCAACTGCTCTTCCAAGTCCTTTGCTGTCTCTGACAGAATTACAATGTCATCGGCGAACCTCAAAGTTTTGATTTCTTCTCCATGGATTTTAATACCTACTCCGAATTTTTCTTTTGTTTCCTTTACTGCTTGCTCAATATACAGATTGAATAACATCGGGGAGAGGCTACAACCCTGTCTTACTCTCTTCCCAACCACTGCTTCCCTTTCATGTCCCTTCGACTCTTATAACTGCCATCTGGTTTCTGTACAAATTGTAAATAGCCTTTCGTTCCCTGTATTTTACCCCTGCAACCTTTAGAATTTGAAAGAGAGTATTCCAGTCAACATTGTCAAAAGCTTTCTCTAAGTCTACAAATGCTAGAAACGTAGGTTTGCCTTTCCTTAATCTTTCTTCTAAGATAAGTCGTAAGGTCAGTATTGCCTCACGTGTTCCAGTATTTCTACGGAATCTAAACTGATCTTCCCCGAGGTCGGCTTCTACTAGTTTTTCCATTCGTCTGTAAAGAATTCGTGTTAGTATTTTGTAGCTGTGGCTTATTAAACTGATAGTTTGGTAATTCTCACATCTGTCAACACCTGCTTTCTTTGGGATTGGAATTATTATATTCTTCTTGAAGTCTGAGGGTATTTCGCCTGTTTCATACATCTTGCTCACCAGATGGTAGAGTTTTGTCAGTAGTTCCAATGGAATGTTGTCTACTCCGGGGGCCTTGTTTCGACTTAGGTCTTTCAGTGCTATATCAAACTCTACACGCAGTATCCTATCTCCCATTTCATCTTCATCTACATCCTCTTCCATTTCCATAATATTGTCCTCGAGTACATCGCCCTTGTATAGACCCTCTATATACTCCTTCCACCTTTCTGCTTTCCCTTCTTTGCTTAGAACTGGGTTTCCATCAGAGCTCTTGATGTTCATACAAGTGGTTCTCTTATCTCCAAAGGTCTCTTTAATTTTCCTGTAGGCAGTATCTATCTTACCCCTAGTGAGATAAGCCTCTACATCCTTACATTTGTCCTCTAGCCATCCCTGCTTAGCCATTTTGCACTTCCTGTCGATCTCATTTTTGAGACGTTTGTATTCCTTTTTGCCTGCTTCATTTACTGCATTTTTATATTTTCTCCTTTCATCAATTAAATTCAATATTTCTTCTGTTACCCAAGGATTTCTACTAGCCCTCGTCTTTTTACCTACTTGATCCTCTGCTGCCTTCACTACTTCATCCCTCAAAGCTACCCATTCTTCTTCTACTGTATTTCTTTCCCCCATTCCTGTCAATTGGTCCCTTATGCTCTCCCTGAAACTCTGTACAACCTCTGGTTCTTTCAGTTTATCCAGGTCCCATCTCTTTAAATTCCCACCTTTTTGCAGTTTCTTCAGTTTTAATCTACAGGTCATAACCAATAGATTGTGGTCAGAGTCCGCATCTGCCCCTGGAAATATCTTACAATTTAAAACCTGGTTCCTAAATCTCTGCCTTACCATTATATAATTTATCTGATACCTTTTAGTATCTCCAGGGTTCTTCCATGTATACAACCTTCTTTCATGATTCTTAAACCAAGTGTTAGCTATGATCAAGTTGTGCTCTGTGCAAAATTCTACCAGGCGGCTTCCTCTTTCGTTTCTTAGCCCCAATCCATATTCACCTACTACATTTCCTTCTCTCCCTTTTCCTACACTCGAATTCCAGTCACCCATGACTATTAAATTTTCGTCTCCCTTCACTATCTGAATAATTTCTTTTATTTCATCATACATTTCTTCAATTTCTTCTTCATCTGCAAAGCTAGTTGGCATATAAACTTGTACTACTGTAGTAGGTGTGGGCTTCGTATCTATCTTGGCCACAATAATGCGTTCAATAAGCTGTTTGTAGTAGCTTACCTGCGTTCCTATTTTCCTATTCATTATTAAACCTACTCCTGCATTACCCCTATTTGACTTTGTGTTTATAACCCTGTAGTCACCTGACCAGAAGTCTTGTTCCTCCTGCCACCGAACTTCACTAATTCCCACTATATCTAACTTTAACCTATCCATTTCCCTTTTCAAATTTTCTAACCTACCTGCCCGATTAAGGGACCTGACATTCCACGCTCCGATCCGTAGAACACCAGTTTTCTTTCTCCTGATAACGACATCCTCTTGAGTAGTCCCCGCCCGGGGAACAAATTATATTATGCGTTTGCATCTTTTGCTAGGTGGTCTTCATGTCTGATATTGACTGCTTCAATTCACACCTTGCTGGTTGGTTTACAATGTTTATTAATGTGTTGGCTGAATGCTCTATTGTATTGTTGTTTATCTCTTTCTTCAAGAGGAAAAGGTCTACGTTATAGATTTTTGGTTTGATTGTACTTTTCCTCTTAATATATGTAGTTTTACTTCATAGTTTACCTTAACTTAATTAGACAAGATGCAAGTCACAGTCTAGTAATACGTTCAACAAGGCAGTTTATTAGTACCCTGGACATTTATTGTGAAGGGCAGCAGTAATCAAAATGCATCAACGCACTTCTAAACCAAGTAAGACTATTAAAAAAGTTTCAAGAACAATTTTTAAATGGTGACTCTGTGTATATTGCTCACATAGGGATCATGAGAATAAAATTAGAATAACTACTTTCAAACAATTACTCTCCACATTCTCCATATCTGAATCGAACAGGAAGAAACCCTGATAACTGGTACAATGGGACATACCCTCTGTCATGCACCTCATGGTGGATTGCAGAGTGTAGATGTATATGTAAATGTAGATATAAAATTAATCCCAGTGAGTTTCTGATTCTTTAGCTTTGTAAATGGTGTCCCATATGTTGCCTGCTCATTTAGTTTTTAAGTTACTACTCAGAATCTACTCCCGCTCAAGTATTTTAGCTGCTTTTGGCACAACAAAACTAAGTACTCTAACAACTTACAATAGTAATCTGAGCCATGAAAACAAGCTCTTCAACAATTAAGATTGTCTCTTACAATTTTTTTGACAACTGTATAATCTGTTTTACTGGAGCTTGACTCTGTTGTCTGAGTGTAAGGGTTTACTGTATTTGTGAGATTATATGGGGACACAATCAATGGTCACAGATGTTTCTCTTCACAGTGTCCCCACAAATTTAATACATCCACCAGTTTCAGGTTGGTTATACTATGAAATTTTGTGTCAATATTTAGGTCTCCAACTATACTACAGTCAGTGGTGCCTGTCTGCCTAATTAAGTCTATCAAGACATTATCACACATCAGCCTTTGGTGGGCAGTACATTACAGTAACTTTATTTTCAGCTAATCCACTTGAACGAGCACTTCTGTGGACTACAACATCAGTTATTTCAGTTGTATTTTCTTCTGTTGTCTTCTGTTCAAGAAATGAGAGTGTGTTAAATGTAAAATGATCACTAACAAATATTGCTACCTCACCGTCTTTGTGCTGTTGCCTGCAGTAACTAGCTGCTAATACATAACAATCTAACCTGTGATACTCAGTTTCATAGACTTTCAGTTCATGTTCTGTTATTACTAATAGGTGTGGTCAATGCTCATTCATAAACATTTGCGGAAAATTGACCTTATTTCCAAGATATTGCACATTTGGGTGTATTATCCTAAGAGATACTAACCTTTTTTGTATATCTTTCATTCTTTGTAAATCATAATATTTTGGGATAAGGGATTCTGAATCAGTGGAATTATTACACAGGTCTATCACACTGCACTGCAATGATAGTTTATTCCCTTCTAAGCCTGTTCTGCAACATGTGAATGGGGTTTCTTTAGATCCAGAATGTTTATGTCAACACTTTTGTGTTGCTATTTGTGCTTAAAAAATTGTTGATTATAGTCTAGGATGATTGGCTCCATGGTTTTATGCCATTCATCACACTGTTCCACCATCTGGTTCCCTAACTTGAGCTTTCCATTTATATTTGAGTGAAGTCTGCACCTGGTATGTTCTTCATGCTTCATTTTCCTTATGTCTGGTAGGTGCACATGATTTAAGTTTTTAAACAGATTCTGTAGCTCAGTATTGTACTGCTCAATTTCTCTATTAACACACAACCACTGAGGGAGATCATGTTACAGAGATATATTTATTATTGTTACATTTGTGTTGTGTAGTTTTGGCAACAACTTCCTGTACCCTCAGAGTGTTGACTTGCTTTCATTTTTGTAAATTTCATTTGGCACTGCCTATGATTACAGTGTTATTATATGGCTTGGTGACCACATTCCATTAATACTATCATAAATAACAATATAGTTGTGATGAGGAAAGTTCCCTCTATGTAATGATGTTTTAAATATGGTTTGGATTTGTGAAAACAATGGTTGGACCTGTAATAGCAGAAGCTGTTGTGACTCGCCGATCTTTCAAACTGCCACCATGCAGTTACGCGCATCCTCTACATGTGGCGCTGTCTGCCAGCCATGCAGCAGTAACGCCACCTAAGCGGCCAGCCAGCCAGCGGCCGCTACACTCGGACTCAGTTATGATTTGACTGTTAAAGTGACACACATCTTACTCTGTTTACTTGATCTGTGACTTCCATGTCTTGTGTCATCTTTGAAATATATTTGTTCAACTTGAAGTTATAACAACTGGCGACGGGGTAGTGAATTTTTCTTTTTCATCGTTGACCCACTGCTCGGCCTAAGTTTTTTTGGGCTCGGCCCATTCCTGTGGCCCGTGATCAGGTCAAACAGGAGCTGGATTGTCTCACTGCTTCAGGGGTCCAGTGAGTGGTCCTCTCCTGTCATTGTCATTGCTAAGCCAAATGGTGATATGCATCTCTGTGGCGATTTCAAAGCCACTGTAAATGCTCAATGCCTTATCGACACTTACCCTATGCCTCGACCTGAAGAATTGTTCACTAAACTTGCTCGAGGCCAGTCTTTTTCTAAACTTGACCTGTCAGAAGCTTATCATCAATTTCCTCTTGACGCTGCTTCCCGGCAGTTTCTGGTCCTTAACACGCCTTTTGGCCTCTTTCAATACCAACGCTTGCCATTCAGGGTTGCTAGTGCCCCTGCTCTCTTTCAGCGATTCTTGGAACAATTATTGCTCCCTGTCTCTGGGTGTATAAATTACATGGACGACATTGTTGTCACTGGCTCCACCACTGAAAAACATCTTCAGAATCTCCACACGCTTATTCATGTCTTACAGACTGCCGGTCTTAAGTGTAATCTTCAGATATCAAAATTTTTTCAGGCATCTATCACGTACTTGGGGTTTCAACTCTCTCGGGATGGTATTCGTCCACTTCAGCAAACTGTTGCTGTGATCGATGCCCTTCCTCACCCTACATCTGTTAAGGAACTGCAGGCCTTCTTGGGGAAAATGACATACTATCACAGGTTTTTACCATCTGCTGCTTCGATGACTCAGCCGTTGCATTGCCTGTTGCATAAAAACGTGCCTTTTCACTGGTCCGTGTCATGCGATGCGGCTTTCCAGAAATTGAAGACTATGCTGAAACGGGCCTCGTGCCTGGTACTTATCGACCTGGCCAACATCTTGTTCTTGCCATGGACCCCTCTCAATATGGGGTTGGTGCAGTCCTTGCGCATTGTTTTTTTGACGGTTCTGAACAACACATTGCTTATGCTTCCAAAATGCTCACGGATGCCCAACAAAAGTATTCTCAAATTGAAAAAGAAGCTTTGGCCATTTTTTATGCTCTTCATAAGTTTGGTGTTTTTCTCTATGGATCCAAATTTCATCTTGTTACGGATCACAAACCACTTGTTTCCTTGTTTCATCCATCAACGTAACTTCCTGACTAGGCTGCACACCGCCTCCAGCGTTGGGCTCTTTACTTGTCTTGTTTCAATTATGAGATTCATTTCTGGCCGACGGCTCAACATGCGAATGCTGATGCACTGTCTCACCTTCTCATGGGTCCTGATCTGGCATTCGATAGGGATATACTTTTGTGTTTCCACCTGGATGTTACCAAGCAGCGGGTTGTGGATGGGTTCCCCATCACCGGGGACCGGCTGGCGGCTGCTACGGGGTCTGACCCTACCCTCTCCCAGGTTTTACGCTGTATTCAGAAGGGTTGGTCAGATCGTCCATCTGCTAAGACTTCTGATCCGTTGCGGAACTACTATGCTTTTCGTTACCGCCTCATGGCTAGGGATGGTGTTATCCTCCTTTCCACCAAAAATGCTTCACCGCATGTTGTGGTACCTGCGTCTTTGCATGCTTTGGTCTTGCGCCTCCTTCACCAAGGGCACTGGGGTGTCTCTCGCGCAAAATCTTTGACGCGCTTGTGTACTGGCCTGGCATCGACTCTGAAACCACACACATGGTCGCTGCCTGCGGCCCTTGTGCGTCACAGGCCGCTGCCCCAAAGTCATCTTTGTCACTGTGGCCTTTGCCTGAGAAGCCCTGGGAGCGTATTCATGCTGACTTCACGGGACCTTTTTAGGTACTTATTGGCTTCTCGTTATTGACGCCTACTCTAACTTTCCTTTCATTGTCCGTTGCACGTGGCCAGGACTCCATTTTGGCCGCCTGCCATATCCCCGTACCCATACAAGGTCGCCGGCGGTGAACCAGAGTAAGATGTGTGTCACTTTAACAGTCAAATCATAACTGAGTCCGAGTGTAGCGGCTGCTGGCTGGCTGGCCGCTTATGTGGCGTTACTGCTGCATGGCTGGCAGACAGCGCCGCATGTAGAGGATGCGCGTAACTGCATGGTGGCACTTTGAAAGATCGGCGAGTCACAACAGCTTCTACCACCGCGGTGACCACCAATGCTCTAGCTCGCATTTTCTCTTTGGAAGGCCTTCCCTCTACCCTTGTTACTGATAACTGTCTTGTGACAGCCAGAGCGAGAGCACCAGCAGCAGCGAGTACTGTTTGTATAAAGCGTTTATTTTGCATTTTGTTTACGACCTTCCACTAAGGAAGGGATTCTATTTGTGTTTATCTGCTCTGCATAGTAACTAACAGTTCTTGATAAAACTTTACGTAGTTTTCGTGTTAGATTTCTTAGTGTTTTCTTGATCGTTTAGAACAGAAAGCGCCCTAAAACCGTCTTTTGTTTGTTTCGCGGCCGTTAGCCACTAGTCACTTGAATCAGCAATTGTCTTGTGACAGCCAGAGCGAGAGCACCAGCAGCAGCGAGTACTGTTTGTATAAAGCGTTTTTGTACTTATTTGCTGCGCTTAGCTTTTAAATAGTTTTTCTGGGAAAACCTAGCGTAGTTTTCGCGTCTCGTATTTCAGTGAGTGTTTCTTGATTATCAGAGTAGCTCATCAGAAGATTATCTTGGGAATTTGTCACCGTATAGAGTAGGGTAAACATAGTCATGTGTAGGGACTGTGGTTGTTGTGAGCGGACGCAAGGAGAATTGGCCACTCTTCGGGGGCAGGTGGAGGCTTTGTCTGTTAGGCTCATCGAGCTCGAGGCGCAGGCGTTGGCTCGTAGTGGCGTTGGGGCAACTGTGGTGAGACCTATGCCTACTTCGGTGGCCTTGGAATCACATGGAACCCCTGATGTCGCTGCGTCTTCCGGCAGTGAGCATCTTACCGGTCAGCCATCACTCCAGGGTGAATGGCGGACAGTGGTGGGCTCGCGCGTGCCTGGCCGAAAGGCGAAGGTGGGATCTGGCCGCGTGGCAGCTGCCTTACCCCTTTCCAACAGGTACGGGGTGCTTCCTAGTGGTGATGACATCGTTTCCGAACCACCACAGGATGCCTCGCCTGTTGGGCCAGTGGCCGATTCTCCGGCAAGGTCCCGACAGTCACAGAGGGCGGGCCTATTAGTTATAGGGAGCTCCAACGTTAGGCGGGTTATGGAGCCCCTCAGGAAAATAGCGGGTAGGTCGGGGAAGAATGCCAGTGTGCACTCGGTGTGCTTGCCGGGGGGTCTCGTCCGTAATGTGGAGGAGGCCCTTCCGGCAGCTATTGAACGCACTGGGTGTGACCGGCTGCAGATAGTAGCACATGTCGGAACGAATGACGCCTGCCGCTTGGGTTCTGAGGCCATCCTTGGTTCCTTCCGGCGGCTGGCTGATTTGGTGAAGACAACCAGCATCGCACGCGGAGTGCAAGCTGAGCTTAATATCTGCAGCATAGTGCCCAGAGTCGATCGCGGTCCTCTGGTTTGGAGCCGTGTGGAGGGTCTAAACCAGAGGCTCAGACGACTCTGCGACTATAATGGTTGCAAATTCATCGACCTCCGTTATTGGGTGGAGAACTGTAGGGCCCCCCTAGACAGGTCAGGCGTGCACTACACACCGGAAGCAGCTACTAGGGTAGCAGAGTACGTGTGGCGTGCACACGGGGGTTTTCTAGGTTAGAGGGACCCCCCCCTTGGGCGAAACGATAAAATACCTGACGGCTTACCAGAGAGGACATTATCATCGTTGATAAAGAACGTCCGTCCTCAGAGACCAAAAACAGGAAAAGTTAACGTAATATTGGTAAACTGCAGGAGTATCCAGGGCAAGGTTCCTGAATTAGTATCTCTTATTGAAGGAAATAGTGCGCATATAGTATTAGGAATGGAAAGTTGGTTAAAACCGGAAGTGAACAGTAACGAAATCCTAGACACAGAATGGAATATATACCGCAAGGATAGGATAAACGCCAATGGTGGAGGAGTATTTATAGCAGTAAAGAATTCAATAATATCCAGTGAAGTTATTAGCGAATGCGAATGTGAAATAATCTGGGTTAAGTTAAGTATCAAAGGTGGGTCAGATATGATAGTCGGATGCTTCTATAGACCACCTGCATCAGCAACCGTAGTAGTTGAGCGCCTCAGAGAGAACCTGCAGAACGTCGTGAAGAAGTTTCGTGATCATACTATTGTAATAGGGGGAGACTTCAATCTACCAGATATAGAATGGGATAGTCACACAATCAGAACTGGAGCCAGGGACAGAGACTCTTGTGACATTATCCTGACTGCCTTGTCCGAGAATTACTTCGAGCAGATAGTTAGAGAACCAACTCGTGAAGCTAACGTTTTAGACCTCATAGCAACAAATAGACCGGAACTTTTCGACTCCGTGAATGTAGAAGAGGGTATCAGTGATCATAAGTCAGTGGTTGCATCAATGACTACAAGTGTAATAAGAAATGCCAAGAAAGGAAGGAAAATATATTTGCTTAACAAGAGCGATAGGGCACAAATCGCAGAATATCTGAATGACCACCATCAAACGTTCATTTCTGAGGAAGAGGATGTGGAACAAAAATGGAAAAAATTCAGAAACATCGTCCAGTACGCCTTAGATAAGTTCGTACCGACTAAGGTCCAAAGCGAGGGGAAAGATCAACCGTGGTATAACAATCATGTACGAAAGGTACTACGGAAACAAAGAAAGCTTCATCATAGGTTTAAGAGTAGTCGAATCATAGCTGATAAGGAAAAGCTGAACGAAGTGAAAAAGAGCGTAAAGAGAGCAATGAGAGAAGCATTCAACGAATTCGAACATAAAACATTGGCAAACAATCTAAACAAGAACCCTAAAAAGTTTTGGTCATATGTAAAATCGGTAAGCAGATCTAAATCCCCTATTCAGTCACTCGTTGACCACGATGGCACCGAAACAGAGGATGACCGAAGAAAGGCAGAAATACTGAATTCAGTGTTCCGAAACTGTTTCACTGCGGAAAATCGTAACACGGTCCCTGACTTCAGCCATCGCACGGACGCCAAAATGGAAAATATTGAAATAAACGATATCGGAATTGAAAAACAACTGCTATCACTTAGTAGCGGAAAAGCATCCGGACCAGACGAGATACCCTTAAGATTCTACAGTGATTATGCTAAAGAACTTGCCCCCTTTCTATCAGCAATTTATCGTAGATCGCTGGAAGAACGTAAAGTACCTAGCGACTGGAAGAAAGCGCAGGTCGTTCCCATTTTCAAGAAGGGTCATAAATCAGATGCGAATAATTATAGGCCTATTTCGCTTACGTCAATCTGTTGTAGAATAATGGAACATGTTTTGTGTTCTCGTATTATGACGTTCTTAGATAATACAAATCTCCTTCATCATAACCAACATGGATTCCGCAAACAGAGATCATGTGAAACTCAGCTCGCCCTATTTGCCCAAGAAATTCACAGTGCCGTAGACACTGGCGAGCAGATTGATGCCGTATTCCTGGACTTCAGGAAGGCATTTGATACGGTTCCGCACTTACGTTTAGTGAAAAAAATACGAGCTTACGGAATATCGGACCAGGTTTGTGATTGGATTCAGGATTTCCTAGAAGAAAGAACACAACATGTCATTCTTAACGGTTCAAAATCTGCAGATGTAGAGGTAATTTCGGGAGTACCACAGGGAAGCGTGATAGGACCTTTATTGTTTACAATATACATAAATGACTTAGTTGACAACATCGGTAGCTCCGTGAGGCTATTTGCAGATGACACGGTTGTCTACAAGAAAGTAGCAACATCAGAAGACTCGTACGTACTCCAGGAGGACCTGCAGAGGATTAATGCATGGTGCGACAGCTGGCAGCTTTCCCTAAACGTAGATAAATGTAATATAATGCGCATACATAGGGGCAGAAATCCATTCCAGTACGATTATGCCATAGGTGGTAAATCATTGGAAGCGGTAACGACCGTAAAATACTTAGGAGTTACTATCCGGAGCGATCTGAAGTGGAATGATCACATAAAACAAATAGTGGGAAAAGCAGGCGCCAGGTTGAGATTCATAGGAAGAATTCTAAGAAAATGTGACTCATCGACGAAAGAAGTAGCTTACAAAACGCTTGTTCGTCCGATTCTTGAGTATTGCTCATCAGTATGGGACCCTTACCAGGTTGGATTAATAGAAGAGATAGACATGATCCAGCGAAAAGCAGCGCGATTCGTCATGGGGACATTTAGTCAGCGCGAGAGCGTTACGGAGATGCTGAACAAGCTCCAGTGGCGGACACTTCAAGAAAGGCGTTACGCAATACGGAGAGGTTTATTATCGAAATTACGAGAGAGCACATTCCGGGAAGAGATGGGCAACATATTACTACCGCCCACATATATCTCGCGTAATGATCACAACGAAAAGATCCGAGAAATTAGAGCAAATACGGAGACTTACAAGCAGTCGTTCTTCCCACGCACAATTCGTGAATGGAACAGGGAAGGGGGGATCAGATAGTGGTACAATAAGTACCCTCCGCCACACACCGTTAGGTGGCTCGCGGAGTATAGATGTAGATGTAGATGTAGATGTAGATAATTGTCCACAATTTGCCTCTTCCAATTTTGCGGATTTTTGTGCCCGTCACGGCGTCATGCATGTCACGGCCCCTCTGTTCCATCCACAGCCAAACGGTGAGGCTGAACAACTGGTCTGCACATTTAAGGCTCAGATGAGGAAACTCCTGACTTCTTCTGCTGCTGATGATGTGCTTCTCCAATTTCTGGCTTCTTACCATTTCACCCCCATGGCCGACCACAGCCCGGCTGAGCTCTTACATGGCCGACAGCCCTGATGCTACTTCATCTTCTGTGGCCTTCCACCTCACGGCCTTTTCTTGGCTGGTTCACCGCCGGCGACCTTGTATGGGTACGGGGATATGGCAGGCGGCCAAAATGGAGTCCTGGCCACATCTTACGACACCGTGGCCGACACCTGTGTGAAATCCAGACGGACATGAGTGTTGCAGTGCATCATTCGGACCAGCTTCGGCCTCGTGTGCAGGCAACGTCTGTTCCGGATGCCGCTACACCACCTTCGGCTATACCAGACGCTCGGGATCCTGGAATCTCTCATTACTCACAACGCAGTCCTCTCACCATCATATCGGTGCCAGCACAAGAACTGACACCGACAGGAGACGTGCACATGCAGGAACCAGATGACCATCATCTGTCGGAGCAACTCTACTCAACTCCTTCTCCTACAGATGCGGACACATCACCCACGTCTTCTGTTATAGCAACCGGACTTGCCACAATGGACAGACTGGTGCATGGGGCCCCAGCAGATTCGACCCCCACGTCTCCTGTCATCTCGACCCGTTATCATCGGGAATAAAGTGCAACACTACATTCTAAAAGTTGACTGTGGCTTTTTGCAAATGGTTCTGGAAAGCTGCCAAATCACCATCTGAGAGGTTGTTGATGATGTTGGCACATCATTTGGCTCATGCCAAGCCTTTTTTTTTAGGGGGGGGGGGAGGTGGAGGGGATGAAACATGTTTGTTGTGAACTGCTGAATTTCAACTAAAAATGATGTTGCATAGACATACACTCCTGGAAATTGAAATAAGAACACCATGAATTCATTGTCCCAGGAAGGGGAAACTTTATTGACACATTCCTGGGGTCAGATACATCACATGATCACACTGACAGAACCACAGGTACATAGACACAGGCAACAGAGCATGCACAATGTCGGCACTAGTACAGTGTATATCCACCTTTCGCAGCAATGCAGGCTGCTATTCTCCCATGGAGACGATCATAGAGATGCTGGATGTAGTCCTGTGGAACGGCTTGCCATGCCATTTCCACCTGGCGCCTCAGTTGGACCAGCGTTCGTGCTGGACGTGCAGACCACGTGAGACGACGCTTCATCCAGTCCCAAACATGCTCAATGGGGGACAGATCCAGAGATCTTGCTGGCCAGGGTAGTTGACTTACACCTTCTAGAGCACGTTGGGTGGCACGGGATACGTGCGGACGTGCATTGTCCTGTTGGAACAGCAAGTTCCCTTGCCGGTCTAGGAATGGTACAACGATGGGTTCGATGACGGTTTGGATGTACCGTGCACTATTCAGTGTCCCCTCGATGATCACCAGTGGTGTACGGCCAGTGTAGGAGATCGCTCCCCACACCATGATGCCGGGTGTTGGCCCTGTGTGCCTCGGTCGTATGCAGTCCTGATTGTGGCGCTCACCTGCACGGCGCCAAACACGCATACGACCATCATTGGCACCAAGGCAGAAGCGACTCTCATCGCTGAAGACGACATGTCTCCATTCGTCCCTCCATTCACGCCTGTCGCGACACCACTGGAGGCGGGCTGCACGATGTTGGGGCGTGAGCGGAAGACGGCCTAACGGTGTGCGGGACCGTAGCCCAGCTTCATGGAGACGGTTGCGAATGGTCCTCGCCGATACCCCAGGAGCAACAGTGTCCCTAATTTGCTGGGAAGTGGCAGTGCGGTCCCCTACGGCACTGCGTAGGATCCTACGGTCTTGGCGTGCATCCGTGCGTCGCTGCGGTCCGGTCCCAGGTCGACGGGCACGTGCACCTTCCGCCGACCACTGGCGACAACATCGATGTACTGTGGAGACCTCACGCCCCACGTGTTGAGCAATTCGGCGGTACATCCACCCGGCCTCCCGCATGCCCACTATACGCCCTCGCTCAAAGTCCGTCAACTGCACATACGGTTCACGTCCACGCTGTCGCTGCATGCTACCAGTGTTAAAGACTGCGATGGAGCTCCGTATGCCACGGCAAACTGGCTGACACTGACGGCAGCGGTGCACAAATGCTGCGCAGCTAGCGCCATTCGACGGCCAACACCGCGGTTCCTGGTGTGTCCGCTGTGCCGTGCGTGTGATCATTGCTTGTACAGCCCTCTCGCAGTGTCCGGAGCAAGTATGGTGGGTCTGACACACCGGTGTCAATGTGTTCTTTTTTCCATTTCCAGGAGTGTATATAGACATCACTCAGGAATTGCTGAATGAAGTCAACAATGATCCGGAACTTCTAAATAAGGTTATACTAGGTGATGAAACATGGGTATACAGATATGACATTGAAACCACAGCCCAATCACCCTAATGGATACTGCCTGAAGAGCCGAAAGAGCCAAAACTGAAAAAAATTCGACAAGTTTGATCACATGTGAAGGGTCTTGTCAGTGTTTTCTTCAGTTACAATGGGATAATGCATCATGAGCTCCTGCCTTATGGTTGTACAGTCAATAAGGAATATTACATGGAAGCTACATGCCATTTGCATGAAGCAATCTGACAAAAATGATCAGAATTGTGGCAGCACTACTTGTACAAACTGCAATGCAATAATGCTCCCACTCACACCTCAATGCTTGTTCATGATATTTTGGCAAATAACAAAACTGTTACGTTGCTTCTGCCATCATATTTACCAGACATTGTCCCCTGTGACTTCTTTCTATTTCTGAGGCTGAAGAGAACCATGGGAGGATGTTGTTTTGCAACCACTGACAAGATAAAAATAAAATTGTTGAATGAGCTGAAGTGCATTCTAGATGTGCTTCCAAGATTGGAAAAAGTGCTGGCACAAGTGTATTATATCTGAGGGGGATTACAAAAATGGGACAAATGTGATACTGAAGAATAAATAATGATTCTTTTAAAAAAACAGAAATTCCAATTACTCTTCGATCACATCTTGTAAGTGTATTGAATTTGAACTCTAATATTGCTAGTAGTTAAATCAAGAGTACCAACTAATATCCTCAGTTTAAACAAATTTAACTTGTTCAGTTTTTGAGTCAATGAGCAAAAGTCCCCGGTATTAGCTGCGATTCTGTTTGTTGTTTCAGACAGGTTGTCTATCAAGTGCAAGCTATTTTTTGAACCTGGATGTAGGTGTACAAAAGATTTCCAGGTGTATATCTTGGCAAAATAATCAGTGTAACCATGTATTTGCCAAGCACAGCCAATGCTATTCATCATGCTTCAACATGAAATCAGAAGTTACAAAAGCTTGATGTTAATACATCCATGTCAACTAACTAGTGGGCAACACTTACAGTGACAACAACAAAAAATCAAATGGAACTAATAGGATATGTTGAGATATGAAGTCAACAGCCAATGTCCAGCCTAACATAGATCCTAACCTGATACAGTGACCAGAGTAATAACTGGAATAATTAGACAGGGGCCAGTACTTTCAAAAATTTAGCTTGCTATTGAATATTTGTTGCATTCTTTAAATGATAAATCTTTCAGATTTCATGTGCTGAAATCACTGTATGGGATGTATAACTAATTGCCACTGAGAGTGGTCATCACTTCCACAGTATCTCAAAGAAATCTCAAGCAGCAATCCAAAATACTTTCAATTGCATATATTATCTTGATGATGTCAATGTAATGTAGTCTACTTGAGAACAGCATACAGTTAGACTTCAAGCACTGTAGCATACTTGCAAGAAAGTGAGTTGCAGGTTCTTCAAGCGAAGCACTAAGTACTTATGATACATTTAATATAAGAACTCACACAAACCTATATCAGAGCATGTAAAAGCTGTTCATAACGTAAGAGAAATAGTATTTCCTGGGAAAAATAAATTACTATGGCAGATTTATACCACAAGCAGCTCAGTTTGTGCAGCCTTAAAATCAGGTTTGACCAAAAAGCATACAATTCGTATGGTCAAGTGCATGCCACCAAACATTTCTGCAACTAAAAAAGTGTATTTGATCTCTATGTCTAGCAGCATTAGTATCTGACAAGTATCTCACAGAAAACAACTGTCAAATAAATAGGCAGATGGCATGGGGCAGCCAATAATGTCTGCATCAAAAGAGCTTAGAGCAGCTCAGTGAAAATATTCACAAGTAGGAAAGAGGCATTCAGTTATCGAGTCTGGAAACTTCACAGGTACCTCTACAGTACACAGTTTCAATTGATCATAGAACAGAAACCCCAGCTGATTACCCATTTTGGATCACTTTCCTAGGAAAAAACAGCTCAGTGGCTGCAAAAGTGACCTTATACTTTAGTAACTACAACTATGAGATTAATTACTGGCCCTTGACACAGCATGTAAATGTAGATGTCCTATCTCATCTGCCTGTGGAGCTGATCAGAGCATTTATCAAAAATGAGGCAATGCATTTTGCACTTGACAGAAACCTACACCAAACCCTAGATGAGTGACCTATTACTATTTATGAGATAGCAACAGTTATCGAGCAGGACCCACTACTTCATGGAGTGTAGTCATCGATATAGTGGGGCTGGACAGAGCAGCTACCAGACAAGACACCCCCATCTACAATGGACATTCATTTCATGGTAACAAGGAGAATAGCCAAGGAAGAATGTCAGGTTGCAATCTCACCCTCACCTTGCCCCTTGCAATACATGCTGCTCTGAGGGATGACCAGAATGATGAGGCCAGAATGATACTGTCTTTACATGGCAAAGTAGACTCTGTGATTGCACACACTGCCATGCTTGAGCCAAAGACCTACTGATCCTGTCACAATGTTTCTCTTCCTGGCCACAACATGAGCATTCTTGGAATTTGTTGCTCCATTGCCATGGCCTAGACGATTATTATAGTTGGGTACACTCTCAAATTTCCCATATGTAGTATGGATATCAAACATTATAGCTACACTCAAGATCTGTGCTATAGCCATTTATTTCATAATAATATGTGCTCCTCACCATTGTGACTGATAATAGACCTTAGTTTGTGGCCACCACGTTGAAGATGTTTTGTCAATGTAACAGCCAGAACACCACATCACCACCCAACTTCATGCAGTATTGAGTTCTGAGACTGAGTAGTTGGTCAGGAGGTTTAATATGTAAATGCAGGAAACTATGCTACCAGTTCTGCCTGAGGAAGTATTCAGCAGCTTCATTGATACAGACCACACCACTCCCGTTAAAGGGTATAGCCTGGGTAAAAATCTGGACAGGCACAGACACAGTGCAGTGCTTGATCTTCTATGCCCAACACGGCGAACATGGAGCCCCTGAATATATACATCAGCTTGTGTAGACCTACACCACCTGTCTGCACACCCATGATCTTGCAGCTGCAGCCTTACAGTCTGCATCCCTTCCATGAGCAGTAGGTACAATTGTAGGCCTATACAGAGATGAGATGATGTTAATGGAGACAGAACCCTGTCTGTCCTATGACATGTCCTGTGCCCACCTTGCTGAATGTGGGTGCATATAGTTCAGCATATTCTGAAAATTCCATTTTCAGTGCAACTGGCTGGATGTGACACCTGCATGCTGGAGGAAATGGATGTGAAGGTTGGTATCCTCCTTCCTCATGTCATTGATCCTAACACCACCCTGGCCACTTCTGTTCATGTGCACCAATTAAAAGGGGGAGGAATTTAATCTCATGTGACTGATGAAAAGGCAGACATGTTAGCAGTATAGAAGTTGCGGTCTTTGAGCTCCATCTGTGTGAGATGCACTAGGCAAGTAAGATGGCCACAGCTTCTCACAAACAGTCAGTAAATAAGTGGATGGACACAGCTCACAGACAACCAGTGCAGTTGTCATGAATAAAGCCTGCAGTAATGTGATATTTGAGTACCTGTATTATGATGTGGCACTCTCTGACTTTTTACGTATAAGGATTTGTGTATTGGCATTGTGGATGTTGACTTGTGATTACTTTGGCTTCATCTTAGTTTACAATCAGGTTATCAATTCACTTTGTGAATCTTCACACCATTTTAATGACTCTCTGTGTCCCTTTAGGGTTCTACATTAGCCCAGCTACAAAGAACAGTGACATCCAGGTTTTTGCAATTATCAATAGTGGCCATGCCTGACAGCATAATTCCTATTCCTACAATTGTTCTTTGTGCACACCACCTGTAAATAGAATGGGAAGGAGGGAATATGATACTGGAACCCTTGCACCCTCTGTCACACACCACTCGGTGACCTATGGTGTAAAGACATATATACAGCAAGGGAGCCATCAGAAAACACAGAAATTTGTTGTCAAAAGTTAGGATATTTCTACCAAAATATTGTATTTTTGATGCACTTTTTTGTCTATATATTTAAGTGTCTGTACCATATAAAATGTGTAAGCCAGAAGGAAACTCATGTTTGTCATGAGCACTGAATAACATCAAGACTGATAGACAGTCAAGTCAAGGTCCAGAGCTGGGTCAGTATCAGTATAGAAGCTAGGCATGATTTGAAACAACACATACGGCATACTGTATGAGACAGAGCCACAGCAGCTTGCATAGCCCACCTCTGCTGGCACTCTTCTCTCATGAGCTGCAGCATCTCTGGTCATGTATTGATATCCTCCACTGGTGGGGATAGTAACATGTTGTTAAGGAACTATTAGAAATCTTTATATTTCGGAAATTATGTTGTGTCTATGGTTCTCTGCCAAAACACACTACAAAACTTTCTTACTTTTACATGAAATATAACAAAACTAGAGTGGTAATTTTGTTAGTTTGCATTTAAAACATTGTAATATTTTGAACATGGCTACACTTCAGCAGTTAGACATCAGTAAATGAATCTGAAGAAGCCAACCAGTTGCAACAAATGGTGGTTTTATTCAACCTTTGATCATGGTTTCAATGGATGTAAACCCATCTTCTTCAGGAATACACGTAATCAGAAGATGATGTAACAGCAATAACTACAAACCTGGAAACATGCATGTCTGAACTGTGTTAAACAGAGACTAGATTCCCACAAAGGGATGGGAATATTACATATATCATAAAACATAACCAAAAGAATAAAAACTAGTACTTACTAAAATTTCAAATTGGGAAAACACTGAATAATGAAGCATTCTTACATTTATCCAATGAAAATATGCTGTCAGTGCATATCACTGTATACATCATTAAATATGCTGGCTCCTATGATCAGGGCTTGTCAAGTAAGAATAGTTAAAATCCAGAAATAAAACCAATCAAATAAAATGTCTGTTCATGTAATGTGATGCACACTGACTGACAAGAAATGGAGAGTGTGAACACCAGAAAAAACAAGGTAAGTGGCACATGTGCTTCAAACCTATACTTGTATAAAATCTTCATATGGTTGCCAGTAGTCTCTGTGAGTTGCTCATTCCTCACTACTCTAATATACAGTATTTTCCATACATGTTCATTTGCCCCATTTTATATTTTGTGAAGACATTGGTTTTACCCAATCTTGTTACTGTATGTTTTGCTCAATGTGATGACCCAAGAACTAATCTCCTTCATCATCATGTACATTTATTACAGCATGTTCATGCACTAACTTTATTATTGTTCATATGATAATGTACTTGTGGTCTTATGAGAGTTTTAATGTAAGTCACCATATTTCTCAGTGTTCTTTCACAGTCCCCACCCCCAATGCGTTTCCACTTATTAACCATTTATGCTGCAAGAGTATTTCGATCTCAACCTATCTTGTTTTCCTGGTGTCCACGCTCTCCATTTCTTGTCAGTCGGCATGCATCTCATAACATGACCTGACATTTTATTTGACTGGTTTTATTTTGAGGTTTTAAGTATTCTTACTTGACAAACCCTGATCATAGGGGCCAGCACATTTAATAATGTATACAATGATGTGCTCTGACAGCATATTTTCATTAGACAAATGTCAAATCGCTTCATTATTTGGTGTTTTTGCATTCTGAAATTTTAGTAAGCTCTAGTTTTTAGTCTTTTGGTCATATTTTATTATTTACGTGATATTTCCACCCCTTTGTGGGGCTCAAGACTCCATATGACACATAATTTTGACATGCATGTTTCCAGGTTTGTAGTTACTGCTGTTGCATTGTCTTCAACTTACGTGTATTTCTTAAGATGACGGTTTTATATCTGTTGAAATCAGGATCAGAAGTTGAATAAAACCACAATTTCTTGCAGCTGGTTGGCTGCTTTGGATTCATTTACTAAAACATTATAGGTTATATATTTAAACACATCAGTAAGATTTACTGCAAATCTTGAAATGTCTATCAGTGTTAGCAAAACCAAATTAAAAATAAAAGAAAACTTTCAACTGCAAAGAGAAAGTCAAGAAACTACACGCACTGTTGATTTTCTTTATCCTAAAGCATCCTTAGATGGAAAATATGTTCAAAATCTGAATAGAATAATAACTACAGCTAGAAGACTTCCATCAAAGGAGACAAATATGGGTTATTCAAACATAAATAAACATGAACTTACTTTCTCTGAAGAAAGGATGTCATTTTTTTATTCCTTCTCATAAATAGAACATACTGTCTGTGGACCCAAACATAAGCTGCTCCGCCCAGACCACATAGTGCCCTGTCAATTAAACAGAAATATTTTATAGGATCAATGGCAAGAAATATTAAATTAAAGCTCACATGTGGTTCTCATGAAGTACAGTAAAGGAGCTGCAATAATTTTAACAGTTGTTATGATGAACAGGAAAATATAATTAGATCAATTAATCTGCAAAAGACAAATCAATCAGAAACAGAATTAAATATATTATGTGGATATTAATGGATCAATCAATAAACCTTCAGCTGTGTTCACTGAAACATTTGGAGAAGCCTTACAAGATATTATAAAAAACATTACAAGTGCAACCACGTATCTCAGTTAAACGTATTTAGCATCCTTGTATCTCATCATATAAAATGATATAAGATTCACTGTACATAATATTATATAGATAATAGTACATCAAAAAGTCTTACATTTACATGTTGACTAATAAAATATTCTTATGTGTAATATGAAACCACATATGACATTATTGGGCTAATACATAAGTTTGTAGTGTTTTTCCATGTGATTAATAAACATAACAGATACACATAACAGAGACTTTCATCATTAATTATGTATTCTCACTCATTATTTGCAACAGTCTGCCAATGCTAGCATAACTTTTCCATTCCCCAACTGTAGAAAACATGTGGTGCTGAGGTGAAGAACTCATCAAGCCATGTTTGGAGTGCATCTTCATCTGGAAAGGAAGTTGCTTGATGGTTGTTTGGTAGAGAGCAGAAAGGGTTAAAATCTGAGGGCACAAGGTCTGGTGAATACAATGGGCATGAAATGACTCCTCAACCAAACTCCTGTAAAGTGTGTTTTGTCAGTCTCACAGAACGTGGGTAGGCATTATCATGGAGTAGCAGCACTTCGTGCTATCATCTTGGTCATTGTTCTTGGATTGCTTCTGCAAGATGTCTCAGATGATTGACAACAAATGTCAACAGTGATGATTAGACTTCGGGGAAACAATTCATAGTACATCACACCATCGCTGTTCCACCAGATGCATAACATCATCTTTTGTGTATGCAGACAGGTCTTTGTACAGGAAGTTGCTGCTTTGTTTGGGGTCAACCATTGCTTTCTTTTCCTTATGTTAGCATAAAGACACCATTTCTCATCACCAGTAATGATAAGGATAGGAATGGTCAGTTTTGTTCATGAACCAATTGATGATGAGCAATCAGAGATACACATTTGCCCACTTGCTGATTTTTGTAATTTAGGCTTAGAGCATGTGATACCTGTACACCTGATTTTTGAACCTCTCCACTGCAAGTAAATGTCATGCAAGGAATGATCACAGCTCATCACATTTGCCAGTTCTCGAGTACACTAATGTGGATCGTTGCGGATTAATGTGTTTAAACAATATTCATGAAACCTCAAAGGTCTTCCTCAAAGCAGAGACTCACTAATGTCAAGACAATCCTCCTTAAAATGAGAAAACCTTTTTCTTGCCATGCTCCAACCAGTGGCATAATACCCACACACAGTGCAAATGTTTCTGGCTGACTTAACTGCTGTCACCCCTCTACTGAACTCAAGCAGAAGAATATTTCAGAAATGTTCCGATTTCACCACTTGGCAATCCATTTTCTAGTGTCCACAGCTCCACTCATTATCTTCAAATGACAAAATGACAATATGTAAACTCAAATATCATCAGTGACCTACACTACTGGCCATTAAAACTGCTACATCAAGAAGAAATGTAGATGATAAACGGGTATTCATTGGACAAATATATTATACTAGAACTGACATGTGATTATATTTTCGCGCAATGTGGGTGCATAGATCCTGAGAAATCAGTACCCAGAACAACCACCTCTGGCCGTAATAACAGCCTTGATATGCCTGGGCATTGAGCCAAACAGAGCTTGGATGGCATGCACAGGTACAGCTGCCCATGCAGCTTCAACACGATACCACAGTTCATCAAGAGTAGTGACTGACGTATTGTGATGAGCCAGTTGCTCGGCCACCATTGACCAAATGTTTTCAATTGATGAGAGATCTGGAGAATATGGTGGCCAGGGCAGCAGTCGAACATTTTCTGTATCCAGAAAGGCCCATACAGGACCTGCAACATGTGGTCATGCATTATCTTGCTGAAATGTAGGGTTTCGCAGGGATCGAATCAAGGGTAGAGCCATGGGTTGTAACACATCTGAAATGTACCATCCACTGTTCAAAGTGCATCAATGCGATCAAGAGGTGACTGAGACGTGTAACCAGTGGCACCCCATACCATCACGCCGGGTGATATGCCAGTATGGCGATGACGAGTACATGCTTCCAATGTGCGTTCACCGCGATGTCACCAAACACGGATGCAACCATCATGATACTGTAAACAAAACCTGGATTCATCCGAAAAAATGATGTTTTGCCATTTGTGCACCCTGGTTCATCATTGAGTACAACATCGCAGGCGCTCCTGTCTGTGATGCAGCATCAAGGGTAACTGCAGCCATGGTCTCCAAGCTGATAGTCCATGCTGCTGCAAACATCGTCGAACTAATCATGCAGATGGTTGTTGTCTTGCAAACGTCCCCATCTGTTGACTCAGGGATCGAGACATGGCTGCATGAGCCATTACAGCCATGCAGATAAGATGCCTGTCATCTCGACTGCTAGTGATACGAGGCCATTGGGATCCAGCACGGCGTTCCATATTACCCTCCTGAACCCACGGATTCCATATTCTGCTAACAGTCATTGTATCTTGACCAACGCAAGCAGCAATCTTGCGATATGATAAACCGCAATTGCGATAGGCTAGAATCTGACCTTTATCAAAGCTGGAAATGTGATGGCATGCATTTCTCCTCTTTACACATGGCATTGCAACAACGTTTCACCAGGCAACGCTGGTCAACTGCTGTTTGTGTATGAGAAATCGGTTGGAAACTTTCCTCATGTCAGCACACTGTCGGTGTCGCCACCTTGTGTGAATGCTCTGAAAAGGTAATCATTCGCATATCACAGCATCTTCTTCCTGTCAGTTAAATTTCGCGTCTGTAGCATGTCATCTTCATGGTGTGCGCAATTTTAACGGCCAGTAGTGTATAAATATAAAATGAAAATTGATAAATAAACTCACAACAACTGGAATTCTAACATGCAAAATAAAAATGCTATGAGCTTATGTTCCAACATAATACACAGATAATAGTGCATGAAAAAAATTACAGTTAATAAACTACTCGTAACCCTATGTATAACATTAAACCATACATATAACAAGTCAGAATATACTAAATTAGAATAATAAAAGGGGTTTTATTATGTCTGTGCAAATACAATTTATTTTCTTAAATGAGCACTTCAGTTCACTATAAAGAAATAAGATGCCCTACTACACCCAAGCACCTAAGAAACTGGTATAGGCATGTGTATACAAATACAGAGATATGTAAAAAGGCAAAATATGGTGCTGTGGTCAGCAATGCCAACATAAGACAACAAGTATCTGGTAGAGTTGTTACATCAGCTACTGCTGCTACAATGGCAGATTATCAAGATTTAAGTGAGTTACAACATGGTGTTATGGTCAGCATACGAGTGATGGGACACAGCATCTCCAAGGTAGTGATGAAGTGGGGATTTTCCCATACAACCATACCACGAGTGTACTGTGAATATGAGAAATCTGGTAAAACATCAAATCTCCAACATTGCTGCTGCCAGAAAAAGACCCTGCAAGAAAGGAACCCATGACAACTGAATAGAATCATTCAACATGACAGAAGTGCAACCCTTCTGCAAATTGCTGCAGATTCCAATGCTCGGCCATCAACAAGTGTCAGCATATGAACCATTCAATGAAACATCATCAATATGGGCTTTCGGAGCCGAAGGCCCACTCGTGTACTCGTGATGACAGCATGACACAAAGCTATATGCCTCATCTGGGCCTGTCAACACTGGCATTAGACTGTGGACGAGTGGAAACATGTTGCCTGGGTGGACAAGTCTCATTTCCAATTGTACAGAGCTGATGGATGTATACGGGGATGGAGAAAACCTCACGAATCCACGGACGCTGCATGTCAGCATAGGACTGTTCAAGCTGGCAGAGGATCTGTAATGGTGGGCGGGGAGGGGGGGGAGGTGCAGTTGGAGTGATATGGGACTCCTGATATGTCTAGATATGACTCTGACAAGCGACATGTACGTAAGCATCCTGTCTGATCCCCTGCATCCATTCATGTCCATTGTGCATTCTGAAGGACTTGGGCAGTTCCACAAGGACAATGTGACACCCCACATGTCCAGAATTGATACAGAGAGGCTCTAGAAACACTCTTCTGAGTTGTAACACTTCCACTGGCCATCAAACCCCCCAGACATGAACATTATTGAGCATACCTTGGATGCCTTGCAACGTGCTGTTCTGAAGAGATCTCCACCCCCTTGTACTCTTGCAGATTTATGGACAGCCTTGCAGGATTTATATTGTCAGTTCCCTTCAGCACTATTTCAGACATTAGTCTAATCCCTGCCACATCATGTTGCAGCACTTCTGGGTGCTCACGGGGGCCCTACACAATATTAGACTGGTGTACTAGTTCCTTTGGTTCTTCCTTGTATCATTGCTGATGATTAAAGTGTTCCTTGATACTATAACAGCTCTTGCTCATTAGCGTTTTGAATTTGTTTTTATATATTTGAAATTCCAACATGTTTTTTTTATTTCCTTTAGTAGTACACTAAGCATAATTTTTGGCTGACAAAGAGCACTTTTTTGACACATGACTTTTGTGTGCATTTCTCTATGAACGTCATCTCTATTTCTTGTTTTGCAGCTATTGACTTGACTGTTTAACATGGAAAGCTCCATTTGGTCCTTCAGGAAACACATACTTCCATAAATATAAATACATGGTAGGGGCTTGCTTTTATGTTCTTTAAAAAATTCTTACATTTTTAACTATATGTCAAGCCTCTGACTATTCTTTTGCTCCCTTTCAAAGCATATTTGGGGAGACTAATATTCACCCAAAACATGATGTCCAATCCTAATGTGTTATACATAAGTGCACAGTTAGAACATAACACAGCATCAGTACTACAGGAATTTTTAAGCAGCCTAAGATATAAAAATATTAACTTAATTATTTGTTCAATAAGTCTGCACATTTCTCCAACCATAAATGTTCATCAAGCCATAGACCTAAAATTTAGTGTCTGGTGGGTGGGTGGGTGGGGGGGAGGGGGAGGGGAAGAGTTGCTCTCTCTTACACTGCTGAAGTGAAGTTAGGCTGGTTCCTAGTTTGTTTCCCATAAGGGTGATGTGTACCCAAATTGTTTTTCGTCATTTACAATTCATCTTTTACCTCTATCCATGTGTTTGCTTTTCGTTAGCTGCTGTGAATCTCTTGTAGGTCAGCTTCATTCATAGCTATAGCAATCAGACATGTGATGGAAGATACATAGGTCAAACCAGGAGGACATTTGACACCAGATACAAGGAACATGTAAGAGCATGGAAGTATAGGACAAATCATTCAACTTTTGCACAACACTTACACCAACACCAACATAAAATTACAACCAGAGACACAGACACGGAAATCATAAGGATAAACAACAACAAAAAACACTTCCTCACCTTACAAGAGAACTACCACATCCAAAAAACCATAACAGGAAAGAAACAACTCAAAAATGATCAGATCAAATTGGCAAACCACATACTCTTTAAACTGATTGGCCACTTAATATAACATTAAAAGTACACATATACCCACAGGCTCCATTTACCCCTAGCATTTCCTCCCAGATCTATCCCATAATTACTGTCCAGGCCATCCCTGTTGTTCCTCCCCCATTTCATAAGTTGGAAACACTCACAACGTGAACAAGAACAAAGGAATAGGCATAAAAACTGTGGCAGTGATGAATGAAAAACAGTTAAAAAGTCAATTATAAATAGTGCAGGGCAGGAAATAATGCAAAATGCCATAAACTGCAGATGTGAAATGAAGCCCGCCAACAGCAACCACTGCTAGCAAGAGGGGAAGGAGCAGATTATGTAAAGAAACACCTTAAGTAGCTTGCAGACCAACTTTATACAAAAAAATGCTGTTTTTAACCTAAATGAATCAAAAAATAAATGTACAAATGTGTGTATCCAATTTACAGAATACCACAGAAGATGCTTTGTACATAAAAGTGAAACACAACAGGTGTAATTCTTTTTAGTTACACTGCAATCAGCTCAAGACAGATAACCCATAATAACAGAGAAAACACGCAAATCATGAAAGGCAAATGTTAGTAGAAATTTGTGCAGCTGTAAAAAGATTGATGGGTGAAGCATACAACTACCATCATCATACTTTAGCAAAAGATCTTGCAGAGAACTCAAGAAATTTCTGGTCCTACATAAATTCGCTAAGCGGGTCTAAGGGTTCTATCCAGTCACTTGTTGACCAGTCTAGTGAGGCAGTGTAAGATAGCAAAAGGAAAGCTGAAGTTTTGAATCTTGCATTTAAGAAATTGTTCACACAGGAGAATTATACCAGCATAACATCATTTGATCATCACACACACTCCAGTATGAAGGACATAGTAATAAGCATCCATGCCATAGAGAAAAAAACCGAAAGAGTTGAAAGAAAATAATTTGCCAGGTTGGAATAGAATAACAATTTGGTTTTAAAAGGAGTACTCTATGGCATTGGCCTCTTACTTAGCTTGCATTTATCATGAATCATGCGGCACAGAGCTCCAAGTGACTTGGGAAAGGTGCAGTTGACTTCTGTATATAAGAAAGGTAAAAGAATGGAGCCACAAAATTACATACCAATATCCTTAATAGCAGACTGCTGCAGAATTATTGAACATATTCTCATTTCGAAAATAATAAATTTGCTTGCAACAGAAAAGCTGTCCATGAACTGGCATGGTTTTAGAAATCATCACTCATGTGAAACTCTGGTTGCCCTTTTTTCACATGATATCCTGTGAACCATTTAAGAAGGGCAAGAGGCAGATCCTATATTCCTAGATTTCAGAAAGGCATTTGACATGGTGCCCCACTGCAGACTGTTAATGAAGGTATGAGCAAACAGAGTAGGTTCCCAAATATGTGAGTGCTTGAAAACATCTTAAGTAACACAACCCCGTATGTTGTCATCAATAGTGTGTGCTTGTCAGAGACAAGGGTATTGTCAGGAGTGCCCCAGGTGACTGTGATAGAACTGCTGTTACTTTATGTAAATGATCCAGTGGACAGGACGAGGAACAGTCTGCAACTGTTTGCTGATGATGCTGTGGTGTGTGGGAAGATGTCATCACTGGGTGACTGTAGAACAATACAAGATGACTTAGACAAAATTTCTAGTTGGTGTGATGAAGATGTAACTTAATGCAGATGAGTAGGAAAAACAAACCTGTAATGTTTGAATACCGCATTAGCAGTGTGCCGCTTGACACAGCCATGTCAATTAAATATCTAAGCATAACATTGCAAAGTGATATGAAATAGACTGAGCATGTAAGGATTGTAGTAGAGAAAGTCAGTGATTTACTGGGAGAATTTTAGAAAGTGTGATTCATCTGTAACAGAGACTGCACATAGGACACTAGTGCGACCCATTCTTGAGCAGTGTTTGTGTGTTTGAGATCCATCCCTAGTTGGACTGGAGGGAGACATCAAACCAATTCAGAGGTGGGTTGCTAGATCTGTTACTAGTGGATTCCAACGACACACAAGTATTACAGAGATGCTTCAGGAACTCAAATGGCAAATGGGAATCCATGGAGGGAAGACAACAATCTTTTTGGAACACTGCTGAGGAAATTCAGAGAACTGGCATTTGAAGCTGACTGCATAGTGAAACTACTGCTGCCAGTGTGCATGTTGCATAAGGATCACAAAGATAAGATAAGAGAAATTAAGGTTTTTATGGAGGCACATAGATAGTCATTTTTCCCTTTCTCTGTTTGCAAGTGGAACAGGAAATCAAATGTATAGTAGTGATACATGGTACCCTCCATCATGCACCTTACAAAGGCTTATGGTGTGTGTAGATAGATGTAGATATTTTTCAAACATGAGAATACTTTTCTGCACATGGTATCATTAGATGAGATTAACTTTTTGTTGTATAGACCCAAAAAATTAGAAGATTCTCATTGGTGTGGAACATGTCAGAAAGTATAACATAATAAACATAAAACATTTGAATATAATACTCACTACCCTGATCATTTGTCTGGAGAAGGTGAATGCATCACAATAAACTGGAACTGCTGTTGTTTATAGAATTAATACACTGTCAGAATGGAACATAGTTATGTACTTATACCTAGTCTTTACTGTTGTGACCAAGTGCTGCCAAAACTGAAATCTAACAGATACTTTTACTTAAGCTGGTCTAACAGTTCATGTTAAGATATTTATATATAGAGTAGGAGCTGCCTAGCAAAAAGTCTTTCAGACTCTGTTTAAACTGTGCTTTATCTGAAATCAAATTTTTAATGGCAGCTGGAAATTTATTGAAAATGTGTGTTCCTGAATATTGGACACCTTTTTGGACAGCCTGCATTATGTTGCTGTAGCCATACGGGTGGTGTGATCCTTCAACTTGCTCTCATACAACAGTTGTTATGTCAGTTAGGATGATATTTTCAACAGAAAACATTACATGGTTCTACACATTAATTCACGTGTACATCTCAAGAGTATGCAAGTAACTTAGCTGAACTGCATATGATACACATAAGAAGTAAATATATCTAACTTTTTTCCCCTAACACTTTTCTATTTATTCGACACAGCCAGTGAAGTCTTTCTACCATGATAATACATTTCTATGCATGACATACTTTGACACCTTAAGATATCCTGCCATTAACTTTATTTAACCAAAAAACACTAATAAAAAAAGGTTATAAATGTATTTTCACAAGCTCTGCAGAACATGCACATAGTTAATTTCTTTATTACAAAAATAAATCTAAAATAAATATAGACAATACATACCCAATCATAGCAAAAATTATAAGCTCTTGTGGATCAAAGGGAAAATCCATTGTGAAGTTTGTTCCAAACACTGCTGTTACAGTATCTGCATTTCAAGAGAAAAATCCATATATCACAAATTTATGAATTTCCACAAAGTTACTGCAAATAAGCCATTACATAATAATGCTTATAACAACTATACTAGAAGGTATTCATATTGTGGTCAGAGCTCACTTTTTGCCATGTTTGCTTAAAATATAATTATGGAAGTAGGTTTCTGTCTTGACCAAACACAATTTTCATGTTTAATATCCATACATGTTACACTTAAGTTTCATCATTGTCATTGGGTTCATTTCACTTTCTATTGAATAACTGATTCCTTCTCATCCCGTCTGGAAAGTCTCCTCTGACAAAGTGCTCTGGGTGACTTTTTCAAAATTTACCTTTTTGATAGACCTCTTCAGTCCTATTCCTTCACCCCTCTTCTTTCCCCTTCAACCTGTCTGCCCAAAGAAGGAGCCACTGGCTCTGAAAGCTTGCTTAATTATAACCTCCTTTTATGTGTGTGTTCTGCCATCAGTTAGTGAGTAGATTTTTTCATCTACCCTAATACATTATACTGTCAGATAAAAGTTTTTGTATGATTATATATACAGCTTTGGGATTATGGTATTTATCAACACTGATTTGAGCAGTTCTAGGTGCTTCAGTCCGGAACCGCATGACTGCTACGGTCGCAGGTTCTCATCCTGCCTTGGGCATGGATGTGTGTGATGTCCTTAGGTTAGTTAGGTTTAAGTAGTTCTAAGTTCTAGGGGACTGATGACCTCAGATGTTAAGTCCCATAGTACTCAGAGCCATTTGAACCATTTTTGAACACTGATTTACTACTAAATTTTTAAATGTTGTTTGCTACATTAAAAAATAGGTTGCAAATCAGTGTTAACAGCAGAATGAAACACAAATGAAGAAGAGCGACTCAACATTAACAAGGAAACTGAGTATCTGGTGTAACATTACTATCATCTTCTGTGATGCCACATCTCAGATGACACTGATCCTCAGATACATTCTCTGACAAGATCACATCAAACTTAGTATATAAGCCAGCCCAGGGCCACCTAAGCAGTTATAATCTGAGGAGTGGAGTGCACACCATGAGAGTTATCATATTTCCTACAGTGTACCTCAGGTGGATTATGTCTGTAAATACAAAACTCTGATACAGTGTACTGTTATTTGTATGAATAGACTGTATTTTTACAAAAACCAGAAAATTAAGAACAACATACAGTTATATAAAATTTCATTAAGGATACAGGGGTACTTATAAATGGTGGAAAAATCGAAATTTTTAATGACTTCATTAAATTCTATAGTCTTTCCTGATTACATTGATATATACATTATAGGGTTCCAAATGAAAAATGACCTATATATACCACATTTTAAAGTTATGGTCATGTATGCCACCACGCCCCCATTATTTCTGTATTATTTTGAAAAGAACTGTGAACTTTCTGTTTCCCTCGATTACACATATGATACATTGTATATGTTGGCAACAGTGCAGGTTTCTAGTGTCTGTAAATGATTATCTTTGCTAACAATTACTTTTAATTACACTGAAGCAGTTTGTTCACATGTGACTGAATGTTTGTTGCCCAAGTGCTACATATATTTGGGAAGTACATATCCTTTAGTGTGCAATAAGTGAGAACTATGCCACGCATCAAGAAATTCAATACAAGCCACACTGCTGAAAGTAACCTATGAGTTCTTCAGGGAAGAAACTCCCACTTGGCATGCCTCCTGGTGATTCAAATTTTTGAGTTAACAATGACACTGTTTGTAGTGGATTTGTTGTTGTTGATGTGGGCATCTTATCTTCTTTGATAAAGAAAGTGGTGAAATGTAAACAATGTGATGGTGTAGGCTGTCTGGAAATAACTGAACAACAAAGCAGCAGGAAAGATTTAGCATCAAAATTAGTTTTGAGCGGCAATAAATCTACCTCAAAAATTATGTCGAACATTGTGCATAATTCATTTGATGTGAATTTGAAGTTAGTGTATGCAATGCGTGCAATAGGAAAAGGAAAAAGGACTGCTCAAACATTTTGTGATTTGATGGACCTTCCTCCTCCTCCCAGTAAGTTCAGCAAGTACATAAAAATACTTTTAGGTGTCTTGATGGTTGTGTCTCAAGCATCTATGAAACATGCAGTAGAAGAAACTGTAAATACTAGTGGAACCAGAGAGATTGCTGTTGCACTTTATGGGACATGGCAATGTCAAGGACATCATTCCTTGAATGGTGTTGTAAGTCTACTTCTCTCAAGAATGGTAAAGTTGTTGATGTTGAGTGCTTATCTAACTACTGCCACACCTGCCACGCTAACACTGAAGGACATATTGAACACAGATTGAGGAAGCTACGAAGAGAAATGAAAGAAGCTATCTGATGGAAAATCTCTGTCTGGCCAAGGCAGATTAACAGAAACTGAAATAGACCTTCTTCAGAGTTATTATGGACTGGCCATTAGATGAACTGCATCTCTGAATGATGTTTCAGCAATGAGAAAAGCTGTATGGACCACTTACTTTCATAAGTTGTCCACAGATGGCCACCCTGTTCATGGACTTTGCCCTAAAGGAGCAGATTCTTGGTGTGGTTACCAAAAAGCAAAAGAAAGTGGTTAAATGTACCATCATAAGCATTCTCTTCCTGAGCCTGTTATGAGTGAAATAAAAACAATTTTAAGAGACCTGAGTAACCCTGTTTTGCTTAGTAAATGTCTTCATGGGGGCACTCAGAATACAAATGAAAGTTTCAACCAATGCATATGGGAAAGATTACCCAAGAGTATTTTTGTGGGACTAAATACATTAAAAGTTGGTGTAATAGATGCAGTGATATGTTTCATTGATGGAGTGATAGGGAGGTTGCAAGTCTTGAGAAATTTAGACATAAAATGTGGCTCTAATATGGAAGATCAACTGCTTGCATGTGACAGACAACAGGTGCATGAAGCTTAAAGATTTGCTCTTCAAGTTACCAAAGAAGCAAGAAGTGCTAAAAGGAATGCAGAGAGGAAGCTTCAAAATGAAGAAATGCTGCAGGGTGAAGACTATGCTTCAGGAATGTTCTGAGGCAATTTTTAATTGGACTCATACCTTCATTTTCAATTTCGTGCAAGTTGTATTTCTCAGAATTCAGGTACAAATATTTCCTAAAGTTTATAAAGCATTGCTCTAATTTTTTTCTGTAACTGGCAATAGTCCATACTTATGTAGTAGACCTAAGCTTTATTGTAGAATCAACTAAATCATAGAAAAAATAACATTTTTATTAGGAAAAAATTATTAAAATTAAAATGTAAGATGTGATATTTTTTTATCCTTGTAATATACATGATAGGTGGAATTAAATAGGTCTAGTACCTCAGGCATCATGCCATGCACATCTGGTAAAAATTTGGTCTCCTTCAAATGTATAGGGGAACCCGGGGTAGAACGGGGTGCTGGGGCAGAATGAAGATGTACATATTTTCGTTTCAAGTAGGAGTTGCCAACAATCAGCAGTAAGTAGAACTAGTTCAGACAGTTACTGCTCAACTTTGGCAACCATATTTGTTTGGCTTTCATAAGCATTGGATCGTGAAGTTTTCTTGTGCTAATTTTTGCTCCTGCCTTGTAACTTCTGGCAAATCGGAAGCAAGAAGAGGTTTACCTACTTATTTACAATATGACTATTGTTATTAGATGCTTAAAATATGTTTAATAATCTTTAGATTCATGTGGTTAAATGTTTGTTTTCATATCTTTGTTTAGTGGCCTTACCTCCATAACCTAAACCATGTACCTGGGGCGGAATGGGAAAGTACCCCATTCTGCCCCGCTAAATTTTTATCAAAGAGATCACTTATACTAGGCTCCAAATCTATTTTGCTTTCGATTTCAGATGGTTCAGGTATATAACAGAAAAACAAATAGGCAGTCATGGTCTACTGAGACCCTCAACAATGCAGTGGAGGCAGTTAATTCTGTCCATTGTGGGTATTTGAAGGCTTCAAACCAATTTGACATTCCCCAGACTACTCTGGAAAGATACATTAAAAAAAGAAGGGAAAACCCTGACTACAAAATTGATAAAATGGCTGGAAAGTTTAAAAACGTATTTACAGAAGAACAGGAACTTGAGCTCGTTAAGTACTTGAAAAGTATGGAGGCTAGTTTATTCGGCTTAACAATCAAAGACTTACATAACCTAGATTATCAGTTGGCTGTAAGGAATTGCATTGTTCATAGATTTAGAAATGAAACTGCAGGCAAAGATTGGACCACTGGATTCCTTAAAAGACATTCTACTTTATCTGTTCGCAAACCCGAAGCAACATCTGGTGCAAGAGCCATGGGTTTTAATAAAGTAGCTGTCGATAGGTTTTTTTTCATTACTAACAAATGTAATCGACAAACACAAACTAATGGTTTCTCAAATATTTGATTGTGATGAAGCAGTCATTTCGATTAACAGTAAAAACCAGTCAAAGACCGTAGCTATCAAGGGGAAACATCAAGTAGGGTCATTAACATCTGCAGAAAGGGGCAAAACTGTAACCTGGCTCATTCGTATGTCAGCAAGAGGAGCTTACATGCCTCCAATGCTCGTTTTTCCATGAAAGAAGAAGCAGAAAGAATTTGAGTTAGGACTACCACCAGGAGGTTGGGCTGAGGTCCACAGCACCGGATGGATGACCACAGAGTCACTCTTTGTATGATTTCAAAAATTTGTGGAATTTTCTGAGGCATCAAAAGACTTCCCACTGCTTCTTATATTAGATGGCCACTCAACACATACCAAGAACATTGACATTATAGACTACACAAGGGAGAGTGGTGTTTTATTGCTATATTTACCACTACATTGCTATCACAGACTTCAGCCACTTGATGTTTCTTTTATGAAGCCTTTAAGTCTTCATTATAGTGATGAGCTATGAAAATGGCTATGAAGCAACCCAGGGAAAGTCATAACTCTCTTTCAAATTTCAACACTTTTTGGTTCAGCTTTCATCAAAAGTGCAACAATTAAAACTGCTATTAAACGTTTGCAAGCTACTGGAATATGGCCCACGGACCCATCCATATTCACCGATGCAGATTTCCTCCTGGCAGACACAACTGACACTGGACTTGACAGGCCATCAGATAAAGAGGTTATTATACCTGGAGCTGAACAATTGGAATTGCCTTCACCTAGCGCACCAGCTAAAAAAGACGACATCAGGTTGGATGATCAAGCTGGTGAGGTTTCACCGAATTGTAACAATGAACTGCCGCCTAAGAATGACAAAGTTATTGGAGCTAATTGTTCTATTCCTGGGTGCTCTTGGATGACAACTGACAACACGGCCTCCTCATTTCGTATTTCACCTGAAATTCTGATGCCCTTGCCAAAAGTTAACAAAAGCATGAAAAGGGCGAAACAGAAGAGGGGGAAGACCATTGTTTTAACTGATTCACTGTACAAAAAAGAGGGAAAGAACTTTGCCAAAGAATAAAGAGCAAAGAAAAAACTATTTGTGAAAGAGAATAAAGTTAAGAATCCAAAAACAAAGAAAAGGGCCTGAAGATAAATGGAAAAAAGAAGGAGAGAGCATCCAATACTAACAAGAGTGATTATGAGGAAAGTTCTGACTGTGAATGTTTATATTGTGGTGAGTTTTATTCAAAATCAGTTGAAGGTTGCGTTGCTTTTCCATGTGCAAAAAATGGGCACACGATTCTTGTGCAGGAATAGATAGCGAAGACGACGAGTCTCTCCTCATGTGTGAATTTTGTAAATAGTCTTAAGAAAAGAATACAATACATGAAAACTGTAGTTTGATATTAACATTCACTTTAGACTAAATAAATACTGAGAAAGCCAATATTTTCTGCATTTCCGATAATTTTATACGTTTTTATAATCACTCGTACTTACCACCCCAATCTGTTCCGTGCATGGGGCAGAATGGGGCAAGTGACATACCTTTCTGTTTTTGAGTGACAAAAATATCGTTCTTTTACTTTATGGCAATGTTCTTGTATTTTTGTGATTAGTACATCATAATGTGTTCATATAAAAATTGGTAAATCTCTTATTTAACACTTTTGTACTTTTAATCAATGTTTTCAACTTTGTACCCTGTTCTACCCCGGGTTCCCCTAACATTGGATTAAATGGTACCTCAATTTGAGGAAGCATTTAGGAAAAAAAAAATTCCATCAATATCTTTGTAATTTTTTTAATAACCCTAAGCAGGCTCAAAAATATTTAAAATACTTCTAATTTGTTTAGAAAGTGTGCTGCATTACCTTATATCAACAAAAAATCTGTAAAACAAATACATTATAGACAGTGCTGGAAAGATATAGGTGTTGATTTTTACATAATATTGAGCCAGAAAAGTACCCTGTATCCTTAAATATGTTTAACATACTATAAAGATTCCTGATTAGTTGCAGATGATCAGCTGTACTGCAGACAAGAGACACCTATGTAAATGCGAGTGTGATAGAAAAGTGTATATTTTTGTTAATAATGTAATGAATATAAATGTCATAATCCTGAAACTGTACATATTATCATGCAAAATGTTTACCTTCACTGCATAACAAAAAAAGTCAAGCAACCAGAAGATGAGGAGGAAACAAAATGAAGCACCTAATATTGTGTTGGGAAGATGTGGACCACTGGCAATATACTCAATTCTATGAGATGACAAAATGAAACTTCATGGGTTTAAAGGGTATGACGTTATTTCAGTGATTTCAAAATCAAGACAAATATGCAAATAAATTGGCCTCTTTATCAGCATGATTTTGCACCCTCTCTGATCAGGATACACACACTTGTTTGTTTGGGGAGCGTGTTACAAACTAGTTGTATCTTCTCCTTAAACAGGCTGGTTCACAATTGTTATAACTGATCCTTGATATCATGAATACTGGTACTGGGACGAAGCTAATGTCCAAGCTAGTCCCACATGTTTTACTGAGGGCAAATCTGGCAATTTTGCTGGCCATGGGACTACCTCAGCATCTTGCAGACAGTTCATAAGACATATGTGGCATTTGTGAATCATGTTCCTACTGAAAAATTGTGCTATAATGAGGGGTAACACATGAGAATGTGTGATGTTTGTGACATAGCATTGTGCCATCAAAGTTCTCTCAATCACTACCAACCAAGACCTGAAGTCATATCCAATGACTCCCCACACCATGACACCAGAAGTTACACTGCTGTGCCTCTTCAAAACACTGGAAGAATGGGTTCTCTCTCAAGTTGCCACCATAGCCACCAATGTGCAGTGATGGTCATCTGCAGTAGTGCTGATCTGTGATTCATTGGCGAACACAATGCGATGCCTTTCATCAGCAACTGTGCTTTCTAGTCATGGCACCACTCCAATAGCAGCTATTTGTGTTGTGGTGTTAACCACAGCCTATGCTTGGGATGGTAATTCACTGATATGGCTGCTGCTAATCTCTGATCAATGGTGTAGGATAACACAAATTTTTATAGTGAGTCCATTACTTTTGACAGTCAGTTGCCTGACCTCACATTCCCACATAGTCCCACACTGGGTCACTTTCACATCTGAATGTCCCAAAACCTTAATACTGCACAATTTCACCAGCCAGTCACACTGAGTCCAGTAATTGGACACATTTAAAACTCTATCAGGTGCTGATAATGCTCTCACATGTGTATGTGGAGTCACCATGTTGTTCACTTAACATATGAAGCTGGCAACACTCTTTATACATCCAACCAGGCCTGGTATTATTAATAAGAATATTAATGCAACCTGGTGGCCTTTCTACCTGTCACAGAGAACTGCAACTCTAATCATTCACATAGTCTCTGATCGTGTGTATGTGTGTGAAGCTTCACTGACATCAGACCATGTCTTCTAGATGCTTCACTTTTTATGTTAAGCAGTGTATTATTTGACAGAAAAGAACCAACTAATGATGGTGAAACTTCATTGAAAGAAGTTTGTACATTAAATAATAAAATTGTATTTGCTCAAGGTGGAACACTATGTCTCTAATGTTTTTGAGAAAGGTAAAATGACATTTATTTCACTTCATTAAATTTTATGTTAGCTCTTAGAGTGGTGAATAAAACTGCTAGAAACAACTATGATCGGTTATCTAATGATATGAAATTCCTTACAGATAACAAAACTAAATTTGAAAGCAAGCCAAAATATTTCTTTGTGGGCAACTTTTCTAGTTTGGGAGAAGAAAGTTGTTAAATAAAGGTAAATGATTAAGTAGAAATTTGATTTTCATGAATTCCACCTGCAACTCTTTTGCACCTTCATATTTACTTGACAACATCATGTATTGCTCTACTGACGTTGTCTTGGCATTATTTTATGGGGATACACTATTTGTAATCCAAATGATCAAATGATGAATTTGTCGTCTGTGTTTATTTCTGTATATAGAAGTAGTGGATTGGCCAATCAAACAACAAAATATTCCAGCAGCAAATAACATGAACATTTTTGTGAAAATTACAGAATGTATAATCTTGTGACCTACAGATGAACCAGGAGTCACAAATGTAATTAGATCACTAAACATAAAAATTCTGAGAGGGTAGGTGGTCTATGTCCTAAAATAGTTAAAGTGTGTTAGTAAATATCTAATAAAACCTCTGACACCTCTAATAAATCTAGTGCTGGAAGTAAGGATATTCCTAAACTGCCTGCAAATGATTAAAGTAATTCCCATCTACATGGGTAAAGTCAAAGGGAATCTTACAAATTACAAACTTATTAGCATCAAACCTAAACTAATGAAAGTTTTGAATATAGGCATAAAGGACACAATAGTAAATTTAACAATTACAGAAAGGATAGATTGAGTTACTCACGGTAAAGATGACACATTGATTTGTAGACAGGCACAATGAAAATACTGTTACGCACTAAGCTTTCAAGAAAAGCCATCTTCAGAAAAGATAGGAAACACACACACACATTCACTTAAGCAGGCACACTGTTAGCTCCAGCCACTGAGGCTCCATAAATTTCAAAGGAAAAACAACTTCATAAATGGTTTCTGAAAAGACTGATCTACAGAGATAGCTGTTGCATATGTAATCAATGGACTGAAATATTAGGGACAAGCCTTTGGTTTATTCCTGGACCTAAACAATACTTTTGATTGATGGTGTCACAGGTTTCTGTTAGAGAGACTATGTAGCAAAACACAAAAAAGAAAGCAATAAATATTTCTAGAGGATCATGAGGCATAATATATCCCTGTCTGCATCATCAATACAATAGACCATTTAGAAACATGATTCCTGCACAATTGATTATTTCAAACAGAAAAGAAGTCAGCAGTTCCCATGATTCAATTTGTATTTAATTGCAGATGTATATTTCAGCTACAGTATTGTTGTAACTTGGACACACAGCACAAGCAAGAATGTTAGTACAACTTTATTAGATGTGGCCTGTATGCAAACCACCATAACATACACTGAACACAATAAGATAAGGCAAATGTACATAAGCAGTAACAACATGATACTGAGTACGAACATAGCTCAGAAGGGTTTAAATAGGCACTCATCCATGGCAGGCTCTATTAGAAGGTCACAGTATATCTCTTTTGCAGTGAACTCTCACGGATGACAATACACTGCCAACGTACGCAACTTTCAAGTGTGTGCACATTACTTCATTCCCCTTTCCTTGGTAACAGTGCAGATTCACGAAATGTTCATGGCATCTTTCTCCATGAGGCTCTGAATGAGATGACGTTCTCACACTGGGAAGTGTGATCAGAAATACTTGGAGCACAGACAGTGTTGAGTCTACCTTCTTGTGTCAACCCATACGGTAGGATGGATGACGTTGGCACAAGCTCTATGTCCACATCAGGTCCAGGGAATTGTGGTGGTGGTGGCCCCACAGTTGGCAGCTGAGACAGAGGAGATGGCTCCTGTATGGGTGGTAGCTGTATTGGTACTGGTAACAGTATTGGAGAAGCTGCGCCAGGTTCATTCATCAGTGATTGGGGATCCCTCATATGTCATGGTAGGGACCCTGCCACATCAGGTGATCTGTCAAGCAATGCAAACTGGTGTGGTGACATCAGAGTCCCGGTCAGAGTCGTCCAGCTATCCACAGGCTAGTGCAACAGGTTGCAATGACGTGCACAGAGGCCCTCCTCCATATGGATGCTGCAGAGATGTTGGCCGCAGCATTGGGAGATGACAGTGGGAATTCATTTTGGGCAATGACCAAACTTGTGTGCCCAGACAGCCACCTCACGATGGAAACAGAACAATGGCTGCACAAGTTGGAATCCTTGGCCAGGCTGCAGGAGATGCAGGAACATCCAGAGTTGACACTCATGGAGCAGTTCAGTGAGGCCGTTGTCGCCAAATGGTGTGAACCAAGAGGAAGACGGGAACTGATCCAAGGCAATATTGGATGGGGAGTGAGGCACATTCTAACTAACCCTTCGGTCTCATCATTGGACTGTGGGTGGAAGGGCAGTGTGAAAATGTGGCGAATCCCATGGGCATTGCAATAGAAGGCAAATCCATGCAACACTAACTTAGGGCCATTACCAGAGGCCAAAGTTGCCGGAAGTCCTTCAATGGCAAAAAAATCAACAGGGCTGCCATGGTGGCAGAGGCTGTAATCAATGTGCAATGAACAACATATGGGAATCGAGAGAATGCATCAGTTAGTATGTATTATGGAAACAGTTGGCGAAATTGATGTAGAGACAGTTCCTGGCCTGCAAATGTTGCAGCCATTGAGACAATGTTGCCTGCAGTGCAGTTTGCTGCAATGCACATTGAGAACATGCCATAACCAGACAAGTAATGTCACCATCCAAACCAGACCAAAAAACATGATGGCAGTCCAACACCTTGGTGTGTGGCACCCCCAGCGATCAGCATGCAGCAATTGCAGGACCTCTGAATGGAGAGCCAAGGGAACCACTACACGAGGAGCTGAATAGTCTGTACCAAGGAACAGAACACCATCAATGACAGAGAAGTGATGCTGAAACACACAGCAGTTATGGAGGGGGTCAGATGCCCATGATGGAGGAACCTCAGGCCAGCCATGTTGTACACAATGTATACTTTCCACAAAATTGGATCGTTGGCACTAGCCTGCGCGACCCAAGCACTAGTGATTGGAAAACCATCAACAGTTTGTTAAGCACATTCATCAGTTTAGAATCAGAGTAACAGATCAGCTGAAAGATGGAAGAGTGCATCACCATTCACATGTTTAGCCACGGGGTAGAAGTGAATCTCATAGTCGTACAGAGAGAGGAACAGCACCCAACACTGAGGGCGATCTGCTGCTTTGTCTGGCAATGATGCTGAGGGGGTTAAGCAGTGAAACTAACTGTCTGTGATCCATGATGAGATGGAATTTTCTTCTTTCTCTATTTGTGAATATCTAGCCTGAGACGAATTAAGCGTCTTCGACATCTATGCAATAGGGCGCTCGGAGCGAACAGAATATTTATGAGCTAATGCCACCCCCAGCCCATGCTGGGATGCATCTGTTGCTAACACTGAATTTGAAGCCGGTTATTAGGTTATGAGGCAAGGTGCAGATTGTAACATAGACTTCAGTTTGGATAACGCCGTTTCACACACCTGCAACGAGTGAAAAGACAACCCCTTATGCAGCAAGGCTTGTAACAGTTGTTCAACTGACCCTGCCTCTGGGAAAAAAGGGATGAGAATAAGCAATCTTACCTAGAAAAAAACCTAGAGTTCTGTGACTGATGTACGAGATGAAAGAGCCACAACAACAGAGACATCTGAAGAAGGAGTTAGATACCAGCACTAGAGATTTCAAACCCAAGGGAAACAATAGAAGGCTGAAAGAAGCTGCACATTTGCAAATTGCTCTTTAACCTGGTAGTCTGTAACATCAAATAGAACATGTGCAAATTGTTCACATGTTCAGCAGTGGAGGAGCCATAGACCACAGTATCATCAAGATAGTTGGCACAGCCATCACAGACCTCATGAGTTGTTCGAGAAGCCATTCAAAAATCACCGAGACACTATCCAGTCAAAATGGTAATCACAAGTATTGACATAAACCTGAAGGCGTGCTAACAACAGAGAACTGTTGACAGTCAACATCAATGAGAAGCTGCAAATATGCATCAGAGAGGTTGATCTTGGAAAAATACTGACCACCAGCGAGCTTAGAAAAAAGTTCATCAGAGCACAGCCAGGGATACATGTCAGTGATAGACTGAGCATTGACAGAAGCTTTTAAATCACCACAAAGGCATAACAATCCTGATGGCTTCTTGACAATGACTAAGGGGATAGCCCATCAGATGCAATCAGTTGGATGATCCCGGAGGCCATGAGGTGGTTGAGCTCCACCTTGCCTTGGTCACGGAGCACTGAAATTATTGGCACAAGCCAAACGTGCAGAAAACAGGGTGGAAAATTCAGAGCATAAAGAGTCAAGTTGTGTATAACGCGCTCAATCAGTGATCAGATTAACTTCATTGGAAATAGTTAACCCAAAAAGGTTAAAGGTGTACAAACCAAACAGATTTTTGTGCATGCATTGTTCACCACTAGAAAAATCAGTGGATGAACTACAGATTTATATGTACTGGAACTGGGAAGCTACCTTATATCAGAATGTTTTGTTTATTGTAGGTGACTAATATACGTGACACTGGCACTAAAAAGGGAGAACCAAGTCCATGTATGTTTGCAAGTTGAGTAATGACACGGCAGCACCAGTGTCAACTTGCATGTGCAAAACCTTCTGATAAACCTTGACATCAATAAAAAGCTTATCAGATGCAATGGAGATTCTGAAAAACAATTGACAGCCATGGCAGCATCTGCAATAAGCTTTCATTACAAACAGGAGCAACATGGCACATTTGGTTGCACTGGTGGCAAACAGCCCACCATTTAGGACAATCCAGCCTATTATGAGTGACAAAACATGATGGACAAAAGGGAAGTGTGAAACACTTGTGCTGTTGTTCATTACCAGACTGGCTGTACTAATGCTGCATTGAGGTGGGCTGGCTGACATGATGTTTTGCTCACACATGGACCATTGCAAGCATATCAACCCCTGTGAACTGTCCGACAAGTGGCAGAGGGAAGCAGGTTGATCTTCTGCAACCTCACACCCCAATAAAATTTGGGTACCCATAGCCTTTGAAATCTCAAAAGATTGTGCAGTTGTCAGAACATCAGAGAGAGAGAGGGGTTTTCACACTGAAAGGCCCACTGTCAAACCTCATGATTGGGGACCAACTGAATGATTGCATCATGAACCATTTGGTTGGCATATGACTCTTTCTGGGTATACATCAGTGACAAAGTGACAAAAAAGCTTAAACTGTGAAGCTCAGCTGCTCAAGTCTTATAGGAATGTTCCAGTTTTTTGCAACATCAATACGACTCAACTTGAGTTGAAGAGACATGTGTACATTTTCAGTAGCATTTCAAAAGACGGTCAGACATGTTGTCAAAAGAGAGTGAAGACAGATCCTGCAATGGGGCCAGTTGGCAAAGGAGTTGATACATGGGAGGCGATAAACAACACAAAAAGAAATCACAGCTTAAGATAACATCAGTCAATCCAAACACATGAAAATACAGCTACAATCATTTTTTGTAGGCTTTCCATTCTTTGACAGACTCATTGTAAGCCAGAAAAACAGAGGATAAATAACTGGGGCAGTGACAGGCAAAACAGAAGGTGCAAGCAGCAATGCAGCAGGAAATATAGATTGAGCCAGACCTGAATTGGCCAAAACAGAGGTAACTGCTTGCAGTACCTGGGTTTGATTGTGTTGCACTATAGCGAATGCCTCCTGAGATTCTGCAATGCTGCAGTAAGAATCCCTTGCTTATCAATCAGTCAGCACAAAAAATCATTGGTAGCACCATCAGACATCATAGATGCAGTGGAGAACCAACCAGAGACTCAAAACCATGCGGAGAACAATCCCATCCTCATCGTCACATGTGTTGTAACTTGGACACACAACACAACCAAGAATGTTAGTAGAACTTTATTACTCTGTGGCCTGTATGCCAATCACCACAACATACACTGAACACAATAAGATAAGGCAAATGTCTACAAGAAATAATAACATGATAACTGAATGTGAGTGTAGCTCAGTAGTGTTTAAATAGGCACTCGCACTTGGTGGGCTCTATCGAAAGTTCACACTATTTCTCTTTCGGGGAACACTCTTGCAGATGACAACAGACTGCTTTCAAGTGTGCATGCATTACTTGAAGTACAGCTATGATCAGTGTGAGAAAATATAGGAAACATAAAGGAATCATACAATGAATTGCATAAAACAAAATCTATATCACAGTTGTACAGAGCTAAAAGCCAAGAACTGTATAACTGTTAAGTGCCAGAAAATATAGTAAATATAAAGGAATCACACAAGGAATTGCATAAAACAAAATGTATATCACGGTTATACAGCCCTAAAAGCCAAGAATTGTATAAGTGTGATACAGATTTCATTTTGTGCCAGTGAATGAAGTCCTTTGTATTTCTTATATTTGCTAGGACTGATGACAGCTATACTGTAGCTGAATTGTAGATCTGCAATAAAGTACAGATTGAATTGTGACTGACTGCTGACTTCCTTCCTGTTTCAATTACATCACAGTCACTGTGGACAATGGTTCTAGTGGAATTCAAGTTGATCAATGGATTAACCCCGAACATATCAAAAACCTATGTGATCCAATTCAGAGCAAAACAGTCAGCATCCCAGAAAATTAAAATAAATCATAAAAATAAATATCTAAAAGACATGGATTCTCTGCAATTTTTAGGATTAAACCTAGACAAGAATTTAAATTGCAGTAAACATGTTGAATATCTAGTAAACAAATTATGCAGCTTTGTATTTGCAATTCAAATATTACCAAATGCATCTAACATGAACACGAGTAAAAATTCATACCATAGCTATTTCCAATTAGTTACAAGGTACAGTACCACTTTAGGGAAGTTCTAGCAACACAATGTGCATACTGAAACTACAGAAAAGGATCACTAAAAATATATGTGCTGGGCATCCAAGGAAAACATATCACCCATTATTTAAAAATCTGAAATTATTAACAGTTTCTCCCTGTATATTTATGATATTATCATCTTTGTACATAGCAATTTAGAATTATGCAAAGAAAACTATTCTGATCAGTCATATGATAAGAGAAATAAAAATAATTTAATGCTCCCTGACCATCTTTTAAACTAATACGTTCAGACTCCCCGGTATACAGAAATGAAAATTTACAGCAAACATTCTAAGTTTGAACCTAGATTCACTGAAAAATATGCTACATGGTACTCTGTTCCAGTGATGCTACTACTCAGTTGAAGATTTCATGAAAGATGAACAGAATATTTGAGCAGGACATAGTCTATCAGTTGTCTTTTTATGTATCTATAAATGAACTATAGCTTTATATCATTTTTGACATGCCTTCTGTATTCTAAGAAACGGTTAGCACATGTAAGTCATGTGATAAATAAATCACACTTCACAAAGAGACAAAATCTAACAATGCCAACAGAGTGGAATACGTACATTCAACTTACAAAGAGGTGCAGTATGGAAAACCACATGGTTTGATATTGGGACAAAGACTTTTTATCCTTTATGGTATACAGATCACATACTAAAAGCTGAATGAGTAACTGATAATGAATGTTAGTAACACATCTCTAGCAGTAACGGATAAATGAGGATATGTACAAAAATGGAAAGAGCAAGCAAATACTTCGATAAGAAATACCTTTTGACATATGGAAGTAAGACAAAATATGTTAGAATACCAACAAAAGAGGCATCAAGACATATGAGCTGAATATGAAGCTTGGGGGCTTCAGTATTTCTGAAGTTCATTACAGCAAGTTTCTGGGTCTGATGATGAATGACTCTGTCTTATGACAACTTTGCTCATAACAAAACCTGTTCAGAAATAAGCACAAATATATTACTTCTCCCAAGTATGTAGTAAGACCATGGTCTTATTTCTCCACAGTTTTCATATTGTAAACCAGTAGCAGGCAGGAAAGGCATATACAGGGTGTTACAAAAAGATATGGCCAAACTTTCAGGAAACATTCCTCACACACAAATAAAGAAAAGATGTTATGTGGGCATGTGTCTGGAAACGCTTAATTTCCATGTTAGAGCTCATTTTAGTTTCATCAGTATGTACTGTACTTCCTCGATTCACCACCAGTTGGCTCAATTGAAGGAAGGTAATGTTGACTTCGGTGCTTGTGTTGACACGCGACTCATTGCTCTACAGTACTAGCATCAAGCACATCAGTACGTAGCATCAACAGGTTAGTGCTCATCATGAATGTGGTTTTGCAGTCAGTGCAATGTTTACAAATGCAGAGTTGGCAGATGCCCATTTGATGTATGGATTAGCACGGGGCAATAGCCGTGGTGCGGTACGTTTGTATCGAGACAGATTTCCAGAATGAAGGTGTCCTCACAGGAAGACGTTCAAAGCAATTGATCGGCGTCTTAGGGAGCATGGAACATTCCAGCCTATGACTCACGACTGGGGAAGACCTAGAACGATGAGGACACCTGCAATGGATGAGGCAATTCTTCGTGCAGTTGACGATAACCCTAATGTCAGCGTCAGAGAAGTTGCTGCTGTACAAGGTAACGTTGACCACGTCACTGTATGGAGAGTGCTATGGGAGAACCAGTTGTTTCTGTACCATGTACAGCGTGTGCAGGCACTATCAGCAGCTGATTGGCCTCCACGGGTACGCTTCTGCGAAAGGTTCATCCAACAATGTGTCAATACTCATTTCAGCGCAAATGTTCTCTTTACGGATGAGGCTTCATTCCAACATGATCAAATTGTAAATTTTCACAATCAACATGTGTGGGCTGACGAGAATCCGCACGCAATTGTGCAATCACGTCATCAACACAGATTTTCTGTGAACGTTTGGGCAGGCATTGTTGGTGATGTCTTGATTGGGCCCCATGTTCTTCCACCTACGCTCAATGGAGCACGTTATCATGATTTCATACGGGATACTCTTCCTGTGCTGCTAGAACATGTGCCTTTACAAGTACGACAACATGTGGTTCATGCATGATGGAGCTCCTGCACATTTCAGTTGAAGTGTTTGTACACTTCTCAACAACAGATTCGGTGACCGATGGATTGGTAGAGGCAGACCAATTCCATGGCCTCCACACTCTCCTGACCTCAACCCTCTTGACTTTCATTTATGGGGGCATTTGAAAGCTCTTGTCTACGCAACCCCCGTACCAAATGTAGAGACTCTTTGTGCTCGTATTGTGGACGGCTGTGAAACAATACGTCATTCTCCAGGGCTGCATCAGCGCATCAGAGATTCCATGCGACAGAGGGTGGATGCATGTATCCTCGCTAACAGAGGACATTTTGAACATTTCCTGTAACAAAGTGTTTGAAGTCACGCTGGTACATTCTGTTGCTGTGTGTTTCCATTCCATGATTAATGTGATTTGAAGAGAAGTAATAAAATGAGCTCTAACATGGAAAGTAAGCCTTTCTGGACACATGTCCACGTAACATATTTTCTTTCTTTGTGCATGAGGAATGTTTCCTGAAAGTTTGGCCGTACCTTTTTGTAACACCCTGTATACAAATGTATGTTTCTGAGATTGCAGAAGAAACCTGTTAGGTGCTTTGGAAACATGGCACAAACACAATACTGTAGAAATAGACTTAAAGAACTGCAGTTACATTTATAATAGTGAACTGTTCAGTTTTTCTGCACAGAGATGTACAAATTCCAGCATTACATGCGATGATGACTTCTCATGTACACTGAAATAGCAACAAAAATACTGAAACAGCTGGATGCATATTTTGTTATAAATTTCCATGAACTCAAGAACATAGAAACCATGTCTACATTCAAGCAAAAATTATGATGTCACTTGAAAGATTTCCACAGAATTTAAATAAGGGAAAGGAATTCAAAGGCATTTATCCCTTATTTCTTTTTATCCAAAAGTAAAATATCATCTAAAAATAACCCATTCGTTTGTACAACTTGGTATTGTAGACATCATCTGAAACTTGAAATTTGTGTAAATCAAGAAAACTGCCTGTAAACCCCTTAGATCACTACACATTTTTGTCATAAGATGGCATCAATAGGAAAGTGTAGGGATACTTCACTGTCATTAAAAAGGCAAAAAATAAACTGTTATTTGTGTAGGGAACGCAAAAATCAAGTGATGAAACGCGTTTTATGCATAAAGTGCAACTTATAGTTAACAAAAAGTGCATGAATGCAAATCTGAAATTCATCAGTGATGATTTTCCATCGACATGCCATGGCTGTCGATGAAGAAATTATGAAGGTACTACAAAGTGACACTGAAACAGTAAAAAAACAGAAGTGATGACTGTAAAGAAAGACCACGAAAACACATGTGCACCTACAAATCCTTAAAATAACAACACATCCAGCATTTCCGATGCCATGATAAACTCAGCAAGCCAGAAAGCTGTAGACAAATATAAATGGAAGATGGTGACATACAATAAAAGAAAATGAGTTTCTAATAACTGGTGACTCAATGCCGAAAAATATCCCTGTCTCTACCTGCAAAATCAATTTCAGACAGGGAATTACAATGCAACAACTTGGCAAATATTTTAAAAATATAATAAATTCAAAACATATGAATACAAAACCAGATTCTGAACCCAAGACTAATAACAGGAGCGTCTTTATACACATTTGAACAAATCCATTAAGAAGCAGCAGCAAAGAAGAAATTAATAATGAAATAAGAAATATGATTCGTTCAGCAAGAAGTATCTTTGTGTGACCCCAGCTGATACTCAGCAAAATCATGCAAAGGAGGTCAGTGAGTGATAAATATATCTCCAAAATAAATTATGCTATCAAAGAACAGTGTGATCATCTTGGGGCAGTTTTCATTGACCCAAACAAATTTCTATGTGAAAACAGCCTTGGAAAAGATGGCACGCATTTAAATGGATTAGGGTCTGTAACACTCGGCAGAATGTTTACAGATGTCTGCAGAGCAATCATAAGCAAGGAAAATTGTTGCATCTGAAAACGCAAAATATAAACACCACACAAAAAAGGGGGGACTACAGAATATGCTCTCAGAATGCAGCCCACAAGGTGTAAGTCAGCAAAGGAAAAGTTACATAAAGGTACTTCATCATGATATTCAATGCATTGGTAACACGAAATTAGAAGCAGGTGTAGTCCTAAGTGGAATACAACAAGACATACTAGGTATCTGTGAACATGGTCCAACTGAAAGTCAGAGAGCTAATTTTACAATAAAGAACTGTACCTTGTCCAGCTACTTCTGTACATCTTAACATAAAGGTGCTGGAGTTTCAATATGTATATAAACTGCAAAGCCCCTAAAGACTGTAAACAGTAAAGATGTGAGATTACCCATAGCTAGAGAAAAAGACATTGAACCTACAAATGTAATTACTGATGACCTTAGACTGTTTTGTGTGTACAGATCACCAAATGGCAAGATTATCATCTTTCTGAGAAAAAAATTACCAACTTACTAAGAATGAATACGAAGAAAAACGTCATTACATGTGGAGACTTCAACACTGATATGGGAAAAGACAATATTTTGAAGAATTGTTAACATAATACAATATGGAGGCAACAATAACTTCACTGACAACAGTGACTTCCCAAAGTCAGAGTGTTATTGACAACATTGTTACTAATATTAAGAGGTTTAACTATGAGTCACATATAGTCCAAACAGAAATATCTGATCATCACGGACAGCTGATCTGCTTCTGCAGAACTACGGACATAATATCAGGACCAAAACAAACAACCAAAGATATCAGGAACATCAGTGATCAAAATATTAACATCTTTAGAATAATATTAAGCAGGGAAACCTGGAATTAAACCCTACAGGTGCAGAATGTAAATGAAAAGTATGATTCATTTATGATAACAATTAAACACCATTTTGATGTGGCAGTCCCCAAAGTAAAGAAATAACAAAAGCTGCACGATCAGGCAAAGCAGATTACTAGTGAAATAATAGAACTGTGAACGGAGCTGCAGGATCTGACACAGAGGGGTACAGCTGAAAATTATAAAATGTTATGAAATAAATATAGAAAAATAATAAGAGAGGTAAAAGAAAGAGCAATTTGTGCCACCATAATGAACTCAAAAAGGAAGGTAAAGGCAGCATGCATTGCGATTAATGTTGAAAGAAAGGAAAAAGCTGAACTCAACAAAGAAACACGTATCAGGTCGGTGAAATAGACAACACAGTGGTTAGAGATGGTAGACAATACTCAATGACAACTGTATAAAAGTGGTACAGAACTTAAAATTGGAAAGAAATAGTCTACAAAATAAGGTTACTAAGTTATCAAAAAAATCAAGCAGAAACATATTCTTGAAACCTGTCACAGAAGACGAACTGAGGAAAACTATTCAAAACCTTAAGTCCAAGAAACCAGCTAATTATGATGACATATCAAATCATATAATAAAGCAAGTAAATGAGCAAATAATCTCACCATTGCTGGACATAGCAAACAGCTCTTTCAGTGATGGAATATTTCAACAAAACTGAAGATAAACAGGGTGGTACCTGTATGCAAGAAAGGGGATAAGGATGGCCCCAACACCTATAGGTCAGTTTCATAGATTTAAGATTTCTCAAAAATCCTGGAAATGCTAATGTCTAATAGATTAGTTGATTATCTGGACAAATACAACATTTTTATACCATCACAGAAAGAGTAAATCTATGGAATCAGCAACTGCCAGTCTGACAGAATATATAATACAGACCTTAGATGAAAAACAAGTTGTATCTGCAATGCTTCTCGATCTCTCCAAAACATTTTACATAACTGACTATGAAAAATTCACAAGATATTGGAAAACTATGGTATTCAAGAGCAATCAGGCGAGTGGATACAATTATACTTATGTAACAGGAAACAATATGTATCAACAGGGAACGCATATCAGTCAGAAACCAAAGCCATCAAATAGGTCAGGTGTGCACTACATGCAGGAAGTGGCTACAAGGGTAGCGGAGTACGTGTGGAGTGCACATGTGGGTTTTTTTAGGTTAGAGAATTCCCTCCCTAGGCCCGACAAGACACCTCCTGAGACACAGCAAGGTAGGAGTAGGCAAAATGCAACAGGAAATAACAATATTAATGTGCTAATAGTAAACTGCAGGAGCGTCTATAGAAAGGTCCCAGAACTGCCCTCATTAATAAACGGTCACAATGCCAACGTAGTACTAGGGACAGAAAGTTGGCTGAAACCAGATGTAAACAGTAATGAAATCCTAAACTCAGATTGGAATGTATACCGCAGAGACAGGCTGGACAGTGAAGGGGGAAGCATGTTTATAGCGATAAGAAGTGCAATAGTATCAAAGGAAATTGACGGAGATCTGAAATGTGAAATAATTTGGGTGAAGGTCACGGTTAAAGCAGGCTCAGACATGGTAATTGGATGTCTCTCTAGGCCCCCTGGCTCAGCAGCTGTTGTGGCTGAGCACCTGAAGGATAATTTGGAAAATATTTCGAGTAGATTTCCCCACCATGTTGTAGTACTGGGTGGAGATTTTAATTTGCCGGATATAGACTGGGAGACTCAAACATTGATAACGGGTGGCAGGGACAAAGAATCCAGTGAAATTTTTTACGTGCTTTATCTGAAAACTACCTTGAGCAGTTAAACAGAGAACCGACTTGTGGCGATAACATATTAGACCTTCTGGTGACAAACAGACCCGAACTATTTGAAACAGTTAACACAGAACAGGGAATCAGTGATCATAAAGCGGTTACTGCATCGATGATTTCATCCGTAAATAGAAGTATTAAAAAAGGTAGGAAGATTTTTCTGTTTAGCAAAAGTAACAAAAAGCAGATTTCAGAGTACCTGATGGCTCAACACAAAAGTTTTGTCTCAAGTACAGGTAGTGTTGAGGATCAGTGGACAAAGTTCAAAACCATCGTACAATATGCGTTAGATGAGTATGTGCCAAGCAAGATCATAAGAGATGGAAAAGAGCCACCATGGTACAACAACCGAATTAGAAAACTGCTGCGGAAGCAAAGGGAACTTCACAGCAAACATAAACATAGCCAAAGCCTTGCAGACAAACAAAAATTGCGCGAAGGAAATGTAATGTGAGGAGGGCCACGCGAGAGGCGTTCAATGAATTCGAAATTAAAGTTCTATGTACTGACTTGGCAGAAAATCCTAAGAAATTTTGGTCATATGTCAAAGCGGTAGGTGGATCAAAACAAAATGTCCAGACACTCTGTGACCAAAATGGTACTGAAACAGAGGATGACAGACTAAAGGCCGAAATACTAAATGTCTTTTTCCAAAGCTGTTTCACAGAGGAAGACTGCACTGTAGTTCCTTCTCTAGATTGTCGCACGGATGACAAAATGGTAGATATCGAATAGACGACAGAGGGATAGAGAAACAATTAAAATCACTCAAAAGAGGAAAGGCCGCTGGACCTAATGGGATACCAGTTTGATTTTACACAGAGTACGCGAAGGAACTTGCCCCCCTTCTTGCAGCGGTGTACCGTAGGTCTCTAGAAGAGTGTAGCATTCCAAAGGATTGGAAAAGGGCTCAGGTCATCCCCATTTTCAAGAAGGGACGTCGAAAAGATGTGCGGAACTATAGACCTATATCTCTAACGTCGATCAGTTGTAGAATTTTGGAACACGTATTATGTTCAAGTATAATGACTTTTCTGGAGACTAGAAATCTACTCTGTAGGAATCAGCATGGGTTTCGAAAAAGACGGTCGTGTGAAACCCAGCTCGCACTATTCGTCCACGAGACTCAGAGGGCCATAGACAAGGGTTCACAGGTAGATGCCATGTTTCTTGACTTCCGCAAGGCATTCCATACAGTTCCCCACAGTGATTAATGAACAAAGTAAGAGCATATGGACTATCAGACCAATTGTGTGATTGGATTGAAGAGTTCCTAGATAACAGAACGCAGCATGTCATTCTCAATGGAGAGAAGTCTTCTGAAGTAAGAGTGATTTCAGGTGTGCCGCAAGGGAGTGTCGTAGGACCATTTATATTCACAATATACATAAATGACCTTGTGGATGACATCGGAAGTTCACTGAGGCTTTTTGCGGATGATGCTGTGGTATATCGAGAGGTTGTGACAATGGAAAATTGTACTGAAATGCAGGAGGATCTGCAACAAATTGACACATGGTGCAGGGAATGGCAATTGAATCTCAATGTAGATAAGTGTAATGTGCTGCGAATACATAGAAAGAAAGATCCCTTATCATTTAGCTACAATATAGCAGGTCAGCAACTGGAAGCAGTTAATGCCATAAATTATTTGGGAGTACACATTAGGAGTGATTTAAAATGGAATGATCATATAAAGTTGATCGTCGGTAAAGCAGATGCCAGACTGAGATTCATTGGAAGAATCCTAAGGAAATGCAGTCCAAAAACAAAGGGAGTAGGTTACAGTACACTTGTTCACCCGCTGCTCAAGCTCAGCAGTGTGGGAGCCGTACCAGATAGGGTTGATAGAAGAGATAGAGAAGACCCAACGGAGAGCAGCGCGCTTCGTTACAGGATCTTTTAGTAATCGCGAAAGCGTTACGGAGTTGACAGATAAACTCCAGTGGAAGACTCTGCAGGAGAGACGTTCAGTAGCTTGGTACGGGCTTTTGTTGAAGTTTTGAGAACATACCTTCACCGAAGAGTCAAGCAGTGTATTGCTCCCTCCTACGTATATCTCACGAAGAGACCATGAGGATAAAATCAGAGAGATTAGAGCCCACACAGAGGCACACCGACAATCCTTCTTTCCACGAACAATACGAGACTGGAATAGAAGGGAGAACCGATAGAGGTACTCAAGGTACCCTCCGCCACACACCGTCAGGTGGCTTGCGGAGTATGGATGTAGATGTAGATATGGAGCGCCACAGGTATCCATAATGGGGACATTGCTATTTAATCTGTTTGTTAATAATAAAGATCATGAAGAGAAGGAGAAGGAAATATTGTATGCAATACTATAAAATGACCACAGCTCTGAGCTGTGGTGTTAGCAAATATGTATGCTGAAAAATGGACTTGTTATAAACCTAAAAAAGACTATGTATGCAGTGTTCAGAAATAGAGAGTAGGCTGTGCACATGGGTTTAGAGGTGTATGAAATGAGAATGGAAGAAGTCAAATCCACTAGATTCTTCGGTATTACTGTGGATAATGAGCTGAAATGAAAACAACATATTAATTCTGTTCATAAGAAGCTGAGCTCCATCATATTCATAATAAGGCAGCTGCCATGGTATGCAGACAAACAGCTTTTGTGCACGATATACCATGGACTCTTCAAACCATACCTGCAGTATGGAGTGGTAGTGTGGGGAAACTCAAACATTCCTAGAAATAAAAAGGGTGTTCACAAAAAAAAAGCAATCTGGATCATGTTAAGAAGAAAGACTTCTGAAACTACTTCAAAAAACTAGGCATCTTAACTTTTACATTCTTGTACACATATAAAACTATAACATATGTCACAAAAGATAGTGCAGAGTGGACTACAAATGCTAGTGTACACACCCATAACACACAGAGGAAGGATGAGATATGAAGCATGCTCCACTGACTGACAATGCTTGAAAAAGGACCCCAGTACTCAGGTATAAAATTACTAAGAAGTCTGCCTAAAAAATTGCACTAAGTTTTCATAGAACCTCAAAGACTAAATGGGAAAGGAATTTTACAACATTGAAGAGTAGTTATCACATTAAATTTGGATATAATGTTAAAATTTAAGAAAAATTGTTATGAAGTATGTGACAATGAAAGTTTTCTATTTTTGACATGTTCTACATTACACATACATTCACTGTACACCATGTAATCCAACAAGACCAAAGTAAGTTCAATTCCATGACATAACAGCTTTTGTTTGTATAAACACTATATGTTTACTAACTCATTTATCTATGTTCTGACATACAAAAGTGATAAGAAGATGTATTTGTGATTTCCTGTCCAAAAGGTCACATTTCATAGCAATCAATGGAAAGTTGCCAAGTAAATCATGAGTGATATGTGACATTCTCCAGGAAGTGTTATAGGCCCTCCACAGTTCCTAATTTATATAAATGCTTTAGGAGACAGTCTGTGGAGCCCTCTTAGGTTATCTGCAGATGATGCTGTCCTTTACTGTCTAGTATACTCACCAGAATATCAAAACCAATTGCTTAGACACAAAATCTATATGGTGTGACAAGTGGCAATTGACTCTACATAAGAAAAAGTGTGAGTTGTCCACACACATACTAAATAGAATTTGTTACATTTCAGTTACACAATAAATCACACAAATCTAAAGGCTTTCATTTCATCTAAATAACTAGGAATTATGATTACAAACAACTTAAATTCGAACAATCACATGGATAACGTTGTGGGGATGGCAAACCAAAGACTGTGTTATATTGCCAGAATACTTAGAAGATGCAACAGACATACTAAAGAGACTGTCTTCGCCACATGGGTATGTCCTCTGCTAGAGTATACCTGTTTAGAATCGGATCCTTAGAAGATAGGACTGATGGAGGAAAAAGTTCAAAGAAGGGCTGGTTATTTTGTATTATTGTGAAACAGGGGAGAGAGTGTCACAGATATCGTATGTGATTTGGGGTGGCAATCATTAAAACAAAGGAATTTTTTCAGTGCAGTGAGATTTTTCACAAAATTTCAATCACCAACTTTCTCCTCTGAGTGTGAAAATATTTTATTGGTGCCAACCTGCAGAGGAAGAAATGATCAGCATAACAAACTAAGATAAATCAGAGCTCTTGGGGAAAGCTTTAAATGTTCATTTTTCCAATGCGCTATTCGAGAGAGGAATGGTAAGAAATAGTCTGAAGGTGGCATTTATGTGTTAATTGCAGAGTAGTCACATATATGTAGCTGTAGAAATAAAATAACCCACAGAATGCTTTAATAATTAATAAACAGGGAACATTATTTCAAACCCAGAATCAAGACTGGGCCACAAGATGAAAAATTTGGTAATGCAGGAGTTGCCCCACAAATATATCTAGTAGCTTCTGAGACTGCCTCAAGTGATGGTTTTGAGCTAGTACTTACAGTTTTACAGAGTCAAAGCCTATTTAAGACTCTGTGGCTGCTAACTAGTAATGGAAATCAAAACCTTGTGGGAGTATGCATGAATGTTTTTATTTATTTTGCATTAGCAGGATAATATTATTTTAAGATTTTGATAGGGTATGCAATCTGCACATATGGGCCATGATGTCTGTTTATGGGCCTAAACTATGTTTATAAGGTTCAGAAGTACCTTGTATTTTGATGAAACTTGTAACACATGTAGCCCATATGAAAGTAAATTTATATTCTGTTAAGACCAAAGATATACAGGAGAGATCTCTTGGCACATAACGGATATGAACTGTATAGTGGAGATACTTGTGTTGCTTGGTAATACTAGTGGAGGCAGAATATCTTACATATGATTATGCAGGTCTGAGTTAGTCAAATAAGCAGAGTTGAAAAGAAACACTAAAATGTGAAAAACATTTTTCTCATACACTTTCTAATTATTCAAAAATTCCAGTCACTAGAGTTTTTTGTAACTGATTCACCATTTGGTCCACTGTATTAGTGTGTGTGTGTGTGTGTGTGTGTGTGTGTGTGTGTGTGTGTGTGTGTGGTGGGGTGTTTACAAGCAAGAATATGCATACTGTAAATGTTTCATCTTTTAAAGAATACTAGTTCAAAAGGTAAGCTACATTGTTCAGTGCATTCATTATATGCCTGCACATTTCTCAAGAGTCCCTACTATGACTAATATTATTCCAAATATTATTTCAGCCTGTAAATCACTATGTTTCATGTGGCACTTCATTCACTTAATCTTTAGCTCACCCATTGTACAGTTCATACTCTAGTTTCAAGCATGTAGAATGATCTGTAGTGATTGTACATGTCAAGCACACATTACTATATAAAAGTAGTTCCAACATATTGTCTATATATACTACACTATATTCAGTGGTTTGTTAATAATGTGATATTAATAATGAGAATGGCCTTAGCTCTGTTTATGCTTGAATTTATTCAGATGAATATCTCAATCATTATACACAAAATATATTGCTATAAAAGAGCTGTCCTCTCTTTGGTGATACAAAAATCTGCAGTTCAGCCCCTAGTTTGTTCTTCATGTCCCAGTTTATTATAACTCTGTAAATAATTCCCAAGATCTCTGAAAACAATTTTCAGACAGTTACTTCATCCTAGCTGTACTTTTATCCCATGTTCTAAGTTATTTGCCTTTCATGTCATTAATAGAAAAACTGAAAGACATTGTGTCATTAAATAGCTGCTGATTTTCTCAAATTGTGAGCTTTTTTCATAGCGGTAGTTTACCACTTACCACTTACATCATGTTTGAAGCAGAGACTGTTAAGATGCAGCAGCAGCTTTAGTAGTTAGTGGTAATAGTGAGTTAAATTTGCGAAAAGCTCCTGAAACCTATGACATATCATTAGTTCTAATTAATATTAACTTTTTTTCAGATGTAGAAAACTTTTTACACTGAAGAAGTGTTAACCTTCATCAGTCAGAGTCTATTCACTGATACACCTCTACTGCAAAAATTAACAGCAACACTGCAGCTCATAAGACCACTTGGCCCAGATCAGGGGAACAGTTTATAGTTATACTGTTAATTTCTTGAAGTATGATACTTCAAGAATAAATTAAGTTTTGTGGCATGGAAAAAACAGCACTAGTCAATTATAAAATGATTCTTGCTTTTTTTCCTATAACTCAAGTATATATTAGTCAAATCACAGGGTATATCGTTACTTGCAACACATAATTAAGCTCACCTTCTTTTTGCATCCAGACAGCTAGAAGCCTGAAAACAGTAGCTCCACATACTGCAGCAAAGAAACCACGCCAATAATTTCGAACTGCAAAGTAGACTGTTGTTACTTCTATGCTGAACAACACTCCTGCAAAACATGAAATGAAATAAATATAAAACATTTGAATATTTAGTAATTACTAATAATGATTTGTATTATACTTATGTAACAGACAATAAATTGCATAAACATTATAATGCAAAAAAAAGGACATTGATTAAAGATGTAAAAGAACTTCAATATTTCTGCATAACGTTTCTGACAGTGACTTCTATGCAAATATCTTAGTGATTCCCCATCCAAAATTCTATATTTCACATTACGGCTTAAATTGTGTTACCTTCTCCTATATGCTTGAGAGACATATAAAATCCATAAGTACATGCAACACCAGGTACTGAGGAGATTCTCATGTTTTCATTAATTACTGAGGCCAACTTTCTACTTCAATACATTTTTTGCATAATTTTCTCACAGAAACTTCCTTTACCACTGCCAAACAGTCCTCAAGAAATGTATGTCAATTCTGAAGAATTAATATGGTGGTTTGCTTTTTGATGAATATTTGACTCTGACATGAAACAAATTTTATTCGAGATGCTCACCAGCTACCAACATCCATGCTTTTGTAACTCCTTTTGTTAGTTTCAAATAGAGATGGGTCATTCGCGAACTAATGGGTCCAAAGGAATGGTTCATCAAGATGAACGGAATGAGCGCAGAACGAATTCTAAGGAACAGTCTTTCATAGTTCACTTTGGTTGCAGATTTCTACTTATAGTTCCCAGGAATGGGAAACAGTTGGTCTCGTTCCCACAACAGCACACTGGCTGGTCTAGTTCCAGCCTCAGTCCCTTTCCCATCTATCTCGGTCTCAGTCGTGGCTTTCTACATATAGTTCCTGGGAGCAGGAAATGGTTGATTTGCTTCCCGCAACAGCACATCAGCCTATCTCATTCCAGCCTTGGTACCATTCCCGTCCTTCTTTGCGTGGCCACTTGTCGCAGTTCCACTGCCGACTGCTCATAGTTAGTTCAGTGTTGAGTTGTTATTTGTTTTGTTCACTGTGCACACCCATTCTAGATCTGCTTCAAATCTTTTTTGAACTCTGAACTTCTTGTTCTTTTCATATTTTATTCAGCATCCATGACCGGTAATTAAAATGTATTTTATAATTATGTAAATAACATAAAATTACGTGGTACGTAATACATACACCTTTTCAGGTAACAAAACGGTATATCAGCTTACTTCACTATTTTGATAAAAAGCAGAAGAAATACTTGTAAAAAGGCAAGATTCTTTTGTTATTACACATGCAAAGAAGTCGGCACGGCACATGTGAGAAGCCATTTTCCATCTTTTTTGATACAATGTAAAAGAGCGTGTTCATTAGTATGGAAGGCAAACCGACTTACAATAGAATGAAGCCCGTGCTCCATAATTGAGTGTCTGGTATCACATTTTATAAAGAGAATATGGTAAATTCTACAGTATCATTTCAGTGGTACAGGGTGGTGCACGAAAAATCAGCCCCAAGTACTAGACTGCTCATTGTCGCCCACCAATCATTGACTATTGCTTCAAAGTTGTTGTTTGCATTAGCTTATTTGTTATTTATTCACTGCCTGATTATTACATGTTTACCTATTCTGCTCATAGCGGTCAACAAATTGTGCGTAATTGGTGAGCAGTCTGTACTCGGGGCCGGTTTTTCGTGCGCCACCTTGTATTATTTCACTGCGATCAGCCACATAATGCTACAGTTGGCTGATTGAGAGGTTTTGTGGAATCATGAAAATTACAAGCGTGTGAGAATTCTGTTATGAATAAAAACTCTGTGCCCTGGGGAGGGGGGGGGGGGGCAAGCCTTCCCTCTTCAATCACCTATGTTATTAATTTTCAATTTTTCATAAGAACCATATACCAAGCACAAATAAACGGTGAACGAGTAAAAATGAACAGATCCCAAAAAAGAGTGATCACCAGTGAACTAGTTCCAAAGGATGAAAGAGTTTGCCCATCTCTAGTTCCAAACTACCATCTGATCAAAGTATAAGCTACCTTTTTACCCAGTCCCAAAATAGTCCCATATGATCAAAGTTTAAGCTACCTATTTATCTAGTCCAAAATGATCACATCAGTTTAGCACCCTCTCCCCCCTCTTTCTCGAGTTCTTTATATGTTAGGATATTCGTTACTAAACCAATGCAGTTATTTGGTGGAGGAAATTGACTGTAGCAGTGACATAACAGCACCAGAGCAGCAGAGTTGCAGCTTCTGCAGGTGGCCTGCACTAGAGCAAAATTTACTGTGATGACACCAAAGCCTGAAGACTTTTATACAAGCTGAATCACCTAAAACTTGCACATCAGATATTGTGGAAATGGAATATGCTATTCATGTGCGGTTTTCACAGCATGGATTGGTAGTCAGGGACTCTTACTGTTAGCCAATAAACAGATTATAATAGTACATAGGAAGTGTATTTTTTATGTGAACATAAACTTTTTTAAATGAAACAATGCCTATTGACATAAACAAATTAAAAGTAGGATAAATTAGAATGTCAGTGGTGTTTTCAGCAGGATTCTAGTGCGAGTTGTTTATGAAATGCCATATTTTGAAAAGTTTCCACACTGACATTTGTTTATGCCATTCAACCTGTGTAGTTGCTAGGTACACTGTTGTTCTGTTGGCTTACGGTGTGCTTCTGTGCTCCTTGAGTGCATTGTGATTTGCTAGTCAGTTAGTGTATGTCAGACCAAACAGTAGATCATGAATAGATGATGGGATTTATCAATGCAGAAAAAGCCAACATGCTCATGGTGTATATAGAGCATAGGAGAAATGCAGTTTGTTCTTGTATGGCATATGGAGCAAGATATCCCAATAGATACCAACCATCTTGGCAATTATTAATGATATGGTAGTGTAGCATCTAGGCAATATACTAGAAGGAAACAGGTGATGACAGAAGAGGAGAAAATCAATGTTCTTGCTGCTGTTGCAGTTGATTTGAACGTTTTCTCCCTTTCAGTTGCATAAGGAAATGACATTAGTCAAGCAAGTGTACTATGCATTCTCCATCGACATAGGTTCCATCTCTATCACATTTCTCTCCATCAAGGGCTGCACAGAACTGGTTATGAGAATCATGTAAACTTCTGTACATTGGCATTAAGACAGGATACTCCATGTGTATCATGTATCTAGTATAGTGATGAAGTCACATTTATCAATCATGGCCAGATAAACAACTGAAACATGCACTGCCGGTCTGTCGACAATCATCGTTGGCTTTGTCAGATGGAATGTCAGCATCTATGGAGTGCAAACATGTGGTGTGGGATACTGACCATCAGCTCATTGGCCTGTTTTTCATAGATGCAACACAGAACATGCACAAGTATTGCAGTCTCCTAACAGACCATCTTCCATGGATACTAGGGGATGTTCCTCTGCAGACTAGGAGGAACCTGTGGTACCAACATGATGGTTGTCCAGCACATTGTGCATGAAGTACTACACTACTTCTTCATGAATTGTTTCTAAATTGTTGCAGAGGATGTAGAAGAACAGTACCTTGGCTGGGCCATTCCCTGGATTTGATGTTGGTAGACTTTTTTTCTGTGGAGAAAGCTGAAACATGCTGTCTACAAGGACATATCAATTACCCTGTGATATGCAATGATGTATTACTCCAGCCTGATCAAACATCTCTGCTGAAATACTGGCACATGTGCAGCAGTCATTCCATAGCAGACTGGAAGTGTGTATTGCCACTGCCAGAGATGCAACCTGTGATGGTGAGTTGTCTTTTTAGTGGTCAGAATCTACATAACTTGTGTATGCATTTGTGTTGTTCTTTAGTGTGTGCTACCACAGGTATTATACAAGTGTTGGTGTGGCAACTTTTCGAAATACAGTATCTCATAAATGACTAGCACTAGAATCCCACAACAAACATCACTGACATTATAATTTACCCTACTTTTAGTTTTTTTAATGCCAGTAGGCACTGTTCCATTTAAAATAGTGTATGTTTGTGCAAAAAATACATTTTGTAAATATTATTACAATCTGTTAATTGGCTAACAATATGAGCCTCTGACTACCATTCCATTCTGTGAAAGCCACACATAATAGCATTTTCTACTTCCACAATATTTACAGTGTAAGTTTTAGATGAATGACCTCATATACCTTAGCAAAATATTCCTTGCATTCTGTGATAATAATATACCAACTGACAAAGATCAGACTTTTCCATTACAGTGGCCAATAGAGTTTTTCAAACCAAGAATGTACATTATGCTGGTAGCTTAGTTATGGGTCCTAAATTGGAAAATGAAATTTGTCTTTGCCTATCAGGCCCAGTTACTTATGACACACCACCCTCTATCTACCAGCATCCTTGGAAACAATGCACTTTGGTTACTTGCTGTGTATTTATTTATCTTGGCAATATTATGGCCATCAGGATATGATAGTCATTATGTCACGTGTGTCATAAGAGGACTCACATCTTATACGAAATCCATCACTTTGAAATAATCATGACTTAAACTGTGGAAATATTAGTAGGTGTAGCAGAAAAATACACAGCTTTTGTTCATTTATGAAAATCAGAACAAGAAAGACCAGTTATAGGCAGTTAGATTTACACTGTGGGCACTGGCAGCAATGGAACTGAAAGATGAAATGAAATGGGGAGAGAAAGATGAATGTGACAGAACACAAGTGAAGAAGAGAAGGAGGAAGAAAGAGGTGTGACTGACTAGTAAACTATAAGAGAAACAAACATTAATGAGAGAATATGGGAGCGTTTGCTTTACTTTTTGATGGAGAAAACTTGACGAACATGTTAATATTTCAGGGGAACGTTATAAAGCTTACAAAAGGAAGTGTTTCATATTTTTCTTAAAATTCAGAACTGCATTGTACATCTTCAGAGGGTCTCAAGGATATGCTGAGTATTGCCGATTCAGATATCGGGCTTCAGAGCGCAACATAAATATTGTGAAAAGTGGGTGTGATTGGCAGAGATAATCCTTATCAAAGATAAATTTTAACTATTGACTGTTGTCTATCAAAGATAAAACTTCACTATCAACTCTGTATGATAATCACAGAAGCTGGATGGACAAACATATGTACAAGGGAGATAACTGTGAAGAAACCTTGGATAAAAGAAGAAATACTTCAACTGATTGGCAAAAGGAGGTACAAAAACATTCAAGGAAAGATAGGAATACTGCAGTATAGCTTAATTAGGAATGAAATAAATAGGAAATGCATGGAAGCCAAAGAAAACAGCTGCACGAAAATTGTGAAGAAATCAAAAAAGAAATAGCTGTCAGAAGAACTAATTCAGCATATGGAAAAATCAAAGCCATCAGTGAAATTAAAAGCAAGGGCATTGACATTGAGAATGCAATCATAATTCCACAGCTATAAATGTAGGAGAGAGTGGATAGGTGGATAGATTACATTGGAGGCCTCTTACAAGGGAGAGCAATTGTCTGATGACATGATGGAGGATGGAATAGGAGTTGAGATGGTAAATATAGGGAATCTCGTACTAAAATCACAGTTTAAAAGAGCTTTGGAGACTTGTAATCAAATACACTGGAAAGAATAGACAACATTTGTTTTGGATTTCTAAAATCATTGAAGGAAGCAGCAACCAAATGACTCTTCAAGTTGTTGTGTAGAATCTATGAGACTGGACACATACTATCACACTTTTGGAACATATCATCCACATGATCCTGAAAATACCAAGGGCAGATAGGAGTGAGAACTATCATTCAAGCAGCTTAACACTTCATGCGTCTAAATTGTTGACAATAATAATATACAGGAGAATGGAAAAGAAAGCTGAGGTTCTAAAAATGGGAAGTCATGGTTGGAACATCAAAAATATTATGAAAAGGATAGATTGCAACTCACAATAAAGATCAGTGAGTAGCAGTCTACCCTTTTCATAATATTGTTAAAATTGAGGATCTGCTAGATGATGATCAGTATGGTTTTAGGAAAGGTATAGGCACCAGAGAGGCTATTCTGACACTGTGTCTTATATTGAAAGCAGAACATAAGAAATATCAGGACAACTTCATAGGGCATGTCAACATGGAAAAAGCATTTGACAGAGTAAAATGGTGTAAGACGTTCAAAATTCTGAGGATTATAGGAATAAGCTATAAGGAAAGCCAGGTAATATACATCATACAGAAGAAACAAAGTGAACACCAAGAATGGAAGCACAAGAAATCAGTGCTCAGATTAAAAAGAGTTTAGGTAGGACAGGGATGCAATCTTTTGTCTCTAATGTTCAGTCTATACACTTAAGAAGCAATGATAAAAATAAAAGAATGGATTTACAATTCGGGTTGAAGTGTAGCGAATGAGAAGATTCACTTATGATATTGCGATCAGTGGAAGTGAAGAGGTACTACAGGACCTTTTTATTCGAATGAACAGTAAAATGAGTAGAGAATAAAGATTAATGATAAATTTTAAAAAAATCAAAAGTAATGAGAAGTAGCAGAATTGAGATTACTGATAAACCATAAATTTAAAAAATACAAAAGTAATGAGAAGTAGCAGAATTCAGATTACTGATAAACTTAACACCAAAACTCGAATTCTGTTACTTTGGAAGCAAAATAACACAAGACAGATTAAGCAAGGATGTAAAAAGCAGATCAGCAGAGACAGAAGAAGTCTAGTAATATCAAACATAGGCCTTAATTTGAGGAAGAAATTTCTGAGAATGTATGTCTGGAGCACAGCAGTGCATGGCATTGAATCATGGCTTGTGGGGAAACTGGAAGGGAAGAGAACTGATGCATCTGTGATGTGGTGCTATAGAAGAATGATGAAAATTAAGTGGAATGGAAAAATAATGAATGAGTAGGCTCTGCACATAGCCAGCAAATAAAACAACATACTACCTACACTAGGCTTTTCCATCATCTTCTGGAATATTGCTGTGCAGTATGGGAAATGTATCAGACAGCATTAATTGAGGAAACCAAAAAAGTTCACAGAAGAGCAGTTCATTTTGTAATATCATGAAATAGGAGAGAGGGTGTCACTGATGTGATATGTGAGTTGGGATAGCAGTCATTAAAACAAAGGTGTTTTTCATTGCAGTAAGATGATTTGACAAAATTTCAGTCACAAACTTTCTCCTCCAAATGTGAAAATATTTTGGTGGTGTCCACTTACATAGGGAGAAATGATTACAAAAATAAAATAAGGGACATCAGAGCTCTCATGGAAAGATTTAAGCATTTTTTTCCTGATTTGCTGTTTGAGAGTAGAACAGTAAAGGAATAGCTTGAAAGATTTAAGATGGTTTGATGAGCCCTCTGCCAAGCACTTAATTATTAATTTCAGAGCAGTGATGTAGATGTAGACATAGAAAACACTGACAAGAAGAAGGAACCAGAATCATAGGACATTTGTTAAGACATCAGAAAATAACTTCCATTGTGCTAGAATGAGATCTAGATGGTAAAAACTGCAGGAAAAGACAGAGATGGGAATAGATCCAATAAATAACTGTGGATATATGGTGTAAGTGTTGCTGTGAGATGAAGAGGTTAGCACAAGAGAGGAACTTGTGTTGGGCCACATCAAACCAGTCAGAAGACTGATTCACCTCCCCACCCCCCACCCCTCCCCACCCAAAGAAAGAAAAAAATACCATGTTCATGCTTTGGTGTTTACAGAAACTTGACTTACATACATCATATAAGTTGAATGTTCATAAGTATTCAGCCAAGCCTGATTGGTAGAGAATCACATGGTGGCCATGTATTTCTTTCTTAGGGCTAGGTTTGATTGTACTTCTTTCCCATTGAATGGTATTTAAGCTGGCTTAGTCTTTTTGATTCAGGATTGTACTCAAAAATCTATATCTTGGTGCCCGTCATTACTCTGTCCAAAAAATCAGTGTTACTTCCATAGCATTCAAATGGCTCATGACACTTCAGCACACAGATTTCCTTCTGTTCATCTATCAGCACTTTTGGGGCTTTCTTTGCATTAACTTCTCTTATCCCTAATTTGTCTCTCAAAATGCAATAAACATTTAATTTTGGAACATCAAAATGTTCTGCTATCATTCTTATGCTCTGGCATTGATCCCTATTCAAAACTTTCTGCAATTTATCCACATGTTCATGCATTTGAGATGCTTTAGGCATTCATTGTCGTTTATGTTTTCTTGGTCCTGCCAGAACATCTTGTGCCACTCATGAATTCTTGACTGGAAGCTTCTTGATCCAGGTTCACCCTCTCAGAGCCTAATTACCATACCATACTTCTTAAGAAGCTGGCAAATAAAGGTATAAGAGCAATTGCAAACAAATTGTTAGAATCTTACCTGTCAAACAGACTACAAAGAGTTGAAATTAATTTGGAAAAAAAGAATACAACCACCCATCAATGTACTGTCCACTCCTCTGACACAATGCCTATTAGATATGGTGTGACACAAGGCTCAATCCTGGGACCCATACTGTTTCTGCTTTACACTGATGACATAAGCACAAAGCTTGCTACAGGACATACCACACTATTTGCCGATGACACGAGGATACTAATAACAGGTACCGATACAGAGGACCACAACCAAAAAATTAAACTGCTTATATAGTCACTCAGCATATGGTTCAACGAGAACAAACTGATTATAAATATACAGAAAACAATGTACATCAACTTCAGACTCTCATCCCCAAAACAAGAAATGCCCAATGTGATTCTAAATAACCAAGAGCTTATGCGTGTGGACTCTGCCAAGTTTCTTGGCATATGGCTTGAAGAAAATCTTAAGTGGGAGACACACACAAATAATATCTCAAAAAAGCTATTAACTGTGTGTTACATGTTAAGGATACTCAAAAAATCAGTCACAAAATCTGTTCTCATACATGTATATTATGCTTATCATATTTCGGGGGAACTCATCTGGGGGTAGATATATTTTCAAAATGCAAAAAAAGGCAATACGCATAATATGTAACCTAAGACATAACGAATCACGCAGACAACATTTCAAAACAAATGGCATTATGACACTGCCCTCTGCTTACATTTATAATATCGTCTCATTTTTCAAGTCATACCTGTTAAACCATGACTACACATTAAAATTCAATGGAGATATTCATAACTGTGCAACAAGGCAGCAATCTGACCTATATATGATTCAGTCCAGAACTGCCAGCTACCAAAAAAGTGTTTTAAATGTTGGGATACAAATGTATAATAATTTACCAAATGAAATCAAAGCAACAAAGAACCCAAGAGCCTTCACACATAAATTTAAAAACAATCTCTTGGACCAATGCTTTTATGCAGTTGATAATTTTTTTGAAAGGGGTTAAAATTGTAAACAGTTTTATAATAAATGTTCAATTAGATCTGAAAATTATATACTGTGCATGTCCATGAAATATACTGGATTATTATATACTGTGCATGTCTATGAAATATACTGGATTATTTTACTATTACATTTGTATTGGCTGTTTGTATTTTACTATACAACATTTGTATTTACTGTTTTGTTAAAGATAGATAATTTCCTCATTACAAAATAATGTAAAATCAATTTATTAAAAATTACTTGCAAATATGTTCTCTTGATGTGTCCAATATTGTATGTACAACCATACAGTTCTATGATTTGTATTGACTGTTTTGTTTAAAATAGATAATTTCCTCACTACAAAATAATGTAAAAATCAATTTGTAAAAATTACTTGTAAATATGCTCTCTTGACCTGTCCAATATCATATGAGCAACTGTACAATACTATGATTGCCTGGATCAATATATTACAACACAATACAATTTTTTTTGTTTAATGCCAAATTAAATTGCATATTGCTGCTCAATTAACTTTTGCATCTTGAATCTTGATGCATCACCAAAACACACTATGCACCGAAGATTATCTTCACTCTTTCACTGCTGTATGTGACTGATACAAATCCCATTCATTAGCTGAGACCCTTCATCACCATTCCCACTGAAAATCTCATAGCTCTAGTCCTTCTAGTCACTGGTAAATTTTATTTTGGAAACTTTTGTAAGAAATTCTGAATAAGTGCTGATGTCCCCCATCCGGTTTATCTTTTCTGACAGCTATAAGAAATGTATGGCTCATAAGATGAACAGATGCAGAGTAATGTTTCAGACAAGAGATTTGTGAGAAAGATTAGTTGATGGAAAGTAAGGCTCAGTTCTTTGTAACAGATGGCCAAGGACTGGACATTACAATGTACCACTAATAGTTCTGTCACATCGGTTTGGGTGATTTGCTGCAGACAACAATGGATTACACTCCAGACTGCTATTTGTCTCACAAAAATAATCTGAATCACTTCAGAATCTAAATGAAAGTTATGCCATATCTCAATTCCCCTTTCACCATAAAACCCGTTTGTAACAATGAAGAATTGTGAGTACAAGTGACTCCTGGGAATGTGACAATGAGTGAACATGTATACAGTGATGAACACACAGAAGGAAGAGAAACAAATAAGTATTCTGATCCAATATTTCAAAGCCCCTGCTGTCTGCAGAGACTGGGATGACCACAACTGTGGAAGAAAATAGACTGCTAAGAATAGACTATTGCTTGGGACAGTAAAATTAAGAATATTAACTGTAATAGTAAAGGGACAATCATTGAGAGGTGGACTTATTTATATGGTAGATGTTAGGACTCATATCAGAAAATATAGTGACCAACTTACAAGATTACCAGTTTGTTTTTTGACTGCATAACATAAATTTACGAAGACACCTATACAAAGAAAAGGGAGATCAGAATGGCCTGTGATCATTGTACTTTGATTTGCAAGTTCATTAACCACATCAAAGAGAGAATATGAATTATTTTGAATATGTAGCCCCAAAAACTCACTGGGTACTTTCTGTCAACACCTTAAATTATTATTCCACCACTTAGTAGCCAGCTGAACTGATCCAATATAGATGATGCAAATAAAAGAACCAGTCCTATATGTTACCATCTTTTAATGTCACTAACAAAAGTACAAACCACTTTCCCTTTTGTGATTAAACAATGCATGTATTAACATCATTAAACAAGCCTCTACTTAATTTTATTAACACTGATGTTAACACACTACTACAACAAACAGTTGCTAGATGTTATTTTATGAATAAAGCTTTGAAACTGCACACAACAACTATGCAATACCTGCTGCATAGATAAATATGCTGTTGAGTATGTGACAGTTGGAACAAATCTGTACCATAGTGTCACCTCCATTCATATTCTGAGAATGTTTCTCTGAAAATCGTGTATCTTATGTACCAGGCAGTCATAATTAAACTGATGGTGTTCTGAGTGCTAGAGTGTGTGCTGTATACATCACAGGAAATTGAAACAGCATAGATATGTTCTTTAATTGGTGTGCTTGCACAGTATGCTGAAAAAAATAATAGTTTCACTTTCTGTCACCAGGAGAAAATGTGGGGCTGTAAGCAGTCAAAATGTGAACTGTTTCCTGTTTCGATGTCAGTATGCTGTTTTTCACTTGGCGACATGTGTTGATTTCTTTTGTGAAGTGACGGTAGCTGTAAAGAGTTAAGAAGGTTGAAGTTTTCCATATGAAATGGAATGGATATTGAGAAGCAAGGCCGTGCACTGCTGGTAAAGTTGTTTTAACAAAATGGCAGCAATAGCAGTGCTGCATTTCAGTAATACCACTGACAGAACATATCACTGGCAGAACCAGCTGTGAAGAGGCTAAAGAATATGATCAAAAAATTTGAAGAAACATGTGAATTAGGGGTTCAGAAGGGAGAGGGAGGCAGCCCATTCCCATGACAATTGTTAATAAAATTGCTGCAGCTATAGCCAACTGTGCAGTAATGCCTCAAATTCTGCAGCAGTGCTCAAGCAGTGTCATGGGGATTGTATCTCCCCTGGTCAACAGCACAAAATATTTTGTGGTGCATTTTACACTGATATCCCTACAAGATTCAGAATGTGCACCAAATGAAGCCTCAAAATAGGCTACAATGCTGTGACTTTGCCCTTCACCTTGGTAATGGATGACATGTGGCCAGTGGATTATTCTTTGAAGAGACAAGGTGCATCTCATTTTGCATGGTGTCGTGAAAGTGCAGAACTCTTGCCTATGGGGTTCTGCTCCACCACATAAGTGTGCAGGAACATTCATTGCACTCAGCCTTTGTGAATAAACTCCTCAATTCTCGGTATGTTTTTCTTTGAGGATAAGATACCTCATAGGCTTGTTAGGTGTACAATGACTTTATAAGAACCCCATTTGCAACAAATGATTCCAGCTTCACAAGAATTCAGCTATGTCCGTAGAACTATTTTCATGCAAGATGGGGCGACATCACATGTCATTTGCCAAGTAAATGTCATGTGACTAGGGCCTCCAGTCGGGTAGACCATTCGCTGAATGCAAGTCATCCAATTTGACGCCACTTTGGTGACTTGCATGTCGATGGGGATGAAATGATGATGATTAGGACAACACAACACCCAGTCCCTAAGCAGAGAAAATCTCCGACCCAGCTGGGAATCGAACCCGGGGCCCTTAGGATTGACATTCTGTCGCGCTGACCACTTAACTACCGGGCACGGACATCTGCTAGGTGAAAGAATTGCTTTGAGAAACCATCAATAACAACCACATCATCTCTAGGCAATCACTTCTGGTTGTGGTGATATTTGAAAGATCTTGTGTATCAGGGATGTATCTGGACTCTTCCTGATCTGAATGATAGCATATGAGAATATATCACTCCAATTAGACTGATTATGCTGCGAGCAACTGTCGACCATGCCATGTTAGGCTGGCTCTGAGCACTATGGGACTCAACTGCTGAGGTCATTAGTCCCCTAGAACTTAGAACTAGTTAAACCTAAGGACATCACAAACATCCATGCCCGAGGCAGGATTCGAACCTGCGACCGTAGCGGTCTTGCGGTTCCAGACTGCAGCGCCTTTAACCGCATGCCATGTTAGGGATGCAGCATACTGCTGGGTTGGGAGACCATATTGAACACATGTAACTTGTGACTATATTCTAATAAACATGCCAGAACCACCATTGTCATGTGTTTGATCATTCCTCCCTTTTTTCTGCCCCCACACCACAATGTGACTGCTTACAGTACCATATTTTCACCTACTGGCAGAAGGTGGAACTATTATTTTTTTTAGAATACTCCATTAATGCACCAGTTAATGAACATACCTACAATTTTTCAGCATCCTACAACGTATACAACTCACACTGCAGGAAACAGAACACTGTCAGTTTAATTACAGCCATGTGGTACCTTATGGGGACCTTTGGGATTTCTTTGTTGTTTGGGATCATTTATTTGACATTTATTTCTATTTTTTTAATTTTCTATAATATATTGGAAATACATTTTTTTATTTTCAAACTTTTAAAAACGTTAAGTATCCTACAAAATTATATCTCCTTTGTCTGTTAGTAACTGGCAGATATTTAAGCATTTAACATTATTTAGATACCAAAACTTCATTACAAAATTATACACAAGCTTGTTTAATTGAATTATTACTATAAAATATTTTTTTGTGTCTTGAATATAATATTTTTTGGCAAATGCAAACTTAAAAATTCTGTAAATATTGATTGCTGACTCATTGCACTGAGTCATGCTATCTTTGGTTACTGTGTGAGTGTAGTAGTATTTGGGGACAGAGGTGGCAGGGCAAGTCTGTGACTTGCTTGCATGTAATATGAAGTGTAATTTTTATCTTGTGAACTGAATACTGTCAAAAATGTGTGTATTTAAAAAGTAACTAACTGTTGATATGAGGGGTTGGGTTGTTTGGGAAAGGAGACCAGACAACGAGGTCATCGGTCTCATCAGATTAGGGAAGGATGGGGAAGGAAGTCGGCCGTGCCCTTTCAAAGGAACCATCCCGGCATTTTCCTGGTGTGATTTAGGGAAATCACAGAAAACCTAAATCAGGATGGACCGATGCGGGATTGAACCGTTGTCCTTCCGAATGCGAGTCCAGTGTCTAACCACTGCACCACCTCGCTCCGTGTGTATTGAAAATGTTATTTTTGTACATCATCAATTATGTGAAAGAATATAAATACATCTGTTTGGAAACCAGTGTTTAATTTTAAGAGTGACCATCTATGTCAAATCTATTGTATGATAATAATGAGAAATGAATTATTGGCTGCAAAGAAGCTATCAGAAATACCATGATAATTTATTCTTTAACAACACAGTATCTAAACAAAAACTGCAAGTTGATCAGAACAAACCACCATAATTTCTGTGATATGAATGAGTCACTGATTTATTCAAGACGGAATCACAAAACACATCAGGATCAAACAGTTATCGTGAAAGGTGTTCTATAATAGCTTACAGAATAATTTTTATGCACTGTGTTCCACACTAGCTACCTGAAGATAAAGATCCAAGAAATAGTTAACAGCTAGTCTCCATTTCCTCCCGCCCTCTCTGAAACAGCCTCCCAATGCTCCCCTGGCAGGCTTGTCCTATTGCCTTCTAGTCCCTGCATGCTCCACCAGACAGTGCTCTTCTCTCCCCCAACCCATACAATGCTACTCCTTCCCTGCCCCACTCAGGATTGCTGCTTTCATTCAATGCGATAGTTTCAGTCTTAGCAGAGTGGCCAGAGATAGTGATCATGTGTGGGTGAGGTGTACCTGCTTGTGTGAATGTGTATTTTCCTTTTTTTCTGAAGAAGTCTTCAGCTGAAAGCTCAGTATGTTTTTTTGTTGAGTCTGTCTGCAGCTCATTGTGTCATCTTTATGGAGTGTAGCAATCTATCCTTTTCATAATTGTTTATGTTCAAACCTGGACTTTCCACTGTAAGACAGCAAATAATTAGATGTACTTTTGGTGTAGGGCATTGTTTCATTTCCTTTCCTCTCATAAGATGGTCTATGAAGAGATTCATACTGTTTGCAGTACAAATCCACGCAGATACAGTAATGATTGTCGAAACAATGAGGCAAACTGAGAGGGCAAATAATAAACAGAACTAAACATAAAAGCTTGAGGAAATAACTAAACAATGTAAGTTTGGAATTAAATGCAGAAATCACATCTGAGGTATTACACACTAAAAGTAACTATAAATTCTAAAAGTGGTCAGTTTTCAAAGAATTGCTAGATAGAGATGGGGAAGAGTTCTTCTCATGAAGAAGGAATGAGGCTCAATTTTAACATATGAGAAGAAGCAGGTATTGTATAAAAATATTTCAAAATATTCAGTTCATAGCTCTGACTTTACAATAGTATTTGCAAGTGAAATAAAGTATCAGTAAAGGCAAGGAACTAACATGTGCACAAAATCATTGATTAATGATCTGTCACATGATCTGTTTAAAATGTTGTTTGTAGGTTATCACAGTAGAAATTTACTTTAACTTTTGGATTATGTTCTCATAACTCTTCAAATGAAGAACACATAAACAATTTAAAGTACTTATGTTTTGATGAAAAGCAATAACACACAACAAGAATAGTAAAAAGAACATGAACCACAACAATACCAGGTACTTAGCTAATATGCAAATTACATCCACATCTGCCAAATGCCCAAATGTACGAAAAACAAGTACTTTGGAAATGTAATGAAGAATCAAATGTTACCAGCTGAATTTGCTATAATAGAGGGAACAAAATTTCTTGTTTTCAATACTGTTTTATCATCTTGGACTCAGTGTTTCTCAGAGAATATACCATCACAAACAACTCCCAGAGTGTTACTACAGAGTATATGGATACAAAGTATTCTTCTCCAAATATAGTGAAAAAAGTGCATAACAGACTAATATTACATGCTAAGAACAGAGAAAAAATGAAGGTCAAGTCAAATATCTACACTTGGCAGGAAAGGAAATTCCTCATGCATCACAGATATGAAGCAGTGAGCAACAAACAAGCAAACTGATAAAATTCAGCACACATGAGCTTTTGTATTCACCAGTTATTTTCTTAAAGTGTTGAACAGTGGTTCCAGAGTAAGATGATTCCACAAGCAAGGGAATCTGGATGGTTATGCAGACTAGTAATTCTGCATGCTCTGATCATCATTTATTATATCATCTGTAATTAGAATGGGAGCATTTTGCAAAGAATATTTCCCACTTTTCACAGTTTTATACAGACTTCTGTTATTAGACACATAATTTATGAATCATTTCTGAGAACTTACCACCAATGGGGGCAGCAAAACAGCTAGCAACACCAACAGCACAAGCTGCTGCCAACATCTCACAGTTGCGTGATTCATTTTCATAAATACCCTGGAATGATGTCACCAGCTTCGATAACAGCTGAGCAGTAATACTTGCTATGTGTACAAAAGGACCCTGTGTGAAATCAAATGTCTTTGTTAGCATATAGTTTTAATTTAAACATATTTTAATGTGAGGGCAAATTTCAGGTGTTTGTTACACAGAGAAAAACAGTAAATGATATGGATACTAATAAATAATGGAAGGAGTAAAGGTGACAACTCGCTGTATAGCTGAGACATTGAATGGTTGACAGGCAAATAAACAAGACCATAAACATTGCTAAGCTTTTAGACAATGTCCTTCTCCAGAGTTAACTATTACAGAATACTTATACCAGGTGTGCAAGTACAAAATATGGATTTCAGACAACAGGTGTCGCACCAGTGCAGTTTGTGCTATAAAGATTTGACACTGCACCATTTTTTTGTGTCATCAACAAGTATCAGACACGCACAAGTGATAAATTGGAAAAGTGTGTGTGTAGCATTGTGTTCAATATGTTGACATTTATGCTGAAGAAAGAGCATTCACGGTCAGCCTTAATTTTTTGTTTTCATTAGAAGAAAACTGCTGCTGAATCATACCGATCACTTTGAGAATCTTATGGTGAACATGCCCCATCACATGATATGTGTGAACAATGGTTTCAGCATTTCAAAAATGGTGACTTTAATGTTGCAGACAAGGAAAGTGGAAAACTGCAAAAAAAATACAAAGATGTGGAACTGGAAGAATTGTTGAACGAAGATAATTTGCAAACACAAAAACAACTCACCAAGCAATTGAGTGTCAGTCAACAAGCTATTTCCAATTGGCTTCAAGACCGATAGATAGGTACCACATACATTGAATGACAGGCAAATGGAAAAGTGTGAAACCACATGTGAGATTTTGGTCACTTGGTACAAAAGGAAGTCATTTTTGCGTTATATAGTTACAGGGGATGAAAAGTGGATTTATTTTGAGAATCTCAAGCGCAAAAAATCATTGGTAGACCAAGGCATACCATCCACATCAACCATAAGAGCAAATCGCTTTGGCAGAAAGACAATTCCCTGTGTTTGGTGGGACAAGAGGGTGTTGTCTAGTATGAGCTGTTAAAATCTGGGGAAATGGTTAATAATAAATGTTACCATCAACAATTGACCAAAATGAACCATTTGCTGCTTGAAAAAAGGTCACAATACCAAAAGAGGCAGCACAAAGTCATTTTTCTTCATGACAATGCTCCTTCACATATGGCAAAATCGGTTCGCGGCACGTTAGAAGCACTCGGATGGAAAGTTCTACCCCAGGCGGCTTACTCACCACTCTTGGCTCCTTCCAATTACCACTTGGCTGCATTGATGGGTCATGCACTTGCTGAGCACTAGTTTGATTCATATGAAGATGTGAAAAAATGACTCGCTCAATGGTTTGCAGCAAAAGGGGACATTTTTACTGATGTGGTATTCACAAATTGCCCAAAAGTTTGGAAAATTGCACATCAAATGATGGAGCATTCTTTGAATAGAGCATTATTCATCATTCTTCTGGATTTAAGATTTTTTTAGACAAAAATATCTGCATTTCATACATGTACACCTGGTATACACATGGCTACATTGCCTTAGTCACATTGCACCAACATAACAGCTTGGCTGAGATGAGTGGTTGTATCAGTTGGGGTGTGTGGCAGAGAAGGGAGATGGACAGGAGTAATAAATGTTGGAGGTAAGGGTAGCTGATGACTATGAAGGAGAGGTAGCAAGCAGAAGGAATACGAATGTTACGCCAGTGATAAGCCCTAGCACAGGCAGAGGGAGTTGTGTGTGGCACACAATGAGGAGGAGTGGATCGGGAGAGAGGTGCAAGTGAAGACTGTATGAAGTGGAAGTCTTGGCCACAGAAGTGATGTGGAGGTGGGTGAGGGACAGGGGCTAGTGGAGACTGAGGCCAAGAAGATTGTTGTACTCAAAGATGTGTTGTAATTCAGAGATTCTGGCTTGTGGGGACAGGAGGAGGGGGGATAAGAATACATTTGGTATCGGCCATGCAGCAGCCACTGAAGTTGAGCATGTAGTGCTCAGCTGCATTTTATGCCAGTGGGTGATCAATTGTCTGTTCTGATCTTGGTCACAATTTTGCAGTGACCATACATTCGGTTGGAGAGTTGATTGGGGATCATTCCCACATAAACTGCTGCACAAAAGTTGGTATGTAATGTGACTGCTGTCACCAATAGCCTCACCTCTAACAGTGTAGGATATGTCTGTGACGGGACTTGAATAGGATTTGCTAGTTGTGTGCATAGAATCAGTCTTGCACCTGGGTCTTCCAAGGGGTGTGACTCATGTGACAAGGGGTTGGGAGTGGGTGTGGCATAAGGATGGGTGAGGATATTTCTTAGATTGGGATGCCAGAGTACCACTTTGGGATAGATGGGAAGGATTGTGGGTAAGATGTTCCTCAATTCCAAGCTTGACAGTACATAGTCAATGAACTAGAAAAAGATGTAGCTGACTTGTTCCAGTCTGAGGTGATACTGGACAAGGAGGGAGCTGCTCCTTTCCAGGTGTATAAGAAGGGAGCTGCTCCTTTTCACAAATTTCATAGGGATGGTTGGTGGATTAGGGGCATGTGTGGATATGACACAGAGTATCTAGTATCAAGGGTAATGCTAGCCTGTGTAGCCCTTAGCAAGACCTTCAGCTCATCACTGCAGATGTGCTATCCCTGGGTGGCCAGCCCAAGTGGGAGACATTTTTTAGAGTTGAAGGGATAATTCCTATAAAAATGTGAACTGTTTATGGTTAGTGGGCTTGATATGGATAAAGGTTGCTACTGCGTTACAGTGCAGGTAGAAGCCAACATCCAGAACATAGGCACACTGGACTGAAGAGGCCAACATGAAGTGGATAGGAGGACGGTGTTGGGGCTGAGAAGGAAGAAGGATAAAGTGTCATAGGCCTCGGCCACATCATGAAGATATCATCACTGAACCTGAACCAGATGAGGGGTTAAGGATATTAGAGGGCCAGAAAGATTTCCTCTAGAAGACCTATAAATAGGCTAGTGTGAGAGGTGCCATGTGGGTACCCATGGCTGGCTGTCCTGCAAATTTATTTGTACATCTTTCCCTAAAAGAAGTAGCTGTCGGAAAGGTGTAGTTTTTTTCAGATGTGTAAGGAATGTAGCAGTGGATTTGGAGTGAATAGGAGATTGGGAGAGGTAGTGTTTGATTATGAAAATGTCACTGGCATGGGGAATGTTGTGAAGGGAGGTGGCATCAGCATTGACAAGTAGGCTTTATTAGCCATCATCATAGAAGATAAAAACTTCTGTGTTGTTATGCTATGTCATGTTCCTATTCAAACTTCTTCAGCAGTATTCAATGTCTAAGCCAACTGTGAACATCTGAATGGTCCTGAAGGCCCCAACAGAGGGGTAAAAATGTTGAATAATGAAGAAGTTTGAAGAAGAACATTATGTGGCCTACCAACTGAAACAATTTAACCTTCAGTGGACAAAGTCATTTCTGTGTTTGTGAGTCTGGTATGGGAAGCTATGCTTGGGGCAATGGGTTGAAGGTGTTGGTCAGTAAGAGTTGAAATTTTTCTGTTTGAGTATAGTAGCCAGCTACAGTTTATGCACTTTGGGAAGCATGTAGTTGGTGGGTAAGTTGGATGTAACTATTGTGAGGAGGGAGATAGATTCAAGTGAGAGTTTCTGGGATGAGCCTAAAAATTTGAGTGGGGATTGGTTTTCATGCTGGTCTTCTGGAGGGAATTATTCTGATAGGGCTTGTACGTGGAAGAGTCAGGCAGTTGGGAGTCATCTTCCGTGGACCATTACAACAGTGATGGAGACTTAGTCTGCAGAGAGGATGTTCAGATCAGTGTCTTCCTTAAGGCTGTAGTTGGCTGCATTTTTCTCTGCCAAAAGGCTTGTGTTTTGGGAAAGGTACCTAAGAAAAGAGGGTGAGACCAAGTTGCAGATAAGGAATTCTCAGAAGAAAATGGGGAAGTGACTGGATGGCAATGGGTGAGGGCCATAGTTGGATGAGGTACAAATTGGGAGAGGAAGAAGGTTCAACAATGGCTTTGTTGCTTTTGGTCATAAGGGTTATTGGCAAAATAATGTTGCAATAGGGGTTAGGATAAGGAGAGGTCTCTGAGAAGTTCAGTATTATTGAAATTGTGTGGGTGGCATTTGGATAGGATTGAAATTTATATGGGACTGAAATTTTTGTTAGATCAATTGACAGTATTGTTGTGACAGTGCCATGACATTTAAGAGTGCCGCCACGTCAGTACGCGCAAATGGCGATAGAGGCGCTCCGCAACTCGGCTGAGCGCGGGAGCGCCACCTAGCTATGAACGGCGCCGGCCGCATGTCACGGCACGGCAGTTGAATGACTGATACGGAATTGGTAGCATGTAACCAGCTATTGTTTCTACGTTTGTATATCCACGCAATTTATTAGTGATTGAAGGTTATAACACTTTTTGGCAGATTTTTGTTCCTGCATTGTGGATTTGTGTGTTCGTGTCGGGGCAGACATGGAACAGCTTACGCAAGCGCTCATTGAACAGCAAACACAGCTGACAGCTGCTATTCAGGCGTTGTCGACGTCGCTTACACATCGTCTGTCTTCCTCTTCTCCGCCTCCGTTCCCTCCTTACGATGAGGCCGCTGAAGACTGGGAGGATTATGAGAAGCATTTGTGGCAACACTTCTTGGCTTTCGGCGTTGTCGACGCTCCTATGTGTAAGTCGTTATTTTTATCTTGGATTTCCTCACGGATCTATCAGCTGCTATCTCAGTTAGTCCCGCTGCGGGAACCTGCCTCTCTGTCCTTCCAAGAAATGTGTGACTTATTGTCTAACTATTACCGAAAAAACACCCACGTCGTTGCCGCCGTATGGCATTCTACCGGTGTCGTAAACAGCCCCATCAATCTTACCGGGCTTGGGTGGCGGAACTACACAGTCTGAGTAGGAAATGTCAGTTTGTCATGGACACTCATCATGAGTCTTATGCTGATTCAATGGTTAGGGATACTATTCTACGGCTTGCTCCTGATAAAGAAGTTCGGCAACGTGCCTTACAACTGCCAAACCCGTCGTTGTCTGAAGTTCTAAGCATCGCTCAATCTTTTGAAGTGTCTCACACTGCAGGTGCGCAAATAGACGCGTGGTGTGATGTAGGCGCTATACAGACCACTTTTGACACGGGCAATTTGCCTGTTTCCCAGGGGACCGACGATGTGGCGGCGGTTCACTCGCGTCAACAATGTCGCGTTGGGCCGCCACGCTCGCAGCGAAAACAGCAACCACAGAGGCAGGTTTGCTCCGCATTTCCTTCTCGTCCATGTTGTTTCGTACAGCATGACAGGGCCGCGTGTCCAAAACGTTGGGCCACATGTAATTCATGTAGGAAAAAAGGCCACATTGCTTCTGTGTGTCAGTCCCCTAAAGTTCCTGTCGACGAGGACGAGGCATCGGACATGGATGTTAACTGTGTGCTTTCTCAGACAAATAAGTTGTTTGTTACTGTTCGTGTTCTGGATAAAGACATTCGCATGCAAGTGGACACTGGCTCTGCAGTAACTCTCATTAATTCTCGCATGTATTTGGAGTTGGGCTCCCCTCCCTTGTCTCCAGTTATGCAAAATCTGAGAACTTATAATAAACAGAAAATTCCTATCGTTGGCCAGTTTGATGCTTCCACTGCCTACAAGTCTGTTGTTCAGCCCCTCACGTTTTATGTGGTGGATCATGCGGGCACTGAAAACCTGTTCGGTTATGATGCTTTCCAGTTGTTCGGGTTCTCCATTGATGATGATGTGCACCTCATATCTGAGGATATTCCGTATCAACAGCTGGATGGATTGCGTCCTGAATTCTCGTCCGTGTTCTCTGCTGATCTGGGTCGTGCCAAGGATTTTGAAGCCCACATTACTCTTAAACCTACAGCTCGCCCTAAGTTTTTCCGGGCGCACCCTATTCCGGTGGTGTTGCGTGCACTTGTCAAGGCTGAGATAGACAGGTTAACAGCTTCAGGGATTCTCCTTCCTGTTACCTCCAGTGAATGGGCATCGCCAATCGTGGTGGTTTCTAAACCAAACGGGAGTCTGCGATTGTGTGGTGATTTTAAAGCCACTGTCAACGCTCAGAGCCTCATTGACACTTATCCTCTTCCCCGTCCTGAGGAGTTATTTACCAAGCTCGCTGGGGGCCAGTTCTTTTCCAAACTTGACTTATCGGAGGCGTACCATCAGTTGCCATTGGATGCGTCTTCCAAGGAATTTCTCATCATCAACACTCCTTGTGGGTTGTATCAGTACCAGCGGTTACCGTTTGGCGTCACTAGTGTGCCGGCCATTTTTCAACGGTTTTTGGAACAGCTCACGGCTTCCGTTCCTGGCTGCATAAACTATCTGGATGACATTGTTGTCACGGGGGCCTCCACTGAGGAGCACCTTCACAATTTGCGTTCACTGTTTCGGGTTCTGCATTCGGCTGGGTTGAAGTGCAATCTGGCCAAGTCACAGTTCTTCGAACCCTCCATCGTGTATCTTGGTTTCCACTTGTCCCGTGAGGGTATACGTCCTCTACGTCAGCATGTTGCGGCCATTACCGCTCTACCCCGGCCGTCTACGGTAAAAGAACTTCAGGCGTTTCTAGGCAAGATTGCTTATTATCACAAATTCATTCCATCCACGGTGGCGGTAGCTCATCCTCTGCATCAGCTGTTACGCAAAAACGTTCCTTTCTGCTGGTCCGACGAGTGTGAGCAGGCTTTTGTCCGCCTGAAGGCTCATTTGCAGTTGGCACCTTGTCTTGCCACATTCCGTCCGGGTCAGCACTTGGTTCTGGCGACTGACGTGTCCCAGCATGGCCTAGGGGCTGTTCTCGCCCATCGGTATGAGGATGGGTCGGAACGACCCATCGCCTATGCTTCCAAGACCCTCAACGATGCACAATGGCGTTATTCTCAAATTGAAAAGGAGGCGCTCGCTATCATTTATGCTCTAAAAAAGTTCAGCGTTTTTTTTGTATGGTTCTAAGTTTCACCTCATCACCGACCACAAGCCGCTGGTCTCTCTGTTCAGCCCATCGGCGTTGCTTCCGGATAAGGCAGCTCACCGCCTGCAATGTTGGGCCTTATACTTGTCTCGTTTTCACTATGAGATTCACTATCGCCCCACGGCCCAGCACGCCAACGCTGACGCGTTGTTGTGTTTGCCGATGGGCCCCGACCTGGTTTTCGATCGAGATGAACTACTCTGTTTCCACATTGATGAGGCAGAACGTCGTGCGGTCGATAGTTTTCCGCTTACAGGTTCGCAGGTCCCGTCGGCTACTGCGCGGGACCCGGTCCTGCATCAGGTGATCAGTTTTATTCAACGAGGTTGGCCAGACAGGACCAAGGGCTGGGCATCGGATCCCCTTCGCAACTACCATGCCTTGCACCTTCGTCTGTCTGTTCGTGATGGTGTTGTTCTTCTGGCCACGGATGGTGCATCTCCACGGGTCGTGGTGCCAGCCTCTCTTCGCAAAGATGTTCTCCAACTGTTGCATGAAGGCCATTGGGGGATTTCTCGGGCTAAGTCCCTGGCCTGCAGGCACGTTTATTGGCCCGGTATTGATTCGGACATCACCCACATGGTCGCTGCGTGTGGTCAGTGTGCTCAACAACTGGCTGCACCCCATACAATGCCCTCTCCGTGGCCTGACCCAGCACAGCCATGGGAACGGGTGCACGCTGACTTTGCCGGCCCCTTCCTCGGTACTTATTGGCTGCTGTTGATTGATGCCTTCTCGAAGTTTCTGTTTGTTGTTCGATGTCCGTCGCCCACCACTGCGGCGACGACGTTGGCTTTATCCAAAATCTTTGCGCTAGAAGGTCTTCCATCCACGATCGTCACGGACAATGGCCCTCATTTCTCTTCGCAGGCCTTCTGTGATTTTTGTACTGGACACAGGATTCATCATGTTACAGCACCGCCTTTCCATCCGCAATCGAATGGGGAGGTCGAGCGCCTTGTCCGCACTTTCAAAAGCCAGATGAAAAAATTCCTTAGTGATTTTTCCACAGATGACGCTCTGTTGCATTTTCTGAGTTCTTATCGCTTCACACCTCTGGGTGATCGCAGCCCTGCTGAACTCTTGCATGGCTGCCAACTGCGCACTCTACTGCACCTGCTTTACCCTGTCACGCCTTGTACTGTGTCCCCTCGTGCGGGAAAATACTCGGTGGGCGCCGACGTGTGGGCACGAGGGTATGGATCTCGCCCTAAATGGATTCCAGGGGTGGTCAAGGCTCTTCGCGGCCGCCGGCTTTGTGAAATACATACGGACGACGGCATGGTTGTTCGCCATTATGACCAGATGCGCCCACGAGTGGTGGCCACGCCGGTGCCACTGCCCCTTCCTTCGCCTCCACCAGCCCGAGAAGCCAGTCCTGTCGCTGCTGCCGATCTCCCGTGCGTGTTGCTGCAGCCGACGTTGCTACCGCTTCCGAGTCCGCCGGAACTGGCCCCAGTCGCAACGCCACCTTCTCCGGGACCCATCTCGCTGGAGCACACCCCCAGGTCCACGGCACCTATGGATGCTGCTCCGGAGTTTTCACCCATCATCTCGTCCAGGAGGCACGTTCCACGCACGGGCTTCCGTCCTGGACATTTTCGACCGTACTCTCGTGTTTCTCCGTGGGATCTTCTCGGGGCCTCCCAAGAGGCCATGGATGTCTCTGTGCTGTCTGTGTCTCCCAGGAAGTGAGTGTTTTTTTCAAGGGGGGAAAAGTGTTGTGACAGTACCATGACATTTAAGAGTGCCGCCACGTCAGTATGTGCAAACGGCGATAGAGGCACTCCCCAACTCGGCTGAGCACGGGAGCGCCACCTAGCTATGAACGGCGCCGGCCGCATGTCACGGCACGGCAGTCGAATGACCGATACGGAATTGGTAGCATGTAACCAGCTATTGTTTCTACGTTTGTATATCCACGCAATTTATTAGTGATTAAAGGTTATAACAAGTATTGTTTTGGGTTTGTTTGCATTCTGGGATTTATGGGATTTTGGGAGGTGGAGTTGGAGAATGCAGCAGATGGCAGATGGAAGAGGTCAAAAAGGCAGGGTCTGAATATTGATAATAAGATGAACAAGCCAATTAAAACAGAATGCATTAAACAATTACTGTCATCTCTGAAGATATTAAAGAGATTTTTAGAACAAAAGAGGTTTTTAGATCATTAAAGCATGCTGGTAAAAAAAAATACAGACAGCTGGGACAATATGAGACTAAACTTTATGCTGTTGTTTATAAACATCAAAACATGGTAAATGAATCCCACATCTGAACAGTTGAAAAAATCTTTCCAATTAAATTTCTGTTTTAGGACTATGTTCAAATAAATGTGCTCAATGAAGCTATGTAAGTGTGACAAGAAAATATTGGGCATTTTTAAGCACAATATCTGAATTTCAATTGTGTTTTTTAATGATTACCTCAGGGCTCTTGTTTTTAATTGACTTGAGAGCTCAGTCCTACAGACAGCTCACTAATAATCTTGAAGACTCAGTTATTATACCTACTACCATCACATACACATTTTAATCTGTCATTTTTTATAATTATTCCTACTACCGTCATATACATAGTTTAATCTTGCAAGTATAAAGCACATTTTAAATGAACATCTGTGCCTGATGTTGGACACTTATTTATGGCCTCCCTTTCACAAAGTATTGGAAATAACCTGAGACTACAGTGATTGGTTAATCATATCTTTGATCGGGCTCTGTATATCGTTTCATTGCAAATTAATGAACACAGGGTAAACAGCATTAAATGATACCTGCTTCACTAAATAATGCACTCTTTTACACCCATACTAATGAGATGTACTATAAGCTTTGTCAAACCACTGATTTCACACTAACTGTGTCAAAGGAGAAACAAATTTTGGCAGTCTTACAGTGAGTGCAGATGCTGTTTTGACATATTGTGCTATTGAAGAATATTGGTGGATTTAATACTCAATTCATAGCCAAGGGCATAAATGCGAGTATGTATGGTGGTGCTTTACTCTTGGGGTAGTCAGTTTTAATCCTGATGATGGGATATAGTTTCATCTTCTCACTATATTATTTGCTGATGTCTTGGATGGAATTCCAAACCCATTTGCAAGGTATCATGGATGGGGTCATGTGACACTGTTGATGGTGATACATTCATCAGACAGGGAGATTTTGCTTAGTAATCCCCTTAGTGTTATTCAGTAGGAGTAAGTAATGTGCCAGCACAAAGTCTGACCTTCTCCCTTCTCTTTCGACTTCATCGTTTTACACACATCAAAAAAAGTTTTGCATTATCGCAGTTCCCAGAACTCCTGAAGATATAAGTTGACTGTGGATATTGTATCACAGACACAGTCCCTTTCACTGTTCAGAGATGTCACTAAGCCTGCCCAAAGATGTAAATAACCATGCACGAGCAGCACCTATTAGACAGTGGGCGAGCCGATCAGTTCCAGTCATTCCATCAAGAAGGAAGTACACGGCTCATGTTGTCTATAGTTAAACCATGCCTAGACGGTCAACACTGCAGTTTAATTGTGTCTTCATTGTTACTTTGTGCCAGGAAGGGCTCTCAATAAGGGAAGTGTCCAGGTGTCTCAGAGTGAACCAAACCGATGTTGTTCGGACATGGAGGAGATACAAAGAGACAGGAACTGTTGATGACATGCCTCACTCAGCCTGCCCAAGGGTTACTACTGCAGTGGATGATCGCTACCTATGGATTATGGCTCAGAGAAACCCTGACAGCAATGCCACGATATTGAATAGTGCTTTTCTTGCAGCCACAGGATGTCATGTTATGACTCAAACTGAGCGCAATAGGCTGCATGATACGCAACTTCACTCCCCGACGTCCATGGTGAGGTCCATCTTTGCAACCACGACAACACGCAGTGCGCTAAAGATGGGCCCAACAACATACCGAATGGACCACTCAGAACTGGCATCATGTTCTCTTCACTGATGAGTGTCACATACGCCTTTAACCAGACAATCATCAGAGACGTGTTTGGGGGCAACCCAGTCAGGCTGAACGCCTTAGACACACTGTCCAGAGAGTGCAGCAAGGTTGAGGTTCCCTGATATTTTGGGGTGGCACTATGTGTGGCTGACGTACGCCACTGGTGGTGGTCATGGAAGGTGTTGTAACAGCTGTATGATATGTGAATACCATCCTCTGACCAATAGTGCAACCATATCGGCAGTATATTGGCAAGGCATTCATCTCATGGACAACAATTTGTGCCCCCATTGTGCACATCTTGTGAAGGACTTCCTTCAGGATAACGACATCACCCGACTAGTGTGGCCAGTATGTTCTCCAGACATGAACCCTATCGAACATGCCTGGGATAGACTGAAAAGGGCTGTTTATGGACGACATTACCCACCATCTACTCCGAATTGCTGTTGAGGACAAACAGTGCCTTGATGAACTTGTAAATAGTATGCCACGATGAATACAGGCATGTATCAGTGCAAGAGGATGTACTACTGGTTATTAGAGGTACCGGTGTGTACAGCAATCTGGACCACCACCTCTGAAGGTCTCGCTGTATGGTGGTACAACATGCAATGTGTGGTTTTCATGAGCATTAAAAGGGGCAGAAATGTTGTTTATGTTGATCTCTCTTACAATTTTCTGTACAGGTTCTGGATCCAAGGTGATGAAAAACTTTTTTTGATGTGTGTATCATCCTCATCATTATCAACCAACAACAGCACCAACATAACACTAAACTCTGTATGCACTCACCACAGTCACCTACACTTAATTTGCACATCTACAACTTAACAATGATCCATTTTCAAACAAAAGGTGCCTAATTGGTACACATACAGAAAACTTTATCAATTTACATGGTTGAATCCTTTGGGGTTATACCAGTCAAAAATTCCATAAGACATTAACATTTTACAAAATTTAACATGGCACTGTTTTTGCCACATTCATAGACATTACTGGAAGAATGGTTTATCCTACAGCATATACCTGTTTTATGTACTGAAGTTGACAGTCTTCATGTTGATCAGGGATGAGATTCTACATTATTTTTCATTTTAGACGGAGACTGAAGAACAATAAATGTAAGCCACATTGCAATACATACAGATGTTTACTTCTCCTAACAAATTACAAAAAAAAATGCTGCATAAAGTTGGAGAGATAGGTTTCTGTTATTCTTGCCTTCTATTGTATCTCCCTAGGATACAAAAGAGGTTTGTCAATAGCAACTGAAATTTTTGTAATCACTAACACTGTTTCAGAGATAATGCAATTTAACATACAAGCTGATCAAAGGACAAAAAAAACTCATCTTTAGAATAACTATCACATTCCTGCAGTGCAAAATACATTTATATGAGATCAATCAATGCGAAAGAGTTACCATGAGTGCACAGGAAAATCACAGCTTCCACAGACACACATATTTTTAAAATTTCTTCAATATATCACCTATTTTTCTGTCCAAATTGGGTATTTTGCAGTATGACTAGTTTCAGTCTCCTTGGATTATCTTCAGATCTATGTAGTTGCATCAGAACCACACATCAGAGTACTGATTACATATAATTATGTATTTCTTTGTTTCAATGAAATAATAATTATTATTTATTATATGTTTATGCGTTATATATGCATAAATGTATAATACACTTGTGTGCTGGACTTAAAATTTAAAAATGTGCTGGCTACTTTCCAGTGTTTGTTAGACTGTGTGGTATGGAATCTGAAAATTCATGGAGCACCTAGCTATATCATTGTTTTCTCCAAGGACATCAAGGAGCATATGGTACATCTACAAGAGATATTTGGAAAGTTACGTGTGGCACAGCTGACCCTTAGTGTAGAAAAGTGCAATTTGATATTACTGGAGATCCATTATTTAGGTCACATTATCAGGCAAGATGGTGTGTGAACTGACCCATGACTGGTACAATCTATAGAGGGTATCCCAATGTCAAGCACAGTAATTGCAGTCATATCTTGAGATCACCAATTTCTATAGAGGAAACATTCCAAAATTTGCAGAGTCAGCAAGACACTTGACACATTTGTTAAAGAAGAGAGTAAAGTTTAGCTGGACTCCAGATCGAGAAGCAGCATTTGAGTGTTTGAAAGAGTGATTAACAACTGGTTCCATCCTTGCTTTTCCTATCAAAAAACAGTTTATACTGTTGTGCAACTTGAGTAGCAATACTCTAGGCTGTTCTAAGTCATGAGATGGGGGGACAGAACACCCAATTTCATAACCTTGTAGGGAGCTCAATAAGGAGAGAAAAGAAAACTATTCAGTCACTGAAAATGAAATGTTCACACAAATTTTTGGCATCACGTATTTCCATTGTTACCTGCATGGCTGACTTTTTAAGGTAATAACAGGTCATGCTGCATGGAAAAGGCTTGTGGGAATAAAAGTCATTTGACCCACTGGGCCTTACAGCTACGCAAATTTGATTTTTAGGTTGTAGACTATCCAGGAAAATATCATGAGAACGCAGATTGATTGAGCTGCAAAGTACATGCTGATGGAGTCCTGTACAAGCAAACATGTTGTGGCTGGTGAATAGCTATCCCAGCAAGCTTGCAAAACAAGATATTGATCAAGCTCATGATTCCATATTAGCAAGACAAAGTGGCTGATGTGCCACAGGCCTCGACATTGTGGAAAAGTTCTTGTGGCCAAAAAGGAACAAGGCATAGAGCATTACATTACAGAACAGCATTCCTTTATGGAATTTTCACTCTGCAGCATAGTGTTCACTGTTATGAAACTTTTGGGAGTCATTCTTTGTTGCCCGCATAAGGTGCAGGTCCCTAGGTCAACTCTCGATCCAGCACACAGTTTTAATCTGCCTGGAAGTTTCAACTGTGTTTCTTGTGTTCAAAGAGCCAAAATGTGTCATCAGTGAAACCCATTATAAAGGTTACCTGAGGTGGATAGACCATTTAAAATGATTGGACTGTATGTCTATGGCCACTTTGCACAGACAGCAGCAGGGAATCCATATGTCCTAACTAATTGTTCATATCTCATATTACTTTGTCGAGATTGCCATACCAAATCAACAGGTAGAAATGGTGGTTCAGACTATGGCAAATCAATTGAGAACACCAGAGACTGTAATAACTGACCAAGGCACTAACTTTAGGTTTCACTTATTGAAGCGATTACGCTGACTATTATGCATAAATAAGTTATGAATCAGCACACCACAACCACAAGTAAAGAGCAGAACTGTAAGAGTTTTCAGGACATAGATGAACATGTTAAGTTATTATGTAAATAGTAGCCACAATAATTAGATACCTTTCCACAATTTGTCATGGCCGAGTAAAACTTGGAAGTCTCCCCATGGGTCTGTTTTTGGCCAAAAAAGTGATCTCCATTTGAATTATGCTGCACTATCCCAGGAGAAGATATCATCTCCATTCAAGATTTTGCTAAAAGTTAAAAACATATTGGTGATATGGTAAAAGAGGAATGCAAAGGCTCTAGAAAGACAGGAAAGCACCTACAACAAAAAGCAGAATTACCTAAGTACTACATTGGGCAGTGAATAATGTTATCTACCCCTTATGTCCTGGAAAGAAAAACTAAAAAGTTCAGCTCAAATTACCAATGATCTTATCAGATAGTCAAGATGACATCTCCAGTTAATGTCAAACTACAACTTCCAACCAAAAGCAGAGTGGTGCATGCAGGAAGAGTTTGTCAATTTCAGGGTGAACTGGAAGCACTGCCTAAATCATCAGCTGCTCCTCCCAACAGGAGAAGGCAATAGTTAGAGAAAGGGAGAACCAGGCAACTCAAGCAGGATGTAACTGTGATTGTTCCCATCCATCCCTATGCTCTTAGGACTCAAAGGGGACTAGCAAACTAACAGGAAATTTCCTCTTCACATAGGATGCATTCTGGACCCGGTCAAGGACCAAAATACAGAGAACAGGAGGAAGCAACTCCACCTCCAGCCATCAAGTTCAAGACAAAGAGGAACATGAAAGCAAGAGGCATTATTGTTGGGGTGTTCCTGAGTCTGCTGGATGGATAAAAATTGGGATTAACCCTCAAGGTATATCCTTTGGATGCTGAGGCACTATTTACATAGGAGATGGATATAGTAATGTTGGAACATCGATGGTCATTAAGTACAGATTTAAATACATGGGTGGTATAAAATGAAATTCAGTAACTGAAAATACCTACAGGAAATTGCAGCTCATGATGCAAGGCAGGATGCAGCTGGATTATACCTGATAGGAATATCAGCTATTACAATCAGCTTTTGTATATTTGCAGGAGCAGCTGCACCAGACCACAGAATTGGTCCTGTGGTTTCAACAAAGAAGGGGCTGGTTGGGTGTGTATAGCAGAATCTTAAAGACAGTATCCAGCACTGCCAATGCAAAAGACTTAGGGGTGATAAACACAGTGTTGCAACAGGTTCAAGCAGCTGTCTTTTGGAATCAGGAGACCCTTGAAATGCACACCACACAGCTTGAATTGTGCCACACTCAAGACTCATATACAGGAACCAGCAGGTGCAGAAAATTGTAACTCAGGCATTTTCAAGGAGCAGTCGGATAATGTTGACACACAGTTGACCAGCGCAAGACTTTTATGGACTCACACTGAAAGTATTGCCGACATGCGCATTGAAGCCACAGAGCTGCAGGAAGCTCTCCTCTGTATTGTCTGTGGCCACTTGGCACCAATATTCTTACCTCCTCGATAGTTCATGGAAGAACTATGTAAACTCCAAGCAGAATTACCAGTGCCCTTAGGAATGTTAGGAGCAGTAGACCTTCCAGTGTCTTCAGGCCTCTTTCACATATACAACCTTCTTTCATGATTCTTAAATCAAGTGTTAGCAATGATTAAGTAATACTCTGTGTAAAATTCTACTAGGCATCTTCCTCTTTCATTCCTTACCCCCCAGTCCATATTCACCTACTATTTTTCCTTTTCTTCCTTTTTTTATTATTGAATTCCAGTCCCCCATGGTTATTAAATTTTCGTCTCCCTTAACTATTTGAACAATTTCTTTTATCTCATCATACATTTCCTACATCCCTACCACTGCACTACCGTAGGGTCAGTGTAGCCAGCACGCAACAAGAAACCAGAGCATGACTCCAGTCGCAGTTCCCACGAACATGTAAAGATTGCCAGTGTGAGTGCTTTGCCATTCATACCTGCCCAATAGCAAGAGGAGCCCTGCAGAAATTTGTGCACTTACAGGGTCATGAAAAATTATTGGTGTTGCTGGACGGAAAGTCACATGTGCTGTTCTTCAATGTATAGTTACTGCAGTGTCAAACCAGGCAAGTCACTGTCTGCTCCACAAAATAAATATACAGCCCCTGAATCACTTGAGTAAACACTGTTTCGCTTTGGGAGCCTGCAGCCGAGTGTCCCAGGAAGGTTATTACACGTGAAAACAAATTCTTTCAAAAGATAGGGTCCAACAGTCTTTTCTCAGTACCAAAACTGATAGATGTAATTTGTACCAGTAATGAACATGGTCATTTTGGCAGAGCACAGAGAACAGAACTGGAGGGGCAGGGATTGCTGATAAGCAACATCTCAAGACCTACTTTCCCATTACCTGCCACCATCACTAGAACCACCACCCTAAGCACCAATTCTTCATTAATCTACCTACCAAACCTACCCAATGGGATCTTGCCCAAGGAAAATCTAACCTACTTAAGTAGCATTCTAGACCCAACCCTTCTCACTTTCTTAGACCAGATGATAGTAGCACAGAATAGCTGCATGATGATGGGACACCTGCTTGATCATGTGAAAAAATATAGGGCCAAACATCACCCTCAACTTATCACCATAGGGACTAGCACATCTGCTGCCTACATAATTTTGATAACAGTAAGTATTTTGTTCTGCCACCTCAGATGTAGAATTATCCAAGTCCCGCCTTTACCGTCATTGAACATACAGATCCATAGTTATCAGGTCAGCAGCTGCGAAGAAGTGAATCAATGACAGTGAGTGAAGTTAAAAGTGTATCTAGAAACTCTGTGCCTGAGCATCATGAGATTGAGATAGGGTACTAATGTAACATAAAAAGTGAAGAAGGACAACCAAAGGGGGAAAAATGATGAAAAAAGAATATTTCACTCTGATTTCATGCAGTAGAATGTAAAGTATAGAAATGTTGATGGAAAAATCAGTGTCTCCATTGCAGTCAGACTCTTGTGCTGTAATCCAGAGCCCCTGATTAATCTATGGACAGCCCAACAATGGCTGCCACCACTACTCTTCAGCCTGCAGATCTGTTTTTCATCACCTGAGTAGTCGTGCTAGGCTCACCTGCCAAGACCTGGCTTTCACCTGGCTCATTGCCAACCAGCATTTACTCTCTGCCTGCTGCAGATGCACTGACCTATGTTCATGTATGATTGCTAATAAAGAGTTTTGTCAACAGACTGCTCTGACTACATCGTCAGCACACCTGTACCCACCTCCAGCAGAGAACCACTCTCCCACACTGTCCCTAATAACAACCTGTTGCACAACAGTGTTTCCATTGCAGTCAGACTCTTTTGCTGTAATCCAGAGCCCCTGATTAATCTATGGAGGGAGGAAAAGAAGCAGTCTAAAGCTCTAGTAGCATGGAAAACAGCACAGAACCACAAGCAGGTCAGAGCCACTGTCTGCCTGCCAGACATTACCCCTACCGATGCTGTAATTCAGCAAACATTGACACTTCCATGTGGCCGTGCTTGTGTTCCAATGACTAGGGAGTGGGACAGCCTTCAGGATGCTACAGCAGTTTGACCGACTGCAGCATACAAACAGCAGGACCCTGATCATCCGCCTCCACTCCAGAAGCACACAACACATGGCTCAGCACTGGGTCATGGTACTTAAACTGCCTTGTCCAGCCCATTGTCATCAGCACAGTTTGTCATTACAATGGTGAACAGCCCACGCCATTTCTTACCATACTTATGACACAGTTATATTTGACATCTCCAGGTCACGAAGCAGTGACCGTCCTCTGACTGGCTGAGCCCGTGGCCATGAGCACCAGCCACTGTCTCCACGTTTTAGGCTGAGCCATGAGTTTCAGACAGCCCAACAATGGCTGCCACCACTACTCTTCAGCCTGCAGATCTGTTTTCATCACCTGAGTAGTCATGCTAGGCTCACCTGCCAAGACCTGGCTTTCACCTGGCTCTTTGCCAACCAGTATTTACTCTCTGCCTGCTGCAGATGCACTGACCTATGTTCATGTATGATTGCTAATAAAGAGTTTTGTCAACAGACTGCTCTGACTACATTGTCAGCACACCTCTACCCACCTCCAGCAGAGAACCACTCTCCCACACTGTCCCTAATAACAACCTGTTGCACAACAGTTGTTACGAATGTATGTTGTTGCCATATGAGGGAACATATTAAAATCGACAAAAAATTAAATATTGATTTCTAACCATTAGTTCCTTATCTCAAAGTACTCAGTTGAGGATCCTCTATCATCTGTATAATTTTAACCTTAAAAGTTTTGGACATCATGTACACAAGTTAGGTATGACATCATCATTATTATTATTATTAGGGCCTAAATAGAGGGAGTAACATTTAAAAACCATGCATCTGTTCAGTGGTAAAATGTGACAAAGAAATAAATGCACCTGTCTGACTGAATCTGTATTTTCTTTTTAATATTCCTCGAAAGAAGGATACAACAGACTGAGGGAATATTCTTATACACACATGCAAAATAAATGTTGCCTTCGTTCACTTTAAATGCTGTTTTAATTACTAAAAGAGATGTTAATAGAATTCATAAGTGTAGTTCACTGGACTTTTACTGGAAAAATCAAGTGCTTAATTGGTATGATGTAATCAGATGTAATCAATTGTTTCTGCAATGAGCCATGTTGAAAGAATGCCCATGGTTTTCTAAATAATGTAATAAGACTTCCCGATTTCAGTGTTGAATAAGGAAGAGTAATTTCTGCAGATATTTATGACATTTTATGCTAATGTGCAATACACATAGTGTGGTAATATGTAGGTCTACTGACTCTGAATTGTTCTTAAGCATTTAAAACAATGACGCTATGATTATACATCTGGAAATTATATATAGCTAAACAAAAAATTACAACAAACACTATGCCCACTAGAAACTATACTTTTCAGACTCAATAGAGATATTTTGGAACATATCTTAGTTTAAAAATATAGGTTTTCCTCAGTGATACTTCGTATTTTGCAATTTTAAAAATTCCCACATAATTACAACCAACTTTAATGAAAGATAATAGGAATAGTTTACCTCTTTCCCTAATGGCAGACCACTTCCCAGAGTGGCTGTCAGTCCTATCACTTTAGCAATCAGTGTTCTGAATGTCAGGTATTCCTTCAGAGCAACACCCCGTAAAATAGTTTTCATTTCAGGAATCCCAGAACCTGAAAAGAAGTGAAATGCAATTGAAAATTTATTAGACAAGTGTTGAATATTAAGCATCACATTAAAAATCACTATACTATTTTACAATATTTTGCTAAAAATATTGCACTGAACGCATGGTAAGGCCACTACTTACAGCACCCTTGCTAACATTAAACTAAATAATGTTTCCTAGAACAATAAATAATGCCTTCAGTACATGTTAGGAGATGGCATAAAATTTATCCATGATGCTTCTTGGCGATGGTGAAGAGAGAACAAAATGAAGGTTAAGTTACTAATCATGGATACAGCAATCAATGATATAGCCATGGAATGTCATTGTAGCTTCTGGTGATTTGGTGTCTGTGTGACGTTGCACTAGAAAAATGAGGGAGGGTACTGAAACCTACAGAACTGTCTGTGCCATATGTGTTTCTATGCATCACAAATTAACACTCATAATCTGTAGGTGGGTGGTTACCTTTCCCCTCTTTTTGTTTATTAGTGGACCACACAGAAGCTACATTTGTATAATTTGATAATTCTTGGTTCAGAATAAAGGGTTGTATTGCTTTTATCTGCTCATCTCAATATGTTCTGATGTCACTTGAATATCTAATAAATTTCTGTTAGGCATTAAAGTATATTCAATTAGATATTAGAAAAATGGAACACATTCCAACTTATTAACAAAATCAATTGGTGACTAATTATAAAATTCAGTCTAAGAGCCAAAAACAAACAATTTCATTTTATTGTCAAAATATGGGCTACATGCTTAAGCTTCTTCAGTAAAAACTGGGCTATTACATAATCAGTGTGGAAGTGTTTTAAAACATTGCCACCAGAATGCGCCAGGTGCTAAGTGCCACCTGCTCTGAAACAAAATCTGGGCTATGTGCCTGTGCTGTTGTATTTAGTTTGAGATTCAATTGTGTTCAGGTTGAAGTAATTAGTCCTGTCTGTTGTGTTTACCATTGTGGTTTATGTGATGGATGAAACAACAAAACGTTGGAAAAGGGGTGAAGGTAGTGTTTCCCAAATAAATAAGAAGCTAAGAGCAGAGGGAAAACCATATGAGAACAATAAGAAAGTTACTGCACCACAAAAACAACCTCCACCAGATGAGGTAAGTGTGTATGATAACTTTAACACGTTAGGACTAAGGCTTTCATGAAGAACTTCACTTGATTATGATTTTTCTGTGGCATTTACCACACAACATTTCCATCAGTTTTGAGAAGCACACGTGGTTCCGCATGCGGCGCACGGCTACTGCGAGCCGTACAGGTAGCGTGTTGCGCGACACGACACGCACATTGAAAGACATGCAGTCTAGTTGGTAATGATCTTTCTGCAGGTTCATAAGTGTATATGATAACTTTAACACCTTAGGACTAAGGCTTTCATGAAGAACTTCACTTGATTATGATTTTTCTGTGGCATTTAATTGAAAACCAGTAGCCAGAAAACATCCCTCTCTACATAATAAACACAATGAACAAACTAGAAACATGGTTCCAACTGAATGGATTAAGATTGAACATCCCCAAAACCCACATGGTCCAATTCAGAACAAAACAGTCAAAGCCCCAAGAAATTAAAATAACTCATAAAAATCAGGATATAGAAGAAGTGGATTCTGTGAAGTTTTTAGGGTTAAACCTAGATAAAAATGTAAATTGGAATAAACATGTTGATTACCTGTTAAACAAATTATGTAGCTTTACATTTGCTATGCAAATATTAGCTGGTGCAGCAGACATGAATACAAGGAAAATTGCATACCACAGCTACTATCAATCAGTTGTAAGGTCTGGTATTATTTTTTGGGGAAATTCAAGCAATATATTGTGCATACTAAAGTTACAGAAAAGAATAATAAGGAACATGTGTACTGCCCATCCAAGGACATCATGTCGCCCACTATTTGAAAAACAACAGTTATTAACAGTTCCCTCCTTATACATCTATGATATTATCATCTTTCTACATAGCAATTTAGAGTTATTCGAGAAAAACTGTTTCAATCATGCTTATAACATGAGAAACAAAGACAAATTTATGCTTCCTACTCATCGCTTAAACCTATATGCGCAGTCTCCTCAGTATATGGCAATGAAAATTCATAACAAGTTAAAAGGAAAGAATGTTTTGAGTATGAACCTAGAGACACTGAAAACAAAGCTATATGATATACTTGTCAAACGCTGCTACTACAGTGTTGAGGAGTTCATGAAGGACAAACCGAACATTTGAGCAGGATAAATTTACATATAGTCTTGTGTGTAAATGTAGCTGTCCTTCACAAAAGGGAGGAAAGAAAAATAAAAGTTTATATTAATGTTAAAAAGCTTTGTACCAATTAGGCCCAAGTTGTGTTATCCATTTTTTTGACGTGTCTCCTGTACACTAATCATATGATTAGAAATTGTATGTTATGAGACGAATAAAACACTATTCACTATTCGTTAGGTTATGTTTGACTTGGTTCCTGGACTATAGCAGACCTGCTAACTATGCATGGTAATAAACAAACAGGTTATTCATGGCAATCATAAATTATTTAATGCCTCAATTCCTGTGTTTGTTTGCTGTAGGTTTCATGCCAGTGCCACTATCAATGTACAGACACTGCATTGAAACACAAATTAAACATATTTAATCAGTTTTATGAACTAGGTGATAATGTTAAGCAAAACTCTTGTTTGCTGGGAAACATAAGTGTATGCAATTTCAGAAGAAGGCGTCATGGTTCTTACGAAGAATCCAAGGTGAGTCGCAGACAGGCTAGTGTTTTTTATTCAGTTCCTGATGATGAAGGCAGACATTTTCAAGTTTGCAAGAAAACCTTTCTGAAATACACAAAATTACCAGGCGAAGACGGGAAACCTCGGTAAAAGCAAAAAAGAGTGATGATGTTACCTACATTGAACATAGGGGAAATAAAAACAAAGAAACGAAATATACAGCTGGTTTATGTAAAACGCATTGTTGAACACATAAAAAGTTTCCCCAAGGCTGAAACCCATTACACAAGGGCTAAAAGATCCTTTCTATTTTTAAGCCAAGATTTAAATTACAGCAGAAAATATGAGGCTTTTGTTATGCTTTATCCAAACACAAACATTAGATATTTGTACTGCAAAAAGTATTGAAAGAATTCTTTCCCAAAATGAGATTTCACCGCCCAAGGAAAGATATCTGTAACACATGTGATCTGCTAAAAAGTAAAATGTTAAATGACTCAAACAATAGAGCTGTACATCATACTCCACTAGAATTTCATCACAGACATGCTGAAAAGGCTATAAAAGACATGAAGCATGATCATGTATGTTCTACCACTTCTACAAGTGACACATGCACAGTATCTATAGATTTACAACAGGTTTTCTCTTTGTCAACATTGTCACACTGCCAAATGTATTATTTATGTCAACTTTCTTGTTACAATTTGGAATTGCATATGGCAGATATTAATACAGGTTTTATGCTTCTTTGGCATGAGGGCATGAGTGGCAGGGGAGGCAACAAAATAGTGAGCTGTGTGTTAAGGAGGATTAAAAGTAAAATTACCCAGAAAAAAGTTAATAGTATGGTCTGACAACAGCTGTGGCCAAAACAAAAATCAAATGGTATTGTTCCTATGGATATACTTGGTCTGCAATGATTTCTTTGACGAAGTTCACCACAAGTATATCGTCTCTGGACACTCATACTTAATCTGTGACCGAGTCTTTGCTATAATTGAAAAAAGAAAAATAGTAGAAAAATGTGAAGTTCCTTTGGATCTTGTGAGAGTTTTGGGTAATGCCAATAGCAAGACTCCTTTTCTATGATGAATGATGATGATTTTTATGACTTCTCCAATGTAGCTAAAGAACACCTCATCACAAAAAATTTAGAAATTACCAAGACCATTTGGCTCAAAGTTTCCAAAACCAACCCAGGAAAAGTGTTTACAAAAAAAAAAAACATTCAATGAAGTTGAAATGTGGGTGCAAACGAATGTATTCAAAAAAGGTGTGAAGATGGAAACCATAAAAGGTTTGAAAACTGAGAATGAGGAGGACTTAAAAAAGATGATACCTTATTTCAAACAAGAAAACAAAATCTGACTGAGTAAACACATCAGCTGTTTATAAGCTGCAACACTGTAATATTTTGTTTATACAATAGTGGTAGATTAATAAAAAATGTAACTTTTTAAACTTTGTAAAAGGCATTTATTTGGAAATAAAACTTGTAAGAACACAGTAATGTACTTGATTTTGTCTTTGTTCTTTAACTAGTTTGTTTGTTAACACAGAAATTCTGTAGGCCTTACTGGCTTTTCATAATAATACAGTTATTATAGAAAAACTGTAAACAGTAGTTTCCAGATTTTTTATAATAGTAAAATTATTATTTTTATCCTTCCCACACCCCTCTATTTGCAGATATGAGTGGTAAACTTAGCCCAGTTTTTATGTTAGAGAGGTTGGCACTGTTCTTGTTTTGTTCCATCAACAAGTCTTTGTTGTTGTTGTTGTTAAATGTTTTACCATAACTTTACTCTAAAAAATGTTTGTAGATTAACTGTCTTCATTTGTTTAGGCTATAAAAAAATAAGGATATCAAAAAGGAATGCTTTCTGGAAGTTTTTCGCAATTTCCACAAAACAGCAGTTGTGGCACTTACCACGGATTTCATGATTAGTCAACAGTTGTTTATATCACATAAATAGCTTGAGTGTCCAATCACCATAACCCATTTTCTGCTTGAGAGTTCTGCTGTAAAATATAACAGGGAGCAAAGATAATTCAGTTTCAAGTTCTGTGTTGAATGCAGCTGTAAGGTATTTAGGACTCAGTATCTTGCTGAATTTACATATTTCAGGTCTTTTCTATAAATATTCGGGAAAAGTTCATTTAAAATTCCAACCCATACTTCCATAATCTGATTTTACTTGGTTTCCATCAGTCATTTAAGGACAATGTTGGTGATTTCTTAAATGAGGATTGTAGATATTTCCTTCTAGTGTTTTTACACTGGAAACAGCTTTATGTGTATAGTGTCACTGATCTTAACAGTGCATAAAACACTGACATACCTTCCCTTGTTTTTATGTTACACAAGTTTTTGTCCTACATTTCTTTAAAACAGTGTTGCACAGTTAGGCTTTCATTTTGCTCATGGTAACTGCATTTTTTCTGTCCTCAAGGTTTTGGTACTGAAAACTTTGCACATTGTGTTTTCATTGCCAGCACATTTCATTACCCTCTATGCTTTGCTTTAGAATTAGTGTGCAGTATTTCTAAATCCACTGTGAGGGTCAATAAAGCACACTGCTCATAAAATTTATAGAATGTGTACACCATTTAATTCCTTTAATAGTCTGTAAAACCTTGTTGACCATTGTTGTTAAAACTGAAACATTTCTGTTGATAGCAATGTCAGTGTGGCATTCAGGAAGAAAAAAAGAGGGTTGTTCATGTCAGACTCATGATCCCATTGCAAGTGAGTTTTTGAATCATCTACAGGATGAGTCACTAACTATTGCCAACAAGAATAACTTCAAAAGTATGATAGGGGCTGAAAAGTTTGAAGGACAAATGTTGCATGGGACAATGGAGGCCATAATAGGATGTTGGTTTTTTATTGCCGTGTGGGGTCACTTCAGAAATATGAAGGTCAACTTTGTTTTTTTAAATGGGATGCTATAGTTTTGTACTTATTTTCTGATAGTGGCTATCAAGACGAATCCAATGATGTGTAATAGTAAGGTCTTTGAAGGTCAATGAAGGTCAAAAAGGTGGCATGAATGTCCATTTAGAGAAGGTGTTCAAAGTGATGGCCTTTGGTATCAATGCAGTGCTGCAATCTTTTCATCATGGATTGAGTGGTATTCCTTATCACACTGGCACTTATCAAAGCACATGCTCTGACAATTCTCTCCCACATATCTCCAGGTATAATTGGAAAATCTTTATAAACAATGTTTTTTATGAATCCCCACAAGAAACAAACAAAGTTGACCTTCATATTTCTGAAGCGACCCCACATAGCAACAAAAAACCAACGTCATATTATGGCCTCCATTGTCCCACACAACTTTTGCCCCACAAACTTTTCAGCCCCTATCATACTTTTGAAGTTATTCTTGTTGGCAATAGTTAGTGACTCACACTGTATAACATGCAATTACTGAACACTTTTTGCTGTTGTTGTAAATGGTCCATGTTTGCATCATACTACAGGACTTTTAGGTCTGTCTAGATGAGAAACACTTTATCCACCTTATCCAAATATGTTTTGGCAGAATTTTGTTATAATCAGTGCTTTTTTAAAATTATTTTCTTGTCAGAATTTGCAAAAACCAAAAGTTTGTGACACATAGGAAAGGCTAAGAATTAAAAATCAATTGATGATGACAGAATTTCATCAAAAATCTTTGGGAACACAATGTATACTGATTCTTAAGATGTCACAAGTCTGCATATCGTTTCACACATATACATACATTGGCACATTGTGAGATATACTGATTCTGCAGTGTTAATCTTTTGCATGCTAGTGTTAAAGGCAACAAGAACAAGATAAGTGGAAAACACATGCAGTTTGCACATTTATTTACATATATTTATGCATATGAGCCAACTTCCGGTACTTTCCTTGAGTATGTGTAAAATCACATGTCTCAGATAAAATTGCCTTGAAAATTTAGGTCTAAAAACTTGACTTAAAATTTAAACATGTTTTTCATGTTGGTTGAATCAAAACTAATGTGTGTGTCATGATGTATCACAGACCTTGTAAAAAAAAACTAGACTGCCTGAGGGCACTGCAGGTGCAAGATATTTTGAAGCTTCAGCTGGATGCCATTGTGGTGATAAGAGTCTGGCAGGCTAAAGTGTATTGTTGCTTGTAAGGACCAGTTTGAACCTTTATATATTTATTGATGCAGACACACAGTATTTTTTAGTTGTAATTGTGCTGTTTATACATTCCAGTGTACGTGAAGAAAATGGTGAAGAGCTGTGCAGCATTTAATTGCATGAACAAATCTGGGAAAGGAACCAATATTACCTTCCACAGATATGTAGATATGTTTAAATGACTTTCAGTCATAGCACTTACATTTCCAAAAGGCAAAATCAAACTGTGGAAAATCCAGGATAGAATAATGAAAATTTTATGAAAGGGAAAGATTGTCACTCACCGTATAGTGGAAATGTTGAGTTGCAAACAGGCACAACAAAAAGACTACTTAACAAGCAAGCTTTCAGCCAGAAGACCTTAGTCAGCATACACAAACACATTCACAAAAATGCAGTTCACACACATGTGACCACATTCTCTCGCAACTGAGGCCAGAAATTTTCAGAAGGGATGAAATGATGACTTTACATTCTTTTTTTAACAGTAGCTGCTTTTTCTGGCAGTATTAGTGGACATGAGACTTGAAAATAAATACATTTCAGTCCAAAAATTTGGAGCACTAAACAATGACATGGTACAATTCGCATTCATGCTAACATGATAAGCTGCATTTGGTTGTGAAGAACAGTTATGGCAAATTTCTTCTAGTATGTAAAAAATGGTAAACAAGTGTCTGGTTGCCATTTGTTCATACATTAAAGTGCTATCTTGTAGTTACATACTTAAATTAGACATCATTTGGTACATAACCCAGTGGAAGATCTTTTATAACTAACCCTTTTGTGGCTACAGGCGTAAATGTATGCCCGCCAGATAGAAAGGCCAGATGGCTATGGGCGTAGATATATGCCCAGCATGCGGGAAGTCCATATGGATATGGGCATTCATGTACGCCCAGCACGTGGAAAGTCCAGAAGGCTAATGGCATTCATATATGCCCGAGCTCAGGTGCAGGTAAACATATAATATAGAATGGCTACTCGCTGACTACAGTGTTATTATCTGGTCTTCTTTGTAATGTAGGAAAGCACTTTAGTTTTCACCTCCCATGGGCCCTTTCTGCTTACAAAACATTCGGCCAATCCTCTTTTTGTGTCTGGTGTGATGAGAGCATTCACGTGTGTAGCCTTTGCCATTTCAGGACAAGGAAATTATGGCTATTCTTATGAATAGTAGCAACAAAGATTGTAGTGGTATTTCGGAGAGTTGGATGTATCTGGACATATTGCTGAACCTTCGACATCACGAACAGAAGATTCTTCCTCTGAGAATGGAAAAGAAGATGAAGAAAGTGGAATTTCATCAGGAAAAAAAGTATGTGACTGGATGGAGAATCATTTTTATTTATTATTATTAATTTTTTTTCTTGATGTCTGCGGAATTCATTTCTGCCATCTGTTCACAGATCAGTAATTATTACAAATTTATCACTGAAAAAATGATGACAGTACCCAGGAAATTAGCATGCTGGAAGCATATACAGCCAGCAGAATTTTATTGCTTCCTAGCATGTTCTCTGATACATCCTGGAGGACCTCCTCACTACGGATGAATTGGAATGAAAGTAAATCTAATCTCATCTAATCTAATCTAAGCCTAGAAGTAAAAAGTTAGAAGTGAATGAATATTGTTTGAGAGATTCTTTGCTTCAAACACCAATATTTTGTAACATAATGGCCACGGACCAGTACAAGTTGATCCTGCGTTTATTGCACTTCAGTGACAATTCCACCGCATCTCAAGATATTCTTCTAAAAATACATCTCATTGTAGATCACACAAAAACTAAATTCCGTGAGGCAGTAGTACCTTTTGAAAAACTAGTGATTGATGAAAGTCTGCTACTTTTCAAAGGAAGGCTCCAATTTAAACAGTACATACCAAATAAATGTAGCCATTTTGGCATTACAATTTTCGTCCTTTGTGACGTACAAACCAATTATATTTTGGATTATATTGTCTGATGCACTGGTGCCGCCATGGAAATAGAATCTGGAAATGTTGATTGTTGTTAGTTTGTTATTGCCATACCTCAAAAAATATCATACCATTTATTTGGACAACTTGTATTCAAGCTCCAAATTATTCCTGTGTCTCCATGATAAATATACAAACACTGTCAGAACAGTACGCAAAAACAGGAAACATTACCACCATTGCCAGACAAGCTGAAAAAGAGGCAAAAACAGTTCAAGTGCTGTGGAACATTAATGGCACTAAAATGTATGGACAAGAAAGAATTCTGGATGCTTTCCATCATAAATGGATGAGAGTTTGTGGAGACAGAAAAAAAGAACATAGAACAGGCTAAAACAAACTGAAACCTACCTGTGTTGCCAGCTATAATAAGTCAATGGGTGCAGCTGATAAGACAGACATGCTGTTATCTTTTGCACAGTGTATCCGAAAGACAATGAAGTGGTACAAGAAAGTATTCTTTCATTTGACTGACTTGTGTGTGCTTAATGCAAAAACTATTTCTGAAATACAACAGCAACAGAAGATACTACTAGTGAAATACTACTTGGAAATGTCCTTCAGTTGGTTGATGAATTTCATAGTCAAACGTGTAAAAGTGCAGTCCCACAGAGAACCAAACAAGAATGCCCTTTCCAACTGTAGAATAATGTACTGCTCATTCACAATGAAAAATGACACGCATAAGGCGCAAAAAGTGTCATGTGGCTCTCTGCATGGTGCCATGTATTGAAAAATATCACACACTAAAGAAATATTAGGATGTTTTAGTAACTGTGTGTGTTTCATGTAAAAGAAAGTAAAAAACAAAAAAGTAAACAAAAGTAAAAAAAAAAAAGGTTTTTAACTCAACCTGCTGCAGTCCAAAGCATGCATCAGAAATGAGGATGGCAGACCACTAAAGTAAACTGTACTGAATGTGATGAGCTGAAAAAGAAAACAGCGAGCAAGAAGAAGGTAGACGTTTACTATCCGATTTCTTACAGTGGAGAATTGACTTTAGGCTTTAACACAAGCAAACGAAGCCGTGGGCCTATTGCAAATGAGTTACCCAGATATACTCTTTGTTTAACTCTGAGTCCGGATACATGATGCTATTTGGTTTTAAATTTCTGTAATTATTTTTTAAGATAGTAGCAAGAATTGTTCGAGATTTGGGCATTTTTGCTACAAAGTACTCACTTTAAAACTATATATCTTGAAACACATTTGTTCAATGTTAATGAAATTTTAATATGTTGTAGACACACATCAATGATATAAGTCTCAAGTTACAGGAATTACTATTGAAAAAGATCTCATCATTGCTCTAAACCAACTGTTTTTCAGCCCATAATAAACATATAACTGAAAGTGTTGGTTAGTTTCGAAGCTCTCTTTCATGGTTATCACAAACTATAGCCACTGTGACCATTCAGGGTATACTGTTTTTATCAAAACTCTCTTTCATGGTTATCAGAAACTATAGCCATTGTGAGCATTCAGGGTATACTGTTTTTAGGAAGAACAATGGTTCTGTGTGAATCGAGAACACGTGGGAAGCCTGCTGTGGCTGTACCCTACAGCGACCACAGGGCTGAGTCCTCTCCCCGCAGACCAGGTGCACACTGTGTTTCCTCCCGTCAGCCGGCCAGGCAGCCAGGACGCTTAGTGTTTGTTGCCACAAAAGGGCTAAAGGTGCATAAGTTTATCACCACAATGGCCACCTATCAAATTATCCACTGTTCACAGTAGACCACTTATGAGCTTGTGGAGCCTTGTGATATATTGGTATTTTCTTACAGTGTGTACCATGAAAAACATATTCCGTACTATAGCATGTGTCATAATCATTACCTGTGCTTCATGAAATTTTAGCAGTAGTATCCTAGTTCAAAGTATTATTCACTCAGAATTTAAGAGTATATCAATGTGAATTAATGAACATTTTTGAGAATTTTCAGAAATTATGAGAACTGTTTGCAGATGCCTGCAAATGTATATCTTCAAGATTCTTCATAAGTTATTAGTGTAGTGCATCCTATTTTGGAATAAATTGGTGTTTGTGATTTACAGTTACTGTAATAAGTAACAAAATATGTCACATTAGTTTTCTATTTTAACGGGAGTGTATATTGACTCCATTCATTGTAAATTGTCAAAATTATTAGTGACCATAACCTGAAAAACGTTTCAGAAAAACAGTAAATTTTGTACCCAGTATTTCTGTTGTTGAATACATATAGTTTTCACTATAAATCACTTCAGTTCTAAAAGGCTACTGGTATATCTGTAGCTTATCAAACCTGTAAGTTTTGGCTATAAATTGCTTCAGTTCTAAAAGGCTACTGGTATATTTGTAGCTTACCATACTCATAAATTAAATTAAAAGAAACTCAGCCATCTTGATTTAAGGTTATGTGTTTACTGTACTGTAAAATATTGCACCAGCCCCACAGTGTATGCTGTTCTTGGGGTCAAGATGAGTTAGCTGCTGTTTGTAAGCAGATGGAAATTGCCCTAACTACTATTAAGTGACTGCAAGCTATTCTAAATGGCTGTGTTGGGAGAGCTACCAAGAGTAATGTTCCAGAGGTACCAAAGGTACCTTAAGTACTGTCCTCTCCTGTGGATACTGTTTCTTCTGCAGGAAATACAGGATCTATCACTACTCATTCACTTGACTGTGAGTGGTGCATCAATAATATGTCTAGGCATCCTCTAAAAGGGAGACACAGACCAGTGATGACTCAGGACGTAATGCCCATCCTCCTAACCAATAAGTTCAAGGTGATATCTTCCACTGAAACTGAAATTGAGTGAGTGACACTCACTCCACCTGTGTCAATGGGAGGCAAGCACAAAGGGGTATGGGTCTATTAATCATCAGGAATTCAAACTGAATAATGGTAACTCCATTGGAAATGGCAGCAAGAGATAGTAAGGAACACCATGCGCACTCAGTATGTGTGCCTGGGGGCCTCATTTAACATGATGAAGATGCTATTCCAGCAGCCACTGAGGAAACTACACATTGTAGCACTTGTTGGGATAAATTATGCCTTTCCTCTGGGCTCTGAGGTAATACTTGGATAACTTCAATAACTGGCAGAGAAAGTTGACAATACCAGCAAAGCTCACAATTTGCAGAATTGTCCCAAGAACAGACCATGGCCCCTTGGTTCTGAGTAAGTGCAAGACATGAATCAGATGCTGCAAAGGCTCTATGACAAACTAGGCTGTGATTTCCTGGACTTGCGCAATAGGGTTGAGAAGATACGGACCAGAAGTGTGCACCAAGCCTGTTTGGTCCACCTGGGACCATAATCTTGAATGCCAGGTGAGCCTCGACATGTGCTGCCCAGTCAGCTGATCAAATTGCACCAAGGCCCACTGGACCATGTGGTGCACTCCCAGAAACGGAGTCCACTCGGGCACTCGTGTGACTCTGCTGCTTGTCGAGTCGCGCACCCGTCAGGCAGCACAGTGTTGCGGGCATGAAATGAAATCTCTTTTGCAAGCAGTTTTTTACTTTGCACACTATTTACCAACACAGTACTTCACCTCTGGTCCTATATTGAAATAAGTGATGGCTGTGACATAAGCAACAAATCAAATTATGTACATGTGAAAAACCTCTGCATCTTATAATTTAGTAAAAATCATTAATTTTATTAATGGTAATCCTACTGATTAGTGAATTTTGGTAATACTAACCTAAGTATTTAAAAGTTTTTATCGACTAACACAGATGTAAAATGGTTATATCACAGTAGAACTGTTCTCATATTGTATGACATTTATCTTTTTCTCACCAGGCATACATTTCTCCAGGCAAAGTCTGGCTTACAACTGTAGCCTATTTGTAACGTGCAAGACCATATTGAATCACTCATTAAAATCCTTGGAGTTGGGAAAACTATCTAAGTTTAAATTAGATTGAGTGCTTCAATACCATTCACTATTTCCTAGTAGAAGTTCATCTTTCTTCAGATGAAAATATCAAGGCTAAAATTAAGAAACATTTGAAGGGATTTGGAAAAGTTTTAAATGCTGTATACCTCCTCTATCTAGTAATAACAAATGGATTTGCAATTGCTCGAAAAAGACAATAATTTTGGAATCCACATGAAGTGTAAATTGAAACAAGCAGTTACTCAAAACTTCCAGTCACTAAGTTTCAGAAAATAAATCTTTGTCATGGATAAGTTTCTGGTTAAGCTTAAGTATGGAGTTTCCAGTGCTAGCAAATAAAGTGGTAACAAGTTTATTACCTGTCTCATCCACATATATGTGTAAAAAGGCTTTTCCTTCTTACACATATATTAAAAATAAATCCAGAAACAAACTTTACAGAGAAAGTAATTTGAACTGTCTTTATCTTCTGTGGTTGCTGATTTCAAAGTTATGTCACACACAAAGCAGGCAGATCTTCCTCAACGAATTCTGAGGAAGCATTGAGCCAGTTAATTCCATAATGAAAACCCTTAGACCAACAGAAAGATGTAAAATACTTTAGTATAGCATACTAGACCCACCCATTGTGCAAAAGATTCAGCAGCCCTTTCAATGTGATACAGGCAAAATGTAAAGCATTATAAAAGCATTAGGCTATTAAATGATTTCGTTTGAATTCAATTACTTCTATGTTACCATACGTACTTTTTTTGTGTTACAGCCACCACATTATGCATTATTATTCTTTGTAGAGGCTCAGGAACACCCTGTTCCTAGCATATCAAACCTTCATGATTCTCAAAGGATTCTGCAAGTGTGTGGCCACTCATCCATGCCTTCCCATTGTTGCCTGTTTCCCAGTTGCACCAAGCCCCATTGACACCCAGGCTCGGCTGGGTACCTGAATGAGACGTGGGCCTTGATGCCGCATTGTGGCTCACATACTCCATTGCCAGTACACTGCCCACAGTATGGGCAACAGGAGGGAGCTGTTAGCCACAGGTAGGCTCAGGTGGGTAAACGTGATGCAATGTACGACTCTGTTATGGACCACTAAATGGATTAGGTGCACATTACGCATGAGAGACTCCTACCCAGGTAGCTGACTGTGCATGGGGTGCACATGAGGGCTTTTTAGCTTAGTTTTCTCTCCATCCAGTCCAGACAACAGCAGCTGTAGGACACCCAGAAGTACCAGTTTAAGATCCCAAGGAAAGCCACCCAAGAGTGAGTGTTTAGATACTAGTGCTTAACTACCAAAAAAAAAAAATTGCAACGAAATCCCAGGGTTTGAAGCACTCTTAAAAAGCAGTGAAGCTCACAGAATGCTAGGTACAGGAAGCTGGTTAAAACATGACATTGGCAGCAGTGCAATTTTTGGCTAAAATTTAAGTGTATATTGAAAAGATAACCTGAAGGGAAATGGAGGTGGTATATTTGTCACAGTAGACAAGAAACTCAAATCCATCAAGTTCAAATTTGAAGCTGCATGAAAGACTGTTTGGGCAAGACTCAGGATCAGGGGTGAGCATAAAATAGCAAATGAAGCCTGCTATCGATCACCAGACTCACCTCCTGATGTAACTGAAAATTGTAGAGAAAATCTCAGTCACTTGTACATAAGTTCCTGAATCATACTGTAGTCATCAGGGGATACTTTAATACAGTTTTATTAGTGGTGCTTATGACAAGACACCCTGAAATATTAAGAAAAGCATTCCCTGAAAACAATGAAGAACAGATAGGCAGAACCCAGCTCATGACAGAAATATATTAAATCTAATGGCAACAACTGGACCTGGTCTCTACATAATAACTGGTATCAGCGACCATGAGGCACTTATAGCAACAATGGTAACCAAAGTACAAAGAGCAACTAAAACTAGTAGAAAGATTTATATGTTCAACAAAGTACATAAAGAAGTTGTAGTGTCATATTTCAATGACGGACTTGAAGCTTTTAGCTCAGGACAGGAGCATTTAGAAGAACTGTGACTCAAGTTTAAAAGATAGATATTTGCTCAGTAGAACAGTTCATGATGGGAGGGACTCTACATGGTATACAGACAAAGGAAAGGAACATTGATTACTGTATAATAAATGTAAAACTCAGCATAGGGCTATAGACGTAGAGATGCTGAATGAAACATGTTTGGCTGTCAAGAGAGAAATACGTGAAACTTTCAATGACTTCTGTAGCAGGATATTGTCAAATGATCTTTCACAAAACTCAGAAAAAATCTGTTCATATGTAAGGACTGTTAGTGACATCAAGGTTAGTGATCAGTCACTCACAGATTATACAGGAACTGAAACTGAACATAGCCAAGCAAATGTAGAAATGTTTTACTCCTTTTTCAAATGTTCCTTCATGAAGAAAAACTCATGAGAATTGCCCCAATTTATTCCTCATGCCAGCAGAGCAATGAGTGAAATAGGTATTAATGTCAGTGGCAATGAGAAACAGTTGAAATTATTAAAACTGAACGAAGCTCCAGAGCCCGATTGAACCCTTAGCAGATTCTATACTGAATTTGTGGCTGAGTTAGCCCCTATTTTAACTATAATCTACTCTAGAGTCCTCAAACCTTTTTTGCCCAGAAGGTGGAAGAAGGTGTGTATGCAAAGGTATACAAGAAGAGTAGCAGAAGTGATCCACAAAACTACTGTTCAGTATCCTTGATACTGATTTGTTGCAGAATCTTAGAAGGTATTCTGACAAGGAGATGGCACGAGCGTGGGGTCGGGGATTTGTCCGAAATTTTGTGTGGTGAAAGAGGACCCCTAACACCTCACGTGGTTAAAATATCTGACGCACTACCCGGAAAATCCCGGGAAAAATTGATCCAAAGTTTCTTAGGTGCCTTATGAGTATACAATGTTCATCAATTGGCGAGCTGCCGTCTGGCCTACATGATTAGCGGTCAGACCCTTATGCTAGAGGTCTCGGGTTCGATTCCTCCTCTGGCACAATATTAATAGCAGCCTCAGATCTTTTGCAGATGATGCAGTTATCTACAATGAAGTACTAGGTGACTGAAGATGCACAAATACTTACACAAATCTTGATAAGATTTCAAAGTGGTGCAAAGATTGGTAACTTGCTTTAAATGTTCAGAAATTTAAAACTGTGTACTTCACTAAATGAAAAAATATAATGTACTATGACTATAATATCAATGAGTCACAGCTGGAACCAGTCAACTCATATAAATACCAATGTGTAAGACATTGCAGGGATATGAAATGGAATGACTACATAGGCTCAGTCATAGCTGGAGCAGGTAGCAGACTTTGGTTTATTGGTAGAATACTAAGGAAAGGAAATGAAATCACACTACAGAGAAGATTGCTTACAAATCACTCATGCAAGCCATCCTATAATATTTCTCAAGTATGAAGGACCTGTTCCAAGCAGTTCTTTACACTCCATTTGGACCACAGGAAAGGTTACGTGAAATTTTGAATTGAAGAAAACTACAAGAGTGAAACTCTCGGTGTGGCTCTCATATAGCAGTCAGTATCATTGTTATCATTTGCAGTGAATTTGTGTACCTCTGCATCATTCCTAAACTGAATAATTTGAGTCAGGTGCATCAATTCAGATACTGTATGTACTTTATATGGAACTGACTGCTAGATATCATGAGAGGCGTACCCACCAATATGAAAAGATTTGGGGAGAAATGTGTTATCAGTACAGAAGCAGTAACAGCAGAATGGGTCTGTTAGAGGTGCTCAGTGACTTCGAACATGGACTAGTCATTGAATGTCACCTGAGTAACAAATCCAACAGAGACATTCCAACCATTCTAAAAGTGCCAAAGTGGCCTGTTGGTAATGTGATTGAAAAGTGGAAATGTGAAGAAACGACCACAGATAAACCAAGACCAGGTCAACATTATGCTTCTATCATCAGCTAACACATTTGGAGAATCATCCCATGTCCCAGGTAAACATTTAGGTACATAAATCAACAACAAGAAAGGGCCAAATATCGAGCCTTGTAGGACACCATATTTAATATTTCACCACTTAAAAGTTAGGTTTATTCCTGTCTCATCATTTGTGATGGTAATTTTTGTTGTTATTAAGACATGACTCAGTCTATGCAAGGTGAATGCCTTTAATGACACACCATTTCAGATTCCATAGCAGAATATAATTACCTACTCAAGATCACAGAAAATGCCTACAGGGTAATTTTTTTCTTGCTTAGCTCTACCAGAAACAAGTTTGTGAGGGCATATATATTTCTTTCTCAGTAAAAAATTCTTTATAGAAGACGAAATGAGCTGTTATTAAAAGACTATTATCAGAAATGTAGCTCAGTATTGTGTTGTGAACTACCTTCTCAAAAAATTTTGACAACAAGTTTGATCTATGATTGGAGTTCCCCTGCTTTTCTCTAGTTTTATAGATCTGTGTTATTACCACATATTTTAATATTAGAGGTTATATACTTTTACTGATCGACAAAACTGACTCAGAATACTCAGACAGCTGCTACCAACTGAGAAAAACATTTCTGTGCGTTGATTGATATACTTCCTCAAAAGTAGCATGAGTATTTACATCCATATCTATCTCTGCATCTACATCTATACACTGCAAATCACTACCCTCATGGCAAAGGATATGTCACATTGTACCAGTTATTAGGCCTCCTCCCTATTCCATTCGCAGATGAAGCATGGGAAGAATGACTGTTTAAATTCCTTTGTGTATGTTTCATTAGTTTAATCTTGTTCTCACAGTCCCTATGAGTGCAATACATAGGGGGTTGTAGTATATTCCTAGTGTCATCATTTAATGTTGGTTCTTGAAACTTCATAAGTAGGCTTTTATGGGATAATTTATGTCTGTCTTCAAGAGTCAGGCAGTTCAGTTCTTTCAACACCTCTGTGGCACTCTCACGTGGGTCATACAAGCTTGTGACCATTTGAGCTGTCCTTCTGTGTATATATACAATAATCCATGTTAGTCCTGCTTGGAACAGGTCCCTCACACTTGAGTAATAATAAATATTCACATACAATCCATACGCTACTGTGTGGGAGATAGGATTGGCCACCAGGATTATATAATGGCTGAATCATTCTTTGGCATATATCTTCTCCAAATAATGGTAGGCCTTTCCAATGTATGGCTCATTAGGGAACCTTTGTGGTGCATAAAACAACAGGAAAGAAAATGAAAATGTAGTACTACAGGCATGGTCAACTTTATGTATAGGCCACGGAACTGGAATCAGAAAAAATATGGAAACCCTGAGAACTGCTTTCTTGAATATAAATGCAGATGCAAGCCAAGTCTGCAGGTTTTGCTATTGTATTTAACCACAAATGGTGTTACAGCGTAAAGTTAAGTGTCAGCATGCCAGTCGTGAAGAAGGGGTGGCTGTGAGAAGAGATCAGCAAATCGCACGCTGACCAGATCTCCCTCCAGAACAACAACACAACAGCACTGGCCCCTATGTGAAGAGGACATAAGGGCCACAACTGACTGGTGATTCCTCAGTTCAATAACAGTTTCAAGATTAGTGACTTCAATAGCAGTGTCAATGCTAGTCTGGTACTCTCTATGCAGCACAGACTAGGGATTATCTATACTGAAGAAGAGTGATTATTTTGTATGTCACCCTTTGCTTGTGACACGTCTGTGTAATTGCCAAAGTTAAGTATTGTAATTTTCTTATTGTAATAAAACTCATTAATATGACTATCTGATTGTTTGTTTAGCGAACCGAGTATGCAGGTTTCCTAGACACTACAAATGGCATCTCTGCAGTGTTTTCAATATGTTGTAAGTGTCAGTTCTGGTCAGAACAGTGTTCTAGGTAGTTGTGAGTGCATCACACTGGAGCTATGTGACTTCACACATGGGCAAATTGTTACTGCTCGTATGGTGGATGTTTCCATAACCAAGGTAGATGAAGTGTTTGGTGTTTCAAGAGGCACCATTTCGAAGATTCATACCGCATACAGGGAAAGCGGAAAAACATCATCCACTAAGTCACAACATAGATGAAAGTATGTGTTGAATGATCATGACAGACCATCATTGAAGAAGATTGTGACAAAAAAGTCACTGTGGAGCTGAATGTCAACACGCGAACTCTGACACCATCAAAACAACAAGAAGGGTGCTCCATAAGCAGGGAATTGCAGGGCGAACTGGAATCCCAAAACCACTCATCACTGATGCAAATGCCCCTATCAGGAAAACATGGTGCCAATGCCATAAAACCTGGACTATGGAGCAATGGAAGAATGTTATTTGGTTGAATGAATCTTGTTTCACACTTTTTCCAGCTTCTGGCTGAGACTATGTCCCAGGAGTGGAAATAGCAGGAAAAAATGGTTCAAATGGCTCTCAGCACTATGGGACTTAACTGCTGAGGTCATCAGTCCCCTAGAACTTAGAACTACTTAAACCTAACTAACCTAAGGACATCACACACATCCATGCCCAAGGCAGGATTCGAACCTGCGACCGTAGCGGTCGCGTGGTTCCAGATTGTAGCGCCTAGAACCGCTCGGCCACCCCGGCCGGCGAAATAGCAGGAGTTGGTGATGATATGGGCAGTCACATCATGGTACTTCATGGGCTACATGGTTCCTCTGCAATGTCGCATTACTGCTAAGGATAACATGGCCACTTTGGCTAATCAGATCCATCTCGTAATACAATTTCCCCAGTGGTGGTGCTGTGCTCCAAAACGACAGTGCCCCATTTCACACAGCTCACATCATGCAGGATTGGTTTTGTGTGCACGAGGATGAATTGTCGCATCTCCCTTGGCTACCTCAGTCCATAGAACTCAATATTACACAGCCTTTGTAGTCTACTTTGGAGAAAAGGGTATGTAATTGCTATACAGTTTCAACATCGTTATCTGAACTTGTCATTATTTTGCATTAAGAATGGTACAAAATTCCCTTAAAATCCGTACAGAACCTGAATTTATTCATTCCGGTTTTCCTACATTGTATCAGATATGGTAGTGTGTGTTTGTGGTGTTTCCACATTTTTGTCCACCTCCCGTATGCCCAGACTAGGGCCCTGGGAAGAAAGGGGACAGCAAGAGATTCGACCGGCGCTTGTGTTTGCTGTAGACTTATACACACACACAAAAAGAAGACCTGCATGTAATTTGAAAATATGGAAGGACAGCCAGCAGCACTGTCACTAGCATAGACTTTGGTCCTTTGTTAAGTTGAAGAGCAATGTTAATGTCTCTGGTTGCAAATGCTGTACTATTGGACTTCACATCAATTCATGTAGTAGTTTTGGTTAAAGTTGTCATAACTGTGCGTGTTAGCTATTATTCCTATTTAAAAAGCAGTCTGGCTGACGCAATGAGCGGCATTAAGCTAAGAAGTGCTCACAAAGGGAAACGAACTATTGAACAAAAAAGCTATTGGAACCTAAAAGATTTTTTCGAATTTTTTTCTAAGCGTGAAAATGCGAATCTGAACTGCTCAATACTAGCAGTAACATTAAAATTTTACTGTTGTTGGTGTTGATGCTGAAGAGACATTAAAAACGGGGCATGTCATGTGGTAGCACGGAGCTTCGAACATTTGGACTCTAGGAATTGTAGGACAGAGCCGGTGATAAGTAAAGTCATGAAGAGTGTCATTACAGTCGGAAACAAACCATAGGTAAGGGATGTGAGGCGCCTAGGGCGTCATCGCCTGAACTCTGACCATAGCTATGAAAGGTGTTTGGGAAGAAAGTTGAGCAGTTCGCGGCAAAGTCCTAGCTGCAGAAGTGACACTCAGCCCAAAAACTCAATTTAACACTACGACCAGTTCGTATCAAACACAGAATTTTTGGCACAACCAGAAGCACAAGCTCCACTTGGGTGAGACTTTCGTCGCGACATACTGTTTTCCGCTATGGTGGCTAGAGAATCTAAACAAAACGAACAATGAGGTCAGTTTTATAAGCTAAGCAGTCACTGATAACAGTTCAGTCACTCTCAACCTTGAAATGATACATTTGTGTTTGTTTGAATAGTATTATTGGAGACAGCAAAATTAGACTCTTTTTGCGCTCTTACCTATGGATTGCGGTGCTACTATATGTACGAAGCCAGCTGAAAAGAGGATGAGGACGACAGGCAAGCTGATCCATGCGAAGAAGCGGGCTGCGGGATGAGTCGTCAGGTCTGCATACAGCCAAATCCGAGCTGAAACACAGAGCGGTTAAGTTAAATCATATGCTGCTTTGCGAACTGCAGCGGACACCCATCACCTACCTGCAGGCCAAAAGTAAATTCACTTCTAACAAAATTGTTAAGCAGAGTTTATTAGTCTCTATCCAGTAAAGTCGGAAAAGACTGGCGAGTGATATCCCCAAATAACTTAACAATGGCTCGCTACTGGACAGGTGTGAACACAGTCTATTTAGCAGGGTCTGTTCGTAGTTCGTCTTCGTCCTGCTGCTCTCTCTCCTATAAATCATCTCTGTGTCTTGTGCATACGCAACATGTCTAGCTGTAGTGATAACAGGCTGGTCAAATTTCTTTTACTTACTTGGAACAAAATTTCTCGTAGGGAAAGTTAAAACCACCAATTTAGTATCCTGTGTTAATGCTTGATTTCCCTACAGAAAGTTATGTAATGCTGTTCTTAATCTGCATCCTGCATCCAGTAACAGTAGTATATAACACTGCAACCAGTTTTGTTTTTTTCGATGCAGCTTTTCTCAGGTGAGTGTCAGTACATTGTATTTTAGCCTATATAATTTCTAATTTGATACAGAAATAACTTTCTCTCATTTAGAGCATGGTCTTCAGATATGAGGTTTCTACGAGCCACATAGAACGCTCCATCCATGTTTTTACATCAGCCTATTTTCTGATTTTTCATAGTTAATCTTTACTTCCACGTCATGCAGAATAAGCCCTGCTGTAGTATTTATTGTTTCATTCGACCTCACTCAGGTGATTACCTTGGACTGCACACACCACAGGAGTCAACACTTGAGCACCAATTGAACCGTGTCTGAACCTTGTTCTTTTCTAGTTTAGAAGAGATGCTAATTCACTTGCCAATGAACTACATTACTCGTCTAGTGTGAACCGGATTAAGTAACCCAACCGCTACCAGAGCTCCAACAGCCTCAAGCCACACGTACGTTGCTTCATACCCGTCGACATGTGCCAAATATTTGATACTTCTGCTTAAATCCTTTGTTATAAATTGGAAGAGTGATGGAGAAAAGCGTTAACCACGTCGGGAAGTAGAAGTTGATAGGCCTATTATCTACATATCTTTCGGACAGATTTCAACAGATAATACAGCAAGTGTAAAACAAATCAAAAAAAGAAAATGTGCTAAAATTTAAGCTGTTTGTAACTGTGTCTACAGCTTCGCGATTAAAGAAAATACTGAAAAGCAGTTTCCTGTAAGCACATTTTTAGGGGCTTTATAAAGCTCATCTTTTCTTTGTGTGAATTGGTCGTATGGAAAATGTTTGCTGCACTAATTTTTCTATTTTACTACTACACTCCAGTTCCAAAAATATACACTGCACTTGTTACCTAATATTAACGATCTTCAGTGCAAAGTGCTGCCTTCCTGCGACAGAAAACCACTTCAAACAGTACTCTGTGGATTTACAGTTTTGCAGAAACAAGTATAAACAGTAAAATAATAAAAATGTTTCTTTTAGACTCTAGATTTTTAATTTATTAATGGACATATATTTCCCAAAGAATGAAATGCGGTGACTTGATGATAGTCTTCAGTGTCCATCACCTCATTGACTCTGTGCCAGCTAGAGGCTAAGAAAAATTCATAACAATACTGATCTTATTCGTACGTACACTAAGAGAAGCAGAATCGGACACGGCGTCTCAAATGTTTGAGCGCTCGCCTAGACATGGCATTCCTAAACAGGGATTCGACATGATTAAGATATATCGAAATGTAAATGATACATTACACTGTATTTGTGCTCTAAGTAGTGAACAAACTGATGTCCTTTCAGAATTGGAATACATATCGAACCATGTTACATCAGGTTGGATTCCATTAGGAACTGTTGCTCTCAGCAATTGTGAAAGTGTAATAATAGGGAACGACCACAGTAACCGGACACGTACAAATCTGTATTTTATTGCAGATCTAGCTAGGTTTCAGCAAAAGTAGAGCCATCATGAGCGCTGAAAGGAATAAGAAACACAGGGATCAGACATTTGAACTGGATATATCAAGAAGCTTCTTTCTTATTCTCTTCAGCACTGATGCTGGGTATACTGTAACTGAAGTATAGCTAGATTTGCAATAAAATACAGATTTATATGCGACTGAGTGTTGTGTTTATTCTTGGTTAGAACTATGTTGTTATTATTAGGAGCCATAGAAAAATTTCCGTTCGAAGGCTGTACAGTCCAGAATAGATCCACCAAACAGGGAAAATCGTGAGCATTGAGGCAACCATCCCACCGATGCACCAGGCTGAAGATACTTTTTAAGGGACCGAAGGAGTGACAATCGCATGGGAAGAGATCAGGACTATAGGGTGGGTGCTCGAATGTTTCCCCCTTGAGATGTTAATTTCTGCTGGCCTCCCTGATCGACCGACGTCTTGTCGAATCGCGACCAGCAAGGAACTTGGCGCACCTTTCCACAACGGTGGTTTTCAAGAAACATGCTGCCTCATACACATTCTTCATTCTCCGATGAATGTCTACCAATATGCTTCCTTCGGCAGCCAAGAAAAGAGCAACAGCACGTTGACCCTGTTTGGACGCATATGGTATCCAGAATGAAAAATGCTCCTATCATAGCACAAAAAAGTCGAACACGTCCCGGGCAGATTTAAGAATGTAAAAGAAGAGAACTACCTTTTCGACTAATCTGGCAGCTTCAAAGACATTTAAATCACAGCATCTTGACGTATTTGCGCTTTCACTTGGCAGTGTTAGTACCCTTGTAATGTAATTTAATGCACAGTGTCAAATAAAGTAATATGATACATAACGTCATTCGTATAATATGACGCGTGCCATCATGTCATCCAACATGGCACTTGACATGTCGTGCAATATGACACAATGTGTCATTAAAGTTTGGCATGCATGCTTATTCAATCTGGGATACTTTCTATTACAGGTTCACCTCCACTCTCTGATATTTCCTATTGTAGATGCATCCCACTCTCTAGACGCACATAAATTTGTGTCTATTTATTCTTGGACCCCTCAGCATACATGTAACGGGAGTGGATTTGGGAGAGAAATGGTCCCTTTGAGGAAAAAAACAATCTCCCCACCATAAATCAAAAAATTGTTTTGGCGTCCACCCACAGAAACTTTATCCCTCCAGAGAAAAACATTTTTTAGCTATTACATGTATGCTCTTCAGCCATATGACATTATATGTTGTTCACTATGACTGGCGAGCCTTGTAGATTGTGGGCTCAGGATCGGAGACTTCAGCCTATAAATTGCAAGATGCAGGTGTGCCAACACCTTGCAGCTAAGAGAGCTCACTGCGTTGCGGAAGTAGGGATAACTCGTAAAAAAGCGTGAGTAGGTCAAATATTTCGATTTAAATGCCTTTGAAACTGCCAGATAAATCGAGAAGCTAGTTCCCTTGTACTATGAAAGGAGTATTTTTCATTCTGGTTCTTACAAGGGAACCTCCCCATCGCACCCCCTCAGATTTAGTTATAAGTTGGCATAGTGGATAGGCCTTGAAAAACTGAACACAGATCAATCGAGAAAACAGGAAGAAGTTGTGTGGAACTATGAAAAAATAAGCGAAATATACAAACTGAGTAGTCCATGGGCAAGATAGGCAACAACAAGGATACTGGGAGCATAGGTGCGCCGTGGTCTGGTGGTTAGCGTGAGTAGCTGCGGAACGAGAGGTTCTTGGTTCAAGTCTTCCCTCGAGTGATAAGTTTACTTTCTTCATTTCAGTAAAGTTATGATCTGTCCGTTCGTTCATTGACGTCTTTGTTCACTGTAATATGTTTAGTGTCTGTGTTTTGCGACTGCACCGCAAAACCGTGCAATTAGTAGACGAAAGGTCGTGCCTCTTCAATGGGAACCGAAAACATTTGATCGCAAGGTCATAGGTCAACCGATTACTCCACAGGAAAACACGTCTGATATATTCTATACGACACTGGTGACGGCATGTGCGTCACATGACAGGAATATGTTGTCGACCCACCTAACTTGTAAACTTGGCGAATGGGTAAAAAGATTCTTCTACCTTTCCCGAGTTAGGTTATCTTGTGGATGTGATAATCACTCCCAAAAAAGTGATGAAAACATAAGAATTTGTAACATAAACTGAAAACAAAAATTAAAATTTGCACTCGAGGGAAGACTTGAACCAAGGACCTCTCGTTCCGCCTCTGCTCACGCTAACCACAAGACCACGGTGCTCCTTACCGCACCTTGTCCTTCATGATGCTTATGCAGCGCATGGACTACTCAGTTTGTATATTTTGCTTATTTTTTCATAGTTCCACACAACTTCTTCCTGTTTTATCGATTGATCTATGTTCAGTTTTTCAAGGTCTAACCACTGTGCCAACTTAGAATTAAATCTGAGGGGGGGTGCGATGGGGAGGTTCCCTTGTTAGCTCCTACTCTACCGTAACATTCCCGATTAGTCGTCGCCCGACCTACATCGGTCGCCAACCTATAAGCTATGGCGGTCTAATGTGAATAAGTTTTTTTATCGTCTCTCGAATCTCGTTGCTTGAGTTGGGCATAATTTGTCTGGCTCCTCTACTACTACCTGCGTGATATGGTTGAACCTGTCCAGCGAAGCTTACAATGTCCCCAAGAGCACACAAGCCTCACCACCAAGTCAAGGCAATATGCCCTTTTTTTTCAAATATTTTATTTTTCATTATTTTTATTACTCGGTTATTGTGTTTCATATGTTTTAATTTCGTTTAACTTTACATTGCTTTTTATATTTTTTGTTTTATAGTTACACACATTTTATTTATATACGCAGGAGACTCTATACGCAAACATATGAAAAATAACCACAAATTCTTAATACAATGCACAGAATAACACCAAACATAAATACTATACCGAACGAAATATTAAATACTGTGCGAAGTTTATCATAACAACAAATGTAAATAGTTTATATTACGGAGATAAACATACGAAACGACCATATTACACAAATAAACTTATTTAAATGCTTACTATATCGCACGCTGAACGATTCACGCAACAAATCATAAACTGTTGAAAAGCATTCATCTTGTTGTTGTTTCTTATCTTAAAATTCTCGTAATTTTTTATTTAGAGTATGCAATAATAAAAAATGAAAATTAAGAAACCACCGCTAGGAAAAACTCACGAGAATAATTTTGGAGTGAAATGTTATAACCATTAATCCGAATTAAATATGGACACGACTCGCTGAAATACGCAGAACTGTGAAACAATGTATGCACGACAGAATACTATCAACTTCTCATCCCTGTGCAGAAATTGACGAATTTAAGCTTTTTTTGTCCGAAAATAAATTTTCTGCAAGACAGCACAGTGGTTTTTGAAGAAAACGCAGGAAAACATTTTCTACTGGTTCGAAAGAAGATGTTCTTTTTCCTGTCAATTACTTTATAGGAGTTTCCGAGTTAGTTTACTTTTCTGATGGTCATCGATTAAGATTTAAATGCTCGATGAAATAGAATATTATTTTGTAGAGGGCTGGACATAATTCTGGTTTGGTACATGCATTGTTTTGCACGTCCAAAGATTTTTCGATGTTTTTAAGGCACTGGTGCATAAAATCTTTCATGTACAAGCTACGTAACGATTATCAGCTGTAATAAGCAGTTTTAATTATATCCAAATACAGCGCTTAAAATGCAATGTATTTTTACGAAACACACTTTCACGTGAAAACGTGTGGTTTTTCACACGTTGAACCCGAATGATGAAAGGTTTTTGCAAACGCTTCTAAAATTACCGTAAGAATATATTTTTTATTGTCATCTGTATTACTTTAAACGATCCCAGCAATTGCGAATCAAGTAAAACCGGATTTTATGAGCAACTTTAGACCGCTATATCCTGGCAATCTACATCTACACCTACATTTATACTCCGCAAGCCACCCAACGGTGTGTGGCGGAGGGCACTTTACGTGCCACTGTCATTACCTCCCTTTCCTGTTCCAGTCGCGTATGGTTCGCGGGAAGAACGACTGTCTGAAAGCCTCCGTGTGCGCTCTAATCTCTCTAATTTTACATTCGTGATCTCCTCGGGAGGTATAAGTAGGGGGAAGCAATATATTCGATACCTCATCCAGAAACGCACCCTCTCGAAACCTGGCGAGCAAGCTACACCGCGATGCAGAGCGCCTCTCTTGCAGAGTCTGCCACTTGAGTTTATTAAACATCTCCGTAACGCTATCACGGTTACCAAATAACCCTGTGACGAAACGCGCCGCTCTCCTTTGGATCTTCTCTATCTCCTCCGTCAAACCGATCTGGTACGGATCCCACACTGATGAGCAATACTCAAGTATAGGTCGAACGAGTGTTTTGTAAGCCACCTCCTTTGTTGATGGACTACATTTTTTAAGCACTCTCCCAATGAATCTCAACCTGGTACCCGCCTTACCAACAATTAATTTTATATGATCATTCCACTTCAAATCGTTCCGCACGCATACTCCCAGATATTTTACAGAAGTAACTGCTACCAGTGTTTGTTCCGCTATCATATAATCATACAATAAAGGATCCTTCTTTCTATGTATTCGCAATACATTACATTTGTCTATGTTAAGGGACAGTTGCCACTCCCTGCACCAAGTGCCTATCCGCTGCAGATCTTCCTGCATTTCGCTACAATTTTCTAATGCTGCAACTTCTCTGTATACTACAGCATCATCCGCGAAAAGCCGCATGGAACTTCCGACACTATCTACTATGTCATTTGTATATATTGTGAAAAGCAATGGTCCCATAACACTCCCCTGTGACACGCCAGAGGTTACTTTAACATCTGTAGACGTCTCTCCGCCCGCATCTCGTGGTCGTGCGGTAGCGTTCTCGCTTCCCACGCCCGGGTTCCCGGGTTCGATTCCAGGCGGGGTCAGGGATTTTCTCTGCCTCGTGATGGCTGGGTGTTGTGTGCTGTCCTTAGGTTAGTTAGGTTTAAGTAGTTCTAAGTTCTAGGGGACTTATGACCACAGCAGTTGAGTCCCATAGTGCTCAGAGCCATTTTTGAACGTCTCTCCATTGATAACAACATGCTGTGTTCTGTTTGCTAAAAACTCTTCAATCCAGCCACACAGCTGGTCTGATATTCCGTAGGCTCTTACTTTGTTTATCAGGCGACAGTGCGGAACTGTATCGAACGCCTTCCGGAAGTCAAGAAAAATAGCATCTACCTGGGAGCCTGTATCTAATATTTTCTGGGTCTCATGAACAAATAAAGCGAGTTGGGTCTCACACGATCGCTGTTTCCGGAATCCATGTTGATTCCTACATAGTAGATTCTGGGTTTCCAAAAACGACATGATAATCGAGCAAAAAATATGTTCTAAAATTCTACAACAGATCGACGTCAGAGATATAGGTCTATAGTTTTGCGCATCTGCTCGACGACCCTTCTTGAAGACTGGGACTACCTGTGCTCTTTTCCAATGGTTAAAGCTTTCACAAAACAGCAGGACGACCTTTAATTAAGTGTACTTGTCTACCTTTTTACAAAATTTGAACTGATTCCCATACTTCTGAAACATAGAAGTGGCACGCGTAAAATACCTCACAAAAATGTATTTTTTGCACACAAAATCCGAATGAAGCTAGATTTTTGAAAGTTAGTTTTCAGCTTCATTGTAAGAATGCGTTCTTTATTTATTTGATTGACTTTACACCATTTCCGCGCATTCAGTTCACATAAGAACGAATTTTACGTGTTGCATTTAGCTCGATTTTAAACCAACTTATCTCGAGAAAGGATAAAGATTATTCGATAAAAAAAATTCTTTTCGACTTCATCCATTTATCTACCTTCAGTCAAAGTTTGAACCAATTCGTTCAAGTTTAAAGTACAGGAGTCGCAGAATTCAAAAACCACCCCGAAAAACATTATTTTGCACGTAAAATCCAAACGAAGCAAGATTTTTTTCAAATGGTTAAAACTTACCTCAGACCAAAGTACGATTACATCGGTGTACCAAACTTGAGCCATCACTGTCGCTCCTGTCCAGAGTTACTTAACGGTGCCTGTTCCTACCCGTACAATCCGAACGGTCCACAAACAAATGGTGTCATTTGCTGAGTGTTAATTTCAGCCAACTTAAAAAATTTTGCAAATCGAATTACTCGATTTGCACAGTTTGCCTGGGCCCCAGCTCGGTTCGTCGTTCAAACATTGCTTAAGATACCGCAACATAGCTACAGTAAGACAGATGTTCGAATAGTTATACAAATGGCTGCTGGTCCTGGCTAAACCAAAACTTTTTACCCTATGTTCCTAGGTCAAATAGGAACCCAGCAACAAGAGCCCCCCAACCGCAATTCTGCACGCGGCTTCCGCGCTGTAACGATAACGTCTCCATTGTTCTCGTTTCCGCATTTACAGCACGCGAAAGACACGAATACCTCACTAATCCCTTGCTTACATGTCGGTGCTTGTATATCCGCATCGGGGACGCGCTGCGTTGCATATACGCTGCAGCAACGCCATCAAATGGGAACTTTTTGATCGGCCCTTATATCATTGGTATTACACAGGTGAAAAGTAAGCTGTCATCATGCTTAAAGTTGATCTGAGGACCACAGAGCTTTACTGGACTTGTTCTTGATAGAGGAGGTATGCCGTTGCCTTCTTCCGATCTTTGAACTGACTTAACCAGTGAGTTAGCGGTGGACACACTGTTTAATGTGGACTCACACACACGGTGTAACTTGGCATTTTTCATATTAGCATACATTTCCGGAGATGAAATAAGTCATAAGTGACTCATGAAATTCCTAGCTCTAACCGGGGACTGCACACGATCCTTAATCTGGCTTATTACCACTGAGATCATGTACTTCAGTCAAAGAACTATGGCGATGGCTACAACGAATACTTGCTATCATATTACGAATGAAGATACAGCACATTTGTATATAGAATATTTGCTATGGCCAGATGCAAAGCGGTCCCCAGTCCAAAAACACAATATGGTTATCTGGTTAGTTTGGCCATTATGTAATGAGTGTGGACATACGAGAGCTCTTGAAATTCAAATAGATAATCGCTACACAGGAAGACGAATTGCGGAAGACAATAAAATATAAAGAGATATTTGCTAACTATGCAGAGGCGTGGTATCCTTGTACATAATACTCTAACCATTTGCTTTCTTGTTATCTTGATGTCTTCAAGAACCTTAACATTTAGCACAAACAATGAGTGAGGATACATTTATATGTAAGCCCACTGTAACTGTGAGACAAAATGACGAGAGCATTTATTCCCTGAGGCAAGTTTCACCTCAAGAGAGAAGTTTTCTTCATTTTCTTAAATGACTGCATTTTATTATGTATTAATTGTGCTGTAACTATTTGACCAGAAAAGGAACATTCAGCTCAATCAGGAATTGATCTTTATTTCTCTCTTTCTAAGTGTGTAAATTTGGTTTACACACTTCCGTTTTTTACTTTAACTGTTTCATTAACACGTTAACATACAAATAAGGAAGGCAGAGAAACCATTTTATTTACAATGATCCATCAATTGTTTTTCAACAGTAACGATGAAATCAATTACGTGAGAAGATTACACAAACATAGCATCTACCTGCTACAGAAAATTATTTTCAGCTCTTTACTGAGAAGGATATTTATGTTGCAAACGACATCATATTTGTGACCAAGAGGACTGCATCATACTTCATTTCAAAATAACAAAGCTCAAGAAGCTAGCCGAATAAGACAGATATGGAGAGCGCAAAAATGGTCTACAAGGGGTGGTTGGAATGCTCATGGAGGTAACCATATTTGGATCAAATAGGCACGGCAAATAAAAATTTGTGTCAGGCCGTGATTTGAGACCGAATCTTCTACTTATCGCAAGCAGTCACCGTTAGGACAATCATGCACGCCTTCAGGACCGACTCTAATTTTCAGTGTCACTGAGGTTTCCTTCTATCCCTTCCGAACAGTGGAACACTGGCCCAGAGGTTTCCCCGCCAGGTATTTCATTCGTGGATTCAAAGGGGACCTCTTGACCCCTAACCACAAAAAAGTTAGTAAAAGCATTTATATATCTTTTTAACTTATTCGAGCCACCTGTGCACCATAGACGTGGACCGTGTGATTTTATGCTTGCTGTTGTCTGCCAATTCCACTGCTCTTGGTGAAGTTTAGTGCCTTTCTGTTAGTACAGTATTCCTCCATTTTCCTGCTGGACATTCCCTTGGGTTTCCCAGACCATTTCCTGATCTCATTGTGGTTAACTTCTCTAAGAGATATTTGGAAGGGTCTGGTTTCATTGGCTAAATGATAGTCACCGCTCTCAGCTATTATGTCTTGCCTAATATGAAGTCCTGTAACGTCTTTCTATATTTGCTTGATCCACAGGGATGTGGTGGCTTTACCCTTGTTGGCTACTTTGAAGATATTATACGACAACCTATGGGGATCCACTTCCTCATGTGGCCACAGAAAGCTAGTCATATTCTTCTGACGGCACTGACAAGGTGTTGGTAGAGTTCGCGATTAGGTTTGTACCACCGTTTGGCATCTGGTAAGATCCTTGGTCTCACTACCTTCGCAGGAATTTCCTTTCTTGTACTTCCAGGACTCTTATTGGGATATTGGTTAGGGCAGGTGCTCTGGTGGTCAAACTGCTGTGTAATATTATCTTACTTTGATAATCATCTACAGATATTTCGAGGCGTAGAGTTATCTGCAAGCATAGTATGCCCTATCTAATTCGATTTTCCTTTGTTTGAGAGCTAATGTTTGAATGAGATCATCTGAGTTCCACTACCCAAGTTACTTTACGGTTTGGGCTCTACAGATATGCTTGGTAGTGCTGAAATTCGTCGTCCTAGGGACATTTTTAATATTGTTAAGGAATCCGGTCTTTCCTATGTTGGTCAATAGACCTGTTTTGTCCGCTACTATGGGGCTCATTCAAATGAAACCTGGTCAGTGCGTCTACCTTTCCCTTACACGTAAGGTGGCACCACGTAACTGCGCCATCTATTGATAGAGAGACTTACGCGTGCGCACCGTTTGATGTTGCATAGCGCCAGTGTGGTTTCACGCCGAAGAGAAGGTGGTCACACAAGTTATAGTCTACTACCGAACATGCTGGCGAGTAAGCAGGAACAACGAGGAGTGATTCGATTTTTGGCGGCGGAGGGAGTTGGAGGCCGTGAAATCTATCGACGGATGAAGGCTGTGTACGGTGAGTACAGTCTGAGTCGTTCAAGTGTTGTGGAATGGCGCAAACGATTCCTTGATGGGCGCGAGTCACTGGAAGACGATGCTCGTCCTGGACAGGCTCATCGTGTCATCACAACGGAAATGGTTGCGGAAGTGAATGCTTTAGTCTTGCTAAAGCTAAAGTTTGCTTTAGCTAAAACAAGCTATTCGCGGACATCGACTCGCAACGGTCGATGAAGTGTGAGGCCTGGATCCGACAGCAGCCTACTAGCTTCTTCAAGGATGTAGTCGACCGGCTAGTGTCGCAGTGGGATAAATATGCCAACAGTTTTGGCGACTATTGTTGAGTATGTGAACTGTGTGTAATGACATTTTTGAATTAATAAAATTGTTACCGTTACTTTACACTAGTGACCGGGTTCATTTGAATGCAGTGCTTGGCGTCTGTAGCATGTCATTTTCCATTAAGGTCAGGTCATCAGCGAAAGCCAGTCATGGGATCCTTAGGCTGTTGGTTTGCTCCCCATTTCAGCTAACGTTCGGAGGATAAAGCATCATGAAAATTACGAGTCTCGAAAATGTCAAGCAATTCTAGAAAATTTTAGGCTATGTTTAACACAGGATACTTTTCAGTTTCTTGCCCATGTGAATGGACGTGTGTCCTGCGCGCCTGCGCATATTCACAGGCTGACCTCACTGAGTTTGTGACACTTGTATGGACTGACATTTGTGCAGAATAGGAATGTGTTGACATTTCTACGTAGCTCAGGACACTTCAGATAGTGGACTTTGGGATAGGCTGTTCCAGATGTAGGATGCACCGGCCTGTCCGCGCACCAGTACGTCGGCAAACGGCTGTGGTGTGTGACTTTCTCCCACGGTTCAGTGCTGCAGTTGATCTCAGACTGCCACGTAGTGTTGCGTGGTCTAAGTGTTGTGGAGATAAAGATCACCGAGATTACCTAAAGGAGGCTTTTATTGATTTACAACGGGCGTCAGTATATAGGTAACTATACCAACAAAGAAGATGAATTTAGTGGCGTTGTGTAAACTTCATAAGACTATATGCAAAGGAAGATTATAAACTAAAAATAACACAGTTTTAGGCGGTGGTAGCCATGTTTGTATTCCAGATCAAGCAACAAATGAAGTGCGAAAACATTTTGCAAACCCAAAAAAGTGTGCACAAGAAAGAGATTCTATAATGTCATCAGATTACGTCGAAGCAGTAGGGCAGCTCTTCAATCGAGGTTATGACATAGTAACATCGATACCATCCCACAAAAGAGTGAAACAATCGCTGCAGCGCAATATGTGAAAATATATGAGAACTACGCATGATCCGACTGATTCTGGAGGAATTTTTTCAAGAAAATACACGGCCCAGTCACATTAACGTGACCACCGCGTATGTTCGACGTCAACTTTCAATAACCCCTCACAGACGGCATGTTGCAGCACTAGCGGTGAATGTTATACAGAGTGAAAAGTATTTAAACCGACAAATTCTGGGAGGTTGTAGGGGACATCAAAACAAATATTTTTTCCCTAATATCATTTTTTCCTACGAGGAATATTTAAACCGGTAGAGGAAGATTTCTCTGCTCGCAAATTAAATAAACCAACAAACACTTTTCCAATTTTTTATGACCAAGAGAAAACACATTATCACAACCCAATTTCAGTTACATTAGATTTTCAAAAATGCCTCCACTGACACGTAAACAAAGGTTACACCGTCGGATCATGTTCTGTCTGACACGGGCAAAAACCCCAGGAGTATCCTGAATTGTTCCTGTTGCTGATACTATGCAGGCAACCAGATCCTCTTCTGATGCAACATGAGTTGCGTAAACAGGGTTGCGCATCTAGCCCCACACAAAAGAGTCCAGAGGGGACATATCTGGGGATCGAACAGGCCATGGTACAGGACCACCTCTGCCAATACACGTTTCTGGGAACCGTCGGTCCAGGAATCGACGCACACGACGACCGAAATGTGCAGGCGCCCCGTTATGTTGGAACCACATCCGTTGTCTTGTAGGGAGCGGGACGTCTTCCAGCAATTCTGGCAATGCTCTGGCGAGAAAATTGTAATAGTGCCTGCCATTTAATGGCCTAGGTAGCAGATACGGCCCAATTAAACAGTCCCCAACAGCACCGACCCACACATTAACGAAGAAACGCTCTGATTGAAGGATCCCGCTTCACATGCTGCAGGACAGCTTCCTCAAATTGCAGCGTTCTTACCGTGCGACGGCGTCCCTGTCCAGGTAATCTGCTAAAGATCGTATGATGCTGGATACGGCGATTAGGATATTGTTGTTGATAAACTCGCTGTGCAGCTCGTCCGTTGTGGTGCACTACGTAATACGCATCAACCATATCAGTGTACTCACTGCAGGTGTATCGCTCCACTAGTAAACAGAGACAGTAATATGCCCTCTAACAACTGAAGGTCGTAATACGGCGTCTAACAACTGACGAGCGTAATACGGCCTCCACCGGTTTAAATAATCCTCATAGAAAAAAATGACATTAGGGAAAAATATTTGTTTTGATGTCCCCTACAACCTCCCAGAGTTTGTCGGTTTAAATACTTTTCACCCTGTACAAAGCGCGGACAAGAGTGCAGTCGTTGTAATGTGGAAACGGTGAGATTTATGTGACGTCCAAAAGCGCACGATAATTGGCTTTCGCGCCAAGGGTGGAAGCATTTCGGAAACGCTGAGTTTGTAAACTGTTCGCGTGCCGTGTTCGGGCGAACAGATGTGCAGCTGTTGCGCAACTGAAAGCCCAGATGAACCAAGGCATTACCAACAGTCCCACCCTCTAAACGACCGCCCAGCAAATGATGCTGCGTATGCGCCTCCGCAGCAGACGCTTGTTTCAGGCGCCCATGCTGACTGCTGTCCATCTGCGACAAAGGCTGGAATTTGGACATCAGTATCGCAACTGGACGTCCACTGAGTGTCAACAGGTGGGCTTTTCATATGACTCACGTTTAATGCTCCATCGGACAGATGGCCGTTGGCGCGTTCGGTGTGAAACGTCTGATAGCTAACACTTCACAACAATCGTCAGAAGGGCCCAGGCCGGAGGAGGGAGCGTTATGGTCTGGGAAATGTTTTCAGGGCATTCCCTGGTTGATCTCGTCGTTTTGAAGGCGCAGTGGATCAACACAAGCATGCATCTATCCCTGGGGACCATGTCCACCCGTACATGCAGTTTGTTTTTTCTCGGCACGATGGCATCTACCAGCAGGACAATGCAACGTGCCACACAGCTCACAGTGAATGTGCATGGCTCGATGAGTATCAGGATGACTTTAGTGTACTCCCCTGGCCACAAAATTCCCCGGATTTAAACCCAATCGGTAATGCATGGGACCACCTCGATCGGGCTGTTGGCGCCATGGATCCTCAACCGAGAAACCTAGCGTAGCTGACCACGACAGTGGAGTCAGCATGGCTCGACATCCCTACCGGTATCTTCCAGAAACCTCATAGATTCTGTTCCTGCACGTCTCCCAGCGGTCCGCTCTGCAAAAGTTGATTATTCAGGCTTTTGATAGGTGGTCACCTTACTGTGATTGTACAGTGTAACTTACTGATAATGATGGCAGCGATTTTTTTACTTGCAGATTATAACAGGGGACCGGATGAGTCTATATTGATGTTTGACAGCAAAAGGGGAAAATTATGTTCATTAAGCTGTGAATCATTCTTTGTGAACGGCACGCTCAAGAATTCGAGCTAGTAGCTTGGACAGTTGTTTATAGTCCACACCAGTCTCACAAATTCTTGGGAGGGAACAAACACTATTCAAGCTGTTTACGCTTTACTACCGAACAAAATACGAGAAACATATGATCTTTTTTAAGCTATTAAAACTAACGTGCCTGAATGGAACACTGTATCACTCGTGACAGACTTCGAAATTGCTATCGTCCACTCAGTTAGAATTTTGTTTCCTGAAACAGAGGTTATGGGTTGTAATTATCATTTTAATCAATATTTGTGGAAATAAGTCTAGTACTGCGGTCTTGTTCCTTCCTGCCTATAAGGAAAACGAAAAAAATACGCTGTCACATAAGAATATGTTTAGCTGTAGCACATCTTCCCATAGAAATGTTGGACAGTGGTTGGATGTGCATTCAGGAGAGCACGCTTGTAAACCAAAAGCTTCAGTTTCAGGAAACTCGTGACACGTGGCTGCACTAAAACAATTTATTAATTTGCTGCCGGTTTCGGTCAACGATCATTATCTGGCAACTGAATTAACGTTAAAAAATAGAAATGACAACAAAACCTCAATGTACAAAACGTCATAAGGACACAAAAAAGGAGACATAACTTACGAAAAATTGGCTAATGCAAGTCACATTTCATTCTTCTTGAAATTTAGAATCGTATCAGCTGTCAAATATATGAATAATAATACAGAAGAACAATACTTTTCCCACACCAGCAACCTTCGTCATGCCTGCACAACAATAAACTGAACATATGTAATCTAGACATAGCATGTAGCATGTAGCCTCAAAGATAAACCACAAATATATAAATGATGACACACAATGATAATTTCTTAAGACAAAAGCAGCCATAACTACAATGACTGTAGTAGAGTCATAAGCAATATTTGTTCAAAAATTACAAGCATCAATTATCGAAAACATTTTCATATTTTTGGCTCAGTTAATGTATATGCACATCACAATGTGCTATCTGTTTAATATACACTACATGACCATAATATGAGTAATGTGACCTGTGACAAAAATCTTTGAAACATAATTAACACGGAATTTCCAGATTTTGAGTATAATGAGTAATTCAGTGTATCACAAAACACGTATTGCACTGTTTCACACGCTGCGACATTGTCGCGAAAAAACAGTGACCCGTATATGTAATAATTTTCCTTTAATTTACGTCTATGGTCATAAACATTTTCTTAACAGATTACCGGTTTCGGTCTTTAATGACCATCATCAGATCTGCAGCAAAAATTGGAAAAACATAAATACACTCGCAGACTGTCTACAGCTTAAAAACAATACATAGACCATAATGAAAAGTAGTACTGACAAAATTTAGATTTGTGCGCTTTGAATATGAAGAAGCATACCCTGTTTCATAAAAACAAAGTCCTAATGTACTGCAGCCATAGTGGCATTGTCAAATGTTAAATACGGAATCAGCACCAGAATCGTCAAATACATATAAATAACATCATGTGCACGAGTCATGTTGTCAGTAGCACTACTGTTTAAAAAAAGCTGCCGTACAGTAGCCACAAGGTGTTTGTGTTGTAAGTTCACCAGATGTCGCTAATGTCGGCATACACTAGTTTTCAATAATTAATTGAAACAACGAAAATAAAGGGGGATACAGTAATTGAAGCCTGTAATAAGCTTATAACGTATAAAAGGTATTACAGTAATAAAAATCAATAAAAAGAAAAACACGACAAAAGTAGGATTGTTAAAAGAGGAAGAGTTACGAAACAGTGGTTGAAATGTGCTCCAGTGTCAATATTCTAAACAATGACATAAATATTAAACACCGTTGATAGTGCACCGGGTAATATTAAACAACCATAAAACAAATCGCTAAAGGAGCCACAGATGAAAGAAAACATAGTGCTGCACATAATCAGCGCCCTCTGTTAGCGCTACGGCCAGAATTCCGCACAGGCGGGCAGTCGAATTCGCGATGCCGACGAGCGAGGACGATGCGCGCGCGGCCGGGGCAGCCGCCTCGGACGCGCCGGAGTCGGCCGCTGGTCGGTCGGTTGGGCCTGGCCCGCCGGACGCTCCAGCGGCCGCTCCACACAGGACGGATCCCAGGTTGACGATCCAGGCTACGGCACCGGTTTATGACAGGATAGAACAACGATCGACAGGCGCTATTCGACCGCAGAAGACTACACACCACACGACGAAACCGTATTCGGACGTCGGCCATACATCACATCACGATGGACGCAGCAATGAAGACGACCGCCAGGACTACGCCAGAAGACTCGATATATGTCGGGAGGAGGACAAAGAAACGCTGAAGGACATACAACGCCTTATCCGCTATTCACGGGAAACGCAAGAGCAGGATAACGACACCTGTCTGGCATCTCCATCTATGGACTCAGATGTCGAATCACAGCACTCCCACCAAACGGTCGACGACGCGGAGATGGCAGCGGTCTTTCCAGCAGAAAACGACAACGACTCCCCACACGCAGAGGGGGACTTTACGCCCGTACACAACAAACGGCGCAGAAGCAACGCATTAGCCAAGGACTTAGCCAACCCGGCTAAGAGACGAACGGAGACCATCCCCACAACAAACCGATTCGCCACACTGACACCTCAAGCTGCGCCTCCATCAACCACCAACAAGCCACAGGCACAAACTTCTAATGCCGCAGAAGCCGTGGACAAAGACAAGAATGTGCTTCGCAAAGTGCCCCCAGTCACAATATATTACACAAAGGATTACGTTCACCTCAATGAAACGCTCAACGGACTTCTAGAGGGCTACTTTAAAGCTATATACCAAAAGGACCGCATCAAATACCACTTTGAGTCCTTCGAAGACCAAAGACGTGCAATAAAATTCTTCACGAACCACAGCTTCTCCTATTTTACGCATCAAGCACCAGACGACAGGGAACTGAAAGTAGTTGTCAAACGCCTCCCGGCGGAAGTTACCGAAGAACAACTTTACTGTGCCCTCAAGGAAAAAGGCTTCAAAGTGCTACAAGTCTACCAATTTAAGGAACGCGACGAGAAGACGAAACAATTGATACCGCAACCTGTGTACCGAGTCACCCTCCCATCCGGAAAAGACAGTGACAAGATATATGATGTCAAATACCTGCTCTACGCACGAGTGATAATAGAAACCTATAATAGTAAAGAAGGACCAGTCCAGTGCCGACATTGCCAACGTTTCGAGCATACAGCGAACTACTGCAGCATGCCAGCACGCTGCGTCCGCTGCGGTGGATCCCATAAATCATCGAATTGTACCCATCCTAGGACGGCGACCCCAAAGTGCGCCAATTGTGAACAAGAACATCCAGCGACCTTCCGTGGCTGCCCCAAATGTCAAGAACTCCTACGGAAATATACTAGAAGGACACCAAAGAAGTCGACCCCACAACGGCCTATAATTGTTAAGAACTCGGCCATGGCAGCGATTCCGGCCACCCAACAACAAGCGGCACCTCTCCCTGTAGAAACAATCGCCTCTCGACCACAACCGGCACCCAGAGTGACTCTACGACAGACAAGACAACAGCGTTCTTACTCCGAAGCAATACATGCCCATCCACCGACGCCAACACCAGCGGAGACATCATCTGCCTGCTCGACCACATTTACACCAGCGTTAACAGATATTCTTCAACTACTCACCGCCCTCCAGCAGAAGCTGGCGTCTATCCTCTCGCTTGTAGAAAGCGTGCTGACAGCTTTTCAAACACCCTAAATGGATAGACGGCATCACACGAGGAATCTTAACTTCTGCATTTGGAATGCCAACGGCCTGAAACTGAAGAAAATAGAATTCACGGACTTCTTACATTGCTACAAGATAGACGTAGCATTTGTCTCCGAAACACATCTCCGCAAGTCAACCGACCTCCGCTTGAGGAACATGCACATCTACCGGACGGACAGACGGGACCAACGGGGTGGAGGGACTGCAGTTCTCATCAAAAAATGTATTCGTCACCACCAAGAACGTTTACCCCAACTTCAGACTTTAGAGGCCACGGCAGTAACAATCCACACGACGCTCGGAAACACTACCTGTATTGCGGCTTACCTTAGCCCAAAGAAGCCTCTCCACTCAGAAGATCTTTACGCCGTTACAGAGGGTTACGACAAGATCCTCCTTGGAGGGGATCTTAGTAGTAAACATGTTGCCTGGAATTCCCGTAAGACTAACCCAAAAGGACATATGTTGTTTGCACTGGCTGAGAATTTACATGTTTCCGTCCATGGACCACGGGAACCGACGAGGATACCTTACGTCCAGACACAAGACCCTGATGTTCTAAACATCGCCATAATCAAGAACATCAACCCGAATCTCCATCTGCAGACGCTGGATGATCTTTCGTCGGACCACAGACCGGTGTTAGGACTCATAGAGAGGGCTCCTTTGTAACTTCCACTGCCGACGACAAGAACTTACGACTGGCAGCAGTTCCAAATGTACCTCAACAACAATGTTCGACCAACCCAGGTTGTTACTACCAGAGAAGCGATTGACGTGACAGTCGCAGTACTCATGAAGAAGATTAACAGTGCGAAACAACGAGCACTCACGGAGCACCTGCAACCAGAAGTCAATTATGACGAGTTTCCACCACCACTGCAGGAACTTAAGACAAGGCGCAATCGATTTCGGAAACGATGGGTCCGTTACCGCCATCCGGGTGACAGACGGGAGACTCACAGACTAACCCGAGAACTCCGGCGGACGGTTCAGGACTGGAAGCAACACACGTGGGAACTCAAAATGGACAACTTTCTATTACGCACCAAAGATGAATGGCGAATAGTTAAAAGTCTCAGACAGCAACAGCCCCCCAAAAGGGCAATTCGAGGACCCCCTGGCCTCTTGTACGACTCACTGGCGCAGGCGGAGCTGTATGCGGATACATACCAACAACAGATGACTACGCCCCCCACGGAGGATGGAGATGATCACTCCACCGTGCAAAGGAGGACACAGCGGCGGAATGGGAAGCTATTCGGAACGCCCCGACTACCACTATGCCCCGGCTGACAACGCCGGAGGAAATTCGGAGGATTATCAAATATAGCAAACACACCTCACCTGGAACAGATAGAATCAGCAATACAGAATTGAAACACCTACCGAGAAAGCCTGTTGTGCTTCTCACCCGAATAGTGAACAGCTGCCTCAGGACTGGATACTTCCCAGAGGCATGGAAGATTGCCAGAATAGTGCCAATACCAAAACCGGACAAGGATCTCTCACACCCTGACAGCTACAGACCCATAAGCTTTCTGCCGACGCTGGGAAAGGTACTGGAACGTGTCCTACTGAAACGCATGCTGGACATCCTTGTGGCACACAACATCATCCCACCGGAGCAGTTTGGCTTCCAGGCGAAGCTATCGGTTGAGTTTCAACTACTGCGCATCACGGAATCTATCCAAGACAATTTCAACAAGAAACGACATACTATTAGAGTCTTTCTCGATATAGAGAAGGCTTACGATAAAGTATGGCGACGCAACTTGATCGTCAAGCTCCGGCGTACCACTCCCCTAGCAGACTGCTATTTAAAACTTCTCGACAATTTTCTTCAGGATCGCAGATTATATGTTCACATTGATGACAAGAATTCAACAACACGGCCTGTCCTTGGAGGACTTCCACAAGGATCGGCCATATCTCCACTGCTGTTTAATTTATATATTAACGACCTCACGACGGTGCCACATGTTACTGCCAGTTTCTATGCCGACGACACAGCGCTCCTCACTGCAGGCACCAGAATGGACCACCTCGTCACGCGGATGTAGCGCCAACTAGATTTAGTGGACCACTGGACCCACAGGAACAAAATAACGGTAAATGCAGAGAAAACCAAAGTTATTGTCTTCACACGTCGGAGACCCTTCGTCAATGAACGCCTACGGATATCAGACCAGCCACTCCCCTGGGCAACAACTGTAAAATACCTGGGAGTGCATCTGGACGCCAAACTGCTGTATAGTCATCACATTATGGAGAAGAAGACGTCTGGCCTCAAAATGCTGGGAGCTCTCCTCCCATTTCTGAAGAGCTCATACTTCAGCCAACGCACGAAACTCCAGTTGTACCATGCCACAGTCGAACCATCTATTTTGTATGAATCGACCTCTTGGGGTACTACGTGTGCCACTAACTACAAGAAGTTACAGGTTGTACAAAGCAGATGCCTACGATGGATCGCTGGAGCCCAATGGTGGATCCGGAATCATGACATTCATAGAGACTTAAGCAAATCTTACCTCTCAGACAAGGTCAAGGAGAAGGCACGAACCTTATTTCGGAAGTTGGACATGATACGTGACAGTACACCACAACTCACCACAGTAGGTACGGTAGAACCCTTACGCAACCACAAATATAAAGTACCGAAGGCGATAGTATTAGGAAAGTTAATAACAGACATAAGTTTTCGATTTTTAGGAAACCAACTCGTACAGACAGAATCATCAATGCCAGTTCACGCCATCCTCCCCGATACAAAAAAGCTTTCTTCACTTCCACGGTTCACCGGCTCCTTCGTCTGCCTTTGGACAAAAACGAAATACGTAAAGAACTTAGCATTTTAAAGCAGATTGCAGTAGCTAACGGATAGTAGGCTAAAGAAACGTTTAACAAACAGCACGCACACACACACCCTCACACAAAAGAGAACCGGCAAAGATAGAATGAAAACCATTCCTATGAAATTTAACGGCAAAATGTCCCTGCAAATAGAAAAAATGTTTTAAAAAGTCTGATGTAAGATGTGGCTTTCAGGTTAATGACATCCTAAAACTGCGAATAAAACATACACTGAAAGGGAACTATGATAAATTTGATGGCTCTGGAGTATACAGGATTGACTGCAGTAACTGTGACAAATATTATATCGGTCAAACACGCCGTTCTTTTACATTAAGGTTTAAAGAACACTCACAACCACGAAACGAAACGGCTTTGGGACAGCATTTATCTGATGCTGGTCACTCAATAGGGAGCATTGAAAATTGCATGAGTATTCTTCACAAAGTGGAAAAGAGCCGTGCTCTTGATTAATTGGATGAGCTCGAAATTTATAAAGCGAAAAATAAAGAACCAACTAAACTACTTAACTTGCAAAATGTCTTTGTACCCAATGCCTACATTGCCCTATCTGACAAGGTTTTACTCTAATCACTGCACGCCTCTGTTATATATAGTGTGTTGATAATTTCACCTAGTATTGAGTGCCTCACATATTTACTTCGTTTCCATACGTTTTACGCATGACTCTGGTATGTTCTTGTTTTTTTTTTTTCCTTATTGTAATTTTCATACCTATACAGATACATAGGTAGGCTGGCAGCAGCATTGTAAAAAAACCAGTAAGAAAATACATAATAGTTAGAGTGACGGGTAAAAAACAGTAGACATACAAAAATACAAAACATGGAGCTGTTCACACTCTATGAAAATTACACTGAAACACGTTGGCACGGCGCACAAACACTGATGATTCGATGGCACAGGTGAACGTGGGAGTGTGACGGTGAACACTAACACAAACACGACGGCACACACACGAGAAACTGATGGCGATGTTCTCCGGCGCGCAAATGTCCACGTAGCGTGTGCGAGTTCCGGGACCTGCCAAGAGGGGAAGAGGGGTGAGGGGGAGGGAGAGGGGAGAGCAGAGATGCCAATGGCAGAGGAGATGGGTGGAGGAGTAGAGGGACGAGGGTAGGGGAAGCCCGAGGGAGGAGTCGGGAGAAAGGGAGGAGGGAGGGATGGGGGAGAGAAGGGAGAGAGGGTGCCCAAAGGAAAACAAACACAGGAAGAGGGAGGGAGGATCAAAGTTGGTAGGAGGGGTAGATGGAGGGAAGGAGGGCATCATCAGGGAGGGGGAGCTGGCGGAAGCCACCTTGAGAGAGGGTGTGGAGAGTGGAGAGATGGAGAGCAGGTGGGACATGGAAGTACAGGCGTGGCAGCGGACGGGGGCGGGAGAGGATGGGAGAGACCAGCGGGTGAGGAGGATCGAGTTTGCGGGAAGTGTAGAGGATCCGTATCCGTTCGAAGAAAAGGAGGAGGTGGGGGAAGGGATTAGGTCGTACAGGATCCGCGTGGGGGAGGGGAGATGGATGCGATAGGCGAGGCGAAGAGCATGGCGTTCCAGGATCTGAAGGGATTTGTAAAAGGTAGGGGGAGCGGAGATCCAGGCAGTGTGGGAGTAGCAAAGGATAGGGCGAATGAGGGATTTATAGGTATGGAGGATGGTAGAGGGGTCCAGACCCCAAGTTCGGCTGGAGAGGAGTTTGAGGAGACAGAGGCAGGAGCGTGCCTTGGCTTGGATCGTCTGGAGGTGGGGGGTCCAGGAGAGGCGACAGTCAAGGGTGACACCAAGGTACTTAAGGGTGGGGGTGAGAGCGATAGGACGGCCATAGACGGTGATGTAGAAGTCGAGGAGGCGGAAGGAAGGAGTGGATTTGCCTACTATGATCGCCTGGGATTTGGCAGGATTGACCTTAAGCAACCACTGGTTGCACCAAGCGGTGAACCGGTCAAGATGGGATTGGAGAAGGTGTTGGGAGCGCTGCAGGGTGGGGGCAAGGGCAAGGAAGGCAGTGTCATCGGCGTACTGGAGAAGGTGAATGGGGGGTGAATATGTTCTTGTTCCTTCTCTATTCATTTCAGTGGGTCATCCACTGTTGCGGAATTTTATATATTCATTCTTGGAATGACATGATAGTGATATAATTGTACAAAAAACGACGATGTCCAAGACTGTAAAGTTAACATGGACAAATAAACATTATTATTATTATTATTATTCTTTTCTTGCAACGGAGTGCCGCAGCGTACGAGAGGCCCTCTGCCGGTCACGTTCCTCCAACCACTTCCCACCTGTGCGGAATTCTGGCCGTAGCGCTAACAGAGGGCGCTGATTATGTGCAGCACTATGTTTTCTTCCATCTGTGGTTCCTTTAGCGATTTGTTTTATGGTTGTTTAATATTACCCGGTGCACTATCAACGGTGTTTAATGTTTATGTCATTGTCTAGAATATTGGCACTAGAGCACATGTCAACCACTGTTTCGTAACTCTTCCTCTTTTAACACTCTTACTTTTGTCGTTTTCTTCTTTTTATTGTTTTTATTACTGTAATGCCTTTTATACGTTATAAGCTTATTCCAGACTTCAATTATTGTATCCCCTTTTATTTTCGCTGTTTCAATTAATTATTGAAAACTAGTGTATGCCAACATTAGCGACATCTGGTGAACTTACAACACAAACATCTTGTGACAACTGTACGGCAGCTTGTTTTAAACAGTAGTGCTACTGACAACATGACTCGTGCATATGATGTTATTTATATGTATTTGACGATCCTGGTGCTGATTCCGCACTTAACATTTGACGATGCCATTATGACTGCAGTACTTCGTTTTTATGAAACAGGTATGTCTCTTCATATTTAAAGCGCACAAATGCAAATTTTGTCAGTACTACTTTTCATTATGGTCTATGTATTGTTTTTAAGCTGTAGACAGTGTGCGAGTGTATTTACGTTTTTCCCATTTTTGCTGCAGATCTGATGATGATCATTAAAGACCGAAGCCGGTAATCTGTTAAGAAAAAGTTTGTGACCATAGACGTAATTTAAAGGAAAAATATTGCGTTGTTTTGATCCTTTTACATACCTGCTAAGTTTCATCAGTATCATCTATTTGCATCTGGGAATGTTCTCTTGTTCCCTGCCATGTATTAGATGTAGTCTGATTACAAAATTAATAAAGAAAAATAATTATTTGACTTGCACCAAATAGTGTTTTTCTAAAGAAACTCAGTTATACTTACAAAGATTACACAGAAAAAAAACTTACAATCTTTTTGACAATTTATTGATAAAAAGGAAGTTGTGGGTCCAAAAGACCCCTGTTATGCAGACGATAGTTAATCTGCCAGGAACTTCCAAAACAGAGCAAACTCAAATGCAGAGAGAGAGATTAATTCTGTTAACAGTCCCCTACGCTGTGGAAGTCATTTCTGGGCAATAATGTTTCTCTCAGGAGCGCTGGCCCTGCACGATTTGCAGGAGAGCATCTGCAATGTTTGGAAAGTAGGAGGAAGGTACCGGCAGAAGCGTATCAGCGAGGGTGGATCATCAGTCGTGTCTAAATAGCTGAATCAGTGAGAGAATTGTTCATGAATAGGCGAAGTTCCGGGTTTGAGTTCTAGTCCGCATCAAGATTTTAATATGCCAGTAAATTTCAAAGCAGTGCACGCTCCGCAGAAGGGCTAAATACTGATTCTGCCATCATGACTTGTTTACATAGTTTTAGCCAAGGCACGAGTCGGCTTTGTATTAAGATGTACACGATAAGTCTTCTCGTACAGTGTAAGGACCCTGTATGAAATGCAATCGACGGATACATCACATAATGGGCAACTCAAAGATTATTTTATAACAGATCTCTGTACGGGATGATGCACATTTTTGCCTTCTAGTAGTGCATACGCTATAATGAATGTTTGTTACAAGTTAAAACGTCTGAATTAGACCAGGGCTCAAACACATACGTACCGATTGCGTTATCCGTGCACGTCCCACCCTCCGATTCAGGACCACTTGTTCCTCCACATACATTCCTCTACATACATTCCAAATCCCACGTAGGGCCTTGCAGATGCTGCATCGGAGACAGGGGTTTCGTCAGGAGTAGCCCCGGGAAATGTGATAAGACCTGACTGTCAGGATGACCAGCTATCTGAGACAATTTTCTGATGACGCTGTATTGTACGGGAAAGTGTCGTCGTTGAGTCACTGGAGGACGATACAAGATGACGTAGACAGAATTTCTATTTGGGGTGATAAATAGCAGCTTGCTTTAAATGTAGAAATATGTAATTTAATACAATTGAGTAGGAAAAACAATACTGTAGTATTCAAATACAGTATTAGTGGTGTTCAGTGGTCTGCTGCTTGACAGTCACAGCGATTAAATATCTAGGCGTAACGTTACAAAGCGATATGAAATGGAACGAGCATGTAAGGTTGGTAACAGGAAAGGTGAATAGTCCACTTCGGTTTGTTGGAAGAGTTCTATAGAAGTGTAGCTCATCTATAAAGGAGACCGCGACACAACAATAATGCGTCCTATTGTTGAGCACTGCTGTGCTTGGGATCCTCACCTAAAATATTCAGAGGCGTGCAGTTAGATTTGTTACCGGTAGATTCGATCAACGTGCGAGTATTGCGAAGATGATTCGTGAACTCAAATGCCAATCCCTGTAGGAAAGACCTCTTCGCGAAACACTATTGAGAAAATTTGAAGAACGGGCATTTGCGGCTGGCTGCAGAGCGATTCTATAGCCGCCAACATACATTTCGCGAAAGCAAAAAGTTCAAAGAAGGGCAGCTCGTTTTGTATTATAGCGAAATAGGGGAGAGAGGAGAGAGTGTCACCGATATGATACGCGAGCTGGGGTGGTAGTGATTAAAATAAAGGCTTTTTCCGTTGTGGCCAGATCTTTTCAAAAAATTTCAGTCACTAACTGTCTCCTCTAAATAATAAAATATTTTGTTGATGCCTGCCTATGTAGGGAGAAATGATCATCGTAATAATGTAAGAGAAATCAGAGCTCGCACGGAAAGATTTAGGTGTTCAGTTTCCCACGTGCTGTTCGAGAGTGGAACACTCGACAAATAATCTGAAAGTGGTTCTATGACCCCTTTACCAAGCACTTGAACATGAGTTGCAGAGTAGTGGTGTAGATGTGGAAGACAACACAAGAGAAATTTGGGCTCGTTTGGGGTCGTATACACCGTCGTTTTTCCCTCGCTCCATATAGCTGTGGAGAAGGAAAGGGAATACCTAGTAGTGGTACAAGGTACTCTCTGTCATGCATCGCACGGTGGCTTGCAGAGTATAATAAGTGGCAGTCAAATGAGTATGAGACAGACGGAAAAAAGTAACTAAACTATATATTATTCCAAAAGTAATCGTCATAACAGTTAATAAATTTATCCCACTCTGAAAAAAAAATGTCATTGCCTTCACGGAAAAATGTTTGCGATTGCCTACGGAAACGTGCATCTGTTCTTCCGAAGAAACCGACGGCCTCTAATGTTTTTCTTCAGGGATTCAAAAATTTGCAGATCGTTGGGGGAGAGATCGCGACTGTATGATGGATGCGTAAGGGCTTCCCACCAGCGAAACTTCTGCTTCATAGTCGAACGACCTTGGCAAATGGAAGCAACTTGCAAGCTCGCACCCTGTACGCTGAAAAATATCTTCGTCTCAGAGTACCATATGGTACGCTGTTCGACCGAATCTTTCAGCGTCTTGACATAGGCTCTCTGGCACCCCAGATGCTGAACAGTGGAAGTCCTCGCTCAGTCCACACGCCTGAGGTGGACGAGGGTGCGCTACATTTAGTGGGCGAACATCAAGAAACAAGTCTGCGATGATTAACAGAAGTGGACGGCAACAGTCATCCTCCTGTCTGGGTGCTATTTCACAAACAAATGCTGTATCCATACCATCTTCAATGCCTCCACGTCCTAAGGCCACAAGTCCACCATGGCAGATTGCAGTTCTCTCAATGGCTTTTGCAGAAATGTGATGAAGATCTATTGTTTACGTCTAAGATTATATTTACTGGCGAGGCGGTGTATACAAGAGACTGTGTTGTGAATTTTCGTAATCAGCATGTGCGGACTGACGAAAATCATCATGTAACTGCAGACAGAAGATATCATCACCGTTTGTCAATCAACGTATGGACAGACGCCCTTGGCGATGAGTAGAGTGGTCATTCGTGCTACCACAGAGATTAAATTGGACTCATTGTTGGAACTCCCCATTAACGTACTGTTTTCCTTGATGATGAATGTGACATGTCAGCAAATAATACAGATGCGGTTCATGCACGATCCTGAGGCCAGCATACTTTCTCGGCAATGTGCGTTAACATTGACGCTGACATTTCAGGTACGCTGGACTGGTTAGGAAGACATTACAACTTGGCCTCTTAGTTTTCCAGAGCTCAATCCCCTAGACTTTTTATTATGCGATCATTTCAAGAAACTGGTCTACACCACTCCAGTCAACGATACGCTGACAATACAAGATCGCGTCTTTAGTGCGTGACTTCTATACAACAACAACCAGGTCAACTTCAAAGAGAAACAAAGATGTCACATTGAGCACTTCCTATGAACAAGTGTGGCGATGGCCTTCACGTTGAGCCCTTCTATGACTAAGAGTTCACAACGTATGCATTTTTAGATCTTAACTGCTACCAGAAAATATGTAATAATCACAGTTAGGTACTGAAACGAACACAATCACAGTTCCTTCAGGATAGTGTTACTTCGCAAGGCGTTCGCATTGAAAACAGTCATGAAAATGGGAGTACCTTTGCGTTTTGTTACGGATTTCCACTAAGAGAAATATTTCTCTACTTGTTGGTACCTGTAGCTGTCGATTACAGAACGAATCCTTGAAGTGCGAAAATCTCAGGCAACACATTATGTTTAGCGAGTCAGTAGTTGGGTGTTGTTGCAACTTCCGTCGAAACTGTGGGCTGTTTTCGAAGGCTATCAGCACCATCACTGAAAATAGAAACATATTGTGTGACAAGTTCTTATCAAAGCTAAATTTTTAATGACCTGCTTCAATAATATAGGAAATAAGTCGACGAGCTGCCCTGGTTGTTTCAACTACGCTGAAGAAATTTCACTGGGAATCCCTTACACATCCTCCATACACGCCCGATCCCTCTGCTTGCGATTTCCATATTTTTCGAGTGCTGAAGAAAGACATTCATGTCTATCGATTTGCTGTGGACGGAGAGGTGCAAGCCTGGATCATGTTTCCTTAGGCAACTGTGGACATTTTTCTATGAAGGCATTGACCGTCTTGTCTCACAGTGTGATAAGTGTATTAACAGTTATGGTGACTGCTATTGAAATAACTGACTGTGTACTTACTTTTTTCCATATGTCTCATTTTCATTTGACTGTCCCTTATAAACGGTGATTCAAAAGTCATGTTCCATAGGACTAACAGGGTGAACCAGAATTCCACCGATAAACTTCTAGAGGCGGTAGTATAGACAAAAACAAGAAAAAAACGTCTAGTAAACATGGGCTCTTATGCATACCTTGAGAGCTATGAGCACTTCCTTATCTTCGACACAGTGAAACAAATCTATTCTACTGCAAAATCTCTGCTTTCTATATTTTGAGCCCGCATCTCGTGGTCGTGCGATAGCGTTCTCGCTTCCCACGCCCGGGTTCCCGGGTTCGATTCCCGGCGGGGTCAGGGATTTTCTCTGCCTCGTGATGGCTGGGTGTTGTGTGATGTTCTTAGGTTAGTTAGGTTTAAGTAGTTCTAAGTTCTAGGGGACTGATGACCATAGATGTTAAGTCCCATAGTGCTCAGAGCCATTTGAACCATTTTTTTTCTACATTTTGAGAGGTGGTAGTATGGACCAAAACTAGCAAAAAAGTCCAGTAGACAAGGGCTCTAAAGTCCATATCTTAAGAGCTATGAGCTCTTGTTGAGTAGATGAGAGCCGGGCGGGATTAGCCTAGCGGTCTCAAGCGCTGCAGTCATGGACTGTGCGGCTGGTCCCGGCGGAGGTTTGAGTCCTCCCTCGGGCATGGGTGTGTGTGTTTGTCCATAGGATAATTTAGGTTAAGTAGTGTGTAAGCTTAGGGACTGATGACCTTAGCAGTTAAGTCCCATAAGATTTCACACACATCTGAACATTTTTTGAGTAGATGAGATGTGTTTCGCAGTAGCAGATATAAACAAGCGCTCATAGCTCTTAAGGTACACATTTTAGAGCCCATGTTTACTAGGCTTTTTTTCTTGTATTGGTCCATACTAACACCTCTCAAAGTTTGTCAGTGGAGTCCTGGTTTACCCTATTTCTCCTATGGGACATGATTTTTGAAACACCCTGTATAGAAGGTTTAGTGTTATTAACCTGCTCTATATATTGTAAAAGTAATAAAACTGTTGAAATATTTTTATACAAATTCCACAAGTTTCTTGGCAAAACTTACGTGTAGTTCAACAGTGCAAAATCGTGCAAAATATTTAAACAATATTTCGAAACTAACAAATGTTTCAGATAAGTATCGCTCTTTTTAATGCTTCGAAACTCTAATATTTCGAAGATATCCGTGTTTTCCTTTCAATATATCATCAGCCTTGTTCGAGAGCGGAACGCTAGAGAAATGATTTGAAGGTAGAGACATAGTCTGAAGGTGGTTCGATGACTAGGAGCTTAACTGTGAACTGCAGAGTAGTCATGTAGATATAAATGTAAATAATTCAGACGATTTATAGAAAAGTCGATACATCAATTCTTCATAACATTTTTCCATATCTAGTACAACATTCTTCGACAGGGCTAATTGCGTATAGTGTGTCACAGAGCAAAAATGGTTAAAAAACATACATGACACTATGTGAATTGATTTGAAACAAACTAAGCTGCAAAGCAAGGTGGTGAGTATTTGAAGTATAAGGCGTACATGCGTATTCAAGATAAGAAAAAAAGGAAAAAGTACGCTTTCTGAAACTAAAAGCAACGTTATGTTAACTGTGAAATTAAAACAAAACAATTAAAAAATGAACGTCTATTCGAAAGTTCACGTAAATCCGTGAAATCAAAAGCTGCTACTGGGTAAGAATCAAATTTGTTTTTCCGCTTTTCCGCACCCCACGCTTGGATCGTCCTTGGCATGCTGTCCACACGGTGGCAGACATGTTGCTTCTCAAGCGTGTCCCACACTTTGTATCCCGTCTAGTGTGTCCGAAGGCTTCCAGCGATGACGCCTGTGAGGTTCAGGTGGTACCAAGCGTATTCAGTCGGGTTCATGTCACGAGATACCACAGGTTGATACCTACCTTCTGGAGAATATGTTTACGAGGTGGGTTCAAATGGTTCAAATGGCTCTGAGCACTATGGGACTCAACTGCTGTGGTCATCAGTCCCCTAGAACTTAGAACTACTTAGACCTAACTAACCTAAGGACATCACACACATCCATGCCCGAGGCAGGATTCGAACCTGCGACCGTAGCAGCAGCGCGGCTCCGGACTGGAGCGCCTAGAACCGTACGAGATGGGTTCGAACTCACCGTCGCATGTTGACAGTGGAGTCGGACATGTTGGAGGATCTCGTCCCAATACAGAGCAGTCCTCAAATTGCCATCGATGACAATGACGGACATCAGATATTCGTAAACGACAGCGGCTCAATCCCTGCTGGAACTGTGGGACTGCATGCCTGACATGTGCATTGGCATCTGGCCTCTTCCACACCCTTCTACGACGATCGTAAGACGTCAAAAACTCTTGCACTCATCGATGAAGAGAACTCATTGAAGCTGATCCAGATTCCATTCCAGATGCTACATTGCCTTCCTTCTTCGCTCACCACAATGCTGGGAGGTTTGTACTGTGGTTCACTGTGGATGCCTAGAAGCAATTTGATCGGATGGAGATGTTACCGCATTGTCTGGGTCGAACATCCATCCCAATTGCCTCCAAAAAGGCTGCACATGGTTCTGTTGCATTTCCGTTGCATTTTCCTATAAGCTGTAATTTGGAGGTAGCAGACATGAGGTGGTGTTGCTGAGTGCGGGCGCCCACTGCACAGCAGATTTTCATTCTTTTGGTCTTCTCATGACGACTAAATGTTCAAGTGAGGTCACTGTGGTGTACACTAATTCGGTAGGTGGCTTTCCATTCTGAGTACCCATCTTGCAGTAAAGAGACAATGTGCGAATGCCCTAACCATGAAATGACATGTTGACAGAATGAACAGAATTCACAAGCCAAATTGCCCCGTTCACGCTCTGTCTAACTGAATGGAGAATGCATGTTTACTTTTACCCCCATTATGCTGAGGTGGCTCTACCTAGCGATGTGGTTAGTTAGTTAGCTACGTGTTGCAGAGATCACGGACGACCCCCGGTGAACACCACATATTATTCTTTGTGATCACTTTTGTGCGATCGGTACTTTCTTTCTCAGTGATGTGTTACCCAAAAAATTATACAACAAGACCTTATTATGTGGAAATATGAAAAATATGTCAGAAGGTTGATTCATTTGATTACAAGCCAAGCAATTATATGAAGGACAAAAGTAGCTGCACTTATTGTGTGAGCAGCTCAGTAAATGCTTCTTCCAGTTCAAGTTTTCATCAATATGTACTCTCAAAAATTAGGAACACTCTAACTTGAACAGCAGTCAGTGAACATATTGACTCCTGTTCATGTGCTACATTAACTGTTGGTATGACAATTTCTTGTAGAGAACTGGATATAATGTGTTTTCTCAAAATTTAGGGAGATTCTGTTTTCGAAGAACATAATAATTCCTTGATAAACATTGCTGACCCAACCTTTTGTTGGTTTATCTCTAATGGGATAAAATGTAACATTATAACTGTTTGCAAAAAATACCACTTCTGCTTGTTGAATGTTAAATGGAAGATCATTCGCATTTCGCATATACAGGGTGTTACAAAAAGGTACGGCCAAAATTTCAGGAAACACTCCTCACATACAAATAAAGAAACGATGTTATGTGGACATGTGTCCGGAAACGCTTAATTTCCATGTTAGAGCTCATTTTAGTTTCGTCAGTATGTACTGTACTTCCTCGATTCACCGCCAGTTGGCCCAATTGAAGGAAGGTAATGTTGACTTCGGTGCTTGTGTTGACATGCGACTCATTGCTCTACAGTACTAGAATCAAGCACATCAGTACGTAGCATCAACAGGTTACTGTTCATCACGAACGTAGTTTTGCAGTCAGTGCAATGTTTACAAATGCGGAGTTGGCAGATGCCCATTTGATGTATGGATTGGCACGGGGCAATAGCCGTGGCACAGTACGTTTGTATCGAGACAGATTTCCAGAACGAAGGAGTCCTGACAGGAAGACGTTCGAAGCAATTGATCGGCGTCTTAGGGAGCACGGAACATTCCAGCCTATGACTCGCGATTGGGGAAGACCTAGAACGACGAGGATACCTGCAATGGATGAGGCAATTCTTCGTGCAGTTGACGATAACCCTAATGTCAGCGTCAGAGAAGTTGCTGCTGTACAAGGTAACGTTGACCACGTCACTGTATGAAGAGTGCTACGGAGAACCAGTTGTTTCCGTACCATGTACAGCGTGTGCAGGCACTATCAGCAGCTGATTGGCCTCCACGGGTACACTTCTGCGAATGGTTCATCCAACAATGTGTCAATCCTCATTTCAGTGCAAATGTTCTCTTTACGGATGAGGCTCCATTTCAACGTGATCAAATTGTAAATTTTCACAATCAACATGTGTGGGCTGACGAGAATCCGCACGCAATTGTGCAATCACGTCATCAACACAGATTTTCTGTGAACGTTTGGGAAGGCATTGTTGGTGATGTCTTGATTGGGCCCTATGTTCTTCCACCTACGCTCAATGGAGCACGTTATCATGATTTCATACGGGATACTCTACCTGTGCTGCTAGAACATGTGCCTTTACAAGTACGACACAACATGTGGTTCATGCACGATGGAGTTCCTGCACATTTCAGTCGAAGTGTTCGTACGCTTCTCAACAACAGATTCGGTGACCGATGGATTGGTAGAGGCAGACCAATTCCATGGCCTTCACGCTCTCCTGACTTCAACCCTCTTGACTTTCATTTATGGGGGCATTTGAAAGCTCTTGTCTACGCAACCTCGGTACCAAATGTAGAGACTCTTCGTGTTCGTATTGTGGCCGGCTGTGATACAATACGCCATTCTCCAGGGCTGCACCAGCGCATCAGGGATTCCATGCGACGGAGGGTAACGGAGGACATTTTGAACATTTCCTTTAACGAAGTGTTTGAAGTCACGCTGGTACGTTCTGTTGCTGTGTGTTTCCATTCCGTGATTAAGGTGATTTGAAGAGAAGTAATAAAATGAGCTCTAACATGGAAAGTAAGCGTTTCCGGACACATGTCCACATAACATATTTTCTTTCTTCGTGTGTGAGGAATGTTTCCTGAAAGTTTGGCCGTACCTTTTTGTAACACCCTGTATAAGGAATAGGAGTTGACCAAAAATTGAATCCTGTGGGACTTCCTTTGTGATTTCTCCCACACAATAAAATTTTCTCTCCTTCCCACAATGTTTGCATTATTCAGCACAACGTTCTGCATTCTGTTTGTTTTTATATTATGCTACACCACCCAGTACTACGATCAGTTACAGTTCGGAGAATAAGGGGTCTAGGTAATGCTTCAAATCTTTGGTCTCGGTCTTTAAAGATCTTAGAAATTTTATGTCTCCTGTGAAATGTCATATGCACTTATCGCACCAGTTTCCACAGGTTAAAGGAAAATACAACCACCAGTAACTCAGAAAACGTAATTAAACAGTCATGAAAATTGAGTATGCCTTTGTCACAGAACTACACGAGACCAGTTCCTTCTCAACTGCTCGCCTCGAAATATTGACTCGTTCAGGATATGTTTTGGACGACTTGTCTTAGTTTCCTCATCATGATACTATATGACACGTCGGCATTATAAATAATATATAAAAATACAGTAACAAAAATTAGTCCGTACAAACACACACTCTAGAGCCTAACTTGAACGGCAATGACAGAGCATGGCTTCTGGAAAACCAATATCACATAATAAACACGTAAGCACTTCATGCAATAATAACCATTGTATACAGTGGTGAAGGACCTTCCATATTTTCACTGGCAGAACAGCCAGTGTCAACACTGGTTAAAGTAACACTAGAATAAAGTTGGTTGTATGACTTTGACTTGACTTTTTTTGTTCTTTGATTTCAACTTGTCATTGTCTAATCTCTGACTGCCATTACAATAACAGTGAATACTGTGAAAACGTGTTTTTAGTGGAAGGAAGACGCATTTTGGAGGTTAGCAAGCATTCTTTAACACTTACGCTGCGGCTGACGCTTATAAACGTCACAACAAGCCATGAGCCAGTGCGGCTGACGCGATAAGCGTCAAAACAAGCCACGAGCCAGCGCGGCTGACGCTTATAAGCGTCCGCGTTCACTGTCGGATTACTCAGTATAGTTGCAGCGTCTAAGCTAGCATCAAAGAGTGTAAACTTTTGTTTTGTTTGGTCAGTTATCGAACGCATATTGTTCGTAATGGCGGCTAATGAACCGACACCTGGACCTTCCAATGTGAAAAGGAGCAGGAAAAGTGTTAAACTGACAGAGGAACAGTTACTTAGTGTACTAGACGACAGTGATTTTCCGTGAAGTGAGGACGAGACATATCACGGAGATTATCACTTAGAGGCTGAAGAAGAATTGCAGAGTGATGAAAGCGTGGAAGCACAGCTTTCGAATCTGTTTCGTGACAGTTCCGAATCCGACGATACGGATCACGACGATTGTGTGGAAATCGACGACGAAAAAGAGCCCGACCTGTCACACGGAGATAATCTAGGTGAGTCCTGGCATAAAGAGCCACATAATATGCAGTATCACCCATTTACGAAGGAAGAAGTTTTGCAAATTCACCCCGCTGGCAATTCTCCTAAGGATTTCTTCAGATTATTCGTAACAGACGAATTGTTGCAACTTGTAGTTATCGAAACGAACGATAACGCCGTTAACATATTGCTGAGCGAAAATACAAAAGAGGGATCTAGGGTCTGTAAATGGAAACCTCTAAGTATAGGCGAATTACTGGTTTTCCTGGGTGTTTCGTTACATATGGGTAATGTTAAATATCCGCGATTACAAGACTACTGGAAGAAAGAACCGCTATATGAGTATAGAGGAATAGCAATGAGTATAAGCAGAGACTGGTATTTGATTATATTACGCTCTCTGCATTTTGCAAAACATCCACTTCCAGGAAACCCGAAACCAGACGATCGTTTATATAAGATACTACCTATATTGGACTATTTTAACACGAGAATGTGTCAAGCGTATTACCCGGGAAGATATTTATCAATAGATGAATCAATGATTGTTTGAGGGGAAGACTGTCATTTAGACAATACATAAAAAGCAAACGTAATAAATATGGCATTAAGATGTACATGGTCAACAATCCAGACGGTTTCATAAATAAGTGCGCTGTGTACTCGTGAAGTAGTGGAGATATGGGGGGAAAAGGTCACGCTGAAAAGGTCGTTTTGCATTTGATGGCAGAAAAGCTGCATGTTAGTCATCACATTTACTTGGACAATTATTATAAGTTTTCATTTAGCTACAACTCTGTTGAACCTAAAAACACTTTCCACAGGTACTCTGAAATAAAATAGGAAATATTCCCCCGTCGAATGGAGCTATGATTGGAAAATGGAAGGATCAACGAGAGGTTTCCTACATTTCCACAGAACATCTAAATGTTATGGTGCATGTGACGAATGCGCTCCAGCAAATATTCACGAAACCTTTGCCTATTATTAGGTACAATGCGTGTATGTTTGGTTCAAAATGGCTCTGAGCACTATGCGACTTAACTTCTGAGGTCATCAGTCGTCTAGAACTTAGAACTACTTAAACCTAACTGACCTAAGGACATCACACACATCCATGCCCGAGGCAGGATTCGAACCTGCGACCGTAGCGGTCGCTCGGCTCCAGACTGTAGTGCCTAGAACCGCACGGCCACTCCGGCCGGCTGTATGTTTGGCACTGATAAACAAGATAAGATGTTATCGTATTATTTATGTGAACGAAAGACTATCCGCTGGCCGACAAAACTATTCCTTCATGTCATTGACATGCTAGTTTTCAATTATCTATATCTGTACAACAAATACTCAGGAAATAAAATGACGTTGTACGATTACAGAATGAACATTATAAAGGGCTTCCTTCCATCAATGGACGTTCCACGAAATGTGAGCAAGAAACATCACAAACAAACACACGTTGTGCAAAAGCGGGAAGCTACTGCAGGGAAGAAGCAAATTATGAGGAAGCGGTGTAAGAAGTGCGCGGAACAAGGCAACCGCACTGATACACCATACGAGTGTACAAACCTGGATACTGCTTGAACTGCTGTATAATTTCCCATAAGTGGCAAAAACGCGATAATATCGGGGAAATTCCGATTATCAAAGACAACTTCTTTTATTTCTTTTGACATTGCATGATTTCTTTTTATGACGTGAAAGGTTAGAACTTTTTTTCACGAGTACTCAGAAAGCGAGGTTTTCTTTTGTTTTAAGTCGACTTATTTCTTACTGCGTTGTAGTGTTCACATAATTTTTTTGCGAAAGAATTTGTTGTGCTAAATTTGTTTTAATAGCACCGCAATTGAAGTGATGGGGGACACGAGAGAAGCCTCCGCGTATGGTGTGTTTCGCTTACTAATTTCTACACATCCCGGCGTCCCCTGGGCGTCTATAATAAATGTAGACTGCTAATTCTCTCATACTAAGTGCAAACATGCTACTAAATTGACGACCTCTATCAGAGTCAATCTTAAAAATGCGCATTTGAAGTAAATATAACTCCAAATGAATCCTGTTTCCTTTTTCCTTTTTTTCCTTTGCGTTTGCGTTTTGGAATCCAAATTTTTCCTGAATGCAGTGGATTTGTAGCTTGTTTGAATCGTATTTTTTGTTAGATAATCAACAAATCACGAACAGTTCAATGACACCTGTGACCTCTAAAGGTGTCAGACAGCAAACAGACTTTAAAACATGACCACAATACAGTCGAAGCTTATTTGAAGTAATGCATCTAAGGTGTCATCATTAAATCAGTATAGAAGATGATCCTACATATCTTACAAGGTCTTGAAGTCAGCCTGTAGCGCAGTGTGCTTAGGAGCGTCGGCTCCGAGCGATACCTGCCGTTTCAGAATGTTACCGGCCCGCACTCGAGCATTACCGGCCCGCACTCGCACGTTGCCGGGCCGCACAGGAGAGTTGCGCGCCTGCACCGATGCCGCAGCGAAAGCGTTAAGCAAATAATGTGGTTATTACTAAATTTTCTATTTTTAAAAGGAAAATTATGTGTGTTGTGAGTTAGACTAATATAATCTCAAAAGCTGTGTCTTCGTTCAATTCAGATTTACTAGGTTCGGATCAGTATTAAAAATCACTTGTTGTTTCGAAGGTGTTGATGTTTCCGGCAATGATTTCTATGTACACTCCATACGTAAAACTGCCAATGTTGTCACGTTTACACCTTCTACGTCTGGACGCGATGCAACTAATTTAACAAAAGGAAAGGAATTCAACTCTCTGTCAAATACAAACATCTGCACGACAAAACTGCGTCTGAAACTACTAGTTCTGCACGTTCATTGTTTTCAGACATTGAGTCTGAATGTATTCCGACGGCAAGTTACAATTATTCTGATTTTGCGATTTTAGCATGCAACAATAAACAAGGTTAAGTGAAAACGGCGTGTTACTGAAATTAATGACAATGCTACGTGTATTAATCGATATGTAGAGTACCTACCGGGTGAAACTAATGATGAATATTGTTACAGCGTGAAAATTAAAATTTATTTGAGTTTTGAAGAGTTTTCTCGTGTCTTTCTACAAGCTAATGGAACAGATGGGTAAAATTATAAAGGGAAGAAGTGTACAAGAATGCGAACATCTGACCCAGCGAAATGGGCTCGTAATATCTGAAAAAATGCAAGATACAAGGAAAGCAATACATTTCGAGAACAAGAGTACAACAGCTGGGTAAGTGTGGGAGAAAACGCTTTGAGAAATGGAGCTTTATAAACTATCGAGCGAGGTACAAAATCAACAAATAGTATGTTCTGTGCGGGAATACCCTAAGAAAATTGTTCATTTAAGAGAAGGGAATACAGCAGGTTCACTCAGATGTCACTTTTCAAGAAAATTTTTCTTGCAACAATCTAGTCTGGAAACAATACGGGTGTGCCAGACAATGTATCCAAAGACATATGGTTCGACCACAATGAAAGTTCGAGTCCTTGTTGAAAAGAAACGTACTGGTAACGTGGCATTTGTCATGAAGGCGGTAGAGTAATACAATGCAAACAATCCGTACACCATTAGACGCAAAACAAAGAATTATGAATCACATAGCCATGTTTCCTGCTTGTTGCAGTCATTATTCATTATTATATAGAAAAGGAAAAAACAAACAATGGCGGACGAAATTCTAGTTAAGAAAAGCGGTAGAGAACTTTTAGATAATAGCATTTATAATCATGTTTATCAGAGCCATACAGGCTGCCCGAGAATTGTTGCGACAAACTTCTAGGGGAGGTGGGGCACATCATAAGAATTGAGAACCTCATAATAGCCCATGGCCACAGATGTTAGGGGTAAGCGGTAGCAGAGGTCGTAGATTGGAAAGGGAACAAAAGAAGGAATCATTTGAAACATTCATTGAACATAATGAGTAAACATGGCGTATGAGATGAATACAGCTCTAATGTTACAACAGATGCTCGCAGTTCGCATCTTCAGACGCCACGCTTGCCTGGTACCGACGGATCATTGATTGCCGGGCTCTGTCAAACACACCTGTAGCAGCTGCGCAGACGATTCTTGCGACGAGATCTATTTCATACGTCACAGGATCGCGATACATGGCAGATTCCATGACTCTCCACAGCAAGAAATCAAAATTCGATAAATCCGGTGAGCGCGGGGCCAGAGAACCGGTCCACCACACGCAATCCATCGATGCGGGAATGATCTGTTCAAATGCCTACGAATAGCCTCTTCAAAATGAGCAGGCGTCCTATCATGTTGGAACCACATGCTGAGCCTCACATTTGCTGGAACATATTCAAGGAGATCGATAAGAACCTGTTCCAGAAAGTTTTGATGACTCGCGGGATGGTAAAAGTACGGCCTGACTAAGCAGTCGCTAGCCAAACCCGCCCGCACATTTACTGTAAAGCGATGTTGTTCCACGTGGTGCCGCATGCCGTGGGGGTTACCTGGTGCCCATAAACGCTCATTGCGGTCATTGAGTACTCCATTCCTAGTAGATGTGGCCCCATCAGTGAACAAAACGTGAGCTGGGAAATGCCTATCTCGGCCACTTTGTTGGAGAAACCACTGTGCGAAAGGTACACGTGCAGAATGATCATCGGGGTGCACTAACTGTACCCTTTGGAGATGAAAGGCGTGTAATGACTCGGCGTTCAAAACGCGCTGGACACTGCTACGAGACATTCTTACGTCCAAGACAACGGTATTCAACACACTTTCTTCGCTAACGACGCTTAGCCGCGCGGTCTCAGGCGACTTGCCACGGTTCGAGCGGCTCTCTCCGTCGGAGGTTCGAGTCCGCCCTCGGCCATGGGTTTGTGTGTTGTCCTTAGCGGAAATTAGTTTCAGTTAGATTAAGTAGTGTGTAAGCCTAGGGGCCGATGATTTCAGCAGTTTGGTCCCATAGGAACTTACCACAAATTCCCTAACGACAGATCGTGCCGATCATGACCTGCTCTCACTAACCCTGCCACTCCTTATCCCTCGCAATATCGAGGACGGGTGGTACCCTATGCCTAACTTTTGAAAGTATTGTAATCTAGTCATGTACTTACTATTTTTAAATTATGAAAATAATATTTATTGTTTTTAATGGCTTGTTATACCAGATTTCGTAATTTGTTTTTAAGTATTCGGTAAACGTAATCCAAAAATTTAATCCTTGGTAGTCAAAGTGACTTTCCACAATATTCATACTTGCTGGTTTAGGACCGTTCTTACACATCTACATATCTTTAAAAAATATGTTGCTAATAAAACTCAAAAAGCAGTTGACGAGATATGTATTTTTAAAAAATTTTTGTTGTGGTCATAAAGCTCCCTTTCTCTCTGTGTACTCATTACGGAAAATGCGTTGATATTGCTAAGATAGTGCTGAAAAATATTTTCAGGATGTGGACCATATTTATAGATCAGCACCTATATAAAAAGGATATATATAAATAGAATATTGTTAACAAAAGTTAACAACAATTAACAATTTTTTGTGGTGGGCATAAAAAATAACCCCCCCCCCCTTTGGTAGTAAGTGTTGTGAAAATGTATTTTTATTGCCAGGGTTAATGACTCGTACTCGCAAAAATTTCGATGCAGTCGTGCAAACAAACCGGGGTGCTGCTAATGTCTGCCTGGGAACCGTTCTCGAAAAGTGCTCGCTCAATGTACTCAGCTATTTCATACATCACGCGCATGTCTGCAAGGTCACCGTTCGTATACCGATCCATGCTCCTCTTACGCTGGCTAGTGCTCGAATGAGGAAATCCTGACGTTCCCCTCCAATACTCTCGTGTACATCACCACCTAGTGGCGTTCCCCTCCAGTACTCTCATGTATAGTACCACACATCGGCGTACGACGTCTGCGGCCATGGATTTCTGTGTAGTTCTCAAACCTTACGATGTGCCCCGCATCCCCTAGAAGTTTGTCGCAACATACCCTGTATATGAAATTGCAGAATGAAGTATTAACAGTGTTAATGACACTGAAACTTCTATCTAAATTTCAATGCTCGACTCCCACAAACGAAGTTTTTTTGGCATTTGTTGTTCTTGCATTAATTGCTTCAAAGTCTTTGAGAGATACGTCTAGTGGTGACGTATCACGTCATGGGGACCAAGTTTTGTTAGAGAGAAGATGTTCGCTGACGGTTCCCGACAACGCTAGGCGTCCTTTTGCATTGGATATACCCCTGAGAGGCGGCAGGACGCAGTCAGTCTGTGACGCTCCTGCGCAGTGTATGTTGCCTACAATCCAGTCAACTGCTCCACATGAAAGACGGTAGTCCGATCCAATTAAAATTTCCGATTCGCTGCTAGCTATCTTTCTCCGCTTAGAGACACGCATTCTTATGGTTTTCTTGTTGAAAATCACTCTGTCAATTTATTGGGGTAAATAGTATGTTCCATACCTGGTTAGTAGCTCCAGCCAGTTTGGTGAAAACAAGTCGTTCCAGGGCCGACGATTACTGAAGGATGCCTGGCGTCCCTGGGAAGCGTCATGGATCATTTTGTCTCTGTCGGAGATTGTAGGACGTTATCTACCACCCACAAACGTATGTCGCAAGGACTTTGAAACACCCTGTATATATTTGAGTTCGTAGGGTTTCCCGGCGTATTAAGTCTCGAAAATCTCCTAGGATTTTTTGTCGGATCCTAAAATCAACATGATCAATTTTTGCGGCGATCCAAATGTCCGTCATCTTCAGTAGAACGCTGCTGCTGAGTCCCGCTGAAAACTCATGCCAAGGCGGTAGATCGTCGTCCTATACAGGTCTCCGTACCGTACTAGGCACTTGCGCCGGTCATCACCGTTGCTGCGCTGGAAGACAGGGCAGGTGGCGCCGTCCTTACAAGGGAACCTCCCCATCGCACCCCCCTCAGGTTTAATTGTAAGTTGGCACAGTGGATAGGCCTTGAAAAACTGAACACGGATCAATCGAGAAAACAGGAAGAAGTTGTGTGGAACTATGAAAAAAATAGGCAAAATACACAAACTGAGTAGCCCATGCGCAAGGCAGGCAACATCAAGGATAAGTTGAACTCAGGAGCACCGTGGTCCCGTGGTTAGCGTGAGCAGCTGCGGAACGAAAGGTCCTTGGTTCAAGTCTCCCCTCAAGCGAAAAATTTTTCTTTATTTTAGCAAAGTTATGATCTATCCATTCGTTCATTGACGTCTCTGTTCACTGTAATAAGTTTAGTGTCTGTGTTTTGCGGCCGCACCGCAAAACCGTGCGATTAGTAGACGAAAGGACGTGCCTCTCCAATGGGAACCGAAAACTTTTGATCGCAAGGTCATAGGTCAACCGAATCCTCCACAGAAAAACACGTCTGATATATTCTATACGACACTGGTGACGGCATGTGCGTCACATGACAGGAATATGTTGTCGACCCACCTAACTTGTACACTTGGCGAATGGGTAAAAAGATTCTTCTTCGTTGCCCGATTTAGGTTTTCTTGTGGATGTGATAATTACTCTCAAAAAAGTGATGAAAACATAAGAGTTTGTCACATAAACTGCAACAAATGAATCCAAAAGTCTCACACTCGCACACTTTTCCCTGTGCTCTGTCAGAACATATGTTTTTTACGTTTTCAAATTTTTCCGTGTGTAGACCGTCAAATCCTGCATATGTCCAAGCAAATCTGAACATGTCCTGGAATTTTGGAGAGCGAAGTTGATTATGTGTGATTGCCTGAACTTTCATAAGTCTGAAAATAAAAAATTAAACTTTTTGCTCAAAGGAAGACTTGAACCAAGCACCTCTAGCTCCGCAGCTGCTCACGCTAACCACGGCACCACGGCGCTCCTGTGTTCTGTCGGTCCTTTATGTTGCATATCCTGCACATAGACTACTCATTTTGTATATTTTTCTTATTTTTTCATAGTTCCACACAACTTCTTCCTGTTTTCTCGATTGATCTGTGTTCAGTTTTTCAAGGTCTATTCACTGTGGCAACCTATAGCTAAATCTGAGGGGGGTGCGATGGGGAGGTTCCCTTGTTAGTAGAACACCGGCGGCAACGTTACATCGCACTCAAAGACTATTTTCAAACACTCCGAGATTGGACCACCCTCGGCGGTGCATTAAGGCGAGCATAGTATCATCCCTTATGGTGGGGACACGTAGTTTAAAACTGGAAAAATTTTAAGGAGTTTTAACATTAAGAGTATGTTCCGTCTACGTTCCAAGATTAGGCCACTACTCGGCTCTGTTAAAGATGATTTGGGACTTAGGAAGCCGGGCATATATAAAATTCCGTGTCAGTGAGGAAAGGCTCATATTGGACGTTGGATACGCACAGTTCAGGACAGGAACGTGGAACATGCTCGTCATACGAGGCCACAATAGCCGGAAAAATCGTGGGTAGCGGAACACTCGTTAAACGAGATACACAGGATGAAATCTGACGAGACTGTGATAGTTGCCAACACTTCTGGTTTTTGGAACAGTGTTTATAAAGAGACAGTTGAAATTAGTTTGGCAGACAACTTGATTAATAGAGATAATGGTCTTACTCTCAGCAGGACGTGGAACATTGTACTATCATGCATCAAAACAGAACGTTCTTCGGTGCGGCAAGCCCGAGAGTTTTAAAATAGTCTTTGAGTGCGATGTATCGTTGCCGCCGGTATTCAACTAAGGGCGGTGCCACCGGCCCAGTCCTGGAGGGCAATAACTGTTATGGAGGGCGCAAGCGCCGTGTACGATAGAGAGACCTACACTATGTAATCAAAAGTATCCGGACACCCACAAAAACATACGATTTTCATATTAGGTGTATTGTGCTGCCACCTACTGCCAGGTACTCCATATCAGCGACCTCAGTAGTCATTAGACATCGTGAGAGAGCAGAATGGGGCGCTCCGCGGAACTCACGGACTTCGAACATGGTCAGGCGACTGAGTGTCACTTGTGTAATACGTCTGTACGCGAGATTTCCACACCCATAAACATCCCTATGTCCACTGTTTCCGGTGTTATAATGAAATTGAAAAGTGAAGGGACACGTAAAGCACAAAATCGTACAGGTCGACCTCATCTGTTGACAGACAGAGACCGCCGACAGTTGAAGAGGGTCGTAATGTGTAATATGCAGACGTCTATCCAGACTATCACACAGGAATTCCAAACGGCATCAGTATCCACTGCAAGTAATATGACAGTTAGGCGGGAGGTGAGAAAACTTGGATTTCGTGGTCGAGCAGCTGCTCATAAGCCACACATCAAGCCGCCGAAAACCAAACGACGCCTCGCTTGGTGTAAGGAGCGTAAGCATTGGACGATTGAACAGTGAAAAAAAGTTGTGTGGAGTGACGAATCACGGTACACAAAAAATGGCTCTGAGCACTATGGGACTTAACATCGATTGTCATCAGTCCCCTAGAACTACTTAAACCTAACTAACCTAAGGACAGCACACAACACCCAGCCATCACGAGGCAGAGAAAATCTCTGACCCCGCCGGGAATCGAACCCGGGAACCCGGGCGTGGGAAGCGAGAACGCTACCGCACGACCACGAGATGCGGGCCACGGTACAGAATGTGACGATCCGATGGCGGGGTGTGGGTATGGCGAATCCCCGGCGAACGTCATCTGCCAGCGTGTGTAGTGCCAACAGTAAAATTCGGAGGCGGTGGTGTTATGGTGTGGTCGTGTTTTTCATGGAGGGAGCTTGCACCCTTCGTTGATTTGCGTGGCACTATCAAAGCACAGTCCTACATCGATGTTTTAAGAATCTTCTTGCTTCCCACTGTTGAAGAGCAATTCGGGGATGGCGGTTGCACCTTTCAGCACGATCGAGCACCTGTTCATAATGCACGGCCTGTGGCGGAATGGTTACACGACAATAACATCCCTTTAATGGACTCGCCTGCTCAGAGTCCTGACTTCAATCCTATAGAACACTTTTGGGATGTTTTGGAACGCCGACTTCGTGCCAGGCCTCACCGACCGACATCAGTACCCCTCCCCAGCGCAGCACTCCGTGAAGAATGGGCTGATATTTCCCAAGAAATCTTCCAGCACCTGATTGAACGTATGCCTGCGAGAGTAGAAGCCGTCATTAAGGCTAAGGGTGGGCCAAAACTATGCTGAATTCCAGCATTACCAATGGAGGGCGCCACGAGCTTGTACGACATTTTCAGCCAGGTGTCCGGATACTTTTGATCACATAGTGTATGTTGGTTTCCAGAGGGGCGCAGCAGCAGAAGTGTTCTCCTGAAGATGGCTGACAGTTAGATAGCCGAAATATTTAATCATGCTGATTTTAGGATCTGGCACCAAATCCGAGGAGATTTCCAAGACTTCAAGAATCCATCATGTCCGTCGGAATACGTCAGTATAAAAGGAGGCAGGGAGTATTGCGTTATCAGTAGAAAAGCAGCAATTGCACAATGGGTCGGTTTGCAGAGGTCAGTGACTTCAAACGTGAATTAGTCATTGGATGTCACCTGACAAGGGAACCTCCCCAACGCACCCCCCTCAGATTTAGTTATAAGCTGGCACAGTGGATAGGCCTTGAAAAACTGAACACATACCATCGAGAAAACAGGAAGAAGTTGTGTGGAACTATGAAAAAAAAAAGCAAAATGTACAAACTGAGTAGTCCATGTGTAAGATAGGCAACATCAAGGAGAATGTGAGCTCTGGAGCACCGTGGTCCCGTGGTTAGCGTGAGCAGCTGCGGAATGAAAGGTCCTTGGTTCAAGTCTTCCCTCGAGTGAAAAAGGCAAATTTTTTGTTTTCAGACAACTATTATCTGTCCGTCCGTCCGTCCGATGCGATCACTTTTTTGGGAGTGATTATCACATCCACAAGAAAACCTAAATCGGGCAAGGCAGAAGAATCTTTTTACCCATTCGCCAAGTGTACAAGTTAGGTGGGTCGACAACATATTCCTGTCATGCGACGCACATGCCGTCACCAGTGTCGTATAGAATATATCAGACGTGTTTTTCTGTGGAGGAATCGGTTGACCTATGACCTTGCGATCAAATGTTTTCGGTTCCCATTGGAGAGGCACGTTCTTTCGTCTACTAATCGCATGGTTTTGCGGTGCACTCGCAAAACACAGACACTAAACTTATTACAGTGAACAGAGGCGTCAATGAACGAACGGAAAGATCATAACTTTGCGAAAATAAAATTTTCACTCGAGGGAAGACTTGAAGCAAGAACGTCTCGTTCCGCAGCTGCTCACGCTAACCACGGGGCCACGGCGCTCCTGCAGTGAGAGTAACCTTGATGTTGCCTGTCTTACACATGGACTACTCAGTTTGTATATTTTGCTTATTTTTTCATAGTTCCACACAACTTCTTCCTGTTTTCTCGATTGATCCGTGTTCAGTTTTTCAAGGCCTATCCACTGTGCCAACTTATAACTAAATCTGAGAGGGGTGCGATGGGGTGGTTCCCTTGTGAGTAACAAATCCATCAGGGACTATTGAACCATTGTAAAGCTGGTCAAATAGACTTTCGGTGATGTTATTGTGAAGTGGAAATGCTAAGGAACCTTCACAGCTAAATTAAGAGCAGGCAGACCTCATGCACTGGTGAACAGGGACAATTTTAGCATTGTGGAGGGTTATTCTAAGAAAGCGCATGAAATCAGCGGAAGGAATCAGTCATGAGTTACAAACTGCTACCAGCGGCCCAGCTAGCACAATGACCTTGCATAGGTGGTTAAAAAGAAAGGAGTACAATGGTCGAGCAACTCGTCATAAGCCACGCATTTCTGTAGCGAATGATAAGCAACTCCTGAGGTGATGTAAAGAGTACCGCAATTGGACAGTACATTACTGGAAACGAGTGATTTGGTGTGATGTATCACCATACACTCTGAGAAATCGGGTGGAAGGGTTTGGGTTTGGCGAATTCCTGGAGAACGTTACCTGTCCTCATCCGTAGCGCCAACAGTGAAGTACAAAGGAGATGGCGTTACACTATGGGGATGTTTTTCGTGGATAGGGTGTGGTCCCCATATTGCGCTTCAGAAATCGCTAAATGCGAGAGTATACGAACACATTTTACGGTATTTTGTACTGCGTAATATAGGGGAACTGTTGGGAGACGATGACTGTATGAGGCAGTGCACAGTGTCATGTAGCAGCATCTGTGAGGCAATGGTTTGTGGACAATGTAACATTTCTGAAATGGATTGGCCTGCTTATAGTCCCGACCTAAACTCAACAGAATACTTTTGGGATAAGTTAGAACGCCGACTTCACGCCAGACCGCAGCGTCCAACACCACAACCTTCTCTGGTTTAAGCTTTGGAGGGAGAATGGGCTGCCATTCCTCCGCAGACACCCAGACACATCGCTGAAAATGTCTCCCGCAGCGTTCAAGTCGCAATAAACACGGAAGGTGGACTCACCCCATACTGATGTCCGCTAGTAACTGTCCGGATATTTTTGATCGCACAGTGTATTTTATCTACCTTTTTTAATGCTACATATCAGCTAGTATGATTATAAAATCATCAAAAGGACAAGTGAAGTATTACTACTGCTACCACTACTTTGTTGGTTTCTTAGCTGACATCCTTCAGGTTTCCATGCAAAACCTGCACCTTTATCTAAAAGAGGGTGGACTGAACTTGGATTTTCAAAAAATGCGCGGCACTTCTCATAAACAAAACAAATTGATTAATAGAAAGATGTCCTGACGCATCAGTTGCAATACCATTCAACACATATCGCATCGAATCTGAGCTTCCGATGATTAATATCGCCAATATTTCTTACACACTAAATTTCATGTGGTACAGTTATTTAAATAAACGTTGCATGTCATAGAAATGCCTACAGGAAAGAACAATAAAATAATCGAAATTCTTAAAAAAACGCAACTGAAAATAACTGGGAAGTCTGAATGAGACAGCAAGACTGTATTTACATGAGGGAAAACATAGCGGCGAAAGTAATACCAGAAAATGTGATACCACTATGGCTAAATGTAGCAAGGTGGACAATAGTGGCCAGTCAAATGTTCAAATTTGTGTGAAATCTTATAGGACTTAACTGCTGAGGTCATCAGTCCCAAAGCTTACACACTACTTGACCTAAATTATCCTAAGGACAAACACACACACCCATGCCCGAGGGAGGACTCGGACCTCCGCCGGGACCAGCCGCACAGTCCATGAAGTGGCCAGTCCTTAGCTTTACTACACTCCTGGAAATGGAAAAAAGAACACATTGACACCGGTGTGTCAGACCCACCATACTTGCTCCGGACACTGCGAGAGGGCTGTACAAGCAATGATCACACGCACGGCACAGCGGACACACCAGGAACCGCGGTGTTGGCCGTCGAATGGCGCTAGCTGCGCAGCATTTGTGCACCGCCGCCATCAGTGTCAGCCAGTTTGCCGTGGCATACGGAGCTCCATCGCAGTCTTTAACACTGGTAGCATGCCGTGACAGCGTGGACGTGAACCGTATGTGCAGTTGACGGACTTTGAGCGAGGGCGTATAGTGGGCATGCGGGAGGCCGGGTGGACGTACCGCCGAATTGCTCAACACGTGGGGCGTGAGGTCTCCACAGTACATCGATGTTGTCGCCAGTGGTCGGCGGAAGGTGCACGTGCCCGTCGACCTGGGACCGGACTGCAGCGACGCACGGATGCACGCCAAGACCGTAGGATCCTACGCAGTGCCGTACGGGACCGCACCGCCACTTCCCAGCAAATTAGGGACACTGTTGCTCCTGGGGTATCGGCGAGGACCATTCGCAACCGTCTCCATGAAGCTGGGCTACGGTCCCGCACACCGTTAGGCCGTCTTCCGCTCACGCCCCAACATCGTGCAGCCCGCCTCCAGTGGTGTCGCGACAGGCGTGAATGGAGGGACGAATGGAGACGTGTCGTCTTCAGCGATGAGAGTCGCTTCTGCCTTGGTGCCAATGATGGTCGTATGCGTGTTTGGCGCCGTGCAGGTGAGCGCCACAATCAGGACTGCATACGACCGAGGCACACAGGGCCAACACCCGGCATCATGGTGTGGGGAGCGATCTCCTACACTGGCCGTACACCACTGGTGATCGTCGAGGGGACACTGAATAGTGCACGGTACATCCAAACCGTCATCGAACCCATCGTTCTACCATTCCTAGACCGGCAAGGGAACTTGCTGTTCCAACAGGACAATGCACGTCCGCATGTATCCCGTGCCACCCAACGTGCTCTAGAAGGTGTAAGTCAACTACCCTGGCCAGCAAGATCTCCGGATCTGTCCCCCATTGAGCATGTTTGGGACTGGATGAAGCGTCGTCTCACGCGGTCTGCACGTCCAGCACGAACGCTGGTCCAACTGAGGCGCCAGGTGGAAATGGCATGGCAAGCCGTTCCACAGGACTACATCCAGCATCTCTACGATCGTCTCCATGGGAGAATAGCAGCCTGCATTGCTGCGAAAGGTGGATATACACTGTACTAGTGCCGACATTGTGCATGCTCTGTTGCCTGTGTCTATGTGCCTGTGGTTCTGTCAGTGTAATCATGTGATGTATCTGACCCCAGGAATGTGTCAATAAAGTTTCCCCTTCCTGGGACAATGAATTCACGGTGTTCTTATTTCAATTTCCAGGAGTGTATATTCAGTTAACTTCGTCCTGTCCATGCGTAATATTTACTACGGAGGACACCATCGAACACAGTTTTATATGCCCAAAATTTATCACGGTATGGGACACAAGAAGAAACATGCTACAGTTAACCAATAAAACAGATAAGAGCAAAATACAGGTTTCTAACGCCATAAATCCGGAGAGGAAATCCTTCCAAAACATAAAAATGTACCAATAGGTATCTTAACGCATATACACCGACGGTAAAAAAAATCGCAACACCAAGAAGGAGTTATGCGACATAAACGAAGGTTTGTAGACGAGTTTCTACATCTGAAAGATGATGTCTACCCATATTTCTCGCCAGTCGCCAAAAGTGGCGCTATGAGGATGCACATCAGGTTTGCTTTAAATCATGCTGGAAAATTCATGAGCGTTAGTTACCCTTGAGATTCGACTTGGTGAGTTGATGTTGGTCAAGAATGTCTTTAAGGCGACAAAGACTCCCTTATCAGAACCTCACTGAGTTTGAACGAAGTCGTGTGACAGGGCTACGAGAAGCTGGATCTTCCTTCTACGATATTACAAAAAGACTTGGCAGAAACGTAGCCACTGTACATGATTGCTGGCAGCGGTGGTCACGAGAGTGCACAGTCGCAATAAGACCGGGCTCCAGTGGCCACGAAGCACTACCGACAGCGAATATCATCGTGATCGGCGTATGGCGCTGGCGCATAGTACTGCATCTGCAGCAGCAAACTGAGCAGCAATTGGCACCACAGTGACACAACAATCTGTTGCAAACCGGTTACTTCAAGGACAGCTCCGAGCCAGGTGGCCTATAGCGAGGACCCCACCGCCATTTGTAGCTGAAGTGGTGTCAAGCGAGAGCTCATTGGAGGGCAGAGTGCAGGTCTGTTGAGTTTTCTGATGAAAGCTGATTCTGCCTCAGTGCCAGTGATGGCCGTGTGTTGGTTAGGAGTAGGCCAGTTGAAAACCCGCAACCAACTTGTCTGCACGCTACACACTGGACCTATTCCTGGAATTATGGTCTGGTGTGCGATTTTATGTGACAGCAGGAGCACTTCCGTCGTTATCCCACGCACCCCGACTCCAAATCTGTACATCAACCAGATGATTCGACCTGTTGTACTGTTATTCATGAACAGCATTCTAAGGGGTGTTTTCCAACAGGATAACGCTCGTCTACATACCGCTGTTGTAACCCAACACGCTGTAGAGAGTGTCGATATTTTGCCTTGACTGCTCGATCACCAGATCTGTCTCTAATGGAGCACATATGGGACATCTTCTGGAGACAACTTCAGTGTCATTCACAAACAGCATTAACCGTCCCTGTATTGACCGACCATGTGCAACAGACGTGGAACTCCATCCCACAAACGGGCATCCGGCATCTGAACAACACAATGCATGCACGTTTGCATGCTTGCATTCAACATACTATTAATGTACCATCATTTTACGTTTGCAACGGCTTATCTTGCTCTTAGATTAACCTGTGATCTTGCAATGTTAATCGCTTAAATATAATACCTAGATAAATGTAATTTCGAAACTTTATTACTCTACATTAATTATATTTTGGTGTTGCGACTTTTTTACGTCAGTGTATGACACACACTGTTTGCTGTAAAAGTAGCACACAAAATACTACGTCTGACTTATACAGGGTGACCCGAGCACCATCGAAAAGATTTCGAATATTTTTCTGCGATATTTTCTGTGTATATTGTTAAAAGGGACCCGAGGTCTCCATTGACTAATTGCATTTAGGTTGATTTTTTACCCCACTTATCTTTGGATCTGTACTGGACTCAAAAGATCTGCACAACAGTGTAGATATCTTGTCGACAATATGTGCCGTATGTCTTGTTTGTTTCCAAACTTGTTCCATTTACTCACGGTACTTGTTCCTAACAACAGTAATGCCCACTTTACTCCACGACTCAAGCGCACACATTCAGTAATTCTTAGCGTCCGTCTCGGATTTGTTTTGCCATCACTGTTAGTTATATGTCAACAGTGACACACACAAGCATGAACACTTCTACTCGCGAGTAGTTTGCCGATATGTACGTCGTGTAGGGGTTCAATGACAGCAATGGAAGAACGCATAACGACGTTAAGCAGAGCTGCTCCCGCGGCGACGACAGCCATATCACAGTACTTTGGGTTGTAGCACTACTCTGTGTTCTATGCTGCACGTGTTGGTGTTTGCACCTCACAAGCTTTTTCACTGTTCTTAAGGTATTTTCACAGAAACAAATTATACTGGCGCGAATGCACTGTTAACGCCATCGGAGAACACGGGTCTTTTATACTAAAATATTTAAAAATTATCCCTGAAAAACTGCCGAAGTTCTGTCTGTGGAGTTTTGGTTCATGATGTATATATGAGGTGAATATGCAAAAGAAAAAAAGTCTATCATAATACAGGACATTGTATGCCAATTTCCTGAAAATTCCTATAATATTCCAATATAAGAGGAAGGGACGTCAGATGTTAATGTCCTGTCGTCAATGAGCTCATTGAAGAAAGAGCTCGGCTTGTGGAAGAAAATCGGCCGTCTCCTTTCCAAAGGAACCATCCTAGAATTTGTCTTGAACGATTTATGGGAGCCACGGGAAGCCTAAACCTGGAAGGCCAACGGGCATGTTAAGCGCCATTCACCTGAATGTGATTCGAGTGTTCTTGCCACTGCACCGTCTCGCTCGGTTATACAGGAACAAAATCACGATTTAGAAACACAGGCTCACTATAAAAACGCAAATCTGCTTGATTGGACTTTCGAGACATCAAGGAGGCACTTTCTTTTTTAATTTACTAATATTTGAGAACGAACTTGTTTACTTCTCTTGGGAAATGAACTTCATTTAATGCACTTGCTAAAGTCTTAAGAAAAACTTATAGTCAGCACGGCGTTTATTTTAATCATGTCCGCCGCGAAGACACCTTTACCCCTATCGTTTGTGAAGTGTCAGACATTTATCTCATAATATGTAATTTAAATGACAAGGTTTTTTCACTTTTTAACCCTTTTACTTTTTATGTTTATCCCCCTACAAATGGCTTTCATATCTTGAGAACAGAAACGGAACTAACTTCCGTAAATTTTTTTTAGCGGTTAATGTAAAACAAAAACGATAAAGACGAGCAGAAGAAAAAGAAGAAGAAATAGTATGCATTAATTTATTTATTATTTTATTTAAATACTTCTTTTTCTAAAATCGAATAATTTATTCTGCCAGAATAATTATTTAATTTCGTAAAAAGAAGAGGTTTTTCGTAACTTTGAATCACAGAAAAGAAAAGAGAATGAAACAGCAGTAGGCCATAAAGGCAGAATTTGGGGATTGTAAATTACAAAAATAGAGAGACATAAAAAAGAAAAACTATACGCTGTATACTGGAGTTCGATTTACAGTAGTGCTGAAAGCTTTTCGTTGTTGAGAGGGTTGGGGAGGGGGAGGGGGATATTACACTTTCCTCCGTTAAGACAAATTAAGAGCAACCTGAATTTGTTACATAGATTATTTATACGACTTTTATACTTTGTCTGTTTTGAATATGACAAAATGATGGGGACACTGACTTAAATCGAATAAGAGTGGTTATATTAGTCTTGAATAATACATACCTAAGTAGTTTCGTATATTTCAATTTATTTAGCTGCTCTTGGCCACGCTACAAGTTAATAAAAAAAATCGTCTATCAAACTGAAGAAGCTTCGCGGAAGAAATGATTTTAGGCTAGATTTAAAATTTGCTTTGCTAACTGCCAGACATTTTATGTTATTGAACAAACGATGAAAGATATTTATAGGTGCATATTGCACTCATATCTGAGATCTTGGCAGCTTATATAATGAGTAATAAGTATTGTTTGCGAGTGTAACAGAAAAAGAAATGACTAGTAGTGGTACAAGGTCCCCTCTGCCACGCACCATACGGGGATTGCGGAACATGTATGTAAATGTAGATGGAGATAGAGAAGTAGATTTCTCTCATCTAGTGTTGTAGCTGAGGACATCAATATCAGTGAGAAGTGTAGTGGCTCTGGTTTGATAAAGTTATAATTAATGGTCTCTAGAGCAGTAGAGCACTATGTTGTCCACATGTGCTACACACCGTTGACAGCTTATACAGCAACCAGCCATCGGTCAGCAGGTTGTGACCCATATTGCCTGATCGCACAGTCCTAAATAAAGTTAGGTATACAAATACAGTTAATATTACTACTACACCTTCCCTCGTATGATTTTGTTTTGTTGCAAAAAGTGAAAACTCTGCTTCAAGGTCGGTAATTTCTAAGAATGAATAACTGTAGAAGTGGCATGATAAATGTACCTGGCTGTCAGAGGCTAGCATGAAAAGAAAATAGTTTGGTGAGTGGTTCTGAAGGATAAATAATGTAGTGGAAAATATTTTTAAAAGTGCGATAAACTGGGTCCTGAAGGAGGAGCCTCATAGAACTCCCTCTGACAGAACACGAGAGCAGCATGAGTTATGGAAAATATCACAGTGCAAGAGAACGGAAATCATCAAATTAATCTTGGCAGAATTTATTATCCTTTGTTTAATTTGTCTGAACCCATAAAAACGGAAAAAATATTATCTGCCCTATATTTAAGAAAAGAGGCAACATTTACCATACGCCTCTGTTCGTTGTTATATTTAATAGATGAAGTTACACTGAGATGACAAAGATCAGAGGATACCTCCTAATATCGAGTCGGACTCCTTCTTTTCTCTGCCTCGTGATGACTGGGTGTTGTGTGCTGTCCTTAGGTTAGTTAGGTTTAAGTAGTTCTAAGTTCTAGGGGACTGATGACCATAGATGTTACGTCCCGTAGTGCTCAGAGCCATTTGAACCATTTTTTGGACCCCTTCTGCCAAGCGTAGAGCAGCAACTCGACGCGGCATGGACTCAACAAGTCGTTGCAAGTCCCTGTAGAAATATTGAGCCATGCTGCCTCTAGAGCCGTCCATAACTGCGAAAATGTTGCCGATGCGGGAGTTTGTGCACGAACTGACCTCTCGATAATGTCCAATAAATGTTGGGTGGGATTCATGTATGGCGATCTGGGTGGCCAAATCATTCACCCGAACTGTCCAAAATGTTTTTCCACCCAAAAGCGAACAACTGTAGCCCGATGACATGGCACATTTCATCCATAAAAATTCCATAGTTTTTTGGGCAACATGAAGACCATGCATGACTTCAAATGGTCTCCTAGTAGCCAAACACAATAAGGACCCAGCCCATTCCATGTAAATACAGCCCACACCAATATGGAGCCCCCACCATCTCGCACAGTGCGTCATTGACAACTGGGGCCCATGGCTTGGTGGGGCCTGCGCCACACTCGACCCCTACCAGCAGCTCTTACCAACTGAAAGCGGGACTCATCTGACCAGGCCAGGGTTTTCCAGTTGCCTAGGGTCCGATAGATGTAATCACGGGCCCAGGATAGACGCTGCAGGCGATTTCCGTGCTTTTAGCAAAGATCGTCTGTTACCATAGCTCTTTAACGCCAGATTTCGCCGTACTATCCTGACGGATAGGTTCTTCGTACGTCCCACATTAATTTCTGCGGTTATTTCACGCAGTGCTGCTGATCTACGCAAAAACCGCTGCTCTCGGTCGTTAAGTGAAGGCCCTCGGCCACTACATTGTTCTTGGTGAGTGGTAATACCTGAAATTTGGTATTCTCGGCACACTATTGACACTGTAGATCTCGGAATATTGAATTCCCTAACGATTTCCAAAATGAAATGTCTCATGCGTCTAGTTCCAGCTATTACTCCGCGTTCCAAGTCTACTAATTCCCGTTATGCGGCCATAATCTCGTCGGAAACCTTTTCATATGAATCACGTGAGTACAAATGACAGCTCCACCGATGCACTGCCCTTTTATACCTTGTGTGCCCGATACTACCGCCACCTGTATATGTGCATATCGCCATCCCTTAACATTTGTCTCCTTGTCGCCTCCCTGTATATCGTCAGCACGGTAAATCCAAAATTTCTTTCCTTCTTTTAAAGTCTGTCCACAGAGAGGCCATTACCCACTTTTCAATCTAATCTTATCTTATGGAAGGAGATAGTGCTGCCCGTCTCTCTTACCGAAAAGCTATGTACTTTGCGAAAGTTGACATTTTTTTGACTATTGTCAAGGAACTGATAGTTCACTTTGCAAAAAAAAAAAAAAAAAAAAAAAAAAAAAAAAAAAAAAAAAAAAAAAAAAAAAAAAAAAAAAAAAACTATTCAGGTTCGCAGCTGGAATTACACAGACATCATGCGAAAACTAAATGATTCTAGTTTATGCAGTCAGTGAGAACATTTCATGTTCGATCTCCGCGAAACATCTAACTTATTAAAGTTTCAGTCCGAAAAGTTTGATTACTACGCATATTGAGTTTATACTGAAAAATGATGTCTCTATAAGAATGAATTTAATGTCAATTTATGGTTTTAATTTCTTATGAAATCATCCTTCAGAATTTGGAAAATATATCTTAATGGAGCGAGTTGTGTATTTTAGTTCATTCGCTGAAAATAATTTTATGCATTTTATTTTTAATGGTTCAAATGGTTCAAATGTCTCTGAGCACTATGGGACTTAACATCTGAGGTAATCAGTCCCCTAGGAGCTAGAATTACTTAAACCTAACTAACCTAAGGACATCACACACATTCATGCCCGAGGCAGGATTCGAACCTGCGACAGTAGCAGTCGCGCTGTTCCGTACTGAAGCGCCTAGAACCGCTCTGCCACCGCGACCGGCTTTATTTTCAATATAAGAGAATCAATATAACGTGCTATTGCAAATACACAAATATGACGACGATAAGATCTTATTGTGCCAAATGCCATTAATTAAAGTAACAACATTTGTGTTTCTCGGACATGCGGTCCTCTGTTCTGGAGGGCTTCAAACCAGTGGTTCAGACAATTCTGTGACACTCTTGGATACGGATTTCTCGACCTCCAGTATGCCATGGCGTATTGTAGCACCCACATTAACAGGTCAGTTGTCCACTACACATAGGAAGTGGCTACTAGTGTAGCAAAGTACGTGCAGCATGCAAATCAATTTTTTTTAAAATAGAGAAACCTCTCTACAGGACTGATAATCTATGTATCAATTTCGGTAAGGCGGTAATATTAGAACCTTTAATTACAAAGGGTAGCATTCGTCATTGCGGATTGGAGAAATTAAACATTAATGTAGTATTATAAGGGATGATCAATAAGTTTTCGTTTGAGGGCGTTGCTGCAGCGTGTACGCAACCCATTGCGACTCCGATGCGGCTGTAAACCACGGACATGGAGGCAAGAGGTTAGTGTAGCCTACAAACAAAAACTTTTTGACCGCCTCTGGTAGTTGAAACGAGAAATGAAATTTTAAATTCCAATTAGAATGTACGGGGCTAGGTTTTTCTTTCGTTTCTCAATCTCCGATCGGTCACGAAATTGACCCACAACGAAAATTCGGTGAAGCTTTGCGCAGATGTGTCACGCAGTGCCTCTAGTATGCCCGTTCTCGTGTCACGTCGCATTTTTCAATTCTGAGCGCACAGTGAGCAATTAAAGATGCGTAGAACAGTGGTGTCTCCTGCCAAGTGTAAGGGTGCCTGCTGAGGGGTTTCGCCTGATTTCATGCAGGCTATACAACGTAACTGACATGCGATTCCTTCTTCGTGACAGTTCTCGGCCATACACCACAGGTGAAGCGAAGACGCTCCTGCAGCATTTTCGATGAGAAATGTTTGATCACCTATCATACAGCCTGGACTTGACACCCTCTGATTCTCATCTTCTCGCTCACATGAACCGCTCGCTATGAGGACAAAATTTTGGTATAGACAACGAGCTACAGACCAGCGTAGGGAATTGTCGGAAGTCACAGGCTACTGCCTTCTACGACGAGGGTACTAGGAATTTGTGCCACGCTTGGACATTTGTCTAATTGAAAGTGGCGACTGCATAGTGTAGTAGCTGAAAGGTATAGCTAAATGTTGAAAATAAAACATTTTTGACTTTCACTGTGGTTTCCATTTCGCGACCGATCGGAAGTTGAAATATATATACAGATTCCAACAGCGAAATAATTTGACTGAAGGTGGCTCAAACATGGTAATTAGGTATTTTTATGGACCACCTGCCTCAAGAGCAGTTGTGGCGAAACATTTCAGGGAAATCTTGGAGGAGGTCACACGTAAATTTCCTAATCACGTTATACTATCGGAAGATGATTTCCACTAACAAGTTATCGAATGAAAGACTCGAGTGATTAGAATGAGTGACGAAGAAACTACTTGAATCTGGTTTATTTGGCAAACTACTGCTGAGGTTCTAGAAATTTAGCCAGTGCGTCTGATCACGTGTCCTTTTCCTTATGCCGCGTTGGAGGTCATTATACGAGACCTACTAGGAAAGTAAGGTTCGATCGGTCGCGAAATGGAAACCACGGTGAAACTCAAAAATGTTTCATTTGTAAAGTTAGCTACATCTTCCACCTACTTCTCTATATAGTCGCCGCTCCGACTGAGACATTTGTCGTAGCATTGTACCAACTTTCCAATACTCTTGTCATAGAGCGCAGCTGCCTGTGCTGTCTGCCAATTCTCTGCGTTGATCTGCAACTTGTCGTCTGTGCCAAAATATTGTCTTCATTATCAGCGGTTCATGTGAGCAAGCTAAATCCGGACTGTTTGGTTAGTTATCAAACACTTCCATTCGAAAATGTGGCAGGAGAGGCATTGCCCCGCAGTGAGCGATCGAGAAATGTCATGAAGAAGGAAACGCATGGCAGTTATGTTGTGTGGGCTGCATGAAATCAGGAGAATTCTCTCACAGGCACTCATACTAGGCGTGATACACTATTTCCTAGGCATCTTTACGTGCTCACCGTGAGCTCAGATCTGGAAAGAGCGACGTGACACAATCGACAGGTATACTAGAGAGACTGTCCAGCACATCTATGCAAAGCTTCATCGGATTTTCACTGTGGTTTCCATTTTGCGACAGATTGGACCTTACTTCCCGATTTGCCCTAGTAGACTACATGAGATAGAATAGTGTATCTTCTACAAGTTAATCTGGGGACAGAAGAGTCTCCATGGAGCAGTTTGATTTAGAAGTGACCGAGTAGCTACAAAAGTTAGGTTGACAATATGACAAAGGATAGTAGCAAACAGTATCGGAACACGGACATACTGCCGCCTGTCTTCGATTATGGACTCTAATACAAGCTTTTTACTTGGTTAAAATTAATCTCTCCTGCGGCGTCTACAGAGAGGAAAAATACTTTCATTTCTTCTGTATGAAAATACGAGACTGTATTATGAGAGGCTATACATCACAATTTGTAAAGACGAATTTATTGGAAAATAGTTTTTCTTAATCTGTGCAGAGTATCCGCTGCGTTGGTTGTGTATGTCACAATTTAAAATTGTGTGTCGTACTGGGACCCGAGCTTTGACTCTGCCTTTTGTGTGCTGCAGATTATCAGAGATTGGGGAGAAGTCCGTGACAATTAAGTTAAAGCGAAAATTCTGTCCGTGAGACGTGCTTGGATCCCCAGCGCAATGCTGGTTAAAGGCAGAGATCATGATCCGATTCCCTGTCCAATTTGGAGTTTTAATTTGTCTCGCACATTCAGTTAACTTCTTTTTTCTTTTGCAGCTTCAAGCTAATTTAAAAAAAATGTTCAAATGTGTGTGAGATCTTATGAGACTTAACTGCTAAGGTCATCAGTCCCTAAGCTTACACACTACTTAACCTCAAGTATCCTAAGGATAAACACACACGCCCCTGCCCGAGGAAGGACTCGAACCTCCGCCGGGACCAGCCGCACAGCCGGCCGGTGTGGCCGAGCGGTTCTTGGCGATTCAGCCTGGAACCGCGCGACCGCTACGGTCGCAGGTTCGAATCCTGCCTGGGGCATGGGTGTGTGTGATGTACTTAGGTTAGTTAGGTTTAAGTAGTTCTAAGTTCTAGGGGACTGATGACCTCTGATGTTAAGTCCCATAGTGCCATTTGAACCATTTTGAACCAGCCGCACAGTCCATGACGGCAGCGCCCAAGACCGCTCGGCTAATCCCGCGCGGCCAAGCTAATTTACGCTAAATAAAACAGAATGCACTGGTGGCTTACCTTTATTGCACATGCTGATGCCCCTGTCCATAAAATAACTTAATAATGCCATAATGACACCTAGAAGTGCCAAGAACACCCAGTCTTCACCCAGTTTGGCGAAGGTATGGCGCCACACGAACACTATGCCAGCTATGACCTTGCTAGTGCATTTGCCGCGGTATTTTTGAAGTTCTTGATTCCTTAACCTATCTTCCTTCTTTCTCTTCTTTTCCAGTGCTTTGAGCCGACGTGCTTCTTCTTTTGCAAATTCTCCTAGGTCTTTGGTATACCGGCCATACATCTGAAAAAGTAAGTACTCAGTTAAAGAAATTAAGACACAGTATAATGAGGAATTTTCATTGACACTAACTGAAAAGGTAGCCTTTTTATAGGAGATATAATGTCATCAAATACGTAATATTATAAATCTGTAACGTATCAGCTCTAAAGAAAAGTTTTCACTCACTACTTGTAACTTTTATCTTTTAAGTGCCTGACTATTAACTCCGTCGAAGTTCTCACACAATGTTTAAATGATTTAAGGGAACAATGTGGTAAAATATTTTTAAAAAAAAATTATGGATCGTTTATCTCGGATTTCATCTTTTGTAAATTTCTCAGGTATTATACACAGGTCTAACGTTAATCCATCATGAACTTTAACTATTGACAATCACCTTTAATTTTGCATGAAATATAACGAGCAACTCTCAAATGGCATATTAAAAAGTGGCATACGCCAGCACACCATTGCGGGAATTTCGGTAAATTATTCGTCAATACAATCGCTCTGTTTTGAGGAGAAGCTAACACGTGCTTCAGGTTTCATTCAGAAACTATCCATTTCAGCGAAAACCGCAAAGTATGTTAGGGTGCTCCGTCAGGACTAGACTAACTTGCAGAGACTATGGAAAATCATAAATTGCTTCAATCAAACGTTACAAGGCGAATTATTTACCGGTAGCCAGAAGATGTATGTTTTACCGGAGGTACGCAAACCTAATTTTTTTCTTCATTTGTGTGTCTACCACGCCTGTCGTTGTTTTACAGTGATTAAAGGCATTTCGAATACGCCTTTGTAACTACAAAAAGTAGGTCTTCGTTGTACGTGTTACATTTTATTAACTTTTTGCAATTTCTGTTCAGTGCTCTGCATGTGCACGAGAGGACTATAAAGGAAATTCTGGTGAACGGAGGGAGTAACTGCGATACTATCGTTGTTTTTTCCGCTGTCATTGCCGACATTTTCGCTTATAACTTCTGACTGCACAGTTTCCGATTTCAGTTTCATTGTGTTATTTTGCTACTTTTGTGCTTCCCCATCTTTGATAGGTTGCCACTGAATCACCCTGTAAGCGATATATCTTTGTTTGAAGCATTTCGCTAACAAACAAATAAGAAAAAATTACTCGCAGTTTCCCGTTACTGAAAGCAAACCGCACATGTTACGCACTGAAATATGTACGAACACTGGCTCAGTTTTCCAATGTGAGACTTTGCAATCGCGTACCAATAAACAATCACTGCAGTCATCTATATAGCTCTCTTACTCTCTCTCTCTCCCTCTCTCTCTCTCACTGTATATCATCTCTTTCTTTTTCTCTCTTCAAAACCGAAACCAAAAGTATCGAATTTTTGTTAGCGAAACTTATATATGTTACATAATATTTCAGCATAATTTCTATACATGTTAAATAAGGTTATTTATTTGACCATTGCATGGATTCTATTGAAGCATTAAATTGGGTAACAAGTTTACATCTAATCTATCTGCAGTGCTTGGATTTAGTTTTCGTAAGTTAAGAACCACTTTTGACTCGACCGTGTGTCAGCAATTGGGAGACATGAAATAGAGAATTTTTGAAATTCCATTTTTCATCAAACATCACTGTTTAAAAGCAAAAACCGAAACACAGTGAAATAAGAATACTATCTCGAGTATACAGTTATCAACAGCAAAATAGAAATAAAAAAAAGATAGTGTTTATAGATCGTGCAGAGGGAACTGAACAAAGCAAAACAGGGTCTGCTCATTCTGGAGTGTCGAACTCCTGTACGGAAACTCACCACTGTGTGGACATAATCGAAGTCCTCCATTAATTCGGCAGGCTGGGGTGCGGGACACGGGTAGAACGCCTGCTGGTGCATTTTCCTATTACGCTGCTTCATGTCCTTCATCGTAGAGTCTTCCAAGTTGTGCCTCCGCATTTTGTACTCCGCAGTCTGTACTCTCCGCATGAGACGATCGAAGTCTTCCCATTCAGAGTCAATGTCGTCCTCTTCCCCGTACTCCTCCGGCACAGTCGGTAAATGCGACATCATGTCAGTTTCCTTTCTTCCTTCCGTGAACTGTCACTTGTCTTTACTTTTCCTTTTCTAGTGTCAGCTTCTATACACGCGTGGGAGGCGCTGCAGACATCTTAAATTGCAACTCCACCGCTCATCCACTGCCGACTCCGATCAGCCACGGCGTCCGAACGCAGTGGCCAGGACGTATTCGGTGAAGCCCGTCTAGCGCCAGCTACTGTCTGACTAAGCGTGCGACGTGCGCTACTTGCCCAATCTACTCCGCCGACTTAATTGGGTGTCATTTCAACCTCAATCAAATTCAATCTAACGCCGTACCACTCGCAAAGAACTTCGCAAGAAAGAAACTGGCGTATCTGCCAGCCTCGCGCACTTCTTATCGCAGCGCCAGTATCGAATGTAACAAAAAGTTGCACTGAGTACCCCTACACAAAAAGGAAAGTTACTTGTGTGTCCAAAAGTAAGGTAAGTGTATTTTTATTATGTAATTTTACTTAGATCTGTTGGCTGCGCAAAATGCATATACGTGTAAAGGATGCAAATTAACTGAGTGAAGTTAACACACAGCCCTTATTAAAAATTGTGACGTGTTATGCACCATACCTTTTTAAATACTCTGAATGATCTTAATAAAATAGTTAAGATTTTACTTTACATCAGACTTTTTCTTACTGTGATGGTAACAGAAGTCTCTTCATACAAACAACGTTAATAATATTGCGTATTTTAGAAAATGGAACATTGTACACTGTATTTTGTTGTATATGACAAGAGACGTCGTATCTATAAGTGTTGTGAACCACAGGTTAATGACATGTGCTGTTGGTTGCTCGTGTTACAGAAATAGATGTTATTCGCTGTGATATCCTGTGATATTGTGAAAATAACAAATATTTTAAGGGATGATCTTTCCTTTTCCGTAGATATCATAACTACTGTATATGGAAGTACAAATATGTTTCAGATTCGCGACACGAACACAACAAATGAAAGCGAATACTATTAGTATAGAATAAATTCTTTTTTTCTCATCCAGCCTAAACTTGAGTTATATTTACTCTCTCATGGATTTATTGCTCCTCATTAAAATGACATGTCAGAAAATTATGTGAAAATATGTTATTAAAGCACAGAGAGGGCCGGCTATTAATTCTGGACTACAGTAAACAAGTAATTATCTTCTTATGCTTGTGTTTCTAAGATATTCCGGAAAATTGAACCAGTCTGTATTAACAAGATACGGAATTGATCGAGCTGCTAGTTTCCGACTAAAACACTAGGGTAAGTGTTATTTTCTTACTGTGCCAGTAAGAATCTTCAACAAATTGTAGTAAACTGTAAACAAAACGAAAAATTGGCAGATGTATTACTTTCATTCTAAAATAAAAGAGTAATAGCTCTCTTTTTATTTTCTATGTTTATCTGCTGTCGTCTATAATGAAGGCAGAAGTGGAACTTGGGTTGGATTTCAGTGTTAATTCCATGTTACGTATGTATTGCATCGCTCACCATAATCCATTTCATACGTCGTCTAAAAGGAATGTTCTTCTGCTTTATAAAAACTTTGCGACGATCAAAGCTAGACGCGTTTAAAGACGTGAAGCTGGAAACAAAATGGTTTTCTATGTTGCGGAAAGGCTACAGACATCCACCGAATCGAGGAGACGTATAGAGCAATGTGAAAGTAAATTTCAACGTTTTACAATGCAAGCATTCATAGAGATCTGTGTGCGCCTAACGCTGGGGGATGTGATGAGAAAGGAGGTGGGAATCGCAAGCTCACTTCACGTTTACGGAGAAGTCTTGCTAACGAAGATCAATTAGTGGTACAAAAGTACCCTCCGCCACATACCGTCAAGTGGCTTGCGGGTTATTGATGCAGATAGGAAAATTAGCGTTTTGGTCTGTATGGGTAACAGTGAACCGCCTTCTTGCCGCATTAGTAATTAAAGTTCATTAAGGCCAACAGGATTAATGACTTCATTTTTCCTTGGAGAACGTTAAGGGACGAGAGGGCTAAGTGGAATGTCATGATATAGCATAAAAAATGTGGTGAAAATCTGAGATGACAACAGCAATAGTCTGCCTGACTCACAGCCAAGGGCAATTTTGAGAAATCAGAGGTGAACAGCGCGCCGCGATGGACGAAGTTATTTGGCTGTTACAGGAAAAGTGGTTTATTCTCCCAAGAACTGAAGTTTATAGGAACGCAGATACGCAGAATGTACTGAGCTTCTAGCTTAGAATCACTCACATTAAAGCTGCAAATTACCTACAAAACAAAACCAGAATTTACAGGCATTCCATTGTACAATATGAAGGTAATGATGTAGACTGACACTATCTGTGCTAAGTTTGAAGATAAGGTAAGATTTACAGAAATGACGGAATGTCCAGCGCTGTAGTAAAACAAAAAAGGGGATTAATAAGATATGAAAAACACAGGGAGAGGAAAGCATAAGAATTTCCATGACCGAAAAAAAGCAAAATTCGCAGTAAAATTGTACGCCTATGTAGATAACAGTATACTGATGCAGTCTCATATATTTTGTAGCTAGAAGGATATTTTTTCTAAACAGAACAAAGTATGGTAATTATGAGCAACGGAGAGCACAAGAAAATAATTTGGTTGAGTTATAAAAACCTATTTGTTTTGTAAATAAAAGCTGCCTTCTCTTGGTACACTGTATTTTATCTCTCCCAGACGCGTTTTGCCTTTTTCACTGTAAGGCATCATCAGTGTGATCTCGAATGATACAGTTTGGTTTTGATATGTGATATTTATAGAGTACAAAACAGTTCGCGTCTCGTTTTTATGTAAATTAGTGATTACTTACAGTTCTTCGCGTTTTTCGTTGGCATCTGCGTTTCCTCTTATCTGGTCAATGAGAGGAAACGCAGATGCCGACAAAAACGCTAAGAACTATTAAGTAATCACCTATTTACATAAAAAATGAGATGTGAACTGTTTTACAGCCCAAAAATAACACATTTCAAAACGAAACTGTATCATTCCAGATCCCATTCATGATGACTTCCAGTGAAAAAGGCAAAACGCGTCTGGGAGATATAAAATACAGTGCAGCAAGAAAAGGCGGTTTTTATTTACAAAACAAATATTTCTGTGCTTGCTGCGGAGGATGGCCACGCAATTAATATGAACCCAGCTACATCAATAAATGACTTTAAAGTGAAAGACAAAACTTGGGAGAGACATAAATTTCCACAAGAACTAAAGAAAGTTCTACAGAAGGAAAGAAATACGAGACGGATGAGCGTTGTTTGATGCATTACCCCCAACTTAAATTCCGAATTCAGTAAAATCAGAAACGCATATCATTCATATTTGGTCTGATTCAAGCTCTCTGGAGGAAGCGCTTCGAATTATAGGAAATCTAAAAATAAAATAACACAAAATTCTTTTCACGTGGTGCAAGGTGACGACAGAGGGATGTACCACTATGGAAAATTTGGATTGCAACCAGCACGTCGAAATAAAGAAACTGCTGTGCAAAAGAGGAGACAGTCTGTTGACATGACAACAACAATAGCTCCGTGATCGCTGCAGAATGCGTTACACCAATTGGAGTAAGTCGAAAAGTCGAAGTAAATTATGTACTGATAAAATTTGCTACACAGAACCAGTACAGGAAGTAAAATCCATATCCATTGTAGTATCTTTCATTCATCATAAAATGCGGTGTAATATTTCCAAAGTTACTGAATTCCTATCAGCGTCTATCCAAAATGGTTAAATAAATTTGTCCATGCGTCTCTTCTCTATATAGGGAGAATTCCAAACAGTTCAACAACATATGTTTCCGTTTGCAGCCAAGGTTATGAAACTTGTTGAGATGTTTTGCTTCCAGGCACTATGACAGTTATTTGGCCGCCGTATCTCGAAATGCTTTAATGATCTATAACTTTCCGCTTGTTACCTTTACTACTGTATCATACAAAACACAACATTATTTACGCAAGTTCATATAACTGAGAAGTCCCCATACACCACGCGCCACGTCTCCTCTTTGCTTTTCCACTTAAACTGTTTTACCTAATGTATTTTTCACTAACATATAATTAAAATAGACCAAAAGTACAACCATAAAGAAAGGAAGAGGGACTAATTTCAAATAATGGAAATTAATAAATTCATTTCCATTTGTCCAAGCTTAGTACTGAACGACCAGGCACAGTTCCCTTATTTGCCACTTGTAACGCACACAAGGTAAGATCGGAGAAATTAGGGCTCGTACGGATGTTTATAGGCAATCGTTTTTCCCTCCCTCTATTTGCGAGTGGAACAGGAAAGGAAATGACTAGTAGTGGTGTGTGGTACCCTCCGCCATGCACCGTATGGCGGCTTGCTGATTATCGATGTGGATGTAGCTGCAGATACTACTCATGATCCCATCCAGGCCATGTGAATTACCCCTGTTACTCACATGGTCCATTTTTCCTTTATTTCAGTTACTATAATTTTTCTTGCCCTTTTTAAAAATTACTTTGTATATTTACAGCTGTTTCACTTTCCTGCTTAATCTCACTAGAATACCTTATCTGTTTGTAATTTAGGACCTATTAAAGACAAGATTATTTTGTTCGGCCACTCTCTTGCAACATGTCACCAAAGTTTATTGTTGAGTTTATTTTCTTCTAAGAACAACAGTCGTAATTTATTGTATAGTTCATTAGTTAATGTGTGACATATTTTATCTTAGTTAAATATTCTCACATCACATTTCCACTGGGATAATTCCTCTTGTTTTTATCCAAAACCAAACATTAACAGCTTTCATATTTGGAAACCGAGATACTCTGTCGATGCCTTAGTTTAAAATCTTTGATCCTGCAAAAATTTCACTACAGCACATATTTATCTTTGTACTTGATGATGGCGTATCAGCCACAAACCAGTTTGTGAAATAAATAATAAATATTGTAGAGTGTTACACCAGTGTCGTGCGTATTGTCATTCATAATGTACCAACGTAAAAATGCTCCTATCGGAGCACAAAAAAGGCAAATATACTACTGTTTATTTAAAAGCCTCTGACTGGAATGCAGGGTACCAGCTGTCTCACTCTACCTTCCTCAGCATCTTTAACAAATTGTCAAAAATTGTGGCGAACGTATTCGCGCTCTTTTTAAAATCTCTCAGTCCCACAAGCTCCCATAACTGTAACAAGCTGACATCCAACAGTCCATCGCTGTAAGTTGCTCACACCCATCCATTCCCAGCTTGCCCATTCTTACTCACTCATTCACCACGATACATTGTCATTATCTTGTTGTGTCAGTCTCCTGTCTCACAGGCACAGTCTCCTTCTTTCTGTCGTACTTCCTCCTCCCATTGTCACTGTCTCCCTCCTGCTCTCTCTTACTGCTACTATCTCTTCCATGACTTCCCACTGCTGCCTTCTCTTCTTACTGTCACAATCATTCTTCGTTGCGTTGTCATAGACCCTGTCTCTCATTCTCAGTGGCTCTCACCCACGTTCACTTTGTTCTTCTCTTTATTCCTCTCCCACTGGCACTGTCTCCTTCACTCTTTTCCTAACACTGTTCTATCTTCCAGTAATTATTACTTTTCCGTCTCTTTCACACTGCCACTGTCTCCCTCACTCTCAGCATTGCGAAAATGGTCGCATGCCAAAACTTTTGGGTAATATTTACAGATCCTGAGGTAGGTAGAGTGAGGCAGGTGATACCCCACTTTTCATTCAGTCTTTTATAAGACAGGGGCATATTCGCCTTGTTTGTGCTCCGATAGGAGCATTTTTGCGCTGGTCCCCTTCTTTTGCCTACTACAGCAGGCCATGCCACTCATATGAAAAGAACTTTATGGGTCATTAAAATTTTTCATTTATTTAAGTACTACAACAAGGGGTTCCCAGAACTCTTCTGCTAATAACAGAGACACTGTAAACGTATGTAACGATAATCTGTTGTCATTTAAGGTGAGCACAGTTGCCCAAGAATGCTGGCTTATTTATTGATGAACAAACTATTATTTATATTTGTTGTAAATGTCTCAGTGTGGCCAAATTTTTATAACTTTTCTTTATTTAAATATTGTTGTAATATATTAGTTTAGTGTGAAAAGTGTTCACATAAGGTCAGATCATGTATGCAAAACATAAGAACGATGTGTTTTTGGTGGAGATGGCCTTCAACCAATGGAAAAGGAGACAGTGATGGAACACCAGTGGAGTCAAGTACAGAGAAATTTTTTTTTAAGTGGTTCGCTCAAGGGAGGTATTTGGGGACTTCTCCGTTATATCTCGAAGAAGGAGGACACTTTTATATTCGTTCTGGAAGACGGCAGACCCACCTGTGGTAACGTGCGCAATTTGATCGTATCGGTGATTGATTCTAGGTGGTGAACAGCTGCTACAGAAATCTAAATTTTCCCCGTGGCATTACGGAATTGAGAATAGACGAGTATGAGTTTCTGCTCGTCATTTCAGTTGAGTTAATTTGTACATCATCATGTTGAACTATGAAGTATTTTGAACTGGCGAATATTTCTTGTATCTGATCACGAAATGAATTTAGTTTTTGCGCATCTTAGCTGACTATTAAGTTTGGGGATTCCACGACAACTCTTGCAACCACCTCAACAAAACTTTATTACATTTGATAAGGTTATTTTCTGTCTGTATTTTAAATCGGATATCGTAGGACCACTTTTCGGTTATTTGAGATGTACTTTCTTGAAAAACATTTTTTAACTTAATTCTCTGTCATTTAGATCAATTACAAACGTTAGAATATAACCTTTTTTTATTAAATTATTCATTTAACTTTTATTAATATTCCTGTGTATTTTATTAATTCGCAATTCTAGCTAGTGCATAGACTATCTGGCTGCAGGATCACGGCTACAGGTTATTGTTTGCAGCGCGTTAGCTGCCAGAGGTGCATGCAGACGTGCACGGCTTGAACCTATGAATATATTGCGCTATTCCTTTTAAACAGAGCCGTGAAGAGCCCACTTATCTAAGATGCGAGTAACATCTGTTAAAGACGCAGCTGGTTTTCTCGCGTGGGATGCTGTTTAGAGAACAACTATTCAGCAGGAAACTGTTAGCTAATGTCGCAAGATCACTGGTACTTACTTTAGTACCTACCGGTTTGTCTCGGCGCTGTGCCTGTAGATAATCCAGTGGGTTAGAATGAGAAAGTAGAATGAATTACCATAAAGACTCAACAAATATTACGGTTTTTGCACCTTCACTTTGATGATACTATTGTAATGCACCATTGCTCGTATGATTATACTACCAAAATAATCAACTTGGCAACCGAATCCACGTCTGCATCCGTACTCTGCAAACCATCTTACAGTGTGTCACAGCGGGTATTTCGTGTACCACTATCACTTATCCCTTTCCTGCTCCATTCGCGAACGGTGAGCGGGAAGAACAATTCCTATCCAGTTTCTATGATATTATCGTCATGGTCATTTCCTGAGATATATGTAGGTGTAAGTAATAGGCTCTATATTGCTTGACACTTCTTTGAAAGTTCGCTCTCAGAATTTTAATAGCAAAACTCTTCTTGATGCAGGCGCCTCCGTCGCAATGTCTACCATTGGAGATGTATGAACGACTGAGTGACGCTCTGAGGCTTAGTAAAAAACGAAAAACGCGCTGCGATTTTTTGATATTCTCCGTATCCTGCATTAATCCTAATGGTCAGGGTCCTACGACGATGTTCAAGAACCGGTCGATCGAGTGTTTTGTAAGGTACTTCACTCATCGGTGAATTACATTTCTTTAGGAGTCTTCCAATGACTCAACCTGACGTCAGCCTTTCCTACAACTAGTTTTATCCAGTCGTCGCACTCTAAATCATTCCAGATATGTATACCTAGACGTCAAACCGTCGTGACTGAGTAAGAAAGTTGCAAGTGATGACTCTGATATTTCAAAGCCTTTTGCAGAACGACATCAACATAAAAATTTCAGACCATAACAACGTCATCTGGAAGAAGAGGGTTGTACTAAACATCGACTCCCTCATAAGCACTGTGACAGAAATACCTTAGCACAAATGTTTCAGGGGGTGAACCAAAAACACAACGCATTAACGTGCCTAATACTGTGCAGGAAATCCGTCGGCGTTCAGAACGGCTTCCAATCGTCCCGGAATGGATAACTACAGGTCCCGCATAGTTTTCAAGGCAATTTTATACCATTGTTCCTGCAAAATAGTGGCACGTCAGGTAACAATGATGCAAGTGGATAGAAATCACACGAACTTCTCTCCAAAGTAGGCAACAAAAGCTCAATAATATTAGGACATGCTAACTGTGATGGTCAGAGGCGATACGACAGTTCAGCCTCGTGCTCACAAAACCAGTCTTGGACGATGCGAGCTGCGTGAACCAGGGCTGTGTCGTCTTGGAATACAGCATCACCGTTGGGGAACAATCACTGTAGTATGGGATGGGACTGGTCAGCCAAAATGGTCACATAATCCTTGGCAATAATATGGCCTTGTAGAGTAGCTATGGGGCCCATGGAATACCACGATATGACTGCCCAAATCATCACCAAACCTCCTCCATGTTTCAATTTTGGGACTTAAAGCCGTCCTGAAGTTGGAAATACTGTGGAGGAAGAGTCATCCGATCAGATGACATTCTTCCATTGTTCCACAGTCCATTTTTGATGGCTTCGGCACCACGCTTCCACGTAACGAAAATTTGCACCTCTGATGAGTGGTTTCTGAATTCCACTTCGCCCTGAAATTTCCTGTCTCGTGTTGTTTCGGTGCTGCCAGGGTTCGCGAGTGCGATATTCAGTTCTGCAGTGATTTCTACAACTGGCGTCCACTTCAGTGAACGCCTGCCAAGATCACTCAGCACACACTTTGGTCCACTCTGTTAGTCAGTGGACGGTGTTTTACACTTTCCTGGTATGCGGTGTACATCTTCGATACGGTGCCTCTTGTAACACCCAACACTTCGGCTACCTTGGCTACGGTAACACCCACCATACGAGCTCCAACCATTTACCCGCGTTCGAATTCACTTAGCTCCGACATAACTCACAACTACACAGAACACTGTTCTAATCACGACTGACACTTGCAACACATTGAGGACACTGCACAGGTGCCGTTCGTAGTCACGTACAATACCACAACCTGCAGGGTTGGCTATCATCTCCATTTATGTTCAAGCATGCATTTCTCGCGATGTTTCCACGTTTTTGTCCAATACCTGTACTTAGCAGGACAATTTATCGATTACAAGCATCGTTGCATCCCGTAGAAAAAGGACGGTTGATGTACTTGAATAACATCACAAGTACACCAATTAAATGTACATCCTTTTGAATGGTGCCAATAAAGGACATAAAGCATCTCATAATTCACCCCTGTTAGCGTGATTAAATTTTGCATTTTGTAATATTTACTAAAAGAAACTTACACGACTCTTTGTCGCGGCTGACGGACGAATTTCTATGGTCCGATACTTGGTATCATATAGCTGGGAGTGCAACCGTGTTGTGCGTAGGTCCATCGCAGAAGCACTAACGCTGCGAGCCGAAAAGAAGCTAGCGCAGTAATCATTGATGCTAATCCTCCGTATCCCTTAAACCGAACGTAAACTTACTCGCACAACAAACTGCGTCACGAGATACGAGGCTGGTTCCGTATGAGTATTTCCGTTGTGCAAACAACTAAGTCTGCAACCAAAACTTATTGCAGTGTTATCTTAAAACGCTTTTTTCCATAATAAATAACGGGAAGAAACCTGGGGCGTGCTTAGCACACACAGAACTGTTGGGATTGTTTTAAAGTTTAAGTGACAACGGAAGCTAACGTTTGTTATATTATACCTGAAGTTGCAGCATTTAAGCTTCTATAGTAATACTATTGTAGTGGAAGAACGAATATAAGATTTAAACCGAGAAGAAAAATTATTAAAAGTGTTCACATTTCGAATTGTTAAAGGAGATATTGCTTGAAAGTTTTGCCTCCGAAACATTCGAACAAGTCGTGGGACAGCGACATGCACGTGTACAGACGATGACAGGATCGCGTACACAACGTATAAAAGGGCAGTGCATTGGCGGAGTTATCGTTTGTGCTCTGGTGATTCATATGAAAAGGTTTCCCACGTGATATGGCTGCACGACGGGAATTAACAGACTCTGAATGCGGAACGGTAGTTGGAGCTAAACTCATGAGACATTCCGTTTCGGAAATTGTTAAGGAATTCAGTATTCCCAGATCCACAGTGACAAGGGTGTACCGAGAATATAAAATTTCAGGCATTGCCTATCACCACGGACTACGCAGTGGCCGATGATCTTCATTTAACGGCCGGCCGGGGTGGCCGAGCGGCTCTAGACGCTACAGTCTGGAGCCGCGCGACCGCTACGGTCGCAGGTTCGAATCCTGCCTCGGGCATGGATGTGTGTGATGTCCTTAGGTTAGTTAGGTTTAAGTAGTTCTAAGTTCTAGGGGACTGATGACCTCAGCAGTTAAGTCCCATAGTGCTCAGATCCATTTGAACCATTTCTTCATTTAACGACCGAGAGCAGGAGCGTTTGCGTAAGAGTTGTCAGTACTAACAGACAAGCAATACTGCGTTGACTAACCGCAGAAATCAATGTGGGACGTACGACGAACTACCCGTTTTGACGATGGGGCGAAATTTGGCGTTAATGGGTTTTGGCAGCAGACGACCTACATGGGTGTCTTTGCTAACATCACGACATCGCCTGCATTGCCTTTCCTGAGCTCGTGACGATATCAACTGGACCCTAGCCGAGTAGAAAACCATGGCCTGGTCAAACACAGAGTGAGGTGGCGCGGTGGTTAGCACAATGGACTAGCATTTGGACGACGACCGTTCAAACCCGCATCCGGCTATCCTGATTTAGGTTTTCCATGATTTCCCTAAATCGCTGCAGGTAAAGGGCGGGATGGTTCCTTTGAAAGGGCACGGCCGACTTCCTTATCTATCCTTCCCTAATCCGATGGGACTGATGACCTCAGTGTCTGGTCCTCTCCCCCGAATCAACCAACCCTGGTCAGATGAGTCCGCATTTCAGTTGGTAAGAGCTGATGGTAGGGTGCGAGTGTGGCGCAGAACCCAGGATGCCATGGACTCAAGTTATCAACAAGGCACTGCGCAAGCTAGTTATTGCTCCATAATGGTGTGGATAGTGTTTACATGGGGTGGACTGGTTTTTCTGGCCCAACTGAACCGATCATTGACTGGAAATGGTTATGTTGAGCTACTTGCAGACCATTTGCAGCCATTTGTGGACTTCATGTTCGCAGAGAGCGATGGAACTGTCACTAGGCCACAATTGCTCGCAGCTGGTTTGAAGAACATTCTGGGAAATTCGAGCGAATGGTTTGACCACTCAGATCGCCTGGCATGAATCCCATCGAACATTTATGGAACATAATCGAGAGGTAAGTTCGTGCACAAAATCCTACCCTGGCGACACTTTCGCAATTATGGACGGCTACAGAGGCAACATGGGTCAAAATTTCTCCAGGGGATTCCCAAAGACCTGTTGACACCATGTCACGTCGAAGTGCTGCATTATGCCGGGCAAAAGGAGGTCTGACACAATGTTAGGAGTTATCCCATGACTTCTGTCACATCACTGTATCCTCTCCATAATGTTGTTGTTATTCGGCATCTAAAGTTGCATACAAATCTCGATCGCAGCTACAACGATATGTGGTGGTAATAACTTAGAAAACAATTTATAAAACGTTTTGAGAGTGTTAAGAAATACAAAACGAGTAAGTTTGCACATCTAACTTAAATTATCTACGGCGGGTGCACTATGGTCGCGAATGAGTAATTCACTAAAGGGCAGACACTTCTCAAGGTAAGTTTGTTGCTGATTCAGTATTGCATCCTTCTTTTTGTCTGAGCGGAATTCTCATAACTTGGTCAGCGAGTATGTCTTCTGAAGCTAAGCAGAATAAACAGTTGCACGAAAGAGGCTGATGGGGCTCGAGTAAACTGAACCCGACCTGCGAGCCGATCGAGGAAGTTACAGTTGTTTAGGTAAGAATACTGAACGATAGTGTGAAAGTTATACTCGTACAAAGTTTCTTATTATGCGACTGACTCAAGTGCGCTCATAGAGGATCTGGAGAACTGGAGGCGTCCTTCACATTTTCTCAATAAAACTGGAACGCATTAATCGCTGTTCATTCTAGAAATGATTCTCCAACACATCGCCGCCTCGTCACTCTTTTCCTTGGGCGACTGAATATATGGTTAAATATTACCAGGTGGCACAGTTACAGATTATCCATTGTGTCTACCAGTTATTTACGTGTTCTCTCTATGAGTTGTGATCTAGTTCCTGGAGTGTAGGTGTTCCAGTGTCGCCAGATTCCTGCAAGAAATTTCACGTCTGCTGTTTGTATCTTCCGTTTTTCTTTTGCTTCAGTTACACATTATTCACTTCCCCAAAGCATACCGGGTGCTGCCGTAATTTTGCAGAATTTCGGTGATGTCCCCACTATCAAGTTATTTTTGTAGTACTGCAGAGAAATCGATACATCCTTTCATTCGTGGTGAAAGATATCATCCATCATAACTGAATAATTATTTCGACATCATCTAACAATATTCCTAACGTGGAGTAGCATTTTTCTGTTTCCGTTTGAATCCAGTTGATACTTTCATTCCACACCAGACCCGATTAGGACAAAGCGAGGGTCGAGTAAAGATACTTAACACCCCAGTTTAATGAAGGTCAAAAAGAAGGCAAACAGTCAGATAGCATACTCGGATTCATTGACGACCTGAAAGACTCATTTTACTTTGTCAAAGTGCACGTGAAGACTGACGTATTACGTTACTTGTTTATAATCTTAACAGAGTTAACCACTTAACAATATCTTTGGCTTGGCTTGTATTAAATAATACTATCAGTTTTGTAAGAAAGTTCTTGTAGAATGTAACTACGTCAGGATTAAAGGAGACCAATCACCGAAAACCACAAGCGTTACTTGTCGATAGGCACAAACAAAAGAAAGAAAACTTCCTAGCTTTCAGAGTTGTCCTCTGACGAGCTAGAGGAAAATACACGAGCGCGCATGTATTTTTCTCTAGCTCGTCAAAGGATAACTCCGGGAGTTAGCAAGTTTTCCTTCTTTTGTGTGTGCCTATCGACAGCTCAACGCTTCTGCTTTTCGGTTTCTACTAAAAACTTAGCTCCGTTCGAACAGGCCTCGGAAGGCCCAACGGTACCTACCGACCACCGGGTCATCCTCAGACGTTAGACGTCACTTGATGTGGATATGGAGAGGCATGTGGTCAGCACACCGCTCTTCCGACCGTTGTCAGTTTTCGCGACCGGAGCCGCTACTTCTCAGTCAAGTAGCCGCAGAAGCGTTGAATGCAGCCAGCTTGCCAACAGCGCTCTACAGACCCGAACGGTTCATCTGACGGGAACCAGTGTTACCACTGTGGCAAAGCCATTGGCTTTTCGGTATATGGTCTCCTTTAAACCTAAAATTTTATCAGTTATCTGTTTCACAAAGTTGCAGCTGTCGAGTATTGAAGAAGTCCGAATGAGCGTCTACCCCCAAGGACACACAGCGTGCATACCCGTATTTGTCAGTGGAGAAAGCCTGAAGATTCGGAAGAAAATCTGCTGTATGGTACGTGCAACAGTTACAACGTTGAAGATAAGCAACTTATTACGAAAAGTTCTGTTCGTTGAGCTAAATCTGTTGTCAGCTAGTTGGGATACAAATGTACGTCTGTACCGTTCATCCTCAGTTTATTATTATACTTCACTTCCGACATACAAATAAAATATGTAAAAAGCTTATAAATTTACAGACATAATTGATAACAAGTGCTGTAGGGTCGAAGAAGTCCGAAGGTTTCCAGGGTACAAATTTCGAGGGTATTCTGCAACAATAAATGTCTGACAGTCTGTCTTGGAAAATCACAGGTGCACTCCGCAATGGTATTCTTTCCGCATGTGCATAATACGTCACCGCATCTTCCATGATTAGTCCGGGTCCTGTGAAATGTACTTCATGTCCTATTGGGCAGCTCAAATTCCCATGATGTTGTTGACTTGGAGAAAGCTATGAAGCAGTGGTGGAGTGTTGTTATACAATTCTTGCGTCCAAACATCGTGGAGACTGAAGTTATAGTTTACCGAATTGCTAGCTGTTCTGAGTGGCCTATGTCTGGAGCGAAGTCTGTAAATTCGGGTAGCAGGCATATCCTCATGAACTAGTAACTGCTGGTTGTTGCAGATTTTTTTATATTCCCTCAGAAGGACATTCTTTCTTCGCAGATTAGGTGGTGGAATGCGGCTCAGGACAGGTGACCAGAATGCTGGATTAAACTTAATTATGCCAGTAACAATCCGAATCGTTCGATTTAGTTGCGAATCTACCAGCTTCTAGTACTGGTTATCCACAAAGGTCTGCAATATTCTGCCGTTGAGAAGACAAGACCACGAACAGATGACTGTGATGTCGAAGCTGCAGATCCTCATGTTCTACCACATAATTTTTGCAGAATATTATTTCTTTATCTCAGTTTAGCTGCAGTCTATGTTAGATGTTGTTTAAATCACTGCGTTCTGTCAAGCATAACTCCATGGTACTGTGAATATCAGCCAGGAGATTATCCTCGAAATATGTGTCCAGCTTGTAGGCTCAGTTTTGTTAGGGTTGGTTGAAGTCCACATTTAGGCAAATGTTGGCCCCTTATGCTTAGCTATTTTGTTGATATAACATCAGTGATCTCGATTTGTTTATGCTGTGTTGCTATCACCCAGTCAAGAGTATAACCAAACTTACCGGACTGAGTGTGTAGAATATGTGCAATATACGAGCTAAATAGTAGCGGTGTCAGGGCTGAGCCTTGCGCTAGGCCGTTGGCTCTGAGCACTATGGGACTTAACAGCTGTGGTCATCAGTCCCCTAGAACTTAGAACTACTTAAACCTAACTAACGTAAAGACATCACACACATCCATGCCCGAGGCAGGATTCGAACCTGCGACCGTAGCAGTCGCGCGGTTCCGAACTGAGCGCCTAGAACCGCGAGACCACCGCGGCCGGCTAGGCCGTTGTTAAGGGTCTGTGGGCACTAATGGGATTGCCATACTGCTAAGAAGTTGTGATGTTCATCTATAGATTATTACACGGAGCAGCTGATAGACGCCAACCTAGCTCCACACGTATTCATCTTGGGATATTTAATACGTAGTATGTTTTCTACCTCTAATAGTATTCTCACTTAAATAATGAATAGTCGTTTGTGAAATAAGGTCGCATCATAATGTAAAAACAATATAAAATAAGAAAAAACCTTGCGAGAAAGAATTTTATCCAAATTAACAAAGTGACAAGCTGCGGAAGTCTATGCATTTGCACTTACATCTTTGTTTAAAATTGACGTGGTTCTAGAGAAATGAAATTGTCAAGCGACGTTTAAGATCACGATAAACAATTACAGTTTTATAATTGTCTTGTTCACCAACTTATGCGAAAATACTATACAACTAGAAAAACGTAAGAGAAAAAGACATAAAAACGTGTAAACGAAATGGGAAGAGGATTGTCGAGGAGCATAGGGAAGAGAAACAACAACGGAAGTACGAGATCTGATACTTCGCTGCACACTTTTCAAAGAGCGATTGAAGACAGTCACTGCAGTGGCTTGCGATAGACTACACTCGAGAACATGTAGTTCGCTGCCAAACAGGTAAGAGAAGGACACATCAAAAATCTACAGTAATATCAGGTTAAGTTTATAAATGAATTATCGAATGAATTATCTCCTGCCGGCCAGAGTGGCCGAGCGGTTCTAGACGCTACAGTCTGGAACCGGGCGACCGCTACGGTCGCAGGTTCGAATCCTGCCTCGGGCATGGATGTGTGTGATGTCCTTAGGTTAGTTAGGTTTAAGTAGTTCCAAGTTCTAGGGGACTGATGACTTCAGAAGTTAAGACCCATAGTGCTCAGAGCCATTTGAACCATTTGAATTATCTCCCAGAAATCGCCAAAACTTTGGTTCGTTGTAATGAATTACAAGTTGATGCTCATTCCGTGTAGATTTTATTAGAAGAAGTTGTACATTCTTCTTTTCGTGATAGACCGTCTAAACACGACCTTTTTTAATGTATACAGTGGATCTCCATCTTTTGTCTTGAGTTAATGCACAACTGACACCCTTAATTAGTACTTTTATCTCGACAATGATCTAGCATTAAGGCGCATAACAAGACCATTCAGTAACAATGGCAACAGGTTCAGATATTTGCTTTCGTTTTACTTTCTTTGTAAATACGAGGGTTATTAGGAAAGTAAGGAACGATCGGTCGAGAAATGGAAAATACAGTGAAAATCTGATGAAGCTTTGCACAGATGCATTGGGCACTGTGTATAGTACGCCAGTCAATCGCATCATGTCTCTCTTTTCAGTTCTGAGCTCACAGTGAGAATGTAAAGATGGCTAGAAATTAGCGTCTCCCGCCAAGTATGAAGGCCTGTAGAAAGATTTCCCCCGAAGCTATGCAGTCCACATAACATAACTGTCATGTGGTTCCTTCTACACGACAATTCTCGGCCGCACTCTGCAGGGGCAATGAAGATGCTCCTGCAGCGTTTTCGATGGGAAGTGTTTGGTCACTCACAACAGAGCCCATAATTGGTTATCCCTGAGCTTCATATCTGCTCAAATGATCCGCTGGCTATGGCGACAATATTTTGACACAGAAAACGAGCTACAGTCCAGAGTAGAAAATTGTCGAAAAGCACTGGCGGCTGTCTTCTATAACGAGGGAATTGAGAAATTGGTACAACGCTACGACAGATGTATAAGTCTGAGCGGCGACTGTGTAGAGAAGTAGCTGGAATATATAGTTAACCGTTTTGATTTTCCCTGTGGTTTCTATTTCGCGACGTATCGTTCCTTGCTTTCCGAATATCCCTCGTATTTAACTGCTTACTTCTGTCTCTGAGAGCCTTTGCGTTGTAAATTGACGGGCCCAATGGATGTGCGTTTTGACGACACATGACACCCTATCTCAAGTCTCGTATTCAGCCTCAACAAATTATTTCCCACACTGAATGCAACATTCGGTTAAGTCATGGCGTGAACCACATATCTCTCAGTCAGTCACGATTAATTCAGTGATTAAGTGTTCCAGGTGTTGAAATAGGAAACCGGAGCCGTCAGTGATTGGCCCGTGACACCGCGTCTGCAGCTCTATCTGCTTCCTATAGCGGCTGACGACGAATGTCAACACACAGTAACCCAAGTTCCATACATTGGTATCTGTCTCAAACCCGTAAACATGTCGAGTTTTGTGCCTACGAACTACGATTTGCGGACAGCATAGCTTTTCTGTTTTCTGTTGAAGAAAATTTCTGTAGTATAGCATTGAATGCTTGCCGAAGCTTTCAGCGAACATGCTCTAGGGGTAACACAGTGTTTCGAGTGGTGCCAAAAATTCAAAAGTGGTGATTTTGACGTGGGAAACGATGAGCATGGGGAACCATCCGAAAAAGTTAGAGGACAACGAATTGCAGGCCTTACTGGATGAAGATGATACTGAAACTCAACAGGAATTCGCAGAACAATTGAATGTGATGCAGAAATCCGTTTCTTTTCGGTTGAAATCTATGGAAAAGGTACAGAAAGTGGGAAAATGGGTTCCGCATGAACTGAATTAAAGACAGCAAGCAAATCGAAAGACCACTTGTGAAATGTTGCTCGCCAGATACAAAAACCGTCGTTTCTCCATCGAATAGCGAGAATCCTAAGCGTCGTAAATCATGGGTGGATTCAGGCAAACCATCGACATCCACTGCAAGACCAAATTGCTTTGGAAAGAAGGCAATACTCTGTGTTTGGTGAGGTTATGAGCTGCTGAAAACTGGTGAAACCGTTAACACTGTTCGCTACCCAGAGCAAATGATCGATTTAAATCGAGCATTAGGTGAAAAACAACCGGAATATGGAAAAAGGCAACACAAAGTCATATTGCTCCATGATAACGCCCCATCACACACAGCAAAATGAGTCAGCGAAATGATCGAGGCGTTCAGTTGGGAAATACTAGGGCATGACGCTGTCCCATTATTGTCTAGTCCATCACTAGGATACGCTCTAGCTGTACAACGCTTCGATTCGCACGAAAATGTACGAAAATGGCTTGCTGACTGGTTTGCTTCATAGGAAGAACTGTTTTTTTGGCGTGGCATTCATAGCCTGCCGAAGAGGTGAGAGAAATGTATAAATAGCAATGGAGTTTATTTTGAATACAATATTGTTTATCAGTTTCAAACAAACGACATGTAATTATTGCAACCAAATTCCAGATTCATACTTCTGCTGTGTATCCGAGTTGGAACTGAAAAACATCATTCAGTGACTTACCTTTTTAACAAGCGTCTCGAACGAGGTGAGAGAGAGGGCACAACACTGGGTTGCTTTTCGGGAGGAATGAAGTTCAAATTAACATCTAGCCAGCCTCATAAGGTTTTACGTGGTTTCCCTTTGCCACTGCAAGTGAATGCAGGAATGATTCCTTTGAACAGGCGAGGGCTGATTCTCCCATCATTGCCTTTCCAACTTAAATAGTGATCTGTCTTTAGCTAATTTGATGTAGACGGGGTATTAAACGCTAAGCTGTATTGTTTCAGCAGTTTTCGGGCATACAGTCGAGACTTGATATTGAAACTCATCCAGTCACCGTAAAGTGATACCTGAGTTTATTTCTGAGGGTGAGTACCTACTTATTTATTCTTTTAGACGCTAGCAACGCGTGACAATGACTTCCTTCTAAATGGGGAAGGAAATTTCCATACAAAAATATGGAGGTTATCTGGTGAATCAGGGTATTCGTTGTCAGCCGCACCGTCAGTGTCTATTCTATAGTTTAGTCACATGCGGTACTATTTTTGACAATGCTTTCCATTACATCTGACTGCTTTGTTGTTTCAAAACCGAAAACATCTTTGCACGCTAATTCCTACAGCTATATATAGCAAGCTGATCCTGTACAACATGAGCTCTTGCCCCGTACAACCATCTTGAACGAAGTTTGCTGCATAAAACTCTGACATTATTAATTTTGAATAATGCTTGAATTTCAACGTAAAAGCAATTACAATCCCTGTAGCATTTATCTGGTCTTAATAGTATTTGTCTCGACACTAGTGTCACGATGATCCAGTTCCGAACATTTCAAATTTTCAATTTTTGTTTCCATGTCTTAAGTTTTTTCATTGCAAAGTCGCTGGAACTGTAAGACCACCAGAAAACCGCTACGTTACCGCAAGAAATGATTATGTTTCCAAGGAACGAAGACGACGAAAAAGATACACACTTATGACACCTACTCAGTTGATGTCCTATTTGATCAAACACATGGGTTAAATCTGCAAGATACTGACATCAAAAATGTTAATTGCGGTCAATCCACATTACTGAGGAACTTTATTAATCAATTATAAACACAGGACTGTTTTTAATGGTGTCGAGTTCGTAGAATCGTTACCGAATGCGCAACCATCGCACCGTTCTATACACCATGCCAGCAGTGTGTAGCTCTGCTCAACAGATGGCGGGCAAAGACAGTGCGGGGCTTCGAGTTCAGGTTTGTAGCGGCGGTTATTACGGGCTGGGACCGCTAGCCACTCTTCTGAATTTAAATCACTCAAACTTTCTTATTTGTCCGAAAAATACACATCCTGCTGTGATAATTGATAGTTTTCAGAGCCTGATGTGCGAAGAACTACAATCTGTTTTCATATCGCTGCAAGAAACTAAATTCCGTTTAGAGGCAATCAACAATGCCTATTCCGTGGGAACCCAGGAAAACAAAATCCACGAATAAGATGGACACAACGGAGAGTTGCGCCATTCAACAATCTCGGGATGCATGCCATTTGCGCATTTTAAACACTTGTTTTTACCTGTGTGTGGCTTTCTATTTAATTATCTTATACTAACTGTAAATCTCAAGATATGGTGCGTACGAAAATAGACATACGAGCTCAAGGAAACAATTCTAGGGAAATTGCTGCTGCATGTGCACCCTTGTAGATGACAACACTCTTTGAGGGTTTTTTTTTTACCACCGACCATTCTGGGCAGCAGTTTCCTGAACCCGATCCAACAACAACGCAGGTGGCTTTGACCTAGAAACAAGTACGCTCTGGGCGATGTGCCACACATCGCAACCGAATCACTAAACAGTGTAGAATGTCACGAAACCGTGAACTTGTCCACGACCTTCTTAAATCAGCGCAATGTACTGCCGGTATGAAACATTTTAAATTATAATTACTTCTGTTCGCATTACTTCTGTTCGCGTTATATATTTACTGGTGCAGCAGGATTGTTTTGATTATTTATATTACACAAATACTACTCCTTTTAAGCTGTTCTATACGTTTTACCAGCAGGGCTGGCATGGGGGAGTTTTATTGTCGCTTTATTTGACGCTCCAATCACTTGACATCTCTAGAAAATTGTTTTCTGCTGGTCGTCTTAGCCTGCGAAAGGCAAGATAAGGGAAACAATAAAAATAGAAAACTGAGGTTGAACACGAAAACGTTTCCACAAAACCTGTCATCTTCATCACAAAAGGATGGAGTCGTAATATCAAAATAAAAATTAATGGAATTGTAACATACTGAAATGTATAGTAGATACTTATAGGAGATTATTGTTTTAGAAAACTGGTGTTTGAAATGACTGTTTTAAACAACTCTGCAGTGGTGAGGAGGTTAGGAGGAGATTAGTGTTTAACGTTCGGTCGAGAACAAAGTCCTTAGAGACGGAGCACAAGCTCGGATTCGAGAAGGATGTGGAGGGAAATCGGCAATGCCGTTTGTCAAAGGAACCATCCCCGCATTTGCCTGGAACGATTTAGGGAAAGCACGGAAAATCCAAATCAGTGTGGCCGGACGCAGGGTTGAACCGTAGCCCTCCTGAATGCACGTCCAGTGTGTGCAATGATGAATCAAAGAATCGAGTAACAGTTTAAAAGTCGGCATTCTTATGGTTAACATGAGTCTATTTTTCCTCTTTTTGATTTCCGTAGTGTTTCATTTACTCACATTTACGCATTCAGTACTATTAATAACTTTTTAATCGCTGATTATCGATTCTGTCACTCCATGAATTTTCAACTTATTTATTCGAAATCAGAATTTTAGAGAAATGTTGATGTAAATTTTCTCTTCGAAACAATGTGTAAGAGGGGTTTATACATATTATTATATGAAGTCGAGAAGAGTGCAGTAATACAAAACGATTAAATGATTAAATTCGATGTGTGGAGTGCAAACAAGGCTCCCTCGGATACCATCTCGGATTCGAGATGGATATATGAACCAGTATTTCTTGAACAAGAATTAAACCATATCCCACCCAGCCACAAATACACTATTTTTTCCTTTCCATTTTGCTCCCTAACAAAGACTTAATAATTTCGTCAACTACTTGATTATTGTGATCAAGATGTCTGCATCTACTCATCATAACGATTGTAAACGCTGTCGAGAAAAGAAAGGTTTAGTGCTACGATATGACACCTACAAGTACTAGACCTTACAAAATGAAAGAGAATAGTATTTCAAAAGGAAGCGAGGGCCAAGAGTCTGCAAGAAACGGATTCTAGAGACAGTTCATTTCCAGTGGAAATAACGCCCGACGACGCTCGGATGAACGATGGCGTGCGTGAAGAGTTGTGCGTTGAGGAGGCTACAATCACGGTGGGGTCTTTATTAAACCAGACTCACGGGTATTGCCCACCGGAAGACGCTGTCATGACCTTAAGGGGAGACACTTCACGCACGCGTTGCGTGTGTCGTGCTCCCGCCGGAACTAACAGCTGCAGCCAGCGAACTCGCGCCACGCCATTCGCTTTCCAAAGCGCACAAGAAAGACGTGCCACTGCATGAGGGTCTAAAAAATGACTCTAAAATACACTTTATGAATGTTTCTTTCTCGGTTAGAATAAGAGTGTACCCAATATCTGAGATAGGGGCAGGAGGAACTCGTATTAGTTTGACGGCAAATGGCGAAATAGTTTTCAGATTTCACAGCAAATTGTTCTGGATACACTTAATCGGTATCTGTCACATGTTCTGCTTCTTTTCAAATCGTTACTGAGTTGATACGTCTTTCTGCGTGGCGGGCAGGACGCCTGGGCGTCAGTTTTTCCGGGGTAAGAGAGCGAGGGGGACGGTGAGGCTCTAAAATTACCAATTTTGATAAAAACAACTCCGTCATTTTCGAGATAGTCATGACATAAGAACTAAATTTTAAACGGGACACCAAAAACTTTATTACATCCCAGAGAACTGATGATTATTCATTCGATATATAAATAAAAACTCTGTACTACATATTCGGTGAGAAGGGGGTGGGCGGGGAGGGGGGGGGGGTAGGGTGAGGGTGAAGGGTGGAAAGTGCCCCTCCTTGTGGATGCCTATGGTGGGACTCGAGTTCGGTTCGTGAAAATCACACTTTTCTTGGCAGTATCGGTAGGGGGATGCAGGACATAGCACGAAATTGTAAAAAATAAAAATGGATGAGAAAAAACTGAAACCACTCGACCTACATATTGGGGTACCGGTTACCTCCTGCCAACTGGTGCCTCTGCTGGCAGCACCGAGAGAGTTGGCACAGTGATAAGAAGACTGGACTGTGCTGGACTGGTAGGAGCGATCTTGAACCCGATACGGTCATCCAGATTTAGGCAGTCTGTGGGTTCCCTGAAACAATTAAGGCGAATATCGCGATGGTCCCTTTGAAACGGCCACGTCCGCTGATCTACCTTATTTTTGACCTAAATGAACCTGTTACCCGTGTCTAGTCACCTCTCCGGCCGGAGTGGCTGAGCAGTTCTAGGCGCTACAGTCTGGAACCGCGCGACCGCTACGGTCGCAGGTTCGAATCCTGCCTCGGGCGTGGATGTGTGTGATGTCCTTAGATTAGTTAGGTTTAAGTAGTTCTAAATTCTAGGGGACTGATGACCTCTGATGTTAAGTCCCATAGTGCTCAGAGCCGCGTATGAAACAGCTGAAGCCACTGGCATTTCAGAAGAAATAATCCGCCCCAACGTAAAGGAAAATTTAATCATGAGAAAGCGAACGTGGAAGATACAGCTGTAAATGTTGAACACTTACTAAAAGCAAAAGGGAAAATGAATGTTTGGATCGTTTTCAAAAGAATACAACGGAAGCTGAAATCCGATTTGTTTCTGTGAATGACATAGTAAAGAAACAAGTAATCAAAGAATGAATCTGTAACAAAAAACTGCGAATTCAGTTTCTTCTTCTCGAAAGGTGATGAACAGTATTTTCTAGGATGGAAAAAGCATTTTTTATGTTGATTACGTTGCAGCATAGAGTAGAACAATATAGTACCATGCAAATCTTATGAACTAACTTGATGAAAAAGGTACATGAGTGGTAGCCTGAACTGCTGAAGCAAGAAATCGTCTTCCGAGAATACAATGCATCTGCCCAAAAACGTACTTTAGCAATAGGAAAACAGTAATTTATAGTACGAATGGTTGGAAGAGCCATGTATTCCCCAATTTTGCACCCTTGTGCTTTTACGTGGTCTCATATCTAAAGGACTTAGTGTGTGGGAAACGTTTTGAATCCAATGAAGATACTGGAGCGCCAGTAGATAAGTATTCTGCAGATCTTCAGACACCCATTTCAAGGAAGGAATGGGTTCATTAGCTTTTTTTTCTAAAAGGGGCAAACGTTGAGAAAAAAAAAATTTGTCGCGGAAAATACGGCCTTACACTGAATGGCTGAGAATTTTCCACATAGCCCTCGTATCTGGCAATGCGTAAGTAACTTACAATCTTATATTGCGGATGTTCCAAAACTGTTGAGCAAAATACGAAAGCTCTACCATTTGGAAGAATTTTTTTTTAAATCTCGATCTGCGCATTCTGGTTCGAGCTTTCTGTAGTTTCATGCAGTCGCTTTGGTCTAATGCTGTGCTTGTTCCATCAACAAGGCGTCGACTAGTTCCTTGTCTCATCTTTGGCAGAAACAAAAATGATGCTGTGCGTCTTGTGATTTCGCATGCACCGGTATGGGGCACTGTATGTAAAATAAGTTCATTTATAGTTAATGCTTTATTGTGAAAATGGAACAACTAGACTCGAGCGAACTTTTTGCAGGTTAACAAAATGACCACAAGAATACATGATTCAGCAACACCGCAAATAAATGTGTATCCCACGAACAGCGGCCGGCCGAAGTGGCCGTGCGGTTAAAGGCGCTGCAGTCTGGAACCGCAAGACCGCTACGGTTGCAGGTTCGAATCATGCCTCGGGCATGGATGTTTGTGATGTCCTTAGGTTAGTTAGGTTTAACTAGTTCTAAGTTCTAGGGGACTAATGACCTCAGCAGTTGAGTCCCATACTGCTCAGAGCCATTTGAACCAACCACTAACAGCGAAAAATAAAAACACCGTTAGTAACTCACTAGAAAACGTGCACCTGTCAAATTCACTGGCCACACAGATTTTTAAAACATTAAAACATCATTGGATCTTTAAAGATTCTATGCAGTCACACGTAGATATATGCTATTTCCATAAAATTTAATTCTGACTCCATAGGGACACACACTAGGCACAGTACTGGCCATTAAGCACCCACATGCACTCATAGACTACGGAGACCAACAAATCAGAAAAGCAAACATGCAGAGAACTGGTAGACAGTATGCTGCTTGCTATTTTATTTTAGTATATAAGATTATTTCGGCTTCATTGCTTCATCAGTGTATCTGCAAACAATCGAATTTATTTATAATTTACAGAATATATAAGGTTTTTTTACATTTGACGTTGTACTCACGTCCTGACGTTGTAGACCCGCAGCAACATAAGTATCTTTGAGTAAACAACTAGCTATCAAACTTGAATTTCTACAACTTTCAAAAAATGAAAAACGTATTATAATATACGTGCAATCGCAAATTACTGAACAACTTTAAAGCGTCACTGAAAAAGAAGTTGCATTCAACAACTACAGACAGCAATAATAATTTACTCAAAGTTGGCGTACATCCATCTACAACGTCAGGACGTGAGTACAACATCATATGTAAAAAATCTGTATAACTATATATTATGTAAATTATAAACAAATGTGGTTGTTTGCAGATGTGGTGATGAAGGCAATAAAGCAGAAGTAAGCTTATATACTAAAATAAAATATCAAGCAGCATATTGTCTATCAATTCGCTGCATAATGTCCTACTGTGACATAATATATGCGGCAGGTCCCACAATAAAGAAACGTATGGCAGTGTTGTCTCAAACGATGTTTTCGATAACGAATAATTCGCGATCAGTGTTCTGCGTCTTGACGCATTAAACTTGCGATAAATTATTTGACCTAACAGGGCTCAAAAGGGTTGAACGGTGGAATAGTTTCTCTAGAACATATATTGCGTGTGAACGAACATATTTCAGGAAACTGGAACCGAATAACCAACTCACAAATTATAGCGCAAGGAGTCGCATAGTATACGTACTTCCAGTTATTAACACCACCAATAAACACTGGTATTTGTACTTTGAACGACAATTTTCCGTCTGCAGTAAAAAGTGTAAAGCGTCAAGAAATACAAAACGTCGTTGTCTGCCATTATCCCTGCAGGTGGAGACAATAACATCGTAGTTTTACTGAGAATACATTTCAATGGAGTCAGTTACTGCGCTACAGGCATTAGCTGCATCAGTGTATGTGAAAATTTCACAGGAAGACGGGATTCCAGTGCATCTAAGACGTGGGTGGTGTACAGAGAAGCAATTCTAACTTTCTGATTTTCAGACAACTGTCACACCGTCTGCTCAGGTACGCCGACAGTGTGATACACAAGTCATGAACGAATATCTGTGTGTGTGTGTGTGTGTGTGTGTGTGTGTGTGTGTGTGTGTGTGTTTTATTGTACACGAACTGAATCTCAATTCCCATACTAGCCCCGTCAGTCGTTGAAGTTCGTGTATCATATGTCGTCCAACTATTCTTGTTGCTCACGGAAGATTCGGTGTCGGACTTCATGTTCCCTTCTAGAGATTGTATGGATAATACACACGAAGCGATTACCATAGTACGTCGTATGTGATTCGCCTACACGTGAAATTGTAGCCATTTACATTAATTAGTTACCGTCGACCTAGCCACTTATCACATTCCGCAGCTACGGAATGCGCGAATGATTATGGCAGTGAGTCTATTATCCCAGCTTCTCGCAGGAACGTGACGCTGGTACTTATCGCTGTCGTTAAGCATAAAACGTTTAGATCATATCACAGCGGGAAACCTGTTGCAGCAATGCGATTCAATCACTGGGGCAGAAAATCTGTTGTGCTCTCTCTCCTTCTCTCCCCTCTCCCCGCCCCTCTCTCTCTCTCTCTCTCTCTCTCTCTCTCTCTCTCTCTCTCTCTCTCTGTCTTTACACACACACACACACACGCACACACACACACACACACACACACACACACACACACACACACACATTTATTCACTTATTTATGTATAAATATCTACTCCACGAGCTGTTTTATTACACTTGACGGGTATGTCTATTAATTTCACTATTTATCAATTTCGAATAAGATGGGCGATCAGAGCAACAAATGTCGTTAGCATCTTAAATCACTCCTATAGTAAGAAAATTATGCCAGTACTTAATCATGGTATTCAATTTGTTGAAATTTCATGTTTATAGTAACCACTGACATTTAGTCTGCTACAGTCGTGACTAGTACAGTACAACACACGGTGTGTATCTTTAGCAACGTGCCTTCTGCTACTGTGCCGTCTGAGAAATATATTATTTTTCTTTGGGTTACTTCCGATGGTTAAAAGTCGGAAAAACTGTTTGGAAAACGTATGCATTACTAAATGAGAGGCAAGAAAAGTCAGAAGAGCCGCGCACAGTGGCCGCGGGGTTTGAGGCGCCCTGACACGGATTGCGCGACCCCTCCCGCCGGAGGTTCGAGTCCTCCCTCGGGCATGCGTCTGTGTGTTGTTCCTAGCATAATTTAGTTTAAGTAGTGTGTAAGTCTAGGGACCGATGACCTCAGCAGTTTGGTCCCATAGAAATTCACACACATTTGATTATTTGAAACGTCAGAACTTCCAACTTCCGTAAAATACGGTTTTCACCTCTGCGATCCTTTTGTTGTATGATTTTACATAAAAACCCACGCTAGACCAGTGCAAGATACATGAGTAGTGTGTTCATACATTATGACTGCGCGCTAAATTTTGGCTCAGTAATCTCGTATAATTCCGTTTGAAGACGGTCGTAGGTACCCGAAATCGGGCATGGGTTCAATGAAGAACCGAATATCGTAAAATAATTACTGGTGGCACTTTTCTTCATCATATAACGTGCGATCAAGAAGTTTCCGTTTCAGGGTGTTGTTACAGCGTATACAAGCACCGACACATACGAAAGGGATTAGTGTGGCATTCGTGTCTTTCCGACGTGCGTGCCGTAACGCTGAAACGTGAACTATGGTGAGGTCATTTATTAGCAGTTAGGTCCAAACAGGACCAAAGAGCTGTTATTCTTTTCTTGGTGGCCAAAGGAACGCCTGCAGACATCCAGCGGACAATGAAGAATGTGCATGAGGCAGCATGTCTGTCGAAAACAACCAATGTTGAAAGGTGCACCGAGTTCCGTGCTGGTCGCGATTCGGCACAAGACGCAACACGTTCTTAAGCGCATTGTTGCAGGCGACGAAAGCTGGTGGGAGACATTCGAGTTCCCGCCCTGTAGTCCTGATCTCTCCTCGTGCGATTAGCACACCTGCGGTCCCTTAAAAAATGCCTTGAAGTGACGATGATTCCTGTCGGACGAAGATGTGCACAAGCTATTACGGACTTCTTCTCGCAACAGGACGTGGTGTTCTACCACATGTGTATCTTCGACCTTGTGTGCGTCGGTGGGATGATTGCCTCAATGCTCACGGCGATTTTTCGTGACTGGACTACCGATTCTGGACTTTACGGCCTTCGAACAAACATTATTTTAATGTTCCTTATAGTTCGCCTAAGGATTGTTTCGCCTGATTTAATTATTACGCAAACAAATGAAGAACAAAGCACGTATTGTTGCGAAACAGTCAATGAGTTGTTATTATCTTTTTTGAATCTTGTGCTTCCTTCTGTAAATCTACGGAAACAACGAGAGACACACCTTCATTAAGTCTCTGTTGCGCTCAGTCAAGTCATTTGTAACATCTCATTCTGTGCTGTCATTGTCCTTTAGTATGTCAGTTGGTAGGAGCTGTCCCTAGCATTTGGCAGTAGCGGAGCTGGAGAGTAAACAATAGGAACAGACAGTATAAAGTTTTGAGTTTTTTTATCTTCAGGTACTGTTGACTGCATGCTTCCTTGTAGAACGTACCTGCCCGAAATCATGTGTGTGTGTTGCAATATCTGACGAGTCGTCAGAGTTAATTTTGCGAAAGATGGCAATCGTGACATTGCCAATGAAATGTACTGCGTACTAGTTCGAGTTTTGCGTGAAACTATTTTTAATATGTTGCAGGCTACTTGAGGTCACTGCATCATTCCCATATCATTTCTGGATTTATTGCTAAGAACACAAGCATTTTTATCGTGACGATCTGATACGCCTGTGGTATCAGCTTTGTCATATACCTCTATCATTTACCATCCAGTTACATATTGCGTACTTACCCGATTTTTCTTCACTTTTGGAATTTACCGATAGAGGTGGCGCCCGGGTTAAGACACTAGTCTCACATTCGGGAGGAGAGGATCCCCAATTTAGATTTAAATTTTCTGTTGTTTCCTTAAGTTAATTATGCCGAAAGAGGGGATGATTTCTTTGAAGTTTAAGCGCCAGATCTTCTTCGTCATGCAGGTCCTGTCGGAGCTTATGCTCCATCTCCAATGATCGCATTATCAATAGTAGCCTACGTTAATTCCTTCTATCAACCAACGGGCGATTGTATTCAGCCGCTCATCTCTTAACTGTCGGAAATAAAGGAAAATTCTTCATGAAAGTTTATCATCTTTAGATAAATTTCTTTGCGGACAAACTTTTTAAAATAATGAATTATTTGAATGATGGCATTCAACTTTATATATTAGAACAAAACGCATGCAACACGACTACTTAAATATGCCGTGCAAATAAAATAATACTGTATAAAGTGCATTTTTGCGTGTGTATTCTATCCGGGCTGCAGTTTATTCTTTTTTACGTTATTTGATTTTCCCGCTACCAGTTTCGGGTATGGCTCATTTTCAGCTGGCACCAGCATAAAATCAATCTATTACAAACATACATTTGTTAGTTGTATTGACACTATTTACTTGCATCGATCGAGGTCATGCAGTGGTTAGCACACTTTAGTCGATTCGGGAGGACGGCGGTTGAAATCCGCTTCCAGTGGTCCTGAGTTAAGTTTCCCGTCATTTCGCTAGTTTGCTTATGGCAAATGCCTTTTCCAACCGAGCTTGTACTCTGTCTCTTATGATCTCGTTGTCGACAGGAGGTTAAACACTAATCTTCCTCCAGTATCTAGTTAAGTTAAAGGGGGTCTTTAACGTTATTCCTCAACTATAACATTATTTTGCTTTGTCTTATTTGTGACGTACGTAGGGGCTTCAGGAAGTTAGTTACACATGTCGTCCAACGCTAAGACCATTACGCAAAAGAGTGGCGCATTGCCAGAAGGGAGAAAATGTTCCGGGTTTCCAGCAGACACAGTTCTGGTGCGGTACGGGTAACAGGTGCACCACGTGGACAAAATGTCGAAACTGCACACAGATTCGCCCTGATATTCTGGCGATGTATGGACCAAATGCAGTGTTCCGTCCAGCCGTAGTGAAATGGTTCCCACAATTTGACCAAGGCTGCCCAGATGTGGGTGATGTTGATACGGCAGTCCAGATCTTGCACCATGTGATTTCCATCTTTTCGGCAAAGTGAAAAGAACGTCTGGGGAAAGAGATTTTCCAATGAAGAGGATATATACACAGCGGTTCTCGTATAGCTCCGTGACCATGGAGCGGTTTACATCGACGAGGAATTGAACAATTGGGAGAACCTTCCCCACCGTTCTTACAGAAACTTGGTGACTATCTTGAAAAATAGTGTTATGTATATGTGTCACTTTGAAGTGCAGCGTCCAATAATAACTACTTGGTCTACCATAATAATGTTAATTTACTTTTTGAATTGTTTTCGTAACTGCGTAATTACCATATTATCGAACTATTTTTATGGCAGTGTATATAGTCTTCGATTACATTTAATTATCTTTGATGAAAGTGGGTTTTTAATTGAATCTAAAATTTCGGGCTGTCCCTTGTTTTGAATTGTCTGTCCCTCGAGAAGAATTTTGTCGAAGTTTTTATTTCGAAGTTCGAGATCTTCGAGTAAATGTTATATCGAATTTTTGTCAGCTATGAGTCAATATCTATCTCCTCTAGAATTTTCATATACTTCCCCGTTTCCGCTCTATAAAGAATTAAAACATTACTGCTTTTGTGTACTGTGGAGTCCTGTTTCTTTAAATGTCGAGAGGTTGATTTAGTTTTTGTTTACATATTCTTAGTATCTTGTAGTAAATGTTCGTCCTGTTTGTCCGATATAAAATATTGTAGAAGCGCTTCATTTGATTTTATATGTACCTGACTGGTCGTATATTTGAGTTTTGCCTATTCTGTGTACTATGTTCATTCGTACGTAATTTTAAGGTTAGTAATACAAAATGTGTAACATCAGAAGAATAATTGGCGGATACACAGATAAAAAACGAATTTCTTGCAATTTATTGAACCTGTAGAACACCATTTACAAGAAATATTCAAAATGAAATTGTTCCGCATGGTTATAATTGAAGTGCAGCTACTCTCGGAGGTCCAGTGTAGGCTGTAATTATGGCATGAGAGAGAAACTAGGTAGATATTCTAACGCATTAATGCGGAAACAATTTACGCCGGAGAAATTAGTTTCAAGTTTGGCCACCAGGCGCAAATCTGGCGCTTTACAGCATCTCGTCGAATTTTCCGCTGATGTTGAACATATAACAAAATCAACAGTATGCCTTTCTCACTTGTCTGACCTTTCCGGCCCACGCCCCGTGCCTAATCCATTACATATGGAAACATTTATACAAGTCTTTCTTGGATTCACAGCGCCAGATTCGAACCTTGTGGATCAAAACTAGAACTAGCTTTTAAGAGCGGAAATCGATTTCGCATTAACCCATTAGAATATTTACCAAGTTTCACTGCCATACGTTAATTACAGCCCACACTGGACGTTATTGAGTAGCTGCACTTTAATTACACCTATTCGCTATTTCGCAGGACATGTTGACAGTCAAATCACATTATTATTCAAATGTGTCAACATGAAAAATGTAAATTTCATTGGCATCAACGCTAATTCGCTAAAAGTCCGGGAAATGTTCGAGTAGCCATGTTACAACAGGCAAGACAAGGTGAATGTGTCAGCAGTTTGTTGAGGAAGCTGGTGGTGCAGCCATCGTGGGCTGGGAGGCTGCGCCCGCCTTGGCTCTTGACCCTGATCCGCCAAGGCTGGCGTGTTATGACGCCGCCGCAGGGCGCCCGCTGGCCGGCGCATCGCATCAAGGACGGCCGATGCCCGAGCTGCATTCCTGCCTGCCATTCCTTTTCCTTCCTCTTCTGTCTTACTTATCTTTCTCCTCCTTTTTGCTCTATTATTATACTTTCTGTCTAGTGAGGATAGTTACTGAACTTGGCCTACCATAAGAAATAAGTAGGAGGATATAACAGACATACGAGTGTTGCCCAGAAAGTATTGCATCGCATTTTTTTCTTCAACAATTCTTTATTGAACATAGTGAGAATTACACACACGAAAGAATGGTGTTTTATCTAAACACCCAATTTTTTCACGTAATCACCATCCCGTTCTATGGCCTTCCTCCAGCGTGAAATAAGGGCGTGTATGCCCTGTCGACACCAATCCTTGTCCTGATTAGGGAGCCAGTGCTTCACTGTGTGAATCACCTCCTCATCGTCCTCAAAATGTCTTCCACGAATGGCATCCTTTAATGGCCCAAACAAGTGGAAGTCCGAGGGGGCTACGACAGGTGTGTCAGGTGTGACAGCCGTGAATGCCAGAATGCAGGAGAGCTTCTGTAAAGTTTGGAAGGTACGAGACGAGGTACTGGCAGAAGTAAAGCTGTGAGGACGGGGCGTGAGTCGTGCTTGGGTAGCTCAGATGGTGGAACTCTCGCCCGCGAATGGCAAAGGTCCCGAGTTCGAGTCTCGGTCCGGCACACAGTTTTAATCTGCCAGGAAGTTTCAGCTATGAATGGTCTCCCTGAGCGCTGCAAATCGTGGAGCTCCGCCGAACCCTCTTCTGATTACCTTACCCTCCGTGCCCAGCGTCATACTGTACTTCTGTCCACAGCAGATGCTTCATATACTTTGCACATGCGTTTGTGAAGATTCCCCACAGAATCTTTCTCTGCAGTGAGACATTCAACGAAAGCACGTTGCTAGTAACGTACATCACCTACAGATGCAATTTTGAAACTGTCCTGCAGCTATACTATATGTCGGAAGTGACGGAAACGTGGCGCGTTCACTCAGAAGACTAAAAATTATACGTACGTAACGTTTCGCATTCGTAGCATTGTTTTCGGCTGAAAAAACTACTTTCTGGGCAACCAGAGAGGGTCGCGTTGTGTACACAGTGGCAACCCGTACCACCACACCGGCTGCTGGGCCAGTACGACGGTGGCAAATATGGTCTAGCAATGTTCTTTGTCCTGGGAGCTCCCACACACGGATATCCATCGTGGTACTGTATGTAGAACAACGTGTTGCTGTTCCTGTGTCCAGTGTTGCTTGGTGGTCTACTGTAGACACGCCTCTCTGCTGCCGCGTCAAGGATAGACGCAACATTGGTCGTCGCGCTGAAAATCCGTAGTGCAGTGTCCGTCGTCGTAGTGTCCGTCTGAGGCCTTGCTGCAAACAAGTCGTTTTTCTGAGTCAAGGTACCTTACGTGTCTGTACGATCCTGCACGGCCGAGCGAATAATATGTCTGCCTTCTCGGGCACAAGTGGGGTGATGCCGTTGAAAGCTTATATGGCACTGAATGTGGCGTTCCTCAACCCATCGATTCCATATCCACATGACAGTTGTGGGATCCCACCCACGGTAAGCAGCGACATCGCACAACTATAAAGTGCAGTCTCGATAGGACACAATCTTCCCACTGCCATATGAACGTGCTGGTAGACGTTCTCCTTTTTACACGAAACATAACACGATATTCTCACAAACAACCATTATTCAACTGCTATTTCAGAATGGGAAACCCGCTGCGTAATCGTTTCTCATACACATAACTAGCTGAATACCCAGCGTTGCTAGGTTATGTATTTATTCCAGTATTTTATTAGTCTGTCTCCTCTCCCCCCCCCCCCTGCCCGCCTGACCATTTCTGTCTCCCCCTCTCCCTGTCCACCTCCTTCACCTCCTCTCTGTCCATCTGCTCTTCACCCTTCTGCCCATCTGCTCCTTCTGCCTTCTGTCCGTCTCCTCCTCTGCATCTCTCTGTCCACCACCTCCTTCCCCCCCCCCCCCTCTCTCAGTCCATCTCTTCCTCACCCTCTCTCTGTCTATCTCCTTCTCTTACCATTCTCTGTCTGTCCGTTGCCTCCTACCCCTCTTACTGTCCATCTCCTCCTCCACCATATCTGTGTCCATCCCCCCCTCCACCTGTCTGTCTGTCCATATCTTCCTCCCCTTTCTCTTTCTACGTTGTCACACCCATCTCAATATGAGGCTGGTGGTTCTTACCCACATTGAACATGAAATGGTAGTTGGAGCTAGATGCATGGGACATTCCATTTCGGAAATCGTTAGGGATATCAATATTCCGCGATCCATAGTGTCAAATGCGTACCGAGAATATCACATTTCAGGCACTCCCTCCCAGCATGGACAACGCTATGGCCGACGGCCTTCACTTAACGACCGAGAGCAGTTGCGTTTGCTTAAATTTGTCAGTGTTAACAGATAAGCAACACTGAAATAACCTCATAAATCAATGTGGGACGTACGAGAAACGTATCCGTTAGGACAGTGCGGTGAAATTAAGCGATAATGGGCTATGGTATCAGGCGACCGACGCGAGTGGCTTTGCTAACGGCTCAACATCACCTGCAGTGCCTCTACTGGGCTCATGACCATATCGGTAGGATCCTAGACGACTGGAAAACCGTGGCCTGGTCAGATGAGTCTCAATTTCAGTCGGTAAGAGCTGATGGTAGTGTTCGAGTGTAACGCAGACCAAACGAAACATGAACCCAAGTTGTCAACAATGCACTGTTCAAGCTGGTGATGGCTCCATGATGGTGTGGGCTGTGCTTCCATGGAATGGACTGCGTCCTCTGGATGTTCGGCTACTTGGAGACCATTTGCAGCCATTCATGGACGTCATGTCCCCAAATAAGTATGGAATTTTTATGGATGACCACGCGCCAAGTCACTGGGTCGCAACTGTTCGCAACTGGTCTCAAGAACGTTCTGGACAGTCCGAGCGAATGATTTGGCCACTCAAATTGCCCGACATGAATCCCACTGAACATTTATGGTCAGTCAGTGCACAGAATCCTGCTCGGGCAACACTTTCGCAATAATGGACGGCTATAGAAGCAGCATGGCTCAATATTTCTGCAGGAGACTTCCAACGACTTGATGAGTCGACGCAAGGTCGAGCTGCTGCACTACGCCAGGAAAAAGGAGGTCCAACACCATATTACGAGGTATCCCATGAGTTTTGTCACCTCAATGCAGATACATACCTACTGTATTTTTATAATATGTATGGGTAAAATGGATGTTGATGGCTTTACACGTACCTTGCACTGAAATGCTTAATCATTTGCATAGTAGCACACGTAGTACGCTTCACACCAGTATGACATCTATTGCATGTTGCCGTCATGGTGTTGCAATTTCAATGGTCAGAAGTAAAGTTGCGGCTCTCACTTAAAGTTTTCTAAAAGATTGTGTTAAACAGGTAAGCAGGATTCAATCTCTCCTGTATCTTACTAAATCTAAAATTACTCGGAACCTCTTCAGTAATTAGGTTGGCAGTCGTTTTGTAGCCTTGGGTTTTGATTGGTACTTGCTCCACACTAAATGTTTCTAGTTGGTGCTTCACGTGGTTTTCAAATGGCTTCACTGCTTTCGGAAATTTTGAGGAAATTAGTTCCATAGTATGGTGATCAAAGGTTTTGCACGCTGGTGAATTTGGAACAGCAAGTATCTTACATGCCTAACGCACCACGAGGAGTTGCTGTCGGATGGTAAGTCGTGTCCCCCCAGCATTAGCACAGATTGGGTATGGAGCTGGTCCAGTAAGCACCTGTGGCAAGCCTGAGAGACTCATAGCGGATGGCGTCAGCGATCTTGCACGTCTCACTAATCCACGCTTTAGGCGCTCTAGCCAAGATCTCATGAAACCCTTATAAAACTAGAACAGACACGCCCTGGCCTGCTCTCCAAGACGCGAAGCTAAAGCACTTCAATATCTTCAAAGCCTTCATGGTCTTTACCTTCACGTGCTTTCGGTGTGGTAACCATCAACCAAATATGTTTCAGAAACCTAACTGAATCTTTAAAATGTAGAATAGCGTCGCTCAAATGCAGAGTAAGTAATTTAAAAATACCAATAGAACGGATAAGATCAAAATACACAAACTTAAATTTAAAACCTGTCTGTGCACCCTTTATCTACAACCTCTTAAAACTAGTTTCAACTGACGGGTTGATCTTGGAGGGTTGGAAAAGGAATAAAAACCTGCCAATTAGTCCACAAGTAAGAAGCATTCCACAGGACTCCTTACCGTGGACGTTATAATATTTACGGCTGTGGCAAAGAGGGTAACACTTAAAACACTTCCTTGAGGGACTTTATTCTCCTGCTTAGAACTATCATACCGAACTTCACCACCCTGATACCCAAAAAGGCATCGTAACGAAAAGGACCGAATGAATACAGAGAGGTGGCCAAATTGATGGAACTGTTTTAGAATCTTGTACCTCAAAACAGTGTAAAAAAAAAAGAAAAAGCTATTCCTACACAAGTCTGTCTACAAACGAACATCTGCTCTGTAGCCACCTCCAGTGGGGTCATGCTGCCCACAACAGGTCGACACCTTCTGAACACACTCTGAGAGCAGCTAAAGAGGTGTTGGGTCTCTAACGTCCGGAACGGTTGATTTCTAGGGTGATTCGTGCACAGCTCGTTAATGTACGCTTCTGCGACTAATGGGGCACGTTCCGTTCTTTCTTGATTTGAAAAGTGGTATGAAACTCGCTTTCCTCCGCGAACTGTGAAACTCTTTCTGTCATCTCGAAAAATAACATTCAAGGAGGCTTACGTTTGATTGCTTTCGCAAATGTCATAGAATGCAGTATTTGAGACGGTAATAACCTGACGCGGTATCAAAAGCCTCAGACAATACCGGTTCCAGCTCCCACACTGCAAAGGAACAGGTATATGACTGTGAATTGTTAAATCTGAAGTCCGCAGTCACACGGTAATAGAGGAATGCAGCATTCTGGCTGGCAGTGACAGTAGCCATCGCAAAATGCTCTGCGATTGTTTGGGAGATGTCACACGGTGTTGTCTGGATACACCCCTGCCTCAGGACCGCAGCAACAGCCACCATGACAAATTTTTATTCCCTTTTTTTATACGTGCAGCTTTAGACCTTGCTGCTCGAAGGCTGCGGCGTTTCTGTCATTGTTTGGTATTTAAATTGTAGCAGACCCAGATTGTTGACTAGTATTCATCACTCCGCCAATATTCATTATGTAGGGCTGTACTTTAAAGCGGATAGATCCTGCCGTAATATATACAATGAAGAACATGCGTTTTAAAAGTAAAAATAAATGCAGCTCCCTTGTGTAGTTCTCCACCGACTTTTCTTCATGATGTTACGTACATCAGTCACTCCCTCAGCCTCCCAATCTTCATTTAATTCGCTAATGACTAGGTCTGTGATGTCCTTACAAGTCACAACACATTTGCTAAAATTAAAGATGTTGAACAGCTACGTCTCGACATGATACTTACTAAGTCGTTTCGCATTCTGCAGCAGTATTTCTGGACTTTTAGTGGCAGTTTCACAAGTAGTCTCTCATTTCGCAGTCGTTTCACCAAATTTAGGCTTTCTGTTATACCGTACAATGCCTTCTGAATATAGAAAGGTTACAACTTCCTAAATGTGCCTTCCTTTCTCTATAATTAAAAACACTTTTTAGCGGATGATGTGTGTTCTGTTACAGTCAGCTACTTCCATCTGAGGTTGAGCGTTCCCGTAGGCTGGACTCCCTACATGTACTATGGGTTGGATGTCAGTACCCCAGATCATGTGATCTGGGTCAGTTCTGTTCAATGGCCCACTTGAACCGCCCGAAGTGTTCTTACTTGATGTAGTAAGATTCATGGATGTTCGAAGAGCAGCTAGAGAAAAGGGTCCACCCAGACAGAGCCCCGCTTGTATGGGTAAGCTTTATACGACTAGGGTGCGGCAGGTTCCCCAGAGGTTGCCTGCTACGACTGTTTCATCTCAACAGCCATCCACGCAATTCCCGTGTAGCACACCTTGAGGTTTTTTTTTTTTTTTTTTTTTTTTTTTTTTTTTTTTTTTTTTTTTTTTTGGAGGTTTGTACCATCCACGCGATCCAGGCGGTTAAGCTAAGCTCCTCCTTCCCTATGACACACAATGTTCCACTGCCGATGAACCGTTTGCAGAGAACTTGTTAAAGAAAACTAGTGGTACTCACTAAGTTCCCGGCTCAGAAAATCCGGCTTCGCTAAATCTTAATTCAGCCAGTGAAGACCGGGCTACCAGAGTTGTGCGCCACTTGCAACGATCCTGGTGGCACGAGACACTCGTGAAAATCTTACAAGCTCTAAGATACTCAGCAAGCTGTAGGAGCCTCAAAACTCATGGCCAGGTAACGTCTTCGGAGGGTGCATGTCACATCTGTCATTTCCAGTATAGTTTAATTCACCACCCGCTCTCGCTTCATTATAAACTTCGCAAAGTACTTGACGTATACTTGTTATTAATCATCGTTTAGGATTTAGATCCTAGTCACGTCCACTGATAAAGTGGCAGAGTATGAAAGAAGCGCTTACTCGCTTTTGGATTCTACTTTAATAATGGTTATTTTGTTCGCATCTTTGCTGTCCTTTAGGTTCCAATAAGATAAAACAAATATCTAAAACTACAGTTTTTCAGAACAAAAGTACCGGTATTGGTTTGAACCGATCGGTTTTTCCCTGTCCCCATAATGCACAATAACGCCCGCCTACACACTCCAATCGGACGAAGGCTGCGCTTCAGCGATCTGCGTGGGAAACACTGCCTCATCGTCCGTACAATCCCGGATGTTTCACAGGGTGATTTTCATGAGGAAATACAGGAGTGGGTGCGGCTCTGGATCCGTCAGCGGCCAACCGCGTTCTACGAAACGGGAATTAATCGTCTCGTCTCCCAGTGGGATAAACGTCTTAAAGTGTGTGCTGATTATTTTTAAATCTAACCAGCCAATGGTCTCATTGCGGCTGGTGTTCAGTTTTCATTTGACTGCACCTTATACGAAAGATACTGGCACAAAATACAGGGTGTATCAAAAACAATCATCCGATCTGGCGCGTCTATATTACTTAAACTAATAAATATATACAATGAATTTTGTTTTTTGATGGACGGGAAACTCAAAAAGTTGTTTTTCATACATTTCCATAGGTGTTCAATACGCTCCCCTTGAGAAGCACGGCATATGTCAATGTGGTATTCAAATTGTTCCCACACTGCAGCGAGCATGTCTTGAGTTACAGCTTCCACAGTTGCTGTTATGCGATGTCTCAATACATTCATTGTTGTTGGTAACGGAGCGCATAAACAGAGTATTTTATAAACCCCCACAAGAAAATCACATACCGTCATGTCCGGTGACCTTGGAGGCCAGTAATTAAGGCTGTATCATCTGCTCCAGTGCGACCGATCCATCGTTCAGTAATTCTTTGATTTGAAAATTCCCAGCACTTCCAGATACCAGTGTGGCGGTGGCCCATCTTGTTGGTAAATGAAGTCGTTTGAATCGGTCTTCAACCGTAGGAAAAGAAAGTTCTCAAGCATCTCGAAATATGTGCTCCCTGTAGCAGTATTCTCGGCAAAGAAGAAAGAGCCATACACCTTTTCCCGTGAAACGACACAAAACATATTACATTTTGGAGAGTCCCTCTCATGTTTTACAACTTCATGTGGTTGTTCCGCACCCTATATTCTAATATTATGACGATTCATCTCTCCATTTAAATGAAATGTTGCCTCATCACTAAAGACTAAGCGTGGAAGAAAACTGTCATCCTCCATCTTGCCACGAACGAAATTATAGGATCAACACGTTGTTGTTTGTCACCTTCACGAAGAGCTTGCAGTAGCTGAATTTCGTATGGTTTTGTGTGTAAACGTCGACGCAACACACGCAAGACGAACATCGGGAGCATGTTGAGCTCTCGAGCTGCACGACGAACGGACTTTTGCGGACTCCTTGTGAAACTCTGTTGGAGTGTCAGACACTTGGGGACGCCCCGGCGATTTGCCTTTACACAAACAACCTGTTTCTTGGAACTTTTCATGCCATCGTCTAATGCTCTGTGCTGTAGGAGGATCCACACCATACCAAGCACGAGTCACAGTGAACAGTTATTACTGACCCGCACTACGCAAAACGTAGGACACAAAATGCTTTCTGTTGTCCCGAAACCAATTCAACTAGAACGGAAGCGGGCGCACACTGCTACTACCCATCAGGAACCATGTAAAACTCTAGAGTTTGCTCTTTCTAACAGTACATTGTTCGCGCACGTATCTCAAATAACATAACAGTTATTATTTATTTAAAATCGGATGATTCTTTTTGATATACACTGTATTATCAAGGGTAGTGTCAAAGCATTATTCTCGAATATTTGTGTGAACAGAAAATCTGGCCCAGATTTGAGAGACACAAATTTATTGATGAGCTGACGGCAACACGGATGAAAACCGATGGAGAATTAAGCATCTCCGTAAACCATAATCACACGGGATAACATCTAGTGGGACAAATTGGCTCTAGAGTTGGGGAAGCAATCATAATAAACGCAGCACCGAGATATTTGTATCGTACACTGTATCGTACAATCAAAAATATGTGACGACTATGCTTCAATCTGTGTCAAAGCAAGCATAAGCTATCAATTTGCTGCACCTTTATATTAGGCCTGCCTAAAAGCATCCGACGTTATATTTTCCCCGCGCACTTTTATATTAGCAGGATTCCGTCACTTTCCACATAAGATGTATACCATCACACTGTGCAATCTGACTTCAATTATCGATGCGTTTTCAATAGTTCTAAAGAAAACTGAAACACTTTTAATCTCCGTTGAACTTTCTCAGCTACTGTCTTGTAAAGTACGCCGGAACTTTATATCGCAAAGCACATTTTTTCATTTATCAAATACAATAGTTCTAGACCGAAACATTTGTGTTAAAATCATAGAGGTTCATTTTGAATGTTTCCATTATCGCAGGCGTGCCCTTGCCTTCTACCTAAATGTTTCAGCCAGTTTAATGAGTAGGACTGATTACTTAAAGTTTAATTTATAATTTAAATTATAGCGTAACCTGAAATCCTTCCACTTTACACATTAAACATTATGTTCGCAGTGGGCATTTATCGCAACTCGTAAAATAAATGCATCTTAATGTTGACCATTGCTGTAAAAATGTTACTGCTGGCCGCGGTTTCGTTGACATCCGCTTCATGGATTTCCAACTTGCAGCCGCTGTTCTGTAATAGATCCACTTCAACTTTTTCTAACATCAATATATTTTCAGAAGGTTGTGACGACAGCTTGCAAATATTTGATTTCTGTTTATTCGTTTTCGGGACGTGTCCATACAGCCATATCAAGAGTGGAATGTCATTTGTCACGATGCGAACGTAAAGACAGCACAACAGCCAGTCTCCAAAAGAGAAAATCTCTGAACACACCAGGAATCAAACCCAGGCTCCTTCTGTTACGAAACCACCGCGCTGGCCGAGCAGCTACCGAGTCGGACATTGTAAATATTTCAAGAACGTCATGATTTACGGCTAAGAGGTAATAAAATTTCTTTATTGAACAACCAGTTTCGGTTCACGGACCACCATCAGGCTCAGAAAAGCATTTGTAACATCACACTAGCCGATATAAAATAAATGCCATTAGATTATAAAATCCATGAATTGGTCACCGATGTCACATAGTAATATAAATTAAATCGTCAATCATAACATGTGCCAAACAGTGCACCCGTACAAGCTAAATCAACAGTCAGCATTAAAGCTACGAACTGAACGTAGAATCCCTGCGTTCGTAGCTAGTTGTTCAATAACGAAATCTTGCTAGCAGCTCTTGGCGTTAAACCATGACGTTTTCAAAATTTTCTAATCTGTCTCTGATACGAATCAACATACTTCAAATCGAAGGAATCTGAAAGGATTCGAAACGACGGATTGTTATGCTACATACAGGAAATTAACGTCGTCATAACTGTTGCCCGTTGATATCCCTAGATAAATATGTTTTTATTTAAGAAATACACCCCAGCAAGCACCAGTCGAATTTCATATTTCAAGATTATGGCCCGTTTCCTGCCTCGCAGTTGTCCAAATGAGTTAAAGCTATGTTTTTCAATGACAAAAAAATTCTTACTCGCTTACTTTCTTTCTTTCTTTCACATTTATTAAACAGACTTCACGGTAATTTTCAAGTAAAATAGCAATTACTGGCACAAAACTAGCAACTTCAGAGTACTTCACGTTGTTCCACAACTGATCAATTAAGAATCAAAATTCTTACAAAGACTAGACAGTCTCCATGGTCTAGTGATTGCTGGCGCGTGGGTCGCCGCTTCGTGTGTCCTACAGATCACCTTATTGTTTGTAGTGGGAGGTATGGAACAGGGTCCATTCTCTCTCACTGGAGTAAACGTGATGCCGTTTCAGTAAAATAAGCAGCAAAATTGACACTAAACGCCGCGCGGAATGGCCGCGCGGTCTGTGACGCCATGTCACGGAATGCGCGGCCCCTCCCGCCAGAGGTTCGAGTCTCCCCTCGGACATGAGTGTGTGTGTGTTGTTCTTAGCATAATTTAGTTTAAGTAGTGTGTAAGTCTAGGGAATTTACACACAATTGACACTAAACTACCGATATGGTTTAAAATCGGAAGACTAGCTTCAGGCTGGAAAGACATTAATTTCCTAAAAGAAAAACTATTAACGCTGTCGCTAAAAATGGTCTCACTCTGCACTTAGTGATGCGGCCCCATTGGGAGCGTTCTCAGAGCCGCGAAGCAGGTGACGGCACAGTGGGAGTTGCCCCACGCTGGTCCCACGTGTCCGATTACAACTTGATTGAAACTTAGCTGCCCCTTATCTTCCGAGATGCTGGAGGAAGTGCCACGTGGTAAGAAGCGGCGCCACAGCTGCACCTAGCGCTCTGCATTTGCCACCTCAATAACTTGTGTGCTTCAATCTGTAGCTCATAGGATGTCGCATTTGGGATATGATGCACACCAGGAGCTTCTGAATACTACGGGACGATGTAGAATGATGAAGTCTCATCTCTGGACTGAGTAACAATGTAGGTGTGATTGTAGAGACGAAACAGATTAAATCCGAGATCGCGGAAGAAAGTTCTCGCCCTGCTACAGATATGCCGTTCATACATTAATGAAAATTTGTTTTGTGCTGGAACATGTTGTCCAATAACGTAAGTCAGAAAAAACTAAATATTTTGACTAGTTTTGTTTATAGGGGTCTTTAAATAGCTGTGTTGCGTGAGTTTCCCTTGGAGAAATAAACTGTGACACTGCACCACCAGTAAATACCTTATTTTGGCCAGTTTGTAGCTAATGGAAATTTTAAAAATATTGGTGAGTCTGTTAATGCGTTTACAAGGTTACGAAGAGGCTGGCTGACCTCTAACGTGGCAGAACTTAACTTGCTTGAAAGGAGTGCCGAAAGTGCAACCACAGCTGAAAACGTCGAACAAGTGCACAATATTGTACTGAACGATGTGTGGTTATAGATGTGTGAGATAACTGACACCATAGACATATAAGAAGAATGAATACGGTACATTTTACTTGCAGACTGTCCATTTGTAAGCTTTTTGCAAGGCGGATACCGCATTTATTGAATCCCGACCAAAAACAAAAGCAAAAACGAATCTGTTCAGTGGAAGAATGTATGTGAAGACCACTGATATCCAAGGGGTCAAGTCGAAAAATAAATGAACTATCGACGTCACTAATTTTCGATGGCATACTGGAAGGTTCTCACTTTACCCTCCTACGACTACTTTCCTGTTAGTTCTCTAAGGCTGATCTGAGTGTAAGAGTTGCAGCCAGGGAAGATCAACGGAGCATTTAGGACTGCGGCTATAAACTAATGACGTAATTTAAACATTCTAATGCAGTTTGATAATGACCAAAGAAACACGTTAGGTCGTGGATTATGAGTTAACGTCAGTGCTCACTCGGAGCCTTATTGGAGTAAGATTGGATGTACATTACTCCACGGCTTCACTACTTTCGCAGGATCGTATACAGTGCGAGAAACTGAGTAAGCTGGTTTCCCATCAGTAACACACTAGTTGTCGACCGAGTCTAGGTTCTTGTGACGCGGTAAGGAAAGTATATAAGTGGGGCAAAGGCGATCAGGGAATCAGTCTGGCGACGATACAGGCCGCAAATGTGGAAAGCCACTGACACAAGCGACTTTGAAAAGGGCGGGCTACTATTCCCAGCGCCTGACACGAGCATCTCGGAAACGGCGAAGCTGATCGTCTGTCGTGTGTCACTGTCGCGGGTATCTATGAAAACTGGTCGAAAGACGGTGACGTCACCAGTAGGCAAGGGATTGAAGATACGCGCTTTATCACAGAAAGTGGAGATCCGAGGCTTACCGGCTCTTTAAAGTGGGACAGACGGCGATCTGTGCCAGGTCAGACGACAGAGTACAATCCTAGTGCACGAATTAATGTATTAGAGTACACCTCACGGTGAATATTGTTGAAAATGGGGCTCCGCAGCAGATGACACATAGTCACTGATGAGCCAAAACATTATGACCACCTGCTTAATAGCTTGTTTGTCCGTCTTTGGAACGAAATAAGTCTCTGATTTTGCGAATCATGGGTCCAACAGTTTGATGGTAGGTTTGTGGAGGTTATGTGGCATTAACTGTCTGCGCGCGGGTCATGTAATTCGCGTAAATAATGGGCGGCTGATTTGCGTACGCGGCGATGGCGACCGATAGCGACCCGGATGATTGCCATACAATTTACATCAGGCGAAGTTGGTCGCAGAGACATCAATGTGAATTCACCATAATGCTCCTTGAACAACTGTAACATTGTTCTGTCTCAGAGTTACGGGCAATTATAGTGCTGAAAGATGACATCGCCGTCGGGAAAGACATCCAAGATGGAAGTATAAAGGTGGTTCGCAGCTTTCAGCGCGTCTTCGATAGCTACCACACGCCCCATGCAAGCGCAGGAGAATGTCTCGCATAGTATAACATTGCTTCTACTTACCTACTTCCGTGGTGCGGTGCATGTTTTGAGCAGCCGTTCACCTCGATAACATCATTTGTGGAGACGAACAGTTACCTAGTGTAGCAAAAATGTGATTCACCCGAAGAGCCGACACGTTTCCATTGATCGACGGTCGAATTCCGATGTCCTGTACCCACTGAAATCGTAATTGACGATGTCGTTGGGTCAACATGTGAACACGTAGCGGTGGTCTGTTGAGGAGCTCCATGTTCAACAATGTACGATGAACAGCGTGGTGCGAAACACTTGCGTGTGCACGATCATTGTGCTATTTCGGCAGAGATGCCACAGATCACCAACTGTCCTACTTCACAGAGCAGGCAAGCCTCCGAACCCCACGTTCTCTGAAGAGTCGTGGACTTCCAACCATTTAATAAAAAGTGCAAAACGAAGAATTTTGTGATGCTACAGTATTGTTGTTCATACAGTTGAACGAAACAAAGATGACATAACCATTTTTAAAAGAAAATAAATGAAAGTTATTCGCGTAGCAAAAACGAAATTTCTGTACTATCAATTCCATAGCTGTGCTAGGCCAAGAACTTCTCTCCTTGCATTCGTATGATACAGACTTCATCCCGAATAACTCAGTTGTCTCCACTTTCTGTCTCCGTTCTGATCCCTACTTATTCGTCTTGAGATTGAAGCACTTGTGTCCGTATTTGTTTACAAATAAATTTGTTTTAGGATGGAATACATCTTGAGCAAAATCATTTTTTCCTTCTCGGTCTCCTCCTTCCATCCTTTCCCTTTCCATCTCTTCCACTCTTTTTCTCTGCTCACCTCCAACACTCCCCACACTGTGTCCATCCCCTCTTGCTCCTCTCTCAGTCAATGTGCTCCTCCCCCCTCTCTCCATCTGCTCCTCCTCCCTCTGTCCGTCTGCTCCCTCTCCCTCTGTGCATATCCTCCATCCCCCTCTCTTTGTAACTTCCTCCTCCGCCACTCTCTGTCCATTGACTCCTCTCATCTCTCTCTGTCCTGCTCGTCCTCCCCCTCTACTAGTTCATCTCCTCCTCTTTCCTTTCTCTGTCAACTTCCTCCTCTCCCCTCTCTTTGTCCATCTGCACCTCTTCCATTTTTCTGTCCATTTCCTCCTCCCCTCTGTCTCCTCCCCTTCTCTCTGTTTGTGTCTTCCTCCACTTGTCCCTGTGCACATCCTCCTCTTTCCTTTCTCTCTCCATCCACTCCCCTTCATCTGCCCATTCTCCCTCCCCTCTTTCTATTCATCCCCTCCTCCCCTTGTGTGTGACCATCTCCTCCTTCCCCTTCACTGTCTGTCCAGCTCCTCTTCCCCTTTCTCCCTCTACGTTATCACGCTCGTCCCAATAGCAGGCTGGTCATTCTTATCCCCACACTGTTCCTTCACAAATTGTAAATAATATGTGTACTTTGGATGAAATCCTTTCAGAAGCTTCGGATAAGCTTTTTCCCCGTGCCTTCGCCTGTGTGCGCACATTTCAAATATATTTCACATATATTTATCATATTTCACACGTATTTGTACACATATTTCACCTGTAGTGAATTTCGCCCAGCAATTTCAATCTGGCGCAACTCAATATTTATGACGTCATATCTCCTTGACTCTATGTCGTACAATGATATATTGTGGACACTGTCTGCGAAATGTGTTACGATTAGAGTTAGTGGTAAAGAAGTATTAAATTAAAACGTCATATATGATGCCGCAGTTTTTATGCATCTCGGTATTTAACGTCATATTTCCTGAGCTACAGGTTGTACAATGATATATTTTCGTAGGTGCATTCGGCGGCAGGTGTAAATACCGTCTGTATAAGCGTTGCGAACAGAGTGAGTAGCAGCGAAGTACTAAATTTAAACGTCTTGCACGATGTGGCAGTTTTTCACGCATCTTAGTATTTGTGACCTCATATCTCCTGAACTATGCGTTGTACGATGATATACTTTTTCAGGTGCATTCAGTGGTATATATGAATATTGTCTGCAAAGCTTGTCGCGAATACAGTTAGTAGTAAAGAAGTAATAATTTAAAATGTCACGCTTCATGAGGCAGTTTTACTGCACGAACAGTGAAAATGTAGTAAACGATGAACATATTTCCGTTCATCATTTTGTGGGGCTCATCAGCGAGGAAAAGTTTCATAAAGGATTGAAATTGTGTGTAAAGTTTATTGCAAGTGTCCTAAGTGCTCTTTTCCTCAAAGACTGGTCGACTAAAGGATGGGTATTCGCGCTTCTGGGGGCTACAGTGCTTTTTCACACCTATCCCAACCCTTTAATGGGTAGGTACTTCTTACTTCCACAGCGATTCCTTCCAGACAGTAAGTGATATGTATACCAAGTTTGGTTGAAATCGGTCCAGTCGTTTAAGAGGCGACGTAGAACACCGGTACGTACATGTATACGTACATCCATTTTTATTACATGTATGGATTCATGTTTAAAGTCATTATTCTAGTAGGGCTGTCTAAGTTTGTGCTGAGAAGTGGTTCACAGGTGCCTGAAGAAGGACAAAGCCCGGGCTGGCAGCGGGAGGCGGTGACAGCTGGGAGCTGAATGTCCGGCCAGGCAGGCAGGCGGCCGCCTTGGCCTTGGCGAGAGGCGCGCAGCTGTTCCGCCTTGCCGGCGGTCAATGTTAGCAGCAACCTGGCTGCTCCCGCCTGACCAACAGACTCCTGCTTGCTCTCCAGCAGACGTTGCTTACCTGTTTCAGTTCCGGGGCGCTAAGTCAAAATATTGTTCTATCTTATGCATCTGAAACGGTTCCTGTCATGTCATCGAAGTTAAGCACCGTCGGGGATGATTGGTACTGGGATGGGTGACCATCCCGGGCTGACATCCGCTGTTGACTACTGGGTTACAGTTAGTCTCGTGATGCCAACTGAGGAGCTACTTGACCGATGCTGACTCCAAGCCCCAACCGAAGACGCCAGTAGGCTGAGGATGACACGGCGTTTTATTTATTTATTCATTCGTCAGTCGGATGGTACCACTGGGCCTTCCGAGGCCTATTTGGACGGAGAGTTAATGCAGTTTAAGTGCGCAGTTGATGTGGTTATTTTACCAAAAATATCTAATAACTAATGGAGTTCGTTTTTTAAAAAAAAATTGCAGACAATTTATTGAAAAGCTTTATCACTAATATACTTAGTGGGATGGATAACTGCTTATTCTGCAAATGACTTTTCAGATCTCGGAATCAACTTGTATACAGATATCCTAATTTCATATTGCACGTTAATTTTCAAGCGATACTTGATCATTATTACACCTTCCCACTAATACGGCATTGCAAGTGGAACTGATGTTCGTTCAGCTTTACTACTAAAGAGTGGATATTCATCTTTTACCGATATTCAAAAATCTTCAAGTTATGTACTACCAGACTTTGTCTTCAGTGTACTGCCACAGTCAAATCAATAAGATTTTGTTTCTAAAGAAGTAAGTTGAGATACAGAGTTGGTCCTAAATGGTTCTTGAAACGTCGAAAATTTATCGATATTATCTGTTTGAAAGTATTCTTCGAACTGTTTGATAAACGTTGGAAGGTGGTCTTCAAACACAAATTAACATATCTGGAAAATACATCTTCGATAATTTTTATATTCTATACCTGTTGTTTTTCTGCAAGCTGAAATCTTCGTTATTAATTTTAAAAAGTGCGTGTTCCGTTGTAGGGAGAGATTCAACTCATTTAACTTTCCAAAAATATGTCATACATATGCTGTCTGTGCCCACGTACTCGTGGTTTCCTGCTTCAGGAAAAGTATAGATTTCTTATTGTAATCAATAGTCGAGTTTTTTGTATAATTTACGATATTCATCAACAGGTATAGACTAGATACAGTGGAGGACTCAAATACTTTGATGTGAGTGCTTCTCTATTAATGATGCCTCAGGTCCACTTTGAATCCAGATTTTTGTTTCTAATAATAAGCTGCAATCACCCATACCATCCGGACATAGATCGAATATCTTCAGTACAAACACCAACGCACTTTGTCCCTTCCAAATTATTTTCATACATAAATGTGACTGCATCTTGAACTAGTCCTGAGCCGTTTTACTTGTACTGATACTTTTACAAAAGAGAAGGTCCCCCGTAGAGGGATTACCATATAAGAACCGTACGTAACAAAGCAAGGGAAATCCCTTATTGCTGTCTGTGGCCTCATAGAGCTGGAACTCAAAACAATTTCCTTCTAACATTTCAGTTAATTGTACATTTACATCCTCAAATGTGTGCTGAATTCTGCGTCTGATGACATTGTTATACAAATGCACATTTGACAGCAGTTTAGCTGTCGACGCGCTGGCCATAATAATCACCAAGCCTACAACAGCCAGTAAAATTAGTTAATCTGCGATGCTGTGGAACATTTTAAGATGCTTAGCTCTGTATGCAACCTTGTGTGGGGCTTTTTAAACTTCGCTACTCTATATGTAACCGTGTATGGTGCAAGCAAATCATTATTTTCTATTGATAAATGCTTCGAAAAGGTACATCTTTCTTCTTTTAATTCTCATAACTTTCTGGTAAACTGGTTGCAAAGTTTACCAACAAAGTCTGAAGATATAAACTTTTAGACATAATACACACTGTGATCTCTTTTCACCATTGTCATTTGTTGATATAAAGCCAAAATGCAAATAACTTTTCGCTTCCTCAAATTCCTGTCACTGGTTTGTCGTATGCTCTCTTCATTTTTAGATATGTCTTCCTTACTCCAGCTAAACAAAAGATTGCTACTTTTTGTGTGTTTAGAACGACAACTTTTAGAAATTAACTTAATCGCCACACTGTTACAGTGTGGAGCAGTGGTATCTGAGAGCGCAACGTAAGCTCTCCCACCCCTATCGTTTCCTTCCTATATAATTACCAATGAGATGACTTTTCCTCCGACCATAAGGCCCTAGGTCAGATTTCCATATGTAGTTTTCCATGTTGTCCGGTCATTTGATACCCTCTTCTTCTCATTTAATGCCTCCTTGGCAATTGCTAAACGCGTTTTCACCTCCTCATTGGTCTCATGTCTTCCGTAATTTTGATTCTCTGATATCTGAAAGAACTAACTTGTTCTGTAGCTTCCTGACATAACTTTATAGTTGTTTTTATTTCTCTTGTACTTATCAACTTATATTTTGTCTTTTTTTATTAACTCTCATTCCGAATTCTTCACAGGTCTTACTTAATTCTTTTAACATTCCAATCATATTTCTTTCGCTCTCTGCCAATAACACCGTATCATCCGCAAATCGAATACATTCTCTCCTCCTACCACCCGCTCGCGCTCCTCTTATTTGTTTCAAATATTTCTGAGTAATATGCTCCAAATTTATGTTAAACAGTATTGGGGCGAGACCGCAGCCCTGCCTCACTCCCATTTTCAGTTGTGATTCCCTCCGTCGACTAATCCCCAATTTGTACTGGTATTTTCTGTTGTCTGTATACATTCTTAATCAACCTTCTATCCCTCCAGTCGACTCCATTCTTCTTTAGCTTATCCATTAATTTATTCCACTGTACTCTATTACAGGCTTTCTCACGGTCAATGAAAACAGTATAAACTTTTCTTCCTCTTTCAATGTATTTCTCACATACACTGAAGAGCCAAAGAAACTGGTACATCTGACTAATATCGTGTAGGGCCCCCGCGAGCACGCAGATGTGCCGCAACACGGCGTGGCATTGACTCATCTGAAGTAGTGCTGGAAGGAGCTGACACCATGAATCCTGCAGGGCTGACCATAAATCCGTAAGAGTGCGAGGGGTTTCAGATCTCTTCTGAACAGCGCGTTGCAAGGCATCCCAGATATACTCTAATGTTCATGCCTGAGGAGTCTGGTGGCCAGCGGAAGTGTTCAAACTCAGAAGAGTGTTCCTGTAGCCACTCTGAAGCAATTCTGGACGTGTGGTGTGTCGGTATTGTCCTGCTGGAATTGCCCAAGTCCTTCGGAATGCACAATAGACATGAACGGATGAAGGTGATCTGATAGGATGCTTACGTACGCGTCACCTGTCAGAGTCGTATCTGGAAGTATCAGGGGTCCCATATCACTCCAACTGCACACGCCCCTCACCATTACAGAGTCTCCACCAGCTTGAAAAGTTCCCTCCTGACATGCAGGGTCCATGGATTCATGAGGTTGTCTCCGTACCCATACATATCCACCCGCTCAATACGAGTTGAAATGAGAGTCGTCCGACCAGGCAACATGTTCCCAGTCATCAACAGTCCAGTGTCGATGTTGATGGACCCAGGTGGGGCGTAAAGCTTTGTGTCGTGCAGTCATCAAGGGCTCACGAGTGGGCCTTCGGCTCCGAAAGCCAATATCGATGATGTTTCGTTGACCGGTTCGCACGCTAACACATTTTGATGGCCCAGCTTTGAAATCTGCAGCTATTTGCAAAAGGGTTGCACTTCTGTCACGTTAAAAGACTCGCTTCAGACGTCGTTGGTCCCATTCTTGCAGTATCTTTTTCCGGCCGCAGCGATGTCGGAGATTTGATGTTTTACCGGATTCCTGATATGGGAATCATCGCTGCCTCAAAGATTCTGTGTCCCATCGCCCGTGCGCCGGCTAGAACACCACGTTCCTACCCACTTAAATACTGATAACCTGCCATTGTAGCAGCAGAAACCGATCTAGCAACTGCGCCAGACACTTGTCCTATATAGGCGTCGCCGACCGCAGCGCCGAATTCTGATTGTTTATATATCTCTGTATTTGAATATGCATACCTATACCAGTTTCTTTGGCTCTTCAGTGTATAATTCTCAACAGTCCAATTGCATCTTTAGTGCCTTTCCCAGAGTAGCCGCGCTGTCTGAGGGCGCCTTGCCACGGTTCGCGCGGCTCCCCCAGTCGGAGGTTCGAGTTCTCCCTCGGACATGGGTGTGTGTGTTGTCCTTAGCGTAAGTTAGTTTAAGTTAGATTACGTAGTGTGTAGCCCTAGGACCGATGACCTCAGCAGTTTGGTTCCATAGGACTTACCACCAATTTCCAAAAAAATCGCCCTTAGTGGAACTTTGGCTGCATGAGAAATCAAACCTAAGGTCCTAAAATCCCCAAATTTCTTGGCCTTGCTTTTCTTATCAATCGCTGTCATTACTACCGAGAGAAAGTCATCCAGCCAGTCACCTTTTTCAAGTACCTAGTTACATAGATAAGTTAACTCTTTCCTCCGTCCGAGACTACAAATGTAAACTGTCATCGCAGTGTAATTTCCTTCTCAGCCGCCGTGTAACTAGCGTTAGACAGGTAATCGAAAACGCGCGCACATCAAAAAGTAACAGACGTGTGCCGCGTGGCACCTTTCTGCTGCTACCAACAATAACGTTCATCTGCCTCAAGAAGCTAAATAAACGGTGTAATGATGTCTTGGTACACAGAAATGTTCCCTGTACTTTCAAAGAAAATTTTCTGACAGTACAAGATGTTTTCACGAAAGACTTGTGCATTTTCAGTTGGTCGCATTCTGGTATTTTGATTATTCACGTACCCACTGAGGTGAAGACACGTCTCATGAGTGACGGAAATATGGTCCAGTTCTGCGATTCCATAGATGTCAACAAAGGATCGAAACAATCTAGCCCACAGTATGCTACACGCTTTTTTATCTGGCGCCTTCATTTGCTGCACATCTGCAAGAAATTTTAACATGTGGATAGCTTTCTGAGCGCTACCATACGCAATATGAGATTACATAGTTAGTCCAGCTTTTCGAAGGCGAACACAATGTCACATCACTCACCTTAGCCAGTTTAGCGTCCATCAGACTGACCCGTCAACTGGTTCTATCCTTGGATGCAATTGATACGTATCCCCCGATATGGGCGATTAGTACCGTTATTGTTGAATTTTTCAGCATTTCGGCATCTGGATATTTCCCGCGAAATGCGTCTACAGCATGTGCATGCGAACGACTGTCACAGTACTGTTCAGGAATGGAAACGCGTTGCTCATGCGGATACGACATGTTTACTAAGTAATGAACTGCGCAGTACTACAGACATCATGTGACATGTACCAGTTACATTGGCATTTTCGTTTGTTGTCGGCAATGCCTGCGGTGTTATCTTGAATCGGACGAATGCAATGCAACTCAAATTTACAGACACATGTATATTTATGTGCGCGACTTTTCGGTTGCACTGTTGCGAACCAAACATTTCCAAACAAACGCTTATCTTTGACAAGGTTTATGTGATAACACTGCGCTTGATTTACACAGCTGTCACCAGCACAGTTTGTTCGCTTTCAACAACAGAGCTGTGGCTGCTGCTTCGCTACAATATTGTTGGGTCGGGTCGCAATAGCTGGAGGGTGGGAGACGTAAGGTTTCGCCAAGGCGCCGCGGACGGAGAACGGCGCTCACATCGCTTTCGACGTCACGTTCTACACTTGCTTAGTCAATGACAAGCCGCGGTGCAGGCGAAGGTAAACGTAGGAATGCAACTAGCGCTCCATTACACACACATTCCTTATTACGTCGCTCGGACCTGTATGCCGCGTGCCTCAAAACGGGTCGAGAATATACGCTAATATTTTATTGCTGAAGGTGTCTAATATTGGAATAATTTCACAGCGTTTGTATAGAGTTTCACAGCGTCAGTGTAGTGCAGCCACGTCGCACCATTTCTTCAACCACTAGGTCAGACTCGTACCTTGCCTCGTCACAGATTCCAAATGCTCAAGATTAAAAGAAGAGAAACGTATACACGAAATATTTGTCGATGGAAAACAGAAGAAGATTTTGCTAATGGTCGTCGTGAAAGTGTAAGTTTTATTGCTATGAGTGTCTTTACATACGATGTGGGTGACTCGATTCATATCTTAATGACAACATGAGTTAAAATACGTTTACGTGCAAGCACGTGTGCACGTGGAATAGCATCTCGTATCATCATACACATTAAGCTGAAGAGGTTTTGTGAGATGCGGCCAGTAAAACGTTATGAATGAACGTGAAGACATGTTCTTGTGCTATGGAGCTACGCAGACAAAAGAGATTTCATCAGTTTAGTAGATGGCAACTGCTTCCCAGATTTTCGGCAACAACCCATATGTCACAGGGTTATCACCGACGAAAATCAGTTCTTGTTATAGTATGATATCGCTGTTTTTGAGTAGCTTATTCCACAATTAAAAAGAGCTGCAGTGAAATAATTAACAGGAAGCTATGGACAGACTCATAAAACGTAGCCAGAAAACTAACTGCCCGTAAAAGCGCTTTGGAAATACCCTGTTTGGATGCTTTGATATTTCGTACTGGGCTAGATGGCGCAGGAGGTTTAACGTTCAAATACACATCTAGCCACAACGATTTAGGTCATTAGAGCCTTTTTAGGCAAATGCGTGAATGGCTACTTCAAACAGGCTGCAGGAAATTCCAAGCACCATTCTAGACCACCCTAACTCTGCTTGAACTGCAATGATCTTGGTTTCCGTGGGGTGGTAAACTCTACGTCGATATTCATGGTGTCAAATTCCAGAAAATCTAATTTACCTTGCCAGGACGAACTCTAGCGAAAACTATTTAATTTGTTTGCATGCTTCCTCAGTGAAGAGTAGTTATACATGTATAATGCTAATTTATTCTCAACCAACGGGGTGGATGAAGTAGACTGAAGTAGACTACATTGTCTTAAAAGATATCACTCCGAAGGAAGATCCTTACCAAATTCTTCCTCTGACACCTGTTACTGCTGGTTTTGGGAGATCTGCAGTCTCTCACGATATTTGTATGTTTGCATCACAGCGTGACTTTGAAGACTTTCAATAAACAAAACCTCAGTAGGAATCGTTAAGGCTGTACCATACTGTAGTTACAGTTGGATTCCAAACATAGAATACTGAAATGAAACAAAGTACCCACCAACAAAAATAAAACAAGAATTAGAAGGTCTAGTATAAAAAGAGCTTTGGGGCAAAATGGAGCAAACGAGCGATAATACTGAGTGGGCTCGAGGTGAGAGACAAGGTAGGAAGAGCAGGTGAGACAAGAAAATTTGTGGGAGGTGAACTAATTATTTGTAAAGGCAGTGGAGAAAATTGCAGCGTGGGTAGCAGTGGGATGAAGAAGAAATGTTGAAGGTAATAGAGAAATGATAAAAAAGGGAGGAGGACGAAAGAATAAGTACACTGCTAGCCATTAAAGTTTCAACACCAGGAGGAACAGAAAACAACTGCGAATTTTATTTGTTGTTCATAGAGTACGAAAAATACATGATTAAACTTGTAGGCCTTGAGGTATACAGGGTGTGAAATTTGTATCCATAACTGCTATCTCTGGCAGAAACATGGCTCTAGCCCGGCTGTGTATGGAGTCGACATGAGATCAGATGACTGATACAAGTATGTCATTGCATGCTGCGTCGACTTTATGCCAGGTTTCATCAAGCGTAGTGGCTGGCGAATAGAGGCCTGCCAGTCTAACTGCAACCCATTAGCAGATGTTTTCAATGGATTGAGAGATGGGAGAACGTACTGGCCAGGGCAACAGCCGAGGTAGGCTACGACAGCAAGGGCAACAAACGGTCTTGCGTTATCTTGTTGAAAGAGATCGTCACTGAAACCTCGAAGACAGGGTATAGCCACTAGCCTAAATACGTCCTGGGGTGATCGTGTTGTGTACGCAATGGCACCTCATACCAACACGCCAGGTACTGGGCTGATACACTATGCGATCAAAAGTATCCGGAGACATGGCTGAAAATGACTCAAGTTCGTCGCGCCCTCCATCGGTAATACTGGAATTCAATATGGTGTTGGCCCACCCATGGCCTTGATGACAGCTTCCACTCTCGCAGGCATACGTTCAGTCAGGTGTTTGGAGAGTGGCAGCCCATTCTTCACGGAATGCTGCACTGAGGAGAGGTATCGATGTCGGTCGGTGAGGCCTCGCACGAAGTCGGCGTTCCAAAACATCCCAAAGATGTTCAAATGTTCAAACGTGTGTGGAATCTTATGGGACTTAACTGATAAGGTCATCAGTCCCTAAGCTTACACACTACTTAAACTAAATTATCCTAAGTACAAACACACACACCCATGCCAGAGGGAGGGCTCGAACCTCCGCCGGGATCCCCAAAGATGTTCTATAGGATTCAGGTCAGGACTCTGTGCAGGCCAGTCCATTACAGGGATGTTATTGTCGTGTAACCACTCAGCCACAGGTCATGCATTGTGAACAGGTGCTCGATCGTGTTTAAAGATGCAATCGCCATCCCCGAATTGCTCTTCAACAGTGGGAGGCAAGAAGGTTCGTAAAATATCAATGTAGGCCTGTGCTGTGATAGTACCACGCAAAAAAATAAGGGGTACAAGCCCCCTCCATGACAAACGCGACCACACCATAACACCACCGCCTCCGAATTTTACTGTTGGCACTGCATACGCTGGCAGATGACTTTCACTGGGCATTCGCCATACGCACACCCTGTCATCGGATCGAAGCATGGTGTACCGTAATTCGTCACTCCACACAATGTTTTCCACTGTTCAATCGTCCAATGTTTACGCTCCTTTCACCAAGGGAGGCGTCGTTTGACATTTATCGGCGTGATGTGTGACTTAGGAACAGCCGTTCGACCATGAAATCCAAGTTTTCTTACCTCACGCCTAAGTGTCATAGTACTTGCAGTGGATCCTGATAGGGTTTGGAATTCCTATGTAATGGTCTCGATAGGTGTCTGCCTATTACCCATTACGACCCCGTTCAACTGTTGGCGGTCTCTGTCAGTCAACAACGAGGTTGACCTGTACGCTTTTGTGCTGTACGTGTCCCTTCGCCTTTCCACTTCACTATCACATCGGAAACAGTGGAACTAGGGTTGTTTAGGAGTGTGGAAATCTCGCGTACAGACGTATGACACAAGTGACACCCAATCACCTTACCACGTTCGAAGTCCTTGAATTCCGCAGAGCGCCCTATTCTGCTCTCTCACGATGTCTAATGACTACTGAGATCGCTGATAGGGAGTACCTGGCAGTAGGTGGCAGCTCAATGCATCTAATATGAAAAACGTATGTTTTTGTGGGTGTCCGCATACTTTTGATCACATAGTGCATGACGATGAAGAACGCAAACTGAAGTTAGTTCTCTGAGCATCTACACACGAATACGTCCACCGATTTATTGCAAGGAGAGACAGAACTTGTCTAAAGGTATGACGTGGCGCCTCACGTGTGCCCAGTGTTATCGTTGGCCATTCTCCTGTCGGCATGTCTCGGCTGGCAGAAGTTTCTCGTTCATACAAAATACATAACACAATATTCTCACAAACTACTAACAGTCAACTGCCACTTCTGAATGAAAGCCCACTGCGGAATGTTTCCAGAATGTAGAAGGAGCCAAAATGACGATTTTTGGATGCTGCCTTCACTGTGTTTCTGTTTTACTGCTCAAAAGTGTATTTATAATTAGAAGGGGGGCGGGAGGAATAAATGAGGGCATTGGTGAAAGTAAACGACAGTGAAATTAAAACTGTGGGTATTATGAGGAAGACGACAGTAATGTGGACGATACGTGCACCTATAAATTTAATAAGATCTGGAAGTTAGGCCTTTACTTTTTATTCGAGAACATAAGAATTTTAGTAAAGGCTAAGGCGGTACACGTCATAATCACGTATTCAGTCCAAAGCAGGAAATATTTGGGGATTGAGAATGGTGTTTTAAAATCACTGCAGTAAGAATCCTAGACCGTGTAGGCATCGGTACGATGCAGCTACTGAGATTACGTTTAGTTACAGCCATTTTTATATACCCGTTAATATCGCTGACGACGACGTGGCGCTGAATGTCAGGAAACAACAGCAGAACAGCTGAAGGGCGAGTATCCAAGTCGGTGTCTTGAGCGACCAGAGATGCGTTTGACGACAAAAGCTGCTGCGGAAGGCCATGGATCGGTCAGAAATGTCCAGAAGGTGCGAAGCTGCTGCTTCCGCGTCGCTTGGCGACAAGGTCGCGGGTTCATTGCCAGCGGCGGCCACTCGCCGCCCACCTGGGCCCGTGACGTCCACTCTGGCCGATCCTGCTGCCTCACGCCTTTCTTCTTACCGTAACACTCACCACGGGAAATTCCAGGTCTGTGAGCAACTTCTTGGCCCTAAGTCCCGCTATAGCCAAACTTTTTGGCCAAATGTTTGAACAAAGTGAGAACGAGACCCCCTAGGAATTACACAATGGGCTTTTATCTGAATTTGTGCTGCCAAACGAAGGGTGGGAAATGGAGAAATGGGCTAGCAAATTTACCAGCGTGTAGTTAAATTTTATAAGAAAATTCAGTTGCTCGAAAATAATCAGGGCATTCAAGAAAAACTAGTGAATTGACTGGAAATTTAAACATTTCACTGACAGCTGCATTTAGCTATGTGAATGAAATGTCAAAGAGTTCATCTTTTCAAAGTAAATGTAATTTTGTACACAAGAAGTTACTATGATGTGATATTTAGCTGTGAAAATGGCTTCCTTTTAATCAGGTACTAAATTCGGGACATAGCGGAAACAAAAGGCGTTAGGGAAGCAAACGAGTTGTCAAAAAGGTCATGCTTTCTGAGCAAAACTTGAATAAACAAAAATTTAAAAAGACTGCCAATGTTTTGTCTAAAAATAAGAAATAAAACGGGTTAAAGAAACATTTGATGCGCTTTTGAATGATGCTCGAAATCACATACAACAAATGACGTGCCGATTGACAATTTAACGTTCAGTTTATTTATTTACTTACGGCGAACGGCTGAAAGCAAGGGGAAACTATAGCCTTAATTTTTCCCGAGGGCATGCAGCTTTACTGTATGGTTAAATGATGATGGCGTCCTCTTGGGTAAAATATTCCGGAGGTAAAATAGTCCCCCATTTGGATCTCCGGGCGGGGACTACTCAAGAGGACGTCGTTATCAGGAGAAAGAAAACTGGCGTTCTACGGATAGGAGCGTGGAATGTCAGATCCCTTAATCGGGCAGGTAGGTTAGAAAATTTAAAAAGGGAAATGGATGGGTTAACGTTAGATATAGTGGGAATTAGTGAAGTTCGGTCGCAGGAGGAACAAGACTTTTGGTCAGGTGAATACAGGGTTATAAATACAAAATCAAATAGGGGTAATGGAGGAGTAGGTTTAATAATGAATAAAAAATAGGAGTGCGGGTAAGCTACTACAAACAGCATAGTGAACGCATTATTGTGGCCAAGATAGACACAAAGCCCATGCCTACTACAGTAGTAGAAGTTTATATGCCAACTGGCTCTGCAGATGATGAAGAAATTGATGAAATGTTTGATGAAATAAAAGAAATTATTCAGGCAGTGAAGGGAGATGAAAATTTAATAGTCATGGGTGACTGGAATTAGAGAGTAGGAAAAGGGAGAGAAGGAAATATAGTGGGTGAATATGGATTGGGGGAGAGAAATGAAAGGGGAAGCCATCTGGTAGAATTTTGCACAGAGCATAACTTAATCATAGCTAACACTTGGTTCAAGAATCATAAAAGAAGGTTGTATACATGGAAAAATCCTGGAGATACTAAAAGGTATCAGATAGATTATATAATGGTAAGACAGAGATTTAGGAACCAGGTTTTAAATTGTAAGACATTTCCAGGGACAGATGTGGACTCTGACCACAATCTATTGGTTATAAACTGTAGATTAAAACTGAAGAAACTGCAAAAAGGTGGGAAGTTAAGGAGATGGGACCTGGATAAACTGAATGAACCAGGACATGGATAAACTGAATGAACCAGAGGTTGTACAGAGTTTCAGGGAGAGCATAAGGGAACAATTGACAGGAATGGGGGAAAGAAATACAGTAGAGGAAGAATGGGTAGCTCTGAGAGATGAAGTAGTGAAGGCGGCAGAGGATCAAGTAGGTAAAAAGACAAGGGCCAGTAGAAATCCTTGGGTAACAGAAGAAAAATTGAATTTAATTGATGAAAGGAGAAAATATAAAAACGCAGTAAATGAAGAAGGCAAAAAGGAATACAAACGTCTCAAAAATGAGATCGACAGGAAGTGCAAAATGACTAAACAGGGATGGCTAGAGGACAAATGTAAGGATGGAGAGGCTTATCTCACTAGGGGTAAGATAGATACTGCCTACAGGAAAATTAAAGAGACCTTTGGAGAAAAGAGAACCACTTGTATGAATATCAAGAGCTCAGATGGAAACCCAGTTCTAAGCAAGGAAGGGAAAGCAGAAAGGTGAAAGGTGTATATAGAGGGTCTATACAAGGGCGATGTACTTGAGGACAATATTATGAAAATTGAAGAAGATGTAGATGAAGATGAAATGGGAGATACGATACTGCGTGAAGAGTTTGACAGAGCACTGAAAGACCTGAGTCGAAACAAGGCCCCGGGAGTAGACAACATTCCATTGGAACTACTGACGGCCTTGGGAGAGCCAGTCCTGACAAAACTCTACCATCTGGTGAGCAAGATGTATGAGACAGGCGAAATACCCTCAGACTTCAAGAAAAATATAATAATTCCAATCCCAAAGAAAGCAGGTGTTGACAGTTGTGAAAATTACCGAACTATCAGTTTAATAAGTCACAGCTGCAAAATACTAACACGAATTCTTTACAGACGAATGGAAAAACTAGTAGAAGCCGACCTCAGGGAAGATCAGTTTGGATTCCGCAGAAATGTTGGAACATGTGAGGCAATACTGACCCTACGACTTATCTTAGAAAATAGATTAAGGAAAGACAAACCTACGTTTCTAGCATTTGTAGACTTAGAGAAAGCTTTCGACAATGTTGACTGGAATACTCTCTTTCAAATCCTGAAGATGGCAGGGGTAAAATACAGGGAGCGAAAGGCTATTTACAATTTGTACAGAAACCAGATGGCAGTTATAGGAGTCGAGGGGCATGAAAGGGAAGCAGTGGTTGGGAGGGGAATGAGACAGGGTTGTAGCCTCTCCCCGATGTTATTAAATCTGTATGTTGAGCAAGCAGTAAAGGAAACAAAAGAAAAATTCGGAGTAGGTATTAAAATCCATGGAGAAGAAATAAAATTTTTGAGGTTTGCCGATGACATTGTAATTCTGTCAGAGACAGCAAAGGACTTGGAAGAGTAGTTGAACGGAATGGACAGTGTCTTGAAAGGAGGATATAAGATGAACATCAACGAAAGCAAAACGAGGATAATGGAATGTAGCCGAATTAAGTCGGGTGATGCTGAGGGAATTAGATTAGGAAATGAGACACTTAAAGTAGTAAAGGAGTTTTGCTATTTGGGGAGCAAAATAACTGATGATGGTCGAAGTAGAGTGGATATAAAATGTAGACTGGCAATGGCAAGGAATGCGTTTCTGAAGAACAGAAATTTGTTAACATCGAGTATAGATTTAAGTATCAGGAAGTAGTTTCTGAAAGTATTTGTATGGAGCGTAGCTATGTATGGAAGTGAAACGTGCACGATAAATAGTTTGGACAAGAAGAGAATAGAAGCTTTTGAAATGTGGTGCTACAGAAGAATGCTGAAGATTAGATGGGTAGATCACGTAACTAATGAGGAGGTATTGAATAGAATTGGGGAGAAGAGGTGTTTGTGGCACAACTTGACAAGAAGAAGGGACCGGTTGGTAGGACATGTTCTGAGGCATCAAGGGATCACAAATTTAGCATTGGAGGGCAGCGTGGAGGGTAAAAATCGTAGAGGGAAACCAAGAGATGAATACACTAAGCAGATTCAAAAGGATGTAGGTTGCAGTAAGTACTGGGAGATGAAGAAGCTTGTACAGGATTGAGTAGCATGGAGAGCTGCATCAAACCTGTCTCAGGACTGAAGACAACAACAACACATACCCGTTCAGCTTTTGAGGCTTTTATCACATAATACATTAACTAAAACGTTCTGATCGCTGTTCACTGAGTTCAATATTCATTACATATTTTCTTATAAAACTATATAACAATATAAATATTCTTGAGACACTCTGTGGCCGAGTCGGAGAGTCTGTCTATGTTCTCCAGATCACCCTGATAGCCATGCAGTTCACACACAAATCGTTTGGATTTTTCCGCACTCACATTCAGAACTGTCCGATAGGCCGCATTTGTTCATTAGCTGCTTACATCTACCACCACTCGTCCTGAAACGGTTCGAGGAGAGGCTGAATCTGTGAATCGTCTTGTTGGGGTCGTCCACCAAGTTCCGGTTCTTGTGTCCATTAACAGTCCAGTTCTCAAGCTGTCTTCGAGTCGAAGTTTTGCAGTTCTCCGCCAATTTTTCATAAACGTGACCTGGATTTAATTTTAATATTGAACTCATAATCTTAAAATTTTAAGGAGTAGTATAGGATATTTGTCTGTTGGATTATGTAGACTGTGGAGTTTGCTGTTGTGTGGCCCTAACATATTTCTATCATCTATGCCCGAAGATTTAAAAAAGTTTCAACAACCTTTCAGTCTCAAAAATTTTTCAGTAGGGGATCCAAATATCAGGAAGTAAATGCACAGTCTGATCCTGCACTTTCTTTGCTGCAGATGAATTCGATCATCATTCATAAGCGCCTCAAATGTTTCTCTAACTTATTTTATTTCTCACTTTTACAAAAAACATTTCACGAAACATTTGACCTTTTTTCAATTTTTTTAAAAATTTCCTTCTCATTTGATTAGCACTTCTTGACATGTTAACATCTTTGCAAGATGCGTCCAAAAGTTTCGGGTAACGTACCAATATTTAGCTGGTAAGAGCGTTGAGAGCAAGTGTACGTTTTGTTAATGGAGAGAGGCGTAAGTAGGACAGTACATGTCGTCTACTATATTAAGCTGATGCAGGGTTCGCTTCATACTGCATTGGAGCAGTGCATTAACGGCAATATTGGAAAAAATCTCCATGGAAACGCATTAAATGTTGGAATATCATTGAAAAAGGTTGTGGTAAAACAAAAAACGTGTTTCCTATTTGTGCCGTACAAACTGACTGACGAGCTGACGGCAACAAAGGTGGAGATTTCATTGCCACGTGTGCCCGACGATTGCAGTTGCAGTAAATCAAACTATGAGTGTCCTTTCTACGGGGCCTTTTTGAAATGGTTGCAACTGTGTGTCCAGATTATTCGACCAGAGTCGTACAGGACTAGAAAGTGAAGTCTGCAGAGCGACAGTGGCCAGTCGCACCCTGCGATGCAAGAGACCGCCTCTTTGATTAAGCACTGCATTAGCTTGGTTCAAATGGCTCTGAGCACTATGGGACTTAACATCTGTGGTCATCAGTCCCATAGAACTTAGAACTACTTCGCGTAATCGTTTGTCTACTGTTTTTGTTTTGAACGGCCAGTGTCGGTTGGTCACAGTCAGTGTGCTCCCTGCCGCCGTTGGATAAGCAGCTGAGCAGCAAGTCGTATACTCCTAGCTCACTCATTTGTTACATAGTTTAATTCTTAATTTCTTTGCGTGTTTTTGGTACTTGCATTGTTTAATTCATAAATTTCGGGCGTATTATAGTATTTGAGAGTGTAGCATCGCGTTTTAGTACCTGAATAGTGTAATTTCGCTTAGTCTCCTTCCGCCGTCGAGCAGTGTCAGCAGTGCGCAAGTAGCAGCATTACTGCATTTACTAGGCAATCTTGTATTTTAATAACCGTTTAAATTTTGTCGATTTGTTTGCGCTCTCTGTAAATTAGTTAAGACGTTCTTTGCAAAACAGTTTTTAGCATGGATAGGGACTGCAACTGCTGTGTTCGGATGCAGGCTGAGTTGGCATCCCTTCGCTCCCAGCTACAGGCAGTGTTGGCTTCGGTCACACAGCTTGAGGCTGTTGCCAATGGGCATCACTGTGGGGGTCCGGATGGGGGTTTGTCGGGGACGGCCAGCTCGTCCCACGCATCCCCCGATCGGACTACGACTGTGGCTGCCCGGGATACTGCCCACATTGAGGCTAATCCCTCACCTGTGGTAGAGTGGGAGGTCGTTTCAAGGTGTGGCAGGGGGCGAAAGACATTCCGGAGGGCTGAACGGAAAGCCTCTCCAGTTTGTCTGACGAACCGGCTTCAGGCTCTGTCTCAGGCTGATACTGACCTTCGGCCTGACACGGCTGCTTGTCCTGTTCCAGAGGTTGCCCCTCAGTCTGCAAGATCCGGGCAGTTGCAGAGGGTGGGCTTACTGGTAGTTGGGAGCTCCAACGTCAGGCGCGTAATGGGGCCCCTTAGGGAAATGGCAGCAAGAGAGGGGAAGAAAACCAATGTGCACTCCGTGTGCATACCGGGGGGAGTCATTCCAGATGTGGAAAGGGTCCTTCCGGATGCCATGAAGGGTACAGGGTGCACCCATCTGCAGGTGGTCGCTCATGTCGGCACCAATGATGTGTGTCGCTATGGATCGGAGGAAATCCTCTCTGGCTTCCGGCGGCTATCTGATTTGGTGAAGACTGCCAGTCTCGCTAGCGGGATGAAAGCAGAGCTCACCATCTGCAGCATCGTCGACAGGACTGACTGCGGACCTTTGGTACAGAGCCGAGTTGAGGGTCTGAATCAGAGGCTGAGACGGTTTTGCGACCGTGTGGGCTGCAGATTCCTCGACTTGCGCCATAGGGTGGTGGGGTTTCGGGTTCCGCTGGATAGATCAGGACTCCACTACACGCAACAAGCGGCTACACGGGTAGCAGGGGTTGTGTGGCGTGGGCTGGGCGGTTTTTTAGGTTAGGTGGCCTTGGGCAAGTACAGAAAGGGCAACAGCCTCAACGGGTGCGGGGCAAAGTCAGGACATGCGGGGACCAAGCAGCAATCGGTATTGTAATTGTCAACTGTCGAAGCTGCGTTGGTTAAGTACCGGAACTTCAAGCGCTGATAGAAAGCACCGAAGCTGAAATCGTTATAGGTACAGAAAGCTGGCTTAAGCCAGAGATAAATTCTGCCGAAATTTTTACAAAGGTACAGACGGTGTTTAGAAAGGATAGATTGCATGCAACCGGTGGTGGAGTGTCCGTCGCTGTTAGTAGTAGTTTATCCTGTAGTGAAGTAGAAGTGGATAGTTCCTGTGAATTATTATGGGTGGAGGTTACACTAAACAACCGAACTAGGTTAATAATTGGCTCCTTTTACCGACCTCCCGACTCAGCAGCATTAGTGGCAGAACAACTGAGAGAAAATTTGGAATACATTTCACATAAATTTTCTCAGCATGTTATAGTCTTAGGTGGAGATTTCAATTTACCAGATATAGACTGGGACACTCAGATGTTTAGGACGGGTGGTAGGGACAGAGCATCGAGTGACATTATACTGAGTGCACTATCCGAAAATTACCTCGAGCAATTAAACAGAGAACCGACTCGTGGAAATAACATCTTGGACCTACTGATAACAAACAGACCCGAACTTTTCGACTCTGTATGTACAGAACAGGGAATCAGTGATCATAAGGCCGTTGCAGCATCCCTGAATATGGAAGTTAATAGGAATATAAAAAAAGGGAGGAAGGTTTATCTGTTTAGCAAGAGTAATAGAAGGCAGATTTCAAACTAACTAACAGATCAAAACGAAAATTTCTGTTCCGACACTGACAATGTTGAGTGTTTATGGAAAAAGTTCAAGGCAATCGTAAAATGCGTTTTAGACAGGTACGTGCCGAGTAAAACTTTGAGGGACGGGAAAAACCCACCGTGGTACAACAACAAAGTTAGGAAACTACTGCGAAAGCAAAGAGAGTTCCACTCCAAGTTTAAACGCAGCCAAAACCTCTCAGACAAACAGAAGCTAAACGATTTCAAAGTTAGCGTAAGGAGGGCTATGCGTGAAGCGTTCATTGAATTCGAAAGTAAAATTCTATGTACCGACTTGACAGAAAATCCTAGGAAGTTCTGGTCTTACGTTAAATCAGTAAGTGGCTCGAAACAGCATATCCAGACACTACGGGATGATGATGGCATTGAAACAGAGGATGACTCGCGTAAAGCTGAAATACTAAACACCTTTTTCCAAAGCTGTTTCACAGAGGAAGACCGCACTGCAGTTCCTTCTCTAAATCCTCGCACAAACGAAAAAATGGCTGACATCGAAATAAGTGTCCAAGGAATAGAAAAGCAACTGGAATCACTCAATAGAGGAAAGTCCACTGGACCTGACGGGATACCAATTCGATTCTACACAGAGTACGCGAAAGAACTTGCCCCCCTTCTAACAGCCGTGTACCGCAAGTCTCTAGAGGAACGGAAGGTTCCAAACGATTGGAAAAGAGCGCAAATAGTCCCAGTCTTCAAGAAGGGTCGTCGAGCAGATGCGCAAAACTATAGACCTATATCTCTTACGTCGATCTCTTGTAGAATTTTAGAACATGTTTTTTGCTCGCGTATCATGTCATTTCTGGAAACCCAGAATCTACTATGTAGGAATCAACATGGATTCCGGAAACAGCGATCGTGTGAGACCCAACTCGCCTTATTTGTTCATGAGACCCAGAAAATATTAGATACAGGCTCCCAGGTAGATGCTATTTTTCTTGACTTCCGGAAGGCGTTCGATACAGTTCCGCACTGTCGCCTGATAAACAAAGTAAGAGCCTACGGAATATCAGACCAGCTGTGTGGCTGGATTGAAGAGTTTTTAGCAAACAGAACACAGCATGTTGTTATCAATGGAGAGACGTCTACAGACGTTAAAGTAACCTCTGGCGTGCCACAGGGGAGTGTTATGGGACCATTGCTTTTCACAATATATGTAAATGACTTAGTAGATAGTGTCGGAAGTTCCATGCGGCTTTTCGCGGATGATGCTGTAGTATACAGAGAAGTTGCAGCATTAGAAAATTGTAGCGAAATGCAGGAAGATCTGCAGCGGATAGGCACTTGGTGCAGGGAGTGGCAACTGACCCTTAACATAGACAAATGTAATGTATTGCGAATACATAGAAAGAAGGATCCTTTATTGTATGATTATATGATAGCGGAACAAACACTGGTAGCAGTTACTTCTGTAAAATATCTGGGAGTATGCGTGCGGAACGATTTGAAGTGGAATGATCATATAAAATTAATTGTTGGTAAGGCGGGTACCAGGTTGAGATTCATTGGGAGAGTGCTTAGAAAATGTAGTCCATCAACAAAGGAGGTGGCTTACAAAACACTCGTTCGACCTATACTTGAGTATTGCTCATCAGTGTGGGATCCGTACCAGATCGGTCTGACGGAGGAGATAGAGAAGATCCAAAGAAGAGTGGCGCGTTTCGTCACAGGGTTATTTGGTAACCGTGATAGCGTTACGGAGATGTTTAATAAACTCAAGTGGCAGACTCTGCAAGAGAGGCGCTCTGCATCGCGGTGTAGCTTTCTCGCCAGGTTTCGAAAGGGTGCGTTTCTGGATGAGGTATCGAATATATTGCTTCCCCCTACTTATACCTCCCGAGGAGATCACGAATGTAAAATTAGAGAGATTAGAGCACGCACGGAGGCTTTCAGACAGTCGTTTTTCCCGCGAACCATACGCGACTGGAACAGGAAAGGGAGGTAATGACAGTGGCACGTAAAGTGCCCTCCGCCACAGACCGTTGGGTGGCTTGCGGAGTATCAATGTAGATGTAGATGTAGATGTAGAAACCTAACTAACCTAAGGACATCACACACATCCATACCCGAGGCAGGATTCGAACCTGCGACCGACGGCATTAGCTGTTCAGAAACTTATGCTGTAGCCCGAGAGCTAGTATCTGTTGACTATTTTCATTCTCTCATGCCAAGGGAATCCTGACAGATGTACATTTTGCAGACATCTGACTATTGATTCGGTAAGAATCTTTCGTTGGCAGTTTTCAGCATACTTTCAAGCGTTCTCGAAAGTGCAGTGTTGCCAATGACGATTACTTTGAAAATGAATAAATTTCATTTTTGCATCTTCTATGTTCATTTCCTTTTGTACTATTCAATGCATAATGTGCCACCTTTGAATATTCAATGGGTTTTATTGTGTGAAATGCTGACTTGAACTGCTCGAAGACGTTAATTTGTCCATGATACTGGTGGTTGAGATCCGCAGTTGAGGTTCAAATTACTTGAAGATATTTCAGTTCAAGATCACATGCCTCAACACACTCCGGGAGATGTGTGCCGCAGTATTTGAGATGAGCCTCCCATCGAGATGGATAGAACATGGAGGTCAATCGCGTTTAATGGCCTTAAGATTCGCTTGGTGGCACTCTTCTTTTTCTCTCTCTCTCTCTCTCTCTCTTTGGGACCGCACGAACCAAAAGCTTTTTGTCACTGCGGCTTACAATGTGACAGAGCTAATAGCTCAGATCCATTGTGTATCTGCAACGATGGACGGAGCCGCGTTTCGAAGAACAATACGGGACTGCCAAGCGTTGTAAAGCACACCAGAAATGTCGTTGCACTTCCAATACAAGGAATAAATTACGGAAACAGAGAGCTCTGCTGAGTACATCAAAATTAAGAAGCATCTGAAAACCAGAATGAAATGTAAATTAAAAATGTTTGGAAAAATTGTGAGTAGATGCACTGATGCTTGCCAGTGGTATCTGACAATTCTGGCCACTTAAAGCTCTCACAATGCACAGCAGCTGCATCTGCGCGTACGGTGCTAAGTATCAAACATGGCTGCAGTATTGCCAGCTAGTTTTCTTTATGATGGTACTTGATTAACAAAGATCAACATTTTGACACACAAATATTAAATTAAATAGCCAGAGAATCACATGATGCACTCCGTGTGAATAACTGTTTGATCCGAATACTGAATGCAGGAAAAAGCGATTGAATTTCATAATGTAGTGGCTTTCGGATGTAGGTCTATTTTTGCAAAGGAGTTGTTAAAACCTGAACTATAGCTAAAAAATTTCAACATAAATTTGCTCCACGATCCTGCAGCTTGTCATCATCAGCAAAACACCTCTGCAATTCTGTGCGTCCGTCTCGCCATCATTTTGTTTAAATTACGGTGACTTCCGCTCTCCCCAGTTCAGTTACTCTAGGGCGATCCGTTATTTTAAATATGGCAAGGAACAATCAGAAATGTGATTATTTTTGTCAAGTATGCATTATAAAGAGTTATTATGAACAATGGGGGTAAACTGCTGGGGACGACTTTGAGAGGACAAGAAAGAAATAAGGTTTAATGACCATACATTCACGTTCAGAAAAAACAGAACACCTTGAACGACTAGAGATAGGACGTTCATGTTACAGGACATGTACATTAGTACGTTCTGCAGAAATGATTAGCATTTGAACCATGTCGGCCCCCGGATTCAAGGTCAACATCGATATCGCGGCGCAACACCACCTACTGGTAAAATGTGCCTGCGGCTCTCGTCGCTGTAAACTGAAGATAGTGGATCAGTGTGACTTGAGCAGACGTGCAGAATGCCTCGCAGACATATGCGGGATGTCGCTATAAACCGAAGGTAATGGAGCAGTGTGTTTTGGGCAGACGTGCAGGATGCCTCGCAGACGTATGCGTGAACTGTACCGTCAAATCAGTGAGCTTGAAAGAGGGCGCATTTATTGGCATGAGAGAATGTGATGCATCCATTCGGGAAATTGCTGCTCTTGTGGGATGAAATGAAAATTAAATGTCGTGTAGCTAGGGCCTCCTGTCGGGTAGACCGTTCGCCTGGTGCAGGTCTTTCAAGTCGACTTCTAGGCGCTCAGTCCGGAACCGCGAGGCTGCTACGGTCGCAGTTTCGAATCCTGTCTCGGGCATGGATGTGTGTGATGTCCTTAGGTTAGTTAGGTTTAAGTAGTTGTAAGTTCTAGGGGACTGATGACCACAGATGTTAAGTCCCATAGTGCTCAGAGCCATTTTTTTTCAAGTCGATGCCACTTCGGCGACCTGCGAGTCGATGGGGATGAAATGATAATGATTAGGACAACACAACACCCAGTCCCCGAGCGGAGAAAATCTCTGACCCAGCCGGGAATCGAACCCGGGACCTTAGGATTGACATTCCGTCACGCTGACCACTCAGCTACCGGGGCCGGACTCTTGTGGGATGAAGTGTTTCGACGGTGAAACCGGTGTGTGCCGAATGGTTCACGGAAGGCCGTAGAACACTACGAGATGGGTCAGGTCGCACTACCTAGACAACACTCCGAGATCATTGACACTTCATCCGAATGGCATTGCAGGACAGATCGGCGTCCTTCTCGGCATTGGCGCAAGAGTGCAACAGTCTAACACGTCATACACTATCAGGGGCGACGTCCGTCGCCGTTTTTTACAGCATGGGTTACGTGCGCGCCGTCCACTTCTCTGCCTATCTTTGACACATGTGCAGAAACATCTAGACAGCAATGATGTACGGAACGACGTTCATGGGGACAGGAATAGCACCAGATAGTGTTTTCGGACGAATCCAGGTTCTGTTTGTTTGAAAATGAGGGCCGCATTTTGGTTCGCAGCAGACAGGGGGAGCGACATCACAAAGAATCCACCATTGGCACAAGACATACAGCGTCAACTCAAGGCCTTATCGTGTGGCGTGCTGTTGGGTCAACCACAAATCATAGTTGGTGCGTGTCCAGGGACTTTGACCAGTGAGTGACATCCTGCGACCCGTAGCCGTACCCTTTCTGAACAACACCCCAGACGCCATTTTTCAGCAAGACAATGCACGACCACATGTTGCTTCACGACCAATTGCCCTCTTGTTGTCACAAGATGTCAGCCTTTTGCCCTGGCCCGTCAGATCAGCAGACTTATCGCCAATAGAAAATGTGTGGAATGTGGTGAAACGACGGGTGCAGCAGTGTGGCCCAGTGCCAACCACCATAGACGAACTTTGGAACCAGGTGAATGTAACATGGATGGCTATACTACAGGACGCCACTTGCGCCTTATATGGGTCGATGCCATCCCGTTTGGAACAATTTATCAGGGACCATGGCGGACCCTATGCCTACTAGGCAATAGGACTCATGCTGAACCGAGGTGACTGAATGCTAATCATTTCTGCAGAACATACTAATGTTCACGTCTTGTGAATATTAATCTATCTCTAGTCGTTCAAGATGTTCTGTTTTCCCTGAACAAGAGTGTATTTCTGAAAATATATAGCCTCCATGATAGACGACATTTTATTCATACTATGAATCACCCTACACAGTCAATCCCAGTGGACATACACGTTTGCCGTTGTCGAATTTATTATAGAGGGTGTTACACTGTACGAAGAAACTGCCTTTAGCATAGAGGTCATGCATTACGAACATATGTTCATGAGAATTGATACGTTCCTTATCCTCCCAGGGATTTTTTCCAACAATTTGCCCCATTCATTACCACCCACAATATTGTTATTAAATTTCTGGCCACCTACGACATAATAAAGGTGAGAACACTTGAACATGACACCATTTTTTATTACTTTTCAAATTTTTGATAAGGTTTTATCCTTACATTTATTTCACTTTGCATTAACCTTTCTAGAGATTGAAATGTATCACAAACAACATAGCATTCTTGGTTACGTACGTAGCCTCATTGCTGGTGCTTTGTCGCCTTGGAACACAGATCTTTCCGCCTGAAACATTTAATATCTGGCAGGAATCAACATCTACTCCTCATGATATAAGTAACTTCGTAGCATATTTACATGTCGCCTGCAGTAATTCGTCCACTGGAACAAATATTGGGCCAGATGAATACCATGTAAGTGCTATCCAAACAATTACCAATCTACCAACGCAATACATGACTAGCAGCTCGGAATATCCGTTTCTTTGGACATTAATCGGTTCGGTTATCTCATCAAACCTATTCATGTGTATCTGCTGGGATTGACTGTATAGAATGATCCATGGTACAAATAAAATTTCATCTGGCATAGAGGCCATCTATTCATGTTATCTGCCGGCTTTTCTTTTTACACTCTCCGCATCAAAGTCTTGTCCGTAGGGCGTCGTCTATTATAATAAAAGGTTTCGACAAGGCATACATTACGCTTTTGAAGTCTTCTTCGGGCTGTTAGTTTGGATACTGGTTATAGAGGGTGTAACCTGTATACGTGCAGTTATTTTTGTTGGTGACTGAGGACGGTGTACTGAACGGCATTAAGTCAGTATTTACGTCATTTGCATACTAGTAATTATAGTTATTACAAGTGGTATGTTTTTCGGCTGGGTAGCACCTCCAAGTACATGTGGCATATATTCCCATGGTCAGGTGTTGGAGCGTAGACGTGTGGACGCAAAATTGTTAATATATATAGACAAGGGTAGTCCACTTGGTGATACAGTTACGACAACCAACACACTGGTGTATGTACATATTAAGATATTACATATAAAAAAATCTGCACTTACAAAAGTTGTTCAAATGGCTCTAACCACTATGGGGCATAACATCTGAGGTCATCAGTTCCCTACACTTAGAACTACTTAAACCTAACAAACCTAAGGACATCACACACATCCATGCCCGAGGCAGGATTCGAACCTGCGGCCGTAGTAGCAGCGTGGTTCCGGGCGGAAACGGCTAGAACCGCTCGGCCACAGCGGCCGGCTATCTGCACTTAAATCCGTTACACCCTGTATAGGATGTTCATTGGCTTCTGCTATATCTTGAATAGCAGTAACTGAACGGCCCCTTGCAACGGTTATTCTGTTACGTGAAGTTGTACGGGCAATACTTTTTTCCCCTGGCAGTTCCTACTTTAGGTTCTATGCTCTCGCATAGCCAACAGGTGAGTGAAGCGTTTCATTAAGAATTAAAGGCACGCAATCAGGGTTCACGGCACTCCACGATGTTCCTGGGGTGCCCTTCCTTCGAGTAAGAGACTAATTCATATTGCGAGTTCTTATCGGAATTGGGATCTTGCTTCAGCCAATCTGTTGGATGGTAGAAATTCGAAATATAGCATCTAATGGTGAAAAGTATGTATGCAGAGAATTTTCTTTAAGCAGTCATGTAGCAGGGTTTGTTGCACAGCTCGTGGTTGAAAGTATAGGATAAGAACAATCAGTTGGTTGAGTCTGACCTGCATCTGGAGAAATTGAGTTGGATGTCAGCTGTTGGGGTAGGAGTCATGCAAGAGAAAGATAATGATTGAACGTGATAATTATCGCAGGCGTATTCACAAGAACGTACGAAATTTTTGGATAAATGAGCCCAGAACCCTGCAAGAACCGCATGACGGTACAAATCAGAACGTATGGACAATATTGCGCACTTTATAGATGTTTTCATAGGTAGTTTCAGTTTTCTTCAGTCTTTCACCTGGATTACCTGCGGGAACAGTATGTCCATAACTCAGTTCAGCCACCTTGTCCGTGTTGTTGAAAATACAGTCTTCCACCGACTTTAGATGAATTTCCTCTGGCGGTGAACTAACATGAAAATATAAAAAGACACGTCACGTGTATGCAAAGTGATAGAGCGAAAGCAGAGCACATTCTTTAGCTCACTGGGCTGGGCCGGGCCTTGGACTCGCAATACTTTCTGCGAAAAACTTAAAGTACACTGCCAGGGCAAAGTTTTGAGAAAAGCACCTTCAGTGGTCGAAAACAAAGTGCAACCATGAAGGTTTTCATGCTTTTGAGTCCAGAACTTCCGGCGTTTGCTGGACGCTTAGCCAATGATACGCAATCATTTAAATACTGTGCCACTGGGTACGGACAGTTAGTAACGTTGTATTTACAGTATAGCGCGAGTGGAAGCTGTGCTGTCAGTAGTCAGCATCCAGAAGAATCAAAGACGGCTGCCAACTCGCAAGCATTAAATAACGAAAGTCCGTCTTCCACAGTCTTTGCTCTATCAGGAACCGCCTGCCTAAAGACTGCTCCGTGGAATAATCTCTGCACTTAGTCAGACCTTTTTTCAGTAGTTGTACTTCATACAGAATAAACCCTCTGTGCAGCAGACTGGAGTCTGACTCCCGTTTTTTCTCTCCGAAATTTCCTAATCCGTCGAGATCCGCTAACCTTAAAGTATTACTGCTAGGTACCATATCTCATTTTGCCACTGGTAACCGCCATTCTGTTTATAGACCACTTGCTAGATACGACAGACAGCACAGTATTCCAGTTCAGCAATGTGGATGAAATATACAACACGTGACTGTTTTACAAGGCTGTGTTATGGAAAGTATTTTGCGGATTGTTGTGCAAAATGTATGAACACAACAAAACAAAATTTCGTTATCACCAGCATTATATCTCACACAGGACGAGTGATTTTCTCCAAAGTTTTCAGTTTGTGAAAAAAGAAGTTTAGCAGAGTGCGCAGAGGTGTGAAGTATTACTTGCTTGCTTTAGCAGTAGCTGGCTTAATATTAAACAAGGTATTCCACATGTTGTGGTTCGTCACGGAAAATCAATCACTTGCAAAGGCGATGCTTTAGCACTTCTCTTTGCGCGTGACAGAGTACCGCTTCGGCGGCGGAGTATGGACCGAAAGAGAGGCAAGGGAACACCGGAAGAGTGTCAGCGGTATGCGGCTGTCTCCCTGCGCTGAAAAGCGCGTACTCACCCGCAGTGTGTGCTGCGCTCGCCTCTGCACGAGAAACCCGGCCTGCAAATGGCCGAAGATGCCGATGCATGTCGTCTATTTAGGGAGCCAGCTTACTTGGCGACGGTATTTTTAGCGCCCGGGAGCCGTCAGTGGGACAAAGAGAAAATGCAAGTTTGTTGACCAAATCGCTGTCACAAATTTACCCCATGCATTAGCGCTGATATTTCGGGCATTACAGTGGTTCTCAGACAAAGGGACTCGCGCGGAAGTTCAACGGACGGTGATATTTACACTCTCTTGTTCCTGCGACGCCTGTGTATTGACAGAGATCGTTTGGCCCAAACGAGAGTGCAACACCGTCACTGGGAAAAAGGACAACGTTCCAAAAGTAAGCTTTAACATCCTAAAATCGAGGTCATCACAGGCGAACAAAAACTCGGATTACATAAGGATGAGGAATGACATTGGAGTGGCCTAGTTTAAAGGATCACACTAGCGTTTGTCTGATGTAATATAGGAAAATCATCGACAGCTTACATCAGAAAGACAGGAAAAGGATTGAGAGACAGACAGACAGAGAGAGAGAGAGAGAGAGAGAGAGAGAGAGAGAGCAATACGCCACCTCATACGCCTCATGCATTTCGGCTCATTTAATGAGTGTCTTAGATGACTCACGCATATATACATTTCTACTACTTCACAAACTGTTGCAACATTGAAACAGATTTTACACGTTCGCCCCAAACTTTTAGCTCAGAAAGAGAGCGAATGTATCCAGCGCAACGGAATTTAGGCCCTGTTAAACAATTTCTGCGAGAAAATGGAGGACACACTTCATTGTGCTCATAGATTACGACGAAACGTTTAACACGTTCCGCGCCTGTTTGTACGAAACGTTTAAATGGGAACAATGATATACACAAGTGTCTGGACACATGCACTCCTGGAAATTGAAATAAGAACACCGTGAATTCATTGTCCCAGGAAGGGGAAACTTTATTGACACATTCCTGGGGTCAGATACATCACATGATCACACTGACAGAACCACAGGCACATAGACACAGGCAACAGAGCATGCACAATGTCGGCACTAGTACAGTGTATATCCACCTTTCGCAGCAATGCAGGCTGCTATTCTCCCATGGAGACGATCGTAGAGATGCTGGATGTAGTCCTGTGGAACGGCTTGCCATGCCATTTCCATCTGGTGCCTCAGTTGGACTAGCGTTCGTGCTGGACGTGCAGACCGCGTGAGACGACGCTTCATCCAGTCCCAAACATGCTCAATGGGGGACAGATCCGGAGATCTTGCTGGCCAGGGTAGTTGACTTACACCTTCTAGAGCACGTTGGGTGGCACGGGATACATGCGGACGTGCATTGTCCTGTTGGAACAGCAAGTTCCCTTGCCGGCCTAGGAATGGTAGAACGATGGGTTCGATGACGGTTTGGATGTACCGCGCACTATTTAGTGTCCCCTCGACGATCACCAGTGGTGTACGGCCAGTGTAGGAGATCGCTCCCCACACCATGATGCCGGGTGTTGGCCCTGTGTGCCTCGGTCGTATGCAGTCCTGATTGTGGCGCTCACCTGCACGGCGCCAAACACGCATACGACCATCATTGGCACCAAGGCAGAAGCGACTCTCATCGCTGAAGACGACACGTCTCCATTCGTCCCTCCATTCACGCCTGTCGCGACACCACTGGAGGCGGGCTGCACGATGTTGGGGCGTGAGCGGAAGACGGCCTAACGGTGTGCGGGACCGTAGCCCAGCTTCATGGAGACGGTTGCGAATGGTCCTCGCCGATACCCCAGGAGCAACAGTGTCCCTAATTTGCTGGGAAGTGGCGGTGCGGTCCCCTACGGCACTGCGTAGGATCCTACGATCTTGGCGTGCATCCGTGCGTCGCTGCGGTCCGGTCCCAGGTCGACGGGCACGTGCACCTTCCACCGACCACTGGCGACAACATCGATGTACTGTGGAGACCTCACGCCCCACGTGTTGAGCAATTCGGCGGTACGTCCACCCGGCCTCCCGCATGCCCACTATACGCCCTCGCTCAAAGTCCGTCAACTGCACATACGGTTCACGTCCACGCTGTCGCGGCATGCTACCAGTGTTAAAGACTGCGATGGAGCTCCGTATGCCACGGCAAACTGGCTGACACTGACGGCGGCGGTGCACAAATGCTGCGCAGCTAGCGCCATTCGACGGCCAACACCGCGGTTCCTGGTGTGTCCGCTGTGCCGTGCGTGTGATCATTGCTTGTACAGCCCTCTCGCAGTGTCCGGAACAAGTATGGTGGGTCTGACACACCGGTGTCAATGTGTTCTTTTTTCCATTTCCAGGAGTGTATAAGTGGACATTAGTATGAAGTGTGTCCATTCGTCGCCTTTATGACGGCTTCGACTCTACAACAATTTTAATGAGGTATCTGAATGTCTGAGAGGAACGGTAGCCCGTTCTTCCTCAAGAGAAGAATCCAGAGAAGGTAGTGATGTTACTGTTGGCAGCTGGGGTCTGGAGCGAAGTCGACCTTATAACTCGTCCCAAAGGTGTTCTGCTGGGCCGAGATCGGGACTCTGAGCAGGCTAGTCTATTTCACGTATATTATTGTCCTCAAACTATTGCCTCGCAGATGCTGATTTATGGCAGAATGCACATACCGATACAATCGATCATCATCTCCGGACTGTACCTCTACAACACGCAGTACACTGTCTTAAGGATAATATGATCACATCTTAATTACGAAAAACACCCTCATACCGGAACACCACCCCCTCCGTACTTCATTATTGGCGCTACACATGGTGGAAGGCAACGTTTTCGAGGCATTAGCCAAACCCAAACCATTTGATCGGATTTCCACAGGGCATAGCGTGATTCATCACTCCAAATGACTCTTTTCCAGCCATCCCCAGCTCAGTGGCGTCGCCCTTTATACCACCTCAAGCGTATCTTAGCACTGACTCTAGAAATTTGAGGCTTATGAGAAGCTGCTGGACCATTGCACCCCTTTCTTTTTAACAACCTACGAGCAGTCACTGTGCTAAATGGGTAGCTGCCTGCGCTTTGAAACTCACTAGCGATTCCTTCGGCTAATTTCATGCAACATCCGCAACGCTCGACGATCCTTGTCCGACAGTACTTGCCTGGCCCTGGTTTAGCTGTGGTTGTTGCGTTTCCATTTCACAATCACATCACCAACAGTTGATCTGGGCAGCTTTAAGAAGGACTGAAATACCCCTGATGTATTTGGTACTCAGGTGACACCCAATGACTAGCCAACGTTCGAAGTCACTGAGCTCACCTGATCCACACATCCTGCTGTTACTGCCTCACTACTGACAACACAGTACTCCCTGCCTCCTTTTATACTGACAGGTCCGCCTTCCGCGACGTCTAGTGGTCTATTCAGCTTTACATAGCGGTATCCGGATACTTTTGATCAGATAGCGTATTCTCAATCATTGTCAAAAGAAGCTTATCGATTCATTTTTTGTACAAACAGCAATTTGTCATTTGCCCAAAGCCTCGTCTTGGTAACTTCATCAATTTGTGAAATATTCAAAGACTCCACGTTACGTGTGTCTCTTTATGTATTGCATCTTTCCTTCCGCTCTCCGTGGAAAAGACATCTCTGCATCTGCTATAGGAACACTGTCGAGATTATTATGTGTATCATTTAGTATCAAAGACAACAAAAACTACAATTTATTTGTTTCTTATTTTGTCTGTGTTTGTTCTCTCTGTTTGCTGTACCTTCGGATGGGTTGCAAACTGCCGACACGAATGTTGTAAAGAGTAAACACTGAATTTGTGTAGGGACGTTCTATAATTGAGAGTAGTATAAACATTAAGTAATTAAAAAAGTATCGATACTACCTGCATGTCTGGAAACGTGTGTGGGATTTGAGTCAAGCTGAACAGGGAATGTAAGATTAACCCTTAGAAAACTACATCAAAAAATATTAGTGTGACATAAAAATGTACTCTTTTCGAATGTGCATATCTTTGCACACCTGTGAAAACAAATTCTGTTGCTGGGTAATATTCGACATCGTGTTGTTCCATTCCGTTTATTGTAACATGCATCTCCCTGGTATGTTGTCTCCAAGATAGTAGATATTGCTGCTCAACCTAGTCCCACGCATCGACATCATTCAGTGTGTGACAACGGTTCCTGGGAAGACGCATTGCCAGTTTCAACTCGTACCAAGCATGCTCAGTCGAGTTTGTGTCACCAGATACCACAGGACGTTCCATGCCGTGGATTCCTGCCTCTTGAAGGAAGGTGTTCACAGAGGGGAAGCGGTGTGTTCGTGCGGTTTACTCATAAAAGAACATTTCGCCGCCAATGTTAACTGTTACATAAACCTGTTCCCATGCTGCACAGCCCTGAAATTACCCTCGACATCGATGAGCACAGGTAGTCCCAGTCTTCAAGAAGGGTCGTCGAGCAGATGCGCAAAACTATAGACCTATATCTCTGACGTCGATTTGTTGTAGAATTTTAGAACATGTTTTTTGCTCGAGTATCATGTCGTTTTTGGAAACCCAGAATCTACTACGTAGGAATCAACATGGATTCCGGAAACAGCGATCGTGTGAGACCCAACTCGCTTTATTTGTTCATGAGACCCAGAAAATATTAGATACAGGCTCCCAGGTAGATGCTATTTTTCTTGACTTCCGGAAGGCGTTCGATACAGTTCCGCACTGTCGCCTGATAAACAAAGTAAGAGCCTACGGAATATCAGACCAGCTGTGTGGCTGGATTGAAGAGTTTTTAGCAAACAGAACACAGCATGTTGTTATCAATGGAGAGACGTCTACAGACGTTAAAGTAACCTCTGGTGTGCCACAGGGGAGTGTTATGGGACCATTGCTTTTCACAATATATATAAATGACCTAGTAGATAGTGTCGGAAGTCCCATGCGGCTTTTCGCGAATGATGCTGTGGTATACAGAGAAGTTGCAGCATTAGAAAATTGTGGCGAAATGCAGGAAGATCTGCAGCGGATAGGCACTTGGTGCAGGGAGTGGCAACTGACCCTTAACATAGACAAATGTAATGTATTGCGAATACATAGAAAGAAGGATCCTTTATTGTATGATTATATGATAGCGGAACAAACACTGGTAGCAGTTACTTCTGTAAAATATCTGGGAGTATGCATGCGGAAGGATTTGAAGTGGAATGATCATATAAAATTAATTGTTGGTAAGGCGGGTACCAGGTTGGGATTCATTGGGAGAGTCCTTAGAAAATGTAGTCCATCAACAAAGGATGTGGCTTACAAAACACTCGTTCGACCTATACTTGAGTATTGCTCATCAGTGTGGGATCCGTACCAGATCGGGTTGACGGAGGAGATAGAGAAGATCCAAAGAAGAGCGGCGTGTTTCGTCACAGGGTTATTTGGTAACCGTGATAGCGTTACGGAGATATTTAGCAAACTCAAGTGGCAGACTCTCCAAGAGAGGCGCTCTGCATCGCGGTGTAGCTTGCTCGCCAAGTTTTGAGAGGGTGCGTTTCTGGATGAGGTATCGAATATATTGCTTCCCCCTACTTATACCTCCCGAAGAGACCACGAATGTAAAATTAGAGAGATTAGAGCGCGCACGGAGGCTTTCAGACAGTCGTTCTTCCCGCGAACCATACGCGACTGGAACAGGAAAGGGACGTAATGACAGTGGCACGTAAAGTGCCCTCCGCCACACACCGTTGGGTGGCTTGCGGAGTGTAAATGTAGATGTAGATGTAGATGGCAGGCGTCAAACATCCGTACATGATACCGTCCGAAAACGTGACAGACCCACTTCCTGCTGAACTCGTGGAACTGCATGCCATCGATGGGCACTAGTATTTGGCCACTTCCACGCTTTTCTAAGACGATCATAAGACGTCAGTTAAATTCTGCACACACATCTCTTGATTCTCGTGCAGGTTTAAGAATCAAGACAACGAGAATCAATAATTTTTGAGAACACTACTCGTGAAGAATAGTGGTTACCCTTAGTACTTTAAAATGAACATAAACAGTCTCGACCGCAAGAAATCTTTATTTTTGTGATTATCGGTTTCTGTCAGTTACTGACGTCATACCATGTTGGTAGGCTGTGACCGTGAACGGAGCAAGCGCTACGAACTGCTCAGGCAACTCAGCGGTTGACGTTCGTAGAGTTCGTAACACCTGCTCCGTTCACCGCCACTGCCTACCAACACGGTTTGACGTCTGAAGATGGTCAGTAGCTGGCCGAAACCGATAACCACAAAAGTAAAGGCTTCTTGCGGTCGAGAAAGTTTATGTTCATTTTAAACGACAACGAGAAGTGATAAACTATCGTTGCCATTTTCGTCACAGGCCCGGTCCGCCTTCGCCTTGTACAGGGTGAGTCACCTAACGTTACCGCTGGATATATTTCGTAAACCACATCAAATACTGACGAATCGATTCCACAGACCGAACGTGAGGAGAGGGGCTAGTGTAATAGGTTAATACTAACCACAAAAAATGCACGGAAGTATGTTTTTTAACACAAATCTACGTTTTTTTAAATGGAACCCCGTTAGTTTTGTTAGCACATCTGAACATATAAACAAATACGTAATCAGTGCCGTTTGTTGCATTGTAAAATGTTAATTACATCCGGAGATATTGTAACCTGAATTTGACGCTTGAGTACCACTCCTCCGCTGTTCGATCGTGTGTATCGGAGAGCACCGAATTACGTAGGGATCAAAAGGGAACGGTGATGGACCTTAGGTACAAAAGAGACTGGAACAGCACATTACGTCCACATGCTAACACCTTTTTATTGGTCTTTTTCACTGACGCACATGTACATTACCATGAGGGGTGAGGTACACGTACACACGTGGCTTCCGTTTTTAATTACGGAGTGGAATAGAGTGTGTCCCGACATGTCTGGCCAATAGATGTTCAATGTGGTGACCATCATTTGCTGCACACAATTGCAATCTCTGGCGCAATGAATATCGTACACGCCGCAGTACTTCTGGTGTAATGACGCCGCAGGCTGCCGCAATACGTTGTTTCATATCCTCTGGGGTTGTAGGCACATCACGGTACACATTCTCCTTTAACGTACCCCACAGAAAGAAGTCCAGAGGTGTGAGATCAGTAGAACGGGCTGGCCAATTTATGCGTCCTCCATGTCCTATGAAACGCCCGTCGAACGTGTACCTCACCCCTCATGGTAATGTACATGTGCGCCAGCGTAAAAGACCAATAAAAAGATGTTAGCATGTGGACGTAATGTGCTGTTCCAGTCTCTTCTGTACCTAAGGTCCATCACCGTTCCCTTTGGATCCCTACGTAATTCCGTGCTCTCCGATACACACGATCGAACAGCGGAGGAGTGGTACTCAAGCGTCAACTTCAGGTTACAATATCTCCGGATGTAATTAACATTTTACAATGCAACAAACGGCACTGATTACGTATTTGTTTATATGTTCAGATGTGCTAACAAAACTAACGGGGTTCCATTTAAAAAAACGTAGGTTTTTGTTAAAAACATACTTCCGTGCATTTTTTTAAGGTTTGTATTAACCAATTACACTAGCCCCTCTCCTCACGTTCGGTCTGTGGAATCGATTCGTCAGTATTTGATGTGGTTTAAGAAATATATCCAGCGGTAATGTTAGGTAACTCACCCTGTATATATCTGTATTTGTTACGTTGACTTCCAGGAATAAATTTCAGTATTTGAAACTGTCGTTCGTCAGCAAATATAAATATAATAAAATTATTGTCACCTTGGAAAACGGGAGTGTCCCACAGCACACTTACATTAAGATGTAGAAGAAAGAGCAACACATGGTCACCGAAAAAATGGTTCAAATGGCTCTGAGCACTATGCGACTTAACTTCTGAGGTCATCAGTCGCCTAGAACTTAGAACTAATTAAACCTAACTAACCTAAGGACATCACACACATCCATGCCCGAGGCAAGATTCGAACCTGCGACCGTAGCGGTCACGCGGTTCCAGACTGAAGCGCCTAGATCCGCACGGCCACACCGGCCGGCGTCAGCGAAAATGTTATAATAACAAGATTTTCGAATGTGGGTAAATGAATTAATAATAATGTATGAGAAGTGTTGTGGATTGGCAAGAGAGCGAACCCACTATGAGAGGATGCCGAAAGGCACGCGTTTTAGCTCACGCAGGCTAGCGTGAGGTCTGGAACAGGTCAAGGAAATTAGACTAGCAAAAAAGGACGTAGCTGTGGAATACTTAACTTTAATCCACAAATGGTGAACATCGCTTTTGACGGTACATGTTTTACAGCATCAATAGTAACTGGTAATGGCGCCTTGCTAGGTTGTAGCAAATGACGTAGCTGAAGGCTATGCTAACTATCGTCTCGGCAAATGAGAGCGTATTTTGTCAGTGAACCATCGCTAGCAAAGTCGGCTGTACAACTGGGGCGAGTGCTAGGAAGTCTCTCTAGACCTGCCGTGTGGCGGCGCTCGGTCTGCAATCACTGATAGTGGCGACACGCGGGTCCGACATATACTAACGGACCGCGGCCGATTTAAAGGCTACCACCTAGCAAGTGTGGTGTCTGGCGGTGACACCACAAGAAGAAATAGATAGGTGCGTGAAACATGGAAGTTTGGGAGAGTCCAGGGAGCGTGCTCGGATGCCTAAGTGGTAAGGCGACCGCTCGCGATAATCGGGCAATCTGGGTTCGCGTCCCGATTCGACACAAATTTTCGTATGTCTATACCTATTACAGTAAAGTTGAATTTTAGGAATAAATTTCAACAATTTTGTTCTCAGGGCTGCATGCTTATGATTCTGATTTGACAAAAACTCAGGCCCGGTAAATCATGCAATCTTAATCCCATAGAAAATATGTGGGATTATTTGCAGCAGCTCGTGAAACGTAGCCGTCAATACCCCACAGTTTCGTTGCACTGTGGGGTCTAATGGTGAATGAGTGACTTCACCTGAAAGAACTTCTTAACTGCCTTCCTGCCGAATCGAGCCCGTCAAGGCCAGAGACGGTGTTACACACTATTAGCGTGATATCTCCTTAGAGTGACTAATATCTTGTGCGGTTTCCTTACAAACTTTTGTAGCATGTGTTATTGTTCACGCAGGAGGACGAATCCAAATGGTTAAGCAACAAAGACATCATGGCCATACTGAAACGCAAAGAATTCCTATACACACCGCTGTTCTTCACGCAGATACTTTGATCGCGTTGTGAAACGTTTGCAGTTCATGTTGGACGCCGACGTGGAATCGTTAGTGGACGTTTTAGGAAGAGCGCTGTGTGCCGTATTGTCGCAATGGGTACTACACGTCAGAGCATTAAAAAGGAACTACTGTTACACATAAACTGAACTCTTCCGTACTTTCCACAAGTTGTTAGTAGCGACGATGTTAGCACAAGACAATGGGCCACTGTCTTGCGTGCACACTGGGAACGGCGCGTGCCGTGCGAAGGCTATTGCTAACACGAAGCAGCGTGCCTCTGTCCGTCATTCACCATTCTCTATGCGAAACAGACACGTTGACAATAATGGTTTACGTCTTAGGGACACAGAAAATTTTTAATTGCACGACTCACAATTTGCGAGGAAAACATTATAAAACTTTAAATAAAAAGTATTTCCTTCCGGGCCGTTAAAGAATATGTCGACCTAAGATGCCGGTGTTTGAAGATAATATTGCTAATTAAATGGAACTTATTTGTATTCATTGCTGGGACAACACTTGTGCAGTTGTAGACAGGATGGTCAGAAATAGTCTGAAAAGCCTGTACGGGTGTTGCAGAGTAGGTTGTGCTGAGAGATAATTGTTAACAAAAAATTCGATACCTTGCGCTGTTTTCGAGTTCATTAGCATTTAAGTTAGCCAATCGGGAGGGTTGCACACGCAAATTCAAGCAGTCCGCCAGGACGAAGTCTCCAAACGTGTGCTTCGTTTGGTTTTCTAAAACCGAACAAGAGAGCGATACAAAAATTGGACATGAGACGATAGTAAGGATGGAACCCGAGCCAAAGGCTGAGCTCTCTCGTGCGCTATCATCTACACTACGAGAGCAACTGACACTAATCTTATCCGGCGTGGCGCTTGAATTTGTGCGCGCAACGGCCTGATTGGCTATCTTCAATGCTAATTAAGTCGGCAACGGCCCAAAGTATTGATATTTTTTAAGAATTATTTCTCAACACAACCTATTATGCAACATCCTTACAAGTTTTCAGACTGTTTCTGATCGCCCTGTAAACAGTGTTAAGTTTATACCGCATGTTACATACATGACAACACACAGTTGGTTAGGCATAAAGAACTGTACGTATGACGAAGTAGTTCACCGGCTAACTGCCGGATGTGAGTGTCCTGTGGACGCAATATTTCGGCAAGCGAACTCGTTGCCATCATCAGGTGCGCTGATGAACATTTCATCAGCTCGATTGATGATGCAACGTGCTCACTTGTCGAAATATTATGTCCATTGGACACTGATATCATACTATTCACCCGTTAACTATCTCGTAATGAAGCACGCCGGGAGAATCTGAAGAATAACAACTATACTTACCTTTGATTTTGAGAATTCTGTATCATGTGAAGCAGTCGTGTGTCGCAATCAGAGTACCTAAGGGTGGTGGCATGGAATCAAAGAAGTCCTGGATATAGGCAGCTTGTACTAGAGCCCAAAAAGCACTAAAGGGGGCCGCTGACGGACTGGGAGGAACATTTTACGCGATCAGTCACATTAATAGTGTTTGATGGGTAAAATATCAGGCGAACGTGAAAAATAGGGATACAGTGGTACCAATCCTTCTTTGAGGAAGGCTTGTACTTTCTTCGCCTCCTGTGGCTGGGCATCTTGCTGCTGAAATACGGCAATGTGGTGGTTCTGAGGACTATGCGACTTAACTTCTGAGGTCATCAGTCGCCTAGAACTTAGAACTAATTAAACCTAACTAACCTAAGGACATCACACACATCCATGCCCGAGGCAGGATTCGAACCTGCGACCGTAGCGGTCGCTCGGCTCCAGACTGCAGCGCCCAGAACCGCACGGCCACTCCGGCCAGCACGGCAATGTGGGTTACCTGAAGAAGGTACAGTACGTTGTGTGAAAAACCTCGCTGAAGTAGCAGGTATTGTTCAGATAGGCTCAATACGCAGAGGTCGAGATCGCATTTTGTATCTAATCACGATCCAAACAGTCACTCTAAGCGTCTCTTAACGGCTTTACTGAACAATCCACGCTGCCAATTTTCGGACAACACTGTAGATTCTAGCACATACGCAATCGTCATTGTAGGGCAGTATGAAACACTATGTTACAGATTTCCAATTAGTACGCCACTGATGTCATTATGGATCCACAGCCCTCTGAGAAGCTTGTGGTTTCTTGACTTTTTGCAGTCAGAGCCAACATAACGCCATAAGTGACACTGTCCTACCCTGTCGACTCGTCGTCACGATGTGTGAGTGTGTGTGTGTGTGTGTGTGTGTGTGTGTGTGTGTGTGTGTGTGTGTGTGTTTGGAGCTTACGGGCGCCCAACACCGAGGTCATCAGCGTCCTTACGCATATTAAAACAAACGAATATGGAGAATATGACTAAAACTGTTGTTGCACAGTAAAGAGGAAGCACGCAAAATGAAAAACATTCACTCACTCCCACCTTACTCGGATTCACTCACACAGTCACTCATCTCACACGCCTTAAGACTACGGACAAAGGGTGAACGGTGCTATACATGGGGTTAAAACGTAAGTGAAACGAGAGAAGAACTAAAAGAAAGACACAAGGAAATATGACTGGCTGACCACTTATAAAAAACGTGGGTGAACCAGTCACCCCGTTAGCACATTAACATCAACTCCCGAAAATTTGCGGAAACAAGTTGGACAGATCACAAAATCTTAAAACTCTAACCACATTCGTTTTAGTGTCATTTACAATAGAAAGCAAGTCTGCCGGCAAATCCGCCGTTGCCCTCTGGTCTGAAAATAAAACACAGTCTAGTAAAATGTGGCGCACAGTGATCTGTGCATCACAGTCACCAAACATTGGAGGGTCATCACGCCGGAGCAAGAAGCCATGCATCATAGGGCTGTTGCATATGCGGAGACGAGTAAGGAGGACCTCATCCCATCGACGTGGCTGGAAGGAGGTACGCCACGGCCGCGAGTGGGCTTTACGAGACGGAGCTTATTGTCTGTCACTTCCAGCCATTCATCCTCCCATCGATGCAAGACTCCGTACCTCAACAGCGAGGCTACAGCATGCATGGGGATGGCGCACTGAAACAACTGAAGATCGTGGCACGCCTCCTTGGCTGTTAGATCCGTCGTTTCATTCCCCGCAATACCCATGTGTCACAGTACTCAGCAGAAGGTCATTTCCTTCCCCAGCCGTTGTAGTTGGAGGAAGGCGTCCTGGATATTCTGGACTACTTTATCTGCTACATACAGACGTTGTAGAGAATGAATTGCACTCAGAGAATCGGAACAGAGGAGGAATTTAGCAGTTGAAGAACGTGCCCGCAAAATCGCATATAATTCCACGTCGAATACAGTAAAGTCTCGAGGCAGTCAGCCTTGAGGACATGATCAGGGTAAACAACAAAGCAACCAACGGAATCCCCCTGTTTCGACCCATCCGTAAAGACAGCTGTAGTATTGTGATGTTCAGTCAAAATTGCAGAAAATAAAGTGTTAAAACGTATGCAGGAGTGAAATTTCTCCTGTATTGCATTAAATCTAAAATCACCCTGGGCCTTTTGCAGTAACCATGGTGGCAGGCAATTAAAACCTTAGATTTGGGGCTGTACGTGGTCCTCACCAAGTGACTCCAGCACATGTCGCACGCAGATCCCAAATGGCAGTGTTGCTAGTGGACGATTGGCGAAAAGGCGTTCCAGAGGTGGACGAGCAACAGCATGGTATGCAGGTGAAGTCGGAGCAGCGAGGAACTTACATGTTTGATGCACCGTAAGGAGCTGCCGCCAAATGGTTAGTGGTGATTCTCCAGCCTCAGCACAGAGTCTGGGTATGGGACTGGTCCAGTAAGCACCTGTGGCCAGCCTAACCCCCTCATGGTGGATAGCGTCAGTCTTCGGGTAAGACGGCCTCACTGGCCTTACACTGAACAACCTTAGTCTAGCTGATAACGCACAAAAGCCCTATAAAACTTAAGCAGATGCGTGCCTTCAGGGTTCTGGCTTTAATGTCTCTCGGGTGCGGTAGCCACAACAGTTTGACACCAAAAATAAGCCCAGAAACCTCATTGAGTCTTTAAAATGTAGAATCGTGTTTTTCATATGTAAATCAGGCAAATTAAAAATACGGCGAGAACGATTAAAATGAACACATATACACTTTTCTGCAGAAAACTGAAAACCCATCTTTCCAGCCCACTCCTCCAACCGTTGCACTGTAAGTTGCAACTGACGGTTCGCTGTTGCAACGCTGGACGAGGAACAGGTAACAGCAAAATCGTCCACAAATAAGAAGCGCTTCACTGGACTCTTTACCGTCAACCTGATACTGTTTGTGGTTACGGGAAAGAGGGTAACACTTAAAACACTGCCCTGAGGGACACCATTCTCCTGTTCAAACCGATATAAAGACGTGTCACCAACTGGGGTCCTATAAACCGCTGAGACAGGAAAGACAGTGTGAAGAAGGGTAGTTGGCCACGAAAGCGCGACTGATGTAGTTGTGCGGGAATACTGTGTCTCCAAGTAGAGTCATACGCCGCCGGCCGGGGTGGCCGAGCGGTTCTAGGCGCTACAGTCTGGAACCGCGCTACCGCTACGGTAGCAGGTTCGAATCGTGCCTCGGGCATGGATATGTGTGATGTCCTTATGTTAGTTAGGTTTAAGTAGTTCTAAGTTCTAGGGGACTGGTGACCTTAGAAGTTAAGTCCCATAGTGCTCAGAGCCATTTGAACCAGAGTCATACGTCTTATTGATATCAAAGAACATGCCATCACAGTGATGTTTACGTAGGAAACACTGCTAAACAACCGCCTCTAGCAGGGTCAAGCGCGGCCTAAGGCGCCTTGTCATGGTCCGTGCGGCTCCCCCCCGTCGCAGGTTCGAGTCCTTCCTCGGGCATGGGTGTGTGTGTTGTCCATAGCGTAAGTTAGTTTAAGTTAGATTAAGTAGTGCGTAGGCTTAGGCACCGATGACCTAAATAGTTTGGTCCCATAAGACCTTACCACAAATTTCCAGGGTCAAGTTGTCGATAGTGGACTGAAATCTCCGGAATCCGCACTGAGAACGGCTAATAAAGAATTGCCTGGTCTCTAACAACCAGACCAAACGACAGTTAACCATTCGTTCCAGGGTCTTTCCTACACAGCTCGTTAAGGCGATACTCCAGTAACTATTGGGACACATGCGGTCCTTTCCTGGTTTGAGGAGAGTTATCAAAATTGCCTCTGTCCACGAGTTGAGGAAGTGGCCTGTCTGCCATATCAAATTAAAACATTCGAGGAGGGTTTCCTTTGATACTGCTGGCTAATGTCGAAGCATGCAGTACCGGATTTTGTCGTGGCAGGGTGCAGTGTCACGAGTCTCAGAGAGGGTCAATTCCAGCTCCCACATGGAGAAATAGGAGTTGTAGGACTCAGAACTGCTGGACCTGAAGTCCAACTCGCCCCTTTCTACAATCGCACAGTACCGGCGAAACGCTAGATCCTGGCTGGGACTGGCAATAGTTTTTGCAAAATGCTCTACCAGCAATTGAGCAATGTCTCTCGACGTTGTTTGGAGACACCCCTGTTTCAGTACTGCTGCTATTGGTAAGCGAAAGTCTTTACCAGAAATCCTCCAGATGGTTTCCCATACTTTCGTAGAACAAGTGTAACGGATGATAAGAGTCCAGGAACGCTTGCTATGACCTTTTATTGCTCTCCTTAGTTACATGTCGAGCCTTGGCTCTCGTAACTCGAAAAGCTATGAGGCTGTCTGGTATTGGGCGGCATTTAAATAGTCCAAGAGCTGCACGCCTGTCCTAAAATGCTTAACAGCACTCACCTGTTCACCGAGGTACAGGTCACCTCCTAAGATGACCTGAGGACTTTGGGATGGATAAGTCAGCGCCATGATGGATCACTTTTGTGACGTAGTCCACCCATTCCTGCCATTCCTGGACGCTGTCACGGTGTTCAAACACAGCCAGCTGGCTGAACAGCGTCCAGTTAGCCTTGTTGACCATCCAGTTCAGATTTTGGTGGCTTCTCTTCAGGGAATGCTCCATCCAGTTGGGGAATGCGGAGTGTAAAGTGGTCACTAGAATGAAGGTCGTCAGTGAACTCCCATTGAACAGTGTCTGCGAGGGCTAGAGCAGAAAGAGAGGTCGATGGCTGAGAATGACCCAATAGCAGTACAGAAATGACTGAGTATCTGTGTTGAGGATTCACAGTTTGTGAGACATCATAAGGGTTTCCAAAACCTGACCCACGAGGACAAGTAGGGGTCGAGCTCCACAAGACATGATGGGCATTGCAGTCTCTTAGTAGGAAAAATGGTCATGGGAGTTGTTGCACAAGATCTATTAGAGCCTCAGAGTCTATTGCACCTTGCAGAAGTATAGATAGCGAGCAAATAGTGATCCTCCAACACACATGAATTTCAACAGCAACTGCTTCCAGGTTAGTAGCCAGGGGGAGAGCAGAGGAGTGATGTGCCTTATTGACAAACACAGCAACCCTTCCCTTGTCCCTGTCCCAGTCAGGTCATTATTTTGATGAGGGTATAGCCCCATAGCACAGAGGCATCAGTGGCTTTAAAATGTGTTTCTTGTAAACACAGGTACAGGGGGTGTTCCTTTGCTACAGTTCCTCCACATCTGTCCTGTAACCATTAATGTTCCACTGTATTACGGGAGCCACCTATCAAAGGGCTTGCACTTTCACCCTGTCATTCGCCAAGGAGGAAAGTTCATAGTGGTGTGAAGATTGCCCCAGTCCGACATCCAGGTCCATTATCAGAAGAATCAAGAGACACGTCAGAGAGGATGACGTCGACTTTGTCGGACTGTTTACTTCTTGACTCCATCAGTATTGGACGCTTGGCTTTGGATTTTATGCCCTGGGTAGCCTTCGGAGCCAGGACCATGGCAGTGGTAGTGGCAGCGCTGGATGGTGGACTAGACTGATCTTTGGAGGAGTAGGGAGCTCCACAACGTTAGCAACCACAGACTTGTCTGATGGTGTGGGGGGAAGTGCAGGCTGAGAAGTAACTAGAGTAGCACAAGTACACTGACAAACGCAGGTACTTGTGCTAACACTTGCAACCTCCGTTTGTGTAGCAGCATCGGTTTTCTGTACTGACTGTTCAACAATTGAAGCAAAGGAGGTAATGAATGACGAGTGTTGCATGGTCTTATAAATCTTTTTGGCCTCATCATAGCGGATCCATCTTGTGGTTTTGATCTCCTGTATCTTCTATTCTTCATGGAAGATTCAGCAGTCCCTACTCCAGACAGGGTGAGCCCCAGAGTAATTCACACAATTTGGAGGGGATGAGCATCCGTCTCCTTCATGAACAACAATACCACATTTGCCACAAGTGACTTCTTCCTTATGCCCAAGAGAGATGTACGTAAAGCACTGGTATTTAATAAAGGGCATTGCGGCGGGGACATAGGATCACAGGGTTTAGCGAAGGAAATCCACCTTAACTCGTTCTGGGAGTTTATTGCTATTCAATGCGAGTATGAACAACTCGAACTGAATCAAATCACCTTCCACCCTTTTCATAATATTCTGCACATCTACAATGCATTCTTGGGCCCATTCAGCTTTCAGATCTTTATGGAGACGCCCACCAGTTTCCTGCATGTCACAGCACCTTTACTGTAGTTTAATGTGGTGTAGAGCCCAGTCTCAGTGGCATATTCCCCAAATGTTTTGGCCTTCTGCAGGTTTGTCATTTGTTGTCAAATTGATGTTTCCACCAACAGTGTCCCATATCGTAACCGTTTAACAGATATTAAAGTACCTGTAATCCCCTCTAAACCCTTTTGAATCCAAGGAGGTGACACATTTTCAAAATTTCCCTCTTTCCTTTCAACCAATAAAAATACACTCTGACCAGCAGCATGCATTCTGTTACTAAAGACGCTAGAATTCTTAAATATCTCTGAGTATGGGGGACTGGCTGCACGAGCCCTCTTATTTGATTGGTACTACCAGCGCCCCATCCATTCCACAGGGAGCTAGAAGAGAAAACTTCGAAAGGTCCATCTCGGTCCCAGGAGCAGCTAGGGACATAACAGTCCACATAGACAGAGCCCTGTGCCTGGGTAATTCTTATACAACTTGCCCAGAGGTTGCTCGCTAACGACAGCCACGCATCTCATCGGCTCGCAGCACATCGTGAGACTGAGGGGTTCTTTATAGAGGTTTTCACTATCCTCGCGATCGGGGCGATCAAGCCAAGATCCCCGTTCCCTGTCAGATACAACATTCCACTGCTGCACCGTACAGGGGTCAGTGAAGCATGCCCAGGACTTACGATGACGCGGGACCGGCGGCGCTTACCACACTCTAGCTCAGAAACCACAGGGTTGCCAAGCCTGTACTCAGCAAATGAATACTGAGACCCGAAGGGCCCGTCGCCACGAAGAGGTCCAGGCCCACCACAACGTTTTGGAGTAAAGCAAACACTGGACGCTAGAGTACGATCCGTTATTACCCTGAGGACAAGATGGCAGTCATCCTGTGCTATGGTCACACTGCTCGTTTCTGCATCTGATGTGCTCTGGATCCACACGCATCACTGCTGTAGCAGCGTGCTGTTCACAGGACGAATTATCATGGTATAAGAAAACCATTTCTCTAAAAGCAACATTATGCCCCGCACTAACTCACTCGCCTGCTAATATACTAGAGCGCTAAACTTAAGGACGAAAATGACTTCCGCATGATGTGTCACTGACAAGCAACATAGTTCGATGAAACTTGAATCATACGTAGAAAGAACTGCTATAGTATAGTACAGAAGATAACTGTAAGAAATGCGCAATGAGACGAACATAAAAGACACTTTTATTCAAAGTCAATAATTACAGTGGAGTCGCCGCGATTTATTATGGTCCCCTCAACATTACAAAAGGGATACATGGTTCTTAATAGGTTTTATGATCACCGCGGACAGCAATGTATGCGCTGCAACGCGCTCACATGGTGGCCACAAGGTTGGTACGGAGTTCGTGTGGTTGGGCTTCCCATTCCTCCACCAATAAAGTTGACGACTGTCAGTGGTCGTTGGTGCACGTGGACGTACTGCGATGCGCCTCACCAAATCATCTCACAGGTGCTCGATTTAAGTCCAGGGAACTGGCAAGGCAATCCATTCACCGAATATTCTCTCCTTACAAGAACTTCTCCTCCTGCTTCAATGCGGTCATGCGTTGTCATACGTAAAAATGAAGTCAGGGCCAAATGTATCTCTGAAAAGGAGAACATGGAGAAGGTGTACAGTGTCACCATGACGTTGACCGGTAAGTATACCGTTTTAAAAGGTTGGAGGTCAGTACATCCATTCAGAACTATGTCTAGCTACACCTCAACACCTGGACTACCAAAACGATTATGTTCGACAATATTCCTTGTTGCCTTACACGTTGGCACCTGTCACCATATCAGTGTACCTGCAGAATCACTACTCAGACTCAGTCTGCTCCCATCTGAGAAGAGCAGGTGGCCCCACTCGTCGTTGTTCCAGTCCTTGTGCTCTTGGCACCATCGCAAACTGTGCCGTCGACGTGCAGGTGTCAACGGAACACAATGCGCTGGTCATCGGGCAAAGTCACCGTGCCACAGTGGAGTGTGAGATTGCGTGGCTTGCATTTCTCTTAATTTTGGTTGCAATTACATCCAGTGTTTGACGTGGATCCCTTCTTGCCTGTTGCACAATGTAGCGGTCATCTGCTGCTGTAATTGACCGTGGGGACCCCCTCTTCTCCTACGGCCAGCAGTTCCTATGGTTTAAAATGCACCCCAAGCACGTGAAACAATGTTGTGAGCAATACCGAACTCTTGGACTGCATTCGTCACATTTCTTCCCTTCTCTACTTTCCCGATGACCCTTCCCCCCGTGTGTAGTCATCCAAACGTTGTCTCCGACAATATTGCAATGAAGAACTCTATCGGAGTGCACTGTAACTGCCCGCCGATTGACACACACACACACACACACACACGCACGCGCGCGTACAGAGTCTTTTCCAAATCCTTCAACAGCCTCGTATTGCAGAGCCAGCCCCATTTGGTGCTACAGTCACGCTCACCTCACGCCACGTGACGTCCAACTTTCTGTGCACGACTGGGAAACTTCTGGCAACATGCCCCCGCACCTTTATTCATTTCCACGAAGTAGTTAATGTGTTATGTTACTTTATCTATCTCGTCCTGAATTTTTGCAGAGCAGTATATTCCCGTGCTGCTTGCACTTCACTTCACATAGCGGCTCTTCTGTGAATGAATTAGCCGGCCGAAGTGGCCGTGCGGTTAAAGGCGCTGCAGTCTGGAACCGCAAGACCGCTACGGTCGCAGGTTCGAATCCTGCCTCGGGCATGGGTGTTTGTGATATCCTTAGGTTAGTTAGGTTTAACTAGTTCTAAGTTCTAGGGGACTAATGACCTCAGCAGTTGAGTCCCATAGTGCTCAGAGCCATTTGAACCATTTGTGAATGAATTTGACATAATCACCTTTTCAGTCACACAAGAGCAATGGCTGCTGAGCTTCGGTGTACGCCATCTCTTCGTATTTATTATCATTTTGTGGTACAGTGCTCTACACATCCTCACCGTTTGCATTCATTCGGCAAATATTGCTGGTTGTTACTTTGACTATGAGTGCTGTAGTTTTTGCCTTGCTGTGTTTTATTTTTGTGACATAATCTACTTTTCTCCACTATTACTGCAAGTGTGATAGCTGAAAGGTTAAGGACGGGAAGCTTTTGTCTGATTTGCGCTGGGCGTGGCATAAATAACACTGTTGGTTACAGAGGCCGCCCCCACTAGAAACCAGAACAAGAAATTACGTACGTGAAGTGTTTGTATACATTTCTGCGATCTCAGTGAGACGCTGTAGAAGCTTTATGAGTTATCGCAGGCACAATGGCAGCGGTTTTTACTGCGACATTTCATGTACTCTATTGATAAAATAAAGCGTCTAACACAAATGTGTAGTGCCACATTTTTCATTTAGGACGCACTGAATAGTGTTGTTTTATAATCACATAATTCGAAGTACCGCTGTCAGTTGCTAACGGTGTTTTTGCTTCACTTAGCATGCAGACAAAAGATCACTGGTCACGCCACAGCGAACTGTAAACTCTGTGGTTTGACAGCAATGCTGTGGCGGCTGAGCGTACACCAAACGGACGACGTGGTTATCTAATATGAAATATGATTGTACTGGCAGTTTAGTGCCTGTTAAAAAGATAACTGGCATTGTATTTTGAACATTGTACAGCTAACACTGGGGCCTCCGACAAATACCGCATCTGTCAACTACACTATGTGATCAAAGGTATCCCGACACCCCCAGAGCCGGCCGCGGTGGCCATGCGGTTCTAGGCGCTTCAGTCTGGAACCGCGCGACTGCCACGGCCGCAGGTTCGAATCCTGCTTCGGGCGTGGATGGGTGTGATGTCCTTAGGTTAGTTAGATTTAAGTAGTTCTAAGTTCTAGGGGACTGATGACGTGAGATGTTAAGTCCCATAGTGCTCAGAGCCATTTGAACCATTTGAACACCCCCAAAAACATACGTTTTTCATATTAGGTGCATTGTGCTGCCACCTACTGCCAGGTACTCCATATCAGCGACCTCAGTAGTCATAAGATCTCCTCAGAGAGCAGAATGGGGCGCTCCGCGGAACTCACGGACTTCGAACGTGGTCAGGTAGTTTGGTGTCACTTGTGTCGTATGTGTGTACGCGTGATTTCCACACTCCTAAACATCCCTAGGTCCACTGTTTCCGATGTGATACTGAAGTGGAAACGTGAAGGGACACGTAGAGCACAAAAGCGTACAGGCCGACCTCGTCTGTTGACTGGCAGAAATTGCCGACAGCTGAAGAGGGCTGGCCGCTGTGGCCGAGCGGCTCTAGGCGCTTTAGTCCGGAACCGCGCAGCTGCTACGGTCGCAGGCTCCAATCCTGCCTCGGGCATGGATGTGTGTGATGTCCTTAGGTTAGTTAGGTTTAAGCAGTGCTAAGTCTAGGGGACTGATAACCTCAGATGTTAAGTCCCATAGTGTTTAGATCCATTTGAACCATTTGAAGAGGATCGTAATGTGTAATAGGCAGACATCTGTCGAGACCATCACACAGGAATTCCAAACTGCATCGGGATCAACTGCAAATACTATGACAGTTAGGTGGAAGGTGAGAAAACAGATTTCGTGGTCTAGCGGCTGCTCATAAGCTACACATCACGCCGGTAAATGCCAAACGACGCCTCCCTTGGTGTAAGGAGAGTAAACATTGGACGATTGAACAGTGGAAAAACGTTGTGTGGTGTGACAAATCACGGTTCACAATGTGGCGATCCGATGGCAGGGTGTGGGTACGGCGAATGCCCGTTGACGTCATCTGCCAGCGTGTGTAGTGCAAACAGTACAATCCGGAGGCGGTGGTGTTATGGTGTGGCCATGTTTTTCATGGGAGGGGCTTGCACCCCTTGCTGTTTTGCGTGGCACTATTACAGCACAGCCCTACACCGATGTTTTAAGCACCTTCTTGCTTCCCAGTGTTGAAGAGTAATTCGGGGATGGCAATTTAACTTTCAACACGATCGAGCACCTGTTCATCATGCACGGCTTGTGGCTGAGTGTAATGGACTGGCCTGCACAGAGTCCTATAGAACACTTTTGGGATGTTTTGGAACGCTAACTTCGTGCGAGACCTCACCGACCGACATCGATACCTCTCCTCAGTGCAGCACTCCGTGAAGAATGGGCTGCCATTCCCCAAGAAACTTTCCAGCACCTGACTGAACGTATGCCTGCGAGAGTGAAAGCTGTGATCAAGGCTGAGGGTGGGCCAACACCATATTGAATTCCAGTATTACCGATGGAGGGCGCCACGAACTTGTAAGTCATTTTCAGTCAGGTGACCCGATACTTTGATCACATAGTGTATCTGTGAGTCCTATGTCCGTAGCGGAGTATTTTGTAGCACATTGATTTAGTTCACATATCGTTAGTATCATGACGCGACGATAGATATCGTGAACTATCTTCACCTCGTCAGTCTTGTGTGCGTCTAGATATCTATGTTAATTACAGATCGTAGATCTCATGGAACTGATATGACGACGTTCGCTGTCATATGGGCATGTGCGTTGTTATGACATACACTGATGAGCCAAAACATTAGGACCACCTACTTAAAAGCGTGTTGGTCACCTGTGGAAAGCAAGCTAGCAGTGGTTCTGTGTACCATGGATTCGACAAGTACTTGATAGGTTTCCAGAGGTTCGTGGCACAAGACGCCTACGCACAGGTTACACAATTCCCATAATTTATGGGCGGTTGGTTTTTGGGCGCGGAGCTGGTGACCGATAATGTCCCAGTTGGGTTTCATCGGATGTAGATAAGAAGAATTTGATGGCCAAGACATTAACATCAGTTCATTATCATGCTCCTCAAACCATTGCAGCACTATTCTGGCTTTGTGACACAGACAGTTATCCTAATGGAAGGTTCCATCACTGGTGAGGAAGACATCAAGCATAAGGGAGCACAGGGGTGCCTAATAATGTTCACGTAGTCCGCAGCTGTCATGGTTCCTTCGATTACTTCGACAGGTCCCATGGAAGACTAGGTGAACGTCCCCCATTAACATAATACTGCTCCCACCGACCGGCCTGTATCCGTTGCTCGCTGCATGTTTGGACCAGCCGTTTGCCAGGATAACAGCATATCTCAACACGACCAGCGACCTAGTTTAACAATAAACGGGATTCATCCAACCAGGTGACACGATTCCATTGATCCGCGGTCGAATCTCGATGTTCACATGCCCACTGTAATCGTAACTGACGATGTTGTTGGCTCAACATGGCAAGACGTAGGGGTTCACTGTAGCGAAACACAAAATTCAAGACTGTGTACTGAACGGTGTGCTCCAAAACTCTTGTGCCTGCGCCAGCACTGTACTCTGTCGGCAGATCTGCCACAGATCGCGGCCTATCTTGCGTTAGAGAGCTGACAAGACTCCGATCTCTCTGTTCTGTGATGAGGTATGGACGTCCCAACTTCTTGTCGCCAACTCGTGATTTCAGCATTCTTCAACCACTTTCTATAGATGCCCACGACCCGAGATGCTCGCTCACAGGCACTGGGCTACAATAATATGGCTTTTGTCAAATTCGCTTAAGCTGGAAGATTTTCGCATTTGCGCCACTTTTCATCGCTAAAATGATTCTCCATTCGTCTCTGCTCCGCTCATATACTTTTCTTACCGCGTCACGTGCCCTCAGTGTCACCCGGCAGCACACAACCACACGGTGGGCGGTGGTTCAAATGGTTCAAATGGCTCTGAGCACTATGGAACATAACAGCTGAGGTCATCAGTCCCCTAGAACTGAGAACTACTTAAACCTACCTAACCTAAGGACATCACACACATCCATGCCCAAGGCAGGATTAGGACTGAAGCGCCTAGAACCGCTCGGCCACCGCGGCCGGCTGGGCGGTGGTCATAATGTTTTGACTCATCAGTGTATACAGGACGGTCAGAAACAGCATGAAAAGCTACTAAGGGTGTTGCAGGGTAGGGTGTGCTGGGCAATAACTGTTAAGAAAAAAATTCGATACGTTTCACAGTTAATTAGCATTGACGTTAGCCAATAAGGCTGTTGCACTCGCAAATTCAAGCGCTGCCAGATACAACTGGTGTCAGTCGTTCTCATAGTGTAGATGATGGCACATCAGACTGCTCAGCCTTTCGCTCGGGTTTGATTCCCACTACAATCCCATGTCGAAGTTTTGTTTCGCTCTCTTGTTCGGTTTAAAAAAGAAAAAAAAATGTAATGATTATAAAGAATCCGCCTCGATTGCAAATAGAAACCGGATGATGACCTACGTTTCGGCGCGGATAACAACGCCTTCTTCGGAACACACTAAAACTGCAAACTGCCTAAAAAAAAGTCTCCGGCGGGCTGCTTGAATTTGGGAGCGCAACGGCCTGATTGTCTAACTTCAATGCTAATTAACACGGAAACGCAGCAACGTGTCGAATTTTTTCTTAACAATTATTTCTCAGCACAAACTACCCTGCAACACCCTTACAAGCTCTTCAGACTATTTCTGACTACCCTGTATGTTACAGATCCGCCCCAACTTCGCACGGGCAGCATTAAATATCTGCGGTCAGACGAGGAAATAAAGGTATATTTTGAAAAGAGGCAGCTGGGGCATAATAGGAATAAATATTATTTAGTGGTCATTCTCGACAGGACGCTCAGCTTGGTGAAAACTGTCGCTAAGATGAAGGCAGGAAACAATATCTTACAGAAACTTGGCGATACGATATAGGCTTCATCAACTCCAGCACTAAGAATATCTACTCTTGGACTGGTGTAATATTGCGCTGCAGTGTAGATCATCAGCTCATACACCAGACTCCTCGACATGCAGCTCAATCTGACTACGTGTATCATCATAGGAACGGCCAGAAACATTCCAACTTCTTGATTGGTTATTATCCGCCGTATATAGATCCCGAGTTTTGCGGAGAGAATCAGCTCTCAAAGCACAGTTTACAAACGTAGCTGGTAACCTTTATCTCCCTGTACATGAGGACACTCCTGCACTAAATAGAAACAGACTTAGGTCCCATCATCCATCTCTACAAGATGCAATTTTTTTTGTAGGACAACGGAGAAACAATAAAGAACGATGGGCAGAAATATGGCAGAACAATGCTACCCCAGAATAGCCGAAGTTGCACTGCATCTCGTCCAGGCCACCATGTTCTGAAGAGCTCCGCAAGATCTGGTCTAGCTTAACGAAATAAGGACAAATAGTGGAAGATGTCCTTGAATCAATATACAAATGGGCTAACAACGTTTTCCAGCTGTGATTGTGGCGCAGAACGACAAACTATTCGGCATATCGTACATACGTGCGTGTCCAAAACGATTATTTCCCGGCGGTCCGGGAGGAGTTACTGATAACAACAAAGAAATCAGCTGAATGTATTCAGCAGCTGGATAAATGTCTGTGACCTCCAGTGCTTTGTAAATACGGCAAAATTAATTAACTTATAATTATGAATTTTTCTGTATGTTAAATATATGTGTATGTATTACAAATAATTTTCTTGTGTGGTGTGATACTAGCCATTTACTAAATAAATAAGTGTATGGTCACTTACGAAAAGTTTTGTCCTCAAAGTCCTCCCACCAATGACAGTGGTGTACAAGCCAATCTAAAGGCGTCATTTCCCGTAGGTCACCCTGTACTTCGATGCTCTCCTGTTTCACAACTGTGATGCTGAACTGTAATAACTGCTGTTCTTATTTTACTTTGACGTGTTCCGTTCTTCAGTATTACAGAATTGCCAGCACGGTACGGATACAAACCTTTTACTATGAAATCTTTGAAGACATTCTGTTAAAAGATCAGGTTTGTACTCCGCATCGATCATACGATGGCAAAACAGGACCAAAGGAATGACTTTTGTCTTGCAGTTCATTATACAATTTTTATCAGTCTGAAGTTGACTTCCTGTCGTTTTGTTGGCGATCAGTCAGCTTACTGTAAACCGTCGTCAGGACACGCTTATGTAATGCACTAGCTGAAACTTTCATAGAGGAATGTGTCGAAACTATTACGTATTCCAAAACTTTCATAAAAAATACTATTTTCTGGATCAGAGGGGGGAGCAGCAGAGAGAGGAACATCAGTTATGTGAATTGCGCAGAGCAGATTCTATGAGACCCATTGACCAAAATCCATCTAGCATATAGGTATACAAGTTTTTATGACTGGTAAAAGATTTACGAAATTTCGATATCGTTATAACATAAGTATGCATTACAATTGGAAGATAACAAAGCACCGAAGCTAATCTGGTACCCATTGCTTTATTGTGATGCGCATTTCACTCTGGTAGAGATGGAACATACAAATTTGGATAATTATTATTAATCTATGTGGTGAAGTGAATATGACGAAAAGAGTCTATGTCTAAGCTTGAATGATGCCTTACCCAGAAACAATGCGAATGATGTTTGCCCAGAGATTGTCAGTAGTTTATGGTTTCTCGGAATAAATGAGGGACGTAATATGACTTGTTATGATAAAGATTCTCAGTGTCAGGTCACCAAATTCTAATGGTCAACTAAGGGCTGCGTGTTTCTGTATGATGATTTTACAAAAAGAGTATACAAATAAAACGAATGTACCAACTAAGCTGAGAACTGTAGCAGTATTCCACAGTCAAATCAGGTCTGCGCAGTTCACGCCAAATATGCGCTCGTAACTACCGATTAAAATATCGCGTTTTCCTTATATTTTAGAAAGCAGTCTCTTTAACCCTTTATCGACACTAGTCACTTCTTGCGGAATTCTCGATCGACTACCGAATGTAAAACTGAATCTCTCAGTTCCGGTATTTTTTTTTAAAATCAAGAAGAGACTTTATCCCCATACGTACTTAGTCGTGAGATATAAATTTATCTGGGAAAAATCATCATAAAATTGTGAAAAAATTTTTGTCAATTCAGTACTGAAGCAACTAATCGATAATGACTGATCCATCTTCTGTATCTTTCCAAGTTAAAATAAACAGAGGAAACGCGACCATACAGACATAGCAGGCATGGCAAATGAAAGTGCTAATAGTTTCACTAGAAACGCTTTAATATGTAGCAATACACTGACATGAACGATACTTGAGAATGAACGCAGTGTTCGCTCGGAAGAGTATGTCAATGCGCAAAAGTCACTCTCTGTGTAGCTTTTCAAAAGTTTTTCCTTGGTCCGGAGCAGTTCTTTATTGTAGAGAAAATGAAGCAGCTACAATTTTTATAAAATTTATTGGCAGGTTGTTTTCAAAACTTTATACCTCCCTTATCACTGACTTAAAATCCAAAAAACGTAAAATAAATTTGCTCAATGTTGTACACTGCATTTATAATGGGGCTAAAAATCTTTCAAAGAGGTTTGCTAATAAATTTTGTAAAAATTTTTGGCGCTTTGAAGATTTGCTTCCTCTACAAAATGAACTGCGCAAATGCGACTCACTGCAATCGAGCACAACATGAAAATGGATAAAGAAACATTCTTTATACGTTTCTTGTAATAGAAGTAGGCCGCGTTAAATACAGACGTCGAATCTTCTGCTCTCACGTATATAAATCTATATACAAATGTTTATATAGTATCTTGCAAAATTTTACTGGAGCTGTCTGAAAAATAGCACAGACGTAAGGAACCGCAGATGCTGGCGCCACTTTTATTATCGTATTTGGAACGCTCATGAATATAAGCCCAAATATGATAAAATTTAAGGAAATCTGTTACAGTGACAACAATCCATCGTCACTCGCCGATAATGCAAGAGGCTTATACTGTAACGATGCCCTCAAATGGCGATTAATTTGAAATTGCGTAAATGAAAATAGTTTAAAATTAAATTTACGCTCTGGAACATACGATGATTTCCATCTTCTCCTTTGAAGCAATCAGGTCACGTAACTTTATTTCTAAGTGGAACAAATCTGAGGTTCAGGAACTCTGCTATAGTTTTCTATCACTTTTTTTGTTAAACTGTGTTAAGATAAAGTATATAGGGAGCTTTAACTTGTCATCCATTTCATTATAAAGCAAACACACGTATGTTGGTTGTTTCTTCCATCAGATTTTTCGAGACTCTGAGAAAGTTTCAAAAGTCAGTTTTTAATCGTAATACTTATGTCTGTCTACTAGACAGGCAAAATTCAATAATTACTTCCCATTGTGTTCCGTAATGTTGTCTTTCTTTTTTTCCTGCTCCCCAGAAATGTGTTAGTACCGCGACAGGGTCACTGGCCCTGTGCCAAGCAAGGCAAAGATTTCATAACCATTAAGTGTCTACCTTTGACATGCCAAGGCTATCTGCTTCCTCCCTGATTGTGAATGGACAACAGGTAGTATGATAGGCATTTAAATGTAACGTCTTTCCCGCCTCCTGTGAGGACTCTAATTCTATGGGCGATCAGCGACGCGATGAACAATGGTTGAGTATTGACCTGAATACTTGATGGGGGATTGTGCCACTAGATTGGAGAAGCGGGTCGTGTAGTCAAAGCGCCGAATACTGCCGCTTTCCATACATGATGCCACAGATGCCTTGGCACACGAGCGTGTCCGACGTGCCAACGAACTAATACTTTGCTTTGTTGCGGAATAGTAAACAATATATTATTCCCAGGACTATGAGTGAAGAAGTCAGCACTTCACTAAGGCGCTTAATATTTGTGAAATCTGAGCTTCTCGTGCTCTTTCGAATATTCAAATAACCCACGGGAATGCAGACGGATAACGTCCTCCACAACCGCCGATATTTCGACAGGTGAATACATCATTTTCAAGGCGCAAAGGAAACGAGAAATCGCTCTGCATGACAATTTAAACCCTCGGTGGGCCCGGCTACAACCAGGAAACACGTCTACAACCAGGAAACACAATACGACGTATGCAGAAAATTAACACCAATGAGTGTAAATATCTATGGAGTGAGCAGTCGGATTTGCGGAACAAGAATTTTTTCCTCAACATCTACTGCAGCTCAAGCCACGTGATTTTGTGACGGTGCATTTTAACCCGCATAGCGCTTAGCTTATTTTGAGTGTTATTACTTCGTTGCTACAGAGAGATCACCTACAGATGTACCGTGAAAAAGTCTGCATACGAGTTTTACAGACACCTTAACAATTTCAGTCTACGAACTGAAGTCGGCTTACAGATGTGAACAGCAATGGTAATGTGCCTTTTCGGCACAGTATGACAGCTCAGATTCCTCTGTATTTACGTTTTCGGTAACGGGATAGGAAGAGAAAGCCAACAACACTTTTTACGTTTTCTATTGCACTTGTTCATATTGTCGAACCTCTGTTCTAATTAATTACATCGAGCGAGGTGACGCAGTGGTTAGCACACTGGACTCGCATTCGGGAGGACAACGGTTCAAATCCGCGTCCGACCATCCTGGTTTAAGATTTTCGTGTTTTCCCTAAATCGCTCCAGGCAAATGCCGGGATGGTTCCTTTGAAAGGGAACAGCCGACTTACTTCCCCGTCTTTCCCTAATCCGATGGGACCGATGACCTCGCTGTTTGGTCCCCTCCCATCAAATCAACCAACCAATCAATTACATAACAATGGCACCGTAGACGGCGACGAAGTGTCACGAGAAAACAACACATTTGGGACTATGAAACTGTTAATAGTAAATACGGTAAGAGATTTGCTCCATCTGCTTGTCCATTATTATCGATTGTGAAGAATTAATTAACAAGTAATGAACAAGCAGCAGTCTTAATTCATGAACCTAGGAGAATTCAATCTAGGAGAATACTGCAACTCCCTAAGTATCACTCCCGTAAGGATTACTAGGACAAGATTAGACTAATTACAACGCGCAAAGAAGCGTTTAAACAATTATTCTTTCTGCGCTCTATACGTGAAAGAGAAGGGATAAGCCGTTACAACTGGTACAATGGAAGGTACTTCCCGCCATGCACCTTACTGCGTTTTACAGAGTATGGCTGTATGTGTGGAGGTATGATATGGTATGGCATGTCAGAATCGGTCAGATAAACCTGTTTCTTCAGAGCGGTAGGCGACGAAATTTTTAGAGAAGTTACCAGTTTCTCTTCCTTTCGTATTTATTTCGCTTTCAGTCAGAAATCCAATGACAGAGTTATGCCCTCAAATTAACAAATACCAATAGTGCTAATGGAAAATGAGTGTCCAAATCCGTGTCTCTTCCTTTCGTATTTATTTCGCTTGGAGTCAGAAATCCAATGACAGAGTTATGCCCTCAGATTAACAATACCAATAGTGCTAATGGAAAATGGGCGTCCATTATACTTATCAACATTATTGTACTCCTTACTGAGAGCACTGGCTTCAAATGTATTTTTACAGTGCGTGTGTTGAGCGAGGAGATCAACACGACATTTCAGCCACGGATACACTACTCCTAGCTATTCTAGGAACTGGTGTCATCACAAATAGCTAGTTGTATGCTAATATACATATGGACATGATTCAGAGGTTACAGAATCGCTGGAAAATATTTAACTTAAAGTATGTTGCAATATGTCAAAGCAGTAATGTAATAAGTGTACCCAAAAAGGTTTGTTTCTATAAAAGTTGGTTTATATGTCCAGAACAACAAAACCTTGTACTCACAACATTTTTTTCTAAGCAGACCAAACAAGTTTTCTGCTTCCACAATTGTGTTGTATGTCTGTTATAGTCCACTTTTAGTAAAAGAAAGAAAGAAATCCTAATAAATTTTATTTTTAAATTAGTATTATTTTCATACATAAACAAGGGCCCCAATAAATTTATCCCTTGTGCGTTCCCCTTTTCTCCGTTTGACAGGAGTGTTTTTGTATAACCTGCTAAATTCTCTCCTTTTCGTGACTTTAGCTTACGAATGTTTCATTTGCTTAAGATAAGCTTTCTCCGCTGCATCCTGTTTGTAGAATACGCTTAATAAATAGCTTGTGACTTGTGGGCTCTAGATGTATTGACACATTATCAGATAGTTCGTAAAGTGTCACGCACCTAATTAGGGCTATCTGTATATTATTTGAGTTTAGTTTTCTATTATACCTCATATCGGTCGCGGGTAAACACACAGTGACACATTAGGTGCTATACCGCATCATTCCACATTATACTAGGACCATCCTATCATTGATTTTTCGGCATCAGATACTAGCGAAGAAATACTAAATTTAATAGTCTTACAAGTCGATCGAAAATAAAGGTAAACAATACTGTGTATTTATATGCCACGCACATTCCCGTTCGTCTCCCTTCGGAATCATGCCACTGTTTCGAGTTCTTGTCCGCACGGCTACAAATTATTAACGGCGAGCCATCAACGTATCAGAGGTTAAATGATGACACTGATTGATTTTCTGTTAAAAAAGACACCAGGCCTCCTTTACACGTCTTTGGTCTAAACCACAAACTGCAGATTTACACTTATGCTAAAGTAGCAGTCTGTGGGGGGGGGGGGGGGGGGGGGGCTGACCCGAGACCTCACGGACGATGGCCTGGCACGATAACCAGCATCGGGTGTCGTAGGTCAATAACTACGGCAGTATCAGTTTTTGATCCCACACTCTGTGGCCTCACGATTTAAACATGTCAAAAATCAGAGGTCCAGAAAATTCTGAGGAGCGTAATTTAGAGGGAAGTTAAAAAGTAGAAACCATACTTATATAAACAAATTCATACATTTAGCATGTGATCGTCGAATTAGTATGAAACATGACTCATCCGACTAAATGACTCTCTTCCATTGTTCCATAGTCCAAGTTTCATGGTTTCCATATGTGGATTCATATACGGAAGGAACGGGGTTCAATCGTTATCTAACCATTTAAGTATAAATTTTCCATGATTTTCCCAAAATACTTAACTCAAAAGCAGGAATGGATCCACAGAAAGGGACACGTCAATTTCCTTGCCCATCCTTGGCCGACTAGAGCTTGTGGTCCATCTCAAATGACCCTATTGTCAACGAAATGTTCAACCCTAATCTTCTTTCCTTCCTTACCTCATTCTGGAAGTAAGCTAGAACCACGGTGACATCCGTGTGACATCCGTGCTCTGCCATTTGTCATCGTACAGTATGACAAGCGAAATGAATTTTCTGAAGTTTCCTTTTTTCCATCGTAAGGGTGTTAATCGCATCCTCGTGTCTGTGTTCACCACATGAGATGAAATAGCACCTTAGGTTTAACTTTTTGTAATCGCTAATGTATTAAAACTTTGAAATTTTTACGCACGATCCCTTCCTGGATTACAGTAGATGATTTTCAGCCCACTGACCCCTGGCGAAAGGAAAACGTGACTCCCTTGCTTCATGATATCTCCAATACCTCAGGCTCATAAACCAGCGAAGACCGTACCTAGACAGTCATGGGAAATGATCGTTTCCACAGATTCGACTCATTCTAAATCAGAGGCTGCATGTAAACGATTCTGGTGGCCTCTCAGTATCAATTTGGCGGCCGCGGTGGTCGAGCTTTTCTACGCGCTTCAGTCTGGTTCTAAGTTCTGGGGGAATGACCTCAGATGTTAAGTCCCATAGTGCTCAGAGCCATTTGAACCATTTTTGAGTATCAATTTGTTGCTAGTGACATTTACAGTGGAAACATTTTTCAGATTTAAAATTCTGTCCAAGTTAAGTTTCTCCTCTTGTGAACTGAATTACATCGTGCAGGGGATGGAGAAAAAAATGGAAAAACCAAAGACACAATACATTACCATGCCTAATACGGTGAATGAAAACTGTTGGCATTCATAACATCTTCCAATCGTCTCGGAACGGGTAAATCGTCTCGGAGTGGATAAATACAGATCGTGTATGGTTTTCAAGGGAATCTTATACTATTCTTCCCGCAAAATAGTGGTAAAGATGACCGAGGTGGATAGTGGCGATGCATCCTTCCCTCCAAAGAAGACCACAAAGGCTCAATAATGTTGAAACCTGGTCACTGTAGTGGGCAGGGGCGATGGGATAATTCATCTTCGTGCTCACAACACCAGTCCTGGCGATCTGAGGTGTGTGAACCGGGGCCCTGTCGTTTTGCGACACACCGTAACCATTGGGAAACAAACATTGTATCATGGGACGTCCCTGATCAGCCAGACTGGTCATATAATCATTGGCTGTAATGTGACCTTGCAGAGTAACCACGAGGATCATGGAATACCACGATATGGGTGCCCAAAATCATCACCGATCCACCGCCACGTTTCACTCAGGGGACGTAAACTGGGCCAGAAGTTGAAAAGAGTATGAAACATGACTCATCCGACCAAATAGTTCGGCACCATGTTTTCCTGTTACGAAAATTTGCGACATGGATGAGTGGTTTTGGAATTCCAGCTTGCCCTGTAGTCCCCAGCTTATGTAGCTCCCTTCTTGTAGATTTGGCGCTAAAAGGGTTCCTGAGTGCGTCATTCAGTTCTGCAGAGACTTTTGCAGTTGTCGCCCAGTTATTTTTCGTCGCAATCATCTTCAATGACAGTCTGTCATGATTACTCAACACACACACGCGTTGTAACGTAGCGGATGATGTTTTCCCACTTTCCTTGTATGCTGTATAAATCATCGATACGATGCATTTTGAAATACCGAATACTTCGGGTCACTTCGTTACGGAACCACACACCACACGCACGATCGCCACCAATTTGCCCACGTTCGAATTTACTTAGCTCCGACTTACTGCACTCACAAATACACAGAAAACTATTCTAACCACAACTGACTGTTGCAACGTATTTAGGACATTGCGCAGGTACCGTCTGTGGTCAGACACAACAGATCAACCTTCAGGTTTGACTAAGATCAAGATATATCGAAAAAGGAGTAAGGCAATTCCCCCAAAATATTCCCAGGTGCCCTTGCGCACCTTGACGTCACTTTGAGGACTGTTCAGCATAACGCAGAAGTTGTGGTGTGTATCCAAAGAAAATAACTCGCCTTGTGTCAACCATGAGAAAAGATCACTGTGATTGCGGAGTGGCACAATCTTTTAGTACTGCTCGACAGACGATAAACGTTATTTATCATAGTTTTCTGGAACGTGAGCACCTGCAGCGTGAATAGATAATTCGATGCAAACGCGTCGACAAAGTGAATGTGACAACTGTACGTATGTGTTCAGTTCATTTTCAGCCTGAAGATTATGAACGAGATTCGAGAAACGAACTTCTAGGATTACGTTCGATAAAGAAGCTTTCTCGGACCAGAAGCATTTAAGTCTGAGCTGGCAGTGATGACGGTCATGTGCGCTCGAGGTGCCCTTGCTTGTGCTTTCTGATGAAAGCTAATGCGTAACTGTCTTCTAATTGTGCCTGTCTGCAACTTAACGTGCCATCTTTACGGTAAGTAGTAATATGTCTGTCCCTCGCAATTTTGATATTCCAACCTGGAGTTACCACTGTCTGAAATAAATAAATAAGAAAGTATGTTGCTCAGGTTTATAAGTTTTTGGCTCCTGGATATTATAGCTTCATTTTTCGAGGAAACTGCCCTTCTTTTTTTCGTATTCTCAAGATGTATTAACTTTTAAAATGTGAAATACTAGCTCTGTGTAAACGTTTATGAATCGCCAGTACGAGAACTCCCAGAAGCTGTGAATGTAGAAGAAAATCTATTAACAGACTTCATAACAATGTGTGATGACTCTAATCTCGAATGTTCTTCCAGGTGCGGTGAAATACACTGCAAGCTAGATTGCATTGATAAGTCAATAGGTTTCCCAGCAGCAAAAATGAAAGTTGGAGAGCCTAAAGTAAATTTGACCTTGGTTATCTCTCGTGGTGGTCTTTACTCTCCAATGCCAGCATGGACAAACAAAATGATGCAGATTGAAGAATAATTTGCTGCTCGTCATGGAAATGGTGTGTGGAAACAAAAAAATCTCGTAAAGTCTGTGTGCTCTATGTCGAAACAAAAGTATCCCGAGGATCACCACAGTTAGGTTCTTTTTGTAAGAACAAGAACGTTTATAAGGATTAGGTAACTGAATCATAAGCAAAGTTGTAAACCATGAAGAAATATGCCACAAGGAGGAAACAGCTATAGATTGCATCTTCGCCTGATAGATGGCAACAGAAGACAGGAACGCGCTACGTTAACACCTGCTTCTTCATAAAACGAGTCGTATTTCTCAGCTTAATTATCATTGTTTAGTCCTAATGTGTAAGATATCTGCCATGCCACTTGTTTTGATTTGTCGAATTGTATATTGAACCAACCCGAAAATAAAATAAACGAGTAAAACTCCACAGCGTTTGTAGTGCAGCGTATTTGGGGAATCACACTGCTACGCTGCGCTACGAAGCCTTATCGTGACGTCAGGAGCCTCCAGCCAATAGCTAGCGTTGTTGCCGGAATGGGGCCCCCTGGCTAGCGTCTGCATTTATTCTAAGCATGCATTTCTAGCGATGTTTCCATTATTTTGTCCAGCCGCAGTATACATCAGAAGATATCGCTAGATCGCAAGATTCGCGTATCGACTGTGTCAGAAACAAAGGCTGAAGTACATCTGGCAAGATATCTGATTAGTGATTGCGTACAGCCGAGGGTTTCTAAATTTGGTTCAGTTCTAGTTAACAGTTCAAACATTTTATATAGCAGTTTCTTATTTAATTAACAAAATAGAGACGAAATTAAGTCGTAATTGTAGATTGTTTGCGTTGGTCTCGGACCGTACTCATTCTGTCCCTCGAAGTACACGGACGAAGCAGCTCACGTTCGTGCATGTGGCGCGGCTGGGCGTTGCACCGCCGGACCGCTACACAGATAGGGGACGCCGCACAAGGAATTTGTGATGGCTATTAGCACAGCGAGAGAGTGTCACGCCTCTTAGCGTAACCGCGTGGTCCGCTCCTCTGGTGGGACTGCTGTTTATTCCTGGCACGAGCAGCGAGACGCGACAGCGGAAAGCGCAACCGCGCCGCCGGCCGCATTACAAAGGCGCGCCACGGAACACCTACGTCGTTTAACGCCAATTTTGCTGCTGACCGCTCTTCGTTTCGCGGTCGGTTGCTTCTTGCGAATGCTTGAAATGATAGGCGTTTAGTTGATGGCGTCTTTGACTTGTAAGGCCTTTTTTATTAGCTTTCCTTTCATGGTTATACAGCCGCCCACACGTGGCACATTTCAACAGTTATCGATGTTAGAATACTGTCTATGTACAATGATGCAAGAGCAGTAACGGAAACATACCGGGTGGTTATAATTCAAGTGCAGCTTCTCATAGAGACCAATTGTGGGCTGTAATTACCATACAACAGCGAAACTTGGTAGATACGCTAATGCGTTAACGAGGAACCAATTTACGCCCGAAAAAAATTAGTTCCCATTTTGGCCACTAGACCCAAATCTGGCACTGTGAATGCAACAAAGACGTACAGAAATGTTTCTATATGTAATGGATTACGAACGGGACTTGGGCAGAAAAGAGGTCAGACAAGTGAGAAAGGCATAATGATGATTTTATTATTAACCGCCTCTCACACAATTTGTTCAGTATGAGCACCGGAGACGACGAGATGCTGCATCTATAAAACGACGTCATCAGTAGTTGCTCTCAGCAGTTCTGAGCAACATGTTCCTGTATACTGTCCTTTAGATCAGGTAGAGACCGAACATGTCCTTGTTAAACGCTTTCTTTTAGATATCTCCAGAGCCAAAAAACACAAGGATTCGGATCGCGTTATCTTGCAGGCCATGCATCTGGGAAACTTCTGGAGATAACACGTTCGTGGAAGGTTGCATTAACCAGACCTTTCACTGGACGAGTGACATGAGGTATCGCCCTATCTTGCACGAAAAGATGGTTTACGCGCACTTGCGCTGTTCCAAAGAAAGATTCACATACTGTACAAGGTGGTCTCGATAACGTGCAGACGGCAAGATACACCTGACAGACGCTCTGAGTGTATTGTCTTCGAAGAAGAACGGACCGAGAATAAAGGTGCTTGTGAATCCACACCACAGAGTCATAGAAGGCGAGAGCAATAGCTCTTCGTGCACACCACGAGGCTTAACAGTGCCCCAAATTCGGCATTTCTGTGTATTCACTGCACCGTGTAGTTTAAAGTGTGCCTCGTCACTCCATGCAATATTGCCTGGTCACATGTCATCAACTTCTATTCTTGCCAGAAACCAAAGAACAAATTCAGAACGTTGCTGCGAGCCATGAGGTTTCAGTTGTTGCACCATCTGGATCTTATACCGGTGCAAGTTCAAGACAGACCGCAAAACTTTCCTTACCGTTGAGATGAGATGGACAATTCTCGCGAGACAGCACGAGCGCTGGCACTATCCAGGCAATGTGCTGCATGGTCAGTTACAGCAACAGCAGCCTCGTCAGTAACCTCCACCGGGACAGAACGCCTTCCTCTTCCAGGTGGTGCCACACCAAGTTCACCCCAGTTTTCGAATTTCATAATCATCATCTTGAAATAATTTAATGACATCGGGCCTCTCCTCACACCTTTCAGTCGGAGGTACTCCACTAATGCAGCCCTGTAATTGTTGCCGTGCACATAAAACAGTTTCACTAACAGTGCACGGCCTCTCTTCTCGACAGCCGTACTGTTCACTTATGTTATGGCTTGTCAAATGACAGCGTGATTGTCATACCATCACACAAACAAAACACAGCACCAGATTTGTACCTGGTGGAACTAATTAGAACTAATTTTTCCTGCATCAATCGGTTCGCCGGCTAGAGTGCCGAGCGGTTCTAGGCGCTACAGTCTGGAAGCGCGCGACCGCTACGGTCGCAATTTCGAATCCTGCCTCTGGCATGGATGTGTGTGATGTTCTTAGGTTTGGTAGGTTTAAGTAGTTTTAAGTTATAGGGGACTGATGACCTCAGATGTTAACTCCCATGGTGCTCAGAACCATTTGAACCATAAGTCGGTTCCGCGCAAACACATTAGCATATCTACCACTTTTCGTTGGCATATGATAATTGCAGCACACTCTGGACCTCCGTGAGTAGCAGCACTTCAATTACAACCACACAGTACTACTAAAACAAAGAAGTAAACGTACAAAATACACTACTGGCCATTAAAATTGCTACACCACGAAGATGACGCGCTACAGACGTGAAATTTAACCGACTGGAAGAAGATGCTGTGATATGCAAATGATTAGCTTTTCAGAGCATTCACACAAGGTTGGCGCCGGTGGCGACCCCTACAACGTGCTGACATGAGGAAAGTTTCCAACCGATTTCTCATACACAAACAGCAGTTGACCGGCGTTCCCTGGAGAAACTTTGTTGTGCTGCCTCGTATAAGGAGGAGAAATGCGTACCATCACGTTTCCGACTTTGATAATGGTCGGATTGTAGCCTATCGTGATTGCGGTTTATCGTATCGCGACATTGCTGCTCGCGTTGGTCGAGATCCAATAACTGTTAGCAGAATATGGAATCTGTGGGTTCTGGAGGGTAATACGGAACGCAGTGCTGGATCCCAACGGCCTCGTGTCACTACCAGTCGAGATGACAGGCATCTTATCCGCATGGCTGTAACGGATTGTGCAGACACGTCTCGATGCCTGAGTCAACAGATGGGGACGTTTGCAAGACAACAACCATCTGCACGAACAGTTCGACGACGTTTGCAGCAGCGTGGACTATCAGCTTGGAGACCATGGCTGCGGTCACCCTTGACGCTGCATCACAGACAGGAGCGCCTGCGAAGGTGTACTCAACGACGAACCTGGGTGCACGAATGGCAAAATGTCGTTTTTTCGGATGAATCCAGGCTCTGTTTACAGCGTCATGATGGTCGCATCCGTGTTTGGCGACATCGCTGTGAACGCACATTGGAAGCGTGTATTCGTCATAGCCATACTGGCGTATCACCCGGCATGACGGTATGGGGTGCCATTGGTTACACGTCTCGGTCACCTCTTGTTCGCATTGACGGCACTTTGAACCGTGGAAGTTACATTTCAGATGTGTTACGATCTGTGGCTCTACCTTTCATTCGATCCCTGCGAAACCCAACATTTCAGCAGGATAACGCACGACCGCATGTTGCAGGTCCTGTACGGGCCTTTCTGGATACAGAAAATGTTCGACTGCTGCCCTAGCCAGCACATTCTCCAGATCTCTCACCAACTGAAAACGTGTGGTCAATGGTGGCCGAGCAACTGGCTCGTCACAATACGCCAGTCACTACTCTTGATGAACTGTGGCATCGTGTTGAAGTTGCATGGGCAGCTGTACCTGTACACGCCATCCAAGCTCTGTTTGACTCAATGCCCAGGTGTATAAAGGCCGTTATTACGGCCAGAAGTGGTTGTTCTGGGTACTGATTTCTCAGGATCTATGCACCGAAATTGCGTGAAAATGTAATCACATGTCAGTTCTAGTATAATATATCTGTCCAATGAATACCCGTTTATCATCTGCATTTCTTCTTGGTGTAGCAATTTTAATGGCTAGTAGTGTATGTTACGGAACAGGGAGTGTACTTATTCACGAACTGCACAGACAGAAATAGAAAAGGTTATACCAGAACGACTACACCACGAGAAGATCGTAGGATTCTGTGACTGACTCTGACGAACAGACAGGTGACAACATCTGAAATCCGGGCAGACGTTACAAGCAGATGGTCACCACGAAACGTCGTGAACAGATGGCTAGAAGCTGGGTTGAGATCTCTAGTTGCCAAGCGTCGTTTACTGCTGACGCCACACCACAGACAACAGAGGCTTGTACGGTGGAGAGCCAGAGTCAATGGCACTCCGTGATGTTCAGCGATGATTCTCGCTTTTGTTTGTGACTATCAAAAAAATGGTTCAAATGGCTCTGAGCACTATGGGACTTAACATCTGTGGTCATCAGTCCCCTAGAACTTAGAACTACTTAAACCTAACTAACCTAAGGACATCACACACATCCATGCCCGAGGCAGGATTCGAACCTGCGACCGTAGCAGTCGCGCGGTTGTGATTATCATATCGATGCCAATGTGTCAGTAGAAGATCTGGTGAAAGGTCACAAGAAGCAGCTATTCTCGACAACCATATCACTCAAATCCCCGAAATCATTGTGTGGGGGCTATTGGATGTGACAACAGAACTTACGTGGTAATTGTTAAAGTAAGCTGACTACTCGCCAGTATGTGGCAAGAATGGTAAACCCTGTCGTTATACCCTTCATGAACAGGATTCCAAATGACATTTTCCAGCAGGATAATTCAAGACCTCACACTGCAGTTTACACAACAAACGTCTTGAGGAATTTATGGATCCGCCATAGTCATGTCCAGTTCCCTGATTTGTCACCCACAGAGCATGTCGGGGATGCGATAGAACGGGGTTACTTTCAGGACAGTCTCCAGCTACGAGTTTTCGTAAAATGACACAGTGTGTGTTTCAGGCATGGCAAGAAATTCCTTAATATGACGTTCGGAAACTGGAGTGTTACGGGCGTGATACAGGATTTGGGGTGGACGACATAAAAACAAAGGCGTTTCTCGTTGCGGCGGGAACTTCACACAAAATTTCAATCGCCAACTTTCTCCTCCGAATGCAAAAAAGTGTTGTTGGCGCTGACCTGCGAAGGGAGAAACAAACATTACAATAAAATAAGGGAAAGCAGAGCTCGCATTGAAAAATATAGGTCTTCGTTTTTTCTTTGCTCTGTTCGAGAGTGGAATAATACAGAATTATTGTGACGGTGGTTCGATGAACTCTCTGCCAGGCACTTATGTGTGATTTGCAGAGTATCAATGTAGATGCAGGTGTAGATTTGCTTCCACGCCGCAACAAATACTCCGTGGGAGTCACGCCTCATACTGATGTTGATGCCGAACGACGGTTCTGAATAAAATGGAAGTCTCATGATTCAGTACCTTTTATGTGATGGAAGTCTGCGCAAAGTTTGCTACATATCGGACTGGTTCTCTGTGATATAACACTTTTCATTTTTGTTAGCGTATTAGTAACATCATGCAATATAAATTAACCTTGCAATGAGTATGACCGACTTGCATCAGTTTGGCTGGAACTGTACACAGATGTTAATAAAGACTGTCGTTTCGTATTCCTTACTAACACAGTGGTGCCTCCATTTCCTTCAGGACATAATCGTGTTGAAGTTTGATTTGTTGCTGCTTTCTTGTCCAAACATCATAACGTTACGCGATTCACGTATTCTTCGTCTCCACATCCACACACCAAGGATTATTATGACTGCGTTGTATTTCATTCGTGACGTCGTTGTATAAAATTCCCTTGATACCACCTGTCCGGCACACCAGTAAAGTGTTGGAATTACTGGGTCCACAATATTTCTCTCTTTTATAGTGCTCTTACTTTGTTCTTCCTCTCACCTCATTCTAGTTATCATTTTTAGTTGCTGTAGGAAATCAGTATGCGGTAACTTTGTATGCTATGCTGTACACGAAGGCCTTCCGTAGTCCGTTTTTACCATGAAAGCCGCAGTGCTCTATGAGCAAAATTAGTATGGCTCCTTCGTATTAATTTCGCGATCGCCTGACAGTTTTTCATAATATTATTGACCACGAGATTGCTATATATTTACACAGTATGATTTTGCAGCATGATGACTGCTGCAATGGAACCGGATAACATAATAATTTTGTCATCAATACAGTTTTTTGGGCACTGTAGTGTCTCTAAAGTGGCTACGAACCCTGTCGTGATCACAGAGAAATAAACTGTGAATTTATAGCAGCCTCAAAGTTACGCTGTCTGGTGTCTTCTTTTCGGGCTTATCCCGTGTCGTCACGGGATCGGCATGTTATTTTGGATTTGGCAATTTAGCGATGAAGGGTGCAGGGTGGCCATATGCCCTTACATCTGTTTACGACATAATGTAATCTATATTTGTAGATTTCGAAGTGCAACTGTGAAGACAAAGGTGCAAATAGCGATCTGTCCATCCTGATGCAGTCTGTTTTGTATTTCATACAACTCAGGTGGAAGTCGAGATGCCCCCTGCAGTAACTGTTATAACAAAAGGCCAATTTCTTTTCACATAAAATTAATTTTTTTTGTAAGTGCTTAAAAGGTCCATTGACAATGTGTTGACAACATGTCATTAAAATGGTACCGTAGTTCGGTTACATAAGAATAAGAAAAGCAATGCTCAATAGATTTCTTACGGCACTCAACCGCGCTTCGGTCAGGAGAAATTCAGGGAAAGGCGAAAAAATCTGAATGAAGGTTTGTCAGGCTGGAATTGGAACTCAGATTCCCTCGAAAACATAAAATAAAAAATGTAGCGGAAATTGTCTCCATCTACGCCCTTGTCTCAGGAAGATTCTTTTTAGTGTGTTGTATTCAGTATTAACGGTTCTTCGCAGTCCACTTACTGGTGGAGCGACGTGTCGACTTATACGTCTAATTTCATTTTTACAGATCTTACGTAAGCAGTATGCAGGAATTGAAGAAACAAACGCTTAACCTTTCGCTCTTTCTTGTTCTATTGACATAATAAAACTTTTGTGGGGAGAGAACAAGCGTTTTGAAGGTAGCAAATTTATGTCACCATAGACGCCGACTCGGCTAGAAATTAAATGTAACCACAATTCACATAAAAATGGAGTAATAAGTAGGCCGCGTTTTTTTAGTTAAACAATTCTGGTTATCGTTTTGGCTGCAGCGGAAAAACTCTGGGTGCGAATTCAGATACTAACCATGGTATTCTCAGTTAATGCAGAATTTTTATTCCTGTGCACGATATTCCAAAAAATACCTTTTTTTACGGACAATGGCTAGCCAGGATCAGCCTGATGAATGTAACTATAGCGCGATGCGAATCACAAGATAATTAGACTGATGATCTTCGACGGCTGTTACAGAGCTAAATGTTTCAGCCCGTCGGTAAATGGGTACACGTGCTCGACAAAGTAAGCTCACTTGTTAACACATGCTATAGCCAGTTCTGACTGGTACATCGTGATTCTTTACTTGTTTTGCTTTTTATGGTAGCCAAACTTATGGTGGTAAGTTCCTATGGGATAAACTGCTGAGGTCATCGGTCCCTAGGCTTACACACTACTTAATCTAACTTAAACTAACTCGACACGCACATCCAAGCTCTGTTTTTTTTTTTTTTTTGTTTGGATTTTATCGAAGTCATTAGAGCCCATTGTTACCGAGCAAGGTGGCGCAGTGGTTAGCACATTGGACTCGCTTTCGTGAGGACGACGGTTTAAATCCGTGTCTGGCCTTCCAGATTTAGGTTTTCCGTGATTTCCCTAAATCACACCAGGAAAATGTTGGAACGGTTCCTTCGAAAGGAAACGACCGATTTCTTTCCTCATCCTTGACACAATCCGAGCTTATGTTCCGCCTTTAATGACCTCGATGTCGATAGGATGTTGAACCCCAATATTCCTTCTCTCTTTTTATCAGGTTTGTTAAAGAAATTTTAAAATGAAACAAGAAGAGAACCAGCGACAGACTCGTTTAAGGAGCCACTGGAATTCCCCTACGCTAATTTTAAGATATAGATGAAAATGCTCCATTACAATCTGTATCTGGTTTAAATAAGGCATTTAAGGTGATGCGGATACCGAATTGTATTGTATCTGTTGTATAGTTCATAAATCTGACCATTCTATACGAAATCGTTGCAGCTGAATTACTTCCGAGACCTTGCTAAAAAATTCATTCCTTCGCTGACATACTTCGAACTAATAAGCACTTACGAAAGGCGTGCTAAACACAACTCGAAAAAACGTACGGAAGATTATCTCAAAGAAACATACATATCATCAATGACACATTGCAGTATCCGCAATTGCGCGGATAATCAGTTTTAACTTATGACGTTTGGAGTGAATATATGCAAGCTTAGTAAATGACAGCTTTCACATATTAAGTTCATGCTATTAGAGTGTTTATGGAGCAAATGAATTGCACTTGTGCATTATTAATTCTGCAATGTTCCTTAACATCATCTGAACTAAAACAATACTAACACAATTTTCAGTTCTAATTCCGTAACCATGTGTTATGAGCTGGCCCCAAAAGTCAAGTTTTTAAATTTTAAAACGTAACTGTGTGAAACTACATTATAATGACAGTACTTTTAACGTATTTTGAAGCTAAAATAATAGAAATTTTTGTAGAGAGGGATAGAAGTATTTTGATGACTGGGTGTTGTGTGATGTCCTTAGGTTAGTTAGGTTTAAGTAGTTCTAAGTTCTAGGGGACTGATAACCACAGCTGTTAAGTCCCATAGTGCTCAGAGCCATTTGATAGAAGTATTTGCAAACAGTTCTTCGCCATACGGACAGAAGTCACCGTGTAGTTACAAATACATGAAAGCCTCGCGTGGACTGTATCGTCTTACACAAATCGTTACTCTGGCTCTGTGCCTCAGCATACTATGAAGCGTAAGAAGCGTGGCGTTCGAGTACCGGCTATGTCACGCGGATTTGGGTCTTCAGTGGTTAGCGCATAGCAGTTAAAGCAAATTCAGAGATGTTTGCTTCTTAAATTCAATAGCAGTTTTTATTTCTTTATATTCCCTGTCATTACTAACTTATGTTCTGGCTCTAATAAACTCTACGTCAGTAGAACGTTGAACTCCAATTTTTCTTTCCTTTTTCGAGTTTCTGACATGTTATGTCGTTGGTGATAACGGGAGTGTTTTTCCATTCACAGTGTTCCCTAGACAGTCAAGCACAAACATGTGTTTGCTACCGAGATAAGGAGTTACGTATTTAGTCTGTCTGAAGCTGCACACAGTAGGCAGTAGAAGCTGTGTGCTGCTCATTCGTCACTAAAATGTGATACAGGTATCTCTTTTCTGTTTGCTATTTAGGAATGAGGCTAGTACCGATGGAGCCGATAAAGTCCTACAAAGATGTGAGGAGCAACTGACTACGTTTTGATTTATTTTTATTTTATTTTTCGGGGCCAGGCCATAGATAATACAAAATAATAATAATAACAAAATTCTGACAGAAACTGCTGATTTTCTGTTAGATGGACCTTAAGCTCCAGAATTCCGCTGTCTTGAAGGTCATGTTACTTGCTACATACACACACATCAAAAAAAGTTTTGCATCACCCCGGTTCCCAGAACTCCTGAAGAAAGATGTTGACGCTGGATATTGTATCACAGACACAGTCCCTTTGACTGTTCAGAGATGTCTCTAAACCCGCCCAAAGATGTAAACAACCATGCATGAGCAGCGCCTATTAGACGGATGGCGTCCGACAGCCGATCAGTTCCCGTCATTCCACCAGGAAGGAGGTACACGGCTCGTGTTATTTGTAGTTCAACCATGCCTAGACGGTCAATACCGCTGCTCGATCTCGTCCGCATTGTTACTTTGTGCCAGGAAGGGCTCTCAACAAGGGAAGTGTCCAGGTGTCTTGGAGTGAACCAAAAAAATGGTTCAAATGGCTCTGAGCACTATGGGACTTATCATCTATGGTCATCAGTCCCCTAGAACTTAGAACTACCTAAACCTAACTAACCAAGGACAACACACAACACCCAGCCATCACGAGGCAGAGAAAATCCCTGACCCCGCCGGGAATCGAACCCGGGAACCCGGGCGCGGGAAGCGAGAACGCTACCGCACGACCACGGGATGCGGGCGGAGTGAACCAAAGCGATTGTAATCACACATGGAGGAGATACAGAGAGACAGGAACTGTCGAAGACTTGCCTCGCTCAGGCCGTCCAAGGGCGACTACTGCAGTGGATGACCAGTACCTACGGATTTTGATTCGGAGGAACGCTGACACAAACGTCACCATGTTGAATAATGCTTTTCGTGCAGCCACAGCACATCGTGTTACGATTCAAACTGTGCGCAATAGGCTGCATGATGCGCAACTTCACTCCCGACGCCCCTGGCGAGGTCCATCTTTGCAACCACGACACCATGCAGCGCGGTACAGATGGACCCAACAACATGCCAAATGGACCGCTCAGGATAGGCGTCGCATTTTCTTCACCGATGAGTGTCGCATACGCCTTCAACCAGCAATCGTCGGAGACGTGTTTGGAGGCAACCCGGTCAAGTTGAACGCCTTAGACACATTGTCCAGAGAGTGCAGCAAGGTGGAGACCGCTGGTGGTCATGGAAGGCGCCGCAACGGCTGTACGATACGTGAATGCCATCCTCCGACCTACAGTGCAACCATATCGGCAGCATATTGGCGAGACATTCGTCTTCATGGACGACAGTTTGCGCCCCCATCGTCCTCATCCTCATTCCTTCAGGATAACGACATCGCTCGACTAGAGTGGCCAACATGATCTCCAGACATGAACCCTATCGAACATACCTGGGATATATTGAAAAGGGATGTTTATGGACGACGTGACCCACCAACCACTCTGAGGGATCTACGCCGAATCGCCGTTGAGGAGTGGGACAATCTGGATAGTACGCCACGACGAATACAGGCATGCATCAATGCAAGAGTACGTGCTACTGGGTATTAGAGGTACCGGTGTGTACAGCAATGTGGACCACCACCTCTGAAGGTCTCGCTGTATGGTGGTACAACATGCAATGTTTGGTTTTCATGAGCAATAAAAAAGACGAAAATTATGTTTATATCTATTCCAATTATCTGTACAGGTTCCGGAACTCTCGGAACCGAGGTGATGCAAAACTTTTATTGATTTGTGTAGATCTTCTATGGTGCAAGGATCGGGCAGGTTTCTGCAGACCAGGAGATGTCGTGGGTCTTGCAGGTCACCACACGCATAAGACTCGTCTTCTGTCATGAAGCACCACTTCCTGAGATTCGCCTTGCACCGCGACACTTCTGTCATCAATCGGTTCAAAATGGTTCAAATGGCTCTGGGCACTATGGGACTTAACACCTATGGTCATCAGTCCCCTAGAACTTAGAACTACTTAAACCTAACTAACCTAAGGACAGCACACAACACCCAGTCATCACGAGGCAGAGAAAATCCCCGACCCCGCCGGGAATCGAACCCGGGAACCCGGGCGTGGGAAGCGAGAACGCTACCGCACGACCACGAGCTGCGGACAAAATGCTCCTCAATCGGTTTGGTGCCTTCCGCATCACATAGGGCAGATGGAAGCTGACAGTAGGTTCCTTATCGATGTTCTCACCATTACTTTCGGTTAATGAATTTCGCCGTAGCTCTTCTCGGTGACTCCTAGGCTCTTATGGAATTGCTGACGTTGTGCATATTAAGCTCTTCCTTGAGTTTAAACTATATTTTTCTTGTTTATATCCAAATAGGTGGTGTTCAAATGGTTCAAATGGCTCTGAGCACTATGGGACTCAACTGCTGTGGTCATAAGTCCCCTAGAACTTAGAACTACTTAAACCTAACTAACCTAAGGACAGCACACAACACCCAGCCATCACGAGGCAGAGAAAATCCCTGACCCCGCCGGGAATCGAACCCGGGAACCCGGGCGTGGGAAGCGAGAACGCTACCGCACGACCACGAGATGCGGGCAATAGGTGGTGTCTGGGATCGATTTGTTCAAAGGCACCCAGTCACAATTCGTCCAGTCTCATCTAACGTCCTATCCACCCGTTTGGGATGTGTATAATTTCCTTAAACTGGTGCTGCGTGTTCTGCTACAGAGAAGCATAGTGCCAGGGCATAATTACGGAGCACGTGTGGCTGTGAGCTTTAAGTGTCTGATTAACAATTTTCCCTACTACTCATTTCAAAATACGCATGGAATCCATTGAAATATTAAGTAAGATAGGTCGATGAAGTTTTAAGTTACAGATTCAATTTACGTCAGTTCAGCCGATTGCCGGCCGGAGTGGCCGAGCGGTTCTAGGCGCTACAGTCTGGAGCCGCGCGACCGCTACGGTCGCAAGTTCGAATCCTGCCTCGGGCATGGATGTGTGTGATGTCCTTAGGTTAGTTAGGTTCAAGTAGTTCTAGGTTCTAGGGGACTGATGGACCTTAGAAGTTAAGTCCCATAGTGCTCAGAGCCATTTTTTTAGTTCAGCCGATTACTGGGATGCAAGCGAGAAGTCTTTACCTTTTATGGCTGTCCTTACTATTAATGGTATTGTTTATCTCAAATCTCACAGTGTTGTTCCAAGATTCGACTAATACGTAACTAATATTGTCTTACTTTTGCCCCTTCTCTGATGACCCCGCTCCACTCGTAATCTCTCCGCCAATGCGCACACACAACAATGGTATTTAGTACAACTAGCTTTCCTTCAACGCCTCTCCCTAGCCGAAGTTCGTTTTCATGCGGCATCGTTCAGTCGGGAATAGTTCTGCCGACTTATAGTCAAGAAAAAAGTTTTAATTTACGGGATTTTGCTTTTGCAAAGAGCAAGGCTGGATACCGTGGAGTTCCTAATTATAAGCTGTGCGTCAACGTTCTGATTTAAATAAAAAATTCTTGGCTTCCACGTAACATTCCAAGAGCGATTTACTCAAAGTTGTCATCTATCCATCCTTTTACATACTTTCAGCAGACATGTGTCCGCCCCAATAGATGAGTGGTCAGCGCGACGGACTGTCATGCCAAGGGGCCCGGTTGCGATTTCCGGCTGGGTCGGAGATTTTATCCGCTTAGGGACTGGTGTTGTGTTGTCCTCTTCAGTGTCATCTCATCCCCATCGACGCTCAAGTCACCGAAGTGGCGTCAACTCAAAAGACTTGCACCAGGCGTCTAGTCTACACAGAGGGTGGGTCCTAGCCACACGACATTTCCATTTCCAGTAGTCATTTGAGTTAAAACTGCGCCCAAGTATGGTGATGCAGTCGGGAGGAGCAGATTTAAAATCGCCATCCGGATTTAGATTTTCTGCCATTTTCCTTAACCTTATAATGAAAGTATCGATTTCCTTACTCATCCTCGTCCCTTCCGAACTTCAGCTCCGACTCTAATTACCATTTAAACACTGATCTTCCTTTTTTCTTTTTTCAGACTTGACCCTCTGCCTGACGAGGCTACCTGACGACAGGGGCCAGCATATTACACTTCAAACCTCTCGCAGTGAGGCGTGAATTAAAGCGGATATTCACTCTTTATCGGAAGAGGGTATTAATGGAAGTTACTCATCGAGTGACGTGCGCTATGTGCTAGTATCGCACAGGAGTTTACCTTCTCATTTCCTTTCCTCTCAACACCATGTGCTTGACACTTTAGCTGCACCCATTGCACTCACCTATACGATGTGCCTAGATCTAGTGAAGTGTGTGCCTGGAAGGTCAATCGTGGATTTCGGAACTAACTGAGGTACAGTGTACCAAAGGCATTAACAATTTATATTCTCTTGTACTCTGCCTGTAGATGGGGAACAAAACGATGAATAAAACATTATAGTTACTGGTACGTTTTTCCCTCTTCCTCTGAATCACAACACAATGGAGTGCTGACTTCACCACGACGCTTCTCATTTCTCTTATTCGGGCTGTATCATTACATGTCTGACACGTCATATACTATTCATAGGCAGACGACCTTGATTGTGAGAGCAAAGTAAGGCACCCTGCCTTATTACTGACCGCGTGAACCTAATCTCTGCCATCTTCTTTTTGAAGCTTGCATATTAAATGCAATCCATGATAGTGACTCTGTAAGGAAGAGTGCGATGTAGGACAACCTTAGAAGACTGCCTATGAGCTATGTTATTATTCATAGTTGCGGAATAGGAAACTCGGCTGAAAAGCTGGAAATGATCCTAAAGACCACACTGACCGACTCTACATCTACATCTACATCTACATTTATACTCCGCAAGCCACCCAACGGTGTGTGGCGGAGGGCACTTTACGTGCCACTGTCATTACCTCCCTTTCCTGTCCCAGTCGCGTATGGTTCGAGGGAAGAACGACTGTCTGAAAGCCTCCAAGCGCGCTCTAATCTCTCTAATTTTACATTCGTGATCTCCTCGGGAGGTATAAGTAGGGGGAAGCAATATATTCGATAGCTCATCCAGAAACGCACCCTCTCGAAACCTGGCGAGCAAGCTACACCGCGATGCAGAGCGCCTCTCTTGCAGAGTCTGCCACTTGAGTTTATTAAACATCTCCGTAACACTATCACGGTTACCAAATAATGTCGATGCCATAATTCTGACAGAAACATTTCTCTCAGGTTAACGTTATAATTGTGAACAGAATGACGCTGTCAATTATATTAAGCGTGAAACACATTTGTGAGTTCATTTTACATGTATGTGAAGTAGATATGCACATATTAAACATTTGAAGATTTTCTCACTGATGTTACTAGCGAACACGTTATTAATTTGCTGAGATGTTCGAAATAAACTCTTACCGCTAGCCGGTACCAGTGCGCTAGCGATGAAAATTGAAAATCTTCTGCTTAAAACCGGCACAGAGCAAGCATTGGTCAATTATGATTTAATAAATGTTTCCAGTGAAAACGCCACAACTCAGCCAGAGAAGGGATGGTAGTGGGAAAAACAGGAAAGTGTAATATAAAGGAAAACGCTTTAAGACGTTTTTAAGGCCACTGGAAGTATCAGAAGCGAAACACAGCAACATTGTACGTGATAAAGGAGACAAGATCTAGGAAGAAAACTACTCCATACTCTTGGAGAAGAACAGAGTACCGACGCAGTGAAACTCAATAAGTTACCTAAATCGGTTCAGATGAACGCCGCTTCTTATTTTTTTAAAAATTTAAAACCGCTGAATTTGACCCCCACAGTTAGTTAATTTTTGCTCTCCGTCTCTGAGAATTTGGGTATCGATGATCATTAAGCATTAAGGTTTCTTCTGGTAGACTCATGGTGTGTTAGTTGTAACTGCCACTTTAACAACGTCTTGTCTCAACATTAAGTCTGTCGATCTAGCATCTTGTACTTACTTTGAAAAAAACACTGTGAAGTTCGGTATGATGGCCGGGAAAAACAGACATGGGTCATTTTTTGAGGAAAAGTGATAAATTATATCCTCTGGTGAAAAAAAAACACTGTGAAACGGTTTTCGGTGGAGCAACACATTTAAAAACAACAAATGAAACGTAAAAAATATTTTTCATAGTAAATTCAACTCCGATCAGATTTGAACCGTTACCGAGAGAGCAATCTAAAGTTAAGTGACATTTTCCCCTGACAGCCTTGTCAGTGGCGCAGTCTAAACTGACACGTGTAATGGCAGTCACAGACTAATCCAGCTACGAAGTGTCAATTATGTTAGACTAATGTTTGCTTTAGAATCGCTTAACAGTCGGAACGAAAACTCGCAATTCAAGGCGTCATCAGCAATAATGTTACGTGCTTTATGTTGATTTAGAAATATTCGTAAAAATGTTTAACTACCTATTAACGGAATATTTTGTTCATTTTCGTACACTTGACTTTTGGTAGAGCAACAGAAAATTTATGTCTGTTGTCTACCCTGTTGCTTAGATTTAGAGAACATGTATTTGAAGAAATTGTGTGATCATTATGCTGTCACCAGTGTATATTACAGGTTATGGGTTATTGGTTCTGAGTTACGGGTTGAGTGTTTTGGGTTACAGGTTATGGGTTATGAGTTACAGGTCATGGGCTACAGGTTATGGCTTATGGGTCTCAGGTTACGGCTTATTGGTTACAGGTTATGGGTTACAGTTTATAGGTTACAGGTTCTGGGTTAAATCATCATTAACCACAGATCATCATCAGTGGCCCATGTTGCAGTAGTACTGCAATTAGTGTAACAATTAACCCTCCTATTTAAGATTTATTACCTGACACCCCAATAGCCAACACCTCCAGTAGTTGACACCCCCAGTAACTGACACATCCGGTAGCTGACACCCCACTGCAGATACACACTGATTATAATGAGTTGTACAGTATTTCCTCTGTCTGTAATGCTTACTTTAATGAGGCAAAAACATCATAATACAGTATACAAAATTGGAGTACTTGTTTTAGAGTTGACCGTCATTTTTAGGCACTAATTTGACGAATATGTGGGTATGTGGAAAATGATATTGCAATATTTGATGTAAAAATTGCGCTTTCTGTGTTGTAGACGTATTTTTGCACAGAATTTAGACGCAGAAAGAACGTTGTGACACTTTACAGGCATCACAGGTTCGGGAAATAATCGATACAGCCATCTGTTGAAGAAGACAAACATCAGTAAATTGAATGTGTGTGTGTGTGTGTGTGTGTGTGTGTGTGTGTGTGGGTGTTTAAATTGACCGCCCACTGCAGTCTTTAATTTCTTAAAATTTTCCACTAACTTTTCTATTTTCCCCACATTCATCTCCTGATGATGTCATAAAGAAAATGGGTGTAACTTGTGATGTCATCATTATGATATCATCAAAAAGGGCCATGGCTTGATGATGTCATCCCAAGTTCACTGACCTAGGTCACAAATATAAACAAACTGCTCAGACCTAAGTCAAGGTCATTGGCCTAGGTCATAAATGTAAGCAAAACCATACTGTTTCCGATTACAAACTTTAAAGCCTAACAGGCGCTGCACACACCAGACATATAGCGATATGCATCTGCAAGATGAGCTGAAGAAAATAGATCTCAGTGGAATCCAACCACTTTTTGGGCATCTATCCTATCCAAAAGACACCTGCCCAGGACAGATATCATCCGTATTTTCAGTTCCCTGGATAAACCGATGGTGAAAGCGCGTCGATACAGTTGGTGAGCCAGAGAAAGTCCCTCCAGTCATTAGCCGCATGAAAAAGTTGAGGAACCCGAACCGTTTGAAAAGTAGTGTTGGCAAATCTAGGAAGAACTTCAACTAATGGGGTTAACTGGAAGATCAATCGGAAGGAAATGAGTTTGAGGAACTATAAAGTACCTGATATACTTATCAGTGTCAACTCTGCTCTATCTAATGACAACTCACGCCTTGACACAAACTAATGTTGTTGTTTGCTCGTTTCTGCTCAGACTCTGTATGAGTTGCTGACGTCCTTTATTTTTTCAGGGGACAGGAAGAAGGAGAGCGGAAGGGAACGCACATGTTGCTTTATGTTTCTAAACTTTTATTTTACAACGTGTAATATTCAGCAGTCTGAAACGAAATATTAATCATTACCATGGATAAAACAAGAGCACGCAACTCTCCTCTGCAAAGACGTAATGTTGAACAAGAAACCGTCTGCAGACAATGCAAAGAAGAAGCCGCGACAAACAATAAGTGCTTGCTAAACTGGTCTTAAATTTTCTACGTATGAAGACATCAACAGGCTAGAGATAAGGAACCATTTGAGTTCAAATCTCTGTTACACATTTAACGACTTTCCTTGATTTGTTTCTCAGAAGATAATAAGTAGGATCTCTTGAAACACAACATTATTTCCGCCGAGGCCGTATTCTGCGCAAGACGTTGTTTATTTAAATCACTATTGGCCATTTTTAGGAACATAGCCATTTTCATATATAAGTCATACGTCGTCCAAACAACAACCGGGACATCTAATCAGGCTACGTAATTTTATATAAATACACACAATAATCGTTAGGAGTGCGAGAACAATATAATGTACGTGTCAAATTAGAAAATAACGGTTACCACACAGGATTATGCGCATATCAGATCATGAATGAATAGTTACCACTAAATTGTTAAATTTGGCAGCACGGGTCCAGCATAACTAAATGATCGATAGTGGTTTAAAAAATGACTGTTATATGCAGATATGCAGTCTCGGCGGAAATAATAGTGTCTTTGAAGAGCTTTCAAATTACTGTAGAACCATGCACGAAGAAAGTAATAATCACTCGCAAGTAAGAACACAAAGCTTATCAAAATGCGTTTTCGTTATATGATAATTTTCTGAACCAAGAGAAGCTCTGATCACAGATATTCTGTTTTTACAGGCACCGTGCCACAATCAGATTTCTGCATGGCAGTGCTCCAGAACTGCCGTATGAAATTCATATGGGAATAGGAAAAGCGAAATCAATCCTGTGCCAAGATAAACCGTCAATCGGATGAAAGGATGAGCACGTGCATAAACATATTGCTGTTTAGATAACGACCCATTCCTTGACGTCGGCACAGAGTTAAAAATCCAAAAATTAAAATGAATTGTTACCATAAATCATTCGCTGCAGATCTAATGTGATGCAGTAATGCATATACCACTACTGCTGATGCGCCATCCTAGACGGGTACTGCGCACTAATATATACACTTCTGAACGGTATCAGACCCTTCACTGCATAGTATATCGTAATTGTTAATTAAACAAACACAGATTAAAAAGTTGTAAACTAAAAAGAATATTCATATGTTTTGTTTATCTTTCATAATCACATTCTACAAAAATTCTGAGTTCAGTTTTTCTAATAATTTGTAACATTAACAATGTAACGAATGAAGTAAGGGAAAAAAACAGAGTTTTAAACTCAAAGACATAGACAGTTCCCGTACTTTCCCTCTGCTGGTCATACGTTCTTTGCCATTTTCCATTCCGGTAAGAAACGTCGGACATATCGAAATGCACTGATGTAGAATCAGACCTGTGGGATCCAGACCATTTTATTGCCAGTGGCCAGGTGAATCATCGTGGAATACTGTGTGGAAACGGTTTGTCTTCTTATGTTCAGATAATTTTTATACAAACTGTACAGAGTTTTGGACAATGGAATGTTCACATTAGACGTCTCGTCGACATTGAGATCAAGAGAGGAGAAGAACGAGACGTTAGTGGATGAAAGCAGATTTGGTCCCGTTGAAGGAACCACGTACTTACTCATTGGTAGTGATATAGTGAAACTGTGAAAAACTACATCACGATAGTTGGTGGCATATTCTTTACTCTTTGCGTTGCATTTAATTTCTGTTATGATACTTCCTAACAAAAATCAGAAATGTACGTCGACCTCGTAACCTTGCCTTTTATCGACTGTTATACCCAGGCATAATCAACGACTTGTTTCACGGCTTTTGCACTGCTACTTTCAAAAGTCAACAGAAGCATTACACATTATTGGGTTAGCACTACTGAGGAAAGGATATCGCGGATAATACAGCCGCAACTTAGGCTTTGATTCAAAAGCTCTGTGGCAGAGTGTACTCTGTAGTGAAACTTTCTGAGAGATTAAAAAAGTTTTCAGGATCAAAACTTGAACCCAGACCCTTGCATTTTAGTTGGCAATAACTAAGAACTCTGACTGCCAAAGGCAAGTATCTTATTTTGAGTAGCCCAGCACATTGCTTTAATCTCTAAGTAAGCTTAAAATGACAGGTACTTTTCTATAAAGTGTAACGCATTCAATGACTAGTACTTTCGAATTGTGACACACAAAAGATTAAATGAAAACATTAACGGCGAAGTTCGTACAACAAGGCTTCCACAGGGATTTACACGCATGTCAGAAACAGCATTTGCGTAATAAGCATAGGGGGAGAATCCTCGCGGATAACGGAAAACACGATTAATCAACTTTATTCTACTATTAAATTCCTGTAATCCTAAAGGGAATTACATAGCTTCACTATTGCACCGTAACTATTGACATAAGATAACGCTGACTGTACAGAAGAACAGTCAGCAACGGCGGCAGAAACTTATTGGACCTCACGCCACACGATACGTGACATTATCTTCTGTGGTGCTGCTTACGCAGTGAGCTACCTAATCACTGTCGTCCGTCTTATCGAAAAATTTGTGGTATTTAGTTGTTCCTTGTCATTAGTTTGAATGGTAAAGAAAGGAAGATCAGTGTTTAACGTCCCGTCGACGATAATATCTTTAAGGATGAAGAACGAGCGGGGTTGGGAAAGGATAGGGTACGAATTAGTCTAAACTCTTTCAAGGGAACCATCCCGGAATTAAGCGATTTTGAGCAATCACAGAAAACTTAAATGTGTATGGACGGGTGGAGATTTGAACCGCCGGCCTCCCAAGTATGAGTCCAGTTTATTAACACACAAGTTCGAAGCAGAATATAGTGAACTAACTCCAAAGATGTCCTTGAGACGTTTACGTAGGGGCCATCTTCTCGTCGCTGTTTCTAGTGAGATCCGTGTCGTGTGGATGACTCCGATGAATTCTTGTGTTTGTGATTCCAAGCAGTTTATAAAAGTAGACGGAAGCAAAAGGATGACTTCCGAAACCTCTTCTTCTCGACTAGCGAAGAGGGGACAGCGAATTAAACATCCTTATCTGGTAAATCGATGTATTGAACATTTATTCCATGATCAGAATTTTGTACGCATTCCTCTAGGTCGAAAACGATCACAGTTTGTGCTTGGTTACTCGGCAGTCTCTCGTGATAAAAGAGTCAGTCAGAAACATCACAGGATATCGATATCAGTTTTGGTCGTGGTAGGCATAGCTCCACTTGGTTTTGGACGCCAAGTAGCACGGGGAAATTAGAATATAAGGCAGATGACGGATGAGTGGAACCTCTTCTCCTCCTTCAAGTATGATCGAGATATTTTCAATCAATTACTCCATTTACTACCATGTTTGAAGAGCCTCGTATCGATATATACAGGAAGACAAGAGGTGACACTGAATTCAGTAGTGAGCTGGATGCAGGCAAAAGACTGCTACACCTTACGTGGAAAGCCTTGGTACGGCTACGAACAGGAATGCCACGATGCAAAAGCAACACCGTAAGCCGGCGGCCGTGCGGTTCTAGGCGCAACAGACTGGAGCCGAGCGACCGCTGCGGTCGCAGGTTCGAATCCTGCCTCGGGCATGGATGTGTGTGATGTCCTTAGGTTCGTTAGGTTTAATTAGTTCTAAGTTCTAGGCGACTGATGACCTCAGAAGTTAAGTCGCATAGTGCTCAGAGCCATTTGAACCATTTGAGCCAACAGCGTAAAGTGGGGTCACAAAAATGATAATTATAGTAAAGGTGATGCAGAACATCTTCTTACTTGCCTCAAAATGTACGAAGGGGTCTGCAAGTGAGAATGAAACTGCCAAGTTAGCAAATACTAAAGCAGTTTCATTCGTTTTCGGAATCAAAAGATGATTTAATGTTTTCAGAACTACAACTACACTTATTTACCTGTTAATAATCGGTATCACACAACATTTTCTTGGAGCCATACTATTTGTCCGTATCTGTGGAAGAGAAATTCTCGCCGAGAAAGCGACTTTTCCCCAAGTATTTTATTAGTCAAATAAAAGCTGCCTTTAATTTTAACAAAGAGCAATGCGAGATCGGAATACTAAGTAGCCCTGGAGAAACGCTCAGTCCGCGTTAAATTCTAAGACACTAATACAACGTCAATTACGAGCCCAAATCATCAGAGTGATCTCTGAAGCCTAAATTTTAAGCGATTTTGTATCAGTACTGAATGGAACATACATCTTTTGTGCCGCTTGGCAAAGATACAGACAATGATTCTTCCAATTATCAACTGACAACATGCAATATAACACGCAAAGTATACAGTGGCGTCTGTCATTATGACGGATACCATATTTAGAGACCTGCAGAATTGACACTAACACATAAAATGCAGGACACGCCACCATGACATCAAACCAGTGAATCTAAAAGTGGTTTTGGTACCACAGAGATAATTTTACCATGTTGATTATGTTAGCGGAGTGAAAATGTTGAGAAAAAGATTACGGAAGTATTCACAAGTGATTAATAACTGCACTTTATGTTGTTGTTTGCCTGTTGTATCATATACTCAGTGTCACTGCATGTGAGCATTAAGACTACGACTACACGGTAGTGGCCTACTTTATGAGGCTATAATCGTCACTGGCAGGAGTCACGACCATTATAGTTGATGACGTGTGCCTAGTCTACTGGGATGCTACGTCAGGTGCTAGCGTCCGTGATGCGCTATTACACACTTCGCCGTCTTCATTGTCCTCGATATTTCTCTACTTAATCCGTAGATATTTCATGTAACACTTCTATTGTACGTTAAGAAGATTTTTTTTATCAGTCGTGCGTATTTGTCAGTTGTTCTTCGCATCATAAGAGACATATATGTTCTATTTGAAGACACATACATATCCTACATCAAGCCACCTGAACCACGTCTCAGGTATTAATGTCAGATTAATCATTAATGGCCGCGCAGGGTAGCCGCATGGTGTAAGGCACCTTATCACGGTCCGCGCGGCTTCCCCCGTCGGAGGTTCGAGTCCTCCCTCGGGCATGGGTGTGTGTGTGTTGTCCTTAGCGTAAGTTAGTTTAAGCTGGATTAAGTAGTGTGTAAACCTAGGGACCTATGACCTCGGCGCTTTGGTCCCATAGTCCTTACCACAAATTTTCCAATCATTAATGAACTGACTGACTTCCTACGATCTTCGCATTGTTACTGGGTTCCCCTTAGAGTTTGTTGGTGTTCAAAAAACCTGTGATGCTGCCTTCTTTCTTTTTTTTGGTATGATTTTTGCTCACTATCTTCTTTCATTTTCTCTTTTTCCTGCTTTGACTGTGGCCGGCCGCGGTAGTCTCGCGGTTCTAGGCGCGCAGCCCGGAACCGCACGACTGCTACGGTCGCAGGTTCGAATCCTGCCTCGGGCATGGATGTATGTGATGTCCTTAGGTTAGTTAGGTGTAAGTAGTTCTAAGTTCTAGGGGACTGATGACCTCAGATGTTAAGTCCCATAGTGCTCAGAGCCATTTGAACCATTTTTTGCTTTGACTGTGTGCTTGTTATGTGCCCAAGATTGTCACACTGAGACTCTGATCTCATTATATACTGACTCGGATAACACCCACGAACAATCGCTAAAAGCAAGTCAGCTTCACTCAGTATGTTCAGTTTATAATCAAGGACTTTAGGTTTTTCATGAGAAGCTGACCGTACCTATCGGGAGATAACCATTGTCTTCTCACCCAAATAGCAATAGACTCACACTTAGGAAGGAAGTACTCGTCGACGAACTATTATTACGAATTGGAAAGGCTAGGACGGTGAAATCGGAGGACATTGGAGGACAGTGCGACTGCTCTGGAGACAATAGAGCTAACCCAAGCAGTTCATGTAAAGTGATTCAAATTTCGTTTTCTTACAGTTTCCTCAAAACTGCTTCAGAAGCATTTGGAGACAGTTGCCTCAACAAGTCTTGAAGAGATTTTTTCCCCCAACTGAAGTAATTTAGGTGAACTACAGGAAACTTCTATCTGGCCGGACAGACGAGGATTTCAGCCATGCCCCTCCAGAATACGAGAATAGTGTCGTAACCTGTGTGTCCGCTCGTTTTCTGCATCATGAGTGTATTTGTGTCAACACTCCCTTCCTTTCATTTTCATAGTCATACTTAAGTCATACTTTACTTGACCACATAATCGATCACCACATCATCCCACACTTCATAAAGACACTAACAGAGAAGAGGGAAGTGACTCTCATGATCACCTCTGAAAATATGTCATAAAATTCTAAACTACAAATGAGCAAAACCATAATCTCTGCGTTTTAGTATATGTACTCCAATGACAGATGAAACGCCGTTTCACATGAACAAGAAACTTAAAAATTTTAACCTAATGGCATCGCTAGAGATTATATGTCTGTTTCTTAGTGTCTTCGTTCGAGCTTAGTGTCTTCGCTAGAGTGAGCACTTTCCTTGAAGCTGAAATTTCTTGGTTTACGAATATTCTGCGACACTGAAAGGCACAATATTACCTTACTACTTCTCTCTAATTAGCTGCATAAATTCGACATCTTAGGCTAATATCGAAACTACATTGTTTTGCTGCTAATCTGGTCTAAGAGTAAAATATAAGAAGAGTTATGTACAAATGTAACATTCAGCAACTAAATAGGTTATAGTTTTAATTTCAAAATTCACGTCAGGTATAGTAAAAGAAGAAATGGATCATCCAGTCTTTTTGTATTAGGTGCTAGGAATTTTACCTGAATCTACTCTGTTGTTTCATAGTTATTGTTTTCAATTTTTATACAGAACGGCAAGAGGCAATTGCGTCTTGGAATACATTTCAGAAATTCGCCTCTAGCCAGCCCTGTTATAGAAGTTTAACATATTTTTTTACTCCATTTTTAAATGGTGGCATTTACTTTTGTGTGCTGCATTCTTTTTCTGAAATTACAAAAATTACTCCTGAAAACTAAAGTTTTTCCAAATGTGAAAAATGTTCAAAGGTGCAACATGATCGTGTGTCTAAGAACCAATATTCTATCAAAATTTAAAAGTGTTGCAGTGGAGTAAATCTTGTCAGTATTGTATTTAATCGTCTGTCTGTTACATTATTATTCTACTGCACACCAATAATCAGAGAGGGAAATCAAATTAAGTAAAACATTTTAAAAAACATTTACAAGTTAAATACATTTTAAAATATAAGCTATTGAAAAAAAAACAAGTTTCCATTTTCAAGACAGGAAAAATCGTTGTGGTCTTAAGGAAACTCAGTTAATTTGCAAATTTCACATTTTTCATTGAAGAAGATCTCGTTCCGTATCAGCGTACAAGATAGTGTACGACCGATGACGTGTGGCTTAATCGCAAATATGAACTAGTTTCAAAAATATTTAGAATTTTTCTCACCATAAAATTCTGTAACTGGAGTATTAACAATATCTTCCCAATAGCTTTTATATATTACACAGCACTTAAATGTGGACTGTGATAACAAAAACAGCAGAAACAGCCGCAAACTACTCATAGCGATCTCTCGCGCACATTCCGTCATGTGATTCTAAACTCGGTCACTAAATTCAGACACTGACCAGGAAATAGCATGTGTTCCTTGGTACACTATCCCCAAGGCACAACACTCTCCAGTAATGTCAATAGCAACAAATGATAAAATATTTCAAAAATATGCCAGGAATTGATGGTTGGTAGCTTTTGTAAAACGTATTGTAAAAGTTTCATTTCCTTTTTAAATGTTTAAAAATTCTCTCAAAGACCGCTACAAAAGGACGGTGTTACATGAAACATCAAGTCTGTCTTGCTTGAGTATCTCGCCAGATAAATATGTTACGTTAGTCATACTGCAGAATACTCGTTCATTTCCATACATTCGCTTGTTTAAAACTTTTTTTCGGTACTTTTACACCTGTATTATGTATTAAGCGTGTACATTCACTCTAGGGTTAAGAACCAATGAAGCTATAAAGCAGTTTCAAATTTTACTTTGCAGCATTTTTTGCACAGTGTTTGCTTGTGTGTAGTTTCTCGCTACTGGCGGTGTGAAAGTTAGGGTGTCACGGTTGTGTGATCACGCCCAAAAACTCTTCATGCGCATTTGCATGTTGCGCTGAGTTCCCAGGCCACATAGAAAACAGTCGCACAGTTATAGCCCTCTGTAAACGAGGAATCGTAGTGTTGCACATATTCTAAGCATTTCAAGGGAGAGAGACTGTGTGTCGCTGAGGCCGCAGACTGGCACTGTGAACAATAACAGCCCGAATTACGAACACTTAGTTGTTATGTACACCTGCCTCAGCGCCACAAACATCAAACACCCACCTGGGAATCGAGAAAGCTGAAACGGACCCGGCAGTTGGTTTATTTTACCTTTTTGGGCTCCCTCACCTCCGTGTGTTTGGATAATTCGATTGGTGTCCATCAGACACTGTGAATACTGTGAATAAAAGTCAGGTGCGAAGCATCATAAATCTCACTGGTAGAGCTCTGCGTATGCATTACCGACAGTTGTTGGAATTACGAATGTACACGTTCTTCTCATCCACATTTAAGTCGGCGACAGCGATTGTATAACATTATATCATGAAATTATTGCGTTACTTAAGAGATTTTGTACTAACTTGCTAACATCCGTAAGGATTGGTTAAACACATGTAATAAAAAGTGTTAGCTGCTTGGTGATTATCAAGTTTACTGGGGTATTAAGTGCCTTGTAGTTGCCGGCGACACTTCGGTGTACGTCTATTTCTAATGGGAAATCAGGTCGAAAAAGGCCAATTTATCAGGTGTGTTGACCAAACGTCGACTGAATGTAACACATTTCTCGAGCTCTCCTGTTGTCGAAAGTATCCAAAGAGTTTGTAAACAATTGCTGACACTGACTTTTTTTTATCGCACTGCCGCAGATAGTGTTTCAAGACAGGGGACTCTCAGAGCAAGGTCCTCACCGTAATCTCAACAGCTTACATCACGTCTACTCAACAGCTGCCAGATAACTCGCTGGTGGCACGTTCCGTTCCTCAGAGGGACATGTTTGGCTGTGCCCCAATATTTGCTTTTACTCTTAGAGTTGATGTCACGTGATAATATTTTTTTCAGTTCTTCCACGATCTGAAGCTTGTACGGACGAAAATTTAAATTAGCATGGAGGAATCGGTGAAAACCATCCCGTCATTACCTCACGACAGCCTTTGGCTTACGAACTGAACTTCGTAGGCTCGGTAAGACTGAAGTGTCTACAGGTTCGATACTCTGTGAAGTACACGCACTTGTTGCACCCCGCCTCCACTGATGTCATTATCAGAGGCAGTTCAATGTAGTCAGTGTTTGTAACTCACATGTTTTGAGGCAACCCTAACATAACACACTCGCTTATTATTTTTTATAACATTTTAGGGTGATAGCATGGTGTCGTACCAGAGCAAATAGAGATGTTTTCTGTGGATAGCGGGCCACATCGGCAAAATGGCCAACAACTTTAATAATCATTTAGCATGTCAGAATATGCTACAACATGATTATATTTATTTTCCACAATGAACTTCATTGTTAGCCAATGTGATAGCGACATATTGACATAGTACTGTGTATAAATAACCTTCGAGCAACAACTGCTTTCACCCCCAATAACGCAATGTACCATTGAAATTTGGATGTCATTTTCCAAGAAATTTGGTTCTGGACTCTTCATCGCCATACACCCCATAGAGCACAGGCTTTTCTTCTGGTCTTAAGGTGAAACGGATTGTCACCAGAGATAAGAACCCCATCTAGCTACACGGATTTATACTTTCCGTGATATCTCTAAATTGCTTAATGTTGAATCTTACCCAATCTGAGCTTCTGATTCGTTTCTATAGACCATGTCGTCGATCGGACGATAAACACTAATCTTCCATGTTTCCTTTCAAACCTCTCAATAAGCTGTAAGTCCCATTATAAACTGATTTTTAGTATTATCTTGTCACATGCTTTCTTAATTTAGTACTTCCTCGTGGTGGTCAATTGCTTCAGACTGTAATAAGAACCACCTCGATGTGGTTAGTTGTATGTCTATGGCAGCAAGCTTCAGATGGCACCGGGTGCGTTTCAGAGGATCCGCTTTTCAGTCACCCTGTACTGTTTCTGAAAAGAATAAGCAGAGGGAACGGAGGTCGAGAGGAGGAAAAGTAATGCTCGTTGAACAACACGGAACAGTTAGCGGGCGGGCTCGTTCACACTCCAGGGTTATCCGCAGCGAACCCCTGGGACGTCCCGCCCCACGGAGAGCATCGAGATTTACCAACGCAGAATGAAGTTTGTGCAGTGTGCGCTGCAGAGAGAAAATTTTATTCTGTAAACATTACCCAGGCTCTGGATAAGGCATGTTTCCGCAATATGCTTTTTTCCAGGAGTGCTTGTTCTGAAAGTTTAGCAGGAAAGCTTCTGTGAAGTTTGGAAAGTAAGAAATGAGATACTGGTGGAAGTATAGCTGTAAGAACGGGTCGTGAGTTGTACTTGGGTAGCCGATAGAGCACCTGCCTGTGAAAGGCAAAAGTCCCAAGTTCGACACTCGGTCCGGCACACGGTTTTAATCTTCCAGGAAGTTTTACCAACGCAGCTTTATATGCAAGTTGATTCGGTAATAATGTTACAAACTTTCATTAATAATGGAAAAGAGTAAATGGATCAGTTTGAGGTAAGGGACCCTGGTCTGGAAACGACCGAGTCGAATGTTCTAAGAAAAATCTTTCTGATATCTCTGACATTGAAATACATGCATCGGTACTGTTGTTACAAATACGGCAGGGTAGACAACTTTTAGAGGTGGTAGCATGGCCCAAAACAATAAAAATGTCTAGTAAACACGAGCTATAAATTGCATGCCGTAAGAGCTATGAGCACTTGTTCATCTTCGATACTGTGAAACACCTCTCTTCAACTGCAGGATAACTGGTTTCCAAATTTCTGGAGGAGGTAGTAAAGAAACATCCAATAAAATTGAAGTTTAAAATGCATTCATTAAGAGCTATGGACGCTTATTCAATAGAAGAGATGTGCTCCACAGATGAACTGGTGCTCATAGCTCTTAAGGCACACATTTTAAAACCCATGTTTAGTACACAGTTTTTTTTTTTTTGTTTCGGTCCATACTACCACCTCTGAAAGTCGCCTATGCTACAGTCTTAGCAACAACAGTACCAGTGCTTGTATTCCACTGTTGGAGGTATCAGAAAGATTTTCGTTTATAGCTTTCGACTCGTTCGTTTCTGGCCACGGTTCCTCTCCTCAAATTGATGCATTTACTTTTCTCCATCAACTCTGAAAGTTTTCAACATCATCACGGAATCTTCCTGTATACTATTAACAAATATATCAATGAAGGCGAGTCAAAGTAATGGACAAATCATACTTCGGTTCTAACGATCACAATATTGACGAAATGCTACACCCTCCCCCAAACATAATCATCATTAGTCCTGCTAGATTAGTCCTCCTGTAGACATTCCATGCATAGCAGTATTCAGCTACACGCATCCACGTTGGTAGCCGGCCGCGGTGGTCTAGCGGTTCTAGGCGCTCAGTCCGGAACCGCGTGACTGCTACGGTCGCAGGTTCGAATCCTGCCTCGGGCATGGATGTGTGTGATGTCCTTAGGATAGTTAGGTTTAAGTAGTTCTAAGTTCTAGGGGACTGATGGCCACAGATGTTTAGTCCCATAGTGCTCAGAGCCATTTGAACCTAGACTTACACACTACTTCAGCTAACTTATGCTAAGAACAGCAGACACACCCCCATGCCCGAGGGAGGACTCGAACCTCCGGCGGAGGGGGGGGGGGGGGGGCAGTCCGTGGCATGGCGCCTCTAACAGCGCGGTAACTCCGATCGGCGAAATAAACGGAAAGTTAAATGAAAATTTCATAGAAAATCTTAAACTGACGTATGTTATTCGCCAAAGCATATTGCAGATCAGTTAAATATTGCCGCGATCTTTGTTACATGCAACGTGCAACGGTTAGCGCCGCTGGCCGGCCTGCGGCAGGTCGCCACTTCAAAACCAATCACTAGCAGTTATTTGTTATTTAGCATTTGTCACTTCTCATTTCTGGAATGTTCTTGAAATTTTTTGTGTTTGTAATGTTTGTATATTCTGGAATATTCGGTGTTTGTATAAACGGCAGCGATCTCCGTCCATGATTGCAGTTCTGTGCTTTGGTGTTCGTTATAAACGTGATTTCAGTGCTAAGTGTTGCACTTCATGAACGACTTTTCGATCTGAAATGGATCGCGGTTATGACGTGACGATATCGAAGGGCATTCACCGTGACTTTAATTCGATGGAAACGTGTGACCTGTGACTAGCGTGATGTTTCTTTGCACATAAGAGTATTGCAGTCTATCGTTTGATAAAGAAAACTGCAGTCATAGCCGAAGCGGAACTTAACCCACCTCAAATCAGCGATCGCTATATCCTCGTAGTGCAAGCGAGAAGGTGATTACAGCTTTAAATTTTTTTGGTGATGAGCGATAATTATATCTAGAGTATTTAATTTTATATGACGCCTATTAAACGATTGATAGTCTATGAACAGCAATACACACTTCCTTGAAGGGTATACTATTTTAGATTTTTACGACAATACGGAGCATGCAAATACTAGTAGTCAGCGGTTTATTTTTGCGGGACTAGGTTTCGGACTCACTGCAATGCGAATAAATTCTGGCAAGCAACATTATGCGATGTGTATTGTCGAACAAATGTGCTGATCGATATTTAAGTGTCACTAGGCTTTGATGCGTGGTAGCCTTCCATTTGTAAGGTTACACTGCTTGCTGTCTTCGTCATCTGCTTCTCGGTCGGAAGCCTGTCTACTTTTGTCACTCTAACTGTGACTTCATTTCATGTTGTCGAATAATAGTTCACTATAATGGAACTTGAATCTCATAAAGTACTGGCGTACCTCATTAAAATGTCATCTGTAAATAAGCAGCATACTATTCACTTAAACTTGTTTGCAAAATGCGGACATCGTGATGAAGTCCTTCAGGAGTATGCTGAAGCCCTTAAGGTGAAACTGCTCTACAAAATGTTCACCGACGTATACCATCTTGCATTACGAGACAAAAGGTTTTGTTATTTAACTTTCCAAGGACACTGTCGGATAGGATTTGGATGCGGTGGGGACTGGAGGAAAGCGGGGTAATTTGGTTATCGACCAAGTGATCATCAGGATAACTGAGCAGCAGAATGCACGAAATAGAATTGTATATTTAAGTAGAAAATCGGTGCCAAAGTTTATGTCTCACCTCCCAAAAGCTGTCGGTGTCTCCACAACAGCGAGCAGATGTATAGGATTACAATATGTACAGCACATCTACTCCACGCACTATACTGTGTTCTGTACAGTAGTGACACTCTCCAGAAAGTAAAGATCAGCTGCAGAACTTTGGCTGAATTTGATGATCGTTTTCTTAAAATTTGAGTGCAATAATTCAGTGAGAGCATACTAATGAATACTGATAACTACAGGCTTTTTGGTGGAAGGCAGACGCCATAACGAGATCACATTTCAAATACTTTTAGGAACGTGGCGCTTGTCAAGTCATTGCCTTAACGATATCGTTATAGTTATGCACAAATAGTGTGAAAACTTTGTCCTGTAACTACGTCACGAAACAGCAAAACGCGACAGGAGCTTCTCGTCAAAGGTAATTCAATGACTTAAGAAAGTTTGACGGTACCGATGATTCTGAATACATTAACCCAGTGAGGTGACACTTTTGTTCGAATCCAGGTGAGGCAGATTTAAATAATCATCCGATCATATAGATTCAGGGTGTCGTGGTTTCCTTAAATCACTTCAGGCGAATTCCAGGACAGTTCCTTTACAAAGGTTGCGGTCTTTTTCCTTCTCCATCCATGTCCATTTCGATGCTCTAACAATTTCGACATCGGTGTGGCATTAAAGCCCCTTATATTTATGACCCAGTGACGAATATACGTATCTATCTGAAGTTGGTCAAATACGACGAAGATATACGCAGAGAGGTCACATCATTAGAAAATTGCCAAGTGCCACAAAACCTGCAGGTGGTCTACGTTTGGTTGAAAGACTGGCAGCTGATCCTCGACGTAAGTCAATGTAACGTCACACACGTAAATAGTCGAAAGTACTAGACACTGTGATATTACATCAATGTGATGCAATCACTGACATAAGTCGAAACTGGATATCTAGGGATAAAAAACCAAAGTGAGTGAATGTACAACGACCACATACATCTAATTTAGGATATCCGAGTATTCCCTGCGTCATTCGAGCCAAGTGCTCCGTTTCTAATTATCTCGAGGTCGGAGAGATGTTAAGGTATAGACTTCCTGTAGGAGCATATCTAGAAGAGCTTTGTGGTGGTCTGTACGTCTTAGAGCTGGTGCTTGCGTTGCATGCCTAGATGAGTATTTAACTAGTGCTCTCGAAATACGTGTCGAACGTAAACCCAACTGACTTTTCAGAATGTTAGCGACAGTACGGTGAAGCTGGAACAGATGAGAGAACCATACGGAACTCTTTGATGGTGGACGCTCCGACGTCCGTGACCGCGTGAGCAGAGGAAGCTGCGCACAGCGTAAACATCCGGACCTCGCCATTGCGTAGCGATGGACGCTCTGCTGCCAGCCGTGCAATGTTCCATTCACAGATCGGTTGTTCGGTCATAAGTTTCGTAACTATAGTCCTAGTAACTGTTCCTCGTTCATTTCTTTGCATTAGATTAGAGCTGTATTCCAATGGGCACTATTTAATTTTAGCCGTTACTCATGTCTTTTTAGGTATTTCGTGATTTTGACAAAATCAGTAAACGTTAGTGAATGGTTTTGTTAGAATACAAGACTCTTAAACTTGATTTATTGATTGTAGAAGGACTAGATGTTGACTGGAAAGAAAAGTACAATTTGTATGGAATTAGTAATATCTGATTCATTCTACGTTTCTGAGATATTTTGTGATAACTACCCATAGTAGTTGTGAATACATCCTTCCTTGCAAGTAAAGGCAGGTGACACTCTCTGAAGGAAATGAGTCTGGATCTTTCAATTGAACAACCGAGTGTTGTCGTTTGATCTCATTTCAGGTAGTTTGAGAGGACGGAAAGCAGATTTCCCTGGATTTCGCCAAGGGGACTGGCAGCTGCGAGACGAAACAACATTGCGGAACTGTTAACCGTTATCTCTTAAGGACTTCAGGAAGCTTCCAAATTATCAAACTACTTTTATGCTATTTCATATCTAAAACATGAACATCCTGCAGAAAAGTGAGAACTCTTCTTCATTACTTAATACGCTAAAACCGCAAAGTGTTGAACAGGAACCTGTGATACCGACATAATTACGAGCTCTTACTGAAAAGTAATACCTCCGAAAATTGTATGTGAAAACTCTTAAAGCTTTTTAAATAAGAGGAGCGTTATTAACTTTCTACATACATATTTTTTATGTCTACATATTTATTTCTCTACTTAGTCATCATGGCGACGAACACATTTCTCACAACGACAGATCAGTTTGTTGTTACTGTCACTATAGAATATTTAACTTTGATGACGGATCTGATTGTACCGCTTCTTCACTATCAAAGTGAGGTCCTCGAAGGTGTTCTTTAAGTTTTGGAAAGAGATGAAAATCAGATGGAGCCAAGTCGGGACTTTATGAAGGAAGATCGATGACAGCGAACCCAGTGCGTCGGATTGTTGTAGGTGGGTGTGGTCTGGCATTGTCGTGCTGAAGGAGAGGGCTTTCCATGTGTAGACGAACTCTTCGAGCTCGCAACGCGATTACAACACGCTATTTCTCGCGCACCGACGTTACGTTACACACTGCCGTGTTACAGGCTACAATTCGGAGCCCTCTAGAGCCACAGGGCTGCAGATATGTAGACAAGAAGAATAAAAACGTTGAATGTTAATAACATTTGTTTTCTTTAATAAGCTATAAGAGTTTTACATAAAAAATTCGGATGCATTCGTTTTTAGCACGCCCTAAGAGTTAGTTGTATTCAGAGAATAGACGAGAAGCGACTATACACTGCTGGGCCAAAGCATTATGACCGCTACCTACTGCGGGATTAAACGCCGCCTGGTAGTGTTTCAGGGACAACACGCGCTAAGAAATCTATAGGAACAGAGCAGAGACGAATAGGGAATCATTCTAGGAACGATAGGGGCCGCAAATGAGGAAATCCACTAACATAAATGTCTGTGGGAAAGGGCAGATGGTTACGTTCCGACGACTGAGAACCAGCATCTCGGAACCGGTGAAGCTAGCTGGTTGTTCACGTGCTACTGTCGTGAGCATCACTGGAAGGTGATTGGAGGACGTGAAACCAAGACAGGGCGACAATATGTTAGATGTTCACACCTCACCAGTGATCATGGAGGGCTGAAGCTTGCTCGCTCTGTAAAATAGGATAGGTGGCGACCTGTGGCAGGAATAAGTGTTTCGGAGCACGCCGTTCAGCGCATGTTGTTGGAGATGAGGCTCTGCAGCAAGACTTAGCTTGTCTAAATCATTTTACAATTGGTTTTGATCTTCTGATGATTTTACTAGGGGTAAGCGACAGCATCATCTGCAAACAATCTATGAGAGCTACTCAGGTTATCTCCTAAATCGTTTATCTATGCAGATCAGGAACAGAAGAGACCGTATAACACGTCCTCGGGGAAGGCCAGATATCACTTCCGTTTTACTCGATGATTTTCTGTCAGTTACTATGAACTGCGATATGACTTTGGCAGGAAATCAAGAATCCAGTCGCCAACTGAGACGATAATCAATAGGCATGCACTTTGATTAGAAGCCCTTGTGAGGAACGGTGTCAAAAGCCTTTTGTAAATCTAGAAATATTGAATCAGTTTGTCGATAGCACTCATTACTTCGTGTGAATAAAGAGCTAACTGTGTTGCGCAAGAACTGTATTCTGTGGATCAGTGCTGACTATGTGAAGATAGGTCGTTTTCTTCAGGGTGATTCATAATGTTCGAATACAGTGTAGTATAACATTCTTTGACAGTCCGTTTCCCTTAGTCTTCTCTAGAAATACCGATACCGTAAATTATTCTAGTCTCCACATATATTTATTATTATATCTATTACATATTTTATGTCCGCAGTGCACGTTAATTTTGTCGCCTCATTAATTGCATTATCCATACATTTACCTTTTCTAAATCTATAGAGAGTATAATTCTGACACCCTTAGAATCCTGTGACTTTCAATCTATTGACTACCTCCTTTTGGAAAATCTTACCCCGTACGTTTATTAGGCAGAAGGACCAATATGATTTGAGGAGACGGCCATGTCTATCTTCTCCCTGCTTCTGCGTTTCCAGCATTTTGGAAAACCCCTTGGATCATGCATTCATTGAATAATCTGCTCATGTGAGGAACTACATAAAAGTTAACTGGGAATAAGCAAGCCGTTAGAACGATATCTTTAAGTTTTTGTAGTCAGAGAAAGTGAATCGCTGTTGCAAGAACAGCCAGTGCCGCCTGGAAACGATTCCGTAAAGTGTGTCAGACATCGCACCTCGAAATTAACTATATACACACAAGTACCGTAAACAGAATTCTTCATCGCCGTTGTACTTTTCAATAAATACGACACTGGTAGCAGCCCTATGTCTCAGTTGCACAGCCTGCACGAAATTCATAACGATACACCAAGTTCTTTCCTCTCGCCTATCACTGGTCTTTTCACATAATTCATTGAGGTATTTTCCTCCGACGTTCAGAAATATAAACTCATGTAATATTTTCTAATACATAATTTGAAGTATTTTTCCATCTTATTTGTTATTTCCGTATAGTTCGGACTTATTAAAAGAAAATAAGTAGCATCTAGCATTCGGGCTTGCTATCTCTAAACCAATGCATCGCGTCGCCCGGCGAACTGAAGGTAGCTTCGAGTGCCACAGCTCAGTACACACGCAGGGTGTCTGCGTGAGATAATGTTGCCTGCTGCTAGCCGAGATTACTGCTTTCAGATTTTCCAAGCTGTAATTTATCATAAAAGTTGATAGCCTCACTTGTCATTTAATCCTCGTGGAAACATTACCTCGCGGTCATTAAAACGAGATTTGTGCAAATCCTTTAAGAAGTGTCACAGTGATTGACGTTTCGATATCTGTGTACTTTAGTGCGATATGACGAAGTCAAGCCTCTGGAGCTAAGTCAGCCTGCTGATAGCGTATCTGACGAGCACAAAGCTCAGTATCTTATGTTCACAGGCTGACGCTTTGAAACTCCAGTGCAGTGATCCGTGTTAACGACTCTAAGGAATCCGACTGTTATTATGCGTTTTTATCTCCAGTAACCAGAGATCAAAATGTCAAGTAATAAAACTTGTGAACATCGACTGAGAAAACATCATAAAATTAGGCTTGCTACTTGACCAAACTTATTTTCAACATTGATAGAAATGAAGGAAGAGAAGACAGGTACACGAAAAAATTGGAAAAAAATGTTCAGATTTTGTCTCAAATTCACTGCCGTTATTTCCATTCGTCTTTCAGTACCAGCAGAAAATATTTCCGAATTTTCCAAGTTATTTATCACTGGGGAAGGAAGTAATCTCAAATGTTTTTCGTACACACTTCATTTCGTTCTCATTGCAAACAAAAAAAGAGCTACTTTTGCGTCAGACAAATTACATAATTATGAATGTAAGGGAAGATAATATACCCCGAACTTAATCTGAATATCGTAAATTAAAAGCAATTTTAATACTGGACGAAAGCTGGTCTGGCGATTTTTAATGCTTGTTTAAAATCCGTCTGCGCATCTGCTAGAAAATGCGTGTTTAAATAACCATACGCATTTCGTTTTATTGATATAAAACGTCGTCAGTGGTTCGCAGTGAAACATATTTCTGTTTACTTTCTAGATCTAAAAGCAGTTCGTTACAAAAGACACTGACGTTTGACTTTTACTTGCAGCATTTTATGTCTCATTCTCGCTTACAACAGGAAGTGTCGTCTGCTTGGACACTTTTGAGGTACTTCTCTGTGTGACATTGTTGTTTTTTGCACAGTCTCACGTTGTTTTTAAGCACTACACATTTTCTGAAGCGACGACACAACACAGCATCACTAGTATTCGTTTGTATTCTCCTGGCTAAATGTTTCTGCACACAAAAATATGTTGCCTCGACATGGAAACAAGTACTTACTGAGATTGGCATTACAGTAGTGTGTTCTACATAAATTACATCTTCCTGTACGTTCTGGTATACGTTCAGTTTTACAGGGTGTCCCATGAGGAATGGCCAATATTGAGTGATGTGACAGGAACTGTCATTCGAAGCAAAAAAGTTAAGTAAACATGGGCTCTAAAATGCATAAAGGTATGACACGAGACATTCCTGCGTTGACCGCGATTTCCAAAGGAATAACATTCAGGGTTTATTAGTTTAAGAAAACAATAAACTGTGGTTAAGGGCACAAATTTACTTTATTGTCTCTGTCATCACTTGACAATACCCTTAACTGATTTTCCTCACAATCATGTACGCTACTTGAAAAAAATGAAACACTCAGAAAACATGGTCCTATGTCAATGTAATTCCACACATTTACACACCTTTGGCGGCTGCGTAAGCCGCGCGGTCTAGGGCGTCTGCGTCTTGTCACGGTCCACGCCCCCCCCCCCCCCCCCCGCCGGAGGTTCGGAGGTTCGAGTCCGCCCTTGGGGATGGGTGTGTGCGTGTTGTCCATAAGTCAGATTAAGTAGTGTGTAAGTCTAGGGGCCGATGACCTCAGCAGTTTGGTCCCATAAGATCTTACAAATTTATTTTTGCGGCTATGTAAACTATATGAGTTGCAATTTCTGCAGAACAGGTAGAATAGCCACCAGAGTTCATTAGTACTACTTGTGTCCAGTGTTGTTACCAGACCTGTCAGAGTATACAGGGTGTTACAAAAAGGTACGGCCAAACTTTCAGGAAACATTCCTCACACACAAAGAAAGAAAATATGTTATGTGGACATGTGTCCGGAAACGCTTACTTTCCATGTTAGAGCTCATTTTATTACTTCTCTTCAAATCACATTAATCATGGAATGGAAACGCACAGCAACAGAATGTACCAGCGTGACTTCAAACACTTCGTTAAAGGAAATGTTCAAAATGTCCTCGTTACCCTCCGTCGCATGGAATCCCTGATGCGCTGGTGCAGCCCTGGAGAATGGCGTATTGTATCACAGCCGGCCACAATACGAACACGAAGAGTCTCTACATTTGGTACCGGGGTTGCGTAGACAAGAGCTTTCAAATGCCCCCATAAATAAAAGTCAAGAGGGTTGAGGTCAGGAGAGCGTGGAGGCCATGGAATTGGTCCGCCTCCACCAATCCATCGGTCACCGAATCTGTTGTTGAGAAGCGTACGAACACTTCGACTGAAATGTGCAGGAGCTCCATCGTGCATGAACCACATGTTGTGTCGTACTTGTAAAGGCACATGTTCTAGCAGCACAGGTAGAGTATCCCGTATGAAATCATGGCGGTGAATCGAGGAAGTACAGTACATACTGACGAAACTAAAATGAGCTCTAACATGGAAATTAAGCGTTTCCGGACACATGTCCACATAACATCTTTTCTTTATTTGAGGGTGAGGAATGTTTCCTGAAAGTTTGGCCGTACCTTTTTGTAACACCCTGTATAAGGGGAGTGAAACAGCGTCAGATGCTGGGAGATCAGTGTGAAGGATACAGTGATGCCATGTACTCGTGTGATACAGAGTTATCAGCAACTGATAAAGTTTGAAGGGAGTCTTATTGTGGATCTCCATTTGGCCGGCTGGTCGAATTTTGGAGTATCCAGATTTGTGAGGCAGTCGTCAATGTTCCATTAGACCACGTCTGACCGCTACAAGGGAGGATAGCCGTATTGGGCACCAAGCACATCATAACCCTTTCACATCTGCACCCGCCATGCGAGAACAAGTAATGGACTCCTTGCAACATCCGCCCTCACAATTTCACTTTCGGCAGTACCTGAAGTGGTATTTTCACTACCCCGTCGACATAATTGAAAATGCAGGTAATGAAGTTAGATGTCCATATCTGTGGCAAACGAAAGTATGATGTTGGCAGTTTTCGCTCCTTAGTGTTTAACTTAGTAATCAGCCGAGTATAAGCGATTCTTGGACGAATAAAGCTCTAACTGTCACATGTCGTACTCCCAAACTTATTGCATCTAAACTCAGAGTAATGAATTATGGCCCCATTCACAAGCTGTCACAAAAATTGTATTACTTCATCTCAGAGAAGCATCACGTACTTAATTTATCAAACCATTTTAACAGCAATAAAACTGATACATAATTTTGGTTTGTAAGGTATGTGTAGCTATCTAGAGAGATCCACCTTGTAATAATTAAATGATAAAAGATGTAAAGAGGGTACGCAGGAGAGTCGCTCATATATTTTGCTGCTGAAGAGCAAAGGAAACAGAGAGCTGTATTGTTTCAAATAATCCACAGGAGGGAGCTAAACGGCTTTGAATCGCCTGTAGTACCTTATCTTAGGCTGTTATTGGAAAAGAAAAATAATGAACTTTCAGTGGCACTGCAGTTTTGGTACACATCGCGTTATTGTCTATGACACGTTGACTCAATTCTCTGAATTTTTTGTTGTTTTGATCGTAATTACTGAGAACGAAATTCATAGTGCTCTCTAGGGGATACCACCTAAACGAAGCTCTGTCCGTGAGGACGGAGAGATTTGCGTGCTCCAGTGAGACAGGGGGCTATGTCGGTGGTAGCTTAGCTCCTGGTAGGGTCACCGTTGCCGAAAAGGCCTTGGCTGAGGAGCTAGACGAAGTGCGTCCTGCAACGACCTGCCATTCGCCGACCTTTCCTTATCCTCAAGGGCCGATGAGTGAACGGAGTAACTCTGAGTCTCTCGCTATCCTTAGTTATACCTTCCTCATCTTTTCCTGGCGAAGGTATGGTAACGCCGGTCACCAAGGTTGGGGGCGTTCTTAGGGTTTACAATCATCTCACACAAAAACAAATTGTTACGAACCTCTCACTTACGACTCGGAATGATTTAAGAAACAACCATCTACGACGATCTGGCAAACCAAAAATGGATTTACGAATGGGTACATGGAATGCAAGGAGTCTCTGGAATCCTGGGTATATGCAAGGATTGCAACATCAGTTACAGAAATACAATGTAAAAATTGCTGCAGTACAAGAGACAATATTTCCTGGAGAACACATGCAGAACATTGGACAATACAGTATGTGTAACAGTTGTGTGCAAACTGAAACGCAAGAATTTCGTACTGTGAGACTTTAATGCCAAGATAGGAAGAGAGAGACATTTTGCAAGAGACGATAGGTAATGAAAGCCTCCACGAGAAACCAATGAGAATGAACTAAGAATTTCCTTATTCACTGAATCAAAAAGCATGAATGTTAGAAGTACAACGTTTCCACACAAAGATACACACAAAGACACATGGTATTCGGCAGATAGAAAGACAGGAAACCAACTTGATCTTACACCATTCTCAAATAGACATAGGAGTGCCATCAGGAATACTTGTACTTAACGGGGAGCAGACACACGCTCTTAGCACAACTTAGTGGTTATATCTATGGAAGTCAGATTAAAAACAAATCACAAAAGAACAAGGATGCACAATGGAGTTTGAAGTTGAACCACTGAGGAACAGTACTTAAACTTGTAATTATCAAGTGGAAGTGAGCAACAAATTTGAATTACTTGACAAAACAACAGAGGAAATGATGAAAGTGAAACTAAAACACATAAATGAACTCTGGACGGACTTCAAGAAAGTGATTCAAACGTCAATCGAAAACACGATACCAAAGTAGGAGAAGAAGAAATTGTTAAACGATACATGCAAAACAGTAGTAAAAGCTAGCATCACAGCCACGAAGGCGTGGTTACAGGACAGAAAAGACGAAGAATTAGGACAGGACTGCAAGGAGAAACATGCAATATCCTACGAAAAGAAAAAAGGCTGTACCTGAAGCACACCGTCCAGAATATTGGGAATGAGCAGAACGAAAAAAATATCCACAAAGTATATGGCACCGTAAATAACATCAGGAAGGAGTATCAACCGCCGACAGCTGCTCTTCACGACGTCGATGGAAATTTTATCGCTGGATCAGATAATATATTACAGGCTAGGAAAGAATGTTCTGACGACTTATTGACTTGCCCTGAATCAGAAAACAAACTAGAGAATACTTGCCCTACAACAGCTGAACCTCTTGTAAACGCTACAAGATACGAAGAGGTAACTGGCTGTTTGAAAAAAACTGAAAAACAGCAAATCGACTGGAAATGGCGGAATACCAGTGGAATTGCTGAAATATGGCAGTATTCATGATAAACTGTTTCACCTTATACTTAAAATGTGCCGAGATGAAAAAACACCGGATGAAAGAAGGAATCAGTACAAAACGAGGAACAAATGGAAGGATCACAGATAAACAACCAAACATACTGGACTATTTACATGACGTAGTTTTAATAGGAAATAAGAATAGCGAAATTCAAACCCTATTCAGGAAACTAAACGAAACTGTCATGAAAATAAGGTAAAAAATTAATGAAGAAAAGACAATATATTATCATACGAAGCGAAAACATGACTACGGAACAACGTGACAACCTTCACATAGGAAACTACACTTTCAAGAACACTCCCAACTTCAAAAACTTTTGAGTAAATATAAATGACTGAATTAGAAGACAAGGCGAATACTAAACTAGACTGCGGAATGCAAACAAAGTTTACTTTCCCCTCCAAACTCTTGACCAGAAAATCCAAACTGAAAGTGTACAACACATTCTTCGGGCCAGTACTGCTGTATAGAGCAAAACAGGGAGTATGACGAAAAGAGAAGAGAACCTACTCTTAGTCTTCGAAAATTAAGTGTACAGAAAAGTCTTCGGACCAAAATTTGACGAAACAACATAAAGATGGGTTAGGAAATCCAATGAAGAACTAGCTACGCTAGCTGGTCAACCTCGGTTGGCATTTGCATTGGGCAGGCCATGTAGTCAGGCCATCTCTGGCAGAATAGTCTGTCAGATATACGACAAGAAGATAGAAAGGCCAAGATGAGATGACCTCAGACTGCAAAGTGTAGGACGTCAGAGAATGGAAGGAAACGGCGCAAGGCAGAAAGAGCTGGAGGCAGATAGAGAAAGTGGCGCGGTATCGTCACGTACCAAAGTAGCCAACGGACTAAGTGAGTGAAAATGTATAGTAACCATTCAGGTGAGATGGAGTTTTTCCACTCTTCTGTCCGGTATGCACTGTGTAGATTATATGTAAGAATTCTAAAATGTATTCCGCATGGGACTCGAACGCAGGTCCCTGAATTTTGCTGGTGGTCCTCTAGTAGCTGCTGCGCTCGGTCAGGCCTCTGACAATAAATCAATAAACCGTTGCTTCCAAACGTTGCAGAAGATTGCGAAGAAACCAGGAGTATGTTGAAGATTTGAGGCACTAACGGAGAGGTGCTTTCGTCGAGCAGTAAGTGTGGAAGTTTGATGATTCAAGCGCAGTATCACGTGTCCAGCAGACTTTCACTACTAGCAGTTAGCACCACACAGTCTGTGAAACTCAGGCTTCTGGTTTCGGTGCAGTACTCACCTTTGGCTGGTCACATGTAATCAACACAGCGTACACTCTGCTAAAGATTGAACTCTATATCGTTTAGGTAACAGAATTTGTAGCACCCTGCTTATGGAACGCAGGGATCTCGTCTCGAATCCCCGTAGGATGCGCTTTTAACTGGTCACATGTAAATAACTCTTGGGTTCTATAGTGTCTGCGGAATCAGTTTCGCACTCAAAGCTACCCCTTTCAGTTCTTTGTTATAAAATGGGATTCCACCATTGAGCTTCAGTATTGTCAAAGATGCTATCAACATATCATCCTAGTCCCAGTCGACTGTATTCCATTGTTTTTCTTTCTCTTGTAAGTTTCGACTTAAGTCGAAAATAATGTCAGAGCCTCCGTATATAATGTTAGACTCAAGGCATGGGCGCTGTACAGTAGCATCAGGCATGATAGTACTTGTGTTGGGTGCACATCGTCTTACAAAGAGAACGATTCCCTTTCGGAATAGTATATTCGTTCTACAACATTGAAACGTTACACGCAGCCGTTTGACGTGCAAAACAGACATGGTATATGTATTCATCGTCATCCAACAATGATATCACAGTCCTTTTCTGTTTTGATCGACACGATTTCTGAAGAAAACACTTTTTGTGATCTCATTTCCAGGCCAACAGACAGATAATATCTGTGAAAATGCAAGTTGCGACTCTGTTTCCGTATTCATGGCAGTATTGGCAGTAAGTACCAGTTGAAACAAGTTCGGAGTTCCTAGACGTCCGTATACAGTGAGTGATTCTGTGAGAATTCATGTTGATGATGAATTTCTCTTCGAAGCGATTAAAGAAACCAACTATTGTCGAATGTTTTAATGATGGAGCAGCATGTAAAACACGATTTTGATTTACGTAAATATCTAAATTAATTTCTTGAATATCTTTTAATTAATTTTCTTTTTTAGAAATATAATCGATAGAGACTGGCATGATTATCTACATCTACATTTATACTCCGCAAGCCACCCAACGGTGTGTGGCGGAGGGCACTTTACGTGCCACTATCATTACCTCCCTTTCCTGTTCCAGTCGCGTATGGTTCGCGGGAAGAACGACTGTCTGAAAGCCTCCGTGCGCGCTCTAATCTCTCTAATTTTGCATTCGTGATCTCCTCGGGATGTATAAGTAGGGGGAAGCAATACATTCGATACCTCATCCCGAAACTCACCCTCTCGGAACCTGGACAGCGAGCTACACCGCGATGCAGACCGCCTCTCTTGCAGAGTCTGCCACTTGAGTTTATTAAACATCTCCGTAACGCTATCACGGTTACCAAATAACCCTGTGACGAAACGCGCCGCTCTTCTTTGGATCTTCTCTATCTCCTCCGTCAGACCGATCTGGTACGGATCCCACACTGATGAGCAATACTCAAGTATAGGTCGAACGAGTGTTTTGTAAGCCACCTCCTTTGTTGATGGACTACATTTTCTAAGCACTCTCCCAATGAATCTCAACCTGGTACCCGCCTTACCAACAATTAATTTTATATGATCATTCCACTTCAAATCGTTCCGCACGCATACTCCCAGATATTTTACAGAAGTAACTGCTACCAGTGTTTGTTCCGCTATCATATAATCATACAATAAAGGATCCTTCTTTCTATGTATTCGCAATACATTACATTTGTCTATGTTAAGGGTCAGTCGCCACTCCCTGCACCAAGTGCCTATCCGCTGCAGATCTTCCTGCATTTCGCTACAATTTTCTAATGCTGCAACTTCTCTGTATACTACAGCATCATCCGCGAAAAGCCGCATGGAACTTCCGACACTATCTACTAGGTCATTTATATATATTGTGAAAAGCAATGGTCCCATAACACTCGCCTGTGGCACGCCAGAGGTTACTTTAACGTCTGTAGACGTCTCTCCATTGATAACAACATGCTGTGTTCTGTTTGCTAAAAACTCTTCAATCCAGCTACACAGCTGGTCTGATATTCCGTAGGCTCTCACTTTGTTTATCAGGCGACAGTGCGGAACTGTATCGAACGCCTTCCGGAAGTCAAGGAAAATAGAATCTACCTGGGAGCCTGTATCTAATATTTTCTTGGTCTCATGAACAAATAAAGCGAGTTGGGTCTCACACGATCGCTGTTTCCGGAATCCATGTTGATTCCTACATAGTAGATTCTGGGTTTCCAAAAACGACATGATACTCGAGCAAAAAAACATGTTCTAAAATTCTACAACAGATCGACGTCAGAGATATAGGTCTATAGTTTTGCGCATCTGCTCGACGACCCTTCTTGAAGACTGGGACTATCTGTGCTCTTTTCCAATCATTTGGAACCCTCCGTTCCTCTAGAGACTTGCGGTACACGGCTGTTAGAAGGAGGGCAAGTTCTTTCGCGTACTCTGTGTAGAATCGAATTGGTATCCCGTCAGGTCCAGTGGACTTTCCTCTATTGAGTGATTCCAGTTGCTTTTCTATTCCTTGGACACTTATTTCGATGTCAGCCATTTTTTCGTTTGTGCGAGGATTTAGAGAAGGAACTGCAGTGCGGTCTTCCTCTGTGAAACAGCTTTGGAAAAAGGTGTTTAGTATTTCAGCTTTACGCGTGTCATCCTCTGTTTCAGTGCCATCATCATCCCGTAGTGTCTGGATATGCTGTTTCGAGCCACTTACTGATTTAACGTAAGACCAGAACTTCCTAGGATTTTCTGTCAAGTCGGTACATAGAATTTTACTTTCGAATTCACTGAACGCTTCAAGCATAGCCCTCCTTACGCTAACTTTGACATCTTTTAGCTTCTGGTTGTCTGAGAGGTTTTGGCGTTTCCTAACTTTGTTGTTGTACCACGGTGGGTTTTTCCCGTCCCTCACAGTTTTACTCGGCACGTACCTGTCTAAAACGCATTTTACGATTGCCTTGAACTTTTTCCATAAACACTCAACATTGTCAGTGTCGGAACAGAAATTTTCGTTTTGATCTGTTAGGTAGTTTGAAATCTGCCTTCTATTACTCTTGCTAAACAGATAAACCTACCTCCCTTTTTTTATATTCCTATTAACTTCCATATTCAGGGATGCTGCAACGGCCTTATGATCACTGATTCCCTGTTCTGTACATACAGAGTCGAAAAGTTCGGGTCTGTTTGTTATCAGTAGGTCCAAGATGTTATCTCCACGAGTAGTTCTCTGTTTAATTGCTCGAGGTAATTTTCGGATAGTGCATTCAGTATAATGTCACTCGATGCTCTGTCCCTACCACCCGTCCTAAACATCTGAGTGTCCCAGTCTATATCTGGTAAATTGAAATCTCCACCTAAGACTATAACATGCTGAGAAAATTTATGTGAAATGTATTCCAAATTTTCTTTCAGTTGTTCTGCCACTAATGCTGCTGTGTCGGGAGGTCGGTAAAAGGAGCCAATTATTAACCTAGCTCGGTTGTTGAGTGTAACCTCCACCCATAATAATTCACAGGAACTATCCACTTCTACTTCACTACAGGATAAACTACTACTAACAGCGACGAACACTCCACCACCGGTTGCATGCAATCTATCCTTTCTAAACACCGTCTGTACCTTTGTAAAAATTTCGGCAGAATTTATCTCTGGCTTAAGCCAGCTTTCTGTACCTATAACGATTTCAGCTTCGGTGCTTTCTATCAGCGCTTGAAGTTCTGGTACTTTACCAACGCAGCTTCGACAGTTGACAATTACAATACCGATTGCTGCTTGGTCCCCGCATGTCCTGACTTTGCCCCGCACCCGTTGAGGCTGTTGCCCTTTCTGTACTTGCCCAAGGCCATCTAACCTAAAAAACCGCCCAGCCAACGCCACACAACCCCTGCTACCCGTTTAGCCGCTTGTTGCGTGTAGTGGACTCCTGACCTATCCAGCGGAACCCGAAACCCCACCACCCTATGGCGCAAGTCGAGGAATCTGCAGCCCACACGGTCGCAGAACCGTCTCAGCCTCTGATTCAGACCCTCCACGCGGCTCTGTACCAAAGGTCCGCAGTCAGTCCTGTCGACGATGCTGCAGATGGTGAGCTCTGCTTTCATCCCGCTAGCGAGACTGGCAGTCTTCACCAAATCAGATAGCCGCCGGAAGCCAGAGAGGATTTCCTCCGATCCATAGCGACACACATCATTGGTGCCGACATGAGCGACCACCTGCAGATGGGTGCACCCTGTACCCTTCATGGCATCCGGAAGGACCCTTTCCACATCTGGAATGACTCCCCCCGTTATGCACACGGAGTGCACATTGGTTTTCTTCCCCTCTCTTGCTGCCATTTCCCTAAGGGGCCCCATTACGCGCCTGACGTTGGAGCTCCCAACTACCAGTAAGCCCACCCTCTGCGACTGCCCGGATCTTGCAGACTGAGGGGCAACCTCTGGAACAGGACAAGCAGCCATGTCAGGCCGAAGATCAGTATCAGCCTGAGACAGAGCCTGAAACCGGTTCGTCAGACAAACTGGAGAGGCTTTCCGTTCAGCCCTCCGGAATGTCTTTCGCCCCCTGCCACACCTTGAGACGACCTCCCACTCTACCACAGGCGAGGGATCAGCCTCAATGCGGGCACTATCCCGGGCAACCACAGTCGTAGTCCGATCAGGGGATGCGTGGGACGAGCTGGCCGTCCCCGACAAACCCCCATCCGGACCCCCACAGTGATGCCCATTGGCAACAGCCTCAAGCTGTGTGACCGAAGCCAACACTGCCTGAAGCTGGGAGCGAAGGGATGCCAACTCAGCCTGCATCCGAACACAGCAGTTGCAGTCCCTATCCATGCTAAAAACTGTTGTGGAAAGAACGTCTGAACTAATCTACAGAGAGCGCAAACAAATCAACAAAATTTAAACGGTTATTAAAATACAAGATTGCCTAGTAAATGCAGTAATGCTGCTACTTGCGCGCTGCTGACAGTGCTCGGCGGCGGAAGGAGACTACGCGAATTTACACTATTCAGGTACTAAAACGCGATGCTACACTCTCAAATACTATAATACGCCCGAAATTTATGAATTAAACAATGCAAGTACCAAACACACGCAAAGAAATTAAGAATTAAACTATGTAACAAATGAGTGAGCTAGGAGTATACGACTTGCTGCTCAGCTGCTTATCCTTAGGAAAGATAATTTTTCAGCGTTTTTTGTTAAAAAAAAGTTACCTTTACTCTTCTCTATGCTGAATTAGCTATTTCTTATCTTTGGCTTTTAGCCAGAAGACGACTGAAAATAAAGCGCTTGAGCTGCCAAAAGAATGCTATTAACGTCTCCTCGTATTGCATTCGCGTGTAATTCAGCTGTAACTTATACGAAGATTGTTGCCTATTACTTTGGTTTTGAAACATAGTGGGACAACAAGCTTCACATTGCGTCGTATAAGCAATTTTCAGTTTGTGTGGGAAAGAGGCACAGCCACGCTTAATTCGATAATGAAAGTGTAATAAGTGGAGTATTACGTCAACATACAGTACAACAAATCAAAAAACAATCCACGCACAATAATCTCTTCGCCAGGGACTACATAACAGATTCATATTGAATTTTTTTTTCAAAACATAATCATTGACTCAGAGAACATAACAGTTCAGTTACTTTGAAATCGACACTCTCGATCAGAAGGAACAGTATCCAAAATAGGTCTAAGATAGAATTCTGACTGGCGACAAAAGCTAAGAAAGCCTACAAACATAGTTCGTGTGGGCTTTTCGGAAAGTAGGCGTCACAGTCTGCATGAGAGAAGAGTAAGAAACATGAAGACAAATATTTAGTTCAGCCGCAAGGCAAGGCTGAATAATATACAGAGCAGTTTGGCAAGGGCGACAAGTAAGAAGAAACCCATTGTTGTAGAAATCAAACAAGATACCCGTCGCTGTATTTGTAATTAGAGGATAATGCATAATACAAATGCAATATCTTTATTCACGAGATAAATTGCTGATAATGTTTGTAAAATGGATCATATTCCCGGTTGCAAAGTACACTGAAGCTGACGCTGTGGAACAGTTCTTACAACCCAGAGTGTCCCCGAGCCCACTTTTACTTCCAGCATTTTTTTTTTTAATCGATCGCAAAATTTACAAAGAGATAAGCCATGACGTGGCAACAAATCGGACCATGCATGAACTTTGTGTAAATGAAACTGCTCTTAAATCTGCAACGGAACAGTCTAAAACTTTACTTGTGTTTCAGATGTAAGCTTTCAGTGTACCAAAACACGGAGAGTCACTGTCTTTGTAAAACTAAGGCTTCAAACACATATTTAAAGTCTGTCATCACCAAAACGTTCAGTCGCTGTATAGCTGATGAACTCAGAGAGAAATGCGGAGGACGGTTCCACTCGTGTTGTTCATCGGTTTAATGAGAAAAGACACATTTAGAGATGATGATGTTACATCAAACTTACTGCCCGACAATGAAAAAGATAATGTAGAGGAGGAATCAATAACTTCAACAAAAGCAGTGGACAAACAGGTGTGTCAGAGAGATGATACTATACTCGATGAGATAAAAAAATGGCCTTGAAACAGATAGACAGCAATGACGAAAACTGCAAGGCCTGATGGCATCAACGCATAACTGCTGACATGTGGAGGATTAAAGCGACAGCTGAGGTTACTATGGAATCGTGGAAGACAGAAATGAATAAAAAAAATGCTTACAAGAACTATAAAGGAATAAACTTTCTAAATGTTTCTTATGAACATTATGCATAAATTATTGACACCAGAATGATAAAAGTAGCTGACTATAATGAAGGGGAAAGTTATATGATAAAGGTACGACCTTTTAGCAACAGTGACACTACAGTGTGACAGTTAATCGAAAAATGACGAGAATACAACCTGGAGATTCACACCACGTTCATTGATTACGAAATTCCTCATTATAGGGAACAGAAGTAAACTTTGGTACATCTTAGAAGAACGACGACCTCCCAGACATAGATGGAAGTGAGACGGGTTTTATACAGTCACACATAAATTGTAATAAATAATGCAACAAAAATTTCAATGAAAGGCAAAAATTAATGTCCTTCAAAAGGAAATTACCAGTATATTTCAAATCAGAAATAGACGAACAACCAACGGAAGAGGTTTCACGCTTTTAGCTGTCAGGCTGAGATACTAGTTATGCATAGAGAAACAAGACCAATAAACATCAACAGGGGAGAACGGCAAGGGTTGGTCTTTCACCTACTTAATTCAGTGTAAGGCAGATTTGAGGTTAGCGTACCGTCAACGAAGAAAAAGAGGGAAGGATGGGGAAGGAAACTACCTGTGTCTTTTGCAAAGGAATCATCCCGGCATTTGCCTTAAAATGTTTAGGGAAACCGCGGGAAACCTAAATTTGAATAGCAGGACTGGATCTGAATCATCACCCTTCCGATAAAAATACTAAATTAATCACCTATGAAAGGTAAATTTCCAGTGCGTTCCAAAATAGTGACAAACGAACAACCAATAGAACAGATGTCGCACTTTCAGCTGTTAGACAGGAAACGACGTCACTAACAAATTAAATAAGTTTCAAATAATATATAGCATTATACACAGTGCGCAAGGTGACAACACAAACAAAAATACAAAGCTATTTTTATTATGTTATGGTTACCCCTATAATGAAACATGGAAATAGAACAGGGAAGCGAATCTTGGACATTGAAAAACAACGACAAAAAGGAGAATACAGTCGGCTGAAACTAAAATGAAGGAAAACAACGAGATACATTCTCAGAGATCAAATACGCAACAAAATAATAAGAGAACTTAATCCATATAGCATTAGTGAAAAAACTAGAGCTTGGATGTATTTAGCCGAAAAAAAAAAACAAAATGGGATGACAGAACGGTTAAGCGAGCGATCAGTTATAAGCCAACAGGAAAGAGACATGTATGTCGACCGAGACATGTATAGCTTCACTGAAGGCAAAAGAGATTGTAATCCTTCTTCATGAAGCGAAAAATAAGAAAAACAGATGTACATTCTAAATTAAGTTTTGCTTTCGCGTACATCGACTTATTACAACAAAATGGTTTATAGTAGCATTGCGAATTGTTCCTCAGTTGCACGAAAACTTAACGGTAAATAACAGACAGTGTTTCACAGGAAACATACATCGTTTGCCCCCTATGTAGATTTTACCATCAATTAAATATCAGTCATCCAGAAGTTAGCTGAAGACGTGGGAAATGTATGTAGTTGACACTTGATCAGAGACAAATTATTCATTTAAAGGCTATCGATTGTAAGAACCAGGAATACTCTACTCTAATTTTGGAAAGAGCAAGTGAGGTATATCGAACAGTAACTTACTGAAGCGGAATGTGAACGCTGTTGCTAATCACATCAGGCGCTCCCATGATATTCAGATATACCACAGGGGCGAGAGAAATTTTCGAAGAAGGTGAACGTTTCCAGAGTCGCTGTTTTACCTTCACGTAACTCTCAATATCCTAATAAGTGTGAAAGGAAATCGATGGTAACTCTCTAACACCAGGAAAAAAATTTAGAGAGACGAGAAATCGAATCCGGGTTTTCTTTGCCGCATTCGTACACGTAGCCGCTCAAACCCAGAGGCAAAAGAGACACTTGTAGGGAAAAAAGGAGTAAACTTAAAGACGTTGTAGCATGTTCGTACAGTTTGTTTCCTGCTGTCGACGAGCCGTGGACGTGTAGCGAATCTAATTCGTGCGGCCGAATACACTGGCCAGCTTGAGTGTAGATTTAGGCGGATTCCCATACCCACATAGGAAAATGATAGGCTGGGTTTCCAGCATTCGCTTCAGACCAAAATGCAAAACAGTTAAGACACAATTTTTTATACATGATACACAAACAGATGGGTTATACGACCGTTCCTCCCATCCCAGATTTTAAAAACTTTGCGTCCACTTAAAAACAGTAATATTAAATCAAGGCTGCCATAGTACTCACCACGTACAGAGGCCAAAATGGAATAATGCCAGGAGATATAGAGAGAAGGGGGGGGGGGAAGGGGGGGAGGGAAAGGTTTACTCCCAGAAGACACACGCAGAATACGCCCTGTACCGGTCTTTCTCGCTACACGATTGTAATCGAAGAGCACTCGCATATACGTACATAATCCTAACGTGCAATGAGAAAAGGGTCTAACAACTGGTGACGCACTCATGTACAGGCATACACACTACGTCAGTAATGTAAACGAGTCGTCGAAGAAAAAATAATAATTCTGCGGACGATGTTCATGTGCGAGCGGAAAGGCGAGCTGGCGCAACTTACGTGATCGCGTGGCGGTTGTCCTGCCGGTGAATAGTGGCGCAGGAGGGACGCCCGATGCTGGCCTGCAATTGTGCCGTCGCGCTCTGGCGGGGGAAGGACGAATACCGGCTGCTCGACCACGGCCAGTTGTAATCACGTGTTCACATACGGAAAAAAACTCTTTTGCTCTTGTTACAGTTATGAGTCTTAGATGGAAGCCAACCCAGTTCTTTAATTCCAACAAGATCCCAGTTACATCAGTTTCTGAGGGAAACGGAAGGGCACACAGGGTTATGCCGTCATAATATTAAAAAGGTGTAGCATTATCAGAACAAAGATAAAATTTCTCAAACTAGCACAGAGATGGCGTTGATACCAACGAAATCTTCTTTTTTTATGTTGATGCATAGTGTGCAATAACGAAGTCAAGCGTCAGATTGATCTGCGGGATAGGTTTCTTCAGGCGGACCATGTTTGTGTGTATGATTTGTTCAAATGGTCAATCTGGAATTCTATACTACCATTAAATTTCCGCAACGACAATCCATCTAAAGTTCGAGAAAGTTTAAAACAAACCTGCTCTTTCTTTTTCAGTCGTTAAGAAATACGTGACTAATCCCAACATGACTCTATATATCATGAAGATGATTTACGCGAAAGACGTCCCAAAACTGCAACAGCAGTTGAAACGTACGAGCAAATACACAATATGGTTTCGGACGATCGACAGTTAACGTTATAGGGCATAATCCCTAGACATACCACAAGGAAGAGTATGGTACATATTACATGAAGAATTAGCAATGAGAAAGCTTTGCGCAAGACGAACTTCTCGGCAAGGTCTGGACTGTTTTAAAAATAATCTGAGTTTGCGTGCCGATTTGTGATATGTGGATCCACCTCTTCACGCCAAAAGATTTTCAGCATTTAAGATAATAGGTGGAGGTCTGTGACCATCCACAGAAAAATAGAAGTCATTTTCATCCGAGAGAAATTTGTAGCCAATGTCCTCTGGGGTGCTAGAAGGTGTCTGGATTTCAAAAGAAAATTCATCATTCTGCCAGGGTAATCGCTTTGCGGGATTTGAAATACGATTTGTGGGAGCAACAACTTTATTAATTGGATTTAGCACACATTGTCTGCTGCTTATCCCCACATCAAAGAAAATATTTGGCTGTGAAATGTTTTGATCCAATGAAGAAATTGTTGCAGTCGTGTTTATTGTTAATCTTCCAATATGGCATTTTGGGGATGAAATCTACTCACGGTAAATACGTCGGATAAAGAGTATTGATTCAAATGGGTACTATATCGAAAAAGACTTTCATCTTTAACTTAACAAAAGTCTTATACTGCTAGGCCGAAAAATTTTGTCCTTATCTACACTACTATCGATCGAGTCTATAAAGCCGTAGCGTAGAATTTCTCTCCTACTTTCCCCACGCCCCAATGCTGCATAAAGTAATCAGTTGGGGTAATCATTTGGTTTTGGGTCAATATGGTCTCTCCTAATTTTAACGTCTGATATATGCAGAGTTAAAGACAACACTATCTGATCAAAAGCATTCGGAAACCTATTAGTAGATGCTAACATGGAGAGCGTCCACCCTTCGCCTTTACGATGCCTTTAGCTCGGTTGAGGGCACTTTCAAAGAGGTATCTGAATGTCTGTGGAGAAATGGTAGCTCATTCTTCCTCAAAAGCCGAAGCCAAAGTGCGTAGTGATGTTAGATGCTGTGGTCTGGGCGTAGTCGACGTTCTAACTCAACCCACAAGTGGTCCATTTTCTTCAGGTCGTGGCTCTGGAGAGGCCAGTCCATTTCAGGAATGGTATTCCACAACCCATTACCTCACAGATGCTGCTTTATAGCAGAATGTATTGTCATGGCGATACAATTATCTTCTCCGAACTGTTCCTCTACTGTACACAGTGCTGCAAAATATGTTCCTATCCTTCTGCATTTAGCGTCTGCTTAACTGCAGTTATGGGACTATACCCTAACCACGAAAAACTTCCGCATACCGTAGTAACAATACTTCCTCCGTGCTTCACTGTAGGCGCAATAAATGGTGGCAGGCAACATTCTACAGGTATTCGTCAAACCCAAACCCTTCCATCTGATTTTCACAGTGTACAGCAAGATACATAGGTCCAGATCACTCGTATAGAGTCACCCACTGTCCGTGGCGTCACTGTTTACACCACTACGAGCGTAGCTTAGCACCGATTACACAAATGTGTGGCTTATGAAGAGCTGCTCGACCACTGTAGCCTACTCTTTTTTACTCCTCATCCAATGTCATGGTGCTGGCTGGACTGCTGGTTACACTTTGAAAGTCATGAGTGATTTCTTCTGCTGATTCCGTGCGATTTTGTACAATCACTCTCCGGAATGCTCGACAGTCCCTCTCGGTCAGTACACGAGGTCTGGCTGGACTGGGTATAGCTTTAGCTGTTCGTTCGCGTCTCCACACCACAATCACATCGCTAAAGGACGACCCGAACAGCTTTGGAACGGTTGAAATATCCCTGAGGGATTTGTTAATCAGGTGACATCGAATGACTAGTCCACGTTCGAAGTTATTGAGCTGTCCTGACCGACCCATTCAAGTGTGCTGCCTTTCTGCAGACAATACGATGCACTCCGCCTCCTTTTGTATTGGCAAGTCCGTCTCTCGCGACATCTAGTGGTCAATTCCATATTGTATAGGGATGGCTGGATACGTTAGATTAGATAGTGTACATCTACGAACTTCGCTGTTCTGTTATAAGAAATAACAATTCACAGCATTTGCGCTGGTAACTTCTCGGTCTGTTTGGAAGACGTAAATGATAATTTTTATGGACCTAGGAGTAAATATTGAAGGGTATTATGTATTAATTGTATTATTGCTGATACCAGTGCTCATTTTTTGAAAGCTGCACAGTAACAGAGCTATTACTGCAGTGCCAAAGAAATATGAGTTCATTCTTCGGGGGAACTCATGTGGTAAATATAATGTGCTAATCGTTACCTGTTCTCAGCCTGCTGTAGGGAGAGATGAGAGTCAGTGACTATAAAACTGATATATCTGCGTCTACACGGAATACGGTACTTACCAAGCCACTCTACAGAGTACAGAGTACCACAGGAAATAAGCTTTTGTGCATTTCAAACAGTACAACACAATATAATTTACTCTTGCAGTTGGCCAAATATTCGAAATATCTTAGGTAAAATGAGTAGGTCTATCTCAATCACATACAGATTACTCTGTAGTTATTTTTAGTGGCTACGCAGATTGTGAAGTGAGATTCACGAGAAGAGGATCGTAAATCCTGTTAATCTCTGGCCAGTACTTACTGGAAAACAAAGTAATTTTGGAGAATAGCAAACCCAATCTCGTGATTTTTGGAGGTAAAGCAATGGAGATACTACTCAAGCCTCGGATTTAGGTCTGGTTGTGACTGCAGTATCCAGACGATACCGCGTAAAAAGACATTTATACCACACTTGAGGTGCATACAATGCCTCGTTTTGTAAAACACAATATGTTGTTTCGTGTATTGGCATATGAGTTTTTAGTGCATCACTGAAGTGTACCATCTCTTTTATCTTCTATTGACAAGGAATGACACAGAAAGGGACCTTCATTCCTAAAACACTGCATGGAAAGCCGCCTCAAATCTCGCATGTGACCATTCATCTGTTGACAGAACGACAAAATGCCAGCCTGATAACACGAGTAGTTATCTCTAGTAGATTACCGCGTGTATCAGTGGAATCGAAGCACGTAACACCACGTAATTTCTAATCGTTACGAAAAATTTACAATAAATCTGAACAAAGAGAAAGGTTCCACTACGACGCAGCATCGGAAGAATAAGTCACGAAATACGTAGATGACGTGAAAAAGGTACAATTCTGTCTGAGAAGCGGTTTCAGTTCACGTTTACTGGAGACCTAACGCATCAAAGCAACGCAAGCGCGCGCTCTTTGTGAAAGCGTGACGTCACGGCGACAAGGCTTACTGGGAAACATTCATTCTTCGAAGTGGCCCCGCATCTCGCTTATTCTTGCGCTTCGACGTTCGATTATTTCTGCGTAAGTTTGTTCCACCTTCAAGGACAGCAGCCTCCTGTGAGTTTTCTGCACCCTCAATCCAAAAAAAATTGCACAAGTTGGATGCAGCAAAGGCCGACTACGTTATTTTCCATACTGTGTTCACGGTATGCTCTCTCGTTTGTTCCTTATAGCGAACCTTACCAGGTTCCTTGTTTCATACATGTAATTCCACTTCGGATGAAGTTCTAGCTGATTAATCCGACAAGAGTCTAAAATGTCGTTCGGAGAACACAGTCTACATACTAAAAACGTATGGAAATTGTTAAGTGATATCTGATGCGATATTACTGTATCAAATTACAACACATTCCACAGTGGCAGACATTTAACCTTTTTACTGACGACTTATTGGAGTTCCGATGTCCAATGCATGAAGAAGAATGCGTGTACAGATTTTACGTCCCGGTGGAAGTAATGGTGGAATTCAGAAAGAGAAAGGGAGGGGGCTCATGCCACCACATAGAGAAAGGTAGACTAGGGTGTAACATCCAATCGACGACGAGGTCATTAGGGACAGAGAATAAGCACGAGTTGGACAACGATGGGGAAGAAGATCGGCAGTGTCATTTCAAAGGAATCAACACGGTATTGCCCTTAATCGGTCTAGGAATACCACGGAAAATAAACCTAGATAGCCAGAAGACTATTTGAACACCGTTCTTCCCGAATGCAAGTCCAATGCGTAACCTCTGCGGCAGCTCGCTAGTTACTCGTCACACAAATACTGTTCTTTAATGGCACCAAGACCACCAGAACTAACTTTCGCATATTTTAGCTCGTAATACACTGTAAATAGTGACAATGCACTGCGATAAATTTCGAGATTTTGTCATTACACAAAAGACACTGTAGAGAATTTCGGTATTTCACAGTAAATTGACGCACAATCTGTTGACCGGGAGCTGCCATTTCTCATACCTTCGCCAGTGAATTGTGGCTCTACAGAGGGAGAGGTGTTCACTCCATGATCAGTACTGTAGTGTCACTGCTGCTACGAGCGCAGAGGCAACACCTGTGTAATTTACTCTTTAGTAATCGTCTTTTCTGCTCAGAGCTTCCGATTTCTGTTTAAGTTTGTTAAATGATACTTTTTTAGTGTTGACTCACTTGCCAGATGACAGGAAATGAAATGATCGTATGGCATTGTAGACAATACCTTTTCTTTCACTATCTTGATTCTAACCATGTGTGGTGCATGTTTATACATCGTCACACGTTCTCTCCGCTACAGTGTCGAAGTTTTTGCTTAGAAATTATTTCGGTCATCCTTTTACTAGGTTCAGTATCTAGAATGTTGTGTCTCACACGCCACAGATCAGTTTCTGGATTGTCATAACTTTTGAAAAATTTTAAGTGAAGTAATGCCACAGTAAACTTCCAGCCAGTACACATAAAGATAGCAATATGATTAATTATTAGACATTGAATAACAGCATCACCTTTAATCTCGACCATTAGATCCTCTGCGTCAGACGAAAGATAAAATAGCGACCCGGAGGTTGGGGGCTTCATACATACACTACAATCACATTCATCTTCATTTAAGTGGAAGGGAAGTACTGAGCTCAGCAAACGACTTCTCCGTTGCTATGATACGATATGTTAATGATAATATGAGAATTATTACTATCTTTGAAATCATTATATGTACAAAGAAATATAAAATGTGCCGGACCGGGAAGCACTGACGCCCCGTGCTACGTTGCTGCTGTTTATATCAAGTTTGTATTTTCTCCCTTTCTGTCAACATTGTCTTATCTGTTCGGGAAAAAAGTCTATGAATGAGATTTAGAACGGGAAAAGAACAGTCCCCTAACGCAAGAAATCCAGTCCTGCAGCTCTTTATGATAACTCAGTCAGAAAATTTGAAGATACTTTCAGACGGAAGGAAGGCAGTTTAGGGTTCAATGTCCTGCCGACAACAAAGTCATTAGAGGCGGAGCACAAGCTCGGATTTGGGAATAATGGGAAAGGAAATCGGCCGCGCCCTTTCAAAGGGACCATCCCAGAATTTGCTTTAAGTGATTCAGGGAAAACATGGAAAACCTAAATCTGGATCGGCAGAGCCTGATTTTAACCGTTGTCCTCCCGAATGCGAATCTAGTGTGCTGATGACTGCGCCACCTCACTCGGTAATTTAACTGGAATGCATGCACTCATTCGGCTGGAAAGGGTGTCGTAAAGCTTTTGTATCCTCTCCTGATGTAAGCTGGCCCACAACTGTTGTAACTGGTCCTTGATGTCTTGGATACTGGCACAGCGACGGAGTTGACATCCGAACTGGTCCCACACATGTTCTGTCGCGGACTGATCCGAGGATCTTTCTGACCACGTGATTACCTCAACATTACGTAGATAGTTCATGCAGACATGTGTCACGTATGGACGAGCATTGTCCTGTTGAAAAATAGCGGCACAATATTGTTTCATCAAAGATAATCCACACATAAAAAAAGTTTTTCATCACCCCGGTTCCCAGAACTCCTGAAGTTAGACGTTAACTGTGGATATTGTATCACAGACACGGTCTCTTTGACTGTTCAGAGACGTCACTAAACCCTCCCAAAGATGTAAACAACCACGCATGAGCAGCGCCTATTACACGCAGGGGTTCCGACAGCCGATCAGTTCCAGTCATTCCACCAGGAAGGAGGTACACGGCTCGTGTTGTCTGTAGTTCAACCATGCCTAGACGGTCGGTACCGGGGTTGGATCGCGTCCGCATTGTTACTTTGCGCCAGGAAGGGCTCTCAACAAGGGAAGTGTCCAGAGGTCTCGGAGTGAATCAAAACGATGTTGCCCGGACATGGAGGAGATACACAAACACTGGACGACCAGTACGTCGAGTTCCGTTGACACACGCTATCGGTGGCACCGTTCGCTATGGCTCCAAGAGCATAAGGACTGGACCGAATATGTGATACTGTGCTCACGTGCTCTTCTCGGATGAGAGCAGATTCATTCTGAGTAGTGATACTGGACGTACTCTCATATGACGAGAGGTGGCGACAAGTGAGTCACCCATTAATATTGTAGAAACTGATCGTTTTGACGGTCCAGGTATTGTGGTGTGGGGAAGCATAATGTTGCATAGATGTACTGACCTGCAAATCTTTGGACACAGTACACTAGCCAGACAACGTTATCGTGACACTGTACTCCTTTCCCATGAGCGTTTTTTCAGGGGTTTATTCGTCGTTGACTTCATTTTTATGGATGACAGTGCGTGACCTCATCGGACAGCGTAGGTGAAGAGCTCCTGGAACGAGAGGATATTCGGCGGATGGACTGACCTGCCCGCTCCCTCTACTTAAATCCCGTCGAGCACGTGTGGGATGTGTTAGGGAGACGCATGGCAGCGCGTCCTCATGCACGAATGACCATTGACTAGTTATCAACCGCACTGGTGGAGGAATGGAAAGCCCTACTACAAGAACTCCTTACCAACTTAGTGGCCAGCATGGGAGCATCTTGCAGAACATACATTGCTCTCCGTGGTGGTCACACATAGGAACCATGTCCCGCCTTTTGTAATGTCTACGGGATCATCGTAGATCGCGGTGACTTCAGTGTAATTATTGTCTTTGAATTAAAGTCTCATTTCTGTTCGTCCCATTGCGTCTTTCAGTTACCATCTTTAATATACTGTTGCACTTTATTCTATTTACGGTATAATTTTCATCGAACTAACTTATTTGGCAGTGACACATCATGCTAAAGTTACTTTCGTCTTTAAGTTCTGCAATCCAGTATATACTACGGTAAGACGATGGCACATCATGATAAATAGCATATCGTGTAAAGAGTGGCAGTGGCAAGTGTAGCTTTAAGGGTACTCTTCATGTTGAATATAATCGGCCGGGAAGAATATAGAGGTCATCGTTAATTATTTCGCGCGTATACCCTACGCTAGGCGATAGAATGAGAGAGAGAGAGAGAGAGAGAGAGAGAGAGAGAGAAGGGAGGCAGGAGGGAGAGGGGCGGGTGAGGGAGAATCTTAAGAAGAAGGAATATGTGATACTGTGACACAAGGCTGCGTAAAATTTAGCAACAGATTCAGTTGGCAACAAGTACAAGTTAGCCACATTCTAGTGTAAGGAAATTCCATGTGTTACCACACTACTGGCCATTAAAATTTCTACACCAAGAAGAAATGCAGATGATAAACGGGTATTCATTGGACAAATTATTATACTAGGACTGACATGTGATTACATTTTCACGCAATTTGTGTGCATAGATCCTGAGAAATTAGTACCCAGAGCAACCACCTCTGGCCGTAATAACGGCCTTGATACGCCTGGGCATTTAGTCAAATAGAGCTTGGATGGCGTGTACAGGTACAGCTGCCCATGCAGCTTCAACACGATACCACAGTTCATCAAGAGTAGTGACTGGCGTATCGTGACGAGCCAGGTGCTCGGCCACCATTGACCAGACGTTTTCAACTGGTGAGAGATCTGGAGAATGTGCTGACCAGGGCAGCAGTCGAACATTTTCTGTATCCAGAAAGGCCCGTACAGGACCTGCAACATGCGGTCGTGCATTATCCTGTTGAAATGTAGGGTTTCGCAGGGATCGAATGAAGGGTAGAGCCAGGGTCGTAACACATTTGAAATGTAACGTCCCTTGTTCAAAGTGCCGTCAATGCGAACAAGAGGTGACCGAGACGTGTAACCAATGGCACCCCATACCATCACGCCGGGTGATACGCCAGTATGGCGATGATGAATACACGCTTCCAATGTGCGTTCACCGCGATGTCGCCAAACACGGATGCGACCATCATGATGATGCTGTAAACAGAACCTGGATTCATCAGAAAAAATGACATTTTGCCATTCGTGCACCCAGGTTCGTCGCTGAGTACACCATCGCAGGTGCACCTGTCTGTGATGCAGTGTCACGAGTAACCGCAGCCATGGTCTCCGAGCTTATAGTCCATGCTGCTGCAATCGCCGTCGAACTGTTCGGGGGCCGGCCGGTGTGGCCGTGCGATTCTAGGCGCTTCAGTTTGGAACCGCGTGACTGCTACGGTCGCAGGTTCGAATCCAGCCTCGGGCATGGATGTGTGTGATGTCCTTAGGTTAGTTAGGTTTAAGTAGTTCTAAGTTCTAGGGGACTGATGACCACAGATGTTAAGTCCCATAGTGCTCAGAGCCATTTGAACCATTTGAACTGTTCGTGCACATGGTTGTTGTCTTGCAAACGTCCCCATCTGTTGACTCAGGGATCGAGATGTGGCTGCACGATCCGTTACAGCCATGTGGATAAGATGCCTGTCATCTCGACTGTTAGTGATACGAGGCCGTTGGGATCCAGCAAGGCGTTTCGTATTACCCTCCTGAACCCACCGATTCCATATTCGCGATGCGATAAACAGCAATCTCCATAGGCTACAATCTGACCTTCATCAAAGTCGGAAACGTGATGGTACGCATTTCTCCTCCTTACACGAGGCATCACAACAACGTTTCACCAGGCAACACCGATCAACTGCTGTTTGTGTATGAGAAATCGGTTGGAAACTTTCCTCATGTCAGCACGTTGTAGGTGTCGCCACCGGAGCCAACCTTGTGTGAATACTGTAAAAAGCTAATCATTTGCATATCACAGCATCTTCTTCCTGTCGGTTAAATTTCGCGTCTGTAGCACGTCATCTTCGTGGTGTAGCAATTTTAATGGCCAGCACTGTAATAGAAAGATTCTGAGCCGTCATTATCTTTGTTTCGCATAACGATAAAAGGTGAGACTCGCAGTTTAATTTTAGGTTTTGTGTAGAAATGTCTGAAGTAACATTTCAATAGAAATCGAATCGTAGAGGGGCGCCCTCACTGACCTTGTTCGCTTCTCGTATTACCGCACGATGATTCGGCCGTCAAAGCAGCTTTAAGAATGTTTAGCGGTCTCCAGTAAATGCACTAGGCAGGTCAGCATACAACTCTGTAATCATGCGGCTTAGCCGTCCTTGTCCCAGATGGAAGATTTTCGACATCGACAAACCGAAAACGTTTCGCACAACACACCGTATACTCTCTCACAGAAACGATGTCAGAGCTGATCGGTAAATTTTTTGAAGTATTCACACTGACTCCGTAACAGCAAAAAAGTCTTTAAGGCACACGGCTTTTATAAGAACAACGAAAATTAAATGTTAAAGTTTTTAACTTAAAAGAGCACACTGCGTTCTTATTTTTATTTCACGTTTTAATATAGATATTTCAGCATTTGAAATAAATGACCAGTAATATAAATATGTGATCAAAATTATGGGATGATACTACAATTATTCTAGTAGTATCTTGTAATGTCGACAAAATATTGAATAGCCCTCTGTTATCTCCAGCTGCGGATCAGACATTAGCATTTCATTAACCGTTTTGTTATTTCTTCTTTGCCAATTGTTCTCTAGTTCATTATATGGCTAGCTATTGAGTTGCAGTTTCTGGTCACGTTTTGACTTAAGCACTTTCAATTACTCTTAACCATCAAGAACAGGAAACACTTTCTTCTGTCATTCCCATACTACAGGTACTATACACAGTATCTATACACAAGTGTTTGTAAATGTTACTAAATCACGAAGGAAATATTTAACTGACATAAAATTTTCACGAGGTTATAAGCAGAATATAATGTATAAATTATTTGAATTACGAGACTTACAACACTGAGAACAGAACGACTGTTTCAGATGTACACATGAAGAGCCGTAGTAGCGTTATACCTTAACGGTGAATGTTGCCTGAGAGGCTACTGTGGCAGTGATGTGCGTGTGGATTGCATGAAAACTGGACGAATCACAAACCAAACTAATGACGTCGAGAAGTATGGCACAGACAAATGTCTGAACTTCACAATGATTCAGGGAAAAGTTTGTAGCACTCCTGCAGGTTAGTAATTGTTCGTTTCGGTATGTAGTTGGTGTCTGCTATAACGCGGGCTGCATGCATGTATTTGTGTAACATATCGCTCACGTAGAACGAAAAACGTCGATTTATCCAACAATTTAGATCGTCGAAACACAACTAGATACAATGAGTTCGTCTACATGGATAGCAGAGCGCCTATAGCGACAGAAGTGTCTTTGCTGGTATGTCTGTTTACAGTCTCGACACAGTGATGGCCAAATACCTATGAGACACTGTAGAGATCCTATCCCAAATGCTTTATTCAGCGTCACATCAGTTGAAGGTCAGGCTTGACGATGTAAGTCGCCATTCGGTGTAACGAGCGTTTCCAATCGTTCCGTATTGTTAATGTGCTACACTCAAAGCAATAATAAGCACATAATCTGTACAGCCCTCATTCAGTATACTTTTGTAGCTTATGCCACAGGAAAATGTTCCTCCGCCTGTTTGCAAAGGATTTTCAAAACTTCTTATCTTCAGGACGGCTGGACCAGTTACTTTGCCTGTTCATTTACCTGATATTTCTTCTCCTTCACATGTTGGCAATTTCATTGGTCGGTGACTCGCTTGAAGCGATCGACTACTAACGATAAAACTGATTTTCGACTCGCTATATGAAGTGTCCTTCCTCAACGGCACGTTAGAATCTCTCTTCTTGATTGCGACCACAGGTAAGGGCTCATGATGCAGAGCGTCTCCGCTTTATCAACACTGGGCATAAATATACTTTAACTGCTCCAGTCTTTTATCTATTGCTCTTACGTTATAGGCTATATAATCCAGACTACGCTGGTCTGTTTTATGTTCTTATGGGTGTTGCAATTTTCACCAGCAGAAGTCCACCGTGTGCAGATGTTTATCAAACGACGTTAAAGACACACATTTAAAGTTTACTTTGACGCCAAACGTTTGGTATGTTTAAAAAGCTTTTTCTCCGGCAGTCATTTTCTTTAAATTCTCTTTTACACTTAGTAATGCTTCCGAGTTCAAATATAGAAAACATTCACCAACGTAGGAAATGTGTATCGTATCTTTCCAATACAAATCAATCATTTCTCTTACAAATTCCATTGCTTTATATTTCTTTTGCAGAATGGGAGAAAAATTGAGAGACCTTATCAGTACATGGTTGTAAAGCGTTTCAGATTGAGTCAGTCAGTAAAATAAAACATTTATATTCAAATGAGAAAGTTCTCTAAAAATGGCAGTAAATTAGGAAAATTTATTTTGTGATTTGGCTTATAAAACAGAGAAACTAGATCAATCTTCGATTAAACTATTGGCTACGTCTACATTTGTATTCAAACGAGAAAGTTCTGTAAAAATGAGGAAGTTCTGAAAATTTATTATGAGGTTTGATCGATAAAACAGAAAAACTAGACCAATCTACGATTACTCTGTCGACTACATTTACATCAACAAACTCCGCAAGCCACCCTATGGTGCGTAGCGGAAGGTACCTTGTACTTCAACTCGTCATTTCCTATACAGTTCCAGTCTCGGTAAACAGAGCGAGGGAAAACGATTCACTGGACTTGCATTCGGGGGGCCGACGGCCCAAACCAGCATCCGGCCACCCTGTTTTAGGTTTTCCGTGATTTCCCTAAATCACTTCAGGAAAATGCTGGGATGGTTCCTTTGAAAGGGCACGCCCAATTTCTTTCTCCATCCTTCCCTAATCCGAACTTGTGATCCGTCTCTAATGATCTCGTTGTCGAGGGGGCGTTAAACATTAATCTACTCGTCCTCGAAAAACGACTGTTGATATGCCTCCGTACGAGCTCTAATTTCTCTTCTCTTACCTTTCTAGTCTTTACGCAAAATGTACGTTGGCGGCAGTAGAATCGGACAGCAATCAGCTTCAAAAGCTGGTTGTCTAAATCTTCGCAATAGTGTTCCGTGAAAAGAAAGTCGTCTTTCCTCCAGAGATTCCCAATTAAGTTAACGAAGCATCTCCATAATACTCTCCTGTCCCTCTGAATTGCTTCGACGCTTTCCCTCAGTCCGACCTGATGAGGATTCCAAACACTCGAGCAGTATTCAAAACTGGGCCGCCCTCGTGTGCTATACGCGGTCTCATTTACAGATGAGCCACACTTTCGTTAAATTCTCCCAATAAACCGAAGTCGATGATTCGCCTACCCTACTACAGTCCTTACGTGCTTGTTCCATTTCATATCGCGTTGTAGCATTACGGCTAGATATTTAAACGACCTGACTGTGTTGAGCAGTGTACTACTAATGCTGTATTCGAAATTTTTCTATATTTAGAGCAAGATGCCATTCGTCACACAAACTAGAAATTTTGTCTAAGTCGTCTTGTATCCTCCTACAGTCACTCAACGGCGACACCCCACCATACACCACAGCATCATCAGCAAATAGCTGCGGGTTGCTGCTCACCCTATACTTAAGATTATTTGTGTATACAGAGAGTGATCCTGTCACACTTCCCTGGGGCACCCTTGACTATATCCTTGTATCTAACGAACACCCGCTGTCGAGGACAATGTACTGGGTTCTATTATTTAAGAAGTCTTCGAGACACTCACATATCTCAAACCTATTTCGTATGTTGTTACGTTCGTTAACACTCTGCTCTGGGGTGCCGGGAATCTAGAATTATGGAATCTGCCTGTTGTCCTTCATGCATGGTTAGCAGGATACCATGGGAGAAAAAAGCAAGTTGAGTTTCGCACGAACGATGCTGTCTAAATCCGTGCAGATTTGTATACAGAAGCTTTTCCGTGTCAATCAAATTTATTATATTCGAACTAAGAATATGTTCAAGAATTCTGCAGCAAACCGATGTCAAGGACACTACAAATAGCGTTGATACGGCTTAAGCATAGTGTTTTATTTTAAACTGATCAAGTGACCCCAAGAATTCAGCATTTTTGTGAGGATATTTTACAATGATAGCATATTTAATCAAACGGAAGACACTATATTATTGGGACTGACAGCAGACGGAAAACTCTCAACGGAAAACACATATTCACAACCTCCTGCAGATACCCACTGCAGCCACATTTACCAATAGAATATTCTCCACAGACAGCTCCAGTGATACAATTAAGGTCATAGAGGATAATATTTTGGGGCAACACAGTTCCGACAGAGTGAAAGTGTTTCTGTGTCGCCGGCCGGTGTGGCCGAACGGTTCTAGGCGCATCAGTCGGGAACCGCGCGACCGCTACGGTCGCAGGTTCGAATCCTGCCTCGGGCATGGATGTGTGTGATGTCCTTAGGTTAGTTAGGTTTAAGTAGTTCTGTGTTCTAGGGGACTGATGACCTCAGCTGTTAAGTCCCATAGTACTCAGAGCCATCTGAACCATTTTTTTGTTTCTGTGTCCCAAAATCATGTCACCTGGTTACACGATGTTAAATCACAAAGCCCATGTAGGCCTCTATTTAACGAGCTGAAGATTCTTACACTGACATTGCAGTACATCTGTTTGCTTGTAAGCATTGTGGTTGTACAGAAGAAACAGCAGAATCCGTTCAGCAAACACGGGACAGTACATTGATCTTTATGTAGCAAACATTTCCTTAAATACAGTTCAAACAAATATGCAGCGTTTATAAATGAAAAACACAGTCTGTGGAGGTGTGCAGAATTTATTAATTTGGTTCAAATGGCTCTGAGCACTATGGGACTTAACATCTATGGTCATCAGTCCCCTAGAACTTAGAACTACTTAAACCTAACTAACCTAAGGACGTCACAGAACACCCAGTCATCACGAGGCAGAGAAAATCCCTGACCCAGCCGGGAATCGAACCCGGGAACCCGGGCGCGGGAAGCGAGAACGCTACCGCACGACCACGAGCTGCGGAGAATTTATTAATTTTTTGGAGCGGTACTCGATTTACAATTATTATCTGAAGACGATCTTGCAAGACGAAGACATGTTAACAAAATACACTCCTGGAAATGGAAAAAAGAACACATTGACACCGGTGTGTCAGACCCACCATACTTGCTCCGGACACTGCGAGAGGGCTGTACAAGCAATGATCACACGCACGGCTCAGCGGACACACCAGGAACCGCGGTGTTGGCCGTCGAATGGCGCTAGCTGCGCAGCATTTGTGCACCGCCGCCGTCAGTGTCAGACAGTTTGCCGTGGCATACGGAGCTCCATCGCAGTCTTTAACACTGGTAGCATGCCGCGACAGCGTGGACGTGAACCGTATGTGCAGTTGACGGACTTTGAGCGAGGGCGTATAGTGGGCATGCGGGAGGCCGGGTGGACGTACCGCCGAATTGCTTAACACGTGGGGCGTGAGGTCTCCACAGTACATCGATGTTGTCGCCAGTGGTCGGTGGAAGGTGCACGTGCCCGTCGACCTGGGACCGGACCGCAGCGACGCACGGATGCACGCCAAGACCGTAGGATCCTACGCAGTGCCGTAGGGGACCGCACCGCCACTTCCCAGCAAATTAGGGACACTGTTGCTCCTGGGGTATCGGCGAGGACCATTCGCAACCGTCTCCATGAAGCTGGGCTACGGTCCCGCACACCGTTAGGCCGTCTTCCGCTCACGCCCCAACATCGTGCAGCCCGCCTCCAGTGGTGTCGCGACAGGCGTGAATGGAGGGACGAATGGAGACGTGTCGTCTTCAGCGATGAGAGTCGCTTCTGCCTTGGTGCCAATGATGGTCGTATGCGTGTTTGGCGCCGTGCAGGTGAGCGCCACAATCAGGACTGCATACGACCGAGGCACACAGGGCCAACACCCGGCATCATGGTGTGGGGAGCGATCTCCTACACTGGCCGTACACCACTGGTGATCGTCGAGGGGACACTAAATAGTGCACGGTACATCCAAACCGTCATCGAACCCATCGTTCTACCATTCCTAGACCGGCAAGGGAACTTGCTGTTCCAACAGGACAATGCACGTCCGCATGTATCCCGTGCCACCCAACGTGCTCTAGAAGGTGTAAGTCAACTACCCTGGCCAGCAAGATCTCCGGATCTGTCCCCCATTGAGCATGTTTGGGACTGGATGAAGCGTCGTCTCACGCGGTCTGCACGTCCAGCACGAACGCTGGTCCAACTGAGGCGCCAGGTGGAAATGGCATGGCAAGCCGTTCCACAGGACTACATCCAGCATCTCTACGATCGTCTCCATGGTAGAATAGCAGCCTGCATTGCTGCGAAAGGTGGATATACACTGTACTAGTGCCGACATTGTGCATGCTCTGTTGCCTGTGTCTATGTGCCTGTGGTTCTGTCAGTGTGATCATGTGATGTATCTGACCCCAGGAATGTGTCAATAAAGTTTCCCCTTCCTGGGACAATGAATTCACGGTGTTCTTATTTCAATTTCCAGGAGTGTAAATTAATACTGTAGAACATTTACAATTTTTGTATTTCATACACATGAACTGAGTTACTCTAGGAAGCGGAAATGGAAGATTGCATTTATATGGAATATACAGCTCTCTGCGATAGAAACCCGAAGCAGTATTTCTTTTTTCTTTCAAGGGTGGAATGCTGTAAGTGTTAAAGCGCAGGCTTTCAAATTAAGTCGAAAACCTTTCTTCTAGCAAAAAACTTGTAATCTCTGTAGGAATGCTTCCGAGAGTATACGTTCCTAGAAGAACCAACCAATATATTGCTTCCGCCTACGTGCATCTACCTCGCGAAAAGACCATGACGATAAAATTGGAGAGCTTCGAGCCCCCACAGAGGCTTACCAGCAAACGCTCCTCCCAACAACAATATGGGCCTGGGACATGAAAAGGGGAAGTGACAGTAATACACAAAATGCCCTCCGCGGAGTATGGATGTAGATGTAGTAGGTGTAGATCTACAGAAGAAAATCTGTAGAACAAAAGAAGATACAGGTATTCTGATTTGAGTTTTCTCTGATGCTTCAATTCATTCCAATCGTACACACGGCGTCTTTCTCTAAATCGTTCTCCATAGCCTATAGTGTCACTCATTTAATATTGGGGTGATTTCTGTTAATAGGCACTAGCCGCCATCTTTTCCTTTCCATGGCCGTTATCAAAGATCTGTTATATGAACTACCTACATTCTTATACCATACGCTGTTTACAGCTTTTTAGCCAATTGAGGAGCGCGATTGAGCTTATTTAGCTGATAAATGTGATTTTCTTCTTCTCTCCAGATCTATTTATCTTCATGCTGAAATTTTTCTTCCGATCCTCTGTCAAGATTTTGTTGATTCCAGTTCTCGATTTGTCTGCAAACTGACAGTTTTCGAAAAGAGGTCTGAATGCAGATCTCTCTAGTATCTTGCCACATGTGATTCCAATTTCCTGAAGATTTCTTGACGTTTCAAGCTACCAATTGTTATTAACTTTCAATCAATTGTGTGAAATCTTATGGGACTTAACTGTTAAGGTCATCAGTCCCTAAGCTTACACACTACTTAACCTATATTATCCTAAGGACAAACATGCCCGAGGGAGGACTCGAACTTCCGCCGGGACCAGCCGCACAGTCCATGACTGCAGCGCATTAGAACGCTCGGCTAACCCCGCGCGGCTATTAACTTTCACTGAGGTGAAAAAAATGAGAATTCTTTTAGTAGGCCTACCGTAAATCATTCTGAGAAAGAGTCTGTAAATTTTTAATTATCTCTTCCTGCAAGTGTAAGAGGTTTGTCTCAATATGTTGATACAATTCCTGAAATTTCCTTCTCGCCCTGTTTCCACATATGCACACTGGGCCAAACCTTTTCCCTGATATTATTCTTGTTGGCTTTTCTGCGTTTTTAATTAGCTATGTGTCTCCAGTTACCAAGGTCCCGATCCGAATAATGCTTTCAGTTTGATTACTCTGTTGTTTCGTCGATGTTTTGTGGTACAGATGTTTTGTTATATCTGTCACTGGTGTTTCTGCAGGCTTTCTATTGTTTAGAGATTCTCTCAGTGTTGCATCATGATGTAATACTAATGAATGTCAGATTTCCCCCAAGAATCTAAACTCAAGTACCTGAGGTACTTTGCCAAATTGAGGTACTCTAGGTTATCCGTCAAAGTTCCGAGAAGTGATGTCTGTTTACTGAGTTTTCACATGTGATATTTGTGATATTTGAAGCAAATGTTTTGGCTACAGTTTCGTGAAGCTTTTCCCACGTAGTTTGCTAATAATTATTGGTTTTATTTTTTCTAGTGTCCTGATACTTTTTCAAGTATGAGACTGATAAATAGGAGCACGTAGTTCGCCTCCTTATCGGACACCTGTTTTAAAATCAAATGCTTAGATATTTTACCTAAGGAGTTAACTTTTGATACGGTGTTGAATAATGCTTGTTTGATCAGCTCTGTTGTGCAAATGGTTCAAATGGCTCTAAGCACTATGGGACTTTACATCTGAGGTCATCAGTCCCCTAGACTTAGAACTACTTAAACCTAACTAACCTAAGGACAACACACACATCCATGCCCGAGGCAGGATTCGAACCTGCGACCGTAGCAGTAGTGCGGTTCCGGACTGAAGAGTTCTGTTGTTTTTATATCTACTTTTGGATATGTTGCAAAGTGTATGCCTATCTATCGAATCATATGCTAAGTCTAAAAAGGTGTTCACCGTTTGTCGACTTTATGGATTTGTAGGATGGTTTTGAGGCTGAAAATTTCTGCAAAAGATGTCCTTTTCCTGAATAAAACTAACATTGACTGATTATGTGGTCTATCTGTGCTTCAAATCTATTGAGTAAGACTTATGAAAAAATGTTGTAAGGAAGTGGTAGCAGGTAATTACTGATATCTCTTTTACCTTCATTCTTATGAAAACTGCGGATTAGGCACACTGCCATTCATCAAGGTATTTTTCCCTGAGTCAAATATCTTTTTTATTAGAACAATTGTTACTGTCTACGTACACTCTTTATTATTGCTATTATTGTTACCAAAGTTTTCCATTATGTTCTCATTCTGAAATTTCATTGTTCCACGTTTTGTCCAAATATATTATCTTCATAGACAACATTCCCGTATTTTAAAACATATTGCTTCATTCACATGGATATCCAGTTGAATAATAATTAAATAAATAAATAAGAAAAAACAGTTATTCAAGATGTTCAGAGCGTATATTAAACCAGGGTTCCTTTTTATTCTTTTTTTTTTTAAATCAGTATCACCCTTTTATCATGGTCTCATTCAGTAAGACCCAACGGAGAGGTTTGGAAACGAAAAGGAGACTTACGCAGAGTTTGGTAATCAGGAAGTGCACGAGTCCCAACAAACCGGCCAAATTCTGGAAATACTAGTAATTTCAACGGCAGCAACTATGTCGAGAGCTCGTTAACGACCTACGCCACTGAGGTGCTTATCAGGTCCCGGTTCTACGTAGTTCTAAGATGCTTTCGGAAGATGGCTGGCAGGAAGTGGAACGTTACAGCTCTTTGTTGAGTAATCCCACTGCTGATAAAGTTGCCTGTCGACTGCGACTATAGTCATCACATGATCACCTACTGATTTTAGCTCTCGGGCATACCTCGTAGTGAAACCGTGCGTGTTATCTATCCTCACACACATGTAAAACATTGCTATTGCTATTCATACCAGTTGCGTTGCAAATACTGATTTCTTCCTGACACAGCATTTCTTTCCTGTCTATTAATACGTTCTAAATCTCGATGTTCTGCCATTATATTTCAAAATGAAATTCTACTGATCTCAAAACTTACGGGCTTTAAACACTCCGATTTTGAAGATAGTATGAAATATTGGAGAACTTGACCCAAGTAACTGTGTCATGAAATTTATTTCCTGTGAAGTGTGCAAAAATTGTGAAATTGTCGGCAAAATCCATGCACGCAGTACACTAAAACCGCGAAGTGTCAATAGTAACTCTAAAATTTTTTTCTTGTTATATTAACAGATTTATCCATTGCTACTGTGGTTCTTTTTGGTTCATCAGATTCCTGACTCATAGCCTTGATACAATCAGTTATATTCTTTCACACACATTATAATGAATAAAATATTAACTGATAAAGTAGCGAGTTATTTGCATGTGGAATTAAAGATTTAAAGAACATATTATGGACAATTTCCAAATAATGCTAATTGAATTCTTTTCACGTAACTGGTATGGCATAAAAGACAATATAGCATATAAAGCTTTCTTGAAAACACTTATGATATCATATACGGAGACAAAGCAACCTACATAATTAACACAAAACAACCATGTGGACCCAGTATTTCTGAATTCATTGACAGAAAAATATGCACTGCCTTTGCTCCATTAATGTTTCAGCTATAAAAAGGCATGGAACCATGACAGTATGGGGGTTCTACCGATTGTGGACGCAACCTGGATGACCTACCTTATGTCGCTCCCCCTTGTCAATCTGTCATGACCTTTCCCTCCCCTCTCTCTTAGTATATAACTCCCACCCCCACCCCTGTGGGTCACAAAGGATACAGTAGGGTCTCTGCTAATTTATAACCCGCTCCTTGTCCCCCTGGCAGTCAGCTGAATTAATTAGGATAATTTATTACCCTGCTCTAACGAGATCCTTATCCCCTGGCAGACAACTGAATTAATTATGGCCCCACGAGTTCTTGTCTGTATTAAAACCCAACACTGGGGGCCACCCAAGATGGCCGAGATCACACCTCCTCCTCCCGTGCCGCTCTAGGCCAATTGCCTTGCATGTTAATGGCAGATAATTCAAAATTTGAGATGATGGGCTGTTGTCGTCTTGGTTGGGGATACTGCCACAGCCTGTATAGTTGTCAGATTTCCGCAGGATGGTGGAATTATGATGTCACAATCCAAGATGGTGGAAGAAGACTCCTTACCCTTGACAGTTCTAAAGAATTTCTCTCACTCCTCTCACTTCACGTTCAAGATCAAGGGGTCACAGGCCCTGGCACACAGCTCTACCTGACACCGTGATATACATGGTGTCCATAAAGTCCCTTTACAGCTTCAAAATTTTATTACAACAGAAGTTGTTGAAATATTTTAACAAAATTTCTTTTATTGTAATCACTGTTTAGTAAAGTATTCATATATACTAAAATTTTGTGTTTTAGATACTCTGTTGATGGAAGGAACTGAACCTCTATAAAATGGTAACTCGTCAAGAGTGTGTCCTGGTTTATTGAGAAAAAATCGGATGTTCGGGCTCAACGAAACATGAGAACGAATTATGGAAGAGATCCACCATCGCGTCCTTCAATCTGTGCATGGCACAAAAATTTATGGAGGCAGGGACAGTGTTGGATAAACGGAGGAGCGGGCGACCAAGAACATCCGAGGAAAACATCGATCGCGTTTTAAACGTCTTCACTCGTTCACCTACGAAGTCCATCCGCACTGCTGCCAGACAGTTGCAACTACCACGTTCAGCTGTGCATAAGGTCCTCCACAAGAACTTACGGTTGTACGCTTACAAAGTGCAACAGTTACAGACACTTAGGCAAATGAAAAGCCAAAACGGACAGAGTTTGCACTCAATGTGCTGGAACGCCTTTCGGAGGATGAAGCATTCCCCAAGCGAGTTTGTTTCAGTGACGAGGCAACTTTTCATATTTCTGAGACATGAAACAGACACAGTGTGAGAATCTGGGGAGCTGAACACCCCCATGTGACGAGGGAGCTTCACCGGGATAGTCCGAAAGTGAATGTGTGGTGTGGAATCATGTGCAACCGAATAATTGGTCCATTTTTCTACAACAACAATCAATCTTCTTCAGTATAGAGTGCTACAAAGAGAATACCAGCGAAGTGAGTAGCGTTGACGCTGCTATCGAAGTCGCTAACCTTGAAGCTGCTATGGAACTGGGCCTATGTTCCCTTCACATAGAGACTGCTGCTGTCGCGTTGTCGTCCTGGAGGGACGTGTGCGATTGGCTGACTTCTTCTCACAGCCGTCTCTTCTCTTTCGTTCCCGACTGGCGTGCCGGCGCTTGAGTTTACGCCGTAACAGTTATAACATGATACAATAGGGCGAAGATATTTCGCACACCTGTGGTTTGTCCAGTATTATTTGAACAAGGATAAAGAGGATGGGGTACTAGCGCATTTGTTTGTATGAGAGACTTTTTCTCAACGAAGTTCATCTATCCTATGTAAAAATAACACTGTGGAGGTGTTGGGCTGCATTTTTAAACAAAGTACACCTTTGCTATATAACAATTACACAAGGTTTCCAAACGTTTTCTCTGACAGCATTACGATACTATGATGAAACAACTTGTTTGTACTGAAGGTTAATAAAAATTTTAAAAATGAGAAAAGTTTGTTTTATTCAGTGTTTACTTCAGTTTTAAATCATAACTAATAAACAAATAACACATAAATCATAATAAAAAAAATTGCATCGTCAAAAGTCAAGAAAACGCGATGTTATTCATAGTGTTTAGTGGAGCACTTATTCACTTCCCACAGAACATTAGCATTAGGCGGAACACCAGTATTATGCGGAATACAGTTTGGGAAACCCTAGGCTATACAAACTCTGTACCAAAAATCAGATTAATAATACAGGTTTCACCCATCAGTTGTGGGTTGTGTAGTAAGTTTCCTCATTTCAGTTAGGAATAACTATGGATTCCTTAGTATATTTTTATTCTAATTAACATAAAGTTTTGAAACAACTACGACACAAAGATAGGAAGCATACCACTCAGTTCCTGTCACAATGCAACAGTACCATTCCATTAGCTAGAAAGCTGTATCTGCCTCAACCCCTCACTAACCATGTAGGGCGCTATCACAATGAGAAAACCACTAAACTACATTCTGAATTCACAGCCAAACGAGATATCCAATCACAGCTTCATAAACGCAATGCACACACACACGCCACTTAAATGGACTACACCAAAGCCAGAGGAAAAAGTGTTCTTGCAAATTCACCATTAACTCTATATAAAGATCAATTATTAATTACAAATTTGCATGTGTTTATAAACTGAAGTATAGGCAACAGAACAAAGGAGCACATCACACATCGAAAACATGATGTATAAACGGAATAATACACAGAAAACGCTCTTGAAAACTGGAATCATTTCCCAAAATGTTTCGTGTAAGGAATAAATAAAAAGTAATTCGTGAATGGCTGTAGAAAAAAGTTATTTTGTAAACAAACCCATTACTTCATTCCGAAGATAGAACAAAGTCTCACTGATTTACGAATTGTAGATTGAAGCCTCTTGGATGTAGCCAAATTCTGACTAAGTCTTAATATGGTAACTTGCTGACAGGAGGTAATGCAGGGGCTAGATTGTCGTGGTTCAATGATTATCTCTACGATCAAGGCAACAGCAAAGAGAAGAAGCTCATAAAATGCAGATATTTGACAAATGGTAAGTGCCCGAGTAACCCTGGGAAGTCGCAGGTGGCACCAGAAATAACAAACGCTTCTCTTGGAAAACTTCTAGCGTGGCATGCTCTACTTTCGTAAAAAAGAAATAAATTGTCACTCAGTCCCCTGTTTGACTAGAGGACTTCCAATTATCGTCGGAAGCTGCTAACGACGCTTCCTTGCGGTACTTGAAGAACAAGCACACAATACGTGATGACGTTTGCATGTCTGCAACATTATCGCCCACACAGAAGAGTATACTCCAACAAAGAAACGGATTTGCAGTAATAAGGACGTTATTTACTGAGTCAACAATCTGAGATTTCGGGGCGTCATCGCTCGCGACTTTACTCATCCTTGAGCGTCATAAACCAGTTAGCACTCTCTTCGTCACACGCAGCGAAGTTTGCTGTGTCCTACAGATCACACGCTGTTACTGCACTATTCACGTCAAAATTATTAATGCGATTTCGATCAGACACATACACTCGCGTCGACAAGTTAATAGATATTCGAGAGTCTCGAAAATACAATGCGTTATGCGAAACTGTGCGAACTAAATGACGTCAGGGCAATACGAAATCATGTAACACTCATCGGTAATAAGTTATTATTAAGTATTTGCCATGCGGCAAAATAAGATCTACGAGCTACAAATTACAAATTTTACAGAAGAAAAAAATTGCAATTTGTTTAAGTGGTCAATGACAGCTGTAAGATATTTGAGGAAGTTCACTGTCTGTAAAACAGTTTCAATTGCTTTTTATTTGTTATTTAGCAACCGATTTCCGTCTATATTGGACTGTCTTCAGACTATGTAAAAAGTTTTATATATCCTGAATATGGTCCGATATAGGCCAAAATCGGTTACTCAATAACAAGTAAAAAACAACTTCAGCGGTTGTACATTCAATGAAATTTCTCAAAACATTGCAAATCATAAATTTTAAAAAGAAGAATAACATCAGAAATTCAACAAAAAAGTTATAAAATACGGAACCGTATTCCTTATATACACTCCCGGAAATTGAAACAAGAACACCGTGAATTCATTGTCCCAGGAAGGGGAAACTTTATTGACACATTCCTGGGGTCAGATACATCACATGATCACACTGACAGAACCACAGGCACATAGACACAGGCAACAGAGCATGCACAATGTCGGCACTAGTACAGTGTATATCCACCTTTCGCAGCAATGCAGGCTGCTATTCTCCCATGGAGACGATCGTAGAGATGCTGGATGTAGTCCTGTGGAACGGCTTGCCATGCCATTTCCACCTGGCGCCTCAGTTGGACCAGCGTTCGTGCTGGACGTGCAGACCGCGTGAGACGACGCTTCATCCAGTACCAAACATGCTCAATGGGGGACAAATCCGGAGATCTTGCTGGCCAGGGTAGTTGACTTACACCTTCTAGAGCACGTTGGGTGGCACGGGATACATGCGGACGTGCATTGTCCTGTTGGAACAGCAAGTTCCCTTGCCGGTCTAGGAATGGTAGAACGATGGGTTCGATGACGGTTTGGATGTACCGTGCACTATTCAGTGTCCCCTCGACGATCACCAGTGGTGTACGGCCAGTGTAGGAGATCGCTCCCCACACCATGATGCCGGGTGTTGGCCCTGTGTGCCTCGGTCGTATGCAGTCCTGATTGTGGCGCTCACCTGCACGGCGCCAAACACGCATACGACCATCATTGGCACCAAGGCAGAAGCGACTCTCATCGCTGAAGACGACACGTCTCCATTCGTCCCTCCATTCACGCCTGTCGCGACACCACTGGAGGCGGGCTGCACGATGTTGGGGCGTGAGCGGAAGACGGCCTAACGGTGTGCGGGACCGTAGCCCAGCTTCATGGAGACGGTTGCGAATGGTCCTCGCCGATACCCCAGGAGCAACAGTGTCCCTAATTTGCTGGGAAGTGGCGGTGCGGTCCCCTACGGCACTGCGTAGGATCCTACGGTCTTGGCGTGCATCCGTGCGTCGCTGCGGTCCGGTCCCAGGTCGACGGGCACGTGCACCTTCCGCCGACCACTGGCGACAACATCGATGTACTGTGGAGACCTCACGCCCCACGTGTTGAGCAATTCGGCGGTACGTCCACCCGGCCTCCCGCATGCCCACTATACGCCCTCGCTCAAAGTCCGTCAACTGCACATACGGTTCACGTCCACGCTGTCGCGGCATGCTACCAGTGTTAAAGACTGCTATGGAGCTCCGTATGCCACGGCAAACTGTCTGACACTGACGGCGGCGGTGCACAAATGCTGCGCAGCTAGCGCCATTCGACGGCCAACACCGCGGTTCCTGGTGTGTCCGCTGTGCCGTGAGTGTGATCATTGCTTGTACAGCCCTCTCGCAGTGTCCGGAGCAAGTATGGTGGGTCTGACACACCGGTGTCAATGTGTTCTTTTTTCCATTTCCAGCAGTGTATTAATATTCCATAGCCAGGTAACACCTTCAGCTATAGATCCAGGACATTATCCCTTTGCTGTCTCTGACAGAATTACAATGTCATCGGCGAACCTCAAAGTTTCCTGTTTCTTCTCCATGGATTTTAATACCTACTCCAAATTTTTCTTTTTTTTCCTTCACTGCTTGCTCAATATACAGGTTGAACAACATCGGGGAGAGGCTACAACCGTCTCTCACTCCCTTCCCAACCACAGCTTCCCTTTCGTGTCCCTCGACTATTATAACTGCCATCTGGTTTCTGTACAAATTGTAAATAGCCTTTCGCTCCCTGTATTTTACACCTGCCACCTTCAGAATTTGAAAGAGAGTATGCCAGTCAACGTTGTCAAAAGCTTTGTCTACGTCTACAAATGCTAGAAACGTAGGTTTGCCTTTCCTTAATCTTTCTTCTAAGATAAGTCGTAGGTTCAGTATTGCCTCACGTGTTCCAACATTCTACGGAATCCAAACTGATCTCCCGCGAGGTCGGCTTCTACTAGTTTTTCCATTCATCTGTAAAGAATTCGCGTTAGTATTTTGAAGCCGTGACTTATTAAACTGATAGTTCGGTAACTTTAGCATCTGTCAACACCTGCTTTCTTTGGGATTGGAATTATTACATTCTTCTTGAAGTCTGAGGGTATTTCGCCTGTTTCATACATCTTGCTCACCAGATGGTAGAGTTTCGTCAGGACTTGCTCTCCCAAGGCTGTCAGTAGTTCTAATGGAATGTTGTCTACTCCCGGGGCCTTGTTTCGACTCAGGTCTTTCAGTGCTCTGTCAAACTCTTCACGCAGTATCGTATCTCCCATTTCATCCTCATCTACATCCTCTTCCATTTCCGTAATATTGTCCCCAAGTACATCGCCCGTGTATAGACCCTCTATATACTCCTTCCACCTTTCTGCTTTCCCTTCTTTGCTTAGAACTGGGTTTCCATCTGAGCTCTTGATATTCGTACAAGTGGTTCTCTTTTCTCCAAAGGTCTCTTTAATTTTCCTGTAGGCAGTATCTATCTTACCTCTGGTGAAATAAGCCTCTACATTTGTCCTCTAGCCATCCCTGCTTAGCCATTTTGCACCTCCTGTCGATCTAACTTTTAAGACGTTTGTATTCCTTTTTGCCTGCTTCATTTACTGCATTTTTATATTTTCTCCTTTCATCAATTAAGTTCAATATTTCTTCTGTTACCCAAGGATTTCTAGTAGCCCTCATCTTTTTGCCTACTTTATCCTCTGCTGCCTTTACTACTTCATCCCTCAAAGCTACCCATTCTTCTTCTACTGTATTAATTTCCCCCATTCCTGTCAATTGTTTCGTTATGCTGTCCCTGAAACTCTGTACAACCTCTGGTTTAGCCAGTTTATCCAAGTCCCATATCCTTAAATTCCCACCTTTCTTGCAGTTTCTTCAGTTTTAATCCACAGTTCATAACCAATAGATTGTGCAAATGTCTTACAACTTAAAATCTGGTTCCTAAATCTCTGTCTTACCATTATATAATCTATCTGAAACCTGTCAGTATCTCCAGGCTTCTTTCATGTATACAACCTTCTTTTATGATTCTTGAACCAAGTGTTAGCTATGATTAAGTTGTGATCTGTGCAAAATTCTACCAGGCAGCTTCCTCTCTCATTTCTTCCCCCCAATCCATATTCACCTACTACGTTTCCTTCTCTCCCTTTTCCTACTACCGAATTCCAGTCACCCATTCCCTTCACTATCTGAAAAATTTCTTTTATTTCATCAAACATTTCTTCAATTTCTTCGTCATCTGCAGAGCTAGTTGGCATATAAACTTGTACTACTGCAGTAGACGTGGGCCTCGTGTCTATCTTGGCCACAATAATGCGTTCACTATGCTGTTTGTAGTAGTTTACCCGCACTCCTATTTTTTTTATTCATTATTAAACCTACTCCTGCATTACCCCTATTTGATTTTGTATTTATAACCCCGTATTCACCTGGCCAAAAGTCTTGTTCTTCCTGCCACCGAACTTCACAATTCCCACTGTATCTACCTTTAACCTATCCATTTCCCTTTCTAAATTTTCTAACCTACCTGTCCGATTAAGGGATCTGGCATTCCACGCTCCGATCCGTAGAACGCCAGTTTTCTTTCTCCTGATAACGACGTCCTCTTGAGTAGTCCCCGCCCGGAGATCCGAATAGGGGACTATTTTACCTCCGGAATATTTTACCCAAGAGGACATCATCATCATTTAACCATACAGCAAAGCTGCATGCCGTCGGGGAAAAATTACGGCTGTAGTTTCCCCTTGCTTTCAGCCGTTCGCAGTACCAGCACAACGGCTAGTGTTACAAGGCCAGGGCAGTCAATCATTCAGACTATTGCCCCTGCAACTACTGAAAAGGCTGTTGCCCCTCTTCAGGAACCACAAGTTTGTCTGGCCTCTCAACAGATACCCCTCCGTTGTGGTTGCACCAACGGTACGGCTATCTGTATCGCTGCGGCACGCAAGCCTCCCAACCAACGGCAAGGTCCATGGTTCGATGTACATCTAATTTGTTGACGTGCTTGCGCCTGCACCATACTGCTGCGCAATATTTTCAGTAGAGTACACTACGGATTTTGCAAGGGTGTGTAGAATATCTGCTGGCGCTCCCCAGACTGTTCCTCCCACTACCCTTATTCTGTTGTTCCTGACCTTTAATTTTTATCTAGTAAGCTATAAGTATGAAACCACTTCGTACGCCCATTCGTTTCCATGTAGGAAGAGCTCTTGGGTGTTGAGGTTCAGTTTCAGGAGGATGTGAAAACTAAACTATAAACTGTCCAGTCACCTTAATGTGACGACCTGTCAAAATCCTGAATAGCCATTTTATGTAACGCGGACCACTGCGAGACGTGCAGGAAGGGAGTCAACGAGTTTCTGGAAGGTACCGAAAGGGATGTGAAGCCATGCGCACTCCAGTGCCGTGGCCAGCTGCGCGAGGTTTCTCGATTGATGATCCATGGCGCGAACAGCCCGATAGAAGCGGGCTACAGATTCTCGATTTGATTGAAATCTGGGGAGTTCGGTGGCCATAGGAGTAAGATAAACTCATCTTGGTGCTCTTTGAACAACGCCCGTACACTGCGAGCTGTGTAACACATTGCATTGTCCTACTGGTAGAGGCCATCGTGCCGAGGAAAAACATAGCCCGTGAAGGGGTGGACTTGGTCTCCAAGGATAGACGCATACTTGTGTTGACCCATTGTGCCTTGCAGAATGAGATCACCCAGAGAATGCCACGAAACATTCCCCAAACCGTAACGCTCCCTCCTCCCGTCTGGACCCTCCCGGCTATTTCACGTCGTAAACGCATAAAACGTGATTTATCTAAAAAAGCCATGTGTCGCCACTCAGTGGACGTCCAGTTCCGGTACTGGCGTGAAAATTCCAACCTTCGTCACCGATGAGAAGCAATCAGCATGGCTGCATGAGCTGGACGTCTGCTGCGAAAACACATAAGCAGAAAAGTTCGCTGAACGGTTGTTAAGGAGACACTATTGGTAGTCTCTTGGTTCATCTGGGCACTCTGTTGCTCAACAGTTGCATTTGTATTCGCCGGTATACATCTCCGCAGCCGTCGTTCACCCCTGTTGTCTGTGGCCAGTGGTGTATCACAGTTGCCTTGGCTTCGGTTTCGGATGGTGCCATTTTGCCAAGCGCGGTATACTTTACCCACGGCAACATATGAACAATTTGTAAGGTTTGCCGTTTCGGAATTTTTTTCCAACCTTGGCCCAAAAGCCTATGATAATGCCCTTTTGGACGTCAGATAAATCGTTCCGTTTTCGCATCACGCAACAACTGCAATATTTTTCGCGTACCCCCGACATGCTTTTTATACCCTCCACTGCGAGTGGCGCCAGCTGCCGTCTGTGAGTGGTTATTACACGTTGACGTCGAACATAGGCGGTGGTCACACTAATGTGAGTGGACCGTGTATCAGGGAGAAGATAGACCACGTGCTGAAAACCAGATCAAGGGTTATTACGAGGGCGTGCTGAAAACTAATGCCTCCGAATTTTTATATAAAAACCCTTAAAGCTTTTTAATTAAAACAAACCTTATTATTATTCTGGCAACGGCCTTGGCACAGTGGATACACCGGTTCCCGTGAGATCACCGAAGTTAAGCGCTGTCGGGCGTGGCCGGCACCTGGGTGGGTGACCATCCAAGCCGCCATGCGCTGTTGCCATTTATCGGGGTGCACTCAGCCTCGTGATGCCAATTGAGGAGCTATCGACCGATTAGTAGAGGCTCCGGTCAAAGAAAACCATCATAACGATCGGGACAGCGGTCTGCTGACCACACGCCCCTCCTATCTGCATCCTCATCTGAGGATGACACGGCGGTCGGATGGTCCCGGTGGGCCACTTGTGGCCTGAAGACGGAGTGCTTTATTATGATTCTAATGTGTATTCTTCATGTCTTCATATTTATTACTCAACATAACCGCCCTGGCGACGAACACATTTCTCCTAACGAGAGACCAGTTTGTTAATATTGTCGCTGTAGAATGTTTGACTTTGGTGGTGAAGCACAACCTCACCTAAGCTTCCACCGCTTCATCACTATCAAAGTGAAGTCCTAGAATCTGTTCTTTAAGTTTTGCAAACAGCTGAAAATCGGATCGAACCAAGTCAGGGTTGTGTGGAGGATGATCGATGACAGAACCCAAGGTGTCGGTTCGTTGCAGATGTCGTAGCGCCCGTGTGTTGTCTGGCATCGTGATGTTGAAGGAGAGGGCGTCTCATGTGTGGACGAGCTCTTCGAATTCGACACTCGATTACAGCACGTTCTTTCTCACACGCCGACATAGTTACTTCTACACATGGCCACGCTACACACTACAATCCGGAGCCCTATTGCGACAGAGGGCTGGAAATATGTAAACATAAAGAATAAAGATGTAAAATGTTAATAATATTTGTTTCATTTAAAAAGCTTTACGAGGTTTCGCATGAAAAATTCTGTGGCATTACTTTTCAGCACGCTCTGGTATCTTGCTTTAAGCGGCCCTAGCCGTACAAGCAGGTTTCCGAACTAGGGACCTCACGACGTCTTGGGTTGTATCTCTTCCGTCGATCTGTATGTAATCGCCTTCGAGAGGTTCTATGCGTGAATGGCTACCTGTTCTATGCTTTCACTTTACACTTAAGTACTTCATGGTTCGGGGAGTGTGATGCCTTGCCCACCGTATGTAGACCCAGTAAAAGTGGCGTTCGCGGCTAAATTACGGCTCATCCTGTTGGTAATTGAAGTCATCAGCTCATCTGGTGCACTCCTATGACTTTCTTCAACGCTACCAATTTAGTGTTTTGTTGTGTTCTTCCCAGTATAAACATTCAGTTACTGTGATAAATATGTCTCTCAGCCTAGTCACATAGCGTTTTAAACACATTAAATTGTTTCATTAAGGGTCACGACTGCAATGTAGTTTCATCGGGCACTTCACGGAAAAACAGAACATCACGTCAGTGCTTCCCTTCTGGTTTCGCGAACTGCCGGCCAGCATGAGAGTGAAAATTCAGAATATCGAAAAAGACCTCGATATCTACTGTCACACTCCAACGGACTGTAGGTGTTGTGCACCTAGTACACATTTTTGTGCATATTTTCTACTATTACGTCTAAATTTTACTTATTAACGCGATTTTTGCACCATCTGGAAGATTCCATTATTTTTAAATATATCCACGAGAATATGATGTTCCGTACTATATTCTTGAACGCAAACAGAAACTAATTTTAAAATGGGTTAATTATTGAAAATTTTCCCTGTCACTCTAATTACCCATATAGGCATCTGCCATTCCATCTTGGACTCGAAGGTGTGTCACTTTTTCGCCAATAATAAAAATGAAAGTATATTTGCTCCACTTAACAATCTATGCATGTCATAGCCGCTCTTTAGAATTTGAACTCCGCTCTTCCCGAGAACAAATCCTATCTGTTAATCACTTGGCCGCTCACGAGGTAGCATGTGTTTAGTAGTACCCGCTAGCAAATATGAGTAACGGAATTATTACTGAGGCTATTACAGGAATTATATTATGCCCCAACTTCAGCTGAGTAAATGTCATGTTCAAAAGCTTTGATTACACCAGCTGTTTCTGTGTTACAAAAGGGAGATTAGAGTGAGAATCAATGTACGTCTTGCAGTACTGTCCTAACACAAAAATCATGGGGCTTGCTGGTAGCTGTTGGCATTAATTTGCTATTGCTGGCCTGTTACTGCTGCAATCTCTTGCTGAAAGGTCAAGAAAGGTACTTACACAGCGCTCCGCCGAGTATCTGAGATATCGAGGGTAATTACTTAAATACAACTACCGACCGTCTCTAGAGGACAATTTTAGCTGCAGAGCATGAAATTACTTCACAATTAGTGCTATGATGTCATGATCAAACAAGCCGGTATATTCTTTGTAATCAGAGTTAATTTACATCACAATATACTCTCGCATGGTTTCCACAACCACGCGTTAAAGTTTCGCTTAAGACAAACTGCGTAAACCAAAGTATTAAAAGCAGATGAAAACACAGAGACTTCGTATATTTTTGTAATGCTCAAACATATGATTTTTCTCGACTTTAACACTCTCAGATTTTTACAAGTGTGAATGCTTCTGCCAAATGAAAGAGCATTACTCTTCAACATTTCATTTTATTTCCTTTTTTACGTTGAATCTCGAGCCGACAAGAAGGAGATCATTGCAAACTAAATATAATTTTTTACCGGTAGATCACATTATTATGACTAAATGGTACAACGTCTTGCCCATGAAGAAGCCCATGTGTCAATAGTTGGCGTCTTGTCTTGCATGTATGACGCTTTGCAGCTTGCAAATATTGAAAATGTGAGGCTTCTTATATATAAGGGTTTCTTAACGCATGCCAAACGCGTTTGCTGATAACATTCAAATAATTATCTAATTGTATTACAGTGTAATAAGCATATACATTTGCATATTGCGTAATTACCATTTTTTGTTTGCTTATTTGTTTAATTTTTATTCCAATGGTCATCGCTGTCAGTGCCGTCAATAACAGTTATTATTATTATTATAACTGTACAGCACAAGAATATGAGCGACAGTCGTGTGCACAAGGACCACTCTTTTCTGTCCCGCGTAATAGCGGCTGTTTATCACAACTACAAAAAAAAAAAAGGGGGGACAAATGAAGGCTCTCGAGACAGTTACAACAGCATTTGTGATGTCACGTGTTTGTGTTTCGAGATTGAGAAAACGGCACCATGACGAATAATCGACGCGTGCGCTGTCGAACACGGAGTGCTACTGATGTAAGAGGTGAACGTCACCTACGAACGTACGTGAGGACACGCTACGCGTACAGCGTAACAACAGACCGTCGAAAGAAACCAAGAGGCTACCACTGGCGTGCACCTCAAACGACAGCTACGATGCTTCCTGCATATCGGTCTCCAACCAAATGCACATAATCTTAATCTCTGGTACACGGTAAAACCGCAATTGGTACTCCGATGACTGGTAGGAAACTGCCCCATCCAAAAGTTCAAGTTGTACGTCGTCGGACCGTTGGACTTTGGCGTGTATGTGAGAAACATTGTAGGAAAAATACTTTTTAGCTTATGCTGCAGCAACACAACATCGTAAACTAACCTTCCATTTTTACGAATGTTTGTAAATAAGGTCCTGCTATTCAAAAAATTCATTATTGAAATTGTACTCCAACACACGCCAAAACTTTAAAAAAAATGTGATATATACATATAATCACTTACGTAGGTTGGGTGTTTTAGGTTTGTATTTGTTTGTCTACTACAATGTATGATGTTACTTAATATGTTATCAGGGTTTTCAGAGAGTAGACAGGTTCCTGTCCTGCGGTGGTCGTAGACTCTTTTCTGTGCGGGCCCAGTAGATTTTTGCCATCAGACGATTTCATTTCGTTTATTTCGGCTGGTCGTTCAGGTATTTGAAGACACTTGTTTTTGACGAGTGAGTTCACTGAATAGCACTTTTTACTGGCATCGCGGAGTCTTTTGCACACACGCAACCACTGGCTGTTTCATATGCGATAAGTACGACATGTGCAACAGGAACACCAGAAGCAAAACACTAACACAATTGGAACGCCTGGTGTGAGTTGAACGTTGACCGACATGAGTGAGCGATTGGTATATTACTCATCTCAGGAACGAGTCCCTCGGATACAAACACAGTGCGGCCCTTCCTTGACACAACATGAGGTGTCAGGGCAGCTAGTCAAAGTCTACGTCTAGGACGTCGCAACAAGACTCGTACTAGAAGGCGCGGTCTACTAACTTTCGAGTAAAAAGAAAGGAAGGAAGATTAGTGTTCAAACACCTCGTCGACATCGAGGTCATTAGAGACGGAGCACAAGCTCGGAATGTTTCATGAATGGGGAAGGAAATCGGCCATGCCCTTTAGAAGGTATCATCCCGGTATTTGCCTGGAGCGATTTAGGGAAATCATGGAAAACCTAAATGTGGATGGCCGGACTAAGACTTGAACCGTCAGCCTTCCGTTTGCGAGTCCAGTGTGCTAAGCACTCTGTCACCGCGCTAACTCCCGTGTATTCGTTCTAATTCCAGGACTCCTTGGTGTCTATGAATCACTGCTATCGAATTTTGTCATGGCTTCATCAAGAAGGCCATTGCCTTTTCTTTTCCATAATTATTTCGATGCTGACAGGATGTAGACTTTACTCTGGTCTCTCTTCTTCATCCGTACAGACTCGATTCTAGTATTATCTGGGACTGTCCGTGGTGTTAGATTGTATGCGATTATGAAAAACGAAAGTTTTAGAAACTGAACTCAAATTTCATAGAGACCAGCTTCAAATTCTGGTCCGACTCTTTTCATTTGGTTAAATCATCACTTCCGTACACCATTCTGGGTGAATATTTCAAAACTAAGGCTCTAGCTGTTTCCTGTGGTAATGCTTCATATTTGATGACATCATGTCGGCGTGTCGTGAAATAAAAGTCAAAAGTAAAATGTAGTAAGTCTCATGAATTTACTTTCAAGTTTTGGCTTTCGAGGGAACAACAACCGACAAAGTATAAATGTTTGGTAAATCTGACGCAACAGCATGGTCGCGTCATCTAAACGCACTTCTGTTACTACGGCTGTTGCGAATCAGTAGTTAGTATTCGGAAGGGAACACGCTCTTACAAAAGGCTTGTGGCAATGGTCCTGCCGACCTGAAAAAGCTTCTCACTGAATATGCATTACGGTGCTCGGTTAAATATTCTCGACGTTCATTACAAGAAAAGTGGCTGCTAGCCTCTAAGCTCTTCAGACTGTAATAAACACCGTAACAGAAACTATATTACTATAACGAAAAATCGATTTTCGTCTTGCATGACTGAAATTTTTCTAAATATGACAGATCGTTTGGTATATTTTTGTAACGACGTGAGTTCGAACAAATTACATGCACGAGGTCACTACTGCTGCAAGAGTTTCCAAATTTACATGACGTCAACGCAGAAAATGTTGTATCCCAAAAACTATGTGTATTTTCAAGATGCCCGGACAAGATCTGTCTTCTTAAAGTGAAATACGGATATGCCGAAGCTATACAGAATTTATCATCTAGTGACACAATTTGAGATTAATCTCGTCGTGCTTAAACCAAACTAAATGAAACAAATATGGATAAATAAATCGTGTTAAACAATAAACTCAGAAAGTAAGAAGCATCAGTATCCGCTGCTTTAAGAAATCTATGTCAAAACCACAATTGACACACAATTTGTACGTAGGAAAGGTTCGGACTGATGCTTTTGGTGCCGTTTTTGCAGAGAAACACAAAAGCACGACTTATTTAAATACTGAATTATCTGGTTTTCGTATGTATGTATGTAAGTGTTTGTGTGTGTGTGTGTGTGTGTGTGTGTGTGTGTGTGTGTGTGTTTCTTCCCCCTGCCGAGGACATCCTAAAGAAAGGCCAGAGGACGTGGGGGCGAGGGAGTCAACACATATCCTAAATATATCCTCCGCTGACGGGGGACGAAAGGTTGATGTTTTCAGTGCATGGGACCACGCCATAATAGTCTGAAAATTTTAATACGATTAGCTGTTCCGGCCGTGAGAGTCAGTATCTTATAGTTTTGTCTCAGTAAAGTATTTTTCAGAAATAGCGGATTGTTATGCTCCGTCCTCTGCAGTAACATTTGCTCGTACTTGACAGCGTGCATTCTTAAACAGAAGCCGGCCGCAGTGGCCGTGCGGTTATAGGCGCTACAGTCTGGAACCGCAGTCGCAGGTTCGAATCCTGCCTCGGGCATGGATGTGTGTGATGTCCTTAGGTTAGTTAGGTTTAAGTAGTTCTAAGTTCTAGGGGACTGATGACCACAGTAGTTCAGTCCCATAGTGCTCAGAGCCATTTGAACCATCCTAAACAGAAACTAATTTCTGTTGATAAAAGTACCAGTTTTTAATGGAGAGCAGTAATTTAATTTATTTCATCGAAAAACTCATGCAATGAAAGAAAAACATTTTAAAAATGGTTGCCTTCCCGCTATCTTGCTTACATCTGAATTTATTGGCAGCATGAACATTGGCTAGTATTTTGGCCTCCTCTTGACGGCTGAGGGTATTTCACCTGTGTTACATGAGGCAGTCAAATGAAAACGAGGCAGATGGTAAAAAGAAAGTAAACTCTTTATTATCTACGATAATGATCGAAGCAGACGAAATGAATTAAAATTTGTGCTGCGGCCGAGACTCGAACCCGGATCTTCTTGCTTGCTTGCAAGAAGACCCGGGTTAGAGTCCCGGCCGCAGCACAAATTTTAATTCATTTCGTCTGCTTCGATCGTTATCGTAGATAATGAAAAGAGACTTAAATGTCTCAGGGAAACATTTAATTACAAGATCTTTTTTAAGAAACTCTTTAGTATTTGAAAAGTAATAAAGTAATCGCCAGAAATGTTGATAAAATTATGCCACTCTGAGACCAATAAATTTATCTTACTGTGAGACAAGACGGTCAAAGCCTTCCCGGAAAAATGTTTGCGACTGCCTGCGTAACCACGATTGTACCCAGGCGTGCACCTCTTCATCCGAAGCAAATCGACGGCTACTAATGTCTTTCTTCAGGGCACCAAAAATACGGAAATCGCATGGTGCCAAGGTTGTTTCGACTACGTTGCAGAAGTCTCTCAGGGAAGCTGTTACACATTCTCCAAACAGTGCCGATCTCGCCCCATGCGATTTCCATATTTTAGATACCCCGAAGAAAGACATTCGTGGCCATCGATATGCTTCGGACGAAGAGGTGCACACCTGGGTACAATCGTGGTTCCATAGGCAACTGCAAATATTTTTCCATGAAGGCATTGGCCGTCTTGTCCCACCTTGGGATATATGTATTAACAGTTATGACGATTACTTTTCAAATACTTAAAAGTTTACTTACATTTTTCCCATATGTCTCGTTTTCATTTAACTGCCCCTTATATACATCTCTTTTGCACCAGGTGTAATATACGTCTTTATAATTTTATAATTGTGGTCCTAAAGTTTAGGCTCTACGGTTTTCGGACACGATAAATACACTCACGTAAATCACACTGAATTTGTCTCGGATGTGAGTGACGCCACATTTGAGTTTACACGCATGTCCGAGACTGAACTCGAAATTGTAACCATGCCTCCGCTTTAAAAGGCAACAAAGCTACTGAGAGAGTACATTCGTGTTTTCAATCCAAATTTTCGCTTATAGTGCGGCGACATTGATAATGAATTGTTGACTACTGCCTTGAATTCAGGTAGAAGACTTCTGTCCTGTTCGCAGCCAGTCGCAAACAAAGCAAGTGGTCGCCACAGCAAAAAGGCACTAATACCAGCCCGGCGGCATCGGCTCTACCACAAAGTCTGTGAAAGGCAAAAAACTGGCATCCGTTGGAACCGCAGTGCTGCTCTACTGTTTTGCCACTGAAACCGTTTTGTGTCTTGTGTAACAGGTGGACAAAGTAAACGGTTTCTTTCAGAGATCTATACACCAGTTTAAATTCTATTTAGGACGTAATTCTTACTTCGTGAATTGAGGACTGGAAAGTAAATACCTTGTACTTTCCTTACACAAAAAGCATGATTCACTTGATGTGGGGTATTTTGACTTGCGTGTGATGCATTGTTCTCGTTATCATTATGCACACTTGAGACTGTTTACAGATACCAGCCAGCGATACGCTATGAATGGCAAAAAAGTTTTCCAGTTGTATGAAATAACATGGAAATAATAAGTCTTAATGTCAGGCAGGCTAATCATATTCACACGAAAAATTAGGACGTAACGGTAACAGAACGGTAACAGAACAGAACTGCAGGTAAATACACATATTCTTTTTTCACTCTCTTCCCGTCATGAGAGTGAAGCGCAAATTAGTAGAAGTAGCATTCAATTACACGACACTATTCATTCTAAATTTCGCGCTTTAGGAATGGTATGATGAAAAATTGGACTATTTGTACACGCTCGACAACATAATATGGTCGCTGTTTAAAGGTAGTGATCCTACTGTTACAGTTTCCTAACTGAGATAAATAATCATTCACAACGTGTTTCATCAGAAAATATATTTAGTGTTCGTAATTTCAGAAAACAAATTCTAACACTTTAAGGACACAATTTTTTGTTCAAAACGGTGCGTGAATCATTATTTTTCGACGTAAAACTAGATTTGTGGTATTATCAACTTTTAATCGTCAATGAAGTTTGATGTTTTTACATTAATTGTGGTGCGACAGGACAATCTCAGTACGGTAAAGCATATATTTATTGTTTCAATTCTGTAGATAGTGCTTGTGCGTTCATACACCATGTTCCACCTGCGACATTTTTCTTTGTATTTTACATGTAATATTTCTGATATTGTAAGAGTAAAAACACATAAGATATTTAAAAAGGTCTTCGAGGCATTTTAGGGGCCGTAAGAGGGTATAAAATAAGAGTAAGATTCGACTAGGAACCAGTGTCTCTCAATATTATCCTGAATCAATAAAGGTCTATTGCAAAGACATAATCTACATGTTTGACTACATGCCAAATGTTATTGGCCAGTACACAATATACGCACTGGGTACAGTTATTTGTTTGCGTAAACACAAGTTCTTCGAACAGAAACCCACCTCAGGCACCGCATTATCGAAAATAACATTGGCGAATTCATCCGAATATTGCGCGCGTTCGAGAAAGCACGTCAGATGCTGTGCGTGTTGTGGCTACTAATATATCCGCATCGTCCACTGGTGCCTCACATATTAAAGATTTGGTATGCCCTCAAAAGAAGCAGTCAAATCTGTTGCCACGTAAATGGACCTCATATCATGTATACAAACGAAGCAATGAAATGAAATGCACATCGAGGCCTCAATCAAAGATATTACTATGGACATGCCAATCACAGTGTATAGTCAGTCATTGCAGTCAACCTCATGATCACGACGGGGAATGCTAGGTTCATAATCCAATACTGCTCTGCCTTCTTTCATCTTTACATACCTCGAGTTCGCCGGTTACATTCCGATACACCATGTATAAATAAATAAGTATATTATGTTGCACTCTAGAGTTTTCGGTTACTGTTATTTGTATGCCAATCGAGATAAAATTCGTGTCTGAATAATATTTACGCTTCTATAAGGGAGTCTGATTACACAGATACCGTCTGTTTCAGAATATGATAAGTTGGCTGAAGACACTAAATAATAGATCCGTATATAAAGCCGTACAGTTTATTTACGACTACTGTCATTATATTGATGAAAACTGAGTTACAGTTAAATTCCATATCGGAGGGACAAAACTCCTATCTTTTGACGCATGTAACTCCTTAGTGTGGAATGTAACAGTGTTGTCGTTAGCCTTCGTATTCGTCTTCAGAGTGACTGTGGTAGCTTTGTCTGGCAATTCATGGGATTTCTGTGAATTTGATCCCATTCTGATCGCCGGTGCCAGACGAACGGGCGACTCCATCTCCAAACTAGAACAGAATTTGTATTTTCAATGGATATTCCGTGACTACTTGTATGCAGAGTAAACCGCCTCCACACGGGTCGGATCAGCTACGGTATTCAGCATCATGTGAACACTAAGAGTCGACAGTAGCTAACTTAGATTTATGAAAGTAGATCGTCTGTCCACAGTGCAGCAACCACTGACCACTTCAGTGCTGGAGAACAACAACGCTTGGAAGCCACGTCATCCGGGACACAAAAATCATCAAGAATGCAGAAACATCGACAGTTGGCTGCTGTAGCTACGGTAGCAGGTGTACTCGACAGACGATTAGTGGACGAATATGTTTAAAAGCTGGGTACTATTTGAGCGGTGGTGCTATCGACCATGCACGGATCCAAAAGGGAGAGGGGGGGGGGGATGCAATGGGATCATGACCCCGCTTCCAGAAATAAAGGACACGCCAGTAAAAGCGTTTATATTTTCACATATATGAATTTCCAAAATTCTCAGAAAGTATTCGGAGAATAAGTACCAGAAAAATGTTAATGAATCCCAGATAATTACACTATCTGATAAAAAGTAGCCAGACACTCTTATGTATTTCGAAACTGAGCATTAGCCAAACAAGAGACGGACCCGCCAGTATCAAATGGGGCGTGTCATTAAAGAAGAAGTAACAGCAGAATCGGTCGGACAGGAGTGTTCATAGATTTCTAACGTGGGCTAGTCATTGGTTATCATCTGCCCGAATCGACTCATGGTGATGTGATGATGAAGTGCAAAACACGAAAGAAATCAATGACTAAACCAAGACCAGGTGGACCTCATATACAGACAGACAGGGACCGTCAAGCATAGCGAAGATTGGTTCTAAAAAATGCGTGCGTGATGAGTTAAAAGGAATGGGATATAATGGCCGAGCAGCTCCTCATAGGGCACACATATCAGTAGTAAATGGGAAGCGACGCTGTAGGTGATGTAAATACTTACGCCACTAGAGTGTGGACGACGGTAAACCAGTGACTTGGAGTGATAATGGGAATCCGATGGAAGTGTTTGCATTTGCCGAATGCCTGAAGAACGTTGCCTGCCATCACGTGTAGTGGCGACAATAAAGTACGGGATAGATGGTGTTGCGGTATGGAGTGTTTTCCTACGACGTCATCCCGTAATTGGCCGTAAGAAATGGCTAAACGCGGAAAGATATGAATACATTTTACTGCATAGTGTACTGCGTACAGAAGAGGAATAGTTCGGAGACGACGACTGTGTCAACATGGCAATGCATCCTGTCATAAAACAGCGTTTGTGAGGCAATGCTTTGTGGACAATAACGTTCCTGAAATGGGCTGGCCTGCCCATAGTCCCGACCTGAACGCAGCGGAACACTTTTGGGATGAGTCAGATCGTCAACTTCGCTTCAGACTCCAACATCACTACCTTCCCTGGTTCGGCTCTTGAGAAAAATTCCGTAGCATATCTCAGGTCTAGCCCACTTAACTGAGTTTGCGGTTGCAAAAACCGTTCTAGACAGGTATAGATGTCAACTGATTGGCTGAGCTTTCCTGCTGCTCCTTCCCGCTACCCTCCGAAAAACTAAAAAGAATTCTAGTCCACAGGTAGCACCGCTAAACCACACGAAGCTGAGTAAGGCAAGGCAGAAAGGGAAATACCATCCTCTAAATAGGCTGACTTCCCGAACGTGGGCGGAAATAACTGAAAAAAAACACCCCCCTCCCCCCATTTACACTCACGCATAACCGTCATCTGCAACTTGTGTTCAAAATCGCAGTGCTCAGTGAAAAACTGACAGTGGCGAGTACACCCTTCTATTTTATAAGGGACAATCAAAAGGTGTCCGTTTGAGGACATTGTTGCAGCCTATATACAACGTAGCGCGAATATGTAAACATCGTTATGTAGGCAAGAGCTTAGCGTGGCATTCGTGTCTTTCCGACGTGTGTGCGGCAACTGCGGAAACGTGGACTACCTTGTCGTGATATGCGTCCAAACAGGACCCACGTCCTGACATTCTTTTCTTAGCTGCCTTGGATAAACACAGGTAGACATTCATTCGAGAATGAAAAATGTGTACGGGGCAACATGTCCGTCGAAAACCACCATTGTGTAATGATGCTCCAAGTTCCATGCTGGTCGTGATTCGACCCCATATTGCGAATGTGGTAATGCAGAAGTTCCGTCAAATCAAATGGGTGACACTCGAGCACCCGCCACAGAGGCCTGATGTCGCCCAGTACGATTACCACGCCTTCGTTCCTAAAAAACTCCTGTCAGCCGAGGATGTGCGGCAGGCAGCTACGGATAACTTCACGGAAGTGGACGGTGCTTTAGTAAACGGCCGGCCGGAGTGGCAGTCGTCTTGCAGGGTCTTTTTCCGGCCACAGCTATGTCGGAAATTTGATGTTTTACCGGATCCCTGATAGTCACTGTACACCCGAGAAACGGTCGTACGGGGATATCCCCACATCATCGTTACCACGGAGATACTATGTCCCATCACTCATGCGCCGACTATAAAACCACATTCAAACTCACTTAAATCGTGATAATCCGCCATTGTAGCAGCAGTAACCAATCTAACAACTGCGTCAGACACTTGTCTTATATAGACGTTGCCGACTGGAACGCCGTATTCTGCGTGTTTAGGTATCTCTGTATTTGAATGCGAATGCCTAAACCAGTTTCTTTGTCGCTTTAGTGCAAATAATCTGTGTCAGAGTTTTACAACAATTACTTTGGAACTGAATTATTAATAATATACAATAGATTAGCTTTGGCGCAACGCCACAAGCGGAATGAGTTCGTCTTATGATCGTTATGTCAATGTACCGTCAAAGAAGTCACGACGACACACCACGGTTTGTGTTCCTGGACGAGTTTTCCAGGCCTGTAATGAGTACTCTAACGAGCAGCATCGCCCAGCCTTCGGGATAGCCTGAGTGTTGTAACAAGTCAACTTGCCGAAATACCAAAAAATTTGCCCTTAACCATTTGTGTCACCGTAGAGTTGTCTCTTACAGCTATATTGTGAAGGTTTGCATACCTAAGATCCTATTGGTCATTCCTTCAATCCGTGAAATATATACAGGGTCGTCCATTGATAGTGACCGGGCCAAATATCTCACGAAATAAGCATCAAACGAAAAAACTACAAATAACGAAACTCGTGTAGCTTGAAGGGGGAAACCAGATGGCGCTATGGTTGGCCCACTAGGTGGCGCTGCCATAGGCCAAACGGATATCAACTGCTTTTTTAAAAAAATAGGAACCCCCATTTTTTAATTACACATTCGTGTAGTACGCAAAGAAATATGAATGTTTTAGTTGGACTACTCTTTTCGCTTTGTGATAGATGGCGCTGTATTAGTAACAAACGTATAAGTAGGTGGTATCACGTAACATTCCGCCAGTGCGGACGGTATTTGCTTCGTGATACGTTACACATATTGAAATGGACCGTTTACCAATTGCGGAAAAGGTCGACATCGTGTTGATGTATGGCTATTGTGATCAAAATGCCCAACGGGCGTGTGATATGTAAGCTGCTCGGTATCCTGGACGACATCATCCAAGTGTCCGGACCGTTCGCCGGGTAGTTACGTTATTTAAGGAAACAGGAAGTGTTCAGCCACATGTGAAACATCAACCACGACCCGCAACAAATGATGATGCCCAAGTAGGTGTTTAAGCTGCTGTCGCGGCTAATCCGCACATCAGTAGCAGACAAATTGCGCGAGAATCGGGATTCTCAAAAACGTCGGTGTTGAGAATGCTACATCAACATCGATTGCACCCGTACCATATTTCTATGCACCAGGAATTGCATGGCGACGACTTTGAACATCGTGCACAATTCTGCCACTGACCACAAGAGAAAGTATGGGACTATGACAGATTTTTTGCTCTCGTTCTATTTAGCGACGAAGCGTCATTCACCAACAGCGGTAAAGTATACCGGCATAATATGCACTATTGGGCGACGGAAAATCCACGATGGCTGCTACAAGTGGAACATCAGCGACCTTGGCGGGTTAATGTATGGTGCGGCATTATGGGAGGAAGGATAACTGGCCCCCATTTTATCGGTGGTAATCTACATGGTGCAATGTATGCTGATTTCCTACGTAGTGTTCTACCGATGTTACTACATGATGTTCACTGCATGACAGAATGGCGATGTACTTCCAACATGATGGATGTCGGCCACATAGCTCGCGTGCGGTTGAAGCGGTATTGAATAACATATTTCATGATAGGTGGATTGGTCGTCGAAGCACCATACCATGGCCCGCACGTTCACCGGATCTGACGTCCCCGGATTTCTTTCTGTGGGGAAATTTGAAGGCTATTTGCTATCGTGATCCACCGACCACGCCTGCAACATGTGTCAGCGTATTGTCAATGCATGTGCGGACATTACGGAAGGCGAACTACTCGCTGTTGAGAGGAATGTTCTTACAAGTATTGCCAAATGCATTGAGATTGACGGACATCATTTTGAGCATTTATTGCATTAATGTGGTATTTACAGGTAATCACGCTGTAACAGCATGCGTTCTCAGAAATGATAAGTTCACAAAGGTACATGTATCACTTTGGAACAACCGAAATAAAATGTTCAAACGTACCTACGTTCTGTATTTTAATTTAAAAAATCTGCCTGTTACCAACTGTTCGCCTAAAATTGTGAGCCATATGTTTGTGACTATCACAGCGCCATCTCTCACAAAGTGAAAAAAGTGGTCCAACTAAAACATTCATATTTCTTTACGTACTACACGAATATGTAGTAAAAAATTGGGGTTCCCATTTAAAAAAAACGCAGTTGATATCCGTTTGACCTACGGCAGCGCCATCTAGCGCGCCAGCCATAGCGCCATCTGATTTCCCCCTTCAAACTACACAAGTTTCGTTCTTTGTAGTTTTTTCGTTTGACGCTTATTTCGTGAGATATTTGGCCCGGTCACGATCAATGGACCACCCTGTATATATATGCTGTAAGGTGTTGATGCTTCTACATACTTATTTACATTCTAAGACAATATGTACGGAAAACATTCTTTCTATACAACTACATCTATAGTGTGGACTGCAATTTAACAGCTTTTAATATTATTCTTACTGCAACGAGTACACCAGCTCAATTTCCCAAAAATTGCAATATATACTTCGCAACTGTTCATTTCGACCTTAAGGCACATCTGGGTGTCTAGTATTATATGAGCTCCGTTGTTTTCCATCTGGGCTTCAACTCAGGTAAATATGTTTCGCGGCCACTCCCGCCTGGAGGTTCAAGTCCTCCCTCGGGCATGAGTTTGTGTGTGTGTGTGTGTGTGTGTGTGTGTGTGTGTGTGTGTGTGTGTGTGTGTGTGTTGTTCTTAGCATAAGTTACTTAAAGTAGCGTGTAAGTCTAGGCAGCAGTTTGGTCCCGTAGGAATTCACACATTTTTTAGGTTTATGAAAGCGAATATTCCATACCATCACGTCGAGTTTTAATTTATATAATGGGATCTGACGAAGACCAGTATCTCTCTATAGTATTTAAATTGTCTGCAGCGTTGCAAGTTAAGTGTCCCGACCAGTTCCCAGTTTACACTAACGGGTCAAAATCTAAAGCTGGAAACCACGTAGGATGCCCCTTTTGCTGTCGGCTGAAATCAGTATGCAGATTTTTCCAGCTTCAATGGCTATATTTACGCCTTTAAGTATTACAGTAAACGTTTATTAAGGCATTTCTCACCGCAAAAATTTTGATCTTGACAATCTCGATGTTTGTGGTGAAAGCTTTGGTAGTGAGTAACTGGGGTTGAAAGGCGATTCTGTGTTATAAAAATTAAAAATGGTACAGGTGATTACAAAACGTAGGGTTTGCAATAAAGAAATAGAATTGGTTCGGGTCAAAGGCTATTGTGAAACACTTAATAAAGATAAGTTCCCCGAAAAAGGTGACCCAGAACTGTTGTAACTGGTCCTTGATACCCCGGATTCCAGCACTGGAACGGAGATTAAGTCCGAGCTGTTTCCACACTTTCTCTATAGGCGACAGATTTAGGAATCTTGCTAGAAGTAGCTCAACTTCACGCAGACAGTACTCACAGATGCATATCATGCGTGGACGAGCATTGCACTGTTGATAAATGACACCACTATACCTCTCGCCAGGTTGCCGCAATACTTGCTGACGATGGTCATCCGGAGCGGGGCAGAACAGGGATTCATCAGTGAACCCATTGCGACGCCACTCATCAGCAGTCATTGCACCATTCCAAACCCAGCCGTTCGTGCTGTGGTGTTGACGGCAGTCTACGCGTGGAACAGTACTTCCCTAGTCCGGATGGTGCTAGTCTACAACGATCGGTGCGGTGTGACCCAGAATATTGCAGAGAGTCCGTTATTTATTCTCGGATGGCAGGCGCAGATGTGAAGGTGTTACGATTTGTTTGGTGCTCAATACGGCGATCCTCCCTGTTGTGGTCAGACGCTGTCGACCTGCACATTGAGGACGAGTATGCCTGTCCCCACGTTCCCATGCCGTCCAACATTGGGCCACTGTTACGTATGAATATTCCATAAACCTGGATACTGCACTATTCGACCACTCGGCCAAATAGAAACCCCTACAATAAGGATGGTTTCAAACTCTGTCAGGTCCTGATAACGCTGTCTCATACGTGTACGCGGCATCTGCGTGTCCTTCACGGTGATTACTCACCATCTGACATAGTTCATGCTCCTTACATACTCTATCAGGCTTAGTAACAACACGAAACACGAACCGTACTAACGCACTCTCGTGGATGCTCCATATGTCACAGAAAACTGCAACTCTAAATCATTTACGTACCCGCCAGTGATGTGTACATGTACGAAGTTACATCGATATCCGACCATGTCCTCTGGGTGCATCACTTTTTTTGCCAGGCATTGTAAATAATTTTGTATCTGTCGGAACGGAGGATTGTTGATAAGTGGCAAGAGCAATGGAACACGTCAAAACGTGTTCGGGTAAAACATTTCACGAAGGAGCAACCTGTCGTGGTATCTCCAAGACCTAGTTTAAGCAAACCAATTTTCCACGTTGAACTATCACGTCAGGATGAACCGCCACACGATCTGCGCAGTGAGACTTGGTCATGGATGCTTCTTGTCACATCTACGTAGATTTAAAATGAACGAAAAGCCGTTCTTTGGCGTTGACATTGCGACTGTGGATGATGTAAACTAACTCTTCTTCTCAACTACAATGTTGCCAATCAAGAATCCATGCAACAACTCAGTCGCCATTTTCAACATTGACAGTCCGAATCGTTTTAGGCCATTTCTTGACTTCATATTAACATTTTACCTTGTGAATTAGTGTTCATATAATTTAATAGTTTTAATTCTGCGTGAGATGTCATCTGGTAAAGTTCTCAGTGGTTTACTTAGCGAAGTGTTCAGGTTAGTTGTGTATCTTAACTGGCTTACTGAAAAATGAAAAGTTTTGGTGGTAAGTTTCAGAAATTTTATGTTATTCGTTTGAGTAATGTGCTAGTGTCAGTTTACAAATGGGATTGCAGTAAGGTTTTAGCAGACCGAAATTAGAATAAAACAATCAAATGGTTCAAATGGCTCTGAGCGCTATGGGACTCAACTGCCGAGGTCATTAGTCCCCTAGAACTTAGAACTAGTTAAACCTAACTAACCTAAGGACATCACAAACATCCATGCCCGAGGCAGGATTCGAACCTGCGACCGTAGCGGTCTTGCGGTTCCAGACTGCAGCGCCTTTAACCGCGCGGCCACTTCGGCCGGCTAATAAAATAATCTCTGGTAATTTTAAATCAGACGGAAACTTCCCTTTCACATAATCGTATCGCAGTCTGGTGTTCATGGGTGCAGACATGGAAAATATAACCAAAGTAAGGCAACATCATGAGTAGCAGGAGGCTTTACTCGCCCTATAAAGCCGCCGTGGTCCTTTCCCAACAACAAGTTAGGTTATCCTTCAACTTACGAGAAATGCCTTCCCCCACTCCACGGCACCAGTTACTTCACCGGAATAATTCAGAAGCACGTACAATTACCACTATTACGCTCGGGGAAAGGAAAATCAATCCGCAGTGCGGCACAAGCTTGACAATAATTAGACCAACGAACTTGACACAATTTCCGAGGAGAGCAAGTCAAGCGGCCGGCACATTCGCAGTCTGAATACAAAATACACGTTCTTCAGAAAATCCACACGTCCACGTAACTCTTTCCAAACACGCAGAGAATACAGACCACAGTAAGCTGGCACTGATTGCCTGAGCTTCTGACGTAACGTTAAGCTGCTCCTTGCATGCTGAAGAAGCTCGTCGCGAACGTGTTACGTCAGTTTCTACTTTTTCGGTCGTTTAGTAGATATGCATTATTATGTACACGTTGAGAATGCCTTGCATCTCTTGCACAACAACATTTCTTATATATGTTTTACTGCGTGGGGTTTAACCTATGAGGTCCATATTACATTACAGTCTGAGGGCGAAAATATGCACTTATAACATTCATCTAATATATTTCATTTGTTGTGAAACAGTACATACTAAATTTAATACTTCGTAAGTCATTCAGATAATTCTGAAATAATTACCACAAAGACCTGTTGTTTTTCTTTAATTGCATATTACTTTCTGCAATAATGTGGATGATGATTTTAAAAAAATATAGCTCTTACGTCATTCATATCAGCATAATGCTAACATAAAATAAAATACACTACTCAGCTGAGTATCGTGTAACCAATCACATATCAAAAGTAGGACGTCACTCTTAGACATATATAACTACTATTTCTCTCAAGTGGTCAAAATAAACAAAATGTATCACCGCCACAGTGGAGCATTTAAAAAGTATTAACCAGAAAATTAAAGAAAAGTTGTTACTTGAAAACGTATTTACCAGAAAATTAAAAAAAATTAACAGATTGTTACTTCTTCTCCACAAATTCGCCCACATCTGACTGAGACTAACCGTATGGTTCTATAATAACAAGCCAAAACATTAGAGAATTGCCCACCGCGAGGTTGGATGCCACCTGGTGGCGTTGCGGGCACGTGACGCAGTAACAGAAGTGTGTAAGGGGAGCGGACACGGACGGAGGATCACCGTAGCGAAGATATGGACTGCAAATGTGAAAATCCATTGAGATAAGCGATTTTGACAAAGGGCAGATTGCTATTACGCAGAGACTCTGAACGACTATCTCGAAAACGGCCAAGCTGGTCGAATGTTCACGTGTTACGGACGTGAGTATCTACGGACAGAGGTAGAAGGGACAGTGAAACAACCACTAGGCGCTAAATGGTTGGACTTCCACGCCTCTTCACAGAACGTGAGGAAAGTTGTCTGTGGAATCTCTGCCGAAAGATCACAATGCAGTTGCACGCACAAGTGTTTCGGAGCATGTGGTTCGTCGTACATTGTTTAACATGAAGCTCCGCAGCACACCACCCCTACGATTTCACATGCTGACCCAACAACTTTATCAATTACGATTGCAGTTGGCACGGGTACATCGGTATTCGACCGTCGATCAATGGAAACGTGACGGCTCTTCGGGAGAATTACATTTTTACTACACTAGGTCTATGGTCGTCTCCACAAACGCCGTCATCGAGGTGAACGGCGGCTCGAAACGTGTAGCGCGCCACCGACGTAGGACGGTGGGGGCATTGTTATGCTATGGGAGACATTCTCCTGTGCTTGCATGGGACCCGTGGTAGCCATCGAAGGCACTCTGACAGCCGCGAACCACCTGTATCCCTTCACGCTTGATGTCTTCCCCGACGGCGACGTCATCTTTCAGCATTATAATTGTCCGTTTCTCGGAGACAGAATCGTGCTACAGTGGTTCGAGAAGCATTACAGTGAGGTTGATGTCTCGGAGACCATCATCGCCTGGTGTAAAATCTACGGAACCCATTTGTGTCGCAATCGGGCGCTATCACCGTGTACGCAGATCAGCAAACCATTACTTATGCAAACTGTGTGACCCTTGCGCGGACATCTAATGCCACATACCTCCACAAACGCCACCAAACTGTTAGAAACCGGATACGCAGAATCAGTGATGTATTTCGTTTCAAAGACGGAAAAACAAGGTATTAAGCACGTAAATGCCGTGTCACTTGGGCCACCCGTAAGGTAGACCGTTCGCCGGGTGCAAGTCTTTCGATTTGACTTTACTCCGGCGACTTGCGCGTCCATGGGGATGAAATGAGGATGATTAGGACAACACAACACCCAGTCCCTGAGCGGAGAAAAATCTCCGACCTAGCCGGGAATCGAACCCGGGCCCTTAGGATTGACATTCTGTCGCACTGACCACTCAGCTACCGGGGGCGTACATTAAACAGCTGAGCATAATGTTTTAGCTCATCAGAGTACGGTAATCTCTCATCTGGTATCAATACGAGCTAAACTAGGTAAAACTGAAATGAAACTTCCTGGCAGATTAAAACTGTGTGCCGGACCGAGACCCGAACTCGGGACCCTTGACTTTCGCAAGCAAGTGCTCCACCATCTGAGCCACCCAAGCACGACTCACGCCCCGCCCTCACAGCTTTACTTCTGCCAGTTCGCGTCTCCTACCTTGCAAACTTTACAGAAGCTCTACTGCGAACCTTGCAGAACTACCACTCCTGAAAGAAAGGATATTGCGGAGACATGGCTTAGCCACAGCCTGGGGGATGTTTTCAGGATGAGATTTTCACCCTGCAGCGGAGTGTGCGCTGATATGAAACTTCCTGGCAGATTAAAACTGTGTGCCGGACCGAGACCCGAACTCGGGACCCTTGCCTCATTTACGTAAAACTGATTGATAGAAGCGTGTTATCCAGTTTTTCAGGACTGAAGCTGTGAAGAGGCTAACGTGTTTGTCAGGATAAAGGAGATGAAATATGGAGAGGAAGGATGGTATCTTTGTTAAAGTGATCGAGAGTTGAAAAGAGTCAGGGAATAGAATCTTGCATAAGAAAACTAATATGCATTTCCCTGATACAATTCAACAGAACATTATTTTGTCTATTATATTGGTGGCTGCTCCCCCTTACTGTGGATTAAGACGGTTGAATAAATATAGCTACCAAGTGCAGTTATAGGATTTTATTTATGCCGGGAAGCTAAGACAAACGAAAATTACCATTTTATTCAGGTACCGTTTCAGTCCACAACAAATTTGTGCGTAGGCACATAGCGAATGTTGCGCGGCAGTTGTATATTGCGAGTACGTCACCGTGTGCAAAAGTTTATATAATATGTGTTCAATATTAGAATAGGAACATACTGATTGGAGTACCAAAGTAGGCACACCCCAACTGCGACTTTGAAAACTGATTGGCTAAATAAATAGTTTTTTCTTCATAAAAGCTGCGGTTTTCAAAATTCATTTCCGACAAATCAATTGAAGATGGTCCCACGCGTGGTTGTGGTATTTCTTCCGAAAAATTAATTTATGGTCTCTCCAGGACACATAAATTTGGGTGATGGACTAAACCTAAGTCATTAAGACCCCTAATAGAAGATTGTCTCATATTTACATGTTCGCCTCCGTGGTTGGATGGCAGATGTTAAGGGTTATGCCAATACTAATCTGGTAGCGTGGACTTCCAGTTACATACGGCTGTAAGTTTTCGAAAATTTCGTCAATGTTGATGGATTTCCTTTGGTCGCTGTAACATGTCGTATACAGCTTTGAGCAACATGAAAGCGATTTGTTCTCTTGCGCTGCTCTACCCGAGTACTGGATACGATAAATCATATTTTTTTCTTGATAGTTTGAAAGGAGCGTAACGCCTTTAGGAAGACTGGAGCAACTGCTCGTCAAGGTGGTCGTCTAACTGCTAATTAGTGGCGTCCAACTTTCGTTCAGCGTGGTGTCTCAACCCAGAGAACAGGCATTTCGCCACTGGCATTCTGGAAACATCGCAGATGTTTGCACTGCGGCCCGCTCTAAAGCAGAACAAAGTTGTGCTCCGTTTCTACTGACCTTTCCGTAGATCAGATACAAAGCAAAAGGCTACCACATTCTTCGTGCCAGGTGTGTGACACAGAAATTACACGTGCGGAAAAATTAGCGAACGCGTGTTGGTAATTTTTGTTCTACAACTAACTTTCCATTAATCCTAAAGAGAACTGCCACCCATTATATATTGTTACATTACATTGTGCATGATGTCACTGACATTTCTACTATTATAGAGGGCCATATGCGTTTTAAGATTCGCCTTCTCCTCGCTGACTCATGTCAGATGATCTAAAAGAATATTCTTAACACACTGCAAACCAACGTGAAATTAAATCATCTTTATTTTGCAAGAGTACATTTCTAGAATAATTACATTTTCTTTTTGCTGGATTTGGTATAGTACATGCGTAATCTGTACATTATAAATTCAGAATTCTGTCCGTTGGTCAGGTATTTACGAGGGTTGATTTACGTTAGCATGCCTCCAGTAATAACTGCGGTGCCTTGACACAAGGCTGGGTGCAGACACGCCCACACAGGTGTTGATCGTTAGTTTCCGTCTTATATGCACTAAATACCAGATGTTTGACATAATAGAGGGCTGAGCGTGGCCGGTCTTAGAACGGCTACTATGACCGAGCGAATTATTACGGATTCGCATCCCGAGGTATGTTAATTTGAAGCCTCTCACTGCCGGATGAGCATCTCCAGTTTCGACATCTCGTGCAAATGTGGATACGGATCTCCTGTAAGATCTTCCCAAAGAGTTCTCGGTTTATTTAAAATAATCAGCAGCTTGGGGTTCGAATGAAGCGCAAAATCTTTTATGATGCAGTGAAAAGCACGTCAAATATCACCGATTATTTATTTCAATAGAAAGAAAGAAAGAGTCGCATGGTGTTTCTGGTTGGTAGACCCCGAACGATAGGATATTTTTCCTCCGCGATTAATGACTCCTTTCCTCGGTGTGAGTGAGAATCGTGTCTTAAGTGTACCCGTTGCTGTGGCTGCTGTGGATATTAATACTGAAAGCAAGCACGCAAACGTGCTGGTGATCGCTCACGCCAAGGAAGAATGTCGATATTCTGCAGAGCATGTTGTATCACAACAGCGCTATGTGAGCGACCGTTATCCTGTTGGAAAACACCCCCTGCAGTGCTGTTCATGGTGGGTGCACTGACGTACAAATTTGTAGTCATGGTGCGTGGGATAAGTCACTAGCACCGAGGCAGAACCAGCTTTCATCAGGAAACACGACAGACTTCCATCCTGCCCTCCAATGAGCTCTCGCTTGATACTGCTGAGTAAAAAATGCGATGGTTTGTGGTCAGTGGAATGCACGCTACAGGGTGTCTAGCTCGGAGCTATCCTTGAAGTAACCCATTTGGAAAAGTTCCTTGTGCCACTGTAGTGCCAACTGCAGTTCAAATTGTTGGTGCAGATGAAGTTACGATGCGCCAGAACTATACGCCGAACACGATGGTCTTCCCACTCAGTACCACTACGTGGCCGTCCAGAGCCTCGTCTTCTTGCGTGCGTACGTTCTTGTGACCACCGCTGCCTACATTTCTGCCAAGTCTTTCTGCAAGATCGCAGAAGGAACAACCATCTTCACGTAGCTCCATTACAGGACCTCGTTAAAACTCAGTGAGGTGTTGATAATGGTGTCTCTGTCGCCTTAAAGGCATTCTTGACTAACATCAGCTCACCCTCACCACGTCCAACCTCAAAGGGAACTAACGCTCACGATTGTTACAGCGTGTATTTAAAGCAAACGTGATTTGCATCCTCATAGTGGCGCTACCAACGGCACTCTTATGCAGCTGGCGTGAAATTTAAATAGACATCATCTTTCAGATGTAGAAACACGTCTACCAACTTTCGTTTATGTCGCACAAGTCCTTCTTGGTGCTGCGATTTTTTTTCCGTCGGTGTATTTCAGCCGAGTTCAGTAATTCTCGACTGCGCGTTTAAATGCGTACAAGTTCTCGATAGCACATGAAGAAATTACGACCTTTAGTGGGTAACTTTTCAATTCCGTACTGATCTCCCATTGGCTCTGAACGGAGGCGAGGATTCGCGAAGTGTGACTGACAAGCCGACTAGTGTGATGTCACAAGTTCGTTGCGGGGCCCGTATTTCTTGTGGGTCCCAGTGTCTATAGCGTGATATCGTGTTTGTGTTGTGTGATGACAGGAGAAGGGAGAGGGTGAAATGCGATGACAGCACATAGCATATTCCTCTCGAATAGTAACATGAGGGTCGCCGAGCTTCGATGCAACACACAAAATAAGAAACCAATTTAGAGGCAGTAAACGTACTAATTCGCTGGTTGATGGTCAGATCTCAACCCTGTTCTCTTCATACTGGGAATTATTATTACCCCAGCCTACTTACCTTTCCTTCTTCTGTCGATATTGCTTCGTAGCTGTCCAGGTATTCTTTCATCTAATTCTATTCATAAAAAGGGCTCATGGTCTATGTTATTGTGCCCCTCTGAAGTGCCGTCAGGTGCATCGTCTCCGGCGCTTCGGCAGATATTTGCAATTTCATTTTTGCAATGTGTAGCTGGAATCAGCCCAAATAAATGGTGCTCATCACATCTTTTATGCGACGACCAGTGTCGACGGAAAGCTTCTATTTGTTTCAAACAAAATGGTTTCCACAGCAGAATTTTACGTGTCATTCGATAGAACGGTCCCAAATTAGTCTAGTGCGATGTTCGTCTTGTCAATATGTATTAATAGGAACAGCAAAACACAGAGAATAGCGAGCACTCCAGCAGCGAATGAGCAGCGTTGCTTGGTACCGGTAGCAGTCAGCGCAGTCCAGTGTGGTGCTGTCGCGGCTGGAGTGCTGGTTACTCTTCGTATTTTGCTGACCATGTTAATACATATCGATCCACCGCATTCTAAAGGTTGTATGAAATATCCTTCTGCTCGTCTATTAACCATCGATCAAAAACGCATTAACATGGATTCTGTTCAAAAACGTGTATACTTATTTGAACGGAATTTCATGGAGTTTCTCCGATGCTCATAGCAGTAGCTGAAATGTGGGTACACCACTACACAGAGGCAAAAGAAATGTGCAATAGTTGGAAGAACACTGGAGAAATGATTTGCAGGTTATGCCGTGAGTAGCGATTGGTCGGATTCTCATAGCGTGGTCCTCACAGGGCAGAAACATCGACGGAGACTATTAAGCTTAGTGCTGAACAAAATGAAGCACGCTATTTAAGTTCAACATCCACACCTTGCAATTCAGGAAATACTCTCGCAAAGGATTACACACCCTCAGGCACATCTGCTGCACAAGTGTGTAATGTTCGTTACGAAGAGCTCCCACAAATCTGAAAATTGCTTTTTCAAAGGTAATCAGAAGACATACACTATCCGATCAAAAGTATCCGGACACCCCTATTTCCTGTAGAAGTGACCACTAAAAGTCACGTGAGATGGACCCGCGAGTGTGAAAGGAGGCGCGGAGCACTATGTTGTCAGGAGAGAAGCAGTTACAGCAAAATCGGTTGTGGCCTCGAACATGGACTGATCACTGGGTGTCACCCATCAACGAGCCTTGTTAAGCTGCCCAAGTGGGCTGTTTATTATGTGATTGTGAAGTGAGTACGTGAAGGAACAACCACAGCTAAACCAAGACCCAGTGGGCTTCATGCACTGAGGCACAGGGACCGTCGAGCATGGCGGAGGGTAGTTGTAAAAACTCGCATGCAATCAGCCGAAGGACTCACTTGTGAGTTCCAAAGTACTGACAGCAGTCCAGCTAGCACAGTGATTGGTTAGGAGTTAAAAAGAGGGGGAGCAATAATCGAGCCACACATGTCTGTAGTCATTGGTATGCGACGGTTGGGTTGATGTACAGAAAGACGCCACTGGACGACTGGAAACGAGAAATTTGGAGTGATGAATCAGGCTGTACTCTGTGGCAATCTGACGGAATGATCTGAAATTGGCGAATGCCTAGAGAAAGTTACCCGCCGTCATGTGACGCGCCGCCAGTGAAGTAGGGAGGAGACGATGTTACAGTATGAGGGTATTTTCCATCAGGGTGTGGCCCCGATTGTGCTTAAGAAAAGCTAAACGCGGAAAGATATGAGCACTTTTTATTGCACTGTGTATTTCGTACAGTAGGGGAACAGTACCAGCATGACCATGCACCCTGTCATAAAGCAACATATGTTGGGCAATAGTTTGCGGAGAGTAACATTCCTGAAATTGGCTGGGATGTCCAGGGTCCTGATCTGAACCCAACGGACCACATTTGGGACGACTTAAAACGTCGACTTTGCTCAAGACTCCAGCGTCCAGCATCAATATTTTCCCGGGTTTCGGCTCTTGAGGAAGAATGGGCTGCGATTCCTCCACAAACGTTCAGACACATTATTGTCAGCGTCCCTGGCACAGTTTAAGATGTCATAACGGCCAAAGGTCAACACACTCGATATTCATGTCCACTAACAGGTGTCCCGATACTTTCCACCAGATGGTGTATCTGGAAGAAGATTGACATCAAATCCTGAGGTTGAAACTGTGCAGTTCAACAAATCTTATTTTACTGAGGATGTGTAAAATTTGGAACAAATTAAAAGCATTAACTTACAAGGAAAACTCCCCATCACACCTTCATCAGTGGTGGTAAAATGGTTGAGTGGACAGCCCGTCAAAAACTGAAAACCGATGAATCATGAAAACAGGAAGAAGGTGTACTTAACTGTGTAAAAGGAAGCAAAATAGAAACAGTCAACGATCGAAGCTCAAGATGTGCAACATCAAGCGAATTCTAATAGCTGCGGCGTTGTAGTTATGTCGCCACTGTGTTGGAGTGGAAAGCGGGAGATTTGTGTTCAAATGTTGGTCATGCCAATACTTTTTTTTCCATAAAATTATGAACTTTTTGTCCGATTATTCACGTGTGTGTTCTCCTTCCATAGCCTTGGCAATTGTCAAACTATTCGTTGGTTATAGAATATGGGTAATTTGGTAAGCATATATTACCACCGCAAGTAAATGTGATGAACAGTGAGAGTGGGCGAGACACCGCATAGACCTGTCACAGAAATGAAAACAACAAATAAACGGGTGTGAACTATGTTACAACAAAGGAATTCAAGAGTCAAAACTTCCAGAACGTATTGCAAGAGATGTAACGCGTGGTACTTTTATAGAACAAATAGGAAATACGTAGGTCTGGATGTCCCTTCCTTTCATTTCGCTCTTGCAAATGGACATTACTCCACAACAAAGACACACATCTGAATACAGCGAACAGACAAGTCAATGACCGGACGGAAAGTTCATCATTGCGTGGATGTATGTACATGCGGGCAAGAGGGAGATTTGAATACGGATCTCCCTCTTCGTAATTCAACGCCGTGACCACATAACCACGACGCCGTGGCTATTCAGATTCGCTCGATGTTGCAAGATCTTGAGCGTGGAACGTTCACTGTTTCTATTTGCTTCTTTTTTCACAGTTCAGTACGCCTTCTTCCCGTTTTCATGCTTGATCTGTGCCCAGTTTTTGAAGGACTGTCACCTGGGCCATTTTACGACTAAATCTAAGGAGGCTGCGATGGGGAGTTTCCTTTGTTAGAAGGAGATGGGCTTAATGAAAAGAAAAAGACAGCGTATATCTCGTGTTCTCTAAGTCAGGCAGAAACCTTTGGAATGGTCTTCGTATGGTTTCCCATGCACATTCGCTGCTGTCGTTTTTGCAAGTGAATTTACAGATAGAAAATATCTGGATAACACCAAAAATTTTAAACAAAGTCGATAAAGTTTGTATGAGGTTCTTCGGGGTGAAATTGTAACTGAATTTTAAGTTAGCGGACAGACACACTCGTTGCGCCAACGACTACGACAGAGGAGCTAAGCACGGTCGTAGCATCCGCGAATTAGCATCTGGTCGTCAGTGACGCCGGCTCGTAACACCACTAACGAGACCCGTGGAAGAAGTGTCAGATCCAAATTATCTCGTATTAGGTGCTCATTCGCGATGTTCGACGAAACGGATGCTCTAAATAAGCTTGCTTATGCAGCCGGTAAGTCACAGTACTCTGCCAGACAAAAAGTGAGAGCACAAGCTCAGCGAATTTCCCTAGTATAAGGCGCACAGAAGGCTGCCACGTGCACTCTTCGATACTGCAGTACAAAGCATGTCTTCCCCTGCAATACCTCCCTGATCTGTATATCACTGATTATCATCTCTTTCTCAGTCAGGAAAAATTACTGGGAAAGCTGACGAAGAATGAAGGAAGGTCAGGGTTTAATGTATCGTTAGCGACGAAGCCATTCGAGATGTATCACAATCCAGGATTGGACGAGAATGAGAAAGGAAACCATCTGTGACTCTTTCAAGGAATTTGTCCTGATCTTTATTTCAAACAATTTAGGGAAACCAAGGAAACTAAAATTCGTGGCCGGATCGGCATCAGAGTATCGCTCTGCCTGAATACGATTGCACTACCTAAACCACTGCTCCATGCTCTCTGTGAAAGACCCTTGACTACTTTGGATTTTTTATTTGCGTCAGGAACTACATTGACTGATGAAAAAGCACCCCCTCTGGCCTCAATGCATGCAATGAGTTGGTTGGGAAAGGTGTCATAAAATCGTTGTATTCTCTCCTGAGGCGAGGTGGCCCACAAGTGTTGTAACTCCATGCTAGCCATGCACTGGGACAGATTTGACATCCTGGCTCGTCCCACACGTGCTCTATCGGGAACAGAACTGCAGATCTTGCTGGCCACGAGAATACCTCAAAATCACACCTACAGTTCACAGAGACAAGTCCCATGTGAGGACGAGCGTTGTCCTGATGGAAAAAAGGCAAACGATACTGTCACATGAAAGGTAACACATGAGGAAACACGGTGTCTTGATGTACCGTTGTACTATGAGAGTTCCCTCAGTCACTATCAGTCCTGACCTGAAGTCGCACCCGATAGCTCCACACACAATGACGCCAGCAGTAACACATCTGAGGCCCTCTACAAAATATTGGAAAAATGGTACTTCTCCCTAGGTCGCTCCTTACAGGCCGACGGTGGTCATCCAGGATAGTGCGGTACCGCGATTCATCGCTGAACACAATCAGACGCCATTCAGCAGCAGTTCATGCTTCTTGGTCAAGGCACTATTCCAAACGCAGCCGTTTGTGTAGTGGTGTTAATGGTAGTCTACGCATGGGACGGTATAAAAATTTATTTGCTCCGACCAGTGCTGCAGGATGCCACAGAATATTGCAGGGAGCCAATTGTATGGTCTCGGATATCAGGCACATGTGATGCGATTACTACGTGCATGGTACTCAATACGACGATCCTTGCTTGTGACAGTCTCACATGGCCGACTGGGATCTTAACGAGTATGCCTACTCTCACTTCCCCGTGCAGTCCATCACTGGGACACTGTCACATGCGAACTATACAGTTCGACCAGCCAACCATTGGAGACGCTCAGTGAAGTCCCTTACAAACTGTCAGATGCTGGGAACTCTGTTTCACACAAGTACGCGGCACCTCCGTGTCCTTCACAATGATCATTCAATATCTGATGCTTTTCACGCTCCTTATATACCATACCTGGACTTGTAACAACACTAAACACGAGCTATGCTAATGCACTTCTGGTGGCCGTTCTACCTGTCACAAGGATTTTAAATCTAATCATTTACGAATACAATTCCGCCGATGGTGTGTACTTGTGCGAAGGTGCTATGCCATCTGAGTGAGTGCTTCACTTTTTTTGGTCAGGCTGCGTGTATAACAATGATACATTAAAAATCCTTGCTCCGAGCAGCTTCATTTCACTACATGATTCTTTAATGCACAGACATATGTCTGAATCTGCCAATTTTTACACACAGTCACATAGTCGTGTCGGTTGGCTCTATGGAATTCCCCAAATTCGTGACGTTTTCCCCGGTTCTTCAAACGCTAGATTCTAGTCATCTGAGTGACGTCCAGTTTGATCAATCAGTCTGCGCAAAGGTGAAATGCTTGTATTGTTTTTTGTTTCATTCGTTCTTCTAGATGACCAGTCCTCTGTTACAGAAAGGTGTTGTGTGGTGAAATGCTAGGAACTAATTGCAAGCTGAGGAAATTTCTTCGGAATTCAGTCCAGTCATGCACAAGTGCCGTTGATTTGCCTCAGACCGTGTCCCATCTGCAGCCGAAGCTATCCTTCCTATCCTTTGGCCAGTATTGATAGAAAATACAATTAGTCTCCACAAAGGATCAGTCATAATGAAATAATGAACGTGAAAGACTCTTGAACTCTTCTGATATTAATTTTAATCATCTCAAGAACAATGTTGATGTGGAAGTGGCAGAGGATATGACGGCGGACTAGTGTTAAGGGGAATCTGGTTCAAATCTCTATTTAACTATTCTGATTTGGGTATTCCATGATTTTGCCAGATAATTCCGAGTGAACTGTCATATAATTCCTTCAGATGCAGCTACACTCGCACCTTTTTTCGATAACAGTCAAAACTGAGATCTGTTCAGATGCCTAAACCGGACCGTTGACAAGACATTCAAATAACAAGAAAACAGTAAGCTCAGAAACGATTAAATGCGGCGGGAATCACATCGACAAAACGGTTATAAGCGTTTTCATTTAAGTTACTTTCAGAGGTGGCATACCTGTATCGAACATTTGAATTGTATCATCCCAGAAAATATTTTCAACTGTCGAGTTTATTGCTTGGTTACAGATAATAATAGAGTGGTACTTAACAAATAATGAGATTAATTTGATGAGCTCGTTAATATTTTTGACTAAGGAAACGTAGAAAACTGGTTTATTGGAAGCCTTTGACATTTATTTACAACCATGTGCAAAAAACGGTTATATTAACTTTGCTTGTGATCTTCCGCTGAGCATTCTTCCCTTACGACCTTGAAACTAAAAAACTGGCTCCAGAAGACAGCTACTCTGGAAAGATTACGTCAGATCTGTGGAGAGATGCGCCTTTTGCAGTTATCAGCAATAGCAATACTTTTTTTTTTTGAGTTAATGTATTCACTAATGTTTGCACACTTTTTGCTCTTCTTCTGACTGATCTGCGTCTACAGAAAACACTTTTGTGTGTCTGGGCCTGCCTTGATGCCAAAAATTTTATTAGTTTCATTAACAGTAGTTTCAGCAAAGTGTTCCAATCATAAACTGGATTTTAGTTCCATAAATTCGTGAAGTACGGGAAGACATACAGGGTGCTTTCGTGATGATGTTACCAGCATTCGGGGATGACGGAGAAGTGTGTGCGTGGCCTTGGAGTAACTAAATTATGCCAGCGCTGCTTACGAACCGTTTCACAAGCCTTTTTTTTCTGTAGCGATCTCCTGCTTCTGCTGAACCCAGAGAGGTGCACGCACCGCCAAGCAGAAATTCGGTGTCGCTCCGCGAGACACGCTGTCGTTGCGCAGATGGTACTCGATTAAGCTTATGACAATTTTGGTGCGTCTAGAACATTTTTACGTGGTATATTCTGGCGCATAATGAAGGATTCCGTTGCGGACTTGAACCTGTCTCTATCTTCTCCCAAAGAATGCACTTTTTAAGAGCGCTTAGCGCAGTGTAACGACGGCCGGCTTACACCACACAACGGTACTGCGCCTATGTGAGCCGCCTCGTGCACTGACACTGCTTAGCGCCTGGTAGGCCAATGTTTGCTTGCGTGCTCTCCGCTGTCGCCTCTACCTCGCTAAATACTTGGCGGCGGATCGCACCAGTCTCTCTGCTATCACAAGCGGTAGCTATATGCTGCTGCGCTCTCTCACTAAAGTTACACCGTAGATTATCTTGCACATCCCGACTGACGACACAATATTCGTTCTTGCATTTCGAAAAATGCTACTTACATAGCAATATGCACTGGGCGACGTAACCATGTAGGACTTGAGAGAGGTACAAATCACCGAGCTGCCATAGTGATTTATGTCTATACAATTTTATCGATGACTTTGTAACATTCTCATTCGTTTTGACGAGTTAAATAATTTATGGCTTTTGAAATGTAAACTGTTCACAAAACGTTTTCGTCGTACTAATGATCTTTTTTGTAAAAAATCGAATACCTGCATTCTCAGTGCAGCGCAGTAGAGCACGATGTGTCCCCAATCATTAACGGGACATTGCGGCTTATATGGATTGTATTGTTCGTCAACATGCCTCAAAGGCACTTTTGAAACTTAGCCCGTGAGCGCATTGTCACTTTAGTGCAGGAAGGCAGGATAGTTCCTTCAACAACGCTTTGGAATTTTCCATCTCTAATAATCTTGGTTTTTATAAGACGTCTAAATTTGATCTTACTTCTTTTACTAAATAATGTCTTTTATTTAGTAGGGAAACAGCAAAAGAAGGAAGTGAAGAGAGGGCTTAACGTGCTGTCGAAAACGAGCTCATTACGTGTGGAACTAGATGGGGATGGGCAAGGATGGGGAAATAAATCAGCCGCGAGCTCTTCAGGGATATCGTCCCGTCATTTGCCTCAAGCGATTAAGGAAACCACTTAAATCATCGTAAATCTCGATGGCTAGACGAGAATCTGAACCGCTGTCCTCCCGAAAGCAAGTCCAGCCTCTATGACCGAGGGCGCCACATCACTGTAATGAATTGACTGACGCTCGCCAAGAAAGTCTTAATCCTTTTCATCGCAAAAAGATTGGCTGACAGGGGTACGAGAAATAATGCCGAGCTACATTTTCTGATTTTTGAACTGAGAGCCGATATCTCGGCACAATTAAAAACCTGATCACAGTGCCTTACAGAATGTAGATACAGAAATTATTAACGGTGATCTCTCTGTTGAATGGGAACAAGAATTTTGATATCCTCCTGGTGGGATGGTATTTGAGAGGAAGAGGTTATATGTTGGTACTAGGTATCGCCCCTTCTTTTGATACAAAATCATCCATAACAACATAAAATCTGTATAGTGTACAAGCATACATCACAGACACAACACAACAGAGTTTCAGAACTGACTCATTATCCACAGAACAAAAGAATGGACTGTTAAACCACATTTACTACGACCTCACTAAGAACCAAATGGTGCTTGTCTTCAAATCTCATTATTGTATGTGAAGGTTTACATCTGAGGTGCAACGATCTCAACATAACGTTAAGAAACTGGAAGTGTTCGAAGAGAAACGAATTTTATGCCAGCGCCAGAAACCTGGATAATTTGCTTTCCACCCTTCAGAATTCAATTTGGTGATTATTTTAACACTTCCCACACAATAACGCCCACCTTTTCCAGTCTGGAGGCATCATATCCAACTACTGTTCAAGAGTTTGCAAAGACAAATATTGGAGCTGATCGTGAACAGAACTGATCAGTAATGAAACTGAATCCCTTGCCGACAGAATAATTTAAAGAAAAACCGGTGATGTGGACATCTGTACAATTTACAGCATTCTTCATCTATGAAAATACACTACATTCTCTCGAGGGACTCTTTTGTAGGATTTTCACGACGGCCGCGCGGGCTAGCCGCGCGGTCTCAGGCGTCTTGTAACGCTCCGGGCGGCTCCCCCTGTCGGAGGTTCGAGTCCTCCCTCGGGCATGGGTGTGTAATTAAGTAGTGCGTAAGATTAGGGACCGATGACCTCAGCAGTTTGGTCCCATAAGACCTTACCACAAATTTCCAAAAAAATGGTTCAAATGGCTCTGAGCAGTATGGGACTTAACATCTGAGGTCATCAGTCCCCTAGAACTTAGAACTACTTAAACCTAACTAACCTAAGGACATCACACACATCCATGCCCGAGGTAAGATTCGAACCTGCGACCGTAGCGGTCGCGCAGTTCCAGACTGAAGCGCATAGAACCGCTCGGCCACAACGGCCGGCACAAATTTCCAATTTTTCACGATGCACACGACTACTACAAGTAGATGCTGTTGTGGAAACTTTGTCAACTCGTCAGACATTTACAATCTGAACATCGAACAAATGTGATATTAATTTCGCTACTTTATAGCGAATGCAGTTTACACGAGTTTTCTTACAAGTGGAATAACCAGATTTTACAACGGATAACGTAACGTAGAACATCACTGCGTTTTCCCATTTTGAACCCATAAATTTACGTAAATCATAAGTTCACTGAAATCGAGACAGGTATTTTTGCAATAATTCTCGAAATTTCTGCTCAGCTGAATTGATGTTCCGTTCCATGTCCGTTTATGTAAATGCAGTACTGATTTACCGATTTCCCCTCTAGTAAGGTTCTTATTGCATAGGCAAACAGCAAGCAGTTTCTCACGAGCATATATTGCACAACGCCTTTTGCATCACAGCTTCCCTTCGTTTAGTTAGGTAACGTTAGTGTGTCTCTAATAAACCCGTTGTTTACAGGACGTTCCGTTAGAAGACGAGAGAAGAGGGGAGGTACAACTTCTCAGTCCTTCCGGTCGGTTTCGTAAAAGGTGTGAATCGTTTCCTGCTCCGTTCTTGATAATCTGGGTTCCTGGGGTTTCCTTTCGCAATAACGAACTTTAAAACCTACTGCGAATTATTTTTTCGGCCTCTGTACTACCAGACAAACTTGGTTTAGAAATTACGCTGTGTTTCAGTTTGTAATGTTGTTATAGTACGGATGGTCATATTCACATTAGTACGCCCTTTTTACTTTCTAACCTTATGGTGACACAGTCAAATGCGGAAATCGAGATGCGATACTTGACATCTTTCACACGTACGAAGAATAATGTGAAGATCATTTGATCTTACAAGGGAACCTCCCCATCGCACCCCCCTCAGATTTAGTTATAAGTTGGCACAGTGGACAGGCCTTGAAAAACTGAACACAGATCAATTGCGAAAACAGGAAGAAGTTGTGTGGAACTGTGAAAAAATAAGCAAAACATACAAACTGAGTAGTTCAAGAGAACATAGGAAACATAAAGGACGATCGGATCGCAGGAGCGCCGTGGTCACGTGGTAACGTGAGCAGCTGCGGAACGAAAGGTCCTTGGTTCAAATCTTCCATCGAGTGAAAAGTTGAATTTGTTATTTCCAGTTTATGTGACAAACTCTTATGTTTTCATCACTTTTTTGGGACTGATCATCACATCCACAAGAAAACCTAAATCGGGCACGGTAGAAGAATCTTTTTACCCATTCGCCAAGTGTACAAGTTAGGTGGGTCGACAACATATTCCTGTCATGTGACGCACATGCCGTCACCAGTGTCGTATAGAATATATCAGATGTTTTTTCCTGTGGAGGAATCGGTTGACCTATGACCTTGCGATCAAATGTTTTCTGTTCCCATTGGAGAGGCACGTCTTTTCGTCTACTAATCGCACGGTTTTGCGATGCGGTCGCAAAACACAGACACTAAACTTATTACAGTGAACAGAGATGTCAATGAACGAACGGACAGATAATAACTATGCAAAAATAAAGAAAGTAAAATTTTCAGTCGAGGGAAGACTTCAACCAAGGACCTCTCGTTCTGCAGCTGCTCACGCTACCACGGGACCACGGCGCTCCTATGCTCACATTGTCCATTATGATGCTTATGTGGCCCATGGACTACTCAGTTTGTATATTTTGCTTATTTTTTCACAGTTCCACACAACTTCTTCCTGTTTTCTCAATTGATCTGTGTTCAGTTTATCAAGGCCTATCCACTGTGCCAACTTATAACTAAATCTGAGGGGGGTGCGATGGAGAGGTTCCCTTGTTAGCCTTTTTGGTCGTTTTTTAACACAGTGACCGATGACTATGAGCAAATTCTTATCTCCAAATATTTAGTCACAGCAGGTTCATCAACAGATGACAACCTTTACCTAAATATTAAATATTATTTTGCGAAGCACACGTAGAACGTTGATCAAACTGTAGTGGTCTTGTAGAATCCAGAATGCTGTAGCTTGTTGTAGTTTTCACTCCGCAAAGTGGTTTGGTGCATGAGTCCACGCTAGTCTACCCTGTGCAAGTCTCCTCATTTCTTTAACAACTGAAATCTGCAGCCACTTGAACCTATTTAATGTAGTCAGACCTTAGTCTCACTCTACACTTCTTAGCTCACACTCTTCCCTCTATTACCAAACACACTACTCCTTGATGCCTCAGAAAGTATCTCATCAACCGACCCCTTTCGTCCGTCAAGTCGAGCTACAAATTTCTTCTCTTCCCCAACTACTTTGATATCTCTTCATTAGTTAACTGATGTATCAGTCTGATCATCAGCACTGTTCTGCAGCGCTACATTTCAAAAGCTTCTATTATCCTCTTGTCTGGACTGAACATCGTACACGATTCACTTCCGTACGAGGCTACACTCCAGAAAAATATAATACGAGAAGACTTCTCAATACTTAAATTTGTATTAGATGTTAAAATATTTCTCTTTTTCAGGAAAGCTCTTCTCGCTTTCTTTACTTTACATTTGCTTCACTTCTGTCGTTCTCAGTTACTGTATGCGTCTGAAAATTCCGCTGAATTGTCACAGAATATGAAAAAAACAAGAGTTACATACAAAATACCTCTATTGGCCTTTAAAGCAATCACCATCGCACTCGTCTCATTGCGAAATGGAGCAACGCGTTAAAATTAGGTCTCGCTTAAAATTAGGGAAACGGCAACGGGGACTCGGGGAATGTTAGTGCAAGTATATGGTGTTGAAGCAGTGAGTAAACGCTTTAGAGACGGAAAGGACGGAGTCGATGACGAGCCGCATTCGGGTGAAGACTCACTATCCCTGACATCGAAAGAGTGCGACGGATGCTTGCGTATGATCGGCGGCTGTCTTCGAAAATGAGAGCAATAGAGCTGAAGATATGCAAAGATTGTGCAAGAACTGCTGTTCAAGAACATTCGCAGACGTTGCGTATGTCCAAAAGCGCGTGACCATGGCGCTTCGAGCAATCCACGAGAAGCGTTCGCTGATGGTTTCCAAAGCTTTACAACCGATGTCAGAAGAGTGTTGCATCTAATAGTGATTACTTTGAAGGCCAGTAAAGACATATAGTATGTAACTCCTGTTTTCTTTACTTTCTGAGACCATTAACCGAATTTTTCAGAAGCGCTTTGTATTCTGATGCCCACATAGCAATTTCTTCAGCGTCTCGTTTTCTAAGTTAATCGCTAGAGCATTACCTAATGTCATTCAGCAAAACTAAACTATTCTTGTAGTGCTTCTGTTTATGTTAACCTTATGAGCTCTTTTGAAGACACTGTCTATACGTATTGTTAAACTGACGTTCAAAGGCCTCTGCTGTCTGTGAGAGAATAACAATCCGGTCGTCAAATATCAAAGTTTTATTTCTTCTTTGACAATGGGCTACGATTCTGTCTCACTCCCTTCTTAACTACTGCCTATCTTCTATTTCCTTCGACTCTTATAAACGTAGTCAGGTTTCCGTGCAAGTTGTAGATAAACTTTCGCTCCTTATGTTTTTTCCTTGATAACTTGAGAATTTCAAAGAGTGTATTCCAGTCAACACTGTCGGGGGGGGGGGGGGGGGGGGGGGGTTAGAGGTACACAATTACTGTTAACGTAGATTCGTCATTCTTCAGTCTATTTCCTAAGTCGGAGGGTCACTATTGCCTCGGGTGAGGCTGCATTGCTTCGGAACCTAAACTGGTCCAGTCGGCTTCTACCAACGGTTCCAATATTCTATGGATAATTCGTATTAGCATATAGCAAAGCAATGTAAAATCTAATACAAAGAAAAGACGCATACGAAGAAGTTACGCAAATAGGACACAAATTCATATTCAGTGGAAAATGCGAAATTGTTAACTTTGGTGGCAGATGTATGAATGTGTGTTGCTGCAGCGCAATGTCACCGCGCAGCTGACAACGATCGTAAACAGGGGACATGTCGATAGCAGGGCCTATTCATTCCGTGTACTCAGCTGGACAGTGACTATGCCTCGTAAACAGGCGAGTGAACAGTATACGGCGTTATCAGCTTTCGGGAGAGGACGTGTAGTTGGGTTGAAATAAGCCGTTTCGAGAAATCGGCGAATCGCTCGACGTTTGAATAGGAGCGATGCCACCATTCGACGATGTTGGCAAAAACGGGTGAACCATGGCCGAACACAGCGTCAAGATGGAAGCGGTCGACCTACAGAGACGGAGAACGGAGCAGTCGTGAGAGGGGTACTCACCGCCCCGGATTCATAATTATCATAGACCCGAAGTGCAAATGATGCTTCAGTGATCACAACGACCAATAATAAGGGGCTTACAGAAACGGGGTGCCCTCTGCGCCAGGTGCCATTGACATCCGTACATCAACAAGCCCGTTCGCAGTGGTGTCGGGCACATTCGAAGTGGAATCTTACTGACTGGTGTAGAACTGCCTTCAGTGAAGAACCCCCCTTCGAATTGGGCCCTGTTGACCAGCGAAGACGTGTCTAGAGACGCCCCGACAGCGGTGGGATAACAAAGTAGGCTGTCGCCCGCCACACGGTCCGACAACCAGGAGTGATGGTGTGGGGTGCCATTTCATTTCATAAAGGACCCCTCTGGTTGTCATCTGCGGCACCGTTGCACCACAGAGGTTCAAAAAATGGTTCAAATGGCTCTGAGCACTATGGGACTTAACACCTATGGTCATCAGTCCCCTAGAACTTAGAACTACTTAAACCTAACTAACCTAAGGACATCACACACATCCATGCCCGAGGCAGGATTCGAACCTGCGACCGCAGCAGTCGCGCGGCTCCGGACTGAGCGCCTAGAACCGCTAGGCCACCGCGGCCGGCACCACAGAGGTACTCGACAATATTCTATGCTCCGTTTTGTTTTCCTACACGGTAAGCCATCCTGGCTTACATTTCAGCGAGATAATGCCCGCCTGCAGACGCCGATAGTTTCTACTGACGGTCTTCGTGCTTGCCAAACTCTACCTTGGTCAGCAAGGTCGCCGGAGCTGTCCCCAACTGTGAAGGTTTGGAGCATTACGGGCAGGAACGGAGCCAGCTTGGTATTTTGACGATGTAACGCGCCAATTTGACAGAATTTGGCACGATATCCCTCAGGAGGACATCTAAAAACCCTATTAGTAAATGCCAAGCCGAATAACTGCTTCCACGAGGGCCATAGGTGGACCAAGGCGTTGCTGATCTGCTCAGTTTCTGGAGCTCTTTCTCTTGAGTAACTCATCCAATGTTTTCTGAAAGCCGAGCAGTTCTAGGCGCTTCAGTCTGGAACCGCGCAACCGCTACGGTCGCAGGTTCGAATCCTGCCTCGGGCATGGATGTGTGTGATGTCCTTAGGTTAGTTAGGTTTAAGTAGTTCTAAGTTGTAGAGCACTGACGAAAAAAATGGTTCAAATGGCTCTGAGCACTATGGGACTTAACATCTGACGTCATCAGTCCCCTAGAACTTAGAACTATTTGAACCTCACTAACCTAAGGTCATCATACACATCCATGCCCAAGGCAGGATTCGAACCTGCGACCGTAGCGGTTGCGCGGTTCCAGACTGAAGCCCCTAGAACCGCTCGGCCACTCTGGCCGGCTGTACATACATCTAACGATTTCTGCTCCACTCGTATAATTCCTTCTTAGTGCTTAGTTTTTTTTTTCTTTTGGTGTATATTCACTGGTGGCAACGGCCTTGCCACAGTGGATACACCGGTTCCCGTGAGATCGCCGAAGTTAAGTGCTGTCGGTCGTGGTCGGCACTTGGATGGGCGACCATCCAGGCCGCCATGCGCTATTGCCATTTTTCGGGGTGCACTCAGCCCCGTGATGCCAACTGAGGAGCTGCTCGACCGAATAGTAGCGGCTTCGGTCAAGAATACCATCTTACGACCGGGAGAGCGGTGTGCTGACCCCATGCCCCTCATATCCGCATCCTCCACCGGGGATGACACGGCGGTCAGATGGTCCCGGTAGGCCACTCGTGGCCTGAAGACGGAGTGCTTTTTTTTATTCACTGGTGCATAAAGGATGTTGACATTGTGCTAGTGCATAAAAAAATACATGAAAAAATTTTCACACAACTTTCTGGATTCTACAACATACAGCTTTGGCGAGTTGCATTGTGATGCTTGAAATAATGGTCCTGTAAATATCGCTACTCACTGATGAGCGTTTAGTAGCTTTAAGCTACCTCAAGGGGAATATATACTTCAGTGCAGTAACTCGCTATAGCTTGTTGTTTATATCTGAACTGTTTTCTGAAATTTGTAGGCTTGAACGCTACGTTAAGTGCAAGAGAAAAAACGTACAGAACAACACGGCATTGTTCCAGAACCTTTGGAATCATACTCATAGTACGACACCTACACAACGAATGAAGCTATTAGCCGCAGGTTTAATCGACGCAGGTTGGTTGGTTGGTTGGTTGTTTTGGGGAAGGAGACCAGACACCCGAGGTCATCGGTCTCATCGGATTAGGGAAGGACGGGGAAGGAAGTCGGCCGTGCCCTTTGAAAGGAACCATCCCGGCATTTACCTGGAGTGATTTAGGGAAATTACGGAAAACTTAAATCAGGATGGCCGGACGCGGGAGTGAACCGTCGTCCTCCCGAATGCGAGTTCAGTGTCTAACCACTGCGCCATCTCGCTCGGTTCGATGCAGGTAAAATATTATTAGTGGCGATGCTCAGGTAAAGGATTAATCGAAATGCAAGTCGTCAAATATTCTTTCTGCAGCGGTAGGAGTAAAAACCACAATTTTTGGTAGTTTGAGACGTTTTGAAACGTGGGCCGCTCTATTTCGAGGACCCAGATGCAAGATTGAATGAGAGAAAAGTCGTGACAATGAAATACAAGACACTGTTATGTTGTCAGGTGGAGAAAATAGCGATATTCAGTTTTGATACATTCCTTCTTTTCGCAGATCTGGAGACATCGGTGATTGTAATGCTTAAGTTTTCTCTCGCACTTTCATTTGATTTATTGTGATTTAAGTCTACTTCGAGGTTATTACAAGCTGAAGATCATCTTTCTTGATGGAATGAAATTGTGTCTCGCTGCCTCTGAAGCATAAAGATTGGACCTAGCTAATATTGCATGTTACTGAGTGTTCAATTGGCACGTTCCACATCATCTTATATAGTGAATGTTATCTATGGAACGTGGAATTAACTAACTAACCAACTAACTAGTTAGCACGCAAAATGTGCAGCTCAGGACTCATGCAAATGATCACGTATTATATTGACAAACAACAAAGCTCGAATCGGCTCAAATTTCTGTTCTCACCGTCCTGCAAGACATGTAATAGAATTCAGTATTCAACATTCTTCCCAGTTTTGTTACTTAAATTGAATAGTTATCTTACACATGATGCGTGCTTAATGTTAGTAATTATTACACAAGATTTTGTTAAAGCTAGTGACTGCCATTGTAACGGGTAATATTATTAACAAATGAGTGGCTATTTTCACACCTAGGATAGATATTTTTGTGCACAGTAGCAATATGATGTGGTAAACCTCTATCACTGAGTGAAATTCGACCATAGCTATAAGCTATTACGCTGTAGGTAATATTGAATTTCCTCTTAAATTATTTCAAAGCCAGAGATCGCAACCCTTTACCCAGACCTCTGTTAACAACACTGAGTCATTATGCCCTCTATACGATATCCCCAGACTGGTTAAGCGAGACAATTTCAAATTCTGTTGTTTCCAGACAATCCTAGAAGCAAGCACATTGGTACAGCAAACACTGCTGCTGCTCTCTGCGCGTAAATGTTTTAGTTACTAGAATTTAAGATTATCGATAAATTCTTGTATATAGAAAAACTGTTCCTCTTAACTTTGATCAATGTGTTTACTGTAGTTCTCTATCAATGTGTAGTGCTAATAAGGTCTTCGAACCCATTGGTGGATCGATGGAAGTTGATTTCTCTTAAACGATTACATATTCAGTAAAAAGTACGCGTGCTATTAACGTTACGTGATGATACTCTCGAGAAAGAGTAAGAGAAGGCTTGGCGTTATGTATCACAAGCGTGGCGGATGTGCAAGCACTTCACCGTACTTATCAGTCACGAAATACTAACAGGAAGATAGCCCACTCCCGTACATTCTCGCTCCACGCGGGTTGCTGGGTACACGCAGTATTTGCGATAGGAGACAATTTCTCGTCCTGGTACACAGATCGCGTTGATATCAATCCATTTTTAAAATGTTGGTACATGCTGAGAAAATGTTAATTCGATGAACTCAATAATTCTGTTTATACGCCTTTTTAAAGTAGTCTTGTTCTGCGCGTTTCTTTCAAATGGTTACATTGCATTACACTGTTATCTTATCAGCAACATAATTCCATCCAAAGGTGATGAAGGTTTATAATGAGTTTGCTTCATCATGTTCAATAGTTAAAAAATGGCTCACTGGTTTCAAATGTGGCTATACTTCTCTTGAAGATTCTCCCTGTCACGGACGTTCCGCAACTGCATCGATAGATGAAAGTGTGGAAAATGTGCACAACACGGTACTGGATGAGTAGTGATCAAAGGTGTTATAGACAGCTAACACTAAAGGCATATTTTAGATTCTTTAAATTAGGGAAAGCTTCGTACATTAGGGACGCCAAATTTATTGAACGCTGACCAAACGCAAACGTGCAAATGAATTTTCAACAACGTTTCGACCGTTTTAGGAAGAACACAACAGAGTTTATGGCCATATTTGTTACTGAGCGTGAGGTATGTGTCCACGATGTCACATCGAAAACGAGACTGTGGTCGAAATAGATAGTGGAAACTACTATTCGTGCAACAAAAATGACGACTTTTTTCTGGTTTCTGTAACACATTCTTCTTATGAAATGCCTTGCATAATAGGTAATAGTAACTGACGCACGCAATGTGGGTCTTCTTGACAAATGTGGAATACGTGGGAAGAGGCTTGGATGCTAAAACGAAGACTTGTCCACGAAATTGTTTTGGCAATGAGAAAACTGAAGCATCTGAAGTAAACATTCAGCATCTATGTATTGTCTAGATGTTGCACCCTTTTACTTCCGTTTAATCTCACGTCTGCAGAAATTTGTGGCTGGAATTCGTTTCTGTACAGTGAAGTCGTCATGACTTTATTAGATGTGTAGTCTGCAGGCTTTTCCTAATTGTACTTCTAGGCTGGAATCACCTCACTACAAAAACTTTGAACGAAATGCATTGATCTAAAACAGGACTGCATCAAAAAGTATTGCCAGGCCAAAAATTTATCTTCTTGTCCTCGGATGTATTTGAATGGGTATTGCTGGACGTCCCAAAGTACTCTAAGTAATTACACATTGCATTCTCTAAGAAGAAAACCGTGTAATTAATTTGTTCCATTCTTGAAGAACAAAATGTGAGATATTTATACAAAATTCAAAATTTCTTAAGAGAAAAATAACTTCTTAGTCGCGATCGCTGTAAAAAAATATTCATTGTACACAGCCGGTTTCGACAAAGCTAAGTTACCATCTTCACATGTTAGTCTTGCGACGCCCTGGTAAGCATGGCAGACATGTTCTGTTAGAGGAACGATGATTTAGCTAATTGTGATGTACACAGTAATTTTAATTTTGACTTGCCAACGCATCACTCATTTCATGTTTTATGTACCTGGAAATTCAATGGAAAGATTTTGTGTGTAGACGGCACAGCATGTTTGTAACAAGTTTTGCGGAAACAGATTATTTACAATAACGTTTCTTTACAGCGATCTCGGCTAAGAAGTTCTTCTCCTAAGTAATCACTACAGATCGCCCCTACAAACTCAACATGAGCAAACTAATTCAGAATTTCGATACTGCATTTATATTTGTTTTTCTGTTTGGGACCTGTTCTCCAGTCGAGGGCAGATTATGTGGAAAAGATTAGTCTGATGGAGGATTAGTGCAGTATGTTATTGGAAGCATTGTTTATGTATGAAAAACATTACATCTTTCATGTATGTAAGTGGTGAAATTGAACTGGAAGGGGTGTGTTGGGTCACAGTGGAGAACTGCTTGAAAAAGATATTCAAGTTTTCCTCTTATACACATACTCCACCTACGAATCCAAGCTCATACAACACCTTCAAGCGATCGGCAAACGTTAGCACTCAACACGCACAGATCATCACGAGACCAAACTAGAAGGAGAGATAGAATGAAATCAAAGGCGTGCTGTTAAAGATATAAATGGCCAGTTGAAGAAAGCTTCGAGTTACGTTATTACTAATCTAAATATGCAGATATGATTGCTCGAGAGAGTCTCGTCAGAGTTTTCACTAGTTGCTTCATGGAATGAATGATATAATTCCTCCCGCACCTCCCGCCGATGATTCATAAAAATTGTTGCAGTGCCCCTGCAGTAACAAAATACGCCAGGCACGAACCACGCAGCGCTGATTGTGTCTTACACTTCTCCAACAATTCGATGTTTAGGGGCAATGCCCAAAACCTGTAGCAAAAGAAAATTCCAGAGCGCATGAGGAGTTCGTATGCTCCGTTTTTCAGGTGAGACACACACAGTCGTTCGTTGTTTATGTACTCATTCATAGATTACTGTGGTCGTGGTCATTTCCTTTACTCATCACAGTGAACAAATAAGATAAGATCTTTAATGTCGCTCATTCTTGTCACTGGTTTCGTACTATTGTTACCTTCGAAAGTATCTTGACATTGTACACCTAGTAGCTAATGCTTGCGCACTGAAATAGTTTTATATACTTCTTCCAAGGGCGTCGCAAGACATTCTCTTTCTTAGAATATCTTTATAAATAATTTTATCGTCCTCAGATATCTTGAAGTTGTTTGCTGTGTCCTGTGTGTAAATTTTGAATAGCACTGGTCTTAAAATACTTCCTTGATGTGCGTCGGACGTCAAATTGTAACGTGCAAAACTCATTGGATTGATGAAACGAAGGGTGTTTTCTGCGAAAGAAGGTAACAACATGACACTTCGAACGATATTCCATCAAGTAAAATCCAAGCTTTGTTGAAGTAACAGAGAGTATTCAACGAAACATCACACACTGGACCGAACTTTAACGTTTGGTGCTTAGAGATACACTTCCATAACACGTTGAATGGTAGAGTCATGCTCATATAAATTCGCCACATTTTTCTTGAATACAATTTAGTCAGTGCATATAGCTGACAAAAGCGGACCGAGAAGCCCCAGGAAACAAAAGGAAGCAAAACAACTTGTAATTTAATTTATTATAAAAATGAGTGACGGTGCTGGAGATATGCAAAGTTCTGGGCAAAGAGAGCTTGTTGACTGTCTTCGAATACTTTCAGTATTAATTGTTTCATTACCTGATAGCACTCCCAAAGAGTGCGTGATAAAGTAGCAACAGTCATAGTCTGGAACTGTGATAACGACAATCTGAGTTCGTGATTTCACATCTAATTCGAAAAATACCTTCAGCTCTGATACTTTCGTTTGTTCAAGGACAAACCACTTCGCAACAAACGATAATTTTTGGTTTGCCGGCGAGCAAAGCAATGTTAATCAAGAAACGCGTTGCCAATTCCGCAACATACAGTTTCGAAAGCATTCAGTATGCACTCTGTCATGGCCTTTCCTTTCAGCCAGGCTTTAGCTACTAAGCAAGAAATCTCAGCAGCTGCGCGAAAACAAGACTTTCGTTCGTGACTCTCTAATCTGTCGGCCCATGTTGAATTTCATCATTGTTGATACTCTTCTTAATTTGCTCATCACGATTTAAATGAGTGTTATTTTTCTTTAGATACATAATGAATCATTTCAGTGTTGTTATTCACGCATGTTCGATGACTTTTAAAGTGACAAGTTACAAAAACATTTTCCAAACCGAGAACTTGTATACTAAAAGCAGTAAAGCAAATACATCAATAGTCATGGGAAAATGGAGAGCTGCACCTAAAAACGCATCATTTAGAAATACTGCTGAAGCGAAGAGAAACTGAGATCAATCTGTGACGAATCTGAATATCATGCTTCGTGTGTCGTGATTATTATCTGAAATGGACATCATCTTAACTCAAAGAGTGAACAAATAACACACGCCGGTGGTCGCGGTCGAGTCAGTGGTGAATTTCTTTGTAGTAAGACAGATGCCGAGCCATTCATCTTTATAATTGGTTAGTGTCTTCATAGACCGAAAAATAAATGCAAACAATGTAGCTGCTCAATTTTTACCAGCGATACATATTATACTAACAAATGTACAGAGACACTGCGTGCAGAAAGATGTTAGAAGGATAAAAGCATTTTTAGCGTCGTCGAAATTGGAATTTTTAAATAACACTATTGTTTATCTCGAGTTTTTTTTTCCTCTAATATACGCATCCTCGTATATGAGCCCAACCAAAGCGTGTAAATGACAAATTTGTCATCGAATCTTACACTGCTGTCAATATGATGGAGTTATGCCCTCTGATCGTGTTCTGACTATTCTAAATACTGCGATCGGAGCGTAATGGAGAACATGAACTGACTGTTGCCACTTGGGTGATTCACAGTATTTGAGTTTTTAAATCTTAATTTCCGTTTTGTTTGTGCAAGCCAGATGCAGATACAAAATCTGCACAACCAGTTTTTTACAAGTCAGCGAAATACTTCGAATATTTTTACTCGGGGATAAAACAAGAGAAATATTACTGCAACCCTCGAAAGTGGGAATCCTATTGAAGAGAAACCTTTGGAGACACTAAATCTGGCAAATCGCAATATATTGGAATGTCATTCACGAGGACATATACGACCAGACATGACTGAATGAATAGCGTTATCAAAAAGTTAAGGTAAAGGAGTTCGCTGGGTCGTCTCAAAAGATCACAGACAGAAACAGGTTTTCAAACAAAGGAGGCATCTCAAATAATTTTCTCCTCCAGGCCACATTATCGGGATTAACATATAGCGAAACACTTTGGATCTATAAAAGAGTCCTGCAATGGTCTTAAAATCTCTTACGTGAATTTCGTAAGTAAATATATCGATAATTGCTCACTTTTTCATTCATTTGGGACAGTAAGTATCTGGCAACATACACTGAAAATTAAATAATTGCATTAATTACTCCTTGTTGCTATTTTTTCCGTCTGTGTAGATCAAGAAATGCTTGGCTGAACAACAACAGAGCTGTCATATCTTTCCCTGAGGAACGAACCAATACAGCGGAATATGTAGTCTTCTCTTTTCCTTTAGATATATCTTTTTATGCTGCTGTTGCTCATAGTGCTAAGTGAATAACTGTTTCAACAGAAATCATCTGCTCAAATCGATGTAAATACAGTAATAACACCGATATCTAAATGTTTCAGTCATTTTCGCTGCCGCACCACGTGCAGCAACAAAGACCGGTAGATACTCAGTGAGTGCACGCGCGAGTTCTTGACGCGCGGCAGCCTACAAAATTCAAATGCATGAGACATTATATGGCTCAGACAAGACATCTGATTATGTGTGGCAAACCCTTCGTGCTAATTTCTCGCTCTCATACAAATACACACTGATAATGACAAGAAAGGAATTGATTTAATGCAGAAAACGTCGGCTGATACATAATTAGAAAGGAAATATTTTTACTTACCAACGTGTGCTGGAAGCCCAGCTCATTTGGGACGTGTAGCCTGTCAACCTGACCCATTTTGGTTGCTTTGTGATATTCAGCTCAAGCGAGGAACACTAGGAAGCAAGCACTGGGCACAGCGATGTGCACGGCATTGTAGTGCGTCGGCGACTGAGGTGGGGAGAGCAGCGCGACCGCCACCTGTTGACAGGACGCTAAACTACCGACGAAGTCAAATCAGCGTCCAATTTTTGTATCCTTTTCCTTTACGCGACATAACAGTCAAGAAACGGAGTGAACGGCAGTGTTATGCACCGAGACTAAATAGTATTCACTGCTGCGGCAGCATCTAATGCTCCAATTAAAATATTTAAAATAACAGAGTTGTAAAATGCCCCATTTGTGAACCATGTTTCAGCTATTGTTGGGCACCTCATTTCCAAACAACAAACGTGTGTAAAAATTGTACTGACAACTGGGTTAAGGCATATGCATTTCAGAAAAATTAATACTACAAATATTATTAAAATACCGTGAAACTGTATAGTTCTATCTTTACAATATCTGTCTGCCTTTTTTGCTACGAATGAAGACCATTCATACCTACCTAAAGCACCAACTTCGCGAGGGGTGGGGACGACGGGTTGAAGGTGAAGCATCGATAGTGACGGGATATGTAAATGCAGTCCATTCGCGTGAAATATCTGCCGACAATAAACTGTGTGATGTGATTGTCTCATTTCTAACGACGCAGTGAAATCAATTTACTTGTAAAAACTGCAACCATGCAACGCTTGAAGGAGCAATGCAGATCCTCATTGATGGTTCTTCCCAATAAAAGCGAAATGTATTGAACACAATATTATGAACATGCAGTAACGATAACAATATATTGTTAAGTGCACCGTAGAAACTGAGAGAGCCAATACAACAACAAAAATAGTAGTTTAGTAAAATGTATGATGAAAATCATTCCTCCGTGTTTTTAATAAGTGGCTCTGATACGTGAACACGCGTGCTCTGATAAACGAACACGCAGAAACCGAAGTTCTTTAACAGCGATATGTATTTATTTTCAGTTGCTGCCGCTACCGAGTCTTGCGCTGTTAAAGGCAGTCGGAAGATGTTACATGGTACTATTGCTCCACTCTCCTGCAACATTCCTGTCGCCTTTTCTTTTTGTCTTTATGTACCCTTCGGTTCCTCTCCGAGTCGAGGTCGCAGTGTTACTCGGAACACACAGAATCAGGAAATTTCTAAAGGTAACTTCTATTACTTCTTTGAAGCATGGGTCCGCAGCTGTTTCTGAACACCGATTACAATATTCACTGAAGTCGTTTTCGGTACCTGGTAAATATTTAGGCCGTTAATCGAGTGTAGGATTTCAGGAAGTGGAACATAAGACACAAAGATGCTTCGCTGCGTTATGGGTGCGGCGCTTAGAAATTCATAGACTGTAACTTCTGGTACCGTGTTCAACCAAATCGGTGCTGTGTGTAAATAAACCATTGTCACTGAACCGTAGCTGATCTCAGCTGCAAGTCTTACCCAAGTGTTTTACAAATATATGGAGCAAATGACAAAAACAAATATCATACATGATTAGATTCTAAAAGTGCATCGCCTCAGAATTTTTTAAGAAAATTTGCTTATTTGTACTCATTTTAATGTATCAGTGGGAGCTGATTCGTTGTCGTCAGAACCCCAACTCATATATGTCACAAATCTTGGAAAGGGGAGAATGGAGCCAGAAATCTGAAGTCCCATCCACATAGAACTTAGATTTACAAATATGGGAAAGAAAAGAGGCAATGACCTAATGAAAGGATTAATTTAGGGCAACTACAGGAAATGGAAATCTGAAGAGATGGACATAGAAAGCCATGGAGCATGTTAGCATAAATTTTTTTTTAAAATTAGCAATGCGGGGATATCAAACTGTGGACAACTTAAGACAGCTTGGTCGGAAAGATATGGAGCACAGATCCCTTTGGTAGTGGGTACAACGCCCTGCTACTGGACATTTAGAGACGCGGACGTCCGCAGAAATTTTTCATGGGGATGCATTACTTTACAGCTACCATGTTTTATATAAATTGACTGGACAATCTCGTGACTTTTCATGAGACGAGAGTTTCATAGGTGACAAAATATTTATTATATCCCAGAGAACTGATTTTTTAATGGGTAGAATACTTCGATATTTAAAATGTAATTGTGATTTCATTATTATCTTCAAAGTAATTCTTCACGTATTTTTAAACGATTATGGATGTTGCACACTAGTGAAGTTGGTTATCTAAAATTATATCCTTGTATGATTAAATCTCACATGTATTCAACAAAATGATCAATAAGTTAGAAAATAAAGGAGAAAAATATTTAGAAAAGCAATTTATACTCGTATACCGACAATGTTGTATTGATACTGAACGTGAAAAATCTGACGTAGGAAAAAATCGGAAATGAGAAAACCGTTGGTTACAAACAAAAATAACCAGTTATAAACAGCCTTTGATTAATCTTCCTAAAAAGCGAAAATACCGAGAACAGACTTAAAAATGCTTATACATTGTCATATATAACTTTGCTTTCAAAAAATACATCTAATCACATTCACAAACTATGCTGTTTCAGTCATGTAAAGTGAAAGCTTACTAATTATAGCTCGAAATAACAAAAGAATTAATTTTTCTCAACAGGAGCTGACAAAGGAAAGAATAACCATGAAGTACTACATGTGATATGGAAATACACAAAATGTAATATTACAGCCGAAGCTCTTTGAAGGTGAATAATAATCCTCGACGCAGTTGCACAAACTTATCAATGATTAAGTTAGTAAAATCAGATTTTTCAATCACTTTTCTTCCGTGAACACTTGGCATTCACAACGTACACAACTTGTTTTCACTCACTGTAGAACAAAGTCACATTTTTACTCTTCGTTGAGTCATGAAGGATTGTTCAACATGTAGTTGCAAGCAAAGAAAGAGCAGTTAATAGAGCCTTTTTTGTAGCAAGGAAAAACTGTATGTTATCACTAATATGAATGACTGACACATCGGTACGTAACTGTGACCAAAACTCAGACCACAGTGTTGTTTCAGATAAGAAGTTATCAACACTTTAATAATTTTAATATTCGTTGCTGTTTTGTAAAACTCTTTTTTTTTCATTTTTCATTTGCTGAGGATGTAATTAAAATAAACTAAATGTTTCTGAATGCTCATCTGAAACTCGGGCTCGCAAAGCGAAAATTAAAGAATCAGTATACAGGAAAATTGGTCGTCTATAATACTCATTTAGAGAGAGTTACATATAAGATTTATCTGTAAGTCTGCTACTTAGTTTGTCTTGGTATGGAAAGGTCCACATTTACCTTCTCTGTCATATTTTTAGCTGTTGTAAATATATCTTCATAAACTGAAACTGAATTTTCGTTATGCTGTTTCAAGATATTTATTATTTCTTGTTCATAGATCAGAAGTTTGCATAAATCCAGTTCAACAGCGTGAAAAAGACTGATACTATGATTGTAGCACTGAAGAATATTTGCTTATCACTAGAAGTGACACAAAAACTTTGCAGTAAGTGAAAGCTTGTACAAGTGCTATGCCATCTGTCTTGATTTAGCATTGCCATCCTGAGAGATATTTTCCAGCTGGTTTACAATTATTGTAAAATTAACTGTAAATATTCGAATGTTTTATATTTCTGCGTCCATTGAGCTTCACGCAGTATAGGAATATTTGTCAATGCAGCTCTTCTGACTGAACTTTCTCGAAAAAACTGAAGTACAGCTTTTACTGTACTGGCTACATTATAGATGCCACTTAATTCAACCGAGTCATGCACCACTAAATTAAGGTGGTGAGAGGAATAGTGTACAAATATTGCTTCTGGGTACTCATTTCCATTTTCACCTACACACCTCTTTCCTTTCCTGTCCTCACAAAGTAACTACCATGCCCTTGGCCACGTGAAGTTTTCCATTTTCAGTTTACAATTTGAACAAGCCTTATAAATTTCAGTGGACATACCATCTGCTCTACCATTTATGAATGGCACAATTCGAAAAAATTCTTCTCTGATATTTGTTTCTCCATTAATGTCTTCGGGAGATTTTATTCCTGGAGATAATTGCTCTATCCCGGCAATATCAGACGTTTCATCAGCCTAAATTGAGAAACCAACAGAAGAATTAACATAATAATATTTCCACAGGCACTAGTAATTTCATTATCGGTTCGTGCAGAACAAGAGTTGGCATTTTTCCTGCTCATTTCCACCTGGTTTCGTAAAACTTCTTATCTTGCTTCATCTCTAAAATAAGACAAATGCTGGAAGTTTCCAGTTCTGCTTAATTTACCTCGAAGGATATTGTCATTTGTTCCTCAAAAATCTATCGTCGATACCAATGAAAGGAATTTTTTTCTATTTCCTTTAATGGTGATATCAACAGCGTTATGTACTTGTAAATTTACTAGAAGTTGTTTACCTCCTGTTTCTGATATGAAGTTGTTGGCTTCAATATCAGAAAATTTATGCAACTGAGAATTTGCATGAGATCGTACAGCTCCATGAAAATCTTTATGTTTTACAAATGCAGTGGTAATAAATGCCCCTTATTATCTCTTTTCACTTTTTGTGAAAACAATCGTAAAATTTACATAGCACTCCTTTCAAATGTGCTGAATACGCAAGCCAAGGTTTATACTGAAATAACCAGGCATGGCGAAAGACCCGGTTTTTGTAGAAATTGTCCTTTCCAAAACTGTAGTTATTTGATTTCTCCAGGAGTTTCCCAATATTTCAGTTTTTTGTTGGAAAGAAATTATATGACTATGAGCATATACATCAATATCAAAATTTCGTTCTGTTCTTGACTTAGATATCCTACTGAAGCGAATGATTTCTCTATGACTTCAGTTCCAGAAATTTCCGTTGGTACTGCATTGTTATCTTCCTCTTGCTCCATGTCACTACTGGTTGAGTTTGGCTCGATTTTCAATTTTTTTTATTTTTTGAAAAATACCTAATATTCATTCTTACCGCAAAAGGAGGCGGAGAAATTGAGTTTAGGATGCAGTGTATTACCCGACAAAGCCAAATGTTTCCATGACCATTGGGGAACTGGATTCATGTTACAAGGCACAACTGCGTTGCAGCATGATAAGGACTTAATAATTGTTTAATGATTGTCTGAGTGTATTTCAGCACATGAATGTTTACGAGTCTGTAGGAATACCGGGGTATAGCTTGTTATATTCCATTTGCTGGGATGTGTTTATGCGAATATATGACAATCGAGCAGCTTATGCACAAGCAGCACTCAGGTTGGCCGATTTGTAAACTATCATATACATATGTCACAGCATACTAAATTTCTTATTAGGAGTTTCTGTAAGAGAAATACTGGAAGGCAATAAGAGCACATCCAGATGTCAGATACGAGTAGAAAATTGCAGAGTGAACCTAACTGGTATTACGATTCGAAAAAATCTGCAGAACACAACTTACGATATTAGTAGCTACCTACACACACTTCATCATCTGGAATCAAATCGATGAAATCAGAAGATATGTGCCAGGAGTGTGTGTTTTTACGAAAGTAGAAGAACTTCTGGAGTGCTCTCTAGAGAGTGTAAAGCTGACTGCACTGCCGTCTTCTCACGCTACGGGTACGCATCCATCTCCCCCAAACGTCCGAATTCGGAGGGGGATTTGATTCCACAACAGTTAGGATATGCTTACCTGCCAGGTTAGCCGAGAGCGCTAATGCGCTGCTTCCTGGACTCGGGTTGGCGCGCCGGCCACGAGTCGAATCCGCTCGGCGGATTAACGACGAGAACTGGTGTGCCGGCCAGACTGGATGTGGTTTTTAGGCGGTTTTCCACACCCCATTAGATGAATACCGGGATGCTCCCCACGTTCCGCCTCAGTTACACGACTCGCAGACATCTGAACACGTTCACACTATTCCATGGATTACACTAGACGCAGACAGCTGGGGTACACTCATTCCTTCCCAGGGGGTACAGGGCGGCGGCAGCAAGGGCATCCGGCCACCCCTTAACATTAACCTTGCCAAATCCAATCCTGCCCTTGCCGACCCTGCGAAACTGCGGGATAAAGGCACAAGTAAAAGACGAAGAACAGTTGGGGTATGCCTTATAGCCAACTTGACAACAATACCTCGAAGAAGGCACACAAGAGCAGCTGATTTTCTGTCTTCGTTTGATTCCTGGTACAACAGACTGCTCGTTATTATGGAAGGGAGAAACGAATAAAGTGGGCGCTCTACAATCGATTGCCAAGTTTTACATTTTCTGATGGGAAGATGGTAACTACCATCGTATTGTCTCACTACAATCAATGCATAATGCTACAATTGGCTAAACAGACGGTTCTGTCTATCACAGGAATTAATTTAAAAAAAGTATGACAATTCTGTAATGAATATCTCTGTACTCTAGATACAAGGGCGACGGATGGGAGGGCAGTGCCCTTTTTTGCCTCCCTTATGCGCCAGTGTTCAGACGCCACATATTTAGCTATGCACTTGTTCAAAGCAGCAACCAAAGGTGTTGACATGTCATTGACTAGAAGAACAACACATTTTAAAACAGAGCACTTCATGGATTTCCAGTTTTTAATTAATAAAGTTGTTTGATTAATGAATTCAAAACTAAAATCGTTAAGTCTTCCATGGGAAGAAATATGTAATGGATAATGACTTTACATCTCGTCGAAGACGAGATCGCTGAACGGAGTGGCCGCGCGGTTTGAGGCGCTATATCACGGATTGCGTTGCCTCTCCCCGCCGGAGGTTCGAGTCCTCCCTCGGGCATGGGTGTGTGTGTCGTTCTTAGGATAAGTTAGTTTAAGTTACTTTAAGTAGTGTGTAAGTCTAGGGACCGATGACCTCATCAGTTTGGTCCCTTATGAATTGACACACTTTTTTTTTTCTTTTTTAAGGCGAGAACATTACGGATGACGCACAACCTCAAAAACATGGGGATTGGGGGACGGAGGGGGTTGAACACAGATCGGCAGTGTCTTCTTCAAAGAAACCACCACAGCATTATATTTAATGGGTTTAAGAAAGTCACAGAAAGAGGAAAATCAGTATGGTCATATCGGGACTTGACAACCGCTCATTCTGAATACGAGTGTTGAACTCGTGTTGACTTAAACATTTGGAAACTTCAATCGTTCTCAAACTAACGCTGTCTATGCATGATGCATGTAGATACAGGCGCGAATCCAGAGTGGGAGGGGACCATGGTGGTCATAAAGCCTCCTTCTCCATAAGAACATTTTTGTAAAAGCATGTATACGACGGGCTTCTAAAAGTAAGTTACGCATTCTTATGAGAGGCCACGCAAATTTTATTAAATGCTGCACTACATTTCAAAGTGAAACAGATACATTACTCTATTTTCGAACACAGTCATTTTTAATTTCTAAAATTGTACCGCCTATGTTCGACGTCAACGTGCAACAGCCACTCACAGACGACAGATGGCGGCACTATCAGTGGAGGGTATAAAAGCCGTGTCGGGGACATACAGAAAACAGTGCAGTCGCAATGTGGAAACGGAGCAAGTTATCTATCGTCCAAAGGGGCATCATCAAGGTTGGAAGCATTTCCGAAACTGCTAAGTTTGTTAATTGTTCACGTCTGCCGTGGTTAAAGTGTACCGTGCGTGGCAAAATGGCTCTACCCAAAATCGGCGCTAAGGCAACTGTGGTGCACTCCGGGTCATAGATGACAGGGGTGAATGATGGCTGCGGAGAAGTGTACGGGCGAATAGCCGTGCAACTCTTGAGCAACTGACCGTCCAGATGAAGCAAGGGGCTACCAACAGTGTCTCCTCAATGACCATTCAGCGAACGTTGCTGCATATGGGCCTCCGCAGCAGGCTGATGCATCCATACTGACTGCTGTTCAAATGGCTCTGAGCACTATGGGACTTAACATCTGAAGTCAGCAGTCCCCTAGAACTTAGAACTATTTAAACCTAACTAACCTAAGGACAGCACACACATCCATGGCCGAGGCAGGATTCGAACCTGCGACCGTAGCGGTCGGGCGGTTCCAGACTGAAGCGCCTAGAACCGCTCGGCCACTCTGGCCGGCCGCAGGTTCGAATCCTGCCTCGGTCATGTATGTGTGTGATGTCCTTAGGTTAGTTAGGTTTAAGTAGTTCTAAGTTCTATGGAACTGATGCCCTCAGATGTTAAGCCCCATAGTGCTCAGAGCCAATTTGAACCATTTGAACTGTGTCTGTAGGAAACCCGAAACATGTACTATGTTCTGGAAATGGGTCACACTTGTTGCACAACGGTTTTAGTGTGGGACGACACATATAACTTACTTCCTGAACTCCCTACGCGGTTTAACAGGCACGGCCCAGCGACATTAAGGTGACCACCCGTCAGAAGCCTGAAGAACCACTTTTTGCAGCGCGGACCGCCGCGAGATGTGCAGGAAGAGAGTCTATGAGGTTTCTGGAAGGTTACGACAGAGATGTGAGGCCTTGTCGACTCCAGTGCCGTGGCCAGCTGCGCTAGGTTTCTCGATCGAGGCTCCATGGTGCGAAAAGGTCGAATGAGGTGGTCCCATAGATTGTCCATTGGGCTTAAATCTGAGGAGTTTGGTGGCCAGGGGAGTACGGTAAACTCGTCCTGGTACTCGTCGAACGTTGTATCTTGTGACCTGTGTGACACGTCGTATTGTCCTGGACCGAGCGAAGTGGTGCAGTGGTTAGCACACTGGAGTCGCATTCGGGAGGATGACGGTTCAGACCCGCTTCCTGTCATCCTCATTTAGGTTTTCCATGATTTCCCTAAATCGCTTCAGGCAAATGCGGGATGGTTCCTTTGAAAGGGCACAGCCGACTTCCTTCCCCATCCTTCCCTAATCAGATAGGACCGATGACCGCGCTGTTTGGTCCCCTCTCCCATATCAACCAATCAAAGTATTGGCCTACTGGTAGATGCCATCGTGCCAAGAAAAAACAAACTGCATGCAGGGATGGACATCGTCCCAATGGATAAATGTGTGCTTATGTAGATGCATTGCCCATTGCAGAATGAAGAGACCAGCCATGAAATGCCACGACAACATTCACCAGACCATAACGCTCCCTGCTCCGGCCTTCACCCCTTTGCTTTCGAACGTTTCAAGCTGTACACGGCAACGGCCATCTGTCCATTGGAGCATATACCCTCCACCGATAGTGCTGCCATATGCCGTCTGTGAGTGGTTGTTGAACGTTGATGTCGAACACAGGCGGTAGTCAGATCAATGTGACTGGACCGTGTATAGTCTGTCAGTTTCCAAATTTCTCAACTAGCTTTCGGATAATAAAATATTTTGAAAACAGAGTCTCGAAAATTGTAAGGAATTCTAGGTATTAAAAGTTATGTTAAACACAGGATACTTCTCAATTTCTTGTATGATGGTTAGCCTGCTAGGATGGGCTTGCGGCCTGACCTATTGGAAACAACATTCCTGTCAGGAAAAGGCCCCCATTCACAGAGAGACGGTGCCTGCTGTCGAAAACAAATCCGACACATTTCGTCATTCACAAGCAGAAACGGCAAACTAGAGGAAGTTAAGTAAGGCAAGACAGAAAAGAAAAGACTCTATACTAAGAAAACCATGTGGGAAGACTGACTTTCCGTAGATAGGCAAACCGACTGAACGAAACAATATATATTATGTATTTATTTATTGGTCATTTAGCCTGCTTACATGGCCGTAGTCTGCAGACCTATATCCACAACAGTAGTGCTAAGTTAAACACTGATAATGGCGTGTGCACACTTCGATGTTATATTGTGTGAATTATGATGTTGACAAAGTAGGGACAGTTTGTTGATATTACCGTTCTTAAATCAATTTCATGACTACTTCATAAATATCTGGACCAATGCTTTGCATATGACGTATATCGCTGAGCTAGAATTTCTTTGTAGGTACGTTGAAGCCATGTAGCAGAAGCTAAGGTAAAGTGCCCAATCAAAGGGAAACTGAATTTTCACTAAATCACGATTATTGATGGAAGCTTGCCGTTTACACCTTTCTAATCTACGTATTGTAAGGAATTGCACCAAATATTTTCAAGTAAAAAGAAAATAATCTCTAGCAACTATACTAATTTTTCTGAAGGCTTACATAATGACCACTTTTCCCTACCTTACGGGGTAATGTGGCATGTGACAACGCAAGAGGATTATGCGTTTCGTGCTCTATTTTCCAGGCTTGCTGATGCTCTAGTGTTTGAAACAGTAGCACGTTGCTGCAGGAGGCCATTTTTAATCGAACTTTTGTGTTAGGTCAGGTAGAATAGAAACGCGTTTAAATATAATAAATAAATTCAGAATCGTTACAAAGTGATAGACTGGCGTATGATAGTTTTATATGTAAAATGGTTTAGAACTCAGTCCGTGGTGTAGTATTGTGCATGACATACTGAAGTAACAACACTTATTGGGGTAAACTTCTTGGCCACTAATCCCGACGAGTAGGTAGCCGCTTATGTCGACTGGAGGTCAGACCGAGATTAGCGGTTCACAGAGGAAACTGTCAGACCGAAGGAAACAACAAGGAACTATTTTTGTAGGCCAAAGAACGTTGTTTACACTTTCATAGCGTGAAAAGGTATTTCCCTACGCACGAGATGCTTATAATTAAAGTGCAGATAATCACAGAGGTCCAGTAACGACTGTAACTATCGTATGACAGCGAAAAGTGGTAGACATTCTACTGCGTTAATCCGGAACCGATTTAGGCCTGGAAGAAGTTAGATCAACTTTTGACCACCAATTGCAAATCTGTCGCTGTGAATGCAAGGAAGACGTATAGAAATGTTTCTATATGCAGTGGATTAGGAATGGGACTAGGACTGAAAAGACAAAACTAGTGAGAAACGCAAAATGATAATTTTATTATTGACGCCGCTTTCACAGTCTGTTCAGTATGAGCGCCGCAGACGTCGATGAGATGCTGCACTCATAAAACGACGTGATCAACACTTGCTCGTAGTAGTGCCAGTGGAATAGGAGCAAAGTGTGCTTGTATACTGGCCTTCAGATCAGGTGGAGGCAAAACGTGTCCCTGGTAAACGCGTCAGATATCTCCAAAGCCAAAAGACACGTGGATTTAGATCAGGCCATGCACCTGCAAAGCCTCTGGGGATAAAACGTTCTTGGAAGGTTGAATTAAGCAGATCTTTCATTGGGCTAGCGACATGAGGGACTGGTCCATCTTGCATGAAGCCAATGGTTTCCACACAGTTGCGCTCTTCAAAAGCAGAAATCACATGCTGTACGAGGAGGTCTCGATAACGTGCAGACGTCACGCTACACTTGGTAGGCCCACTGGGTGTATTATCTTCAAAGAACAACGGATCGAAAATAAATGTGCTTGTAAACCCACAACACATAGTCACGTACAAAGAGTGCAAGGGCTCTTCATGCATAACACTCCGTTTAACAGTCCTCCAGATTCGACAGTTCTGTGTTTTCACTGCATCCTGTAGTTTAAAATGTGCCTCGTCACTACACAGTATATTGTTCAGCCACATGTCATCAACTTCGATTCGTACCAGAAACCGAAGAGCAAATGCATAACGTTGCTGTGCATCATGGGGTCTCAGTTGCTGCACCGTCTGGATCTTGTACGGGTACCAGTGTAAAACAGACCGCAAAACTTTCCGTACTGTTGATCATGGGATGGACTATTCTCGTGACATTGCACTACCCGGGGCACGTTCTGCGTGGTCAGTTACAGCAACAGCAACCTTGTCAATAACTTCCACCAGTATAGGACGCCTTCCTCTTCCATGTGCCACACCAAACTCACTCGTGTTTTCGAATTTCATTATCATCTTCTGTGAGCCACGCGACCTCTCCTCAGACGTTTCAGTCGATGACACTCTTTCAATGCAGTACCGTAATTACTGTCGTTCGCGTAAAACAGTTTCACTAGCAGCGCACGGTCTGTCTTCTCGATAGCCATACTGTTCACTCACGTTATGGCTTGTCGAATTACAGCGTGGATGTCATACCGTCATAGAAGCGGTGTACAGCGTCAGATTTGCACCTGGTGGCCACAACTGGGACTATGTATTTTTTCAGCGTAAATCGGTTCCGAATTTACGCAGTAGCATATTTACCAAGTTTCGCTGTCATACGTTAATTAAAGCCCACACAGGATATCCGTGAGTAGCTGCACTTCAGTTGTAACCACGCAGTGCGAGTGAAGTAAGAATAATAACACATTAGGATGACAAAAGTCATGGGATAGCGATATGCACATATACAGCTGGCAGTACTATCGCGTACTCAGGATATAAAAGGGAGTGCATCGGCGGAGGACACCTTTTCACACGAATCAGCTGAGTACAAATGACAGCTCCTGCACTGCAGTAATTGTGACCGTGGCCGTACGACGGTAATTAATAGACTTTGACCGTGGAATGGGAGTTGTAGCTAGATGCATAGGACATTCCAGTTCGGAAAAAAATAGGGAATTCAATATTTTCAGACCCACAGTGTCAAGAGTGTGCCGAGAATACCAAATTTCGGGCATTCCTCTCACCAAAAGGTAACGCAGTGGCCGACGCCTTCACTTAACTACCGAGAGCAGCGACGTTCGCGTAGAGTTCTCAGTGCTAACAGACGAGCGTATCTGTTAAGACAGGGCGGTGAAATTTGGCGTTAGCGGGCTATGGCAGTGCCTTCGCTAACAGCACGACTTCGCCTACAGCGCCTCTCCTGTGTTCGTAACCACAGAGGTTGGACCCTAGACGACTGGAAAACCGTAGTCTGATCAGATGAGTCCCGATTTCAGTTGTTAAGAGCTGATGGTAGGGTACCAGTGTGGCGCATAGCCCACGAAGCCGTGGACCCAGACTGTCAAAAAGGGACTGTGCAATCTGGTTTTGGCTCTGTAATGGTGTAGGCTGTGTTTACATGGTATAGACTGGATGCTCTGGTCCAATTGAACTGACCATTGACTGCAGATGGTTATGTTGGGCTACTTGAAGAACATTTGCAGCCATTCATGGAAGTCACGTTTGCAAACAACAATGGAGTTCTTATGGATGACAATGCGCTGTGTAATCAGGCCACAACTGTTCGCGATTGTTTTGAGTAAAAATTTGAACAGTTCGAGCGAATGATATGACCTCTCAGATCGCCCGAGATGAATCCCATCGAACATTAAAGTTTATGGGACTTTCGCAATTATGGACGGCTATAGAGATTGCACGGCCCAGTATTTCTGCAGGGGACTTCAAACCAGTAGTTGATTCCATGCCACCACGAATTGCTGCACTAACCGGGAAAAGGAGGTCCTACAGGTTATGAGGAGGTATCCCATGACATTTGTCACTTTAGTGTATAGATGACTTACATCAGATGACTGAAAATCAGAAAAATTGTTACCAAAACCATCTAAAAAAATCTGAACAAGCTTCCTCAGCCAAACGTACTGACAACAATGATGGTGTATATTAGTACCAGTTCGACCAGTTCTCGGCAGGAAGCAGCACCGTTCAGGCAAAAAATGCAACGGCTACTTCTCTCGTTTTGGCTACCCCAACTTCACGTACTAAGTACGGATATAAACAAACTATTGTTATTATATTAAAATATTTGATGCATTTTTTGTATTTAAACTATTATTATTATATTAAAACATTTATATATTATTATTATTATTATTATTATGAAAATTGTAAGTATGCATGACATGTCAAAAGTGGGCTTGACTGCAAGTGACGAACTGTGACCCCCCCCCCCCCCTCCTTAAAACACACACACAGAACCTAACCCTTGATCCGAGCCTACGTAGATACAGGACGACGTTCAATAATTTGGCTCCAGCCCTGTGATGGAACATTCCCGCTTATATAATCAAGTGAGAAACCACGCGGCTTTAGAGCGTGGCACAACAAATACCGAAATGGCAGCTATTTTGTGGACTACCGCTGGAGCTCGCTGGAAAAAGGAAGGCATTGTCAAGGTCTATCCACGGTTCGATTACTCTTTCCTAGGAAAAAAGTAATCTTTTTAACTTGCGGGAATCAGGTGACCGTCATGGCGTTGATCATACCACAAAATAAAAAAAGTAGACAAGAAAGACAGCACGGACTGTAACTTTAGGATTTCAAAATCCGTCGAAGTTCACTGAGCCGTCATGACTCCTGCAGATTCTCCGTCACTAGCTGATGTGTTTGTATGTCTTTATTCTAGAGAGACAATAGTACTGCAGTCATTCATTAAAGATGTAAATCATTCATTAAAGATGTAAATCTTGCAAATGAGTCTAATTACTTCTGCACGTAGGCGTAGAGTAATCACGAAAAATAAAATAATTAATGAGTGCTCTGCTGCTGCATCTTTGCTTTCAAGGTCACATAAAAAATTACTGAAAACAGCTGTATACCCACACAAATTTCTTATAGTCGAATATTGTATTTTGAATGTTAGGCCGGCTTAAAGTAAAACACAGCTTCGCTTGTTCCGCAACCGCTGTGCCTTGGTCAGTGAGTTTTTGCTACTCATCCTTTAATTCGAAACATTTGTTAAAACTGTTTTTTATTATTTTCTTATTTATTCTTATTTTTTATTGTTTTCTTTCAAACTGGCACATTTGCTCTTTTTGTCTCACATTATGACATGGTGATAATTTCTCTATTTGGCACAGAGATGACGTTGAATATGTTGAAATTTTGTGTTTATTATATTGGTGAACTTGCAAAATTGAACAAGCCAACCGTCAGTTTGATCAGCAGAATAATTTTGTTTATACAGTTTTTATAATTAGCCGTGCTTTGTGTCTCTTTGAAACTGATAAACTGAAATATCGCACCTAAATACAATTATTTGTCTTATGCGAATCACTGCCAAAGGAAGCCGGTAGCTTTGCACGAAACTGGGTGAATGCGTTTTCGACTGCCGGAAAGATCAGTTTTTGTTGTGCTGCGACAGGACATCGTACTTTTTACATCAGTATATCGCACTGATCGTAACCCTTTGTAAGGTAAATACTAACGAACAGGCAGCTTGTCACCAGGAACAAATGGATAAAAAAATGGCCTTATCTAGAAAAAAAAGCAAAAAACTTCAGTACATATCATGTGCCGAGAGAGGTATTTTGCCAGTTTAAAACCTGAGGAACTTTATGTACGAATTGATGGAACGTACACTCTCTTTACAAGATTCGGTTCCCTCTTTCTTTCACCTGCTCTCTCATCTAAAGATAAGTAATGGTGGCTAGAGATGCGTATTTCGACCAACCGGACCACACTTCCGGACTGGATTCTACTCACTCGAAAAATAATGGACAAAATGCTTCATTTAATGGAACTACGTCGGAAACGAAAGTGCGACTTTGACTGTGAAATACAGTATTCAGCTGTAACTTAACCGCTTGTCTGCTTATCTCAGTCAGAGTGAATGTTCCTAAAACTGTCTACCAAAACTTCTCAAAAACTGTTACCGAACAAACTAATTTCTAACTTAGACTCGTGTCCTATGCAAAACTCTGAGTGTACTGAATCGTACAAAGACTTAATATGACTTGCACATCACTGTCTACAAACTGAAGATGTTTTTATAAAAATGAGCTCTATCCTGAATGTAACCTGACTTCTGAAACAAACGCGCAACCGAACTTACATACAAATTCCTGGTCCTAAACTGTATCTTCAGTTACCTTGTGCGTTAAAAAACATTTCTGCAGGTTTCTAGAAAGCAGCGCACAGCATACAGCAGCTAAGTAACATTAAAAACGACGCCTGAAAATTCTGTGCCAAAAGTGCAATGTGCGTACTTACATAATGAACTGAATGAAGGATGGGAATTTTAACTGTTAAGAAATAACTTCTAACAAAATCCAAATAATGCTCTAAATTCAAAAGTAATGTTTTAAAAAATCAACTTAATGTTCACAATAGTATATACATAATATGACTTTAAGAAATAAGTTGAAGCAAAGTGAATCTCATCTTCCTAGCAAAGCAATCCATATAACAATCCTACTATCTGAACGTCGTTAATACAATGTCAGTAACATACTTATTTCAATCTTGTAACTCACAAATAATCCTCCTTAGCTTCCCTCTCTATGATTGCATCAAAAATATTCATACTCCACTTCCATCAACCTCATATCATGCTGATAAAGAAAATTTCCTGATCATTCTTCAAAATACATTTCAACACTGCTCAACTTAGAATGTTACGTATAACCTTGCAAGTACTCTCAGGCAGAGGCGGTGAGGCAACACAAAGATATTTTAACAATAGTCACAGATTACTCAGCTCCATGGCTTTACTCTGTGTAATCTATACATATCGATATTTAAATAAGAAACAGAGTTTACGGAGGGACGAAAATAGTGTCTAACCGTAAAATTTTCACCTTTCCCTCGTATAACTCCTACAGAGTTCTTTTATTAATGTAACAATAATTTTTAAATGGAATTTTTTTCTATGCTATGATGAAAGTCACCTTACGTAATACAAGTAACCAGCCATGGTAGATAAACTGTGTGTTTAAAAGCTTTGTTCGAAGTATATGTCACAAACACTTAACCGATTGTCTGTGCTAACACGGTATTTTCGTGAAAACTGGTCCTATTGATTATAGACCTTGGCTGATATTGCTGTGGTCAAAACTCTGCCGAGGTTAGGCACTGTTCATGTGTCTCTCGTGTCCTGGCAGGCTATTATAAGTTGTCCGGGTTGTCAGAGACCCTGGACGCACATGTACGTTCATGGGACGTTGCTATTCTGGCCCGGGTGAAAGAACAACGATAGTGCATCTGAGAGAACTTCAGTAGTGCTCTTAGACTACGGGTGACGATCAGCTACTTCTGCGCCCGGACCCTGCTTCACGAAGCGTGGTTGTATGAACAGTAATAAGTAACTTAGGACCCAAACTGTTTCTGTAAATTTTTATTTAGAAAAAATAAATTACAGAACTTACGGATCTGAAGATAGGTACATAGTGCTACAACAAGAGTTAAATAATGCCAATGAAATGTATCACAGTGATTAGAAATCCCGGCGAATAAACGAAAACCAAATAGAATTAATGTCAAGATTTGTGTTTTGCAACAGGGGAACAGAGCTGGCAGTAAATTCAGGTAACCCTTACTGAAAACGAGAAACATCAAAAAATAATATTGGAAATATTGAAACAATCTCAGACAGAATAGCAAGAGTTATTGTAAAAATAAGCAAAATACATCATTCAGATTGATACACCAACGTGCTCGCATTCTGATCAGACACGACATCTACGAAGGGTTCCAGAAATTGATAAATGAAACAAAATCCCACTACAAGATGATGAAGGGTTATTTTAATGCATTAGTAGGACAAAACTAAAAAACGATTCTCCATGGCAAATCAAGAATTGCAATTTTTCATGGGCTCCTTTATGAATAGCCGTTGGCTGTCCCGCCTGGTATTTTTCGCCGTCGCCACTGATTCCGTGTGGCCTTTCCCACATCACAAGATGGACGGCATTATAGATCTTCAGTGCCATTCCTAACGTGATAGTATCAGATACGTTTCTTGATTGGCGAACGTCGGTCACTGAAGGTGAAATACCTCCGTTATGGTGCTAGACTGGACCTCCTGTCTGAAGTACTGTGATTTGCGTGGATAATTCGGCTAACTGGGGTTGTAATGTGCCAACAGAATGTGCCGTTTGCGTGGACACAGTCACAACGCTTGTGAAGGGATACATCTCCTAGATCCGATCTGTTGCTTGCGTCAGTGCGTCAAGGCCTCCTGCAAACACCGTGAAGATTTTCTGAACTTTGCTGGCAAGTATGAAAGGCACAGTACTTTGACCACTGGGTTACTTACATGAGTTTCAGGACGATGTAGCGGACTGAGACAGAGTTTTTTAGTTTGCAGGACCTTTTCAAGGCGCTTACCCTAAGATTACGAGAAACGACTGACCAACGCGTGCCTAATCGCATTGTATTTTTACTCATAATCTTATTTTCTACGCTATTTCCGTGACAGTATGTTTAAACTATAAATAAATAAACGCAACGCAACAAGTTAATAAACTCGAATTCTTCAATAAAGACTCGTTCCGGAGGCCCGACTCTATACTATCACCAAAGACAAATGGTTCAAATGGCTCTGAGCACTATGGGACTCAACTTCTGAGGTCATTAGTCCCCTAGAACTTAGAACTAGTTAAACCTAACTAACCTAAGGACATCACACACCTCCATGCCCGAGGCAGGATTCGAACCTGCGACCGTAGCGGTCTCGCGGTTCCAGACTGCAGCGCCTAGAACCGCACGGCCACTTCGGCCGGCCACCAAGGACAGTTTCCATTTTTATTTGGGCAGCATTGTTCTCGGGACAGCAACGATGTCGAAGTTGCTAGAGATATTTTTACATTATCAATTTGATTAGAACTTCATTTCTTCGATTAATGCATTGAAATACTTTTAGAAATGATGCATATTCGCACTCCGATGAACCTGCGTTATATGTTCTCATAGGTCTGCATTTAAGCTTTACACACCCACTGTTTACAGTACCAAAGACGATACGGGTATTTAGCGTCTTCTGGATAACAAAGATGTTGTAATTCTTTGGATTTTGTCGTATGAAGAGGTTATCACAAAATTGAACATCAGTGGACATGGCTTTTACATATTTTAACAAACTGTATTTCTGCATAAACGAGATCTGTAGTGAAATTATTTCATAAATATAATCCACAGTATTTCAAAAATAATGTAAATTCATTCGTTTGTGTTCAGAATTTTGTGATATATTCAATAGCTTGTTAATTTGTTATCTGTTTTTATACCTAAGAAACTGATCTACAATAAAAGTTGGTTGGATCAACAACATGTGAGATGGCTTTAGGGAAGACGAATGTCTAATTTAAGTTCCTAAATACCTTTCAGCGTTCATTTTCTGTATAGCTTTGTGAATTACATTGGCTGTAGGTTTTTGCCTCTGTAGATTTTCTGTAGATCTCTAGGACATACAGTTTTATGTCTTTTGGCTGCAGATGCTGAATGATCAGTGCTTTATTCACGTCTTCTATTTTGTGTCCCGTTTCGTGCGGATGAATTGCGGCAGCTGATGTACTGTAAGTATTCAGTTCAAAGCTTGCCATATGTTCACAATATACATATTAGAAGCCGTTCCAAACTATCCGATATGGAATGTAACATGAATAGTACAGATCGCTTCACGGCAATAGAAGCAGTTGAGTGGCGGATGAAAGGTTCTCACGTAACCAAGCGGATTCCGTGACATACTATATTTATTGCGCAGTTGCAGCAGAAAAGTTTGGGTGGCATTCCGGGGTGGTTCTCAGGACCTGCTCGGCGTGTTCGGCAGTTGCGGTTTCCGGGAGTTACTGCCTCACGCACGGCATCCAAGGGTGCCGTAGCCCGCAAGTGCCCACTTGAGATGTTTAGTAAATACCCATTCAGTATGGAGGTCAACAAGTATATCGCCTTCCCGTTCCCATGAAAAGTGAGAAATTTTGCACCATCTCAATAGCATTCCTGTTCTTCTCATCCTACGTTTTGCTTGCCCTGCTAGACACTGTGTATGTTACGTCAACCGATGGTAAAGACCGTTCAAACACGGTAACAACCTAGAAAATTGATTTTACGTTTTTGTACGGTATGTCAGAGAAACTTTGGCAGCGTTCCCCTCTATTTTCACGCTTGAAGAAACATTCTCATTCGTCACACTGGCTACAAGAACGCTGTCGCCCCTCCAACAGAGTCTGGGCTGAAAACAGAAAACTGAATTCCGATCATTTCGCTTTCTGGCTGTAGTCCCGTGCTCAATATGCAGTTTAAAGATGTATGTGTCACTTTTTCCTAAGCGTGAGGCGTTAATTTCATATTTCAGAGTCCATACTCCGAACAGCTCACACTTATCTGGTTCTTTGTGCATTTTGGAAGGGAAGTTCACTGTTATTTCTGTTGCTAATTTGAAAACGCGAGTTGTATAGACGAGGAAATCCGTATTTGTTCTTCTTTCAGTCTTCCCAAGTATGTCAATCGAAATCCCACTTAACTGACTTACGTATGTCGTGTTAGTTTTTCGGGTTTTCGTTTTTCAGGAGACATATTGCAATAAAATTCCCTGTCGGTTTTGAATTTGAATAAATGTTTGCAGCCAGCTGTTGTGGCGGAGCGGTTCTAGGCGCTACAGTCTGGCACCGCGCGACCGCTAGGGTCGCAGTTTCGAATCCTGGCTTGGGCATGGATGTGTGTGATGTCCTTAGGTTAGTTAGGTTTAAGTAGTTCTAAGTTCTAGGGGACTGATGACCTCAGAAGCTGCATCCCATAGTGCTCAGAGCCATTTGAACCATTTTTTTAAATGTTTGCAATTGTTATATCGACTTCCGTTTATGAATTCTACTTCGTGCACTGTATTCCGTGATTACCATTATGCACAGTGGCCAAATTACTAACGAAATGTCACATAGCATGCACAGCTGTTTATTGTGGTCAAGAGTGTGCAGCGCTCACAGATTTTTATTTCGAAGCTCAAACCGTTACTAATGCATATTAGCTTCAAGATGCTTGCATCAGTACTGTACACTGAATTTTATACGCTAGAGTTTTCACCAGATTTACCTAAATTGTTTACTGTATGTGTCAGTGCTTAGCAGCTCCGCATTCCGGCCCTGATGGGACGTACAGTGCTGACTAGCCGCCATCTCATTACCTGCCCTATGGTTTCATTTGAATGCAGTATGGAGGGCATGATATCACCACACTGCTCTCCCGGCCGTCGTCGGCTTCGCAGATTTTGGATTCGCTACTTCTGCCAAATAACTCCTCAGTTGACTCCAAGAGGCTAAGTGCACCCCGTTCCAGTTCTTCCACCAGGGAAAAATCCCTGGCAGTATCGTGAACTGAACCCATGTCTTCTGGATGACCGACCAGTAAGAAAACTTACTTTTAGTTGAGAAGTTCATGTTGATCTCATGTTACTCCAGGGTTCTTGCTATCCGTTCTGAAATGTTACCAGTAAGTGGTATGCTGAGGAATGGGATGTCCTTGCGTTTTTCAAATACTTCTTGATTAGCTTCGCCTCTCTCTATCCTCTTAATTGATTACATCTTTATTATTCTGTTGTAGTTTCAGTTTTGTGACAATTTTTTGTTGCTCGCTGTTCCATGAAACGCATTTCGCCGGCAAGCACATTTTCCAGCAGGGCACGAGTTACTGCTCTGTGACTCAAACCCCTAAAACCTACCAATTTCTGTGATGTGGGATAATATGGATTACTGTGAATTGTTATCCCTGTATTACTTCAACGTTTTTCAAGAGACCAAAAGCAACAATACCAGTTTTAACACTGTTAAAAGTTACTGCAAGAAATTTCGATGTCGTTCCCTTTCTGGCAGCCCTGTGGTTGCGATAAAAATCAGAACTGTGATTTGACGGTGGATCGAAGCATCCAGTACGTGGCATAATTGAAGAATTAATATTCGGTAACTGATTACGTTGTTTTAATTTATTTACAGATGTTATATCTGTTTACGCTGGAGCTGCTCGGTTAGCTACGCTTGTTAATATGCCACTTCCTGGATTCGCAGAGACGCGCCAGCCTCGCATGGAATTCGACCGACGGATTAACGACTAGGGCCGATGGGCAGACCAACCTAGATGTGGTTTTTAGGGAGTTACCTGCATCAGACTATGTGAATACCGTGCTGGTACCCACGTCCCACCGGAGTTATACGGTCCACAAACTCTTCGAAAGTATTCTAACGCTTTTACATGGGATAACACAAGAGATAGACAAACGGAATTCACAAATTCCGTATCAGTGGGGAAGGGGTGGCAAAAGGAAGGGCATCCGGCCACCCTTTACGACTAACATTGCCGAGCACAGATTAACATGACAACCTCATGCAGATACGGGACAAGGTCAGAGAATAGAAGAAGATGTTTACGGTAGGCGATGAGCCTATCCTGTACTTCCATGAGGGCAGCGCATTTTGTCCTTCAGATTTGCTCTTTGCCAGGACGAACTGGCTCTCTGATTGTGTGAAACCACTGTTTTGGGTTGTCCACCCCGAATGGCAGAAGCTTCGCAGGTATGGTACTGAGCTTGACCTCTGTGATCAGGGCATCAGAACTTGCCGAAGGACTCAGTGTGTTGTATCATGTTGATTGATGAGTTGCACATTATAGCCAATGTTGGACCCATGAAATAGTTTGGAATCGCTTAATATGTTGCATTAATCATTTAAAATTCTCTCAGTATGTCCGACGATTTAATTACGGTTTCAACATTTCAAACTTCGTATACCCACTGGAACTACCATTCCATACTGCATGAGTATGGCGGCACGATGGGAATTAACAGACTTTGAACGCGGAATGGTAGTTGGAACTAGATGCATGGGACATTCCATTTCGGAAATCGTTTGGGAATTGAATATTCCGAAATCCACAATCAAGAGTGTGCCGAGAATACCAAATTTCAGGCATTACCTCTCACCATGGACAACACAGTGGCCGACGGCCTTCACTTAACGACCGAGGCAGTGGAGTGTTAGTACTAACAGACAAGCAACACCGCGTGAAATAACCGTAGAAATCAATTTGCGACGTACGACGAACGTCTCCGATAGGACATGACGGTGAAATTTGGCGTTAATGGGCTATGGCAGCAGACGACCGACGCGAGTGCCTTAGCTAACAGCATGGCATCGCCTGCAGCACCTCTCCTGGCTCGTAACTATAACGATTGGACCCTAGACGACTTGAAAACCATGACCTGGTAAGATGCATCTTCATTTCATTTGGTAAGAACAGACTGTAGGGTTCGAGGGTGGCGCATAACCCACGAGGTTATGGACCCAAGTTGTCAATAAGGCACTGTGCAAGCTGGTGGTGGCTCTATAATGTAGTGGACTGTATTTACATGGAATGGACTGGGTCCTCTGGTCCAGCTGAATCGATGATTGACTGCAAATGGCTATGTTCGGCTACTTGGAGATCATTTGCAGCCATTCATGGATTTCATGTTCCCAAACAACGATGTAATTTTTATGGATGGAAGTGCACCACGTCATGTTCGCGATTGGTTTGAAAAACATTCTGGACAGTTCGAACGAATGATTTGGCCATCCAGATAGCCTGCCTTGAATCTCATCGAACATTTTTTATGGAGAGGCCAGTTCGTGCACGGCACTACTTTCGCAACTGTGGACGGATACAGAAGCAGCATGGCTCAGTGTTCCTGCAGGGGACTTCCAACGGTTTGTTCGAATCCATTCCACATCAAACTGCTGGTCTACGCCGGGCAAAAGGAGGTCCTAAACGATATTAGGAGGTATACCATGACTTTCGACACTTCAATGTATAAGGACAGAGCAGCTAGATGCCAAGTCAAAGGAATTTCGCTGCTGAAATTGATCTGTTTCCTCTGTACCAGCACAGCAGATGGCGCCTAGTATAAGTTATAAATTCAGAAATCTGCAAATAAAGTTAATTAGTCTCTGGTAAAGTGTCTGATTTGCATAAGGTACGACATATATTGTGTATTTCGTGTTCTATTATGAAAGAATCACCGAAATAACCGCGGCAAAAGCAGAAGAACAGCGCAGGTCACATTCAGCAAAGAATCAGAAAACCTGCACAACAGATCAATTTCAGATTGTACTGAACCACTTACAGATAGCAAAAAATTAAACGTTAGTGGTGTAGTAATGTGCTCCATCAGTAATTCCCACCGTCTAAGATTGTGTTTGTGTTGTCTGCACTCCGAAGACCGGTTTGATGCACTTCTTCACGCTACTGTATTCCGTGCAAGCCTTTTTGTCTCCTAAGAACTGCTGCAGCGTACATCATTTTAAACTCGTGGAGGTATGTACCGTCTATACAACTAAATGAAGGCTGTTTGTTTGGTGCCATACGCGTTTCGCTTCATTTATTTGGGAAGCATCATCAGTGGCGATTTCTAGCGCCCAGAACCGATCGCGGTCCTCTGGTTTGGAGGCGAGTAGAAGGCTTAAACCAGAGTCTCAGACGATTCTGCGGAGATCTGGGGTGCAAATTTCTCGACCTCCGCTATCGGGTGGAGAAATGTAGGGTCCCCCTGAATAGGTCAGGCGTGCACTACACGCCGGAAGCGGCTACAAGGGTAGCGTAGTTCGTGTGGAGTGCACATGTGGGTTTTTTAGGTTAGAGAATTCCCTCCCTAGGCCCGACAAGACGCCTCCTGAGACGCGGCAAGGTAAGCAAAATGCAACAGGGAATAACAATATTAATGTGCTAATAGTAAACTGCAGGAGCGTCTATAGAAAGGTCCCAGAACTGCTCTCATTAATAAACGGTCACAAAGTTGGCTGAAACCAGACGTAAACAGAAATGAAATCCTAAACTCAAATTGGAATGTATACCACAGAGACAGGCTGGACAGTGAAGGGGGAGGCGTGTTTATAGCGATAAGAAGTGCAATAGTATCGAAGGAAATTGACGGAGATCCGATATGTGAAATAATTTTGGTGAAGGTCACGGTTAAAGCAGGCTCAGGTATGGTATTTGGATGTCTCTATAGGCCCCCTGGCTCAGCAGCTGCTGTGGCTGAGCGCCTGAAGGATAATTTGGAAAATATTTCGAGCAGATTTCCCCACCATGTTATAGTTCTGGGTGGAGATTTTAATTTGCCGGATATAGGCTCGGAGACTCAAACGTTCATAACGGGTGTCAGGGACAAAGAATCCAGTGAAATTTTTTTAAGTGCTTTATCTGAAACTACCTTGAGCAGTTAAACAGAGAACCGACTCGTGGCGATAACATATTAGACCTTCTGGTGACAAACAGACCCGAACTATTTGAAACAGTTAACGCAGAACAGGGAATCAGCGATCATTAAAGCGGTTACTGCAGCGATGATTTCAGCCGTAAATAGAAATATTAAAAAAGGTAGGAAGATTTTTCTGTTTAGCAAAAGTGACAAAAAGCAGATTACGGAGTACCTGACGGCTCAACACAAAAGTTGTGACTCAAGTACAGATAGTGTTGAGGATCAGTGGACAAAGTTCAAAACCATCGTACAATATGCGTTAGATGAGTATGTGCCAAGCAAGATCGTAAGAGATGGAAAAGAGCCACCGTGGTACAACAACCGAGATAGAAAACTGCTGCGGAAGCAAAGGGAACTTCACAGCAAACATAAACATAGCCAAAGCCTTGCAGACAAACAAAAATTACGCGAAGCGAAATGTAGTGTGAGGAGGGCTATGCGAGAGGCGTTCAATGAATACGAAAGTAAAGTTCTATGTACTGACTTGGGAGAAAATCCTAAGAAATTTTGGTCTTATGTCAAAGCGGTAGGTGGATCAAAACAAAATGTCCAGACACTCTGTGACCAAAATGGTACTGAAACAGAGGATGACAGACTAAAGGCCGAAATACCAAATGTCTTTTTCCAAAGCTGTTTCACAGAGGAAGACTGCACTGTAGTTCCTTCTCTAGATTGTCGTACAGAAGACAAAATGGTAGATATCGAAATAGACGACAGAGGGATAGAGAAACAATTAAAACCGCTCAAAAGAGGAAAGGCCGCTGGACCTGATGGGTTACCAGTTCGATTTTACACAGAGTACGTGAAGGAACTTGCCCCCCTTCTTGCAGCGGTGTACCTTAGGTCTCTAGAAGAGCGAAGCGTTCCAAAGGAGTGGTAAAGGGCACAGGTCATCCCCGTTTTCAAGAAGGGACATCGAACAGATGTGCAAAATTATAGACCTATATCTCTAACGTCGATCAGTTGTAGAATTTTGGAACACGTATTATGTTCGAGTATAATGACTTTTCTGGAGACTAGAAATCTACTCTGTAGGAATCAGCATGGATTTCGAAAAAGACGGTCGTGTGAATCCCAGCTCGCGCTATTCGTCCACGAGACTCAGAGGACCATAGACACGGGTTCACAGGTAGATGCCGTGTTTCTTGCCTTCCACAAGGCGTTCGGTACTGTTCCCCACAGTCGTTTAATGAACAAAGTAAGAGCATATGGACTATCAGACCAATTGTGTGATTGGATTGAAGAGTTCCTAGATAACAGAACGCAGCATGTCATTCTCAACGGAGAGAAGTCTTCCGAAGTAAGAGTGATTTCAGGTGTGCAGCAGGGGAGTGTCATAGGACCGTGGCTATTCACAATATACATAAATGACCTTGTGGATGACATCGGAAGTTCACTGAGGCTTTTTGCAGATGATGCTGTGGTGTATCGAGAGGTTGTAACAATGTAAAATTGTACTGAAATGCAGGAATATCTGCAGCGAATTTACGCGTGGTGCTGGGAATGGCAATTGAATCTCAATGTAGACAAGTGTAATGTGCTGCGAATACATAGAAAGATAGATCCCTTATCATTTAGCTACAAAATAGCAGGTCAGCAATTGGAAGCAGTTAATTCCATAAATTATCTGGGCGTACGCATTAGGAGTGATTTAAAATAGAATAATCTTATAAAGTTGATCATTGGTAAAGCAGATGCCAGACTGAGATTCATTGGAAGAACCTAAGGAAATGCAATCCGAAAACAAAGGAAGTAGGTTACAGTACGCTTGTTCGCCCACTGCTTGAATACTGCTCAGCAGTGTGGGATCCGTACCAGATAGGGTTGATAGAAGAGATAGAGAAGATCCAACGGAGAGCAGCGCGCTTCGTTACAGGATCATTTAGTAATCGCGAAAGCGTTACGGAGATGATAGATAAACTCCAGTGGAAGACTCTGCAGGAGAGACGCTCAATAGCTCGGTATGGGCTTTTGTTAAAGTTTCGAGAACATACCTTCACCGAAGAGTCAAGCAGTATATTGCTCCCTCCTACGTATATCTCGCGAAGAGACCATGAGGATAAAATCAGAGAGATCAGAGCCCACACAGAAGCATACCGACAATCCTTCTTTCCACGAACAATACGAGACTGGAATAGAAGGGAGAACCGATAGAGGTACTGAAGGTACCCTCCGCCACACACCGTCAGATGGCTTGCGGAGTATGGATGTAGATGTAGATTTAGATCTGTGTGTTCCTGGAGATGTATTTGTTGTTCTTCATACTCCAGCTGGCCGATTTCTGGCGTCATTTTAAACGTTTTTATTTTATTCATCCCTCGATTTCCCTCTACAACTTGTATCCAACACACTTCCCTCCAGCACCAAACTACAGATTTCATCATACTTCAGGATGTGTCTTATCAACTGAGCCCTTATTTAATCAAGTTCTACCGTAGATTTCTTTTTTCCCCGATTAGCTGCTCTATCTACCAATCTGATCTTCAGCACCACATTCAAAAACTTCTTTTCGTTTCTTATTTGAAATGCTAATTGTAAACGTTTCATCTCTGTACGACGCTACATTCCAAACAAATACCTCCAGAATAACCTCCTAACACTTAAATTTGTATTAGAGGTTCACAAATACTTGTTTCTAAGAAATTCTTTTCGTGCTTTAGCCAGTCTGAATATTATATCCTCTTTACTTTGGTCATCGTCAGTTACTTTGCTGCACAAATAGCAATCTGATGTACTGCTTTTAGTATCTCATTTCTCTAATGTAATTTCTTCAGCTTCACCTGATTTAATTCTACTACATTCCATTACCCTTGTTATACTTTTGCTAATGTTCATTTCATAACCTATTTTCAAGACACTGTCCATTACATTCAACTGCACTTTCAAAGTCTTTTGCTGTCTCTGACAGAATTACGATGCCCCGCGCGACTGCTACGGTTGCAGGTTCGAATCCTGCCTCGGGCATGGATGTGTGTGATGTCCTTAGGTTAGTTAGGTTTAAGTAGTTCTAAGTTCTAGGGGACTGATGACCACAGATGTTAAGTCCCATAGTGCTCAGAGCCATTTTTTTTAATTACGATGCCGTCGACAAACTTCAAATTGTTTATTTCTCCTTCCTTCTTTTGTAACAGCAGTCTAGCTTCTGTTCAAGTTGTGGATAACCTTTCACTCCCAGTATTTTATCACTGTTATCCTCATAAGATCAAAGAGTGTATTCCAGTCAACGCTGACAAAAGCTTTCTCTAAATCTACAAATACTGTAAATATAGGTTTGCCCTTCTTCACCCCATCTTCTAAGAAAAGTGATACGGTCAGTATTGTCTCACGTATTCCTACATTCTCCAGAAACCAAACTGATCTCCCCGAAGTTGGCTTCTACCAGTTTCTCCAGTCTTCTGTAAATAATTCGTGTCAATATTTTGAAACCTCTCAACACCTGCCTTCTTTGGAATTGAAATAATTACATTCTTGTTAAAATCTGAGGGATCTCCCATGTTTTACGTACCGTGCGCAAGAGGTGAAATAGTTCTGTCATGGCGGGCTCTCGCGAGGTTCTCAATAATCCTGAGAGGATGTCTTCTACTCCAGGGCTCTTTTTGCGACATGGGTATTTCAATGCTCTGTCAAATTCTTCTCTCTGCATCATATCTCCAAACTTATCTTCATCTCTTTTCTCTTCCCTTCCTATAAGATTATCTTGAAGCTCATTTCCCTTGTATAGTCCTTTTATGCAGGGTGTATGAAGACATGTGTCAGGAACTTTAGAGATTTATGTTTGACATCAAACTATTACAAAAAGTTTAATTTTATTCATTGCTATCAGTGTTTCTTCCGTGACTGTATTACTTTCGTAAAATAAAGAACAACCGCCTTTAGTCACAATCTTGATTTAATGTCAGTGCACGATGCATTTCGATCATTTGGGACCCATCTTCAGGTACTTTGACAGTGCACATCGATTTATTTCGGATTTAGGCTACTTGTGGTCCTGGTAAGATTACATTGGTATATTAAAAAGTGGCACATTGTGAATATAAGTTCACAGAATCGAAAAATAACTTCTTGTTTCCAGTACTTGATACATGGTTTTGAAGCACATTATGAGTAAATACGTTTATGAACATTTATACACTTTCCATTCTACAGTACATTTGTGAACACAAGTCAAAGAATTTAATATATTAAGATGTTGCATTTCTGCAAATTCACCGGTGTTATTATTTCAAAGAAGATGCGAAACTATTACATTGTTAATTGTTCACGGTATCATTTACGAAACAAATATTTGTGAATAGGTCGAATGTGGATGTATGTTACCAAGTGGTTGCACTGTTATGCAAGTACGTCTGCACTACTCCACCAGCGCTTGAGAGGGACAGGCTCATTTGAGAAGAGAGTTGCAGATAGTGTGAGGCTAGATAATGTACGAACGCCTGTGCTTGAAGAACGACTTGTCCGTACTGTGGATGGAAGCCCATCAGCCAGTAAAAGGAAAATTGCGAGAAGGGAAGTCGTTAATCACATGACGAAGTGGAACATTCTACATGACGATTTTCTGTACCCCTATGAATTATTATTTTCGAAAAAAAAGTTTTCTCTCTATGTGTTCCGCTCTTTAGTGGTAACTGAAAGATAAAGTTTGATAAAAGGAAATGAACTGGAGTGCCGTTAATCAAAATAAGCAGCAAAAAAAAGTAAGTTTAAATTATGACACGGCACAGATAAATTTACTACTCAGAGAGAGAAAATTAATAATTCAAGATTTTGTCTAACCTGCTTTGATACCGCTGGAATGGACTGATAGCGCACATCGTTTGTTGGCCGAATGCCGATCATTAATATTATGCGTTATACACAGAAGTGCTGCCGGAAACTGCATTTACAGATCGGCTTAACAGATCTCAGGGACGCACTAGCGGCTGCTACAAGTTCGAACATCAAAGATGTTGCGCAGCGGCCAGCAAACGGTATGTCTTCAGTCTTGCAGTTCTCCTAGTTGAAACATAGAAAGGTTGGCAGGCAACCTTAACGTTATTGAAATGAAAGATTGGTAAACAATAACAGTTATTCATATACTGACGATAGTTTTACATAGATGAATATTATACACACATTGAAAATATCTTTCAAGTACAACTGCCTGTTACATAATGATTCGAGAGAGCAACCATTAAAAGAGCGACCGACAAGAGCGGGGACATCAATAGAGAGTGAGGCTCAGAAGATAGAAAGATATCTAGAGAGACCGAGCCAGACGCCGCTTGTGTTTATATACAAGTAGACAACTGAAGGCAAGTTCACTGTCATTTTTCTTTAATCTCTTCCTGTTCTGGAAGCCTCTTGCGTGGAAAAATGTTCGAGAGACGTTGCTGCGCTCCTTTCCGGCGCGGCTGATGGCATAAAATTTGATTGTTGACGCCGCTTGCGCTGCGTCTGATACATTAGTTGCCAATTAAAAAATACAGTTGCTCTCTTTCTCTAATTTTAACATCTGTATACTCTCATATTTAAGAATTAATTACAATTTTACATTATAAGGCCATTTAACGACAATACATGGAATTAATACAAAAATACAGCGTTTCTTAAGTAGATTTACATAAATTATTTTAGTTTTGGGGCTTAAATTTATTTACACATAAAAAACATCTCACCAACCATCTTCTACTGGTTCAAGGATTAAGTGAGGCAGACTTTCAGCCAATAACTTTCTGTCAAAGCATGTTAGGGCACTGTGCTGTGTTTCTGCAGTTCTTAGCATGTACGTTATTCACGACGTAGTTGATCATAAAGTATCATAACACTCACGGCTGGGCTTATGAAACGCCGGCACAAAGTTCGACAAGAAAGATATCAGAGGTTCAGCCTCAACGTCATGGATGGAATCATTTATGATCATTTCATTGGCCACTACGTCTTTCCACAACGTCTTACTGGACAACGTATCTGCAGATGCTCATACATGAGTTTCTTCATTTACTTCATGCTGTACGTCTGGACGTCATCCCACGAATGTGGTTTATGTACGATGGTGCTCCAGCTCACTTGTGATGGATAGTTCTCCAGTACCTCGATAACCAGTTTTCGAACATGTGGACTGGTCGAGGGGATTTCACTGCATGGGCTGTCCGATCGCCAGATTTGAATTCAACGAATTTTTTCCTTTGTGGACGTATGAAACCCTTGGTATATTCAACTTCCGTGCTCATTGTCGATGTTCTAAGGGAGCGTATCCAAACTGGATAAGGGAAAGGCAAACTAGAGTTTAACGTCCCATCGACAGTTAGATAGATAGAAACAGAGCAACACATCGAATTATGGAACGATGGGGAAGGAAATCAGCTGTACCCTTTTCAAAGGAACCGTACCATCATTTGCTTGGAGTGATTTAGGGAAATCAAAGAAAACCTAAATCTGTATGGCCGGACGGGGATTAGAACCGTATTCCTCTCGAATGTGAGGCCACTGTGCCACATTGCTCCGTCCAAAATGGGTTTAACCATTTATGGACACACCAGACTTCCACAACACGCGGCGAAGTATGGAACGCAGGCTCAGCGGATGCATGGAAGCGGTCCCATCGAGCAATCTTTGTAAATGTAAATGTAATGTTTGGTAAATGTATTATTTCTGTGATATAAATAATAAATTTTGTATACCGCTGTAACGAATTTCTGATCCATGTTCATATGAACTTTTTTTAATATTTTGATGTTAAGAACAAAGTTTCTAACTCATATTTTTATACATCCTGTCTATTCCTTCTAAATTTCAGCTTTCCCTCCTTTTTGTTAGTACTTGCTTGCCATCTGAATTCTTCATATTTATATAGCTTGTATCCAACACACTTCCCTCCAGTACCAAACTACAGATTTCATCATACTTCAGGATGTGTCCTATCAACTGAGCCCTTATTTAATCAAGTTCTACCGTAGATTTCTTTTTTCCCCGATTAGCTGCTCTGTCTACCAATCTGATCTTCAGCATTCCTCTGTAGCACCACATTCAAAAACTTCTTTTCGTTTCTTATTTGAAATGCTAATTGTAAACGTTTCATTTCTGTGCGACGCTACATTCCAAACAAATACCTCCAGAATAACTTCCTAACACTTAAATTTATATTAGAGGTTCACAAATACTTGTTTCTAAGAAATTCTTTTCGTGCTTTAGCCAGTCTGAATATTATATCCTCTTTACTTTGGTCATCGTTAGTTACTTTGCTGCACAAATAGCAATCTCTTGTACTGCTTTTAGTATCTCATTTCTCTAATATAATATCTTCAGCTTCACCTGATTTAATTCTACTACATTCCATTAGTCTTGTTATACTTTTGCTGATGTTCATTTTATAACCTATTTTCAAGACACTGTCCATTACATTCAACTGCACTTTCAAGGTCTTTTGCTGTCTCTGACAGAATTACGATGCCGTCGACAAACTTCAAAGTGTCCTGTCTTTCTCCAAAGGTCTCCTTAATTTTGCTATGTGCACTATCTATCTTTACCCTAGTTTTGCGTGCGTCCGCAGCCTTGCTTTTTTCGTCTAGCCATTCTTGTTTTCTCATTACGCAAAAAAATGGCTCTGAGCTCTATGGGACTTAACATCTGTGGTCATCAGTCCCCTAGAACTTAGAACTACTTAAACCTAACTAACCTAAGGACATCACACACATCCATACCCGAGGCAGGATTCGAACCTGCGACCGTAGCGGTCACGCGGTTCCAGACTGACGCGCCTAGAACCGCACGGCCACTCCGGCCGGCTGCCATTACGCACTTCTTGTCAATCTCATTTTAAACGTCTGCATTACTTTTCGCCTGCTTCATTTGCTGTATTTTTATACTTTCTCCTCTCGTCAGTTGAATTCAGTATCTCCTGTTGCATTCAAGGTTTTTTACTGGGACTTGCCTTTTCCTCTATTGAGTCCTCAGCTGTCTTCAGTATTTCATCTCTCAAGGCTGCTCATTCGTATTCAATTGTGTTCCTCACCCCTGTTTCATTGCGTCGTTACACCATGCTCTACCTTGGTTTCTTTCAACTTATCCAGGTCCCATCACCTTAATTTTCTACCTTTCTGCAATTTCTTCAGTTTTAATCTGCAGTTCATAACCAATATATTATGGTCAGAGTCCACATTAGCCCCTGGGTATGCTTTCCAGTTTATAATCTGGTTTAAAAATTTATAATCTGGTTTAGAAATCTCAGACCAGTTGCCATGTAACTATTTGAAACCTTCCATTTTCTGTAGGTCTCTTCCATGTATACAGCCTTCTTTCATGAATTCCATACAGAGTATTAGCGATGATGAAATTATGCTATGTGCAATATATTACCAGGAGGCTCTCTCTTTTATTCCTTTTCCTCAGTCCGTGTTCTCCTACTGCATTTCTTTCTCTTCCTTTTTCTACTACCGAACTCCAGTCCCCTATCACAATTCTATTTTCATCTCACTTAACTGTATGAATAATTTCTTTTACCTCATCAAGCATACTTCCAATCTCTTCATCATACTCGGAGCTAGTTGGCATGTAAACTTGTGCTATTATGGAAGGTGTTGTTTTTGTGTCGATATTGGCTACGATAATGCGTTCACCATGCTGTTCATTGAAACTTACCTGCATCCCTATTTTCTTATTCATTATGAGACTGACTTTTGCGTCATTCGTATTTGATTTTGTGTTTAGAGCCCTTTACTACCCTGATCACAACTCCCGTTTGTACCTGCTACCACATTTGACTAATTCCCACTCTGTCTAACTTTAACCTACCCACCTCCGTTTTTAAATTCTCTAACCTGCTACCCGATTAAGGGATCTAACATTTCACGCTCGGACCTGGAGAATGCCAGTCTTGTTTTTCCTGATGGCATGCTCTAGTGTAGCAGTCGCCTGGATTCTGGATGGGGGACTATTTTACTTGAAGAATGTTTTACCCAAGTGGATGCCATCGTTATTTAATCATGCAGTAGAACTCCATGCTCTCGAGAAAAATAACGGCTGTAGTTCCCCCTAGCTTTCAACCGTTTGCATTACCAGCTTAGCAAGACCCTGTTGGTTAATGTTACAAGACCAGGTCTATCGGTCATTCAGATTGTTGTCTCTGCAACTACTGAAAAGGGTGTTGCCCCTCTTCGAGAACCGTAGGTGAGTGGCCTCTTCAAAGATATCTCTTGTTTGTGGTTGTACCTGCAGTACGGCTATCTGTGTCGTTGAGGCACGCAAGCCATCCTACCACGACAAAGTCTACGATTCATGTGCTAATTTACGTCTTAATGGCAAGTCCACACGTAATTATGGAATAGAGAACACATAAAATTAAGATACAAGTGAAAAAGTCTATGTAGAACCACAGTCCAAGAAGATAGAAAAAAAATTCAGAACAACTCACAACACTAAATTATTCACTGTTAGTTTCAGGAGACGAATAACAACCGAACAGAAGACACTGGTCTCTATAGGTCGCCAAAAAACAAGAGGAATAGTGACATCAGGAGCTATGCTCTGTCAAACTGTGAGCAGTGCTCAATCCATCGTTCGAGATCGTCCGCGGTATCGGAAACTGCTCACGCTGAGTTCTGCGCTCTCTGTCACGTTGCATAAAAACTCCATCCGAACAGGTCTTGGAAGCCCCAACGGCACCGACCGACCGCCGTGTTATCCTAGACCCACAGGTGTCCGTGGATGCGGATGTGGAGGGCATGTGGTCAGCACACCGCTACCGCTGTCGTTATCAGTTTTCGTGATCGGAGTCACTACTCAGTCAGGTAGCTTCTCAACTGGCCTCACAAGTGCTGAGTGCACCCAGCTTGCCAACAGCGCTCGGTAAGCGCGGTCTCCCATCCAAGTGCTAGCAAAGCCAGACAGCGCTTAACTTCGGTGTTCGCACTGTGACTTTGCAGGAAGGTGCAAGCTTTATGGTCGTCTCTGGACTTTCTTGAGCATTAATTCGTGAAAAGAAATGATTTCCTAAGCCGCACCATTACGGGCGATGAGACATGGGTCCATTATTTCACACCTAGGACAAAGAGAGTGTGTATGGATTGCAGACACTCCTCGCTTCCACGGAAGTAATGTAAAGTTGCTCCATCAACAGGGAAGTCACGGTCACCGTTTTCTTCGACTGTCAAGGAGTTGTGTACCCAGAGTTTATGACAAAGGGCACAGCCATTAACGTCTATTCGTACTGTTCAACACTGGCATCACTGCGGAACGCCATAAAGAACAAGAGGCGTAGAAAATTAAGCAAAGGCATTGTTCTCCTGCTTTACAATGCAACACCCCACACGGCGCGCACAACACGAGTTTTACTTCAGCGTTTTCGAGGGAAGGTTTGGAAGCATCCGCCTTAAACTCTAGAGCTTGCACCATGCTATTTACAAATTATCGGCAAACTGAAAAAACATCTGGGGGAAAGAGATTTTTTCATGATGAGGTCATCCGCATAGGGGCTCTCCAATGACTCCTTGACTAAACACCGAATTTCTATCGTCGAGGAATTATACGACTGGTACAAAAGTTGCGACTGTTGGTCACAGAGACTTGCCGATTATGTCCAAAAATAATATCATGTATCCGAGCCAGTTTCAACTGTAGTGCAGCATTCAATCAAAATTATTTGGCCTGTCATAACAATGTGTAACAAACTTTTTGAAGTCCCTCGTGGTACTGCGGCAGAAATGGGCAATTCGGCGGATGAATGGATTCGAGTACTGTCAGTACTGTCGTTTGTAAAATATAAATTTCTAACAACCCTTTTCTTGCATTTGTATCAACTGAAAATATATTTAGTACAAAATCAAAGGGGAACAGACGAATTAATGATGTTTATGACTATAACACTAGAAGTACGGGAAATTACTTCAGGTATAGAGCTAAATCAAGAATAACATACCTGATGGAATATGGTGTACAAGCTCCTAGCCACCAAAAGAGCATAGGGAGGAAAAATACTAACAACAAAATTTAAATTCTTTCTGTTAAGAAAGTTTGTATTCACTTAATGAATTTTAACCAACAGGACTGTTAATTCATTCAGGCTGTGAAACTAATATTTTAGTACACAGTTAGTTTCTAAAAATTTGCTATAATGTTTACTTGTGTAAGACAGCTTTATTATTATTTCTCTTTCTATCGTTAGCATTATGACATTCAGTATACTACAGCTACACAACTGTTAATCTCCAATAATTTGTGAGACTATTACTATCACCATTATGCCCTATATAGTGCTTTCAGGTCATTTTACAAACATGTACAAGTACAACGTTTACAGAAGTCAACAGTCTACTGAATGAATGCAAAAGAAAACAGAAAAAGTGTAAATGAATGAACATTCACAGTGCTACAGTAAGTGGCGGACGCTTAGTTTTCTACCGGATATCAACTATCGATTTTGTCAGTATCGAGACTTGTGATAACAATAGCCTAACAGATATCTGTTTACCACCTACACATCTTACATCTGTTGGGCTAAGCTTGACTTAAAGCTATTGAAGAAATTTATATATCTAAATCACTTAATTGTGATTACTCTGCTATTCACAGTTAAGTGTTTGGTAGCGGGGTTCAATGAACCACCTTCAAACTGCCTCTACCGTTCCACTGTCAAACGGCGCGGGAAAAACGAGCACTTAAATTTTTCTGTGTGAGCCCTGATTTCTCTTATTTTATCGTGATGATCATTTCTCCCTATGTAGGTAGGTGCCAACAGAATGTTTTCGCAATGGGAGGAGAAAACTGGTGATTGAAATTTCATGAGAAGATCCCGTCGCAACGAGAAACGCCTTTGTTTTAATGATTGCCACTCCATTTCACGTATCATGTCTGTGGCACTATCTCCCCTATTTCGTCACAATACAAAACGAGCCGCCCTTCTTTGAACTTTTTCGATGTCATCCGTCAGTCCCTCCTGATGCGAATCCCACATCGCACAGCAATACTCCAGAATAGAGCGGTCAAGTGTGGAGTAAGCAGTCTCTTTAGTAGATCTGTAACATCTTCTAAGTGTTTTGCCAATGAATCGCAGTCTTTGATTTGCTTTACCCACAACATTATCTATGTGATCGTTCCAATTTATGTTACTTGTAATTGTAATCCCTATTGTGTTGTATTGTATGTTAACCGGGGGCCTAGAAACGACGGAGAGGCTCCGTCCCCGCCGCAGCCGCAGTGGTCCACAACCCCACGACGACTACCGCAGTCCACTTCACCCCTCCGCCACCCCACACCGAACCACTCTTTCACGGTTATTGTGCGGTTCGGTCCCCGGTGGAACCCCCCTTCCCCCCCCCCCCCCCCCCAATGGAACGTCTCACACCAGACGAGCGTAACCCCTATGTTTGCGTGGTAGAGTAATGGTGGTGTACGCGTACGTGGAGAACTTGTTTGTGAAGCAATCGCCGACATAGTGTAGCTGATGCGGAATAAGGGAAACCAACCCGCATTCGCCGAAGCAGATGGAAAACCGCCTAAAAGCCATCCACAGAGTGGCCGGCTCACCGGACCTCGACACAAGTCCGCCGGGCGGATTCGTGCCGGGGACCAGGCGCTCCTTCACAGTCCGGAAAACCAATTGTAATCACTAAGTATTTAGTTGAATTTACAGCCTTCAGATTTGTGTGACTTATCGCGTATTCGAAATTTGGCGGATTTCTTTTAGTACTCATGTGAATACCTTCACACTTTTCTTTATCCATGATGAATTGCTAGTTTTCGCACCGCACAGATATCTTATCTAAATCATTTTGCAATTCGTTTTGGTCATCTGATGACTTTACAAGACGTTAAATGACAGCATCATCTGCAAATAATGTAAGAGGGCTACTCAGATTGTCTACGTCGTTAATATAGATCAGGAACAATAGAGGGCCTGTAACACTTCCTTGTGGAACGTCGGATACTACTTTTGTTTTACTCGATGACTTTCCGTCTATTACTAAGAACTGTGACCTTTCTGACAGGAAATCACGAATCCAATCGCACAACTGAGGCGATATTCCATAGGCACGCAGTTTGGTTAGAAGACGCTTGTGAGGAACGGTGTTGAAAGCCTTCTGGAAATCTAATAACATGGAATCAATTTGACATTCCCTGTCGATAGCACTCATTACTTCATGAGTATAAAGAGTTAGTTGTGTTTCACAAGGACGATGTTTCCTGAATCCGTGCTGATGATGTGTCAGTAAATCGTTTTCTTCGAGATAATTCATAATGTTCGAATACAGTATATGTTCCAAAACAATACTGCAAATCGACGTTAGTGATATGGGCCTGTAGTTCAGCGGATTACTCCTATTTCCCTTTTTGGGTATTGGTGTGACATGAGCAATTTTCCAGTCTTTAGGCAGGGAACTTTCTGTGAACGAGCGATTTATGTAATTGCTAAATATGGAGCTATCGCATCAGCATACTCTGAAAGGAACCTGACTGGTATACAATCTGGACCGGAGGCCTTGCCTTTATCAAGTGATTTAAGCTGCTTTGCTACACCGAGGACATCTACTTCTATGTTTCTCATCTTCGCAGTTGTTCTTAATTGGAATTCAGGAATATTTACTTCGTCTTCTTTGGCGAAGGAGTTTAATAACTCTACTTTAGTGGCACTGTTATCAGTGACTTCACCGTTGTTATCGCGCTGTGAAGGTATTGATTGCGTCTTCCCACTGGTGTGCTTTATATATGACCAGAATCTCTTGGGTTTTCTGCCAGATTCCGAGATGTGGATGTAGATGCATTTGGACTAATGTTTCCATCCACTGGATTATGAATGAAATTTCCCATCTTCCTTGATATCCGTCCTTTTACTCTTTCCGATTTTGTATAAAATTTTCAGACTGTCTTCAGTTTGGAAAACGTGGCCTGTGTCTTTACAGTGTGCTACTGTTACTGGTTTGTGTGACATTGTATTAGTTAGTGAGGGGTAAGATCCATTGTTCATAGTAGTACATTCTATGATGTGTATTTCTTGTTCGAAAATTGTGTGATTACGGGAAATTTTTGGACGCTATATAGCAATGATCTGTCTGATGCTTTCTTGTTATTTCTGGGGTATGTTGAACAGTTGTTATTCTCATTCTAACTTAGAATGTTAGCGTGGAGTCGAGAGGGACGTCATGCCTTCACTCCATGAGACTCTGCCGAGATGTTATAAATTTTAACCATATCAGGAGAATACAGTCTGCTCGTCAAGAACTGTACATCGCCACACGTCGTTCACTTGTAGGCAAGTTCTGACGTTGAATTTTTCTTTGAGAACCATGATTCAAGCCAATAATTTCCCATAGAACAGTGCCATTTGTGCGTGCGGAAGGGATCTCGATTGCGGAAGGATATCACACAGACCTGAGGGCGAGTCTTTACTGGATGACTCAGCGAAACTTTAAAACAGATGTTTCTGAATTTAATATTGTGCGTTGATCTTCCATAAATATGCATGTCAAACAACTACCTACTGCTAGTTTTTAAAAAGACAGACAGCGATACTGGTTTTATAAGACATGCACGGTTTAGAATTCCTACACGTCATTTCTGATTCCTCTTTTTCTTCGTCGTCTTGCGTCATTCGAAGGAAGGCTCGTCTCTTTCCTTAACAGCTAATAGCTGTGAATATTTTTCTCAAACTACTAAAGAGCAGGCGTCCTCGCTAGTATCGTCTGTACCAGCTGCACGTTAACAGCATCTCCAAACACGACCAAGTACGTACGTGCTCGTTGTTACGCATTTTCTCCAGACAACACGTCTGAGTCACTGGCCTTGTTGGAGTCGTTTGCTCGGCCCAAACGCGGATGAATCGGAGTCGTGTACATATGGTTCACCTACAGTAACGGCCTTATGTAGTGAGACTAACAACCCTAACGGTGATGCTATTAAGGTATCTGCGTGTATCGAAGAGAGGAACTGGTACCAGTAATAGCGCGCGATCTCCGGATAGGAACGCGCTTGCAGCCGTGACTCGACCGAGAATCATTGCCGTTAGCCTCATTTCGCTTCATGTCGGTGCGGCGCACAGAAAATGACACTATAATCGAGTAGCCTGCCCATTTATAGTATCCAACGTAACCAACGTTCTCCGTAGTCTTATTTTTTCCCAGAAGAAAAAAGCCTTCGGCGTGACAGATTTGGTAACTACAAGACTACGTTATGCTTTCGCAAACCTGTGTACCAAGTGTTCCATAAACAACTATACTAGCATCTCCTAAATTATTATTAATGTAGAGAGTGGCCAAAACAGTATGAAACGCTTGTAAAAGGGTTGCTGTGTTGGTTGTGCTGAGACATAATATTTCAGAAAAAATTCTATAAATTGCGTCATTTTCGAGTTAATTAGCATCGAATTTAGCCACTCAGGCCGTTGCGTGAGCATATTCAAGTGGCTTTCCAGTTACACTTGGTGTCAGTTGTTCTTATAGCGTAGCCGCTATCACACCTTGGCCTTGGGCTCGATGCTCACTACAGTCCAACATCCAATTTTTGTTTCGCTTTCTTGTTCTGTTTTAGGAAACCAAACGAAGCCCACGTTTGGCGGTATCGTTTCTGACGGGCCGCTTGAATGTGCAGCGCAACTGCCTGATTGGCTATTTCAAAGCTAATTAACTCGGAACGGGAGCAACGTATCAAATTTTTTATGTTATGTCTATTTTTCTCAACGGTTATTTATCAGCACAACCTACCCTGCTTTTCTGACTGTTTCTCTCCACGACGTATGGCTGCACATGAGTCGTAGGTTAATTCTCAAATGTCCTCTGCTAGTGACACTACAGGAATATAACGCGCTACAGACAAAAAGCCACAGACACGTCAGAGAGATTATTTGTAGAGAATTTCGAACACCCACTGGATATACACTGACCGAAAAAAAGCCGCAACACGAAGAAAGAGTTGTGTGACGTAAACAAGTTAGTAGGCGTGTTTCTACATCTGAAAGATGACGTCTATTCAGATTTTGTTCCAGTCGCATAAGAGTGGCCCTAGCAGCGCCACTATAAGGATGCAAATCAGGTTTGCTTCAAATACACTTTGTAACGGTCGCGAGCGTTAGTTACCTTTGAGATTGGCCGTGGTTAGATTAGATTAGATTAGATTTACCTTCATTCAATTTGATCCGTAGTGAGGAGGTCCTCCAGGATGTAGAATATGTCAGAAAAACAATAATACATGACAAATATTTACAGCTGAAACAAATAAGATAATGTAACTTCCACAGGTCCCAAGTGGAATGAACGTAATTTTTTTAATGAGCGCTATATGAAAGAATCATTTTACATACACTAATGCACTGAATTTCAAATAAAAAAGTGTTTTATTTATTTATAAGGTAATAAACACATAATGGAACTACTATAATACTTATTTACAATGAACAAATTACTGCATTAAAATGGTGCAGAAGTTAGATTGTACTTACAACACACACACACACACACACACACACACACACACACACACACACACACTTATTTACAATGAACACATTACTGCACTGAAATTGTGCAGAAGCTATACATATATATCAGTTGGTTCTACTGACAAATTCATAACTCATCAATGGAGTAGAAGGAGTTGACCACCAATAAATCCTTTAGGCTTCTCTTAAACTGGTTGTTAAGCTTGATTGGTTGTTCAGCTTTTTATGGCTGCTGGCAAGTTATTGAAAATGTGTGTTCCTGAATAATGTACACCTTTTTGTACAAGAGTAAATGACTTTAAATCCTTGTGAAGATTATTCTTATTTCTAGTTTTGATTCCATGAATTGAGCTGTTGGTTTCAAAAAGTGATATATTTTTAATGACAAATTTCATTAAGGAATAAATATATTGGGAAGCAGTAGTTAGTATCCCTAGTTCCCTAAACAGGCTTCTGCAGGATGTTCTTGGGTTCACACCACATATAACTCTTACTGCACGTTTTTGTGCCTGGAAAACTTTAGCTTGATTTGATGAATTACCCCAAAAAATAATCCCATATGACATTATGAAATGAAAGTAAGAATAATATGCCAACTTTTTCATTTTTATATCCCATATGTCTGACACAATTCGCATTGCAAATAGGGATTTTTTAAGACGCTTCAGCAGTTCTGTGGTGTGTTCCTCCCAGTTGAATTTATTATCTAGCTGTAATCCCAAGAATTTAACACTGTCCACTTCTTCTATCTGCTTGTCATCATATGTTAGGCATATACCCGTGGGACACCCCTTACAAGTTCTCAGCTGCATGTAGTGTGTTTTTTCAAAGTTTAGTGACAAAGAATTGGCTAGGAACCAGTGATTAGTGTCCACAAATATTTTATCGGCCGATCTTTCTAAGACTACACTTGATTTGCTATTTATTGCAATGTTTTTATCATCGCCAAACAAAATGAGCTTGGCATCTGGTAATGTTACTGATGATAGGTCACTGATATACACAAGAAAAAGTAAGGGCCCTAAAATGGATCCTTGTGGGACCCCACATGTAATTAGTTCCCAGTTGGATGATGCCTGATAACTTAAGACATGTCTCTTTCCTAATAACACCCTTTGTTTCCTACCAGAGGTTTAAGATGTGAACCATTTTGCAGCATTTCATGTTACACTATAGTATTCCAATTTACTTAAAAGGATATTGTGATTTACACAGTCAAATGCCTTTGCAAGATCACAAAATATACCAGTTGCCTGCAATTTTTTGTCTAATGAATTAAGCACATTTTCACTTTAAGTGTAGAGAGCCTTCTGAATATCAGAACCCTTTAGAAATCCGAACTGCGACTTTGACAGTATGTTATTTGAGATAAGATGGCTATAAAGCCGATTGTACATCACTTTTTCTAAAATTTTTGAGAATGCTGGCAAAAGTGAAATTGGACAGAAATTTCATGCCATTTCTTTAACTCCCTTCTTAAACAGAGGCTTAACTTCAGCATATTTCAACCATTCAGGAAATATTCCACTGATAAACGACTGGTTAATGTGTTACTTAACTCAGAATCACATTCTTTAATTAACTTTGTTGCTATTTCATCATACCCACTAGATTTTTTTGATTTTAAAGATTTTATGATGGACATTATCTCTGCTGGGGGAGTGAGGGTGAAATTCATATTATGGAAGTTACCTGAAATGTGTGGTCTGAGGTATTCGATAGCAGCATCTACAGAACCTGACAACTCCATCTTTTCAGTAACAGTTACAAAATGTTTGTTAAAAAGTTCTGCAACACTATACACATGTGTCATCAATGTATCATTTACTCTTAATGCTATTTGTCCCTCTTCATGTCTGGTTATAACGGTCTTCTCCTTCACTATATCCCATATTGTCTTTATTTTGTTATCTGGTATGACTATCGTTTCCTTGTAATATCTTTACTTTGATGTCCGCATTACAGTCTTTAATATTTTGCAGTATTTCTTGCAATGTGCTATAGCACCAACATCAGAACTGTTTCAGATTGACAGATACAGTTTTCTTTTTGTTTTACAAGATACTACTAATTCTTGAGTAATCCATGGCTTCTTTGTAGACTTTGCTCTAACCTTGGTTAGTTTTGGGGGAAAACAGTGTTCAGATAAGGTAAGCACTTTATTAGCAAAAGTGTTATATTTTTCATTCATGCCATGAGCACTGTAAACATCAGTCCAGTGAATGTCAATTTTTGGCTTATTGATTACCCTCTTGAGCTCAGATGTAACAGATTTTATATCCTGTTCAGTATTAAAATTTAACAGAAGGAACTGCATGTCATGGTCTGAGAGGCCATTGACTGTTGTAATATAATTTTGTTCATTGGACTTTTCTAGAAAAATATTATCAATGGTTGTTTGTGAGCAGTTGTCTACCCTAATGGGGAACTTTACAGTGGGAATGAAGTTGAATGATAGTGTTACTAACTCAAATAAGTTCTTATTGGGAGAGTCTTTAAGGAAATCTACATTTAAATCACCAGTAACCACTATTTCTTTGATTTTGGTTGTTAAATGGACCAGTACAGCTTCAAAGGGGTTTATGAATAGATTAAAGTTACCTGCAGGTGCTCGATATGCACTTAATATTATGAAGGATTTTTTGTGAAATTCTACTTCTGTTGCACATGCTTCCATATGCTGTTCTAGGCAAAATATATGAATGTCTATGTTCTTAAATTTATGACCATTCCTGATGAATGTGGAAACTCCTCCTTTCTCCATTTCTGCCCTACAAAAGTGAGATGCTAACCTAAACCCTGTAACACTTAAAAGTTCCATACCAGTAGTCACATGATGTTCAGTGTTAGTTGTGAGTTGATGTTAGTCAAGAATGTCTTTAAGGCGACAAAGGCGCCAATATCAACACCTCACAGAGTTTGAACGAAGTCATGTAACAGGGGAGTAAGAAGCTGGGTGTCTCTTCTGCGATACTGCGTAAAAGCTTGACAGGAATGTGGGATCTTGCCCACACGTCTAACATAGGGTGCCTAAGAAGCTGTTTTGTCGGATAGCTAGATAACATTAAAGCAAATCTTATTAATGGAGTTTATTACAATAAGTTAAATTGACAATACTTAACTTTGCGTTTCTACAAAGATGGGTTTCAAGCAAATGGTGACATGGAAACAATCAATGTCCTTCGATGTATACAATTTACATGCAAGCAATTAATATAGATCCCAAGTCTCGCCCGAGGCTAGCTGGAACGGCGCTTATATTCTCTTCGTATAGAGGTATAGAGGCCGCTCCTGTCGTAGTGTGGTGCTAGTCAGCGTACTATTGGCTGACAGTGTCCGACAGCCTTCTCTGCTGTTGCGTTCTAGGCCGACGTGCCGGCGCTTGATGTTACCCCGGAAAAAGGAACGTAGCCGCTGTACTTGACTGCTGGCACCAGTGTCACAGGAATGTACTGTCGCAAGAATGCCGGGCTCCGGACGGCAACGTGGCACTACCGGGAGGGCAAACCATAGTGTTCGGCATATGGTTGGTTGGTTTGTAGTAGTAGTAGTAGAGGGGTTTTGGGGGCGCACGACAGCAAGGTCTTCAGGGTTGGTTTGCGGAAGGAGACCAGACAGCGTGGTCATCGGTCTCATTGGATTAGGGAAGGATGGGGAAGGAAGTCGGCCGTGCCCTTTCAGAGGAACCATCCCGGCATTTGCCTGGAGTGATTTAGGGAAATCACGGAAAACCTAAATCAGGATGGCCGGACGCGGGATTGAACCGTCGTCCTCCCGAATGCGAGTCCAGTGTCTAACCACTGCGCCACCTCGCTCGGTATATTCGGCATATGGTTCTGGCGCATCATACTTTATCTGCAGCAGTAATTTGAACAGAAGTTGGCACCACAGTGACACAACGAACTGTTACAAATCGGTTACTTCAGGGACAGCTCCGAGCCAGACGCCCTGTGGCGTGCATTGCACTGTCCGAAAGCAACCAACATTTGCGACTTTAGCGACTTCTGTGGTACCACGCGAGAGCTCGTTGAATGGTAAGGTGGTCTGCTGTGTTTTCTAATGAAAGCTGGTTCTGACTCGGTGCCAGTGATGACCGTGTGTTGGTTAGAAGGAGGCCAGTTGATGGCCTGCAAGCAACCTGTCTGAGTGCTAGGCACACTGGACCTACACCTGGAGCTATGGTCTGGGATACGGTTTCGTATGACAGCAGGAGCTCTCTCGTGGTTACGCCACACGCTCTGACTGCAAATTCATACATCAGCCTGGAGGTTCGACCTGTTGTGCAGCCATTCAGAACTACCTTCCAGGAGGTGGTTTCCAACAGGATAACGCTCGAGCACATGCCGCAGTTGTAACTCAACATTCTCTACGGGTTATCGACATGTGGCCTTGACCTACTTGATCACCAGGTCTGTCTCCAATCGAGCACGTGTGGGACATCGTCGGACGACATCTCCAGTACCATCTACAACCAGCATTAATCGTCCCTATACTGACTGACCAAGTGCATCAGGCGCGTAACTCCATCCCACAAGCTGACATCCGGCACCTGTCTGCGTGCTTGCATTCAACATTCTGGCGGTTACAGAGGTTATTAATGTACCAGCATTCCGATTTGCAATGGCTTATTTCGCGCTTGCATTAACCTGTGATCTTGCAATGTTAATCACCAAAATATGTTACCGGCATCTAGACAAATCTACTCCCGAAATTTTATTACTCTACATAACTTTTTTTGATGTTGTAGTTTTTTCCGTCATTTTATTTACATAAATAACTGAAGCATAGCGCCTTAACATTCAGTATCAGGCGAATATTTTGTATACTGTGTCTTAATGATATGGAGAGTTGAAAACTCTGTACTCCGTTACACGGAAAAATACGGTTACTGCAAACCGTCCAGGTGATAAGTGCAGGTTATATAGTACTGTCATCATAAAAGGTTAACACAGGAATGCAATATAACAATCAGCCAATAAACAAAATATAAATTACATAAATAGAATAATTTTAAAATCTGCACCAGGAGTAAAACTTGAATCTAGACATCCTACTGCCCAGTGCGAATTCACACTGTTTCTCCAATGTTCCTTCGTAAATGCCGAACATATGTGCAGAGAAATTACTTGGAAGATTAAAACTCTGTGCCGGATTGGGACTCGAACCAGTTTTAATCTACCAGAAAGTTTCATGACAGTACACAAACCGCCACGAGTGAAAGATTATGCTAGAAACGTGCGCAGAGATGCTCGCATCATGAGAATGTCGCCTCAGCAAAGCATCTACGACAAATATTTTCCAAGCTATAAGAACGCGGTTTGATTATCATCCCATCCCATCCCATTTGGAGCAGCGTCGCTGCATTTCTGGATTATGCCATTAGTTCAAAACGAATTGAGGGGCCACTATAACGGACTGAATTTCTCTTTTCTCACAGTTTAACATTAAGTACGAATTTCGCCGATTCCTAAATTTAACGAATTTTCGCCGATATTTCGCTCTAAAAATGCACTTTTGGCCGTAACGTTCTATGAAATTCTCCTGGGTCCACCCAAACCAACGGGACGCATTAGTGGGCAGATGTGACGAAAATCGATTAGCATAGGCTGAATTTCTGGCATATGCAGTACCTCAACCATCTCTCACATTAATGATGGACGCGTCCTCATCCGTTAAAGGAACTCTACCACTGCAATACACCGATCAACACTGGCAGCGTTAAGTATTTTTAAGTCAGAAGTTAGCTCCAGAGAACGTAAACTGATCTTACAAGCGCGAGCTTGACGTCTCTTACGCTGCAGTGAAGAACTTTAAACACATCCATATATCTTTTATTGAGAAGGATCAGATATTTAAGATTACACTGTCCAGTTACATTGATGCGACCACCAGTCAAAAGACTGCGTAACCACCTTTCGGAGCGCAGAACGCCGCGCGACGTGCAGGAAGAGAGTAAGTGTGTGGTAGCGCCAGGAATGTGCAGCTATTCCGACTCCAGCGTCATGGTCAGCTGCGCTGTTTCTCAGTTGAGGATCCATGGCCCAAAGAGCCCTAGCGAGGTAGTCCTACAGATTCTCGATTGGGTTTTAATCTGGGGAGTTTGGCTGCCAGAGGAATAAGAGAAACTCATCTTGGTGCTCTTCGAACCACGCACGTACTCTGCGAGCTGTGTGACACTTTGCGTTGTCCTGTTGGTAGATGCCACCGTGCCGAGGAAAAACAAACTGCATCTAGGAGTGAACACGGTCTCCAAGGACATATGCGTACTTCTATTGATCCACTGCGCATTTCAGAATAACGAGATAACCCTGAGAATGCCACAAAAACAATCCCCAGACCATAACGCTCCCTCCTCCAGCCTGGACACTTATAAAATGTGATTCATCTGAAACATCCACCCGTCACCACGCAGCGGACGTCCAGCTGTGGTACTGGCGTGCAAATTCCAGCCTTCGTCGCCGATGAGCAGCAGTTAGCGTAGGTGCATGAGCCAGGCGCCTTCTGCGGAAGCCCATATGCAGCAACGTTCGCTGAAAGGTTGCTGAGGAGGCACTGTTCATAGGTCCTTGGATCATCTGGGCGGTCAGTTGCTTAACACTTGCATATCTGTTAACCTGTACACATCTCCGTAGCCGTCGTTAATTCCTGTTATCTATGGCCCGTGGAGCACCTCGGCGCCGTTTTGGATAGTGTCATTTTGCCACGGTAGCATGCGAACATTTCACAGATTTAGTCGTTTCCGAATTGCTTCCACTCTTGGCACGCAAGCTATCCTCCCCCCCCCCCCCCCCCCCCCCGCTCCACGACACGCTCGACACGCTTTACGAACATAGGCGATGATCACATGTATATGATTGGACCCTGTTTTACAGTAACAAATTTTATAAAGCGTACTGTTGTGGTGGCATATCTTACAATTGGTTTCATTCAAAATTATATTACAGACTCTATCTTTCTAATTAAATAAATGTCTTTTCAACGAGAAGTGACTTTCTGTGTATTGCCTGTTAACTCTGTCTATTATCCAGATGATGATGATGTTTGCTTTGTGGGGCATCAACTGCGCGGTTATGAACGCCCGTACAAATTCCCAGTCTTTACACAGTCCAGTCTCGCCGCTTGCACGAATTGTGATAAAATGATGAGGACAACACAAACACCCAATCCTCGGGCGGAAAAAATCTCTAACCCGACCGGTTTTGTTTTCCAGAAACCATACCGTCTGGTTCTTAGGACGCAACCTTAATGGGCCCAAAGAGATTCAGTTCGTCTTCAATGTGTGACATATTTCTGCTATTTAATATTCAATTAATATAAATGAAGAGACACACGGGATGTTAAGTCCTTCCTCACTGACCCATCAAGTTTGCTTTGACGGCTCACACAACCAATTTCAGATGCAGAGTTGCACATTTTCGCGTCTTCGATCGTTCGTACCGCCAGAATTTCATGAGCATTATTTCATACTGCAGTAAGAGTTATTAGACTCCTAGTCAGGGACTCATTCTACTCGCCAGGTTTGGGAGGGACTGCAAGATATTTCTTCGCCAATGCAACATTCATTCAGCTCCACTGCAGCTGTTGCAGCTAGTGAAAACGATTACTGGTGGCTATAATGATTCTAGAACCACGACAGTCATATATCTGGATATTGCTCAAGCCTTCGATATGGTATGGCATAAAGGTTTTTGTACAAGTTAATGGCAAAATACTAACACAGGTTGTCTACGTAAGGGTGGAGGTGCAATTACGGGTCAACGGGAAGAAGATCAATTTGGGTTCCAGAGATATTTGGGAATTTGTAGAACAGTACTGATATTACGGCTTTCTTAGAAGATAGTTCAAAAATAGAAAAAAACACATTTATAGCGTATGAAAATTTAGAAACAGCTTTTCATCATTTTGAATAGAATACACTCTTTAAAATTATGAAGGTAGCAGGGATAAAATACACGGCCTGTAAGTTTACCTACAACATGTACAAGAACCACAGTGCAGTTGTAAATGTCTACAGAATTGAAAGAGAGATATTATTTGAGGAGGGAGTGGGACAGATTTGCAGCTAGTCTCCCATGATACTCAGTCTGTATGTTGAGCAAGCAGTGAAGGAAAATTAAAAAAAAATTGAGAAGGGAGCTTAAGTTCAGAAAGAACAAATAAAAATTTTAGAGTTCGTCAATGACATTTTACTTCTGTCATAGACGGCAAAGGACTTGTAAGATAATTTGAACGTAATGGATAGTTGCTCGAAAAGTAGTTATCAGATGAACCTCAACAAAAGCAGAACATGGCTAATGGAGAAAAGTCCAAGTAAATAAGGCGTTGTTGGGGGAATTAGATAAGAAAATTAAATATTAACGGTAGTAGACGAGTTAAGCAAATGGGGCTGCAAAATAAGTAGCGACAGCCAAAGTAGAAACCGTACACACTGATGTAACGAAAGTCATGGGATGCATCCTAATATCATGAAGGACCTCATTTTGCCCGGAGAAGTGCAGCGACTCGACGTGACATGAACTTAACAAGTCGTTGGAAGTCCCCTGGAGAAATATTGAGCCCAGACTTGCGAAATTTTTGCCGGTGCAGGATTTTGTGCACGAAATGACCTCTAGATTATGTGCCATAAATGTTCGATGAGTTCTTGTCAGGAGATCTGTGTGGCCAATCCATTAACTCGAAATGTCCAGAATGTTCTTCAAACCAACTGCGAAGAACTATGGCCTAGGGACATGGCGCATTGTCATCCATAAAAATTCCGTCGTTGTTTCGGAATATGAAGTCCATGAATGGCTGCAAACGGTCTCCAAGTAACCGAAATTACTATTTCCAGCCAATGATGGGTTCATTTGGCCAGAGGACTGTAAGTAGGCTGTTTATGTTTTCTCTATGTAAGTAGGCTGTTTATGTTTTCTCTATGTAAGTAGGCTGTTTATGTTTTCTCTATGTAAGTAGGCTGTTTATGTTTTCTTATTGGCAACGCTACAAGTAGGCTGTTTATGTTTTCTTATTGGCAACGTTACGTAGCGCTCAATATGAAAATCACTGGCTGTGCTGTGTGCAGTCTGTGGCTAGTTTGCATTGTTGTCTGCCATTGTAGTGTTGGGCAGCGGCAGCTGGATGTGAACAGCGCGTAGCGTTGCGCAGTTGGAGGTGAGCTGCCAGCAGTGGTGGATGTGGAGAGAGAGATGGCGGAGTTTTGAAATTTGTCATGAACTGCTATATTTGTATATGATGATATCAAGGTAAATACATTGTTTGTTCTCTATTAATATCTTTCATTTTGCTAACTATCCCTATCAGTAGTTAGTGCCTTCAGTAGTTTGAATCTTTTATTTAGCTGGCAGTAGTGGCGCTCGCTGTATTGCAGTAGCTTGAGCAGCGAAGATTTTTGTGAGGTAAGTGATTTGTGAAAGGTATAGTTTAAAGATTTTTGTGAGGTAAGTGATTTGTGAAAGGTATAGTTTAATGTTAGTCAGGGCCATTCTTTTGTAGGGAATTTTGAAAGTGAGATTGCGTTGCGCTAACAAAATATTGTGTGTCAGTTTAAGAACAGTCCTGTATAATTGTTCAAAGGGGACGTTTCATATATCGACCCTTAGCCTAGGATACCTCACTGGAATCTTCTGATTTTTCTTGTAGTTTGTGTAATTGGTGTAGCTATTGTTTATTGGTAGCGCGTAATCATAGAGAGAATTTCCTTTGTAGTTGTAGTTTTTCATTGTTGTACAGTAAAACAGTTGTGGCATGCATGTAGATTTGCACCAAGTATTTCGCAGCTGCGCTGGCAATTAAATAGACATTATTTCCATTGCTATGTTATTTTATTTTGCTCTTCAAATTGTGCTTTTCTGTGTTATCGTGTGAAATATTGTGACAATTATGGCGTGTGAAAAACGTAATACTAGGCTCCAAAGTAAACTGAGAAATGACAGTGAAGACGAAGGCAGTGTGTTAGCGCCGCAGAGTAATGAATTAACTATTGTTCAAAGTAGTAATTTGGTAATTGCGCATAGGGAAATGGAGCGGGCGGCAAACAATGGTGTAGACAGTGAAACAGGTAGTGAACAGGGAAGCGTTATCGATCGATTGGTCGGCAACAGCTCGCCTCAGGAATCGGGAATGACAGGACACAATATTGCAAATACTGCAGACTCAGGTTTTGGGTTCTCACCGTTTTCTCAAATGAGTCAAGACACATTTTCCGCTTGTCAAAATGTGAATGTTGCCGGTGCAACTTCACTGCCGAAAAGCACTGAGGAACATGTTTCAGACACCAGTGCATTGTTATTACAATTAATGCAACAAATGGGACAAAAGCTTGAAAAGTTAGACACAGTGGAACAAAATCTCAAGAAGTTAGACACAATGGAACAACACCAGAGACAAACACAGCAACAGTTAGACACAATGGAACAAAATCAGAGACAAACACAGCAACAGCTTCAAAAGTTAGACTCATTGGAACAAACTCTTGAACAAACGCGTGAAGATTTAACTACTGAGTTACATAACATTGAATCGAAATGTCAAAAAGTCTGTAATGACGTAAAAACACAAATTTGTGAGCATTTTCAACCTATATTTTCGCGGCATGAAAATGCATTACAGAATCACGAAGCAGCCATAAAAGAACTGCAAATTATTGTTCATGAAAATCATGAGACCTTGCAAGCTAAATTTGACTCAGTTGCATCTACCGATTCGGTTACGCAACTTGCAAAAACTCAGGAAAACTTTAAGGACACAGTAGATACTCTGAAACTTGGTTCAGAAAAACACACTGAGGAAATAAGTACACTATCGGAGAAAGTAGCCGAACTTTTGGATCAGTTCACTAATTTATCTACGAAGGTAGATGATAATCTGATTGACGCAAGACCGGTAGTCTTTAATGACACAGAAGAGTGCGAACAAATTAGTAAATTCAAACAAAATCAGAATCAAATTAATACACAACACCAAAGAGAAATCCGGGAAGTACAAGATCAGCTGACTCAGGTAATACAAGAATTACGTATTTCAGAGGCCACTCGCACTCCAATACGGGAAGAGGGACTTAGAAATACGGAACAGCCACAAAATAATAACACAGGACACTTCAGAAGTTATGAAAGAAATTGGCAAGGTGCACCGAATTTTGAAATGGAACCGCCGAAACGACGTAACAATGACCGATATGCGACTCGCCGACATGATGACTTTGACTATAAGCTGTTCATTACTACATGTAAATTCAAAACATTTAAAAATTCTGGCAACGACATTCATCCACAAGCATGGCTCCATCAATTCTCTCATTGTTTTCCTCCCAACTGGTCATTGGAGCACAGATTAGAATTTATGTGTGGCTACTTAGAGAATGAACCAGCTGTAAGAATGCGATCGGTCATTCACGATTGCCACAGTGAAGGAGAATTTTACCATGCCTTCCTCTCAGCATATTGGTCTCAAGCCACACAAGACCGCGTAAAACATGGCATCATAATGATGAAACATTTCGAACAATCTGAATTCTCCAGTCTTGTGAAATATTTTGAAGACATGTTGCACAAGAATCAGTACCTGTCAAACCCATACAGCCCCTCAGAACTCATCCGCATTTGCTTAATCAAATTACCTGAACATTTACGACATATTATTTTGGCAGGACGTTGCAAAGACGACATTGAAGCTTTTCAGGGACTGTTACAAGAACTGGAAAGTGACACTGACAATCGCGGAACGCAGGAGCACAACAATTACAGATCACATCAGTCGCAATTCCGCGATGAAAGAAATAATAACTGGACGCGACAAGGCTATTCTCACAACACAAATCGTGACCGAAACAGACACCACCCGTATTACAACCGTTGGCAGAGTAGTAATAGTTACAGAGAAAGATCGCATTTCCGTAGGAATGACTATCACAGAGACAATCAGAGAAACAGACAATATGGGAACCAAAACAAGTATTATCAAGGGAGGCAGAATAACTTCAGACGCAACAGTTCGGCGCAGAGTTACGATTCAGGGAGAAATTCTCCACCACATGACCGACAAACAAGAAACTATGTAAACTACCGACAAAACGACAGACGTGAATTTTATCAGAACTGGCGGGATTCTAACAGAGCTGGGCCCTCTCGGCAAGGCGAATTTGTAGAAGTTAGGTCTCCTAATCCCAATAACAACGCGCGCCAACAAAGAGACAGACAATGACTCGCGCCGCAGGCACCCACGTGCGCCGGCTGGCTCAGAGAAAAATAACATAGACGCTAACCTTGAGAAAAATTCCAGTATTCTTTGCCGACGTATACCGCATGACAATTGCATTCAAGTTCAAACTCTGAGTACTATGAAGAGTAAAGGTTTACACCAGGTTTCACATGTAAAACCATTTATTGAAAGATAATCTGCTTTTTAACTTAGTCTTTGTTATAAAATTTTTCGCTTCACATTACTAATATGCTTTGTCAGACTTAGAATCTGTTAACATACAACAATGTTTGAAGTTAAATATCCAATCAAGAACCAAGAGAACTTATTTAAACAGAAATGACGAATGCATTGTTATAGTGAACAGACGTCACTGTGTTATTGTGTGTGTACATTCTTGCTTGTTAGTTGCACGATTAGAACATTTACCAATACTGCTAATGAGATTTTAATGCAACATTTTGGTTTACTTGAAAATACATTCCGGATTTAAAGTACTTTCTGTGAGATACCAGACGGCACAGTGGTTAGTTTATGTGACAGCTACACGATTTTATCATGACGCTACTAATGAGTGACAATTTGCAATGTTGCTTGTGCGGTGTTTCTGTTTTATATCTGCACAGTTTTTCTGTTTTATTCTGGAAAGTAAAACATGTTTTAGTAGTAACTTTTGTGGTATAGCTACAATGAGACAGGGTTTTCCATAGCACAACAATACGTTACAGCACAGTACGTTCTTCAACACAACAATAAGCGTAATAACTACGATATCTATACGCAAAGCATTTCACTTTCGTTTATCATGAGGTAAGTACATTGACTTCTGCAGAACTTAGCTTTCGGAGGACGATAACTACGACACTCCCACACAGATTATGTTGCAACAAGACGCACATTTAGCGCTACAGTACACGTATTTGAGTGATTAATTGTGTACTTAAAACATTTATTTTTAAAGATTTTTGAATTACAAAGAAAGTTTTCCGTGATACATTTCATTCCATTGCTGTAATCTGTAACACCTGAGGGTATAATGACATTAATCCTCAGGGGGGTACATGCTTACTTTGTGTACCATGTGTGTGGCAACCACAAGGAACCCTAGCTAATATGGTATTTGCTTATACAACTTTACACATCGGTACCTTATTTCTCTAACACACAAATTACACAGCTATCTGATTATTTAACTGAGAGAGACAAACATTTATTTTACTACATCAGTGACACATGTTTACGCAATTATACAGTTGGATAACTCCACACTTATGAAACTGTATTTTGTCTGTACTTTGTAAACTGTTCATATTTTTCGGAACCATTGTGATACTATGAGAGCTTTGAATGATGTATTTGGTATGAGATCATGATTTTTAAAGTACGTTTGAGGTAGATGACACTATTTAAATGAGCAGAGAATTCTTTTTAGGCTTAGAAATTATTGGAGCAAGTTACGACGATTTTGAGATTTGACTGAAGTTTTATGATGTTATTATTACGACGACGATGTGTATTATGTTGTTGAGGAATGTTTATTATGCTACGTATTTCTCACGATGAAATATTGAAGAAGTGTCGACGAATATGTATATGTATAATGAGGTAAGGAATAATGAGTAGTGTTTAGGGACTCTGATTTATGAAAAGGATGTTGGAAACCAAGAAACGTACTTTAAGAGTTATGAAATGTGTGACTGTATCACAATGCTGACGAATATTTTTTTTGGACACTTATATTTATAGGATTTTGTTTCTACAGATTTGCAACGCTAATTCTTGACCTGTGAAATATTTTTATATGAGACTGCAACGTTAGCAGAAACTGCTGTCGTAAATATTTCCGTACGAAAGTTAAGTGACCACCTGCACGTAATGCGTCGCGGGCACCCAGCTGTGTCAGACGCCTGGAGAAAAAGCCATTATTGCGAGACCTTTTCAGCGGCACAGGTAGAACAAAAAAAAAGGGGAGGCCATTATCCTCGGAAATATTTTTACATCTGCACACCTGATTATGACAAGCGTCTTTCTATGAGAGTTGAGAGAATTTCTACTAACTTATGAAATGTCACATGACTACTGAATGATATTTTTATGCTTTGCTTTTCATAGTTGCTTATTTCATTTGATATCTGGTTTCCAGCTGTGTTGCAGCATTGCTTTTATAAAATGAAATGCATTTGCTAATGTGAACACTTTCTGTCAACAGATCTATTAAATAATTATTTTATGATCCACATTCTTTAAAAAAGGAGCACTTGGAAAGGAAAGAACAATAAGAAGGAACTAGTAACAGTAACACATAATTTTCTTTTCAAGTACATGGTAATATTTCTTTTTACAATCAGTTGTTGTGGTGCACCACTTTAATTACTTAGATATTAAGATGTGATTATACATTTGCCTTATCTGCATTGTTATCTTTAGTGTACTATTTTTTCTGCTTGAGCTATGTCATGTTTCGATATAAGCTGCTGTTTGCCAGGCATAGTGCTACTGAACTTTAATTTGTGTTACTCTGCTAAGCCAGATTTTTTTTTTTTTTTTTGCTGCACAGTGCCCTATATTAGTTGTAATATTGCAATTGCTTTGGCATTTGTATTTTTGTCATTGATGTTTGTGTTAATTGTTTTGTGCTGCTGCATTGCCTCGTCCCTTAGTTTAGCATCTGAGCTCAGTAGATTTAAGTTAGATTAAGAGGGGGTAGACTATAGAAGAGAATGAGTTGCGATGAATTGGAAGAAATGCATTGAAAAGTTATAAAAAAAAAGGTACAGAAAACAGGTTTAGGTAGGATTTTCTTGGAAATAAATGTTGAGGTAAGAAATGTGTGAACATATAAATACTGAAAGCATGCTTAGATAGAATTTTTTTGGTGGAAACAAAGGATGAAATAAGAGGAAAGATATATGAAGTTTTGGGTTGGACTGCAGTACCAAATGTTACACTGAAAACGAACCCTGTCCTTTCCTATTGGTGTTATCCCACTATGTGTGTGTGTACCCTTGTGTATTTGTTTTCTTCCTGTCTCTGTGTAGTTTCATAGAATTTTTTCTTCTTTTAATATTAAGCTACAGTCACTATGATGAGGAATACTGTTATCCTCAAATATAATTGGCATTAATAATATGTTATTTACCTTATAAATATGCTTACACATTATTTATTCTGTTTAATGCTCATGTGTGAAGTTGATGTTTCAAAAGTTATTGTGATCTTTTATGTATGTACTCATGTCATAATTCCACTGATGTATATGTTAGTTCGATTCTTTTGTAAAGCCTGTACTACAAATGTTATCTGTATTATTATGTTTTTAATGATGTGTTTTGTACCTTTGTTGTTGTATTCTTATGTTATAAAATTGTAATTGTCACCAGTTCATGATATTATTAACTTGTTAGTTACATTTCACTGCACACGTTTCTGTTGGTCATAGTATATGGACAATATGTGAGAAATAGGGACTGTTAGTGTTTGCACGTGTGTTAATAACTCAGCAAGGGACTGGATAACAGCATTGCTGGTTCTAAGGACAATTTCAAAAACTTTGTGAGTGCACAAGTGGTGGTTTATGGACTTGCTATATTATCCGCAAGACTCTTCAATGGTGATTGTGCACCTGCACAGTCACAACAGATGGCTGCTGGCCATCTCTACAAGGACTACAGTGGGTCTACATCTTTGATGATCCATCAATACCATTATTTCTACAAGGACTGCAGTGGGTCTGCACCAATACCGTAATCTCTACCAGAACTCCAGTGGGTCTGCTCTGTGATGACCTACCTACCAATATTCTTCAAAACGTCGAATGACTCTGCTGTGGGTTTGCTCCATTGTGGCCCATTACCTGTCAGCATGTCAAGCGTCAGCACTGTCTTTCCATTGGAAGGACAACACTACTTCTTCAAGACTGCATGGAAATCCACTACTTCTGTGTGCATTGTCTTTTACTGCTCAGACTTTGAGAAAAGAAACGGCAGTTTCACTGTGATGAACAATGTGGACTGTCTTTATGGACTGTGAGAAATTTTTAGCTTTTGACCAACAATGTATCAATAAGTGAGTGCATTTTATATCTTTGTTACTGTAATTGTGAAAAATTTTTGTCAAATCTGTATTGGCCAGTGCCCAACACCATTTGTAAAAATTTTTGTGGGGAGCATGGGGGCTATGTAAGTAGGCTGTTTATGTTTTCTCTATGTAAGTAGGCTGTTTATGTTTTCTCTATGTAAGTAGGCTGTTTATGTTTTCTCTATGTAAGTAGGCTGTTTATGTTTTCTCTATGTAAGTAGGCTGTTTATGTTTTCTTATTGGCAACGCTACAAGTAGGCTGTTTATGTTTTCTTATTGGCAACGTTACGTAGCGCTCAATATGAAAATCACTGGCTGTGCTGTGTGCAGTCTGTGGCTAGTTTGCATTGTTGTCTGCCATTGTAGTGTTGGGCAGCGGCAGCTGGATGTGAACAGCGCGTAGCGTTGCGCAGTTGGAGGTGAGCTGCCAGCAGTGGTGGATGTGGAGAGAGAGATGGCGGAGTTTTGAAATTTGTCATGAACTGCTATATTTGTATATGATGATATCAAGGTAAATACATTGTTTGTTCTCTATTAATATCTTTCATTTTGCTAACTATCCCTATCAGTAGTTAGTGCCTTCAGTAGTTTGAATCTTTTATTTAGCTGGCAGTAGTGGCGCTCGCTGTATTGCAGTAGCTTGAGCAGCGAAGATTTTTGTGAGGTAAGTGATTTGTGAAAGGTATAGTTTAAAGATTTTTGTGAGGTAAGTGATTTGTGAAAGGTATAGTTTAATGTTAGTCAGGGCCATTCTTTTGTAGGGAATTTTGAAAGTGAGATTGCGTTGCGCTAACAAAATATTGTGTGTCAGTTTAAGCACAGTCCTGTATAATTGTTCAAAGGGGACGTTTCAGGACCTAAGCCATTCCAGATAAACACTGCCCACATCATTATGGAGCCACCACCAGCTTGCAAAGCGCCCTGTTGACAACTTGGGTCCATGGCTTCGTGGAGTCTGCGCCACACTGGAATCCTACCATCTGCCCCTAACAACTGAAATCCAGACTTATCTGACCAGGCCACGGTTCTCCGGTCGTCTGGGGTCCAACCAGTATGGTCACGAATCCAGGAGAGGCGCTATAGCCGATGTTGTGCTGTTAGCTAAGGCACTCGCGTCGATCGTCTGCTCCCATATACCATTAACACCAAATTTCGCCGTAATGTCCTAATGGATACGTTCGTCATACGTCCCATACTGATTTCTGAGGTTATTTCACGCAGTGTATGTTAGCACTGATAACTCTACGCAAAGGCCGCTGCTCTTGGTCGTTAAGTGAGTGCCTTCGGCTACTGCGTTGTCCGTGGCAAGAGGTAATGGCTGAAATTTTGTATTCTCGGAACATTCTTGATACTGTGGATCTCGAATACTGAATTCCGTAACGATTTCCGAAATGGAATGTCCCATTCCTCTAGCTCCAACTACCTTTCCTCGTTCAAAGTCTGTCACTTCCCGCTGTGCGGCCACAATCACGTCGGTAACCTTTCCGCATGAATCACTTGAGTACAAATGACAGCTCTGTCAATGCACTGCCCTTCTATAGCATGTAGACGCGATGTACCCCATTTGCATATATTTTTATTGCTATCACATGACTTTTGTCACCTCAGTGTAAAATGCAGACTGGCAATAGCAAGAATAATATTTGGTAAATGTTGAAGTGAGAGCAAGTCTTTCCGGAAAGCGTTAGTCTGGACTGTAAACTTTTACAGAAGTGAAAATGGACAATAAGCAGTTCATATAAGAAGCGGACATAAGGTTTTTAAATATAGTATCACAGTGGAAAGCTGATAATAACAGATCAGGAATTCAGGAAGGCTGTGAGGGACATACGTGTATTCAGGGGATTCTTTGATGACACTGATCATTATTTAATCTGCAGTGAAATTGGGATTGTGAGGCCGAAAGTGCAGGAAATCAGGTCCATATGTAGGAGGATAAGAGTGGAGAAACTTCAGGATAAGGAAATCAGGCACAAGTACATAACAGCGATCTCAGAAAGGTACCAGTTAGTTGAATGTAGTCAATTACAGTCATTGGAAAAGGAATGGACAAGGTACAGGGACACAGTACTAGAAGTGGCTAAAGAATGTCTTGGAACAGTAGTGTGTAAAAGTAGGATGAAGCAAACAGCTTGGTGGAATGATACAGTCAAGGCAGCCAGTAAAAGGAAAAAGAAGGCGTATCAAAAATGGCTACATACCAGAACCCAGGTAGACGGAGAAAGTTATGTTGAAGAAAGAAACAAAGCCAAACAGATAATTTCAGCATCCAAGAAGAAATCGTGGGAAGACTTTGGAAACAGGTTGGAGACTATGGGTCAAGCTGCTGGAAAACCATTCTGGAGTGTAATTAGCAGTCTTCGAAAGGGAGGTAAGAAGGAAATGACAAGTATTTTGGACAGGTCAGGAAAACTGCTGGTGAATCCTGTGGATGCCTTGGGCAGATGGAGGGAATATTTTGAAGAGTTGCTCAATGTAGGTGAAAATGCGATCAGTAATGTTTCAGATTTCGAGGTAGAATGGGATAGGAATGATGATGGAAATAGGATCACATTTGAGGAAGTGGAAAAAATGGTCAATAGATTGCAGTGCAATAAAGCGGCTGGGGTGGATGAAATTAAGTCGGAACTCATCAAATACAGTGGAATGTCAGGTCTTAAATGGCTACACAGGATAATTGAAATGGCCTGGAAGTCGAGACAGGTTCCATCAGACTGGACAAAAGCAGTAATCACACCAATCTTTAAACATGGAAACAGAAAAGATTGTAACAACTACAGAGGTATCTCTTTAATCAGCGTTGTGGGTAAAATCGTCTCAGGTATTGTTGAAAGGAAAGTGCGAGTATTAGTTGAGGACCAATTGGATGAAAATCAGTGTGGGTTTAGGCCCCTTAGAGGTTGTCAGGACCAGATCTTTAGCTTACGGCAAATAATGGAGAAGTGTTATGAGTGGAACAGGGAATTGTATCTATGCTTTATAGATCTAGAAAAGGCATATGACCGGGTTCCTAGGAGGAAGTTATTGTCTGTTCTACAAGATTTCGGAATAGGCGGCAAACTTTTGCAAGCAATTAAAGGTCTTTACATGGACAGTCAGGCAGCAGTTAGAGTTGACGGTAAATTGAGTTCATAGTTCAGAGTAGTTTCAGGGGTAAGACAAGGCTGCAACCTGTCTCCACTGTTGTTCAAATTATTTATGGATCATATGTTGAAAACAATAGACTGGCTGGGTGAGATTAAGATATGTGAACACAAAATAAGCAGTCTTGCATATGCGGATGACTTAGTTGTGATGGCAGATTCGATTGAAAGTTTGCAAAGTAATATTTCAGAGCTAGATAAGAAATGTAAGGACTATGGTATGAAGATTAGCATCTCCAAAACGAAAGTAATGACAGTGGGAAAGAAATATAAACGTATTGAGTGCCAAATAGGAGGAACAAAGTTAGAACAGGTGGACGGTTTCAAGTAGTTAGGATGCATATTCTCACAGGATGACAACATAGTGAAAGAACTGGAAGCGAGGTGTAGCAAAGCTAATGCAGTGAGCGCTCAGCTACGATCTGCTCTCTTCTGCAAGAAGGAAGTCAGTACCAAGACTAAGTTATCTGTGCACCGTTCAATCTTTCGACCAACTTTGTTGTATGGGAGCGAAAGCTGGGTGTATTTAGGCTACCTTATCAACAAGGTTGAGGTTACGGATATGAAAGTAGCTAGGGTGATTGCAGGTACTAGTAGATGGGAACAATGGCAGGAGAGTGTCCACAATGAGGAAATCAAAGAAAAACTGGGAATGAACTCTATAGATGTAGCAGTCAGGGCGAACAGGCTTAGATGGTGGGGTCATGTTACACACATGGGAGAAGCAAGGTTACCCACGAGACTCATGGATTCAGCAGTAGAGGGTAGGAGGAGTCGGGGCAGACCGAGGAGAAGGTACCTGGATTCGGTTAAGAATGATTTTGAAGTAATAGGTTTAACATCAGAAGAGGCACCAATGTTAGCACTGAATAGGGGATCATGGAGGAACTGTATAAGGGGGGCTATGCTCCAGACTGAACGCTGAAAGGCATAATCAGTCTTAAATGACGATGATGATGATGATGAGTGGAAAGCTGTAGTTTAGATGGGCATCTATAATAGTGAGTCAGTGAATCGAAGTAAAGGAAAAAGTTTTTTATCGTATAACATGACAAAAATCATGTATAGATTGATAGCAGCCATCCTGAGGCATGAAGGAACAGTGAATCTGGTATAGGGGTAAGCATGTGTATGTGTGGGGGAGAGGGGTGATAGCAATTATGGAGGGAGATCAAGAGTTGTCTACAATAAGCAAATTCACGTGGCTCTGGATTGCGGTAGTTATGCACATATAAAGAGATTTGCACGGAACAAACAAGCGTTGAAAGCTACATCAAACTAGTCTACGGAAAAATAGAGGTATCAAGGAACCCACAACTGCAGTGTTTCCTGGGATTCTGATAACATTTTTTGAGTAATTGCTTTAGAGTTACTTAACTTCTCAGTATTTGCAGTTCCATTCCGTTTCTATAACTTCTTGCGTCTACGATTTCAAGGAATGGGTACATTATTGTTAGTATGTTCATATATACAGGGTGGTCCATTGATAGTGACCGGTCCAAATATCTCACGAAATAAGCATCAAACGAAAAAACTACAACGAACGAAACTCGTCTAGCTTGAAGGCGGAAACCAGATGCCGCTATGGTTGGCCCACTAAATGGCGCCGCCATAGGTCAAACGGATATCAACTGCTTTTTTTTAAAAAAATAGGAAGCTCCATTTTTTATTCCATATTCGCATAGTACGTAAAGAAATATGAACGTTTTAGTTGGACCACTGTTTTCGCTTTGTGTTAGATGGCGCTGTAATAGTCACAAACATAAGTACGTGGTATCACGTAACATTCCGCCAGTGCGGACGGTATTTGCTTCGTGATACATTACCCGTGTTAAAATGGATCGTTTACCAATTGCGGAAAAGATCGATATCGTGTTGATGTATGGCTATTGTGATCAAAACGCCCAACGGGCGTGTGCTATGTATGCTGCTCGGTATCCTGGACGACATCATCCAAGTGTCCGGACCGTTCGCCGGATAGTTACGTTATTTAAGGAAGTGTTCAGCCATATGTGAAACGTCAACCACGACCTGCAACAAATGATGATGCCCAAGTACGTGCTTTAGCTGCTGTCGCGGCTAATCCGCACATCAGTAGCAGACAAACTGCGCGAGAATCGGGAATCTCACAAACGTCGGCGTTGAGAATGCTGCATCAACATCGATTGCACCCGTATCATATTTCTATGCACCAGGAATTGCATGGCGACGACTTTGAATGTCGTGTACAGTTCTGCCACTGGGCACAAGAGAAATTACGGGACGATGACAGATTTTTTGCACGCATTCTATTTAGCGACGAAGCGTCATTCACCAACAGCGGTAACGTAAACCGGCGTAATATGCACTATTGGGCAACGGAAAATCCACGATGGCTGCGACAAGTGGAACATCAGCGACCTTGACGGGTTAAAGTGTGGTTCGGCATTATGGGAGGAAGGATAATTGGCCGCCGCACGGGATTAGCCGAGCGGTCTCAGGCGCTGCACTCATGGACTGTGCGGCTGGTCCTGGCGGAGGTTCAAGTCCTCCCTCGGGCATGGGTGTGTGTGTTTGTCCTTAGGACAATTTAGGTTAAGTAGTGTGTAAGCTTAGGGACTGATGACCTTAGCAGTTAAGTGCCATAAGATTTCACATACATTTTTTTGATAATTGGCCCCCATTTTATCGATGGCAATCTAAATGGTGCAATGTATGCTGATTTCCTGCATAATGTTCTACCAATGTTACTACAAGATGTTTCACTGCATGACAGAATGGCGACGTACTTCCAACATGATGGATATCCGGCACATAGGTCGCGTGCGGTTGAAGCGGTATTGAACAGCATATTTCATGACAGGTGGAGTGGTCGTCGAAGCACCATACCATGGCCCGCACGTTCACCGGATCAAACGTCCCCGGATTTCTTTCTGTGGGGTAAGTTGAAGGATATTTGCTATCGTGATCCACCGACAACGCCTGACAACATGCGTCAGCGCATTGTCACTGCATGTGCGAACATTACGGAAGGCGAACTACTCGCTGTTGAGAGGAATGTCGTTACACGTATTGCCAAATACATTGAGGTTGACGGACATCAAAGAAATGGTTCAAATGGCTCTGAGCGCTATGGGACTTAACATCTGTAGTCATCAGTCCCCTAGAACTTAGAACTACTTAAACCTAACAAACCTAAGGACGTCACACAACACCCAGTCATCACGAGGCAGAGAAAATCCCTGACCCGCCGGGAATCGAACCCGGGAACCCGGCCCGGGAAGCGAGAATGCTACCGCACGACCACGAGCTGCGGACTGACGGACATCATTTTGAGCATTTATTGCATTAATGTGGTATTTACAGGTAATCACGCTGTACCAGCATGCGTTCTCAGAAATGATAAGTTCACAAAGGTACATGTATCACAATGGAAGAACCGAAATAAAATGTTCAAACGTACCTGCGTTCTGTATTTTAATTTAAAAAAAACCTTCCTGTTACCAACTGTTCGTCCAAAATTGTGAGCCTTATGTTTGTGACTATTACAGCGCCATCTATCACAAAGCGAAAAAAGTGGTCTAACGAAAACATTCATATTTCTTCACGTACTACACGAATATGTAATAAAAAATGGGACTTCCTATTTAAAAAAACGCAGTTGATATCCGTTTGACCTATAGCAGCGCCATCTAGCTGGCCAGCCATAGCGCCATCTGGTTTCCCCCTTCAAGCTAGACAAGTTCCGTTCTTTGTAGTTTTTTCGTTTGACGCTTATTTCATGAGATATTTGGCCCGGTCACGATCAATGGACCACCCTATATATATATATATATATATATATATATATATATATATATATATATATATATATATATATATATCACTCCATCTTCAGGCCACAAGTCTCCCATCGAGACCATCCGACAGACGTGTCATTCTCAGCTAAGGATGCGGATAGAAGGGGCGTGTGATCATCACACCGCTCTCCCAGTCGTCATCTCCGGCGGTAATCCGCAAGCATACCGCCCTTCGATTGGCTTTTCGGTTCTAATCGAAGTGTTACGTGTATTGCAGGTGCCAGCACCCTGCAGCGGTCCAGCCAGCAGCCAGCAGCGGTCCCAGCCAGCGGCGGTCCCAGCCAGCAGCGGTTCCTGCCAGCAGCCAGCGCAGTTCCTGCCAGCAGCCAGCGTCCAGCGTCCAGCAGCGGTCCCAGCCAGCGTCCAACTGCCTGCCGCGGTCCAGCCACCAGCCACCAGCGGTTCCTGCCAGCAGCCAGCGGCGGTTCCAGCCAGCAGCCAGCGTCCAGCGTCCAGCAGCGGTCCCAGCCAGCAGCCAGCAGAAGTCCCACCCAGCCTTCAGCAGCAGCAGCAGCAGCAGCGCCCCCACCGGCCAGCCAGCCAGGTCGCCTCCCCCGCCAGGAGCAGCAGAGTGGGGCTTCGGCCCCAGTCTCCTTCATCGTTCTCCGTCCCTTTTACTCTGTGTCTCTCGTCGCCTTGCCCATCCCTTGTTGCTTCTTTGCCCTGTCCTGTGTCTGTCCCTTTCTAATAATGTTGACCCCCACCACCACCACTACTGCCACCACCACTGCCATCATATACACTTCCCCCTCCGTCGCCGCCACCACTATCACGTGGTGTGCCGCATCACTCCCCCCTCAGTCCATCCCCCCACTCCTCACTCTCCCCTCTCCCTCACTATTTGTCGCCCCATCCCCGGCTCCTCCCTCCTGTGCCTCCTCTGATCCCTTCCCTCCACTCCCTCCCTCTGCTCCTTCCATTTCTGCGGCCCCCGCTAGGGTGGTCGCCCGGAGGGCTACGGCCCACGCTCAACTCTCCCCTTCGCCTTCATCATCATTGTCTTCCCCGTCGCCTTCGACATCGCCCTCACGATCTCCGGCGCCGACTCCAACACCGGGACCTGCCACTCCCCGCCATATTCCAGTCGCTCCCATCCCCCACACCTCCTCCTCTGCCATAAGCGCCCCAGTGGCACCCCTGCCTCCTCTACTCCCAAAAAGGCTCAGCCTCGTCCCCCTTCCCCAGCCGATGATGCCATGGATGTCTCCCCACCTGTCCCTGCCCCCTCCTCCTCCTCCTCCACCCCCTCCTCCTACCGCTACCTCCTCTCTCGTCCTGATCCCTCCCTTCTTGAGGCCCGGAACCTCACCCTCTTCCTTCGCCAGAATTTTCCTGGTGCCCCCATCTCCCTACTCACTCCTCGCCGTGATTCGGTGCTCATCTCCTCCCACAGCCCTACCCTCCACACAGATCTCCTTTCCCACATCCCTGTCACCCGCTTTGGCCCTAATGCCTCCCTCAACCCTGCTCCTTCCCCACCTCCCTCCCACCAACCCCAACCCCACATCGCACGCCGACCCTCACCACCGTGATCACTCGGCTTATTCCGGCGATCACGGAGGAGGAGGTGTTGGCGGAGCTCAAGGCGCAGCCCCATCTGGAGGTGCATGCGGTTCGCCACATCCACAACTCAGCAGGCCCTACCCACCTTATGCGGGTCTTTCCCGAACATGCCCCCTCCATAGACCGTCTCCTGAAGGAGGGTGCCCTTCTTTTTCACCAACGCTACCCTGTTGACCCTTCCCGTTCCCCTCCCCAATCCCTCTGCTGCCAGAGGTGCTTGCGGTATAATGCACACACGACATCTGAGTGCCGCGAGGCCCCCACCTGTCCGCACTGTAGACAAGCCCACTTCTTACGGCAGTGCCCCAATCTCCAGTCCCACCCCTCCTGTAATACCTGTAACCTCCCTCATCCTACTTACTCCCAGAAATGTAAGGCCCGACCCCCTCCTACCACTCCTGAACTCTCCGTTCCTGTCCGCCCTCTGGACGCCCCCACCCCTCCCGGCAATTCCCTTCGCCCACCCCCTACCGCTGAGGACATCATCAGATTCCTCACCATCGTCCTTCAGAATGTTCATCCTTTTCAGCGCCCCCACACCCTCCAACAGATATCCCTCGCCGCCTGTTCCGTTTTCCACCTAAAAATGTACGCCACCTACTCCAACAACCAGTCCCATTTCACCTTCTCCCGTCTTGACACCCTCGTCTAAATCCCTGTCATGGCGCGACAGCACCGTATCCTTTTCAACAACATCCGCTCCCTTCCTGCCAACAAGAATCTCTTCCTGCACACCCCTGCCACCCACCACGTGGATGCCTTCCTTCTCAATGAAACCTTCCTCCAACCCCACCACACCATCCATACTTCGGCCTACCTACTTCACTGCTCTGATAATCCCCTCCCGATTGCGCGTGGCAGAGTGGCCATTGGTCACCACCATCAGATCCCCGTTCAGCTCCAACCTCTCCTTCCCGACCCCACCGAACACCTGATCCTTAGTCTCTTCTTCGCCGGCCTTTCCGTCACCTGTGCCACCATCTATGTCCACCCTAACGCCCCTCTTCCCTTCGACTGCCTCTCCCACATTGACCGTACCTTCTCCTCCTATGTGATCGCCGCCGACCTCAACATCCATAGTCGTTCCGCCGCCCAGGTACGGTGGTGGCATCGGTTTCTCTCCTCCCTTCAAGCGACCTCATCCCCATCCCCCAGCACACCCATCCCAAATCCAACTCCACTCCCGATGTTATCCTTTCCTCCCCTAACCTCCTTGGCCGCATAACGGTGGATGTCCTGGAGCCTATTGGTAGCAACCATCTCCCTGTCCTCCTCACCGATTCAAACGGTCGTCGCCCCCGCCCCGACCCTCGTAATGATCCTCCCCCCAAGTACGTCCATTACTATTCCTGTGCCAACTGGACTGACTACCGGGAGACCATCTCCACCCAGGTTGATAGCCACCCCTTCACCTATCACCACCCTAACGATGTGACCCTGCCACCTCCTTTCTCCAGCAGACCTTGTCTGAGGCCGTCGAGGCCCACGTCCTTACTGTTGCCATCCACCCCCACCGTCCTACCCTACCCCCACAGGCCATCCTCCTCCTCCGTGAATCCCGTTGCCTCTACCGTACCTTTCTTCACATGCATGACCCGGACACACTACGATGCCACCGGCAACTACAGCGACACATTCGTAATTTGCTCGTGGCTAAAAAATGCCGGGACTGGCGACAGACATGCACCCATTTAAATTCTACCCTACCTATCAACTCGTCCAAGTTCTGGTCAGCCTTCTGTCGCCTTACCGGAACTAAACCCTCCCCCTACTATCCTCTTCTCCATGATAATCACCCCTTCCCTGACACCTTTAGTAAGGCCAATCACTTTGCCTCCTACCTCTCCGATGTGTTTTCCATCCCCAATGATCCCCAGTTCGATTACTCCCTCTTCCCGGCTGTCTGCGATCGAACTGACACCTCTGTCCCTCCCCTCACACCTGGTTTCCAGTACTTGGACAACATTGCACACACGGAACTCAATGCCCCAATCACTACACAGGATCTCATTGCTACACTCCACACAAAACGCAACACCGCTCCTGGTCACCTACCGTCACCTTCATGAAGCTCCTGTCTCTTTCCTCTCCACCCTGGCCAGGCTCTACAATGTAGTCCTGTCCACCAGTTACTACCCCAACCTGTGGAAAACCTCCCGTATCCTGATGTTCCTTAAACCTGTCAAACCACCATCCGCTGTCTCCTCCTGTTGTCCCATCAGCCTTACCTCGGTCTTCAGCTAGGTCCTGGAATCTATCCTCACCCGACGCATCCACCAGCATCTCCGCCAGCACCACTTCCTTCCCATTACCCAGTGTGGCTTTCGGCCGTCCTTCTCTTCTGACGACCTTCTCCTTCACCTCACTCATCTCCTTTCCGAACAGCTTAATTCCTGTCGCTCCGCAATCTTCCTCTCCCTGAACCTTGAACGTGCTTATGACCGCGTATGGCATTCCAGTCTCCTCTTCAAGATCCAAACCTTCGCCCTTCCCATTAACTACATTCGTCTGATCGGCTCCTTTCTCTCCCACCGTCCTTCCTACGTCACCATCCATAACACGTATTGCTACACCTTTTTTCCCTCCGCTGGTGTGCCCCAAGGCTCTGTCCTCTCGCCCCTTCTGTACGTTTTGTATACAGCGGACATGCCGCCGCCGTCACCCCCCCGTCCACCTTCACCAGTTTGCCGATGACGCCGCCTTCCTTGCCCTTGCCCCCACCCTGCAGCGCTCCCAACACCTTCTCCAATCCCATCTTGACCGGTTCACCGCTTGGTGCAACCAGTGGTTGCTCAAGGTCAAGCCCTCCAAAACCCAGGCGATCATTGTAGGCAAAACCACCGCTTCCTAACGCCTCCTTGATTTCTACCTCACCATCTATGGCCGTCCTATCGCCCTCACCCCCACCCTCAAGTACCTTGGCGTCACCCTCAACCGTCACCTCTCCTGGACCCCCCCATCTCCGGACAATCCAAGCCAAGGCACGCTCCCGAATACGTCTCCTCAAGCTCCTTTCTGGCCGTACGTGGGGTCTGGACCCCTCCACCATCCTCCACACATATAAATCCCCCATCTGCCCTATCCTTTGTTACACCCATCCGGCCTGGATCTCCGCCCCCCCCCCTACCTTTTATAAATCCCTTCAAATCCTTGAACGCCATGCTCTCCACCTTTCCTATCGCATCCGTCTCCCCTCCCCCACACAGATCCTGTACGATCTCATTCCGTTCCCCCACCTCCTCCTTTTCCTTGAAAGGATATGGGTCCTGCACACCTCCCGCAAACTCGATCCTCCTCACCCACTTGTCTTGCCCATCCTCTCCCACCCCTGCCCGCTGCCGCACTTGTATTCCCACGTCCCAACCGGTCTCCATCTCTCCACCCTCCTTACCCTCTCCCAAGGTGGCTTCCGCCAGCTCCCCCCCTGATGATGTCCTCCTCCCCTCCATCTACCCCTCCTATCAACTTTGATCCTCCCCGCCCCCACTTCCTGTGTCCTTTCCTTTAGGCACCCTCCCTCCCTTCTCTTTCCTTTTCCTCCGTCCCCTTCCTCCACCCCTCTTCCCCCAGGCTTCCCCTCTCCCTCTCCCACCCCCCCTCCTCCTCTCTTGGCAGGTCCCTGGAGTCGTACACAGTTAGTGAACATTCATGTGCCGGAGATCAACGCCTCATGTTTCTGTGTGTGCCGTCGTTTTGTGCTTAAGTGGTTCAGTGTTATTCGTTTTGGGCACCTACGTTCACGTGTGACAGTTTTCGACTATGTATGAGTCCAAGTGTCTGAACAAATTTTATCTTGGACTCTACGCCTGTGAACGGCTCCATATACACTCCTGGAAATGGAAAAAAGAACACATTGACACCGGTGTGTCAGACCCACCATACTTGCTCCGGACACTGCGAGAGGGCTGTACAAGCAATGATCACACGCACGGCACAGCGGACACACCAGGAACCGCAGTGTTGGCCGTCGAATGGTGCTAGCTGCGCAGCATTTGTGCACCGCCGCCGTCAGTGTCAGCCAGTTTGCCGTGGCATACGGAGCTCCATCGCAGTCTTTAACACTGGTAGCATGCCGCGACAGCGTGGACGTGAACCATATGGGCAGTTGACGGACTTTGAGCGAGGGCGTATAGTGGGCATGCGGGAGGCCGGGTGGACGTACTGCCGAATTGCTCAACACGTGGGGCGTGGGGTCTCCACAGTATATCGATGTTGTCGCCAGTGGTCGGCGGAAGGTGCACGTGCCCGTCGACCTGGGACCGGACCGCAGCAACGCACGGATGCACGCCAAGACCGTAGGATCCTACGCAGTGCCGTAGGGGACCGCACCGCCACTTCCCAGCAAATTAGGGACACTGTTGCTCCTGGGGTATCGGCGAGGACCATTCGCAACCGTCTCCATGAAGCTGGGCTACGGTCCCGCACACCGTTAGGCCGTCTTCCGCTCACGCCCCAACATCGTGCAGCCCGCCTCCAGTGGTGTCGCGACAGGCGTGAATGGGGGACGAATGGAGACGTGTCGTCTTCAGCGATGAGAGTCGCTTCTGCCTTGGAGCCAATGAAGGTCTTATGCGTGTTTGGCGCCGTGCAGGTGAGCGCCACAATCAGGACTGCATACGACCGAGGCACACAGGGCCAACATCCGGCATCATGGCGTGGGGAGCGATCTCCTACACTGGCCGTACACCACTGGTGATCGTCGAGGGGACACTGAATAGTGCACGGTACATCCAAACCGTCATCGAACCCATCGTTCTACCATTCCTAGACCGGCAAGGGAACTTGCTGTTCCAACAGGACAATGCACGTCCGCATGTATCCCGTGCCACCCAACGTGCTCTAGAAGGTGTAAGTCAACTACCCTGGCCAGCAAGATCTCTGGATCTGTCCCCCATTGAGCATGTTTGGGACTGGATGAAGCGTCGTCTCACGCGGTCTGCACGTCCAGCACGAACGCTGGTCCAACTGAGGCGCCAGGTGGAAATGGCATGGCAAGCCGTTCCACAGGACTACATCCAGCATCTCTACGATAATCTCCATGGGAGAATAGTAGCCTGCATTGCTGCGAAAGGTGGATATACACTGTACTAGTGCCGACATTGTGCATGCTCTGTTGCCTGTGTCTATGTGCCTGTGGTTCTGTCAGTGTGATCATGTGATGTATCTGACCCCAGGAATGTGTCAATAAAGTTTCCCCTTCCTGGGACAATGAATTCACGGTGTTCTTATTTCAATTTCCAGGAGTGTATTTTAAAAAGTGTTTGTCTCCGTTTCTATGTCCACCATATTTTTCTCTCTCTAATTGTCTTCATTTGTCTCTTTTGTGTTTCTCTGCGGCTAAAGAGCGGCGTAGTATGCTGCTGCTGGCCTGCCTGTAAACAGGTTTAAATATAACAATAAAGGGAAAAAAATCTCCCAGTCGTTACCAAGGTTTTCTTTGGCTGGAGCTGCTACTATTCGGTCGAGTAGCTCCTCAATTGGCATCACGAGGCTAAGTGCATCCCGAAAAATGGCAACAGTGCATGGCGGCTCGGATGGTCACCCATCCAAGTGCCGGCCGCGCCCGACAGCGCTTAACTTAAGGTGATCTGACGGGAACCGGTGTATACTCTGCGGCAAGGCCGTTGCCTCAGTTATGCTAAATTATTTCCAATAAATTTACCCAGAGAGCCCTTCCTACAATCACAAAAGACACGATAACAAATCTGAAATCCGAATGATAGGGGTTCATACGAAATGAATGATAATGATGACTTTATTTGAGAGGTATATCGGTAAGGTCTGTGTGCAAGAACTAAGTTTAAACGACATTTAAGTGGAAAAGGGCTATAGCACATGTCACCCAAGCCACAAGAAAGTATAAGAGTAAGAGAACTAGAGGCATTACTATCGATTAAGAAAAGTCAAGACGAGAGCATTCATGCTGAAACAGATGTTTCTCTATTGGGAGTAAGTAAGCAAGGAGAGAATGAGTGTGCTCTGCATTGTTGCCAGATTTATAATGATGTCATTATTGATGTCGTTGATGATGTAATGCACTGTTGCCAGATTTCTGACAAAGGCCAGTTGCCCTATCTATAAGTTTGTGAGTAATTCAAAACTGGTGGAAATTACAAAAAATTGTGAGAAATTAAAACAAATTGTCCAATTGCGTTACTGGGTTGTCCCCCCCCCCACTCCTATGATGTCACTGTGGAAGTAGGGCTGTTGACCTAAGTATAAACTGGTGGGTAATTCAAAAATCCAAGATGCTGCAGTGTCATGTTGGAATTCAAGATGTCTGACCTTGAATACTGGTTCAAATGGTTCAAATGGGTCTGAGCACTATGGGACTTAACTTCTGAGGTCATCAGTCCCCTAGAACTTAAAATTACTTAAACCTAAGTAACCTAAGGACATCACACACATCCATGCCTGAGGCAGGATTCGAATCTGCGACGTAGCGGTTGCGCGGTTCCAGACTGAAGCGCCTAGAATCGCTTGGCCACTCCGTCCGGCTTGAATACTGGCATAGCCTCTATGTTGTCAGATTTCCTTTAAGACAAAGGATGTTTGTTCTCCCTACAGGCCCAACCCTCCGGTTCTGGAACAAATGGCAATGTCACCTCCCTTCCCCCTGTACCAGTTCTAGGACAAAAGTTGTTTATTCCCTTTCAGGTCCTAGCCTGTCTGTTAGACAATTGATATCAGTCTGCTGACCTTCTTAACATGTTTTCTCTGAGCTATTAGTCACTCAGAGGCTTATGGTTACTTATCGAATTCCTGCATACTGCTTCTCCTAATTGCAATTCCTCCAACTTTGGATATCTGCATTTTATTTCTTTAAGACCACAGTGGGGTGGGAAATGGTCTGCTTAATGGCCTAAATTAAAGTCAAAACTTTATAACTGTGTGCTATGTTGTAGAAACAAATGTATCTTAATTTATTTAAACAACCACTAGGATGAAAGCCACCAACTCAGTCTATGGTGAAGGTATTTTAGACCATCCTTTGATGCTACTACTAGTCTTGAATGAACTGTGACAGTAGTCTGAACAACAGGGAGCTGACGTATAAGGACATGTATTGAAACTATGAAATAGTGTAATGATAATGGCTAGGCATTAGCTTAATTAATAAATCCTGAAAGAAAAGATCGACTTATCTTTACATACACTCCAAAATGCATGAAGACAACACCTCCTGTGGCAGATGGTCAACCCTATATATATCCATCTGATGTATACCCTATATCATGTGATATGATGATCAAAATCATGGGGGTGGGGATAGGGGTGGAGTGGCAGGTCTGCAAAGGACTCTTCATACTGGTGTTTGTTTAAATAAATAAAGCACACAGTTTTAAAGTTCCAGCTTTAACTTAGGGGATGGTAGACCCTTTCCGACCCCGGTGTGGTGTAAAAGATATAAAATGCAAACATCCAGAGTTAAAGGAATTGGAATTAGGAGAAACAGTATGCAGAAATTCGATAAGTGACTGTACACATCTGAGTGAATGATAGCTCAGGGAAAACGTGTTACGTAGGTCAGCAGGCTGATATCTGCTATCTAACAGAAAGGACTGGACCTGCAAAAGAACTACTTTTGTCCCAGAGCTGGTAGAGGGGGAAGGGGGATGACATTGCCCTTTGTTCCAGAATGATGGGCTTGAATCTGTAGGGAAAACAAATATCCTGACACCATAGAGACTGTGCCGGTATTCCTGGTCAGACACATTTAATTCCAACATGACAAAATGCAATCTTAGATATTTGAATTTCCCACCAGTTTATACATAAGTCAACAGCCATAATTCTATAATGATGTCATAAGAGTGGGAAGAAAATTCATTAATGCAACTGAGCTACTTTTTGAATTTCCTATCAATTTTTAATTTCCTGCCAGTTTTTGAATTCTACGGATCGGAGCGTGGAATGTCAGATCCCTTAATCGGGCAGGTAGGTTAGAAGATTTAAAAAGGGAAATGGATAGGTTAAAGTTAGATATAGTGGTAATTAGTGAAGTTCGGTGGCAGGAGGAACAAGACTTCTGGTCAGGTGACTACAGGGCTATAAACACAAAATCAAATAGGGGTAATGCAGGAGTAGGTTTAATAATGAATAGGAAAATAGGAATGCCGGTAAGCTACTACAAACAGCACAGTGAACGCATTGTTGTGGCCAAGATAGATACGAAGCCCACACCTACTACAGTAGTGCAAGTTTATATGCCAACTAGCTCTGCAGATGACGAAGAAATTGAAGAAATGTATGATGAAATAAAAGAAATTATTCAGATAGTGAAGGGAGACGAAAATTTAATAGTCATGGGTGACTGGAATTCGAGTGTAGGACAAGGGAGAGAAGGAAAAGTAGTAGGTGAATATGGATTGGAGCTAAGAAATGAAAGAGGAAGCCGTCTGGTAGAATTTTGCACACAGCACAACGTAATCATAGCTAACATTTGGTTCAAGAATCATAAAAGAAGGTTGTATACATGGAAGAAGCCTGGAGATACTGACAGGTTTCAGATAGATTATATAATGGTAAGACAGAGATTTAGGAACCAGGTTTTAAACTGTAAGACATTTCCAGGGGCCGATGTGGACTCTGACCACAATCTATTGGTTATGAACTGTAGATTAAAATTGAAGAAACTGCAAAAAGGTGGAAATTTAAGGAGATGGGACCTGGATAAACTGACTAAACCAGAGGTTGTACAGAGTTTCAGGGAGAGCATAAGGGAACAATTGACAAGAAGGGGGAAAGAAATACAGTAGAAGAAGCATGGGTAGCTTTGAGGGATGAAGTAGTGAAGGCAGCAAAGGATGAAGTAGGTAAAAAGATGAGGGCTAGTAGAAATCCTTGGGTAACAGAAGAAATATTGAACTAAATTGATGAAAGGTGAAAATATAAAAATATAGTAAATGAAGCAGGCAAGAAGGAATACAAACATCTCAAAAATGAGATCGACAGGAAGTGCAAAATGGCTAAGCAGGCATGGCTAGACGACAAATGTAAGGATGTAGAGGTTTTTCTCACTAGGGGTAAGATAGATACTGCCTACAGGAAAATTAAAGAGACCTTTGGAGATAAGAGAACCACTTGTATGAACATCAAGAGCTCAGATGGAAACCCAGTTCTAAGCAAAGAAGGGAAAGCAGAAAGGTGGAAGGAGTATATAGAGGGTCTATACAAGGGCGATGTACTTGAGGACAATATTATGGAAATGGGAGAGGATGTAGATGAAGATGAAATGGGAGATATGATACTGCGTGAAGAGTCTGACAAAGCACTGAAAGACCTAAGTCGGAACAAGGCCCCCGGAGTAGACAACATTTCATTGGAACTACTGACGGCCTTGGGAGAGCCAGTCCTGTCAAAACTCTACCATCTGGTGAGCAAGATGTATGAGACAGGCGAAATACCCTCAGACTTCAAGAAAAATATAATAATTCCAATCCCAAATAAATCAGGTGTTGACAGATGTGAAAATTACCAAACAATCAGTTTAATAAGCCACAGGTGCAAAATACACGAATTCTTTACAGACGAATGGAAAAACTAGTAGAAGCCGATCTCGGGGAAGATCAGTTTGGATTCCGTAGAAACACTGGAACATGTGAGGCAATACCGACGTTACGACTTACCTTAGAAGAAAGATTAAGGAAAGGCAAACCTACGTTTCTAGCATTTGTAGACTTAGAGAAAGCTTTTGACAATGTTGACTGGAATACTCTCTTTCAAATTCTAAAGGTGGCAGGGGTAAAATACAGGGAGTGAAAGGCTATTTACAATTTGTACAGAAACCAGATGGCAGTTATAAGAGTCAAGGGACATGAAAGGGAAGCAGTGGTTGGGAAGGGAGTAAGACAGGGTTGTAGCCTCTCCCAGACGTCATTCAATCTGTATATTGAGCAAGCAATAAAGGAAACAAAAGAAAAATTCGGAGTAGGTATTAAAATCCATGGAGAAGAAATAAAAACTTTGAGGTTCGCCGATGACATTGTAATTCTGTCAGAGACAGCAAAGGACTTGGAAGAGCAGTTGAATGGAATGGACAGTGTCTTGAAAGGAGGATATAAGATGAACATCAACAAAAACAAAATGAGGATAATGGAATGTAGTCGAATTAAGTCGGGTGATGCTGAGGGAATTAGATTAGGAAATGAGACGCTTAAAGTAGTAAATGAGTTTTGCTATTTGGGGAGCAAAATAACTGATGATGGTCGAAGTAGAGAGGATATAAAATGTGGACTGGCAATGGCAATGAAAGCGTTTCTGAAGAATAGAAATTTGTTAACATCGAGTATAGATTTAAATGTCATGAAGTCATTTCTGAAAGTATTTGTATGGAGTGTAGCCATGTATGGAAGTGAAACGTGGACGATAAATAGTTTGGACAAGAAGAGAATAGAAGCTTTCGAAATGTGGTGCTACAGAAGAATGCTGAAGATTAGATGGATAGATCACATAACTAATGAGGAAGTATTGAATAGGATTGGGGAGAAGAGAAGTTTGTGGCACAACTTGACCAGAAGAAGGGATCGGTTGGTAGGACATGTTCTGAGGCATCAAGGGATCACCAATTTAGTATTGGAGGGCAGCGTGGAGGGTAAAAATCGTAGAGGGAGACCAAGAGATGAATACACTAAGCAGATTCAGAAGGATGTAGGTTGCAGTAGGTACTGGGAGATGAAGAAGCTTGCACAGGATAGAGTAGCATGGAGAGCTGCATCAAACCAGTCTCAGGACTGAAGACCACAACAACAACAACCGATTTTTGAGTTTCTCACAATCCTATACATAGGGCAGTTGACCTACGTAAGAAACCTGGCAAGCATGATATAACAGATTCCAAATCATCCTTCTATTTTACAAAGTCAACTAAGGTGCTTCTCGTGTCTAGAGAACCAGCATACGTGTCTTCCACCCGTCTTTCACCATGTAGATGCAGAAAACACACACCACAATCGATGATCTCGCAACCATATAATGATGGGAAATGCTTAGAAGCAATCAATCAGGCAGCTTACATGAGAGGGAATAATGGTTCCATGCAAATACATGCCCATATTGAATGTTCTCAAATTTCCACGGAGAATGTATGCGATCACGAAGGCTGCCCAACACATACTGAGCTTTAGTTCGCTATTCACCTGCCTAGAGGGTGTGGTGTCACCGCCAGACACCACACTTGCTAGGTGGTAGCCTTTAAATCGGCCGCGGTCCGGTGGTATACGTCGGACCCGCGTGTCGCCACTATCAGTGATTGCAGACCGAGCGCCGCCACACGGCAGGTCTAGAGGGACTTCCTAGCACTAGCTCCAGTTGTACAGCCGACTTTGCTAGCGATGGTTCACTGCCTACTTACGTTCTCATTTGCTGAGACGATAGTTTAGCATAGCCTTCAGGTACGTCATTTGCTACGACCTAGCAAGGCGCCATTATCAGTTATGGCTAATGTTTCATCATTAATGGATTAAAGCTAAGTATTCCACCAGCTACGTCCGTTTTTCTAAATTCTAATTTTCTTGTCATGTTCCAGACCTGACGCCAGCCTGCGTGAGCTAAAACGCGTGCATTTCGGCCACCTTTAGTAAAACGGTGTTGGCTCTCTTGCCAACCACAACAGAGGGTGACATAGTTAGGTCAGCTACAATCCTGTACCCCAGCCAGCTTCTCCAGTCCGGAAGGCCCCACCGTAAGCCATAAAACATAAATCGTTCCAGCAACAGACCACTGCAGCCGCGCGCCCCTTATACTTGCGTTGGATCCTATGAGAATTACAGCCACTAGTGAATCATATTCGTGGCACTCTCATATCTTGAAACGATTCACCCTTTTTGAACCTATCTGCTACAGTAACATTCCAATGTGGTTTTAGACAGTCCCTGTGCGTCTTATAACTGTTCCTGAGACTCTGCCCCGTCATCCCTGCAGCTGTGTGCAAGTGATTGTTCCAATTTAAATCAGAACTGAGCAGAAGCCAGAGAGCGCTATATCTACCACCTGCAGCAACATGTTCAGAAACAAAGTGAGGTGAGTTAATGTGATAGGACCGTCTTTTTTGACTACTCGGTGGAAATGGGGACAGGTTCAAATGGTTCAAATGGTTCTGAGCACTATGGGACGTAACATCTGTGGTCATCAGTCCCCTAGAACTTAGAACTACTTAAACCTAACTAACCTAAGGACATCACACACATCCATGCCCGAGGCAGGATTCGAACCTGCGACCGTAGCAGTCGCGCGGTTCCGGACTGAGCGCCTAGAACCGCTAGACCACCGCGGCCGGCCTGGGAACAGGTCTAAGGTGCTGCAGTCATGGACTGTGCGGCTGGTTCTGGCGGAGGTTCGAGTCCTCCCTCGGGCATGGGTGTGTGTGTTTGTCCTTAGGATAATTTAGGTTAAATAGTGTGTAAGGTTAGGGACTGATGACCTTAGCAGTTAAGTCCCATAAGATTTCACGCACATTTGAACATTTTTTGAAATGGGGACATTTTGTCGTAGCTCCGCCAACTGTGTACGATGTGTAAAGTCAGCACCAAACGAAGCTTGCTCCTGCAACATGAGGCAGTATAAAGACAGTACAAGCAGTTACGGGAACTGGGAGAAGGACAAGGATTTTGCTACTGCATTGCAGTGCATCTCCAAACTACAAACAGGTACTGCAGTCTGAAGGAAATCAGCGCCCTTCGGGGTACATCCACATCTGTCAGCCAAACATTCTCTCTACCGTGTACCACCCAACAGAGAATAAAACACTACGAACTATAAAAGCTCCGATAACTTCGGCCAACGAAGAACTCGATATATATATATCGAAAACAAATACCATCTGTGTTCTGGCATCGAGCATATGCGCCGACCGCAATGAAATATACAGGAATTGATCCACTTAGTTACCTGCACAGACCAGCGTAAAATGTAATCGGCCGTGCTGTAGGTGGAGGACCATATCCCATAGGCAGTACTAGCAGTCGCAAGAGAAGATCCCTGTGTTGTTGTTAGAAACATTGTCTTTTGCTCCTGTAACACATCCAAGCAGTCTATGACACAGCTTTCCACACCCCCATTCATGTTCTTTTTTCCGCCATGACTTCGAGGTTTGGTCGGGTTCTAAACTGACAGCACATTTCGAGCCATTGGCTCTCGCAGAAAATTAGACATCGCATGAGTAAATTATGTTGCTGCTGCTCCCACCACACACACACACTGGATGATTTTAAATAAAAGATAGTCACAACAATGGCAACTGGAAGAGTCTATCTGCGTTTTGGAGAATTTTCAAACAGCTGATTGATGGTCTCTACATTTAAACTCATCTTTCACAGTGACGAAATAGCTGATGGGTCGGTTTTCCATTTCGATTGATTCCTCGTTTTGCAGTCATGTACGCAATCACTGTTTCAGTGCTAGCCATCCCTGGAAGGTGTTGCCCCTCCACCAAGCCTCTTTCTCCATCTCAAGCAAGTGATGTCAGTCAATCGTTATATCTTAATCAACAGCGTACCAGTGGAGAGGCGGGATGGAAAAAGACACCGTCGACGTACTGTAATAATAAGCGTCACAGTTGATAGTGCGATCAATTTTAGAAATTTCACCTTAAGTTCAACACTGACCAATGGCGCGGCAGCATGCTTCCAATTTCTGTATCATTGCTAAACCGCCCCTCCACTACTTTGCGAGGTCCATATACTTGATTGCAAATGTAGATAGATGACTGTGCAGTGTGTCCATTCATTATTAACTCTCGAACATATACACCAAAGTGTACTGGACAGCGATCTACGTATTTCTACTACTTCGATCATAGTGCGTAATTTACAATTTTTCCCTATGTGGGTGGAGGTCACACAGCATTCTCGCATTCTTAGAATAAAGTTAGAGATTGAAAAATCTCCTCATATTGTCTTTGACTAACCCTCCCTGCAGCACTGTTACTGATATAATCTGCTGCTGGCCAGAAGTAGACTGCTACATTCCACGTCACATGAAGGGACAGAGCGAGTCGACTCTGTAACTGCTGTTCCGCACCAATCTTGCTCACGGTACCCATACAAGTGCACAAGATTTCTCCAGATGCGCTCATGTCGAGAAGGTTAGCACCCGTTATCAGTGTATAGTAGTAGATGTGAATGTTTTGTGATATAATAGCAGACGGTTAAGAAGAAGAAGAAGGAACGAGTGATTTTTATGCATGATGGAGCTCCGTACGGACGGAGTTTGAAGCATTTTACGTAAATCAACTGCGTTATCAATGCTAAAGTATTGTTCTAGTGTCTGGGATCAGTACCAAGAAGGTATTGGTAAGAGATAACATAAACACAGGTACTCCTAAAGTTACATTAAAACACGCTATAATGTTAGAGCGCTGCGGTTGCTGAGCTATTAGTCGTGCGGAATGCAACGCTGTTAGTATTCCAATGTAAAAAAAAAATATATTTCCAGCGCATGACATACATTCTCCTTGCAGGTTTCTCTACGGTAAACTAGGGTGACAAACTGTAAAACTGGAAAAACTACATCCCGAAGGAGGACTCGAACCTCAGACTGAGGCAGGGGAATGGAGTTCGCATTGACGACACCTTGAACAGTGGGCGTTACATTTCAGGTGTGTTACGACCCATGGCTCTACCCTTCATTCGATCCCTGCGAAATCCTACATTTCAGCAGGATAATGCGCGACCGCATGTTGCAGGTCCTGTACGGGCCTTTATGGATACAGAAAATGTTCGACTGCTGCCCTGGCCAGCACATTCTCCAGATCTCTCACCAATTGAAAACGTCTGGTTAATGGTGGCCGAGCAACTAGCTCGTCACAATACGCCAGTCACTACTCTTGATGAACTGTGGTATCGTGTTGAAGATGCATGGGCAGCTGTACCTGTACACGCCATCCAAGCTCTATTTGATTCAATGCCCAGGCGTATCAAGGCCGTTAGTACGGCCAGAGGTGGTTGTTCTAGGTACTGATTTCTCAGGATCTACGAACCCAAATTGCATGAAAATGTAATCACATGTCAGTTCTAGTATAATATATTTGTCCAATGAATATCCGTTTATTATCTGCATTTCTTCTTGGTGTAGCAATTTTAATGGCCAGTAGTGTATAAACTAAGCCCACTCACCGTTTCAGAAAAGTGACGAACACCAAAGCAGCTGTCGGGCTCAGAAATTTTTCCTCGTTTTGGCGTGTAACATCAGATATTGCAGCTGGTACCGGTTTCGGGATCTGTTTCACCCAAAAGCATGTGAAGTGTCTCAGGGAATTTTCACAAGTGTCTTTTTAGAGTCCATGTTCGAGTGCGGTGGTATACATCGCAAAACTGAGGCAATCCATTGTGCCGCGATCCTTATTGAAGGTGTATTTACAGACATTGTCAGTTGGATTTAGTAACTTCTGAAGCAGCACGTGCTCGAAGACAAGAGTACTGCCCACAAAAGTGCGCAAAGTGTCTCTGGGACGGTTTCACAACTGTGTCGCTATCTTTTTCTTTTAGAGTCTGTGCTCAAGTGTGGCGGTGGTTCTGTTCCTCTGAACGGGTAATTATTTAAATATTCTTGCGTCATCTGCAAAGATTTCTCTCTCTCTTTGTGCAGTGGTACATTTAGTTCCTGTGGTATCTTCCTCCGCAACACCAGAAAAACAAAACTTTCGCACTTCGTTCACAACGCAAAACATTTTCTGTGTATGAAACTAGCTGGAAGATGAAATTGCAGATGATATGATGTATGCGGAGAAAAACGGCAACAGAAAAAGCACTAAAATATGCCGCAAACTGCAACAAAGGTTCTTAAAACGATATTGCGACGTACAATAAATACGATTTAAAGAACTCGCTGATGATGACGATATTTGTAGCTGAAACTAGTTTGGGGAATAAATAAGTAAATAAATAACAAAAGGTGTTTCGCATCAAGTCGGATTGACAATTCCCAGCTGCGCGGGGTAGCCGCGTGGTCTGTTGCGCCTTGCCACAGTTCGTGCGGCTCTCCCCATCGAAGGTTCGAGCCCTCTCTCGGGCATGGGTGTGTGTCTTGCCCTTATCCTAAGTTAGTTTAAGTTAGGTTAAGTAGTGTGTAAGCCTAGGGACCGATGACATCAGCAGTTTGGTCCCATAACAACTTACCACAAAATTCCAAATTCCGTAATTCCCATATTGTTGTTTTTCTATGTAAGCGTGGACCATATGGAAGACGTCCAAGATAAAGTTACTGATAGTGTTATAAGCAGAGAAGTCGCAACTCTAGGAACTGTAGACAAAAACAGGAAGACTTGAGAGGATCAACGCTTGGTGCAAGCATTGGCAGTTAAGTCTCTACCAAAACAAATGTAACGGACCCATTACTGTATAATTATATGATTGCATAAAAATGACTGTACGCACTCACATCCATAAAATATCTAGGAGTATGCGAACAGAACAATTTAAATTGGAACGACCACATGAAGGCAATCGTGGATAAGGCAGGTCCACGCTGAAATTTATTGAGAAAATCCTCAGGAACTGCAGTTAACCCACAAAGCAGGTAACTTACAAAACCCTCTTACGTCAGTCTGGGATCCACACCAGACGGGATTGATAGAGGAAAGAGAAAGGGTCTATTGGTGGGCGTCGCGTTTCGTTACAGCTTCATTTAGTCAGCGCCAAAGAATCGCGGAGATGCTCAGTCCGTGCCAGACAGTACAAGAGAGGTGTTCTGCATCACGGTGAGGTTCACTGTTAAGATTCCGAGTGCGTACATTCCTAGAAGAGACAAACAATATATTGTTTCCTCATATGCATAACTCGTGAAAAGACAATTAATGTAAAATTAGGGAGATTCGAACTCACATGGAGGCTTACCAGAAAACTTTTTCCCGTAGATCATTAGTGACTAGAACAGGAAAGGGGGTTAGCGACAGTGGCAGACTCAGTTCCTTCCGCCATACACCACAAGATGAGTCACAGACTATAGATGTAGATGTAGATATAGATGTGTCTTCGCTACACCACCGAAATCGGGCAACAAGGCGCTGAGTAAGCCTGGCTAGCGATGTTTATCTCATAACCTTAATTCCAGGATACACTTCCTGATGGTTGGTTCAAATGGTTCAAATGGCTCTGAGCACTATGGGACTTAACATCTGTGGTCATCAGTCCCCTAGAACTTAGAACTACTTAAACCTAACTAACCTAAGGACATCACACACACCCATGCCCGAGGCAGGATTCGAACCTGCGACCGTAGCAGTCGCGCGGTTCCGGACTGCGCGCCTAGAACCGCTAGACCACCGCGGCCGGCTTCCTGATGGTCATAGTTGATGTGATACACCACTGGCCGTGCGCTCACCGTTGCACCGGTAATGACTGCTCGAGTAATGTGACGTCCGGGAGAAGCTAGCTTCACCCGAACCTCACTGGAAAGTGACGACAAAATGAGCTATATTCCATAAAACTCTGTGCGTGCTGGATATCTGATGGAAGTCGGCAAATGAGGAATTTTAGAGACGTCATATAAGATTTTGTCTTTGTTGTTTTCATATTATCACTTCCGTGTTAAGACAATATGCAGTTTCAAGGCAACGGCGCTTTGAAGATTTATACCATACGCATCACTCCTGGTACGATTTGTTGTAATTAAGTATCAGTTGATGACATATCGGGGGAAAAAGTCTTCAGGAGATCTTAAGATGAAATAAACAATCAGACGCTCTATGAGTTCACTGTAGTGTAGGAGCTAGAAACATGGAGCTCTGAAGTTGTAAGGAATAGGCTCCCGTCCTACTACATGCAGTATTTTCTTACTATAACTTTATGTTTGTAAAAGATCGTGGAACTTTCTTGTTAACTTCTCATGAGCGAGTTTGTTCGCTTTTATAAGTGCAACACGGTATATGGACGAAAAAGATTCAAGAATGGTCATCTGAACCACATCCACATTAACTGCAAAAATTGTGGAGATAACGTGGTAATAAATGTTATAATTGAGTTGCTGATAGAAGTAGTTTCATGTATTTACTAGCAAATATAGGTAAAATACTAGAGTTGTAAGACAACTATCGTTGCTTAATCATACCGAAGTGTATACTTTACATCAAATTACGTTCTTTCTTTTTCTGCGAAAGCAATCGCATGTGTTTCTGAATTCAAAATGCACTGCTTCTGGCGTATTTGTACAAATATTGCATTTAATTACTCAGGCACAGAGGGCACGTAATATTCCGTAAATATAACAGGTAAATGTATACATGTATATATATAATGAATAATGTAACACGAATGAATCAGCAGACGCAGTATAGTTAATTGGAACACGACAACAGAAGTGTTTGTGATTCACCCACGTATGAACTACATGTTTCTCTTTCTGAACTGACGTCAGAATAAAACGTGTGTAATTGCTTTGCCAGAAAAAGACACAATCAATTTGTTGAAAAGTAAACATTTCAGTTTGAGTAAAAAACGAAAGAGACGACTTATTCTCTGGTACGTAACCTATAAATACGTTTCCACTTCTTTGTTGGAGTGATTCTTAGGGAGTCAACTACGTAACTTTTACTGTTATTATTAAAAACGGTACAATGCAACAGATATACCGGACGCAACATTACATTCACAGCAGGTATACCAGACGGAACATTACCTTCACACTACGGTGGGACTAAACGATCCTAAGGTGGTGACGTTGTATTAACACGATTGTGATGCCGTATCATTAAAGGTGAGACCTCAGGTCATCACTACCGAGTACTGAGTAAAGTTCGAGTGAAACTCCTCTCTCAAACACCTAACAGCTGTAAAACTCGATGCGACCACGAAACTCTATGCTAATCTTCTAATTTGGAACAAGCATACGTGTTTCGACTCCACTTCTCATTATGCTTCGGCCTGCTGTAATCCCATTGACTGTCGTAGAATTGTCTTCAGTGATGAGTCTCGCTTCTAACTGAGTCCCTATGTCCTGCGAAGACGTTTCTGGAGACGCCCCGGACAGTGGTGGGATACCAACGCGACTGTCGTCCACCATACGGACCGACAACCAGAACTAATGGTCTGGGGTGCCATTTCTTTTCAAAGGAGGATCCTTTGGTTGTCGTCCTCGGCATCCTTACAACACAGCGGTACGTCGACGATATTCTACGACTCGTTTTGTTACCCTCATGGCAAGCCAGCCTGGGCTTACATTTCAGCAAGATATTGCCCGCCCGCGTACGGCGAGAGTTTCTATAGCTTGTCTTCGTGCTTGCCAAATCCTACCATGGCCAGCAAGGTCGCCGGATCTCTCCCCAACTGAGAACGTTTAGAGCATTAGGGACAGAGTCCATCAATCATCTCGGGATTTTGACGGTCTAACGCGCCAATTGGATGGAATTTGGCACAATATCCCTCATAAGGACATCCAACAACTCTGTAAATCAGTGCCGAGGCGAATAACTGCTTGCATGACGGCTACAGACGGAACAATGCGTTATGGATTTGCTCAGTTTGTGAAACTCTTCCTCTTGAGTAAATCATCCAATTTTTTTTTCTGAAATAGTTTGTTTGTCTGTACATGTACATCACATCTACCGATTATCATCCCATTCGGATAATTCCTTCGAGGTGATTTTTTTTTCTTCTTAGAATGTGGTGAAATGAGGGCGAGCTGAAAATTAATGCTTCCGAATTTTGTATGCGAAAACTCAAAGATTTTTAAATAATACGAACGTCATTAACGTTCTGCACCCTTATTGTTCATGTCTACGAATTGACAGCTCTCTGCGTTAGAGGGCTTCGAATTGTAGCGTGTAACATCGTGGTGTGTAACGTAACTATCCCGATGGGCGCGAAACAGCGTGCTGTAATCGATTTTCAAAGGCCCCGTCCGATTTTCATGTGTTTCCAAAAATTGAGGAACACCCTCGAGGACTTTCACTTTGATAGTGACGATGCGGTGCAAGCAGAGGTGAGGTTTGGGCTCCGTCAACAAAGAACAAACATCCTACAGTGAAGGTATCAACAAATTGGTCTCTCGTTGGGAGACATGTGTTCGTCTTCAGGGTAACTATGTTGAGAAATAAATACACTATGTGATCAAAAGTATCCGGACACCTGGCTGAAAATGACTTACAAGTTCGTGGCACCCTCCATCGGTTATGCTGGAATTCAGTACATTGTTGGCCCACCCTTAACTTTGATGACAGCTTCCGCTCTCGCAGGCATATGTTCAATCAGGTGCTGGAAGGTTTCTTGGGGAATGGCAGCCGATTCTTCACGGAGTGCTGCACTGAGGAGAGGTATCGCTGTCGGTCGGTGAGGCCTGGCACGAAGTCTGCGTTCCAAAACATGCCTAGGATGTTCTATAGGGTTCAGGTCAGGACTCTGTCAGGCCAGTCCATTACAGGGATGTTATTATCGTGCAACCATTCCGCTACAGGCTGTGCATTATGAACAGGTGCGATCGGATCGTGTACCGTGCTTCGTCACTACACACAATGTTTTTCCACTGTTCAATCGTCCAATGTTTACACTCCTTACACTAAGTGAGGCGTCGTTTGGCATTTACCGCCGTGATGTGTGACTCATGAGCAGCCGCTCGACCATGAAATCCAAGTTTTCTCACCTCCCGCCTGTCATAGTACTTGCAATGGATCCTGATGCAGTTTGGAATTCTTGGGTGATGGTCTGGATAGATATCTGCCTATTACACATTACGACCCTCTTCAACTGTCGGCGGTCTCTTTCAGTCAATAGACGAGGTCGGCTGTACGCTTTCGTACTGTACGTGTCCCTTCACGTTTCCACTTCACTATTACATCGGAAACAGTGCACATAGGGATGTTTAGGAATGTGGAAATCTCGCGTACAGACGTATGACACAAGTGACACGCAATTACCTGACCACGTGGCGAAGTCCGTGAGTTCCGCGGAGCGACCCATTCTGCTCTCTCACGATCTCTTATTACTACTGATGTCGCTGATATGGAGTACCTGGTAGTAGGTGTTAACACAATGCACCTTATATGAAAAACGTATGTTTTTGGGAGTGTCCGGATACTTTTGATCACATAGTGTTGTTGACAGATGTGGTAGTTGTAGGAGGCCCTAGTGTTAACTGTACAATGTTTAAAATACAATGCCAGCTATCTTTTTAAGAGGCACTAAACTGCCAGTACAATCACATTTCATATTAGATAACCACGCCGTCCGTTCGGTGTACGCTCAGCCGCCACAGCACTGCTGTCGAACCACAGAGACACTTGAGATACCTCCAACATCTTCAGAGGCGCATTAATAGTCTTCGGAATGGTCACCATCTCTACGAGCTTCTTGGCAGCGAATGGTGTCATCTTCTGTAACAACTCGTTTGTGATGAGATCAGCACTCCAGTCTTACTCATACTTACAAGGGAACCTCCCCATCGCACCCCTCTCAGATTTAGTTATAAGTTGGCACAGTGGATAGGCCATGAAAAACTGAACACAGATCAATCGAGAAAACAGGAAGAAGTTGTGTGGAACTACCAAAAAATAAGCAAAATATACGAACTGAGTAGTCCATGTCCAAGATAGGCAACATCAAGAGTAGCTTGAGCTCATGAGCGCCGTGGTCCCGTGGTTAGCGTGAGCAGCTGCGGAACGAGAGGTGCTTGGTTCAAGTCTTCCCTCGAGTGAAAAGTTCGCTTTTTTTTATTTTCGCAAAGTTACGATCTGTCCGTTCGTTCATTGACGTCTCTGTTCACTGTAATAAGTTTAGTGTCTGTGTTTTGTGACCGCACCGCAAAACCGTGCGATAACTAGACGAAAGGACGTGCCTCTCCAATGGGAACCGAAAACATTTGATCGCAGGGTCATAGGTCAACCGATTCCTCCACAGGTAAACACGTCTGATATATTCTATACGACACTGGTGACGGCATGTGCGTCAGATGACAGGAATATGTTGTCGACCCACCTAACTTGTACACCTGGCGAATGGGTAAAAAGATTCTTCTACTTTGCCCGATTTAGGTTTTCTTGTGGATGTGATAATGACTCCCAAAAAAGTCATGAAAACATAAGAGTTTGTCAGATAATAATTCTCTGAAAATAACGCTCCTGAGCTCAGACAATCCTTGATGTTGCTTATCTTGCGCATGGACTACTCAGTTTGTATATTTTGCTTATTTTTTTCATAGTTCCACACAACTTCTTCCTGTTTTCTCGATTGATCTGTGTTCAGTTTTTCAAGGCCTATCCACTGAGACAACTTATAACTAAATCTGAGGGGGTGCGATGGGGAGGTTCCCTTGTTAGTCACTGGAGGTGCATTTACTCTTCCTAGATGGTGATGGGCCTAATGTGATCGTTCTCTTCCTGAATGGTCAAGAATCGTAGAGGTTATTCGCTGACCGTCTACTGCGATTGTCGATTTGCCGCTGCGGTATCCGCTGTTTCATCCGCAAGAAATGATCACTTTCCTTGCCAATCTGTTGCCTGTCCATAGCACAGCCACAGTGCCTATCCCAGATAGGTTGCAATGAGCACCTGTGCCTTTATGTTTCACTACACCCTGTTTAAGAGCATCTTCGTTGCGAAGGTGTGTGTTTATTGCTATTTACGGAAGACGTGGTTTTTTTCCCCGTGACGGCAGCCAATAAGCGCAGAGGTACTAGGGATTTGTCTGCATTACTGGTTGCTGTTATATACTTGGTGATAGACGTTACATTATTTCCATGTGATAGCGATGTGTTCGTCACCAACACAGTGGTCATCGTTTTTTTAATAACAAATATATGAACGATTTTTAAAGTAGTTCATCAGTCTCCTCTAACGCATGCCAGAATGTTGCATAGCTTTTGTTGCTGATTTTGCATGAGGCAGACACACTTACGATCACAGCAACAACGACCAATAACAGTGTCATCTTCATCCATTGCATCGGTTTAAAAGGTCTCCAATGACTTCAATGAGAAAAGCAAAGTAAGCTCGTATGTATCTCACACAGACATTTGACACTGAAATTAGATTAACTCATGACACTAGAAAGTTTTTGTCACATACATGTTTTCTTAAAAGCGTGAACACAGTCACTTATGCAAATTCACAGATGATTGCAAACCTCAGTCCTTCGAATACCCCTGAGCTACAAATTTGGAAATGTAACTCTTCAGAAAACATTCAACAAAAATAAAACTTGTACTCACGCAACCACATAGAAGGCGGCTGCTAAGTCGAAAATCATTCTCTTCACTCATTTTCTTGCCGAATTTCAGTCCAAGAAACATTTCTTTCAGAAGACACCGAGCAAATAATCTTCAAAAGTCGTCTTTATCAGCCCGCACCAGTTTTAGTTGGAAAACTCATTTGTTACGGAACTGTAAATATGTTGCACTGCTGATAAACGTTCCCACGATACACTGAGAGCTCAAGTCTTGTGTGACCGGCACATAATTACTTATCGTATCACGATTTCACGCCGCACTCTGACATACAAAGTAAGTATATATAATGAGATTTGGGTGTCACAAGAATTTTAATTTTTCCTGTGACACAGTTATCCACCCAAGATACACTAAATCCAGATGTCTCCTTAATACCGATAGCAAATGGAAATTGATGGCGTGTTTCACCGTAAACCGGTGATAGGGCACTCACGCAGCTGTCAGCTACAGCCCACCTCTAATCCAGCTCTGAAGGTTAGATTGCACGTTCTACAGCATTTCTTGACTACTCCATCACACATCTCTTACAACCACGTAAATTCTGCGTGTTGTGGTGTCGCTTCGTTGTCGCCGGTCGTGCCGTAGCTTCTTACTTGTTATATTTTATCTTCTCCAAATCAGTAGAACACTACATGACAATTCAGACAGCAAAGAATAGCAAAGCGTAACAAAAGTCTTAACTGACTGATAATGTCACTTTCCATTCGTACGTAGCTTCGGCTTTCTACAGCGTGAAAAGGAAATAGTAACAGGGTGCGTAATGCAGGAATAGCGACTTTGATAAACTTGATGCCTGTCTGTCGTCAATAGCATTCATTAAATCGATGCCGAGCGGCACAGAATTTCTTGTTGAGTAGAAGGGATGTGCTTCACAATAGCAAAGACGAACAAGTGCTCACAGATCTTACGGCCGAGCGGGGTGGCGCAGTGGTTAGCACACTGGACTCTTATTCGGGAGGACGACAGTTCAAACCCGCGTCCGGTCATCCTGGTTTAGGTTTTCCGCGATTTCCCTAAATCACTTCATGCAAATGCTGGGATGTTTCCATTGAAAGGGCACGCCAGATTTGTTTACCTATCCTTCCCTAATCCGAACTTGTGCGCCGTCTCTAATGACCTCGTTGTCGACGGGACGTTAAACACTAGTTTCCTCCACCAACTCCTCCTTCTCCTCATAGATCTTAGGTTATGTACGTTAGAGCCCATGTTTACTGGCCTTCTCTTTTCTTGTTTTGGTCCATTTTACCTCCTCCAAAAATATGGAGAGTAAAGAGCTGCAGTACAACAGGTCCGCTGTCATAAGTATCAGAATGGTTTTCGCTTATAACTTTCTACTCGCTCGTTCCCGGACAGGGTTCCTTTATCTCAGATTAATACATTTACGCTTCTCCATCATGCCAGTAAGTGTGTAGCAGCAGTGTGGAATCATCCTGTATAATTTGATGTAAGTAATCATTGGCAAATCTCGCTAAACGTCATCGCTTGGTGTACCTACAACACTCCGTGTATGCAGAGATCTTGAGTATAGTGAATCTGTTAAAATTTATGTGCGTTTGACACACAATACTGAGTCGTAGGAATGCATGAGGGCAAAGCAAACACATCTGGATGGCATTACGCATGGCCAAAATTGCAGGAGAGAGAAAACATTACTTATGCAATTAATACAACCTTTAAGAGGTCCTGACATGCTACTACTCTTTATAGTTAACTAAGATTGTATAGTAGCTGTAGCCCAGGTAAAACTGGAATGCATTAATATAATGATGATGATGAGGTCCCATAATCCGGAAGACACACACCGCTGACTAGTCAAGGTTCTAGTGGAGGTGGTTTGCCATTGCCTCTGACCGTATTGAGGATGAATGATGATGAAGACGACACAACACTCACTCATCTCGAGGCAAGGAAAATCCCTGACCCTGCCGGGAATCGAACCGGCGACCTCGTGCGCGGGAAAAGAGAGCGCTACCGCAATGGCCTGCAATGAAAGCGCTTGGAAAATGACAAAAAACGTGGTGTCCAATGGAACTCAGTTCTAGAGTGCTCATCCACTGGCTTGGTGTCGTTATCAAGCAGACATGGTAGCATCCATCGAACGAATGTAGAGACTGGATACTAGGATCATAACAGGTCAACATGCCCATATGAAAGTGTATCAGAGATGCTCTGAGAACACAAATTTATACTTACAAGGGAAGTACGCCACCTTGAACGTTTCCACGGAATTTGTGAATCATTTCTGACGAATTCCGGTATGGTTCCTTTAAGAAGGCCGCTTCTCATTTATACCGAAGTCGGTGTGAGATAGCATTTTGTCTCTAATGTTCTAGATGTAGACTGTATGTTAAACTTCGATCCTCACTTCTATTAAGAGAAAGAGATCTAGTCTTCGGGATAGCATTGCATATTTAAATGACTGCTCACAAAAATGTTAATGAATGACTCGGTTTATGTCCAAGCTGATTGCACGTATATCAGATCCACAGATAAGATTTTTTTAGGAATCTGATACAGTTTTTCACATTCGTAAATTCCCTGAAAGTCTTTTCGGTCACACACGACTGTTGCAAGGCAGGACATTCACCAATCAGAAGCGCAACTTTGACATATCTAGAACTATTTACAATACTGGTAGGTATGAGGCTTTTATACTACTTCTGCCATGCTCGTACAGGCTGTGATCTTAGAAATGCGACTATATGGACTACGATTGCTTTAGGTTGCATCCAGTGCGATACAGACAGATGGAAAATCTTTTATAGCACAAAATTCCTTTATTTCGATACAAGAATTCGCAACCAAGTTGCATGGTCTGTTGACACTGGAGTTTGTCAAACGATGAAGTAAATGTGCGATGTGAAGTACACCGTTTGTAAGTAGGCTGTTTAGGTTTTTATATTGGTAACACCACGTAGCGCTCTGTATGAAAATCACTGGCTGTGCCGTGTGCAGTCTGTGGCTGGGTGGCATTGTTGTAATATTCGCTATTGTAGTGTTGGGTAGTTGGATGTGAACGGCGCGTAGCGTTGCGCAGTTGGAGGTGAGCCGCCAGCAGTTGTGGATGTGGGGGGAGAGATGGCGGAGTTTTGAGAGCGGATGATCTGGACGCGTGTCCATCAGAGAGAGTAAATTTGTAAGACTGGATGTCATGAACTTTGAACGCTGTTAAGGTAAATTCGTTGTCTGTTCTCTATCAAAATCTCTCATTTGCTAACTATGCCTATCAGTAGTTAGTGCGTTCAGTAGTCAGAATCCTTTATTTAGCTGGCAGTATTGGCGCTCGCTGTATTGCAGTAGTTCGAGTAACGAAGATTTTTGTGAAGTAAGTGATTCATGAAAGGTATAGGTTAATGTTAGTCAGGGCCATTCTTTTGTAGCGCTTATTGAAAGTCAGATTGCGTTGCGCTAAAAATATTGTGTGTCAGTTTAGTGTTGATCAGAATAGGTAACGAGCGAAATGTCTGAGTACGTTCAGTTCTGCTCAGCTGTTTGAAAATCAAATAACGAAAGTGGTTTACCAGCACAGTGATTCATAAATTTTTCTAAGGGGACGTTTCATACGTTTTCCTTTTGTACCTTACTAAGTTTAATAAAGTGTCATGGTATGCGTCTCTGCTAGTGCTATGCCACATTTTTCTAGCCACTTGCTTGTCAGTTATCGCAAGAGAGATATCAGGATGCACTAGTGTTTTGTTCTATTCTCGTTCATGATGATAGTACAATATCCGCTAAATACTTTTTAAGTTCAGACCTCGCGCGCTGCTGCAATGCCTACGTTTATTTCTCTCAATGAGCCCACATTCATTATGTCAGCTAGTGTGATGTGTACTGATAAAAGCTAATTTTGGGAGTTCTCAATGTAAAACTGTACAATACCACTGGAATTACAAATGAGAAACAATAAAATTCACTGTATATCACACTATCCTTCCACCAGGATAGGTGTCTTTATACAAGGTCCAAGTGCTACATTTTTTTGAGGTTTTGCATAGTTCACTGTAATGGCAGCGTAATACACGCAGTCATAAGTCTCCTGCTACCTGCCACGTTAGCGAGGTACCGTCGGATATAGGGTGCAGCACTTACGTATAGATGAAGAGACTTGTGGAGAATGCACGAATGTGAAAAACTGCACCGAATTCCTAAAAGAATATGCACTTTCACATCTGGTATACTTGTCAACTTGGACATCAACCGATTCGTCCATTATTCTCTTTGTGAGGGATCACTTAAAATTTCAGTGTTATCCCCAAGACTAGAACTATTTCTGTTTATAGGAGTGAGGGCTGGAGTTTAACATGTGGTATGCAGCTAGATCATTAGAGGCAATGACATGGGTCTAAATCAGTTACGACCCTGTTAAAAGAACCATACTGACATTCATCAGAAATGATTTAGAAATCCTGTGGAAACGTTCAAGGTGGTATTCTTCCCTTGTAAGCACAAACTAGAATTCTCGAAGTATCTCTGTGACACTTTCATATGAGCGTACTCACCTCTTATGATGCTAGTAGCCGATCTCTAAATTCATGCGATAGATGTAATCATGTCTGCTTGTAAACAAAACCGAGCCAGTGGATGAGTACTCTAGAATTGAGTTGTAGTGGAAACTGTTGTCTTGGACGTCACATTTTGTCCTAGATCCTTGTATCACAGAACTCCATTTCAAATTTTACATGGGTCACAGGTACTACATACTCTTAGGTAACTATAAAAAGTAATAGCACGTCAGGGTATCTTAAGGTCTGCACATATCTGCACAAGTAACCAGGGCCTTTGCTACGTGTTTTGCGCCCCTAGGTGAGAACTGGGAAATTTCTCACCCTCTTTTTTACTACCATCGGCATCCCTGATATCTCCCTCCACCACCACCGACATCCAACGGCACAACAATGCAGTTCTCCTACTATACTTTTAATCATTAAATTAAGATGAGCAGAAGTCTTGATTTTCTGCGGGCAGTCCTCAGTTTTCATGCTTTTTCCTCAGTTCTTTTAACACTGATTGAGGACAACACAAGTTCTCAATTTATTGTTTTTTGTCCTCAGTTTTTGAAAGTTCTCAGAATATTTGAACTAGGAAAAATGCGGTGAGCATTTTAAACTAGAACTCGACTGAATACACCAGAGCAAAGAAATTTGGCATCAATTACTTATTTTACTTAACTGTAAGGAAACGGACTAATAAAGGTGTGGATCTATTTTCTAGCGCGACTGAATTTTCCCTTGAATTTAAGAATGATGCTATACTGATGGGAGACATGCGAAGCATCAAACTAGGTCATTTGGGTAATCGTGGTATTATTTCGTTTCTGGTTTTGTGGAAATATTTTTAGAATGAGGAATAAAACTCATATTTTTATTATCCACTTTCTTGTGTAAATAAATAGATGACACCTTGTTTTCATTTTCTATTGAGAGTTCTACAACTTTTATTAGCAGCCCTAGTGGTGCAGTGGTCTAAGCGACTGGCCTCTGAACAATCGTCCGAGATGGGTCAGGATTCGAATCCCGGTGAGGCATGGATGTTGTGTTTGTTTAAAGGCACTGTCTCCGTCCCTTCCCTGGAGTCAGTGGCCCTAAATTAGGGACAGGCTACTGCTTATAGCCCATTGAGTTTCTCATGGCGATCGTTAAACCCTAAATAAAAAAAAATTAAGCTGTTTCTTCAAGCGAAGTTACTGGACTAGGAATATTCCTTCTTCTGCCCGGTTAATTTTTGGCTTCATACGTTTTTCTTGTACAGAATCACAATGACATTTCAGTTCGAAACCAAAATGTAGCTTCCTTTGTATGTGCTGCCCCCTATGAGCAACATTTAAAATTTATCGGAAATAATGATAGTACTTTATTCTTATTTTGTACTTATTTCACATGACAAGTATCACCCAGATTCATCTTACGTTTACTGGACAATCATGACGCAGTTCATACATTCTTTACTAAACTTAGATTTCATGATAATACGTCAGACGTCGTCATCGATTACGTCCTCATTTTGGAACGTAATTGTTCCCAACTTTTCATTGAAATGGAGGACAAATGTCACTTTGTCTTCAATTTCGTGCTCAAAAATCTGGTCAGCTTACATTAAACCGATTAATTATTTATATTTTAACAGTTACATAAGTAACTTTTAATAGTAGGGTATTCGGAATAGTACAACGATCTCTACATGGTATAATATTTTAATTGCTTTTTTTTTAATTTCTGAAACATGAGACTTTAAGATGTAATATTTCAAAATACAACACTGTATCATCCCTGCTGACGTTAGAAAGCGTAAATTCATTGTATATAAAAGAACTTACATTGAAAATTAAACAATAAAACACATGAAACCTTAAATAACTAAATAATTACTGTTTATGACATTTTATGTGGTTTTTTAATTTCTCTCTTCCAGCTTCAATGGTGTTTTGCATTCTTCCTCTAAATACAGCAGTATCTTCTTAGCTTTATTTTAGCGAAGTCTTTAATAAGGTCTCTAATGTGAAGCTGGTAAACAATATCTTTTTCTACTGAAATCGTGGCTAGCCCCACAAGTCTAAAATGGTTCAAACGGCTCTGAGCACTATGAGACTAAACTTCTGAGGTCAGCAGTCCCCTAGAACTTAGAACTACTTAAACCTAACTAACCTAAGGACACCACACACATCCATGCCCGAGGCAGGATTCGAACCTGTGACCGTAGCGGGCGCGCGGTCCCAGACTGAAGCGCCTAGTACCGCTCGGCCACCCCACATATCTCTCTTGGCTTATAGAACTGTGCAGATAGGTTTTATTAATTTAAGTTTTGAGGAACTCCTCTCTTCTCTTGCCACCAATATCGGTAACGTGAAAAGGATACGAAGAGCTACGACCAAATTAGGAAATCTATTTTCCAATTGGATTTGTTACAGATAGTTCAGCACATTAATTAAGCTTATCCATTACACATATTTTAGAACTCGTGACTGTTAATTGAATGTAAATACATAAAACTGCAACCAATCTCTTTTTTGAATAGTTATTTATTATTCCATGAACCAGTTTTCGAACCTTTTCAGGTTCATCTTCAGATGGTTTTCTGGAAGTTACATCACTATTTCTAGCATAATGCTGAATGCTGGCTTGCGACAGTGTGGGCGGCTTTGTTCGTTAGTGTCCATCTGTCTGCTTTCATTTTGATGGACCGTTGGTACATGACTTTACACACTTTTACACAAACTGTACAATCTGTATTCATTTACACTTTTACAGCGAGACTTTGCCAGCACCCAGCATGTGCTATACAACTGTTGTTTATTACAATTACAACCAACAACCTCCCCCCCCCCTCTCTCTCTCTCTCTCACACACACACACACACACACACACACACACACACACACACATACACTCACACACACACACACACACACACACACACACACACACACATATTAATTTTTGGTGATGAATTTTATAAGTATAGTACCTGATTCTTTTGGGTCCTGAGTCACTGCGTAAGTCCTCATGAGAGAACGAATGTCCTTTGATTTTTAAATTCCCCTGCTGAATGGATGTGTAGGATATGTTACAACTGGTGTCTTTTTAACGTGGAACGATTAGGTTTTCACGCCATTTTTCAGTATAGGTAAAGCAGAAGTGTGTTTCTTGCGTTTTCAATTCCCCCTCCCCCCCCCCCCCCCCCTGTCCCATTAACTTAGATCAGATGGCGTATGATGTCAGAATGGTTGTATGGGCGACTCTAGTGCCACCATAAAACAACATAGTAGTGATGGAACTTGTAACTTTCTTGGATTGTTATATTTTAACCGCAGAAGATGTACTCTGTGGTCGCGTCGGAGATCACCTATCATGATTTTCACTTCATGTCATGCAGCCGATCGGCACTATGCATTCAGTGTCCTGCAGTGGTCCTGTGTGTGGAGCTGGCGTGACACGAACCCAAGTACGTGCTTCGCTCGGACTTCTCTGTTAACACAGACTGTGGAAGCCCTCTCTGGTGCTGTATTTGTTTACATGATGATACAAGTGTTACTACCTACTTTAAATATTTAAACAAAACACTATTTTAAGCTAAGGGCAAATGGGGTAGGGTGGGCCCAGTTTGCTCGTGTATCAATGCGAACCGTCCAGTGTGTCTACAAGGAAGGATCAGCGATCATAACAATATACTGACCGACAGGGACTGGAGACGAATATCACGTCTTGTCCAGTACACTCAGTATTAAAGTAGTCAGAAAATGCTGTTATTAGTGAATGTAAGTACATTTTTATCAGTTCCCAAGCGAAAATTTCTGAAGAGACCTGCATGCAATGTCCGTTTGGAGTTGGGGTACGTCGCAGATGGCCATGGTCACCGACGCACATAAAGCTACACGCTTCCAGTAAACCAAGCAACACAGAAACTGGACTGCAGCTGAGTGTTTTGTGGCCTCGAGAATGCGATCTTACCTATGTCTAGGTATAACAAAGGCGTTGAGTCAGAGACTGTCCAATGAGGCGTTTAGCTCACAGTGTGTGGTTTCAGTGGAGACCGGAAGCGGTCTCTGATACTCTGGGGGTGTTTTTCGTACTAAGACTTGGCTCCACTTATTCAGATTACCGTAAACACGGACCAGAACGTCTGTTTCGATTTATCGGTGACGAAATGATAACCTTTCTTTTACATCTTCATGATGAATACACTGTGGAAATTCCCCACTTCCAAGATGACAACAGCTGTGCTCACGGGTTGGCATGGATAATTTACTGATTTGACGAACATCAACGCACCGTATCGTATCTCGACTGTCCCGCTAAATCATACAATCTTAATCTGTTAGAAAATACCTGGGACTATTTGGCGGAGCGGGTGAAACGTAGCGATCAGTCTCCCCACAACTTGTTACAGTATCTCCGCGAGCCCCCCCCCCCCCCCCACCCCCCATGAACTTTCGTCGGTGAGTGAAACAAATGTGGCATTCCATGGATCGCAGCTGGAATGTTAGATACCTTAATCTTATTTTGGAAACGTGTAAGACCATATAACTTGATGTTGACGAGAGCGCAAGCTCGCGCAATTCGAGAAGGACAGAGGTTAGTTAAAGGGTCGGAGATGGCGGAAGAACGGAGATTATCGCAGATAGGGCAAACTGAAGATCTTGACAGGACAGAGATTTATGTACAACAAAAAGTATCGAGTGCGAGTCACGGAACGGATAGTAGTGATAGTGCAGAGGGAATGGTGGTAGTTTCGCGATTGGTAGCACAGTCTGAGAATTCACAAAAACAAACAAGCTAGTGGGTCGGAAGCAGAATCAGAGGACCAACAACTTCAGTACGTTGAACCAAATATCGTGATTCTAAATCATACGGGACAGTTTCCAATGGAAAGAATGTGTGTAACTGCGTCCGCACAATGTACGGAAGTCGGTGAGACGCCACGTGAAAGACACGAACGGCAACATTTACATCAGATAGCGAGAGGTGACGATGGCGAAGAATCAGATAGCGTGTTCACAATGCTGAAGCAACTCACGATAGTCGTACAGCAAACGTGTGAAACAACAAATGCAGGGTTAGCAGATTTGAAAACCGGGAAAATGTTGGCTTAAATAGTCTCAAATTTGAAAACTGTGCTGGGTTCGAAAAGGTCCGCGAAGATCAACAAAAACAACGAACAGAAGTCAATGAACAGTTTACCGAAATCCGGAGAGAGGCGACAGACTCGCGAGAGCTTATACGATCGTTATGGCTGACCAGAAAAAGGTGCGTTCTGACGTTGACCAGGTGCAGGATGCAGCGTCTAATGTTAATCAAAGAGTGGATAAGTTAGCACGTAAGACGTATGGTAAGGCGCAACAAATTGTGGAAGAGGTCAATGTCAGAAAACGTGTCACGTGAGCCGCATTAAAAAGATTCGACACGCGCATTGAAAACATAGTCTCGAAAAATCAGAAACAGTATGAACAGCTTCGCACAGAACTGAAACAGGGGTATCAGAAAGTAGTAGTGAGGCAACGGAATCGGTAGTATCATCCGACATATTGATGGACAGAAATCCAGAAGTAAACAAGTCAGTTGTGCAGTCTTCCGTTGCAGTAGCGGAAACACAAACACGTCATGAAATTCCAGTGGTATATCCACAAGAGGTTGCGTCAATAATTATCGAAACGAAACAGGAGCAAATGGGAAGAGAGCAGTTAACACAGGTGAGCGGATCAGGCAACGTACGGTCACAGCTGACAATGGAGCGAGAAACGGTAAACGCGCGCATTCCTACTGAGCGGCAGCCGACGCTCCGAAAGCACGCGAGTGACGCGAGAACAGAGCAAGTTACGGCGGCACATGTACCAATTCCGCAATATCCAAGTTGCAGTACAACAGTTTATAGACCTCAAGTCAATATGAATCAAATGGGAAGGCAAAACACTGAACCAGTAACGGGAAATGTAAACGAATCTTTCAGTCAGATACTCGAGGAACGGTACGGTTTAGATAACTGCACACCACTGAGTAGATACGATGCAAAATGGGACGTAAATCTGTCATCTCAGGACCCAAATATGGTAGAACGAACATGAGGAAACATGACACAGTTGAAGGGAGCGGATAATGTTGAGAAAACACAAACGCTGTATGGTGGAATAGAAAAATTTGACAATGATCACTTTTTGACAGTTAGAAAACTTCTACATTGCGAAGAAAGCGGGAATGACTTCCACCCACGCACGTTTATAAATCAATTTCAGATCGGTTTACCAGAGAATTGGCCACTTAGACATAAACTTGACTTTATTTGTGGGCATATGGACGGCGCAATAGCGGAATCCACGTAAAGAGTAGCTGCAAACTGTCAATCATATCAGCAATTTAAATCCACATTCTTGGAGCGATATTGGTCCATGGAAACCCAAAATATAACAAAGTATGAATTGTTACAGAAAGAGTTATTCGAAAATTCAGGAGAAAAGAAACAAGTTAGATTTTCCGAATAATTGACAAAAAGGAATCAGTCTTTAGATAATCCATATAGTGATGGGTTGGTTCAAATGGCTCTGAGCACTATGGGACTTAACATCTATGGTCATCAGTCCCCTAGAACTTAGAACTACTTAAACCTGAGGACATCACACAGCACCCAGTCATCACGAGGCAGAGAAAATCCCTGACCCCGCCGGGAATCTAACCCGAGAACCCGGGCGCGGGAAGCGAGAACGCTACCGCACGACCACGAGCTGCGGACTACAGTGATGGGGAACTGATACGAATGTGCATAATGAAGTTACCGTTACGTTATCAGCGCTCATTGGTTGGTAGGACAGGAGGTAATATACAAGCATTTAAAGGGATGTTAAGAGAACTTGAATTCATTTTCAGTGAAGATGACGCGAAGAAACAACCTGCAGTCAGAGAAAACAATAGGCTTTAATAGTAATTACAATGGCAATGTTAACGTAGGAAAAGGTAATTGTTTTGGGAGGAGTGGCAATCGCCCATGGGAGAACAATAATAACTATGGTTTTGGAAACTCACAGAGGACGAACAATAATTATGGTTTTGTTGGGCCGCGGAATTACAATAGGGGATTTGGTCCTGGAAACTACCGTGATAACTATGATCCGAGATATAATCCCCGTGCAGACGAAGTCGGAAGGTTTAGATGTTTTCAACAACAAAATCCAAGTTATTCAGGTGAAAATGGAATGGCCAGAACGCAGAAAGGTTGGGAAAATCAAGCTTCAGCAGGTCAAAACACGCGAAATGAACCGGTATGGGAAGTCGAGTTGAGGCCATCAAACCCAGCTAAAAGACAGAATTGATGAGATGATCGGTACGAAGACCAGTCACAAGTGATTCAATCGAATAATGAGGTTAATTATGTAATTAAACATGTAAATAGACTTAGTTCTTTTCAGCAAGATTCAGAAGTAGGTTTAGGGGGAGGTGGTATACAAACACCAGCATGCTGGGATTCAGTTGATTGGGAATCGACCGATGATGAGGAACAGGAGTTAGTAACAGTGAATATAGACAGAAGCACAAAAACTGATGATAACCAAATTGTAGAAGATATAGCTCATTTATATGAAACGGAGAGAGAAATAGTATGCCGAGAGGATAATGTACCATAGGTTTGCACCATGTGAATCACTTAAAATTATATAAATGCTAGACAGACGGAAAAAGAGTAACTCCACAAGAGAATTTAGTTGTATTAAAGGTCCAGAAATTAAAGAAAGATGACAAAATGCACACAGATAAAACTTTTAACTTGTACTTAACTAAATAAAATTTAATTTGGTAGGAAGGTAAAATGAGAATGATGAAGAAATGACAGGAAAATAAGTACTAAAGTAACTCTTCTGCTAACGAAATGTGTTCTGGGGAAAGAATGGAAAGCAAGGAGGAAGATAGAGATCAGCATGTGGATAGTTTGACAAAATAGTAGTAGATTCTCTCGTAAAGATGTAGTGTGAAGGAGGAGGAAGTTGATTTTTGTGGACGAAAGGAAGTGAAGAAGTAGGAAGGAAACAGATAATTAGGTATGAAGGAGATAATTATTTCTGATTTGTTCCGTAGAGGACTGTGAACAAATAATTGAGGAGATATTTTGGGGAAATATGTGAAGCATAGATGATTTGTGGACGGTACCACAAATTGATATTGAAATAAAGATATGAGGGAAGTAAAATTAAGAAGTTGTTAGGAGGTGATAATTAGGAAAGAGAACTGAATTATTAAACTTAGCAAGAAACATGTTATTTCGTGGAAGGAGGTAAAAGGTAGGAAGTAAGATTGACCCAGAAAAGATTTCAGTAAGGAAGAGTATGATGAGGGAAGAAAGGAATATAAAAGTTTACTATCGATAAAAAGGAGAAAGGGATAAGTACAACTGGGAAAAGAAATTTTTAAACTTTAAAAGCAATAGAACAATAGAGAAAATTTTGGAAAGGGAAAGAATGGAGAAAGAAGATAAACTGTGTTTTTGAAGTTCTGTTACAGTTAGCGCCAAAGTGAAGAGATTGCTGAGAAAAAGGCACTGAGACGGAGTCAAGGTGCGAAGTTTTCAAAATAACATAATATACAGGGCTATTACAAATGATTGAAGCGATTTCATAAATTTACTGTAGCTTCATTCATTGACATATGGTCACGACACACTACAGATACATAGAAAAACTCATAAAGCTTTGTTCGGCTGAAGCCGCACTTCAGGTTTCTGCCGCCAGAGCGCTCGAGAGCGCAGTGAGACAAAATGGCGACAGGAGCCGAGAAAGCGTATGTCGTGCTTGAAATGCACTCACATCAGTCACTCATAACAGTGCAACTACACTTCAGGACGAAGTTCAACAAATATCCACCAACTGCTAACTCCATTCGGCGATGGTATGCGCGGTTTAAACCTTCTGGATGCCTCTGTAAGGGGAAATCAATGGGTCGGCCTGCAGTGAGCGAAGAAATGGTTGAACGCGTGCGGGCAAGTTTTACGTGTATCTGGACATGCTGGAAAATTGTCTCATGCCAGAACTGGAGACCGACAGCGCCGACTTCATCTTTCAACAGGATGGTGCTCCACCACACTTCCATCATGATGTTCGGCATTTCTTAAACAGGAGATTGGAAAACCGATGGATTCCCGGATTCGATTCCCGGAGGGGTCAGGGATTTTCTCTGCCTCGTGATGACTGGGTGTTGTGTGATGTCCTTAGGTTAGTTAGGTTTAAGTGGTTCTAAGTTCTAGGGGACTGATGACCACAGCAGTTAAGTCCCATAGTGCTCAGAGCCATTTGAACCTCCACGCTCTCCCGACTTAACCCCATGCGATTTCTTTCTGTGGGGTTATGTGAAAGATTCAGTGTTTAAACCTCCTCTACCAAGAAACGTGCCAGAACTGCGAGCTCGCATCAACAATGCTTTCGAACTCATTGATGGGGACATGCTGCGCCGAGTGTGGGAGGATCTTGATTATCGGTTTGATGTCTGCTGAATCACTAAAGGGGCACATATCGAACATTTGTGAATGCCTAAAAAAACTTTTTGAGTTTTTGTATGTGTGTGCAAAGCATTGTGAAAATATCTCAAATAATAAAGTTATTGTAGAGCTGTGAAATCGCTTCAATCATTTGTAATAACCCTGTACTTGTAGTAGAAAAATAATAAGCGCCAAAGGGAAAAATTCACTAACGTACTAGCAGTCATCACTCTTACTATCCATCGGGATGAAGATGAAGAAACCATGACCTTTATCTTAAGGAAGAATTAAACAAAATAGGGAGAAAAAAAGGATAAATAAGTAAAAATAGTGATAAGAAAAACAATTTTTGGATGGAATTAATGATACTTTTTGTAAAGTTATAAAAAATTTAATATTCGTAAAGTTTGTAACGTAACTTAAGGGAGTAAGGGTTATAATAAAATAAATACTGATATCAAAGGAAAAATAGAATAGGTGCGGATGTAAAGAAAGTAAGAAAATGTAGTCGGAAACAAGCATTGTATTAGATAATGAAGTCAGCAGACAAGGTGCACCACCATTATTGTGGCCAGATCGACGACAGGACTGAGGAGAGCGGTTAGGCGTGGGAGGAAGGGACCTTGAGCGTGAGTGCCTGGTACGTCACCTAACGAGATGACGAAAGAAGAGGCCTTGGTGAAAGCAACGTTCCTAGAGGATAACACCTCTGTGGAAAAGTTTGGAGAGCTACAACTGATCCTGGATAAAATCAACATGTACCATTAAGTTAGCTTTACTCATATGTAAGCCACCTACTAGCTTCATAACAACGGTTTTGCGAAAGTGTTAGATACCTGACACTTCTATCGCGAACTGTTCAAAGCAGCACATGGAAAGATGAGGGATGCCCATCAAACCGGAACGGAGGCGGACGTAGTACAGCGAGGAAGAGCGAGTGTTTAAATTCATCACAGGAAGAAGGAGAGACGAGTTTCTGTAACGCAACTTGCAGACTCGCTGAAACGGTTATCAGACCATACGGGATGCAACAACTGCGAAACTATCCCTGAATACTCATAGGACAAAGCAAGAAAACGATGGAAGGCTGTCTAATCTATCTAGATGAACAACCGAATACAATAAAAGAACACACTATAATTTCAAAGAAGACGCCATAAGAACGGATTAAACGATAACGAGGTTCCGTAGGTCTTCAATCCAAATTCTCGGTCCAGAGAATATCGAAGACACAAGTGAGAAGACAGCCAGATTCACCAAGAACAGCAGATGCAGCGCAGAAGATTTGGAAGAAAGAAGAGCCTGGACCAGAAGAGACCAAGAAACCTTTTGAAATCTCTTCCCATACAAGACCATTGTTGCATTTAATTGTTCGAGCAATACAAAAATCCGATGACTACTCATATGAATGCCTGGAGACAAATAGACCATTGATGAACCGACATAAAGGTTCGTCAAATGAAGAAGAAAAGTTTATGCTGCCAAGAACAGATTCCCAATACAACGTCGCCACCGACACATGCGAAATGGAACAAAGGCAACCATGCATTCACGACACGCTCAGACCTTCAGTAACCTTTCTCCCCGCCGACCGTCATTCCATGCTCAGCGGAGACGCGGCGAGGCGCAGGCCAACCGTCATACCCTGTTCGACGGAGGCTCGTCGAAACACACGAGAAATCAGGAGACGATTTCAATGAAGCGTGTTAAAGGTGTAGGAGAAAGAACTGTCTGTGACGGACTAGTGTCCGAATAAAGGGAAATAAGAAAAATTTTTGCAATTGTGTTTAAAAACATTTGCATTTAAAGACTTTTATGTGTTAGCAACTGACTCTCATTGGCGATGCGTGTAATAATTATTGTCTTGACACAACGATAATATTTCTTAGTAGTTCATATTTTTTAACATGTTTTAATTAAGAAAACCTAAAGCTAACATTTTTGGAAAGATTAAGATTCTACTGTGTGATAGGTTTTTCAAAAAGAGGGGATAGATAAATATAAATAGGTTTAGGTATCCCATGATGTCTGTTTAAGCTTTGTAAAGTAATTAATAGGATCAGAAATTTAATATGATTGTATAAGTCAAATTTGAAATTTTTTTAAGTTATAATGCATAGATTTAAGATTTTGGGGGATATAAACATGTTCATGAATAGGATTATGCCTGTAAAGTGACGGGAATCATTTGGTTGAGTTTAAAATAAGTCATACAGCTGTATTATAAGAAATGAAACTTTCTTAGATTGTGATTGATGTAAAAGCCGGAGATTATGGAAAAGGGGAGGATAATGTTATATGATGGTTTCCTCAACTTCAATACATATCCATCAAGATTCAAATAAATTAGATAATAAAAAAAGATCAGTTTCAAAACTAAAATTTTTAGAGATAATACAAATTTAAAGATAGGCTCCAATTGTTTGTATTTAAATTGAAATTAAAATCTAGGCAACTATATTGAAAGAGAAGGAGCTTAGATGAGTTAAATAGAATTGCATAAAAATCAGAAAATTAGACAGAATGTTAAATTTTGAAATAAAAAAGTACATAACTGAAGAGCTCAAATCTATAGACGTTAAATCAAGCACAACGTGAAACAGAAGGATAAGAATACTATATCGAACCACTGTCTAAGGTATACAAAATATTAAAATAGGAAGTTCGTCAGTAAACAGGTCAATTGCTACAGTCAGCAGTTGCAGAGAATTTTGCACTGTCAGTTTCTCAGCCATTGATTGACCCAGCTCAAAATTGAACACAGAAGGAGGATATCTAAGGTGGCAGTATCAATGAAGGTCAATTTTGCACCTTACATGTGAGTTTTATACATCGTAATGGGAAGTTGAATATGACACCTAACTTAACTTTGGCGGTAATGAGCAAATTTACCTATAAGAATGTAATGCAAAAGTGATGACACTCAATCGACAGTGTTAACTCACCACTCCTATGTAATGCATCTCAATGAGCAGAAGGTGAACAAGCAGCGAGAGGAAACATTTTGTGTGGAAGGCAGACGCAGAGGCTGCACTCTGGGAGGCACTATGGAAAGGTCTTAAGAGGGGGTGTCCTACTGCGGGTCAGCGACCGGACAGGTGACGCATACTGCAGGACGAGTAACGGGTCCACCAGAAGCAGGACAGAAAGATGCTTTAGAAAACTGCGTTTCGGAATTCCAAATGGATACGAAGAAAACCAGTGAGGCATTCAATCATGGGAACTGCAAGTGGTACACACATGATAGACACATGTAACTTTTTAGGTGTCTGGAGCAGGCACAAAACGCACGATTGGCGGAAACGCACCGGGAAGGATAAAGTGCCGAAATTTCGACGCTGTTTAATGGTAGGACCCTTGCGATTGGTAGAGAGAGTTTCCACAAAATAAGAGGAACGCTGCTATTGGTCGAAAAAAGATGTGACATGGAGAACGAAAGAATCCAGGTGAGGAGAGAGTTTGGCTACGAGAAAGATGAGAGCGAAATTTTTGGGGACTCTTCTCTGAACTGGCGTCAAATGCAGAATGGAGCGCATAACTCTCTCTATTTCGCAGAGGAGAAATTGTGTGAACACTGCGTTCACAGCGGCTGGCCTCCCGCTAGAAATTAGCTGTAGCATTGTTGAGCTTCACCTGTGGAGAAACGAACCAGCCAGTTAGTTAATTGTTCTTGTGAGCATTGAAAGGGCACTATAATATGCATGCTGCTCCAGCCATGCGTGTGTATATCGCCATAGTCTGAGACTAGGGTTGAGTTAATGTTTTCACACATGTCGAGAAACATAGGAGGATTTCTGCTGGAAAATTCAGCAAAGATCTAATTAGATTTTATAGGGATTCCGGTGAGAAAGAGCAGCCATGCAGACGACAACTCATCGCAGCTAAGGTAAATACTGTTAACTCGAGCGACCTTTGGTAATGTTTTGCTCAACTTGTCACAAAACTAACCATCCTCTGTAGACTTGGTTGTCACCCTAAAAATAGTACCGAACATTGAACTGATATCAGATGATTTATCTTAGTACTGGCCAACATCATAACATAATTGTAAGAATAATTTTGCAAAGAAACTTCTAGTTAAAATTTAATATTGTTGGGTTTATAATTATTTAACTTTCTAAGAGTTACAATTTAATATTGTTGTGTTTAGGCTCAGTTCACTTTCAGAGGCCGAGATGCATCATTTTGACAACTGTCTTAACATTGTCACATTGTAAACTGTGTAAAAGCGTGTATTTCCGTGACAAAAGTGCAATATTAAACAATGTCATTACAGTTTACACAGTTGTGTTCGGTCATAGAATAAGAAGCCACCTAACCATAAAATTACACTGGTGGTGGTGCTAAGAGAAAACAGACCAGGTAAACAATGCAGAAAGATTTATTAAAGAGCACATAAACGTATGGCTCCTTCTTGGAGAGAGTCATTTGCAAGAACTGTTTGTAGTCGATTGTGATTTTCACTGATTTGAAACAAGTGCATAATTTGTCAGAGGGCCCCAATAAAATACAAAGTCAGAGCTTGCATTCACTTTGCAGTACAAAAGTTACAGCACGAAGTAACGGCGACAGCCAGAACCAAAGTTCACTGCAGCCTCCCATGTTGAGACAACTTCCTGACGATGCCTGATGTAGTCACTGGCAAATCCATGTGCGGTGACGACTAATCATAGCGTCGGAGATTCCGATGATTTCCTTAACGGGAGCTCTCATTGATGGACCCCTGCTGTGGTCGGCACCTGCCCCAGAGGACTCGAAGGAAAGAACTGGCCTGGCCCAGCTTCGCACTGACCTAACCATCCTGACAATATCAGGAGAGATATGGATCTATTTGCGGCCATGTGACCACGTGGAAGCAAGCAGGTCCACAGGGCCAGCGCCCTCTGCTCACATTCACACTGGTGCTTGTCGGCCCTGTGAGCACGTGAGGGCTCTTGTCTGCCAACCGCAGGTGTGGCCCTGTGGCTTCGCCGGGTAGGCCATTGACATGATACTGATGTGAGAGGCGTTGCTGGTAGAGAGGGTGAACGGCCCATACACAGCAGTTTCCTTTAAATTTAGTTTGTTCCTCAGCGAGGGAAATGTTCATTCTTTTCTATGGACTCTGTATATGTTTTGAAGATCCTTTAATGTTTTTGCGTTCACCATTCTTCTGTAAATGCTTGTGAGCACATTCAGTGGCTTTACTGCTAAGATGATGGACCAGTGGTGAAGCATATCGAGAAACATGTTCATTCTCAAGCCTTGTGAGATACTTGGAGAAAAATGTGATAACTCAAGAGTTGCTGTTTTATTTTCTGCTAAAAAATCATTTTTAGAGCTGGTAATACCATGTCACTCATTTGGGTTCACTTCAGGATTGTCATCACTGTAAATCTCAATCTCACAGAGCTCATCATCACTCCCAGAAGGTAAATCTAATAGCTGTCTTACATACTCCACAGCAGCGTCTTTCTTCAAAAAACTCCTGTGATTGAATAATGGATCAACAACCTAAAAGTCAACTTTAACTAACAACAATTTACTACCGAAGCGCATGTAGCACCTTAGAAAATAACAAACAACACAAAAAACAGACCATTAAATAAGGGTATTTATGCAGAAATCGTGAAAAAATCTCACCACTGTTGTGCGTCAGTATTCATATAACGTTGCACATATGTAACATAAAGAAACTGTCACGTAATATCCGAAGTTGAATAATTTGAACAGCTTTTCCTGTTGAATATGGTTCTACATACTTTCTATAGTTTGTATAATTTTTTATCTTCTCCCTAAACCGGCTCTTCAAAGGGCAAACACAATGAAACTAAACAAAATTGACACTCTATATCAGTCCCTGCACTCATTCAAAGAGGTTACCGTAAGTCTGCAATGCAGCCAACCATTACCAAGGCAGTTATTCTGAAATCCTTGACTACCATGTAAGACCTTCACTGCTTCTGTGAAAACTGGGTTAGTTCACTAAAATTCCCATTACAGAGGTACAAAACAATTTCAAAATGCATAAGCAAGACTACTCGTTTAAGGGTTAGAGTCCCCACCTTATGGATGAAGGTCCATCACTAGTGTCATATGCCCCAACTCCATTATACACTGAAGTTTAAACTGAGACACTAGCCTCCAATTTTGTGCTCAAGCGTTGTAGATCACCATCTCTCCTCTCCTTACTGGCCAAATACTGGTGTAGGTAATTTCGTTTGTAGGTATGTACTTGATTATTTTACTGACTCCATTTCTAAGCATTCTTCGAAAATTTTTCATTAAAAGCAAACAGTTACAATTAAAAAATAGTTATTGTTTTCGAACTTTTATCTTTGGATCCTAACAAAACTGGTCAATGAACGAAGACAATGAGAATTTTAACTTAAGTAACGTGTTGCCTCTCGCCGTTTCCACAAGTGTGACAACAGTAAAACACACGTCCTTCCGTAAGTGATGTGAGGTAATGGGCGAGTTGTGGCACCCTGAAAATATTCGAAGTTCGGACTTAACGTGGCCGCAAGGCCCGCTCCGCAGGCCGGGGCTCGTCAGCAACCGCATGGTGCCGAACATCAGCCAGAGCAAGAGGCTCTGGCTCTGAGCACTATGGGACTTAAACATCTGAGGTCATCAGTCCCCTAGAACTTAGAACTACTTAAACCTAACTAACCTAAGGACATCACACACATCCATGCCCGAGGCAGGATTCGAACCTGCGACCGTAGCGGTCGCGCGGTTCCAGACTGTAGCGCCTAGAACCGCTTGGCCAACACGGCCGGCCCAGAACAAGAGGGATAGCCCCAGTGCGTGGTCCAGGCTGACCGCGTGGCTGGGAATTCCACGTTGACGCTGTGTCGAGGACTGTGCTTTCTGTTGATGAAGGAGATTTGTATGCCGGGAGTGTCAAAGATGGCGGACTTTTCGAAACCATAATGGCAAACACTTTGCAGTTCATGTAGAAATTAATAATAGCCAAAGCAATCATGATACCTTAAAAAGAAACATGTACATTACCATTATTTGCATGACGATTCTGATGTGCAAGCAGATTTTCAACATCTTTATTAGTTTAAAGTTTAGTATCTGACTGTAAATTATACAAGGAACACCCAGCAACGGAACTCCAAAATCTAAACGGTTCATCCGATTTTATCGATTGACGCGTCTTTAGAAAGCTATTAGTGTAAACCTAAATTGATATGAATTACAGACATGTAACTTGAATAGTAAATGAGTTATTGGAGGTCAAAGTGGCCAATTACTATTGATCACGTCAGGCCGTAAGTACTCCACAGTTAGAAGAAAAAACGGTAGCAGCATGCTTATAAATATATTTATTCGTCTATGTCTTTGTTTATATCCGATATATACTATTCATCAAGAAATTGGTCAAATATTTACTGTGTTTTAGAAAGCACAGTGACATTAGGCTTCTGGCCTACTTTTGTTTCTATTCCTTTGATATATGTTTATTTTATTTGTTTGTTGTTGTTGTTGTGGTCCTCAGTTCTGAGACTGGTTTGATGCAACTCTCCACGCTACTTTATCCTGTGCAAGTTTCTTCATCTCCAAGTGCCTACAGCAACCTACATCCTTCTGAATCTGCTTAGTGTATTCATCTCTTGGTCTCTCTCTACGATTTTTACCCTCCACGCTGCCATCCAATACTAAACTGGTGATCCCTTGATGCCTCAGAACATGTCCTACAAACCGATCCCTTCTTCTTGTCAAGTTGTGCCACAAACTTCTCTTCTTCCCAATCCTATTCAATAGTTCCTCATTGGTTATGTGATCTACCCATCTAATCTTCAGCATTCTTCTGTAGCACCACATTTCGAAAGCTTCTATTCTCTTCTTGTCTTTATTGGTCCTGATAACGACATCCGCTTGAGTAGTCCCCGCCCGGAGATCCGAATGGGGGACTATTTTACCTGGAGACATCACGGGAGCGCTCTAGCCAATCACAGCGCTCGTTACTACGGTAGGCAACTACCAAAGTCAATGGAGACACTGAATGGACATGGGGGGGGGGGGGGGGAGGAACATTGGCTGCGCACAGGACACAGGGAGTGCTGGATGGGAAGGCGCGACGGACGGTCGCAGGTAATACTTGGAGAGTGTTGAGTAGTTTGCTCGTGGTCGAGGAAATAGAAATATTTCGTAGTGCCGACTTGTGCACTTGTGAGATTTCCATGGCTTCTGCAGTGAAGACGTTGTATGCGTTTAGAAGTAAATATCTCACGGGCTATGTTGTTGTTCATAATTAATTACGTGAAGTAGGAACTATTGTTTCCCTGTTATTCAACTTATATTTTATTTAATTGCTGGACCATCGACACCAATAAGTGTTTTGCAGTAATAAACGGCATTCTTAAAGGTATTTCTGCTATCGTACTCATCATTTAAAGTCGTTAAAAATAGTACTTGCAGATTTTATTTAATTGCAATCATTCATTTATAAATTTCTATGTTATATTCAAAATTGGCAATTGCCGTGTGATAGGAACCTTCGACCATTCGATTCATGTATATATTCATACTGTAGAAATGCGGCAACTACGTATTCCACCCCCTAGACAACGAAACCAGCCAAAACTTTTAATATTTCAACTCTGAGTCTGAGGGTACGTATTTGAGGGCCACATTTATATTTGAAAGCCCGCAGTGCGTTGTCTCGCGGATACAGGGCGGAAGCGGCTGTCGTCGTTCCGTTCTCGAGGTGACTGTCAACTTTTTTTCCTTGGAAAGACAACAGGATGTCGTAGTTCTGCGTGCCACCAAATTTCCGCGAAGGCTTGCGTTGTCTTTCATCAGCGCTGTCGAATGAATCAGTGAATGCTACTGTTTTCTCTCCGAAAAAGTGGTCTATTATTTATTGTTGATAGAATCAGAGATGATAAAACCATGTTTTATGACGGGAAGAATAGTAATATTGAGGACTTTTACTTCCAATATTTTCTTAAATCCGACAGGAGCCAGAGAAGACGAAAGAGACTACGATCTTTATCCCATTAGAAGTATAACCTACTCTGGTTGAAAAGCTGTACTTAGAATTCTCTTTTGAAATGACGGATGATCGGCTCGTAATTGTGTTATTAATGAAACAAAGAAAAATTAGGTAGGGAAATTTTACAGAATCTAAAGAAGATGTAGGCCTAGACAATAGAATTGTCTTTATGATATATATTTTACCTGCAGGCTTCAGTACAGGTACACCAACCATCTAAAGCTTCACATAATCACTACGAATCTGCAAAACATTAGACTAATAATCGGGAAATCCATGGTCGTTACCTTTCTCTGGCCATCATGATTTCGATGACCCATAGAACACGTATAGTCAGAGAGTAAGATTTTAGAACAATCAATGTCTCACTTGATTTTTTTCAGAATTTAGTATTAAAAGGTGGCGTTATTTTACAACTTACAACCGCGTTTTACATCCAATACGACATAAGTAAGCCCCCTCAATCACAGAAAAGACAGTTTTGTGCTTGTTCATTAAAAACATGTAGGCTATGTAACTGATATCGTCTAGTACTCTTAATTTATTGTATAATGTCTGCATCTTGGGTGACTGGGGAACAAGCAGAGGTGTGGAACTCGTGGTAGAACGGAAGGACACAGGAAGCTCACACATTCCTTCGGACAATAAGACGCCACAGCCGCTTCCGGCGCTAATCACGGGATCCGCCCGAGAGCTGAACCACCTGCAAAACGGGAACACATGGCGTGAGAAAACGGCTTGGTCAGCCAAAAACGCATGGCAGCAGGTATTACTACGGACATAGAAATAACTTCCAGAAACTTCGATCTGGATTCTAAACTGTGATTGGTCGGCGTTCAGAAACGAGCACCTTCCTGAAAGATGATTCGCCTTCCAAATTTAAGGCGGTGAAAAGACTTTAAGCAGCGAAAACAGGAGAGAAGTAAAAGGGGGAGTCGTTGCGGGGTCGTGGAGCAGGAGAGTCGTCTTGGAGGCCCACGGCAGTCGACGGACATCTTCGGCTGTAATTTTGGTGAAGTACAATTTTGCTATTATCTCACTGAGGTGAGCTTCTGATCATTACGGTGATCTTGCTTATGCACCAGCGTGTAGGAAAGTGAATTTACATCGGTGAATCACCCTGCACTGAGGTTACACACTGCTCGTTGAGATAGTAGTTCCTTCTAGCTATTTAGTACAATAGGGGATGTCAGTTACTCCGCGTCTAATCCCAGATCACGAGTACATTATAGGGGAGAGCCAGACAGTTTAAGGACCAGTATTAATGCAGGGAGAACCTGAGATTTGTAATCATTATTTAGTTTCTTTAAATTGTTTTTATGATGAATAAATGTGTTAAAATCACGGCATTTACCCACTAGTAGATAGTATTTTCCTGTACCAATTAATCTTGTCTCTTGTGTATATTTTATAACTTATTCATTAAAAGGTGGACTGGATTTTGTCGGCTTATCCGGACTTTGTATCGTATCCACAGGATAAGATTAGGAAACAGGTAGGTTATCACATGACAATTTACATAATTAATGAGAATAGCGTACTCCTGCTGGGGGACATATAAGTGTCAGGGCGACTTCAGTAGCGCTAAAATATCCAATGCGCAAATTACCACTTGTACGTACTCATGGCAAGTCTCCATCAATAGCCAGTAGAAGAAGTGGAGGTACGTTAGATTATAGGCAGTTGTCTTTTACGCAGACCGTATACTGACGAAAAAAATCCTAACTCAAATGGTTGAATTGTGCAACAATATATTTTTTACTATCACAAATTTCGTTAATTTATCTAGAGATAATTTATTAAGAGTTGTCAGTATTCAGCCTCAGGCTGTGCCTAATCTAGTCAAACCTAGCCTAGCCCTGCGTGGCCTAGCCTACCTTTGCTTAACCCAGCGTAGTCTAGCCTAGCCTAGCCTAGCTTAACCTCACCTCACTAAACCAAACGTAATCTGAGCAGTTCATTCTATCGACACACGTTCTCTTCTTCCACTTCACAAGACTCTGCTCCTAAAACTTATTTTTTACATTTGCTTGGGCCACCACTCCCGAGCAAGTTTGCAAATGAGGTATATCGTCCAGTCGACGACGAGATGATCAAAAGGACTGGAATATGCTTCCGTGGGAAACTGGGAGAAGGAATTTGAAATTTCATTCGCGTTTATTGAGGTAGAGAACTACAGAAAAACCGAAAGTGGCTGGATGGTTAGAGATTTGAACCATGCTCCTCTCGAATGCGAGTCCAGTGTTTTAATCACTGCGCCACCTCTCTCAGTCCTAACCATTTTATAATGCATGGCACCATTATTAGATGGGCCCATTGTTTTAGGTCCCTTTCCTGTTGCAGTCGTGCACTGATCGTGGAAAATATTACCGACTGAATCGCTTCCTTCTCTCTTACATAGCCCTTATGCAAAGGTACAGTGTTGATGTGTTTTAGACTATATATGAGACACTGCTTTTAAAATCCACACAACAGGGTTTCGCAAGATGAGTGATGTCTTTCTTTTAGCGATACCGATTTATGTTGGCTGAGTATCTTTGCACCACTTTCATATGGACTTCTAAATCAGTGATTGCTCATCCAGTACAAACAGTTTCGTAGCATTAGCCAAAGAGAACGAGTCAGTAGGTTTGTTAGTAATTCTATTGTTGATATTGTCTTCAGGTCAGAAATTGGTTTGATGCTAATCTTAATGATGCCTATCCTATGCAACTCTCATCATTTCTGCACAACCTTTTCAGTCTACATCCATCTGAACTAGTCTACTACACTCAAGCCGTGGCCTCCTTCTACAACTTACACCCCTCCACCCACCACCACGTCCCTTCCTCTCATCCACTTCCTCCACTATCAAATTGATGCCTGCCAGTGTGTTGCATCAACTGGTCCCTTCTTTTAGTCAAGTTTTGCCATACATTTATTTCACCCTTGATCAGTTCAGTACTTCTTCAAAAGTCATCCGATCAATTTATTTCTTCAGAGTTCTTCTGTCACACCAATTTTCAAAACCTTCAAAGTTTCTGTTCTCTTCTTCTATTGCACTATTATCGTCCACGTTTCACTTCCGTATAAAGAAGAAAAATTCATTGAAAATACCTCCAAATGCTTAAATTTATATTAGATGATAAAATATTTATCTTTTCTAGAAGTACTTTTCGTGCCGAACGGTTCTAGCCGCTTCAGTCTGGAACCGCGCGACCGCTACGGTCGCAGGTTCGAATCCTTCCTAGGGCATGGATGTGTGTGATGTCCTTAGGAAGTGCTTTTCTTGCAACTGCCAGTTTACATTTCATATCCTCTCTATCTTGACCACCGATAGTTGTTTTGCAACTCAAATAGCTGAACTCGTCTATTAGTTGCAGTGTCTCATTGCCTAACATAATCCCCTTAGCATCGCTTTAGTTAATTCGATGACACTTCATTACACTCGTTTTATTTTGTGTAGGTTCTTCGTTTGTCTTTTCCAGGCACTATCTACTCCGTTCAACTCATCTTTAAAGCCATTTGCCGTCTTTGACAGAATTACGCCGGCCGCGGTGGTCTAGCGGTTCTAGGCGCTCAGTCCGGAACCGCGCGACTGCTACGGTCGCAGGTTCGAATCCTGCCTCGGGCATGGTTGTGTGTGATGTCCTTAGGTTAGTTAGGTTTCAGTAGTTCTAAGTTCTAGGGGACTGATGACCACAGTAGCTAAGTCCCATAGTGCTCAGAGCCATTTTTTTGACAGAATTACATTGTCGTCGGCACATCTCAACATTTTTCTTTCTTTTCCCCAAACTTCAATGCCCTTTCCAGAATTTTCCTTGGTTCTCTTTACTGCTTTCTCAATGTACAGATTCAGTAACACTGGGGACAGACTACAACACTGTCTCATTTCCGACTAACTAATCGCGAACAACTGTGACCTATAGACATAGTACACTGTCATCCATAAAAATGCCATCGTTGTTTGGGAAAAAGAATTCCATGAATGGCTGCAAATGGTCTCCAAGTAGTCGAATATAATCATTTCCAACCAATGATCGGTTCAATTGGACCAGGGGACCCCGCCCATTCCATTTAAACATAGCCCACATCATTGCGGAGCCACCGCCAGCTTGCACACTGCCTTGTTGATAACTAGTGTCCGTGGTTTCGTGGGGTCTGCACCACACTCGAACGCTACAGTCAGATCTTACCAACTGAAATATGGACTCATCTGATCAGGCCACGATTTTCCAGTCGTTTAGGGTCCAACTGGTATGGCCACGAGCCCAGGAGAGGTTCTACTGGTGATGTCGTGTTGTTAGCAAAGGCACTTGTCTCACTCGTCTGCTGCCATTGCCCATTCACGCCAACTTTTGCCACACTTTCCTGATGGATACGTTCGTCGTACGTCTCTCATTGATTTCTGCTGTTATTTGACTTAGTGTTGCTTGTCTGTTGGAACTGGCAACGCCGCTGCTCTCGGTCGTTAACTGAAGGCCGTCGGCCATTGCGTTGTCAGTGGTGAGAAGTAATGCCTGAAATTTGGTATTCTTGGCACATGCTTGACACTGTGGATCTCGGAATATTGAATTCCATAACAATATCCGAAACGGAATGACCTATTAGTCTAGCTCCAACTATCATTCCGTGTTCAGAGTCTGTTAATAATGTCGGAAACCTTTTGACATTAATCACCTGAGTACAAATCACACTTCCATCAATGCACTGCCCTTTTATACCTTGCATACACGATACTAACGCCATCTGTATATGTTGATATCGCTATCCCATGCCTTCTGTCACCTCAGTGCATGTCCATCGTGTTGCTGTACACAGAACCACGACTTACCTGAATAGACCGTGTAGCGTCACTCTTGTGTCCAGTGTTAATGTTGGGTGCACCACTGTCAGCGCCCCTCCCCATGCGGCCAAATCAAGGGAAGCTATGATTTAACACATATGCTGGCGAGCTGGCCGAGGCAGGCGGATCGTCACAGCTGTCGGCGAGAGGCAAGCGGAAACGGTAAGTGCCCCTGGGGACAGGTTTTGCCCTAATCCTGGGGAGGAGAGGGGTAAGAATGTTGGCTTGGAGACCAGACTGTGAAAATGCGATGGAAAAATTTGGTGGATTACGCAATACGGTAGAAATGGCAACAATGAGTGTATGGGACATCAGACCTCTCGTGTGATTGGATTGAAGAATTTCTATCAAACGGAACACCATGTCATTCTCGGCAGAGAGTACTCTTCCTATGTAAAAGTAACTTTGGGTGCACCCCAGTGGAGTGCTTACCTTTACTTTTCACTATATGTATAAATGGACTAGTATATAACGTCGGAAGTTCCATTTCGCAAATGATACTGTTGTATACAGAGAAGTCGCAACGCTAGAAAACTGTAGCAATACGCAGGAAGACCTGCAGAGAATCGACGCTTGGTGCTGGGTGTGGCAATTAACCCTCAACGTAAACAAATGTAACACAATACGTATACATAGACAGAAAGACTCATTATTGTATGATTACATGATTGCACAAGAGTCACTGATAGCAGTTATTTTTATAAAATGTTACGAGTGTGAATACGGAGCGATTTGAAGTGGAATGAACACACAAAATTAACTGCAGATAAGGCTGACGTCAGACTGAGACTCGTTGGAAGAACCCTCTGGAAATGTTGTCCATAGTAAAGGAGGCAGCTCACATAAGACTCGCTCGACTAATGTTTGAATAATGCTCGTAACTCTGGCATACATACCAGATAGGATCGGCAGAGGAAACAGAGAAGATCCAAAAAAAGAGCAGCGCGTTTTGTTGAGGGTTCATTTAGTATTCGTTAAAGTGTCATTGGCATGTCCAGTCAGTTCCAATGACAGATGCTGCAAGGGAGGCGTTGTGCATGACGGTGTGGTTTACTCTTATACACTCCTGGAAATGGAAAAAAGAACACATTGACACCGGTGTGTCAGACCCACCATACTTGCTCCGGACACTGCGAGAGGGCTGTACAAGCAATGATCACACGCACGGCACAACGGACACACCAGGAACCGCGGTGTTGGCCGTCGAATGGCGCTAGCTGCGCAGCATTTGTGCACCGCCGCCGTCAGTGTCAGCCAGTTTGCCGTGGCATACGGAGCTCCATCGCAGTCTTTAACACTGGTAGCATGCCGCGACAGCGTGGACGTGAACCGTATGTGCAGTTGACGGACTTTGAGCGAGGGCGTATAGTGGGCATGCGGGAGGCCGGGTGGACGTACCGCCGAATTGCTCAACATGTGGGGCGTGAGGTCTCCACAGTACATCGATATTGTCGCCAGTGGTCGGCGGAAGGTGCACGTGCCCGTCGACCTGGGACCGGACCGCAGCGACGCACGGATGCACGCCAAGACCGTAGGATCCTACGCAGTGCCGTAGGGGACCGCACCGCCACTTCCCAGCAAATTAGGGACACTGTTGCTCCTGGGGTATCGGCGAGGACCATTCGCAACCGTCTCCATGAAGCTGGGCTACGGTCCCGCACACCGTTAGGCCGTCTTCCGCTCACGCCCCAACATCGTGCAGCCCGCCTCCAGTGGTGTCGCGACAGGCGTGAATGGAGGGACGACTGGAGACGTGTCGTCTTCAGCGATGAGAGTCGCTTCTGCCTTGGTGCCAATGATGGTCGTATGCGTGTTTGGCGCCGTGCAGGTGAACGCCACAATCAGGACCGCATACGACCGAGGCACACAGGGCCAACACCCGGCATCATGGTGTGGGGAGCGATCTCCTACACTGGCCGTACACCACTGGTGATCGTCGAGGGGACACTGAATAGTGCACGGTACATCCAAACCGTCATCGAACCCATCGTTCTACCATTCCTAGACCGGCAAGGGAACTTGCTGTTCCAACAGGACAATGCACGTCCGCATGTATCCCGTGCCACCCAACGTGCCCTAGAAGGTGTAAGTCAACTACCCTGGCCAGCAAGATCTCCGGATCTGTCCCCCATTGAGCATGTTTGGGACTGGATAAAGCGTCGTCTCACGCGGTCTGCACGTCCAGCACGAACGCTGGTCCAACTGAGGCGCCAGGGGGAAATGGCATGGCAAGCCGTTCCACAGGACTACATCCAGCATCTCTACGATCGTCTCCATGGGAGAATAGCAGCCTGCATTGCTGCGAAAGGTGGATATACACTGTACTAGTGCTGACATTGTGCATGCTCTGTTGCCTGTGTCTATGTGCCTGTGGTTCTGTCAGTGTGATCATGTGATGTATCTGACCCCAGGAATGTGTCAATAAAGTTTCCCCTTCCTGGGACAATGAATTCACGGTGTTCTTATTTCAATTTCCAGGAGTGTAGTTCCAAGAGCTACATTCCTGGAAGATTCAGCCAATATGTTGCTTCCTCCTACGTATATCTTACGAAAAAACATGAAGATGAAATTAGATTCGAACCCAGACAGAGGCTTACCAGCAATCGTTCTTCCTGCAAACCACTTGCGAGTGAAACAAGAAAAGTGGGAATATATATATATATATATATATATATATATATATATATATATATATATATATATATATATATATAGTGTGGTGTTAAGTCGAAATATGTTGATAAAACGCTGAAAACGGGACGTCTTGGGAACAGTACGCAGACCCATTAAGTACAACTCCAGGACGGCACATATGCACTAATAAGATTACAAATCACCACTGAAGATATTTTACAAATAAAAAGAACCGAAATGCATACGGCTCAATACAAATAGCTTTTCATGTACTTATTTTAGATGAACCATATCTCCAAGAATATAGAAGCAACTAAGGAACGATAGAAAACATAAAAACTAAGACAGTTTAGATCGCAGTATCACAAGTTATTTTAATTTGCAGGTAGTTTGACAGCTTGGGCATAAAGAAGGTGGTGTACAGCTCGACTCTAAGACAACAACGAGGTACTACTTCAAAGAGGGTCGCGCATTTGCCCAACTGAGTGTCTTAAACATTGCAGTTGCTTGTTCTTATCAGAGATTAAATTAATTGTTTCATCACACCAGTACAGTGAAAAATAGGGTTTTCTCGTCCGGGATATGAATCCAGTCCCTTTGCCAAATTAATAGTGTCTGAGTTTTCTTGTCTGGAATTGAATTGCCGGCCGTTGTGGCCTAGCGGTTCTAGGCGCTTCAGTCTGGAACCGCGCAACCGCTACGGTCGCAGGTTCGAATCCTGCCTCGGGCATGGATGTGTGTGACGTCCTTAGGTTAGTTAGGTTTAAGTAGTTCTAAGTTCTAGGGGACTGATGACCTCAGATGTTAGGTCCGATAGTGCTTAGAGCCATTTGGAATTGAATTTTTGTCAGGTTATTCATTCGGAAACTCATAATTGGTGTTGCTAATATTTGTGACCCAGGTTCTAGTGGAACTGGTCAGTTGATCTTCTTCTGTCATGTTCTGGAGTAGTCGATACACGCAATAAATTCACGATACGAGGAGCCCACAGAGTTACAATTGTGATCTCGCACTTTTGCGTGGTTTTAAAGATGTTAATGAGACGGTTTTGTAGACTTACATCGAAAGTCTGTATTCGAATACTGCTCAGGCATAAATGATAACGATATTGTTATTTGTTATTATTTTTAGAAGAATCTGATTACTTACTATATATTATTTTCTTTCAAAGTTTAATTATTGAATGTTAAGATCGTTTGAAGTTATCAAGGTTAAAATTGTTTACTATAATTTTTCAAATCATATTCAGGGAAAATATAATTAACACGTAAGTAATTTGTTATGTAAAAGAATCACTGGTATGTATGATAATCTTTCTTCTTGCTGGTTGGTTGATTGGTTGTGTGAGGTGGTTGTTGTGTGAGGCCAACGGGAAATGGATGATGTGAATGTTGGTTTTGTAACCCACATTCACAACATTTTGTCTATAATTAGTTTGTCTGAAGGATAATTATTTGAAAGTGTGGAATAAATATGATTTTTGTTAATGTCAACAACTGAGATTTTTCGTACTGGTGTTAAGGAGTTCTAAGGTTGAAGAACCTAATATCTGTGTGCATTCATTATGGATCTAAAGTACCTATAGACCACGGTGCCATATTGCACCTACAATGAGAAGGAAATGTGTACACCTTTGAGGACACAAAATAAGTAAAAATTAATTATTTTCAATTTTCTCATTTGAAATAATATAAAAAAGTCTATTGTGTCATCTGCCCTTCAGTTGTTTGAAACACTGAGGAATAATTTCACCTAAACCAGATCGTTGTGTAAAATGAGGTCTGAAAAGACATGTTGAATTTTTGATGATTTGTTTTTGTTCTGAGATGTGGTGCACATCAGAAGGTCCAGGATCAAAGATGTAATAGGCAGTTCTATGTGGGGCCTCCGATCTAATGATTTTGTGACCACTGCGTATGTACCAAGTATAGCAGCAGATGTTGGGCATGCGTACGTTAAACTCGTAGTGGAATTTCGGATGATGAAGATGATGGCGGATGGCGGCGCGGAAGTTGGGCAAGCATGTAGAATCGATAGCAGCAGGGGAGACTTCAACGGCGGCTGAGGCATTTGCTGCAGCACCAGGGTCTTCAGCAACAGCAGTGGAAGCATGGAGCAGCGGGGCGGCTTCAACTTAGGCAGCAGCAACACAGGAGAGGCAGCCAGCACAACCAATAAGGTAAGTACTGAGTCTGAAAATGTAAATGTATATGAATTCGTAGGTTTGTTATCAGAAATGGAAGGTGGTATGGTTAAGTGATCACAGAGTTTATGTTGGTCGGACAATGTTAGTGGGTCAGATAGGCAGAATCAGCATGGGGCAATGCTTCTACAGATGGTCGTATGATAAATACAAGCTCTTTCAGGTATTGCATCAAAAATGACTAAGAATCTGAAATAAAGTGCAGAAATTTTTTAATCTGAAGGGGAAGTGCAGAATCTGCAATCAAATCTAATGTTGAAAACGTTAAAATTGATAATCCGGAAACGATAGACAAAGAGGGTGGTGATTTAAAAGTTGAAGTGGGAGACTTATTGGAAGAGACCTGCAATGTTGACAATTGAACTGAGACGGGAGGGAAATAGGTAGGAAAATAAATACAATGACGGAAAAAAGGGCAACACCAAAAATTAATTAACGTAGAGCAATGAAATTTCGGGAATACATTTTGTGAAATTCTGGTACACTAATAATCGGCGTAATTGCCAGAATGTTGAATACAAACATGCAAGCGTGCATGCATTGTGTTGTACAGGTGTCAGATATCAGTTTGTGGGATGGAGTTCCATGCCTATTGCATCTGATGGTCAACATAGCGACGATTGATACTGGTTGTGGATGATGCTGAAGTCGTCATCTAATGATGACCCAAATGTGGTCGATTGGAGATAGATCTGGTGATCGAGCAGCCCAAGACAGCATGTCGGCACTCTGTACAACACGTTGTGTTACAACATCGGTATGTAGGCGAGCGTTATCCTGCTGGAAAACACCCCCTAGAACGCTGTTCATGAATGGCAGAGCAACAGATCGAATCACCAGATTGACATTCAGATTTGGAGTCAAAGTGCGTGGGATAACCACGAGAGTGCTCCTACTGTCACACACAATCGCACCCAAGACCATAACTCAGGAGTAGGTCCAATGTGCCTAGCATACAGACAAGTTGATTGTGGATCCTCAGCTGGCCTCCTTCTAACCAACACACGGCCCTCACTGGCACTGAGGCAGAACCAGCTTTCATCAGAGAACACAACAGAACTCCACCTTGCCCTCCAGTGAGGCCTTGCTTGACACCACTGAATTCGCAGATGTCTGTGGTTTGGGGTCAATGGAACACACGCTACAGGGCGTCTGGCTTGGAGCTGTCCTTGATGTAACCGATTTGTAAAAATTGTTGCGCCGGTGCCAACTGCTGCACTGATTGCTGCTGTAGATGCAGAACGATGTGACAGAACCATACACCGAACACGATGGTCTTCCCTTTGGTAGTGCCAAATGACCATCCTGAGCTGCCAGCAATCATGTGCAGTGGCTACATTCTTGCCAAGCGTTTCTGCAATATCGTAGAAGGAACATTCAGCTTCTCGTTGCACTATTACACAACCTCGTTCACATTCAGTGAGATGTTGATAATTCTTGACAAACATCAACTCATCATGCACAATATCGAAGGTAACTAATGCTCACGACCGTTACAGCACGTATTTAAAGCAAACAGGATATGCATCCTCATAGTGGCGCTACTAGCCCCACTCCTATGCAACTGATGCGAAATTTGAATAGACATTATCTTTCAGGTGTAGAAACACACCTACCAACTTTCGTTTAATTCTCACAATTGTACGCGAAAGAACTTGCCCCCCTTCTAACAGCCGTGTACCGCAAGTCTCTAGAGGAACGGAGGGTTCCAAATGATTGGAAAAGAGCACAGATAGTCCCAGTCTTCAAGAAGGGTCGTCGAGCAGATGCGCAAAACTATAGACCTATATCTCTTACGTCGATCTCTTGTAGAATTTTAGAACATGTTTTTTGCTCGCGTATCATGTCATTTCTGGAAACCCAGAATCTACTATGTAGGAATCAACATGGATTCCGGAAACAGCGATCGTGTGAGACCCAACTCGCCTTATTTGTTCATGAGACCCAGAAAATATTAGATACAGGCTCCCAGGTAGATGCTATTTTTCTTGACTTCCGGAAGGCGTTCGATACAGTTCCGCACTGTCGCCTGATAAGCAAAGTAAGAGCCTACGGAATATCAGACCAGCTGTGTGGCTGGATTGAGGAGTTTTTGGCAAACAGAACACAGCATGTTGTTATCAATGGAGAGACGTCTACAGACGTTAAAGTAACCTCTGGCGTGCCACAGGGGAGTGTTATGGGACCATTGCTTTTCACAATATATATAAATGACTTAGTAGATAGTGTCGGAAGTTCCATGCGGCTTTTCGCGGATGATGCTGTAGTATACAGAGAAGTTGCTGCATTAGAAAATTGTAGCGAAATACAGGAAGATCTGCAGCGGATAGGCACTTGGTGCAGGGAGTGGCAACTGACCCTTAACATAGGCAAATGTAATGTATTGCGAATACATAGAAAGAAGGATCCTTTATTGTATGATTATATGATAGCGGAACAAACACTGGTAGCAGTTACTTCTGTAAAATATCTGGGAGTATGCGTACGGAACGATTTGAAGTGGAATGATCATATAAAACTAATTGTTGGTAAGGCGGGTACCAGGTTGAGATTCATTGGGAGAGTGCTTAGAAAATGTAGTCCATCAACAAAGGAGGTGGCTTACACAACACTCGTTCGACCTATACTTGAGTATTGCTCATCAGTGTGGGATCCGTACCAGGTCGGGTTGACGGAGGAGATAGAGAAGATCCAAAGAAGAGCGGCGCGTTTCGTCACTGGGTTATTTGGTAACCGTGATAGCGTTACGGAGATGTTTAATAAACTCAAGTGGCAGACTCTGCAAGAGAGGCGCTCTGCATCGCGGTGTAGCTTGCTCACCAGGTTTCGAGAGGATGCGTTTCTGGATGAGGTATCGAATATATTGCTTCCCCCTACTTATACTTCCCGAGGAGATCACGAATGTAAAATTAGAGAGATTAGAGCGCGCACGGAGGCTTTCAGACAGTCGTTCTTCCCGCGAACCATACGCGACTGGAACAGGAAAGGGAGGTAATGACAGTGGCACGTAAGGTGCCCTCCGCCACACACCGTTGGGTGGCTTGCGGAGTATCAATGTAGATGTAGATGTAGATGTAGATGTAGACTACTCCTTCTTGGTGTTCCGATTTTTTTTTTTTTTTTTTTTTTTTTGACATCAGTGGTTACAAGATGCGGAATAAGATATGTAGTGACATTGTGATCCTGCTGGCCAGGGCTGCTGTTGTACACCATGAAGAGTATGCTGCACCACAGCAATCATATGTGGACATGCAGTGTCCTGCTGAGAAAGAACATTACATTCCTGTCAAAGAAATGGCAGTAGGATGGGGATGATAACTTGTGCACTGTAATGGGCAGTGGTTACTTTACAATGCAGATACTCCAAATATGACTGTGAGTCGTAACTGTTGGCCGTCCACACCAGGAAGTCTGGGGTGGGACCTGTGTGTCTTGGGTGAATGCACTCTGTAATAGGCAGCTTACCAAGTCCACACAATACATGTACAGGGTGACAATTATTGAACTATATGAAAAAATACAAAAGTTTGTTACAAACTACTGTGTGCACGCTTTATTCAACATGTAAACATCACTACAGATATTCGTATTTTGGTTATGACATGTTCAATATGCCTGCCATCGTTGGCGATTATGTAGCGCAGGCCAATAGCGAAATTTTGCATAACCTGTTTCCAACTCAGCAATGGTTTTGAGATTATTGATGTGAACCTTGTCTTGAATACAGCCCCACAAAAAGGAGTCATATGTGTTCAGGTCTGGAGAACATGGTGGCCAATTGAAGCCCATGCCATTAACCTCTGGGTTCCCCAGAGCCAGAATGCGGTCCCCAGAGTGCTCCTCCAGGATATCAAACACTCTCCTGCTTTGATGGGGTCGAGCTTGTCTTACATGAATCACATCTGGTTGAAATGAGGGTCAATTTGGATAATGGGGATGAAATCATCTTCCAAAACCTTCACGTACCATTCAGTTGTCACCGTGCCGTCAAGGAATATCACACCAGGTATTCCATAACTGGACACTGAATGCCACACAGTCACACATTAAGGGTGAAGAGACTTATTTATTATAAAATGTGGATTCTCAGTCCCCTAAATGCGCCAATTTTGCTTATTGACGAACCCATCCAAATAAAAGTGAGCTTCATCGCTAAACCAAACCAAACATGCACGAACTAATTCCCATCATGCCCTGTGGCCAACCTTGCAGTTTGAACATGCACAGACAGAACCTACTCTCATCACTGAAGGCATTCCACTCTCCAGTCAACTGTTTCGCAGCACCAGGATAGCCATGCTTGATGGCCTTGTGGTGTCAGTGGTAGCCTAGGCAGAGTCACATGTGATCTTAATCCTGCTACAAGCAGACGGTTTCCAATGGTCCCTGATGACAATGAAAGTTCAATATGTAGCTGGATTTCCTCCATGGATAATTTTTTCTCAGCCACCACTGCTGGCACAATGTGTCAATCTTGACGTGTGTCTGTACTATACCGACAAAAGAACCTGATCTATAGGTGTGAGAACATTCCGCAGACCACTGTTGAAAGCAGTGACACACTGCCAATACAATGTGCCCAACGTGTGTGTGAGTGTGACAAATGAATCACTAACAGTACAGCCCCTCACTATGCACACTGGTGCTACAGAACGCATTCCTTGAGGGCATTGCATCTTTTTATGGTAGTGTATTTATGTGCTTAGTAATTTATTTTTGGGTATCTATGCAAGATGATGAGAGTTGTGTATAATAAATTTCATATTAAATTAACAATTGTGACCTATAGTCATCTATTCTACAGGTTTAGTAGCAGTATCTTGTTTCTGGTACTTGTTTGCCCTTAACTGTAGTAATTAGCACAAATATTTTCACATTTCATTGCTCTCTGACCACTCAAGGGTGTAAAATGTGTTAGATTTTGTTGAACACATTCAAAATCTGGATGTCTCATGCAATTGTAGTTTACTTAGTGACTGTATCTTGTCTCACAAATACACCTCTTATTATTCAATGGATTCTACTCTATATGGTATCATATATTTTGGATTTTATCTGTTGTTGTTGATGCTATTGCAGACTTTCATTTTTTTTCCAGTTTCTCTATGTGAGTTTTTGTATTCAGGATAATGTTGGCACAAAAATTCATTGATTTTAATTAGAATGGAACCTCATTGTAGTTGTTCTTTTCTAGCTTGTAACAAGTTGGTAGAAATATGTATATTGTTGAAAGCTACCTTGACTATTATTGAGCAACTGGAAGATTCTAGAAGTGGGTGTTTTGGTACAGCATCCCGAAAAAATGCATGTCACATTGCACCTCAAGTAGTATCTACTCCCACAGATGCTGTACCTTCCTTCAGAAAAGTTTGGCTTTGAAACTACATACCCACTTGATTATAAGTTGTGTACCAGTGACAGAACTAGATTCCCTGTGCTGGAGAATCTAGTGGAAGGCACATGGTACTAAACTTTGCCCCATTATCTAGTGTTGTGAAGTGGGTCTGAAAATGACAGGAAAACTGAACCAAGCCAACAAGTTGCCCTGTTTGGGAATCCTGCAACATTCTGGATTACTATTATGTAAATTGAAGGAGGAGTGCGGAGAAAGGAAAGAAAAGGGAAGGAACTCATGTTATCAGCTGCATCAGGACTTAATGTGTAGTCAGTGACACTGAATAAAAAAATGTGCCAGGCCAGTATTCGAAACTGGGATCTCCTGCTTACTAGGCTGCTGCATTACCACTGCACCATCCAGACATAGTGTTTATCACAGTTGTGCGGACTGTCTCAGTATGCCCCTTGGCCAACACACGTTCCCGTCTAGTGCCACTTATCCACAGACTCTATCCATATTCTTCATGCTTCTTACTCCAAGATTCCCCCAAGAGGTCGAACATGATTGTGCATTCATGGCTGCGGATTCTGCATGATGTTTGTTCTTTTGGGGATGTTCAAAAGAACAGACATCACACATTCATATCCTGGATAGCATGGAAGTAAGTGCGTAATCTGAGGGATCTGTTGACCATTGACAGTCCCATCATGTGGTGAGTAATGCTATATCTTAGATAATGGCTGCAAAGGATGGCAAGGAGAAGCATATGCACTTAATGTGCTGATGAGGACATTCCAGCAACTATATACTGTACTGGTTCCAGTGAGTTGCAAATTGGGGAACAAGTTGGAACAAACAACATCTGCTGCTTGGGTTCTGAAGTTTTTACATGATTCCTTGTCACGACTGACAGAGTAAGTATGGCTAAAGAACATACAGTTATTATTTTGGTAATATTTAGCATTAATGAAAAATCCTTATGACCTGTGGCTAAAGTCAATGATTTCCTTTTGAGTTTGTACATTTTAACTTATTCTGTTTATCATTTATGACACTATTTTTTGTTTGGTATGTTTACCACATCTCTTTTTACATTGCAATATAAAATAAAATCATGCTACACTTCTGATTGGTACTGCCTTGTGGCCATTTCCATTTCCTATTTCACTCAGTGATGCCACTGTCCTATTGTGATTTCATTTTATGGGATGATAGTTTATGTAATTGACACACATCTTTATTTATATGACTGTAAGTTGTGGCAGGTGAGATTGCTCTTTACCTTATGTTTGTAATATGCTTCTAAGTCATTCCTGTTGCTGTATCCCGATACAGTGAGCATGTATAATTAAACAGCATGCACTTCCGTAACTGGTCTAAACAGACTGCCTCACATCAGCACAGATGGAGCAGCAAGTGCTGCACCTTATGCAGAGCAGGTGTATGTAAGCTGGCATTCTTAGCCCCTCAGCCACTCTGCCGGCCGATGTGGCCGAGCGGTTCTAGGCACTTCAGTCTGGAACCACGTGACCGCTACGGTCGCAGGTTCGAATCCTGCCTCGGGCATGGATGTGTGTGATGTCCTTAGGTTAGTGAAGTTTAAGTAGTTCTAAGTTCTAGGGGACTAATGACCTCTGATGTTAAGTCCCATAGTGCTCAGAGCCATTTGAACCAACCTCAGCCACTCTGTTGTTTGCGACACTTAATGTTGTGTTTGTACTGTTTATTACATCATACATGTGAAAGCTAATTAAAAGTTGGTTAGTGACAAATATGATATTGTGTTTGTGCAACATTACAATATTTTTGGCGATGAGTGTGGTATTCTACTCTATGCGTTTCATTTGGCAATTCACTATGGCCAGTGTCAGTAGACGAAATTCTTGAATCTCTCATGGATCAGCAGTGGGCTCTCACCAACCAGTGGCAGGCTCTCTCTGTAATACTAGACAGTCTGGCACCATCATTGCTACAACTGCTACCATTTTCTCCATATAATGATACTACAGAAGATTGGGACACATATGAAAAATGCCTTCGGCATAATTTCCAAGCTCAAGTTTTTGGTGTCTCTGACCCAGTACTGTGTAATGTTTTCTTTTTGTCATGGATTTATCCTTGTGTTTATCTCTTTTTGCATCTGTTTGCTCCTCCGCAGGAACTTGCCAGTCTCTCTTTTGGTGAACTGCATTAGTTTCTCTCTAACTATCACTGCAAATGTACTCATGTTACAGCAGGCCGTGCTGAGTTCTACCATTTTCAAAAATGGCCACAACAGTCATACAGAACATGGATAGTGGTACTTCATGGGCTTAGCTGTGACTGTCAGTTTGTTACTGACACTCACAGTGGCTCATGTGCTGATTTGATTGTTTGTGCTGCTATAATATGCTTGGCCTGTGATAGAGAAGTTTGAGAATGTGCCTTTCAATGTGAAAATCCCCCTCTCACAGAGGTTTTGCACATTTCCCAGTCTTTTAAAGTATTTAGGGAATCAGAAAATCAAATTGAAGCTTGATATGAAGTAGCCACTGTTGCTTCTCCTTGTCAGGCACTGTCAGTTAGCTCACAGGGAGGGAGAGGGTGTCACAGCTGTGAGCCATGCAACTGCGGCCTCCGCATCGCATGAGGTGATGCCATGCTAAATAAGAACAGCAGTCCACATCACAACAGCAGCAGGAAGTGCCTCTCCCATCATACCTTATTGCTTTGTTCAAAACAAGTGGACAGTATACCCAAAGCGACGTGCAACCATTTAAAAAAATAAAGGGACATATTGTGTCTGTGTGCATCTGTCAGACCCATTCATCAGAAATGAACATGGATATGAACAATGTTTCCCAAGTGATGAAAGCCCCAGACAAACTTTACATTGAAATACATATTATTGGAAAAACGTTAAAAATGCAAGTGGACACGAGTGTAACAGTGACTTTGTTAAATTCTCAAAACCGTGTGGATTTTAGATAACCAGCATTGTCTCCTGCCTCTTGTCATTTAAAAAGTTATAACAAACAACCAGCATCCATATTGGGACAGTTTGCTACTCCCATAGTGTATGGAGCAGTGGTTTGGCCTTTGACTTTTCTAGTGGCAGATAATGGCAATACCGAAAACTTCTTTGGGTTGGAGGCCTTCAAAATTTTTGGGTTCCTTATTCTGATGACATGTATTTGGTATCAGACCAAGTTCTGAACCAACAACTGGATGTGCTCTGCTCAGAATTTTTCTTGCTGTTTTTGGAAGGTGTAGTAGGGTGTGCTACCAATTTCATGGGCCACCTCACAAGGAACCCTACAACATGCCCCAGATTTTTTGTGCCTGCTCAATCCTGCTTGCTTCATGCGAGCAAGTCAAAGATGAACTCAGTTGAATTATATCCTTGGGTGTTGTCACACCTGCCTCCTCTAGTGAACAGTCTACTCTGTTGGTAACTGTCACAATACATAATGGCAATTTTCGGCTCTGTGGTTATTTTAAAAAGTCTGTAAATTCGCGGCCTATTATTGATACCTGTTCCTTGCCCCATCAGCATGAACTCTCAGCTTGGCTTTCCTGGGGCCAGTATTTTTCCAAAATAGAATTGTTGGAGGCCTACTTGCAACTGCCTCTGCACGATGATTCCAAACATATCCTCATAGTGAATACCCCCTTCAGTTTATACTGATACCAGAACTGATATTCAATGTAGCTAGTGCCCCTGGTATTTTCCAATGACTTTTGGAGCAACTCATCACTTCCGTGCCAGCCTGCATGTTGTCTCTGGTTCCTCAACAGATGATCCCTTGCAGGAACTTCATGCCTTGTTCACCATACTGTAGGCCACCAGTTTGAAATGTAACTTGGAAAAATCACAAATTTTTCAGCCATCTTTTGTCTCTCTCAGTTTTGAATTCTCATGTCCTGGTGTCAGGTCTTTATGCCAGCATGTTAATGCAGTTACAGCTTTACCACATCCTATGAATGTCAATGAGTTGCAATCTTTCCATGGAAAGATAACGTACTGCCATAAATTTCTTCGTGATGCAACCACAATGATTCAGCCACTTCATGCTCACTTACGTAAAGGTGTTACTTTTCATTTGTCACCTGCCTGCAAGCAGCTTTTACCACACTGAGGTCAAAATTACACTCAACTTTCCTATGCTTACCTTCCAACTGGGCCAACACCTTGTTTTGGTCACAGATGTCTCCCAGTATGGCCTTGCGACCATTCTGGGGCACAAGTACACAGATGTTCCAAACGCTCTATTGCATATTCTTCCAAACCTCTGAATCAGGCGCAACTGTGCTGCCCACAGACAGAAAAAGAAGCCCTTCCTGTTGCGTATGCACACAAAAAAAATTTCATGTTTTCCTTTACAGTTCTAAATTTCATTTGATTATAGATCATAAACTTCTGATTTCTCTTTTCCATCCTTCAGCATCTTGACCAGACAAAGCGACCCATTGTCTGCAATGTTGGGCTCTGTTTTTGTCATGCTATAACTATGAGATTCATTTCCAACCTACAGAACAACACGCTAATGTGGATGCTCTTTCGTGCTTGCAATTGGCCCTGATTCGGTAGTTGATCAGGATGAATTGTTGTGTTACTATTTAGATGTTGAAGCCCAAAACACTGTAGATAATTATTCCATTACCAGGTCCCACATTTTGGTGGCTATCATGACCAATCCTGTCATGCTTCACGATGTCCAATTTCTCCAAAATGTTTGGCCAGACAAACAGCCAGGCCAGGCATCAGATACCTTGCATGATTATTATGCTCTCTGCCACCATTTCTCCATTCTTGATAATGTGTACTGTTGGTTATCAAAGAGTTGGTGCCCAATGTTGTGATCCTGTCTGTGTTGTGGTGGGATGCCATGTGCCATCTCCACCTGGACCATTGGGGTGTTTCTCATATGAAATTGCTGGCCCACTGCCATGTGTTTTGACTGGGTATTGACAATGAGGTCACCCGTGTTGTGTCAGCCTACCCACAGGATGCCATCCATTAGGCGGCACCACAGGTCTCTCTTTCCCTGAGACCTGCCCCCCAGCACCCCTGGGAGCATATTTATGTTGATTTTGTGGTGTCACCACCAGACACCACACTTGCTAGGTGGTAGCCTTTAAATCGGCCGCAGTCCGTTAGTATACGTCGGACATGCGTGTCGCCACTATCAGTGATTGCAGACCGAGCGCTGTCACACGGCAGGTCTAGAGAGACTTCCTAGCACTCACCCCAGTTGTACAACCGACTTTGCTAGCTATGGTTCACTGACAAAATACGCTCTCATTTGCCGAGACGATAGTTAGCATAACCTTCAGCTACGTCATTTGCTACGACCTAGCAAGGCACCATTACCAGTTACTATTGATACTGAATCAATGTAATGTCAAGAGCGACGTTCACCATTAATGGATTAAAGTTAAGTATTCCACCAGCTACGTCCGTTTTTTCTAAATTCGAATTTCCTTGTCCTGTTCCAGACCACACGCCAGCCTGCTTAAGCTAAAATGCGTGCCTTTTGGCTTCCTCTAGTAACACGGTGTTGGCTCTCCTGCCAACCACAACAGATTTTACAAGTTCCTTCCTTAACTTCTTTTGGCTTGTGGTAGTTGATGTTTTCTCAAAATTTCATTATGTCGTTCATTGCCCATCCACATCCATAGCAGCTGTGGTCAAGACCCTCACAAAAATCTTTTCCTTGGATGGATTACCATATGCACTTGTGAAGGACAATGACCCACAATTTGTCTCTCAGGATTTTGAAGATTTTTGCACAAAGAGTGGCATCCTGCATGTTATGACCCCTCAGTTTCAATCAAATTCAAATGGTGAAGTGGAGCAGCTGATCCATACTCTCAAAACTCAGATGAAAAAATACATGATGCTATCTTGTTTTGAGGAAGCACTTGATAGGTTCCTGAGCTCATATAGACGCCCGGCTGTCTGCTAGTGACCACTTCGTAGTGGTTCCATCTGGGCTTCACTGTCTGGGCATGCGGGTTTGGCCAGTACCATACGTGGATACCTGCGACCATCCATCCCAATTGAGGCCACCACCACTGCATCATGTGCACATCTCATGGCTTGGTGTCATGACACTATGACCAGCTGCTACCTCGCATGACTGACCAAGTGCTGGAGAGACCGCCACCACTACAGCTCCCTCCACAGTCCACACCAGCCCCCTTAACACAGTCCATGCCCCCTCCTACTCCTGTGCTGTCTTCATTCTGGGTGCCACCACTTCTGGGCAGGGTGGTTAGTGCTGCGCTGCCTCCAGCTCCTGTCCCTCCTGCCATCTCCATTGCGACTGCTGCCTTTGTTATCTCTGATGTCTCTGTTGCTGAGTGCCTATCCGAAGGTGGACATGGATCCATTATGATCTCTTGTGGCAGAATGGACCCCACACCTGTCCATGCCAGTGCCATTTCAGATCACATTTTCCAGTGACAGCATGACATCCGCTCCAGCAGCCACCCCCTTCCAATTCGGTAGTTGATCAGGATGAATTGTTGTGTTACTATTTAGATGTTGAAGCCCAAAACACTGTAGATAATTATTCCATTACCAGGTCCCACATTTTGGTGGCTATCATGACCAATCCTGTCATGCTTCACGATGTCCAATTTCTCCAAAATGTTTGGCCAGACAAACAGCCAGGCCAGGCATCAGATACCTTGCATGATTATTATGCTCTCTGCCACCATTTCTCCATTCTTGATAATGTGTACTGTTGGTTATCAAAGAGTTGGTGCCCAATGTTGTGATCCTGTCTGTGTTGTGGTGGGATGCCATGTGCCATCTCCACCTGGACCATTGGGGTGTTTCTCATATGAAATTGCTGGCCCACTGCCATGTGTTTTGACTGGGTATTGACAATGAGGTCACCCGTGTTGTGTCAGCCTACCCACAGGATGCCATCCATTAGGCGGCACCACAGGTCTCTCTTTCCCTGAGACCTGCCCCCCAGCACCCCTGGGAGCATATTTATGTTGATTTTGTGGTGTCACCACCAGACACCACACTTGCTAGGTGGTAGCCTTTAAATCGGCCGCAGTCCGTTAGTATACGTCGGACATGCGTGTCGCCACTATCAGTGATTGCAGACCGAGCGCTGTCACACGGCAGGTCTAGAGAGACTTCCTAGCACTCACCCCAGTTGTACAACCGACTTTGCTAGCTATGGTTCACTGACAAAATACGCTCTCATTTGCCGAGACGATAGTTAGCATAACCTTCAGCTACGTCATTTGCTACGACCTAGCAAGGCACCATTACCAGTTACTATTGATACTGAATCAATGTAATGTCAAGAGCGACGTTCACCATTAATGGATTAAAGTTAAGTATTCCACCAGCTACGTCCGTTTTTTCTAAATTCGAATTTCCTTGTCCTGTTCCAGACCACACGCCAGCCTGCTTAAGCTAAAATGCGTGCCTTTTGGCTTCCTCTAGTAACACGGTGTTGGCTCTCCTGCCAACCACAACAGATTTTACAAGTTCCTTCCTTAACTTCTTTTGGCTTGTGGTAGTTGATGTTTTCTCAAAATTTCATTATGTCGTTCATTGCCCATCCACATCCATAGCAGCTGTGGTCAAGACCCTCACAAAAATCTTTTCCTTGGATGGATTACCATATGCACTTGTGAAGGACAATGACCCACAATTTGTCTCTCAGGATTTTGAAGATTTTTGCACAAAGAGTGGCATCCTGCATGTTATGACCCCTCAGTTTCAATCAAATTCAAATGGTGAAGTGGAGCAGCTGATCCATACTCTCAAAACTCAGATGAAAAAATACATGATGCTATCTTGTTTTGAGGAAGCACTTGATAGGTTCCTGAGCTCATATAGACGCCCGGCTGTCTGCTAGTGACCACTTCGTAGTGGTTCCATCTGGGCTTCACTGTCTGGGCATGCGGGTTTGGCCAGTACCATACGTGGATACCTGCGACCATCCATCCCAATTGAGGCCACCACCACTGCATCATGTGCACATCTCATGGCTTGGTGTCATGACACTATGACCAGCTGCTACCTCGCATGACTGACCAAGTGCTGGAGAGACCGCCACCACTACAGCTCCCTCCACAGTCCACACCAGCCCCCTTAACACAGTCCATGCCCCCTCCTACTCCTGTGCTGTCTTCATTCTGGGTGCCACCACTTCTGGGCAGGGTGGTTAGTGCTGCGCTGCCTCCAGCTCCTGTCCCTCCTGCCATCTCCATTGCGACTGCTGCCTTTGTTATCTCTGATGTCTCTGTTGCTGAGTGCCTATCCGAAGGTGGACATGGATCCATTATGATCTCTTGTGGCAGAATGGACCCCACACCTGTCCATGCCAGTGCCATTTCAGATCACATTTTCCAGTGACAGCATGACATCCGCTCCAGCAGCCACCCCCTTCCAATGACGAAATGAACATTTTTGCGGTGAACAATTTTCCCCAAGAGGAGGAGTTATTTAACCCTATACAGTGAGTACACATAATTAAAGAGAGCATTCCTCTGTATCTGACCTAAAGAGACTGCCTCATGTCAGCACAGACAGTGCAGTTTATGGGACTTAAATGAATTATTTCACTGTCAGATTGGGTCTCTATGTTGTGTGTGTGTGTGTGTGTGTGTGTGTGTGTGTGTGTGTGTGTGTGTGTGTGTGTGTGCGTGTGTGCGTGTGTGTGTGTGTGTGTGTGTGTGTGTGTGTGTGTGGTGTTTATTACATCATCCAGTGTATCAGTATTTTCCTGTATGTGGAAGTGAATTAAAAGTTGGTTGGTGGGAATTCTGATATTGTGTTTGTGCAATGCTACAATACCGTTTTTATTTATTGCAGTATATCAATATAGCTATACCACATTACATGATAAATAAAATCTGAGCAATCTAGACAGAAAACTCTCTTTGAAGCTATAACTAAGTATGACAGAGCTGTAGAAACATTTGTCACAAAGATACAAAGGGCTACAAAAGCAAGCTGGTAAATCTACAGATTTCTGGAAGACTGATAAGGAGGAACTTGCCTCATTTCCCAGACAGAAGCTAGAATAATTTAGTATAGTTAATGAACATGTTGAGGAACTGTGGCTCAAGTTCAAACAAATAGTTGATTAAGCATTAGAAAAATATGCAGTAGCAGAACAATTAAAGATATAATAGCATATGAACAGTATTAGGAAATTTCTTACAAATATACTGGTTACTAAAGCAATGCATTATTTCACAAAGGTATACAAACAATATTAGGAAGCTATTTGACAGATAGTTTACACTACTCAAAAGGAAAAAACCAAAGCATAAACTCACAGGTAGGGTGATGTTAATTGAAATATGTTATTGTGAGAGAAATATACAATGCATTCTCAGCTATTGTGGCAAAATATTATTGCTGAATCTCTTGCAATACCCAAGAAATTTTTTCTCTGTGTTAAAAGCATCATTGGTACAAAATTTCAGCCCAGATTTCTAATGACAAATCATGGACCAAAATAGATATTGGCAAAATGCAGGCCCAAATGCTGAATTCTATCATCAAATGATAACTGGTAAAGGAAAATCAAGGGAGGTCATCACACCCATGTTCTACACTGCTGTAAAGATGTGAGGCATAATAATCAGTACTAGCAGTGTTAAAAAGGAATGAATATTGCAGGAATTCAGGAATATCGCAGGGATTGACAGAATCCCTGTCAGATTCTGTGCAGAGTTTGCTAGTCAGTTAGCTCCACTCTTGAACATGATTTACGGAAGATACTCTGTGTATGTAATGTTACTTAACTACAAGATTTGTGTGAAGTCACCTTCAGCCTCAAATGATAATATAATGGATGATGGTAGGAATTTTCACTGAACAAGTCAACACTCCCAGTATTTAATGACAGCCAATATACATTTATTTTAACAACTACTCAGAAATGATGATCAACTTGCAGTTTTAAATTGTCCAATACTTGTCAAAAGAAAAAAAAGGGGGGCATTTCAGTTACATACTTAGATTGATGCGGAGACTAATGTAGTTCCATGAGTGGCATTACCAACACACATTCTTCACATTCCTACATCTACCACTACATGATTACTCTGCAATTCACAGTTAAGTTCCTGGCAGAGGGTTCATCAAACCATGTTCAAGCTATTTCTCTACTGTTCCACTCTCAAACAGTGCACAGGAAAAACGAACACTTAAATCTTTCTGTGCGAGCTCTTATTTCTCGTATTTCATTATGATGATTATTTCTCCCTATGTAGGTGGCCGCCAACAAAGTGTTTTCACACTTTGAGGAAAAAGTTGGTGATTTAAATTTCATGAGATGATTGTGCCGCAAAGAAAAGCCCCTTTGTTTCAATGTTTGCTACTCCAATTTAAATATCATATCCATGGCACTCTCTCCCCTATTTCATGATAGTACAAAATGAGGTGCTATTCTTTGAACTTTTTGTATGTCCTCTGCCAGTCCCATCTAATGCAGATCCCACACTGCACAGCAATGCTCCAGATGAGGGCAGACAAGCATAGTGTAATGTTAATAACAATTCTGTTCTTTTATAGCATGTGCTGTATCGTATTGTGTGTATGACTTTGTCTATTGCTGTAATGGCTTCAAGACAATAAAATTATTATTATTATGTATGCAGTCTCTTTAGCAGACCTGCTGCAGTTTCCAAGTGTTCTGCCAATAAATTGCAGTTTTTGGTTTGATTTCCCCATAATATTATCTATGTGATGATTCCAATTTAAGATATTTGTAACTGCAATTCCTGCATATTTAGTTGAACTAACAACCTTTAGATTTCTGTGTTTTATCCTGTAACTGAAATTTAGTGGACTCCTGTTAGTACTCATGTGGATGACTTCACACTTTTAATTATTTAGAGTCAATTGACACTTTCTGCACAATACAGATATCTTGTCAAAATTGTTTTGCAATTTGTCTTGATCATCTGATGAATTTAGAATACGGTAAATTACAGCATCATTTGCAAACAACCTACGAGGGCTGCTCAGATTGTCTCCTGAATCATTTATGTAGATCAGGAACAGCAAATGTATGTATCACTTCCTTAAGGAATGCCAGATATTACTTCTGTTTTGCTCAATGATATCCCATCAATTATCATGAACTGTGACAGGAAATCATAAATCTAGTCACACAAGTGAGATGATATGCCATAGAAACACAATCTGATTAGAAGTCATTTGTGATTAATAGTGTAAGAGTCTTCTGGAGATCTAAAAATATGGAATCAATTTGACATTCCCTCTCAATAGCACTCATTACTTCATGAGGATAAAGAGGTATTTGTGTTTCACAAGAATGATATTTTCTGAACCCATGATGACTGCTTGTCAATAAATCATTTTCTTCGAGGTAACTCAAATGTTCAAATGCAATGTATGTTACAAAATCCTACCTCAAACTGACATTAGCAATATGGGCGTGTAATTCAGTAGATTACTCTTATTTCTGTTGTTGGGTATTGGTGTGACTTTTGCATCTTTAGGTTCAGATCTTTTGACGAGCAACCAGTAGTATAGGATTGCTAAATATGGAGCTATTGTAACAGCAAACTCTGAAAGGAACCTAACTGGTATACAATCTGAACCAGAGACCTTGTCTTTATTAAGTGATTTAAGCTGCTTTACTACACAAAAGGTATTTATTTCTAAGTCACTCATGTTGGCAGTTGTTTGTGATTTGAATTCTGGAATATTTACTTTGTCTTCTTTGGTGAACAAATTTCAGAAAATACTATGTCTTAGTGGCACTGTCATAAGTAATATTGACATTGTTATTATGCAGTGAAGGTATTGATTTTGTCTTGCAGCTGGTGTACTTTATGTATGGCCAGAACCTCTTTGGGTTTTCTACCAGATTTCAAGACAGAGGTTCATTGTTGAAACTATTAAAAGCACCTCGCATTGAAGTTCATGTTAAATTTTGAGCTTCTATAAAATTTTTTTTTTTTTTTTTTTTTTTTTTTTTTTTTTTTTTTTTTTTTTTTTTTTTTTTTTCAACAGTGCTTTGACATGTTTTGTGTGCCATGGAGGATCAGTACTACTTCTTACTTTATTTGGCATACATCCCTCAATTGCCAACAACACTATTCCTTCAAATTTAAACCACATCTGGTAACCACTTACATAGTCAGACTGGAAGAAGTAGAGACTACCACTTAGGAAAGCATCAAGCAAATCTTTATCTGCTTTTTTAAAAAGATGTATTTTATGTTTATTTTTTGTGGGTTCTGATGTTATGGTACTTACTCTCACTACAACCATCCTGTGGTCACTATTCCCTGCATCCCCCAAATGGGATAGCGCAGCGGTTATCACACTGGACTGGCATTCAGAAGGATAACAGTTAAACCTATGTCCAGCCATCCTGATTTAGGTTTTCCATGATTTCCCCAAATTGCTTAAGACCAATGCTGGGATGGTTCTTTCTCCATACTTCCATGTTCTGAGGTTGTGTTCCGTCTCTAATGACCTCACTCTCAATGGACATTGTAATGTAGTGGACTACTGAAACTACTGATACCACCGGCTGGCGAGGTGTGCGGTGCTGTCAATCAACTTGAAGGAGCAAGTGAACTTTAACTATGTAAACACAAACTGAAATATCATTATTTTGTTACAAAACTGTTAATATGAGGACAATCATGAGGTATATTGCCACAGAACTATATTATAAACACTTTTCATTTTTCATACTATTTTTTTTATATATGTATACATGTGATGTGTAAAATATCGATATACAAACAAGGTTGGCAGTACTACACAGTTTGTAAGCTCTGTGAGCAGGAGCCAGTTGTTGGCGGGTGTAGAGACAATGGGCAGTTGGTGTTGAGACGTCTTGTAATACGCTTGCTTTGAGAAGGTCAAGGATAGAGGGAACAAAATGATGTATTGGAAAAGTTGTTACATTGAAAATTATTGAATATCGTCATGATCAGCATTTATCAAATAAAAGTTGGAAGTTTAAATATGTGTCAGTTCTTACGCAGCAGAATACACACTCTGGACCTCAAATTGATTTAACAAACAGCGGATGGCGAGATTCATCACTGGACCACTGGCGTGCAACAATGACCAATAAAGGTAAGAAAGTTATATTACTCTAAATTCAAATTGAGATGATACCTTTCTTTCTCCATGTCTTCAACCCTGTATGTACTCTGTTGTTAGAGTGAACAGCGAGACGGGGACTTGTGGTCGACTAGGCACACCAGGGAGACAACACAGGTTTAAAATGATAATTTGTCGCTTAATATACTACTACTGATAATAATTAATATTTGTACCCTGGAGAAATAGGTGCATTACAACATGAAACACTAATCTCATCCTACAATCCTTGCACCCATTATGATGCTCTTTTCTTGCTCAGAATTGTACGTTACAAGAGGTAAAGTATGGTTTCAGTACCATTTACACTTCGAGTGGGCTCCTGAACTGATTGTTCAAAACAATTTTTTGAGAATGCATTCAGAACTATTTCATGTGACATTATATGCCTACTACAGATTTTAATATATTGAGGGTAGATTGAAGTCACCACCAGCTATAATGGTATGAGTGGGATACCTATTTAAAATGAGATATGTTTCCTTCAAACTGTTCAGCAAACAAATCATCTGAATTGAATTGGTAAAAGGAACCAATTACTAATTTATTTCAGTTTTCAAGTATAACCTGTAGCCATACTAACTCATAGGAACTATCTACTTCAATTTCACTACAAGGTAAACTACTTCTGACAACGACAAACACTCCACCACCAACTATCCTTTCTGAACACATTAGGTCCTTTGTAAAAATTTCAGCTCAACTTATTTCTGGCTTTAGCCAGTTTTCTATACCCATAACTATTTGAGCTTCACTGCTTTCTGTTAGCACTTGGAGCTCTGGTTGTTTCCCAACACATCTAATACAGTTCACAACTACAATACCAATTATTGCTAGGTCTACCTTCCTGAGTTTGTCTTGCACACTTTTAGACTGACACTATTTCTGTAGTTTCCCAAGACCATCTAACCTAAAAAAACTGCCCAGTTCCCTCTATACAGCCCCACTACCCTTATAGTCACTTCATGGGTGTAATATATCCGTGACTTATTAAGCAGAACCCAGAAATCCACCACCCTATGGTGCAAGTCAAGGAATCTGCAGCCTACAAGGTTTGTAGAATCTTCTGAGCCTCTGATTCAGAATCTCCACTCAGATCTGTACCAAGGACCACAGTGGGTTCTGTTGATGGTGTTACAGATGGTGAGCACTGGCTTCATCTCACAAATAAGACTGGCAGTCTTTACCACATAAGCTAGCTGTTTGAAAGTAGAGAGGTACTCTACCAATCCAAGGCGACACACATTGTCAGTTCTGACATGAGTCACCCTGTGCTCTTCATGGCATATAGAAGCAGCCTTTTCACATCTGGAATGACTCCCACTGATATGCACACATAAGCTGACTAGATTCCTTCCCCTCCTTGGCATCCAAATCCCTTATGGGACTCATTATGCATCTAACATTGGAGCTCCCAATTACCAGTAATCCCGCCCTCTGTGAATACCCAGACCTTACGGGTCAAGAGGCTTCCTCTGGAACAGGGTAAGTCAATGCATCTGGTTCAGGTACTTCATCAACCACATGTAGCACCTGAAACCTGTCTATCAGACAAACTGCGGAGGCATTCTGATCAGCCTACTGGAAAGTCTTTCACTGTCTGCCACTTGACCACAAGTGAGGTGTCAACTTCAGATCGGGCAGTACCTGGGATGGTCACAGTAGTGGACCAGTCGGGAGACACGTGGGATGTGCTGGATGTCCCGTGGATCCCCACATCTGGTCCCCCACAACTTTTTTTTTTTTACATGTGACGAGGGCCTCCCATTGGGTAGACCGCTCGCCTGGTGCAAGTCTTTCAATTTGATGCTACTTTGGCGACTTGCACGTCGATGGGGATGAAATGATGAGGATTAGGATAACACAACACCCAGTCCCTGAGCAGAGAAATCTCCGACCCAGCCGGGAATCAAACCCGGGCCCTTAGGATTGACAGTCTGTCACGCTGACCACTCAGCAACCGGGGGCGGACATCCCCCACAGTAACCCCCAGTGACAACAGCCTCAAGCTATGTGACTGAAGCCAATGCTGCCTGGAGCTGTGCACCTACCCTCATTGTAATTGACTACCTGAGCCCAATTAGCAGTGACTACCTCATCATGAATAACTGCAACATTCTTCACCAGACCTATTTATGGACTCACATAGCAAACTTTCTACAAGTTATCTATAAAATTTTACACCACAACTCAGTTACACTTCCAATAATAACAGAAATTACAGGCAACATCTACACACATTCAGGAAAAAGTTACTTTGCTTAGCTATTGCATCAATATTTTTTAATCAGCTCTTGTAACTGTTTCTTTTTTTATAGGTGGCTTTTTAGAAATGCAAATTTCTCCTATGTTTTATATTCAAGACTGCCAATATTGTTTCAGAAACTAAATCTTATACTTCAGGTATTTCATTCATTAACATACTTTTTCCAATAATGATTTACATTTTTAGTAATCCAAAAATCAGAGATTCAGAATTACAATAATGTATTTTTTAAGAACCAAGTTTTACAGGCTGTACAACAACAATTTTGAATAGTAACATTTCCAAAACAACAGAATTCTGAAAGAAGATAAAATGCTCATAATACAGACAAAAACAGGTCTTTAGAATGAGGTATATTAATTCTGCAACAGACACTTATTGGCAGGGGTCCAAATTTTGACTGAACAAAGTGCTATTGAATCTTAAATAATGAACATTTATTTCAGTATTATTTATACTGAATGTTTTTATTGTGTTAAATAACAAAATTTAAGTTATTTTTAAACAGTAAGGATTAGGAAAATATATCTTGTAAAAGTATTTTGGAATTTGAGGTCACAAATATACATGGGATGTGTCAGGAAATATTTCAGTAGTTGGTAGGCTTAGTATGGACTACTTAAAATAAAATAGGCCATATAATGAGTCTCTAATTTTATTCATTTCAGAGATACAGATGATTAAAAAGGTAAGTTTTCATTTCATGTGTGGGCACAAAAGCTGCTAAGGGTTAAAATTTTTTTTTTTTTTTTTTTTTTTTTTTTTTTTTTTTTTTTTTTTTTTTTTTTTTTACATTGCGAAATTGTGCTTGAGTTTACACAATTGAATTTTTGAACTGTGATTGTGATTCTGATATGTTGACCAGTTCTACTGTATTGTTTAAGCATGCAGCATATAAATACAAATGCTGACTATTCTGATATGGTGTTTGCGTATGTCTTTTGTACTGGAAATTCTACTACTGCTTGCAGAGAATACAGTAGATCAGGGGTGCTCAACCCATCGATCGTGATCAGCCAGTTAACTGCCATGGCTTTATGAGATGACCTCCCAAATCCTTTGTCTGAAATCTGTTTAAATGAGCTATTTTTGTAAAATACCAGTTTGTTGCCAAAGACTGTTTCATACTCTTATTTTTGTAAAATACCAGTTTGTTGCCAAAGACTGTTTCACACTCTATTTGCAGGCAGTAAATCTGATAACACTATTTCTGCTTCTTTCATCTCCATTGTCATTGCACCATCTTTAATGCTCACATCTTTCCTCCTACATGGTGAGGTAACGTGTTTGTGAAAAATAAGTCCAACACATGAAAACATACCACTCCCATGGTGAGTGGGAAGAACAGCTTTTTGTTGCAATACATAAAGGTATGTGCATATGTTTTATGTGTATTTCTACTTTAGTCATACCTAAAAAAGGTCACTATTGAATACAATTTTAGAAAAGTTCACAAAGGCATTGAATCAGAAGCATCTGTTGATAGTTAGATGACGAGGGAGAAATTTTCTAACCTTAAAAGTAATTTACAGTCACAGCAGCCATTTCTTGTTAAGTGCACACAAAAATGTTTTTCTTCAAACATAGCATCATTTCACGTATCAGAAGTACTGATGAAACATGAAAAAACATTTTATGATTGCACTTATATTAAGGAGTGCTTTTTGGAGGCTAGTGAGTCTTTATTTTCCACATTTAAAAACAAGTGAGGGATAACATCAGCCATCAGAGACATGCCTCTGTCAAGAACTATTATGACAAGAAAACTTGAATTAATGGCAGAGAATATAAAAGTCCAACTGATAACAGGTTTCAATCCTGCTTGTATTTCTCAATGCAGTTAGGTGAGTGAGTAAAGGGAATCGATACACCTTAAGTTATGATTTTTGTAAGATTGATATTTTCAGATTTTGGTGTAACAGAAGACTTGTTTACAACTTTGACCTTGAAAGACACCACACAAGGAGAATATGTTTACAATGCATTCAGATCTCTCATTCCAGAATACAATTTCATGATTCAGAAACTTGTATCTATTATTGCTGACAGAGCAACTTGCATGGTAGGCAAACACGAAGGACTTTTTTCCATATGTGCAAATGTTGAATCATTCCTTGTGTTGTGAATAAGCAAGTGCTTTATGGACATATTTTGAAAGTGGTACCATGTTGTGAGTATTGCCACAAAAACTGTGAATTCAGAATCACTACAGAGAAGAAAGTTTGGAGTGCAATTAGAAGAACTCAGTAGCCAGTATGGAGACCTGCTATTGCACACCACAGTTTGATAGCTGAGTAGAGGCATGGTTCTAAGCAGATTTAGAGAACTTCTGCCAGTGATAAAATCTTTTATGTCTCAAAGAGACGAAGATTACTCACATCTGTATGATTTGAGTTGGTTTTTGCATTTGGCATTTGTAACTGATACGGCAGTTAAACTAAATGAGTGAAACAAAGAACTTGAATGGAAAAACCAAACTGTCATAACTTTTATGTCTTCTATTAAGTGTTTCTTGCAAAAACTTGACCTTCGGATAGCACAGTTACAGAAATTAAATGTGAAACACTTTCCTCAAATTCAGTTGAACTATTGAATCAGCAAGCATCATTGGACCAAGAAGCTGCAAAGAAGTATAAAGCCAAAATGACAGCCTTGAAGACAAAATTTGAAAACCGATTTTCAGATTTCAAGGCAGTGTAACCTGTTCTAGCTTACATGGCTCAACCCTTCAAAAAGTTGGATGTGAAAAGTATTTTAAGTAAAATGAGTACTCTTTGCTCTTGTAGTAAGACTAATCTTGATGAGGAAATAACTGAATTTCAAAATAACATTTCTTTAAAGTAATAATACAATAAAGATAACTTTTGGATATTAGTGAGTGTAAAAACCTACCTTAACATTGTAAAAGTGGCATCATATGTTTTATTATTTTTTGGATCAACTTCTATGAGGCAGCTTTTTTGACAATCAACATAGTGAAATCAAACTTTGAAATGAACCAACTAAATCTCATCTCTCAGACTGTGTAAGGTTGGCTCTGACAAATTATTTAGCAGATTATAATAAACTTACCAACAATATGTAAAGCCAAGTATCTAGCTAAACCTTTTTCAACATTTATGATGGTGTACATTTTAATTTTTTTCATATATGTAATGTCTCAAAAACTGGGTAGTAGGCCCACAACTTTTGATGGAGAGAATGGTACCTTTTACATATTTTGTGTAATTAAAATTGTTAATTTTGGCAATGGTGTTGTTTTGTGCTTAAATCTTTATGAATTTTTAAGTCAGTAGATTTCTAAATGGACCAGATTGCATGTAGTAGATCTCAAGCCTTAAAAATTGAACATCCATGCAGTAGATGATTTCCTAACTGCAGAGTGCGAGATTAAAGAGTGTTTACATATGTTTTTACTACACAGTGTGAGACATGTGCAGTGCGTAGCAGTCATTTCTCAGCTGAACATGCAAGCTGAATAGAGCATAAATAAAAAGAAGACATATTCAGTTTGTAGAATGTAATCCTTGAACAAGCACACACAAAATTCTGTTTGTATACATGTTTCACATACAAGAAAGTGGCAGACATTATATATGCATGGCCTCTATCCTTTTTGTTGATAGTGAATTAGAAACTTTCAAAAAGGATATGAAGGTAGACAACTGAAACCTGTTCTTTGGCCAGTCACAAATTGCAAAGTAATCTCATTAGTCATGTTTAATGATGAAGCCACTTTTGCTGTGTTGGTATCAACAACATTCATAACTCGCATTGGTGGTTTGATGAAAACCCATATGCCTTTTTTGGAGACATATTTTCAAGAACACTTCACTATAAATTTGTGATGTGCTATGGTGGAGGATCAGGTGATTGGACCTGTTGGGTTCCAGAATCATGTTTCAGGGTCTCATTATCTAGACTTTCTTGAAAACTAGCTTCCTGCGTTACTGGAAGAGATTGCTTTGTCTTCAAGGTTGGGTATGTTCTTCCAGCAAAATGGGGCCCCTGCTCATTCTAGTTTTCAGTGGACACATCATCTAAACCTAAAATTCTCATGAAGATGGATCAGCAGAAATGGTAACATTTCTTAGCTACCATCATCTCCAGGCTTTATGCCTCCAAATTTTTGCCTATGGAGGTGGGTGAAAGGCAAAGTCTACATAGAAAAAGTAAAAAGTAGTATCAAATTGATTATTCAGGTAATTTATAGTGCTGTACTCATGAAAGAATGCCAAGATGACTGCAGGAGAGCGTCAGGTGGTGCTCTCAAGTCAATTCAAAAGTTTGTTGAAGTTGTAGGTGGAATTTATGAAAATCAACTTTGAAATTTATTATTTAGCCTTGCTAACACTTCTTCAAGTATTTATTTATGTTACATTCTAACAGCTTTATCTCTGTAACCAATAAGACATGGACACGTGTTATACAGAATGTTTTATTTGAATTAGCCTATACTACTACCGCCTCAAGAACATATACATCTTGTAGCTAAAGGAACCTCTTACAGTGATGCTGCGAACTTGTTTTCAAGAAAGTCTAGATAAAGGAACCTTAGAAGACAATTCGGTAACACAGCTGTTCCAGTCATCTGACTGTCTGTCATACAACACCACACATACACAGTGAAGCATTCTTGAAATTGTGTCTCCCCAATGCATGGGGGATTCTGTCACACCATCAGTGTGAGTTACCAGTGTTGTTGGCAACATCATGACTGAAAGTTGCTTTACCAGTAATCAGTATTACTGGGATTACTCAATTATTTGTAGTTAGCCAACAATAAAATTCCAGTCATCTACTTTCAACATCTTTTTGAAGGTGTTAAATTTGCTGTGAATGGTAAGGATAGAGGCCACATTAACATAATGTCCACCATATGCTTGTATGTTAAATACCAATATGAACAGAAATTCCGTATTTGCTTGTTGTAGGACTTCATTCAACAGACTGAATATTATCTTCTACTTCATATGCAGTCTGTTCATTTGCATGTTCAGTTGAGACATGACTGCTAGGCATTGCACCAGTCTCACACAGTGTTGTAAAAATACAAGTAACTGTTAAGATCCTTGAGAGAACCAACCATGATAAAACTATTCCATCTGTTATGCAAGAAATAGGAAGAGGTAATACATCCTCAGACTTTAAGAAGAATGTAATAATCCCACTTCCACAGAAAGCATGTGCTGACAGGTGCAAATGTTACTGAACTGTTAATTTAATAAGTCATGGTGGCAATAGTATGTAGTAGCAGAAGACAGTACCATAGGTAACCTAAAATGTATACACATAACACATAAATTCATAAATGTCTTATTAATTTACATAAATCCACCTGATGATGGAAGTTTAAACCACTGCAATGCATAGTGGAAGTAAATAAACTGTGAATAGTAACAGTAAACTTGTGCTTTCAGTTAATATTATTGATAGTCACAGTAAACCCTACCTTGAAATATTTGCGTGTAAAGTCAAGACTGAAACTTATCTATTAAAACTTGAGAATTTATTTACATAACTTTCTTTTACATATTTATACAATAACATTTATTATTTGTTTAGTGTTTCTGGCAACTTGAAAGTGAAGGCTAAATCATTTGTAAGTCCCTATTTTGCCGTCACTGGAGTGAAGTTGCACTGACAGGTAGAAAAGACAACACACTGTAGACTCACACAGTTACAATTCTGTAGTCAGAGGACACTGTCCAGTACCTGCAGCCAGCTCATTTCCTCCACTTACACTAAGGAGGACAGTTCTATGAGTTCCATTTTGAAGACTACATCCTGACTTAGCAATCTTTTATTTATGGAGAACTAGAACAGTCAAATGAGTGTCTGTATAAATACTTTCAGTCATAGTGGAAATAAGCTGCATGACTGAGGTGACACCAAATACTCGATTTCAAAATAATGTAAGTTGTACTAATAGTGCCAGTTGCAAGAACCTGCATATAGATGTAAACACTGAAACTGCAGAGAAACATGAAATGAAGAATACTGCACAAGGTGAATTCATAACCCAAGTAAATAAGTTTCAGAAATATGGTAAACTTACATGAACAGCTGTTTATTATGACAGTCATGGATGCAGCCTTGCAGAAATCTTGTTGTTGTTGTTGAGGTCTTCAGTCCTGAGACTGGTTTGATGCAGCTCTCCACACTACTCTATCCTGTGCAAGCTTCTTCATCTCCCAGTACCTACTGCAGCCTACATCCTTCTGAATCTGCTTAGTGTATTCATCTCTTGGTCTCCCTCTACGATTTTTACCCTCCACGCTGCCATCCAATACTAAATTGGTGATCCCTCGATGTCTCAGAACATGTCCTACCAACCGATCCCTTCTTCTAGTCAAGTTGCGCCACAAGCTCCTCTTCTCCCCAATTCTATTAAGTACCTCCTCATTAGTTATGTGATCTACCCATCTAATCTTCAGCATTCTTCTGTAGCACCACATTTCGAAAGCTTCTCATTTAAGCTATTTATCGTCCACGTTTCACTTCCATACATGGCTACACTCCATACGTATACTTTCAGAAACAACTTCCTGACACTTAAATCTATACTCGATGTTAACAAATTTCTCTTCTTCAGAAACACTTTCCTTGCCATTGCCAGTCTACATTTTATATCCTCTCTACTTTGACCATCATCAGTTATTTTGCTCCCCAAATAGCAAAACTCTTTTACTACTTTAAGTGTCTCATTTCCTAATCTAATTCCCGCAGCATCACCCGACGTAATTTGACTACATTCCATTATCCTCGTTTTTGTTTATGTTCATCTTATATCCTCCTTTCAAGACACTGTCCTTGCTGTTCAGCTGCTCTTCCAAGTCCTTTGCTGTCTCTGACAGAATTACAATGTCATCGGCGAACCTTAAAGTTTTTATTTCTTCTCCATGGATTTTAATACCTACTCTGAATTTTTCTTTTGTTTCCTTTACTGCTTGCTCAATATACAGATTGAACAACATCAGGGAGAGGCTACAACCCTATCTCACTCCCTTTCCAACCACTGCTTCCCTTTCATGTCCCTCGACTCAGTATTGCCTCACGTGTTCCCATATTTCTACGGAATCCAAACTGATCTTCCCCAGGGTCGACTTCTACCAGTTTTTCCATTCATCTGTAAAGAATTCGCATTAGTATTTTGCAGCCGTGACTTATTAAACTGATAGTTCAGTAATTTTCACATCTGTCAATGACTGCTTTATTTGGGATTGGAATTATTATATTCATCTTGAAGTCTGAGGGTATTTCACCTGTCTCATACATTTTGCTCACCAGATGGTAGAGCTTTGTCTGGACTGGCTCTTCCAAGGCTGTCAGTAGTTCTAATGGAATGTTGTCTACTCCCGGGACCTTGTTTCGACTTAGGTCTTTCAGTGCTATATCAAACTCTTCACGCAGTATCCTATCTCCCATTTCAGCTTCATCTACATCCTCTTCCATGTCTATAACATTGCCCTCAAGTACATCTCCCTTGTATAGACCCTCTATATACTCCTTCCACCTTTCTGCTTTCCCTTCTTTGCTTAGAACTGGGTTTCCATCTGAGCTCTTGATGTTCATACAAGTGGTTCTCTTATCTCCAAAGGTCTCTTTAATTTTCCTGTAGGCAGTATCTATCTTACCCCTAGTGAAGAAAAACCTCTACATCCTTACATTTGTCGTCTAGCCATGCCTGCTTAGCCATTTTGCACTTCCTGTCGATCTCATTTTTGAGATGTTTGTATTCCTTCTTGCCTGCTTCATTTACTATATTTTTATATTTTCACCTTTCATCAATTTAGTTCAATATTTCTTCTGTTACCCAAGGATTTCTACTAGCCCTCATCTTTTTACCTACTTCATCCTTTGCTGCCTTCACTACTTCATCCCTCAAAGCTACCCATGCTTCTTCTACTGTATTTCTTTCCCCCATTCTTGTCAATTGTTCCCTTATGCTCTCCCTGAAACTCTGTACAACCTCTGGTTTAGTCAGTTTATCCAGGTCCCATCTCCTTAAATTTCCACCTTTTTGCAGTTTCTTCAATTTTAATCTACAGTTCATAACCAATAGATTGTGGTCAGAGTCCACATCGGCCCCTGGAAATGTCTTACAGTTTAAAACCTGGTTCCTAAATCTCTGTCTTACCATTATATAATCTATCTGAAACCTGTCAGTATCTCCAGGCTTCTTCCATGTATACAACCTTCTTTTATGATTCTTGAACCAAGTGTTAGCTATGATTAAGTTGTGCTCTGTGCAAAATTCCACCAGGTGGCTTCCTCTTTCATTTCTTATCCCCAATCCATATTCACCTACTACTGAATTCCAGTCACCCATGACTATTAAATTTTCATCTCCCTTCACTATCTGAATAATTTCTTTTATTTCATCATACATTTCTTCAATTTCTTCGTCATCTGCAGAGCTAGTTGGCATATAGACTTGTACTACTGTCGTAGGTGTGGGCTTCATGTCTATCTTGGCCACAACAATGTGTTCGCTGTGCTGTTTGTAGTAGCTTACCCACATTCCTATTGTTTTATTCATTATTAAACCTACTCCTGCATTACCCCTATTTGATTTTGTATTTATAACCTTGTATTCACCTGACCAAAAGTCTCATTCCTCCTGCTTCCGAACTTCACTAATTCCCACTATATCCAACTTTAACCTATCCATTTCCCTTTTTAAATTTTCTAAACTACCTGCCCGATTAAGGGATCTGACATTCCACGCTCCAATCCGTAGAACACCAGTTTTCTTTCTCCTGATAACAACATCCTCCTGAGTAGTCCCTGCCCAGAGATCTGAATGGGGGACTATTTTACCTCCGGAATATTTTACCCAAGAGGATGCCATCATCATTTATCCATACAGTAAAGCTGCATGCCATCGGGAAAAATTACAGCCGTAGTTTCCTCTTGCTTTCAGCCGTTCGCAGTACCAGCACAGCAAGGCCGTTTTGGTTAGTGTTACAAGGCCAGATCAGTCAATCATCCAGACTGTTGCCCCTGCAACTAGTGAAAAGGCTGCTGCCCCTCTTCAGGAACCACACGTTTGTCTGGCCTCTCAACAGTTACCCCTCTGTTGTGGTTGCACCTACGGTACGGCTATCTGTATCGCCGAGGCATGCAAGCCTCCCCACCACCGGCAAGGTCTATGGTTCATGGTTGGGGGGGGGGGGGGGGCAGAAATCTTATGTAAATGAATTCATTGTGTAAGCATGTGGCTATGTTAAGTCCTGTGACACCCATACATGAAGTTGTCAAAACCATTGAGGAGGACACCGTTTGTAGCAAAAATAGAAGTATTGTGTCGATTGGTGGTGCAAATGATGTTTATAGCAATGAATTGGTGAGTGCAGTCCATAACCTAAGGCAAGTTCTTCATTGTGCAATAAAGGACATCATAATTGTAACTTGAATACCACACAGACACAATCTCATGCCTACATCCTGTGTAAATTTTGAAATGAAAAAGGCAAACAGGCAGTTCCATAAGATCTTCAAAAGGTTCTCAAATGCACATTTTCTTAGTGTAGATGTTCTCTAAAGATGCAACTATACAAAACTAGGGCCATATCTGAACAGAAGTGGCAAAAGACAACTACATCCTCATCACTCAACTACCATTCTAAAAGCTATGAAACAGAAAATGCAATCCCAGCTGACATGATGACAGAAAATAAAATAGCAGAAATATTTAGTCTACATGCAGCAGTGAAACTGGCAGAAACTACAATAACAGAAGGAGCATTGATCCCAATCTCTACAGAAGGACAAGTGTCAACAGTAACTACAGTTTTCTTTCTCCTGATAACAACATCCTCCTGAGTAGTCCCTGCCCAGAGATCCGAATGGGGGACTATTTTACCTCCGGAATATTTTACCCAAGAGGATGCCATCATCATTTATCCGTACAGTAAAGCTGCATGCCCTCAGGAAAAATTACAGCCATAGTTTCCTCTTGCTTTCAGCCGTTCGCAGTACCAGCACAGCAAGGCCGTTTTGGTTAGTGTTACAAGGCCAGATCAGTCAATCATCCAGACTGTTGCCCCTGCAACTACTGAAAAGGCTGCTGCCCCTCTTCAGGAACCACACGTTTGTCTGGCCTCTCAACAGTTACCCCTCTGTTGTGGTTGCACCTACGGTACGGCTATCTGTATCGCCGAGGCATGCAAGCCTCCCCACCACCGGCAAGGTCTATGGTTCATGGTTGGGGGGGGGGGGGGGGGGGCAGAAATCTTATGTAAATGAATTCATTGTGTAAGCATGTGGCTATGTTAAGTCCTGTGACACCCATACATGAAGTTGTCAAAACCATTGAGGAGGACACCGTTTGTAGCAAAAATAGAAGTATTGTGTCGATTGGTGGTGCAAATGATGTTTATAGCAATGAATTGGTGAGTGCAGTCCATAACCTAAGGCAAGTTCTTCATTGTGCAATAAAGGACATCATAATTGTAACTTGAATACCACACAGACACAATCTCATGCCTACATCCTGTGTAAATTTTGAAATGAAAAAGGCAAACAGGCAGTTCCATAAGATCTTCAAAAGGTTCTCAAATGCACATTTTCTTAGTGTAGATGTTCTCTAAAGATGCAACTATACAAAACTAGGGCCATATCTGAACAGAAGTGGCAAAAGACAACTACATCCTCATCACTCAACTACCATTCTAAAAGCTATGAAACAGAAAATGCAATCCCAGCTGACATGATGACAGAAAATAAAATAGCAGAAATATTTAGTCTACATGCAGCAGTGAAACTGGCAGAAACTACAATAACAGAAGGAGCATTGATCCCAATCTCTACAGAAGGACAAGTGTCAACAGTAACTACAGTTTTCTTTCTCCTGATAACAACATCCTCCTGAGTAGTCCCTGCCCAGAGATCCGAATGGGGGACTATTTTACCTCCGGAATATTTTACCCAAGAGGATGCCATCATCATTTATCCGTACAGTAAAGCTGCATGCCCTCAGGAAAAATTACAGCCATAGTTTCCTCTTGCTTTCAGCCGTTCGCAGTACCAGCACAGCAAGGCCGTTTTGGTTAGTGTTACAAGGCCAGATCAGTCAATCATCCAGACTGTTGCCCCTGCAACTACTGAAAAGGCTGCTGCCCCTCTTCAGGAACCACACGTTTGTCTGGCCTCTCAACAGTTACCCCTCTGTTGTGGTTGCACCTACGGTACGGCTATCTGTATCGCCGAGGCATGCAAGCCTCCCCACCACTGGCAAGGTCTATGGTTCATGGTTGGGGGGGGGGGGGGGGGGCAGAAATCTTATGTAAATGAATTCATTGTGTAAGCATGTGGCTATGTTAAGTCCTGTGACACCCATACATGAAGTTGTCAAAACCATTGAGGAGGACACCGTTTGTAGCAAAAATAGAAGTATTGTGTCGATTGGTGGTGCAAATGATGTTTATAGCAATGAATTGGTGAGTGCAGTCCATAACCTAAGGCAAGTTCTTCATTGTGCAATAAAGGACATCATAATTGTAACTTGAATACCACACAGACACAATCTCATGCCTACATCCTGTGTAAATTTTGAAATGAAAAAGGCAAACAGGCAGTTCCATAAGATCTTCAAAAGGTTCTCAAATGCACATTTTCTTAGTGTAGATGTTCTCTAAAGATGCAACTATACAAAACTAGGGCCATATCTGAACAGAAGTGGCAAAAGACAACTACATCCTCATCACTCAACTACCATTCTAAAAGCTATGAAACAGAAAATGCAATCCCAGCTGACATGATGACAGAAAATAAAATAGCAGAAATATTTAGTCTACATGCAGCAGTGAAACTGGCAGAAACTACAATAACAGAAGGAGCATTGATCCCAATCTCTACAGAAGGACAAGTGTCAACAGTAACTACAGTTTTCTTTCTCCTGATAACAACATCCTCCTGAGTAGTCCCTGCCCAGAGATCCGAATGGGGGACTATTTTACCTCCGGAATATTTTACCCAAGAGGATGCCATCATCATTTATCCGTACAGTAAAGCTGCATGCCCTCAGGAAAAATTACAGCCATAGTTTCCTCTTGCTTTCAGCCGTTCGCAGTACCAGCACAGCAAGGCCGTTTTGGTTAGTGTTACAAGGCCAGATCAGTCAATCATCCAGACTGTTGCCCCTGCAACTACTGAAAAGGCTGCTGCCCCTCTTCAGGAACCACACGTTTGTCTGGCCTCTCAACAGTTACCCCTCTGTTGTGGTTGCACCTACGGTACGGCTATCTGTATCGCCGAGGCATGCAAGCCTCCCCACCACCGGCAAGGTCTATGGTTCATGGTTGGGGGGGGGGGGGGGGGCAGAAATCTTATGTAAATGAATTCATTGTGTAAGCATGTGGCTATGTTAAGTCCTGTGACACCCATACATGAAGTTGTCAAAACCATTGAGGAGGACACCGTTTGTAGCAAAAATAGAAGTATTGTGTCGATTGGTGGTGCAAATGATGTTTATAGCAATGAATTGGTGAGTGCAGTCCATAACCTAAGGCAAGTTCTTCATTGTGCAATAAAGGACATCATAATTGTAACTTGAATACCACACAGACACAATCTCATGCCTACATCCTGTGTAAATTTTGAAATGAAAAAGGCAAACAGGCAGTTCCATAAGATCTTCAAAAGGTTCTCAAATGCACATTTTCTTAGTGTAGATGTTCTCTAAAGATGCAACTATACAAAACTAGGGCCATATCTGAACAGAAGTGGCAAAAGACAACTACATCCTCATCACTCAACTACCATTCTAAAAGCTATGAAACAGAAAATGCAATCCCAGCTGACATGATGACAGAAAATAAAATAGCAGAAATATTTAGTCTACATGCAGCAGTGAAACTGGCAGAAACTACAATAACAGAAGGAGCATTGATCCCAATCTCTACAGAAGGACAAGTGTCAACAGTAACTACAGTTTTCTTTCTCCTGATAACAACATCCTCCTGAGTAGTCCCTGCCCAGAGATCCGAATGGGGGACTATTTTACCTCCGGAATATTTTACCCAAGAGGATGCCATCATCATTTATCCGTACAGTAAAGCTGCATGCCCTCAGGAAAAATTACAGCCATAGTTTCCTCTTGCTTTCAGCCGTTCGCAGTACCAGCACAGCAAGGCCGTTTTGGTTAGTGTTACAAGGCCAGATCAGTCAATCATCCAGACTGTTGCCCCTGCAACTACTGAAAAGGCTGCTGCCCCTCTTCAGGAACCACACGTTTGTCTGGCCTCTCAACAGTTACCCCTCTGTTGTGGTTGCACCTACGGTACGGCTATCTGTATCGCCGAGGCATGCAAGCCTCCCCACCACTGGCAAGGTCTATGGTTCATGGTTGGGGGGGGGGGCAGAAATCTTATGTAAATGAATTCATTGTGTAAGCATGTGGCTATGTTAAGTCCTGTGACACCCATACATGAAGTTGTCAAAACCATTGAGGAGGACACCGTTTGTAGCAAAAATAGAAGTATTGTGTCGATTGGTGGTGCAAATGATGTTTATAGCAATGAATTGGTGAGTGCAGTCCATAACCTAAGGCAAGTTCTTCATTGTGCAATAAAGGACATCATAATTGTAACTTGAATACCACACAGACACAATCTCATGCCTACATCCTGTGTAAATTTTGAAATGAAAAAGGCAAACAGGCAGTTCCATAAGATCTTCAAAAGGTTCTCAAATGCACATTTTCTTAGTGTAGATGTTCTCTAAAGATGCAACTATACAAAACTAGGGCCATATCTGAACAGAAGTGGCAAAAGACAACTACATCCTCATCACTCAACTACCATTCTAAAAGCTATGAAACAGAAAATGCAATCCCAGCTGACATGATGACAGAAAATAAAATAGCAGAAATATTTAGTCTACATGCAGCAGTGAAACTGGCAGAAACTACAATAACAGAAGGAGCATTGATCCCAATCTCTACAGAAGGACAAGTGTCAACAGTAACTACAGTTTTCTTTCTCCTGATAACAACATCCTCCTGAGTAGTCCCTGCCCAGAGATCCGAATGGGGGACTATTTTACCTCCGGAATATTTTACCCAAGAGGATGCCATCATCATTTATCCGTACAGTAAAGCTGCATGCCCTCAGGAAAAATTACAGCCATAGTTTCCTCTTGCTTTCAGCCGTTCGCAGTACCAGCACAGCAAGGCCGTTTTGGTTAGTGTTACAAGGCCAGATCAGTCAATCATCCAGACTGTTGCCCCTGCAACTACTGAAAAGGCTGCTGCCCCTCTTCAGGAACCACACGTTTGTCTGGCCTCTCAACAGTTACCCCTCTGTTGTGGTTGCACCTACGGTACGGCTATCTGTATCGCCGAGGCATGCAAGCCTCCCCACCACTGGCAAGGTCTATGGTTCATGGTTGGGGGGGGGGGGGGGGCAGAAATCTTATGTAAATGAATTCATTGTGTAAGCATGTGGCTATGTTAAGTCCTGTGACACCCATACATGAAGTTGTCAAAACCATTGAGGAGGACACCGTTTGTAGCAAAAATAGAAGTATTGTGTCGATTGATGGTGCAAATGATGTTTATAGCAATGAATTGGTGAGTGCAGTCCATAACCTAAGGCAAGTTCTTCATTGTGCAATAAAGGACATCATAATTGTAACTTGAATACCACACAGACACAATCTCATGCCTACATCCTGTGTAAATTTTGAAATGAAAAAGGCAAACAGGCAGTTCCATAAGATCTTCAAAAGGTTCTCAAATGCACATTTTCTTAGTGTAGATGTTCTCTAAAGATGCAACTATACAAAACTAGGGCCATATCTGAACAGAAGTGGCAAAAGACAACTACATCCTCATCACTCAACTACCATTCTAAAAGCTATGAAACAGAAAATGCAATCCCAGCTGACATGATGACAGAAAATAAAATAGCAGAAATATTTAGTCTACATGCAGCAGTGAAACTGGCAGAAACTACAATAACAGAAGGAGCATTGATCCCAATCTCTACAGAAGGACAAGTGTCAACAGTAACTACAAAAGCTATAATTTCAGCATCACCTACAGCAATACCAGTACCAGCAAAACGAGAGATGTTTAAAGCAGAAGAAACAGGGTGAAATAATGTGTGCAGGGGGAAAATAGTGCCATGCCAGTTTGAATGATTTTTTAGTCAGAGGCAGATGGAAGGGGAAACATACAAGATAAGTGGTACATGTGAAAATAGTACATTAAATAACATAACAATGTAAATGTAGATATAATGAGACATTTAATGCAATTGACAGAAAAATAGCTGATAAGGGTTCTAAAATTAAAGTACTTCACCAAAATGTGCAATATGATTCAATAAATAAGATGAAACTGATGAATTATTAGCTACTGAAATACTAAATATTTTTATTATGGCAGAGTATGGGATAAAGGAAAATGTAATCATGCCATATAATCTAAAAGGATATAAAAATGGCACATTATTGTACAAGTTAACACAAAAGTGGTGGTGTGACTATATGTGTTGATGCTAATGTAACTGACTGTACTGTATATCATGTACCTAACCATGCAGGAGTAGTAATTGAAGCAGTGGCCATTCAAATATGGCTCCCAGGAAAAAAAATGTCTTGTGCTGGGTATATACCATTCACCAAGCTCAAGAGTGGATAGCTTCCTATTAGAATTTCAGATATTACTAGGCAGACTCTTCAGAGAATTCACTTTTTTAATGATACCAGATGACTTTAATATTAATACAGTGAAACATAATGTTTGTTCAAGACGTTTCATTGATATCTTAAGCTAATTTAACTTTCTGACTCACATAAAGAACCAAGTGAGATTTACATATATAGTAGACACTAGCACAGATCATGTAAGATTAGATTAGATTTAGATTAGATTTACTTTCATTCCAATTGATCCGTAGTGAGGAGGTCCTCCAGGATGTAGAACATGTTAGAAAAACAACAATACATGGCAAATATTTACAACTCAAACAAATAAGCTAATGTACCATTCCACAGGTCCCAAGTGGCATGGTCATTATTTTTTAATGAACGCTATATGAAAGAATCATTTTACAAATACTAATGCACTCAATTTAAAATAAGAAAGTTTTTTATTTATTTATAAAGTAATAAATGTGTAATACAACTACTAAATACTTATTTACAATAAACACATTACTGAACTGAACTGGTGCAGAAGTTATATATATAGACACACACACAAATCAGTTGGTTCTACTGAGAAATTCATCAATGGAGTAGAAGGGGTTGGCCACCAATAAATCCATTAGGCTTCTTTTAAACTGAATTTCATTGGTTCTTAAGCTTTTTATGGCTGCTGGCATGTTATTGAAAATGTGTGTTTCTGAATAATGCACACCTTTTTGTGCAAGGCTAAGTGACTTTAAATCCTTGTGAAGATTATTCTTATTTCTAGTATTGATTCCATGAATCGAGCTGTTGGTTTGAAAAAGTGATATATTTTTAATGACAAATTTCATTAAGGAATAAATATATTGGGAAGCAGTAGTTAGTATCCCTAGTTCCCTAAACAGGCTTCTGCAGGATGTTCTTGAGTTCACACCACATATAACTCTTACTGCAGATTTTTGTGCCCGGAAAACTTTAGCTTGGCTTGATGAATTGCCCCAAAAAATAATCCCATACGACATTATGGAATGAAAGAAAGCATAGTATGCCAGCTTTTTCATTTTTGTATCCCCTATGTTCGACACAATTCACATTGCAAACAGAGATTTGTTAAGATGCTTCAGCAGTTATGTGGTGTGCTCCTCCCAGTTGAATTTATTATAAAGCTGTAATCCCAATAATTTAACACTGTCCACTTCTTCCATCTGCTTGTCATCGTATGTTAGGCATATACTCGTGGGACACCCCTTACAAGTTCTGAACTGCATGTAGTGTGTTGTTTCAAAGTTTAGTGACAAAGAATTGGCTAGGAACCAGTGATTAATGTCCACAAATATTTTATTAGCTGACTTTTCTAAGACTATACCTGATTTTCTATTTATTGCAATGTTTGTATCATCGGCAAAGAAAATGAACTTGGCTTCTGGTAATGTTACTGATGAAAGGTTATTGATATAGACAAGAAAAAGTAAGGGCCCTAAAATAGAACCTTGTGGGACCCCACATGTAATTAGTTCCCAGTTGGATGATGCCTGATAGCTTGATACATGTCTCTTTCCTAATAACACCCTTTTTTTCCTGCCAGAGATATAACATTTGAACAATTCTGCAACATTTCCTGTTACACTATATTATTCCAATTTACTTAAAAGGATATTGTGATCTACACAGTCAAATGCCTTTGACAGATCACAAAATATACCAGTTGCCTGCAATTTTTTGTCTAATGAATTAAGCACATTTTCACTGTAAGTGTAGATAGCCTTCTCAATATCAGAACCCTTTAGAAATCCAAACTGTGACTTTGACAGTATGTTATTTGAGATAAGATGGTTATAAAGCTGATTGTACATTACTTTTTCTAAAATTTTTGAGAATGCTGGCATAAGTGAAATTGGATGGAAATTTGATGCTATTTCTTTGTCTCCCTTCTTAAACAGTGGCTTAGCTTCAGCATATTTCAACCATTCAGGAAATATTCCACCAATAAATGACTGGATACATAGATAGCTTAATATGTTACTTAACTCAGAATTACATTCTTTATTTAACTTTGTTGATATTTCATCATACCCACTAGATGTTTTTGATTTTAAAGATTTTATGATGGATATTATTTCTGCTGGGGTAGTGAGGGTCAAATTCATATTATGGAAGTTACTTGAAATGTCTGGTTTGAGGTATTCCATAGCAGCATCTACAGAACCTGACAACGCCATCTTGTCAGTAACAGTTATGAAATGTTTGTTAAAAAGTTCTGCAACACTATACATGTCTGTCACCAATTGTAACTTCCTCAAATGTCTCCAAAACTGTATGGGCACACATGAAGACAAGCAGAAAAGTGACAAAAGTACCAGCTCATGTTAATATCACACTTACAGAGGAAGAAATATGGCTAAATGATCCGTATGGAGTATCAGTAGATTAGATTAGACATACTTTTCGTTACAATTGGTCCATAGTGAGGATATTCTCTGGGATGTCAGAAAACAAAAATACATAATAGATTTTTACAAAATAAGAAAAGACATGCTAATGTACCTTTAACAGATCGCAAGTGAAAGTGCTCTTGTGGATGTGGAACCATTAAAAAAAGACCCCTTAAGCTTATTTACATGTAAAAGGGTAAAAAACTAGTCACTAAATATTAAATACTCACTACACTTAGCTGCACATGATAATTCTTATGCTATTGTAGTCATGCATCATCAATAAAATAAAATAAAAACATTTTACAGGACTTATTTACAGTGATCATAGTACTGCACAAAATGTGTACAGAAATAATATTGTACACAATATTCACATTATGTGAAATTGTTAATACTATACATGCATCCGGTGATTCCTCTAAGAAATTCATCAGTTGAATAGAAGGAGTTTGCTACCAATAAATTCTGTAGACTCTTCTCAGAGTGAACTTTATTATTAGTTAAACATTTATGGCTACTGGCATGTTATTGAAAATGTGTATTACTCTATAGTGGGCACCTTTCTGAACCAAAGAAAGTGACTTAAAGTCTTTGTGGAAGTTATTCTTATTTCTAGTATTAAATCCATGAACTGAGATGTTGGTTTGAAAAAAAAAAATATATTTTTAATGAAAAATTTCAATAAAGAATAAATACATGGAGGATCAGTATCCCAAATTCCTTAAACAGCCATCTGCAGGACATTCTTGAATTCTCATCATTATATATATTGCAGACTTTTGGTCTCAGAAAACTTAAGCTTGACTTGATGAATTGCCCCAGAAAATAAACCTGTATGACATAATGGAATAAAAATAAGCATAGTACATTAGCTTTTATATTTTTATATCACCTACATCTGTCAACATTTGGATAGCAAACTGAGATTTATTTAGGTTCTGCAGCAGTTCTGTGGTATGCTCCTCCCAGTTAAATTTATTAGCAAGCTGTAATCCCAAGAATTCTTCTATCTGCTTGTTGTCATATTTGAGGTATATACTAGCAGGAAAGCTTTTATAAATTCTGAACTGCATATAGTATGTTTCTCCAAGGTTTAGTGACAGAGAATGGGTGAAACCATTTACTAATGTCCTTGAAAATTTCATTAGCCAACCTTTCTAGGGTTATACTTGATATACTATTTGTTGCAATGTTTGTATCATCTGCAAACAAAATGAACTTGGCACCTGGTAGTGTTACTGATGAAATGTCATTGACATACTCAAGAAAAGTAAGGGCCCTAAGATGGAACCCCAGGGGACACCACATGTTATTGGTTCCCAGTTGGATGATGCTTGATAGCTTAATATAACGTCCATTACCTATTGACAACATTTGTTTTCTGTCAGAGATATAGGATTTGAACCATTTTGCGGCATTTCCTGTTACACTGTAATATTCTAGTTTATTTAAAAGCATATTATGATTTACAAGGTCAAATGCCTTTGACAGCTCACAAAATGTACCAACAGCCTGTAATTTATTGTCTAATGAATTAAGTACATTATTACTTTATGTGTAGATAGCCTTCTCAGTATTGGGACACTCTAGAAATCTGGGTTTGATTTGGATAATATTTTATTTTTAGTCAGATCTCTATTCTATTCTCCCCAGAGTAGGAATGTGTTCCAGGCTGAAGAGGTACACAACAAACACCATGAGGCCACAACCACACAGGCACAGTCACTCACCTGGTGCCTCTTAGCTCCAAGCAACAGCCTCCAGGTGGTGTTCACAAATTTGGATCAGTTTCTGCCTCAGCACTACACTATCAGTGTGTTACACTCACCCACTGATAGTGTTGCCAGCCACCAAAGGGAGTGCTTTCAACCAGAGACTACCTTGCTTCCACCTAGTATTGGGCAGTGATGGAAATCCTTCTGCTGACAGGCAGAAAAGACAGTGCACTATGGACACACAAAAAGTTCCAATCCTGCAGTTACATGACATAATCTGGCACCTGCAGCCAGCTCAATCAGCTCAATCACCAGGTCCAGATGGAATCCCAGTTCGATTTTATAAAGAGTACTCTATGACACTGGCCTCTTACCTCAACTGCAATTGTTGTGACACCAGTATATACAAAGGGTAAAAGAATGGACCCACAAAATTACAGACCAATATTCCTAGCTTTAATTTGGTGCAGACTCCTGGAACATATTCTCAGTTCAAATATATTAAATTTTCTTGAGACTGAGAAGCTTATGTCCACGAATCAGCATGGTTTTAGAAAGTATCTCTTGTGTGAATCTCAGCTTGCCCTTTTTTCACATGATATTCTGCGAACAATGGATGAAGAGCAACAGGCAGATTCCATATTTCTAGATTTTCAGAAAGCATTTGATATGGTGTCTCATCCCAGGTTGTTAACAAAGGTACGAACATATGGAATAAGTCCACAGATGTGGGAGTGGCTTGAAGACTTCAGAAATAATAGAACCCAGTATGTTGTTCTCAATAGTGAGCATTCATCAGAGATGGGAGTATCGTAAGGAGTGCCACTGGGAAGTGTGGCACGACCACTGTTGTTCTCTATGGACATGTACATCAATGATTTGTAGGACAGGGTGGGCAGCAACCTGCTGTTATTTGCTGAAGATGCTGTGGTGTAATGGAAGGTGTCAAAACTGAGTGACTTTGGAATATATAAGATGAACTACACTCACACTCATAGATTAGGGATGATGCTGATGCATGGTGAAACAACACACTGGTGGGCAGTTTGCGGGTTTAAATCACCTCAGGGTATGACCATGCGTTCGTCACATGGTGGTGCTGGCAGCAGTCCACATACGCAGAGGTGTGTTGGTGCATGTCGGAGTACGGTGCAGCGAGTATGTTTGCAGACGTTTTCACATGTGCTAATGGTGACTGCGTGTTGAAAATGGCTCAAAGAAGGGGTAGAATGCTAGGGGGACTGGAGGCTGGTCAAAAACAGCAGGTCGCAGCACGGGCCCTCTGTGTGCCACAAAGTGTGATGTCAAGATTATGGTAACAGTTCCAGCAGAAAGGAATCATGTCCAGTCACTACAGTACAGGACGTCCACAGTGAACAACACCACAAGAAGACCGATATCTCACCATCAGTGCCTGCAGACAGCCATGGAGTACTGCAGGTAGCCTTGCTCGGGACCTTACCGCAGCCACTGGAACAGTTGTCTCCAGTCACACAGTCCCCAGATGACTGAACAGACATGATTTATTCACCCGGAGACCTGCAAGGTGCATTTCACTGACCCCTGGTCACAGGAGAGCCCGTAAAGCCTGGTGTCAAGAACACAGTACATGGTCATTGGAGCAGTGGTCCCAGGTTATGTTCATGGACGAGTCCAGTATAGTCTGCACAGTGATTCTCGCCGCGTTTTCATCTGGTGTGAACCAGGAACCAGATATCAACCCCTTGATGTCCGAAAGGGACCTCTATGGAGGTCGTGGTTTGATGGTGTGGGGTGGGATTATGACTGGTGCATGTACACCCCTGCATGTGTTTGACAAAGGAACTGTAACAGGTCAGGTGTATTGGGACGTCATTTTGCACCAGTATGTCTGCCTTTTCAGAGGTGCAGTGGGTCCCACCTTCCTCCTGATGGATGATAATGCATGGCCCCACTGAGCTGTCATCATGGAGGAGTACCTTGAAACAGAAGATATCAGGCAAATGGAGTGGCCTGCCTGTTCTCCAGACCTAAATCCCATCAACTACGTCTGGGATTCTCTCGTTCAACGTATCGCTGCACGTCTTCAAACCCCTACGATACTTCAGGAGCTGTGACAGGCACTGGTGCAAGAATGGGAGGCTATACCACAGCAGCTGCTCGACCACCTGATCCAGAGTATGCCAACTCGTTGTGCAGCCTGTGTATGTGTGTATGGTGATCATATCCCATATTGATGTCAGGGTACATGCGCAGGGAACAGTGACGTTTTCTAGCACATGTGTTTCGGGACGGTTTTCTCAACTTATCACCTATACTGTGGACTTACAGATCTGTATCGTGTGTGTTCCCTATGTGCCTATGCTATTAACAGCAGTTTTGTGTAGTGCCACGTTGTGTGGCACCACATTTTGTAGTTATCCTTAATTTATGAGCATGAGTGTAGATAAAATTTCCAGTTGGTCTGATGAATGGCAGCTACCTCTAAAAGTGGAAAAATGTAAGTCGATGTGGATGAGTAGGAAGGTCAAACCGGTAATTTTTGGATACTGTATTATTAGTGTCCTGCTTGACACAGTAAAGTCATTTAAATAACTAGGCATAACATTGCAAAGCAGTATGAAAAGGAATGACAATGTGAGAACTGTGGTAGAGAAGCCGAATTGTCGACTTCTGTTTACTGGAAGAATTTTAGGAAAGAGTGGTTCACCGGTAAAGGAGATTGCATATAGGATGCTAGAGTGACCTATTCTTGGGTACTGCTTGAGTGTTTGGGATCCATACTAAGTCAGATTGAAGAAAGTTGTTGAAGCAATTCAGAGGCGGGCTACTAGACTTATTGCCAGTAGGCTCGAACAACACGTAAGTGTTACTGAAATGCTTCGGGAACTATAATGAGAATCCCTGTGAGGAAGGCAACATTCTTTTCAAGAAACAGTATTGAGGAAATTTAGAGAACTGGCATTTGAAACTGACTGCCAAATGATTCTACTGCTGCCAACATACCTTGCACGTAAGGATCATGAAGATAAGATACGAGAAATTAGGGCTTGTATGGAGGCATATAGACAGTCATTTTCCCCTCCCTCTATTTGCAAGTGTAACAGGAAGGGAAATGAATAGTAGTAGTACAGGGTACCTTCTGCCACACAACATACTGTGGTTTGTGGAGTATCTATGTAGATATAGATGTATAACACAGTTCCAGCAATTATGAAGACAACATTCTGTCTTAGTAGTCATTATCTATGGAAAACTAGAGGAGTCAAATGAGTGTCTGCATAATTACTTTCAGTCATAATAACAATATCATTAGCTACCAAGAGACAGCAAAGTTATTTAGATTTAATTGTATCAGGAATAGGACATCAAGTGTCACACAGAAAACTATCAAAAGTTAAATAAAGTTTGCATAATAGCAAATGTTATTGATTATTTCTTATTGTGTTACCACATGTCTGTTCTAGTGCTACCCTGTCAAGCAAGTATATAATTTGACAGTACAGTAGTGCATCGATTATTTGAACATCAGTCAACTGAATGATGGCTTAACCAAACTCACTTACTCCATTCTGCCACCCGTGCATTGTGCTATGGACTTACCCTCTGCCTTCCTGGCTGACGTAGCTGCTCGTAAGTGGGTAGGCTCGATTAGACAGACCAACATTAAGGATTTTTTAAAGTGTTAAATCTAAACATATGAACTGTGCATTCAAACTACATAGTTATATATTACATATTTTTTGTTTAGTAGGCTATACTACATCATTCCCACTGTACTTTCCTTTTTTATAATCAAAGAGATTTATTTTATTATAAATTTATGTAGCTTTTATTGGTAAACTAGTAAATAAAATTATGTAGTTCGAGTATCTGAATAAAACAGTTTTCCGAACACCCATGGAGGTTAGATTAGATTCAGTTTTCGTTTTATAAACCCAAAAATGAGATGAATCCCATGGGTGTGGAACATATCAGAAAATATAACATAAAACATTTGAATATAATACTTACTACCCTGATCATGTGTCAGGAAATTGTCAAAATAGGTGAATACATTACAGTAAACTGAAACTGCTACTATATACAGAATTAATACACTGTCAGAATGAAACATTGTTATACACTTTTAATAAATTTATCATACACAATTCATTCCAATAATCAACACTCTAGAGTACTAGCATACAACCTGCCACCCACTTAATGAAGTATAGGAGCAAAGAAGTTTTCTGCTACTGTGGATATTCTGGCTGAATTAGTAGCAAAATTCAGTTGCAACATCCCAACATTTTGGTTCCTCTAGCACATGCTGTGGTGTGGAGATTTCAGTGCATACCAGGACTGCAGACATGAATCTTTTAACAAAAAAGAAAACCATATATTTTTATGTTTTGAGGTGATAATTAAATTTTTATGGCTATCCTCTTTGTTTATACTGGCTCATCCTGTGTTCTAGCTTTCTAGAAGCAACTACTCCACCTTTTGCTCCATTTCATAACAATGTGTTTATTTGCCTATAGGTGTCTAACTGCTTTCCATTTTACTCAAATAAATCTGACCACATTTAATCTTACTCTATCTCATTTCTTTAGAGCAAGCATAACAACCCATTGGTTAGTAGAGGAGCTGAGTCTCCAAAAGGAACATAAACAAGACAGAAAACTTTGCTAGCTTTCAGACAAATCCTTTTTTGAGCTATAGAGTGCACCTGCATTCTCTACAGCTAAAAAAAGAGATTTCACCAGTAGCTAGAAAGCTCTCAGTGTTGTTACTGTTCCTTTCAATGATTCAGTGTCTGTACTATTCAGTGAGTTGTTACTGTTACTCCTTAAATTATGTATTTTTCAATTGCGCTTTCCATTGCAATGTAATCAGTCTGTCTTTCTTTTTTAGTTATGTGTCTTAATAGATCCCATCTGAAGATCTGATTGATTTATTTGTTGCCCATCATAATGGTTTTTTAAATGAAAAAAGACGAAGAACCCAGAACCAGTTGAATGGAGGGAATAAAGTGATGAGTTGAATGCTTGAGTTGGTCCATGAGCTGCTCCTGGGTGTCTCAACTGATAAACAGTCCTGAAAACAAAAGATGGCAAAATGTGTTGAGTCCCTTTCTGGAACACTGTTTTAACAATTATGGCAATAAGGAGAAGTAAGGTAAAGGCACCAGTAGTTGACAGAACACCAGTAGTTGACACTTTCAAAAAAAGTTCTTAAATTAAGAAAATCACTTTATTCAGAGATAGAGTTTTAACTATCGTTGTATGGTGCTGCCATCTACAGTGTAATTTGATAATTGTCATATTTTTCTAGCAGCCATCTTGAAGTGGGTTCTTCTGTTTGTAACAGTGTGTTTGCTTCTGTTTGTAACAGTGTGTTTGTGTTTCTCTGCTTTCATTGATTTTCTTCTCGAAATCGATAAGGAGGTAAGTTTTTTGATGTGGCAAAGCAAAGATAAGATATTATTATTTTTTGTGTATCGTTTTTAGATGGTTCCAGTATTAAACAAAGTAAGCAAATTTGTGAAATATTTGTGAATTTACATTATGGTATGGTCAGGGGTCAGGTGTCAAGTACTGGTGCTGATATGTTCCTTTTTTTTAGTAGTTGACACATCTGTCAGCTACTGAGTCCAACAACTTTTTAATACCTTTTTCATTTCCTGTATCCTCATAAGCTTAGCTCTGTGGAGCTTGTGTTAAATTTATCGTTGCATGAATAGATCCAGTAGTTGACACCCTATGTCAACCACTAGCTCATACCATGTTAACTACTGGCATTCAAGTAATGTGAATTTCTGACATTATGTTTTATATTATTTAGGTCATTATAATGCCACCAGTAAAAGGGAAGATGCTCAGTTCTCCAGAGGAACAAATGCAGTTTGCCATTGATGCAGTACTTAATGGACTGCCTGTTTCTACAGCAGCAAAAATTTTCTCGGTTCCTCGAATTACTTTAATGTACAAAGCCAGAGGGAAGATGCCTAGAAATTGTTGCATGGGTCCTGATACAGTTCTTACCAAAGAAGAAGGGGATTTGTACTGTGGCTAAGGCCGAAATCCCCATAGCAAAACTCGAACTTCTGGACAGGGTGCAGCACATGTTTGAACAACTGAAACATAAAAATCCCTTCATTTGTAACCGCCCAGGGAAAACTTGGTACAATGCTTTTTGAAGCGCCATCCCAATATTGGGTTAGAATGTCACAAAATCTGACATCAAGCAGGGCAGGAGTAAGGCCGGAAGCTATAAGAAACTAGTTTGATGAGATAGATAAATATTTAACAGAGAACAATTTTAAGTCAATTCTTCAAAGTCCTGAAAGAGTTTTTAATTTAGATGAAACTGCTTTCTTTCTGAACCCCAAAGAAAACAAAGTGTTGCCCCTGAAAGGAGAAAAAAAATGTGTACCAGCAAGTGAGTAGTGATGAGAAAGAATGTCTAACGGTTTTGTTGACTGGAAATGCAAATTGTGATTTAGCACCTCCATTGGCAGTGTTTAAATACGCTAGAATACCACAGGAACTAGCAGAGAGTGTACCAAAACATTGGGGAATAGGTAAATCTGAAACAGGTTGGATGACAGGTCCATTATTCTTTGAATTTGTAATGAATATTTTCCATCCTTACCTTCTAGAAAAGAAAATACCACTGCCAGTCATTGTGTTTATTGATGGCCATGTGTCACATCTCACCTTACACACTAGTAAGTTTTGTAATGAGCATGGGATAATACTCGTAGCTTTGCTTCCAAATTCTACAAATCTTCTTCACCCTATGGAGGTTGCTGTCTTTCATTTGTTAAAGGAAAGTTGGAAAACCAAGGTACATCAGTGGAGATTGGAACATTTGGATCAATCAGTGCTTAAGAAGATCCATGCTATGCCAACAAGAAAATATTTCATCTTACCACCAGCTGACTGGAAGACATTCATGATCAATTTTAAAGTTGCAAAAAAGAATCATTTGCAACATGTGATCTGCATGCTCGACGGCATCATGTCGACCATTATTTAAAGACCTAAAAATATTAACTGTCCCCTCCTTATACTCTTTAGGTGGTTCTTTTCCTATGCAGCAGAGGTGATCTATTTTAAAAAATCATTTTGAACACTCGTACGACACAAAACATAAAGAAAACCTTATGCTCAGCTCTCATCACTTAAAACTGCATACTCAGACTCCTCAGTATATAGCCATGAAAATTCACAACACAATAAAAGGGTGTGACATAATGAATATGAAGATAAATATTTTAAAAAGGAGGTTACATGATTTTCTAATTAAATGATGCTACTACTCTGCAGAAGATTTCATGAAGGACAAAGTGATAGTTTGTACTGTATTCCTAAAATGGAATAAAAATTTATGATAGTTATAGTAGATGTAAATACTGTAATTTTGACAAATTTTAAGTAAGTAAATTCTCCACAAGGTATTACTGTAAGTGTGACAAAATTTTAAATAAGCAAATTCTAATCTTGACGTGTCTCCTGTACTTCAAACATATGTTCTGAAATTACGTACATTATGAGATGAATAAAAAACATTGAATTACATTACAAATCAGAGATTTGTGCAACTATTCTAAACCTCTTTTTTGTTTACTGATTTGAGCAGTTAGAGAACTCCAGAATGAGAATTTCACTCTGCAGCAGAGTGAGTGCTAATATGAAACTTTCCTGACAGATTAAAACTGTGTGCCAGACCAAGACTCAAACTCGGGACCTTTGCCTTTCGTGGACAAGTGCTCTAGCCACTTGCCCGCAAAAGGCAAAGGTCCTGAGTTCGAATCTCGGTCCGGCACACAGTTTTAATCTGCCACAAAAGTTTCAGTTAGAGAACTGATTTGCAAGGTAACATCTTATATCCCCTGATGATGAACAGACCCGAACTAAATTCAGCAAATGTACAGGAGAAATTGTGACCATGAGGCTAAGACATCAATTACTACATGTATGTTAAGAGACATAGGAAAATATTTCTGCATAAAAAGTGCAACAAGAAGCAGATTGCCTAAACAGTCAACATTGATGTATCATCTGAAGGCTGAAAATGAGTGTGAATGGTTAAACTTCAAGAGTATTACTCAATACACTTTAAAAATATAAACTACTCAAAAAAAGTTTTGACCCTCAGCATGTCTCTTAACACATTGGGGAGCAGATTTGATGTGAGCAAGAAACGACAGAATAAGCTTCATGTCTTAAATGAAATTAATTAAAAACTTTATTGTAAGGGCTGTGAGGAATATGAAAGTCTTTTCACTATGACATAATGAATATGAGGATAAGGAAGGCCTTTCCAGTTTGTCTGACCAACCAGTTTAAGGCTCTGTCTCTGGCTGATACTGATCTTCGGCCAGACATGGCTGCTTGTCCTATTCCAGAGGTTGCCCCTCAGTCTGCAAGATCTGGGTGGCCGCACAGGGTGGGCTTACTGGTAGTTGGGAGCTTCAATGTCAGGCACATAATGGGGCCACTTAGGGATATGGCTGCAAGGGAGGGGAAGAAAACCAATGTGCTCTCCGTGTGCATACCGGGTGGGGAGTCATTCCAGTTGTGGAAAGGGTCCTTCCGGATGTCATGAAGGGTACAGGGTGCACCCATCTGCAGGTGGTCGCTCATGTCGGCAACAATGATGTGTGTCGCTATGGATCGGAGGAAATCCTCTCTGGCTTCCAGTGGCTATCTGATTTGGTGAAGACTGCCAGTCTCGCTAGTGGGATGAAAGCAGAGCTCACCATCTGCAGCATCGTCGACAGGACTGACTGCAGACCTTTGGTACAGAGCCAAGTGGAGGGTCTGAATCAGAGGCTGAGATGGTTCTGCGACCGTGTGGGCTTAAGATTCCTCAACTTGCGCCATAGGGTGGTGGGGTTTCGCTGGATGGGTCAGGAGTCCACTACACACAGAAGGCAGCTACATGGGTAGCAGGGGTTGTGTGGCATGGACTGAGCAGTTTTTTAGGTTAGATGGCCTTGTCCAAGTACAGAAAGGGCAGCAGCCTCAAAGGGTGCGGGGCATGCGGGGACCAAGCAGCAATCGGTATTGTAATTGTAAACTGTTGAAGCTGCGTTGGTAAAGTACCGGAACTTCAAGCGCTGATAGAAAGCACCAAAGCTGAAATCGTTATAGGTACAGAAAGTTGGCTGAAGCCAGAGATAAATTCTGCCGAAATTTTTACAGAGGCACATACGGTGTTTATAAAGGATAGATTGCATGCAACCAGTGATGGGGTGTTTGTCGCTGTTAGTAGTAGTTTATCCTGTAGTGAAATAGAAGTGGATAGTTCCTGTGAATTATTATGGGTGGAGGTTATACTCAACAACCGAGCTAGGTTAATAATTGTCTCCTTTTACCAACCTCCTGACTCAGCAGCATTAGTGGCAGAACAACTGAGAGAAAATCTGGAATACATTTCACATAAATTTCCTCAGCATGTTATAGTCTTAGGTGGATATTTCAATTTACCAGATATAGACTGGGACACTCAGATGTTTAGGATGGGTGGTAGGGACAGAGCATCGAGTGACATTATACTGAGTGCACTATCCGAAAATTACGTTGAGCAATTAAACATAGAACCGACTCGTGGAGATAACGTCTTGGACCTACTGATAACAAACAGACCTGAACTTTTCGACTCTGTAAGTGCAGAACAGGGTATCAGTGATCATAAGGCCATTGTAGCATCCCTGAATATGGAAGTAAATAGGAATATAAAAAAGGGAGGAAGGTTTATCTGTTTAGTGAAAGTAATAGGAGGCAGATTTCAGACCACCAGCAGATCAAAACAAAAATTTCTGTTCCGATACTGACAATGTTGAGTGTTTATGGAAAAAGTTCAAGGCAATCATAAAATGCGTTCTAGACAGGTACGTGCCGAGTAAAACTGTGAGGAATGGGAAAAACCCACTGTGGTTCAACAACAAAGTTAGGAAACTACTGCGAAAGCGAAGAGAGCTTCACTGCACATTTAAACGCAGCCAAAACCTCTCGACAAACAGAAGCTAAACATTGTCAAAGTTAGCGTAAGGGCTATGCATGAAGCGTTCAGTGAATTTGAAAGGAAAATTCTTTGTACCGACTTGACAGAAAATCCTAGGAAGTTCTGGTCTTACGTTAAATCAGTAAGTGGATCAAAACAGCATATCCAGACACTCTGGGATGATAATGGCATTGAAACAGAGAATGACATGCGTAAATCTGAAATACTTAACACCTTTTTCCAAAGCTGTTTCACACAGGAAGGCTGCACTGCACTTCCTTCTGTAAATCCTTGCATGAACGAAAAAATGGCTGACAAAGAAATATGTGTTCAAGGAATAGAAAAGCAACTGAACTCACTCAACAGAGCAAAGTCCACTGGACCTGATGGGATACCAATTTGATTCTACACAGAGTACGCGAAAGAACTTGCTCCCCTTCTAACAGCCATGTACCACAAGTCTCTAGGGGAAAGGAAGGTTCCAAATGATTGGAAAAGAGCACAAGTAGTTCCAGTTTTCAAGAAGGGTCGTCAAGCAGATGCACAAAACTATAGGCCTATATCTCTGATATCGATCTGTTGTAGAATTTTAGAACATGTTTTTTGCTCCCGTATCATGTCATTTCTGGAAACCCAGAATCTGCTCTGTAGAAATCAACATGGATTCCGGAAACAATGATCGTGTGAGACCCACCTCGCTTCATTTGTTCATGAGACCCAGAAAATATTAGATACAGGCTCCCAGGTAGATGCTATTTTCCTTGACTTCCGGAAGGCGTTCAATACAGTTCCGCACTGTTGCCTGATAAACAAAGTAAGAGCCTACAGAATATCAGACCAGCTGTGTGGCTGGATTGAAGAGTTTTTAGCAAACAGAACATAGCATGTTGTTCTGAATGGAGAGACATCTACAGACGTTAAAGTAACCTCTGGTGTGCCACAGGTGAGTGTTATGGGACCATTGTTTTTTACAATATATATAAATGGCCTAGTAGATAGCGTTGGAAGTTCCATGCAGCTTTTCTTGGATGATGATGTAGTATACAGAGAAGTTGCAGCATTAGAAAATTGCAGTGAAATGCAGGAAGATCTGCAGCAGATAGGCACTTGGTGCAGGGAGCGGCAACCGACCCTTAACACAGACAAATGTAATGTATTGCGAATACATAGATAGAAGGATCCTTTATTGTATGATTATATGATAGCGGAACAAACACTGGTAGCAGTTACTTCTGTAAAATATCTGGGAGTATGCATATGGAACGATCTGAAGTGGAATGATCATATAACATTAATTGTCGGTAAGGCAGGTGGCAGGTTGAGATTCATTGGGAGAGTCCTTAGAGAATGTAGTCCATCAACAAAGGAGGTGGCTTACAAATCACTCGTTCAACCTATACTTGAGTATTACTCATCAGTGTGGGATCCGTACCAGGTCAGGTTGACAGAGGAGATAGAGAAGATCCAAAGAAGAATGGCGCGTTTCATCACAGGGTTATTTAGTAAGCGTAACAGCGTTACAGAGATGTGTAGCAAACTCAAGTGGCAGACTCTGCAGGAGAGTCACTCTGCATTGTGGTGTAGCTTGCTGTCCAGGTTTTGAGAGGGTGTGTTTCTGGATGAGGTATCGAATATATTGCTTCCCCCTACTTATACCTCCCGAGGAGATCACGAATGTAAAATTAGAGAGATTCGAGCGCGCACTGTAATGTAACGAACTACTGTAACTACTGATACCAATGGCTGGCGAGGTGTGCGGTGCTGTCAATCAATTTGAAGGAGCAAGTGAACTTTAACTATGTAAACACAAACTGAAATATTATTATTTTGTTACAAAACCGTTAATATGAGGACAATCATGAGGTATATTGCCACAGAACTATATTATAAACACTTTTCATTTCTCATACTATTTTTTTCATATATGTATTTGTGCGATGTGTAAAATATCAATATACAACCAAGGATGGCAGTACTGCACAGTTTGTAAGCTCTGTGAATAGGAGCCAGTGGTTGGCGGGTGTAGAGACAATGGGCAGTTGGTGTTGAGATGTTTGGTAATATGCACGCTTTGAGAAGGTCAAGGATTGAGAGAACAAAATTATGTATTGGAAAAGCTGTTACATTGAAAATTTAATGAATATCATCATGATCAGCATTTATAAAATAAAAGTTGGAAGTTTAACTATGTGTCAGTTTTTACGCAGCAAAATACATACCCTGGACCTCAAATCGATTTAACAAACAGCGGATGGCGAGATTCATCACTGGACGACAAGCGTGCAACAATGACCAATAAAGGTAAGAAAGTTATATTACGCTAAATTCAAATTGTGATGTTACCTATCTTTCTCCATGTCTTCAACCCTGTATGTACTCTATTGTTAGAGTGAATAGTGTGACGGAGACTAGTGGTCAACTAGGCACACCAGGGAGACCACACAGGTTTAAAATGATAATTTGTAATTTAATATACTACTACTGATAATAATTAATATTTGCCCCCTGGAAAAAAGAGGTGCATTACTGCACGGAGGCTTTCCGGCAGTCGTTCTTCCCACGAATCATACACGACTGGAACAGGAAAGGGAGGTAATGACAGTGGCATGTAAAATGCCCTCTGCCACACACTGTTGGGTGGCTTGTGGAGTATAAATGTAGCTGTAGATGTAGAGTAAAAAGCTAAACTAATCAGCTGTTCTTTATCCCTTGTGTTGAGAAATGCCTACACAAAACTCTTTCCAACTTCATTGAAAGCACTTGATTGTCAGTATCCCAGATTATTGAGAAAATAGAAGATGTATGTTTAAACTATCACTATATATCCCATCTCCCTAAATTATTTTTACTGTAAATATCTTCTCTTGGTGTTTGAAAATAATACATTTCTTTCCTTTATTTGCGGTAAAATGTTGATGTTACTTAGCTTTTGAAATACATGTGTCAGATGGGCAATAAAAAGTCAAATTCCTTTATTTTTTCTGGCAGAGGGTGACAGTATGTCCAATCTCAGAAAGGTAATGTTAAATAATCTCTCTAATACCTTGTCATCTGTTGCTTTTACCAGTGTGAAATAACAAATGGATGGGTCTGGCTCCCATTTCTGCACACAGAATGTACAATTTCTAGACCTGAGTATTTGACTATGTTAACATTTTCTGATACAATCCATAACACTTCACAATGAGATTAATTTCAATGAGAAGTGTTCCTGCTAAATCTTACAGTGAATCTGTAGGTGTTCTGGAGTAACAGCTTTGGCTTATTGTTATAACCAATCATGGACTCACACACTGCATAACACATATCATTAGATACTCCAAGATATTCCACTGTAAATATTTATGATAGTAAGAAAACTTGCAGCAGTTGTTATTTCTGCAACAAGTTCACAGAATAGAAAACCCACCTTGCATTTTGTTCTCATCAGCAAAATGATTATTAGCTCTCAGTTACTTCATCTACTTGAGGAGCAAAACAATTGTTTCCCAACATCTTGATTAACTGTTGACACAGATGTTATGAGATAAGAAAAACAACCTTCACATTCCTTCTTGCTTTTTCCATGTGCTGTCTCTTTCCAAACTTGACATTTTCATTACCATCACCGAGTAGGTACTATTTCATGGAAATTGCCCATAGGAAACTCAGCACTGAAATATAAATAAATACCACTACATACAAAATTCAAAACTGAACTGAAAATTTAAAAGAATGCAAGAACCTCTTGACGTTTTGAAAGGTGAAGAGGTTGGCTAGGCAGAAGGAGAGGGATTTGTTGCAGAGAGCAGTTACTTTGGCAAAGAAGCTCTGAGTTATTAAGACAAGAGGACCTTGTGAGAATGCCAAAACATGGACAAAAACTGGCTGTCAGAACAGATGGCCAAAGATGGAGTGAAATGTGGCTATCCATGTGTTGCACCATGATATTTAAGGCAGAATTTTACATTTTCCAATGCAGCCAGATATTAGATTTTAAAGATAATTTTTCAATGAGTTTGATGGAAATAAAGGGTACTTTCAAGAGTAATTAATTCAGGAGATTTGAGTGTCAGAAGACAGGTGAATAGAGCAAACTGTAAAGTTCACTGCTTTCAAATGCAGTCAGTTACAAAGATCAGTACACTAAATTATAGTACCTGAGAAGCATTATCAAATTACACACAAAAGTACTTGATTTATCACTCATTCCTCCAGCCACTTATCATCATTTGCACTTTACAAGTGGATGTTGTGATGCTTTAGGATGCACAGAAGACTGGCTGCCAGAACAGATGGCCAAAGATGGCATGAAATGTGGCCATACATGTGTTGCACCATGATATTTAAGGCAGAATTCTACATTATCCAGTGCAGCCACACATCAGACTTTAAAGATAGTTTTTCAATGAATTTGATGAAAATAAAGGGTACTTTCAAGAGTAATTAATTGAGGAGATTTGATTGGCAGAAGACAGACAAATAGAGCAAAATGTAAAGTTCACTGTTCTTGAATGCAGTCAGTTACAAAGTGATGTGTCGGCAGCTGGGCCAACACCTTGTAGATCGAGATGGCTGAAAATGCACGCTAGACTAACGCAGACGAGCGTGAAGTACTGGAACAGGCTACGTAATTAATGCTATGAAGAAAAGTACGTAGCTGGATTAATACTTATCTTTAATCAATCATTGTGGTACATCGCTCTTGACTATACACAGGAGACTTTAATTACAATCACTGTAAGGCTAATGGCGCCTTGCTAGTTCGTAGCCATTAACTTAGCTGAAGGCTATTCTGTCTCTCGGCTAATGAGAGAGAAAGGCTTCATACATCTAGTCGCTAGCTAGGTCGTCCGTACAACTGGGGCGAGTGCTTGTTCGTATCACGAGACCTGCCTTGTGGTGGCGCTAGGTCTGCGATCACAGTGGCGACACGCAGGTCCGACATGTACTAAATGGACCGCGGCCGATTTAATCTACCACCTAGCAAGTGTGGTGTCTGGCGGTGACACCACATTCCTCCCCCGCAAATCGGCGAACGGTCGTGAGATAAGGCTTCCGCCCGCCGTGGGGAGGACCCCATGTTGACGTATGCGATGAGGTGGGGAGCCTAACAACAGGCGAGGCTGTGCCACCCGCACCCGGCCATTCGGTCCGAGGGGAGCTAGGAAACGCCTGAAAACCTAGTCCAGGGTGCACGTCAACATGCGGTGTATGCGCCCGTAAAGAGACAGGAGGGGCCGAAGGGTCGACCTCCATTGCGTCGGGGTAGCCGACGCGCGATGACGTCATGTGGTCCGAAGCGGGCGGGAGTTCCATGGCGGAGGACAGCTGGTCACGGGAAGCAATCGGCGGCGCGTGACCCTGGGAGGCGCTTGGCGGCTGCAGCGAAGCGTCGAATGCGGGCGGCGCCGGCGGGCGTACCGGCGGCTGCGGCGGCGGCGGCGGCTGCTGCTGCGGCGGCGCGTCGCCATGGGGCAAAATGGAAGGCATCATCGGTAACACCTGGGGATGAGGCGAGCCAGTAGATGGGTCCCCAGGGCGCTGACCGGACGGCACCGTCGCTGAAAGCAGACGGGGAGCGGCAGAACCCGTGCGACGACAGAGGCGCAGCTGATTGAGATGCCGACGCACCTCACCAGAGGCCCCCAAAACCAAATACATTGCGCGGCCGAGGCAGCGAAGAATGCGCCCTGCGAGCCAACGCCGTGAACCTCGATAGTTGCGATAAAATACAACGTCGCCTGGAGCAAAAGCAGGAGTCTGCCGCTGCAAAGGAACCTGATGCGGCGGATGCAGCAAAGACATCAAGGTGCGATGAGGATGACCATGGAGCAACTCAGCCGGCGAGCGACCATCTCGGGGCTGAGAGCGATACGAAGACAAAAAGAGCAACAATGCGTCCTCCCGAGAATGCGACTCTTTCAATTTCAACATCTGTGACTTGAAAGTCCGGACCAATCGTTCAGCGGCACCGTTTGACTGAGGCGAAAACGGCGCGGATGTCAGATGTTGAATACCATTGGCCTGGCAGAATGACTGAAATTCTGCGGACATGAATTGTGGGCCATTGTCGGAAACAATAGTCTGCGGAAGACCTTCAATGCAAAAGATAGCAGACAACGCTTGGATGGTGGCGGAGGACATCGTGGAAGACATCCGGACAACAAAAGGAAAATTACTGAAGGCGTCGACCAGAACCAACCATCGAGCATTCCAGAACGGTCCAGCAAAATCAACGTGCAAGCTTTGCCAAGGGGAAGTGGCTTTTGGCCATGCAAAGACTTTCCGCGGCGGTGCGGATTGTTGTTCGGCACACGCCATGCAAGAAGAACACATATTCGTAATCGCAGCATCGATTCCGAACCAAGTACAGTGCTGACGAGCAAGTTGTTTCGTTCGCACTATACCCTAATGTCCTTGGTGAAGAAGCCGTAAAACAGAGGACTGTAACGAACGTGGGACCACGACTCTGGACTGATCATTATCAGAACGCAACAACAACACACCACGTCGAACAAAAAGTCTCTCCTTGTGAGCAAAAAATCGGCGAACCAACGGATCCTCGATCCGAGACTTTGACAAAGGCCATTGCGTAGCAACAAAACGCAAAACAGTGGCAAGGACAGGGTCAGCAGCGGTGGCTGTAGCTACACGACGAAAATCAATCGGAAACGATTCAACCACTTCATCGGTTTCCGAATCAATGAACATGCAAGCAAGTTCGGAAGAATCGAATGCTTTATCCTCAGCAACCGGCAAACGGGACAACGCATTGGCGTTGCCGTGCTTAGCAGTGGACCGATACAAGATATCGTAGCGGTACTGCGAGAGGAAAATAGACCAGCGAATGAATTTCTGCGCTGTACGCGGAGGTACAGGCTTGGTCGGATGAAAAAGCGATGTCAAAGGTTTGTGGTCTGTGATGATGGTAAAGTGACGACCATACAAGAAATCATGGAACTTAGTAACACCAAACACGAGAGCCAAAGCTTCTTTCTCTATCTGCGAGTAATTTCTTTGCGCAGACGAGAGCAATTTGGACGCAAAGGCAATATGGCGATCATGCGAGCCAACTTTGTGCGCAAGCACAGCACCGATCCCGAAATCCGATGCATCTACCATCAACAAAAGGGGTGTCTGGGGATCGAAAGGCGTGAGGCAAGTATTAGAAAGCAACGCCGATTTCAACTGGCGAACAGCGCGTTCGCATTCCGTCGTCCAGAGAAACGGAACACCTGCACGGCGTACGCGATGAAGCGGAGCTGAAAGAGAAGAGGCATTGCGCACATTCACTCACACCTTGTGATTCTACATTGTTCAATGTTCTTGTGACCTCCTGACGCAATGCGTGAGGAACATTGCGCGCTCTGAAAAATTGCGGTTGCGCGTTGACCTTCAGTTCCAAATGTGCTTCATAGTTTTTAGCGCAACCTAAGCCCGGTGCAAAAATGTCTGCAAATTCTTCACATACACTAGAAACACTGTCCGTAGGCACAGTTTGATTCACTGAGAGCACCTGATTTACAATAGACATGTTAAACAACTGAAATAAATCTAAACCAAACAAGTTCACTGCAGTAGAAGAACGAAGAACGTAAAATGACACAAGTTTTGTTTGTCCTTTATATGTTGCAAGAAGAGTGCACTGTCCTAACACAGGAATTGTCTGTCCGGAATACGTAGTGAGCTTAACATTTGCGGCACGCAACGGAGGTCCGCCCCCGGTAGCTGAGTGGTCAGCGCGGCAGACTGTCAATCCAAAGGGCCCGGGTTCGATTCCCGGCTGGGTCGGAGATTTTCTCCCCTCAGGGACTGGGTGTTGTGTTGTCCGAATCATCATCGTTTCCTCCCATCCTCGTCGCCATGTGATGTGTCGGCAGCTGGGCCAACACCTTGTAGATCGAGATGGCTGAAAATGCACGCTAGACTAACGCAGACGGGCGTGAAGTACTGGAACAGGCTACGTAATTAATGCTATGAAGAAAAGTACGTAGCTGGATTAATACTTATCTTTAATCAATCATTGTGGTACATCGCTCTTGACTATACACAGGAGACTTTAATTACAATCACTGTAAGGCTAATGGCGCCTTGCTAGTTCGTAGCCATTAACTTAGCTGAAGGCTATTCTGTCTCTCGGCTAATGAGAGAGAAAGGCTTCGTACATCTAGTCGCTAGCTAGGTCGTCCGTACAACTGGGGCGAGTGCTTGTTCGTATCACGAGACCTGCCTTGTGGTGGCGCTAGGTCTGCGATCACAGTGGCGACACGCGGGTCCGACATGTACTAAATGGACCGCGGCCGATTTAATCTACCACCTAGCAAGTGTGGTGTCTGGCGGTGACACCACACGAAGATCAGTACATTAAATGATAGTACCTTAGAAGCACTATCAAATTATGCATAAAAATACTCTAATTATCACTCATTCCTCCAGCCTCTTATCATCATTTACACTTTACAAGTGGGGGTTGTGATGTTGGAGGATGCACAGAAGGGCTCCATTTTGTACATATAACACCGAATCATGATGGTGAATGCCTTTTTCTTTAAAACACTCCCCTGTGGGACCTCATTCTCCTGTTTAAGGCATTCAGGTGAAAATTCCTGACTCAGTATATAAAAAAAATCTTTTTGAAAGAAAGGACAATATGAAGATGAGAAGAATTCCACAGCAACAACACTTGTGGAGCTGACACAGAATTTTATACCTGTAGGTAGTATTGTAAACTTCTTGTAGATGAAAAAAATTCACCTAAAAAGGCATTGCTTCCACAGTAAAAGATATTGACTTTCCAGTAGTCATGTTACTAAATGCAGAGTGATGCTTTCTGAACTCACACTGGAAACGACTTAGCAGTGATAGTTTTCAGACCCCACACTAGATACCAGGTGACCATGCACTATGGGATCTTTCCTATACAGCTCACTGATAACCTTTGTGCTGAGTGCCCATAAGCTCCTTCATTCCTATAGAGCAAGCGAGATCAACACTACAGTATTTACCAGCCAAATAGGGTCCTTTCCTAATTTTTTGGCTTCCTTACAGTAATCTGAAAATATTTCTTTCAGCTAAATTCTGTTTCAAATCTGACAGAATATTTCCTGTGACCACTGATTCAGCTGTTTTAGTGTGCTGTACATGTTCACAAGATTGGCTGATTAACTCCTCCAAGGACATGATCAGGTGGGTGGCACCACCTGCAGGAACTTTGTCTCCATACATTCCAGTAAGCTATCTCAGTCCCTTTCATGCTGGGACACAAGAATATAACAGTATAAAGATATTCTTTCACTGGAAGTGAAAGTCATTTATTCAAAGATATGTACACCTTATTTACCAAAACTCAAGGTGCTAGTATGATGAAACATTCACAAAAATTATCTGAGCCTGTGTTAAGTGTAGTGTGCAGCTGAATGGAGCGTAGGAAGGACATCATCAAGAACGGAAGATAAAGTGCTGTTGGGATTTCAAGTAACTGTCATTGAGTCTGATTTGAAATGGAAAGTAATTGCAAATAGAACCTCTCCATAAATGAGCTCTTCCCAGTAGACCAACTTTAAAATGTTCCAATGTCCTTTTTTCTGTCCTTAATGAAATAGAAATTTGCAGTCATTGAAAAATTGAATGTGTTTAAAACCAAATTTACTGCTGGTTTCCAAAAAAGGATAACATTAAAAATATGTAACAATATGTTTCTTGGAAAAATCTGTAAGCAGAGTGATGAAATGTATAATATTATGTAAATTAAAGGTGGGAGGAGGAGAAAGGAAAGAAAGGAACTATTGATGTCAGCTACATTGGGACTTTATGCAGAATTAGTGACGATGAGCAAAATTGTGTCAAAATTGTGTGCCAGACCAGGATCCAGACCCATGATCTCTTGCTTATTAGGCACTTGCATAAACCACAGCACCACCCAGATACAGTGTTTATCACTGTTGCGTGGACTATATCTGCACGTTCCCATCTGAACCACATTCCCACCCAGCACCATCAATCTGCAGTCCCTGTCCATGTCCTCCATGCTCACTGCTTTGAGATTTCTGCAAGAGATTGAATGTAAGAGTGCATCCACACTAAAAGTGGTGGATTCATTGCCCAGTGAGGTGAATCAATTACATGAGTACATGATGTCCAACAGGACAGACACCATGCATTTGTATCATAGAAATGTATAATTGTATAATCATTGTTTGGTATTGAAATAATTATTACAGAAATCATATGGTTCTGCAAATTACTTATGCCCCAAATTCAGAAAGATAATTTTCTCATGGCAAAAGGAATAATAAAATAATATACTGGCCATTGAGAGTGTAGAGCCCTTGACTCTATGACAACTTTCTATAATGGCAGCAATTTACCTCTAAAATAGTTATGTTGACTTTCTTAAGACTGGTAAATGGAATACCTTAAGTAATAATTCTTATGAAAGATGTGAAGAAATACACATTAAAAAGAAAAGTTGATGTACACTGCTTTGTTACCCCTTTTAGTAATTTAATTCAAAGTACTACAGTCAATCGATATAGCATATAGTGCTTACAAGCAGCATATGGATTTGCAGTTGACCGTCACTTAAGAACCTTGCTATTGCCAATAACTACAATCAAAAGATCGTTCAACAAACTGTTCAGTAATTCCTTCATCATCCTTGAAACAAGATAGCGTTGAATGTGAGATCGATTAACTAATCATGGTTTTTACGAAATGCCTCAACAATTTTTGAGCACAAGTAGCTGCCAGTAGTGAAACAGACATAGAGTTACACTCTGGGATTACGACTTGTGGTGAATTGTTGTCCATGTTTAAAAGGACCATCCCATCCACCAGAATCAAATGGTGCCTCAGCACATAGTGATGTCAAAGAGGATTAGATTTTTGATTTGCCAGTCATTTTGGACACCCGTTAAGATATAGGTGTGAACTTGTAGGAGAATGGCATCCAATCCTGTGGCCTCAGCCATGTAGGATCCAGTAATTGAAAAATTGTTCATGGCTTGTTAGGCTTCATTGTCCAGGAAGAAGCAAAGGATTTCTTCCTGAAGAAACTTGTAGTCCAGTTCCATGGGTAAGTGGGAAAGGGTGTTTGCAATAACATACTGTAATATCTTTCTGAAATGGATATCATAGTTATATCTAGTGGAAAATTACAGGGGTACTGGAGACCCTGAAGACCAACTGCTTAAATTTGTATAAGCTGTAGACTGTTTTAATTACTAAAATATGTTGATAATTTTCCAATGGGAGCTGTAAGTATGCTTTGAAAAGGTCAGCTTTGAAGAAGAAGCATCTGCCTGCCAACTTTGCATAAAGTTAATCAGGCTTTGGGATCAGGTATATGTTCATTTGTCGGGTCCCATGCATGGATTTGCAAGGGATTGAGCGACATGGTTCGTGAAAGGGATTTAGCTGGTTGACCTTAGTGAGAGGGAGACTTTTGATCTGGCTAAGATGTTGAAATCCTTGGTGTGAAGGTACCAGGATAGGAAGTGGGTAGAAGTAAACTCTCCTGAATGTTATACAAGTTCTAGTTTATTCAGAAATAACACAGATTGCCCTAACTATGTAGTGATTGTACCTACAGGATGGCCAAGTCTATTACAGAAATGGTGACTAACTTCCACCATTCTGACTGCCTGATAGCTCTTCAGTACCTTCTGTCCACACTAGCACCCTACGTCAGAGTCCCACAGCCACTGCCCAAAACACTCATCAGCGACTATCTCCGGCTGCCTGCCTACAACCCTTTCCTCAGGCCAAGTCGGCTGCCGCCATCCACACTGACTATTGTTGTTACTGGAAGCCTAACCTTGAGAGAGACCCGGAGAAGCTTGCTCCCGAGTTTTTTTAACTTTTCCCCTTTGACCCCGCCAGCACTTGGCACGACGTAGCCTCAAGTACAACTTGTCCTTATTGGGTATTGTTTAAGAATTAATTTCATTACTTTTCTTCAGAAGCTGAGTGGAGGGTTAGAGGGGCCTCTCCCTATATGGTCATGCACTGTGTCCTGAGCCCTTCAATGGCTCCTCATCATGTAGTGTGGTCCCCACCAGGCGCCCTCTTTCTTTATCTCTTCACTCCCAGATTTCTCTCTCCAACCAGAAATGCTTTCTGTCGATACTCTAAGTGATTGCTTATTATGGGTCTCTGGACAGAGCATCTTTGTATCTATAACTTGGTGGCTGTTTGCTTTCTTATCGCGCACAGCTGCCCAGCAGGCAGTTTGGACTGCTGCCTCGGCTCTCCAGCTGCGTCGTGTTTCTTTTATGACCCCTCTGCCACGCCTTGTGTCCAGCGCTACATTTTTAATTCACTTACTACATACTATTTCCGGCATACAGTCTGAGAACAACTGTAATTAGACTTGGCTTTTTCCTGTGCTTACAACACATTTCACCTTGAACACTCACCATGACATTGAAATTTCCACAAAGCTGGAGTTTTCCAGATGGCTTCTTTACAATAATTAGGGGAGTAAACCACTGGCTTGATGAGACAGGTTTGATGACACCAAATTCCTGCAGCCTGTCTAATTTGTCCTTGACCTGGTCATGGAGTGCCAGAGAAACAAGCCTGGGATGAAAAAATCAAGGTCATGCCACTGGTTTAGTGAAATATGAGATTAGAAATTCTTCTCCTTTCTCAGACCGGAAGAGAAAATTGTTGAGGAATTCTGTGCAGAACTCTTCCAGTTTTTGGTAACGTACATTCATGTGGACCAGACTGACTGTATGATTGATGGGAAATCCAAAAGACATAAACCAATCCAGGCCAAAAATGTTCTCCGCGTAGGCACTGTTGGCAACTAAGAAAGTGATTTATCTTGTCATATATCTGCATGTGGCTTCTGTGGTAAACTGACCTATCAGCAACACTTGTTGCTTGCTGTAAAAGACTAACTATTGAGCCAACAGAGTGAGTGCATACACCACTAATTATAAATATGTTTGGAAATTGATGAGACTTGAGCTTGAAAGTTCACTGTCAGCTACTCACAGTGAAATGAGTTAATGTAGGATCTAACCTGGGTTGATGGGACAGAACTGATAACATTAATGTCCATTTACTCTTGTGATCATGAAGATGGAATAGCCACCCATCATATGCATTTAGCATACTCTGCTGATCTGTTTGGACACTTTTCTCTAAAGATTAGATTAGACTCAGTTTTCTTTCTATAGACCCAAAAACAAGATGATTCTAATGAGTGTAGAACATGTTAGAAAGTGTAACATAAAAACATAGAACATTTGACTATAATATTCACTTCCCTGACCATTTGTCAGGAGAATGTCAAAATATGTGACTATATTACAGTAAACCAGAAATGCTAATATTTACAGAATTTATACACTGTTCGAATGAAACATAGTTATGCATTTTCATACATTTAATACCTAATCTTGACTATTGTGGCCAAGTCGTGCCACAACTGAAATCTAACAGACATTTTCACTTAAGTTGGTCTAACAATCCCTGTTAAGATATTCATCTACAGAGTATAAGGAGTTGCCTGCCAAAAAATCCTTCAGACTCTGGTAAAAATTTGTTTATCTGAAACTAAGTTTTTAATGGTTGTTGACAAATTATTGAAAATGTGCATTCCTGAATATTGGGCCTCTTTTTGGACCAAGGTAAGTCATTTTAGGTCTTTGTGTTGATCACTCTTATTCCTAGTACTGATACTATGTATTCAGCTTCTTGTTGAAAACAGAGAAATATTATTTGCAACAAATTTCGTCATCAAATAAATATACTGAGAAGCAGTGGCTAGAGTACTCAACTCCTTGAACAGGTTTCTACATTATGTTCTTTAATTTACACCACAAATGAGCCTTATTACACGCTTTTGCACTCTAAAAACTTTTTCTCGGGTTTGATGAGTTAGCCCAAAATATGATCCCATATGACATGATAGAATGAAAGTAAGCAAAGTATGCGAGTTTTTTATATTTGTATCTCCTACACCTGACATTATTCACATAGCAAATACAGACTTGTTTAGGCACTTCAGTAATTCTGTTGTATGCCCTTCTCAACTGAATTTGTTATTGAGTTATAACCCGAAAAATTTAGCACTGTTGATCTCTTCTATCTGTACATCTTAATTTTGCAGAGTTTCAGGACAGTGAATTAGCTTTACACCATTTATTAACCTCAGTGCAAATTTGATTAGCAACCATTGCTAAATCTGTACTTGACTTACTATTTATTGCAATGTTTGTGTCATCTGCAAAGAAAAAAAACTTAGCATCTGGCAATGCAACACACAAGAGGTCATTAATGCACACAAGATGGAACCTTGAGGAACACCACATGTAATTAATTCCCAGTCAGATGAAGAGTGACTGCTTACTCCACAGGTATTTCACAACAAAACCCTTTGTTTCCTGTTAGTTGGGTATTACTTGAACCATTTTGCAGCACTGCCAGTACCACAATAATATTCCAATTTACGTAAGACAAAGCTGTGATTCCCAGGTTTGGCAGGTCACAGAAAATGCCAAAAGCCTCTAATTTGTTATCTAATGAATGAAGTACATTCTCACTGCAAGTGTAAATAGCCTACTGTATATCAAAACCCTTAAGGAACTCATACTGTGACTTGGAAAACATATTATTTGCAGTCTGATGCTTAAGAAGATGCTTGAACACAACATTTTCAAATATTTTTGAAAAAGGTTGCAAAAGTGAAGTTGGTTAACAGTTCGATGGCATCTATTCAAACCCCTTTTGTAAAGAGCATGCTTATGAAAACAGTCTGTGCAGGAAGGATATGGCTGTTAAAATCAGGAGCATCTTGGGACTCACTGTTTACTTGCAGAGGGACAAGCTCATAAGTGTTTGTGTGCCACTGCTGTTTTCCCACTAGCTGTCAAAGCATAAAACTTTGCTGGGCTCACTGCTTACCAAGGTAATATTGTCGCAAGAATCTAAGTGTTGGCCCCCTGCTTGTGTGACCTTGTACGACTGCGCTAAATGCAACATGTTGTCTAAAGCAGGGTCATCAAACTGTAAATCCTTTAAGCAGCACCCTTTTATCAGGTGTTGCATGGATGAGTGAGTCTCTAATCGTGGTCTCTGCATAGGATTCCTTATTTTTTGATGTGAGAAACCTGCGTCCCTGACTTAGCCCCTAGAGTTCTACTGCCCTAGCTAGATAGGATTGATCTAGTTGCTTGAGACACTGGTAAAACTCAAAGTGAGCAGAAATCACATGACAATGCCACTGGTAATGGGCACTCACTAGAGAACATATGTCCTCAATTGCCTGTTTATTGGGCTCTGTCAGAGGGGCTAATCTGCACAGTAAATGATAAGTTTGCAACTAAATCCAGTATAATTAAAGATGTAGCAGTATCATTACCCTTTACTTTAAATGCCATAAAGTGTAGCCAGAGTCATTTTTCATATAAGACACAGTCCTCTGAATTCTCCTTGTACAGTGGGAATGGGGAAGGATTTACTGTCTGTTGCTGAATCAGTAGCCTGTCCACGAGTTCCTATACATGCTTTTGACTTTCCACCTGCTGAGCCATCAGCTTCTGCAGAATGGCCACCAAAGATAGTTCTTCTGTGGTGAATGGAAAGAGAAAAAACACACACACATTTTGCCATTCAAAGCACAGAGGACCAAGTTCACAGAAAAGGTCACAGTCCATGTGGCAATGCACAAAATAAGTCACAGTCCTAGTGCACAAGCAAAGTTCACAGTTCTGAAATCGCGCAAAAACTGGCACAGTCTGAGTGATGGAACACATGCAAAGTTCAAAGTTCTGTAAGTGGTGCACATGAAAGCTCAGTCTGTAGTTGCCAATTGTGTTGTAGCACACAATACATATGAACTCTAGACAGTTAAGTTGTGTACTGAACCAAACATAAGATGGCGCAGAATACAGTAACAGGAAAATGACAGTTAAAGCGATACAAAGTCCATACTATAGTTCTTGTCTAGCATAGTGTTGCAGATACATAGTATAACCAAAAGCAAAGTCCAAATAGAGCAAGAGAGTAATATATTCAAATCATTGGTGTGGCATAGTATGATGACAGTCAACAGCATGATGAAGAGTGAGTCAAGAGAGCTAGTGTCAGCCTAGATATCGGCCAGTTGTCATCAGCATTGTCGGCACTAATATTGAAGTGGCGTGTGCATCTAGTGTTATAGACTCACATCACTGGCTGATAGTGGAGCCTCTGATGTTGGTCCAAATCCGTGGCTAGTGGGCTTTAGCTGAGTGCAAGGAGTCACGACTGCAATGTGTTGGCGCGATGTGCTGCTCGCGCAACTGGCACAGCGTACCTCTCTGGAAGTGTAGTGGACATTGAATGGTAGTGGTAAATGTGGATTTACCACAGTTGTCATTTATTGTTCCTTTATTACATGTTTCCAAGATAACAGTGTTTTTTCTCACTGCTAGTAGAGGCTGTAGGTGAAACTGACTGGTTATGCTATCACTGTTTGTATTCTTTCAGTTTTTAAGAATGCATGTTTCATTTTGCTGCTGTTAGTTGCTTTCTACTTCACTTTACTTTTGTAAATATTCCTTCACAAAGGTTTTACTGGAACTTCACATATCAGCAATGCGTTTTGTCATTTTCATTTATTTTCCTAATGATATTATGAACATTCAGTAACAAATATTGTATAATACAAGAAAAACAAATTTCAGGAATATGTAAATACTTCATTTAAAAAATAACTGAACTGTAAACATTAATATAAATCTGTCTTGCTAAATACGTGTGTCCTGTGCCCTCACACTCTCTCACAAATACTCTGTAAACTTCTACTGTGAAACAAAAATGTGCACCAACTGCGAGCAGCATATTTGTTTGTGTCTTTATATTTCACTGCGTAATGTTCCATTGCAAAGGTATAATTGTTGTTTAAAAAAGTGGAAAAAGTTGAAATCAGAGCCAGTATAATTTGGTGCAACAAATAGGATATGTTCCTTGCAAACTGCCAAGAACTCTATGCCCTGTAAATGTGAAGACAAACAACACTATAATAGCCCATGTTCTAAAAAATATCTTTTTTTGTGAAACATACAAACTCCCACTTATAATATATAGTAGATTAATTGATTAGTATAAAATATGGTAATACAATCATTTTAAACTATTTTATCACATCATTTACATCCGTATAATTCAATGATTGTGGAAATATGAGTTTAAGAACATTGAAGTTTCACATTTAATATTGACAGCAAAAGCTTTTATATAAAATTAAACATACAAATCATAAAGCTATAGATTAAATAAATTTTACAACTTTCAAAGATGAAAATTAACATGTTTAGAAATTCATATTTCCTCCCATTCCATCTAAAAATACATACACATATAAAATTTGCAACCCATATTTAAACCTGCTCCTATATATATAAAGACATTTTATTGAAAATAGCAACTTCAACAATTTTATGAATTGTCCTGTAAAGAACTGTAAGATAATCAAATATTTACATGTGTGTGTTTGTGTGTGTGTGTGTGTGTGTGTGTGTGTGTGTGTGTGTGTGTGTCTGAGAGAGAGAGAGAGAGAGAGAAAGACTGCACCACCACAGTTACACAAGAGAGACTATTACAAAACTTGCGATGAAATTATCATACTATTCCCGGAAATTACCATACTATACCCAGCAAAAATATAACACACACACACATACTTTCTGAATAGAAAAATGGATACCACCATGAGCACAACTGGAGGAGTGCCATGGCATTGTGCGGGTATCCACTTACAGCTACAGCTGATGTCACAGCATAACCCATGTTAATCGTGCTAGATTGTCATGAAGAAGACAGAGATAATCAGCATAATTGGTACGGATGACAAAATGTTCTGTTTCAGTGATAAAGCAGTACACTTTAGTTTCATTAAGCATCAGCACAAACCAATTTAATATTTTAAATACATTAACAGTTGACAATATATTTGTGTGTGTGTGTGTGTGTGTGTGTGTGTGTGTGTGTGTGTGTGTGTGTAGGTAGGTGCATCAACAACAACCATTTCACCCAGGAACTTGAGTCCATCCCAGGTCAACTTGTGAACATGTCTTCTGGAAAGAAAGAGGAAAAAATATCAGGACATATGTAATAACTGTCAACCTGCAACAGCAGAAACTTAAACAGTTAGTTTCAGTAATCATAGTGAAGTGAAGGTAGGGGGCTATGAACACAATGAAGCAAAGTAGACATCTGTTAAAAACCTCATACTAGTGAATAATTCACAGAACAATTGTCTTTTTAACATTATCAATTTAACGCTGTTAGGTTAAAAAGTATAACATTGGCAGTTGCAGTTGCTCGATAGCCATAAATATATTTTCTATCTATCTATCTATCATTATCATTATTATTAGTAGTAGTACTACTATTAGCAGTTCTTAGCACTGGTACTCCACATGGCATTAGACATATTCATACCCTGGTTCATATTATTTTTCTGTTCTATTACTGACACTTATTTGTGTTCTTCATACCAAAATTATCATCATTCCCTAAGAGACTCATGTAAAAAGTGTGTGTAAAAAACTGTTCTGATGTAAAGAAGGTCTTAAAGACCCTCATCTAATCAAGTTAAATAAATGAATAAACAAATTAGAGGAAGACTGTTCAAAGCAGCATGCCCTGAGATTTTAAGAAATGTAGTTAAGAAAGAAAAAATTAAATTTGTGCAGTGCAATCTGAATTAACACTGTATAAACTGAGGTTAATTCTAGAAGCAAAATCATCATGTAGTGATGGTGTTCCCAGTTTGTAGAGGACAATATCAGAGCTAAATAACCTAAACCTCATAACAATTTTAATACTAAGGCAAAAACATGATTGAAATGAAATTTATTCCACACCTTATGTGACAACACTGTGATATTTCATTTTTTTGTCCATGTCGATTGAAATCTGTTTCTTTATGCCGAGTAGTTAAGTAGCCCCTCAAGTTTGCAAATAACTTTGTGTGCATATTGGCAGCCAGTCAAGAAATATTTTAGGGATTGTGTTGATTTTTTTTTTTTATTTCAAACTGTCATTTTTCTTTAACATTTTTTGCAAAAACAGACATAATGTCTTATGGGATAACAGCAATCAGTGATTTTATAATGTTACTTTAAATCCGTCTTGATTGCAAATTTTTTATTATTCATATGACCGGTTTCGGTTCATTCAGAACCATCTTCAGATCTGATATTTAAGTTACAGGAGTAACCCGTCCAATTCAGCAACTTTCACATGCTACGTCACATCATGTGAAAGTTGCTGAATTGGACGGGTTACTCCTGTAACTTAAATATCAGATCTGAAGATGGTTCTGAATGAACCAAAACCGGTCATATGAATAATAAAAAATTTGCAATCAAGACGGATTTAAAGTAACATTATTTTTCTTTAAGACTTTCAAGCACAATCCCAGTAGCAGTATCTACAGAGCCTACATGATAAGAACTGCAGAGCACATTTCATGTTGAATGCTGTTGTTAGCATCATCCTTCTGCTAAACGTACTGGCTAGCTAATCAGGTGATGTCAGAGGAAGTCATGTGTAGCTAATCAGGTGATGTCAGAGGAAGTCATGTGTATGGTCACTAAGCAGTCAGGGAGAGCAGAGTACAGCTACAGCACTCTCTTAGTACCCAGCTTTCGGGCAGAACAGATATCTCTCTTGGGAGAGACAGCCTCTGCTTCTGTACTCCATGGCTGGTCCTCAGCAGGACTTGATGTGTAATGCTGCCTCTCCATCTTCTCATTCAATGGCATTTTGGTTCAGACAGACCTTCAGCCTATAATTTCCTCGCCAGTGTGAGCCCGTGCACCCTATATTCAGGATTCAAATAGACCATATTATTCGCCACTCTTTTGATTCCAAATCCTATATTTCAACATAACCTTCATTCAATGCAGTGGCCTTATGCCACCTTACAGGGATGGCTTGTATACCCACACGGTACCACTCTACTGGTCGACACTGGAGCCAACGTCTTGCTGCATCAATAACTTTGCCATCATGAACTTACTGCTGCCCATGCAGTGCATCCTTCATTGGTCCAAACAGAAGGAAATCAGAAGTGAGATGGATGATGGATGGGGAAGAACAGTCCATTGGAGTTTTGTGAGCTCATTTCAGTTGTGTACACTTGTGTGAGGCCTTGCACTGTCATGGAGAAGGAGAAGTTGTTTGAATTTTTGTGGTGATAAACATTCTGAAGTTGTTTCTTCAATTTCCTGAGGGTAGCACAATACACTTCAATGTATATCATTGTACCATGAGTTAGAACATCAAGCAGCAGAACACCACCATGAATTTACCACCAGCTGAGAGTGCAGTTTAGAATTCCCCCCCCCCCCCCCCCCCTCCGAGAGTAGAGGTGGTGTGGTGTGGTGCCACTCCACGGATTGCTGTTTTGTTTCCAGTCTGAAGTGATGAACTCATATTTCATCACCTGTAATGAGCATGAAATTCTGCACAGATGGTCCTTCATTGCTCTTTATAGTCCTCTCTTAGACAGTGAGAAACCCAGCAGGCACACACCTTAGAGTACCACAACTGGTGGATGCTTATGTAAGCACTACCAACAGCAACATCCACTTGAGCAGCAAGACATTTCAGTGTGATCCACTATCACCTAAAATGAAAGTCTTAGCGTGTCCAACACTGCAGGAGGCCCTGCTGTGCATGGGCAGCCCGCACACAGGAGATTGGACAGGATTCCATGGCCATGTTATGACGATGACAGATGCCTCACCTAACAACTCACCATACTTTTGCTCACTGCCAGGTCTGTGTAGACATTCTGCAAGTGCCTATAAATATTTGTGATGCTCTGGTTTTCCAACAAAAGACACACAGTGATAGCTCTCTGTTACAGGCACAATTTTGAAGACTACATATAGCACTGCCATCTATCATAACTTCATGAAACATTAAGGGCTGAAGTGGGAATATCCTGTAATCTACATCTACATCTACATTTATACTCCGCAAGCCACCCATCGGTGTGTGGCGGAGGGCACTTCACGTGCCACTGTCATTACCTCCCTTTTCTGTTCCAGTCGCATATGGTTCGCGGGAACAACGACTGTCTGAAAGCCTCCGTGCGCGCTCTAATCTCTCTAATTTTACATTCGTGATCTCCTCGGGAGGTATAAGTAGGGGGAAGCAATATATTCGATACCTCATCCAGAAACGCAACCTCTCGAAACTTGGCGAGCAAGCTACACTGCGATGCAGAGCGCCTCTCTTGCAGAGTCTGCCACTTGAGTTTGCTAAGTATCTCTGTAACGCTATCACGGTTACCAAATAACCCTTGACTCCCCCAATGAATCTCAACATGGTACCCGCCTTACCAACAATTAATTTTATATGATCATTCCACTTCAAATTGTTCCACACGCATACTCCCAGATATTTTACAGAAGTAACTGCTACCAGTGTTTGTTCCGCTATCATACAATCATACAATAAAGGATCCTTCTTTCTATGTATTCGCAACACATTACATTTGTCTATGTTAAGGGTCAGTTGCCACTCTCTGCACCAAGTGCCTATCCGCTGCAGATCTTCCTGCATTTCGCTACAATTTTCTAATGCTGCAACTTCTCTGTATACTACAGCATCATCCAAGAAAAGCCGCATTGAACTTACGACACTATCTGCTAGGTCATTTATATATATTGTGATAAGCAATGGTCCCATAACACTCCCCTGTGACACGCCAGAGGTTACTTTAACGTCTGTAGACGTCTCTCCATTGATAATAAAATGCTATGTTCTGTTTGCTAAAAACTCTTCAATCCAGCCACACAGCTGGTCTGATATTCCGTAGGCTCTTACTTTGTTTATCAGGCGACAGTGCGGAACTGTATCGAACGCCTTCCGGAAAATAGAATCTACCTGGGAGCCTGTATCTAATATTTTCTTGGTCTCATGAACAAATAAAGCGAGTTGGGTCTCACACGATCGCTGTTTCCGGAATCCATGTTGATTCCAACAGAGTAGATTCTGGTTTTCCAAAAACGACATGATACTCGAGCAAAAAAAAATGTTCTAAAATTCTACAACAGATCGACGTCAGAGATATAGGTATATAGTTTTGTGCATCTGCTCGACGACCCTTCTTGAAGACTGGGACTACCTGTGCTCTTTTCCAATCATTTGGAACCTTCCGTTCCTCTAGAGACTTGCGGTACACGGCTGTTAGAATGGGGGCAAGCTCTTTCACGTACTCTGTGTAGAATCGACTGGTATCCCGTCAGGTCCAGTGGACTTTCCTCTGTTGAGTGATTCCAGTTGCCTTTCTATTCCTTGGACACTTATTTCGATGTCAGCCATTTTTTCGTTTGCGCGAGGATTTAGAGAAGGAACTGCAGTGCGGTCTTCCTCTGTGAAACAGCTTTGGAAAAAGGTGTTTAGTATTTCAGCTTTACGCGTGTCATCCTCTGTTTCAATGCCATCATCATCCCAGAGTGTCTGGATATGCTGTTTCGAGCCACTTACTGATTTAACGTAAGACCAGAACTTCCTAAGATTTTCTGTCAAGTCGGTACAAAGAATTTTACTTTTGAATTCACTGAACGCTTCACGCATAGCCCTCCTTACGCTAACTTTGACATCGTTTAGCCTTTGTTTGTCTGAGAGGTTTTGGCTGCGTTTACATTTGGAGTGAAGCTCTCTTTGCTTTCGCAGTAGTTTCCTAACTTTGTTGTTGAACCACGGTGGGTTTTTCCCATTCCTCACAGTTTTACTCGGCACGTACCTGTCTAAAACGCATTTTACGATTGCCTTGAACTTTTTCCATAAACACTCAACATTGTCAATGTCGGAACAGAAATTTTCGTTTTGATCTGTTAGGTAGTCTGAGATCTGCCTTCTATTATTCTTGCTAAACAGGTAAACCTTCCTCCCTTTTTTTATATTCCTATTAACTTCCATATTCAGAGATGCTGCAACGGCGTTATGATCACTGATTCCCTGTTCTGCACTTACAGAGTCGAAAAGTTCGGGTCTGTTTGTTATCAGTAGGTCCAAGATGTTATCACCACGAGTCAGTTCTCTGTTTAATTGCTCGAGGTAATTTTCGGATAGTGCACTCAGTATAATGTCACTCGATGCTCTGTCCCTACCACCCATCCTAAACATCTGAGTGCCCAGTCTATATCTGGTAAATTGAAATCTCCGGAAATGTATTCCAAATTTTCTCTCAGTTGTTCTGCCACCAATGCTGCTGAGTCGGGAGCTCGGTAAAAGGAGCCAATTATTAACCTAGCTCGGTTGTTGAGTGTAACCTCCACCCATAACAATTCACAGGAACTATCCACTTCTACTTCACTACAGGATAAACTACTACTAACAGCGACAAACACGCCACCACCGGTTGCATGCAATCTATCCTTTCTACACACCGTCTGTGCCTTTGTAAAAATTTCAGCAGAATTTATCTCTGGTTTCAGCCAGCTTTCTGTATCTGTAACGATTTCTGCTTCGGTGCTTTCTATCAGCACTTGAAGTTCCGGTACTTTACCAATGCAGCTTTGACAGTTTACAATTACAGTACCGATTGCTGCTTGGTCCCCGTATGACCTGACTTTGCCCCGCACCCTTTGAGGCTGTTACCCTTTCTATACTTGCCCGAGGCCATCTAACCTAAAAAACATCCCAGTTCACGCCACACAACCCCTGCTACCCGTGTAGCCGCTTGCTGCGTGTAGTGGACTCCTGACCTATCCAGCGGAACCTGAAACCCCACCACCCTATGGCGCAAGTCGAGGAATCTGCAGCCCACACGGTCGCAGAACCATCTCAGCCTCTGATTCAGACCCTCCACTCGGCTTTGTACCAAAGGTCCGCAGTCAGTCCTGTCGACGATGCTGCAGATGGTGGCCTCTGCTTTCATCCCGCTAGCGAGACTGGCAGTCTTCACCAAATCAGATAGCCACCGGAAGCCAGAGAGGATTTCCTCCGATCCATATCGACACACATTATTGGTGCCGACATGAGCGACCACCTGCAGATGGGTGCACCCTGTAGCCTTCATGGCATCCGGAAGGACCCTTTCCACATCTGGAATGACTCCCCCCAGTATGCACACGGAGTGCACATTGGTTTTCTTCCCCTCTCTTGCTGCCATATCCCTAAGGGGCCCCATTACGCACCTGACGTTGGAGCTCCCAACGACCAGTAAGCCCACCCTCTGCGACCGCCCAGATCTTGCAGACTGAGGGGCAACCTCTGGAACAGGACAAGCAACCATGTCCGGCCGAAGATCAGTATCAGCCTGAGACAGAGCCTGAAACAGGTTCGTCAGACAAACTGGAGAGGCTTTCCGTTCAGCCCTCAGGAATGTCTTTCGCCCCCTGCCACACCTTGAGACGACCTCCCACTCTACCACAGGCGAGGGATCAGCCTCAATGCGGGCAGTATCCCGGGCAACCACAGTCGTAGTCCGATCAGGGGATGCGTGGGTCGAGCTGGCCGTCCCCGACAAACCCCCATCGGACCCCCACAGTGATGCCCATTGACATCAGCCTCAAGCTGTGTGACCGAAGCCAACACTGCCTGAAGCTGGGAGTGAAGGGATGCCAACTCAGCCTGCATCCCAACACAGCAGTTGCAGTCCCTATCCATGCTAAAAACTGTTGTGCAAAGAACGTCTGAACTAATCTACAGAGAGCACAAACAAATCGACACAAAACTTAAACGGTTATTAAAATACGAGGTTGCCTAGTAAACGCAGTAATGCTGCTACTTAGGCAGTGCTGACACACGGCTCGGCGGCGGAAGGAGACTACGCGATTTTACGCTATTCAGGTACTAAAACGCGAAGCTACAACTCTCAAATACTATAATACGCCCGAAATTTATGAATTAAACAATGTAAGTACCAAAAACACACAAAGAAATTAAGAATTAAACTATGTAACAAATAAGTGAGCTAGGAGTATACGACTCTCTGCTGGCAGCTGTTTATCCAACGGCGGCAAGGAGCACAACGTCCAATGACAAATTATACCTTTTTTTCAAACAAAATTGGCTGAGAAATAAGGTTGCACTACTTATGTGTCCTGATATACGTGAAAAAATACATGACTGGTGCTATGTTTATGTCAAAAATTTGATTTGAAATAAATAAATAGGACTGCTATGGTATAAGAGAAAAAGCTGCAGATATTATGAATACCTTTGTTGGGAACAGGCAAAAGCGTGTTGAAATAAAACATAAATCATGAAATACAAAGAATAATGTCTACTCTGATTTTCTGCAGTTAAAATAGGGAGTAGCTGAGGGTCTGTACTAGGACCTCTGTTCTTTACCTTGTTCATAAATGATATGTCCACTGCAGAAAGTAAAAAACACAACTTTACTAGTGTTTAGACTTAGAAAAGAGATCAAATAAGAGCATTCAAATTACAGAAAGATCTTTTGGAGAAAAATAACCTATTGATCAATGGGAAGAAAACAACATGTACGAAGTTTGAAACTAATAGAACTAACAGCTCAGTAGATTTTATTCTGAGCATTGTGCATGCAGACTTAGAAGAAGACAGTAACAGGTTTCTGGGAATAAATGTGAACAAATTTCTGACATGAGAAAACTACAATGATAAGTACAAATATGTTCTTAATGAAGAAAATGTCGTATACAGTGGACACAGAAATCTTGATAAAATATACCATGGACTTAACTTCTCAGATATGTTTTCCTGTATATCAATACAGGGAGGAGCAGCAGATGTACACATTGAGAGAATTTTAAAACTTCAAAAGAAAGCCAGCAGATGCATAGTGAAACTAACACAATGAGAACCCTCCAAAAACAAATTTAAAACATTTAACATGTTAAATATACAGAGTTTGTACATACCTGAAACAATAGGCCTACTCCTTTAGTAAACTTTACTGGACCTCTAAAAAGAGATTTTAACTACCACAACAGAAGACCTAGCAAAAATTTCTGTATCTGCAGCAAAAGGCTGAAATGACAAACAGAGACCCTGAAAATGCAGGAAGCTTCTTTTATAATCTCACATAAAAGAACTGAGCACCTTCAAAAGAAAAATGAAGGAACATTGCATCTCTGGATACTGGTATAAGGTAAAGCAGCAGGCAAGTTCATAAAACAAAGGTAAGTATAAAATTGGGAATGGAGTATAACACTTCCTTTTTCACATGGAAACAAACTTCCTGAAAGAAGGAAAGTCTAGTGCTGAAAATACGGATGGAAACATATAGACTAAGTGGAAAATTGTGTTTCTGGATTCTGTGTATTAGCGTAAATATTATTTTAGAGCTTATGGTATGTATAAATGTCTAAGTATTTCCTGCAGTGTGGCTTACATATATGATTTAAGAAATTAGTTTTCAGTTTGAGTGAGTGTATTAGTATTTTCTGCAGTATGACATTAATAATTAACTTAATTGACTTCCCTTGTTGTGTAAACTAATGCATTTTATGTTTCAATGATAAATCTGTAAAAAATTTTGTTTGTATTGTATAAAACTGGCAACACGATGTGTCTAATACGATTGTAAGATATGATCTAAGGATAACAATAAACTAAACTCTTTTTCTCATTTCAGACAACTTTTAAGATTTTTATTCTTTTCTAATGTTTGTGAAACTAATGTTCTTTTCTCTATTTACTTTTAATGATTTGCTCTTTGCTGTGATGTAACAGCACCATAATAGTGAATACACAATGTATTTTTGTTTTTTAATATATATGTTCTGATTCAATACAGGGCATATGGTCTTGTGAATACTGCACTAATAGACCCCCTTGCACAATAAAATGGGTGGAGAAAATCTAAAATTTCAAAGAAAAGTTGAATGATCAGAAGTGTTATTTGATCTGCTGAGAATATTGTACTAAAATTGTGTTGTTTTAGATTGTATTTAAATACTAAGGACCTTGCATCAGACAATTATGAGCATTTTAAGTACAAGTGTGATATGTATATGTTATAACTCCAAGTTGAACAAATATATTTCAAGGACAATGCAATGCATGTAAGTCACAGATCAAGTAAACAGAGTAAGACATGTGTCACTTTAACAGTCAAATCACAACTGAGTCCGAGTCTAGCAGCCACTGGTTGGCTGGCCGCTTAGGAGGCGCTGCTGCTGCATGAATGGCAAACAGCGCTGCATGTAGAGGATGCGCGTAACTGCGCGGTGGCACTTTGAAAGATCGGCGAATCACAACACTTTTCCCCCCTTTGAAGTTATTGCACAGGTCTTGATGGAGGTGGCCTGTAGATTGCTAATGTCCATAAGTGTTGTTTGACTGGCCGTAAAGTCTCAAGGAAGAGGCTTCCCGTACGGACTGAAGTGTCCCCGATGATAACGGGTCGAGATGACAGGAGCCATAGGGGTCGAATCTGCTGGAGCCCCGTGCACCAATCTGCCCATTGTGGCAAGTCCGGTTGTTATAACAGGAGACATGGGTGATGTGTCCGTGTCCATAGGAGAAGGACGCAAGTAGAGTTGCTCCGACAGATGGTGGTCAACTGGTTCCTGCATGGGCATGTCTCCTGGTGGCATCAGTTCTTGTGCTGGCACCGATATGATGGTGAGAGGACTGTGTTGTGCATAACGAGAGATTCCAGGATCCCGAGTGTGAGGTAGAGGCGAAGGTGGTGTAGCGGCATCCGGAACACGTGTTGCCGGCACACGAGGCCGAAGCTGGTCGGAATGACGCACTGCAACACCCATGTCCATCTGGATTTCATACAGGCGTCGGCCACGGTGTCGTAAGATGCGGTCAGGACTCCATTTTGGCCGCCTGCCATATCCTCATACCCATACAAGGTCGCCGGCAGTGAACCGGCCAAGCAAAGGCACCTGCGGCCATGAGGTGGAAGGCCACAGAAGATGAAGTAGCGTGCGGGGCTGTCGGCCATGTAAGAGCTCAACTGGGCTGTGGTCGCCCATGGGGGTGAAATGGTAAGAAACCAGAAATTGGAGAAGCGCATCATCAGCAGCAGAAGAAGTCAGGAGTTTCCTCAACTGAGCCTAAAATGTGCGGACCAGTCGTTCAGCCTCACCATATGACTGTGGATGGAACGGAGAGGCCGTGACATGCATGACACTGTGATGGGCACAAAAATCCACAAAATCGGAAGAGGCAAATTGCGGACCATTTTCAGTAACAAGAGTAGAGGGAAGGCCTTCCAAAGAGAAAATGCGTGCTAGAGCTTTGGTGGTTGTCGCGGTGGTACGCGACGTGCAACGGACAATGAAAGGAAAGGTAGAGTATGCGTCAATAATGAGAAGCCAATAAGTACCTAGAAAAGGTCCCTTGAAGTCAGCATGAATACGCTCCCAGGGATTCTCAGGCGAAGGTCACGGTGACAAAGATGGCTTTGGGGTGGTGGCCTGTGACGCACAAGGGCCGCAGGCAGCGACCATGTGTGCTATTTCAGAGTTGATGCCGGGCCAATACACATGACGGCGTGCCAGAGATTTTATGCGAGAGACACCCCAGTGCCCTTGGTGAAGGAGGCGCAAGACCGAAGCACGCAAAGACGCAGGTACCACAACACTCGGCGAAGCATTTTCGGTGGAGAGGAGGATAACACCATCCCTAGCCGTGAGGCGGTAATGCAAAGCGTAGTAGTTCCGCAAGGGATCAGAAGTCTTAGCGGACAGATGATCTGGCCAACCCTTCTGAATACAGCGTAAAACCCGGGAGAGGGTAGGGTCAGAACCTGTAGCAGCCGCCAGCCGGTCCCCGGAGATGGGGAACCTGTCCACAACCCACTGTTCGGCAATATCCAGGTGGTTCAAATGGCTCTGAGCACTATGGGACTTAACATCTGAAGTCATCTGCCCCTAGAACTTAGAACTACTTAAACCTAACTAACCTAAGGACATCACACACATCCATGCCCGAGGGAGGATTTGAACCTGCGACCGTAGCGGTCGTGCAGTTCCAGCCCGTAGCGCCTAGAACCGTTCGGCCACTCCGGCCGGCCAACCAGGTGGAAACACAAAAGTTCGTCCCTATCGAATGCCAGATCGGGACCCATGGGAAGGCGAGACAATGCATCAGCATTCGCATGTTGAGCCGTCGGCCAGAAATGAATCTCATAATTGAAACGAGACAAGTAAAGAGTCCAACGCTGGAGGTGGTCTGCAGCCTTGTAGGGAAGTGACGTTGATGGATGAAACAAGGAAACAAGTGGTTTGTGATCCGTAACAAGATGAAATTTGGATCCATAGAGAAAAACACCAAACTTATGAAGAGCATAAATAATGACCAAAGCTTCTTTTTCAATTTGAAAATACTTTTGTTGGACATCCGTGAGCGTTTTGGAGGCATAAGCAATGGGTTCTTCAGAACTGTCAGAAAAATGGTGCGCAAGGACTGCACCGACCCCGTATTGAGAAGCGTCCATGGCAAGAACAAGATGTTGGCAGGTCGATAAGTAGCCAGGCACGAGGCCTGTTTCAGCATAGTTTTCAATTTCTGGAAAGCCGCATCGCATGACGCAGACCAGTGAAAAGGCACGTTTTTATGCAGCAGGCGAAACGGCTGAGCCACCGAAGCAGCAGATGGTAAAAACTTGTGATAGTATACTATTTTCCCCAAGAAGGCCTGCAGTTCCTTTACAGACGTAGGGCGAGGAAGGGCATCGATTGCAGCGACAGTGTGCTGAAGAGGACGAATACCATCGCGAGAGAGTTGAAACCCCAAGTACGTGATAGATGCCTGAAAAAATTTTAATTTCTGAAGATTACACTTAAGACTGGCAGTCTGTAAGACATGAAAAAGTGTGCGGAGATTCTGAAGATGTTTTTCAGTGGTGGAGCCAGTGACAACAATGTCGTCCATGTAATTTATACACCCAGGGACAGGGAGCAATAATTGTTCCAAGAAGCGCCGAAAGAGAGCAGGGGCGCTGGCAACCCTGAATGGCAATCGTTGGTATTGATAGAGACCGAAAGGCGTGTTAAGGACCAGAAACTGCCTGGAAGCAGCGTCGAGAGGAAGTTGATGATAAGCTTGTGACAGGTCAAGTTGAGAAAAATACTGGCCTCCAGCAAGTTTAGTGAACAATTCTTCAGGTCGAGGCATAGGGTAAGTGTCGATAAGGCACTGAGCATTTACAGTGGCCTTGAAATCGCCACAGAGACGAATAGCACCATTTGGCTTAGCAACGACAACGACAGGAGAGGACCACTCACTGGAAGTGACATGAAGCAAGACCCTGAAGCAGTGAGACGATCCAACTCCCGATTGACCTGATCACGAAGGGCCACGGGAATAGGCCAAGCCCGAATAAACTTAGGCCGAGCAGTGGGTTTGAGAGTGATATGAGCTTCAAAGTCGTTTCAACGGCCTAACCCAGGAGAAAAAAAGGGACGAAAATGTCATCGACAAGGAATCCAATTGAGCATAAGGAATAGCATCAGAGACGATATTGACAGAGTCATCTATGGAGAACACAAAAATGCGAAAGGTACCCCAACCATAAAGATTCTACACGTTACTATGGTCGACCACAAATATGGGAACAGTGCGAACGACAGATTTGTAAGATACCTCAGCATCAAATTGTCCCAAGAGAGAAATCATCTGTTGCCTAGTGACAGGTGACAAGACTGGAGAACCCAACTGAAGATACGTCTGAGGATTGATGATAGGGGTAGCAGAACCAGTATCCACCTGCATGTGAACATCTTGACCAAGTATTTGGAAAGTGAGGAATAACTTTCCTGAAAGGGAAGAAGTACAATTGACAGACAACACAGAATCAGAATCAGCGTCATGTTCATGAACATCATGTATGCGGTCGGATTTGCAAACGGATGACGCATAACCCCTTTTTTTTTGCATTTGTGACACACGGCACAACGCTGTGGACAATCCTCTCGTGAATGTTTCGTAAAACACCGCGGACGTGAAGGAAGTTGCCGTGGGTTTTGCTGCAGTTTCTTAGAGGTTTGTTTACGGTTAAGCCGAGGCTGTGCTTGGGAGCGTACTGGGGCCACGTCGGCCGGCGGGGACACGCCACACGCTTCGTCAACAGCGCACAGAGGTTGTATTTCCCCGTCACCCCATGCCTCTATATGCGCTCCAGCGGTGCGAGAAATTTCAAAAGACTGACAAGGAGAGGCCGCCAATTGTGAAATTCAGATTCAATTCATACTGCGCATAATAAAACCTCATGGCCAGAGGTATAATGTGGCAAAGCACCAAGATGCACTTCTCAGCCGTTGTCGAGAAAATCGACAGTTAAAAGAAACCGTTGCGGTGAAATACTCTCTACGATTGCTGGTTTTCTACACCGTCGTGGTGCAGCAGTAAGCGGTCGGATTCGTAATCCGAACGTCGTCGGATCGATTATCGCGCCATGCTACCTTTTTTTTTTTTAGTATTTGTTTTTTGTATATATATAATTCCCGGCAATCAGTTGCAACAATTATGCATATAATAAGTTGTTGAAAGTCGTTTGTCGTGGAAAAACTGGCGACTTCGAACATCATTATGTTTTCCGCAAACAAAGTTGTATTTCACAAATGTTATTAATTATCTTCATAATGTTAACCACGTATAGTTAACGGAAGACGTAGAAACGATATTCCGAAACGAATACGTATAGCGTAAGTCAAACGTTCGAATTAGAATAGAGACCCCACGAACACAAACTTGCTGTGGCAGGTATGAAATATAAACTCCGTTACTCGCTCGTTACACTTGAAGGACAGATGTTGAATGGGCCGAAACGAGCCGCCGCATAACAGCGTAGTTGCCTGCTAACTTCGAAAGAATGTAGATGCGGTCCCTAGCGCAACTTATAACATCGTCGAAAATCAGTGCGGACGCGAGAGCTTTGGACCACCCTGTTAAACAAACGGAAAAATGGAGGCGGTACAATTGGAGAGCGATCCGCCTTCACCAACATGCATAAGCAATTCATTAATAGTTATATATATATATATATATATATATATATATATATATATATATATATATATATTTGAATTACAAAAAAACTAATAATAAAAAAAATTTCATGGCGCGAGATTCGAACCGGCGACTTTTGAATTACGAACCCGAGCGCTTACCGCTGCGCCACGACGCTGTAGAAAATTATTAATCGTAGAGAGTATTTCACCGCAACGGTTTCTTTTAACTGTCGATTTTCTCGACAACGGCTGAGAAGTGCATCTTGGTGCTTTGCCACATTACACCCAGTCTAGTGGCCGCTGGCTGGCTGGCCACTGAGGTGGTGCTGCAGCTGCATGGTTGGCACATGCGCCGCATGTAGAGGACACGCGTAACTGCGCGGCGTCACTCTGAATGATCGGCGAGTCACAACAGTATAATATAACGGCTATGATGGAAATGATTAGATATTAGGGAATACTGCTAAGAATATGAGCGCTTATGTTTCTGAAATGTTATAAATAGAATAGGAAGGGGAAGGTTACCGAATATCACTAGCCCATTTGCCATTGATCCCATGGCTTGTGGGTTATAAATAAATAGTAGATTCCCACTTCCAAATAGTGAAGTTAATGAGTAATCATTAAGTTGACTCTACTTTTATGTGTAGTGGTCATATTAAAAACTATCTGCTTTCAAAGCTGAAGTCAGTAGAGCAAAATACTTTGGTGTTGCATAAGGAACTTACTTATTTGAATATTGGTGATGCAAGTATTTTCCGTCGTCAGTTTGTGGCCAGCTATGGAGCAGAGTTAGTGACAGTTCCATATCAGTATTATGTCTTACCTTAATCCCAAGGTTCTTAGTGGTGTTTAATGGAATGAAGCCATGACATGAGATGTGGTGGTGAAATTTATAAAGTGAAGAGACCAAGCTTGACAGCCTCTTGCTTCTCTTCAGCAGTAGTTGGTTGGTTGGTTGTGTTGGGGAAGGAGACCAGACAGCGAGGTCATCGGTCTCATCGGATTAGGGAAGGGCAGGGAAGGAAGTCGGCCGTGCCCTTTGAAAGGAACCATCCCGGCATTTGCCTGGAGCGATTTAGGGAAATCACGGAAAACCTAAATCAGGATGGCCGGATGCGGGATTGAACCGTCGTCATCCCGAATGCGAGTCCAGTGTCTAACCACTGCGCCACCTCGCTCGGTTTCAGCAGTAATAAGCTATATCCCAGTATTGAGTTTCACCATTATTTCTCTCTCATTGACACCAATAAAACAGACACAAAAAGTCATATTGCTTGTATCAACTACTGTAACTAAAATGCTACACTATATCTGAAGTAGTCAAATGAAATTTGTTGCCATGAATCTACCTCAGACAAGATTTCTTAACATATACCTGGCTTATGTGAAAAGGTATGAGTTAAATTGGTCAGCAAAAGTCTATGCAACCACGTGTCAACTTTGACCCATGATGTAGCTGTGTTGTTTACATGATGTCCTGTTCCTGTAATGTATTTGGAATGAATCATGTCTGAAGATGGTGTTTTGTCATCTGTGATGGCACTCTCTAGGGTTGAATGTTGTCGTTCATCAGATGTATGTGAGCGATGTTAGTGAGTCATGGGACTTAGAGCTATAAGTTACTCTGTTGTGAGAGTTTTTTCCAGTCAGTTTTAATGTTGTTAGTTAATGGATAATCATTTGTTTTCAGATTTAGAACTGTTTGTTCACCTTGTTGTTGACACTTGGAAATTTAATTTTGTGCATTTCATTTGTTACTAGTTATGGATCTTACAATGAAGATTATGAGTTTTGCATCGTTTATTACTATGGGTGATAATGTGCCCCTACAAATAAATTTGTGCAGCTATATGCCCTCATGGTGGAATGTGTGAAGTGAATTGAATTAATGAAACTGACCAGAGCAGCTGCATCTCAAACCAGAGGTTTGGAGGAATATGTAGATGGGTTAGAATTAGGGTTGTGTTAGAGTGTTTGGTTTGTGTTTTATTTTTCTGAAGTTGAGAATTTTAAAAAATTATTATTTTGGGGTGTGCTGTAGTCATTTTTGTCAGGTTAGATTTTCCATAACAGATCTATGAGTTGTGGTTTGTTGTCCAAAACACTGTAATTCCCAAAGTAGTCCCATTAGTTTCATTGTATATTTGCAATTTAATATTTCTTGTATTATTTGTGCTTCTTCATGTGTGTAATAAATGATGTTATGGTCACCATACCGTATGTGCTTGAAACAGAGGTAACCAATAGCTTGATGATATCATGAATCAAACCTGATGAGTGATAGTGCAATCTTTAGAAAGCACTGAAGGGGAAATTTCTCCATTTAGATAATAATAAAGCACTGAAGGGGAAATTTCTCCATTTAGATAATAATAAAGCACTGAAGGGGAAATTTCTCCATTTAGATAATAATGAAATTATCATTACATATTCTATGGCTTGCTGCTACTGCTATGTTAGTTCCCAGCTGACAGTGTCATCACAGTTTTATCAGTAGTTTTCTCTAGTGAAAAAACAATGATTTCTCCATATCCCTACCACATGTCATATACCTATCATACAATGTTTCATGACATTTACATGTTAATGCATGCTGTTGACTAGAGGATATAATGTTCTTATTATTTACACTCTACATGTAAAAAGAACAGTGCTACAGTTCATAAAACTATGCTGTAACAAGTAGCAACTCATGCTGTGCCCCATTTTGTGGTCCCACATATTTTACCAATAAGCAAACTGAAATATTTCAGTAATATATTTTTTTAAATTTTATGTGTACCTGCAATAAAATAAAGTGACAATAGTTTTATTCATTCCTCAAGTGATTTTAATTCAACTTGGAGAAAAGATGTGACAGGTTTAGTGGAAATATGGGAATGCATTCTTTTCAAATTCTTATGACACTGCTTTCAATTTGAGGCCTGTCACTTCTTTGTCAGTTTCTATGTGTCTGCTATTTATTGTTACATGGAAAATTCTGTTAACTCTTTCTTGTAAAACTCATTACGTGTAAAACACCAGATACCTGTAGAATGAGATATTCTTTTATTAAAGGCACCCATCATTCACAGTGCTTTCTCATAGTTCATTCTGCATTTAAAGTACATCTTACTCTTTTTTCTGGTGTGTGAGCTACTTACACCTTCAAGTGCTCTCCAAACTAGCGTGACACATACCATGCTGTGACTGTCTCAGCATTTAAAATCACACTTGAATTTTGTAACATGGCTAAACTGGGTGCCCACACTGACATAGCTGTCAACCACATGGTGCCAAGGTACTATGTCGTTTACTGCCATCAGATTGCCTGGTCCCCAATTTCTGGCCCGGTCCACAATTTCTGACATGCAGTTATGCCACCTCATTCTACATGTATTCTTGACACAGGCAGGGGAACTAAACGTTTCTAAATTTTTCTTGAGTAAATGGTGTGGTTAAAAAAAGCCAAAATTTCACAACTTACAGCCTTACATCAGTACTTGACAGTGATCTAGTTATGCTTCTATTATTAGTCATAGTTACTATGATGTTTTCAGTTTCATTAACCCATTCATAGACCTTGCATTAAAAATGTATTTGCTAGCTACTTTACAACTAGCGCACTTTAGGTCATACACTGCCATGTAAGAACACTATTGGCGGTAATCCACACTATGCTCCGGGCTGCAGCCACAGATTATCACATATTCAGTGATATATGTAACTATACAAGAAGTTTTCATTCAGTATTTGTGTCTACAGATTGAAAGCTTTATTCACAAAACATCAAGTAATTATTACTGCTAGTAACATATTAACATCAAATTAAAGAAAGAGTGAAGACAAGAGAGTCTAGATAGTTCATGTATTTAACATTATTAATCTTAAAGGGAAAAGTGGTATTATAGATAGGAAAATGTAGGTCTGTTTGTTCCTTTAATTAATGTTGGTTTCATAGAGTCCATTCAATCTTTGATGAAGTGATAGAAGAGAAATTCAAGTTAATGTAAGGTAATTGTCAATGGTTTTTTCTATTGATTCACAATAATACATATTATGTTTTCAACATTTTCTAGATTGGAATACAGTAATCTCACCTCATTCGAAACTGAACATAAAACCATTTCTTATCTACATAAAACTGCTCTGTGGACATACGTTTTTATTGCCTGTAATAGTCTCTCTATTCTTTTTTAGTACAGTAAATAATATTAATTCTTCTGTACAGGTTGTAATTCAATATTGGTAGGTCATTATTTCATACAATCATGATCTTCCAGAATGAAATTTCACTCTGCAGTGAAGTGCGAGCTGATTTCAAACTCGGTGCGAGTAAAGTTTTGAAGGCAGGTTGTGTGTTGTTCTTGGGTAACTCAGCCAGTAGCACAATTGTCCCACTGAGGGCAAAGGTCCCAGGTTAGAGTTCTGGTGTCTGTACCAGGTGAACATTCCAGGTTGCACTTATTTTTCACATTATTTTTAAATTTTAAATATCTATAATTGATTCGATTTTAATTGATTTCAGAAACCCTGTCGTGTATTGTTGTACATGGATATGGGACAAGTCACAATTACAGTTTGCATATACAGAAATTTTAAAAATGGGGCTACAGCAGATTCTGTGGGAGAAATGCTACTATTTAGTAGAAGAATTCTTAGAGGATTAAATGATAATTTGAGCAAGGGGTAATTAAGTGTTAGATTTTATTGTATGTATATATAGAAAAATTGTATTATTATTATTATTATTATTATGCTGTTTGTTAACATCAGCTGTTCTTATTTTATGGTGAAATTTTACTGCAATTTTGATGTGTCTGAAACAAATGATTTAGATTATACACATTATGAGACAAATATAATAATTCACAAAAAAGTATTATAATTAACTCATAAGAAAAACTAGTCAAATCTGTAGAATGATTTAAACCAGTCGAAACTTATGGAGTATTGGAAAACATTTAACTTGGTTATTTTAGACTGGCAGTCTTAAATTCTTCTACTGTACAGAAACAGTTCTTCTGAAGTAACATTTTCATTCTTGCTTTGAATCATCCCTGTTTGACTTTATTTCCAGGTAGCTTGCTCTTTAGAAATATGCACATGTGCCTTATACTGCTGTGCCCTTTACACAGCTATTGACTAACCACAAATACATCATTGGAATGACAAGACTGATGATGGTAGATGTCTTAATTTTTTGCAGTAATATGTAAATTTTGTTGTTTTGATGCCACAGATTTTACTCACAACATTAACTGCATCACATGAACTACTCAGTCTATTTACTAACGTTTTTTCTGTATGTACCATGATGTGTCATCCATTAACTCTCCAGGGAATTTAGAGGTTACCTCTCGATATATAGGCAGATTTTTAAATCTGACATTATCTGTCTTTGATTAAACTACCTGTGATGAGCAAAAATTTGTGTACACAGTTTTGTCTTTATTCAGTAACAGTTTGTTTGTGTTTAACCATTTTACGAGCTTCGAGGTCATAACAGAAATCATGTGACATAGTTCATTAGGATATTTTTTGAATGTAGTATGTTGATATAACTAGCAAACATTACTGGTAGATCTTTCTGAATTCTTTAGGGAAAACCACTAATAAATAAAATAAATGTAAGTGGACCAGGTGTGGAACCTGGTGGAATGCTTTGTCCTAGAATTTGCTCCTTTGACTCTATGCTTCCACAATTTTTTGAGTTGATTACAACACATTCATACTTTGAAGGACATGATCTAAATCAGTAGTTATGTATTCCACTAATTCCATTCTTTATTACTGTTTTTGTAAATAATTCATGCTTGGAAGTTCCAAAGGAATACTCCTGTTGTATACTTTCTGTCACTTAGTGACTATAAACTTCATTTACAAATGCGTATAGTGTCCCACTTACTGATCTTTTATGAAAGCTTGTTTCATGTAGGCTCAATAACAGTTACTGTCAGGAGCTTAATAACGGTCATATACTGCTTTCTCAAGAACTCTTGAGAGGACTGAGATGGTCTGTAGTTATTAACATCACTCCTTTCACCTTTTTTTAAAGAGAGGAACCATTTTTGCTGCTATGAAAATTTTAGAGACTTGGCTAGACAGCAAAGAACAGTACATCATATCTGGCAGAGAGTAAAATGCACGATTGCAGATCTGTTTGAGAAGGTAATCTGATATGCCTTCAAAACTACTTGTGTGTAAGTTTGGTTTCTGCACTGTAATACAGCAGATTTCATCTGGTGTGACTGGATTGAGGCACATTGTTTTGGGGGGCAACTCTTAGATCTGAACAGAGAAAGGTCACGAGAACACCAGTTAAGGAAGAAAATTTGTTACTAACATTTATGAAGTCGTTATTGAATATCTCACATATTTCTTTAAGGCCATTCTGTATGCATGTCATTGAGTGACCTTTGTTTTTCTTATGAACTGTCTCACTGGTAACTTCCCACATAGCTTTTCATTTATCCTTGAGCTGATTATAAATTGCCAGTTGTACGATTACTTCACTTTGTGATTTATTCTTCACAATTGCAGCTTACTATCTGAAAAGCTAAAATGGGCCATACACATCACATTTTCTTGGATAATAATAAATTTATATTAACTGTTTATTTTTGATACTTATTTTTTTTTAAAAATACAACTACTTCTACTTCTATAAATGTACAATGAAACCCTTACCATGTTTTACAGACTATAAGACACACTTTTTTCTTTGAAAAATTGCCCCCAAAATTTAGGTACATCTTATACTCAAAATTAATATAAAAATGCCCAGTGGTTGATTTAAAATCCCCACCATTCTTAAAAATGGTCATATATTTGATGCCATGGGAAACCTGTTTCTACCTGGCAACATTAGATTCAACTGGCAAACTGGCAGCAGCAGAGCACCGATGTGACAAACATGAATTGAGGGGATTCACAAGCTTGCTAACACTGTCTCCCTCCTGCCCTGTCACCATAAACCCAGAACACTCTCATGTCTATGATGCATCATTGCAGTCTACAGTGCATCATTGCAGTCTACAGTGCCAGTGAACTTGAACTGAAAGTGATTAGTGTTTATCAGTAACAGTACAATATTTTTGTTAGCAGCTAGTTTCATAATGGAAAAGAAAAATAAAATGATGACTAACTGACAACCTCAGCTGCCAACTGGTGTTGTTGATATACCTCGATGTGGACAGCTGAAAATGTGTGCCCAGACCGGGACTCGAACCCGGGATCTCCTGCTTACATGGCAGATGCTCTATCCATCTGAGCCACTGAGGACACAGATGAATAGCACAACTGCAAGGACTTATCCCTTGCACGCTTCCCGTGAGATTCACATTCCCAATTGTCCACAATTCTACATATGTATTGTACCTTATAGACATTTGCCCACCCACTCATTACTCGCACATGCTTTGGCGATTCCCGTAAGAGTTTGGGCAACCTGTGCGCATTCGCACAGACGAAGGTCAATGGCTGGGTAGCCTTTAACTATATATACGAAGACAGTAACTTGTTCTCGAAAGAACAGTTACTGTTGGTGACCATGCAGCTTTTTTCCTGGAATAAATGATGACTAACTGACAATCTCAGCTGCCAACAGGTGTTGTTGATATACCTTGATGTGGACAGCTGAAAATGTGTGCCCCGACCGGGGCAAGCTGTTCCTGATTTGTTTGACTGATGGGCCTGCTAAGTGCTATACCACCTACTGTACTCCACTGACTTGAGCCCTCGTGAGCTGCCACACTCGTGATACTAATTGCTGGAGTACTGCTCCCACAGCCGACTGGCTGACATCAACAGAAAAACCCATCTGTGCACCGGAAATGGAGTGGTGGACCAATAAGATAGCCTTCTCTAAAGACAGTTTCACAAACTTGAAAGTCTCCTTGGCTGGACCCGTCCAAGGGCTTTTGCGACACAAGAAGTGTGTTTGCCCTTTAGCAGGTCACTGATAGGTTCTATAATTTCTGAAAACTTCGGCAGGTGTCGTAGGTAATAATTGACCATATCTGCAAACCTGTGTAACTCTTTGAATGTGATGGGAAGGGGCATCTGCAAAATATCTGAGACACTCTGAGGAATAGGCGAAATACTTCCCCTTGATACAAGATAACCCACGAATTGCACTTTGTCCTTAGCAAATACACACTTGGCCTTGCTAATTTTGATGCCGTTCATGTCAAGACAAAAGAAAACCACTTCAAAAAAAAAATGGTTCAAATAGCTCTGAGCACTATGGGACTTAACTTCTAAGGTCATCAGTCCCCTAGAACTTAGAATTACTTAAACCTAACTAACCTAAGGAAATCACACACATCCATGTCCGAGGCAGGATTCGAACCTGCGACCGTAGCGGTCGCGCGGTTCCAGACTGTAGCGCCTAGAATCGCTCGGCCACCCCGGCTGGCAAAACCACTTTCAAATTGGAACTATGGTCACTCTTATTATCATGAGAAATCAAACACATCATCCACTCCAGATCAGAGGGTTGTGTATTCAGATCACATTGGAGTCACCACTGTAGGTGACTAGTTTACACAATATGCACTTTAATGAGTCCTTCTTCATTTACCACAATCTACCGGTACTTCCCAGCAAAAGAACACTACACTGACACGTTTTTACAGCTACACAGTAATACAAAGAAGATGCAAAGAATAATCAAACAAAAGATATAACACACAACATAATGTTCGACTTCTTAATCGTTGACTACTGCACTCGCCACAAGAGCTTTAGACTAAACAATTCATTTCTCAAAGCAATCTCATTACTAATGATCTTCTTGTCGACGAGACATTAAACTCTAATCTTTCTTCCTCCAGCAAAGCAATCACGGTCACATACTAACCACTTTTAACATAACTAAGATGTATCCCACACAACAAGCAACTACAAATAAATAAGTCTCTTGTACTTGGAGTTATATTTTCACTAACAGATAACAGCAGTTATAAAACCGAACAACAAACACGTTTGCGCTTGACACACACACACTGTTTCCTTCTACACTGAGTGATGACAGTGATGTCACGTAGTTACTCTTTTTTAATTTTAATTTTTGGACAGCCACACCTTGCAGGTGGTCACTGTTGTTAGGACGTTAATGTCCTTCTACATCTACATCTACATCTACATTTGTACTCCGCAAGCCACCCAACGGTGTGTGGCGGAGGGCACTTTATGTGCCACTGTCATTACCTCCCTTTCCTGTTCCAGTCGCGTATGGTTCGCGGGAAGAACGACTGTCTGAAAGCCTCCGTGCGCGCTCTAATCTCTCTAATTTTACATTCGTGATCTCCTCGGGAGGTATAAGTAGGGGGAAGCAATATATTCGATACCTCATCCAGAAACGCACCCTCTCGAAACCTGGCGAGCAAGCTACACCGCGGTGCCGAGCGCCTCTCTTGCAGAGTCTGCCACTTGAGTTTGTTAAACATCTCCGCAACGCTATCACGCTTACCAAATAACCCTGTGACGAAACGCGCCGCTCTTCTGTGGATCTTCTCTATCTCCTCCACCTTATCAATATGGGGTTGTTTTCTTCTCTTTTTGGCTCTATTTCATTCGTTGTGTACTTGCACAGGGGCGTGGCGGTGGTTTAAATGGTTCATATGGCTCTGAGCACTATGGGACTTAACATCTGAGGTCATCAGTCCCCTAGAATTCAGAACTAAGTAAACCTAACTAACCTAAGGACATCACATGCATCCATGCCCAAGGTAGGATGCGAACCTGCGACCGTAGCGGCAGCGCAGTTCCAGATTGAATCGCCCAGAACCGCTCGGCCACACCGGCCGGCGGCGATGATGTAAGTACCGAAATTTGCCTTACGGCCAGGGAGAACCTCCACATAAACTCTGCCTTAAACTGACTGTGCGCCTTGGGCTTGATATGTGTCGTACTGAGGTAAGTTATCATGTCTTGGTACACTGCATCTACAGTGCAGATGACATGGCATCCCTTACGATAGTGAGTAGCTCGCTGGTGGCCGCCCTCATTTCTTCTCGTAGCTCTGCGACTTCGTCCGCAATTTACAGTAGCTGTGACGTGTCGTCACTTGGTGGGAACGACGTTGGCGATTCGTCTCTATATTTCTTGACCTCCTTCTGCTTCCGCTGGTCAGGCAGCATTTGGCGCGCACTGCTCTGCCACTTGAGGCTCGAGACAGTGAAGAGCAATTTGGGCCGGCCGCGGGATCTCTCAGGAACGCTCGGTTCGAGATAAGCAGTGAAGTGAGGAGCAGCTCAGCGCGGCTGAATAGGAAAGCATCGCCGCACGCTGCCGGCGCCTTGTCGAATTAGCGTCAAATTGCAAATGCTGTCACTATTGACACCATTGCCGACGTTATAAAATTTTACATACCACTTTACAAACTCAGCGAAGAAAATAATAAAACCAACACATCTACTTCTAAACTCCGCTAGTCACCTTACGGTGTTTGTCGGACGGTACTACTAGTACTACAACCTTTTGCCCCGTTTCCTGTTCCCTTCATAAATGGTGCCTGGGAAGAACAACTGTAAGCCGATCTCCGTATGGTATCAAATTTGTCTAACTTTCTCGTGATCATTTTGCGAGGCGTCCGCGGGAGAAGATACCCGCGGGAGAAGATATCATGTGGCCCGACTCGTCTTGGAACGTGAGCTCTCGAAATTTCGACAGTAAACTTCTCCGTGATGAATATCACCCCCCCCCCCACCCCCCTTGTAGCGTCTGCCATTTTTTTTTTTAGCATCTCCGTGACGATCTCCCGCCGAGTAAACGATCTCCTGGCCAAACGGGTAGATCTTTGTTGGATTTTATCCATCTCTCCTATTAATCTTACTTGGTAAAGGTCCCAGACTGATGAAGAGTATTCAAGAATTGGTTGAAGGTGTGTTTTGTAAGCCACCTCTTTCGTCGATGGATTATGTTTCCTTACAATTCTTCCAACGAATCTTAATCTGTCATCTGCTTTTCCTATTTGTCTTGTGCGCTCATTCCACGACGTAGTCAGGATATTGTCAAAAAAGATATCCGATTTGTTAAAGAGGACCTTAAAAAGGCTCATGTTTTTAATTTTATTCTGAAAACACAATTATTTATTTTTTAAATATTATGTAGATAATTTGCTTTCTGGAGGCCTTCATAAAAATAATATTTGGTCTATAAAATTAAGCAAGAGAAGCTTTACTTAACCGTCGCAATAACAATGGAGGGGGTACTTCATGTTCACCTTTTCAAAATATTGTTACCTTGACATGCAGGGTATATTTTAAAAGTTTGAAAAAATATTTATTGTTTTTGATGATTTCTTATACCAGAATCCGTAATTGTTTTAAATTTTTCAGTAAAACGTAACCCAAAAATTTAAGTCCTCACAGTAAATGTGACTTCTGGGAACAAATAACGCATTCACACTTTCAAAGTTCAGGGCCCTTCTTCCACATCAATATTCATATAAAAATCGCGTTGCGAGTACAAATCATACACAATTAACGAAATCCGTGTTTATTTTTTATTTATTTTTTGTGATGGCCATAATTGGACGGAAGTGGGTGGTAAGTCGTGCATGGATGTCAAGAATGTTCGTAAATGGTGTAGAGAGTTTGCAGCTGGTCGGACCGAAATTCACGACGAACAAAGGAGCGGGAGACGGTCAATTTTTGAGGAGACAGTGTTGAAGGTTGAGGAAAGCATGCATTGAAGATCGGCGGATCACCCTGGATGATCTCTGCACGGTGGTTCCTGAGGATTCCACAAGCACCGCTCATAGAATTTTAACGGAAACATTGAACTACCGGAAGGTGTGCGCAAGATGGGTGCCACGCATGCTGACTGAGGACCACATGCGGCATCGAGTTGATGCTTCCCACGCATTTCTTCACCGCCTTGCAGCCGAACAGGATAACTTTCTGGACTCATTTGTTACGGGTGACGAAACCTGGGCATACCACTTTACACCTGAGACCAAGCAACAATCACGCCAGTGGCGGCATCCTTCTTCGCCAAAGCCGCGGAAATTCAAACAAACACAGTCTGCCGGTAAAGTCATGACAGCCGTTTTTTGGGATCGGATAGGGGTATTGTTGGTCGACTTTATGCCCACTGGGACCACAATTAATGCTGACAGGTACTGTGAGACTCTGAAAAAACTCAAACGGGCAATTGAGAACCGGAGAAGAGGAATGTTGAACAAAGGGCGTACACATTATCCATGACAACGCTTGCCTACACATCGCTCAGCAAACCGTTGCTCTCGTGCAACAGTTTCAGCGGAACATAATCACCCATCCACCCTGTAGTCCTGACTTGGCACCCAGTGACTATCACCTGTTCCCTAAGTTAAAAGAACATTTGGCAGGAAAGCGATTCAGCTTCGACGACGAGGTGAAAGAAGAGGTTCATAACTTTCTGAACAGCATGGCGGCGAGCTGGTATGACAAGCGCATACAAAAACTGCCACAGCATCTACAACAATGCATCGACAGAAATGGTGATTATGTCGAAAAATAGCTAAATGTTCAAGCTGTAAACTTATATAAACCATTGTAGAAATAAACAGGTCTATGTAGTCATAAAAAATAGGAGACCTTACTTTTGGGATTACCCTCGTATATGAATCACTTGTAGGATTTATTGCATCTATTCGTAGCATGTTCGACTATTATGAAAATAATTCCTTGGAAATTGTGACTAATATAGACTATGAATGCACCTATAAAAGATCACGAAAACGCAAACTTCATGATGACGAAGAAGCGGACTCTGAAGAAGTTTTTCTGACCGGAAAGAAAAAATTTAGAGTCAAAACATTTCTTCCAGTACTCGACAACTTGTACGCCGAATTAGTGAGGAGGAAGAAAAATTGCAGAGCACTGTTGGACTCCTTCACGGTTTTCAGTAGCCTTAAGAACAGTTCACCTGACGACATTGCTGAAAAGTGCAGCAAAACTCCAAGCGTCGTATGACACAGATTCAGAGCCTTCCTTCCCTAGTGAATGTGTACATTTCGCAGAACTTTCGTAATCTTCTGAGGTTAGTGATATACCAGCCGAAATGACTAAATTTTTAAGAAAAGAGAGGTTACAGACCGTGTTTCCGAATGATGACATTGCTCTTAGAATATTTCCATGTATGACACTCAAAAATTATTCAGCAGAACGCTCTTTTTCGTCTCTTAAAGGACTGAAACCGTACCCACGTCCCACGTTGTCTGAGGAGAGGTTGAACGACTTGTCCAATCTTCATATCGAAGCCAGCTTCCTAACTGATAACCGTCTGAACTATGAAGATATGATCAACGAGTTTTTTGCCGTCAAAGGCAGACGCAAACTTTGCTGACGGGTGAGTTCGTTTTTTATTCATATTAGTTTTAAAATTTTAAGACTATAACGTGATTTTATCATAACTTAGAGCACATTCATTGAATTTACATGCTACGTATTACCTGTTTACAATTCCGATGGCAGAGCGCGGATCACATTTCACCAGCATGGCTGTGTGCAGACAAACGCAGAGATTTCCATACACTCTGTCTCATCTACTGCCTTATAAATGTACACTGTCCCTCATATCTCTCTTCGTCCTTAACGCTTATGTCGGAACAACATGACAGAAACACACGTTCCCATCACAATAAAATCCTCTCTGTTCCATGCATCGCTCAGTCACCTTCTCCAAGTCCTTTGCAGTAGCGGGAACCCGACTCTGGAATAACCTCCCTAGTTATGTTAGAGAACTTAAAAACATGTCCGGCTTCAAAAAAACAGTTAATGACGTATCTACTTAAGCAACAGTAATGCCTTCCTCTGTACATGAATGCACTTCACCTCATTACTTCCCTATTTCCCCCTCCTTAAATCTCCCTGCCCCAAAACTCGCTATACTAGTAAACATCTACTTTACACACCAAGATATTAATGTACATCTGCACAAATCTTCATTACTATTGCCAATTTTTCTCATGTTTATCATTATCATTTGATTTTTTTTTACTGTTATCATATTGCTATTATCATAATTTGTATGTATAGCACCTGTTGTAAAAATACTGCCAGCATTTACTTCATTAGGTCTTCGTCCTTGCTTTTTATTCATATTGTCACTAGAGTAATCTACATCTACATCTACATCCATACTCCGCAAGCCACCTGACGGTGTGTGGCGGAGGGTACCTTGAGTACCTCTATCGGTTCTCCCTTCTATTCCAGTCCCGTATTGTTCGTGGAAGGAAGGATTGTCGGTATGCTTCTGTGTGGGCTCTAATCTCTCTGATTTTATCCTCATGGTCTCTTCGCGAGATATACGTAGGAGGGAGCAATATACTGCTTGACTCTTCGGGGGAAGGTATGTTCTCGAAACTTTAACAAAAGCCGGTACCGAGCTACTGAGCGTCTCTCCTGCAGAAGTCTTCCACTGGAGTTTATCTATCATCTCCGTAAACGCTTCCGCCATTACTAAATGATCCTGTAACGAAGCGCGCTGCTCTCCGTTGGGTCTTCTCTATCTCTTGTATCAACCCTATCTGGTACGGATCCGACACTGCCGAGCAGTATTCAAGCAGTGGGCGAACAAGCGTACTGTAACCTACTTCCTTTGTTTTCGGATTGCATTTCCTTAGGATTCTTCCAATGAATCTCAGTCTGGCATCTGCTTTACCAACGCTCAACTTTATATGATCATTCCATTTTAAATCACTCCTAATGCGCACTCCCAGATAATTTATGGAATTAACTGCTTCCAGTTGCTGACCTGCTATTTTGTGGCTAAATGATAAGGGATCTACCTTTCTATGTATTCGCAGCACATTACACTTCTCTACATTGAGATTCAATTGCCATTCCCTGCACCATGCGTCAATTCGCTGCAGATCCTCCTGCATCATGTCGTTTTTGGAAACCCAGAATCTACTATGTAGGAATCAACATGGATTCCGGAAACAGCGATCGTGTGAGACCCAACTCGCTTTATTTGTTCATGAGACCCAGAAAATATTAGATACAGGCTCCCAGGTGGATACTATTTTTCTTGACTTCCGGAAGGCGTTCGATACAGTTCCGCACTGTCGCCTGATAAACAAAGTAAGAGCCTACGGAATATCAGACCAGCTGTGTGGCTGGATTGAAGAGTTTTTAGCAAACAGAACACAGCATGTTGTTATCAATGGAGAGACGTCTACAGACGTTAAAGTAACCTCTGGCGTGCCACAGGGGAGTGTTATGGGACCATTGCTTTTCACAATATATATAAATAACCTAGTAGATAGTGTCGGAAGTTCCACGCGGCTTTTCGCGGATGATGCTGTAGTATACAGAGAAGTTGCAGCATTAGAAAATTGTAGCGAAATGCAGGAAGATCTGCAGCGAATAGGCACTTGGTGCAGGGAGTGGCAACCGACCCTTAACATAGACAAACGTAATGTATTGCGAATACATAGAAAGAAGGATCCTTTATTGTATGATTATATGATAGCGGAACAAACAGCGGTAGCAGTTACTTCTGTAAAATATCTGGCAGTATGCGTGCGGAACGATCTGAAGTGGAATGATCATATAAAATTAATTGTTGGTAGGGCGGGTACCAGGTTGAGATTAATTGGGAGAGTCCTTAGAAAATGTAGTCCATCAACAAAGGAGGTGGCTTACAAAACACTCGTTCGACCTATACTTGAGTATTGCTCATCAGTGTGGGATCCGTATCAGATCGGGTTGACGGAGGAGATAGAGAAGATCCAAAGAAGAGCGGCGCGTTTCGTCACAGGGTTATTTGGTAACCGTGATAGCGTTACGGAGATGTTTAACAAACTCAAGTGGCAGACTCTGCAAGAGAGGCGCTCTGCATCGCGGTGTGGCTTGCTCGCCAGGTTTCGAGACGGTGCGTTTCTGGATGAGGTATCGAATATATTGCTTCCCCCTACTTATACCTCCCGAGGAGATCACGAATGTAAAATTAGAGAGATTAGAGCGCGCACGGAGGCTTTCAGACAGTCGCTCTTCCCGCGAACCATACGCGACTGGAACAGGAAAGGGAGTAATGACAGTGGCACGTGAAGTGCCCTCCGCCACAGACCATTGGGTGGCTTGCGGAGTATAAATGTAGATTTAGATGTAGATTTCAGTACAATTTTCCATTGTTACAACCTCTCGATACACCACAACAACATCCGCAAAAAGCCTCAGTGAACTTCCGATGTCATCCACAAGGTCATTTATGCATATTGTGAATAGCAACGGTCCTATGACACTCCCCTGCGGCACACCTGAAATCACTCTTACTTCGGAAGACTTCTCTCCATTGAGAATGACATGCTGCGTTCTGTTATCCAGGAACTCTTCAATCCAATCACACAACTGGTCTGATAGTCCATATGCTCTTACTTTGTTCATTAAACGACGGTGGGGAACTGTATCGAACGCCTTGCGGAAGTCAAGAAACACGGCATCTACCTGTGAACCCGTGTCTACGGCCTTCTGAGTCTCGTGGACGAATAGCGTGAGCTGGGATTCACATGACTGTCTTTTTCGAAACCCATGCCGATTCCTACAGAGTAGATTTCTAGTCTCCAGAAAATTCATTATACTCGAACATAATACGTGTTCGAAAATTCTACAACTGATCAACGTTAGAGATATACGTCTATAGTTCTGCACATCTGTTCGACGTCCCTTCTTGAAAACGGGGATGACCTGTGCCCTTTTCCAATCCTTTGGAACGCTACGCTCTTCTAGAGACCTACGGTACACCGCTGCAAGAAGGGGGGCAAGTTCCTTCGCGTACTCTGTGTAAAATCGAACTGGTATCCCATCAGGTCCAGCGGCCTTTCCTCTTTTGAGCGATTTTAATTGTTTCTCTATCCCTCTGTCGTCTATTTATATATCTACCATTTTGTCATCTGTGCGACAATCTAGAGAAGGAACTACAGTGCAGTCTTCCTCTGTGAAACAGCTTTGTAAAAAGACATTTAGTATTTGGCCTTTAGTCTGTCATCCCCTGTTTCAGTACCATTTTGGTCACAGAGTGTCTGGACATTTTGTTTTGATCCACCTACCGCTTTGACATAAGACCAAAATTTCTTAGGATTTTCTGCCAAGTCAGTACATAGAACTCTACTTTCGAATTCATTGAACGCCTCTCGCATAGCCCTCCTCACACTACATTTCGCTTCGGGTAATTTTTGTTTGTCTGCAAGGCTTTGGCTATGTTTATGTTTGCTGTGAAGTTCCCTTTGCTCCCGCAGCAGTTTTCTAACTCGATTGTTGTACCACGGTGGCTCTTTTCCATCTCTTACGATCTTGTTTGGCGCATACTCATCTAACGCATATTGTACGATGGTTTTGAACTTTGTCCACTGATCCTCACACTATCTGTACTTGAGACAAAACTTTTGTGTTGAGGCGTCAGGTACTCTGTAATCTGCTTTTTGTTACTTTTGCTAAACAGAAAAATCTTCCTGCCTTTTTTAATATTTCTATTTACGGCTGAAATCACCGGTGCAGTAACTGACTTTGGAATAACCTCCCTCGTTATGTTAGAGAACTTAAAAACATGTCCAGCTTCAAAAAAACAGTTAATGACGTATCTACTTAAGCAACAGTAATGCCTTCTTCTGTACATCTAATTTTCTTATTTTAACTATTGTCATGATGTAACTCTGATGTGTGAAATGCTGCATGTGTGGAACACTGGTCCGATGTAAGAGAGGGCCTGATGGCCCTAATCTGATCAGGTTAAATAAATAAATAAATAAGCCTCGTTTACGTGCAGACGTGACCGAAGGCGCCCGACAATACTAGACAATACCCGAATGACCAATGCCGCTCGGCACTGTACAGTCAAGTCATACTGATATTGTAGTATATTACAGTTGATGCTTATTCTTGACGTCTGCTGAAACGTATAGTTATCGCGGAAATATACGTTATCGGGGAGTACGCTCAGATGAAGAAGTGTTAATAAATAACGTAGTTCAGTTCTGTCGATAAACACGGAAAAGCTTTGCTAATACCGTTAGAAAGAGCTGTGGTGAAAGCAGTAGCTGCAGTACAAAGCTGTTCAGCCCTTATATGGATGGAAGGTATTGTGTACACTTATTATGCAGCATCTAGCTACACAGACCCTAATGCTTTACACATTAACTATTAGATTATAAAACAAATTTGATTTTTCCACACTAGTCTGTAAAATTATGTAATAGCAAATCCAGTTCTGTGTTCGTTCGTCTGTATTTAGTTATTAGTTCGTGCACCGAAATCTCTGTTTCATTTCCATTTCTTACGCTTTCCTATAGATTCACGTATTAATATCGAACGTGTTTTTTTTATCTGCAACACATTCAAGTTATTAGGATCCTAACACAACTTTTTCGTTTTCATTTCCAACGGTTTCGTATAAATGAACATATTAAAAGTGAATGTATAACAAAAATCCGTTGTCTCCTACACACTCTGCTGAATTTTAGGCCATAAAAGAAAAGTTATCTTCCTTGTGTTCTCTGTTAACAAAATGCAGTTGTAAGTCTGCTTTTTCCGCTGCCGTACACCAAGTACAGTTCAGGAACCATGCTACATTTGAGTTGAGCGCGACTAGACCCCTGGTGCGTCCTTCAGAACAACGAATAGCAGAGTACGGAAACAACTCACAGCGCTCCCATCAAAAACAACGGCAATAGTGAAGTGATCAGGTAATAGTTATTATTTAAAACATGTCTTTTTTGGGGGACGCATATAATATACTGTGCCTAGGGGCACAAAATTTTTAAATCCGCCACTGCTTGGGTAGCTCAGTTGGTAGAGCGCTTGCTCGCGAAAGGCAACGGTCCCGAGTTGGAGTCTTGGTCCGGCATACAGTTTTAATCTGCCAGGAAGTTCCACATCAGCATACACTCCGTTGCAGAGTGAAAATCTCATTCTGGGAACAATCAAATAGATTTTGGTGTAGGATGCCATGAAATAGATCCGAAAAAGAAGAATTCAAGACTTTTTTCCAGCACAAAAAATGCATTTAAGAGTGGTGCAGTCACGGTGTCTAGCACCAGGTGCTGCTTGCTGCTTCACGGTAGAAAGTCTTCACACCAGTCAACGCTGTAGGAGGCCAAAAGCGTAAATCAACGTACGGCTGGATTTTTTTTTATGAAGGTGGAGCCCCTCCACGCCCACACCGGCGTGATGGCCAACACAATAGGTCTACTGCCATCTCTGCATAAGTGTTAGTATTCACTAATGTGAGGTGTCGCAGGATGTGGGTACTGTGATGTTTGCGTACGTCTGGTTAAGGTTAACCATTTAACGCGCTCATCTGGAGATAGATTGGGTCGAAATCGAACGAAGGGTAGCGGTTTGAAGGGCAGAGGAAAAAAAAGTGCCAAGGCAAGAACCAAGGGAAAAAAACCTCTGCGATGGCTAGGTCTGGTGGTAAGAGCAGTAGCGGTTGTCTTGCTGCCTGCGATAGGTCGTGCAAGGATAGGCTTTGTTAGTAGTGGGTATCATGCAAGTCGATACCTTGACGTTGTGCGGTTGTGCTGCTCGGAGGCTGGCGCTGGGTGCTGGTGCAGAGTCCTCTTTCAGCGTCAGCAACCTGCAACAGTTAGTTTTATTATCGTTCTTGTGTCCGATAGGTCATATACCGGAAGCACAGTGTGAGGGAATGTTGGCGGATTGTGTGTGTGTGCGTGTGTGTGGGCCAGCTCGTCGGTGTCCCTGCTGTGGCCTGTTGGTCGGCTCTAATAGCAGCTGGTAGTTACCAGTCAGTGTTGCTGATATGCAGGGGCTTGCCGACGTTTGTCGCTTGTTTTCGTGTGTTAGTTTGCCATAGGTGGCTATGCCCTAGCTAGCAGTGTCTTCGGGAGCTTGTGCTTCCACCTGTGGTTGTGATCGTAGTTTCCCAGAGTGAGGATGAAAGGATTGTTCGAGTGTCTCGAGTTCCTGTATAGTCGTGTGGCGTGTTTTTTGAACACTTCCTTGAGGGTATCAAGGCGGTATTCATGGTGAAGATCCACGGTGCGTGTGTAGCGTGGAGCGTTGCTAATGATTCGTAGCACTTTGTTTTGTACGATCTGCTGGCGGCGCAGTCGTGTAGGAGCTGCAGATCCCCAGACGGGAGCTGCGTACGTCATCAGAGGTCTAATCAGTGTCATGTATATGGACCTCGACATCCTCCAATTCAGTGTGCTTTCCCTGTTGAGCATTGGGTAGAGCTGTTTGAGCCTCGCGTGCGCTCGGTTGGCAACGTAATCGATGTGGTCCCCCCATGTAAGTTTCCGGTCCAGCCAGACACCAAGGTATCTGACTTTCTCTCGGAAACGTATTGGGAGTGTATGTAGTGTTAACGGTCTACAGTGTTGATGTTTGCGCAATAGTTTCGGTCTACGTATGAACAGAACTGCTTCGCACTTGTCGACGTTTACTTTAATACGCCATCGCTCCAACCAAGGCTCAGCTGTTCTGAGTGCTGTCTGTATTCGTGAATTGATGTTCGACGGTTTCCAATCTTGCGCAAGGATGGCGGTGTCATCCGCGTAGATGGCTAACGTCGTGTTTTATGTTGCTGGGAAGTTATTAATGTACAGGTTAAACAAGATGGGCCCTAGGCTGCTTTCTTGGGGTACTCCAGCTTGGATACCGTGTTGTGTTGATTGTTTATCCTGCACATTAGTGTTGAAACACCTGTTCGTGAGATATGAGTGTATGAGACGTACGAGTCCGTCCGGGAAACCAGCTTCGCTTAGTTTGCGTATGAGTCCGTTGTGCCAGAGACGGTCGAAAGTCTTTTCGATGTCCAGGAACACGGCCCCTGTGGCTTTGTTCATGTTGTAGCCATGTGTTATATGTTCGACTACGCGGAGGAGTTGTTGTGTTGTCGAGTGGTGATTCCTAAAGCCGAATTGCTCCGGTCTTAGGGTGTCATTGGCGATGCAATGCCTAGTGATACGTTTTAATATTACCTTCTCAACAATCATGCTGAGCGAACACAGCAGACTGATGGGTCGGTAATTTTGTGGGAGGGAGTGGTCTTTCCCAGGCCTCCTGAACATAAGGACTTTGGCCGCCTTACAAAAGTCATGGAAGTGTTGGTGTTTCAGGATGGCGTTCGTTAAGTGTGTCAGGTATTCTACGGCTTTATCCGTGAACTCCTGGAGGACACGATTTTGAATGCCATCAGGCCCAGGGGCTTTTCTAGCGTTGGTATGCTTGATAGCCCATGTGGTTTCATTTGTGCTAGTGCGTCTAATTTCGTTGCGCGAGGGCTGTGCTACAAGTCGTGTAACCTCCTGGTCCGTTTCAAGTGTGAATACTGGGTCAGAGGGAACCAGATTCGTCATGAAAGACGCTGCAAGTGTTGTGGCCATAAGTTCTGCCTTCTCCGTCGCAGAGTAGGCTGAGCCGTCTGGTCCTTGTAACGTGGGAATGTAATGTTTCTCCCTGGTGAAGTGTCTGGCCAGCTGCCACACGCCAGGACGTGCGGTATCTAGCCCAGCGAGTTTCTGTCCCCATTGCTCGTTTCTCAATGTTTGTATTCATCGTACGGCTGGAGGGCGAATGGGTTCGCGTAACTCCCTCAATGACAGATGGACAGAGCTTGTAAAATACAGTTCGCTAGTCTGATCTTACCTTTTTTAAAAGCCCAAAAGCATAGTGTGGCACAGTGCCACATCGCAGCACGTTGAAACGGCATGCATCTTTAGGCTAACACTGGGCTCGCATTCGGGAGGACGACTGTTCAATCCCGCGTCCGGCCATCCCGATTTAGGTTTTCCGTGATTTCCCTTAATCGCTCCAGGCAAATGCCGTGATGGTTCCTTTCAATGGGCACGGCCGACTTCCTTCCCCGTCCTTTCCTAATCCGATGAGACCGATGACCTCGCTGTTTGGTCTCTTTCCCCAAACAGCCCAACCCAACCCTCTTTAGACTAACAAGTAGCAAATAGATTTTTAGCTAAAAATACAATGACAATAAGAAATTCGCGATATGAAGGAATAGGGAAATATGTTACTCTTCTCATGGAAGTGAGGATGATGATGAACTTCGGTCAGAATGACATGGCAAACTGTCCATAATGAAAGTTTGTCAATGCAAGACATTCCAGATGTCACCAAAGACACTTCTCAGGTGACAATTGCACAAGTGCATTCACTTGACCAGGGGTTAGAAGTAAGAGTATCAGGTGAAAGTCTATATCGGCAGACACTGTACCTATCGACAGTGATGCTTAGAATTTGATTCAAAGTCTCAGTATGCTACTCAAGTGGAGTCTGCAATAAAGCAAAGGCTTGAAGCTTTTATGAGCAGGAAAAACAGAAAGATAAAAATAAAAATTGTGTAATATCCGATGATCAGATTTCTTGTGAAAAAAAACAACAAAGAACTGATGATAAAAAACGAGATCCTTTTAAAAGTATTACTTAATACGCTGTCTGCCGTGAGGCCTACGGCCGACATAACAGAGATTCACGCCTGATACCACGTCCCCGCCGGTGACAACACGTTCCACTGTGTTTAGTACAGTGTATAATGCAGTACTTTGTATTAATCATGAGTTTGTATTTCCTGATTCAGTTGATGCCGGTGTACAGGAAATTAGATACAGTATCTTGTCCAACATTTGCAAATTTGTTTTTTGTAATTTTATGCACCATCCAAAGAAATATATACTTTCTGTTTAGTACAATGTGAAGAGAGGTAAAAATTAGTAATTGAGACTTAATCAGGCGCACTGAAGAGTGAGGAACTGTTTGAAAACATGAGCCTCGAATAACGTGTTTAAAATTTAATGTTGTATGATCAAAAAGAAGCTAATGAGATTTTTGAAATGGCTCATACGCAGCAGGATACCACAATAGAAAAGGGTCATGTTGATTTGTTTAAGACTGTAGAAGCTGTCCAAGAAGAAATGTGGTGCGAATGGAGGTGTGCTTCATTCAGAACTGAAAGAATTCTCGACAAAACTGCAATAGACCCCATATATAGAATCAGAGTCAGAGGCTCAGTATCCTACTCAGCTGTAGTCTGAAATAAAGCAAAAGCTTGAAGCTTGTATGAACAGCGAAAACAGAAAGATAAAAACAAAAATTATGTAATGCCGGATGGTCAGTATCCGCGAGTTTCATAGCTTTTCTGTCAGAGAAATCATACATTTTGCTGCATTCAAACAAACAAACAAAAAATGGTTCAAATGGTTCTGAGCACTTCTGGGACTTAACTTCTGAGGTCATCAGTCCCCTAGAACTTAGAACTACTTAAACCTAACTAACCTAAGGACATCACACACATCCATGCCCGAGGCAGGATTCGAACCTGCGACCGTAGTGGTCGCGTGGCTCCAGACGATAGCGCCTAGAACCGCTTGGCCACTCCGGCCGGCTTCAAACAACAGTTCGCGGGTCTATTTCTTACTATGGGTACACAGGGAGCACTATGAATGAATTGCAGGTGGTGCAGACAGGCAGTCTTCTGAAGTACTTTTGGACACGTTTTCTGAAAAATGTCTTGAGCAGCTAGTTCGACACCCCATACGCGATGGAAACATTGTAGTCATTGTAGCTTCAAACAGGCCTGACTTTATCTACGTTGCTAGTATAGAGATAGGGATTAGTAATCATATTGTCATCATAGAGACGCTGGTCACTAAAGTTAATAAATCAATCAAGAAGGCTAGGGGGAGTAGTTTTGCAAGAAATAACAGATAAGCAGTTATAAACATCCCACTTTGAAAATGTGTAGATATCGTTTAATTCCAGTATGCTGGACCTAAATGTATTATGGGCAAAATTTAAATAGATTGTAAATCACGCCCTGGAGAAGTATGTGACGAATAATTGGATCAAGGCTGGAACAGACTCACCATTGTTCAATAACAAAATTCGGAAATTGCTGAAGAAACAGAGACTGCTGCACACTCGGTGCAAGAAAAAACGTGCAGATGACGATATGCAAAAGTTAGTAGAAATTCGTATGTCTGTAGAAAGATCGATGCGTGAAGCGTACAAAAACCACCGTCATACCTCAGTAAAAGATTTATCTGAGAACACGAGGAAATTCTGGTCTTATGTAAAACTGATAACCGGGTTCAAGGCTTCTACCCAGTGACTAGTTGACCAATCTGGTGTGGCAGTAGAAGACAGCAAAAGTAAAGCTGAAGTTTTAAATAGGGAATTTAAGAAATCATTCTCGTGGGAGGGTCATATAAACATACCGTCATAGGACCGATGTACAAACCTCCGTATGGAGGACATAGTAATAGGCATTCCTGGCGTAGAGAAGCAACTGAAAGAGTTGGAAAGTCGCCAGGTCCAGATAGAATCCCATTTCGGTTTAACAGAGAGTACTCTGTTGTATTGGCCCCATACCTAGCTTGCATTTATCGTGAATCTCTTGCCATCCCTCCCCCATCCCCGCCCCCCTCCCCCTCACCAAATAAAAAAGTGCATCACACGGTTTCGCACCGATACAACTGATACAAAACTATCTGCATCCTACACTGGCTGTGGTGTCAAGCTTAATCAACTATGAGATACAGCTCCACACCAGCAGAAGTCATCATTCATCACCAATATCTGGCCAGCCTCTGCCGCCGTCCCTCCGACTACCCAAACAGCCACACCGGCAGCGAACAGTAAACAATAAGTCCTTTAGTTTAATTTAAGACATTTTGTTTTTAAGTAACAATTTTCTGTGTGTATGAACACCTAAAGAATAGCAGAACAAGCTCGAAACGCGCTGAATACGTTAAATTAAACATAAAACAAATGAGTTATTACCCACAAAGTCGCGGTACCCAGATGGCCACAAGTTAATGAAGATTGTCAGCGAGTTGTTTGAAAAGTGAAAGCCTTGCAAGAAGTGACAATACGCATAGTAAACGACAATGAAGTGTTCTGCACTTATACACTACTGGCCATTAACATTGCTACACCACGAAGGTGAAGTACTACAGACACGAAATTTAACCGACAGGAAGAAGATGCTGTGATATGCAAATGATTAGCTTTTCAGTGCATTCACACAAGGTTGGCACCGGTGGTGACACCTACTACGTGCTGACACGAGGAAAGTTTCCAACCGATTTCTCATACACAAACAGCAGTTGACCGGCGTTGCCTGGTGAAACGTTGTTGTGATGCCTCGTGTAAGGAGGAGAAATGCGTACCATCACGTTTCCGACTTTCATAAAGGTCGGATTGTAGCCTATCGCGATTGCGGTTTATCATATCGCGACATTGCTGCTCGCGTTGTTCGAGAGCCAATGACTGTTACCAGAATATGGAATCGGTGGGTTCAGGAGGGTAATACGGAACGCCTTGCTGGATCCCAACGGCCTTGTATCACTAGCAGTCGAGATGACAGGCATCTTATCCGCATGGCTGTAACGGATCGTGCAGCCACGTCTCGATACCTGAGTCAACTGATGGGGACGTTTGCAAGACAACAACCATCTGCACGAACAGTTCGACGACGTTTGCAGCAGCATGGATTATCAGCTCGGGGGCCATGGCTGCGGTTACCCTTGATGCTGCATCACAGACAGGAGCGCCTGCGATGGTGTACTCAACGACGAAACTGGGTGGACGAATGGCAAAACGTCATTTTTTTCGGATGAATCCAGGTGCTGTTTACAGCATCATGATGGTCCCATCCGTGTTTGGCGACATCGCGGTGAACGCACATTGGGAGCGTGTATTCGTCATCGCCATACTGGCGTATCACCCGCCGTGATGGTATGGGGTGCCATTGGTTACACGTCTCGCTCACCTCTTGTTCGCATTGACGGAACTTGGAACAATGGACGTCACATTTCAGATGTGTTACGATCCGTGGCTCTACCCTTCATTCTATCCCTGCGAAACCCTACACTTCAGCAGGATAATGCACAACCGCATGTTGCAGGTCCTGTACGGGCCTTTCTGGATACAGAAAATGTTCGATTGCTGTCCTGGCCAGCACATTCTCCAGATCCCTCACCAACTGAAAACGTCTGGTCAATGGTGGCCGAGCAACTGGCTCGTCACAATATGCCAGTCACTACTCTTGATGAACTGTGATATCGTGTTGAAGCTGCATGGGCAGCTGTACCTGTACACGCCATCCAAGCTCTGTTTGACTCAATGCCCAGGCGTATCAAGGCCGTTATTACGGCCAGAGGTGGTTGTTCTGGGTACTGATTTCTCAGGATCTATGCACCCAAATTGCGTGAAGGTGTAATCACATGTCAGTTCTAGTATACTATATTTGTCCAATGAATACCCGTTTATCATCTGCATTTCTTCTTAGTGTAGCAATTTTAATGGCGAGTAGTGTATTAGGGAACGCATTGCTGCCACAAGGATAGGGAACGCACGGCTGCCACAAGGACAGCTCAAGCTACACTAAAAAGGATGCTAAAAGATGACGTCATCTCCCAGTCGACTCTGGCCAACATAAAACAATTGCCCGCACTTCATACCGGGCTGTCGCACAACACCAGTTACCACTTTCCTACTACGTCAGGGCCACCTATAACTTTTAAATCTTCCAAGTTGGCATCTGAAAACTGTACTGAAGCAAAGAAAGGAAAAACATTATTCGGTGCTCAAACACCCCATGGTCGTCGCCCTCCTACCTTTTAGTGTAGATGGAAGACGGTTCCTGGCGTCCTTGAGAGGACTATCGCAGTGTGAGTACAAAGACAGATGAAGATTGTTACCCTGTTCCATACCAAAACAGGACTACCCAACTCGAGGTCCTCCCTTCTTACTACAAGACAAGAACAACGAAACCACCGTGGTTTCTGTGGAACGTTTGCTCCAGGCAGATGACAATGCGGGTCACGCATCCCATCATTGCACGACACCTACATCACAGCACACAGTTTAGGTTAGATTAGATTCAGTTTTCGTTCCAGAGACCCAAAAATGAGTTGATTCTCGTGGGTGTGGAACATGGCAGAAAGTATAACATAAAAAACATAAAACATTTGAATATAATACTCACTAGCATTATCATTTGTCTGGAGATTGCCAAAATAGGTGGATACATTACAGTAAACTGGAGTTGCTAACGTCTACAGAATTAGTACACTGTCAGAATGAAGCATAGTTATGCACTTTTAACACATACACAAAATACCTAATCTTACAGACATTTTTACTTAAGCTGGTCTAACAGTCCCTGTTAAGATATTCATCTATAGAGTAAAAGGAGTTGTCTATTAAAAAGTCTTTCAAACTCTGTTTTAACCGTGCTTTAGCTGAAACCAAGTTTTTGATGGTTGCTGGCAATTTAGTAAAAATGCGTGTTCCTCAATATTGGACCCCTTTTTGGATCAAGGTAAGTGATTTTAGATCTTTATGTAGATTGTTCTTATTCCTAAGACTGATACTGTATATTGAGCTATTGATTGAAAACAGAGATATGTTACTTGTAACAAATTTTATTAAGGAATAAGTATACTGAGAAGTAGTGGTTAGAATACAAAGTTATATTCTTTAAAAGGGGAGAACATATGCTGTACTTGTTTTGAAAAATCCGCAAAAACGCTGAAGAAATTCATCAAATCCGTGTACGATCACAGACAAACTGAATTAAGCAAAGAGGAAGCAGAAGTTGTAGAAGACATTGAAGACTTCCAGCCACTACCAAACTGTAATCTGAGCTTGTGCTCGGTCTGTAATGACCTCGTTGTCGACGGAGCATTAAACACTAATCTCCTCCTCTTCCTCCTGTCCATGATCTGTACCTATTAAGATGGCCATATATATGGCTGAAACTTTCGTGTCCACCTACAGGTGAATCATAAAATCGCTTCAAAATAGCTTGTGTCTCTTCTTCACAGATAGCTGGTTGTTGGTCGTCTTGGTCTTTCTCGTCAGTCTCTTCCGCTTTCTTAATGACTGCAGCTGGGTCTTCTGGTATAAATGACAGTCCATCTGCTACTTGTTTTGCAATTGCTTTCTGTTTGTTGTTGTTGTGGTCTTCAGTCCTGAGACTGGTTTGATGCAACTCTCCATGCTACTCTATCTTGTGCAAGCTTCTTCATCTCCCAGTACCTTCTGCAACCTACATCCTTCTGAATGTGCGTAGTGTATTCATCTCTTGGTCTCCTTCTACGATTTTTACCCTTCACGCTGCCCTCCAATACCAAATTGGTGATCCCTTGATGTCTCAGAACATGTCCCACCAACCGAGCCCTTCTTCTAGTCAAGTTGTCTCACAAATTTCTCTTCTCCCCAATTCTATTCAATACCTCCTCGTTAGTTATGTGATCTACCCATCTAATCTTCAGCATTCTTCTGTAGCACCACATTTCGAAAGCTTCTATTCTCTTCTTGTTAAACTATTTATCGTCCATGTTTCATTTCCATACATGGCTACACTTCATACAAATACTTTCAGAAACGACTTCCTGACACTTAAATCTATACTCAATGTTAACAAATTTCTCTTCTTCAGAAACGCTTTCCTTCCCATTGCCAGTCTACATTTTATATCCTCTCTACTTCGACCATCATCAGTTATTTTGCTCCCCAAATATCAAAACTCCTTTACTACTTTAAGTGTCTCATTTCCTAATCTAATACCATCAGCATCACCTGACTTTATTCGACTACATTCCATTATCCTCGTTTTGCTTTTGTCGATGTTCATCTCATATCCTCATTTAAAGACACTGTCCATTCCGTTCAACTGCTCTTCCAAGTCCTTTGCTGTCTCTGACAGAATTACAATGTCATGGCGAACCCCAAAGCGTAAATTCTTCTCCATGGATTTTAATACCTACTCTGAATTTTTCTTTTGTTTCCTTTCCTGCTTGCTCAATATACAGATTGAATAACCTTGGGGATAGGCTACAACCCTGTCTCACTCCCTTCCCAGCCACTGCTTGCCTTTCATGCCCCTCGACACTTATAACTGCCATCTGGTTTCTGTACATATTGTAAAAAGCTTTTCGCTCCCTGTATTTTACCCCTGCCACCTTCATAATTTGAAAGAGAGTATTCCAGTTCAAAGTGCCAAAAAAATGCTTTCTCTGAGTCTACAAATGCTAGAAACGTAGGTTTGCCTTTCCTTAATCTATCTTCTAAGATAAGTCGCAGTGTCAGTATTGCCTCACGTGTTCCAATTTTTCTATGGAATCCAAACTGATCTTCATCGAGGTAGGCTTTTACAAGGTTTTCCATTCGCCTGTCAAGAATTCGCGTTAGTATTTTGCAGCCAAGACTTAATAAACTGATAGTTCGGTAATTTTCACATCTGTCAACACCTGCTTTCTTTGGGAAAGGAATTATTATATTCTCCTTGAGGTCTGAAGGTATTTCACCTGTCTCATACATCTTGCTCACCAGATGGTAGACTTCTGCCAGAGCTGGCTCTCCCAAGGCTGTCAGTAGTTCTAATGGAATATTGTCTACTCCTGGGGCCTTGTTTCGACTTATGTCTTTCAGTGCTCTGTCAAACTCTTCACGCAGTATCCTATTTCCCATTTCGTCTTCATCTACATCCTCTTCCATTTCCAAAATATTGTCCTCAAGTACATCGCCCTTGTATAGGCCCTCTATATACTCCTTCCACATTTCTGCTTTCTCTTCTTTGCTTAGAACTGGGTTTCCATCTGAGTTCTTGATATTAATACAAGTGGTTCTCTTTTCTGCAAAGGTCTCTTTAATTTTCCTGTAGGCAGTATCTATCTTACCCCTAGTGAGAAAAACCTCTACATCCTTACATTTGTTCTCTAGCCATCCCTGCTTAGCCATTTTGCACTTCCTGTCGATCTCATTTTTGAGACGTTTGTATTCCATTTTGCCTGCTTCATTACCTGCATTTTTATATTTTCTCCTTTCATCAATTAAATTCAATATTTCTTCTGTTACCCAAGGATTTCCACTAGCCCTCATCTTTTTATCTACTTGATCCTCTGCTGCCTTCACTATTTCATCCCTCAAAGCTGCCCATTCTTCTTCTACTGTATTTCTTTCCCCTATTCCTTTCAATCGTTCTCTTATGCTCTCCGTGAAACTCTGTACAACCTCTAGTTCTGTCAGTTTATCTAGGTCCCATCTCTTTAAATTTCCACCTTTTTGCAGTTTCTTCAGTTTTTATCTACAGTTCATAACCAATAGATTGTGGTCGGAGTCCACATCGGCCCCTGGAAATGTCTTACAATTTAAAACCTGGTTCCTAAATCTCTGTCTTACCATTATATAATCTATCTGAAACCTTCCTGTATCTCCAGGCCTCTTCCATGTATACAACCTTCTTTTATGATTCTTGAACCAAGTGTTAGCTATGATTAAGTTATGCTCTGTGCAAAATTCTACTAGGCGGCTTCCTCTTTCATTTCTTACCCCCATTCCATATTCACCTACTACGTTTCTTTCTCTTCTTTTTCCTACTATCGAATTCCAGTCACCCATGACTATTAAATTTTAGTCTTCCTTCACTATCTGAAAAATTTCTTTTATCTCTTCATATATTTCACCAATATCTTTGTCATCTGCAGAGTTAGTTGGCATATAAACTTGTACTACTGTGGTAGGCGTGGGCTTCGTGTCTATCTTGGCCACAATAATGCGTTCACTATGCTATTTGTAGTAGCTTACCCGCACTGCTATTTTTTATTCATTATTAAACCTACTCCAGCATTACCCCTATTTGATTTTGTATTTATAACCCTGTCTTCATCTGACCGGAAGTCTGTTCCTCCTGCCACCGAACTTCACTAATTCCCACTATATCTAACTTTAACCTGGATCACTTCTAAGCGCCAACCGTTTCAAGAATTTGTGATCAGCGCATACTATAAAATTTCCTCCGTAGACATAAGGTCGATAGTGCTTCTCTACGCAGACTATGGCTAAATGTGGAAGGGGCTGACGAGGAAGAACAAGACGACCAACAACCAGCGATCTATGAAGAAGAGGCTCAAATGGTTCAAATGGCTCTGAGCACTATGGGACTTAACATCTGAGGTCATCAGCGCCATAGGGTTGAGAGTTGTAGGGCACCCCTATATATGTCAAGTGTGCACTGCACAGCAACCCAAGTAGCTGACTGCATGTGGGATGAACACAGGTTTTTTTTTTAGATTAGGCGACTCTCCATCCAATCCAGGTAACAATAGCTGTGGGAATTCAGAAGCATCAGCGTAAGATCCAAAAAATGCCTCCCACAAATGAGAATATCAAACTCCTAGTAGTCGACTGGCAAAGCATTCACAGCAAAGTGCCAGAGCATGAATGGCTCCTAAAAAATCACTGAAGCTCACATAATATTAGGCACAGGAAGCTGGTTAAAACCTAAAGTTGACAGTTGTGAGATATTTGGGGAAAATTTAAACCTATATCGAAAGGGTAGGGAAATGGAGGTGGCGTATTTGTTGCAGTAGACAAGAAACTCAAATCCACCGAGACAGAAGTTGAAGCTGCATGTGTGGTTGCTTGGGAAAGACTCAGTATCATGCGTGGGCAAAAAATTATAATAGGGTCCTTCTATCGACCACCAGATTGTTCTCCTGAGCCGAAACTTTAGAGAAAACATTAGTTCACTTGTAAGTAACATCCCCAACGATACTGCAATCATTGTAGACAAATTTTATCATCCAACAATCGACAGGGATAGTTATAGTTTTGTTAGTGGTGGACGTGACAAGACATCCTGTGAAACGTTAGTAAATGCCTTCTCTGAAAACTACTTAGAACAGATAGTTCAGAACCCCACTCATGATGGGAAGATATTAGATCTAATGACAACGAACAAACCTGACGTCTTTCAGGAAGTCCACAGTGAAACTGATATCAGTGGACACACGGCAGTCATAGCAATAATGAATACCAAAACACAAAGGGCAACTAAAACAAGCAGTAAGATTTATGTGTTCAACAAACTAGACAGAGAAACAAGTGTCATACCTCAATGAGGAACTTGAAAGTTTTACTCAAGATAGGTGCATGTAGAAGCACTATGGCTCAAGTTTAAAAGAATAGTTGACCATGAACAGGATAGAAATGTTCCCAGTAGCACAGTTTATAATGGGAGAGATCCTGTACGGTATAAAGTAACTATAAAGAAACTTCTAAAGAAACAGGAACTGCTGCAAAATAGGTATAAAACAAAGCATAGGACACTAGATAGAGAGATGCTAAACGAAACGCGTCTGGCAGTCAAGAGAGTAATGTGTGACGCCTTCAGTGGCAACTGTAGCAGAATACTGTCAAATGATCTTTCACAATACCCAAAGATATTCTGGTCAAATGTAAAGGCTGTTAGTAGCACCGAAGTTAGTATCCAGTCACTCGTGGACAAGATTGGCACTGAAGGTGAGAGCAGCAAAGCAACAGCAGATATGCTCAACTCTGTTTTCAAATGTTCCTTTACAAAGGAAATCCCAGGACATTGCCACATCTCAATTCTCATACCACTGAAGGGATGAGAGAAACAGATAATAGTGTCAGTGGCGTTGAGAAACAGCTCAAATAATTAAAACTGAACAAAGTCCTAGTGCCCAATGGAATCCCTATCAGATTCTGTACCCAGTTCATAGCTGAGTTAGCTCCTCCATTAACTACAATCTATCTTACATCCTTTGAACAAAAAACTGTGCCCTGTAGTTGGAAGAAAGCATAGGTCACACCTGTGTATAAAAAGGGTAGCAGAAGTGATACACAAAATTACTGTCCACTATCCTTGATGTCCATTTGTTGTAGAATCTTAGGACATACTCTGAACTCAAACATAAAGACGTATTTGAACAGAATAACCTCCTCAATGCCAGCCAGCATGGATTTCGAAAACATAGATCAAGTGAAATCCAATTCGCATTTTTCTCACATGACATCCTTGAAAGCCATGGATCAAAGCAATCAGGTAGATGCCGTATTTATCGATTTCTGAAAAACATTTCCCTCAGTATCACACGTACGCTTATTATAAAAAATACGATGATATGGAATATCAGACGAAATATGTTCCTGGTTTGAGGATTTTTTGGTAGGGAGGACACAGAATGTTATCTTGGATGGAGAGTCGTCGACGGATGTAGAGATAACTTCGGTTGTACCCCAGGGAATCGTGTTGGGTCCCTTGCTGTTCATGTTGTATATTAGTGGACTTGTGGACAATATTAAATAAACCATCAGACTTTTTGCAGATGGTGCAGTTGTCTACAACGAAATACAGTCTGTACGAAGCAGTACAAAAATTAAATCAGACATTGATAAGATTTCAAACTTGTGCAATAATTGGCAGCTTGCTTTAAATGTTCGAAAATTTAAAATAAAAATAACATAGCATCCTATGAAAATAATATTACTGGCTCCCAGTTGGAATCTATAGACTCATACAAATACTTGAGTGTAACACTTAGCAGGGACATGAGGTGGAACGACCACAGTGGCTCAGTCGTGGGTAAAGTGGGTGCTAGATTTCGGTTTATTAGTAGAATACTAGGGAAATGCAATCAGTCTACAAAGGAGATTGCTACCAAATCAATCATGCGACCCATCCTAGAATATTGCTCCAGTGTGTAAGACATGTACCAAATAGAAATGACATGGGATATCGAACATATGCAGGGAAGGGCAACAAGAATGTTCACAAGTTTGTGTGACCTGTAGGAAAGTATCGCAGAGATGCTGAAAGAATTGACCTGGCGGACTCTTGAAGACAGACAGGAACTATCTGAGGAAGTCCAAGAACAAAGTTTCAAGAAATTGCTTTAAATGATGACACCAGGAATATACTACAATCTCCAACGTATCGCTGCCATAGGGATGGTGAGGATAAGACTATATTAATTACAGCACTCACAGAGTCATTTAAACAATCGCCTTTTCCATGCTCCATACGTGAATGGAATAGGAAAAGCCCCTAATAACCGGTACAATGGGACATACACTCTGCCATGCACTTCACAGTGGTTCACAGAGTATAATTGTTGTAGGTAGGCTGCTAGTAAATTCTGGCCTAATTCCCTTGGCTCAGTAAGGCACCGGTCGCTTCCTAGCTGCCTGTCTGTTCTGATTATGTACTGCTTCGTAAAATCAGGATCTGTAAGATCGGGGAGATAATTATTTTCTTTTCTTTTATTTCTTGAAACGCTGTTTTCTGCTGGGATGACGACCCGTAGTTTGCTCCCTTCTTCAGTAACTGATGTAACATTTTCACTTTCTGACTGAACTCCTTGACAAACCTTCGATAAAGTGACGCTACACTTAAAAATTCTTCAACTGCTTCACAGTATTGGGTCTCGGATATTATTTTATCGGGTTTACCTTCTGTAGGTCGCGTTTTAAAATTTCTGTCCTAATTATGTGCCCTAATCTGTTACTTTCCTCCGTAGCAACTCACACTCGTCAACCTGCAATTTTATGTTGTGCAACCAGAACCTCTGAAATACCTCTCCAAGGCTGGCATTATGTTCTTCTAACATAGATGCGAACACAACCACATCATCTAAATACATGAACATTTTGTGTCCTTGAAGTCCGGTTAGAAATATGTTCATCAGTCTATGAAAAGTGCCTTCAGTATCTATTGTTACAATTGGCAATCTCTTGTACTTGTAAGGTCCTTCTGGAGTAGAGAAGGCTGTTTTTTCTCTGTGATCCTCATTCAATGGTATCTGATGGTAACCCTTTACACAGTCTAAAGTGGTGAACTACTTGGCTTTTCCTAAGCTATCTAAAATCTTATCAATATTGGGTAGGAGAAATACAGTGCTAATGCAACTGTCATTTAGCTTCCGATAGTTCGCGACTATACTCCACTTACGCTTCCCTAAAGCATCCATCTTCTTTGGAATCATTAATAACAGAAAATTACAACTACCTTTGCTCAGCGTAATGATATCTTCCCTTAACATTGCATCTATCTCGTTTGCACCTCTGGTAGTCAGTAAAGCCGGATATTTATCACTTTTCCTTGTGCCCCTGGTTCTAACTAAATTTTGTGCTTCACCATCTCGTTGTATGTTAATCTAGCTCGAGACAAGTGAAATACCTTGTGATATGCAATACATAGTTCAATAATCGCAGCCCTTTTTTCTTCATTTAAATGATCCACTCGAACCATTCCCTTTAACCTGCTAACTCGTGACTTTTTCTATTGATGCACCGAAACTACACTACGGGTGCAGCATTTCTCGCCTTCTCCTATGACAGGCTTAGGGTCTCTCATCACCTTGGGGCATTCCAGTTTAGTTTCTTGTTCCATGGTATGCAAAATATTCGTGACACAAGTGCCTCTCTGCACGTTAATCAATGCTGCGGGTAAATACACGTCTGTTTGCAACTGCTGCTTCTCCATTATTCCTTCGGTCAGATTTGTGGTCTCCACCTAATCCTTAAAATCTTTTCCTCTCACAGGCCTATTCTTATAAAGTGACACAGTCTCTCTTTCCTTTCCTTCTTCCGCCCAAGTTGGTTCGTTGTTTTCCTTAGATGCGGTACCCCAAACTCTGGCAGAAGCCTCTGCCTGTAATTCCTTCAAATTGGACATCCTCTACTGTATGGAACTTGGGTTCCACGCACACGTCGTCACCAATTATCAACATTGACATTGCAGCTCTGCACATCTCTGTTGTTTCTTTCGTGATTCTTTCTATTCTTTCCTCAGAGCTAATGCTCGTCATACTCTTTAATGCTGACTCTTTTTATTACACTACCCTGAGCGGAACTATCTATTACGAAACTCGCTATTCTAATGATTCCCTGCGCGCATCACGTATCAACTAAATCATTCTTGCCCTTGCAACCTACTGAGTACAGTTCTGTGGCACAGATCGACTGCATACTCATGTCATCCTTTTATTTCCCGGTTTCTGTGTCTTGGTACTTGCATTGGCATTACACTGTCTGTCTAAGTTTCCTGGTTCTTTACAAAAGTATCGTGAGTCTCGTCTTATAGCACAGTTCTGAAAGCCCTTAAAACTACATCGACGATACATAGTCGGTTGAATGCTTCCAATTTCTCAGTGATGACGTCCGCATAGTGTTTCATCTAATCTTGGCGGTGACTGAGTACTGTGTGTCTGTTTCTCTGCTCTCCTACAGCTCCACTGTATGGCGTCTATTCTCCTGATTTGTCTCTCCGTGGTGGTCTCGCGGTTCTAGGCGCGCAGTCCGGAACCGTGCGATTGCTACGGTCGCAGGTTCGAATCCTGCCTCGGGCATGGATGTGTGTGATGTCCTTAGGTTAGTTAGGTTTAAGTAGTTCTAAGTTCTAGGGGACTGATGACCACAGCAGTTGAGTCCCATAGTGCTCAGAGCCATTTGAACCATTTTGTCTCTCCGTAGTGCAGTTCCTTGCATAATGGACTCCTGTTTCACATTTGAAGCAATAGTCTCTTGGGCTGCTGGATTCACTGAACTTTACAAGACGCAATTGAGGCCGCTTCTATTAATGCTAGATACACCACTTGGGCTAACGTTAAATCCTCTCCTCTTGTTCTCACAACTGTTTTAATCCTTTCATCCTTGATTCCCTGTACGAATGCTGCTCACACCAGCTTCCCGATTGGAGCTTGGTTCCCCGAAATGTCCGATTCTCTCATTATTTCCTGGGCAGCTTTCCGGAATTGGTGCTACGATGTGTCAATGCGACTTGCTCATGCACCCATACTTACGGCCCTACTCTGTCTACCTGTCTACTTGAGAATAATAGAGGTGCATAGTAAGACAAAGTTCGTTTTGGCTCATGATTCTCCTATAGAATTTCCTGCACATTTGCCCAAGTTATGGTCAAATCACGTATGAGTAGCTTACTTCGTGCTGCTCTATGATCCTAAGTTTAAAAAATATTAATAACACACAATGACTATGGCTTGCAGTTAGTTCGAATACTATATCGCAATCGTCAACAAACTCTCTAATTTCATCTCTGTTCCCACCGAAAGCTCTCGGGATTAGCTTCAGACAAGGCTATTTGATGGGCGGAGGCCTCACTACCTTCCAGATTCCTATTAGGGGATTTTATATCCACTCTCAGAGCCATAGATATTTTTTCGATGCTATGTTGAGATTCACTCACTATGTTTGAAGTTCAAGTGAGTGGCTCTATGTTAATGTCTTACGAAGATGTAACTTCGGAACTCTGTGCAGACAGCACGCTCGTGCCGCTGATTCAGGTGTCAGCAACCCTCACCTTGGCTGGCGCAACTGCTGCGAACGTGTCATCCGTAGTTTACTGCAGCAAGCTGTTTACAGCAGTCCCGTAATTCTGCGATGCGGGATGGCGGATGGTCTTCCTAATTCTTCTTCTTCTTCTTTCTTCTTCCGTCTTGCTTTGTTCCTCCTCTACACTAAAAAGGATTGTTCTGCCTGTTCACTGTACATGATCTATCTTGAAAGTTCAAGCCGATTTCTCCTAAGACTGGGCGTGTTACTTCTCCTCGGAGAAAATTGTATCCTCTGTACTGTAACGCAATTTCTTCCTACACTGTGCAAAACAATTCAAGAACAACTTTTTCGAAACTCAATAGCTGTCTTCCATTGCGACGTATATGTTTCAAATTGCCTCAAAGGCGCCTTCAGCCCCCCTCTGTCATTGTGCAAAAATTGGTGCCATACAACGTCACCCTTGGGCTCGACAACGCTTCAAACACCAAGGTGTCGACACATGCGAAAATTTAAAGGCCAGAGCTCAGAAGTTCATGCGACACTGAAGAAAAAAACCTGGTTTACAAAGCGCCTAGCATCCAGCCAGTGGCGGCACTACTCGAAAACTGAACGTCGGCGCCGTATTAGCTTTGCGAGGTCCCTTTCCCTTTCGAGTCAGAAAGAAAATGTTAAATTAATCGAGCTTAATTATACACTAATAATAACTATGCACAAATTTTACTATTATAATATACAAGGATTATTGCAATGACAAAAATTACATTAAACAAATACACATTAAAATAAACGAAACTTCCGACTTTTCGCCTCACTGAATTTTTTTAAGTTTACGTCGTAGGTAATACCAGCCGCTATTTTCGCTTCAGCTGACAGTACTGACAACGCAGATAGTCTTTCTTGACACATTGTGCTTCTTAAGTATGTTTTAATCAATTTTAACTTTGAGAAACTTCTCTCGGCAGAAGCTGTACTGACCGGAGCGGTGAGCATTATTCTGATTGTTATGTAAAGATTTGGAAATATTTCGTCCAAATTACTTTCTAATATGTACTGATTAAGTTGTTTTGCGTCTTTGATAGAGTCCTGCAGGTTGGATTTTGAAAATCGGAGTTCCTCATAAAGTTCGAAAGGCTGAATGTCCGTATTTTCGCCTTCTCGAAATGTACCTAAATCATTACAATGTCGTCCTTGGATATCGATTTCAAATAATTCATATCGTAAATAAAAACAAATTGTTCAAAATATACGTTGAGCACTTTGAACAGACATTCAGTGACAATCATTGTGTTCAAAAAGCTAACTCAGTACTGCATTTCAGAAGATCGTATAGGTTCATCAGTTTGTTCATAACCGAACATTCGCTTTTTCTGTGCAATTCTTTTTTTTTTAAACTGAAACTCAATTTCGTAACTACTTTTTTATGCAAACAATCGAGCTTCTGCAACGCTTATTTCAAATCCTGTGTTACGGAATTCTTGAATCGAGTCACGAGATGAAAGTAAAGTATTAATAGCGACTTGCAAGTTCACTTGAACTGATTGCCATAGTTTACTTATATTGTTGACCCGTAGTAAAATCTCATACCACACGTGTGTTGCAACAATAAACTCAAAAGTCAACATTTCCTTCAAGACTGGTTCGCAAATTGCAAAAATATTGATTTTACAACTCCGATTCTACTTTCCCATCGTGTTTCAGACAGAGGTTTCAGTGTCTGTTTCAATTTAGTTTTTATAAGTTCCCAACGCTTGCTTGATTTTGTAAAAAGCACATAACTTTATTCATGAACTCGAAAAACGTTTTAGCTGTTGTAGAAGTGTTAGCGGTATCTAGCAAAAGCAAATTCCAACGGCATCCGCACAGCGTGAACAAAGCTCGTAGGTTAATATTGAGTATTCTTGTTCTAACACCTTTATTAAAGCCAACCATATTGGCATTATTATCATATCCCTGTCCTCGACAGTTTTGGATGTTTAGGCCATTATTTTCTAGTTCCTTTGAAATGGCATTTGCTAAATACTCACCCGTTGTTTCTGCGACGGCAATAAACCCAACGAAATGTTCCTCTATCTCTCCAGTTGAGAAATTACAAAATCTTAATATTATTGACATTTGCTCCACATGGCTCGAATCCCTGGTACAACCGAGCATGGAGGCATAATATTTTGCTTGTTTTATTCTGTTTATAATTTTGTTGGCAACATATTTGGACATTAATGTAATTAGTTCATTTTTTATGTCAGATAATGCTGACAAAGTTGCTTTTCGTTAATACGTTGCAAGTGCTTTTTTAGTGTTAGATCATATTTGGATAAGAATTCAAATAGGTCTATAAAATTTCCATTCTTTCCGCTACCGTTCAGGTTAAGGGATTCTCGATGCCCTCTAAACACCATATTGCGTGGTACAAAGTATTTTATAATATCGATCAATCCTTTCAAACAAGCTATACCAATACTTTTGTGATTCCCTAATCAGTCTCTCGTTTTCCTTATCTATTGTTTTTCCGCATTTTATTCCTTTACAGAGGTCCATCCATCTAATCATGCATTCCATGTGTCCTTGACGTTGTTCACGCCTTCGCAATATCCTGCTCAGATCTTTCCAGTCACAACATCCTTCTTTTACCATTTGTCTCTGCAAATGTGAAGAAAAAAAAATCGACATGGAAAGTGTTGTGTCCTGCCCACTCGTCTAATGTAGGATGCTTTCTCGGATCGCTAGACAACAATTCAAGCAAACCGTATTAATGAATTTTATCTACAGAAAATAAATGACAGTACTTAACTTTGTATTTATACAGATCGTGTGTCGCAAGCAATGGGCGACAGACAAATGGGAAGTCTCTTCACTGATGTAGTGATCGTAGAACTGCTCTTCTTCAACCGGGCCGCGGCCATGCGCAAGGCGCTTATGCCGTCTTCGTGTAGATGGCGCTCCTGTCTCGCTGTCTTCCTAGGGAGGGGTCGGTCAGCGTACTACTGGCTGACGTCTCAACAGCCCACTCAACTTTGACATTCCTGACCGCCGTGCTGGCGCTTGCCGTTACGCCGGAACACAAAGCAATAAACTTTGGCTTGAGATATGGAGTAAGCTAACCATCTGCGATGTTGCTTTTCGCCGTTACTCAGTTTTCTAGTAAAACGAAATTTAGTAAAATTTCTTTTATTTGCATCTTTGGGGTAACTTTCATCAGGTTTCTCAAGGTTTTGTTGGGAACAATTTTGAATTAAATCATGACGCTGCGAATCTGTTACTGGGAATACCCACTTTCCCGGATTTAATTCTATAAATGACACTCTTATGTCAACGGCTTGCTCTTGATTATCACTTTTAAAGTCTTTATTCAGCTCACAGTCTCTGATCAGAGCAGTTTCACTCAACTCTGATGCTGTATCGGAAAGGGTAACAGATTCATTCGACCCTGAAGCTGGTTCTGTTTCAGAAACTAAAGACACTTGGATAAAAGCATCAGAGGCCTTACACCTGAAATTTTCGTAAGAAATTTCATCATACTCGAACTCATAGCTCTGTTGCATATAATCATCTCAGCCTTTCTTTTTCTTTTTGATGCACCGAATTCCCATTTTCTCCCTATGTCTATATCTCTGTCTCTTAAAGGTCCTCCAAACATGATGATCTAAAAAGCATTCTGTGCTAAGCACGTTGGTAAGTACAGTAGGGTACTTAAAATATTCAGTGTCGTAGTATAGAGTGCATAGGCTGTACGATTTTCATACATGGCAGAATACTTCTTTTTAAAGTCACGTGTGATAGCAGCCAAATAAACACGCCAAGAAATGTATAAGTATACTGACTTACCAAAGGACGGGGTTCATTTAGTATGTATGGCTGAAATTGGTACAGCCACACCTTCAGAGATAAAAGACTTGCTCACCTGCACCAGTTCAATAACATGAAAAAAGTGTCACTTGGTAGGCTGGCTCTGAGCACTATGGGACTTAACTGCTAAGGTCATCAGTCCCCTAGAATTTAGAACTACTTAAACCTAACTAACCTAAGGACATCACACACATCTATGCCCGAGGCAGGATTCGAACCTGCGACCGCAGCGGTCGCGGGGTTCCAGACTGTAGCGCCTAGAACCTGTCTCTTGGTAGGATTGGTTTCAGAGAGCCGGCATTACTGGCCAAGACAATGTTCCTGCCTGTATTGTCTCTTCCACAGTGCATCGTTGCATTTGCTTGATGTTGGATCGAAGGGTCAATTCTGAAAAACTGTGCGTGCCAAGCGGGCTGTGAATATAGTGTAAAGAAAAGTAAGTGTATTTTCCGTTTAAAATGCTATTTTCTTTAATATGGCGTTCATTCTCCTCTCTAAGTATATAATTTAATAATTTATTTTACAAAATTTTTTTTAGTCTGTATGAACGACTTTACAACAAAGTCTCCGTGGCGCGCTGCTACATAGGTGTACACTTAGATGCATCTTGTAATGGGGCTCAACTGTCAATGTTGCCAGACGGCCCTAGATAAATACTACTACAGTCGTATGAAAACAGAGACGGACTACTAAGTAGCTGAAGTTTTAACAGCTTCCACGACTTTTTTGCGAGGCCCACCACAGGCGCGAGGCCGCCAGCAGTCGTCGACGCCTAATGCCGCCACTGCTTCCAGCGCATGTTGGTCTATCAATTATTCATATGATTTTCAAACGCATCACTTTTGGTTTTTGAAAACATACGAAGTTTATTTCGGAACGAATCAGAAGTCGCTATTGCAATGAGTGCATAGTCTACGTGATGTCTGTGCCAGGGAATCCCCGTTGCATCTAGAAATAAAAACTTTCCCGCAAACGAAAGGGGACGGGCCTGTAGGAGCCGAGCCGAACAAACCCGAGCTGGCGAATGCCAATCGCTTTTTGTGTATGCGGTTGATTAGGTGTGTGAATGATCAGCGCCCTTATGATTACTAGTGAAATTCAGAATACCAGAGTCGAAATAAACGACTAACAGGAATAACAGGTAAGAAAGATTAATATGTAATCTTCTCGATGTATCCAAGAAAATGAAATTTTGACAGAAAATTTTTGCCAGACCACTGCACTACCAAGGGCCGGTCCCAGGTTAGCAGAAGATTAAGTTCTATTCTCGGAATAGCGCGGAAACCGCATTGGACGAACACGTAACAACACCTATCCGGAGAATAAACGCCGGATAACTGAACCAGTGATTCTGCTGACTACCTTCTCATCGTGTGATACGACATCGGGTAGCATTTGGATTCAACCTTTTTTTTTTTTTTTTTTTTTTGCGCGTGTCGACACTTTGCTGTTTGAAGTGTCGTCAAGCCCAAGAGGAGGTCACAGCGCACCACGCTTTTGCACTAGTACAGACGAAGATTGTGAGCACCTTTGAAGCAAATTTCAAACTTGTATGTCGCAATGGGAGACAGTTATAGGCTTTCAAAAATGTGGTTCTTTAATTGTGTTGTTCAATGTAGTTAAAGTACTCAGGCAAGTATTGAAGCCTAGACCCCACATCTGCCGAGTTTATAAGTCGTAAGCCGACATGGGTTGCAACATACATTGTATTTCACAATCAGACTGGAGGTGACGTTGGACTTGAGGTTGCGCTTCTTGGGTACACAAGTGTCTACGTGCAGGAGTGGAGAGTTGAGCCGAGATTTTTTTCAGGTCTCTGTGGTCGGAGACAGCACAATATTTGAATATCGGGCTAAGGAGGTAAATGTAAGTGTTAATAAGGAAATAAGACTGGGTGGTTATTTTGTCGGCTTTTAATGCTTTTTAGGTGGTTACACAGACATCCTGAAGAATACAGACACTGGCTTATCACTTGAGTTTTAAGTCCCACGTAATGTATGCGCAAAATGCAGAAGGGGCTTGTAACGACATGCTAGCATTAGGTGCTTCATCCAATTACTAGAACAAATGGCCACGCCAACCTAACACTATCAGCAATAACAGACATCTAATGATGGTATTCCATACCACAAATCATGAAATGACGCAGTTTCTATTACTCTAATCAAACCCCCAAATACGCAAGTTTTGCAAGTCCTTTTTAGTGTAGAAGCTGAACTGAGAGTAATTCTCCAACTGAACAGCTTTATTACTGTGACAGAATCGTTATAATTATGAAATTAGGCTCTTGGCTTATCACCTGAATGGAAGAGTCACTTTTACCTCTATTATTAATAGGCAATACATTAGAAAGGATTACTCTTTTTTTTAACATGGTGGTATAGGTCACTAAGCCACAGTTGATTTGTTGAGGATATTTCTATACAATCCCAATCTGATGCCTATGTGATGTAATGACTGTTTTATTGAGTGTGGCACTTGCTATATTGTCTGTGATCATCATTTGCTATATTTATGGCCTTATACGTAGTGTGTAATATTTCATTATTTGTTGTTTTGATACATTAATGTGCTTTCAGTCCATCCATGGGTGCCTTATGTGTCCCTATACTAGCAGAGATCATACCATTGTGAACTCACCTGCTAGCTCACTGCAATGTTCTTATGCAGAGAACTGTCTTGCTCTTCATACTATCTGCTGCTCGTGTGTCCTCTAAGTGCCACTGCGCTGATAAGCAATCCTTGTGTCACAATCGGGGATGAACTCCTTTTATGTGTAATCGCACAAATGACCAGTTCTGCCACCTTGTTGCTAAAAATACTGCACCTTGACTGTCAACTCTTTTTGTAATGAATTAATCTGACTTGTGTTTCATTGTTGTGAATACATCTGCCACTGTTTCCAGTTTATGGCATGAGAACAAACCTTCACACCTCATGTATTCACTGTGCCTTAACAAAACATCACTGTCTACCTGTTACATCCTCTACATCCAAACTTGTAACTCAGTAATTTATCTTGGTCTAAGCCTAGCACCAACCAAAAGTTGCGCCTCAGACACTAGCTTCATACTTAATTTTCTTTCACAACAGCCAACAGTACTGAAAAACTAGCTCTGTCCAATAAGAGTTTCAGATTATGTATGCCAATTATGGGTCTTCACAACTACCAGAAGTTATTGCTCATGTATTGCTCAGATGTCACTGAAATCGAGTGGCCTTTTACAACCAACACTCTACAATAAATCCCAAGAGCCAGTACTCTTTTGCAATTTCAAGCTGGCAACACACCTTCTCCAACCCCTCCTCTCCCTGAAAGGATGCCGTGTTCAGGCGCAGCTGAATTGAAGGCACACACTGTGCAATGCATTCTGAACATGACCCCAAGACACTACAATCTGTTGTTGAACATGCTGTTTCTCAATTTCAACTTGTGGCAGAAAATGGTGGACAGCATATTGAACATGTCTTGTGTCAGTCTCACAACAGTTAGAAACTGATGTTTTGCTTTTTGTGTGATATTTGGCTCCAGAACAAAAATACTGATTTTCGCCATCCACTGTGGTATGAACTTTGCAGGGTGGATGTGTTGACTAACTAACAATTCCACAACTGTTAACTACTGAACTTGTGCAGTCATGCCTAGTGAACAGTATGGATGGTGTAATGTGCAACTCATCACCATCATATTGCAATTCATCTGTCATTTGTGGCTAACCCAATTTAGATTAAGATGCCTTACAGTGGCATATATTGTAAGAGTTTTGTTAAATCTTTTCGTTCTGTGACACTAATAATATGCTGTTCAAATTTGATGTCATTCTGAGCAGTGGTTCTGTTTCTACAGCATTTTGAAACTGAAACTTTAATCATGGACACCCCATAGTTATCTGAACTACCCTCGGAGGTACATTCTCATGACAGTTGATCGATGCCACTGAACCTTACTGATGACCATCTCCTGCAATCAACTGACACAATCATTCCTCAGACCAGTATGTATCCCATTACTGTCCATATTAATGACTGCCACTATCAAGGATACACGTTAACCATAACACTGCCTGGCTCTAATTATTCTTGGGACTGCCATATGGAGCCTATAATGAAATCATTACTGTGAGTGACTTGGTAGGTCACCAAACAAATTTTACTGGAGCCTCAGACCCAAGTCACTACAAGTAGTGAAGGGCCAGTAGAGGCATGAACCCTCCTATAAGTTTTATGTTTAATTGTAAGAATTATTTATGTAAACCCTGACCAAAGGAAATGTTTAAATTTAAGAAATGAGTATGAAGTGAGGTGACGCATTGTCAATGTGAATAGCAAAGCATTTTTGTATGTTATTGATGTATTTAAGTGAACTTTATGAATGTGAAGCAGCACATGTATTCAACTGAAGGGAAATATGGGATGGTGAGAACTGTTATTTAGCGGCACAGTGGACTAATTTTTCCACCAAGTTCTTCGCAACCAATTTTATTATTTGTTGTTTTAATGGGTGTCATGTGAGAATCATGTTTAGAACAGTAGAAGGGATTCTTACCATTGTTTATAATTTACTTGCCGAGCTGTGTGTCCAAGCCTCACCCCACTGTATATGAACCGCAGATCTTAGTGTTCATATCTAAAATCATTACAGTTTCTTGTATCTTGGAGTTCAGATACATACCCAATTTTGTCGTATGTTAAGAAACTTCTGAGTTTGACTGAGTTTGGTATGGGCAGGTAACAGAGAGATTCTGGTGGCAATGAGTTTATGAATACACCCTCTATGAAACTAAGAGTGTATACTAGTATCTGCAAATCACGGCAAACTATTCTCTGTTGGACCAACACCACATATATCAAAAATATTGCACATAGAACATAAGTTTTAGTTTGCAGAGTAACTGCTTCTCTATTTTGAGTAGCTTGGCCTTCAACAACTAAAATTCTAGTTCCTACAGAACACCAATAGTAGACGTGAACTTTAAGACGTGTAGTTGCACTGCTTGCTGCACAAATTTCTTTGAAAATCTGTAACTACAGTTTAACTTACTTGTCAGGATTTTCAGCACTTTGAGCACCTGTGAGTAGATTAAGCACTGTGTGAATTTTCCTAGATGAATGAAGGACTAGAGAGGGGGAGGGGTTGGTTTAAAAGAGAGGGAGGAAGGGGGGGGGGGGGAAGGGACCAAACTGCGAGGTCATCAGTCCCTTGTTCCCAGTAAAATATTACACAATGGAAAGAAGAAAAGAAAGGAGACGTGCAGCACAACAACAAGAAAAAGGAAGAACCAGAAGAATGACCGAAGGACAACCAACACCACTATGGACAAAAACAGGAAAAGAAACTCATAGAGAGAAGCAAGAAACAGGTAGAAGGTGTAAAAACAAGAGAGCTGATGACCATGGCTGGCTGACCACAAGAATAAAAAGGAAAAGCCAGCCACTCTGCGACACATTAAAACATCCACCCTAAAAGCATTAGTGTGAAGAACACAAAGGGACGAAGGACATGCGCTAGAACTTATATAGAATGATAGAACCCAGCGTCGCAACTTATATAGAATGATAGAACCCAGTGTCGCGTATAAAACTTAAAACTAAATTAGCTGATGGCGCGTTGTCAGTTAAAATTAATGGCAACGAGAACGGTAAATGAAGAGTCTGTGGCAGGGCAGCCAAAGGAGAACAGCTCACCAAGGTATGGGCCACTGTCAGCCGGGTGCCGCACCGACACTGAGGTGGGTCATCACGGCGCAGGAGATAGCCGTGTGTCACCCAAGTGACGTGGATCTGGCAGAGAACCCCAGAGTTCCTGCGAGAGGCCCTATAACTGAAGCCAATCTCCATAAGTGGTTTCCGCATAGCCTCTTGGCAAGTTCATTGCCTGTGGTTCCAACGTGACCTGTGATCCAAACAAATACCACTGAATGGCCGGACCTTTAGAGGGTATAGATGGACTCCTGGATGGTCGCTATCTAAGGATGACAAGGGTAGCACTGGTCGAGAGCTTGTAGGCTGCTCAAGGAGTCAGTACATAGAAGAAATGCCTCCCCAGAGCATGAACGGGTGTGCTCAAGAGCACGAGATATAGCCACCAGCTCAGCAGTGAAAACACTGCAGCCATCAGGCAAGGAATGCTGTTCAATATGTCCTCCATGGGCATACGCAAAGCCGACATGACCATCAACCATCGAGCCATTGGTGTCATCCACTTCGTGGCATCAGTACTTGTCAAGAATCGAGAGGAAGTGGTAGCGGAGAGCCGTGGGGTTAACCGAGTCCTTAGGGCCATGTGAAAGGTAGAGGCGAAGCTGTGGCCTAGGTGTACACCTCGGAGGTGTGTGTCAATGGACCTCAAGTGTAGGTGGTAGAGGCAAGGACTCCAGTTCAGAAAGAAGGGATCACACATGAACTGCAGTTGGAAGCCCTGACCTGGGCCACCGATGTGAGACATGAACCGCCATGGGTGTGAAAAGGAGACAAGTGATTCAGATGCGCAGGAGAACTATGACGTGTGCTACGTAACTGGCCAGCAGTTGTGCATGCCGAACTTGCAATGGATACAATCCGTCTTCAACAAGGACACTGGTCACCGGACTCGTCCTAAAAGCTCCTGTCGCTAGGCGAACACCACAGTGGTGCACTGGATCGAGTAAACACATCGCTAAGGGTGCCGCCGAACCATAAACCAGACTGCCATAGTCAAGGCGGGATTGAACAAGGGCTCTGTAGAGCTGCAGCAGCGTAGAGCGATCTACACCCCATTTGGTGTTGCTCAGGCAGCGGAGGGTATTGAGGTGCTGCCAGCACTTCCGCTTAAGCAGACAAAGGTGAGGAAGCGAAGTCAATCGGTCAACAAAAACCAGTCCTAAGAATCAATATGTCTCCGCTACAGTGAGTGGACCGTCATTAAGGTAAAGTTCTGGTTCTGGATGAACCGTACGACACCGACAGAAGTGCATAACACACGACTTTACGGCTGAAAACTGGAAACCGTGAGCTAGAACCCGTAACTGCACCTTGTGTATGGCTCCCTGTAGGCACCACCAGTACTAGTGGATCAGTATGAAATGCATAAGTCGTCTGCATATGGAGGTGAGATGGACAGACCTACAGCTGCTGCTAGACCATTAATGGCCACTAAAAATAGACACACACTCAATACATAGCCCTGCAGGACCCCATTCTCCTGGATATGGGGGGAACTATGGGAGGCACCAACTTGGACATGAAAGTACGAAGCAAAAGGAAATTCTGGATAAAATTCGGGAGTGGGCCTCAGAGACCCCACTCGTATAATGTGGCAAGGATATGATGTCGCTAGGTCGTGTCATACACTTTTCGTAAATCAGAAAAGATGATAACCAGGTATTGGCGTCTGGCAAAAGCAGTTCAGATGGTAGACTCTATGGACACAAGCTTATCAGTAGTAGAGCAACCCTGGCGGAAGCCATCCTGGCATGGAGTCAGTAGGCCACGTGACTCCAGGACCTGACCCAACCGCCAACACCATATGTTCCAGCAGCTTACAAAGAACATTCGTGAGGCTGATGGGCTGACAGTTATCCACATCAAGTGGGTTTTTACCGGGTTTCAGCGCTGGAATGACGGTGCTCTGCCATTGCGATGGAAAGATGGCATCGCACCAGATCCGGTTGAATATGACGAGGAAATGTCGCTTGTAGGCAGGTGAGAGATGTTTAATCATCTGACTGTGGATCCAATCTGGTCCAGGAACTGTGTTGGGGCAATGTGCACTGAGGAGCTCTCACTCTGTAAATGGTGCGTTATAGGATTCACTGTGGTGTGTAGTAAATAAGAGGACCTTACCTTCCAGCCCGTTTGAGAGTGTGAAAGGATGGGGCATAGTGCTCAGTAAAGTGCTTGGCAATCGCATTTGCGTCGGTAGATAACACGCCATTTATTTTAACACCGGGAACACCTGTTGGGGTCTGGTACCTGAAAACACTTTATCTTTGCTCAGACTTGGGAAGGTGACATATGACACCCAATGGTCGAGACATATCTCTCCCAATGGCCGAGTAACTACCCTGAGCCAGACTGAAATGTGTGGCAGCCCCAGTATTTAAGAGGCAGAGGTTGAACAGTGACAGTAAAGTTTCAACGTCTCTGCCTCGGCCAGTAAGCACAGTGCCACCCCACAAGGTGTTATGGGCCTTAAAATCTCCCAAAAGTAGGAAAGGTTAAGGGAGCTGATCAATCAGTGCAGCTACTGTATTTACTCGAATCTAAGCCGCACTCTTTTTCCACTTTTTGTAATCCAAAAAACCGCCTGCGGCTTAAAATCGAGTGCAGAGTAAACGGACGTTCTGAAAAATATTGGTAGGTGCCGCAACAACTAACTTCTGCCATCGAATATATGTAGTGCTACACAGGCATGCTTGTGCAGACTCAAAGATAAATACTGGCGCCAAAACCTCTGCGCCAGTAAATAAATTAAAAGAAAAGGTAGAAGGTAAACATTATGCTATGTATTCTTTCGTGTTTGCCGCTATCTCATTTAAATCATGTCTGCCTAATAAACTACGAAACTAGAGTGAGACAACATACGCGCGCGGAAGAATATATGTATCATGTCATGTTTATAATCATATTATTCTTATGCTGAATAGTAATACAGTCAGAAATGAAGCATGGCAACTGATTAGATTTTTAAATCTAAGATGACTAATTTCTGTGCAGAATGTTATGTACTAAAGGGGCGTCTGCAAGGATTTTCAAACGGAGAAAAATTTTCGCTAAACTCTCGTTCAGAACATCTATCATACGCAGTCTATTATTTGTTTCTTGTTGATCATTATCAAAGAAAGCAGCAGTTTAAGTAACAACAAATAACAGTCTCTTGTCATTGTTTCACTTATGAGACAATTCCTCTCTTCTTTCTATTGTAAGTGGCGGTAGCGCACACAAAAGCGAGCCATGCCTCAAGCAGCGACAGGTCGTAATCACTCATTATCAGAATGCGACAAACAATGCATGACAGTACAATAATGCATTTTCAGCTTAGAGTGATGTAAACACCTATAACAAAGAGAACGGCACTTAACAGATTAAAGCAAAATAAGCAATCGATTCAAACCAGACAAAATGTGAAAAAGGAAGGGTACCCGTATAAATATGGACTGAGCACCTGACACACAGCAATGGCTACTTGATAAAGCTTAAATGTTAAGCTTAAACTAGAACCAAACTACTGTAGCTGTACCTTCATCCATTCAACCTAAATTGTGTCTTATGTTACAATGGACCAACTTTGTTTCAATTTGGAGGGGTGGTCTAAAACTTTTCTCTCCCCTTGAATTTCGAGTCTCAAATTTCAGGTGCGGCTTAGATTCAAGTGCAGCTTAGATTCGAGTAAATACAGTAATACATTAAGGGTTAATGCACCATCTGGAGGCAGATATACACTGCAGACAGCTGTTTCCTTGGTCGTCCTTATTCTGACACCCACAGATTTAAGAGAGGTTTGACGGAGCATAGTTTCACTACAGACTGAGTTTAGGACATAAGCACAAACTCCACTCACTCACAGTCGCTATGGTTTCTGTAATATCCCTTATGGCCACGGAGGGCAGGGGTCCGTATTGCCGGGAACCAGGTTTCCTGGAGGGCAATGCAGAAAGCAGGTGTAAAGCTTAACAGTTGCCATAGCTCAGCCAAGTGGTGGAAAAAACCACTGCAGTTCCACTGAAGGATGACGTCATTGTGAGACTGAGAAGGCATGGAACATTCAATGAGGCAGTTTATGCCTTAGGGTCACCTGCTGTCACCGACTTTTTGCCTGAGCAGTCTATACACATTTTGAAACTTCCTGGCAGAGTAAAACTGAGTGCCGGACCGAGACTCGAACTTTGCGGGCAAAGGTTTGCAGGAGAGCTTCTGTAAAGTTTAGAAGGTAGGATACGAGGTACTGGCAGAAATAAAGCTGTGAGGACAGGGCGTGAGTCGTGCTTGGGTAGCTCAGATGGTAGAGCACCTGCCCGCGAAACGCAAAGGTCCAGAGTTCGAGTCTCGGTCCGGCACACGGTTTTAATCTGCCAGGAAGTTTCATATCAGCGCACACTCCGCTGCAGAGTGAAAATCTCATTCTATATCCATCTCGTTTGAGGGTCCAGCGAGATATAGGTCCTCAGCGGACGCCAGAATCTCTACCTCATCCGCAGAGCTTTGAGGTAGCGGTGGTGTGGGTGCCACTGCAATTCCCTTGGTCTTTGGGACCTTCTTTTTGTATTTCTCTTGCTGTTCCTTGGGTTTCCTTGGCTGGGACTTCACTGATTCAGTCTCTGGGACTGAGGGTGAGCGTGAAGCCCTGTGACCAGCTGATTTTGGGCTCTTCAGCCACTGGCGTGTATCATCTTTCCCACTAGCAGAAACCTGGGAAAGGAGTGACCCAAGGGACACCTTCCTAGCAAGAGCAGCTGAAGAACTTGTATGTTTCTCCAGCTTAGAAGTGGGGATGGACGTCCCCGATGGTTGGGGGCGTGATGTTCCTGAAATAGGTGGTGCAGGAGCAACAGGGAGGGAAGTGCCCCCCACCATCAAGGGCGCAGGTGTAGTCTTCTGGCTCTGGGGTTGGCAGAGCTGATGGGGCTAGAACTGTTGTAATGACAGTGTAAGACCATGTCATGCGTACAGGATGTAGGCGTTCACATTTCATCTTAGCCTCAATTTAGGTCAGTCAGTCCAGGGTCTTGTACTCCACGATTTTCCTTTCTTTCTGTACAATCCTGCAGTCTGGCAAGCAAAGCGAATAGTTATCTCCACAGTTGACACAGATGGGAGGTGATGGGCATCTGCAATCTTGACATGTGACGCTGGAAAGACAGCGGGAAGACATATGACCGAACTTCCAACACTTAAAGCACTGCATTGGGGAGGATACAGGGTTTTACGTCACAGCAGTAGACCATCACCTTGACCTTCTCGGGTAATGTGCCACCCTTGAAGGCCGAGATGAAGCACAAGTGAGACCCTAAATATCCTTCGGACCCTGGTGGACATGCAGAACGAAATGTACTCCTCCCCATTCTAAAATGGTGCGCAGCTCATCGTCTGACTGCAAAAGTTCTTATGGGGCGTAATGGTTACAGAAACATCCCCCAGCTTGTCACATGCGAGTAACACCCGTGACTGGGCAGAGGATGCTGTTTTGATCAAGACTGACCCAGATGTCATAACTTGTTCCCAAAAAGCTCAACAAAAAACTAAGGCTTCATCATCATGAAAGATTCCCCATCATCTCTCTAACATATGAGGTACGGGAGAGAATAAGAGCCACTGCCACCCTTAACTTGCTGTTCCTCCCATTGTGTGGCCAAGGAGGAGAACGATTTGAGGTCGTACTTCTGTGCACTGAATTGAGCCCATGAACACTTAGAGACTGCTGGTTTTTGACCACAAGCAAGAGATGTACTACATCACGTGTCATGCACACTGATGCCACCCACTCCAACCAGGGGTCCTCCCCACAGGTGCCACCCACGCGTAGTTAAGGCCACCTGGTAGGATGACCATTGCCGGGAGTCTCGATGCCCCAGGGGGATGGGCATCTACCCCTTGGCATATGTGGGGAGTTAGCAGTGCAGGCATCAGCAGAGCGATCCCTGTGTGGTTAGGGGGCTACAACCAACAGGGTACATGGCGGCCAAACCATAACAGACTGGCTACCATGCTGGATATCAGGTGCAACCAAGGAAACAAGTCCATTATCGTTGTCAGCTTAGAAAATGATACTGCACAGTTGATGGAAAAATATCTACCCAGGAGGGTGACCTCATCCAACAGTTGGAGATTGAGCATACGTGCAGATCCATGTTGACGAAGGATGTGACAAGTCTCAGTGCATGATGGACATGATGCACCGTGTAAGGCCCCCTTCCCCAATTGGCTTGCTCTTCGGTAAAAGTTTGAAAAATGGAGGTAAAACCGTACAGGGGACCCTCACAAAGGCCGAAACGTGTGAGACTCCTTCAGTCACCTCTTATGACAGGCAGAATACCTCAGGCCTATTCTAACGCCGGGACCCACAGGGGGGCGACTAGAGAGTCTTACACTGCAAAACTGTGGTTTATTAAGGAACGATGTAATACGCAAGTAACAGTTAACACAATATACAGTAGTCATATTTGCTGAGACTAACTAAAGATCAAATCCTAATTAAGCCAGCCTTCAGCCCTATTATGAGTCAGTGAAATGTGCAGGATACAAATTGCACTACTTTTAAGTCCTGAACCCTCAATGTTCCTGGACTAACTATCAGAATTAAGCCATTTGGTGACGGTACAAGAACTTTTTCTAAATTAAAACCCTTTTCACTGTTTAAATGGATCCTAACTAATGCCCAGTGACCAGAGTGGTTAAGTTCTGGTTTTTGCTAGTTCGTGGGGCAAGGGCAGTTTGAGGAGCAGCATCTACTGCCAGCAGCTGTGCAGAAGCCTCACCACTGCGACTGCAACGCACCGCAGCCATCCGCCATTGCCCTGGTCCATCAGAACAGAAAAATAAATACAATTTTTTAGGCAAGAAAACACAAGCAAAATTTCCCTTCTAACCGCAACCATCCTCAAAACATTGCATTCAGTATTTAAAGGCCCCTTTTTATGGCACCATCTATCCTACAGAGTATTCAGTGGTTTCAATCAATTACCACTTTATAACAGTTAATGCTCCACCCCTGTAGAATGGGGAAGGATGAGCAAGAGCTACTTGTTTAGGAAGCAGTATGGAAAAATATATTTTAACATTTTATTTTCCAAGTGCACCAGTGTACATCAAATTGGTTGCTGCAAAACCTGTTCATAGACTGCTCCTGGCTCCTGTATGTGATGCTGGCCTCACCATGAATCTTTCTGTGCGCTGACACAAAGACACCCTGGGAAAGTGTCAGTTGCAAATTTTGATCTCTAGGGGTGTAGGGAGGAGTCGTGTGGGAACCTGAATGTGGATTGCCGAGTGCCATGGTAGACACACTGCACTCACTGTGTTTCTGGCTTGCAGTTCACAAAAATGCTCCTACCCGGTCATTCCACTGGAGACTATGGCATCACCTTCAAACAGATGGCAAGTTTAGGAAGTGTGCCTTCTGAATCCCGTTTACGCTGAATAAATCATGCCATGGACAGATTTTTATCACGGCAACTGACCTGCATGCCCGCCCCCTATACCTCTCCTGATCATTCCTGTACACATTTATTTGAAATTAAATATGCAATTTCACCAAGTGAAATATGTTTTACTTGAATGGAGGCATATACCATTTGTTTATACATACCTGATGATCACCCTCTTGTTTCCAGTATAGCTAATCTCTATGAAAACTTTTTTCGGCTACATACATCCACAAAACTGTTGACTACAAGTTAGCAGAGTCCTTATTAGTAAAACATAGCTGAATAGCAGTGAGTTATCCTGACACAGCCATGGGTGGCCCAGTGTACCTTAACATTCATGTTGGACCGATTGAAATATCTAAGCTTTCTATTTCAAAGCTACTACACTGCTTATAGTCGACAAGGAGTCTCAGATTGTTAACTATTTTGACAATACTATCAACAAAAAATGTTCTGGATGGTCATCACCAACAGCAGCTTCTACATAAAGGACTTTGTCTTAAGCATGCTGCAGTTTTGAGGACTGTTGTATCAGATTCTTTCACTTTCACTGACAACACATCAGTGGTGGATGGCTTTTTTTTTAACTTAGAGGTAACAGGTTTTTCTGTCACTGCTAGAAAATGCTATGGATGAAACTGCTTGGTTTCACTTTCACCGTTTGCATTCTTGTGTGTTTTAGGAACCAATTTTTCACTTTGCTGAATTTCATTTCTTCCTAATTCACTTTCCTTTTTTAAATCTTCCCCCCATAAAAATTTTACTGGGACTTGACTTGTCAACAATGCATTTTGCCATTTTTATTTATTTTTCTGGGGATATTATGTAATATTAAGGGGATTCATTAACACATATTGTTTAATACAAGAAAAACAAATTTCATAAATACGTAAATACTTTATTCCAACAACAACGGAATTGTAAACATTAATACAAATATGTCTTGTTAAATACATACATCTTGTGCTCTTGCGCTCTCTCATAAATACTCTGTAAACTTTTTCTGTGAAACAAAAAAGCAACCAACTGCAAGCAGCATATTTTTGTGTGGCTTCATATTTGGCTCAGTAATGTTTCATTCTGAAGCCATTGTTTAAAAAAATAAGTGGAAAAAGCCAACATCAGAGCCAGTACAATTAGCTGCAAGAAATAGGATACGTTCCCTACAAAATGCCAAGAGCACTATGCCCTGTGAATGTAAAGGCAAACAACATGATAACAGCCCACATTTTGCAAACTTTTGTGGAACGTACAAAATCCCTCTTAAAATATATATAGTAAATTAAGTGAGTAGTATCAAAGATGGTAATACAAATATTTTTAACTATTGTATCACAGCTTTTATATCCATTTAATTCAATGATTCTGGAAATCTGAGTTTAGGAACTTTGAAGTTTCACATTTAATATTGAGAATAAAAGCCCCTTATATGAACTGAAACATCCAAATTATAAAGCCAAAGGTTAAGTAAATTTCAGAACTTCTAAAGGAAAAAACACGTTTAGAAACATACATTTCCTCCCACCCGATGTCTAAAAGTGTGATCATCCATTCATACACACACATATAAAATTTGCAAAATAATATTTAATTCTACTTCTATATATAAACATTTTTTTATAAAAAAGCAACTTCAGTGACTTTATGAATGCTCCCATAAAGAACTATAAGATAATCAAATATTTGCGCACGTGTATGAGAGTGTACACCACCACTGTTACACGAGAGACTGTTACAAAACTTGCTACGAAATTAGCATACTATACCCAGAGAAAATATATTACATAAATATATGTATATAGAAGTATTAAGTGCACTTTCCAAATAGAAAAATGGACATCAAGATTTTCAGAGCACAGCAACTGGAGGAGTGCCATGGCATTGTGTGGGTATCCACAAAAAGCAGCAACTTATGTCACAGTATAACCTGTATTAATCATGCTGGAGTGTCATGGAAAACACTGAGCTAATCAACATAATTGGCATGGATGAAAAAATGTTCAGTTATCAGTGATAAAGCAGTACACTTTAGTTTCACTAAGCATCAGCAACAACCAATTTAATATTTTAAATATATTAACAGTGGATACTGTGTGTGTGTGTGTGTGTGTGTGTGTGTGTGTGTGTGTGTGTGTGTGTGTGTGTGTGTCGGCGCATCCACAACATCCAATTCATCCAGCAATTTGATTCCATCCCAGGTCGGCTTTCAAACATGTCTTCTGGAAAGAAAGAGGAAAAGCATCAGGACATATGTAATAATTGTCAACCTGCAACAGCAGAAACTTTAATATTTAGTGATCACAGTAAAGTGAAGGTAAATGAGCAGTCAAGCATGCACTGCTGCATTTGAGTTCCCATGATTGTTGGTGAGCACAGAGCACAGTGGGAGTCAAGATAAAGTAGGTTCTATTCCATCAGCCAATAACAGTTTTGCACCAGTTTCCTGGATCGAATAATGTGATGAGTGTACTGAAAGTGTTCATTGGTCTGTTAAAAATGTCTAATTTTATCCAAAAGCATTGAGTGACAGCTTGTTCTCAATTACGAGGCCACAGGTGCCGACTGCAGCTACTGCATCATATCTGAAGTGGTAATATGTCAGTATTGTTTAACTTCAGACAACTTGTTCATGATGTAAGCACTCAATTAGAATCGACCAATCTGACTGACAACTAAAATTCAGTTAAAACAATTTCTTTAAATATTTCACTTTGACCATGCTAATTAGAATCAGGTTCTCTGTGCTGAGTAATTAAGTAACCCTTAGAGTTTGCAAATCACCACCAGCTATGTCCTTGCAGGACAGTACCTTTGTTCATGTTGCACTGCACTGAGGATGTGCGTGAATGCAGTATTGGTGTGCTGGTATGTTTTTGTAAGAATGGATTTCTTTTGTTTCCATTCACTTCTTTGGAGGTGGTGTGACTAGTATGTTGTATGAGCTGACTAAATTGCTACTGAACAACCTGTTACAGTGTCCAGTTATTACTTTTCCATTTATTGCAATGGTGCTCTAATTCACACACAATTTAGGGAGGCATTATTTCATACTTCCTTGAGAAAAAGAAGGCCAACAACATGATTGCTTAGATGCAGGCTTAACTTCAAAGCGTGTGTCTTAAGATTATTTACTATGATCTGACACCATATTTTACCGAGACATTCTGTACCTTACATACTAACTACACGTAAATACATGGAGCCATTCTGTTCTAACACTTTCACATTATCAGAAAAACTAACACGAGTTCTGAGATGAGTAACAAAGAGGTCCTGGATATGTTGCTACGGAAAAATTGTTGAAAGTCTTCAAAACATCTGTAGTAGTTGGCTGAGGACAGATGAGCTAATGACTATCTACATCCAAGATACGTTTGTTGGGCATGACGACAAATTCATCTGCCAGGTAAGGCACCCACGTGTGTGGGCATTGTACTAGTGAAGTGTGTTCTGAGGAGTTGCCTGACAAAATGGCAGAACTTTCCTGATTCAGCAGTTACGGTTCAGAGAGGTCTCAACAATAGGGTATCTAGCCTGCAAGCTGCATTCAATATGATCTCAAACAGTTACACTTGACATTGACCATTATTACTCAATAATTTAGACTGCCAGATTGCTCTCAACATGGCACCATCTAACACATATGTGACCATTATTGGAAGTAAGGCTGAATCTCGAATTGTGCTGATTGGAAATATGTTGTATGCTTGGACATCAGTGATGGCACTAATGTGTCCATTTAAATCAGAAGGTTATGGTTTCCGGACCATCTCAGCAAGTGCAAAAGCATGCATACCACCAATCCAACTCTCAGCAGGTGGTACCAAGCCATTGATAAGTAGTTCCGCACTCATTGCAGTGCTCATGCACTGACCAAAAACTGGACATGATGGAAGTTAACTTGTGCTGTCTCAGTGTATTACAGCATGGCCAGTCATAGTACAACAAATTCACTTCTAGCAGAGCAATCATGCTGTTTAATCCTAAGTTACTGAAATGTTGATATTGTGCCCTCAGAGAATTATGAGGAATACTGGCACTTGCTTTTTATGTCCCCACTTCATTTTACAGGTGTTCACTGGCTGACCTAGGCTTAACTCCAACCTTTGCAGTTTTGTGACAAAGAGCAGTGCTATCAACACACACTAGTATCTGATACATTGTTTCACACGTCATCCCTGTTCACTCATTTAGGTCACTGTTTCTGGGTGCTGCAATTTCCACATTGTTTTAATTTGATTTTCCACATAGGAAATCTGAAGTGTTCTAAGGTTTGCTGCTGTTCATGACATGTGTAACTGAGCTGGTGAATGACACTAGAAAAAATGAGGTGGTTTGTGAATGATGCTGTTATAGTTTGGAAGGCACATTGCCAGTAAATAATAAAATGTTGGAAGTAGTGCAGAAGACTAATGCTTTGATCAGAGAATAGCAGGTGGTCCTCAACAGATACGTGTGTTGCATTGTCTGTAACTACACAGAACAACAAACTTGTTATATACATAACTTGTGATTAGACACTGGAAACAGCAAGAACTGTAAATTATCTGGAGTAACCTAAAGCAATTACAAGATATTGTTGCCAGGAGAGCAGATGCAACCCCGAAGAACCACTGGAAGAACTTTAGGAAATTTTAATTCACTGACGAATGAGGTAATTTACAAGGCCTTATTTACATGAGTCTTTGGTGTTTCTTGTCACTCAGAAATTCTTACCATGGGGTGGTATTAACAGAGAAAGCAGAAGATTCAAAAGAAGACTGGCGCATTTTGTCACATGCTTATTCAGTCAAGTGTGAGATGGAAATTCTCATCAAATTCCAGTGGCAGCTACAAGGGAATGATGGTGTGTCACACAGAAGTTTACTGTTAAAACACCAAGGGGGAGTGTTCCAAGAAGAGACAGTCAGAGTAGTGTTTCATGGAAGACCCAATTCTACTGTGACCCCTTCATTTACTCTTGTGTTGTGTCTGTTCTATACTGGAAATGAAGTTTCTGTAGTAAAGTTCTGTCATGATGAGCTGTATCATAACTCACAGCAAACTGCATATGCTGATTCTAGCCAAGCACCTAACGTTGACTATGCAAGGTAGTAGTTGGACATCAGTTTTTCCACAAGTACATCGCCACAAGTGTGAAGGGGATGTGGAGTGGCTTGTTTGGAGACAAGCTTGTAGGAATTCATAACCTACAACGAATCAAAAGCAATCCTCTTTATAACTCTTTCCTTAGATAAATCACTAAATATTATAACTACATAAAAGTTTTCTTCATGTTGGTTGAAAATTTCACCAGAATTCAATGAAATTTGATGGACAACTGCTCCCAGGTCTGTTTTGAATATATCACCCCATGAACTGACCAATGAGATATGACAGTGGAAAAGGGGAGGGGAGACAGGGAACTTTTGTAAGGGTTATCCCAGATACAAGGGCACAGTGACTCAGACATACACTGAGGTGACAGAAGTTATGGGATAGGTATGCACAATTACAAATGGTGATAGCATTGGGTAGAGCACTGCATCTGCATAGCTAATCTGCACACGTAGCGTTAGTCTATTTCACTTGCTATGAACACGCACGTGGAAACGTGTGGCTGACAGTTCACTCACTTAGTATCACACAGTTCTTACTCGTGGAGTGATGGGGAACAGCCGTGTGTCCGTGTGCCTCGTGGGTAAGTAAACAGACTGCACTTGTACAGCTTCAACACAATGTAGTGGCACTAACAGTGCTGCTAGAGTTCAGATGCATGTAGAATTAGAATTTCTTTTTAGCTGTCAATTTTCCATTTTTTGTGTGGAGAAGGTGTATGCTGTATACATTAGATTCGCCAAGTGTTACTACAGAATAATGAAAATTAAAGTGATAACTGAATATTGAATGTTGTTCCAGATCACTGTTGCAGTTGTGGAACTGTATATTTCCACAAAATAGCTGATGAATTAATGCTCACTTTTAGTCAGCTGCTAAAACTGTGCTGACGGACATATTTTGAACAGAATAAATGAAGAAGATTAATGCTGAGGAGTGTGACGACAGACTACAACCGTCAACGTTGTTTATAATTAACTAAACTTCAAACCCGTTACTCTGCAGGCTTTTGTGACTAAATCAAGCAAATGAACCAGTAGGGCTCACTATATTTGATAACACGAACAGAAAGAGAAAGGAAGCACAAGATGTAGTGGTGAAAGAGATGGGTATTATTTAAACAAATTTCTAACTAGATAATTATTCAAATACATAGATCATTATACAAATTTATTTGCCAATAAATTGTCTGTAATTTGAATGACAAACAACACATAATGCCATGCTATTTTCTTTGTGTACTACTTCTACAAAATTAGAACTTTCACCCACGGCACAGCACAGTTTCTGTTTGATAAGTAACTTATTAATAGTTCATCCAGAAATGTGCCTTAGTGGCTCAGTGCAATACGTTCCAGTCTACGAAACTGAGGCTTAGGGTTCGACCCCCTGTTGGTCCTACAATTCTCTCTGTTACTTATCACTTCTTTCACCTACAGCTATGATGATAATACCAAGTCAAGTTCCTCCGTATTTTAGAATACATGTTGAAATGCAGATCCCCTCTAACTGGCTGTGTAAGTGTCTGGAAGTGGGAGGAAGTCAAGGGCACACCATGCCTAGTAAAGCATTCCAGTAGTGAAACCAACCTTCCCAGTTGAGCAGAGCTTTACTCTATTTGCAGCATAACAAATGAAACATAAAAACTCTTCTAGGTAGAGAGCCTCAGCAATTTGAGCTGTAACGTACTAGGCAGCCGCAATGTTGAGCAGCCAATCAATTTAGCCAGCCAGATGGTCAACCATAACTGATCAGCTGAGTGAGATGGATGTGGAATATATTATACCTTTTTTCTCATGGCACATGTACAAGACTATAATTATACAAATTACTTTTCCATTGTTTTATTTGCTTTATGCACTGTGAATTACAAGTCCACTTACACAGATTTTGGAGCATATGGAAACTATAGTGACTCATCTATTTTTAAGCAATCAATTTTGCATGAAAATCTCATTAATAAAAATTTATGAATGCTGATGCTGTGTGTCACTGTCAGAGACGAGGCATTTGGCATGAATGAAAATTTAATGCACCCTTATGGAGAAAAGAGTTTAATAAACAATAAAGGAACCTTCAACTACTAACAATCTCTTGACTATGCAGTTTATGGAATGCACTTTAGGCACTCTGGCAAATAAATGGAGAATTTTTCTGTCGCTCAATGGATGTTCTAGAGAATTTAACAAAATTATTTGTCAGATGCCTGTGAATTTGGAGACATATGGTAAGTCCCTCCAGAGCTGGAAATTCTCCAGATCCTACAAGCTGTCTAAACTCATTGTGCAATCTGTTTCAGGATCCAAGGATCATCTGGCTTCTTATGAGGGGAGGCCGCCAATTGTGAAATTCAGATTCGATTCATACTGCGCATAATAAAAGCTCATGGCCAGAGGTGTAATGTGGCAAAGCACCAAGATGCACTTCTCAGCCGTTGTCGAGAAAATCGACAGTTAAAAGAAACCATTGCGGTGAAATACTCACTCTCTACGATTAATGATTTTTCTACAGCGTCGTAGCACAGCGGTAAGCGCTGGGGTTCGTAATCCGAAGGTCGCCGGATCGAATCTCGCGCCATGCAATATTTTTTTATTATTAGTTTTTTGCAATTCAAATTACACACACACACACACACACACACACACACACACACACACACACACACACACACAGGGTGTTTCAAAAATGACCGGTATATTTGAAATGGCAATAAAAACTAAACGAGCAGCGATAGAACTACACCGTTTGTTGCAATATGCTTGGGACAACAGTACATTTTCAGGCGGACAAACTTTCGAAATTACAGTAGTTACAATTTTCAACAACAGATGGCGCTGCAAGTGATGTGAAAGATATGGAAGACAACACAGTCTGTGGGTGCGCCATTCTGTATGTCGTCTTTCTGCTATAAGCGTGTGCTGTTCACAACGTGCAAGTGCGCTGTGGACAACATGGTTTATTCCTTAGAACAGAGGATTTTTGTGGTGTTGGAATTCCACGGCCTGGAACACAGTGTTGTTGCAACAAGACGAAGTTTTCAACGGAGGTTTAATGTAACCAAAGGACCGAAAAGCGATACAATAAAGGATCTGTTTGAAAAATTTCAATGGACTGGGAACGTGACGGATGAACGTGCTGGAAAGGTAGGGCGACCGCATACGGCAACCACAGAGGGCAACGCGCAGCTAGTGCAGCAGGTGATCCAACAGCGGCCTCAGGTTTCCGTTCGCCGTGTTGCAGCTGCGGTCCAAATGACGCCAACGTCCACGTATCGTCTCATGCGCCAGAGTTTACACCTCTATCCATACAAAATTCAAACGCGGCAACCCCTCAGCGCTGCTACCATTGCTGCACGAGAGACATTCGCTAACGATATAGTGCACAGGATTGATGACGGCGATATGCATGTGGGCAGCATTTGGTTTACTGACGAAGCTTATTTTTACCTGGACGGCTTCGTCAATAAACAGAACTGGCGCATATGGGGAACCGAAAAGCCCCATGTTGCAGTCCCATCGTCCCTGCATCCTCAAAAAGTACTGGTCTGGGCCGCCATTTCTTCCAAAGGAATCATTGGCCCATTTTTCAGATCCGAAACGATTACTGCATCACGCTATCTGGACATTCTTCGTGAATTTGTGGCGGTACAAACTGCCTTAGACAACACTGCGAACACCTCGTGGTTTATGCAAGATGGTGCCCGGCCGACGTCTTTAATTTCCTGAATGAATATTTCGATGATCGTGTGATTGCTTTGGGCTATCCGAAACACACAGGAGGCGGCGTGGATTGGCCTCCCTATTCGCCAGACATGAACCCCTGTGATTTCTTTCTGTGGGGACACTTTAAAGACCAGGTGTACCGCCAGAATCCAGAAACAATTGAACAGCTGAAGCAGTACATCTCATCTGCATGTGAAGCCATTCCGCCAGACACGTTGTCAAAGGTTTCGGGTAATTTCATTCAGAGACTACACCATATTATTGCTACGCATGGTGGATATGTGGAAAATATCGTACTATAGCGTTTCCCAGACCGCAGCGCCATCTGTTGTTGACGAATGTAACTACTGTAATTTCGAAAGTTTGTCTGCCTGAAAATGTACTGTTGTCCCAAGCATATTGCAACAAACAATGTATTTCTATCGCTGCTCGTTTAGTTTTTATTGCCGTTTCAAATATACCGGTCATTTTTGGAACACCCTGTATATATATAATGGTGGTGGTAATCATTAGGACCCACTGAGTTCTTGCTTGGTTCAGTTACTTTATAGCATAACACAGACAAATTGTGTAATTATATCAAGCAGACACGAATATCTGATAGTGTTTGCAATCTAAAAAGTTGTTGAAGAGTGAGAGTTTTGTACAGTGTTAACAGTGGGACAGGGAGACACATTGGCAGACGCAGAGGAAGTGGAATGGAGCCAAGTCAGTAGTGTAGGGGCTGTTAAGCATGAAACAGCCAGGCTGCAGCAGGCAATAAAACAATGACATGCATTGTTGCCTGTGCACTGGGCAGCTGTGATTTTGTGGCTCCACACTACAGTCATGACCAGGCTGTCACGTGAAGAACATATGTGACTGACCTCAGTCTCTGTGCACTTGTCTAACAAGGGGAGGCCGCCAATTGTGAAATTCAGATTCGATTCATACTGCGCATAATAAAAGCTCATGGCCAGAGGTGTAATGTGGCAAAGCACCAAGATGTACTTCTCAGCCGTTGTCGAGAAAATAGACAGTTAAAAGAAACCGTTGGGGTGAAATACTCTCTACGATTAGTAATTTTCTGCAGCGTGGTGGTGCAGCGGTAAGCGCTGGGGTTCGTAATCCGAAGGTCGCCGGATCGAATCTCGCTCCATGCAACTTTTTTTTTTTTAGTATTTGTCTTTTGTAATTTGTCTTCATAATGTTAACCACGTATAGTTAACGGAAAACATAGAAACGAATACGTATTGCGTAAGTCAAACGTTCGAATTAGAATAGAGACCCCACGAACACAAACTTGCTGTGGCAGGTATGAAATATAAACGCCGTTACTCGCTCGTTACACTTGAAGGACAGATGTTGAATGGGCCGAAACGAGCCGCCGCATAACAGCGTAGTTGCCTGCTAACTTCGAAAGAAGGTAGATGCGGTCCCTAGCGCAACTCATAACATTGTCAAAAATCAGTGCGGATGGGACAGCTTTGGTACACCCTGTTAAACAAACGGAAAAATGGAGGCGGTACAATTGGAGAGCGATCCGTCTTCACCAACATGCATAAGCAATTCATTAATAGTGTTTAAAAACAAAGATGATGTGACCTACCATACGAAAGTGCGGGCAGGTTGATAGAAACACGAACAGACACATACATACACACAAAATTCAAGCATTCACAACAAACTGTTGCCTCAGCAGGAAAGAGGGAAGGAGAGGGAAAGACGTAAGGAAGTGAGTTTTAAGGGAGAGGCATACCCGTCCTTTTTTCCCCCTAAGGTAAGTCTTTCCGCTCCCGGAATTGGAATGACTCCTTACCCTCTCCCTTAAAACCCACTTCCTTTCGTCTTTCCCTCTCCTTCCCTCTTTCCTGATGAGGCAACAGTTTGTTGCGAAAGCTTGAATTTTGTGTGTATGTTTGTGTGTCTATTGACGTGCCAGCGCTTTCGTTTGGTAAGTCACATCATCTTTGTTTTTCCCATGTGGAATGATTTTTTTATATATATATATATATATATAACTAATACTATATTACTATAAAGTAACTGAACCAAGCAAGAACTCAGTGGGTCCTAATGATTACCACCACCATTATTTCAATCTAATATATCCTAAAACGTTTATGGAATGCCGCTGGATGTCAAAAGTCATCCACAGTGTTTTAGGATTAACTCTGAGAAAGCTTGTCATTAGAACACGGAATAGTTTTTCAATCAGACATTGTCTATGCAGTTACATACAGCTTTGAGATTCAAAAATTTTGGAAGAGACACTGGGTTCGAGTATCTGGAAGGTTTCATAATATTGCAGCACACCTGCAACTTTTGTACTGTTAAAGTGTCAAGAGACAATTGGAAGAATTTTGCCTTTCTACACCAACTGCAAATAGTGCAGCACAGTCTGACCCATAATTTAAAAATTAGTTCACCTCTATCACTATCTATGACCAAAGGAGGCTTAAAAACAACTTCAGACACATAACAGCTGAAGAAACGCCAAAGAAATCTGGTCAAGAGTTTTGAATGACATTATGTTGTGAAAAGATTTTACTAGGAATGCGATTTGACAAGTGAAGTGGAATGACAACTAATTATTTGCTGAATACTACAGTGGAAATGACGAGTTCTCAAGTTTTTGATGAAGAACATTGTGAGCTGAAAGTCATATCAAAGTGGATGAATTCAGGAGTGCACCACATGAGCTGAATGTATTTTGTTTGGGGTTACAATATTAAATCTCTGTAAATCGAATACTGTTTCTGATCAGACATTTCAAAAAAAGAAGCAGTTGTTCTCTAAACTAATTTAAAACATACAAAAAGTTCATTAGTTTAATAAATGACAAATAATTGGAGCTGGATTTCAAATTTACCCATTATTCTAAGACTTTTTATTTGAGGATGAAACAAGTGTGTTTATTCGTGTAACTTAATAATGTTTTGAGTATTTGTTATTCACCAATAAAGAATAATAATTTATATCTGTATTCATTATTCATCATTTGTATAAATTTCACCCAAGTCTAGTGCCAAGACAAGCTTATCGCACATGTGCAAATGAGCACGTACATGCACTCACGCTTCTGTCATTAGCATCAGTAATCTATGACAACTTCTGCAATCATTCACGAAGCGTATTCACACTTTCACTCACACGCTGCAGACGTGCGGGCCATGTGGATACTCCACACCCTTACAGGGCTCTAGTATTGGACACTCAATGTATGAAAGGGCAGTGAATTGTCAGTCATCATTTGTATTCAGCTAGTTCACATGAAAAGGTTTTCTATGTGATTATGGCCTCATGACAGGAATTAACAGACTTTAAATGCAGAATGGTAGTTGGAGCTAGATGCACGAGATGTTCCATTTCAAAAATTGTTACGGAATTCAGTATTCCAAGAGTCGTAGTGTCAAGATTGTGCCAGATGGCCTTCACTTAATGACAGAGCAGTGGCATTTGCATGGAGTTGTCAGTGTTAACAGATGAGTAACACTGTGTGAAATAACCACATAAATCGATGTGGGATATATTATTAATATATCTGTTAGCACAGAGAGACAAAATTTGGTGCTGTCTACGGCAGCAGATAACCAACACGAGAGCCTTTGCTACCAGCACATCACCTGCAGCACCTCTCCTAGGCTTGTGACCATATTGGTTAATCCCTACATGTCTAGATAACAACAGCCTGGTCAGATGAGTCCAAATTTCAGTTGGTAATAGCTGGTGGTAGGTTTCGAGTGTGGTGCAGATCGCACAATGCCATGGACCCTAGTTGTCAACAAAGTACTGAGCAAGCTGGTGGTGGGCTGTTTTTACACGGACTGGATCAGGTCCTCTGGTCTAACTCAACCGCTCACTGATTGGAAATGGTTATGGTCGGCTACTAGGAGACAATTCGCACCCATTTGTAGACTTCATGTTCACAAACAACAACAATGGAATGTTTACGGATGACTACACGCCATGTCACCGGGCCACAACTGTTTGCGATTGGTTTGAAGAACAGTCTGGACAATTCGAGCAAAGGATCTGGCCACCAGGATCACCCAACATGGGACATGATAACATCAGTTTATGCACAGAAATTTGCACTCTCAACACTTTCACATCTAAGGACAGCTATAGAGGCAGCATGGTTCAATAATTCTTCAAGGGGGCTTTCAACAACTTGTTCAGTCCGTGCCACGCCTGAAATTAAACTCCTGCAGCGAATGTAAAGGTTGCGTTTTACTGTATGGAGAGGGGGGGGTTTGACGTTTAGGCTGCAACTTATAAAATGCAGCACTGTGGACATAAAGGGGGGGGGGGGGGGGGGAAGCGAGAACATTTAGAGCAAATAAATGACAGATTGCCTTAAAAAGTAATGAAACGGCATGAGAAATGTAAGGAGTTGTTAAGCCGAAGCACGAAATCTCTTATTCCCTGTAGTACAGAAGGACAATATAAAGAAAACGAATGCAATAGTTCCTAAAACATACATGAAACACGAAGACCAACTATGGTCTAATTTACCAAATCAACAATGGAAAATATGAAACACACTGAAAAACATACCACCTACACTAATATTCTATGGTAGACGATAAATTTATGGAAAGTGGCATTTGGGTTATGAATCTGTTAAACTGAGAGAGGAAGACAAAAATCAGCTTTTGGAAGAAAACAAATGAAAGGCAAAACATTTACAATTTCACCAATTCTTCCAGCTTAGTCATAGTCATATCTGTTATACTACTAGTTTAATTTATTTCAATCACTTGCTTAGTGTTGTCATCCCTTTCCTCAACAATTACAGTGCTCAACAGAATGTTTAAAATAACATTTCCATTGTGCACAAGCACTCTGTCTCCAGGCCACAAGTGGCCCATCGGGACCATCCGACCTCCGTGTCATCCTCAGTTGAGGATGCGGATAGGAGGGGCGCGTGGTCAGCACACCGCTCTCCAGGTCGTTATGATGGTTTTCTTTGACCGGAGCCGCTACTATTCAGTTGAGTAGCTCCTCAATTGGCATCATGAGGCTGAGTGCACCCCGAAAATTGGCAATGCACATGGCGGCCGGGATGGTGACCCATCCAAGTGCCGGCCACGCCCGACAGCGCTCAACTTCGGTTATCTCACGGGAACCAGTGTATCCACTGCAGCAAGGCCGTTGCCAACTTTTCCATTGTGACAAGTTTTCTTCTGTTTCCTTTGTCAGTGTCCTCACACTTGCCTCATATGATTCTGCACTTTCCACAATACCCCTGTTCAGTTGCTCCTTTCTAACATTCAAGGTGCTGTCCCTCCATTATATTGGATGTTGCTACTTAGTTATGACCTTTGCTTTCCTTAGATTTATTCTGTACATCTTGGAAGCCCTTCCATCCATGGTCAGGTGTGACACATTAAGCACTGATATAAGGCTGTCAGCAGTTCTCCGAAAACAGAAGAATGCTACAGATTAGATGGGTAGATCAGATAATAAATGACAAGACACTGAATGGAATAGGGGAAAAAATTATGGCACAACTTGACTGAAAGAAGGTATAGGACACATCCTGTGGCATCAAAGACCTGTCAGTTTGGTAATGAAAGGAAGTGAAGGGGATAAAAATTGTAGAGGGAGACAAAGTCCTGAATACAGTAAACAAGTTGAAGTGTAATTGATTGCAGTAGTTATGCAGATACAGATAGAAAGATACTTGCACAGAGTAGACAAGCATGGAAAGCTGCGCTGAACTAGTCTTCAGCACTGAGTTAGACAATCACAAGCAAACTTACTTCAATAATTACATAGAGTAAACCAAACTTTAAAATTGTGATCAACACATTCATAAATTAAAATCAGGAGCCAGTAACTCCTGCAAGCTCATTATTGTTATCTCACTTAGATTTCTAAGTATTTCAGTAAAAAAATAATGATAAAGGCACCAACAAATAGTGACTTCACTAGTAGCCACACTAAGAATAATGAACATGGTGACTGACTATACATACAAAATTAATTAGAAATTTTATTTACAGTGATACATACATGACACAATGACTTTATTGTGATTGGTTCTGTGGGGCAGCAGTTGTGACAGCAGCTGACTCTCCTCCTCCGGAAACTGAACTCCATATAGAAGCTGAGATTAGATAATCATCAATCAGTTACAAACTTAACTACAAATATTTTCTAAAATAGTACTCCATACAGGGGTGCATCGAGACTTTATTAGTGGAATATTTTTACTTATTATTTGTCACTTCAATTTTGAAGTTTATTCAACAGAAAGTTTGTTGTAGGAACACTTACTAGAAGTTTAGCACTATGAATAAAACATGGCTGACTGGATAAAGCAACTTGGAGGGAAAAAAATGATTTTGCAGGAGCAATAAAGAATTTCATACAGTCTTAGTATTAGAAACCAATTTAAGTTTTGTATAAATTACTTGTCTAATTCTTTTTTTAGGCTGCCATCATTATAGTTGTGCCATTTGTCTTTTGCTTACTGCTCTAACCTTACTCTTCCCTTTTACTTTTCACTGCACTGGAGTCTTCAGCTGTATGCATTCATACTGCTCCAATTCACTTTACCTTGTATACCCAACTACCATGCAGCTACCACCTCAGTAATTTCTTTTCTTTTGGAATCCAGCAAACAAACATCATTGTCTACCACGCATTCACCTGGACAACTGTCATGCTCACCTACAATTCGTTTTCTGTAGTCGTAACTCTGTTTTCCACTTCGGTCTGTTCACTGATCCCATGAAAAGTGTTTCTGAAGCAGTGAAAACCCATTTCACACTGTGTCTGCAGACTATAATAACCACAAATTTTGATGATTGTGTTGTAACTGTCACACTGTCAATTCACCAAATTCACATACACCAGAAACTCACTTTATGATGAAAGTAGGGTCAAACACCAAACAGGCACTACAAACAAATTAATTTAGTGCTCCGAGACTCACTGAAAAGGATGCGGTCTCTCATACTGGCCAGCACATATGGATTAGTCAGTGCAGGAAGGGCCTCTCAATTTTTGGAGGAAGTGCTCGAATTGCCACAATAATACTTCCAGAGACTAACCTAACATGCTTTGATGAACTATCCTGGGTCTTAACTAATGAACTGGAGACATTTATATACTCTTTTCACAACTCCACAAAGAAAAGGAGTCAGTTGATGACTGTGTACCGGTTACAATACTGAAGACAGTGGTCTTTTATTTAATTTGATTTCTCTCAACTGTTTTTGCCTTAGTCATTGAGAAGAAAATTACTGCCATTTGATGCATATTGTTATAAAAAGGCAGACTGTCGGTTAGTGGTGGAAGAAAGTGATGTGAATTCTGTAAAAGCGATTTCATTGTGGGAAGGAACAAGAGATTATGCGCATATGAGTGAAGAACGACTTTTATACCAATTACTAGGGCTTTGTAGCTGGTGGTTATTCTTTCACTCCTTGTGGTACAGATTTTGATCTTGCACAACTGTTGCTAAAGAGGCATGGCCATATGTCAGATATCAGAGATAATTGTGAAGTACAGCAAAAGTAAGTTTCCCCTTATGGGAAGTAATAAAATCAAATATTTCTCACTTTAAAAGTCTCAGCAAATCATGTATAAAAAAAGACTTCCTATCAGAAATAAACTGGGAAGAGGCATTCACAGTGTCTGGGTCCTCACTGCTAGCATGTTCATACACGCTTTTTGAATGGCTCAACCAAGCTAACCTGCACCCAGATAACTCACAAATCTACCATATCTAACACTAGGTCCCAATAAAATATGCTTGCTAAATTAACAGATAAAGGAAGACGTTTCTTGTATACCTGAGGAGTACAAATAATTTTATGATGTACTATGTTTGCCATTTCGTCCACAATTGCTATTCAGATTATCGCAGCAGGTCAGACATGACCGAAGGAACAGATATATACTATGTATGTACATATACCATGTCTGTTGTCAGTAGGTGAAAACAAAACTAAAGATTTTCTGCAAAATCTCTAAATTATTACAGCTGATAGGTACAGCAACTAAGAATCTTGAAAACCATGTAAATATTGGAGAGAGTTACTAGTAATATTTTAAAATTAAGTTTGTACTTAAAGTGTACTTAAAGTGAACAGCACTTATTTCCTTCATACTAATCGTCAATGAATGTTTCCCACCATTCCTGAATTTTTGTGGTTTTTATGTGTATTCTAGCAGAAATATGGGCAAAATCTAGTAATCTGCATCGAAATACATAATTATGTAGAAAGAGCCACAGTCCATCTTTACTTAATCATCCAAAGTAATGATATGAAATAATATGAAGCAAACCTGTGACTATTACATTGGGCAGTTTTTTCTACATTAAACACTGTTCATTTTACTCTGAAGTTACTTAACTGAACTGAGGCCCTGTCAACAAACACAAAATTCAGTGTCTTAACTGGTGATAAAAAGAATGCATCAATTTAACTGATAAATAAAATAAAAATTCTGCTATTGGTCTGTCCCTGATTTTTATTCAACACAGCAGCAGACAGCAATCAACGTAGATGAGAATGGAACTCACTTTTTTCCTGTGCTAGTGGTTGCTTCACCGTGTCAAAATTCAGAAAGATGCAGCCAACCTACTATACAGAAATGCCTATCTCTAGGTGGGAAGTGGGGTGTTTTTATTGACCTTTTATGCAGAATGCAGTTAAAAAATATTCCTTAGCGATCTTCTCATGGAAGCGCACTGAGACATTTTAGTTAAGCTAGTTGGAAAGATGCATCCACATAAAGGAGAGTGCTTGGAGAATGTTATCTTTTTCAAGAAATACTTGGTGGAAACACATCTAGCAATGAAACTCCCTCTCGAAGAGGTCACAGATCACACCTGCCAACAACAGATAAACACCTACCGATTCTGCACCGTTTGAGAGTCAGATGTTCATATAACCAACATTCCTAAAATACTGACTGCTTCCTCTTAATGTTACAAAGGAAACAACATGATGTGTCTCAGTGACAAGTTGCATCCCAAAATCTCCAAGTGAAAATATGAAGTTGTACTCTACATGTGTGGCATTTACCAGACTCCTAATTATTCATCTTAAATTAATGTTGTCTCTCTCTCTGACTTTCACAATGTTTTTTGCACTTACCAATTATCATTTTCCCTCCTCAATAATTTATTAACAACACATTAAACAGAAGGTTATTTCACAAGGAAACTTTGACAGCAAAAGACGCTGCAGGTAACAAGACAGAAAAATAAAATATACTCGCTGCAGAGAGAAAATCTCATTCTGGGTACACAAATGCTATTCAGAAATCTTCAGGAGGATGTTTAAGATAAAATGAACATTTGGTACATGGAAAAAATTAAACAATGGAAGCATGAAAAAAAAACTGAAGCTTATGATCCATAGACAGCACATTTCATCAATTTGGAGGCAGAAGGCACAGTAACCAACAACAGGAAATTTTCTAAACAATCTGAATTTCCTTTAAATGTTTCTTACACAAGTTAACACAACATATTTATGAAAATTGTCACCAGCTACATAGAAAGAAACAAGGGGTTGTAATTCATTAGAAGAATGAAGAAGACTGCAAACTTGTCTAAAAGCCTAAAATTGTGCGAGTTTTTAACACACTGTCAACAAAATCTACAGTAACTGCGCTCAAGAAAGAAGGCAATGCCTGATATAAGTTAGTGTTTTAAGTGCTTGCCTCTGGTGCAGGTAAGTTTCAACAGGGCGAAAGAACTATATAGAGTAACTTTTTAAGTAGGTACAAAAATCATGTACTATCCAACTAAATTTTAAACTTGCATATCAATATGAAAATAGTGAAAATTCAAAAGACACTGCGCGCACGCGGGCCCAAACATATTTTTCAAACATACACAGAGCGTAAAGGATATCATAGAATTACCTATTGGGAACGATCTATTTTGAATATATTAGCAACGGAACCAACGAGTACTACAGTCAAAATTGCAACAGAAGGAAACTAGATAAAAACATGTTAAATTTGTTGACTTTAAGAGACCTGAACTTAGATAATGGTTTGGGCTTGCTATCCTTATGAGAACTGTAAAAAAAAAGCTAAGACCAATGATTAGTGGTTAACGAATCCGTTGATACACCAACATTTTGCAAAACGATGTTCTGCAACAGATTCAGACAAATATTATGTTTTCCACATTTTTCCGATGACAACAATAAACCAGATAATGCTGACCGCTTTTCGAAGTGAAATTCATAATTGATTATTTTTCCAAAAGTTTAAAGACACATTTCATCTAAGTCAGAACATCTCTATTGATGAAGGAATGGTACTGTAGCATGAACAGTTATATTTTAAAGTTTACAATCTGTTGAAAGCTACAAAATATGGCATACTCATTCGGACGCTGTGCGATTAAAGTATGGGACACATTTCCTCATTCAAGATACATTCCAGCAATGGACAGCCTTCAGCAAAAACAGTTATGGAACTACTCACACCTTCTTATGGAAAGTGTCAGCACCTCTACATGGGTAATAATTATAACAGTGTAGAACTTGCAAAGAAGTTACTTGAAAAGAAAATTCGTGTTTGTGCAATGATATGGCAAAATAGAGGATTTCCAGAAAAATTAAAGTGCGCAGAACTCCATGTGTTTGAAGCTTGTCACCAGTGGGAAGGTGACAAGCAGCTGGCAACAAGCCAAGCAATCTGAATTAGCGCTGCTGGTGCCAAGTAAATAAATTTGTGTGAGACTTGCAGACAGCAAAGTGTTAAGAACTGATGAAATCCATTACCACAAATTACTGTACAAACATTGTACTGTAAATTTGATTTCCTTCACTCTGAAAAATTTTATATAAAGTATTGGAGAGGACTGCGATCCTTAATCATGTATGCCAAGTACACACGTTTTTGTTCGTATTTTGGGGGTTTTAACATTTTCCTCAATTTTGCAGTTTTTAGGTCTGGACCACATGAAAATGTAAAATACGAGTTTCACTGTAAATAGAAAGTGCAGAAGCATACTCAAAAAATTAAATTCCAATGTGTCTGAAATGGAAAGTGTAAAACCAATATCTACTAGCATTTTGTCTTAAAATGGTGACACACACTTTTAATGCAAAAGCTATCTAAAAATCAGAAGATTCTTCAGCAAACAATCCATAGATCCATGTTGGAAATTAACAGAAGAGATAATGAAATATACAAATGTAACAGGGTACAGACTGTAATGGAAGATTTAATTACCACTGTAATGAAAACAAAATGACGATGGACAGTGTGGGAAGCTAGGTGAAGAATGGAAAATGAGGGAGGAGCTCTTTGCCAGTTTCCAAAGGAGAATGGAAGGCTGAGACAATAATCTGATGGGAAATGGCTGGACAGCATTGAAGAACATGTAGGATAATTATGATAATTATTGAAATATAAACATTTCATTAGAAACTAATATAGCTATTTTCAAGCAATCCAACTAATCTGTTATTTATGCACTTGTTAAGTGGAGTTTTTATAAATATGAGTGTTCATGTTTCACTGCTATAGTAATAATAGATCGTGAGGTTGATATCCTGTGATGTCTATCGGTGATTCCTCTGGCGGCTAGCAAGAAATGCCAGAGGGCCATCACATGGGCCTGACCAACAACATAAGCTGGGAATAAATCCCAGCTGCTGGAACACATGTCAAATCCAGCTGTGCTAATGTCTACCCCCACATATACTTTACTTTTATGGCCTGGCTGCTTTATGGATTTCAACTGGACTATTTTTTTCACTGCTGTTCTGCAGATTGGCATATTTGCTGGACCCTGAGCTATTCACTTCATGTGTTCTACAATTTATGATGACATGGCTTGGAATGGAATTGTGAACCATCAAGTGATTACAGCTTATCTATATTTTCTGTATAATACATTTTGTGCTGTTCCATAACAGGCGTAACAAGGATGCTGTGTTAACATTTCTTAATAGGAAATAGAAGTTTGTTCTTAAAAATCCAATTTTCTTTTCACAGTTCTGTAACTAGCAGAATTTCTCAACAATTTGTATTACTAACAGTATTTGAGTTTCTATTCTTTACATGCAAAGAGTGCATAAAGAAGGCATTACTAATCTGTAAACCATTTTTTTTTTTTTTTACACCATGTTTCAACTTCAGTTCCAATGTCCTGCATATGGTATTCATCAACCAATGCCGACAGAGAATATATTAATAGGTTGCATTTATATTGATTGCTTGAACATTTATTATTTTTCCTCTAAATGCAGGTTTGATTCCCTACAAACTAGTTCATTTGGAAGTAGAAACCAAATCACAATTGGGACTCATCATTCACAATGTGATAGATGTTATGCCAATATGAACTATGACACCAGAAAAATCAAAGTAAAAAGATTTCATAAATAATTATCTGTTAACACGACCATGTCAATGAGAATTAGTATGTCAAGGACACACGCAGTGAAAATTGCAGGAAGAGGGAAAAGTCAGGATATATCATTAGCCAGTTGACATTAAAGACTTATTAAAAGTTATGGTAATTTTATCACTACGGCACACTGAAATGCACTGATATGCTTATGTCAGGATATAAAACTACATATCCTACCACGTTATTGATATACATACCTATTATTATTATAAGGACAACTGTACAAACGATACCAATGATGATCATCATCTGAAACCAAGACAAATTAATCATTTCTTTTATTCTGTAGATAAAGAACTACTTAATAAACAAACATTATTACTATTTATCAGTAGAATTACAACAAGAATGTTGAAACAGGTGCATCAACTACGAAAAATGTTGAACTATAACAGAACATATTAAATACTGAACATGACATTACATTTTTCCTTATACCTAATGGACAAGAATGATATTAAATTAGTCAGAAATTACCTTTATGTTCTTCCACCAATACTTTCGTTTCAACTTTCCAGCCTGTTGCTCAAATTGTGATGCACCATGTCTCAGAGCATCTATTCAGTAACAGCAAAATAAATTACATATTAGACAAATTACAAATTTTACTTGCAGGAAAATCAATTCTTGGAAGGAAAGAATCAATTTCTAAACAAAACCTAGATTAATTAGTAAATGTGAATAAGATCATTAGAGCATTCTTTTACAATATCACAACTTCACTGCAAATAGTCAGAAACTCCTCTTACTTAAATATAAATATCTCATCGCTGTTTCTTAGATCTGCTGCATTAAAAGCTTCTGTACATAGCTAAGGAAGATTATGGTTTTTTGACAGTACTTTAATTGAAGAGAGCGGAACATTAGATTGGATAAAAATGGGGAAATAAGTTTGCCATTGCAAAAGGTAAATGAGTATGACTGGTGAAAATCATAACTACTGCATCACCACGTGAATATAAACACAATTTTCCATCACTATGCCAAGTCATAGTCATGCAATTAGTTTCTAACATAACTCAAAGAAATAAAGAGAAGGAGAAATACACGTCAAAACTCTTCCACTTCTTCTAGTGCTTGCAAAATACACTTTTCAAAATATGTTACATTAATTTCATAAAGGCAAGTTTATTCCCATGAGCTTAGTTACTGCTTTTGAGAACCAAATGACTGCAAAAATTTGCAGAAATATGTCTAACAAGGGAACCTCCCCATCGCACCCCCCTCAGATTTAGTTATAAGTTGGCACAGTGGATAGGCCTTGAAAAACTGAACACAGATCAATTGAGAAAACAGGAAGAAGTTGTGTGGAACTGTGAAAAAATAAGCAAAACACACAAACTGAGTAGTTCAAAGGAAGATAGGCAACATCAAGGACACTGGGGACGCAGGAGCGCTGTGGTCTCGTGGTAACGTGAGCAGCTGCGGAACGAAAGGTCCTTGGTCCAAATCTTCCATCGAGTAAAAAGTTTAATTTTTTATTTTCAGTTTATGTGACATACTCTTATGTTTTCATCACTTTTTTGGGAGTGATTATCACATCCACAAGAAAACCTAAATCGGGCAAGGTAGAAGAATCTTTTTACCCATTCGCCAAGTGTACAAGTTAGGTGGGTCGACAACATATTCCTGTCATGTGACGCACATGCCGTCACCAGTGTCGTATAGAATATATCAGATGTGTTTTCCTGTGGAGGAATCGGTTGACCTATGACCTTGCGATCAAATGTTTTCTGTTCCCATTGGAAAGGCATGTCCTTTCGTCTACTAAGCGCACGGTTTTGCGACGCGGTCGCAAAACACACACACTAAACTTATTACAGTGAACAGAGAGGTCAATGAACGAACGGACAGATAATAACTATGCAAAAATAAAGAAAGTAAAATTTTCACTCGAGGAAAGACTTGAACCAAGGACCTCTCGTTCCGCAGCTGCTCACGCTACCACGGGACCACGGCACTCCTGACCTCATATTGTCATGATGTTGCCTATGTGGCCCATGGAGTACTCAGATTGTATATTTTGCTTATTTTTTCATAGTTCCACACAACTTCTTCCTGTTTTCTCAATTGATCTGTCTTCAGTTTATCAAGGCCTATCCACTGTGCCAACTTATAACTAAATCTGAGGGGGGTGCGATGGGGAGGTTCCCTTGTAAGAAGAGGAGGAGTAAGCACAAGTTAGATTAATGAAACGCAAACACCTCTGTTCAAAGAAAGCTGCCTGGTTTGACAAGCAGGCAGTACATCCTACAGCTGTCTCATCATGATGATCTTGCTGTAACTGCAGCGACATCTTGCACTTCAAGTATTTGCTCAATTTGCAATGCCAACTACTTAGTTTTAAATTAAAGAGATGTTCTTACATGGTAATGACACCACACAGGGCACAGTACCAAGCACCAATTTGGTGTACAATAGTAAACAAAAAAACGACCATAAACCTATTTGAGAACACTCATCAAATGTCTTTCACATAAAATATTTTGTAAGTACCAGTATTAGCTCTTGCAGTTAACAACTGTCCTATTCTTCTGTAACTACCATAAACAACCGATTAATGATGAGTGTCTAAAAATGTGATAAAGACAATCTAGTTCATAATTTTCTTCATGTTTTAAAGAGAAATCCTTGTGTAAGCCTCAAATCCATTGAAGCCACACAAACTATTCACACAGAAACTGGAACACACAACAGTCAGGTCACATTGAACATGTTTCTCCTTACTTGTCAACAGTCTGATAAAGAAAAAAGTGTAGCTGTGGAAAGGCTATGCCTGAAAACCTTTATAGGCCACTGATTTTCACCTGCATACAGTTATTGCTGGCAGATACCAACAACTGCCCAATTTTGTTATTAAAGTTAATAAATATTTTCATATTTACTATGTTGCATAACTTGGCACAACAATAAGAGTAATGCAAGAAGAGGTTTTCATGAAAGGTGTACCCACTGCAGCAAAATCAGCAATATAAGAAAACAAACTCATGTGACAACAAAATTACAACTACATAGTTAACCACATCTTTCTCTAGTTTTCTTTAGAAAGAAAAGGTTTTCGTGGTGAACTGGCACCAATGACTTATTTCCGCTTCACCATACTTATCTTTCCCTTATACACGATTACATAAAGGATACTTTCTTTCGTCTTGGCAGTTAAGGTGAAGTGTGACCTGATTTTGTTCTTTGCTGGTTTCACTTTTACTAAAAATTCCATGTTATGCATTTAACCAAGTTCTGACAAGGTAAGTGTTTATTTTCTGATGCATTAATATGTCAACAGAAAAATCAGATGGGTGATTTGCCAAGGTCTTTCATTCATTGTACTGCACGGTTAGCAATACCCGTTCATTTAGTTGTAAGCTTCAAATATATGATGCCCACGACTGTGTACTAATAGTCAGTAAAGAGCCATTAAAGGTTTTGCTGTGATGTAACTATGAACTGTTCTGAGAAAAATGGAAATGAAATTACACACCGACTCTTGTTCAGTGATGTATTGACATTGCACATACAAGGTCAAGTGAGTCATCACAACAAATCTTAGTGCTGCAGTAGAGACGAAGATATAATTCTCCACACGTTCATGTCGCCTGTGCTGTTTCACATAGCTAAGTGTATGGCTCTACCTGCTCCTGAAAAAGCTGTCACAGGTATAATGTACCTGAAAATGTTGCAAAACTAGTTGTTTCCTGAACTGATAGCTGTTACTCCAAACTTCAAATTCCAAAAGGATTGAGCTCCACCTCATTAGAATGAGGTAGTGCACCACTATCTGAACAAGAAACTTCCAAATTGGTGGCTTGGGCATTGTGCTCCAGAGGATTTGGCACTCGGGGCCCCTGAGGTCTCCTGCCCTTCTAGTACTCTTCTTCGGGGATATGTTACGGAATGTTTACGTATCACATATGCTGGCAACACTGACTGAAATCCAGGATCATATCACTGCTGCACTCGCACACACTGACTGGGTCATGTTTGAATGCGTGTAAGTTGAACTTTACCACCACATAGATGTTTCTAGGGTAACACGAGATGTGTAAGAAACTTCAAAATTTACTTTTCCATACAGTGTATCCTTGCCTACTTTGCGTGTAATATTTTGTAGAATACATTTATCCAAAAGCTGAAATCATTTTTAAACATCCTGCATTATTTTTATAAACTGAAGAGCAAACCTTGTTGAAGTTTGATTGTCAATGTCTGTGTTTCCCTAGCTGTGAAACTATTTACATTTTATGTCATCTGACTGCAGTTTTTCTTCTCAGAACACCTCCAAGATTGAATGTGTGACCACTTTGCTGCACACTGGCCTTTCTGTCTGCATTTAATATTATCGTAAAACTGACAAATGCGGCCAATAGTACCAATGGACAACAAAAGAGTTTGCTTCATCATGGAAACTACATAATGGTGCTAGTCAATTATACTACTGATTACTGACTAACTCACTAGTCAAGGACAAATGTTGTGTATGTTCAAGATAGAACGGGTAAGTCAACCTAATATTCCCCACATGGTCCACCAAAGAGAAATCTTTGAAGCTGAAACACCCACAGGAATATGAAATTTATTGGGAATTTGGTAAATGAGCACAATTCTGCCAATGGGAAATCAGAATTCAGTACTCAATACATTTGCCACACATTTAAAAAAATACATCACTGTGCCACATCAGTTTACTACAATAAACATTGAACTATCATGTACTATATGTACAATTTCAATGGAAAACTGGAAATGGTATGGGGGCTTTTAATACAAAATATGAAGTGTTACTTTGCAAGCAATACAGAGATGCGCAACATAAGGTACTGAGACCATGGGCTCATGGAAGATGGATAGATATCATTAGATACATGCAGGAGCAGAAATGCATGGATAAGTCTGGTGGATACCTTTTCTCAATGGTGAATGTTAAAATGGTGAATGAACGAGCTGTAATACTTTTTAGCCACATTATATCTGGCAAATGAATCATACAGAAATGGCAAATATGTATAATATTTTCAGTACGTGACAGAAAGGAAAAGTGGAGATTAAGGTACACAGAAGCAGCCTCCGATGTTTACACACACTTTGTAAACAAGAATGATTTAAGTATTACTCTGAAAAATAGAATATTTTAGAATTCTAAACTTCTATGGATACCAGAACTAACGTCCACAACCTATGGATGTTAGTTCATAACAAGAACACACAATATCTTAGGTAGCAAAGGCAAATAATGTAATTAAACTAACTATTTTAAAAGTTTTGACGCTCAGAATCTGTACAGCTATCAAGTACTGCCAAACCTCAATATATCTAAGACCTGTCTGTATCGAATTTTTCCTTCCCTTGGAAGCCCAAAACCTTGATATTTTTGAAGAAAACCCGCCTTTTGAAAGGCTCAAGAAGGGCAGATTTAACCTCTACATATTTAAGATCAGAGGACAAAAACACTAAATCGAAACCACCACTAGACATCTAAGCCTTTCATATGGTGAGTTTGCACAAATAAGGGAATCCCAGTCCTGCCCCTCCCTGCATCAATGCAACAGTGATATCTGCATCGCATTGCAGCTCCCGCGACCTCCATGCTGGTGTGATTTTTGGCAGTGCAGTTTGACTGAGTGTGAGGAGCAAGTGCGAGGCACGGGCTTTAAGCAGAACTGTCTGACAATCGCCAAAAGCAAATGTCAATTGACAAAGTGAAGGCAGGAGTGAAGAAAAAGAAATGTATAGCTGCAGAGTTTGAGATTCTGGCAAGAACACCATTGACCCTTCGCCACACACCGTCAGGTGGCTTGCGGAGTATGGGTGTAGATAGTAACCAAAAATGAAGACCGCCTGATTAACACGGATGAAGGGACGGATCGGAAATGATAACAAAAGGTTCCGACAACAGAGGAACAATAATTGGTGGACTTCTTTTGAAAGAAAATGCAGATTACTTTGCAGCAACATTGAAATATAATACATTTAATACAAGTAATGGGTGGTTAGAAAATTTAAGGAACAGACACGGTACTGTTTTTCAAAAAGTGAATGGTGAAAGTGCCACTGTACATAACAAATTTTGTCATGTTTGAAAGTTAGAATTGCAAAGATCCTTCAAGATGACAAACAGAATGATGTTTTTAACACAGACAAACTTTGACTTTTTATCGATGTCTTCCAGACAAACCTACAGGAACAAGCTAAGCAAAGATAGTGTTACTGTTCCATTAGCACAGAAAAACTAAAGCCACTTGTGATTGGGAAACCTAAGAAACTCTGATGTTTTTCTGGGCAAAAATCGTTCCCTGTCGAGTAAACTAAACAAGAAAGCATGGATGTCAGAATCGTTTTACAACTGATTAACGGATTTTGACAGAAAAACAACTCCTGACAATTAAAAAAACGTGTTGTTTGTGGATAATTGGAGTATGCACAATGCTATCAGTCTGTTAAAATCAATGACAAAGCAATTTTTACCATGTAACTATACTGAAATTGCAGCGCTTAGATCAATGAATAATCAAGAGTGCCAAAGGAAACAACAGGCATGAAGTGGTCCCAATGAAACGTCACTGATGATGACTTCCTTACAACTATCAACATCTTAGATGCTGTGAAAATGCTGGATAAAGCAAGGAGAAACGTGAATGGACAAATGATCGTCAATTATTTCCAAACATGTGAATTTTTGAGGACACATGGAAATGAGCAGCTGGTGGGGTTAATACTCAAGCACGTAAAATCTGTTTGATTCTGATTTTTTTACACAATACTTATAGGAAACATCTTGTCAGTACACTCAAGTCCAAATGGACAAAAGTGGTGACTCACTGTAACACCACTCGCGTTCATTATGAAGATTCTGTGGATGTGGACAACGGTATCGCTTTAGTAGGACCACTAACAGAAGCGGAAATTATTAACTACGATAAGACAGCGAATGAGAAAGAAGGTGACAATGATGAAGGGGAAGGAGAGGAGGTCAAAGAAGCACCACCCATGACGGCCACGCAGGCCAAAGCAGCTCACAACACCATCAGAGTGTACGTGGAGAAGTGTGAGGAGGGAGAGGACAGTGTGTTCTCAACCATCATAATCATAGACAATGATATTGACTCACAGGTGATCAAAAGCTTAGCTCACACTAAAATTACAGATTACTTTTAAAGCCAATGATTTCTGGAAATGGGCATGTACATACTGCGTATTCTTTTACTGAATTTAAGTTTTCTTAGGATGAAAGTATTTTATTGTGAATTTTTTTGAACTTATAAATTATTGTCTATTTCTGAAGAAAAAGTAACATGCATAACAATCCATCTCGAGTTCTCTTATATCCAAAACTAAACATACACCTACATCACAGTACAGAAATTGAAAACTGTGGATTGTAAACTTACTCCCTACCCAGCCCCTCAACACCTTGTTATAGCTAACATATTTTGCCTTCCCTACGGATTCAATATATTGGGTTTGACTAATCAATAACAGTAACAGTGCAATCATTAGAAACAGGAAATCCACAGGCTTGAAGGATTTTTGGTATCCTGCCTCAACAAGAATCCAAATTTAACACACACACGCACACACACACACACACACACACACACACACACACACACACACACACACACACACACACAAAAAATCCCCCTGCCAAAAATTTATGAACCACAATCTGCCAAAACACATGAAACGAAAGTCTACACCCACACATATTCTCAAAATTACTCAGAATCTGTAGATTTGCTCTGTGTACCTAAGCACTGGCTCCTCCCCCCCCCCCCCCTTTCCAGGCTACCATTGTGTTAATATCTTTTAAAGGCCATTATTTTCACCATTAACTGTAGAAATTATTTATTTCATTGCTGCAGTTTAAACCTGAGGGACGTTTTCAAATGGTACAGCCAAAGATTTTGCTTCAACACATGTCAAACTTTAAAATCCTATTACAAGCGTACATGTCATTGTCAAAATAGGACTTTTCACTGTAGATATACAATAACAGCAGACGAGTCTGAAGCTCTCTATGTCATGAAATGAGGTACATTACATGCAATGTTCATATCATCCACGTGAATTGTTTCAAATCTATCTAGTCTACATCATTTCACCGGGTACACAGCTTCATACTCTTCTGATGGCCTATTTTGACTACAACATGTAAACATGCTGGAGAATTTTGAAGTTTGAGTTGTACCGAAACAATAACTTTTGCAGTACCACTTGAAAATGGCCCAAAGGCTAAAATTGCAATAGTGAAATAAATAATTTCTACAGTCAAAGGCAAATATGCTGTTCTTTCAAAATTTACTTGCATGACCATCAACCCCGGCCATGAGAAGTTAATCAATTGTGTTAATTTTTGCAGACAGAGTTCGATGCCTAATTCCTGTAATTGTTAGAACTAAATAAATTAACCATGAGAAAAATTTTGAACACGTAGCAGTAGAGATCAAATTCGTAAAGCTTTTAGCTGTATGCTTCTGCTGATTGCCTCTTGGCAGTACATCACTATTCACTTCTTAACTAGACACAGAGCTACAACTCTACAGTACAAAGAACAATATTTTGCTGTGTGTGGAGCTTAACACAGATGTCTGAAGAGTTACCAGCTGGGCAAGAACTAGTGAATAAATTTAATGATGTAATGGGGATAACCTGAACAACAGACCTATAAGAATAATGTTTTCTAGTTCCCCTGCTACTGACAGTATATCTGTTAATACCAAAATATTATCATTATGAATATCACACAACATTTAGCTTGTGTACCAAATTATACCTAATATTAAGTAGCAATGGATAAGCAGAGGGAAACATTCCAACACATGTACAAACAAGCAGCGATGAGCAATGAGAAACATCGTTCCAACTGTCACACATTTGCTCCATCAAAGTTACTGGAGGGATATTTACAGTACATATTATGATATTGTCAGTATGTCAGATGAACTGATGATTACTCCACACTATTGTTGTAAACCTGATAGGAAATGCTAGATCACATTTACAAAACACGAATGCAATGCAAACAAACTATAGTAAGAATTGGTTATTATTCGGCTAGGCTAACTAGCTACCTGGGCAGGGTGGCAGCACAGTCGTGTTTATGCCCAAGAAGCTTGGTGAGGAGGCAGTAGTATCACACACTTCACTACTATTACAAGGGGAGCAATGTCACATGCTACATGTCTTTATCTGCTGCTGAATGAAGTGTCCATTTACAACAAGAGCAGAAACAGGACACACACTATATCCCACTTTGGCTGCTCATGACACTTTGCTGGCAGTATCCACAAAACTACCTTCAGCAGTGACAACTGTGTGCATTTGTCATTTCAATCACAGATGATAACACCATCTCCTTGTTTCAATCTGTGCCAAACAGTTATTATAGTTTCAGTGACCACCCGAATTTTTCCCCCTGGAGGATAGGCGTGGGAGGAGGTTCAAATAGAGAAACCAACTAAAAAGCTACTTTTATATAAAGCAACGAAACTAGTGCGTAACTCACTAAAGCACCATTAAGTCAAAAGGCTTGCATCAGGCATGGCGACATTTTATTTAATAGCAGCGGTTTTTTTTTCAGATTAGAGAGAAATACTTGTCATATTACAACCATGGCTCTTGTGAGGTTTCAGACTACTTACATAGGGTTCAGATCTAGACAGTACTGCCACAGTAGCAAGGGCTCCACGATTTGTCTAAATAAAGCACTAAGAGACTAAACAGGCCACGAAGGCACAATGGTACAGATTGGCTGCAGTGTCATCCCCAGCCCACATGCATCACTGGATGCAGGTATGGAGGGGCATGTGGTCAGCACATCACTCTCCCAGCCATATGTCAGTTTACGAGACCAGAGCTGCTACTTCAGTAATCGCTACGTAGCAACACATATTCAATGAAATATTTATTGTGTGCATTTGTACTACGAATTCTCACAAAGACTACTCTCACTCCGGAAAATCAATCTCTTGATAATGGTAGATGTTTAATAACATTACTGGCCAGTCGTGCTCAGATGTCTTGTATTTGTGTACATACGTCAACTTTTTTTCGTATTTGTTAAGAGTTAACTTTACATGAAAAGCAATGGGCTCCCAATGCATGCTATTTCACATCTGTTACCATACTGACAGGCCAGGTAAGAGGATCACATCTCCTGTTCTTCAATGTTTCCATGATTAGAAGGTAACAAACGAAACAGAGCTTTTTTTTCTCTCACAAATAGTTAGAATCACCTCAAAAACAAAACAAAAACTGTGTAATATCACGATTCCCTATGAGCTACAAGGCCTGTTCATTGCACTTAATTATCAGTACTAGTGACTCCCAAGACTGTGACAGTGAGTGAAAATGAATATGGAGACAGGAAGACCACAATTTGAAACTTTCTAGCTGATTAAACCTGTGCACCATGACAGGACTCAAACCTGGGACTTTTGCCCTTAGTGTGGCACGTGTGCTACCGACTCAATCACCCAATAACAACACACAACCTGCCCTCATAGCTTTACTTGCACCAAGTTTTAAATCAGCACACACTCCAATGCAGAGTGTAATTTCATTGTGGAAGACCATGATTGTATGACGGAATGGCCTACCAGCATTGAATTACATATCTACAAAAAAAAATTTACATTTTTAACTGTGCTAGAGAAATGGAGAGAGAATATTAGCGGATTTAGATAACAATTGGTTTTAGCTTTACTTTTGACTGACCCAAGATTACATTACTACAATTTAGAAACTGTGAATCAATATAAAAATCATTGATCATTACTTTACATTGACTTAAATTTCTGCTGTAACAGCTCAACAAAAACTTAATTGACCCTATGAAAACAGCATCAATAAAGGAAACAGACAGCCTTGCATTTCCCCATCAAATAATAATACTCAATACAGCCACTATCTAACATTTTTAGTTCTTACTTTCTCATTAAATTGCTGTTAGTATGTTACTACCAGTAATAATTACTCTATGTTTTGTGATTTAACACAAGCTTTATGAATGGGTTGCTTAAAGTAAAATATCTCCACAATTACAACTAATGCTGGAAACAGCTCTGGACCACAGTCAAGAATTGATGTGAAATTCTTAACTTTTTAAATCAAGTCTTCTCCTCTAAGATTTGAGAAACATTCAGTTCCCAAGTACATGTCCAGAATACACGTAGAGTTCAGTAACATAGCTGCATGACAGAAACTTGCGACTGCAGTGAACAGGTGGAAGAATGGCAATGAACTCTGCACTGCAATAGCACCATGAGGTTAATGGCCAAGTCGTCGTGGGCTCTCACAGACATGATACAAAATTCAGCTGCGAATTTTAACACTGTGGTGTTTGCAGTGCCAGTTCGTGTGGGGATCACCTGATAGCGCAAGCAGCAGCTCCCACTGTGGGCATGCCAGAAGAAATAGTAAGGTGTATTTCACACGAATAATTAACCATGAGTAAGCACTGTTAAAGATCCTTTAATAAAATGCAGACTAATAGTAAACACGAAAACTACCCAACTTGCAATTTGTGGCACATTTATTTGCTACAAGACAAGAGTCCACAACTTCACATCTGAAACGAAATATCCATCAAGACAGTAGGTTGTAGCTTGTGATCCTCTACCAACAAATGCAGAATCAATTTAATCTTGCTAGGCAATGCAATCTATCACAATGTCCTCAATGTTAATATAAAATCCAAAATTCAGACTCAAGAAACTAAAACCTTTTACCACTATTTTACTGTACAAACAAATTTATAATGATGAAAGCTGGGAAATGCTCACAAAACTTATTTTACAGTACCTTACCTGCTCGATTATCCAATTCAGACAATTTCTGGTCACGTTCCAATACTTTTTCAACATTGACTCTCATTATCCCCACTACCTGTAAGAAACACAGATGTACTTCAGAAGACATTAGTTCTGATCAGAATCTCTGTGTGAAAGGAATCAACATTCTTTGTTTTAATGTAAGAATTTCTCATTCTAGAAGTATTTGTCATTTCACATGCAATGAGCTTTGCAAGAGAGCTGTAATAGAATTTTCTATGTACTAGGTGCACAGAAACTAACAAAAAAATACCAGGCCATAAATTGAGAGAGATACCTTAACAATTCATAGGAATACATTCCAATATTTATGTCGAACCTGCCTCAAAGTCAATTGAAGTCTCTGAGGAACAGGTGTATGACACATGGCAGGGATATGGGGAAATAATTTTTTTGAACTGCAGAAACCTACTGATAAAACTGATGGCACTGTCAGAAGGGAATGAGCTTCGCACTAGCACCAGGCCTCAGAATATGAAATTCCACTTTCATTACTACCAAAGTGGAGAAATTTCCCCTTCACTGGCTGCTATATTTAAATGCACTACATGTAACACATACCATTTTGCATCAGCAAGGTGTACGTCATTACCACCTGGGATTTCCCATTGTTTATGTTATGATGTCTCGAAAGGTCTAGATTCTTAGCAGCAACTTTCATTCAACAACTTCAGACACTGTTTGACCATTTAATTACAGTAGTTGGTTCTTGCATATGATTGTAGTGTCATCTGTGTTATTGGTGACAATGAGGAAGAAGAAAGCTGAAACAATACTGCAATATAGCTTACAACTACTGAACAGAACCAAGGAGACTGTCAAGCCTGACCTCTTTAGACATTTCACCATCAACATCGTCGTCATGTGGCCTCGTTCCATTAAACAATGTTATTAGTCTCCTGATTAAGGTAAGGTACAATAATGATCATGAACTGCCAACAACTCTGCTCTACTACTGGACATCAACTGTTAATGGAAAATGCTTTTGCTACCAATATTTCAATAAGTTAACTTCCACATACAACACCAAAATATCTTCCTCTACTGAATTCTGCTTTGAAAGCGGGTAGCTCTTACTATGATCACTACACATAAAAGTAGAGTCAACTGAACGGCCACTCAATAATGTCACTAGGCCTATTTGGAAGTGGGACTCTACTATTTGTTTATTAACTGCAAGCCAAAAGGATGAACGGCAGGTGTTACTAGAGATATTCGATAACTTTTCCATTCCTGCTCTATTTATGACACTCCAGAAATGTAAGTGTTCATATTTTTACCAGTATTCCCTAGTACCCAGTCTTTTCAACACAGACTTTGTATTATACTGTAAGTGCACACTTGTCTTTAGTATTCTAAGAACTATGTGAAGCAAAGTTCTCAGAATTTAAATACAATCTAAAAACAACACCCTTTTAGTACATTATTCTAAGCAAATCACAAAACACTTTTGATAATTCAATTTTCTTTGAAACTTTATACTTTCACCACCCATTTTATTGAGCGAGAGGGTGCACTAGTGCAGTATTCACAAGACTGATCTGGCACATTCCAAAAACAAATTACCTCCTCAACTTTAGCCTGTGTTTGCTGAAGACGTTTCTGTGCTGCCTGCTGTTGAGGTGTGTGGGGACCACCGGTTCCCGATGTCCCCTCGACACCTCCAGAGTAAGGTCCAACATCTGCCCTGTATTGAATGAAAGCATACACATTAAAAACAAAGATAAATCATGTACTCATTATTATTGGAGCTGTTACACCACAGCTTCCCAGAACAGCAAATTAGTAAAAGAAAATACAGAAATGATCATTAGTGTCACGAACATTAGAAGACAATAATAATTTAAAAAGTTTTCTGAAATGAAAATTGTCTTAGTGAATTCCATGCACATTTGAGGTATGAACTCAGAACCTTTGATCAAAAGAACTTGCAACTGGATTGCCTTGTGCCCGATCACATTTTGAATGCAAGGTTTTGGTACTGAATAACACGTAGAAACTGCTCTCTATGCAGTTGAACAGATACTCTACCAATCAACTGACTCAAGTATATCCTCCAGTCTTTCTACTGGATTAGATTTTTACACCCCACGAGTAACACTCTCGATTAGCTAACTTTTAACTTCGTTTGATGGCAAACTATAGCTTACATAGACGTAATTTTATAATCAACGTAGTGAAGACACTCATTGTACAAACCATGAAAAAAATTTCCAGTCACATACAAACTCAAAGGTTTGTTGAATTCTCTCTACTTCGATCAGCTACAGAGCCGTAAAAACTGAATTAACTTCAGTAGGCGTAACATATCACTTCCAAGACTGTTTAACCTCTGGGCCATCCAGTTCTACGAAATTGTGGTACCAGTATATGACACTGTACTGTATTAAATTCATACAGTTCCAATTTCACAAAATTGGGTAGTAAATAATTTGACATTGTACCAAAGAAATTTACAATGTCAAATACTTCACACAAATGAATTCTTTACCTACAGGTGGGTGACAGACGTTTTTTCCGTTTTTATAAATTAGTCATATCACGTGACATTTAGCCCGACAGCATCGTTCATGGCAATCCAAAGTGTGGTTAAGTAATGGGATATACGAGCGTTTCGACATACAAATACTCTTTCTCCAAATTTGTCAAGTAAGGCATATTGTATTACAATACCAAATGAAAAACAGCACATCACAACAATTCCAATATTTCCACACATTCGGCAGCAACACGTAAGTATAAATATTCTTTTAAGCACCACAAAAAATTTGCATTACGCCAAGCAGTTCACTTCTTGAAGCAACAGCTCTCACATACGACCGACTTCGTAATGTAACTACGATCTTTTACAAACAGTAAGCTACATATAAATAAATACCGTGCTTGGACTTACATTTTCAATAACAGTTAACAGCCAACAATAATTACAAAAACTGAACAACACACTTGTTTGCGCTTGACAGGCACACAACTTCCTCCCACACTTAGTGATGGCAATGACGTCACGTAGTTACTCAGACAAGAAGCACAGAAAGCAGACGATTATGAAGGACAGGGCGTGCTCAGAAAGACGCAGTGTAGCCAGAGATTACATTTATGTTCACTGGTTCTGTATCAATTTCTATCGGGTACAGAATCCAAATATGTAAAACAGGTGACGAAAAGATAACAGAAAAAGATAGCGACTGTAGGTAAGAAGTATCTAAACAACAGAGAATTCGAGAAATACAAAGTGACAACGTTCTGTTTGCAAATTTCAGATGGAGGCCACAGCGAGATTTTAGATTTTCTGATTGGGATACTGCAGCGATACGGATGGCAATAATATTTCGTTATCTACTGACCGGCGACTTATATACCGTAACCATTTTAAACTATTTATTTCGTACCGTATTTTAAAAAAAAGTTTCAGAGCTTAATCCTGAAACTGATAAATACTCAAGGATGTTTCTTAGTCTTTATGTGAAGGTAAATGAAATTTCAAAGGATCATTCGTATTTTATTTGGAAAAAAGTTGTTTATTCAACTTCAATTATGAAAGATTATTTGCATATCAACATCGTTAGACTCGACAAATTTGGGAATTTTGTAGATCTCAGAATCATCTAGAATGGAGGTTATATTTACTAATTTTATGTATTTTGCGTCATCAGCGCCCTTCATTTATGTTTCTAGTAGTTTGCTGAGGAGTTACATATACACCATCATTCTTTTGTTCAGATATCAGGCTCCTCAGTTCTTGTAATATTAAGTCGCCATAGTAGGAATATTCCTCCACAGTTTTCGTGTACACTTTTCATAAATTTCTGGCTTATTCTTCTCTGTTTTCCTACGTCGAAATTTACGGTATCTTATTCTATAGAGTAATATGATCAGAGACTCTTACCTAGTACTTGACGCTCAGAGCACCACATCTGAAATTTTTGTACAAATAATCTTTAGAAGCGTCATTCCATGTGACTTTTCTTTGTCTGTAATCGCCTATAAATTTAAGCGTGCTTCCTTTGGAGTCAGCAGAAATTATTGCACCTATATCGGTTCACAGCATAACCTCGGTCCACTATACACATGGGCCCCACCTGCCTGTTGTCTGCTAAAAAGCGCAAAGATTCCCATCGAAACCGGGAAGCAATGAATACAGCTTGTTTATCTCATGTTTACGTTATGTCAAGTCAAAACATTCCAAAATGGATGTCAAACGACAGAATTCACACAGGCCTCATTGTCATGTCACGTCGCCATTAAGGATACTGTGGAGGAAAGTTTTGGCGTTAGTGTTGGTGAGAGAACTGTGTCGTCGGAAGATAACCTATTTTTGCCGCACCCACTCGTGTTATAGTACTGGATTTTATGCTTTTAGGTTTCTTAAGGCCAGTTCCCACTGGCCATCACGGTGTCATCACGTCAAAGCACTCACACTGTCAGTTGCATCACGTCATTTTTAAGTTACCTAATCTCTACTGTTATGACGCGAGTATTCTGGTCCTCGCGAGATCATTCTCAACAGTTTTTATGCACAAAGTGCACATACACAGTATGATAACATATATACATTGGTGTTGGAATCCACATTGGTCGAAAATGACATTTATTGGACTCAAACGGTCAGCAGCTAGCAAGGGTAGCTTTTATATTAGAAAAGGAAGCCAGTTGAGAAACAACGCAAAAAACGAGTCTGAGTCAGAAAAATGTCATTACATAGCACAGAATGGGAATTTCACACACTCCACGAGGAGTTCAGGAAAGAGAAATCTGCATTTTGTAGATATTTTAGAAAGTCGAACCATCATTTTTTCATTTGTTACATCAAATTATAACCAGAATCACTAAAAGGAACACCTCACGAAAAATTTCTTTGTTTAAGATGAAATTTAGTTACATCTTTCTCACCCCCTTCCCTTCAAGATTTATAAGTTTTCTTTACATCTTGTATTTGGCCTTTAATCGTTCAAATTCCTTATTTATACTGGACTACTGGGATTAGCTAGTGAAACCAAGTAAGTATTGATCACTGATGCTCGCAAAATTGTTTCATACACAATCCTGAGAACTATTTAAAAATAAAGAAGCCTTCCACAAGCAAACTTTTAAACAAACAATTCTAGTACATTACTTGATGTGTACTTCACACAAAAAAAGCATTATGGCACTGTTGCATTGTCTGAAGATTTCAGTCCATTTGTTTATCAAATGTTACAAATGCCCGACAACACACAAATACATTCCACTTCATAATCTGTGATTCTGCCCACAGTAATTTTTTCACTTCAAGTTGCAGTCATACTGCAATCCATTTCATTGTAAAATATTAAATACACTACCAGTATGTAAAAAAAGTCCACATTACACATACTGTAGGGGGTAAGCAATTTAGTCCACACATGACATAGAATTCAGACTGCTGCCTCACTGCTTCAATTAATCTCTCATCAATCATTATAGGTTAATAAATTTTAATAAAAGAAATAACGTAATGAAATAATAAATAACAAATAACAAAGACTTAGAATAACAACTGATACAAACCGCGAAAAGCGCAATGAAATCAATATGGAGATCAGCACATTGCTGTGTATTGGAAGGAAATGAGCTTTGGGGTGATGTGATCAACAATGGATGATGACGTCAGCCAACAAAACTTTCTTCCCAAGAAACCTTCGATGTGCCATGACATAGCAAGATGCGATGGGATGGCCAGTGTGAATGCCACCATTTGAAATGCATTATGGAATATTTTGATGGGATGCGACATGATAGGCAGTGTGAATTGGCCTTTAGTCTTTATTTTATTATTTTGAATTTTTTTGTGCCTGATTGCAAATATTCCATGCCAAGCTGGATATTTTTTCCATTGAGTGTTCTTCCATAAGAGGCCAGATATCTGAAAGTGGAAAATGATTTCGGTTTTACAATTACAGAACAGATATGACACTTACAACAATCTGTACATAAGAACATGAACTGCTGGAGCTGTTTTCATTAAATAACCTTTTTAAAGCTCTATTGAAAGAGAAAAATACGGTTGTTTCTGACGTTATTTGGTACATGGGAAAGTAAATGGATAAGGTAAAGAGGTTTTATGCATTTACTTATAAATATAGTTTTACATATTTGCATGTATATATTTTCGCTAATAAATGTCGAAGTTTTGAAATGCTGTTTCACTTCACATCAGTGCACCATACAAAATTGCTCCAGAATATCCGTTATGAAGTTTGCTTTGGCCATTAATAAATTTTGTCGTTGTTAGTTCCTTAACTGCAATAGAATAACTCAACTTTTTGTATCACTGGTGGTATTTCATAACCTCAGTTTCACCATTCGGTGCTGGGCTAAGGAAATTGATGTGACACCACATGTGAATACACCCTGGTGTTGACATCATGTGACATGATGTGGTGTCCTATCCCATTGACATTTAGTATGAGACGACCTACAGACATACAGCCAGTTAACCTTACCCACTATTTTTTCCATAGGTAGCAGATAACATCATAAAGAACTGTATTAATTTCCTTCAGTGGAGCTGACCTTTTCACTTAGTAAAAAGTTATTAAATGCAGATTGGTTCATCAATTTATGATCTTACTAACACAACTCCATTCTGTTATTGTAAAACCTAAATCATTTTTTGCTTTCAGATGTCTGGCCTCTGTTATGGAAGAACAAGCACTGGAAGAATAGATCCAATCTATCATAGAACATTTTCAGTTTGTCACAAAAACAAAGCAAAATAATAAAATAAAGATTAGCCATACATAAAATACGAAATCCACTATCATTACCAGAGTGCAGCGAAAGGTTAACTTCTGAATTAGCGGACGATGACACAGTTCCACCCACCAAGATCAATGTCGAAACTTTTTCATGATAAATCTTAATGGTGATATGAAGTGATGTGATGTGATGTGATGTGACATGATACTGACAGCCTGTGTGATACCATTGTTTGAAACTGATTGTGGAATGTTTTGATGTGATGTACCATTTCGTTCCATCACATGTCAGTCGGTCTTAGTGCTTTTATTAAGAAAGGTTCACCCTTTAGGTGACTTAAAAAAACATATCCTCATTTATTTCAGTGAGGTATGTTTAAAAATTCTCACATTATTTTTTTCTGTTTTGGGTTTTAATGTAAAATGCATAGGCATCACTGCTGTACAGCAGTTACACTTCCAAATGGAACACATTTATTCAACCCATCTGATCGGAAATGGCTCATGTCATAATAATGATGGTGGAGATCAGACCTCAGGACAACTCAGTCACATGACATATTTAAGTATTCCATACATTGTGGCATCGTGCGAGGGCACTACATCCAACACAACACGTCTCAAATATAGTTGGTTTCATACATATATGGCGTGCTGAAAATTAATGCCTCCAATTTTTTTATTCTGTTTTCAATGTCAGTTGAGGTATTACAGTCATGCATATTACTCAGTCGATTTTCTGACTTCGCTGGCACAAGTTGAAACTCTCTGATGCTAGAGGACTGTTAATCGTAGTGTGCAGTGTGGTGGTGTGTAATGAAACTATGTTGGTGTGTGAGAGACACTCAGAAAACTGAAAGCACAAATTCGTAGAGTTCCTCCACACATAGAGCGCTCTCTCCTTCAGTATGACAATGTCAGACCTAACATGAGAGCTGCAACGTCTGCAACAATTGGACACCTTGGGTTCATTGTCATTGATTATCCTCCATACAGCCCCAACTTGGCCTCACCCGATTTTCGTCTGTTTTCAAAACCTACAGAACACCTCTGAGCACTTCAGTTTGATAGTGATGAAGCAGTAAAAGTAGAGGTGAGATTGTGGTTCCATCAACTAAGTCAAACATTCTACATTGATGGTATCAACAAATTAGTCTCTTGTTGGAAGAAATGTGCTCATCATCAAGTTGACTATGTTAATAAACAAATATGTAGATGTGAAGAGTAAGGATGTAGAATGTTAATAACGTTTATATTATTTAAAAAGCTTTGTGTTTTCACATAAAAATTTCTGAGGTATTACTATTCAGCATGCCCTGCCCTCAAACACACACACACACACACACACACACACACACACACACACACACACACACATACACACACACAAGGAGTGTTTTTTTTAAGTAAGTACCATTTTGAAACAAAAGTAAAACAAGTAGACTTTCCTTAGCATTTTTATTTTTACATCAAAAACCTGTTGTTAAACTACTTCTCTATATAATCCTCACCAATATTAAGGCACTTATCATATCTTACAGCCAGCTTTTTAATATCATTCTTGTAGACATCTGTCATCTTATGACATGACCATTGCAACATGGCTGTTTCGATATCTTCATCATCATCATGGCATTGACCACCCAGATGCTTCTTCAAATGCAGGAACATGTGATAGTCACTGACCACTAGACTGAGGCAGCACAGAGTGTGATCAAGTTGTTCCCAGGCAAATGATCCAATCAGCTCTTGAATTCGATTGGCTGTATGTGATTGGGCACTGTCATGAAGCACAATGATCCCCTTACTCAGTATGCCACACCTTTGGTTTGGGTAGCACATCACATTTTTTAAGGTCTCACAATAATTCGTTAAATTTATGGTGTCACAATGAGGCAAGAAAATCCACAAGCAACACTCCCTTCCTATCCCAAAAAAATTGTACACCTGCTTCACCCAGACCGAAATTGTTTGCCTGATATTCACTTTCCTAGATGATGTTGAATGCAGCCATTCTGTTGATTGCTGCTTTGATTCAGGTGTAACGTAAGCCATCCATGTTTCGTCACCTGTGACAATTTCGCTTATAAACTCATTACCTCCCTCACTGTACCACTCTAGGAGAGTCAAAGAACTTGCTGAATGTTTGATTTTGTGCAGCTTAGTCAGCATTTTCAGCTCCCATCGCGAACATAACTTTCTAAACTCCTGGAAATTGAAATAAGAACACCGTGAATTCATTGTCCCAGGAAGGGGAAACTTTATTGACACATTCCTGGGGTCAGATACATCACATGATCACACTGACAGAACCACAGGCACATAGACACAGGCAACAGAGCATGCACAATGTCGGCACTAGTACAGTGTATATCCACCTTTTGCAGCAATGCAGGTTGCTATTCTCCCATGGAGACGATCGTAGAGATGCTGGATGTAGTCCTGTGGAACGGCTTGCCATGCCATTTCCACCTGGCGCCTCAGTTGGACCAGCGTTCGTGCTGGACGTGCAGACCGCGTGAGACGACGCTTCATCCAGTCCCAAACATGCTCAATGGGGGACAGATCCGGAGATCTTGCTGGCCAGGGTAGTTGACTTACACCTTCTAGAGCACGTTGGGTGGCACGGGATACATGCGGTCGTGCATTGTCCTGTTGGAACAGCAAGTTCCCTTCCCAGTCTAGGAATGGTAGAACGATGGGTTCGATGACGGTTTGGATGTACCGTGCACTATTCAGTGTCCCCTCGACGATCACCAGTGGTGTACGGCCAGTGTAGAAGATCGCTCCCCACACCATGATGCCGGGTGTTGGCCCTGTGTGCCTCGGTCGTATGCAGTCCTGATTGTGGCGCTCACCTGCACGGCGCCAAACACGCATACGACCATCATTGGCACCAAGGCAGAAGCGACTCTCATCGCTGAAGACGACACGTCTCCATTTGTCCCTCCATTCACGCCTGTCGCGACACCACTGGAGGCGGGCTGCAAGATGTTGGGGCGTGAGCGGAAGACGGCCTAACGGTGTGCTGGACCGTAGCCCAGCTTCATGGAGACGGTTGCGAATGGTCCTCGCCGATACCCCAGGAGCAACAGTGTCCCTAATTGGCTGGGAAGTGGCGGTGCGGTCCCCTACGGCACTGCGTAGGATCCTACGGTCTTGGCGTGCATCCGTGCGTCGCTGCGGTCCGGTCCCAGGTCGACGGGCACGTGCACCTTCCGCCGACCACTGGCGACAACATCGATGTACTGTGGAGACCTCACGCCCCACGTGTTGAGCAATTCGGCGGTACGTCCACCCGGCCTCCCGCATGCCCACTATACGCCCTCGCTCAAAGTCCGTCAACTGCACATACGGTTCACGTCCACGCTGTCGCGGCATGCTACCAGTGTTAAAGACTGCGATGGAGCTCCGTATGCCACGGCAAACTGGCTGACACTGACGGCGGCGGTGCACAAATGCTGCGCAGCTAGCGCCATTCGACGGCCAACACCGCGGTTCCTGGTGTGTCCACTGTGCCGTGCGTGTGATCATTGCTTGTACAGCCCTCTCGCAGTGTCCGGAGCAAGTATGGTGGGTCTGACACACCGGTGTCAATGTGTTCTTTTTTCCATTTCCAGCAGTGTATAATTTAAACGTTCTGTAACAATTTCATTAAGTACACTTCTTTAAACTTAGGAAACTCATCATATAACGTCGAAATCGTAAAGCATCTGTTCTCTCTGTTTTATTCATCAACTTCCTGTACCAAATCGTCAGTAATGTTTGTAGGTCGCCTACTTCGTTCCACATCATGCACATTCCTATGGCCATCTTCAAATGCTCTCACCCATTTCCATACCATCCTATCGCCCATAATGTTTTCTCCATACACTTCACTGACCTGACGATGAATTTCAGCCACTGTCACGCCTTCAGCACTAAGAAAACGAATCACAACATGCATCTCACAGATGGAGGGATTCTCAATCAGAGGAGGCACTTCAGATACTCACAAACAAACGCAAACACGACGAATGATTCCGCAATGGAGTCTGTGGCTTGCCAACTGAGTGTGGTACACAGCATGCATGCGCCAAATGCCAACGGAGGTGCTGCAACGGCGGAATATCAAAACGGCACTTTCTTTAAAAACACACCTCATGTATACATATCAAGCCACTGTAGCGTTTAGGACTAGAGGGCTTCATAGCATTATTTGTTACCTATCTTCTTCCAGCGTTTGTGAAATGATCTTGGAAAAAGTTACTGTCTCTATGCCTCCATTTGCGCACATATATCTACTCTCTCGTTCATTTTGTCATTCCGTGGACTGGAGGATGGGGACAGTAGAAATTTATGCATTCTAAATCATTTGTTCACTATCTTATCTTATCCAACAGCGATTTTCGGTAATAAAGGTGTCTTTTTTCCTAAGATGCCACCATCTTGAGTATCTTGACAATGCTCTCATAGTGACTGAATCCACAATTACAAAATATAGAAGTACATGTCTGAACTCCATCTATTTTGTTTTTTAAAGGGATTTAGGATGGATCTAAAACATATTAGCAGCGCTCAAGAGAAGCTTGCATAAGAAACTTGTAAATTGACTCTTTGGCAGATGTACCAAACTTTAGAATTTTTCTCAACAAATGGTTTCGACCATTTCTCTCCTTAAAAGTTATTTTATACATTTTTTTAACTTCACACTGTTACGTAACTTTAATACAGGGTTCCATTTTGATTTGTTTAACTCCAATAGCACATTTCTGATTCTGTACTCGAAAGCTATTGGGTATTTGTCTACTACTCGATAATGTTGTCCACGAAAATATAAGGTGCAGAGTTGAGCACCAGGTAGAAGACAGCATGGAATTATTTTGCCTGATCATCAGAATAAAGAATAATAGTCACCAACTATAAATTTATCAGACACCTACTACAACATAGACTACCATTCACAACACCTCTTGTCTCCCTCCAGCCCACAAAATGGCAGCATCCGGTATTTGATCACGAAGCAATACGATTATCACTTTCTGAAGTCAAATGCAAGTAAGAATTGGAAATAATAACACAAACAGCCAGTGTAAATGGTTATAGCAGCTCCACATTAGACATAGTGAAATACTCAATAATGATGAAACAATCACAGCACAAAAACACAAAAAGAATAAGATTTTCCACACAATCCTATACGTGGACAATATTTCATATTAGATGCAAGGGTATAGACCCATCTTTCACCAACTAAAGGAAGACTGGGCAGAAATTTCCTCATAGCAGCAACACAAGGAACCCTCTATACTACATGGGTGAATACAAAGTTGAATGTTGGGACTGTGATTGTTTTGACATAGATCAGGCAGCCATATTATTTAAGATTAGATTCAAGGAATGTATGGCAGTATTAAGGACTTAACAGTACCACACATCGAGAGTAGTTACCCAGCTACATGAGATGCAACACCAAGTTAATAACACATCCATCAGTATTCTATATATGCAACCTAAAGACAAAAAAATACACATCCTTGAAAAACTCCAAATATACAAATACAAAAAAAGCAACCTGAGTCTAGCCCAACTGACAAAAACGACATCTGCAACAGTGTCATCTCTTTCCTTAACAGCAGCCTGCATGATTAAATTTGCATCAACCACACACACACACACACACACACACACACACAAATTGCCCATTCATACTTACCAATAATTAGTTAATCATTTCCATGTTCACATCATATTTTCTATATGAACAACTGATTGGATTGACTACAAACCCCAAAAGAACTACCAACATACAAACAGTTTGTACCCCTGTCAGCTTGAGAGTTTATACATCTGTTTATATTGTCATGTCGAAACCACAATCAAGTCTAAATCCAAGGGGGTGTCGTCAGTGAAGTGCAACACTTAACAACTGAAAGTATGTTTATTACTGCCATCAACGTAGAGATAGAACAGAACTGAAAGAATGTTTATCACTGTCATAAATGTACAGACAGAACAGAACTGAAAGAATGTTTATCACTGCCATCACTGGTCGGTGCTTGTTATAATAGTGCTATCGGTAACTTTCATGGGTGTCGAGAGTGCTTACACGAGCCAGCTGCGTTGCTTCTGTGGTTTTGGTGATTAGGTGTTTCGTGTAGTAATCCTAAGTATCGTCCAGTTGAAACAAGCACAGCGTATCCATTGCCGTTGCGGCTTAGCGACGTTGAGTAGAAAGAATGGTGTGAAGCCTGCAGTGTCTTGCTTCGCAGTGTTGTATGCAAATATTATGACAGGCAGAACTTTAATCCAGTCTCTCTCTTTGACATCAGTGTACATCAAGAGCATATCTGCCAACTTCTTATTAAAGCGTTCTATGAGGCCATTTGTCTGTGGATGGTAGTTAGTTATTATTCTGTGTGTGGTGGTGTGACATGAAATTACCCCTGATACTAGTGTCTACTGCAAAACTTATCCACGATCAGAGATGATCACACAGGGTACTCTGTGTTTCAGAATGGTGTCTTTCACAAGGAACTTGAAATGTAGGGGACTTCAGCAGTCGGTATAGCTTTTGTGACAGGTAGTCACTGCATAATATTATCCATCGATTCTTATTTGTAGATTTCAGGAACTTCTCCAAGAGGTCGATTCCTGTTTGGTGGAATGGCACTGCTGCAAGTGGCATTGCCCCGGAGGTAATTACGGCATGTGTTTCCATTGTTGGACTTCCTTACAGTGGCTCACATAATGTCTAACTTCTCGGTAGAATCCTGTCAGTGATACTTGCATCTGATTCTGTCTAGAATCTTCGACAAGATGTTGGAGATTTGTGTAAATACTTCAGGATAGCTGGTCATAGATGAGCTGGGATAATGAGCAGCCATTTCCACCACACTGGATCATAGTTCTTCTTATGCAATACTCTGTTATTTAATTTGAATTCTCCATTGGTCGATTCCTCCTTCCTCAAGGCTTCTATGATTTTCATCCTTTAGGGATGAGTCGTGATTGCTTGTGACAACTAGTTATCCACAGTTCTCCTTGATCACCTGCAATAATTATGATCATCGCCGGCATGTATATTTCTTTTATAAGCCTGAGTAGTCTCTTGCAATTGACAGCTTAACTGGTCATCTCGACTCACGACTGGAACTGGTCTCGTTGATGATAGTGGAAAATTTGGAAATCTGTCGTAAGGTCTTACGGGACCAAACTGCTGAGATCATCGGTCCATAAGTTTATGCGCTAGTTAATCTAACTCAAACTAACTTACACTAAGGACAAGACACATACCCATACCCGAGGGAGGACTCGAACCTCCGACGGGGGGGAGCGCGGGACCGTGCAAGGCGGCTAAGACCGCGCGGCTACCCCGCGCGGTGATGCTAGTGGGATAACAACGTCGTCAATAGCAAACAACTGCCCAGAAAAATCTTTGTGATGCGTCTTTGCTGGAATAATTCGCCGGTCTGGAGCTCTTGATCTTTCACAGTCTACGACTGCTTGTGATGCCTGCAGGAAGTCCCATCCGAGAATAACATTATGACTACCTTCTGTAAAACGACAAATTCAGAGGGCTGTGTTCTGTGCAACATATATTCCAAGCAGCTGGGCATATTTCCCTTTTGTGGCTTTCAACACATTCGCTTTCATATCACAGAACAGTCTTCTTTGGTTGAGGAAGATAAGCATCCGACATTATAGAAAACGAAGCCCCTGAGTGGATGAGCGTCTGGATAGGTAGCCCGACAGTGATGACTTCTATGTATTGATGAGAATTCCTGTTACCTTGGCCAATGTCGTCTGTGGAGTATTCGCATCTGTGGTGCCTTATCGTCATAGATAGTTACCTCGCTTAGTTTTCCTAAACTCGACGACAAGGCGAGTGACTGGTACTTCTGTACAGATACAGGAAATGTCTATGGCGTACTGGTGGGCGACTTTGTCTGCAGTATAGTAATGAGCTTCGGCACACAGGTCGACGGTAATCGTCCGCAGTTGACTGCTGCGAATAGAATTGTTGTGTCTGTTGATGTCGTGTGCCGTGATAGGCAGGAAACACCTGTCCTCTTGCAGAGCAGTAGCGTATAACAGATCCAGGATGTCCACAATGTAAACAGTCAGTGTGTCACCCTCCTCCTCCAAATGTCTGAGGTCGGATGCTGGGTTGTCGTTTGATGGCAGTGGCGTGAGTCCGAGTTGGCCAGGTGCTTTCTTTACGATGTGTTTGACTAATGGTGGCAGTGTGATTGATACAGCTCTTCTTCGACATTCTGCATTACCTCCTGACATATGGGGTCGACATTCGTGCTCTTGTGTACTCGGTCAGACATTTATGGTTGCCATACGCTGCTGTATCTCTTCTCTTACTATGTGGCGTGTGAGAAAGGTGAGCTCATGGTGGTCCCCCACAGCTGCCGTAGGGACTACATTTGGCAATTTGTCGTATCACTTTTGTCTCTCTCTGCTTGCTTGCTTGCTTGCTTGCTTGCTTGCTCTCTCTCTCAAGCTGGCACCACTTGATGATTGATTACTCTATCGTTATGACATCCTGTACCAAAAGAGCAGCCGGCCGGAGTGGCCGTGCGGTTCTAGGCGCTACAGTCTGGAGCCGAGCGACCGCTCCGGTCGCAGGTTCGAATCCTGCCTAGGGCACGGATGTGTGTGATGTCCTTAGGTTAGTTAGGTTTAATTAGTTCTAAGTTCTAGGTGACTGATGACCTCAGAAGTTAAGTCGCATAGTGCTCAGAGCCATTTGAACCATTTGAACCAAAAGAGCATGGTATACGTCTTCTGAGACGCCTTTCTACAAATGTGAGATTATGTCGGCTTCTGTCATGTTAGGATTCGCTAGGTGGCATAGCATCAAAACATTCTGTATATACGACTCTGTCGTTTCCCTGTGTCGTTCGGCCCAGTTCTTCAATTGATCTTTCGCTAAGCTGTTGATAGTTGCCAAACGTATAAGTTCGTCCAGGAATTTGTCCCAACTACTGAGCTTCTCTTCGCTGTTTTCGAACCACTGCTGAGCTGTGCCGTCCAAGTAAAAGTACACATTCACCAAATACACCATGTGATACAACCAGTTGTATTTGGCGACTCGGTCAAATCCTTTCAGCTCATTCTTAGGATCCTGAGCATCGTCTAGAGCAAACACTGTAGGATGCCCGATGTGCGCAACACTTAGGACTGAAAGCACGTTTATTACGCCCACTATCGCACAGTCAGGACAGAACTGACTTCCTAGACGCAGAGTGTTGCTATTTGTAAAGATACTGAAAATTCCAGAAAGCCAGTATTTACACAGACACAGAGTAGTGTAGAAAACACAGACATTACGAACACAAGATTTTTCAAGAGCCTTTCAGAAAGGATTATTACTACACAACAAATAATTTCTGGTTGTCAGGTTTGAACTGGCGACCCACAGCATTACTGACCGCTACACCACACTCCACATGTCAGAGCTCATGGTAATATTATTAAGAGTATATATATCTGCATATATTATTTTAAATCGTAATCAGTGTGTTACTTTAACCTTTACTTCGATATAAATGTAATAGATTTAATCTTAACAACCCACAGCTCTAAAAAGCACTCCGTCTTCAGGCCACGAGTGGCCTACCGGTACCATCCGACCGCCGTGTCATCCTCGTGGAAGGGTGAGGATAGGAGGGGCGTGAGGTCAACACACCGCTCTCCCGGTCGTAAGACGTTATTCTTGACCGAAGCCGCTACTATTCGGTCGAGTAGCTCCTCAATTGGCATCACGAGGCTGAGTGCACCCCGAAAAATGGCAACAGCACATGGAGGCCAGTTTTACCTCCTTCTGTCACCTGTAACCATTTTCACCCTCTGTCTCTGAATCACATACTCCCAGTAGTAATGTAACGTAGTAATAACAAATAAATTGTTGTTTTATGTATAAACTTCGCTACTGTTGGCGAAATAATTATAAAACTTCACGTTTCTTACACGTCATCCTCTTTACTCAAAGGTGTACAAGGTTTTAAGTTACGTAAACTTGACAGAAAAGAATCTGTGGCCAGAGGAGATATTTACACTTACAATTCTATTCATCTGCGCAACCAAATATCTCCACAACATTTTGAGACGTGTTTTGGAACAGTGTTTTGTTTTGCTCTACATTCTTTGCACTTATTAGTTTCTAGCCGCCACCTTTGTTCCGGCACAAAGTAATTACCCGAATGGTATGAAAATCGGTAGGTGTGATGCACACGTACAGGTAAACAGATGATTACAGTTTCAGGAAAATAGGATGATTTATTCCCATGAAAGAGCTCTACAAATTGACCAAGTCAATAACGCGTTGGTCCATCTCTGGTCCTTACGCAAACAGTTATTCGGCTTGGTTTTGATTGACAGAGTTGTTGAATGTACTCCTGACAGTTATAGTACCAAATTCTGTCCAATTGGCGTGTTAGATCGTCAAAGTGGTTGGAGGACCCTGCCCATAATGCTCCAAACGTTCTCAGTTGGTGAGAGATTCGGTGACCTTACTGGCCAAGGTGGCGTTTGGCAAACACGAAGACAAATAACAGAAACTCTCGCCGTGTGCGATCGGGCATCATCTTTCTGAAATGTAAGCCCAGGATGGCTTACTACGGGAGCAGCAAAACGGGACATAGAATATCTTCGCCTGCCGCGGCGCTGTTAGGGTATCGCGGGTGACAACTAAATGCGACCTACTGTGAAAAGAAATGGCACCTCAGACAATTACTCCTGGTTGTCGGGCTATATGGCGGACGATTATCAAGCTGGTATCCCACCTTTGTCCGGAGCGTTTCCAGACACTTCTTCGCTGGTTACTGGAGCTCTGTTCGAAGCAGGACTCATTGCTGAAAACAATTCTACTCCAGTCAATGAAATTCCAGGCCGAGGACGTGTCTGGAGACGCCCCAGACAGCGGTGGATACAAACCAGACTGTCGCTCGCCATACGCCCCGACAACCAGGAGTGATGGTCAGAGGTGCCATTTCTTTTCACAGGAGAATCCCTTAGTTTGTCATCTGTGGCACCCTTATAGCACAGCGGTACTTTGACAATATTCTACGACCCGTTTTGTTGCCCTTCATGGCAACTGATCCTGGACTTACTTTGCAATAAGATAATGTCTGACCGCGTACGGCAAGAGTTTCTACAGCTTCTCTTCGTCCTTGCCAAATCCTAGCTTGGCCAGCGAAGTCTCTGGATATCTCTCCAATTGAGAACGTTACAGCGTTATGAGCAGAACCCCCCAACCATTTCAGGATTTTGACGATCAAACGCGCCAGTTGGACAGAATTTGGTACGATATCCCACAGGAGGACATCCGACTGCTTTGTCATCCAATGCTAAGCCGAACAACTACTTGCGTAAGTGCCAGAAGTGTAATATTCTGGTACTGTGAACTGCGTGTCACACTGGGACTCGACCTCGGAACTTGGTCTTTCACCGGAAATGCTCTTATCGACTGAGCTATTCAAGGACGAGTCACAACCAGCCATCACAGCTTTACTTGCCACAGTTTGCCGCAGTAGTACACGAAACCCTGCAGAACTGCAATCCACTTGCGTCATATATGCATAATGGAAAACTATATATTTGAGGGGAAGACAACAGATGGTTTTTTGAGGGTGAGCGCTGACAGCTGGGTTGGGTACCTCACTCAAATGATGCCAAGGCTTAATTCAGCGATCAAACTGCGACTGACCGCTATTAGAGGCAGGTCGGACTCAAATGGTTGTCAGGAATTGCTTCTGTAGTTCACAGACTGTGGCACAGTTTTTAGGCTTAGATTCGGCAAGCAGAAGGTTCAGTGAAGTTAGAGAACCGACCCACGGGGGCAACGTTTTAGATCTCCTAGATACCTTAACTTTGCGAAAGAAAGTACTGGAGGGAATCAGTGACCATAAAACAGTTATTGTATCAATGACTACAGGTGTTACGAGGAACATTAGGAAAGGTAGGACGACATTTTTGCGTAGCAAGAGTGACAGGAGAGAAACTGCAAATAATCTTAGCTGCTGTCATGAAATATTCAGGTGTAGAGGCGAATATGTGGAGCACAAATGGATAAAATTTAAAAGAATCGTAGAACACGCCTAAGATCTGTATGTGCCAAGTAAAGTTGTAAGGGATGAGAAAGACCCACTATAGTTTAATAATTGCTACGAAAACAAAGAGAGCTTAATCAGAGGCTTAAGCGCAATAAAAACCGTGCAGACAAACAAAATCTGAACAAATCCAAAACTTGCGTAAGGAGGTCAGTGCGAGAGCCTCACAATGAATTCGAAAGAGGCGGAAGTACTGTACATGGTCGCCCAGAATTGCGTCACCGCGTAAGATCGCACGAGCACCGAAATGGCAGATACCGATATAATTAATCGCGGAATAGAAAACTAACTAAAATTGTTCAGTAGCGGAAAGTCAAATGAACCGGATGAGATACATGTGACATTCTTCACAGATTATGCGAAAGTATTTGTTCTCCGTCTAGCAGCAGTTTATCACAAATCAAATGGTTAAAATGGCTCTGAGCACTATGGGACTTAACAGCTGTGGTCATCAGTCCCCTAGAACTTAGAACTACTTAAACCTAACTAACCTAAGGACATCACACACATCCATGCCCGAGGCAGGATTCGAACCTGCGACCGTAGCAGTCACGCGGTTCCGGACTGCGCGCCTAGAACTGCGAGACCACCGCGGCCGGCAGTAGTTTATCGTAGGCCTCTGGAGTAACATAGGTACCAAACAACTGAAAAAAAAACGCAGGTCGTTCCAGTTTTCTGAAAGCACCGTCCAACAGATGCATGTAATTATAGACCTATATTGCTAAGATTAAGAGCTAAGGTTGGAGAGCAAAAAAATGTCATCTATAGGCAGAAACATGGATTCCGCAAAATCTTGCGAAACTCAGCTCGCTCTGTTGGCTCACGAGTTCCAGAGCGCTGTAGACAATGGTGTCCAGGTTGATGTCCCATTCCTTGGCTTTTATAAGGTATTCGATACAGTTCCGCACAACCGTTAAGTGAGCAAATCAGGAGCTTATCGAGTATCGGAGAAGATCTGCGATTAAATTCAAGACTTTCTAGCCGACAGAACTGACAACGTCGCTCTTATACAGGCGAGAAGGTAACTTCTGGAGTACCCCAAGGGAGTGTTTACTGTGTACAGTACAAATAAATTATCTACTGGATAACATCGGACACTCCGTGAGCCTGTTCGCAGTCGATGCTATTGTCTGTAGGAATATTGCAGTGTCAGAAGACTGGCGAAATGCAAAAGACCTGCAGAACGTTGACTGTTCGTGCAGGAATGGCAGCTGAAACTGAGAGTTAATAAATGTAACTTCCGGTGCACAAATAGGCGAAGAGATCCAAAACTATTCAATAACGCCATATGCGATAAAACACTGGAAGCAGTAACAACCGTAAAATATCTTGGAGTAACCCTCCAGAGCGACCTTAATTGGACTGACCACATAAGTTTAGTTGTAGGGAAAGCAGATGCAAGACTGAGATTCACTGGAATATTCTTAAGGCAATGGCTTTAATCCACGAAACAAGCAGCTTACAACCTCTAGTGCCGCCGATTCTTGAGTATTACTCGTAAGTCTGGGACCCTTACCAGATTGTATTAATAGTAGAGATCCAACGAAGAGCGGCAGGTTTCGTCTCGAGATTGTTTAGTAAATGAGAGAGCATTACGAAAATGCTCAGCAAACTCCAGTGGCACACCTTGCATGATACGCGTTGTGGATCACGGAGAGTCAGGCGTCAAGAAAAGTTAGTTAATGTAGCAGAGGAAAGAACAGTAAAGTGACCAGATGGGAGAAGTGGCCATTAATTATTTGATGTCATCGACAGTGCTGCTTTCTTCCGAGAAGTGGCCAAACTAGGTGTAATCGACACCACTAGTGTTGCCAGTGAAGTTGACAAGGGGAGCTTGCTCCGTAATCTTTCTGTGAAAACGTTTATGTTTTTCGATCCTTTGATGTAAGGTAAGTCAAACATATTACTTTAGTTGCTTCACTTTCATGTAGAGCAATAAGTTTTTACTGTATCACGGTTCACGCAATGCCTTTTGGGTTACAAATATAAGTCGCTGTCGTTTCCTTCGGTTGTACTGTTTCACGTGTGGACCACTGACTGAGACATGGCGTCCGATTGAGAAAACTGGCGACGCTACATGTCGGGAAAAGTAGGCACCTTGGCTACTTTCCTGATGGATGGCCAATATTCCTGACAGTTCATTTTCAGTCTGTTTATTCCAATAATAATTAGCTAATTCCATATTTTATGCATAGTGTAACAACTGAAATTAAAACATTACAAATCGTTTTATATACAAAACTAATATCCATTGTTTTACTCTACTGCAAGGGTTTGCAAGAGTTTCAAAATGCCAAGGAAACACATCCGGTAAATAGAGCATCAAACATTGGACCCTGCTGCGATGCAAAAGGCAACTGAAGCAGTAAAGACCGACAAAATGCCTTTTTCAGCAACAGCAAAACAATTTAATATTGCATGTAATACTCTAAAACGAAGAGTTCTAGGAAAAAGTAGAGATGCAGTTGGCAGTAAAAATGTTATGGGCAGCTTAGGAGCAGTGTTCAGTGAAGAGCAAGAGCAAGAAATCCTTAATACATTTTTGAAATGGAATTATGGTGAATGATCTGGGGCGATTAGCATTCCAGTTGGCAGAGCGTAACAAAATATACATCCTTCCAACAAAGAATCTGAAGTGGCAGGTAAAGACTGGGTGGCAAGCTGTAGAGAACGACATCCTAATATCAGACTTAGGAAGCCAGAATCTACCTCTTTGGCTAGAGCGGAAGCGTTTAACAAGGTGAACGTACACAAGTTTTTCGATATCCTTAAAACATTGCAAGATAAACGATTTCATCTTGCTCATCGTATTTATAATGTAGATGAGACCGGTCTTCTGAGAGTTCAGTACAGGAACAGCAAAGTGTTTGCACTCAAAGGAAGACGACAGGTCGACCTTTGTAGTGTGCATGTCTGCAGGAGGAAATTTCATGTCCCCTCCCCCTTGTAATCTTCCTTAGGCGAAGAATGAAAGTTGAACGGTAAAATGTGGCACCGCCAGGAATCGAATTTCAGCGCCAGCCTAGTGGGTGGATGCAGAGTGAAAGTTTTTTGGATTGATTTGAATCTTTTTTTAAAACATGCAGAGCCAGCTGCTCAAGATACAGCTCTATTAATCGTAGATGGTCACTCTACCCATACTAAGAAAATAGATTTCATTGATAAGTCCAGAGAAAATCATACAACTGTTGTGTGCTTGCCCCCACACTGTAGCCACAAGCCTTTGGATGTGGTGTTCATGTCTCCTTTTAAAACTTTCTACACACAGCCTTGTAAAACATTTCTTCGTGGCAATCCAAGAAGAACTATTACACAGTTTCAAATAAGTGCACCCTTCGGTGAAGCGTTTCTTCGTGCAGCCGTTACAGTGACAGCAACCAGTGACTTTAGAGAGTGTGGAATTTTCCTCTAGACTCTAAAGAGTTTACCTATGAAGACTATACTGCAACTGAGGTTACTGATATTCCTTTGGGTAGGGACACTAATATTGTGCCTATTTCAAATATTGGTTCTTCTCAGTGCGATAATGCAGAATCTTCTGCAAGTGCTGATCCCTCTAGACGCCAAACTGCCGTATCTTTTTCTAATTGGCCTACCGTTTCATTTCCGGAACCAACTTATGAGCTGTCCTCAAGTGCAGGCTGCCTTCAGATTATAGGTGATAAGCCTTATCCAAGAGAAGGTTTCCCTCAGCGTCCGACCACTCAACATTGCCCTTTGAGCATCCAGCAAGTGGGTTCCACATATGCCCAAAGGATGTAAAACATCTGACTAAGAAACAAATTGTGAATCACAGACAAACTAAGAGTAAAATAGGAGAGACTGCCATAATCACTTCAAGCCCTTATAAAAATGTGTTGGCTGAAGCTAAAAGAAAGAAAACGCAGAGATTTTAATGAAAAAAAGGAAATTCGAAGAAAAACAAACAGATAAAAAAACTTTTTAAAGAATAAATGGAAGATGAAAATTACACTGAGGCTCAAGTGACACAGACTGCTTTTATTGCAAGGAAGCGTTTTCTAGATCCAAAGAAAATGAAGGATGGGTAAGATGTCGGAGTTTTAAATGCTGGGCTCATGAACTGTGCATTGGATGTGATGGGCACGTTGCCGACTTCACGTGCGAATTTTGTGCATGACATTGTATTATTTTTGACGAGATAAACTGTGAATGAACTAGACTGAAATAGTTACACATAGTTTCTCGACGATTTCTCTATTTACATCGTTAGGAATAGTTAATACTTCTCATTTGTTGACATTTTGTGCTAACAATGTATTGCAACACGTTTCTTTCTCACTTATATTATTGTACTCCTACTAATAATAATGGTGAAATAAAAACTATAACGCTACCAAGTTTTTTTAAAACTTAACAGTCTATTTGGGAATGGTCGCAAAGGACTGGCCACGTTACCCCATTAGGTAGGGAAACGTGGCCACAATTGAAGCTTTCAGAAAAACGCTTATATATTCTATAAATTATACTTTTATCTTAGTTATAACTGTTTGGTGTAATACATTATAGCACGTAGATTCGAAATGTATATGCCATAAGAGTCTGTTAACAACCATGGTTTCATGAAAATTCAACTTCACTTAGAGTGGCCACTTTACTCCACCTTCCTCTACGTATAATGTCAGTTCGGTCTGTGATGTAACGATGTGCGACAATGTCTCGCAAAATGATCGCGACAAAAAAATCGCAGAACGGAGACTTAGCGGCAGTTACTCTTACCACGCACTATTTGATAATGTAGTAGGAAATGTGTGGTGCTAATAGAAGTACCCTCTGCCACACACCGTAAGGTAACTACGGAGTATAGACGTAGAGGAAGCATGACAGAGCTAAGACACGCACCGATGACCGACTTAGCTGTTATGTACCTGAAGCAGTACAAGCCCTATCCCGATTAGGGTCTGCCCTCTTTTGCTTCATCCATAGGAAGGGTGGCACTATTCGAGCAAAGTTTGCAGAAGGCTTCGCGAAGTTGGTATGAACGCTCAGCGAGCAGCCACGTGTGTGTGTGTGTGTGTGTGTGTGTGTGTGTGTGTGTGTGTGTGTGCCACTCACGGATCATCGCAGGACACAGTCTTTGCAATAGACATCCCAAAATGTATGACAGACAGCAGATCAGTGGAGTAACATTCTCTTCAATTGTCAGCTTAATTTGTTGAGGAAGGATGAATAATTGGGGTTTAATGTCCCGTCGACAGGGAGGTCATTAGCGTCGGTAGTTTGCTGAGTGACAGTATACACTATCTTATCAAAAGTATCCGAACACCTATTTGTAATGCTGAACTGACCGCCAGATATCGCGAGAGGCTGATGCGCCAGTAAAAAAGGAAGCGGGGAATATTGCTCTGCCAGTAGAGAAGCAGTAACAGCAGAATGGGTAGGTCAGGAGAGCTCAGTGATTTCGAACGTGGCTTAGTCATTCGATATCCCCTGAGTAACAAATCCAAGTCTCGATTTTATTTCATTTATTACGTTCGCGGTGTTGTTGATTCATTGGTTCTCAATAGTTCTTCTGTCATGCGCAGCAATTTTTAACACAAGCGAACTCTATGCTGTGTAGCTTTTCATTGCGACATACTTTTAAAAAAGTTCATGTAGGTATGTTCCGTCTTTGCAAATAAATGAAAGGCAGTTTGTTTTTTGCCATACGCGTTTCATTTCGTTTACGTGTGAAACATATCCAGCGTCTTTTGTTTTCATACATATAATAAATGCATTACGTATTTGTTACAACTGTGTTGATATGTCACATTTTCTCATCTCACTCCCATGATTTTCAGGTTAGAAACAACTGTTACAACACAAGTTTCGTGAGGTTGAATTATCGTTCGGTGTTACTTACGATTCCTATGTTGTCAGCTCAAGTGTGTCCTCCTGTAGATGAGTTCTCTAGGTCTTCATACTCCAGATGACCGGTTTTCGGAGTTTTCTCGCCCACACCTGAAAAACAAAAGAGTTACATGAGAAAACCCTAACATATTAGCTTTGTATTGTATTGAACTGGGGACTTAGAAACGACGGAGAGGCTTTGTCGCCGCCGTAGCCCGCAGTGGTACACAACCCCACAACAGGCTAAGCAGTCCACTCACCCCACCGCCGCCCCACACCGAACCTAGGGTTATTGTGCGGTTCGGTCCCCAGTGGATATATATATATAGTGCAGGCCACTGGATATGATTTATAAGTAAATGAAGCGAAATGCGTATGGCAAAAAATAAAACTGCCTTTCATTTAGTTGCGCAGACGGACATTTCAACCCTTCTAAAGCTGCCTTAGTCGATTGTTGGTGATGTAACTGTGAAGTGGAACTGCGAAGGAATAACCACAGTAAAACAAGGGTCAGGGAGACTCATGTACTGACGGACAAAAAAAAAGAAAAAAAATGGTTCAAATGGCTCTGAGCACTATGGGACTTAACTTCTGAGGTCATCAGTCCTCTAGAACTTAGAAATACTTACACCTAACTAACCTAAAGACATCACACACATACAAGCCCGAGGCAGGATTCGAACCTGCGACCGTAGCGGTCGCGCAGTTCCAGACTGTAGCTCCTAGAACCGCTCGGCCGGTCCCGCCGGCACTGACGGTCGGGGACCATCGAATATTGCGGAGGGTGCTAGTAAAAAATCACATGAAATCAGCAGAATGAATCACTTTTAAGTTCCAAAGTGCTGCTAACAGTACAACTAGCCCAGTGACTGTGCGCAGGGAGTCGAAAGAAATGGGGTAGAGTGGTCGGGAAGGTCGTCATAAGCCACACTTCTGTAGTCAATGAAGCGTAAAGAGCGACATCAATGGAAGGGTATGGATTTAACGAATGCCTGGAATGTGTTACCCGCCTTCGTTTGTAGTACCAACAATGAAGTTCGGAGGAGGTGGTGTTATGGTATGAGTGTGTTCTTCGTGGTTACGGTGCGGTCCTCTTATTGTGCTTCAGAAAACGATTAAAGCAGAAGCATATGAATTGATTTTACTGCAGTAGGTACTGCGTGTAGCAGAGAAACATTTCCCAGACGATGATTATATGACCAAGACAATGCACTCTGAGATAAAGCATATGTGTGAGGCAGTGATTTGAGGACAACAATGTTCCTGAAATGGACTGGCTTGAGCAGAGTCCCGGCCTGAACCCAATGTAACACCTGTGGCGTGAGTTACGACGTCGACTTCGCCCTACACCTCAGAGTTCAACATCACTGCTTTTCTGGTTTCGTCTCTTGAGGAAAAATGGACTGCCATTCCTCCATCAAAATTCAGACACCTCATTGAAAGTGTCCCCAGCAGGGATCACCCTGTCATAATGGTGAAGGGCGGACACATCCCATATTAATGTCCACTAAAAGTGTCAGGATAATTTTGATGAAGTAGAGTAGTTTTTAGATATAACATGCATATAGAAACCTTTATCACTCATTACACACCTGTTTGGACGAATCAGTGTCTCTTTTTGGGGTGTACGTCTCTAGTATACATTCTGTAATTCACTGCACAATTATAGCTGCGTAGGGCTACCGACGTGACCTCCCTGTTCCAGTGAAACAGGTGATAATTTGATTCTTCAAGACAACGTTGCTCATCATTACAGAAAGGCCTCGTCTCACGGGCAATATTTTCAACAGCAACAATTCAGTACACGGAGTAGTCAGCTCGATTTCTAGTCCTGAATCCCATAGTGCACGTTTGAGGCGCTGCTGGAAGCTTGTTGCTGCTTGTAGTCGTCGTTCCCAAACAGTTGTCTCGCTGGGAGCCACAATATTTGACAGCATCACACATCGCTGTATCACAGTCCGAATTGACGTTATTTGTAATAGACCAAACTAAAACATTTATTTTGCACGTTTCAAACCTGTCCTAAGTTAGTCCATAAACTCTTTGCCTGAACAGTGCTTTAATATTTAAAATATAGCGTGCAGGGCTAATTTCATCACATAACTTTTCGATTTACAGTTTTTTGTGTTTTTTTGGAAAACTGTTGTATGTAGAGAGAGCAAAAACATTCCTTTCACGCGTTCTTGAACCACTCTCGACTTTACCTGTGTTCCTGAACACCCTCTGCGACCAGGAAACGTAGTATGGTACTTTCTGTCCACAAACAATTCTTCTATCCGATAACGTATTTGCAGAAATACTTTGCTTGCTTGTATCTTTATTATCAGTCGAAAAATGGGAAATATAACTATATGGAATTCGCCTTTCGAGTGAATTTGCACAGTCGGCTCAATTCCGATTAACTGTGAATTTAGATTGAGTAAATGTTATGACTTCTTATCTATCTGGACTACTCGAAGGGTGCAATCGGTGGACAAAGTGCTTCACACAACTAAGATAAAATTCACGATGACGAAGTGCCTACTATAAGTCAAAGGTTATTTTTACTTTTTTTATTCGTGTAATATAGATAGATGGGTAGTCTGCAATGACCTAAGTCTGAAAATATTAAAATCTGAAAGATAATTATTGTAATGATACAAGTGGTTTAATGGCATGTGACTGTGAAGAATGTGTGAGCATCCTTCTCTCGTTTGGATGAAGAATTTTTTTATATAAATAAGATACATGATTTTTGCGTTGCTTGCACATGTTAGGGTGTCTCAACATGAAAATATACCGTTTTCTTACCTTTTTCCTGGTGAGGATATTGTCATGAAACTAATCACTCTCTCTCAGTAATTTTCTGTTTAATGTCCCGAAGTGCCTATAACTTTCCTCTGGAATCGTGTAAAAACGTGGCACCCCGAGACGTCACCATCGGGTTCGGCTACGTTTCAAACAGCAAGGTGTTCACATGTGCGAATAAAAGGACGGAGCTCAGAAGTTTATATGAGTGTAAGGTTGGTTAATGACGTCATGACGTCACATTGGCATCAAATTTCACGAGTTCCGCCCAACGCCACCGTGGGCGTATCACAAGATGGGAAGGTCGTCAACCCCGTCCCTCCCTCTTACCAACATTTCACCCCATCTCTTCATGCCCCTGTGACAGACGTCCAGCGTTGAAATCACTCGGTTCTCGTATGGGTAGCTCAGGAAAATATCTGAAACACATTGCCGCCCGCACAGACATGAAAAGACATCAGGAGGTGGTATAAACTGCGTCAATGAAACCATCCCTTCTCTTTGGGCGTTTATTTACATACATTTTGATGTCGGAAACAGCAATTTCAAGTGTAATGTACAACAGAACGACGTTCTTGATAAAGTTGACACTGCTGAATCCCCAGGACGATTCAGTCCTTCTCTAAAGTCATCGTGGTGCTTCAACTCCACTGGACATGACCTGACCCTTTTGGAGAGTAATGTGACCTTAAGTTTTCCACTGGCATAGAGGGTGGAGTCACTAGAGACTGTTCTAAACCATTCGACGAAATTTGAATGCGATCCGAAGCAGCAAAAGGTGTTTACGCTTCTTCTTCAGCCCTGCTAGTTGCCAACCTCCTATGGCGCGATGATTGGGGGGGGGGGGGGGGGGGAGGGTACGACATTGATGTGTGCATAAATAAAACGGTGAAAGGTCCCTATAAGACCCCATTTTGCCAACACTCCCAGTGTCACCCAAGCACCTTCGTTGAGCACTTTAAAAAGTATTTTCAAAGAGACAACCCTTGACCGATTCCTAGTAGCCTGCAGGCAGGCAAGCCCTTCTAAACACTTGAGATTTCGCATGCCGGGAAGCAGGAACTAGACCAGTAGTGTACCATCAATCAGCTGCAGGGTGTTGAAGAGGTTGTCTGTCCGCAGGTGCCTAGGAATCTGTCAAGGGTTCTGTCTATACAGCTATATCTAACGTGCACAACGAAGGTGCACAGGTGGCATCAAGGCTGTTTCCGAGCTGGCAGGTTTTAGAGGGACTCTTCACCATTTTATTCACGCACATATCAATGCCAACCCCCCAACCCCAAGGCCACCAGTGATCACACAAGAGGAAGGCGCCAAACAGCGTAAACACCACATTTGCTGCTTTCATTGACATTAAGATTTCGTCGAATGATTCACGTCAAGTTCAATGACACTCTAGCCCTACGATGACTTTAGAGAAGGGTTGAATCGTCTGGGGCGTGTTAGAAGTGTCAAACGTTGTCACGAACGTCGTTCTGTTGTACATCGCTCCTCAAACTGCCGTTTGTGCGAAATGTGCTTAAATGAACGCCCCAAGGGAAGTGATGGTTTCATTGATGCCCTTTAAGCCACCTCCTCGGGCTTTTTCGTGTCGATTGTGAATGGCAGTCTGCTTGAAATGTCTTCGTCAGCCACCCACAAGGCGACCGCGTGATTTCAACGCTGGGCGTCGTGATCGAGACTTCAATCGCAGAGGCATCAAGAGAAGGGGTGAGATTTGGGTGAGGGTGGAGAGGGTGTGAGGACCTTCCCATCTTGTGACACGCCCACGGTGGCTTTGGGACGACCTCTGGTGAAATTTTGTGCCGATCTGAAAACGGTGACCCAACTTACATCTCACATGAAATACTGAGCTCTGGCCTTTTTCTAGCTTGTGTCGACACCTTGCTGTTTGAAGCGTCGCTGAGCCCGATGGAGACGTCGCAGGGCACCACGCTTTTCCACCATTACAAAGATAGGTTCTGGGCACCTTTGAGCCAAATTTGACACTTCTGCAAAACAATGAGGGAAAACGGCAGATTTTAAAAAAGTGACCCTTAAATTATTTCAGTAATGTAATTTAGGTTTTCCCTGATTTCCCCAAATCGCTTGTAGTTAGGGTATTTCAGAAAACGTTACGGCCTATGTTTCTCTATGTCCTTATCCATATCGAGCTTCTGCACCATCGCTAATGATTCAGACCTCGACAGGATGTTGAAGGCAGAACTTTCCGAACTTCCTTCTCTTGCATTACAGATACAGCTACCCTAGCAATGTCTGATCTTCAGGTCGTTCAAAACTAATGTTTACCCTGTTTTAATCTTAATAAATGTAACACAAACGTCAAGTTCCGTGAACTCTGCCTATATGCAGAAGACGTTACGTTTACAAACTTTCAGCGTAGCTGAATCAACAACAATACACCGTCTTAAATTCTGTAGAATAGAATACTGGAGTTACAATTTCTGAGCGAGCATATTCACAGGTGGTTATAGTTGCGTCTGTTATGGCATTCAGAGCCACTAAATTCTTAGGTAGCGGATGTCTTAGTATAACATCCGTCACAAACCTAAAGAGACGGTATACCATGATGGGCGTAACTGAGACAAATTGGGAATGTATTCTCATGGATATTACAGTTGCTGTTTGTCACTGTTTTGTTGTATTGAAAACGATGTGTTGTTGGTCATGGTTTGTGTTTCTTATTTCCTTAATGGACACGTTTGTGTTATACATTTGTTTGATGCTTCTTGTTATTTGTCCTCTGAGTGTTACAATTCAAAGAATGGTAAACGTTAACTTGGTGTACCGGTGAATGCTTTACGTTTCCTCTTAGTCAACTTGACCGTTGATATTCATAATCCTGCCTTACGGCCAGATTTGAACACACTATACATATAATACAAAATCAAGGTGGTTTTTCGAGTTGGCGATGAAAAACTCAGATTTTAAGTAAATTACCAGCTTATTTTACTATATTTTTCCCTTTTACATTAACATGCTTAATCAAAAAACATTCCAGTGAGTAAATTCCATCCGTAAATTGAGATTGTGGATGATCTACAAAATATCTATTGACGACTGCTGTAAGCTTTTCATTCGACTCCAAACATTTTCCATCCACAAACTTCTTTTGGAAAATGAACAGATGATAGGGGTGCCAAATCTGGAGAATGTGGTGGATGTTCCAAAAATTTACACTTGAAAACGGTCATTTTTTTTATCTCCCTAAGTAGACGCATTGTCCTGGTGAAAGACAGTCGTTGCTACATTTGCCATCTAGGTCTCTTTTTATCCGCACACGTAATTTATCATCCATGTGGTCCAGAAGGCTTCGCAATATTCACCAGTGCTCGCCTAGCCCTTTGCGAAGCATTAATAAACGGCAGTTCCTCTTGCATTCAAGATAGAACTGGTCATAACAATTCTGTTATGTGACATTTACTTCGACTATATGAGTACTGGACCATCTACTTTCATCTTTGGTTTAATTTCTTCTTCGTTTCCGTTACGAACTCTCGTCAATTATAAACGAACACTTCCCTTGAAATTTATCACCAACCATATTTTGAGACAGAAGCTCTCCCGACTGGAAAAAACTAATGAAAACAAAGCGGTATTCGGACAACGATACTCAGCAATAAACACCCACTGTTTTACGTCGGTGTGCTTTATGTATGCACATCTCAAGATGGCACGATTTACAATGTAGTAATCCCTACGATCTATAACGACTCTTCTATTTCTTGGAATGTCTTTCTATTGTTTATGAAGGACAACCTCAGGGAAAGAATGTCATCAACCACGATAACAAACAAGAATAACGATGGTAATAATAAAGGAAGTGCACTGAACAGCAGCTGTGCAGTAGGTCTCCAGAGCCAGCTCTCTACTGCGACGCAGCTCTGCTTAAGCTTTTCATCGTCCCCTCTATGCTTGACAGAAGGCAATCATTTCGTTTGCAGCCATTAGTTTTAAGTAGCGAGGAGTCCGGTTACCGAGTAGCCATGCTACGCCGCATCAGACGTGCTACGTTTCGCGCACGCGAGTGCGCACACGGAACTACCAAGACATAAAATACAACTATCTTGGTGTACATTCTCTTTTTTTGTAATATGGTCTGAAAGTATTATACTGAGGTAAGGAAGGCATACATGTTTTCTCAGTCATGTTTCATTGTAAATAATTGTACGACAGTATACTGTGGATGAAGAAAATTTCTGAAACATTTCCGCTTACTGTACCTCATAATTTCAAGACGTCATTGTTGGAGGGAAAACAATTACATTACTGTTCACGAACATGAATCTTAAAGTGATCTAAAATTTATCGCCGGCCGCGGTGGTCTCGCGGTTCTAGGCGCTCAGTCCGGAACCGCGCGACTGCTACGGTCGCAGGTTCGAATCCTGCCTCGGGCATGGATATGTGTGATGTCCTTAGGTTAGTTAGGTTTAAGTAGTTCTAAGTTCTAGGGGACGATGACCACAGATGATAAGTCCGATAGTGCCCAGAGCCATTTGAACCATTTTAAAAGTTTATCAGATTTTCCGCCAGCAGGTGAAGAGGTGCAAATACCTGGCGAATGTCGAGATTAGTTGTCTTCTTCTTTCCAGTGAAACGTGAGACACTGCGATCAGCTTTGTGCCTCGGTCATCTCATGGGTTCCGTACAGGGTTCAACTGAAAGTAGGCTGCAATAGTTACGGAGAGATGAAGATGCTTGCACAGGAAAGACTAGCGTCAAGAGCTGCACCAACCAGTCTTCCGACTGAAGACCACAACAATTTTCATCTCAAAATATCGCAAATACAGAACATCCCATATAATGTGTTTTATATATTGAAATCTTTGTCTGTATTTAGGGTATTCCTTATACTTTATTGTTTATTTCACATACAAAAAACAATAGAGGTTGTGAGATATAGCTCTTCTTAACATGAACGTTTCTTTCTTTCATCTTTCACTTCCAACACTCCGTCTTGGATTTTGAAGATTTAATATACTAAACATTTGTCTCCATTCTTCCCAGGGTTTAGAACGTCACATTCCGCCTTGTACTGTCTAAGGTTTTGATTTTTTAATGTTTTTCTTTGCATTATTACAGGCACGGTCAAACCTGCTTCTTTTCTACCTCAACTTTTCCTTCAACAAAGCTGGCCGGTGTGGTCGAGCGGTTCTAGGCGCTTCAGTCTGGAACTGCGCGACCGCTACGGTCGCAGGTTCGAATCCTCCCTCGGGCATTGATGTGTGTGATGTCCCTAGGTTAGTTAGGTTTAAGTAGGTCTAAGTTATAGGGGACTGATGACCTTAGATGTTAAGTCCCATAGTGCTCAGAGCCATTTGAACCATTTGAACCTACAACAAAACATTTTGGGTGATATTGTAATCAACAGTTCGAAAGCCACAGATGTCAAACTTATTTGTCAACGTTCTTCAATCCAAGCCAGTGCACCATCTCTAAAGACTTCTCTGTAGACGAGTCGTTAAGACTAACCTTCCTCCCTTTGTAACACAAAACGTTTTGAGGCGAATTGTCAGGAGTCTGGCTACGGAAAAAGTGAGCGACCATACTACATACCAGTGTAAAATGGGTTGCTTCTTACACAGATCGTATGTATTTTGCCAAACTTCGTAATACAATATAGAAAAGTGACAGAAAAATAACGCAAAACTTATTTTATACTTTGATAGTAGAAGTAGACAAGTGTAGGGCATGACTTTAACTGTTCAAGAATGAACTGAAGTATTTCAAAAACGTATTGAATAAAGTAGCCGTTGTTGATTGAAGCAGATTTTTATCTTATTATAAAAAATGGAGGCAAAATGTTGAAACGCCGTAGGAAAGCTAATAAGATAACATTTCCTCTGGCCGTACATAGATTAAGCTCTTAATGCGAGGGTTGGAACTTAAACAGTGGCAACTATTTATTTACAACTTATACAAAAATAGATAAAATTTCAAAGTTTTACTGTTCTTCAGAGTAGTCGCCGGCGTTGTTTATAACCCGTTGCCAGCAATGTACAAGTTTTAGAACACTCGTTGCAGCGCCAGTTGTATCGATAGTTCGAGTGGAGCCGTCTATTGCTCGACGAATCTCTTCAACAGTTTTGCAGTGAACGCCACGAAGTGCTTCGTTCATCTTAGGAACCAAGTTGAAGTTACAAGGGCCAAAGTCCGGGGAGTGTGGTGGGTGGTACGGCACTTTCCAGCTCCATCCATCGAACAAATTAGTCATAAATTGCACCACATGCTCCAGAGCTCTGTCATGCAAAATAATAGGCGATTCCTGCAGAAAGTGTTGCCGTTTATTTCTCTAAGCTGTTCATTTTTGGAACACAACCTGTGACCAGCTTAGATGATGTCCAACAAGATACCACTAATATTTTCTAGGGAATCAACTGGTTAAATACAGCCTAAAATATAACGTACCAATCTCATCAATTTCTCTTCTGCGAACGTTTAATTTTTGTGATTGTAAACTATCGTTACTATTCCTATCTTAGGCTACAAAAAGTAATCCTCACACTTCTTTCCAACTGTTCAAAAGAATATCTTAGGTTCCGGACTTTTAGAGGAGGAGGTGGAGTGCCAAAATATTTGACGGTTCTTCTAGCAAAATAAATCACTGCTTTGTTCAGTTCACATGATGCTGAAAGTGACCCATTTAGAAAATACGTCATGCTTTGCCTAGGTGTAGAAAATCTTCAATTAAAAATAATTTTTCCTCCTCCGTGCATAGAATCAATCAGATACTAAAAGTAGAAAGCAGTAAACGAGTATATCAACAGTGACAATGATACACTTCTATCTTTGATGAGATGAGCTTTATAAACTACGTCGTTTCAGCCAATGTCTCCGCTATATGCTCCACGAAATACTACGAAGTCTTGTAAGAGATTGAGGAAATGTAATAATTTTTTCATAATGCGGGGCCGCAGTCATAATATAATTATTTAAAGTCAGTACCGCCATTAGACTTGTTTATTTACAGTGTTACATTTACACTTACACAATCATGATTTCGGCTTCAAAGTGCCATTATCAAGTGATTTAAGTGTTATAAAGTGCCTAAGATGACATACTGTCGTATTAAAATACACTGTTAGACACACTGTCAAAGAGTCGATATTTCTGGCAGAGCCTACTGCTTTGTTTCATTATTGACAAGGGGAGGCCGCCAATTGTGAAATTCAGATTCGATTCATACTGCGCATAATAAAAGCTCATGGCCAGAGGCGTAATGTGGCAAAGCACCAAGATGCATTTCTCAGCCGTTGTCGAGAAAATCGACAGTTAAAAGAAACCGTTGCGGTGAAATACTCTCTACGATTAATAACTTTTCATAGCGTCGTGGCGCAGCGGTAAGCGCTTGGGTTCGTAATCCGAAGGTCGCCGGGTCGAATCTCGCGCCATGCTATTTTTTGTATTATTAGTTTTTTGTAATTCTAATATATATATATATATATATATATATATATATATATATATATATATATTAATGAATTGCTTATGCATGTTGGTGAAGGCGGATCGCTCTCCAATTGTACCGCCTCCATTTTTCCGTTTTTTTAACAGGGTGTACCAAAGTTCTCCCGTTCGCACTGATTTTCGACGATGTTATAAGTTGCGCTAGGGACCGCATCTACCTTCTTTCGAAGTTAGCAGGCAACTACGCCGTTATGCGGCGGCTCGTTTCGGCCCATTCAACATCTGTCCTTCAAGTGTAACGAGCGAGTAACGGAGTTTATATTTCATACCTGCCACAGCGAATTTGTGTTCGTGGGGTCTCTATTCTAATTCGAACGTTTGACTTACGCTATACGTATTCGTTTCGGAATATCGTTTCTACGTCTTCCGTTAACTATACGTGGTTAACATTATGAAGACAATTAATAACATTTGTGAAATACAACTTTGTTTGCGGAAAACATAATGATGTTCGAAGTCGCGAGTTTTTCCACGACAAACGACATTCAACAACTTATTATTGTTGCAACTGATTGCCGGAAGTGTGTGTGTGTGTGTGTGTGTGTGTGTGTGTGTGTGTGTGTATACACATTTGAATTACAAAAAACAAATTGCATGGTGCGAGATTCGACCCGGCGACCTTCGGATTACACATGAAAGCGCTTACCGCTGCGCCACGACGCTGTGGAAAATCATTAATCGTAGAGAGTATTTCACTGCAACAGTTTCTTTTAACTGTCGATTTTCTCGACAACGGCTGAGAAGTGCATCTTGGTGCTTTGCCACATTACACCTCTGGCCATGAGCTTTTATTATGCGCAGTATGAATCGAATCTGAATTTCACAATTGGCGGCCTCCCCTTGTGTATGCACCATCTTGACTCAAGATCTTGACTCGTACTCAGTAATGAAACAAAGCAGTAGGCTCTGCCAGAAATATCGACTCTTAGACACCACTGTCCTCCATTTCAACTGTGGATGTACGAAGATCTTAGACAATGTGTCTAATAGTGTATAACACTTGATAGTGGCACTTTGAAGCCGAAATCATGATTGTGTAAGTGTAAATGTAACACTGTAAATAAACAACAGTCTAATAGCGGTAATGACTTTAAAGAAATTGAGGAAATGCTTTCGTAACTCCTGTAAAAATGGATATCGTCAATTCTGTAGTAATGTACTTACTTTATTCTTAATTGTGAGTAAAGTCACAGGAGCGAGTACTGAAAGTGTCGTTGGTACATCGTAAAAAATAGCTGTTAAGGCTAAAATACGAATAAGAACAACCTGACCAGCAACCAGAGGGAAAAAAGTGTTTGCTGGAAGTTATTTTGACACTGATCCGCAGGAATAAAGCTAAGCTAGCTTTAATCAGTTGAAAGAGATTTTATGGAGGGAACTGTTTTATCGTCTTGATTCCCGCCTGCAAAGAGACAGTAATTTGATTTATGCTTATGCTTTTGTTGTGGGTACATCGATTTGGAATAAAAAAAGGTAATTATGGTTAGCTGCAGCTGCACGTGCTGCGAAACCGACATAAATGCAAAAATTCTCAAATAAGGTACATCTATTTGCCGAGAATGTTTGTCGTTTGCGTACTCAGTTAGCAAAAAGCAAGGGCAGACGTTTTAAAAATAAAATCTTAGGAAGCAGCACAATATGTTTAGATTGTGAGTGACATTTTCGACTAATACACTACTCGTATCTTCGGCAATTGCTCCTAGACCCCGCAGAAAACTAAAGGTTTGAAGGAATTGGGCTCTGATTCGATTTCCGTTGTTTTAGCCTCATACTCGTCCTCAGTGTTGCACCCAATACCCTCATACAAGCGAATATTTGCCAAATTTCGTACTTTTTGTATAATAATTGTTTCTGAACATAAACACTGTGATACCATATCACGGGTACATAGTAATCGATCTTATACTACAAGAACAAGCTCGCAGTGCGAATACAGAAAATACAGAAACATCGTAAACCAACAAGTCACAAGAACTGTTTTTAACCGGAAAAGCTAACACAAACCTGTATGCTTGACAACACAACCGAAGACTAATTTTGTAAGAAACGTGTAATTTCAGACCATTGATGGTTTTGGGACAAAATGCCAAACGAATCTCGTGTAAATATACATCGCATTTTTAAAACGACTTTTTCGTGGGATAAGGGCGAACATGAAAAGAACACAAATGTCAAAGGCTAAGTGGAGTTCTCATAAGAATAACTGATCGCATGTGAATCGAGAGAAATGGGAGAGGAAACACAAAGATATTGTCAAATAATTATCTAATAGCATTTACATTAACAACAGCTACGGTTTACACTGTATCACGCTGCTAAAAACACTTGCTACTATTATTCGCGATAGCAATCACTGCCCAACAAAGAAAATCTTTCGGGCTCAAAAATAAGTTATTCTCGTATATTTGTACCTGCTGAATTCAAAAATCGCCGTAAAAATGACCGATAAGCTCTTGCTTTGGAGATACAATGAAATGCCTTTTTTTTTTCTAGATCTGCATTCTTAGTTTGGGGGTAATCTGGTTGTCACACGCGTTAAATGACAAAACGCAGAGTCTTCCTGCTATTTTTAGGTTATAAACATTATTACTGTCGCTCTGACTGTGAGGTTAATATTGTTTGTGTAATAATTAGTGCAGAATTTCTGGTTTTCGATTGCTTTTGAAATGTAAAATACGTTAAATCAAATTGCCACGAAAACGTGCAGTCAGTCATTAATTTTTTTACATTTGTGATGAAATAACATTTTCGTCACAGACACTCAGTCTGATGCCTCTTGTGAAAACTGCCTTTCATCATTATTTTGGCATGAAGTAGGGCACCGCGGCAAGGCATGGGTAGATAATCAGTTACTACTTCACCCTAAAATTATATGTTTGAAGTACAAAATCAAGACAGTGTGGAAGAAGAAGAACATAACTAGCCTTCCACATCACATTAATACGATTTTGATTCAAAAGATGATAAGCCGCACACACCAAACGAAGTTGAGTGATATCATTCGAGAGCTAGATTTGACAAAGCATGAGGCTGAGCTTCTAGGGTCAAGACCACAGAATTGGAATCTTCGCCAATGTGATGTCAGGGTCTCAGAATGCAGAAAGAGTCGTAGGAATCTGCTCATGATTAGCTGACTGGAGGCTGTCTATAGACTCATCCAAGAAGCTTAGTTTCAAAGCTGTATTACTTCACAATGGAAACACTTTTCCTTCTATTCCCGTTCGTCATGCAGTTCATGTGGAAGAGACCTATGCCAACATGGCAGTCCTCCTCGACTTAATCAAAATGCTGAACGCAAGTGGAAAATCTGTGGCGATCTAAAAGTTATCGCAATACTTTTATGTAACTAACATATACCATACACTAATTACCGTTACTTTTTATGTGTGTGGGACAGTAAGGATAGCAGATCACATTATATTCAAGCAGCCTGACCTGCAAGAAATCTTAACTCTAGCGAGAAAAATATTATTTCCGAGCCTCTCGTGGACCCTAAAAAGTTCTTCCACCCTTTTATATAAAGCTGAGTTTGATGAAAAATTTCGTATGACCTGAAAAGGACAGACATTTACTTAAGAGATATGGTCGAAGTAGAGGGGGTATAAAATGTAGACTGGCAATGGCAAGGAAAGCTTTTCTGAAGAAGAGAAGTTTGTTAACATCGAGTATTGATTTAAGTTTCAGGAAGTCGTTTCTGAAAGTATTTGTGTGGAGTGTAGCAATGTATGGAAGTGAAACATGGACAATAAATGGTTTAGACAAGAAGAGAATAGAAGCTTTCGAAATGTGGTGCTACAGAAGAATGCTGAAGATTAGACGGGTAGATCACATAACTAATGAGGAGGTATTGAATAGAATTGGGGAGAAGAGAAGTTTGTGGCACAAATTGACTAGAAGAAGGGATCGGTTGGTTGGATATGTTCTGAGGCATCAAGGGATCACCAAGTTAATACTGGAGGGCAGCGTGGAGGGTAAAAATCGTAGAGGGAGACCAAGAAATGAATACACTAAGCAGATTCAGAAGGATGTAGGCTGCAGTAGGTACTTGCACAGGATAGAGTAGCATGGAGAGCTGCATCAAACCAGTCTCAGGACTGAAGACCACAACAACAATACTACATTTAGTGATAAAAAAGTTAAGGAACATTTTTTGTTGGGCTACAAATTCGACAAATTGTAAATTATTCTACGTATTACCGTGTTTTGGAGGGGAAAGATTCCTTATAGCGAATCATTCAAGGATTTTTAGGTAACAAAAGAAATGAAAACTACGGTCAGTTGGTCACAGGATTTCTGCAAAAATACCATGAACTAGGATGCAACATGTCCCTATAATTTCATTTTCTTCACACACATCTAGGCTTTTTCCCTTCTAGTTGTGTAGTTGTCACTGATGAACACGAAGAAAGATTTCATCAGAATTTTTCTGTAATTGAAAAAAGATATCAGGGCCGTTGGAATTAAATAATGCTTGCGGATTACTACTCGTCTGTGTGTAGGGTTTTTCCAGAACTGACAATAAGCAAGCAAAAAGACAACGATTTCATAAAGACCCAACCAATTGCTAGAATTCTTCCATCTATTTAGAGCTCTTAGAATGTAACTGTCACTAAAAAATGTTAAATGGATTTTCAGTGTTGTTGGCACGTGTAATCAAAATGTATCGTATTTTCTTAATTCGTTAAAATAAAATATTACCACCTGTTATATATCACAGAAAACAGAGCTAATAAGTTTTTTCTTTGTCATATTCGTTTTTTCAATTCAAAATTAGTTGGATTTGACTCAAGCAATGGAAGAAACGCCCAAAACTTTTTGTTTGACAGTTTAATCTAATAAGGGTAATGGTGGAGTAACGTGCGAATCTTCTTTTCTGTTGTATTAAGAACGTAATCCTGATGTGAACAAGCTGTGGAGAACCTACGTGATCGAAAACAAAGCATCTCTGTATTCTTAATGACGTGTTGATGTGACATCTGCGGATGTACGAAGCACAGCCCTACCAAGCAAAGTATCCGTCTGATGATGAGGATAGTGCTCTGCCCTTCTGTTCTTTACGTGAAAATAGATGCAGCTATTAATGTACTGAGGATACTGAGAAAAGATGCACCAAACCACGGTTTGTGAAAAATTGCAGCCCCAAGGGCGGAAAGTATCACTGAAAGTAACTTTATATCTCGGATAAAGTGCATGATAATACACAAATGATTGAGATTCTACATCTACATCTGTATCTACATAGATACTCTGTAAATCACATTTAAGTGCTTGGCAGAAGGTTCATCGAACCATCTTCACAATAACTCTCTCTTATTCCAATCTCGTACAGCGCGCAGAAAAAGCTAACACCTATATCTTTCCGTGCGAGCTCTGATTTCCCATATTGTATTATGATGATCGTTTCTCCCTATGTAGGTCGGCGTCAACAAAATATTTTCGCATTCGGAGGAGAAAGTTGGCGATTGAAATTTCGTGAGAAGATTCTACCGCAACGAAAAACGCCTTTGTTTTAATGATGTCCACCCCAAATCCTGTATCATTTCAGTGACACTCTCTCCCCTATTTCACGATGATACAAAACGTGCTGCTCTTCTTTGAACTTTCTCGATGTACTCCGTCAATCCTATCTGGTAAGGATCCCACACCGCTCAGGAGTATTCTAAAAGAGGACGGACAAGCGTAGTGTAGGCAATCTCCTTACTATATCAGTTACATTTTCTAAGTGTCCCGCCAATAAAACGCAGTCTGTGGTTAGCCTTCCCCACAACATTATCTATGTGTTCCTTTCAGTTTAAGTTGTTCGTAGTTGTAATTCCTAGGTATTTAGTTGAATTTACGATCTTTAGGTTTGACTCATTTATCGTCTAACCGAAGTTTAACCGACTCCTTGTAGCGCTCATGTGGATGACCTTACACTTTTCGTTACTTAGGGTCGACTGCCAATTTTTGCACCATACAGATAGCTCTACTAAATCGTTTTGATATTCTGATGACTTTACTAGACGATGAACGACAGCGTCATCTGCTAACAACCTAAAACGGCTGCTCAGATTTTCTCCTAAATCGTGTATATACAGAAGAGACAGCAAAGGGCGTATAAAACTACCTTGGGGAACGACAGAAATCACTTCTGTCTTGCTCGATGACTTTCCGTCAGTTACTACGAACTGTGACATTTCTGACACGAAATCACGAATCCAGTCACATAACTGAGACAATATTCCATAAGCACGCAGTTTCACTACAAGCCACTTGTGCGATACAGTGTCAAAAGCCTTCTGGACATCTAGAAATATGGAATCAATTTAAAATCCCTTGTCAGTAACACTCAACACTTTGTGTGAGTAAAGAGCCAGTTGTGTCAAAAAAAAAAAAAACAAAAAAAAAACGATGTTTTCTAAATCCGTGTTGACCGTGTGTCAATAGACCGTTCTCTTCAAGGTAATTCATAATGTTCGAACACAATATATATTCCTGAATCCTGCTGAATATCGATATTAATGATACAGGCGTGTAATTTGGTGGATTACTCGCACTACCTTTTTGAATATTGGTGTGACCTGTGCAACTTTCCAGACTTTGGCTACAGATCTTTTGTCGAGCGAACGGTTGTATATGATTGTTAACTATGGAACTATTGTATCAGCATACTCTGAAAGGAACCGAACTGGTATACAGTCTGGACCGGAAGACGTGCTTCTGTTAAGCGATTTAAGTTGCTTCACTTCTCCCAGGGGATCTAATTCTACGTTACTCATGTTGGCAGGTGTTCTTGATTCTAGTTCTGGAATATTTACTTCGTCTTCTTTGGTGAAGAAATTTCGAAAGGCTGTGTTTAGTAACTTTGCCGTATTTGAACTTAGAAAACCGACTCTGGCATTTACTGACGTCTAATGCACTTGGATAAACGTAGTAAACGTTTTTGGTAAGAACTACTGTGTTACTACTGTTGCAAAGCTCAAAAAGCATATGATGCAGCATATGTTCCGCTTCTAGTATTTGGCTGACCATTTTACCATACATGCAAAAAAAAATTAACATTATTTACTAGTAAACAAGTCACTCTAACCTTAACGTGTCTTTGACACTACTTTGAAGTGCCCAGTGAGCTGATATCCCCCTACTGTTATTCTCTTCTCCTGAGAATGTATTCTTATGGAGAAGCTAAAAATACATCTAAGACATATAGCGCCTCAAGTAGTTAAAAATGCACCGTTGTTCTTCCAGAGACACCCTTGTAAACCAGAGATTTTTCGAAGATATTTAAAGCATGTGGCGAAGTCCAAGTGCAGTTACAAAATAATAGAGTTAAATAAAATTCTAGCCGTGTTTCCAATCAAAGATTCGTTCTGCTTATGCAGTGTCGAGTTGAATGTTAGGAGGCACGGTCATATACGATAGTTAATTAAAAAGTCAGCGAATTTAATCTGCTAATCTGTACGTGCAGTTACAAAAGAAGAGAGTTAAATAAAATTCTAACCGTGTTTCCAATCAAAGATTCGTTCTGCTTATGCAGTGACAGGTTGAATGTTAGGAGGCACGGTCGTATACGATAGTTAATTAAAAAGTCAATGAATGTAATCAGATAATCTGTACGTTAAAAGTAATTTCACCCAGTACAGATGAAGCCACCGATAGCTGTGCCCAAGTCGAGGACTATCGAACGGATTGGACAGAGAAATTTTCATGATCCCAATGCCTTAATTCATAAAATACACAGGATGACGTTAATTAGTAGAAGTTCCAGAGACCGTTAGCTTCAAATTCAAACGAAGGCAACGGACAATTTAATCTGATGACAGGGGAAACAGTGACAGGGAGAGCTCATTTATTTCTTGCAATTCAATTCACAAAGTACAAACATCTACACCCTTTCCATGGTCAGAGCGGACACAAAAATTCCACTAAATAAGCAGATCTCAGTTTTCAACAGTCACTGTTTATTTAGCAAAGAAATTGTCGTGACGATCAGAGATATTCGAGCCCACACGGAGACTTACCAGCCGTCGTCCTTCCCGTGAACCATACGCGACTGAAACAGGGAAGGGGGGAATTGAGGCTAGTACACAAAGTACACTCCGCCACACACCGTAAAATGGCTTAGGGGGTATAGATGCAGATGTAGATGTACAAGAATTTCAGCTAGGCTTGGATAGCGTGTCGCCGCAGCTTCTCGCGTCAGTTAATTTGGTAAATAAAAATAGGCTATTGGAGAAAGTGTTCTACTAAGAAAATAAAGAGCATCTCCTCTCCTGTCACATTACACGGGCAATTTATTATTCAGGAGCTTGGGGCATTAAGCGGAAGGCACTTTAAGGGTGATTTCACTAGCCATTTCTCCAAAGGCACGTAAACAAAGTGATCCCGAAGAGGTCACGATGAAGCTTACGTTTTTTGCTGTTCTATGGTTTGATAACAGGAACGATTAGTTGTCTCTTAAAGAGGCATAAAGTCGGTCAGGTCTCCAGGCCTCCAGCAAACATTCGGCAGCTCATGGAGAAAGACGGCATAGGCCTCAGAACGCCACGGATATCTAAAATACCGTGTGGGTGTGGAGAGTTTTATGCCGGACAGCCCGTGCGTACTATTAAACAGCGCTGTGTAGAACACGAGAGGTGTTTCCGTCTACGACATCCTGAGAAATGAGCGGTATCAGAACATGTACTGGAAAACGAATACCGGACTGCAGTCGACGAGACATCTGTTATGAAACGTGCAAATGGTTTCTGAGATAACGTCATAAAAGAAGCGATCGAGATAAAAATATCTGATAACAGTCGCAAGAAAGACACCAGCCTGCTGCTATGCACAGCTTGGTACCCGGCTATCGGAAGGTTGAAGCGGTCGCGTGACGAAAGCATTACCATATACTTAATTATGACACTTGAGTGAGCGTCAGTGACGCCACAGAGTGCAGTGTAGCTGTATGATGGTAGCAGATACCACACGAGGGTCACCTTTTGACAACGGGTGTGGAGTACCCGGCCGAGAGCTCGTGGACATTTAATCATTTTACGCTGCTGTAGGTTCGAGAAAATTAATTATGTATATTTATGATTTCAATAATTATAACAAAGAAATTCAGAGCAATATAATATTTGCAAAGTTCACATCCAAAAATTTGAGAAAATTTGAGAGTAATGCAGGTAATTTAAGAACTATACTAGCAACAAACTCCCACAAGTTTGACAACTTTACGTGGCTGGGTGTTAGAGGTAACGCTGCAAGCCCACCCACGTGGGCAGACCCTCATGAAAGCATCTGAGAAGTATCCTGTCTTCTGCCGAGTTCAGCGGCATGCATGGGCGTCCGCAGAAATTTTCTCAAGATAGGGTTAAATTCTAAAACTCTCTATTTTGATATAACTGATCAGGGGACTGTGGCTACTCACCATCACCGATTTCGTCTAAATTTGTGTTATATGCATTGTTCGGACAAAAATGAAAGCAACAGAGGTAGGAGCTTCAGATAGTCACGTGTTTAGAAAAAAATAACATATCTGACGCGGGTCGGGCAAGGTATGAGCAATTTACGTTAGCATGCGTCGACACCAGCGCGTAACGCAGCGGCAATAACGAGGACTGGTAATAGGAATGTCGTGGGTACGAGTCCCTATGTATACACTTCTTTTCGGTTTCGTTTTTTACGTTATTTGCACTGAAAATAATCTAAATAACGCTCAATATATTGTATTTACCAGTATGTTCATAAAAGGCAAGAAAAGGAAACACAAGTAAAAAATTGGGATTTCAAATACATTTCCATGGAGGGATTGTAAGGCAGACACTTGAATTTCTTATACAAGAAAGATATATTTATCACATTTTCAATTCCTTATTTACAAGTGCTCTGTGATATTCATCGTAAAAATAGTGAAGCAGTAAATTTCTCGGTATCTTGCATACGTTATAAACATAGCATTTTTACAATTCCATGGTTGTTTTAAAGTTTCTGTGGCAAAACAAAACAGTTTACATTCATGAAATATTCTCTCTCCTCGAACAGTTGGCGGCAAAACCACGAGTAACGGACCATTTCGCCAAATATTGGCTAGAATAGCTGGTGATGTACAGCGGAATGTATTTTGACACAGTCTTCTCAAGATGCGATTTCTTTTTCTCTCTTGATGAGATAAAAGCAGTTTTGAAATTTTTTGACCAATTTATTTATCTGAGCATAAAAACAGACATCATAGAGTTGCACCAGCTGAGTGTATTAGAGTGGAACCTATCTTGAAAATTTATTCACAATCCCAAATTTTCGTTTGCTTTTCCTTTCCACGTTTTTATTAAAATATTAACACACACAGTGGCGGGCCCATAGATAACTGCCATTGCCTGTGGACTGACTAAAATATATATATTTTTTCTTTTTAAGTTATAGTTCGTGTGTACAATTTTGTAGTTGAAATTTCAAAACTTATTATGTTTATTAGACTTTCGACATCAAATATACATATTTTGGTATTGTTAGTGTCAAATCTTGAATATGCAGTGGAACTTCAATTTGACAGTAATCATCACAGGAAAAAAAATTGAAAAGAAATGTAGTATTTAAAGGCGCTGCACTCTGGAACCGCAAGACCGCTACGGTCGCAGGTTCGAATCCTGCCTCGGGCATGGATGTTTGTGATGTCCTTAGGTTAGTTAGGTTTAACTAGTTCTAAGTTCTAGGGGACTAATGACCTCAGCAGTTGAGTCCCATAGTGCTCAGAGCCATTTTTGTAGTATTTAAGTTTGTAAGCAGACATGTGATCTTTATGTTTATATTTCTTTTGCAGCCCATTTTCATCTAAAGAAACTTACAAAACACAAGATCAACGCAATGTGTTGCATTTACGGTGGAGTACAGTGTGATGCAAATTGAAGATGGAGAGACACACAGTCCAACATTACATTCCTTGGAGTTATGCTCGCATTCATTTCCTGATGTACCTGAAGGAGACTCCTACATAATAACATAATCTGTGAAAATAATACGATAAACGATGCAGCAATTCATCTTACAAAAAAAAATGGAATTACTATAATTTTCAGATGACGTGTAATCTTAATCGTCATCAAATACTTAATTTTTATCGTCTGTAGACTCGTCATGGTCTTCGTAAATCATGTTCTCCAAACGTTTCCCCTCTTCTCCACTGCATATTTCAAACATAAATTCCACAGAGAAGCACACAAAACGCACGAAACGTAGAACTCGAACGTCACCTAATGCCTATGTAGCAAAGGTTTCAGAAACGATGAATGGTTCAAGTGATACCGCTACTGCCATCTACGAAGCCTGCAGACCTCGCAGATGATCCTCGGAGTCGTAAAACATCGTTAGAAACTGCGGAAAATTAAGTGGCGTCGCGTAATATTACTTCTCTTATTTGTAAAGGTCTGTCTTTATCACAAAAATTTTACAACTCACTATTACCGGTTTCGGCTGCTGCCATCTTCAGATCTCTTACGAATAAAAAACAGTGGTGTAACTAACTAAGTTCAATTAGCTGAACCAAAATCTATAACAGGCCTCATATAAGAAAAATGAAAGAAAAAAAACGTGATTAACAGTCATGCATAACAGCCACACACACCACAAAATATTCTGATGTAGGTATCAACGTCAAACTCTATACATGCAGGTACATAACAAGTACTGTTGATGGCCTGGATGTGTCTGGCATTTATACAAATAACCGATGTCGTCAGAGGGCGCTACAGCCATAGTGCATGAGTGCATGCGTATCATAAATTTAATAGTTAAAATGTACTATGGGTAGTCATAAATTGAAATTACTTCACATAGCAAAATGAGCGTCTAACAATAAAACATGAACTGACCTACGATATGTGGAATTAGATTCATACTTGAAATTCACATAAAAGTTGTAAAGAGTAATAATGGTAAGCACCTAGCCTTTACAAATGTATTTCACAGTACGATTGCGAATTCGTTTTATGTCTTCAATTAGTAAATGTTCGATGGGAGTCATGTCGGGCGATCTGGGTGGCCAAATTATTCGCTCGAATTATCCAGAATGTTCTTCAAACCTATGGCGAACAATTGTGACCTGGAGACATGGCGCACTATGATCCATAAAAGTTCCATCGTTGTCTGGGAATATGAAGTCCTTGAATGGCTGCAAATGTTCTCCAAGGAGCGGACGTAACCATTTCCGGTTCATTTCAACCAGCGAACCCAGTCTATTCCATTCCATTATGGAGCCATTACCAGTGTGCACATTGCCTTGCTAACAACGTGGGGCCATGGCTTCATGGGGTATGTGCCACACTCGAACCCTACTATCAGCTCTTACCAACTGAAATTGGGACTCATCGGACCATGGTTTTACAGTCGTGTAGGGTCCAACCGATATCTCCACGAACCTAGGAGAGGCGTTGTTAGCAAAGCCACTCGCGTCGGTCGTCTGCTGCCAATGCCCATTAACGCCAAATATAGCCGCACGTCTCACATAGATGTCTGAGGTTATTTCAAGCAGTGTTGCTTGTCTGTTAGCACTGAAAACTCTACACAAACGCCGCTGCTCTCTGCCGTTAGGTCAATGACGCTGCGTTGTCTGGCATGAGAGGTTAAGCCTGAAATGTGGTATTCTCGGAACATTCTTGACAGAGTGTATCTCAGAATACTGAATTCTCTAACGATTTCCGAAATCGGATGTCCCATGGGTCTAGCTCCAGCTACCACTCCGCGTTCAAAGTATGTTATCTCCCGTCGTGCGGCATAATCAACTCGGAAACCTTTTCACGTGAAGCACCTGAGTACAAATGACAGCTCCGCCAATAGTATGTCACCTCGTTGTAGATGAAGGAAGTGAATGTTGAAAGTTCTGTTTGCGTGCTGAAATATAAATTTCTAAATTTGTTTTTTATTGTTTATGTAATATTGTTTACAACGTTTTTAAAATTTCGTAAGTAACATAGTACTCAGATTTGTGTATTAACATTAATGTTGACCTCTTTTCCCCAAACAGAACTGACTGACTAAAGTTGTAGGTTAGTGAACGTGTTGAGAGTCCAGATCCTATATTTAAGCAGCATAGAGGCTTTTATGAGATTTGGACCAGTACTGTTCCAGCTAAAACTTGACTGTTGATTGCTGAATGTGTAACTTTTAGCTTTTCTGCTCACTGCTAATAATCGCAAGATTACAGCGAAGAAGATAAGAAAAACAGCACGAATTCAGCGTAGACAAGACACATTATTATTCTGAAGATGCATTTATTTGTGAGCTTGAGTTTCGAAGTACCGATTCTGCCGACGTTTATTTGGAACAAGAACGCGAATGTTCGGAGGATGGAGAGAGTACCAGCGACTGTTTTAACAGGGATTATTTGTGGCAAGCGGGATATTTGATTTTGCGGGGTGACTTGGCGCCGTGCTATTGATCTGGTCGTCACGTGATTTCCCCACTTCCTCGGGAGAATACTCGAGCACGGGTGAGGTAAAAACCAGCGCCACAGCCCCTTGTTAGCGCTCTCGACCATTCATAAGTCGCTGGCGAGCGGCAACTCGCTATTTTTATCTGCTCTGCTGCCGACAACAGCCCAGCATTTCGAGGAAGTGGCGGGAGCTGCCTGTCCCTCTGTAGCGACTCTGTATCACGTTCACTGCTCGTTGCTGGAAATAACGGACAAATCGTACAGTTGCTATATCCCAGACAATGGGATTACCGATATCTCTTATGTGTTAGAATTTCTCTCTGAAGTATTCTGCATGGATTTCATGTGCAAATTTTCCTCTATATTTGATCGTTTCAAGAAACGTTCACTGAGTAGTTGACAGCTAGTGCATTATTTTTCCATCTCTTGATGGCACTACGACGTCCCCTGCAGTGACGCGCAGTAAAATGTTAATGGATATTCATACCAAAACACTTTAAACTGTAAAGAACGACTACATTTTTTTTCAAAGTCGGTATGCTTCTCGAAATTGCCAACATACGTTCCTTACAGAACTACATTCCACTGGAACTACTGACGGTCTTGGGAGAGCCAGTCCTGAAAAAACTCTACCATCTGGTGAGCAAATTGTATGAAATAGGCGAAATACCCTCAGACTTCAAGAAGAATATAATAATTTCAATCCCAAAGAAAGCAGGTGTTGACAGATGTGAAAATTACCGAACAATCAGTTTAATAAGCCACAGCTGCAAAATACTAACACGAATTCTTTACAGACGAATGGAAAAACTAGTAGAAGCCGACCTCGGGGAAGATCAGTTTGGATTCCGTAGAAATACTGGAACACGTGAGGCAATACTGACCTTACGACTTATCTTAGAAGAAAGATTAAGGAAAGGCAAATCTACGTTTCTAGCATTTGTAGACTTAGAGAAAGCTTTTGACAATGTTGACTGGAATACTCTCCTTCAAATTATAAAGGTGGCAGGGCTAAAATACAGGGAGCGAAAGGCTATTTACAATTTTTACAGAAACCAGATGGCAGTTATAAGAGTCGAGGGACATAAAAGGGAAGCAGTGGTTGGGAAGGGAGTAAGTCAGGGTTGTAGCCTCTCCCCGATGTTATTCAATCTGTATATTGAGCAAGCAGTAAATGAAACAAAAGAAAAATTCGGAGTAGGTATTAAAATCCATGGAGAAGAAATAAAAACTTTGAGGTTCGCCGATGACAATGTAATTCTGTCAGAGACAGCAAAGGACTTGGAAGAGCAGTTGAATGGAATGGACAGTGTCTTGAAAGGAGGATATAAGATGAACATCAACAAAAGCAAAACGAGGATAATGGAATGCAGTCGAATTAAGTCGGGTGATGCTGAGGGAATTAGATTAGGAAATGAGACACTTAAAGTAGTAAAGGAGTTTTGCTACGCTCCTGGAAATTGAAATAAGAACACCGTGAATTCATTGTCCCAGGAAGGGGAAACTTTATTGACACATTCCTGGGGTCAGATACATCACATGATCACACTGACAGAACCACAGGCACATAGACACAGGCAACAGAGCATGCACAATGTCGGCACTAGTACAGTGTATATCCACCTTTCGCAGCAATGCAGGCTGCTGTTCTCCCATGGAGACGATCGTAGAGATGCTGGATGTAGTCCTGTGGAACGGCTTGCCATGCCATTTCCACCTGGCGCCTCAGTTGGACCAGCGTTCGTGCTGGACGTGCAGACCGCGTGAGACGACGCTTCATCCAGTCCCAAACATGCTCATTGGGGGACAGATCCGGAGATCTTGCTGGCCAGGGTAGTTGACTTACACCTTCTAGAGCACGTTGGGTGGCACGGGATACATGCGGACGTGCATTGTCCTGTTGGAACAGCAAGTTCGGTCTAGGAATGGTAGAACGATGGGTTCGATTACGGTTTGGATGTACCGTGCACTATTCAGTGTCCCCTCGACGATCACCAGTGGTGTACGGCCAGTGTAGGAGATCGCTCCCCACACCATGATGCCGGGTGTTGGCCCTGTGTGCCTCGGTCGTATGCAGTCCTGATTGTGGCGCTCACCTGCACGGCGCCAAACACGCATACGACCATCATTGGCACCAAGGCAGAAGCGACTCTCATCGCTGAAGACGACACGTCTCCATTCGTCCCTCCATTCACGCCTGTCGCGACACCACTGGAGGAGGGCTGCACGATGTTGGGGCGTGAGCGGAAGACGGCCTAACGGTGTGCGGGACCGTAGCCCAGCTTCATGGAGACGGTTGCGAATGGCCTTCGCCGATACCCCAGGAGCAACAGTGTCCCTAATTTGCTGGGAAGTGGCGGTGCGGTCCCCTACGGCACTGCGTAGGATCCTACGGTCTTGGCGTGCATCCGTGCGTCGCTGCGGTCCGGTCCCAGGTCGACGGGCACGTGCACCTTCCGCCGACCACTGGCGACAACATCGATGTACTGTGGAGACCTCACGCCCCACGTGTTGAGCAATTCGGCGGTACGTCCACCCGGCCTCCCGCATGCCCACTATACGCCCTCGCTCAAAGTCCGTCAACTGCACATACGGTTCACGTCCACGCTGTCGCGGCATGCTACCAGTGTTAAAGACTGCGATGGAGCTCCGTATGCCACGGCAAACTGGCTGACACTGACGGCGGAGTTGCACAAATGCTGCGCAGCTAGCGCCATTCGACGGCCAACACCGCGGTTCCTGGTGTGTCCGTTGTGCCGCGCGCGTGATCATTGCTTGTACAGCCCTCTCGCAGTGTCCGGAGCAAGTATGGTGGGTCTGACACACCGGTGTCAATGTGTTCTTTTTTCCATTTCCAGGAGTGTATTTGGGGAGAAAAATAACTGACGATGGTCGAAGTAGAGAGGATATAAAATGTAGACTGGCAATGGCAAGGAAAGCTTTTCTGAAGAAGAGAAATTTGTTAACGTCGAGTATAGATTTAAGTGTCAGGAAGTCGTTTCTGAAAGTATTTGGATGGAGTGTAGCAATGTATGGAAGTGAAACATGGACGATAAATAGTTTGGACAGGAAGAGAATAGAAGCTTTCGAAATGTGGTGCTACAAAAGAATGCTGAAGATTAGATGGGTAGATCACATAACCAATGAGGAAGTATTGAATAGGATTGGGGAGAAGAGAAGTTTGTGGCACAACTTGACCAGAAGAAGGGATCGGTTGGTAGGACATGTTCTGAGGCATCAAGGGATCACCAATTTAGTATTGGAGGCAGCGTAGAGGGTAAAAATCGTAGAGGGAGAACAAGAGATGAATACACTAAGCAGATTCAGAAGGATGTAGGTTGCAGTAGGTACTGGGAGATGAAGCAGCATGCACAGGATAGAGTAGCATGGAGAGCTGCATCAAACCAGTCTCGGGACTGAAGACCACAACAACAACAACAACAGATCTAGATAATTTGTTTAGTTTAATCATTATTGTGTTGATTTTATGCGTCGTGTCTAACGAGCAAGTGTTTCACGCTTCCTAAAATTATTTTCAATCAGTTTCGGAACTTCTGTTGCATTCTCAGAAGTAGACACTCTGTGTCAACATTTTCAACCAGAGGGCAAATAACGCTGTACAGCTATCAGCTGAAACAAATTGAAGCAGACAATCGTACAAAGAACCTCGTAACCTTTACATTACTGAATGTGGAACATAACCTCCAAAACGCATTTTAAATAGAGAAAACAAGGGAAACAGCATCACATTACGGTTTATCTTTCATGTAATTATTAGTCCTGTTCAGTTCAGAAATTCACATTACATACGAGCAGCAAGTTCGTATGAAATGCTTCGCTACTCAACGTTTTCAACATCTGTATAGTATAAAGGAAGAATGGATTTTTATCTATTGATGTAACTTCCAAGCGTCACATGTTTGCTTCCGTCAGCAATCAGCTTTATCTTTCGTTGCAGATCCCTTATCAATCGAGAGTCTTTTGGATGCAAAGTAACACTCAAGGGGCCGATAATAGTTTACCGGCGTGAAGTGTTTCGCTCATACTTTTGTGCCTTTGTCAGTTTTTCTGCATAACTTATCGATATGTATTTCGTGTAGTCTTCCTTTTATCCTCCATACATGATGTACTCGAAAATCTGAACTTATGTAGTAATAGATTCAAAAACAGAACAACTCCGACAGTTGTGGTATTTATTTTTGGTACGAATCAAAACGCATATAACAAAATTTATGTCCGTTCTTATATGTTGCGAGGCTTACATCTTCTTGACTATGGCGTCTGCTTGTGTTATTTTCTTATTTAACGCTTTCAGTTGTTTGGTAATATCTACAGTGACTGGTTATTTTTTTCTGTTGATACTCTCTCACACACAATAATCTCTAAAACACTGTGAAAATGAAACATACATACAGAAATCGAATAGGCCACACGTGTTGTAAACTTTTTAAGAGTAGAGAAAAATCTAGGAAAATATACTTCTATGCTCGAAACACATAAATGGTAGAGTTATTTCTTCTGTTGGCTCTCTAAGGAAATTAAAAAAAATGATAAACATGTGAAGGTCAAAGGGTTGTAAAATTGGGTGCATCATTTTTCTTCGAAGCCTTGTAAAATAATATATAGGTAAGCAGATATAAGGTGAAAGGTTGACACCAATTATATTCTGTTAGACAGACGCCGCATTTGTTGAGTGATGGCCAAAAGCAACAGCGAAAACGAATTTCTCAGCATGTTTGGACAGGATAAGTTAGGACATACAGTTTCTGGTATGCAAATCTTGTTACTGATTATCTTTCAAACGAAAAACAATAAATATGTCACACAAACTTGCTGGACCAAGCCAATGAAAAACGGTTTTAAGAGGCCAATATTACAAGAGCAAATAAATCTTCTTTAATCAGAAGAATACAACCCCCCACAAAGGATATGACTGCTTGAAGTACACATTTTTGGAAGGCGTGCACTAAAGAAATTTGTGACTGGCAAATGTTTAGGGTCGAATGAAGAGATTATGACTACCTTAAATGGGTAGTGTTTAGACTTTAGATAGATAGATGTGTGAAATCTTATGGGACTTAACTGCTAAGGTCATCAGTCCCTAAGCTTACACACTACTTAACCTAAATTATTCTAAGGACACACATACACACCCATGCCCGAGGGAGGACTCGAACCTCCGCCGGGACCAGCCGCACAGTCCATGACTGCAGCGCCTGAGACCGTTCGGCTAATCCCGTGCGGCTTTAGACTTTCCACAATCACATTACAGGGCCGTAATCAACTCACAGGAGAAATTGTGAGAAAAGGGAAATGATCTAACAAGGGACTTAAATCGGAAAATAAGTACGTATTACATATACATTTTCTTCAGTCGGATATCAACATCTGTAATACGGTTTTGGAAAATGCATGAGACAGAACTATACTGTATTCATTTATTATTCCACCGGTTCCGGTCATAAACCAACATCTTGGTATTTAATACGTCCGGTTCCTCTGTTGGTACTGAACGGACCTGAGCTTCATATTTATGAATTTTCGTTTTGTTTGATGTGCACGCTTGTAATGAATATACAAGTAAATGTGTTTCCACGTCACAATTTGCTTGACATTTGAGCTATATTGTTCATTCTTTCATACCAAGATGATTGTTTATGACCTAAACCAGTAGGCTCTGGGCACAATGGGACTTAATATCTGTAGTCATCAGTCCCCTAGAACCCAGAACTACCCAACCCTAACCAACCCAAGGACATCACACACATCCATGCTCGAGGCAGAAATGGAACCTGCGACTGTAGCAGTCGCGCGGCTCCGGACTGAGCGCCTAGAACCGCTCGGCCACCGCGGCCGGCCTAAACCAGTAGTAATAATAAATGAGGGCAATACACCTCTGTGTCATTCATTTTTCAAAACTCTCATTCACTGTGGAAAACCTTTTATCTTAAATTTGATATTACATTGCGATTTCAGATTAACTTCGGAGTGAGAAGATAGGAAGGTTAAGATTTATCGTCTCTCCCATAATGAAGTAGTTGGAAATGCGGCAATGGGGTCGAAAAGTATGGGGAACGAAGATGACAATCCTTTCCAAAGGTACACTCATGTTCAGAAAAAAAAACAGAACACCTTGGACGACTACAGATAGGACGTTCATATTTGTAGGACATGTACATTAATATGTTTTGCAGAAATGATCAGCATTCTAACTGTGTTGGCCAACGAGTTCAAGTTCTATGGGTGCTGTTTTTGTCTCTATAAACATGATAATGTATCAGCGTGACTTGAGCAAACGTGCAGTGTGCCTCGCAGACGTATGCGCGAACCGTACCGTCAAATCAGCGTGTTTGAAAGAGGAAGCCTTGTTGGTACGAGACAATGTGATGCATCTATCTGGGAAATTGCTGCTAGAGTGGCACGAAGCGTTTCAGCAGTGCAGCGAGTGTGTGCAGAGTGGTTTACGGAAGGCCGTAGAACTCGATGAGATGGGTCAGGTCGTACTACCCGTACCACCCCTCGAGAAAATAGACACCTCATCCAAATGGCATTGCGGGAGAGATATTTGTCCTCCTCGGCTCTGGCGCAGCCGAGAAACAGTGTAACACATCGTACACTGTCAAGGGTGACAGTCCGTCGCCGTTGATTACGGCGTTGATTACGTGCACGTCGACCATTTCTCCGCCTGTCTTTCACGAATGTGCAGAATCACGTTAGACGCCAATGCTGTATGGAACGACTTTACTGGGGACAAGAATGGCATCAGATAGTGTGTTTGGACGAATCCAGCTTGTGTTTGTATGAAAATGATGGCTACATATTGGTTCGTCGCAGACAGGGGAAGCAGCATCACAGTGACTGCATTCGCACAAGAGATAAAGAGCGAACTCATGGCCCTACGTTGTGGGTTGCAATTGGGTACAACCATAAATCATAGTTTGTGCATGCCCAGGACACTGTGACCAATGTGATCTATGTGAATGACATCCTACGACCCGTCGACATGCCCTTTCTGCACAACACCCCAGACGCCATTTTTCATCAAGACAATGCATGACCACATGTTGCTGCATGAGCACGTACCTTGTTGGTGTCAAATGTCAGACTTTTGCCCTTCCCCGCAAGATTATCCGACTTGTCGCCGAACGAAAATGTATGGGATATTGTGAAACGACCGGTGCAACTTTGTGACCCAGTGCCAACAGTACAGACGAACTTTGGAGCCAGGTGAATGCAGCGTGGATGGCTATACCACAGGACATCATTCGCGCCTTATAAGCGCCGATGCAATCACGCATGGAACAAGTTATCAGGCCCATGGCGGACCCTGTGCCTACTAGGCTAGGACACACGCTGACTCGAGGTGACTGAAATGCTAATCATTTCTGCAGAACATACTAACGTACATGTCCTGTGAATATGAGCGTCCTGTCTCTAGTCGTTCAAGGTGTTCTGTTTTTTGCTGAACATGAGTGTATAATTTCGGTATTTGTGTTAGCGATTTAGGACATTCGTAGGAAACCTAAATGGGGGTGTCCAGATCGGGATTTGAACCCTGCTTTTCGTGAACCGTGACTGTTTTAAGCGCTGCGCCATCACCAGTTATTAAACTTCGAATTACTGAAGCTGATTTTCCCTTACAATAAACCGTGACAGTAATATGGATTGTGGGAGTCGTGTGAATCTTCAACATGCTTTACGAAAAAGTTAACTATGACACGATCATTATTTTTCTCTTATATGGCACATACTGTCAGATTTTCGACATAAAAGAGATCCGCTGTGTGAAAGCCTGCTTTGTTTGAAATAGTTTTCATTACATTGTCTAAGAATCGTGTGAAATACAAGCCCTTGTAGTGACTAATGAAGCCAAGACACGGTGATAGCTGACTGTAATTTAGTATACCGCCATTTGGAACCTTTAGAGAAGCGAGCTTGCTTTTGTGTAAATGGAAGGGGCCGGGTAGTTAATGGCGTAATAAGAAACATCTGTTGCGCAGGCCAAAATGTGCCTGTAATTAGCAGCCACAGCAAAGAAGGAGTAGCTGTGCTAGAGCTATTGGCTCGACCCCAGTGGAAACGAATGGAGCTAATTTAAATCTTAGCTTACTGCAATTATTTAAAAGGTTTAATTATAAACAACTACTGCTGATATAGAACGTCTAATCACGAAAATCAACACAGAACTGATCTATCAAAATATGCATAAATTAGTATGCTAAGCGAGCGTGGTAAAAAGGTGATAACACACATTTAATGGAAGGACGCTCCATTGTCTATATGTAGCCATGAACAGCAAAAATAACAAGGCAAAATGAAGCAGCCAGGTGGAAAGCATTTAGTACAATGGGGCGCAAAAGTAACTTTCGTATGATGTGTCACTGCCAAGTAACTTAGCTCAATGAAACTTAGACAATGCATAGAAAGAACTGCTGTAGTATAGTACAGAAGGTAAGTAAAAGAACTATGCAATACGAACGGAAATGGCACTTGGAAGTCACCGTGAATCATGACGGTCCCTTACATTACAAAACGACGGATACGGTTCTTTGTTGTGTGACCGTCACGGACGACAATGTGTGGTCTGCAGCGTGTTCCTATGTTAGTTACAAAGTTGGTCAGGAGTTCTTGTCATAGGGCGTTCCATTCCCCCACCAGCGAGGTTGGCAACTGCTGGATGGTCGTTGTTGCATGTGGACGTGCCCACGTCTCCCCAACGCATCCAGTACACGCTCGATAGGATGCAAGTCCGGTGATACAGGCAGGCAAGTTCATTCGACGAATATCGTCTCGTTCCGATAGCTCCTTCACCTGCTCTGTCCTATGCGGTCGCGCATTCTTATCTGTAGTGGTGAAGTTACGGCCGAATGCACCCCTGAAAAGACGCACATGGGCAAGGAGCATAGTGTCACAACGAAGTTGACCGATCAGTGTACCGCACTGTAAGATTTGGAAGTCAGGGCGCTAATGCGGCATTATTCCTGCCCACACCATAATATCTGGACCACTAAAACGATCATGTTCGACAAAGCTGGACTTACCGTTATATAACGAGAGGTGAGAATACGTAACACACTAGCGAACATGGTCCAACATAATCGTTTCGGTTGTCCAGGTGTTACGGTGTGGGGAGGGATAATGTTGCATGGGCATATTTGACCTCCAAATCTTTGAACACGGTACACTCACCGGTGAACGATATTGTGACACTATACTCCTTCTCAATGAGCGCCTTTTCAAGGGTATATTCGGTCCTGACTTCATCGTTTTTGGATGACAGCGCTCGACCGCATAGAACAGCGCAGGTGGAAGAGCTCTTGGAACCGGAGGATATTCGGCGAATGGACTGGCCTATCCGTTTCCCCGACTTTAATTCCATCGAGCACGTGTGGGGTGGGGGGTGGGGGGGGGGTGACATATTGCAAATCGTCCACATGCACCAACGACCATCCAGCAGTTGTCAAGCTCACTGGTGGAGGGATGGAACACCCTAACAGAAGAACTCCTTACCCATCTTGTGTCCAGCATGGGAGCACGTTGCAGGGCGTGCACTGCGGTTCGTGGTTATCACATACCCTATTAAGAAGTATGTCCTAGCTTTTGTAATATCCAGGTGACCACTATGAATCGCAATAACTTCAGCGTAATTTTTGTCTCTGAATAAAAGTGTTATTTCTTTTCGAGTCGTTACATGTTTCTTTCAGGTACCTTCTTACTATACTGCAGCTGTTTTTTCTGTGTATAAGCCAAGTTTCATTGACTTGTGTCACTTGGCAGTGACACATCACACGAAAGCTACTTTCGACCTCAAGTTTTGCACACCAGTGTACTTGTTTAGCCAGGAATGGAATACTGCGAATATCCTGGATTTCTAAAAGAAATATTCGGTTACTGTAAGAAAAAATAATACCAAAAATCCATAGCGGCACAGATGACAAAACATCAACTGGCTTATTTGAGGATCATGATGATACGAGGACGATCACTTGAGAAAGGCGCAAGGCGCAAAAAAAGCGAAGACAGAGGGGAAATTGAATAGAAGAAGATTCAGCATATGCTGATTTGAGAACACCACAACTGATGCCGATACTGTGCTATCTATGGAACACATATCCGTCTAGCGGCATAAATAAAATCCTTCAAAGGAATTAAAAATACCCTCACCAAAAGCCCAATCAGGTGAAGTGGATATCTAGGACAACGGCGAAACATACTGCTGATACTTAAAACGCATTGGATCCACAGTATCTTGGTACTTTATTTTTTGTATTGCTTATACAGTGAGATGAACATTACGGACTTTAAAGTGAGAAACATTTAGCTCCATTTTGGCTCCATTTTTCATTTCACAGTATTCACGAATAGCTCCCTGTCTTTCTTTGAAGTATTGCACGGTGCAGGGGAGGAAGGATGTGAGAAAGATTAGGGCTTGACGAATCGTCGACGGTTGGCTCATTACAGACAGAGGACAAGCTAGGACTGAGAAAGAATGGGAAAAGATATCGGCTCTGTCCTTTAAAAGCACTATCTTTGTATTTTCCTTAAGCGATTTACAGAAATCACGGAAATCTAAAACTGGATGACTACACGTGGATTTGAACCAACGTCCTCCCGAATAACATGATACGGTGCTGCCCTCCTCCCCAGACATACATTTCGCTTTTTGAGGTTGCAAGTTTGACGTTACCAAAAAGCAACAGAAGTTGTAGCTTGGCTACGCAATAACCATTTCGAATTTCGGCCATAACAATTCTCATTCTGTTCAAATACAACTAAGAGAACGCGAGAAGTCAAAGCGTGTGTACGGATCAGGAACTAACCAGGATAAGTGACAAACAGTTCTCTTACCGCTAGTCATTGATACATTTCTGGCGTTTCTAATGTACACTATCTAATCAAAATATATAAAACTGTACTGTAATACCACCTCCTCCGTACTTCACTGTTGGCGCTACAAATGATGACAGGTAACATTCTCCAGGCATCCGATCAACTCAGATTCTTTCATCGGACTGCCACAGAGCAGAGCGTGATTCATCATTCCAAATAACTCATTTCCAGCCTTCCACTGTCTAGTGACGTCGCTCTTTACGATTCAGTACCGTCTACTCTATACAAATGTGTGGCTCATGGGAAGCTGCGTGATCGTTGTAGCCCATTCTTTTGAACTCTCTACGCACAGTCATTGTGCTAGCTGGACTGCTGGTAACACTTAAGAAGTCACGAGTGATTCCTTCCGCTCATTTCAAACGGTTTTTGAAACCACCCTCAGCAAAGTTCGACAGTCCCTGTACGGTAGTACGCGAGGTCTTCCTGCTCTAGGTTTAGGTGTGGTTATTTCTTCGATTTTCCATTTTACAAACACATCAACAGTCGACTTGGGCAGCGTTAGAAGAATTGAAATGTCCCTAATGGATTTTTTTATTCAGGTGATACCCAATGACGAGTCTACGTTCGAAGTCACTGAGCTCTCCTAATCGACCAATTCCTTTGTTACTGCTTCCTCTACTGACAACACAATACTCCCCACCTCCTTTTATATCGGTGGTCAATTTCGCATTACAAAAGGGTGTCTGGATGCTTTTGATCAGATAGTGTATACTGTGAAACAAGGACACAGAGGGTTGCCTCCTGCGTGGGGCAGATAAGGTTAACAGAAATGCGGCTTGCAGCGAATGGAAAGATTTCTGTCGTGAAGGCAAAGCAACAAATGTGCTGCTTGCCACTGTATGCATATCCATCGCGAATACAGCAAACTGTCATCATCTTGGCCAGAACTGCACGGCTCCTGCCGTATTAGGAGGCAATCAGTAGAAATACCTTCCGTAACCAACCCCGAAGACCAATGATCGTAGCAAGATTCTGCACTCGCGTATGTACTACATATGTGCAGAGCGCTGGTAAAAATCGTTCCAGCTGTTTGTGATGATACTCTGTTGTTGCGTATTCATTATCTTTGATGGGATGGTTAGTGTGACAATTTAACAAACCTACTATCATGGTCTCGCGAACAATGTAACAAGGATTGTCGATGCAGTAACTTCGTGGTCCTTCGCGATTATTAATCCACGGATTGATAAGAGAAAGAAATCAATTTCAAGCAGTGCTATGTGAAATTTTAAATTTCTTTGTTCTAAATCGCTCCAAACAACGGAAGTATGTGGCTATGAACCAAAGCAATGTGAGGAGTCCTCACGCTGTCAGTGAAAGATAGTGTTTTTAGGTAAAAAAATGCACATTTGCTTCGACGTAGACCCTTTTTACTTCTCTGGACTATGAGTAAACTTTTTCTGGTAAATAGACTCCATTCCTCTTGTAGGTTTCTGGACGTTTTACAAAATATTCATACCCATTTCCGTCCCATTCAGATAATTTCTTCGCGGTGCGTCGTTTTTTTATGTCTTAAACTTAGAGTATGTTGTTGCTTGTAGTTGACTGAAAGATTTGCATGCTGTTCACCAGGTACTTTTCAACGTAATTAATAAGACAGATCCCTTTGGTGCTGTGGAAAAGACTGATCATAAACATTTCTGAAGATGAAACAGATTTTGCCTCTTTTTGTGAAACATTTTCGGCTCCTTCCCACTGCCCTGACCGCTCTTTGGTTTCTGATGCAACACTTGGTCGCATTTACCTTCATCCAGCGTTAATCAAAATGGTTCAAATGGCTCTGAACACTATGGGACTTAACTTCTGTGGTCATCAGTCCCCTAGAACTTAGAACTACTTAAACCTAACTAGCCTAAGGACATCACACACATCCATACCCGAGGCAGGATTCGAACCTGCGATCGTAGCAGTCCCGTGGTTCCGGACTGAAGCGCCTAGAACCGCACGGCCACCGCGGCCGGCACAGCGTTAATCAAAATACAGTACTTATATTGGACCAAACTTTCGCATTGTCAATTCTTCACGTTAAATCTACAACACTCTTTCTTCTGATATCCCCATGCTATCAACTACTTAATATGCCTCCAATTGCAGATTATACAATTCCTCGATATTGCCGTCTGTGGTTGCACCTTTCAGGCCGTTTCTCACATGTATCACCTTGCGGAGAAGTACGGCCACGTTAAAATTCAACTGCTGAAACTAAATAAGCGGACTTCATGTATACTGTCATTAAGTTTGGATGAATTTACATTGGCGAGAAACTACCCAAAATAAATAATTTTACGAGACACAGTTTTTCAGTTTTTCCATTTCAACGAAACTTACACAAAAAGACTAATAAAGAAATTGTTTGCTCGAAACTTTTCCGTAGAACCAGTTGACACTTCATTTATTATTGGTCAGCATGTTCGAGTATAATAAAGAAGAAATTGATATTTACCCCATCATTGTGTTAGACCGAGAACTAGTCATCTTGTCTAGACATAGATGTGAATGTGGAAGCAAATTGCTCTACTTTGCCCATTGTAGAGTCGCTGAAGTTCGTAGGAAACGTGTAAGAAAGAAGACAACAGCTCTGCTTGCTAACAGTGAGAAGCTCACCGCCGGCTGTGTCGCGAAGCCATCAATTAACGGAAGCAAGTGGCGCGGGCCGAGCATGACTCACTGCCAGCTGCACGTGTAACTTCGTCTGGCCACTAGCAGAACAGAAACAACTTCCTCCTGTTTTTCCTTTCACACACACAATATCTACCTACATCGCTAAACGAGCCCCGGAGTTTACAACACCGTAGCGAGTGGAAAGCTTTTCAGGGCACTTTCTGTTCATATTAACCCTTGTCATTAGATTAAGGATTCTCTCCTTTTCTCACGCTCACGTGTATGGTGATCAAGAAAAGACGGAAGTTAAGGCAAAATGACTAGACTCACAATTACAAACTCACGCCATCGTTGACAACAAGAGTGGCAGGCAGGACGAGTGTCTCCGATATGATATACACGAGTTCAACAACTGGATTCATGCCCGTTAGGCAGCCGACGGTTATATCACTTATCAAGCTTCAAAGGTACCACATATCCCTGGGCCGTTACCATATCCACACCTCATTCCCAATACATCTACCTCCTCCTGCTATAAAGTACCCAACAAGCATTTACATTGCTAGTTTAAAACTCTTTCTGGGTGGGAAACTGCGATGGTCATCACCTTTCCAAAACCCAACAAAAACCCACTCCTCCCTGAAAGTTTTAGACCTGTCTCCTTATCGACAGGCCTCAGAAAAATCTCTGAACTGATAATCCTCACTCCGTTGCGCCATTTCCTCACAGAGAACGTCTTGATGACTACACAGTTTGGTTTCCGAGCTGAGCTTTCCACTATCGAACAGTCAGTGTGCTTGGTGGAACACATCTATCTGCCCACGGCAAAGAGAGAATCGAGAGTAGAATAATGCCTGGATATACAGGCTGTTTAACAATTCATGTTACACTCTTCTAGAGGTTGTAGAAGAAATTTAGTAGATCAGGTTTTATATAGGAGCCCATGTTCGAAACATGATCCAACGACACTCTAGAGCGTTAAAGTCTATAGGCGCTGGCGCCTGAAAATGCATGTATACAGAGTGATTCCGCGATGATGTTACAAACTTTGTAGGATGATGGAGAAGTATAAACGTATCAGTTTAAGGTAAGGGTTCCTGTACTGGAAACGAACGAGTCTAAAATTATAAGCTGAACCGTTCTGATAGCTCTGACAATGGAATACATGAACTGCTACTCTTGTTGCTCGGATTTAGGGTACGCAACTTTCAGAGGTGGTAGAGTGGACGAAAACAAAGAAAAAATTTCCAGTAAACATGAGCTCTAAAATTCATTCCTGAGGAATTATAAGCACTTCCTCACCTTCACTGGGGTCACATCTCATACTGAGCGCATTAACCATTTGTCAGAATGTGTGTGCAAATCCGTTAAGTTTAAAAAAAGAAGAACATTTTTGTCTACCTTTATACATGTTGCAGTTGGTTACTTTCTGTATTCTTTACATTGTTTCCACTTTACTTTCATCAGTTTATACTGTTTTGTGGCAAAATAAACGCAACCCTGAAAAATGTTCGTTAGTTGCTTTAATTTTGGACACCAGTGTATAATGAACATAGTTCTGGTAGAGCACTTTCACCTATATTAGTGGTTAGCACACTAGTCTCGCATTTGGGAGGACGACGGTTGAAACCCCCGTCCGGCCATCTGGATTTAGGTTTTCCGCAATTTCCCTAAATCGCTCTGGGCAAATGCCGGGATGGTTCCTTTGAAAGAACACTGCTGATTTCCTTCTCCTTCCATGACACCATCCGAGCTTGTGCTCCGTCTCTAATGACCTCGGTGTCGACGGGACGTTAAACCCAGTCTTCCTTCCTTCCTTCAACTATATTGTCACTGCTAAATGCATCAATAAAATCCTTTCGTTGTTTTCATTTTATAAATATGTATTTCTTTGTGTTGAATAACACCGGAAGAAAGGAGAATTTCTAGCAAGGCACGATAAACAGGGAATTCACTGTCACCAAAAGCATAGGCAAGTAGGCAAAAAGATGCGAATTGCTTGTTCAAGGGACAAATGATATTTAGTACTGTTGCATCTCGAGTAATTTCGCAGTACAGCAACAACTCCTAGACGACTTTTCCTCTACCATCTGTCACCGACTCAACTTCTCCTCGACCCTGTGTTACTACAATACTAGAAACACCCTGTAGACATTAAGAAAATCCACAGATAAATTAAAGTATGCAGGCGTACTGCAGTTCTTAACCGAAACAAAGTTGTATCATTAACTCCAAAATAATGCACTTAAACCTCGCAATACCGAGATGTGGGAGGATACTTTTTAAATGGCTCTAAGCACTATGGGACATAACATCTGAGGTCATCAGTCCCCTAGACTGAAAACTACTTAAACCTAACCAATCTAAGAACATCACACACATCCATGCCCGAGGCAGGATTGGAACCTGCGACCGTAGCAGCAACGCGGTTCCAAACTGAAGCGCCTAGAACTCCTCGGCCACAACGGGATACTTTTTAAAATTTTGAACAAAAATGTTTATTGTTTTTAGGGAACTCTTCTACCAGTTTCCATAGATCTTTTTAATTTTTCAGTTAAACATAATCATTAAATGTAAGTCTCAGTAGTGGATGTCACTTTCCCCATTATTTATTTATTTAGTCGCAGGGCTAGGGACACCTTCGAGCAGACCGTTCGCCGGGTGCCGGTGTTTCAATTTGACGCCACTTCGACGACCTGTAGTCGATGAGGATGAAAGGATGATGGTGAAGGCAACACAACACCCAGTCTCTGGGCGGGGAAAATTCTCCAACCCAGCCGGGAGTCGAACCCGGGCCCAGAGGATTAACAGTCCGTCACACTGACCATTCAGCTACCGGAAGCAGACAATTTCCCCACTGAATATCGCATTCAATATGTTTAAGGCTCAGGGCCTTTCTTAGACAAGAATTTTTTTTAAATGTATGTTAAGAGTAAAAGTCAACAACAATGAACGAAATTTGCATTTTTAAAGTTTGTTTGTGTTAGTCATAAATTTGATATTACACATTAATGAAAGTGCGTTGATATTGCTAAGAATGTACTAAAAGGTATTTTCAGGTTCTGGACACTACTTACATATCAATACCTCATTAAAAACTATGTTGTTAACATAATTCAACAACATTAACGAGTTTGGTTTTTTTAAAAATTTTTTGGGATGAACATAAAATACCCTTCCTCCCCTCCCTCGTTAGTAAAACGCGTTATGGAAAATGCCTTGGTATTGTTAAGATTAATAGATGACAGTACAACAGAAAGTAAAAATTTGTCTAAGACACTCATCATTACTGACGTTAATCAGTTGTCGTTTCCGTGCCACATGGTACTAAAATATATTGACGGAAGTGGAAAGTATTACACGAGAAAGACCAATTACATGATCAAACTTTGAATGATCAGACTTTCATTCATTTCGGACTTGACGTCCATCATCACCGTCCGTATGAGGTGTGACTTCCACAGGGACCAATACACTCTTGTTTTCGTTGTAGCATGGAAGCAAAAAAAGCGTCCGAATGTCATTTTGAGGAATTTCTTGCTATGCATGAAATATATGCTGTGTCATTTCATGAAGATTGCTGACTGAAGGCTGATATGAAAGTATACGTCTTCTCATCGCATTCCCTTATAGGCTCCGTGTGTGACAAACAACAGAATCGGGAAGGGCAGTGGAGTACGCGAATATTCCTCAAGGCTTTTGTGGTGTGAACTGCGATATGAGGTTGCATTATCCTAATGGAATGTGCCGTTTAGAACCCTGGTCATGTAAGCTATGGTAATAGGGTTTACCATTATTGCCACATACCTGCGTGCATTCGGAATTCTCCACACAATCACTGATTTCTGCGGCCTTTCAGCAGGTCGTCTACGGACACGTTAGCCTGGATATGATCCCGCAGACGGAAACGATAACTCATTGCTAAAGACCACAGAATGCTATTCACTCTCCCAGTTGACTCTGTCTCTACACCATGCAAGTCTCTGTCCTCCCGTCATCTGTTATGGTGTCACACTGCATTTTACTAACGCCCGGCATTCAACTGTTGTCAGCTGTCTATTCGTCAGAGACAGCTGAACAATCCTACTTTCTTCTCCCCCTTGTCATACTGTTGTCCTAAATTCATCTCGTCACCAATCGGTCTACAGTGCTGTGTCATTTAATGAACATTGCTGGTTGAATGCTAGTATGAAAGAGTACGTTTTCTCATCGCAAACTTTGATAGGCTCTGTGAGTGACAAATAACAGAGTTGGGAAAGCCAGTGGAGTACCCGAACATTTCTCAAGACGTTTGTGGCGTGAACTGCAGTATGGGGCCTGCTTTATCCAACTGGAATACTCCAGTTAGTACCCTGGTCACATGAGCTATGATAGTACAGCTAACTGTTCGTTCTATCTGTCGGTATAATGCTCCCAAGTCCCTCATGCCAATAATTTGACGTATCTCAAAGTCCAGAGTCTCATATTCCTCTGGGCATGCTGTGCTGTAATATCCGCCTAAAGTTCCAGTGACTTTCGGTTGATCCAGTACCCATCATGTACTCATCCCATGTTTCATATATGGAAATGCCTTTTTCTGTACCGAAAATAAATTCAAATATGGATAAATGTTTAATGGACATATCTGACAGATTTTGAAATATTCGAGTTAGTTTGGTAGCGTGTGGTTCATGGTCTAACACTTCCTGTTTATTTAAATGTAATTGGGTAATCTGTAGAACGTTGTGAATATCGTTATGAAAACGGTTATGTAGACTGAAGGAAGATACTGCGAGTCTTTTTTATGAGAACTATTGGTACTGAGATGCCTGAGCATCGCAATTTTGGGACCATTTTCGTATACACGAAGAATAAATGAGTTAAAGTCGGGATAAATGCAAGATGACGTCTCACGATAAAGGAAAGAACTTTCTATGAACGAAGTAGACAAATCAATGGGAGAAATCGAGTTTAAAGAATTCATCGCTCTGCTGTGGAAAAACTGATTAAAAAGCGGCAGCAGCACAAAGGATCGCAACTCTTACTTCCTTGTCACAGAATAAGGAATTAATCGAAACCAGATCAGAAAGTTAAGCAAATAGTTTCGAAGATGGTAGCAACTCGTTCTCGCTGTATCTTTTGTGTCATCTGAAATAAGTATGGAACTGTTATTCTGGCTAGCGACAGAGAAAACAATAGAAATGAAGTACCATACTTAAGAAACAGAGTTTCGTTAGCAGGACGCGTATTTGTAAAATTGGAAGCAAAATGCAGTGAATGAATGGAAGAGTCATTTTCACCAATTTTAAGAAATATGGTAGTGAGAAGCATTACAGGTCTGACTTTATGGTTATGAAAGGGAGACAGCTATAGAAATGAGCCACTGAAATCGCAGATCTGTGAGTGAGACATAACAACTTCTGTCGCGCATTTTGGAGCTCTGGGAACCCAGGGAAGTACCTTCTGTTGACTCCTTTTAGCTTAGTTCTTAATATTTATCTCATGTTTATTTCGTTCTGATAATGGTTTTCAAAGGTCAGTTCCTGCGTGTTTACTGATCTTCGGCGTTTTCTCTTACCTATTGCACCCCTATTTAGCAGATTTATCTCAACAACGGTATCTGGTTTCCGTAGCGTATGATCCAACCACCTCCTTTTTCTCTTCTTTATGGACAATCAGGCAGTTCTTTATTAAATAATCTCCCAGCTATCTTAATACGAAATCTCATTTATTCATCTAGCATTAATGATCTGTCAAAAGCATGTTGTGACACATCGGCTGATAGTAAGTGATGAATTCCTCGTCTGTAATGACCTTCTCATTTACTAGATATGTGTCAAATTCAAGATTTGTTAGCCATATGTATAGCGGAGTGTGTTCTTTTTTTTTTCAGTAAGATGGAAATTACAGAACATTGCATCCACCATTGCTCGAATGAAATGAATACCGAAATTTGTTAGAATCTTGTTACTTGAATTCCTAAACGTTTCTCGGGGATATTCGAAGCTGTTTGACCTGCAGACGCTGAAACTTAGGTTTTGTTTATATTGATAATTTTATTTCCTTATTTCTTTTCAATCCGTACATTGCATTCTCCTGTGGTGAGGCAAACAATGACACGGGCTTTTTTCCATATGTGAAAAAGTTCACTTTAAATACATTACTTACTTGAAACTTCAGTCATACTTATATTGGATGAATTCATCATGTACATTACGAATTGTCCGCATTTATTGCTTTGATACTACTTACAGTAACGCTGTCTGATCAAGTTTCATTTTATCCATTCGGTATAGTAACGTAGCAACCGAACAATCATCACGACAAAAATTTATGAATCCAAGAAGAAAATAAACTGATACTAATTTTCCTATTCTGTTTATACGGTGTCTAGGATGTAGGACGCTTTCGTGTATCATAGAACCTGGCAGCAGTTTTTGTGCGACGCTGTTGCCGTAGGTATGTTTCTCGTTTCTCGTAAGGTAGGACATGTACGCCATCTGTTTGAGAAGTGACTAACTACGCACGCTTTGCCTGCGAACTACAAGGGTTCCCACAAAGCGACAAAAACCCAACTTTGGAAGCGCATGGAATGCAGAATACGTCGCGATGAATGTATACAAACAAACCATCGTCTCTTTAATTCTTTTCCCGTACTAAACGGTTGTGGTAACCCAAAACACAAAAGATTAAGAGGCAGATTACGGTTTAGCCTACCACTGACAACAAGATAGTAAAAACTGGGAAAGTATGGAGAAAAAAAAATTGACCGCGTATTTTCAAAAGCAGTCATCTGAGCAATTGCTTTAAGCTATGTAACAGGGTGAATAAATACTCTACTGACTAAAATCCAATTCAGAGTGAAATTCATCCTTCATATGACGAACACATGGAAACAGATTTAAAATTTGAAATCTGTCCATAAAATCACTACCAAAATGTGGTAATGTGAGACGCCACGAGTGAGAGCTGCCGCACACAATGAAATCAGATTAAAAGTCTGTTTGGTTTATTATTGAAGTATTAACTTTACAGCTGTATGGATCCGATCGATTGCCCATGCAGTCACCACAGCAAAGGACGAATGAGACTATACATCAGTCATCGAAATATTATGTATAAAAGATGGAATCGTCAACTGAACAGGACAACTTTCCTATCCAGAAAGTAGTGGTATCTGGGAGCAATGGTCGTCATCGCAGATGACAACCAGTGGCACAAGGAGGTACCTGCTGCCGACAGTGGTGAACTAGCAGTTAAGAAGATAAGAAGTACATTTTGATGTTAACTGTGCGTGCATGCGTGTGCGTGCGCGTGCACGAGCACGTAGGTGTGTGTGTGTGTGAGTGAGTGTGTGTGTGTGTGTGTGTGTGTGTGTGAGAGAGAGAGAGAGAGAGAGAGAGAGAGAGAGGGAGGGAGAGAGAGAGAGAGAGAGAGATAATATAGATGAGTTCTTGTGTTTGGAAGTGAGAATCAGGCTCCATAAGTCGAAAGGTAAACGTGGAACATGGGCTTCAGAATGCATAGATTGAAATGGTTTTATATGAAATTAAATCAGTTAACAATCTCTCCAAGACGAACCAAACTCAAATATCACTACTTTGGTATGGTGGTAAGCGATCAGATTTAACCGTCTGCTTCACTCTCCATATTTACTTTTGCAGTCTGACCCGTCCTTCATGTTTTCGGATATGACAGCATTATTTGTGTTTTTTTTTTTCCTTTAATACGTTTGCTACTAAGCAACTTCATTCCAAAACGGCCCCTGTCAACGACATAGATTTTTAAAAAATCTAGTTACACTTCTGGCTTTTGTCAGTTTCAATATTTAGTCCATAGACAACATTTTTACGTAGGTATCGAGTGCAACAAAAAGTCTTACACGTGGAACACATTTTTAAAACTGTAATAATTGCAAAACTTACACGATATCATTGTGAATGCCTCTTTATTCACCTTTACGAAGAACTATAAGCTGTCCACCTTTCGTTGCCAAATCTTGCTTTGTATCCTGTGTTTTCTGTTTCCCTATATTATACTAATTTTCTTCTCGGATGAAGCTGAAGCAAAACTATAATAAAATCAGTCACTATAATTTGCTTTTTATTACATTTACGTTAGCGAAGTGAAGTAAAAGTATAAGATCTAAAACAAGAAAGGATTACATATTATTAATTTATAATTCATTAGTTAGAAAGTAGCCTCCGTATCTTCTTAAGTTGAATTTCATATACCTAAGTACCGTATGATACGCATCGAGGTTAACTGACAGGTGCTGAAGATACAGGCTACAAGGTAGACAGGGAACAGCAACTTTCAGTTAACACGTTCCCTTATGTGGGCCTCAGTATGCCTGAATATCTCGCTGCTAGTCTTGGAACGAGCAACTTGCCTCTAGAGCATTCCGCTTTGTTCCGTAATCACGTCAGCAGCTGAGATAAGCAAGTCAGATGCCTCTGTTTGCTGCGTAATGTGTCAGCGTCACTGGGTGTTGCCTAGTTTTTCACAGGTAGTAATGATTATCAGAAACCAGCAATGGTTCCTTACGGCTAGTTCTCTTTTTCTTGTTAATACATTTCTTAATAGACGTGGGAGTCTTACAGACCGACCAAGCTAGGTGGCACAGTTGTTAAGATACTGGACTTGAATTTGGGAGGAGTGAGGTTCAGATTCTTTTGGTAACCATGATTTAGGTTTTTTGATTTTTATATACTTCTGGAGGTGGAATAGTTTCTTACACAGGCAATGGCCACTTCCTTACCAGTAAACTTTTTAAATTCAGGAAGTGCTACGTGTCTAATAACTTCAATGTCGACAACATTGTAGCCGGGTAACTTGAGCATTTCTCGGCCTCGCACAGATACCGGTTTGATACGCGTGAAGAGACAGGATGATACGACATCTCTTAAGACATCACGGAATAGCCTCCATGGTGCTACAGGGAGCTGTAGAGGGTAAAATCTGCTGAGGAAGACAGAGATAGGGCTGCAGTCAGAAGATTGATGACTGAAAAAAAGACGCATGAATTTTTTGTGTTGTTACACGTTGTAGAATAACGTGCCAACGTAATCCTCGGAATATAAGGGCCGATCAAAAAGTTTGCGTTTGAGGGCGTTGCTGCGGCGTATCGATACATGCTACGTGGTGCGGCTCCGGTACAGGTATATAAGCATCGACATGTAGGCAAGAGAATTAGTCTAGCATTTGTGTCTTTCCGTCGTGCGTGCGGTAAATGCGGGAATCTGAACTATGGAGACGTTTTTACCAAATGCATTCAAACAGGACGAACGAGCTGTTGTCCTTTTCTTCGCTGCTGAAGGACAGACACCAATAGACATCCGTCGGAAAATGAAGAATGTGTGTCCGCAGCTCGTGGCCGTGCGGTAGCGTTCTCGCTTCCCACGCCCGGGTTCCCGGGTTCGATTCCCGGCGGGGTCAGGGATTTTCTCTGCCTCGTGATGACTGGGTGTTGTGTGATGTCCTTAGGTTAGGTAGGTTTAAGTAGCTCTAAGTTCTAGGGGACTGATGACCATAGCTGTTAAGTCCCATAGTGCTCAGAGCCATTTTTGAAGAATGTGTAGGGGGCAGCACGCCTGTCGCAAGTCACCATTGTGGGATTGTGCGCCAAGGGGTGCCGCTGCTTCAAGGTAACGCACGTCTCCATATCACAAATGTCGTAAAGCAGATGTTATGTCAATTCAAGGGGGAGAGAGTCGAGCACCCGCCCTGTCCTGATGTCTCCTCCTGCGGTCATCGCGCCTTCGGTCACTTAAAAAGGCGTTGAAGGGTCGACGATGTGCAGCAAGCAGTTACGACTTCTTCACGCAGCACAACACGGTGTTTCACCAAACAAGTATGTATCTTCATCCTGGCGTGTCGGCAGGATAATTGCCTCAATGCTCACGCCGATTTTGCCTGACTGGCATCCCGATTCTGGAATGTACTGCCTTCGAATGGAAACTTTTTGATCGCCGCTCATAATTATGTTTGTGCGGGTTTTTAACGTAGTGTGTTGGATGTCTTATCTTAAATGGACAAACTGGAATATCGCACCGCAATAAAATTGTTCGCTATTGTGGTTTAGGTAGTTTACAGAAAAACAAAAAAATTCAAAATCGATGAAAGTTAAAATGGTCTCTGCTATTTTATCTTCTTGTTTTCAAATGCTCATATTCTTACGAAATTGCACTTAGAATACTGCGACGAGCTGTGCTGCATGGAGTGTCGAGTAGTGGTTAGGTTAGTGTCCCTGGCTGGAGTCCTGTAGGTCGCCAGTTGAAATCCGTTCACCAGCAAATATTTGTTATTTAGTATTCATAATTTTACAAGGTTTTCAACATGTAGTATGTATATATTGTTTGCATATTCTGGAATATTCGATGTTTGTATAAACAGCAACTCTCTCCGTGGGGACTGATGACCTTCGCTGTTTAGTCCCCCTTAAACATCCCAACAACCACCACCATCTCTCCGTACAGGAGGCAGTTCTGTTCTGCGTGTGAGTTGGTGTCCGTAATAAACTTGCTTTCAGTGCTGTCACTGACAACCTTGCTTTCGGATTTGGACTTGGGTGTGGTTATGACCTGAGCAGGTAAACTGGTCATGAACAGAAATTGTAGTATAGGTCTTTTTCATGCAGACCGCAGCATTTGTTTGGTAACAAACGGCAGCCTGTTAACATCCTACAGCACTTACTCTCTTTGTTTGTTTTGCCACAAATTTCTACTTTTACGGAAAATAACTTCAGTATGCATGTCTATAGACTGTTGCTTTTATCAGATGTGCATATAGTTTAGTTCAAATGGTTCAAATGGCTCTGAGCACTATGGGACTTAACTTCTGAGGTCATCAGTCCCCTAGAACTTAGAACTACTTAAAGTTAACTAACCTAAGGACATCACACACACATCCATGCCCGAGGCAGGATTCGAACCTGCGACCGTAGCGGTAACGCGGTTCCAAACTGAAGCGCTTAGAACCGCACGGCCACACCGGCCGGCATATAGTTTTGTTCTGCTTTGGTCTGATCACTTAAATGAAACTGAACAACTGCACATTTCTAATTGTATGCCTAAACATCTGTTGTCTAATTTTTCTGTGCAAGTCTTTTGTGATATAAATGCAGTAATATGAACATTAATATTTTTTCTATTACATTCGTATCTTGTTCTTTGTGTTACCAAAGTAACTACCCTCAACACTTTATAGGTGAAAATTCAAGTGACACAGTACAACTCATTTTTGTTGTTGTTGTGGAAATGGTTCATACCTCTGTTCCTGTGGCAAGTAGTTTCGAAGTATCAGTTTCCCCTGATGTGGAAGGAAGATCATGGTTTAGCGCCCCATCGAAATCGAGGTCATTAGTGATGAAGTGTTTTAAGGGTTCCGCGTCTTTTCAAAGTGTGGGTGTCACTGCCAAATGTAGATGTTGGCATGTGGTGGAGTAATGTTGGACGTGGATGGAAACTGTCAGGATGCGCTGTATTAAAACTCAGCTATCATCTTCAAGTATTTTATTATTCCCTGCTACAGTGCCGCATTCCCCTCAGTCTGCACCACAGGACCCGCGATGCCAAGGACACCACTTTGCTGTCTGCAGAACAGCTTGGCACAGAAGGGCTACCTCAGCGACTCGTGCAACGTACTGCAGCATGCATGCCTTGTACAGCTGCAGTGTTTTGATGCCGTCAGGATGTGCCAGCAGCCGACTCAGTGGTCTTCGTCCCCGTTGCCTCAGTGCCGCTCGCTGGGAGCCACAGGTCGGCCCGCTGCGTACTTCGTGGTTAAGATCGCGGCGACAACAAATGCCGTCGATCCGACAGCCAAACCTGCGGCCCACGCCTCGGGCTGCCTCCGGCGTGTGTTGGGAAGCAACAAGACTGTCTGCAGTAGCGAGCCGTCGAGTGGCCTGTCGCTGCCTGGCTACGGACCCCGCGTTGGCCTCAGAGGGTCGAACCAGCGACTCACCGTGGACTGGAAAGCTGGCGCCCCATCTGCTGCTGCGTGTAGCTGGTGGTGTGACATGCCCTGCCACCCAGGAGAGCTCCCACACTTGAATCCCCCTCGTTAGAAAACCGGTACCTATTTATATGCGGCTGTGCGCCTCTGTTTTGCTAACGCGCCCCTCCAAATAATGTACCCATAACACCTATGTTGGGCCAGTGGGCCCCTTCTGGCTGTTAACTTGCGCCGTGCCAACCGCTGCATTTACTCTTTTCTACCTACTTTGCAACTGCTGGTAAGTGTAACTTGCTGTCAACGGGCCCACACCTGGCTGTAACTTGTGCACTCTGAAATATTGCACTGAATCTAACTTTTTCCTATCTTAAACGGTTGTGCCGATACAAAAGGAATCATCCTGGCATTTGCCCGGAACAGTTTTGGGAAATCATAGAAAACCTAAATCTGGATAGTGGGATGTGTATTGAACCGTCGTCCACCCAAATGCGAGTCCAGAGTGTTAACTACTTCGCCACTTCGCTCGGTCCCCTGATGTAAGCATTCGAGTTCTGACACATTACTGAATAGAAAAGAAACGACTTGGACAAGGGTCAGTAGAATATCTCGTATTACTTTACACTGTGTCCAGGTAATATCGGAAATCGTATGCTGATATACCGTAATATGTGCACTGCTACAGTCTATTGTATCTGCCTAGTATAGTGTACAAAGGTGACTTTACTTCTCTGGGAACAGGAGAAAACTGGGGAAAGAGAGATGTGGGATTAGGATGCTAGTATGAAACCTGCCTGGCTCATATTCACTATCGTAAACCGACTGAAGTGATGGGAGCAGAGGTTTTCAAATCCACAGCAGGGTTACTGAGAACTAAGTTTTCCTTTTATTATTAAAAAAAAAGTATGACAGTTACCCAAATAGTTCGTTCTAAAGGACAATAACACGTTTTCTAAATCCATCTCTAATGACTTCTATGTTGACAGGTCGCTAAAATCTAACGCACATAACGGAATTCACTTACATACCACGCAGGACTTAGGCTACCTAAAGCACTGTGGACTTATATTTTGTGAACCACTGCTCGTAAAATACAACGTGTAGCGGAGGACACATTGCCTTGGTAACAGCAGTGAGTGAGCTGTTTCGTTGTTGTGGCAGTAAATCCATAGTTCTTTACTAATTAATTTTCTTATTTAACAAGTTTACAATATTTGGAGGATTCCGAGCAGATTCGAGATACCTTTGCCAGTAACTCAAAAAGCCCAAGTTTTCTGATGATTCAATCACAGAGAGTTATTGCATTTCCTACTATAAATTTAAACTTTTCATTTTTGTATGTAATTTATGTGCGACTTTAATTTGAAGCAGGTGTTTTGAAGACACTTCGATATTTTCGGCGGATCCTGGAGTATATAATTAATGTGTCTTTTCTACATAACAATATATTGTATAAATGTTGTGGAAAGTAGAAGACTTTACTGTTAAAAAATTGTTCCAAAATCTAGTTTGGTTTCTATCAAACTACTTAAACTACTTAAACAGAAATCAACCATTAAAAAACAAGTCCTTGATGAAAAGGGACATTATACATATTTCAATAATTATATATGGGAATCGCCATTACTCACTAAGTTTTATAGTATTCACTCCACGATCTTTTATTGGGCAAAAACCGCACTTTGTTAGTTAAGATGGCAGATAGCACAGTATGTAATAAAGGAGGAAAAATTGTACAAATATTTGCAAACTTTTTTCAGTGTTTATATAGTTCAAGATTTGACTCAAGAACAAAAAGATTTAACAATGACAATATTACCATTCTGAAATTATTGCCGGGTGAGGTGTAAAAAACCGTTCGAGGCATGATGAAAGGATCAGTACACGGAGACCATAATACTTCAGTAGAAATGGTCAAAGCTCGAGAATAGTAACACAGAAGGAAATTCAAAAAGTATTTCCATTGTGTCTGCAGAGGAAGATAATTGGCCATAACTAGAACAATGATCTAATAACTGTACTTGCAAAAAACCGACACACAAAAGACATACAAACTATGACTATAAAAGCTAATAACCTCAACCTAGCAACGTATAAAGTATTCGTTACCCATGGCGTAGAGAAAACATTGAAATTAAAGCGAGTGAAGAAACCAGTGTCTAAAAAGGGAGGAAAAAAATGTACAAACGTCCGAAGAAATACCATAAGAACAGACTAATTTACGTATGCTGAAAAAACCATCCATCCTAATGGAGGGGGAAAGAACATATCGACGCAAGAACGAAATATGGAGCTAGTATTCCACTCAGCTAAAATATTTATAATGAAAAATCACTGTATATTGAAGAAAAAAATCATGGCAAGAAAGCAAAAAAACAAAAAAAAAAAGGTTCAAATGGCTCTGAGCACTATGGGACTTAACTTCTGAGGTCATCAGTCCCCTAGAACTTAGAACTACTTAAACCTACCTAACCTAAGTACATCACACACATCCATGCCCGAGGCAGGATTCGAACCTGCGACCGTAGCAGACCCGCGGTTCCGGACTGAAGCGCCTAGAACCGCACGGCCACCGCGGCCGGCTGCAAGAAAGCACATATACATAATAAACAATAGTTTTAATTCTGATCAAAGAAAATGGATACATCAGTATAAACGAAAGACGAATTGTGAAGAAGATGTTGCGAAATGAAACAACAGCAGACACATTTAAATTAGGACGTAACTCAGAATTATATAACATTTACATAAATTGCTTGCGTGCCTCAGCGATACAGATAGCCGTACCGTAGGTACAACCACAACGGAGGGGTATCTGTTGAGAGGCCAGACAAACGTGTGGTTCCTGAAGAGGGGCAGCAGCCTTTTCAGTAGTTGCAGGGGCAACAGTTTGGATGACTGACTGATCTGGCCTTGCAACACTAACCAAAACGGCCTTGCTGTGCTGGTACTGGGAAAGGTTGAAAGCAAGGGGAAACTACAGCCGTAATTTTTCCCGAGGGCATGTAGCTTTACTGTATGGTTAAATGATGTTGGCGTCCTCTTGGGTAAAATATTCCAGAGGTAAAATAGTCCCCCATTCGGATCTCCGGGCGCGGACTACTCAAGAGGACGTCGTTATCAGGAGAAAGAAAACTGGCGTTCTACGGATCGGAACGTGGAATGTCAGATCCCTTAATCGGGCAGGTAGGTTAGAAGATTTAAAAAGGGAAATGGATAGGTTGAAGTTAGATATAGTGGGAATTAGTGAAGTTCGGTGGCAGGAGGAACAAGACTTTTGGTCAGGTGAATATAGGGTTATAAATACAAAATCAATTAGGGGTAATGCAGGAGTAGGTTTAATAATGAATAAAAAAATAGGAGTGCGGGTAAGCTACTACCAACAGCATAGTGAACGCATTATTGTGGCCAAGATAGAGACGAAGCCCATGCCTACTACAGTAGTACAAGTTTATATGCCAACTAGCTCTGCAGATGATGAAGAAATTGATGAAATGTATGATGAGATAAAAGAAATTATTCAGGTAGTGAAGGGAGACGAAAATTTAACAGTCATGGGTGACTGGAATTCGAGAGTAGGAAATGGGAGTGAAGGAAATATAGTGGGTGAATGTGGATTGAGGGAGAGAAATGAAAGAGCAAGCGGTCTGGTAGAATTTTGCACAGAGCATAACTTAATCATAGCTAACATTTGGTTCAAGAATCATAAAAGAAGGTTGTATACATGGAAGAATCCTGGAGATGCTAGAAGGTATCAGATAGATTATATAATGGCAAGACAGAGATTTAGGAACCAGGTTTTAAATTGTAAGACATTTCCAGGTGCAGATGTGGACTCTGACCACAATCTATTGGTTATGAACTGTAGATTAAAACAGAAGAAACTGCAAAAAGGTGGGAAGTTAAGGAGATGGGACCTGGATAAACTGACTAAACCAGAGGTTGTACAGAGTTTCAGGGAGAGCATAAAGGAACAATTGACAGGAATGGGGGAAAGAAATACAGTAGAAGAAGAATGGGTAGCTCTGAGGGATGAAGTAGTGAAGGCAGCAGAGGATCAAGTAGGTAAAAAGACGAGGGCTAGTAGAAATCCTTGGGTAACAGAAGAAATATTGAATTTAATTGATGAAAGGAGAAAATATAAAAATGCAGTAAATGAAGCAGGCAAAAAGGAATACAAACGTCTCAAAAATGAGATCTCCAGGAAGTGCAAAATGGCTAAGTAGGCATGGCTAGAGGACAAATGTAAGGATGTAGAGGCTTATCTCACTAGGGGTAAGATAGATACTGCCTACAGGAAAATTAAAGAGACCTTTGGAGAAAAGAGAGCCACTTGTATGAATATCAAGAGCTCAGATGGAAACCCAGTTCTAAGCAAAGAGGGGAAAGCGGAAAGGTGGAAGGAGTATATAGAGGGTCTATGCAAGGGCGATGTACTTGAGGACAATATTATGGAAATGGAAGAGGATGTAGATGAAGATGAATTGGGAGATACCATACTGCGTGAAGAGTTTGACAGAGCGCTGAAAGACCTGAGTCGAAACAAGGCCCCGGGAGTAGACAGCATTCCATTGGAACTACTGACGGCCTTGGGAGAGCCAGTCCTGAAAAAACTCTACCATCTGGTGAGCAATATGTATGAGACAGGCGAAATATCCTCAGACTTCAAAAAGAATATAATAATTCCAATCCCAAACAAAGCAGGTGTTGACAGATGTGAAAATTACCGAACTATCAGTTTAAAAAGTCACACCTGCAAAATACTGACGCGAATTCTTTACAGACGAATGGAAAAACTGGTAGAAGCCGACCTCGGCGAAGATCAGTTTGGACTCCGCAGAAATGTTGGAACACGTGAGGCAATACTGACCCTACGACTTATCTTAGAAAATAGATTAAGGAAAGGCAAACCTACAATTCTAGCATTTGTAGACTTAGAGAAAGCTTTTGACAATGTTGACTGGAATACTCTCCTTCAAATTATAAAGGTGGCAGGGGTAAAATACACGAAGTGAAAGGCTATTTACAGTATGTACAGAAACCAGATGGCAGTTATAAGAGTCGAGGGGCATGAAAGGGAAGCAGCGGTTGGGAAAGGAGTGAGACAGCAGCCTGTCTCCGATGTTATTCAATCTGTATATTGAACAAGCAGTAAAGGAAACAAAATAAAAATTCGGAGTAGGTATTAAAGACCATGGAGAAGAAATAAAAACGTTGAGGTTCGCCGATGACATTGTAATTCTGTCAGAGACAGCAAAGGACTTGGAAGAGCAGTTTAACGGAACGGACAGTGTCTTGAAAGGAGGATATAAGATGAACACCAACAAAAGCAAAACGAGGATAATGGAATGTAGTCGAATTAAGTCGGGTGATGCTGAGGGAATTAGATTAGGAAATGAGACACTTAAAGTAGTAAAGGAGTTTTGCTATTTGGGGGGCAAAATAACTGATGAGGGTCAAAGTAGAGAGGATATAAAATGTAGACTGGCAATGGCAAGGAAAGCGTTTCTGAACAAGAGAAATTTGTTAACATCGAGTATAGATTTAAGCGTCAGGAAGTCGTTTCTAAAAGTATTTGTATGGAGCATAGCCATGTGTGGAAGTGAAACATGGACGATAAATAGTTTGGACAAGAAGAGAATAGAAGCTTTCGAAATGTGGTGCTACAGAAGAATGCTGAAGATTAGATGGGTAGATCACATAACTAATGAGGCGGTATTGAATAGAATTGGGGAGAAGAGGAATTTGTGGCACAACTTGACAAGAAGAAGGGACCGGTTGGTGGGGCATGTCTTGAGGCATCAAGGGATCACAAATTTAGCATTGGAGGGCAGCGTGGAGGGTAAAAATCGTAGAGGGAGACCAAGAGATGAATACACTAAGCAGATTCAGAAGGATGTAGGTTGCAGTAAGTACTGGGAGATGAAGAAGGCTGCACAGGATAGAGCAGCATGGAGAGCTGCATTAAACCAGTCTGAGGACTGAAGACAACAACAACAACAATACATAAATTGTAGATGAACTTAGGACGAAAAGTCTAATGTACCACAGGAACATCTAAAGAAGTCCCAGACGACTGAAAAAAAATTGTAAAATTTGGAAAATTGAAAAGCCAAGCTCTTTTTGTTTTGGAACCTGAATGCAAATCTAGAAGAAATTATCACCAATAAGTAAACATTTGGGAGCAGAACAAATTATAGAAGCAAAATTTAGAAAGAATTAGGACAGAAAATGGAAGGCAGAGAAGAGGAAACACAAAAACGAACAGATGAAAGGAAATAGAGAAAGCATGACGCTGATTTAGCAGCCTAGGTGTGGTCCAAGACCAAAGGAACACGTTGACTGTAGAAATAGATACAGCATCTGTAAGAAGTGAAAACTTTTATAGAACGAAGCAACGAGTGTCACTGCTGTGTCTTACATTCATAGATTTTAAGGATGTTCTTGAATCTGTGTCAACACACCTTGAGAATCAAGGTTTTGATTTACTAGTTCTGGGTATACTGAAGAGATAAACGTTTATTCTGCATGTTCCATTAGACGTCATCAGGATAATGCGAAATTCATTATGTAAAGAGCAGTGAAACATGGAGATTACGTATCAGCTTAACTATTCTTAGCGCTCCCAGGGGTTCAATTGGGTTCGGATTGGGGCTCTGGACAGGCCAGTCCATTTTAGGAATGTTATTGTCCAAAAGCCATTGCCTCACGGATGCTGCAAAGGGTGCAATGTCATGCTAGAGCAAGCTCTCTTACCAGAGCTAGCGAACAAGGAGTACGAGATAATGGAACTTATATAAACTATCTCGGTTTAGCTGATGACATTGTTCTGTTTGCTACAACGCAGATGAAATTAAACTAATCGAAGAACTTACTCGAGCATATTTGGAAACGGACCTTAAAAATGAATTACAATAGAGTAAAATTATGTGAAATCGTTAGATCGAAAAGAAAACTGAACAATTTAACAATGACTTCTTACACTCAGTGGACGAGCATTCGTATTTTGACAGTCAAAGATATAGACTGGACGGACGAAAGCAGAAATAGCCGAGGAGTAAAGATGGTTTGGAGTGCTTTTGGTAAATTAAATTGGGTTTTCAAAAGTGAACTTTAAATGTGTCTGAGGGGCGAAGTTTACAATAAATGATTATGACTTATAGCACTGAAACAGGAGCTTTTAGTGTGAAAACCACCCATTAACAGCTCACCAAACAATGGAGATATGCAAATGAGTAAAATCACGAGGAGAGACAAGATAACAAAAAGTGGAAGGCGGAACAGACTGGACGTAATTATGACTGTACTGAACGTGTCTCACGTAGACAGATGAATGGATAAAAGATGGACCAGTGAAGTTCTTTGATGAATTCCAAGAGATAAGAAAGATGGAAGTGGTGACATAAGAAAGGTTGGTAGGCGACAATAGAGAAAATACAGAAGTGTCATGGGTGCGTATGGCTGAAGCCAGTAATCCATGGAAAACTCTAGAGGAGCCCAATGGATGTCAAATGGCTGATAACGATACCAGAGCAAATTCCAATTTTTGTGAAACTGCATTCCGAGAAGGAATAGCTCGTATGAGCCGAAAACTCTGAGTTGGTTTCAAATAATCTATCAGCAACTATACTATACACGATATTATCAAAAGTACCATAAAATCTATTAGTGGACATTAATATGGTGCGTGTCCACCCTTCACCTTATGACGGCTTGAAATCTACTGGCGACACTTTCAGTGAGGTGTCTGAGTGTCTGTGGGGAAATGGCAGCCCATTTTCTCTGAAGAGCCGAAAATAGAGAAGGTAGTCATGTTGGCCGCCAGTGTCTGGTGCGAAGTCGACGTTCTAACTAATTCCGAAGGTGTTTTATTGGGTTCAGATCGGGGCTCTGGAAAAGTCTGTCCATTTCAGGAACTTTGTTGTCCAAAAGCCATTGCCTCGAGGCTGCTGCTTCATTTCAGTGTGCATTGTAATGCTAATACAAACAATCGTCGTCTCCAAATTGTTCCTCTACTGTAAGCAGTACACAGTGCTGTAAAACGTGTTCCTAACTTTAGGCATTGAGCGTTTTCTTAAGCGCAAGAATGAGGCCATACGCTAATCATGAAAAGCACCCTCATACCGTAACTTCACTTACTCCATACCTCACTGCTGGCACTGCGTATAACGGCAAATAACGTTCTCCAGGCATCCGCCAAACGCAAATCCTCTTATCGGTCTGTCAGAGGGTGTAGCGTGATTACCACTACAAACCACCAGTTATCAGTCATCCATTGTCTAGTGGCGTCGCTTTTTACACCATCTTAAGCGTCGTTTATTATTGACTTCAGAAACGTGTGTCTTATGAGAAGTTGCTTGACCACTGTTTTCCATTCTTAGCCATTGGGCTAGCTGGACTGCACAACTCCTTGTTACACCACTATCAGCCAGTTACCAACCCTAAAAGGAAGGGGAAACGAGGGATCTAGTACTATTGGTCGACGACGTCAAAAGGCGCAGTACTATATTGAGAGTGAGTGCGAAGGATGCAGAACGATCCGTCTACGAGAAAGAGTTCGTTATCGTAGGGGTTTTCTGCTCGTAAGTGGCATGATGCTACGACAGCAGAAAAAGTGTGTTAGCTAGACGGCAGAAGATGATCGCGCGCATTGATGACATGTATCTGGACCTCGCAACATGACTGCTGTCCGCGATAAACGACACTTTGTCCACGTGGGTGAAACCGTGCAATTATTTCCGTAGTGTTAGCCACACATTGAAACACTCCAGTCGGTGTGAACATGCCTGCGATGACGAATCATGGCATCTGCTCCTGGCTGGACTAACAGCACGCTGGCCAATGCGCAGTACGATGATTTGTGAGACAATGGAGACACCATGCGATCTTGAGACCCGTGTGTTGAGTAAATTTTAACCGAAATTCTGCATCAGTGTAGTTTTAGAGGCCGTGATACTGCCCCTCCTCCAGGTATCTCCTCTCGAAGCAGAAAATTTTTATTTATTTATTTAATTTTTTTGGGACATGTTTCGGCCTCATGAGCTGACGAATGGCAGAGGCTTATTCGAAGCACAAAGAGTACTATGCTTCCCTAGCTGAGCATATTAGCTTAACAGGTTGCCAACTGAACACGTCTGGAATTCCTAATGGTCTCCAGCAGCCACTTTTGATACTTTATGGACTTGTATGCAAACAACGCATCGAGAGTTTTGGGACGAAATTATCCAGGATGTCTTTGATTCCACGCCACTGCTTTTTAATTATATCGTGCGAGTTTTCGCATGATATTAAATTAAATGTCAAATGAAGTCAAGGATCACGCACTGTTTCGTAATCCTACTTAGCCTTTTGTCATCCTTGACTAATGATTTTTACAACGAGTCACTTGTCAGCTCAAACGTCTCATTGAACTCCACGGTGACTTAATAGGCATTATCATACTGGAAGTGGTGTGTCTTTCTTCGACATCTCAACTATCTTACCTAGGCAGTTGTGGGTCTCCCATAACCTTCATTTTAACCTGGACGCCGTACCACTGTAAAACCATATAATTTTTATAATAATATATTTAAATTATTGCCAGATATGGGTGATCTGATAACTGACAGTAAAAATTTCTAGGAGCGTTTGGGGATTGAAACACGATGCTTCGGATTTGTTCTTGGACTTGTAGACGTTTAGCCATAGAACCACGCTGGTCTGTTGGCAAAGCGTCTTGTTGGTCACATGTATCACAAATGTTTGTGCAGCGAAGATATTAACTAAATTCTATTGCCGAAAAGAAGCAGTTAACATGGTTACAAACTTGTCGCTATTAAACTCACATCTTTTAGTTATACTTTTAACATCAGCAGTTCGTGAGGGTTAGAAACGTTTTCCTTGCCTAACGATTCTTACAATGAGGTTGTTATTTTAAATATAGTATTTTCTTTGATCATCTTGTTGTGTACACGGATCATACACTACAAAAGTATATTAAATGACACACCTATGACCGAGATGGGACTGAAACTCTAACGTTCAACTTAAACGTTAATAGGCAGCGGCCTTCTCTCAGATTACCTGGATACGAGAAAGAATTTTGTAATAATTGCTCATCATGCGACTGAATAATTAAGGGTTTTGCAAATTTGAAATATTAGAATAACTTCCAAAAAATTGATAGCTGGAGCTGTCACTATAAATTCGCCTCACTTTCTTCCTAGATTTGTCCCCGCGGTTCGCTTGTTTCCGTGATCTTGCAAATATTTATTTTAACTTTTTAGACTCCTGATGCTACAGCTAAAGAAGGAAAGCAGTGTGTGCCAGTTGTCTATGAATCATGTAAACTTCAATCTATGTGTTATATTTTAAATGTTTATTATGTTTTCTGAGACGAATATTGAGGAACAGCTCAGCACGTGCCAAAACGGAAGTCGGAAACAGCCTATAAATCACACTCAGACAGTACACCAACAATCGTTTATCCGACGCGACACTGGCCTTCCTTACTTCTTTGTCTCATAAGGTAGCGTACTGTACTCATGAATTTTTCAGTTTTTTTTCTTTATTTGTTTTACCGTAAGGAAGAAAGTTTAAGTCTTTTTTCCTTTCTACCTTGTGCTCGCCAGTAGGCGTTCCGTGGCTAGCTGTCCGCCATGTATTGCCCCATTGACATGGGTTCTCACGAGGAACAGCGAGCCGAATAGGTAATCTCAAACAAATCCTCACGTGCCTGTAGAGAACCTCTTGTGGCTACTTTACTTAGTTAGGTGGGAAAAAATAAAATAAAGATTAAAATAAATGGTTATGACCTGTTTCCCTAACGAACAGTATGGCATGTGAATAGACTGTCACAAAAGATACAGACGTCATACTCCACGACCGGAGATTGCTACAGAGTAACGCCACATTTAAAAAGTTCTGTAAACGTTTCTTACAATTATAAATGCAATCATTGATATTTATGGTGTGCGGAGTGTGAACAAAACATCAGCAATGCAAGGCAAACCTACGTTTATAGCATTTGTAGACCTAGAGAAAGCTTTTGGCAACGTTGACTGAAATGCTCTCTTTGAAATTCTGAAGGTAGCAGGGGTAAAATAAATAGAACGAAAGGTCATTTACAACTTGTACAGAAACCGGACGGCAGTTATAAGAGTGAAAGGGCATGAAAGGGAGCAGCGGCTGAGAAGGGTTGGAGACAGGGTTGGAACCTATGCTCAACGTCACCCATTCTGTACACTGTGCAAGAAGTAAAGGAAACGAAAAAAAATTTGAACAGGGAGGAGAAAGATAAACTTTGAAGTTTGTCGATGACACTGTAATTCTTTCAGAAATAGCAAAGGACTTGGAAGAGCAATTGAACGGAATGTTCAAATGTGTGTGAAATCTTATGGGACTTAACTGCTAAGGTCATCAGTCCCTAAGCTTACACACTACTTAACCTAAATTACCCTAAGGACAAACACACACAGCCATGCTCGAGGGAGGACTCGAACCTCCGCCGGGACCAGCCACACAGTCCATGACTGCAGCGCTTTAGACTGAACGGAATGGACAATGCCTTGAAAGGAGGATACAAGATGAACATCAACAAATGAAAAACAAAGATAATGAAATGTAGTCGAATTAGTTGATGCTGAGGGGACGGGACACTTAAAGTATGTGGGCGGCAAAAAACTGATGATGGCCGAAGTAGAGAGAACATAAAATGAAGACTGGCAATGACCAGAAAAGCGTTTCTGAAGAAGGGAAATTTTTTAATACGGAATATAGACTTAAGTGTTAGGAAGTCTTTCGTGAAGGTATTTGTCTGGAGTAAAGCCATGTATGGAAATGAAACATGGACGATAAACAGTTTAGATATTAAGAGAATAGAAGTTTCTAAAATTCGGTGCTACAGAAGAAGGCTGAAGATTGGATGGGTTGATCACCTAACTAATGAGGAGGTACTGAATATAATTGGGGGGACAAGAAATTTGTGATATAACTCGACTAAAAGAAAGAATCAGTTGATAGGACACGTTCTGAGATATCAAGGGATCACCATCTTAGCAATGAAGGGAGGCGTGGAGTGTAAAAATCGTAGAGGGGGTCCAAGAGATGAATACAGTAAGTAAATTCAGAAGGATGTAAGCTGAAGTGGTTATTCGGAGACGAAGAGGCTTGCAAGGGATAGAGTAGCATGGAGAGCTACATCAAACCAGTTTTCCGACCGATGACCACGACAACAACAACAACAACAACAACAACCCATGGCTTTTCTCACCTCAGTGTAATGCAGGTTTTGAACTTCCTTGGACAGAATTAAATTAAAATCACCTCCCAATATCAACCATTTAACGCTGGAGATAGTCGCACGGTTAGGACTCAAAAGATACGGGATCGTCCGCGTGATTGAGCTGTGCTGGACAGTAAAATAATATGTCTGGAAACTAACATACGACATGAGACTAAACGCGATGAAATAAAGTACATGGTTCCCATCCTCGTTTTGGATCCGGTCTTTGCACCAGCACCGGTTATGTTGAAAGAGCGCGTTTCTGTTGACTGGTGTATAATAACTTACACCCACTCGGATAGCCGTGCGTGTTAAAGCGCTGCTTCCGGGACGGGGAGGTGCACCAAGTGATTGAGGGGGAGGGAGGGGGGGTGAGACGGACATTCCAGCAGCAACACTCGTTATTGGCTGCAGGTCCCTGACGTCACGGTGAGGCTGGTGGGTAGCACAGTGCAGCAGTGCGATTATACAGCAAATGCGTCGCACCACAGACGCTGTGGCATTTTAACCGTTGGTTTTACTTTCGGTTTGGTTCAGGACACAGTTGAATAAATCAAAAAAAGTGGCATGGCAGATGTATTACACATTAGGATTACAGAAATGATAATTAAGTTGAAAATGACACTCCTTTGATGAAGAAGCTTGTGTTAATGTAGTGTTTTCTGATTTCTATTGCCACTGACCAAATGAAGATGCAGTCCGTATTTACTTCCTCCTTGTGGCACATTTCCTCATGGTTTACAGCTTTGTTTATTGATTGAGATACCTAATCGTTATAAATGTTCTTACTGTTACATGAAGAGCAATAACTGTCACGATCCTCAGGAAACATTTATTTCAGTATAGAGCACAGATAATTTATGAGAGGTTTTTTTCCCATTATGTATTTCACCGCTTGTGTTAGAATATCCGAGATTAGAGACATCACACGCTATTACGGTATCTGTTAATAACTTTTCTTCGACAGTCCTCGTACTAGCGATTCATAAACGTTGAAACAGAGCTCACTGGCAATGAAACTTAGGGACGCAGAAGAGTTCAGTCAGAAGTTGTATTAGTACTATATATTCTGTATTTACGAAGTATGTTTTATCTGTATCGACACACAATTCCTTCCTAACATTTACATTTTTTCCACGCATATCACATGTCACAGCTACTACGTATATACCTGATTGCTCAACTGCATAATGGTGCTCTGAAGCAAACTACTACTCATATCTGTGTCGAAATGATAATAAACTGGTTCCTTCCAATGCTTACACTATCCACGGATCATGAAGACTTGAACATTGGAAGGTGGATCGACGACTATGTCTTCCGACGAGTCGTGTCATACGCGAGCATCAACATTCAATTCGTTAAATGTCAAAACAGCTAGCTTTCATGGGTTGTAGAAGTGGTCGACTTTTCTTGTTCGCTTCTGAAGTGTTCCCTTCACGGCAAACGCATTTTTCGCATTCGCAAATAAGTATGTTCTCTTGGCGATAGGGGTTTAAAGTCAATACATGGGCAATGTCCTCTGAATTGTTCTTTGCCTTTCTCCTTTAACGGACATCGTATTTGCGCCAGTTAAAACAGTTTGATAACGTGTGCAATTTGTTTTTTCTTTCGCATCAGACTACCTGTTTACCCAGTTTAACGAAAGAAAACGACTAAAATCATTTGTTTTACTTCGTAAGGCTGCATCACACTTTTAGTGCTGCTTCTATTCGTGCATTTAGTTTTTTTTAAAACTTCAGTCTCGGCCCTCAGTTCCTTAATTTCTAAATCCTTATCCACTATTTCATTGAGCTCATGAACGGGATCTGTAGCTATTGCTGGCCGACTTTCATGTTCTTCGATGACAATTACTGAAGTCGTCAGATCTCGTTTTTGCAAACTTCTTGCTTCTCAGTGCTGTGCACGACTTACAGAATTCCAAGGAATGAATTTAATTTTGTAGTTACTGGAATTAGTCACCGAGCACTCTACAGTTAAATTAATTTGTCATTATTAATCAGGTAAATAATAGACTAAAGCGATAAATATCAACCACATAATTCACTACAGCAGCCCAGTTCGATAAAATTCAGGAGTAAAAACCAATGCCGTTGACTGGATTCGAACGCACAACCCTCGGCCCGTCACACACACATTTCATCCACTACGCTATCCAGGCGCGTAGATGAGCGTTGTTATTGTTAATGTTCCTTGGCACCACGTGAAATCTTCAGGTGTAAGAGTTCAAGGGAAGTTTATTCTGTATTCTCATATTGCCTAAGTTAATACATCTTGAGAATATATACTACTGGCCATTAAAATTGCTACACCAAGAACAAAAGCAGAGCATAAACGGGTATTCATTGGACAAATATATTATACTAGAACTGACATGTGATTACATTTTCACGCAATTTGGGTGCATAGATCCTGAGAAATCAGTACCCAGAACCACCACCTTTGGCCGTAATAACGGCCTTGATACGCCTGGGCATTGAGTCAATCAGAGCTTGGATGGCGTGTACAGGTACAGCTGCCCATGCAGCTTCAACACGATATCACAATTCATCAAGAGTAGTGACTGGCGTATTGTGACGAGCCAGTTGCTCGGCCACCATTGACCAGACATTTTCAGTTGGTGAGATGTCTGGAGAATGTGCTGGCCAGGGCAGCAGTCGAACATTTTCTGTATCCAGAAAGGCCCGTACAGGACCTGCAACATGCGGTCGTGCATTATCCTGCGGAAATGTAGAGTTTCGCAGGGATCGAATGAAGGCTACAGCCCCGGGTCGTAACACATCTGAAATGTAACGTCCACTGTTCAAAGTGCCGTCAATGTGAACAAGAGGTGACCGAGACGTGTAACCAATGGCACCCCATACCATCACGATGGCGATGACGAATACACTCTTCCAATGTGCGTTCACCGCGATGTCGAGAAACACGGATGCGACCATCATGATGCTGTAAACAGAACCTGGACTCATCCGAAAAAATGACGTTTTGCCATTCGTGCACCCAGGTTCGTCGTTGAGTACACCATCGCAGGCGCTCCTGTCTGTGATGCAGCGTCAAGGGTAACCGCAGCCATGGTCTCCGAGATGATAGTCCATGCTGCTGTAAACGTCGTCGAACTGTTCGTGCAGATGGTTGTTGTCTTGCAAACGTCCCCATCTGTCGACTCAGGGATCCAGACGTGGCTGCACGATCCGTTACAGCCATGCGGATAAGATGCCTGTCATCTCGACTGCTAGTGATACGAGGCCGTTGGGATCCAGCACGGCGTTCCGTTTTACCCTCCTGAACCCACCGACTCCATATTCTGCTAACATTCATTGGATGTCGACCAAGGCGAGCAACAATGTCGCGATACGATAAACCGCAATCGTGACGGGCTACAATTCGACCTTTATCAAAGTCGGAAACGTGATGGTACGCATTTCTCCTCCTTACACGAAGTATCACAACAACGTTTCACCAGGCAACGCCGGTCAACTGCTGTTTGTGTATGAGAAATCGAATGGAAACTTTCCTCACGTCAGCACGTTGTAAGTGTCACCACCGGCGCCAACCTTGTGTGAATGCTCTGAAAAGCTAATCATTTGCATATCACAGCATCTTCTTCCTGTCGGTTAAATTTCGTGTCTGTAGCACGTCATCTTCGTGGTGTAGCAATTTTAATGGCCCGTAGTGTAAAATATAATGCCTATTTCCACGAAAAATGAAGCTATAATATCCAGGAGCAAAAACTAATAAACATGGGCAACGTAATTTATTTATTTCCTACTCAATGTAGCGAGTCATTCACTGCCGTTCAGTAATGCAGTACCGTGTGCAAAAAAAGTATTAAATTCGTGTGAATGAATTTATGTTAAGGTAATTTTTGAGTGTCATTTATGTGCTGGCTTCCCTCATTTTCGGCTGCATCCTTACCTTTTGTAATTTCTTTCCCTTGTTAGATTGGAATGTTTAAGCTGAGCAGTGTTGTGGGTAGTAGATTCTTTATCGAACGTATTCCTAGAAGTTCGTTTTCCAAATCTCGTTCATATTCTTCAGGCCTAAAATGTACTGAACACATACGTGCGGTTCTCACATTCACCATGTCCTCATGTTTCCATCCGTTCACGTTGCAGGTGCTTACTTTTTGGAAAATCATGATAAATAACTTCTGTTTAGTGCCGTACCGGTACTAATGCGTTGTGCCGCCGCGCAATTACAGTCCTCATGACTGACACAAAACGAACTATTTTCTTTGGATGCACAACACAGCTTCTGTATTCTACTGAACGCACAGCGCGATAGTCCCCAAAGGGACGTCAAGGTGCGCAGGGCGCCTGGGAATCATATGCTCGCCATGGGCTCGAATCGCCTACCTCCTTTTTCCCTATACCTCGGGTGCGCCGGTTTCGGATGGAATCCGACCGGCCGCGGCGACCGGCCAACTGGATATGGTTTTAAGGCGGTTTCCACATCCCACTAGTTTAACAGCGGGCTGATACCCAAGCTCCGCCTCAGTTACACGATTTGCAAACGCTTAGAAAAGTTTCGCTCAGTTTCGTAGACATACCACTACACGCAGACGGTTGACATATTCAGTCCAGGGGGTAACGGGGTGGCGACAGGAATGACACCTGCCAGCACTTAAAATAACCATGCCAAACCCGTTAATAACGATGCAGGTCCTGCGCCCATGCGGAACAATGGCACGAAATAAAGAAGAAGACATCATGTTTTAGCTTACAAATGATCGCGTATGATATTTTTTTTATGAGCTACAGAATTAATTCTATGTAAAGACGAATGCATGTTACTACGTCTCCGTTCTGAAAAGGAAAAAAAAGTATTTTTCCATATTGTGTGATGGGTGGTTGTGGCACTATTTTTTTCTGCATTATTATTTGCATTTAGTAATATCATTCTGAGAGATATTTGCCGAACTTTTGACAGCGTCTGCCTCACTTGCCCGATGTGGTCTATCGCTGTGCCCGTTGAAGCTCCACCGGTATGTGACATGTAATCAATAGCTCCCGTTCCGTTCCTAAAGCGTTTGAATACATTTTCTGCTCACGGTTTCTGGACCATGCATTTGCACTTACATCACATCCGTATCGGTGGCTGTTTTCCTCCACATGTATCAAAATCTGACGTTTACTGATTACGCCACTACACTCTAACACGAGTGTTCACACTCAGTAGGTTCCAGTTGATGTGTTGGACGCATTTGTAGCGTTTTTCGACATATTATCTCCCATATTACATGAACATACACGCATCGTTAATCTTGTCACTTAGAAATCGATCTATTCAACGAATGGATCAGTGCCATTTTAACTATCGTACCTTGATTGAGAGCCATCGTTAAAGGATTCCCAATATAAACCATATAACTTTGTATTTATAATTTATTTGATAAGGTTCTTTAAGATACAATATCATAGTCAGCTGGATGCCCTGAACATTGCTTTACACTGCATGTATACTGGAGAAGGCGTTCTTTGCCTATGTGAACCTGTGAAGTGTGCTGGAGTTCAATTCTTAACCAAAGCGTCATCCCGCTAAGTATTGATAATGAACAAGCAATATCAGTATAATTAGCGAATAATATCGATTGCATTGAATTATATGTATATACAAGAAATACACATCCCTTTGCAGAAATGTCGCAAAAAAGACATCACCTCTGCTTCAATAATGTAGCCGGCCGCTGTGGCCGAACGGTCCTAGGCGCTTCAGTCCGGAACCCCGCTGCTGCTACGGTCGCAGGTCCGAATCCTTCCTCGGACACGGACGTGTGTGATGTCCTTAGGTTAGTCAGGTTTAAGTAGTTCTAAGTCTCGGGGACTGATGACCTCAGTGTCAAGTCCCATAGTGCTCAGAGCCACTTGAACCATTTCAATAATATAAACAAAACACTCCATCTGAAGTGGAGGAAATAAAAATTTCGAAAGGCTGTGTTGTAGCAGTGACTTCTCATTTAATTCAACGAACTTTTCATACTTATATTTTATCAGCATAAATACTCTGAAGCTGAATCTTATTTTCAATAAAAAACGTAGAATGTATTGTGTTTTCCAGAGAAAGAAATCAAAATTCAAAGGTTAGCACAGTGGAATCGTAACCCGACCGCAAGCCGGTACAGAAAGCGCCACGAAGAATCTGATTAGTCGTTGTTATCGCATCTTTTCACTGTTCTATACAAAAAAGTTGCAGTTTTGGAGCTTTCATTTTTATTATAACTTATGATGACGTGTACTATGCTGAGGGCCCAACGGAATGTAAAATATTTATCTTAATTGACGCAAGAACTCTTTACAAGAGTGAAGTAAACTTCATCTTGGCGAAAGTTGACTAGCGGCTGCTTTTTCAGTTTGCGTAGGATTGCAGAAGACTGATCAAGAGCTACAGCACGTGAATACAAGGGCAGGCTGTCTGAAGATGACGCAGTTGCTGAAACCGGTTATAGTTGTTAAAGTCTTTTTGCGATTGTGGCTGACGATAAATTTGTCTTATACCATCACTGACGCTCCGCCACGATGTAGCTATACACCTAAACACTGCGTAACCGATTTCATCTGAAAACTCGGAAAGCTCTTTATAAAGATGACAATCGTTTTCTTATCCCGCGCCGGCCGGTGTGGCCGTGCGGTTAAAGGCGCTTCAGTCTGGAACCGCGTGACCGCTACGGTCGCAGGTTCGAATCCTACCTCGGGCATGGATGTGTATGGTGTCCTTAGGTTAGTTAGGTTTAAGTAGTTCTAAGTTCTAGGGGACTTATGACCACAGATGTTGAGTCCCATAGTGCTCAGAGCCATTTCTTATCCCGCCCCTGTTCATATTAGCCAATGTTCTTCCGTCTCTGACGAACTCTGTATGGAAGGGACACTAAATTTTAGACATCCTACTCTTTTCGTAGATGTCAGTTACAGGACAAATAAAGTTTTTTAAATAAAGGATGTCGCAAACTCGTGCCCGTGTCTATATACAATGTGTTTCAGGAGGAATAGTAAATACTTGAGTAGGTTGTGTTATGGACTAATCCCAGAGCAACACACTATATAACATGTGCCCTGTCCTTATTGGTTACAGAGACACAGCTGTTAGAACGTACCCCAAACAAATAAATATAGAAGGTGTTAAGCAAGGGCAAGTGATCAAATTCAAAGCTGGTTTTCATGAATTCTACTTCCGACTTCAATGGACTTCGGAATTCGCTTGACAACGGCACCTGTAGCTCTGAGGTCGTCTAGGTGTTCTTTTATGAGGGCACCACTATATATTATCCGAAGCACCAGTACGTCCCTTATGTTTACCTTCTCTCTGTAGATTTCGCTTTTTAACCATCTCCTCAGACAAAAATCTAAAGGAGTAGAGTCCGGGTACCTTGGTGGCCAAGAACCATGTCTATTTCTGCCAAACCACCTTCCAGGGAATGTTAAGCTTTGATGATGTGTCTCCTGACGACTGGAATGTGCAGGGTTCCCGCCATGCTGGAAGAACATACCCATCCTTGCAGCCAAAAGATGCTCTTCCAATAATGCTGGAAGTTCGTTTTCGAGAAAGTGTAGATAACAGACCTTGTAAAACGATGCGGTGACTCAACAGGCCCAATAAACTGATTGTCTATCATACCACATACATATATATAGAGAAGCGTCCATGAAAAAGTGTCTCCACAAAAGCATGTGAGTTAACGTCGGACTACCGATGTGAGTTACGGGTGTTATTGATACCATCACGAGTGAAAGTGGTAAATACTAATAATAAGATTACTTGGCGATTTACAATTAACGGACTATAAAATTCCAAGTATCTACCTTTTCTCGAAGGCACGCTATCTGCTGTGGATGATAAATATAGAGGCCACACATACCCAGTATCAGCCATATTGTTGTATGTGAAACTGCGATATGTGCAGTAATTCTGCGTGTGTTAGTTGAAGGACTACGTTCTACCAACTGAATAATCTCTTGTACTCCAGCCACACGCTGTTCATTTGCACGGTCTGATGAAATACCCTGCGATGACAAAAGCCATGGGATAGCGATTCGCACATATACAAATGGCGGTAGTATCACGTACACAAGATATAAAAGGCGGTGCATTAGCGGAGCTGGCATTTGTACTCGGATGATTAGAATGAAAGGGTTATGGTCCCACGACGGGATTTAACAGACTTTGAACGCGGAATGGTAACTGGGCTAGAAGCATGCGGAATGGTAGTTGGAGCTAGACGTATCGGACATTCCATTCCGGAAATCGTTGTGACATTCAACATTCCGAGATCCACAGTGTCAAGTGTGTGACCAGAATGCCAGATTTCACGCGTTACCTCTCACAACGAACAAAGCAGTGCCGGACGGCCTTCACTTAACGACCGAGAGGAGCGGTGTTACCTAAAAGATGTCAGTGCTAATATACACTACTGGCCATTAAAATAGCTACACCACGAAGATGGCGTGCTACAGACGCGAAATTTAACCGACAGGAAGAAGATGCTGTGATATGCAAATGATTAGCTTTTCAGAGCATTCACACGAGGTTGGCGCCGGTGGCGACACCTACAACGTGCTGATATGAGGAAAGTTTCCAACCGATTTCTCATACACAAACAGCAGTTGACCGGCGTTGCCTGGCGAAACGTTGTTGTGATACTTCGTGTAAGGAGGAGAAATGCGTACCATCACGTTTCCGACTTTGATAAAGATCGGATTGTAGCCTATCACGATTGCGGTTTATCGTATCGCGACATTGCTGCTCGCATTGGTCGAGATCCAATGACTGTTAGCAGAATATGGAATCGGTGGGTTCAGGAGGGTAATACGGAACGCCGTGCTGGACCCCAACGGCCTCGTATTATTAGCAGTCGAGATGACAGGCATCTTATCCGTACGACTGTAACGGATCGTGCAGCCACGTCTGGATCCCTGAGTCAACAGATGGGGACGTTTGCAAGACAACAACCATCTGCACGAACAGTTCGACGACGTTTACAGCAGCATGGATTATCAGCTCGGAGACCATGGCTGCGATTACCCTTGACGCTACATCACAGACAGGAGCGCCTGCAATGGTGTACTCAACGACGTACCTGGGTGCACGAATGGCAAAACGTCATTTTTTCGGATGAATCCAGGTTCTGTTTACAGCACCATGATGGTCGCATCCGTGTTTGGCGACATCGCGGTGAACGCACATTGGAAGAGTGTATTCGTCATCGCCATCGTGGCGTATCACCCGGCGTGATGGTACGGGGTGCCATTGGCTACACGTCTCGGTCACCTCTTGTTCGCATTGACGGCACTTTGAACAGTGGACGTTACATTTCAGATGTGTTACGACTCGTGGCTCTACCCTTCATTCGATCCCTGCGAAACTCTACATTTCAGCAGGATAATGAACGACCGCATGTTGCAGGTCCTGTACGGGCCTTTCTGGATACAGGAAATGTTCGACTGCTGCCCTGGCCAGCACATTCTCCAGACCTCTCACCAGCTGAAAACGTCTGGTCAATGGTTGCCGAGCAACTGGCTCGTCACAATACGCCAGTCACTACTCTTGATGAACTGTGGTATCGTGATGAAGCTGCATGGGCAGCTGTACCTGTACACGCCATCCAAGATCTATTTGACTCAATGCCCAGGCGTATCAAGGCCGTTATTACGGCCAGAGGTGGTTGTTCTGGGTACTGATTTCTCAGGATCTATGCACCCAAATTGCGTGAAAATGTAATCACATGTCAGTTCTAGTATAATATATTTGTCCAATGAATACCGTTTATCATCTGCATTTCTTCTTGGTGTAGCAATTTTAATGGCCAATGGTGTACAAGCAACACTGGGTGAAATAACAGAAATCAATGAGGGACGTACGATGGGCGTATCCGTTAGGACAGTACCGTGAAATTTGGTATTAATGGACTGTGGGAGTAGACGAACGACGCGAGTGTCTTTGCTAGCAGCACGACACCACCTGCAGCTCCTCTCCTGAGCTCATGACCATGTTGGTTGCACCCCTGATGACTGGAGAACCGTGGCCTCGTCAGATGAGTCCCGATTTCAGCTGGTAAGAGCTGATGCTAGGGTTCGAGTGTGGTGCAGACTCCACGAAGCCATGGATCCAAGTTGTCAACAAGGCACCGTGCAAATTGGTGGTGGCTGCATAGTGGTATGGTCTGTGTTTACATGGAATGGGCTGGGTCCTCTAGTCCAACTGAATCGATCATTGACTCAACCTGGTTATGTTCGGCTACATGGAGACCATTTGCGGGAACTCATGAACTCCATGTTCCCAAACAACCATGTCATGTCACCGGGCCAGAATTTTTCATGACTGGTTTGAGGAACATTCTGGACAATTGGAACGAATGATTTGTCAACCCAGATCGCCCGACGCGAATCCCATCTAACATTTATGGGCTATGATCGAGAGGTCAGTTCGTGCACAGAGTTCTGCACCGACAACACTTTCGCAATTATGGACGGCTATAAAGGCACCACGGATAAAAATTTTTGTAGATAACTTCCAACGACTTGCTGAGTCCATGCCACGTCGACCTGCTGCACTACGCCGGGCGAATGGAGGTCTGACACGATATTAAAAGGTATCCCAGGACTTTTGTAGGTTCAGTCTATGAATGTTGGGCCCTGCAATAGTCTCACGAAGTTTAATGAAATAACGAGTAAACACTAATGAATCTGGCACTCTGCGATTTGATAATAGTCTACTTCTCAAGCAACAGCAGCTGTGCATATTACAGAACTCGCAGAGAAAATCCTTACCGTTGTACACAGCATTTGTAAATACTCGCGGCATGCATATTTACAGTTCAGTTACATAAATCACTAGCGAACCTGGCAACACGCAGCAGTTGCTAAATATGTATTAAACTCCATCCCGTCCCTCTCTCAGTCCATCTCCTCCTCCTGTTCCTCTTTCTGGCTATCACCTCCTCCACCCTGTCTCTGTTCATTTCATCTTCCCCTCTCTCTCTATGTCCATTCCTCCCGAATGAGAGTCTAGCGTCTGAACTACCGAACTACCTCATTCGGTCGAAATTGTGAACGCCATGGGCGTATCGTAACTTGGAATACGATGTAATTCCACATGAAGAACCAACAATGATAAAAATTTATGTAAAACGGCTGCGGCATTTGTTGAATTTTGACAAAAAGGAAATGCGAAAACTAGTTTGTCAGCAAGGGTTGGTTGCTCGTCAAAAGAATCCAACTTATTCTAGGCATCGGTTAGTTCTCCTGTACGAAACGGGAGGTCTACCACTTCACATTTCAAACGAAACAGCAATCAAAGCACTGTGTGGATGTCGGAAATCCTGTACAATAAGGACGAAGACAATTTCATTGCCTTACCTGTAAGAAAGAGCCAGAGCTCCCTGGGACTCTTTTGTAAGGCAATAACTAGCGATCATTAAGCAGAACTTCTGAACCAACCAGATGAAAAATATCTGAGAACTGACCTGGTTTGTAAAAAAAAAAAAAAGAAAAAAAAGCTATACTGTATTTCAGTATGAGAATGCACCACGCTACTAAGATAGTTTAGCAAATGAAAAAATGAGTGGGAATTGTTGCAGAATTTTCATTAATTATTAGTCTGACTTCCACCTATACCAACATCTAAGGAAATGTACCAGTAGAAAACGTTTCGAGGTCAGTGTCGAAGCTATTGCAGCAGTTATTGGGTAATTTTAGCCCTTCCAGAAACATGCTTTCAGGGTTTAATCTTCTCATTGGTATCACGTTGAAATCACCTAAAAATAGACTACTTTGAAAACAAGTGCATTTTTTTTACAAAAAACGAGTTTTTCACCGTCAGACTGAGAATGCTTCAAACTGTCATCGTAATACTGCACATTTATGTTTACCGACTGCTAATCCTTAAGAATCAAACGTATTCCTGTTGTTAGCACCGCCACACCGCTGAAAATATGCATATACATTAAATGATTTCCATGAAACTTCTTTTTTTTAAACGGAAGTATGCGCTGATGCGTGTAGAAACGAAATACTTCGCTGATCTCACACGTGCCGCAGACGCTAGTCATTAACGAGGAGAGGTGCACTTCAGCATCAGAAAAACGCGTTAGTAGCTTTAAAAACAGAGTAATACCATAACTATCCTTCTTGCCAATCAGTGTGGCAACAATTTATTGCAGAGTAATTTCACAGAATGAATTGTGCCCCGAATTGATTAACACTTCATCGGCTGTATAATGCTTGTGTATTCTTTTGCACGACGTCTGCAATGGGTTTAGTGACTAAGAAAGGTAACTTCCGAGGCAAAGCAGAAAGTACGGAAGAAACCTGCTCGAATACGTAATCTCATTTATCAGCACTGCAGGTCTTCCTAGAGGCTCTGCTACTCGGGCACTACAGAAAAGTAGGAAGGCGCTTATCTAGTATATCAGCGTAATTTGATAAAAGGGACGTAAAAATGGCCGAGTTTCAATTACTGAGTCCTATTTCCAGTCTAAACATAGTAATGAAATTAGAGGTTGTTTCAAAACAGGAGAGAACAGACTTTCTGCGGGCAAAGGAAAACGTTGAGTGAGTATATTTAAGCAGCACTTCGATCCTTACGTATATACATACCTTGACATTTGCAGTACATAGAAATTGATGTCAGTTGGAGTAGCGCTTGCTAGTTAGATGTTAGAACGCTCACTGTGAACGGTCAAGAGTCATCCGTCCGAAATCTCTGGCAGGACAAGTAGGTGGATAGTTACGATGCAGTACTTTGATGATCACTATCTTTCCCACCCCAACATAAAAAGTACGTAACTGTTCGTACAGATCCCGAAATGTTGCAGCAGAATTCTGCAACGTAAGAAGTAAAACTTACCGCAACGACGTGCACTAAATGACTGTCAACTGACGATACTTCGTACGCCAGACGGTCGCTACTACTCTGAGACCGCATATCGAAAGAATGCGGTTTGGCGACCACGTAAACGTTGTATTGATATTGTATGACGGCTAATTAGCTTCTTCCTGTTTCTATGTGACGGCTGAGATACGGCTACCAGCCATTTCAGTATTGTCTCTATATTGCCCCGCTGTACCGGCTGTCTCATAAGATGGTGGCGGTCTCGACTTTAGTTATCGTCTCGGATGAAGTGTAAGTACTAAATCACTTGTGTAACTTAGATAACAAAGAAAAGCAAGTTCCTTGACGCGGTATAGATATCAGTCCCGAAATGGCGAGAAAAGTGTCGAAAATATTGCTTCCAGAAGAAGAAGAAATTTGTTTCATTCAGACGTCGACTTTTCTTCACGTATTTGAACTTCAAGTAGTAGCTTATCGGCTGTTTAAAAACCTTCTGTCATTAGAGAACATAGGTTCAAATGGCTCTGAGCACTATGGGACTTAACATCTGAAGTCATCAGTCCCCTAGAACTTAGAACTACTTAAACCTAACTAACCTAAGGACATCACACACATTCATGCCCGAGGCAGGATTCGAACCTGCGACCGTAGCGGTCACGCGGTTCCAGACTGAAGCGCCTAGAACCGCACTGCCACATCGGCCGGCAGAGAACATAGGGTTCACCACGCAGCAGCGCGGGGTAGCCGTGCGGTCTCGGGCGCCTTGTCACGGTTAGCGCAGCTGCCCCCTTCGGAGGTTCGAATCCTCCCTCGGGTCTGGGTGTGTGTGCTGTCCTTAGCTAAGTTAGATTAGGTAGGGTGTAAGCTTATGGACCGATGACTTCAGTAGTTTGGCCCCATAGAACTTACCACGAATTCACTAAGTAAATAATATTTATTCCTGCTGTTCGGTTATCATCAACTTATTTCTCTGCGAATACAATTCAGTCAGTCACTGTCCCCATCAAATGTACGATATGGCTGGTTCCGTGACGAACTTTCACTATTCACTCATAAGCCATTTTCCGAAACAAATATCGAAATTTTAACGCTTGTGTACGAAAATTTCGGTTGCCTACTTCCAAAACAATTTTGAAGATAATCATTTATTTGATTTGTGAAATCTGACAAACACTTCATTTTTATTGTATCTAACATTTGGCGCTACTGTCACCTCAGTACCGTAGCCACAGCATGGAACTATGTATATATTATTAATGGACTCGCCACTATCGGTACCTAGGTACTGTCGCTGCACTGAGAACCTCCCTGTCCTATTTTTAATTGCTATGAGACCATGTTCCCAGCGACTTAAGACGTTTACTGTGTGTTTTTCAAGGATCTCGACTCATGACACAGTAGAATATTTAGTCTTAAAAATGCTTATTATTGAACCTTTTAATACTTCTTACCATAGTATCACTTATCAGACATAAATGACAGATAAATCGGCACTAAAGTAATTTTCTCTCTCATTAATTTGTCCCGTGAGGACAGTTCACTAGTTGTGTCAATTTTCTTTCCTTTCTTGTGACTGTATCTGCGATTTATGAGAGGACAGAACTAGAACGGCAGTCAGTGAAATGAGTACGACATAGAAGCACAACTGCGCTCTGTGGAAAGTGCCGTGCGAGATGATGATTTACCTTTTCAGGGAACAGAAGCTTCATTTGATTGTTTCTAATAACTTTTGAAATTTTTATACGAATTACACGCATTAAAAAGCGAACCTCTAATTACCAGACTCCGCTTAAAGTTGTTTCCAGCGCGGGTGAAAAATTAAGAAGGAAGAGGACTAACGAAGAAAATAAAATACAAGTACATACAAAGAACGCTGAAATAAACAAAGAAAAAATCGTTAAGACACTGGATTCGGTTTGTGAAGGACTCGAGTTAAAATCACCGTCTAGCTGCCCAGGTTTGTTTTGTCCGTGGTTTCACTGTATCGCACAAAGCAAACGCCTTGAGGAAAGGAAGTATGGTGCTCGATTCCTAATAATCCCGCTGACGTTAAACCATAGCATCCTTTTCACCATAACTAGTGAGCAGTGATGTATTAAGGTTGTGCCACTCAGATAAGACAATCTTTACGTCGTTTCCGGGCCGGACGTTGTATTACGGACTGATAATTATTAACCGTCAACTGCAGCAGCGAGCCAAACTAGAGACCGTTTCATTTGTGCATCTCTGATGTCAGATCATTTCTTTTGAGAAACACAAACCTGTACGTTGTACTGGACGCAGAATATTAAACAGAAACGAAAATATTATTGTGTGTACATCAAGGGAGCATTATAGGACGTCTAATATTCTCAATATGAACAAAACTTTCTTCAAACAGGGTCAGCAGTACTCTGCGATTTTTCGCTGACGATGTTATTGTTTACACCATAGTATCATCATTTTTGTAAGTAAATGCTGATCAACTTTATATTTCCAATCGATGTACTGAATGGCCGCTCTTTTTAATTGCCATATATGTGGTATAAGGCCCAAAAGCAAGAGGAAAAGTCGACTGTAACCAATTATAACATTAGTTGTAAACGGGTGCAGCCCATTATATCGCGTGAATAACTTGAGATGATGCTACAAAGTGATATTAAATTGAGTGGACAAGTGAGAACAGCACTAACAAAGCTAAAGGAAAACATATTTGTTAAGAGGGTAATAGAAGACTGCAGTGTGCTTGTTAAGGATGCCACGTACAACACGAAAATAGGAAATTTATGGCCGGCCGGAGTGGCCGAGCATTTCTAGACGCTACAGTCTGGTACCGCGCGACCGCTACGGTCGCAGGTTCGAATCCTGCCTCGGGCATGGATGTGTGTGATGTCCTTAGGTTAGTTAGGTTTAATTAGGGTATTTACGAAGTTGAATTGACGGCAGATGTTGAGGGAACCAGAGATCGATATACTTGTTGAGACAGTATATAACAGTAGAGAACTTAAATGGGAATTGTTGGAAGAAAAGGGATGGTATTCATGAATCACCGTAATAGGTAAATTGAAACAACAATTCCACTGTCTGCATTGTCTTTCATGAAACATTAGAAACACGAAGAGGAAGAAATTATGTTATCCGGACATGGCTCGGGAAACGCTTTTTTTGCTGCAGCTAACTATCTTATGCTGACATTATGATTGTCGTCAATTGCACGAAAAAGTTCCTCCTCCACATCAGGTGTCCTCGTCCTCCGACCCCCCCACCCCGTCGCAAGTGCTGGCCTTAAACTTCTCTGTCTGCCAAAATTGACTATCAGTTGCTTCAAACGTCCTCCTGTAGGGGCACTGTCAGTCTGAAAATCTCTCCCGATACAAACGTTGAGCTTCACGGTCATTATCATCTGCTAATCCGTACAGCAAATGAGAATCTGCCAACTCAGCATTTGAATGTACTTCCATTGAACTCTGTGGAAACCAAGTCAAGATGAACGCTGAAGAGTTGGCGTTAGGTGCTTGCACAGTCCACGATGAACTCTAAACAGTCGATGCTACGTGCTTGATGCTGGTAGGGCAATAGAATGAGCCATATGCCTACATTTCTTTCGTTAAATTGGAATAAAAACACTGGCGGTGAAACTAAGAATTACAACTTACTACGTATTCTGACCGAACGTAACCAAGACGTTACATTTCATATAAGAATATTTATCATGTAATGATGTTTCTGTGTGTTTACCATGATTAATGTGATTATGAAGATAAGTAGAAAATCAGCCCTAACATGGAAACAAAGCATTTCCGGGTCCACGTCCATAAAACACATTTTATTCCTCTACAAGTGAGGAATGTTTCGTGAAAATTTGGCCATATTATTTTTTATTGCACCACGTATGTAAATTAACCTACTGGTCTAGTATTCTGGAGGAACTGCTTCCACATCTTAGTCTGCTCATCCAGATTTAGGTTTCTCAGTAATCACTTCTGACGAATACCTGCACTCTTCGCACAGTAGAAAACCATCCACGTGCTGCTGAGATAGTCGTCTCTCTCCAATGACCATGGTAGCAACGAAATGTTTAACCTTTCATCTTTTTCGCTTACAGAGGATAGCTCTGAGCACTATGGGACTTAACATCGGAGGACATCAGTCCCCTAGAACTTAGAACTACTTAAACCTAACTAACCTAAGGACATCACACACGTCCATGCCCGAGGCAGGATTCGAACCTGCGACCGTAGCAGTCACGCGGTTTCGGACTGAAGCGCCTAGAACCGCTCGGCCACCGTGGCCGGCTCACTTAGAGAGTATTTCCTTTTTGTTGTTGTTGTTGTTGTTGTCTTCAGTGCAGAGACTGGTTTGATGCAGCTCTCCATGCTACTCTATCCAGTATTTCCTTACTACTAGCAAATTAACAGTTCCTTAGCAAGCGATAACAACTGTGTTTATATAAAACATAGTTACTTCGTATCAGGGAGTTCTGATAAAATATTACATCAAATGTGCGTATACATCGCTAAATTAAAAGGATGCAACCGTACAGAAAACTCTCTGCATCGACAGTTTCAATTATTTTATCAGTTAGTAGTAATTTTACTAGAAAAAAGAACATTTTATGTTATTAATCAGTTTCTATTCATTCTCCATCTGTTTTCGGCTTTTTAGGCAATCCTCAGGTAACCACTGATTGCCAGAAAATGTGTCATGCAGCCTGCTAGTACGTTTCAATCCTTTATCTTTCCTTTGTTTAATGTACTATGAAGAGTTGCAGCAAATGAGCTCTAACATTGAAGTAAACTGTTTCCACACCCTTGTCCAAATAACATATTTTTTTCTTCTATGTGTTGTGAGAGTCCGACTATAAATTTTTATTACACCCTGTATACAAAATATAAACGAAGTTATCGCAAGATGTTATTGATAACTAAATCACTGAGTACTTCTCTAATGTCAGATGATTGGGATATCACGTTACATCTCATAGATTGCAGGATCCCTACATCAGATTCACCAGATTTCGACGTTTCACGGAAACAGTACAAACAACAGTGGATGACAGAGCAAGAAAAGATAGTTGCTGCAGCTATGCAGGGTAACCGCAGTACGATTAATTGGATTCCAATATCTGCCCAAGTGAAACAAATAGAGTTGACGGATACATACTGCAATCCGTAGCGTGTTATTCGCCGCTTGACCCCATAATGAATAAAATCTCATGGGAAGAGCTGGGAGTCCAGAGCATTACTCATATAATAACGAAATACAGCAACAGCTGGTTGCAACACTCGTAGCACGTGCCTAAATCTATGCCATCCAACAAGCATGGTAGTATAAAGTAGGTCGACGAAGACAACGGACGCCCGTGGAAAAGATGGAAAATCCCACAACGAGCCGGAACAGGACTAAAGGCCTAAGCTCTGATGCTGCTTCTGCTGATAAAATTGTTAAAATTTTACAAAATGGTTCAAAAATGGTTCAAATGGCTCTGCGCACTATGGGACTTAACATCTGAGGTCATCAGTCCCCTAGAATTTAGAGCCACTTAAGCCTAACCATCCTAAGGACATCACACACATCCATGCCCGAGGCAGGATTCGAACCTGCGACCGTAGCGGTCGCGAGGTTCCACACTGAATCGCCTAGGACCGCTCGGCCACAGCGGCCGGCCGAAATTTTATAAATAGGTTGTAATTGTCTACTTAGATCTAATTTAAGAGAGGAGGAAATGGAAAATCTGTTTGTTCATTTAAAACAAAGCTAGCATTATGCGTCATGTCGTTGCTGATTTCTAATAAATTAAGTAGTGCTATCTTTATACTTTTCTTAGCCATATGAGAAGAGTCAAACTGCAAGTTTCGTAGCCGGTTTTTCATTAGAACAAGCATAAGAAAAACAGAATCAATTTTTTCAGCATCCAGCTTCTCTTATCTTCAGAGAGCCGTATCACCAGAGCTTTGCCTGACTGACGCACGCATAATTTTCAGCAGAGCCGGCAAGGGTCCTAAATAACACTTTGTGCTAAATGTCTGACTGTATTTTTACAGTTGAAGAATATCCTAGACATGGTATTTCTATTCTAAAACGTATGTTTTATATGAATTTTTTTTCTTTTTGTTGCAAAAGTCTCTGAAACTTTTGTCACTATATGGTAGAGTACACCATATGGTAGATTACACCATTTTTTATCACTAATGATTAACTAATGTGGGCCAGTATAGAGACAGGATATAATTTACATCTTTAATTTCTATGTAGAGTGGTATCAGTCTATACAGAGTTGTAGCCATTGCTGAAAGCTATGTGTTTGATTGTTCACAATTCTGTTGAAACGCTGAATTGTGCAATGGCACACATATGAGGCAATGAAACATAGAGCTGAGAACTGCATGGTAGTTTCCAGAAGATCCAACTTATCACTCACATGTCGCTCACAGAATGCTTTACATAACACGGAAAAATCTCGTAATTCCGTCAAAGTAACATTCAACAACGTTACTATAAAACAGCACAGTTGCCGAATGGGTGGATCTCAGCGCTTGATTTCGGTTTCGAACAAACCGAAGTGTTCTTCTTAAGCTAGAAGACATAAGCGACGAAATGATTTAGATTCCGCTACCGCTGACACAATAACAATAAGGAAAAAAATTATAGAAATGACTAAATGACTGGATGAGAAACAGTAACGAGAAAGATCTGTTTATTGATACGTCTGTTTCGATACTATAAGTTTCCTATCTTTCCACTCTAAAATTATAAAACGATGGAAAGATAGGGAACTTGTAATGTTTAATTGGACGCAGCCATAAACAGATCTTTCTGTTTACTGCTTTTCATATGTTCATTTAGCCCTTTTATGTACTCTTTTCCTTACTACTTTTGTGTCATTGATAGTGGGATAGTGAAATCTGAAGCATTTCGTCGCTTTCGACTTCTAGTTTAACAAGACAGTCAATTTTATCGTTAAATTGTATATTATAGATGTTATTACCCACAAGAAGATTACTATTTTTGCTCTCCTACGCCATTCTCCACTTCTTGGACTATACTGACAGATAATAGTTTGGGAAGATATCTATACACATCGTATTTACGTACGTCGATGTGACTATTATTCCAATAATTTTTCTATATGTGATTAAATCTTCACAGTATTTCCTAACCAAATATTTAATTAGAACATTTAAATCACGTGTTCCCCAGTTTTACAAATTATAATTTTTTTTATTTCCAGTTATTGCGAAGACCTGAGGAAATACTACGACTGAACTGCATTCGAATTATCGTTGTAATAATATAGTTTATAGCCTTTTCGAGCATTATTGCAACAATTTTTCGCATTCAGTTCAGTTGTAGCATTTCTTCAGCTTACCGTAATACTGGAAATAAAAGATTCTTATTTTTACGACTGGAAAACATATGGTTTACATGTCCTAATTATAATATTGTCGAGGGATCACAGCGAAAATTCAAAGACGTATAGAAACATAATTTATTAACCTCTAAAAGTTGAATATTCGTCCCCAAACCGATAAAAATACGACGTATATAAGTATCTTTCCACATTATTATCTGAATATAACACATGCACCACAGTGAAATTCGAACATGTATAGAAAAATTATTTATTAACCTTTAAATGTTGAATATTCCTCCCCACACCGAAAAACTACGACGTATATAAATATCTTTCCACAGTATTGTCTGAATATAACACATGCACCCAACAGAAAGCCAGGTCGTAAAATAATTTTGTTCATCTTTCGGCGCCACAGTTGTGTTGGCTTCAGGCATGAAATATTTGATTTATTTTGTGCAGATGGTGTTTGACAGCTTTCATAGATCAGGAACTGACTGCATCATGCAATACACTGCTGTACTCATTTTTTATTTCGACTGTCGATTTTGGTCCCATTCTGACCAAAAACTCGTATCGATATCGGTGTGCGGACGTATATTCAACTTTTAGAGATTAATAAGGAGTTTTTCTGTACGTGTTTGAATCTTGACAGTGGTTTCTGTCCCAGTATTATAATTAGGATATTTAAACCAAGTGTTAACCTTTCGTAAAAATTAGAATCTTTAATTTCCTGTTATTATGGTGAGCTGAAGAAGTGCTACGATTGAACTGCATCCCAATAATCGTTGGAATAATAGTCACTAGGGATATAACATATTACAACGATAATTCAGATGTAGATCAATCGTAGCATTTCTTCAGCCCATTGTAATAAAAGGAAATAAACGATTCTAATTTCTTCGATTGTGGAACACACGGTTTAAATGTCCTAATTAAATTTCGAGTTAGGGACTATTCTGAAGATTGAAACATATGTGGAAAAATTTGTCTGTTAACCTCTAAAAGTCGAACATACTTCCCCACATCGACACAAATACTATATGTATAGATATTTCCCACATTATTATCTGACAATATACCCCAAGAAACGGAGGAATGGCGTTGGAGAGCAAAAACATTAATCTTTTTGTGGGAAATTCTTGAAATGTTTCCATTAGATATAACATTTGATATAATAAACAAACACTCTGCAGTGCAATGCAAAACCTAAATGGAACATTCCAAGAATGATTATTTACTGTAATTCAGGAGTGCGCGGTTGAATACCTCTTGTATGCCACGAGGATGGTCAGAATGTGACCGAACTCAACAGTCACAATAAAAACAAATATCTGATTCACTTCGGCTCTTAAAAATAAAAAAGTCGTTTTCGGCGGCAGGATTGAAATCAATCAAATATTCCCGGCATAAAAAACTGTAGAAGGTTTTATTGAAATTATTAATAGTTCACTGGTCTTAAAGGACTATCGTAAGTCTTACTACCGTCATGAATAAATTGTATTTAAGTAGCTGTTAATATGAAGTTTGTACGTGTTGAAGGTTTGTCTGTATATGAGATATGCAAGGTTCTTTTATGGTCTTGATTGGACCGTCGATATAAGTGGTTTTGTTGTTGCTACAAAAATAATGTCGTGTTCATTAACTGCTTCTCTATAAACTGTAATAGTGTAAGCTGGCGAATACTCAGGCGGCTATCGACGAAATAAACCAATAAGTGGATAAGCAGTGCTAGCGAGTAATGGTGATATCTGTTTGCGTTCTGGAACACATTTTGTATATCAGTACAGTGGACAGAACGAATTTCAAAACATCAACGATGTGTAATGTAACCCTTGTTAGTTCTCACATGATATCCAAAAAGTCATCAGTTCAGCTGTTAAGGTGGAGTCTCAGCGCTGCTTTTGAAATATAATCGGTTTCATATAATCTTATGACCTTACCATACACAACGGGACAAAGTGAAATAAAGAAGTTTTTCTGATATTTCTAAACAACCTGAGCTCATTCTTTATCCCAAACACAGAAAATGCAACAGATTCGGAGGTAATTTAAGGTGTGCCCGGCTCCTTTTTTTCTTTTTCTTCATTCTACGTATTAGTGATAGGATAAACTGTAAAAGTTCTATCCTCAGATACCTTGTAAGTAACAGTACAAGTTTCCAGTATGACCTGCGCTACGTCTCGAGCAGGCTTAGTAAATGGCAGCTTCACTAAACGTAAAACCGTATTAGTTTTTGACTGCAATATTGATCCACAGAGCAAACCGTTGCATTGTACCTCAGTGTGACAATGTGTAGGGATAACAGAGCGAATGAACAACGCAAGCGGTAGACTTCCATCCTTTAGTACGATATGGCAAAACTGCAACTCTTTCACGACACAGGCAGTTTGCAGGACACTTACCGCTAACTATACCAACACAGTTTTCATAATGCGCATTACCAAGGGAAGGGAGAGGAGTAGGGGGGGGGGGGGGGGAGAGGGGGTACCTTGTGTCCAACCTAAAAAAATGAAAAAAAGAACAAAATTTGTTATTTATTGTTGAGTTACAATGACAAGATATTTTTAAACGATATACTCATGTGTATGTAGTATCCAGCATCTGAAAATATCTTTTAGCCCACTCCTAGCAATACCAATGCACTTTCAAAGCGCGTGCTGCGCGTGCTGCGCGTGCTGCTAGCGTTGGGGGGGCGGAGGGGGGGTACCTTATGCCCACCATAACATAAATGGATAAATAAAATTAGTAAATTCCGTTAATTGTTGTTGACTTCTACTACAACATAGATTTTAAGGAGATACTAACGTGTAAGTAAGGTCCTGCATTTGAAAGAATATAAAATTCATTGGGAAAGTGATGTCTACTCCTAAGACTTAACTTATAGGATTAAGTCTGGCTGAAAAATTTAAAGCGTTAATGAAATCTGGTAGATGAATTCATTGAAAACGATAAATATTTTTTCAAAATTTTAAAATGAAAGTTAACTAACTAGATTACAATATTTTCAAAATGTCGGCACTAAGTAGCCCCCGCTTCGGTACTGCGAGGATTATTCAGTTGTCAAGAAATATTTTAAGAGTAAGTGTTATCAGGATAGATTACCATAAAATGGAGTATCCTTAGAAAAGGACAGGACCATGGTCTCAGTGGGATAACCTGAAGTATCACTTGTTTCCAGTGAAAAATCCAAGAAAATCATGTGACACCGTGCACCCTGCCTCCACGGAGATAGATAAGAAGAAAGACTTCACTAGTTATAGAATCTACAGTTGAATGTTGCAGACTGTTTTCCCATACTGGACTGGTGAATAGAGAGGAAAGGATACTTGAAATTATAGCACAATAAAAATATGTAGAGCAAACAAATACAGAAATAAGTTGTAGCAAATTAATACGAGCTTCAGAAAAAGTACGGCACCACAGAATTGTACTGTACGGACATTTAAACTGACTGTCTTAAACTGCGCTCTTAAGTGAATTACATCACTTTGCGATCGACTATCATTTGTTGTATTCCCCTATATGGTACAAAGGCTTTTGCAACTATCTTGAGCTCAGTTTAAATTGAGGCTACCGTATCCATTATTGGAGGATAATATCTTTGATTAGCAGCACAGAGACTGAGAAGTCTCTATGCAAGACGCGCAGCAAACTGAGATGTGATAACGAACATAAAGCCGTTGCGTTTCGTACATACTCTCTTGCTTGTAAAGGACATATTTTTAATTTAAACGTTATATTTTTCTCTTTGAAAATACAGAAACTCACAAATGTTTTGCTATTTTCCCTACCTTAGTATTCAGCACGTCATTAGTGAAACGAACGTGAGATGTCCAAATGATGCTCTCTTTTTTAATTTTTTTAAAGAGAATATAAACTTAGTCTCCCCAGTTCCGTTTTTGCAGAATTCACACTCGATGTCCGAATTTGAAAAATTTTGTGTGAAACACTGACATCACCTTTCTAAGCACTCAAGATACTGTTTCTTGTAGAACACTACAGATTTTGTGATACTAAATGTTTTTCATCGTGAAAATATTCCACTTGAGATATTTTTTATGGGTCCTGAAGCATCTGAAAATTTGGAAAATGTAGTAAACCAATAGCTAATGAACTGTAAGCAGTCAGACATAATTATCAAACTGAAACTGTTTGTTATAAAGTTCGACAGTAATTCTTTTGCCATTCTGCCGCGGATACTGCGACTAACGCCTTACTCTTGTTATGGCGATGTACGCAAACAAAACAATACACATGTCTACAGACCACGTGTGCTCAAGCGTACACGCACACGAGAGACTTTCATAACATGCTGAAAATATGTCACTAGTCTCGTGCTGTTTAAATCTTTATTTCTTAGATGCAAGTTTCAATTACTTACTAAATTTCGTCTCGCAAGAACAATTCGTATTGTCAGATTGTTCACTCAGTATGGTATTAACCCTGCGACAATCGTAATAGCATTCAACTATGAGGAGGATTTTACATTGTATACGAGAAACTAATATTACTTCCCACTGCATCCGAAAGGCATGTTTGTAATAAGAGTTATGATGAATGACTGACATATCATGTGGATTATGCTCAGAGATACATGAAAACAGATACCATTTCTAACTATAACTTACGTTATATGCAGAAATAATCTGGAAATATTTTTCTGAGAGAAAATATACCAGTATCAACATATAGAAAATTAGAAAGTAAAGAGTATGCATCCATGTGTATGCAGTTAATTTTTACACTGATAATGGCTGGTTTATGGCAGACAAATTGGCAAGTAATAAATTGTCACAGTTTGAATAGTAAATTGAAACTGCATCTATGCGTTATATGCTATGTCTAGCGTGCTTCAAAAGAATTTAAATTGTCAGCACTTACCTCAGTGTTCGCGAATTTGTAGCGGTTGACTGGTATACTATGAAACGAAAATTTCATAATGATTTCACGTCCTCGTAAGTCAGTGATCCTGAGTTTTCAAACCCTGTCTCCACTGTACGCAAATGCAGCGCGTGTTATTGACATATTCTCCTTGCGCGGCATCAAGACCCGACTATGACGTCAGCGATGACGTCACCTTCAAATGTCCGCAGAGCGCGTTTCGATGCGCGGCGCTAATCGACCTCCGCATCGAGGTCTAGCCAGCGGCAGCGACGCCCGTGCCGTGAATTTCTTCGTAGGTTTTCTAAATCGTTTTACCATAGTGTTAGACAGTTATTAAAATAAATTATTTTTACGTATTCGGTGAATTTTTTTATTGTTTTGTCGTCAAATTGCACTGTGTTATTTGTGTTACATAGAAGCCTTTGCAGTCGATAGTTGCTCTCGGCACTGCACAGAGGGTGCGTCGATACTCTCGCACCCCCGTCTGGCACATTATCAATACCAGCGCTGGATATATTGTGTGAAAGAGATTTTCCGTTTTACGCTCAGTGCTACGCGAAACCATGTAAGTTTACACACTCTACGATAGCTTGCAACTCTCTTTCATATATACGCTTTCATGTTGTCATATTTATCTTATTTTTAAGTCAGTAAAGAGTAATAATGTAAGTATAAATGTTTTTTCGTAGTGATATGTTGTGGCAATACTTGGCTTTTAAGCATGTTGTTATAACTAGAGGTGATATGGTTCGCATATTAAGTAACCTGCAAAGGCCCTCAGTACTTCCAGGACAATAAAATACAGCAAAAAGCTTCTTTTAATCTTTTTTTAATCGCTCAAATATGTTTTAAGTTCTATTATTACAAACTGTTTTGACAAACTTCCGAATGCATGTATCTGATGCCGTATTGTTTCTTAATAGCGACTGGAGCAAGTAAACGAATATTCTTGAGTTTATTCTTTGTAGTTAAACTGACATATTTTGGAAAACATGTGCTTATAATGGAGTAAAATAAATAGCGATCTTACATCGTTACGTGACAGTATGTTTCGTAATTACACTTAACGCTTTTGTTTAAAAGTCACGCTGATGAACTGCTGAATTTTATATCACTAACAAAAATAAAATCTAACGTCAATTTTATTCTCATTTAGATGTATAGAAACATCACTTATCGAATGTTTTGACAACTAACTGCTTATTATTAACTGTAGCTCTATTTGACGATGTGCATGACGATTCTGTTGAGGGTAGTGGAATTTCCTGACGATGAATAATAGAACAGTCGTCCGACTAACATATTCCGCTCAATAACCCTGCAGCATTGTTCAATGCGCCGATTTCGCTTATCACCAAAAGAAAATGTTTGCAGCTTGTGACATTAAATTATAGTATCAGAACAGGCAAAAGTAGACCTCTGGTATTCGCAGTTGCAGTTTATGAAGTGTGGCTTATCGATTGTCGGACATTACACTCCCCGTCACGACGCAGAACCCCGTTATTTTGCAGTCTACCCACGTGAAAGAAAGAGCTTAATATCTTGCTTTGTTGCTGATTAGCTTCTTTCTACAATGTGACGGATCTGTGAGTAAACTGTTCATTCTGCGCCACGCGGCGTACGTTAGGCGAAACGAAGCTCCAGAGGTTAATGAACTGCTGGAGGACGCGAGAATTTTGTGAATGAGCAAAAACCGAATCCAAAAATAGCCTGTCCCGGATTCAGCTTCAAGGCATTTTGCACGACAGCACTGCATCACTCGTTGTAGTCGGAATGTTCTGTTCCTCTCTGTTTCTACCGGTGGTCTTTGGCGAATTCAGAATTATACCGGTTCGCCATGTATGTAAGCGAATCTGGATAAATGCTTGTGACAAAACGAAGAGCCGTTACAAGGGGAACGACGTCATCAGAGTTTATTCTTGTCCATGATTAATGTGTACGGTTCTTTGAAATACCGAGGCATCCATCGAGGTTTTTGTGCGAAAAGAAAAAGTTTACTTCTATGTTCAAAGGTATACTACGACCCATACTATGGAAACTCACAGCTGGTTACTTCTTTCGGCGTGCATAATGGACTACGCAACCTGCACACCTGTACATCACGTAGCACTGACTCACCGGCTGACGTGTGTCTCACACATTTGCGTTGGTACTATCCGCACTGGCTGAAGCAGTAGTGTTTGCGCTCTCCTAAATAATCTCTCCAAAGAACGTAGTTTTACACAATTGTGTAGTTAATAGTTTCCTACGAAAATTTCATACCTGATTTAAATCTAGGTTTGCGAGCAGTTATAGAGATAAGGTTGAAAAAGAAGTTACAGAAATATTGACTTTTAATTGCTTGGAGTCAAATGATCAGTGTACTGCTGGGTCAACAGAGGCAGTTGGACTTGATTTTACCTAAAAGGAGAGAGAAGCACTTAAAATCATATTGTATTTTCCCTCATCACTGAAAAAAGGAGAATACTTGAGCTTAGTCTAGTAACCGTCGGAATGAGTGCGTAGAGCGAAAAAAAAACAAAAAAAAAAAAAAAAAAAACAACCATCCGAATGCTGATAAGCACCACAGCGACCGCTGAGAGAAACCTAGTTATTTCGTGATTTTATAAATTTAAGACAAACATAATAGTTCAGACTCTCAGTCTGCCATGTAAATCGCGACGGAGCGAGATATATTGCTCCGGTAATTTTGAGAGCATGCGGTCACGAGGAATAAATTGTCGGTGTTATCATGTCAGCGTTGAACAGATAGGGTGACGAACGTACTTTTGGAGAATATCATGGAATTGGTTATTATGGTGGGGAAGAACCGTTTTTGGAGGGTGAACCCTGCTCTTTCCAAACCGATAATAATGCGTATTGTTACAATTTCGTGAAATTTAGAGGTCTTTCAGCATCATTACAAGTATGTGCCTTTTCGCGTTTGACTCAAACAACGCTCAACCCTATGTTACATACAAAATTCAAATACCGTTGTAACTTTACTGTGAAGAGACTTAAAGAACGACAAAGAATGCTGGCCCAGGGAGCTATAAGGTATTATGCTAGGAGCACAACACGATACGACCGATATCCGGAGATTCTTCATGGCATTTTTCGAAGAACAGATTGCCTAGTGAGTACGATGGGTGAGGGAGACATTCAAAACGCAGATCGTCAATAAATTCAGTTGTACGGGGGCGGTATTGGAAATAGTGTTTTGAGAACACCTGCGTTTCTTTTATTTAACTACTGGCCGAAAACCGTTTTTAGTAGACTTAAATGTAATGAAATGGTAACAGCATTCACTACCGATACTTAGAACTTAACCAACTTAACCATCTTCGCTCTTTTTCTTGGGCGGGGTTCAAAGACGAGGTCACAGTGAAGTCTTTAAAAAAACAAAGCTTTTTCAGAAAAACGAGTTATAACTGAAGAAAGTTGTGCCCGAAAATATTTTATCTTTAGTGGAGAAGACGAATGCCATTCCTTGTTTGTTCGCTGGTTGTCACGGATGTAGCAGCTAAGAGGGCACTGGCACAAATTGATCATGGTCGTACTATTGACTCAGAACACGTTCAGAGCCGATGAAGGATTTACAGGAGCTAACCACTAGTTAGGACATAACTTTTCCGGCTAGGATTTTTACTCTTAACTACGGAAGGTGAATATTAGTTTACTACATATTACTGTGACGTAACCTCACGTGTAATAGACAATGTTTGAATAGCATTGTGTTAATATTTTAGTAGCCACGCTTATGAAAAGAAAGAAGAATATCCAAATATTGAGAACAAATATTGGACCTGCTATGAGTTTTATGTAATAAACAAAATATAAAATGTCTAATTTCCCTAGAATGATGTGAATACACTGAAACCAGTAAAGGGTAGACAATCAATCTGATAACCTAAATAGTAACTGGTTGCTGTAAATCCTTTATCAGTAACATACGACGAAGACACTGTCTTCTTTAATCAATTATGGAAAAGAAACTGCCAGAGCTATGATCGAACAAGGAAGAAATTGGATGTAACGGAAATGAATGTCAGGTAAGTCGGAAAACAAGCTCCGAAAATGATGTTTTACAGTAGTACTTGGGAGAAACCCTGTTATACAACATATGCTTCATTCGTGTTAGGGTATAAAGGTAAGTTGTAATAGTCAAGTCTAGAGGAAAATACGAAAGTTGAGCTAATGATAAAATGTACATCATGTATAAGTTTATTCCTCAGCTGTATTCAATGCGCGCTGGCCTGCTGCGACTCTGAGCATAGACAACTGACAAGGGGAGGCCACGACGTTGGGATCACAGATTTACTTCAGACTTTCTACACTTTTAGAAGGCCGTTAAAACAACATAAGTAGTGGTGTGCAATACCCTGACAATTTTCAAAAAATCGGAAGAGAAGTTTTACGCGTCTATAATGAGGTGCCGCACGTTACAGTTCGTGGAGGTCAGCTGAGTAGCGTTCAAGTTTCGTAAGACGAACGTGTGTGAGGTGACGGTTCGACTCCCGTCCAAAATTGATTATTAATACTTTTTTCATTTCAACGTCGTTGCCTCCCCTAGTGATTGACTTTGCGCAGTTGTTGACACATGACTCACAGAAGAACTAACGGAGTTCAAATTTCTCTCTGGCTATCCACCTGTAGGTTTCCATTGTTTCCTTAAATCGATTAAGACTTACTCTGGATTGTTTTTTTGAAAAATACATTCAAAAAAATGTTCAAATGTGTGTGAAATCTTATGGGACTTAACTGCTAAGGTCATCAGTCCCTAAGCTTACACACTACTTAACCTAAATTATCCTAAGGACAAACACACACACCCATGCCTGAGGAAGGACTCGAACCTCCGGCGGGACCAAAAAATACATTCATTCTTTTCCAATACAAGCTTGTGTTCCTCGTCGTCAGAGACTAAAATTTTTTTCTTCCGTTTCATGCAGTCTGTTTTGACAGTATTACATACTGTTTGCTTCATGTACTGCAATATTCTCTGGACTTACAAGTCAAAGTGGCTAGCTCGTCGTAATGTATCCATAAATTCATATCACCATACCGAATCTTCATTCTTGTGTGAATGTTAGTAAGTTACACACCTTGCCCACCAGCAAAATAAAACATTTTTGTGACAAATTTAAGACTTTGATCGTACTCATCTTCACTTAATGATAAGGAGCCTTCAGTGCATTTTACTGGAGATATCTGGCGATATAGTAGTACAATTCGAAATCATTATTTGCATCTGTTCAATAAAGTTAGAACGAAAATTTGAATCATAGCTGAGTGTCACATAATTTTCATTTGTAATCTCCAATCAAAACCGACATTCTGTATTGCGTCAGTATCTTGCACAGGTTATGCCAGAAGTAATTTACAGTACAACACATTTTGTTTCGTATTAATAATAAAAACTATTACAGTTTCCTGGTGCTTTGAGAAAATTGGTTGGAGCAGTTTGTAGTGGAATGCGATTTGAGCAACAGCCATCTTGGATGGAGACATAGAGATACTCCTTATCGAATGTATGTTTTCGCAATCTACACAGCATGCACTGTGATTCTGATTAACTAACGGACGGGAAGATCATGGAAATGGCTGAATACTGTGAGAGTGACAAAAACACAAAAGCAGACTAGTGACGCGATTATTGTCACCTAACTCGAGGCTATGTCCTTACTTCAGATTTACTTACTCGTTTGTCTCATGCTCTGACCGCACCACTTAGGAAACGTAGGCGCCGGATGTGTTAATTGTTGTTTGTTTCGTGTAGGTGACTATGATGAGTGCAGTTTTAGTGTAGTGTTGATTTAATGTTGTTGTTGTTAGTGGTGATTATTATTATGAAATGAATTTCATGTCGCAGCCTTTGCTCCACTTGCTGGCTAAATACTGGATATGAAACTTTTGTCTCCACTAGGATTTAAGCCGGCTATTTCTGAGTCGAGTGCCACGAGACAAGCGCGTGACCCCAGCAACAGAACCGTAACTTCAGAGTGCTCACGATGTGCGCCAGATTTTCAGATTGAATATGTATGGATGTATTTGACAAAAACGTTTCCAAGATTTATGTTGCCTGTCATTGAGTCTCCGACAGAAGAAGTAAATATTAGTGAACGAGAAGAGTTTAATCCCTTGCCAGTATACTGTGGTACGTAATTTGGGTGGTTGTTTGATTGTGAATGGGAAACAAACCGTTATTATCTCTTGGTGTTTAGGGATTTCCTTGAACAACAACGTACGAAAACAAATGAAATAACTGAATACTTTGGTTTGTGCATATTTCTTATCACCTTCCTTGTCAGGTTTGTATCTGATGTGGGGCAAGATAGAGCCTCGTCTTACAAGTTTCAACTTACGACAAACAGTTAAAAAGCTGGTAGGCAAAGCGGTACTCACATGATTCTAACCATATTATACCGCGTCTTCCTAGTTTAGAAACAAGATAATTATCGTTCAGTGACACTCACAGACTCTGGCTCAGTGCTTCACGCAGACGACGCAACCACAAATCTAAGAAGCGCATTTCAAGAATGTTGTTGACTCAGAGCCGTGAGGCGTGATCGACGACGTTAGAAACCTCCGGCCATCGACCAGCTGGGTGACCGCAGTGTGACTCTATATATGTTCTTCATACGCCTGTCGGTAAATGTTAGATTCAATCTGAAGTTTAGCCCACCCCGATAACTCACGTTCAGAATGAGCACTTACGTTAGACAAAACGATGATTTTACAGCTCCACTCACTTATGTGTCAGGTTGCGGTATACAGTATGTGAGATGAATCTACGTCTTATTCTATGTTTAGGACGTCAAATCAAGTTGTGCTTTGTTTTGGAGTGTAGTAGTATGGAGGAAAGCGAGAAACAAATATATAATGTATGTGAAATCGACTCGGAGATACACCGTTTAGAGTTCTGGAGGTGAATTAAAATTTCATTGCCAGTATTTGGCCGTCAGTGGGAGGACGGTTGGTGGCATAAAGTTCCTGACAATCTGTCTTGACATCAATGTCTGGGATTAAATTCCAGACCTCTCCACAGGGTCTCATGAAGTGAGAGTATGTGACTCTGTCCCAGCCAACAATGCCATAGGACATTTAATTTAGTTTTACCTCATTGGGGTGCTTGAACTGAAATAAAACTTCATGCTATTTATTCCATTATAATACCGTATGCTAGGCAAGACAGTAATGTACTAATCTCTTCTGCTGATGAGTACTCCGGCTTCAACATACGGTAAAATGAACAGTACAGTGCAGTATATCACTACCTTTAATTATGCGAGGATGCTTGACGATGGAACAACACTGCGTCTTCGTGGCCAGGCAAACTCCGGTTATGCTGTGCCCGCAGTGGGAGGGAAGAAGGGGGATGAGGGTGTAGCATCCCGTCTACAAAGACGTCATTTGAAATGGACTGCAAGTTCGGAATGGTCAAAAATGCGGAGGAAAGATACCGTGACATCTTATAGGAATATCGCACGGTCTCGGGAAATCAGAGGAAATCTAAATCTGGAAGGAGGAAGATTAGAGTTTAATGTCCCGGCAACGATGATATCGTCAGAGACGAAGCACAGCTCGGATTGATGAAGGATGTGGAAGGAAAACAGTTATGTCCGTTTCGAAGACCCGATTCCGTCATTTGCTTAAATGATGTAGGCAACGGCCTTGCCGCAGTGGGTACACAGGTTCCCGTGAGATCTCCGAAGTTAAGCGCTGTCGGTCGTGGTCGGCATGCGCTGTTGGCATTTTTCGGGGTGCACTCAGCCTCGTGATGCCAATTGAGGAGCTACTCGACCGAATAGTAGCGGCTTCGGTCAAGAATACCATCATAACGACCGGGAGAGCGGTGTGCTGACCCCATGCCCTCCTATCCGCATCCTCCTCTGAGGATGACACTGTGGTCGGATGGCCCCGATGGGCCACTTGTGGCCTGTAGACGGAGTGGTCTTAAATGATGTAGGGAAACCACAAAAATCCGAGATCTGTGTAGCCGATGGGATTTGGACAGGCGTCTTCTCGAAGACGAGTCCAGTGCCTATACACACTAAAAGAGTGCTCATGTCTTGTCCGTCCAAGTGTCGATCATCCACATGGTGGAACAGAACTGCACCGACAAACGCGAAGCTGGTGGTATGAACTAAACTAAGAAAAAAAATCTCAAGTAAACATCAGCTCTAAGATGCATATCTTAAGAGCTATGAGCACTTGCTCAGCTTCGCTACTGTGAGAGGCATCTCTTCTACTGAATACGTGCTCATAGCTCTACAGGCGTGCGTTTCGGAGCATGTGTTTACTGGACATTTTTTCCATGTTTTCGTACATGCTACCTCTTCCCAAAATACGGAAATCAAAGGGCTTGCAGCAGGAGAGATGTGTTTCACAGTAGCGAAGATGAAGAAGTTCTTGTAGCTCTTGAGGTACATGTTTTAGAGCCCATGTTTCTTAGATTTTCTTTTCTTACTTTGGTCCATACTACCAACTCAGAAAGCTTGTCAGTGGAATTACGGTTCAACCTGTATAGTTGTTCCACGACGTTCTGATACCGTGCAACATTGCCTATCCATAGATGCCCGCAACTAAGAAAAATAAAGTTTCAGAGAACCCGTGTCTACCACACCTTTCTCTCTTGACCACAAGCACCATATGATGAGCTTACAGAATGCGAAATGCATTGTGGTCCCGGAAGAAAGAAAGCATTTGAGTTCGTGTTGGAATTCTATTTTTGCTTTAATGTGTTCGTTCGTCTCTTTCATCTGTGTTCTTTTTGATGGAAACAGAACGTCGAGGAAACCATGTCCGTTTCGATGCACATTTGTGTTCTACAAACAGTTTACCTTTTAACTTGAAGTTTCAGCTTGTGGATACATGTCACACTGTCTACGTTCATACGTACACATGTACTCCGCAAACCACTATATAGAGCATGGTGGAGCGCACTTCGTACCAGTATTATCAGTTTTTTGTCCTATTCGATGCGTGTATTGTGGGAGGGAAAAATGGCTGTCCATATGTGTCTGTACGCGCGCTAATCTCTCTTATCTTATCCTCATGATTCCTATGCGAGGAATACGATTGTGGCAGTATAACTGTTGCACAGTCTTCTTCGAATACAGGTTCTCTAAATTTACTCAACAAGACTCGCAGAACATTTCTGTTTCTCTTTTTTATGGGCTGTACCTAATTATCTCGCTCCCAGCAGAGAGTATCTGATTTCGTCCGCTGTCAGTTGTTATGCCTACTTGGGACGTTCTCCAAGCGCTGCAACAGTTCTCTAGAATTGGTCACACTGGTGTCATACATGCAACTTCCTTTAAAAATTTCTGTTGGTCCATCATGGACAGGGGACATCGACTGGTTAAGTAACTGTCACTATCAATGAAATCCTCCAACAGCCGTGTAACTTAAGAGGTTATATATAGAATAGAATAACATCTTAAGTTACACGGGTTGTTGGAGGATTTCATTGACATTGAAAATCCTTTAAAAATGGACTGCACTTTTCCAGAACCCTTCCAACAAATCCAAAACTTCCGTTCGCCTCCCTTAATACCTATTTTTCGTGGTTGTCCCATTTTACATCGCTTCTTAGTACGAGGGCTTGCTGAAAAGTAATGTTTGCGATTTTTTTTATGTGAAAACTCAAATATTCACGTGTATGAATTCCTAAGGGACTAAACTGCCGAGATCATCGGTCTCTAGATTTACTCACTACTTAAACTAACTTATGCTAAGAACAACACACACACCCATGCCCAAGGGAAGACTCGAACCCCCGCCGGGAGGGGCCGCTCAACCCGTGACATGGCACCTCAAACCACGCCGCCACTCAGCGCGGCATTGAAAACTCTTAATGATTTTTAAATCGTGTAAAATGGCGATGTGTAACGTAACTGTGGGTTCGTGAGAAACGGCGTGCTGTAATCGAGTTTCGAATTAGACGCATGGCGCACGATGTCATTCAACATGACAATGCCAGAAAACACACGAGCGCTTCCGACATCTGCAGCAATCCGACGCCTTGGTTTAACTGTCATCGATCATCCTCCATACAGTCTCGACTTGGCCCCATCCGGTTTTCATCTGTTTCCAAAACTTTAAGAACATCGTAGAGGACTTCAATTTGATAATGATGAAGCGGTGCAAGCGGAGGTGAAATTGAGGCTCAGTCAACAATGTCAAACATGGTATAGTGACGGTATTAATAAACTGGGCTCTGTTGGGAAAATGTGTTCTTATGAAATACACTCCTGGAAATTGAAATAAGAACACCGTGAATTCATTGTCCCAGGAAGGGGAAACTTTATTGACACATTCCTGGGGTCAGATACATCACATGATCACACTGACAGAACCACAGGCACATAGACACAGGCAACAGAGCATGCACAATGTCGGCACTAGTACAGTGTATATCCACCTTTCGCAGCAATGCAGGCTGCTATTCTCCCATGGAGACGATCGTAGAGATGCTGGATGTAGTCCTGTGGAACGGCTTGCCATGCCATTTCCACCTGGCGCCTCAGTTGGACCAGCTTTCGTGCTGGACGTGCAGACCGCGTGAGACGACGCTTCATCCAGTCCCAAACATGCTCAATAGGGGACAGATCCGGAGATCTTGCTGCCCAGGGTAGTTGACTTACACCTTCTAGAGCACGTTGGGTGGCACGGGATACATGCGGACGTGCATTGTCCTGTTGGAACAGCAAGTTCCCTTGCCGGTCTAGGAATGGTAGAACGATGGGTTCGATGACGGTTTGGATGTACCGTGCACTATTCAGTGTCCCCTCGACGATCACCAGTGGTGTACGGCCAGTGTAGAAGATCGCTCCCCACACCATGATGCCGGGTGTTGGCCCTGTGTGCCTCGGTCGTATGCAGTCCTGATTGTGGCGCTCACCTGCACGGCGCCAAACACGCATACGACCATAATTGGCACCAAGGCAGAAGCGACTCTCATCGCTGAAGACGACACGTCTCCATTCGTCCCTCCATTCACGCCTGTCGCGACACCACTGGAGGCGGGCTGCACGATGTTGGGGCGTGAGCGGAAGACGGCCTAACGGTGTGCGGGGCCGTAGCCTAGCTTCATGGAGACGGTTGCGAATGGTCCTCGCCGATACCCCAGGAGCAACAGTGTCCCTAATTTGCTGGGAAGTGGCGGTGCGGTCCCCTACGGCACTGCGTAGGATCCTACGGTCTTGGCGTGCATCCGTGCGTCGCTGCGGTCCGGTCCCAGGTCGACGGGCACGTGCACCTTCCGCCGACCACTGGCGACAACATCGATGTACTGTGGAGACCTCACGCCCCACGTGTTGAGCAATTCGGCGGTACGTCCACCCGGCCTCCCGCATGCCCACTATACGCCCTCGCTCAAAGTCCGTCAACTGCACATACGGTTCACGTCCACGCTGTTGCGGCATGCTACCAGTGTTAAAGACTGCGATGGAGCTCCGTATGCCACGGCAAACTGGCTGACACTGACAGCGGCGGTGCACATATGCTGCGCAGCTAGCGCCATTCGACGGCCAACACCGCGGTTCCTGGTGTGTCCGCTGTGCCGTGCGTGTGATCATTGCTTGTACAGCCCTCTCGCAGTGTCCGGAGCAAGTATGGTGGGTCTGACACACCGGTGTCAATGTGTTCTTTTTTCCATTTCCAGGAATGTAATATATATTACAAGAATCACTTGTTACCAGTTTTTATTAGCACGACCCGTTTCGGTAGCATGCTGCCATCATGAGGTGCATCTACAATTACTTAAGTACTTTTAGTAAAAGTAACCGTAAATGCACCTGATGATGGCAGCGTGCTGCCGAAACACGTCACACTAGTAAAATAGTAGTAACAGGTGACTGTCGCGGTATATATCATTTCATAAAAATCTTACAATACTGTCGAAGTCCTCAAATAACATCCATATAACATGGATAAATTTAAGAAATGTGTTCGTCGCCAGGGTAACTATGTTGAGAAATAAATATGAAGACATGAAGAATAAAAATATAGAATGTTAATAAAGTTTGTTTTATTTAAAAAGCTTTAAGCGTTTTGGAAAAAAAAATCGGAGGCATTACTTTTCAGCCGGCCCACGTATTACTTATCTCTAAATGCAATATGTTCTAGATGCTCACTAGTGACCATATGATACTATCGGGTTCTTTCTCTGTTTTAAAGGCATTATCTTGCAATTATTCACATTTAAAGACAATTATCGTTCATTAATCCAAGTGCAAAATTTTGTCGAAGTCTTTCTCCATCTCCTCACGATTCTCCAATGGCGATAGTTTCCCGTAGACAACAGTTGACTTATCCTGCCTGATAAATCATTTGCGTGTAATGGGAACATTAGAGATGAAACTCCCTGGCAGATTAAATCTGTGTGCTGGAACGGGAATCGAATCTGGGATCGTTGCCTTTCGAGGACTAATGCTCTATCGACTCACCTATTCAAGCACGACTAACAACCCGTTCTCACAGCTTTACTTCCGTTAGTACCTCATGTCCATTCCAGCTGTGAGGGCGGGTCGTGGGTCGTTCTTAAAGAGCTCAGTCGATATAGAGTCCCAATAGTTAATTATTAAGTTAAACTGCGATCGAATTGTAATAAATGTGATACAAAACATTTAGAGCTGACTCCACTGAGGAGATTGATCTTGGAGGTGAAAGGAACATCTATCTGAATCATCGGTACCAGCGCATCACAGAGAATCAGTAGCAAAGGGAGTGACAACAGGATACTGACTCACATTGGGAGAAAAGGGATTTTACGCGTCGGAAAGTAAACCGATTTTGTGAAATATTAAAAGTTCCTAAACTTGGGCGAGTTATTTAGTTTCATCTGAGTGCTTCGATTTTTGAATTTCTGCGTTTGAATCTAATTTATTAGACACAACTCTTGCGTTTTGGCCAGGGTCTACAGTAGAGTTCAGCAGCACTTGTCGCTAGTCCGTTTTTCTTAGTAGTGTAGTTTTCCACAGTCTAGTATGGATAGGGACTGTGACTGTTGTGTGCAAATGTGAGCTGAGTTGGTGACACTTTATTCTCAGCTCCAGAGTGCGATGGCTTAGATTACACAGCTTGAAGCTGCAGTGGATGGCGTCACTGTTGTGGGCCGGCCGTGGGAATCCAACTGACGTCCAGCACGTCTGAGTCCTCCAACTGATCCTCATCGGTGGCCAGCCCAGTTACTGCTCGCATTGAGGTTTACTCCTCACCCGTGGTCGAGTGGGAGGTTGCCTCGGGGTGTGGCAGCTGGCAAAAGACTTCCTAGGGGGACGCACGTAAGGCCTCTCGGTTAGTCTGACAAACAGATTCCAGGTGCTGTCTGTAGCTGACACTGCCGCTCAGCCACGTGCCGTCACCTGTCCTGTTTCAGAGGAAACCTCTCAGTCTGCAAGATACGAGCAAAGGGTGGGATTATTGGTAGTTGGGAGCTCCAATGTTAGGCGCGTTCAGGGGCCCCTTAGGGACATGGCTGCCAAGAAGGGGAAGGAAGCCAATGTGCACTCAGTATGAATACTGGGTGGAGTCATTCCAGATGTGGAACTGGTCCTTCCGGATGCCATGATGAGCACAAAGTGCAGCCAACTGCAGGTGGTGGCTCACCTCAGTACCAATGATGTATGTCACCTTCGATCGGAAGAGTTTATGTCTGGCTTCGAGCGGCTAACAGAAGTGGTAAAGGCTGCGAGATGAAAGCAGAGTTCACGATTTGCAGCGTAATCGACAGGACCGATTGCGGACCTCTGGTACAGAGCCGAATGGAGGGTCTGAATCTGAGGCTCAGACGGTTCTGCGACCGTGCAGGCTGCAGATTCCTCGACTTGAGTGGTTGGGATTCGGATTTCGCTGAATAGATCAGGAGTCCACTGCAAGCAGGAGGCGGCTACACGGATAACAGGGGCTCTGTGGCGTGAACTGGGCGATTTTTTTAGATCGGAGGGTCTCGCGAAAACACAAAAAGGGCTTCAGTCTCAAATGGTGCAGGACGAACACAGGAAAAACGTAGACACAGGAACCATCGGTATAACGGTTGTAAGTTGTCGTAGATGTGTTGGGAAAGTACCAGAACTCCAATCGCTAATAGAAAGCACTGATGCTCAAATTGTCATAGGCGCCGAAAGCTGGCTAAAGCAGGAGATAAGTTCAACCGAAATTTTGCGAAGACCTCAACGGTGTTCCGAAAGGATAGGCTAAATACAATTGGCGGTGGAGTGTTTCTTTCTGTTATAAGTAGTTTATTTTGTCACCAAACTGAAGTAGATAGTTCCTTCAAGTTAGTATGCGCAGAAGTCACTCTTGGCAATCGGAATAAACCAATAACAGGATCCTTTTGCCGACCCCCCAACTCAGATGATACAATTGCTGAAAGCTTCAAGGAAACTTGAGTTTAATTTGAAACATGTACCCGATTCATACAATTGTAGTTGGAGCTTCAAAGAAAAAAAATGGTTCAAATGGCTCTGTGCACTATGGGACTTAACATCTGTGGTCATCAGTCCCCTAGAACTTAGAACTACTTGAACCTAACTAACCTAAGGACAGCACAAACATCCATGCCCGAGGCAGGATTCGAACCTGCGACCGTAGTAGTCGCGCGGTTCCGGACTTAACGCCTAGAACCACTAGACCACCGCGGCCGGCTTCAAAGAAAACTTGAGTTTAATTTGAAACATGTACCCAATTCATACAATTATAGTTGGTGGTGACTTTAATTTACGCTCTATATGTAGGCGAAAATATATGTTTAGGTCCGTAGGTACGCATAAAACATCATCGGAAATTGTGCTAAATGCATTCTCTGAAAATTATTTCGGGCCGTTAGTTCACGAGCCCACGCGAGAAGTAAACGGTTGTGAAAACACGCTCTTAGCAACAAATAATACTGAGCTAATAACAAGCATCAAAACGGATACAGAGATTAGTGAACACAGGGTTGTCGCAGCGAGACTGAATATTGTAATCCGTAAATCCTCCAAAAATAAACGAAAAATATAACTATTCTAAAAAGCAGATAAAAATTCACTTGATACCTTCCTGAGAGACTGTTTCACTCCTACCAAATTAACAATGTAAGTGTAGACCAGAGGTGGCTACCATTCAAGGAAATGGTATCGGCAGCAATTGAGAGATTTATACCAAATAAATTAACAAACGATGGAGCTGATCCTCCTTGGTACACAAAACGGGTCAGAACACTGTTGCAGAAACAGCGAAAAAAGGATGCCAAATTTGAACAAACGCAAAATCCCTAAGATTGGCAATGTTTTACAGAAGCTCGAAATTCAGCGCGGACATCTATGCAAGATACTTATAATAGTTTCCACAACGAAACTTTGTCTCGAAACCTGGCAGAAAATCCAAAGAGATTGTGACAGTATGAGAAGTATGCTAGCGGCAAGACACAATGCTTTCTCTGCACGATAGCAATGGAAATACTATCGACGACAGTGCTGCCAAAGAAGAGTTACTAAACACAGCTTTCCGAAATTCCTTCACCAAAGAAGACGAAGTAAATACTCCAGAATTCGAATCAAGAACAACTGCAGACATGAGCAGTGTACAAACAGATATCCTCAGAGTAGTGAAGCAACTTATATCACTTAACGAAAGCACGTCTTCCGGTTCAGACTGTATACCAGTTCGGTTAACTGCAGAGTGTGCTGATACAATAGCTTCCATAGTTAACAATCATACACAGCCGTTCGCTCGACGAAAGATCCGTACCCAAAGACTGGAAAGTTGCACGAGTCACAACCAATATTCAAGAAAGGTAGTAGGAGTAATCCATTAAATTACAGGCCCATATCATTAACGTCGATACGCAGCAGGATTTTGGAACATATATTGTATTCTAACATTATGCATTACCTCGAAGAGCACGGTCTACTGACACACAGTCAACATCTATTTAGAAAACATCGTTCTTGTGTGAGACAACTAGCTCTTTACTCACACGAAGTGTTGAGTGCTATTGACAAGGGATTTCAAATTGATTCCGTATTTATAGATTTCGAGGAGGCTTTTAACACTGTACCACACAAGCGGTTTGTAGTGAAATTGCGTGCTTATCGAATATCGTCTCAGTTATGTGACTGGATTCGTGACTTCATGTCAGAGAGGTCACAGTTAGTAGTAATTGATGGAAAGTTATCGAGCAAAACAGAAGTGATTTCTGGCGTTCCCTAAGTTATTATAATAGGCCCTTTGCTGTTCCTTCTCTATATAAACGATTTAGGAGACAATCTAAGCAGCTGTCTTAGGCTGTTTGCAGATGATGTTGTCGTTTATCGACTAGTAAAGTCATCAGAAGGTCAAAACAAATTGCAAAACGATTTAGAGAAGATATCTGTATGGTGCGAAAATTGACAATTGACCCTAAATAACGAAAAGTGTGAGGTCATCCACATGAGTACTAAAAGGAATCCATTAAACTTCGATTACACGATAAATCAGTCTAATCTAAAGGCCGTAAATTCAACGAAATACGTAGGAATTACAATTACGAACAGCTTAAATTGGAGGGAACACGAAGAAAATATTGTGAGGAAGGCTAACCAGAGACTGCGTTTTATTGGCAGGACACTTAGAAAATGTAACCGATCTACTAAGGAAACTGCCTACACTACGCTTGTCCGTCCTGTTTTAGAATACTGCTGCGCGGTGTGGTATCCTTACCAGACAGGACTGACGGAGTACGTCGGGAAAGTTCAAAGAAGGGCAGCATGTTTTTTACTATCGAGAAATAGGGGAAAGAGTGTCATTGAGATGATACAGAATTTGGAGTGGACATAATTAAAACAAATGCGTTTTTCGTTGCCACGGAATCTTCTCACGAAATTTCAATCAGCAACATTCTCCTCTGAATTCGAAAATAATTTGTTCCCGCCGACCTACATAGGGAGAAACGATCATCATAATCAAATAAGGGAAATCAGACCTCGCACGGAAAGATATAGGTGTTAGTTTTTTCCGCGCGCTGTGCAGGATTAGAACATTAGAGTATTAGTGTGAAGGTGATTCGATGAACCCTCTGCCAGGCACTTAAATGTGGTTCGCAGATTATCCATGTAGCTGTAGATGTACGCAAAGAAATCGTGCACTCCGTTTCCAGCACTTAACAGCGAAACGTGTCACCAGAAAATTCAAGCAGATAATGTTGGTAGCTTGCTTGTAGAACGCAATGAAAAACCAGAGGTTTACGAAAGAGTAAAAAATATGAGAATCATTCCAGTAGTGGGTGTTTTTCTTTGTCTCTTTTTTTAATGACCACAGGTTGCGCATGGGGTAGAGTTTTTTCCGATTACGGTGGTTTTTGTACCGGAAATCAGAGTGGAAAAAAAGAATGAGGAAAACAAAACAAAATCGAACGCTAGTTTGTTTGCGATCGAAAGCTTTTAGCGAATCATTACGCGGGTGCGGCGACTCTCATCGACTGGCCCGAGACATAGCGTGCAGTCTTCGGAAATAGGCAATTAACCGCACGATGCGTCATGTAATTGTGTTACGTGGTTATACTCCAGCAGGACCTTGTCCGCTGGGAAAGAGTGGAAAAAAGTGGCACGCAGCGTTATATGAGCAGATTTGAGGTTGACTGTACATTTCAGAAACTGACGTCTCATGAACATTTTATTAGCGCAGCGCGTTGTATTAATATTGTATGGAAAATAACAATTTAGTAACTGTTTCTGTATATTTTAATCGGAATGTGTGTTGAAAAGAGTGATTTTTACTGTACCATACGTTAATGTTTAATTCCAGGAGGAGCTTGGACAGAATCACTGCCTTTACGCCCCAGTACAGCTTTTATGAAGGATGGCGTAGACGATATGTGGCTTGAATTCAAAGAAATAGTATCGACGGCAGCTGAGAGATTTATATTAAATAAATTGGAAACAGACTGAACCGATCCCCTATGGTACATAGAACAGGTTAAAACACTGTCGCAGGACCAACAAAAACTATGGTAAATTTAAAAGAATTCAAAATCTCCAAGATTGGCGATCTCTTATAGGAATTCGAAATTTAGCGCCGTCTTCAATGACAGATGCATTTAAGTGTTTCCACAGCGAAACTCTTGTCTCGCAATCTGTCAGAAAATCCAACGAAAAACAGGTCGTTTATAAAGTACCCCAGTAGCAAGACACAATTACTACTTTCGCTACGCAGTAGTAGTAAATAATAATGTTACTGATGACAGTGCCATTACAGCGGTGTTGCTAAATAGGGTTTTCCGAAATTCCTTCACCAAACAAGATGAAGTAAATATTTCAGGATTCGAACCAAGAGAAGCTGCAAACATGAGAAACTTAATTGTCGATATCCTCGGTGTCGTCCAGCAACTTATATTACTTAATAAAGGCAAGTCTTCCGGTCCAAATTTTATATCAATAAGAGACCCTTCAGAGTATGCTGATATAACTGCTTCGTACTTATCACACCCTATACAGTCATTCGCTCGATCAAAGATCCGTCGGAAAGACTGGAAAGTTCCACAAGTCATACCAGTAGTCAAGAAATGAAATAGGAGTTATCCGCTGAATCACAGACCCATATCACTAACGTCGATTTGCAGTAGGATTTTGGAAAATATACTGTGTTCGAGCAGTATGGATTACCTCGAAGAATACTATATATTGACACACAGTCAAGACGGATTCGGAAAATATCGTTCTTGTGAAACACAACTAGCTCTTTATTTACACGAAATAATGCGTGTTACCGACAGGGGATCTGAAGTTGATTCTATATTTCTATGTTTCCAGAAGGCTTTTGGCAGCGTCCCTCAGAAGCGACTTCTAATCGAATTGCATGCCTGTGGGGTATCGTCTCAGTTGTGCGATTGGCTTCGTCATTTCCTGTCAGAAAGGTCACAGTTCGTAGAAACTGCCGAAATGTCATCGAGTAAAACAGAAGTGATATCTGGCGTTCCCCAAGGAAGAATTATAGACCCTCTGCTGTCCCTAATAAAATAACCGTCTTAGGAGACAATCTGAGCAGCCGTCTTAGATTATTTGCGGATAAGGCTGCAGTTTACCATCTAGTAAAGATATCAGAAGGTCAAAGCCAGTTACAAAATGACTTAGGCAAGGTATCTTCGTGGTGCGAAAAGAGGCGGCTGACTCTAAGTAATGAAAAGTATGAGATCATCCACATGAGTACTAAAAGGAATCCGTTAAATTTCGGTTACGCAATAAATTGCACAAACCAAAAAGCTGTCAGTTCAACTAAATATCTAGGGATTACTATTAAGAACAACATAAATTGGAACTATCACATAGACAATGTTGTGGGGAAGGGGAACAAAAGACTGTATTTTATTGGATGAACACCTATAAGATACAACAGATCTAGTAAAGAGGCTGCCTACAGTACGCTTGTGCCACCCCTCTGGAGTACTGTCGTGCGGTATGGAATCCTCACCAGATAGAACATCGACATCGGAAAAGGACATCAAGGAAGTCGAATACAGGGTAGCTCGTTTAGTATTATCGTGGAATAGGGAAGAGAGTGACACGGATATTATACGTGAGAGGGGGAGGCTGCTATTAAAACAAACGCGTTTTTCGTTGCATCGATATCTTTGCTCGAAGTCTGAATCACCAACTTTCTCCTCCGAATAAGAAAATATTTTTTGACGCCTGCCTACATAGTGAGAACTGATCATCGTAATAAAATGAGATAAATCACGGAAAGATTATATGTTCGCTTAACCCGTGCACTGTTCGTGAGTGGAACGTTAGAGAAATAGTCTGGAGGTGGTTCGATGAACCAGATACTTAAGTGTGAATTGCAGAATACTCATGAAGATGTAGATTTAGAAATAGTCATAAATTTTAAATTATGTCCTCGAAAAGTCAGGTTGCGACGGCGAAATTTGGTGATCTGCTCTACATATTCACACTTCAATGCGACACATTTACCCAGCGATAGATGACTTAAGTAGACCTTGGTTGTAGAAGTCTGCATTCTGGCTGTTTGGAAAAAAAATCTACCTCGAATATCAACTCGTCGTCATTCTGGAAATGCCTGCCACAAAATTATTTCTTCATTCGAAGAAAGATGAAGCCACTGCGTGCCGTGTTAGAGGAATATAGGGGGTGAGGTGATGTTTGATAGCCCAAAGATGCAGCATATTTGACTGTGGCTTTGCAGACACGGTAGTCACGGTAGTCTACCTTAACCTCGTTAGGAAACCTCGGTAGTATGATCCTGTGACGATTTGCCCTTCACAAGCATAATACACGGAACACTCGACACTTACAATTTATTGACGACATTACACAGGAGCTGCTCTTGGTCAAATACAACAGCACAATCTACAGGGTTGGCTAGCATTTGCATTGATGTTGAAGCGTGCATTTCTCACGGTGGCCAGCCGGGGTGGCCGAGCGGTTCTAGGCGCTACAGTCTGGTACCACGCGACAACTACGCTCGCAGGTTCGAATCCTGCCTCGGGCATGGATGTGTGTGATGTCCTTAGGTTAGTTAGGTTTAAGTAGTTCTAAGTTCTAGGGGACTGATGACCTCAGATGTTAAGTCCCATAGTGCTCAGAGCCATTTGAACCATTTCTCACGGTGTTTCCATAATTTTGTACAATATACATTGTTAAAAGACATTTTACTGGTACATGTTTTTTTGTGGTTCACATTTAATTGAGGTGGTAGTTGAACTAACGCCATTCGGTCACTCTCATTGTTTACTTGGCTTGTGAGTGTATTGCCGGCCGAAGTGGCCGTGCGGTTAAAGGCGCTGCAGTCTGGAACCGCAAGACCGCTACGGTCGCAGGTTCGAATCCTGCCTCGGGCATGGATGTTTGTGATGTCATTAGGTTAGTTAGGTTTAAGTAGTTCTAAGTTCTAGGGGACTAATGACCTTAGCAGTTGAGTCCCATAGTGCTCAGAGCCATTTGAACCATTTTTTTGTGAGTGTATTCTGTTCGTGGTCGAGGAAGCTGCAGTCATGGCTGTCTGTATTACAAATCTGACTTCAGTAAGCCGAGCGAGGTTGTGTAGTGGTTCAGATGATGAACTCGCATTTGGCTGGAGCGGAGTTCAAATGTCCGTTCGGTCATCCAGGTTTACGATCTCCGCGGTTTACCTAAACAGATAAACGTGAGTGCCAGAATGGCGCCTCTGTCAACTTGTGCCCCGATGAAACATACAGTAGGCTACCATTGCTATCATTCTGAATGAACAGCGGCTTCTTTGGGTGCAAGATGTTAAATACTAATGGAAAAAAGGAACGCGCTCCATCAGTACTAAGATCTCTCTTGCTGGAAATAAATTTTAGTGGAATGTTTGTAGACCTGTGATGTATCCATCCCGCCGGTCACACGTCGATCTACTTCCCCCTACAGTTACCCAACGGGGCAGTTTCACGTCACAAATTTCGATGAAGTCGCGTATTGTCATCCTTAAAAACTAAGTAATGGCCGAATTCACCCGTGAAAAGACGCACGTGGGGAAGGAGTACAATGGCAATATAACATCGACCGCTGTGTGTACCATGTTCAAAGATTTGGTGGTCAGAACGCACAAACAACATTGCGCCTCCCTACACAGTAACATGATCATGTTGGACAGTGTTCCTGGGAGCATTCGTGTTGCCGCATCTCGCCACATGATGGTTTTGGTGGTCCAGATGTTATGGTGTGAGTAGGTATAATGTTGCATGGGCATACTGACCTCTAATCTTGGCACTGTACTCCTTCCCCATGTTCCGTCTTTTCGTGGGTGGATGACTGCGTGACTGCATTGAACAGCGGAGGTGGAGGAACTCTTACAACCAGAGGATATTGTGCGAATGGATTGGCCTGCCCGTCCCCCCGACTTAACACGTTTGGGATGCGTTGGACAGACGTATTGCAGTAAGTCCACATGCACCAAAGACCATCCAGCAGTTATCAACAGCGCTGGTGGACGATTGGACGCCCTACCACAAGTACTCCATACCAACTTTGTGGCCTGCGTGGTAGGACGTTTCAGAGTGTGCATTGCCGTCCTGGTGATCACACACCCAATTAAGAAGCATTTCCCCCCTATTGTAATGTGTAGGGGACTGATCATTCCTCAGGGAGACTTCAGTGTAGTTAATGGTCTTTGAATAAAAGTGTGATATCTGTTGGTCTCACTGCGTAATTCTTTCAGGTACCTTTTGTACGATACTGTAGAAGTTCTTTCTATTTATGGTCCGAGTTTCACCGAGCTATGGCACTTGGCACTGACACATCATCCTAAAGTTACTTTCGTCCTCAAGTTTTGCATATCAGTATAGTTTGATATTCAGTTTTCTATAATGATGGTGGAGAAGGAAGGCGAACGCGGTCACAGGGGTTCTCGTGCGTGGCATTTTTGCTTGTCTGCTGTGTGACTCACATCTGGAACGTGGTGCGGCACAAGCTGGATTCACGGTAGACGCGGTGTCAAGTCGTGGGAGAAGACAGGCGGTGGGCGAGGCCGTCGACGGCGAGAAGCCAGTGGGAGGCGTTGGCATCGATTTCTGCCGTCGCTGTTCGTGCTCTGCTCTCCTACAAAATTTCGCACACGTGTTACGTAGGGCGCCGTTTCTTTAAAGCGCCTCTGGTATTCTCATTGTACAGGTGAACCCTAATATGGAGCGGCATTTAGCAAATCATATTTTAGTAAACTGAGGAGGGTACTTGACACAAGTGTTATTTATCTTATTTTTAATCATGATTTAGCTTAGATTATAGGGAAAATAGCGTCCGTATGTGTCATAAAAATGGTTCTTGACGCGAAATAGAAGCCGTAAATATTAGCACTCTCTTTTCGTCTTATTTCGTCAAGATACAGTACCCTGACATCTTATTAGAATATCACGCTCAAACCGAGATCGGCGCTATTTATATTTGCTTCACTTCGTATAGCATTACGAAGTAAGCGAGTCAGTAATGCATTTGCAGTGCGGAGTGAAGGGAAAAGTTTTAGGCCTGGTAGAGTGACGGCAAATATTAAATTTAGTATTTGTCATGTTGGCACATATTGCGCAATAACGTGATTCAAAGACATGTCGTGCGTTTTCATTCAAAAGGAGGAACTGGAGTACTTCGCTGGTGAAATCTGAAGAGAAGCCTATTCCCTCAACGATTGTGAAATCAGTGCTTGATTTCAAATGTGGCAGTGCTATTCTTGACGATGCTCCAGGTGAAAGACGTCCTTAAACTACAACTATAAATGGAAAAATCGAGAAAGTAGCATTTTGGTATAGGATGATCGACGATATAAGTGTGTGGAATTAATGATGCCATATGTATATCATAAGAAGGATTACAGCGAATTTTGCGTGGAGAATTAACTATGTGAAAGCTTTCTGCAAAATAGATGCGGATTTGTTGAATTATGACCATAAGAAAACATGAAAACAAATTTCTCAGCAATGTACGGACCGTTTTAAAAAGAACCCAACTAATTTTGTATACCGATTTGTTGCTGTGGATGTGACTTGGGCTCACCACTCCACGCCTGATACAAAGGAGTTGTGAAATCAATAGGCCTACGCCAAAGAAAGGCGAAGTCAAATTTTTCTGCCATGAAGGTTCTGGCCAGTGTTAACTGCGGTGCAAAAGAGTTGCGTTCCATTGATTACCTATCGAAGGGTAGAACAAGGCTCTTGGACCAACTAAACAATACGAGTGAGAATTCTGCGGTTGGAAAAGAAAAAAATCAGTGCAGTGCAAATGTCCTCTAGTATTTTTTGGCACTGTGAAAACTTAGAGAACTGAATTACAAACTGTTGGACCAGCAACCCTGTTCACCAGATATGACACATCCTGGATTCGAACTATTCCCGTATCTGAAAAAAATTCGTGACTATAACGCTTTTTCAGTCCAGTGAAGAGGTTATGGCAGTGAGGATGGGTGTTTTTGGGAAATACCGGAAACATATACTGGGAATATTATTAACTCACGAGAAAAATTATATACAAAGAGCGCAGACCTAAAAGGAGGCGAAATAGAAAACGAAGTGTAGCCTTGACCCAAAAGCACAGAATCTCACCAACGTTCAGACTACTTGTCCTGCTGCTTTTTAATTACCGTTGTTCTACCACATACGAATATTGTTTTCTAGTGCACACGAAAAAAGTTTTCTATGTTGTTCATGTTTATGATGACACGAAGTTACGGCACTTCGTCATTTAGAGGAACGGTTCTGTGTAAATGAAAAACAAGTGAACTTTTTAAAATAAAATCGCGTTGTGGGTTCGTCTTTCAGCTGAAAGATGGACTGAACAGCGGCATGCGTTGAGCGCGAATGTGAGGCGCGGACTTACGAATGCGTTCGAGTAGTTTGTTTAACGGAGTCGTTAGTTTCGCAGCTCATTTTGGCAACTTTAGTGAAACATGGCACTCTTTATGACAGAAAAGAGTTTCTGTATGCACGAAAATCAACAATAAGACTCTGGCTGATTTAACACAGTCACAAATTTACATCTTTACGATTGAAAACCGTGAGGCGAAACATCTAAGTAAATTTCAGCTGAATGAAAATGCAATCGATGGGGAAGACTTTGCTTGGAGCGTGTGGTAAACGATGTTTAATATTGTAACGCTAAAGTATTGAAGTAGAGCGATATCTTTTCCTTTCGTGTACCGGGATCGCTCCCTTCAAGGAAGCTGATTTGCTTACATATTTTCGTTCTAATTTCTTGTAGATGCCTTCCAGTTTGATCCACCAAGTCACATAAGCTACTAAACCAGTTTTCTGAGGCGTTAGAGAACAACCGTGTGTTGTAGATCATGACCGATCAACCGAGCTAAGAATCTCGCTCGTGTCCTTTCAGTGTAACAAACGCGAGGAAGCTCACTAAACTCACTGGACGCGAGAATCTCTTTCTTGGATATCCCAAATTTTTCTACAATCTCACAGTACATTTTTTAATAAAAATTAAAAAAATACATTTACTTTCCATAAAGTCTTAGATAACAGGTAGCGGCATGTCGTCTTTCACATGTCTAGGCTCCAGGATCATCCATGAAACCGTACACAAAATTAGCAAGTTATATAGGGCCATGTATTAAGGTCCTTAGGCAGTCAATTGATGAGCTGATCACACTCTACAGCCGCAAACGTCACAAGATATATGCAGTCTGTGACTAGGCCTCGTAAGTCTTCAAGTACAAGACTTCAGTCGCGCCCATAATAACAGGCCTTCGGTAGACAAAGTGCATTTCTCCTGGAGTAGTAATAGAGTTATTGTTATATCGAACGATTAAAATTTTCCTGCTAACTTTATTCCGAATAGAAATACCACTAATGGCGGCAACCAAATCATTTTTCCCAAGCGTAGGATCGTACTTCACATGTTCTTTAGTTTCCTGTGGAATTGTTGTGCAACTAACCACAATTTTAATACAGTAAAAAATCATTCTTCGTTCGTCGTTATTTTCTGAAGCGGCAAGTATTCATACCAATAAGTCAGCAGCAAAAAATTATACATGGTAATTCCAGTGGTATATACACATATCAAAAAATTTTTGCATCACCTCGGTTCCGAGAGTTCCGGAACCTGAACAGAAAATTGGAAGAGACATCAACATAAACATAATTTCCGTCCTTTTCATTACTCATGAAAACCACACATTGCATGTTGTACCACCATACAGCGAGACCTTCAGAGGTTGCGTGTCATACCTTTTTGTTACACCCTCTATAATTCACGACGTACAAAGTTACAGTGAAGTGGGAAAGATCACTGATGGAACATGGCCTAGATGATAACATTTTGTGACTTGCTAAGGGCGTCGGTCATTGAACAAAATGATCTGACAACGCAACTATTTTCTGTTGTCATGCTCTCCAAATACAACGTAATTTTACTCTATCCCAATATCTGTTCCTAGCACTGTGTTGTTCTTGAAGCGTTAATTTCGTTCCCAACCCGATTCAGTGTCATAACCAATATATTATATTGACTCCAGGCACACACTGATTCACATGCTGTAAAAAACCAGCTGGACAGACCCGTGACGAACCTTGCAACTGTTCTTTGAATGTTGTCTATCTCTTCTGTCAAACCAACTTGGAGTGAGATGCACACTGGCAAACAATATTCAAGAACCGGTCGAAAGAGGTTTCTGTAGAATGTCTTTGTGGGTTAATTTGATTTTCTCAAGGTGCCTCATTCACAGTTATAATTGCGTGGCGTTTCTCTAAAATAATTTCTGTCAGAATTCCTAGGTTACTGATTCCAGTGACAGATAGCTGAAACATATGATTAATTAGACTAACAAGAAGGAAATCAGTTGAAGCCTGCTCAAGAGAAGGACACCGGCAATTACCAGGAAAAGATTTTAGTGAAACTATGACAAACCTGAGTCAGGATTCCCAGAAAAAGATATGAACCTTAGTTACCCAGAATTGAAGTCTCTTGCCTTTACCTTTATTATTACAGCGTTGTGGTGTTGCTCGTGAAGAGAACTTGATATTCATGCTACTCTGTGTGGCAATATCACGGCATTGAACCACAAGCACATAGCAACTCTTTAATTGTTGTTTGCCAGCTCACTGATAATAACATGAAAGTATAAACGTTCTTAACGCACGTTTCACAGACGAGTGACTTCGCCATAGGAAATGTAGGCTAGTAGTTCTTTATACGTGTGCTAGGAAACCTAACGTGTCTCGTCTGGACTTTTATACGATTTTCCGGAATGGCATCTTGACGGCAGGACACAAATGCCTTTAACCTTTTATTGCTTTATATAGGTAACTTGCTGCAGCTGCTAAATATTTGAAGAAAAGCATTTTTATGACCATCAGCTGAACACATCAACTTTATTTTTTACCGGTTTCGTTTATTGTACCATCATCACCGGAAGAAAAGCTGTACATCAGATGGATCAAAAATAGATACTACTTACAAATGTCACAACAACATACCAAACACAACGATATACCACAGTGATATTATGTGTTCCACAGTGGTGTCGCGTAATTTGGCTAATCTCATAATTGGAGTTTAACCTACTTCTGTGATTTATGACATTAGCCAAATTATATGTATTTTACATACCACTACGGAATATCGTTGTATTTGGTGTGCTGTTGAGTCATTTATGAGCACTATGTATTTTTCATCCATTTGATGAACTGCTTTTCTTCCAGTGATGATGGTTACAATAACTCAAATCACTAAAGAATAAAGTTGAATGTGTACAGCTGATGGCTATAAAAATGCTTTCTTTAACCTTTTAAATGACACTGGTAGATGTACACACATCAAAAATAGTTTTGCATCACCCCGGTTTCCAGAATTCCTGAAGATAGACGTTGACTGTGGATATCGTATCACAGAAACAGTCTATTTGACTGTTCAGAGATGTTATTAAACCAGCCCAAAGATGTAAACAACCATGCATGAGCAGCACCTATTAGACGGACGGGTCTGACAGCCGATCAGTTCCAGTCATTCCACGAGGAAGGAGGTACACGGCTCGTGTTGCTATTTCAACCATGTCTAGACGGTCAGTACCGCGGTTCGATCGCGTCCGCATTGTTACTTTGTGCCAGGAAGGGCTCTCAACAAGGGAAGTGTCCAGGCGTCTCGAAGTGAACCAAAGCGATGTTGTTCGGACATGGAGGAGATATAGAGAGACAGGAACTGTCGATGACACGCCTCACAAAATGTTATCATCTAGGCCATGTTTCATCAGTGGTCTTTCCCAGTTCACTGTGACTTTGTACGTAGTGATTTATAGAGGCTGTGACAAAAAGGTATCGCCAAACTTTCAGGAAACATTCCTCACAAATAGAGGAACAACATGTGTAAATGAACATGTGTCCGGAAACGCTTTATTTCCCTGTTAGAGCCTATTTTTCTACTTCTGCTCATAATTGCATGAATCATGGGAAACACCACTGGTTTGAATCATACTTAACAGACTGCAAAAAGTGTGCTGAATACTTCAAACAATGTTTGAAGGAGAAAAAAAAAAATTGTGGCAGGAGAGAAATCACGAAGGGAGTCCACAAGATTGTATTTTGAGTCCACTTCTGCTCCTTACTATGGGCTGTTGAGAATCCCTTTGAAATTGTGCATTCACGTCATTGACAAAGATTTTCTGTCAATGTTTGGGCCGGAATTCTTGGTGACTATTTGTTAAGGCCTAACGTTCTTCTACCCAGGCTCAACTGAGTAACCTACCATGCTTTCTTAGATAATACTGTACCTATTCTGCTAGAACATGACCTTTACGAGTGCGTCAATACATGAACTTCATGCACGATGGAGCTCTTCCTCATATCAATGTTAATGTTCGTAGGCTTCTAAATAAAATTCCGTGACAGACGTATTGGTAGAGTTGGACCATTTCCTTGGGCCCCACGCTCTCCGGACCTAACCTACAAGACTTTAACTTGTGGGGGTATTTCAAAGCTGTTGTGCACGGAACCCCGGCACAAGATGTATAGAATCTTCGTGCTCGTATTGTGGAACGGTGTGGAACAATAAGCAGTTCTCTAGGGATACATCAGCACATCAGGGATTCAGTGCGACGCCGGACTGAAGCTGCATCCTTGCTAACGGAGGGCATTTTGAACATGTCAATTAGGAAAGTGTTTCATGCTGTGCTGATACTTTTCCTGTATGTTTCCCATTACTAATGTGTTGAAGAGTTGTAGAAACTGGCTCTAACACGGAAATAAAGCTTTTCCAGACCCTGAACATGTAACATGTTTCCTTCCTCTACATGTGCTGAATGTTTCCTGAAAGTTTAGACATACATTTTTGTTAGACCATGTATTTGGTTAGATGGGCTTAATACTTCTGCAGATATTTTGTAGCGTTAGTATCATGTATGATGGCTACTACAGTAGTTATAGTTATTATTCGGTCCGAAACAATTCTGTATTCTGACCTTTCTTGCTGTATTGCTGTAAATTTGAACGTTATTCGTACGTCGCTTGGTGTTGGCGGAGGTTTGTCATCGATAGATTTCAGCTCTGCGCTTCGTTACGTCGAACGGATTTCTGTTCTGAACTATGTATAACGGCGCAGTCAAACAGCAAGCCGAGTCAACAGACGTGTGTACACATCACCGTTCTCTTTGCGTGCTGGTCTGCCGTAAACGTAGCCCATGGCTTTCCATCGTGCAGCAAAAGAATGTCACGCAACGTTTTCATGCCGCGTACACTGCTTCTAGTCGTTTAGATGAGGTCATTCGATATAGGTAATCACGTATCGAAACCAACTGAAATTCTTTTTTGTTAGTTTACCTTTTCTTTTAATGAGTCGAACTGGCTCACGGTATTTCGTTGCTTGTGGAAAAACACTGTGATATCAACCAGTGTTCTGGCCTGTTCCTGAAAAGAAAAAGGAAAAAAACCGCGAACAATATTTGCGCAAAACGCAGTACGGAGGGATTACAAAGTTTTGTAGTCGCTGGAAAATCACGACACGGGACCTCAAAGAATCTTTGTTCTACTAATGTTAAACCTCTGAGAATTTAGATGTAATCGTGTATAAAGTTCCATGCTTGCTCTTTGCCTTGAAAGAGGAAAATTATACATAGATTTCGAAGAGACCTGTTGATTAACGTCACGATGTGGAACCCTACAAAAGAGATAAAGAGATTCAGTGTATACTCCTTATTTTTAAATAAAGAATAAATATCTGTTACTGTCCAATCTCTCCGAATAGTTCTCACTGGCGTTTTAGTCGAATCGACGTATTCTAAAATGAGTGCTGTGCTTCACCCAAAAGAATGACAGAAAACAGGTCAATAACGTTAATGGTTATGCATGTACTTAACATACCCTTTTATGTTTATGCGGTATCTCTCGTGGATAGGTATTGCTTGATATGTATAACTGTGTAATTAATCCAGAAGAAACTCTTGTTTGTCCCTCGGTTTTCTTAAAATGATGGCACTGCTTTCAGGCTGATTACACTTCTGGGGAAGAAATCTTAAAGACTTCCAGATGCGAATAAACGCTCTGTCTACCTTCTCAGATAGTTGTGAGTGGTTCACTGAACTACACTCTCATGTTTTAAGATTTACTTGGTTCTTTCTGACAGCAAAAATCTCTACACAAAAGAGACTGTCACTGTGCGAGGGGCCAGTAGTGCTAACTGACTATATCGGAAACCATTCCCAATAAGTCGAAGCCACAGCCTCCGTGTTACTGCTCACGATACAATCCATGTGAATGTAAGTCATATTCTTCAAAAGATAATACTAGCATTGAAGTTTCTAACCACTTAGTGTGGAAGAAGTATCCATTTGGGATTCGCGAGGTACACCGATTAGCACAAAGATTGTGACATATCTCTGTACTCTGACATGTGTTTACCAACCATGTTGGAACCCAAGACTGAATTGACATTACGTAGTTCAAACTAGTAGCCTCGTTGTTGTTGTGGTCTTCAGTCCAAAGATCGGTTTTATGCAGTTCTCCATGCTACTCTATCCTGTGCAAGCCTCTTCATCTCCGAGTAACTACTGCAACCTATATCCCTCTGAATCTGCTTACTGTATTCATCTCTTCGTCTCCCTCTACGATTTTTACCCTCAATGCTTCCCTCCAGTACAAAATTCGTGATCCCTTTATCCCTCAGAATGTATGCTACCAACCGATCCCTTCTTTTAGTCAGAATGTATCTCAAATTTCTCGTCTCCTCAGTTCTGTTCAGCACCTCCTCATTAGTTATATGATCTACCCATCTAATTTTCAGCATTCTTCTCCAGCACCACATTTCAAAAGCTTCTATTCTCTTCATGTCTAAACAGTTTATCGTCCATGGCTACACTCCATACAAAAAATTTCAGAAAGGACTTCCCGACACTGAAATCTATACTCGATGTTAAGAAATTTCTCTTCTTCAGAAACGCTTTTCTTGCCATAGCCAGTCTACATTTCATATCCTCCCTGCTTCGACCATCATCAGTTATTCTGCTTCCCAAATAGCAAAACTCCTTTATTGCTTTAAGTGTCTCATTTCCTAATCTAATACCCACAGCATCACCTAATTTAATTGGACTACATTCCATTAGCCTCATTTTGCTTTTGTTGATGTTCATCTTATACCCTCCTTTCAAGACACTGTCCATTCCGTTCAACTGCTCTTCTAAGTCTTTTGCTGTCTCTGACAGAATTACAATGTCATCGGCGAACCTCAAAGTTTTTATTTCTTCTCCATGGATTTTAATACCTACTCCGAATTTTTCTCTTCTTTCCTTTACTGCTTACTCAATATAGTACAATTGAATACCATCGGGAATAAGTTACAGTCCTGTCGCACTCCCTTCTCAACCAGTGCTGCCCTTTCCTGCCCCTCCACTCTTACAAGTGCTATCTGGTTTCTGTACAAATTGGAAGTAGCCTTTCTCTCCCTATATTTTACCCCCGCCACCTTCAGAATTTGAAAGAGTATTCCAGCCAACATGTAAAAGCTTTCTCTTAGTCTACAAATGCTATAAACGTAGGTTTACCTTTCCTTATCCTATCTTCTATGATAAGTCGTAGGGTCAAAATTGCCTCGCGTGTTCCTACATTTCTCCGGAATCGAAACTGATCTTGCCCAAAGTCGGCTTCTACTAGTTTTTCCATTCTTCTGTAATGGATTCATGTTAGTATTTTGTAGCCGCGCTTTATTAAACTGATAGTTCGGTAATTTTCACACCTGTCGGTACTTGGTTTCTCTGGAATTGGGATCATTATATTCTTTTTGAAGTCTGAAGGTATTTCGCCTGTTTCATACAACTTGCTCACCAGATGGAAGAGTTTTGACGTGGGTGGCTCTCCCAAGGCTATCAGTAGCTCTAACGAAATGTTGTCTACTCCCGGGGCCATGTTTCTACTGAAGTCTTTGAGTGCTTTATCAAATTCTTCACTCAGTATCATGTCACCCTTCTCATCTTCCTCTACGTCCTTTTCCATTTCCATGGCATTGCCCGCAAGTACATCCCCCTTGTATAGCCCTTCTATATACTCTTATCTATCTGCTTTCCCCTCTTTGCCCCTCACCGATGGCTCCGTAATATATCATGTAACTTCGGACCTTTTTTAAAGTCTATTTGTTTATATGGAAAAGACTTTTCACAGGTTTTGTTACTTATTTAAATATAGGACTTACCGGGAAACATTCGTGAGGAAATTTTTACAAGAGGCATTGCGCACGAATAATATACTTGTTTATCGTACTCGGAGATGTACCGTTTACGAAAGAAAGCTATGCAACGGGGAGGAACGCACGCGTGGATCCTCGTGTTAAACCTTGTCGACTGTAGGCAGGCATTATAAAGCTACCGCAGTACCTGTTGTAGCTAGTTTACGCTAATTCACGTTTTTGCGCAGCTACTTAACCGAATCGAGTCATAGTTCAGGTTAAAACAATACGATTTGGAAATGTTCCTAACGAATACGATAAAGCCAACGTGTATCTGAAAGCGACGAGGCTTGAATTAAGTGAACAATCAAAGCTACGAAAGTCAATTGAAATGTGTATTATTAATAATAAAGAGAACTATTACATGGTTTGCGGGCTATGTGCCTATACTGTTTTGCTAATTTTGGTTCTTATGAGATGTAAGCTGGATAAACTAATATTTCCTCCTCAGAATACTCAAATTTACAACACGCGAAGAATTTAACGCATAAACTTATACAAAGTAAAAGACACGATTCACAGGGACAAGAGGACTCAATGATCTCACCACTACATGAAATGAGAATTAATTGGCTATGGTGCTGATAGATGCATCGAGAAACGGATCTCAGTACTCACAGATGTACACTATCTGATCAAAAGTAACAGCACACCTCTATATGATACATAACTGACCACTAAATGTCACGGGAGGCAGTCGGGCTCGTATACAAGGAGGTGGGGAATATTGTGCTGTCGGTAAAGAAGCTGTAACAGCAGAACGGAGAATTCAGTGATATTGAAAGTGCACTGAAATTAGAAGTCACCTAGTAACAAATTCACCACAGACATTTCTATATATAGTGGCAACACTGAAATAAGGAGGAATGGAACACCTTTGGGATGAATTAGAACGTCGATTTCGCTCGAGACCCCATCGTCCAACATCTATACCTTTCCTGGTTTCGGCTCTTGAGAAATAACGAGCCGCCATGCCTCTACAGACATTCAGTTTCCCCAGCAGAGCCGAAACCATCATAAAGGCGAACGGTGGACACACCCCATATTAATGTCCGCTAATAGGTGTCCAAATATTTTTTATCATAGTGTATACGGGCGCCTCCATAGCTGCAACTGATGTAGAGTTCACATTTATGTCTCTCATCTAAGTAATCTAATAAAATACAGTAAAACATCTTGACATATTAAAACTATGTCCATTATTTGCAATCGAAGCTAGACTCATGACTTTCGTGGGCAATACATTGCCGACAGAGCTATACAGCCTCTTTCACGACCCAACTCACATAATTCCATCTTTCAGTACCTCTTTCCCGTCTGGTGTACAGCACAGTCGGTAAAATATTTCCCTCCAAAGCCAAGGGCGCGGGTTCGAGTTATGATGCAGTTTACAGTTTTAATCCACCAGGAAGTTTCACACAACTTTCCCGCTACTGGATACTGAAGGACTCATTCTGGCAAAATACAGTGGTTTTCCAAAAGACACAAGCAAATGTACAGTCGACATTTCGGTAATAAAGGAAGAAACTTCTTCCAACCTAAAATGTTTCAAGGACAATGTAATCTTCATCGGTTTGTGCAGTAGTCTGGAGAATTCACTGCATCAAAAACGTACTAAAACATATAGGACATGATAGAACCACTTGCAAAAACGAGTGCGTGCTGAAAGTAGAGTCTCCGATTTTTTTATGTTAAAAACCTTAAAGCTTTTTAAATGAAACAAACTGTACTAACATTCTGCATCTTTATTCTTCATGTCTACGTATTTACAGCACTAGAGGGCTTCGTATTGTAGCGTGTAACATGGCGGTGCGTAACGTAACTATGCCCCTTCGTGAGAAACAGCGTGCTGGAATCGAGTTTCGACTTCGAAAAGTTTATCCCACACATGACACAGCCTCTCCTTCAGCATGACAGTGCCAAACCATACACCAGCGTTGTGGCATCTGCAGCAATCCGGCGCCTTGGATTTACTGTCATCGATCATCCTCCGAATAATAGCGACATGGCCCCATACGATATTCATCTGTTTCCCAAGTTAAACACCTTCGAGGACTGCAGTTTGATAGTGATGCAGTTGTTGCAACAGAGGTGAGGTTCTGGCACTGTCAACAAATTTGTTCTGTAGTGACTAGGGGTAGCAACTGACTGGTCTGTCGTTGGGGGAAACGTGTTCGTCGCCAGGGTGAGAATGTTGAGAAGTAAATGTGTTGACTTGAAGAATAAAGATGCAGTATGTTGGTAACGTTTGTTTTATGTAAAAAGCCTTGAGTTTTCACATAAAAAATTCGGAGAAATTACTTTTTATCACGCCCTCGTACAAGACGAAAAAACATGTCCATTCATGTAGTGTGGATCAAAGCACACATTACCACGGAATAAAAGAAAGTAAGAGACAAGTTGACCAACTAAACTGCTGTGGCAGAAGACTTTCAGACAATATATTCAGCGCCACTAGGACAGTCACTGGCAAAATCCCGAGGAGATAAAGACTCATTATGATGCAACTTAGTCACATATATCGAAGTACCTATAACGCAGTCCCTTCTGAATTTGGCCAACGCCTGTGAGCATATTTTTATATATATATATATATATATATATATATATATATATATATATATATATATCGTTTATGCTGTTGCTTCCAGAAGAGTATTAGTTTTTATTCTTTTTGCCCAAGCAAGAAAATCTTGTAGATTCATTTGTTAACCTAGAGTGCAAAGCAATTTCGAATTTTCATGTCAGCCAAGACGATAAATAGAACTTAAAAAAGGATCATCTTCCGAGACCACCCGATGCAGTTATAATAAGTTATTCTTGGAATCCCGCACTCTTCGAAAATTGCACAATTTTCTATCCCGTAAACTACTTTCTTTCGGGTAGCTGTTTATTTTCGTATATTCAAGAATGTAGCAAGTATATAACTTATCTGCTGCAGATGTCTTGAAATCTTGTCTTAAGAAGAATCAAAATTTACTCACAGTTACTTATGCGTGGAATTGGTACTAGATATTTAAAATATCAAAAGGTAATGGAGTTTCGAATACAAGGCAACACTTATTTGCGAGCATTCTAAACCACACTTTTTCCCGTCTTGTTGTCGCAAGCATGGGGTGAAGCTAGAATTGAAGGGCAAACACGTGGCTGATCTTCCTCGCAGTCTCTGCACGGAGTTCCACGAAGTCGTTATTTCGTTGCTGTCTAGCCTTATTGATCTGGCGAGGGAGTCCAGACTGTTTGCGAATGAGGTCGACGTTGATATACGAGGCGACTGCGTGATCTCCCGAGGGATGAGCCACAGTAAATGTTTATCCTTACTTCCTACTGTATTTCATCTTTCTCTTGTAGTTACGAAGAAGCTTCTCCTTACTGTCGCTGTTGTGAGACGAGTTTAGGACATTTCCTACAACCGTTGTCTACGGGGGAATATCGTTGCTGTATTTGTACGAAACTGCTGCAGACTTAGTATTTCCTTCTGTGCACTGAAATGCAGGTCTCTTTACGTGTGGAGAAGTGAAAGTTAATGCCCATGAACAGGAGAAGGAACCTGGCAGTATCTTGTTAAAACATTAATAATAAACCTTTGGAGTCCGTCCCATCGTTTAATTATGTAGGGTAATTCTACGAAGCAATTTAAAATGCAATGTGAATTCGGAAGTAGGGAAGGGAACGGAAGCCCCTCATCTCTCGGGAGAATTTTGTAAAAGTGCGTTGCGTCTGGAAGGAGACCGCATTGAAGATGCTAGTGCGACCATTTTGAAGTACAGCGCTAGTAATTGGTTCCATATCACGTGGGCCTAAAGCGGATTTCATAAAACTCAGAGGGACACTGTTAAAATTGTGACAGACCAGTACAGCTCACACGCCAGTGTACTAGGGATCAGAAACGGAACGATTACGAGTCTAATGTTAAGGGTTCAATGTGCTATAAATCAAGGCGCCACTGTTACGTCAGTGCTGCATCGGTTTCCTTCCTTCCTGATGTAGAGACGCGAGTATGACGAGTCTGAGGAAGGTGGCGCTGCGGTCGCATGCTGCTCCTCGATGCGTTCTCTCTTAGCGTGCGCTCGAAGCGTGCTGGTGTGAGGCTTGTCGTGACTTAGTACGGAAGTTTAGTGCGCGATCATGCTATTGCAAAGTAGCACTGACATGGCGAAATGGCCGACTGTCGGCGTCAGATGACGTCTGACGAAGCTGTATTTTGTGAGACTGTGGGTTTTGCTATTTGGGAAGCAAAATAACTGATGGTGGTCGAAGTAGGGAGGATATAAAATATAGACTGGCAATGGCAAGAAAAGCGTTTCTGAAGAAAAGGAATTTGTTAACATCGAGTACAGATTTAAGTCTAAGGAAGACATTTCTGAAAGTGTTTGTATGGAGTGTAGCCATGTATGGAAGTGAAACATGGGCGATAAACAGTTTAGATACTAAGAGAATAGAAGCTTTTGAAATGTGGTGCTACAGGAGAATGCTGAAGATTAGGCGGGTATATCACGTGACTAATGAGGAGATACTGAATAGAATTGTGGAGAAGAGAAACTTGTGGTACTACTTGACTAAAAGAAGGGATCGGTTGGCAGGACACATTCTGAGGTACCTTGGGATCACCAATTTAGTACTAGAGGAAAGCGTGGGAGGTAAAAATCGTAGAGGAAGACGAAGAGATGAATACAGTAAGCAGATTCAACCGTATGTAGGCTGCAGTAGTCATTCGGAGATGAAGAGGCTTGCAAAAGATAGAGTAGCATGGGGAGCTGCACCAAACGAGTCCTTGGACTGAAGACCACAATTACAACAACGTGGTGGATGAACGACGAAAATTAAGTGATGCAGTAGATACAATTGCAAATGTTCTCCCGTAGTGGAAGAGTAATCTCTGGAAAAAGTTAGATTCAGACCAAAAACATGTAAAGTCCATTCAATGAAAATAAAATGGTTCTATTCTTCTATATTCCACCTCCATCATAATAAAATACACGTGCTCCACCAGAAAAAAAAGACTGACCAAAAGCGAGTTGCGTACTTAATAATCCATTTTTACAACTTTTTCCAAGACTGCTGCGAATTTATTTGAATAGTTAATCACCATTTATGGAATACATTTCCTAAAGATGGATTATTAAAAAAAAATTACAGCATTCTTTAAAAAAAGTTTATAGATACACATACATACAAACAAATTACATATACATACACACATATTACATGTACATACATATTTACGTACGGGGTGGTTATAATTCAACTTCCGCTACTTGCGCCAGTGTCAACGGGAAACTATTTACCACGTGAGCACCCAACTTCATAGGAATCATGACCAGACTTTGCGTTGCACGATTTGTGTTGTTAGAAGTGTTAGTGTCTTGACTTGCCGTTAGGCGTCGGTACAAGTACGGCGACGTAGCCATCAGTCTGCATTGCAGTTGCAGTCAGTCAGCATGCGTGTGGACAAGGTGAGCAGGGCTTTAAGCGTAAAGCTGTTTTACCAAAACGACAGCAGTAGTGCTGCTGTTCCTCGCACATATCGTCGTTTTAAAGGAATAGGAAGAAGTCGTCTTGGGGTTAAAGAACATATTCGTAAGTTCGAATTAACTGGCGATTTGGGGATTGCACATGGGAGGCCGAGGGCCAATTGCGCCACAAATTGTTGATGAAGCTACTGTTGTGATGGCTGAAAATGTTAGACGCGATCATCAAGTAGTGCCTGAGCTGTGTCACGACATCTGAACATTCGATGGTTCACCGTTTGAAAAGTGCTGCGAGAAGTTGTGAAATGCGGCTCCAGGCTACCGTAGATGCAGATGGTAGTCGCATAGAGCAGCGTCTGTAACCTGCAACGTAAACATGATATGTAATATACAAATTTTACCCTCTAATGTTCTAATTAAAATGTGTTTCTTGCAACGTTTATTCTTTATTTCTCGTCCCCATGTCCTTAAAATTGTGTCCACGAAGTTTCGATGTCCTACGATCACTCGTTGTTCATGAGAGCCCTCAAAAGCAGCGAAAATTTAATTATAACTGCCCTGTAAATGTACATGTACACTCGTGTATATACAGGGTGGTCAGAAACAGTCTGAAAAGGTTGTAAGTGTGTTGCAGGGTAGGTTATGCTGAGAAATAATTGTTAAGAAAAAAATTCGATGCGTTTCGCCATTTTCGAGTTAATTTGCTCAGTCAAGCAGCCAGCTAGAGACAGTGACGCCAAGCCTGTGGCTAGTTTGGTTCCTAAAACCGAAAAAGAGAGGGATAAAAAGATTGGATCTGGGACGGTAGTAAGGATCGAACCCGAGCCGAAGACTGAACGGTCTCGTGCGCTATCATCTGCGCTGTAACATCTGACACTAACTGAGTCTGGCGTACCGCTTGAATCTGCGCACACAACGATCTGATTCACCAACTTCAATGATAATTAATTCGGAAACGGGACAACTTATCGAATTCTTTCCATAACAGTTATTCCTCAGTAACACCTACTAGAGAGAAATGGTATTCATGATGGACTGGGGAACGCTTCTAATGCCTTCATCGTATGTCTTGCGAAGGTTCAGGAGAACAAGAGTAAAGAATTAGGGAGTATGCAGAGAGACAGCCATTTTTTCGCTCACTGCAAGTGCGAATGGCTAGTATTAGTCCAAAGTACCTTCGGGCTTGTATTATCTAGTGTCTTACGGGAAATGTAAGATTTTTTCGGGATGGCAATAAAGACAGTCAGGGACGATGGATAAAGGCAACATCTACATTTACATACAAAGTCCGCAAGCCACTGTACGGCGCATAGCGAATTGTACCACGTAGCACCATAGGCAGTTCCTTTCATGTTCCAGTCGTAAGTACAACGAGGGAAAAAACAGTGTCTATATGTCTTCATACAAGCCCTAATTTCTCTCATCTTATCTTCGTAGGTCTTACATTGAGTATTATTGATCACGTGGATGAGAAGTCTCCAATCAGGACCGAAATAGGCACTTGAAAAATGCGTATCGCGCACAGTAATCTGTGGAAAAGTAAAACGTAAATAGCAACTACATCCTGAATACAGTCTATAAGACAATAAAAAAGGACGCACTACGAAGGCGTTACATAAATTGTTCATAGATTGGTATTCATACTGGTATCGACGGAAAATGCAAAACTGTAAACTTTGACCGCCGATGGATAAATATGTGACGCTGCAGAGTGGTTTCACCATGCACCTTGCAAGGATGGTAAACAGGGAACATGTCAATAGCAAGGCATAAAGTCTTTGCGAATGTCATTGCGTGTACTCAATGGAACAGTAACTATGCCTCACAGAAAGACGCGTGACCAATATACGCAGATCTCAGCATTTATGAGAGGATGTTTAGTTTGGCTCAGATAAGCCGGTTGCAGTAATCGGCAAATCGCTTGACATTTGAATAGGAGCAATGCTACTATTCGACGAATTTGCAGGAACACAGCATCAAGAAGGAAACGGTCGACCTAGAAAGTCGACAGAGCGCGAGGACCGAGCAATCGTCAGAGAGTCACTCATAGCATTGCAGTCATCATTATCATCGATCTGACGTAAAACTGATGCTTCAGTGACCACAAGGACCATTAATAGGTGGTTCAAAGAAAGGGGGCTAATCTCACGGCGCCCATTGTGTCGACTGTCAATGACTTCTGTACACCAACAAGCCCGTTCGCATGGTATCGGGCACTATCGGGCTGGAATCTCATTGACTAGAGTAGAAGGGTATTTATTGATGAGTTCTGCTTCGAACAGAGCTCCGATGAACAGTGAAGATGTGACTGGAGACGCTCCGGAAGGCGGTGGAATAGCTGCCCGACTGTCGCCCGTCATACGACCCCACAACCAGGAGTGATAGTCTGGGGTGCCATTTCTTTCCGTAGTAGGACCCTTTTGGTTGTCATCCCCGGCACCCTTACAACACAGCAGTACGTCGACGATATTATACCATCAGTTTTGTTGCCCTTCATGGCGAGCTATCCTGGGCTTTCATTTCAGCAAGACAATGCCCGCCTGCACACGGCGAGAGTTTCTACTGCTTGTCTTCGTGCTTGCCAAACCCTACCTTGGCCAGCAAGGTCGTGCGTTTCTCCCCAATTGAGAATGGTTGGAGCATTATGGACAGGACTCTCCAATCATCTCGGGATTTTGATGATCTGACACGCCAATTGAATAGAATTTGGCACGATATCCCTCAGTAGGACATCCAACAAAACTCTGTCACTCAATGCTAAGCCGAATAACTGCTTGTATGCTCAATTTGTGAAACTTTTTCTCTTGATTAAATCAACCAATTTCTCTGAAATTGTAGTCATTTGTTTTTCTGTAAATGTACATCACATTTTTCGATTTTCGTCCTATTCGGATAATTTCTTCGTGATCTATCAAACAACCTGTCCACGCACGACTGACAACCTTCCTAACAACTTCCCCACGTGAGACCCTGTCTCTCACATTGCAATCTCTCTCGAGGTTCTAAAAAAATGGCTCTGAGCACTATGGGACTTAACTTCTGAGGTCATCAGTCCCCTAGAACTTAGAACTACTTAAACTTAACTAACCTAAAGACATCACACACATCCATGCCCGAGGCAGGATTCGAACCTGCGACCGTAGCAGTCGAGCGGGTCCAAACTGTAGCGTCTAGAACCGCTCGTCCACCCCGGCCGGCTCTCGAGGTTCTCTCGTATGGTGTGATTGACATGCATTCCCTCGAGAGGGTACGTGGTGACAAGTACCTTAGTTATATCTAAGTGGTTTCAGACTGAATTTTCACTCTGCAACAAAACGTGCACTGTTATGAAACATCCTGACAGGTTAAAAACTTTTTGCCGCCCCAGGACTCGAACTTTGAACCTTGGCCTTAATGGAGAGTGCTCTGTCATTATCGCATACACTTTGCAATTGAGTGAACATTTCCTAAGTTGTGTTGTGACATTTCCCTCTTTATTCTTTCTCACTAGAATGCTAGTCCTGTAAGGCGTGCATGAGAGCTTCTGAGGAGTATTAAAAGCAGGAGATGGTTAGTGGTGCATGCAAACTAAGAGGCCGGTCCAGGATCCTGATTTCAAAGGTCAGTTATAGAACACTGTCCATGAAAGGGAAGGATCTACATTAAAGTCCCGTTCTAATTTCCCGTTTTAATTTTTTACTAATTATCGTAATAACATACCCTTCGCTGCAGAGTGAAATATTCATTCTGGCAGTAAGAAACTCATAACACAAATGCACCACATTTCATATATGCAGTTAACATCTTTCAGTCGACTTAACAAGACAATACATGAGAAGTAGAAAAGTGAGGCACAACATTTTAGTCATATGATGTATGTGTTTGGACTCACATTTGGATCTTTAGCGCATTTTAGTTAAAGAAACAGAGTTTAATGTTCCGCCATTATCAAGGTTATTGAGATCGATCACTAGGTCTGCTGAATAAGGACGAGGGAAGAAATAAATGTGGAAATGAAAATTTACAGTTCTAACTTGATGCACACCAACGTAACATACAGCCTCATTGGGACAAAGTTATATAACATCGAAAAGCGTTGTCGACGCTGACGAGCCGAGTCTGTAGATGGAGTTAAGGCCATAACAAATAAAAAATTTAATGACTGGTTACGAAGTGTTTTTGTTGTTTTAGCTAAACTCGGATGCCCTGAAGATCATAGATAGTACTTTGGCAAAGAAAACAAAAACGGAAGCGTATAGCTTAGGCGGACCGGGAATGAGAAACTTAGCTTCCTGCCCAACTATTCTCAAACACCTGGTATGCTTTTCATTTAGCACTGCACCGACGCATTCTACAGGAGATGGGTTCTTATACAATATAAATACACGTTGACGACTGGACTGAGAACTTATAGGTGAAATGTAACACGTTATCCTAGGCTGTGAGGTATCCACAGACGTATGTTATACCATGCTATGGAAAGAGCAATGGTCAAACCCACAAAACCGTGTCTTTTTACATTGTCTACAACGTAATATGATTTCTTAAAAACAACTGACACCTAATGGTAGTACTTATCAAGCCAAACAGGCAGAAAACAAACGTCTCTCTTTCTATGTGCACAGATGTGGCCTAACGTACGTTTCAGTTATTTCCAGTGCTTGGGTCAAAGGGGGAAAGTAAAATAATTTTACGACCAAAACATTCACGGCTTATCGTACCACTCATCTGATTTTTGCCACTACAAAATTTTAAACTGTCCCAGTGTGTAATTTTATCGTATGAAATTTGAAATTTTGCTATTATCCTTTGCAGTGGAATCTCGTAGCTGCAGAATGAGCAGCATTTTTATCTCTGATAGCAGAGAAAAAATGTGTGTCTAAAGGGCATATTATAATTATTGGAATCATGTAGAAAAATAGGCAATAATAAAAATTACCGTCCATGATAGTCAATATAAGGAAAGGTGATTTACTTATTTACTTTCTTCAAAGCAGTTAGAAGAGGTTGTCACCAGGCATAAACCATCCATTGAAAAACAATAGCTCGAATGGTTGCAAATTCAGTCAGTGACGTTTATCACTGGAGTCCTCTTTCTTTGCAATACATGAACATTGTAAGAAATGACATAACTGGATTCAACACAGTGGAGGTTACAACTGAAAGTAGCGTCTCAGGAAACTAGCATGTACGAGTATAACCTCCTGCTCAACGTGTGTGGAGTCCATTTTCCCCAGATACACACCAACTGTTAGTTACACTATACACAACAATGATTCTAATTCTACTTTTCTGTAACAAAAATACTCAGGCTGAATAATTGTAATTCTTTAAATACAACAGAAAGTTGACAGCAATTCATTAACTATGTGATGAACCTTGTATTCGTACGAGCAAATTCTATTCGGAAGCAATTAAAAATGGGTGGTCTAAGCGTCGGTGTACTGGAAGAGCTAGAGGCGTGCATAATATTCTGCTTCTTTCTTCTCAATAACAAAGTGGTGCATATCAACAGGTCGGCTTAAATCAGCATGTTGCAAGTTAAAATAAAATACACAAAATTAACTTCATACCATACTTCAGTGTTACCATAAAATCTACCAATTAATGTATGCTATAAGGGAGGCGATATATTTTTACAAGGGCCTCTTATATTATTTCAAATACCTCACTGCCAACACGTCATATATCTCACTGCCAACACGTTGCGTTTGGGGCATCATTTCTGTAATATTATCACTTCTTGTGTCTTCATAATGCACGTATCAACACTGGATTGATCTACCGGTTAATGATGTTAAATTTGTCGTTTTCTTATTTATGATAAAATTAAGCAGTGATTTTATTAGTTTTACGAAGGAACACCAGTATAATCGTTTGCTATGAAAAGTTAAGCAGGCTGTATCATCGCGATCGTTACAATCCGCTTACCACTTTGCTTCCCTAATCCGCCCCGCCAAACTCGTCCATACGCGCTTATCATCGGTTTCATATACTGCTGCTCATAAAGACTGGAACACAAGGAAGGATATCAAATAACGAAATTTTTACATATTGTGCGTATACGATATACATTGACAGAAAAAAATCGCAACAACAAATAGTAAATAATGTAAAGTAAAAAAAAATTAGGGAATACATTTGTCTAGGTAACATATTTAAGTGATTAACGTTTCAAAATCACAGATTAATTTAAGCAAGAGATAAGCCATTGCAAATGTGAAATGCTGGGACGTTAATAACCGGTTAGCCGTCAGAATGTTGAATGAAAACGTCCAAACGTGTATGCACTGTGTTGTACACGTGCCGGATGCCAGTTTGTAGGATGGAATTCCATGTCTGTTGTACATGGTTAGTCAATGCAAGAACGCTTAATACTGTCTGTGGATGACACTAGAGTTGTCGTCCTATGGTGTCCCATATGTGCTCGATTAGAGACAGATCTGGTAATAGAGCAGACCACGGCAACATGTCGACACTCTGTAGAGCATGTTGTTTTGCAGCAGCGGTATGCGGGCGAGTGTTATTCTTTGGAAAGCAGCCCTGGGATGCTGTTCATGAATAGCAGCACAACAGGTCGAATCACTAGATTTACGTACACATTTGAAGTCAGGATGCGTGGGATAACACCGAGAATGCTCCTGCTCTTATACGAATTTGCAGCCCAGACAATAACTGCATGTGTAGGTCAATGTGTGTCTAGCATGCAGACAGGTTGGTTGCAGGCACCCAACTGGCCTCCTTCTAACGAACACACGGCCATCACTGGCACCGAGGCAGAACCAGTTTTCATCAGAAAATACAATAGAGCTCCACTATGCCTCTCAGTGAGCTCTCATTTGACACTACTGAAGCCGCAAATGATGGTGGTTTGGGGTCAGTAAACTGCATACTACAGGGCGTGTGACTCGGAGCTGTCCTTGAAGTAGTGGTGCCAACTGTGCTCAGATTGCTGCTGCAGATTCAGTGAGATCCACCAGAACCATACACCGAACACGACAGTCGTTCCTGTCAGTAGTACTACGTAGCCGTCCGGAGCCCCGTCTTCTTGCGACCGTACTTTCTTGTGGCCATCGCTGCCAGCAGTCTTGTCCAATCTCAGAGGTAACTAACGTTCAAGATCGTTACAGCGTGTATTTAAACCATACCTGATTTGCATCCTCATAGTGGTGCTACTAGTGCCACTCTTACGAATCTGGAGTGATTTTGAGTAGACATCATCTTTCATATGTAGAAACACGCCTACCAACCTTCGTTTATGTCGTTCAACTCTTTCTTGGTGTTACCCTTTCTTTTCGTCAGTGTAGTAGGAAGAACACATGATTAAATCTGTAGGTGATTTGGGGGCATACGAGATGCAGAATTAACTACACTTAGTTGACACTACAGACAGCAAGAAAGAGTCATTCCACCCGATTAGGCATCTAGTCGAACTTAGCTCGTATGACAGATACAGGTACCTCATTCCTTGCCGCTTCAGTTGTATAGCAGAGTTCATCAACCGTAATGGCTGGCAGTAGCCACCGGCCTTAATAAGTCAGAAATGTAACGCGTGCTTTCCTTTAATTACTAGCTACGCGAACCAGAGGTGATCGTCTTGTGTGTCCAGTGGCAGCCTATATCGTCACGTCAGGTGGTGGGCCACTATGATGATGATAGTTGCAGTCAGGCAACGTTTGTTCTTCTCGGATGCTGCACACATGTATACTTTCATTGTGATGCTGTACGCAGAACAGGGACTCGTCTGATAAGATGATGTGATGCAACTGCTGTGTTCAGTGCTTTCCTTGGGTTCCACATTGTCGGCCCGACTCTCTCTGTTGCAGTATCAAGAGAAACGCAAAAATGGTCTCCGTGCTTGTAGGTACTTGTCTTGCTGCAAACAAGCCAATTTCCTGACGCAAGGTACTTAAACTGGTTACACGGTCCTGCACGGACTAGAGACATGATTCGGTCCTCTCGGGCACTAGTCGCGTGGAGCAATTGAGATCCTGCGTAGCGCTGAGTATGATCCCATTAAACACTCAGACTCCATATTCACATGACAGTCGTGCCATCTCAATTAACGCGCGTAGCAATATCACTTAAAGATACTCCGCAGACTCGATATGACACTGCCACTGTCGAAATCCGCCACACGCTGAAAGGCGTATCTCCTTCCTACACGAGGAGCAGCACAATCTTCTTACAACTAACCAACATTCAGATGCAATTTCTGCATGTGAAACACGTTGTATAATCTTTCCTTATATACATAATGTAGATAGCGTTACTCCTACCTACTTCGCGGGATTGCGTTGAAACGTTAATCATTTTCATATTCAGACATAAAGGGTGCAACGAGTTAAGTTCAGATATGTAGTACCTTAATACCTACACACAGCAGTCTGTTGGTTGAGTTTTCTCTGCGTAAAAATAGCCTTTTGTAAGGACGTCACATAATTTACTAGCCGGCCGGAATGGCCGTGCGGTTCTAGGCGCTACAGTCTGGAACCGAGCGACCGCTACGGTCGCAGGTTCGAATTCTGCCTCGGGCATGGATGTGTGTGATGTCCTTAGGTTAGTTAGGTTTAATTAGTTCTAAGTTCTAGGTGACTGATGACCTCAGAAGATTAGTCGCATAGTGCTCAGAGCCATTTTAATTTACTATCTGATGTTTTCTGCATGGTCGTTACGCCACCACTAGGCGGACTACACCTGTCAGTATGGACTCACCATTTTGCGTCCCCGCATCCACACTTCAGTACCTACCCCGTCGCTCAGAGGAAAATATGCATCAATGTCTTGGTCTTGCCACATGTACCTGGAGGTAGTAACCAACCTCAAAACGTACGACTTGTAATAGCTATAACTATTTGTCTGCAAATGAAGTAAACACTGATGTAATGTTGTTCAGTACACCGTCCTCAGTCATCAATATAAATATCTGCAATTATACCCGTTAGACCCTGTACAGTATACTTCGTCAGTTTGACATTTGTTGTACGCCACCTTCATGACGCTGCAGATTTAATGCCCAGCCGTTTATATGAACAAACGCCGATCACTTCAGTCCAGCGTGTGAGGAAAGTGATGAATAATGATCGCGGTTTCCATGGAACTAAAATTCTATCCAAATTTAATTGCGTAGTGAAAGGTGTATAATTTTTGTTATACCCATCTGACAAACGTTTCTGATCGGTTTAGAAATTAAGAATCCTTAAAACAGAAATATTCTGAAGAAGAAGAAAGAGAGACGTAGTCACAAAATCGAGTCTGCATTGATACTTGAACGCGACAGCACAGAGTTTAAACTCAGCTCGGAATATTTCAAGCATAGGGAAAGAAATCATCCATGCCCTGTCAAAGAAACCATCTCGGAATTTTCCTGGGGTGATTTAGAGAAATCACGGAAAACCTAAATCAGCATAGCCGGACGCGGATTTGAATGTCTTCCTCCCGAATGGGAGTCCAGTGTGCTAATCACTGCACTACCTCGTTCGATGGAAGGAGCAACTGGAGCATGCCTAAAGCTGCCTGTGTCAGCAGTTCATGCAGACAAGAGGCGTGTCTTACCAATTTTTGACGTTTTTAAACACTGCGACTGTACTGTACATAGAGGATATTTTTGGGAGAAACAGGCACCAATTGGGATTTATTGTTTTTAAATAGTTATTGTCATGTTAGTTAGCTTTAAGGCTATCGCAGGCCCATCGTTAGACGTTGGCATTTGCAAGACATTAATTACTGAACGTGCACAGGTCTTTGCCAGTGTTGTAGCCATGTCGTGAAAGCTTGAGGATTGCGAAAAAATTTTGGTCCCTAGTGAAACGTCACCCTGGTAACGTTCTCTGCGTATCAGCGTGCCTAAAAGCATCCAATTGATCGCGGTCTGTTCGCAGTATCGTGCCAGCTTGACAATAAGTAATTTTGCGATCTTAGGTTATTTCAGTTTTTCTTATCGGAATGTACCACGTAGTGCTTAAGAAAAATGCTCTTGCAAGAAACGTAAATAAAGTTATGAAGATGAAGAGGTGAATGGGCGTTTAACAACGACAGGAGAATAAATGCTTCAAAACAATAAAACGTGAGTAGCTGTTGTTTCTGTTCGAATCATCATCTGAGTAGTAGCTTTTTGTATGTGCTAGAATGTAAGTTCCATGATTTCGCAAAGAAACAAATTCTCATGATGAGAGGGGGAGGACTGCATTAATTAGTAATGCTCAGGCAAGTAAACTACTGTTGAAAATATGGCTTGTGTCTACAGGCGGAATCACTAGCAACGGTGACGTCATAGATTATTTAATACGGAAAACATCGGACAGTGCTGGCACTACAGCAACCTTTTCCAAGTTAAATATCATTTAGAAGATGCCGTAGCAGACAAATTAAGCCTTAAATGTCTGTTTTTAGTCAATATAAGCTAGGTTTTTTACGTATACTTTCTGTAATACGGTTTCAGAAACAGTAAGCACACGTGTATCATGATATACCACAACCCGCTAAAGGAATCGACCTCGCAAGATTCCATCGAATTCTCGTGTATGTTCTTTAGGAGGAAGCACTGTTTCCACGAACTGACATTCATTATCCTGCACAGCTCTCGGAAGTATTTCGTACATACACTATGTGATCAAAAGTATCCAGACACCTAGCTGAAAATGACTCACGAGTTCGTGACGCTCACCTTCGGTAATGCTAGAATTTAATATAGTGTTCGTCCACCCTTATCCTTGACGGCAGCTTCCACTCTATCAGGAATACGTTCAGTCGAATGTGGAAGTTTTCTTGGGGAATGGCAGCCCATTCTTCACGGAGTGCTGCACAGAGGAGAGGTATCGATGTCGGCCAGTGATGCCCGGCACGAAGTCGGCGTTCCAAAAGATCTCAAAGGTGTTCTACAGGATTCAGGTCAGGACTCTGTGCAGACCAGTCCATTACAGGGATGTTATTTTCGTGTAACCACTCCGCCACAGGCCGTGCATTATGAACAGGTGCTCGATCGTGTTTAAAGACGCAATCGCCATCCCCGATTTGTTCTTCAACAGTGGGAAGCAAGAAGGTGCCTATAAAATCAGTGTGAGCCTGTGCTGTGATATTGCCACGCAAAACGACAAGGGCTGCAAGCCCCCTCCATGAAAAACACGACCACACCATAACATCACCGCCTCCGAATTTTACGGTTGGCACTACACACGCTGGCAGATGACGTGCACCGGGCATTCGCCATACCCACATCCTGCCATCGGAGCGCCACATTGTGTACAGTAATTCGTCATTCCACACAACGTTTTTCCACTGTCCAATCGTCCAACGTTTACGCTCCTTAGACTAAGCGAGGCGTCGTTTGTCTTTTACCGGCGTGATGTGTGGCTTACGAGCAGTCTCTCGATCATAAAATCCAAGTTTTCTCACCTCCCGCCCAACTGTCATAGTACTTGCAGTGGATCCTCATGCAGTTTGGAATTCCTGTGTGATGGTCTGTATAGATGTCTACCTATTACACATTACGACCTTCTTAAACTGTCGGCGATCTTTGTCAGTCAACAGACGAGGTCGGCCTGTACGCTTTTGTTCTGCAAGTGTCCCATCATGTTTCCACTTCACTATGACAACGGAAACAGTGGACCTAGGTATGTTTAGGAGTATGGAAATCTCGCGTACAGAAGTAAGACACAAGTGACATCCAATCACCTCACCACGTTCGATGTCCGCGCGTTACGTGGAGTGCCCCATTCTCCTTTTGTCTAATGACTACTGAGGTCGCTGATATGAAGTACGTGGCAGCAGGTGGCAGTAAAATGCACCTAATATGAAAAACATATTTTTTGGGTGTGTCCGAATACTTTTGATCACATAATGTATATTATGGTGACTAATTTAATCAAAGGTATTTCTCATTTGCGGTACCCCCTTTCAATTCTTTTTTATTGCAGCACTAAAAATGACAAAAAATGGCTCTGAGCACTATGCGACTTAACTTCTGAGGTCATCAGTCGCTCAGAATTTAGAACTAATTAAACCTAACTAACCTAAGGACATCACACACATCCATGCCCGAGGCAGGATTCGAACCTGCGACCGTAGCGGTCGCTCGGTTCCAGACTGTAGCGCCTAGAACCGCACGGCCACTTCGGCCGGCCTAAAAATTACAATTTATGCTGTTACAATAAATAACTTTTCAACTACTAGCAAAACTGCAAAAGCTGTTAAATTTTAATTAATTTCAGAAATTCTTCTGTTTTATTTGGGTTCTGCTTGTTATCTTTATTTACTGGATTATGACAATAAACGAAGGTGTACGTTTAATTTTTTTATGTATTGATTAGATGAGATATCCTTCTTGAATTAGTGTAGAATTCTTTTAGATAATCTAATTATTCTTTTACGAACATAAAAATCTATACGCAACAGTAGCATTCCTTTCAGAATTTTGATCGCTGGTTTATCTTCTGTATAACTTTTGGTTTCAGTTACCTTCTCATCTAAAAATCTTGTTTCTCAAACAGCTATAAGTTACGTTTCTTTTTTGTCTAAGAGTTATTTCTAATTCATTTTATTTATCGATCTTAGGTAAAGAATTTACATTCAAAGTGCCAGCGGAATGTTTTGATTAAATTTCGGTTTGGAAGGAGTCCAAGGATGTTCTGAATCATGCATAGTGCAAATGTTGCGATTTCCCAGAATCGTAGATCACAATGCATTTGGTAACGGAATGATGTGTATCTCTTCCGAGTTACCACCTGCGGTAATGCCTTCTTCAAGCGATCTTTCCATTATGGAATTGAAATTGCGTATTATAAAGGGCAGGAACTGGATTCCACAATAAAATCAGATATTTAGTCTCAAATGATTTGTCTTCCTGGTTTACTCCACTAGGTTCTTTCTCCCGCCGTTGGAAACTGGTATCTCTCTTATGTTGACTGGGTGTCATCTGTATCCGTAGGCTGTGCCCTTGCTGGATGTGGCCTGCCGGTGCCGGATGGTTCCTGTTTTTTTCACAACGGCTTACTCCTCCCACTCCTACTTCTTCATAACTTGAAAGATGAGGCCTCGGGCTTGAGACCAGCGATGGCGGTGTTTATCACTTTATTATTATTATGACAGTATTTAAAAAAATATTTTTTGTGCCTGTAGTGGACCACTTCAGTCTGGACCCGAGGAAGTTATTAATTCGTTTAAGTTGCTTCTCTACACCGAGGATTTCGACAACTAGATCTCTCATGTTTACAGCTGTTCTTGATCCGAATTCTGAAACATTTACTTCATCTTGTTTGCTGAAGGAATACCGGAGAACCATATTTAGTAACTTCGCTGTAGAGGCACTGTCATCGGTAAAATGGTCATTGCTGTTGTGCAGCGAAGCTGGACTACTTTACATACGACCAGAATCTCTTTAGATTTTCTGGCAGATTTTCAGACAGAATTTCGTTCTGGAAATTATTAAAGGCATCTTTCGTTCTGGAAATTATTAAAGGCATCTCGCATTGAAATCAGCGCTGAATTTCGAGCTTCTGTTAAACAATATAAATCTGACATAAAGTTATGCGGGAGGCAGGCGACCATTGTTATAGCATTCAGTAGTTCTGCACTCAGGCTGACTGGGTCGCAATGGTGAAAGTCAAACATCTGGTAAGAAATGACTTTATTACTATTATGACGCGATATCTATAAAAATCAGATACAAAAATTTTTTATAAAACATAGTTATGGACAGCTATAGCATTCCACTTTGATTGAAATAGCCTGACACTAACTAAAATATACCTACTCAGAAGCGATTGCTGTACGTAGATATGGCGTTTCAGGTTGTAAGTGAAACAAACATTCGCACACTACTGACGCACTTCTGTACCGTGCGGGCAAGCACACATTTTTGTCAACAGATGGTATTATGAAATGGCTCTGAGCACTATGGGACTTAACTTCTGAGGTCATCAGTCCCCTAGAACTTATAACTACTTAAACCTAACGAACCTAAGGACATCACACACATCCATGCCCGAGGCAGGATTCGAACCTGCGACGGTAGCGGTCGCGCGGTTCCAGACTGTAGCTCCTAGAACCGCACGGCCACACCGGCCGGCTGGATTTGTTTGTCTCTGCACCAGTGTTTACAAGGAGAAAGCCTCATACACCGCCAATATTTGGCAGGTCGCTTATATGCAAACTGAAGTGAGAGACTCGAAGATATTTTGGCTCAACCACCACTCACCTTCCCACCCGTTTTTGAGAAAACCGGCGGTAAAATTCAAGATGTATAATCGACTCAAAATTGACTTAGTCGATAAATAAATGCATATTTTGCTAGAAATTGAGGAAAACAGCTTTTCTGACACCCGCTTACGTACCCATAAGGTAAACGCTGCGCAACCACGGCCGGCGATGGTATTACAGAATGTACATTGGGATCAACTACTGTACACTTATTATACGGTGTGGCTGTTGGCTGTGAACCAACGTATTATAAAAGAAATAGTTTCTTTATACAACTTGTTATGACTTAACATTGATAAAACATTGCACAGAATATTTGTTAAATTCGAGAGTATTACGCGTTGCGCCGCACATCCTCAAAAGCTACAGTCACAACAACTGTGCGATATGACAGGCGATATAAAATTAAAATATATTACAGCAATATACACATATAACACAAATTTAAATACAGGCTGTAAAACAGGGGAAGGAGATTATATTATTTTCGTTAAAACTAGGACGGTCCGCCGGCCGGAGTGGCCGAGCGGTTAAAGGCGCTACAGTCTGGAACCGCACGACCGCTACGGTCGCAGGTTCGAATCCTGCCTCGGGCATGGATGTATGTGGTGTCCTTAGGTTAGTTAGGTTTAAGTAGTTCTAAGTTCTAGGGGACTTATGACCACAGCAGTTGAGTCCCATAGTGCTCAGAGCCATTTGAACCATTTTTTTAGGACGGTACCAGAAAGTACCCAATATGCGGTATTGCGCGTACATCAAATAGAAGTACAATTTTCTGCCAATGAGCACAACCAGTTGTTTATGAAACATAGGGAGCATTTCAGTGTAAACGAAGATCGGTCGTGGGGGATTACACGTCGTGTCCATGCAAAACTAAAAAATATTATTTGTTTCCATGTACCGTCAAACGTTAAAATCGTATAGTCTTGTGATGCTTTACAAAAGTTATGAATTTACAATCTAAAATATATAATGTAACCGTACATCTGAAATCATACACTGAGGTGACAGGAGTCATGGGATGCCTCCCAATATCGTGTCGGACCATATTGTGGCCGGAGCAGTGGAGCAACTCGACATGGCATGGACTCAACAAGTCGTTGGAAGTCCTCTGCAGAAATATTGAGCGATGCTGCCTCTATAGCCGTCCATAATTGCGAAGTTGTTGGCGGTGCAGGATTTTGCCCAGGAACTGACCTGTCGATTATGTCACATAAATGTCCGATGGGATTCATTTCGGGCGATCTGGGAGGCCAAACCATTCGCTGGAATTGTTCAGAATGTTATTCAAACCAATCGCGAACAATTGTGGCCCAGTGACATGGTGCATTGTCTTCCATAAAAATTCAACCGTTATCTGGGAACATGAAGTCTATGAATGGATGAAAATACTCTCCAGGTAAACGATCATAACAATTTTCAGTCAAGGATCGGTTCAGTTGGCCCAGAGGACCCATTCCAGTCCATGTAAACACAGCCCACACCATTTTGGAGCCACCACCAGCTTGCACAGCGTCTTGTGTTGACAACTTGGGTCCATAGTTTCGCGGAGTCTGCGCCACACGCGAATCCTATCATCATCTCTTACCAGCTGAAATCGGGACTCATATGACCAGGCCACGGTTGTCCAGTATTTCTAGGGTCCAAACGATATGGACACGAACCCAGGAAGGCGTTGCAGGCGATGTCGTTCTCTTAGCAAAGGTCGGTCGTCTATTGCCATAAGCCCACAAACGCTATACTTCGGCGAGCTGTCCAAGCGGATATGTTCGTCGTACGTCCCACATAGATTTCTGCAGTGCTGCTTGTCTGTTAGCACTGACAACTCTACGCAAGCGCCGCTCCTCTCGGCCGTTAAGTGAAGGCCGTCGGCCACTGCATTGTCCGTGCTGAGAGGTGATCCCTGAAATGTGGTATTCTCGCCACAGTCTTGACACCGTGCATCGCAACATGTTGAATATCCCAATGACATCCGAAATGTAATGTCCTGTGCGTCTAGCTGTAATTGCCATCCCGCGTTTATAGTCTGTTGATTCCCTTCCTGTGGCCATAGTCACGTCGGACATCATTTCACATGAATTGCCTGAGTGTGAATGACGACTGCCCTTTTATAGCTTGTCCGAGCGATAATAGAGCCATCTGTGTATGTGGATATCACTATCCCATGATTTTTATCACCTCAGTGTGTAAGACACAGACGGTAGAAATTTTCTATATCTGTGTTTCATATTTTATGGTTTGGGCGTTGTATACTGAGAAGCTCTATTTTCATAAAACGGTAAAGTTACATGTTGGATTTGTTTGTTCAAATGGCTCTGAGCACCATGGGACTTAACATCTGTGGTCATCAGTCCCCTAGAACTTAGAACTACTTAAACCTAACTAACCTAAGGGCATCACACACATCCATGCCCGAGGCAGGATTCGAATCTGCGACCGTAGCGGTCACGCGGTTCCAGACTGAAGCGCCTAGAACCGCACGGCCACACCGGCCGGCTGGATTTGTTTGTCTCTGCACCATTGTTCACAAGGAGAAAGCCTCGTACACTGCCAATATTTGGCAGGTCGCTTATATACAAGCTAAAGTGAGAGACTCGAAGATATTTTGGCTCAACCACCACTCACCTTCCCACCCGTTTTTGAGAAAACCGGCCGTAAAATTCAGGACGTATAATCGACTCAAAATTGACTTAGACGATAAATAAACGCATATTTTGCTAGAAATTGAGGAAAACAGCTTTTCTGACACCCGCTTACGTACCCATGAGGTAAATGCTGCGCCACGAAAGCACCGTTGGTGTAGTCACCAAGGGATCTGGCTGGGGAGCAGAGAACCTATTTTCGATTCTTAATTGCATTGATGTTTTTTTTTTATTTTTACTTTTTCCGATTCGAAATTGGTAGGACTGGGATGGTTAATAATGTAAGTAAATTAATAAATAGTAATAAGGTAGGCAAATGAATTCTCAGGCGACGTGGATTAGCAAAGAATCAAAAATTTAATCCTAGTCGCTTTATAACGACCCTTTCACTCACTCTGTTACACGTCCTCCATTTCTTTCGAACAACTAGATGGATCGTTGTCGTCATATAAATATTCGAAGCGAACATTCTCGCGGCGCCAAGAACATCTGATGAACATAGTCTTCGCACAAATACATCGTTACTTTCGTGGATTCGGCTGGAGACAGACTTGGTTAATATTTAAAGATATTTATTTATCTGGAATTAGCTTTGTTCGATACCACGAATACGATAACATTTCCTGAAAAATTGGTGTTAAATTTGATCATGAATTATCCTGTGAACCGTTATTGCAACTATGCGGTTGTGAATTCCTGCTGGATTTGCAGAAGCAGATTGCAATTTTGAAGACTGGAAATAAATATTTTAACTTGGCGATGAAAATAAACATCTCTTGGCTGGCACATTACGCCCAATCCCGCGGTATTACTTCTACCGCGCAAGTCGGCTGACCCTCGTCATTTATAAACAGCTGATGGTACATGACAGTATTAGTTTGTCCATCCAGGGAATTCAGTACTGGACAAAACTTGTTATCAGAAACAGATGGTTTTAAAATGTTCCCAAGACGTGCTTTATAAATTTAATTTATCAATTTACAGCAGCTGGAGTAGCGTAAACATTTTTTAACGAGTCGATTAACCGACTGACCTCTTCTTTATCATGAGGGCCAAATTAATCAGTTACTTCTTGTAAGCACAGGAAAACGTCGGGCAACAATTATCCAGACGCTGTGATGGAACACCGCGCCGTGTGCGGATGCGTTATTTTATGTGCACTACTAACTGCGACGAAGGTTGGTTTTTCTCCCTTATGCGGAAGCATTCGTCAAATTTTCGTCTTCACAGCACTCTACTCGGAACTGGTTTCATGCATCAAGGATAAAAATTGTAATTTTTTACTAATCCAAGTAGTTTGGGGAATTTATTTTCTTGTTTTGTTTTTAAAATGGTTCAAATGGCTCTGAGCACTATGGGACTTAACTTCTGAGGTCATCAGTCCCCTAGAACTTAGAACTACTTAAACCTAACTAACCTAAGGACATCACACACATCCATTCCCGAAGCAGGATTCGAACCTGCGACCGTAGCGGTCGCGTGGTTCCAGACTGAAGCGCCTAGAACCGCATGGCCACAACGGCCGGCGCCTTGTTTTTCGTTCTTATTGATTTACTTACCTTATTAATCCTCCTAACCTAGCAATTTCGAAATAGAAAACAATACAAATTTAAATAAATGAATGCAATTAGGAATGAAACAAAGGTTCTCCGCTCCCCAGCCAGGTGCCTCGGTCGCTAAGCCAGCGACGCTTTCGTAGTGTAGTGTTTACCTTATGGGTACATAAGCGGCGGCCAAAGAAGTTTCTTTCCTCGATTTCTAGGAAAGTATGCGTTTGCGAACCCACTATACAGGATGATTCAACTGCCTCTACCTACGGATTTTATGCAGTCCGCAACGCCTCCAAAAACCACAATCGAAATTTTGATATTCTCTAGCTTGCTACGAGCAAACTATTAGTCTTACAGAAAAAAATGAACAGGACGTTTTTGTAGGAAATTTAATGTAGTTAAATATTGAACTGGACTATGTTTCCGCTGGAGGCCACAGTTTTCGAGTTACTCAAGAAAAACACGTTTTTAGGTCACTTTTGTATAGTTTTCTCTAATAATTCGAAAACTACTGCTTCTAGTGCAAATGTATCCCAGTACAAAGTTTAACTACATTAAATTTTCGAAAATTACCCTGTTCATTTTTTTCTGTAGGACTGATAGTTGGCGTGCAGCAAACGAGAGACTGTCAGAATCGTGGGCATGGTATTTGAAGGCGTTGTATGTTGCATGAAACCCATATAGGGGCAGCTGAATCACCGTGAATGATGTGAATCTCATTAGTTTTGAATCAACAGCACGTCATAAATTTTTTATGGGTGATTTTCTCTAATTTCTTTAATTTCAGGTTGTACACAAGCGACTTGCGAATATGAGCTGAGCCGAATCGATTGTGAAACTTCAGCTTGCCATATTTTATTTTTTATTGACTGAACGTTTGAAGGATCGTTAAATCTGTGAAATCTCTCAAGTTACTTTCTAATAGCGTCTGCTTCCTTATGACGTGCAGTATGTGTGTCGTTTGTGTGTTAGAATCTATCACGTGAGTGCTTGTTGTAGAATTTTTTTAACTTTTGGAGAAGTTTTTAGGCGGAGGAACATGTCTTCAGGATTTATCCAAAAAAGACCTATTTTCCTACCCGTGACAACAGGTATTTGACCATGCATAGCCCATGATCTACGTCTTATACTTTCATGAAACAGCTGTGGCAATCTTCCCATCCCATTCGTGACATACCTACTGAAAACCCATCTGTCGATAGTCCCTAACTCCCTACTGGTACCAGAGCAAGATGCGCAAGGTCGGCTGCCATGCGTTCGATGTGTAACCCCACATTAACCTACCTCACAGCTCCATTAAGGCGTGTCCGATCATTGCTCTGGAACAGCTACACGAAGTGTACACAGGTGCCAAGAGTGAAGGAAGCTATCTCGTCCAGGTCTTCACCTATGCTATGTGCCCCATCCCTGTCCAAGCCGTTTCCCGCGTCAGCCACTGTCACTACATGACCCTCTTTTGAAAAATCCATGCATTAAGTTCCTAAATCTTCTATCATATGACGAAGACATGCATTTGGTTTTAAAATGCTGGTGACCTGGTACGTTGCTCCTAAGGTTTCCTGTAAATGAGGCCCAACATGTCGTCCATGGCTACTACTTAGGTGCAGCACTTTCATCTTTCTAACATTCTTCTTATCTCGGTTGAAGTGTGCTTACCATTTCCTGTGTCTAGTTCTACTTGACGTTCTTGTCTACTTAACTCTGGCAGTGGTTAATATTTGTTTTTAGCGTTGATAATAGAACTGTCACATCGCGTCCTCTTTCTCTCTGCCTTCCTACCAGCTGCCAGTTACCAACCTCCCTCCTCCGCTCTTTCTCCTTCGATCCTGATCAAGAATTCTTTCCTTATTTCCTTCATCTGTGCCCAAAGTGCGCAGATTTTCCATGCTGCTGAACAGTAAGAATGTTTCTGTTGCATATTCTGCGATTCCAGGAGAGATCCCCTTCTATTTTCCCAGTGTTCTCCCCACTGCGCCCCCCCCCCTCCCCCCAAATGAAAATATTTTAACTAATTTTAAGTAAGACTGGCAACATATCCCATTACTCTTACCCTATAACAGCTCCTACATTTCTCACTCATTGTCAAAAAAATGGTTCAAATGCCTCTGAGCACTATGGGACTTGACATCTGTGGTCATCAGTCCCCTAGAACTTAGAACTACTTAAACCTAACTAATTTAAGGACATCACACACATCCAAGCCCGAGGCAGGATTCGAACCTGCAACCGTAGCAGCAGCACGGTTCCGGACTGAAGCGCCTAGAACCGCACGGCCCACTCATTGTCAGTTTCGAAAGAAAAACTGAGTATAACTTGAAACAATGTATTAATTTTTTCAAGAAGGAGAGAATAGCTGTATGTAAACAAAATGACACTAAAGTGTTTTGTGTTGTTGCCGCTGTCGTCGTACTGACTGAGAGATATAACGACAGAAGAATGAATTAGTAGTTTCTTTGTTGTTAGAGGATCAGCGCTGCTAAGATTGTTAGGTTAGGTTTTTAAACGTAAATAACTCGAAAAATCCAACAAGTAAATAACATTAAATGTGTCCAGAAATTCTATTTAGAAATTGCAGTTTTATGGCGAGCGTATACACTATTGAAACTAGCAGCTGCCTTGTTGTAAAGAAATTTATACTATTAAGAAAAATTAAATAGAATTTTCGATGATACCAAAAGAAAATAAATTTATGTTAAACATAATTTACTCTTATATAACTACTTTTTGAGGACGAGATATACTTGCGTATCTCACTCAATGAACACACCAACACAGTATGCCATAATCCGATGGCTGGCAGATAATTTTGAGATGTTGTGACCATAATAATTTAATAATGTCACCCTAATAACAATTCTGAACTGTCAAAGGAGGGGGCTGGATGTAAATATGCAGGGCGAAAAGGAAGTACTCGTGTCCTCAATTGTTCAGCAGTCAGTCAATAATACCTTACAGTTTATGATGTTTGTGATGATTACGAAGACAAGTTGAAAAGTTTCCAGATTGACAGTGAAAGACTTGTTGCTTACATGAAAACTGCGCTTATATTTTCGGCGTAGCCTCATTTTAAGGCAGTGTACTTTGTCCAACTTTTTCATAGTGATTAAATTGATTAAATTCTGACTCACAATTCCGATTCTGGAAGTCCTTCAACGACGACTGTCGTATTGTCTACATTGCATTTAAAACGTTTTCCAACCATACAGTTCTCTGCATATGGTGGAAATGAGCAGGTGTCAAAACTAGAGAGTAATTTAAATGTTTCAGTAATTCTTATTTAAAATCTTTTTGTTTTCCTTTGGCTATGTCACCTCTGTGGATAGTCATAATATCCAGATGAAAGTTTTTTTTTCTCCGAACACTGGTCATAACCTGCTAGGCAAATGGAATCCACCGTGCCCTTAATATAGAATCGCAGGCTTCCATCCACACCCTTCAGTTTCCGTTGTTGTTTCATTTGTGATGTGAAGTAGTGGACCCATCACATTCATAGTAATAACTTTGATTATTGTTAAAACAGTCTGCAACTTTCGGTAATACACGTTTTTTTTTATATCCTTTCTTGCAGAACTCAACGTAGCGCCCATCGTGCACAAATATTCTCTTAGTTAAATCTTCATGTAAAATGAATGGTGCTCTTTCCTTTGGTATGCCTGCGACGTCAGTTGATCTGTTGCCCTTCGTATAATAGCACACTGCTCACTCTTACCCTTTATGGACGCCCCTCATGTACTTTCTATTCGAAACAAGTATGGGCGCGTGTACACTGACTTGTTCATTTCTCACCTGTTGGAAATAAAGGAGCAGATTTCTTACATGCCTCCACCAGTGACGAATGACATGCAGTCCATTACGAATGCAGCTGCTGATCTAGCGATGATTTCGATCAGAAAATGTGCATTATACAGGATCTGATTGAGGTTCCAGATGGTTTCAGCTTTGCCAGTAGCGTGGAATGACATGCCGCTATTGCGCCGGAAGACAATCACTTGCTAAGTGGCGCGAACTGCGTTAGTAATTAGAACTTTGCTAATGAGAAAGCTGTGATTCGTCAGCTCCAGGTCCTGCAGAGTTCGTATCTAGAGAGGGTATCAGAGTGGTAAATGCATGTTAGGTATAGAACTACGCCACTTGCTCGAAAATTACATGGGGGACTAATTCAAAGGAATTGGATTTGCTGTACGACTTGCCGCTTTAACTGTTTTTCGCTAGTATACCCGACTTAACTTCGTCTGTCTTCAGCACGTCTAGTGCTACAGCTGTGTTATTTAGTTTATAATTAGATCGACAATAATCCACTTTGCTAATAAATCGAGTTACAACGTGACGAGAAAACTATGGACGCCCAATCCGAAAGATTATTGTTATTGTTCGAGTCTCGAACGAATTTAGATTCTTGAGGGTTTCCAATTCGCACAAATTAAAATTATTCAGTGATTCCTTGAAAACGGGTACAGTCTAACACTTACTCCATCCTTCCAACGTCTGATCCATTATTAATCCCAAGTAACGTTATTGTCGACATGATACCGGCTCTGCGACAATCTTACACAATGCAAAAATGCAAACAGTTGTTATCTACGCACCTCATACTATACATTGCGCAATACACTCCTAGTACCAAGAAGAAAGAAACAAAGATTAGAACTTCACGATTCGTCGACGACGAGGTCATTAGAGACAAAGCACAAGCTCGTTTTGGGAGAGGATGGAGAAGGAGATCGACCGTGCTGTTTGAGAGGAACAATCCCGAAATTCACCTTAAGTGACTTAGGGAAGTCGCACAAAACCTAAATCAGGATGGCAGGTCAGGAATTTCTACATCTACATCTACATACATACTGCGCAAGCCACCGTATGCTGGATGGTGTAGGATAGCCTGTAGGCTAGCCTATCTACGCACCTCATACTATACATTGCGCAATGCACTCCTAGCACCAAGAAGAAAGAAACAAAGATTAGAACTTCACGATTCGTCGACGACGAGGTCATTAGAGACAAAGCACAAGCTCGTTTTGGGAGAGGATGGAGAAGGAGATCGACCGTGCTGTTTGAGAGGAACAATCCCGAAATTCACCTTAAGTGACTTAGGGAAGTCGCACAAAACCTAAATCAGGATGGCAGGTCAGGGATTTCTACATCTACATCTACATAGATACTGCGCAAGCCACCGTATGCTGGTTGGTGTAGGATAGCCTGTACTACTACTAGTAATTTCCTTTCCTGTTTCACTCGCAAATAGGGCGATAGGAAAATGACTGTTTATATGCCTCAGTGTGAGCCCTAATCTTATCTTCGTGGTCCTTACGAAAAATGTACGTTGGCGGGAGTAGAATCTTTCTGCAGTCAGCCTCAAATGCCGGTTGTATAAATTTTCTCAGTAGTGCTGCCCGAAAAGAATGTCGCGTTCCCTACAGTGATCTCCATTTGAGTTCACGAAGCATCTCCGTAATGCTGCTCTTCTTCATAGATGAACCACACTTCCTAAAACAATCCCAATAAACCGAAGTCGTCCATTCGACTTCTTTACTACGACACTTACATGCTCAATATGAATCTAGTGTCTTATCACTGCGCCACTTCACTCGATTTGTACCAACACGTACGCTCAATCGGAATTCAATTGTTACACGTACCTGACAGCAGTTCCAGATCGTTATGGCAATTTTTACTCTCGGAACCTCTATTAACTGCCTCGCGATTAAGACTATAGTGGACGGGCTGAGTCATGAAGAAAGATACATGCTTTGAAGGGTGGTAGTTCAAATGGTTCAAACGGCTCTGAGCACTATGGGACTTAACTTAGAACTACTTAAACCTAACTAACCTAAGAACATCACACATATCCATGCCCGAGGCAGGATTCGAACCTGCGACCGTAACGATCGCGCGGTTCCAGACTGTAGCGCCTAGAACCGCTCGGCGACCACGACCGGCATGAAGGGGGGTAGTGTTAGTGATTCTCAACAAACAACGTCACATGAACATACTTGCTATTCTTAACAGTTTCCAAGGAAGCTAATGACAACAATGGGGAACAAGACATATGCAGGTGATAGTAAGTCAAACATTGTGATCTACGTTTTGTTTAAAGGTGTACATTTCCTCACAAAAGATGTTCTACAAGTCCACCGTCAAATGTAATGCATTTTACGGCTCTTGTAGACAGCTGTTGTGTTGCTGATCTGAGCTGATTCGTACGGTCCTTTACTTGAGCACACGAGTGTAAAATGCGAGCGAGAAGTTGCTTCTTTGTATCCACTCTGCACTTGTAGACTTGGCTCTTAAGCCAACCTCACCTATCACTTTAGATGTATCAGCATGTAAGTGCTGGTGAAAAAGAACATGTAACAGAGGCCCGTGGTTTTCAAACAGCTGTATCTCGGGTACGGTTAAGAAATTTTTTGTTCAGAAGCACCATTACTACCACTTCTCAAAGCATGTACCTTTCCTCCTTACTTACAATGTATACTGTACAATATAAGCGAAGCGAGTCAGAGGTAGAAACTGTATAGGCATCTACACTGGTCGTCCGAAAAGTTCCGAGGCCGATTTATTCCTGGCGCAGTACTTACGGTGGAGCTTGAACGAACAACTACAAACAAATGTGTATTCGACGAGTCAGTTGTGAGCAGGCAGTGGTAAGTAATGGACGTATGACCGTAGTGTATCAACGTTGTTGTGTCAAAAATCGCAGTGGAGCAACGTCTCGAAATCAAGTGTTCAAGACATTCTCCAGAATGTTTTGAAGAAGAGAAAAGGGTGTGCAAAGTCTGTCCCTCACACCTTGACTCCCAAACATAAATATTGGCGCGTGGACGCCTGCCGCAACTTGGCTGAAATGTAAAACGCAGGGAATACTTTCCTCGAAAAAACCTTACGTGTGATGGGACTTGGTACAAACCTACCACAAAACGACAAAGTGCAGAAATTCGCATGAAGGCTCGACGCTCTGAGAATGTTACCGACGCTCAAGCCAATGTTAGGTACGAATTGGACAACATCCCAAAGAAGGAGTATTCCAACAGTTTCACATGGTTGTATGAACGTTCTGCGCATTGGACTCAAGAGGGGGGAGGGGGAGTGGGGGCTATGTAGAACGCCTGAAGCAGTAAAACTACCATCTTAACCTTTCTCTATTTTTGATTAATTTAGTCTCAAAATTCTTTAGACTTATGTGGTAGAGCAGATGATGTTGCTGATCAGTAGAAAGCTACATTCAGCGGTCTACATACTGGGAAATTTGGTTGGGAAGTGGTATACAGTGGGTATGAAGTACGTAATTGTATACTTTTCTGGAAACTGAATGATATTGCTTTTGTTTGGGTTTCAAATGGACAATTGTTTTTCAGTAGACTGAAGAAACGTATTATTTGCATAAGTGATGAGTAATTCATTTACTCTGACAGCACTATGCAAAATTTTGCCAGCTTATACGTTGCCATATTAAGTCTTCCGTGGATGTCATTATTTTATTCTCCTGCTTTGCTATGTCAGTAACGAAAGGATTTACCTGTTCAGTTGGCATCTACTGGAGGAGATAAAAACGGTAGCTAGGAAATAAGAGTGACTATATGCTGATGTAACACAATGACTGTCAGATACATATGCACAGAGCTGTCTCTTTGAGGCCTAATTGGAGATGAGGGCGTATAATATGTAGAGCTTCATCATTTAGCCCGTTTTGAATACATCTTAGCTACTGAGAACATCTCTGAAAAACGGTAGCATAGCACAAACGCGCTTCAAATACCTCGATGTGACTGTTCGGATGATGTAACTATAATCAAGTGGGGTGGCGAATTTCGATTAATTTGAAGCATTACAGGTACATGTAGTTAGTTTATGTACAAACTGGCAGAAAACACCTCGTGTCATCACTTCTTCAGTACTGCCTGGGATCGATTCAACTTTTACTATCTCAATGTACAAAAAGTATTCAAAGGGGAGCTGGGCAGTTTGTTGTTGATTTATAGGGTCTGACTAACTGGAGATCACAGAGATGTTTACCTAGCTTGGGTGGGATATCCTCCAGAAGTAGTGTCGTGCATCACGTGAAGAATAGCTTTTAAATTTTCAAGGATCTCTTTCCACATAGCAACGTGGGATCATATTACCCTCCCCCATCAATTTATTTATCGCTTAGGAATCGTAGAGGTAAAATCGGAGAGATTATGGCATGTCTAGTAAAATATATCCACTCGTTCTTTCCATCCAACCGCCGTGAAGGAATGGTAAAAGGAGAGCTGGAACGATAGGTTATAGTGGCATGAAGTACCTTCGAGAATACACCTTGTTGCGCATACCAGTGAGTTAATATGCATTTAGATCTATATTTAGTTGAAGGAAAACAAGCAATCGCCTACAATAAATACTGTCGCGCTGAAAATAATATCACGGCACCAAATGAATCACTACTAGATAATGGTTGTAAAAAATGTAAAGCTGTTCTCAGCCCGACAGTTGATGTAAACATCATTGCACTTTAGTAAGCGTGATCCTACTAGAGATGGTATGCTCTGGCCTCCCTTTCACCGGAAAAGTAACTGAACTAGCCAGTTTTAGGTAGAGGCCACAGCGTGGTGCAACTTGATCCACAAAGAACTGCCAAACGTGAATGCCGTTATAGACACCAGGAAAAATCCTTGGGTTAAACGAATATCGACTGAAAGACCTTTGGATGTGTAATCTAGAAGAAATACTATAAATTTGCGAATTACTACTAATAAAACGCAAAGGACGTGCATGCGGGAAGCTATTGTAACACATCCGTCACACAATTGCAGCACGAAGTCAGGTGTGCAATCCTCGTGAATATTAAAGTGAGTTTGATGTTCATAAATATTTATTTCTGATTGAGAGAGCACGAGAGAGCGTGACGTTTGAGCACAAATTTCAAGAATCCATGCAAAACGGGAATCTAATTCGAAAAACATAGTTTAGATTCATAGTCCACTGTCCCCCAAGTATAGTGCATTATTGCTACGAAAACCAGAACGCACGTACCGCTACACGACATCGCCCTTACTCTGGTCGAGATCAGCGACAAATCATGAAATGGTGACGAGAAAGAGCAAGAGATTTGAATGGTATTCTAGGTATTGCACTCCGTTCGCTAGCGAAATTGTATACCCACTGTGGTATGGGTATAATTGCTTGTGCTAGTATGAAATAAAATGCCACACTCTGAATTTTCGAAGATGGGGGTTCAGTTTCTTGTTTTTGTGGCAACCATGTAAACAATCAAGTGCTTACATTTTAATGAAAAATGGATAAAATTGGATTACAAGCTCTAATAAAGTGCTCATTAATACCCCAACGAATGTAATGGTCGAAATACTACGAGGGTGTGTAGAAAAGTAATGCCTCCTAATTTTTTTATTCTGTTCCCAATACCGGTTAAGGTATTACATATCCGGCACATTACTCGGTCGACGTTCTCGATTCGCTGACGCAAGAAGCAACCCTTTGCCACTAGAGAGCTCCGAATTGTAGCGTGTAAAGTGGCGGTGTGTAACATAACTGTGTCGGCGCGTGAGAGACAGGGTGCTATAATCGAGTTTCGAATTCGGAGAGTTCGTCCACACACTGATCACGCTCTCCTTAAACATGACAATGCCAGACCATACGTAAGCGTTGCAACATCTGCAACAATGCGACACCTTGGGTTCACTGTCACCGATCGTCCTCCATATGATCCAGACTTGGGCCCACCCAATTTTTTTCTATTTCTAAAACTTAAAGAACATCTTCGGGGAGCTCAATTTGATTATGCAAGCAGAGATGAGATTGTGGCTCCGTCAAAGAAGTCAGACATTCCATAGTGACGGTATCAACAAACTGGTCTCTTGTTGGGAGAAATGTGTTCGTCACCAGGGTGATTAGGTTGAGAAATAAATATGTAGGCATAATGAATAAAGATGTAGATTGTTAATGAAGTTTGTTTTATTTAAAAAGCTTTAAGAGTTTTTACAGAAAAAAATCAGAGGCGTTACTTTTCAACATGCCTTCGTATGACCATCGGTAGCTAAAAATTTTGAGGTCACTCGCTGTGAAGTTACAGACATGGGCGTTTAATTGCTTGTTTGTGACGACCATGAAAACAGCGAGGTGCTTATATTTTCGTGAAAAAAGTTGTGCTCATGCCCACTACATTTTGCACGTAGTTTTGGGTACAACTAAGCTTTCTCCCTCTATCCCACTACCAGTTCGCGTGGTATTTAGCTGAAAGACCCTGACTCATCAACGGGTCAGAGCTCGAACAGCACACTATACCTTTAGGGAGTAGATAATGAAAAGTGATTAAAAATTTGTTTAGCGTGGCTGTATATCTAGTAAAGATGATATGCGTTCAGGCCGCCCTAAACCTGTATGACAGACCAAGCTGAGGCAAAAACTTATAATGCCGTACTCGGTGACCGCCGACCGAAGGTACGTGAATTCGATGACATAGTGAAAATCTCGACAGGTCGTGCCTACTGCATTTTATACATAGTTTCGGGTACAAACAGGTTTTTTCCTCGATAGGTAACTCATATGTTATTCGTCGACAAAGTTCTCCTAAGTTTCATGACAGGTGCTGAAACAACAGTTCATCATTACACGGTAACGAGGTGGAACTAGTCCAACCAGTAGGTGACAAAAAATGAAAGACCATCAAAGAAAGAAAGGTGGTATCATCTGGAGTAAAAGCCATGGCTACTGCTTTGTAAAATTCTTGGCATCTCGTGGGCACTCATACAGAAATTTTGGAACAGCAGAACCGGCACATGGGATTGGTGCGCCTAACTGTTGAACAAACTTCAGGGTAATATTCAAGGTAAAATTCTACGTCTTACGAAGATGAAACTTCTCTTCCATTACGTTAATGCCCCTTCAGTTTCGTCTTAGATCGTTGCTGTTAATCTGCTTGACCTCTTCAAAGTGCTTCAACGACTGACGCGTTGTCAGGATTTGGCTCCCAACGATTACTTTTTGTTCTTAAACATGCAGAGTTAGTGTGTGAACAATGGTACACCGATCTGCATCAAATGATGAGGTACAAATCGATATAGACCCTTATTTTGCTGAAGTGAAAGATTATCATTTTAATGAGGGTCTTAGAAAGCTGGAAATATGTTGTGGTAAATATATTTATTTGCAGATTTATTGTCTTGACAAATAAAAAAAATCCGTTAAAACATGTGCTTTTTGAGCACTTCTTGTAGTCTCTTTGCAAATACATACCGTGATAATGGCGTTTATTTTCATACTGTTGACTCATGGCTGAAACCAGGAACATCAAGCATCTTAAATAAGTCACATTCTACGTCTACATGACTACGTTACACTTCACACGTGAGTGCTTGGCAGAGGGTTTATAGAACCAATTTCAGACAATGTTTCGACAGTTTCATGCTTGAAGAACACGCGGGAAAATGAAAAACTAAGTCTTTGCGTGTGAGCTCTGGTTTCTCTTCTTTTATTACGACTGTCATTTCTCCCTAGGCAGATGGGAGTCAGCAAAATGTTTTCACATTCAGTCAAGAAAGTCGGTGATTGAAATTGTGTAAAAATCTTACGGCAGCGAAAAACGCCTTTGTTTTAATTATTGCCACCCCAACTCGCGTATCATATCCGTGACATTCTCTCCCCTACTTCAGCATAACACGAAACGAGATGCTCATTTTCGAAGTTTTTTCATATATAAGTAGATACCGCGGCTTTTCCAGTTGGTTCACAGGAGATGAAACCACTACTCGTCCTCGCAAGCGAATTAGTCAGTTGTCTGTACAGAAGTTACCTTGGCATAGCTTTAGACATTGACGTGAAAAATGCAACATTAACAAGTAATTAATGTAAAGTAATGAAATTTGGGTATTAGATTTGTCTAGGTAACACATTTAAGCGATTAACAATGCAAGATCACAGGTTAAAATAGGCTCGAGATAAACCACTGCAAATATGAAATGCTGGTACATTAATAGCCGATGTAACCCCCGGAATGTTGAATGCAAGCCCGTAAACGTGCAGCATTGTGTTGTACAGTTACCGGATGTCAGTATGAGGGATGGAGTTCCATGCCTGTTGCACTTGGTCAGCCAATACAGCGATGGTTAATGCTGTTTGTAAATTACGCTGGAGTTGTCATCCGATGATGCCCCAGATGTACTCGATTAGAGACAGATCTGGTGACTGAGTAAGTCAAGGAAAAATGATGAAATTCTGTAGAGTATTATGGGTTACAACAGCGTTAGGTGTGCGAGTGTTATCCTGTTGTAAAACATTCCCTACGGTGCTGTTCATGAACGACAGCACAACAGGCCGAATCACTAGACTGTCACACAAATTTGTAGTCAGGGTCGTGGGATGACCACGAGAGGGCTCCCGCTGTCATACGAAATCGCGCCCCAGACTATAATTACAGCTGTAGGTCTACTGTGTCTAGTACGTGAGCAGATTGGTTACAGGCCCTCAACTGGCCTCCTTCTGAACAACATACGGCCGTCACTGGCACCGAGGCAGAGCCAGCTATCATCAGAAAACACAATAGACCTCCACCCTATCCTCCAGTGAGCTCTCGCTTGACACCACTGAAGTCGCCAGTGGCGGTGGTTTGGAGTCAGCAGGATGCACGCTACAGGGAGTGCGGCTCGGAGCTGTCCTTGAAGTAACCAATTTGTAACGCTCCGTTGTGTCACTGTGGTGCCAACTTCTGCTAGAGCATATGCAGAACGATGCGCCATAGGAATACGCCGAACATGATGGTGTTCCCACTCAGTAATGCCACGTGAGCGACCGGAGCCCGGTCTCTTAGTGACCACCGCTACCAGCAATCGTGTACAGTGGCTACATTCCTGCTAAGTCTTTCTGCAATACCGCCGAAGGAACTCTCACCACGTCCAATCTCAAAGGTAACTAATTCTCACACCGAGCGAGGTGGCGCAGTGGCTAGCACACTGGACTCGCATTCGGGAGAGCGACGGTTCAATCCCGCGTCCGGCCATCCTGATTTAGGTTTTCCGTGATTTCCCTAAATCCCTCCAGGCAAATGCCGGGATGGTTTCTTTGAAAGGGCACGGCCGACTTCCTTCCCCCTCCTTCCCTCATCCGATGAGACCGATGACCTCGCTGTTTGGTCTCTCCCCCCAAACAACCCAACTAATTCTCACGGTTGTTACAGCGTATCTTTAAAGCGTCGTCATATGTGACTGGCACGAAATATTAGTTGACATCATCTTTCAGATGTAGAAACACGCCTACCAACTTAGCTCCTTGGTGCTGCGATTGTTTTTCCGTCAGTGGATTTCTGTGTCGTACAAGTGAACGCAGCGTTGACGAGTCGACAGCTGATGCTATAATGGTTTTGGAGACAGCTAAATATGTATGCACTATCTTTGTTTTTGGAATGTTCGCTTCGAAATATTTTTTATTATGAAAAAATGCTATAAATTTTTTCTAACCAAAAAATTAGAGCAATGAATTATTTATTTTTAATTCTGGTAACTGGATTCGGTCTATATGACGATCGTCAGACCAAAGGCTAAGATGACATGATGAGCGGGAACGTGGAGCTGCTGTGAGTTCCATCTGGTAGCTGTCACCATCTGGTAGCTGTCAGCAATTGGTGATCAGTTGCTGCTCACAGCAGTGCCATGTACTGGTTCATTAGGTCATCTCAGTCTCTGGGATAAAGGAATGCCATATAGACCGAAACCAAAACTGCGATATGTGGTATTTTGTTGTTAAAAATTGTAATTTACGAGCACTGTGTTTCTTACATGACGTCAAAAGTAATTATGGGTGTTTTGTCTTTATCTCCCTGATGATAAATATTAGCCTCTCTTGCAACAGAAAGAACCCGTCGTATCCAACGTAGTTTGAGCAATGACAGTGTTGCTGCAAGTAAGCTCTGCAGCTTTGTTAATGGGAACAAATATCGGCATATTTCACGTGTACTCAGACCAATAAGGTCATCACTGTCCCTGAGTTTTTGGAGCGTATACCGATAATATTATTAAAGTGGGAAATGACCAACTACAAGCAAGTGTGCAGCTTAGCAGGGGACGGAACGGACGTTTTTGCACTAATATAGCACAGTGACAGGCCTCAACAATAACCGACTGTGACACGGCATGCCGCTACTAAGGTCAGTTTACATTCGATATTTGAGGGACTAGAAGTCAGGGACAATTTTAAATGCGTTTTACTTTTTTAATCGATGTCTGCTTTTTCTATTCAAGTCCACGAAGATAAAAGAAAAGTCGAATAGGGGAACAAAATCATATAGTCACAAAGTTTTTTGCAGAGCTATGAGGGAGTTCCATGAACAACATACTACAAATCTTGACCGGTGGAATTTGAGCGCGGGAGGGAGTGAAGGGTGTTTAAAGATAAGTTTTTTTATGTTTTTCCTGAATGATTCGAAAATTGTGGCTTCTAGCGCAAATGCTTACCAGTACAAAATTAAACTACATTAAATTTCCTACAGAAAAGACCCCATTCTAATAGGTTACGTGTTGCAGGGCATGGAAAAGTCTCAGGTTCTTAATGGTTTTATGGTATAAAATTAATGTTTATTGTAAAATGTAGTAGACTGAGAACAAATCTTAACTGTTTTTTCCACATCTAAGGGCAGTTGAGCCATATTAAGAGATAATTTGTGTTTTAGTATTGTGACGGGGTGGAGGGGAGGGAGATGGAGAGTAGAAGCGTGAGGGAAGGTGGGTCGCCGGACTGTGGTTATGCACTTCTTCCTTCATAGGCCTGCAAACTGAATAGCGAGCAGGCAGTTCATCACTCTCTCTATCCTAGTATGTCACAAGATGCAACTGCAGGGTGTTTATCAAAGTTGTCCAGACACTTCTGCAGCTCGCCTTATGAATCAATGGCGACGTGGTGTGCAGACGAACCTGGGGGTGTCTTTTCCAAAAAGCGCGTTTGCACTACATGGAATACAGATATGAGTTACTAATAACACTAACGCGAGAAACGCATTTGGACAGATACTAAGTAAATCTCTGTCCCTTGTTCTACACTGCTAAAACGGAAACCGAGTCTTAGTCATCCTGTAGGGCGGTTGGAACGTTCTTCCAGGAAAGGCGACTTTCCACACGAACTCAGTGAAGTTATTTTGTCTATTCACATAAGAGAACTGGGGAAGATATGCTGGCGAAAAGTGGTCAGTCTGTTAACTGAAAATCTATCAGCACTCATTTTAGGGCAAATTGTCTTTCCCGGAAAAACGTCGCAGTTGCTGTACATGATGACTAAGAATCAATTTCCTTTCTAGTAGTGTAGAACAGTGTGCAGTGATTTGTCTAGATTCTGCCCATATACGATTCTCGCATTAGTACAGGGCGATTGTAATTAAATTTTCGCTATTTGAGAGGGCCAAATGAAAAACTACCGATCGTAGGACAATGAAAGTTTATGGAAACATTTGTAATGACACTTGGAGGAGGAATAACGAATAAGTTATTGATGGAAAAACATTTTCATTTCCACATGAGAGCGTAACATTTGTTAATTGCGTACCATCTTTACGCTCCAGGTTGCAAACGTTGCTCAGTGCGACGACCATCTGCATCCGCGACAGCCTGAAGCTGAATTTCGTATTTGTTCCTAGCATTTTTCGAACGGTGGACCATGGAATGTCAGATATCGTGACACAGCTCGTGCACTGCTTAAAGAAAACACATTGCGTTCAACATTCTCAGCCATTCAACAATTTGTGGCGCAATTGGCTGTCGGCCTCTCCCAGGAGCAAGGTCCAAATTGCCAATTAATTCGAACCTCCGAATTATGTTCTTCAAACCCCGTTGCGGAAAGAAGACCTCTCTCCGTATTTCTTTAGTGTGATGGCACTTGCGAGGAGCAGAAGCACTACTGCTGTTGTTTTCATAAAACAGCTTTACGGGTAAAGCCCTGCTCACCTTGTCCAGACCCATGTTGACTTTGCAACTGTAATGCGCACAGAAACAACCTCAAAAATAAGAACCAGGAACAACATACTACACAAACTCTCTGGAAAAATTTGGGAGTTAAGGCGTCAGTTCTGAAAACAACGTCCCTCTAACTTGCGTACTCTGTTGGCGAATATTATTGCCCCGTATGGATTAATAGTGGTCTTACAGACTTTGTTGATACACAGCTGAATGTGGCCATGAGAAGTACATCTAGCACAATGAAATACGCGCCCACAGAACTGCTACGTGTTCTGTCTAATATCGAACCATCGAAGATAGCACGTCAAACTGCGTTGAAATAGGAGTGGGGGAAATATTCCAGAAATCCTGAGCTCCCACTGCACCAGGACTGTGATGCCACTCAAAGTCAACGACTTAAGTCTAGGGAAGCCTCCTGAAGACTTGGCAAAACGCTCACTTCTGAATGGTTCCAGCCGCAAACAGCATGGCGGCGTGAGTGGTTTGCAGCCAATACTGACTGCGAAGGTCTCATTGTCGGTCCTACATGAGCCCGTCCTGGATTCCACCTACCTAAGAGGTGATGGACCACCCAAAATCGCATCGATACCAAGGAAGATGCCTGGACTTGAAGCACAAGTGGGGAATCATTGAAAGTGCCAAGTGTGACTGCAGACACCAGCGACAAACAATACACCACATAGTTGCAGAACGTCGTTTACGGAAATATGCTGGAACTCTGTCCAGCATACTAGAGGTCTCTGACGTAGCAGTCTCCTGGATGGAAACTTTAGATATCCACCTATAACCAGTTGCTTGCACATATTTAAACAACTCTCCTTTATATTACAATTTTAAACTTAGAATGTCTATTCGGTTTATAAACATTACCTTTTTTCGTTTTATGTGTAATTCTTTCAGGCGTTTCTCAAATTTATTCTACTCACATGGATAATATCGTGTTATTGACTTAATCAAAGACTTTCCTAATCAGGAATGAATGCAATTTCTTTTATCTGTATTTTATGTTTGTTTTATTACCATTAATACCATTGCTGTTCAATCTAAATAATGTATCCTTGATGACATACGAAATAATAATAATAACTGATGCTTGTTTTTCAATCCTTCATCACAGCACAGTACCGGCGCCACACGGCAGGTCATGACTCTAGCACTACTAACAACGCAAATCCTGGAGCGTATAGTTTGAACAGAAGTTTGATCCTCAGATGGTAAACCGTTTTCCATCTACACTGCCTCAATTAGCGAAAATTTAATTATAACCTCTCTCCATTATTAATGATTCGCCTCCGTAGTTGAGTGGCCAGTATAGATGTGATGGACCTGGGTTCGATTCTCAGTACTGCCAAAGCTTCTTCGATGGTGGGAGGACTGGGACGTGGTGCAGTCAGCCTCGTGATGCCAGTTGATGAACATCCTGACTGAATAGTAGTGCCTCCACGACGCAGTGGTGTCTAGAGAGAGGGGAATCAGCTGCTTGCTTCTCAGTTTGCACACTAAAAAGGAGGGAAGTGAATGACCACAATCCGGTAAACTACCGTCCCTCATGTTTCTACCCTCTAGCCCGCCTCACCGCCCTGGTACGCCACCAGTTACAATTTACCCTTAATACGGCGCTACTGCACTTAAATGTGGTATATACATTTAATATTTCTTCTTAACCCACTTCATTTAACAACAAACATTAATTTTATACTATTAATAACCCATGGTTTTTTCCATCCTCTGCAATGTGGAAACTATTAGTTCTAGAACAAAAGCGAAAAGGACCTTTCTTGTAGGAAATTTAATGTAGTTAAATTTTGCCTCGAGAAACATGTTCGCTAGAAGGCACGGTTTTCGAGTTATTCAAGAAAAACAGAAAAAAGCGACCTTGAACTCCCCCCTCCACACGTTCATACTCCACCATTCAGGTCTTTTAGTACGTTGTTCTTGGAAATTCCTGTAAAGAAAAATTGCATCTATACAAATTCTTCCCATAATTTTCCTTCGTTGACTGGGCTGCACTTCTTCACTCTCTTTCTAGCACGTTACAGATTACGTCAGCTGCAAATATCATCGAAAATCCCCTTTTCGTCAATGGGATTTGCAGCTGGTAAACAGGCTTCCCTCTGATGTTTGGTAACCATCACTTAAAAACGTTAATATAACAACGTAAAAACACTCATGAAGCTGCACCAGTTCTTCGGTTCGATGTCGAATTATGGAGAAGTTCCAGTACTGTCACCCTGCACCGTAGAACTATTGTTCGTATTCCAGTCTTGCTCTCTTGAATTACTTTTATACTGATTTTAGCGAGCTAGGGGAGAGGCGGCACATTACTTCGTGGTCAACCATCGTGATGTAAGCTATTCTGAATAACTTCAGGCGAACTTTGCCTTTCTTTCTTCAATTTTTCACAGTTCATTTCTTTCTCCATCGCCGTCAAACTGCACGAGTACGACGTCTCCAATGTTTTTTTATGTCGAAGGGAAGATATCTACAGATTCTATTTTTCGACAATTTTCTTACTGTGTTTAAGATGATAATAGCTTTCATCGCCAGTCTTTACGAGCTGTGAACAATTGTTGCATCGAAAAGTGTCCATTATACTTCTGCTAACAATAAATCTATTTTTATACTGATTTAAATTCTTACCCTTGTCTGATAACATTTCTCAGTTTCTCACTACAATTTTTTATTCGAGTAATCTCCTGATAAAACAGAAAATAACTTCTAAGATACTTACATACAACTAATCCAATAATACATATTTTCTCACTTATGTTTCTCAACTCTATCCTACAATGATATTGATAACGAACGAGAATCTTTCTTCATCTTGATTTTGCCTTTATTCCGTATACACACGGGTAAGCATGCTAATTATCAGAATTTGCGTTGTTATTGATAGATGATGGCTGGCTGCCTTTCCTGTCGCCACCCCATTACCCTCCGCGACGGAATTTGTGTATCCCAACCGCCTGCATCTTCTGCTATCCATCTGAAAATGTACGAATGTTTTCTAAATATTTGCGAATCGTGTAACTAGGGCGGGACTTGGGTACCAGTCTGGTATTCACGTATTTGGATCTAGGAAACCGCCTAAAAGCCACATCCAACACTCGCGGCTATCTAGACCGTTGATAACGATCGAGAATGTTGTTCAAATAATGATACGACAAGCTCCTGCTTCACAGAACCTGAATTAGTGTCAAAACATAGACAATTTACACAGATATCGGGATAACATTCTCACACATGGCCATAAAACGCGATACAATAGTTAATTTGCCAGAACATTCGTGAGAACAATGAAACGTCTAAATGTTTGAGTCGAGTAAGCATCGATCTGAGACACAAAAACACGCTACAGGACTTAAAAATGAAGTAAAGTTTATGAAAATTACAATATCAAGATGGATATAGTTGCTCGAAATTAACTTTATGCTTCATATTAGATACATGACAATACAAAACTAATAAATATGTATTATATATACGATGTATATGATAATTCCATATGGTTGTTCCACATCCGATGGCGTTACAGTGATTCGATTCCTTCTTATGACTGGACGATGGTGATATCTTCACCTTGTCTGGCAGGCTGTGAAAATATTTCTGTGACACGGATAAGACTCAGCCACTCGTGCATTCGGCGCGGTCGCATCTTTGGAATATAACGATGACTCTGAAGAAGAATCACACTTGACAGAAAAAAAGACGTACTTCCGAGCGAGGTCGCATTGTGGGCATATATGAAACTGGTTGGTCCGTTTTGACACATCATACAGGGTTCGTGTCGTTTACATTTACGGCTGGACGATGCTCTGCATTCAGCAGTCGTGTCCTATCGAAGGGAAGTTTCTAGAAGATCCAAATATCTCATTGTCCCAAAAGAACGAAAGATCATCCAACAGGCAATGGGGTCGTATCATTTATTTTCAGATATTCAGTGAACAGTGGATTTGCACTGAACCGTCCCCTGTACAATTGTATCAATGCCAGAGGTCACCTTGGAGTGTAATTAGAATATCTCCTATCTTTACGACTACTTCTCTTTCTACTTTTCGGAACTACATAATAGAGTGCCTTTTAAAGTGCTATGTTTAACACGAAACTTTTTTTTCTTTTTCGTACAAATCTGGGGTTTATAGGTTCCGCATCCATGCACGACTCACGGCCAGTTGTTGTTCATGCATCACAACCTGCACTTGTACAAATTTTGTAATTCCCGTACAGTGGGAAGACATTTTAATTGAAAGTCGGCATCTGGTATCAGCGGATAAATACGATATTACAGTGGCCTTGTCGTTAAGAAGTACGACACAATGTTCCTTTGGACATCCATGGACGACGACATATAGAGGTTTGCATCTGTCCGTCAGTCGTGCGCGGAAAGCCAAAGTGGTTAAGATGACCGTTCGCGTAAAGCGGGAAATCTGGGTCCGAGTCCCGGTCCGGCACAAACTTTCACTGTCGTCATTCCATTATACAGCCGGTAGTGGTCTGTATTAGCAACTGCAGCACATTTCATGTCTTTAACGACGGGTGTAGTCGCCGCCATGCCTGTTCCTTCAGACGCGCTTGCATGTCCGAAGGAACTTACCTCGCACTTCTTAACAACGCAGGCGCAGCAATATAGTACTATGTACCTTGTAATAGAACACGGATGGATAAATAAATAAATTTTCACGCAGTTATTTAGACAGCGGGTACATGTTAACTAATAGCAAGAAGAGAGAGAATACTGATAAAGAAGAGGCAAAAAGTAACACGGAAGGGATATTTAGAAGCTAACATTTCGTCAACATAGAAGACATCAGAGATGGCACACTAGGTCATCAGTGTGGCTTTCGTCAGTTAAATGTTATGAACAACACGTTATAGTCACATTGATTAGATTAAGAAAAATGTTTGCGTTAACTGTTGGATTATACCTTTATCAGCATCCGACGCATTTCGGTTTTTGTATCAAAGGATCGTCAGTTGTATTGCACTACAATTTTCTTTGTGCAACGGATCAGTTTTATAATTCCATGTTAAATGACTGAAAGCAATAGGTGCAGGTGTCATCATCAGTTTGATGCGTATCAGTGCGATCCACAAGTTGCATGTCGCCTTTTTACTATTACATGTCTGTCACTGGCTTCACATTGCCAGTGACTGGCCTAGGTTCGTAGGATTACTAATATTTGTCTGTTTATTGAATGCACGTTTGTGTCCAGCAATGGATTTTCATACTTGGAAACTTTCTTGAAAAGTGATCTGCAGCTACACAAATACACCGCAAGCCATCATACAGAACGTGACGGAGGGTACCTATATTTTCCGTTCAGAAATGGGGCGAGGGAAATGCTAATGTCTGTAAATGCTGATGTCTATAATCATGCTTCCGAACGAACCCTGATTTCTCTTATCTTGTCTTCACGTTCCTTACGTGGAATGTATGTTGAAAGCAGTTGGATTGTTCTGCACTCTGTGGAGAACGAGCGAGGCGACGCAATGGTTAGCACACTGGATTCGTATTCGGGAGGACGACGGTTCAAACATGCGTCCGACCATCAGATTTAGGTTTTCCGTGGATTCCCTAAATCGCTTCAGACAAATGCCTGGACGATTCCTTGAAAGGGCACGGCCGACTTCCTTCCCTAATCCGATGGGACCGATGACCTCGCTATTTGGTCCTCTTCCTCAAAACCAATCAACCAACCATGTCGGAATTACCGTTCCTGTAAACTACCTCAATAGTCTTCGTTGATCCATTATGGACCATGGGACAACGGCTGGCAAGTATTTCTTGATGCAATAATTTACCAACAGCCATATGTATTGTAGAAATTTATTTTATGAACTTCTTATGTGCTACCAGTTTAGACATTACATTGATGCCACCTTCAGGCCCAACACGTCATAGTCGTAAAATCGCTATATACGGAAGGAGCCGTATAACTGGATCCACGAATCAAATCGTTATGCAACAGCTCTTGGTGGCCAGGCAAACATTGATGTTTGCTAACCGCCCCAGTCTGTGTCGCCTGGCCACCAAGAGCTGTTGCATAAAGATTCGATTACGGATCCAGTTATATGGCTCCTTCCGTGTATAGCGATTTTACGACTATGACGTATGGGGCCTGAAGATGGCATCAATGTAATGCCGAAACTAGTAGCACATAAGAAGTTCGTAAAATAAATTTCTACAATACATACGGCTGTTGGCAAATTACTGCATCAAGAAATTCCTCAATAGTGTTCCGCGAAAAGAACGTCTTCTTCCGTCCATGGATTTCCATTCGAATTCGCGGAGTATTTTCGTAATACTTGCGTGTTGATCGATACTACCGACAAGAAATTTAGCAGCACATTTCTTAATTCCTTCGATGCCATCCTTTGGTGGGTATCCCAAACACTCGAGTTGTACTGAAGAATGGGTCGAAGAAATGTTTAGTAAGTGATCTCCTTTATAGATGAGCAACACTCCCCTAAAAGTCTCCCAACAAACCGCTCTCCAGCACTTTCCTTTCCTACAACCCACCTTACGTGCTCGTTACATTTCATGCCGCTTTGCAGCGTTACGCCGAGGTATTAAAGCGACGTGACTGTCAAGCAGCACACCACTAATACTGTACTCGGACATTGCAGGATTTTTTTTCTGCTCGTCCGCATTAACTTCAGCATTTAGAGCAAGCTGCCACTCATCACACCAAATAGAAATTCTATGTAAGACATCTGCTCGTTCAGCAAGGTCCGAGCAGGCACACGGGGGGAGGGGTTTATTAGTTATTGGGAGCTCCAACGTTAGGCGGGTGATGGAGCTCCTTAGGAAAATAGCGGAAAGGTCGGGGAAGAAGGCCAGTGTTCACTCTGTCTGCTTGCCGGGGGGTCTCATCCGAGATGTGGAGGAGGCCCTGCCGTCGGCGATAGAGAGCACTGGGTGCACCTGACTGCAAATTGTTGCCCATGTCGGCACCAATGACTCCTGCCGTCTGGCTTCAGAGGTCATCCTCAGTTCGTACAGGCGGTTGGCGGAATTGGTGAAGGCGGAAAGCCTCGTTCGCGAGGTGGAATCTGAGCTAACTATTTGTAGTATCGTTCCCAGAACCGATCGCGGTCCTCTGGTTTGGAGCCGAGTAGAAGGCTTAAACCAGAGGCTTAGACGATTCTGCGGAGATCTGGGGTGCAAATTTCTCGACCTCCGCTATCGGGTGGAGAAATGTAGGGTCCCCCTGAATAGGTCAGGCGTGCACTACACGCCGGAAGCGGCTACAAGGGTAGCGGAGTACGTGTGGAGTGCACATGTGGGTTTTTTAGGCTAGAGAATTCCCTCCCTAGGCTCGACAAGACGCCTCCTGAGACGCGGCAAGGTAGGAGTAGGTAAAATGCAACAGGGAATAACAATATTAATGTGCTAATAGTAAACTGCAGGAGCGTCTATAGAAAGCTCCCAGAACTGCTCTCATTAATAAACGGTCACAATGCCCATATAGTACTAGGGACAGAAAGTTGGCTGAAACCAGACGTAAACAGTAATGAAATCCTAAACTCAGATTGGAATGTATACCGCAGAGACAGGCTGGACAGTGAAGGGGGAGGCGTGTTTATAGCGATAAGAAATGCAATAGTATCGAAGGAAATTGACGGAGATCCGAAATGTGAAATAATTTGGGTGAAGGTCACGGTTAAAGCAGGCTCAGACATGGTAATTGGATGTCTCTATAGGCCCCCTGGCTCAGCAGCTGTTGTGGCTGAACACCTGAAGGATAATTTGGAGAATATTTCGAGTAGATTTCTCCACCATGTTATAGTTTTGGGTGGAGATTTTAATTTGCCGGATATAGACTGGGAGAATCAAACGTTCAAACGGGCAGCAGGGACAAAGAATCCAGTGAATTTTTTTAAGTGCTTTATCTGAAAACTATCTTGAGCAGTTAAACAGAGAACCGACTCGTGGCGATGACATATTAGACCTCCTGGTGACAAACAGACCCGAACTATCTGAAACAGTTAACGCAGAACAGGCAATCAGCGATCATAAAGCGGTTACTGCATCGATGATTTCAGCCGTAAATAGAGATATTAAGAAATGTAGGAAGATTTTTCTGTTTAGCAAAAGTGATAAAAAGCAGATTTCAGAGTAACTGATGGCTCAACACAACAGTTTTGTCTCAAGTACAGATAGTGTTGAGGATCAGTGGACAAAGTTCAAAACCATCGGACAATATGCGTTAGATGAGTATGTGCCAAGCAAGATCGTAAGAGATGGAAAAGAGCCACCGTGGTACAACAACCGAGTTATAAAACTGTTGCGGAAGCAAAGGAAACTTCACAGCAAACATAAACATAGCCAAAGCCTCGCAGACAAACAAAAATTACGCGATGTGAAATGTAGTGTGAGGAGGGCTATGCGAGAGGTGTTCAGTGAATTCGAAAGTAAAGTTCTATGTACGTACTTGGCAGAAAATCCTAAAAAATTTTGGTCTTATGTCAAAGCGGTAGGTGGATCAAAACAAAATGTCCAGACACTCTGTGACCAAAATGCTACTGAAACAGAGGATGACAGACTAAAGGCCGAAATACTAAATGTTTTTTCCAAAGCTGTTTCACAGAGGAAGACTGCACTGTAGTTCCTTCTCTAGATTGTCGCACAGATGACAAAATGCTAGATATCGAAATAGACGACAGAGGGATAGAGAAACAATTAAAATCGCTCAAAAGAGGAAAGGTCGCTGGACCTAATGGGATACCAGTTCGATTTTACACAGAGTACGCGAAGGAACTTGCCCCCCTTCTTGCAGCGGTGTACCGTAGGTCTCTAGAAGAGCGTAGCGTTCCAAAGGATTGGAAAAGGGCACAGGTCATCCCCGTTTACAAGAGGGAACGTCGAACAGATGTGCACAACTATAGACCTATATCTCTAACGTCGATCAGTTGTAGAATTTTGGAACACGTATTATGTTCGAGTATAATGACTTTTCTGGAGACTAGAAATCTACTCTGTGGGAATCAGCATGGGTTTCGAAAAAAGACGGTCGTGTGAAACCCAGCTCGCGCTATTCGTCCACGAGACTCAGAGTGCCATAGACACTGGTTCCCAGGTAGATGCCGTGTTTCTTGACTTCCGCAAGGTGTTCGATACAGTTCCCCACAGTCGTTTAATGAACAAAGTAAGAGCATATGGACTATCAGACCAATTGTGTGATTGGATTGAAGAGTTCCTAGATAACAGAACGCAGCATGTCATTCTCAATGGAGAGAAGTCTTCCGAAGTAAGAGTGATTTCAGGTGTGACGCAGGGGAGTGTCGTAGGACCGTTGCTATTCACAATATACATAAATAACCTTGTGGATGACATCGGAAGTTCACTGAGGCTTTTTGCGGATGATGCTGTGGTATATCGAGAGGTTGCAACAATGGAAAATTGTACTGAAATGCAGGAGGATCTGCAGCGAATTGACGCATGGTGCAGGGAATGGTAATTGAATCTCAATGTAGACAAGTGTAATGTGCTGCGAATACATAGAAAGATAGATCCCTTATCATTTAGCTACAAAATAGCAGGTCAGCAACTGGAAGCAGTTAATTCCATAAATTATCTGGGAGTACGCATTAGGAGTGATTTAAAATGGAATGATCATATAAAGTTAATCGTCGGTAAAGCAGATGCTAGACTGAGATTCATTGGAAGAATCCTAAGGAAATGCAATCCGAAAACAAAGGAAGTAGGTTACAGTACGCTTGTTCGCCCACTGCTTGAATACTGTTCAGCAGTGTGGGGTCCGTACCAGATAGAGCAGCGCGCTTCGTTACAGGATCATTTAGTAATTGCGAAAGCGTTACGGAGATGATAGATAAACTCCAGTAAAGACTCTGCAGGAGAGACGCTCGGTACCTCGGTACGGGCTTTTGTTGAAGTTTCGAGAACATACCTTCACCGAAGAGTCAAGCAGTATATTGCTCCCTCCTGCGTATATCTCGCGAAGAGACCATGAGGATAAAATCAGAGAGATTAGAGCCCACACAGAAGCATACCGACAATCCATCTTTCCACGAACAATACGAGACTGGAATAGAAGGGAGAACCGATAGAGGTACTCAAGGTACCCTCCGCCACACACCGTCAGGTGGCTTGCGGAGTATGGATATAGATGTAGACGTTGACACTACAGCGTCATCAGCAAACAATTCCAGACTGCTGCTCACCAGATCCGTCAGATCAGTTACATACATAGCGAACAAGAGTGGTCGTATCACATTTCCACGTGGCACTCCGGACGATACCCTTTCCTCTGATAAACACTCGCCGTCTAGGACAACGTACTGCGTTCTATTACATAAAGTATTCGAGCCATTCACGTATCTGAGAACTAATTCAGTATGCTCGGATATGTTAACAGTGTGCATTGTGGCACCGTGTCAAGTGCTTCACGGAAATCTAGGAATATGATCTCTACCTGTTGTCTCTCGTCCATAGTTTGCAAGATATCGTATGAGAAAAGGGTAAGCTGAACTCCACACTGGCGATGCTGTCTGAATCTGTGTTGATTTGTGGATACAAGCTTTCCTCTCTCAAAGAGTTTTACTAAATTTGAACTTAGATTATGCTCATGAATTATGCAATAAGCCTACGTTAAGATGATTGGTCTGTAATTTTTTGGGTATGTTATTTTATATTTATCATTCAGGGTGGTCTGTAACGGGAATTTCCGACCACCCTGTATAGCAGCGGTATTTTTTCCCGATAATAGATAATATGTGTACCAAGTTTGGCTGCAATCGATCCAAGAATCTAGAAGGAGCTTTTTAGCTGCGGTTTTGCTCGCGTGTGCACTTATATTCTATATTTCGTATATATATCACATACTAGGGTTGTCCAGAAAGTAAGTTCCGATCAGTTGCGAAATGGAAACCACAAGGAAAATCCGGTAAAGCTTTGCACAGATGTGTTGGACAGTGTCTCTAGTATGCCCATCGATCTTGTCGCGGCGCTCTTTTGAGTTTTGAGTCAACAGTGTAGCGTCTCCCGTCAAGTATGAGGGCCTGGTTAGAAATTTCGCCTGTGTCATGCAGCCCACATAACACAACTATCGAACAGTTTCTTCATGCCAATGCTCGGCCGCACGCTGCAGAGGGAATGAAGACGCTCCTGCAGCGTTTCCGATGAGAAATGTTTGATCACCCACAATACAGTGCGTAATTGGCTCCCCCTGAGTCTCATCTCTGCTCACAAGAACCGCTGGCTATGACGACAAAATTTTTCCGCAGACATCGAGCTGCAGACCAGTGCAGATAACTGACCGAAAGCACAGGCGGCTGCTTTCTATGACGAGGATATTGGAAAGCTGATAAAAAACTACAACACTCGCAGTTGGAGCGGCGACTATGTAGAGAAGTAGGTGGAAGGTGTACTTAACTGTTGCAAATAAAACGTTTCTGGTTTTCACTGTGGTTTCCATTTCGCGACCGATCGGTACTCACTTTCTGGACAACCCTCGTATTTCACTCATATTTGTACACATATTCCTAGTGAATTTTTCCCTACATTTCGTTTTCACACAGATACAGCCTGTGGTATATGTAGACATTGTTTGAGAAATGTATTTCGTCTAGGGTAGCTAGTAAAGAAGTAATAATTTAATACGTTTGCATGACAGACTGTTTTTCGCGCATTTCATGTCTTATCTCTTCAACTATGTATTATACAGTCATATATTGTTGCAGGTACATTCGGCGATATATGCGAATACTGTCTGCAAATTATGTTGCGAATAGAGTTGGTGGTAAAAAAGGAATAAATGAAAAAGTCTTGCCTGCTACGTAAGTTTTACAGCATGGACAACGAAACTCTAGAAACCGATGAGCATTTTTCCTTTCGTCATTTTGTCTATGTGTGTTGGGGGAGAGGGGGGGGGGGGGCGGCGTGGGCGGGTCAGCGAGGAAAAAGTCTTGTAAAAATATACATTTATGTATACAGCCTGTCGCAAGTCACTAAGTGGTCTCATTCTCAGATAGTGGATGAACATAGTCTGGCTATTTGCGTGTCGTGAGCTACGATGCTTTTCACCCCCACCCCTTTGAGAGGAAGGTGGTTCCTAACCCACAGTTGTTCTTTCCAGACAGTAAGTGATATATTTACAAAGTCTCGTTGAAATCGATCAGTTTGTTTAGTAGAAGGTGTGGAACATACATACACACATACATACAATTTTATAATATGTATGGATGAATTTAAATCGAATAATCTCTGTTGACAATATGCTTTCGTAATAATACACGAATTGCCAGAACGTAAGAGAATATGTAACTAAAACGAAGTACTTAAAATGTAGTGTAATAAAAGTGAATTACGACGAATGTGTTCTTCAAATGTTCGAAAATACACTAACTTTTGTGTCAACGATATATTATTTCCACTGGTTAAAAAATACTACACAACCTTACGCACAAAATTCTAAATATTGATATTAGTTTAAAAAAAATGGGTCAAATGGCTCTGAGCACTATGGGACTTAACATCTGTGGTCATCAGTCCCCTAGAACTTAGAACTACTTAAACCTAACTAACCCAAGGACATCACACACATCCATGCCCGAGGCAGGATTCGAACCTGCGACCGTAGCGGCCACGCGATTCCAGACTGAAGCGCCTAGAACCGCAAGGCCACACCGGCCGGCGATATTAGTTTCAATACAAAATTGCAAACTATTAATTTTTTCCTGAACAAGTCGGCAGTTGCGCGGTCCGTAGCATGTGCTGTACGTGATATGTGGGTAAACTGCTTCTGTGCCCTCGTAAACCCATGCCACGATGTTTAAGGTGACTGACTGCAGCACGTGGGGGCTTTACGTTACTCTTAATTCTCAATCAGAGATCGTGTAGAATTCACTATCATTTGTGTATTGTTATAGGCCTAACCTAAGTTCATTTCAGTCCCAATTTTCTCGGCGTTGCAATTATCAGGAACGTTAGTGTAAAACAGTAAGTGACAAGGAGCCGTGTTTTAGAGCGCGCGCAATCTCGACGAGACATGGTCGATAGCGCGGTTGTTAAGTACGAATGCAGCGTAGGGACAGGGGAGCCGTGGCTTGGGGTATAGGCGTCGGCGGGGTGGCTGCGGTGGCAGCGGCGCCGAGACGTCGATACTGGTCGTGCAAACAAGGCCAGCGCTGCCGCCCACGCGCGCCGCTCCGCTGGTGCACTGCAACGCGTAATGCGCGGAAAGCGGCGCCGCTGCACGATCAAATCACTAATCTGCTTATCCCACGCCGTCGCCAAAATTAACCGCAAATTTAAAGCGGTACTCATCCGCCTGCCAGTAGAAGAACTTGTGTGTTGGCTCTGAGGACTGTGGGACTTAACGACTTAACTACTGAGGTCATCAGTCCCCTCGAATTTAGAACTACGTAAATGTAACTAACATAAGGACATCACACACACATCCATGCCCGACGCAGGATTCGAACCTGCGACCGTAGTGGTTGCGCGGCTCCAGACTGTAGCGCCTAGAACCGCTCGGCCACTTAGCCCGGCCAAAGTTGTGTGTTCTTTTGACAAAAATTCACTTACTGTTTCGAGGCAATACCTCTTTTAGGCCAACGCATTATGTGCAGTATTTTTCCATTGAGTGGATGGCGTCTTTGAAGTGGAGGGCCTACAAGTTTTTTGCGCAGTTGCTATAATATTTCCATTTCATTTGATATGAGGATAGCTGGAAATCAGACTCGAAATATCTGGTGAATGGGGTGTATTTTTCAACTACTATCACTCTACATTCATCACTTTTACCGTTCCTGAAACACTCTGCTGTGGAGGCGCGGTGTTCTGATGAAAAATATATTTTTTTTTAATCTCTCAAGCCTCGGCTTATTTCGCTTATTTTTTTATCTAGTTGCTGCAGAAGTCTTACGTATTTTTCGCTAGTTATTCCTTTGCCGTTTTTTAATATTAAATATCAAGATTCCGTTCTCCATACTGGAAAACACTGGTCATAATCTTTCATGCTTATAGAAGGAACTTCACCTTTTTCTAGGCTCTCATCCGACGTTTAATTGCTATTTCATTTCGGGAGTGAAGTGTTGGATTCACGTCGCATGCACAGTAAAAATCTGACGCAAAAGAAAGGACCTGTTGTTCAATCTCTGTAGAAATTTCTGGAAAATTTGTTTCCGTATTCGTTTTTTGTCAGCATGTAACAAATGTGGCACCCATCTTGCATAAAACTTTATTACAAGCAGTTCCACTCGTTACGTTGTCTGGCTCCTCACATCTTAAAGTCTGCCACTCAGTAACTCAAGTTCGTTCACAGTTCATTTAATTCTACTGCAACAGGAATGTTCGCAGTCGCACACGGGAAGAATTATTGTACGTGTTTGTCACTCAACAGACCTTGAGCTGGCGTTGATAGGCGCAACATATACCCGTAGAACTGGGGCTTTCTGGTCTTCACAAGACCACATAAATACGCAGAAAAATAGCCACTCACTCCAGTCAGTGTACCTGTGACCTCTGTGCACTGAGCACAGCTCCTGGAAAGCTCTCGTATGTGCATAGTGGAATGGACGTGGTCCACTTTCGGGTTAATACACTACTGGCCATTAAAATTGCTACACCACGTAGATGACGTGCTACAAACGCGAAATTTAACCGACAGGAAGAAGATGCTGGGATATGCAAATGATTAGCTTTCAGAGCATTTACACAAGGCTAGCGCCGGTGGCGACAGCTACAACGTGCTGAGCTGAGGAAAGTTTCCAACCGATTTCTCATACACAAACAGCAGTTGACCGGCGTTGCCTGGTGAAACGTTGTTGTGATGCCTCGTGTAAGCAGGAGAAATGCGTACCATCACGTTTCCGACTTTGATAAAGGTCAGATTGTAGCCTATCGCGATTGCGGTTTATCGTATCGCGACATTGGTGCTCGCGTTGGTCGAGATCCAATGACTGGTAGAAGAATATGGAATCGGTTGGTTCAGGATGGTAATACGGAACGCCGTGCTGGATCCCAACGGCCTCGTATCATTAGCAGTCGATATGACAGGCATCTTATCCGCATGGCTGTAACGGATCGTGCTGCCACGTCTCGATCCCTGAGTCAATGGATGGGGACGTTTGCAAGACAACAACCATCTGCACGAACAGTTCATGGTGTATTCAACGACGAACCTGGGTGCACGAACGGCAAAACGTCATTTTTTCGGATGAGTCCAGGTTCTGTTTACAGCGTTATGATGGTCGCATCCGTGTTTCTCGACATCGCGGTGAACGCACATTGGAAGCGTGTATTCGTCATCGCCATACTGGCGTATCACCCGGCGTGATGGTATGGGGTGCCATTGGTTACACGTCTCGGTCACCTCTTGTTCGCATTGAAGGCACTTTGAATAGTGGACGTTATATTTCAGATATGTTACGACCCGTGGCTGTACCCGTCATTCGATCCCTGCGAGACCCTACATTTCAGCAGGATAATTCACGGCCGCATGTTGCAGGTCCTGTACGGGCATTTCTGGATACAGAAAATTCTCCACATCTCTCACCAATTGAAAACGTCTGGTCAATGGTGGCCGAGCAACTGGCTCGTCTCAATACGCCAGTCACTACTCTTGATGAACTGTGGTATCGTGTTGAAGCTGCATGGGCAGCTGTACCTGTACACGCCATTCAAGCTCTATTTGACTCAATGCCCAGGCGTATCAAGGCCGTTACTACGGCCAGATGTGGTTGTTCTGGGTACTGATTTCTCAGGATCTATGCACCCAAATTGCGTGAAAATGTAATCACATGTCAGTTCTAGTATAATATATTTGTCCAATGAATATCCGTTTATTACATGCATTTCTTCTTGGTGTAGCAATTTTAATGGCCAGTAGTATATGTTTGCGAGCGTTTGACTAGTTATTTTTATTACGTACCAATTGTGCTGTGTCACATAATAAACATAAAGAAAGTATTGGTGAACTTAATGCAGTTGCCTTTGCTGATGATGACATGATCTATGGTGAAGGAGAAGAGGGAGTTCAGACTGAACGTACGGAAATCCACATTCCAGGCGTACAATCTCTAGAACAGTGAGACCAAGACAGTGGTTATGGCGCAAGGAAGATGGACATCTCGCTCGTGTGAAACTGCACCACCAACTAGTGTGTAGACAGTTGTCCTTACCTCGGAAAAATAATCTCCAGAGATAATTCGATTAGACAGGAAATTACCAGGAAGTTACTGACAGGTTGTACTTAGACAGAAGAAAGTGGAAGAGGCTGATTAACGGTACTTGGTAAACTGAAACTGTACAATAATGACGATTAATTGTGTTGCCTATTGCAGATTTGCAGCAAGCTTTTGACACGACTAACAGTGAAATCGTTACACTATGATTTGGTCCGTGCGAAATTAGCAGTTGTCCTTCTTGATGAGTGATTATACCGTGAATACTTAAGATCACCTCGAATGAGCGTAGACACGCAAAGTAAAACGAGTGTTTCAAACACTTTTAGTAATGAACGAATTATGCATGAAAAAATCACTCACAAACTCAAGAGTCAGGATTTCATTGTACTATAAACAAGTTTTTCAGTTGCAAGAGTACATCCACGACTGTTTATGCAATACACACTTTCTCTATCAGTGATTTTGACCGGCATTCAATATGAAAGAGGAAGGAAGGTACGGTTTAAGGTAACTCCGACAATCAGTTCACTAGAAACTAATTACCTGCTAGGAATGGACAAGAATAAGGGCAACAGGCAGTTCGGACCATGGAGGGGAAACCAACCTGACATTCGCCTGAAGTTATAGGAATCTACAGACAACTTGAATTCCGCATGCCTGAACTGGGGCTTAACCCGCGCTGCCCCGGGGCAAAATTCCATTGTCCTAAGTTCTCTTGGTTTACTTTCAGTTTGTTACTTTACATAAACTTAAAGTGTTCACTGCTATTAAAAATGTATAAACTGACAACAGCGATAGTTTGATATTCGATCTAAGACGGAACTAACCGAGCACAGTTCACTGTAACCCCCGTCACTATGCTTGGAATAAATGTCAAATTTTCCTCAGATATTTCGGGACTCCATTCATTGGTTATGACCCCATACTGAGCGTAGAAATGTAAATTAATCCTCTGTGGTTACAAAGTCGAAATCGTAGTGTAGCACACTGGATTCGCATTCGGGAGGACGACGGTTTAAATCTTCGTCCCACCATTCACATTTATGTTCATTCCAGGCAAATACTGGAATCGTTCCATGCAGGGGTACGGCCGATTTCCTTCCCCACTCTTAATAAATCAAACCGAGCTTGTGCTCCGTCTCTAATGACCTCGTTGCCGATGGAACGTAACACCGTATTCTCCTTCCGTTTCTTCGTACTGTGGACTATGAGAATCAGTAACACTAGAGAGATATTTCAGGATTCCATTAATCGATTATGATTGTAGGCTGAGCACAGAAAAGTAAAGAACTTATTCCATATGTTACTGAAAATTAAAGTTACACTAAATTGGCACAAAATGTGTAACCTTAGGTTACGTTCTATTGTCTCAACTTCCTGTAAAGCGTTAAACAGCCAGCCCCTTATTGCCATCTTCGTAGTAGATCCACGGATTCGTCTGGTAGGAGATCTAGTGCAATTACAGTTGCCTTGTTCTTGTGACTTGGGGATTTACTTTATTCTAAGGAACGAAACTGTCGTCACGTTCTTAGAAGTTATGTGCCGTATTTTTCTGCATTAGTTATTGCACTCGAACGAACGATAAATTTTCATTGGGCGAACTGTCGTGTCGGTGTATATTTTTTGCCAGTACAGGGTGGTGATGGTTATCACATAATATTCAGTTTTATCACACGTCACTATTCTGTGCAAAAATGAAACATGTCTGTTTTTGACGGAGTGAGGTGACGTAGTGGTGAAGACACTGGATCTGTCTGGCTATCCTGACTTAAATTTTCCATGATTTCCGTAAATCACTTTAGCTTTATGGTGGGATGATGCCTTCAACAAGGTCACTATCGTATCCCTTCGCATCCTTGTCCAACTGAGCTACTACTTCGCCTCATACAGCCTCGCAGTTGGCAAGAGGTTAAACTCTAATCTTTGGCTCTTCCTTTCTGTCGTTGAAGAAGTAGGTTGGTAAACTTTCTGAACAGAAGTCATGATTTAGTCAACGACCTCACGGCGATATTGTTTGTTCAGTTATTTGACTTTCCAGATTATTAAAAGTGTTGAAATTACAAAATAAACACTGTCGCATATTTATGTTTCAATACAGCTAGTAGATGTGGTTTATCTTTGTTGATGGCTGCTGATGCATGTCGTATAGCTGGACTGGAAATTCTGGGGTCATAACTATATGGTTCGTATATTCACAATGTCAGTTCCAAACGCTTACTGTGTGCGATTGTGGCCATTGATAATGGAAAGATACACGTGTATGACTTCGATCCATGTCGCATCTCCTTAGCCATACGGACTTCTGGTTCCCTGTTTGCGTATGGCTCTGTGTTGATACACTTATCGATAAACTGCAGCAATGGAGCTCCATTTCGGAACCTCCAAGATACTTTACAATGGAAATCAGTCATTTCATATGAAACTACTTGACACAAAGCCTCACACTGCGATGGAGACAGTGCGATCGTTAGGCAATGAATTCCGTTCAGAAGTATCTACTCCTATTTTCGTCGTTTCCCTAATTACTGAAGGATAATGTTGGCTGTGCTACGCACTCAGGTCAGAGACCAGTTCCTACTTCTTCTAAACATAACATGGTGACTGAATAACATAAGAAATCATTAAAGGATTCATGTATGTTAAACGTAGTAGCGGACTGGCGCACTAGGTCATTCTTCGTTCATTCCATAAATTATAGCATCTCTTAATAAAAGAAGCTACCAAATGATATTAATGGGGTATCTAGTTCACTACGTCAACACTTCGATTTTTTTAAACTGGTAAATTACTGTGAACTCTGTTCTTAAATGGCAACAGCTCTTAAGGGAAAATATGTCAATAACATTGCGCTAGGCAGTGCCTTCATTCCAGCGACACGGAAAAGCTAGAAATACCAGATGCCGTATTATAAATACATGTGGAGGATTCTTAAGAGATGAATAGTCAGTAACGAGCTAGTTAAAGGGAATGGTCGTTTTTGATGTGAATCGTGCTACAGCAAATTAGTACAAGTTTTATCCTTATCTCTTACTGAAATATTTCCGGTTTACCATGTTGAACTACGTACATATATAGGATGTCCTGTCTGCGGATGACAATGACGTCATTTTGTTCTTTACTATTACCAGGAGCTCGTATAAACGGTGAAGTTTTCTTACACTGATACTTGAAATTAAAATACAGATGTATTAGAATGTGAAAATACGACAACAATGTCACGACGTAGCGCACTGTCTAATTTTTATGTACAGAAACGAACAGCGAAGTACCAATGTTTTTCAACACCAAACGTTCGAAATGAAACTTCTGCCTTGAATGGGCGAGCTATGGAATTAACTTCAAATATATTAACATCTGGTTCCCAACCCTCAGCCGTAATCACTACCTTATTTACAAAGCTGATATGCTCATTTGGCAGTTTTACCTTTTTCTTTTAATAATGTAATGGACTGAATGAAGCTACTTCGATCCCAGCGTACAGGAACAACCATGGAATTAAGTTTCAAGCGAACATTGGCCAATTACACTCTCGTCAGGGCTCAGTTCGAAGCAGAGCTCTTCACTGAAGACGTTCTACTCCAGTCAGTGAGACTCCAGTTCAAAGACGTGTCTGTAGACGCTCCGTACAGCGGTGAGATACCAACTTGACTGTCGCTTGCCATACGACCCGACAACCAGAAGTAATGGTCTGGGCTGCCATTTCATTTCATAGCAGGACCCCTTTGGTTGTCGTCAGCGGGACCCTTATAGCATAGTGGTACGTCGACGATATTCTGCACCCCGTTTTGTTGCCCTTCTTGGTACGCCATCCCGGGCTTGCATTTCAGCAAGATAATGGCCACCCGCACACGGCGAGAGTTTCTACTGCTTGCCTTCGTGCTTGCCAAACCCTACCTTGGCCAGCAAGGTTGCCGGATCTCAACTGAGAGTGTTTGGAGTATTGTGGGCAGTGTCCTCTAATGAGCTCGGGATCTTGACAATCTAACTCGCCAATTGAACAGAATTTGGCACGATATGCTCCAGAAGGCCAGAAGGACATCCAAAAACTCTATTAATCAATGCCAAGCCGAATAACTACTTGCATAAGGGCCAGAACTGGGCCAACGGATTATTGATTTGTTCAGTTTGTGAAGCTCTTTCACTTGAATAAGTCATTCAATTTTTCTGAAATTATAATCATTTGTTTGTGTTTACATGTACATCACATCTACCGATTTCCATCCCATTCGAATCATTCCTTTATGGTTCGTCTTCTTTTTTCGTCTTAGAATGTATATGCATAAGTAACTTCGGCGGAGAGAATAAAAGGCAGGAGAACACAAGGTATGGAACTGCGTCATGAAACACTGCATATTGTCAGGAAATTTACTAATACTTGACTTAATGCTACAAGGAATAAAAGTGACAAAATGCTCTGTCACTCTTTCGTGGTTGAATGAGCTACTGGTGAATAGACAAGCCTGAGTAAATGTTTCCACGCCAAAATACTGCATAATATCTTCCTGAATCACAAAACAGCAGTGACGTACAGATTCAAGAGGAGTAAACTTTTATACGTATTCAGACGAATTTTTTTAAGGACCTGCTGTACGGAAGAGCATGTGTAAGGGCGATGTTGTAGACTACTTGACGTGTACTACGAGCAAGTGGAACAGATATACGCTTTGGATGAATTGTTGCGGAATGGTCTGTTGACTCCTAATCAGCGCGCCTATTACAGACATAGAACATGCTGAAACTTCCTGGCAGATTAAAACTGTGTGCCGGACCGAGATTCGAACTCGGAACCTTTGCCTTTCGCAGGCAAGTGCTCTACCAACTGCGCTACCCAAGAACGACTCACGCACCGCCCTCACAGCTTTAATTCCGCCAGTACCTCGTCTCCTACGTTCCAAACTTCACAGAAGCTCTCCTGCGAAACTTGCAGAACTAGCACTCCGGGAAGAAAGGATATAGCGGAGACGTGGCTTTCGCCACAGCCTGGGGGATGTTTCTAGAATGAAATTTTGGTAGAGCATTTGCCCGCGAAAGGCAAAGGTCCCGCGTTCGAATCTCGGTTCGGCACACAGTTTTAATCTGCCAGTAAGTTTCATAGCAGCGCACACTCCGATGTAGAGTGAAAATTTCATCCTATAGAACATGCTGTTTGCAGAATATGACTTTGGAAATAGTAGCGGAGTGGAGACGTTTCATACCACAACTTCTGCTTTATGCACAAATCCGAGACGAAATGTTAAATGCGCCTACACGTTAGGAAATACTGAACATTTCTGGTGCACTGTCAGTCCTTACCAGTCATGAAAAGCTAGTAAACATGCGCCAGCACACAATCTTTCAAGCTGGTCAGTTCATATGGTTTTGATTTAGACTGAAACTAACATGCATCCGAAACGAAGTTGATCTGGAGTATTTGGGTAGAGTATTTTTATAACGTTTCCCAGTCGCTAAGTTAGTGTATTCTACGATATTTTCGCCTCAGAGGCTCTTGTTTCATATTTTTCAGACAAAGGTAAATGGTTTGAAGGTACTGCGGCATTCGTGGAAATGTTGTGTGTGTTCTGCGATCATACGATCAGAGCAATGCCTCTTTGTAGTGGGATGAAGACGCATAAGGTCAGGATGAATAAACGCTTTGAGAACATTGTTTTTAGAATTAAATTTCACTTTGTTAATGTTGCCTAGTCGGACCCTTCAACAGCTTCTGAATTATCCTTAGTAATGTCTCTATAGTAAGTATTTCAGATATGCCTATCAGACTTGTGCAGAGCTGAATAGAAAGTTGCAGGAGCTGAAGTGTTGTGTTAACGGAAATCAAAGGCACTGGGATGCATGGGCAATTACTGACGGCACCTATAACAACCATTTTGAGTATGATATATTTATCACTGCTGACAGTAAATACGATCAATGAAAGATTACAGAATTTATGGAGCATGCCTGTTGTCTTTGTGTCTCAGAAAGAGATTTAGTCATGTCGAATTCTGTCCATTGGAAATTACTAGTTAATTAATCACCCACCCACGTCTTGCTCTCAGTTACCGAACTAAAAAGGCAGCGGAAAAAACGCACTTTGCAAACCTGGATAGACTCTAAGAGAGGCCGTTTTATCTGCTCGCCTGCAGCCTGTTCGATCAGTGATCGCACGGAGGTTTATTGGTGAATGTGTAATGGAAACGACTGTACTATAAAAAGAAGTTGCCGTTTTTGTCCATCTAATGAAAGTAACTAGAGACTTACGCCCCCCTGAAAAAACGTAGAAGTTATTTTTTACCCTGTGAAGTAACTGGTTATTCACAAGTCGTTAAGTGACTATAAAAAAATCAATTACTGATGTATTATGCAAAATTTTCTGGATGGAGGAGCAGGGCTTGTAAAGTGTGGGGTATGAGCTTGTTAAATTCCTCATTGCTGGAACGTGGTGAGAAAGGCAAGCTTCAAACTTTTGGGCTGTGGGTGGTCGAGGAGCCGATTTTCTGGTGGTTTCCCCGAATTTCCTCAAGTACGGTAGAGCCACTTAAGAAGGCCGCCGCAGGTAACGGTGCTTCCGGGTCGGAGTACTGTGAAGCGCTTGTCCAGAGATGTGCAAACTATGATTGATGCTTGGGAGGTAGCCATAAATGCCGACGGCCTTGCTCGAACCATGTGTAAATTATGAGCCAACGTCATTTTACCGTACACGGCGTGGGAAACGATCTGCGTGAGAGCCCGTCTAGTGCCAAGTCCTAGTCAGTTTATGGAAGTACAACAAGCGCTTGCTGCAGTCTGGAACCGCAAGACCGCTACGGTCGCAGGTTCGAATCCTGCCTCGGGCATGGATGTTTGTGATGTCCTTAGGTTAGTTAGGTTTAACTAGTTCTAAGTTCTAGGGGACTAATGACCTCAGCAGTTGAGTCCCATAGTGCTCAGAGCCATTTGAACCATTTTGAACAAGCGCTTGTGAAGAAAATTCTACGGTCTTCACCTGCATTTTAGAACGTGAGGAGAAATTATTGGTTGTCACTGTGGAAAGACTAGTGAATCATTCGATCCAACCGGCGGCGTTTAGGATCGGGGTGGAAAATAGACAGGAGGATACACCTGGTGTTAATCGTTCCGGACCGCAGAGGCGACATTTTGCTGTGCAAATGTCGAGAGGTGCCCGGCCCAGTCTGGCGCTTCTTTCGCTGCTTTTTTCAGTATATGTTGCATTTGGCATTTGCGCTGCTTTTCTTCTGTGCAGCTCATAACTTGAGTGAGTTTGCTTTTTATTGTAAATTTTTCGTACTGGGATCGTGAGTCAATCTTTTGCAGTATTATTGCGTTTGCAAGCTACTTAGACTTTGAAAAGTCATTTTCTTGTTGAATGGCATTCTTCCACACAGTATTCAGGTGCCTTCAGCATTAATACGGTGTTTCCAAAACAGATTGGAATTTTGTGTCGCTGCTGATTACTGTAATCCATTTTGTAATTCCACGCCCATTAATTTTTATCCTTGACAGAGTGAACAGTCACTGTAATTTATCTTAATCTGAGAACCAATTTTTAAGGTGAAATAAATTGATGGTTAATTTTAATGAATATTCTCATTATTTGTCCTACAATTTTTCTGATGATGCGACCCTTTCTCTCTTAATAAAAAGCATTAGTCGGTTCTATATGACTGAATTCTGCACTTGCTGTGTCGGCGTTCCAGTGTAAAGCAATTTCCATTACAAGGAACTTGTTTGATTAGCCAGGAAAGTTAATTGTTTCATTTCTTTTTTATGAATTTTTTGAATTTCTTTTTGGTAAACTTCGCCTGCATCTGCACTGAACAGGGTGACTCGTTATCATTGCAGTGTCGTTCCGTGGTGTTATAAAACTTCAAGCCGTATAAAACTTCAAGTCGTAGAATAGCTTGAAGACTTAATCGTGTTTTAAGTTCGCAAGTGTGGCTGGCAGCTTGCACTCACTACTGCCGAACCCCAGTCGACTCATACAAACCACAACGAACAATACGCATCAAGCTCCACATTACAATACTAAATTAGCAGTCTTCCATACGAGCACTCAGCTAGCTATACTTGTTTTTACCGATTCATTGGTGTGAATGGGCAAGCTCGTTATCCTATACACTGGCGTGCAGTCACTCGTACATATACATGTTCATTTATATAAAATTAAATTTTATAGAGACCCACTTACATGCAGTAAAGGCACGTTTAAAACTGACATTCGTGCTATATGTTTGATTGGAATCCGCGACAGCTACATTTCAAAGCAGCGCATACCTCAAGAACACAGACGTCGACTGCGTAAAAAGTTGAGGACGAATCAGGCGCTTATATTCGTGTTCGAATCACAACGAAACGCTTACCTTAAAACTTGAAGCATTAAGATAAATACTCATTACAAAATGAAAAAAAGTTTATCCCGCAGTTACACGGTGCTCTCTCAAGTGAACAGCGTTCCCGAATGATATTCGTGTCTCTGTAAAAAATCTGATACTTTTAGTGCCACGGTGTCCTGCAGTAAGACTTTCTCTGCGTTACAGCAACATGTGAAGAAGACGATGATATGTTTTTAAGGTTGCTTTTGTCAAATCCTAAAGTTCATTCGAACACGGTTCTGGGGAACAAGAATGGTTCAGTTGTAAAGTAACATCTCATATGTTTTTATCGGAAGCATCTCGGGCCAACAAACAGGGTAGACACTATAGGTTGTGATGTAAGGACTGTTTCCACCTTCCAGGGAACATTTGATGGTGTTGTGTGGTGTTGGAATACAGGTTCAAGAGCTTTCGAAACGAATAATATGGCTTTCTTCATTACAAGTTCTCAGCTCTATCAATTGTTGTTGGAATCACCCATTATTTGTAGCAGTCTAGTTGACAATGGGACATCGAACACGCCATTCTATCATGTCTGCCATTCGTCCAGCACAGAACTTCAAAGTTATACAGAATTACAATTGACAACATATTTCGAACATGTCTGTAACTGTAATACTAAACCGACATTCCGACCTGTGGCCTATACCACACTAGTATAGAGTTGCGTTCGTGCGTCCATTCAGGATCAGGTCCACTACGTGTTTCGAAGCGTCGTGTAAGATGAGCCGCTAGCATAATGATGAAGAGCGGTCTGGATTGCTACCGCCGATCTAGATCACCACATAGTATGGATGTTCCCTACGTCAACGACCACTCGAAATAATTTGTAGGTGTATTTTCAGTCTCTTTCTTCGTCATGTTTCCAGTTCTTTGCGACAGGACAGCACACTACAACGTGATACGGATATTCAAGTCTTCATCGCAGGACATCAGCTAACGCTGTTTCCTTCAGCTGCTTGTTGCAAATGAGCGGCCACCTATATGCGGATGGCATAAGGCCACCCAGAAGCTGAACCGTTGTTGTGCCCATCCAGTCAGAACCAATGAATTTCGTTTGATGCAGCCTGTCACCATAGTTGGCATACATATTAGTCGTGAAGCATAGGTGGTTTAGTTTCGCTTCATAATATGTTCATAAAATAACTTTTTTCAGTGATATGGTCCAATCGGTTGGAAATTTAAGTCATTTACCTATATGAACATTCGGCGAATCAGTTTCATGCACTTCCTATTCGCAGTTGTATAATCCAAGGATGTATGTTTCTTCTAGTGGGCCTACTAACAAAGCACCGTGCACAACCCGTCTGTTTCTTAGAGTCCATATTGACATCCAGTGAAGAGCAACCTAAATTTATCCCTCGACATGAGAGAAGAGACAAATATGAGGAAGATTCTGATTTCAGATCATGATGTATAGTTTACAAACTATATCACGTTTTCCTGGATGCACGTTTTTAATAACGTCTCTAGTGAAGCGGCAAAAAACTTCTGACTTGTGGTCGTCCTCCTGCCATTCTTTCCATACGTGAACCAGTGCCTGTAAACTAAGAGACACGATGCACTGAAAATTTCGAACAAGCACCAGATATTTAAAAAAAATTTAAATTCGTGCTTCGGCGCTGCAGTCCCTTTATACTGAGCAACGGATTTTATTTCTTATTTAAAGGCTTGCTTACAAAATATAGTTGGCAGTGAAATTTAAGCATGATTGTAGTTTTGGAAATGGTAGCGTCATTACCTTTTGTGAAGTATGTGAGCGTTGTGCAACGTTCATTATGATGTAAAGTGAACGAAGTAGGCGTGGCAGCTCTCTGTTTATACGATCACTCTCGTACCTGACAATGGAAAAAAAGCTTCACGTTTGACACTGGTCAGACCACTGAGTACTATTCCATACTCTGCTGAGGTATCTCTGGTCAAAACATGGATTTACAGATCGTTAATGCCACATTACGATACTGGATTTTTTTATCTTCTTCAGATACTTCTCCTCAGAACGCCAAATATATCATGTTACAATCCTCTGACCAAGGTAAAATCCTTTGTGATGCCAGACGTCAAATTAAGTGCTCCGTATAGCAATTAAATACGCTGACTACTGAATCACGGAGGTGGACTGCTTCTGTGTTACAAATCTGTTAAAACTAATATTTTTCAGTTCCATCAGTATACGATCTCCTCTGAACCATGGATTCCAGTGATTGCAGAAAATACGTGCTCTATCAAACGTTACGTTTACCTGTAATGCTACAGCAGGTACCAATCTTCCTGGAACGCCAGTTTCGTTAACGAGGCAAATAACTAATAGCGAAGAATCTACGATTGATTAGGTCGATCTTCGAATAACACCTATTTTCTTGGCTACATGATACTATTTTGTTTCAGATGGCGTATGTTTAAAAAATCAATTTCATCATCTGAACGGACGGAGTGCTAAAAAAAATTCTACTGAGACTTTCACGTGAAGCGCTATATATCGGAGTCAGTTGATTAGCGAATTTGAAAATGATTACTTCTGGCTCTGGTCACAGTATACTTAATTTAAACTAACTAGTAAGGAATATTTCACATCGTACACATCTCTTTGTTTCATGGTGCCAAAAATCTGTATTTACACTTTTTAGTATAACGTCGCATATTTTCGTTGAACCACGATACATTTTTATCACATTCAGTCCCTGTTGATAAAACTTGAACCGAAAACAAAATACAAAAAAATTGTCCTATATTCCTCCAGCACCTACAAATCGTTCGTCGCTTCGTCTTCGTTCCTAAGCGACGGAGTATGCTCTGACCGTCTTTATGCAGTTTTGTCAAATATGTCTGTAGGTTTGTATATCTTATCGTGTAATCGAGTTACATAAGTATTCGAACAATGAAAAAAAGTCGGGATATATTTCTTTACAAAGAAATATCTGAAAAGAACTCCTTTCAGGTTAGAGGAATTGACTGCATTGAAATTGCGAATGAAATTACATTTCTTTCGTAGCTCATAATTTTTTGAAAGGTCTTTTCACTAGTGTCCTTTTCAGGTTAAAAACAATATTAAGAAATTTTTCCGCTTTAAAAAAAATAACAGGAGTTCTTGGTCACTCATAGTAGACTACGCCTAAGGTATTCGATGCTAATAACCGCGTCTTCGAACATAGAGATATCTTCAGAGATTAGCGAGTGGGTTTTTACGTTTCTCCCTTCATTTATGGCCACAATGTGTTTCAAGTCCAAGCGCGAACACGTACACGAACGTGCAACGTTATGTGTGTAGCCGAATACGTTAAGTCAAAAATTTCGTTTATCCGCAGGAACTTAATAATATGCGGAAACAGTTAAAAGCTGGACCTGTGAGGTTAGTTATCGAAAGTAAAGAAGACAAGGGGCTTGCAAATGGACAAGAAATAATTTCCGGTAATCTGAGAATGAATAATACCGCTGCAGCCTTTGAACTGCCTGGCATGCACAAACGTTTTCGTTGTTCGGCGGACAGATGTACGTCCTACACTACATCTCAGCGGCAGTACGTTCCTGGTGTCCAGTGCTGTTAATTTAGGCTTCATAGCAACAAAGCGTTGATGGAGGGAAGAGGATGGATGGAAGAGGAGTGGTGAGAAGGACGCTGAGGCAGAAACGCAGAGGTAGGAAACAGCCTGACGACAGAAATACAATTGTAATCAATATTCAGTGTAACTCGGAGAATTAATGGCGACACGCGAAATAGCATTTGCCAGTCGCTAATCAGACAATTACAGCGCTCGATACAAACTCATTAATTGGCGTTATTGACACGTGGAGTGCCAAATTCATCAGCGGCAGCGCACTCCCGCCTGTTACGTAAACCTGTACGACTGAATGCCACTCCATCAATGATGTCGGGGGGACGCTGGTGGACAACGGTCCCTCATTAATTGTAGATGAGCCGGTTCGCATTAATGTAGCCATTGAAGTGTTTCATATTAAAGCAGATATGCTTACAACTCCCAGAATTCCACGCAGACAATATTTCCAGGTAAATGAATACAACTAGAACAGGGAGCACTTTGTTTAGAAAATAACAGCAGCCCGGAAGTGTTAAAAGCTCGCTTACATTACTAGTGATTGTCTCCTTTTGATGAAAGGTCAAAGAAAAATACCGTATCTAAGATACAATTTTCTAATGAAGTGTATTCATCATCATCGTTCATTTCGCATCCACTGCTGGATAAAGAGCTGCAGACCTCCCCCGTTCGTTATGCGCATCAGTGACATTCATCAAATCACGCCTAAATTTTCCTTCTGATGTCACCTACCCGCGTTCCAACCTACTAGACTCAACCAAAAGCTTCCTCCGTTCATCTATGATCCATTTCTCCGGTTACATGTCTCTACCATCTCCATCAGTTTCATTACACTCATAATTACGTCCTCCCGACCCTGGTTTACTTGTACCTGTTTCCATCCCTGTCCGTTGGTCACTGCGCAAAGATCAGTTTGTGAATGGTTTTCGGAACAAAGGTCTGTCTCACTGCGAAAAGACAAAACTAATAATAATAAACACTGATTGTCAATTTTTCCGTTTCAAACTCATTCGAAGCATAGCTTCGAAAATGCTGTTTAGTTTACTGAAGACCCTTGGTTTGGTTAAAATTCTCGACTTCACATTATTAAATTCCTTGTTCTATTTTCTTTTCTGTTGTGTTTTTTATATCTGCAACGTAACTGGTCTTTTGGTTAAACAAATGTCTGATTTTGTTTGTGCGTGTATGATCTTCATTTTCTAGGTAGCTGAATTTGTTTTTAATTAAATTTGGACCACAAACTATTCTTAAAGGAATTATCAGTTGCTACATTCCTTATGTCTTGCGTGGTGAGTTTGTTTCGCTCTAGCTGTATATCTATTTTTATTGTATATTTACCAGTCTATTAATTTCTAAAACGTTTTCTATCTGTCACATCCTGTACAATTTCATTATTGTCTGAGAAAATAACACTGTCATTTAAGATCCAAGCTGATTATCGGTTTGTATTATTTTTTAAAAGTATAATAAGAACGAAGTCTTTTCTTCTCGGCAAATTCTACTAATGTATGTATTCTGCCATTTCCGATACCATATCCATTTTTTCAGATGAACAATCTGTCTTTTGGTTTTGTCTTTTCCATAATTCCATCCATTATCATGTTGCAGTGGCGTTTGCGGTATTTTATTAGATTCTGTTACTCTTCTTAGGGCACTTGTACCGCCTAGTCAGAATATGAGCACGTTAGTGAATAGACTTAAGTGATTTCAATGGAATCTTTTTCTCATTTCTATTGGCGTTTATCTCTTATTTCTCGGGAACCGCTTGTCAATTTCTCGGGTTTGACACTGTTAATGGTAGAGGGTGGCCTAATGCCCCTTACCACCCGGGATGGAATTTGGTCTGTCCTACCTGTCTGAGTCTAGCGTAATATTTTCTAAATTTTTGTTAATCGTGTAACTGAGGCGAAACGTAGCAACCCGCTACTCACCTAATCGGATATGGGAAACCGCCTAAAAACCACATCCAAACTCGCTGGCACTCCAGCCGTCGTCTTCAGTCCGCCGAGCGAATTAGATTTGGTGCCGCATGCCTACCCAAATTTCAGAAGCGACTTGCTAACGCGCGCTGCATTCCATGATTTCTATGAAATATGTTTTGTTTATTTTTAAAAAATTCTTCCTACTCTGACCGATAATACTACAATATTTGCCGTATTTTGTTGTTTACATTTGAGCTTACAATTGACCGAGCGAGGTGGCACGGTGCAAAGCAATAGCCGTATTGAGGATGACGACGGTTCAAATTCTCTTTTGGACGTTCAGTTGTACGTTCTCTGTGGTTTCGATAAATTACTTAAGGGTAAAGCTGCGATGATTCCTTAGAAGAAGACACGGCTGATTCCTTCCGCATCCTTCCCCAATCCCAATTTGTACTGCATCTGTAATGACAACGTCTTTGATCGAACGTTAAAACATAATCTTCCTCCTTATAAATGTTACATCTACATTTCTTCGTTACTCTGTTAGTAACAAAACATACATCTTAATTTTAACTACATTTGGTGTTTATTTTTTTCTCTGCATTTCTGATAACCCTACAATATACCGTTCATTGTTTTATAACTCCTTTTCAGACTTCATTAATATGTCCTTAGATCATAACGTTCAAAAATTTATTTTTCCTAAATGAAAAACAGTAAAAGCGAGTAAACTACATTTGGGTTTGGTTTCGTGTGTTCGTGATCTCATTTATCAACTTGTAAAGGTTTCCTAGGGTTACTTAAATGAGTAATGGAAGTTGCTACCTGCGGCTAAATTTGTGAAGTGGTGTAAAATTAACGTCACTGGAAAACATATGTTATGTTTTCCAAAACAATGTGTGCACCAATAGAAAACCAGCAAATACTAATAACTGTAGTAATGCTGCTAAATCGATCTCATAATGTGAAAAATTATCGCTAAATTCAGCGCTTACATGTTTCGTTTATAAACTTTGCAACCACTACACGACCACCACAATGCTGCAAACATGCAATAAATATGTACCATCTGATGATGAATCGCTAGGTGATTCGAAACCGGTAATGGAAATAGAAATTATAGAATAAAACAAAAGGCAACTGTTTGCAGAAATTTGTGGAAACTTTCATAATAATTTTTAAAACCAGAAGTATTAACAACTATTTCACTTTTTTACAATGTAAAAAACTAAGCAAGAGTCCAAAAAACATAAAAGCTCTTATTACACGCCATTGAAGTAAAAAGATAAAAACAACCATGTCAAGAGCTTCCGGCTCCAAAGGGTAAATGTAAGTCTTAGAAAAATCCTCCCTCCTTCCTAAGAAGAGGGAATTAAAAGTGAAAACAGAAAACAAAATAAAATAAAACAAAAGTGAGACATAAAAGTGAGCACATCTCAGATCATATACGAGGCTAAAATCTATACAACTATATGAAAATATTGCCTCGAATGGTCGTTGGCTCCGATAGTAAAGATGTAACATTTTTAAAAAGTGCTCCAAGGCAATTGTTAATTACAAGAGCCTTAAGCCTTGTAAATGCCAAGGCTAAAACTACATAATACTCGACGATGCAAACGTAGTGCTTCTCATCGTCGCCTCCAGGCAGCTTACTGTTTTCTTTAGCACTGTAACTAACATGGGCCACTATTAGGAGTGTATACCTTCATCAATCTAGTTTAGCAAGCTTCCTGTGATAGTTACCTGGCCCAAATCCCAACATTTACCTTCGCGTCATAGGTAGAAGGAGAAAACTGTCTTATTCTCTTAACAAAGACTGTCAGAAAATTGCATTATCTTGGAAAACCAGTCTAGTTAAAACGGGTTCAGAATCTGACTATTGCCGTTCTGTAGTAATAGATTCAGATTTTCATGAGAAGTGAATCATCAGTCTAAAAGTAACTTTATTCTGGCAATATTATGTAACAAACATTCAAAATAAATTATTAATTTTTGTTTGTTTGGGATATCTTTGTTTGTAAAGTGTGCCACGTGCGTGCCGATTTATGTGTAGTTGTGTTTATAGGACACCTATATCAATATGAAGATCTGACTTGCTGGTTAATTGATGTCTCATAGCACATAATCAATATTATACGTGAAAGCTAGTTCCATAGTTTTCTGTGAAATGTTTAATGCAGACAATTAGTTATCAGTTAACATTTTGGGTTCAATTATTCTATTTCCTTAGCCATTAAAAAGTATGGCCGAATGGGATTTATGAGCGTAACTTTGCGTTGCTAATAAAACGTAATTATAGATTTGTGAGAGCTAACAGAAACGATTAATAATAAGCATTGTTTCGTACAGTGATTACGGTTTCTTTTTGAGATGGATAATTAACTTTGATTCAGATTGCCTAAATTAAGCATTAGTAATACGATTACCGTTAAACCTTTTCTAAAATAATAACTCCCACAACTTGTAAAGTGCGTTATGTAAGAGGAGATATTACTGTGTTGTGTGATTACGTTTAGATTGCACAGTAACTCCTTGGTCATACTATTTCGGCTCAACACGCTACTTAGCAAATAGTAGACTAACATTTACACCGGGAATTTACCACGTGAAGAATGCTAGGAAATGGTTTTGTAGTATCTTACAGTGTTCTAGCGATATGGTATTATATAGGGTGGTCAGAAATAGACTGAAAAGCTTTTAAGGGTGTTTCAGGGCAGTTTGTGCTGAAAATATCAGTTAAGGAAAAAATTCGATGCGTTGCGCCGAAGTTAGCCACTTAGTACGTTGCGTGTCCAAATTCAGCATGCCCGCCAGATACAATTAGTGTCAGTTGTTCTCATAGCGGAGACGGTAGCGCACGAGAGTGCTCAGCCTTTGGCTCGCATTTGATCCTTACTACCGCCTCGTGTCCAATTTTTGTATCGCTCCCTTGTTCAGTTTTAGGAAACCAGACGTAGAACACGTTTGGTGACACCATCCCTGGCGGGCCGCCTGAATTTGGGCGCGCAATGGCCTGATTGGCTAATTTCAATGGTAATTAACTCGGAAACGGCGCAACATATCGAATTTTTTTTGTTTCGTTTTGAACAATTATCTCTCAGCACAACCTGCCCTGTAACGTCCTAACAAGTTTTTCAGACTGTTTCTGAACACCCTGTATTCAGCACTTCATAATTTTCTGCCAAGGCTTTTAATTTTTTTTTCATTATCATATTGCAGATCAAGACCACGTATCTATGGTGAACCTTAGCTAACAAAAAAGAGCCGAACTAGAATACCTTTCTGTTTCTCTAGAAGCTGCAGGCATACTGAAGGACATGCGATAACGTTAAAAAGCAGCAATCAATTAGAACACCACACAGAAATTGAAACGAGAGTGATTCAGTTAACGTCAGTGCAGCATAAATGTTAAATTATGTAACTGGCTTTTGTTGGTAATGTCTTTCAGGGGTCACAAGTAGCTCCACAATACCATGTACACCTTATGCAAAGTGCCCCAGGAGGAGTGGTCAATATTCACGGATATGGCAGGAACGATCGTTCGAAGGAAAAAATATAGTAAACATGGGCTCTAAAATGTATACCTTAAGCACTTCTTCATCTCTGATAATGTGAAACAAATCTCTTCTATTGTAAAGTCTTTTCTTTACATATTTTAATAGGAGGTAGTACGGACCAAAATAAGACAAAATTGCGTAGTAAAGATGACTCTAAAATTCAATACTTTAAGAGCTATGAGCACTTGCTCAGTGCAAGTGATATGTTTTGCAGTAGCGAAGATGAAAAAGTACTCATAGCTCTTAAGGTATGCACATTAGAGCCCATCTTACTAGATACTTTTGCTGCGAATGATCGTCATATCCCTGAATATTCACCAGTCATCCTGGAACACTGTGTATATTTCTCTTTTCTTAAACTGGTGTCACACTGTAATATGTACGCGATATCTGTGACCACTCAAAACACAATACCACAAAAAAAAAAAAAAAAAAAAAAAAAAAAAAAAAAAAAATGTGCTTAAAATAATTGACATTTACGATAAACTAACGTTATCGGATTCGAAAGTAAGATCTTACCTTCTGAGTTATTAAAACAAAAGTTCTGAAATGCTTTGATCTTACATAAATGAACCAGTGGACAAATTTATATGTTGAAATGAACGTCTAACACGAGGGTATCGAAGCAGAATATTGTATAATGAAGACTAAAATGTTTAATTATGTGTACCAATATAATTCACAAAACAACTTTAGATTGTCGAATGAGTTAGCAAATGACACATATACAAATAAATTAAAGCCGAACTGAACCACAGCTGAAGACACTCTCCCGGCAGACTCTGTTCGAATATGGGAAAGGCCTAGCCCCTTCAGCTTTCAACTGTGGAGCTGTACATTGTATAGTTTTGGAACAACGAGGCGTCCTATATACAGGGAAAAAAGTACTCTGTTTCGCTGTTTACGAAGGCTCGCAGGATAGGGACGCGAAACCACTTACTAATGTCACTGACTCTGCTCGTTATAGAACTCTTCTTTAAGCTTTTTCTTGGCCTTTATCCCATATCTTCACGGCAGTTGCATGTTAATCTGAATTTGGCAATGTTAGTGCCAGGATTAGTAACTCATCTGTTTGTGTGTAGTGTTACCCATGTGAAAATGTGGGAACGTTTTCGAAATGTATGCGGATCGTGTAACTTCTGAGGCGGGACGTTGATGCTAGCCCAATATTTACCTAGTCGGATGCGGATAACCGCCTAAAAATCACATTTAAGGTGACCAACACACCGGACTTAGTCGTTCATGCCCCGGACCGATTCGATCAAGGACAGACGCACCTCCCCCAAGCCAGGAAGCGCCGTACTAACTGGCGAGGCTATCCACGTTGATACTGTTTGTTATAGAATAATGGAAGACATTTTTTGATCACGTATAACGGCCTTTTTGGACACCGAAAACCTCCTCTCTGTAGAACAACACGTATATCCGTACTCTCTGACTCTTTCCCAGCAAGATATCGGGAAGGCTGATCTCAAAGTCCAGCTTGTTGCCACGTTGCTTTATTTCCGGAAAAATCTTCGATACATTCCCTCACTTTCACCTTGTAAGCAAAGTTTGTGTATATGAAAAATCGGTACACTGCCTACCCTCCACCACATATTGGCTTACAGGGAACAGGTACTGCGTAGCTGTGGGATTAAATTCAATTGATGATGAAGATTTGACACTCAGGGAAACGTCTTGGAATCCTAAAATGATGTTGTCTGGTCAGAAATACTCGCGTATTTCAATCCATATTCACGACAGACACGATTACGCTAACATAAAACTTTCACATTCGAATACCAATTATTTCTAAGTGTGAGGCAGGCTCTGAAAAAAATAAATGGCTCTGAGCGCTGCGGCACTTAACTTCTGAGGTCATCAGTCCCCTAGAACTTAGAACTACTTAAACCTAACTAACCTAAGGACAACACACACATTTATGTCCGAGGCAGGATTCGAACCTGCGACCGTAGCGGTCGCTCGGGTGCAAACTGTAGCGCCTACAACCGTTCGGCCACTCCGGTCGGCTGAAAAAAAAAAAATCTGAAATATTTTACAGGGCTATGAATTTGGTGTAGAAATTGATGTCACATCTAAAGTATGTTTGAATTATATTTTACCTCTAGATTTGTTTAAATTTACAGCGGAACGGAAAGGGTGTAAATAAATCCAAAAGCAAGCGTGAGACGACGTATTAGGCAGGCGCTGCTGCTGAACACGTCACTGGAGCAGCGCCGAGAGGCGGTGGTATTCGCTAGGGAGCGCACTGACATTTTCCTCGCTCGCTGCAGACGCGCACTGAAATTGGATTTTTCCGTCGTATTCTCGGGCTGATATTGGCCAGGAGAATGCTCGCTCTGTGACACCGAAACGCCACCGCCATGTGATACGAATTTCATCGACGGGTGTCGTAAATGGGGAGTTAAATCTCAGCGTCTTTCCGATACTCGTTCTCTTTCAAATAAATTGAACATGCTTTCAATGGTTCAAGGTGAGTCCAAGGTGAAAATTCGTCGTCGTATCAATGTAACACTGTGATTTTTACACCAAAAAGACTTCTCCGACATCGTTTCGTATAACGTTGTTCTAATGAGCAAATACAATCCCGAAAGGGTGGTTCTGAAACGTTTGTAAGTTTGTGGCTACCACAGTCTTAATTAGACTAAAATAAAGTTTTTCGGTCACTATTTATTATATACGCTGGAATATAGGGAAATCAAAGGGCACCAAACCTACTGAATAGACAACAATTGTTACTTCAAATCCCTTCACTCTCCTATTGCCAAAGTGCCATAGCATGAAGATACATTTTCTTCAAGACAAATAATTCCTTTTTTCTTCGAAATCCAGGCCTTTCCTTGCGTATTTTTTCATTCAGTTTGTTCAGAATACCTGAGTATCATTTTCATAAACCATAGAGCGTCATAATTTCCATACAACAAAGGCGGCATGGAACAAACATCAAATTGGCATGAAATGTACTATATGTTTGGAAATACAAATGATTAGAATTTCAGAGCATCGTTAGAAAATAGAGTGACAACATCTAGTACGAGGACTATTTTTTTTTCAACACGCGGTCCCTCGCGAAATGGAAACCACAGTGAAAATAAAAAAAAATGTTATATTTGCAATATTTACCTTCATCTTCCCGTTACTTCTCTACATAATCGCCGCTCCGACTTAGTCATTTGTCGTAGCGTTGTACCAACTTTCCAATACCCTCGTCATAGGAGGCAGCCACCTATGATTTCCACCAATTCCCTACGCTGGTCTGCAGTCGTTCTCTGTGATAAAATGCTGTCCTCATAGCGTGCGGTTCATGTGAACGAAGAGATCACTTCAACGCGGAATGGTAGATGGAGTTAGACGCATGGCATATTCCATTTCCGAAATCTTAGGGAATTAAGTATTCCGAGATCCGCAGTGTCAAGAGTGTGTCGAGAATACTAAATTTCAGGCATTACCTGTCATCACGGACAACACAGTGGCCGACGGCCTTCACTTAACGACCGAGAGCAGTGGCATTTGTATAGAGTTGACAGTGCTTCAAATGGTTCAAATGGCTCTGAGCACTATGGGACTTAACATCTGTGGTCATCAGTCCCCTAGAACTTAGAAGTACTTAAACCTAACTAACCTAAGGACATCACACACATCCATGCCCGAGGCAGGATTCGAACCTGCGACCGTAGCAGTCGCGCAGTTCCGGACTGAGCGCCTACTTGACAGTGCTAACAGACAAGCAACACTGCGTGAAATAATCGCAGAAATCACTGTGGGACTAGACGAACCTATCTGTTTGGACAGTACGGCGAAATTTGGCGCTAATGGGGTATGACAGCAGACGACCGACGCGAGTGCCTTTGCCAACAATGCCTCTCCTGGGCTTTGGGCAATATCGGTTGCGCCTTAGACGTCTGGAAAACCATGGCCTGGCCCGATGAATCCCGATTTCAGTTGGTAAGAGCTGAAGGCAGGTTTCGAATGTGGCACAAACCACATGAAGCTAAGGACCCAAGTTGTTGACAAGGCGCTGTGCAATCTAGTAGTGGCTCCATAATGGTGTAAGCTGTGTTTAAATGGAACAGATTGGGTCATGTGGTCGTAATTAACCGGTAATTGACTGGAAATTGTTACTTTCGTCTGCTTGGAGACCATCTGCAGCCATTCATGGACTTCATGTTCCCAAACAGCTGTGTCATGTCAACTCGCCCTCGATTCTTGAGGGTATGTCTAACACGGTAGGAGAAAAAGGCTCACCAACAGCGGGCCACATAACAGCACTGCACACAAGAGTGCAGCACGTCGTCTTTTCAGATACCGGTTGTGCGTGCAGCCTCACGATGGGCGTATTCGTGTTTGGAGTATAAGTGGAGGACGAATTTGCCAGATTGCATCACCGTCCTCGTACAGGACCAGTACCTGACGTGATGGTATAGTGAACCATTGCGTACACAACACGATCATCTCTGGCTTGCATAGACGGTAGTCTGGACAACAGTTTATACATTTCTGACGTGTTACGGCCTATGGCTATGGCCTGTCTTCGAGTTATCCGTGAAGATATGTTTCAACAAGATAACGCAAATCCATACGTTGCTCATGCTGTCCTGAACTACCCCGAGCCAGAATGTGTGCTGTTGTTGCCCTGACCACCACGTTCTCCACTGAAAATATTTGGTCATGTGAGCTGTTCTACGCGCTTCAGTCTGGAACCACGCGACCGCTACGGTCGCAGGTTCGAATCCTGCCTCGGCCATGGATGTGTGTGATGTCCTTAGCTTAGGTAGGTTTAAGTAGTTTTAATTTCTAGCGGACTGATGACCTCAGATGTTAAGTCCCATAGTTTTCAGAGCCATTTGAACCATTTGTTGGTGAGAGGCTGACACGCTATCACTCGCCAGCCACTACGATCGATAAATTCCGACATAGAGTTGAAGTAACATGGAATGACGTACCATTATCTGTTATCCAAGGTCAGCTCGTCGCTACGTCCAGCTGGGTTAGAGCCATTTTTGCTGCCAGAAATGACAGCTCCGTGTACTGTACTGCTTAACAAAACAAGTGAAGCACCCAGAAGACATGGTCGAAAGTCAGTGTTACTTTTAAATTAGTATAGAGTTGTAATTCTCTGTGACAGATATACTGAGGTGACAAAAGTCATGGAATACCTCCTAATATCGTGTCGGGGCTCCTTTTTCCCCGGCACAGTGCAGTAACTCGTCGTGGCATATACTGAACAAGTCGTAGGAAGTCCTCTGCAGAATTATTGACCCATGCTGACTCTATTGCGGAAGTGTTGTCGGTGCAGGATGTTGTGCACAAACTGAGCTGTCGATTATGTCCCATAAATGTTTCATAGGATTAATATCAGGCGATGTGGGTCGCCAAATAATTCACTCGAATTGTCCAAAATGTCCAATCGCGAACAATTGTGGCCCGGTGACATGGCGTCATCCATAAAAATTGAATCGTTGTTTGGTAACATGAAGTCCTTGAATGGCTGCAAATGGTCTCCAATAGTCGAACATAACCATTTCTACTCAATGATCGGGTCAGGTGACCCGAGACCCAGTCCATTCCACGCAAATACAGCCCGAACCATTATAGAGAGACCACCAGCTTGCACATTGCCTTGTTGACAACTTGGGTCCATCCATGGGTTCGTCGGGTCTGAGTCACACTGTAATCCTGTCATTATCTCTTACCAATTGAAATCGGGAGTCAAATGTTTTCGGGTTTCCAGCTGAGTTAGTGACTGAATTTCTGGGCACTGATCTACGGTAGTGTTCTTCAGGTACTGCGAACGGTGGCACTACGTATGCCTGTGTCGTGGACTCCGACGACAATGACGTAGAAACTTTTATTCGCTGGGCTGTAGATTTAACTTAAATCAACAGATGTACATGTGATGTCTACGAGTTTTCCAGGTATGACTGAGAAACAGTGTGTTCTCACGTGTCTATCAGGGCTGACGGTTCCGTTTTTATCTGGTTAAAGTTCACGAAGAGAATGCGGAGAACACCACTGTTGCAGCGCTTAAAAAATGTTACGACCTACACATGTAACTGATGAACGTTTGCGTGGATTCCAGTTCTAGGATTCCTGCTGTACACTAGCTTGGAAGAAGCATAGGTTTAAATTACTCGCTTTATTTCAGATACAAATTTGTTTATAACTTCAACATACTTTCACACATTTGATTTTCGAATTGGTTCCGTTCTTGGAGTGGAACCTTTCAAGGTCTTTAAAGCCAAGATACTTGCGAACGCTGAGAGTTTTGAGCTGATGATCCATTGCGCCTGAGGTTAGCTCCATAGTTTAGAGAAAAACATCGTAACTGAGGAAGTGTGTAAGAAAGTTGGCTGAATGGAAGAGTGTTGTGGACTAGGTTTGACGGTGCGTAGCATGGGAACGCAGCTGTCGGACAGAGGGAGTCAATGTGGCAGGTTATTGAGCGGCTGTCCTGCTGTGGACGCAGCGCTCAGGATCCGCCTCGCCCCTTCCTTTCATTAAGCCCGCGATCGAAGAACAAAGCCGCCATTCTGGATGGAGAACGCTGAATTGAATTTCTAGAGCTCTGTCGCCTGTTAGAATTCGAGTCTTCACCCTTAAATTCCGTCATTTAGCAGCCTTGCCGGTGCCGCTCTAAGCCGCGTTTTTATGTACATCCTGTCCTGACAAAAGCTTTACTTTGTTCTTTATACTTTGTATGTTCACGGATTTTACTCTGGTGCTTCCATTCTCGAGGGAAGCGTTAACTATTCGCCAATTCTATATATGGAACTGGAATTGCATCAGAGATGTGTGGACTACACAGTGTTGAGTGTGACTTCCAAATTTTACAGAATATGTTAGCATAAGTGAGTTTAAACATAGGACTCAGAGCTGACTAAAACCGTGCTCCTTGATGTGGTGACGCAGATCCGGGGTCTGTGTTCCGCAGCCATTCACTAACAGGACGAAAACAGCAAATTATTGCCTATGGAGAGACATGACAAAATGTATAGCTAGTCTGGCACATTTTTCACCTCTGAGCACTGAACGCACTGTTGAGGCAGATATGGCGCAGCTGTTGAAAAGTTGGACACTACCTGACAAAGTCAACATTAGTTCCAGCCATAGCTGGAAAAAATCAGTCTCGTTCCACTTCAAAGCAATGCATATTGTTACCATAAAAGACGAGCAAGGAAGTGATGGCTTGAAATGTGTCTGCGGCCAGGCAAGACAGCTTCCGATACCCAAAATTTTAAGGAGAAAAGGGTGATAGTGGCAAAGGGAATGTGGCGGAACGTGCTTGCACATTAAGACTCAATAAGTGGATGATTTGTATATTGCGGAAGATGGAACGCGATGATGAGGGGATGAGATTCGAGTATCTACCCTACATAGAAATCAGCAACATGCTCTCAGTAAGTGTGCATAAATGTGTTATTAGGCAGCGATTTCTTTGATAATGTGAAATATATGAAGATGTACAAACTCTGTCAAACCTTCACAACTTTGTCGTACAAAAGTAGGCCTCAAGATTAGTAAAGAGAATTTCAGAAAAAATATTGTATCTGTATGACAAAGAATTCAGTTTTATGAAGTTAAATAAACGCAACGAAGTGAAACGAACGCATCAATGGAGATGAAATAAATAAAGGTGCAGTTACATGAAATGGTATCATTCGAAAACTTTAAATTACTCTAAACCTGCCATATAATTAATATGTCCACTCAAATCAAAATTGGTTTGTAAATGCTTAAGGCGACTTGTCATGATAGCAGTAGATCCGAGGTCGAGACTTGGATTGACAAAAGTTTTAATCTGCCAGGGAATATTCATTACTTTCATTGATTTTATCCGTGTTGATCCAGTCACTTAGTTTCAATTCATTTATTTCAGTTCATATATCCCTTGTAGCAGGCTAAGCACGGTCGTCCACCGAATACGTTCCCCCGTTGCTAAACCTCCGGTAGTAGTATTCAACAACTATAGATGGGAACATTAGCGGCAGTGGAAGTTTGGGCCAGGCGTGGAGGCGCGTTCAGTCAGCCCTATGAGTCGGTTCTGTCGCAGTTACGGAAGAGTAATGACGATTTGCTTCCGTCTCACTCATGTCTAGCGCTGACAACTGTTCACAAGTTCCGTGAGTACCGCATAAGAAGTAAACAGTCATTGCGTTCACAATGGACTCCAAATTCTTGTGTTTGTAGGCCGCTGGTTGGTCATGGAAACACTCCAACAGCAACTTGTGCCCAGATTGTGACGCGACCTTGTAACAAGGCTAACTTCTTCCATTCAAATCCATAATCTAGGAAGGTAACAGGTAGTACCATAGTGCTCGGTTGAAGACGTGTCCGTGTATATAATCTACACCTTGAGGTAAACGCGGCTGCAATAGTACAAGTTTTAGTACCCTATGGGACCGTTCTCCAAATAAGTAACGTAAAGTGGTCTATTTAAAGACATTTTAACGTTGAGAATGGATGCCTGATAAAGTATTTAATACATGTATAATGGTACAGGGCCTTGAGTCCCTCATAATCTGTGGTGGATAACTACCATCAGGGGGAGATGCGGCTCCGCCGATTTAAAAGTAAATTGCTCCAGCGGTAAAATTATCGGGAAAGAGAATGACACATCACTCTCAGTAGACAGTAAACCTAAAGAAAAAAAAAACATATAGCGAAATACAAAAAAATACGAGTAATCGATAACGGCCAGAATGCACTTACGCTAAATACGGAGCGAACAGCAACGTCCAAAACACTTAAGAACCCTGTCATAGCTAAGCGTGGTGAAGAAGTGAATGCAAAATATCTAAATGTGTGCGCTCATCATTATCCGCCGTAGTTGCAGAGATATAGCATCACAAGTCGCACATAGAAAATGTGAACAACACTAATAAACATATAAATATATATATCAAGCAGAGAGGAGACCATGGAAAGGCCTACTCGTACGCCGAGAAAGTAGTGTAAACTTCAGCTATAGGAAAAGCAATTTCCACTAGCAGGAACGGGCGCTTAGACATTCAAAGTCACAACGATAAAAACGAGACAAGATATGGAAAGAGAAGCTCATAGAAATAAAAACATAACACAAAATCAGATAAAACGCCCAACACGAGTACAGAGTAGGGCAGAACTAAAATCAATAGAAATAAAAAAGGCATAAACCAAAGAAATAATTTAAAACCAGGGGAAAATGGAAGAACCAGTAGAGAAAAATTTACTACTGACAACACTAATAGCAAGCAATGACTAAGAAACAGCTCCTGTGAGAAAGACAACGCAAAAGACCAGAAAGCAGCACCCACATACCCAAGACAAGAACACAGCTTGTTCAGATAAAACGGACGTGTAATGACTTAATGCAAGTATATCAGTTAGCTACAATAAATGTAAACATAAAAAATTCAGATATGTTGAATAAGAAAGACCGCAGCGACTGTCAAAAATCATTATTCAAAGATACGACCGGTTTCGCAAACTATATTTGCATAAGGAGGTGTTTACAGTCAGTTCATAGAAGCGATTTGTTTAAAAGCGGAAAAAGCACATTCCCAACATTTTCATCAAGGTTTTTAAAATTTATAACTCGTCCATCAACAGAAAATCGGGACCAAGGCCATCCCGAAACCCTCCACGTTGACAGCCTGGGGAAGAAGCGTTGCTTATTTGCCAGTATTAAACTAACCGTAAGCTGTAGCGTGGCGCATACATGGCTTTCCGCGTAGGCCACGCTACAGCTTACGGTTAATTTAACCCTAGAACACTAAAGAAGGGAAAACGTATATTATCATCACCAACCTACATAGGAAGAAAAGGTCATCGTAATAAAAGAAGAGAAACCAGAGCTCGTACAGAAAAATTTAAATGTTCATTTTCCCTACGCACTGTTAGAGAGTGAAACGCTAGAGAAAAAGTGTCTACCTGGCTTTACTTAGTATTGTGGTGTAGCAACCTTCCTATAGACAACAGAAGCGTCTGCAAAAAATAGGACCAACTTCATGCGATTATTTCCTCCTAAGAAAACTAAATATCTAAATTTCCATAAGAATTTCGGGTGTAGGTCTAATTTTATTCACCTGCGTTGCAGTTAAGAGTAGTTTAGCCATCTAAGACTCTGCTCCGAAATATGCTTCAGCAGTGGTTAACTATTTAGTGACCGTAAACTTAGTCCAATTAAGGAGATAATCTTACATAATATTCTCAGCACTATAAACTGTATGTGCAAAAGACCAATGAAGAGTTGCTAACAAGTAAAAAATCATCACAGCTGCGTGATATAAATCAGTCTTCATTTTTCACGTTGATGCTGGCCGGAGTGGCCGAGCGGTTCTAGGCGCTTCAGTCTGGAACCGCGCGACCGCTACGGTCGCAGGTTCGAATCCTGCCTCGGGCATGAATGTGTGTGATGTCCTTAGGTTAATTAGGTTTAAGCAGTTCTAAGTTATAGGGGACTGATGACCTCTGCTGTTAAGTCCCATGGTGCTCAGAGCCATTTTTTGCACGTTGATTTGTCTTGTACTCTATGGTGACTAGTCATTGGATAGCTAGATGCACATATACTGATGGCGGTAGTGTTGCGAACACAAGGTATAAAAGGGGAGTGCATTGGTGGAGCTGTCATTTGTGGGGTTCAAATGGCTCTGAGCACTATGGGACTTAACTTCTGAGGTCATCAGTCACCTAGAACTTAGAACTACTTAAACCTAACTAACCTAAGGACATCACACACATCCATGCCCGAGGCAGGATTCGAACCTGCGACCGTAGCGGTCGCGCGGTTCCAAACTGTAGCGCCTAGAACCACTCGGCCACTCCGGCCGGCTGTGATTTGTTCTCAGGACAAGTTTCCCTATAGACAGTGCGCCGAAGTCCCGTACTCCACGACTGTCATTTGTGCTCAGATGATTCATGTGAAATGGTTTCCTACGTGATTATGGCCGCACGATGGAAATTAACCGACTTTCAACACGGAATGGCAGATGGAGTTAGACGCATAGCATATTCCATTTCCGAAATCTTACGGAATTAAGTATTCCGAGATCTGCAGTGTCAAGAGTGTGTCGAGGATACTAAATTTCAGGCATTACCTGTCACCACGGACAACACAGTGGCCGACGGCCTTCACTTAACGACCGAGAGCAGTGACATTTGTATAGAGTTGACAGTGCTAACAGACAAGCAACACTGCGTGAAATAATCGCAGAAATCAATGTGGGACGAGACGAACGTATCTGTTTGAACAGTGCTGCGAAATTTGGCGTTAATGGGGTATGACAGCAGACGACCGACGTGAGTGCCTTTGCCAACAACGCCTCTCCTGGGCTCTGGGCTATATCGGTTGCGCCCTAGAAGTCTGGAAAACCATGGCCTGGCCCGATGAATCCCAATTTCAGTTGGTAAGAGCTGATGACAGGGTTCGAATGTGGCACAGACCACATGAAGCCATGGACCCAAGTTGTTGACAAGGCGCTGTGCAATCTAGTAGTGGCTCCATAATGGTGTAAGCTGTGTTTAAATGGAACAGATTGGGTCCTGTGGTCGTAATTAACCGGTCATTGACTGGAAATTGTTACGTTCGTCTGCTTGGAGACCATCTGCAGCCATTCATGGACTTCATGTTCCCAAACAGCTGTGTCATGTTACTGGGCCACAATTGTTCATGATTGATCTGAAGAACATTTTGGACAATTCAAGCGAATGATTTGCAAACCCAGATCGCCCGACATGTCCCCCTTCGAACATTTATGGGACGTAATTGAGAGGTCAGTTCGTGTAAAACATCTTGTACTGGCAACACTTTCGCAGTTATGGACGGATATGCGGGCAGCATGACTCGATGTATCTGAAGGGGACTTCCAACGACTTGTTGAGTTTATGTTACGTCGAGTTACTGCATTACGGCAAGCGGAAGGAGGTCCGACATGTTATTACGAGATATCCCATGACTTTTGTCACCTTCGTGTAGATTATTGTCGAACTGTATTTGCTAAAATTTCATAAATCTGCTATACTCAGTTCGTGAATGAGCAATATCTTACTCATGCTGATGGCATAGAGAACATCATGCTGATGAGATCGTCGTCAGTCGGTTTGTCGTGTCCCGTTGGTGCTACGGATAAAGAAGCAGCGACGGCGCTTTGGATATTGAAAAGGGTGATCAAAAAATTTCCGTTCGGAGGCCGTACTGCCAGAATCAGTATGTCGATTAGGCAAAGAGGCTGTGAGTATTGGTGCAATCATCACACCGACGCACCAGGTTGAAGGTACCCGTTTGGTAAAACAAATTTGCATTGGCAGAGATCAGTAGTGGAGGGCGGGTGCTCGAATGCCCCCCACTTGTCCGCAGTGGATGAGGCTGGCCTCCCAGATCGACAGGCGTCTTGTCTCGCACCGCGACCATCACGGAACTTGGCGCACCCTTCCAGAACGGGGAAGTTCGACAGACATGCTGCCCCATACACATTCTTCACGTTCCGATGGATATCTACCAGTGTTTGACCTTCGGCAGCCAAGAAAAGAATAACAGCACGTTGGTCCTGTTTGGACACTATTCGTAATGACGTGGCCATAGTCCACGTTTCCGCATTTACCGCAAACATGTCTGAAAGACACGAATGCCACACTAATCCCTAGCCTACATGTCGTTGCTTATATGCGTCACGCTGTGCTGCATGTACGCTGCAACGCCCTAGACAGTAACTTTTTGATCGTCCCTTATAAGAGTGTGGTTACGCCACTACTGCAGTTGTTATCTTTCCGTGGTGTAATCCACCTAGAAGGTGTCGAGCCTTCTCTATTGCCACAATGTTCTTCTGAGTCTATCTCGTCAACACGCATTCTGTTGCACGACAATCAACTGTCTGTGTGATCTGTCGGTATGATGCTCTTATCTTCGTTTTGCCAATGATTCAATTTTTCTCACAGTCTGAAATATGGCGATAAGCTGTATGTGCACAGCCTCTGCGGATACTGTGCTGCAATCTTCATCTGAAAAGTTTCAGTAACATTAGACACATCCAGCAGTCATCATGTACTCTCAACATACTCCATCTGCAGATACTGCTTCTTTTCTATACTGAAAATACTGGAAATAAACGCACATAAGGATTAAATTTTAATCAAAATATCCCACAGCCATGTAAATACTGGAGTATAAGTTTGGTGGCGTTCGATAAAGACGTTCATTGTGTAGAGCTTCTTATTTCTGTCAATGCACGTTTTGATCGAATCTGTTGCTGAAACAAGCGCTCTACGTTTGCATTCGGACCGTTATTACCATTTAAACGTTACTGAAACGAGAAAGTTTGATCTCTTAAAAGTACTGCATATTTTACAGCGGATGAAAACGCCATGCGAAATTATCTATTCGTAGTACAGCATAGATATTGAACACCCGGAAAGTATGTTGTTTAATCATAGTGTAGTATGGACATTGGCATGGTGATTTTCCTGGTGGATAGGTACTTTAAACTCGGTGGTCACATTAGCGCTGTTTCAGAAGAGTGTACTGTAGCAGAAGTTTCCCGTCCTTCTGTAAGAATTGTCGAACTAGATTTCCATTTTATTAAATTTCCACTAAGTTCTGTTTGGTTCCGATGAAATTTGAATGAACTTCTACAGTTACACAGGATGATTTGGATCCATGGATGCAAATTGTGGAGTTCGATCCCTGAATGGATAAAGAACAAATGAGTTGCAGTGGATATACACTCCTGGAAATTGAAATAAGAACACCGTGAATTCATTGTCCCAGGAAGGGGAAACTTTATTGACACATTCCTGGGGTCAGATACATCACATGATCACACTGACAGAACCACAGGCACATAGACACAGGCAACAGAGCATGCACAATGTCGGCACTAGTACAGTGTATATCCACCTTTCGCAGCAATGCAGGCTGCTATTCTCCCATGGAGACGATCGTAGAGATGCTGGATGTAGTCCTGTGGAACGGCTTGCCATGCCATTTCCACCTGGCGCCTCAGTTGGACCAGCGTTCGTGCTGGACGTGCAGACCGCGTGAGACGACGCTTCATCCAGTCCCAAACATGCTCAATGGGGGACAGATCCGGAGATCTTGCTGGCCAGGGTAGTTGACTTACACCTTCTAGAGCACGTTGGGTGGCACGGGATACATGCGGACGTGCATTGTCCTGTTGGAACAGCAAGTTCCCTTGCCGGTCTAGGAATGGTAGAACGATGGGTTCGATGACGGTTTTGATGTACCGTGCACTATTCAGTGTCCCCTCGACGATCACCAGTGGTGTACGGCCAGTGAAGGAGATCGCTCCCCACACCATGATGCCGGGTGTTGGCCCTGTGTGCCTCGGTCGTATGCAGTCCTGATTGTGGCGCTCACCTGCACGGCGCCAAACACGCATACGACCATAATTGGCACCAAGGCAGAAGCGACTCTCATCGCTGAAGACGACACGTCTCCATTCGTCCCTCCATTCACGCCTGTCGCGACACCACTGGAGGCGGGCTGCACGATGTTGGGGCGTGAGCGGAAGACGGCCTAACGGTGTGCGGGACCGTAGCCCAGCTTCATGGAGACGGTTGCGAATGGTCCTCGCCGATACCCCAGGAGCAACAGTGTCCCTAATTTGCTGGGAAGTGGCGGCACTGCATAGGATCCTACGGTCTTGGCGTGCATCCGTGCGTCGCTGCGGTCCGGTCCCAGGTCGACGGACACGTGCACCTTCCGCCGACCACTGGCGACAACATCGATGTACTGTGGAGACCTCACGCCCCACGTGTTGAGCAATTCGGCGGTACGTCCACCCGGCCTCCCGCATGCCCACTATACGCCCTCGCTCAAAGTCCGTCAACTGCACATACGGTTCACGTCCACGCTGTCGCGGCATGCTACCAGTGTTAAAGACTGCGATGGAGCTCCATATGCCACGGCAAACTGGCTGACACTGACGGCGGCGGTGCACAAATGCTGCGCAGCTAGCGCCATTCGACGGCCAACACCGCGGTTCCTGGTGTGTCCGCTGTGCCGTGGGTGTGATCATTGCTTGTACAGCCCTCTCGCAGTGTCCAGAGCAAGTATGGTGGGTCTGACACACCGGTGTCAATGTATTCTTTTTTCCATTTCCAGGAGTGTATTTCCAGAAACGCAAGGTTCCCATGGCTGAGTCTATTTCCTTTAAAGGGCCAGTACATTTAATGGACTAACCACTTATTTTCCTACTATATGTCGGGTACGCTGAATCCCTGTGGGATGGTGGCCATGAATCACCAGTACCGGTTCAGCCCGCGTGTGTAGGCAGTGATTGCTGGCTGCGGCCTCGTGGGAGTGGTCGTTCTGCCACGACGCTTTACAGGCAAGACGTGCGGTGACTGCACTGCACTGCAGGACACTGCCTTTGGCGTTATGAAGCGTCGATGGCTTAATATGGTGGTTCTCAGCCGCCAACCACCATACTGCGAAGTCATCTCGAGCAGGTTTGATGCTCGATGGATCGGACATGGCAGTCCAGTCACATGATCTTCTCGGTGGCAGGACTTCAGCCATTTAGACTCTCAGCCATGAAAGATCTTCCTACATGTACAGATACTAGAATTGCTCATACTGTCTGTGATATGATTTGTATACAGGTTAGCACATTTGAGCCAGTGCGACGTTTACATAATAAATACCTGTAGTCCCATACGGGGCAGTTCTATCACTACCATTAGGCCACATAAGAAGGATGTCACCTACTCGTAACCTGCTTACAGGGTGTTGCATGGATAAATAAAACGGCTTCCAATGTAGAGATAATAAACGGGGTGGTCAGAAACAGTCCGAAAATCTTGTAAGGATGTTACAGGGTAGATTGTGCTGAGAGATAGTTGTTAAGAAAAAAATTCGATATGCTGCGCCGTTTCCAAGTTAATTAGCACTGAAGTTAGCCAATCAGGCCGTTGCGCCCGCTAATTCAAACGTCCCGCGTGATACAATTAGTGTCAGTTGTTCTCATCATGGATGGGCAACCGGCAGCCCAATGACTGGGTCTGGCCAGCGATCGATTTCAATCCGGCACGTGGAAGAAATTCGTGGGAGAGAGAGAGAGAGACAGAGAGAGAGAGAGAGAGAGAGAGAGAGAGATAGGCGCTCACATTGTACTCCTCTGTGACGAATTTTCGGATATTTGCCCTTCTCTTGTTCGCATTATTCTAGTTTGGCTTCTGTGCAATACAGCCGATATATGCAGACTTCAAGCGATTTAGACATTAAAACTTTTTAAAATGGAAGAAGAAATGATGACTTAATTTATTTAGTGTTACAGAAACAATCCATGCGTATGCGATCAGTCACCAAAAGTATTTATGGACAAATATTTAAAAAATGCTCGTGGATATTAACACACTAAATTTTAGACACCCTAATGACCTGTCTGGGACAAAAAATCGCAAATGTACTCCTAACACCTTATCGATTTTGATTACCTGTCTCATTGCCTTATTTTATTCTTCTATTCTTTCTCGCATTAAGATTAGTAAATAATCCTTATCCAAAAAATGGTTCAAATGGCACTGAGCACTATGGGACTTAACTTCTGAGGTCATCAGTCCCCTAGAACTTAGAACTACTTAAACCTAAGTAACCTAAGGACATCACACACATCCATGCCCGAGGCAGGATTCGGATCTGCAACCGTAGCGGTGCGCGTTTCCAGACTGTAGCGCCTAGAACCGCTCGGTCAGCCTGGCCTGCAATCCTTATCCATTGTGGATATATTAGGCCACTGCACTTGTTGAAACTGAATGCAATTTGTAATGAATTAGCTGCAACCAACTGCCTTTATGAGCATTTATTTTTTCATGATGACATTTCAAGATGCCCAGCAACCTAGCTTCATATGTTTACATTTATTTAGATATTGTGAACATCACTTTTTTACTAACGGCGTTGGAGAACTGTGCAACGGAAATTTCTAAGACAGCTATTGTAAAACATCCTAAGTAAAGAAACGCATAAATAAATATAAACCTCTGAAAATGGGATGAACTTAAAATGATGATGTCTCAGATACGCGTGTTTTGAGGCATAATTTTGCTAGCGCGGACCGTAGGTATATGGGTACGATTCATATCCGCGTGGTATCCCGCAAACATTGTCACGGGCGCAATGATTTCGACTTTAGAAGCGTTGCTGTCACGTCAGGTGACGAAGCGGCCTTCGAGCTTAAGGACGTATGTGAATCAGGCCCGCGGGTCACCAAGGGTTGCTCATGCCTGGCGTAGATGATAACGCACGAGACTGCTGACCTTAGGCTCAGGTTCGATCCATACTACCGTTCCATGTCCAGTTTTTTAATCGCTGTCATGTTTCGTTTTAGGAAACCAAACGAAGGACACGTTGGGCGACACCGTCTGTGGCGGACCGCTCGATTCTGGGAGCGCAGCGGCCTGACTGGCTGACTTCAATTCTAATTAACAGCGCAACGTATGAAATTTTTTCTTAACAATTATTTCGCAGCTCAACGTACATTGCAACACACTCTTACAAGCTTTTCAGGTTGGGAGGCATTACACGCCCGCGTACTTCCTTGCAGGAATAAGCAGCATTCAGGGAAACATAGCTCGCTCTGTTCGTCCACGAGATCCAGAAGCAAGCAAATAGCGTCTCCCTCGCTCCTCGGAAGGCCGCTGACAGGTACGGGGTGCTTCGTGTTGCAGGTCTGCCGAGGGAGCGCCCGCAGCGCCAGGAGGTGCCGGCCTGACGCCAGGGGAGGATGGCGCCATCGTGGGCGGGCCCAGGACCCCGCAGCAGATAGCCGCGCAGAAGAGGCTCCAGCAGACACAGGCGCAGGTCGACGAGGTGAGCACCTGCTCTGTCAAGATACTACAACATTCTCCTTCACTGATCTTACTCTTGGATCACTAAACATTAAAACGGCATGTGTTCAAATCTTTCGGTCCAACGGTTTTTAATGCGTGGATCATGCTATTCTCCTGAGCAGAATAGGCTTTTCATTTTTACTGAAAGAGTCAGGATGTGGACTGAGGTACGCCTAACAGAACGAAAATAGAAGATGTCATTTAAGGGTGCAGATGGAATACTAACTTCATCATAGTGACATACAGTACGCACGGGAGTACAGTGAAGCTCTGTGCACAGTCCCATGTTGTTTCCTATTTTAATAAATAGTCTCCCATTCTGTGCAATAACTGTGCGAATAATTTCCTTCGTTGCACACAATGCGCCCCAATTTGTTGAAAATACAGCAGACAGCAATACAGTGATATGTACAAACAACTTTTTCATGAATGTCCAAAAATGGTTTAGTTGCAATGAACTTGCTTCAAGCTTAAAAAAACAGATTTTTTTTTTGCATATACGGGGTGTCTCTCCTAAGGGCCATCAGGCGCATTATCCCTAATGTTTCTGCAACGTGTAACTGGAGTCAGCCCAAACAAATAATACTCATCACGTCTTTCAGGCGACGCCCAGCGTTGACGGAAAGCGTCGGTTTGTTTCCCACTACAAACAAAATGACTTCTGAACCGAATTTTTTATTTGGTAGAGCGGTTCCTAATACGTCTACTGAGATGTTCGCTTTATCGATATATGTTAACAGGGGCAGTAAAACACGAGGCGACACCGCCCTGGCCCGCGCTGACTGCTCCTCCATGCAGAAGCGCTGCCCAGTCGCTCTGGGGTACTGTTTATTCTACGTGTTGTACTGTTTCTGTTAATACATATAGGCAGAAACGACTAACACACTTGACCAATTTGGGACCGCTCTGACGAATGGACGCGCAAAAATCCGATTGAAAAATAATTTTGTTTCTGCTGGGAAATAAACTGACGCTTTCCGTATGAAAGACGTGATGAGTATTATTTGTTCGGTCTGTTCAAAAATGGTTCAAATGGCTCTGAGCACTATGGGACTTAACTTCTGAGGTCATCAGTCCCCTAGAACTTAGAACTACTTAAACCTAACCTAAGGACATCACACACAGCCATGCCCGAGGCAGGATTCGAACCTGCGACCGTAGCGGTCGCGCGGTTCCAGACTGTAGCATCTAGAACCGCTCGGCCACCTCAGCCAGCGTTCGGTCTGTCTCCAGCTACAAGTTGCAAAAATGAAATTGCACGTATCTGCCTAAACACCAGAGAAAATGCGCCTGAAAAACCCATAAGAGAGACACCTGGCATAGTTCCACGGACTCAGTACGTATAAGAAGACCTAAGTCTAAAATTTGAATATTAAAAAATACTGCTAATTCTTGGTCTTGCACGCCGAAAGAACTCTAAACTCTCCGAGCCATATTCTTGATCTGTCTAGAAGTCAGCGTGATTTGCCTTGCAAGTAACGGCATCAGCTACCTTTTTAAAGATGCCGATGGAATAGCATACTCATAATATTTCCATTCATTCCAGACACAGATTTTCATTTATTGAGCTAATCGGGCCGTGGCAAAAGAAATCTTCACTCTTCAGAGGAGAGCAAATTGAATTACGAGTGGACTCCAAACTTGGTACTTACAATACCACGAGATCGAAACATATCTTGCACAGCAGTTCAAAAATCTAGAGTGTAGAGCGTATAGGAGTTTATTACAAGAGCAAAAATGTGCTGAATACACTTCAATTAGATTTCAAAAGTCTTGCTAATTTAAAACCACTATGTAAGAACCAATTGAAAAAATATTTTTCACGTAAAATCTTTTTATTTGCTTCCTGAATCTTTTTAATGTGGTTAAGTCAGTCCATATTTTCCATTGTATTACGAGTTTTTTAGTATACATGTTGTTGTAGTTTCAATCGCACGCTAACTGGCATGTATCAAATCATTAACACGTTCTAATGTTCAGTACTAGGACATATGTTAATTAATCTAATGACTTAAGCCGTAGGTCATGATAGTGGGATCACTGTAATTACGACAGTTTAAGCACACAGCCATTATGAATATTCAAATGGCCCTAAGCACTAAGCACTATGGGACTTAACATCTGAGGTCATCAGTCCCCTAGACTTAGAACTACCTAAACCTACTAACCTAAGGACATCACACACATCCGTTCCCGAGGCAGGTTATGAATATTATAGATTTCTGTTGTAAGTCGTTATCCTAGCAACATTGCAGTTCTATCCTGTAAGACCAGACTGGTTCCGTACGTTAACGTTTCACTGGCTGACTGGATCAACTCAAATCGTGTTAATAAGCAAATCGTATTAATACAAAGAAGTGAAAGATAATCTTCAATGACGTCAAAGTTAATTACTACATTAATGATCGGAATATTTTATTCAAAGTGGACGGAGATACAAGGGTAGACTACAAGGAAATAATAATTATTCCACAGCTACACCAACATCAGAAAATCAGCACTTAATAGGGCTACAGACCAAAATATCCTTATCTGCTGTACAAGGATGTGGGGTACCACCATTTTGGTTCCGAATGTTTTACAATGAGTTTCTTAATATTTGTAGCAATCGGGAGGGGTTGATTCCTAATATAGGAACAAGACGAAAAATCCTTGTGGACGTACGTTGCACACTGCATCGTTGCTGAGCCAGAGCGGTTGAGGGCATACAGTGGCCTTGCCAAAGGAGACGCTCAAACTGTTCGCCGTCAGGAGCAATGCATGCGTGGCAACTTCTCATCCAGGGGCAGCGAATCCGCCCGATGGTACTTAGATGCAGTTGAACAGCTTCACAGGTGCTATGCATATGCTGTTCCAAATCGTTGTCGCTAGCCAAAGTACATTACACATTTGATATGTTATCAGAAACATTCGTCCATAGGATTACAGTCAGGAAACGGAACTGGCCACTGTACTCAACTCCGAAATTCGATCCACCGCCACCGCAATAAAAAAAAATTAATAGGTATACAAACTGCACTGCGCTGTGGCGCATCGTTCAATTTTTAAGTAGAACAGACAGCGTGATTGGCGAGAAGCGAACCATTGATATTATTAGGATCTGCCCATCTGTGAGTGCTTTTGTAAGTTTATGATGTAATTTCGTTCAAACGAGGCCCCATCATTGAAGAAAATGTTTCTGTAAGGTCATTTTGTCATACTTTGTGCAATTGACGTATGTACATAAAATAAATGTGCTTGTTATTGTCGTAGGAATCGCACCCCTACGTTAGTTTCAAATTCTTGACACATCCGAGGCTATACACTATGCTATGTAGAAATTCTCGGAAATCAGCAAGTGAGGAATAACTCAACAAAGAGTGCTACATATCTTTAGTTTCGCAGATGATTCACGTATCAAATAAGTGTGTGGAACAAATATAGAATTCTCCTTAGGCTTTCCCAGCGTAGTAAGTCTTGGAAGTCTATTTGGGTTTGTATTGTGATGAGCCAGTTTCTCGGCCACCATTGACCAGACGTTTTCAGTTGGTGAGAGATCTGGAGAAAGTGCTGGCCAGGGCAGCAGTCGAACATTTTCTGTATCCAGAAAGGCCCGCACAGGACCTGCAACATGCGGTCGTGCATTATCCTGCTGAAATGTAGGGTTTCACAGGGATTGAATGAAGGGTAGAGCCACGGGTCGTAACACATCTGAAATGTAACGTCCACTGTTCAAAGTGCCGTCAAGGCGAACAAGAGGTGACCGAGACGTGTAACCAGTGGCACCCCATACCATCATGCCGGGTTACGCCAGTATGGCAATGACGAATACACGCTTCCAATGTGCGTTCACCGCGATGTTGCCAAACACAGATGCAACCATCATGATGCTGTAAACAGAACCTGGATTCATCCGAAAAAATGACGTTTTGCCATTCGTGCTCCCAGGTTTGTCATTGAGGACACCATCGCAGGCGCTCCTGTCTGTGATTCAGCATCAAGGGTAACCGCAGCCATGGTCTCCGAGCTGATAGTCCATGCTGCTGCAAACATCGTCGAACTGTTTGTGCAGATGGTTGTCGTCTTGCAAACGTCCCCATCTGTTGACTCGGGGATCGAGACGTGGCTGCACGATCCGTTACAGCCATGCGGATAAGATGCCTGTCATCTCGACTGCTAGTGATACGAGGCCGTTGGGATCCAGCACGGCGTTCCGTATTGCCCTCCTGAACCCACTGACTCCATATTCTGCTAACAGTCATTGGATGTCGACCAACGCGAGCAACAATATCGCGATACGATAAACCGCAATCGTGACGGGCTACAATCCGACCTTTATCAAAGTCGGAAACGTGATGGTACGCATTTCTCCTCCTTACACGAAGTATCACAACAACGTTTCACCAGGCAACGCCGGTCAACTGCTGTTTGTGTATGAGAAATCGGTTGGAAACTTTCCTCATATCAGCACATTGTAGGTGTCGCCACCGGCGCCAATCTTCTGTGAATGCTCTGAAAAGCTAATCATTTGCATATCACAGCATCTTCTTCCTGTCGGTTAAATTTCACGTCTGTAGCACGCCATCTTCGTGGTGTAGCAATTTTAATGTCCAATAGTGTATAAAAAAATATTTTTTCAACATTTACCAAGTACCGCATCTTGCCCTATAGTGAGGGCAAGATGGGGTACACAGGTGGGGCCAAGGTGGGTTGCTCCAATACTGTACAAGCCAAAGGTTATTAAATGATTCAGTGAACACAGGTTTACAAATTTATAAAAGATTTATTTCAATATCTAATGAAAATGCATGAAGTAAACATTATATGATGTTAAAGTTCAGTAACTATTAACTTTAAAATATTAACTTTAAACATTAACTTTAATTACTAAGGATAACTCCAATAACTAAATACAAATCATCTTTTTAACATTGTATTGCGAAGAAATTATTTAAATGGGCTGCTAACTTAAAAAAGTAATTGTAACATTAATTTCAATACCTAAAACACTGCATGATAAAAAAGTTAAATTAGTTACTCAAAATATTAACTTCAATAGGCCTAACTAAAATAATTCTTGTTAGTGGAGGATAAAGATGTTCAATCATTTTTACTTTAATCACTAGTAGGTTTATTTCACTGTTCTTCAGTTATCATCATCTTTCTGAAAGCAAAATTCACAGACATGATGTACCTCGGCATCCTTGTCCTGTTCTCCTGCACATGAACAGTGAGCCCACTTCTTACAAGAGATGCATTCACCCATCCTTCTGTTGAATGCAAGTAGAAATATCCGCAATACAGGCATGCAGTGTCATCTTCTTCTGATGTGCATTCTTCTAAATTTTTCCTTTTTTTTATCTTCTTTGCCAAGTTTGTCATTGGTTTTTTATTTTTCCCACATTTTCCTTTACAAACAAAGAGGGATCCTTTAACATTCTTCTCAGGTGCACTCTTTCCTTCTTGTTCCTTCTTTTTGCCAGGCTTAACTTTACTTGCACTCTCCAGAAGCGCTCTTTTGTAAGAGGACCTAGTAACAACAACAGTTTTTCCTTTCTTGTGGTCTGTTTTTTGGATGTTTTTCTTTCCGACATGAGGGATCACGACAATTTGTTCAGGTGAAACAGCAAATGACCTTAATTGATTGGTGTTGTTCTCAGAAGCCTGCTTGTTTGTAGTGTGGTACTTGCGGTTATTATCATCCCAAAATGAGCATCCAAGGCTTAGGCCAACAGCAAGAGAATCTTGCTCTTTAGGACCAGCTTGGTTGTCAGGACCATCGCTTGTCTCTGGCATAACCTGCTTATGTGAGTCAACTTGTAGCTAAAGGAGTGTCTGCAGTGAGAGAAACTTCAGACATTGAATCTGGGAAGATGTTTGGTTCGAAAGGACAAATTCCTGTCTTTTTGAAACCATTTATGGCAGTCAACATGATTGCAGCTCTGAGAAAAGTTTTGCCCAAAATCTCGGCAATCTGAAACAACTTTACCAGGATTTGATCTTAGCCAGTTGGTTAGCTCTTGATCATAGTATGGGCTGAGGGGCTTCATGAATGAAACATCTATGGGCTGAAGCCTGTGGGTACAATGGTGTGGAAAACAGAGGATGACCACACCATTATCCCTTGTTCTATCAATTATAATCAGGCTCTGCATATGGGTTGAATGCCCATCCAACACTAACAGCACGAGCTTCTCTTTGGTTGCTTTAGAAAATTCAATGAATTTGTTGAACCATTTCTCAAAAATTAGTTCCCCTAATAAACCAAAGAATTTGGACACATTAACTTTGTTAAAAGCCATCTCTCTAGCTGCAGAGGTCTGCTCTGGTTTCCTAAGTGATAAACCTGGGTTTCTTTGCAAAAATCCCCTCAGCCAATCCTTTTGGCTGATTCTCTGATCTGGATAAAATTATGCTGCTTGTTATTTCTCACAGCAAACTGGTATGGCAACCACTTTACATCACTACCAGTCAAACCAAACAAATGCCTTTCCACATTCTTTATATAAATAACTAATTCTTGTTATTCTTCAGAGCTAAATACACTTTTGTAAGGTCTCAGTTGATCCTTTACAGCAAAAGATTCACCTTTGTCAACTTCATTAGATTCTGATTTGAATTTTTTTACCTTATCTCCAAGAGTTGTTTGGGGCACCTGAAATGCCATTGCTGTTTGATAATAACCCATTCGGCCATTGACTATTTCAGTGACAACATTTTTCATAGCTTCGTCACTCCATGAATCCCTCTCTTTTTTCCTTTTATATGTCTGAACCATTTTCTGGAAATAAACAATAAAATTAGATTTCTTGCATTATGTGTTATGTCATGTGGAGCACCCCATCTTGCCCTCGCACTGCATACCCCGTCTTGCCACCAGGGACCATTTTTAGGTTAGGTTAACATTATAGCACAAAGGATCTATTCAATTAGTTATTGCATGCATTAATTTATCACTGAAAAGCGGCTTTTTCAATGATAATACTTGGGAGTGCGAGAAACAATTACTTCTCTTACCTTTTCACGTCTGAAAACGACAAAAAATTACATCAACACAGACGAAAACACATTTTAATGTATACTCTCTGAATGGTTTGCTCAAAATGGCTGCCAGCACTGTCAGCCACTTGCATAGCAACAGCCTACTAATTCAACTATTTGCCGTTAGGTTGCGACATCTGCCTTGGCAGCACTTACAAGAACCCCATCTTGCCCTCCACCCCATCTTGCCCCGCTCTCCCCCATGATAGTAAAAACATTCAAATCAACTTCCTTCTGACAATGCATATTTTCTGTGACAAATGATAATAATTTTACTCGCTAAGTTATTTCCGACTTATTGCAGTTTAGCTATGGAGTGAGCAAAATCAAGCGGAGTTACATAATTGTCAGGTATTCTTGAGAAACTAACATGTTACTTGCGAATGGCCAAACAGATGGAAATGATAAGGAGACAGCACACATTTACCAGTAATTTGTGCTTGCAGGTAGTGCCACCTGAAGTTTAAGAACAGAGAGAAGTAACTGAGTTGTTGAAGGGGATTCTTATTTGAGAGAAGCTAGATTCCAGTCTGAGTCACCCATATTGCTTCTGGTTTTCCATTCTTCTACTAAATCATCTGAAACGAATGCTAAGAAGTTTCCATTGATGTGAGATTATAGCAGATTCTTTCTGTTCTTTGCCAAGTGAACAAATGTTCCAACACCGATAACCTAGATGTCGACAAGACATTTAACTATAACATTTCTCACTTCCTTCCTCACCCTTTCTATTCATTTACTGAGAGTCTGTGCAAAATAGCATTGTTCGATGGCAGAGACTGTCACTTCAAAAACAAATTCTACGAGACTATTAAACTCCATATCGTTAGAAACACCAGACAAGTGAGCCACCCGTTATTCTTTTTTATTTATATCACCACTACCGGTATTTCTATCACCTGCAGCGTGTGTAGGTGTTCTCACAAGCGGTTTTTGTTCTAATGAAAAGGTTTTATTGCTGGGTTCTGTAAGGAGCTGTCTCTATTTTCATTCACTGGCCCATGCATGATTACCATGTCAGTCTGTTAGAGATGATATGTAAACCACCTTGTAACTGCACTTCACCAAGGTCACGTGAAAGCTGACTAGGAAAAAAAGAGTTGGTGAGTCAATAACAGCATTGCCATCCATTGTGGAAGATATACATTTCCGGAGTTAAGTTGATATGAACTGTTTTCTTCCATATCTTGTCTGAGGTGCACACAGGGTTTTTTAGATTAGGCAAACATCCATCCAGTCCATATAACAATAGTTCTAGGAGACCCAGAAGTATCATTGTAAGACCCAGAGAAATACTGCCCCTGAGGTGATAGTATTAACATCCTAAGGAAACAGGTGAAAACAAAGCAAAGGGATATAGATAGAAGGATTCTGAACAAAACATGTTTGGCTGTCAAGAGAGAAATGCATAAAGCCTTCACATACTACCATAGCAAGATACTGCCAAAATATTTGCAAGGTGCCAGTGTTCAAAACTGTCCTGAAAAATGGTGAAGCTCACATAATACTAGATACAGAAAGCTGGTTAAAACTTGAAGTTCACAGAAGTGCGCTTTTTGGTGAAAAGTTAAGCACATATCGATAGAGTAGGCTAAGGGGAAATGGAGGTGGTGTATTTGTCACAGTAAACAAATACAATCAAGACTCACTATAGGGGTGGGCATAAAATTGTAACTGAATCCTACTACCGGCTACCTGACCCACCTCCTGATGTAACCAAAAACTTTGAAGAAACCCTCAGTTTGCTTGTACTTAAATATATCAGTCATAATGTAATCGTTGGTGTAGGCTTTAATCATCCAACAATCAATTGAGAAAATTAAAATTTAGTTAGTGGTGGGAGTGATAGACATGCTGTGAAACATTACTAAATGCCTTTTTCTGAAAAATACTTCGAACACATAGTTTGGGACCCGGTTCATGATGGAATTATATTAGATCTAATGGCAACATATGGACCTGACCTCTTTGAGGACGGCCACATTGAAACTGGTATCAGTGGCCATGAGGCAGTTGTAGCAGCAATGATTAACAAAGTACAATGTGTAACTAAAACAAGTAGAAAGATTTATATGTTCAGTGAGCTAGATAAAGTAGCAGTGGTGTCATATCACAGTGAAGAACTTGAAGCTTTTACTTCAGGACAGGAGAATGTAGGGAACTATGGCTCAAATGTAAGAGCATGCACAAGATAGATATGCACCGAGTAGAACGGTTCATAGTGGAAGGGACCCTCTGTGGTATACAGTCACTGTAAAGAAACTTCTAAAGAAACAGGTGTAAAATAAAACAAAGGCCTATAGATGGAGAGCTGCTGAATGAAACACATTTGGCTGTCAAAAGAGCAAGGCATAAAGCCTTCAGTGGCTATGATGGCAGAATAGTGTCGAAGGATCCCTCCAAAACCCAAAGAAATTCTCACTGTATGTAATGACTATTAGTGGCACTAAGGTTTGGTTGAGTTATTCATGGATGAAACAGGAACTGAAGCTGAGAATAGCAAAATGAAATCTGAAATACTCAGCTCTCTTTTCAAATATTCCCCTACAAAGGAAAACCCAAGAGTAATGTCCCAATTTAATTCTCATACCACTGAGAGTGCCTACAGAATTTGGGGTCAAGTTAGCCCCTCTTTGAACTAAAATCTAAGTGACTAAAGTCACACCTGCCTACAAAAATGGTAGCAGAAGTGATCCACAAAACTACCATCCAATTTCCTTGACATCCATTTGTTGTAGAATCTTAGAACATATTTTGCATTCAGATGTAACAAGGTATCTTGAACAAAATAACCTGCTGCATTCCAACCAGCATGGATTCCAAAAACATTGATCACGTGAAATGCAGCTCGCACTTTTCCCACATAATGTTCTGAAAGCCATGATTCAAGCTAGTCATGTAATAGCAATATTTCTCAATTTCCAAAAAGCATTTTACTGAATAGCACACCTACACTTATTTCAAAAGTATTATCATATGGGCTATCAGACAAAATGTGTGACTGAATTAAAGATTTCTTGCTAGGGAGGACATAGCATGTTATCTTGAGTGGAGAGTCATCAACAGATTTAGAAGGAACTTCAGGAGTGCCCCAGGAAAGTGTGTTGGGACCCTAGCTGTTCATGCTGGATATTAATGACAGCACATACAATATTAATAGTAAGTTCAGACTTTTCACAGGTGATGCAGTCATCTATAGTGAAGTGTCTGAAGGAAGCTGTAGAAATATTAAGTCAGATATTGATAAGAAAGCTTGCTTTAAGTGTTTAGAATACCCACCTCCATAGCCGAGGTCATTAATGCAACATGTGCAGTGGCACTCTACTCAGAGGCAAGCCAGTTTGAATCCTGGTAGAGGATGAAATTTTTGCTGACAGTATTTAGCTGGCAATGAGAGGAGAGTTGGTGGCCTAAAGCTTCTGATCACTAGTCTTTCTGCCAGTGTCCTGGATAAAATTACGAACCTTTCCCCAGGATCTCATGAAGTGAGGACATATGGCACTGTTGATGGCAATCTGTCAGTTTGATGGGGACATCAGCTCAGTGGCCCCCTTGGTGCTTTTCGAGAGAAGCAGGCTTGGTGCTGGTGTCGAGTTTCACGCTCTCCCTTCTCCCATCATCCCCAACATAAACAAAACACTACACACACACACACACACACACACACACACACACACACACATATGCCATTACAGTCATCTTCACTTAACAGATACACTTGTATACAGCTCCAATACTTCGTGAACGAAAGTTGCCTGCAAGTGTGGAGGATGGGAAAATCTTTCCAATTGGGTGGCTGAACTTGCCCATTGGGGTCTCCCACCAATACGTGTCATATGACTTTACTTTCTTCGAATTGCAAATACAGATTTGTTAAGGCATTTCTGCAGTTCTGTGGTGTGCTGCTCCCAACTGAATTTATTATCAAGTTGTAATCCCAGGAATTTAAGACTATCAACCTCTTCTATCTGCTCTTCTTCATACTTTATGCATATCCTGAGTGGAAACCTCTTATCGGTTCTGAATTGCATATAGTGAGTCTTTTCGAAGTTTAATGTCAGTGAGTTGGCTTTAAACCATTTCTTAATATCCATGAAAATATCATTAGCAGATCCTCCTAGAACTACACCCAACATATTATTTATTGCAACACTTGTGTCATCTGCAAACAAAACGAACTCTGCTTCTGGCAGTGTAACTGATGAGAGATCATTAATGTACACAAGAAAAAGCAATGGCCCTAAGATGGATCCTTGTGGGACACCACATGTAATTTCTTCCCATTCTGATGATGACTGATGACTTAATTCACTAGTCCCTAGCACTGACACCCTTTGTTTGACTTGAACCATTTAGCAGCACTGCCCGTGACACCATAGAATTCTAATTTATTTAAAAGGATGTTGTGGTTCACACAATCAAATGCCTTTCACAAATCACAGAAAATACTTGCTGCTTGTAATTTGTTATTTAATGAATTAAGTACATTTTCACTGTAGGTGTCATGCACTTCACAGTGGTTTGTAGAGTAGGCATAGTAGACATAGGTATTGCTTTCCCCATAGGGAAACTGAGAGTTACGCAGTATGAATTGTTGGGAAATCCAGACTATTCATCAGATTTGAAATTGTCTGAATTCCTGCTACCCCTACGTTTAAAGAAATCTGTGCCTGAAGATGTACTGAGTCCAATGAACATGTTTGGCTGCTGTAGTGAGTATTTTTTAGACCTTTGAGAACTACTTTTCAGGAATGTATTTTGATATTAAAGGGGACTAAACCCAAAAAATGGCATTTATGACCTGAAACAGCAGTCATTCACACCTAGGACAAGGCATTTTTACATTTCCCTCATAATGAGAACTTTTCAAAATGGCACTTGCAACTCAACAACTTTCTTATATCATCTCCCATCTGAGATTGCCACTTCTTTCTTGAATCTCTCATTGCTTACTGAACAAGCTTGGAATGGATATTACTATATAAGAATGCTAGGGAGGATTTAGCAAGTTAGGTAAAGTGATTCTGCTATTTAATGAAGAAAATTATAGGAAACTAGTCAGGCCAAAGAGTATGTAAGCAAAAATGCAAATGATTGCTTTCAGCAGTAAAAAAAATCTACTGGATTTATATACCACACTAGGAGCAGCAGAGAAGAAAAAAATTTCCCTGTAGTTGTGAAATGAGCCATAGGAAAAGACACAGGAAAAGTGAAATATACATTTACACAAGAATGTTACAAATGAAAATGTCTCAATTACACACACTGCTTCACTTAGTTAACATACAAAAGAAGCTCAGTGGAGCTGTAATTTTGAAAGCTACAAGTTTCAAATCAATGATTGATCTATATGAGCTTCGCATTGAAATCCAAATGGACCCAGGTTCAAAGCATTTTTTTATCTATTTCACACTCATGACATCAGCATATAGTCATTAGTGTCAGGCATGCCAATACAAAGTCCCTCTGGATGCTGTTTTATGTTGTTCTAATTTTCCACAACTTAGCAAATGACACCGGTTAATAATAACACCTCCTTTACTATAAATTAAAAATTTGGGTGATTGATGCACACCAAGTGAACAAGGCACAACCGGCGTTCAGTTAGTTATAATGTTGCAACAGTTTTATTCCTTGTATATTATAGAATAACTATTCATTTTTGTAAAAGGCCTTTCCACTTCTGATTTGCATTCTGCACTGTATGTTCTTTCCCATCTAGCAAAACAGAGCAGCGGTTAGCACACTGCACTTGCATTCAGGTGGATGATTTTTCAAGTCCCTATCTGGCCATTCAGATTTAGGTGTTCTGTGATTTACGAAATCGCTCCAGGCAAATGCTGAGATGATTCCTATGTGAAGGGTACAGCTGATTTCTTTCCCCATTCTTTTGTAATCTGACCTTGTGCACCATCTCCAGTGACTGCATTGTCAATAGGATGTTAAACTCTAATCTTCCTTCCTTTGATCCTGCTGTATACCTCAGTGGATACCAGCGTAGGAAGACAGGTCACCAGGAGTAGTGGAGCAGCAAACTATCACTGTTAGAGATTTGTGCAAGACCTAGTAATTAATCCTCAAAATAATCCATAAATGTATATTTAATCAACTTGATCAAGCCAGATGTACAGTCCATTAACGTAGTCCATTGTACACAGCAATAGACATCAACACTCAACGTGCAGTAGGAATGCCATGATGCTGTGTAGTCTGCTCTCTAACTCATGATGAACTGGCCCTAGCTGCAGTGGTGCTGTCCTATATCCAGTCTGCAGAGATCACTCTTATTGACAGCTGGTGAAGGCAGACCCAGTCGGTGCACATCATTGACTATAGCATTGTCCCACACAACCATTATCGGTGTCTGCTGAAATCTCTCGATGTGGTACCAATTGTCACCGGATGCCAATTCCAGGGGCATCAATGACAATAACACCTCAGATCTATCTGAAGAACTTCATTTGTTAGTTTCTTATTTATTAGTGTGATAATGCAGGATATTTTGCTCCTTGTACTGAAGTTCTTTTCTTGGAAAGATGGTCTAACACCTCATTACCATGGATTCAACAGATTATTCACTGAAGAGTTACTTCTTTTCCATCTATTAACAATGAACCCCATAGTTGAAACTTTTTCCATAACTAAAATTCTCAGATATTTGTACAAATATGTCACAGAGCTGATGTGGAATCATTGACAACATTGGTACACGAACTTGAACAAGCAGGCATTATCCCCCTACAACTGCAGTTACACATCTTTCTATTAAGGTCATCTGTTCAAACACAGAGCCCGTCATCTAATGAGTTAAAGGTTGTTATGGAGTGTATAGAGATGGTTCTTAACATATCCAGTCTTACATCATGATTTCTTGTGAAATTTTACATTAAATTGAATTTAATGATGATTTCAATATATTTAAGCCAAGAAAATGCCAGCATCGTATTTTCTTTTTCTGACTGTGGTCAATAATCAGGTCTTATATCACCTATTCTGTAAACAAATGCTTGTTGTGTTTTCAAGTGTCATGGATGCAGTAAATATAATGGCAGAAATTAAAAGTGCTACACCATGAAGCACCGGTACAATATTTATCAAACATGGTGGGGATGCAGTTCATTAAAGGATCTGGAAAAGAGAGCCAGTGAGAACATGCAAATTGCAGAATGATATTTTAGAGAAAATGATCAATTAATTAATGGGAAAAACTTCTAAAAAATTTCAAACAGATTGAACTCTCAGCTTGGAGGATTTTATTCTGAGCATTGAGTATGCAGACCTAGAAGAAGTGGACTATAATACGTTTCAGTGAACAGATGGGGACAAGTTTCTGGCATGGAAAAACCATGATAAGATCTGCTCAAACATGAGTGCAAATATACATTTCAATGAAGAAAATGTCATATGCAGAGGATACAGAAACCTTGCTAAAATATACTATGAACTTATCTTCTCACACATATTGCACTGTATATCAATATGGAAAGGAGCAGATTATACACATATTCAGAGAATTTTAATACTTCAAAAGAAAGCCATCAGAGGCATAGTGAAACTTTAAAATATTAACTGTACACTGTTTATATTATTGTGATAAAATGCTCCTTTTCATGGTAAATTGTATACCAGCTCTAAACAGAGATTTTCATGACCACAACACAAGATGTAGAACAAATTACCATACCTGCAGTAAAAGATTGATAATGACAGGTAGGGGCCCTAAAAATGCAGGGAACTTATTTTATAACAGAGTACTACTTAGCATAAAGAGCATAGAGGAATGGACCACCCTCAAAAGAAAACTGAAGGAGCATCTCATCTCTAGATACTAGTATAAGATGAAGCAATACTTTCAGGCAAATTCATTGAACAAAAGTAAACTGAATATCGGGAATGGTGTAAATACTTATTCTTTTTGTGGAAACCAGCTTCCTGAAGAAGGAAGAAAGGAAGACCAATTGTAGACTGTTGTACTGACAGTACAGAAAAATGAAACATAGAAACAATGTAGAAAACTGTGTTTCTGATGCTGTGACTTAGTGCAAAAGTACGTATTTAACACCATTATGATGTGTTCCAAAAACAAAGGATTCAGGCCAACATTATCTTTAAGTTCAGGTCATGTAAACTCCTTAAAGTGTTTTAAACTCTGGTCTTGTGCTTTCCAAGCACCTTTATTCATACAAAGTTCCCTCACCTGTTTTAAATGAGTTGATGTGAACTTGGCTCTATGAACTCATAACATTGTTTTGAGTGGCAATCAAAATGTTAAATTTTAACGCAAGGACATTCACAATAAATACATAAATACTCATCTGAAGATTGTGCAATAACTAGTAAATAGCACTTAAAGTGGAGTCAATAATTTATTTGAATGATCAAAAAATATAAAAAATTAATTTTATCTCCTTAATTAAGTTATAGCATTGTTGGAAAAATGTAATATGAATTACTGTTTTATTGGAAATGTATGGTAATTATGATTTTTTGTACCTCCAGGTTGTTGATATCATGAAAACTAATGTCGAGAAAGTACTTGAGCGAGATCAGAAACTATCAGAACTTGACGATCGAGCAGGTATGTCATGAAATAAACTTTTGTTGTTGTAGAAAATTAAGTTCTACTAAAGTTGCAAAACTCAAAATCTGATCTTATATTTGGACCTTATTTTAATAATTATGTCACAAACTCAAGTGTTCAATTAAAGGTGTAAAATATTGTTTCCTATTTTCTTCATATTTTTGTCATGCAGCACACATTAGCAATTACACTTACAAATGTACAGCATGTTTTTTCAACTTTGCTATTACATGTGTTCTAAACAGAGAGAGTCTCTATACTTTTTCTACAGACTTCAGAAAAAGATGGATGAGGTACTGGTAAATGACAGAAGATTTTCAAAAAATTATTTGCGATTTCTTTGACTTGATATTGCTCAGTTCTAAATGTAGTGATGTTTTCCACAGACACTGTGCGGCTTTAATGGGAGGGAGAGGGAGTTTTTCTTCTAATATGGATCAGCAAAATGTTCATCACACAATAAATGAATAAAAAAATTTGAAAGTTATCATTACATTTACGTGTTTGTTCTTCCAACAATGAAATATATGGAATCTGCAATACCATAATGACACTATAATGACCATTCACTTATTATTATTTATGAGCACTGGCAGTACCTTACTGTGCTTTACAGTTTTGATTAATATAATCAAGAAATGTTGTGTTGCTTATCAGAACAACACAGGACACAAAACACCTTAATTATGTGGCGGGAAGAACACTGGTGATATCGGGATGATATTTTAGGCAGATTTTTTTGTCGTACAAAGAATACTTTTATTTATGTGAAAACTGCAAGTAAAGTTTATGTATTAAGTGGCAATATTGCTTTGAAACAATAAATAAGTTTTGTGAGAGTGTCATACATCAGGTTGAAAGAACTGCAGAGACAACCTGTCTTGAATGCACAGCGGGAGCAAATTTCTAGGACCGCTGAGTTGACATTTTGTTCTCATTACCATATATCATAGCTTTTTAAGTACTTACAAAAAGTTGAGCAAAAGCAACACATAAATCTATAAAATTATTGCTGATGTTCTATGTTTGTTGAAATTTGGTCTCTGACTGTGCTAATTCTCTATAATTGCTTCATATCTGTTCATTATTACTTACTATTGACAAACATGATTATTATACATGTCTTAAGCTTTCTTTTTTATTTACATTCTGGGGATATAAACTGACTAGTATTTTGTAAACTACCCAATGACTATTGCTTAGTTAATCCTTCTGAATATTTATTCTGCAGTGCAAGCAACTGCTTTACATAAGTTACGAAACATACCCTATTCAGTAGCAGAAAGAGAAAAGATAAACAAAAAAGGAAAAAAGTACTGTATGTTCCAAGAGAAGATAGAAATGAACTTGTCACTTGTGTGCATTAATGTGACACATAAAAGAAATAATTTCAGGAAAATGTTATACATCAAATGTTAGATACATGGAGGATGGTCACAATGAAGGCCCTGTATAAGATGTGGGAAATACTGAACAGTCAATAAAAATAGATGAAAACTATTAAATAATCTTAAGAATATTAAATTTTGGAATTTGGTTGAGTTGAATTTTTGTAATGTGTGTGTATAAAATGAAACATATAAGAAAATTATGCACCGAAATCAAAGAACATCGTACGTTAGTGTTGTGATTAACTTATGGGACTGTGTTCCAATCCCAATTTGGTGATCATCGTTGAAGTTTTGTGAAGCCCTCTGAAATAATTTTGAGCCAATTCTTGGTTATCACTTTGAGTGAATCACATCCAGTATTTCCTCATTCTTCACCAACTGTAAGAGACTCATATTTAATTACTTTTTTGTAAGTGGGAGTTTGAACCATATCCCTGTCCACCTGAAATTAGTCTTGCAAAATATAATGAAAGAGAGAGAAGTAAATGAAATTTTACATAAATCAAAACAATGAAAGAAAAAATTTGGTGAATATCTTGCAGACAGATAACAGCTAAAAGATATGTTTGAATGAGGGCCACTCTGGAAGCTGTAGGAAAGCAGTGCAAATTCTGATTATCTTCAGTATTAATTTTACATTTTCTCAAACTCCTTTCTTGTATATTTCATACATGCTTTCCTCCTGAAAAATCATTTAGCAAGAATACCATGATTTGCTTCCTTGGGATGGTTTTTGAGAAATAGTTACATTATTAACGGACCTTTTTCATGAGTTATCAGATCTTAGGTTAGAGTATTTAATAGTATTAAAAATATCCAGTCAGTGTTTTTTATTGTTTCAATTATATCTCAGGCATTTTAAAGCGTAACTCAGTTCTGAAGGTCTACAGTTTGTGTTTTTTCAGCATACATTTTCTTTAGTTTACCCCTCATTAAATGAGGTCAAATGGACAGTTCCAGTTACTGCCCTGTCTTAACAGTATTACTGTGACTGTATGTCTTTTTGCAGCAAATAAAGTGTAATCCCAAGACTATATGGGATGTCTTGATATATACCGCATTGATATATGAGGTAAGTGCTGTATCACTAAATAGAATGAGATGAACTGTTTTGTTTAATGCTAAGCGAAACACTGAAGCAACAGTAAGCTGCAAAAACATGAACTGTACTCCCTGATAATAGAGTTCTGCTCTGAAATGTATAATATATTACTGATTCAGTAAACATCAGTGACAGTATATGGTTTAATATCATCAGAACCATAACCCAAAACTAATACTTCATTGGTAAACACTTTCCACATCCACAGAATCAGAATGATGATGGAACCAGTTGCATTGTTTCACATTCCATATGAGACAAAAAGACAGGAAACAAGATCTAAAATGGAAGGTAGATACAGAGTTGTTTGGCTTTGAGACACTTGAGGAATTGCTTGTGGTTTTGCCATGCTGTCTGCAGATGAGTTGCCATGGTGGACTAGGATTTCATGCAGACTTGCCTTTTGTAGCTTCTCTTCTACTACTTTGAAAATTTTAGTAAGATTTACAGCAGAAGACCAATTTTTCAGTGACTGCTGCTGTGTGCCTGAGGTGACTTTCATTTTTAAATTGCTTTTGTGTTTAAACTCACTGAACATGTGGAAACCATGGTCATAAAAGCAGAAGGATCATCAAGTGTCAACTGCACTGAACATGTGACCTCCATTGACACTCACTCTAATACATACCTAATATTTTACAGAGATAATCCTTTTCAGTTCAGTGGGTAACCACAGTAGTTATAAATTTACACCTTATTCAGTACTTTTGATACAGTTGTGTTTCCTTAATATAATTGAGATCAGAAATAAGAGGGTCATTGCATTACTGTTTGAAGGATTTGACAGAAGCAAACATAACTGAAAAATATTTCTATTTGTAATGAGGAAATATTACTATTTCCCCATCTATGAAAACAGGACTTAAGAAATGAAAAAAAAGAAAAGAATTATTAAAACTCATATTTCTGTGAATGTATTACTGATGTTGATGATTGTTGCATCAGTTTAGATATAATGATACTTCCATTTTTGTGAAGAAGTACACATCATTTTTTTTGTCTGTTTACTGTAGATGCCCTCCAGCAAGGAGCCTCACAATTTGAACAACAAGCAGGAAAGCTGAAGAGGAAGTTTTGGTTGCAAAATCTCAAAGTGAGTAAATTTTATTTTGATAGTTATTTAGAGTTTACCTTTCCTACTGCAAATACTGATGCTAGGTGCATATAATTGGCATTTACTTTTGTATGAAGGGAAGTTACAGAATTGTAGCTTGTTGATGGCAACTGTTATCTAAGGCACTCCATTTCAAATTCAGTCTTGCATAAAATTACAAAACCTACCATGTCCTTAAAAAACCAAACCCTTTCTGGGTATGATAGGGTAATGATTAAAATATGAAAGTTGTGTGCTATGCAGAAAGTCATGAATTCTGCTACAATAGGAGCTCATATATTACCAGACAGACTTGAATATGCTATAATGATGGGTGTTTATAAAATAGAGACAAAGATGGTTCATCTCTCACTGACCAGTTTTTTCTTTGACTGTTTTTGTAGAATTGTTTAAGATCAGATTTATCTCAACATTGTACAAACCAGCTCACTGACTCCTTTGTTCTTGGACTTTCAATCAGGATACTCTACAGAACAGTCACAAACAGTTTGAAAAGTTTGTGAGAGTGTTGCTGATAAATAATTGTTAAGAAGAAAATTCTGCATGTGGCTCTGTTTCTGAGTGAATTAACATTGAAGTTAGCCAATCAGCCTGTCACACACGCAAATTCAAGTGGTCTGACAGATATAATTGGTGTCAGTTGTTCTCATAGTGTAAGTGATAGCACATGAGACTACTCAGCCTTTGGCTTGAGTCTGATCCTTACTATTATCCCATGACCAATCTTTGTATCTCTCTCTTGTTCAGTCTTAGGAAACTAAACAAAGGACATATTCAGTGGCAGCATCTCTGGCAGACCAGTTTAATTTGCATGATCAGCTGCTCGATTGGCTATCTTCAATGCTAATTAACTCATTAAATGTGCAGTATATTGAATTTTTTCTGTAACATTCATTTCTCAGCACACCCTACCCTGCAACACTCTTAGAAGCTTTTGAGATGGTTTTTGACAACCCTGTATGTAGAGGAAGTTATTTTCAGACTTGTACATGAAATTCTATATGAATTATGTGCAAAAGATGTTCTGTGAGAAATTTCTGTTTGTCCGAAAAGTGGTCTTCCCACTGGATCCACAACACATTACTGCAGAGCATGTTATATTATGGTACCAATGACAGCTAATTCCTTCAGTTATACTTTCATCTCAATAAGAGGAAGCAGAATCAGTCTAACAGATGCAAATATAGTCCTGGGTTCAGACTAAGTAACAGCAAACGTGGGGAGTCTTGTAACTACATTGCTTGCTCCTCCACCAAGTGCACTCATTTAGAGGTTATACAACTGCATTGTGAGTTACTTATTTGGAAATAAGTAGTAGTACAAAAAAATTTATTTATCTTTGAGATGTGTCACTAGCTGAGAAACACAAATCCTCGAGGTTGATATTACCATCTTTTTGAGGTTGCATATTTTTATACATTCATTTACAAATACTAATATTTAAGTCATTTTTTGAAAAAAGTGCTTATTTTTTGTATGTTGTTTAATAGAAAACAGAGATTTTATGCAGCTGACTTAACACAGAACTTTTCGTCAAAATCAAGAAGACTGACTGTGACAGAACCTGCACTGCCTTTTTAAGACAGACATAGGACAATTTCTACAGAAGATTAAAACAAAGGGTGATTACATATGGTACCAATATCAATATAAAAGACAGGAATTATAGGCAAGAGTTTTCCATGATTTGCAATGAAGTCATTCAGGTTAATTAATGGCTTTGAAATAAGTTTCTACTTCTGTGGGTGGAATTTTGGAGGGACAAAATGTTCCTCGTTGTTCTAAAAGCTCAACAAGAATTTTCTGGAAAACAAGCTGTCACATTTGGTGCTTTTCTTAATTAACATGTTTTCTTACTAATATTGTTCATTTTTGGATTCAGAAAAATAATGGCTGCAAAATAGAAATGTTGTAATTTTGGAAAGATTACCATTACTGGTACATTCTAAAATTTGAATATTCTTGAATATTTATGGCAACAATAACTTTTAATAAAGATATTTGCTAAGTTACACAATTTTGAAAGAAGACAAAAGGTTCATTTCAAAGAAGGAACTGAGGGATTTGTACGAGGTATGTTATTCCTAAAACAAATAATTAGTAGTAACTTACTTGCATGTCTAAAAGAACTGACCTTGTTTGATGATCCACTCCTGTCCAGTTCTTGTAATTAAGTAGAATCTAAATTTTTTAATATTTCTGTAAATAGAATGTTTGTACACCAACTAGTTATACCATTGCCGTGGGTCAAATCTGTTATATCCTGGACAATAAGGAATAAAAAATTTAAGGCTTATAACCATATTACATAACGAGCCCTATTCATTTCACATAAGAAATACTTGTTGCTTTTAATACTGGAATGAAGTTAAACAAACTGCAGGACTTATATAATATACACAAATTTATATATGGTTATTTTTAAACCTTTTTATAACATTTTCAGGGCACATTTATTTTACAACAACTAACACGATCGAAATTATTACATTGCAGTCTCATTGGCTGATATTAGACCACTTCATTCTTTGGTGTGCAATAATGATTGTGGTTGTCAATATCATACAACTTAATGTACTACCTGTAAGTGTCATATGAAATCTGTGCCAGATCAGGATTCAAACCCAGATTTCACACTTATCATGGATGGTCACCTTAAACACTTTGGCTATACCAACATGCTCCCTGGACTGATCCAAACCCCCACATGTCACATTGTCTACATTCTTATGCCATAATACACTATACTTTTCACATAATGCTCACCAACATTATTAACTGGGTTCCCGTGCCAGGAAGAATGAGACCCATCCAGCTGTATGACAAAAACAAGCTTGGTCTTGAATTTACATGTAAGGCCCAGACAAAAATAAAAAAAGAACAGATGAACAGGTATACAAATGAGTAAAATTGCTCTGAAAACCATATCTCATATAGTTCGACACAGAGAATAATAATCTAGGAGTATATTAAATGGGCAGAAAACTGTATTAGGTATAGATGCATTACCTGTAAGTGTCATATGAGAATCTGTGCCAGACTGGGATTCAAACACAGATTTACCGCTTGTCACGAATGATCATACCTACATGCTCTCTGAACTGACCCAAACCTCCACATGTCACATTGTCTACATCCTTATGCCATAGCTCACTATACTCATCACATAGCACTCACCAATATTATTAACTGGGTTCGCGCGCCAGGGAGAATGAGACCCATCCAGCAATATGAAGATAACAAATTGGGTCTTGATTCCTCGTAGTCTCATTCTCCTTCATGCTCAAACCCAGTTAGTAATGTTGGTGAGCATTAGGTGATGAATATAGTGGTGTATGGAATAAGGATGTAGAAAATGTGGTATGTGGAGGTTTGGGTTGGTTCAGGGAGTGTGCACGGATAGCCAAACTGCTTAAAGTGACCACCTGTGGTAAGGGAAAAATCTGGGTTTGAGTCTCAGTATGGCACAAATTTTCATGTGTCACTCATAGGTAGTACCTCTATACCTAATACAGCTAATGTTGAAGAATTCCCAGTCAGTGAATAAATTTCAAATTAATTAGTAAGAAGGTCGAAATTTTGTGAATATGTGATTAAGTAGAATCTAAATTTTTGAATATTTCTGTAAATAGAATGTTTGTACACCAACTAGTTATACCATTGCCATGGGTCAAATCTGTTATATCCTGGACAATAAGGAATAAAAAATTTAAGGCTTATAACCATATTACATAACGAGCCCTATTCATTTCACATAAGAAATACTTGTTGCTTTTAATACTGGAATGAAGTTAAACAAACTGCAGGACTTATATAATATACACAAATTTATATATGGTTATTTTTAAACCTTTTTATAACATTTTCAGGGCACATTTATTTTACAACAACTAACACGATCGAAATTATTACATTGCAGTCTCATTGGCTGATATTAGACCACTTCATTCTTTGGTGTGCAATAATGATTGTGGTTGTCAATATCATACAACTTAATGTACTACCTGTAAGTGTCATATGAAATCTGTGCCAGATCAGGATTCAAACCCAGATTTCACACTTATCATGGATGGTCACCTTAAACACTTTGGCTATACCAGCATGCTCCCTGGACTGATCCAAACCCCCACATGTCACATTGTCTACATTCTTATGCCATAATTCACTATACTTTTCACATAATGCTCACCAACATTATTAACTGGGTTCCCGTGCCAGGAAGAATGAGACCCATCCAGCTGTATGACAAAAACAAGCTTGGTCTTGAATTTACATGTAAGGCCCAGACAAAAATAAAAAAAGAACAGATGAACAGGTATACAAATGAGTAAAATTGCTCTGAAAACCATATCTCATATAGTTCGACACAGAGAATAATAATCTAGGAGTATATTAAATGGGCAGAAAACTAACTGTAACTTCTACATAACATTACTTCATAATCATGTAGCTAATCAGTCAGTCCAGGATGAGAATATTAATCAACCACTAGAGAAACTAAGTTAAGAAAATATAAGCTAAATATCTGTTTCCAATTTAATTTGCAGATATGTGAAACTGTTGTTGCCCTCTGTTTAATTTCACAATTTCATAGGGCATAATAACACAGAAAAATTTTGCAAGAAAAGCAATTTTTTGTAGGTATAACATAAATGAACTGTGGGAGTGATCTGTGTTATGGGCAATTAGGTATTATACAGGGGCTTCTTTATATAACTCTGAACATTTATGCTCATGAATCTGTATATATGTTACTTTTATCTAAAACAATACAAATATTTTTCATATGAATGAAATTCACAGTGAAGATGAAGAAATAGTCTAAGCAGTGAGATAAACAAAGGCTGAGTTCATAGAATTAGCTTGTGCAGTGACAGAATCCAGTTCACTTATAGCCCGCATAGCTAAGCAATGCCTGGTATGAAACATCATGCTCAGTAGATGAAAAAGCCACAAGCAAATTAGATAGTCATTTGGCAACAGTCATGATAGAATAACTGAATTTAAGATAAATAATTTAATCATTCAATTGTTATTGAGCAATATTAATCCAGAAAAAAAGAAAAAAAAATGCTTGAGCTGTCAGCAGCTGTTACCATTATTTTCATCAGGAGTGAAGTTTGTGACTGCTGGGATTGGCATAGTGCTCTCGTAAAACCATTGAAGCCACAAGATGTAGAGTTTGCAGGGCTGGCCCAAATTTATGCATTCATGGAAGGTTAGATAGGCATCAAAGGCAACTCTTGTGGGCTACAAAGCAAGGTGATCATGGAGAATCAGAGGCTGGAGGGTCACCATCAATACTCTCAGTTAGTACATCACCAATTTAGCTTTGCATTTGAGAAGACACAGAGTGATGGTAAACTGCTTTTCTTAGATGTGATGCAACAGCAGTAGGTTGGTAGCTGTGATCCCACAGTGCTGAGGAAATCACCATACACCAAGCATTAATAGAACAAAAATAGCATTAACATGTTGACTACAAAAGAATTGTCTTGAATGCATCTGTACATAGTGTTAAAATTATTTATGATAAAATAATGTGTCCTGTCAAAACATATTCACTCGATACATGCATTCCTGGAAAATACTACAGCAAGAAAAAAGTTGCAGATTTTATAAGGTAAAAACAGAAAGAATGATTTGTGACTCAGTGAAAGAGGCCAGGCCAACAGTATTTGTTGATTCTGTGGTGCAACAACCAATGGAGCAGAACATGTATCTCAGAAGAAACCAGGAAAGTCAAAAAGTCAGGTCTCAAAGAGCTCAGTGTGCATGATATTTCCTGTGAATATGACATTATTTATGTGGGATGAAGTAGGCCTACTTACATGGTCTTTCAGTACCCATCCCACATATAATAAAAGCCACTGGACATTAAAATTGTAGCACCAAGAAGGATGGGAAAGAATGAAATTTTACTTACTGTGCATATTCAGTAAAGTAGAAAGAATATGTAATTAAATTTCTACGGTATTAGGGGCATAAAAGGTGCAAAATGCAGTGCATAATGCTGCCACCTCTCGCAGCAACAGTGGCTTGAACCCAGTTAGGCATTAAACTGAACTAAAACTGAATGACAGATACAGGTATATCATTCCATGCTGCTTCAACTCTATAGTATGATTCAACAGTTTTAGTGACTGATGAGTGGTTGTGTGCTAGATTCTAAGCAGCCCCTGATGAGGTTTTTTCAGTGGGTAAATAGTCTGGAGAGGGTGCTAGCCAGGACAATAATCCAATACCTTCTATATAGAGCTAGATTGGAACAGCAATGGCAACATGCTGTCATGCCATATTCCAAGGCACTACATACCATCACACCAGGAGCTGGGCCCATATGACATGTTAACTCAGCAAGGTTGAGTGCAGTTTGTGCAATGAAATGCAAAATCATGGCTTGCAGATAATTGAAAACTTATATTGTGTACTTCTATTGCTTACATGAGAGCTGCTGGGTACACATAAAGCATAGGTCACATAAAAACTGCAGAAAGTGCTATGTGCTTGATGACAACATTTTGTTGGAAAATACAAGTAATATTTTTCTTAGCTACATGATAAATATCACTGAAGTAACAATTGAGGAAGAATGACTGCAAATATGAACTAATTTTTTAGATTGTATTATGTATACTGGTAATTCCATAGGTTCATACGAGGAGCCCCATCATGAGGTACAACATACCAGAAAAACAAAACATGTCTACAAAATATGCTAAGTTTACATTGATATGCTATTCACTTTTGTAAAGTATGTTCCTTTTATAGTGTAGCAAAATCAGGTGAGTATATCCCCTGAGATTTTTGTTGTATGTAGCTTATTACAATAATTGTGAATGCTGCTGAACCATCAATTAGTGGAAACTCTGTATATGTTAACACAGAAACACTCATATTACTTTTTATGCTGGTTAAATGTAATACCATACCGGTACTCATCCTGAGGTTCAGACTTGTGGGTAAAGTAGCCACTAATAATTTTAATAAACTAATAATGCTTTCTAAAAATGGAACTGCTTTAGCTGATAGTTGTTAATCTAGTAACCTCTATAGTTTTGTGTTTTAAGCAGTGTGAATTCTGTATTGTTCCATTTGAAAGTTTCTTTCTTCTCCAGCCTAGTACCTAATCACTCTGCATCTCAGAGAAGCTTGAAAATCTGTAACAATTTCTCTTATAGCATGTTTAACATTTAACTTTTCAGAAGGCCTTAAGTTTATTGAATTTACCCATAACAAATGTTGCTTTGTTGTTGTTATCTATCATTTTCTCTAATATTTTCAGATGATGATTATAATGGGAGTTATTGGATTGGTTATATTAGCTATAATTGTTGGTAAGTACATCACTTATGCATCCTTGTTTTTTACTTCCTTGTTTGCCCTGTTTCATCACTGCCTGTACACCTAACATAGGAAAGATAATATAATTGTCCTAAACTCAAATCAGATGGGAATTAATAGCACTCATACAATGTACCCTCTGCCATGCATCATATGGTAGCTTGCACAGTATGTATGTAGATGTGAAGAGTTAAATTAATTTTGTAGTTTTCAGTGGAGGCTAGCTCATGCTTATGATTGTTCATCCATATGTAGCATTTGCATACAGTGTGCAAGTGAAAAGACTGTTCAGAGATTTCAACTATATATTTATTTATGTAGGCCCAACTTAAAAAAGGGCAACATTTTTCATTCACCTTTTCTTCAATGCAGTCACTTCTAATTGAATAATATGTGCACCAGTAATGTAGAGCCTTTTGTATAAAAGTTTCAAAACTAAAGCTTAAACTCCTTCAATATCTTAATTACAAGTTATTTAGGGAGATGCATCTCACTGCTACAGAATAAAAAAGACACGTTCTGTCTGAAAGTGTGATGAAGTTAATTTATTTGGGACACTGACTGACTCAGACTTTGAAACATCATAATTGTGAATAACTGGTATGGTGGTATGGGAATGTGTTGAAGAACACTAGTTCCAAGTGTAAATGTACCATAACACATTAGTATCTTCAAAATCTTACAGATGAGATAGCGGAAATGAAGTCTCTTTCTCATTTATATTTTAGATATTCTAAACTTTGAAGAGATTATAGAAAGAAATTTCTCAGTGTGAACTGTGAACCAAAAAGCATATTCTTTGTGAATTAAAACAATGAATTTGACTAGAACTGAAACTTGTATATCCTTTTACAAAAGTAATGAACTGAATGAAATATCCAAGGGTACATCATGAACTGATTTAAACCCTTAATATCTCATAAATCTGTACTCAGATATTTGGAAAATTCTTCTACCACCACTGGAAAACCACAATCACTTTGAGGAGAGAAAGTATACCATATATACATTGAGATGGGGTAGCAATCTATGTCCTGGACTTGTATTAGGCGTAACTCAGTTTCAAATCCAGCTGTGTTTATGTGTGATTAGTTTCTCCATATTGTCATCAAATTTTGGACCCACAGTAGAAAGGTTTCTTCAAAGAAGTCTACAGTCAAGCTACTATCTTTCCACTATCCAGTAGGAGCAGGGCTAGTGCTTATCTGCAGTGACAAAATTATTTATACATAAGGATTTCCACATTTTAAATATTATTGAAAAATCATGATTTTGTGTAATAACTATATGTTGCTTTTTTGAAACTACCAGTTTCAGTCAAGCAACAGATCATTCTCAGGCATCTAAATGCAATGAAAAAGACAATAATTTCTATTTTATTCATTTATTCATCCTTCGACTGTTCAGCAATGTCTCAGATACATAACAGAAATAATATGCAGGATGTCCCAGGAGGATTGGTAAATATTCACAGATTTGACAGGAATGATCATTCAGAGCAAAGAAGTCTATTAAACAAGTGCTCTAAAATGCATATCTTAATGACTATGAGCACTTCTCCATCTTCGATACTGTCAACAGATTTCTTCTATTGTAAGCTTTTTGCTTTCTATATTTTGGGAGGAAGTATTATAGACCAGGTCAAGAAAAAATTGTCTAGTAAACATGGGCTCTAAAATGCATAATTTAAGAGCTATGAGCACTTGTTCTGTCGAAGAAATATGTTTCACAGTAGCAAAGATGAACAAGTGGTCATAGTTATTGAGGTATGAACTTTAGAGCCCACGTACCATAAAATTTCGGACATGCGGCCCCATAGATTCAACTTCTTCTTCTAATATTTCTGATGAATACTGTCCAGCTAGCTTCAGAATGAGCCGAGATGACTGACGCTCCACAACTTGCTGGAGCAAGCACAATACCATCCAGCCATCTTCAGTGTGAGCTGATGTGGCTGATGCTCCAGTACTTGCTGGAGCAAGAGCTAGAGCAAGTGCTGGAGTATCAGTCACCTTGGCTCACTCTGAAGATGGCTGGATGGTATTCAGCCAAAATATTAAAAAGAAGAAGTCAAATTTATGTGGCTGCATGCCCAAAATTTTATGTAACAGTCTTTGCACCATGAATATATGAAGATGCACTTTAGTGCCCATGTTTACGGGACATTTTCTCTTGTTTTGATCCATTCTATCACTTCTCAAAATATGGAAACCAAAAAGCTTGCAATAGAAGAGATTTGTTTTACACTATCAAAGATGAAGAAGTGCTAATAGGTCTTAAGGTATGCATTTTAGAGCACTTGTTTACCAGATTTTTGGCTTCAAATTATCATTCCTGTCTGCCCCTGAATGCTCACCATTCCTCTAGGGACACCCTGTACACACATATAAAACATATGGAAAGTAGAATATGATTAGATGAGGATAGGGCAGAAAGCTGCCCATGGCCTTATAAATGGACCCATCCTATTGTTAATCCTAGCAACTTGGAAAAATCATGGCCGGATGAAGTACAAAGCCTGCCCCTTCCAATTGTGAGTCCAGTGCATTAACACTAGCTTAGCCACCTCGATCTCATTATATGACTGGAATAGAAACCACATGAAAAGATGCTACACCATGAAGGAATCATTCATATTGGATGGAAAATGGTAGCTGTGAGATAAATGTACATTAGAACAAATAATTACAATTTCAGAAAACACGGATGATTTATTCATGAGAAAGAGTGTCAAAAATTCACTTTGGTTGTCATCCATGACACACTTCAGCACATCAGTACAGCAGTGATATTCTACACTCTGTTTGATGCTCTTCATGACAAGCCATCCTGGGCTCACATCTCAGCAAGATAATGCCCTCTGCACATGATGAGAGATTCTACTGCTTATCTTCATGCATGCCAAACCACAACTTGCCCACTAAGTTCAATGGATCTCCGGCTAGCTGAGAATGTTTTGGGGCATTACGGGCAGGGCCTTCCAACCATCTTGAGATTTGGAATTTTGATGATCTAACACACCAGCTGGACAGAATTTGGCATAACATCCCTCAGGAGGACATCCCACATCTCTGTCAGTCAATCCCAAGCTGAATAACTGTTTGCATAAGGGCCAGAATTGGACCAACAAAGTACTGACTTTCTCAATTTTCTAAGCCCTTTCTCTTGAATAAATCATCTACCTTTTCTGAAATTGTAATAATTTGTTTGTGTGTACACATATTATCCTCCAAATTCCTATTCATTTTGATAGTTCCTTCATAGTGTGTCTTTTATTTATTTATTTTTGTCTTAGAGTTGATACAATTCTGAGAATATGAAAACATATGAACACAATATATAACGCTCATGAAAAATATATATATGTCAGTAGTACTTTTCATTATGGTCTATTTGTTATTTTTAAGCTGTAGACAATCTGCGAGTGCATTTATGTTTTTTCCCATATTTTTTGCTGCAGATCTGAAGACGGTCATTATAGACTGAAACCGGTAATCTCTGAACAAAAAGTTTGTGACCATAGATGTTAATTAAATGAAATTTAGAAGTGTAAAACATGAACACCAACCAACACTATATCTTTCACAACTAATATTTGCAACAGATCCCTTCTCTGAAGAGGTGTATTGTGCTGGATATGAGGCACAGAAAACAGCAAACCAACAGTGGAAGTGTTCTTCTGCAAAGACAAACACAGCATAAATGGTGCAACCATTAACAGATTAAAAAGTACTCAGAAGCAAATGAGGGCACAGTATTGTGTAAATTGACATATTAATTTACACTTAAAAAACACTTTGCAATAAGAAATGATCTTAACTCTGCTCTAAAAGGCATTTCCCCTCTCCAGGCTCTTTAAGTATCTTGGCAATGTATTATAAAGAATAACACTAAAGTGGGTTACGTGTCTTTGAGTGCAAGTTGTTTTTCCTTGCTTAACATGGAGAGACCCATAGTTGTGAGTGTTATAGCTATGGTGATCACTATTAGTTTGCAGATTTCCAAGATTAGTTCTTTTCATCAATACACATTTGTATATGCATAGGTGGGTACAGCAAACACACACAACTTTTTATATGGGGGCTTGCAATGAGCCATTGTAGACTTAACTGACGAGATTTGAAGGGCCTTTTTCTGTAATAATAATAATAATAATAATAATAATAATAATAATAGCGTCATTCAACATCGAATGGTACACTGCACATGTACAAAGAAATGGTAATGATTACAGTTATTTGTGCAATACACAAGACACATTCTTCTGAATATGTTGTTAATTTACAACAAAATTACAATAAGATGTTTACTGATTTCTATTTACATAATTTCACAAAGCATTTGTTGTTCTTCATGTAAGTATGGTACTCTTATAATGTGTATTAAGGGTGTTTTACTAAAAATTTCTTAAGCTAATGTTTCAGTTTAATTATAGGAAGAGCCATGACTGCACTAGGCAGTGCATTAGCTTATTTTATATCTGCGTACTGAGGCCCCTTTTCATAAAGTGCTGTTCTGTGGCTGCCAATGTAAAATCTTTCATTATTTCTAGTATTGTACTGGTGGAAATCCGAATAAGTGTTTGGGTGCAGTCTTTTCTCAAGCAATATTACTTTTAGAATGCATGTGTTTATATCAGTTAACACTCCTGTTTTTGGAAACAAGTTGCAACAAGATTCCCTATATTTTGCTCCACAGATTATTCTCACATGCCTTTTTTGAAGAATGAGTAGCTTATCTAGATTAGCTTTGGTTGTTGCCCCCCCAAATTTCAATACTGTAGTTCAAGATAGAGGAGAAAAGAGCATGGTATGCAGTCTTTAGGACTACAGTGTCTTTACAGAACTTGCTAATAGTACTGACTGCAAATATATTCTTTGACAACTCAGTTGATAGGGAGTCAATATGTGTGTCCCATTTCAGGTTTCTTTCGATTGTTAGGCCAAGAAATTTTACACTAGACTCTTTCTTTACCAATTCGTTGCCAATGTATAATTTAATTTCATTATTCAAAATTATTTTTTAATGTAAAAACATCATTTAATTGTCAAGGAACTTTACCCCAAAAATCTATTTCATGAGCTACAATAGACTGGAAGGAACCAAGTAAGCCATTATATCATCTTTTGAGGAGCATACTTAAAAATGATTATCAGGGCAAAATATATAGAGCCTGGGCTTTGGGAGAGTTTTGTTGTGTGGTATTTCCAGTTTGTCTTGATCAACATACATTTCTAAAAGTGTCATATACTGTACCCTTTGTAACTCAGTTCTGCCCAATACCACCTGGAGATCTTGGTTTTGATTCATTTTTCCAATCTGAATGTAATATGTTTTCTTCACATCAAGGGACATTCTGTTAGCATTGAACCACAGATGTGAGGACTTGAGGATTTGATCAGTTGTTGTAGACAGAGATTCCTTAACATCATTCAGTAGTACACTAGTATCATCTGCAAACAACATGGCATTAGCTGCAGTTTCCAAGATCTACATATCATTTAATAAGGTATAGTCAGGGACCTAACATTCTATCCTATGTTACAGCTATTTCAACTTTCTTTACATCAGGTACAAATCTGATTTGTGATTAAAATGACCTCAATTAACTTCCACAACCTGTGATCTATTTTGCAAATATGACTAAAACCACATTACATTTGTCCCCATTGCTCCCACATTATCTAAGAGAATTTCATGACTATAAGTATCAAAAGCTTTAGAAAGAGTTAAATTAATTCATACAACAATACTGTTGTTATCTAGGTTTTTAATTATTTTATCTATAATAATAATAATAATAATAATAATAATGCTCTTTCTGTACTTCTACCTGTTTGAAACCAGTGTTGATTACAATCCAATACCTCATGGTAATTTAAGTACTTGGTAATTTGTTGTTTCATTAGTCTCTCAGATACTTTAGAAAATGCTGGGAAGAGTGATATGAGTTCATACTTTTCAACTTTATGCCTATATTCACTCTTGAATGAGGCTCAATGTTCAAAACACTGAAAACAATAATTATATATCCATTAAAAGTTCATCACAAACACTATAGATTGTGTGTTATGCTATAGGTTATCTTATATTAATATAGGATAGTTTTCTTTTGTTTCTGATCATTGTACCTGATTATTATCTTTTTCATTGCTTGTAGATGTTTGAGTTTAATATAACATAATGTAATATTAATTTCATAGAGAAACAGAAAGAAACGTGAATACTAGGTAGTAAAAGACAGGTCTGTTACATTTACACAGATACATACTAATAACCAGGATCCACAACACACCTATACAAATTGTTATGCAAGTGTGCCAACTACAGAAACACTAAAAAGAAAAATTTGTATAAAATTAAAGTTTCTTTTAATGCATTATCACTAGGAGCCTAATACACAGCGCCAGACACATAGTTTTCCATTCAAGCTATACACTCTTTCCCTCTGTATTCTGAGGACTGCCATTGTACTTCCTTTCTATTCTCTTCAAACTGTTGGTTTCCTCAGATGCGTGAAATAGAAACAAAACACAAATAATGGGTACCAGAATCGAGTAATTGCTTACATTAATATATGTAATTTATAATTTTATTTGGAAGTTTTAATGCCTGACTTCTATACCCTCTTTATTACAGCATAGGCACATTGATCCAAATTAACATTTTTATTTACACTCCTGGAAATGGAAAAAAGAACACATTGACACCGGTGTGTCAGACCCACCATACTTGCTCCGGACACTGCGAGAGGGCTGTACAAGCAATGATCACACGCACGGCACAGCGGACACACCAGGACCCGCGGTGTTGGCCGTCGAATGGCGCTAGCTGCGCAGCATTTGTGCACCGCCGCCGTCAGTGTCAGCCAGTTTGCCGTGGCATACGAAGCTCCATCGCAGTCTTTAACACTGGTAGCATGCCGCGACAGCGTGGTCGTGAACCGTATGTGCAGTTGACGGACTTTGAGCGAGGGCGTATAGTGGGCATGCGGGCGGCCGGGTGGACGTACCGCCGAATTGCTCAACACGTGGGGCGTGAGGTCTCCACAGTACATCGATGTTGTCGCCAGTGGTCGGCGGAAGGTGCACGTGCCCGTCGACCTGGGACCGGACCGCAGCGACGCACGGATGCACGCCAAGACCGTAGGATCCTACGCAGTGCCGTAGGGGACCGCACCGCCAATTCCCAGCAAATTAGGGACACTGTTGCTCCTGGGGTATCGGCGAGGACCATTCGCAACCATCTCCATGATGCTGGGCTACGGTCCCGCACACCGTTAGGCCGTCTTCTGCTCACGCCCCAACATCGTGCAGCCCGCCTCCAGTGGTGTCGCAACAGGCGTGAATGGAGGGACGAATGGAGACGTGTCGTCTTCAGCGATGAGAGTCGCTTCTGCCTTGGTGCCAATTATGGTCGTATGCGTGTTTGGCGCCGTGCAGGTGAGCGCCACAATCAGGACTGCATACGACCGAGGCACACAGGGCCAACACCCGGCATCATGGTGTGGGGAGCGATCTCCTGAATAGTGCACGGTACATCCAAACCGTCATCGAACCCATCGTTCTACCATTCCTAGACTGGCAAGGGAACTTGCTGTTCCAACAGGACAATGCACGTCCACATGTATCCCATGCCACCCAACGTGCTCTAGAAGGTGTAAATCAACTACCCTGGCCAGCAAGATCTCCGGATCTGTCCCCCATTGAGCATGTTTGGGACTGGATGAAGCGTCGTCTCACGCGGTCTGCACGTCCAGCACGAACGCTGGTCCAACTGAGGCGCCAGGTGGAAATGGCATGGCAAGCCGTTCCACAGGACTACATCCAGCATCTCTACGATCGTCTCCATGGGAGAATAGCAGCCTGCATTGCTGCGAAAGGTGGATATACACTGTACTAGTGCCGACATTGTGCATGCTCTGTTGCCTGTGTCTATGTGCCTGTGGTTCTGTCAGTGTGATCATGTGATGTATCTGACCCCAGGAATGTGTCAATAAAGTTTCCCCTTCCTGGGACAATGAATTCACGGTGTTCTTATTTCAATTTCCAGGAGTGTATTTATGGATAGTAATGTTCTTTCAATATTTTATGCTGTCTGGGAGTCTCTTGAGTAGAGAGTGACACATGTTTACAAGAATATTGTCAGTTAAATGAAGTATTGTTCTTCATTTCTGAGAATCTTTCCCACATCTTGCTATAATTGTGTATGTCCCTGTTCAAAAAATAACACAATTTATGTTTAGATGCATGGTAATTTTGGGTATGTATTTAGTTCAATGAATTTCGACTTTCTGCAAAATCTTTATTAACCAAGGTCACATATAGTAAAATAGATAACTAATTTTTGATGGTTTCTGGTCATCTTTAGATCCAAGAGGTATTGAAATAGAAGGTTATAAGACAAAAATTGCATTAACATTAATGGTAACTACAAAAGATTTTAACAAAAATATTTAACACTACAAACTAGAATAAAAAGAGTGTTTCTAAGATAAGTGGACACTTAGTTGGCTTTTAACAATGCAATGGAATGTCAGCTGTGAAGTATATACATCAACTGTCACAAAGTGATGTAAAATTCTCATCATATCATCATAATGTAAGCACACATATGCCATAAATGACAAGAAAATAGCATAAAAGTAACATGAAAATCATTATGTTATAGGTATACCTTTGAACTTGCACTTGTAAAATGAGTATATAGTAAGTACAGACAAGCACTGTTGCAGTGCATTCAGTGTGACACAGAAGATAATCATGTTGTCTGGTAACAGTGACATTCAAAGTTTCCATAAGCTGGTCAGAAACAGGCTGACTTGCATCAAGAGCCCAGGCTCATAGGTGAAGAAAGTAACAGAAGGTGGCAACACAGTATAACACAGTTCTGAGTTGTATAATAGGTAATGCACAGCTAAGTAATAAAATGAAGTCAAAAAATATTAAAAGCATGATTGGTGGAAGGAAACTTTTAGAGAAAAATAGACAAGGTGAATAAACACAAATATGATGCTGTACAGATAGAAGTTCTTGCCGATGGGGTAATGTCATAAGGCTTTTTACTAAAACAGAACGACCAATAACAGCAATTTATACAGATCTGTATAAAAAGTAAAGCACATGTGTACAGAAAAAGTAAATCACATTAGCACAACTCGCTTAAAACTATACAAAATATGAATATACCCAATATATGTGATTGATTTGAAGAGGCTATGTCACTGTATACCATAATGATGTCACTGATATAAAATGACAAACAGAAATAGATAGGGCAGCTGGAATGAGTCACCTAACAGCTGAAATCTAAAATTAAGAAAGACCAACATAACACATCCCTACAGTAGTGAAAATTTACATACTGTGAGGCTCTGACTTACAAAATTATTGTAGCAGACAAATCCTATGCACATACACATCTAAAAGCAAACCTTAGTGTGCATTAGCAAATATGTAAAGATGATCTGGGTGTACGTATCATCTGCAATTTTTTATTATACCATAGTGTAACTTACATATCGAATCCTTTACGACGTTATAAAGAAAAGCAATCAGATAAAAATGGCATGTATAAAATATAAAAAAGCATAAGTAAAGCAAAAGGTTAAGATCAAGCAAATGAAGTAAATATGGGTGAATGACACAAAAGAACAGTGACCCATGTCTAGGTGATATGTTACAGATGTCTAAGTTACTGTATGCATCCAATGACTGTGTGCTATCCGCAAAAAAAAGTGAGCAATACAATAATGGGCAACTGAAATAGTGGATATAAAATATAATCTTACAAAATTAATCAGTGATGACAAATACACACATCAAAAAAGTTTTGCATCACCCTGGTTCCCAGACCTCCTGAAGATAGATGTTGACTGTGGATATTGTATTACAGACACAGTCCCTTTGACTGTTTAGAGATGTCACTAAACCCACCCAAAGATGTAAGACACCATGCATGAGCAGAACCTATTAGACTGAGGGGGAACGACGGCCAATCAGCCCCAGTCATTCCACCAGGAAGGAGATGCACAGCTTGTGTTATCTGTAGTTCAACTGCCTAGACAGTCGATACTATGATTAAATCATGTGCACAAAGTTACTTTGTGCCAGGAAGGGCCCTCAACAAGGGAAGTGTCCAGGCATCTCGGAGTGAACCGAAGCGTGTTGTTCGGACATGGAGGAGATAGATAGAGACAGGAACTGTGGATGACATGCCTCGCTCAGGCCGCCCAAGGACCACTACTGCAGTGGATGACTGCTACCCACAGATTATGGCTTGGAGGAACACTGACAGCAACGCCACCATGTTGAATAATGCTTTTTGTGCAGCCACATGACGTAGTGTTATGACTCGAACTGTGCGCAATAGCCTACATAATGCGCAACTTCACTCGCGACATGGCGAGGTTCACCTTTGCAACCATGACACCACACGGTATGGTACAGATGGGCCCAACAATGTGCTGAATGGACTGCTCAGAATTGGCATCACATTCTCTTCACCATTGAGTGTCGCATATGCCTTCAACCAGACAATCGTCGGAGATGTGTTCAGAGGCAACCTGGTCAGGCTGAAAGCCTTAGACACACTGTCCAGTCAGTGCACCAAGGTGGAGGTTCCCTGTTGTTTTGAGGTGGCATTATCTGGGACTGACGTACACCACTGGTGGTCATGGAAGTTGCCGTAACAGCTGTACAATACGTGAATGCCATCCTCCGAGCGATAGTGCAACCATTTCGGCAGCATATTGGTGAGGCATTCATTTTCATGGATGACAATTTGAGCCCCCATCATGCACATCTTTTATATGACTTCCTTCAGGATAACGACATCGCTCAACTAGAGTGGCCAGTATGTCCTCCAGACATGAACCCTATCGAAAATGCCTGGGATAGATTGAAAAGGGCTGTTTATGGATGATGTGACCCACCAACCACTCTGGGGGATCCAAGCTGAATCACCATTGAGGAGTGGGACAATCTGGACCAACAGTGCCTTGATGAACTTGTGGATAGTATGACATGGCGAATACAGTCGTGCATCAATGCAAGAAAATGTGCTACTGGATATTAGAGGAACTGGTATGTACAGCAATCTCGATCACCACCTCTCAAGGTCTCACTGTATGGTGGTACAATATACAATGTGTGGTTTTCATGAGCAATGAAAAGGGCGGAACTGATGTTTATGTTGATCTCTCTTCCAATTTTCTGTACAGGTTCCGGAACTGTCGGAACCGAGGTGATGCGAAACTTTTTTTGATGTGTGTAGTAGAGGTTACTGGTACATGCACCCATTTACCCATATGTAGGCGATGTTACTGTTGTCTAAGTTAATGTATATATTCAACCATAGTGTAGATAAAAAAAATCTAGTCATCAAGTGGTGGCAGGAGAATGCAAATATAAAAGGTATTACAGTTCACATGCTTTTGGAGTCAGTGGCTCCTTCTTGTGGTAGAAGGAAGTGTTGAAGGGGAAGGAAGAGGGGTTAAGAAAAATGACTGGTGGGGCTTAGGAAAAGGGGTAGGGGTCAGAAAAGTTACCCACACCCTGGGTCAGGTGAGACTTTCCATCTGGTAAGTCTTCCCTGACATGGGGTTCTGAGTGATTTTTCCAATCTCTACCCCTTTTCCTAAATCTCATCAGTCCTTTTCCATACCCCCTTCCTTCCCCTTCAACCCTTCTGCCAGAAGAAGGAGCCATTGGCTCCAAAAGCTTGCAAACTGTAATACCTGTTATACATGATTATTTTCATTGCTATTCAGTCAGTGTACACTGTGCACACCACAGACATAGGCAAAAAATGTGCACAATACATAACAGTCAATATAAACCGTAATGGAGTGCCCAAGTTTCATAAATAGTTTTAGAAGTATACATACTATACATAGAACATATATTGCAGATGCCAATGATGTATATTTAAAAATACAATAACATTGAAAATAAACATTTAAAAATGCAATACTGCCTTACAAACTCAATCACTGATGGAAAATAACAGCTGATCACAATCATTAACTATGTAATATGTAGTGGAGTACCTAAGTTATATAAAAAGTTTTAGAAATGCACAACACATAGACCTAGGTCTACATATATTATAGGGCAATATTGTATATTAACTGTTTATATTCACTGTTATCTTATTGATCACTATGTTTGCAGTGTGCATAGCACATAGTGATTGGATGTATACAGTAACTTAGACATCAGTAACATATCACTTAAACATGTTGTACCATTCACCCATATTTACTTCATTTTATTGATCTTAACATTTCGCCTTACCTATGCTTTTTTATATTTTATACATGTCATTTTTAACTGATTGCTTTTCTTTACTACACTGTAAATAACTCTATATGTAAGTTATTCTACAGTATAATGAAAAATTGCAGATGATATATACATCCAGATTGTCTTCACATATTTACTAATGCACACTGAGGTTCACTATTAAGTGTGTATGTGCATAGGATTTGTTTGCTACAATAATTCTGTAAGTCAGAGCTTCACAGTATGTAAATTTCCACTACTGTATGGGCATATTATGTTGGGCTTTCATAATTTTAAATTCCAGTTATTAGCTGAATCGTTCCAATTGCCACTGTCTATTTCTGTTTATCATTTTATATCAGTGACATCATTATGGTATACATTAATGTAGCCCATTCAAAACAATCACATATATTGGCCATCCTCCTCATATTTTGTATAATTTTAAGCCAATCCATGCTAATATGATTTCCTTTTTCTGTACACATGTGCAGTACTTTTTATATAGATCTGCTTAAATTACTGTACTGTTGGTCATTCTGTTTTAATAAAGAGTTGTATGAAATTACACCATCTGCAAGATCTTCTACCTGTACAACTTCATATTTGTGTTTATTCAACTTGTTTATTTTACTCTGTTTCCTTCCAACAGTCATATTTTAACTGTTTTTTGACAAAATTGAATTACACTGTGTTGCCACCTCTATCACTTTCTTCACCTATGAGGCTGACAATTTTACATCATTTTGTGACTGTTGATGTACATACTTCACAGCTGACATTCCGTTGCACTGTTAAAAGTTAACTTTCTAAGTGCCCACTTATCTTTATTCTAGTATGAACTATTTAATAATTTTGTTAAAATCTTTTGTAAATACCATTAATATTGAATGCAATTCCTGTTGTGTAACACTCTGCTTCAATATCCTTCAGATCTGAAATGACCAAAAATAGTCAAGAACTAGTTGTCTATTTTCCTATATGCGATCTTGGCTAATAATGATTTTACAAAAAATAATCATACATTGAAATCACATATCACTGTCTCTTCACTGACAATGTATGTTTAGCTTTTAGTTCTCTGAATCAACTACTGTAGGACTGTCTTGACGAAAAATCTGCTGCGCAACACAGTGCATTGTTCTCTGAACTAGAGCTGGTATAGTACTTAAAAATGTATTATCGTTGGTATCCTATTCTCTCTCTTTCTCTCTCTCTCTGATTATTATTCATTCTTGCCTCCCTTCATCCTCACAACATGTGCGTATGTTTCAAGTTAGGTTGTAAGTGGTCAACCGTCCCCCTCCCATTTCCAATCTTCCCCACCCAACACCTCTTTCCTTCCTGAAGAGGGAACAGAAAATTACTAAAGCTAGGATTACTGATTTCTACTGTAAATGTTTATGATGGCAGTGCTAGAATTTTAACCTACTGAAGGCAACTCTTAGCAAGCTATGTTGTTTTCTTTTAATTTTATACATTTTCTCCAAGGAGAAACTAACTTGCAGATTGCATGAAACTGTTGGTGAATTCACTTAAAGGCTAACATCCTCTTTACTGACACAATTAACTTTGAAAATGCAAGACAGGGAAAGAATTTTAGATTTTAGATTAGATTTTAAAAGATATTTAATCCATATGCTATTCACTGTGGGAAAGAGGTTGTTGGAGTCACAATTTGAGGATAGACAAGTAAGAGCTGCTCCCATAAAGTGTAAGGGCCACTGTTCAAGGATACACTACATGACAGGCTTTTGATTAATATCTGAGTGATCCATACAAAATGATTTTGGATGCTTTAAGACAAACAGTAATTTAAGCACTTTCCTTGTGTAATAAAAGTATCAGTCTTAACCAGATGCACTAAACCAGCAGCATGAAATTTCATTCAAGGTGCTGTCATAGATGAAGCACAGTCATGCATTGTCAGTTGCTCAAGATCGTTAGTACTGCATAGAAGAAGCACATAGTAAAAAGATGGTTTGATTTTTGTTGGGGCACCACAAATCTGCCATAGTTCTGCTTAGTTGTTTGCATGATCCATGGATCATAATTGTGATTTTTTGCCATGATATATAATGAGTCAGCTTTGCAATTACAGTAAATTACAGTACAATTTCTGAGTCAAAAATATGAGAATGTGCTGCCAATTAACATGAATGCCTTAAGCAATTTTTTTTTACTTTTCTTTTTTTACATATATTGATTTACACTTAGCTATGATAAATTTCTCATTCACACACACACACACACACACACACACACACACACACACACACACACACATCTGTTCACACATATTTGTGTGTGTGTAACTGTACATTCAGAAATTTTTCTTTGGAGAAGCTTTTTATGGATGAATATCTCACTCCTTTATATTTAGGAATGTTACTGTATTTTAAAACTGAGACTGACTGTTGACAACAAAGTTCATTAGGGACCAAATATACTATGAAACTGTTGTCAGTACGCTGAACTCTGTAAAGAGCTGTCTACATGTTCTAGGGTGGACCACTTATTATCCTTATTACACTTCTTTGTAACACTTTCTTCCTCAGTAAAGAGTTATCCCAAATATCATGCCATAAGAATCAGAGAATGAAAATATGAAAACAAACACCCTGCTGCAATCATCAGAAGGGTCAAGACTGGAGACATTCCCTGGGTGATTTTGTCATTCTGTAACGCACAACAGATCAACACAAAGATGTGTCTATCCTTGGGGACAAGGTCCACTCCTACAAGCAGTTTGTTCTTCCTCAGCACAATGCCATCCACCAACAGAACACTGCAACATGTCACACAGCTTGCAGTGCACATGCATGGTTCTAAGAGCCAGTGCACATGCATGGTTCTAAGAGCACCACAAAGAGTTTACCATATTCCCCTGACCACCAAACTCCCCAGATTTAAACCCAATCGAGAATCTGTGGGACCACCTCGATCAGATTCTTTGTGCCATGGATCCTCAACCGAGAAACCTAGCACAGTTGGCCATGGCACTGGAGTCAGCATGGCTCCACATCACTTTCTGCCAGAACCTGAGTGACTCATTTCCTGCATGTCTCGCAGCAGTCTGCACTGCAAAAGGTGGTTATTCAGGCTTTTGACAGGTGGTTGTATTAATGTGACTGCTCAGTGTATATTAAGTGGCATAAAACACTACCAACAGTTCATTAATTTAGGCATTCACTTGGGTAATGTATCAATATCAAAACCAAAACCATAAGGCAGTCTGCAGTGTATGGGGAGAAAAATAAATACATAGCAGCAAAGTGAGTCTTAAAGGGACACAGTGATAAGCAATTAGGTAATTCGGGATAAAAAGTAGCAGTTGAAGCATCAGTTATGTTCATTCAGTGAGCAGATATGTTCTGCATTAACACATCTATTATAGTCAATAATGGAAAAAAATGAGTTTATTGAAAATGGGGGAGCATGTGGATTGTGCTTCTAAATGCTGTCAGAAAGAAGACAAATACTATTAAAGTAACAGGTGATGAAAACTGAATGCCTGATTTTGAGAAAAGGACTTGTTTCAAGTAGGCAAGGTGATAATTACACAACAGCTGAAAATTTGGAAAATTTTCTGCATAGCGGAGAGCAATGAACCTGGAGGATAGTGTGCCTAGGAACACATGTATCCTGGTTAGAGTTACAACATAGTGACTGATTTCAGAATCATATGAAGAAATACAGACTAGAAACGGTCATAAGCAGTTTCCAACAATTTTATTTTATTTTTATTTTTATTTTTTTTATTTTTATTTTTATTTTTTATATGAGACATAAGGTTGTGTTGGTTGTGTTTTGTCCAGCATTTGTAAATATATGGAGCTCCACATATTTAAGTTCTGTATAATATATTAAAGCTAATTGGTGGATATTGTTAATTCCTCAGTTAGAGAGTTTTATGGTGAGTAAAATTCTGTATATTTTTAAAACTAGTTACATAATATGTGGACATTGGTCATGCACCATCTTATACCTTGAAGCGTAATGAGGTTTTCTACCATGGGACACATGACATTTGCAAATGAACCAAGATTCTTTAATGTCTTAACTATTATCCCTGTCTTGAAAGTGGAAATTTGTGTTTGTAGCCAATAGCATCTATTTCAAGAATTCTTGATAATACATCTTCTTAATTTGGTTTCATTTACTGGTTATTGGTATGTAGTAGAACGATTAAAATGGATGTAAGACAGGGAGTAATCTTTTGAGCCTACTGTTCAATCTATACATCAAAGAAGCAATTATGGTAATAAACAAACCGTTTAAGAGAGGAATTAAAGTTCAAGGTGAAAAGATATCAATGATACGATGCCCTGATGACATTGCTATCCTCAATGAAAGTGAAGAATAATTACATGACTTACTGAATGGAATGAACACTCTAATGAATACAGAATATAGATTGAGAGTAAATTGAAGAAAGACAAAAGTAATGAGAAGTGGCGCAAATGAGAACATTGAGAAACTTAACATCAGAATTGATGGTCATGAAGAAGATGTAGTTAAAGGATTCTACTACCCAGACAGCAAAATAACCAATGACAGACAGAACAAGGAGAACATCAAAAGCAGACTAGCACTGGCAAAAAGGGCGTTTTTGGCCAAGACAAGTCTACTACTGTCAAACGTAAGCCTTAATTTGAGGAAGAAATTTCTGAGAATGTATGTTTGGAGCACATCATTGTATAGTAGTGAAACATGAACTGTGAGAAAACTGGAACAGAGAAGAATCGAAGCACTGGAGATGTGTTGCTGTAGATGAATGTTGAAATTTAAGTGGACTGATAAGGTAAGGAATGAGGAGGTTCTGCACAGAATTGGAGAGCAAAGGAATGTGTGGTAAACACTGACACAAAGAAGGGACAGGATGATAGGACATCTGTTAAGACATCAGGGAATAACTTCCATGGTACTAGAGGGAGCTGTAGAGAATAAAAACTGTTGAGGGAGACAGAGACTGGAATACAACCAGCAAATAATTGAGGACATAGGTTGCAGGTGCTATCCTGAGATCAAGAGGTTCACACAGGAGGGGGATTTGTAGTGGGTCACATCAAACCAGCCAGTAGACTGATGACTCAAAAAAAAAAAAAGAAAAAGAAAAGGGGAGGGGGGGGGGGGGGAAGTGTAGAATGATAACATAACACATAATGTATTAAATACATTATTGACAAAATTTCTTTGATTGCAACATTTTAAAATTTGAATAGAATATTTGTTCCCATTTACATGATCATTTTGTACCCTGGAACAGTTTTTAACATCAGAAAAAACCTTACATTTCCAGAGTAATTTTTGTAATTTTAAAAAGAGTGGAGTACACATAAAGTGAATGCTATCATTTCAAAATGGAATAAGAAAATGTATTGAAGTTCTCCTACAGGGTTACCTGGAGATAAAAGTCTAAAAAGTGTTCTAACTTACAACATTAATCTTAAAATGAATAAAAAATTCATATTAGGGAAGCTAGAGATGGGGGCTTTGCACAGTAGCTTGAGGATCAGTTTGTACTTTGAAGTAAAGGGCAAAATAATGATCAAGAGTATGTGGCCAAAAAATGCTGTGACCTGACAGTTTTTATTTCCAAAGATGACCTGTGTTCTAGTAACATAGTAGCGGACACTAAATTGTAGGTCCTGTAGTAATAATCATTGTAAATGTTCAGTGTCATAGAGCAAAAGGTAATTTATTATCATTCTTTGTTGAGAAAATGGAGCCAGATATGTTATGTGTTTGTTAAACTGAGCTTTGCAGCCAGAAGATGAATACTACAAAGTTATTAAGTCTCTGGGCATGCTCTAGGAAAAAAATAAAAGAGAAACTGAACAATTATTCATGTTTCTATGATTGTTTATGCTGACAGTAGCTTTAACATCTGTGAAAATGACTAAAAGAGGCACTGTGTTGATTCAGATATGGAGATAGCTGCTGCTATTAGGTTTTGACATAATTGTTATTTCAGTGTACTGTTCTCCAAATCATGACTTCGAAATGTCATCTTCAGTTACCTAATGTGGCTGGAGTAAAAATGTATGATTTCAGTGAACAAAAAGGTTAAACAAATATCAATGTGAGTGAATTTATAAATGTAAGTAGCACATATGGACTATATCTGACAAATTACATGCACAAGGTATTCCAGGAAAAGTGTAGAGGAAGCAGTAATTGCAGAATGTATCGCATTAATTGTGGATTTGCATGCAAACTGATCTGATATTATTTGGCTTTTATAGTGCATGTTTAGCAGGAGAATCATTTAATTGGGAAGAATTTTATCATCTGAAAAGTGCATTTTAACTGACTGCAACAAGAAATTGCTAGACATTAAAAAAAAATAAATAAAAAAAACAAAAAAAAAATGGCACATGGCTAAACTAGCTAACATAAAATGCACTTTACTCATACTAAATAACCACGTCATAGCAGCAACAGAACTAACTATATACAACGTTTTGTCGCCATTATTTATAAGCAAAAGGTGCTTACGGCAAAGAGACCAAAGTGGTCAAAAAGAATTACAATACTTGTATTTGAAAATGTTCATAATCCATGCAAGGGAGCTTCAGATTCAGTTGATGAACACAGATTCTCTGCATTTTCCTCATATATACAGGGTGAACACTAATAAAACTTTTGACTTGCAGGAATGGATTCCTGACTGGAAACAGAGGAAGGAATATCCTATGAACATGTGTCCAGAAATGCATCATTGCCACATTCCTTTTGCTTTGCGGGCTGTGTGATTGACAAATCATACTTTAAGTGGCAGAATGGTCTGGTGTTAATGTCAGGAACAAACCAAGATGGTGTTTGTGTACAGCCAAGCAGCTGTAAATGGGTAAGAGGCAGCATGGCTATACCAAAAAGAGTACCCTCACAGACACCAGCCACATCACAAAAAATTTCAAGCCCTTTTTGGGAGTTTGTATGATCATGGATTACACCATGTTGGCAGGCCACTTGCCTGGAGCTTGCACTAGGGTCCGTCTCAACATCCTATAGAACCTGTTCCTCCACATCTGGTGTACACTCAGTCTACCACCTCTCTGCACATTCATCTGTCTGAAAGGATCCATGATCACACAAATGCCCAAAAAGTGCTAGAAATGTTGCATGATGTGGCTGGTGTCTGTGACCGTACTCTTTTTGGTGTAGCTGTGCTGCCTCATGACCATTTCCATCTGTTTGGCCATACCCGAACACCATCTCATCTCAATCCTGAGATGAATACCAGATCATTCTGCTGCTTACAGTAAACTATGTCAGTCAAACAGCCTGCAACACACGAGGAACACACAGCATGTGGTCAGAGGAACTTTCATTCATCAGCGCCATCTACCGTGACAGTGATGCATTTCCAGACACACTTCCATAGGATCCAGACACACTTCCATAGGATGTTCTTTCCTCTATTTCCATTGAAGAATGCATCCCTGCAGTTCATCAGTTTTATTGATGTTCACCCTGTATAATGAGTACTTTGTGAGAATATGTGAAAAAATTTCCAGATTTGGATATAGACTATACATGCATTGTGATGCAAAACAACTATAGTACTGTCAGTGACAGAAGGAAATGCATCCTAATGAGTTCATAGCATTGTGAAAGCTTACAAGGGTTCAGAGACTCCAGATGACAATGGTACATCATGTGCTATCGTGAATAAAATTACTATTGAAGTTACAGGACCACTAACCATAGCATCAAACAGTATTTTTCATGTTGTACTTGCCCAGTTTTTTGAATGTAGCTTGAAGAGCGCCAGTCTACAAAAGAAGCGATCGAATTGAAGTGTTAAGCAATAGACCAATATCACTAATTCATGTACCAGAAAAAGTGGGGGACTTTGTAATGACATGATGTATGACATTGATCTAGGTAATCAAAGTTCATCATTTCAGCAGTGTCTTCTTTATGGAAGAATGATCATAAAGGTGTATAAAGAGAAGGAGTACAAAACATGAACAGTTTTTGAACCTCATAAAGTGTTTAACTACATAAAACACAAGAGTTTTCTGAGAAAGGTGGAGCATTGTGGAGCTATTGGTGTCGTCCTGATGACTTTTCAGTCCTACTTAGAAAACAAGCAACAGATAGTGCTCAAAGGAGCAAAATCATGCAAGCATTTCTTATTCATATTAGTGGTAAATTATTTGGGCTGCAGAGGTCTGACCTTACTGTTTTCACATGATACAACCTTATTATGTAATGCAAAAGACCTGAATAAGGCAATCCATAAGCAGATGTATTACTCAGTATGACCAAAGAGTGACTGGGCGATATAGGTATTATGTAACATCTTGGTTTCAGGACTGACAGCAAACTCAGTTGGCAAACACACATAGCACATGGATGTGAATAAAAAAGTTGTGCATCATTAAAAGAAACTAATGCACATAACAACAACACATTATCTCCTAGAAATGTACAATGCACTCTTTCACAGCCACATGAGTTATGAGTTGCAGACTACAAGAGTGTTCTACTGCTCCAGAAGAAGCTGTTAGAATTATAACACCCATCTAGGAGTAATGACAGCTTACAGTAAATATGCATTTAGCTACCTCAATTCTATAAAGTAAAACCAGGAAACCTATCATGCAAGATATGTTATTTGTTGTTATAATTCTAAAGGGAAGGATTATTTGAACACCCTAGCTGTCAGTTCCCTAAAACATGACGGTTTTCTTGTGGTGTCACTAAATCTGCCTTCTGAAGAACAGTCATGGTCAGTGGGAAAGCTTGGAACATAAACTATGATTGCAGATACTGTTTTCAATTGACAAATATTTTGAAATGCATTACAGAGTGTACACAAAGAGTGGATAGAACATGTAGCTAAAGCAGGTGGTGGTGTTAAATTACTAGTAATGAAATTTCCTACAATTAAGTAGCTATCAGTTTGAGCTAAGTAGAGCCTTTTTTAAATAATCTACATACTAATGTTGCAATGGCAAGAAAAGCGTTTCTGAAGAAGAGAAATTTGTTAACATCGAGTATAGATTTAAGTGTCAGGAAGTCGTTTCTGAAAGTATTTGTATGGAGTGTAGCCATGCATGGAAGTGAAACATGGACAATAAATAGTTTGGACAAGAAAAGAATAGAAGCTTTCGAAATGTGGTGCTACAGAAGAATGCTGAAGATTAGATGGGTAGATCACATAACTAATGAGGAGGTATTGAATAGAATTGGGGAGAAGAGGAGTTCGTGGCACAACTTGACAAGAAGAAGGGACCGGTTGGTAGGACATGTTCTGAGGCATCAAGGGATCACAAATTTAGCATTGGAGGGCAGTGTAGAGGGTAAAAATCATAGAGGGAGACCAAGAGATGAATACACTAAGCAGATTCAGAAGGACATAGGTTGCAGTAAGTACTGAGAGATGAAGAAGCTTGCACAGGTTAGAGTAGCATGGAGAGCTGCATCAAACCAGTCTCAGGACTGAAGACCACAACAACAACAACATACTAATGTTACTTGTTCTCTTAATGTATTTGTATTTTATTGTGTATATTCTTAATTGTTTGTATTCTTATAATGTAAGGTTAACAGAGACTATCATATGTGATAATAAGTAGTAATAATAACAATACTATGAGTTTTACTCTGTAGGTTTAAAATTCAGATAATAAAACAAATTTTAAAGAAAACAGACTGAAAGGAGCATGTTTACACAGATATGTATAACAAGAAAAGCATTGGCACTATCCATACAGCTTTTTAACTGGTTTTAATTATTTGTTTATAGTCCAGTAATTGTGAGACAATAAGACGTAACTATTTTCTTTTATTTCAGTTAAACTGATGCCTGATTCAGCTCCTGTAGCACCTCCACCACCACCACCACCTCCTGGAATGACTCAGAATATGGGACAGATACCTCCTCAGGCTCCACAGGAACCTCCAAAAGCTCGCTAAGGGAAAATAATTATCCACAAGCATATTTCATCTTACATATTCAAAGAAAGCCATTTCTCTTTCATTTTAACTTATTACTCTTCTTTTGAAAGGTCTGACTTGTATTTGATACTACAATATGTGCTGTTATGTTTATGAATTACCCTATATTGCATATACTATCAAGAACACCGGGGTGCAAGCACCTAGATTTACCTTTGTGAAAGTTCACGGGTATTGTTGTCTTGTTAACGAATATATGATAACCATAATATATTATTACATGTAAAAAGTTATGTATAGTTTGTTATGACAACTTTTGCCATTAAATTTATGGTGCATACTTAAGGGTAGTTGGACTATGCTGTACTGTAATATTCATACCATGTGTTGAATGAAAGTATCATTAGTGCATTAGCATACCATTTAAAGAAATGAACTTCAGTGTTAATGTTTTCTGATATTTGCCTTACTGTGAACAACACAATCAAGTACTGATGTTGTGAATGTGAATTACTTATTGTAAATATGATATGACATTTACACATAATTTCAGCATTATATTTTTAGTTGTTACTGCATTTGCAGATATTCAGATGCAGCAGAACTTAGAGCTTTTCTATTTTGGTCTTAGTCTGCTCTTTGTGATAAAGACATAGAATGCTGTGACTACAAATAATGTTATGATCATCTTTTCTGAGCTATGTGTGAAGTGAGCAAATGAGATCCACAGTTAGTTCATACTGATACATCATTACAAAGATTTTTTCCACATGCCTTGAAGCAGGTGTACCAGATCATTAGAACTGTACTACGTTTTTCAAATATTTCTGAATTTTTTGTATGGTTTGAGAGAAAAATTCAATGAAAAATATTATGATAATCATATATATGGACAAGACAATACAGACTGGCAAATATATATAACTAGCAATTCTATTCATTTTTGGTTATAGTGAGAATAATTTAGTGTTATAGCACACTTTAATAATGTTTTTTGTTGTCTTTATGCCTATGCAAATATTTGGAACATATAACCACTCTAACTGTTTGCCACTGGAGATTGTATGTATGACTTCATTTACAATCTGAGTAGATTATTGATAATAGATGATGAAAATAATACTATCCATGCTAAAATGTAAATGATAGGTATTTAAATGAATGGAATGTAAAATGTACTAACATATATTCTTTAAAAACAAAGAAGTAGACTTCAAAGGTCTATGTTTGGGATACCATTTACCAGTTATACTATTTGTTTGATTTCTTTTTTTCTGATTTGTTTGTGGGGTAGTAGAGATTAGGATTGGCCTATGTAAATAGAATTTGAAGAGGCAGTGCTTGAGATTTGATGGTGACATATTCTCAAAAATTTAAACCTTAGGTAATTGAAGTTGACATTTAGCCTTTAATACGTAAAATAAACTTCACCAAGAATAATAAGTATTCAACATACAAATACTTCAACCAACCAAACATAACTTTGGATGTGTACTAATGGTGAAGATCATCCTCTTTAAGAACCTCTTCCTAGTCCACAAACAAGGAAGAATGTCAGCAGTCCAAGGTTAATGTGTTTCTCATACACCACTTCTTTTAAAGATGACTGACTGAGTAGAATTCAGTGTGAAGTTTACATGAATTATTTTAAAAAAAAAGCAGTTACTGAAGTGAGCACAATAGCACTCTTTCATATAACCTGTACATATATATTGCACTACTGTTGACCATAATATGTTACAACTTCAAACCAAATTTAACAGACAAGGAATCTTACTATGTACAAATGCTAAGATTTTAATGGAAAAATTGTAGTACTGTTTTCCATTACATGTGCATTACAGAAAATCTTTTGCTATCAGTAAAGTAAGTGAGACAAAGTATCTGTGGAGTATATAAATAATTTTAAAAACTGTTGAAACTAATTTAATAAAGTATGCCTGATGACTAGATTGAAATTTAAATGTATGTGAAGCTTTAATTCAGATATCTGGCATTTATGAGTAGTAGACATTGTAAAGCATATTCCTTGAAGTTGTTATTTTTTAGCACTATAATAAATTTAAAAGAAGTTGTGTGTTTGCAGTTATCCAAGTTCCTATTCACTCTTTTCTTAAGCTCCTTAGTGGACACTATTGCAGAAATTCTGAAATGGTACAGTCAGTTGAAGATAAGCAGCAGAAGTCCTTAAACAGAAACTCTACAAGTGCTGCAACATTTTTAAATCAGCATAATGTATCATATGTTTGAGTAAATATTTTAGTCAATCATTAGTCCTAGCAGAAGACATTATCATAGGTACGGGCAGTTTGATAGATATACCACACACATGTGTCACATAAAAATCAAATTTCTAAACGCTTGTGCATGAGATAGTACTATATTTATCACTACTGATAAACTAATTTCTCATGTTATACATGAAGCAAACTGTCATGAGTTTTGAATCTGATAAGTCTTATAGCCGACTAATGCATTATTGAACATAAAGTTAAGTAACTGAAGTTTATGGAATGAACTCACACATATCCCATATAGCATAAAGCTTTCGCCTTGTGGTGATGAAATGTATGAATATAACAAAGAGTTATGACAAAATTTACTTGTACAGATAGAGAGGATTAAGTATTTCTTCCTGATTTAAAGCTGACTGTTAGTGCATATAAAGAGAACAGAGCTACTTAATAGACAATTTCAGTGACTGAGGGAGAATTTAAATGTAATGTAGAAAATATTGCAGTACACTGCATTAATGGGAAAAAATTAGGACGAAATATATAATGTTACGAAACAAACTTCAAGAATTGTGTTAAGTATTTTTAACAGTGAAGAATTTTACTACATTAGTCCCTAAAAGGTCAAAAAGCACACTTTTCTTCCTAAACAAAGACTTGCATTGATATCTCACACTACAATATAGGCCTACTTCACTTTGAAAATCATAGACATAGGTGACACATACAAGGAAATTTGAAAAATAAATCACAGTGAACAGACATGGTTGACGACACTTTAGCATTCATGAAATGCAGTCAGCTATGATTTTATGATTATATTTTGGATCACATGTATGGCTGCAACTTTACTGAAAGTTACTTTAATTTACAACAAAATGAAGAAGAAAGATAATGAAGTTACTATAGGTACACAGGGTATCAAGAATTCCAAAGGAATGTAGTTACTACTGCCAGATCTATTGGGTTTATGCATAATTTGTTTAATGATTGACCACACCTACTCAAAAACATGAAAGAAAACTTCTGAGCCTATGTCAGATGCTACATGGTGCACACAAGCTGAATGCAAATAAATCTGGTGAAAAGTCATGCTTACCAGATCTGTGATGTTTGTGGTAGGACTGCCAGACACATTTAAAAATAAAGGCAGCTTCTCAGCATGATAACAAGACAGAAAGGAACACAGAATGTGAAAAGACAATGAAAGATTACGAAGAGATATATGTGGGTGGAGATGTAAATTTAACACTTGATTCATTACATCAAGCTTTTGTTCAAGGCTTCACCTGCACATACTGAAACTATTTTTTCCATTGGTCATTGACATGTATTAGGCATACTGTAGCACTAAATCAATATATACAGCAGTGAAAGAAATCTCAGAAGAATGTTAGTACATTTTAAAATTAAAAATATAATCACTTTGAATATTTCATTGATAAAGTTATTTACACACCTGTGGGTTTATAATGCAGAGCCATTTGGATGAGAAATAGGTCATTCAAAGATGTGTTTCAAATACTTAGAGAAATTGTAAGTGAAGAGCCATGAAATGTTAGAGATTAATAAACATCATATGAATACAGCCTCCCTTATACAATAATCTATTAGTGTTTCCAATTAGAACATGCTCCATTTTATCAAATTAACTGATGCTGGTGTCATTAATTAATTATGTTGTATGTAATTAATACAATTTTTTTTAACTTGATGATACACACTCATATTGATACTGCCATGACAGGGATAGGAAACTAGAGACAACCATTGGAGCAAGTCAGACTTGAATGCAGGCGTTCTCTTGAATGGATAGCCTCTGAATGCCATTACATAATATTTATTTAACAAACCATTTCCTTTGCATAAACACTCTTTGGTACAAATGTTGACAATTTTAATAAGAGATTCACATAGTCAGCAGGCCATAGCCACTTTAGCAAATATTATTAAAAACTTGAGTTACTCTGTGGAAGCCTGCCTTAGATGACATGATAATTCCAATGTTAATCTTACCCTTGACATCAGGCACTGCCCTCCCTTAAAAAAATACCTTGTGCAGTCAAATACACAATAGATACACCAGAGAAGAATCAGATTTACATTTAAGGAATAGGCTTTAGCCCTTTAACAAATATTATTTAATGTTGGATTACTCTACTGAACTGCTATGGTTCCAAATTCAACCTTGACTTAGATGTCAGGCACTGCCCTTTGTTATGACAATTATCTCAGAAATGTGAAAATACACAAGAAATACAAGAGAGTACACTGAATTAATGGGCCGTACCCTTTTTATTGTAAAACAATCTAACAATGAAAACTTTGTATACAGTCAATACTAAGCTAGACATCAGGGACTGCCCTTTCTCAAGAAAATAGTCAGAGCAGTTAGAACATGCAAGATATGCAAAGCTACCATCAGTTAAATTCAGCAAATAATACACAGGTGAATAGATATGAAAAGAAATTTTATGGGCATAGCCCTGCAGGAAATTTGATTATTGCTAGACAAGTATTCAGTAAACAGTACAGCACTGAGTGATTTAAGCAATACAAGCATACAGAGGTAGATGCTCATGGTAAACAGAGGATGTTACAGAATTTGCTTCGCTAACCAGTTGCAGAGTACACACATCCATACATGTGAAAATGGTCTGTCCTGAAGCTGGGGAATGACTTAAAGAAGCTTTAAGGTAAATTTCCATGGGATCCAATTGGCTACTGGTGACTCGCTGGGTACATGAGACCACAGGACTTGACAACCAGTTCATCCATTCACACTCTTGCACCATTCCCTCACTTAATACTAACCAAGTTTGTACAGGTTTCTACAACAGAGGAAACATACAGTTAAACATCATACAATTTTAACATTGCCTGAGAGCACCACAACATGGCCACACTCATCCACACAAACTACTACTTATAATCATTCTGCCATATGCATAATGTACTTGTGCCTTTTTAAAACAAAACAAGCTGGAAGAAGCAATCTTGCAGTACCACATGGAAGGACCATTGTTCGTCTTAATTCCACAAAATGTTCTTAAAGCTGTACACAGAGTAATTAAAACACTTCTGAAGCAGAGTGTGTATTGCACAGCAAAATAGTCCAGCAGCCTGTAACTACAGAGCCTGAGCCTAAAAAAACAGGACAAATAAGCTTAACAAAATCAGAATCAAAGTCCCGTGCATAAGTCAATTGGCGCTGCTTGTCACTTCACTTCCTGAGTGGGCAGCAGCATAGTGACCTGCTGATGCACAAGTGACCCCCACTAGCCATTGGCAGATACCAAAACCTTTTTGTACAATGCCGCATGACCTCTGTGATGCCAGAGGCTTGTTGCAGAACTCCAACTAAACACTCTCTGTGTACTCCGACCAATTCCTTACTAGTTCACCCATGGTGCCTTGAGAACCTACCATATGAGTCCATGCCCATACCTACTGCGAGGAGGCTAAAAATTTTGCATGAGCAATGTGCTGCTGTTAAGTATCAATACAGCTGTGTCACATATGTGTATGAAATAACAGAATATGTGACAAAGGAAACTCAATGAAAAGATCTATTTGTGTGATTTAGAAACTATTCAAAGAAAGTAACAAGTGCTGCAAGGTAGCCTTTTGTCACTTAATTCTTAAGACCTGAGGAATATTTCTGATGAAAATAGTTTATTATATTATTTTCTGTGTTCCATTATGTAGATTCAGTTCTGGTAGAGTTGAGGGGAGAGGAGCCTTCAGGTGGTGTAGAAGTAGGATGCGTGCAGCAAACTCTGCCCATGATTAGGAAGAATAAGAAAAGGCGTATATGTTGAGGAAAAGGGAAAGCCACTGTTAGGAAGCAGTCATGACTGAGGTGGAGGCCCTCTATTATAGGATAAGTAAGCATTTTCGTGCAGATTGCTGGGCTTGATCAGGTGATTGAGGGTTTAGGAACTTTGTGTAAGGGTTTCACAAAAGATGAATGAAATGAAATGTCTTGTGGCTAGGACCTCCCGTCGGGTAGACTGTTCGCCTGGTGCAGGTCTTTCGATTTGATGCCACTTCGGTGACCTGCGCGTCGATGGGGATGAAATGATGATGATTAGGACAACACAACACCCAGTCCCTGAGAAGAGAAAATCTACGACCCAGCCGGGAATCGAACCCGGGCCCTTTGGATTGACAGTCTGTCACGCTGACCACTCAGCTACCAGGGGCGGATCAGACAAAACATACACTGTAGGTGATGACCTGAATAACATACTGTAGCTTCCCACACTGGTGGCAACAATGTGAACATGTGCAATGAGGCATTTGATTGTGATCCCCCACTCAATTCATATGAGTGTGTCCACACATTGCAAAATTGCAGAAGTGACAGCTGTGTGTGACCAGCCGGCATGCAGGTGATCAAACAGGTTTGTGTGACCTTTCAATAATGACAGAGGCCTCATCCAACAACCCACCATACTTTGGTTCACTGCCAGGTCTCTGTCGACATTCGACAAGTGACTATGAATATCTATGATGCTCTGGTTTTCTGCCAAAATAAATGAAATGACTGCTCTGTGCTTGGAATGCACCTCTGTTAAAGATAGCATTTTCAAGGCCACATATAACACTGCCACCTACTGTAACTTCATGAAATTATAGAGGCTGAAGTGCAAATATTCCATGATATCCCACAGAAAATTCCACATTTTTTCAACTGAAACTGGCTGAAAATAATGTGTTGCAGTATTTATTGAATGCCCCTCATATGTGGAAGCACAAATATTCATAAAAGTGTTGAGGGTAAAATTATTAATACGTTCCTAAATATTTTGTGCACTTTGGGTGTAGCACAAATGGGAAACACTGCTACAACTGTTTCAGAAAGTTCAGCTTCAATTTTAGACCATGTACTTACACATATTGACAGCGATAATTGTAAAGTAGTTATAATAGATCTTGGCACTTTGGAACGTTGCATTCAGATAATAAAACTAAAGGCAAGCTTGGTAAAACTCACGAAACTGCATACCTACAAAAGGCCTTGGACTTGCACCATAGGGTTGATAACTGTAGGGCCTCTCTGTATGGGTCAAGTGTGCACTACACCTCATTGGCTACTACCCAGAGAACTAATTGTGTGTGGGGAGCACCAAAGGTTTTGTTAGATTATGCAACTCTCCATGCAGCCCACATAATGATAGCTGTAGGAAACCCAGAAGTATTAGTGTAAGACACAAAGGAATGGCCCCCTCAGGCAAGAATATTAAAATGCTAGTAGTTAACTGTCGGAGCATTTACAAAAAATGCAGGTTTGAAGTGCTCCTACAAAGCAGTGAACCTCACATAATACAAAGTATGGAAAGCAGGTTAAAACCTGAAGTTGATAACAGTGAGATTTCTCAGAAAAATTGAAGTGTACATTGAAAGAACAGCCTAATGCAAAATGGAGATGGTGTATTTGTCACATCAGAAATGAAATTCAAATTCACCAAGGTAGAAACTGAAGCTGCAAGTGATATTATATGGGCAAGAGTCAATATTGGTGGTGGGCATAAAATTGTAAATTGAGCCTTCTATTGACCACTAGACTCACCTCCTACTGTAATCCAAAACTTTAGAGAAAACCTGATTTCACTTGTATCTAAGTTTCCCAATCCTGCTGTAATCATTGGTGAAGACTTTAATCATCCTACAATCAACTGGGAAAATTACAGTTTTGTTAGTGGTGGGCATGACAAGACATCCTGTGAAACATTACTAAATGCCTTCTCAGAAAACAATGAAAAACGAACTTTCAGAGCCCTAGACATAATGAAAATATGTTAGACATAATGGCAACAAGTAGACCTGACCTCTTTGAGGTTGTCCACATCTAAACTAGTATTAGTGACCATGAGGGTTGTGGCAACAATGATTACCAAAGTACAAAGGGCAACTAAAACAAACAGAAACATAATATCTATGTTCACTAAACAATATAAAAAGCAGTAGGAACACAAAAGTTTTAGCACAGGAGAGTATCATGTAGAAGGACTATGGATCAAGTTTCAAAGAATAGTTAACCATGCATGGGGCAGATATGTACCCACTAGAACAGTTCATAATGGGAGTGACCCTCCATGCTATACAGTCACTGTAAAGGAACCCTTAAAGATGGAAAATCCAGGATGTAATAATGACAATAATATGAAAAGAATAGACTGCTACTCACCAGATAGTGGAGATGTTGAGTCGCAGGCAGGTGCAGCAAAAAGAGTAACAAACAAGTTAGCTTTTGGCCAAATCACTGAGGCGACCAGGAACTTTGGTCAGGTGTGTGTGTTGTGCTTGAGTGAATGTTTGTGTCTTTTCTACTTTAGAAGAAGGCCTTTTGGCTGAAAGCTGACTTTTTTGGCAGTCTTTTTGTTGTGTCTGCCTGCAACTCAACATCTCCACTATTTGGTAAGTAGTAACCTAGCCTTTTCATAATATTGTTGAAACTTCAAAACAAACAGACTACTGCATGTCAAGTGTAAAACAAACCATAAGGCTACAGACAGATGGAACTGAAATGCATAAATGTGACAAAGAGCAATTCTTGAAGCCTTCAGTGACTATCATTGCAAAATATTGTCAAATGAACTTCCACAAAACACCAAGAAATTCTGGTCATTCATAAAAGCTGTTAGTTTCACCAAAGTTAGTGACCAGTCACTTGTGAATGAGACTTAATGAAGGTTAACAAAGCAAAAGCAAAAATGCTTATCTTCATTTTCTAATGTTCCTTTAAAAAGGAAAACCCAGAAGAATAGCCACTATTTTATGCTAGTATCACTGAAGAGATGAGTGAAATAAGTGTTAGTGTCAGCAGCATTGAAAAACAGTTGAAATCATGAAAACTGAACAAAGCTCTGGGGCCCAATGGAATCCCTGTCAGTTTCTATAATGAATTTATGGTTGAGTTAGCCTCCACTTTAAATACAATCTATAATAGATCCCATGAACAAAAAAGAGTCTACAAGAAGAGTAGCAGAAGTGACCCACAAAACTATGCAAACATCCATGAGATGAATTGGTCATTGAATTTTAGAATATATTCTGTGCTCACACATAATGAGGTATCTCAAACAGAATGACCTCCTCCTTGCCAACCACCATGGATTCTGAAAACATTGCTCATGTGAAACCCAGCTCACACTTTTCTCAGATGACTTACTGAAAGTTTTGGTCCAAAGCAGTCAGGTAGATGAAGCATTTCTTGATTTCTGGAAAGCATTTGACTCAGTACTACATATGTGCTTATTATCAAAAGTACAATCATATGGGGTACCAAGCGAAATTAGTGACTGGATTGAGGATTATTGGTTGGGAGTATGCAGCAAGTTATCTAGGATGAAGAGTCATCAACAGATTTAAAAGTAATTTCAGGTATACTCCAGAGAGCTGTGCTGGAACTCTTACTGTTCATTTCATATATTAATGATATTGCAGACAATAGTAACCTGAGACTTTTGCAGATGATACAGTTATCTATAAGTACTGTCTGCAATAAACTCCATACATATTCAGTCAGAGCTTGATAACATTTCAAAGTGATGCAAAGGTGGTAACTTCATTCTAATGTTAAGAAATGTGAAATTGTGCACTTCACTGAATGAAAAAGTGTAGTATTCTGTGACTATAATATCAGTGAGTCACAGTTTGAATCAGTTAATTCATATAAATACCTGTGTCTAACTCTTTGTGGGGATATGAAATGGAATGAGCTCATAGCTTCAGTCATGAATAAGGTGGGTTTTAAACTTTGGTTTATTAGTAAATTACTGGAGAAATGCAACCAGTCTGCAAAGAAGATTGCATACACATCACTCTTGTGACCCATCCTGGAATATTGCTCAAGTGTCTTGGACCCATACAAAATGGAACTAACAGGTGATATTAAATGTATTCAGAGAAGGGCAGCTTGAATTGTCACAGGCTTGTTCGACACAGGGGAAAATGTCACAGAGCTGCTGAATAAACTGAACTGTCAGACTTTTTGAAGATAGATGTGAATTATTCTGACAAAGCCTATTTATAAAATTTCAAGAACTATCTTTAAACAATGACCCTAGGAATATACTACAATGCACTACATATCACTACCATTGGGATTGCTCCTAGAGGTATTTAATCAATCATTCTTCCCATTTTCCATACATGAACAGAATGGGAAAAATCCAAATAAGTGGTACAGTGAGATGTACCCTCTGTCATGGACTTCACAGTTGGTTGCATTGTAAAGATATAAATACAGATGTACATGGATTTTTGTAAACATAAGATACATGATTTTTCTAGGGCATTGGCAAATCTGATCTAGTATGATGTGTATATAGAAAACAATGTAGATGCTAGTTCTTTAAATTCTGCACATTATTTAAAGTAACTGTTGAGGGTAAATATGCAAAAGTAGACCATTTCTCTTGCAGCAGCTAAGGAAACTAGATGGATAACTGTGGATATTAGAAAGTCCTCACAGACACTTACCTAGTTCTTTGCAAAAGCTCTACACTAATCCACAGATCCTAGAGTACTGTCACGTGTATGAAATGAACTATGCAGGAGGAAACAGTTTGCAGAAAAAAAAAAAAACATTCAATCAGAAAATAATGCATGTCCAGAACATAAAAGCAAAGTAGTGTGGGATGTTGTAAAACAAGAAACTGGAAAAGGTAGACACAAGTATAATAATTTATAAATCAAAGATGGTAACAGAACAGCCAAAAGTTCTCAGGAATTTGCTAATTTTGAAAATGATTAGTTCTCTTGTATTGTTGGGAAATCACACCAAAATTTTCCTAAAACACTTGTAGTGTGCACAATAACTTACAGCGCAAGCACAATGATGTTCCCCACAGCATAGCTTGAAGTCAAGAAAATCAATTCAGAAATAAACAAATAAGAATGCAGAAGGCATAGATGAGTATACTGTCTCTTTTCTGAAGATATGCATAGATAGAATACTACCCCCATTGACAAAAGTAATGAATGAGTCCTTCAGTTCAGATATTTTCCCAGAGTACTTAAAGCATGCATGAGTGGTGTGCTTACTAAAGAAAGTTAATGCCAGAAGGACTGAAGATTACAGGCAACTCTTATTACTATCTTTATTCTCAAAAATAATTGAATAAGTCATGAAAGAGAGAATAACAAGTTATATGAATAAACACAACCTTTTTATTGAAATGTGGTTTAGTTTCCAAAGTGGGAAATGTACAATATCAGCCATTGCAGAGTTCACAAAAGTGATGCTTAAAGCTCTTGATGAGAATGACTATATTACAGGCATTTTCTTAGACATGTCCAAGGCTTTTGACTCTCTTGGGTGTAAAACACTATTAAGCAAGCTAGAAGTGCTAGGTATAAGCGAAATACTGAATGACTTGTTGAAGTCATACTTTGAAAGCTGAGTGCAAATTATGTAGATTGTTGGCAAGTCTGCCAATGAAAAATTTTCAGTAAAACAATTGTGATACAAGAATTGTATAAACACAGGTATTCCTCAGGGTAGTGGATTGGAGCCAATTCTCTTTCTAATCTACAGGGTGTAATAAGTATAAGTGCAGATATTTCTGTTAGTGACTGAGGATGATGTACAAACAACAAATTGCATACAAACTGTATGCCTTTAGGTTGGGTAATGCCTGCAGGTGCGTGTGGCAAGAACATGCCATTGATGATTATTTCCCCCTAGGCAGCAGGTCAGGTGTTGAAGGGTGGATACATATGGACACAAAATGGTTAGTCTATACTGAAAGGTGTAGTCCACTTTGTGGTGCAGTTACAACCATGCACAAAAAACAGGTTGTAAAGTTTGTGGGAAGACTGTCTGATGCAGAGAAAGAACAACAAACACAATGATGTGTGTACAGCTTAAGGTACCACACATAAAAGAGATCTTCACTTATAACCTTTACAAGCTATATATCAACAACTTTCCAGACAGTGTGAGACATGATAAAACTGATAAAAGACTGATGATAAGACTGATAAAACACCAAAGCTCCTGTTAGAGGAATCAAACAAAAATATCAACGAGGTTTACAGTTGGGCATTGTGTAATAAATTAATTGAACACAAAAGAAACAGACAGTAAGCATTAAACATAAAGAGGAGAAACAACTCTGTCACATTAATCATAGATGAGAAACCAATATACTGTATAACAAATATAAAGTCTTAAGGGATGAAGCTTGAGTGTCAGCTAACATAGAAGGAATGCACAAAGATATTGGCAAATAGAATACCATAAACATATTATGCTTCAGTGTCTTAGCATCAGTTTGTAAAAACCAGTGCCTTGTGGTGACATAATATGCTTCATACACTCAGTTCTTAGATATGGGATTTTTTCTGGGGATCAAAGGCACAAATCATGGACACATTTTTTAAACTGCAGAAAAGGACCAAAACAATAATAACTGTGATAGTATTTTTTTAACATTTAACACTGTTGTAGTAGTCAGGCTCACTGTAACAAGCTGTTTAAAATAGTCTCCATCCTTACTGCACTGAGCAAGAACATCTACCAATACATATCAGGGAAATATTACTAAATACTTTGCTAATAGCTTTACACATAATCATGGAACAAGAGCCAGTTTGGAATTACATTTATCCAGGGAAACAAACAATGAAGTACAAGACCAATTTAAATCAAGGAATAAAATGGTATATAATAAATAACCAGAGTAAATGAAAAAGATTACTAAATCTTAATAAAGGCAACTGTAACATTCTCTATAGGTAATGCGTACAATAGCGACTTACGGAATGAGGAAGTGCAGCCTGTTAAGACTCTGGCCTCTTATTTGGGAGGATGGTACTTGCTCTGTCTGGTCATCCTGATTTCAGTTTTCCATAGTTCCTACATCTCTAAGGTGAATGTTAGTATGGTCCATTAATGGAGGCCACAGCCAACCACCTGTCCTACCCTCACAGACTACCTGTCCTAGCCTCAAAAATCATGGTTTGTATGCTCTGTGTTGTATGCTGTATTTTGTATGCTGTGTATACACTGAAGTGCCAAATGTCAGACCTCCTTTGGGCTGGTGTAGTGTAACAACTCAATGTGGTAGGGATTCAAGTAATTGGAAGTCCCCTGCAGAAATGTTGTGCCACGCTACCTCTGTAGCCGTCCATAATTGCGGAAGTATTACTGGTGTAGGATGTTGCGGATGAAGTGACATCTTGATTATGTCCCATTAATGTTCAGTGGGATTTATGTGGGTGAGCTGGGTGGCCAAATCATGTGCTTAAATTGTCCAGAATGTTCTTCAAATCAGTTGCCAACAATTGTGGCCCAGTGACATGAGATCGTTGTTTGGGAACATGAAGTTAATGAATGGCTGCTAATGTTCTTGAAGTAGCCCAGCCAAGCATAACCACTTCCAATCAATGATTGGTTCAGTTTGATCAGACGACAATGTCCTTTCCATATAAACACAGATCACACCATTATAGAGCCACCACCAGCTTGCACAGTGCCTTGTTGACAATTTGGATACATGTTTTTGTGGGATCTGTGCAACCCTCCTATCAGCTCTTACCAAATGAAATCAGGACTCATCTGACCAGACCACTGTTTTTCAGTTTTCTAGGGTCCAACTGCTATAGTCATGAGCCTAGGAGAGGTGCTGCAGGCAGTGTCATGCTGTTAGTGAAAGCAGTTGCAGTGGTCGTCTGCTACCATAGCCTATTAATACCAAATTTTGCCACAGTGTTGTAATGGATATATATGTATCACACTAATTTCTGCAGTTATTTCACACAGTGTTGCTTGTCTGTTAGCACTGACAACTCTATGCAAATCATGCTATTCTTAGTCATTAAGTGATGGCTGTTGGCCACTGTGTTGTCCATGGTGAGAGGCAATTCCTGAAATTTCGTCTTCTCAGCATACTCTTGACATTGTGGGTCTTGGAATGTTGAATTGCCTAATGATTTCCAAAATGGAATGTCCTATGCATTTAACTCCAACTATCAAAGTCTGTTAATTCCTATCATGTGGCCATAATCATATCAGAAACTTTTTCACATGAATCACCCTAATACAAATGACGGCTCTGGCAATGCACTGCCCTTTTACACCTTGTGTATATGATACCACCACTATCTGTATATGTGCATATCACTATCGCATGACTTTTGTCACCTCAGCGTATTTTGACCTGTTTGCTTGCACTGTATTACCTGGATATATCCTGTATCATTGTGAGATTATCCTTGGATGAATATAGATAAAATAAATAGATTCCACATACTGACTTATAACAGCACAGATGATGGCCGTTGTGCATATTGTTATGTTAAGTGTAGGGACTTTTGCTAGATGGGGCTACACTACATATGGCCTACACCTCCACTAGTCAGAGAAAGGGAAATTTGGAAAGATATCTAAAGGGAGTATACTGTGTAGATCTCATGTTATGCATGGTCAAATCCCTGTTATAACAAGGATCAGGGGCAGAGATTTTTAGGGTAAAAACACAACAGCTATACCACTTTTAGGCTAAAAATATAGAATAACAGCTATAGCACATACATCATCACCATCAAAGCAACTGACATGAAGAAACTGCCTGCAGAAACAGCAGTAATCAAACAACCAGCACACCACAGAAGAAGAATACTGGGTAAGTTCTAGTGTTAAACAATTCCAGGAAATCACTAAGGTACACAATGGACAAAGGATAGAATGTAGAAATTCTTTAAGACTGTGTAAGAAATATCCAAGGTTTCAGTGGCAAAATGGGTGAATTCAGGATGCTTCAAAATAATGATCTTTAGGGAGTCATGATGTTTCGCACTTCTGGGCACTGGTTAAAGGAAACACAAACATGCACATCTCCAATTGCCAATTTTGAAATGATCAGCTGATTCTGTTAGCAAACCTATACATATGGTGTAGTATGTGTGGTTTTTTATAAATAATGTAGGATACATTTAAGGAAATTAACTGAAAAAGACTTTGGGTACTGTGTGCATGAAGTGCCAGAAAATCCAGAACTCCTTTTAAATTTACTTCATATTTAGTTAAAATGTACAATTCTGTTAGGTGACATCAATGTAAAATTCAGAACTATTAATACTAAAGGGGATCAAATGATGAACTTATTAATGTCTTACAACCTGTCACCAAAAGTGTAAGAGACCAACTGACAAAGTCAGGAATAGAAAAAAACTAAACCAATATTTAGTGGAAAAGAGTGTGATGGTGGACACTTGTATTTCAGATAACAAGGAAAGTAAACCTTTGCTTAGCAGTAACTGAAAAATAAATTACAACTATGTCACAAGAAAAATCACTACATTACATGTTACAAAAAATAAGTTGGGAGACAGTGTTCCAAGATAATGTCAATAAAACATTTGAGTCATTTTTTGTAATTACAAATATTGCTTTGATGTTGCATTCCCAGAGAAGAAAATAAATCTTAAGGTAAAATCAAATATATGGAGAATGCAGGATATAAGTTGATAATCAGCAACTTCTAGAAAGTCTAATGCTGCATGGAAAAGAAAATACAAAATGCAGCTTTGAAATCATATATGAGAAGATGCAGGAAGGTTTTGAGGACTTTATTGTAACAACAAAAAAGTTAGCTAATGACTTAACTACCAAATGAGGAAATAACAAAACGGAGTCATTCTAGAAACTTATTAATGATAATGTGTGCAGAAATAAATTAAGGAACAATTAATTGGGCATAAGAACTGAAAGAACAACTGTTGTAGATTCCACACACGTTACCAAAATTTTCATGATCGTTATATAGATTTAATGCAGATTGCCTTAAAAATTAATGTAATCCAAAATGATAATGTTAAAGTATTCCAAAATTAAAGTATCATGTTTCTTTACCCAGTGACTACTTATAACAGATGTGAGAAAGTACAATCAATAAAAAATAGAAATAAAGCATCATTAAACAAAGTTCAAGAAAAACTAACACTCCCTTAACTCATATACTCAATCTATAATTTATTACAGGAGTATTTCAACAACTTAAAACAATCAACAATAAAACCTTCACAAAATGAACAATACACAGACAAAAAATATATGCCACTCTCACAGTTACCTTTGTTTCCATAGAATTACTGAAAGAGTCATGTTAGACTGATTACTGCTATCTAAATTTATGAATAAAAATGAAATACTAGTTGCTGCTCAAAATGTTTTCACATGTAGTAGGTCTACTGAGGCAACTCTTTTTGACTTCTTGAAGCAAGTCCCAAATGATACAGACCAAGATGAGTTAACCTCTGAACTTTTTCTTGGCTTATCAAATGCCTTTGATCTGATCAGAAATGGTCTGCTTCCTTGGAAATTATGTAAATTTGTTACCATGTAGTTGGCTGTAGCTAGTTGAAATTTTATGTTTTCGACAGGCAGCAGATGGTAGAAATATGTCACGAAAAGAAAAGTTACTTTTCAGGAATGAAGAAAATTGTGGAGAGGCTCAAGGCCTTTTGTTAGCCTCTCTTTTAGCCTTATGTTTTATTAGTGATTTACCATACAATTTGTCAGCAGCAGGGCCAGTGGTGTTTTACTGTGTCATTCATATGAAGAATGTCACTGCTTTTGCTTCTGTTTTGTACTTGTTTCAGACAATCAGACAATAAGCAAGCTGCTGAATTAAGCATGGTGAACAGCAAAAATAACTGCATGAATGAAATTTTGTATGTGAAATCATATGATTAACATGATGCCAGTGTTTCATGTGCCTATATGTAGTGTGTAAAAAAACTATTTGTACAAAATTTTAGAGTATTTAGAAGAGATAAAATGAAACAGTTTTTTATGTGAAAAAATGTCACACATGCACCATCTTCCCACTAGGGGTCCAGTTATTCACAGAGACTGTGCACAAACTGCCATGTGATGACTGTTTTGGAGATGTTGAAATGTCACACATTTACATTAATGCTCAACTGGCATCTGCATGCTAATGATTGTCTAACATGGTCAATGTCATTAGGAGTTTCATGAATAACAGCTGCAGCCTCAGATAAAAGGGTAAAAAAAAAAAAAAAAAAAAAACCACTTCATTTCCGCTCACAAAAACAAATTCATAGGAGGTCAGGGACATCTCTAAGACAATATTCATCATATATCAGTTTGAACAAAATGTCTAAACGTCACTAGCATCACAACTTTCATTTATTTATTTATTTTTAATCATACAAGGATCATCTCATATGATATAGGACTGCCTATGAGGATTTATTTATTCATTTTTATTCATACAAGGATCATGCCAAAATGATATGGCATGAGAAAAGGACAAATGGTCACCCATTGCCCAGATGAAGGAACCATCTTAGTGTTTGCCTGAAGTGCTTTAGGATAACTATGGAAATCCCAAATCAGGATGGCTAGACTCTTGACAACTGCACAGCCTCTTTCAGTTGATTCCTATTATAGAACATTCTTTAATTTACACAAAATTTGCTTCAGATTACTTATAATATGAAACATAGTTTTGCTCTGCATCACACAGGCTGAGGGCTCCCGCTGATGATTCCTGGGCTGTGAAGATGCTGTTATACTCCTCACACTAACACCAGTCTGTTCAAAAAACTGACACCAGGGCCGCAAACGTTGAAATAAGCATCATGTATGTGAGATGTTGAACTCAGGAGAATGACAAGACATTACTATCATGCATTTTATATCTTGATACATGATTTTCTTGTAAAAGCAGAAAAATGTGACCATATATGGAAATGTGACATGGTGTTTTCTAATTACCCCTCATTATTAACCAGTATTTTGAGTTCTCCAAGTAACCTTTAACTGTTTAGTATGCATTTTTATGGATAATGTTACAGCTGCCTTCTAGAACAGACATATTTTAGTAACCTCTTTCATTGCCTTGGGCAATTTATTATATAATTTTTATTCCCTGATAGAAAAAACTGTTTTTTTTTTTAATTAGTAAAAATAAGTCCAAACTGGCTATTGTTCCATGTTTATGTGTAGAGCTATTTGCAAAGTATCTAGTAAAGTTTGCTCTCATATGCCTGACAGACTGAGAGGTGTACTCACTTGGTGCAGTAATAAAGTACAATTTTTGAAATAAGTCTTTACAATGAGCCTGACTACTACCTCTAGTTATTATTCTTATGATGCAGCTTTCAAACTGTGTCCACGTTTGGTGACTTTAGTCCCCAGAAAAAGTCTTCCATAGCTAAGAACTTAGTGTACATAGGAACAGTGTTCCACAAGACATTGGCTGTTGCAAACTGATAATAAACCCTTGAGTACAGCATGCTGATGATACTCTTTTTGCTAGTATCTTTCAATGTTCATCCCATGCTTCTAGACAGTCTACATTCATTCACCCCTAAAAACTTCGTGTTTGTTACACTGTCTGCAGATGTATTATCTATGCTTAATGTGGCAGAGTTGCTTTTCCCCTGATGTGCTTACTGGTTGTTTTCTTTAAGTTCAACATCAATTTATTACATACTGCCCAGTCACAAACATCCTTGAGAGGTTTATTGACTTCTCTCTGATAAAAGATTTGGTTTTTTTTATCAATTTTTATGACCTTGATGTCATTAGCAAAGAGAATGTTCCTTTTTTTTTTCATCATGTCTTATATTACCTGGAAAGTCACTGACAGGAATTAAGAACAAAATTGGACCCAAAACAGTATCCTGTGGAACAATTATGTTTATATTATGTTTCTTGTCTCACTAGCATTCTATAGGCAAAAGTGATAAAAGCCTTGGACATTTATAGGAAAATGCCTTTGATACAATCTGGACTAAGACTTCTGTGCTACATAATTCTCTCTTAATGTAATCTGTATGAATTATCTCATGCTCCTATACTTTGGTAGCTTTTAGGCATTTATCTTGATGCAAAAATTTGCCTTCAAGAGTTACTAACGTACTCAACAACTGGTAAAGAGTATGAGAGCTTAGCTTTCGTTGCAACCATCAGTGTGTAATCTGCTGCAGTGCTGCCTGCCATGTGCCACCATTGTGAATCAAGCTTCCACTCACCTGCTGGAACCCCTGCTGCTAGCTCCCCAGGCATCAGGATGTCTGCTCCCTCAGCTGCTGTGTGACCAACTGCTGTTACACTTTTATTATTGACCTTCAGTCTTATCTGTTCCCACAAAAGTGCTTCAGGCACCACAACATTCATCTAGTGTATCAAAAGCAGAACACTTTCCCAACTCATCTGTTTTACTTGAGTGTTGCTTGTTCCTGTCTTACAATTGCAGAATGTCTAACAAGACCTATGTATGAGTACATTATTAGTAATTACGCCGTGTAGTTCCATGTCATTTTTTGGCACCATGATGCCAATTTTAAACATTTCTAATATCCTCATATAGTCTGATTAATTCTTAAATGGAATTGAACAGTTGTGTTACTGATGAACACAACAGCAATACTTCAAAAGACACAGAAAGAACTTACAAAATCAAACCCTAGCTAAGATAATACTGTTGTAAATTATGCTCTGTTACAGCAAGCAAAAGTTTACAAGGGTGTGTCACTGTGTATGGACACTGACCTATCAGCCAATACTGTGTTTTTGAAGGCCAGCCACATTCATTAACCTGTCAAACTTACCTGACGTTACCTCCAGTGCAGTTATGAGTATGCTGTGTTCCAACACCTGAATTCTGCCTAATTAAGTTTTTAACACAATCACACTAGAGGAATTTTAATGCACCTACCAATAGAAAGAAACCAATTATGTTTCTATAGTGTGTAGACCAAGTTTTGTCAAACCAGTGGTTACACATTTGTAATTACAATGAAACAAAATCAAAGATGGCACTTATCAGAATTCACAGAGCTTGTTGGAAAATGAGTGTGCCAAAGTCAGTGGGGAAGCACAAGTACACATAAAACATGTTCATAAAGCTCTCTTCCTGAGCAGTTTCCCTTATATAAGATCAGGAGCACAGTATGAGCATTAGAAAAGCGTATTGTCCAATCCCTATGGGGTGACATTTGATGAATATCAAATTGGTCCAAGCTCTTAGGAGTGTCTGTCTAACAATTTCATGTTGCTTCACTGTTCCCAAATCTTAGTGGCAATGAAATCAGACATTAGAATTTACCAAATATAATATTATAATTATATCAGTATCTATGATTTGCAATTTTCATCAATTAACATGATTTTCTGCTATTTGCTTCTCTTAATAATAATGCTTAATTGTTTAATTCATTTAATTGTCAACTTTAGAATGCACATTATTATTACAGCACACTTCCATGACTCACAAAGCATCCATTGTTTTTAAACTTTTCATAGGTTTGAAGAACAGTAACGTACAAAAATTGTTTGGTCATTATGGTTCTTATGTAATATATTTTTACCCCTCTTGCTCTCACTAACATTAGGATTTACAAACTTTTTCACTGTGGATCTTGGCTGTTGCCACTACTTAACTTAACTGTTTCTATTTTGCTATTAAGGATGAACATTATTACTCACCATACAATCAAAATACCTATTTACCATTATAAAATTTTGCCTCTTATCATCTAACTCATGTCTAAAGCTAATTCTAATACATAACCTTTTGATAGTGTTGTTTCACTCTACTGTTTATATGCTTTGTATAGCTGCTGTGTTTTTCACTCTTTATTTCCTCCTTTCACCTTGACTCACTTTCTCACATGCATCAACACTTTATACTGTGGACATAATTGAGAAGGGAGTATATTTCTCCACCTTGAGGTCTACTAGACATGTGATGACAATGGTGATTGTCAATGGTGATTGTTGCAGTGATGTGTTGCTGTCAACTTCTTCAGCTATGATGCTGTTGTCAGTGCTAATCCCTAATTGTTGGCCCTCTTTTTCTAACTGTGAGCATTCCAGTGTCAAAATCAGATTTGCTGTTGAGTCAGACTTCCACTTATGGTCTTTACCTTTCTCCAAATTTGGTAACAATCTTGACCCAGATAACTTTCTAAACTTACTTGTTAACTCAAGACTTAACCCTTGCAATACCAAGTCATTTTCAGTAACGAGTATTACCATAAAAAATTTAAAACAAATAAAATGCATTGATTGTCCTTGAATTACATTAATAACATACTTTTGAAAGATCTATTGATGCATGAAGTACAATTTATTATAATTACAATTATTACAAAAACTTGAGGTAATATACAAATAGCTTAGGTACATAACGTAATTTTGTGAGAGGAATTATTCATCACTTTCTTTGGAATCTACTTCACACTTGGAACATACAGTAGTTTCTGCTGTATTTACCATGTGTGTATCTTTCACATTTGTTGCAGATTATTGTTGTTTTGTTCACTTTGTTGTACTTTTCTGCTTTTGAAGGACTTTCACTAACACACAAATGACATCTACCTTTTCCTCCATGAGCTGAAGTTCTGCTTGATTTTCCATCCAAGAATACTCACCATACTTGAAACTACAGGCTTTGACAGTTGTGCAATATTTGTAGCCCTTTCTTCAATGTGTGGTTTTGTGAGCCATATTTGCAGTTCTTGAAAAAAAGTTATCGGTTATTAGGTTTTTTCTTATTCCAGTCTGGGAAGTTCAACAAAAATAGTGTATAACTCTTTACCACTGCTATGTCCACAAGAGTATAGAATACAGACAGCAGCCACTTTCTTGTAGCCCTTTTTGTTGAATATTTGTGATTGGAATATTTCCAGTACTAGTATCACTGAAAGCAAATTTACTAGAATATAATTCTCATCTTGAGATACCTTTCAGTTCTTGAGGTGTATGTTTCCTATTAGCTTGTAATGTTCCCACAAGAGTTAGTTTGTGATTCCTCCATAGACCTTTGGCCAAATCAATTGATGTGTAATATCTGTCTGTGGTGACATTTCACCTTGAGTTATTTATAGGAACCACCAGGCATTTGACCACAGCTGCAGCAGAATTTGATTTTTGTGTAACATCATTTATTTTACCAGCATAAAGCTCCATGCTGATAACATATCTGGTTTTAGCATCTGTGAGCATGCGTATAAGAATACCATATTTGCCAGGTTTTTCCTTCATGAAGACCTTAAATGGACACCTGGCATGGAACAATGACAACATTTCATCAATAACATTGTGTATCCCAGCAGAATAATATTTTGGCAGTAATTCATTCATTTAATCAGAAACTTCTTGTATTGCAGTAAACTTATCATGTGTCCTGGAATTGCTTCATGACTCTCTGTCATCAAATCTTACTATTTTAGTAAGCTGCTGAAGTCTGATTTGGCTCATGGTAGCAGTATAAACAAACCTTCCTGAAGTGTAGGACCATAAATCTGTAACAGCCGTGCTGGGTAGCCACACTGTCTGAGGTGTCTTGTCATGGTCTGTGCAGCTACCCCCATCGGAGATTCGAGTCTTCCCGTGGGCATGGGTGTGAGTGTTGCCCGTATAGTAAGTTTAAGTTAGATTAAGTAGTGTGTAAGCTTAGTGACCGATGACCTAAGCAGTTTGGTCCCATAAGATCTTACCAATATGTAACAGATGATTTACTGTCGTTTTCCTCCCCCATAATAACAAGTAGCCCCATATATGCCATGATTCAAGTCTGTCTGTCTTGGGTATTTTTTGCCTCAATACCTCTTCATTGATATGGTTTATTATAATGTTGACAATTTCTGAAGACAAATGATTCTCTTATTGTTCCTACTTTACCTTAATCTCGTATGCCTTCTCTTTCTGTCACTACATTTTGTGACACTTGACTTCTAATGTGAGGAGCTTTGGAGCTATAAAATTTTCCAGTTCTTGTAATATACTTGTCACTAACCTCACAAGCTGTGTTGTCATCAGTTTCAGGTGCTCAGAGTTCATCTCCAGCATCTGTAGGTACTCTATCACTGTCCACATCCTTGCACCCAACACATTCCTCTTCAGATTCACTCACTACATCATCAGTTTCACCAAATTCAATTTGATTATCTGTAGATTCTTCCAAAATCTGTGATATTTCTCTGTCAGTAAGTGACTGTTGATACATTTTCAATCATAGTTGTATCTAAAACTGGACTAAGTGCCACTGTACAGGAAACAATAAAGAATCAAAGGGAAATGAATCATTGTTGAGACCATTGTTGCTGTCAACCCAGAGGAATATAATGTCCATGTGTTCTAAGTCACATACTGCTATTATTTATGGAGTAAGACGAGTGTTGTGGAAGTCGCACCTACTACCAAGGGGGGGGATTAAGCTTAAACAAAAAATGTAAAACAATCATAAAATCTGAAAGAATAAAATACATGAGTATATTTTCAAAAGATGGGCATAAAGCAGCCCCCCCCCCCCCCCCCCCCCCGTCCCTTGGTATTGTGAAGGTTAATGCTATCCACTGTCCACATCTTGAAACACTGGAATATTTCTGGTGACACCATCCATATTATTCTCACTAAGAAATTCCCATACTGTGTTACTATGGACAGTTTTACTTAATGTTTATTACTGTTGTACCTCTAATTACTGTATACTACACTTTCTGCAGAATGTGACTTTTCTTTCCCATATCCCTATTTGCATGAATTTACATATGGTATTCTATCTCAGCTTAAACTATTCTTTAGGTAGTGCTCATGACAGCTCAGTTTCTGTGAACACATACCAAACACTTAAGTGGTGGTGGTGGTTGTTGGGGTGTTTAAGGGGGACTAAACAGCTAAGGTCATCAGTCCCCCCCACTTAAGTGTATATATATGTATTTATATGTAAATTTTATCCAAGGCATTCCAATCCACATCATATAGTTCTTTGTTCACTTACTACATCTACTGTCAGCTGGCCTATTATAAAGCACAGCTTTTATTACCTACTTCTGCGTCACACTATGTGCAAGTTTTTTTTATCATATGGCTTTAGCAACTTCTTATCACTGAAACTAAAACAATTCCAGTGCTTTCATCTTGTCAACACTTTACCTTATACTTCAGCACTTGCAAATTTTTCACCCCCTTATCACACTGCCAACAATCTATCTTAAAAGTGTATTTCCAAACTTATCCATATGTTCACTACCTCTGTTTATGCCACTCATATAACAGTACAGCATTAGCTAGATCTGTCATTCAGCACTTTAGCATTCTGAGCTAATCTTCTGTCCCTTACGCACTTCCTGGTAATTTACTTGACTTATTTCAGTATTAATCTTTAGACTATCAGCTTGACTCACATCACCTTTTCCCTTAAGTTAGCATAAAATCATGACAGAAGTGAGAAACTACATGCACTTTATAGACTAAAAGACAGATACCAGAGAGACTAGACCAAGGAAAAGAAGAACTGCTCTAGGCAGCTGAGGCTCACATACTCACAGAGTTGTGAAGTCTCTCAAAGTGTGAGAGGCCCCCTATGCTTCTCCATTATCACTTCTGTAATTTGCTTCAACCCTTTTACGACTATATTGTGTCCTTTACTGTCTTGACTAATTCTTTGTATTGGGGTTAATCTTTCCTGCACATGGCTCAGAAAATTTTCACATTGGAGAATGGCCACTCTGCCATATCAGTTTCATATGGTAAAGCTGAAAAACACTCTTTTGCAATGGTTGCAATCTCATCGTTAATTACAGTCCTCTGATCAAAATCTGGGCTAAACAGGGAAACTTTTGGTTTTGCTCTTCTTACCAGCAACCACTGGAATTCTGTATACAGCATTTTGTAAAGTGACAGTTCACAAGTGTGCTGGACTTCAGCCCATTCAGCCTGCAAGTCTAAAAGCTCAAGTTCTTTATTATCTAACCTTAGGGTTGTTCATACTTGTAATTTTTCTCAAACACAAATTTGAAGATAATGTCACTTTTTTCTCTTGGTACTCTCTTGCTTTCTATTTTTCTCTGCTTGTGTAAATTCGCTTTTTTGTTCTTCTGAATTATTTTCATTCCTGCCATTTTGAATAACTGATTTTGAGGCCTATAGTTCCCCCATCTCCTGATTCAATGAATATTTATTGTTTACTGTTTCCCCCACCATTGGTATGTGCTCTTCAAATAGTCTCATGCTTCTTAACACATCCCCACTAACAGACCTTTGTATTACTTCAAAGTCTTTTGCATGCTGTTTGTGTTGTCCAAGCCCCCTACAGTTCTGTACGATCTCTTCTTGTGGCAACACATGCCAAGGCTACCTCTCTCATTTCTTTTCTGAACTTGCTCACCTGTACTGGTAACTGCAGTGGTATGCTGGCTGCTGTGACTACTATCCCAGCCAGCCCCTGTGTCTCACTGCCAAGGTCACTGCAGCAGGTGCTGGCTGTCCTGTGTTCATGTGTATTACGTACCTACTCCTCATCAAACTGTCACTGCCTAGTGGAACTTCAAGCCTCTCTGCCTTTGGACTATCCCATACTGAGACACCATTTGGTTTAATTGTCCATGAGGAATAGGCTGATTACCATACTCCATCTCTTCCTGATCTTCTGTCACTTTACAATGTTCTATTGCCTTTCACATATATTATACCAGTGTCCCCAATCATGTGTAAGCTGAACCGGCCTCAGTACTTGTTGCCATGTCTGTATGTTTTGCTGGCTGCTGCCACTACATGTAAGCATTCCACCCATTGCAGAAGCCTCACATACCACTTGTAACTGTTGATAGGTGCAGCTACCAATTCCCAATGGATATAGAATGGCAACATTAATTCTATGCCCCTGGTGAATGATTCGATGGCTCTATCAGAGTCAGGGTATGTTATTTGCTTCCACCAAACTTTGTAAAATTCCTTCATGGTCCCATGATCTGCTTGACATTTGCTACTACTCCAGAAATCCAGTAGCAACACTCTTTGAAATTCTGCAGAACAAAATTCTTTTAAAAACTTACCCTTGAATTCTGATAGATCTGTACAAGTACTGTACACCTTGTAAGACCATTTAACTGTGTCCCCTTGTAAATATCCTACCACAAAAGAAAACTTGTTCTTGCTCTGACCAGGACACTGGTAATCACACATACAGAACTTCCTGTATGAACAATTTCAGGTGCACATTTCCATATGAATCAAAGTGATTAAGTTTCCTACAGTAAATGAAGGCTGCTTCTGATGACGTACCAATTGATGATGGGCAATGTGTTCTCTTTAAAATGAGTCACACTTTGCTCACTTGATGGCCATTCATCTTGGTCATATGCCCCTTAAAATTATTACTCTTATGTTATCACTTATGGTAGTTACATCATTATTAATTTTAGCTTTGCACCCCGGTTGCTTTAACTCTATCACTGCTGTGAAGGTGCAATAATCAGCCTCAATCACTTCTATAATTTTTGGGATTTTGGCTACTGTTTCTTTGTTGCATTTATTTCAGTTATCACATATTGCAACAATAACAGAATCTACCTTGGCAATAAACTTTTTTAATCATTTATCCACCTGCTTTTGTGCATACTGTTCACCAAGGTCCTGCTTTACTTCCATGTTCAGTTTCATCCTTTGTGCAGACACATCAAAATTTACTATTTGCACGCTGTTATTTATTTGAGTTATTGCACTTTGCACATTAGAATGACTCTAGCTATTTCTGTGGATAGTTCCATTTTGAGATCCCTTAACACTGAAATTAGTGACTAAAGCAAGACATTTTTCCAATTGGTCACTACTTCGGGAGCCAATTGCTTCTCCATTTCATCTGTTATTACTTGAGTGTCATCAGTGACAGCCAGCACTGAACTAATCAAACAACACACTTGTCGAATACGTATCTGGAATAAGAAGTTCTGTGATACTTAATTCTCTCTTAATAGTAACCATATCAATTATCTCATCATCCTGTACATTTTTATCTTCTGGGTCTTTATTTTGGTCTGACAATTTGGTTTCAAGAGTTATTAATGTGCCCAACAGCTAGTAAAGAATATGAGAGCATGCTTTTATTGCAACTAATACCATGGAGTTTTCTGCTGTGCTGCCTGCAATGCCTCTGTGGGTGTGTCAAACCGTCTGCTCGGCTGCGAGGACCCTTGCTACTAGCTCCATCAAGAATCAGGATTTCTGCTCCCTGGCAGCCATGAGACTGACCACAGATACACTTTTATGACTGACCTTCGATCTTACCTGTGCCTGTTATTCAGATACTTCAGATAGAGGAAAATGTAATTGTGATGGGGGGTCTGAAATTTAGGAGAAGAGGTGGGGAATGAAAATTAGTTGGCCAATATGGACTGTGTGAAAGGAATGAAAGAGGAAGCCATCTGGTAAAATTGTGCACAGAGCGTAATTTAATCATTGCTAACACTTGGTTTAAGAATCATGAAAGAAGACTATATACCCGGAAGAAACCTGAATACAATGGAAGATTTCAAATAGATTATATAATGGTTACAGAGAGAGTCTGGAACCCAATTTTAAGCTGTATGACATTTCCAGGGGTAGATGTGGACTGTGACTACACTTTTTGGTTGTGAACTGCAGATTCAAACAGAAGAAATTGAAAAAGGTAGTAAATTAAGGATATGGGACCTAGATAATTTGTTGAGAGTTTCAGAGGAAACATTATGCAACAATTGACTGAAACATGGGAAAGGAATACAATAGGAGATGACTGGGTAACTTTGGTACATGAAACAGTGAAGGCACCAGAGGATAAAATAGGTATAAAGAAAATACCTACCAGAAATGCTTTGATATCACAGGAGATACTGAATTTAACTGACAAAAGGAGAAAAATAAATAGACACTAAATGAGCCCTGATGTGAAATGTATGATAGTCTATAACGTCTCTAGTATTTGCACTCTTGAGACCTTGAAATTACTTATTGCTTGTAGCGAGAAGTAAGGCGACAGTAAACCAACCTTTGCTTTGGGTTCTGGTATCATTATTCTCTGTACTAAAATTTAAAACAGCACCAACAGATACAGATAAACCAGATAGAACATTTTGTGCACCACATGGCTTGGCAGAAATATTAATGTTATCCATAGATTTGTAGATGGTAGATGCAGGACACCTTCTACTCATTCTGTAGTGTGACATCTACTTGGCTCCATTCAATGCAGTTGCCTGTGCAGCAACACAACCAAGACTGATATAGCAGTAGATTTTGCACAGTATTAGAGACATTGTAGTCTATTCTGTTTAGCAAAAGTGACAAAAAGCAGATTTCAGAGTACCTGATGGCTCAACACAAAAGTTTTGTCTAAAGTACAGATAGTGTTGAGGATCAGTGGACAAAGTTCAAAACCATGGTAAAATATGTATTAGATGAGTATGTGCCAAGCAAGATCGTAAGAGATGGAAAAGAGCCACTGTGATACAACAACTGAGTTAGAAAACTGCTGCGGAAGCAAAGGGAACTACACAGCAAACATAAACATAGCCAAAGCCTTGCATACAAACAAAAATTACACGAAGTGAAATGTAGTGTGAGGAGGGCTATGCGAGAGGCGTTCAATGAATTTGAAAGTAAAGTTCTATGTACTAACTTGGCAGAAAATACTAAGAAATTTTGGTCTTATGTCAAAGCGGTAGGTGGATCAAAACAAAATGTCCAGACACTCTGTGACCAAAAGGGTACTGAAACAGAGGATGACAGAATAAAGCCCGAAATACTAAATGTCTTTTCCCAAAGCTGTTTCACAGAGGAAGACTGCACTGTAGTTCCTTCTCTAGATTGTCGCACAGATGACAAAATGGTAGATATCGAAATAGACGACAGAGGGATAGAGAAACAATTAAAATCACTCAAAAGAGGAAAGGCCGCTGGACCTGATGGGATACCAGTTCTATTTTACACAGAGTATGCAAAGGAACTTGCCCCCCTTCTTGCAATGGTGTACCATAGGTCTCTAGAAGAGTGTAGCGTTCCAAAGGATTGGAAAAGGGCACACGTCATCCCCGTTTTCAAGAAGGGACATCGAACAGATGTGCAGAACTATAGACCTATATCTCTAACGTCAATCAGTTGTAGAATTTTGGAACACATATTATGTTCGAGTATAATGGCTTTTCTGGAGACTAGAAATCCACTCTGTAGGAATCAGCATGGGTTTTGAAAAAGACGACCATGTGACACCAAGCTAGCACTATTCGTCCACGAGACTCAGAGGGCCACAGACACGGGTTCCCAGGTAGATGCCATGTTTCTTGACTTCTGCAAGGCGTTCGATACAGTTCCCCACAGTCGTTTAATGAACAAAGTAAGAGCATATGGACTATCAGACCAATTGTGAGATTGGATTGAAGAGTTCCTAGATAACAGAACTCAGCATGTCATTCTCAATGGAGAGAAGTCTTCCGAAGTAAGAGTGATTTCAGGTGTGCCACAGGGAAGTGTCGTAGGACCGTTGCTATTCACAATATACATAAATGACCTTGTGGATGACATCGGAAATTCACTGAGGCTTTTTTCGGATGTTGCTGTGGTATATCGAGAGGTTGTAACAATGGAAAATTGTACTGAAATTCAGGAGGATCTGCAGCGAATTGATGCATGGTGCAGGGAATGGCAATTGAATGTCAATGTAGACAAGTGTAATGTGCTGTGAATACATAGAAAGAAAGATCCGTTATCATTTAGCTACAATATGGCAGGTCAGCTACTGGAAGCAGTTAATTCCATAAATTATCTGTGAATACGCATTAGGAGTGATTTAAAATGGAATGGTCATATAAAGTTGATCGTTGGTAAAGCAGATGCCAGACTGAGATTCATTAGAAGAATCCTAAGGAAATGCAATCTGAAAACAAAGGAAGTGGGTTACAGTACGCTTGTTTGCCCACTGCTTGAATACTGCTCAGCAGTGTGGGATCCATACCAGATAGGGTTGATAGAAGAGACAGAGAAGATCCAACAGAGAGTAGCGCGCTTCGTTACAGGATCATTTAGTAATTACGAAAGCGTTTACGGAGATGATAGATAAACTCCAGTGGAAGACTCTGCAGTAGAGACGCTCAGTAGCTTGGTACGGGCCTTTGTTGAAGTTTCAAGAACGTACCTTCACTGAGGAGTCAAGCAGTATATTGCTCCCTCCTACGTATATCTCGTGAAGAGGCCATGAGGATAAAATCAGAGAGATTAGAGCCCACACAGAGGGATACCGACAATCCTTCTTTCCACGAACAATATGAGACTGGAATAGAAGGGAGAACCGATAGAGGTACTCAAGGTACCCTCCGCCACACACCGTCAGGTGGCTTGCGGAGTATGGATGTAGATGTAGATGTCAGTGAGGTGTTTAACAAGGTCATCAGCAAATCATACACTCCTGGAAATTGAAATAAGAACACCGTGAATTCATTGTCCCAGGAAGGGGAAACTTTATTGACACATTCCTGGCGTCAGATACACCACATGATCACACTGACAGAACCACAGGCACATAGACACAGGCAACAGAGCATGCACAATGTCGGCACTAGTACAGTGTATATCCACCTTTCGCAGCAATGCAGGCTGCTATTCTCCCATGGAGACGATCGTAGAGATGCTGGATGTAGTCCTGTGGAACGGCTTGCCATGCCATTTCCACCTGGCGCCTCAGTTGGACCAGCGTTCGTGCTGGACGTGCAGACCGCGTGAGACGACGCTTCATCCAGTCCCAAACATGCTCATTGGGGGACAGATCCGGAGATCTTGCTGGCCAGGGTAGTTGACTTACACCTTCTAGAGCACGTTGGGTGGCACGGGATACATGCGGACGTGCATTGTCCTGTTGGAACAGCAAGTTCGGTCTAGGAATGGTAGAACGATGGGTTCGATTACGGTTTGGATGTACCGTGCACTATTCAGTGTCCCCTCGACGATCACCAGTGGTGTACGGCCAGTGTAGGAGATCGCTCCCCACACCATGATGCCGGGTGTTGGCCCTGTGTGCCTCGGTCGTATACGGTCCTGATTGTGGCGCTCACCTGCACGGCGCCAAACACGCATACGACCATCATTGGCACCAAGGCAGAAGCGACTCTCATCGCTGAAGACGACACGTCTCCATTCGTCCCTCCATTCACGCCTGTTGCGACACCACTGGAGGCGGGCTGCACGATGTTGGGGCGTGAGCAGAAGACGGCCTAACGGTGTGCGGGACCGTAGCCCAGCATCATGGAGACGGTTGCGAATGGTCCTCGCCGATACCCCAGGAGCAACAGTGTCCCTAATTTGCTGGGAAGTGGCGGTGCGGTCCCCTACGGCACTGCGTAGGATCCTACGGTCTTGGCGTGCATCCGTGCGTCGCTGCGGTCCGGTCCCAGGTCGACGGGCACGTGCACCTTCCGCCGACCACTGGCGACAACATCGATGTACTGTGGAGACCTCACGCCCCACGTGTTGAGCAATTCGGCGGTACGTCCACCCGGCCTCCCGCATGCCCACTATACGCCCTCGCTCAAAGTCCGTCAACTGCACATACGGTTCACGTCCACGCTGTTGCGGCATGCTACCAGTGTTAAAGACTGCGATGGAGCTCCGTATGCCACGGCAAACTGGCTGACACTGACGGCGGCGGTGCACAAATGCTGCGCAGCTAGCGCCATTCGACGGCCAACACCGCGGTTCCTGGTGTGTCCGCTGTGCCGTGCGTGTGATCATTGCTTGTACAGCCCTCTCGCAGTGTCCGGAGCAAGTATGGTGGGTCTGACACACCGGTGTCAATGTGTTCTTTTTTCCATTTCCAGGAGTGTATTATACATTCAGTACGTCTACTGTTTTGAGAATATGTAACAAAATGAAAACTAATGATGATGAAACTGTATTTGTTTAGTATAAAGGAGCTGGTTGTTGTGAATGGTGATCTTGCATTGTATTATCATAAATAAACCTTATTGTGTATAAAGGAAACTCTCTTCTTTCTTGGCTCCATGAGGAGCTATTACATAACCTTTCTTTGCCAGCTCTGCTTATCACAAGGCTGCCTCTTATTCCTTCAGTCCCACAGGGATGCGTGCTGCTAAAGCGACTACAGCTTGCATCAGGGATAAGCCTCTTGCCAACGTAGAAAATTTTTCTAAGTCTAACGTCAGTTGCATCAGCCAAGGTTGCCAAGCATACATTGAGAACCAGGGGCTCAAGGAGGCAACAGTATAAAAATCCCAGTGATACTGACTGCTCCGTCAGTCTTGGTCACAGTGCTGCACAGGGAACTGCATTAACATTTCTGCCAAGCCACGTGGTGCACAAAATATTCTATCTGGTCCATCTGTATTTGTTGGTGCTGTTTTAAATTTTGGTATACAAAATAATGATAATAGAACCCAAGGCAGTGGTTGGTTTATTGTCACGTTGATTCATGCTACAAACATTAAGTCAATTCAAGGTCTTGAGAGTGTTCTAAAAAATGAGCTGCCAGTAAGTCCAAAATGGCTAAGTATGAATGGCTAAAAACAAATTTAAGTATATAGAAGCATATATACAGGGTAGTCCATTGATAGTGACCGGGACAAATATCTCACAAAATAAGCATCAAACGAAAAAACTACAAAGAACAAAACTCATCTAGCTTGAAGGGGGAAACCAGATGGTGCTACGGTTGGCCCACTAGATGGTGCTGCCATAGGTCAAATGGATATCAACTGCGTTTTTTAAATAGGAACCCCCATTTTTTATTACATATTCATGTAGTATGTAAAGAAATATGAATGTTTTAGTTGGGCCACTTTTTTTGCTTTATGATATATGGCAATGTAATAGTCACAAACGTATAAGTACATGGTGTCACGTAACATTCCACCAGTGCAGACGGTATTTGCTTCATGATACATTACCCGTGTAAAAATGGACCATTTACCAATTGTGGAAAAGGTCGATATCGTGTTTATGTATGGCTATTGTGATAAAAATGCCCAAATGGAGAGTGCTATGTATGCTGCTTGGTATCCTGGACGACATCATCCAAGTGTCTGGACCGTTCACAGGATAGTTACATCATTTAAGGAAACAGGAAGTCTCCAGCCACATGTTAAACATCAACCATGATCTGCAATGAATTATGATGCCCAAGTAGGTGTTTTAGCTGCTGTTGAGGCTAATCCGCACATCAGTAGCAGAAAAATTGCACGAGAATCGGGAATCTCAAAAACGTCGGTGTTGAGAATGCTATATCAGCATCGGTTGCACCCGTACCATATTTCTATGCACCAGGGATTGCATGGTGATGACTTTGAACATCATGTACAGTTCTGCCATTGTGCACAAGAGAAATTATGGGACAATGACAGATTTTTTGCACGCGTTCTATTTAGCGACGAAGTGTCATTCATCAACAGCGGTAACGTAAACCAGCATAATATGCACTATTGGGCAACGGAAAATCCACGATGGCTGTGACAAGTGGAACATCAGTGACCTTGGCAGGTTAATGTATGGTGCGGCATTATGGGAGGAAGGATAATTGGCCCCCATTTTATCAATGGCAATCTAAATGGTTCACTCTATGCTGATTTCCTACATAATGTTCTACTGATGTTACTACAAGATGTTTCACTGCATGACAGAATGGCGATGTACTTCCAACATGATGTATGTCCGGCACATAGCTCGCGTGTGGTTGAAGTGGTATTGAATAGCATATTTCATGACAGGTGGATGGTCGTCGAAGCACCATACCATGGCCCGCATGTTCACCGGATCTGACATCTCCGGATTTATTTATGTGGGGAAAGTTGAAGGATATTTGCTATCATAATCCACCGACAATGCCTGACAACATGTGTCAGCACATTGTCAGCTCATGCGTGAACATTATGGAAAGCGAACTACTTGCTGTTGTGAGGAATGTCGTTACACTTGTTGCCAAATACATTGAGGTTGACGGACATCATTTTGAGTGTTTATTGCATTAATGTGGTATTTACAGGTAATCACGCTGTAACAGCATGCATTCTCAGAAATGATAAGCTCACAAAGGTATATGTATCACATTGGAACAACCGAAATAAAATGTTCAAATGTACCTACGTTCTGTATTTTAATTTAAAAAACCTATCTGTTCCCAACTGTTCATCTAAAATTGTGAGCCATATGTTTGTGACTATTGCAGTGCCATCTATCACAAAGCAAAAAAATTCGTCCAACTAAAACATTCATATTTCTTTACGTACTACATGAATATGTAATAAAAAATGGGGGTTCCTATGTTTAAAAAATGCAGTTGATATCCATTTGACCTATGGCAGCGGCATCTAGTGGGCCAACCATAGCGCCATCTGGTTTCCCCCTTCAAGCTAGACAAGTTTTGTTCTTTGTAGTTTTTTCGTTTGATGCTTATTTTGTGAGATATTTGGCCCCGGTCATGATCAATGGACCACCCTGTATAACTAAGGGAAAGATATAGACTGCCTACAGGAAAATAAAAGACGTGTTTGGAGAAAATAAAAGCAGCTGAATGAATATCAAGAGCTCAGATCTACAACCAGTAATAAGCAAAGAAAAGAAAGCTGACACATGGAAGGAGTATATAGTGGGGCTATACAAAGGAAATGAACCAGAAGGCAATATGACAGAAAGGGAAGAGTGTGTAGATGATGAGAGGGAAGAAATGACACTGTGAGAAGAATCTGATAGAGCTATGAAAGACCTAACTCAAGACAATGCCCCTGGAGTAGACAACATTCCCTCAAAACTATTGATATCCTTGGAAGAGCCAGCCATAACAAAATTATTTACCTGGTGTGCAGGTTGTATGAGACAGTCAAAATATCTTCTGACGTCTAGGAGAATGATATAATACCAATTTCAAAGAAAGCAGGTGCTGATAGGTGTGAAGTTACCAAACCATCGGTTTAATAAGTCATGGTTTGCAAAATAATAATATGAAATATTTGCAGAAGAATGGGAAGATCAATTAGGGTTCCAGAGAGATGCAAGGACATTTGAGGTAATACTAACTGTATGACTTATTTTGGAAGATAGGTTAATGAAAGGAAAACATGCATTTATAGCTTTTGTAGATCTGGAGAAACCACTTGACAATTTGAACTAGAATACAGACTTCAAAATTCTGAAGGTATCAGGGTAAAATACAGAGAGTGAAAGGAGATATACAACTTGTACAGTAACGATACAGCAGTTATAAGAGTCGAGGGACATGAAAGGTGAGTAGTTGTTGAGGAGGGAGTGAGACGATGTTGTAGCCTTTCCTGGATGTTATTCAATCAGTACAATGGCCAAACAGTAAAGGAAACCAAAGAAAAATTTCAAAAAAAAAAAAAAAAAAAAAAAAAAATTAAAGCTCAGGGCGGAGAAATAAAAACCTTGAAGTTTGCTAATAACATTGTAATTCTGCCTGATACAGCAAAGGACTTGGAAGGGCAGTTGAATGGAATTGATAGTGTCCTGAAAGCAGGACATAAGATGAGCATTAACAAAAGCAAAACAAGGGTAGGGGGATGTGGTTGAATTAAATTAGAAATGCTGAGGGAATTAGATTAAGAAACAAGACATGAAAAGTAGTGGATGATTTTTGCTATCTGGGCAGCAAAATAACTGAAAATTGTCAAAGTAGAGAAATATAACATGTAGACTGGCAATGACAAGAAAAGCATTCCTGAAGAACAGAAATTTGTTAAAATTGAATATAGAATAAAGTGTTTGGAAATGTTTTCTGAAAGTATTTTTTTGCAGTGTAGCTGTGTCCAAAAGTAAGACATGGATGGTAAACAGTTCAGACAAGAAGAGATTAGAAGGTTTTGAAGAGTGATGCTACAGAAGAATGCTCAAAATTAAATGGTGTAATAAATCAGGATCTTACAGAATTTTTGCTCGTTTAATGAAATATGCAGTACAATCTAAATTCACCCAGATTTATATTCATTTTCATTTGTAAATCATATTATCAGTAACAGTGGATGTTCACAGAGTTTCCAGTTATTGGGTACAATTTTGCCATAAATATATATATTTTTGTTTATGTACTGTAATGATATATTCACATACTATGAAGATTAGTTTACAAATAATTTCCTGAAAATGCTCGATAAACAAAACCTAACTGAACTTAAAAATGGAAACAAACAGTTTCAACCACAAAAACATTTAGTTCAATGGTAACCAGCTTTCATCAGTTTTTGATTATCCTCAGGTCCTCATACCATGGTAGCAAGCGGTGGGAGTGAATGGAATGCATGTTGTAACTGCACGAACATCAGCTCCCAATTCATTCACTACCACTGCCTGTCATCATGGTATGAGAGTCTGAGGATGGTCAAAAACTGGCCAAAACTGGTTACCACCAAAATAAATCTTTTTGTTATGAGAAAAAGAACCACCACAGCTGTATCTTCAGTATGTCTTTATTCTATCACACAACAAGTTTTGGCAGCACATTATTGCCATCCTTGCTCCACCACTGCCAAAACAGTATTTTATGTCCTTGGCCCATTTACTGAATCTACAGTCAACACTGTATTGTCTCCAATGCCTTGGAGACGACACACTGTTGAGTACAGATTCCTGATGAAAGCTAGCCCATGTGTGATAGTAAAAAGGATCCCATAGTTAATGCACCAAGGAAATCAAATTTTCTTTCAGCAGTGGTGGTGGCTGAAGATGGCAGTAATGTGCCACCAAAACTGGTAATGTGATAAAATAAAGACGTTCTCAAGATACAGCTGTGGTGGTACTTTCTCTCATACACTATGTGATCAAAAGTATCCAGACACGTGGCTGAAAATGATTTACAAGTTCATGGCATCCTGCATCGGTAATTATGGAATTCAGTATGGTGTTGGCCCACCCTTAGCCTTGATGACAGCTTCCACACTCACAGGCATATGTTCAGTCAGGTGCTGGAAGGTTTCTTGGGGAATGGCAGCCCATTCTTCATGGAGTGCTCCACTGAGGAGAAGTATCGATGATGGTCGATAAGGCCTGGCATGGAGTTGCCATTCCAAAACATCCCAAAGGTGTTCTATATGATTCCGGTCAGGACTCTGTTCAGGCCACTCCATTACAGGGTTGTTATTGTCATGTAGCCCACTCTGCCACAGGTTGTGCTTAGATTAGATTAGATTTACTTTCATTCCAATTGATCCGTAGTGAGGAGGTCCTCCAGGATGTGGAACAAGCCAGAAAAACAACAATACACGACAAATATTTACAACTAAAACAAGTAAGCTAATGTACCATTCCACAGGTCCCAAGTGGAATGATCGTCATTTTTTAATGAACACTAAGAGTCATTTTACAAATACTAATGCACTGAATTTAAAATAAAAAAGTTTTTTATTTATTTATAAGGTAATAAACATGTAATACAACTACTGTAATACTTATTTACAATGAACACATTACTGCACTGAAATGATGCAGAAGTTAGATTATACTGACACACACACACACAACACACACACACACACACACACACACACACACACACACACACACATTTTCAATGAACACATTACTGCACTGAAATTGTGCAGAAGTTATGTTGTACTTATATACAAATCAGTTGGTTTTACTATGAAATTCATCAATGGAGTAGAAGGAGTTGGCCACCAATAAATCCTTTAGGCTTCTCTTAAACTGAATTTCATTGGTTGTTAAGCTTTTTATGGCTGCTGGCAAGTTATTGAAAATGTGTGTTCCTGAATAATGCACACCTTTTTGTACAAGACTAAGTGACTTTCAATCCTTGTGAAGATTATTCTTATTTCTAGTATTGATTCCATGAATTGAGCTGTTGGTTTGAAAAAGTGATATATTTTTAATGACAAATTTCATTAAGGAATAAATGTATTGGGAAGCAGTAGTTAGTATCCTTAGCTCCCTAAACAGGCTTCTGCAGGATGTTCTTGAGTTCACACCACATATAACTCTTACTGCACATTTTTGTGCCCAGAAAACTTTAGCTTGGCTTGATGAATTACCCCAAAAAATAATCCCAGATGACATTATGGAATGAAAGTAAGCATAGTATGCCAGCTTTTTCATTTTTATATCCCCTACATCTGACAAAATTCGCATTGCAAACAGAGATTTGTGAAGACACTTCAGCAGTTCTGTGGTGTGCTCCTCCCAGTTGAATTTATTATCAAGCTGTAATCCCAAGAATTTAATACTGTCCACTTCTTCTATCTTCTTGTCATCATATGTTAGACATATACTCTTGGGACATCCCTTACAAGTTCTGAACTGCATGTAGTGTGTTTTTTCAAAGTTTAGTGACAAAGAATTGGCTAGGAACCAGTGACTAATGTCCACAAATATTTTATTGGCTGATCTTTCTAAGACTACACTTGATTTGCTATTTATTGCAATGTTTGTATCATTGGCAAACAAAACAAACTTGGCATCTGGTAATGTTACTGATGAAAGGTCATTGATATACACAAGAAAAAGTAAGGGGCCCAAAATGGAACCTTGTGGGACCCCACATGTAATTAGTTCCCAGTTGGATGATGCCTGATAGCTTGACACATGTCTCTCTCCTAATAACACCCTTTGTTTCCTGCCAGAGATATAAGATTTGAACCATTTTGCAGCATTTCCCGTTACACTATAATATTCTAGTTTACTTAAAAGGATATTGCGATTTACACAGTCAAATGCCTTTGACAGATCACAAAATATACCAGTTGCCTGCAATTTTTTGTCTAATGAATTAAGCACATTTTCACTGTAAGTGTAGATAGCCCTCTCAATATCAGAACCTTTTAGAAATCCAAACTGTGACTTTGACAGTATGTTATTTGAGATAAGATGGTTATAAAGATGACTGTGCATTACTTTTTCGAAAATTTTTGAGAATGCTGGCAACAGTGAAATTGGACGGAATTGTGATGCTATTTCTTTATCTCGCTTCTTAAACATTGGCTTAACTTCAGCATATTTCAGCCACTCAGGAAATATTCCACTGATAAACGACTGGTTACACAGATAGCTTAATATGTTACTTAGCTCAGAGTCACATACTTTAATTAACTTTGTTGATATTTCATCATACCCACTAGATGTTTTTGATTTTAAAGATTTTATGATGGACATTATTTTTGTTGGGGTAGGGAGGGTCAAATTCATATTAAGGAAGTTACTTGAAATGTCTGGTCTAAAATAATCCATAGCAGCATCTACCGAACCTGACAACCCCATCTTTTCAGTAACAGTTATAAAATGTTTGTTAAAAAGTTCTGCAACACTATACACATCTGTCACCAATGTATCATTTACTCTTAATGCTATTTGTTCCTCTTCATGTCTGGTTCTACCGGTCTCCTCCTTCACTATATCCCATATTGTCTTTATTTTGTTATCTGATATGACTATATTTTCCTTGTAATATATTTGCTTTGACATCCGTATTACAGTCCTTAATATTTTGCAGTATTTCTTATAATGTGCTATAGCATCAACATTGGAAATGTTTCGGATTGACAGATACAGTTTTCTTTTTGTTTTACAAGATACCCCTATTCCTCGAGTAATCCATGGCTTCTTTGTAGACTTTGCTCTAATCTTGGTAAGTTTTGGGGGAAAGCAGTGTTCGAATAAGGTAAGCACTTTATTAGCAAAAATGTTATATTTTTCATTCATGCCATGAGCACTGTAAACATCAGTCCAGTGAATGTCTCTGAGGAGTGTCCTAAAATAATCAATTTTTGGCTTACTGATTACCCTCTTGAGCTCAGATTTAACAGATTTTATATCCTGTTCAGTATTAACATTTAACAGAAGGAACTGCATGTCATGGTCTGAGATGCCATTGACTATTGGTTTTGTAATATAATTTTGTTCATTGGACTTTTCTGTAACGATATTATCAATGGCTGTTTGTGAGCAAGTGGCTATCCTAGTGGGGAACTTTACAGTGGGAATTAAGTTGAATGATAGTGTTACTAACTCAAATAAGTTCTTATTGGGAGAGTCTTTACGGAAATCTACATTGAAATCACCAGCAACCACTATTTCTTTGTTTTTGGTTGTTAAATGGGCCAGTACAGCTTCAAGGTGGTTTACAAACAGATTAAAGCTACCTGCAGGTGCTCGATATACACTTAATATTATGAAGGATTTTTTGTGAAATTCTAATTCTGTTGCACATGCTTCCATATGCTGTTCTAGGCAAAATTTATGAATGTCTATGTTCTTAGATTCATGACAGTTCCTGATGAATGTGGCAACTCCTCCTTTCTCCATTTCTGATCTACAAAAGTTAGATGCTAACCTAAACCCTGTAACACTTAAAAGGTCTATACCAGTGGTCACATGATGTTCAGAGAGGCAGATTATGTCAGCTGGGTTTGAAGACTCTAATTCATCTATGCAGATAGTTAATTCATTAATTTTATTTCTCAGTCCTCGAATATTTTGATGCAATAAAGATAGCTGACATTTCACATTGACTGAGTTAAAATTGGGTGGAGTTAAAATATCTGCTGACAGTTGAAAATTCTTAACCAATGGCTGTTTATGCTGATTTAATAAGCTGGAATTATGTTTTTTGATTTCTTTCTCAAACTGAAGGTTTGTCTCAGTTCTAACCTCTCTTAAAATTTGCTTTCTTTCTGTCCTCCCTACCCTAAAAAAGGGTCTTTTCTGAATCCTATAACCACTGGTATTTTACCACTCATAACAGTGCCTCCCCCCTTTAACTTTCCTGCTATTTCCCCAGTCAATTTACCCTTCCCCTTCCTGTTGAGGTGAAGGCCATGCCTAGTATAATTCCACCTACTGAGAGAATCAACATGAACCACATCAATGTGTGACCCCGCACCCGACATGAGCAGCCGTTCCAGCTCCAAATTAACTCTCTTGACAGAGGAGTTCAAATGAGGTCAGTCATGGCGCCCAAGAACAGATACAAACTCAACACTAGTATGCTTTGATGCTGCTGCAATCTCCGCCAGGTCACACTCTGCACTGTACCCAGGATCTCTGTCAATACTGTTACCTGCCCCACCCACTATAACCACGGTGTCTTCCTTAGTGAAATCTTTGCAAAGTGATCCTAAATCCTCTGTCACCTGCTCCAGACCAGCACTAGGTTTAAAAAAATTGGTGACCTGGTATTCTGATCCTAGTTCATCCTGCATTATGAACAGGAGCACAATCGTGCTGAAAGACGCAATTGTCATCCCTGAATTGCTCTTCAACAATGAGAAGCAAGAAGGTGCTTAAAACATCAATGTAGGTCTATGCTGTGATAGTGCCATACAAAACAACAAGGATTGCAAGCACCCTCCACGAAAAACAAGACCACACCATGAGACCTCTGCCTCCGAATTGTGCTGTTGGCACTACACACGATGGCAGATGACGTTAACCGGGTATTGGCCACGCCCACGCCCTACCATCAGATCACAACATTGTGTACCATGATTTGTCACTCCACATACTGTTTTTACACTGTTCAATTGCTCAATGTTTACACTCCTTACATCAAGCGAGGCATTATTTGGCATTTACTCGCATGATGTGAGGCTTATTAGCAGCTGCTCGATCATGAAATCCAAATTTTCTCACATCCCGTCTAACTGTCATAGTACTTGCAGTGGATCTTGATGCAGTTTGGAATTCCTGTGTGATGATCTGGATAGATGTCTGCCTATTACACATTACAACTCTCTTCAACTCTCAGCGGTCTCTGTCAGTCAACAAACAAGGTCGGCCTGTACGCTTTTGTGCTTTACGTGTCCCTTCATGTTTCCACTTCACTATCGCATTAGACGCAGTGGACATGGGGAAGTTTAGGAGTGTGGAAATGTCACTTACATGTGTATGACATAAGTGACACCCTATCCCCTGACCATATTCAAAGACCGTGAGTTCCACGAAGAGCCCCATTCTACTCTCTCACGATGCCCAATGACTACTGAGGTCGCTGATATGGAGTGCATCTACATCTACAACCATGTGAGTACTCTGATATTCACAATAAAGTGCCTGGCACAGGGTTTTATGAACCACCTTCAAGCTATCTCTCTAATGTTCCACTCCTGAATGTGCAAGCCCTGATTTCTCTTATTTTATTATGATGATCATTTCTCCCTATGTAGTTGGGCGCCAACAGAATGCTGATGCCCTGTTGAAGTCAAGTAAAACTATTATTGTACTTTATAATGCTAACTTACTTATAATAGGAAACATATAACTGTAAAAATGGGGTGCATTATTTTGCAATGTCATGAAGAAAAAGTAGTTTTCTAGTTTCTACATTATGGAATGGGCATTACAGATGGGATCATAGACTTCTTTGGCTGAAAAACTAATAGTTACCTCAATGGAGGGAGACATAAGAAGTATAAACATACATGATGCTCATAATAAAATGCACCAAAGAAACACAGATGTTTGGTTGGAGACTGAAAGGAATTTGACTCATAGACAGACTATGCATAAATGAATGTCAAGAAAGAACCAGATGAGCTTTGCATGAGACGATGGAAGGAAAACTAAATGTATAAAATTTATCAGACTCACCATTATTTTGGGTAAAGCACTTTATGATCGTATTAGAAAAAGTGAAAATAAAGAAGCACATGAAGTGAAGCTGTAGGGGGTGGGACTGGAGGGTGGGGTGGTGGTGGGGGGAGGGGGGGGGGGGGTGTTAGATGTGAGACAATAGGTTTTGATGATTCAGCTGAAGTAAAAGTAAGCAGGAAATCAGATTTAAATTGTTGTGTTGGCAGAAGAGCCAACACCGTGTTACTAGAGGAGGCCGAAATGCACGTGTTTTAGCTCACGCAGGCTGGCATGAGGAGGGAAGGACAATACTGCTGTGAGGTCTGGAACATGATAAGGAATTAGAATTCCGAAAGCAGACGTAATTAGTTTGATACTTAACTTTAATCCATTAATGATGAACGTCGCTCTTGATGGTACATGATTCCCAATATTATCTGTTCAGAACAGTAACTGAATATGGCACCTTGCTAGGTCGTAGCAATGATGTAGCTGAAGGCTATGCTAAACTGTCATCTCAGCAAATGAAGGCATATGTAGACAGTGAACCATCGCCAGCAAAGTTCGTTGTACAACTGGGGCGAGTGCTAGGGAGTCTCTCTAGACTAGACCTGCCATGTGGCGGCGCTTGGTCTGCAATCACTGATAGTGGCAACACGTGGGTCCGACGTATAATAACGGACCGCGGCTGATTTAAAGGCTACCACCTATCAAGTGTGGTGTCTGGCGGTGACACCACATAAATGAATTACTGAGAAGTGTGTTGGAACAAATGGGAGAATTAGGCGCAAAGTTCGGAAACATATAGTCTACAATGAAATACAACACAGATCAGTTAGGTTCAAAACTGGAAAAAAATATAATCAGTTCTGAAGACTAACAATGAACAAATAAACAACTAACTTGCTGAAGCAAATAATTCTTTGAATAGCATAATACACAAAATTAACATCAAACTCAGTCCAAATGTTAAAGAACAAGATTCAGTTGTAGATACTAGTAGTATTCTTGTTGTACAAGAAACTTGAGTTAACGCAGTCCCTCCAAACATTGTGTTACCTCAATTGTTTTTTATTCCAGTCTTTGATCACAATAGAAAGTCCTTCAACGATTACCAGTTTCAGTCAGTAATAACCATCTTCAGATCTGTTCTACACCATGTCCTAATGTGATAAAACATGGTGTAGAACAGATTTGAAGATGGACATCTTCAAAGGACTTTATATTGTGATCAGAGACTGGAAAAAAGACATTTGACAGTACCAGGATCACTGTTTCTCATTCTCAACTAGGTTGCAGCTTGTGAAATTGTCTTACCTGTTGTACAAAGCAGAAAAGCTGTGCTTACACTTGTTGAACTGTTAGGACAACAATTTTCAACATCAGATGTGAAATCATAACAGAACTTTTTACTGAAAAAGTGTGCATCTTTGTACTTTAATTTTATCCAAGAAATTCAATAATAAAATTATATATGTGGGAAGTTTTTGAGCATATGTTAGCTTCAATGATGGGCCAACAAAGTTGCAAACAGCAGTCTGGCGAGATCTCTGTCAAATTAGTGTTGGTAGTTACATGTTTTGGCACAGATTGACAAAAACCTCAGCTCACAGAAAATTCAAATATTTTTTACTGGCAATGTGTTGTGTTTTCTTTGAACAGATTAGTGGTAAAATGGGGGCATGTGATTGAAACAGAAACAGTGCGTTAATTAGATGGAGACCAAGAGACTAATGTTGAGGAATTGCAGCAGTAAATTCCTCTGTAGATCACAAGTACACTCTTTGATACTGGCTTAGCTAACCAAGGGCTGTTATGCTCTTGGCACATTTCTTTAAAAAAATTCATGTCTTCTGCTTCTCACCTCATATCTTTTTGCAATTGTCTCTCAGTATCACTCAATATTCCTCTTTTTATCACTCTAATAATAATGTTGTAGTCACATTGTGGCCAAATAATATCACAGTAACCATGAAATATGCTTCATTGAAAATATGTCTGAGGAATTGAAAGAAGATATAAGATTGATCACTTTTTATGCTGGAAAAACCTTTGAAGATAAATTAATATGATTTATGTTTTTGAAATTATTACTATACATGAGTTTTATGATGCTTATGTGAAATTATATTGGAAGTAAAAAAATTCTCAAGCTTCTTTTTGATCATAATTTGCTTTTAATCTGGATTATGCAAACTTTGATATGTTATATTGTATTCCTGCAAGTGTTGAAGGCAACTGTAAATGAAATGTGAATATTTTGGGAAACTTACATGCATTTAGAAAACAAATTTGGAGTTTTACATAAGGGGAAGTCAAACTGAAAAAAAAATAGTGTTCATTGTGATTATAGTTAACTGGTTCTAGCAAACAAAAGCATCTAGTGTCTTGGTGCATGAAAAAAATGTTCAAGAAAATTGATAGTGTAAGATTTTTGCAAGTTATGTCAATTCTGTAGCTGTTGCGATTTTGTGGCGCCAATGGGGTCAAGACCAGTATCGATCTGAGTATTGTCTTTTAACTAAGCTAAACATTATCTTTGTGCAGTTCCGCCATCCAGTTCTCTGAAAGCCTTGCTTGTGTAAAGAGGTGAATAAATGAACTCCTGATAATAAGGTGTTGTTTGGTGTAACTGACCTGAGCATCGACCTCACTGGTGACCCTGAGTTGTAACATCTTCCGTTTTGGCCGTTTTACTGTGTCCGCGGCCTCCGTGTCAGTTATTTTTGCATGTATTACATCAACACTACATTAGATCAATGGCTTCAGCCCAACGCCTATCGCCAGATTTTGTGATCGACATGCATCATGTTGCGGGTGATGTACACCCGCCAGGACTGCAACATGTTGCCTCTCACTCGACGTTTACACCGATTTTGCCGGACGTTTTCGAGCCTGCAACAATAAGTCAGGTTAGGAGTGTGCATGACTCCGGCTATCAGATGCCGTTGTTCCCACCACATGTGCCCTCCCTCATCGACGGTGCAGTTACCTCTTACGGATCTCCGTGCAATGTGGGACCAATGCCGATTTCTGCAAATGCTTCGTTGGATAACCTACCACTGCCACGACAATGATTCGCCACGCCGAAATCCGTGCAGTACCACGCGGATTCCTGCCACGTGGCCGGAACTGCTTTGTTCACAGGTCAACCTTCTCAGCATCCGTACATGCCCGCGCCTGCCTTGGTTAAGCATCAGCACTTCCCGCTTCGATACCTTGGCCTGCAACAGGAACAATAGCTTGTTATCTGTGCCTGACCTCCATCTCCATCCTACTGCTATGCCTCAGTGTTTTGTGCCACATCATTCACATTATCCGCACACCATTTTGAGTGGAGTGACTATGAACATTCACACATTCCATTCGACGTATGACATCATTTTCCACACTGTGCTTCTGGACAGCCCGCACCTCCGCAACCTCCCTGCAACACAGGTGGCCCCAGCTCTGATCGTACGTCGAGCTTTCCATGGACTGGCATACGTGTTCAAACTTTGAACTTTTTCTCACCTGTTGCCCCTGCGCCAGCTCCAGTCGAGCTTCCGCTACTGTTCTCGGCACATCTCGGTGCCTCCACATTGGTCTTCCATGACACGTCAATCCAAACACTCCCACAACATGTTGAACTTCCGCAATTGCAATCGACTCATTACGGTGTCTCACCCACGTCGGCCTTCCGCGTCACAACGGATCGTGTTCAACCACAACGCATCACCTTCACGCTGCCACCCAACCACCTGTCGTCGCCACATACCCTGGAGACACACTCTCCTGGAATACTGCAACAACAGCAGCTCGTTTCAGCCAGTGCCTCGACGAATTTATCTCAACCTGTTCTTCCAAACATTCTACAATGCTTACCGATGCTGCCGCCATTCAATCAAGACAGGGCAACAACTTCGTTCAAAATTGTGGATGAAGTGTTCGACCATTTCAAACTCGACGAATCAACGAGATATCTGTGCTTTATCGCCCACCTGCACGACCAGGAGGACTTGATTGCTGACTTGGTCGATGCCCCGGACTCAGCTACCCAGTACACTCTGACCTGGTCGATGCCCCGGACTCAGCTTCCCGGTACACTCTGGCCCTGGTCAGTGACGATCTGCTTTCTGACACAGCTCTCCTCACCATCTGGTCAGATAAACTACCTCCTCACATCCGCTTTGCTCTGGCTCAGAGGTCTCCTGAACCTGTCGAGCAACGAATGACAATTGCTGACAAACTACATGATGCATCACTGCTCTATTTCGCCAGCCACTGCCTACCTGGCAAGTCTCAGGTTCAGGCTCTTCGTCCCCCAGCCGGACGCGGCTGGGGCCATACTGCACCAACTGTTCTGCTTGCTCCAGGAAGCAGTAAACAAGCAGCTGGGACGTCACTGGCTCCGCCCATGGTCACGCTCCCTCTGGCAACTGAACCTGCTGCAGCCACCGAACCTTGGCCACTGCCTCTGGCAACGAACTTCCCACAGGAAATGCAACCACACTACCCATACTGTTACTTCCACACACGGTTTGGTGAGGCAGCACGGAACTGCAGACCACCCTGCTGCTTCCCAAACGCTAGTCGCAGGTAGGTCCGGGTGCCGCCTCTTGCGCACAACATGACAGGCACCTCCCAGAACTCCATTCTGTCCGGGAACAATCGGATAATTACAGACGACTTTATATTAAAGACATTTCGTCAGGACACTTTTCCTAGTGGACACAGGCAGCAAAGGGATTACAGACACTGCAGCAAGGACAAAGCAAGGTCAGTAAGTGTGCCGAATCTGCTTGTAGTCCCAGCAATCGAACCTCCGTTTGCTTACTTCCCGCTACCCCTCGCAACTGTGCTATCAAGTCTACCATAACGTGTACTGACAGTTCCACAGGATCACACCCCCCCTAACACGGCAGCATTTGACACTAGGCTGGACACAAGTGCGCATGCGCAACGAGCATCACGTGTTCCCGAACTGACAGTTCCTACCCCTCCCCTCGCAGACAGCACCTCAAACTATGCAACTTCGGCTCCTGCGCGCCGCTGTACGACCGCCACTGACAACACAAACAGTGCACTCACGCCTAGCGCTTCGTCCGCGACCGTGCTGCCACAGGACGCGCCCTCGGACAATGGACTCACTAACGGTTCATGAGCTCTACCGAGCTCACCCGACCACGGTGCCACTGCTTTGGGCCGGTGGCCATCTTGTCACGTTGACTCTTGGGACATTTCGCCGCCTTGGCTCCCGTAGGATCCGCCGAGTGGCTCCGAACACCACGACTACGCCTTGCCTGCCCCGCCTGCCACACATTGTAAACAAACCGCCTCCCGTGCCGCCGGCAACATTTCCGTCGTCACCAACGGCACTGTTCACAAGCTGCGCCTCACGCCAGGCCCCCGATCTCCAGTAAACCACGTCGACTGTGTCCCGAGTGCCTCTCCGACCTTAAAAAGCAAATTTCTGAAGTTCTAAGCTCCAGCGTCATTGAATCCTCTGCCAGTAGCTGGTCTACGCCAATTCATATGACACCCAAGAAAGACAGGTCCTGGCGCATGTGCGGAGACTACCGTCGACTAAATGCACGAACAATTATGGACACCTACCCCATACCCAACAATGCCGACTTTACTAGTTCCCTCGCAGGTGCGACAACGTTTTCGGTCATTGATTGCAAACGGGCCTACCACCAGATCCCCATGGCACCTGAAGACATCGAGAAGACAGCAATCACCACCCCAATCGGGTTATTTCAGTTTCGATTCATGCCCTTCGGTCTGAGAGACACATCCCAAGCCTGGCAAGTGCAATTCGACCTAAAGTTCTGCTTTGCATACCTTGATGACATTCTTGTGTTCAGCTCCTCCATCAAGGACAACATTCGACATGTGCAAACTGTTATGTACACTCTCGTGGCAGCAGGCATCGAGTCCAACCAGGACAAATTGCAGCTACATCAAACTGCTGTCACTTTTCTTGGTTTTCGGGTCTTTGCATATGGCATATCACCGCCCCCTGAGAAGGTACAAACAATACTAAACCTACCCACACCTGCGTCATTCTAAGAGCTCCGGCACTTTCTGGGGATGGTTAATTATTATCGCTGACATCTACCTCAGGCTGCGGAGATTCAGGCTCTACTGACAGACACCTTGGCAGGCACCCACACTTCTGGATCTCGGACCATTCCATGGACCCCTGCTACGACTGACTCTTTCACTGCCCTTAAAAGTCTTCTTGCCGAGGCCTGCACCATCGCGCATCCTCATCCCAACGCGCAGCTTTTCATCACAAAAGACGAGAGCGATACTGCCATCGGTGCTGTCCTTAGCCAGACAATCGATGGCCAGACTTCGCCTCTGCAGTTCTTCTCAGACTAGCTCACCAATTCCCAACGGAAATATTCCGCATTTGACAGGGAGTTGCTCGCGGTCTGCGAAGCGATCAAGCATTTTAAGACTGATGTTGCGGAACGCCCTTTCTATGTCTTAACGGACCACAAACCCCTGGCTGCGGCCATTACAAACCCGCCAGAGGAACCGCCTCCTCGCCACTTCAGATACATGGACTTCATATCTCAGTTCACCACCGATGTCAGACACATAAAGGGTGCTGACAATATAGTTGCTGGTTTCCTTTCACGAGTCGACGTCGTTCATTCGCTGTTAGACCTCTCTGAACTGCCTAACTTCCAACCCGCCGACGAGGACGAGGACACACAAGACCTGATTTCAGACTCTACCTCTTCACTACACTTCATCCGCACCACCTTCCCAGGCATTTCTGGTGAGATCTGGTGCGACGACAGTACGGGCACGTTACGCCCCCTCATCCCAACCACGCTCCATCGACCTGTCTTCAACGCATTGCATAATTTAGCCCACCCTGGTGTTTGTGCTCCGGCCGCCTCATTGCGGAGTGCTTTGTGTGGAGAAATGTCATCAAGGACTGCCAGCAATGGGCATGCTCCTGCCTCGCGTGCCAAAGTACACAAGCACACTTCATCCCCCCCCCCCCCCCCCCCCCCCGAGAGCTTTTTCGAGACCTCCTGGGCGTTTCCAGCATACTCATATTGACATTATCGGCCTTCTCCCCCCTCTAACAGCTTTCGTTATGTCCTCTCATCTATTGACCGAACAACTCGCTGGGTGGAGGCTGTCCCCCTCCCAAATATTATGGCAGAAACTGTTGCTCGAGCTTTCGTCGAGTCATGGGTATCGCATTTCGGATGTCCAGCTATCATCACGACTGACAGGAGAGACAATTTGAGTCAGCCCTGTTCAACGAGATTTGTAACATCTGTGGCATCCAGCGCATCCATACCACAGCTTATCACCCACAAAGTAATGGGCTAGTTGAGCACTGGCACTGCACTTTCAAGGCAGCTCTTCGTTGCCATGACTCGTTATGGATGGAGGCCCTTCCCCTTGTGCTACTCAGCATTTGTGCGATCTATAAGAAAGACCTCAAGGGCACAATAGCCAAGTTCATGTATGGCCAGAACATTGTACTCCCTGGCGAAATTGTGAGCCCTTCCGCTTCTTTCCCTTGGTCTGACTTACCTTCCTTCGTGGACCGCATCAGACACCACTTCATCAAGCTCCATATCCCTCTGCCTGCCAGCCACTCCCGCCCTAAGGTTCACGTCCCAAAATCTCTGGACAATTGGGAATATGTCATGCTCCGAGATGACACTGTCCATGCTCCCCTCCAACGTCCATATACCGGCCCGTACCGAGTTCTCCGGCGCTCAGCCAACACCTATGACATCCAGATAAAAGATTCAGCTGTGACAGTCTCTATCAACAGACTTATGCCTGTTCATGAGAAGCCTTCTTCTACCCCCCTTCAGGCCACGACCACGCCACTCACTGTCGTGGCTCATGAGGCTCTGACCACTCCCTCCAGGTAGGACTTACACACTCAATCCAGTGACCTCCAGCTCCATTCATCGAGCTCTCCTCTGAGCTCACTCCCTACTGCGGTCTCTCGCACTCCATCGAGTGACCCCATGCTCCCCACGTCGAGCTTACCTACGATCATGCCCTCGCCGCCGGGCCCTTCGCCGGTCCCTTCGACTGCTCCCCCTTCGCCTGCCTTGCCCTGTTGAGGTTTCTCACACCCACCCATCTAGAACGTGTCCTCGCTCAAGGTGTTTGTGCCTGATCCCCCTGGAATTAATCCACAACATCTCTAAAATACTACATGATGACACACTGTTTGTCATGTGTTTCCCTTCATCTGGTGCTCAGAACACAACCTCCGCCATTCCCTGCCATCTGGTGAAATGTGTTCCCCTCTCGCCCGACGTCGACCTGGACAGGCTTCATTTGTTCGCCACACCCCACCAGAGACATCATCGTCGTCGCTCCATTCCTCCTGCAAACCACCAGCGCATGACCAGCACACCCAGTATGACGCCCGGCGCGCTTCAACGACTTCCAGGTTCAGTGACCGGACCTTCCTTCACGACATCTACCCACACAGCTCCCCGACGATGCTGTTGAGCTGACCGTGGTTCAGCCCCTCAGACCACCCCTGCCGATGCCATAGTCAACCCCCCCCCCCCCCCTGGCTTCTGAACAGTACTCTGTACTGCATACTGCAGGGGGAGGGGGGGGGGTTATGTGGCGCCAATGAGGTTGCCACCAGTATTGATCTGAGTATCGCCTTTGAACTAAGCTAAACATTATATTTGTGCAGTTCCGCCATCCAGTTCTTTGTAAGCCTTGCTTGTGGAAAGAGGTGAATAAATGAACTGCTGATAATAAGGTGTTGTTTGTTGTAACTGAGCCGAGCATCCACCTCAATTTCATTGTCAGAGAAAGGCTTAATGGAGAATGGTGGCATTTTGACCAATGCAAACCAAAGGCTACAATAAGATACATGAAAGATCAGTTATGATGCAAAATACATTTTTTGGTTCAAAACAGATATTGTATTATTATGGATTATGAATTATATAGATTATATTCATAGCAGTTTTTCTATGGGAGGTGTATCAGTATTTATGGAATTCATGAAGTTTAAGAGGTTTATTTTGAGATGAAGTATTATGATATATTATGTGTTTAAGTGATTTATGTTATAACCTTTAATCACCAATAATTGTGTGGATATTCAAACACACTCACTTAGAAACAATAGCTGGTTACATGATAACAACTCAGTATCTCTCATTCGACTGCCGTGCCGTGACATGCGGCCGGCACCGTTCGTAGTTAGGTGGCGCTCCCGTGCTCAGCTGAGTTGCGCCTCTATCGCCGTTTGTAAGTACTGTTATGGCGGCACTGTTAAATGTCGTGGCATTGTCACAACACTTTTCTCACCTTGAAAAAAAAAACACTCACTTCCTTGGAGACATGGACAGTGTGGAGACATCCATGGGCTCTTATGAGGCCCCGAGAAGATCCTGCGGAGAGACACGAGAATATGGTTGAAAATGTCCAGGACAGAAGCTCGTGCGTGGAACGTGCCTCCCGGACGAGATGATGGGTGAAAACTCTGGAGCAGCATCCATAGGTGTCGCGGACCTGGGGGTGTGCTCGAGCGAGATGGGTCCCGGAGAAGGCGGCGTCGCGAATAGGGCCGGTTCTGGCATACTCGGAAGCGGTAGCGACGTCGGCTGGATCAACACGTATGGTAGATCGGCAGCAGCGACAGGACTGGCTTCTCGGGCTGGTGGAGGCGAAGGAAGGGCGGTGGCACCGGCGTGCCCACCACTCGTGGGCGAATCTGGTCGTAATGGCGAACAACCATGCCGTTGTCCGTATGTATTTCACAAAGCCGGCGGCCACGAAGAGCCTTGACCACCCCTGGAATCCATTTAGGGCGAGATCCATACCCTCGTGCCCACACGTCGGGCCCACCGAGTATTTTCCCGCACTGGGGGACACAGCACAAGGCCTGACAGGGTGAAGCAGGTGCAGTAGAGTGCGCGGTTGGCGGCCATGCAAGAGTTCAGCAGGGCTGCGATCACCCAGAGGCGTGAAGCGATAAGAACTCAGAAATTGCAGCAGAGCATCATCTGTGGAAAATCACTAAGGAATTTTTTCATCTGGCTTTTGAAAGTGCAGACAAGGCGCTCGATCTCCCCATTCGATTGCGGATGGAAGGGCGGTGCTGTAACATGATGAATCCCTTGTCCAGTACAAAAATCACGGAAGGCCTACGAAGAGAACTGAGGGCCATTGTCCGTGACGATCGTGGATGGAAGACCTTCTAGCGGAAAGATTTTGGACAAAGCCAGCGTCGTCGCCCCAGTGGTGGGTGGCGGATATCGAACAACAAACGGAAACTTCGAGAAGGCGTCAATGAACAGTAGCCAATAAGTACCGAGGAAGGGGCCGGCAAAGTCAGCGTGCACCCGTTCCCATGGCTGCACTGGATCAGGCCATGGAGAGGGCATTGTACGAGGTGCAGCCAGTTGTTGATCACACTGACCACATGCAGCAACCATGTGGGCGATGTCCGAATCAATACCGGGCCAATAAACGTGCCTGCGGGCCAGGGACTTAGTCCGAGAAATCCCCCAATGGCCTTCATGCAACAGTTTGAGAACATCTTTGTGAAGAGAGACTGGCACCACGACCCGTGGAGATGCGCCATCCGTGGCCAGAAGAACAACACCATCACGAACAGAGAGACGAAGGCACAAGGCATGGTAGTTGTGAAGGGGATCCGATGCCCGGCCCTTGGTCCTGTCCGGCCAACCCCGTTGAACAAAACCGATCACCTGACGCAGGACCAGGTCCCGCGCAGTAGCCGACGCGACCTGCGAACCTGTAAGTGGAAAACCCTCGACCGCACGATGTTCTTCCTCATCAATGTGGAAACAGAGTAGTTCATCACGATCGAAAACCGGGTCAGGGCCCATCGGCAATCGTTACAATGCGTCAGCGTTGGCGCGCAGGGCCGTGGGGCGATAGTGGATCTCATAGTGAAATGAGACAAGTATAAGGCCCAATGTTGCAGGTGGTGAGCTGCCTTATCCGGAAGCGACGCCAATGGGCTGAACAGAGAGACCAGCGGCTTGTGGTCGGTGATGAGGTGAAACTTAGAACCATACAAAAAAACGCTGAACTTTTTTAGAGCATAAATGATAGCGAGCACCTCCTTTTCGATTTGAGAGTAACGCCGTTGCGCATCGTTGAGGGTCTTGGAAGCATAGGCGATGGGTCGTTCCGACCCATCCTCATACCGATGGGCGAGAACAGCCCCTAGGCCATACTGTGACACGTCAGTCGCCAGAACCAAGTCCTGACCCAGACGGAATCAAGACAAGGCGCCGACTGCAAATGAGCCTTCAGGCGGAGAAAAGCCTGCTCACACTCGTCGGACCAACAGAAAGGGACGTTTTTGCGTAACAGCTAATGCAGAGGATGATCTACCGCCGCCGCGGATGGAATGAATTTGTGATAACAAGCAATCTTGCCTAGAAACGCCTGAAGTTCTTTGACTGTAGACGGCTGGGGTAGAGCGTTAATGGCCGCAACGTGCTGATGTAGAGGACGTATACCCTCACGGGACAAGTGGAAACCGAGATACACAATGGAGGGTTGGAAGAACTGTGACTTGTCCAGATTGCACTTCAACCCAGCCGAATGCAAAACCCGAAACAGTGAACGCAAATTGCGAACGTGCTCCTCAGTGGAGGCCCCCGTGACAACAATGTCATCCAGATAGTTTATGCAGCAGGGAACGGAAGCTGTGAGCTGTTCCAAAAACCGCTGAAAAATGGCCGGCGCGCTAGCGACGCCAAATGGTAACCACTGGTACTGATACAACCCACAAGGAGTGTTGATGACGAGAAATTCCTTGGAAGAAGCATCCAACGGCAACTGATGGTACGCCTCCGATAAGTCAAGTTTGGAAAAGAACTGGCCCCCAGCGAGCTTGGTAAATAACTCCTCAGGACGGGGAAGAGAATAAGTGTCAATGAGGCAGACTCCCGTTTGGTTTAGAAACCACCACGATTGGCGATGCCCATTCGCTGGAGGTAACAGGAAGGAGAATCCCTGAAGCTGTTAACCTGTCTATCTCAGCCTTGACAGGTGCACGCAACGCCACCGGAATAGGGCGTGCCCGGAAAAACTTAGGGCGAGCTGTAGGTTTAAGAGTAATGTGGGCTTCAAAATCCTTGGCACGACCCAGACCAGCAGAGAACACGGACGAAAATTCAGAACACAATCCATCCAGCTGTTGATACGGAATATCCTCAGATATGAGGTGCACATCATCATCAATGGAGAACCCGAGCAACTGGAAAGCATCATAACCGAACAGGTTTTCAGTGCCCGCATGATCCACCACATAAAACGTGAGGGGCCTAACAACAGACTTGTAGGCAGTGGAAGCATCAAACTGGCCAATGATAGGAATTTTCTGTTAATTATAAGTTCTCAGATTTCGCGTAACTGGAGACAAGGGAGGGGAGCCCAACTCCAAATATGTGCGAGAATTAATGAGAGTTACTGCAGAGCCAGTGTCCACTTGCATGCGAATGTCTTTATCCAGAACACGAACAGTAACAAACAACTTATTTGTTTGAGAAAGCACACAGTTAACATCCATGTCCGATGCCTCGTCCTCGTCGACAGGAACTTTAGGGGACTGACACACAGAAGCAATGTGGCCTTTTTTCCTACATGAATTACACGTGGCCCAACGTTTTGGACACGCGGCCCTGTCATGCTGTACGAAACAACGTGGACAAGAAGGAAGTGCGGAACGAACCTGCTTCTGTGGTTGCTGTTTTCGCTGCGAGCGTTGCGGCCCAACGCCACATCTTCGTTCTCCTGTGAAACAGGCAAATAGTCCGTGTCGAAAGTTGACTGTATAGCGCCTACATCACACCACGTGTCTATTTGCACGCCAGCAGCGTGAGACACTTCAAAGGATTGAGCGATGCTTAGAACTCGCGACAACGACGGGTTTGGCAGTTGTAGGGCACGTTGCCAAACTTCTTTATCAGGAGCAAGCCGTAGAATAGCATCCCTAACCATTGAATCAGCATAAGACTCATGATGAGTGTCCGTGACAAACTGACATTTCCTACTCAGACCGTGTAGTTCCGCCGCCCAAGCCCGGTAAGATTGATGGGGCTGTTTATGACACTGGTAGAACGCCACGCGGGAGGCAGCGACGTGGGTGTTTTTGCGGTAATAGTTAGACAATAAGTCACACATTTCTTGGAAGGACAGGGAGGCAGGTTCCCACAGAGGGGCTAACTGAGATAGCAGCTGATAGATCCATGGGGAAATCCAAGATAGAAATAACGACTTACACATAGGAGCGTCGACAACGCCAAAAGCCAAGAAGTGTTGCCGCAAACGCTTCTCATAATCCTCCCAGTCTTCAGCGGCCTCGTCGTAAGGAGGGAATGGAGGCGGAGAAGAGGAAGACAGACGATGAGTAAGCGACGTCGACAACGTCTGAATAGCAGCTGTGTTTGTTGTGCCTGAATAGCAGCCGTCAGCTGTGTTTGTTGTTCAATGAGCGCTTGCATAAGCTGTTCCATGTCTGCCCCGTCACGAACACACAAATCCACAACGCAGTGAAAATATCCCATCCTCGTCGCCAAAAAGTGTTATAACCTTTAATCACCAATAATTGCGTGGATATTCAAACACACGCACTTAGAAACAATCGCTGGTTACATGATAACAACTCAGTACCTCTCATTCAACTGCCGTGCCGTGACATGCGACCGGTGCCGTTCATAGCTAGGTGGCGCTCCCGCGCTCAGCCGAGTTGCGGAGCGCCTCTATCGCCGTTTGCGCGTACTGTCGTGGTGGCACTGTTAAATGTCGTGGGACTGTCACAACAATTTATAATGATGTTGTTAGGGTGATGATGCATTAAGATATATTTTTGCTCTGTTCTGTAATTTATTGTATTTTTGTTTATAATCATATACTGTACTTGATTCTGGGGAATAAAGAGTAAGCCATGTACTACCTCCGAAAACAGCTTGTACATCACATGTAAAGTTCAAATGCAGTCCACGAAATACATTCGGACCTCCAATTATGAAAATATCTGCCATTTTGAAGGCATAGCTGTACACAATTAAAAAGTGGTAGGTTGTTTAGTGTTAAAGAAAATGGGGGATCAATTATTGTCTAAAAGAATGTAAGGCATAAATCTAGCTTCCAAATATTACTTATCTTATAAAATGTGAAGACATAAATCTAGCTGACAAATATTACTTATTTTATAAAAAATGTGACAACTTTGACTATTTGTGCCAATTCGTTGCAAAGTAAGGATATTTTTTGTGTTTTTAGGAAGCATTTTTCAGTATGGATAAATTTGCTCCTCTATACTTGACCATTTCTTTATTTGGATAACCTTGTACACATGACCCAAGATTTAGGATATGAATCCTATCTTCAGGTGCTACAAGAAACAAGGAAAACTAAGAGGGCTGCTTCATAAAATTAATGGACATTAAAAGTGCCTATAAAAATGTGAACATCAGGTTATATCTTGATTGTGTACAACAAAGTCATACCAGTCATGTAAAATATTCAGAAGCTGTATCAAGCAGCATTTGAATTCCCATGCAGCTAGGGCACAAAAAGGTTCTCTGAGTCAACAAGTACCACACTGGGTAAGCTGGGCCTAGCCATGTGGCATTTGGGAGGAAATGTGGAGTTGTGGCCATGTTGTTAGCTATGATTTGATTTCTTCAGTGGTCCCTCCTGCCCTCAGTATTAGTTCTGGTGGTGGTCAATCTCTGATATATATATATATCTGTGTACATTGTGTACATCTGCCCTATTTACCCAGTGTCTTACTGGTTGACTCAGAGAACCTTTTCATGCCTCACCCACACAGGATCTCGCACTCTACTTCATAAATTTGTTGGTTCTTTTACATGACTAGAACGACTTTCTCATATGCAACCAATGTATAACTTGATGTTCACATTTTTAAGGGGCCTTTTAATGATAATTAATTTTATGCAGAACCCCTCTTCATTTTCCTTGTTTGTTGTGATGTCTGAACATGTGATATGTCTCCTTAAACCCAGGTTTTTTGTATAATTTTATCCAAATAGAGGTTGAGGCAAATACAACTGGAGTGGATTTAGTTATCATGAACAATTTTAGCAACAGTTATGGATGTCCTGCAAAGAGTACATTATGTTTAGGAAAAGAGTTGTTTCTCACAAGTATGTTACATTACTTATATCTCCATCTCTATTGTCTTAGTACACAACTCTGGTGAGGTTGCAATAATGGCTTAGAAAATAATACAGTTGTTATGTACGGCTATTACAACATTCCCCCTTCTGCCATTTGTAGCTACAGCATCTCATAGCTAAACAAATATTTTCCATGTCCTTGTAAATACAGTGAAAGGAAAAAAATCACTAACACTAATAAGGAATTGTCAAACATAAATGGAAGTTGGTAAGCATGTTTCTACATCTGGAATATGATGTCTATTCAAATTTTGCACCAGATCCACATCAGGTTTGCTTTAAATACATGCTATAATGACTATGAGTATTAGATACCTTTGAAATTGGATGTGGTGAGTTGATGTTATTCAAGAATGCCTTTAGGGTGGTAAAGATGACATTACACTGAATTTGAAAGAGGTTGTGTAATAGGGCTACAAAAATCTGGATGTTCCTTCTGCAATACTGCAGAAATACTTGGCAGGAATGTCGCCACTGTACATGATTGCTGGCAACAGTGGTCATGAGAACGTACGCTCACAAGAAGACTGGGCTCCAGATGGCTTTGTGACACTGTCGAGAGGGAAGACCATTGTGTTTGGTGTATGGCTCTGGTGCATTGTACCGCATCTGCAGCAGCAATCTAAGTGGCAGTAGGTACCACAGTGACACAACAAACTGTTACAAATTGGTTACTTCAAGGATGGCTCTGAGCCAGATGCCCTGTAGCATGCGTTCCACTGACTTGCGACTTCAGTGGTGTCAAGCAAGAGCTCATTGGAGGGCAGTGTGTAGTTCTGTTACATTTTGTGATGAAATCTGCTCCTTCATTGGTGCCAGTGGTGGCCGTGAGTTGGATCGTAGCAGGCCAGTTGTGGGGTAGCAAGCAATTTGTCTGACAGGACCTTGCTTTACGGTTTTGGGTGTGATTTTGTATGAGAGCAGGGGTACTCTCAGTATTGTCCCACATGCCCCGACAGCAAATTTGTATGTCAATCTGGTGATTCAACCTGCTCTGCCGCCATTCATGAATGGCATTCCAGGGGGTGTTTTCCAAGATCATAACATTTAACCACATGCTGCTGTTGTAGCCCAACATGCTATATAGAGTGTTGAAATGTTGTCTTGGCCTGATTAATCACCAGATTTGTCTCCAACTGAGCGATGTGGGACATCATCCACAACCAGCATTAACCATCCCTGCATTGACTGACTGAGTGCAACAGGCATTGAACTCCATAACACAAACTGAGATCTGGCAGCTGTGCACTACAACGCATGTGTGTTTGCTAACATTCAACATTGTGATGGTTACACCATTAACTAATGTACCAGCATTTCACACCTGCAACGGTTTATGTCGCACTTACATTGACCTATGCTCTTGCAATGTTAATCACTTAAATATTTTACATAGACAAATTTATCCTGAAATTTCATTAATCTACATCAATTATTTTTAGGTGTTGCGAGTTTTTTCCTTCACTGTGATTTGTTCATTCCATTCTATCAGAAAAACATTTGTTTTCCATTGCCAAAGTTGGTTAAAATAAAAAAAATATTTTTTTTTCATTTTATAAGAAAGTACTTCTTCCAGCTGTCAATGATCAAGACATTTCAGAAAAAACTAACAAAATTCACTTTGGATAGTTGTAGGTAGGAGGATCACTATGGTGTAGCAATTTCACTACTTCTCAAGTAGTGCCTACCCTAACTGGATAACTTTATTTTTCTGTTTACTAAAGTGTTCTTTGCTCTGACTGTCCTTTCCTTAGATTACAAAAAAACCAACATGAATGTCTCTTACTAAGATTAACTGAAACTGTCATGTTGAAATGCTTCCTTCAATTTTTGTGCATGGTCAAGGAACCCAATAGTAAAACCTAATCATAGTTTATTGTGTGTTGGCACTTTACATATTATGTCTTCACCAGGGTTGTGAGAAATATCACTTGTTAACACCTTTCTAAAATCAATCTTATCAGTCATATATGGTCCTATTCCAAAATGATGTCATTACAATGACTCTAACAATGACTTTACAAATATAATATTGTACGTGGAAACATATTTTCTTCACAAATGCAAAACAGGAATTGCGATGTTTTCCAAATAACTTAGAATAAATACATTATCTAGGCTTACTGGAAAACATTAAGCTGCAAAGCAAAACATGGAAGCCTTTTATAATTCAATCCTAAGTGAATGAAACTAATTTTCCTTGTACTGCTTTTGTGCAGTATTTGTATCTTGTGTAAAATGGGGGATCAAATAAACTCTTACAGTTATTCAGTTATCCTAGAGAAGAAATGAAATTTTTATTTACATGTTTTTTGAAACCTCACTTATGCTATTTGTTAGGCCACAAGTCAGATAAAATGACCCATTTAACTATAAGTTGCAAAAATCTTATCTTTGGTATTAATTCATTTTCTGTGTGTATGTGATGTATATTTTACTGTGTTATCCTTTCATATGTAGCTTATAAGTAATGTATTCTTTTTTTACTTTAGCATCCATTCCAAATGATAGGTGTGTGCAGGAAAACACTCTAGTCCTTCTCCCTAAAAGGTCAAATTATGGCATATTTTTAGATGTCAACATACGGAAACACCCATAAAACTGAATGAAGAGCCAGAGGCAAAATGAGATACATCCCACACAAAAAGAGAAAAAAAACAATAGAATGTAGTGATGAGTATGTAATCATATTATACAGTCTTTCATTTGTATGAAATGTTAAACATGGTTGGTTTGTGGGATTAAAGGGACCAGACTGCTATGGTCATCGGTCCCTGTTAAACATGTGCTGTTAAATTATGAATACCACCAACAGTCTTGAACATAAATAACAGGTACTTCAGAAAGTTATTCTGTGTGGAAACAAAGAGATAAAAACAATTATTTCCATTCTTATAAGTGTTTTACAAAATTGTGCCAAAAAAATGAAATGATTTTCCAGTATGCAACTTTTTGTTTACATTGAAAAAATTATTTATCTTACAAGAAGCATTTATGTAAAAAGCATAAATGTCATGTGTTCTCATGCTTCTTCATCATGAAACTTTTCAGAAATTTCACTATTTGCTTTGATATTGAAATACTGTCTTAATCAAACACTTGCTACAGTTTACATTGCAGATGTCCCATGAATTTTATTATGATTCTATACAGATGATCTTCATAACATCATTTTATGTATTTTCAAATTTTATAATGTTGTTCTTACAAGAAAATTTTCCACAGTCAAAGGCTTCCAGAACATTCAACTAGAGCTAAAATCTTTCTAAGGAAAACTAATTTTCAAGTGTGATACCTAAATTTGCACAATTTCATACAAATTCTGTTTGAGAGGGATATTGTAATAAATCAAGATCAAACAGAACTTCTGCTCAGTTGATGAAATATGCTATACCACCTGAATTCTAGCCAGATTTGGATTCAGTTTTCATCTGTAAATTATATTATCCATAATTGTGAATGTTCACAGAGTTTCCATTTGCTGAGTACATTTTTGTCATAAATATATGTTTTCATTTATGTGTCAATATGATCACATACTGTGATGATAGACTATGAAGAAAAGATTGAAAATAATTAACAGCAAGTGCTCTAAAAACAAAATTATGTTGTTTATTGTTATGTTTATCACATAATTTTAAATTCAGTCAAAACATATATTAGTATTTACATTTTTATTTTATAATATCTGTATGTAACCAACATCCCTGTAAGACAAGAATTTTACAGGCTTGATATCATCAATATTTTATAAATATTATCGACAACTGTAATTTTTCAAAATTTAAAAGGATTACATACTCACAAGGAATATTTAATGAATTAAATCTGATGTTGAATATCGAGCTGGCAGTCACACTAGGATTGTATTGACTCAAACAATATTCTGAAAGGATTGAGAAAAAAGAACATGTCTTGTATTATTGCTCTCCAGCACTAACTGCATTAGACTAATTTTGGATTGGTAGTGTAAAGGTGTGTGAACCTCTTTGGAATAGGGAACAATATAAATGGTTGTAAGTTGAATGTATTATTCTTGTGACCTGTATTTGTGAAAGTTAATGTGGATGAACTATATGTGACTGGAAATGAAGCCACAATTTTTGCTATACAAATGGTGCACATTATTTTGCAATGTCACAAAGAAAAAGAACAGTTTTCTAATTGGTATGTTAAGGGAAGGGCATTACAGGGGGTAGGTTACATAACCAATGAGAAGTTGTCCAATCAAACTGAGGATGAAAGCAATTTGTGGCATCAGTTGATAGGACACATTCTGAGATGTCAAGGAATCATTAAGTTTTGTATGGAGGGAAGTGTGAGGAGTAAAAATCGTAGAGGGACATGAAGAGATGAATACAGCAATGAGGTTCAAAAAGATGGAGAAGCTTGCACAGGATATAGTAATGTAGACAGCTGCATCAAATCAATTGTCAGGAATACAACAACAACAATATACAATGCTATTTTGCAATTATTTTCTGCTTTATATATTATTTTGTCATTTAATGACTGTTTTGCAGCAAGCAGTACCCTTGTGGTTGATCCCACAGCTTCCTATTGTTACAATCAGACTTTGTTATTCTGTTTGTTGAAGTAGAGTTCCACCCATCTGTCCACAGGAAGTTTCTATATTTTTTCTCTTGATTCTTGTTAAAGCCTCAAGGGGATACCAACAAGAATCACATCAGCTTCTGTGACAGATTTGGTTCATTACTCATAATTCTATGATACACATAAACTACCTTTCATTTTTCTACATTGGTGTGTTTTCACATATATCACATCTGTGTAAGTGTCGGTTGGTTGCATGCCTTGTCCATCTGCTCTGGGCCATAAACACACAAAAAAGGTGGGACAGCATACTGCCACATTCACAGTATTTCAGCCAGAATGCTTTCCCTTACTTATGGCACTGCTACACTTCACTGCTGCTGCTGCTAACCTTTGACACATCAACTCTTCTGTATAAATCAGCTACTCATACTTCTCTCTCCCCAGTCATGCTGGGTGCACTTGGCAGAATAGCAGTGTCAGAAAGCCAGTCTTGACTATGCAGAAGAAGTCAATCCCAACTTACTCACTGAGAATCAAAACTACTGATAGCTTCTACTGACTTTTATACTGCCTTTAGTGCTGAGAAAAAGAACAGTGAGTTTGATGACAGTTCCAAACAACAAGCCACATTAGAAACAGTTTCATTAAGTGAAATATGTTTACACTTATATGTTTTGTTAATGTCCACTTGATTTTCACAGGCTTGAGGATGCAGCTCTCTGTACACCAATGTCATGGTGTATCTACCTTCTCATATCTTGTGACCCAAGTAATGATTGATAAGAAAGTATTGAACTTCAGGGTTAGGAATAGTTAAGGCTTTTGTGAAATAAAAATCGATAATTCGAGAAACCAGTTCTGGGCATTATATTCCCCATTGAATGACAAAATTGTTCTGGACCAATGTGTGACTAGTCGATATTGATTGCTGTCCCAGCAAGTCTCCAGAGTTACTTCCGCTTCCCACATGACTGAAAGATATGTTGCAATTAATTGACAACAGCTTTATGGATGGGACTCTACCCCATAATGCCTTTATGCCACGAGATGGTTTCTCTCATGTTTCTGGTTGAAGTCTCACAACCTCACAGCTGTTGTTTCACCAATTGTAGTGGTTGATGATGGTACGCTGCACCAGTTTGTCAGATGCCAAGATGCATGTTGACAGTCTTTGGAAAAGTCCTCCACTGCACCAGGTCATTCACTTTGTAATGGACAGCTGTCATTGTTAAAAGGCCACCTGCTCCCCCCCGGCAGTTCTGTCATTAGCAATGACCAAAAATTTGCTTCCTCCAAACCATCCTCCACCAATATAAGCTCCCATTGGTTAGTTTTTTGGCCTCCTGTTTCTTTGATATATTTAACCTTTGCTTGATTTAGAAAATAGTTTATATGCTGTATTTACAATTTTATTGGTCTTTACCTTTAATCTCTTTATTGGCAATAAATTTAAAATTATAAGTACTCCATAGTTCCTTTAGAAACATGCTGTTTGAAAATCTCTTGCTACCTTTTCATAGGTGACAGGCATCTTGCTTGTTACTGGGGCCACTTGCTCCTCAATGCCTTTGTTCACAATGCCACAGTAGCTACTGCATCCATTTTTGAACCCTTGACACCTTGTTGCAGAACATTAAAAAATAAAAAAAGTATTTTGGTCATGAAACATAACCATTACATTCTCCGGTATATTTTTTTATACCTGTGGTAGTTGTCCAGGAACTCTGGATTTATGTGGTGCTTTTGAAAAGATCTGAGAAATTTAAGTGTCTAGAAGGATTTTCTAAAGCCAATGCAATTTAAGCAATGTACAGAATATAGAGAACTTAAAATCCACATTGTTTTCCATAGTCACTCTATCTCCAGTTTAATTTCCAGTGCCCTAGAAAAAGTATGTATTTTATGTTTCTATAACATCCTTTTGTACTCCCGCAGTTTTCCAGGTTTGCAAACCTATCTTTAGCTTTATTATCTGACAGTAATGATATAAAATGCCATGGTTTATTATATATGTTCCATAGTTTGCCCTGTCAGTTCCTGTAACTACAAGGTCTAAGATTGATGCTGAACTTTTTGATACTCTACTAGCAGTGTCTACTATGTGCACCATGCCAAAACTGCTGAAAATGTTTATGGAGTTCTTACTAATTTCATCCTCAAGATCTGTGTTAATATTTATGTCTCCACACCTTGTTATGTTAGTTTCAAGGGCCAGGATTCTTTCCAGGACCCCAGTTAATTTGTTAATGAAAGTGTCAACATAGCTGCTACACAAATGGTACACAAACAGAGTAATTGACTTTTTATAGATGTCTCACTTTGTTAGTTCAGTGACTGCCAATTTAAAATGTTTGTCTGCACTAATTGTGATCAGACAATCTCTAAGATAACAGTTGTTCACCAAAATATTGTGGACTTCCAACGACTGCATTCGCTAGTACACCTGAGAGCCATGGAAGATCATATACACCAGGAAAGCCTCAAATCACATGGAAAAATCTAGTTTGCACAATTCTTTATTAAATTTTATGCATTTCTAAAAAATTATCATCAGACATTACTGTGGAACAATTCTATTGTAGAAATTATGAAGAATAAATAACACATACCAGTATAATAGGCACATGTTTGTGACAAAACCCTGTACTTGCAGTTCTTTCAGTACTTACATGTAGCTCTAGGTTTAGGCACATGGACTGTATATAATAATACAAATATCATTTCATAAAGACTGCATATGGTAGTACAGTTGTCATTTCAACAAATGCAAGTGTCTAACTGACTTGAGTAACTTTTGTTGAATTACTCGAAAATGTTTTTTTTAACAAAATCAATTTCTGCTAATAAACTCAGGATTTTATCATAACTGTGAATTTCATTTCATAACTAGTCACACCTGTGCATAATTAAGCAACCTATGTGATTACTCCCACCCATCAATTAATGTCTGGGACAAAAATTTGCATTTAACTACCTTGTTGTGCACACTTTAATGAGCATCCCTTGTGGAGAGTTCTACACTCCTGGAAATTGAAATAAGAACACCGTGAATTCATTGTCCCAGGAAGGGGAAACTTCATTGACACATTTCTGGGGTCAGATACATCACATGATCACACTGACAGAACCACAGGCACATAGACACAGGCAACAGAGCATGCACAATGTCGGCACTAGTACAGTGTATATCCACCTTTCGCAGCAATGCAGGCTGCTATTCTCCCATGGAGACGATCGTAGAGATGCTGGATGTAGTCCTGTGGAACGGCTTGCCATGCCATTTCCACCTGGCACCGCAGTTGGACCAGCGTTCGTGCTGGACGTGCAGACCGCGTGAGACGACGCTTCATCCAGTCCCAAACATGCTCAATGGGGGACAGATCCGGAGATCTTGCTGGCCAGAGTAGTTGACTTACACCTTCTAGAGCACGTTGGGTGGCACGGGATACATGCGGACGTGCATTGTCCTGTTGGAACAGCAAGTTCCCTTGCCGGTCTAGGAATGGTAGAACGATGGGTTCGATGACGGTTTGGATATATCGTGCACTATTCAGTGTCCCCTCGACAATCAGCAGTGGCGTACGGCCAGTGTAGGAGATCGCTCCCCACACCATGACGCCGGGTGTTGGCCCTGTGTGCCTCGGTCGTATGCAGTCCTGATTGTGGCGCTCACCTGCACGGCGCCAAACACGCATGCGACCATCATTGGCACCAAGGCAGAAGCGACTCTCATCGCTGAAGACGACACGTCTCCATTCGTCCCTCCATTCACGCCTGTCGCGACACCACTGGAGGCGGGCTGCACGATGTTGGGGCGTGAGCGGAAGACGGCCTAACGGTGTGCGGGACCGTAGCCCAGCTTCATGGAGACGGTTGCGAATGGTCCTCGCCGATACCCCAGGAGCAACAGTGTCCCTAATTTGCTGGGAAGTGGCGGTGCGGTCCCCTACGGCACTGCGTAGGATCCTACGGTCTTGGTGTGCATCCGTGCGTTGCTGCGGTCCGGTCCCAGGTCGACAGGCACGTGCACCTTCCGCCGACCACTGGCGACAACATCGATGTACTGTGGAGACCTCACGCCCCACGTGTTGAGCAATTCGGTGGTACGTCCACCTGGCCTCCCGCATGCCCACTATACGCCCTCGCTCAAAGTCCGTCAACTGCACATACGGTTCACGTCCACGCTGTCGCGGCATGCTACCAGTGTTAAAGACTACGATGGAGCTCCGTATGCCATGGCAAACTGGCTAACACTGACGGCGGCGGTGCACAAATGCTGCGCAGCTAGCGCCATTCGACGGCCAACACCGCGGTTCCTGGTGTGTCCGCTGTGCCGTGCGTGTGATCATTGCTTGTACAGCTCTCTCGCAGTGTCCGGAGCAAGTATGGTGGGTCTGACACACCGGTGTCAATGTGTTCTTTTTTTCCATTTCCAGGAGTGTAGATAGGTAAATAACTAGCATAACTTCTCACTCTCTTTAAGAGCAAGCAGTTTTCTGCATAAATGGGCCAAGCATATCCAGGATTATGGGTATTTTTTGTAACCTTTTGTGATGCAGTTAAGTTATAAATGTTCAGCTGGCAATATAGATTTAAAGGTGATTGGTTAAAATTACTTTCAATTATAGAATGTTTGAGATACATTAGAACCACATTTCTATAATTTTAGATTCAGTTGATGGTGCACATACTTATCAGCTGTATCTTTCTTACAGCTTTTGCCTTGTTTTTGGATTCTGTTCCATATCCTGTGAGTATCAGCACTGACAAGAGCATTGTAACTATGTGCATTAGGCATTGTATTTATTTGCAATTTATTGTGGTAGGTTTTCAATGTGGTAGGTAAATAATGGAGAAGGTAAAAAAGGCAAACAGGGAAGTCAACACTGAAGCAGAGCAGACTAGGAGAGAAGCAAAAGAAACTAAGAAAGTGACAGAAGAGGTAAGAGAAGATGCTAGGGAGGTGCGAAATGGAGCAAAAAAGACAAAAAGAGAAATGAAGGCAAAATTAGAAGAAATAACAAAAGAAGCGAGAGAGAGAAAACAAAAGCAGTCAGAAAAGAGATGAGGGAAAAGTGGACAATAACATCTATAAAAGGAGAAGAGATTAGAAAAGTAAAGAAGGAAGCAAAAAATGAAGCTACAGAGGTTTGCAAAGAAGAGCAAGTGGCTAAAAGGTTGGCTAGAGAGACACAAAAGGTGCAAGAAGAAACAAAGTCCAATTAGAACAACTTCCAGTCATAGAGTGAGACCTTGAGAAGGTCAGTGATAAGCAGGAGGAACAAGAGGAATGAATAGGGAAGACAGAAGAGCACAGAGAGAACATTGAAGAATGTATCATTAGTAAACTAGATGAAACTGGAGAACAGCTAGAGTCACATAGTTAGGAAATGATAGCGCAAGGCTTGTACAAGAGAGGTACAGGGTCAGACACCTCAAATACAGCTTCAGCTGCAGTATCAGAAGAAGTATGATCTCTACTTCAAACAAAAAGGCACACAATTGAAGAAACCAATTTATAGACACATCCAAAGAACAAGTATTGCAAGTGATAAGATTAGAGGCAGATGTGAGAGAAAACACAGTTGTGTGCCACTAAGGAGGAGTCATGCTGGAGAAATGAAGAAGTTCAATCCTAGGGCAAACTGCAGTAATGAGGTTGCATTGAATGCAAGATGTCAGGAAGAGAACAGATTGTCACCAGTAGCAACTAAGATATGTGCCACAGAGGAAGAAGTGCCTGATTTCAAACGCATTCTTTCTGAGAGGCGTTTGCTGTCAAACACTTCTTCTCTGTATGTAAATTTCAGGCGTATAACAATGGTGGAATTACACTTGATCCCAAGGTGTGAATTTACCAATTTGATTTGTCATTGCCATTATAATGTCCACTACAGGATAAATTAGACTTTTTGTGTGCAAATGCAGAAGGGGAAATGACTGTAAAAATTATGAATATCAAACTAACTTGCAAATCTTATAAGAAATTTAGGAAGATTTCTCTTGCAATCTATTCGTCAAAGGAAACACAGGTATGAATTAAGCAAGAGACAGCAATGTGCAAGGATTTGGAAGCATCAGGACAGAGGAGTCCTTTAAAGTTTTTCATAGCTTTACTGAGAGAGAACCAATTCGTAGATGTGGCTTGTAGCACTAGTGAAATCAACAAAATTTGCTACATGAAGTTACTGCTTAGATACCACACTGGCAGGTAGATGTGACAATGTTGTCAAAGTGTTGAAGAAGATGTTGCACAAATTAGGACTCACATTTGACAAGAGTCAAAGGTGCAGGAGAAGGAGAGAAAAAGAGAATAATAATGGTCGCAGTAACTTTCATAGACTGCCACGACGGGAGGGACAATGTAAAGAAGCCGTCAGGAGGGGGCATTCCATTTAAATCCATTCCCAACAGGCAGAGGAGAAGGGAATTACTATCAACCAAATAATGGGCCACAGTTCATAGCAAACTGGCAGGAGCCAGACTAGAATAGTCAACAGGTGGAGACTGTTGAGATCAGGCCAGCAAATCCAGTGGTCAACAATCACATGGCACATCCATCACAGCAGTGACTGGTGACGGAAGCGGGAAGGGCTGTAAGAACACCCACAGAAAAAATGAGTGAACCAAGCTGACGTAATAGGACATGTAAATAGGATGGAAACCTTGCCAGGAGGAGAAGGAAGATGATGACATTGAGGTGCCTAATGAAAATAATAGCGATGCAGAAGATGAGCAAGTTGGAGAAAATGAGGTGGATTGTTTAATTATTTGCATGCTAGGTCATGAAGCAAAGTGGATGTCAAGCCATCTAGAAGATGAAATGGATGGTCAGGAGATGGAGGAAGAGGAAGATGGAGTTGGGATTCCATTCCGGTTGAAGAAAGTGAAGAAGAGGAAGGTCAAATATTAGTGTGTATCAGACATTTGTTCAAATCTGAATAATGAGGACTATATAATATGTGAGATGAAGAGGAAGATAAAATTGAAATGGATGAGAGAGGAGATTATTTTGTGTATATATATGAGGAATGTTAGGAGTAGGGTGATATTAATCTTGGGAAATAGTTAGTTGTTATGTTGGACTTCACAGTAAGATAAAAAATGCATGTACAGATGTCTTTGTATTAATGTTAAGTGATTGTTACCATCATTTTTCTGTAGAAACGCTTTGTCATATATATACATTCTGCCTCTACAAACAAATGGTGTTGACATTTAAGAAGGGAAATGAGAATAAAGGAGGCAGTAGTGAAACTCTACATTTGAACTCATGTCCCACAGTGACGGGGTAGCAGATGCCTCGGAATTCCATTTTCAAAGAGACCAAGAGCATTTATTCCATATATTGGCTGTACATATTGCATGCAGGTATATGATCACTGTTTTGGTGTCCTAGGTGATGGTCATCATGACCTCCAAATCTTTGGACACCGTGTCTTTCATTTTTATGGCTTACATTGCATAACTGCATGCGGAACAAGGGGTATTCTGCAGAATTTACACACATACAGCATGGATGGTATGCACCATCAGTTGTGAATTGCACCATTGGAGGCACATAATGATTCTTATATATTCAGGTGACCATGTATGTACCCATTCATCCAAATTTTTTTAGTATATACCTCAATTTTACATAATTTTCATCAATTTTCGATTTCTCCAGGTTTCCTGTAATTAAAACTTATTTTATCCAATTACTTGAGTTCCAAACCATCACTTCTGATGACATGCCATGTCAACAAAACATCTCATCATATCGACCTCGTGATGCTATCAGCAAATGACATTGCAGCATGATTCTCAATTTATGTGTCATAGCTAGACCCCCCCCCCCCCCTCCATTAATTTGTGAGTTCTGTATAGATGTGGACATATTGCAAACCCTGTTACACTGCCTACATAACATAACACAAATACTGTTTCTTAGTGTAGGAAATAGTCATCAGTAGAGAGAAGGTTCAAGAACTATGTTCCTTAGCGAAAACACGTTATAAATTTGGTAAAGTTTTATTACGATTACCCATCTCTCCTTGTGTGAATACGAGTCACAAAGTATTTTTGCATTTGTGGATCCTGAGTAAAACTCTAGATGGTCTCTCTATGCATCTTGTAACTGTTCCTCTGTCTTCAACCAACCCTCCCTGCAACATTGTCTCTCATTTAATTTGGAAATGGCCTGAAGTAGGAGGGAACTATACACACTACATTCTACATCTTGCACAGGGACAGAACTATCTGAGTTCCAAGTAATCAATACTTTGCGGTATTCTCATTCCAATACTATAACTGCCGCTCTGTTAAGACTGTTCCGTACCAATCTTTCCCACATGACCCATCCAATTGAACACAATCTCTCTGCACATGCATGCTTGCTGAAGAGGTTAGAACTCCTTATTTGTGTATAGCAGATACAAGCTTGGTACATTTCAGAGTATTTTGGTGATGTAACAGACAGTTAAGAAGAAGAAGAAACGTATGGTTTATGCATGATGGAGCTCCAGACAGAAGGAGTTTGAAACATTTTACTTTAATCACATATGATATAAATTCTGTAGTATTGTTGTAGCCTTTGTATTCCATACCAAGAATATACTTGAAAGAGGGAAATGATTGTAGAACATAAACACATGCTCCTAAGGCTACACAAAGCTGCACTTAAATATGCTATAATGTTAAAGCAGTGTGGTTTCCGATATGTTACTCGTGTGGAATGTAACACAGTTAATACTCCAATGCAGGAAATATATTCCAACACCTGATGTACATTCACCCTCCAAGTTTTCTGTGTCACTCACTATGGTGAGAAACCTGAGGATGATAAAATACTACCTTCTACATAAAGAAACATAGATTCTCTGTGATACATGCACTACATAGGTTTCTGCAGGTGTCTAGCGGTCACTGTCCACATCCTATTATAGGCTGGAAATTGTGCTACACTCGCAACAGTCCAATTAAATGATTGGCAGCAAGAGAAATATGCATTATATAACGACATCTTTTGAGGAAATAGACAAATGCATAGCAGCAGTGTTTGACATGTGAAATTACATGCCATGCTGCAGTAATTCCGAGAACAGAACACACTCTCTTCCACACACATCATCTGTCAGGCAAATGTACACACAGGGATTGTAGTACTTCATTAACTCCTGTCACTGACTTAGAAGAAGTGGTAGGAGGTTTCTCAGATTGACGAATTATCCCAGAGAGTCATAAATCAATTAACAAAGCAATAGATTTGCCACTGAATGTTTGCTTGCCTCTGAATGCATTCAACCTCCACAATGGAATGTATCAGAATTAACTTTGCTCTAATACTATTATGTATGTATGTACACTCCTGGAAATTGAAATAAGAACACCGTGAATTCATTGTCCCAGGAAGGGGAAACTTTATTGACACATTCCTGGGGTCAGATACATCACATGATCACACTGACAGAACCACAGGCACATAGACACAGGCAACAGAGCATGCACAATGTCGGCACTAGTACAGTGTATATCCACCTTTCGCAGCAATGCAGGCTGCTATTCTCCCATGGAGACGATCGTAGAGATGCTGGATGTAGTCCTTTGGAACGGCTTGCCATGCCATTTCCACCTGGCGCCTCAGTTGGACCAGCGTTCGTGCTGGACGTGCAGACCACGTGAGACGACGCTTCATCCAGTCCCAAACATGCTCAATGGGGGACAGATCCGGAGATCTTGCTGGCCAGGGTAGTTGACTTACACCTTCTAGAGCACGTTGGGTGGCACGGGATACATGCGGGCATGCATTGTCCTGTTGGAACAGCAAGTTCCCTTGCCGGTCTAGGAATGGTAGAATGATGGGTTCGATGACGGTTTGGATGTACCGTGCACTATTCAGTGTCCCCTCGACGATCACCAGTGGTGTACGGCCAGTGTAGGAGATCGCTCCCCACACCATGATGCCGGGTGTTGGCCCTGTGTGCCTCGGTCGTATGCAGTCCTGATTGTGGCGCTCACCTGCACGGCGCCAAACACGCATACGACCATCATTGGCACCAAGGCAGAAGCGACTCTCATCGCTGAAGACGACACGTCTCCATTCGTCCCTCCATTCACGCCTGTCGCGACACCACTGGAGGCGGGCTGCACGATGTTGGGGCGTGAGCGGAAGACGGCCTAACGGTGTGCGGGACCGTAGCCCAGCTTCATGGAGACGGTTGCGAATGGTCCTCGCCGATACCCCAGGAGCAACAGTGTCCCTAATTTGCTGGGAAGTGGCGGTGCGGTCCCCTACGGCACTGCGTAGGATCCTACGGTCTTGGCGTGCATCCGTGCGTCGCTGCGGTCCGGTCCCAGGTCGACGGGCACGTGCACCTTCCGCCGACCACTGGCGACAACATCGATGTACTGTGGAGACCTCACGCCCCACGTGTTGAGCAATTCGGCGGTACGTCCACCCGGCCTCCCGCATGCCCACTATACGCCCTCGCTCAAAGTCCGTCAACTGCACATACGGTTCACGTCCACGCTGTCGCGGCATGCTACCAGTGTTAAAGACTGCGATGGAGCTCCGTATGCCACGGCAAACTGGCTGACACTGACGGCGGCGGTGCACAAATGCTGCGCAGCTAGCGCCATTCGACGGCCAACACCGCGGTTCCTGGTGTGTCCGCTGTGCCGTGCGTGTGATCATTGCTTGTACAGCCCTCTCGCAGTGTCCGGAGCAAGTATGGTGGGTCTGACACACTGGTGTCAATGTGTTCTTTTTTCCATTTCCAGGAGTGTATGTACTCTACCCAAGTCATGGTATGAACATTTGTATGTTTGCTGTGCTAAGCCGAGTTTTTATTGTAGTCAGTTTCACCTTTGAAGTTGTTTGCCATGAATTAATAATTCTGTATGTTAAATGAAACATCTTATTAACAACCTTCTGCAGAATGGTCAGTCTAGCATGAGTAGGGTGGTGGTTCCCTCTGGTACATATGTATTCAGATATATGGCATTTTATGTTTCATATTCTGTAAGTTGGCAAGTACTTTCGCGTACAACCAGTTTTTCAGCTGATTGTAAGGCAAACAGTTCCGCCACCCACAGTAACAACTGGCTAAAAAAAGTTAGGGGATTGAGGACACTCTAGGTTTCATTATGTCGGTGAACACACAATTTTATTAGAATACAAGCCGAAGGTGATGAAAAGTGCTGAAGCAGCAGGCATAATCTCTTTTCACTTTGAGATAAGTCATAAGGCATTTTCGTATACAAATTGGAGTCAGTTTTATATGCAGATTAGTTGCACCTCAAATTAAATTCAGTCGAAATCGGGGAGACTGCAGAAACACTCGTTTACTTTCAATTGCTGTGTGAAAACAGTGATTGTGTAGTGACTTCTTCCTTTTCTTTCATCTCGATATTTGTTGATATTCCACTGGATGTACTGGGTAAGCGCTAAGATGATTTCTGTCTGCTGTGTCAGCCGCAGAGCAACAAGATTAGATCGACAAAAGAACCGCCCAACTCTTGCGTCGACCCCTGGTGCTGGAATCGAGGGGAAAGGGGGGGGGGGGGTTAGGGATGGATGCTGGAGATAGCCGATCATTGTGCTCTTTCGCTTGCTGGAGAGACATTATCAGCCGGGTGCACTCTGTAACATTTTGTTGCTAAATACTGATGCTATACGTTTCCCTGATACAAAGAGAATTCTGTAAATGACATCTGGATTGTTGGGAATATTGGGTGTAAAATTTTTAGACCTAAGTTTCAGGAACAGTACATTTGACTGGAAGGGCAGCATTTTACCTAAGGTCGTGGATGTACAGTATTATTTTCTGATTTGTGCTGCTTGAGATGTGGGAAACATCCGAAGAGCTGACGCACTCACGCTTCACTTCAGATTCAGCTCTGAGTAGAGTGACTTACGACTCTGCTTGCAGAGGGGACACTTTGGAATGTGTTTGCTAGCAGAGTCACTTCACATTACTCTCTGTAAAACCGAATTGGAATCCCATCAGGACCTGGCGATTTATTTATTTTCAACGCATTCAGCTGCTTCACAACCCCAGGGATGTGTATCACTACGTCCTCCATACGGGAATCTGTACGAGACTCAAACGGCGGTATGTTTCTACGATCCTCCGCGAGTGCAACTGCCTTTGCTTCCTGAGCATTCTCCGAATTGCGCGTTAAACCACGGTGGGTCTTTTCCATCCATAACCCACTTTTTCGGCACATATTTGACCAAGCGAAAGCTGAAATTTTAAATTTAGCATTTGAGAAATCTTCCACGCAGGAGGATCGTACAAACACCGCCGTTTGAGTCTCGAACAGAGTCCCGTATGGAGGACATAGTGATACACATCCCTGGGGTTGTGAAGCAGCTGAATGGGTTGAAAATAAATAAATCGCCAGGTCCTGATGGGATTCCAGTTCGGTTTTACAGAGAGTACTCTACTGCATTGGCTCCTTACTTAGCTTGCATTTATCGCGAATCTCTTGCCCAACGTAAAGTACCGAGCGACTGGAAAAAAGCGCAGGTGACGCCTGTATACAAGAAAGGTAGAAGGACAGATCCTCAAAATTACAGACCAATATCCTTAACATCGGTTTGTTGCAGGAGTCTCGAACATATTCTCAGTTCGAATATAACGAATTTCCTTGAGACAGAGAAGTTGTTGTCCATGTATCAGCACGGTTTTAGAAAGCATCGCTCCTGCGAAACGTAACTCGCCCTTTTTTCACATGATATCTTGCGAACCATGGATGAAGGGTATCAGATGGATGCCATATTCCTTGACTTCCGGAAAGCGTTTGACTCGGTGCCCCACTGCAGACTCCTAACTAAGGTACGAGCATATGGGATTTGTTCCCAAGTATGTGAGTGGCTCGAAGACTTCTTAAGTAATAGAACCCAGTACTTTGTCCTCGATGGTGAGTGTTAATCGGAGGTGAGGGTATCATCTGGAGTGCCCCAGGGAAGTGTGGTAGGTCCGCTGTTGTTTTCTATCTACGTAAATGATCTTTTGGATAGGGTGGATAGCAATGTGCGGCTGTTTGCTGATGATGCTGTGGTGTACGGGAAGTTGTCGTCGTTGAGTGACTGTAGGAGGATACAAGGTGACTTGGACAGGATTTGTGATTGGTGTAAAGAATGGCAGCTAACTCTAAATATAGATAAATGTAAATTAATGCAGATGAATAGGAAAAAGAATCCTGTAATGTTTGAATACTCCATTAGCAGTGTAGCGCCCGATACAGTCACGTCGATTAAATTTTTGGGCGCAACATTGCAGAGTGGTATGAAGTGGGACAAGCATGTAATGGCAGTTGTGGGGAAGGCGGATAGTCGCCTTCGGTTCATTGGTAGAATTTTGGGAAGATGTGGTTCATCTGTAAAGGAGACCGCTTATAAAACACTAATACGACCTATTCTTGAGTACTGTTCGAGCGTTTGGGATCCCTATTAGGTCGGATTGCGGGAGGACATAGAAGCAATTCAGAAGCGGGCTGCTAGATTTGTTGCTGGTAGGTTTGATCATCACGCGAGTGTTACGGAAATGTTTCAGGAAGTCGGGTGGGAGTCTCTAGGGGAAAGCAGGCGTTCTTTTCGTGAATCGCTACTGAGGAAATTTAGAGAACCAGCATTTGAGGCTGACTGCAGTACAATTTTACTGCCTCCAACTAACATTTCGCGGAAAGACCACAAAGATAAGATAAGAGAGATTAGGGTTCGTACAGAGGCATATAGGCAGTCATATTTCCCTCGTTCTGGTTGGGAGTGGAACAGGGAGATAAGATGCTAGTTGTGGTACGAGGTACCCTCCGCCATGCACCGTATGGTGGATTGCGGAGTATGTATGTAGATGTAGATAAGAATCTGAGGGTCCTCAGTGTCAGGCATCATAGTTTAAAATTTCCATAAAGTTCACTTGTACCATTATGGTTTCAAAATGTCTACATAAAATGTCACTTGTATCACTATGCCTTTAAAGAATAAGCTCTTTCCTCATACTCGCTTTCATTCACTTCATCACTATCACAGTTGTCAGGGTAGCATTCTTCATCACCTGGCGGTGCAGTGTCCTGTGGAAAGTGTGAAAGATGATGCTGACCTCCGCCACGACCACGAGGACCACCACAAGGGCGACCACGACGTCCTGCTTGGTTTTCTGGTGAGTTCTGAATCGGTGTTAGAATCTTATGGAAGTTTTGGTACACTGGAGGAATAAACTGTAACAACGACGTCAAGTCATCAATTTTTCCTTGCTTTACATATTCTGGTCCAAGTCGAAATAGTGGAAGTTGTTCAGGTATTGTTCCAGGCCTACATGGATGTGCGAAATTTACTTTTCGAAATTGTATGTCTTAATTCAATGTCTCCTTGATGAAGAAAGCTTTTGGTTCAGCTTTTCTCTATTGCATCCATGTCAGTGCCAACCAGTTAACCTTTTGCATCTCAGTGTCTATTTTTCTGTTGATGAGGAGTTTTGCAATTGGTTCTGTAGATAGGAAATCACCTTGCTTCAATTCTTTCATATGAAATGTCACCCTGGCATTTTCTACACGCTTCATCCAATCCTATGGCACAAATATAAACTGGGTTTCCTTTTTCTTCCTCTCAATGTGATAAAATTCAGCATCATTTTCAAGGTAACTTTGTCCATGTAGGAGGAACTTATGATCAACAATTTCAGTAGAACTATGAGCAACAATGTAGAGCCAAAATCGGCCGATTATTTGATTTCTGTTTTGCCCACCGCAACTATCGCTGTAGGCAATAAATTGTTTAATAACAGATGGCAATGACTTTACATAATTCAGTAAGCAAGAACCAATTTCTGAAGGTCCATGTGAGGCAGTATTTTCAGGCCACATACACATGAAAGCATGATCTGTTCTACAGTCATGTATTGCAAGATTAAATGTTCAAAGCTGTCTCTTGTAGTAAATAACATTGGTTGTTAGCATTGGAGTTGGCAATGTTTTTTCACGGTCGAAAGTAAGTACATGTGTTGAGCCTTCTTTTGACTTATGTACTCGTTTATTTCCTTTTTTAGCGGCTCTTGCTTACTCAACTTTCCTTAGGCGAAGCTCTTTCTCCAGCTTTAGATTGTTAATTTTATTGGTATCTACGTTTGCTTTGATTAAATTTTCTAATCGGTCACAAGCATTGCAGGTGTCACTCCTTAGCTTACAAAATTATAGATTAAATTCTGAATTGAGCACTTTACGGTAAATGCAGGCCTTCACTAGCACAATGTTTTTTTCCTCACACTTCTTAGTATAAAGCATATACGTTTTTGAGACAGATAATTCTGGTGACTGTTATTTCCTGCGAGGATTATGTTTATGAGAGTAGTGACTTGTGTAATGAGGAAAGCTTTTTATGTGGTTCCCTACAGTAGTGAGGCGATCTTCTGGTACTTTATTTCCAGGAACATGTTCACCACATTGATCAACGGGAGATAGGCCTTCCGCTCTTGGTTTGTATAATGGATTGGATTGTTTGGGGGAAGAGACCAAACAGCGAGGTCATCGGTCTCATCGGATTAGAGAAGGACGGGGAAGGAAGTCGGCCGTGCCCTTTCAAAGGAACCATCCCGGCATTTGCCTGGAGTGATTTAGGGAAATCACGGAAAACCTAAATCAGGATGCCCGGACGCGGGATTGAACAGTCGTCCTCCCGAATGCGAGTCCAGTGTGCTAACCACTGCGCCACCTCGCTCGGTTTTGTATAATGCAGCTGTGGTAAACCGGCGACTGCTTATAGTTTGTGTCTTTAGGAAGAACTCCTTACACACTCGATTAGCATCCACGATAATGACAGTACTTTGTGTTTTTGACTTCTTTCCGTTTTGTTTTGGACGTCTCGGTTTGGTAGTTGAACCACATATTACTATGAAGGATGTTTGTTCTTGGTGCCAAGAACCAGTTTTCGAAAACTCTTCATGGATAGTTGTTCGCCTTTCTTCTGTGAAAGTCCTACATTCCTATGAGGAGATACGTTGAAATGGCTGCATGACTCTTGCATGCGTAATTTTTCCGGTTGCAGATGTATATTCATCTTCAAATGGTTCAAATGGCACTGAGCACTATGGGACTTAACTGCTGAGGTCATCAGTCCCCTAGAACTTAGAACTAGTTAAACCTAACTAACCTAAGGACATCACACATATCCATGCCCGAGGAAGGATTCGAACGTGCGACCGAAGCGTTTCGGGTGGTTCCAGACTGTAGCGACTAGAACCACTCGGCCGGCCTGTATATTCTTGTCCCAGGCTTGTTATGCGTTTCCTTTTATTCACTTTCCATGAGTCCACGTTCCTTTTTCTCTTTTTTGAAACAATGTTTTCTTGAGTTTCTTCATGAGGGGTTTCTACGCACAACTTTTCATCTGTGTTATGGATTTTTTATTGTTAGGGGTTTTTCTGGCTAGTTATGATCTTTGTTTTCATCGGAAGAAGATGAATCTGGATAGAAAAGGAAATACACCATTGAAGCATTGAAATAAAGCAAATATCTACATAAAATGAGTTTCATACATAAAATTCCCAAAATAATCTCATCGTTTTGGTGAATGTAATTGTGTTAATGCTAACATACCTGAAAGATGTTAAGCATTTCAGTGACGTACCGGTACAAGTGACACAATATTTTCGTGACAGTATTTTTCAAGTGGAACATAATTTTTATTGACAGTAAGGAGAAGTTGTTCTGCTAGTTTGATATGTGCTTATATACTAAAAAATAGTTTAAGACATTTCTAAACAAAACCTTAAGTAGTCACTAAAATGTTACACAAAATGCTTGAACCTTAGTTACCTTGAAGAGGAACATAATCTTCGTCTGCGACTGAATCATCATCTGATAAATCTTCATCAGTCGTTTCTGAACGACACTGAATACTTTGAAAGGTAGAACTACTCATTTCAGATCGAGATTTCGTCAGTAATTGAGAGCCTAAATCGCAATTCTTTGCAGCGTCGCCATGTTGTTGCTAGTACCGTCCTGACACTGCCTATCGATTGTGATTCGATAAATTAGTTATACCACATGCCGATAGATGGCAGACGTTAACAGTAGGCACCTGCATCTTTGTGCCACTGATAAGTATCCCTTGTTTCGTGGTCGAAAGTGCACTTAACTCAGTTTTGCAAAAAATGTCCCTTATACTGTTATGGTTTTCACCCATTCATTTCACATTCGGTAGAGACACTTTGGGCTCCAGACACAGCTGGGACACTCTCCAGTCAGAACGTTTCAGGCGGAGACTTTGCCCAGCAGACTTTCGGACGATGCAGCAGCAGCAGCGCGCACACAGGTGCATATAGCGAGCTATCGGCACCTCCCACAGCCAGCACATTCATATCCCAAAGATAGCAAGATTTGCGGAAAGCACCGCAATATAGGTCTCAATGAATTTAATAAGCCTTAATAACATCATGGTTAGGTTCTACCTGACAAAATTTGCTCAACAACTTCACTTATATTCCAAGCATGAAGGCAGTCACTCTTGTCGAGTCGCGGATTTGAGTCCGTTAAAATGTTATATGTTAGAGAGCTGAAGTTACCATCATGTGCTTTCCATCTCTAACTTTTCCAACCATAAGGCCTTTCAGTTTTATCTTCTTTGTGTTAATTATTATACTTGTTGCAGCTGGATTAACTTTTACTGAATTAATTAATAATGCTTTTAACGAAATCCGTTGGAGCCAATAAACTCAGGAATTTTATAACTAGTCACCCACTGCATAATTCAGGAAACGATGTGATTACTCGCCCCCTCCTTCCCTACTGAACCATTTCTGAGCCCAGAATTAGCGTTTATTAACTCTGTTGCACACAGTTTAATGAGCGTGGTGACTGGTATCATATCTCACTCTTTTTAATGGCAAGAGAGGTTTCGAAACTAGTCCATAACACTTTCACATTTCACCACAAATAAACAAATAAGACTTTCAGATGTTGCACTGACTTCCACTGATGAACGAAACTAAACAATGATCAGCTGATGACTGAAGCCTTCTCCCCTGCTAGATATATTATTAATGAAAATGTGCACAATGTAAAACAAATACAAATGGAAAACTGAGTAACATTTCTCTGATCCTCGTTTTTATCATATGACTATATGTTAGGGTTTATGGTTTTGCCCGTTTCCACTTTTCCGTCATTATGGAGTTGGTTGAGTAGAAGCTATTCCAGATAGAGTGGTGATCTTCTATGAGTATTAGGTGTAAGCTTTTGTAGACGTTGGTGTTTGGCAGGAGCATCTGCATTCTGAGCTCTCCTATGAAGATTTTTTTGTTTAACACGTAAGCCAGTCTTGAAGGCACTGTCTTCCCGATGCCCAGGGTTCATTTCATACAGCAGGATTCGACTTTTGCTCATGTCATGAGGTCGTTGACTTTTAATTTTTCCCAGAATATGTGGATCCCAGTATTGGGGGTTGGGTTGTTTGGGGGAGACGACCAGACAGTGAGGTCATCAGTCTCATCGGATTAAGGAAGGACAGGGAAGGAAGTCGGCCGTGCCCTTTCAAAGGAACCATCCCAGCATTTGCCTAGAGCGATTTAGGGAACTCACGGAAAACCTAAATCAGGATGGTCGGACGCGGGATTGAACCGTCGTCCTCCCGAATGCGAGTCCAGTGCGCTAGCCACTGCGCCACCTCGCTCGGTCCCTAGATCTCAGTATTGCTGCTGAGGCTATAACTGAGTAACTAACTCCTCGGAAGGCACAACGGAGCAGACCGACCGCTATGCCATCCTCAGCTGAAGACGTCACTGAATGCAGATGTGGAGGGGCATGTGGTCAGAACAAAGCTCTCCCAGTCATTGTCAGTTTTCGTGACTGGAACCGCTACTTCTTAATCAAGTAGCTCCTCAATTGCATGTACAAGGGATGAGTGCAGAGCGCTTGCTAACAGCGCTCGGCAGACCTGGATTGTAACCAACCTTAGTGCTAGCCAGGCCCAAGAACACTTAACTTCTGTGATCTGATGGGAACCGGTGTTACCACTTTGACAAGGCTGTTGGCCTGTTGATGCTATATGGCCATATTAAATAGAGTCCTTGACGTTTTTATTGAGAAATGTTGAGGCTGTTGGATAATGCAAATTACTTTTAGTGCTGTTGTTGCTCTTTCTTTCACATGGGTGTTGAATGAGTCAATGCAGTTTGCAGAGTAACAGCGAGATCTGTATTTTGGTATTACTTCCAGTGGTACATTTCGAAGTACAAGTGTGTCTTTTGATGAGTGTTTGCTACGTCTTCTAAAATCAAATGTCTGCTTTTACTGAGGTTTGTTGGTATGTTACTATCCACTGCCCACGGCGTGAGTCTGTTTAGCACCTTCTTTGTAGCTCCTCTATCTTTTGAACCTATTACCATGTCATCCACATAAAGTAGCTGAGCTGTCCATAATGATCTTTGAGGTGTTTGTGGTCGTGAATAGTGTGCTGAACAGTGTCGGAGTGACTGGGTCTCCTTGTAGAACTTCATTTGTTTGTGTAAAATTCATGACTAGTGTGATATGATCAGATATTGGGATGTGGTTGTATCTTAGGATGTCTGAAAATACTTTTGTTATTTTGTGTGTCACCAGTTAACAGGCTCACTGGAAAAGAAGAGTCTTTTCCTGTTAATGGTGTCGAGGGATTTCCTGTAATCTATAAAGACAACAAAATATTGTTTCACTGGATGTCTTAGTGTGTCATGTGATAACTCCTTTAAGCATTTCAGAGCATGCAGGGTTCTTCTTCTTATTCTGAAACCAAATTGGTTTTTTGCTATTTGGACATCTACTGCAGCTGTAAGTCTTCTGGTTAATATTTCCATGAAAATTTTGAAACGTGTTTTCAAGGGATATTCCTTTGTATTAATCCAGGTTAAAGGTTTCTCCTTTATCTTTGAGAAGGAGTTTCATCGTCGAAGTTCTTGATTTTCTGGTATTTTTCCCATGCTCGTGCAGTTGTTGTCTAGTTCCGTCTGGTACTATCCCATCAAGTGATGGGATTCTTTAAGGTCTTCTGTATATGAGTAAATAGTATACCGTCTGGCCCTGAGGCCCTTTTGTTGTTTGCTTTTGTTATCGACTGGTGCACTTCTTGTCTTGTTATAGGCACCTGACTTTCTATTTTTCCCATTGTATTGTATTCGTTTGTCGTTTCCTTGTGTTAAAGGTTTAGGATGGCATCAAAAATGTTTGACCACGCCTAATCCTTTTATAGCTGGTTGCCTCAGTTTTCTATAGAATGGGTCTGAATGCATTCTGCTCATCATCTGGCATCTGACATGTAATCTACCTTCTTCTTCTTTATTAGTACTTTGTATGACCTCCTCTGTCTGTCACATAATCACAGGTCATAGTGTTGAAATGTGGCTTTGGCTAAATGTTGTGCTGACAGCGTCTTCCGCCGTTCATCATAACACACCTTGTTGAACCATGGCTGCGATTTCCTATCTTTAATTTGTGTTTGACAGGATTGCAGAGTCGTTGTACATAGTTCCACTGCTTCAGTTGCCTTGTGTTACTATACTTGATGTGTTGCTTTTTCTGTTTTTCCAGGGCTTTCTTTTAACCTCTATATGCCCAATTTCCTGGAAATATTGTTGGTAATGGCTGCCTGAATTCAAAATCTATTGTGACTAATATACAGTATGTCATCTAATTGGTGCTATCCCTGATGTCCAAAGTACTTTTTGATTAATTGCTTCTTTGCCCTCGCCCCTGAATAATACTAGGTCTATTATATTAGTACCATTGGGTGCTTGGGGAGATAGGGGGAATCGCAGTCATGTAGATAATGCCAGTCACTTCGTACCATAGCAAAGTATTGCTCTGAAGTGCTCTGGTTGGTGCTGCCATTTACAGAATAATAATAGGAGCTACATTTTTCCTTTCCCATATGGTCAGGGGAGGGCTGGTAGCGGCACAGTCCACTGCTCTTCAGCCAAGTGGCTTTACAAAAAATATAAAAGGGTAACTTATACATAAAAATGGCGAAAAAAGGAAGATATAAAAACACAGTAAATGTAGATAATGGAAGTTAAAACATACACTAACACATGGACATTCACCGGGGCACAGATAAAAAGTCAACATCAAGTTAAAAGAACACAGCTGGCAATTTGCGGGACACTTAAAATACACTGGAGCCAAACACAAGTTAAAAGTCGGGCACAGTATGAGAAACACACCGAGCTAGAGACACTCAAAAAACCACTGTAAACAGCAGAACACACACGAAGAATAAAAACCACTGGTAGGGACAAAAATGGTTCAAATGGCTCTGAGCACTATGCGACTTAACGTCTGAGGTCATTGGTCGCCTAGAACTTAGAACTAATTAAACCTAACTAACCTAAGGACGTCACACACATCCATGCCCGAGCCAGGATTCGAACCTGCGACCGTAGCGGTCGCTCGGCTACAGACTGTAGCCCCTAGAACAGCACGGCCACTCCGGCCGGCCACTGGTAGGGACCTGCTGAGGGATGGGAGGCCTGAAAGGAGGCAGGAGATGGGCAGGGCAAGAGATGAAGAGGGAAGACAAGGCAGAAGGGAGTGCAGAGACACAGAAATGGGCAATGGGAAAGGGAGGGCGTGTAGGAGGGAGGTAAACCATTTAGAGGAAGGGAAGGGGAGGGGAGAGGGAGCCCTGAGGAGTATGGGGGAAGGTGGGGTTATAGTTGGTAGGAGGGGTAGATGACTGGGTGAAACTCATCATCCGAGAGGGCTAGGTGCTGGAAGTTGCCTTGGGAAAGGAGGTGGAGGGTTTGGAGTTGGAGAGAGGGCAGGACACAACGATAAAGACATAGCAACCAGCTGGGGTGAAGAGGAAGGGGGACAACAGGGGGTGGGGATTGAGTTGGCAGATGAAGTACAGGGTGCAGATGCGTTCGAGGAAAAGAAGAAGGTGAGGGAAGGGGATGAGGTCACACATGATGTGTGTAGGGGACGACGGAAGGCAGATACGGAAGATGAGGCAGAGTGCATGGCGTTCTAGGATTTGGAGGACTTTATACAGTCTGGGAGGGGCGGAAATCCAAGCAGCACTGGCATAACTAAGGATGGGGTGAATTAAGGATTTGTAGATGTGAAGCATGGTGGAAGGATGCAGTCTCCATGTCCAGCTGGACAGAAGTCTCAGGAGGCGGAGTCTATTGTGGGCTTCATGTTGGATTGTAAGGACATGGGGAGTCCAGGTGAGGTGGCCGTCAAGGGTGAGGCCAGGATATTTTGTGGTAGGAGTGAGGTGGATAGGACAACCATAAATGGTTAGGTAGAAATCATGGAGACGGAAGGATGGGGTGGTGTGGCCTGTGATGATTGCCTGGGTCTTGGAGGGATTGAGGCGAAGCAACCACTGGTTGCACCAAGTGGTGAACTGGTCAAGGTGGGTTTGGAGGGTACGTTGGGACCATTGACGGGTAGGATAAAGGGCCAGGAAAGCGGTGTCATCAGCAAATTGGAGGAGATGAACAGGTGGGGGAGGTTTCAGCATATTGGCAGGATACAGAAGATAGAGTAGAGGGGAAGGACAGAGCCTTGGGGCAGTCTGGCTGTGAGATAGAAAATACAGGAGTAGGAATTGTGGGTAGTGACATAGGAGGGACGACGGAAGAGGAAGGATGCAACGAGATGGATGAAATTGATGGGTAGAGCATAGGTCTGGAGTTTGAAGACGAGTCTGGGATGCCAGACATGGTCGTAGGCATTCTGGAGGTCGAGGGAAACAATGATGGCAGAGAGACGGGAGTTAAATTGGAGGGAAAGAAGGTTGATATGATTAAGGAGCTGGTCGTTGGCTGAGATGGAGGGCTGGAATCGACACTGGGTGACTGTAAGGAGGTGGTGCTGGTTAAGGTGGAAATGAATACAGTGGGAGAGAATGGACTCAAAGACCTTACTGAACACAGAGGTAAGGCAGATGAGACGATAGGAAGAGGTGTCAGAGGGGGGTGTCTTGGGTTTAGGGAACAGCAGGACACAGGAAGTCTTCAAAAGGTCAGGGTAAAAGCCTTGGAGAGGAAGATGTTGTACAGGATAGCAAGGGTAGCCACGAAGGGTGGAGGGGGGGGGGGCGCCTTCCTTGAGGTGGCGGCAGGTGACACCATCAGGACCAAGGACAGTGTTGTGTTTGGAACGGAGGACGAGTGTGGTGTCTTGTGCGGTGATGGGAGTGTTTATGTCCGAGGGGAGGTAACTGATCCAAAAACCGGAAATTTTGGGCGAGCGGTGGAACAGAGGTATCAGTGCATTCAAGGAAGGTGGGGAAAAGGGAGTAATCAAAATGGGGATCAGCAGGAATGGAGAAGACCTCAGATAGGTGGGAAAATAGGAGCTAACACAACTCTTCATTATATGAAGTTTCGGGATTTCAGCCGGATCATGTTGACTTCTCGCCACAATATTTCAGCTGGCAACCATTCAGCCATCTTTGGGTAAGTGTCTGCTAATTCACAATGTCGGTCTTATAGCAAAAATTGGCGCATAGATGCATGCGCATTGGCGGCCACCACAGAAGTGTCCTCTATCGAAATCCGCGCCCACTGGGGATACTGTTCTATCTGTGGCGTGCAGACGCATGTGTAAAGGTGAAACTATATGGACGCCCTCTGTCTGAAGGCGCGTTCGCGGCGCTAAAAACAAACATCAGATGTCGCCAGAAGTGCCATTATGAATAAAACCTTTCTCTTAGAAGAAATTAAAGAGATCACTGGGTCCAGAGCCTTGTCCAGTTGGAAGCCGCCGTCACGACTTATGAGATTTTGTGCTAGATGTATTTCTACAGAGACTTTGACTACTGAATTCCAAAAGGATCTCGCCGGGGCCAAGATTTTTGTGGCAGAATAATCCATTGAGTGTCTTGTGGTAATACAATGCTTAGCCACGTTGTTGTTGTTGTTGTTGTTGTTGTTGTTGTGGTCTTCAGTCCTGAGACTGGTTTGATGCAGTTCTCCATGCTACTCTATCCTGTGCAAACTTCTTCATCTCCCAGTACTTACTGCAACCTACATCCTTCTGAATCTGCTTAGTGTATTCATCTCGTGGTCTCCCTCTACGATTTTTACCCTCCACACTGCCCTCCAATGCTAAATTTGTGATCCCTTGATGCCCCAGAACATATCCTACCAACCGATCCCTTCTTCTAGTCAAGTTGTGCCACAAACTCCTCCCCAATTCTATTCAGTACCTCCTCATTAGTTATGTGATCTACCCATCTAATCTTCAGCATTCTTCTGTAGCACCACATTTCGAAAGCTTCTATTCTCTTCTTGTCCAAACTATTTATCGTCCATGTTTCACTTCCATACATGGCTACACTCCATACAAATACTTTCAGAAACGACTTCCTGACACTTAAATCTTTACTCGATGTTAACAAACTTCTCTTCTTCAGAAACGCTTTCCTTGCCATTGCCAGTCTACATTTTATATCCTCTCTACTTCGACCATCATCAGTTATTTTGCACCCCAAATAGCAAAACTCCTTTACTACTTTAAGCGTCTCATTTCCTAATCTAATTCCCGCAGCATCACCCGATTTAATTCGACTACATTCTATTATCCTCGTTTTGCTTTTGTTGATGTTCATCTTATATCCTCCTTTCAAGACACTGTCCATTCCATTCAACTGCTCTTCCAAGTCCTTTGCTGTCTCTGACAGAATTACAATGTCATCGGCGAACCTCAAAGTTTTTATTTCTTCTCCATGGATTTTAAAACCTACTCCGAATTTTTCTTTTGTTTCCTTTACTGCTTGCTCAATATACAGATTGAATAACATCGGGGAGAGGCTACAACCCTGTCTCACTCCCTTCCCAACCACTGCTTCCCTTTCATGCCCCTCGACTCTTATAACTGCCATCTGGTGTCTGTACAAATTGTAAATAGCCTTTCGCTCCCTGTATTTGACCCCTGCCACCTGTAGAATTTGAAAGAGAGTATTCCAGTCAACATTGTCAATAGCTTTCTCTAAGTCTACAAATGCTAGAAAATGCTTAGCCACAGATGGAACGATATCTGCAGAGGGCGTGGATTTCGATAAAGGACGCCCCTGTGACGGTCAACAATGTGCGTGCGCCTCCGAGTCAGGTTTTGCAATGAGTCACTGTGAGCTAGCAGTCCCCAGCATCCTCCCTGTCTAATCGCTCATCGTTTGTCACTATTAACAATACCAGTTCCTATACCTTCTATCCCGCTCAAAGAGTGCCCCAAGGTTCTGTCCTCTCTGCTCTATACCACTGATGTGCCCAAACCACTTCCACCAGTCCATCTCCTTCAGTTTGCTGATGACACCATTTTCCTTGCCCTCTGCCCAACACTGCAGTAATACTCCAAATTCACGTCAATCAGTTTACCTCATGATGTACCCAGTGGCTCCTCAAGATCAACCCCTCCAAAACCCAGGCAATAATTATAGAATGAACCACCTGCACCTTCTGCCTCCATGACTTCTGCCTTTAAATTTACAACCATCCTATCCAGCTACATAACACACTAAAATATATTGGTCTATCCCTCGACTGGCAACTAACGTGGAATCCCCACCTACTAACCCTCCAACAGAAAGCACACAATAAACTAAAACTACTAACAGGCCAAACTTCGGTATAACACTCCTCCACTATTCTCCACACCTACCTTTGTGTCGTCTCGTTGTCAGTGAAGGCTTGTACCATGGGAAGCAAAGAGAGGATGTTGTTTGGTGGCTGGTATCCTCTTTCTATAACACAACTGCATGCATGAATTGACAGGATTCTTTATGCACATAAGCAGAAAGATACTTAACTTAAGATAGTCCAGCTATTGTGGTATAAGCGCTTCTGTAATAGCCCATGTTAGCCTTACTACTGGTGAAGTACAAGTCTGCTATGTACACTACTCTGGTCGCTATGTTCCCACGCCCGGGTTCCCGGGTTCGATTCCCGGCGGGGTCAGGGATTTTCTCTGCCTCGTGATGGCTGGGTGTTGTGTGATGTCCTTAGGTTAGTTAGGTTTAAGTAGTTCTAAGTTCTAGGGGACTGATGACCATAGATGTTAAGTCCCATAGTGCTCAGAGCCATTTGAACCATTTTTTTTTTTGGTCGCTATGTCCTGCCTGACTCTGAGCTAGAGGATGAGCTAACTGTAACTGCAACTGTGACTCCCACTGGGCTATGACTGGTGGAAACTCGGCTCGTTGACTTACTGGGTGACTGACTGGGCCCTCTGGTCCATGACGGCGATCTAAATCCTGGCAGCTGAGCGAGTGTTGACAGTGCATTTCTTGTGAGTTTGTGTTTGGCCTCTACCAACTTTCTCGCAACCTCTTTGCCACCCAGATTGCTGGCACCAGTTTACACCAGCTCACCTACAAAACCCTCATCCAACCCATCCTATCCAGGTGCATTATGCAAATGTTGCATTGATCTCTGCCCTCCAAATCGTTGAATGCCATGCACTCTGTCTTACTTTCTGCATTCGTTTACCTTCCCTCCACCTGGATCTTCTACAATATCATCAAATTCCCGCCCCTCCTCACCCACATCGAACACCTATATATCTCCTATACTGCCTGCAAAGTAGTTTCCAATAACCTCATTGTCTCCCATATGATCACCAACCCTGGTATGCTGCCGCACCTTCACCAAAACATCTGTCCGTCCCTACATGTCCACACATTCCATATCCTATTCCAACGCAACTCCAACTAATTAACTCTCCCAGACAGTGAGATCCATCCCGATATTTATCCCTCCTACCAACTTAAACCCTTCTCTAACTACCCCATTCCACATCAGGGCTTCTCTCTCCTTCTCCCATTACACCCTTTCATATCCCTTTCTTCTTGTGCCACTAACTTCCCCACACACCATTACTCCTCCTCACACTCAGTCCTTCCCAATGTCTGAATTCCCACTATCTACTTCGCCTCTTATCTAACAGACCCCTATCTCCTTACCCCCCCATAAAGCCGACCGGAGTGGCCGTGCGGTTCTAGGCGCTACAGTCTGGAGCCGAACGACCGCTACGGTCGCAGGTTCGAATCCTGTCTCGGGCATGGATGTGTGTGATGTCCTTAGGTTAGTTAGGTTTCATTAGTTCTAAGTTCTAGGCGACTGATGACCTCAGAAGTTAAGTCGCATAGTGCTCAGAGCCATTTGAACCATTTGAACCTTCCATAATGTTTCTTGTTCCCCAAATAGTTCTCTAAATGTTCTCTAAATAGTTCTCTAAAAGTGTCTCGCCCAGGTAGCCATCCTCAAAGATTCAGAAAACAGTACCAACCACACAACACGAACGTGAATAAACGAGTCGCAGACAGGAAGCCATACTGGAATCATACACTCCTGGAAATGGAAAAAAGAACACATTGACACCGGTGTGTCAGACCCACCATACTTGCTCCGGACACTGCGAGAGGGCTGTACAAGCAATGATCACACGCACGGCACAGCGGACACACCAGGAACCGCGGTGTTGGCCGTCGAATGGCGCTAGCTGCGCAGCATTTGTGCACCGCCGCCGTCAGTGTCAGCCAGTTTGCCGTGGCATACGGAGCTCCATCGCAGTCTTTAACACTGGTAGCATGCCGCGACAGCGTGGACGTGAACCGTATGTGCAGTTGACGGACTTTGAGCGAGGGCGTATAGTGGGCATGCGGGAGGCTGGATGGACGTACCGCCGAATTGCTCAACACGTGGGGCGTGAGGTCTCCACAGTACATCGATGTTGTCGTCAGTGGTCGGCGGAAGGTGCACGTGCCCGTCGACCTGGGACCGAACCGCAGCGACGCACGGATGCACGCCAAGACCGTAGGATCCTACGCAGTGCCGTAGGGGACCGCACCGCCACTTCCCAGCAAATTAGGGACACTGTTGCTCCTGGGGTATCGGCGAGGACCATTCGCAACCGTCTCCATGAAGCTGGGCTACGGTCCCGCACACCGTTAGGCCGTCTTCCGCTCACGCCCCAACATCGTGCAGCCCGCCTCCAGTGGTGTCGCGACAGGCGTGAATGGAGGGACGAATGGAGACGTGTCGTCTTCAGCGATGAGAGTCGCTTCTGCCTTGGTGCCAATGATGGTCGTATGCGTGTTTGGCGCCGTGCAGGTGAGCGCCACAATCAGGACTGCATACGACCGAGGCACACAGGGCCAACACCCGGCATCATGGTGTGGGGAGCGATCTCCTACACTGGCCGTACACCACTGGTGATCGTCGAGGGGACACTGAATAGTGCACGGTACATCCAAACCGTCATCGAACCCATCGTTCTACCATTCCTAGACCGGCAAGGGAACTTGCTGTTCCAACAGGACAATGCACGTCCGCATGTATCCCGTGCCACCCAACGTGCTCTAGAAGGTGTAAGTCAACTACCCTGGCCAGCAAGATCTCCGGATCTGTCCCCCATTGAGCATGTTTGGGACTGGATGAAGCGTCGTCTCACGTGGTCTGCACGTCCAGCACGAACGCTGGTCCAACTGAGGCGCCAGGTGGAAATGGCATGGCAAGCCGTTCCACAGGACTACATCCAGCATCTCTACGATCGTCTCCATGGGAGAATAGCAGCCTGCATTGCTGCGAAAGGTGGATATACACTGTACTAGTGCCGACATTGTGCATGCTCTGTTGCCTGTGTCTATGTGCCTGTGGTTCTGTCAGTGTGATCATGTGATGTATCTGACCCCAGGAATGTGTCAATAAAGTTTCCCCTTCCTGGGACAATGAATTCACGGTGTTCTTATTTCAATTTCCAGGAGTGTATGTGTGACCTACAGTATCTGACTGCACGGAATTTCCGTGTGATGAACGATCGTTCGCTGCGGTTTCTAGACACATGTGCGATTATAAAGCGATTGATAGCACATGTTATGGATTGCTGCTAGGTAAGTGTGAGTATTTTTATTGGTTTTATAGAATACTTTTAATTTATAACTTGATTACATACAGGAAATTAATGTGATAGTTTGGTGTGTGATCTGAATTGCAGTGTTTCAACTAATCTGCAAGATATCCAATGACTTGTAGCAGGTGTTATGGCAGTCAGCATGGCCAGAATATCCTCCATGACTGACATTGCTCCATATAATAATGATTTTGATTTCACTCTCAATCAGAGAGAACGAATTTTTGGAATCAACTCCAGTGCCTCGAGAAGATCGATCTCCTGTCTCCAACGTCCTAGAACCTGTAGAACCAGCACCAGCAGAAGATACTCTGGCTCAAAGATCCAGTAACTCAAATGACATTCAGGATGCAATATTTTCCACTAAAAGACAGTCATATGCAGAAATATCTCCTGATCCAGATCTAGTAAAGACCCGAGGCATAGCCAAGGACAGAAACGGCAGCACTCACTAAACCGAACTGAGTCGCCCATGAAGAAAATTCTTGAAGAAAAAAGGGTAAATAAGGTGGGGAAGATAAACAAAGAGAAATCGACGGCTTTTTACAAGAGGAAACCAATCCTTCAGAAGAGAATTGTAGGTTCCAGGAGGAATCTAGATGCTACATTGGAGAATGACATTGACAACCTGTGCAATGATAATTTCGATGACGAAATTGAAATTTGCGGAAAAGAGTGTTTAGTTTATGCAAAGAATGGAAAGAGTAGCGAAATATGGTACAGGTGTACAATCTGTAGTTTGTGGGCACATTCAGATTGTTCAGGGTACTATGAACCAGACTAATATAAGTGTAACCACAAATGAAAACCAAACATTCATATATTCAAATTTCGTTAAGTTGTAATTTTCTGTGAATTTCATATTCCTTACATCGCATAATGTGGAGTTTTAATATGATTCTGTATGCATTCATCTTGATTTGAGAGTTGCTTTACTTCATTATGTGCTACAATTGTGTTTTTCAATGTTTGTGATCACGTAAAATTTATTCCTTAAACTTAATTCCGTAAATATTTCTCTTACCGTTACTACCCATTTGTGAGTAGTACTAGACAAAGCAGTGTTTTCATTTCATTGCCTTTGTACTCGTGAACCGACACATAATAGTGTAGCACAACATTTTTCATAAATTCGTATATTTCAATGAATATAAACATGCTATTTAATAAGTAAGCACACAAATTTTTAATATTCTGATTCTGACCCCTCCTTAAGCGACGGTCATTTCCCCCACGTCCCCTATGTATGTATTCAGGAAGGGTTTGTTTATGAGGGTATATCCTCCTTCTTCTAGCGTTACCAGGGTCAGTTCTATTTTCGTGTTTGATTTGTATGTCCTTGCGATGAGAACACCCGTAAAAGATTACTCTCAAAGCAAAGTTTTATCAGCCGATCCGACTAACCACCTTAAGAGGTTTTTGTCTTAGGTGAAATCAGTTCGAATTCTTCTATTTAGTCACTAAGTAACCCTACCGGCACAGAAACGGAAGATAAAAGATAGAAGGGCGATAAACCGAATTCGGTCTCCCAAAATTTTTCACCGTCTAAGGCACAGTCTCTCCTATCAAACATCGTATGACCATTGGAAAAAGAAGATATTGCGATAGTCAATCACGGAACAGAAAAGCAACTACAATCGTTTAGTAATGGAATGGCATCAGTACCAGATGAGATACTTGTAAGATTCTACAAAGATTATGCAAAAGAACTCACTGCCCTTCAAGCAGCAGTTTGTCGTAGTTCGCTGAAGCAACGAAGGGTACCTAGCAACTGGAAAAAAGCGAAGGTCATTCTCGTTTTCAAGAAAGGTCACAGGACAGATACACGTAATTGTAGGCCTATATCGGTGACGACAATCTCTTGTAGAATTATGGAACATGTTTTATGCTAAAGAATTATGACTTGTTGGAGAACGAAAACCTTCTGTATAAAAATCAATATGGATTCCGCAAACGGAAATCTTGCTAAACTCAGCTTGCTTTGAAACTTCCTGTCAGATTAAAACTGTGTGCCCGACCGAGACTCGAACTCGGGACCTTTGCCTTTCGCGGGCAAGTGCTCTACCAACTGAGCTACCGAAGCACAACTCACGCCCGGTACTCACAGCTTTACTTCTGCCAGTACCTCGTCTCCTACCTTCCAAACTTTACAGAAGCTCTCCTGCGAACCTTGCAGAACTAGCACTCCTGAAAGAAAGGATATTGCGGAGACATGGCTTAGCCACAGCCTGGGGGATGTTTCCAGAATGAGATTTTCACTCTGCAGCGGAGTGTGCGCTGATATGAAACTTCCTGGCAGATTAAAACTGTGTGCCCGACCGAGACTCGAACTCGGGACCTTTGCCTTTCGCGGGCAAGTGCTCTACCAACTGAGCTACTGAAGCACGACTCACGCCCGGTACTCACAGCTTTACTTCTGCCAGTACCTCGTCTCCTACCTTCCAAACTTTACAGAAGCTCTCCTGCGAACCTTGCAGAACTAGCACTCCTGAAAGAAAGGATATTGCGGAGACATGGCTTAGCCACAGCCTGGGGGATGTTTCCAGAATGAGATTTTCACTCTGCAGCGGAGTGTGCGCTGATATGAAACTTCCTGGCAGATTAAAACTGTGTGCCCGACCTAGACTCGAACTCGGGACCTTTGCCTTTCGCGGGCAAGTGCTCTACCAACTGAGCTACCGAAGCACGACTCACGCCCGGTACTCACAGCTTTACTTCTGCCAGTACCTCGTCTCCTACCTTCCAAACTTTACAGAAGCTCTCCTGCGAACCTTGCAGAACTAGCACTCCTGAAAGAAAGGATATTGCGGAGACATGGCTTAGCCACAGCCTGGGGGATGTTTCCAGAATGAGATTTTCACTCTGCAGCGGAGTGTGCGCTGATATGAAACTTCCTGGCAGATTAAAACTGTGTGCCCGACCGAGACTCGAACTCGGGACCTTTGCCTTTCGCGGGCAAGTGCTCTACCAACTGAGCTACCGAAGCACGACTCACGCCCGGTACTCACAGCTTTACTTCTGCCAGTACCTCGTCTCCTACCTTCCAAACTTTACAGAAGCTCTCCTGCGAACCTTGCAGAACTAGCACTCGTGAAAGAAAGGATATTGCGGAGACATGGCTTAGCCACAGCCTGGGGGATGTTTCCAGAATGAGATTTTCGCTCTGCAGCGGAGTGTGCGCTGATATGAAACTTCCTGGCAGATTAAAACTGTGTGCCCGACCGAGACTCGAACTCGGGACCTTCGCCTTTTGCGGGCAAGTGCTCTACCAACTGACCTACCGAAGCACGACTCACGCCCGGTACTCACAGCTTTACTTCTGCCAGTACCTCGTCTCCTACCTTCCAAACTTTACAGAAGCTCTCCTGCGAACCTTGCAGAACTAGCACTCCTGAAAGAAAGGATATTGCGGAGACATGGCTTAGCCACAGCCTGGGGGATGTTTCCAGAATGAGATTTTCACTCTGCAGCGGAGTGTGCGCTGATATGAAACTTCCTGGCAGATTAAAACTGTGTGCCCGACCGAGACTCGAACTCGGGACCTTCGCCTTTTGCGGGCAAGTGCTCTACCAACTGACCTACCGAAGCACGACTCACGCCCGGTACTCACAGCTTTACTTCTGCCAGTACCTCGTCTCCTACCTTCCAAACTTTACAGAAGCTCTCCTGCGAACCTTGCAGGAGAGCTTCTGTAAAGTTTGGAAGGTAGGAGACGAGGTACTGGCAGAAGTAAAGCTGTGAGTACCGGGCGTGAGTCGTGCTTCGGTAGCTCAGTTGGCAGAGCACTTGCCCGCGAAAGGCAAAGGTCCGGAGTTCGAGTCTCGGTCGGGCACACAGTTTTAATCTGCCAGGAAGTTTCATATCAGCGCACACTCCGCTGCAGAGTGAAAATCTCATTCTGGAAACATCCCCCAGGCTGTGGCTAAGCCATGTCTCCGCAATATCCTTTCTTTCAGGAGTGCTAGTTCTGCAAGGTTCGCAGGAGAGCTTCTGTAAAGTTTGGAAGGTAGGAGACGAGGTACTGGCAGAAGTAAAGCTGTGAGTACCGGGCGTGAGTCGTGCTTCGGTAGCTCAGTTGGTAGAGCACTTGCCCGCGAAAGGCAAAGGTCCCGAGTTCGAGTCTCGGTCGGGCACACAGTTTTAATCTGCCAGGAAGTTTCATATCAGCGCACACTCCGCTGCAGAGTGAAAATCTCATTCTGGAAACATCCCCCAGGCTGTGGCTAAGCCATGTCTCCGCAATATCCTTTCTTTCAGGAGTGCTAGTTCTGCAAGGTTCGCAGGAGAGCTTCTGTAAAGTTTGGAAGGTAGGAGACGAGGTACTGGCAGAAGTAAAGCTGTGAGTACCGGGCGTGAGTCGTGCTTCGGTAGCTCAGTTGGCAGAGCACTTGCCCGCGAAAGGCAAAGGTCCGGAGTTCGAGTCTCGGTCGGGCACACAGTTTTAATCTGCCAGGAAGTTTCATATCAGCGCACACACCGCTGCAGAGTGAAAATCTCATTCTGGAAACATCCCCCAGGCTGTGGCTAAGCCATGTCTCCGCAATATCCTTTCTTTCAGGAGTGCTAGTTCTGCAAGGTTCGCAGGAGAGCTTCTGTAAAGTTTGGAAGGTAGGAGACGAGGTACTGGCAGAAGTAAAGCTGTGAGTACCGGGCGTGAGTCGTGCTTCGGTAGCTCAGTTGGTAGAGCACTTGCCCGCGAAAGGCAAAGGTCCCGAGTTCGAGTCTCGGTCGGGCACACAGTTTTAATCTGCCAGGAAGTTTCATATCAGCGCACACTCCGCTGCAGAGTGAAAATCTCATTCTGGAAACATCCCCCAGGCTGTGGCTAAGCCATGTCTCCGCAATATCCTTTCTTTCAGGAGTGCTAGTTCTGCAAGGTTCGCAGGAGAGCTTCTGTAAAGTTTGGAAGGTGGGAGACGAGGTACTGGCAGAAGTAAAGCTGTGAGTACCGGGCGTGAGTCGTGCTTCGGTAGCTCAGTTGGTAGAGCACTTGCCTGCGAAAGGCAAAGGTCCCGAGTTCGAGTCTCGGTCGGGCACACAGTTTTAATCTGCCAGGAAGTTTCATATCAGCGCACACTCCGCTGCAGAGTGAAAATCTCATTCTGGAAACATCCCCCAGGCTGTGGCTAAGCCATGTCTCCGCAATATCCTTTCTTTCAGGAGTGCTAGTTCTGCAAGGTTCGCAGGAGAGCTTCTGTAAAGTTTGGAAGGTAGGAGACGAGGTACTGGCAGAAGTAAAGCTGTGAGTACCGGGCGTGAGTCGTGCTTCGGTAGCTCAGTTGGTAGAGCACTTGCCCGCGAAAGGCAATGGTCCCGAGTTCGAGTCTCGGTCGGGCACACAGTTTTAATCTGCCAGGAAGTTTCATATCAGCGCACACTCCGCTGCAGAGTGAAAATCCCATTCTGGAAACATCCCCCAGGCTGTGGCTAAGCCATGTCTCCGCAATATCCTTTCTTTCAGGAGTGCTAGTTCTGCAAGGTTCGCAGGAGAGCTTCTGTAAAGTTTGGAAGGTAGGAGACGAGGTACTGGCAGAAGTAAAGCTGTGAGTACCAGGCGTGAGTCGTGCTTCGGTAGATCAGTTGGTAGAGCACTTGCCCGCGAAAGGCAAAGGTCCCGAGTTCGAGTCTCGGTCGGGCACACAGTTTTAATCTGCCAGGAAGTTTCATATCAGCGCACACTCCGCTGCAGAGTGAAAATCTCATTCTGGTCAGCTTGCTTTGTTGCCCCATGAGATCCATAGCGCTGTAGACAACGGCGCTCAGGTTGATGCCGTTTTCCATGCCTTCAGGATGGCATTTGACACCGACCCGAACTGCCCTTTAGTGAAAAAAAAAAAAGAAAAACGAGCTTGCCAGATCTATGACTGGATTCAAGACTTTCCTGCTTATTAGGTGGGACTGATAGAAGGGATATAGAAGATCAAACGAGGAGTGGCACGTTTCGTCGCGAGATCGTTTGGTCCGTGCGAAAGGGCTACAGACACGCTCAACAAACTCTAGTGGCGGACGCTACAAGAGAGGTATTTTGTATCGCGAAGGGATATACTACTGAAATTCGGGGAGACTACTTTCCAGGGCGAGCCGGATAACATATTAACACCTTGCATAGACTGCCCGCGAAATGACGACGACGAGAAAATTGGAGAAATTAGAGCTAATAGAGGGGCCTACAGACAATCATTCTCCCCACACGCCACTCACGAATGGAACAGGCAAGGGGGATATGTTAGTGGTACAAGAAGTACCCTCCACGCCACCCACCGTCAGTGGCTTCCGTAGTGTTGATGTAGACGTAGTCGTAGATGTAGATGAAAGTTACTCTTTCGTCGACCTTCGTTTGTGTTAGTAGCAGGGCCGGCGCTATGGAGAGGAGGACCGTGCCACAGCCGAGGGTGGCAAGTTTTCGAGGGCAGAAAAAATTTTTAATTTACTTCCAAAAGAATGCGTTAAACAAGACGATAAAACTTTTTACATAAATGAAGAAGTGTGAGAATAAGTTGTAAATACGTTTTATTCATAAAATCAAGTATCATACTGGATATTATCTACGGAGCTTTGAAAGACTAAGGTGCCGGGTTTTGTCACCTTGGGTGTATCTTTCAGAACAGAAAAGCTTACTAGTGGCAGTATTACCAACTCAATTCCTACCATGCGCCTACACAACACTTGAAATATACCTATGTTAGCTTGAAAGCCCCTAGAGAAGCGAAAAACTTTATACTAAATAAATAAAAATAAATGTCAGCATATGGTTGCCTAACAGTTCCTATACAGCAACCATAAACCTACAGCATCATCACTGAGAAAAACACTTCGTAATTAATTAATAAATAGAGACTAAATAAAATATGCAATGTAAATGTTTCATTTCTGTTTCATAGACTGGTGCCCCATATGTGGCTCGGGTCTTAAAGATGTATTCACGTCAGAAATACGTATCAGTAAGTATGAAAATATGTTGAATGACTTTGGGAAAACGGTCGACTATTTCTGAAAACGTAAGGAGGTGGGGGATGAGACGCTAGAGATTTTCGCATGGGGCGGCTAAGTCCATGGGGCCAGGCCGGGTTAGTACTTCCGTTATTCCTTTGATTTCATTTTCTATCGTCATCTGTGGTTCAGTAACGCCTACTATTGTGTTTTCATATCAAGTTATTTTCTTTACTAACGGTAATGAAAGGGAAGCAGTGGTTGGGAAGGGAGTGAGACTGGGTTGTAGCCTCTCCCCGATGTTATTCAGTCTGTATATTGAGCAAGCAGTAAAGGAAACAAAAGAAAAATTCGGAGTAGGTATTAAAATCCATGGAGAAGAAATACAAATTTTGAGGTTCGCCGATGACGTTGTAATTCTGTCAGAGACAGCAAAGGACTTGGAAGAGCAGTTGAACGGAATGGACAGTGTCTTGAAAGGAGGATATAAGATGAACATCAACAAAAGCAAAATGAGGATAATAGAATGTAGTCGAATTAAATCGGGTGATGCTGCGGGATTTAGATTAGGAAATGAGACGTTTAAAGTAGTAAAGGAGTTTTGCTATTTGGGGAGCAAAATAACTGATGATGGTCGAAGTAGAGAGGATATAAAATGTAGACTGGCAATGGCAAGGAAAGCGTTTCTGAAGAAGAGAAGTTTGTTAACATCGAGTATAGATTTAAGTGTCAGAAAGTCGTTTCTGAAAGTATTTGTATGGAGTGTAGCCATGTATGGAAGTGAAACGTGGACGATAAATAGTTTGGACAAGAAGAGAATAGAAGCTTTCGAAATGTGGTGCTACAGAAGAATGCTGAAGATTAGATGGGTAGATCACATAACTAATGAGGAGGTACTGAATAGAATTGGGGAGGAGTTTGTGGGACAACTTGACTAGAAGAAGGGATCGGTTGGTAGGACATGTTCTGGGGCATCAAGGGATCACAAATTTAGCACTGGAGGGCAGTGTGGAGGGTAAAAATCGTAGAGGAAGACCAAGAGATGAATACACTAAGCAGATTCAGAAGGATGTAGGTTGCAGTAAGTACTGGGAGATGAAGAAGCTTGCACAGGATAGGGTAGCATGGAGAGCTGCATCAAACCAGTCTCCGGACTGAAGACCACAACAACAACAACAACAACGGTAGGCATGGTGTGAGGAAGATGAAAAGTCTTCGCATTGGCCTTCCTGTGGTTTGGCGTGCAAAAAAATTAAATCCATTGTCTCTTTTTATAGTATCCTCTTCTGCTGAAAAGATTTCTGTGAGGACGAGAGCGTCGTACCTTGTTAGAGTTCTTCTTGGTATGACTGGCAACACGTCTTTTAAGGCTTCGATGTTCCATAAGAGGGTTTGTTTATTGCAGTTCTTCTACTTCTCTGTAGCGTGTTGTCCCAAGGTGAAATCTCCTTACTCTTACTCCTTATGGTCAAAATTTTGGTCGTTCTATTTCCTCGAGAAATGTTAACAGAAACTCTTCTTTTAAGGCCTTTTTGTATGCTAGTGTACATAGTCCAGATTTAGAAGTGATCAATGAAAGACCTGGTAGAAAGCACACGATTTCGGCAGCCGAGTAACAGAATCCGTAGAACGAGTATACTGATAAATAAATGAAAGAATAAGAGTGAAAACTGAGCAAAGCCACTGAATGTGACGTAAAAATTTGACGGTTAATAACCACGCGATTTGCATAAAATTGATAAAATGCAATGTTTATTGACCAACTAGACACTTTATTTGACTTTTTGCTAACATAATTTAATGAATGGTCTACAACTTCTCTCCACGAAATTTTTTCCTGGTATTTGCCATTTCTCAGATGTTGCACATTCTATGGCAACGAAACAAGCGTTTATCGAAAGGTGGAAAACTAGTGTTTTCTGATGTGGCTTTTCTGCACCGCAAAATTTAAATTATAAAGAACTGGTTCTCAATCGACATAGAACATAATGCTCTACATATCCGGTAACCTTGACGTTTTCGATTAAATGCCTAATTTCGGAAGAATTCGAGAGAAACCAGAAACAGACCGTAATTTCGGTTTTTTTTTCATCACGACTTAAGCTCCACTCAGAAATCGGGGAAAACTCAAATTATTCACATCTGAGGCCTACCTGAACGATTAAAACAGTTTCCACGGCTCCACAAATTTTTGGATTCGTAACTCTAATTTCTTGGCCTACTAGCTGCTGCCCGCCATTTCGTGAGGGTTGGAATTAGTATGAATGTCAGTGAAATTTATATCACCGCACTTGCATTATAACTAACATCAGCAGAATAAAACTTAATAATAATCGGTCACATATACCGAGCGTGGTGGCGCAGTGGCTAGCACACTGGACTCTCATTCGGGAGGACGACGGTTCAATCCCGTGTCCGGCCATCCTGATTTAGGATTTCCGTGATTTCCCTAAATCGCTCCAGGCAAATGCCAGGATGGTTCTTTCGAAAGGGCACGGCCGCCTTCCTTTACTAATCCGATGAGACCGATGACCTTGCTGTCTGGTCTCCTCTCCAAAAACAACTCAACCAACCGGTCGCATAATTGTTAATCTTTTATTATAGTGTTTTTATGGGGTCAACTACATCGCAGAAATGATGCAAAGAAAAGAAAAGCTGAGAATAGTAATAAAGCAAAGGGCTTGGAATACTGGGAAAATGGCGTTTACAAGATGATACATCTAAAGACGCATCTGCAGCTGTCGAACTTGCCAGTCTTAATGCGACGAGTGAAGCCAATGATGAAGTAATGATTGTTGCACCCTCCTTACCAGAAAGGGCTACAAACGCGGACGTACTTTCGTCCACTGAAAAGTCATGTCGCATACTGCTTCCCAGCATCAATCAACCTACATCATCGAGCGTGGCAGTTAAAAGTTTATACATCTCGTCTCATCTCTTTCGAATGGTTTTGCTACCTTGGACAGAGATTTATATTCACACTAAAGTTGACGACACGATGATTGTCGAGATGAACAAATTTTAATAGACGCTTGGGAACCGTCCAACGATTACATATTTCCCGTTTCGTTCTAACGAAACTTGGTTCAACTGAAATGGTTTGACTGGGTCCCTTGGCTGTCGTATTCTGATTAAAAAAACGGAGCCTTCTGCAAAACTTGTGTCATTGTGGATCGTTCGGATGAAGGCAAAGGAAACAATCAGCGATTATGAAAACTCTTGTGTGAGTCTTTTTCAGATTTGAAAAATAAATAAGAAACAAAAAGAAAAAGAAAACGTTGGGCTCATTTCAACGCATGCGCAAACATCATATCAAAAGCGAAATTCGGAAATGGCCGACAATTTTCTTAAAATTGTTTCGTAAGTAACTTAACATCCGTCTTCAAAGTGAAAGCTACAGCAAGAAGCCAATGGAACGCAACTGACGTCCGTAGTGAAAGCTTGAAAGGTCTCTGTTGGATTCCTTTCATGTTAATTTCTTAAATATGTTGTTATTTACGGCATAAATTCCTCTTCTAAATTTACTGTGGTGTTTCTGACTATCTGGGAGGAGACTGAGTAGTGGAACGTGTTACTTTTACACATAAACAAGAACGAGCTGTCACACTACTACACTTTAAAACACAGTTTATATGTAATTCATCTCACACAGTCTCACACGGAACCTACATCCGCTTTCTTTTATATACTGTATATGACTGTCGTAATTTTTCGGGGATACATATATTCTGATTAGTGTGTTGCGTACCGGGTGTAAATTGAACTAACGCAGACACGTAACCAAGCTAAAAGTAGGCGGTCCAATAACTTAAGCATCATGGACCAAGGGGATAATTTGATTTCGAATATTAACGCGTCGGACGGTTCCGAAAATGCATTGGGGAATACTTCAGAGGAAATGCAAAACAAGACGAACGGGCTCACATCAGAGCCAGAAATTAATTTGCTCCAACTAACCAAATTGATTTGGCAGAACTCACGAAAGCCTTATTGCAACAAAATAAAGAAAACGCAGAGAAATCTGAAAAATCGATCCGAGAGCTAGGCGATCAAATGACGCAAAAATCTGAAAAATCGTTCCGAGAACAAAAGGAATCATCTGAAAAATCGATCCGTGAGCTAGGCGAACAAATGCTGCAGAAGTCTGAAAAATCGATCCGTGAGCTAGGCCAACAAATAGACGAAAAACTGATACAGCAGACAAATAAAGTCGACAAGTCGATGCAGAGAGTGTCCGATGATATCTCACAAAGAATAAACAATCTGGCAAGTGAAATAAAAAGTGATATTATGAAAGAATTAGGCCATACATTTGAACAAATCGATGACCGTCTGCAAGCCTTAGAACAGGGCAAGCAGAGTTGCGATGCGGAATCTAAAGAGAGTGAAGAACAGCTACTTAGGAATTTCCAAGCGCTGAGAGAAGAATGCCAAAGAGAACACCAGCAGGTACTCTTGAGGGTCCAAGAGGCAGAAACGCATTGTCCCACGTCCGTTAGCAACACAGTAGTGGACAACAGTCAAGCGATTCACGCACTGGAACAGCAAGTAGAACAATTGAAGCAGACTGGGGCGGAGGACAACAGACAAATACATGATAAGATTGCGGCATTAGCGGACATCGTAGGCACGATGAAGGTGACGGAAAGCGAGAAAAATACTACACCGGTAGCGGCCGCAGAGACCGAAGAAGTGCATTCGCGTCTTAAATTTCAGAAGGGACAGTTCGAAGTGAACAGGCGGCACAAAGCTGTAACAGACGAATTACAAGAACGCGTGGCGCATCTGGAAAACCGCATGGCGTGTGATTACGAACTCGCCAATAGCACTAAAAATAGCCGTACGAACAGTGCAGAGAGGGACTCCGACCACGAGGGAGATTTTGACGACAGGGAGGGATGTATTTTGAGAGGCAGACATGAGAAAAATAGAAACATTCAAGGGCCTCGCCGGGAGGAAATGCGAGGATTTGATTTCAGACATTTCTTTGCGGTGAGAAAGTTTGAGATATTTCGAAATTCGCAAAAAGGAATACATCCACGAGCATGGCTCGAGCAATTTGAGTTCTGTCTTCCCCCCGACTGGGCAAGTTCACATAAGATAGAATATATGTGTGGCTATTTGGAATGCGAACCGGTGATTCGCATGAGGTCGGCAGCGCGACACTGCAACTCCACTCGGGAGTTTCGACAAGCCTTTCTCTCCGCCTATTGGTCGGAAGCGGCACAAGATAGGGTCAAGCATGGCATAATTATGCTGCCAAATTTGAACCACTCTGGTTTCGGCAGTCCAGCATGCCTATTCGACCACATGCTGCAGGCGAATCAATTTCTATACGATCCATACGGACCTGCGGAACTAATTAGGATATGCATCACCAAATTGCCAATGCACTTGCGCCACGTCATTCTTGCGGGACGATGCAAAGAGGACGTGGAAACGTTTAAGACACTTCTCCAAGAGTTGGAATATAATACAGCAGAATGCCCGCCTAATCAGGCACAAAGTTATTACGGGGCACAGCAGCGCGATCGCAGTCGTGGCCGTGGTACTTATCAACGACGTGACTGGTCGTCGGGACGCGAACAGAACAATAATCGGAACCGGCCGTATAGAAAGTGGGGTAACAGTTGCGAACACGGGTGGAACAACGGAAATGATCGAGGACGTGGACAAGATTGTGAACGCTACAGGTACGGCAACCAGAATCGATACTACGATGAATACGGTGGGAATAGAACTGTAGGCGGAGCACCTCATGATGTTGAAATTCGGCCGGCTAACCCTAGACATAATCCGGCAAATGGAAATGAACAAAACCGGCAATGACAAACGATCAGCGCAGAAGGCGCCCAATCGGAACAAATGAGCGACATGGCAAATGAGTAGAAAGGACAGTGAGAAGTAGAGAGGACGGTGAGGAGAAAGAATTGATTAGTTTAAATTTGCGACATGTGCATTTTAAATAATATGTTGGTAAAAATAATGATAAAGATGTTTCTATGTGATTGATTGAAGTGATGTTTTTAAATTTTTTTTCTTTCCTTGTGCAATTAGTATTTAGATTGGTTCAAATGTGAAGATAAAAGGTTTCTTTGTGAACGAGTGAAATGCTGTTTATGGTTTTTTTGTGTAAATTGAAAAGAGTCGCTCCTGAGAGAAGCAAGATCTGTGTTGAATTAATGTAAAACTCAGGGGAATATCCGATCTGTGGGTATTATGGGTCTGGCAAACCCAGGTCCCCAGCTGTTAGTAGCCTTGTTTCCGATTTTCTGCTTTCAGTGCTACTATCTATCTATTACTATTCTATATCTGTCAGTATAAATGAGGATCTCTTACTATAGTATGCGTGCTGAATGAATATTTTAAGATAGGAGAACTCTGAGAAAGGAATGAGTAAGTTTGGAATCTTGAAAACAGGATGCGATAATACGATTGTTTAACAAATGGCTTCCCATATGCAGTGATATGTTAATATTGATGATATATCTTTTTTTTGTTCTTTATAGCTGAGTAGGTAAAGTGCTGTCTGTGGATTTCGTCAGTATATTGATTCCCTTCAAGGTGAAAGAAGAATTGTGGCTTGTGTAATTTACGTGGCCCTGAAATATTATTGTGGTAGTCAAACGACGAGCAGTTTTCCAGCAAATGGAGAATGGAACAGAAATATGGATCCTTTTTGTAGTCTTGATTGATGTTGAGCCAGAGCCTGAAAAATTATTCTGCGTTAATACTTGTCCTAGACAAGTGCCGTTTATGTGTTTTGCTGATGCTGTGAGCATTACAGCTTACTGTTTTCGCTGGTGCGGGATTCACTTCGCTGGTGCGGGATTCACTGCAGCCTATATGATTTGTACTGAGGAACTTTCCCTCTTGAAGGTAGAGGAAGATTAAATAATTTTGACTATGGGGCCGAAGGAAAGCTTGGTTTAAGGTAATAAGGATAAAGTAAAACATTTGTCATTTAGACTACAGGAGGATTCGGATCTTTTGTGTCTGTTGTAAGTTCAATATGTTAAGATGAAACTGTTTTACAGAATAGAGGAGACCACAATTTTGCCATTCATGAGAAATGAATCCAGAATAACCACCACAGGCGAAATAACTGATTTGGAAGCGAAAGGTAACTTAAAGAAGGAACGAAATCGCAGCAAAATGGGTAAGAAAATGTAGTATAACCTGTATGATGCAGATATTTTTACCGTTCTCAGAGTCATCTGCGTGATTAATTCTTGTGATAACGTAATTTTAGATGAAATTATCTTACTGTTTTATGTATGAACATATGAGTATGGTAAATGTATAATTGCGAGTCTCTTATCAGGTGTGTCAACTGGTATAAATGTTTTGGCATGTAAATAACCATTGTTTTTTTTACTGTGTATGTTTAAGGAAAGTTTCTCCATATTTTTCATGTGACAAGACATATGCTGCGAGCGTCAGGAAGAGGACGAATTAGAACAATGTTGTAGTGGGATAAACACTGTGTTGAAGTAGCATTGAAGTAGCTTGTTGGATTAACTAGTAGTGGATTGAAGTAAAATTTTGAGTAATGCATGTTTATGGGTAGTTAGTTTGTTGAATAGACAACAGGTGTGCATGTGTGTGTGTAAATAACATGTGAACCCTATTCTGTCCTGACCTATGCTTGCACAAGGCATAATCCTATTCATATTAGTGAATTAATAAGTAGCATTTGATTTATTAAAACGTAAGTGAACCACATTAGTGATGTGGATTTAAATATTATATTGTCAGTTCATTTAATTTTTATTTTTATACTGTCAAGTCATTTCACTTATATTTTTTTATATTGTCAAGTCATTTAACTTTTATTTTTATATTGTCGATTCATGTAACTTTTTTATTTTAAAAAAATTAAGTCTCACTTTTGTTCTTAAAAATTGTGAAAGACAATACTAAGTGGTATTATGTATGACATTGTGTAATCACATAGCTATGATGAACAATTTCTGTGAATGCAGTTGAGAACGTCAAAGCGAACCGGCTAAACCCTCACGAGACAGCTGGAGCAGCGAGGAAGAGGACTAGTTGTAAACAGACAGGTTTCCCAGCAGGACATGCTGTCAACCGGGCCACTTCGGGAGCGCAGTCGACAACGAAAGAAGGGCACGCGACAAACACTTTCCCTTGCACCTGGAGCTAATGGGCGGCCGCCCCAGTGCGACCCTTCATGGAGGCAATGACTTGTGATGGGCGAGCGGTCCACCGCGCGGAAATCCATCTGCTGGCAACGCACCACACGCACGCGACCGTGGCGAGACGGGCGCGGTGAATCAACAGAAGACAGGGGATAAAGGGGCGTGGAGCCTTTTGACAGGTACTGTCCAGAGAAAATGGCAGACTTCAACGACGCCTATCAACATTCCCTGACGGATGCCCACTGTCAAGCGACAGTAAATCATGGTTCGATGTTCTCTGGTCGCTAAGGGTGGCACAAAGAAGAGCCATTAAGTGTCATCCTTGCCCAGGAATATCAAACCAGCGAGCCAATTGAGGATAACTCAAGAATGTAACAACACAAGGGGCGTGGAGCCTTTTGACACATACTGTCCAGAGAAACTGGCAGACTTCAACGACGCCTATCAACATTTCCTGGCGGATGCCCACTGTCAAGCGACAGTAAATCATAGTTTGATGTTCGCTGGTAGCTAAGGGTGGCACAAAGAAGAGCCATTAAGTGTCATCCTTGCCCAGGAATATCAACCTGGCGTGTCAAACGAGGATACCGCACGAATTTGACAACACAAACATGGAACCAAATCGAGATGTACGTGACACGGGCCACCAAGAGGAACTTCATGAGAGGGCAGAGACGGCGGGATGGCGCGCAACAGATGGCCAAAAATCCCTACTGACAGCTGCGGCGACGAACCCCCCCCCCCCTCCTTCTCTTTATATTGTGCCTCGGAACAGTGGAACTACTGAGTGTGTCAGTGAACAGTGATTATACGGTTCTTAGTTCAGTGCATATACGTGTGTTTCTGTAAGAGAAACTTTGACTCGTGTGTTTTGCAGGGGTTCGATTTATTGGTGTTTATTAGACTGACTCTTGTATTTTGCAGGTGTTTTATTTATTGGTGTTTTTTTTTTAGACGTTGACTATTGTACTTTCAGAGCTGTTTTATTGATCAATGTTTGTTTTTGTGTGATGTATTAGATTTGTGATATTTTGTTTCGTAAATTCATTCCTGTGGCATTGCTTCGTTTATCAGTCAGATAGCTATTCATTCTCATTGGACTGTGATCGATTAGCCTTTGCGTGCGGCATATTTATAGTGAGGAACTCCTTAAGGGTAACAATCACATAATTAATTGTAGTTTCAGTATAATGACACAGTGATCATGGTTTGCTAACTAACTGAAATATAGTAGAGTGGTTAAATTAGTGCCACAAAGTTATTTTAATTCTACAAATTATTAGTTTTATAAGATATAGAATTTTTTTGCGATAACCACTTTGTAAAACATGTTTTTTTCTCTTATCATTTTTTTTGCTTTTGCGGATTGTGCATTGTAATGTTCTGCTTTATAATACTGATGTTATTTTCATGTTCTTTTTTAATTGCTGGGGCACCTTTGCTATTTTCATAAATTTTACTTGTTAACACACAGTCATAAATTTTCCTGTGATCAGTTGGCTCTTGCAATGAGAAAATACTGGTGAACTCCGTAAGGGTAACAACCAGAAACTGTTTTCATATTAATGACACAGGAACCATTGTTTTTACTTGCTGACCGAATTAGGTCTACACTACCTTTTAAATAGGCGTCACAGATTGTTTTTTTATCTTTGAAATTGGTAGATTCTAAAGATGTGTTGAGATTATTGTGTTTTAGCAAGTAGCTGGTGACCTTTTGGTTTAAGTTGGGTGTGAGAAGCCTGCTTGGCAATGTCCTAGCATGGCCAGAAAATTCCCTTCACTGCCTTTTCCCGGAGCGTTGCGGTTATGAAAGGTCTCTGTTGGATTCCTTTCATCTTAATTTCTTAAATATGTTGTTATTTACGGCATAAATTCCTCTTCTAAATTTACCGTGGTGTTTCTGACTATCTGGGAGGAGACTGAGTAGTGGAACGTGTTACTTTTACACATAAACAAGAACGAGCTGTCACACTACTACACTTTAAAACACAATTTATATGTAATTCATCTCACACAGTCTCATACGGAACCTACATCCGCTTTCTTTTATATACTGTATATGATAAGATGGTGTCATCCCCCTTCCCTTCTGTGTGAGAGGTTGAATGAGCAAATGTATTTCTAGTTGCATGCTTGAGGGTAGCAGACAAGCCTGTCTGCTAGAGAACAGTAGGACCAACGCCGGAACAGGTAGCTACGCTTTCTAAAAGCAGAGAGGTTTCCATTCTTAGTATGGTCCTGTCCGTCCCTTGTTATGTTGGTATAGGAAGCTGCCCCTCTGGCCACTTCCGTTTGTATTTGTGTGCCACCCTCAGGAAGGGACCACGGCAGTCTGTCCGCGGCGAGCGTCTGAAGTGGTAAGATCTCCGGCTAAGCGCGTGTCTGCTAAGTCCGTAGGACAATGGATTTCTTAAGTTCAGCCTAACTGAAAGTTTAATCACCTTTATTTCAGGTTTAGCTCTAAAATATCTAATGTTATCTTAAATTGCAACACAGTGTATTTCGAGTGTGAAGTTCAGAATATCTTCCAGTAGTTACTTTGTCACTACTTTGTGAGTAAAGTGGAACCACATGTTGATCAGTAGCTCTAACTAAGATCATCAATCTTAAATGTGAATGTGCGTGAGATTATAACGTCTCGTCTTGACAATATTTTTCAATATAGCAACTTTTCTTTATGTTCAACCCACGTGGGGTGTACTTTGTGAGACCAGTACCACGTGCTTATACAATTGTTTGACCCACCAGGTTAATAGTAAGACGTTAGTAACCAGTTCGAGGTTTTTCTTTTGTAAATTGCTTTTCGATCTAATTTATTTTAATTATCAAAATTATTGTGGAGTTACACTCTTTGTGTAAACCAAGTTGACCACGTGAAGCATGTGGTGTAATCATCAAAGTAGCCCTCAGCTATTCTTTTCGGGAAGATTTCACAGAGAGTTAGTATGAATTTAGTATACCAGTGTGTGGTAATTACATGACGGACAGGATTGCGCTATGAACGTAACTTCTTTGGGTGAAAATTTAATCGGTTGGTTGTGGTTAATTTCCTCTTGCATATGTTTCAACGTTCTTCGTGTATTATTTTATAAATGCAGTGTTGTATGTAGTCTCCCAATCTGGGCTCCCTATTTGATGTGTTCTGTAAGATTACAAACTCACATTTACACAGTCCTAAATAAGGCACCAGCTTAGTTATGACTCAAGTTTAATATGCTGAAATTTCAATGATCAATGTTAAAATAAATTTCCAAGTATAAACTGATTTATTTCTTTTTATTTAAATTATCTTTTATGTATATATCACCGGTTGTCGTATGACTATTAAAAGATTATAATTAATGTTAGTCTGGTTGAGAATTTGGTAAGCTAGACAGGATACCTGGTGAAACAGTTGCTCAGTAATGCAAGGTTAACTTCCCCAGACAGCTCACAGCTTTTAAACCGCTTTTATTGTCTATCAGCACCGTTTTCATAGCAAATTGAAGCAAAACGTTACAAGCTATAATTTTTTTCGGTAACAAGGCACTCCTATAACAGTTTTAAAAGCTGTATATATTCATATTGCTTGCAAAACAACCTCATCCCCTTCAAAATCCACTCTATCACAACTGATAAATCTGTGCCAAAGTTAGTGTAATTTGGATTAAGTAGTGTGTAAGACTAGCAACCGACGACCTCAGCAGTTTGGTCCCATCACCACCACTGTTCGAAACACTTTTTATAGCCACCTTTAGAAATTTTTAAATGAACACACCGCCATTTGACTGTATTTTTTTATTTAATTATGACCCATATTCCGAAACCTGCTCGTAATTAAGCAATCAACAATACAGTCAAATGACGGTGTGTTCATTTAAAAATTATAGACTGGCTGTTGCTCAGCAACATCAAAAACTGTTTACCTTTAGAAATAGCTGACAGATCCTCAATCTTTTTTTTTTTTTTTTTTTTTTTTTGACTTCTTCAGTGATGTCAAATCGGTGTCCTTTCATGCCCCTTTTCGTGTGTGTATACAGTAAAAAGTCGCACGTGGCCAGGTCGGGCGAGTAAGGTGCGCAAGGCAGCGGAACGACGCCATTTTAGCCAAAAACTGTCTAACAGAGATGGCTGTGTGTGCAGGTGCGTTGTCATGGTGGAAAAACCAGTGTCCTGCCTGTCATAAATCGGGTATTTTTTGACGAACATTTTTGTGCAATCTTCTTAAAACTTCCAAATAAAAGGTTTGATTGACGGTCTGACCTGGGGGAACAAACTCTGAATGAACTACGCCCTTGGCACCAGAAAAGCAAATCAGCGTTGTTTTGAAGTATGATTTGACTGGGCGAAAATTTTTTGAACGTGGTGACGATGACGTCTTCCATAGGCTTGACTTGCTTTGCTTCTGGGTCGTAACCAAAGCACCATGACTCATCACCAGCAATGACCATTGACAGAAAATCTGGATCAGTTTCAAGCTGTTGTTTCAAAGCACTACATGTTTCAACTCGACATTTTTCTCGATTATCAGTCATAACCCAAGGAACAAACTTAATAGCAACCCCTTTTCCATTCCCAAATCTTCCGTTAAAATTAGCTGAACCGAGCTCCAAGACAACCCACTAATTTCTGACAACTGATCAGTTGTCTGTCGACGGTCTGTCAGCGCTAACTCCCGAATTTTTTCAATATTTGCCTCGATTCGGGCAACTGATGGACGTCCAGAACGAGGTTGTCGTCAATCAAAATCTCACAGTTTTTAAATCGAGCAAATCACTGATACACTTGAGTTTTTCCAATAGCGTCATCTTGGTAAGCTGTTTTCGACATTAAAACAGTTTGAACAGCATTTTCACAGAGTAGGAAACAAAATCTCACAGCTGCACGTTGTTCACTTAAGCTTGCTATCATTAACAACGAAACAAGAACAAAACAGCGCTAACAAAGACAGTCACTGCAGATGAACAGAACAAGCCAGGTCGACAACACAGTCGGCAGTAAACAGGCAATGATTTGCGCTATACTCGCCTCGCGGCAGAAATTGGTACTTCACAAGCTCCGCCCTCTGCAATGTTATTCCGATTTTTTTGGGTACCCCTTCGTAAATATCTTTTAGAGAATTTGTCAACTGCTCCGAAGAATGCTCAATATGCAAACCCACAAATTCAGAATGAAATTGACCGAGCGAGGTGGCGCAGTGGTTAGACACTGGACTCGCATTCGGGAGGACGACGGTTCAATCCCGCGTCCGGCCATCCTGATTTAAGTTTTCCGTGATTTCCTTAAATCGCTCCAGCCAAATGCCGGGATGGTTCCTTTGAAAGGGCACGGCCGACTTCCTTCCCCATCCTCCCCTACTCCGATGAGACCGATGACCTCGCTGTCTGGTCTCCTTCCCCAAAACCAACCAACCAACCAATCAGAATGAAATTGTTGCTATTTGTGTTGAAGGTATCCAACGTAAGAAACTGATGGGGTAAAGAAAGCCAGAATATTTAATATCGTTGCTGACGAAACTACTGACATTGCACACTTCGAACAAGTCTTACTTTACTTACGATATGTGGATGCGGAGAACTTTAATCACCATAAAAGTAAGGAAATATTCATCGAATGTATTCCAACTGTCGATGTTGCTGGATTCGGCCTCGCAAAGCTTATCATTAAAGCAGCGAAAAAATATGGTCTCGACTGTTCACATGTAGTTGGTCAAGGCTATGGCGGTGCAGCATCTATGATTGGGCACTTGCACTGTGGCTAAGCAAATGTTCAAGGGAATGCGCCATTGCTCTTTATGTACATTTTAGTGCACACTCCCTTAACCTTGATATTGCTGACGCATTTTCATGAGCAGAAAACAGAAATTGAGTCGGGATTGTGCAGTCTGTTGGGTCTTATTTCAGTCATTCTGACCAATGTACTGCCGTATTAAAAGTCAAAATTCGCGAACTGTTACCAAGTGACTCCCCAGAAAAGCTTACTTGCTCTTTATGAAACACGATGGGTCCATAAGCACGAAACATTGCAGCCGCCCTCGAAAAGCTGCAGTCTAGCCGTAACAAAGAAGCGTCAAGACAAGGTGACAAACTGATAAACAAACTTCGTTACCCATATTCTGTGGTCCTTCAAAAAGTGATGAGGTACGCACTGGCTACATCGAAACAAGTGCAGGGAACCAACGCAGTCCTTACCGCAACACTTCATCTTGTTGCAACGATCTTAACGCCTTGCAGATTTTAAGAGTCAATGCTGACGATGAATTCACAAAGCTTTTCGAAGAAGCAGATGCTATGTCAGAGGAAAATAGTGGTTCGGTGCAGGCGCTACGCCTTGCTAGGAGACAGTTGAACCGCTCTAACACGTAAAAACATGCTATAGAGTGTTATTCTGTTTCTTGAGCACGCAACTCAACGTTAACTGAAAGATTTGGAAACCATTGGAAATTAATATGTGCTCTATATGGCCTATTACGTGAAGATTTCTTGAAAATGACTAACATTGATGAGGCGATGTCAATGTGATCGTCACTTCTCCCGAAAAGAAAAAACACATCAATGATAAAAGCAGAATTAGAACTTTGGAAGGCACATACACCGAACGAAGTTGCGCAGTGGTTAGCATACTGGACTCGGATTCGGAAGGGCTACTGATCAAATTAGCAACCGGCCATCCAGACTGATGTTTTCTGATTTCCCTAAATCGTTCCTTTCAAAAATCACGGCCTATTTCCTTCCCCATTCCAGAAACATTCCGAGCTTGTGCTCCGTCTCTAATCACCTCATTTTTGACGGAGGCGGGGGTTAAACTCCAAGCTTCCTTCCTTTCTACCTTCCTTGGAATATACGGATGACATCAAAGAGCGTTAGTCTAAACTCTGCTTTGGAGTACTTAGATCAGTGTGATTGAAATCTTTATCCAAACAATTACGTAATGCTTCTGATTTCGGTCTAAACACCAGTTTCAACAGCTGTTCCTGAAGGAACATTTCCAGCTTAAGAAGATTAAAAAATGTCTTGGTAACGCAGTTTCCTAAAACAGACTCAGTGGTTTGGCTCCGTTTAAAATGTGCTACAGCATACAACCCGATGCATCAGAAGTAGTGGACCGCATTTCGAGAAAAGTAGAAGACTACTAATATACAATAAAAGTGTGTTTGCTAAAATAAAAAAATACTTAATTTCTTTGTTTGAAATATTGTTATTTCCATTACGACGCATAAATACACAATATACAGTGCATTATGTAGCAGTATATCATTTCATGAAGCGGCTGGTTATGTACGAGAAAAAAAAAACTGAAAGTCTGCCTTCACCTATGCTGCACTGCTTTCTAAAGTGGAATCTGCAAAATCTGATGCTAGGACAACCGTTATTGTACAATTCATTGGTACGGCTGGTGCAAGTACGTCTTAATGTGAGTTTTACTATAAATGTATCCATTCTCTCAATACGCCTTAGTGGAAGTTCTACTGCTATCAAAGTTTTCGTTCCCTCACTTTTTCTTTGAACGAATTAATGTAGATAACATTTCGTAAACGCAGAACTTCCAATGAGACATATGAAGTTCACACGCGGTGGACAGCATTACATTTTGTCTACACTAACTAAGACTTATGCAGAATTATACAGTTCAGTACTCTTTAACCGAAAATCGTCCATAAACTATTCTAAAAGTACCTATAATCTTGTTGAAGTTATGTTGGTCGTAGCCGGCCCTCGCCAACTTTCGCGATCTAACACTGTTGCAACATACATCATTTAATTTCATATTCATTACTGTTAATAAGTACGACATCTGAGCATAAACATTCCTGTTCTGTGCTGCTTCGTCTGTCATTTCTTCCATAGCGCTAAGCGATATCATGTAGTGACTACCGCACTGGACTCGAATTCGGGGGACCTGGGTACAATCCTAGACCCGATTATCCAGATTTCGGTTTCCCACGGTTTCCCACTCTAGGCGAATGGTGGGATAGTTTATTGAGAAGGCCATGGCCGCCTTCTTCCCATTCACTAATAAAAAATCCGAGCAAAGCTCCGTCTCTGATGACCTTAGCTGTCGACGAGATATAAAACGCTCATCTTACTTTGTTATTCCCGCCATAGAGGATAATCGATGAGGATATGTAGTGGGAACCGTGCGTGTGTTATCAGCACTGTCTAAAATGGAAATTATTTCCCATGTACTTCTCTTTTCTCGCTGACGGTCATTGTGATGCTTCCACGGCTCACTAACTACTTCTTGTTCGTAACTATACCACTTGTTGGAAAGACGTGGATAGCCAACATGTATGCGAAAATGTTGACTGACATCTCGACGACCATTTGTTAAGACTCGATCTCCCCCCCTCCCCCCCTCCAGAATCAAATCCTGGCTAACACTTGGTCTGCAGGATAGCTGAGCAGGTGCAGTTCAGAAGAATTACAAAGGATTCTTTATGCATGTAGCTATGAATTTTATCAGAAGCAACACTGAAGAGAAAATGGTTAGTGAAACCAAAAATTTCATTCCATCTGCCAGTAACCCCTATAAAACATCTGGAATTTGTAGTGAGTGCTATTGTCTACAGCAGATCCGTCAGTGGTCGATATATAAAGAGAATAAACTGTGGCATAAATGAGAACTGTAACCTCCTAGGAGCTGTGTTTATAAAATCGTATTTCTTGACTAGTTAATGCTTAGGTAAAGACGGTCCTCATTTGTATGGGTTAGGATCCAAAATTATTAGTAAAATGTTCGCAGAGGGATGTGAAATTCTAGATGATAGGGGAAACTAATGAGGGAGGATGGGGTTAACAAAAAGTGTTTGGTACAAAAAAACGGCAAGACCGAAACATTACCTAAGAAAGAGTACGCTTGAAACTGTAAGTAAAAAAGAATATCCCTACACAATGCACTGCAATATAAGTCGTCTAAATGCTGATTTTTCAAACAAAAGTGATAAAGTTGAAGAATTATAATTTACTGTTTTTGAATGTAAAGATATCAAAGTTATTTCTCTCAATGGACAGTGGCTTGCAGATGACAATATTAAAATCGAAATTTCTGAAGTAGCCCACACCTACTGTAGACAAGAGAAATCACATGGAGGCTTTTGTGTACTTATTTATTCCGAAATGAGAAACGATTTTAATTACTTCAAAGAAGAGTGTATATTCTAGAGTTACTTTGTCGAGTTATGGGAGATAAAAGTTAGAGTAGTTTTGTTAACGGAGTAGCAGATAAAGCTCCGACTGAAGGTCTTCTGGTCAAATTTCAGGGCTTACTTGTAAATCTCAATTTAAAATAAGGGAAAAAGGCTGTAATGGCTGCTGACTTCAATAGTTATATCATAGTTGGAAGCAATGATGTGTCCAAATTCAGTGTCATGATATAAAACACTGACTTCAAAGTAAACTTAATGCACGCCACTAGGGTAAACGGACAGTCAGCTACATGTATTAATTATGTGAGTAGTTATACAGCGCTAGTTCTAGATTTAAAGGACACTTATCAGAAGACTTCAGGATTTAAAGGGACAGATAAAGTGATTTAAAGGAACAGTGGTTAAGTAGTGGGCCTAGAAGCACAAAACCGGTTCTAACCGGTTTGATGACGTCATTCTTGGTGTCGGTTTACACAATTCGGTGAGTTATATTCACAGTCAACCTGGAGAATTGCCCCTTCTACCCATACACTTGGGGTATTGCTGGTACAAGCACAGAATTGGTCATGTTCGGTTTAATCTACTGAAAAGGATTTCCTGTGTCATGTTACAGCTGAGGCAATTGGGAGAGGTATATTCAAGCTCACACCCCTCCTCTCCCTCCCAGGCACTCTTATGCACTTGAGACAATTAGGCAAATGAGACGACCTTGATCTTACGCCTTGTGAATCAGGTTTCACATCCGTCAGGTTAACTATACCTTGACAGGTCATTTGAGGTTACATATGAGACAACTGCGTAAGATATATTCGAGGTCACCTCTGTCCCCATCCTACTGCATACCTGAGGCACTGCCTTGTACCAGTTACTACTTGTTTAGATAAGGTCTTTTGAGAAACCTGCACGTGGACGCCTCCCCATTTCTCCACATCCCACTCCACCTTTTCATCGTTTATAACTATAGTAAATGTGTGGGATGCGTCATTTGAGCTCTCGCCACCATTGGATCGTTAGGTTTGTTTGGTATCCGGGTGTTGGTATGTCTTTTAAATAATAATAAATTACATTTATTACAGTTGCATAAGTTTCAGCATTCAAGGACTATGGAGAGCACCAGTGTGTTGCTATTTGTTAATAACAAATTAAATTTAATATTACAACTATGTGAAGTTTGTCATTCAAGGTGCCACCAAAGACCAACCACCACCCCAGACAGACATGTAAGTAGTCTCATTTTCCATGTTTTTCAAATTTCTCGATATTTTTTAAAATTTCGTCATTTTGTACATATATTTCACATTTTTGAAATTTGCCTATTTTTCCATATTTTCCAAAATTTATCCATATTTAAATGTACAATAATATATGTTCTTATTGGAACATGTTATTTAACAACAAATATGCATTTGTAGAGAGTTTAAATTTTAAACAAATATTACAGTGTAATTAATAAACAAATTACGTAATATTTAACCACAAGTAAGCTCTTCTTTAAGACTTTAACTGTCAAATGAATAATACAGTAAGATAGACAAACAAAAAATCTCTTGTTATGTCATCCCTACATTACTAGTATGTGTGAATCAAAGTGTAGTGTTCTCCTATTTGTAAAAGTAATGATGTCATGGCAAAATCTCGCTAAATATAAACTAAATTTATAAGATCATAGTAAAAACTACGAGGTTTACATATTTTCAAGATGCACTGAATTATAGTATGTACACTGTTTCTCAACTGCTAAGGCATGGACACATTGTTGAACAATAGTCACAGACAATGATGGATGACACGAAATACAGCACATACATAATAGAAGCAGAGTGGTATATATATAACAAAAATGGTACAGATTTCACCACATGGGACATCAGGAAACAGACATAAATAATGATCATACTTAAAACAGATCAGAATCCCAACATAAAGGTCGATTTCGGACTCTCGGTAAGGAATATGCCGTCTTGGGCAGTAATAAACAAGGTGCACCTGTTATTCATGCTGGCCACAAACTGGTTGACGAGTCCTTTGGAGATATTATCCCACTCCTTTCTCAAGGCGAATTTCAGTTCTTGCACAGTTCAGGGAGGAGGTCTGCCAAGAGCATTCCAGGCATGCTGAACAGGGTTTAGGGCTGTGGAGTATGCAGGCTGTAACATACGTTCAATATCTTCACTTTCTAATGTGTCTGCTACCTTAGCAGTCCTGTGTGGGTGTGTATTGTCTTCCATAAACAGAAAAATAGCACCTATCACACTTGTGAACAAATGGACATATGCCGAATAATTTCCTTGCAGGGCCATTGCGCTGTAAAGGTGCGTTGTGCAATGATGTGCAGCAGCTTTGGTCGTTGTCCATAACGCTTGCCCATACCATAACTCCTACATAATGTTGATGACGTTCATGAACATTCTGTGGTGTGTAATGTGTTGCTCTCTCTCTCCACACTAACTGATGGCCAGAATCACTTTCCACGAGAAGCAGGATACGTCGGAGAACATCACTCTGCACTGCTTCTTCTGACCCCTACCAAAATACTCCTTGTATCAACGAACTCTTCCTCCTTTTGAAGTAGGATGTATTTTGCAGGCTTCCAAGCATACAACACACCAGAATTTGATCACTGCAAAATAGTTCTCACAGAGCACGTCTACCAGTAGCTAATACAAGGCCTGTAGCGATCTGCCTAGGCGTGAGATGTCTGTTTCTTTTCACTACTACGTATAGATCCTCTTGTGGTATGGTGGCCCATCTATGACCACTGGCAAGCTTTTGCATAGCATTTCCGTTTTCGCTGGCCTTGTTTAATCACAAGACGACACTTTTGGGCACACCCATTATTGTGGCCACAGTAGTGATTCTGTAAAAGGCTTTAAGCCGTCCAACTGTTTGTCCACTATTGTAAGCACTCCAATGGTGTCTTGCAGACATGTTTCCGTACCACACAGAATGTTACACTGATCGGTTCCACAACAACCTTCGTCAAATACTATACTGCATAATTGTCAAATACACACAGAACATTCATACACAGGCTTCGCTGCAATTAACATGTCCTGCCCTCTATTTTCCTTTTACTATTGGGCAGGGGTTCCATAGCATTTAGCGATTCTTCTGTAGGGATTGGCAGTTGCTCGTTAACAAGTGACAGTTGTTCTTTAGCGACTGTCAAGCTGTGTATAATACGGCTGTCTCGCATACAGCGTACTCTTTGCCACCTGAGAAGTCGAACGACTCTTTACAGTGCTTATATGAACCATTTAGCCAGCGAAGTACCACCATACGGACAACACAGACACTTTGACTGTCAGCAAAAAGTCCTACATATACATGATAAATAGGATCACTGTAAAACATAACCAGGTTACAGTTGATGTTGAAATGAGGTGAATATCTCTTTGCTGCATTAATCTTCATCTGTAATGAAAACTTGGGCTCTTTGTATGCCAATAGCTACTTGTGTTGCTAATCAAATTAAACGAAGAAGCCGGGACAGTAAAATACTATAAAAACCTTATTTATTGCGCCTTAAACTGTTTTAGTGCCTAAAACATGATGCAACCCTGACATCCAAAAACTGAAACAATAGTATCTCTGTACAGCTACTGGTTCTGGTCCTTATACACATTTTAACAAATCACTATTTTCGGTCATAAGTTGTTTTCAACAGACTTTTTAAAGTTTACAGTTAAAATTTGATTGATTTTTACAAAACTGATTACCGATTTTGGTTCTATAGTACAACATTTATAAATCAGTTAACATGCCGAGATATTACCATCATTGTGGCAAAATTACATGAAATGTCTTTCTGAAACAATGCTTGAATAACTTTTCTTAACAAGTTTGTAAATATAGATTTGCTTTTGATCCTAACATGGATACTGTGTCTTTATGAATAGCTTAATAACAGTTACTATGACTTTTCTATGTACGGATTTCGTAAATCAAAGTTTGGACTTTTGTTTAGTGAGGTTTTTACATATTTTCAGTTAGTGATTAGATATATTGACAAATTAATTGTATTTAACCTCAATTATGCTTCTGGTATCTCAGTTTCATGAATTCAGCGAATTAACAATATTACACTGCATGGTTACAGCTTTTCATAACTTCGCGTAAATTTCATAATACAGTGAGTTTGGAAAGTCCCTTTAGAATCATCTAGGACTATTATAGGAGAGTGAGCACATAATATTTTGAACAGGAACCCTTGACCAGAAACGTACCATTTCTGTTCCATGATGATTTGAATTCAGATGTTTAACTCATCCATTTCCGCTTGTAGAATTGAATTAGGCGTGATATAGTACAGTTATTAGGTATTATTTCGAAAGGAAACGTTACGAAACATTCATTTATCACTTACGTACCTTTTTTTGAATTAGCACTTAATCAATACGTGTTTGCATTATTCAAAAAAAAAAAAAAAAAAAAAGAATCCAGCATACTGTACATACAGAACAGTACTGATGTATTACAACAGCAGCTCTATGTGGCGAGCAGCAACGTTGCTACAGACATCGTAGCTACGAATCATGTCCTGGTGCACTCTATCCATCCCACATGGCGTCTCTTCGGTCTCTAGCGTCATGGCCAGAATCGTGCCAACAGATATTCTTCTGAAACTTCCTGGCAGATTAAAACTGTGTGCCCGACCGAGACTCGAACTCGGGACCTTTACCTTTCGCAGGCAAGTGCTCTACCACCTGAGCTACCGAAGCACGACTCACGCCCGGTACTCACAGCTTTACTTCTGCCAGTACCTCGTCTCCTACGTTCCAAACTTTACAGAAGCTCTCCTGCTCTCTCTCAGCCTATCCATCTTTCACCATATCGTCTGTTGAGCTGTCCTGAACTGCATGCGAGAATTGAAGTTATGCACCATCATGCTGAAACGACATTTCCTGATGGGTATTCAGTGGCACAGCTTCCAAGAATAGGTCCAACATGTCTTGTAGGAAGATCAGGTATGCACGACTGGTTAGCTTGGAATTACATGACCGTCCAGAATACCTGCCCACACGTTAACATCAAACCGGTGCTGAAATCCTTGAAAGTGCTTGGCACGAGGGTTTTCGTCTGCCCAGACATGGCTGTTTCACTAATTCAGAACACAGTCACTAGTGAACTTACATTCATCTATGATCAGAACTCGACGTGGAAACAGGGATGTGTCGTTGCAGTGGTGCACGAACCACGTGCAATAGGCAAAGCATTGTGGAAAATCGATCGGACTCATATAGCGTGTACCCTTTGTAAATGGTACGAATGTAACTTGCTCACACAGAACGTCACAGACAATACTGTGACTAACACCCATTGCATATGCAGTTGTTCAAGTACTCGTTGACGGGTTCTCTTCAACACAGTGCAGTACATCTTCTTCAAATTCAGCCATGCGGCGTTGCCGTGGAGCACCACAGTTCTGTCTCCTCATGGTGAAGAGTGAAGGTATCTGTTTCTTGGAGACGCTGTGTAACTTGAGCAACAAGTTTGTGCAATGGCGTGCTACGTAGCGGAAAACATTTGTGATACAGCCGACTAGCAGCTCTTCTGTTGCCTTGAGCTTCGTCATACACAAGGAACAGGTCTGTGTATTCCAAAAACGTGTACTGAACCATCTTTACTGTATCGGAGATGCACAGGCACTGAATAGGTCTCGCAGCAAGGGAGAAAGGTAGATGTTAAGTGACATCAGGTGACCGTCTGACGTAGTACACATCATCTTGTCTACCCTACTGCACACCAGGACAAGCAACTCTGAGACTCTTCTTTTTTCCCTCAACAGACGTGGACACATTACACATCTGAACTGAAACCGTTGTAGTACGGAAATGAAACGTTTCCAGGCATGGGATCCTATTTAAAATATTATGCAATCACTCCCCTCTACAAGTCCTAGAAGTCTGTAGCGTATCAAGTATTTTGTGAAGGCCGGAATCACAGTTTTCGTTAAGTGTTTTCCTATTCTGCGGCTTCACACACAACCCAGCAGTATCACACATAAGAATTACGGCCTAGACTTTGCCCCAGGTTGCATGTACCAAAATTTGAGTAAGTGGTACAATAATTTTGGTGTCTGTATCTGTTTGTTAACAGAGTCGTTATAAATACTATTAATTAATCATATCACATAGGAATATTGAGTAAAGGACAGTTTCAACATATATACAATATCATTACATAGACTATAAAGGACAACTTCTTTTTTATAAATTTCTCATTGAGTGTTCATTTTCTTCTGCACGGGTTCACAACTAGAATGGAAATTATTGTTTGAAACGTTGCCGCATGGCATCTCACTTCTCCTAGACTCTGTGCAGATGATTTGTCCTTCGATAAAACAGTATACAGTCTTCATCACTAGTAGATCAGTAAGAACACAACTACAGAAATTTCATATAGTTTAAAATGGAAGATACATTATCACATATTTAAAATTTTTAATACCATACAATTAAATCTCTAATGACTCAGGTAATCATATTATCAATTAGTAAATTTGTATGGCAGAACTGTATTATACATAAAGGTTCCTAGTAATTAGAGTTTTTTGTTCTAACCATGGGGATGCATGTGTGTCACATGGTGCCAAAGCTTACAAGGTAAACTGGTAACTAGATGTCATGGAAATCCGCTTAAAAATGAAACTAATATATTAGGGTTGGTATATCTTTTGAGTATCATGATAATAACTTGCATTTATAAGTCATCATCAGGAAAATCATGTATTTACAGTTTATAATAGTTATTATTTCATCTAGAAACACAATGAGTTATAGTTACTTTTGATAAAGTGTAAACTGTGTAATTCTTATGAATATTCGTATAAATGGGCACTTCCTGCAGATAAATGTCAGTGTACAACATTACTCAACTCATTCAAGAGATTGTCATGCTGTATAATATTTATGTCAGTACGTTAAATTCATCACTCAGTTAAGATAAAATCATTCTAGGCATATTGTCGCAGAAAAAGCTGAGTAGCACAGTCATTGTGGTGTAGTGGTTATGATACTAGACTGTTGCATGGAGGGTTGTGAGTTCAAAACTGACCTGAACTGTAAAATTTCAATTTCTATATTCGGTTCGAGTACATTCTAGAAGAATCATTGTACTGGAACGTTCTGTAACTGTATATATACCATATGTGTTCTGGCCGGAGGCAGTTGGCTGCTCGCTCTTGTATGTCTAAGTGCAGAATAAACATTCGTTTAGTGAAGTTAGTGTTCGTCATTCATCTAATTACACCTTCTTGTACGTCTTCTAGTGGAGACGCTGGGTATCGGAACTTCTGATAGCGCACATGATCGACGACACAGTGGCTCCCACCAGGCCACGACAGAGCCACCGTTTACGTGACGAGAAACTCGAGTTCGAGCCATATTCAACAGACTGCAATCTATCGGAGACAGAAGAAGAAGAGGACGTCACTATGACAGGAACTGTGTGCCACCACATGAGACATCCTTCCGGGTTCTCTGGTGACGATGGCCAAGATCCAAACAAGTGGCTGAAGGTATATGAGCGTAATGCCAAATTTAACAAATGGGATGACACCGTGTGTTTGGCTAATGTATTTTTCTACTTGGAGGGCACTGCCAAGCAATGGTTGGAGAACAACGAGGAGAAGTTCACAAGCTGGGAAGTATTCCAGGTGGAACTGCGCAAGTATTTCGGCGACACACAACGACAGATGTACAAAGCTGAAGATAAATTAAAGTGTAGGCCACAGCGTCCAGGAGAAACTATAGCATCCTACATTCAAGACGTCTTGGAGCTGTGTAAAATAGTAGATCCTAGAATGAAGGATTAAGATAAGGTTGCACATCCAATGAAGGGTGTTGCTGAGGACATATATCAAGCTCTACTCCTGAAGGATGTTTCAAGAGCAGAGGACTTCATAAAATGGTGCCAGTATATCGAGACAATGCATCAAAAAAGAATTACACGCAAGAAGTTTGAACGGTTTCCAAACGTCGTATCGATGTCTGTGATGGAGTATGGAACTGATTTCACAAGTGTTCTTCGTCAGGCAGTGAGAGAGGAAGTTCAGAAGGCACTTGGATTGCACGGCGAGCAAAAAACCGAGATGGTTCAAGAGGTCATAAAGGAGGAAGTGGAACAGACATTGAACCCTATCTCTCGTCCTTCATTTCCCTTTAAAACGGTGAAAAAGTCGAGACCCAGGTGAAGCTACGTTCCAACAATGCCGCATGAGGAACCTGAACGAAATCTTGCTCCAGTCAGAGCGGGGCAGGGTGTGAATGCTCGTTTCTGGCATTATTTCGATGTAGCGCGCAGAACGCTCACGCGGGCGACTAAGTATCAGTTAGCCTATGAAGTGCGGCTTTCGCTGACGTCGAAGGATTAACAAGAAAAATCCGCTGCAGGCAAAGTGACGAAGGTTATAGGAATCAGTTACAGAGCGATAACGCTGCGTAAAACAAACAAGCGTGATGCAGGTTGGTTACAAAGATCCAGATAATTGGTTATGATCGTGGAAGTGCAATTGCTCCTATAGGGGTTGATAAGTACATTGTCACCTTTCCCAGTGCCATGGAGGTCGCCAAAGGTGTGATCCTGCGGCTGAAAAAATCTGCTCTTACCAGATGGATAACTGTAGGTGCATTACCAAGCGTGGAAACGTGAAAAGGAACAGTTCCGCTACTGGAACACAAATTCCTTCAGAAGTGGTTCTATGTAGGTCACGGTGGCAGACATCTTAAAGAAATGCAGATGTGAATTTGATGTGGAGACTGGCAGTGGCCCATTAATGTAAACAAATGTTACGTAATTCACGTAAAATGGGTAAAAGGCCCAGTGTCGTTTTACTATATTATTAGTCACAACCGTTTGGCATCAATGAATATTTATCCCGTAGTATTTAAGATGGATCCTCTGCATAGAGGCACATGACAGACAGACAGATAGATAGATAGAGAGAGCTGCTCAACAGTTGCACGTCTATTCGCCCGTACACTGTAACCTCCTCCTCACTTATCGACCTTAATGACTGTGAAAAATTAAACCGCGTGTACCTAATGGAAATTTGGGAAAAGCAATCGTCACCGAAGTTAATCTGTCGGTAAAGAGGGAGGAAAGGGTTACATCTAAATGAAAGGAAAAATGCCAATGAAACTGGTGGAAATTAATTTTGAAAAGGTGTAAAGTTAATAAAGAAAGTAAATGTGCAGCCGTTACGTTAACAATTAACTAGCGGTAATTAGATATTTGAGATTTGGGGGAAATTACGGTCGCCAGTCCTATGGACAATTACTATACTAACTGAAAAGGAAAGGTTATTACACATATAATTAGTACTAGAAGCGTGGCAACTGAAGGTTGACACGTGTAGTGTGAAAACTGAAAGTTTGTCAGAAGTAATAAATTTCGCTACACTCTGACTTAATTTAGCAAAAGAATTAATAAAACCGGAAAATCGAAAGTTAATTCAGTGACTAAAGTTAATAGTGAGCTTTCTTTCTGAAGCACATCGAAATTCAGTAAGATACGGTTAGTCTTGGACTACCTTAACAATCATTTCAAAAGCTACTTGAATCTACGCAATTTAGAAATAAGAGATTTAACTTTGAACTTGAATTAAATGATTCTCAACAATTAACAATAGTAAAATTTAGTACGTACCAAACTGAGCTGCAGTCACAGGTAAGCTAAAATACGGTAACAAAACTCGCACTCTTAATTTGTGCTTGTGTAATCTAAATATTGCAGCCAGCTATGAATACCTTAACTGAACTTTGAAATTAAAGCAGCGAAATCGAATGATGCTGGCGTTTGAATTTCAACGACACTCGGGTTCATTCCGGAAAAGGAAGGGACCCTGCTTGGTAATGCAATTGGGACAATGAGCAACAAAGGTTCATGCTACGTTGCTGTAATTTTGTGATTTGAACAGTTTGAAAAGCTGAGGTCTGCCATACACTTCTAAAACTTTACGTGCTTCCAGTCTTCCTTGTTGGTTGATTGAAGGTTTGAAGCAGTCGATCGAGGAGGTGGCGACAGTCACTCATTGTCGGCCGTCGCTGTTGCAGAAGCTGGATGTTGGCGCGCCTTCTTCTCGACACGGTCACCAGGCGAAACGGGCTCTTGATGTGCGCCAGCTAATGCTTCCCGTCCACGACACCATGTCAGAAACTATCATCGCAAGTCGAGCGCAATTACATGCTGCCCAACCCCGAAAGCGCGGCAACTCGCGGGAGCGTCGCACAACACACCTGCTCAACCGCACTACCCCAGCCAGACTCCCTCTGCCCGCGCTCCACGCGACAGAGTTAACACTACCAAAGATCCTAAACACTTTGGTTCTCCACACGACCTATCGATGTATTCGTTCGATAGCATAGTTTTCCCTAGCCCAGACCCAGCGTAAAAATACAAATAATATTTACAAAACAAATCAATTATACATCGACATAAGTGCATAAATATATACAAATAGTAAAACAATTACAATATACAAAGACACAGAAATGTCATATCTTCGGGTAACAAAATAACGAAAAATTATAGTACAATAGATGGAAATAGAAGGATATGCATTTCCGGCGTTACAACACATCTCCACACCCGCCGTTCACCCCTCTCATCTACGGCCCGTGGTGCACCTCAGTTGCCTCGACGCCGGTTGTGAATAGCGTCATTTTGCCGTATACGGTATACTTGAACCACGGCGGCACTCGAACAGTTTACAAACTTAGCTTTTTCAGGAATGCTATCATCCTTGGCCCGAAGGTCAATGATTATGCCCTTTTGAACGTCAGATAAATCGCTTTGTTTCCGTATTACGACTACGACTACTGTGGTTTCCGTGTCTTCCTGACACGTTTTATATACCTTCCACTGTTAGTGCTGCCCCCTGCTGTCTGTGGGTGATTATTACATGCTGACGTTGAACATAGGTGGTGATCACGTTGAAGTGACTGGATCATGAATGAGATGCTCCAAATAAAGACCAGAACAAATGGTACCATCGGCCTAACATTCTAGCTGGCTAGCCTAACGACGGTATTCCAGTCAACGAATCACGAAAGGGACCAGTTACTACTGATCTAATGAAACCCTGAGCTTGAGTTACATGTCACATTGAAAGTGACAATCAAGTGACAATATAGGCAAACATACAAAGACAACCACAGTCGAGAGGTAGGCGCAGACAAGTTTTTAAAAGTACTTTTTAATGTACGATATCCTTCACTCTAATGCTGAAATACGCTATTTGACCAGAAAAGTACAACACCTGGAAGAAATGGTCGTTATCAATGTTACTTCGTACACGTACACACCATCGCAGATACAGAGTAGCGACTCGCATTCGGAAGGACGATGGTTCAATCCCGCGTCCGGCCATCCTGATTTAGTTTTTCCGTGATTTCCCTAAATCACTCCAGGCAAATGCCGGGATGGTTCCTCTGAAAGGGCACGGCCGACTTCTTTCCCCATCCTTCCCTAATCCGATGAGACCGATGACCAAGCTGTCTGGTCTTCCCCAAACCAACCAACCAACCAACAGAGTAGCGAGTCCCTGCTTTTTTTGTTTTTTTTGTTGTTTCTTTTTCGTTTTTTTCGTTGATTAGCCTTCACAGCACATTAGTACTGTTCGTGTTTAGTGTTGTTAACAGGCCTGGTATGGTATATAGGGGGTGGAAACAGCGTTAGGCTTTGACTGATCGCTGTGATGGGCATGGAGATGTAACGGGCTCGTGTAAGACAGCCTTCCAATATCTGCAACCTCCACCTACATTCTCAGATATGCTAACAACACCGTCTACTTCACTACCCACAACACGCTCCAACTCTTTCATATCTCTATCCAGCGTCACCTGAATCTCCTGGTCGAGTGGTCTAACAAATGAAAATATGTTCTCCTACGACATATGTAGAAGACGTTGGAGAGCTATTAAGGGTCCACACATCTATCTGCGTGAACAAACATTACAGAGAGACATTATTGCATTCCTGACGATGCACCCTGTCGGCAGCATGGCGCTGTATAGTGCTAGAAACAGTTTCGCTTTAGTGCTTTCTCGTATAGTTGAATAGAAATCTTGGACTGCTCATTGAAATATTTGTTCACTAAAAATTATGTAGCTTTATTGCTTCCCCATGCTGCCATATTTCTGATGATACAAAGTAGCTGCAATCAGTATGGTTTCAGTGTGCAATCCATCCATTGTTTCATGGCACTGACTAACCTGTAGCAGGAACCGTCTGACGTCACAAGGGTAGCTGCTGAGGCCCACGAGAAAGATAGGCTGCGGCGCGTACGTCACGAAGGATGCTACTGGGCAGGCATGCTTATCAGAGAGCGCATATATCTGGTACTTTAAGAGCAGATCGAATGATATGTCTGGCCAAACGCTTTTTTAATATCGAGGACAAGAGAGGTAACGAAGTTTTGTTAATTTAATGGTGAGAGGTAAGTTGTCTAATGTGAAGGACTATCATCAATGCAATAGTTAGGTCAGAGGCATGACTAGATGCTGGAATGAACGATGAAAGGAAGATCAGATTTTAGCACCCCATTGATGATGAGGTACTTAGAAAAGGAAGAACATGCTCATAACATTCAGTAATGAGGAAGGATATGAACGGCATTCTTACCAAAGGAAACATCAAGACTTCAGTCTGGAACCGCGTGACCGCTACGGTCGCAGGTTCGAATCCTGCCTCGGGCATGGAGTGTGTGATGTCCTTAGGTTAGTTAGGTTTAAGTAGTTCTAAGTTCTAGGGGACTGATGACCTCAGATGTTAAGTCCCATAGTGCTCAGAGCCATTTTTTTGAAACGTCAAGACATTTGCCTCACACTATTTAAAGAAATCACAAAAACCCGAATCAGGTTCGTCTAATGAATATTTGAACTCTAGTTCTCGCATATTGATTGTTGGGAATAGGTATATGTCCTGTTAAGTGCTTGGCTGAGGTTGCTATCCAGGAACAGATTGTTAGGAATAGGTAGATGAGCTGCTAGGTGCTGATGATTTCCGTGATTGAGGATATAATCGAACACTTGGTTAAATACAAATATGAGGTCGATCTGTCTGTGGGATGACCTCCGAGAGGCCTGTGTCCCAGTTATTAGGAAAAGCAGGGCATCGGAAGCTTTCGCTTGTGTTGTAATAGCTTGTGTAAAGGTTGACTTCGTAAAGTATACAAGACAGACTCTGTAACTTTCTTTGAGATGGGGGTACGTAATTGTAAAAGGGGTGGGCGCTCTGTTTCGCTTTTTAGCGAGTTTTTCTATACCTGTTGTGTTTAGTCCTGTTTGTGGATTACTCAAGTTGGTGCAAGAGGTGAGATACCTACATTTGTGCGTTCTTCGCCAGAGGGTTCCTTGGCGAGAAGAGAGTTGGGGTCAAGTAGGGTGATGGAAGTGTTTTACAGCTAGGTTGCAAAATGGCTCACTTTGGAGAGAGTGTCAGGGAGGGATCTGTTGTGTGCAATGGAATATGCGGGACTAGGACTATTTCCTGAAAGCCCGTAATACGCATTTCAGCATTTATGCAGTTTATAATTATTTCATTTAGTCTGGTGCATGTTCCGCACCATTCCCAGTGCCGTTTAGTTTGTAAATAACTGTGGACGTGATGCTGCTGGAGCTGCCAGTAGCGTGTAATTTTGTCTCGGTCACTATTACGTTAAGTTTCTCTATAGGAGTGAAGCAAGGTAAGAGCACATGGAGAGAGGATGGAACGTAATTGGTAGATGATATGATTTCTAATTGCGGTAGTGGCAGTGTTTTCTCTAAAATCAGCTTCATGTTGAATGTCTTCAAGATTTTGAGAGTTGTCATTGTGACTCTGAATTAGGGTAAGCTTTTGGCACAGCAGGCATTCCAGCCTGCGTGGGAGTTGTCCTCGAAGGCTCTGAGCACCATGGGACTTAACATCTGTGGTCATCAGTCTCCTAGAACTTAGAACTACTTAAACCTAACTAACCTAAGGACATCACACACATCCATGCCCGAGGCAGGATTCGAACCTGGGACCGTAGCAGTCGCGCGGTTCCGGACTGAGCGCCTAGAACCGCTAGACCACCGCGGCCAGTTGTCCTCGATTTGCCAGGCTAGGCAAATGTGAGGAGGATGACTTGGTTTGCTGTCAGATAGAATGTCTAGTCAAGGGCAGCTATGTTACAGCTTACAGCTCAATACAGGATCTCTACTGTGGATCGACTCAAGGGGTTTGGGGAAACGATAATGGTTTCAGAAATAGCATTTGTGACGTGTCGGTTATGGGCAGGGATAGGTAATTCATGGGTTGTCAATAAACTGAGAAACACCTCACTTGACACTTTCACTTTTTTTTTTTCAAAAGGGATGGCAAAGTTGTCATCGCTTCCGATTTCATAGTCCTGAAAGAATAACAAAGGTAGTAACAGAAAGTCGCCAAATCAGTCTGATATTAAGTAAGTCGACAAGTCTTCGGTACATAGATCCCTTCATCCCCTTTCATTCACTGATTTTCAAGGTCGTCAGTCGTGTTGATACACACATTTCACAAATAACTGGTGACGCCGCATCCAACAAGTGAACTACTGGATGTTTATACAGAGGGGTTGTAATTTGGTGATTCGAGGAGACACTTGAAGCCTATCAGTTGTCTATGATGCTCTCCCTATCCACAAAAGGTATTATGTGACTCAAGATAAAATTTATTCTCTCAATATTGGAGCTTACCTTTCACTGGTGGGAACTATTTGCTATTTCGAAATAAACATTGGGACCTCATATACCAGCGTTTTTTTTCGATTCTGAGACAGTACCACTGGTCACGGCTACACCCTATGTTGCACCAGCAAGGAAAATTGAAATAAAGAACATACACAAGAGGCGTCTGAAAAGTTCGGTGAATGGTCACAGAAAGTAAAGGAAACAAGAGTTACAAACAAAATGCTTTTACTGACCCTCAAAGTTATCACCATTAGCTACGATACACTACTGACATCGGCTGTAAAGCTGTTGAAAATAGTCAGCAAAGATTTTTTGTGGAGTCGTTCGATGTACCGCGGTCACGAGTTGCTGGATATTGTCAGTGTCTGCGAATGTTCGTGCACAATAGTGCTTACAATGTCTTTGGTTATCGTCAAATTTTCTGCTCTTATTCTCAAAGACAGCCAGCCACTTACCATTCGCACGCATCCTTCGCGCTCAGTCGATGTTGTCTGAAACTGTGGATGCTGGGCCGAACGCGGCCTCTCCTCGACACAGTCCTTTCCATCTCTAAAGCACTTAAACCACTCAGACACACTCTTTTTCACTCACTGCTTCAACACCAGAAACTTGCACTAACATTCCATGAGTCTCCGTGTTAAAACGTTGCGCCATTTTGCGCTCCATTTTTCAGTGACAAGAGTGCGATGGGTGCTTGTGGATGATCGGTACTTTTTCAGTCCATCGTTAAGAGCACACTTCAGGAACAATAACTGAGATTCTTTACATGTGTGCTTTGGAGATATACATCAGACTTTTAATCGAATCCAAAAAACGCAGCGTTTTTGCCAATATGTCTTTAGAACGTACTGCATATCTGTAACTTGTGTCTTGTTTCTTTCGTACTGGCTCAATCACAGGCGTCGACATCTGGGCGGACGCCTGTGGGTTCAGTCAAACTGACCAAGTGTTAGAAATTTTCCGACGACATGCGACAAAAAATGTTCAAACTTTTCGTTACTTTGTTTCTGAGGTAATTTGACTTGTGATTAGTCTGATGCTGCCTGTAGAGAATTCCTTTCTTGTGGTAACCTCTCCATCTCAGAGCAGCAGCTGCACCCAACATCATCAATTATTTGTTGGATTTATTCCAATCTCTGCCTTACCGAGTAGCTTTTACTCTTTACAGCTCCCTCTAGTACCATGGAAGTTATTCCCTGATATCTTAACACATGCCCTATCATTTTGTCTCTTCCTCTTGTCAATACTTTCTACATGTTTCGCTCCACACCGATTCTGTAGAGAACCGTCTCGTTTCTTATCTTATCAATCCTACTAATTGCTAACGATGCACAATGTAAGAACACTTAAATCTCCATTTTGTGACTGTGGCGTAGTGCAAAACGCCATTTATTGTTTGCGTGCCTTAACTGGAGTGATCGAATGTCAAAGGTGGTATGGAATATGATGAGAATGAAACGTCAGTCACTGACATTTGTATTCATACCGTTAGCAATGACATACCTTGCACTACGTGAATAACTGTTCCCTTTTTTGCTTTAAGGAGGAAAAGAGATATGAAAAAGAAAATGGACAGTGTTACACCGTGAACACCAAGACCAAAAGCTACCAATCTGATAGGGGATATGGGGGCTTCGTGGACAGCCTTGTTGCCAGATTTACGATGATCAATTTTTTCCTATGACACAATGCAAGATTACCAATTTGTCCCCACTCCTCTCCAGCCTATCTAACATCACAATCCTGAATGGCGGAACCAGGCAACTTGTCCTAACTTAAAACTAGTGAGAAATTTAAAAAAAAAAGTCCAAGAGGGCGCAACTACAATATTTGTGGTAGCAGAAAAGCGAAAAAGCCCACTTGTACTAAGTCTAAAATTATAGGAAATCCACTTATGTGTCATATTTGATATTAGGCAATTTGTCTACTATGTAATGTGTAAACTATTGCCTCCACAAATTTGTCATACAATAACGGTGTTGCGTCGTGCGTGTGCGTGTGTGTGTGTGTGTGTGTGTGTGTGAGAGAGAGAGAGAGAGAGAGAGAGAGAGAGAGAGAGAGAGAGAGTATGTAGCAGGGTAGCAATATTTTCCTGTAGGCTGACCACATATCTAGCTCCAGAGACAGATTATGGAGTCTTAATGATTACTTGTATTACAACAAAATATCCAACTTTGCAGTGTGCTGTAAGTTAAGATCTGTGTTCGACATATATAGTGTAACGACTTGCTTATAGCATTTAGTCTCTTCTGTTTAATAGTCCCCATTTCATAGAAGAAGTGGTGCTCAATAATCATTCTGGTGTGATTTTAATATTACAGTGTCCAGTACAGGCATAACAAACTGTTAGTAGGCCTATGGACTTCCGATCGTTGTAGGATTAACAAACAGTAAGACTCCACATTAGCGGATTCCGGTAAAAGATGCAATTCTCGTTTGCATGTAAATACCTACTTACGAGTTAAGAAGTGTAGAAACGCAGTTTGTCTGCTGAGTTGAGCGAGCAGGTGAACTCAGGCCTACCTTCGTGACGTACGCGCCGCAGCCTATCTTTCTCGTGGGCCTCGGCAGCTACCCTTGTGACGTCACACGTTTCCTGCTACACCCTAGTGAGTGCCATGACACAGTGGATGGATTGCACACTGAAACCATACTGATTGCAGCTACTTTGTATCATCAGAAATATGGCAGCAAGGGGAAGCAATAAAGCGACACTATTTTTAGTGAACAAATATTTCACTGAGCAATCCAAGATTTCTATTCAACTATACGAGAAAGCACTAAAGCGAAACTGTTTCTAGTACTATACAGCGCCATGCTGCCGACAGGGTGCATCGTCAGGAATGCAATAATGTCTCTCTGTAATGTTTGTTCACGCAGTTAGATATGTTGTTGTTGTTGTTGTTGTGGTCTTCAGTCCTGAGACTGGTTTGATGCAGCTCTCCATGCTACTCTATCCTGTGCAAGCTTTTTCATCTCCCAGTACCTACTGCAACCTACATCCTTCTGAATCTGCTTAGTGTATTCATCTCTTGGTCTCCCTCTACGATTTTTACCCTCCACGCTGCCCTCCAATACTAAATTGGTGATCCCTTGATGCCTCAGAACATGTCCTACCAACCGATCCCTTCTTCTGGTCAAGTTGTGCGACAAACTTCTCTTCTCCCCAATCCTATTCAATACTTCCTCATTAGTTATGTGATCTACCCATCTAATCTTAATACCCTTAATAGCTTTCCAACGTCTTCTGTTAATACCTGCAACGTCAGAGTTTTCTACGACTCGTCTCGCACAGAGTCTCACAAAGCATCCACTTACCTTTCAAATTAACGAATCTGGTATGACAAAACTCCACCCCACCCAAATTCTAACGAAGTTTGCAATTTTTGTTGTAGTTTGGGTTAACAATTTCTAAAGTTTACAGGTAACGCTACAGTCAGATTCCAGTTTGGCAGTTGCGATTTTCCATAGTTCTTTCTCATAGTCTCGAGGTTTTAAAGTTGAAATAGGTATCCACTCTGCAGTAAAGTGACTTAGACAACCCTCATTAGTCACACAACGAAGGATTAACCTTCTCTATAATGGGCTCATGAGCAGAGCAAATAGAAACTAGAACCACAACCTTCATGAGACCGGCTCAGATTTAAAAAAGTCCAAACAGTTTTTACTATTAAGCAATTATCCCAGGAAGCGGTACCCGGTACTAGTTGCAGGATACCTACTTAACGGCTTCCAGGGCAAAGAAGAACTTGATTTTCAATATTTCGCGCACTGTAATTATTGACAGTAGTATAGGTATTTACTACATGGGCCGCCTTATTTACATTGGCGACTCCTGTGGACTTTGTTTACATCACGTGACGGAAGTCATAGACATAGTGCCGTCATCATCACTATCAGTGTCGTCATTCATGATATACCGAGCGAGGTGGCGCAGTGGTTAGACACTGGACTCGCATTCGGGAGGACGACGGTTCAATCCCGCGTCCGGCCATCCTGATTTAGGTTTTCCGTGATTTCCCTAAATCGCTCCAGGCAAATGCCGGGATGGTTCCTTTCAAAGGGCACGGCCGACTTCCTTCCCTGTCCTTCCCTAATCCGATGAGACCGATGACCTCGCTGTCTGGTCTCCTTCCCCAACACAACCAACCAACCAACCAACCATTCATGATATCAACAATGACCTTGAACTCATCATATCACCAGTCGTAAAATCAATTAGTCAATCAATCAGTTAAGCAACTATTGGAAATGAAAACTCTCATCCCTATATCTCCCTACTCCCATTCCCCCTCCACTCCCCCTATCACTAGCTAATAATAAACCAGTATTATAAATGAAATAAACAATCAAAAATTCAAGATCGTGGAACTAACCCAGTTGTATTAGTGGAAAGTTAAAAGACCCTCTTCTATTTCCGATGTCTCATATTCGTGGCGCCCGTCATCGGTAGTGCTGGAATTCAGTATGGTGTTGGCCCACTCTTAGCCTTGATGACAGCTTCCGCTCGCGCAGGCATACGTTCAGTCAGGTGCTGGAAGGTTTCTTGGGGAATGGAAGCCCATTCTTCGCAGAGGCCTTTCAGGAAGTCGCCGTTCCAAAATATCCCAAACGTGTTCTATAGGATTCAGGTCAGGACTCTGTGCAGGTCAGTCCATTAAAGGGCTATTATTGTAGTGTAACCACTCCGCCACAGGCCGTGCATTATGAACAGGTACTCGAGAGTGTTGAATAATGCAATCGCCATAGCCGAATTGCTGTTCAACAGTGGGAAGCAAGACGGTGCTTAAAACATCAGTATAGCCCCGTGCTGTGATAGTGCCACGCAAAACAACGAAGGTTACAAGCCCCCTCCACGAAAAACACGACCACGCCATAATACCACCGCCTCCGAATTTTACTGTTGGTACTACATACGCTGGCTGATGACGTTCACCGGGCATTCGCCACACCCACACCCTGCTATCGAATCGCCACAGTGTGTACCGTGATTCGTCACTCCATACAACGGTTTTCCAGTGTTCAATCGTCCAATGTTTACGCTCCTTACACCTAGCAAGGGGTCATTTGGCTTTTACTGGCATGATGTGTGGCTTATAAGCAGCAGCTCGACCATGAAATCTAAGTCTTCTCACCTCCCGCCTAACTGTCATAGTACTTGCAGTGGATCCTGACGCAGTTTGGAATTCCTGTGTGATGGTCTGGATGGATGTCTGAATATTACGCATTACGATCCTCTTCAGCTGTCGGCGGTCTCTGCCAGTCAACAGACGAGGTCGGCCTGTACGCTTCTGCGCTGTATGTGTCCCTTCACGTTTCCACTTCACTAACACGGCGGAAACAGTGGACCTAAGGATGTTTAGGAGTGTGGAAATCTCGCGTTCAGACGTATGACCGAAGTAACACCCAATCACCTGACCACGTTCGAAGTCTGTGAGTTCCGCGGAGCGCTCCATTCAGCTCTCTCAAGATGTCTAATGACTACTGAGGTCGCTGATATAGAGTACCTTGCAGTCGGTGGCAGCACAATGCACCTTATATGAAAAACGGATGTTTTTGGGGGTGTCTGGATACTTTTGATCACGTAATGTACAGTCGTGCTCAAAAGTATCCGAACGACCTGAATTGCATTTCGCCTGATTCGCATGCAACCCACATAACGCAGCTGTCTAGCAGATCCTCTAATCGCTCCTTGGTACAGTCGTTTGACTATTGAAAATGGTTCCAACAAGTCACCACTAGAAAACACTGCTCTGTATCGCAATAACTCAAGATGTAAAGTAATACTACGATACTACAAATATCAGGGAGCACCTTATCACAGATAGGATTGTCCCTAAGGCTTGTAAGCTCACATTTATTACAATAAATGACATACCTGAAATGTTACCACTCTCATTATTACGTCAGATAGGTAAAGCACGTAGTAAGTTCGTCGTATTCATGATTTCCTCTTCAAAGTAACATACCGTACTTATTATTTAACACAAAATGACATTAAAAATTTAAGTTATTCACGAGCAGCTAGTTGAGAATATGTAGGAACTTCAAATGACACGACGAACCGTCTCGTTCTGCATGTGGATTCAAACCCAGGCCATGCAGACTAAGCTAAGATTTCTTGACTGACGGAAACTAACAGTCATTCCTGATTAGGCATACAGAGAGTGATATACCTCGATTTTAGACAGTATCAATTAGTAAATACCAACTTTAAATTACATAACGCAAACATTTTTAACGGACCCGAATTCCTACCCAGCACCTATTGTCCCCGTTAGCGAACTACGAGAGATGTTAAATATTGTTTCTTAACAAGTAACTTATTTGAAATGTCGTGAGGTAAAGCTTTGTGTTGGACAGGGATTCGAACCCAGAACCTAATCGGATAGATATCGAAGCACAATCAACTGTGACATATCGCATTTTCTCGGCAGTCGCTAGATGTTTTAACTGAAATGACGAGACGAAACATTAATTTTTTCCTTCGCAGGACTCCAACCCGGCACCTATCGCTGTTATATTCTAGAGAAAACGAACGTTAAATATGGGTTTGTTGCACCAGCAGCGACATGTGAGCATGTTTGAACTAGAAATAATATGACGAAGAGTTCAGTGCTGACTGGGAATAGAGCCCCACACATAAAGTTGTTGACTACACGCAAAGAGACGTCAGCTACCGAATTTTCCTCCACCAGCAGCTCGGAATAACATCTTGAACTTACAGTGATCTCGCAAATAGTTTTTCTCTGAGCACTATGGGACTTAACATCTATGGTCATCAGTCCCCTAGAACTTAGAACTACTTAAACCTACATAACCTAAGGACATCACACAACACCCAGTCATCACGAGGCAGAGAAAATCCCTGACCCCGCCGGGAATCGAACCCGGGAACCCGGGCGTGGGAAGCGAGAACGCTACCGCACGACCACGAGCCTCGCAAATAGTTCTGTGTCTCACTGGGAGTCAAAAACGTCAAATATCGTTAGTGTTGACAACGAATGAAAATTCATTAAAAATCGAAATTATTATCCACCAGCAGATAGGTGTTCTCATGCTTGATCTTGATAATACATAATGAAATCTTTAGTGCCGGGCCAGGATTCGAACCCATTCACGCGCAATATGTCTAGATGTTGAGGAATCTGCAGTTTTGAACAAACAACAAATTGTAGAAGAGCTTTATTGTCAAGAAGGGAACAAATTCCGCGTTAAGGGCGGTCTGAGTTGCATTCCCAGTTCAGAACCAATTTTATCGACATACAGAAGCTCAGATAAAAGATGGAATAGGTGTCCTGTGAGCCTACATAGCGTTTGTTTCGTCACTAGAAATAAATAACTATTATAAGAAAGGTTACTGGTGATAGAGTTTGTACATGTCGCCAATCCAGACTATACTGTGGCTCAACCTAACGTCTACTTGGTAGAGAAGGAATATGATTTTCAATGTGAATTTCAGACCACAATGCCATTATATGTACTTCACTTGGTGTAGCCAGGAGAGAATGGAATCTGTCTCTCCCTGTCTAAAATCACTGACCGAAGTTGGAATCGAACCGAGACCATAGATATATGAACCTCTCATCAGCCCAACAAACTACCAAACCCTCTTCTGAGTGGCTCATTTTTCTATCATAACGCCGTTGTGCCACACTAGCTGAGGATACTGACACACAGGCTCCCTGTATCAATTTGCAGCATGTTCAGTAAATTCATTTACTTGGTTGACCGAATCACCATGAACTAGCTGCCTCGGCTAAACAGTGCATACATTCAACTTCATTTTGTAATCACCAAAATAAAATCAAGTAGCTGCCACCAACACAGAACTGCCAACAGTGTAGGATGCACAAATTTAAATGGGAAGTGTTCCTTTCCACTTGAGCTACTCTATTGCGCTCTCTGTTTGTTGAAAACGTCGTGCAGTGCAAAAGATAAGGTATAACTGTTTGTCTCTCATAAGTATTTACCTGGCCATATGCATTATCCCACAGCGCTGTGGAATGCAGAACTTCTGGAGGACTTGTTCTTGACTTCTGGAGCTGCTAGAGCTGTGTGTCGGCTAGTCGTGTAATGGTAAGTATCGCGCACAGTAGGTAAGGTGTCGCGAGTTGGAGTACATTCACTGCATTTTTTTTTAAAAGTAATTCTGCTGTCTGCTAAAATTATCAGTCTAATGGAACTTGTAACATAATTCCCTTCACTTCTTAACCCAGAATAGTTATATGTGGAAAAAGGGCTAACGTCTGCGACATTTCGTTCATTTCATGTTTAACAGACAGCCAGACAGTAGATGCATCTCGAAACTTATGTGTTATGTATGGGTAGAGAGCTTCGTACCAAAATACGTCGGAAAAGTATTTTATACATTAGCTGTTTCTGGTAGTGGCATTTTATTATTCTTCAAACCTTGTTTGAGAGCTTTAAATCAGAACAAGTTTTCTACATGCATGTAATCAATAAACCGCATGTGCATTTTCAGACTGTTATAGATAACATCAAAGAATTCGCATATATCATTGATGATCAATTTCTCTCATGTTTACTATTGTTTTAAGAACACTAAAGGAAACCTTACGAAAATTGTGAGCTGTATTATAAGAAATGTAATAAAACTGCCCACAATAACCTTATGACCAAAGTCTGTTTTAATGCAAATGTGGAATTTCATAAATAAAGTTATGTATTCCTAGAAACCCAAAATTTGCTTGTCAGCAGCGGAAAGAGGCGTTACCTGTAGTGCAGCATTGTAAGTTTTTCACCATTGCACTATGAGCCGAACGAATTTTCTTGCGATTTCCTTGTCGATGTTTGATCTGAATGTGTGTAGCTCTTTCATAGAAGAGATAGAAACGCTACACTCAGTGAGACTGGAACTGTGACCCATAACAGACACTGTTTCACAGGTCAGCACGTTACAACAGAGCTGGCGAAGAAGTATGTGTCTTAGCTTCCTCTTACGAGAACAATAGTGGCTAGAACTCGTAAACCGCTATTTGAAGGACGAGATTAGTTGCGATTTCCACGTGCAACGACTTTCCTGGGCTGAAAACCGTATATTTACAATCTTTTTTTACACCTCAAGCGATAATAACTCAGATTATTCAATGGAAATGGCAGGTAAAATCAAGCGAACTTTGAGGCTTAATTCCGTGCACACCAGGAAGTAACTCGTCGTTCACAGAGTTGCCAAACATACATTGCCTTGTTGCCAAATCTCAGTTACAATACCAGCAGGAAGAAGACGAACCGATGTGATCTTACAGCGGGCTGGGAAGTAATCATAGCTGGTGTCTCCAAGTCGCGGCTGCTATGGCCTGGCATACGTAATGCGTCTGATTCGCATTTCTGTAACTAGGTTTAGGGACTGGAGCGTAGTTACTAATAATACTCAGAACTGACTGCAAACTAAGCATCATAAATCAGTAACTCTCATAGTTGTTTTTGTATTTCTTTCGTAAGTGTACTCAATGCTAAGAAATTCATTCACAGACGTTTTCGTGCTTCGCCGATAGTCGAGCACAACAAACAAATAAAAATAAAAAAAGAATGTGTGTGTTTGTGTGTGTGTGTGTGTGTGTGTGTGTGTGTGACAGAGAGAGAGAGATAAAAATCAAAAAGAAAGAGAGAGAGAGAGAGAGAGAGAGAGAGTAAAAAATTGTAAAGAAATTGAATCATGGTATGTAAAGAAATCATTCATTACAATGACTCGTTCCGCATCATTACGAAATATTGTATTCGTGATCTATGAAACAAGAATTAATTTAATGTAATCTAATCTTGAAAATAAAAGACGACAGTTTTTGTAATAAACTGGGACTTTTATCAAGATTCCTTCGTCCCTGTTAACTAACCACGAAACATGTTTGATATGTGACGGAGATACGAACCCAACACGTAATCGGATTGTTAACTAAGTAAAATCAAATGTTTCGTATCGGTTTTTCTTACCAGCTGCTATGTGTTTGGATCTAAAATAAGGATACAAACTTTTGTGCCTAAGCGACAATCGGACTGCACACCTGCCGTGCATCCACGAATATAGCTTAAGTATCAGTTGCTTACTCACCAATAGTAAGATGTGTGCATGTTTGACCAGAAATAACGACACCTATTGCGATTGTTGGCAACACATGAAGAGACATTAAAAATGTACGTTAATTTTCTCTAACAGGCCGGTGTGCACGTGATAGGGCTTGAAATGAAATTATGAATATTTTTGTACCGGATCAGGATTTGGACCCACATACATACCTTTGGAGGAGACCTAAAGAAGATTGCAGTCTTGAGAAAAGGAACGAAATGATTGAACTATACTGTTCCGAGAGATTCAGACCCTCGAAAGAGTAGATGCGAAGTCGAATCACAGTCCAGCACCAAATTTTTCAACGTCTCTAGTTGAATCAAGTACAAGTAAAGTAAGAGCCCTGTTCCTTTAAATGGCTATCGGTTCATCAAATAAAATAAAATTTTCTAATGTAATTAAGTTTAGTGGTGACCATATTTCTATTTACCATGACTTCCGCTATGTCATTTCCCAACGTAAACCGGCTCTGCCCAGTTGGTAATCAAGGAACGTGATGTTTAATGCGGATTCTGGATTATAACGTCTTTCTCTTGATGTTACCCGGGGTAAAGTAAATCTGTTTGTGCCTCTTAAAAGTAAACGCCTGAACCCACGCATTACACCTGTGATAGTTCGTTCCGCCAGACCATTGTGGCCACATTTCCCAGCCCCAGGAGTGTGCTGTAACAGATGATGTGCTTAGCTTACAAAATTAGTCACGGTGGAAAAAACGCGAGTCTATTAAATGGTTAAGTAAAGCAAGCTTCTGAAGCGGAGATTATGCTATTCTCATGTCAGCAGGATTTAAAGATTCTTCTAGGCATCATAGGCTCGATGTGAAGCCATTTTGAAATTTTCAGAAATTCAGCAAATTTCTTAGTTCGAGAAAATCCACTGGGAAGTGTGAAGTTACCGGATAATTCGATTATTACCGTCATTATTACTATCATTTTCTTCATACCGCTGCTGTAACACTGTACTTGAAGATCATGTGATACCTTTTGGTCACTATAGAAGAAGTTTCCCAAGTTTCTTTCCTTGTCTACGGAATCCATTTCACGTTAATATCAAACATCAGTAATTACTCGTAGATTACATTAAAACTAAAGTAATATGAAGACGTTACTTGATAACAAAAACGTGCTGCCTTTCTTCATTTACTTGCGCCTAGAAATGGCTATGGACTACTGCCAAACAAAGGAAAGAGATCTTACTGCCTTCCGATATGGCCTGGAATACGTAATGCGTCTGATTCGCATTTCTGTAACTAGGTTTAGGGACTGGAGCGTAGTTACTAATAATACTCAGAACTGTCTGCAAACTAAGCATCATAAATCAGTAACTCTCATAGTTGTTTTTATATTTCTATCGTAAGTGTACTCAAAGCTAAGAAATTCATTCACAGACGTTTTCGTGCCTCGCCGATAGTCGAGCACAACAAACAAATAAAAATAAAAAAAGAATGTGTGTGTGTGTGTGTGTGTGTGTGTGTGTGTGTGTGTGTGACAGAGAGAGAGAGAAAGAGAGAGAGAGAGAGAGAGAGAGAGAGTAAAAAATTGTATAGAAATTGAATCATGGTATGTAAAGAAATCATTCTTTGAAATGACACGTTCCACATCATTACGAAATATCGTATTCATGATCTATGAATCAAGAATTAATTTAATGTAATTTAATCTAATTATATCATATTGATGACTAGCCATGAAGAGTAATGAATTACCGAAATTTTTGCTAAAACCAGTAATCAAATCTAAACTTGAAAATAAAAGACGACATTTTTTGTAATAAATCGGGACTTTTATCAAGACCCTTTTGTCCCTGTTAATTAACCGCGAAAGATGTCTGATATACCTCTATTCTGAAGTAACAAAGTGTGCATGCATTTAAAGATGAAGTGCATGATGTGAAGTTCTGTGACGGAGATACGAACCCATCACGGTTCCTTCCCTGTCTACGGAATCCTTTTCAGATTAATATCAAACATCTGCAATTACTCGTAGATTACATTAAAACTAAAGTAGTTGATGTAGACGTTACTTGATAACAAAAACGCGGTGCCTTTCTTCATTTACTTGCGCCTAGAAATGGCTATCGAGTACTGCCAAACCCAAAGGCAAGAGATCTTACTGCCTTCCGATATACGTCGCTGTCAGTACTTCCATATGATTTGGTCGACATGACCTGTTTCAAGTTGTGTATGACAGACAATGTTTTAGAAAATCGATTGTTTTCCTTTGCAATAAACAGAAAGATTTTCATTCTAAGTATCCAAGTACAAAATTTTCGCAGTATTAGTTCAAATTTAATAATCGCTTCTATAACGCAGGAAAGTATTTCACAGTTGCAAAACTCGCATTCTACTCATTGACCTTACACTTAGTCGCTGAGCATAAATTCTAGCTCAGATTGACACCAGATTAAGTAACCTAATGTAGCGAAGACTGTTTGCCAGTGCTCTTTCTCACCGGAAAATACGCAATTCACTCACTGTACTGTAACAGTAATTTCTGTGTGTATGCAATGCATACGGATTAGAATTTAGTGGTGCTCTCTCTTCCACTTCCGTATACAATATGCCTGACTTAAACGTCAGTTGTAACCGTGGTAGGGGCCAGGGTATGCGAGCTTTTTTTTCTGATATATTTTATGGAGTTGCGAATTTCCAGAAAAAATTCTGTATCGAAATCGGAAGAAAACCTTTAGGCAACAAATCCTCTTGCTAGCTCGACTCAGTAAGTTGTGTTAATGGTCAAAGATCTTGGCTTTCTGACTGCCAAGCTGCTTCGCAATATCAGCGTCTCTGAAGAAATTCGAATCGACCATCAGCGATACGAATTTCAATATTATTCTTCACTTAAGACTCACATGCCAGAGTGATAAGTATGAAGGAAATGAACCTCTTGATTACTATAGGGCCTCTATGCTAAATTTCCACAGAAGCAATTAGGAACTCCCAGCAGACATTTGCTAACAGCGGCTCTAGCAACTTACTTTTTCTCTGGGTAGCTTCAAATATGGGCAATTTTGTCCCGTTAAATCCAATCGAATATTTTAAATATCACTTCTGAACAGCGTTCACTTCTCCATTAATTAAACCGAGCGAGGTGGCGCAGTGGTTAGCACACTGGACTCGCATTCGGGAGGACGACGGTTCAATCCCGTCTCCGGCCATCCTGATTTAGGTTTTCCGTGATTTCCCTAAATCGCTTCAGGCAAATGCCGGGATGGTTCCTTTGAAAGGGCACGGCCGATTTCCTTCCCCATTCTTCCCTCACCCGAGCTTGCGCTCCGTCTCTAATGACCTCGTTGTCGACGGGACGTTAAACACTAATCTCCTCCTCCTCCTCCTCCATTAATTAAGGTATAGACCTCAAAACAAGCAATTTGCCTGAGTAGCTATAGAGCAGGTTCTGACAGGTATTGTCACATCTTTTGCATCCATTTCCCATAGAGAATCAAAGAAAGAAATCAAACACATCACATTGCATTTACTCTGTGCCTTGACTAACACATATGAATCCATGACAATAATAAATTATTTGAGGAACGTCCCTTGAAAGGAAAAAGAACAGAATGTGACGCTTTAATTGTAGTGCACTGGATCAGAAACAACGAAATTAATTCTGTGCCACATTGATGTATTGCATTCTAGTGTAATAAAATAATCATCAAATAAAAACGGTGTGGTGCCTCCTTTGCTATCAAGAGTGAAACACAAATCGTAGGCGCTTCAGTCTGGAACCGCGTGACCGCTACGGTCGCAGATTCGAATCCTGCCTTCGGCATGGATGTGTGTAATGTCCTTTGGTTAGTTAGGTTTAAGTAGTTCTAAGTTCTAGGGGACTCATGACCACAGATGTTAAGTCCCATAGTGCTCAGAGCCATTTGAACAAATCGTAGACAGATTTTATGGGTCGCCACTCAACAACATTAAAGCTTTTTACATGGTCGAGAGTGCGGAGTGGAGCAGACGTTGTCGGCAGAAGGCGAGACAATGCAGTGTCTCAGCCCCCGCTGGTAGGCAGCAAACGGGTCCCAGACAACTCAGACGCAAGTGGTGTTCAGAGGCAGATGGTCGGCAAAGAAATCTTTCGCTAAAACATTGTTGGACCAAACTGTTATTACCAGTGTGACAGAAAGCGAAATCTATTGTACATTGGCTTGAATTATACTCATAGCTTCAGCACCGAGAGGAAAGGGGCGATAAAAACTTTGTCGACGTGTGCTTTTAGTTACCAGACGTCGTATTAGCTAGTCTCGCGTTTTACCTCAAGACTACGGTCGTAGTCAAGAATAAAGTACTAAGACTGAAGTCAAGACTTCCTTTGGGAAGTGCCGCAGTCTACAATGTTGTCAGATCGAGCATGTTGCCGGACATAGGATTCTGAGAGGAGCACGAATGTATTGCCCATCTTCCGTGAACGACCCGGCTGTCAATTTTGTGCTCTAAGACTGTATCTACAACACATATTGCACGGTGAAGACCCAGAAGAATTAAAAAACAAAAGTAGTTTATGAGAGCAACGTTAACTATAGCCTTCGAAGTATTCATAGTATTGTGTACGTGTGTGTAAACGCCTTCCAATGCTCACTCAAGAAAGACAAGGATACACAGTCTAGCTTCGATATTATAAATTCGCCTCAGTTTGCGGACGAACTCAGACTTAGGTTGATAATCATTTAGAATATTTAGCAGTACTGTACCCATAGGTGTTAAACTCGTTTTCAACCAATGATTCCCACAGCTACAGGAACACTACTTGTGATACCTCATAGACCAAATACTTATGCAGTGCTATCAGACGAAAAGATCAACCTGACACAAACTGTGGGAAGTTTGTTTTACAACCTTCGTACCTGGATAATGAGCTTTTTCCTATTTGAGATGTCTGTGAACATTGCTGATTGAGACGATTTAAGACGAAACTAAATTCCTTCAGCTACGACAATGTTTAAAGAAAACGTTTTAACGGCACTAAATCGTGGTTTCTGAATCTTTTACCGGCCGTACTCTGCCGCATTTCGCTGGTTGGAAGGCAAAAAGCTTACTGACAAATTTCACGGAAGGAAAAGAGGGACGAAATGTCTCCCACTGCAAGGTCATTTTGTTTTATTTAAATGATTACAAAATCAGGTAAAATGAACAGTCAGGTTGTCAGTATAAGCACATTACTGTTGTCAGTATGATGTTGCACTGCCCAGGCCCTGTAATGATAAAGAGTCCGTTTAGGTCAGGTATATTGTATACAGAAGTGGAAGAGAGAGCACCACTAAATTCTAATCCATATGCATTGCATACACACAGAAATTACTGTTACAGTACAATGAGTGAATTGCGTATTTTCCGGTGAGAAATAGCACTGGCAAACAGTCTTCGCTACATTAGATTACTTAATCTGGTGTCACTCAGAGCTAGAATTTATGCTCAGCGACTAAGTGTAAGGTCAATGAGTAGGATGCGAATTTTGCAACTGTGTAATACTTTCGTACATTATAGAAGCAAATATTAAATTTGAACTAATATTGCGAAAATTTTGTACTTAGATACTTAGAATGAAAGATTTTCTGTTTATTGCAAAGGAAAACAATCGATTTTCTAAAACATTGTCTGTCATACACAACTTGAAACAGGTCATGTCGACCAAATCATATGGAAGTACTGACAGCGACGTATATCGGAAGGCAGTAAGATCTCTTGCCTTTGGGTTTGGCAGTACTCGATAGCCATTTCTAGGTGCAAGTAAATGAAGAAAGGCACCGCGTTTTTGTTATCAAGTAACGTCTTCATCAACTACTTTAGTTTTAATGTAATCTACGAGTAATTGCAGATGTTTGATATTAACCTGAAAAGGATTCTGTAGACAGGGAAGGAACGGTGATGGGTTCGTATCTCTGTTATAGAATTTAACATCATGCACTTCATCTTTAAATGCATGCACACTTTGTTACTTCAGAATAAAGGTATATCAGACATTTTTCGCGGTTAATTAACAGGGACGAAAGGGTCTTGATAAAAGTCCCGGTTTATTACAAAAACTGTCGTCTTTTAATTTTAAGTTTAGATTTGGTTACTGGTATTAGCAAAAATTCCGGTAATTCATTACTCTTCATGGCTAGTCATCAATATGATATAATTAGATTAAATTACATTAAATTAATTCTTGATTCATAGATCATGAATACGATATTTCGAAATGATATGGAACGTGTCATTTAGAAGAATGATTTCTTTACATACCATGATTCAATTTCTATACAATTTTTTACTCTCTCTCTCTCTCTCTCTCTCTCATATTCTTATGATTTTTATCTCTCTCTCTCTCTGTCACACACACACACACACACACACACACAAACACATACATTCTTTTTTTATTTTTATTTGTTTGTTGTGCTCGACTATCGGCGAAGCACGAAAACGTCTGTGAACGAATTTCTTAGTTTTGAGTACACTTACGAAAGAAATACAAAAACAATTATGAGAGTTACTGATTTATGATGCTTAGTTTGCAGTCAGTTCTGAGTATTATTAGTAACTACGCTCCAGTCCCTAAACCTAGTTACAGAAATGCGAATCAGACGCATTACGTATGCCAGGCCATAGCAGCCGCGACTTGGAGACACCAGCTATGGTTACTTCCCAGCCCGCTGTAAGATCACATCGGTTCGTCTTCTTCCTGCTAGTATTGTAACTGAGATTTGGCAACAAGGCAATGTATGTTTGGCAACTCTATGAACGACGAGTTACTTCCCGGTGTGCACGGAATTAAGCCTCAAAGTTCGCTTGATTTTACCTGTCATTTCCATTGAATAATCTGTGTTATTATCGCTTGAGGTGTAAAAAAAGATTGTAAATATACGGTTTTCAGCCCAGGAAAGTCGTTGCACGTGGAAATCGCAACTAATCTCGTCCTTCAAATAGCGGTTTACGAGTTCTAGCCACTATTGTTCTCGTAAGAGGAAGCTAAGACACATACTTCTTCGCCAGCTCTGTGGTAACGTGCTGACCTGTGAAACAGTGTCTGTTATGGTTCACAGTTCCAGGCTCACTGAGCATAGCGTTTTTAACCCCTTCTATTAAAGAGCTATATACAGGCAGTTCAAACATTGATCAGAAAGCGCAAGAAAATACGTTCGGCTCATAGTGCATTGGTGAAAAACTTACAATGCTCAAAACAGGTAACGCCTGTTTCTGCTGCTGACAAGCAAATTTTGGGTTTCTAGTAATACGTAACTTTATTTATGAAATGCCATATTTGCATACATCTTGAGTATGACACAGCATACCAATTAAAGACACACCCAATCGAAATCTAAGTGCGTAGTATTTTACCAATCGTGTCAATAGAGGCACGCTTGTGGACAGATGCTCAGTTTTATTAAAACAGACTTTCGTTGTAAGTTTATTGTGGGTAGTTTTATTTCATTTTTTATAATATAGTTCACAAATTTCGTAAGGTTTCCTTTAATGTCGTTAAAACAATAGTAAACATGACAGAGAAATTAATCATCAACGATATATGTGAATTTTCTGATGTTATCTACATCAGTCTGAAAATGCACATGCAGTTTATTGATTACATGCATGTAGAAAACTTGTTCTGATTTAAAGCTCTCAAACAAGGTTTGAAGAAGAATAAAATGCCACTACCAGACGACAGTTAATGTATAAAATACTTTTCCGACGTATTTTGGCACGACGCGCTCTACCCATACATAACACATAAGTTTCGAGATACATCTACTGTCTGGCTGTCTGTTAAACCAGAAATGAACAAAATGTCGCGGAAGTTAGACCTTTTTCCACATACGACTATTCTGGGTTAAGAAGTGAAGGGAATTATGTTACAAGTTCCATTAGATTGATAACTTTAGCAGACAGCAGAATTGCTCTTTAAAAAATATAGCAGTATATAAATATAGCAGTATATCAACCAAGTAAATGAATTTACTGAACGTGCTGCAAATTGATATATGGAGCCTGTGTTTCAGAATTCTCAGCCAGTGTGGCACAACGGCGTTATGATAGAAAAATGAGCCACTCAGAAGAGGGTTTGGTGGTCTGTTGGGCTGATGAGAGGTTCATATATCTATGGTCTCGGTTCGATTCCAACTTCGGTCAGTGATTTTAGATAGGGAGAGACATTCTCTTCTGGCTACACCAAGTGAAGAACATATAAGGCATTGTGGTCTGAAATTGACATTAAAAATGATATTCCTTCTCTACCAAGTAGACGTTATGTTGAGCCACAGTATAGTCTGGATTGGCGCCATGTAGAAACTCTATCACCAGTAACCTTTCTTATAATAGTTATTTATTTCTAGTGACGAAACAAACGCTATGTAGGCTCACAGGACACCTATTCCATCTTTTATCTGAGCTTCTGTATGTCGATAAAATTGGTTCTGAACTGGGAATGCAACTCAGACCGCCCTTAACGCGGAATTTGTTCCCTTCTTGACAATAAAGCTCTTCTACAATTTGTTGTTTGTTCAAAACTGCAGATTCCTCAACATCTAGACATATTGCGCGTGAATGGGTTCGAATCCTGGCCCGGCACTAAAGATTTCATTATGTATTATCAAGATCAAGCATGAGAACACCTATCTGCTCGTGAATAATAATTTCGATTTTTAATGCATTTTCATTCGTTGTCAACACTAACGATATTTGACGTTTTTGGCTCCCAGTGAGACACAGAACTATTTTCGAGATCACTGTAAGTTCAAGATGTTATTCTGAGCTGCTGGTGGAGGAAAATTCGGTAGCTGACGTCTCTTTGCGTGTAGTCAACAACTTTATGTGTGGGGCTCTATTCCCAGTCAGCACTGAACTCTTCGTCATATTATTTCTAGTTCAAACATGCTCACATGTCGCTGCTGGTGCAACAAACCCATATTTAACGTTCGTTTTCTCTAGAATATAACAGCGATAGGTGCCGGGTTGGAGTCCTGCGAAGGAAAAAATTAATGTTTCGTCTCGTCATTTCAGTTAAAACATCTAGCGACTGCCGAGAAAATGCGATATGTCACAGTTGATTGTGCTTCGATATCTATCCGATTAGGTTCTCACGTCATTTCAAATAAGTTACTTGTTAAGAAACAATATTTAACATCTCTCGTAGTTCGCTAACAGGGACAATAGGTGCTGGGTAGGAATTCGGGTCCGTTAAAAATGTTTGCGTTATGTAATTTAAAGTTGGTATTTACTAATTGATACTGTCTAAAATCGAGGTATATCACTCTCTGTATGCCTAATCAGGAATGACTGTTAGTTTCCGTCAGTCAAGAAATCTTAGCTTAGTCTGCATGGCCTGGGTTTGAATCCATATGCAGAACGAGACGGTTCGTCGTGTCATTTGAAGTTCCTACATATTCTCAACTAGCTGCTCGTGAATAACTTAAATTTTTAATGTCATTTTGTGTTAAATAATAAGTACGGTATGTTACTTCGAAGAGGAAATCATGAATACGACGAACTTACTACGTGCTTTACCTATCTGACGTAATAATGAGAGTGGTAACATTTCAGGTATGTCATTTATTGTAATAAATGTGAGCTTACAAGCCTTAAGGACAATCTTATCTGTGATAAGGTGCTCCCTGATATTTGTAGTATCGTAGTATTACTTTACATCTTGAGTTATTGCGATACAGAGTAGTGATTTCTAGTGGTGACTTGTTGGAACCATTTTCAATAGTCAAACGACTGTACCAAGGAGCGATTAGAGGATCTGCTAGACAGCTGCGTTATGTGGGTTGCATGCGAATCCGGCGAAATGCAATTTAGGTCTTTCGGATACTTTTGAGCATGACTGTACATCGCCGCTGCTTCATGGCTACAATAGTAAAAAAAGTTAAAAGTTAGATCTATGGAGCACAAATTGTTTTGTGTTACCAATAGATGTCTGCACTGGTAACAACATTTAGTTTTTGATCTATCGACCGTATTTGCTGTAATAAATAACATGTCTTTAAATTAATTATTTTCTAGTGTCTATGACGTTTGTCAAATATTAAATATTCTAAAATATCTGCAAAATACATCGTCAATGCAAAAAGTGTGATGTTTAAGTCGGTAATCTAATCACTTACATCAATTATTACAATGTTATTTTCCACATTTGTCCATCAAAGTGGTGTCTATAATACATGACTGTGAACACTAAAGTATGTCAAATCAAACACCTTTCAGCCGTCTAATTTCGAAACTGCTATTTTATTTTGGCTACCAGTTTCGGCGATTTACTACGCTATCTTCAGGCCCCGTGACAGACGTGTACGGAAGATTTCAACCTCGGTTCCGGTCAAAATAGGGCCCAGACTGGTATCTGTAGATTTCTGCTTGATACAGCGACCATTTAAGCCATCATGTGTCGACTGTTAGACAACAGTCGAAGGTTGAAATCTTCTTACACGTCGGTCAGGGGGTCTGAAGATGGCGTAGTAGAGAACTGGTAGCCAAAATAAAATAACTGTTTGGAAATTAGACGGCTGAAAGGTGTTTTATTTGACATTCTGTACTGAACAGCCGAGTCTCGCAACCATATATGTAAAGATGGACATACAGAGACTGACTATGTGTCAGAGGAGGGGAGGGTGAGAATAGTGTTCATCAGAAACGTATATTCGATAACAACTATTGCAAGTAATTAGGATCTAGTTGAGGTTAAGTACGTTACATCACCTATGATGCTTGGAAAATGCCATAATATTCCAAAATTTCCACAGAAATGCGTCAGAAATGCAAGACTGTTTAATGTTTACGTAGAATTAGTATCTAAATAAATAAAATGCATTCAGTCTGATGATGTATACTACCATCACCTAACATTTCTCATCACCAATTTAGGAGGGGAGCAAAGATATTGCTTCACTAGAAAAAATATAGTCAGTGTCAAGTATTACAAATAATTGAAAAAAAACTGCAGCATCTGGAACTATGGCTCACTAAAACTGTAATTAATTACACCAACATACAATAAAAGTTCCACCATATGCGCACTTCGATTTTAGGAAAGGAGGAAGGAAGAAGGAGTCCGACTGTAGGAAGGAAGAAGGTGCATGATAAATGACTTAAACTGCAGAACGACATAGTTCTTTTTTTATACACACTCACAAGACGACCAAAGACGACCATAGAGAGCTGTGACATCTCAAAAGACAATTGCTGTGTCGTTACCGCAAAAATAAAAATCTTTGATATAATTATTCATCATTTATGGTATTATACGTAATATTTCACACACTTTATGCTTATGATAATATGCAAGGCTGCGAGGTGCCGGGGCTAGCAGTGTATTTAACACTGAATTCTAGAATCTACATATGTAAATGATGCTCCAAACCCCCCCCCCCCCCCCCCCATTCTAACTCCGACTTTTGCTGTTGCACAAGGATTAAAAAATATACGGGAACTGACTGTAATCAACCCTGCAAGTGGAGTAGAAAAGAGTTTGGCACCTGCAATAATTTAATTTGATAAATAAGTTAAATAAACGAAGGTTTCATTAACATAGTGAGGAATGATAGGGTTGCTCTACCGATTAACAGAATGAAAGTTCTGTCCAAAATAACAATATGGTTTATTAAGACTAAACACAAAATACTAAACCAAAACACATGAAACATTTACAATACATCAAATTGGCTCAAATTGGATACTCATACAAACACTGTAAAGGTGAAGTTGTCCCTAAACTAGATTGTGAGGTTTAAGACGAAGTGGTATGTGGAGCCAATTCCTTGCTACTCAAATCATAAGAGAGACACACAACTAACCCAACATTAATTGCTGGTACTCAAGACAGAACAAAGTTAGAAAAAGACGAACAGGCGCGCTCTGCTGACCTCTGATTATCACCTAGGAAAATCCCTATCTGCCGGTGCTGCGGACATACATTACCAAACTGTCTTCTTAACTGCCAGAACACGCTCTGGCATACCGTAGGCGATGGCTGGTTGCTTCGACGTCCTCGACCGAAAGGCGAGAGCCCACTACTCACAAGAGCACCCGTACAGGCCGAACACAGAACATTCCCGCCCCCACGACAGTGGCCGTGGTTAAACGTTCCAATCAGCAACTCGAAAACTGGCGGAAAATTCCACCCCATTGCCGGAACACTACCATTCCACCAATGGAGATTCTTGGCGCCAATTTCTGCTCTGATTTTGCTACGTCACGGAGCTATGCCCTGAGCAAGCCAATCACAGTTACTATTTTGAAGAAAGCGCGGGAATTTTCCTGCCACAACTGCCTGGGTACACAAGTCATTCCCACGCCTCGCTGGTAGCCCGCCAGAAAGTGTTTTCGCTAGGTTTCTGCGAAGTAACGGAACCTCTAGCCCAGCCGCTACTTCAGGCCCCGGCGGGCGTGTCTCTTGACAATGTCGGCGTCTGGAAAGCATTCACTCGACTGCCTCACACACGTCGGCTTACCCTCTCGAGATCAGTGTTGCCCGCCTGTCACCGGACCACCTGGGTGACGAGAGACGCTGCGCGGGAAGTCCGCGTGTGAAGGAATAGCAACTTTGCACCGCATGCAATTAGAGAGGAGAATCGTAAGACAGAAATATGAGGGGGGGCTCATGCCACCTCTCAAGGCCTCTATGAAAATTCGAGCAAAAAATTATGTGTTGTGTAAGATCTGGAACACTTTGCAAGCACATTGGATCTTCAAATTGAATATTTATTCATATAAATGTCTGTATTACTTATCAAAATGCATACAACTTGTATATCAGCACTACTGAAAGGACCTTCACATTAAGCAGCACTCGTTTTCGACGAAAATTCGATAGGCATACCAGATTTGTAAGCTCTATGGACATTTAAAACAATATTTCTGCTTCTAAGGCGTCTGCACAGGATATTAAAATGCACAAAGTAGGATGCATATCGTAATATGCAAGGGATCTACGAAAATTCGAGCCAAACCAACTTTGCATTATTTGTAAGATTTCGCGCACTTTGCAAATACAATATAAGTTCGAGTTAAGTATTTCTACACCTAAACTATCTTATTACTTATTAAAATACGCGCTGATTTCATATTAATACGACTGATGAAACATTTTGGCGTATTTTAGGTGTAAACAGCTTTAATTAGCTATCTGTATACCACGTGGAGATTCTTAACACAGATTCCAACAAGGACGATATAAATATTAGACAGAGGTGCTATTTTATGCAAGAAAAACATGTTTTCCCAATCCACGACACTACTCTCCACAATATTGAGATTGATTCCGACGAATAATGTTATTCCACAGGTGTTAGAGAAGAGCGGGAAAGCGTTGGTCTATTGTGAAATGCACCTTTCAGCTCCTGTCTCTGGCTACAGGATGCTGTTGTCCACAGTGGCACTGGCATTGCCCGTAGGGCTTCATGTGAAGCTAATGCATATGAAAAATTACTACTCCAGGTACGGCGAATGTGTTATGTTTACGAAAAAGGAGATTGGAAATGGAGGACATTGAAGCCAAGAAACGATAATCTGGAGTATATAACGGAGACTATTACCATAAAGGGATACAAATGGCAACTGGAAGAAAAGGAAGCTACTGCAGATGTGCAAGCACGGTTTACTTACTACTTTAAACATAAAGGATGGTGAAATCTGGCAACCACTGTGGAAGATAAGATATTGGCATTTACTGTAAATAGCAATGGTAAGTGACCATACGTTGATGTACTTGTCGTAAATACCGGAATCGAGAATGTTTACTCCGTTAAGGAACACACGAAAAATGTGTTTATAGAGCTTCATTCACATCTGAATCTAATTAAAAAGTATGGTTACAGTGCATCTAAAAGTGGTGGACTGGTTGTTTTCCATCTAGCAACATAACAACCGTTTGCATAGATTAATACCGATGGGATAACAGCTTTTATTGGTAATTCGTTTGAAAAAGATATTAACTTAAATTTCTACACGGAAATTCCGCAAGAAAGCAGAGTAGAAAAGAACATTTTAACAACAGTGTTATGCAGAAGACAAGAGGTAAAATGGTATACGTTCTTTGTACTTGTCAAATTACTGGCTGGAGAGTGAAACACATGATTCAGATGTAAAATTTAATTATAAGTTAGGAATTAAATTGGATGTCAGCAAAACTAAACCAGAGAAAAACACAAAAGAGTTTTTTTCACATAATGACACTTTCCACTAGCGTAGAAGACTGATCAGTGGCGGGTATCAGGCCGCCTTTTATACTCTCAAGATCCAAGATAGCGGCACTCTGGAAAGTTATGGCAGGTTTGCTAACATTAAAGTATGAGTACGACTATATTTAGAAGAACTACTAGTCCAACTGCGCTCATTTATGTGCAAGATGTCCATAGGAGGGCTGGAGACATATGGTACAGACTAAGGAAACTGCTTTGGTGTTGCCTCTAGGCTAAACTTACAAAAGCGATGGACACAGAAAACAAATCTGAGGACGTTTAGCAGCAGTTTATCTTGTACTTTGATCGGATATTTTTGGAGTGCTTACTGAAAAGTACCCCATAGTTTGCTGATAAATGTGTTAATTAAGATAAACAACTTGAATACAACGATTTAAAGCATCACTACAGTAATATTGGGTACCATTTTCAAGTAACCTCCTACAGATCGTCTAGAGGAGTGGCTTCTCAGGCAAGCAGGTAGTAGAACAGTTTTTTGCATTTGCACACAACACTGCAGCAGGTACCTAGGTCGATGCACATGCTGCCAGTATTGCTGGCTGGTTCACAAAATGCTGCTTAGCGATTCGACTTCCAAAACCTGCATGTGCGAGTATATCAGCAGATTGCTGCTTTCATGCAAAAACACGTGGTTGGAAATCGAATCGCTATGCAGCATTTCACGAAATAGTCAGCCACACCGCTGGGATGTATACTTACTCACTTACTGCCTCTGGTATGCGAGTATGGCAGGGGTTCCCCTGGATGACAGTGAACAATTATTGGTGATCCCCTGGGAGAGGGAAGGGAGGGGTAACCTTCAATACAACTAGCCCAAGTGTGTAACCTGATACCAGAAGTGTAACATGATACCCCCATTATCTTATCAGTGACCTTTCGATAAGTTCCTTGTCTTGGTTAGAACTTGCCTTACTGTACTACTAGTGTGGTGTGATTTGATAGATGCTCTTTATTTGGATTCTGATTGCTGTGGTATTCTCTCCCAGTACATTCGAGCGGCAAGTAATGTGTATTTGGACATACATACACCCAATAGTGTAATTGGATTGCACATTTAGAAGACATGACAGGAATAACGCGTGACCAGAAGTGTTAGTATTTTGGTCAACATCTAGAGGTTTTTGCGACTGTTTTGAATAATTGTCAACAGCCAAATAGCATTAGCCATTCCTCACGACGTGGAATCTAAAGTAACACCTTCTGGAGAATTAAAGTAAAAGTACAGGGTGGTCCATTGATAGTGACCGGGCCAAATATCTCTCGAAATAAGCATGTTTTCCGTATGAAGCCCAACTACAGACCAGAGTCGCAAAGCGACGGTGGGGGCTTCTAGATCAAGGAAACTGGAGACCAACTCCACAGACACGAAGCTTCGACTGGAGGGGCTATCCCCAGTGCTCATCATAGTGAGACGACCAGCTGCCGTACAGAAGACCACTGACGAGATCTGGATCCAGGGTGCTGAAGTCGGCTCCAATGGTGAGCTCTGAAACAGCGGGTCGCATTTTCTACAGAACAGGGAGCAATGCCATGAGATATACTGCATATAGTGTAGTGTAGTGGTTAGCGTCACTAACTGGTATGCAGAGGTTCGCTAGTGTAAACACGACCACGAGGAGATATTTCTTGTTTTGTATTTATCATTTCTGAAAAGTTCTCGAAAATTATGTTGTTCGTAATGTCGTATATTCTGGAATATTCAATATTTTTATAAATAGAAGTTCTTTTCTGGCTGTACGATGGTGTTCATGAGAAACGTGCTTTCAGTGTCAAGTGTTATATTTCATTGAGAATTACTTGCAGAGTTCGACTTGATTCTGGTTACGATGTGCCAATATATAAGAAAATTATCATGTTTTTATTTAAGTGGATGGCTGTATGGGCGTTCATCAAAGGCCAACAAACATTTGATAAGATCAGTTGCAAAACTCGGCAAATTCGTAGTGTATTCGTGCTTGTAAGAACATATGGCCAATTTACGGCTGGACGAGAAACGAATGATTCCTTATATGACCACTGTAGGACCTTAATAGTTTTTTAAACGGAGAATTTTCAGTGTGTCACTAAAACGAGCAGTGTGGGAGAAATATGAAGTCCGTAAACATTTCATGGTGTCACATTAACGCACGAATCAATGGCCATTTTGATCGCACAACTCCAACTAATACTGCACTGCCGTTGTTCTCACTGTTCGCTGGGCAGCGGCACAACCAAGAGAACGGTGTCCTGTCATCTCGTGGCGGACAGTTTTGGCAACCGTGTCTGTCCGTGAGATGCAGCCTTAGTCCACTACAATAGAGAACAGGGTGTGTGGCGATTGGCTCACGTATTAATTTCTAGTCTTCTATTATCTCTGTCAGTTATTTCACAGATCTACCAGAACAATTACTGCATTTAGTACTGCCCTGACATAATGTCGTTAACATTAGATACGAGCACACGTAACTCCCGTAAAATACCTGTGACGGAATGCTCTATTTTGTGGGGCCAACAAGTACATTTCGTTTGGAATAACTCTGGCTACACAGCGTGATCGAAAACATGTCTGTTGTGCTTACGTACTGAGCATGCTCTCATATATCCTCGAACTCGTCATGTGGTGAGTCTCATGAGTTTTGGCTATGCAGTGTATGTCAGTCATTAGTTATACTCATATGCACCCATTTGAGTTTTAACAAGGACATGTCACAAATTTCTAGTGGGCAAAATCCAAATACCGTAGGTAGTTCGTCAAGTATTACCAATAACTGCTTATTTAGTGCACACGAATTTTGCTGTGATCATCTATAAACTGTCGCAAATCATCAGACTTCTTTGATTTTCTGTTTTTCATCTTACAAAAGTACATCAATATACAGTGTGTCTCAACTATCCAGTTACGTTTCTGAAAAATGGTTCAAATGGCTCTGAGCACTATGGGACTTAACATCTGTGGTCATCAGTCCCCTAGAACTTAGAACTACTTAAACCTAACTAACGTAAGGACACCACGCACATCCATGCCCGAGGCAGGATTCGAACCTGCGACCGTAGCAATCGCGCGGTTCCAGACTGAGCGCCTAGAACCGCTAGACCACCGCGGCCGGCTACGTTTCTGAGCGACTAGCATTTATACCTGCATACATTCAACTGTTTTTCAGTAGGCTCATACAGATTTGACACAATATACGTAATGTCTTGTAAGACAGGACAAATTTAATTTTCTAAGACTCCGTTACTATTGCAGCTTTCAATTGTCGAACGGCAAGGAATCGATAGTCATTCACCAAAAGAAGCATCTTCTTGACGGAGCCCTTCCATGACTCTTGCTGTGTGTACTATTTGATAAGCATTGTTCATCCCACTGATCACGCTTTGCTGCAATGTGGATATTCTGAGCCTGTCTCTTGATTTTCTTCGAACCATTTCAGAGATGTTCTTTATAAATTTTTTAACTGAATGAAATGTCCAGTTAATTCAAATTTTCTTTCCAGAAAGAGTTAGTTATGGTCTTATATTGAAAAAAAAAAATAGTCACGGTCATTGTTCGTTATTAGTTTATTTAGCACTTGCACAAAGGACTTCACTTTTTTTCTAAATATATTATATTCTTTTACGAAATTCAGTATTTGTTGTATTGTCCATTGTTTCTAGGACTTCATTTTGTTTCTTCCAAGTACACAGTCTGCCGTTCCTATGACAGATCTTCTTTTTCCATACTAGTCTATAGCTTCTTTTCTTTTAAATTGCGTACTTCAGCACTAAATTATTCTGCTGCTTTCAGTTTTTATATACACCATTTAGTAGCAGTAGTCAAGTTTTAAAACTGATACTGGATCTGGCGTAATCATTGCACCATTATTGTTTATTTCATTTAATACTTGCTCAATAGATTTCATTTATTTTTATAAATTTGTTACTTTCTGCAGGGTCGTCTATAGGTGTATATCCACCCTCGTGAAACAAGCAGGTGTATAAACAGAAATTTAAATCAAGTACGATGAGATAGCAGAGGAGGGAAAAACTTGTTAGGCTATGTTACCAGTTTGGTGGCCATTTTGGATCCACGTCCTCCTCCCATTCTGGATGCAATTATTTTCAATTCTAAGGTTGTTATTCATGTATGACCAAAATTGTCATTGTTGACGTACAACTGACCCCAGTTTCCTACGAAATGCGGCGAGTACTGAGCACTGGACTGTGACTCAAATGTTGCTACATGTTTTCGATCGTCCAGCTTTTGGCTTGTCTGCGACAGGGTCAATTTCGCGTAATTTTACGAGAAATTTCGTCACCGCCCTGTGGGTACTGGGTCTGGGTGCCCTTGATTGAAATCATCTAGGATAACACGTTTGATCTCCTCTACTGACATCAGGACGATATCAGCACTTTTTGCTTGCGTCGAGGCCATTAGCTTTCACGTCACCTGTAAAGAAGAAACGTCAGTTACAACTCGAGAATGAATAGTGCAGTCCTTAAATGAAAGGCATCATTGTTTTCCTCGTGAAATTCTGTATCTGTCTGACTCCATGTGTATACTGAGAGCTCTATCCAGGACTGTGAGTTCAGAAATGGCCGCCATGTTGGTAACATAATCACATACAGTTTTTCCTCTCTACTTACTTGTTCTACTTGTCTTTAAATTTCCCTTTATCTATTTGTAGACCACCCTATACTATTATTAGTAAGTAGTCACTGTTAATGCGTAAACATGGGGAGGATTGTTTAAATTTTGCTTAATTTACTTTCACATCAACGAAATGTATTTTATTTTGCATCGACAACCCACGCTCTGAGGTGTGCAAGGTTTCTGATCTTCACCACATACACAATTGCCTTCACACGGCTCCACAAATAGGAATCTGATGGACTTCAAGCCCGGAAGCTTGATTATCAAAATAAGAAAAGAGTTACAGACGAGTACACCTTAACGTTGAACATAGGAGAGGCATTCAAAAGTAGACATAGCAGTACTTGTCCTGATGGCAGTACTGCGTGTCTGCTAAAGATTGTGAGAAGACAATATGTATCATGTTTTGGTTGTACTGACGTTAACTGTACATTTAAAATAATTATCTTAGTTTCCATTTCTGGTAGAGCCTTTTAATGAGCTTTACTTCCACACTCTCCAAATATATGTCACAAAGAATGAAGTCAATAAAACTGTTCAAAAACTAAAAACTAAAATGTCAGTGGGCTTAGATGAAGTACCAATGTGTGTACTGAAACAATGCATGGGGATTATACAAGGCCCCTTAACAAATATAATAAAGGAATCCTTCACATCAGGGTCATTTCCAGAGCAGTTAAAACAGGCAAGAGTTGTACCTTCGCTTAAGAAAGGTAATGCAGAATACATGGAAAATTACCGGCCCATTTCCCTGCTGTCAGTATTCTCAAAAATAATAGAAGCAATTATGAAAGATAGGTTAATGAATTACCTGAATAAATACAATCTTTTAAGCGAATCACAGTTTGGTTTCCTTAGTGGCAAAAATACGGAGTCAGCCATAGTAGAATTCACAAAAGTTGTGCTTGATGCTCTTGATAAAGATGAGTGTGTCACAGGAAAATTTTTGGATATTTCTAAGGCGTTTGATACAGTCGACCACAAGATCCTATTAAATAACTTAGAAACATTAGGAAGAAGAGGGGTAGCTAATGACTGGTTTCGATCATACCTAGCAGATAGGGTACAAAGAGTAGAGATAACACATACTTCAAATAGATCCAAACATTTAGTAAAACACTAATCAGAACCAAAATACATCAATATAGGGGTTCTGCAAGGTAGCATATTAGGACCAATATTATTCCTGATATATATCAATGACTTTCTCAGTATTGTTACTCATGGTGAAAAAATTCTCTTCGCTGATGACAACAATGTTACAGTCACTGAAAAAACAAGAGAACTCCTTGCCGAGAAAGCAAATGAAACTGTCATGGAAGTTTATGAATGGTCAATAAGCAATAAAGTGACGCTGAACACAAATAAACTTAATGCCATGAATTTCACTTTGAAGAGGAAGAATGTTAATGTTGAATTACATGTAGATGGCACGTGTATAGACTGTGTAACAAATGCAAAATTTCTAGGAATGAATATTGGTTCTCAGTTGAAGTGGTGTGAACACATAAAGGTACTTGCAAACAGAATGTCATCAGCACGTTATGCTCTTAGAATCCTATCATCAGTGTGTAACATGCAGTGTCTTTTAGTTACATATTATTCATATGTACACTCAGTTCTTAGCTATGGCATTCTTTTTTGGGGAACAAACGCACAAAATATGAACACAATTACAAACTCCAGGAAAGAGCCATAAGAATAATAACCAAAAATACTAGTCGAGCTCATTGTAAAGATCTGTTCAAAACACTGGGGATTTTAACTGCTCCATGTGAATACATTTACCAGTCAGTTGTGCACATCAAAAATAACATTGATAATTACTGCACAAACAGCTCTGTCCTTGACCATGCAACAAGAGATGGACTCAACTTACATTTACCAAGAAAAAATAAACATAAACCTCGAAATAGCATTTTCTACCAAGGAATAAAACTGTACAATAAATTACCAAAAGAGATTAAAGAAATTGCAAAAATACACTTATTTAAAAACGCAGCTAAAAAGTACCTGCTATGCAACACATTTTATACATTGAAGGATTACTTAGATAAAACAGAGTAGGAATTTGATAAAAAAATGTTATTCAAATAAATAATAATAATAATGATTATAAAACATCCAAGATTCCACATAACACCTTCAATTTATGTTTTTCCTTCTTCTTTCCTTTCTAGAAATACTTACCCCTTCCCTCCCCAAGCTATGCATAGCACAATACTAACGCCTCTTCCTCTTTCTGAGCTCAACATCTCACACTCATTATGGAAGGATGCTGACTCAGTTTTTCAGGATACAAATGGGAAGTTGCAGTGCAGAAAATGGCCCAGAGATCACCAGTGTGTGTGTGTGTGTGTGTGTGTGTGTAGTGAGTGAAGTGTTAAGAAACAATGTGTGTATAGCGCGTGCAACGACTGATAGTGAGATGTGAGTGAACAGTGTGGCATTACATTATTGAATAAGTTATTTGTAAAAAAGGAATTGTATACCAGGAGTAAATTGCCTCTAACTAGATGTCTGTGAATACATGTGTATACGAATTACCTTATTTTAAATTGGTCTAAACTTGTAAATACTTTGACATGTTCTACATCCTTGTAACAAGAAATCTACGGATAAATAAAGCTACTACTGCCACTACTACTTTCCGCAATAAAACGGAAGTAGACTGAATGCATAATCCCGGACCTTGTACGTCTGGCTGTTGGAAATACTTCCAGATGAAAACATTTCGGTCTGACTGATTGTGGGGCATACATTCATTGTATGTTATGAGGAGGAAAGTGAAACGCGTTGAACCACTTTATGACTGTAGGTGAAAAACATGTATCTTGTCAGACAACTGAAAAAACAATTTAATGCAACAATTCTCTTGGAAATAACTGCGAAGTCAGAATCAGTAAATTAACTGTACGATTTGCCTGATACAGTGCTGTAAATGATGAACATGTTTAGAAAGGCATAGAGATGTGTTTTATAAAACTCAGAAGTCGCTCTTGTAGTGAACGCCAATTTCGTTATTCTTGTAGCGAATAAAAAATCTTGTTACTACTGTACGTTTTATAGTATTGAGACGTATACACTTTTATGACACAACGGTTTCGGTTTCTATAAAAAGATTAGATGAATAAAATTAAAAAAGAATGAATCTGAAAAAAATCATCTACTTTGGAAGCTAGGCTACTCAGATAAACTACAAACGCTTCTCGAGTCCAGACAGCATGTACTCAAACAAATTACGTGGAACGGAATGATGACTAATAGAATATCTATATTAGCGTCTGCGAGAAGAGTGGCAAATTACCGGGAACAGTATTCACGGAAAAAGCTTCGCAAACTCTGCAGCAAGCACAAGAAACTTATCTGTTGAGTCATACCGGAATGCGAAACGCGACTGTAAATGAAACAGTCTGTGAATGAAACTAGAAAACTACTGAGTGGTTGCTTCGAGGAGTGGAAACCTCCACAACACATACAAAAAAAAAACCGTACCTGTATACTGATGATGTTTAAGAAAATACGTAGCAGTTGGGACACAGACTTGAGTAATCTATAAACTTTCCTTGGCAGAGCTCTAGGAAGTGGTTTCTGACCGCCTCCTTCCTGCATGCATAATGGACGCTCTCTCTATTGAAATGCTAATGGTCGGTTGACTATCTATACTGCAAATATAATAACAAGGGGACAGCGACTTATGATGAGAACAACAACTAACCCATAGATATGTCGTTTCTACATTTAATCTTACAGTCTGTTTTAATTGTAAGTATATAATCGTAAAAAGGGAAGAGGACCGTAGTGTGGCGTTTCGTTGGCGATGACACCGTTTCGGAAGAAGCACAAACTCGCCTAGGAAGAGGATGGGGAGGTTTTCAAAAGAACCCTTCTGTTATTCGCCTAAACAGATTTGGGGAAATCACGTTACCTTCAACTTAGATGGCGGCGCAGGAATTTGAATTCCGCTCCTGACGAAAGCTAGTCCAATCCTTTCACAACTATTCTACCTCCTTCCGTGCACACCAGACTGTTTGAAATACAACATTGTTAAAACATAGATTTTAAGTTTGCAAAGCAATGAGAAAATCACTAAGTTTTGTTGTAAATTATTGGTTTGAAATTATACATTACTAACAAGAGGGATTTTTTAAAAAAATTTGAACGTCTCACAGAGCTTGAGATTAAACGTAGCGCTACTATGACAAAAAGTCTGTTACTATTGACTATTTTTTAGTATATCAACACGGAAATTGAGACATTTGTCGTAAGAGTGTTCTAGTTTTCCCATATCCTCTGAAAAAAAGTCTACTCGTTGTCTGTAAACCATGTCGACGCGGTTCCGTGCAACATTTCATTTGGGGAAACTAATGAACATCATGCACCTGGGACACCAGTCAGTGCTGCTACATAATGTGAAACATTATTGAGCTACACAGATGCATTCAAAATAAACAGAGAGGCAAGCAACAGCGATCTGAAGTCACACCGGTTTATTTCTTTTAATCCTTTTAATGGATACTGATGTTCAGAATGTATTTAACAACCCCCCCTCCCCCTTTGTTGAAAACGTTTCGAGGCTGGAGTAATAAAACACAGGGAAAAGTTAGGATGGTGGTTTTAAAGCTTCAGATGCTGTACATAGTCTCCTCGAACATGAGTACAGCGCACAGAACCATGTGAAACTGTCAGAAAATTTCTTCTTTGGTATGTTGTTCAACCTGCGTGTGACGTTGGATCGAATGTCGGTTCTGCCGTCAAATCGTTGACCAATCAGGTGAATTTCTGCACTTTGATGTTTTGTGAGAGATTCGTATTGACAATGCCAAGTCTCGCCACCCTCGATAATTTTTTTCCAGGAAAGAATTGTCCACGTTTCGCATTTCAGTCAAGTCGCAGCAAGCGTCCACGCACTGTTTTCGATCGGGAGTCAAAGCAGGCGGGATAAGGTTTGCACCCTCTTTCCTGTTATTTCAATCAAGTCGCAGCAAGCGTCCACACACTGTTTTCGATCGGGAGTCAAAGCAGGCGGGATAAGGTTTGCACCCTCTTTCCTGTTCTTAAAAACATTTTGAATGATATCTTGTATAATTTATTTAGAGATGTTGTTCCATTGCGATTTGTGATACAACGTGGAGCCACTAAGGCCGCACGTTCACTACTTAACACTGCCTGCTCTCAACTGATGGTTGAAGGCACATCTGTTGCTTACAGCTGTTCGTTCAAAATGCCACAGTAATTACTTCGTTGACGTCGCTGGTACGCCAGGAATACGAGGTGTGATCATAAAGTAATGGGAATTTTTGTTTTTCTTAAAGAATCTTGATTTATTCATCATCAACTTTGTCCCCTTCAAAGAAATATCCCTCAGATATAATACACTTGCACCAGTGCTTTTTCCAATTTTGAAAGCACTTCTGGAACTCACTTTTCCTTACGGCGTTCAGATTCTTGAGCGATTCTGTGTTTATCTCATCAGTGGTGGCGAAACCAAATCCTTTCGTGGTTCCCATCAGCTTCGGGAATAGAAAGAATTCGCAGGGGGCCATGTCCGGTGAATACGGTGTGTGAGTCAACATAACGGTTTTGTTTGTTGCCACAAAATCACAAACAAGCATTAAGATATGAGCGGGCGAATTATTGTGATGCAGGATCCCAAACGACGCTGCAGTACTCCAAAAGAGGAAGGACAAGCGTAGTGCAGGGAGTTTCTTTAGTAGATGTGTTCCATCTTATAAGCGTTCTGTCAGTAGAACGCAGTCTTTTGTTAGCCTTTACCACAACATTTTCTTTGTGTCCTTTCCAATTTCCATTGTTCTTAATTGTAATTCCTAGGTATTTAGTTGAATTTACGGTCTTCAGATTTGACTAATTTATCGTGTTAGCCGCGCCGTCTAAAGCACGGCTTTCCGGAGCGGGAAGGATCGCCTGGTCCCCGGCACAAATCCGCCCGGCGGACTAGTGTCGAGTTCCGGTGACCTGGGCAGTCTATCGATGGTTTTTAGGCGGTTTTCAATCTGCATCGGCGAATCCGGGCTGGTTCCCCTTATTCCACCTCAGCTACACTATGTCGGCGATTGCTGCGCATATACACTACTGCCCATTAAAATTGCTACACTACGAAGACGACGTGCTACAGACGCGATATTTAACCAACAGGAAGAAGGTGCTGTGATATGCAAATGATTAGCTTTTCAGAGCATTCACACAAGATTGGTGCCGGCGGCGACACCTACAACGTGCTGACATGAGGAAAGTTTCCAATCGATTTCTCATACACAAACAGCAGTTGACCGGCGTTGCCTGGTGAAACGTTGTTGTGATGCCTCGTGTAAGGAGGAGAAATGCGTACCATCATGTTTCCGACTTTGATAATGGTCGGACTGTAGCCTATCGCGGTTGCGGTTTATCGTATCGCGACAGTGCTGCTCGTGTTGGTCGAGATCCAATGACTGTTAGCAGAATATGGAATCAGTGAGTTCAGGAGCGTAATACTGAACGCCGTGCTGGATCCCAACGGCCTCGTATCACTAGCAGTCGAGATGACAGGCATCTTATCCGCATTGCTGTAACGGATCGTGCAGCCTCGTCTCGATCCCTGAGTCAACAGATGAGGACGTTTGCAAGACAACAACCATCTGCACGAACAGTTCAACGACGTTTGCAGCAGCTTGGACTATCAGCTCGGAGACCACGGCTGCGGTTACCCTTGACGCTGCGTCACAGACACGAGCTCCTGCGATGATGTACTCAATGACGAACCTGGATGCACGAATGGTAAAACGTCATTTTTTCGGATGAATCCAGGTTCTGTTTACAGCACCATGATGGTCGCATCCGTGATTGGCGATAGTGCGGTGAACGCACATTGGAAGCGTGTATTCGTCATCGCCATACTGGCGTATCACCCGGCGTGATGGTATTGGGTGCCATTCGTTACACGTCTCGGTCACCTCTTGTTCGCATTGACGGCACTTTGAACAGTGGACGTTACATTTCAGATGTGTTACGACCCGTGGCTCTACCCTTCATTCGATCCCTGTGAAACCCTACATTTCAGCAGGATAATGCACCACCGCATGTTGCAGGTCCTGTACAGGCCTTTCAGGATACAGAAAATGTTCGACTGCTGCCCTGGCCAGCACATTCTCCAGATCTCTCACCAATTGAAAACGTGTGGTCACTGGTGGCCGAGCAACTGGCTCGTCACAATATGTCAGTCACTACTCTTGATGAACTGTGGTATCGTGTTGAAGCTGCATGAGCAGCTGTACCTGTACACGTCATCCAAGCTCTGTTTGACTCAATGCCCAGGCGTATCAAGGCCGTTATTACGGCCAGAGGCGGTTGTTCTGGGTACTGATTTCTCAGGATCTATGCACCCAAACTGCGTGAAAATGTAATCACATGTCAGTTCTTGTATAATATATTTGTCCAATGAATACCCGTTTATCATCTGCATTTCTTCTTGGTGTAGCAATTTTAATGGCCAGTAGTGTAAGTACTCCACGTTCGCGTACACCACCATTACTCTACCACGCAAACATAGGGGTACACTCGTCTGGTGTGAGACGTTCCCTGGGGGGTCCACCGCGGGCCGAACCGCACAATGACCCTGGGTTCAGTGTGAGGCGGCGGAGGGGTGGAGTGGACTGCGGTAGTCGTCGTGGGGTTGTGGACCACTGCGGCTGGTGCGGGGACGGAGCCTCTCCGTCGTTTCTAGGTCCCCGGTTAACATACAACATACAATTTATCGTGTACCCGAAGTTTGACGGATTCTTTTTAGCTTTCATGTGGATGACCTCACACTTTTCGTAATTTAGGGTCAGTTACCAATTTTAGCACCATACAGATATCTTATCTAAATCATTTTGCAATTGGTTTTTATTTTGAAATGACTACTACACGATAAACGGCAGCATCATCTGAAAGCGGCCTAAGACAGCTGCTCAGATTGTCTCCTAAATCGTTTATATAGGTAAGGAACAGCAGAGGCCGTATAACACTAACATGGGAAAAGGCAGAAATTACTTCTGTTTTACTTGATGATTTTCCGTCAGTTACTAAGAACTGTGAGTTCCCTGACACGAAATCAAAAATCCATTAGCATAACTGAGACGATATCTCGTAAGCACACAATATGATTACAAGCTGCTTGTGGAGTACGCTTCAGAAGCCTTCTGTAATTAATCTAGAAATACGAGATAAATTTGAAATGCCTTGTCGATAGCACTCAACATTTCATGTGAGTAAAGAGCTAGTTGTGTTTCACAAAAACGATGTTTTCTAAATTCGTGTTGACTACGTATCAATAGGTCGTTCTCTTCGAGGTAATTCATAATGCTCGAACACAATATATGTTCCAAAATCCTGCTGCGTATCGACGTTAATGATATGGGCCTGTAACTTAGTGGATTATTATTTACCTCTGTTACATTTTTAACAAACCTGTACTCTCTGTTATCTAAGCAATACTTCACAGTACAGAACGCGTTGCTCAACAGATACTTTTTAACTACATTTTCAAATGATGATGATGAGATCCCATATTCCTTGACAGAGCGTAGGAGAACGATACGGGAGACCCGCACCGCCGTTTCAAATACGATTGTTTTAATAATTCTTTTAATCCCTGTAAGCACTTTATTATCCAGTTTTATTCCTTGGAAGAATATGCTCTTCTGGTGATTCTGATTATTCTTCCTTGCTAAATATAAGTTCTGTTTCGACCTTGCTTCATGTACGGAGCTGTACGTTTCGATGTTGCTTCATGTATAGAGCTGTTTATGCAGTAATTATCAGGGTTTCATTTTATCTGCTTCATTGATTGCCAGATGTGCTCACACGATAGAGTTAAAAATCGCAATATTTTCAAAAGTTCTTTGCAGTGAGCCCGATTAATGATTTTGGCTATTATTCTTGTGGGTCTTATTTGTAGTTCGGAAAATGTGTTCATATTTTGTACAATTGTTTCCCAGGAAAAAAAAATCCGCAGTTATGAAATTAGTGTAAGTACGAATAATATGTAACTAAAGTGTTCTGATGACAGGACTTTAAACGTCTAACATTCCACTGACATTATGTTTCTAGTATTTTGAACAGAGAAACTACATTCATTACTAAAAATTGTTTGTTTGTGGCACACTCCACAGAGTGGACCAGAACTCCACCGACAAACTTCCAGAGGTTGCTCAGGGATGCTATCCGAGTATTTTGGCATCAGGGGCCCGCAGTCTCTGAGCGCTCGTTACAGAGTTTGTTTCTTGTCCCAATTCGCATCGTACTTCTACTGTACTGAAACCAGTGCACAACAGTGTGAATGTTACCCGACGTAGCACCAATGGATTTCTTTTTATGGAGGCATGTGAATAGCCTAATTTACGAGACTGTGGTCGATTCGTACGGACCTGTTTGCCCTCATTATGACATCCGCGTAAGAAGTAAGCAAAACTCACGGAATTCTTGAGGTGTCGCTGTACACTCTGCTGTGATTATGATGGTCGACATTATGAACAATACCTGTGAGAGAACAGTTCTTTAAATGTTACGTGCTGTTTTGTACACTGATAGAACAGATTGAACACATTGTGATAAAAGTGTGGGTGCTTCGTCTGAGATCTGTCGCATTATTCTGTGTAGTAGTAGTAGTAAGTAGTAGTTGTTATAATCTACATCTTTTACAAGAATATTGGACTTGCATTACAATTTAAGAAAAACAAAAATAAATTCACATATACAGACATTTGCATACTACCAGGTCTTATATGACAGGAAGTAATTTAACAATGTAAAAGGCTAATGCTACACTGCCCATTCATTTCTCACTCCCATTCACTGCACACATTACACGCGCTATACGCATTATGTTTCACAACACTGTGCACGATATTAGTTGACGTTGGGACCATTTTGTGACCGCGACTTCCCATTTTCTAGCCTGGAAAACTGTGTCAGCATCCTTCTACACACATCAAAAAAGGTTTGCATCACCCCGGTTCCCAGAACTCCTGAAGATAGACGTTGACTGTGGATAGTGGATATTGTATCACACACACAGTCCCTTTGACTGTTGAGAGAAGTCACTAAACCCACCCAAATGTGTAAACAGCCATGCAAGAGCTGCGCCTATTAGACGGAGGGGGTCTGGCAGCCGATCGGTTCCAGTCATTCCACCAGGAAGGAGGTACACAGCTCGTGTTGTCTGTAGTTCAACTATGCCTAGTCGGTCAATGCCTCGGTACGATCGCATCCGCATTGTTACTTTGTATCAGGAAGGACTCTCAACCAGGGAAGTGTCCAGACGTCTCAGAGTGAACCAAAGCGATGTTGTTCGGATATGGAGGAGATACAGGGAGACAGGAACTGTCAATGACATGCCTCGCTCAGGCCACCCAAGAGTTACTACTGCAGTGGATGACCGCTACCTACGGATTATGACTCGGAGGGACCCTGAGAGCAACACCACCATGTTGAATAATGCTTTTCGTGCAGCCACAGGACGTCGTGTTACGACACCATGTGGGTCGGTAGATATGGGCCCAAGAACATGCCGAATGGACAGCTCAGGATTGGCATCACATTCTCTTCAGCGATGAGTATTGCATATGCCTTCAACCAGACAATCGTCGGTGACGTGTTTCGAGGTAACTTGGAAGGCTGAACACCTTAGACACACTGTCCAACGAGTGCAGCAAGGTCGAGGTTTTGGGTGGCATTATGTGCGGCCGACGTACGCCGCTGGTGGTCCTGGAAGGCGCCGTAACGGCTGTACGATATCTGAATGTCATCCTGCGACCGATAGTGCAACCATATCGGCAGCATATTGGCGAGGCATTCGTCTTCATGGACGACAATTCGCGCCCCCATCGTGTACATCTCGTGAATGACGTCCTTCAGGATAGCGACATCGCTCGACTAGAGCTGCCAGCGTGTTCTCTAGATATGAACCCTATAGAACATGCCTGGGATAGATTGAAAATGGCTGTTTACGGACGACTTTGACCCACCAACCACTCGGAGGGATCTACGCCGAATCACCGTTGAAGAGTGGGACAATCTGGACCAACACTGCCTATTGATGAACTTGTGGATAGTATGCCACGACGAATACAGGCATGCATTAATGCAAGAGGACATGCTACTGGGTATTAGAGGTACCGGTGTGTACAGCAATCTGGACCACCACCTCTGAAGGTCTCGCTGATTGTGGTACAACATGCAATGTGTGATTTTCATGAGCAATAAAAAGGGTGGAAATGATGTTTATCTTGATCTCTATTCCAATTTTCTGTATAGGTTCCGGAACTCTCGGAACCGAGGTGATGCAAAACTTTTCTTGATGTGTATGTAACGAGTGCTCAGAAAAAGGATAAGGTACAATTATTATACATTCCATACCACTGGGAGTATTCGGATATATCCGAAAGAACAGATACCACCCATTCGTTTAAAAGTGTTCATTGGCTTTTCCAATAGAGTGTCTTAATTTATTTAAAAAGGTGTTTGCGGGTAGGAAGGCAATGGAATTGGTATCCCTGAAAAGTCTGTTAATTACACTGAAAATTTTTCTCATATATACCATTTTAGAGTACATTTGTTTTGATGGTAATTTATGGTTTTTTGATTTTACTGTCTGAAATAGAAAGTCCAAAATTTTGGGATCTTAGTTATTGGCATAACCAACTTCTTCAAAATTTCAGTTTCTTTATGTTGCTGGTCAAGCGTAAATGGTAATCTTAGCATTGTATTACGCATGGATAGAAAGAGAGCTTCTCTATATTTCAGTGGGTGGCAAGATTCTTGCATTACTGATTGTGTCTGTCATAGTTGGCTTTCTAAAGATGGCAAGAAAATTTATGGCGCCTCGATTTTCATGCTCAACAGTGAAAGTTAAATTCGAATACACATTACTTAAAGCATTAGCTAACCTATCCAATTCGTCTTAGATACATTGTATAGTAACAGTGTGTCATCTACAAATCGTTTTAATATACAATTTTCTTGAAAGTTTGTGGATTATCTGTAAAAATGCGTTTTCTACATGGTTGACAAAAGTATCGGCGATAGTGCCCACTGGGGAATTTCCCACTGCTAAGCCATCAGTGTGTGTCTAAATTTTGTAATTACAAGAAAAGCTATTAAAATTTAATGCAACTTCAAGAAATTCAGTGAACTGAGAGACTCCTTCACAGTTCGTAATTTTCTGATTAAGCAGATTAGTTTTTATTATGTCAATGGTTTCAGCTGCTGGACTATTCGTATACGGGCTTTTAATATCTAATGGTGCCTGTCTATTCCCTTGTGGGACAGGTATGTCGTAAAAGTTTGTTGTTAAGTCGTAACTGTTTCTGATGCTAATTTTTTTTCAAAAATGTGAAATGCTTGTAGAATTTTATGTAATTTCTTGTTGAGTGCATATGACTGGCAGTTCATGTGATTAACTATTGGGTGTATTTGTTGGCCAGTTTTGTGTAGCTTAATTTGAGACCTAAGTTTTGAAAAAATAAATTTTGCCCTCATGCTACACTGATTTACTCACACATTATAATTATTGCAAATGTCGTCTAATTTTACCACACTTTTATAAATCATAACAATTCAACCAACGTAATGGCCACCTGGATAACGTCGCCATGGGACCAGTGCAATCTGTGTACATCTTTGGACGCCAACAGACACCATACAACTTCGCCTAGGGTTGGGTTATGTGCGGGATGAGACAAAACTGCTGGCTCATCGGTCTCATCGGATTAGGGAAGGAAGGCGGCCGTGCCCTTTCGAAGGAACCATCCCGGCATTTGCCCGAAACGATTTAGGGAAATCACGGAAAACCTAAATCCGAATGGCCGGACGCGGGATTGAACCGTCGTCCTCCCGAATGCAAGTCTAATGTGCTAACCACTGCGCCACCTCGCTGGCTTATCGCCTTGGCGACAGCATGCTAAAGCATAGTCTTTGACAAGCAATGGCCAACACATTGCCATTCCCATGGGAATAGCGTCGCCCTGAAATGCCAACAAGCGCCACCAGCTAGCGTTCAACGTTCACTCAACCTTTAGTATTGGTGAACCTGTATTTAAAGTTTCTTTAAAGTTAAGCAACTTTATTAATCACCCGCACAATTTATTTAAGCAAAAGCACTTATATAATGATATACATATATCTGTACTCTTAGATCTATAGTTTATTTTCACATCATAAATATTTTACGTAAAGTAAGACGCACTGGGTGCAGCTGACGTAATGCAGCAGCAAATTGGCGCGTTATCAAGCACTATCTAACACGTGAAAATACAGCCAAAAGCAACAGTACATCCGGCACCAAACGACTAGCAGTCTCTTCTACACTGAAGAGCAAAAGAAACTGGCACACCTGCCTAATATTGTGTAGGGACCTCGTGAGTACGCAGAAGTGCCGCAGCAAGACGTGGCATGGACTCGACTATTGTCTGAGGTAGTGCTGGAGGGAACTGACCATGAATCCTGCAGGGCTGCCCATAAATCCGTAAGAGTACGAGGGGGCGAAGATCTTTTCTGAACAGCAAGTTGCAAGGCATCCCACGTATGCTCAATAATGTTTATGTCTGGGGAGCCTGCTGGACAGCCGAAGTGTTTGAACTCAGGAGAGTGTTCCTGGAGACACTGCAGCAATTATGGAATTGTGGGGTGTCACATTGTCCTACTGGAATTGCCCACGTCCGTGGGAATGCACAATGGAGATGAATGGATGCAGGTGATCAGACAGGATTGTTACGTACGTGTCACCTGTTAGATCTAGACATATCAGGGGTCCCGTATAACTCCAGCTGCACACGCTCCTACCATTACCAACTTGAACAGCCCCCTGCTGACACGTAGGGTCCACGGAGCCATGAGGTTGTCTCCATACCAGTACACGTCCACCCACTCGATACTGTTTGAAACGAGACTCGTCCGACCAGGCAACATGTTTCCAGTCATCAACAGTCCAATGTCGGGGCTGATGGGCCTGGGCGAGGTGCTCTGCAGTCATCAAGGGTACATGAGTGGGCCTTTGGCTCCGAAAGCCCATATTGATGATGTTTCGTACAGTGGTTCTCACGCTGACACTTGTTGATGGCCCAGCATTGAAATCTGCAGTAATGTGCCGAAAGGTTGCATTTCTGTCACACTGAACTATTCTCTTCAGTCATCTTTGGTCCCATTGTCGCAGGATCTTTTTCCGGCCCCAGTGATGTTGGAGATTTGATGTTTTACCGGATTCCTGATATTCACGGTATACTCGTGTCATGGTCGTACGGGAAAATCACCACTTCATCGCTACATCGGAGATGTTGTGTCCCATCGCTCGTGCACCGTCTATAACACCATGTTCAAACTCACTTAAATCTGGATAATCTGCCACTTTAGCAGGACTAATCGATCTGACAACTGCACCAGACACTTTTTGTGTTATACAGGCGTTGCCGACGGATGCGCAGGATTCTGCCTGTTTTTATCTCTCTGTATATGAATATGCATGCCTTTACCAGTTTCTTTGGCGCTTCAGTATATTAGTTCGTTTGTTGATACTGTGGTTTCGCATAGACTGGTAAGGGCCAATCCCCTATGCTCTGCGTCCATCTCTTCTTGCTGTACAGCCATCGTCCGCCGTCGCCGCAGCCGCCACCGCTGCTCCGCCTCCGTCTTCCAGCATTCGTCTCCGCCCTCCTCGTTGCCTTTATCGCCGCCGTCACCACCGCCATAATCTACTCGCCTCATCCTCGAAATCTGAAAGTATGTCCTTGACATTCCTATAACCCAAATCATCCCTTGCAAGGAATCGGTCCTCATCAAATCAACCCATCCCAACTTCCACACAGACCTTCTCCTCAAACTTCCCCATGTTACCTATGATCCTCACGACAATCTCTCTCCCTTCACCACCATTCCGCCATTCAAACAACCTGAGACTACGTGCCGTCCTCCCACCCTCACCGCCGTGATAATGAAGCTTGGCCCCAAGATCATGGCATTGGAGGTGGTCCCAGAACTCAACTCCCATCCTTCCCCAGAAACCCACACTGCTCACCTTATCTTCAATGACTCTGGTCCCACCTTCCTCATGTGAGTATACACAGAGCATTCTCCCACCATTGATTTCCTCCTCACAGAGGGAACCCTCATCTACAAGTGGTATCACAAAGTCGAAATATCCAAATCCTCTCCCCCCCCCCTCCCGCCCCAATCCTATAGATGCCAAAAATGCCTCCTCTATAATGACCACCTGCCTCCACTATAAGCAATCTCATCCCATTATGCAATGTCCCAACCTAGGTTTCCCCCCTCCTCCCCTCTGGAAAACCTGAAATGACACTCATTCTACTTACTCTACCAAATGAAAGGCCAAACTCCCACCCATCAAACCTAAATTAACTGTGCCTGTCCATCCCATTGACCATCCCATTCATCCCAACAACTCCCTATGCCCACCTCCGACTGCTCAAGACATCATCCATTTCCTTATCATCGTACTCTGAAGTATCCACTCCTTCCAGTGTCCATGCACCCTTCAGCAAATCTCTCTCGTTGCCTGATCAGTTTTCCACCTCAACACCTAACACCTGAAACCACATCTACTTTGTCTTCACTCACATCGACACATTTATACAAACCACTCCATCTCTAACCCCTGCACCCCACTTCCTTGCATTGCCTTGCCACATGGCATGACAGATCTGCAGTATCCTATATAGCAACACCTGCTCCCTGCCCACCAACATGCCCCTTTTTATGCATACCCTCTCCAAACACAACATCGATACTTTCATTCTCAATGAAATGTTCCTCCAGCCACACCACACCACCCCCTGGCCAGCGGTTGGTCATCACGGGAACATCCCCATTGGGGCACAACCCTTACTAAACACCACTGAACACCTTATCCTGAGACTCTTCTTCAAAATCCTAACTGTTACCTGTATTATCATCTACATCTGACTTAATAATCCCCTCCACTATGATTTCCTCACCCACATTGACCATAACGTTTCCACTATTATTACCACTGACTTCAACATCCATAATAGATCCACTGCAGAACTCTGTGGTGACATCAGTTTACAGAATCCCTTTAAGGTGACATTGTCCCCATCCCACAGCACACTGGTCCTGACAGCAGCACCACTCCAGATGTCATCTTAGCATCTCACAACCTCCTTGGACACCTCACTGCATAAGTCCTCCACCCAACTGCAAGTGACCTTCTACCTGTCCTCCTCACCACATCCTATACACTACCAAATCTCCATGCATACCATCCCAGTCTCCATCTAAAAGTAGTCTGTGACTATTCCCATGCCTCTTCTCTGGGGGACACGACCTTGAAGTAGCACTGTCCATGTGGGTGGAGAGGCGTGTGTTCACGTGAAGCTGAGGGTTGGGCTGGCTGTGGAAACCTACAGTCAGTAAGGTCTTGGCTGATGGACCAGACTAAGTGTGTCCGACAACGACCTGTCATCCCATATCCTATCCTTGTCCTTTCCCAACCTCTCAATACCCAAATCAAAGTGTGGTGCAATCTGTGCCCAGGGGTGCGTGATACATGGGAAGATGTGTTGTGAATGGAGTCTCAGGGATGACAGGTGACCTCCCTGAGCAATTAGCCTTGCACAGGGTGTGGTTTCCGTGGTGTGGACCAATTAGATCCCCAACTCTCGTGGGACCAAAATAGACATGAAAGAAGATAACATTACTCATGGGCTAGTTGAGAACTCAGACACCCAAAAATTGGGCTGGAACTGATGGAAAACATCCTCTCAGTTGAACAAGGGGACAGACCTGTTCAAGAAGTGGGATTGGTTACTAAAACGTTGGACCAGATTAGGATCAAAGACTTGTCTAGGGCTCAGAGGAGGAAACTTTTTTGAGAACAAAAGCTAAAGCAAGGAAAAGAGTGGCTTCCTAAACAAACACAGAGGGAACTAAAAGGGTTTGAGCCCAAGATCTCCAACAAAAGATTGTCCCAGGGTGAAGGGGGTTACAAACCCCTTCTACATTGAAGCAGGCAGTAAGAGAACAAGGGAGGAATCTAAGACTCCCACTTTTCAGGATAAGCATATCCAGAAAAGTCAAGACAAGAAATAGGGAAACAGTCTCGGATTTTAGCATGGCGGTTATCCAGCAAAGCTATCCACTGGTCAAGATCACCTTGAAGCAGGAGCCGCTCATGCAGATGGCTCTCTCTTAGAAAATTGGGGGGTGGTGGTGGAGACTATCTGGATCACGGTACTCTTTACCTTTGTCTGTGGGGGGGGGGGGGGTGTACAGTGGACTGGCTTAAGGAAAAGGTGCCCCTAATATCACTGTCAGAGGATTCAAAGCTGCTGGTAAAGACAGTGGCTGAGCTCTTCAAGACCGCAAAGATATTAATCTGGGTGCCAAAACTCTTTAAGGATACCTCTCCAGAGACTCTGATTGAGAAAATATGATCTCAAAACCGGAAAGTCTCGATAGAGGATTGGAAGGTAATCAATTGGAAGGCTGCACCAAACGGCCAAACCCTTGTGCTGGAAGTTGGAGAGAAGTCCCTGAAGGCACTGCGGGAACAGGACCTGTGACTATTCTTGGGGTCTCACAGTTTGCCGTCAGGGTAATCAAAGACATCAGAAGCGACAACGGCGGAAAGATGGAGGCTGAACATGCTGCAGATAAATCTGCGACACAGTAAAGTGCCACTGCTGCCCTGAGTCGTCTTCTGAGAAGACAAGAAGTGGACGTGGCCCTTATTCAGGAACTCTATTTGTATAAAGAGGGTGTATCGGGTCTTGGTGGCACTGGAAGTAAGCTGGTTTATGCTAGAAATATAAGAAAGTCCAGAACATGCATTTATGTAAAAAATGGAATCTCATTCATGCCGATGGCGGACTTTTGTTATAGGGACTTCGTGATCATTAGGATGTGGCAACGTGAGGAAGGTATCACGAGGGAGGTTTTAATGGCCTCGGCATACCTTCCTTACGAGGACGGTGCTCCTCCTTCTCAGGAGGTGAGGAGACTGACAGAGGCCTGTGCACAACAGGGCGACCAACTATTGGTTAGATGTGATGCTAATGCCCACAACTTAGTGCGGGGCAGCACCGACACCAACAGTAGAGGTGAGTACCTTTTAGAATTTCTTCTAGCTAATAACTTACAGATCCTCAATAGGGGCAAGGAACCTACATTTAGGAATATAAGAATGGAAGAGGAAATTGACACAAACTTCAGTTCTACTTTGATGGGTAGTTATGTAAAAAAAACAATGGCAGGTGGCTTTAGAGCCATCCTCATCAGACCACATGTATATTAAGTTCAAGGTTGAAATGGCCATTAGACAAACCATATCCAATAGGAATCCCAGGAAAATGGACTGGGAGGCGTATAGGAGGGACCTCGACTCAAGCCTGTCGGAAGTCAGTACTTCGATATGGAATCTAGTAGAGTTTGAGGAGGCAGCAGAGGCAGTGACCTCTGCCATCATGACCTCATACCATGATAACTACTCAATCATCACGAAGTGCACGAATAGAAATGTATCTTGGTGTAACAACAACCTTGAATCACAGTGGAAACAGGTATGAAGACTGTTTAACCTTGTGAGAAGGAAAAGACAGTGGGCAGAATATTGGGAGGCCCTTGTCAAATACAATCTTGCAATTAAGCAAGCAAAGAAGGCGTCCTGGAAGGTATTCTGTGAGGAGGCAGGGGGTATGGCTGTTCAGGGCAGATTTCACAAAATCCTCACTAGGATACCAACTGATCCAGCAGGAACTTTAAGAAAAAAGGATGGGGAATATACAAGGACAGCACATGAAACGCTGGAACTACTCGTCAAGACTCATTTTCTTCAGTGTACTCTGACAGACAACATGGACCAGGACGAGATGCCTGTGAGATATAGGTTTTCAGATATTCGAAGGGAGAACTTGGAATCTGCCAGAGAATGTGTTGACCATAGTAAAATCCAAAGGGTGATGGGAATATTCCAACCGTTAAAGTCACCTGGTCCAGATGGAATTTTTCCAGCGCTCCTGCAACAAGCAGGAGTGAACTTAACAAGATTCTTATGCAGGTTATTTAGGGTTAGCCTACCAGCAGGGATCATTCCTAACGTCTGGAAGGCAGTGAAGGTTGTCTTCATTCCAAAGCCAGGGAGAATTGATCATATCAGGGCCAAGGACATCAGACCAATCAGTCTATCCTCCTTTCTTCTTAAAACATTAGTATAACTGGTCAACATGCATGTTAGGGAGAGGAGATTAACTAGGGCTTCTCTACACATAAACCAACATGCATGCCAACCAGTAAAATCGTGTGAAACTGCACACCAACAACTTGTTGGGAAGGTGGAGAAAGCACTACACTTTCAGCAAATAGCCCTTTGCATCTTCTTGAACATTGAAGGGGCTTTAAGCAACATGACCTTCGAATCCATGGTTAATGCAGCAGAGTTGCAAGGCTTGGAGACCACCATTTGCAGGTGGATTAGAGCCATGCTTAGTGGTAGTAAGGTAGAAGCCACCATGATGCAAGGAAAAATTGCAATCAACACCACCAGAGGCTGTCCACAAGGAGGGGTTCTGTCCCCTCTACTGTGGAATCTTGTGGTGAATGAACTCATTGTAGAATTAAACTCTAGACAGTACTTTTGCCAGGGATATGCAGACTATCTAGTCGTAGTAATACTTGGCAAATTTTCAAGTACAGTCAGAGCTATGGCACAAGGAGCATTGAACATTGTGCAAAACTGGTGCAGGAAACAGGATTTAAAGTTCAGTCCTAAGAAGACCTTTGTAATACTATTTATGAGGAAGCAGATCCAGCACACGTATTGGAATCCCAAGCTTCTCTATGAAATTCTACCAGTGAAGGGGATAGTGAAATATCTAGGGCAACCCTGGATGAGAAACTATCGTGGACCCCTCACGTAAGGGGCACCTGTTCCAAGGCGAAAGGTACTATATTGAGTACCAGGAGAGCTTGTGGTAAAAACTGGGACTTAAGCCCTAAGAGTATGTACTGGATATGCACCATGGTAGTAAGACCTATGATCACTTATGGGGCTACAGTGTGGTGGAAAAAGGTAGAACAGCAGGTAGCTGCTAAGGAGCTTGCTAAGGCGCAGAAATTGGCCTGCTTAGCCATTACAGGCGGAATTAGCAGCACACCCACTGCTGGGATGGGAACCGTGCTGGACATGCCCCCATTATTCCTGTGGATAAAGATGGAGGCAGCAGCTGGAGCATACAGGTGAAAGACTGGCCAAAACTAGAACTCACTGGGGTATCCAGGATCTCACACTAAAACACTGAGTGAGGTAGACATAGGTATGGTTGGGGAAATGCCAGCCGACTATATTATACCTCAAAACTGCCTCAAGAAGTCTTTCAACGTAATAATTGGAAGTAGAGAGCTCTGGGAGAACAAATTTCGACATCGTACTGGGGAAATAGTCAGGTTCTCTGACGGTTCGAAAACAGACCAAAGTGTTGGGGCTGGGGTATACAGGGTACAGCCAAGGCTGGAGAGTGCAGTCTCTTTAGAGAGACTGGCCACTGTGTTTATGGCAGAAATATCTGCTGTCAGCGTGTGCGTGGAGGAGAATTTACGGAGGTGCTACAGAGGTCGTAGCATTTTCATTTATTCAGACAGCCAAGCAGCCCTGAAAGCACTGGCAGCCTCTGCAACAAGATGAAACATCGTGGCAGAATGCCACAAAGTCCTTGTGGAGCTAGGGGAAAGCAATAGGATAGACCTATTGTGGGTCCCTGGTCTCTCGGGGATTGGTGGTAATGAGCAAACCGATATGTTTGTCATGATAGGGGCGATGACACCATTTATTCGACCGGAACCTGTCCTGACAATCACAAAGGCGATGATCAAAATAAAACTACGACACTGGCCAGGGAGACAACATGCAGAATATTGAGCTAACGTCCAAAAGCAAAACATGGCAAGGTACTGATGCCGAAGCCATGTTCTAAGAGAAGTCACTGAATCCTGGGCATGAACATGAGAGAAATGAAACTCATGGATCGAGTATTGACAGGCCATGGGAATTTCAAAAAACATCTACATACAATGGGGATAATAGAAGAAGACCCAAACTGTAGGATGTGTGGTGTGGGCGAGGAAACTGCGTCGCATTTGATCTTCGAATGCGAGGCACTGAAGATTCAAAAGACACAGAATTTTCGGATCAACTAGACCTGAAGAAATTTTGTCTAGCAAAGCAATAGTAAAAGATCTCCTTGCACTGTTGAAGGGCGCTGGTTGACTTTACTAGAGACACAGGGGGCGATACTGCACAATAAAATCTGTTTCGGTGCTGGTAACAGCGCGCTTGACCAATGTTGTTTTTGTTTCCCTGATAAAATCAAATCAACTGCAGTGCCACCCGATATGCCTACCAGGAATCCATAGTTACCCAGACTGGAAGCTACCCTCTATCCTTCCAGCAATCTGATGATATCCTCAAAGCCACCGCCATAATGAAACAGACCTTGTCAGATGCTATCTCTTCCCATATCCATACTAAAACCTTATATCCTGATGAGGATATCCTCCCACCGCAAGTTGTCCTCTTTCTCCACAAATACCGTCGTTCATATCGCTTCTTTCTCCAGACTTGTGACCGGGATACTCTCACACGCCACCTGCAACTACAATGACACATCATAAATTTACTAGATGCCAAAAAACGTCAGGTCTGGCAGACATACAGCAGATTCAGTGCCACACTTCCAGTTAACTCATACAAGTACTGGAAAGCACTGCACCAACTTACTGGCACCCATCTCCTCCCTCACTACTCAATTCTTCAGAACAACCTTCCCTTACGTGACGACCTGAACAAAGCCAATTACTTTCCATCCTGTATATCTGACATCTTCTCTATCCTTGACGACCCTCACTTTGACTATTCCTTATTCCTTACTTTCCATGAACGCATAAATATCACAGTTCCAACCCTGGCTCCGAGCTTCCAGTACTTGAAGAACATACGAGAAACAGAGTTAAACACCTCAGTCGCAGCACACGTCGTGCACTGAAAACACAACAAATCCCCTGGTTACGACCATATTACCTATCACCATCTCAAAGAATGCCCTATCTCCTTACTCGTTACCCTTGAAATCCTGTATAACACTATCCTGTCAACTGGCTACTATCCTGACCTGTGGGAAACCACAAAAATCCTGCTTTTCCTCAAATCTAATAAACCCGCCACTGAAATCTCCGTATACCGCCCCATCTGCCACACCTGAGTGTTTAGCAAGGTATTTGAATCCATCCTCTCTCATTGTATCCACCACCATCTGCAGCAACATCAGTTGCTTCCTGTTACCCAGTGTGGGTTCCATCCCTCCTTCTCTGCTAATGATCAACTCCTGAAACTTACCCATCTCCTGTCCCAACAGCTAAACAACCATAATTCCGCCATCCTTCTCTCCCTTGACCTAGAGAAAGTGTGCAACCGTGTATAATATTCCTGTCTCCTTTCCAAACTTCAGACTCATGCACTTCCTATCAACAATGCCTGCCTGACTGCATCCTTCCTCTCCAGTAAAATGCAAATGTCGTGTGACAAGGGCCTCCCATCGGATAGACCGTTCGCCGGGTGCAAGTCTTTTGATTTGACGCCACTTCGGCGACTTGCTCGTCGATCATCTCCAGTTACCTGTCCTATGTCATTCTTAACAACATCATTACCTGTCTCGTCCACTGCACTGCATTAGTGTCCCTGGTTCCGTTCTCTACCCCTACCCTCCTTATACACTGCTGATATGTCCAAACCAACTCCTCCCAACCACCTCCTTCAGTATGCTGATGACACTGCTTTCCTCAGCTTCTATCCTAGGCTCCAGAGATTCCAACGCTCCCTCAAAATCCATCTCAATCAGTTTACGTCCTTGTGTAACCAATGGCTCCTTAAGATGAACTCCTCCAAAGCCCAGGCAGTAATTACAGGACTCACCACCCACACCTTGCATCTCCATAACTTCTACCTCACCATTTATGACTGTCCCATCCAGCTAAACGACACATTAAAATACCTTGAAGTAGCCTTGCACTGACGCCTCATGTGGAAACCTGACCTGCTAACCATCCAACAGAAGTCCCACATACACCCCTCCACTGCCCTTCACATGTATACATCCCCAAACCACACCATCCTTTCCTATGCAAATGTTGCATGGATCTCTGACCCTCCTAAGTTCTGTAAGTCCCTCCATATCCTCTAATGCCATGTTCTCTGCCTCGCTTTCCACATCTGCTTATCTTCCTACGTGAGGATCCTTTTCCAACTCACCAAATTCCCACCTCTTCTCACTCACACTGAAACCCTATGCATAGCCTACTCGACTCTGACAATCCATTGTGTACCCTCTTCTTAGCAATCTCAGTGTGCTGCCGCACCTCTGCCTACACAACCCAGCAACACTTCATCTGCACACCCTCCACATCGTCTCCCAAGTTATTACAATCGACCTCAACACATACCTGTCCTACCAACTGTAAATCCATCTACACCCCAATCTCCAATTTACAGCTCCCAGTGCCTGTTGCATGTCTGTACTTGTCCCTCACAGCCACCCCTGTCTTTGTCACCATCTATTCCCAGTTCGCCATCCTCATCACCACCACAACCCTATCTCCTTCCATAGCCCACTTCTTCTCCTCTACACTCCACCGTTCTATGGCGGGTCCTTTCCTAGTTATAGTGAAAGTGTATGTTGCTCCACTTTTAATGGTCAGTGTTTTTCCAGTTGTTTTAATGTTCGAGTATTTCTCAAGTGTTTTTAAGTGTGCTGTCTGTCTACATTTTTATCACCATTTTTAAAACGATTCATGAAGACAGCATATTATTATTTATATTTTCCCATTCATTTCACCTTTTCAATTATCTTTAAATTCATAGTACATATGTCTCCTTGTTTTTCATTTTTTTTCTTTTTAGCATCTGTGTTAGTATTACTTTCTACTGGCTGAAGAGCGGGTTATTCGTACACTTGATAGCCCAACGCCACTCTCCCCCTCTCCCCAACCTACGTGGGGCGAGGGGGAAGGAAATAACAATAAAGAAAATAAAAAGCCACTAGCAGCAGTTATCATCTTGGCAACACGAAGCTGCTCAACACACCGCCAGATCCTGCAAATGGGTAAAACATCACTGCTTTTCAGTTTAATCTTTGTAAATTTTATCCAAGACTGATTTCTCTAATTATCATGCACTTTTATAATCTTTACAGTGCAATTAATCTGAAAATTGGCTACTGTATGTGTTGAAATCAGTCATTTTAAATAAATGACATTTTGCGATAGTGACTGTTTCTTCATAAGTAATTGTCACAAGTAAGATCGCTGACCCTCCCAACCATGTTGTTTAAAATCAAGAAGCAAGTTACGTTTGTGTAGAACGTTTTTCTGGAAATGTATGTACCAATGTTATGCTTAAAAACACACTGCAGACGTTGCCAACACAGTTGATAAGTATAAAATTGTGTGAAATGTGAGATATTTTGTTTGTTAAAAACAATTACGTATGTATGTTAATGTATTATGACATTTTAGCGTTGTTAAACATGAATCATAAACTTTTTTAAAAACGTAGCTGCTGAAAGGGCATGTACTCGCTTCAGACGACATTATCAGATCTACTTTTCAAGACTGTCATCCAAAGATAAATGTTTATTTTAAGTACGAGACTTTTAATGTTCAAGCAGTTAGCGCTGCGTTGTGGGTTAGGACAGGGAAAGAACGTTTATTTACCTAAACAAATACAACTTAGGGTCCCTACCACTCTGACAGCCAAGCTCCGACAGATGACTGTGCGTAGAATCGGATCACCCACCGCCATCTCTGAAGTAAAGTCTGGAGTGGCTTCACCACTTTGCGAGTCTGTGCAGCTCCTGGCACTTCACAAACACATTAAGTGCCCCACCCTTCACCAGGACATGATAAGTCATATCTTTAAACCATCACACAGCCAGCTGTAGGTAGCATCTGGCCTGCCCACTACATAGTGCACTACTCTCTTCTGTGAGTCACCTTGTCTTGTTGTAGTCTGCATGCGCATAAAGAGGATGGGTGCTATGTCCACACATTGTTTAAAAACACTATGGTCCATGGCAGTTGCAGCACAAGCTTAGATATTACAACTAGCAGTCACAGGGCATCAGCTTCACAACGATTTCTTATGTACAGGCACAGAGAGGGAGATTTTTCAGCTGCAGTAATAACGCAAATTTCCATTTCGGTTTCGACTAGTGATAGTATACACCTATTTCCCCTTTGGAACTGTTCATGCGCCAACTGGGATATTTCCAGAAATGAGACGTTTTTAACATTCCAGCACCCTGGCACACTACCTCTAGAAAGGTTCTCCTGTATAGACCTCCACATGTAACACCATAGCTCTAATGCTGTACGAATTTATTTTGCTTTTTTTGTTTTGGTTTAATGTTATAACATTGAGTATCTGTAAATGTGTTTGAATCAATAACACAAAATTGTATACTCTTTTCTTTGTTTAAAACTTTGATGTCGTGGCTTGATTCTCTGCAATGTAGTATATCTGTCATTTAAATTCTTTGTCCTATTTGGAGGGCACAAAACTTACTGTATATAATTGTAATTTTGTGTGAATAATTTTTGGTAGGACTGTCAATATGTGCAAATATTCTGTTTTATTTAATGCATTTGGTTAATGTTATGTAAACTGCCGATCCCCGCTTAGGGTTCTTAGTTATTCTGTGTATAAGAGGTAGTGTGGTTCCCCTCGGGAACGGAACTGCGTAGCGCGCGCAAATTGTGGTTGGCCTAGGTAGAAAAGGCGGAACCAAGAGTCAGTCGGGGACGAGCTACCAAACTGTGCACTGCCATGTAAATGTTGAATATTGTGCTGGTTCCGAGAGAGGCTTTTTCTGCTACTTTCCAATGCCTCGGATGGGTGGATAAATAGCTGGAACGATTCTGGAATTGGTATTCATCATTGCCACCAAGAAGGGCCAGAGTCCAGCAATTCTGTCTGCAAATCCGCCTACCAACATGCAGTTGCCACCACATTGCGCAATCACCGTAAGGGAGTACTATAATAATGTACAGTGAAGGATCAGCTTATTGGGCGATTTAGTGTGCACAAATGTAAGGTAACTTGTAACTGAATTTATGTACCTACCTTGATTTTTTTCCTATCACAATACCTCTCAGGTTCCTCTCCATTTGGACTATGATTACCGAGTGTCCTATTTCGTGGAAAAAACGAAAGCCTCAATGTTACGCAGTTTATTACATAATGTTGTTTGATCTTTGATGAGAAGGGAATATTCAGATTTACTGTGGATTTAGTGAAATTGTGGGAGGCAGTAAATGTAGTTTTGGGAAGTTTCAAAGTCAGCTATTTAATCATTTACTTGAAATTATAAGACTGTGGTAATAGAGACAATTTGCTGTTTCTTTTATAAATTAAAGTTCTTAAAATTGAGGCTTATAAAGTTTTGCTTCGTTAATGATCATAGTACTACTTGTAGTAAATTTTAAAAGGTGAGTCAGTTTCTTGCAAATTTGTCAAAATTGTGTTTCACTGTAGTAAAAGTGTAAAACTGCAATAGTAGAAAATTGTATGTTCATGGTGGCTAAGTGTTTGTCTCTCTTGTGTATTGGAAGTGCATATTAATAGTATAACAGGATCCACAGTTTGTCTATTGTGCTAATGCTAGGTAACAAGTAACAGGAAAACCATAATTTCTTTATTCAAAAGATGGTGAGAAGCAACCTGATAGTGGATTCCAATTAACTCTCATTTTAAATGGTAAAGTATTTAACTGAGAGAAACTTAACCTATGTCCAATTTATGATCCTGCAGTGAATGTTAATAGTAATGTTATAAAGACCATTCAGTTTGAACATGCCCTGAAAGTAATACTGTGTTTCGGTATCTGTTATGTTTTTGCCAGTAGTTTGTGCTGCTCTAGCTATTAGCTTCAATCTTACCGTAAACATATGTATGTGTCAGAGTTCATTGCACTCGCGTGTGGCCAAGTCTAGGTTGTGTTTGTCCGTTAAAGTTACTCATACCTACTTTGTCAAACGAGAACGTTAATCTTCCTTTTGCCTAATTAGGCAGGCGACCGTTTTCCTTAATCTTTAAACAGTATAGCTAATCAAAAATATTGTTTGCTACTGTTCAAATATTTACGTAATTCTGACTTTCACTTCCGATAAGCCACCTCCGTTAGGTACAACACGGTCAACATAACAAAATTAATCCCAGAGGGTAACACAGCTCTGTTGCTTTATACCATAATTGCTTTAACAAGATAGTTTTATTTCATTACCTGCCTTCAACTTTAAGGTTATGGTATAGCTGTAGCAGATGGTAGTGTTATACACACACTTAGGTCACGAACATTAGAAGGATGACATGCCTGTAGAGGAGCCACACAGGAACTGCAATGGTCGTACACTTTTTTGATATATGATCGGTCTCTGTGATATATACACTACTGGCCATTAAAATTGCTACACCACGAAGATGATGTGCTACAGACGCGATATTTAACCGACAGGAAGAAGATGCTGTGATATGCAAACGATTAGCTTTTCAGAGCATTCACACAGGGTTGGCGCCGGTGGCGGCACCTACAACGTGCTGACATGAGAAAAGTTTCCAACCGATTTCTCATACACAAACAGCAGTTGACCGGCGTTGCCTGGTGAAACGTTGTTGTGATGCCTCGTGTAAGGGGGAGAAATGCGTACCATCACGTTTCCGACTTTGAGAATGGTCGGATTGTAGCCTATCGCGATTGCGGTTTATCGTATCGCGACATTGCTGCTCGCGTTGGTCGAGATCCAATGACTGTTAGCAGAATATGGAATCGGTGGGTTCAGGAGGGTAATACGGAACGCCGTGCTGGATCCCAACGGCCTCGTATCACTAGCAGTCGAGATGACAGGCATCTTATCCGCATGGCTGTAACGGATCGTGCAGCCACGTCTCGAACCCTGAGTCAACAGATGGGGACGTTTGCAAGACAACAACCATCTGCACGAACAGTTCGACGACGTTTGCAGCAGCTTGGACTATCAGCTTGGAGACCATGGCTGCGGTTACCCTTGACGCTGCAGCACAGACAGGAGCGCCTGCGATGGTGTACTCAACGACGAACCTGGGTGCACGAATAGCAAAACGTCATTTTTTCGGATGAATCCAGGTTCTGTTTACAGCATCATGATGGTCGCATCCGTGTTTGGCGACATCGCGGTGAACGCACATTGGAAGCGTGTATTCGTCATCTCCATACTGGCGTATCACCCGGCATGATGGTATGGATTGGCCATTGGTTACACGTCTCGGTCACCTCTTGTTCGCATTGACGGCACTTTGAACAGTGGACGTTACATATCAGATGTGTTACGACCCGTGGCTCTACCCTTCATTCGATCCCTACGGAACCCTACATTTCAGCAGGATAATGGACCACCGCATGTTGCAGGTCCTGTACGGGCCTTTCAGGATACAGAAAATGTTCGACTGCTGCCCTGGCCAGCACATTCTCCAGATCTCTCACCAATTGAAAACGTGTGGTCACTGGTGGCCGAGCAACTGGCTCGTCACAATACTCCAGTCACTACTCTTGATGAACTGTGGTATCTTGTTGAAGCTGCATGGGCAGCTGTACCTGTACACGTCATCCAAGCTCTGTTTGACTCAATGCCCAGGCGTATCAAGGCCGTTATGACGGCCAGAGGTGGTTGTTCTGGGTACTGATTTCTCAGGATCTATGCACCCAAATTGCGTGAAAATGTAATGGCCTGTCAGTTCTAGTATAATATATTTGTCCAATGATAGCCGTTTATCATCTGCATTTCTTCTTGGTGTAGCAATTTTAATGGCCAGTAGTGTACATGTTTAAAGCCGGTGGTAGGCATCAAACGAAATCGTTCTGAATGGTTTCTCCAAAAATTATTTTAAATAATTAGATCAGAATCCCACACGAACTGTAAAAAGTTACGAAACATACTTGGCCTCTTAGCAAAAAGTAATCTTTAGGACATCGGGACCATTATGAGGGAGACAGGGATTACTGACCACAAGGTCGTTGTGGTGAGATTGAATACCGTAACATCCAAATCCATCAAAAATAAACCTAAATATGTGTCTGTTTAAAAAAAAAAAACAGGTAAAAATTCGCTTGACGCCTTCCAAAAAGACTGCTCCCAAACTGGCTGTGTAAACTTAGATGAGGTATAACATAGATTCAGATAAATAGTATCGACGGCAGGTGAGAAATATGTATCAAATACGTTAATGAGAGATGGCACTGATCCCCCCTGGTACACTAAACAAGTCAGAGCAATCTGGCAGAAAATCGAGATAGATTCTGGTCGTACGTAAGGTACATCAGTGGTAAGACAAAATCAATGCCTTAACTGTGCGATAGGAATGGTAATGTTACCAACGATCCTGCCACTAAAGTGGAGTTATTATACACAGTTTTCCGAAATTCTGTCATCGCAAAAGACGAAATAAATGTTCCAGAATTCGAGGAGGAAGAAGAGGAGGAGATTAGTGTTTAACGTCCCGTCGACAACGAGGTCATTAGAGACGGAGCGCAAGCTCGGGTGGGGGAAGGATGGGGAAGGAAATCGGCCGTGCCCTTTCAAAGGAACCATCCCGGCATTTGCCTGAAACGATTTAGGGAAATCACGGAAAACCTAAATCAGGATGGCCGGAGACGGGATTGAACCGTCGTCCTCCCGATCCAGAATTCGAATCAATAGCAGCTGTCAACATGTGAAACTTAGAAATCGATATCCTCGATGTAGCGAAGCACGACGCAAGATCTGTCGCTAAAGGCTGGAAAGTTACACAGGCCACACCAATACTCAATAAAGAAAACAGGAACAATCCGTTGAGTTACAGACTCATATCACTAACATCGATTTGCAGTAGGATCTTGGAACATGTACTGTGGTCGAACGTTATGAATGACCACGAAGAAAACGATATATAGACATATAGCTAGCAGGGATACAGAAAATCTTTATTCATACAAAGTAATGAGTGCTATCGACAGGACATCTCGAATTGGTTCCATATATTTAGATTTCCGGAAGGCTCCTGACACCGTTTAAAAGTTCGCCTTATAACAAGGACTTCAAATAGCTCCGATCTATCTGTCATAAGAATCCCATGGTTACCATTACGTACTCCGTCCTGAGAGCCAAATCGTCTGAAGTTGAATATTAAGTGATTAATAACCGTAATCTCTATCCTAAAGAGAAAACTGCGCTGCAGAATTTGAATTAGTGTACTCCAGAATGACCGGTCAGGCTTAGGTCTTTACTAAACACGTAAAGTAGTTTTCTCTCACAGAGTTCTTGTTAGAGATTATAGGAATGGTGGAAACGTGCTGTTGAGCACGATGGGGCGAAGTTTAACGAAATAACCAGCTGCAATATTAACATTAATTTAAGCGATGGAGGTACTCCTGAAACCGCATTTCTATGGAATACACATAAAAAACTAATCCTGTGGTTACACACGAGCAAACGATACTAACGTATCGATTAGTGGATTGAGGAAACAAAGCATAGACGCACAAATTACTTCCACACAAAGATTCAAATGCGAAGTTTACAACTTCCCCTTACTAAATGAATCATCAAAGCCATCTCACGACTCACAGCAAAAATAATCATAAAAATTAACTGATGACACGATACATGGAGTACATCGTGATTAAACACTGAATTCGGTTTTATCAGATTTTACGTAGAACTATAGTGAAATCGTCACCCGCGAGAATTCTGCACCGCCCCTGACAATGGAGCTGCACCGTTGTAGAGAAATTCAACTCGAACTCGAAGTAGCTCCCATCCAGAATCACTAATTACTTGATGACGTCCACCGAATACTTGCTGCCACTGGTCTCGTCCGCGACCAGTAAGTTGTCTCCAAAATCTTAAACTACGTCACCCCTGTGTACAGAGCGACAAAACTTGTTTGTGGTGTACTGACCACTCACCAAGTTGCTTTTTCTTCAGAAAGAGCAGGCGTTTCCTCCAGTCAGAGGACATGAGAGGAAATGCCTATCCCTTTCGGCTTAAAATTTTCTACTCCTTTCAATTGCTGAAATTCTGAAGACGGAGACCCAGCGCTCGGATTCGAAACGGCCAACCTCGCGGCCGCAGTCCTTGAGACGCACTGCCTCGTGTGGCAACACAGTGTAGCGGGAACTTGTCTCCAGGATCCGAAGATAGCTTTCAATTTCGATCCCGGGCTGCTACTGCAACACTAAATCAAGAACTTTCTCTTAAATTTGCCTAGTTGCAGGCATTTGTTATTACATTCACAATCATTCAATATGAGCGATCATGCATGACCGAGACAGATACATGTTGTACTGACTAACCTAGTTCAGAATAAACACAAATTCAGATTCCCAGCGCTATCTTCCATCCTGATAGAAGATCAAAACCAATTGCAAAATGAGATAGACAAGATACCTGTATGGTGTGAAAAGTGGTAATTGACTTCGACATGAGTACTGAAAGGAATCAGCTAAATTTTGGTTACACAAATATGAAGGCAGTCAATTCAATTAAATACTTAGGAATTACAATCTCGAGTAACTGAAACTCAAGTGATCATACAGACAACGTTGTGGGGAAAGCAATCCAAACAGAGAATTTTATTGGCAGAACACCTAGAAGAAGCAACAGGTCTACTGAAGAGACTGCCTACACTACACTTGTCCGTCCTCTTCTGGACTACTGCTGCAAGGTACGGAATTCGCATCAGATAGAATTGACGACGGACGTCAAAATTGTTCCAAGAAGGGAAGCTCGTTTTCTATTATCGTGAAATAGGGGAGAGAGTGTTGCAGATATGATACGTGCGTTGGACTGGCAATCATTGAAACAAAATCGTTTGTTGTTCCGGCAGGATCATTTCACAAAATTTCAGTGACCAGCTCTCTCCTCTGAATGCGAAAATATTTTGTTGGTGCCTATTATACAAGGTGGTCGATTGATAGTGACCGGGCCAAATGTCTCACGAAATAAGCATCAAACGAAAAAACTACAAAGAACGAAACTCTTCTAGCTTGAAGGGGGAAACTAGATGGCGCTATGGTTGGCCCGCTAGATGGCGCTGCCATAGGTCAAACGGATATCAACTGCGTTTTTTTTTTTTTTTTTAAATACGAACCCCAATTTTTATTACATATACGTGCAATACGTAAAGAAATATGAATGTTTTAGTTGGACCACTCTTTTCGTTTTGTGATAGATGGCGCTGTAATAGTCACTAACGTATAAATACGTGGTATCACGTAACATTCCGCCAGTGCGGACGGTATTTGCTTCGTGATACATTACCCGTGTTACAATGGACGGTTTACCAATTGCGGAAAAGGTCGATATCGTGTTGATGTATGGCTATTGTGATCAAAATGACCAACGGGCGTGTGCTATGTGTGATGCTGGGTATCCTGGACGACATCATCCAAGTGTCCGGACCGTTCGCCGGATAGTTACGTTATTTAAGGAAACAGGAAGTGTTCAGGCACATGTGAAACGTCAGCCACGACTTTCAACAAATGATGATGCCCAAGTAGGTGTTTTAGCTGCTGTCGCGGCTAATACGCACATCAGTAGCAGACAAACTGAGTGAGAATCGGGAATCTTAAAAACGTCGGTGTTGAGACTGCTACATCAACATCGATTGCACCCGTACCATATTTCTATGCGCCAGGAATTGCACGACTTTGAACGTCGTGTACAGTTCTGCCACTGGGCACAAGAGAAATTACGAGACGATGACAGATTTTTTGCACGCGTTCTATTTAGCGACGAAGCGTAATTCACCAACAGCGGTAACGTAAACCGGCATAATATGCACTATTGGGCAACGGAAAATCCACGATGGCTGCGACAAGTGGAACATCAGCGACCTTGGCGGGTTAATGTATGGTGCGGCATTATGGGAGGAAGGATAATTGGCCCCCATTTTATCGATAGCAATCTAAATGGTGCAATCTATGCTGATTTCCTACATAATCTTCTACCGATGTTACTACAAGACTTTTCACTGCATGACAGAATAGCGATGTACTTCCAACATGATGGATGTCCGGCACATAGCTCGCGCGCGGTTGAATAGCGTATTTCATGACAGGTGGATTGGTCGTGACGTTCACCGGATCTGACGTCCCCGGATTTCTTTCTGTGGGGAAAGTTGAAGGACATTTGCTATCGTGATCCACCGACAACGCCTGACAACATGCGTCATCGCATTGTCAATGCACGTGCGAACATTACGGAAGGCTAACTACTCGCTATTGAGAGGAATGTCGTTACACGTATTGCCAAATGCATTGAGGTTGACGGACATCATTTTGAGCACTTATTGCATTAAAGTTCACAAAGGTACATGTATCACATTGGAACAACCGAAATAAAATGTTCAAACGTACCTAGGTTCTGTATTTTAATTTAAAAAACCTACCTGTTACCAACTGTTCGTCTAAAATTGTGAGCCATATATTTGTAACTATTACAGCGTCATCTATCACAAAGCGAAAAAAGTGGTCCAACTAAAACATTCATATTTCTTTACGTACTACACGAATATGTAATAAAAATGGGGGTTCCTATTTAAAAAAACAACTCAGTTTACATCTGTTTGACCTATGGCAGCGCCATGTAGCGGGCCAACCATAGCGTCATCTGGTTTCCCCCTTCAGGCTAGACAAGTTTCGTTCTTTGTAGTTTTTTTCGTTTGACGCATATTTCGTGAGATATTTGGCCCGGTCACGATCAATAATAGAAATCAGAGCTCACACGGAAAGATATAAGTGTTGTTTTTCCCAGTGAGATTTTGGATAGTGGAACGGTAGAGAAATAGCTTGAAGGTGGTTCGATGAACCCTCTGCAGGCACTTAATTGTGGATTTCAGAGTAGTCATGTAGTTGACGATAATTCTGAAATCACTCACTAGGCTAAATTACCGACCAAAGAACATCATGTGTTCCTAAGTACACTATCCTTGAGGTAGAACACTGTCCCCTACTTCATTGTAGATAACAGTAATATCTGAAAAAGTCTATAGTTACTATTAATATTGTGTGCCAGGTTCTTAATATACAACGTGAACAGCAAGAGCCGTACTATACTTTCCTCGGCCAAGCTTCTTACTTCCACCTCTGTCGATAACTCTCCATCGAAAGTAACATGGTGCGTCCTCCCTACCAAGACACTTTTAAAAAGTTATTAATTTTATTTGATAACAAACGGTGTGGGAGTCAAATGAATTTTGGGAGTCAAGAAATAAAGCATCCACCTAACTCCCTTGGCATATGGCTTGCAGGATCTCCTGTGAGAAAAGCACGCGTCGGGTTTCGAAAGATTAATGTTTCAGGAATCAGTGCTGGTTGGCGTGGAGGAGGTCATTCTGATCGAGATACAACATTGTGTTTAAGGTCAGAATATATATCGTTATGTTGGAAGCCAAAGTATGGTATAGAACTCTACAACAGCGTGGACGTTTTGTAATTTCTTTTACCCTTCTTGTAAAAGTGAGTGTTTCTTCCAACCACGAGGCTCTGTTTTATTATTTTATTATTTTTTTGTTGAAAGGTTCTACAGTATATTATGGTTTCAAAAAGGCTAGCTCAGCTGCAAATTCTGCATTGAATCTGACAGTGATCCCATCAAGTCCTGGAGCTTTGTTTAATTTTAGCCATTTAATTTGTTCTTAACGCCACTGACACTAATATCCACGTGGGCGTGCTAAGAAGTAATTCCCCCAAAATTTTTATCTGAAAATTCTTAAAGCTTTTTAAATAAAACAACGTCATTAACATTCTACATCTTTATTCTTCACGTCTACAGGTTTATTTCTCAACGTTATCACCCTGACGGCTACCACATTTCTCCCAACGGGAGACCAGTTTGTTGATACCGTCACTCTAGAATTGTCGACGGAGCCACCTCACCTCTGTTTTCATCGGTTCATCACTATCAAAGTGACCTTCTCGAAGATGTTCTTTGAATTTTGGTAGTTTTATAAACCCTCTGCCAGGCACTTAAGTGTGATTTACAGAGTATCCATGTAGATGTAAATGTTGGAAACATATGAAAACTGTGTGGGACCAAGTGACGACTGTATGGAGGATGCTCGATGACAGTGAACCAAAGGCGTCGGTTTGTTGCAGATGGCGCAGCGCTGGTATGTGGTCTGGCAAATCATGCTGAAGGAGAGAGAACTCCCTGTGTGGACGAACGATTCTAATTCGAAACTCGATTACACCACGCTGTTTCTCACACAGCGACATAGTTACGTTATACACCACCACGTTACACGCTACAATTTTTGAGCCTTCTAGCGGTATAAGGCTGCAAATATGTAGACGTGAAGAATTACGATTTAGAATGTTAGTAATGTTTGTTTTATTTAAGAAGCTTTAAGAGATTTCACATCAAAATTCGGAGGCATTACTTTTCAGCACGCCCTCGTGTTTCACTCATCTTGGCAGCGCTACGAGATTTAAATTAGGGCAGTAATTCTGTATTTTCCTTTGTGAAGGAACCTTTGGAAAGAAACATTAAGCGTTTATTCTTTTGCTTGGTTATCGTCAGTTTCAGTTCCTGGGTCATCCCTAAGTGTCTGGACACTAAATTTAGTGCCACTGACAGACTTTACACACAACGAGAATTTCTTTAAGCTTTCTGAGAGGCCTTTCGATAAGATTCTGCTACGGTACTCACTGAACAGTTCACGCATTAATGTTTAGAAGCACTCATTGACGGTTTGATGACACAGAGCTACCAAATTACGAGGACACTGCTCACTATGTTTCCTTCGGCGTTTAACCTTCCTATTTCGTGTTATGACTTTCACTTGTGTTATTTGGTATTGTGAAGTATTCTATCCTTCTCATACGTTCTCTTTATTTGTTCCGTCTTTTGTTTCATTTTTTTGTTATTTATGGATTAAAACTCTACATCGTTAGTTATTTGGTTTATTCCGTTATTTTTCTGACAAATAATGAACGTCCAATCATTTATCTTTGGGATGTTGTCTTTGTACTTTCTATTTCCTCATCTATTTTGACTGAGTGTCCAACATAAACACTGTGATGTCTTCATAAAAGAGCTCGTATTTTTTCGTTATTTTATATCATTGCTGTATTCGAACAGTGTTTGCAATACGACGCCCTCAGCGCCACGGAAAAAGCTCTATTCAAAAACGCTGGCAGGGCAGCACGTAAGCGATATCACATTGTTTGTCGAAACAGAAAAGGGCTGTATGTGACTCTCTGTGACGAGTGGTTGTCCGTAAGCTGACAGTGGAGTGGGGTGGCCGCTGAAATGTGAGACCTATCCTTCACTATTGCCGCTGCTAAGTGGGGAAAGACTACCGCTATTGTCACAAAACATCCAATACTTACTGGTAATTATTAACTACGATGGTGTGAAAAAAATTAAGAGATTGTGATATGCGCATATGGATGGTGGTAGTATTGCGCACACAAGGTATAAAAAAGCAGTGCACTTGCGGATTGTCATTTGTACTCATGTGATTCATGTGAAAAGGTTTGCGACGTGATTGTGGCCGCACGACGGGACTTAACAGGCTTCTGACGCGGACTGGTGGTTGGAGCTAGACGCACGGGACATTCCATTTCGGAAATCGTTAAGGAATTCAATACTGTGAAATACACAGTGTGAAGAGTGTGCAGAGAACACCAAATTTCAGGCATCGCCTCTCACCACAGACAACGCAGTGGCCGACGGCCGTCACTTAACGACTGAGAGCAGCGGTGTTTGCATAGAATTGTCAGTGCTAACAGAACAAGTAACTCTCTGTGCAATAATCGCAAAAACCAATGTGAGTCGTACGACGAATATATCCGTTAGGATAGGGGAGCGAAATTTGGCGTGAAGAGGCTGTCAGCGAACGACCCACGCGGTTGCCTTTGCTAAAAGCACGAAATCGCCTGCAGCGCCTCTCCTGGGCTCGTGTCCACATAGGTTGGACCGTAGATGCCCGGAAAACCGTGGCCTTGTCAGAAGAGTCCCGTTTTCAGTTGGTGAGAGCTAAGAACTGATGGTAGGGGTCGAGTGTGGCGCAAACCCCACGAAGCCATGGACCCAAGTTGTCAATAAGGCACTGTGCAACCTGATGGTGGCTCCATAATGGTGTGGGCTGTGTTTACGAGGAAAGGACTGTGTCCTCTGGCTCAACTGAACAAATCATTGACTGAAAATGGTTATGTTCGGCTACTTGGAGACCATTTGCAGCCATTCTTGGACTTCATGGTTCCAAGCAACAATGGAATTTTTATGGATAACAGTGCCATATCACCGGGCCACAATTGTTCGCACTTGGTTTGAAGCACATTCGTATAATTCGAGCCAATGTTTTGGCCACGCAGATCGACCGACATGAACCACATCGAACATTTATCGGACGCAGTCGGGAGGCCAGTTCGTGCACAAAATTTTGCACCGGCAACACGCTCGCAATTGTTGTTGTTGTTGTGGTCTTCAGTCCTGAGACTGGTTTGATGCAGCTCTCCATGCTACTCTATCCTGTGCAAGCTTTTTCATCTCCCAGTACCTACTGCAACCTACATCCTTCTGAATCTGCTTAGTGTATTCATCTCTTGGTCTCCCTCTACGATTTTTATCCTCCACGCTGCCCTCCAATACTAAATTGGTGATCCCTTGATGCCTCAGAAAATGTCCTACCAACCGATCCCTTCTTCTGGTCAAGTTGTGCCACAAACTTCTCTTCTCCCCAATCCTATTCAATACTTCTTCATTAGTTATGTGATCTACCCATCTAATCTTCAGCATTCTTCTGTAGCACCACATTTCGAAAGCTTCTATTCTCTTCTTGTCCAAACTATTTATCGTCCATGTTTCACTTCCATACATGGCTACACTCCATACGAATACTTTCAGAAATGACTTCCTGACACTTAAATCAATACTGGATGTTAACAAATTTCTCTTCTTCAGAAACGCTTTCCTTGCCATTGCCAGTCTACATTTTATATCCTCTCTACTTCGACCATCATCAGTTATTTTGCTCCCCAAATAGCAAAACTCCTTTACTACTTTAAGTGTCTCATTTCCTAATCTAATTCCTTCAGCATCACCCGACTTAATTAGACTACATTCCATTATCCTTGTTTTGCTTTTGTTGAGGTTCATCTTATATCCTCCTTTCAAGACACTGTCCGTTCCATTCAACTGCTCTTCCAAGTCCTTTGCTGTCTCTGACAGAATTACAATGTCATCGGCGAACCTCAAAGTTTTTATTTCTTCTCCATGGATTTTAATACCTACTCCGAATTTTTCTTTTGTTTCCTTTACTGCTTGCTCAATATACAGATTGAACAACATCGGGGAGAGGCTACAACCCTGTCTTACTCCCTTCCCAACCACTGCTTCCCTTTCATGTCCCTCGACTCTTATAACTGCCATTTGGTTTCTGTACAAATTGTAAATAGCCTTTCGCTCCCTGTATTTTACCCCTGCCACCTTTAGAATTTGAAAGAGAGTATTCCAGTCAACATTGTCAAAAGCTTTCTCTAAGTCTACAAATGCTAGAAACGTAGGTTTGCCTTTCCTTAATCTGGCTTCTAAGATAAGTCGTAAGGTCATTATTGCCTCACGTGTTCCAGTGTTTCTACGGAATCCAAACTGATCTTCCCCGAGGTCGGCTTCTACTAGTTTTTCCATTCGTCTGTAAAGAATTCGTGTTAGTATTTTGCAGCTGTGACTTATTAAGCTGATAGTTCGGTAATTTTCACATCTGTCAACACCTGCCTTCTTTGGGATTGGAATTATTATATTCTTCTTGAAGTCTGAGGGTATTTCGCCTGTTTCATACATCTTGCTCACCAGATGGTAGAGTTTTGTCAGGACTGGCTCTCCCACGGCCGTCAGTAGTTCCAATGGAATATTGTCTACTCCGGGGGCCTTGTTTCGACTCAGGTCTTTCAGTGCTCTGTCAAACTCTTCACGCAGTATCATATCTCCCATTTCATCTTCATCTACATCCTCTTCCATTTCCATAATATTGTCCTCAAGTACATCGCCCTTGTATAGACCCTCTATATACTCCTTCCACCTTTCTGCTTTCCCTTCTTTGCTTAGAACTGGGTTTCCATCTGAGCTCTTGATATTCATACAAGTCGTTCTCTTATCTCCAAAGGTCTCTTTAATTTTCCTGTAGGCGGTATCTATCTTACCCCTAGTGAGATAGGCCTCTACATCCTTACATTTGTCCTCTAGCCATCCCTGCTTAGCCATTTTGCACTTCCTGTCGATCTCATTTTTGAGACGTTTGTATTCCTTTTTGCCTGTTTCACTTACTGCATTTTTATATTTTCTCCTTTCATCAATTAAATTCAATATTTCTTCTGTTACCCAAGGATTTCTACTAGCCCTCGTCTTTTTACCTACTTGATCCTCTGCTGCCTTCACTACTTCATCCCTCAAAGCTACCCATTCTTCTTCTACTGTATTTATTTCCCCCATTCCTGTCAATTGCTCCCTTATGCTCTCCCTGAATCTCTGTACAACCTCTGGTTCTTTTAGTTTATCCAGGTCCCATCTCCTTAAATTCCCACCTTTTTGCAGTTTCTTCAGTTTTAATCTACAGGTCATAACCAATAGATTGTGGTCAGAGTCCACATCTGCCCCTGGAAATGTCTTACAATTTAAAACCTGGTTCCTAAATCTCTGTCTTACCATTATATAATCTATCTGATACCTTTTAGTATCTCCAGGGTTCTTCCATGTATACAACCTTCTTTCATGATTCTTAAACCAAGTGTTAGTTATGATTATGTTGTGCTCTGTGCAAAATTCTACCAGGCGGCTTCCTCTTTCATTTCTGTCCCCCAATCCATATTCACCTACTATGTTTCCTTCTCTCCCTTTTCCTACACTCGAATTCCAGTCACCCATGACTATTAAATTTTCGTCTCCCTTCACAATCTGAATAATTTCTTTTATTTCATCATACATTTCTTCAATTTCTTCGTCATCTGCAGAGCTAGTTGGCATATAAACTTGTACTACTGTAGTAGGTGTGGGCTTCGTATCTATCTTGGCCACAATAATGCGTTCACTATGCTGTTTGTAGTAGCTTACCCGCATTCCTATTTTCCTATTCATTATTAAGCCTACTCCTGCATTACCCCTATTTGATTTTGTGTTTATAATCCTGTAGTCACCTGACCAGAAGTCTTGTTCCTCCTGCGACCGAACTTCACTAATTCCCACTATATCTAACTTCAACCTATCCATTTCCCTTTTTAAATTTTCTAACCTACCTGCCCGATTAAGGGATCTGACATTCCACGCTCCGATCCGTAGAACGCCAGTGTTCTTTCTCCTGATAACGACATCCTCTTGAGTAGTCCCCGCCCGGAGATCCGAATGGGGGACTATTTTACCTCCGGAATATTTTACCCAAGAGGACGCCATCATCATGTAATCATACAGTAAAGCTGCATGCCCTCGGGAAAAATTACGGCTGTAGTTTCCCCTTGCTTTCAACCGTTCGCAGTACCAGCACAGCAAGGCCGTTTTGGTTATTGTTACAAGGCCAGATCAGTCAATCATCCAGACTGTTGCCCTTGCAACTACTGAAAAGGCTGCTGCCCCTCTTCAGGAACCACACGTTTGTCTGGCCTCTCAACAGATACCCCTCCGTTGTGGTTGCACCTACGGTACAGCTATCTCTATCGCTGAGGCACGCAAGCCTCCCCACCAACGGCAAGGTCCATGGTTCATGGGGGGGACGCTCGCAATTATGCACTGCTATAGAGGCATCATGGCTCAGTATTTCTACAGGGGACTTTCAACGACTTGCTGAGTCCATGCCACGTCGAGCTGCTATACTACGCCGGGCAAAATGAAGTCCGACACGATATTAGGAGGTATCCCATGACTTTTGTTAACTCAGTGTAGATCTGGTGTCAATAAAGAACAGTGATCTAAGGGAAACTCTGTTTCTGTATCAACTAAGCCACAGCAATATGCATAAATTATAATTTCAGTTTTAAGAGTTAATACTGAAATAATAATTTTTGCTACTTTTGATGTGAAACGATGATTTCTTAACATACATGAAGATGTACAATTAGTTATTCATTGTTTAGAGAGCCCAGGGCAGTCAAAGTTGGTGGCTGCTAAGACAAGACCGTGTTAACATGGGATCAGGTTGAGATTTGTCCGACATATGCAACAAATGGCACATGTTTGTATGGTTTTCCGCATTGCCAGGGTGCAGAAAGCAGCAGAGCGGACGTCAACTGGTGTTGTAGAGAAACTGTTTGGTAGCGGTAATTCAGGCAGCGAACCAGATTCATAATCATAAAAACAGCTATAGCTATATAAAGAAGAAACTAGATCGCACATCGAGATTTCGCCATAAAGTAATGGGTATGGATTTCATTGAAACGTGGCACCTATTTGAGCATCTCAGTCAGCTGATAATTCGAGAACTTCGTACTAATAAGTTTTGCATGACAAACCTAATAGTACTGTTTAATACGGAAAGGGCCACCCTTATTTACATGAAGAGTGGTTGAGCCTCAGTGAAATTACGTACACATCCATGTTCCTCTGTATGACAACGGGTAACACAGTAGGAAAGTACATCCCTTGTGTGTGAGCACATGACACAGCGATTCATTGCGTCACGCGTTTCCTCCGGTTGTACTCCCATTGACGCACCGGAACTGTGACACCACTGGAGGGAGAACACATCTGAAAAACTACATTCTTCCACTCAGTCAGCCACGTACACACGTCATGAGAGAGAGAGAGAGAGAGAGAGAGAGAGAGAGAGAGAGAGGCAATGATGGAGAGACGGAGGGGAGTGGGGGGAGTGGGGGATGAAATTCTGTGAGCGGTCAGTGGGATTGAATTATTACATTATTTTACCAAAATATGAGAGCTTTAGTGCTCTGACCGTTTGCCGTTACAGAACATGATGGAAAAGAGGATATGATCGTCGCTTAAACGCACGAGGAACACAGCCACTTACCAAATCCGTGCTTCTGTGATAATAATAGAGTTCCACACCCGGATTATCAAGAAGATTTAACAGAGATAGTCAACATTTGTTTACACTCATCGTCAGTGAGATTGTTGTACGTTCCATGCAATAATTACATTTTCGAAAATTCTGTGAGACGCTAGGCTAGTCACTTTTAACGAAAGTTATTTATTTACTTAGTTACGTTTTCCGTAGACCACTGGAACGATCCTTTTATCAAAATAACGTGAAATGTGTACATGTTTTGCGTTAACGTTAATGGACACACTTTTTTTGTCCTACTCGTGCAACTACATTTAAAAATCAGAGTTTTTTAATTTTGGTATTTTTTTCGGTCTGTAACTTTTTAAATATAAATTCGTTCATGAAAGACAAGCAATTGTCCTGGAGCAATAATTTTGGATTAGATTTAAGACTTGCCTTGCTACCTGTTAGACATTTTGTGGTATTCGGCAAATGATCAAAAATGTTTGTTGCTGCATATTTAACTCTTTTCTTAGTCACTAACAGCTTTAATAATGGACCATCAAGGTAAATTTCTCCTCTAGTGTGGTGGGTGGGGACATCGCTGTTCTTCTCAGATTGTGATAGATTTTTATGACGAATTTCACTATCGAATAAGTACGTATTTTGATGATGCAGTTAATATGCCTAACTCCTTGAAGAGGTACGTACATGTCAACTGCGGGTGAACACACATAATTCTTACTGTTCTCTCTTGTACAATCAATAATTTCTTTCTAAGTGATGAATGACCCCAGAAAATTATTCTATAAGGCATTATTGATTGGAAATATACAAAAGAAGCTAGAAGATTGTCTTTTGTTTCCAATACCAGCAATTGAACAAAGAGCAAAAGTATTTGATTGTCTGAGAAGCTCAGTAATATGCTTCTTCCAGTTCAAGCTTTCATCAGTAGGTACACCCAAAAATTTAGAGCATTCTAAACTATTTACTGACTCCTTTTCATGTATGTGTCGTCCATTGCTGATATGACTATTTGTTGTGCATAATTGTGTAGGCTAAGGTGTTCTGTTTTCGGTTGGTGCCCTGATACTCGATAGATACATATTTGCTTCCTGGTTACTGCCACCAATGCGAAATTTTCGTGCTTCTGTCATTTTAGTGCCCAACTAAGCTTCAAGCGCATCAGTCATGTTCTGAGCTCGCAGTTGATTATCTTACATTCGAATGCAGTATTTTGTAGACACATCATTAGCTTTACAACTGCATGGTAAGTAGTTACATACTCGTATTTTAGTCTTATTTATTAGTGATGTATCACATTTGATGAAACTTGGGAGAACCTTTTAAATGCAATAATTCATTACATGTTTAGGTACTTCAGCCATGTTTACCAAGCGGTACATATGGCTAATGAGCTTACGGAGAGCAATGAGAGAAGCGTTCAAAGACTTTAAAAGTGAAATTTTGTGAGAAGATCTGGCTAAAAGTCCTAAAAGTTTTGGTCTTACGTAAAATCAATAAGCGACTGAAAATCATCTATTCAGTACTCTGTGACCATAATGCATACAAACGGAAAATGAAAGTGAGAAGTGCCAAATACTGAATTGGGTCTTCCGAAATTGATTCATCACGGAAGATCATAATTAGGTCCGGGGTCATTCTCAGTGCAGGCAGTACTAGGGGCAGCCACAGCAGTGGACCGATCGGTGGACACGTGGGACGTGCTCGACGTCCCTCTTATCCCCGCGTTCGATCACCCACAGTGACGCCCCTTGGGAGCAGCCTCAAGCTGTGTGACGGAAGCCAAAGCAGCCTGGAGCTGTGAGCACAGGGTCGCCAACTCAGCACGCGTCTGTGCACAACAATCACAGTTCCTATCCATTACTGCAGTCGCTCCTGTTTGAAGCTCATAAAAATATGTAACAAGCGAATGGTGTACTCGTCTTATTAGTAGCACGAACCAGGGGTGCTGCTCTCACTGACGGTCTAACTGACACATCATGATGATAATGTCATAGATAGGGGAGCATGATCTGAGTGTACCACCTGGTGGTGTTTGCACTGCAATGTATTTTCTTTCGGCTCCATTGCCGTCCTACTAAATAGCATGTGCACTCACAATAAAATAAACAAAATTAGTTGCGATGCTTTGCAATGTACAGTAAGTAACTTTTCACAGGATTTTTTTAGTTGAGAGCCACTTCATTACTGTTTTTGTCTAGGTATTCACAGCTTGATGTGTGTTAGTTTACTGGCGCGTTATAAAAGATTATTCACTTAAAAAATAAGTGAAATGTGGATGGGAGACAATTAAAAAATGGTACTTCACCAGCTGCACTTTGAATTAGCATAGCTCTCACAAACGCAATAGTAGCTTATTAGTCACTGAGGTGCATGTGTATACAGTTGAACTGTCTTACAAAATCTGACGAGACGATGGAGCTCAATTTTTATTTGTTTACAGTTTAGTAACCTAGAGGCAAGGAAATCGGGAAATATAATTCCTCAAAAATGCTGTAACAGCTGGAGATATCTCACTGTAGAACTACAAGAACAAACATCAATTGATTAATCTCATTGAGGAAGTTATACATAATAACGTAACACAGTTTGGTAAAGTGGGTGGGTTTTATAATTTCTGTGCTTGCCATCTTCGAATGGGCAGTTCTGAGAGGATTGTACTTTTTCTACTTATTGTGTTACATCATGAAGCGCAGGTCCAATATTTATCTAAGTTTGTGGAAATGTTCATAAAGCAAAGCATTTCATGTCCCTCATCAGCATCCGTGTGAGATGTGGCTCCTATGGCACAAATTAACTCATGTATTCGTTGTTTAATGGAAGGAACAGCTTCAAAATGTTATCATAGTGAATTTGTTGCCATGTTTGAAGCACATACTACGTCACATCATGAACATTGCTGGCTGGAGGATGGTATGAAAGTATACGCCTTCCCATTGGATCCCAGACATGATCTATGGGGAACAAGTCAGTTTATCTGGCAGGTCAATCAAGAACCTGTTTATTTGTCAGGATGTTTGTGACGTGAACTGCAGTGCTATGTTGCATCCTCCTCCTGCAAAGCCTGAAAAGTTCCAGTAACAGTGTGCTCAACCAACAGCTAGCGAGGATTACTGGGTTTCTGGTCCGAAAATCGCTGCCGTCAGCATCAGCATTCCTGGAACTGATGCGATCATCAACTTTCCTAGAATCGCTGAGGCCGGCGTCCGGCACTTCGGCAGTGACATCATTCCCAGAATTTCCTCTCGCCTTCCTCTTCCCTTTGTGGCCAATGGCGCTACGAACGTGTATCGACGTCATCATGTTGTTTGCCAGTTGAGCCAGGGTCCCCAGGGCACCAAAGGCGTGTAAGCTCGGCCCTTCACGCTTCAAGCAATTTTAATTTTTATAGTTCGATTGCCTGTGCACTGTCACTTACCATTTGTATGTCGGTCCAGTATGGACCGCCACAAGCAGCAGCGATCAGCTCGTAAGAAGAAGACGACAGTAAGTATTTTATCAGGCTCTAATTATTATTATGTGTGTGCGTGTTTCCCGGTTCTTAGGGCTTTGTTATCATTATTGTTACATATGAGGACATGCAGATGTTCCCACCTGAACCACAGCAGCAGAAGCAGTCACTCTCCACAGGAAATCTTCCAGACATATCTGACCTGGCGTCGTTCGACTGTGTTGTAGCACAGCCACAGCAGCAGCTGTTACTGTCTAACAGGATGTCTTTCTGACCTTTCCGACCTGGTGCCGTTCGACTATGTCGTAGCACAGAAACAGCAGCAGCTACAAAATTGGTTCAAATGGCTCTGAGCACTATGGGACTTAACTACTGAGGTCATCAGTCCCCTAGAACTTAGAACTACTTAAACCTAACTAACCTAAGGACATCACACACATCCATGCCCGAGGCAGGATTCGAACCTGCGACCGTAGCGGTCACGCGGTTCCAAACTGACGCGCTTAGAACCCCACGGCCACACCGGCCGGCAGCAGCTACAGGGACTCGAGTTTCAGTTTGGTGCTCGCAGAATACTCTAACCACCAATACGCACAGACTGACTGAAAGTGGATCTAAGTAGGTGAATGTAGGCCTAGCACCTTACAACGACTTTGATGTTGTGACTGAGATAGAGAACATTCAACATTCTTATACTAGAGTGCAGTATTCGTGTTACAAATTGGACTGTTTGTTTAGTATGAAAGAGTTCATAGAGAGAAAGATGACGACTGAATACAACCCATCAGGCACTCCTAGTAACATTAGCATGTAGAAGAGTGACGTGTCATTTCTGTTAGGGCATGCTGAAGCTCGCAAAGGAACGAGCTGCGAGTTTAGCGAGAATGAGAGAGGTAGAGGGAAAACTTTTGGTTAGTTCAGGCATAGCAGACAGTGGATCAGACCTGGAGGAACAGAAAGAGAATGTTCAACATGTAGATTTTAGTGAGATGTAAGGTGAAGAATCACAAAGTGAATCGAATGTAGAGAGCAAGAAAAGTCAGGCACAGTATAACTAGTAAATTTCAGAAGTTGAATTTAGAAGATAAGACGATAGAAAAATGTAAGGAGTAGCAGAGACTTCTGAAGTAATAGGCCACGAAAACGCAGCACAGAATCTTGTAACTCATGCGTCCACGCCTCAACAACTGGTAGCATTCGATCTGCAGAGTTTTCTAACTGAACTGCTCCAGAAAATTGAGAAAATATTAAAGAACATCGAAAAGAAAAATGGCGCAGAGTTCAAGAAAATAGAAGAGCAATTCGAGCATAGTGAGGAAATAAATGGGGAACGTTTCATGAAAAGTAAGGAAAAATAAGAGACGCGCAATTCGAAAAACTGGGTGAACGACTCAACAATAGAGAGGATCTAAACAAAAAGACAGAAGAAAAAGTTCTGGCAATAAATAAGGAACCCGACAACTACACAAATAAATGCGAGGAACAAATTAAATTACTATACAAAAAAATTGATGATCAGGTTATGGAACTACAAAAAGAGCTCATGGAGAAGGCAGAAAAGTGCCATAAAATTTTGATGCAAAAATAGAGGTTTATGCAGAATGCAAAAGGGACTGCTGACGGTTTAAGCAAAGGTATTGACACAAACGCTCAGAACACTGAACTTATCAAAACATCCACACCAACAGAAGAGCAAGTTGCCTTTTTGGCCAAAGCTGCAGTCATTATTCGTGAAACCCCTAGTTATCTTGAGTGTATCAGACAATAATTAGCAAAAAATGGTTCAAATGGCTCTGAGCACTATGGGACTTAACTTCTGTGGTCATCAGTCCCCTAGAACTTAGAACTACTTAAACCTAACTAACCTAAGGACATCACACACATCCATGCCCGAGGCAGGATTCGAACCTGCACCTGTAGCAGTCGCACGGTTCCGGACTGAGCGCCTTAACCGCGAGACCATCGCGGCCGGCAATAATTAGCACATGCATTAATGTAAACAGAAGACATTTTCAACAACATCTCTGAAACATTACTCATCAAACAAACATTTGAACACATCGCAGAACATCACTAATGTCAATTCCTTCATGGACCCCTAACGGAGAAATGTTTCTAAAAAAAGTGTTTTTTTATCTTCTCCAAACAATGCAAAATTTCGTGCACGTTTGTGGGCAGAATAGCGCTCTCTAAACGGGAATGTCAGTCACTCTAACATGTTATTTAGCCCGCCCGGTTAGCCGATCGGTCTAACGCACGGCTTTCCGGAGCGGGAAGGAGCGCCTGGTCCCCAGTACGAGTCCGCCCGGCGGACTAGTGTCGAGGTCAGGTGCGCCGAACAGTCTGTGGATGGTTTATAGGCGGTTTTCCATCTGCCTCGGCGAATGCGGGCTGGTTCCGCTGGTTCCCCTTATTCCGCCTCAGCTACACTATGTCGCCTACTGCTGCGCAAACGAGTTCTCCACGTACGCGTACTCCACCATTACTCTACCACGCAAAAGTAGGGGTTACACTCGTCTGGTGTGAGACGTTCCCTGGTGGGGGTCCAACGGGGGCTGAACCGCACAATAACCCTGGGTTCGGTGTGGGGCGGCGGAGGGGTGAAGTGGACTGCGGTAGTCGTCGTGGGGTTGTGGACCACTGCGGCTGCGGCGGGGACGGAGCCTCTCCGTCGTTTCTAGGTCCCCGGTTAACATACAATATACATACAACATGTTATTTCAAGAGCAAAAGAACATATGTTAAGAGGTGACAGTGTGGAGAATTTGAAGGGAAAACACCGAATAAGCATATGTTCCGTTTTCAGCAGTTTCCAAGATGCAGCTATTTCAGACTCTGTTTTTGCCTCCTTAGTCACTTCAGTACACACAGAATGTATGAGACCAGTGCTGTATTGTAAGCCCAACAGGTATTGTAAATATTTTCATCATAGTACGTAATACTACTGTACTAATGTCATTTTGGGTCAAATATACTGACATCTCTTCTTCTCCCGTAAACCCTGTACACTGAAACAGAGCTGATAGGCTGACCTACCAATGAGCCACCAGAAATAAGCATTAGGGTCTCCAGCTAACAAAACGAGAAATTCAACAATCAGCATCAGAAAATATAAAGACATTACGTAATTCCAATGATGCCACTGTAAAAGTGATGGCTATGGGGTTCATCTTCACTTCGACACCTAAACACACACATCAAAAAAAGTTTTGCATCACCTCAGTTCCGAGAGTTCCAGAACCTGTTCAGAAAACTGGAATAGAGATCAACATAAACATCATTTACGCCCTTTTTATTGCTCATAAAAACCACACTTTGCATATGTACCACCATACAGCGAGACCTTCAGAGGTGGTGGTGCAGATTGCTGTACACACGGGTACAACTAATACCCAGTAGCACGTCCTCTTGCATTCATGTATGCCTGTATTCGTCGTGGCATACTATCCACAAGTTCAGCAAGGCACTGTTGATCCAGATTGTCCTACTCTTCACGGCGATTCGGCATAGATCCCTAGTGGTTGGTGGGTCACATCATCCATAAGCAGCCCTTTTCAGTCCATCCAAGGCATGTTCGATAGGGTTCATGTCTGGAGAACATGCTGGCCACTCTAGTCGAGCGATGTCGTTATCCTGAAGGAAGTCATTCACAAGATATGACCGATGGGAGCACGAACTGTCGTCCATGAGGACGAATGCCTCGCCAATATGGTTGCACTATCGGTCGCTGGATGGCATTCACGTATCGTACAGCCGTTACGGCGCCTTCTATGACCACCAGCGGCGTACGTCGGCCCCACATAATGCCACCCCAAAGTAGCAGGGAACCTCCTACACCTTGCTGCATTCGCTGGACAGTGTGTCTAGGGAGTTCAGCCTGACCGGGTTGCCTCCAAACACGTCTCCGACGATTGTCTGGTTGAAGGCATATGCGACACTCATCGGTGGAGAGATCGTGATACCAGTCCTCAGCGGTTACATTCGACATGTTATTGGGACCATCCGTAGCACACTGCATGGTGTCGTGGTTGCAAAGATGGACCTCGCCATGGACGTCGAGAGTGAAGTTGCACATCATGTAGCCTGTTGCACACAGTTTGAGTCGTAACACGACGTCCTATGGCTACACGAAAACCATTATTCAACATGGTGGCGTTGCCGTCAGGGTTCCTCCGGGTCATAAGCCATACGTAGCTGTCATCCACTGCAGTAGTAGCCTTTCGGCGGCCTAACTGAGGCATGTCATCTACAGTTTCTGTCTCTCTGTATTTCTTCCACGTCCAAACATCATCGCTTTCGTTCACTCCGAGACACCTGGACACTTCCCTTGTTGAGAGCCCTTCCTCTCACAAAGTAACGTTGCGGACGCGATCGAACCGTGGTATTGACCGTCTATACATGATTAAACTACAGACAACACTAGCGTTCTCGCTTCCCACGCCCGGGTTTCCTGGTTCGATTCCCAGCGGGGTCAGGAATTTTCTCTGCCTCCTGATGGCTGGGTGTTGTGTGATGTGCTTAGGTTAGTTAGGTTTAAGTAGTTCTAAGTTCCAGGGGACTGATGACCATAGCTGTTAAGTCCCATAGTGCTCAGAGCCATTACAGACAACACGAGCTGTGTACCTCCTTCCTGGTGGAATGACTGGAACTGACCGGCTGCCGGACCCCCTCCGTCTAATAGGCACTGCTCATGCATGGTTGTTTACATCTTTGGGCGGATTTAGAGACATCTCTGAATAGTCAAAGTGACTGTGTCTGTTGGGTTTTGTTGATTTGGGGGGAGGAGACCAAACTGCGAGGTTATCGGTCTCATCGGAAAAGGGAAGGATGGGGAAGGAAATCGGCTATGCCCTTTCAAAGGAACCATCCCGGCATTTGCCTGAAGCGATTTAGGGAAATCACGGCAAACCTAAATCAGGATGGCCGAACGCGGGATTGAACCGTCGTTCTCCCGGATGCGAGTCCAGTGTGCTAACCACTGCGCCACCTCTCTCGGTGACTGTGTCTGTGATACAATATCCACAGTCAACGTCTGTCTTCAGAAGTTCTGGGAACCGGGGTGATGCAAAACTTTTTTTGATGTGCTTACATACGAAAAGAAGCACTGATGGCTGGTAGCTTCACCACGACGTATAATGCTGCAATTCACGTTTAATATCTACAATTGTGATTTTAAGAAATTCACATTGAGATTTGAACTTCAGGTAAATAATTTAAAGGGGGATTGTTTACTGTTCAAGTGTTCGATTAACTCACTGAGATGGACTCCAGGCTCATTGCTACTGCCAATTAAAACATGCTACACTGTGTATACAATCCCGCAACAAGGATAATGCGGTACAGAACTGTGAAATATCAGGTAATGCAGCATTAATGTTGGTAGCTACATGACTGAACCCCTGAAAATAAGCATAAACGATGGGACAAAATCTTTGCCTTCGAATGGCTGATTGAGAAAACAAATATTTATCAGCAAAATTATTTCAGAGCGTTTCGTTTCACCAGCGTGGCATAGGACATATGTTACAGTGGAGACTCGATCATTCGGACCTCAGTTATACGGATTCACGATTATCTGGATTTTCAAACGCGAGCAAATATCTGTTCACCGTCCACAGCCCCCTCCCCACGCACGGCAAACAAACAGCAGGAAACGCAAGAAGATAAAACAGAAGAAAATGTAGATGCAGAAAATGATGCAGAACCATCTCATGCGGAAGCATTTGAAGCTCTGGAAACAGCTTTCAAGTGGTTCGAAAAACATACAGAATGTGATACCGTGAGTTTACTACAGTTAAAACGAATTCGTGATATAGCAGCAATGAAGAGAAAAAATTGTTTACGTCAAATGATTATTAACTAAGCGATTGTCTTACGTGTCTTGTGTTAGGTATTTCAATATTAAGGTTGCCCTATTTTAGTAATTTTAAGAAAATATGTAAGTGTGTATGAAAACGTGTCTCTAATCTCGTAACAAACTTTGATTTTTGTTGGTTTTAGTAAATTAAATTTGTTTTTCTCGTTTTACATAAACACCTAACATTACGTATTAACCCTAGAAAGATAACTATATGATAACGTACCTATAAGATAACTATACGCAGGCCACGTAGGTTACCACTCTAAGAGTTAATAATACAAAAAACGCTTTTCTTCATAAATTCAGTTATCCGGATTTTCGATTATCCGAATGACTTACAACAACAATTAGTTTGGTTACACGAGTCTTCACCATGTATAGGATCACAGGTTTTTGTCTAGAGTGGGATGAGCTTTAAGAAAAACAGGGTAATACCACACAGAAACCAGACGGCGGATCGCCGAACAGGGCAGGTAGCCGCGAGCCTTAGGATGGCAAGACCAGCTCGCGCTCCTCACATCCACTCGGAGGTGTAGTCAGTCTCCGAGCTTCAGGATGGGAATTCCAGCGACGAGTGGACAGTAATGTCGTCAGCTCGACAGTGTCGGTCATTAGCAAAGTTACCATCTCTAACCAGCAGCGGCTAGTGAGGCACCTTGACTCCTCCAGTGTTACAACCGATCTGAGCTCTAAGTCTCAGCGTTCTTCTACAAGGTTATAAACGAACAGACTATCCCACAATGTTTCTCTTGCCCTTTCCCTAATTTTCCGAAGGCTTAATATCATTGCTTCGTTAGCTGTATACTCTATAGCCAATGGAGTTACAAAAGCGTTGTTATAAAGTTGTGTCCTCCATGTGAGCGAACTGTTGTCAACGCGGTGCGGCTCGGCGACCGCACGAAAATATCACAGTTTGAGGTTTGGGAGTCAAATTTTGATCAGTGGTGTTCAAGAAAGTTGTGTGTATTTGCATCGACATCTATACTTCAGCCGGCCGAAGTGGCCGTGCGGTTAAAGGCGCTGCAGTCTGGAACCGCAAGACCGCTACGGTCGCAGGTTCGAATCCTGCCTCGGGCATGGATGTTTGTGATGTCCTTAGGTTAGTTAGGTTTAACTAGTTCTAAGTTCTAGGGGACTAATGACCTCAGCAGTTGAGTCCCATAGTGCTCAGAGCCATTTGAACCATCTATACTTCGAGAACCTCTGTTAATGGCATGACAGTGGGTATGTCCTTTCGTAACTGTTATTAAGGATTTTTAGTGTTCCGATCAAGTATTTTATATAGGGAAACTTTTTTATGCTGATTCCACATATCATGAAACCATACGCAGGCCGATCAAATGGGGCACTGACTTCATACGAAACTGTTTTTAGTTATCATCTGTCTTGACCGTACAGGTTAATCAAAAGTATATTCAGTATTTTGGTAATCAAGTGGCTAGTATAGGGTCGTCTCATTACTGTTGAAGAGGACACGCTGAAGCTGATGATGAACCTACGTAACTGCTCGTCAGTCTTTGATCAGTGGGAACGCTAATACAGTATGCTGTAATTGTCCCGCAGGACATGTAAATTCTGAAGATGATAACAGGATATTACGTGGGACTCTGAATCACAGGATAAAAGAAAATAAAGTAGAGTATTAGGCGCCTCCGTATAAAGACCATTTCAATAGCGTTGCTGGAGAGAGTAGCTGGCAAGCTGATGTCCTTACATATAGCTAGAAAGCTCTCAAAAGTTTGTAAATAAACAAAAGGTCTCTATGTAAACTGAAGTAATTAGAACATTTAGTTATCTAGCGATTACATCTTGTGACATAACAACAGGTACGTTTCGATTAAATCTAAGTAGCCGACAGAGAATGTCGTAAATACACACATTAACAAAATTGTTGCATTACCCCTATATTTCGTGCAGTTGTTCTACTATTCTGACTGTTCCTGTACGGGTTGGATGCTTACCCCTGATGCTGTCTGTAATATACACACAGTTACCATGAGCGCTACCTATGGATAGAGCGCGGCACGTGATTGGATTTTAGCATATCAGTTGAAAGTAAAGCACCGGTAGGGACGCATTAGAGACGTCTGTGGAATCACAGAGTTAACATCGATCATGCCAAGAAGGATCACGGCGACCAATGATCTGTTCCGAAACATAACGTCACGAGGAGAAGGCTTGTCTACCAGGGAAGTTGCTCGACGTATGCACAGGAATCAAAGAAACGTCTTGTGGGCGTAGACTCGGTTCCAACTGACAGGTAGTGTTGAGAACTTACAAAGCACAGGCCGTCCTCGTTGGACAGGTGTACATGAGGATCGATATCTACGACTTTTGGTCAAAGGAACCGTGAGCTGAGTACTCCAGAACTGAATTCATTATTCGAAGAGGCTACAAGATGTCGTGTATCACATCAAACCGTTAGGAGACGATTGCGTTATGGGTATTTCCATTCCCGCCGACCATGGTGAGCACCACGTCGTACACCCCAAGACCATGGGCTCCGTTTCAGGTATACAAGAAATCATGCAAAATGGGAGCTCCAGAATTGGCGCCATCTATTGTTCATGGTCGAAACTTGGATCTGTTTGTACCTGATAATCACAGACTACATGTTTGGAGACAACCCTGTAACATCGAACACCTGCACTGTGTCCCACATGTGTAACATGATGGTGGTGGAGCGGTGTTCTGATGATGACATTACATGGGGCCATCATACAGCTCTCGTGGTTTTTGAGGGCAGTCTCACTGCTCTACAGTACAGGGATGAGAGTCTGCAACCAATAGTGGGCCTTTATTGCCAACCTTTTGGTGACAATTTCATCTTGATGGATGGTAGCTCGCATGCTCATAGTGCTGTTCTCGTGAATGCGTCCCATTGCCATGCAAGGATCACCAGAATGGAGTGACCTGCCTGTTCCTCTGATATGAACACGGTCGAACGTGTGTGGGTCTGATTTAAACGATCTGCTTTTGTATGTTAACAACGACCACGTACTATGCACGACTTACGCAAAATTGTCTTTCGAAGAGTGGGGCAGTTTGCACCAGGACTGGCTCGATGGTGTACCACGAGGGATTCAGGCATGCAGCCAATCAAGGGGACTTTCCATCACTTATTGACGTTTCTCAGGAGTGCCGTAAAATCACTATTCAAATACACTCCTGGAAATGGAAAAAAGAACACACTGACACCGGTGTGTCAGACCCACCATACTTGCTCCGGACACTGCGAGAGGGCTGTACAAGCAATGATCACACGCACGGCACAGCGGACACACCAGGAACCGCGGTGTTGGCCGTTGAATGGCGCTAGCTGCGCAGCATTTGTGCACCGCCGCCGTCAGTGTCAGTTTGCCGTGGCATACGGAGCTCCATCGCAGTCTTTAACACTGGTAGCATGCCGCGACAGCGTGGACGTGAACCGTATGTGCAGTTGACGGACTTTGAGCGAGGGCGTATAGTGGGCATGCGGGAGGCCGGGTGGACGTACCGCCGAATTGCTCAACACTTGGGGCGTGAGGTCTCCACAGTACATCGATGTTGTCGCCAGTGGTCGGCGGAAGGTGCACGTGCCCGTCGACCTGGGACCGGACCGCAGCGACGCACGGATGCACGCCAAGACCGTAGGATCCTACGCAGTGCCGTAGGGGACCGCACCGCCACTTCCCAGCAAATTAGGGACACTGTTGCTCCTGGGGTATCGGCGAGGACCATTCGCAACCGTCTCCATGAAGCTGGGCTACGGTCCCGCACACCATTAGGCCGTCTTCCGCTCACGCCCCAACATCGTGCAGCCCGCCTCCAGTGGTGTCGCGACAGGCGTGAATGGAGGGACGAATGGAGACGTGTCGTCTTCAGCGATGAGAGTCGCTTCTGCCTTGGTGCCAATGATGGTCGTATGCGTGTTTGGCGCCGTGCAGGTGAGCGCCACAATCAGGACTGCATACGACCGAGGCACACAGGGCCAACACCCGGCGTCATGGTGTGGGGAGCGATCTCCTACACTGGCCGTACACCACTGGTGATCGTCGAGGGGACACTGAATAGTGCACTGTACATCCAAACCGTCATCGAATCCATCGTTCTACCATTCCCAGACCGGCAAGGGAACTTGCTGTTCCAACAGGACAATGCACGTCCGCATGTATCCCGTGCCACCCAACGTGCTCTAGAAGGTGTAAGTCAACTACCCTGGCCAGCAAGATCTCCGGATCTGTCCCCCATTGAGCATGTTTGGGACTGGATGAAGCGTCGTCTCACGCGGTCTGCACGTCCAGCACGAACGCTGGTCCAACTGAGGCGCCAGGTGGAAATGGCATGGCAAGCCGTTCCACAGGACTACATCCAGCATCTCTACGATCGTCTCCATGGGAGAATAGCAGCCTGCATTACTGCGAAAGGTGGGTATACACTGTACTAGTGCCGACATTGTGCATGCTCTGTTGCCTGTATCTATATGCCTGTGGTTCTGTCAGTGTGATCATGTGATGTATCTGACCCCAGGAATGTGTCAATAAAGTTTCCCCTTCCTGGGACAATGAATTCACGGTGTTCTTATTTCAATTTCCAGGAGTGTAGTTTCTATTTTATTTGCTGATCTGGACACATTGTGACTAAATATTTGTGTATTGCTCAGACCCAATTTTTGTTTTCTGTGCAGTGAATTTCAAAATAAAGGAGTGATACAAAACTTTTATTAGTGTATTAACTTGTGCAATCCCAAAGCATTCTTGTTCGACGAGATACCGAATACTGTTAAAAGAAAGTACATCGTTCCATCAAAAAGAATGTACATCGTTCCATCAAACAACTATAGTTACTTGCATATCTCGATGGATAAAGAAGTTTCGATTGTTTATCATATGGCAAAATAGGAACCTCTTTGTGTGCTATCATTTGCAAAAAAACTCAATTCGATTTCTTGCACAGTTTATGAAATATGACGGGCATTACAAACACATGATTCATGTTATGTATGGACAAGACAGCGCACGCTCTGCACGACCCGCTAGTAAACATAAAAGCTAATATCTTGAGAAAGGACATCGATATTGTTCTGCTTCAACCTTTAAAAACAATTCTGATGTGTTAGATACATTTTGTATGCAGCAATGTACGACCTAAGATGAATCATATACAAAGTCTTCGCAACGCGTTTTTAGCTTTTCAAACTCCGTTAATTACACGCAACGATTTACGTAACTTGATGCAGCACAGTAACTATGACGAATAAGAAAAGGAATTCAGTCCTTTATCCGGTGAAGATATCAGGCTGTAAGATGTGAGAGATTCAAATTTTTTCACCAGATAGTTTCCTAAAAATCGGATGATAAGTATTTCATAGTGATGGGGATGTTCTCTCAAGTGCTGCGTCGACAATTTGTGTAATGCGGCTGTGCTACACACATAAGAGAGTACTGTTTCCACTGATGTGCATACTACCTGGATATCGAACTCCCGTTGTCTGATAGCGCTGGCCAAAAATGCTCGTATTTTGCCTCTTGCATAAAAATAAAATAGCTGACACAAATTTCACTTAAGTTCAAAATGAAAATAATTCTGGATTCTGCTCACACATGACCTTATTACAACGTACCTTAACATGAAGTTCAAAGCTAGAAATTAGCAAATAATTATTTACCATTTACGCACTTAATTATTTATATAACTGCAGCATGGTAGATGGTACTAATGAAAGAAATAAGCATGCACGCCAAATTTCTAACCGAAGAGACCAGAGTTCTCCATCCTTGTGGTATAGAGATCACTGACCACATCACGTTACTTTTCATTGATTTGCTTGAGTATTTTTGTGGTCCAACGGTGTACTGCGTTCAAGTTAGATTGTCAACATAGAATGAGGTGTTGATTTCATTTGTGCCAGTTTTGTATCTATTGACCAGATCCTCACAGAAACGGGCTGCGATTGGATTTTCCATGATGTGGCTGTCACATGCTTCTGGCCAGAGGAAAGTTCCTTCTTCTACATCCAAATTACCATCAATTCAAGTCTTTGGTATAATTGTTTCGGCCTGCAGCTTTTGCTGTCGAGGGATGGATGGAAGTGTACTCTGTCCAAGTGTACAGCCTAGTGCTTGAGAGTTAAGAGAGATCTGCCAACCTTGCCAACTAACAGCTAATAATAGTTTCCAGGAAGACTTCTTCACGATGAAGCACTTTGCGTTCCTTTACGATGAACAGCCATTATGTAACTGAATCGTATATATGCCTACACCTATGACTGTAACGTAATTACACGTAAATGGAATCACTTGCATAATAAAGCAGTTCATTTCTATGTTAAACATCACATACATGCGTTTCTGTTACAGGAACACAGAACTGCTACAGACGTCTGACTCAATTGCGGAACGGAAAGTCAGGCAAGAAAGTTTGTTGCTTTTGACGTGCACTAATCCTCTAAAACTGTATACCGTACCTGCAAGGATAAACAAAGTGTGATTGTCAAATTGAGAAGTCACTGTGACACTGACATTCGTGCAGACAAGGGAATCGTCTGTGTGGCTACAGACTTGTTAGACTTTGGCAGAAAAATGCAAAACACTCTGAAGGTGCTCGTATAAAGGGTGTTTCAAAATACCTATTACAGGCATCTAGGGGTTGTAAGGCGACTTAAAGATTAAGTTTAGTAAAATGTATATCTATATTATAAATCTATCATTTGGATGTAAAATACACTCCTGGAAATGGAAAAAAGAACACATTGACACCGGTGTGTCAGACCCACCATACTTGCTCCGGACACTGCGAGAGGGCTGTACAAGCAATGATCACACGCACGGCACAGCGGACACACCAGGAACCGCGGTGTTGGCCGTCGAATGGCGCTAGCTGCGCAGCATTTGTGCACCGCCGCCGTCAGTGTCAGCCAGTTTGCCGTGGCGTACGGAGCTCCATCGCAGTCTTTAACACTGGTAGCATGCCGCGACAGCGTGGACGTGAACCGTATGTGCAGTTGACGGACTTTGAGCGAGGGCGTATAGTGGGCATGCGGGAGGCCGGGTGGACGTACCGCCGAATTGCTCAACACTTGGGGCGTGAGGTCTCCACAGTACATCGATGTTGTCGCCAGTGGTCGGCGGAAGGTGCACGTGCCCGTCGACCTGGGACCGGACCGCAGCGACGCACGGATGCACGCCAAGACCGTAGGATCCTACGCAGTGCCGTAGGGGACCGCACCGCCACTTCCCAGCAAATTAGGGACACTGTTGCTCCTGGGGTATCGGCGAGGACCATTCGCAACCGTCTCCATGAAGCTGGGCTACGGTCCCGCACACCGTTAGGCCGTCTTCCGCTCACGCCCCAACATCGTGCAGCCTGCCTCCAGTGGTGTCGCGACAGGCGTGAATGGAGGGACGAATGGAGACGTGTCGTCTTCAGCGATGAGAGTCGCTTCTGCCTTGGTGCCAATGATGGTCGTATGCGTGTTTGGCGCCGTGCAGGTGAGCGCCACAATCAGGACTGCATACGACCGAGGCACACAGGGCCAACACCCGGCATCATGGTGTGGGGAGCGATCTCCTACACTGGCCGTACACCACTGGTGATCGTCGAGGGGACACTGAATAGTGCACGGTACATCCAAACCGTCATCGAACCCATCGTTCTACCATTCCTAGACCGGCAAGGCAACTTGCTGTTCCAACAGGACAATGCACGTCCGCATGTATCCCGTGCCACCCAACGTGCTCTAGAAGGTGTAAGTCAACTACCCTGGCCAGCAAGATCTCCGGATCTGTCCCCCATTGAGCATGTTTGGGACTGGATGAAGCGTCGTCTCACGCGGTCTGCACGTCCAGCACGAACGCTGGTCCAACTGAGGCGCCAGGTGGAAATGGCATGGCAAGCCGTTCCACAGGACTACATCCAGCATCTCTACGATCGTCTCCATGGGAGAATAGCAGCCTGCATTGCTGCGAAAGGTGGATATACACTGTACTAGTACCGACATTGTGCATGCTCTGTTGCCTGTGTCTATGTGCCTGTCGTTCTGTCAGTGTGATCATGTGATGTATCTGACCCCAGGAATGTGTCAATAAAATTTCCCCTTCCTGGGACAATGAATTCACGGTGTTCTTATTTCAATTTCCAGGAGTGTAAATTTGAAGATTGGAGCGCTTTCAAATCTTTTGCCTTACGGTGTGCACACAGTGGAGACAAAGAATTCTATGTGCTCTACAGGAAGCCATGGTATGGGCAACACTTGTGGTACTTGTCGTCGAGATCTGTTGTACGTGGAGAAGGATGTGCTTCTCAAAGTTGAGAGCACAGCACACTCTCATAGTACCACAGGAAACCCTCTTACACTGGTGCCCAAAATTAAAGCCACAAACTGCTATTTCCCCGTCCCGTATCTAATTCACGATATAATCATACATACTGTCAACAGATATCGTTACGATCGTGTTCCGCACGGAAGATGGCATTCTGATCAACGGACAACCACACTAATGATGACGTCAGGGCGCCTGTCAAGCAGGATAATATTTGCAGGGTCAGTATACATAGTTCACAGTCCATCAAAATTATTGTTGTTCATCCATGTAGCTGCTACTATTGGGACTGTTGTAGTGTAATAATAAAAGTATCTCCACATTAGTTTTTAGCAGAAGTATATACACTCCTGGAAATTGAAATAAGAACACCGTGAATTCATTGTCCCAGGAAGGGGAAATTTTATTGACACATTCCTGGGGTCAGATACATCACATGATCACACTGACAGAACGACAGGCACATAGACACAGGCAACAGAGCATGCACAATGTCGGTACTAGTACAGTGTATATCCACCTTTCGCAGCAATGCAGGCTGCTATTCTCCCATGGAGACGATCGTAGAGATGCTGGATGTAGTCCTGTGGAACGGCTTGCCATGCCATTTCCACCTGGCGCCTCAGTTGGACCAGCGTTCGTGCTGGACGTGCAGACCGCGTGAGACGACGCTTCATCCAGTCCCAAACATGCTCAATGGGGGACAGATCCGGAGATCTTGCTGGCCAGGGTAGTTGACTTACACCTTCTAGAGCACGTTGGGTGGCACGGGATACATGCGGACGTGCATTGTCCTGTTGGAACAGCAAGTTGCCTTGCCGGTCTAGGAATGGTAGAACGATGGGTTCGATGACGGTTTGGATGTACCGTGCACTATTCAGTGTCCCCTCGACGATCACCAGTGGTGTACGGCCAGTGTAGGAGATCGCTCCCCACACCATGATGCCGGGTGTTGGCCCTGTGTGCCTCGGTCGTATGCAGTCCTGATTGTGGCGCTCACCTGCACGGCGCCAAACACGCATACGACCATCATTGGCACCAAGGCAGAAGCGACTCTCATCGCTGAAGACGACACGTCTCCATTCGTCCCTCCATTCACGCCTGTCGCGACACCACTGGAGGCGGGCTGCACGATGTTGCGGCGTGAGCGGAAGACGGCCTAACGGTGTGCGGGACCGTAGCCCAGCTTCATGGAGACGGTTGCGAATGGTCCTCGCCGATACCCCAGGAGCAACAGTGTCCCTAATTTGCTGGGAAGTGGCGGTGCGGTCCCCTATGGCACTGCGAAGGATCCTACGGTCTTGGCGTGCATCCGTGCGTCGCTGCGGTCCGGTCCCAGGTCGACGGGCACGTGCACCTTCCGCCGACCACTGGCGACAACATCGATGTACTGTGGAGACCTCACGCCCCACGTGTTGAGCAATTCGGCGGTACGTCCACCCGGCCTCCCGCATGCCCGCTATACGCCCTCGCTCAAAGTCCGTCAACTGCACATACGGTTCACGTCCACGCTGTCGCGGCATGCTACCAGTGTTAAAGACTGCGATGGAACTCCGTATGCCACGGCAAACTGGCTGACACTGACGGCGGCGGTGCACAAATGCTGCGCAGCTAGCGCCATTCGACGGCCAACACCGCGGTTCCTGGTGTGTCCGCTGTGCCGTGCGTGTGATCATTGCTTGTACAGCCCTCTCGTAGTGTCCGGAGCAAGTATGGTGGGTCTGACACACCGGTGTCAATGTGTTCTTTTTTCCATTTCCAGGAGTGTATATAAAACTAAATATTTCAACCAGTAAATTTTTGTTTGTCATTATTAAAAATGTATTATGTAAAATAGAATCAAATTGTAATCTCAAGAACTGAATTGTATCACAGTAACTGAATAAAGGAAAAAAATCATTACCATACGTCTTTGTTGTTATTTACAAAAAAAAAAACCGTATCCCAATTGTATACATGAAGAATGTACAGGACGAAAATGACGTTAGTTTTGAACATGAAGGTGAAGTTTAACATGGGAGATAACAAAATATACATAATGGTTGCATGGGATTACGCCTATCGTGCGGCATGAATTGGCTTATGGGAGCAGGAGGCATGTGACCATGTCCACTTCCAAACATATATAGCAATCACCCTTTAACGCAAATCCATGTCAATTTAAAGACAGATGGTTCTCTTTTCCAGGAAAGCATCAAAGACAGTGATCAATTTGTATCTATCAGTATTACCACGATAGACGTACAGCGGAATGTTGTTAAAAACCATGCAGCAACTGTTCTGTAAGATATTTTTTAGCTGACACTGTATGGTTGTTATTGGTAGAGAGTACAGAGAAGCACATTGTAAATACTGTTTGTTAGCGTTTAAAACATGGAAACGGTCTTGCACAGGGTCAAAAACGTGATCCAGTCTGTAGCTGTATATTGCAGCCCCCAAGCTGGTAATGCAATGCTCTTTAGCTAAGGGCGCTATATAAAAATCTAGGAAGTGATTGCTGATGACTTTGGAGTCCCACCTGGGCTTCTGATCAGACATATATAAATTTATTACTCTACATGTGGTCGCCATCCTCATGAAACAATCTATTCCACCTGTCTTATCGCTGTCCACAAAAACGACTATTTCTCCGGTTCCCAGTGCTTCCATGTAACCTTTTTCTCGTTTTCCTTTTGCTGTCAAATACTAGTTCCCATGTGCAAGAATTTTCCTGCACCAAGCACACAGGTAAGTACTCGCTCATTCTCTCTCAATTTCCCCACATTTTGGCGTACTTTCCCTCAATTTTTATATATTTTTCGACAATTTACTGACTTTATGTCACTTCTGCCAATATGATTCTAACAGCACATCTTGCCATGTATTCTAAAATTGCTTGTAAATGTGTACAGTTGTCAAAACCTAGCACAACTGCGCTATTTTTCTCTACGTCCCCATCCCCAGCCATAAGGCATGGTGGATCCACCACAGATTATAGCTGCTGTAGGGCTCGGAGGTTATTTGTAAGAAGAATGACTGCATGTGTATATTACCTATATTTCTTTGATCCCATGACATATCCCTCAGGTCATCCAGCATCTCCTTATGGCGACACAGTTCCATCTCCTCCACCCACTCAGGCATTGCCTCACCCAATCCACCAATTGAAGTCTCTCAAATCACCTACAACAGCAACCTATTGGTTTAATATAAAACAAAAGGTACACACACAGAACTCAAAAAAAAAAAAAAATTGACGAACAAATATATACTTCCACAGTATATGTTATGTGGATGCCATCACAACCTCTGTCCCTCCCTGCACCTGCTCCTCGAAATCATCTACAACAACAGCAAAGAATATGTAGTATATTTTATACATACCACAAATTTTTTGTCTAATAGCAGTATATTACGTATATGCACAGCACTATGAAGAAGAAGATATATACTACTTACAATGCTGCTGCTGTTGCTGTCTTTCAGCAGTCAGGACATCAATTGCCTGCTGGACATATACTGAAATAATAACATGACATGTATTCAATAGTATGAAATTCTTAGTAAAAAAGTTACAGTTGTCCGTTTTGATCCTCAAAATCATGCACAACAGCAAAGACTCGCTGAATACTAAACAACAGCATATTACACACATGAATATATGTATATATGATGTTGTTCCTGCAGATGCTGCCGCTGCAACCTCTTTGCCCACAACTCATCCACGATTTGGTTGATGCATGCTGAAACAACAAGGAAAAAAATTACACCTAAATCTGAACACATGCTAGGACACTTTTTTTAACTTTGAAATCTGAACACCCAAGCCGAAATTTTTTTACGAAAATATTCTTCAAAATCTGGATGCACAGTGATCTGATAATAGGACACTTTTTGTATGAAAATATACACTACGAAATATGACCTCATGCTATGAAATTAAATATGTGCTTATCTTGTAATTTATATTAATGTGACAGTCGTGGGCGTTTGCTGCCAGTGGTGATGCCACAGCTTCTGCTTAAAAACGCTTCATCTTGCAAGCAAACTAACGATTAGTGCACACATGAGCAAGAACGAGGCAATCGAGCTGATTCTGCCACAGAATATAGCATAATCAGGGGGTGGAGGGGGTATTCTTTATATACGTTCACTGATTCAGCATTAGCCAATAGGAATGCAGTATCCTGAGGAGGGATGAAAACCCCGATCTGCATGTCTGCAGTTTGGCTCACGCACAAACAGGAATTAGTCACTTCAGAGACAGCAGAGGTGGTTTCCCAAGTATTAAATATGAAAAGGGCGCTAAATTCTGCTCTGGGATCACTGGACTGTCCAGGTGGTCATGCTTGATGCGCCCCTATGTGGGTGAATTGTGAGCTACTCCTCAATACGAGTTTGGCTGCTTTTGCGAATGTGTGGATTATGGGGAACTCATGGAGGAGTGTGCTTGTGTTCTAAAACGTTGCGGTAAAGGAATTATTTTTCTAGCACAGTGCATTTGCTGAGAGCTGTTAGCGAGTCCGTGTTTTAAGGAGTTTATACGTGTTAAGTGGATTTTTGCGGATTTTGTGGAATGCTTACGTCCTTGTTAGCAATGTTTTTTGTGATATGTTATTCCCCCTGCCTACCTGTAGCACTATAATCAGAGCAGGACATCACGTCCCATGTTTTTTGGCAATGGAAGGCTACTGCTTTCTACGATCTCTTACCTATTGGCACAGCTGTGCAAAGGGTTGCCGTCACCTGACGCATTGTTCGGGGATTAGTGCGAGTTCTGGTCTGTGTGCTGCGTGAGTCAACTCTGTGTGCAGGCCGTTCTCCCATCCTGTGCGTGGGAATACACAAGACAACCAGTGCCACTGCCCCACAGTCAGTGTGAAGATGCAACCAGATTTTTTACAGTGTAATTACATGCGGTTGAGTTTCGTTGACATTGATTATGTGACGGTATTCCTTGTGTGATTGAGAAAAAGCGATCTAATTAATTACTTCTTTTGGACGTGTTTTGCAAGACCTGCATCTTTCAAAACAGCAGAGAATGATGAGCTTTTCCCACCATATAAAAGAGAGATCCAACTCCTGTGAAATGAATTTGATAAATAAACTGAATATACTGTACCATAGAATTGAATTGATTTGAATTTCATGTCATGAGATACTTTCTCTCTAGCACAGACTGAGCCTTTTTTTCCAGTTAATTTCCAAGTGGTGGAGGGGAGGGGGAGTGAGGGAGAGGAGGAGAGGGCTGAGGGATTTTCCAGAGGAGAAGGAGTTAATTAATTGATCGATTTAATTAATTAGTCAAATAATTTAATATCAAAAGTGTGCTTGTATTGGCGAGGGAGATGGGTATAGGGGATGTGGAGGGGGATGGGGAGGGGTAGGGGTGTTCTGCAAAAGAATGGATTATCACCAGGGGGTCATAGATCAACCACAGTGGGTCATATATCAATTAGTCCCTAGTGGAGTCATAAATCTATCAAGTTTGCCCCTGAATGCATGCAACTGGCAGAAACAAAGTGGCGTAGAACCTGTGTTACCCTCCTACTGACACCGACCAGTAAGTGGGAAGAAACTGTTTGCTGTAGTGACTAAGTACATGCTAGACTGTTTGTTCTGAATTGCAACTTCCTCTGTGCCTCTAGTCCATGTGACAAAGATGGAATGAAAACTCATATGCAGGTAATAAAGCTGGCCAATAAATAAAATCAAACATTTACAGAAAGATATCACATTAATAAATTTATTTACTAGAGGTGCACTTAATAACTGTGAAGGATGTAACTTTTAAATGCTTTAAGGTCAGTTTCTGATTTATATACAATGAGAGTAATGTTATTGATAGACACTAACAATATTGTGTACTGATACAGTCAAATAAGTCACTGGTGATTAACAATGCTTAATAGCTTCCTGCTACATCAATGTAATTTCCACATTGCAGTCTTCCATATTAAGGTTGATATGAGTCTGTATATTGACTAAGTGTCAGGCAATCCATGAGTGTGGCTGCTTAAAAAGATGCATTGGCCAATCAGAGTCACTTACAGTGAGCTCATGTTAATTCAGCATCTTCTAGTGGCGTGCATATGTGCCGCCTCCTATCAGAACATCGAATGATGAATGAACGAGCTGACTTGTAGTACACTGGTAGGAGGTTTAAATGTGCTGTCTCTCTCGTAGATACGAGCAGTTCGTGGTTTGTGGTGCACTGGATGTGTTCGATAAATGTTATTGATACTGCAAAATGTACAACTCTTAGTGTGTGATGCCTACTTGCAGAGGCTGGGTCAATAACCTCTCCCCTTGATATGTGCAACATGATGTTTTCAATGGCCTTGAATGCATACATAATCATGCCTGTCCCATTCCCAGTCACTCTCTGCCACACTCCCTTCCTTTGCACCTCCGTCTTCCCCCTCCCTTCAACATCCCCATTGGCAGTAAATTGTGCATATCTATTTGTTTCAAATAATTATGTTCACAGCCATCCACGCCCACACACGCACACGCACACACACACACACACACACACACACACACACACACACACACACACACACACCAATGTTTATGTCAAATACTGTACTGTTCTGTCAGTAAATTTCATCTCACACTAGGTAACGTAAATTTCCTACACCTTAACATTTACTCCAAAATACTGTACTATCTCATCCTATCTCATCATCAGTATATTCCACAGGGAATGGAAAAGAAAAGAAAGAGAAACTAAAAACACTCTAATTGTAAAATTTATTACACTCTAGAGAAAGGCAGATCGCCGGCTGGGGTGGCCGTGCGGTTCTAGTCGCTACAGTCTGGAACCGCGTGACCACTACGGTCGCAGGTTCGAATCCTGCCTCGGGCATGGATGTGTGTGATGTCCTTAGGTTAGTTAGGTTTAAGTAGTTCTAAGTTCTAGGAGACTGATGACCTTAGAAGTTAAGTCCCATAGTGCTCAGAGCCATTTGAACCATTTTTTGAAAGGCAGATCCATACTTGGATGACTGTCCACATTTACATACAACAAACAATATTCAGGGTTTAAATTGTACTAGGTTTTTACACACATTTAATGTTTTATGTTATTTGTTTTTCACACTACAAAAATTTCCTAATATCCTGAAAACCAGTCTGTCATACTGAAACGGAGTCGCTTTTTACGCTAACATACACAATTTAATCACACGAATTTAATACACATTCTGTTTCGTCTTTAGTGTTTTTAGACTATCATCTTTTGTAAACAGAAGGGCTTTACAATTTGAATAAGTATTTGAGATATCCCCATTAGCTAAGAACATTTTTAGAGCTGTTTTTGCCTTACTGAAATAAAAATGACGCAGAATGGCGTTCTGGGGGCAATAACATATCTTTAATGTAATAATATTCCAGTTTGAAACAGAATCACTTCAGCGTAATAGATGCATTCACACTTGAAAAGAAATAAAGTTTTCAGAGTCTGTAAAGCATTCCCTCTGAAGTGCCCGTGTTGTTTTCACACTCACTTCTGAAAAAGCATATAGACTGGAACCAAATCCATTGACTTTGTATGAGAGAACTAAACACACTTGCGAAGTGAACTTTAATTTTTCTTACAATTCCGCTGAGTGATACCTAGTGAATAGGAATTCACAATTTCATCTACATGGTTCTCTACTAGGCCCAAACGTTACTTCATAACACTGTTTTCGAAATCAATTATGCCCATTTTGTTCACTTTTCCACGATATTTCAGGCACAGCGTTGTGCTTTTGAGAAAGTCAAGTTCATCTTTGGTGATGACTGAGAATCTTGATGGCAGATATATCTTACAGTTCTCCAAATACACCAGAAATGTCACTTCAAATTTGGTGTTGATTCATCTCGTGCATAAGGTTGAGTACCACGCGTCCTTTCCCAATTCTGACGGTCTTTCAGTGCACATTGCGCTTAAATCATCACCCAGATCACATGGAAACAGAAGAATCCCTGTGTTCTTCCATTATAATAAGTAATTGGTAAGTAAAATACAAATTTTATTAGTAGCAGTAGTGCATATTGCACTTATATTTCTCCTGATTCTGTGATGCATGTACAAACAGCAGCAGCAGCAGCAACACCAGTACTTACATTCTACTAGCAACTGTTTCGTATTTATACATGATATCCTGTTGAGCCAGCAATTGCGGACAAGTTCCGACAAGCAAAAGTACTTAGTAATTGAATTCTTGTGCTTTTCTCAGACAAGGTCAGACTCGCAAATGTATAGCCTGCAAGTTCACGTTTGTCAGCGCATTAATCTCATATTTCACTCACTCAACAAAGTCCAGACTAGTTGGAGCATACAAAACGTTTTGTCCACGATGCTCCCACCTAGCCGACATGTGCTTCTTACGTGTCATATTAAGCCAAGCCGAGAGTCAAATAAAATGTCGTAAAAACCCTAGAGACATCATACATTATTTTGTCACGTCTGGAAAACTGTGTAAGAGAATTTGTTACGCACCGGGCCCACAGTGTGTTTACATGCAGCACGAACACAGAATTTTTTTCTCACATAACGCATTTGTGGGATGTTAAACTTGCTATGTAAAAGGAGAAGCAAAATTCTCGCAGAATAAAGTTTTCAGTCCTGCGTTAGCGCACCAATTTTTGGTGGAGCAGCCTTAAATACAGACACTATGTATGTGTTTCGACTGAAAAATGATATCTTTTCGACAGTAGATATATGAAAGCGTTCTTGAGGAAAATGTGAGGTGTAGAAAAACAGCTACGATTTGCTAATTCTTGATAATTAGCTAGATACTTTGAAAGAACAGCGGCATCTCAGAGAATTTATTCGGAATTTTCAGAATCAACTGGAATTTTTGTGGTCTAGGGGCTAATCATCATGCAACGTACATGAAGGAAGCTACTTATTGTCTGAAACCGTATATGTTCTGTGATGAGTTACCACAAGCACGTAATACAATTTTTGATATTTGTATTTCTCTCATTTTTGGGCAAAGTTATATATTTTTCCGGGCAACTTGATACATTTTCTCTTGTTTAAGCACAGTTTCGCCCACCTCCATCTTAATTTTTCAAGTTATCCGCCATCTTGATGAAGTCACTCATTCATTGTTACTGACTTCATTTGACATCAGAGCAAAAATGCCCTTATCGAGACCTCTAGGTCCGAAACAAGGGCTAAGTGATGTGCTGAGCGCCGAACGCTGAATGCCTATTTCATAATACATAACGCATAATGCCGAATGCCTAACGCAAAACTCCGAACGCCTAAAGTATAATGTCGAATGCGTAACTCATAACGCTTCACAAATAATACCTACGCTTAACGCCAAACATCTAATGCATAGCGCCTACATCCACTATAGTTCCAAAATTATGGAGAAAACACCACAGATCATATTTTTCATGTACAATATTTTGTAAATATAATTTCCAAAAGTCTTGCTAACTTCTTTACAATAATTACCCGATTGTCTGTGCAGACTGTTCGGTGTTGTCTGCAGGATGATCGAAAAGAGCACTTCGAATTGATGCAAAAATTGGGACATTGCAACATTGTGTCTGCTATTATCAGCTAATGATGTCAGAGATAAGCGAGATAGGAAATTAGTAGTACATTTTGTAATTAGTACTGATGACTTCAGTAAACAATAAACAACAACTGTTTCACCGTTTAAATGTTTACCTTCCACCGTTAACAGTTTACCGTCCACCATGTACTGTTCGCCATTTACCTTTTATAGTTCACCATTTTGAAATTTGTGTGTGTGTATGTGTGTGTGTGTGTGTGTGGGAATATCACAGGAGGTACTAGATTTAATGGATGAATCGAGAAAATATAAAAATAGATTAAATTACGCTGGCGCAAGGAATGCAAACGTCTAAAAAGTGAGATTAATTAGAAATGCAAAATGGCTAAGGAGGAATGGTTAGACGACTAATTTAAGTTTACAGAAAAATTTTTAACTGTGGGAAAGACAAATACTACCTATAGGAAAATTAAAGAGACGTTTATGGACAAAAAAAGCAGCTCGTTTATGGAAAAGTAAACCAGCAGCATGAATATTAAGATCTCAAATGAAAAACCAGTCTTAAGGAAAGAAGGCAAAAGTGAAAGGTTGAAGGAGTATATACACGGTGCGCCACGTAAGACGTAGCACCCTTTTCATTTTGTGAACGGCTCCACGTATCGAAACGAGGTTTTCGGCAAATGATAGTGCGCTAACAGGCATGTAATTTGGTATGTGATACAACGTCTTAACTCTTGTATCGATAGACATATTGAAACAAGTATGATTTTTTAAACAGAATGGTATAAAACTTCCTGGCAGATTAAAACTATGTGCCGGACCGAGAGTCGAACTCGGGACATTTGCCTTTCGCGGGAAAGTGCTCTACCATCTGAGCTACCCAAGCACGACTCAGGCCCCGTCCTCACAGTTTCACTTCTGCCAGTACCTCGCCTCCTACCTTCCAAACTTTACAGAAGCTCTCCTGCGAACCTTGCAGAACTAGCACTCCTGAAAGAAAGGACGATGTACTGGCAGAAGTGAAACTGCTGGAGGAGGGGGTGTGAGTCGTGCTTGGGTTACACAGATGGTGGAGCACTTGCCCGCGAAAGGCAAAGGTCCCGAGTTCAAGTCTCGGTCCGGTACACAGTTTTAATCTACCAGGAAGTTTCATATCAGCGCACACTCCACTGCAGAGTGAAAATCTCATTCTAGAATGGTATACTTTTTAACGGCAACGGAAAGCGTTTGAAAAGACGAGTTCAATTATATAATGTTGAGACAAACTCTTCGCAGAATAGTCCGAGAAATGTGTTAAAACAGGAAAGCATTGTGGCTATTCAGCTATTGCGACGTAAATACTGCAAGAAGAGCACTCATGCGAGGCTCTGCCATGAAATGCAGCAAGACAGCCCTGCGCTACTAAGATAAAACCTTATATCCTGTACGACGTAGATGCAGGGTCAGCTATGATTTTTGTACATGAAACTACGGAATATGCCAGCTGCTGGTGCATCAGATGGGGCTTAGGTAGGCTACACTGGTGCCCAAAATTAAAGCAACAAAGCGCTGTTTCCCCGTCCTGTGTCTCGTTCACGATATGATTATACAAACTGCCGACAGATGTCAGTACGACCGTGGTCTGCTCGAAAGATAGCATTCTGGTCAACAAACAACAACGCTGATGATGACGTCAGGGCACTTATCAAACAGGGTAGTTTTTGCCAGGTATTCTATATCCACAGTCGCTATGTACATAGTCACAGACAGTGCAGTATGGCACAGAGAAGACGCCTGCGACACTTTCTGGAGGTCCATAGGAAGACTGGGAGCAGGACAGTCGCAAACTGATATGGCACGATGGCATAATGTGAGTCGTTTGGTTGTATCTCGGATGTGGCGACAGTTTATAGAGACTGAAACTGTATCCCGAAGGCCGGCCGCGGTGGTCTCGCGGTTCTAGGCGGGCAGTCCGGAACCGTACGACTGCTACGGTCGCAGGTTCGAATCCTGCCTCGGGCATGGATGTGTGTGATGTCCTTAGGTTAGTTAGATTTAAGTAGTTCTAAGTTCTAGGGGACTGATAACCACAGCAGTTGAGTCCCATAGTGCTCAGAGCCATTTGAACCATTTGTATCCCGAAGACAAGGGTAGCGCCAACCACTTGTGACATCAGCAGGAGACGTCCGTTATTTTACTGTAAGAGCATGATGGTACCGCTGTAGATCTGCACAGCAACTGACATCTGACCTCACAGCATTCACTTCACGTACTGTATCGAGGCAAACGGTGTACAGAAAGCTCCAACAGAGTGGCCTTTATTGTCAGATACCTGCTGTACATGTACATATGATGATCCTGCACAGAAGGGAATGTCTAGAGTGGAGTCGTCAACATGGCATCTGGACGGTCGAACAGTGGGACAATGTTCATTTCATAGATCAGTCCCGATTTGGACTGGGGAGTGACTATCAATGGTTCACATCTGGAGGGGACGTGGAACATGATTTAGGGGCCAAAACATTGTGGAAAGAGACTGATATCAAGGAGGATCCCTAATGCTGAGGGCAGAGATTATATTGACTACTCGAACACCTCTTCATGAAATTGTATGCTTGAATCGGCAAGGTTTAACTGTTGTCAGATATAGTGTCAAGATCTTGGAATCTCATGTGCACTTGTTGCGAGTTGCTGTGGGCCCAGGCTTTGTATTGAAGGATGATAATACTCGACCTCATAGAGCATGTGTGGTTGAAGTTTTCTTGGAAATAGAAGATACTCCACGCATGGCGTGGCCTGCTCGGTCTCCCGATTTGAATCCCATAGAGCGTGCCTGGGATGCACTAGGGAGACGGGTTGCATCACGTCAATATCAGTCAACCACTCTCCAGGACATGTGAGAAGCTCTGCCGGAAGAATGGGTGTTATTGCATCAACATGAGACTGATAACATCATTCAGAGCATCACCGTTGTTTTCAAGCCTGTATTGCTGCCAAAGGTGATCAGACCCTATACTGAGCACATTAACCAGTTGTTGGAACCAGTGGGTAAATCCGTTAAGTTGGAAAATACGAAGAACATTTTCGTCTAGCGTTATATATGTTGCAGTTGATTACGTTCTCTATTCTTTACGTAGTTTCTCCTTCACAACCAATTGTTCATACTATTTTGTGGCAAAATAAATGCAACCTCGCAAAATTTCCGTTTGTTGCTTTAATTTTGGGTACCAGTGTATTTGAAATATGTGTGCGATTCCAAACTATTGTGGAAACAACTACAGTTTCGTCAGGCATTTTATATTTAAATCTTCCCCGTTACGTGTCGAGTCCGAAACAGAAACTTCTGTCATTCATATTCCATAATGATGAACAGCCCTACTCAAGGTAAACAGGAAACTACTGCATAAACTCTGCAAACTTATCAGCTTAAAAAAAAAAGAAATAATACCTGACCTGTCTTCGCTGGAGACGTCTGAATGCTTCTTAAAGTAAACTACGCGCTGTCGGTCAAATGCGTCAATATATACTATTCGAAGTTTTAATTAGATGGAATACACTTTAAATAAACTAAACAGTTTATTCAGAATGCCTGATGACATGCCAACCACAAAATAAATTAAGACACAAAGGAATTACAGAGATTGGCTGTGAGCGAGTATTGATTGAAATCAGTGGGGAAAGCTGAAAATTTGTACCGGCTCGGGATTCGAACCCGAGTCTCCTGCATAATAGGCAAATGCTCTGACGACTTTTTTTAGTGTGATTTTGATGTCCCAGCGGTCTACTCAGATTTTCTTTCTTTTTTTCTTCTGCTTGATTCTTTAAATTTTTCTTCTTTAAATTTAGCCAAAACATGTAATTTCCTTTCGAAACCAAAACTCCTTTCTTCCTAAGGGTATGTTATTATTTAATTCGTAGCATATTAGAAGAATTAAAATTATGTTGTGACTGTATTCGAAATAAAGGAACTAAGCTGTACTTCTACATAAACTCGAAACGTTCTCTGAAAAGTTTTTGTCCGATGTTTCCTTTTTAAACATCCTTGTTTTCAGATGGAATGTATAAATGGGTGAAATTTTTCCTTTTTCCAGTTGATTATGACAATTTTGTCCCTTTCTTGTTGCAAGTATAGTCTGAATTAAGTGACAGATTCACCTTCATCGTTGATGACGTGGTTTACGTAGGAATATATAAGCCAAGTGATTATTCTCGTCTTTGAAGCCTGGATCGTTTTGCAATCCGTGTACATTATCTTCCTGGTGTTTATTTCAGCCGTTGTTGTCGTTAATAGCATTGCACACTGCCATTTAATCCACTCCCATAAGCCCACTGTTTGGTGCAGCGCTGTGTCAGTCAGGCCTCCATGATCGCAGTAAGGGTTTCCCGTGACTCTCAGGTGGTGTCAACGTGATGCTCTCGGAAACAGATAGTTTAAGAATATGTAAGCGGCCGAACGCAGCGTCGAACGTATAGTCACATCCGAAAAGTTAAACCTCACTAGCTTCTAGTTACGATCCTTGCGTTTTATTTGGCTGACTGGTGTGTGGACTGTTCCTTTCTGTAGTTCTCACATAATGTTTTTCGAAGTGAAGTTCTTTTCATTTCGTCGTTTTCCTAGAATTACAGTTGCGATTTTAAGAGTGTGATTAAGATACGTGGGTGACCGTCATTGAGTTCGTGGTAAATCTCCATGCGGCCTTCAATAAATCTCAACGACTTGCTGGTTGTTTCAAGGATTTTATAAGATTTTTTACTATGAGGGCTTGCATTTTTTCTCACTATCTGTTAAATCTAATCCACATACATTTGACGGTTTTGTTAACTGGTGTCTGACTATACGGAGTAGCATCCCTTTCCAGATGAACCATCCTATATACTTCTTTATTTGAGCAATATGTTGTCTCTACAGGGGTATCATTTGAGCTGTATACTACATTTTTGAAAGAGTTAGCGTATTGACATATTTTACCCTTTGAATAAGATTTAAGTTCCTAGTGCTGTTCTCTGTTAAGGCGCCTCTTGCTTTCTCCACCACCGATTTCCGATTATTCACAACCAATTCGTTCACGTCCCTCTTCAGTTTAACACCGAGCGCTTCCATTCCGTCACATGCCGTGAAGGGATGTGGCCTGAGCTGTGAAGTTTTGTTCAGCCATAGGAGCCGGGTTTTGTTATCCTTTATTGTTGTTCCTGATGCTTCCTTACAAGAGTCCATTATTATTTCTAATATCTTCCCAGTATCTCGATGCTGCGCGAGTATAGTTCCTCGGCCTAAGTGATAACGAAGAACCTTTGTGCACCCACATTTATTACAGAGATTTGGTTGGTGACTGGGCGGATCACTGGTTCCAAGGACATAATAAAAAGAATATCATGGATGACGGGCATCCCTGCCGGACTGAACGCTGTTCTGAGGATTCTCCCCTGAGTGGCTGTTTGTTTGTATTTTGGAGACTACTGGATTCCTGTCCGGTAGCAGCAGATTTGTTGTGGCCTGTGGGAAGTCATAGTGTTGGAATAAGGTATTTTCTACGTCAACGTTCAACAATACTATTGTTCAGGTTTGGTACATCCATGAGAAGAACGTCGTGTCTCCCAAAGAGCAAAGTCCATCAATGATCTTCCATACGTTTTTGTCACGCCGGATTATCTCTAGCAGAGTCTATTTTAGTCTAGCGGCTATTACGTATGCCGTTATATTTGAGTCGGCACATGACAAAGTTATTGACCCATAATCGGTTATTCTTCTTGGTTTCGAAGTTTTTGGTACAAAGAATATAATTCATTGTTCATTTTCTAAACATATTTGACTTCCTGTTTTCTGTTTCATGAGCTCTGTGAATTCCGCTTTGATAACTAATTAGAAGAATTTGTAAAATTCATATGGCATGACGTCAATGCCCGGACTCATATTTCGTGGTAAGTGCTCCATAATATCTTCAATTTCTTCTTCTGGTATGGGCTCTATCAACATATGACGTTTTCGTTTGGTGAGGGAAGTCGTTCAGTGTTGTAGTAAACTTGCCGTCTTGCTAGGGTCTGATGGTTGTTCTACCAACATCTTTCATATTAGCGGTGTCGTTCCCGTCGGAAGACGTCAGTTTTCCGATAGGCCACTATCTGCACAATTTCCGTTCTCTGTTGAGGTGGTAGATGTTCCACTGTTCGTCTGGAATGTATCCCTCATCTTTAGAAATGATTATTTTGCCTTCGAGCTCTTTTTCCTGTAATTCTAGGCTCTTCTTCTTGAATTTCTTCAATTTGCGAGATCGATCTTCTCCCTTATCCACTTTTCTTGGAGTTCTCGAACAATCACATAGTAATTTGTGGGTGTCCATCTTATTGCCTGGATGAGGGACTTCAGCTGATGATATATATATGAGAAAACTACCACCACAGCTGTATCTTGAGAATGTCTTTATTCTGTCACACGACTAATTTCGGCGGCATATTACCGCTATCCTCAGGCTCCACCATTCTCAAAAAGAGTATTTAGTATCCTTGACGCATTTACTGTGGGACCCTTGTTACTAGCATACGTGGGCCAGCTTTCATCAGGATCCTATAGCCGACACAGTATTGTTTCCATTGCCAGCCAGGACTGGCATACGAAACAACACGATGTCGAGTAAAACCTCCTGATGGACTGGCATTGAAAACTACACTATGTTGAGTATAGGCTCCTGATGAAAGCTAAACCCACTTGTGCTAGTAACAAGGATCCCACGGTAAATGCGCCACGGAAATAAAATATTCTTTTGGCAATGGTGGGGCCTGAGGTCTCAAGATACAGCTATGGTGGTACATTTTTCTCATATAATCACATAATAGAATTCGATGCTTTTCCTTCTAGTGTTCTTTACGAATTCCAGGTTTCACCAGCTTATGCCACCATTCAGAAACCCTGCTAAAGAACCACTTCCGATGAACCCATGTTCAATAACATTCGCAGAATTCTGTTTTAGCCCACTCAACGTTTAGTAGGTTGCAGTTTAACTTCCAGTATCCCTTTGGACCGAAGTAAGCCTTTTACTTTAACGACAACTGATGGTCGAGAAGCTGACGGGGATTATTTCATAGTCTTGTACATCTATTACTGTTGTGGTATAAAATGTGTCAAATCTTGAGGCTAACAATTTAGATATGTACGTACACTATGTGATCAAAAGTATCGGGACACCTGGCTGAAAATGACTTACAAGTTTGTGGCGCCCTCCATCGGTAACGCTGGAATTCAATATGGTGTTGGCCCACTCTTAGCCTTGATGACAGCTTCCACACTCGCGCGCATACGTTCAACCAGGTGCTGGAAGGTTTATTGGGGAATGGCAGCCCATTCTTCATGGAGTGCTGCACTCAGGAGAGGTACCGATGTCGGTCGGTGAGGCCTGGCACGAAGTCGGCGTTCCAAAGCATCCCAAAGGTGTTCTATCGGATTCAGGTCAGGACTCTGTGCAGGACAGTCCATTACAGGGATGTTATTGTCGTGTAACCACTCCGCCACAGGCCGCGCATTATGAACAGGTGATCTATCGTGTTGAAAGATGCAATCGCCATCCCCGTATTGCTCTTCAACAGTGGGAAGCAAGAAGGTGCTTAAAACATCAATGTAGGCCTGTGCTATGATAGTGCCACGCAGAACAACAAGGGGTGTAAGCCGCCTCCATGAAAAACACGACCACACCATAACACCACCACCTTTGAATTTTACTGTTGGTACTACACACGCTGGCAGATGACGCTCACCGGGTATTCGCCATACCCAAACCCTGTCATCCGATCGCCACATTGTGTACTGTGGTTTGTCACTCGACACAACGTTTTTCCACTGTTCAGTCGTCCAGTGTTTACGCTCCTTACACCAAGCGAGACGTCGTTTGACATTTATCGGCGTGATGTGTGGATTATGAGCAGCCACTCGACCATGAAATTCAAGTTTTCTCAGCTCCCGCCTAACTGTGATAGTAATTGCAGTGGATCATGATGGAGTTTGGAATTCCAGTGTGATGGTCTGGATAGATGTCTGCGTATTACACATTAGGACCCTCTTCAACTGCCGGAAGTCTCTGTCAGTCAAGAGACGAGGTCGGCATTTACGCTTTTGTGCTGCACGTGTCCCTTCGCGTTTCCACTTCACTATCACATCTGAAACAGTCGACCGAGGGATATTTAGGACTGTGGAAATCTCGCGTACAGACGTACGACACAAGTGACACCCAATCACCTGACCACGTTCAAAGTCAGCGCCCCATTCTGCTCTCTCACGATGTCTAATGGCTGCTGAGGTCGCTTATATGGAGTATCTGGCAGTAGGCGGGAGCACAAAGCACTTAATATGAAAAACGTGTATTTTTGGGGGTGTCCGGATACTTTTGATCACACAGCGTATAATGAAAGAGCGTTATGGCTAGTCGATCCATGACGTCTATCCGTTTTAGTCCTTCAATCATGTTATTTAAGGGTCCGCAAATTGATGTTGATCCTGTTGTGTCTGCCAATTTTATAATACAATTAAGATCTCCGCTCATTATTATATCACCATTTGTTTGTCTCACAAAGTACGGAATAGTTTCACTAAAAAAAAATTCTCCACTGATTCTGTTTTTTGTTACTGATGGGGTAAAAAGGTTTAATATTGTTATTTCATTCAGTTTGGCATTGATAACGCGACCGTCCAGCTGCTTTTCTAAGTTCTCTGATTCCAGTTCGCCTCTGGTTAAAAGGCAGCAATCATTACTGCTAGAGCCGACATTGTTGAACATACAGTATTGTTGTTGTAGTTTCATCTCTTGGCAAGCTACTTCCTGAAGCAGGACAATGTCCACGTCACAGGTTTTTTAAGAAATTAACCAGAATCCTCGTCCTTTTTTCACTCGTTATTCCACAGATACTTAGTTTGATTAGAGTAAACGCCCTCCGATTCTCAAATGCAAGCTATTTGTCAGTTTTCATATCCATTGATATTCACCTGCTTAATTGATTTGTCCGGATTCATTACCAAGAGGTTCACTTTCCATTTCTCCTTTCTGGTCGTCTTGGTTGGTGTTCTCTTTCCGCACCTTTCTTATTTTTCCGACGTGCTTCATTTAGAATTGGTTTGGCTTTTACTCTCGGCACCATCTCAACTACTTGAGATTTTATAATCTTATGGTGCTAATACTTCTCTCTGCAGCCTTAACTGTGTGCTTTGCAGATCGTGTGATGACACTGAAAGCTGTTTCCGCACGATCTTCGCCTTTACTTTCGCGTTTACATGCTTCAGTCATTGCTGTTGTGGTTTCACTCAGCTGTTCTTGTGTTGTTTCCTGGCGTGTTGTTTCCTTCAGTAGTTGGTGTTTACTTTTTCTGCTGTGGACGGCTCAAGGGGCTCACCACGTGTCGCTGTCTGAACTGAAGAATACCTGTGTCCACGTGAGTTTCCATCCCAATCTCGGGTCCACCCTGTATTACTGTAATTTTATCGGGCTTCTGTTTCCTTGGTATCTATGCCGATTTCTCTTCAGGGTCTTCTTCGCAGCTCGTATTGCCCTTTTTTAATGGCCATTTCTTGTTCCTTCGACGAGAAAAAAAGGAACTTTTATTTTCCATGTCTGTTTCGTTTTATCGCTCTTGAATTGAAATATCATCGACTCTGTAGCTATTTTCCTGATCAGCGGGTGCTGACTGGTCTTTATCGGTTTCATCCTATTCATCGTTGTCTGATTTCTTGTGTACTTCATTTGTGGCTGGTCTCTTGTTCAAGGATGGGAACTCCTCTTCAACTAAACTATGGAATTGTTCAGTGAATTCCATGTGAGTACCCTCGGTGGTGCCCATTGCAATACTTGAAGAAATCAGTTCTTGTGCTTTCAATCTTGTCTACTGTTGCAGATTAGTTCGTGGAATAAATACGCGCCGTGAGCAGTTTTCTCGAAGATATCCCGGTGTATCCCACTCTTGACATCTGGGAGTTTGCCCAACATATGTTATGCTTACAGGAAATGTATTCGCAGTTGCAAGTATGGACAGTCATCAGCGGTATAATGAAAAGATGGGAATGAAAATTTGTGCCGGATCGGGACTCTAACCTGAATTTCCCGCTTATCGCGAGCGGTGACCTTACCATTGGGCTGTCCGTGCACGACTCACGGCCAGACACAAACTTCCATACCTCGTCAAACATTTTACAACCTGTACTCGTAGAGCCATTATGTATGTTCCCATACAGGGGAGACATTTTACTTGAGAGTTTCTCGTCCGATGTTGACGGATAAATATAATACCATAGTGCCTGTGTTATTCCGAATTTCGATGCAATGGTCCTTCGCACATGCATGGGATATCGAACGTAAGAAACATTCATACAGATCTAATCCCACTGCAGCAATGAATCTAGTAGACAACTTTTGGAATTAGATAATTCGATGCTTTTTACCTGTCTGTAATTAAAAAATACCTGTATCAAGTCCTTGTTGTCTAGCTCTAGGTGAAGATTTAGCACCCGTATAGTTTCAGCGGTAATGACAGAATCATCACGATGACGAAATTCAAATTTGCTCTGGGTTTTCAGTTATATACCATCTAACATAGCAGAACTACGCAATTTAAGAAAAAAACAGTATTTCTCATTGCTCATTGGAATGGAATTTCCAAAGTTGTAGGTTGCACATGTCCTGTATTCTTGTCAAAGGCGAACCTCAAAAAAGTTTCTCATGATCGAATTCATGAACATTATTTACAGGTACGAAGCGGAACATCTTCTTCACAAACAGTACACAAAGACGATGAACAAGAAATAGCACTACTTACAAGTTCGTTAGCGTCGCAAGGAATGCAATAAACGCGTACCGTAACACTCGTTTACATAACCAGTCGGCTATAACACGGGGAACCGCAACGCATGTCCACACAGGCTGAGCACTCGGCCTCGACTACTCCGTGAGCTACGACGGCTGGTACGGTAGTGCTCCACTACGCTATTCGGACATAGTGCTCATGTCCGAAAGAACAGACACAACATATAAAAACAAAATAAATATTTCTCTTAGCGAAACGTAGTTTTACGCTTTACTTGGGCGGCCGAAGTGGCCGAGCCGTTCTAGGCGCTAAAGTCTGGAACCGCGCGACCGCTACGGTCGCAGGTTCGAATCCTGCCTCGGGCATGGATGTGTGTGATGTCCTTAGGTTAGTTAGGTTTAAGTAGTTCTAAGTTCTAGGGGACTGATGACCTCGGCAGTTAAGTACCATAGTGCTCAGAGCCTTTTTTTTATTTTTTTTTTTTTACGCTTTACTTAAACATGTGCTCATCATGTTACTTACCATGGACTGCAAGGCACATTTGAAATCGCTGTTGGAGAGAGAGATGACAGAGGAAAGTATATTGGATGATATGCTGTTGTATACTGTGACGATTCGACGGCGCATATCTTCTGTCGTAATGGGGGCTTCTGATAGGCTATATCCGCTAGTGCTCGCCACAGAAAGAAACAAAGAGGAGTCAAATCAAGAGATCTGGCCAGCTACTGTCCTGCAGCATTCCGTCCTATCCAACGGTCGGGAAGCTTTTCGTTTAGTATTTACGTTGCGACATGCGAAGAGTGAGCTGGGCATACATCGTGTAGGAACTGTCGCTTATGCAGTAATGCCTCTTCTACCATAACACATAGAATGTTCGTAATGAAGTGTGCATTTGTGTTTAACATCCCTGGGGCATAGTAGGATCCAACAATAAAATTTCCTATTACGCCGGACCATAGGTTCACGCTTTACGCTCGTTCTTGTTGTATCTGACGAAGCCAATACGGATTTTCTGCTGCCAGGAGTGCATGTTACGTAAATTTGAATTACCGTGGTTCGTAAACGTTATTTCATAGGTAATGAGCTCGCGTTGGGAATATGTAGTGACATCTCCCAAGCGATGCAGAGCAAACAAACCAAATTCTGTATGACTTGCGAAATCACGTCCTCCGAGTGCCTGATGTAGTGCCAGATGATAAGGATGGAATTTATGTCAATGCTAGATGCGAATGGCTCTCCTCTAGCAGCTCCCGCATTACTTGGCAATAATTCTCGTGTCACCATTCACCGTATAAAAGTAGCATGCTTAACTTCTCCTGATTGGTGTACATGTTAGCATAAAAGGTATGTTGAAGCCCAAATGGCCTACCAACAGACGATACAATTCCTGCAAGTTCTGCAGTGCAGAAGGCTTGATACAACGATGTAGCTTGGCATGAACGTGTTTACAATGCAATAGTCGATTCCGGCTGATTTGACATTCAATTTCAGAATATTTCTCGGACTCTTTCGCGAAGAGGTTCAACCTCAGAATCAACGAGCATTACATCACTATACTCGTCTTTTCAAGCCCTTTCGGATCCTGTTAAAAAAGCACGTCATTTTATATAAAAATTATACTTGCTTCAATATCTCGATCGATACAATAATTAAGACTTTATTACACGCCAAAGTACATGCCCTTTAGCTTACTATCATTTTTTGAAAGTCTCGTTTCGATATCTGTAACCGTTCACGAAATAAAAGGGGTGTTATGTCTTACGCGGCTCACCCTGTAGAAGGGCTATACGAGGGAAATGTATTTTAAGGGAACGTTATAGAAAGAGGAGATAACATAAGTGAAGAAGAGATGGGAGATAAGATACTGCGTGAAGAAGTTGACAGAGCACTGAAATACCTCATTCGAAACAAGGCTCCGGGAGTAGATAAAATTCCGTTAGAACTACTGATAGCCTTGGGAGAGCTAGTCATGACAAAACTCTTCCATCTGGTGAGCAAGATGTATGGGACAGACGAAATACCCTCAGACTTCAAGAAGAATATAATAATTCCAATTTCAAAGAAATCATGCGTTGACAGGTGGTGATACTTGATTATCACTTTAATAAGCTAAAATTCCAAAACACTGACATGTATTACTTACGGTAAAACGGAAAAATTGGTAGAAGCCGACCTCGGGGAAGATCAGTTTGGGTTCCGGAGAAATTTTGGAACACTCGAGGCCATACTGACCATACGAATTATTTTAGAAGATAGTCAAGGAAACGCAAACCAACTATTATAGGTTTTGTAGAGTTGGAGAAACCTTTCGGCAATGTCGACTAAAATAAACAACTTGAAAGTCTGAATTCGGGTATAAAACAGGGAGCGAAAGACTGTATACAACTAGTACAGAAAACGGAGACAGTTATAAGATTCGAAATGCATGGAAGGAAGGTGATGGTTCAGAAGGGAGTGAGACAGGGTTGTAGCATATCCCCGATTTTAGTCAGCTTGTAAATGGAGCATCCAGTGAAGGAAGCGAAACAAAATTCTGCAGAAACGGAAAAGGGTTCGGAATATTTGGAAATTTGTGGTAAGTTCCTATGGGACCAAACTGCTGAGGTCATCGGTCGCTAGGCTTACACACTACTTCATATAACTTAAACTAACTTACGCTAAGGATAACACACACACCCATACCCGAGGGAGGACTCGAGCCTCCGATATGGGGATCCGCGCGAACCGTGGCAAGACGCCGAGACCGCATGGCTACCCCGCGCGGCAAAAGGGGTTTGGAAGAGCAAATGAACAGAATGCACAGTGTCTTGAAAAGAGGACAAAAAATGAACCTTAACAGAAGCAAAATAATGGTAATGTAGTAGAGCTAAATCAGACGATGCTGGTGGAATTAGATAAGGAAACGAGACACAAAGTGGTAGATGAGTTTTGCCATATGAGCAGTAAAATATCTGATGAGGACCAAAGCAGAGATGATACAAAATATACACTGTCAATGGAAAGAAAGGCGTTTTGAAGAAGAGAAAGTTGTAATCTTCGGCTATAAATTTAAGTTTTCGGAGATGTTTTCTGAAGATGAAAATTTATGTTGAAGTCAAACGTGGATGATAGACAGTTGAGACAAGAAGAGAATAGAAGCTTTCGAAATGTGGTGTTACAGGGGACTGCTGAAGATTAGATATGTAGATCCCGTAATCAATGAGAAGATACTGATCAGAATTCGCGAGAAAAAAATGAGTGGTGTATGTTGACTGAAGGAAAGGATCGGTCGATAGCACACATTCTGAGACATCAAGGAATCACTGATTTAGGAGGAAAATGTGGGGATAATTGTAGAGTAAAATCAAGAGATGAATACAGTAAGCAGATTCAAAAGGATGTAGGTTGCAGAAGTTATTGGGAGATGGGGAGGCTTGCACATTTTAAATTAGTGTGGAGAGCTACAACAAACCAGTCTTTGGACTGAAGACCACAAAACAAAGTGTGTGCGCGTATGTGTGTGTGTGTGTGTGTGTGTGTGTGTGTGTGTGTGATTGGCTGAAACGAATATACGAGGGCAGTTCAATAAGTAATGCAACACATTTTTTTTCTCGGCCAACTTTGGTTGAAAAAACCGGAAATTTCTTGTGGAATATTTTCAAACATTCCCGCTTCGTCTCGAATAGTTTCATTGACTTCCGGCAGGTGGAAGCGCTGTACGGAGCTGTTAAAATGGCGTCTGTAACGGATGTGCGTTGCAAACAACGGGCAGTGATCGAGTTTCTTTTGGCGGAAAACCAAGGCATCTCAGATATTCATAGGCGCTTGCAGAATGTCTACGGTGATCTGGCAGTGGACAAAAGCACGGTGAGTCGTTGGGCAAAGCGTGTGTCATCATAGCCGCAAGGTCAAGCAAGACTGTCTGATCTCCCACGTGCGGGCCGGCCGTGCACATCTGTGACTCCTGCAATGGCGGAGCGTGCGAACACACTCGTTCGAGATGATCGACGGATCACCATCAAACAACTCAGTGCTCAACTTGACATCTCTGTTGGTAGTGCTGTCACAATTGTTCACCAGTTGGGATATGCAAAGGTTTGTTCCCGCTGGGTCCCTCGTTGTCTAACCGAACACCATAAAGAGCAAAGGAGAACCATCTGTGCGGAATTGCTTGCTCGTCATGTGGCTGAGGGTGACAATTTCTTGTCAAAGATTGTTACAGGCGATGAAACATGGGTTCATCACTTCGAACCTGAAACAAAACGGCAATCAATGAAGTGGCGCCACACCCACTCCCCTACCAAGAAAAAGTTTAAAGCCATACCCTCAGCCGGTAAAGTCATGGTTACAGTCTTCTGGGACGCTGAAGGGGTTATTCTGTTCGATGTCCTTCCCCATGGTCAAATGATCAACTCTGAAGTGTATTGCGCTACTCTTCAGAAATTGGAGAAACGACTTCAGCGTGTTCGTAGGCACAAAAATCTGAACGAACTTCTCCTTCTTCATGACAACGCAAGACCTCACACAAGTCTTCGCACCCGAGAGGAGCTCACAAAACTTCAGTGGACTGTTCTTCCTCATGCACCCTACAGTCCCGATCTCGCACCGTCGGATTTCCATATGTTTGGCCCAATGAAGGACGCAATCCGTGGGAGGCACTACGCGGATGATGAAGAAGTTATTGATGCAATACGACGTTGGCTCCGACATCGACCAGTGGAATGGTACCGTGCAGGCATACAGGCCCTCATTTCAAGGTGGCGTAAGGCCATAGCATTGAATGGAGATTACGTTGAAAAATAGTGTTGTGTAGCTAAAAGATTGGGGAATAACCTGGTGTATTTCAATGCAGAATAAAACAACCCCTGTTTCAGAAAAAAAATGTGTTGCATTACTTATTGAACTGCCCTCGTATATGCATTATTTTTAGGTTACCTCCGAACTTAGGGGAACTGGCGAGGGGAGGGGGAGTGGAGGGGTAGGGGAGAGTCATGATTACATATTGTGTTCAAGTTTTGACAATACCCCTGCTTATAAGTAATCCACACTAACACTTGCACTTTTCAAGGTCAAGTGGACGCCATCTTGGATTGTGATGTCAATGGTATCGCATATTTCAATACCGCATTTTAGTACAAAGTTGCCTTTTTTTGAGTCGCTATACCCCCACTACTTTCAGTAAACTAAAAAATACTAAGAAACTGACACTTCTGTGTAATTTAACACACTAGCAAGCAATAAATATAATTTCGTGTCTTTCAATTGAACACCAGTTCGATGACTTGTGTGTCCCTAATGTACCCCAGTTATCCAACTGCGGGAAGTTTAACGTGGAATCCAATCCACCTGTCGCTCCTGGCGACTCTTCTCATCACTGAGTGATGAAGGCTGGATTAAAGATAGACTGAAACATTTCCGTGCTCCGACCAGGATTTCATCATGCGACCTCCCGGTTTCGAAGGGCGCAGGTTACCACTAAACCACGAGGCCGGTGCTAAGGCACATAGGTACCTAGTGTTGCTTATTGCCCTACACGTTGCTGTCACACAAAGCTCAACGGGACACTGCCGAACATTGGTTTGTCTTAGTCCCATTGTTACTTCAAACTTTTAATAACGGTTCGTAAATCTTTTTGTACGTTCAAAATTGTAAAATTGTTCAAATGGCTCTGAGCACTATGGGACTTAACAAAAATGGTTCAAATGGCTCTGAGCACTATGGGACTTAACAGCGGAGGTCATCAGTCCCCTAGAACTTAGAACTACTTAAACCTAACTAACCTAAGGACATCACACACATCCATGCCCGAGGCAGGATTCGAATCTGCGACCGTAGCGGTCGCGCGGTTCCAGACTTTAGCGCCTAGAACCGCTCGGCCACCCTGGCTGAGGGGACTTAACATCTGAGGTCATCAGTCCCCTAGAACTTAGAAGTACTTAAACCTAACTAACCTAAGGACATCACGCACATCCATGCCCAAGGCAGGATTCGAACCTGCGACCGTAGCGGTCACGCGGTTCCAGACTGCAGCGCATAGAACCGCTCGGGCCACTGCGGCCGGATTTTGTACGTTCAGAAATGATCGTTTCATAGTACACACATCAAATGTTTGAGTTAATACTGAAATAATAATGTCTGCAGAGCTCTGTGGCATGGTTAACATATAGGTTTGCCCTGACAGCTCTATCGTTTACGGTTATTTGCTTTCGTTAATAATTAGCTATAAGTATTGGCAGTTTGCCGCTGAGATTAGTAGCGACTTCTCCCTGTAGTCGCGTTAGCCAACGTTCGTTCTTGCATTTGAGTGGCAATTTACTTCGCTGTGAGTTTACAGTTAGCCACCTCTCGCTGGACTGAGTCATGCGCTCCTGTCTACTGGGTACGAGCGAGACAGGGGACTAAGGCGATGTGCTGCTCGTGTTCTTGGATAAAACTCCGCCTATTGCGTTAAATATATCTTAATATGAGCTCTGTTAAAATTCAGTTATAAAATAAAGTAGCAAGGAGGTGAGAGCTTTTTAAGGGAGCCATCACAGATTTGAAACCTAACTCTGGATGTTAACACCCGAAGTTGAGCCACTGTCATTCTGAATACGAGTCCAGTTCTTCATCACTGCGCCACCTAGCTCAGTAAGAGGTAAGCTATTATTAAAGAAAGATGCCGTACAAACGTAAGGTGTAAACTCAATGCCGGCCGCTGTGGCTGAGCTGTTCTAGGCGCTTCAGTCTCGATTCGCGCTGCTGCTACGGTCGCAGGTTCGAATCCTGCCTCGGGCATGGATGTGTGTGATGTCCTTAGGTTAGTTAGGTTTAAGTAGTTCTAAGTTCTATGGGACTGATGGCCTCAGAAGTTTAGTCCCATAGTGCTCAGAGCCATTTGAACCATTTTGTGAACTCAATGAACTGAAAATGTTTATAGTTTTCAGATACAGAAATAATTCGGTGGCAGCAAAATAACAGATAACTTGTCGCGTGTTATATTTTCGGAACTTCGGCTACTGAAGCTTACGCACATTGATGCGTAGGTAGTGTCAGTAAATAAGTGACGCCGACGATCGGATGATGAAGCATTCGAAGGACAACTATGAATGACCACGATCTTCTCAGCATGGTCGTAAAGGACCGTACAACTTCGTCCACATTTGAAAACTGCAATAGGTGTGAACGTCTCTGCTGTTTGGTGCAAGTTACATGCCATTGCATTGGGTTCTGTTGCTCAGAAATCATCAACGTCTCAGACAGCAATTAAGACGTGAGCAGCACAGCTGCAGCGTTGAATGGCAAATCTTACGGGCTTTGTCGATCTCACAATGATAGGTGCATATTCGTAAAACACAATCGTGATGTTCATAATCTGGCTGCCTCGACTGGTAAGCAGTGTAGGGTACAAGCGTCAAATGTGGCAGTTATGAGCACCATTGAATAATGGTGTCATCTTGACTCATACGTATTGAGAGTATTGTGAACTGCAACTGCCACATGAAGGAGGGTCTGGGACTTGATCTACTATCCCACGTTAAAGGACCGCCACACCACATATTTCATAGGGGCAGTTCCCTACTACACACATCAAAAAAAGTTTAGCATCACCTCGGTTCCGAGAGTTCCGTAACCTGTACAGAAAATTGGAATAGAGATCAACATAAACATCATTTATGGCCTTTTTATTGCTCATGAAAATCACACCTTGCATGTTTACCACTATACAGCGAGACCTTCAGAGGATTGCTGTACATACCGGTACTTCTAATACCCAGTAGCACGTCCTCTTGCATTAATGCATGCCTGTATTCGTCGTGGCATACTATCCACACGTTCAGGAAGGCAATGTTGGTCCAGATTGTCCCACTCTTCAACGGCGATTCGGGGTAGATTCCTAGTGGTTGGTGGGTCACATCGTCCATAAGCTGCCCTTTTCAGTCTATCCCAGGCATGTTCGATAGGGTTCATGTCTGGAGAACATGCTGGCCACTCTAGTCGAGCGATGTCGTTATCCTGAAAGAAGTCACTCACAAGATGTGCACGATGGGGGCGCGAATTGTCGTCCATGAAGACGAATACCTCGCCAATATGCTGCCGATTACTGATCCTTCCTTGACCACCAGCGGCTTACGTCGGCCTCACATAATTCCACCCCAAAATAGCAGGGAACCTCCTCCTTGCTGCACTCGCTGGACAGTGTGTCTAAGGCGTTGAGCCTGACCGTGTTGCCTCCAAACGCGTCTCCGACGATTGTCTGGTTCAAGGCATATGCGACACTCATCGGTGAAGAGATCGTGATACCAATCCTGAGCCGTCCATTCGGCATGTTGTTGGGCCCAGCTGTACCGCGCTGCATGATGTCGTGGTTGCAAAGACTGACCTCGACTTGGACGTTGGGAGTGAAGTTGCACATCATGGAGTCTACTGCGCACAGTTTGAGTCGTAACACGACGTCCTGTGGCTACACGAAAAGCATTATTCAACATGGTGGCGTTGGTGTCAGGGTTCCTCCGAGCCATAATCCGTAGGTAGCGGACATCCACAGCAATAGTAGCCCTTGAGCGGCCTGAGCGAGGCATGTCATCGACAGTTCCTGTTTCTCTGTATCTCCTCCATGTCTGAACAACATCGCTTTGGTTCACTCCGAGACACAACCGTTGTTGAGAGCCCTTCCTGGCACAAAATAACAATGCGGACGCGATCGAACCGTGGTATTGACCGTCTAGGCATGGTTGAACTACAGACAACACGAGCTGTGTACCTCCTTCCTGGTGGAATGACTGGAACTGATCGGCTGCCGTACTCTCTCCGTCTAATAGGCGCTGCTCATGCATGGTTGTTTACATCTTTGGGCGGGTTTAGTGACATCTCTGAACAGTCAAAGGGACAGTGTCTGTTGGGTTGGCTGAATTTGTGAACTGCCACAGATACGGGGTCGATGAAAAGTATCCAAAAACGAATTTAGCTGTCTTTACCGTGCCACGATCTTTAGAGACTCCTCTTGCAACTCGTAAGTACTTCATATCTCCCTGAATTCTCATATTCAGAAATCATGTAGAGTTCTGCAGTTCTCATCATTTCTGTATGGTGATCTCCGATATAAAGTTTGCTACAGTCACAAGTGTCATTCTTGGTACTGCAATTTCCAGAAACGTTAATGTTGCGCACGTAAATGTATGCATAAACAGCGCCACATAACAACAAATAACGGTCTAGAAATGGAAAGTTTACATATAATCATTTCCACAGTCCAGTGTACGGTCATGGCAGAGTGTGATTCATCAAAAAATTGTCCCTTTCTTGTACCATTCGCACACTTCCACACGCATCCTAATCGCTACTTAACACACTTAATACAGTCCGTAGAACTCTTGAATAATTACCCTCGAATTTAGGTAATAAAAATTTAGGCAATAGGGGAACTGCATCCCCTTTCTATCAAAGATTCCCATTTGAGTTTCTCGAGCATTACAACTGTATTTCCCGATGTGCTATATCTATCAGCTGCAAAGCTACAATAACGTCTCTCAATTCCCTCGTCATTTGCTGTCACGTATACTAGTTAAAGACGCCAAACAACTGACCAGTATTTTTGGATACGCTGATATGTGCTTCACTTACGAGATTCACTATAATTTCCTGTAATCCTACTAACAACTCTAAGTCTTAAGTTCGCATTCCTTGCATTTCACAGGTCATGTTTCTTTTATTGTTTGTGGTTATGTGGCATTTATCTACATAGAAAAGGAGCTGCCTTGCAGAAGACCAAGCTGAAATAATTTCTATGTCGCTCTACATTTCTGTTCAATCATTAAGTAAAAGTGCTTACCTGCAGCAACAGCATTGCCAGTAGCAATATAATTGTGATTCCGGCTCTGGTGAATTACTTAAACAGACTTGTGACAAACTGAATTCGAGATACCCAGTTTTCGTCCTGATGACGGTAGTGACGGGCCATGCTGTACGATGCACGAGATATCAAAACCGTTGGGAAACTGTACTGATCGATAATTAGTCAACCAATGCCTAGGAATCATACATATTAAATGGAGTTGGCTCCAAGGTGTGCACTACTCGCTCGATGTCGTCCTTGACGTTTTCATTACGACTGAGGATCGAAACAACCTGTTCAATCGCTCAGTGGCCATAATGATACCGAAAGGGAAGATGACAGAGAGCAAGCCATAACACTGATTCACAGTGGAAGATCGTATTGGTTCTTTCTTTCAATTTTACACGAGTGCCGAAATAGCAGACATTGAGTAAGTGATCGCGCAATGCAAAATCATCTAAAAATGCTGAACAGTGAAATGTACCTAGACCGAATGAGGTACCTGTGAGGTTCTATAGATATTATGCTCTAGAAGTTACTCCCCTTCTAGCAATAGTTTACTGTAGGTCGCCGAAACAAAGAATGGTACCAAGAGACTGGAAAAAAGCGCAGATCATTTCCGTTTTCAAAACTTGTCTTGGGACAGATGTACGTAATTAGATAAATAGAGACCTATATCACAGACGTCAGTCTATTGTAGAACTATCTAACACGTCTTATGATCACGCATTATGATGCTTTGGAGAACGGTAATACCTTACAAAAATCAATATGGAATCCGTGGAGAACTTGTTATACTCAGGTCTTGCTGTTCGTCCATGACATCCTGAGCGTTGTGGACAAAGGCACCTAGGTTGATGTCGTGCTAACTGACGTTCGGAAGCCTTTCACTACAGTCCCATACAGTCATTTAGTGAACAAAATACAAGCTTACCGAGTATGAGACCAGATTTTGGAATGGATTCAGGTCTTCCTCATAACTCAACACGTTATTATTAACAAGACAAAACTGGCAGATGCAAAGGTAATTTCAAGAGTAGCCTAAGGAGTATTATAGGACCGTTCCTTTTTATAACAGATATTAACAAGTGTATATCGAAACTGTTTGTAGTAGAATTGTGGTATATAGGAGGGTTTCAAAGACTGTTGCGAAACCCAAGACGACCTGCAGAGGGTCAACGACTGGTATAGAAATTGGCAATTGACTCTCAAAATAAATAAATGTAACGTATTCCACTTAAATAAGCTAGAAGATCCAATAGTGTTTGATTACATTATTAGTGTGGAAAGCAGATACCAACTAATTTTGAGTAGGAGAAACTTGAGAAACTGTCATTCATTCACGAAAGAAGCTGTTTGCAGAAAACTTGTTCATTTGATTCTCAAGTTTGTTTACCAGTGTCGCACCCTTAATAGAAGAGAGAGAGAGAGGGAGAGAGAGAGAGAGAGAGAGAGAGAGAAGATTCAATGAAGTGTGACGTGTTTTGTCACTGTATCGCTTAGTCGGCGCGAAAACGTACGCATATCCTCAATAAACTCCAGAGGCAGATGGTACAAGGGAGTCGTTGTGCATCACGAAGAGGTTTACACTACTGGGAAATTTGGGAGCGTATATTCCAAGAATTGTCGAGCATCATATTACTTCCTCTCACATACGTCGCGCAAAGTGAGCACGACGACAGAATTAGTGAAATTAAAGCTGATGCGGAGGTTCATAGACAGTCGTTCTGTCCACATACCATTCGTGAATGTAACACAGAAAGTGCAAAAGGTGCTCCGTCAAACACCGTGTGGTGACTTGTGGAGTATAGATGTAGAGACAGATGTAGATGCAGATATATGAGAATACACCCTCAAGTCCGATGAGTGTTCCTCAAAGAATTGTGATGCAAATTGATCTTGGATCTTGCTGAAGGTGCAAGTTCCTGCGAGATGTTGTAGGTGAACAAACGGATGCACATGATCGGACAATCACCTCCTGTAGAGACACCATACGTGCTAGGGTCCCATTGCACCCAAAGCAAACAGCCCTCACACAGGAATACTTCAACCACCTACTTAACGGCGCTCATATGGCAAGCAGAAAGCGTCGCCTCTTGTGATCTTTCGACGCATGTGAACTTTGGTTCCGGCATGTACCAACATGCATCGTTGCTAATCTGTTGAAGTATGCGTTTTACAGGTCTCTAGCATCCGTTGACGGTGTTTCTGTTCCACCTAATCTCTGTATAAGAGTGGGTCTGAAGATTCTGTACCCCATGCTAAAAGATAGTTCTGGATGATGTGGCTTCTCACTAATTGTCCAGCACCGAGATAGCGAGTGACATGTTGTATTCTGACCCGTCTATCCATTAAAACAATCCTCAGTAGTCAACTGTAGTCCCTTGATGAATACGTTTGTTACTGTCCACGGCAACAGACTCTGTTGGCGAGTTTTTTCCCAAATTCAGAACATTCACAGTACATTCTTGACACATGAAAAGTCCAGTGCTGTATGGATACAGAGATTCCTACATCCATACTCTGCAAACCATCTTGAAGTGCATGGCAGAGGGTAATTTCCATTGTACCTTTCATTAAAGCTTCTTACTGTTCCATTTGCGAATGAACACGGGAAGAATTATTACTTTCGTATTTCTGCACGCGCTCTAATTAGTTTAATCTTATCTTTGCGGTCTCTGCGGGAGCGATATGTTGGGTGCTGTGGTATGTTCCTAGGTTCCTTACTTAATGCTGTTCCTTGAAACTTGGCAAGCATGTTTTCATGGGATAACTGAGAATGTCTTCAAGCGTCTGCCAGTTCAAATATTTCAAAATCTCCGTCACGCTCTCCCGCTTGTCAGCCTAACTGGTAACCATATGTGCAACTCATCATTTTATACGTTTGATATCCCCGATAGTACTATCTGGTATGAGGCCTACACACTTAAGCAATATTCTTGGATAGATCGCAAGAGTGTTCAGTAAAGAATCTCTTTTTTGAGCTTACAGCCTTTTCCTAGTTTCCTGACAATGAACGTAGATCTGTTATCGGCTTTGCCTGCCACTGAGCGTACTATATGATCATTCCATTTCTTGTTCTTACATACTGTTATACACAGATAACTGCATGAGTTGATTGGAGTCAACTGTGATTCGCTGATATTGCTGTCAGAGGAAGCTATATAATTTTCTTTTTGTGAAGTGTACAATTTTACACTGACGAACATTTAAAGGAAACTGCAATTTTTGCTCTAATTTAAAAACTTATTAAGTTCTGACCTAATATTTGTTCATTATTTTTTGGGCAACGCTTCGTTTTAGGTAACTGCATAATCTGCAAAAAAATTGATGTTCCTATTAATACTCTCCGACAAGTCATCATTAACAGGAAGGATCCAAACAAACTTCCCTGAGGTACGCAGATAGTGCCCCATGCGTCGGGCAGCCAGGTTCTGCGCACTGTCAAATGAGTTGGTGTTGGGGAATTTGTACATATTCTTCTTCTTCACGGTAATTTATCATTAGTTTAGGAATTAATTTAAAAAATCAAAAATATAAATCTATAATAGTTCTGAAAAACATAAACAAAACTAAAAGAAATTTCAACATGTTGTTACCATAGTAAGCCTTTGAAACATTACTGCATACAAAAAGGTGACACAGCGATCTGTTTGAGTTGTAACAGAGACTGCTGGAAAAATGGACAAAAAAAGCGAATGTGTCCCTCTTTGAAAGACTGACAGTAAAGTGGAGAACCAAGCTGTCCCAATCTTCATTCTGCCTTCCTCACCAAAAATTTTACATACAAACAAATTCACACTCTTTTAACATTCAACATTCTAAATCATTTTACCCTGTTTCTCTTTATCGTTAAGCCTACGTATTTCGTATTGCAGCTCATCTGTACTTTTCATTTCCATTGCCTCCTCTCTCTTTTGCTCCCACTGCTTCTATTTTGTTCAGTCTCTTTTCCTCTTTTACTGCCACTGCCTTTCACTGGCCATCAGTATCTCCTCTCTCTTTGCCTTCCACTGCTGTTGCATTCGCCCACATGTCTTTCTATTTCACTGCCACTTTCTCTCTCCCACCATCACAGTCTAGTCTCTCTTTCGCTCCCACTGGCTCTATTTCCTCTCTCTTCCACCATCACTGTCTCTCCGTTACTCTATTTCAGCACAAGAAAGAGCGATTATGTTCGCATGCCAAAACTTTTCGTGAGGAAGGCCAATTGAAGATGGAGGAAGCTGGTTCCCCATTTTCCTGTCAGAATCTTTTAAAGAGTGACATATTCCCCTGTTTTGTGCTCCGACAGAAGCATTTTTCCGCTGGTTCCTTGCTTTTCCCTGCTAGTACGGGCTGTGCTGCTTATTTAAGATGAATTCTATAGATCAGTAAAGCTTTGACAGTTTATTTATACACTTCGACACATTTATATACTCTGACACATGTAAAAACAAATAAGTACGCATAATAGAAGATTAACACAAAGTCGTCTCCCATCCAATGTATTTCATTTTACGATATTTTACATAAAAAGGCTTCACCTACAGTATACAAAGAATGCGGTATTTAATTACAAGTACAAAGAATTTTGACAAAATAATTTTTTTATAAAGTACTTACGCCACCAGGGAAAACCATCGAATAATTTTTAGGTCAAGACAGTCTGTACTGCCTATATAGGCGCGAAGTTCCAATTATACAGCGAAAGCACGGCGTAAAGCTTTATTAGTGGAAAAATAGGGACCAAAAACGTAGCTTGCTGACCTCAGAACTCTTGCGATGACCTCATAACCCTTGAAATGTGTTCGCTACGTCAGTTAAAACGACATTTACGCCTCAGACCGGATAGTAAGTGCACATTTTAAGTGCATGAGTGCGGTTACTTTGAACATCGAGATCTACGTAACAGCCAGGTTTAGAAGTTCTAGGCGCTTCAGTCCGGAACCGCGCTGCTGCTACGGTTGCAGGTTTGAATCCTGTCTCGCGCATGGATGTGTGTGATGTCCTTAGGTTAGTTAGGTTAAAGTAGTTTTAAGCCTAGGGGACTGATGACCTCAGATGTTATGTCCCATAGTGCTTAGGGCCACTTGAACCATATTTTAGAAGTCCCCGAGAATATAATCTTAGGAACGTAAGGTAGAAATTTTAACCATTTCCCATGAAAAGAAATTATAGAAGTGGTCATCCTCACAGTTGGTACTTTTCGTACCGAAAAATCATGGTTTCTTGAGACTTTCTCAGGAACCTCCCAGGAAAAAATTTTGCTTTTATAATCCGCTTAAGGTTCATTCTAGACGACACGTAATGCAAAAGAACCAATTGATTTGCTCAATCTTCCTGGGTTGGAGGACGTGTGTATTGTTTACATTTTGACTCGGTAGTATAGGCATACCAATTTTTGCTAAACCGAGAGCTATCCGAAATACATAGCGAGTAGACAAAGTACGTCGGCTGACACAAACCCGAATAACATGTGGGTGGCTGAATTGGTCAGGATGATGAAAGAAAGTATGGTGAAACAGGAAGAAAATAATACGAAATTAAACTCAAAACTCGAGGGCATCATGACCGGAGTAAATGCCAGATTTGAAGAGAATAAGGCGCTACTTGAAGAGGTGCGAAAGGACGTTGTAAACGAGGTCAACGAAACATTTGAAGTAGTAGATAGTAGATTAACCGTGGCCGAAAAAGAACAGAAAAAAAGAGTTCAGGTCGAAATGAGAAAACGGGGAGAAAAAGTAGAAAAGGGACTTCAAACGTTAACAGGAAGGTGTAATAGCGAATAGAAAAATGTGATAAAACGGATAAAAGCAGTCGAAGCAACTCAAGAAAAGGTAGATGCAAACACTAGGGCAATCGTGGAACTTGAGGGAAAAGTAGAAGCGGTAAAAGTGCAAAATAGGGAGGAAATAAGGAAGGTGAAAGAAGAGTTAGAAAAACTCGGGGAAAAGGTTGCAGATATTACAGTATCGGGGAGAAGCGAAAACGCTTCGTTTTTGAATGCAACAGATAATAAAGAAATCAAATTATTAAGGAGATTTCAGGAAGGCCAGTACGAGGTCAACAGCAGACAATGCGATGCTACAAACGAGGTATGCCAACGGGTGGTTCATGTGGAGAATCTTCTCGCGTGCGGAACCGAAAAGGGAAACCACGTGCACAAAGTCGCACAAGACAGTAGCGAGGGATCTGATTACGGACATGAGGAGGACTGCAGAGAATCTAGCGAGCGTACGGATATAGGGAAATGTCGGGAAGGACACAGAAACCCATGCGTAGGTTCGTACAGGAGGGAAGCGGAAGGGTTTGACTACAAACACTAATTCTCTCTGTGCGAAAATTCGAAGTCTTCCGCAACTCGGTGAACGGGATACACGGATACACCCACGTGCTTGGCTTGAACGTTACCAGTTTTGTCTACGACCCAATTGGCCGGATGAATATAAAATAGAATTTATGTGTGGGCATCTCGAAGCCCAACCCGCTGTGCGAATGAGAGCTGTAGCGCGCACGTGTACGACGGAATATAATGTTACCAAATTTAAACCAATCTAGTTTTGAGAGGCCTGGTCGACTGTTCGAGCACATGCTGCAGAACAACCAGTTTCTGTACAACCCTTACAGTCCTGGCGAACTGGTAAGGCTGTGTATAATGAATCTCCCAACTCAGCTGCGCCATATCGTACTAGCCGGACGATGCAAGGACGAAATAGAATCGTTCAAACTACTCTTACAGGAGTTAGAGTACGACATTGGCAAGTGGGAACAGGAAAAGGCACAGTTCACAGAAAGAGACGATGTAGGACAAAAGCGTAAATCGAGTCGCGGCCGCAGTAAAACGCGGAGACGTACGGGCTCACGGGTAGGCAAGTACTCCGACACTAATTACCAACCGTATAAAGGTAAAGGGGGAACGAAAACAAGTATCGTGAATATACAAACGAATGGTGTAATGGCAATCACGACGTGAGCGATTACCGCAACAGAGGAAAATACGATCACGGTAACAGGCCGAGCTCATCACGAAATGGCGGTGAAAAATACGGGCAGGCCCCGGTGGATAAGAAAAGGGACACTATTCCCGGTGATGTGGAAATTAGACCGCGTGATCCACGAAAAAACCCACCGGAAATGGAGGGAAAACCACAATTTTGACCAATGCAGATCGAGGGAGACGGTATTAGCCAATACCAGATGACGGAAAGTTGCAAAGTACATTACATTGGTCAGGAAGATATTAGGGAAACACTATTTCAGGAACAAAAGGGTAACAGGATTTCAGCCGTTAGTCCGGTGACTGCCATCTCAGTGAAAGGGGTATCACTGGACTGCGTAATCGACACGGGGAGTCCGATCTCGATTGTTAGTGAGGCTGCATTCCTAAAATGCGGGGAGGCGGAAGCTTGGCCGACATCGCCGTTGCGAGGAACGATGGTGAAAGGGGCAATATACAGTAAAAGTGTAGAAATCAAGTGGCAGACTAGGATCATGTTCAAACGCCAGGGCGAGGAGTTCGGGGAAAACTTCTTTACTGTGCCCTTAATGAACACTGAAGTAATTTTAGGGGTGGACTTCATGAACGCTCACCAGGCTATTGTAGACTTGGGTGGCGGTATCATGTCTCTAAACAGAGAGGAGAGCCCCGTTGAATTGAAGTTCGATAATTGGGTCATAAGGGATGAGTCTGAAGCCATCTGCCTACAAATTCTCACTTACCCAGGAGTGCACCAGGGAACCGGAGACCCTCGTAAACTGTGTTAGCGGAGTGAGCCTACCGCTATCCGCGCACAAAAGGGATGGGGTTTTCAGAAAAATAATTGAAGAAAGCATGCACAGCGTAGGAGACATGCCAGAGGACGCCCGTTTAAGACTGATACAGGTTTTAAGGAATCAAGAGAAAATGTTTTCGAACGCATCGAGTGCGATAAAAGGCTTTGACTGCAAGTTCCAAGTACGGGAACACAAACAGTGTTTCGTGAGGCCGTACCCCATTCCGTTAGCACATAAAAAAAAAGTGAAGGCAGAGGTCGCGAAGATGCTCGAACAGGACATAATCGAACTCGCCGTGACTTCGTACAACTCACCGCTTTTAGTGGTACGGAAAAAGGATGAATCGGTGAGATTGGTGCTGGAATCTCGGCAAATCAACATGGTTATTAAAGCAGAGACAGCCCGGAGAGCATGGAAGAATTATTGCAACGTTTCCATGGAGTGAAGGTATTAACCTCCATTGATATGAGAGCCAGTTGCTGGCAAATCGTGTTGCATCCAGAGAGTAGGCAGTATACCGCATTTTTCTGTTATGGGAACTACTACCAATTTAAACGGCTTCCGTTCGGACTGAATATTTCTGCGGCAGCATTCATACGGGGCCTGAACAGCATCCTTCCTGAGGACCTACGTGAAAGAATTACATTATACATTGACGATGTGCTAATAGCAGAAAAATCTTGGGAAGAACACAATGAGGTGTTGAATTGTTTATTAGACGCTTTTGAACGAGCCGGTATAACAGAGACCCTAGATAAATCTCAATTTGGACGAAAAAGAGTAAAGTTTCTAGGTCACATAGTTTCGGAGGACGGGATACAGCTCGACCCCGAGAGAATTAAAGCGATTGCTGAATTTCCAAGGCCAACAACGAAGAGGCAACTTAAGCGTGCTGGCCATGCCACGTCTATGTGCGCTAACAGGAAAGAATACGATTTGGTATTGGGACGCTAAGGCACAGGACGAATTCGAAAGATTGAAGGAAGCATTAGTAAATTCACCTATTCTCGCATACCCAGACTTGAGTCGATATTTCTACCTCATGACGGACAGTTCGGCGAACGGCATTGGTGCGGTTCTGTTTCAAGGAGAAGACACTAACGATTTGTCGGCCTGGAAGCCCGTTTCTTTCGCTAGCAGAGTGCTGTCACGATCAGAAAGAAACTACTCGGTCACGGAACTCGAGGGGCTGGCAGTTGTCTGGGCGTTCAGTAAATTTAGGTACTTCTTATACGGAGGGAACAAGAAGGTATTTACCGACCATCGGGCACTAAAATTCCTGATGTCGGCAAAGTTGGCCCGCGGCGGGTCATCTCGCTGGGCGCTTGACTTACAAGAATACAACTATACAATGGAGTATATACCAGGTTCAAATGGCTCTGAGCACTATGGGACTTAACATCTATGGTCATCAGTCCCCTAGAACTTAGAACTACTTAAACCTAACTAACCTAAGGACATCACACACATCCATGCCCGAGGCAGGATTCGAACCTGCGACCGTAGCAGTCGCGCGGCTCCGGACTGAGCGCCTAGAACCGCTAGACCACCGCGGCCGGCTATATACCAGGGGAGAAGAACCTGATTGCAGACGCTCTCTCTCGGGCTCTGGTAGGCCTAAGAAACGGAGTAGATGGTGAACCGGGAGAAAACAATTTCAGCATTTTGTACCTGAAAAATGTCACCTTCGAAAACTTTGTGACAATGTCACTAAAGAATGTCGGCCGCGAGCAAGACAAGGATCCCATACTCAAAGAAGTGAAGGAAAAGTGGAGAGACAGAAATCAATTTGCAATTAGGCAATATTATAGGGTAGAGAACGGGATTCTTTTCCCGAAACGGAGCATAGAAGACCCGCGATGGCTAGTGGTAATACCTGAGGAAATGATCAATAAACTAGTGTGGTACACCCACCTAAGCTATGGACACTTCGGGGCCCGGAAGAGCTTTCAGAAGCTACGCGAGGAGTGCTATTTTAATAATATGCTAAAAAGAATATAGCGTGTGATCAGAGTGTGTAAGCCGTGTCAAACGGCCAAGCCACTCACCACATCTTTCACCGCTCCGATGTAACCGATAATTCCAAACAGGTTGCGAGAAGTCGCTACGGTGGACTTGTTCGGGCCAATAACTCGGACGAAGTCTGGCTACGCGTACGTTCTCATAGCTGTGGAACTAATATCAAAATTTGTCTGCTTTACTCCGCTGAGGAAAGCCACGGGGAATACGGTGGCGGCGGCGTTTGTAAACGATTTCGTGTGAGAGGTCGGGCCGGTCAAACGGTTAATCTCAGACAACGGGCCGCAATTCCGGTCTCAACATTGGCTGCAGATGTTAAAGCGGAGAAAAATGAGGGCGAACTTTATCTCGTTGTTCCACCCATCGTCTAATCCCGCAGAACGCGTCATGAAAGAGTTAGGGCGGCTGTGTAGGCTATACTGTTACCGCAAGTACAATACGTGGGACGTGCATATAAAGGCATTCCAAGGAATTATGAACGAGTTGCCGAATGCGACAATGATGTTGCCATCGGTATTAGTACTGAAAGCTATGGAGCCTACGAACCGAATCAAAGAACCGGTAGCATGGCCAAAGGAAAGACAACTTCGACACAAGGAGATCATAGACATAGCTTTGAAGAACATAAAGCTCGCTGCCCAAATAAGGCAGAAAACATACCAAAAGAAAGTACAAAAAATCTACTTCTATATTGGACAAAAGGTGTGGGTTCGATCACACTAGCTATCAAACAAGGGGAAAAGGATCTGCAAAAAATTCCTTAGCCTTTGCAGTGGACCCTACCGAGTGTGCAGTATCCCTCACCCCGACGCTATCAAAGTCCAGACCCTACGGACAAAGAAATCGAGAGGGCTGCATCACGTATCCAATGTGAAGCCCCTCATAGAATAGAAAACAGTGTATCACCGTACAATTTATGCAACATAGGTCAATAGCGTTATTTTGTATATTAAATATCACTCATAGATTTTGTGTCCCTAGTATTATATTGTATAATGTCAACATAGCAATGTAAGTCGTCTACGCTATAGTAAAAATGGCAATAACAAGATTTACCAGGAAGATTTAATTGCAGAAGAAAAGATAATACATTTTGCAGCGCGGGATTAGCCGAGCGGACTAATGTGCTGCAGTCATGGACTGTGCGGCTGATCCCGGCGTAGGTTCGAGTCCTTCCTCGGGCATGGGTGTGTGTGTTTGTCCTTAGGATAATTTAGGTTAAGTACTGTGTAAGCTTAGGCACTGATGACCTTAGCTGTTAAGTCCCATAAGATTTCACACACATTTGACTTTTTTTTTTGATAATACATTTTATGGGGAGAATTTATGTTGCAGCAAGTAAGTCTTCAACAGCGCAAAGAGGAAGGAAGCAAGACGCCACATGAAATGTGCCAGGGGCACGGAAAGGAAAAACAAAAATAAGGAAACCAGAGGGGTAAATTACCGTATAAATCAATGTTGTAGAATGCATGGTAGTGCATTGAAGAGGGTACTTTGGGATAATGGTCATTCTGTGTTTGTATTTGGCTCTGAGCACTATGGGACTTAACAGCTATGGTCATCAGTCCCCTAGAACTTAGAACTACTTAAACCTAACTAACCTAAGGACATCACACACATGCATGCCCGAGGCAGGATTCGAACCTGCGGCCGTAGCGGTCGTGCGGTTCCAGACTGTAGCGCCTAGAACCGCTCGGCCACTTCGGCCGGCTTGTAAATATAATTTGAAAGTTAACACTCATAAGGCATAATATGAAGAATCGTTGAGAAGAGATAAATGTTAGAAAATTATTACGAAGGGTTTATTGAGAACAATGGCCCCCTGAGCACAGATTCCTGTCAAGAAGCAGCTTGCAGTTGGAAAAATTGATGGCTACAGGCGAAGGCGGTTAGCGGTTGACGATGGGGCGAGCGGAACGCGTCTGGAATTCCCCGATTGACGGACGCTGCCCGCGGCTTCCGGAGCCGCCCTCCCCACCGCCCGGCGCTAGCTGCGGCCACTCCAGGCAGTCAAGCAGCAGCACGAGCAGCACAGGGGCATCACGATAGGTAGTGACCCACACCTGCCGAGCGCCCACACTGACAGGCGACACGCCCCCCAACACAGGGGAGTCGCGCAGAGACGTCAAATGGTCACGGGCAGTGCGTACGGACGACCCGTAAGGCGACCAGCTGCCAGCCTGGCAGCCGTTGCCGAATACCAAATTAAAGACTGCAGCGACCGCAAGAGGCGAGCTTGGCTACCCTAGGTCAGGCGTTGCGATGCGGCAGAATGGATGAGAGAAGAGGGACGGGTGCACGCAAGGGGCGTGGCACCAGGGGTGACGTGTCAGCAACACCACCACACCCACAGTGTGTGCAGTACCGAATCGAGAGACATTTCAGACTCACCACCAGAGACGGGCATGGCGGGACTGCAGAAGGAAGAAAGGGGAATGAAGCTACCGAGGGGGTGACGTCATGAGTAGTGGCTATCAGCACAACACTTGCTGATAAGGCCACAATACTATTAAGGTGTCAGCCAGGCGGGTCCAGGTACTCGCGACGCGGAAAGAGGCGATGACAACTGGGGAGAGTTCTTCCTGCCCTGGAAGTCGACGCTCACCTGACGCAGAAACACGTGCAGCTGTGTCCTGTTGCGGCTGTAAACACAGGGCACCACAGGTCCTGTTGAGCTGCTGCCAAATCGTGAGGGAGAGGCCTGAGGCAAGGAGTTGATTTGCGTGGCAGACGGGCAGTCTACAGTCCTAACCTGCACAAGTTTCCTCCCTCTACCCAGCAAGTAGCCCAACACGAATGTCCTTCAAATGCCCCAAGCCCAATAGTGAAGCGTATAAAAGTGCTCGAAAGTGCCACGTATTTAACAAAGGTAGAGCGTGTGTTTTTTTTTTTTTTTCCTTACAGCAGACCTGACTTTATACTCATATTATCTTTACGTAATTTTTCAAAAATGTTCGTATGTTAATGATAGAGACTGATTTCTTAAATTCTGTGATTGTTGTAGCGAAAAGGGAATTCTACTTTTAAACTGATCTTTTGTTTGTCTGACTAAAGAAAATATGGGCCAGTGTTAAAGAAAGGACTTTACCACATCAATCTGAAGTTCAGTAATGAAACTTAAAAGTATTTTAACGACTTCATATGATAATATCACAAATTTCACTCATATTTCTTTACCAATTTGAAAAAAGGGAAAATATTTATGAAGTATCAAAATAAGCTGAGGAATGTTGTATTAACTGAACTCGGTTAAGTTTCTCATGTAATTTGCTTAAATTTTTCAAGTTTAAAGATTTTATATGTTTTTCTCTGTCTTGTAGATTATTTCAAAGGGGGACACACTTACGAAAACATACTAATAATTTTAGTGCACGAACGTTGATTATCGATTTGTATACATGTTTTATTAGAAGTATGTATTTGTACACGAGCATGTGAAAGGTTCTTGAGATTTCGAATGTTTAAAACGTAGAAAATAATCATGTCTTTGGTAACAATTTCAAAATTGCACTCTCTTACATAACATTTAAAACGGGATGCTTAGCCTAGGGAATAGATGAAATGACAGCTTAAATGCTAAGTCAAATCATGTATGTTGCGCAATGATGTTTCAGAAGGGCATGCGCCTATATGTTACTGCGTTAGGGTTGTATCGATATTCACTGAAGGAGAATAATTTGTTAATAGTTAGTATTTTCCATATGTTATGTTGCTTATGTTAGATGATTAGGATTTTGTCTACTTAAAATTGGTGGTCAACCATATATTTACATGACGCAGCTCTTGCCACTATGATTTAAAAAATGATTGAAAATGCCCTTCCAAAGCAAGGACACTTACTGCTCATTTTTTTCTCAGAAGGGGAAGGTTATGTAACGGCTCCATGTGAGCCGCTACATGGCTTGTTATAAGAGTCACATGCTCAAAACACACCTGGGTGCCCTTGCGACACTCAGGGAATTTTAATCCGGAATTATGTTATATTATCACTCTTAGTATAATCTGCAAATGTGAATGCGGGCCGTCTGCTGACGTATGCGTGGGCTGTCTGCTGTGGGTTCTCTGAATGTGGAGATGCAGTTTAGCCAACCATTGTAACAAATAGAGTGCGACTGCACTGGACCAGAGAGACGTAAGTTCCCCGCGCGTTAACAGGGCCCGTTTGGTTGGCAAATAGCCGCTGTGCAGAGTCTCTGAGCCCTTCCAGCCACCGTGTGTGGACCCCGGACGAGGGGAGACGGTTAGCCCGTTGGGTATTTTGATCACAATAGCCATACATCAACACGATATCGATCTTTTCCGCAATTGGTAAACGGTCCATTTTAACACGGGTAATGTATCACCAAGCAAATACCGCCCGCACTGGCGGAATGTTGCATGATAACACGTACTTATACGTTTGCGACTATTACAGCGCCATCTATGACAAAGCGGAAAAAGTTGTCCAACTAAAACATTCATATTTCTTTACGTACTACACTAATATGTAATAAAAAATGGGGGTTCCTATTTAAAAAACGCAGTTTATATCCGTTTGACCTATGGCAGCGCCATCTAGCGGGCCAACCATAGCGCCATCTGGTTTCCCCCTTGAAGCTAGACGACTTTCGTTCTTTGCAGCTTTTTCGTTTGACGCTTATTTCGTGAGATATTTGGCCCGGTCACGATCAATGGACCACCCTGTATACATGAATAGATGGAAAACGTATATTTGTTGGAATAGTTCTCAGGAAGTGCCATGTCCTTTGAAGGAGATACCACAGAAGACACTAGTATGGTCAACTCCAGAGGTTTGCCTGGAGTGCTTACGAAGTAAGCGTGACAACAGATCTTAATCGAAAACTTAGATGCCTTGTTTTGAGTTAAGAGCTACACGTGACTCTTGGATGTACCTGATCAACAGGGGAACAGATTTGATGAAGAAATTCTCTGATTTACGCAGAAAATTGAGCGAAGTTCACATTGGATTACGGTTTGGTACGTGTTAATTCCCTTCATTTCGACAGAATGCGTACTAACCTCAAAGATATTCGTTCTGAGTTACGTTGTAAAGGAGCAAAGAAATCGTCTGCTAGTGGCAATTCGCTGTTATCAATACAAAATTCAGTGTTGTAAGTATACGTTTCCAGATGCATAAGACTACACATGGCGAGGGACTTTATGTTCCCTTAGGCGCACGTTTCATTGATTTAATTACTATCCTCTCTTTTTTCATCACAAAATTCAGTATTTTCGGTACAATATTCGTTTTCAAAAGCACAAGACTAAACCTGGAGGACTATTTTATACTTCTTTACATTTGAGTTTCATTTATTTCAATAGAATATTCGTTGACTTCAACACTTACGCAATCTTGTAGAGTGCACGTAGTAATTGTGTGGTAGCTGACTTGTGGCTGCTGTGTCTACCTGGCCTTTGGGGGTCAACTGTCAGCCCCTGGCTGCGTGCAGTGCAACAGTGGCCACTTGTTTACCTGAATCTGTTTACGAATGGTTTGGGCGCTGTTGTCCATCACTGGACCTCTCTGTTCAGCATTTAGTCTGTACACGGATTTCTTTGTGTCGCTGGTGATGATTGCTTTCATCTCGCTTCAGTTGGTGCTGCGCTCTGTTGCTGTGGTAGTTGAGATTCCTCATCATGAAATATCTTGCGCAAAATGGTTACAGATGAATTGAGATTCTTCATCATGAAATATCTTGCGCAAAATGGTTACAGATGAATTTACCGCATTTTTTATGGTTACAATTCACCTTGTCATTTCATATAAACGAGTTTCGTTCTCAGATTTATGCTTGGAGCACGTGTTTGCTGGATTTGTGGTGGCTGGCTACTTACTGCAAGTGTAATAACTGACAACAACTCCAAAAATGATTTTTAATGGCGAAATTTACAAGCATAGTACCTGATATACGTATTTAGCCTTTGAGCCGCTTCACAAGTGTCCACTCCCAGGAGGATGAATGCACATCTCTTGATTTTTCGGTTTCCCTGTAGAAATTAACTGTCGGTTATAGGTTATTTTCAACTTAGGTTAGGTTTGAATCTCTGTCATTTTAAATATGGGTTGAAGTACAAGTGTGCTACTTGCATTTTTTTTGTTATCCACCATTTTATGTTGGATCATGTGGGCTGTGGTGTTAGAGTGTTTATGGTGGTGGGTGCAATGCCATCACAACAGTATACTAATTGTGGAAATCGGAACGTCTATTCTTCACTTCACATTGGGATATTGAAATGGTAGTATGTGTGCAGTATCTCTGTGTGCAGAGCTTTCACTGGCGAATGATGGCCTGACCCCCAGGTTCGTAACTCTTATGTCTCCAGCGGTCTCATGCAATACGAAGACCCAGCGGCCTGCACCTTGACAGCTGAGACTCGGCGTGGTCTGTGGTCCGATCTCTGTGTGGCTGCTGATGGGTGTTGCCAGCGCGTCGAGAAACTGTGGAAAAGGTCCTCCCCAGTGTGGCATTTGTTTATAGTAAAGGAATAAAACATCCTTGTCCTTTCCCAGGATAGCACAAGTGGAGAGAACTAAAGTTTAAGGGAGAACAAGCAGTATGTGTGTGATGCCAGTGGCCATCTTGAATTCTATAAGGGACCTGACTGCTATAAAAATAGACATACAGATGTGGGTGATTAATAGCTTGAGGAAACCATGCCACTGAAAGTAGGGCAGCAGGCAAGTGCACACTGGTTATGATATGTAGGATGACAAACATGTTTATGGAACCAACAGCCTCAGACTAGTATTTTTTTTCTAACAGAGAGGCTTGAACCTGCAGAGGAAACAAACACCTTTTATCCTGGCTGTGAATAAGAGACGGTAATGGACCTGAATGTGGGAAAAGCATCGTTTGTCTTGAGTGAGACAGTTCCCTTTGTTCTAGAATTGATACATTAAGATGGGGTACGATGACACTGGGATACATTGTTCCTTGTCCCAGAACCACAGGCTCAGAATGGTAGGACAAAAATATCTTCTGTCTAACCTTCAGTAGAAACAAATACATTTGTTCTTGGCTGTGGCTAGCATCCTATGGAGGCTTAAATTGGCATAGACACTAGGGAAAACCCAGGAAATCTGGCAATGATGCAGGCTGTGCTAGTATCTCTGGTCGGCTATCTCGGATCGCCATTCAGATCATGCCATCATAGGGCCTGTGCCAGTATGCAAGGGTCACCATCTTGGATCGCCATCTTAAATTTTTGAATTTCACACAGCATGACTGCATTATCTTGTATTTTTGAGTTTCCCACCAGTCTGCACTTAGATCTGCAGCTCTGCTTCCACAGTGACATCGTAGGAGTGAGTGGAAACCCACTATCACGATTGGATCATTTATGAATTTCCCTCCTAATTTTGAAATCCCTGTTATTTTTTGTATTTCCCAGCATTTTTCGAATTTTCCACCATTTTCTGAATTTCCCACCATTTTAAACAGAGGACAATATGCCTGTGTCACGGGGGGGTCAAGGAGATGGGAAACATGTCATTGGGGAGGGGGAGGGGAAGGGAAAATCTGGCAACAATGTGGACTGCACCACAACGCACGCTGTATACCTATTGTGGTAAATTATTTTCCTATTCTGCATTATCTTGCCTCATCTGTAAATAAAACTGAAATACTCTTTCTTTCATTGGCGGAACTATAATGTGGTGTGATGGTCTTGTGGCATAAGAGCTTGCACGCGCAGTGTGTGATATGGATAAACATAATGTTCGTGCAGACGTGATCAAACAAGAGAGCAATCTATGCTTTAAGCAGCTCCTGTTCTTAAAACACCCGATTCCTAACCATCGCAGCACTCGTACCTTCATATCTGGCGTGCAAAACGCGCAAGGTCTGTCACGAAGCTGTGTCCTTAATTCGAATGATTGCCTGTCTGCAAGTCGCTGTTGCAAAATGCTGAATATTTTTTCAAACGGAATGCGGCGTTGAGGATATCATTCAACATACATGACACGTATGTGTCTACGAACGCCGTGGCTAAATCATAGCAAAATATTATGTCTGCCATTTCCTGAGTGGAAGAACGGGACTTAATTTCAGTGCTTACGTTGTTTACCGTTCATGGAATCACCATTCTCGTGCTAATACTAGCACAGCCCGAAAATGATATGTACGGAATGACTGAGTACAAACACACACAACAAGAAATGAGCAATGAACTCTAAGAGAAACACGGCATACACCACTGAGTACTGACCATTCTCGACTCAAATAAAATGGCCCACATCTCAACAAATATTTGTTTCAGACGTATTTTTATAAACACTTTTTCAAGTTTTGAGTAGTGCTGTCTCCTGTAAGAATATTGTATATGTTTCATTAAATATCCTGTACATGTAGATATCGGCAGTCATCTGAAATTACTTTGGGACACCATAAAAATTAAAGGAATATTCGGAAAATGATTTAAAACACACTTCATTTGAAAATATCCAGTGTCATAATCATTACGGCACCTCATATAACTTTTCTTTATCTTTTAGACGAGATTATTCCCTATCAATTTCAGCACTTTTTTAAAGTTTTGAAACTAGTGAAATAAGTAGTTATAAACACATTAGTACATGGGGAGCTGGCTGAGCTAATAACTGCGAGGCAACCACCAGAAATGTCTGAGGGTCAGCTGCCGATTGGCCCTACGATAGCGTTTCTTGATGGTATCTGTGACATTTACATCTAGCAATGGTGACATGTGTAAAATTAAATTTCCACTTTCGTGCATGTTATATGTTAACTGCCTTATCACTGGTCAAATGAATCATTCATCATGTTTGAGGAAGACAACGACTTACCGCTTCCCGAAAAACACACCCACTCAAGCACTGTGATTATGGAACCAACGTCAAAGTAATAGCTTCCGTTCAAATCAATAATTTTTCCCCCGTCTATCTTTGACTACATATCGTATGGCTACAGGAGCGACGATTAGTCACTGGAATAAGTCAAAACTGTCAAATATATAGGACTATCTGTAACGAACTTTAGAGGTGGAGAAACCACATATATCTGTGTGTGGGGAAGACAGATGCCAGAGTCCTAAGGGAATGGGAGGAAAAGGGAGCATGCTAGTCATGACCTTCCATTCCCCCTCCAAACGAACATGTACTTTTCATGAAAACCGCCTATATTTTTACACATATCGACCTCCAAATTTCACCACTATCTTATTGTTTTTATTTGTGGCTTTGACATAGTTAATTTAAGGTGTGGTCGGTTGTCTTTCCTGTCGTCATCCGGTTATCCCCCAGGACGGAATATGTGTGGCCCAACTGACTACATGTAGCGGGAGTACGTACGTCCTATACCTACAGTGTTAAATTTGCAATATTGCTGACCCGCTATCTCAGAACCTTTTAGAGATAGAGATCTGAAATGTTTAGGAAGTATAGTTTCACTCGTTTTCTGATTACTGAACCAGCATCAGAATATACAGACAAATAATTGGTTAGTTATTATTTTCAAAAATTATGTTAATTTTTTTTAAAGTCCTCTCTTCCTTCTCTAAGTAAAAGCCGTTAGAAGTAGAGATGTCTTGGTGGTTCAGCAAGTGCTATATACTAAGGGGTAACATAGTGTAAAATAAGACTTATGTATCTGTAATAGTTCCTGAGATAATGGGTCAAATATTTTGAAATATGCTATTTCCGGGAAACCAAGTTTAAACATTTTATTTGGTATTAACTCACATATGGAGCCATGCCAGCTCCTAGAAACAGTCAGGCCCATAATAAGCACTATCTGGATCGTGTACTTGATCATCCTGAAAACCTAGAAACTTCCTTCTTTACCTGCCTCTTGCTTCTTTAGTCATTTTCTCTGCAGCACGTTGCGCTTTCATGATCCTAAGTTGATCCATTCGCTGAAACGCTTGCAGTGTGTTGGGTCCTGGAGTGACACCAAGTTGTTCTAGTACCCTAATTCTTCCCTTATTGCCATCGTTAAATGTCGTCACAGCATCAAAAACACCCAAGCATAGAGTTTTCATGCCTACAAAGACTTTTTTGGTATGTGGGTCCAAATGACATTACTGAAAGACTCATTCGGGTTTTGCGTTCGACCACGGAGACATTTGGAAAGAAAATCAGGATGAGCAACTCTCTATACAGGATGAGTCACTAACTATATCCACCTAGAATAACTCCGAAAGTATGAAAGTAGCTGAAACGTTTGAGAGATAAAAGCTGCATGGGGCAACGGTGGCCATAATACGACGTTGGTTTTTTGTTGCTAGGTGGGGTAGCGCCAGCGATATGAAGGTCAGCTGTGTTTTTTTTTTTTTTTTTAATAGGATGCTATAGTTTGTTACTTATTTTCTAACAGCGGCTATCGAAACGGATCCAAAGATGTGTAACAGCAAGGTCTTTGAAGGTCAACAAAAGTAGAAAAGTTGGCATAAACGTCTATTTACAGAAGGTGGTCAAAGTGATGACCACTAGTATCAGTGCAGTGCTGCAGTCTTCTTATCATGGATTGAGTGGTAGTCCTTATCACTTCGGCACTTATCGAAGCACATGCTCTGGCAATTCTCTCTCATATATCGTGAAAATAGTAAATATTCGCCGAATACTGCGTATCCATCTAACGTGTCATTGACGTGTAAGCACCATTCAACGGTTTCTCAATACAACACTAACAGGAACGATAAGACTAGTATCGTCGAATCAAGCGAATGTGAATGATGTACTCCTTCGAAGAACAAGTTGATATGCTTCTCATTTACGGGGAATGCCAACGAAATTCAGTGAGAACTAGAGACATACGCTGTAAGATAGCCTCAACGTACTCATCCTACACGTCGTACATTTAAATATGTGTATGATAAACTGAGAACCACTCGATCTTTAACGCATCGGAAACATATCTGGCAAAGGAAAGTTACTAACGAGGAAACGGAAATTGGTACCCTTGCCACTGGGGTTTGAGATCCTTGTGTTAGTTCGCGTCAAATCGCAAGCGAATCTGGCATGAGCCAGAGTAGTGTTGTTCGTGTTCTGCATAGCCATAAAAGTCATCCTTACCATACCAGTCTCCACCAAGAATTAAATGGAGCGGATTGTATGCGTCGCATTGAATTCTGCCGATGGGCTCAACTTCAGATTCAGAGAGATGACGCATTTATTAATTAGATTTTATTTACTGACGAGGCTACATACACGAACCATGAAAATGTTTATTTGCATAACATACATTATTGGGTAACTGAAAATCCATGTTGGCTGCGGCAAGTTGCACACAAAAAACCATGGTCAGTGAATGTATAGTGTGGGATTCTGGAGGACAGAATTATAGACCTCTATTTCATCGAAGGAAATCTTAATGGTAGGAAGTACACCACACTCCAGCAAGGAACATTAGGTCTGTTATTGGAAGAAATACCTTTAGGAACAAGGAAAAGAATGTGGTATCAACACGATGGGTTTCCGGCACATCTTTCGCTGATGATTGCAAATGAGTTGCAGAGACAATTAACAAATCGTTGGATTGGACGCAGAGGAGATGTGTCGTGGCCCGCTCGTTCGCCAGACTTGATTCCTTCGGATTTCTTCTTGTGGGGATTCGTAAAATACATTGTTTATAAAGACGTTCCATTACACCTGAAGATATGCGAGAGAGAACTGTCAGAGCATGTGCTTTGATAAGTGCCGAAGTGATAAGGAATAACACTCAATCCACGGTAAGAAGATTGGAGCACTGCATTGATACCAATGGTCATCACTTCAAACACCTTCTGTAAATGGACGTTCATGCCACCTTTTTTACTTTCGTTGACCTTCAAAGACCTTACTGTTACACATCATTGGATTCGTCTAGATAGCCGCTATCAGAAAACAAGTACCAAACTATAGCATCCCATTTAAAAAAAACAAAGTTGACCTTTATATCTTTGAAACTTAATATCTAATAGCCACAGTTCTCGTGTTTTCATTTCCGGCGGAAAGTAAACCAATTTTGTGACATATTACAAGTTCCTAATGAGGGGCGAGTCATTCAGTTTCACCTGAGTGCTTCGGTAGTTAGGTTTTTGAATATCTGCGTATTATTATATCTGTGCTTTCGTCAGGGTCTACAGTAGAGTTGCGCAGGACGTGCCGATAGTGCTTTTATCTGCATAGTTTAGTTTTCCACGGTTTTTGGTATGGACAGGGACTTCGATTGTTGTGTGCGGATGCGAGCCGACTTGGTGACACTTCGCTCTCAGCTTCAGGCTGTGATGGCTTCAGTTACACAGCTTGAGGCTGCAGTGGATGGGCACCACTGTTGTGGGCTGGCCGTGGGGATCCAAAGGATGTCCAGCACGTCCGAGTCCTACCATCGGTACTCACTGGTGGCCAACCCAGTTACTGCTCGCACTGAGGTTGATCCCTCACCTGTGGCCGAGTGGGTGGTCGCCCTGGGGCGAAGCAGGAGGCGAAAGACTTCCCAGGCGGCCGCACGTAAGGCCTCCCCGATTTGTCCGACAAACAGGTTCCAGGTGCTGTCTGTGGCTGACTCTGTCGCTGACCCAGATGCTATCGCCCGTCCTGTTCCAGAGGAAATCACTCAGCCTGCAAGATCCGGACAATCACAGAGGATGGGATTATTGGTAGTTGGGAGCTCCAACGTTAGGCGTGTTATGGGGCCCTTTAGGGACTTGGCTGACAAGAAGCTAAAGAAAACCAATGCGCATACCAGGTGGAATCATTCCAGATGTGGAAAGGGTCCTCCCAAATGCCATGAAGAGCACAGGTTGCAGCCAACTGCAGGTGGTTGCTCACGTCGGTACCAATGATGTGTGTCACTTTGGATCTGGTTTCGAGCGGCTAACAGAAGTGGTAAAGGCTGCCTGTCTTGCCTGCAAGATGAAAGCAGAGCTGACCATTTGCAGCACAGTCGACAGGACCGATTGCGGACCTCTGGTACAGAGCCGAGTGGAGGGTCTGAATCAGAGACTCAGACGGTTGTGCGACCGTGTAAGCTTCAGATTCCTCTACTTACGCCAAAGGGTGGTTGTGTTTCGGGTTCCGCTGTATAGGTCAGGTGTCCACTGTACGCAAGAGGCGGCTACACGGGTAGCAGGGGCTGTGTGGCGTAGACCGGGCGGTTTTTAAGGTTAGAGGGTCTCGGGAAAACACAAGAAGGGCTTCAGTCACAAAGGGTGCAGGTCGAACATAGGAAGAACGTAGATACAGGAACTATGGGTATAACAGTTGTAAATTGTGGTAGCTGTGTTGGGAAAGTACCAGAGCTCCAAGCGCTAATAGAATGCACTGATGCTCAAATCGTTATAGGCAATGAAAGCTGGCTAACGCTGGATATACGTTCAGCCGAAATTTTTGCGAAGAACCTAACGGTGTTCCGAAAGGATAGGCTAAACACGGTTGGCGGTGGCGTGTTTCTTGCTGTTAGAAGTAGATTAACAGTCTCGAAATTGAAGTAGATACTTTCTGTGAGTTAGTATGGGCACGGATCTTTGTTGCAAACCGGAATAAAATAATAATAGGATCGTTTTACTGACCTATAATTCAGATGATACAGTTCCTGAAAGGTTCAAAGAAAACTTGTTTGATTTCAAACATGTACCCTAGTCATACGATAATAGTTGATGGTACCTTTAATTTCCCTCGATATGTTGGCGAAAATACATGTTTAATTCCGGGGGTACGCATAAAACATCATCCGAAAGTGTGCTAAACGCATTCTCTGAAAATTATTTCGAGCAGTTAATTCACGAGCCCACGCGAAGAGCAAACGGTTGTGAAAGCACACTTGACCTCTTAGCACCAAATAATCCTGAGTTAATAACGTGCATCAAAACCGATACAGGGATTAATGAACACAGGGTGGTCGTAGCGAGATTGAGTATTGTAATCCCCAAATCCTCCAAAAATAAGCGAAAATGTACCTGTTCAAAAAAGCAGATAAAGATTCACTTCACGCCTTCCTGAGAGACAATCTCCACTCATTCCAAATTAATAATATAAGTGTAGACCAGATGTGGCTTGAATTCAAAGAAATAGTATCTGCAGCAATTGAGAGATTTGTACCAAATAAATTAATAAACGATGGAGGTGATCCTCCTTGGTAAATAAAATGGGTTACAACACTGTTGCAGAAACAACGAAACAAGCATGCCAAATTTAAACAGAAGCAAAATCCCCAAGATTGGCAACCTTTTACAGAAGCTCGAAATTTAGCACGGACTTCAATGCGAGATGCTTGTAACAGTTTCAACAACGAAACTCTGTCTCGAAACCTGGCAGAAAATTCAGAGATTCTGGTCGTATGTGAAATATGTTAGCGGCAAGAAACAATCAATGCCGCCTCTGGGCGATGGCAATGGAGATACTATCGAAGACAGTGCTGCCATAGCAGGGTTACTAAACACAGCCTTCCGGAATGCCTTCAGAAAAACAAGACGAAGTAGATATTGCAGAATTCGAATCGAGAACAGCTGCCAACGTGATTAACGTGGAAGTAGATATCCTCGGAGTAGTGAAGCAACTTAAATCATTTAGTAAAAGCAAGTCTTCTGGTCCAGACTGCATACCAATTAGCTTCCTTTCGGAGTATGCTGATGCATTAGCTCCATACTTAACAATCATAAACAACCGTTCGCTCGACGAAAGATCCGTACCCAAAGACTGGAAAGTTGCACGGGTCACACCAATATTCAAGAAAGTTAGTACGAGTAATCCACTAAATTATAGGCCCATATCGTTAACGTCGATATGCAGCAGGATTTTGGAACATATATTGTGTTCAAACATTATGAATTACCTCGAAGAAAACTGTCTATTGACACACAGTCAACATGGGTTTAGAAAACATCGTTCCTGTGAAACACAACTAGCTCTTTATTCACATGAAGTGTTGAGTGCTATTGACAAGGGATTTCAGATCTATTCCGTATTTCTGGATTTCCCGAAGGCTTTGGACACTGTACCACTCAAGCGGCTTGTAGTGAAATTGCGTGCTTATGGAATATCGTCTCAGTTATGTGACTGGATTTGTGATTTCCTGTCAGAGAGGTCACAGTTCGAAGTAATTGACGGAAAGTCATCGAGTAAAACAGAAGTGATTTCTGGCGTTCCCCAAGGTAGTGTTATAGGCCCTTTGCTGTTCCTTATCTATACAGGGTGTTACAAAAAGGTACGGCCAAACTTTCAGGAAACATTCCTCACACACAAAGAAAGAAAATACGTTATGTGGACATGTGTCCGGAAACGGTTACTTTGCATGTTAGAGCTCATTTTATTACTTCTCTTCAAATCACATTAATCATGAAATGGAAGCACACAGCAACAGAACGTACCAGCGTGATTTCAAACGCTTTGTTACAGGAAATGTTCCAAATGTTCTCCGTTAGCGAGGATACCCTCCGTCGCATGGAATCCCTGATGCGCTGATGCAGCCCTGGAGAATGGCGTATTGTATCACAGCCGTCCACAATACGAGCACGAAGAGTCTCTACATTTGGTACCGGGGTTGCGTAGACAAGAGCTTTCAAATGCCCCCATAAATGAAAGTCGGGAGAGTTGAGGTCAGGAGAGCGTGGAGGCCATGGAATTGGTCCGCCTCAACCAATCCATCGGTCACCGAATCTGTTGTTGAGAAGCGTACGAACTCCTCGACTGAAATGTGCAGGAGCTCCATTGTGCATAAACCACATGTTGTGTCGTACTTGTAAAGGCACATGTTCTAGCAGCACAGGTAGAGTATCCCGTATGAAATCATGATATCGTGCTCCATTGAGCGTAGGTGGCAGAACATGGGGCCCAATCAAGACATCACCAACAATGCCTGCCCAAACGTCACAGAAAATCTGCGTTGATGACGTGATAGCACAATTGCGTGCGGAATCCCCTCAGCCCACATATGTTGATTGTGAAAATTTACAATTTGATCACGTTGGAATGAAGCCTCACCCGTAAAGAGAACATTTGCACTGAAATGAGGATTGACACATTGTTGGATGAACCATTCGCATAAGTGTACCCGTGAAAGCCAATCAGCTGCTGATAGTGCCTGCACACGCTGTACATGGAACGGAAACAACTGGTTCTCCGTAGCACTCTCCATACAGTGACGTGGTCAACGTTACCTTGTACAGCAGCAACTTCTCTGACGCTGACATTAGGGTTATCGTCAACTGCACGAAGAATTGCCTCGTCCATTGCAGGTGTCCTCGTCGTTCTAGGTCTTCCCCAGTCGCGAGTCATAGGCTGGAATGTTCCGTGCTCCCTAAGACGCCGATCAATTGCTTCGAACGTCTTCCTGTCGGGACACCTTCGTCCTGGAAATCTGTCTCTATACAAACGTACCGCACCACGGCTTTTGCCCTGTGCTAATCCATACATCAAATGGGCATCTGCCAACTCCGCATTTGTAAACATTGCACTGATTGCAAAACCACGTTCATGATGAACGCTAACCTGTTGATGCTACGTACTGATGTGCTTGATGCTAGTACTGTAGAGCAGTGAGTCGTATGACAACACAAGCCCGAAGTCAACATTACCTTCCTTCAATTGGGCCAACTGGCGGTGAATCGAGGAAGTACAGTACATACTGACGAAACTAAAGTGAGCTCTAACATGGAAATTAAGCGTTTCCGGATACATTTCCACATAACATCTTTTCTTTATTTGTGTGTGAGGAATGATTCCTGAACGTTTGGCGGTACCTTTTTGTAACACCCTGTATAAACGATTTGGGACACAATCTGAGCAGCCGTCTTACATTGTTTGCAGATGACGCTGTCGTTTAGCGACTAATAAAGTCATCAGAAGATCAAAACAAATTGCAAAACGAGTTATAAAAGATATCTGAATGGTGTAAAATTGGCAGTTGACCCTAAATAACGAAAAATACGATAAATCAGTCAAACATAAAAGTCGTAAAATCAACTAAGTACCTAGATATTACAATTACAAACAACTTAAATTGGAAGGATTACACAGAAAATGTTGTGGGAAAGACTAACCTATGATTGCGTTTTATTGGCAGGACACTTGGATAATGTAACAATCTACTAAGGAGACTGCCTCCACTACGCTTCTCCGTCCTCTTTTAGAATACCGCTGCGCAGTGTGGGATTCTTACCAGATAGGATTGACGGAGTACATCGACAAAGTCCAAAGAAGGTCCGTACGTTCTGTATTATCGCAAAATATGGGAGACAGTGACACTGAAATGATACAGGTTTTGGGCTGGATATCATTAAATGAAAGGCGTTTTTCATTGGGACGGAATCTTCTCATGAAATTACAATCACAAACTTTCTCCTCCGAATGCGAAAATATTTTCCTGACACCGACCTACATAGGGAGAAACAATCACTACGATAAAATAAGGGAAATCAGAGCTCGTATGGAAAGATATAGATGTTTGTTCTCTCCACGCGCTATACGAGATTGGAATAATAGAGAATTGTGAAGGTGGTTTGATGAAGCCTCTGCCAGGCACTTAAATGTGATTTGCAGAGTATCCATACAAATGTAGATGTAGATCAGTGGATGATTTGTGGAAGAATGTAGCCCACCCTGCTCTTTTCATTCCTTCCAGGTCATGTGTGTTGTTCCTTATTGCCATGCTATAATATTGCTGGAGTTCATCAATGTTTTTGTCTATAAGTCAGTAGTGGAACAAGGGGGACATCACCCCACTCTCCATTGTTGCCAGATGTATCCAAGATGGCGGCGATGAGGTCATCCAAGATGGCAGCCTCTATACTTGGCAAAAGTGCATGATGTCTCCAAGATGGCGTCATGACGTCATACAAGATGGCAGATTTTGCGGGAAGGTAGGTCAATTGGGCTACCTCCACTAACCTAACTCCCCCACCACTCCCCTCCCCCAGAAAATGGTGGGAAGTTCAAATCCCATCAGAACAATGCAACACACCATGGCTAACTCTACTAATCTAGGCAAATGGTGGGAAATTAGGCCACTTGGGCTACCTCCATTGACCTAAGTCATCTGACCGCCCCCTCTTTGTAGGAAATAGCGGGAAGGGGACTTGGCCTGTGCTGGACACAAGTCTTTATTTAGCATTCAGTCTTCATTTAAACAATTTGAGGCAGTAGAGCCATCCAGTGTGTTCACCATGAGGTCTAGAGTCCAACTGATCTAGTACACAGTACCATCACCAAAGGGCACTGTTGTCTGTTCTGTGACGTAATTCAAGATGGCGGTTTGGGGTGGGGGAAAATGGCGGGAAACTGTGTGTTCACCACGAGGCCTGGACCTAGTACACAGTACTGCCATCAGAGGGCACTGTCATCTGTTCTGTGACATAACTCAAGATGGTGGGTCACAGTATATGAAAGCCACGTCTACAGTTAAAGTTCTTCAAGGGTTATACTGACATCACATGTCTACCTAAATAAGTGCCAAGTCATCCTCTAGCCCATGTGTGCATGCTGATGTCACAGATCATGCTATAGAAATCTGTTGCACCACTCACTATCCTAACGGGACATGCATGACGTGTCTAGCCAGCATGTGCATACTGCCATCACAGGTCATGCTCTAGAAATCTGTTCCACCACTCACAGTGCTAACGGGACATGCATGATGCATCTAGCCTGCGTACAAACTGACTTCACAGATCGTGTTCTAGAAATCTGGTCCACTGCTCGTGATCCTAACAGGACATATGTGAAGTGTCTAGCACGTGCACACACACTGACATCACAGATTGTGCTATAGAAATCCGTTCGACCGCTCGCGATTCTAATGGGACATGTGTGACGCGTGGTTGACGAATCATTGCAAAAAGCGTGCACATAGCTACATACCATTACAAGTGCATCTAACAAGGTTCTCAATGTTATAATAAAGTCACATGTCTACCTAAAATAAGAACCAAGTTGAACTCTCGGTAATTGTATAGTGTCCCAGAAATACTTAATGTTCGCTTTTTGTAGGAGCTTTCTTTATGTCTCAGCTTGTCAGCATAGGAAAATTCTTGCCCTGACATGAGCTGTTTGGTAAAATAGCCCGGAATTTCGTCTTTTCCGCTGTACATCAATCCTAAATACTAAAAAATTCTCCCTATTATCGTGTCAAGACTTTCTAAATGATTTGCTTCAGCGTTTACGGTTCTAAGCCAAATGTAAGAAACAGTAGTCTTAATACCAGCAACCTAGAATTACCTGTATAAAGCATTCACCTTCGAAAAGCACTAAGCTCACAGACTTGGGGCGAGATGCAATAAAAATACATCCCTTCCTTGATCAAGAATATATCTAATTGCATTCTCCTCAGATGAGCTCGTAATATACACATAATGACTTCAGGTACAGAGGCTGAATTCAATATCATGCAGTGTGTATTCCAAAAAGCATCTTCACTCATAGTATGAATTCTTTACCTGTAAATCCATAAATTATCAGAGACTCAGGTCACCTCAAGGTACTGGAAGCATCTGGCTAGTTCAGCTGTCAGTCACTAGGACTGCCAGTGAGCCTACCCCCACTCACAACCCCATCCCCCAAAAATGTTCAACACTCAGTTGTTCACACTGAGATCACGTGATGCTGCGTCATCACATCTATATGAGGAATCACTCTCCAACTGTCTTTCTTACTTGTCTTTATTTCGTCTCAGCGTTCGTTCGTGTGTGGGTCTCTGTATTTACTAGTTCTTTTCTTGCCACAAGATGAAGAGAGGTAACTCCAGCAACACCTCAGAGTGTAGTGGGAAGAGGCTTAGAGTTCAGGAGACAGGATTACAAAGTGAGTAAATAATTTCTGTTTTGAGTGTAAATGTTCGTGTTTATGTTAAATTCGCCTTATTAATTCTGTCCCCTTGTTATAGTACAACTCGCAGATTTTGTCTTCGAGTGTGAGGAGAGGCAGGAGTGGCTGGACTGCCACAGACTCTGGAAATCCAGCCTCCTGTGTTGGGTGCACAGTCGTAATTGCCTTGTGAGTATAATTCTCATTGTAATTTGTTCTTCTTCTATAGTAGCCATTCAAAATTTTCTGATTTCATTCTTCTTCTTTTTTCTAGATCACCTGAAGCAAATGCAAATTCAGTTGGAGGCAGAACTGGGGGCTGTTCCACGTAGCGATGCTGCCGCAATAGTCGATAACTGTTTTCAGCCCCCAGCTGTAGATAACCGACAACAGCACCCACGTAAGTATAGAGAAACATATGCTTGTGTGTTCTTTCTCGACATTCAAAATAAATAAAATTATGTCTCGTCCTGCACGCAAAACAGATGATCGTTCTGTTAACGTTAAAGTGTATGACACTGCATCTGAACCTCAACTGATGAAGGAATGTTAAAAACCCTCCTCATATAGCATGCTTCTTCTTCTTTGCAAGCATCAAGAGAAACATGATGCATAGATGTCCACAGAGGTATGTATTAGAGTCCTGATAGCGCCGATAAGTGTAGAACGCACATCTTCTGTGACTGAAGTATCGTTGTAATTCTTCTGACGGTTGCAGGTCACCAAATGAATCGAAACAGTAGACGGTATCCGCATTTTTCATAACATATGCCGCGCGGGATTAGCCGAGCGGTCTTGGACGCTGCAGTCATGGACTGTGCGGCTGGTCCCAGCGGAGGTTCGAGTCCTCCCTCGGGCATGGGTGTGTGTGTGTTTGTCCTTAGGATAATTTAGGTTAAGTAGTGTGTAAGCTTAGGGACTGATGATCTTAGCAGTTAAGTCCCATAAGATTTCACACACATTTGAACATTTTTGTACATAACATATGATAGCCAGTGGTTGCCGGGGCCTCCAGCAACATCTAAATTCACAATGCCACATTCACCAGTTTTCCACATAGTCTTAGATAATGTATCCAGAATAACATACCACGGAATCTTGGTATGTTGGATTTGTTTCTAACAAACTTAAGACGATAAGTATTTGTGAGTGGTCGATCTGGCAGGACCGCTAATGGGCTTTTTTAAAAAAATTTATGAATAGATCAAGCCCTTTCCTGTACGGTTTCAAGTTAGTAATTTTCCGGTGGCTGCGGTACCCATCATGCGGCCATGTCCTCTTGCCTCTTTTAACTGCGCTTGGGAGTTTTATGCGTTCCCGACCGTTCGAGCGATAGCTGCAGCACCACCAGCGAGAGACCCTACCGCCGAGAGCGCAGCCGGCCGGTGTGGCCGTGTGCTTCTAGGCGCTTCAGTCTGGAACCGCGTGACTGCTACGGTCGCAGGTTCGAATCCTGCCTCGGGCATGGATGTATGTGATATCCTTAGGTTAGTTAGGTTTAAGTAGTTCTAAGATCTAGGGGACTGATGACCACAGATGTTAAGTCCCATAGTGCTCAGAGCCATTTGAGAGCCGAGAGCGCGGAGAGGGCCGGGATGAGAAATAGAAGAAAACTGCCAGATGTCTTGGTGCTTACATCGCTGTCAGGATACAGTTCTTCAAAGAGCTCTGCTTCCCGCTCTTGTCCTTCTTCTTGTTTAGTGCACAACGTGCAGCATTCATAACTCGCTTTAAGTTCATCACTCCTAAACCCAACTTAAGTTTTCCTCGCATGGTTTTATCAACTGCAAATGCTGCCATTCGTTACGTATACCAATATCCTTTCTCTTCCGTATCGCCGTAACCCTATCAGCCAAAATCATATCTCCAATGTGACGACTTGATAGATCTTTATTTGCAGCGTATGCAATGTCGTGTTACATACACGCTTCGTCGAGCAGATTAACCCCCTTACCACCTCGTGCCAAGCGTTTCTGAAGCTTTGTCCCAGGTCCACAGTAGTTATACCCAGGGATGTGTAATTCCACTGGCAGTTTCTCTAGAATACCACCGCCTCATCTAATGTGTCTCTTAGCACGCATGTTATGCTACTGTCCATCTGTATGAGCCGCGAAGGTTAAAACGCATCCACATTCGACTTTTGCCGGCTAGTGTGCCCGAGCGGTTCTAGGCGCTTCAGTCTGGAACCGCGCGACCGCTACGGTCGCAGGTTCGAATCCTGCCTCGGGCATGGATGTGTGTGATGTCCTTAGGTTAGTTAGGTTTAAGTAGTTCTGAGTTCTAGGGGACTGATGACCTCTGATGTTAAGTCCCATAGTGCTCAGAGCCATTTTTGAACATTCGACTTTTTATTGTTCTGTTCAGACGCTCCACGATACTTGCCTTCAGGTGAGTGAATGCTGAGTAGTGATGTATTCCACACCGCTGCATCACGGTCTTGAAATACCTATTGTAAAACTCTTCACCGTGATCAGTTTGGAATTTGTCTGGGCATCGATTTGTCCCTGACTGTAACAAACGCTCAAAAACATCCGCGACATTTCTACCCGTTTTTGTTTTAACAGGTAATGCCCAAGGAAATTTGGAGTATGTATCAATAACGATTAAAAGATATTTGAATCCATTATTCTCATGTGAGTATTTCCTCATATCTACAAGATCAGCTTGCCATAATTCATCCAAACCTTTAACCATAACATGCCTACGAGGGTGTGTTTTGCATGCTGGTTTGTGCAATTTTCAAACTACTGTCTCCATACTTATTCGATTATACCTCTCTCTCTAAGCTCAGAGATTACTGAAACAACCTCATGCGAATGAGCTGCATTACCTTCAGCAGCTGATGCCAAGAGCAGCCGTAGTCGATCTATTAGCTCGTTGGGGTCGTCATAATATATGTACTGCGGGATTCGATTATTCGCTGCTTTATGCTCAATGCCAGTACCAACACCGCTGCTGCGGCTGCTGTTGTTGTTGCTGTTTTCTCCATCAAGTATTGGTTTTATAATGGTTTTATATTTCTTGTTGCTCAGGCTTTTCGCAGTCTTATGTACGTCAGTCATGTGCAGTATTTCACGGTACGTTTCCCTATCATTAACTGAATAATTTATGGGTTTTTTGGTAGGTCTTAGGAAAATAAGATTCATAAAGCTAGGTGTTCTCTCAAACAGCCTATCACCAATCTCTATTGTGTCATCAGTTAGAGTTATAGGATGCATACCCAACATGTACGGTCTTCCCCTGCTAACGCCGAATGTTCTGTCTATCTTACCAGAGGCGTGATGGGTAATGAATTCGTCAATGGCAACACCATCGTTATGGTGTGTTTTTGGTTTTTCTGAGAGCTGTAAGAGAGATTCAGTAACCGGCTTGAAGGTCTCTCTTAGTGGTTGCTGTCGATCCATATGTCCTACCCTCAGCAACCGTAATTTCTCACGAACTGCTTTCCGCGGTTGAATCAGTTTCTGCTTCGTTGACATCTCGGTGTATACTAATCAGTCATCTCCACGGCGTTAGGATATATACATCCGCTCATCTTCTTCCTCGTACTATTTACCTGCTCCCCCTTCTCAACAACAAGGAACTCGACATCTATTTCCCCCTCAATAGCCTCGACCTTTTCAGTTAAGTCGGCTACTTTCTTACAAACATCATTAACTAACTCATTTAACGCATTCATCATTCTCAGGAGTGTCTGGTATATACGTTTCTAGCTCCCTGCGCATACCTCCAACTTTATTCACAATAGCCTGAATTTTCGCATCCATGTACAGGAGAATGTTCTGTCGGTGCACACCCATTCTCTCGGGTTGAGAGCTAAATATGCGCAGGAATTTGTCCATGGTGCAGCTTATACTGATGTACTATCCCCTCTTACCGCGACATATATGCAAAAACTCTTGAAAGTTTCGCCTGTACCTACCATCACTCAGTTTCCTTGTTTTATCAATAACGAGAAACCCATACTGTGAATGATTCCAGCAATCAGTACATATCTTCACAAAACCACTGAACGACATGTCAGTTCCGACATGCGCCTGGTAAATGTATTGTAAATTCAGATTGTCTTGTTTGAAGGCTATAATGAGATTTGCATCATCCCTAATCAACTGTTTCGGAATTCTGGAATATGTTTGGCTTAGATAAAATACATCAGCACCCATATGACGACCAAAACAGAAATATTTTCGAATTTTGTCTTGGTTTTCCACAGCAACATCGTCAAATATGAAGACAGTGTTTGGCTTTGCTTTTTCGGGTGGAGGAATATCACCGCTTTCACTGAATGTCGTGTATGTAACACCATCTACACCACGCAATATCTCCTGTAATAGCTGATACTTGGGTTGAAACAGTGTTTTTGAGAATACACAAACATGTTCAAATCGGACTCCATCTACCGCAACCGAGCGCCTCCCCAGGTGGCGGATAGGGGAATGCCTCCTAGGCCTCCTAGATATAGGTGGTACCGAGGAAATGAAATACTCAGGGCGGACCAAAACTACTAGTAGCGTCTTTTCCCACAGTGGGCGGCTACAAAAGGTGTCTGCTCCACATGTCAGTGGCGGCCTCAACAAACCTCCTGATCTGTAAAGTCAGGTTGTACTACTAAACATCATGAAGGTACAAGGAGAAAAATCTCATTAGCCTGGGCCCCAGTCAATAGACTGGGATCGTCGTAAGCATCGGATTCCGGGGTCTCACGGACATCATGAGAAGAATCGGAGATTCTCAAACTCCCTCAAGGTCAAACGCAAACACTACATCGGCACACTCAACGTGAACACACTGATAAAGACAGGAAAGATGAAACAACTCACAGACACTCTCGAAAAATTTCAAATCAAAATATGTACACTGCATGAAACACGATTCACAGACGAAGACCATTTCAACGCGGAAAACTTTAGAATATATAAAGGAAAACCATCGAGACAGCTGAAAAACCTACGGCTTTTTGGCACAGGATTTGCAGTACACGGGCCCATCACGGACAGCATAATCGACTTTTCGTCACCAAACGAAAGAATCAGTACCATCACAGTGAAATCAGCCAACAAATCCTACAGAATAATCAACGCACATACACCGACTAATGACTACAACAGGAAAACCCGGACGAAATTGATGACCGCTGGACGACAATGGAAGAAATTATCAGAAAAATTCCTGCACATAGTGTCAAAATAATACTGGAAGACTTCAACGATAAACTCGGAAAAGAAAAGGTATATAGACATACCACAGGAAAACATACTCCACACAAGGACACAAACAAAAATGGATAACACCTGATAGACTTTTGCGAAAGTCACCACCTCGCCATTATGACAACAAAATTCAAGAAACCAACACGGAAATTTACCACATGGAAATTCCCCAGCGGAAAGCAAGAACTAAAAATCGTCCACGTAATAGTCCGGAAAGATTCACAAAAAGAAATTTGGAACATAGAGACATGTAAAGGCTACTTCGACTCAGACCACCTCTTGCTACAGATCAGGATTCGTCTTTTGCCCAAGAAGAAGCTCCAGAAGAACAGAATTGTTAGACCAGATCCAGAATATCTCACTTTAAACCAGACACGAATATTAGACAAAATTAAAATTGAGAAAATGAGAGACTGGACACAACTTTCAGGAAGAATCCGAGAGGCCATGAAGCACCACGCACAAGGAAACACCGTTGGTGGAACCACACATGTGACCAAGCTATTGACCAACGAATCAGTGCATGGAAAAAATTTAGTAGCTATAAATCCACAGAGAATTGGATGAACTTCCTGGAAACACAGAAACACTCAAGCAAAATCATTCGCAGTGAAAAATGACAGTATGATAAACGGCGACTGACGGAAGTCGAATCGGACTTCACGAAGAACAATACAAGAAACCTCTAAAGAACGTTCAGAGAAAATATGACTGGATATGAACCACCCAACTTGTGCTTCAGAAGACCGGATGGAACTCTAGAAACCAATGCCAAAAACAATTGTGACATTCTGGCAAAGTACTTTGAAAAACTCCTCAACACGGACCACCCTTTGGAAGAAATGATGACAGAAACGAATACATACAATCCAGATAGTGAACCTCCAACTCTAGAAGAAGTTAAAGAAATAATGTAGTCACTCAAGAATCGTAGAGCACCAGGAGAAGACGGCATCATGGCTGAAATCTGGAAGTTACAGGACCCAGAACTCACCAAAGACATCCACAGGATCTTGGAAGATATCTGGGAGACCATGAAAATTCCTGACGACTGGAAAACTGTCCTGATACACCCACTACACAAAAAAGGTGACAATACTGACCCGAAGAACTACAGAGGAATATTCCTACTACCGGACACATAGAAGATCCTCTCTAAAGCTTTACTAAACAGACTAGAATGCCAGACCGACCATTTGATTGGGGAATACCTAGCAGGCTTCCGTAAAGGGCGGTCTTGTACGGAACTAATTTGGAACCTGAAAATGATTTTACAACACAAACAGAACCTGATCATTACCTTTGTTGACTTCAAGAGGGCGTACGACTCTATCGACTGCAAAACTCTCTTCAAAATTCTAGCTGAATACAAAGCAGACAACAAAACACGGACTATCATAGACCAAACCTTGACCAACACGATCTCCAAAGTAAAGTTGCGTGGAGAAGTATCAGAGCCGTTTGAAATTCGCACAGGTGTCCGACAAGGCGATGGCCTCTCACCTCTCCTTTTCAATCTAGTGTTAGATAAGGTAATAAAGAATGGGAAATATCACAACAGGGGGTAGCCTTAGGAAACCTACAGATTAAATGCCTGGCTTTTGCAGACGATTTGGCGATTGTCACGAAAGATATAAACGAAACAAAAGACGCTATTGAAAAACTGCACGAAATCGCTTCCAAAACTGGACTACATATCTCTTACGAAGAGATACAGTTTATGAGTACCAAGAAACTCTCATCTCTGAACACAAAGTACGGCACGATTTACAAAACGTCAAACTTCAAATACCTCGGTGAAACGCTACAAATGAGCGGACATAACAGAGACTCAAGCGAAGAAAGAAAAACTAAACTGGACAAGGCATACAAAGTAATGTGGAATCATTACAACAAGAAGTCTATCTCACAAAAAGCCAAATTACGCCACTATGACAGGGTGGTGCTCCCCGAGGCACTATACGCAGCAGGGAACACACTAATCGTATGAGACAACTAGAAAATTAGAACGGAAAATACTTAGGAAAATATTAGGCGCAACTAACAACAATGGAATATGGATCAAGAAGCCTACAAAGGAACTATACAAACATACTGAGACAATCACAGAAAAGATTAGGAAACGCAGACTACAATTCTATGGACACCTATACGAATGCCATCACACAAACTGACCAAACAGATCTTTGACTGGGTAACCACTAGAAACAACAAATGGGTGGCAGAGGTAAAAACGACCTGAACCAACTCAACATCATAGCAGACATAATAAACGACAGAATAAAATTCAGAAACATCATTAAGAAAGGTAAACTACATGAGATACACTGTGACAAAAGAACAGGCGTGAAATGGACCAAAGAACGCAAGCAAGATCACAGCCGGAAGGTGAAAGAAATATGGGTAACCAAAAAGGCATTCAAGATGAAGCCGAAGACACGAAGCCGACAAGAAGAATGGACAGAGGACCGGAAACAGAAACACAGCGAGTGAATGAGGGAAGTTTGGGCAACAAGGAAGGCAGCAAAAGGAACTGGCCATGTAGTTTAGTCCAACTGCGCTCTTTAAGGGCAAAGCACCAATAATATATATACCCATGAAAAGTAACTTGATCATTCCCTAAGTCAAGAACTGGTATAGCATTGAAAAAATATTTTTAGGCCTAATACTTTGCCTATAATGAGAGAGGTATAAAATAAAACACAAACACGGTTTGAGATTATATATACATAAATTATTTATTTATTTAAATATTATACACAGGATGTAGCATTTCAGGAAAATCATCAGACTCTTTCTGTATCTTTTTCTTTGCAACTGTACAGTATTTCCTAAACAGAGCTTTTTGACATGCAATAAATTCCACGAGTATCTCCCTCAAGCCAATGGATGCCTCACAATACTCAGGTTTTTCATATGCGCATTTAATCTGTTTCTCTTTGGGTTCAGTATTCATGTGCAAGCAAAGGTGTTGTTTCAAATCATCAACATGTATGCAGAGTCTATGCTCTGCAACCAACGGTTCAGTCTCTCCAATGCAAGATGTTGCGCAGTATCCCGATCGTATAACTTCATAAATGAGGTGTGCCTTACATAAACACAGTTGTCACCCGATTTCAACATAATGCATAGTCATCATACACTGTTGTAATAGAAAGTGTCACACCAGTAACGCAAATGTCTGGGGAAGGACGAGTTGGATAATACTCTGCAGTCATCTGTGACTGATGTAGCGCTCTGCACGACATATTTTGTCCCAGTCGAACTCGGAAATTGGCACTTTAACACCCTTCGATATATTTTCAATTTCCATTCTCGCATGCAAGCCCCAGGCATGATGTGCTTCTATACCAATGTTTACATGTTTCGTTCCACTAGGAGTTAAATTGTATGTGGATATGAAAAGCATGGGTACACTCGATGCCTTCTTATCCACAGCATCTGTGCTCTGTGGTTGCACTGTCACAGGGATGGCTCTGGCTCTGAGCACTATGGGACTTAACATCTATGGTCATCAGTCCCCTAGAACTTAGAACTACTTAAACCTAACCAACCTAAGGACATCACACAACACCCAGTCATAACGAGGCAGAGAAAATCCCTGACCCCGCCGGGAATCGAACCCAGGAAATCACAGGGATGTTCTGCTGGGATGGGTCATATGTGTGTGACCAGTACTGTCCTCCATCTTGATGTTGTTTAGGACCACCAGCAGCGTTCGATGTGTTGGGTGCAGATCACGTGTCCTCATCACACAAATCGATGATTGGAACAGACAAAAGCAGCTCCTTTTCCTACTCCAGCAAGTGGGCTATGTGCGCTACAGGATACCACATTGTCCCTACAGGATCAGATGTGCTGGGGGTTGTTACTGTCGCAGGTCTAGAGGTCGCTGCAGGTCTCGACAAGATGGCAGACGAGATTGCTACAGGTCCGGATGCGGCGCGCATTGGCATGTTGGTGTTCAACCCTGCTGTCTTGGACGCGTCGAGGGCTACTGCTGAAGAAAGACAAGGAAGCATTACACATGGCCAACATGCAGAAACAATGAATAATAATAGAAATAATAATAATAATAATGCTAACCACAGAAAAAGATGTGATATGGGATACTTACTTTATTGTTTCCTCCTGTTCTGCAAGGCTGTGTTGGATTGCGATTGCTGTTGATGCTTCATGGTTCTTCTTCTTCTTCTTCTACTGCTGCTGACTGACTGAGCAAGACTGAGGTCCCAGAGGCGCTGAGAAAGCCCTATTTCCCCACCAATGACTTTACCAGATACTGCCATCCTACTGGCTGAAGTCTAACATGTGACTGGATTAAGGGCTCCTATTGGTTCCCGCCATTTTCCCCCACCCCAGGCTGCCATCTTGGGTTACATCATGGAATGGACGACAGCGCCCTCTGGTGGCAGTACTGTGTGCGAGGTCCAGACCTCGTGGTGAACACACTTTTTCCTGCCATTTCCCCCCACCCCAGACCGCCATCTTGGATTATGTCACAGAATGGACGGTAGCGCCCTCTGGTGGTGGTACTGTGTACTAGGTCAGTTGGACTCTGGACTTCATGGTGAACACACTGGATGGCTGTACAGCCTCAAATTGTTTAAATAAAGACTGAATGCAAAATAAAGACTTATGTGTAGATCACTCCGAGTCCTGTTCGCGCCATTTCCTTGGAAGACGTGGCGGTCAGATGACTTAGGTTAGTGGAGGTAGGCCAATTGAGCTATTTTGCCGCCATTTTCTTAGGTTGGTAGAGGTAACCGTGGTGTGTTGCATTGTCCTGTTCGAATTTGAAGTTCTGACCATTTTCTGTGGGAGAGGAGGGGGTTTATGTTAGTGGAGGTGGCCTAGTTGACCTATCTTCCCACCAAAATCCGCCAACTTGGATGACGTCATGGCCACCACCTTGGATGGCATCATCACTGCCATCTTGGATACATTCAGCAACAATGGAGAGTGTCTACACTAGTGACAGTTGCAACTGGATTTTTAGATGTGTGGCCTCTCTTCTGCGTGAACCATCAACTGCCACAGATAAGTCTGTCATGATATTTAATTCTACTTCTTCTTTAGCAGCGGCTTTCATAGAAGTAACAGCAACAGATTTGACACATACACCAATTACTTCTCTGTACTTACTTGACCTGGTTGGTGGGTTTGACAAGTCCAGCGTCGCACGTAATACTTGAGCTGCAGTCAATCCTTTACCTATGCACCTCATTCCATATAAGAATCTAACGTTACTCTCAAACAAAGTCATTCTTGCACTTTTGAGAAGTCCAAAATGACGTAGAGAACCTGCAAAGTTTGTTAGCTAGTCCAGTCCTTGCAGATGTGTCCTCAAATATGCTAATTTGCCCACCACAAAACTTACATGATACAGCATCTTGTACAATTTGTCCTAACACACTCAAATCTAATATAAAATAACCTAAACTATTTACATGATATCTTTTTGTCAATAAATAAATCCTCATTTTTTCCAAGCTTCCTCCTCGAAGCACTAATAGGCGTGTCCTTTTCGTGTGTCTGTGTAATATCTATTTCAGGATCAGCACTGGATTCAGATCTAGACATATGATGATTTCCATGGAAACGTCACTTCTTAAAGGAACTGTCTCTTTTCGTCATACTGAAAAGAGGTATAAGAATAGTACACCAAACCACTATGTTTACAGTTCAACACCTATAAAACACTACACCCACAAAGTAAACTCACAAGATGCATGTGCAATACTGCCACTTCTGTTTACACAGTGCATCCAATCTCTTAACATGAATTCAAGGAATAAATAGCTGAAAACCACAGCCTTGTCGATTAAATAATTCCAGAGATAGCAAGTCAATGCAGAAAGACTGGATTTTTTTGCATTTGCAGTATTAAATTTGAAATGATAAAAAGTACACTTCCAATTGTAATTAATCGACAAATGTCACATAAAATTATTCAGGAGAGATCAAATATTATTAAGAGGTAATAATCAGAAAATGTCAGAACAATTTCACCATACATACTCCCCTTAAGCGGTGGTCGGATGTCCTTCCTATCGTCATCCCATTATCCCCCAGGATGGAATATGTGTACCCCAATTGACTACATGTAGCGTTATTCGTGTGAAAGCGAGCGTAAATTGCAAGGAGAATGTATTTCAACACAGGAAATATATTTCTAACATTGTAATATTAACAGCATTTCATTCCACACGACTAATAGCTTGGAAACCGCACCGCCCTAACATTATAGTGTGTTTTAAGTGCGGAACCATGAAGACTTAGAAGTGCATGTGTTTATGCTCTCTCTCAGCAATACCTTCTTGACACTGACCCCAGACACTAGAACAATACTTTAGAACTGATAGTGGAGTTGGTTTACGTAAAATGCTTCAAACTTCGTCCATCTGGAGCTGCATCATGCATGAAAACCACACCTTTCTCCATCTTCTCAACCGTCTCTTATATCGTCACAACACTTTCTCATCTACTATACACCGATAAGGGTTACTAACCTCCTCCACATGCTCGCATGTGGAGAGATTTTGTGCACTTGGATGGGCGCCGTGGTTAATATTGGTGCAGAACAGCAGTTACGGACTCAGTTCACTCTGTTCCTTCACGAGACATGGAATGTAGTGGTCTACGTCTGGTCAGCTGCAGATTATACCGGTGACAGTGTTGCAGGTAGTGTTCATCACAGATAATGTTAGGAGATATTTCAATCTCTAACTTTATCCTAAGAATGCGAAAATGCTCTGTGACTCCCATGTGCTTAGGGGAAGTTGGGTAATCGTAATCGTAAATTAGCACACTACGATCGAAGTGCTAGAAATATGTAGATTACTGTCTGATATACTTTGGTGTATACGTTCAAGAATTGACACTGAATGGACACACTGCACAGTCATGTATCTACATTCGCAAGCTAGTATATGGTACTGACCAACTAGAGGAAGGGCGTATTTAGCAGTGATAAAGAAACTTGGATGCATGCTGCCATGTCACTGGCCAGCATTGAAATTACAGTAAAATTGCTAAAACTGATCACACTATCAACTGTGATGCTTGTCACAGTATATCGATGGTGCCTTTTCCATCCCATCTGTCCACTGGTACACTATTGATTACCACATAATGATTGACTGACATCGCTTGTTTGAGATGGAGAAAGAGTCGTGATGGAGGTGCAACACCTTCCAGGGATGGCTAGCAGTGAAACAGTGATCGCGTACATGACTACAATGTGAGAAATCAGTCGAAACAGAACACCCAGCCATCTGATTCCCTGTCACAGTGAAAGATCGGTTTCACGCTGAAAAATTCAAGCTTTACTCGACAGTAGGAGAACAGTGGAATTGAGGAATTGTCATTGGAGGTAGTTTCCATATTTCATGATCTGTAGACCACTTTTGCAAGGTTTAACTGCCAGTGCAATATGGCTGCTGTATGTTATCTTTCGATCTGTACAAAATAGTTTTGCCACTGAAAGTTTCTTAGTTTTTCAGTCCCCAACACTGGCACAGCAGCAGTTTTGTGGGTAAATTAAGTAAGAGCCAATCAGAATGCTCCATTCACAAGACGCCCTTTGTGCGGCGCATAGGAGACTCTACAGACTGGTTCGAACGAGACAGGGGAAAGGTATCTATGGAAAGTTCTGAGAGTAACGTGCTGTCTTCTTTGTTCGAGTGTTCAGAGACATGTCAAAGCAGACCATCCACCTCTAGTGGCATGCTGTCCTTCACCCGCCATTGTGGCTTTAGAGCATCTAAAAACCAGCATATGTAGCACACCGAAGATTCACCAAAAATCCCAGCCATTTCTCTTGTTTCAAGGACAGTACTTCTAATTCTGTTTGTGTAGTTGTTCTGATTTTCCCCTCTGTGCTTAAACGCCAGTGTGTGCCTCGAAAAGTGAGGAAAATAACGTCCCTGACTCCAGAAGCCGAAAATATACACCTAAGAACACTCACTGTTTCAGAAAAGTGATGAACACCAAAGCAGCTGTAGGACCCAGAAATTTTTCTCTCTCTCTGGCAGTGCCTTCAAACAAGCAGCTAAAACTATAAAACTGGTAAGCGCCCTGTTTAGAGTTATAGAGATGTTTATTTCGACTTCCAAATATCTTAGTTCTGATGTGTGAAATCAGATATGGCAGTTGATGTCAGTTCAGTGATTTGTTTCCCACAAAAGCGTGTGAAGTGTGTCAGGGAGGTCTTACAGATCTTATGACAACTTTTTCCCCAAGACATTTAAGTCTCTTCTTTATCTACCATAATGGTCGAAGCAGAGTATTCATTTCTTCTGCTTCGATCATTGTCGTAGATAAAGAAGAGACTTAAATGTCTCGGGGAAAAAGTTAATTATAAGATTTATAAGATCACCTATAGTACAGGACTTTCCCAATTCGTCCAACGCTGGGGTGCTATTCCAATGCTGGAGAGCCCTGGCAGTAGTGACAATGTAAGTCAAAATAAGCTAAAGATATGAATTGACGTTTTTGTTGGGGAGGGCACTTAACTTGCATAGTTCGTGGAGCAATCTTGACCATGGTGCTGTAGTGGTGTAACGGTTAGCATTTCTGCCTAGCAAACAAGAAGGCACAGGTTCTAATTCATTTCTTCTGTTTCGATCATGTCTCAGGGAGGTTTCACAAGTGTGCAATGATCTTTTCAGAGTCCATGTTCGAGTGATCAAAACTGATGCAAGCTACTATGCAACGATCTTTTTTTAAATTGTATTTAGAGACACATTCAGTTGGATTTAGTAACTCCTGAAGCAGCCTGTGCCCAAAGACAAGTGTATTTCCGACATAAATGTGTGAAGTGTTTCAGGGAGGTTTCATAAGTGTGCAGCAATATTTTTAGAGCCTATGTTCCAGTGTGGCGCTATACAGCGCAAAAATGACGCAAACTACTGTGCAACAATTTTTTTTTGTAATTGTGTTTAGAGACATATTCACTTTGATTTAGTAACTCCTGAAGCAGCCCGTGCCCAAAGACAAGTGTATTTACAATGAAATGAATACTCCTAGCTGCATACAGGCGTTGATATAAGTCAATGGGGACATCTGAAAATGTGTGCCCCAACCGGGGCTCAAACTCGGGATCACCTGCTTACATTGCAGACGCTCTAACCATCTGAGCCTCCGAGGACACAGAGGATAGTGCGACAGCAGGGACTTATCTCTGGCGCGCCTCTCGTGAGACCCACATTCCCAACTTATTGTCGGCCCATTATACTTATTACTCGCGGCTTTTTGCCGATTCCCGTAAGAGCTCAGGTACTGTTTGTGCATCCGCACAGAAGAAGATGGTCAAAAGGCCAGTGAGCCTTAACTATATAGATACCATCTTCATACATATACAAGTGTGTTTTCCTCAACAGCGTGTGAAGTATCTCACAGAGGTTTCACTAGTGTGCAGCGTTCTTTTTAGAGCCCATGTTAGATTGTGGCGCTATACAGCGCTAAATTGATGCACCCTACTGTACAACGATCTTTATTTTAAAATAGCATTTAGAGACATACTTCGTCGGATTTAGTAACTCCTGAAGCAGCCCGTGCTCAAAGACAAATGTATTTCCCACAAAAGCATGCGAAGTGTCACTGGATAGTTTCACAAGTGTGGCACGATTTTTCTTTTATAGTCAGTGGTCAAGTGTGGCGTTATACACCGCAAAATTGAAGCAAACTATTGTGCGGCGATGTTTCTGAAAGTGGATTTAGAGTCTTATTCAATTGTATTTAGTAACTCCTGAAGCAGCTCGTGCTCAAAGACAAGTATATTTCCCAGAGAAGCGTGTAAAGTGTCTAAGGAATGGTTTCACAAGTGTGTCTCGATCTTTGTAGAGTCCATGTTCAAGTGTGGCAGTGCTACTACTCCTTGGAATAACACTTGTAATTGTTTAAATATTCTCTTGTCCTCTGCAAACTTTTTTTCTCTCTCTCTCTTTGTGCTGAGGTACACTTAGTTCCTGTGACATCCTCAAGTTATACAGGGTGTTACAAAAAGGTACGGCCAAACTTTCAGGAAACATTCCTCACACACAAATAAAGAAAAGATGTTATGTGGACATGTGTCCGGAAACGCTTAATTTCCATGTTAGAGCTCATTTTAGTTTCGTCGTCCACCTACGCTCAATGGGGCACGTTATCATGATTTCATACGGGATACTCTACCTGTGCTGCTAGAACATGTGCCTTTACAAGTACGACACAACATGTGGTTCATGCACGATGGAGCTCCTGCACATTTCAGTCGAAGAGTTCGTACGCTTCTCAACAACAGATTCGGTGACCGATGGATTGGTAGAGGCGGACCAATTCCATGGCCTCCACGCTCTCCTGACCTCAACCCTCTCGACTTTCATTTATGGGGGCATTTGATTGTTGGTTGTTTTTGGGGAAGGAGACCAGACAGTGTGGTCATCGGTCTCATCGGATTAGGGAAGGATGGGGAAGGAAGTCGGCCGTGCCCTTTCAGAGGAACCATCCCGGCATTTGCCTGGAGTGATTTAGGGAAATCACGGAAAACCTAAATCAGGATGGCCGGACGCGGGATTGAACCGTCGTCCTCCCGAATGCGAGTCCAGTGTTTAACCACTGCGCGGGGCATTTGAAAGCTCTTGTCTACGCAACCCCGGTACCAAATGTAGAGACTCTTCGTGCTCGTATTGTGGACGGCTGTGATACAATACGCCATTCTCCAGGGCTGCATCAGCGCATCAGGGATTCCATGCGACGGAGGGTATCCTCGCTAACGGAGAACATTTGGAACATTTCCTGTAACAAAGCGTTTGAAATCACGCTGGTACGTTCTGTTGCTGTGTGTTTCGATTCCATGATTAATGTGATTTGAAGAGAAGTAATAAAATGAGCTCTAACATGGAATGTAAGCGTTTCCGGACACATGTCCACAAAACATATTTTCTTTCTTTGTGTATGAGGAATGTTTCCTGAAAGTTTGGCGGTACTTTTTGGTAACACCCAAACGTTCACAGAAAATCTGTGTTGATGACGTGATTGCACAATTGCGTGCGGATTCTCGTCAGCCCACACATGTTGATTGTGAAAATTTACAATTTGATCACGTTGGAATGAAGCCTCATCCGTAAAGAGAACATTTGCACTGAAATGAGGATTGACACATTGTTGGATGAACCATTCGCATAAGTGTACCCGTGGAAGCCAATCAGCTGCTGATAGTGCCTGCACACGCTGTACATGGCACGGAAACAACCGGTTCTCCCGTAGCACTCTCCATACAGTGACGTGGTCAACGTTACCTTGTACAGCAGCAACTTCTCTGACGCTGACATTAGGGTTATCGTCAACTGCACGAAGAATTGCCTCGTCCATTGCAGGTGTCCTCGTCGTTCTAGGTCTTCCCCAGTCGCGAGTCATAGGCTGGAATGTTCCGTGCTCCCTAAGACGCCGATCAATTGCTTCGAACGTCTTCCTGTCGGGACACCTTCGTTCTGGAAATCTGTCTCTATACAAACGTACCGCACCACGGCTTTTGCCCTGTGCTAATCCATACATCAAATGGGCATCTGCCAACTCCGCATTTGTAAACATTGCACTGATTGCAAAACCACGTTCATGATTAACGCTAACCTGTTGATGCTACGTACTGATGTGCTTGATGCTAGTACTGTAGAGCAATGAGTCGCATGACAACACAAGCCCGAAGTCAACATTACCTTCCTTCAATTGGGCCAACTGGCGATGAATCGAGGAAGTACAGTACATACTGACGAAATTAAAATGAGCTCTAACATGGAAATTAAGCGTTTCCGGATACATTTCCACATAACATCTTTTCTTTATTTGTGTGTGAGGACTGTTTCCTGAAAGTTTGACCGTACCTTTTTGTAACACCCTGTATGTGGCAATAGTCCGCAACGCCAGATGTAATAAGTCCTGAAGCAGTTCGTGTTCAGTGTCAAAGGGTATCCATGTGCCAGGGATGGGAAGGAGGAGGAGGACTGCAGGTATTTACAGCTTAACAGAAAGAGCTTAGCATGTGGCCCTGTGGCTACCACATGGCCATGCCATGAGCTGGCACACTCTTTGCCCAAGTCTCCGCTCCCATTGGAAGATGCCCCATGCAAGAGTGGGTGAACGTCTTGCCTCTTGCACTTTAGAAGACTGACTGACTGGACTTTTATAGAATGATCTACAGTTACAGCACACGTATTTATCATTGTGAGTTGTGAAGCATAACTTAGCCCCATCCACATGCATCTCCATTATTTCATGAAGTGTATTCATCTTTGCCAAATATCATTGCTATTGACACAGTTATCACATGAATGGTTACAGCTAATATACTCCTTCTTCTGCAGCACAGACATGTCATCCATTGAACACAGTAAACAATAACGTCCATCTTCCCAGTCCAGCAGCTAGACACAGAGTCATTTTCCCGCCATTTCCCCGACCGCTATCTTGGATTATGTCACAGGAGGTTGGAGATGGATGGCCGACAGTGCCCTCTGGTCACAGTGTTGTGAACTAGATCTGTTGGACTTTGGACTGCATGGTGAACACACTGGATGGAGCTACTGCATATGACAACTCAAACTGCTTAAATGAACAATGCATACCTCTGTCCATCCTATCTGGCAGCCCAGCACAGCCCAAGTCCTTTTCCCACCAATTTCCTGATGGGGGAGAGAAAAGGAGGTGAGCAGTGCATGCAAAATAAAGACTTACGTCCATCCTGTCCAGTAGCCCCGCACAGACTGAGTCCTTTTCCTGCTAATATCCAGATGGAGGAGAGGAGAGGAGAGTGAGAGGTTGGGGGAGGGGGGTTAGGTTAGTGGAGGTGGCTCAATTGACCTATTTTCCCACCAAAATTTGAATTTTCCGCAATGACATCACTGCGATGTTGCCACATCTATGGCCGCCATTTTGGATCCGTAATCTTGAATAAATTTGGCAACAATGCAGGGTGAAGTACGGCTATCTTTGACGTACTACTCACATAGTCAGAAGACCGATGACAACATTAACATGGTGGAAATACGAGCCTTAAGAAGCGACAAACAGTGATGTCACTAGCAACATGAAAACATTAGCAAAATAAAATCGAAAAACTAACGAGACCTCCTTAGGGCCAAGAATGTTCTTGTTTTAACAACTTCAAAACTAGGAAATATCAGCCCACAGTGAGAAAATGGCGATTCTGATCTACATCATAATCTGCCAGCCACATCATGATGTGTGATGGAGGATACTTCAGGTACTAGTAACGGATCCCCTCTACCCTGTTCCACTCGCGAATGGCACATGGGAAGAATGATTGTCGGTAACTCTCTGTACTGGCTCTAAATTCTCGAATTTTCTAGTCATAGTCATTATGCGAGATGTACGTGGGAGGAAGTAATTCGAGTGTGTTGCCCGACTCTTCCCGGAAAGTGCTCTCTCGATATTTCAATATCATACCTCTCCATGATTCACAACGCCTCTCTTGTAACTTGTACCAATGGAGCTTGTAGAGCATCCGGGTAACGCTCTCGCGCTGACTAAACGATCCCGTGACGAAACGAGCCGCTCGTCGTTGGATGTTTCCTCTCTCTCTCTCTCTCTCTCTCTCTCTGTGTGTGTGTGTGTGTGTGTGTATCTGTCTATCTCTATGTCTTCTATCAGTTATACCTGGTAAGGATCCCATATTGACGAACAACACTCAAGAATCGATCGAACAAGCGCCTTATAAGCCACTTCTTTCGTGGGCCTGTTACATTTCTTAATATTCTTCCTATGAATCTCAGTGTAGCATCTGCTTTTCCTACTATTTGTTTTATGTGGTCATTCCACTTAAGGCCACTCTGGATAGTTAAATGGTTCAAATGGCTCTGAGTGCTATGGGACTTAATTTCTGAGGTCATCAGTCCCCTAGAACTTAGAACTACTTAAACAAAACTAACCTAAGGTCATCACACACATCTATGCCCGAGGCCGGATTCGAATCTGCGACCGTAGCGGTCGCGCGGTGCCAGTCTGTAGCGCCTGGAACCGCTCGGCCACTCCGGCCGGCCTGGATAGTTACTCCTAGATATTTTACAGTTGGTACTGCTTGCAGCAGTTTCTCATCGATAATGTAGTTGTACAGCAGTGGCACTCTTTTTCTATTTATGTGCAATATTTTACATTTATTTACGTTCAGGGTCAACTGCCAGAGCCTGCACAGTTCATCAGTCATCTGCAGGTCATTCTGCAAGTCAGTACAGGGACGTAACTGTAGCTGTGGAACGCGCAATGAAGGCCTGTAAAAAACGCCCACTCACATCCAAACTATCAGCTTCCGACTTAATCTAGAACTCGAGTTTCCCTATAGTTCAATCTGACACTGTAGCACTTAGGTCACGGATGATTTAGATTGCACATGACGACAGTATCTTGAAACTAACATCTCGATCAGCTACCTAATAGAGACATCCATTTATAGATTACTTCTGTAATACTGTTCACATTATTTTTGTCTTAATTGTTGTATCTCCAGTAAAGGTTTCTTTAAACTTATGTCTTTCATGTTGGACTTTTGTAAGGGACTGAGACTGTTTATGACAATAGAAGTCTAAATAAAACAATTATTTGTTTCAGTCGTTATTTTATTTCATCCCACGACGCAGTTTGAGATTTTACGCTCTGACCTTTAGATGGAACAACGATATTTTGTTACATTTTTGCTAGCTGGATGTAGCCAGTTGTTGTAGTTTCATTTGCTACAAGAACGTATAATAAGCACTTTTTATGGTAATATGGTACTAAGATAATAAATTTTAAGCAGTGATACTGTTATTTACAATCTGTCCCAGTACACAGAACCTCGCAGTTAGTCAATAATGTACTTTTTAACTTAATTTGTCTCACAGAAACACAAACAAACCAAAGATTATAACGATGTAAAGATATAGTGCCTTGCCTCGAAGATGATTCGTTACTAACTTACATTGTGCACCACAGATATACGTATATAACAATTATGAAATTGTTTCATTGTTTACAACAACTTATTAAAAGCATTACTATTGAAAATACATGACAGTAAAGACACAAATAAAACCAAAACGTAAAACATAAAAATATATAACTTGCAGGCTCAACATTATCTAATTCTTACTGTGTATGTACAGTGCTTTGGTAATTGTCTTTTCTTCAGATCACTCTACTTCCTGACCTTAGCAAGACAGAGATAAGAGCGCAAACTGTCTATATGTTGCCTATGGTCCACGCTGCAGCCTTGCGAAAGAACATTTGTAAGTCTCGTATACAATACAATCCCAAACATCATTTCCCTTAACAGATCGCTATCTCCACTAGACCTTTATATGTAAAGTAAACAATGCGATGTAAATCATCACCCACAAGAAATAAACGACACATTATAAACAAAACTTGCCACTGACATCTGCCACTTAAAGCATACAAACAAACACATAACGAACACCATTTACGCAACATATAACGTCATACTTCATGGACTGCAGGGTGTCCAGGCTAGAGGTAGGGGAGACAGGGACAGAATGGACTACCGGGGCGGAACGATCTCGAGCATTTTATTTAATTTAGAAGCGCAAGGTTGCGCTTAGACTGAAAAGTGTTTAACTAACCAATGTCACTTGTCGTTTAGTAAAGTTGCAACTACTGTCGCACGCAAGTTGAGTGGTCTGCCTATAAAAGTGAACGAATTTGATATTCTATTAGAACTTCCTACACAACTTCCAACTAAGGCCAGTCTTTCATAGCTACGGTCGCAGGTTCGAATCCTGCCTCGGGCATGGATGTGTGTGATGTCCTTAGGTTAGTTAGGTTTAACTAGTTCTAAGTTCTAGGGGACTCATGACCTCAGAAGTTGAGTCCCATAGTGCTCAGAGCCATTTGAACCAGTCTTTCATATATTTTTCTTCACTATCGTTTAGTCCAACTTCCAACTAAGGTTAGTCTTTCATATATTTTTTCACTATCGTTTATACCACCTATAACAGCATTTTTTTAGCTAGTGCAGCTGAAAAAATATTACAAAATTGTTAAGGCTTTCGTGGCCACTTGTTGACAAACTGCCTATTGGCTTCTGTCTCGGGTTCTTCGGCCGACGTTCATCTAATGATTTTTCTGACGTTTCGCCAGTACGAGTGGCTGGCATTGTCAAAGCTTCACCCTCCATTGCCGGTGGTGAACTGGAGGCGAGCTCGCGGCTGCAGACTATACGTACCTGGCGCGCCAGCGTCCGAGGGCTTCTTCGCGGTCATTTCCGGTGCGATTCTCCTCTTGCTACCTGCGACGGTCGTTCGCTGCAGTACGGGAAGCCAGGATCCGTTTACCTTAAGGCTTTCCTCTTTCTTGTTGAAACTGTTCGCGTGTTTTTGTATTTCTACAGCTTCTCTAAACAAGCGCGTGTGATAGTGCTTCTCTACAGCCAGAACTTCCGTGTCGGCGAATTTTATTACGTGGTCGGTCTCATTCAGTGCGTGCTCTGCCACGGCCGATTTCTCCACCTGCCCCAACCTGCAACGTCGCTTATGCTCTCTGATCGTGGTGTTAATGGATCGTCCAGTCATTCCAACATAAACTTTTCCGCATGTGCATGGTATACGGTATATTCCTGACATTGCAAGTGGGTCTCTTTTCTCCTTCGCCGATCTAAGACACTCTTTGATCTTCCTTGTCGGTTTGAAAATCGTCTTTACGCCATGTTTGAGCAATATACGGCCGATTCTGTCCGTCTGGGAATGTATGGCAGATAGGCCGTACCCGATATTTCTTCTTCTGGTTCCTTACTTCGCCGAGTGTTCGGCTCTGTTACACTTCTAATGTAATTTGTGGAGTACCCATTGCTCCTCAGAACAGTTTCCAGGTGTTGCATTTCTCGTTTGAGGTGTTGCGGCTCACATATTCGTCCTGCTCTCGTTACGAGCGTACTAATCATGCCTCTTTTCTGGCTCGGGTGGTGGTTTGACAGTTTGTGCAGGTATCGGTCCGTGTGTGTCGGTTTTCGATACACGCTGTGTCCCAAGTTTTCGCCGTCCCTTGTGACCAGCACATCTAGAAATGGCAGTTCCTTGTCTTTTTCTACTTCCATGGTAAATGTTATGTTGGCATGGAGGCTGTTCAAGTGCCTTAGGAAGTCACCGAGCTGTTCTTCACCATTGCTCCACACCACGAAAGTATCAACGACACGCCTGTACCACACCTTAGGTGCAAACATGGCGTAAAGACGATTTTCAAACCGACAAGGAAGATCAAAGAGTGTCTTAGATCGGCGAAGGAGAAAAGAGACCCACTTGCAATGTCGGGAATATACCGTATACCATGCACATGCGGAAAAGTTTATGTCGGAATGACTGGACGATCCATTAACACCAGGATCAAAGAAGATAAGCGACATTGCAGGTTGGGACAGGTGGAGAAATCGGCCGTGGCAGAGCACGCACTGAATGAGACCGACCACGTAATAAAATTTGCCGACACGGAAGTTCTGGTTGCAGAGAAGCACTATCACGCGCGCTTGTTTAGAGAAGCTGTAGAAATACAAAAACACGCGAACAGTTTCAACAAGAAAGAGGAAAGCCTTAAGGTAAACGGATCCTGGCTTCCCGTACTGCAGCGAACGACCGTCGCAAGTAGCAAGAGGAGAACCGCACCGGAAATGACCGCGGGGAAGCCCTCGGACGTTGGCGCGCCAGGTACATATAGTCTGCGGCCGCGAGCTCGGCTTCAGTTCACCACCGGCAATGGAGGGTGAAGCTTTGACAATGCCAGCCACTCGTGCTGGCGAAACGTCAGAAAAATCGTTAGATGAACGTCGGCCGAAGAACCCGAGACAGAAGCCAATAGGCAGTTTGTCAACAAGTGGCCACGAAAGCCTTAACAGTTTTGTATTACGCCTCTACGGGGAGGAGATTTGCAGATTGTACCGACGCCTGGACCAACGACGGAAGAAGAAAGCGCGACTGATGTCCTCTCTCGTCTTTCTGTCACGATGCCGAGATGAATGTGCTACACCGAAGTTCTTGAGATGTAAGCGCCTATTCACCACCGCCCAAGCACATCGTATCTACGACAGAATGGAACGAGCTTTTCTTCGTGAGCGAATTCATACAACACGGAGAGACTTGGCAAGAACGGATCAGGAACTTCTGGACATTTTCTATCAACTAAGTAGCAGAATGCATCGAGACGACTGGGACAAGATCGACAGCATCACTCACAGGAGCATGCAGAACGAACTCGAGCGCTGCACCGAGCGGCAGAAGAAAAAGTTTGAAAGATGCCGGAAGCAGACCGACAAGGCGGTTCCCGACATGTCACACACAGTGGTCAACCTCACTGAACGACAATTGACCGAAGAGGAAGTGTCTGTTCTTCAAAAAGGAGGGAATTTCGCTATCGTCCCGAGAACTATACCTATGGAGGACATCATTGCCAACACCGAAGCAGCCATTCGGACCCTTCCATGTGCAAGGGCAGAGGAAATACGCACTGAAACAGCCAAGATACTGCGCCGAGCAAAACCACCAGCTTGCAACCTGAAGAAAGAAGAGGTACAAGCCATTAAGAATCTTAACGCCGACAAGAGTATATTGGTACTGCCTGCCGATAAGGGGAATGCGACCGTCGTAATGAAGACCGAAGATTATGAGCAAAGATCCGAGACCTATTAGATCCGACGACGTACCGAAAACTAAGTGCAGACCCGACGCAGCGTATCACTCGGAATACGAATCGATTAATCAAGGCGTCTTCTCTGCCAGCGGACATACTGAGAAACCTGCGCAACACAGAAGCCCTACCACCTCGGCTGTATGGATTACCCAAGATCCATAAGAACAACGTTCCACTGAGACCGATCGTTAGCACTCCTGGCTCACCAACGTATAAACTGGCAAAACACTTGGCCTCTCTGCTCCAGCCACACGTGGGGAAGACCGACACATACATTAAGGACTCAGGACATTTCATTGAGAAGCTGAAGGAACTGAAACTTGCACCAAACGACATACTGGTCAGCTTTGATGTTGTTTCGTTATTTACGAAAGTGCCACTCAGTGACGCTCTGGAGCATATCGGTTCCATGTTCCCGCAAGACATCAAAAAGCTCTTCCATGCATGTCTCACCACGAGCTATTTCACGTGGAATGGTGATTTCTACGAACAGCTGGAAGGCGTCGCCATGGTTAGTCCTCTCAGTCCAGTGGTGGCCAACTTCTTCATGGAACAATTCGAAGCACAGGCACTGGACTCGGCAACCTAAGGTGTGGTACAGGTACGTCGATGATACTGTCGTGGTGTGGAGCCATGGTGAAGAACAGCTCGGTGACTTCCTAAGGCACTTGAACAGCCTCCATGCCAACATAACATTTACCATGGAAGTAGAAAAAGACAAGGAACTGCCATTTCTAGATGTGCTGATCACAAGGGACGGCGAAAACTTGGGACACAGCGTGTATCGAAAACCGACACACACGGACCGATACCTGCACAAACTGTCAAACCACCACCCGAGCCAGAAAAGAGGCATGATTAGTACGCTCTTAACGAGAGCAGGACGAATATGTGAGCCGCAACACCTCAAACGAGAAATGCAACACCTGGAAACTGTTCTGAGGAGCAATGGGTACTCCACAAATTACATTAGAAGTGTAACAGAGCCAAACACTCGGCGAAGTAAGGAACCAGAAGAAGAAATATCGGGTACGGCCTTTCTGCCATACATTCCCAGAGTGACGGACAGAATCGGCCGTATATTGCGCAAACATGGCGTAAAGACGATTTTCAAACCGACAAGGAAGATCAAAGAGTGTCTTAGATCGGCGAAGGAGAAAAGAGACCCACTTGCAATGTCGGGAATATACCGTATACCATGCACATGCGGAAAAGTTTATGTCGGAATGACTGGACGATCCATTAACACCAGGATCAAAGAAGATAAGCGACATTGCAGGTTGAGGCAGGTGGAGAAATCGGCCGTGGCAGAGCACGCACTGAATGAGACGGACCACGTAATAAAATTCGCCGACACGGAAGTTCTGGCTGTAGAGAAGCACTATCACACGCGCTTGTTTAGAGAAGCTGTAGAAATACAAAAACACGCGAACAGTTTCAACAAGAAAGAGGAAAGCCTTAAGGTAAACGGATCCTGGCTTCCCGTACTGCAGTGAACGACCGTCGCAGGTAGCAAGAGGAGAACCGCACCGGAAATGACCGCGGAGAAGCCCTCGGACGTTGGCGCGCCAGGTACATATAGTCTGCGGCCGCGGGCACGGCTCCAGTTCACCACCGGCAATGGAGGGTGAAGCTTTGAAAAAATATTATTTACAATGGCTTCTGAATATGTTCTCAATAGATAAGCCTTTGGAGCGAAATGGTTTTCTGGTATAGTCTGTTCCTCGATGGTCGCCGTTTATTCTTCTTTTGACGAATTCTACCTCATGGTTTGCCTTTTTCGTTTGGAAATGGTGCGTCATTACGTGCGGAAAACGGAGAGACAAAACTTATCCACGAAAATTATGAAACAAACTGTTTAATCGGTTGTTAATAAAGCGATGACCCACGAAAAAGCATCGAAACAATTTGTCGACACTTAAAAATGAAAAAGAACAATCCTCTTCTAACAACTGACAAAACCTGTGGAAAACATGTTTCTTTTCAATAAGGAGCAAGAGTTAGAACTTGTCAGATATCTTAATGATCTGCAAAAGCGACGTTTTGGTATGACTACGAAAGAACTGCGCAGATTAGCGATTTAACTCGCAGAACGGATGGTCGTACTCGTTCCACAACGAAACGAAAATGGCTGGAGAAATTGGGTCCTTGGATTTCTGGCTCGCCATCCTGATTTAAGTTCCAGGTAGCGGTGCAAGCAGTGGGCTCATAACTTGTGTGCTGACATAGGTACTGAAGACGATGTAGCCCAGTTTCCTTGTTAGATGTGTCATCGAAACTAAATAAATAAATAAATAATAAACAACCGAGTACATTCTGCCCCGTGCAGTTACTTAGGTTATTGATATAGTAAAGGAAATATACTATCTTCATTTGCAAATTTTATTACAAAAATGTTTGGTTGAAGGGGTCCTAATTTTTCTAAAAATTTTGCTCTTTCACTGAAACCCTCAAACTTTGCTGCAAACATTAGGTGTTCCGTTCCGCCCCGGTCTCCCCTATACAAAAACATTTGTTTTTATTTCAGTACCAATTGAGGTTTGTAATTTAATTTGTTCAACATTGTACACAAGAGATGAAACATGTTTATGCGTGTTGGTACATAGCTCGACACACGTCGAAACAATAGTCCACTTTTCGCCACGTTTTCGTAAGCATGACAGGTAAACCTGTGGCGTAGACGCATTGGCTCAAATCTACCAGAGTCTGAACCCTCGTTCTGTAAACAACTGATATCGAGATAGGTGTGCCCTTTTACTGGGAGATGTACGCCATGCGACTCAGCGAAGTTCATGAGCTGATGAGGATCACATCTTGGAGACTGTCTTTATCGATTGGGTATTTACCCACCAACATAAAAGTCACGTTCTTTGATTGTAAGGATTTTTTGTGAATGCCTCTGGCCCGGACACCCTGTATGTTGACGGCACGTGTTATTTCATAGACTCAGTAAAAGATTAAAGATAACCAAACGACTGTTGAGACGAAGTACTGACCCATTACTGTCGCCCGTACCACCCGCGAATGAGTAGAGGGGACGGTTCTTGTATGCCATACACAGTCAGTCACGCCGTAACAGTTCCTTCCAGACCACAGGAGTAGATGTAGGCCTGTAAAGCTAGCATACATGATAAATGGCATGTCGTGTAGGTTTACTAATCTCTACAGCATGGACCTCCTATTGTATCCTAAGTGCGCCGGTAGCTTTCTGCGGTAGGTGGTCCTTCCCGGAACTACCCTAATGAGGGCAGGTTGAGCCCCTTGTCGGCCGGGGTGAGCTGGGGTAGCGCCAGACAGCGGGCGACGGCCAGTGACCAGCCGCCAGCTCTTTAGTGGGGCGCGCAGCGACACGCCGTGGCCAGGCGGCTGTGGTGGGGGGACCGGCTGACGCGCAGACTCGTGCTTCAGTTGCCAGGCGACCGCCGCGCCGCGAGGATGTGTCGCTTGTTGCTCCCGCCAGCGCTGTCGTGGCTCGTGCCGCTGCCCCTGCTGCTGGTGAGTTGCGCAGCGTACGCTTCCAAGTTTCTGTCACCAAACCGCCCTCAAACTTGATGATTCGCTTTCGTTATCGAGAAAGCTGTAAAACTTTTTGCAGCCAGTTTCATTGATATTTACAGCGAAGTGTTTATGTTTCCGACGGGATGTTTTGTGGCGTATCATTAAGTGACCGCCCACTTTTTCCATAATGTTGACATTCTTCCTTTAAACACTCGTGGATTCGTGAGCTATAAAACGTTTATGAGTTTCTTTTCTCTTAAGTGTTCACTAAAAGTTGATTGGTCTTCACATGCACTACTTAATAAAGCTATATGAAATCGACTTTTCATAGTTTAAACATCATTCCGAAGGAAGTATAAAGAAATATTTGAGCTGTTGTCAAGAAGCTTGTTAGGAAGGAAAAAATTGAGCGTATTGAAGAGTAAAGTCACGTACCTGTTAAGAGTACTAACGCTTCTTTTGGTAGAACACTTGAGTCGTTATGTAAAATAGGGGATGTAAGCGTCCGAACTATTGGTGGCTAACGTGTAAACCGCTTTCTAAGAAATGCTGTAATAAATAATTAACATTCATTGTCTTGTTTGTGCCACACGTAACTAAACGGTCAGGCATAAACTCCAAAACTTTATTTACAATTTTGACGTAACGGAAGTGTCACACGAGTTTTAAAGCGCTCTTGGAAATTTTAGATGGAGGGTAAACATTAAGTAATGGGTGCAAATAGGAGAGGGCAGTGGCTGGCGAAGGGAGACATACTTGGAGAGCTCTTCAATTTCGTATTAAATGCCCTGAAACGAAACTCTACGTAGTGATGTAAGTAAACAACGTCGTCACTCTTTCACGACGAAGGTGAACGTGAATAACATGCGGAGCATTTAATAGTGTCAAACCAGTTATTAAAGATAGTTATTTACGGATAAATGGAGAGTGAAACAAATGTAAACGTCGTTATCTGTAAAATGAAATGTGAATTACAGAAAATTATATTTTGAAGGTAACTGTACGCATTTACGTTCTCTGTAATAAATTACACATTTTTTGTTTTTGCGCGTACTGTCACACGCCTGTCTCGCTTACGGCGTGTTCATTCCTGGTTTAAACAACTCGACACCCGAGAGGCATTAACGACTTCTTAAAATTAGTGTTAAGGTTGCAGGTGTTTAATTCCCAGATTGGTAACTGATGTTTACATTTCAGTTGTTTCCTTGTATGGCGTTAGGAAAACATAAACAGGTATCAGCGCTGACGTTCATCGCGAGGCGAAACTGGTGTCCGGAAGAACAGCGGTCCGTTTTCGAACTACATCCTTCATTCCTTGTTACTTCGTATACATTTCCCTAAGAGAATATGAATGCAGGTAGTGAAAGATAGTAACTAGTAGCCCATTTCAATTCTCCAAATCCAGAAATGGCTACGCCTCTTCATCCAAACATCACATGGTGGAGTCCTGCCCACATCGCAATGGACAAATTGTACTAATTTACTGTGACAGTCTTGCAGCCAGTGTGATATGACTGGTTACATAGGTCCACAACTTTTGATCAAGTGCTGTTGTAGCTTATATAAGTTTGTAATAGCTGGTAGCAATTATCATGGAGTAATTCTTCGGAAAATGTTTTTTGAAAAATGCAACTGATATTTCGTTGCATGCGTATTACGCGAATGTGGGCATAACGCTCTGAACATCGTGTTGAAGCTAGTAACTACGTGGTTGTGAAGATAACGTGCAAAAAATCGCTTCTGAAATATTGGTGTTGGTGTGAACTTCTTGCCGTACGTCTTTACCAAATTACAGTCTGTAATTGTTTTTTGTAATGCCTGTAATTGTATTTTGTAATTATAATCAATATGCAAAAGAATTTCCTGTGATGGCGAAAAATCACGGGCGGCAACGAGAATCACATGTTAGCTTCGTTATTCGCCAAGTCCACGGTACTGTGGATTAAGCTATACACTGGGTGTTTCCGAGCAAACACCTGTAGATATCGAATTTCTTTCATCTTCGAGATGTTCTTAAAGTTCAAGTGACAACTAAAGCCTCGTGATTAGGTTTTATTTTTGTTGCCCGTGTAGATTTCCGCGATATTAAGTCCACAGTTACCCAGAGGTAGCGCAGCGTCTGCTGCACTGTATTTTCATTCGGAAGACACACTTCTTCAGATCGTCGTCTGTACATCGGGAGTTAAGTTTTCAGTAATCTCATTCTGAATGTAGGTGGACGTCTGACAGTGGCTCCAACAAACGGCTGCATCCTTTTTTCCTTTGTAACCAAGTTACTCGTAATGTAGTGCTCTTGATGACCTAGAGGCACAGAGGATCTTCAATTTTCAGAGTTAATTCTGAAAAATACAGTCAGCTCTTAGAGAAGCGGTGACACACACAAGTGAACAACAAATCTGATCAGTAATTATAAGGTATTTTGGTGGATTGCGCAGGTAAAAAATCAGGTTTTAATATAAAATTGTCCACCTTTACAAGTCATACTGTACAGCTTTTACACACCCAAAAATTGGTAGGGGTGAAGGCCCCGCAAAATACTGAAAGAAATCTTGAGTTCAGTCAGGGATCGAACATTAAACGTGTAGTTTCGTAATGCAATATTTGCTGAAACACTAGGACACAATTTTTGTGTAAGATGTAATAATAATTTGGTTGATGCCATTGTAAAGCATCATAATCTTTGTTTCCAACTGACTGTTGGAACAATAAAATTCTAAATTGAAAATTTTTCTCAGTCACTAATTACAGACATTGGCAGCTAAAAATCAAATATAGAAGAGAAATGAGAGAAATGGAATGAGAGTAGATGAGCAAGCACTGTAAATGATCATAAAATTATTCCGACAAACTGGAGCTACGACGTCTCTACAGAGCAGGCATACTCTCTCCTTCGGGGTGACAAACGATTCAAGGCATTACGTTATCCCCATAATGATAACACGTGATCGCACGAAATCTTGATTGTAACGTCACAAATAAACACAATGAGGTGCCACAATGGCTGGTAAACGGGACTCTTATTTGGGTTCACTTCTCCGTTCGGCCATTCTAATTTAGGTTTCCCATGATTTCCCTAAACAGATTAAGGGAGTGCCGGGAGGTTTCCCTTGATGAGGACACGACCGACTTTTTCCCCGTCATTCTCTCAACCCGATGTTGTGCTCTTTCTTTAATGACTTCATCGGGGACGGGATATAGTACCTGATCATCCATCTTTTCGTACAGACACCACATATAGCCAGTTTTTCAGGGTGAAATCCTCGGTCACCTTGACACAGGTTGGACGTGGACGGTCTCGGCTATGTTTAGTGTGCCACACTGACGTTTGAAGGCTTTGTGCACGTACCAGTTGTGTGTCGCGTTCACTGCTGTTCATTACGAGCATTTAAATTGCAAAATCCACTGCAGAAAGATTGTACAAAAACAAACGAAGGAATGCTATCTTCAGTTTAATCCCGCAACAGTTCGCAGAATGTTTTCGTCATTCATCCCTCTGGAGGCATAGTGATGTCCGGCATGACGAGAGGATGTACATTGAATGAGATCATTTCAGTAGTGGTGTAGTACTAGTAGTAGTAGTAGCAGCTCGGTGATGGGAAGACAGTGCTGTATGAACGTACCGATCTTATAACTACTTTGATGTTCGGAGGTACAGATATGAGGTACTGAAACTTCATGCGCCGGTTTTTGTGGGCGCAGTCCGTCCAGACTTTGTTCATGATGTTAGTCTGCATCGAGTTGATCCGGTTGATGACTTTCTCTCATGTGAAGATATTTGTCCCCAATGACTGGGCAGATACATCTCCGGATCGTAATCTTGTAGAGTATGTTCAGAATACATAGTGTTTCCAGTTTCAGAGCTTTGATAGTTACGTATTTTGAACATTATTTGTACCAAATATCTAACCGTTAAGCTTAGTTTAGCTCTTCCTCTTCAGGAAGTTTTTACTCCTTGTATATGCTAAATGTTTAGACACTAGAATATTTGAATTATTGTGCATTTTGTCTTACTTTCATCTTCTGAAATTATTAACCGAATGTGAATACAACACGGTGATAAGGTGCCAGGACTGTTGATATGCCTTGACGGATCAAAGAGTGAGAACAAAAATTTAAAAAATAGTGAAATTGATAGGCCTAGTTTCTTATGGAGCTCCCTTGTCTACTTGTCTTGGTTGTCAGTAGATCTCCCACTTTTACACTACCGAAGGATACGTAAAAAGGTGGAAACGGTGTAAAATGTCTGTGATCACATAATGCTAAAGTTAAAAGTTATTCTGTTACAAGCAAGATAGCTTATTTTCAGATTGTTCAGCAAGGTTACCGGACATAAAATGACAACGTTAAGGCAGCCACTTTGAGTCCATAATTGAAATCTGTGAAATCGGTTTATAATATAAGTTTGCATATATAAAGTAAAACTCTCGCGTTCAATTTAATTACAAAATTGACTGAATACGCTTACGTTGTTTCTCACTTGTAGCGGCCTTGTTGCTGACATTGTTTTTAACTTTAAATAGCAGACTGGTACTGCTGTAGATCCGTTTTGCACAGCAGTTGGTATCTACCTCCCCCCCCCCCCCCTGCCCCTCAGTTATCCATCAGAGCCGCCATACAAAACAGGTTACACAATGGAGGAATTCCTATTAGGCTTTTCAGCTTGTGATATTGTATGCAACAAAAACTTACATGCGCAACTTCCAACTATCTTTTTCTATAAATACCTGTCAGCAACAGCGTATCTGGACGGTCACTGGCTGCGTTACCTCCTGTAGTTAAATGACATTATTAGCTTGAGGTCGGGCTGTTCCTGATGTCTAGGAAGCTTGAGTGATCATTATGCTTAACGAGACACGGTCGCCGAGCTCCAGGTTTCCTTTAACAGTTGCACCCAAAATATCTAATGTAATTCTCTCTCTTCCAGTCTCATGCAGCTTACCGTTGATTCGAGGAACAGCGGTTAACAAAAGGTAGAAATGATGCCGGCTATACTTCGTATTATGTACAGAATAAAACAGTAAATTTATTCCTCAGATTAGATTTTATGAAATTTTTGTACGTGTAGTACCAACCAACGCACTTTTTGTGTGGACTCTTGTGAATGACACTGGCGTGCAGTCACTCATATAGGTGACGAACGCTGTCTCGAAATTCGTTAATGCACACCTGTTCGATCTGTTTGTGTAGCCCTGTAAGAGATTTTGGTGGAGGAGTCACTCGAGTCACTTGTCGTCCTTTCATGTCCCACATCTGCTTCCCTCCTGCGGGCCCAGGGGTTAGAATAGGCCTGAGGTATTGCTGCTGTCGTAAGAGGTGACTAAAAGGAGCCTCACACCTTTCGGCCATTATGTGATGGTTCGCTGTAGGGTTTCACCTCTATTTCTCAAAATTTTCCCGAAGGGCACCTTACATGGTGCATCGTGTCCATCGTGCATTGAGATCTTTAGCCCACTTTCTCATCATGGCATTGAAGTCCTGCTCATCCTCTATCTCTTGAGCGAGGACACCTTCCTGGGTGCATTTCCTCCACCCACTATGAAATGTAGTTTTCAGCAGCTACGAGGACCATGGAATTCTTTGCACCTCATCCAGCACGGTAGCCAGTCCATTGTGGTGGGGCTGCCATGTACCCTGTTGGTTGTAGCCTCTTGACTACACAGGGATTGCTCTGTTGATGCATGCGCCGTTAACTCTCCACATATGCCAAGGAGTAACTCACCCTGGGCCATCCTGTCTGGTGGCCTTTGCTGCAGCTGGGTGGCACCCGTGGGGAGGGCCCCTGGTCAGAGTGGGTGGCATCAGGGCATATGATGCACGATGAAGCGTACCACATCATCACTTGCTGGTGATCAAACGCCAGCAGTCTAAGTGTTCAAAGTCTCAGTACAATGCAAGGAAGTATGAACCTAAATCATTCCCCTCCCTGGCCACACCATGGGAGGAATGCCAGGCTAAGGATGGCAGCGAACCTTACTGGCCCCAGTACCTTGTGTGTACGATGGAGACTCCTTTGTCATCATGAAGCCCCAGTTTCTTGTAGAGCATTTAGAGGACAAGTTTGGGGAGGTGGAGGGCTTGTCCAAATTGCGGTCAGGGTCAGTCTTGATAAAAATGGCATCCTCTACCCAGTCATGGGCATTACTCGCTTGTGGCAAGCTGGGGGATGTTTCCAATACCATCATGCCTCATAAGATCTGAAATATGGTCCAGGGTATTACATTTCACAGGAGCCTTTTTTCGCAGTCTGACGACGAGCTGCACGCCTACTTACAGTGACGAGTTCATTTCGTCCAGCGTGTTCATAGAGGTCCAAGGGATAACCAGGTTGTCACCAGTGCCTTCATCTTGGCCTTCGAAGGTGTGACACATTAACGGAGAAGGTCAAGGTGATGGAATACCGGTGTGATTTCAAGCCATATATCCCTCCCCCGATGCGGTGCTTTAAGTGCTCGAAATTCGTCATATGTCTTCCTGCTGTACTTCCAGCATCGCATGTCGAGATTTTGGACATCCATTCCATCCCAATACTCCATGTGCCTGCCTCCCATCTGTGTCAACTGTGGAGAGCATCACTCCCCTTGCTCACCAGACTGCAGGATTTTACAGCGAGAAAACTCTGGACTGATTGACCTACACTGAGGCCAAGAGGAAATTTGAGCATCTACATCCTGTTTTCTGAATTGCCCTCCAGGAAACCTGGTTCCTGGCAATGTGGACCCCTGCCCTTCATGGCTGTGGGAGATATTGCAAGAACCATAGCGAATATAATAGTGTCAGTTGGGGTTTGCATTTATGTTCTGAACTTGGGATGTAGTGAACCTATGCCCCTTCAAACTCCTCTTGAAGCTGCGGCTATCAGGATACGGACGATGCAGGAAATAACTATCTGCAACGTATACCTCCCTCTAGATGGTGTGGTACACCTGAACGTTTTGGCTAAACTGATTGATCAACTCCCTAAACATTTCCTCCTTTTGGGATATTTTAACGCCCATAACGCCTTGTAAGGTAGCACCATGCTTACTGGCCATGGTAAAGATGTCGAAAATTTACTGTCCGAAATCGACGTCTGCCTCTTAAATACTGGGGCCGCCACATATTTCAGTGTGGCTCTTGTTAGTTACTCGGCCATTTATTTATCAATTTGCAGCCCAAGACTCCTCCCATCTATCCACTGGAGAGCACATGACAACCTGTGTGGTAGTAACCACTTCCCCATCTTCCTCTCACTCCCCCAGCGTCATGCTCACGGACTCCTACCCAGACGGCCTTTAAACAAGGCAGACTGGGTAGCCTTCACCTCTGCAGTCACTACTGAATCTCCCCCACACGGCTACATCGATGTGGTGGTTGAGCAGGTGACTACAACGATCGTTTCTGTGGCGGAAAACGCGACCCATCGTTCTTTAGTGTGCCCCCGGCGTGTGTCCCTGTCATTAACATCAATTGCGTGTCGTCTAACGACACAAACGCGATTGCAGAGCACTATGCTCGAACCTTTGCGTCGGAGAAATACCCCCCAGCCTTGCTCACCCTCAAACGGCTCGTTCGCTACATGCCACAGTGGACCCTATAACGACCCATTTACAGAATGGGAGCTCCTCAGTGCCCTTGCACATTGCCCTGACACAGCTCCTGGGCCAGATCAGACCCACGGTCAGATGATTAAACCTCTCTCATCTGACTGCAAGCGACATCTCCTCTTCATATTCAACTGGGCGTGGTGCGATGGTGTCTTTCCATCGCAATGGCGGGACAGCACCATTATTCCGGTGCTTAAACCCGGTAAAAATCCGTTTGATGTGGATAGCTATCGGCCCATCAGCCTCACCAACGTTCTTTGTGAGCTGCTGGAACGTATGGTCTGTCAGCGGTTGGGTTGTGTCCTGGATTCACGTGGCCTACTGGCTCCATGTCAGGGCGGCTTCCGCCAGAGTCGCTCTACCACCGATAATCTTGTGTTCCTCGAGTCTGCCATCCGAACAGCCTTTTCCAGACGCCAACACCTGGTTGCCATGTTTCTTGATTTACGAAAAGCGTATGGCACGACCTGGCGACATCGTATCCTTGCCACATTATACGAGTGGGGTCTCTTGGGCCTGCCCCCGATTTTTATCTAAAATTTCCTGTCGCTACGTACTTTTCGTGTCCAAGTTGGTGCCTCCCTTAGTTTGCCCCATATGCAGTAGAATGGGGTCCAGCAGGGCTCCGTATTGAGTGTATCTCTATTTTTAGTGGCCATTAATGTTGTATCAGCAGCTGTAGGGTCATCCGTCTCACTGTATCTGTGTGCAGACGACTTCTGCATTTAATACTGCTCCACCAGTACTGGTGTTGCTGAGCGGAGCCTACATGGAGCCATCCACAAGGCGCATACATGGGCTCTAGCCCACTGTTTCCACGTTTCGGGCGCAAAGTCGTGTGTTATGTACTTCTGTCGGCACCGTACCGTTCATCAGGAACCAGAACTCTACCTTAATGACGATCCACTCACTGTAGTGGAGACATACCGATTCTTAGGGCTGCTTTTCGAAGCCCGATTGACTTGGCTTCCTCACCTCCGTCAGCTTAAGCGGAAGTGTTGGCAGCACCTCAATGCCATCCTTTGGTAACGAACATCCAGGTGTCCATCTCTGCCCTGGAACGGTCCAGTCGTTCAGTGGTGTTTGTGTGGACTCCAGGACACGTCGGAACTCAAGTCACCGAACTTGCTGACAGGCTGGCCAGACAGGCAATGCGGAAACCGCTCCTGGAGATGGACATCTCTGAAACTGACCTGCTTTCTGTCTTACGCCGCAAGGTTTTTTGGCTTTGGGAGATGGAGTGGCATAACAGTATGCAAAACAAACTGCGTGTCATTAAGGAGACTGCGAATGTGTGGAAGTCTTCCCTGCGGGCTTCCCGCAGGGAATCAGTTGTTCTTTGTCGACTCCACCTTGGCCATATGTGGCTCACACGTTTACCTCCTTCGTCGCGAGGTCCCACCTCAGTGTCGCTGTGGCTCCCGAATGACAGTCGTCCACCTCTTCCTGGACTGCCCACTTTTAGCCGCTCTGCGGCGGACTTTTAACTGTCTCAGCATCCTATCTTCGGCGTTGGGCGACAATGCCGCCACAGCAGCGTTAGTTTTACGTTTTATTCGTGAGGATGGGTTTTATCATTTGATCTGAGTTCTAGCGCATGTCCTTTGTCCCTCTGTGTGGAGGTTTTAATGTGTTGCAGAGTGGCTGCCTTCTCCTTTTTTATTCTCATGGTCAGCCAGCCATGGTAATCTGCTTTCTTGTTTTGAATCTCTTCTCCCTGTTTCTTGCGTCTCCCTGTGGTTTTCTTGTCCTAGTTTGTCCATTGTAGTGTTTGTTGTCCTTTTATCGTTCTTCTGGTTCTTCCTTTCTCCTGTTATTGTGCCATACTTCTTCGTTTTCTTCTTTCTCTTGGGTAATTGTTATACTGGGAACAAGGGACCGATGACCTCGCAGTTCAGTCACTACTCGCCCCCCCCCCCCCCCCCCCCCCCACACACACTAAACCTACCAACCAACCCATGTGTGCTCGATTGGAGAGCTGGCCAGGGAAGCTGCTGCACGTCTTGCAGAGCTCATAGAGTTTCACAGGAAGTGTGTGGGCGAGCATTATACTGTTAGAACAGCACATCACTTTCTGTTGTGAGTACAGTAGAAAACTCTTCTAACAACATTCTGCACGTATCTAGCATTGGTCAGCGTTCCCTCTACAAACACTTAAGATGAACCAGAGTAGTAGCATGTAGCACCCCTGGCTATAAGGCTGAGATGGGACCAGTATGTCTCGGGCGAATGCACTGTTGGGGACAGCGCTCACCAGGTCTACGTCGTATCCGCAAATGGCTACCACTTGCATGAGGGCAGAATCTGCTATCATTGCCGAAGACTGTGCCATTGCATGCTCCAAGGATCCTTTGACAGCGCTAGACGAGGCATGCACACAGATGCTCTAACGTGGGTATACGACGATCTAGAGTTGTGCTTTCCCGTAGACTCGCTACTAGTAACCGGGCTGCAACGATTCGTGTTGACACTCGTGGCGTTACATTTGTTCGTATCTGCAATGTTGAAACTGTACTGTCTGCCGCTGCTGTCCTTATTATAAGACGATCTTGACTGGCGTATCTATGTCGCGTGGAAGTCCAGAACATTGCCTTTTAGTGTAAGGCTGCTCACATGTACACTGTTGCCAGGATCGCTGTACAACTGACTTGCCATATCCAACTTGTGCCGCATTTCTTCGAGAGAATCATCTCACCCTTCGAAAGAACTCAATTTGACCTCCCCAAAACCCGCTAAGTTGGCTGTAAGGACTCATGACTGCGTATCAGTTGCGTGCTGCCTGCTTGTTCTACACTTGTGCACCACGCTGAGTGGCATGGGCATTTATGTTTAAAGGATACATGCAGATAGCGCTCTGGCATTTACTCCACTACGCCATCTGCTGGCGGAAGACGTGGAAACCATTATCAGTTCATGAACTAACCTCCCAAGTGGCATATTTTGTTTTAGTATCAAACTCGACATCGTCTTTCAAGATGTTGTATTTGTTTTTCCACCAGTATATTTAGCACTGGCTGAGTTAAATGTATTCTAGAGGGATTAATGCTGTAGCTGAATTCATTCCGATTAATGTTTTGGAATGTTTTGCCGACAGTACTTCGGTCAAGACTAGTTAGGTCATATGCTAAGCAGTATGCCAGTGGAGATCCTATTAACACACATCTCACCCAAAAGTTCGCAAATCCTGTATTTAACGTGGCGCACGCCATTGTAATAGTAGTGTCTTTCAAGACTAAGCTACTGACATCTTTTTACTTAATGCTGACACATTTCTATTAACACCTGTTCACGTCTACACACTTTCATCATGTCTGAAACTACTGTAAATTTACCTTTACAAATCCGTAAATAGGCTCCGATTTCTCCCATACCACTATTCGTCTTCTCAGTTTGTATACAACTACCCCTCTCTATCATCAAGTCCAAACATTGCCGTTACCTCTACCATTACTCCACTTTTATGGAACTTTCTTCATTGCCATACCACACCGTTCACTGAAAAAGGGAGCTTAAAATCAGGAATTATCATTGTGCTGTGCGCACAGCCATCACCTGAGAATTCATCGTGGAGCTACTGACGATGAAAGCAGTGTCCAAACAACCAAGAGAAAACAGCTCTAGTGTAGACCACAACTACGAATCATTTTGCATCCGCTGATCCAAAAATAAAGTAAGTAATAAATCATTGATTGCACAGCCCAAATTCAGCTGTTGTGGAGATAAATTTCTGATTCTTGTGCTGAATATTGAAATTAACCTTGTTGTGCGAGAGAGAGAGAGAGAGAGAGAGAGAGAGAGAGAGAGAGAGAGAGAGGGAGGGCGGGCGGGCGGGCGGGCAAGCGAGCGCTGTTTTAATTACGCGGTGTAACCATAACTCGGAAAGTTAAAGTGCAAGTTAGCACTTTTAATGTTCAGTACTGGGTTTTATAAGTCGAATAAAGGCAAGATCTAAAAGTTTCCCAAGCGAACTTTTGAGAAAGTTCGGAAGCTAGGAGATGAGGTACTGAGCGAAGTAAAGCTCAGAACGAGCTCATTCGGTGGCATTTTTTGGTCGGCACGGTAGCTCAGCATGTTCGGTCAGAGGGCTGGCTGCCCTCTGTGAAGGAAGAAAAAAAAAGTGAGTGTCGTACTCAATGTACAACTTCAGGGGGTGTCATGTGACGTCCTCATAAACCAAATGATGAGAACAATAACGAACAAAATTAGGAATAGACAGTCGGTAGAACACTTGCTCGCGAAAGGTATAGGTCCCGGCTTCGAGCCCCAATCCGGTACACTTTTTCGATCTGCCAGGAATTTTCATATCACCGCACACTTCGCTGCAGAGCGAAAAAGTCATTCTGAAAACGAAGTCTTGTTCTCACTGCAAGTTATGATGATACGTTTGAAGACGTAGACTCTTTGATATTTCATCCGTGACTAGACAGGTACCTCTGTCTCACTGTTGAGAATGTGAGGTACATTTTCATAACTCTTTTGTAATACAGTAACACAAGAACTGTAAATTGGGCGGTTCTAGAAAGGTGGAACAATGTTGAATAGCTACTAAAAGACCTTTTGGCATATTAGATGTATTGTTCACTTAGTGGACGTGTAAATAAGAGAACGCGCTTGAAAAGTAATGTTTCTGCATTTTGTATGTGAAAACTCTTAAAGCTTTTTTAATAAAATAAAATTTCTCAACATTCCACATAACTATTCTGCGTGTCTATGTATTTATTTCGCAACGTAGTCACCCTGGCAACGAACACATTCCTCCCAACAAGAGACCAGTTTGTTGATACAGTCAGTGTAAATTGTTTGACTTTGTTGACGGAGCCACAACCTCGCCTGTGCTTGCAAAGGTTCATCAGTCTTAAACTGAAGTCCTCAAAGGAGTTCTTTAAGTTCTGGAAACAGATGAAAATCGAATGGGGCCAAGTCGTTACTGTACGGAGGCTGATCGATGACAGTAGACTGAAGGCATCGGATTGTTGCAGATGTCACAGCGCTCGTGGGTGGTCTGTCATTGTCATGATGTGTGGACGAACTCCTCTAATTCGTGCTTTCTTTGTTGTCAGCGAAGAGAAAAAGTAAAGAGAATGATAGGCGTGACATTTACCACCTCACCCAATATTGAGAACAGAATGAATGATTCTGAGGTACTACTTTTCAACATGCCCTCCTAAATACAGGGTGAACATAAAGTCCGGGAACACTTTCAATATAATTTATTGTACAGGAACTAAACATCGTAGCCGGCCGAGGTGGCCGAGAGGTTCTAGGCACTTCAGTCCGGAACCGCGCTGCTGCTTCGGTCGCAGGTTCGAATCCTGCCTCGGGCATGAATGTGTGTGACGCCCTTAGGTTGGTTAGGTTTAAGTAGTTCTAAGTCTAGGGGACTAATGACCTCAGATTTTAAGTCCCATAGTGCTTAGAGCCATTTCATTAAACATCGTACGTATGTCATACATAATGCATTTTGAAGAGAAAATCTGAAGTTTTTTTTTTTAAATAGAAATTCGATATGTGAACCATGAGTTGATCCGGCAGACGTCAATACGGTAATAGAAATCTTGCGATAGCCGTCCCAGCATGACATCATCGACTGTGGTAGTCGCCTCCCGTATTCTCTTCCGGAGCTCTACTACATCACATGGTAGAAGGGGTACATACACCAGATCTTTAATGTGTCCCCACAGAAAAAATTCACACGGAGTGAGATTTGGTGATCTGGGAGGCCAGTTCATGAAACAGCTGTCCCCTTCTGTAGCACGGCCGACCCATCGAAGCGGCAGCTCCGTGTTCAGGTACCCACGAACTTCACGATGAAAATGAGGTGGAGCCCATCCTGCTGAAAGATGAACGGAGAGTCCGATTGAATTAGAGGCATCAGCCATTGCTGCAACATGTCCAAGTAGTAATATCCAGTGACAGTGCTCTCAGCCAAGACGAACGGCCAGTACAGTTTTCGATGTGACAAGTCACAAAAAACATTTACCTTTGGGGAATCACGTTCAAATTCAATGCATTCGTATGGATGCCTTTTTTTCTAGATTCGACAATTATGCCAGTTCACTTTCCCATTAGTGTGAGAAGTGGCTTCGTCGCTAAAAATTAAGCGATCAACAATGCCATCCCCATTATCATTTAATTGTTGCAACGGCGAACAAAACTCGAAACGCTTGTCTTCGTCGTCGTGATAGAGCTTCTGTACTAGCTCCAATTTGAATGGTTGTATAGATAGCTTCTGTCTCAGGACTTTCCACACTGTCATTGGAGCTATTTCGAGTTCACGGAATGCACGACGCACCGATTTCTTTGGACTTCTTATGAATGTCCCTCGTACGCGCTCCACACTCACTTCACTCACACTTGGCCGTCCGCTTCTCTTTGCCGGACACAAGCAACCCGTCGTAACGAATTTGTTGTGCCAGTGGCCTTCCTTGTTGGTGGCTTCTTATTGTACAAGGTTGTAAACATCCGCTGAACAGCTGTAGCACACTTGTTTTTGTCGAACTCCAACACACAGAAAACTCGCTCCACACCTGAACTCGCCATGTTTACGACTAGCGCTGACTTTCGGCAAAGTACCAAACTACGCTGTGGTGGTACACATGAAGAAAAAAAAAAAAAAAACTTTCGGGATTTCTCTTCAAAATGACGTATGTATGATATCTGTACAATGTTTGGTTCTTGTGCAATAAATAATTGAAAGTATTCCCGGACTTTGTGCACACGCTGTACAACTGCAGTGCTTAAGGACAAGGAAACCACATATAATTGTGAAGACGTTTTGCAAGAGGTAAGCGCTCCATGGTGTGATGTTCATGCGAAATGGAGTGCACTGTGTGTCATGTTCAGTAAATGCCATGATTGAAATTTGGATATTAATATACCGTCTAAATAAACTGTTCACCATCAAGAGCAACAAATGAAATTTCTAGTGGTGTGCTGTGCCGTCCCTCATCTGACGGCTGTTGTCATGACATGACGATCACACTACGTAATAACGTTTATTACACTAATTTACAAACCACCCTCAACTAGAGCACCACTTGTTTGTGAAAAATGTAACTGTTCTGAGAATTTTCATTACTAATCCTCTTGTTTTTGAATTACATCGTGTCTACATATCAATATTTTTTAAAAATTCTGTTTTGAAGGGTCGAATGCTTCGTAATTTTAAAATCTGTAGACAAGGGCAGCAACATAGTCACTCACAGTAAAATTACGGTTTAGAGTAGCCAGTCTAACAAAACAGTGTTTTAAAATATAATCTTCAGAATTTCGAACAGATAAATTTCAGTGAAATTTCATTGGAAATAGTGCGTTTATAGGGTCTAATGAAATATTTAAGGCTGAGCAAGAAGTTATTTCACTGATAGTTAAATGAGGCAAACAATTTGAAGCTTATTGCAAGGTTAATAATTAACCACTGGGAAATTATGTAAGAAAAATGTTACTTCAGTGAACTGAGCCGTAAAGTACACGTGTATCGTGCTTTTCACTACTTAAAAAGTAAACTTAGCGTTATACAGATGGACGCAGCATGTGGCGTGAATAAATGAAACATTTCTTAGTCAGTTTTTATGCTGGGACCGCCATAGCTGCGTCATAGATGATGCAAGGCGTTTGAGTTAATTGCTGCAGGGTCATTATAAAAAATCCTGTAACAGATTAGTTTTGTGGCATGCCTGAGGGCAGAATTTTATTGTAGCTGTTAAATTTTCATCAATCCGCTAGCGTATAGCCTTAATCAGTAGACGTAGTGATCAGGGAATGTTATGTTTACTTTTTCGCTGTATTTAAATTTGTTGGAGAAAAATGTGTTGGCCAATTGATTAATTCTATTGGCAAAGGTGCCTCCAACGTACGTTTGAATTCGATTTTCCGTGTTCATTAACAGGGAGAGCTGAAAAAAGTGGTTCAATCTCTCTTAGTAATAATCATTTTCTCTGTAATACATAAAAATGTTCTTTGTTGCTGGCCCCGTGTTTCTTATTGTTTGCGAACGAACTCTACCTTTCAAGTGTTTAAGCTGCCGTGCAGTTATGATTAGAGTACTTCAATTTGAGAGGCTTTAACGACGTGGGAAATAATGAATTGCACAGAAGGGAAAATAGCTTGCAACAGCGAACAAATCGGCTTGAGCTGGACAGTTTAAAGGAAAAAATGAAAAGGCTGAGGGGACAGAAAGGTGAAGAGGAATGGGAAGTGTCAGTGGTAAATAGGGGTCTCAGAAAGAGAACAAACATCTGGTGTTTCGTCATTAGCTGATATAGTTCCTTCTTTGAGGCATTACGATCGGTCTCCAGCAAATTACTCTGCAATACAGGTAAGCATTGTATTAGACTGACTTCTACAACTAGCTACTGTCTCAGAATTTTGATTTTTGGCGATGCTACTGCAGATGGTGTTCCCTACTCATGGCCTATATCGAAGTATGAAGGGAAAGGTAAGGCTGGAAGTGAGGGAGAACCTTCAAGGAGAGATCTGCTATTTACAAGAACAGCTCCATAGTGATTTTTGTAAGGGTAGCACCTTCTCTGTTCTAAACTCTGAGGCCAGATTCTCTGTATTACAGATAGCATAGTTAAACAATTTAAGCCTTTCTCTTGGGGTGATTAAAAATTGTAATAAATTTATGCACAAAAACAAACAAAATAACATAAGTTGCTTCTAATTTGTTTTCAGGAATCGTAGCTTGCAGACTGGTATTGTTTCAATATCATTTAAATATTGAAACGACTGTTGAATGAGGCTGGATGTAACATGCCTTAAACATCCGTCTACGATAGCTCATCTATAAAGAAAAGAGAAGTTGTTTATTACCTTGGAAACGGACACCATTGGAAAAATATTGATATTGTTACATTTTTCAATCACTGTCATTTTGAAGTTTGTGCTAACCAAGTAGGAATGGAATAATGCTAACATTCAGAACATAAAAAAATTCAGCTGGTAATATTGTGATATTCATGAAACAGTTTGGGGCTTTATTAAGTTATTTAGAACTTAAACAGAAATAAATAATTCATTAAGAGGAAATTCTCATTTAAATTTTCAATAGCATAGCACGCATACCCATACCCAAGCCCCTAGCCAGTTTATACGATGTTCTAACTGGCCAAACATTGTTTCTGGTCAAGGTTATGGGAATCAAATGATTCAAATGGTTCTAAGCACTAAGAGACTAAACATCTGAGGTCATCAGTCCCGTAGACTGAACTTCTTAAACCTAACCAAACTAAGGACATCACATACATCCATGCCCGAGGCAGGGTTCGAACCTGCGACCGTAGCAGCAGCGCGGTTCCGGACTGAAGCGCCTAGAACCGCTCGGCCACAGTGGCCGGCTTATGGGAATCGGCAGATCTGCTGTTAACATTTGTATAGGCACATTCACATTGAAGGATGATTGTGTAACTGACATAGTTAACTGTGTGTCGGATGTGTCGGATAATTACGCTCACTGCTTTCATTTACCATGTTGACTGCCTTGAGGGCGCCGGTGGGCATAACAGAGATTTACGCATGACGCCGCGTGCAAGCCAGAGGCCACACGCTCCATGCTGTTCAGTACTGTATATCTTTGGATGATGCCCAGAAAACGGCGTTCCTATCGTTGAACAGGATATTGTACATGATTTCCCATACACTGGCGTCAATTCAATCAAGAAATACAAATTAGTGGACAGTACTGAACTAAACGGAGTCGTCAGAAACGATCTGAAAAGCTTGTAAGGGTGTAGATTGAGTTAATAAATATCTGTAAAAAAATCAATACGTTGCACCGTTCCCGAGTCAATTAACATTTAAGTTAGCCAATTATGCCGCTGCGCGCAAATTCAAGCGGCCCGCCAGACACAATTAGTGTCTCATAGCGTAGATGATAGCACACTGGTCTGCTCAGCCTTTGGTTCGGGCTCGATCCTTACTACTGTCCAATGTCCAATTTTTGTATTGCTCCCATCTTCGGTTTTAGGAGGCCAAACGAAGAACATGTTTGGGGACACCGTCTCGAGAGGGCCTCTTGAATTTGTACGCAATAGCCTGATTGGCTAACTTCAGTGCTAATTAACTCGGAAACGGCGCAACGTATAGAATTTTTTTCTTAACAACTTTTTCTCAGCACAACCTAACCAGCGACACCCTTACAAGTTTCTCAGGCTGCTTCTGACCACACTGTATACCGCAATAAGCGTCGTGGAGCTGGCGGTTGGCGGACGCACGGCGTCAGTGTGAAAAACTGGTGTACCCGTCTGTTGCCTCGTGGCAGTCAGTATGTTAATGTTTTGATGTAAATAATAAGTGGACAACCAAAAGAATAATAAATGGAAAATCAGTTGAAAATTTCAAAAAGGATTTGGAAAACAGACAAGAGAAATATTTACCCAATGATTTTGATATAGGTCGAAAATAAAACCTGTTGTCACAGCCATAAGGTATTTTGCAAACTGTTCTCTTTAAAAATTAACATGTAGACGTAGATTAAACTCTTCTAAAACCATAGTTACAAGTGACGTCAGAGTATTGCTCAGAATTACATCAAGAGGTAATGAATCAACTTAGTCGTTATTGTAAAATTCTTATCAGTGTCGTGAGAAAAATAAAACGTATTTATGAATAAGCAGTATAAAAAGTATAACTAGAGTATATAAGTCCAGATTTCAATACAGACTATCAATTATAAGAGCTACATTCACGTTGACGAATTATATTATAGAATCAGTAAATGAAATACTATTACCACTTAGGTGCAGCTTTTTTCTGACTTAGCTACAACTTTGGATAATTATTTTTAATTCATTCTAATCACTCTGCTTCATCGCAAATGTAAATCAATTTTCACCATTTTCGACAAACGGTGACTACCTTCAAATACGTTTTATATTGAAAAATATATCCTACGTAGTTTACATTGCGTATTTGTCTCTATCTGTATTTTTCAATCGTAAAGCAGATGCGAAGATGGTCCTCAAAGACACAAATCGATTGTAAATTGACATGTGTCAGCGATCAAGCACAGGGATTAGACGGAATTAAAATCAAAGTTACCTGGGTCGCTGTTTCTTTTCACTGTGATGACGTCCGAGCTCATACAAACTGTTAATTGTGTTCATCGCGATATTCTAATTGCTATGTAAAATTATTATGGAATTCTCAACGAAGTAATTTTTTTCTTACCAGCATCATGGAAAGCAATGAAATAGTCGCATGTTCGTCACATAGCAATAAGCACATTGAATTTTCAAGCAAACGGTTATGTTATAAAACAATTTTGTTAGATTCTTTGTTGTTTCTAATAAACATTAATGTTCAACTTATCTCACAAGATGAACATTATATCCTCCTTACAGATTACACAAGGATAGGATTAAAACTAAATTTACTGCTCTTACTGAAAGGGCAGCGAATGAAATGTTGAAAACACCTAGAAATGGTACAAGGCAAATAGATTTTCATTAAATTTTGACAGTAAGCAGTCAGTGTAATAAACATTTCTCAAGGACTGCCGCAACTTGCACCTATATAATCTATTGACTGAGCTGAGCGACTGTCCTCCCACCGAGGAAGACAGTGGTTCAAGTCCCTCATCCGACAGTATAGATTTTGCTTGTCCGTGATTTCCCTTAGTCATGTACGACAGATGCCAGGATGGTTCCTTTAAAAAGAACAAGGACGAGTCTCTTCTCCATTCTTTCCCCGATACAAGCATGTGCGTCGTCTCTAATGTCGCGGCATTGAAAGGGCTTAATCCTGAAGTTCCTTCTCTTTTTTAATGCATCGAAACAATGAAATATAAAAAGTAGATAGTGTTCATTTGCACGAAATATAAATAATTGCTGGAATTGATAGTTACATTTTAAGTCTACATGATTAGAGACAGATGGTGTGAAAGTGAAGAAATTATTCAGCATATACCCATTCATCAATGATTTATGGAACACATTCTGTGGGATCTACACTTAACACACTTTCAGAATACAAGTATTGTTACTGGTATTACTTCTGGAACTTTTTGCTGAGACTTCTTGAAAGAAAATACGTGTTGTGAAAATTCTCTACATACGAACAACTAAAAGTGGTCTGCACCAACTACATACCTGCGAACCTATTAGCTCGGATTCGAGGAAGTAGCGAATGAAAGAATAAATCTTACCGAAGTTGAAAAGAATAACTTTACTTCGAAACAAAAAAGTACAATGACCAGAACAGTCAATCTGTTCGAAAGTGCGCATCTGTGAAATGAAAATGTGCTTCTGAGTAACACACAGTATCCTGTTCCTCCACCCCATATGCTTGGATACTCCTTGGACTGCTGTCCACAGGGTCGTCGAGACGTCGCTGCCCAAGGCTATTCCACGCCCAGGCTGCGACCCTCCTGAAATGGTCTGAAGTAGTCCAGTGCATGATGACGCTTCGTAAGACGACGTACTGAGAGTTTATTCTGTTTCAAGGCATTCTCAGTTGTGTTCACGTCAGCAGGTATTGCGAGCCATTCCATTCATTTGATTCCTACCTTTTGAAGGAATGACTTCACGAAGTCGACAGGGTGTGATCGTGCAGTGTCGAATCCATCACATAAATGTTGACAGTAGAGCTACGCACTAGCTGAAAGATCCTGTCCTGATACTGCATAGCCCTCAAATTAACTTCGTTGACGTTGAGTAACGTCAGACATCCGTACATAACAGTGGCCCAAAATATGACTGATCCGCTTCCCAGATGAATCGATCGGATTACATGCCAGACACGTGCGTTCATACCTCCCCGTTTCCCCTCTCGTCTACGACGTCAGCCATCGGACAAATTCTGGACTAGTCGGCGAAGAGAACACGACACCACTGATTCATTTTCTATTCCAAGTGTTTTCCTGCTAGTAATAGTCGTAATTTTCGCTTAGAGACCAAACTAATCGTATAGAAACGCTCACGTACTTTCTGGATTGACATAGCCTCACCGTTTTTGCAAAAAGGTAGAGCGAGTTTCCGTTGTTTCCTCGCAGGGGTGGCTAGAAAACACAATTTGTACATGGCATGGTGATGGTGACCGTGGACGATCAGTAACCGTAAGGTCTTCAGTGATTTGTGTCTCAGAATAGCAGCTGAATGTTCGAATGATGTCGCTGTGGTGTATGACAATTTGGCCGGAATCTTCCCACCATGACAACAATCATCGCTGTATACTGGGTGATATAAGGTGTAGTTTGAAGTTGAATTTTTTTAAAAAAGTATGCCGGTTATTACCACTCCACTGAAGTGTATCCTGATAAGAATTGTTAAAATAATGCCATTCATATCACCGCAGTAAAACACACTTCAAAACTGTCATTCAGTAATATTTTCAATAATAAAACGAACAACCGTCGTTGACCGAAAACTGTTCAGCTCCGTAGCCTATTCAATTCTCGGCTGACCTGCGTTGGTTCTTTGAAAGGACTTTCGTGCACATATAACATTTATGCATTTCACAAACGGATTGTGAAGATGACGTGCGTCGCTACAAGGTAATTAAAACGTAAGTACTTTAGCGTCGACAAACAGCAGTGATTCAGATGTCGACGGGTCCCTGAACTCTTCCAAAAAGACAAATTGAGATTTATAAACGTGGATTTAGAATTTAATTCGACGGCAAAGCTTTTCTCTGAATAACAGAGGCAGAATTATTAGCCCTTAAGTTCAGATTCATGAAGGAAAATACTGAGTCATCTATTGTTACATTGCCGAAGAGGTGTAGTTAACCCCATTGCATATAAAAAATGTTCCAAATCTAAATACTTAGGTAGGTCAATTTCGAGTGTCAAGCGAAGTAAAAGTAAAAACAAAGTGCAATGTTTGAAGATCGTTCAGTGAGGGAGGCTGTTGATCCTTTAACATCATTTACTGCATGGTCAGGCAAGGAAAGTTTATTGCTACTTTTTGCTAACTGTTATTTATATAATACCCCACCATATATCACAAGACTACATCTATATGGTGGTAATGAAGAGTAGATTATCAGGACGAGCAGTTACTTTTGAAATACTTCGGATGCAATATGGCGACGAATATACAGGGTGTACATAATGTCTGGGAACATTTACAATTATTTATTACACGAGAAGTAAACATTGTACATATGTCATATATATTTGCATTTTGAAGAGAAACTCTGAAAGCATTTTTTACAAACATTCGATATGCGAACCGGCAGACGTCAATACGGTAATCGAATTCTTGCGATAGCCGTCCGAGCATGGCATCCTGGAGCTCTGCTACATCACGTGGTAGAGGCGGTACATACACCAGATCTTTAATGTGTCTCCATGGAAAAGAGTCACGCGGAGTGCGATCTGGTGATAGGGGAGGCTGTTTCATGAATCAGCTTCCCTCCGCACCTGAACTCGCGTTTGCCACTAGCGCCGACTATCGGAAAATCACCAAACTACGCTGTGCGTGTGGCGGTATACATGAAAAAAAAACTTTCAGGGTTTCTTTTCAAAATGACATATGTACGATATCTGTACAATGTTTGATTCTTGTGCAATAAATAATTGAGCCGGTCGGGTGGCCGAGCGGTTCTAGGCGCTACTGTCTGGATTCGCGCGACCGCTACGGTCGCAGGTTCGAATCCTGCCTCGGGCATGGGTGTGTGTGATGTCCTTAGGTTAGTTAGGTTTAAGTAGTTCTAAGTTCTAGGGGACTGACGACCTCAGAAGTTAAGTCCCAGTGCTCAGAGCCGTTTGAACCAATAAATAATTGAACGTTTTTCTGAACTTTCTGCGCGCCCTGTATACACATTCGTTATTCTTATGTATCCATCTCATAGAAAGTAGATGAATATTGGACATAAAATGTTATATTTGATTCATTTGCTGTGATTATAAGAATAGCTTCAGTTTTTTCCCGTCTGAAGCACAACTCACCACAAGCATGCACTTAACTAGGTAAAGGTATGCGTTGTTTGAATGCTTATGGTACTGTTCACAGAGCATGGGGGCGCAAAGGACACGTATTCGGTAAGGCGGAAGTTCAAATCCGCTTCCGCACATCCAGATTTACCATTTCCGTGGTCTCCCCAAATAGCTTAAGTTCAATACCAGACATGTTCCTTTAAAAGTGACCTACCCCATGACCTTATCGTCAAGGACGCGCAAAACCCAAATCTTACTTCTTTATTGTGCTGCTCAGTAGCCTCTACCTAACCTCAACAATTGTAATTCCATCAGCCACAGAGCTTTTCGAACCGTGGCATTCTGCGGTTCGAATAGTTCCAAATTAACCGTGACTCTTCCCGATAGGCTATCTGATCAAAGGGTGGGTAAGGTAATGTTAAGGTAGACCACCATTTACACGTTTAAACCACTCAAATATCACAATTCCACGATACGTGTCAACACTGTGCGTTAAAGCTGTATCCTAAGAAGTATGCATGGACTGAAAAATATACGGAAACTGGTATCCGAAGCACATGGCAATAATTTTCTAATATTTGACGGGTGCAAGGAAATTTAAAATAAGAGTTGTTCAGTTGTGTGTACAGCTCCCCCTATCTACGATTCAACCTCAACACTCTGGATGATATTCATTTGTAGTTCGTTTCGCTCACTCAATGTGTGGAGTTCTGCAATGCAGCGAGATGTAGAATTAATACCTTCGTAGGTTCTACGTTTCGGGAGGGGTTTGAAATCGGTTACATGTATGGTCTTGCTGATGTTACAGTGACGCAGGATTGCTCAGTAGTGTTCAAGAAACAGAAGTGACGATAGCTGAATCACAACACATTCGCTGTAATTCACGGCTGTCACGCTGGAACAGGATCTCTAATCCTCCGAATCTTCGAACGATGGTGACCAAAAATCGCCCATGAAATGGAAGACCGTATTCTATTCTTGGTTGCCGACGACCATGGTAACAGTCAAAGATAACTCTCTGCGGAATTTATTGTAATTCTAACTGCCACAAGACGGATACTCGATGGACAGCTTCTTGATCCGCATCACCTTCAATATATGTAGGGTGTCATGTCTAAAAATGTTCCGCAACGGGTAAATTTTTGCTTGCAGTTCCACCAGTAATCAATCTTATGATTCACTGGCTCTACCGTGGCCTTTAGGTGAAGGAACTTCCAGGGCAGACGATATCGAAAAACTTCAACAGGAAGTGAAGCTTGCAGGAATCCAGAAGCTACGCTGTTTATCAGAAACATTGTTAGGTTAAATTGTGGATTAGTACTGGTGACTGCTTTGTAGAGCCCAAACGTCATAACACTTGGATTTTGCGAAGTAAATATCTTTGTAAACTTCCTAATACAGATTTGTCCTGCTACTCTGGTCTACATACTTCTAAACATAAAAGCAATCATAAACTGTAAGGGGCAGTCAGATGAAAAAGATATAGATGGAAGAAAGTGAATAAACTATTTATTATTTCAAAAGTAATTGCCATAACTGCTTATACAGCTACGCCACTGAGAGACAAGACGGTCGTTGCCTTCATGGGAAAGCATTTGCGGTTGCGTAGGGAACCATGATTATACTCAGGCGTGCACCTCTTCGTCCGAATCAAGTCCAAGGCCAAGAATGTTTTTGTTCAGGGTTCCAAAAATATGGAAGTCACATTATGAGAGATAGACTCTGTGTAAATGGTATGGGGAGGATCGGGATTGGATAGAGTTTATGTAAACGGTTCGCAGAGAAATTTCTGCAGCATAGTCGAAACTCCAGGCACGCCAGCTCTGGAAAAGTCATAATGACCTTTCTCTTTGATTGCAAGGGCCCGTTACTCATTGATTTTCAGGAACGCAGGGCAGCAAATATCGAACAGCGTTACGTGGACATTTCGCAAAAATTGAAGCGCTCCACCAAGTCCAGCCACCTAGGGAAGTTGACGAACGTCATCACTCTGTTGCAGGATAATTCCCGCTTACATGTTGCCAAGGTTGTTTCGACTACGCTGAAGAATTTTCGCTGGCAACCCCTTACACATCCTCTATCCAGTCCCGACCCTCCCCATGCCATTTACATATTTTTGGATCGCTGTAGAAAGGCATTCGCGGTCGTCGATTTCCTGTGGACGAAGAGATATAAGCCTGGGTACACTCATGGTTTCTTAGGCAATCGACAACACTTTTCCGTAAAAATACTAAAATTTAGTCTCACAGTGGGATAAATGTATTAACAGCAATGGCAATCGATTCAAACGGAACTGTTAGAGGATCACTTCGTTGCCTGTTTGTCCGACTACTAAGACCCCTTTTTCTCGGGAATGGGTACAGGTTGTTGTTGTTGTGGTCTTCAGTCCTGAGACTGGTTTGATGCAGCTCTCCATGCTACTCTATCCTGTGCAGGCTTCTTCATCTCCAATACGTACTGCAGCCTACATCCTCCTGAATCTGCTTAGTGTCTTCATCTCCTGGTCTCCCTCTACGATTGTTACCCTGGACGCTGCCCTCCTGTACTAAATTGGTGATCCCTTGATGTCTCATAATATGTCCTGCCAACCGATCCCTTCTTCTTGTCAAGTTGTGCCACAAACTGCTCTTCTCCCCAATCCTATTCAATACTTCCTCATTAGTTACGTGATCTACCCAGCTAATCTTCAGCATTCTTCTGTAACACCACATTTCAAAAGTTTCTATTCTCTTCTTGTCTAAACTATTTATCGTCCATGTTTCACTTCCATACATGGCTACACTCCATACATATACTTTCGGAAACGACTTCCTGACACTTAAATCTATACTCGATGTTAACAAATTTCTCTTCTTCAGAAACGCTTTCCTTGCCATTGCCAGTCTACATATTATATCCTCTCTACTTCGACCATCATCAGTTACTTTGCTCCCCAAATAGCAAAACTCCTTTACTACTTTAAGTGTCTCATTTCCTAATCTAATTCCCTCGGCATCGCCTGACTTAATTCGACTACATTCCATTATCCTCGTTTTGCTTTTGTTGATGTTCATCTTATACCCTCCTTTCAAGACACTGTCCATTCCATTCAACTGCTCTTCCATGTCCTTCGCTGTCTCTGACAGAATTACAATGTCGTCGGCGAACCTCAAGTTTTTATATCTTCTCCATGGATTTTAACACCTCCGAATTTTTCTTTTGCTTCCTTTACTGCTTGCTCAATATACAGATTGAATAACATTGGGGAGACGCTACAACCCTGTCTCACTCCCTTGCCGACCACTGCTTCCCTTTCATGGCCCTTGACTCTTATAACTGCCATCTGGTTTCTGTACAAATTGTACATAGCCTTTCACTCCCTGTATTTTACCCCTGCCACCTTCAGAACTTGAAAGAGATTATTCCAGTCAACATTGTCAAAAGCTTACTCCAACTCTACCAATGCTAGAAGCGTAGGTTTGCCTTTCCTTAATCTTTCTTCTAAGATACGTCGTAAGGTCAGTATTGCCTCACGTGTTCCCATATTTCTACGAAATCCAAACTGATCTTCCCCGAGGTCAGCTTCTACCAGTTTTTCCATTCGTCTGTACAGAATTCGTGTTAGTATTTTGCATCTGTGACTTATTAAACTGACAGTTCGGTAATTTTCACATCTGTCAACGCGTGCATCCTTGGGATGGGAATTATTATATTCTTCTTGAAGTCTGAGGGTATTTCGCCTGTTTCATACATCTTGCTCAGCAGATGGTAGAGTTTTGTCAGGACTGGCTCTCCCAAGGCTGTCAGTAGTTGTAATGGAATGTCATCTACTCCGGGGGCCTTGTTTCGACTCAGTCTTTCAGTGCTCTGTCAAACTCTTCATGCAGTATCATATCTCCCATTCCATCTTCATCTACATCCTCTTCCATTTCAATAATATTGTCGTCAAGTACATCACCCTTGTATAGACCCTCTATATACTCCTTCCACCTTTATGCTTTCCCTTCTTTGCTTAGAACTGGGTTTCCTTCTGAGCCCTTGATATTCATACAAATGGTTCTCTTTTCTCCAAAGGTCTCTTTAATTTTCCTGTAGGCAGTACCTATCTTATCCCTAGTGAGGTATGCCTCTACATCCTTACATTTGTCATCTAGCCATGCCTGCTTAGCCATTTTGCACTTCCTGTCGATCTCATTTTTGAGACGTTTGTATTCCTTTTTGCCTGCTTCACTTACTGCATTTTTTATATTTTCTCCTTTCATCAATTAAATTCAATATTTCTTCTGTCACCCAAGGATTTCTACTAGCCCTCGTCTTTTTACCTACTTGATCCTCTGCTGCCTTCACCACTTCATCCCTCAAAGCTATCCATTCTTCTTCTACTGTATTTCTTTCCCCCATTCTTGTCAATTGTTCCTTTATGCTCTTCCTGAAACTCTGTACATCCTCTGGTTCTTTCAGTTTATCCAGATCCCATCTCCTCAAATTCCCACCTTTTTGCAGTTTCTTCAGTTTTAATCTACAGTTCATAACCAATAGATTGTGGTCAGAGTCCACATCTGCCCCTGGAAATGTCTTACAACTTAAAATCTGGTTCCTAAATCTCTGTCTTACTATTATATAATCTATCTGAAACCTGTCAGTATCTCCAGGGTTCTTCCATGTATTCAACCTTCTTTCATGATTCTTGAACCAAGTGTTAGCTATGATTAAGTTATGCTCTGCGCAAAATTCTACCAGGCGGCTTCCTCTTTCATTTCTTAGCCCCAGTCCATATTCACCTACTATGTTTCCTTCTCTCCCTTTTCCTACTCTCGAATTCGTCACCCATGACGATTAAATTTTCATCTCCCTTCACTACCTGAATAATTTCTTTTATCTCATCAAACATTTCATCAATTTCTTCGTCATCTGCAGAGCTAGTTGGCATATAGACTTGTACTACTGTTGTAGGTGTGGGCTTCGTGTCTATCTTGGCCACAGTAATGCGTTCACTATGTTTGTAGTAGCTTACCCGAACTCCTATTTTTTTAAATTCATTATTAAACTTACTCCTGCATTACACCTATTTGATTTTGTATTTATAATCCTGCATTCACCCGACCAAAAATCTTGTTCCTCCTGCCACCGAACTTCGCTAATTCCCACTATATCTAACTTTAACCTATCCATTTCCCTTTTTAAATTTTCTAATGTACCTGCCCGATTAAGGGATCTGACATTCCACGCTCCGATCCGTAGAACGCCAGTTTTCTTTCTCCTGATAACGACGTCCTCTTGAGTAGCCCCCGCCCGAAGATCCGAATGGGGGACTATTTTACCTCCAGAATATTTTACCCAAGAGGACGCCATCATCATTTATCCATACAGTAGAGCTGCATGCCCTCGGTAAAAATTACGGCCGTAGTTTCCCCTTGCTTTCAGCCGTTCGCAGTACCAGCACAGCAAGGCCGTTTTGGTTAATGTTACAAGGCCAGATCAGTCAATCATCCAGACTGTTGCCCCTGCAACTACTGAAAAGGCTGCTGCCCCTCTTCAGGAACCATACGTTTGTCCGGCCTCTCAACAGATACCCCTTCGTTGTGGTTGCACCTACGTTACGGCTATCTGTGTCGCTGAGGCACACAAGCTTCCCCACCAACGGCAAGATCTATGGTTCATGGGGGGGAGGGGTAGAGGTATCAAGTTGAAATTTATTTCACATACTAAGATCAACGATCACTGGGCGGTGCAAATAACTGAAGCTCAAAAGCTAATGCAGTCGAAAGATACGACTACATACCTGTATGCAACATACTGTGATACCAGCATACTCATTTACCAAAACCTATAGAAGAACCATCTACATACACGTCAGGCCTCGTTGTCTAATGCGCCGGCACGGTAGCTCAGCGTGTTCGATCAGGTGGCTGGCTGCTCTTAGTAGTAGTAGTAGTAGTAGTAGTAGTAGTAGTAGTAGTAGCAGTAGTAGTAATTGAGTGAATGGGTCAACAATGAGCTTTTACGAGTGTCATGTGACATCTGGCCCGACATAATGCAACTAAAAAAAAAAGGAAAAATAATAGAAATCGTGTCTAGAAATCGAGAGTTCATGTGAGGATTCTCCAGAAACAGCACGTGGTTCAGATTTAGCGTTAAACTATAGGCTCTCTTTCCCCAGTTGAATTCCTAGTATTGGTTACGGAGACGTAAGTCGCCGAAGTGGCGTCCAGTAGAAAAACTTGGACCAGGCCATAGAGGCACGCGAAATTACTATCATCTATACACATAATTAAGTTCGTACGGGCTACTCAGAGCGTGAGTCCTGCTCTCACTTGTCCTTTTTTCCGTTATGTGCCGTTTTCATTTGAATACTCCTTATATTTTAACTATTGTTTACATCAGTGGGGATAGGTAAGGGCAAAATAGTGCTACTACTTAGGATAGATTTCTATCAGTAAATTTAAAAGTCTCACTATAAGTGTGAATAGTGATGACCAGATACTTCAGGAATACCTCGTAAATGCATATGAAACAGTTCACAGTAAGTCTGGGAATTTATAAAAATGCGCAACAGTCAATATTTCGACATGTTGCACAAACCAATGTTAACGGAACCATTACTACTATTATGTAGCTCACAAAAGACGGGTCTGAATAAATTGAAACTAATTCACACACAAAATTATCATTCTAGAGATCTGACGTAGCTCGACCTTTGACACGGATAATAGCTGCGACGCGTCGTGGCACGAAAGCAATGAGTCCTTGGTAGGTCGCTGAAGGGAGTTGGCACCACATCTGCACACGCAAGTCACCTACTTCCCGCGAATTTCGGAAAGGGGGGGGGCGGATGAGCTTTGTCGCCAGGATCTATCATATCCCAGATGGGTTCGATCGGGGTCGTGAGTTGCTGGGTTGGATGGGGAGTGAGGTGGGGGGGAAGAGGGAGGGAGGTTGGTACAACAATTGGCTCTCGCCAATGTGTTCCTCGAAGCATTATATCACACTCCTGGCCTAGTGACATAGTGAATTATCTTGTTGAAAAATGTCACTGCCATCGGGAAACAAGATCGTCATGAAGGGGTGCGCGTGGTCTGCAACCAGTGTGCCATACTCCTCGGCTTTAATGGTGCCTTGCGCGATCTGTACTGGAACCATGGATGCCCACGTGAATGTTGCCCTGAGCTTAATGGAGCCTCCGCCAGGCTGTCTCCGTCCCGCAGTACAGGTGCAAGGAGCTGTTCCCCTGGAAGAAGACAGATTTGCTGCCGCCCCCCCTCCCCCCCCCCCCCATCGGCATGATGAAGAAGGTATTGGGATTCATCAGATCGTGCAACGCTCTGCCACTGCACCAAAGTCCAGTGCCGATGGTCACGTAGTTTCCGATTTAGTAGTGTTACAGCACTGGCACATGCGCTGTTCGTAGGCTGCAGATGAGATGAGTAGAGTGGATAAGTAATGGGAAGGTCTTGATTCAAATCCCGGAAGAAAGAAATATATGGGAGGACTTGACTAAAAGAAGGGAGGCATTAAGAAATCGTCAATCTGGCCATGGAGAAAATTGGTGTGGGTAAAACTGTAGAGGGAGAGCTTCAAATGACTAGAATAGGCTCGTTCATATGGTTGTAGGGTGAGTAGTCACTTAGAGACTTCCACAAGCAAGACAAGTACGGAGAGTTGCTTCAAATCAGTCCTCGGACTGAAGAAGAAAAAGAACAACACCGTTAATTATCTTGATGTGAACAAACTTCCCATGGACTTGATGCGCTCATATCAAACTTGGATTGCATACTGAATACTGCACAAACTTGCTGAACTTATACTTGGAATTTTTTCTTTTTCATCGCCTTCATCTCGTCTCTACACGGGGTCACCATGTTAATGTCTGATTTTCCAGGGTTAGTGACAGAAGGTGACCGGATACGCTTCCTGTCACTACTTACTAACATCATTATCATCCTTACTAATTCTAAATCGCCTGCGCAAGTCACCTAAACTACAGCATACATTTAAAAATAACTTTCATTTGATAAGTTTCAAAATATTTCTGATAGTATGACAATATTTAACGCTAAGGAGACGTTAACTCTCGAGCCAACACTGTTTCCATTTCTCATGTGGACTACAGCTGCCTAGTAAATACATAATGCATTACATGCTTTAAGGAACCTTGTCAGCAGTTGGTTGCGAAAGTCAGTTATATAGCCCAAAGAAAACTGTTGCATTGAATACACTGTATTTACAATCACCTGAAAGCAGGTGTCACGTCTTTACTGCCCAGACCTAGTTAGCAATGCTTATTTCTCCACAGCTAGTAAGAAATGCAAGATCTCTTTAATCATTCATCTTTGGTCTTGAAAATTTTCTTTGGCTCTTACGCCAGTCTATTTCCACTGGTCTGAATACGTGGAGCGTGCCACGTTGAATGTGGCTCATATTTCACGTTAAAGTGGTTGTTCTCTCGTAACTAGTTCTGTGAACCAATGCAAATGTCTAAGTAATGCAAGCCCGGTCTCTCCACGATAAGAAGATGGCCAGTACACAGGACCAGTATTAAATCAAACTTCCGGTATGAGGTCTGCTACAATTTATCTCAACAAAGTGAGAAATTTAGCTGCTGGGAAAACAAAGTGATACTCGGGAGCCTGCTGGGAGTCAAATGGTACACAGTGATTTTGCTACTAGCTTGGTTGACAGCCGCAACGGTGTTACTCGCGCTGGTGAGGTGACGTCAAAAGTGTTCAGGTAACCGCACTTCTGCTGCTCTGGGCTTTCCCCCTCACTTTTTTACTTCAGCACCGTCTGCTCTCCGCTAACTGTATCGACCATCTGTTTTTTTATTGCTCTGCGGGGCACATAGTGATTCAAGCAACTTACTGCAGTATAAACGCCTATTCACTGGAAAAGCAGTTTCCAAGATAGTGTGTCACATATATCTCTAGTTAATTTCTTACCCTATCGGTATTCAAATGTGAATTTCTAAGGGACCAAACTGCTTAGGTCATCGGTCCCTAGACTTACACACTACTTAGACTAACTGATGCTAAGAACACACCCATGGCCGTGGGAGGGCTCGAGCCTCCAGGGGGAGGGACCGCGCAGTCCGTGACATGACTCCTCAAACCGCGCGGCCTATTGATATTAAACGATGTTTTACTAAGATACGGACGAGTGTTGTTCCGTATATATTGCTTAAGCGATTCGTGAACAGAAGTCAGTACTCAGTCTTAGACTGAGCTAGTGGAAGAGGAAATAGAATACAGGAGAATGGAAATGATTGGTCTGGGGAATGAATGTCAGGTGCCATGCCACCACTTTTGTCCAGGGTTATTGTATCTGTTACTCAGCGAAAGAAAATGTTAGAACGATAGAGGTAATACCTTTATTAATTTGATTATTATTCTATTGGACACACATGTCGGTGTCAATATGTCACCCCTTACATAGTGCATACTGAAAGAAAACAAAAAGGCAATATAACATGAAACTACAAAATAGCTTAATGGCGGTGGTGGTAGTATTTACTTAACGCCGTTGTTGTTCTCCACTCCATAACCAAATAACGTTTCGATCCCTGTATTTTATCGCTAGTAACTTCGTAATTTCAAAGAGATTAGTCCACTCAACATCGTCAAAAGCTTTCTATAATATACAAATGCTATAAATGTAGTTTGACCTTTCTTTAATATCTCTTCTAAGATAAGTCTTAAGGTCAGTATTGCTTCTCTTGTTCCCCATTTTCTTTGGAACCCAACCTGATCTTCTCTGAAGTTGCCTTTTACTAGATCAAGTTACAAAACTTAACAATGGACTCTGAAAGGGGGAGCGTTTTCCCATTGCGTATTTATTGGCTCCATCGTAGTATTTGCCTGCACTGGATTGAATAATAAGTGGGAAACTCTGATCACGGTAACTTTATCAGATAAACAAACGAGCTATAAATACACAATGAAGCATATCTCAGGTCTCTATATGCGAGTGAGCAGTATTGTCTTCGCCTCGATTCACTTCAGTGAATTACATCACCATATCGCAAACAAGTTGATACACAATATCTCTACATAAAATTAAAACTTCATTGAGAGCTTGAAAACCTATAGTTCGTCACGAACAGTCTTTGTGCCTTGTGGAAGTATACTGGAAATATTTATCGCAATGCACTGTAATAATTAGCTCACAACATAGGTTGCTATCCCTTACAAACAAGTTCTTGTTCTCAACCACGAATTTATGAACGTGTAGACGTACTGTGGTGTCATTGTAAGAATTCTCGGCCCGTTATAGTCTCGGGAATTAAAAAATGTGTGTGAATTCCTAAGGGACCAAACTGCTGAGGTCATCGGTTCCTAGACTTACACACTGCTTAAACCAACTTACGCTAAGGACAACACACACACCCATGCCCAAGGGGGAGGATTCGAACCTCCGGCGGGAGGGGTTGCGCGATTCGTGACATGGTGCCTCTAACCGCGGCTGGGGAATTAAATTAACGTGTGATACAGAAAGCTCGATTTCGGGATAAAATATCCTCTTGGAATAAAATGAGTTGGAAAATATTATTACATTGGAAATGAAGGAATGGAAGCACCGTATCTTTGTCTGATCCAATTAGCACCGCCTCTACCTACATCATCGTCGATGGGACGTGAAATCCTACCATTCCTTTTCTTTGGATGGACACTGTCGTGAGGAGACATGTAACTGTGAAAGAGAGGGTGAGTGATACTCGGAGGTGAGTGGAAAATAAATTTAACTGCTACAAAAACATGGAAAATTTTAATTTGTTGTTATCTAGGTACTGTATCTGTTAACAACATAGGAAAATTCGAGGCAAACTCCAGTAAGCGTGCTGTAGGTTGCAGCTGTTTGCTAGTTCGCCTACAGTACGGTCATTTGTGATGAAGTGACCCCAGAGAAGGCGATGGGTGCGAGGAGGATTAGTAGTGTTCTTACCTAACGAATGAGTCAGGCAATCTGTTTAAATGATTTGCGGAACCAAGAGGAAACTTGATTCAGGATGATCAGATGGTTTGAATCCCCCTCCTCCCATTCGTTCGATATGTAGCTCCTCAGCAGTGCACTGCGCGAGGTACAGTTTTATCAGCTTCACGAGATTCGACTACGGCCCATAGAAAATCGACCGCTATGTAAAGCGGGAAGACGTATACAAGCTGTCGCGAGACTTGAAACTCTAAGCGGAACTCTGTCTACAATAATTGGAAAGACACGTTTGTAAGGAGCGGTCGTTTCATTGTGCTCGCAGCCTGTGGTTTTTCTCGGTGCCTACCGGTCCGTTGACAGTTGTGGCATCCTGGGCGGCAAAAACATTGCTTTGTTGTTTTGTTTCGGAGTATCATGCTGTAGTTTCGTAGAAGAGGAATATGCGGGCGTATATCGTACATCGTACATAATTAAGGCGCACTTGCATAAAAACGTCCAGCACTGGGTTTCCCGTTCGGCCACGGGTGACGTCGGTGTAGCTGCGGCGTTGGTATTAGTATTGTACTAATCACGTGTTGCACCGACGATGGCAGTATTTATTTTTGGCTGCCTTGAAGTCCACACCTTTTCTAAGAACTTCGCGAGGACGAATTAACTTCTCTCCCCCCTCCCCTCCCTCTACACACACACACACACACACACACACACACACACACACACACACACACACACAGACAGACAGACAGACAGACAGACAGAGACAGAGAGAGAGAGAGAGAGAGAGCGCTAAGGCTAGCTGAAGAGTGCGACTGACCGACCTTGGGACTGGAAAAGTGAAACGAGACTTCAGATGATTACAGTCTGACCGTACCTGCAATTTGTTGCGTTGAAGCGCGCTCTTATTCGCTTGCGATGACATATTTTAATAGCGTTTAGTGATAAATCAGAGAGGTGGGCTCAAGTAGATGACAGCACGGAAAATAAACGCTTGCCAAATAAAGTTGACACATTGGGCTTGAGAAATAACGTAACACCCAACCACTGTAATAACTTCAGGGGCAAATAAGGAAATAGGGAACCACGAATTTTGTATTATGGGGTATGTAAAAAATGCCAACGGAAAATGTGACTTCTACAGTGAATTTGATTTTTCCTGTTGATCTCAATCCGACGCACTGCATTGCTTTGCTAGGCATAGCCCTGTTGGAGGTGGTACGCCCTCGTCTCCCTCCAACCATTAAATTGACTTAACCTCGCCAGTTACTGAGGGGGACATACGGTTAACGTGGCATTCGAACCACTGTAAAGCTTGGCAGTTTTTTCATTAACAGGTCATTACCATGGGTGAATGAAGCAAAAAATGATGGAAAATCTATTGACCAGGACACAAAACATACTAATAAGACAGTAATTGAAAATGAACCATTAAGCCTACTGTTTCCAAATTGGGTATGGTGGTGACAAGCTAGCGGGTCACTCTTGAGTCACCGGTCATTACACCGGCACACGAATCTGGAGCGGCGTTTCTTCAACTTCCTATTTGGTGAGGTACACAAGAATCTTTAAAAATTCACGAAACATTTGTCATTCGTATTAGGCTGTCGAGCCGTTCAACAAATAGTGGGACAAAACTGTTGAACGCAATAGTGTGTCGCACGTTAAAGTGCTTTTGTTATTAAATACATGAGTGCTTCTTGGCAACTTAAGAACGTCTTATTTCTTCCGAACAATTCGTCTCCGTATGTACTTCCCTCCTTACGAAACAGTCGTTGTAACTTCTACAAAAGATAATCAGTTGTACTTCTCTTTGTTTTGACTGAATCATGACGGTGATCTGTAACATGTTGATATAAACCACTTCGATTAACCTATACAACCACTTAATACTTATAGTATAATGTTACTATAAGAACTGGCCTACCATATGCGTTCTGAATAACTCCACATGGAGCTGCGCAGTGGTTAAATCATTGGATTCGATTTGGGGAGCCTACAACTTCTCACCCGTGCATTTCGATTCTGGTAAGCCATGGCCATCTTCCTCTTTCATCCTTGCCCTGTCCAAACTTGTGCTTCGTCTCCAATGACCACATCATTCATGCGAAGTTACACCCTAACTTATCACTTTCTTGCTTGTTTGCTTTCTACATGAATGAACTATACCATCTTATCTCCGAGAACTTGTTCTCTTCAGCACTGAGCGAAAGGTAAAATTATAGATAAATTGCACACTTATTTCTCTCAGTTGTCATGATCCACAAACGTGTGAAGCAATTGTACCTTTTACGCAATATTGGTCGAGTGGCAACATTTCGTTCTCTCCTCTATAATGCGCGTAAAGACCGATTCGTGTTCTCATTTCTTCACACATTTTTCCGGCGTACATAGGGTCCAATTCTGAAGCGCTGTAATTCACTTTAGAGAGTATCATTGATCTGTATCTCGTAAGCTGTAGACCACACTACTCTCATGATTTACAGACTTTCTTCATGAAGACTTAAGAGAAGTTTACTTACAGATTCACGTTTCCCATGTGCGGTGACTGTGGCTAAACTCCATTTCTTGGATAGACCTCTCCTGTTCGTACGAATCCTCGCGCTGGTAAGTTCTCTGTTGCTGATGTTACGCCTTATCAACCACCATGTACGCTTAGTGAGACATTTAGCGTAAACTGAGTAGCGTTACTGGCTTTTATCATTTGAAGTTGGGCGCCGCTGCTTGTTAACATAAAAAATATGTTCTAACGCTATCGTCAGTTTTGATTTCCATCTAACTTCTTGTTAACACAAATTGGATTGTTTTACTCACATGAGCGAGATGGCGTAGTGGTTAGAATTCTAGCCTCTCATTCGGGATTTGTGAGATTCAAAATCTCCTTTGACCCACACAGATGTATCTTCTTTTTCTCTAAATCAATTGCGGTAATAGTAGGACGCTTTAATTTGAAACTGCTGCAGCTGATTACCTTCCTTCAATTTTTTTTATTTTAACTTGTCTAACATTTCTGATAACCTACGTCGTCGAACAGAGTAAACCATAATTTTCCTTTCAGCACGCTTATGCCCTAACAAATGAGGTGGAGTACGATGTCATAAGGCTTTGATATATATTTACCATTAGTTATTTTACATCAGCCAGTGCCCACATTTTAAGTTGCTAATACACATTAGAGGAATGCACTGATAAGACAAAACATTATAACCATCTGCTTAACAGCTTATTTGTCCGTCTTTGGAACGAAATACATCACTGATTCCGCATGTCAGAGACCCGACAGTTTGTTGGTAGGTTTGTACAGGTATGTGACATTAGATGTCTACGAATAGGTTATGTAGTTCGCGTAAATAACAGTCTGATGATTTGCGCCCGGTAGTTACCCAGATGGGTTCGACAGGATTTACATCAGGCGAAGATGGTCACCGAGATATAACATGAGCTCACTATAATGCTCCTCAAACCACTATAGCACGGTTCTGACTCCGAGACACGGGCAGTTATTCTGCTGAAAGATGATACCACCGATGGGGAAGACACCAAGCATGAAGGGATGAAGGTTTTTCGCAACTGTCAGCGTGTCTTCGACTACTATCACAGGTCCCATGCAAGCACAGGAGAATGTCTCCAATAGCGTAATACTACTCCCACCAGCTTGCGTCCATGGCACACTGCACGCTTCGAGCCGCCATTCAACTCGACAACGGCGTTTGTGGATACGACCATCTCCATACCTAATGTAGCAAAAATGTGATTCACCTGAAGAGCCGACACGTTTCTATTGATCGGTTGTCAAAACGCGATGGTCCCCTGCTCACTGCAATCGTAGCTGACGATGTCGTTGGGTCAACGTGTTGTAAGATGGCAAGAACGACGCTCCTTACACGAAGTCGTTGAAGATCACGTAACCCACGTTGAGCGAACAGTAGGGCTGAACAAAAATGACTGACAAGGCACAATGCATCTTGTAGAGGGTATAGTGTGGACGTATTGGAATAATTAATCTTGGGTGATGGTTTTAAAGTAATTGACACGACATGAAAACTTTGTGGAAACTCGTCAATTTACTGGAGGCTAGTTTACCCCAGGGAAGTACTCAGAATTGACCGTGGCCGCCGGGGGAGCGGCTAAGGGAAGCGACAATAGGCAGCTTAGGGCGGCTCAAGCTCTGAGAAAGCAGTAACGCGGCATGGCCTCCAGCCGCCTTAAGATGATTGACAGTGAGTGGGTGGTTGACCCCGACTCCATGCTGGTGTACTGGGAAACATACAGAGAACTTTACACCTGTTGATAAATGTCCGTCGTCCCGTTTTCTGTGAAACATGCGAGAAAGCCGCGCAAAGCTACGGTGGAGTGGTCAACAGAGGTCAAAATATGCGTGTTCATGACTATAGCAACTTCACGGTGAATTGACGGTCCACAGAGCCTGAAGTAAATCAGGTGAAGAGTGACAGCATGAAATACACCGGCCTCCAATGGGAACGTAGGACCAAGGAATTTGAAGTACTCTCCTGGGACTCAGAATTCCGGAAAAATTGGTGTTTGTGCAGACACTAATCTTGATAGGTGGCCTGGGGGGGAGCTAAATAGATGAAGTTGAGAGGAAGGGAAATTTTGTGGGAATTTGTTCACTTCCCTGAGCAGGCATTGGTCGGTGCTGGGAAGCGACACGCCAATTGCAGCGCAAGTCGCGTTAATTATGCAAGTGATTTTGCTGGAGGGTAAACCGAGACGAAGTCTCAGTAGAGGTCTTCCTTTCCCAGCTTGCCTAGAGTGCGGACGTGGCGTTCTTTACTCAGCTTGCCTGAGAAAGAGTGAGCATCTCTGCAGTTTAGGACTTAGCAAATGGAACGATTGAGCTTGGAGATAGAAAGTTTTGGTTCAGCTATGTACTGAACAAGATAGCTTGGAGTGAATAGACGAGCACAGCCTTGCAGCACCGTAAGTTCGGCCGACGTCCACACAACGACGCCGCTCCGCCATGCTGTATTTGGTGATATTGCGCCCGCTCCGGTCACTGATTAATTTGTTGGATCACGTCGGCAAAGTTTCCACGAGGGTTTCATGGGCCGTGTACTGTAGAATTCTTCTCGCACTTCGCATTACGCCTGGGTCAGTCGACAGGAATTACTTTTGAGTTATCAAGCTTTACTCCACGCAAACACAATTTATTACCACTGCCTGGTAGGAGAGTCATGTAATGTGATGATTGAAGGTCGTGAGTTAAAATACATTTGTGATAATCGACTGCATCTGTTTTCAGTCAAGAAGTTGAAATCCCAAGTCACTTTCTTAATTAATTTTATGTTCAACATTTGCATCTGGTGTTCAATAGCTGCATATAACATCAATGTGCACCCCTTTTTAATTAAAAGTGATCAATTCTGAATCAATTATTGTCAACACTGCCACCGCAGTTCAATCAGGAGTCACAGGGCCTTATTACTTTCTTTGCGTTATCCGATATTGCGGCAGTTTTCCACTCTCTGTTGATCTGTTAGTCAATTAGCTGGGGTGAACACACGCCAGAACCAGATAAGTGACGGGTGGGATGTTACAATGTGAACACGTAGGGGTAGTCTGCTGCGGAGCTCGATCTTCTCAATGTACGATCAACGGTGTGCTCCGAAACACTTCTGCGTGCACCAGCATTGTGCTCTTTCGGCGGATATGCCACACACATATCACCATCTATCCTTTCGTACAGAGCAGAGAAGCATCCAAACTCCACGTGCTGTGGAGAGTCGTAGACAGCCAACCATTTAGCACCTAGTGGCAGTTTCACTGTTCTTCTGTTTCTTTTCCTAGATGCTCACGACAGAAGCACGTCAACACTCGCCGAGCTTCGCCGTTTTCGATATAGTCGTTCACAGATTCTGCGTAATAATAATCTGCCCTTTGGTAAAGTCGCTTATCTCAATGGATTTCCCCATTTGCAGCCCTCGCTGTGGTGATTCCCCGTCCGTGTCTGCTCCGCTTACATACTTTTGTTACCGTGTCACGTGACCGCAAAGCCACCAGGCGGCATCCGAGGTCACGGTGTTCTGGCTTATCAGTGTAAAATAGACCTTCTAGGCTTAAGTCTGAATCAGGTGCTCTGAATCTTTGTGGCCGAAGAACCACGAATATGTAGTATTTTGCCATGGAGGATACCCGACACAGAACGCCAAAGCATCTGTCTGTATCCCATTACACAATTTTTACGTAGCAGTAGCTGCGAAACTGCAGTGTGCCGACAGCTTTGGTCATCCTTCTCAAAACACCATCCAGTTATGTTAACGAAAGTTTTCGCTGAAAATATCTAGTTTTATATCACTTTATTTTGCATCCTAAGAACGTGAGACCATCATCCAAAAGAAGTTTTTAAAACTGTAATTTCTTCTCTACAGATGGAGGGAGAAAGTTATTAAAAATACAAGAATGTAATTAACTCTGTGCTAGGTCACTTGTAAAATCTTAGTTTAAAATCTTCTAGGTCTACATTTGTGCTCTGAGTTACCTTTGGGGTGCAGAAGGCGATACACAGTGTTTCAGAATAATCTCTCGCATTCCTTGTATACGTCCGAATTTATTCGACTTCGGTCGATGCGTATGTGCGAGATACATGACTGAGGAAGTAATAAACTGGTCGAAAGTATCCAGACAACATGTAATGCAGGGTTGACCGCTAGATGTAACGAGAGGCGGAGAGGCCGGTAAAGGGAGGCAGCGTGAGTATTGCGTTGGCAGTAGAGAAGCACAACCAGCACAATGAGTCGTCCAGGAGGGCTCCCTGACTTAAAGCATAGACCGTCACTGGATGTCACCTGAATAACAAATTCACTAAGGACATTTCAACCCTTATAAAGCGGCCCATGTCGACTGCTAGTGCTGGGACGGTGAACTGGAAACGCGAAGGTAGGACCACAGCTAAGCCCAGACCTGGCAGATCTCATGTGTCGACGCACAGGAAGTGTAGAGCACTGCGGAGGCTGGCTGTAAAAGATCGCGTGATATCAGTTGAAGGAATCCCTCTAGAGTCTAGCTAGTACAATGACTGCGTAGGGAGTTAAAAAGAATGTGGTAAAATGGTTGAGCAGTTCCTTATAAGCCACAAATTTCAGTAGTCACTGCTAAACGACGTTTGAGGTGGTGTAAATAGGGACGCCACTGGGTAGTGGATGACTAAAAACGAGTGATTTGGAATAATGAATCACTCTATACTCTGTGGCAATCCGATGGAACGATTTGGTGAATGCTTGGAGAACGTTACGTGCCATGATGTGTATGGCCAACAGTGAATTTCAAAGGTGGTGATGTTACATTATGGTTTCTCATTTTTTCGAGGTTGGGGCGTGGTTATCATATTGCGCTTAAGAAAATGCTAAATGCGAAACTCATGAACACGTTTTGCTGCACTGTATACTGCTTATGTAAGAACAACACTCGGCAGATGATGATTGTATAAGCACTACAATGCATTCTGTCATAAAGCAGAATCTGTGGCGCAATAGTTAGTGGACAAGAACATTCTTGAAATGGACTGACCTGTCCAGAGTCCTGACCTGAATACATTGGAACGCTTTTGAGATGAGTCAGAGCGTCAACTTAGCGCCAGTCATCAGTGTCCAACACTGAGCAAGAATGGGGTACTGGTCGTCTTGACGTCTCACAGAAAGTGTCTCCAGCAGGGTTCAGGCCGACGTAAAGACGAAGGGTGGACATACCCCACATTAATGTCTACTAATAGGTGTCCGAATACTTTTCAATAGATTTGTATGTTATTTATCTTGTATTGTAGCGTGGGCTCTTCGAAATTTTGGACAGAATGATCCTATTAGATTCACAACGCACTTTCTGGGCGTGTTTTTACTAAACTATTCTATACACACTCTTAATGACTAAACACACTGGTTTAGAATTTTGTTCGAACCGTTCAATTGTTCAAATGGCTCTGAGCACTATGGGACTCAACTGCTGAGGTCATTAGTCCCCTAGAACTTAGAACTAGTTAAACCTAACTAACCTAAGGACATCACAAACATCCATGCCCGAGGCAGGATTCGAACCTGCGACCGTATCGGTCTTGCGGTTCCAGACTGCAGCGCCTTTAACCGCACGGCCACTTCGGCCGGCGTTCGAACCGTGTTTTGAACGTGTTCTAGTCCGTGGATGTGTATCAGTTCCATGCGACTCTTCTGATAAATAAAAGCCTGGCATATGCATTCGTCTCAGCCAAATTTTTTATTACCATTGCACACTAACTCGCCCTGGACTTACACTCACCGACTGTTGCCAGATGGCCGGCCGGAGTGGCCGAGCGGTTCTAGGCGATACAGTCTGTAACCGTGTGACGGCTACGGTCGCAGGTTCGAATCCTGCCCCGGGCATGGATGTGTGTGATGTCCTTAGGTTAGGTTTAAGTAGTTCTAATTTCTAGGGGACTGATGACCTCGCAAGTTAAGTCCCATAGTGCTCAGATCCATTTGTTCCCGGATGTCGTAATACAGGTGGCCGATCGTAATTAGTGAAGTCAAACGATATTTGGTATTTCAGACGATTTACGTCCACTTCGCTACATTAATTTATCTCGAGCCTCTATTTCCAAGCGCCTATGCTCTGCAGGTCTCTTTCACTTCTGTAACAATTTTCTAATAACTTAATCTCTCTGCAGAAAAATATATCGTCTGCAAACTGCTACAGAGATGAACAAAGGTTTCTGCACGGCATGACATGCTTCACATCCTACGACACTTCCGTGGGGCGCACATGTGGCTGCTTTCTCTTTTGACGTTATTTCTCATGCCTTTCACTAAATCTGTAACGGATACTCTGTTGGCTTTATATCAGCAAAAACCCCTCTGTGGTTTAAACAGTTTTTCCACCTTTCCGAATTAAGAGACCTTTGTAATCGACTGTCATGTCCTAATATTAGAGTGCAGTCTCATTGTCGCTGTGCAGTGTTCTTCGAAGGCCAGTTAGACGATATGAATAATGTTTAGAAAAGCTATAAGTTGGACATCAAGAAAAGTTAAACAAGGGTAATGGAATGCAGTCCACTTAAATCATGGATGCTGAGAAATTAGTTTAGAAAACGACACTAGAAGTAGTAGATCAATTTTACTGCTTGTGCATAAAATAATTGATGATTGCCGAGGTAGGAAGGGTATAAAAGGTAGACTGGCAACGACAAAAAAAAAAAATTTGTGAAAAAGACAACTTTGTTAACTTCGGATATAAATTTAAGTGTCAGGAAGTATTTTCTCAAGGTGGACTGCAGCTTTGTACTGAAGTGAAACCTGGATGGTAAACTGCTAATACAATAACAGAACAAAAGCTTTTGAAATATGGAGCTTCGGAAAAAAGACAAATTAAATCGGTAGAGTGGATAGCTAATGAAGTACTGCAACGAACTGAGGCGAAAAGAAATTTATGGCGCAACTTCACTAAAAGAAGGGATGGGTTGAGAGGACACGTCCTCTGGCATCAAGGAATAGTTAGTTTGGTAATGGAGGGAAATGTGTGGGCTAAGAATTGTAGAGGGAGATCTAGTATGTTCAGATGGATGTAGCTTGCAGTAGTTACGCGGACATGAAGAGGCGTGTAAGAGGAGAACAGCACGGAAAGCAGCATCACGCCAGTCTTCGGACTGAAGACAACAGAGTATTTTTGGGACGATCACGAATACGACCAAACGTTGAAGATTCCAAACAGATAGGGCAACAAGATACCTGCTGACGTGTGTTGTATAGGAACGTACAGGTTCGTGCCTGCCGCGGGCCGTAGGAGCTATTGTCTCCTGAGAAGGAGGCTAACGGTGCATGGGCGATTTACGGCTTCGGGAAGCAGGGATCTACACTACCTCTTTGGGTGGTGGAGTTCGGACCAGTCCTGTCGGAGGCCACGGTTGTTTCGCTCAGAGTGTTCAATTAATGTCCCTTGTCGTCGGAATGACCGCAATCCGCCACGACTGTGGTATACTGCGCTTGGGATTGTAACCGGTTCTGACCCATCTCCTACAGGTCATCAGACCTTGTGCCCCACGGGATTCAATGAGGCTCAATAGCGGACACCCTCAGAACTAACTGTTGTAACATTAATTTGGCAGCTTAATTTCTATTTTCGAAGGAATCTACGTCAGTGCTCGTGACTTGTTACCCATTTCGTGTCAGAATCGACAGCACCCGTAAAAATAAACTAATTTCATTTGGTCATGTCAGGAACACAACATAACTTTAAGAAACCGAAGAATTTGTAATTTCGGCACACCACACATAAATACACGCAAAACACGTCGTTAAGTGACGTGGTACACCACTGGTCAACGTTTGTGTCAATGAACTTCGATGACATAGATTCCAATCTTTGTGAAAATTTCGTTCCCCTCCCCCCTCCCCGCTCCCCCCCTTTCTCTCTCTCTCTTATCTCTCATTCCCTCCGATCAATAATTTTTGCAAATTATGTGACAGATGATCGAGTGGAAGTTCACAGACACGTTTTTATGCAGAAGACACATCCACATTGAAGATGTACGCAATTACAACCACGCATAAAGACTACAGAATATGGTCTTAGATGGTCGGTGATTCAAGTTACATTGTTAAAGCTGATGCTATAGGCATATAGGAAGAACGAACACGATACGTTTCAGAAGAAGAGTGAAGTACGAAACAGCTTTGTGCAGGTCGGATGTCGCATTTTGTGAGTGCTTGCCAGAAGCAAATGCCAAAATTGTTTTCTGAGCAAGTTTTGGGCTTATAATCGAACCCAATTTATTTTGTACGCTGATTTGTTGCTCTTTGTGAATTGTGTGTCCAAACGAGTCAGCTATGATACTCAATGTCTGTGTAGGAAAATGGAATAGTCTACTACGTCTGCAAATTCAGAATGCTACTCAAGTCTTAAAGTCCATCTGAGTGGGGAAAATGAGCGAAAAGGGAGCTGGATTGCAAAAGCAAATAGTCAAGTTTCACCAGGACTATGCACGTGTCTACAATGGATATTTGTTGGTGGGAAAATAGGAGGATTGAAGTATCAATTGCTACAAGAACCATACTAGTTACTGGGTTTGGCATCCTCTGGTTTTCGCCTGTTTCCACATCTACGAGGTTCTGTGGAAACTAAGACGAAGTTACGGCTCTCATAGATAGATATTTTGCAGATCTTCCATAACCCCACTTTAGCAATAGTATCTACTCACAGAGGAAAGTGGACAGCGTGCATTCACGCAAAAGCTGATATCTCTATCAAATCTACAATTTGTCTTTCAGTGACAGACAACAACTCTGCAAACTGCCCTCACGACCCACATGGAGCATAGCAAACTTCTTCACACAATACGGAGCAGAGAAAGCTCTGTTCACCGGGGAACACAAGCGATTATAGATCATGAAAGGCCATCGTTGCATGACTGCGAAATGCAGTGCCCAGGACATCCACTCGGGATGACTAAGCTTTGGCGCTGGTTGTGCACGTTTCTATACTTTATATTACAATCCTGTGAGGCAGCAGCTGATGCTCGCTGCACGAGACACTGAGTAGGTGCGCCAACCTGTTCCGCCGCACGGAGTGGCCTCCTGTGGCAGCCGATAATGCGAATGCGGAAAATTTCCACCAACTTGGTGCACCTATATTGCCAACACGATGCCAGCGCGGTGTAACAAGCGCTGAACACGGCATTTCATACGAAGTATTTTCGTTCCGATTAGTAACTAGTGCCACACGTGAAAATCATACAAAAAATTTGTAGTGTTCTTGAACGGAAACAGAAGGAGTCGAAGACATTCTCTGTGATGGTTAAGCACAGAATGGAGATGTAAAAAATATATATCAAACGAGAATGATGACCACTACTAAGAATCTGAGGTGCATCGTATGACAAAAGTGTATATTGTCAAATAGTGATTTTTTGTTGAGGGTAAACGCAATCCAAATGAAAGGGAAATACAAGGATATTTTACAGAAATTTATAACATACAAAAATAATTACGCATGAACTTTTAATGGATTTTTTCTTCAATTATTGATAGGCAACTTGTGCATACAGCCAGGTCATTCGTTATATGGAAGGATAAGCCATTCGTAGCAGCACACATTGCACTTCAATCTTAATTTTTCAAATGTATTTTGTTAGTAATGACGTTCACAAACGTTACAAACACCAGTACGTTTGAATCTTTCGAGAATGGGGCGCACTCATAGTAACGGCTAATTTAAAATCCACACTGATACCAGCCTGTGTGTAACCGTTCTGCTCTTGTCGTGTGTAGTCGCCATTTGCCGAACACTTAAACTGATTATTTTTTGGCGAAACGCTTTCGTTTCGCTGAACATGACTTGATTCATGGCCCATACACCGTCATTTACATCTTGCATTAGATACGTACCTAACCGTAAATGAAATATGGCATGTTATCTTAATGAAATGGCTTTCTGCTCCTATCGAAAAAGCAGAGAAAAATTCCATCTCAAAGATCTTGAATACAAAAGAACGTTCATTATACAATAAGGCTCGGAAATACGATCCATGGCGTGAGATTTAGTTAAGTAAGTACACTGGTATTTTTTGGCGGACCGAACAGAATATGAAATGAATAATAATTATTTTATGAATCCTGATCTGTTCTGAGGCGCTAAACAGAAACCACAGTATAGCAACATCCCATTTTAAACATTTGAAATGCAAGTCAAATATTCAGTAGGTCTAACTTTATACACAAATTGTTTAATGTTATTCATAAAGAAACCAGACGTGATCTGAAGGAAACGTAATGGGTTGTTGTCTTGACTTACTCAGAAACAGACGGTTCAGTTTTTCTCAAAGTAGACCATGAAAAATTACAACGTCGATTCCATTGCATTTTTCATGTCTCTTCGCACTGTTAGATACGTCCTTTTAGGTAATCTTTGCGTTAGTTTATGAAGCAAGCAATTTAAAAATAAAGTATGTGACGAATTTCTTTCCTTTGAACTCATGATAATAATCCCTGCAATTCATCCATCGTTCTGAGAATTTTTCATTTAGTTGGCTTATCACATCCGGGATTAAATTGCACAGGATCTGCATCACACATACTGGTTATGCAAAGAACAACGTTCTAAGTGCAATAGCGCCTCATTTCTAAGGCAGTCAGTATGGACAGTGCCTGAAAGATAGTCGTGCGGTAAGAGCACAGGTTCACACTATTGTTGATCAAACTGCACCACACTTTTCAGAATAGTGTTGAAAACTTGACTCAGTAACTGCAAGCGAATTTCATTACACACAGGTTATTGCCGCCACATTATAGTGAACTATAATAATGTGGTCAGTCACAGTTATGAACTGAAGGAGGCAATTTTATGAGTGTACAGTGAAACACTTCGATCTTACGTCAAAATATGAACTTTTTATTTACATTTACTTCGAAGTTTTTCCATTTAGGATATAATGTTGTTTAAGTGACGTTTTGGATGTCTGAAAAAGGCACACCTGCGAGTTTCATACAAAGTTTGAGTAGAAAGCGTTCTCCAACAACAGAATTGCTTTAAATGTCTGAGAAGATAGTAATTCAGAATACATATAGTGAACTGGGCGGCAGTACACAAATTCTTTGGTCAATTTCCTCAATTTCATTATAGGGGAACACCGTTGTGTTCACAAGTATTATTCAGATGAAAGAAGATTGTGTTTGTAATCCATGCCTCTTCTTACGTAATATTTTAGCCAGCTGACCCAAAAGATTTGGGTAGTATTTGTTACTTTTTGTTTCTACCACTTCAGGGTAGCCGATATGACTATCCATAATCATCCCTGAGAACGAATTTCTGCAGATCAGCAGTAAAGTTATTCATTAGGCTAATGACAATCATCATAACTGCTGTCAGCTGTCGATAACGCAAAATTTGGCACCATTTCACATTCTAGTATAAAACGTGACAGGAGATAACGACTCACTGTACTGGAAACACGAAGCGGCTTGTCTTTGTGAGGAGTGGGCTTTTTCTGAGTGAGAAACAAAAATAAAAATATTGTCCAGAAAATGCTTTAAAGGCTTGCCGTACTTGAGCGAATAAATAACAGGCTCGCAGTGCTGTTCCCTGGAGACTCTCGGTAGAACATATGAAGCAATGAACTATTATAGCTTCAGATGAGTAACTCATACCATAGATGAAAGTAGGAGGTACATCTTCAATAGACTGGGAAATTTTGTAATATGTTAGGGGATGGAAGGGAAAGGACGTTTTTCGGTTTGCAGTTTACATAGCCTATTTTTGGCCACAACTTTATGACCATCGACCTAATCGTTCATTACAGGTGCTTTGTGCAGTGATAGTGTACACGGTCTGTCCAAAAAGGTCCGAGATTGCTTTTATTCCTTTGTTGACGCCAGCGCAGTAACTGCGGTAGAAGCCTCAACTAACGACTGTAAACAACGGACGTGCATTCGATCAGTTACTTGTGAGGAGGCTGTGCTAACTAGTAGATGAGCGGTCGTAGTGTTTCAACGTTGTTGTATCACAAATAACAAAGGAGTGGCATCTCTAAAGCGAACGTTCAAGACGTTCTCCCAAATGCTTTGAAGAAGAGAAAAGTGTGTGCAAAGTTTTTCCCACACACCCTGCCTCGCGAACAAAAATCGCCGTAACTTGTCTGAAATGAGAAATGCTGACAGTTTTTTCTGTAACGTTATCCCTGGGGACGATACATGGCGTTTTCCATAATAACGTAATCTAAGTTGAACAGTGTCTCAAAGTAGGACGTTGCTGACAGTTTCATATGGATGTATGGACTTCCTGTGCGTTCTATTCAAGTGGAGACAGGCTACGTAGAACACTTAAAGCAGTAAAACCACCATCTTAATTTTTCCCTACTTTTTAGTAATCTAGTTTCGAAACTTTTTGCCTGTTTGGTTTCAAATACACTCCTGGAAATTGAAATAAGAACACCGTGAATTCATTGTCCCAGGAAGGGGAAACTTTATTGACACATTCCTGGGGTCAGATACATCACATGATCACACTAACAGAACCACAGGCACATACACAGGCAACAGAGCATGCACAATGTCGGCACTAGTACAGTGTATATCCACCTTTCGCAGCAATGCAGGCTGCTATTCTCCCATGGAGACGATCGTAGAGATGCTGGATGTAGTCCTGTGGAACGGCTTGCCATGCCATTTCCACCTGGCGCCTCAGTTGGACCAGCGTTCGTGCTGGACGTGCAGACCGCGTGAGACGACGCTTCATCCAGTCCCAAACATGCTCAATGGGGGACAGATCCGGAGATCTTGCTGGCCAGGGTAGTTGACTTACACCTTCTAGAGCACGTTGGGTGGCACGGATACATGCGGACGTGCATTGTCCTGTTGGAACAGCAAGTTCCCTTGCCGGTCTAGGAATGGTAGAACGATGGGTTCGATGACGGTTTGGATGTACCGTGCACTATTCAGTGTCCCCTCGACGATCACCAGTGGTGTACGGCCAGTGTAGGAGATCGCTCCCCACACCATGATGCCGGGTGTTGGCCCTGTGTGACTCGGTCGTATGCAGTCCTGATTGTGGCGCTCACCTGCACGGCGCCAAACACGCATACCACCATCATTGGCACCAAGGCAGAAGCGACTCTCATCGCTGAAGACGACACGTCTCCATTCGTCCCTCCATTCACGCCTGTCGCGACACCACTGGAGGCGGGCTGCACGATGTTGGGGCGTGAGCGGAAGACGGCCTAACGGTGTGCGGGACCGTAGCCCAGCTTCATGGAGACGGTTGCGAATGGTCCTCGCCGATACCCCAGGAGCAACAGTGTCCCTAATTTGCTGGGAAGTGGCGGTGCGGTCCCCTACGGCACTGCGTAGGATCCTACGGTCTTGGCGTGCATCCGTGCGTCGCTGCGGTCCGGTCCCAGGTCGACGGGCACGTGCACCTTCCGCCGACCACTGGCGACAACATCGATGTACTGTGGAGACCTCACGCCCCACGTGTTGAGCAATTCGGCGGTACGTCCACCCGGCCTCCCGCATGCCCACTATACGCCCTCGCTCAAAGTCCGTCAACTGCACTTACGGTTCACGTCCACGCTGTCGCGGCATGCTACCAGTGTTAAAGACTGCGATGGAGCTCCGTATGCCACGGCAAACTGACACTGACGGCGGCGGTGCACAAATGCTGCGCAGCTAGCGCCATTCGACGGCCAACACCGCGGTTCCTGGTGTGTCCGCTGTGGCGTGCGTGTGATCATTGCTTGTACAGCCCTCTCGCAGTGTCCGGAGCAAGTATGGTGGGTCTGACACACCGGTGTCAATGTGTTCTTTTTTCCATTTCCAGGAGTGTAGATTGTGAGGTATTGTTGGTTGTGTTGCCCTATTTACAGGGATTTGGATTCCCGACGCGTGCTGCGTCCTTTATGCACCTGTGACTTTAGTCCGTGACACCTACGTCCTCATTATGTTTTCCAACCCTGGGGGATGACAATAAATTGAGTGGTAGATTCTACACTCATGAGCCGAAATGTTATGACCACCTGCTTAATAACTTGTTAGCCCATCTTTGTAACGAAATCACTGTTTCTGCGTATCAAGGATCCGACAGCTTGTTGGTGGGTTTGTGGAGATATGTGGCATTAGACGTCTCCGCACAGGTCAAGTAATTCGCGTAAGTAACGCGCCGCTGATTTGTGTACTCGGCGATGGCACCCGATAGCGACCCAGATGGGTTCAATAGAATTTACACCAGGCGAATTTGGTCGCCGAGACATCGGCGTGAGTTCACTATAATGCTCCTCAAACCACTACAGCACGGTTCTGACTCAGAGACAGGGGGAATAATACAGCTGAAAGATGTCATCGCCGTCGGGGAAGACATCAGGCATGAAGGGATGCAGGTGGTTCGCAGCTGTCAGCGCGTCTTCGATTTCTACCACAGGTCCCATGTAAGCGCAGGAGAATGTCTCCCATAGCGTTATACTGATCCCACCAGCCTGCGTCCGTGCCGCGCTGCACGTTTCGAGCAGCCGTTCACCTTGATGATGGCGTTTGTGGAGACGACCATCGACCTAGTGTAGCAAAAATGTGATACACCGGAAGAGATGACACATTTCCATTGATGGGCGGTAGAAACCCGATGGTCCCGTGCCCACGGCAGTCGTAACTAATGATGTCGTTTGCTCAACATATGAACACGTAGGGGTGGTCTGCTGCGGAGCTCTATGTTCGACAATGTACAGTGAATGGTGAGCTCCAAAATACCTGTGCCTGTAGCATTGTGCTCTTTCGGTACATATACCATTCACAGATCACCAACTATCCTTCTTTACAGAGCAGACAAGCATCCGAACCCACGTTGTGTGAAGAATAGTGGATGTCCAACCATTTAAGGCCAGTTGGTAGTTCCAATATCCTTCAAACTTTCGTAGATGCTCACAATAGAAGCACGTGAACATTCACCCTGCTTCGCCGTTTTCGATATCTTGGTTCATAGGCTGCCCATTGCCAGAATCTCTTATCTCAATGGATTTCCCCGTTTGCAGACCATATCTTCGTTTGGGCGATCCCTCGTTCATGTCTGCTCCACTTACCTACTTTTGTTACCGCGTCAGGTGCCCACAAAGCCACCAAGCGGCATCCAACGTCGTGGTTGGCAGTGGTCTAAACGTTGTGGCTCATCAGTGTATGTCTTGATTAAATTTAAACCAATGATTTTTTGAAGTCCGTGCAACAGGCAAAAGGCTCAGTTTAAGCGAAACTTGAAATTTAACACTCAATTTATTAGTATCTCGGTTACCGTTTCATCTGTTGAGTTGGAGAATGAGCATTCACGGAATAATAGTAAGAGTCCGGAACAAAAAAAGTCCAAAAAATTGACGGGAGCGCCTGAAGTAGAATTAGTCAATAAGGAATAACCTACAGTCCGGTTACAGTCCTCGTATCTAGCAGCAGCTCGCAGCACTCAAAAAAGGACATTGTCAGTCGTTGAAATATTATGTGCTAAATCAGAATTGACTACTCTGCAGGGCCCCATCCTAGAAACCCTCAGAAATAACGCACACAGTTTTCTGGGCTCGAGACGTTATAAGCCCGCTATAAAACAAATGACATTCTTCCACTCCGTAGCACGCTCAGGCGAGATTAGCAATTTAATTCACGAGACTGGCGCAAACCAAGCTCATCACAAACAACACGCTTTATTCTTTGGTCAACTATATTCCAGCGATGGATTTTATATTAATTTCTTGATAACCTAATTTGAAGGACGGATCTAGCGTCTGAGAAAGTGACTGCTAGAACGGCTAATTCACTACTTCAGGAAGTAATCTAGGAAAACTGAAAGGTACGGCGTAATGACTGTGCTGAATATTAAACACAGTATTCTTGCAATACGAATGCTTCCTTGGAACAACGATTGGACGGTTATCTTTGTAGTGTGGTTCCTTCGAGAAACCCGTGTTGTTCATAAGAGCTGTGACGTTTATTTGCAAGTTAAAATACCTGTTTGACGTCCTCGATGTGGACATTGTTGTTTCTCGTCGTTGTGTCCTTGGCAGCTTCCAGGTAGGAGTCGAGGAGGCTAAGAATGCAATGCTCAAATAGCACGGCGTGTCTTCGCAACTTTGTTAGTTGGAGCTGTTTCAGGTGTGGGTCGTCAGCACTGTTCGCTGCGTATGCTGTTAATAGCGTTCCAGGAATCGGGATGCGTTGTCGGTGTCGCGATGCTTGAAGCAATGAGGGAAAAGTGTCTAGCGGCTGAAGCTGGTTGGTGAAAAGGGGGGGGGGGGGGGAGTAGGAGGAGGAGGAGGAAGTAGTGCCGGCCGGAGTGGCCGAGCGGTTCTTGGCGCTTCAGTCTGGAACCACACGACCCCTACGGTCGCAGGTTCGAATCCTGCCTCGGGCATGGATGTGTGTGATGTCCTTAGGTTAGTTAGGTTTAAGTAGTTTTAAGTTCTAGGGGACTGATGACCTCAGATGTTAACTCCCATAGTCTCAGAGCCATTTGAATCATATTTTAGGAGGAGGAGGAGGAGGAGGAGGAGGAGGAGGAGGAGGAAAAGAGCTAGCTAGCTTTCCCTCATTGATGACCTTTTGCTTCAGTTCTTGAGATGCAGCTGTATTTGATAAATATCTAATGGTATGAAACTCGTGATTGCGGACGCATCACAAGATTTTTTGGTGTAAAATACATTCATAATTGTTACCGAATATTATAAACCAATTTTTGAGGCGAAAGTTCAGCGTGTGTCAGAAAATTTAGTATTTGATGTACACGGAGCATTGGTAAGTTTTTTTGTGTCCATCCATCGGATCGAGTGAGCTGGTGAGGAACAGCTGGAACAGTTTTCATAGAAATCCCGTTTATATACTGCATTTCCTTCGCCACTCTCTTTTCGGGTCCGATAGGGTAATTACGAACTTTTTTTTAAATAAAATGCATTTTATATAGATTATTATGCGGGGAGGGGGGAGGGGAGGGGGCGCGAGGGACGGGATGGAGAAACTCAAGCTGCCACGAATAGTGTAAAGTTAAAGTAAGAAGTATAATGTCCGAAATTTAGTATAGTTAGATTGTACGAAATTAATATACTCGAACTTAATGGATATTTCTTTCATTGGGAAAGGTGTTTATGTTGCCGATTTGTTATCGAAACAAATTTCCTAGAACTGACAAGTTGAACGAAGTTAAAGGAAACTAAATTTCCAACGTAGTCGATTTGCTTAAAATTACTTTTTAATGTAAAAATCTGAATTTTTGTTTGGAAAAAGCTTTTGGTTTGGAACCTATTGAAAGTGGATACATTTGCTAAGTTAGTCATAGGTCTCTTCGGGCCACTGACCAGACCAGACCTGAAATAAAAATTTTCTGCACGAAGACAACCCAGTTTTATTTGCTTTGAATTTTTATTCCATTCAGATGTGTTAAACACAAAATGTATCAAAACAGCACTGCAACAAGAATTGAAATGAAACTTCCTGGCAGATTAAAACTGTGTGCCGGACCGAGCCTCAAACTCGGGACTGATCGAGAGTCCTGTTTGGGTAGCTCAGATGGTAGAGTGCTTGCCCGCAAAAGGCAAAGGTCTCAAGTTCGAGTCTTGGTCCGGCACACAGTTTTAATCTACCAGGATGTTTCATATCAGCGCACGCTCCGTTGCAGAGTGAAAATTCCATTCTGAAGAAAGACAGACGGAAATGGTGAAGCATGTAATTGTTCCCAGATGTAAAGATACTTTATCTGAAACGCATAGTCAGAGCGCGACTGCGTTTAGGACAAGGTGAAAAACACTTTGATAATTTTTATAGAAAATTTTAAACGTAAAATTCTTTCTTAAAAATTGCTAAACTTAAGTATCTGCTATTTCAAAATCATGACTCATTTTCAATTTTGTGAAGAACTTTATTTGAAATAGAAAGAGTATGAAATGTTGCTTTCCTCAAAGCGACATTAAAAATGTTTTTAAGCATAATCAGTATCGTAAAAGAAGTTTCTTGTGGCCTGTCTGGGTGGTGGGCCATTCAACAACAGCACAAAAATCTGCACATTCAGTGCATTTTCGCAGTGTTACCGTTCCGCAATACTCACGCTCGTGTTGGTCGTGATCCTAAGACAACTATGCGAATTCGAAATCGGTGGGTTCAGGAATACCGTACTCAGACATTTGTTAAAGCCAGCAATATTGTTTTAAAAATGCAGTCGGTCGTTACAACATAACAAAAGTTTGCAGATAAAATAGTCAGTTTCGAGAGCACCAGGCAACCATACTACTTTTAGACTAGCCTTCTTTAAGAAAGTTTGTGGATTGCTAAATTTTTTCCAGATTGCCTCCAGTTTGTGGTAAATTTCTGGTAATGTAAGGTTCACTATTTTATCTTAGGTGAATGACTTCCGCCGATATAATATTTTTTTGACACCAACACCTTTAAACCCTGGTAAGGTCTTACACTCCAGCATGATACTGAGTGTTAACCTGCACCGCAAGTTTCCTTGAGAAGTGGCGTAAACGTCTGGGTGGCGGGCCATTCAACAGCAGCAGCCCAAAAATCCGTGCATTCAGTGCATTTTCGCTCTGTGATTTCATGGTAGATGTACAAGAGTGTCACATTACTGAATTTACCTCACTGACTTTTGTTGTTTTGGTGACAAAAAAGCAAGTTCTGTTTTTAAAATATCATTGCCTTTATCTCGGTTATTAATGAAGATGCGAGGACGGATTGATGTTTGTTTCATGAGCCCTTTTTTACTCAGTCTAGGCGAAAACAGACTACAATTTTTTTAATGAGCGGAAAGAAATACGAGTTGGAAAGGATGTGTGACTCGCATTGTAGAAAGAAATTTTTTGCAGCAGGTCTTTGATTCAGAAGTCGTATCTGAATGTGTGTGTGGAATGATCGCATTATTCCTTGTGCCAGAAGGAGAAACATCTACTACCAAGTGTCGGAATTCGAAGTGTCAGGATTGTGGTCTCTATAGACTGCAGTGGTGTCGTTCCGCGGTGTCTACCTTCACGTTGGTCAGTATCCCAAGACGCGAATACTTCTTCGGCGGGTTCAGGAGTGCCGTATCCAGACCCACGCAGAATATCAGCGACACCGTGTGGCTAACACTCCAGAGGACGGTCGTTGTCAACTCGTCCATCCATGGTCGTACAGCACGTCACGTACCTCTGGTCAGGGAATGGGCTTGTTTCCAACAAGCTGACCATTATTGCCGCTTCCCTTGACGCAGCGGCAGAGAGAGGTGTCTTTTCAGATGAGTTATAGTTTTGCTACAGCATTAAAATGGGCGCTTCCGTATGTGGAGGCTCTGAGGAATACGAACATTGCCAGATTGTATTCGTTACCTTTGGGTATACTACACGATAACATCTGGTTCGCATGGCTGCTAATTAGGATAACAGCTGTACCATTTCATACGTGCTAATTTTCGATGACAGCATGTCGTTTTCTTTCACCGAGAGAGCGCAAGACCGCTTGTGTCCCGTGCTGTCCTGACATACTACAACACAGTAGGTGTTAGACTGTTGCTCTGAGCAGCACGTGCTCCGTATCTCTCACCCACTGAAAAACATCTGGTCACGGATCATTGAAACTGGCGCTACACCACCAGTCAGTATAGCTGATGAACTCTGGCATCGGGTTGAACTAGCATGGAATGATGTATTCGTGACTGTCATTCAAACTCTTGCAACGTCCCCTTAGAAAAATTGTACATGACTGTGTTTAAACTGACACACAATATTTTTTTAGCGCAACGCAATCTGGCTTTCAATAATCCCTACAAAAGAATGGCCCTGACTAACATTAACCTATACCTTTCACAAATCACTTACCTCACAAAAATCTTCGTTACTCGAACTACTGCAATACAGCGAGCGCCACTACTGCCAGCTAAATAAAAGATTCAAATTACGGAAGGCACTAACTACTGATAGGCATAGTTAGCAAATGAAAGATTTTAATAGAGAACAAACAATGTATTTACCTTAATAGTGTTGAAAAATCATAATATACATAGCAGTTCATGATATCCAGTCTTACAAATTTCAAAACTCCGCCATCTCTCTCCCCACATCCACCACTGCTGGCGGCTCACCTCCAACTGCGCAACGCTACGCGCTGTTAACATCCAGCTGCCCAACACTACAATGGCAGATATTCCAACAACAATGCAAACCAGCCACAGACTGCACACAGCACATACAAAGCGCTACGTGGCGTTACCAATATAAAAACTTAAACAGCCTACTTACACTCTGACTTGATACCGAGACTGGTCGGGCTGTCGTTACTATCAGAGATGGCGGTTCTGTATACTAAATTTCGCAGGTTGTACACTGAGGCGACAAAAGTCGTGAGATAACTCCTAATACTGCGTCGAACCTAAGTTTGCCGGGCGTAATGCTGCAACTCCACGTGGCATTGACACCACAAGTCGTTGGAAGTTCCCTGCGGATACACTGAGCCATGATGTCCCTATATCCATCCATAATTTCGAAAGTGTTGTCGGTGCAAGATTTTGTGCACGAACTGACCTCTCGAGTATGTCCCATAAATGTTCGATGGGTTACCAAATCATTCGCTCGAACTGTCCAGAATATTCTTCAAACCAATGACGAAAATTTGTGGCCTGGTGCCATTTCTAAGTGTCATCCATAAAAATTCCATCCTTGATTGGCAACATGAAGTCCATGAATGGATGCAAATGGTCTCCCAGTAGCCGAAAATAACTATTTCCAATAACCGACAAGTTGAGTTGGAACATTTCTCGTAAACACTGCCCACATCATCATGGAGCCATCACCAGTTTGCACAGTTCCTTGTTGAGAACTTGGGTCCATGGCTTCGTGGGATCCTCGGCACTCTCGAACCTTGCTATCAGGTCATACCAATTGAACTCTCGACTCATCTGACCAGGCCACGGTTTTCCAGTCGTCTAGGGTCCAACCAATATCGTCACGAGCCCAGGACAGGCATTACAGGCAATGTCGCGCTATTAGCAAAGACATTCGCGTCGGTCGCCTGCTGCCACAACCCATTAACGCGAAATTCCTCCGCACTGCCCTACGGGATACGTCGTCGTACGTCCCACATTGATTTCTGGGGTTTCACGCAGGTTGCTTGTCTGTTAGCACAGACAAGTGTGCACAAACGCTGTTGCCCTTGGTCGGTAAGTGAAGGCCGTCGACCACTGCGTTGTAATACCTGAAATACCAGAAATTTAGTATTCTCAGCACACTCTTGACACTGAGCATTTGGGAATATTGAATTTCGTAACGATTTCGGAACTGAATGTCCCATGCGTATACCTCCAACTACCATTCCGCGTTCAAGCTCTGTTAATTCCCGTTGTGTGGCCGTAATCATATCGGAAACCTTTTCACATGAGTCACTCTAGTACAGACGACAGCTCCGCCAACACTCCACCGTCTTTGTGCGTATCGTTATCCCATGACTTGTCTCCTCAGTGTATACTCTTAAATCAACAGTAAATTTGATAATATATTCTTCCTACTACACTGTATGTTCAGAATAAGTAAAATTACGTTACTTGTTATTTGTACACGTGTTGCAAATTTAATAGCCATCCGCGTTTATTGCGTACCATTTCCCTTCCCGGAGATGCAGGGGAACAGAATGATTATTGTTGCACAGCTTGTATGTTACTTCAGTCTTGTTTGTCGTTCCAGGTGCACACGTCAGTTGATCGAATAATACGGCGTCAAAAGCAAAGATATTCACGAAACTAGAACATTGCGGGACACACATTCGTTACTTGGGAATACTGTTTTGGACTGCTGGAGGTAAGATGTAATGATACACTACGCTGTGGTATGAAGCTACGGTGAGTCAACCAGTTGGATACACATTTTTTACTCTATTACTGAAGTGTGCAATTACGTGTCTCAACGACTAGGTTTATATCACCCCTCCATACTGAAAGGTCTTTCGGTTGTGGTCCATTAATGGAGTGTGTTTGTTGTAGGCTCATCTCGTCATACTGTATGGTGCCTGATGAGAAAGAACTGCGAATCTTGGAAATTTTCCAAACTGCGGTGCCCTCTGCCTCGCGGTAGCCCCTGCCTCATTGAAACGATTTGTTGTACAGATACGCAGCTAGCGGTTCGCGCTCAGATGTATACAGTATCGCAATCATTAGCTTCCAGCACTTGGCCATTGACGAAATGTCTGAACAGGAATACAAACCACCACTAAACGAACAATCAACTAAAAGGACTCATGACGGATGATCAAAACAAAAACAAAAATCGACTACAATCCGCACTCGTTGAGCTGATGCTATTGAGTAGTAGGATCGTCAGGCAGTTGTGTTGTGTGCTGCACTTGCTGGTCTAACATTGTCATAATCACCGCTTTCTGCAACACAGTTTACTATTTACTAACCATCATGAACTGGGCATTTCTTGTGGAAAAAATCACAAATCCGCTTACATGGCAGTGCTTCTATGTACATTATATGTGCAGTTTGAAGCGATGAATGAAAATTTGTACAAGGCTGGGATTCAAACTGGAGTTTCCTGCTCACTGGGCAGATGCGTTAACCAATAAGACACACTGGCACAGTGGATTTGCACAGCTCACAACCCTAGCACCCTTCCCTCCTCAATCCAAATTCCCATTCACTCCTCAATCCACTTGATATTAACGCCAGAAGTCGAGCATAATTGCAGAGGCTCTCCAATTGTATTGCAATAACACCTTAGTATCGAACTAAACGATTACTCTGCAATTCTGTTAGAGTTAAGGGGGAATACCAGGTGGGCTGAGGCGTGAATGGGAATCTGGGTTGACGAGGGAGGCATGCTGGGGTAATCCGTGCAGTTACGCAAAGCCACTGTGCGAGGGTGGCGTAGTGGTTAACGGATCTGCGTAGTAAGCAGGAGACTCGGGTTTGAATCCCAGCCTTGGTTCTTGAGGAAGAATGGGTTACATTCCTCCACATATATTCAGACACCCCATTGAAAATGACCCCAGCAGGGCTCAAGTCATCTTACAGGCGAAAGGTGCGCACATCCCACATTAATGCCACTTAATCAGGTTTCCAGATACTTTCACAGATCGTGCATGTCGAAAATTAACCATAAGTGACGTAACGTTTGTTAGTAAAATAGTTGTTTGGTCATAAATAACACATGTTTATGCAAACAGAGATTAAAAAAAAAAACAAAGGACCCATCATAAACTGTTAACTCTTCATTTCCTTCAGAGGAGAGCGGGCAAAGGTACAGCTGGCTTTGTTTATGTGTCGCTCAGAGTTATTTCCTAAAGCGCGCACTGTATACCGGCGAGCCAGCCCTGCAACCCCAGCGACCTCGTAATCCGTGACGTTGCGAAGCAGAAATCGCGGCCACCGAGATCGCAGAACCTGGAGCTAGCTCTCTCTCTCTCTCTCTCTCTCATATACGTAATCTCCCTCTCCCTCTCCCCCTCCCCCTACACTTTCTTTTTCCTCCTCCTCCTCCTCCTCCTCAGTTCCCACAATTCTGTTTGCCCTCCCCTTCCTCTACCATGTCTTCACTCTCCCTCCTCCCTCCTCCCTCCTAACTCATACCCGACTTCCCATTCCCTTTCGCCTCCATCATTTCACAACATTAGGCAATCAGTCTACCTTCAGTAAACATTTTTGTACAGGATTTCCATTGTTGGGGAATTTTTTCCACGTTCAACATTTAGGAGCAACGCAGAAGAAGCATTAAAGCAGAAAAATTACTGCATAAATCGGTAATTTAGTTTACTAACTGATATACAGGGATCGCTACAAGTAAATGCTCTGATATTTAGCATCCCGATAGTCCAATGGGTTGGAAATTTGTTGGGTTAAGCAGGAAATGTCTTACTGATGACGGTACTTCTAGCGAGCTCTATACAGAGGACACGAGACCTCTCGCTTTACATACCATTTTGGAAGTTACCTTTACACTCGGTGGCACTCACTGAGACTACTCTCATGCAACGTTAAGCAATGTTATCAGTTACATGCACTTCACACACAAGATAACCTACGTGCTGATATGCACTTCCACATCATTTTAGCAAAATGTAAATTTGGGGTATACGTAATAATATGTGGATAAATGATTAATTAAAAAGTTCAGATTATACCAATTCCCCACTAAGTTTGAATTCTATAGTCATTTTCAGTGAAAAACTACATTTAGTGTTGTGTACGCTCTTCGTTAGAGGTAACATAATTAAAACAACATTAACCCTTCACTCGTTCGCTGCAATTACCTATATGGACGAATATAAGAAACACTGCTAAGAAGTGAAGATACAGTGTAGGACTGGATAATTCTTTTATGAAGTCCAAGCATTCTGGAATAAGTTCTAGTAGGGCTCATTTTTTAATCCCTTCTGTGAACATTCGCACTGTTGTTTCAACAAGGTCAACAAACATTCCTTCGACCATAATTATCTAACTACGCTAGTATAACTGCGTAGCCTTCCGCGGCCATAGTCAGTCGACATAAAAGTTTTCTGGGTTTGGTATCGCGTCATAATGTAAAACTACTGCTGCTATAGAAAAGCCAAAGTTTCGGCCACGATTGCAGCCGCCTTCTTCTGGATCTAATGACCCAGAAGAAGGCCGCTGTAATTGTGGCCGAAACGTTGGCTTTTCTATAACAGCAGCAGTTTTTACATTATGACGTGGTATCAAACACAGAAAACTTTTATGTCGACTAACTACGCTAGCTTCGCTTGGATGGATCATTAATAGGGCCTGAACATTAATGACAAGTCATATTTCTTTCCCTGAACTTAAGAGCGAATTTTATAACAATTCATGCACAAACCCAGATGTTCTAGTGTAGAAAATGTATTTTTATGGTACATAAAAAGTCATACTTATAATTTTTTGTAATAGTTTCTATCTCGGAAAATTATTGCCAGAATTGCATTTATCTGTCGTATCTTTGAGGCCGCAAGAAGAAAAACACGAAAAAGCTCACATGACAATATTTCAAGAGATATTTTCGGAAACGAAACAATTACTAAAAGGCTTTATTAGGACTATAGTAGAGAAGTAACGTAACGCACTGGTCTGTTCGCTGACGTCGACATTTTGCACCGAGTTGACAAAACGCTTTCGAAGCTAAAAAAAGGCGCCTTCCGGCGTAATAAACATCGCACAGGTGAAATATTCAGTTTGATTACAAGCTCAGTTCGGTTTAACATGCCGAAAGGAAAGTGCTCAAACAGTAGGAAGTTGCGACGTTTTGTTCGTGATTTTGGAGAGAGAAAAACCTTCAACACTGACGTGGCAATATTATTTTGTAAGTTACGTGAAGCTAAAGTTAGTACAGAACAGCGCTTTAATGCACAACACCACCGTAATAGCACCAAACAAGGGAGCTGTGTGATGACAAGTGCTGAAAATGACAGAAGACAAACGCTGTTATTTGAGAATACAGTTCCGTCTTCAAGCGTACAATCATTCAAGGACTTGGGTGAGATGATCGTGTCTTGCAACATTCCACTGGAGAAACTGAAGAATCGGCACTTCAGACAGTTCTTGAAGTACACAGCACATCCAGTTCAAGCTGAATAGACAGGAGAAGGAACTATTTATCCGTGTGCTACGAGGTGTGATCAACAAAATACGAATTAGTGTACTTGGCGCAAGTATCTGGGTATCCGTAGATGAAATCACCGATGTGGGTGGGCGTTATGTAGTAAGTGTTGTTGGTACTGTAAAAGCTGGCCGGCCGCGGTGGCCGTGCGGTTCTAGGCGCTCCAGTCCGGAGCCGCGCTGCTGCCACGGTCGCAGGTTCGAATCCTGCCTCGGGCATGGATGTGTATGATGTCCTTAGGTTAGTTAGGTTTAAGTAGTTCTAAGTCTAGGGGACTAATGACTTCAGATGCCAAGTCCCGCAGTGCTTAGAGCCATTTGAACCAAATGCGTTCCTGTGACGTTCTGTGACGTGAAGCGGAACTGTTCCAGGAACAAAACTATCCTGAGCGACAACCGTAGATCTTTGAATATGGAAATCTGAAAATGTACCTTATGATAGAGTGCAACTCTGCAGAAACAAAATTGACAGGATGTGTTATGCAATTTGGAATACTTTAGACAATGATGTGCGGTACTGAAAACACGGTTTCATTGTTTGGATAGATGTTACTATTTTTACTGGACTTCGTTTTTTTTTCTAGACAAATGCAGACATTTCAAAACCAGGTGTAGTTTCACGCGGGAGAATCGTACACACAGTTGTTTGACCATCACACAGACTTCCTTATGGAGGAAATAGTAATAGACATCCCTGTTGTAGAGAAACAACTGACAGAGTTGAAAATAAATAAGTCGCCAGCTCTGGATGGAATCCCTACTCGGTTTTACGAAGAGTATTCTACGCCAGTAGCCTACTAATTAACTTGCATTTATTGTGAATCTCTCTCCCAGCGCAAAGTACGAAGCGAGTGCAGAAACGTGCAGGTGATTCCTGTATATAAGAAGCGTAAAAAGAGCAGACTCACAAAATCACAGACCAACATCCTTAACATCTGTTTGCTACAGAATTCTTGAACATATTCTTAGTTCGAGCATAATAATTTTTCTTGAAGCGGAAAAACTTCTGTCCACAAATGAAAACTTTTTCAGAAAGCATCGCTCGTGCGAAACTTAACTTACCCTTCCTTCACATGATATGCTGCGAACTATGGATGAAAGGAAACACGCAGGTTCTATATTCCTACATTTACGAAAACCATTTAAAACCGTGCCCCACTGAAAACTGTTAACGAAGCTACGATTGTAAGGAATAGGTTCCCAGATATGTGAGTGGCCCGAAGCCGTCTTAAGTAGTGTACCCAAGCACATTGTCCTCGACGGCGAGTGTTCATCAGAGGCAAGGGTATCATGAGGGGTGCCCCAGGGAAGTGACAGGACCGCTGTTACTGTCTGCATACGCAAATGATATGGCGGACAGGTTGAACAGCGTTGTTCGGCTGTTTCTTAATGATGGTGTGGTGTACAGGAAGATGTTTTGTTCAGTGACTTGAGGATACGAGATTTATCTACTTGGTGTTTCTACTTGGCGTGACGCATGGCAGCTAGCTATAAATGAAGAAAAATTTAGGTTAACGCAGATGAGCAGGAAAAACAATCCTGTAATCTTCTAATACAGTCACATCGATTAAATATGTAGGCGTAATGTTGGAAAGAGAGATAAAATAGATCGAGCGTGTAAGGATTGTAGTAGGGAAGCATATGGTCGACTTCTGTTTATTGGAAGAATTTTAGGAAAATATGGTTCATCTTTGAAGGAGGCCGCACATAGAACTGTAGCACGACCCATTCTTGAGTATTGCTCGAGTGTTTGGCATCCGCACCAGGTCGGATTAAAGGAAGACACCAAAGCAATTCAGAGGTGGGCTGCTATATTTGTTACCGATAGCTTCGAACAACACGTAAGTATTATGAAGATGGTTCGAGAACTCAAATGGGAATCACTGGAGGGAAGGTGACGTTACTTTAGAGGAACGCTATTGAGAAAATGTAGAGAACCGACATTTGAAGCTGACTGCAGAACGTTCTACTGCCACCAACGTACGTTTCGCGTAAGGATCACGACGATAAGAGAACTTACAGCTCGTATGGTGGCATCTATACGTTTTTCCATCGCTCTGTTTGTGAGTGGAACAGGAAAAGTAATGACGAGTAGTGGTACAGGGCACCCTTCGCCACGCACTGTGCGGAGCAAGCAATGAGTAGAGTACTATGCTCAGGATTTGTTCAGGAATGAATATTCTATTACATCGTACAGAAAAAAATCAACAATGTTTTTAAATAAACTTACATAAAATCATGATATGCTTCTGGTTACGCTTCTTTGTATTGGGCGTATGAGTTTCTTCTTTGGAAACTGCGAAATTGAGCCGTATAAACTACGTGAAGGAAAGTTACCGTTCCATTTATTTTCATGTAAATTCCAGAAGTAATACTATTGGTAAAAAACGCTGAAAGCAGTAATTGAAATTTTCGTCGTATTACATATCTAGTTATGTGACCCTGTATTGTCCTGTTATTAACATCGATTATGGGATATTACTTCAGTCATAACTGGTTCGGAATGTACGTGATCCTCATTTTCCTCTTTCGCAACCGGCATCTGGAGGCTAATCCAGGTCTTACTTCACAATCAATTATTTGAAAAACGCTATGAATGTAGAGTTCCCTATGGTTACGTAAATTACGCTATTAATATGCGTAAAGATATTAAAACTTCATTATTGTATTTACTCTCTCACAGATACGTCCGTAATGTAATCTTTAACTGCATTTATTCTGCCTTCTGACGTCTGCTTATGCGTTTCATTTTGTCTTCTCGCTTTGTTATAAGATTTAGTATTGTTGTAACTCAGTCGGTGATTGTTTATCTGTGGGTTTTCGCAATACTACGCACGAAGTCTTACATCTAAGTATATTGCAAATTATGCTCATTCTCAGAAATCTGCACTTGACTATGTCACAATCGTTTTGTTCCTCACACTTAAGTTGCATGTTCAGAAGTATATACAACTCTACATTGGCAACACCTATCTTCTTGTCACACATTCAACCTGATTAGGTATGCGGTATAAGATCCGTACTGCTACAAGGAGTGAGTGATACGCGTGTGTGTGGAGGGGGAAGGGAGGAAAGGCGTTTAATTTTTTTATCTTCTTCCGGTTGCTGACGTCTGGAAGCAGCAAATAAAACCTCTTCCCAGTTTTCCGTGTGTGCTAGATCTGCTATTGTTCGCTTTTTGTATTTGTCCACTGTTTTTGCATCCAGTAAACTACATCTGTTTTAGCCAGGTTTCCTTCACGGAACCAGTAGGCACCAACACATCTTAATCATTTTATTATTAGGTCTATGGATGAAGACGCAGAAACGCTTGTTGATCTTCGGACTACCGGCTGTCTACATTAGTACCTCATTTTAATGCCACTGTTAAGACTTAGTTCTTTATGCAATCTGGGTTCCAAATCCAAGATGACATATTCCCATGTTCTACGTGGCAACTGTGTGTCGTCCTGTGTTTTCTCCAACAGCTTGGAGTAATATCTGATCTACTGCCTAAACGTCAGTCAGCAGGGGTCGTTACGTCCATAATGGGTTCCGTGTGAACGTATCACTGGCCTTTGCACCAAAGTTCACAAGAGGTAGCTGACCTCAGCAAATGATGGTAATCGTGTCTGCCTATCATTCGTGCCACAAGGTCGATAATGTCCTGTCATTGTGTAAGCGTACAGAACGCATAGTCATTTGTGTGCGTTAGAGTATTGTTATTATTGTTCAAATATGAACTGTATATGGTACGCACTTTCATATCGGAGACATTTCGCTGAGTTATAACGCAATTCGTAAAAGGCTCGTTATGCTTTGCGGTTCTCGACTGGCAATTTTAACGGCATCGCAAAGAAAAATTTTCAGATCTCTTGACTCGACTTATAAATAGTATTAGGATTTTTGAGGCTCCTCATGACTAATCTGAACGGCAAAAATTGTTTAGCGCGTCAGAAACATGAAGAGCCCAATCGAGCATGATTATCAGTGAAGACTGAACATTTACGCAATATGTTGACCCACTTTGGATCATTAATGCTTACAGAGATGATGATACCAAAAGTGTAAGTTCGTAATAACAACGATAGCGGTGAAATTTTTCTGAAATAGTATGACTGTGTCACGATCTATTACATCCATTTTCGAAGATATTCAACAGATAAATTGAAAGAAACTGACTCACAAAGAATGGAACAGCATAGGTACGTCTGCAGATAACACCCAAACATCTGACTTTTAGACCTTTCAAGACAGTATATCACGACTTACCACTTTAAGAACAAATATCTTATAGCATTTATAACAGCTACACGTGAACGCTAACAAACGGGACTGATGACCATAGATGTTAAGTCCCATAGTGCTCAGAGCGATTTGAGCTAACAAACGAGTAAGGGGTCACGTTTTTGGAGCCTGCCGCCGTCGTTTCCAGTCTATGACGGCTTCAATGATGACAGTAGCATAGCAATGTGAACAGCAGAAATTTGAACGCCCCTGCCTTTCATTTGCGCAAGTGCTTTCGTGAAAGAGAAATAGTCTCAGTTAAGGAGTGTGGTCATTATCGAACAATGTTGTTAGACACATTATCAAACGACGCCGGGAGAGGCCCAGTATCATTTGCTTCAGTGGCACTCTGTTGTTAACATGGAGACCGATACTTAGCCATTCTTAGCTTACCGTGTCTAAGCCGCAGTCTGCGTACTCGTTAATAACGTACTGCCGCAACGACGTTCGCTTTGAGATAAAAACCAAGCATACCATACTGAAATAATTGACATTGTTTTCAGTCGATGGTTGTATGCCTTTTCTTCCTCCGACATTTCAACAGACTTACCCACTGCACTCAACATGGACGTCGAACGACGACGCCACTTACTTTAAACGTTAATAACTCGTTGCATGAGCGAGAGAAGCGATGACTTACCATTGTTAACGCTGTAATCAAACAGGAGCCTATCCATTAAGACTATGTTAATGGTGGCTAGCAAGCCAAAGTTGTGTATTTTAGTGAAATGACTATATTCCAGACACATCGACACCTTCGTGAAGCGTCGTTTGTTGATTACATAACAGTTGGCTTGAGTAAGTGTGTGGATAAGTTAGGGGCCGCTGCTCGTATACGGCGTCCAATTCCAGTGAGCGTGCTTGCCACTTAGTGCCTACCTTGTTACGGCAGAGGCGGTGGCGATTGCAGCGCGCTCAGGTTTGGGTCAACAACGGAAAGTCTCTCCTGCCCCACCCAGTTGCAGCATTATGTAACCTGTGCTTTTCGTCTTAGAATGGGTGTCACGCACCCAAGCTCACTTTACATTGTTACGGATCGGCCAACTGGCCTCAATTTTCCGTACATTTCGATGTCATCTTAAAGGTGGATGTTGAGCGTATGGCGTACATTGTTTCTACATGAGTATAACACTGTTTATATTCACAAACTGTGGAAACTAGGGATTTTCGTAGTATCTTGCAGCGACTGAGGTCGAAAGCACGTATGCTGCTATAGCGCTTCCTTAGGATTTCTATCATGGCTGCCACGTATACGGATGACCTACTGCAACTATGACAGCACCGTTCTAGTGACACAAATGGACCGGGATTCCATCTTATGTACCACACTGCCGTATCACACAAAACTGGCCTGATGGAAGAGTACCTAATGATTCTAGACTGCCAAACACTTTCCTCGGACTTCAGTTTGACATGCTAGGACGCTCTAGTATTGATTGCCCTAACACGTTCTGCACGGACCAGTGCTGGCCTCTTCAGTCTCCACTCGCGCAGCAATGGGAGACGTCACAAACTAGCTGCGCTGGACACCGTGATCCACAGAACAAGGAGCCGTTGTGCATCCGGGAGTGCATCACACAGTGTGTTGAAGTTCTGAATGTCACCTTTGGAAGGACATCCTGCACGGTAAGTGCTTCCCACGGTCTGTGGAGGATTTTCCTGTACACCTTGGAAACGCATTACTGTGTCACATGTCACAATGTTGTCAGCAACCTTAAAGGAATACGTTCTCTCTTTACTTTATGCTGTTTCGTGAGTACCAAAGATCTCCTAACTTCCGGTCATTTGCGTATCAAATGATGGAAAAAGCAATGCTGCAACATTTCCGTATCACAATTCGTTCTCAGGGACAATACTAGATTACTGTGTGTTTCGAATAAACTGTTTTCAAGGAGCCAGAAATAATCATATTTTCCTCCGAAGGTGGAGTAAGATAGTGCGACTGGATTTTCTCAGTTTTACGCATTACTGGAGTAATCTCGCACACTTTTTCTAAAACAAAAGGGGCAGATGTTTTCGGAAAATCAAATGATTTTCCAAATTTGTGAGAGTAGGTTTGAGGCAGGTCGAATATCTTTGTAAAAATTCAGGTAATAGTTTCGTAAGAGCGAATACAGACAGTAACCCTACCGTTAATCTACTGTAATATGTAATATTTTTAAAAAATTATTTCTGTTTAATTAATACGCCGACCCCTTATTGGTGTAAGCTTATCGTACGTCATAAAAGTTACTACTCTATCTTAGACTGAAGTTTACGGTTGGGAATAGGATGTCACTACTACGCCTACCACTGTAGATATGCATACAGCGTGTCCGACTGCCTCTTGTAAGAGTTTGTTCCGGTCGTCGCTACTACCACTGGATTTTTTATTGGTAAGATTGGACCTTGATCAGATCAGACAGGGAGGACAACTTGGGTGATACACGAGGATAAAACAGTGAATCTGGTTTCGAAAGACGACATTAATAGCTTAACTAGTATGTCAAGAACATGCTCCATCAACAATGCGGTCCAGTGTAGTCAGAGAGAGACGGTGAGTAACCGGTCGATCGACATCGCATGGCCCCTTGACTTGCCCACGAAGTTTTTAGTTTGCTGTGCTACAGAAATCATTTCTCAGCTGCATTATGAACAGACTTCTAAACGAATTTCCTGCTTCCATCACACCTGTATAAGCAAAAAATAATAATTTATTTGTTTTTGTTTCTGAATATAAAGTTATCCTTACGTTGTTCGACTTACTCTTTCCTGAACTGTAACTGTAGATTCCAGGCAGATGGACGTATTTCATTGAGCAATAGGGTATTTCACGGGGAGAATCTGTTGTTTGGTGTAGTGATTGTTAGCTACATACTCAACCACTAACACAGCCCATTGTGTGTGATATTAACTTACATCATCAGCTGACTAAGATGTTGTTGTCTGCTGTACAACTTGCTCCTTGAAACACTGCCTACACCTTCAAGGCAAAAAAAGAACACTTTTTTGTGAAAAAACTGATTGAAGTGCCCTATTGTAAGTCACAGTCACAGAGTTCATTTTGCCGTGCGCTAGGTCAGTACCTCGTTTACCAGCCTAGACATTGACAAAGCAGCGGCAGTTGCTGTTACGTAATCAGTCTGCCACTTCAGCGTCGACGGAAGACAACGCAGGACATCACGTAAACAACGAAAATACACACTCCTATATAGTGATTCATAGACATAGCACTTGCTGTGATACCTGTTTGCTCATGAAAATACAATTTGCGACGAATAATTTTCGAAACTGTATAAGCTGACTTGCCATTTCCTCAAAAAATAAAAAATTAAAAAAAAAGGTGAGTTCAGGCTCTTCTGGCGCTATTTGATGACTTCACTCACGACTCGTGATAACCTGTTGGGCACGGAGTGGCAAGTGTTTAGGAACTCGCGGCAGACCTCACAAAAGTGAAAGCACGCGGCCCACTGCCGGACGCGTAACAGTAAACCGACGCAGCCGCAAGCTGAGGATGAAAGTATGCTGTTCGCCACGAACTGCTTGCTGTTCGGAGACAGTTTTTCAATCGGGATGTGTCAGCTTTGTGACGGTCCGTAACTTGTTGCACTGTTGGGATTGAAATGATGTGAAACGAGGCAGCCTAATGACTATGCACAGTTAATTTGTTTGTGTGAACTGCTGCATGCCGGCTATTTAGAGTATTACATGCAGCAGTTTCTTAAAACTGAACTTTGACACCTTTCACAGTATCAGTAAACAATCTTCACTTAACTAAAAAAAATCGACATGCGAGTCTTGTCATGACACACAACTTGCTAATGAAAACATTTAAATTCAACAAAGAATGTAAATTTACTACTATGTTATGCTACTAACATGCTTACTGCACTGTATGGACGTGTGTATATAATTTATGAAACAGGCCTAGTGGAAGACGATTTTTAGAAGTGCGTAATAATCGTTCCCATTATAAAGTCAACACGTGAATGTGAGCAGTACCAAGCTATCAGCCTTGCATCGTACGCCTCTAAACACACAACAAAAGTAGGCTTTAGGGGAATGGAAAGGACAGTGGAAGGTATAGTTTTCGATACTAAGTTCCGCTTCAGAAAGAAGTATATGGAATTTAACCAGAGTGATGCATGTAAGGAAGAATGATAACTTTATAGCTAACGTAGACCGGGAGACCGCATTTGACTACGTGAATTTGGAGAAATTCCTTGGGGACAGAAAGCGATATGTGGGAGACCCAAAGACCGATAATTAATATGGAATCTGTCTAATAATCAGTTATCGGTAGTGAGATACAGCAAACACTGACAAGATATTGTTATGCAGAGGTTTAAAACGGGTGCTTACTTTCAATCACGTTCCTTAATGAATACACCTCAGAGGGTTAGACGAAGAAAAAAAAAAAAGACACGTAAGATGAGTGTTAGTTCACGCTAAAATGACAGATATGCCGCTTTCCTTGGTTAATATTACGTTTCTAACTGAAAATAAGAGACCTAACGAAGATGTTTATTGATTCTGAGTGTAGATACGACCTGAAAACGAAAAGGAAATATATCGAAGTACTTTTTAAGCAAACATTGCAAACGCAGATACACATCTACTAACAGAAACAGATCGACAACATGGAGAATTTCACATACTTGCGTTGAGCGAGCTACCTGGGCTCAAAAACTTAAATTTCCTAACCTGATGTCGCACCTTAAGTGAAATTCATTAACAATATATAATAGAAATGACAGGAAAATATTAAATGAATTTTGCAGGATAATTCAGCACCTTTTCAGGATGTAGGTCGACGACCAGAGTCACCACACACATTCTGCGATTTTTGTCAAATTCACAATAGACATGGAAGACTAACTTTCTATAGCCGATCTGTTTTTTGAACAGGTCAAAATCATCATATAACGGGTCAGGAAGTAACAAATAAACAAGCATTAAAATTTTTGAAAGCGCGTGAATGGCAAAGATACTGAGACACATTGACAACAGATCGCAGGTTAAACGGCATATTTCCAAACATCAAGGAGAGGATGCATGTAAGCCATGTACTGTATATCCACCTAGAAGCAGGATTCACTGCCTGACAAGCCATGGACCATACCCTGCATATTTATACAGGATAAAGAAACGCGGCGCGGAGTGGTCGCGCTGTTTGAGGCGCCATGTCACAGATTGCGCGGCCACTGCCGCGAGAGGTTCAAGTCCTCCCTTGGGCATGGAGGCGTGTGTGTTGTTCTTAGCATAAGATAGTTTAAGCAGTGTGTAAGTCTAGCTACCGATGACCTCAAGTTTGGTCCCTTAAGAATTCACACACATTTGAACATTTTGATGAAGAAACGTCCGACAAATATGTGTGCAGGTGGCGACGAAAGTACACCAGACCATATTGTACTGGTGCTCAAGGTTCCAAGATTTGTGGACTAAAACAAATGGCATGATTACACTAAGTGACACTGTTAGAGACAAAGCGAAATGGAATTAATTTCTACACACAGGATAACCAAAACCAGTGGATGTGTGACCAACAACTTGGCAGCTATGGCAGAACCGGCAGAATGAATGGGAACTTACGGGTGACTTATGTGGTCTCTCACTAAGAGCAGGCTGTACGGGGTTGGTGTGGTGGATTCGTCAGACTCCACTGATTGACTCCACTGGCACTGTGGACGATGGCGCTAGCACACCTGTCGCCCAGAGCTGACGAGCCGTTGTTTGTGGATGGTATTAGAGTCCTTTAACTTATGTTGTGGAGATTTTGATGGATGTCCCCGGCAGTCGAGGACTCGATACCATAGAAGTAATGGTAACATGAGTCATAGATGTACAATTCCACAACACGAGCTTCCTGAAGACCGTGTCTGCCAGTAAGCCATCTGTTGGGAAAGTATTGTAGATGATAAACAAGTTTAGTATCATGGTTTAAGGGTTTTCGGTGCTTTTAGTTTTTATTAAATATGTTGTGGGTTGGCAGGAGAGCCAATACCGGGTATGAGAGGAAGCCGAAAGGCACGCGTTTTAGCTCACGCAGGCTGGCGTGAGGTCTGGAACAGAACAAGGAAATTAGACTTTAGAAAAACGGACGTAGCTGGTGGAATACTTAACTTTAATCCATTAATGATGAGCGTCGCTCTTGACTGTACATGACCCAGTATAAATAGTAACTGGTAATGGCGCCTTGCTAGGTCGTAGCAAATGAAGTAGCTGAAGGCTATGCTAACTATCGTCTCGGCAAATGAGAGCGTATTTTGTCAGTGAACCATCGCTAGCAAAGTCGGTTGTACAACTGGGCGAGTGCTAGGAAGTCTCTCTAGACCTGCCATGTGGCGGCGCTCGATCTGCAAGCACTTATAGTGGCGACACGCGTGTCCGACGTATACTAACGGACCGCGGCCGATTTAAAGGCTACCACCTAACAAGTGTGGTGTCTGGCGGTACACCACAAAATATTTTTATTTTTTTATTTTCTGTCTCCTTTATGATAAACTAGTTTGGCGCCCTCAGTCTCGCTCGCGTAGACTGTATGCAGGCGTAGATTTTTTTGTGTTTCTTTAATGGAATTTTTGTGTTATTCACAAATTGCAACACCTTCTAAACTTTTCACGCTATTTAAATCCATAGAAGCATGGTATTTACCGAATGTACTTCTGACCAAAAATCGATTCTGGTAGTTGGAGTCCAAGGCTTTTGTTAATCATGCCTTTTTCGTTCTTATGGAGATATTTCCATAGAAAATTTCGTCCGATATCTCATATTTTTTTATACCTGAGAACTGAAATAACGGTTTTCATAGCTTTAGCTTTACTTTTTTTAATGTAACGAAACGTTTTCTTAAATTTTCTCAATCCCTTAGGGGTTGAATTTCCAAAGACAGGGAGACAAGTACCTTTTTTCAAATTTTTAACCCAGAAGTCAAATACCAATTTTCATAGCTGCAGCTTTAAAATGCTTTAGTAGTTCTATAATAAGGATTTATTTAAAAGAAATTTTACCTACTATTTTACTCCTTTAGTAGCTGTGCTTCCAAAAATACTGAACACGTATGTAGTTTTCTTACTTCTGACTGAGAAACCAAATATCAGTTTTCATACTTCTAGCTTCAAAATTACCTTCATAGCGACATACTTTCAAAAACACTTTCATCCCCTATTTAACCCCCTTAGGAGTGAAATTTCGAATAACCCCTTCTTAAATGATGCCTGCAGCCTAAGATCCACGCCCTCTCCAAATTTCAAGTTTCTATCCGTAGCGCTTTGGGCTGAGCGATGATGAGTCAGTGGATCAGTCTGGCCCTATTTCACCCCCTTAGGGATTGAATTTCCAAAAACACTAACACAAGTAATTCTTCATTTCTAAATGAGAAGTCAAACACATATTTTCATAGATGTAACTTAAAAAATGGTTTCGCAATGAACTACTTCCATAAAACCTTTCATCCCCTTTGGGGTTGACTTTCCGAAAACAGTGACATGCGATTCTTTTAATTTCTAACAGAGAAGCCAAATACAAATTTTCATAGCTTTAGATTAAAAAATTTCTGCATAATGAAATATTTCTATAAAAATTTTCATCCCCTATTTCACGCCCGCATCTCGTGGTCGTGCGGTAGCGTTCTCGCTTCACACGCCCGGGTTTCCGGGTTCGATTCCCGGCGGGGTCAGGGATTTTCTCTGCCTCGTGATGGCTGGGTGTTGAGTGCTGTCCTTAGGTTAGTTAGGTTTAAGTAGTTCTAAGTTCCAGGGGACTGATGACCATAGATGTTAAGTCCCATAGTGCTCAGAGCCATTTGAACCATTTTTGAACCCTATTTCACACTCTTAGCAACTGAATTTCCAAAAACAGCGAAACACATTTTTTATTTCTAAGAAGCCAAATATCAGTGTTCATAGATTTAGCTTTAAAAGTACTTCAGTAGTTCTTTATTAACGATATATTAAAAATACTTCGTGCTTAAGAGTTAATTTTCGAAAATGTTGAAGCACTGTCTCTTAATTTCTGATAGAGAAACCAAATACAAATTTTCGTAGGTCTGGCTTCAAAACTGCTGTAATAGCGAATATATTAAAAAAACCTACATCCCTAATTTCACCCTCTTAAGGAATGAATATATATAAAAAAATTCTTCTTAAGTGACACCTACAGGATAAGATCGACACCCTTTGCAAATATCATGTTTCTGTCCTTAGTGGTTTGGACTGGGCGATGATTAGTTAGTGAGTCAGTCAGTCGGTACGTTGCCTTTTATAAAAATTTCACTAATTATTAAAAAAGCTTAAATTAGAAATCTTGAAGTAAACGTTAATAATAGCTCTGTACAACTTCCTATAGCTACGTGAAAATACGACCCACATTGGATTCCAGGTGGCGGATGTCAAAATTGTACGCAGTAATAAATAAATAAGTAAATAAGTAAGTAAATAAGTAAATAAGTAAATAAATAAGTAAATAAGTAAGTAAATAAGTAAGTAAATAAGTAAATAAGTAAGTAAATAAGTAAATAAGTAAATAAAAAATAAATAAGTAAATAAGTAAATAAATAGTTACTATACCACTGCTCGGCCGCCCATGCAGCGACTTTTAATAACCGCCACGAGCAACGAGGCTACCTGAAACCAAGACAAAGAGCCATAGTTTAGAAATTGATGTAGCGAATATTGTTTCTATAACAAGATTGGAACAATTTACCGTCTTGGCATTTTAAGAGGCCTAGAATTGTTTTACATTTGACTAATTTTTAAAAAACGGTGGTTGTACGTAATTGTTTCGTAATATTACAAATAAGCGTCACAAGTTTAAGAGTATAGGGAGAATCCTTTGGCTGCTCAGTAGTTTTTCTTGGTCGTGCCATCAACATGCACCTACTAGATATGTGTAAAGTGTACAGTCCTGAGTCATACGCGATTCTGCAGGCAGTGGAGCAGATGAGACATACTAAAGGAATGGTGTATCTCATTTGCTGCATTCAGTCGGCCGGAGTGGCCGAGCGGTTCTAGGCGCTACAGTCTGGAATCGAGCGGCCGCTACGGTCGCAGGTTCGAATACTGCCTCGGGCATGGATGTATGTGATGTCCTTAGGTTATTAGTTAGGTTTAAGTAGTTCTAAGTTCTAGGCGACTGATGACCTCAGAAGTTAAGTCGCATAGTGCTCAGAGCCATTTTGCTGCATTCACTTCAACTTAAAATATTTGTACAGATGCATGAAGCAGAAGAAATGATACATAATGTACAGGACGCTCTCTTCCCTTGCTGTAATAGCAGTTGTAGTGTGGCGGTCGTCTGGTGGGGACTGGGTTGCACGAGAATAAAGTAAATGAGCAATCTGACACAGCAGCCAAAAGATGCTTGTAGAGGTCACAGATTAGAACAATGTGGCATTCTCCTGCAAGCTGTTTCCTCGCGATGAGCTAGAGGGTCATTCAGCAGTGTGAGAAAGAATGACAGGAGGTGAGGGACAAGTTGCAGATCCGTGGTGCTCCATCTCCCGATCACGGATATGTCACCAAGTTTCTCTCACACGTCTCCGTATGGGACATAATCCTCCCCCCCCCCCCCCCCCCCTTACACATGACTGTCCCGGTAGGAGCAAGCACCTGTCTGTCGTGTCTGTGGTGAATCCATTTCGGCACGTCATATTCTAATGTTGGTATAACACATGTGAATCTTAGTTGTGATACGCTTATAATTTTAGATGATTAGACAGGGCTGGTAAAACTTTTGCAATTTGATGTATTGTCTAAACTCCAGCCCAAGCAGTTAGGTCGGAGCTTTTGGTGTGTTGGTTAAGTGTGTGGCTCAAGCCTGTTCAATCCAGTGACGCGTGGGAGTGTGGGCGTGTTGTGGGAGAAGTCCTTTAATTATTGTTAGTAAGTTAATGGTTCTCTCTCTTAACCACATTCATTTCACAAAAACAACTTGTACGTCATGTGACCAAACAATTATATCATCATGTACTCTAATTGAGATGTTACAAGATAACAGAGGAGGTAGTCTAAAAGGTCAAAAAATCAGATCGCATATGCATGAATATTTCAAAGAAGTGTACAGGCAATTACAAATTGTAGAATACACACTGGAGAAATCCGTGTCCTTTATTATATAGACGTTGTATGATGTAAAAAGCAACGAACTCTTTTAAACATTCGCTATAGAATGAATTTTGAAACCAGTTAAAAACAGCTCCAAGACCAATCTCCTAGACGGAACGAGAAACCGGTTCCATTTCATACAAGATATAGGCGTACAGTTCACGGCAAAATAATCCAAATAATAAATGCAATACTAGGAAAAGGCGATATGCTACCTAACATTTCGAGGAATCTGTGTACTGCAGATGCACATTCGGTTTGGAAGACATAAATAAGCGGTCTTGCGCATCTAACCTTCGGAAGTCTTTCCTGGTATTCCTGTTGCCGCAACTCTGTCTTAATAAGATAAACATGTGCAGCGTGTATTACGAAACACACGCGTCTCACGACAGAAGTGATGCATCGACACGGTTGCTGTTGGCAAACTTTAACCTTAGAGACAAGACATGATGGTAACGTAATTTTTTCTTCAGTTTTTGATTTTGACCGACTTCATTGTCGGGCAATGTAAAACACTAAGCAATTGAGGTAGCATTCTTTCTGTAATGATTATCTCCCGACGGTGAAATCGTTGGGTACGGAATACACAATGGAATGAAATTCCCGTGGCATTATTGAAGCAAAACGTCGTAAAATTTGTCTAGAGTGGCTTTGGGAAACTACAGGCAATCTAAGTGTCAGTCATTTCGAGTTTTGAACATGTTTCCCACGCAAAATGAGTCGATTATTCACACCTCAACCTCCCTCCATCCCGACCCAACTGTCGCTCACCCCCCCCCCCCCACCCCCCACCCCGCGTGCGCGCGCCTCTGTGTGTGTGTGTGTGTGTGTGTGTGTGTGTGTGTGGCAATTGTTCTTATGTATTGCTTAAGAGAATTTGCAATTTGTGGAAAATTTTGAAAATTTGTAAAGAAGTTGTTTAATATGTCTTTTGAACGTGACTTACAAGATTTCAATGCAGGTATAAGATCTTGAATCTTTTCTGTGGACAGCATGTATGTAGTACTGTTAAATGAAACGAGAAAGACGCGTACTATATTAATCCAGTAAACTCAACAAACTGATCTGATGACGCTGATAGAATCTTTGCCTGTATTCTGAAGATGGCCTAGTTTGAGTGCACTAAAGTTCACTTTCCTGGCCGTTATTCAGCTGCCGTCAGAGTGATTTGCGTGAATTCATTTAGTAAGCAGACGTGACATTGGTAACAAAATAGATATAAAATAGGTAGCATCAAGTAGAAAACAGTTCCGAGAATGAATGGAAAAAATAGAATCCGAGCGAGTGATAACGAAATTATCCTATTCGTAAAGAATGCATCTTTGTGTGTCACGTAAGTATGTGAGCTTAATAGGTCATTCAGAATCTTTCTCGCCTTTTCTTCTGGAGCAGGTGTCGATGGCGAGGTCATTATTACAACCTGAACACATGGTCGAATTGAGGAAAGAAGAGGGAATCAACCCAGCATTTACTTTAAGCGAGTTTGTGAAACCACGATAAACCTAAACCTGGCTGGCTGGACGGGAATTTGAACCGCCATCCTCCAGTGTCTTACTGTGGCAATACTGTCATATTCCCACTTCTGATTAGTAGCCTATTGCGAATGAAATACTTCGACCAAATGTGCCAGCGTGGCTCATTGAAATAATGATTAATGGACAGTCGCCAGATCGCCACTCGACGTTTCCTGGGAATGAAATAATACTTTAAAGGGCACGGATTCGAGTCCACTTGCAGGATTGAACAATAATTTCTGACTGTGAATCGGTTGCAGATCAGCCTGTTGTTAGGAGAGCAACATAAAATTTCCTCATTGCGCTGTCATATGTAGCTCCCCCTCCATACTCCCCATAAGCATTTGTGGACACAGGACGTCAGGTAAAAACTGTGTACGTTATTAATCAATTTTAGATGAAAAAACCAAAATCAAGACAAAGCTCAAAATTCCGTTTCATCATATATTCTGTTCTTTTTGACGAGGTGTGACTGTTACTATTCTAGCTGAAGAATTTCTTTCACAAAACACGTTTTCAGTGCTACTGTGTTCTCTACACTCTGCTGCATGCCCCTAGACTCGTTCAACACATTCATTACTAGGTTGCATATGACCTTTGTGCCGAGCAGGCTTCCCTCTGGAGTTCCATATGCTGTGCGCCAGTCTCCTACATTTAGTTGATGAATAATTTCTGTGGTAAGCAGGGCGACTGTATTCAAATGAGGAAAGACTGTGGCTAATGTACCTCATGCACCACACTGTTATTCATCTGAAAGACCAGCTATCTTCGCCAGTTGCAAAACACAAAGATCTGTTCCCCCCCAGGGGGTCCACAACTCGTTTGTGGCTACGTGCGTAGCGAGCACGGGACCCTGAGCTAATGTGGCCTTCCTTCCTTTCCGGGCTGCATACCTTCCCTTTCCGCATCCTCCCCCCCCCCTCTCACCTCTGGCTCTTTCCTTCCCTTTCTCCCCCTCTGGGAGTATGGTTTGTGCCTACGTACGGATACGGACGCTCGAAAAAGTAACACATTCTTTGCTTTCTCCGCTTGCAAGTCTTCGTCCTTCTTCTGTCCTTCTCTTTTCCTTAACTCTTTTCCTTAACTCTTCTCTTTGCCCTTTTCTCCGCTGCAGCGTTTGAGACCCCACTTCTTTCCTTTCCCTTTCTCTTTTTTCCTCCCTGTGCGTGTCTGAAGGCCGACCCACGCATTTCTATGCGTAGCCGGTGACGGAGTAACGCGTAATTCCCCTCCCCGGGTAGAGGGGTAGGACACGTACGTACCCCCTGGTAACGGCCAGGCCCAGGGAGGGGTGATTACCCGAGCTGATACCTTCCGAAAGTGTCGATGGTCCCTCCGTCCGTTTGTTGGGAGGTGTGACCTGAGGTGTGAACAATCACCTAAGGCGGGAGTGCCCTCAGAGAGGGCCCCCACAAGGGAGGAGCGCGCCATCGGAGACGCCAGTAATTATAGGGGATTCTTCCGCAATGGTTTCCTCACCTTCGACTATGTCTGCTCACAAGCGTAAGTTCACTGAGTCTCAGCCACAGACAGTTCTTCCATCGCTGCCACAGTTCCTTGTTGTTTCTCAGTCTGACGAAGGTCACGTCTTCTCCACGGTCAACCCTTTCATTATTCAGAAAGGTGTCGACGCAATTGCAGGTCCTGTAAAGTCTTGTTCCAGATTACGGAATGGCACCTTGTTGTTAGAAACAGTCAGTTCCCTCCAGGCACAAAAATTGCTGCGTACTTCACTGCTCCACACCTTCCCTGTCCGGGTTGAAGTGCACCGCACTTTAACTTCCACGCGTGGAGTCGTTTATACACGCTTCTTCGATGGATTGTCTGACGAAGAAATTCAGCACTACCTGTCTGACCAGGGCGTAACAGCTGTTCATAGGGTTCTGAAAAGGGTTGACACGAACATCATTCCAACCCGCACTGTCTTCTTGACATTTGACAAAGTTCAACTCCCATCGAAAATCAAAGCAGGCTATGAGATAATCTCCGTTCGCCCTTATGTTCCAAACCCTACGTGTTGCTATCGGTGTCAGCGATTCAATCACACCAGCCAGTCCTGTTCCAATTCGGCCAAATGTGTTATGTGTGACAAGGATGTCCATGAGGGTGCTTGTCCACCTCCATCCCCTCGCTGCATAAACTGTATGGGTGACCACGCTGCTTCCTCTCGAGATTGCCCCATTTTTAAAGACGAAAAGCTCATCCAGGAAATCAGAGTCAAGGAAAAGGTGTCGACCTTTGCTGCTCGAAAATTATTCGCCAGTCGACAGCCCACCGTACCTCAGACAGGAAAATACAGCACTGTCCTTGCTTCTCCTCGGGCAACAACGGAGGTGGCCATGCAGATTTGCGACCTCACCTTTAGTACCACGGTCGTCAGATCGGCCAGCGCAAAGATCGCCCGTTCAACCTCACCACTTTCGCCTGCCCACTCTATGGCTCACCCTTCATCGGGTTCTTCTAAATCTCGAGCCCAAAAGTCAGACACCAAGACTTCGAAAAAAGAGCATACTCGTGAAGATTTTTTATGTACCCCAACTTCACAACCATCGGTTCCTCCTTCATCTAAACATCATTTTCCAAGAAGGCTAATAAGAAGCCCAGTTCATCTCCTTCTCCGCAAGGCGTGTCCCATCTACAGCACCACCTGGCGGAAATCGCCCTCGGCCGTCTTATGTGTCGCCGAGGCGCACTGCTGGCGGCCGATCAACCGGCCGATCGCTGGTGGCAAGAGCTGCTCCTGACCAACCTATGGATCAGGATCTTCTGCCTTCGGCTGAATGCCATTCCATGCTGTCGGTCGCAAGCTCTGAGCAGTTGTTGAGTTGACGGCAACCTTGGTCACATTCCTCCATTTTCTGTTTACCCTATGTCCATTATCCACTGGAATATCCGCGGCATTCGAGGCAATCGGGATGAATTGTCGATCTTCTTACGATCCCACTCGCCGGTCATCTTCTGTCTTCAGGAAACAAAGCTGCGTCCCCATGAGCGCTTTGTTCTCCCCCATTTTTAGTCCGTCCGATTTCATCTCCCCTCTGTTGAAGGCACTCCAGCACACGGAGGAGTCATGATTCTACTCCATGATACTCTCCATTATCACCCAATCCTCTTAAACACTTCCTTCCTAGCTGTCGCTGTCCGTCTTTCCCTTTCTGGATATACCTTTTCCATTTGTACTGTATACACCCCATCGTCCACACCAATGGCAGGAGCTGATCTCCTTCATCTTCTTGGTCAGCTTCCACCCCCCCTATTTCCTGGTTGGGGACTTCAATCCCCACCACCCACTTTGGGGATCTCCACATCCTTGTCCACGTAGCTCACTATTGCTAGATGTCTTCCACCAAGCGGATCTAGTTTGCCTCAACACTGGGGTCCCTACATTTTTGTCTGCCTCCACGACAAATTTCTCTCATTTGGACCTTTCGGTCGGTACTGTTCCGCTAGCCCGGCGCTTCGAATGGTTCGCCCTTGTCGATACACACTCGAGTGACCACTTTCCATGTGTCCTTAGACTGCAGCCTCAACTGCCATATATGCCCCCGCGACGCTAGAAGTTTGGCCAAGCCGATTGGACACTTTTTTCGTCTCTAGCGACATTCGATGACCGTCACTTTCCCAGCGTCGACGATGAGGTCACACATATTACAGACGTTATTCTTACAGCTGCGGAACGTTCAATACCACGCACCTCCGAATTACCCCGGCGCCCCCCAGTTCGTTGGTGGAACGAGGCATGCCGTGATGCAATACGTGAGCGGCGACGTGCTCTTCGCGTTTTCCGCAACCATCCTACATTGGCCAACTGTATCGGCTATAAGCAGTTCCGTGGGCGATGCCGTCGTGTCATCCGCGATAGCAAGAAGGCGAGCTGGAAATTCTTTACTCGCTCATTTAACAACTTCACTCCCTCCTCGGAAGTTTGGAGTCGAATTCGACGGTTATCTGGCGCGCCTAGTTTCTCCCCGGTCTCTGGGCTCACTGTCGCGCATGATACATTAGTGGACCCCGTCGCAATTTCTAACTCCTTGGGTAAACACTTTGCTGAGATTTCGAGCTCTTCAAATTACCCGCCAGCGTTTCTCCCGAAGAAACGTGCAGCGGAAGTGCAACCTCTTGCTTTCTTCTCTCAAAATCGCGAAAGCTACAATACTGTTTTCTCCATGAGGGAACTCCAACATGCGCTCTCTTCTTCTCGCTCCTCCGCCCCAGGACCGGATGGTATCCACATCCAAATGTTGCTGCATTTATCAACCCATAGTCTGCGTTACCTCCTTCGCATTTATAATCGAATTTGGACCGACAGTACTTTTCCCAGACGATGGCGGTAAGCTATCGTCGTTCCTGTTCCGAAACCTGAAAAGGACAAACATCTCCCCTCTAGCTATCGCCCCATTTCTCTCACGAGTAGTGTATGTAAGGTTTTGGAGCGTATGGTGAATTGCCGTTCAGCTTGGTGGCTGGAGTCCCGCAGTCTTTTAACACCTGCCCAATGCGGTTTCCGAAAGCATCGTTCTGCAGTTGACCATCTTGTTTCTCTCTCCACTTATATCATGAACAATTTTCTCCAGAAACACCAAACAGTAGCAATAGTTTTTGATCTGGAGAGAGCATACGATACCTGTTGGAGGACAGGCATCCTCCGCACACTGTTCTCTTGGGGCTTTCGAGGTCGGCTGCCCCTTTTTCTTCGCGAATTTATGGCAGAGCGCACATTTAGAGTGCGGGTGAACACTACTCTCTCCTGTACTTTCTCCCAAGAAAACGGGGTACCCCAGGGCTCCGTGCTAAGTGTTGCACTGTTTGCCATTGCCATAAATCCAATTATGGACTGTCTCCTTCCCGATGTCTCAGGCTCCCTCTTTGTGGACGATTTTGCGATCTACTACAGCTCTCAACGGACCAGCCTTCTTGAACGACGTCTTCAAGGCTGTCTCGATCGCCTCCACTCTTGGAGCATCAAAACCAGCTTCCGTTTTTCTCCCAGTAACACCGTTTGTGTTAATTTTTGGCGACGTAATGAGTTTCTTCCACCCTCCTTACATCTAGGACCTGTCAACCTTCCGTTTTCGGACGTCGCTAAATTCTTGGGTCTTACGTTTGACAGAAAACTGTGCTGGTCCTCCCACGTTTCCTATCTTTCGGCTCGCTGTCTGCGATCCCTCAACACCCTCCGTGTCCTGAATGGTACCTCCTGGGAAGCGGACAGAGTGGTCCTTCTCCGCCTCTATCGCGCCTTAGTGCGCTCGAAATTGGACTATGGAGGCATAGTCTGCTCCTCTGCTCGGCCGTCTATTCTTCGGCGTCTCGACTCTATCCACCACCGTGGATTACGTTTAGTGTCTGGAGCTTTTTACACCAGCCCTGTGGAAAGCCTTTATGCTGAGACTGCTGAACCTCCGCTGTCCAATCGGCGAGCAGTCCTGAGTCGTTATGCTAGCCATCTGCATTCCATGCCTGCTAATCCAGCCCCTCACATTTTTTTTCGACGCCTCCTTTGATGTAGGGTATGCAGGCCGCCCCTCTGGCCTACTACCACCGGGAGTCCGCTTCCGTCAACTGCTCCATTCTCTTTCCTTCCGCTTTCCTAAAACCTTCTTGACAACTTGGGGTACAGCACCGCCTTGGCTCCGTCCCCGGATCTGGCTGCTCCGCGATCTTTGTCAGTTTCCCAAGGATGGTACCCCTTCACTTGTTAATCGTCGGGCATTTTCTGCTCTATGTGCACAAATGAAGGAAGCCACATTTATTGACACTGATGGCTCAAAAACATCGTTTGGTGTAGGGAGAGCCTATATTGTTGGCGACACCCCAAATCAATTTCGGCTTCCCGACCAGTGTTCGGTTTATACTGCGGAGCTTTACGCTGTTCTCCAGGTTATCTACTACATCCGCCGCCATCAGCGGATACAGTATGTTATCTGTTCAGATTCTCTCAGGTCTCTCCTCAGTCTCCAAGCTCTTTACCCTGTCCACTCTCTGGTCCACCGGATTCAGGACTGTCTGCGCTTGCTCCACCTGGGGGGCGTCTCGGTGGCGTTCCTCTGGCTCCCGGGACACGTTGGTATCTGTGGAAATGAGACGGCCGATATAGCGGCCAAGGCTGCAGTCTCTCTTCTTCGGCCAGCTATTCAATCGATTCCCTTCGCCGATCTACGGAGCGTTTTATGTCGTCGTGTTGTCCTTTTATGACACGCACATTGGTTGACACTTCCCCATAATAAATTGCGGGACGTGAAATCTCTTTCTTGTGCTTGGACCTCTTCCTCCCGAACGCGTCGTCGGGATGAGGTAATTTTAACTAGACTCCGGATAGGGCACTGTCTTTTTAGCCATCGACATCTTTTAAGCGGTGATCCTCCCCCACTCTGTCCCCACTGCTCTCAGCTGTGGACGGTAAGACACCTTTTAATTGAGTGCCCCTAATTTACTCCGTTACGCGCCCGTCTACAGCTGTCGCCTGATATATCGTCAATTTTAGCAGATGACACGCGCTCGGCCGATCGCGTTCTCGAGTTTATTAGTGCCAGTGAAATGACGTAAGTCATTTGAAGCTCTTTTTTGGGACAACCAACCCCTTTCTGTAGTGGATTTTTAAGCCTTCCTTCTGCTTTAAGTTTCTCCAATTTTTTGAGTTTCGTTGCCATTGCTGCTGGTTTCCATTTTCGGATTTTTACTGTTTCCTAAGTCACGGACCGGGCACTAATGACCATAGCTGTTTTGCGCCCTAAAACCAAAACAAAAAAAACAACCATCTGTTGACGATGTTATCACTTCTTCTTCAACTGCACACTGAGTTTTACAGTAAACTTATCAACATCTGATCCCAGTAATAGAATTGTGTAAGAATTTTTATTATTCCCTCCTTAAAAAATTAAATACATACAATATATGGTTTCTGTTGACTACAGTTCTACTAGTTAAAATATCACAGCTGAATTTTGGTATTTGTATTACCAAAAACAAAATGTACTGCATCAGTATTAATGGTGGTACTTAAGACCATTAGAACGTTCTTAATAAATCATTTATTTTGTAATTTGTCTCATATTTTTGAAGTGATGAGGTGATGAGCGTAAGTATGTGGGATTAGAATACCTTACCAATTTTTTGGGTACATAATACTAAGCAGAGGTTAACTTAAATACCCATCGACTCGTGACTGAGAACAGGTGGTTGAAAATAGAGAAATCAGAGGAATGTAATTTTGCTTCGTAGGGTGGATCGCGGCGGCGACGCCAGCGCTGTGTGGGTATCTCTGTCGGACGCGTCGGGAATGATCTACGAATGTCTTCAAGGATATGGCGTTTTAACGAAACATCATAGAAGAGAGAGCGATTGGTTAGAATTACGTGTTGTAAGTTGAGATTACATCAAATAACTTTTCAGCCGAAGGCTCTCGTCTCACTCAGATTGTCGTTAAGATATATCTGCTCTCTACCGCTGACCATCTAGTAGTAATCTCTTGTTTGGCTACAGAAACAGATGGTCTTAAATTGCTTGTTGGTTTAAGTCTGTGGCCTGAACTCGGCTGCTACCACGTTGCTCACCTAATTGGTCTCTGGAGGAACGTTTCTCCTCCGCTCTGAAACGAGAACAAAATGAAAATTTCCATTTGTTAGGTGTCCTGGTAAGTTAGATTTCTGCACAAGGCTAGAGAGTTACACCATCTTCGTTATCTTGTCAGAATTCGATATAATGGTGGCGCACTCACTTCCTGTTCCAAAAGGCAACCATCGTACAAAATCTTTCCTCTACGCAAGCAATGGCTTTGTGTCGCCGAACAAGTACCAGCTGTTTCTTTGTATAGCTAGATTCTTTTTAACCTATTTCTGTATCTCGTCCGTTTAAATGACTGTGTTAATACTTCCTGCCAAAACTACGAAAAACTGTACATAAGGATTTAAGTTTTGATGAGAATATGGCCAAAGCACCTAAAAACACAGTACTGCATTGCAGTAGACCTACATATATTTCAGTTTATGGACATACAGAACACAAGTGGGACTCTAGAGTTCCATCAGGATATAGTCATCGTAGCTGATCGGGTTATTCACTTATGGCATTAATAATATAACTTTACATTAAATAAAACAGTACGAAACCAGATTATAAACATCGAAACATAATCATATTGCCCGTTCACGTCACCAGGGACCGTATTTTCTTTCTGCGAATATGAACAACACAGCTGTACGACAGTCTGTCGTCGTTTCAGATCCTCTGTGGGCAAATATAATGAACCATTGCAGCCAAAGAGTTTATTTTCCTACAGATGCGGTTCACAAACGTCCAGACACGCTTCCAGTGCCTGAATTCAACTCCATGCTTTCTTATCACTTCAGAAATTGACGAGACTCGTAAGTCCCCTCGGGCACGCAGCGTTTAAGTATTAGCAATGTATACGTAATTCAATACTAATCTGCACGCTTTAGCAAGTAGCAAGAGGATAGTGCACTAGGTAACACTAGCCACCAGCGTCATTGTGGTGCATGTGTGTGTGTATATCGAACTTTGTATTAATATACGATAGAAACAGAGAGGTTATTTAGCCAGATTTCGGAATATATCAGTTTCTTGGGAGAGGGTAGAAGCAGAATATATAACGAACCGGTTTAAATAGAGACCTCTTGGCTGAATACGAAGCTGATAGGTCCTCACTGTTAGCGAAACTGGCGTAAGTTGAGGGTAATATCATCTGTTACGGCAATTTTTCACTCCACTGTTTTGTGTATTACCTTAATGAAGAACTGCAGATGTCGCTGAGGCCTATTAAACTGACTTACATACGTCATAAGTTCAAGAAGGTACTTGCTAACAGTTATTATGAGTAGAAGTTGCACCCGATGACTGAAGTAAATTACTGATTTAACCAATCAGCCTTCCCCTACTGAGATGATATAGTAGCCAAACATTTATAAGAAACTGAGGTTGTGAAAAGATAGCCCTCTCATGAAATTATAGTCAGCGGATATTTCAAATTACACTCCATATGTTGGCGGAAATAAGGGTTTAAACTTTATGGTGTGCCTCTGGCTTCGAACTGACTTACTCAGACAAAAGCCCTACAGTTAAACATGTACTTAGTGAAGCTGAAACTCTGTATTCTTCACGTTAACCAGCATTTCCAGGGTTGAAATAAGTGATAAGTGACAGATAAAACAACTGCTACTAATCACAGAAGGCACCGGAGACTTTTGTAGCTGTCGTACCTCTCAGAAAGCTCAGTTTTTAGCAGTCATGTACAATCGTTCACGAAACGAAGGACTCGTGCTTAAAGACTGGAAACTTATAGATCACATTAATACACAAAATAATGAAACAGAAGAAACTGGGTTTGGGTTGTTTGGGGGAGGAGACCAGACAGCGAAGACATCGGTCTCATCGGATTAGGGAAGGATGTCGGCCGTGCCCTTTCAAAGGAACCATCCGGGCATTTACCTGGAGCGATTTAGGGAAATCACGGAAAACCTAAATCATGATGGCCGGACGCGGGATCGAACAGAAGAAATGTGCGGAGCTATATACACATCTCATTAACTTCAGATTGTTGTGGGATTTTGGAACGTATATTTGTTCTTACGTTCTAAGATTCCTCAAGTAGAGAGTCTAGTGACACGCAACCACAACGGATGCAGAAAATATCGTTCTTGTGAAACGCAGCTGGTTCTCTATTTGCACGAAATAATTAGTGTTTCCGAAAGGGAATCTCAAGTTGATCCCATATTCCTAGAGTTCCAGAAGGCTTTGGCGTACTTTCTTAATATCGGCTTCTAATAAAAAATTAAGCATTCTCAGCTATGCTGCTGGAGTGCTGACTTTGTTCCTCAGAACGAGAATCATACGTAGTAACTGATAACTGATCTAGTGGAAACGAAGTTGTATATGGCGTTCCTCAATTAAGTGTGATGGGCCATTTGCTCGTCTTAATGTATAAAAATGATTTCACGAGCAGTCTGTGCAGTTCGTTTAATGTCTAGACAACAAAACAGCAAAACGAGCTAAAAAATGATTTAAACGAGATACGTGATTCGGGGCGGAAAATGGTCATTAACCCTGAATATAAACGTGTGAGGTCCTTCATATGAGTGCTAAGAAAACTCCGTATAAATTATATTCCATGAGAAATGACAAGTTCAGAGCTTGTCGATTAAACGAAATATAAAGTGTGTACAGTTCGAACAACTTAAACTGGGACTGTCATATAGGAAACGATGTAAAACTACATTTGACTGGCAGAACACTAAGAGGTGCAAAAAATCCCCTAAACAAAATGCTAATATTACGCTTGTCAGTCGTCATCTGTTGCGCAGTATGGTTCCCTTAATAGATATAACTGATAGGAGGTATCGAAACAGATTAAAACAGATGACTCGTTATGTGTTTTCACAAAATAAAGAATAGTGTGTCACGAATACAGTAGTCATCATTAAAACAAAAGCTTCTTTCAGTGCGGAGAAATGTTTTCAAGAAATATCAACCAACTAATTTCACTTCTAAAAGCCAAAATATCTCCTTGTGTCCGATTTATACAGCGAGTTATGACAAACGGAATAAAATAGGAGAAACCAAGAGCTAGAACGTAAGGATTTAAATGTTCATTTATCCCATACGGTATTAGACAGCTGAATGATAAAGACAGAATTTGAAATAGTGTTTTGCACCCTCTGCCAGGCACTTATGCGTCAGTTTTACAGTAATCGTGTATATGTAGAAATATGTAAGTTGTCGAACAGCGTTACTGTTTTACGGAATGGATGACATACTAAAATAACGATGATTAATGACTAGGTAAGTAAGAAAACGTATTGTAGTTACTTGTCCAAATATTATCGGAGATAATATCATTCTTCCTTCGCACAGCGTTACCTATTCTTCAGATTATACGAATTCAGGGTTATAAACGGAATACGAAGTGATATATTTTGACAGTATATTTTGCGTGCTTAAATTTTTTGAGAGCGAGTCAAGGTTTATAGTTACTGCAAATCGTGAATGTAACAATCATATTTACATTCCTGCAACATCGAGATCGTATGACTGGATAAAGTAAAGAACTTCTGGAAACTCGTGACTGCATCCGAGACGGAAGGAGTGTAAAACCGGACTGTCAAGTTATGAGTCAAACACTATGGAAAAAGCATCAGCTGCTTCAAGGTCTTTCCTGGGATAGCAGCCAATACATGGTTAGCGGGTCGTGGTATGTGAGGTCGTGTAAAAATCTCGGCCTTCGAAGAAAGCAGTGGTAACTACATCAAATGGTTCATCGGTGTTAGATTTGTCATATCGTCGGACTTGTGTTTTCATAATTGCACCTGATGATGGGACGCTTTTTCCTCGAACTGCCGCAGTAATGAGTTAATTAAAGTATGACACGAGCTTAGCGTGTAACTATTGCGTATTCTCTGTCCTCCGGTTCGTCACTAATGACCTCGACACCGACGGGACACCGCATCCTAATCTTTCTTTCTTTCCTTCTTTCTGTTCACCAGGCATGAATGTGACATGCACTTATTTACGTAATTAATTTATTTATGGAACCTGGCAAGATTGAGGCCATGAGGACCCGTTTATATCTAACCAGACGTTATAAATATTCTACATTATATTTATTACGATAAGCATGTTACAAGCTACATCTAATATATAATAGCACATTTAGAAATTACTATAGTGCACATCTTACATTCGTTATTAATCATGAACGCATTCTTATGGTAACTCCAAATCAAGAGCTAACAGTTGCCTTCATCGTGCAAGAATTTATGCACATCCTTCAAAAAGCTTCTCATAAGAAATATCCCAGTACTGGCGGCCTATCGGCTGAAGTCCATATTCGATATTGTCACATCGTACAAATACCAATAACGTCTATTTACAATGAACTTCTTTAGGGTGAACCGTTGCCAGTGTGTTTTACAGAAAGGGCAAGTGTTCTAATTAAAAAAAAAAATAGTATCGCCCAACGATTTACGACCAGTTACTTGATTGAACGCAGATTTTCAACTTCAGCCGTACCATAAACAGCCGATTATTCTTACAACATATTGGACGAAAGCTCGTCGCATTTGTTCTAGCTAATTACAGAGATCTTATAAACATGACGTAGGAAGTTAATACTTCTAGGGCTATTGCCTTTTCAGACTTCGTCAATCGAAACTAAGTCTTACACGGGGAAGAAATAGTCTTACACGGGGGAAGAAATAGTCTTACACGGGGGAAGAAATAGTCTTACACGGGGGAAGAAATAGTCTTACACGGGGGAAGAAATAGTCTTACACGGGGGAAGAAATAGTCTTACACGGGGGAAGAAATAGTCTTACACGGGGGAAGAAATAGTCTTAGACGGGGGAAGAAATAGTCTTAGACGGGGGAAGAAATAGTCTTAGACGGGGGAAGAAATAGTCTTAGACGGGGGGAAGAAATAGTCTTAGACGGGGGGAAGAAATAGTCTTAGACGGGGGGAAGAAATAGTCTTAGACGGGGGGAAGAAATAGTCTTAGACGGGGGGGAAGAAATAGTCTTAGACGGGGGGAAGAAATAGTCTTAGACGGGGGGAAGAAATAGTCTTAGACGGGGGGAAGAAATAGTCTTAGACGGGGGGAAGAAATAGTCTTAGACGGGGGGAAGAAATAGTCTTAGACGGGGGGAAGAAATAGTCTTAGACGGGGGGAAGAAATAGTCTTAGACGGGGGGAAGAAATAGTCTTAGACGGGGGGGAAGAAATAGTCTTAGACGGGGGGGAAGAAATAGTCTTAGACGGGGGGGAAGAAATAGTCTTAGACGGGGGGGAAGAAATAGTCTTAGACGGGGGGGAAGAAATAGTCTTAGACGGGGGGGAAGAAATAGTCTTAGACGGGGGGGAAGAAATAGTCTTAGACGGGGGGGAAGAAATAGTCTTAGACGGGGGGGAAGAAATAGTCTTAGACGGGGGGGAAGAAATAGTCTTAGACGGGGGGGAAGAAATAGTCTTAGACGGGGGGGAAGAAATAGTCTTAGACGGGGGGGAAGAAATAGTCTTAGACGGGGGGGAAGAAATAGTCTTAGACGGGGGGGAAGAAATAGTCTTAGACGGGGGGGAAGAAATAGTCTTAGACGGGGGGGAAGAAATAGTCTTAGACGGGGGGGAAGAAATAGTCTTAGACGGGGGGGAAGAAATAGTCTTAGACGGGGGGGAAGAAATAGTCTTAGACGGGGGGGAAGAAATAGTCTTAGACGGGGGGGAAGAAATAGTCTTAGACGGGGGGGAAGAAATAGTCTTAGACGGGGGGGAAGAAATAGTCTTAGACGGGGGGGAAGAAATAGTCTTAGACGGGGGGGGAAGAAATAGTCTTAGACGGGGGGGGAAGAAATAGTCTTAGACGGGGGGGGAAGAAATAGTCTTAGACGGGGGGGGAAGAAATAGTCTTAGACGGGGGGGAAGAAATAGTCTTAGACGGGGGGGAAGAAATAGTCTTAGACGGGGGGGGAAGAAATAGTCTTAGACGGGGGGGGAAGAAATAGTCTTAGACGGGGGGGGAAGAAATAGTCTTAGACGGGGGGGAAGAAATAGTCTTAGACGGGGGGGAAGAAATAGTCTTAGACGGGGGGGAAGAAATAGTCTTAGACGGGGGGGAAGAAATAGTCTTAGACGGGGGGGAAGAAATAGTCTTAGACGGGGGGGAAGAAATAGTCTTAGACGGGGGGGAAGAAATAGTCTTAGACGGGGGGGAAGAAATAGTCTTAGACGGGGGGGAAGAAATAGTCTTAGACGGGGGGGAAGAAATAGTCTTAGACGGGGGGGAAGAAATAGTCTTAGACGGGGGGGAAGAAATAGTCTTAGACGGGGGGGAAGAAATAGTCTTAGACGGGGGGGAAGAAATAGTCTTAGACGGGGGGGAAGAAATAGTCTTAGACGGGGGGGAAGAAATAGTCTTAGACGGGGGGGAAGAAATAGTCTTAGACGGGGGGGAAGAAATAGTCTTAGACGGGGGGGAAGAAATAGTCTTAGACGGGGGGGAAGAAATAGTCTTAGACGGGGGGGAAGAAATAGTCTTAGACGGGGGGGAAGAAATAGTCTTAGACGGGGGGAAGAAATAGTCTTATACCAGAAAGGCTTTATTTTTAATGAATAGAGGCTTTTGTTTGAAACACCGAAGAAATTAATTTGAGACGACGATTTCAGTTTGAAAAAGAAAAGAGCTTCCTCTTCAGTTCTATTTTCTTAAGTAAAGACATGCTATTCAAATCATGACACAGAAGTTTTATTTCCAACCTAAGACCCCAAGGCCACTAACAGCGGAACGAGACGGCCTCAGGGCCTGTGCCGTTGGAGGCAAGTTCAAATACCCGTCCGGCCACCTTGGTTTAGATTTTCCATTGTTCCTTAAATTCTTTGAACAAAGTGTCACAATGGTTCCTGTGAAATGGACCCGGCTGCATCGATGGCGCAGTGTTTGACATTGGACTCACGTTCTGTACGACGTCGGTTCAAATTGATGTCCGGCCATCCAGATTTAGGTTTTCCGTAATTTCTATGAATCACATAAGGTGAATGAAGGGATGGTTCATTTTCAAGGTTTCAGCCGATTTCCTTCCCTCTATTAGCTTTCCTTTCGTTTCTGATTATCTCGTTGTCGATGGGGACGTTAAACACTAAACTTTCTTTTCGTTCTGTGCCTGCAGATGACTTTCCATTTAGGGTGCATGGTTTCATTCTGTGTCTCAAGAAATCTTCAATCGAGTCGCGTAGCTGATTCTACGAGGGTTTCCCGGAAAGTAATGCACCGCATTTTTTTTGTCAGCCGAAAACAATGCTACGAATGCGAATCTTTAGTACGTATTATTTCAAGTCTTTTGAGTGAGCGCGCCTAGGTTCCGTCACTTCCGACTGATAGCGTAGCTGCAGGACAGTTTCAAAATGGCTTCTGTGGGTGATGGACGTTACAAGCAACGTGCCGTCATTGAATTTCTCACTGCAGAGAAAGAAACTGTGAGGAATATTCACAAGTGCTTGTGCAAAGTCTATGGAGCATCTGCTGTCGACAGAAGTACAGTTCGTCGCTGGGCACAGAGGGTGAGGTCATCAGAAGGCGGTTCGGCGCAGTTCCACAATTTGCAGCGGTCGGGGAGACCATCCACGGCTGTCACACTTGACATGTTGCAGCGAGCTGATGTTGTCATTCGCGAGTACAGAAGCACTACGACTCGGCAGTTGGCGCTGCATCTGTCAATCAGCAAAGAAAGTGCTCATGCAGTTATCCGCATTCTTGGATATTCGAAAGTGTGTGCAAGATGAGGTACCGCGGTGTCTAACAGTGGTTCACAAATCGCACAGAAAAAGCATTTGTCTTGATTTTTTTACACCGTTTTGAAGTTGATAGTGAGGCGTTCTTGTCCCGGATTGTGACTGGGTTCACCCTTTTGAGCCCAAAACAAAACGACTGTCGATGGAATGGCACTACTCCCTTTCCCCACAGAACAATAATTCAGAGCAACTGCTTCCGCCGGTAAGATCATGATCACTGTGTTCAGAGACTGTGAAGCCGTGCTTCTCATTAATGTGATGCCAAGAGGCGGTACCATTAGTCCAGAAGCATGTGTCAACACATTAACAAAACTAAAGACGCGCTTCCGGTGACTTCGGCGCCACAGCAACCCAGGAGATGTTTCGCTGCAACATGATAACGCTCGGCTACACACAAGTCTTGAGGATTGCTGAAAACATTGCAATACAGGGTTGGACAGTGTTGCCCCATCCACCCAACAACCCTGGCCTAGCCCCCTCGGACTTCCACTTGTTTTGGCCATTAAAGGATGCCATCCGTGGAAGACATTTTGAGGACGATGAGGAGGTGATTTTCACAGTGAAGCACTGCCTCCGCCACCAGAACAAGGATTGATACCGACAGGGCATATACGCCCTTGTTTCGCGCTGGAGGAAGCACATAGAACGGGATTGAGATTACTTTAAAAAACATGGGTATGTAGATAAAACACCATTCTTTCGTGTGTGTATAATTCCCATTATGTTGAATGAAGAACATTTGAAGAAGAAAAATGCGGTGCATTACTTTCTGGGCAACCCTCGTGTGCTCCTAACGAGCGCGCTCTGTTTGGTGGACACTGGTGTTTCACAGTATCGGTTACAGCTTGATATATCTTCCACGACACTTCAGATACCGTGGGTAAAGAGTACGAGTTGGCTTTCACAAAATAGAGTTTTCCAGAATGTATGCTCGAAGAGGTAAAGAAACTCAGGTTCTTCCAGATACATCACTGTCTGAATTCGGTGTGTTCTCCCATTACGCTACAAGTAATGGTGTGAAATATAGTTTATAGTGGTTGGTCTTTGGATTATTTATGCTGCTTTTTATGTAGGCGTGTGTGGCGTGGGGTCGTCTTCAATCGTTAGGACATTTTAATCTACTGTCGATTACGTTGCAGAGTTCAGGTAATGCAATTGCAAATTCTGTATAGTATTTGACAAAGCTGTTTTTCAACACTAATGGTATAGATGCCATTCATCTTAACAGCAGCGGTACAGTTGAAAAGTGCCAATATTCCACATTTTTATTCATCGTTCCTGTTGTATTGATGCGACAGCCAGTAATTTGCTCTTTTTTACCAAGTTTTTATTAGATCGCTTTCTTGTGTGTCGGTTTATTCAGCACAAATATTGCAACAGATTTTAAACTAACTTGAAATTGCAAACAACTCAGAACTGGATAACAATGCTATCGTAACTTACTTCGTTAGCAGTCTGTTCAGGAAGGGGCGGACGAGGGGGGGGGGGGAATTTTTAATATTGCCTTACATCTAAGCTGCCCTGCATAACCAGTGTTTAGTGCATTTCACGTGGTAAATTTGTGTATGGGCTTGGCGGAGCAGAGGCAGGGTGGATGATGAGGTGGACAGAGGGGGGTGAGGAGGAGTTGAATGCGATATGTAACATATGCAGACAAGTGTGAAGCCATGAATATATAGCTAGTATTTAAATAAAAATCTTATAAAAATTATATAAAATTAGTTTCGCTCGCTTCTTAATTTTTTTAAGGAAAAGCAAACAGATCGATATGTTATTTGTAGGTACGTATAACATTGGTCTGTTTCAGACATCAGGTGAAAAGATTCTGAAATGAATCTGAAATGTAACATGTCTCACTATAATTCCACCAGTATGTTTAAAATCCACTGAACACTTTCATACACGCAAGACTAAAAAGTAGAAAATAATTATTTAAATAAAAATAAATTTTTAATACGATAGGTTTTTAAATCGGACTAAAAAGTACAAAATAGTTTCGCCTAGTCCCATATAGATCCTTAAACCCATACGTATGACGATGAAAGCTTGTGATTGTGATTTTTTAACAGCAATGAAAATATTTGAGAGATTTAAAATGAAAAACATACAAATTCGTAATTCATCCATGAATAGTTCACCTCCTTACTTTCACCTGTTGCATGTGCCCCACTTTTTTGTCTTGAACGTTACAAATATGTTCATAGCTTTTAAAATTTCACAATCACAGATTTTCAGAAACTATCTGTATGGGGTTAGAAACCTGTAGGGGTCTAGGAGAAATTATTTTATCCTTCTTAGTATGATGTAAATGCGTGGTATATTAAAAATTTATTTTTGTCTAAATAATTACTCGTCATGTAACGACATCTTTCCAGGCGGTGCATCTGTGGCTGCGCGAAAGTTACTGTCAACAACTGAAAGAGACATGTAATTGTAAGCAGTCACTTTAATTGATTTTTCCATTAGCCGTTACGCAGGAATGTGTATACATTGTCGGATGAATTTATCTTAATTTACTGAACTTGCACGATTTTTTCACACTATATCATTGGCAGGGTGTGGCCCTGTCTGCCAGTAGAAGACGAATCTACCTGATGTAGTATAATCCTCCAAAACATGTTGTGGAGGTATCAGTACGAGTGAATGGTCTCAATTATTTGAGAATAATAGTTGATATTCGTAGATAGCGCTTAGACCCAAGCCACAATGTTCACACTCAAGACAATTTTATTATTTACATAACAACTACTCGTAGTTCTTCTCGCTGCACTGCGTCGAGTATATCGAAAAGTTTTCTGCCTCCTTCCCCCCCCCCCACCCCACCTCTTTCCTGTGTGCTGTGATAAGATCTCTTTTTAATCTTAGTCGTCGTGTGTGTGTGTGTGTGTGTGTGTGTGTGTGTGTGTGTGTGTGTGTGCATCGTTTAAACATACAGTTTCAGTTTTTAAGTTGACAGTAATACAAGAAGTAGCCAGCTTGTTATCGGGTAATTGTGAATCCTTAACTAAATAATCTGTCTTTCGTTGTCTATTAATGCTATGACGAAATTGTTCTGCTCGGCAAAGATTGCATTTTTTCGTGTTGGTGCATGATACACAACGTAACATGATCTGTGGAATAATTTTGTTTTTACAGCTTTGTAAAATCATGGTGTTTTGTGTTTCGTACAAATGGCTGAACTGAATATAGTTTCGTCTTGTTTTTTTTCATGACTTGATCGTATAGCTTAAAGCGCTAGCTTGCGAGCCGGGGAAGTGAACCAGACCCAGATGTAGTCTCTGTGGCGGATAATAGCTATTGGTGTGGTACCCTGATCAACTTTAGTGTGGTTTTTAGGCGGATTTCCACGCTCATTTAGGCAAATGCTGGGAGCGTCCCCAATCTCCACCTCTAAAAATACAATAACAAACTGATTGAAGGTTACAGGTCCCACAGACGAATGGCGCATACCACTTCTCTCTCTCAAATTAAATGACGACTCTGACAGCAGGGAAGGCATCTGACCATAAAGTTAAAATAAATTAATGAAATCATGAAAAACAGCAGATCGCCGTACTTAGACAGTTCAAGAATCAATGCTTGAATTAAAGGGTAGCCATGTTACTCTTGCATATCATGTACATGATGAAGGATTTCACAAAACTGGAGCCACGGGTGAAAAACAAAAACAAGTGATTTTGTGAGATGACTTTTTTTTTTTGTTCGATGATTGTATCCCCGTATGAACCATGGACCTTGCCGTTGGTGGGGAGGCTTGCGTGCCTCAGCGATACAGATGGCAGTACCGTAGGTGCAACCACAACGGAGGGGTATCTGTTGAGAGGCCAGACGAACGTATTGTTCATGAAGAGGGGCAACAGTCTGGACGATCGACTGATCTGGCTTTGTTAACATTAACCAAAACGGCCTTGCTGTATTGGTACTGCGAACAGCTGAAAGCAAGGGGAAACTACAGCCATAACTTTCCCGAGGGCATGTAGCTTTACTCGATAGTTAAATGATGGCGTCATCTTGGGTAAAATATTTGGGAGGTAAAATAGTCCCCCATTCGGATCTCCGGGCGGGGACTACTCAGGAGGAAGTCGTTATCAGGAGAAAGAAAACTGGCGCTCTACGATCGGAGCGTGGAATGTCAGATCCCTTAATCAGACAGATAGGTTAGAAAATTTAAAAAAGGAAATGGATAGGTTACAGTTACTTATGATGGGAATTAATGAAGTACGATGGCAGTAGGAACAAGACTTCTGGTCAGGTGAATACAGGGTAATAAATACAAAATCAAATAGGGGTAATGCAGGAGTAGGATTCATAATGAATAAAGAAATAGGAGCGCGGATAAGCTACTACAAATAGCATAGTGAACGCACTATTGTAACCAAGAAAGACACGAAGTCCACGCCTAGCACAGTAGTACAAGTTTATATGCCAACTAGCTCCGCAGATTATGAAGAGATAGAAGGAATGTATGATGCGATAAAAGGAAGTATTCAGATAGTTAAGGGAGACGAAAATTTAATAGTCATGGGGACTACAATTCAGTAGTATGGAAAGGAAGAGAAGGAAAAGTAGCAGGTGAATATGGACTGGGAGTAAGGAATGAAAGAGGAAGCTGCCTGGTAGAATTTCTCGCAGATCATAAATTAATCATAGCTAACACTTGGTTCAAGAATCATGAAAGAAGGCTGTATACGTGCAAGAGGGCTGGAGATATGGAAGATTTCAGATAGATTATATAATGGTGAGAGATAGATTTAGGAACCAGATTTTAAATTGTAAGACATTCCCAGGGGCAGATGCGGACTCTGACCACACGTTATTGGTTATAAACTGAACTGTAGATTAAATCTGAAGAAATTGCAAAAAGGTAGGAATTTAAGGAAATGGGACCTGGATAAACTCAAAGAACCAGAGGTTGTAGAGAGTTTCAGAGAGAACATTAGGGAACGATTGACAACTGCAGGGGAAAGAAATACAGTGGAATGAGAATGGGTAGTTTTGAGAGATGAAATAGTGAAGCATCAGAGAATGAAATAGGTAAAAAGACGAGGGCTAGTAGAAACCCTTGGCTAATAGAAGAGATACTGAATTTAACTGTTGAAAGTAGAAAATCTAAAAATGCCGTAAACGAAGCAGACGAAAAGGAATACAAACGTCACAAAAATGAGATTGACAGGAAGTGCAAAATGGCTAAGCAAGGATGGATAGAGGACAAATGTAAGGATGTAGAGGCATATATCACTAGGGGTAAGATAGATACTGCCTACAGGAAAATTAAACAGACCTTTTCAAAGAAGAGAAGCACCTGTATAAATATCAAGAGCTCAGATGGAAAACCAGTCCTAAGCAGAGAAGGGAAATCAGAAAGCTGGAAGGACTATAGAGAGGGTCTATAAAAGGGCGATGTACTTCAGGGCAATATAATGGAAATAAAAGATAACGTAGATGACGATGAAGTGGGAGATATGATACTGTGTGAAGTGTGTGACAGAGCACTGAAAGACCTAAGTTGAAACAGGGGCCCGAGAGTAGATAACATTCAATTGGAACTACTGATAGCCTCGGGAGAGCCAGCCACGACAGAATTCTACCATCTGGTGAGCAAGATGTAGGAGACAGTTGAAATACCCTCAGACTTCAAGAGGAATATAGTCATTCCAACCCCAAAGAAAGCAGGTGTCGACAGGTGTGAAAATTATCGAACTATCAGTTTAATAAGTCATGGCTGCCAAATACTAACACGAATTCTTTACAGACGAATGGAAAAACTGGCAGAAGCTGACCTCGGGGAAGATCAGTTTGGATTCCGTAAAATGTTGAAACACGCGAGACAGTACTGACTTACCTTAGGAGACCGCTCAAGGAAAGGCAAACCTAAGTTTCTACATTTGTAGACTTAGAGAAAGCTTTTGACAATCTTGACTGGAATACTGTCTTTCAAATTAGGAAGGTGGCAGGAGTCAAATACAGTGAAAGAAAAGCTATTATAAGATACCAGACATGCAAGGAAAGCAGTGATTGAGATGGGAGTGAGACAGGGTTGTAGCCTATCTCCGATGTTGTTCAAACAAAAGAAAAAAATTAGAATAGGATTTAAAATCCATGGAGAAGAAATAAAAACTTTGAGGTTTACGATGACATTGTAATTCTGTCACAGACAGCAAAGGACTGGGAAGAGCAGTTGAACGGAATAGACAGTGTCTTCAAACGAGGATATAAGATGAACATCAACAGAAGCAGACCGAGAATAATGGAATTTAGTCGAATTAAATCAGGTCATGCTGAGAGAGATTAGAAAATGAGACACTTGAAGTATTTGACGAGTTTTGGTATTTGGGGAGCAAAATAACATGATGGTCGAAGGAGAGAGGATATAAAATGTCAGCTTGCAATGGCAGGGAAACCTTTTCTGAAGAAGAGAAGTTTGTAAACATCGAGTACAAATTTGTCAGGACGTCTTTTCTGGAAGTATTTGTATGATGTGTAGCCATGTATGGAAGTGAAACATGGACGATAAATAGTTTAGCCAAGACGAGAACAGAAGCCTTCAAATTGTGGTGCTACAGAAGAATGCTGAGATTAGATAGGTAGATCACGTAACTAATGAGGAGGTACTGAATAGGAGTGGGGAGAAGAGGACTTCAAGGCACAACCTGACTAAAATAAGGGATCGGTTAGTAGGACACGTTCTGAGGCAGCAAGGGATCACCAATTTAGTATTGGAGGGAAGCGTGGAGGGTAAAAATCGTAAAGGGAGACCAAGACATGAAAATAAAAAGCAGATTCAGAAGGATGCAGGTTACAGTAGTTACTGAGAAGATGAAAAAGCTTGCACAGAATAGGGTAGCATGGACAGCTGCATCAAACCAGTCTCTAGACTGAAGAAGACGACGACGACGACGACGACGACGACGACGACGACGACGACAACAACAACAAGAAGTTGTGGATCCGGATATTCAAAAAAGAAACGAAATATCAGTATAAGCAATGGGCGCAAGTTGGTGGCCCTGCACAAGTGATGGCAGAGGGGATATCATATACTGAAAAAGTTGTGGCTCATGCTTTCTAAACTGCAAAAGGAATTATTCTTGTTGGCTTCCTTCCGTGTAATCCACCAGTTCTTTATTAACATTTTAGCGTATTTTCGATAAATCAATGAGTAGTTACGGAAGGTCTGTAGTTCAAAAGGTAACAATATCGTCCTTCATTAGTATAATACACTGTCCCACAGAAGTGGTTTCACTTTCTGATTGTTGAGTAACTTGTATAAATTGTTATAACGTCAGTTCTGTGTGAGATATGTTACCCTCAATTATATGCTCTCACATGGAAATAAATATGTGACTGGGAAGTGTTTTAAGCTCACTGGATAAATTATGGCTGCCTAGGAAGCATATTTCGTATACCATAAAAAGAATTGGACAAAATCCACAGATCTAAAAGGGACAACGACTGAATGTTAGTACATATAGACTTTGCTTTCCTTTTTAAGTTAATGGTTTTCGTTTACCCAGGTAATTATCTGATTTTCCTAATAGAATTCACGTGGTGTATTATTACAGATTGTTTCAAGTGAACCCAGAAATGATTTAAACTTAACTGTCGGGTCTCGTTCAGTAATATGTACCAGATTTGACGGAGATATCATTAGCTACAAACATGTCGCTATTCGACTTTTCTGTCAAGTTACTGATGTATTATTTGCATCTTGGCGTTTAAGTTAGGATACGGAAACGAGTAGTAAAAGCTGGCAGTAGAACTGTATTACCACAGCCGCTTTTAGTGTTTTCAGACGGACTGGACCTCATGTTTAAGGTGAGATAGGTGACTTAGTGCGTGAAAGAAAATTCAGCATCTGTGGATGAAAAATACATTGATAATCAAATATGCAACTTCGTAATCAATCAGATATTTTAGTAAGAAATTATAAAATAATAATGATGGTGATTTGCAAGAACCGAGAGAAAAGTTAATTCGAGATTACTTTTGTTGCAGCATATTAAAATATAATAAACTTTCTAAATTATATGTTATCTATATATCGAATTACTTTTCGGAGTGGCTCGAAGACTTCCGAATGTGTTTGAGGATGAAGCATTTCCCTGCAGCGCAGCAAAGCTCTTGTCTACTTACCTATAAATGTTACTGTTGTATCTATTTATGGTTTGAACTTAAGAAAGTGAACTAAACCACAAATATAACGTCATTCGTGTTGTTTTTAAACTAGTAAGAGCATACTGTTTCTGTACTGTTCTTAGGTATGTCACTACTACGATTTCTTACAAAGTTTTTATTTTTATTCCCTTTCCCCAAATTATTAAGCATTAAGAGAGACAAACTTCTAGTTAGGATTTTATGAAAATCACTGCCAAAATTGAAAGAAATAATTTCTCGGTCGTTGCATTGGGCTTTACCTGATGCATTTATTAATGTCAATAAGAGGCTTACTTCTCTGAGACTGAACGTTCGTTTAGCACAGAGAAACAGCTAGTACTATACTTCTGTCAATGAAGCATGCGGCATGCGACACACACACACACACACACACACACACACACACACACACACACACACACACTATTTCTCTCTGTGGGTCTATCTGTTTGACGGTCACGGAAGTGACAGTATACCGGATATAATTACGGAGTGGCTCTCTACAGTAGCCTCTCGGTAAAATGTAGTTACAAGGCATACTCCCCATCACACCTCTTCAGTTTTAGTGGTAAGATGGCCCGGTGCATAGCCCGTCAAAAACTGAACACAGTTCGAGCATGAAAACAGGAAGAAGTTGTTCTGAAGTGTGAAAAAAAAGCTAAACAGAAACAGTGAACAGTTTAAAGTTAACAAGGTTACCAAGTACAACATACAGCGCAGTGGAGGAGCTACGGTGTCGTGTCTAAATGGTCATGGTGCTGGACTGTTGCGCGGACGACCAGGGTTCAAAACGCTTCCGTGCCATTTATTTCACAAAATTCTGAAATGTCCATCCGGTTATTGAAATGACGGTTGTTTTTCTGCAGTTTTGGCAGTTGTCATACCATACATTGGTTATAGAATATGAGTCATGGGGTAAGAATAAATTACCGTCGCAAGTAAATGTGATGAATAGGGAGAGCAGGTGAGATACCACATTGATGTCTCACAGAGATGAAAACAACAAATAAACAGGTGTGCACTACGTTACAACAAAGGATTTCAAGAGTGAAAACATCTAAAACGGGAACGCAACTTCAAAAACGTTAAAAATACAAGTTTTGAAAGAGCACAGGGAAAACTGTGTGACTGAACTGTTGCGTTCATTTGTTGCAGCTCATGTGACAAATTATTATGTTTTCATCATTTCCTTGGGAGTGATCACATTCATACGAACACCTAAATAGAACAAGCAGGCACATCTCACTCACTTACCAGGCGTACAAGTTAGGCGCGTCAAAAAGAGACTTCTGTCATATGACACACGTACTGTCACCAATGCCGTGAATGATACACCAGACGTGTTTTTTGGTGGAGGATTCGGTTGACTTGTCACCTTGTCATCAAACGTTTGCGGTTCCTATTCGAAAGCCGTTTCCTTTCGGCTGCTAATAGAGTAGTTGTGCAGAATCAGCTTCCATTATAGGTCCCTTCCGTACACTTCACTGTTGCAAACGGATGTTGCACCAGGACACAGACACAAGTTTGAGTACAGCGAAAAAAAAGAAAACGTTGGGACGCCCGCTTTACAATCCAGTGCTGTTACCACTTATCCCCGACGCCAGGGCTCTTCAGTACTGCTCTATGTTGCACTTGTTCTGGTTGGACAGTTCACTGTATCTATTTTGCGTTTTTTCTCAAAGTTCAGTACACCTCCTTCCTGTTTCCATGCTTGATTTGTGTTCTGTTTTTGACGAGCTGTCAACTGGCCCCTCTTACCACTAAATCTGAGGGGGTTGCTATGGGGAGTTTCTCTTTCAGTAGCGCAGACTATAAAAAATGATAGCTTCCGCGGCCCTCAGCGAAGATGGACACAGGTCAAATAATACAGAGTGAGAAGTACGTTTAGGCATTAGTTTTATGGAAGAGTTATAAAATAGGTGCTGTGGAACTGCCACACACAAAACTCAATCTACTATATTATTGGAAGTCATCATCTAATTTTGCGTTTTCCGCGATTTTGGTACTAAATTGCTACAAGCGAATGTAGAACTGACCTATTAAAAAAGGCACCAGCCAATGATTCACCAATCCTTGGTAGAAATGTATATTTCTTGATCCTTGTATGACAGGATGTGTAAACTTACCGACAACAAAATAGTTTCAGCCTCTCGAGAATATAATTTCATTCAGTATTAGCAATTACAAAAGTAAAACACAACAGTCAGGGTCATCAAAGTGATGACAACTAGAAGGAAATTTGTTTTTAAACACACAACAGTAAAATTAAGAGTCTAGGCGGTGGAAATTATATCAATAAGTGGACTGCAAAACATTTAGACGCACAGCCAAGAGCATGTTGGCGTCTGTGAATGGAGTAATTTCGAAACGCATGTAACTCAGTGTCACGTTCCACAAATGCTCGATTAAGTTCGTGTTTCTGTAGGGAGATAGACAACGAGGACTGGTTTCGTACTGAGTAAAGGCCATGTCCACGATATCGTTAGGTATTTTGTATGCTATCCATCAAGCAAAATTTGTCGACATATAAAAAGAAACATATCTTGGTGGAATAACCGATCATTGAGGGTTAATTGCAGTAAACGATGGAGTGCGAGTGGTCTCAGAGCAACCTGCACTGCCACTGCTGCAGCGAAATATGTACAGAAAGATCAGCGTACTGAAAATATGCAGCGAGAGGCTAATTCACTCGTACAAGGAACAAATGGTTTCCTAAGAGATGTCTTGTCAGCCACTAGGATCTAGTCTCCTCTGAGAACAAAGGCATCTCCGAAGCCGGCGCTAAGCTCGAAGTAATTAGTAGCATGATTCATCAAATCAACCTAAATTTTTCTAACCAGTAGCGAGTCTGGATGTATAAATGACTTCTGGAATGTATGTGTGAGGCTACCCGCTGTCCGGCTGTAAAAATAGTAGAAAGTCTCCATTGGGTTGCCTAGTCCAATATCCCAGCGATTCTGTTGGGTACACGTGTGAAAGTGTTAAATTGTTGTTTATTCGACGGTGAATACTCCCAGTAATTCTGAACAACCGTGACTGGTCCCTTTATCGAGTTAGATCTAAACATTACGTCAGTGAAGGATAAGTAGTACTTCAAGTATTCCGTTATTTGCAATACACGCTTGGCTCCTGATAGGGAGGAGATAAGCTCAAGTCTCCGTCCAGACATCCACCAGCGCCCCGTTGGGCACGACGTGTACGGCAAGTTAAACTCTAATCTTCCTTCCATCAGACAATGGAAGGCTTTCTAAAATCCAAAGATAAATATTCAGAAAATCCAGCAATCATTATTACGTCCCATTAAAACTCTTCTTCATATAAGTGATCTCGTCTATCTTCAGCAAATTTACACAAACGTTTAAGATACATATGATGTACATATTTATCACATGTACTTCAAATGAACTAGCTTATGTATTTCATTGTAGAATTTGTGCGCTGTAGAAGAGACAGTTTGCAATATTATTTTGGTGCCAGAGACCAAATTGCTTATTTATGATGTTCCTGAATTTAAGAATTCAAAGAATTTAGTTGTATTTGGCTGGGATCGATTAGTGAATTACCTTCGACAAATATTATAAATCCACAAAAATTGCTGAAAAGATTGTGAGAAATACAGACTGCTGAGTCGAAATTTTTTCAGATAAAATTGAAATAACGTAGCTTCGAAAGGCACTTGAAAAAATCTCCTCTTCTGTAAAAAGATGAGCAGCTGTGTGGAAAATTAAAAAAGGTGAAAACCAACAATAGAAAACTAGAAGATGGTTTCTGGTCAAGAAATGTTCTAATTTGAGCTAAGACTGGTTAAGTTTCAGCAAACAAATACTGTGTAGTGAAAAAGCGGATGAATTACGTACAAGCTGAGATGCTAGTAAAGATTATAGAAATTCTACATGCTCAACTTACAGCAAAGGCAGCATACTTCTGAAATAAAAAAAAAAGAAACAAGAAAATCTTGTCATTGAAACATAAGAATGGTAGAGTCATCAGATACACAAATTTAGTCCCTGTCATCAAACACAGATCAAGAGAAATAATCAGGTGGCAGCCTATACATGTGTGAGAAGGAAAAAAAAAGATAATCACCACGAGTTGCATCTTGTTCACCTGACCAGAAGTATTCTAGTAACAGATGCTTATGTTGCCCTTTTCCACGCAATCAGGAGGATTAATACAGTACTGAAGTACTTAACCTAAGTCAAGAAACACAGGCGCACGGGGTAGCCGCGCTGTCTGGGGTGCCTTACCACGGTTCGCGTGGCTCCACCCGACGGAGGTTCGAGTCTTCCCTCGGGCATGGGTGCGTGTGCGTGTGCGTGTGCGTGTGTGTGTGTGTGTGTGTGTTTTGTCTTTAGCGTAGGTTAGTTTAAGTTAGATTAAGTAATGTGTAAGCCTAGGGACCGATGACCTCAGCAGTTTGGAACTTACCACAAATTTTCAAATTTCGGGAAACACAGTATCGGTCATGTTAAATGTGCAACGCATCTTCCAGCTGCTCGTGACAGTAGAAAGTTACGTCAAGATATTACAACGGCCACAGTCTACACGTAAATTACACCTGTGTATACGTATTACAAAGGCAAAAACTAAGAAATTAAAAGCGCTACACACAGCCAGAAACCTGTTGCTGCTATTGCCAAACGCGAGAAGCACTGCACGAACGTTACGCTGCCGCTACCGCACGTGACTGTGGGTAATGGTGCTGATGCCTCTGAAGCTGCTGCTCCACCTACTTCTCATCGATCATTTGACGTACCCAGAATCATAGCAATGAATCACAGACTGACTCTTCGCTATCCCTTTATTAAGGCTCATGTTCTCCTTCAGTTTCTTGTCACTTGGAATTGTTACAGTATGGTGTTTCACATGTTGACTGCCGGACCCTTAGTGATGGATATTTCACCAACAGGCCACGTCCTACGTAAGCGACAGAAGCGACCGACAGCGCGTGACATTCCTGCTACAAGCAGCAGTATGGGACTACATCATCCACTGTCCTACATGTGAGCGACGAACTCCTGTGATAAAATGGCTACAACAGCTGACCAGCTGTTCCTAATACGTAGCGCTCATAAACCTTGGAACACTGTAGCTCGGGAGTAAAGCAGCAAAATTAGCTTTACTCAGGAAAACGAGGCAATAAAGGGGCTCTGTGTATGAAATTTACGCCGGCCGTTGTGGCCGAGCGGTTCTAGGCGCTTCAGTCTGGAACCGGGCAACCGCTACGGTCGCAGGTTCGAATCGTGCCTCGGGCATGGATGTGTGTGATGTCCTTAGGTTAGTTAGGTTTAAGTATTTGTAAGTCTAGGGGACTGACGACCTCAGATGTTAAGTCCCATAGTGCGCAGAGCCGTTTGAACCATGAAATTTACAAAGAGAGGAATCTTCTTGGATAATTGCATAATTTACGTCATCAACTACGAAGATGGCCTTCGAATATAAGAGGATGAGCACAGACACGTGCGACTGTCTCATCAATGAATTAAAGACGCGTGGCTCTTATGCCATCAGAAACTTTTAGCAGCCGATATGGCTCTGCTGTGGCCAAGGCGGCCTCGTGATAGTCAACACGTTAAGTAAGAAGTAGAGTGTCAGACACATCATTCAGTCACACATTGCATCTGATATAGCAGAAGATGATTTTTATCTTTTTTCAGATGCAGTATTTCGCTCAAGTATAGGGAACGAAATTGACCATGGCCTATTGTGAATAAGAATCTTGTTAAGATGACGGAAATGCAGGGGATCTAAATCAGAGGCCCGTCCTTTTCGAATGCTCGCACAGTGCCTAAGCTGCTGAGCCAACTATTTGTCATACGTCGACGTTTGAGAAAATTGCAGCACCCAAGGAAGAGTGTCCTGGGTCATTCAGAACTCCGAGGATGGGTGTAACTGTGTAATATTAAAACGCGAAGAAGATTGCAGGAAGTTGATTTAAAATTGGACCCAGCAGCGCTATCTCTTGTGCCTGTAAATTTACGATGGAGAACTGTCAGATAAAAGTTAACAAAAACGAAAGTACCATCAGCTGTATGCCAAGGAAAAATAATATAACGGGAGATTTTCTCAGTGTACATCAACGATGTACACTATGTGATCAAAAGTATCGGGACACCTGACTGAAAATGACTTAAAACTTCGTGCCGCCCTCCATCGGTAATGCTGGAATTCAATAAGGTGTTGGCCCACCCTTAGCCTTGAAGATAGCTTCCACTCTCGCAGGCATACGTTCGTTAAGGTGCTGGAAGGTTTCTTGGGGAATGGCAGACCATTCTTCACGGAGTACTGCACTGAAGAGAGGTATCGATGTCTGTCGATGAGGCTTGGCACGAAGTCGGCGTTCCAAAATATCCCAAAGGTGTTCTGAAAGATTCAGGTCAGGACTGTGTGCAGGCCAGTCCATTACAGGGATGTTATTGTCGTGTAACCACTCCGCCACAGGCCTTGCATTATGAACAGGTGCTCGATCGTATTGAAAGATGCAGTCACTATCCCCGAATTGCTCTTAAACAGTGGGAAGCAAGAAGGTGTTTAAAACATCAGTGTAGGCCTGTGCTGTGATAGTGCCACGCAAAACAACAAGGAGTGCAAGCCCACTCCATGAAAAACACGACCACACCATAACACCACCACCTCCGAATTTTACTGTTGGCACTAACCGGGCATTCGCCATACCCACATCCTCACATCGGATCGCCACATTGTGTACCGTGATTCGTCACTCCACACAACGTTTTTCCACTGTTCAATCGTCCAATGTTTACGCTTCTTACACCAAGCGTGGCGTCGTTTGTCATTTACCGGTGTCATTTGTGGCTTATGAGCAGTCTCTCGACAGTGAAATCAAAGTTTTCTCACCTCTCGCCTAAATGTCGTAGTGCTTGCAGTGGATCCTGATGCAGTTTGGAATTCCTGTGTGATGGTCTGGGTAGATGTCTGCCAACTACACTCTACGACCCTGTTCAGCTGTCGGTGGTCTCTGTCAGTCAACAGACGAGGTCGACCTGTACGCTTTTGTGCTGTACGTGTTCTTTCACGTTTCCACTTCACTATCGCATCGGAAATAGTGGACCTAGGGATGTTCAGAAGTTTGGAAATCTCATGTACCGATGTATGACACAAGTCACACCCAATCACCTGACCGCGTTCGAAGTCCGTGACTTCCGCGGAGCACCCCATTCTGCTCTCTCAGGATGTCTAATGACTACTGAAGTCGCTGGTATGGAGTACCTGGCAGTAAGTGGGAGCACAATGCACCTAATACGAAAAAGTACGTTTTTGGGGGTGTCCGGATCCTGTTGATCACATAGTGTATCATGTAGCACTATTGTTTGCTGATGATGATGCCTGCAGGGCTGTTTCGGTGTAGGATGATCATAGACAAATTCTGAACGACTTGGGCAGTATTTCCCCTAGTGAATGCTTCCTCTCTTTTCATTTCGATAAAGCGAATATAATGCTCACAACAAAGTGAAAGAACCCGACAGTAATAGATTAGTAAATTCTTTTGTAGGATAAGGGAAAGAAAGATTTAGATTTGTTAGAGATCTGTGAAAATACAACGCATCTTCAATGTAAAGCAAATGCTGACTGCTAGTGTGACCAGTTCTAGAATATTGGTCTTATTTTCGGAATCTTTATGAAGTCGGTATGACAGCAGTAATTGTATGAATTCAGAAATGCAGTGCTAGGATCATATCCAGAACTGAACGATTGGAAGAATGAACCGACGGTTATTTTCAGGCTTGGTGACTGTTGAAAATCAGTGTCACTTATCTGTGTAACTTTGAGGTGTAGTGCAGCATTCAGTAAGTTATTTGACGTGTCATCATAAATTGAAATTTTCTTTTTGACTTTCCATCGTAGCAACCTCCGCTTTAACACACCAAACAGAAACGCGATACCCAATCTTACACAGTGGCGGGGAAGAAAAAAATCGCATCACCAAGAAACACTTAATGTAGAGTTATGAAATTTTGGGAATACACTGGTTTAGGCAATATATTTAAGTGATCAGGGTTGTAAGCTCACCTGCTTATGTAAACGAGAGATAAGTCATCGAAAATTTGGAATGCTGGTATGTTAATAAGTGGTATAACTGCCGAAATGTTGAATGCAAGCATATAAACGTGCATGAATTACGTCGTACAGGTGCCGGATGTCAGTTTGTGGGATGGAGTTCCATGCCTGTTGCACTTGGCAGGTCAATATATGGACAGTTAATGCTGTTTTTGGATGGTGCTGGAGTTGCATGACAACACACTGTAGAGCGTGTTGGATTAGAAAAGCGGTATGTGGGCGAGCGTTGGAAAACACCTCCAGGAATGCTGTTCATGAATGGACATGTTCGAAGAAACAGACACTATATACATTAGACGAGGACCGCCAACAATTTTTTGGGTGCGGGTGCATACGAGGCTCGAATTCGTACGGGGATTGGCGAATGCCGCCAGTATTGAGGATAATGGGCAAGGGCCACTAGATTTGTTGTGTGTTAATAAATTGAAAATGTGTCTGATGGGAGGCGTGCTAAGGAAGCCCGTGCAGCTACAATGACCACTCTGCCCAGATGGCTTAATGGTCAGTTCATCTGAGTAGTGAGCAGGAGACACGGCTTCGAATCCCGGTCCTGCAAACATTTTCAGCTTTCCCCATTGATTTAAATCAGTGCCCACTCGCAGCAGTCTGCAATTTCTTTGTGTCATAATCCATACTGACTGCTGGATCATAGTGGTGCTGCAGACGCAGTACGATGCGCCACAGCCATGCGCTTAACACGACGTTCTTCTTTCTCGATTGTCCGGTCTTCCTGCTACCGTACCTACCCATAACCATCACTGCCAGCAATCATATACAGTGGATACTTCCCTGCCAAGACTGTCTGCAGCTTCTCGTAGTACTATTGCTCGATCTCGTTGAAACTGAGCGAGCTCTTCATAATGGCGTCGTCGTTGTCTTAAAGACATTCTTAACTAGCATTAACTCACTAAGTCCAGTCTCAAAGGTAACAAAGGCTCATGATTGTTACAGCGCGAATTTAAAGCCAACCTGATTTACATCCTCATAGTGGCATCACTGGCGCCAAATTTCAATACACGTTATCTTTCGGATGTAAAAACATGTCTATCGACTTTTGTCTATCTCATGCAACCTACTCCTTGGTGTTTTTTTCCGGTCGGTCGCTTCATCGCACATGTTTCTAGAGGAAATTCACGTTAATAATAATAATAATAATAATAATAATAATAATAATAATAATAATAACAGCAATTCTATGCTTGCCAAAGACAGTGCAGCAACATTTGCCGTAGAAGGTGGCCGCATCGCGGAGTGTGGAGGGGAGGGGGGGGGCGAGGGAGGGGGCAAATAATTGTGCATTAAGTGCTCAGAATTGTACAAGTAGCCAATAACACTCCGCGGAAAGTGGAATAATCACCTCGCTTCGATCATACAAATTCCTTTAACGCGCAGATGAAATGTGGAGTGGTTTAAGAGAGTTACAGAGAGAGAGAGACCTCTTACGTGTGCGGGCAAACGTGGTTTTATCATTTAAAGGGAACTGTTCGGACATAGTCACTACGGCAACCTGTTGGTGAGCCGATATTTATTTCTGACAGTGTGTCGTGTTCTTTGAACACATATAGCTAGAAAAGAGCAGTTTGTCACTGGACTCGGGTGTCTGGATCACCAAATTACTATTATCTCTAGCCAACAACTATGTGCTAACCATTTTTGAACTGTATGTTCGCTTTCTCATCCTCTGCAGCTGGAAATATGGTAAATTAATTAAAATTTCAACTGTAATGTCAAAGAGGTCGAATAGTGTATGTGACACACTGTATTACACATACTTTGCCAGCTGTCAAGCGGTATCACCTGTGAGACATGGGCTGGCTGGTCTAGGTCGACGCACCTCTTTCATTGCAGTCACTTCTGTAGCGCCAGTACGCTTTTAAATAGAACTACCACTATGCAAGAGGTTCCCTTTCACGCAAATCAGTTTCCCTTGTCGGAAATAGCTTGGACAGCCAAGCAGAATACATGCGTCTGTGATACCTGGTACTAATTGGTTAAGCCACTAACGACAGGGTGGAAGGAAGGGGAGGGGGGTCGCATCTGACAACTCGTGTTTATGCGCCGCGACGTTCGCAAAGGTCAGCTCAATAATGGACTCTCTTAATACAGGAGTTGAGCTACGAAGCTGTAAACGGCACGCTGAGCGTAACTCCAGCGACAAGGCACTAAAGCATTTCCCACACCCACTGCAGTAGTGGAAATCAGTATAAAGGCATGGGTATTTGAAAGCAGAAGTTGTGCACGTTGTATATGCAACAGTATGAAATCCCGTATATCGACAAATGCAGTCGGATGGTATCGCATTTGATATCACTAGTACAGTATACAACAAGACATCAACGAGGAGGAACTGGATGTAAAGGCAGTGTGTGCGTACATGTCTTTACTGTAGACAGGAAACAGACACCATTAGTGAGAGCACGTGTTCTGTACATAAGCCACGAATGCGACGATGCCAGTTATCGTGTGATAAAAAAAAAAGTCCGGTGGTTACTAGGAAATGGGAGTCTATAATCGTCAAATCGCCAAAACCGTTAAAGTACAGTGACTGATAATTTCGTTCGGCTGGGCGAACGATATAGATAGAACGGAAAATATATGCAAAGTAGAAAATCACGCGAGGCATCTAAGCGGTTACTTTTGCGCAAAGCCAGGACCAGAATCTGTTATTCTTCTCAACCTGTTGCTGATTTACAGTTGCCAATAAGAGCCAGGCGTGTACGACAAATTTGATCAAATGATAAACATCTTGGATTCGAAGCACGACTGCAGAAACCAGCTCTAACACTCAAAAATAAACAGGGTATATTGGAGTTCACTGAAAATCATACGTCATGGGCTTCAGAATGGGAAAAAGTGATCTTCAGTGATGGGAAGAAATTAAATTTAGATGAGCTGGATGGATTTCAGTATTATTGGCATGATCTGTGAACTGATAAGAATGAGCAGAAACTATCGTGTTGGAGGTGTTATGATTTGGGCAGCCTAATGCGCTAAAAGTAAATCACACGTTCCTTGGATAAACACTACAACGGACTGTAACATCTACACTGAGATGATAGAGACAGAACTGATTAGAATGTATGAGGACATAGAGTACGAAATCTAAATTTTCAGCAAGATAATGCATCTGTGCATGTTTATGATACAAATGAGTAGTAGTTCGAAGGTAAAGATATCGATATCTTACCCTGGCCTGCACGTAGCTCGGATATGATCCCCGTAGACCCCCCTGCGGGTCCAGGGGTTAGAATAGGCCCGAGGTATACCTGGCTGTCGTAAGAGGCGAGTAAAGGAGTGTCTCACGTTTCGGCCATTATGTGATGGTCCCCTGTAGCGTTTGACCTCCATTTTTCTAAATTATCCCGAAGAGCGAGCCAATAAAGGGAAGGTAACCTTACATGGTACATCGTGTCCATTATGCACTGAGACCTCTTGCATCCTTCGTCGACGTGCACTTCCGCTCATTCTCTAGCTGTTGGGCGAGGTCACCCTCCCAGATGCGTTTTCCTCCATCCGCTGTGCAGTATCGTTTTCTTTGCTGACGATGATAATGGACTTGTTTGCTTGTTCACATCTCATCCAGCACGGCAGTAAGTCCATTGTGGCGGGGCCGCCATGTACCCTGTTCGTTGTAGGCCCCTGACTAGACAGGGGTAGGTCTGCTGATGCCTGCGCCATTAACTCCCCACATACGCCAAGGAGTAGATGCCCATCAACCTGGGGCATTGGGACTCCTGGCAATGGACTTCCAGCCTGTTGGCCTTTGCTGCATCTGGATGACGCCTGTGGGTAGGGCTCCTGGTCGGAGTGGGTGGTATCAGGGCAGATGACATGCAATGAAGCATACTACGTCATCTCTTGCTGGTGGCCCAACGCCAGCAGTTTCTAAGCAGTCGAGGTCTAACTACAATGCGAAGAAGTATTACTGCATATCAGTCCCTTCCCCAGTACCTCGTATGTATGAGAGCTAATGGGGACTCCTTTGTCTCGATGAAGCCTCAGTTTTTTGTAGAGCATTTAGACGACAAGTTTGGGGAGGTAGAGGGCTTGTCCAAAATGCGGTCAGGGTCAGTCTTGATAAAAACGGCGTCCTCTGCCCGGTTACAGGCATTAATCGCTTGTGACAAACTGGGGGATGTTTGTGTTTCCATCACACCCCATAGGAGCTTAAATATGGTCCAGGGTATTATATTGCACAGGCATTTTCTCTTGCAGTGTGATGACAAGCTGTGCGTCAGCTTCGAGCGACGAGGAGCTCATTTCGTCCAGCGCGTATATGGGGTCCAATGGATAATCAGATAGCTACCGGGGAATTCGTCTTGGCCTTCGAGGGTGACACATTACCTGAGAAGGTTAAGGTAATGGTATACCAGTGTGATGTCAAGCCATATATCCCTCCCCCGATGTGGTGTTTTAAGTGCTCGAAATTCGGGCATATGTCTTCGTACTGTACTTCCAGCGTCATATGTCGCGACTGTGGATGTCCATCACATCCCAGTACTTCATATGCCCCACCTCCCATCTCTGTCAACTGCGGAGAGCACCATTCCTTTCGCTAACCAGACTGCAGGATTCTCCAGAAGGAACAGAAAATCATGGAATACAAGAATCTGGACTGACTGACGTACACTGAGGCTAAGAGGAAATTTGACCGCCTGCATCGTGCACCTATGACATCTTCTTACGCTGCTGCTACTAGAACAGTTCTAGCCCAATCCGTTGAGTCAATTCCAGTCGGCTCTCAGAGCCATAAGACTACACCTGCCCCCTTGGTGGTGGTGGGAACTTCCCTCCGTGTTGCTCCCGCACCACCTACCTCGAGATCACTGCCCTTCCAACCATCAGGGACATCAGTCCCCACTTCTAAGCTAGAGAAGTGTTAGTCTTCTTCGGCTCTCCTCGCTAGGAAGGGGGCCCTTGGGTTCATCCCTTCCCAGGTTTCTATTAGTGGGAAAGATGACACCCATTAGTGGTTGAAGTGCCCAAAAAGCAGCTGATCATAGGGCTTCACAATCCTCCTCAGGCTGAATCAAAGAAGCCCTCCCAGCTAGACAAACCCAAGGAGCAGCAAGAGAAACCCAAAAATAACACCCCGTAGAACAAGGAAATTGAGGTGGCATCCACACCACTACTACTTACAAGCTCTGCGTCTGAGGATAAGGTGGAGATTCAGGCATCCACTGAGGACCCAGATCTCGCCAGACCCTCAGACACCATAGGTATAGACTGCTCAGGAACTAAGTCTGTGGCAGCAGGTGACCCTGAGGCGTAAACTGCCTCACTGAGCGTTTCATGCCTTCCCTGCAATTACAAGAACTGTAGCGAATATAATAGTGTCCGGTGGGGTTTACGTCTATGTCCTGAACTCGGTATGTAGTGAACCTCTGCCTATTCAGCCTTCTTGAAGCTGTGGCTTTCAGGATAAGGACGATGCAGGAAAAAACTGTTTGCAACGTATATCTTCCTCCAGATGGTGTGGTACCCTTGAACGTCTTGGCTGCACTGATTCATCAACTCCTTAAATCTTACTTTCTTTTGGGAGATTTTAATGTTCATAACCTCTTGTGCTGTGGCACCATGCTTACTGGCCGAGGTAGAGAGGTCGAAAATTTCCAGTCTCAGCTCGACCTCTGCCTCCTAAATACTGGGGCTCCCACAGATTTCACTGTGGTTCGTGGCACTTATTTGCCCATTGATTTATCACTTTGCAGCCAAGGACTTCTCTCATCTGTCCACTAGAGAGTCCAAGATGACTTGTAGGGTAGTGACCACTTTCCCCTCTACCTGTCACTGCCCTGGTGTCATGCTCATCGCTTACCCAGATGAGCTCTGAGCATAGCAGACTGGGAAGCTATCACCTCTGCTGTCACCGTTGAATATCACCCACATGGTATCATCGATGTGGTGGTTTAGCGGGTCACTACAATGATGGGTTCTGAGGCGGAAAACGCCATCTCTTGTTCTTTAGGGTGCCCTTGGCGAAAGACAGTACCTTGGTGGTCGCCGAAAATTGCTGAGGCCATTAAAGAGGGTAGACGGGCTCTACAGCGTCATAAGCGGCACACATCTCGCGATCACCTAATAGCATTTAAACGACTCCGTGCCCGCGTTCACCAGCTTTATAAGAAGTCGGAAACAAGAGTGTTGGGAGAGGTACGTTTCGACAATTGGGTGCCATACGTCACCTTCCCAAGTCTGGACGAAGATCAGACGTGTTTTTGGGGTACCAGAAACCAACAGGTGTCCCTGGCGTGCCGGCTGCGGTGGCCGAGCGGTTCTAGGCGCTTCAGTCCGGAACCGCGCGACTGCTAAGGTCACAGGTTCGAATCCTGCCTGGGGCATGGATGTGTGTGATGTCCTTAGGTTAGTTAGGTTTAAGTAGTTCTAAGTTCTAGAGGACCGATGACCTCAGATGTTACGTCCCGTAGTGCTCAGAGCCATTTGAACAATTTTTATTTGTCCCTGGCGTTACCATCGATGGCGTGTTATCTACCGACTCGCTATGCTAGAGCCTCAGCGTCGGAGAATCACCCCCGCAGCCTTTCACACTCTCAAAAAGCGGACAGAAGGGAAAGTCCTCTCGTTCACCACACGCTACAGTGGACCATGTAACTCCTCATTTACAGAGTGGGATCTCCTCAGCGCCCTTCCACATTGTCCTGACACAGCTCCTGGGCCGGATTGGATCCACAGTCAGATGATTAAACATCTTTCGTCCGACTACAAGCGACATCTCCTCGTCATCTCAACTGGATCTGTCTGCTGCGATGGCGTCTTTCCATCTCAGTGGCGGGAGAGCAAAATCATTCCAGTGCTCAAACCCGGTAAAAACCCGCTTGATGTGGATAGCCAAAGCCCATCATCCTCACCAACGTTCTCTGTAATCTGCTAGAACATATGGTGTGTCGGCAGTTGGGTTGAGTCCTGGAGTCACGTGACCTCCTGGCTCTGTACCAGGGTGGTTTCCGCCAGGGTCGCTCTACCACTGATAATCTTGTGTCCCTCGAGTCTGCCATCCGTACAGCTTTTTCCAGACACCAACACCTTGTTGCCGTCTTTTTTGATTTACGCAAAGCTTACGACACGACCTGGCGACATCATATCCTTGCCTCATTGTATGAGTGGGATCTCCAGGGCCCGTTCCCGATTTTTATCCAAAATTGCCTGTCACTCCGTACTTAACGTGTCCAGGTTGGTGCTTCCCATAGTTTTCTCCACATCCAGGAGAATGGGTCACGCAGGGATCTGTATTGAGTGTATGTCTAGTTTTAGTGGCCATTGACGACCTAGCAGCAGCTGTAGGGCCATCGGTCTCACCTTCTCTGTATGCAGACGACTTTTGCATTTCGTACAGCTCCTCCAGTTCTGGTGTTGCTGAGCGGCGCCTGCAGAGAGTCATCCGCAAGGTGCAGTCATGGGCTCTAGCCCACAGCTTACGGTTTTCAGCCACAGAGTCGTGTGTCATGCACTTCTGTGCGCGTCGTACCGTTCATCTGGAACCAGAACTTCAGCTTAATGACGATCCTCTCACACACCGATTCTTAGGACTGGTTTTCGACGCCCGATTGACCTGGTTTCCTCACCTCTGTCAGGTTAAGCGGAAGTGCTGGCGGCACCTCAATGCCCTCTGCTGCCTGAGCAACACCAACTGGGATGCAGATCGCTCTACGCTGCTACAGTTGTACGGATCCCTTGTTCAATCCCACCTTGTCTATGGGAGTGTGATTTATGGTTCGGTGGCACCCTCAGCCTTGCGTTTAGTCGACCCAGTGCACCACTGTGTCGTTTGACTAGCGATGGCAGCTTTTAGGACGAGTCCGGTGGCCAGCATCCTGGTGGAGGCCGGTGTCCCTCCATTGAAGGTTAGCGTGCACAACCGCTCGCCAGTTACGTTGCACATTCGAATTACCGCCTCGTTTTCCCAACCATTGCAGTTAATCTCCCGTATCGGCGGCCCAAGTCACGATTGGGGTTCGCGTCCGATCGCGTCTCTCTGAATTGGAGTCCTTCCCTTTACCACCTCTGCTAGAGGTCCATTCATGTATACCTCAACGGTGTAAATCTCGGCCGAAGCTTGGCCTGGACCTTTCAGACGGCGTTAAGGACTCAGTTACTCCGACGGCTCTCCGCTGCCATTTCCTCTCGATTCTTAATGCGTTCCGGGGCTCCGAAGTGGTTTACACCGACGGCTCGATGGTTGATGGTCACGTTGGCTTTGCCTACGTTCACAGAGGCCGTACTGAACAGCATTCCTTGCTCGATGGCCCCAGTGCATTCGCTGCAGAGCTGGTGGCTATATCTCGTGTTGTTGAGCTCATCTATTCATGTCCTGGGGAGGCGTTTCTTCTGTGTACTGACACTCTGAGCAGCCTACAAGCTGTCAACCAGTGCTACCCTTGTCATCCTTTGGTAGCGACCATCCAGGAGTCCATCTATGCCGTCAAACGCACCAGCCGTTCAGTGGTGTTTGTCTGGACACTAGGCCACTTCGAAATCCCAGGCAACGAACTTGCCGACTGACTGGCCAAACAGGATGCACGGAAACCGCTTATGGAGATCGGCATTCCGATAACTGGCCTGCGTTCGTTATTACGCCGCATGTTTTTTCACCTTTAGGAGACGGTATGGCATAGTCTCAGTTCGCACAATAAACTGTGTGCCAATAAGGAAACTACGAATGTGTGGAAGTCTTCCATGCGGGCCTCTCACAGGGACTCTGTGGTTCTGTGCCGGCTCCGCATTGGACACGCTTCAGCGACCCACGGCTACCTCCTGCGCCTTGAAGACGCACCTCAGTGTCGGTGTGGCTCCCGGTTGACAGTGGCCCATATTCTTTTGCACTGTCCTAGTTTGGCTGCCCTGAGACATTATCATCGGTTACCAGACTCATTAAATTTAGCAGACAACGCCTCATCGACTGAATTGGTTTTACGTTTTATGCGTGAAGGTGGATTTTATCGCTCTATTTAAGTTTTAGCGCATGTCCTTTGTCCCTCAGTATCCTCCACCGTATTACTTTTAGGGTGGAGGTTTTAATGTGTTGCAGAGTGGCTGGCTTATCCTTTTATTTTCGTGGTCAGCCAGCCACGGTAATCTGCTCCCTGTTTTGCTCTCTTCTACGTGTTTCTTGCGTCTCTGTTTTTCTTATTCTATTTTGTTCTTTGTTGTGTTCGTTGCTCTTCTGTCGTTCTTGTGGTTTTTCCTTCCTCTCGGTATTTAGCTGTATGTCTAGTTTGTTTTATTCTTTCCCTTGGAGAACTGTTACAATAGGAACAAGGGACCAATGACCAAGCAGTTTAGTCTCTTTTCCCCTCTTCAACCAACCAGCCAACCAACCAACCAACAAACCCACCCACACACTCAACCACCCGGATATGACACCGTAGAAAACCTTTGGGGAATACTTGCAAGGCGTGTTTATCGCAGTGGAAGGCAATTTAAGGCCGCATGGGAACTGAAAAGAGTGGTACGAGAACAGTTGGCGGAAATTTTACTGCAAGAAATACAAACTATAACAAAATAAAGGACGAAGAGAATTTTTGAGGTAATTAAGAAGAACGGAGGTTGGAAAAAATACTGGTAATTCAGAAACACAACAGGACATTGAGTACCTTTATACGAATTTCCATCTAGGAAACGCAAACGCCTTACATTGTTCTTGTGTTAAGAAATAAACTATATATTTCCCTTATGATTGACTGTGTTATACGTACTTTCACAATAAGTTCGATACATGTATGCTTCAGACGTTGTAATACTATGTTAGTAGGGATCCTGCCTTTATACTGATTTCAACTGCTGTAGTTAATCCCACCACAATCTGAGTAACCACTGATGTCAGATTCGTTGTGGTATGAAAGTTCTAGAACTTCCTCGCGTATTCTGGTGGCGCAATTAAGCCTTACGGAGCGAGGCGGCGTAGGGGCTAATGAAATGGATCTGTATTCGGAAGGCGTTGGCTGCGTGTCTTCGTCAGACAATCCAGATTTGATAAATATATCAGACTAATGACAGTCTGCGCCGCACTTACACTTGAAACCGGATTTCTTGTTTTTGTTGGGAAGCCGCATAATTCATTACGCTTGCTGAGCGCGCTTCCAGGCGTGACCAAACTTTCCGTGTCACTAATGTTCCGTTGTCCCAAGGATATGTGAGAGTATTACAAAAGTGTGGGTAGTGCGGCTGAAGCGTATCTTACAGTTAGTGCTAATTTTTCACTCTTTTTGGTAAATTCTTAAGGTAAACTAAGCCTTTACAAGGTTCTCGAACTCTAAAAGCTGTGAACGAAAAAAGAAGAAATTTCCAGTGATCCCCAAGAAGCCAGATCCCCCCATGCTGCTGGACTAAGGAAATCAATGATTGTTGGCAGTGTTCTATCCCCACTGACGACAGACGGTGATCCTGCGGCGTGACCTGTTGTCCTGGCGCCTGCCGGAGTAACCGTGCGGTTCTAGGCGCTACAGTCTGGAACTGCGAGGCCGCTACGATCGCAGGTTCGAATCCTGCCTCGGGCATGGATGTGTGTGATGTCCTTAGGTTGGTTAGGTTTAAGTAGTTAAAAGTTCTAGGGGACTGATGACCTCAGAAGTTGAGTCGCATCGTGCTCAGAGCCATTTTGTTATCCTGGCCTTTTCACGCTCAACCAGGAGGCCCTTAACTTTGTAATTCTGTGTAACTGCAATGGATATCACTGTCAACTTCCAGAACTATAATAACGCTGACTGCAATGGATAAAATTAAAATATAGCAACTAGTTATTCTGTTCTGCGATCCTCTCCAAGAAACATATTTCACAGATTACCATTCTCAAAGCCTTAGGGGGTTACCGTACAATCTGTCGGAACCATACTGGTTCTGAGAAAGTATCTGGAAGGGTCTTTACACTGGTTCGTACAGGTGATGTCTGTGAGCGGACTCCCCTCCTTCCATATTGGAAGCAATAGCAGTGAGAGTGCGAGCGACCATAGTGATCACCATTTGTAATGTTTATTTACCCCCAGTCAATCCACTTACATACTGCACCGTTGGCTAATCACTCTACTCCAACAACCCCCCCGTTTCCTTCTACTTGGTGATTTCAACGTGCACAACCGCACCGTCTGTGGCATATTATTGTACATCGTCTAGTAGAGGCATTTTAACAGACCAGATTCTTTCAGATCCTGATTTGTACCTGCTCACTGACAGATATTCTTACCCACTTCAATTCCATCAGTGCCACATTTTCGACTATCTACCTTACGATCACCTCTCCCAATCCCATTACTTTGCTGCAGTGGTCGCTACACAACGATCTTTGTGACAATTCCGATGATCCCGTCACTTCCTTGTCTCTGCCCGATCGATCAGTTACGACGTTGGGCTCTTCGTAGAACCAACTAGCAATTTCGTCTGATCTTTTTGAGATTACATCGACGAGGTTGTGACAGTTGTCTCCTACGCGATCACCCACGCTGCTGAAGCTGCTATCCCCCTTATACTCCAACCGGCGCCAGGATGGATTAAAGACATTGAAATAGCTACTCAGGATGGTCCAAGGACCGTGCAACGTCGCAGGTGACATCCGTCACAGACCACCATCCCAATTTTACAGTAGCTCTACGCTAAGTATCGCTATCTAAATTAATGCAGTAAGAGGGAATGGTAGGAGTGCTATATCTCCTTTGGAATATATGCCTCTTCACCGCAGTGTGAGGCGGATTCCATGCTCTACTAGAGCGCCAAACATCAAAAACTGTTAGCGGGCTCCTCCTTCGTGCTGGTAAATTTATTAATGCGTTGGGTTTTGCTAAACATCCCGTGAGTCACTCTGTGACGGTGCTGACGTCATCGTCCTACCCGATCACATTTGAGATGGCTAAAAGACATGCCAAATTATATAATATTTCACTGGCAGTTGACTGTTGAAGGTTCTTGACTAGTCACACAATACGACCACAGGCTCTAACTCTATTAATAATCGGATGATGCAACATCTGAATGTTACACACAGACTACTTCTGCCCAATGTCTTCAATCGTATTTAGCGTCCCAGTCCTTTAATCAGTCAAACACCCAATGTTCATCGACAGCTACTGATTAGCCTCACTGTGTTCTGGGAACTGCTTCAGAGGATGACAGCCTGATAACGTTGGGTTCCCAGATCCCAGGGCCTTTTGTCCTCCTATCCGCATGGTTTCTGAGAAGGAAGATCCACAATCGACCTCTGATTAGATTGGTAACAGCAATCCGGCAGGCTTTTCCTAAACACCAGTATCTCATTGACATCTTTTTGGACCTACATAAAGCATACAACACCACTTGGCGCCATCACTTTTTACTTACACTCCATGGACGGGGCTTTCGATTCTCCCTATCCATTTTTTTTCCACTAGTCGGTTCCTGTTAGAGTTAGTACATCACTTAAGTCCCCATGGTCCCAAGAGAATTGTGTTCAACAGTGCTCCATGCTGAATGTTACTCTTCACTATCGATGGGATAGTAACCCCTGCCAGACCAGTAGCCATCTCCACACTGCATGTCAACGACTTTTGCATTCGGTATAGCTCCCAGTTTGTACCCTCGACTGAACGCCAACTCCAGGAAGCCATCCGAAGGGCCTACAATTGGAACCTTTTCCATAGATTGCTGTTGCCTCTTGCAGAAAAGCTGGTCATGCATTTCTATCGTTGTACCACTCTCCATCTATGCCCAGAACTCTGCCTCTTTACCCAGTGCTTAAAAGTTGTTGCAAAGTCCTGATGTATAGGATTCCTCTTTGATGAAATGCTGACATGGCTGCTGAGTATTAACTAAATACTAGATGAGTGTGAGAGCTTAACACTTTCTTCTTCTGTGTCGACACCTCTTGGAGTTAACCGCACTACTATACTTCATACTTACCGTTCCTTGGTCTGGTCCCGACTCGACTGTATTTGCCATGTTACGATTCAACGGCATCTTCAGCTTTAAAATTATTGGATCGAATCCATCATCGTGGAGTAATATTGGCCATTGGGGCCTTCTCGGCTAGACTCATAGACAGTCTCCTTACCGAAATCGGGATCTCACCTCTTCAGTTGCGGCGGGGTCAACTCTTTCTCACTTACACAATCACCATTTTAACAATTTCCTAATCATCCAACTTACCGAATTCTTTTTTCATACAAAGAGCATTGACCCCTGATACCCCCTCTTCTGTGGGATAACCAGTTCGAACACACCTCGAGACACTCTGCCAGGACGCCACCTAACCCCCTTAGAATGTGATCCCCCGAGGAATCCCGCACCCCCTCACCTCCTCTGGTTTGTACCCAGACCACGAAAAAGGATCGATCTATTCCAAAGATCCCAAGTTAGTCACCCTCATGACTTTCGCCTCTGTTTCTCTGTTTTCCAGTAGTATCTGGGTGCTACAATTATTTACACTGATGCCTCTAAAACCAAGTGTAGGATGGTATATGCCTTTACGTATCCCGCCGGTCGGGGACATCATTCACTACTAGCAACATGTATATAGCAATTAATAGGGCCTTACGATTCATTAAACAGACCTCCCTCGACTAAGTTTTAACTTTTAGTGCCTCAGTGAGCTGTATCCATAATTATTGATGTTACTTCTATCAGCCTGTGATATCGGTTAGGCCGGCCGGAGTGGCCGTGCGGTTCTAGGCGCTACAGTCTAGAGCCGAGCGACCGCTACGGTCGCACGTTCGAATCCTGCCTGGGGCATGGATGTGTGTGATTTCCTTAGGTTAGTTAGGTTTAATTAGTTCTAAGTTCTAGGCGACTGATGACCTCAGAAGTTAAGTCGCATAGTGCTCAGAGCCATTTGAACCATTTGATATCGGTTATTTGCACTGGTCTCTCTCTGACTTACGTCATAATGCCCACTCAGTGGCTTTTCCCTGCGTCCCACGTCACCAAGGTATCCTGGGGCATGAATTGGCTGATCGTTTGATCAAATAAGCGATTACTCGCCCAACATTTGGTTTGACGATCCCAGGTTTGTATTTGAGGGTACAAAGACGACCTCGCGTGGTTCAGCGATGTTATAACGTCTCCTAGGCCACTGCCCCCTCTAACTCCACTCTATCTAGGAGACTAATCCTGTATGGCGCTCTTCCTTCCATCCTTCTAGAAAGAATCCACCGTCCTATGTCTCCTAAACATCGGTCGCTACCAGAGAAGCCCTAGTTTTATCTTCTTTAATTAGCCAGCTTCACATTAAGGTTGTGGAGCGTTACAGACGGTAGGTCAGCAGGTCAGATTCTTATCGAATGCCTTCTCCTTCTATCTCATCACGCTAAGCATGGTCTTCCAGATTATTTTCCTCTAAGTCTGGCTGACTTTTCACCGTCGATAGAAATGGTTCTTCGCTTTTCTTCAAGACAGTGGTTTTTCTTCTCATGTACAAAGGTTTAAACTACTTCCGGGGCGGCTGCAGTTGTTGGGGCGTCTCCAGCCACATGCTGGGTCTAGGGGATGCTAGACTCTCTCCTCCGCCACCTTCCTTGGTCATCCCTCTTTTACTCAGTTTTCGTTGGCCCTTTCTCTCCCGCATCATACTCTAAATTTTGGGATAGCACTCTAATGAAGGGGCCGGTGTGGCCGAGGGATTCTAGGCGCTTCAGTCTGGAACCGCGCAACCACTACGGTCGCAGGTTCGAATCCTGCCTGGGGCATGGATGTGTGTCACGTCCTTAGGTTAGTTAGGCTTAGGTAGTTCTAAGTTCTAGGGGACTGATGACCTCAGATGTTGAGTTCCATAGTGCTCAGAGCCCTTTGAACTCTAATGAAGGCAAGACCTTAAGGATTCCTTTTAGTAGACATTCACTAGTGATAAAAGATCTAGTGGACAGTTTTTCATGCTTCCTCGGTGATAGTGGGTGCTGTTCCCCTCTTTAACACTTTGTAACTATAACGGAATGCGAGTGTGACAGCTGTGGGAGAGATGGTCTACATTGCATGCAGAGCCTCGGAAGCATTCCCTTGCCACACTAACCTACTGATGTGATTATTCTTTTCCCCATACATTTTTATTATCGGTCCAGCTGATGTTAATTACGTTTTTAGCCTTCCTATTTCTGTTGTTACGAATCTCCCTGCTAGAAGTCCTTCTTTCCTCTATTAATTCTCTCAGTCCATAATCGGGCTGGTGGGGGATAAGATGCGGGTGAGTTTTCTCTCGCCACAGATGAGCCCTGGGGGAACCACGTCTCTTCTCTGACCTGTGTGTGTGTGTGTGTGTGTGTGTGTGTGTGTGTGTGTGTATGTATCTCAGGATTTGTATGGTGTTTTCCTTTAATTTATTTTATTTTTATGTTTTTGTTGATTTTTTTGTTAAGTCGTGTTACTAGGGATTCTTGGCAACCATTATTTTTTGCCATTTGAATAATTATATCCAACTTCTTAATGTTGTGTTTGTCAAGTAGTGCTGTGTTTAATCTGTGGATCATATATTTGAAGACATTCTTTTTGGGCAGGTGGGTGGTTAGATGATCGATGTAATAATGTGTCTGTTCTGGTCTTTTTCCTGTAAATGCTGAATGAGTTGTTTACTTTTCTTCGTGATGGGTATGTTTAGCAAATTTGGCCAGTTTGTTCTGACTCTAAGGTGATCTTAATGTTTTTGTGTAATGTGTTTATCTGTACATGTATTTGCTCTATTTTATTTTCTGGTTCATCTACCAAGCAGAGGATGTCATATATTTATCTGCACCAATACAGTATATTGTGTTTTCCTGGTATTATTTCCTGGAAAATTCTTTCTTCAGTTTTGTTCGTGAAGATATTTGCTAACTTCCCTGAAACTGGGGATCCCACTTGCAATCTTGCTTCCTGTAGGTGGAATTCTTTGTTAAATTCAAAGTAATGTTAATTAGTAATTAGGTGTAGGAGAGTGCTTATTACTGTTGTGTGTTCTTGTGCTACCTGATAGTAAGTATCTAGGTCTTGTTCTATTATCCACATTGTTTCTTTGACTGGTATTGCGGAGTACATGTTTTCTACATCAAATGAGACCAGCGTATTTGTAACTGGAATATATGTCTTTTATTTAGTTTATTAGTTCTTCTGTGTTTTTCTCTGTTCTGTCATTCTGTGTTTCGTACTATAGAGTGGGTATGTTTTGTACATGTCAGGCGAGGGCATATGTGGGTGACTATTTTGGAGTTAACAATGGGCCTTACACAAGTATTTACTTTATCAAGCTTTGCTTAGCTCTGGAGTTTTGGGGCATTAGGTTTCATATTTACCATACAAGCTTTTTATCTGTCATCCAGTGTGTGTTCAATTGCCTTACGTACATTTTTCATTTTTGTGTTAAACTTGCTTGTTGGCTCTGACTTTATTCTGTGAAATGAATTCTTGTGTCTCGTTATTGTATTCTTGTTTATACATAAAGACAGCTGTATTCCCTTCGTCTGCCTCAGCTTACATTGCCTCTGTGTAGTTTTTCTCTAAGAATTTTCAGTTTTATCTTCTGTGGTTATATCTCGTGTTTTATTGTATTTATGTCTTGTATGTATGACTCCTTTTGTTTCTTTGATTATTAATTCTCTCGTTAAGCCTATATTCATAGTGCTTGTGTCTTTCCTCTGTTCTAGAGGTTCTAGAGACGACATGTTCTCAGCTTCTACGATCAGATTATCTATGAATTCATTTATTGTTTTTTATATATACAGGGTGTTTCAAAAATGACCGGTATATTTGAAACGGCAATAAAAACTAAACGAGCAGCGATAGAAATACACGGTTTGTTGCAATATGCTTGGGACAACAGTACATTTTCAGGCAGACAAACTTTCGAAATTACAGTAGTTACAATTTTCAACAACAGATGGCGCTGCGGTCTGGGAAACTCTATAGTACGATATTTTCCACATATACACCATGCGTAGCAATAATATGGCGTAGTCTCTGAATGAAATTACCCGAAACCTTTGACAACGTGTCTGGCGGAATGGCTTCACATGCAGATGAGATGTGCTGCTTCAGCTGTTCAATTGTTTCTGGATTCTGGCGGTACACCTGGTCTTTCAAGTGTCCCCACAGAAAGAAGTCACAGGGGTTCATGTCTGGCGAATAGGGAGGCCAATCCACGCCGCCTCCTGTATGTTTCGGATAGCCCAAAGCAATCACACGATCATCGAAATATTCATTCACGAAATTAAAGACGTCGGCCGTGCGATGTGGCCGGGCACCATCTTGCATAAACCACGAGGTGTTCGCAGTGTCGTCTAAGGCAGTTTGTACCGCCACAAATTCACGAAGAATGTCCAGATGGCGTGATGCAGTAATCGTTTCGGATCTGAAAAATGGACCAATGATTCCTTTGGAAGAAATGGCGGCCCAGACCAGTACTTTTTGAGGATGCAGGGACGATGGGACTGCAACATGGGGCTTTTCGGTTCCCCATATGCGCCAGTTCTGTTTATTGACGAAGCCGTCCAGGTAAAAATAAGCTTCGTCAGTAAACCAAATGCTGCCCACATGCATATCGCCGTCATCAATCCTGTGCACTATATCGTTAGCGAATGTCTCTCGTGCAGCAATGGTAGCGGCGCTGAGGGGTTGCCACGTTTGAATTTTGTATGGATAGAGGTGTAAACTCTGGCGCATGAGACGATACGTGGACGTTGGCGTCATTTGGACCGCAGCTGCAACACGGCGAACGGAAACCCGAGGCCGCTGTTGGATCACCTGCTGCACTAGCTGCGCGTTGCCCTCTGTGGTTGCCGTACGCGGTCGCCCTACCTTTCCAGCACGATCATCCGTCACGTTCCCAGTCCGTTGAAATTTTTCAAACAGATCCTTTATTGTATCGCTTTTCGGTCCTTTGGTTACATTAAACCTCCGTTGAAAACTTCGTCTTGTTGCAACAATACTGTGTTCTAGGCGGTGGAATTCCAACACCAGAAAAATCCTCTGTTCTAAGGAATAAACCATGTTGTCTACAGCACACTTGCATGTTGTGAACAGCACACGCTTACAGCAGAAAGACGACGTACAGAATGGCGCACCCACAGACTGCATTGTCTTCTATATCTTTCACATCATTTGCAGCGCCATCTGTTGTTGAAAATTGTAACTACTGTAATTTCGAAAGTTTGTCCGCCTGAAAATGTACTGTTGTCCCAAGCATATTGCAACAAACGGTGTATTTCTATCGCTGCTCGTTTAGTTTTTATTGCCGTTTCAAATATACCGGTCATTTTTGAAACACCCTGTATATATATATATATATATATATATGTATATAATGTCTCTCTATCTGTGTGTGTGTGTGTGTGTGTTTGATAATTTGCTTCTACATATTTTTTTCTGAACTGTTTTCACTAATGTGACTTCAAACCACAGCATTTTGATTGAATCCATCCACATCGATCCATTCATATCATTTCAGCCACTCATTGATTACCTCATTTTCCATTGTTGCCATATCCAAACTTGTGGTCAGTCTGTTCGATTTCATCCTTGTATCTTGTCTGTGTTCCGCAAAGTCGTTCACTATTCCACACTTACATTTTCTCCTCTTTCACACTGTTGTGCATTCCTCCAATTAATACTTCAAGACGTAAGCCCCCTTATATCTCAAGATAGCTTAGTAGCTGTCGTTTCTTTTACTGAAAAATATTACAAAATATTCTGTCCTTTCCTTTGATCTTAAATACATTTTAGTTTCTTTCTTACAGAAGACTTCTAATAAATACTTTGTAACAGCCCTCAGTTCTTGTCCCATTAGTTAGGTTCGCTTCCAGTCTAACATTCTAAAAGAAATCCTCTCCTGAAATTGTCTGTCGCGTCTCACAAAAACACACACAGGACTCAAGTGTTACCTGAAGTTCTTTTTTGTACGAGTACTGGGGCGACTTGGTTAAACGCTGAGTGTTAAACAATTAAAACAGGGATGATAGGACTGACGCGCCATTTAAGAATTAATAGATAAAAAAGTCAATTTCATTTTCAATTTCCTCTTCTCACGATGACCAAATTGTACCTCAGCACAGGCTGCACTTTAAATGTTGTTTTACTTCTTTCTGGTTGAATGTTTACTTCGTATTTTCCATTGAAATTTATCTGTGTAAAAAATCGTTATTCCAGTTTCTTACCAAACTTTCTCGACATGATATAACTGCAACTTTCCAAAAAATACTCGTATCATTTATTTCTTTTGAAAATGGTTTTATTCGGCTAGTAATGCATAAGTTTTTGAAATAAGATTCCTCGATACGCAGTAAAGCAATACGTGGATGGTTACTTTAACACGCGATCGCGTGTTTCTGCTCCTAACGTTCTTTAGACCTGAGGATGTGCTCTGTTAATAATTACCTAGCCATAATGAGACCACATGTGGTTCTCACATTGGTGCAAGTCTTTCGATTCGCCACCACTTCTGCGACTTGCATGTCAGTATCGTAGTTTATTCCTTTGACCATCTTCTCGTTTTACCTTTCACGTCTGACAAGGCCCTATTACAGATATTCCCGACATATGAGTTTGGGACGATCACCGAGCATCAAACGAGGGATCTTGGTATCAGCATCTAGCGTCATGAACCACTAAACAACGGAGGCGCGCACGCACTAGTTGCTCAGCGGTCACTGTAAGAATGAAAACTGAACACTTTCTTGTGACGTTTTTATTTGTAATGGAAACAATAGCGTCACAGATTACTTCGAAGTCACAAAACATAAGAAGTCGAGGATACCACAGCGAAAAAGAATTTTAGGCGTTGATGATTTGGAAAAGTACTAACATACGTCATGTCTTAACATTTTACGTTCATGCTTGTGAATTCGTTACCTAATCAGCGATTTGAAGTTGCGTGGTATCTACAGACGAATAATGATACACTTGGAAAGAGCTTCGTTGTCAGGAATGAATGGTAATAGCCTGAGAACACAACAACAATCACCACGAGAATCGCAGAGTAAAAATTTCCTGTTCGTTCCCGACCTTCACATATCATGCGTCTAGTGAACGCTTCTAGCGACACTGTCAGATACACAGGGTGATTCACCTAAAACTTGCACTGCAAATATTGCCGAAATGAAAAGTGCTATTGAAGTGTGGTTTTCACAGAATGGATCGGTAGTTAGGGGCTCGTATTTTTAGCCAATCAACACATTGCATTGCAATTTTTTAAATTGAGCAATGCGTACTGACATTAACAAACTAAAAGTAGTGTAAATTATAATGTCAGCGATGTTTGTTGCAGGATTATAGTGCGAGTCGTTTACGAGATACCGTATTTTGAAAAGTTCCCACACCTACACTTCCGCCGGGCACGGTGGCCATGCGGTTCTAGACGCTTCAGTCCGGAACTGCGCGACTGCTACGGTCGCAGGTTCGAATCCTGCCTGGGGCATGGATGTGTGTGAACTCCTTAGGTTAGTTAGGTTTAAGTGGTTCTAAGTTCTAGGGGACTGATGACCTCAGAAGTTAAGTCCCATTGTGCTCAGAGCCATTTTGAACCTACACTTCCACAATAGGTGTGGTATCATACACTAAAGAATAACACAAGTGCGTACAATAGTTATGTGGATTCTGACCAGTAACGAGACACTGACCGTCACATGTCGTGTTCAAAATGACCACCGGAAGCAGCAATATACGCTTCCAGTCTGGTATGGAAAGACTGCTGTATACGTGCTAGCATTTCAGCGATGTCCGAGCAGGCTGCAGTAATACGTCGTTGCATATAAGCTGGTGAAGTTGATATGGACTTGTAGACAGCGTCTTTCAGCTTTCCATACAGAAAAAAACTGTACAGGCGTCAGATCATAGGAAAGGGCCAGCCAAGGTACAAGTCCCCTGCGTCCAATCCAAGGATTGCCATCATGTTGGTCCCACAGGTTCCTCCCAGTTTGCAGAGGAACGTCGCTTAGCATTTTTGGAACATGATTTGTTAGAAAGCTGCGACATTTGAGTCCGTTCAGTGTTCCGTTTGTGAAACGGGGGTCTGTGAGCTGATGTTTCACTATCCCACACCACACGTTTACACTGCATGGACGCTGACGTTCCAGCTGACAAAGCCAACGAGAATTGTCAACGTACCAACAGTGCATGTTTCGGCGGTTTACCTGGCGTTGATTGGTAAATGTGGCTTCATCGCTTAACAAAATACATTATACATTCGAAGTACCATGACATAATGCCTATGTACAGAAGTTAACACGATTCTCATAATCGTCTCCATGCATCACTTGATGGTGAAGAATGTGATAGGGATGGAGCCTAACTGGTGCCACTTCCTCGTGCAATTGCCCGGGAGCTAACGAGCGAGTCACCTACAACAGCAACAAGAACATTAATTTCCTCTCCTTCTGTCGTCGATTGTATCCTTCTGTTAGGTTGTCTAGATGTTACACCACCACTTTCACGTAATTGTTTGATGATATTCATAAATAGTTGCCGTGATGGCTGACGTCTATTGAGATATCTTGCCGTATACACTGTACAAGAACGAACTACATTCTTCCTACACTCTCCATACACCATCGGCCTTTTTTGCATTTTAAATCCCATCATCCACTCACGGCAATTGCTTGGACTGTCGCACACTGACTAGCAAGTCGCAATGCACTCGAGGAATACACAAGCACACTGTAGGCAAATTTTAACAACACCGTACGTAGCAATGGCACAAACAAGCGTCGGTGAGGAAACTTGGGCCAATGCGATATCACTCAACCATCTCGCACTAGACGCTTGCAACAAACACCACTGACATTATAATTTACCCTACTTTTGGTTTGTTAATGTAAATAGGCACTGTTCCACCTAAAAAGTGTATGTTTGCACAAAAACTACACTTTCTAAGTACTATTAGAATCTGTGTATTGGCTACAAATACGAGCCGCTGACTACCAGTCCATTCTTTGAAAACTGCACATCAATAGCACTTTCCAATTCCGCAATATTTGCGGTGCAAGTTTTAGAAGAATCACGCTGTCTATATCACTGGCCTTAAATGCTATTCATTACGATATTTACTACAAGTTCTCTGTTGTGTTTGTATTAACGTGGTCACTGTAGTTTTTAAGAATATCATTTTAATGTTTCTAAGTTGGCAGGCTTGAGATACCAGCAAACGAGGGAGTAACGGTATGAATATAAACCGATGGCCTTTGAGGAACTCGTCTGGTAGCTGGTTTCGTGTTCAGCTAGCATTTGTCATATGTAGATTTAGTCTTACAATATCTTCTGTTATAAACGATGTTAAGTTCAATTCGCAGTAACAATGCTTGCATTATGAAGCGTAAAATCAATAGAGGAATCATTTGTAAGCATATTTAAAATTAGTTATTCTCTGCTGCGTGCATGTAAGAAAATAACTGTTTTGAATTAAGTTCCTACTTACATCCAGGTTTAGTGATTATGTGCTGTGAAATGCTTCATTACTTGGATGAAGGGCTCGCGTTGTTAAAAAGAAACCTACGGATACCAATGACTGTATGCTGGCTTCTATTTCCATTGCACAAGAGGTGGGATTCCTTCTACACATAGGTCAGGGGGCCTGAAGATTGCGTAGTGGAGCCCCCAAACTAGTAGCAGAAATAAAATAAAATTGGGTATATAGACAGCCGAAGGTATTTTCAATTTGACATTTTATAAAGATTTATTTAGCTACAAATAATGAAATACACGTTTTTCTTACACGCGAAAAATTTCTCAAGCTAGACTCACTGAACTGATAAACAGAAAAAAACATTGAAAATTTCTCTAATAATTTAGTGTTTTGCGTGTACGTATACTTTCTCCACAACCCCCACTACGTGATCTTACCATACGTACATATGATTTTCCTTATTTGCTCTCCAGTCTGCTGCGATATATACAAATTATTTGATTTTGTAAATGTATACGTCGTGACATTCCCGGCGGGGTAAGGGATTTTCACCTGCCCCGAGATGACTGGGTGTTGTTGTGTCGTCTTTCTCATCATTATTCATCCCCATTACGTTCGTAGGAAGGCAACGGCGAACCACCTCCATTAGGACCTTGCCTAGTATGGCGGTGCGGGTCTCCCGCATCGTTCCCCTACTATCTTCAAGCAGCATGGGACATTATTTCCATACGTCGTGACGGTTGTCGCAGAGCACGTACAATGACTTCTGTGTGTTCTGCTAGAATTATATTTGTCGCACGTGTGTCACTCATCAGTTACTTATTCTGTCAGACAGTAATGCGTAATACTTGGGTGGATCACGTGGATATGTAAACGCTATATTGCATAACTAGTTCTGCGTTGAACCACCTCCTTTAAAAGTGACGAATTCACCGTAATCTTTGCCACGCGAGATTACATTTCCACTGAGTTGTATCCTTATTCCTCCATACATTACACCTACCTTATGTAAGGAAAATTACCAATTTTCCCTTTTGTTAGCATACTTTGGGTTCAGCATGTGAAATCGTAGGTGTACCGTATGTGACAAGGATATCTGACTTTGTCAGGTAACTGGCACATAGTACAGTGTCGAGTCACATTAGTGTGACCACCTGCCAAAAGCAGAATAACCACCTTTTGCAGTGCAGACCCCTGCGAGACGTTTAGGAAGAGTGTGTAGGAGGTTCAGGAAGGCACCGATACGGATATGGGAGCCATGCCGACTCCAGTGCCATGACCAACTGCGCTGGGATTCTCGGTTGAGAATCCATGGCACGAACAGCCCAGTCGAGGTAATCCCACAGATTCTCGATAGGGTTTAAGCCCGGGGAGTTCTATGTCCAGGCGGAGTGCGGTATACTCACCCTGGTGTTCATCTAACCCTTCACGTACACTGCGAACTCTGTGACATGTTGCATTGTCCTGCTAGTAGATGCCATAGTGCCGATAGAAAACGAACTGCATGCACGGGTGGATAAGACCCCAAGGATAGGTTCATATTCTGTTGAGCAATTGTGCCTTACAGAATGTCGAGATCACCCAGGGAATGCCACGAAAGCATTCCCCAGACCATAACGCTCCTTCTTCCGGCTTGGACCTTTCCGAAAATCTTTGAAGGGTTTTGCTTTCAGACGTTTCATCCTGTACACGCCAACGGCCACCTGAAATTGCCACCTGTCGCCACTCAGTGGACGTCCAGTGCAAATTCCAGCCTTCGTCACAGTGAACATCGGTCCATGAACCAGGCGCCTGTTGACGAGGCTCATATCGCATCAACGTTCGTAGAACGGTCGTTGAGGAGTTGCGGTTGGTAGCCCTTTGGTTTATCTCCGTGGTCAGCTGCTCAGCAGGTTCGTGTCTATTCGCACGTACGCATCCCTGCAGCCGTCGTTCACCCCTGCCATCTATAGTCGGTGATGGACTACAGTTGCCTCAGTGCGATTTTCGACACACACATTTCGTCTTGCACGGTATACTTCAGCCACGGCGGCAGGCGAAAAGTATACAGACTTAACCGTTTCGGAAATGCTTCTACCCTTGACCCGAAACCCAATGATCATGTCCATTCAGATGTCAGATAAGTTGCTCCGGTTTTGCGTTACGATGACTGCACAGTTTAGGGTGTCCCCCCCCCCCCCATAGGCTTAATGTACCCTCCACTAATAGTGCTGCCACCTGCCGTCTGTGAGCGGTTATTGTGCGTTGTCGTCGAATACAGCGGTGATCAAATTAAGATGAATTGGCGTTGTAGATGTTGGCCCTTAGTTATATTCCTTCCGCGAGTTAGTGAGGTTGGTAATTTACTTCAGCTGTTAGTGATACTGTACACTTGAGATTATACGTACTCCATGATTGCACATAGAAGTTCGTATATATTATATATAAGTAGTAGGGAACTGGCAGCGTCAGCGCAATTTTGATATTAAATTGATATGCAAATTAATTAAATTTATCAATTAATTATCTCATACATTCAGGGAAAATACGTCGAAATGCGGGAGAATTGAGGGAGTACTTGCATGTCTTCTGATTGGTGCAGATCAATTCTCGTACATGCGAACGAGTATACAACAGCAACAGAAATGCAGGAAAACGGCGAGATGGAAGCACCGGGAATCGGCGATACAATCTTTTATTTATCGTCGAGGCAACATTCTACTGTATGCCTACTGAGGTAATAGTGACACGCGCGAGTTGACTGCTGTCTTTGATGCTTTCCTGGAAAAACAAGAACCATTTGTCTCCAAACTTACTAGCATATCCGTTAAAGGATGACAGAGAGTGGATGGAGTGATAGGGTGAGATGCAGCTGTAACGAGGTAGGATTTAATGGTAGACTGATTATGCGTTCTAGAGAGAGAGAGGGATATGGTGCTGCTGGTCATTTCACCATTTTTTTCCGTTGCTCTGTCGGGATGCATCAGTTGTGTGACATGACTTGCGTTCGACTCGCATACAACTACCTGTTCTGTCTACGTGCGATAGTTAACAGCAAACATCTCGGTCATCAGAGGACTTCCGTCCTGTTTCGACACATTCCTCTAGACGAACGAAGATTTATGCGATGTACTCCATTCCCCTGCCGCATCTTAGGCATAAAATCGAGTCTTCAGTTTCATAACTACGGTGATTCTAAGTTAGCGACAGGTGTTTGTGAGGTACTACAATCTCCGTGTATACATCTGCTTAACAGATGTCCTGTTTACGGAGTTAGTGGCGGAATGACGTGTAATTTCACATGTCAAACACCGCTGCTATGCGTTTGTCCCTTTCTTTGTAAGAGGCATGCCCCGTTACTAATTATCATTTTATATAGGACTGATGCGAGCATAGTTAGTTTCTGAACCGTGATGGGATGTGAATACTGGGGGCTATACACCCCAGGAAAGCTATATTGTACGTGTATCACAAGGAATAGATGTTTTAAGGAAGTAGTTTCCCATTTTACAGTGTATCACCATAGTTTATCGTAGAGAAATCTGCATGGAGAATTATGCCATGCGCTGGAAATAATGTCTTACATTGGGATAGTAACAGCGTTGCATTCCATACGACTAATAGGTTGGAGACCGCAACGATCTAGCATTATAGCTTGTTTTAAGTGCAGAACATCGTAGCCTTAGAAGTGCATGTGTTTGTGTTCTCTCTTACCAGTACCTTCTTGGCAATGACCTCAGACACTATAATTACTAGGGCAGTTGATTTACGTAAAACACAGCAAACTCTGTCCGTCTGGAGCTCTATCATGCATAAAAACGACCCGTTTCTTGTTCTTAACCGTCTGTTATATCATCACAACAGATTCATATCTACTGTATATCAATAAGGGGTGCTAACCTCTCCATCATTGGCGCATCTGGAGATATCTTGTGCTTTCGGATGGGTGCGGGACAGCAGTTACAGCCTCGGTTAGCACTATTCCTACACGAAACGTGGAATGTAGCGTTCTACTTCTGGTCAGCTGCAGGGAATGTTGGTCAAAGACAATGCGACGAGATCTTTCGGTCTCTAACTTTATTCTAAGAATGCGAGAATGCCCTGTGACTCCCACTGACACAGAGAAAGGTCGTAAGTTACTCACTATGATCGAAGTGCTAGAGATATGTAGGTCGCTGTGTGGTATACTTTGACGTATATGTTCGAGAATTAACAATGAATGAATATACTGCACAGTCATCTACTTACATTCGCGATGGCACTCGCAAAGTAGTGGAGGGGCTATTTAGCGATGATACAGAAATTGGTGAGCATGCTGCAGCGTTACTGATCGGTGTTGAAATTACGATAAAATTGCTAAAATTGATCGCACTATCAACTATGATGCTTATTATTATAGTACATCGACGGAGTCTCTTCCATCCCAACAGTCCAGGTACACTATTGATTACCACATAAGGTGATTCACACTGTGCGATGTCTGGTTTCCTGGGGTAGTCAGTGGACCGGACATGTTAATGTCAGTTTAGAATCTGACAGACGTCAGTGTACAAAGCGTGTTACAGCAGAAAAAGGGTGTAGCAAACAAGAAACAGCATCCATCTCCTGCGACTGATAACATGTGGGAGAAGGTTCGTGTACAGTACGGGCAATGAGACTTTACACTGGTCTGTGCAAGCGACATCGATCACTGGCCACCTGCTCAAATGGATAATAGGACCGCTGCATATGCTCGTTGCCGACATGTAGGTGGTATTCGTTTTCGATATATCGGAAGAGAGAGATGCGGTAAAAATCTGTTGGATGAAATTAATGGAGCTTTTATAGTGCGTAATTTTTCTCTGCTGGATGTTACAGAATAACTGTGAGAGAAAGTTTGGGTGATAGATGTGAATGGATCCTGAGGGGACACGGATCTGCTTCGATGTTGAGTCTTCCTAGTTTTCTCAGCAAGAAACACCACTGTAACTGTTTTTACTGTCGTCGTGTTGCAGGAGCAGGCTTCATTTGACGCCGACCTTACACATCGTACACAGGTGGCGGAGCTACGACAACATGTTCCCATTTCCACCGAGTGGTCAAAACACGCTCCTATAGCATTAACTCAGCTCACTCTGTTTCTAAACAGATTGCAGAATGTGGTGGATATTGCTCTCTCCGACTTCTGGGTAAAATTGCTGAAACTGATCTCGCTATCAAGTGCGGTATGTATTACAGTACATCGCTCCATATCAATGGCGTCTTTCCAATCCCGACCATCCACTGGGTACGCTGTTCATTACCGCATAATGACTGACTGACACCACTCCGTTGAGATGGAGGGAACCTTGGCGGAACACTGGATGCCTGCTGCTTGTCGCTGTGAAACATGGGATTAAATGTAGGTCATCACCTTAATACAGTTGTTTGGAAGCGTTCCACATAGTTACAGACCCGTCCTATTTCCATTGCTGCGATACCATGCACATGTTTTTATTTTTTTTTTTGCCAATGAGATAACAGTATCGCTTTATATTTGTGCTACCTCACGCCCATTCTGAACAGCACCTTCTGGCAATGGTCAAAACTGGAACAGTAATCATGTACATGACTGCAAAATTAAGGAACAATGCTTTTGGAAACGGAGCACCAAGACATCCGCTATCCTTTCGATGGGAAGATCAGAATAACTGTACAGGTAATCACTTTCGAATAGTTTCTGGAAGTGCTCCACAACACCGCAAACTCTTCCAGTTTCCATATGTTCCTATGTCTTCCACATTTTTGTCAGTGAGAAACATCGTATCTGTATTTTATTTCTACCAGGCTGTTGTGTGGTAGCTGTATTGTTTATGCCATGCGGTGTTCAGTTTTCTGTGAGAGCCAGAGGATCGAAACGTGCTAATGTTGGCTTAGCAGCAGCTGACACGGGTCTCTAAGTCACGGTAGAAAAAACAGTGTATGGCAGTGTACACTGATTGGATGTGTTACAAGCGAAGAAAAAACATATATTTAACCACTTATGAAGGAGCAATACAGGAACCCTCTCGTGTGATTGATAGTCTGTTGGATGTGGTCATCCTACAGTACAGGTGATGAGACTTTACATCAGTCTATGGAATCAACTTCGATCAGAACCACCTGCTCCAATGAACCAATACCTATATATTTAGAAGGATCCCCACGTATGTTTGTGTGATAGATATGAATGCACCCTGAGAGACACATATCTCCTTCGGACTACCTGTATGTAGTTTGGAGATGGGTCACAAAATCTTCGCCCTTCCTCCATACCATGTATGATGTGTAGTCTTCCTAATTTTCCCAACAAGAAACACCACCATAACTGCTCGTACTATCTCTTCTACTACCTCGTGTTGCAGGGTAAAGCTTCGTTTGGCGCTGGCCATACGCACTGTACATGGTTGGTGGAGCTATAACACCATGTTCTCATTTCCATCGAATGATCAAAACGTGCTCCTGTCGCATTATCTCTGCTCGTCCTGTTTTCCCACAGAATGCAGAAGGTCTCAGATACAGCGCTCTCCGACTTCTGTACAGGTCAGACTTAAATTGGGACGGTCATATAGACTAAGCTGCTGGGAGGGAGGGGCAGGGACTCACGCGCAGTCACATGATGCAGAGGGACTGTCTAAAAGCAACGCTGGAGCTCTTGGTGTATGGGATCCTTAGCAGATAGGTTAGAAAAAAACTCGTTTCGAGATACGAGAATGGCACGAATATGATTCACCAGTGGCTGTAACCATTAAAAGACATCTCTACAAGATACAACTTACGTACATGGTGGAATGGATAGACTTGATTCCAAATCGCAGCCGGTATTTCTACCTGAAAGCGTAACATTATCAGCGACCAGTGTGTGTGCCTTTAGACTCAAGACCGCTTTTTATGAGTCCGGAACGGCGGGACTGCTAGGGTCGCAGGTTCGAATCCTGCCTCGGGCATGGATGTGTGTGATGTCCTTAGGTTAGTTAGGTTTAAGTAGTTCTAAGTTCTAGGGTACTGATGACCTAAGATGTTAAGTCCCATAGTGCTCAGAGCCATTTGAACCGCTTTTTATGCAGGGTGACGGTAGCATAGGCGTTATGATCGTGTTCTAATAGCGCAGCTCCTATGCGAAATGTATATTGTGGTCAGCTTCAGATGTCATTTCTCAATAGTGTTCCTTCAAAGGAACATCGTGTTCCCTCCATGGATTTCCAGTTGTCCTAGCTGGTGAGTGTAATCCGACTGCTGAAAACAAAAAAAAATTCGCCATGAAAAGTGACTCTCATGATCAATTTAATTAATTAGTCTAGCAAACTGATATCAATGACGTGCCGCCTGGCGGGTGGAAGAGATGGCTAGGGCACCGCGGAATGATTCTTGACAGTGTTTTTTTTTTTCGTTTTGGCGATATCTTTTAACGAAATTTCAATCTGGGGCGAGACAGGCTCTCATGATTTGTTTCGTAAATGCTAGTATGATATATCATCACACTGGTAAAAGGGGCCCTTTCGTAGTGTACAAAATAGCTACGTTCTCTTGAATTATAGCTCCTTGTTGTCAAACGTAAAATGGTTTCTCTTTTTTCCCGACATGTGTGCCAATGGCGTGAAAGGTTGTCTGAAATGTTTGTAATACACACGTGCATCACAATTTTAGAGACGCTCTCAGGTCGTGTAATTTGTTCAACAGGCTGATGTCAGACAAGTGATGGATTTTATTCACTTCTTTTCAGACGTATTTTGAAAAAGTGGTCCTAGAAAGCAGTGAAACTGCTCAACCGTATGAATGAAACAGGCGAGAGAGTAGGTTTACAAATTTTCTTTGTAATATGAAATTATGGCAGACCTCAGTGATGGACAAAAAAAAAACACTGATTACTGAAAGATCTAGCGGATCTAGAAATTTCAGTACTTAAGTGAAGTGATCCACGAGAAAGGGCTAGAACAGGAAAAATTGATACAAGAGCTTGAAGTTAGACTGGGCCTATCATTTGACGAGAACTTTTACTGCAAGTAGACACTTGGCATTATAATGAATTTCAGGCATTGTTGGTTACGGACAAACCCTCATTTTCGTTGTAAAATCAGAAATATTGTATGCATCGGACAGCTTGGCTATGAGCGCATAGGGGTGATGTGGCCATTTTGATGGAAAGGAGCGATTACGATCCAACGTTCTGTATACAACGTAGAACATCACAAATTAGGGTGAGAACACTGCTGCCCTATAGATACAATTGCGGAATGAACGATGACTAATTGAATGCGAAGACATCAGATATAGTTCAAACTCAAAATAAACAAAACCGTGACGGCTGCACGAATGTACAACAAGAAATTGATAGCAAAAAAACGGCGATCGAAAACTAGAATGAATTCAAATTCAAATGGCTCTGAGCACTATGGGACTTAACATCTCAGGTCATCAGTCCCCTGGACTTAGAACTACTTAAACCTAACTACCCTAAGGACATCACACACATCCATGCCCGAGACAGGATTCGAACCTGCGACCGTAGCAGCAGCGCGGTCCCAGACTGAAGCGCCTAGAACAGCTCGGCCACACCGGCCAGCAGTATGAATTCAGATGGCACAGAACTAACAAGGGTAAATAGTGAGAAAATAACCAGGAAGACTGAGAGAACCTGGGAGGAAAGAAGCCGTTAACTGAGAGATTGTCAAGATGTCAAGACCTACACAAGAATTACACCTAACCAGGGACGATGATGTTGATTGTTTACATGTAGTCCACAGAAGGTCAGTTTGAATGTGAAAACTTTTAACGTATTCTTATTGTAATTAAAACAGCTCCCTATAAACAGATAACGACTATAGAAATTGAGGTACGGCATTCATTTACAAAAACATCCTCGTCTTCGTGAAGCACACTGTTAAATTACGGATTGATTATTTTTGTGATACCGATTGGCAAAGAATACTTAAGATCACGTCTGTAAAAAATAAAATAAAATAAAATAAAATAAAAGGTTGGACGATAGGTCACTCATATGAAGGATAACAACATGACTCTCAAGGCTGCGTGTATAGAGAATGTGTCATTATTTAAGAGTGGATGGAATCCTTTTTATTTCTTTAACACGAATTCGCATTGAAGGGAAAGTTACGCTATACGTTGGACTAATAAAATTTATGTGATTATGTTCTTGCACTATTAAATACCAGAAGTATCAGTAACTGTATTTTTCGATAACAATAAATTATCAGTCACAGTAAGTACCTTACTTAAATATCGTTTACAGCACTTGTTTTAAGACATACAAATCATCACAAGGCAATGATGAAAGTACAAGAGGAAACTAACCTAAGCATGCATCAGCGTTTCCTGTGTTGTCGTCGTCGTCGTCGTCGTCGTCGTTGTTGTTGTTGTCGTTGTCCTTGAGTGTGCTGAGGAAGTTTGTTCAACCAACCTACGAGCTACTCAAGAAAGACATAACAGCACAAGAGTAGCTCTTAGGTTAAAACAGTGTGTCTAAGTACACACAACAATAGCACGACGCTGTGATGGGTAGAAAGAAGCCACCCAGTAAAAAGTTACGAGTAGTGATGAAAACTACCGTTTGTTAAGTGGTAAAAGGCACAGAAAAACTGTGCGAGACGTTTCTTGACCAGGTGAGCACTAGTATTCCTCTGGAGTGACTTGCTGGCTGACGAAAGTGACGCGCTGCGAGTGGCCGCCGAGACAAGCGGAAGTCGTCGTGACGTCACCGGCCGAGACCCGTGCGAGAAGCGTGACGCCAGCTTAATTATTTTAAAACACCTTACGTAAAAAATTCGCTCTGCTCGCTCCAAACACGTGAAAACTCGAATTCCCGCCGGCTTCTGGTATGCGTTTGTGCTAGACGTGCGTCCCCAGTTTAATTAAAACTGCCGCGAAGCAATGTCGCGGTATTTAGTCACCATCCTTAGCGTCAACAGATATGCATTCGCCATTATGCTTCACCTCTGTGATTAAAGATCTCAGTGTGCTCTTTCAAAATAACATTTAGAAACTTACGCAAAGTATAACTTAATGGAGATACAGTCTTCAGTGCTACGTCTGGCGTTGTGATAGAAAATTTCTTTCTCTGTCAGTTTACTGAGCTCCACACATCACGGAAGTACCTTGCGAGGTGACGCGGTGGTTAAGAAGCTGGAACTCTTGTTCTCATGTAAAAGGACGCAAGTCTGACTAGAGTCATCGTGATTAAGATTTTCTAAAACATTTCAAACGAATGGTGATAAGAGTTCCATCAGGGAGGTCATGCATGTTGCCTGCTTCGTCGTTATTCCAATAACGCTGTGCTCCATCTATAACAGGCTGACTTTGGTGCAGTGGTACATTCTGATCTTCAGTCTTCCTCTTCCTTTCAGTTCAGTTTCGATCCCTGCGAGCGTTCCCCTTAGTTACAACTAAAGCATGTGCTGAATTCACTGACTGTTGATAGTCAAAATGGCACACTGAGAGCTGTGATGATTATATTAATGCTATTAAAGTGTAACGAAGTTTCTTATAAACCGAAAGTCACAATGAAAACTGTTTTGTGACTTAGTGTGAAGCACTGGCAGAAATTGAATGATTTTCTTATAAGTTACACAGCGGTGAGCTGAGTGCACCATGCCGTGTTCGAAGAAGACGGTCCTTCGTTCCGTGCCACCAAGTGGAACTGTTGGTGAATAACATATCATCCCCATACTTCGACTGACATGACTGGGTGCGCTAAACAATTAAGATTTATTATATTGTCAAGCTATTTTCTTGATATAGTAAGTATTTGTCACTGATGTAACTGGCTTCAAAAGGCCTCCTATCAGATGAATCTGCGGGGACACACATATGGAAGTAGAAAAATTTTATAGCAAGTACTGAAGAACCTGTAGAAGCAGGAACCTTTCGTGTTACACAGATCTTTGCTAAATAATTGGTATACTCTCCTTAGTCCTTCGACTGTCAACTGCTAGTCATCCACGCAGTATTGATTCACACTAACCATTCCCGCTAACGTATTCCAAGTTACACTAAATTCGGAGTAATCCCAAGACGTACGTACTATCATCTACAGTAAAACTGGAAATTTTCCAGTATGTATGACAGTACCTTATTTTAAAATCCTAAAAGAGATTTTATACCGGAATACTATAACTACAACATTCACATGTATCAAGGATCACAAACTCCATGCTCATGTGATCTTCAGAAATTTTGGAAATTTGTGATAAGGTATTACGGGACCAAACTGCTGAGGCCATCGGTCCCTAAGCTTACGCCCTACTTAACCTAACTTTAACTTACGCTAAGGACAACACACACACCCATGTCGGAGGGAGGACACGAACCTCCGACGGGAGGTGCTGCACGGGCCGTGACAAGGCGCCTAAGACCGCACGGCTACAACGCGCGGCGATCTTTCACACTTCTTATTAATATCATTTTCACCTTCATCATATTCACACGCTTAGTTTTTCTTCGAGATTTCATAGCGCGCATCTTTAACTTGCATTAAAAGCTATGTCCCGTACGAATAATTTTTAACGCTTCTTCCTTCATTTCAGTTCAATGTTCGACACGATCGTGTTTCTTTGAAAGAAGAAAGATTTTTATTGTAAAAGTATTTTTTTTACTGACTTCCTGACAGAATCTCATAACAGCAAGGGAAATCAGGCAAAGAAACGCAACTGTTTTCAATGGAGCTCATTCATACCAAGCTAGACAAGGCGCATCGTTGTTCTCACTTTGCATGGGGTAATAACACCCTGTGCTGAAGTTAATTGCGCTATAACAGAATACGCATTACAAAGATATGCAAAGTCAGCTGGAAATTTTTTTGATGTGAAGTGAGTTATAGAGAATAGCATTATGCCCATTCCATACCTACACTGACATCCGCTGTCGAAAATGCAGTGTGTACAGAGGTTGAACGCTCGGTAAGAATCCAGAAAGGTGTTTATCGTCACCACGTATATCTTGTGTCCAAGCTAGACGACATGTTCAAGCGCTGTCACAATATATCATTTCTGTAATTTATCGTGTGACTTTCGACGACGCTTGTCTCAATACCGACGGTTATTACAATCTGAATAAAGTTACATGTTCATAATATACAGTACATCTCTTTAATATTTAGCTATAACGACGAGGCAGATGCTTTTATATTGTTTCAGAGATATAAGAAATGAAACAAAACGATTATGTTTTATTACTCGGCTCCTGTATTTATTCAACTCTAGACAGGCTCAAGTAATGACTATAAATGATGATGCTAAAGCATTAGAAAGGGAACATAAATCGACGCCGCTTTAATATTCGACCATCCTGATTCGAACACATGAAAACGTCACGTGAAACCGTTCCTGCAAGTTCGATGTCGTTTCTCTGATGTACATGGTCTAAATACTCAGTCTTTCTTAGCAAAATTTCCTCTGTTGCTCCTCGAAGATGAAATGTCCATTCGTCTACGGGGGTATAAAGTCAGGAGAATAAAACAAGAAGTGTGATGATGATCTTTACAATTAGAAGATATTTCAACACTAGGACGGTCATAAGATACCCACGATTACGCTTTTCTCCTGTGTTTCGGGTCGTTATCTTGATATAATCTGAACGTCTACCTGATATCTCTCACGTATCAACAATTACGGGTGAACATTATTTTAACCCAATCGCTTAACTGACTTGTCATAATGTCGTCAATAAAAATGTCACTAACTTCAGCTGCTGATACATATCCCATGAGCTTTAATTTAGACGTTAAATTTGACTTCCCCTTCAAACAAAGTCTTCCTATCACTCAAGGTCGACACTCTTGTTATTTTGCCCACTCAAGGAAAAGTCTCTTACAACTCCAGTAAAAAGCTGAACTACTATTTTAGGCAGACTGAGGCGATGGTTTTGCTTTACCTTATGTCCAACAAGACGTTTTTCTTTATTGCTAAGCTTCCTTGCCTCGTCTGTTTGCGACAGTGAGTCTATTTACGCAGCGCATATGAAGTCACCAATGGCTGAACAGAGTATATTGAGAAAACGTGCGAGTTCCTTTCTCAAACCATCTTTCCGTCGGTGTAGGCCAGAAACGGCTTCCGTTCAGCAGATGTTTGTAGCTCTTTCACCTCAGATCACATGTAACCCGACTGCTAGTGGAGTACGGATTTAGATTTTCCTGCCTTTTCGAGTAAGGAGAAAACGATTTGTGTTCTTAACATAGAGCTAAGTAACACAATGGGCTCGCATCCAGGACGACGACGATTAAAATAACGGTTCGGCCATCTTGATTTAGGTTTTTGCGTATTTCCCTAAGTTGCATGAGGCAAATGCCGGGGTGATTGCCTTGAAAGGGCACGGCTGATTTCTTTCCCCACCCTTCCTTACTGCGAGCTTGCACTTCGTCTCCAATGAACTCGTCGTCGACAGAAAGTTAAACACAGCCCTACCTTCGGCGTCCCTTAATGGTTAAATATTAAAGCGAAACAATTTGGAACCATATCATCCACCAGAAGGGAGTTTTAGTAGCAAGCTATGAACTGAGATATACACTGAAGAGCCAAAGAAACTGGTACACCTGCCTAATATCGTGTGAGGCCCCCGCGAGCACGCAGAAGTGCCGCGACGCGACGAGGCATGGACTCAACTAATGTCTGATGTAGTGCTGGAGGGTACTGACACCATGAATCCTGCAGGGCTGCCCATAAATCCGTAAGAGTACGACTCAGTGGAGATCTCTTCTGAACAACGCGTTGCAAGGCATCCCAGATATGCTCAATGTTAATTTCTGGGGAGTTCGGTGGTCAGCGGAAGTTTTCACTCAGAAGAGTGTTCCTGGATCCACTCTGTAGCAATTCTGAACGTGTGGGGTGTCCCACTGTCCTGCTGGAATTGCCCAATCCCGTCGGAATGCACAATGGACATGAATGGATGCCTGTGATCAGGCAGGATGCTTACATACGTGTCACCTGTGAAAGTCGTATCTAGACTACCAGGGGTCCCTTATCACTCCAGCTGCACAGGCCCCACACCATTACAGGAGCCTCCACAGGCTTGAACGGTCCCCTGCTGACATGCAGGGTCCATGGATTCATGAGATTTTCTGCATACCCGTACGCGTCCATCCGCTTGATAGAATTTGAAACTAGACTCGTCCGACCAGGCAACGTGTTTCCAGTCATCAATAGTCCAATGTCGGTGTTGATGGGCCCAGGAGAGGCGTACAGTTTTGTGTCGTGCAGCCACCAAGGGTACACGAATGGACCTTCGGTTTCGAAAGCCCATATCGATGAAGTTTCGTTGCCGCGCGGGATTAGCCGAGCGGTCTGAGGCGCTGCAGTCATGGACTGTGCGGCTGGTCCCGGTGGAGGATCGAGTCCTCCCTCGGGCATGGATGTGTGTGTTTGTCCTTAGGATGATTTAGGTTAAGTAGTTTGTAAGCTTAGGGACTGATGACCTTAGCAGTTAAGTCCCATAAGATTTCACACACATTTGAACATTTTTTTGACGTTTCATTGACTGGTTTGCACGCTGACACTTGTTGGTGCCCCGGCATTGAAATCTGCAGCAATTTGTGGAAGCATTGCACTTCTGTCACATAATAATGTCGCATTATACGATTTGAAGCAATCAACATCGGGCACTAACGAAGCTGTCCAGAAACCAATAAATGGCAGAGGCTTTTTTACGTTATTGACTTCAGCGTTCGTGTATGGTAACAAGTCTGATACTAAATTTGCGAAAAACTGACAGTACTACTTCGTTCTACATGGTAAATTTCTGGAACCCAGCAACTTTGTTGAAGTAATTAACGTAGCTGCAACAAATGTTCTTTACAGTCTTTGTTTGTTTGCATGCATTCATGCATGCTTGAGGGGGTGGGGCGACAGCGAAGCGTATCGGCAGCGTTCGTACCTCAGCGCTTGCGCGTGCGGCCCAGTTGCACTGCCATCGCGTGAGCTACTTCGGCCGTAAACGGTGTTCCGGCGCTCTCGCTCACTGTCACCGGACCACGTGTCGCTACCGTAACAGGTAGATGCAGGACTTTGCGTCTATAGCTACAGCACGTCATAAGAAATACTAGGCAGTTCACTATCTACCTGACCTGAGAGTTTAGTTGAAACCACAATGAGTCTTTCCTCTTCCGTTCAACTTCTGTGGGTAGAGTTCTCGCGAAATAAAGGCACCTGTGGCTATTTCGACGGACGATCATCGAATGTAGCTCACAATCCGCAAAAGTAACTACCGGATTAACCGCAGTTTATACACCAACAGAGTGGGTTTTATATCAAACAACTGACAAGTACGTACATCAACTCCATCCATGAAACTTTGCACAGACGACTGGAGTATTTGTTCTCCGGTGGTAAGAGGGTAAGCGCGAGTTAAACTTCCGTCGACCTGTCTCTTCAAAATCAGATAATAAATGACTCTCAAATGGGTCAAATGGCTCTAAGCACTATGGGACTAAACATCTGAGGTCACAGTCCCCTAGACTTAGAACTACTTAAACCTAACCAATCTAAGGACATCACATACATCCACGCCCGAGGCAGGATTCGAACCTGCTACCGTAACAGCAGCGCGGTTCCGGACTGAAGCGCCTAGAACCGCTCGGCCACAGCTGCCGGCGAAATGACTCTCGTATTAGGAATAATGGAATGAGAGTCAAAAAACTAAACCTAAAATCTATGCAGGTTTACAGTTGTTCATATCAGCATAGACATTGCTTGCGAAGTACGGAAAAATCATGGAAATAAGAGCGCCTCAATTATGGAGTGATAACGTAACAATTGATGATGTAAATCACACACTATTTCACTCTGAAAATGCATTATGGAAACAGCTCTCAGCTGTGGCTAAGCCAGTTCTCCGCAATATCTTTTCTTCTATCAGTGCTGGCCCTGAAAGGTATGCAGCAGAACTTCCGTGCAGTTAAGAAGGTAGAAGAGTGACTGGCGTAGCAAAAGCTGTGAAGGTGTGTAGTGAGTCGTCTCGATTATCTCAGTCGGTAGATGAGCTGCCCGCGTAAGGTAAGGGCTACAGGTTTGACTCCCGGCACGGCACACAGTTTTATCCTACTTTGAACATCGAATCCAGCGAACATTTCGCTACAGACTGAAAATTAAATCTGAACTTGCAAGGTCAATAATCGTGAAAAGAGACAGATATATCTGCCTTCAAAATCTTATTTTTATTATGTTTAAGAAAGTGCAAAACAAAATCTGTACGATCATAAGGTACCTGGTATGAATAATTCCTATTATGGGTTCAGAAAATAAATCCACTGAGTGTGGTGGTGGAATTTGCTCTCTCGTAGGAATCGGAGACCCAACATGCGCAGCTATTTTGTTCCAAGGATCCATTGCTTGTGGAAACCTCCGAGAGACCGTACCTAGGCAGCTCAGGTAGCACCATTGCAGAAGTTATTCTGCGGAGTCTCAAGAAGAAACTGAAAAATCAACCGTCAGATGTTGTCAATAGGGCTCATCCGTAGGCCATACATTCTGAAACGTAAAACAGGGACGTCTTTAGAACAGCGTGCAAGAAAAGGCTGAAACATTATACTCAATTACAGATAATTTTGATGTTTGACCATTAGCGAGAGGTCGCAGCATAATTCAACTAGAAACGGAGATGGAAATTTACCAAACGCTACTCAGTAATGGAGCAACTACACAAACGTTCAGTGGCATCACAGAATTTTATCCGTACAACATCAAAACTGACAATGAGTTGCAGCTGCAGTACTATGAGTACGATAGGACTGGCCCATCACTGCTATATCGGTGTTCAATTAAAACAGAAATGGAACACAGTTGAAACCATAGAACAATTAATGTTATGCTGCGGTGATGTCCAGTGCACGAAACCTTGTTGGCAGAAGAAAGCAGCTGCAGAAAAGTCTCGTGTCGGGACGCTAACTAGCTTATGATTTGTCCTCAATTTCTGCATAGATAACCACAATATAGGTGAATAACCAATCTGCGTTCAGACAAGGGTGATACTAAGGTCACTGAGCAAGGGAATGGCTCTGTACCACGGTAGAAACTAAAAGATAACATAATGTATTAACATAGCTCTAGTAAACTGTCAATTACTCTCCGTATCGGAGGATGAGTTTGAAAACTGGACTGATTGTAGAGCAAAATACGTCATCAAATAAGTGATGAAACAGGAAATACTCCACTAAACCTTTGACTGGTCTTTCATTACATGAGATAGTCGAAGCTAGTAGGAACGGCAAACTGGTTGTAGAGCATTGTCGCCGCCGAGGAACTTACTTACAAGCGGAGTAGTCCATCTCTAATGGCTAAAACCGATTAAAAATTACAGTTGTGCGCGAAACGTAAGAACGAAAGTGACTTTTGCATGATGTCTCTCCCAAGTAACATTGCTCAATGAAATTTGGACAATACATAGAAACAACTGCTACAGTATAGTACAGAAGATCGAAAGTAGTACGCATGAGAAGAGCAAAAATGACATTTTTATTGAAAGACAATAATTACGACGAAGTCGCCGCGATTCATGATTGTCCTCTGGACATCACAAAAGGCGGCACAAGGTCCTCAACAGGGTGTGTGATCACCACGTACGACTGTGCATGCTCCCATGCTGACCACAAGGTTGGTAAGTAGTTATTACCGTAGAGCGTTCCATTCCCCCACGATCGTGGTTGACAGCTGGTAGATGGTCGTCAGTGGATGTGGAAGTTTATCGTCGTTGAGAATTCAGACGGGGGAACAGGATGGCAAGTCTCTTCGACCGCTACTCTGTTGTTCCAAGAGATTCTTCGTCTGCGCTGTTCGATTCGGTCGCGCATTGTCATCCATAAAATGGAAGTCAGGGCCAAATTCACCCTTGAAAAGACTCCCTTGGGGAAGGGTTATAGTGTTAGGCCTGCAGTAGCGCTGACCGCTGAGTTTACCATGTTCAACGATTTTGAGGTTATTATGCCCGCTCAACATTATGACTCTCCACACTGTAGTATTTGGACCACCCGAATGATCATGTTCGACAAATTTTCCTGGAGAGATTACGTGTTTCCCACCTCTAGCTACACTCCTGGAAATGGAAAAAAGAACACATTGACACCGGTGTGTCAGACCCACCATACTTGCTCCGGACACTGCGAGAGGGCTGTACAAGCAATGATCACACGCACGGCACAGCGGACACGCCAGGAACCGCGGTGTTGGCCGTCGAATGGCGCTAGCTGCGCAGCATTTGTGCACCGCCGCTGTCAGTGTCAGCCAGTTTGCCGTGGCATACGGAGCTCCATCGCAGTCTTTAACACTGGTAGCATGCCGCGACAGCGTGGACGTGAACCGTATGTGCAGCTGACGGACTTTGAGCGAGGGCGTATAGTGGGCATGCGGGAGGCCGGGTGGACGTACCGCCGAATTGCTCAACACGTGGGGCGTGAGGTCTCCACAGTACATCGATGTTGTCGCCAGTGGTCGGCGGAAGGTGCACGTGCCCGTCGACCTGGGACCGGATCGCAGCGACGCACGGATGCACGCCAAGACCGTAGGATCCTACGCAGTGCCGTAGGGGACCGCACCGCCACTTCCCAGCAAATTAGGGACACTGTTGCTCCTGGGGTATCGGCGAGGACTATTCACAACAGTCTCCATGAAGCTGGGCTACGGTCCCGCACACCGTTAGGCCGTCTTCCGCTCACGCCCCAACATCGTGCAGCCCGCCTCCAGTGGTGTCGCGACAGGCGTGAATGGAGGGACGAATGGAGACGTGTCGTCTTCAGCGATGAGAGTCGCTTCTGCCTTGGTGCCAATGATGGTCGTATGCGTGTTTGGCGCCGTGCAGGTGAGCGCCACAATCAGGACTGCATACGACCTGTAGGGAAGCAGCCTACTCACGCTGTAGCAAATTCACATCAGTTTCCATTGAGTGTCAGCCAGTCTGCTGTAACTAGCTCTGACGTCATAAATGTTGCGCAATACCTTAAAAATCAAGCAAATGACCTAAAGCTTTTCTAGCATGTCAGGAATAATACTAAATTAATGTGTGTTAAATATCAGTTCGATAACTTCAGCCATTTTCGAAATTTGGACGTTTTTGTGAAAAAATCATTGGCACAACAGAACAGAGCTAGAGACTTCAAAATTTATATTTAGATTCATCTTTCATAATGATTTAATAAAAACAGTACTTTGGATTTCACATATTAAGATTTTAGTGGAAATTCATGATTTTGTGGTTTTCGTCTCAAAACTGAAGGAAGCAAGATAGATTAAGTAGGCTAGTAAATAAGGCTAGGATGTTTAGATTTAAATATGTTGGAGGTCCGCTATGACTATGAAGATGTGTAAAGTTTCTTTTGAATACCTATAAAATTATAGCGATAGCGGATCTCAAAAGGGACAGTTCAGAGCTCATCTGCTGCGCGCAGTGTAATTTAATTAATTCTCTCGCCCAAAGTATTTAACTTAGCCACGTCAAAATTTTATTATCAATACTTACCTGCGTGCTGAATGCACGTTTAAATTAAGAGCTTCTTCGGCCATCAGCAAAAGAAGCTATAAATTATTATGTAACTTGAAGTGGTTCGTTACTAGCCCAGCGGCTAGTCGGGAGAGCCGAAAAGATCAGGCGTTCCCTTAGCCGTCCGCACCGCGGCTTTATATATAAGAACACTGCGCGAGGAAGCAAGGCCCCAGTTCTCTCCAGACGCTGAATGACACGCCATCTGTGTCGGGAGTCGCGTCGCATCAGTGTCACTGCTACAAACAGCCTCGGGTGCCGTATTAAGTTACTAGAGATACGCGGAACCATGAAAACATTTCTTGTAAAGTGTTAATTCTGGGATGATTTTCATTATCTAGCTTCAGTTTGCGTATTGTCGTATTTTCACGTGCCGTCGCGGGACAGACATTCTACCAATTATTTAGCGTGGCGTTTGATGAAGTATTTTCATCAAATTATGGCGAGCATTCTTTTTAACATTTAATTCGGACATTTATAGTTGCATCAGCGCATTAGACTCTGAACTGCTCTGTTAGTTAGGTTGTAGGGATACTTGTGTTTTTTATCAGTGAATTTCAGAATATACTCAACTATTTTGGAAAACCGTTTTTGATTAGAAATCCCGGACAATCTCCTACTTCCTCAGAGCTATAAGCTGCAGCTATAATGGTACTCTCAGATGAAGTGGGCACTAGGATCTCTAATTACTGGTTCCATGTTTTATTAAATCACTTTCTGGGTGCCAAAAAGTAAATAGAGAGCCAGTGTTGAGAACGGCGAAAGACAGCATTAACAACATTCTAAAAGCCAGAAACTGATTCAACTTGCAAGCGTTTGTAACAGCAAATTTATTTATACAAACTCATCCGCCGCCCCACAGACCGAGGCACACAGGGCCAACACCCGGCATGATGGTGTGGGGAGCGATCTCCTACACTGGCCGTACACCACTGGTGATCGTCGAGGGGACACTGAATAGTGCACGGTACATCCAAACCGTCATCGAACCCATCGTTCTACCATTCCTAGACCGGCAAGGGAACTTGCTGTTCCAACAGGACAATGCACGTCCGCATGTATCCGTGCCACCCAACGTGCTCTAGAAGGTGTAAGTCAACTACCCTGGCCAGCAAGATCTCCGGATCTGTCCCACATTGAGCATGTTTGGGACTGTATGAAGCGTCGTCTCACGCGGTCTGCACGTCCAGCACGAACGCTCGTCCAGCTGAGGCGCCAGGTGGAAATGGCATGGCAAGCCGTTCCACAGGACTACATTCAGCACATCTACGATCGTCTCCATGGGAGAATAGCAGCCTGCATTGCTGCGAAAGGTGGATATACACTGTACTAGTGCCGACATTGTGCATGCTCTGTTGCCTGTGTCTATGTGCCTGTGGTTCTGTCAGTGTGATCATGTGATGTATCTGACCCCAGGAATGTGTCAATAAAGTTTCCCCTTCCTGGGACAATGAATTCACGGTGTTATTATTTCAATTTCCAGGAGTGTATATGAAGGAACGTTCAGCTTTGTCAGACATGATCGTTTTGGTGTTCCAGTGTGGTGGGGGGGACGGGGGGGTGGGGCGTGGGGGAAGGGCATAAGATAGCATGGGCGTACTGGCGTCCAAACCTTTGAACACGGCGCACTCACCGGTCAACGTTTTTGCGACACTGTAATCCTTCCCCATCTGCGTCTTTTCAGAGGTGCATAGGATGACAGTACTTGGCCACATCGAGCACAAGTGCTTGGAACCGGGTGATACTCGACGAATGGACTTGTCATCCCTGTTCCACGTCTTAAATTCCATCGAGCAGGTGTGGGACGCGTTGGGGAGAAATATTGCAGCACGTCCACATGTACCAGCGACCATCCAGTTGTTGTCAGACGTGTTGGTGAAAGATTGGAGCCCTCTAACACATTAAATCATTACCAACTTTGTGGTCAGCATACGAGCACGTTGGAGAGCATGCAATGCCTTCCGTTGTGATCACACATCCTTTTAAGAACAGTGTTCCGCCGATTGTAATCTCTTCCGGGGATTCCCGTTTGAGTTCACGAAACATTTCCATAATACTCACGTGTTTATCGTTTCTGCCGCTAAGAAATCTCTCAGCAATCCTCCGAATTGCTTGAATATCTTCCTTCATTTAGACTTGTCGGGATACCAAACACTCCAGCAGTACATAAGAATGAGTCGCAATGGTGTTCTATACGCCATCTCCTTGATAGATGAGTTTCATTTCTCTGAAGTTATCCCAATAAGCCGAAGTGTACCATTCCCCTTCCCTCCCATCGGCCTAACATGCTCATTCCAATTTCATATTGCTTTGTAAAGTTACGCCTCTCTGAGCTGGGATACTTCCTTGTGAGTTATCAACCTGTGTTGATTAGGAGTACACATTTTGCTAATTGTAAGAATTATCATTGATTGTGATCCATTTTTCTCCCTTTCATCGTCATCGTCATCATCATCATCATCGTCTTCGTCTTTGTCTTCTTCTTAATAATAATAATAATAATAATAATAATAATAATAATAATAATAATAATAATAATAATAATAATAATGTGAAGTGTTTAGCTTTTGTGGATGACCTTGCAATCCTCACAAATAATAGAAAAGAAGCCACTAACGCCATAGAGAAGTTACACGAAATTGCACAAAGAACTGGCCTGCAAATCTCATATGAGAAAACCCAGTACATAAAAAGAGTGCCACAAGACAAATTGCCTATTGTGACAACCCATGGGAAAATCGTACAAGTACCACATTTTAAGTACCTGGGAGAAATCATCCAGCCATCAGGGATCAACCTAAAGGCCAATGAGGAAAGAATAAAAAAACTATAGAAAGCATATAAACTCACGTGGAACTATTATAACAAAAAGTCCATATCCATTAACGCAAAATTGAGGCACTACAACACTGTCGTACTTCCGGAGGCACTGTATGCATCTGAAACAACACAAATAGGTGGGCAAACTAAAATCAAAGAAATAGAGAAACAAGAAAGGAAAATTATCAGGAAAATTTTTGGCCCGATACAAGAGCAAGGAATCTGGAAGAAGAGACCAACATCAGAATTATATAAATACACAGACAAGATTACGGATACAATAAGGAAAAGAAGAATGCAGTTCTATGGACATATCCACAGGATGAATGAAAACAAAATTTCAAAGCGAATTCTTAAAGTCATCAACACAGGCAGGGGAAAAACAAAATGGATAAAAGAAGTTGAAGTGGACCTCAGACAAGCACACATAACAGTAAACGATGCAGAAAATAGAACTGAATTCAGGAACATCTTCAAAAAACATAAATTTGACACCACAACACAGAATAGACCAGGATGCAAATGGACAGCGGAGCGAAAGAAACAACACAGTGAACACATGAAGAAAATTTGGGCTCAGAAAAACATAAACAATCATCGTAAAGGAATTCAAGTTCACACGCTCTCTTAAATGGGAATAATCGAAAATAATAATAATAATAATAATACAATAGATAACACACACATTAAAATAGACAATCCACCAAACATAACAGACATGGAACACTTCTGGAGCAACATATGGTCAAACCCGGTACAACATAACAGGCATGCACGGTGGATACAAGCAGAAACAGATACATACAAGATGATACCACAAATGCCTGAAGTGATAATTTTGCAACATGAAGTGACCCAAGCAATTAATTCTACTTACAATTGGAAAGCCCCTGGAAAAGATAAAATAGCAAATTTCTGCCTAAAGAAATTCACCTCAACACATTCACATGTAACTAAATTATTTAACAGTTACATTGCAGACCCATACACATTCCCTGATACACTTACACATGGAATAACTTATCTGAAACCTAAAGATCAAGCAGACACAGCAAACCCAGCTAAATATCGCCCCATAACATGCCTACCAACAATATACAAAATATTAACTTCAGTCATTACACAGAAATTAATGACACATACAACACAGAGCAAAATTATAAATGAAGAACAAAAAGGCTGTTGCAAAGGAGCACGAGGATGTAAAGAGCAACTGATAATAGATGCAGAGGTGTCATATCAAGCTAAATCTAAACAAAGGTCGCTACACTATGCATACATTGATTACCAAAAAGCTTTTGATAGTGTACCCCACTCATGGTTACTACAAATATTGGAAATATACAAAGTAGATCCTAAATTGATACAGTTCCTAAACATAGTAATGAAAAACTGGAAAACCACACTTACTATCCAAACAAATTCAAATAATATCACATCACAGCCAATACAGGTTAAGCCTGGAATATACCAAGGAGTCTCATTAAGTCCTTTCTGATTCTGCCTTGCTCTGAACCCATTATCCAACATCCTAAATAATACAAATTATTGATACAGTATTACTGGAACATACCAACACAAAATCACACATTTGCTATACATGGATGACCTAAAACTACTGGCAGCAACAAATCAACAACTCAACCACTTACTAAAGATAACAGAAGTATTCAGCAATGATATAAATATGGCTTTTGGAACAGACAAATGTAAGGAAAATAGCATAGTCAAGGGAAAACACACTAAACAATATTATTACATATTGGATAATCACAGCGACTGCATAGAAGCGATGGAAAAACAGATGCCTATAAATATCTAGGATACAGAAAAAGAATAGAAATAGATAATACAAATATTAAGGAAGAACTAAAAGAAAAATATAGACAAAGACTAACAAAAATACTGAAAACAGAACTGACGGCAAGAAACAAGACAAAAGCTATAAACACCTATGCTATACCAATATTGACCTACTCATTTGGAGTAGTGAAATGGAGTAACACAGACCTAGAAGCACTCAATACACTAACACGATCACAATGCCACAAATATAGAATACATCACATACATTCAGCAACAGAAAGATTCACATTAAGCAGAAAGGAAGGAGGAAGAGGATTTATTGACATAAAAACCTGCATTATGGACAGGTAGACAATTTAAGAAAATTCTTTCTAGAACGAGCAGAAACTAGCAAAATACACAAAGCAATCACTCATATAAATACATCGGCTACACCATTGAAATTTCATAACCTCTTCTACAACCCTTTAGATCACATAACATCAACAGATACGAAGAAAGTAAATTGGAAAAAGTAAACACTACATGGCAAGCACCCGTATCAGCTAAAACAGCCACACATCGATCAAGACGCATCCAACACATGGCTGACACAAGGCAATATATACAGTGAGGCGGAAGGATTCATGATTGCAATACAGGATCAAACAATAAACACTAGATATTACAGCAAGCATATTATTAAAGATCCCAATACCACAACAGATAATTGCAGACTTTGCAAACAACAAATAGAAACATTAGATCACATCACAAGCGGATGTACAATACTAGCAAATACAGAATACCCCAGAAGACATGACAATGTAGCAAAAATAATACATCAACAACTTGCCATACAACATAAACTAATAAAACAAGACGTTCCCATATACAAGTATGCACCACAAAATGTACTGGAGAACGATGAATACAAATTATACTGGAATAGAACCATTATAACAGATAAAACAACACACATAACAAACCTGACATCATACTCACCAATAAAAAGAAGAAATTAACACAACTAATCGAAATATCCATACCCAATACAACGAATATACAAAAGAAAACAGGAGAAAAAATTGAAAAATACATCCAATTGGCTGAGGAAGTCAAGGACATGTGGCATCAGGATAAAGTTGATATTATACCAATTATACTATCAACTACAGGAGTCATACCACACAATATCCACCAGTACATCAATGCAATACAGCTACATCCAAACTTATATATACAACTACAGAAATCTGTAATTATTGACACTTGTTCAATTACCCGAAAGTTCCTAAATGCAATGTAACATATACCGTACAGTTAAAAGGAAGTGACACTTGATCAAGGTCCGCGTCACCTTCCATTTTTAACCAGACATAACGTCTGAGACAAGAAAGAAATAATAATAATAATAATAATAATAATAATAATAATAATAATAATAATAATAATAATACTGTAGTAGTAATAACGCTGTGTTTTGGAATTACAGAGGCAGGGTAGCCTTTAGAGGCGAATCAGGAATTAATAACATAGTGCCGTAGCTGGAGGTTTCTCTTAAGAGAAATAACTGTACATTCGCACGCTCTGCTGGACCAGTCGTCCGCCACACTTGTTTAGAAAAACACGCCGTTCATGATAGTAATGAAACTGTTAAAATGTAATAAAAATGAATAAATGAATGACGAACGAATGAAAAGATGGAAAATGTCAGGTAAAGTATAGCTGTCATTATTTCAAAGGCTGGCTTTCGCTAAGCAGTCCTTTAAGAGCCATGGCCCTGTTCACTACGATATGCTCTTGCCTTTCTCCGACCTTCGGAGTAACTTCAACAACCATTTGTTTTCAACGTACAGTAGCATCTGGATTACAAACCACAGGCCAGCTTGGCGTTTTTCATGTAAAGAAATCATCGTCAGAGGTAAAACCTGCTATAAGGGACTGAAAAAGTCGCAGAATGAACTAGGAATTGACCCAAGGCCTTCTGATTTATGTTCGGGCACTTACCGAATTAGCCACCGGTGGCAAGAGTATAGACTGTTTCGGCCATGTAAGGTTAAGGAATCCACAGCAATCAAGTTGGATAGGGCTAAGACATGCCCGAGCGCACAATGGCGTAATGGGTTGTTATGCACATTCTGTATGATGTGTTGCACTAACCAGAAACACAAAAAAATTGTTTCCAGATGATAGTCAGGGGCTGCTTAATCTGATTGGATGCAACCCGACCGTGCGTAATTGCAAACTGCCTGTAGAGATTATCAAAGTCCAGCGCCATCTTGTTCGACAAGTCAATACAGGAATTTTGTTACTCCTGAAATTCCAGTTTTTGAAGACTAGCTTATTTCATTTTTACTCTCGTAACAATATTTTGAAAAGAAAAGCATTTCCAACTCTGCAGTGTCTCATGAGCACCGAATGGCTCCGTGCAGCCATTAACGATGAAAGCTCTTGCGGGCTGAACCGTTGAAGCATCTCCCCACAACTCTCGTAGCGAAGTATGAGCTGGATCTGTCTCACGCCCAAAGCATTGACTATTGCTGTTAACGCCTATGCATTACGTTTTCTTGAGAAAGCATTAGGTTTGTTTTTAAGTTCAGAGGGATTAGTCATTACACCGACTATTTCGGTTCCAAGAATCAGTGATTCTGAGTCCGTACACTCATACTAGTGTAGGACATTAGCCTAGGTGCAAAGGAAACGTTGATAGGAAGTTGGATTCTAATCTTGGTTCAAAGATAAATTTTTTAGAAATATTTTTCGGCTCCGCAAGATTCAGTGCATTTTACGATTAGGTCCTGTTGGTCATTAGCATTTTTATCAAAAGGTTGAAATGATTGCCTTCTATGGCACTTAGGCAACTCCAAATGTCTTAAAAATATACATGTCTTTGTTTCACCCGGCGTTTAATTGCACGGAAGTATTCTTCTGTACACAAATTTCGTATATCGTCAGATAGGCATGATTAGTCTACTTAACCGTGCTTCTTCAAGATAGATACACAAAATATAAACAAAAGAGAATAAATAAAAAGTCCATCTGTTAACACAAGGAAGTATATAGAAAATGTATCACTTTAGGCTGAAATATTATGTTAAATTTAGAGGAGGAGAAATGCAATCGGAATGGACAAGGCTTATCGTATCAATAAAAAAATTCGAAAAGGAAGTTTGGGTAAGCAAACAATTAGACACAGAAAATGTTTAATGGTAATATGTGAACAAATCTAGGAATCACTTATAGACAAAGGTGGTATGCTTCAAACCAATATATTTAGCGGACATTGAAAAATGTATGTAATATAAGCGCAAAAGGGAGATAGTCAGACAAATGACATGACAACAAAAAATAAAAGTTGGGAAACATTTGTAGAAATCTTAGAACGAGATGCAACTGGAGTTCAACGATATGGCTTCAAATATTTTCAAAATCTGAAAGAGAAATGCTGTGATAATTGCACCATAACTGGGATTACAGCTGACACTTGGAAAAAAACTATTTTATAGAATTATTGGAAGACAGGTACGAGAAAACAAATTGTTATTCTAACAAATATAATTTCCTCAGACTACAAGAGATTAAGATGGATATTAGAGAACATGAAAACAGAGAATCTGATTGGTTGAGCGAATACCACTGGAGTTACAGAAATATGACGGGGAAAAAATTACTTATTATACTACCAGTGTAACATTTTAACGATTCTTCAGCTTGCAGAATATCAAGTGATTCTAGAACTGCAGTGCTGAATATCATCTAATGACACTATCTATACATAAAAAACTTAGAAGTATCTGCAGAAATTATGGAGGTATCTCACTTCTAACAACACCCAGTAAAATATAGGCAACCGACCTGAAAGAAAATTTAAAATAAATAGTGGAACAGAAGCTCGAAGGACAACAATGCAGATACATGGAGATACATATTAGACATGCTGATTCAGGTTTTCCGTGATTCCCCTAAATCACTCCAGGCAAATGCCGGGATGTTTCCCTTTAAAGGGCGCGACCGATTTCCTTTCCCAGCCTTGAAACGGACGAACTTGTGCTCCGTATATAATGACCTCGATGTCGACTGGACGTTAAACCTTAACCTTCCTTCCTTCAACAGACACATAAGGGAATGGAATTCACACACGGAGCAGACAGCTTGAGAGAATCACGTCAGGATGAATCGCCTCTCAAACTTCAGTTGCACACACAGCAACACTGGACTCGCATTCGGGAGGACGACGGTTCAATCCCGTCTCCAGCCATCCTGATTTAGGTTTTCCGTGATTTCCCTAAATCGTTTCAGGCAAATGCCGGGATGATTCCTTTGAAAGGGCACGGCCGATTTCCTTCCCAATCCTTCCCTAACCCGAGCTTGCGCTCCGTCTCTAATGACCTCGTTGTCGACGGGACGTTAAACACTAACCACCACCACCACCACCACCACCACCACCACCACACAGCAAATTGTATTGTGCTTCATGGAGAGTCGTATTACAGTGATTACTTACTCCAATATATCCCACGAAATGACCCTGCATGTAAAATTGGAGATAAGAGTCTGTATAGACGCTAACAGACTGCGTACTCCTTCGCAGCGCCAGTCGCGCGTGGAACGGAATAGGTGGAGGGGGTTGAGTGCAAGCGGTAAGCCGGGCAGGGCAAGGGGTCTGGCTGGGCTACACGAGTTATGCTCTCTACATGCCACAGCATTTACCAATATACAGGGTGAATTAGAACTCCACCGACATCGATTGAGAGCGGTAGTATGGACTAAAATAAGAAAACAATTCTGGTAAACATAGACTGAAAAATGCATACATGAACAGTTCTGAGCAGTTCTTCAGCAGAAGACATGTATTTCACAGTAGCGAAGAGGAAAAAAGTGCTCATAGCTCTCAAGGGACGCAATTTAGAGCCCATGTGTACGAGAATTTTTTTGTGTCCGTACTACCTCCTCTGCAAGTTTGTCGCTGGAATTATGGTTCACCCGGTGGATGTAGATATACTCCTTTATTCGTGTGACCACAGACTGATTTCTAATACTAGAAATGCATGGATATATTGTTGTGTGCTTAATATCTGAACATGTTTACCGTTTCATTTGCTGTTATAGTTTCACACAGGTTTTCATTAATGTTGTTGCTAGTCTACTTTTCGCATGAGTCAGATCGTTAGAAATACAGCGTAAGCCCGATATATTGTCCCAGAATTCTGTCTGTAGCTCGAGTAGTGTGATTTGAAAGAAAAATATTGGCTATTTCTCCTGCATTATTAACGTCGTTTGCTAAGTAACGGAATACTGATTTCTGTTTCTGATTTAAACACGTGGCTCATATTTCGGAGGACCCTCGTCAGACTTTCATACATCAGTTCAGGTGAACAGTGTTGTAGTCTATTCAACATGCCTATGTCCGATTTCCTTAACAAATTCGAGTTGCTTGTCACATTTCATTGATTTAGACGCCGGCGAGGCGTCAACATCTAAAATTCTGTGTTATTTATGTTCCCCACTGCGAAAATGTTTTCATGTATGAAAGGTAAACGCATAGCGATGAGTGAGAGGAATATTTCTATTTCTGAAGCTAAGCATACCATGGGAGAAATACATTATAGCATCTATTAGATCATTTCTTAGCACGCTCTATTAACAAATAATGATCGTGCTTCTCTATGCGTGGCTTTCTCTCATCCCTTTAATATCTCTGAAGGAACTTCAATTAATACTGTTCGAGGTGTTAAATCAAAGCTAAGTGAAACTGTAAAATCTTCAAAGATGTTAGTCACACACAATAGTATCCTTATGTTCCATAAAATTTCGGTAAAACTGCCCGATATCTGCAACTACCTGCCACGATATTTAGGCACAGATTATTTTGGCTATCTTCAGGTGAATACTGATGAAAATGTTCTAGGCTCATGTATTTAAGATCCCTTCGGCGCATGGGCCACAATTTTTGTTTCACTGTATTTTGGCAAATAACCCGCGGAAATACAATGTTAGACTTATTGACTTGAAGGAGGCGAGTACGTCGATGAATGCAGTCCTACACAGTGCGCGTCGTTTGCCCCATGTAAAATTTGTCGCATTCGCACGGAATCTTGGAAACACCTAACTTGCTCAACTCTAAGCGATCTTTGTGAGATCTTAAAAGCGCCGAGATTTCGGAAGTAGGACAAAGGATTACTTTGTCTTCTGCCTATTTTCGCTAGAAAAATTCCGATATATGTTGGATAAGTAGTCATTTTGAAGCACTCATTCTCTTCCTTGTTCTGTCGTTTAAAAGTATGTAGCGCTTTCTGTACTTGATAAGACAAATATAAATTGTTGAGGAACATAGTTTGCAGGTGTTTTAGTTCCGTTTGCAGACTATCGGCGTCTGAGATCGTGTGGGCTCTGTGGTTTAAGGTCTTCAGAACGCCCATCGTTTGTGTTCAAAAATGTTCAAATACGTGTGAAATCTTATGGGACTTAACTGCTAAGCTCATCAGTCCTTAAGCTTACACACTACTTAACCTAAATTATCCTAAGGACAAACACATACACCCATGCCCGAAGGAGGACTCGAACCTCCGCCAGGGCCAGCCGCACAGTCCATGACTGCAGCGCCCTAGACCGCTCAGCATCGTTTGTGACGGATGGTGGCAACGTTTAGCTTGTAAACGCAGGCCTGTGTGAATCTGCTATCGAAACATCCAAGTGTGCCGTCACTCTTACATCGCATCAAGACGTCTAAAATCGGCAACTAAGTATCTTTCTTCGTGTCCATAGTAAATTTTATATTTTCATGTACGGGATTCAGATGTTGAAGGAACGTTCAGAAGCTGTCCAAACCATGATGCCAAACTATAAACGTGTCATTAACAAATGGCCGAAATACTGTTGGTTCTAAAATACCTCACGCGATTGCCCGCTCCTCTAAATCATCCATAATAGGATTTACCGCCAGGGAGACAAAGGAATCATCATGGTGACAGTGTCAGATTGTTCATAAAATTCATTGTTAAATAAAAATTACGTCGAGGAGAGCGTGTGCTCAAACTATGCCGTAATGTTGGCCCAAATCTATTCCTGATAAGATGTAGTGAGTCCACCAGACACGTTTGTAAAAAAATGAAACGACACCAAAACTGACAGACAAATCGTTTCTTTCTAGCTTAAGTGACAAGTCTGCTGATAAAATCACTGGAATTTCTTATACGGGATGATTTATCGAACAAAACAAGTCTAATGAACTTATGTCCGGAAATGCATGGTTTCCATGCTAGAGACCATTTATTCAATCATACATTGCTACAGACATTGCGTTACAGTACGCATGGTTTCATGCAAGAGGGTGGTACTGCTCCTCAGACTTACGCCCTAGCGCCCTCTCCTGCCATAGTAATTGGTAATGTTGTATCCGATTCACTTCTCTTACTGACCTGCCTTGTAGTCAATTCATGCAGCGTTGTACACAGTGATTCCGTATTCGAATCGAGTGCTTGCCAAACATGGTGTTTACTTGCGGGAAGACGAATGGCAACAGGCAGCGGGCAGCAAGGTTATATATGGAGATCTGTCTCCGCCGACAACATCCACAGCATTCACTATCTTCAACAGTGTTTCGTAATTTGTCTAAGACAGGGTCGTTTCAGGAAGCAGGAAATCATGAAGAACCTATCCGAAATATTCGGACAGCAGACTTGGAAGAAAATGTTATTAACACTGTGGAAGGCGACCGCCGTGTCAGTACCAGACACTCGGCTCGCCAGTACAGGGTAAGCCAGACGACCGTGTGGAGCATTCTCCATGACAATTGTTACTATCCTTATCACTTATAGCGTGTGCAGGGCCTACTAGCGAAAGACTTTCCACATCGGGAGCAGTTTTGTCACTGGTTTCTTCACCAGGCAACCACGATTCCAGGATTTGTGCCATCCGTCCTATTCCCGGATGAGGCCACCTTTAGGCAGTGTGGTATCCTCGACTTTCATAGCAGTCATCTGTGGGATAGTATGCAGAACCCTCTTGATATGGTGACAGCGAATCTTCAGCATCGGTGCAGCCGGAACGTGTGGGCCGCGATAGTTGGCTACTGTGTTTTGGGATCAGTCTCCGTTCCAAGTCGCCTAACAGGCCGGAACTATCGGCTTTTCTTGCGGGTGACTGCTTCTCCTGCTGGAAGAAGTGCCATAGATTATTCGAAGGGCTATGTGGCTGCTACATGATGATGATGCTCCAGCCCACTTTGCCGTTAACGTCCGGAAGCATCTCGATCGCGTCTTGCCTGGTCGATGGATCGGACGGGGGGGTCCAGTTGTTTGGCCAGCTCGTTCACCGGATTTCAACCCTTGCGATTTTCCGTTATGAGGCCATCTCAAAAGTATCGTGTATGCAGAACTCATTCCAGACGCGGAGACACTGGTGCAGCGTGTTCATGCTGCCCTTAACAGCGTTCGAATACAGCTTGGCCAATGTGAAAGTGTGGACAGAGCATGCTACGACGCACATGGGAACCATTTTCAACACGTACTATAACTGTGACTGCATTGTACAACTAGTATCAGACAACAGTCTCTGCAATAATGTGTGATTGAATAAATGCTCTTTAGCATGGAAACTATGCGTTTCCGGACATGAGCACATTAGACCGCTTTTTTCCGTATTCCCTCATCAATCAATTCCTAGAGTTTTCACACGGCGGAAAAAATCACCCTCATAATGTGGATGCTTATATACAGTGGGCTAGAGTAAAGACGCAAGTACTTCGCGAAATAATACGTGGCTACTCCAGTATTGCTCGCAATCGGATGTAAAGGCACACCAAGTTTGTGGATCTTGGGCCGTCTACACAGTCTAGGTGGAACTGAACGATTTGTTCCCAATCTCTTAATTACCTCCTGTAGGAGAGTCCTGTTAGACAGTTCTGCTGTTGTTCGTATCACTCGATTAGTAGCTTCTTTATCAATTTTGCGATACGCTGAGTCGCACAATAGAACACTTATTATTAATCTAGCCCTCCCGAGACATGAGCGCAATAGCATTACCTCTGACCCGTTTGAGTGCTACTGTATCTACATCTGGTCGTAAGTTACGGAGAGCTGCCCTCTGCACAGGCGAAATGCTGGTCTTCGATGTTGTGGCTCTCCTCAACGGACGGCAAGACTCCGGACGAGCTTCCTAGGCTGTCTGTGTTAGAAGATAACGCGCAACTTCTTCGATTGAACAGACGAAGTCCACGGGTGGTGGTGAAACAAGTTGTAGGAGCAAAATTAATACCTATTCACAACACGGACACAGTCGCGTGTTTTATAGGTTTCCCCGCCAAGTTGATAACGGATCGTCGAATAGGAACTGCGTAGCTGGCATCGTTATGCAATTTTATCGTGCGAAGAAAATAGTGCGCATCGCCAACCCAATACGCAACGCATGTGCTGGCGGAGTCTTAAATACGTGAGCTCAGAGCATTTTCGTCAGTATTCACATGAAGGCTGCAACAAGACACTGCGCAGAAATACCGTGGCAGAAAGCTGTAGACATCCGGCAGTTCTTCCAAAATTGTATGGATCAATCTCTATGCCGGGAAAGTTTTAAATTTCGTAATAATATCCTTGGGTTTGACTTGACATGAAGTGAATCGCGACTAACGTGGAGCGTGTACCGTTCGTTAAGGAACGCCGCAAAAGTGATTGGTGTGCTACTACTATTTTTGGAATCTGTGAAGAATGTGTGACAGAACTTCACAATGGGATCATGACGCTGGTAAGCAGAGTGAAAAACCTGAGAAAGAAATCAGACAATGCACACGAAAGCACCATTCTCTTCCTGAACCAATTGCAAGTTTTTATCAGAGTGGAAAACCAAAGGTAAGGTGCAGAAACATGATATAGAAGTTGACCTGATGCCCATTAAACTGAAATAACCAAGAAAGCATAATTCTTCTGTCTCACATGAGAAACAGCGCATACATCTTTCGTAAATCTTCTGGGAACAAAATAAGTAAAACTGAAAATTGAGATGACTTTGAGTAGAGGTTGTAAAAGAAAATGTCTTTGGTTGGTCTGGAATACATTCTCAGTTTCTATCTTACATCAGTAGGAAGCCACAAAGCGAAATCTGTGTTCCGGACGTGGTCAGTGTTATTTGGTGGGGACAGTCGATAACGCACGTGCCAGGGAATGTGGTTTTCAAATGCAGCTGCAAGTTCCGGTTTCCAGTGAAACGGCTCCCAAACTCACAGACAGGTGCAGATTTCTTAAGTCCTAAATGTAAAATAGCAACTCTAGTTAATCTTCAGTTCTCTTCACACGATCGTGGAAACTGTTAATGCAAGTTCCTGTACCATTTTCCTTAAACTGTATGGGTGTGTAAATCATTTACTGGCCAACATAGTTGTATGAAATCTTACATGTTGAAACTCAGTGACTGTTTGAAAACTACCACGAGAAACAGTTTATTTTCTCTAAAAGTATAGGTTTTGTATGTCACGGAGCCTCATACCAAGTAAGAACGTTTCCCCAAACTTTATCATTATCCCTGAATTCTGAAGAAATTCGGGCCCTTATTAAGGAAAAGCAATACTCAGTTTTATACGGCTGTCTAGATTTAAGTTTCCTCGGTATCTTGAAATCATTTTTAGTGTGCGCTGGCATGGTTAATTTTAAGAGGGTATGGCTGACCTCATTACCTTTCTTTGTCTAATGCTATGTGGCAAAACGTTCCAAAGGATTACGTCTACGATGTAACGTTAAAACCCAGTAATTTTGTCTTCATAATTCATTTACTGTTCGTTATCAGATTGACTACATTAACACTATTATTTTTGGGCACGAATGATCCTAGTTGTTTTTTGCCCTAAAAATGAAAAAAAAACAGTTATTATAGTACGTTGACATGTACGGCACTAATAACCTTATACTTCGCTATTAGGCCTGCATTCCATCGCCTGCTGTAACATTCTGTTGTTGCTTGTGTGGGCAGCGACCTCTTTGTGAACGTTACCATTAAGCGCCCTCCATCCCCTCTCCCCTTACCTTCACACCTTCAGCAATCAAATATGTATAATACACATCACATGTCCGAGTAGACTGCGAATGCTGTCGTTACTACTCTCTGTTCTTAAAGATCGGATTTTGTCTAGTTTCTTACATTACTCATAGGGGTGGGGGTGGAATAAACTGGCCAGAATAGCAAGTCACGCTCTGCAAATCTGAAGAGAGCAGTAACAGTAGGTACTCTATTTAAATTTAGCCTCGCTGGAAATTTTACCCTTTAGAAACCAATTGTATGAGTTTGAAGCGTATTTCACACCATCCTTACTTTACAATCCCTACAATTGCAAAGAATTTGTTTAGAGAAGAATCTGCTTAATACTTTCTCAACCACTGTGTTGCATTTCACTAATTTTGTAACAGTATGACCTCCATGTGATCTGATTACACTGCCGCTACTAAGGTTTACTCTTCAGGTAGGTGAGTCTGCCCTTGTTTATCTCTGTAGTGTCGATATCAGCCACAACTTTTCAGCACTCACATTTCAATGAATAAATGGATTGCTTAGAAATCTGAAGACTTCCACATTCAAGTAATAAAACCTCTGGCGACCTTCAACGTACCGATACTATGATTATATGGTTCAAATGGCTCTGAGCACTATGGGACTCAACATCTGTGGTTATAAGTCACCTAGAACTTAGAACTACTTCAACCTAACTAACCTAAGGACATCACACACATCCATGCCCGAGGCAGGATTCGAACCTGCGACCGTAGCGGTCACGAGGTTCCAGACTGACGCGTCTACAACCGCACGGCCACACCGGCCGGCCTATGATTATATAGTATTTTGTTGTTTCGAAGAGCGAGAACGTCTTGGAATATTAATTTCCCTCTTTTGTTGCTATTCAGCGTACTATGAGCACAGTTGTCACGAAAAGCGTACTGTGGTAATATTCTGAGCTTTGCATCTGTATCTTAATTTACATCGCAAGAGCCGGAGTTATTTTCTGTCCTTTCCTGTTCTATTAGAGTGTCACGGCGGATGTATGATTGTCGGTACCCCTCAGTGGAAGTCGGATTTACTCCTTTACGGTCGTAATTATCACGTGCACTGCACCGTATCTTACACACACTAGAATTTGCTGAATATTTCTGTGAAACCCTCTCGCCTGTTAAACAAATTAGTCACGGATCATATAGGTCTTTCTTAAATCTTTTTACCTATTCCGTAATCCAAATTGCTTAGGAGGCACAGTGCGACGAAAATTACTGAACGTTTGGCGACCGAGGGGTTCGTAAGAGGCCTATTTCGTGGATGAATTACACTTCTGTAGGACTATTTCGGTAGAGCATAGTCTGATACCCACTTTCCCCCGGCTAGATTCGCGTGGGCTCCTCTTTAAATCGACTCCGACATACATTCCTAAACACTTGAATATTCTGACTATTGGCGATCGAATAGTCAACTGTGCCGGCCGGCGTGGCCGAGCTGTTCTAGGCGCTTCAATCTGGAACCGCGCGATCGATACGGTTACGGGTTCGAATCCTGCCTCGGGCATGGATGTGTGTGATGTCCGTAGGTTAGTTAGGTTTAAGTAGTTCTAAGTTCTAGGGCACTGATGACCTCAGATGTTAAGTCCCATAGTGCTCAGAGCCTTTTTTGAATAGTCAGCTGTCAATCTTTGCACCAAGCAATCATCATTTAGTCCCCCAAAATTTCGTAAATATTATGACTCTGTGATCTCTCTTTGCACAGCTGCATGGACTGCCGACACTCACAGCGAGCTACAAACATATCTACTCGTCACGAGGGACGCGGTAACGCTGTTTCTTTCGTAGCTCGTTCTAGAAGTAGAATACACCCACTTGATCAGTTGAAAATTATGTAGTGATTACGCCTCTAGTTGTATCACTTCGTTGTTCTTTACTTAGAGGGAAAAAGAATTTAAGTAAATATAGTCAACGAATAAAATATAATTCAGTATATTAATTGAAGAAGCTGCGTTCATCATCAGAAATTCAGATAGCATTACCTTTATCTCAGAGTAACAGCTGTCGCTTTTACTCGAGGGAACGTTGGTCTCCTCATATCTCCACTTCTGACACTGAAATTAAAAAAAAAAAAAACCACGAAAAATCATAACTGTCCCTTAGGTCCGCAAACATTGTAGTGAAAGTGTCTGAGAAGTTACTAGGCAACCAACGAGTGCTACCACAAACACGTCTCCTATATTAAATAATTGCCGTATAATACCTGAGTGCTCGCGCCGCGCTTTTACATTCGTATCTATTACGTATGAACCGTGTAACAATGCTGATCTGTGGAAGAAGGAAAATTTGCGTCACTTCAACACTGCAGGTAGATAGTTACATAAAGAAATGCTGTGCCCAATTTCAGCAAACAAAGTAACGTGAGTCCTTTTTATGCTCTCTTGCGTTACGCGGGTTCTGTAGTTTGTGACGATATCTCCCAACCAAGAGCAAGATATCCAATACCGTTTCCTGGGATGACTTCAGTCACGTTAAGCACGACTGCTTACAATTATATCGTAGGATATCCGCAAACCTGCACACCTGCTAACCTGACCTTCCTCTCAAGAGTACATAACCTGCCTGACACAGTCAAGGACAAAGGGGGAGTGACTGAGGGCTAACGCAAAAGAAAAACAAAAAAAACCACTCTGGTCGAACTAACGGTTTATGGGGCGAATGGGACCCAGCTATCCCCAGTACTCGTCACAGAGCCGAAAAAACTCTTTCTATGTAAAGGTTATTAAAAAGGAGAAGCTTCATCCTAGAGGTATACTGTAGTTCTCCAGTTCGTAGAACACATGGAGACTTGAGCGGCAACAGCGATACTTCCCGAGGCGCCGCTGTGGAAGGCAGTGTAAAAGCGCATTATCTTTCGCCTTTTCAGATTTTCTGCTCTGTAGCAGCTTTCAGACAAAAAGATAATGCTAGTTACGCTGGGTACACTGAATGTAAACACGCCTATGCAGTGGGAGGCAGTAGAAAACCTAAACCTATAAATAGGGTAAAGGCAGATCTCAGAGTGATGCATGAGATGCAATGAGTAGAGGGGGGGGGGGGGGGGAAGATTATTGGAGTGGTGATAATGGAATTACTCACAGTGGGTCAAGTAACGGTGAAGCATCAGTAGAAATAACAAATAGGGAAACTGACAGTAGAATAAATGGTTATCTGCAGCCATCAGGGAGAATATTGATGGTGAAACTGGATAGACATCCAACAGATATTACAATCATGCCAAACACAGATACAGATACTGGTGACGTCTATGAAGTGTACAATAACACTGACGAACTCGTAAAATTTATCAAATGCAACAACAATATAATCGCCTTGGGGGTTGAAGAGCAGTATGAAGGGAACAGAGCATAATGGGATAGCTCGGTCTCGCCAAACAGAATGAGGGGGAGAAAGATTAATACAAACTGCGTCTAATAAGTTCGCGAATGCTCTCAAAAAATAAATAAAATAAGCGTTACAATCAAAATACCTTTACCGGCCTTCAAAGTAATCACCATTAGCTACAACACACGTCTGGCATCGGTTGTAAGCCCGTTGGAAACTGTCAGCAAACACTTCTTGTAGAATCGCTCGAAGTACCGTGATCACGCGTTTTGGATATTAGTAACGTCTGTGAATGTTCGTGATCGATAGTCCTTACATAGTCTTTGCTCAACATCTACTCCTTTGCTCTCATTTTCATAGACAGGTGCTGATCATCCGCAAACATCCATCAGACTCGTTCAATGATTTCTGTGATGGTGCGTGTTGACCCGTACGCGGCTCATTCTCGACACTACCCTCCCGGTCTCTAAACTGTTTGAATCACTCAAACACTCTCTTTCAGCACCGTACACTTGCAGTAACATTCTATGTGTCTCTGTTGCCATTTTCTATAATGTAAAGCATGTTTACGCATTGTACCATTTTGCGCTCCGTTCCGCAATGACACGGGTGAGAAGGATGCTTACGGATGATGAGCGGTTGTCTCTAAGAATGAGAGCAGAAGAGTTGAGGTAAAGCGAAGACAGTTTACGCACCATTGTTCACGGATATTCGCAGACGTTCTGGATATCCAACAACGCGTGACCACGGTGCTTCGAGCGAGTTCACAACAAGCGTTTGCTGAATGTTTCTAACACCTCTACAACCGATGTCAAAAGTGTGTTGTCAGCATATGGATACCTCATTCAGTCCTGAAGTTGATTTCTGATTATTCGTTTTACAAAAATTTTGCAATTCTGTGAACAGAGGATAATGGGTAAAAAGTGTGTTTTAGGTAATGATTACTTCAAAGGCAAGTAAAGACATTTTGATAGTGACTCTTATTTCTTTTAATTTCTGAGACTATTCACCAAATTTTTCAGACGCATCTTTTATTTACCTTTCTCCCCTTCATTTTGTAGGACGAATACGTGGTGTCCCATTATCTGTGTTCCGAAATAAACAACATAAAACATAAAAAGGGAATAATCATAAATGAACTTCCGGACTGAAAGCTTTACCCATTTTCTGACACTGATAGTGACCTTAACCAAGCACTGATGAAATACCAGTCGAAATCTATGAGGTTGAAGAGAGTGCAACTGAAGCGTTGGGACCTATAAGTGCTGAAGGAACTAAACCTCACATTGTCTTAGAAGAATATATGAAAGAAGAAATGATTATATTTTGAGGAGTTACACGAGTGGAAAACGGGGGAAATGGCCTGAAATTAGGTGTAGTACCAACAGCAGAAACTTATTGGGTTTCGGAAAGGTAGAAAGGCAGTAGTTGTTGTTAACAGTTGAGATGGTGTAGTTCATAAATACAAGTGTACTGCAACTACATTGCGCCAGAAAGAAATTATGCGGAAAGAGAGAAAAAGTTAAAATTAATGGATGACAGAAAGCAGTCCAAAGACAGATAAAAGACAGATAAAAGACAGAAACAGGTTAACGTAGATTCTTTACGCAGGTTAATAAACAATCACTTTATGGAGCACCGAACAAGGAGGATATTGAGTACAGATGTAAAATGTAACTGAGTTGAGGAAGCAGAAAACGGGGACACGAGCGTGAGTACAATGGGGGAGACACAGTATTTATATCTGAATTTCAAAACGCTGTACACGAACTCTGAATAAAAGCCCCGATATTTATGAAAGACCCGCGGAGCGCTTATTGGCTTGAGACCGTAAAGATTGGTGAAACACTATGCTTAGAACAAAGATCTGTATCGCTGCGAAACGTGGGCAATGGAGAAGACAGAACTCAAATGATTGGAGGCCTTTGAAACTGGGTATTAGAGGAGATTATTGAAGATCCGATGGATTGATAGAGTAAGGAATGAAGATGTTCCACAAGAAATCAACAAGAAATAAAAAGAAAATTGAAAAAGAAATCGGTCAAATGTTTCGTGAAATTAGTCTAAAAATAAGAAAAATTAGATTAGACATATATTTGACGCCTCTTCGAATCATGCTCGACATTATGTACAGCCATTAAGACTGCACAGTATACATAATCCACCAGACAAATATCCCTTAGTTCTCATTAAATTTCTAAGTTTCTGAGCCAACCTTTGAACTTCAAATTCTCAATCAGCACCTCATTTGCTGTACATGATTTCCAGCATCATTAAAAGGCGAATCGAATGTTTCTCTAATCCGTTTTATTTCTTACTTGTAGACAAATCATTTTCAAAACATCGACGCAACTTTTTCAGATTTTTTCAATTCACAATTAAATGTCACACCAATGTAGCTTTCTATGCGCAAAATAGCTAGATCTTGAAGAGACGAACTTCGTGACACTTCATATACATAGCTAGTCGAATGTAAAATATTTCAGTTTTTCCTCAAAAAGTTAGTTGTTTAATTGCTCTGATCATTTTCAAACATTTACACCTTTTTTACAAAACTAGATCTTGGGCAGGTCAATTGCATACCATATTTGTCCATTTCATACTCTTCGTGTGGCTATGAAAATTGGACAAAATTTCGTTGTGTAATTTCTAGGCAATCTTGTTTCCGTTTCGCTCAAAAATTTGACAAATTACAAAGAACGCAGTGCAATGAAAAGAGCGAATGATTAAGCGGTGACTAGTTGCTGTAAACGGTAGTAGAGGAGTTGATGGAAGAAAAGAATCGCAGGGGCAGGACTAGATACGAGCACATACGGAAGGTAGATCGTTGGTGGTGTAGGATGCAGCACTTGTGATGAAATGGAGGTTACTGGCGAACGACAGGAGTGCAGAACTGCATCAAAGTAACCTCAAAGTTGGTGACCAAAGAAGCAGCAGAAGGAAAAGGGGGAAAAACAGGGTTCTGCTGCCTACACAGTCTTAATGATGTCATGAAAGGATAGAATAAGCTGGATTTTGCAGGCACAGCGCTTGTTGTGTCCACATTGATCCCTACCTTCACTGTTACTTCCCGTAAATTCGAATTACCTAAGTCGTATCGTTTTCGTAATTAATGACTCCATTCACTATTAATGTCTTTTATTGTAAGCTGAAACTTTAACAGCGACCGCTGCAATTATTTTCTTGTTTCTGCGAAACGCACACTGTTTTATTTATGCAGTTGGAAAAGGCGTCCGCAGGAAACGCAAACGACGGCTCTGTTAATCACGTCTAACTCGCAATATTCAAATTATGTGTGCGTCAGCTACATCTCTTAATGGTGTTGCTTGTGCGAAACGTGCTAGGCGATATGTTAGCATATATTACGTGGCATTATCCAGCACCGGGTTCTTCTTAAAAATTCTACTCTCTGTTTTTCTTTATTACATATGTATTCTGAGGAGTACTCTCTCAGCTGGGAGAAGGAATGCTTCTTTGGAGATACGTTCCCAGAAATCGCATGCTAATAATGGAAATTCATAGGTACGTAAACTTAAAACCGTCGCTTGTAAAATAAAAGTAGCTAAATAACCTTCTTTGGCCATGAAATCTCTTCCACGGAAATATTCTTAATTCTGTTTTTTAATTAATTGCATACAGCACTTCGTTCTCATACTCTCTCTATGAAATGTTGTAGTGACCGTGAAAATGTTGTTTCAAATGACGTATATTTTGTCCTGGTTTCTTGAGATGCACATATACTGGCCGCGGGCCACATCCGCATTCTAGTGGCTGCAGTAACTCTGTGCGGCGAGGATAACACAGGTTTGATCTCTGGTACTTCCCCGGCTGAGCGCATGTCGCCCTTGAATCGCGCTGGAGGCAGGAAGTGATTAGTAGCATCACATGGCTTGGGGTGGTGGTGGTGGTGGTGGTGGTGGTGGTGGTGGTGAAGAGGAGGATGTATAAACCTACTACAGTGCTTAGAAGATAGCTGAGCTCTTTTTCCTGGACCAGTTTCGCGGTACTACTACAGTTTCAGAAATTGTGAAGAAGAAAAGAATATTCCACGCTACCTCGTGACGTTAGCTTCGTCGTCGCTGCAGTAAAAGATACGTACAACAATTCGTGTTGAACATCAGCTATATGATTATCGCTGCCTTGATGCCAATAACGATCAACACCACTTCCTCCTTTTTCCTATTTATTCAATTATCTATACTACTGTATAAAGACAAATCGTGGTTTAACTTTGCTACCAAAAATCTCGAAAAATTCCTGATCGTTTTACGTCAAATTTTTACACGATAATCTACTACAAATTCTGAGACACATGGACTATACATCTTTTCAAACAACGATGTACAGATTTTTTAAAAAAACTGCGAGAAAAAAAATTCTGTGCTGTGAAAATGTGCGGTTTCGTTTTCTTTCTTGCGGTCAGTTTTAAGTTATGGCAAGCTGTTAAAGCTTTAGACAAACTGTATCTTTCACATATATTTTTTTCTCAATGTGTATAAATTTAAACAGAAATAGTACACTCAAGCGTGCTGTTGTGTTTTTGTTCCCCCATTCTGTTTTTACAAGGAAGAGGGAAGTTGTATTAATAGCTCATCGATTTATGACTGGAATACTACTGTTGAATAAGTATCATCCGAAAATTTGTAATCCTACCCATACACAGATTAAAAGTATGAGAAATACTATCATTGAAACTTCTACCCTCACAGACCTAGCTCATGGAGATATTTATACCGTGCCCCCTTATACTAATGATTCCAAGCGAGCTACCCATTCATTTTAAGCTGCTTTCCCAATCAAGGTTTGGTTTGCGATGACAATAAACAAGGCTTAAGATAAGAGAGAGAGGCGAAGAGTAGATAGGTAGTGAAAGTGGAAGGTGGAGACGGACAGTGAGAATGAAGGAAGAAGGATGGGTGGGAAGGGAGGAGGAGGAGGAGGAGGAGGAGGAGGAGATAGCAAAGAGGGGGGGGGGGAAGGGGAGGAGGACAAGGAAAGGGTGGTCGAAGAGACGAAGAGATGAGCAGAGAGAGGGGGGAGGTGGAGATTAGGACGTATATACAATCCCCACACTTAATTTTACGATTAAGAAGCATAGCCGGGTTAGCTACCATCAGTATACTTCTCTGTATTGTAATGCTGTACACCTAGCTTTTGACCTAGCTTTTGAAGTATTTCTGTTTATGAAGGTGAGGCTTGACGACTTCTTGTTACTTAATATTTCGATTGTGTCTTAATTCTGGCTTGATCTGTATTGATGCATTCTTATTTGAAAACATTTTAGTAGTGGTGATTTGTGAAAAGTTCGTCGAAAGGAAAGGTTATTGGAAAGGGATAGATCAGTTTTGTGCTACATTACGAAGTTGTGCTTCCATCCTACATCGATACTGAAATTGTCTGTTAAAAGTGAAAGTTGTGTAAAATATTTAAAAAAATAGCAATTTCACATGAACTCCGACTTGCGGTTGCGTTTGTAGGTAATGTATGTTACAAGCACGTGCCCTCATTGAATTTCTCACTGCAGAGAAGGGAACTGTGGGGAATATTCACAAACGCGTGTGCAAAGTCTATGGAGAACCCGCTTTCGACCGAAGTACAGTTAGTCGCTGGGTACTGAGGGTGACGACATCAGAAGGCGGTTCGGCGGAGCTCCACGATTTGCAGCTGTCGGGGACACCATCCACGGCTGTCACACCTGACATTTTGCAGCGAGCTGATGTTGTCATTCGCAGGCCCTTGTTTCGCGCTGGAGGAAGACCACAGAACGGGATGGAGATTACGTGGAAAAAGAGGGTGTGTAGGTAAAACGACATTCTTTAGTGTGTGTAATTTTCATTAAGTTCAATATAGAACTGTTGGAGGAAAAAAAATGCGGTGCGTTACTTTCTGGGCAACCCTCGTACATACCATACCCAGTTGGTTCGTGCACCATTCTGTTCAGACCAACCACTTAGTTAATGACTGCTTTTTGAATGTAGAAATATAGGCTTAAATTGGTACCTGAAAGAGCTGATTACATTAAGTAATTGGAATTAAAATATTTATTACGAACGAAATAATCCCAACGATATAAATACCGAAAGTTTTAATCAGTGAAGGCTAAACAGTGTGCCTACGTGGCCTCATCTACACAACTTTTTGGAGGCGTAGAACGGCGCACAAAAAGAAAAACTGCTAAATTTAGTATTCCTTGAGTATGCTACCCTGATGGCAGCGAGGTAGTACGATACACAGGATCTTGAAGTTAGATGCTGGGTATTTGGCTGAAAGATAAAATTATAATGCAAATTTCCGTGAACAGGATATGAAAATCGAACTATACTCATGCTCATAAATTAAGGATAATTACAGAATGCGGTGCCACACAACGTGGCACAACACAAAACTGGCGCTAATAGCATAGATACATAGGGAACACACACGACACAGATCTGTAGGTCCACGGTATTGATAAGTTGAGAAAACCGTCCCGAAACACATGTGCTACAAAATGCCACTGTTTTCTGTACATGTACTCCGACATCAATATGGGATATGATCACCATGCACACGTACACAGGCCGCACAACGGTTTGGCATACTCTGGATCAGGTGGTCGAGCACTGCTGGGGTATAGCCTCCCACTCTTGCACCAGTGAGTGTCGGAGCTTCTGAAGTGTCGCACGAGTTTGAAGAGCATCCCAGACGTCCTCGATGGGGTTAAGGTCTGGAGAACAGGCAGGCCACTCCATTCGCCTGATATCTTCTGTTTCAAGGTACTCCTCCACGATGGCAGCTCGGTGGGGCCGTGTGTTATCATCCATCAGAAGGTCCCACTGCACCCCTGAAAAGGCCGACATACTGGTGAAAAATGACGTCCCGATACACCTGAGGTGTTACAGTTCCTCTGTCAAATACATGCTGGGGCGTACGTGCACCAATCATAATCCCACCCCACACCATCTAACCACGACCTCCGTACAGGTCCCTTTCAAGAACATTAAGGGGTTAGTATCTGGTTCTTGGTTCACGCCAGATGTAAACCCGGCGAGAATCACTGTTCAGACTAAACCTGGACATGTCCGTGGACATAGACAGAAACCATTGTTCCAATGACTATGTGCTGTGTTCTTGACACCAGGCTCCTCTGTGACCAGGGGTCAGTGGAATACACCTTGCAGATCTCCGGGGGAATAAACCATGTCAGTTCACTCGTCTGTAGGCTGTGTGTGTCTGTAGGCTGTGTGTGTCTGTCTGGAGACAAATGTTCCAGTGGCTGCGGTAAAGTTCCGAACAAGGCTACCTGCAGTACTCCGTCTGCGGCCACTGATGGTGAGATATCGGTGGTGTTGTACACGGTGGACGTCCCGTACTACAGCGCCTGGTCACGTTTCCTGTCTGCTGGAATCGTTGCCATAATCTTGAGATCACACTTTGCGGCACACGGAGGGCCCGTGCTACGACCTGCTTTGTTTGACCAGCCTCCAGTCGCCCTAGTATTCTACCCCTCATAACGTCATCAATATGTTTTCTTTGAGTCATTTTCAACACATAGTCACCATTAGCACGTCTGAAAACGTCTGCACACTTATTCGCTGCACCATACTCTGACATGTACCAACACACCTCTACGTATGTGGACTGATGCCAGCGCCACCGTGCGACGACCGCAGGTCAGATGCACCGCATGGTCATACTCCGAGGCGATTTAAACCCGCAAACCACCCACCAGAGCGTTGTTTCACCATGTATCAGCATTATCCTTAATTTATGAGCATGAGTGTAGTAATCAACCCAATACTTGCCTATATGATTCTCACCAACAGACTACAGCCACATTTACCTTAGCATTTCGTTGCATGATTTGGTGCGAGTGTAGGATTTGAGGACCCACTTTTTGCGCCAGTCTCCGCCCCCATAATAGTCCAAATACCGTTGTCAGCTACGTACGTCAAATAGCCTGATATCCTAAGACAAATATGTTCCCACCGAGCGAGGTGGCGCAGTGGTTAGCACATTGGACTCGCATTTGGAAGGAGACTGTTCAAACAAGCGTCTGACCATCCAGATTTAGGCTTTCCGTGATATCCCTAAATCGCTCCATACAAATGCCGGGATAGTTCCTTTGAAAGGGCACGGTCGATTTCCTTCCCCCTTCCTTGATACGATTCGAACTTGAGCTCCGTCTGTAATGATCTCGATGTCGACGCGACGTCAAACTCTCTTGATTCCTCCCTTCCTTCAATATGTTCCATACTGTTACTACATCTCGCTTCTCATACTGTCGCTAATTCGCTAATTCAGCAGGAAAGACAGTCGACCGGCTTATTAGAGTCAGACGAGTTTCTGATCTATTTGTCCTAAGTATCATTTTTGTTTAATTTAATCCTATTTTATTTCTCGACCTATTACACATGCGGGAACCTTTTGTTAACATTCATAGTAATAACTCCATCAGAGAACGAATGCCACAGGAAAAGTATAAGCTTATTAACAATATCCGGGGAAGAAACAAGCCCAGTGTGCATTAAAAAAAAAAAGCAGCAGCAGCAGTTTCATATAAAACAATTACAAACATCAGCGGCAGTAGATGGCACCACTAATAAAGATAATCTTAGGCTTTAGATAGCCGTTTGAGTACCAGTGGTTTCAGCCTGAAACCACAATTTCATCAATAATTTTTTTTTAGTACGATTGTCTTTCAAATGAAACCACCGAAGGTATAGCAAGATTGAGACATCCAGTGGCACAGTGATGTACTCCTACGAATACAGCGTATTGTAGCAGTTAGTCACAGCGTTCAAAGCAGCAGTCAGCTCGAAGATTGTGCTACGTGATTGTAGGAGGTTTGACAGTGAAAGTAAGTGTATCTAAAGGTACTGTAAAGTAAATCTGAGTTTGTACTACTGTTTTTACGAGTACTTTCGAAATTAAACCAATGGAGCAATGTGTACTTCCGATATGAACTCATTAAATTTTACGCCCATTTTTTGCTTGTTATTTAGGACCATAATTTGTTTTAGATAGTACGAGCTTATGGCAGTTTCGAGCTGACTTTTAAATCTATCTCATGAAATGGTGATTTGTTTGAAACTGTATTTTTCAGTTGTTCCATAGAGAAACTTTCACATTAATGGGAGACGGAAGGAAAACGGGCTCAAAAATCGATTTTTATTTTTTGGGTATTTGGAATTCCCGCTATTTCCTGCGTAAAGGAGAGGTGGTCCAACTGCGTAGCCGCCACGAGCACCGTATTTAACTCCCATGGACTTCTTTGTGGATGGTCGTATGGTAAATTTGCGCCAAAAACCGAAGACTCTAGGGGGGATGGAGAGAGTGTACCAGAATATGCTTCGTAGGTACAACATCTGTAACACCGTTTATGATCGCCACATCGAGCTGCTGTTGTACTGCGCCAGTACTGTTCTGTACATACAGTAAGCTGCGTTCATTTTTGTTTTGGAATAATGTAAACATGTAATGATTAAGTGTTCATACAAACAAATGTGATTAAGTGATAAATGGATGTTTCGTTTGTTTCCCTTCAAATTGTAACATAATAATTGTACTGCGTCACGCCTTATTCAGTTAGTGAAGCAGAAGCAGATCAACTAAACATCTTAATTGGACCCATCATAGAAAGGTAGCGGTGCGTTTCTGGCCATGGGTTCCTATTCAAAGTATTATGTACTCACACGTCTCTGTTAAGGCTTAGAAGTTTGTAATGGGAGTGTCCGAACACCCTGTATATTCGCACTTGTTTACTGTCGCTAAATATTTGACTCAGTTTCGACATTTTTTAGTGAGATTGAAGTTTATTTTCTAATGGTACGGAGTGTTCCGTCAACAGTCCGTTGGTTCTGGGATAAAAAAGCCTTCTAAGAAATTTCCTTCAACAGTACCACAGCGTCAAGTCTTCGGAAAGTTGCTGTTCTTCCTCAACGTCAGTATTATTTCGTCCCTAAGAGTATAAATAATTTTACGCCAATTATGTGCCGATATATTAAAGTATCAGAAGTGAAACACTTATCTGCTATAGTATGCTTCAAAAACTAAGTTACCAAACGAAATACATAGGAATATAACATAATCTTAGAATTGCATTCACAGTCAGGTCCTTATTCCCAGTTTGCGTCCCTTCAAATTGGACTTCATGGCGATAACTTAAAAGGTTTATAACAAAATTTCGCAAGGGTATCCACAGTTTTGCTTCTTCTTTACCGTTTTAAACTGTGTTGAGTGTCAGGAAAAGCTGTGATCACCGTAAGCCAGTCAGGCCTTGTCCAAAAAGAACGGTCGTTTGAACAAATATAACAGAAGCAACAAAACTAAGAGTAGGAATACAGAGAACCAGATCTGGAAATAGAATATTCAAATCAACAAAACATTACGTCTAGGAAGATTTCTTAACTTATAATCTATAAACGAACGTGGGAATGTCAAAGATTCTTGGAATTCTGCGGTAATTTTAAATACAAACTTTTATAAAGACTGTGAGAATATCAATAATTGTTCACCAATGATCGCCTTTTAATTGAAAGATAATATTGTCAATATCCTCTCCAGTATTTTAAATGATGCGAAAACTCATTTCAAGGACTGAAATACTCCTATGTGCTGATGCAGAATCGGCTTGTCACGCCGATGAATGGTCGACGGCACACGAAAAGTCGTCACAATTGATTATTGATGACTGAATATCCAAGGGATCACGTAGTAAACCAAGTAGTAGCGGTGCATTTCTGAGTTGACACAGTGCTGCAGTAATTATCAGAAGTTACGTGCATTGTGATGTCGTTTGGCATGATAACCTGTGACGTTGTTGTAAATCAACTTAACGAGCTGCAAGGAGTTCAAGGAACGAAGTAGTTGTTTTGAGAGTGTAGTTTTTTTCCTCTTTTAAATAGATGTCTGTCACATTAATTCGAGCACCTACATGAGAAGCGTGAAGCAGATTTTTAAATTAAAGTATACGAGACAGGAATATTTAATCAGCAGAATATTAAATCTGTACACTTTCATTTTATGTCTGTGCAATCACTATGAAGCATTTTGTGGTCACGCAAGCTTCATTACGCTGAAGAAAAGAAAACCTTCAGAGGACAGATGTTTTACAATTTTTTTGTGTGTAAATTGATAGTAAACAAATTGTTATCTTACATATTATAAATAAAAAAAATTCTCATTTTTATCTCGCGTCGTATGGTTGATTATTAAGTTGTTTGTTTAGAAAATGGCTCTGAGCACTTTGGGACTTAACTTCTTAGGTCATCAGTCCCCTATAACTTAGAACTATTTAAACCTAACTAACTTAAGGACATCACACACATCCATGCCCGAGGCAGGATTCGAACCTGCGACCGTAGCGGTCGCGCGATTCTAGACTGTAGCGCCTAGAACCGCTCTGCCACCAAGGCCGGCGTTGTTTGTTTAAATCATTTAAGACGAATCTGGGGATGGTTCATAAAAAATTTAAAATTAAAAAACAGATCAGAGGCACAAACCTGTTGCGAAATTTGGCTCAAGAATATTCTCTCTCTCTCTCTCTCTCTCTCTCTCTCTCTTGTATATTCATAAAACAATCTGTGCTGTGACTTCTATTTGGAATCTTCATTGGTCTTACTTATCTTTCATTCTGCTAGACAGCTACACAGTTTTATCGTTGGTGCAACAAATGAACTATCTGAGGCAAGGTAATGCTACATGTTTGTGCTTCCTAACTGTTAGGGTTCCACTTTTACATCGTATCCATGTTAAAGAATGGTATCATCTGTCATCTTAACTGGTATTGTATGCAATAAATTGTGGATTTCTATCTAGATCAGTGTAAAAATTAATACCTTATACAGGTCCATCATTTTTCAATCGTTAATAGAAATGTTCTCGGAGCCTAACTTGAAGTTACAAGGATTTTGTTCTCTAGTTTGATTGATGATTCCAGAACAACTCTAGGCCACAACGGTTGTCTATGCGAAGTAAAACTTGTCTGAATTCTACACCGTTTGTTTCCGCTAATCACAGACTGAGATGTTCTCCGAGGATAAATGGGTGGTTCAGTCATTCATACTGACTTAGTTGTTACTTAGGAAGCCTTTGCTATTTCACCTCCTGAGATATCAGGGGCAGTTGCTGACTGATAGCTTTTGGTAAAATGAGGGGTAGTCAAATGAAAACGAAGCAGATGAAGAAAAGTAAGTAGACTATTTATAATTTCAAAAATAATCGGCGTAACTGTTAATGGTGTGCCCACATATTGCCAAAGCTGTTACGACTACACTGCAGAAGCTTCGTTGGGATCCCTTAGCCATCCTCCATATAGTTTCGATCTCTCCGCATGTGATTTACATATTATTGGATCCTTGAAGAAAGAGACGCACGCTTGGGTACAATTGTGATCTGTAGGCAACTACAAATAATTTTTCAGTCTTTTCTTATAGTAGGATAAATGTATTAGCAGTTATGGTCATTACTTTTGAAATAATAAACAATTTACTAACTTTCTTCCATCCGTCTCGTTTCCATTTGACTGCTTCTTACATCAGCGGCTCCAATCACTGGCTCCTCATATGGTTTGGGTAAATTAATTCTAGTCGGATGCTAGTTCTGATAACCGCAACTGCCATTCAGTCTGTTAGTTTTTATTCTTATCCAAAATAAATTCGCTAAATTCCCTATATGTCACCAGTATTTGTTAAACATCGGTAGCTTTCATAATTTTTATGAATGTACTGTTTATGATTCCTTGAAGCTGTAGTAGTCTCTTCCGTATTCCGGACTTCAGCGAACAGGACGACGAAGATGACCTTCCTGGTATACAGCAACACAGAAACACAAGCGGGCAATTAACTGCACGACGGCACGCCTGGGTAGGCAACGATACCGCGCCCCAGGTCAGGTCGTTAAATAAATCACGTTCCTTACGGCCACCGCAGCACCGTGCTTGGTGCTTTCTGGCTTCACCGCTCATGTTGTGCATCTGTGAGCACCCAGTGGGCGTGAAGTGAAGCTGAGCAGAGCCACGACTGGGGATTGCAGCGCAGTGCAAAATACTGCTAGCAATAAACGGTAAGTTTATATGAGAAAACTAGTGACAGCCGTCTTGACCGGCCCCTCTATGTACATGCGTAACAGTTTCATTCGTGTGTGGGCAAGAGGGAAAATTAGTCTGTTTGCTTACACTTCCTGTTACCATTAATTTATTCCCGTGTCTCTACACGAGACACAAAGTACAGGCCGTCGAACTGTTGCGCAGTCTTCGTCGACTACCGCTTCTCTAAATTTAAATCCTTTTGCAAAAAACATCGTTCCTTTAAACACATCAAAAGTTCCTCAGCATGACCGTCAAACTTTCTTATGGGCTATACAGACCAAATACCATCCTGGAAGGGCATGTCTGAATTCCTTCAGTGTCTGCTACTGTCTACTGTAGGACTCAAAAACACTATAGAATTGTATACGAGGTCTCATTCGTGAAGATAAACATTGTTTCGACTCCTGGTTTCGTACATAATTTATTTGTTGGGAATGTTTGTTTATGCTCTGTAAAGTACATACTTATTTCTCAGCTGTCATCTCCTAATTGTGTACCGCACGTTCGAAGTTATAAAGGATTGACCCAGAATAAATAAGCCAACTTGCGTATGTATCTTTCATGTTATGGGGAAAAAGTCACTGAAAGAGCTTCTTAACGATTGCTTCCCCTACTACTTCACTGAGTCAAATAGTTTTTTTTTATTTAATGTATCCTTTATTCTTAGAGGTGAAAGTTCTTTTTAACAGTAGACAAACTAATATTTGATCGCGTATGGGCCATTTTAGGTGTATGGAGGACAGTCAGCACTCGCTTTTCTAATCTGTCTCATTGTTAGCAGTAATTACTAATTTCGTATTCGTTGTGTTTGTCTCTGTACTGAGTCTTCTAATAGTGACATTGTTACACACACCTCTAGCTCTTAGAAATGTCTCATACATCACCCTATTCCGTACGTATCATTTTAAGGCCGTTATTGCGCCGGAACGAGGTAAGTTATTTCGTGGAGCGTGAAGAAGGTTAACTGTGGAATGGGGTCCTGTGACACCAACCCAAGAAATGGCACTAATAGACGGGAATGTGTCATATACGACGAACATCATCCTCAACGGTGTTCCAGCGATCTGCAGACATGAGGCCATTCCCAAGAGTTCGCATGGCATATATGGAGGAGCTAATGACGAGACGAGCAGAAATAGCCTCATCCTGCTAGACACTTAACCGGAGAAATTAATAGAAGCTGTATATTATCAATTCACACTATCCTCGAGAAAGACAGCATGTTTGGTTTAGGTTGGTTCAAATGGCTCTGAGCACTATGGGACTTAACTTCTGAGGTCATCAGTCCCCTAGAACTTAGAACTACTTAAACCTAACCAATCTAAGGACATCACATACATCCATGCCCGAGGCAGGATTCGAACCTGCGACCGTAGCGGTCGGGCGGTTCCAGAATGTAGCGCCTAGAACCGCTCGGCCACTCTGGCCGGCCGTTTGGTTTAGGCGTCACACAATTTTCTACTCATAAGACAGTATCTAAGAAACACGACTGAGCAGTGTAATACTCTGAGATCCCCTAAGCCAGGGCTTCACAACATACGTGCTCGCGGAGCAAGCTGTGAGCAGCAAGGCGCGAGCACGGAGCAGCGAGAGCACGCTACCCCCACTACCGGACCAGAGCGGAGAGTGGGGAAAGTCACGTGGGGCACACAACAGCTGCCGCCAGTCAATGTAAATCCGCGGCCATCTGCAGGGATATCACTCACGAATTATTACTGCGACAAATGAAACAAATAAAGGAGAATGTACATGTGCCACATAATTTTATTAGCTTAGTGTATGCCTCTACATTCGTATTAATTTGTGAACTGTTACACAATAAAAGGTGTCACTGGAGTGTGGGACTCTCGGTTATCTTGTACTTTTTACCCTGTAGGCGCAGCGTGCAGTTTAAGTTTCGATCAGATAATGCGTTTCTCAGGCGCGTCTTGTTACATTTCATTGCAGAGAACAGCTGTTCACAAACATACGTGGAACCGAACATTGATATAATTGTAGCCGCCAGTTTGCGCAAACGAGGAAATCTATCCTGAGGGAAGTGTGTGTAGAATTCCAAAATGTTTTTCTTGTTGTGAAATTTGTCTCTATATTGTCTGTCACACTGCAGGTCAATAATTTCTAGTTGCAGCTCAGGACGAATCTCTTCAATATTCGCCGAATATGGAGAGAACAGTTCAAAATCACTGTCTAGTGCTGTCAGATCTTGAAAGCGTTGATCAAATTCTTCCTTACGGGCAACTAAACTACGTGAATAACGTTCACAGTCTTTGTGAACATCTTGCATGGATAATAATTTAGGAAAATGAGCTAGATTTCCTGTTTCCAGCTGACTCACCCAAAGTGTCAATTTCATTTTAAAAGCTCGTATTCGATCTATGAAATGAGTAATTAGCAGATCTTTACCTTGTAGTGAAATGTTCAAAGCATTCAGATGGCTAGTTAAATCTGCTAAGAACGCGAGATCACATTTCCATGAAGGCTCTTTCAATTCGGGAACACACGTTATTTATTTCCATGAACATATTTATCTTACCTAATAGGCAAAAAAATGGATTTAATAATTCGCCACGACTAAGCCAGCGGACCTCGCCGTATTAAGGCAGGCTACCATACTGGCTTTCTACATCCTCAAGAAAGCTTTTAAATTGCCTGTGTTGTAGCCCATGCTTCCTTATATAATTGGTTCTATGAACAACAACACTCATCACATTTTTTAGAGCGATACTCTTTGCACATAATTTTTCCTGGTGGATCACACAGTGAACGCCCCTTACTTCATTCGGCACGGTCAGTTTTTGCATTTTCTCCTTCAACAGCGCAAAGAAACCTGATTTTTTTTTTTCCCTGTCATCGCTGGTGCACCGTCTGTAGACACTGAAACTAAAGAATTCCACGACAATCCTATATTTTCAACACTTTCTTCAACACACTTAAAATATCACCTCCGGTTGTAATGTTCTTCATGGCTACTACATCGAGGAGCTCCTCCCTCACCTGAAGATCTCTATTAACACCTCTAATGAATATGGCAAGCTGTGCTGTTCCAGTGATATAAACACTTTCGTCCATAGTTAGAGAATACGCCATAACATCTTTACAGATTTTACAGATATTTGCAAGCTGGCTCTGGACGTCGTCTGCCATGTCCTGTATGCGACACATAATGGTCATGTTAGATAATAGCACAATCCGAAACTGTTCAACTTGAGATGGACACAAATGTTCCGCTGCACCTACCAAACATTATTTTATTAAATCGCCATCAGTGAAGGGGCGCAGGGGTTTTGCTAAAAGCAAAGCAATTTTGTAACTCACTCTGAGAGCTGTCTCGGTTGATTTTTCTTCGTCGTCCAGATCTTCTTCGGATAGCTTCCTTTTAAGTTTAATAACTTCCTGTGCACGATCTGGTCCATGGATGGAGGTAAGAATAAGGGGAGATGGCGCTACGTATCCCAGCCGTACTACGTTTTGAAGCCATTGGGGCGTCGCTCGCTGCCATGACACTCTGACCAAAACATTGCCAGTGTGCTATAGCGCTGCGTGTATTAAAGTCGCTAATTGCACCATATACGCATGTAACGTCATCAGATTGGTTGTTTCAAAGTTTTTGTTTAAAATAAAATCTCGTAAAGGCGAAATTCCGCGTTTCTTCTGATTAAAAATAGTTTTAATGTAAAATTACGAATAGCTAGTCTTCAATGTAAACGATACAATTTTGTTAATTCAGTAATCAACGTGTATCACAAACTAGGGTTCTTTATTTACTTATTCTTACGATCATCTGATTGGACGAAGCAATGCCAGATTTACGAAAAGTGACGACGTCTTTTCCGATTTTCGTGACATACAAACCAAAACTTTTCAGTTGTTTGAGTTCAGAATGATGTATTGTAGCAGCTATTTACTAATGTGTAACAGACTGATTTAGGTTCTGACCACCACCTGTATCTGAAGAGGTAACCAAATGATCTGTCTTTGTTGTTAATTATTTAAACAATGAAGCAGCAGATAAATAAGTCTGATAAAATAACTCAATGTGAGTTAATGTTTAGCCAACAACCTGTCACATTGTGCACAACTTCATTCTGTTGTCAAGTGAAATATAACTGCGGAGAACCCCAAGAAATATAAATTAGGTGTTTGTTATACACAAAACAGGTACTTTCAGTTTGCATAACATTGACCCTGAGGAAGAAAACAAAACTCTTTGCCATACAGTTCATACACACTTCAATACATACCCACATTTCTTCTCTTAAGTGATATGCAGCAGCTCTAATATGAGACTACGGCACTTTTTTTAGTAACTAATAAATCAACTGCAGCAGTAGCACTTAAATGACATGTCTGTTAGCCAAGGCAGTATAACAGTGTTCCAATTTTCATCTGCTATGGGACTCATTTTAATATTAGTAAGGAGTTCTACTTATTGCTTACTTACCTTAGGTTCCAATTTCTTATTTTGGTATGGAAGAGATTTCTTAACAGGGCAACAATGTCCCAGTGTTTTTAGGTAGCTTAGGCATAAACCATTCTTCATTGAGCTTTGTTTATGCCATTCCCTACTTTATAACTTTCATTCTTTTAAATGCAAGCCTTTCTTGTCAAGCTGACAGGTATTTACAGTGGTACAAAATGAAATGATGAAGGGATTGAGACAGATCATGGAGCAAAACTTTACATCATAGTTTGAGAAGTGTGGAATGTCTCAGTCAATAAGCAGAAGCTTCATTGCTTGCCAATGACAAAGTTTTACTAACATTGAAACTAGGATTTGCTTTTGAAATCATTGTCCTAATAAAAATATAGGCTATATATTCCTTATTCATTCATAAAAAGTATGGGAACTGGGAATGAAATAAAGCATAAATATTAGGTACTATATTCAGAATTTTATTCCAGCAAAAAACCTTTTCTTGATCTGTTGTTATCCACTTTGTTGAACTGCTTGTTACAGGTATACAGAAAAATTATTACAATGTGACTTTTCAGTTAACTGCCTTTTTCACAAGATTGTGGAATTTAAAAATAACACAGTTCTATGTAAAAAAAATTTATATGAAATTGTAAGAAAGTCCACATCATTGCTTCTTGAGAATGAAAGAAATGTCTCAGTCTCCTGACTGATACAAATGTAATACTATTTACAATTCCACATACATATGGTTTATCACAGTGGTCTTGCATAAACCAGGAAAGTAGTCAAGCAAACAAACATAAGAAAATATGCAATCATTTATAAAATATGTCTTACTACAGATATAAACGTTGGGGGCTGTAGTTTCTGTACAACACATGGGTTACATTTCAATGGATTAGGGGAGAGACTGCTAGAAAATTTAGTGTCCAATGAAGTAGTGAAAAACCAATAACACCCACCTGCGAACACTTGAGAGTAAACCACTGTTGGACTAGATCACAAAAAAATAGAATTTGTAATGACACACAAGCAAAAACCAGAACATACCACACAGTGATGGGAATTATTTCAATGTGCCAAAAATGAGGCAATTCTATTTCTCATTAATATGTTGTCACTCGTGAAAACTTAATTAACAACACTGGCTAGAACATACTACAGCATACTCTGCCAAACAATGGCTAAATATTTCAAAAAGAAATGTATGTCCCATTTGGAAGCACACAGATCACAAGCTATTGCAGAACCAGTACTGCATGGTGGAGTATCAATCACTTGGAAACACTCTACATATAATGTAGTTCCAAATGTTGGTTTGAGGAAGATATATTTGAAAGGTATTACACACGCATAAAATTATAATTGTCTGAATCCATCACACACCAGGAACAAAGTTTCATAGATACACTGAATATGCTAGTACTAATAGTTTTAAGATACAGACATCACAAACATTTTGTAGCTGGTTATAACAACAGACATAACGGAAAAGGAAGAATGTGCATCATTTATTAATTGCAATAAGGTTACATCCCAGTTTGCCTCAATATAATGAGTGCTTTATACAAGATGCCTCACACACTAGACCTCTGTGTACAAATATCAGTTACTGACCTTTAAAGAGTACCAGTTTTGTATAGGTTGTCCTGATTTTATTTTCATGCAATGCATCACTTATTCTCTTGGCTGCATGTTTTTGCCGTGTCAGGAGGTATCGTGTGGCAATTGCTTTAATCAGCAGTATCATATGATTGTCCAAGGGATGCTGATTTTTCATGTGGTCTGCTAACTCCTTAAACACTGGCTTGAATATGAATTCACTAAGCACCTCAGACACACATTTGGAAAACTGATTTTTCAAAGCAACTTTAGAATTACCTGTAGTATAGCACCTGAACACTTTTTCTGCACACACACACGCACACACACACACACACACACACACACACACACACACACACACACACACACACACACACACACACACACATGTCAACAACACCATTCGATGGTAAAACCAACCATCCCCTACTCTTTCTATGAATGAGAGAACAAGCAACATGGCTACGATCCCCTCTCAACACGGATAAACATGGTTCACATTTTATGGTTTTCTCTAAGTGACACACCACAAATCCAGCTATATATACTACAATATGGACTGCCACTTCAGAGAGATAAATTCCAGTAGCAAAGTAATCGTGGTTGTTGTCAGTTGTCGCTGCACTATTTTCCGTGCTTAGTAACTGCCACCGTTCCGAAGTGTTATTTATGTGATCTTCAACATTGGAACTGCTGAAAGTAAGAATGGGAATATCTTCCAAAGTTATACAATTCCCTCTTTCTGATCCAACGGATCTCACTATGAATTAGTAGCCTCTTGTATGCTGCAACAAACTGGCGAGCAGTGGGGTTGTTATTCCAACCACCACGACTTCCGATGGCACTAAAAAACATTTCCAAGTGGTCCTGAGAACATTTGTAAAGAGGCAGAAACTTCAATAGAGGAGCGTGAGTTTGTGTCCCCACTACTTTGCTATACATGTGTAAAACACTGGATATACACACCAGGAATCCAATAAACCCTGTCTTTCTATTTGAGTCAACAACTCTCATTGCTTGAGGATTTGGACCAACGGTGAGTTCCTTGATATACCTCTGTGCCTTTAAAAGAAATCCCTCTACAGCACTAAAATTTGCTGTATTTAATGCCTGCTTGAAACCACTTTGTAAAAGTGTTCTGGAATTGCAGACATCAAAGAGACAGTTGAAAATGCGTATAAACTTTACTGTTGCAGATGCCTGCTCAAAACCTGGGAGTTTCATATCACAGCAGTACTGTATGGTATCTGCCACAGAATTGCTAAGCAGCTGAGTAGCCAGTTTCACCTTCATTTTATTTTTAAAAAAAATTAAGGTGACTGGCAGTGATCTTGTTGCCTATGTGGAGCCCTTCCTTGACCTGTAATTTATGTAACAGTTCCAAAAAGTGCCAAGAAATGACACCACCTTGCTCATCCCAAAGAAATTTTTTATCTCCTAAAGCGTTGCGCACAAGTTTCAACATGTGTGGAGGATCCAGGAAAAATGACATTTCATGATCATTCCCTTCAACTGAAAAAGTACTTTTCAAAGTTTCACAATTGAGATTGCAGCCTAAACATCTAGCCATTGACAAATTGCTAGCTGAACCATCACATGTGAGCGAAACAACTTTCACACCACTTGAATTGGCAAGATCAATGCGCTGTTTCACTATCTCTGCTTTTTGCTCACCAGTTATACCAGCAGTCAGGAAATACCCAACTGGGAGCTTCCAAGAAGCATTAATAGCCACAAGCATGAGCACAAATGCTTCTCTGGCAATGGGCAAATTATCTGTGTCTACAGATGACCCCATGTCAACATAACCGTAATAGCATGTACCATAAAATTCTACATGTTGCCTGATGGCAACTTCATCAACTACCAAGCTACATATAGTTGGAAACTTTGTTTCACGGTGACAAGCTTCTGCCCTAATTACCTTAAACGCCTCAGATGTGAAGCCAGGTGCTCCACCCACACACTGGTACCACTTTGTTAATGTTCTGGGGTGTGGCAAACATGTATTAAAACAGCGCCTAACATAATTATACGCCCTGTGGGAATAAAAATGCAGTGTTAAGGCAAAGGAGCGCAGTTCCGGGCTGTATGACCTAGTTACAGCCTGTGCCCCAGCTTTCGCAGTTTGTTGGTGCAGCAAGTCTCTCTGCATTCCAGGTATGCTTTCTAGTATATTTAGTGAACTTTCATCCACAAGATGCTTGTCCTTCAGTACCTTAATGATAGCACTCAAAGAAGCCACTTTCTTCTTAAGTCGTTGCTTAGACTGCTGAAGAGTTTTAATTTGTTTTTTGTACTGATCAGTTTTTCTTATGAGGTATTCACACTTCGTCTTCAGTTCCTCACTTTCAGAGGATGTCTGACTACGTTCTGGTGGTCCTGCAGTGTACTCAGGAACAAGAGCAGGAACTTCTTCATCCTGCACTCTGCTGACGGCAGCCAAAACTGAAGATGGAAAGGAAGAGCTCTCCTTCCGCAATGGTGGCTCTCTCTTCTTGTCTCTCTAAATGAAATAAACATGCCTGAAATTTGGTATTCTCGGCACACCCTTGACCCTGTGGACCGCAGAATTTTGAATTTTCTAACGAATTCCGAAATGAAATGTCGCACGAGTCTAGCTACATTTACCATTCCGCGTTCAGTGTCCGTTAATTCTCGTCTTGCGGCCATAATCACGCCGGGAACCTTTTCACGTTAATCACCTGATTAGAAAGGACGCTGCGCCAGTGATCTGCCCATTTATACCTTGTGTACACTCTGCTACTGCCCCCTGTAAATGGGCTTATCGCTATCCCATCGCTTTTGTCACTTCAGTGTATACTACATGTTCATAAAAAAAGAGAGAAAATTTATAACCAAAGCAACTTGTGGCGTGCCCATATGGAGTAGGTACCGCAACCAATCTTTCTTACTATGCTGTTTATTGATACTTAAGAATCTAGTTACTGTGCCGGCCGGGGTGGCCGAGCGGTTCTAGGCGCTACAGTCTGGAACCGCGCTACCGCTACGGCCGCAGGCCCCGGGCATGGATGTGTCTGATGTCCTTAGGCTAGTTAGGTTAAAGTAGTTCTAAGTTCTAGGGGACTGCTGACCTCATATATTAAGTCCCATAATGCTCAGAGCCACTTGAACCATTTCAAATTCAGTCCGGGCTCCCTGATACCTCCCTGATATATCTCGGACGATCGAGTCTCATCTGTCTGGCTAAGAACGACTGTACTGCACATGTGCCCGAGCTCATTTGTATAAGCTAGTTGGACACACCACGACCTCCCCCCGTTGACAGGGTTATAACTACTCCTCTGTCATTATTACGTACTGGCTACTGTCTCTCGTACTTAATAATATTCGCGTTTCCTCACTGCCCGAATTTTTCGGGAACTCCCCACGTCACTGAGTACACGTGAAAGGTGTAACACACTGTGCATGCCTTCCTGTTACTGGGAATCGAATTAGAACATATAATAACGCTTGGTCAGCTTTCACTTCTGCTGGTGTTACGTAGTACTAGAAAGGCAGGTTTTGTCTGGTGCGTTCCATAATCAGGCTAAACTCAGGCTGCAGCTCTCCCCGTGCTTTCTGTAACTCCGGTAAGTACTTTTCAGGTGACGGAAGATTTACGCTCAGTTGCATGCAACTCGTGATGTGTGGCTTCTTGCACTTGTGACTCTACCCCTAGTGCATCCCATACGCTATCAGGTAATGCTTGTAACAGCCTCGTCACTCCGGTTCCTTTGTCCAATACTTGTACCAGTGGTTGCAGCTATCTTAATTTTCGACTCATCCCGTCCTCGGATGCCCTTAGCAGAGTCCATCACCCTATGTATCAATTTCCGTAACAACCATGTGTTCTTAAGCACTTCACTCACCAAATGCGCTGTCTATGTAGCGTGCCACTGACTTACGTCCTTCTGTCAACTCTTTTACTACTTCCAAAGCTTCGTTTAATTCTCCATTCAAAGTACCGTTAACAAAATTTTACCGCTAGTATCCAACCAGCCTCAACCCCGCGGGGTATGTGGCGCAACTTCAATTGTCTCATTTGTTTTCGAATAGTTCTTCCAACCTCCTCACCTCATTCCGCATTTTCCGTGCCCTAAAAACTAACTTCAGCGCCCATTGATTGGTAACCATCCCATCCTGTGGCCTCGAGAACAGCACTTTTCCTTCCAGTTCCTGGTTCTGCAGTGCCCCTGCCCCGCTCCAGACGATGAAATGCAGTACTGCTATGGCTCGCATTCCTTCCGTTATTGCCCTCTACGTATCGCAATCTGCAGATAGGGACTAATATTATCCTTCCTCCCTCTCAGCAAAGTGTTGCCACTAGCAAGCCCGTTCACATACAACAAACATAGCAGAAAAAATTAGTACCCTAACATAACTCATTACAATCCTATACATATGATGATGATGATGATGATGATGATGATGATGATGATGATGATGATCCATACTCCTTCAGAGAGCGTAGGAGACGATGCAGGAGACCCGCATCGCTGTACTAGGCAAGGTCCTATCGGAGGTGGTTTGCCATTGCCTTCCTTCGACCGTAATGGGGATGAATGATGATGATGAAGACAACACAACAACACTGTCATCTCGTGGCAGGTGAAAATCCCTGACCCCGCCGGGAATCGAACCCGGAACCCCGTGCTCGGGAAGCGAGAACGCTACCGCGAGACCACGAGCTGCGGACATCCTTTACATAAGCTATATATAAAAAGGAATCCGTGAAAAACACCTTGTGTTCTTGATCTTAACGCAAACGGTACTTCTCGCACAGGTTCAACCACATCTTCTGTCTTTCTGTGACTTGCTTCTCCTCGCGTTTTGTCTGGTTTCACCCATGAAACTCCTAGCATCAACTCTGGTCTACCTCGAAAAGTTCATAGACATCTAACACGCACCGTTGTCACTCATGATGGCAACTGAAGTTTCAGGTTCACTGGCGAAGTAGTACCACAACTTGATAGTGTCATTCATGCCTTTTGACGAACTTCGTCTTCCCTTTTGCTGTGCGGGACAATCACCAGCTCTTCATGGGAGCAGTGATAGTTGTTTTGTACGGCGGGCAACCACAGCCAGACTTCGACTTTTTTCCAAAGAAAATTCCACACTGACTTTATGAATGGTTTTTATTAATGGATCTTTTCCACAATGGCTATGACGTTTTCCAGCAAAATAACTGTCCATGTACAAAGGTCACAATATTATTACAGTGGTTTGAGGAACATTACATTGAATTCATGATGATACTTTACCTACCACACTTGCCTATTTTGAAAGTAATGGAACACATCTGTGACACTATTGGACACCACCTCTGTGCCTACAAACCATCGACTGATAATTCACGAGAGTTGCTTGACCTGTATGTAGACGTCGGGTGTCACATCTCTGTAAATCTATCAAGCACTAGTCGAATCCATGCCGCACAGAATCTCTGCTGTATTACGTTCCAAAGGTAGACGAGAGCTTTGTTAAGCAGGTGCTCATCTGGCTTCGGATCATCAGTGAATGTATTCGGAGTACTAAGAAAACAGCTAAGATTTCAGTCGCTTTCGGATTAGCTTGTGTGTTCAAATGAACCGCTGAGGCACTTCATTAGAGTCCTTTACTATACAAGAATTAAATACTTTAAACAAGTACGCGTCTGACTTAATGTTTCGGCACTTAAGACTTGAGAAAGTTCTTCTGGAGCGGGATATTATTCCAGTAAAGTCTCTTAGCGCAGTACTGTGCGTTATAACGAAAGTAACCTGGTCAATAAACCATACATTTTCGTATGAACCGGCTGACTGTCTGTTCGTAACCGTAAATCAGCCTGGCCGAGCGGTTATAGGCGCTTCAGTCCGGATCCGCGCTGCTGCTGCTGCGTTTGCAGGTTCGAATCCTGCCTCGGGCATGGATGTGTGTGATGTCCTTAGGTTAGTTAGGTTTAAATAGTTCTCAGCCTATGGGACTGATGACCTCGGATGTTAAGTCCCATAGTGCTTAGGTCCATTTCATAAATCAGCCAGTTTAAGCAGCATGTTGTTTGCCATTTTTCCTGTCCATGAAATAACCTGATTCGAATAATTTGCCCTTTGCTGATGAACCCTGACATTGATGCACAGATACAATTAAATGCCATTAATAGATAGTTTCTCAGTAATATTTAAATCTTCTATCAATATTGTCTTCAATAGTGTTGCACAATTCTTGACTGTTAGAGTGGTATCCTGCCTTTATGGTGAAGAGCATTTACTTCTTTTCAAAATTGAGGTGACATTAATTTGAAAGAGAGAATTCTGTCTCTGTGTCGTAATTACTCTTGTTGACTGAATATCGTGTCAGCGTCTTCATTTAGTGCTAGGATGCCCATTGAGCAAGTGAGACATGAACGAACGTGGGAATTCGCTAGTACGCATTAAGTAATCCGTCACGACACTGTCGTTGGCTCCAAGACTTCCATGTATAGAACGAGATGGGTTGGGATAAATTGACAAAGATTCCGAAAGGGATATAACGAATTTGATGGCGCATAATTACTTTTTCTGTTATGAATTCGTGCCTATATTACACCGCTGCAGCAGTTGCATATCATGGTCTGATAAGTTGCCGTTGTATGCCTCGTGCTTCTATAGTATTTCTGTCTTCATACTTTGTTCATGAACTGAATATAGTGAAAATGAATGTCTGTACACCACGGAAAGCTCCCAGGTGCCTATTACTTCAATATCTGCATTGGGGGAGAAGCTTTCGTGACTTCTTTACGAAATTGCAAGAATAGTGTTTCATAAGGAAACGGAAAGTTCTTTTTCTTTATGTCCTACACCCATTTCATTGACATAAGTACATCAATGTATAAGTAATCAATCACTTCATATCCACAACCACAACTAGATTGGTCGCAGTTATCCTCTTCAAAACTTATTCGCACACAATCAGTTCATGCATTACAGTAAAAAAGAAAACTGTAGTAGTCAGATTAATGAAACTTTCCTTGTTTTGGTTATTGTTTTGAAAGAAGCGGAACATTGGCAGACGGGCTTTTACCTGAGTGCTTGTCATTAGCAGATGACGCACTGCGGCGAACTGCCGCTTCAGGGCGGCAAGTGATGGCACTCGCCAGCATCCGGGTGGAGGCTTCTGTGCTGTGAATGGCGCACTGCCTTGTTCCGTCTGTAAAGTATAGCCGTTGCCCTTGGATGTAAGTTCTTGAGTGACATTACGAACAGTAGCTAAGGTTTCCCACACTAGGAAGATCACTCCCTCAGAGCGCTACAAAATTTGCAACGGGATTTTTTATGTAGCTGACTGGCCAGCTCAGAGTCTCTGTCTCGCCAATCGAACTATTTGTTAACATTTCTACGATGCTTGCAAACTAGGTGTCCTGTTGAGCTGTTAAGGTCTCAAGTCTCTTGGAGTACACCTTTATTGTGCAAATTTTTCCGACCCTGCTGCAGGCTGACAACATGTGTTGGACCTCGGTCCAGTCCTCCTGGGCATTAAAATAGCGCATGAAAGCCCTCACGTTGTGCTCCGTATTTGTGTGTTCCCAAGTAGATATATGTCTCTTCTCCTCCCTTCCCCACACCCATCTCCACTCTCGGCGGACACATTATATTACATGCTATGCTTTCTTAACAGTAAAATGGTGATATAACAGGTGAAAATAACTAAAAGAATGTGTCGATCATTTCCTATTTAATTTAACAAAATAACACGTTGTAATAAAATGTGGCGACAACTCATGGGATACCTTCTAACATCTTGTCGGACTTCCTTTTGACCGGCGTAGTGCAGCAACTTTGAGTAACATCGACTCAACAAGTCATTAGAAGTCCCCTACACAAATATTGAACCATGCTACCTCTATATCAGTCCATAATTACGAAAGTGTTGCCAGTGGAGGATTCTGTGCACGAACTGACCTCTCGATTATGTCCCATAAACCTTCTATAGTATTCGTGTCGGGCTCTCGAGTTGTCCAGAATGTCCTTCAAACCAGTCACAAACAATAGAGGTCGGGTGACATCACACACTGTCATTCATAAAAAAAAAATTAATCGTTGTTGGAAGCATGAAGTCCATGAATGGCTGCAGATGGTCTACAAGTAGCCGAACATAAGCATTCTGTCAGTGTTGGCTTCAGCTGGACCAGACGAGCCCGTCCGTTCCATGTAAACACAACACACACCATTTTGGAACCACCACCACCAGCTTGCACAGCTTCGTGGGGTCTGCGACACACTCGAACTCTATAATCAGCTTTTACCAACTGAAATCGAGACTCATGTGACCAGACTAAGTTTTCCAGTCATCTAAGGTCCAACTAATGTGGTCACGAGCCCCGGAAAGGTGCTGCAGTCGATGCCACGCTGTTTGCGAAGGCAGTAGCGTTGGTCGTCTGCTGCCATATTCAAATTTTACTGCAGATGATAAACAGGTATTCATTGGACAAATATATTATACAGGAACTGACATACACTCCTGGAAATTGAAATAAGAACACCGTGAATTCATTGTCCCACGAAGGGGAAACTTTATTGACACATTCCTGGGGTCAGATACATCACATGATCACACTGACAGAACCACAGGCACATAGACACAGGCAACAGAGCATGCACAATGTCGGCACTAGTACAGTGTATATCCACCTTTCGCAGCAATGCAGGCTGCTATTCTCCCATGGAGACGATCGTAGAGATGCTGGATGTAGTCCTGTGGAACGGCTTGCCATGCCATTTCCACCTGGCGCCTCAGTTGGACCAGCGTTCGTGCTGGACGTGCAGACCGCGTGAGACGACGCTTCATACAGTCCCAAACATGCTCAATGTGGGACAGATCCGGAGATCTTGCTGGCCAGGGTAGTTGACTTACACCTTCTAGAGCACGTTGGGTGGCACGGGATACATGCGGACGTGCATTGTCCTGTTGGAACAGCAAGTTCCCTTGCCGGTCTAGGAATGGTAGAACGATGGGTTCGATGACGGTTTGGATGTACCGTGCACTATTCAGTGTCCCCTCGACGATCACCAGTGGTGTACGGCCAGTGTAGGAGATCGCTCCTCACACCATGATGCCGGGTGTTGGCACTGTGTGCCTCGGTCGTATGCAGTCCTGATTGTGGCGCTCACCTGCACGGCGCCAAATACGCATACGACCATCATTGGCACCAAGGCAGAAGCGACTCTCATCGCTGAAGACGACACGTCTCCATTCGTCCCTCCATTCACGCCTGTCGCGACACCACTGGAGGCGGGCTGCACGATGTTGGGGCGTGAGCGGAAGACGGCCTAACGGTGTGCGGGACCGTAGCCCAGCTTCATGGAGACGGTTGCGAATGGTCCTCGCCGATACCCCAGGAGCAACAGTGTCCCTAATTTGCTGGGAAGTGGCGGTGCGGTCCCCTACGGCACTGCGTAGGATCCTACGGTCTTGGCGTGCATCCGTGCGTCGCTGCGATCCAGTCCCAGGTCGACGGGCACGTGCACCTTCCGCCGACCACTGGCGACAACATCGATGTACTGTGGAGACCTCACGCCCCACGTGTTGAGCAATTCGGCGGTACGTCCACCCGGCCTCCCGCATGCCCACTATACGCCCTCGCTCAAAGTCCGTCAACTGCACTTACGGTTCACGTCCACGCTGTCGCGGCATGCTACCAGTGTTAAAGACTGCGATGGAGCTCCGTATGCCACGGCAAAATAGCTGACACTGACGGCGGCGGTGCACAAATGCTGCGCAGCTAGCGCCATTCGACGGCCAACACCGCGGTTCCTGGTGTGTCCGCTGTGCCGTGCGTGTGATCATTGCTTGTACAGCCCTCTCGCAGTGTCCGGAGCAAGTATGGTGGGTCTGACACACCGGTGTCAATGTGTTCTTTTTTCCATTTCCAGGAGTGTATGACTACATTTTCATGCAGTTTGAGTGCATAGATCCTGAGAAATCAGTACCCAGCACAACCACCTCTAGCCGTAATAACGGCCTAGATACGCCTGGGCATTGAGTCAAACAGAGCTTGGATGGCATGTACAGGTACAGGTGCCCATGCAATTTCAAACACGATATCACAATTCATCATGAGTAGTGACTGGCGTATTGTGACGATCCAGTTGCTCGGCCACCATTGACCAGACGTTTTCAGTTGGTGAGAGATCTGGAGAATGTGCTGTCCAGGGCAGCAGTCGAACATTTTCTGTATCCAGAAAGGCCCGTACAGGACCTGCAACATGCGGTCGTGCTCAAATGTAGGGTTTCGCAGGGATCGAATGAAGGGTACAGTCACGGGTCGTAACACATCTGAAATGTAACGTCCACTGTTCAAAGTGCCGTCAGTGCGAACAAGAGGTGACCGAGACGTGTAACCAATGGCACCCCATACCATCACGCCGGGTGATACGCCAGTATGGCGATGACGAATACACGCTTCCAATGTGCGTTCACAGCGATGTCGCCAAACACGGATGCGACCATCACGATGCTGTGAACAGAACGTGGATTCATCCGAAAAAATGACGTTTTGCCATTCGTGCACCCAGGTTCGTCGTTGAGTACATCATCGCAGGAGCTCGTGTCTGTGACGCAGCGACAAGGGTAACGGCAGCCATGGTCTCCGAGCTGATAGTCCAAGCTGCTGCAAACGTCGTCGAACTGTTCGTGCGGATGGTTGTTGTCTTGCAAACGTCCTCATCTGTTGACTCAGGGATTGAGACGTGGCTGCACGTTCCATTACAGCCATGTGGATAAGATGCCTGTCATCTCGACTGCTAGTGATACGAGGCCGTTGGGATCCAGCACGGCGTTCCGTATTATCCTCCAGAAACCACTGATTCCATATTCCGCTAACAGTCATTGGATCTCGACCAACACGAACAGCAATGTCGCGATACGATAAACCGCAATCGCGATAGGCTATAATCCGACCTTATCAAAGTCGGAAACGTGATGGTACCCATTTCTCCTCCTTACACTAGGCATCACAAGAACGTTTCACCAGGCAGCGCCGGTCAACTGCTGTTTGTATATGAGAAATCGGTTGGAAACTTTCCTCACGTCGGCACGTTGTAGGTGTCGCCACCGGCGCCAACCTTGTGTGAATATCACAGTATCTTCTTCCTATCGGTTAAATTTCGCGTCTGTAGCACGTCATCTTCGTGGTGTAGCAATTTTAATGGCCAGAAGTGTATATGGAAGCGACGCTGCTCTCGATCGCTAAGTGAAGCCCGTCGGCAACTGGGTTGTCCATGGTGAGAGATAATGTCTGAAATTTGATATTCTCTGCACACTCTTGACACTATGGATCTCGCAATACTGAGTTCAGTAAAGATTTCCGAGATGGAATGTCCCATGTGTCAAGCTCCAACTACCATTCCGCGTTCAGTACCTGTTAATTCCTGTCGCGCTCCCATAGTCACATCGGAAACCTTTTCACATGGATAACTTGAGTACAAATGACAGCTCTGCCAATTCACTGCCTTTCTATAGCTTCCTTATGTGATATTACTGCTATCTGTATATGTACATATCGCTGTCCCTTGACTTTATTCATCTCAGAATAAACTGTTCATCCACTGACATTTCATGAAACTTGTCGCAGCTGAAGGTCGCAGTTCGAAATCTAAAACCACTCGCAGACAGATATACCATGACAAATACTTTTTTCATCTTATACTACGTACTTCTTAAACATCACTGTAACCGAGCGAGGTGGCGCAGTGGTTAGCACACTGGACTCGCATTCGGGAGGACGACGGTTCAATCCCGTCTCCGGCCATCCTGATTTAGGTTTTCCGTGATTTCCCTAAATCGTTTCAGGCAAATGCAGGGATGGTTCCTTTGAAAGGGCACGTCCGATTTCCTTCCCAATCCTTCCCTAACCCGAGCTTGCACTCCTTCTCTAATGACCTCGTTGTCGACGGGACGTTAAGCACTAACCACCACCATAAACATCACTGTGTATCCCTCTTCCTTCTATTTTCATCGCTCTTCCGCGATTTATGCCCTACGAATTCAGCACTTTTACAGAGATTGCTATTATTCTAAGACTAAATCATGCGTTCTGCGATTGCCATTCTATTGTACGAGTTCAAAAAAGGGTTCAAATGGCTCTGAGCACTATGCGACTTAACTTCTGAGGTCATCAGTCGCCTATAACTTAGAACTAATTAAACCTAACATCCATGCTCGAGGCAGGATTCGAACCTGCGACCGTAGCAGTAGCTCGGTTCCAGACTGCAGCGCCTAGAACCGCACGGCCACTCCGGCAGGCATTGCACGAGTACCGCTGCTCGTAAGTAATCACCAAATTCATACTAATATGAAATTTCTACCAAAATCCAGCAAAATTTGGGTGTTACAACTCCAGCTTGTTACTGGCGCGTGTGTCTTTCTCGGTGTACTCGTTGAAATCGTGCTTCACTTCTGCTATATTTAGATAAGCTCGTTGTATTTATGTGGATTTAATACTTTATAGTACCTAAATGCAAAGTAAGATTATCGAATGCTGCCGTCAGTTTACATCAAACAGCAGACAGAGGAACAAGTGTTTTTCGTTCCACATAATAAAGAGGTAAAGCTGTCACCAACGCGAAAGTTGCTTTGAACACCACAGTGCCTTACAAGGCATGCTGCTATTGGAGGTGATATGCTCTTGCCTTCCTCCGACCTTTTGAACCGACTTAACCAGCGAGTTACAGGGAACCCACATATTAAACGTGGGCTTCAAGCCACTGTGCAACACATTTTTCACGTTAACAAACATTGCGAGAGGTTCTAAGTGACAGATTAAAACTCGTAGACGTGACCGACTTTCTACACATACAGTTATTCATACGAAAGAGACTCAACGTGTCATTGTCCTTTAAGATGTATTAAGCTTTAAAGGTCACTAGGTGGCACACAGTTGGCATCTTATTCACTGCACTTCGCAGAAGACTTCATCTCGACGCAGTTAAATATTGGCCTTTCTACTCCGGAGACCAAGTGTCGACAATTTGCTAAATGTTACCCTCAAATTCTTAGAAGGTTGAGTGGGTGCGCATATACACACGAGCACCTCTTTTTACAGAAACAAAAATAAAATAAATAGACATGCGCGGAAGGGAACTGCAGGTTTATACAAATAACGAAAATAATTAGCAGATGAGTGTCAGTAGCTGCAGGAAGCGTTCTGCGAATAGCAGTAACGAAGGGAAGGTCAGTGCTGAAGCCATGACTTGTTTACATTTAGAATGGCAGCTGTCAATATTTTGAAAAACATTTTTAATGCACTACTTTTTCGTGAAATATATCGTAAATGGCTGCTTCTTTCTCAGAATTTCTTAGGTAACGTCATTTACGCTGTACGAAGATACAGTATATTGTTGCTGGCTGAATCCCTGTATTCATTCATGAATATAGTGACGACGTGGAACGTCCTACTTCGTTCTCCTTGCTATTCTTTCCTGAAGGTGTGTTCGGTTGCTTTCTTCAGGCTTTTGGATTACGTATCAAGGGATGTTAATATATTAGTTACCTCAGCAATACAGTGCTACGTTGGAATTTGTTTGGATGATTATTGAAACAAAAGGAAGAGCGAGAGTGAAAGACTTAACAGTATTTAGCAACAATTGAATTACAGAGCTAAACATTCAAGAGACTGATCACTGCAACCAATGTTAGATATCCTCACATGGTGAGATATTATGGTGAGGTGTCCTTCATTTGTATGTGAGACAGGGACCGAATTAAAACAGTGATTTGTGGGATAACTGTGGAAGATGACTCTGTCAAAAACCGATTACTGATGCATTCATGTTCTTTTCTAGGGGAATCAGATACTGTTTGTGAACAGGGAGTTTGGTAATCTTGATCTCCTTAAGTTGTACGTTGCTGAGAGTAAAGATAGCCTGCGTCGGTTTCAGCGATCACAACTCAGTGTGACTGGAAACAAAACAAGTATCACGAAACGGCGATCTTGCTAGAATATCTGAATCGCAGGAATGGCATAAAAATCTATAAAACCTCTTCACCCCGGCGGGGTCAGGGATTTTCTCTGCCTCGTGATGACTGGGTGTTGTGTGATGTCCTTAGGTTAGTTAGGTTTAAGTAGTTCTAAGTTCTAGGGGACTGATGACCATAGCTGTTAAGTCCCATAGTGCTCAGAGGCTTTTGAACCATTTGAACCATCAAACGGGAAAGATGGAGTGTTGCTGCGAGCCACTGAAGTGACGTAAATATATGAAGATTATAATATTCAGCGTTGCTTTGGGAAACATTACTACCCTTTCAAATTTTTAGGAAAAATAGTTCTTGGCAGCATTTTAGTTACGAGGGCGTGCTGAAAAGTACTGCCTGCGAATTTTTTGTGTGGAAAACCCTTAAAGGTTTTTAAATAAAAGGCTATTAACATTCTACGTCGTTAGTCTTCATGTCTACATATTTATTTCTCAACATTGTCACCCTGGTGACAAACACGTTTATCTCAACGAGAGACCAATTTGTTGATACCATGACTCTAAAATATTTGACTTTATTCAAGAAGCCACGACCTCACCTCTGTTTTCCCCGCTATATCACTATCAAAAATGAAGTCCTCGAATGTGTCCTTCAAGTTTTGAAAACAGATAAAAATCGGATGGAGCCTTGTCGGGAGTGCATGGAGAATGATCTATGACAATGAACCCAAGGCGTCGGATTGTTGCAGATGTCGTAGCTCTTGTGTATGGTCTGGCAAAGTCCTACTGAAAGAGAGGGTGCTCCATCTGTGGACTAACTCAACAAATTCGAAACTCGATACAGCACGCCGTTCCTCACACACCGACATTGTTACGTTACACACCACCATGTTACACGCAAAAAGTCGGAGCCCTCCAGGCACAGAGGACTGAAAACATGTAGACACGAAAAATAAAGATGTAGAATAATAATAATTGTTTCATTCAAAAAGCTTAATTGGATTATTCAAAATGCTTCCCCATTTTTAGCATAAAAAATTTGGAGGCATTGCTTTTCAGCGCGCACCCGTAGATTCCATAAACAGATAATCGTTAAATATGTAGTGTAGACTGAAAGGGGTTGTTATTTGTTATTTAGCATTCTGAAGCTCTGTCTACATCTTGCCACGCTGCAGACTGTTAACGAAGGTACGACCATACGGAATAGTTTCCCAGGTATGTGCGTAGCTCGAATACCTAAGTGAGGGAATCCAGTATGTTGTCCTCAACGGCGTGTTTGTTACAGACAAAGGTATGGGCAGGAGCGCCGCACGGAAGTGTCACAGACCTCTCTTACTCTCAATAAACATAAATGATCTGATGGACAGTGTGAGCTGCGGCTACTTGTTGATGGCGCTGTGGTGTACGGGAAGATGACGACGTTGAGTGATTGTAGGAGGATACAAGGTCACTTCGACAAAATTCCGAGTTTGTGTGGTGAATGGCAGCTTGCTTAAAATACAGAAACGTGTAAGTGAATGCAGGTGATTAGGAAAAACAATCCCATGAAGTTTGAATGCAGCCTTGGTAGTGCGCTACCTGACACAATGACGCCGATTAAATATCTAGGCGACACGTTGTAAAGCGATATGAAATGGAACGAAGACGTATGGACGGTAGTAGGAAAGGCTAGTGGTCAACTTAGGATATTAGGAGAATTTTAAGGAACTATGGTTCATCTGTAAGGGACTGTGTATAAAACTTTGGTGCGACCCATTCTTGAGTGCTACTATAGTGTTTGGAATCCCCACCACGTGGATTGAAGGAAAAATTCCGAGGCGGGCTGCTCGATATGCTAGCGGCAGGTTCGACCAGCACAGGAATACTACGGAGATGCTTTGTAAGCTCAAATGGGAATCACTGGAGCTAAGACGGCATTTGAAGTTGACTGCAAAACTATTCTACTGTTGAGGCAACTTATATTTCGCGACAAGCTCCGACGATAAGAGACCCGTAAGGATGTACTCGAGTAGTCGTTTTTCCCTCTCTCTATTAGCGAGTCGGATAGGAGAGGGAATGACTAGTAGTGTTACACACTCCATTTAACCATGTACCAAACGGTTGCTTGTGGAGTATGTATGTGTATGTAGATTTTGTGTTTATTGTGTTGGATTACTGGATGAGATGAACGTAATGGGGCAGGTGACATTGTTCTCTAGTGGCAGTTATTGCTAAGGAGAAAAATCGCAAATGGGGCCAGAATAGCAGGCTGAAATTCAAACGAACAGCATGGCTACAACGCTTGAGTTATGGCACAGTTGGGCAGAATGTGGTAACTATTCCAATGAAATGCTGTAGAGTACACTGGCATTTGACACGAGGATTTCTCTTACTATCCTTTTTTACTCACATGAAACGCGGAGAAAGTAATGGTCACTGTGTCAACTGAATGGTATGCAGAAATTAAGGGAACTGCCTTCGGTGGTCCCAAGGTAGTGTGGCTGCTTCTAAAAGTAGGAGTTATTGGTAAGTCCCATTTAGTATGTTAAGAGTGGGTATGTTTATAGCTGTTCTAATTGTATGTCTTCTGTAGATAGCGGATACTCATGAAAGATGGGAAATCTCCCTTACTTAGTAAATGCATGCGTGATAAGTTATATCAAAATAAAATACACATTTCGATACTTACACAATGTGATCAAAAGTATCCGGAAACCCCCAAAAACATACGTTTTTCATGTAAGTCTGCAGGCTTTCGTGGCCGTTGTCATTTAAGTTAAAATCTTCTGGGTTATTAGGCCGCGTCATGTTTCTTCTAAAAATATAGAAGAAACCTGACGCGGCCTAATAACCCAGACGATTTTAACTCCATGCGTTTTTCATATTGGGTGCATTGTGCTTCCACCTACTGCCAGTAGGAGTTATTGGTAAGTCCCTATCAGCGACCTCAGTAGTCATCACACTCAGTGAGAGAGCAAAATGGGGCGCTACGTGGAACTCGAGGACTTCGAACGTGGTCAGATGATTTGGTGTCACTTGTGCCACAAGTGTATACGCGAGATTTCCACACTCCTTAACATGCCTAGGTCCACTGTTTCCGATGTGATAGTGAAGTGGAAACATGAAGGGACACGTACAGCACAAAAGCGTACAGGCCGATCTCGTCTGTTGACTGACAGAGACCGCCGACGGTTGAAGAGGGTCGTAATGTGTAATAGGCAAACATCTATCCAGACCATCACACAGGAATTCCAAAACTGCATCAAGATACACTGCAAGTACTATGACAGTTAGGCGGGAAGTGAGAAAACTTGGATTTCATAGTCGAGCGACTGCTCATAAGCTACACATGACGCCGGTAAATGCCAAACGATGCCTCGCTTGGTGTAAGGAGCGTAAACATTGGACGACTGAACAGTGGAAAAACGCTGTGTGGAGTGACGAACCACGGTACACAACGTGGCGATCCGATGACAGGGTGTGGGTATGGCGAATGCCCGGTGAACGTCATCTGTCAGCGTGTGTAGTGCCAACAGTAAAATTCGTAGTCGGTGGTGTTACGATGTGGTCGCATTTTTCATGGAGGGACTTTGCACCCCTTGTTGTTCTGCGTGGCACTATCGGAGAACAGGTGTACACTGATGTTTTAAGGACCTTCTTGCTTCCGACTGTTGTAGAGCAATTTGGGAATTGCGATTGCGTCTTTCAACACGCTTGAGCACTTGTTCATAATGTACAGCTTGTGGCGGGGTGGTTACACAACAATAACATCCCTGTGTAATGGACTGGCCTGCACAGAGTTCTGACCTGAATCCTATAGAACAGCTTCGGGATGTTTTGGAACGCCGACTTCGTGCCAGGCCTCACCGACCGACATCGATACCTCTCCTCAGTACAGCACTACGTGACGAATGGGCTGCCATTCCCCAAGAAACATTACAGCACTTGATTAAACGTATACCTGCGAGAGTGGAAGCTGTCATCAGGGCTAAGGGTGGGCCATTACCTTATTGAATTCCAGCATTATCGATGGAGGGCGCTACGAACTTGTCATTTTCGGCCAGATGTCCGAATACTTCTGATCACATAGTGTATATGCATGCTAAATGCCTGAGAAGGCTAATACCAACATATAGTTAGAGTAATGATTCAAGATCATTGATCTCGACGTCTAGGTGGGTACATAAAAGTGGTTCTTATGCCTGGAGATCTTATGTCCGATACGGTACTCATTCTATGTAATAAGTGAGACGATGGGTTAGACCACAAATAAACTGCTGCACGAACATCTGCTATCAGAGATCGAAACTGACTTATTCTGCATGAAGCCTGATGGGCGTTTATGAAGAGAGAGCGGTGGATACATCACTCCTATCACAGAGCGCTAACTACTTCGCGGTGTATTTATTTATTAGTGCCGTTCTTCTTAGAGGCGGAAAATAAGGCTGCGTGCTCCCGCATCGGACCATAATTGCTTATTTACACAAGGATAACATCTTGGGGCCGCATGTTATACCATTTGAATGTGATGGGGAAGTTACACTCGTTCGCAAAATATATGGACGAAAGTAGCTTTCTCATGATTTATCACCACTCGCTGAAACTTGAACCATACACAGAAAGAGCTGCAACAGTACAGTAAAGAAGGAAAATGAGCGAAATACCACAATAAAACAAACAAATATGACACTTTTTTCGAAAAAAGTTACTGCACTGAAGTCACCACGATTCATGACGTCATCTGGACATTACAAAAAGCGGGACATGGTTCTTAATGCGATGTATGATCACCGTGGACGCCACTGCATGCTCTGCGACGTGCTGCAATGCTGCCCTCAAAGTTAGCAGCGGTTTCTGTGGCAGAGCGAGCCATTCCGCCACCAGCCACCGCCACTGCTGGATGGTCATTGGTGCATGTTAACATGCTGCAATACGTCTCCCCAACGCATCCTACACATGTTCGATGGGTTTTAAGTCGGAGGAAGGGGCAGGTCAGTTCACGTGTGTAATATCTTCTCGTTCCCAAAGTTCCTCCACCCTCGCTGTCCAATGGAGCCACGCATTCTTATTCATTAACATTTAGTCAGAGCTAAACGCATCCCCTGAAAAGACACACATATAGGAGTAGTAGAGAGTCACAACTATGTTGACCGGTGAGTGGACAGTATTCAATGATTTCGAGGTCTGTATGTCCATGCCTCATTGTCTCCGCACACCATAACACCTCGTTCTCAAAAACGATCATGTTTGACCTCGTTTCTGGGTGCACTACGTGTTGGTACGTTTCGCTATATAATCATAGGTCCAGCACTGTTGAACATAGTCGTTTTGTGATCCAGGTGTTATGGTCTGGGGAAGCATAATGTTGGGAGGACGTGCTGATCTCCAAATCTTTGAACGTTGTGTACTTAGCAGTCGCCGTTATTGTGACAGTGTACTACTTAGCCATGTGCGTCTTTATAGGGGTGTATTCGGCAATGAGTTCACTTTTCTGGATAACAGTGTGCAAGCACATCGGAGAGTGCACGTGGAGCACCTCTTGGAACGAGAGGATATTTGGCAAATGGACTGGTGTGCTGGTTCCCTCAACTTAAATCCCATCACCCAGGTGTGGGACGCGTTGAAGAGACGTCTTACGCCATGTCCGCAAGCGCGAACGACCATCCAGCAGTCGTCAACGGCGCTGGTGAAGGGATGGAGCGGCCTACCATACTCCTTATCAACCTTGTGGCCAACTTGGGAGTGCTTTGCAGTGCATGCTCTGCCATCCTTGGTGATCACACACCCTATTAAGAACAGCGTCTCGCTCTTTCTAATGTCCAAGGGACCATCGTGAATCGCGGTCAGTTTAATGTAATTATTGTCTTTCGATGCAAGTGTTATTTCTGTTCATCTCATTGCATATTTCTTCAAGTATTGCGCATACATAGGAAAAGAAATCCACTACTGTTGCGTAAATACCCAGATCGAGTAGTACTAGTTAGAGGCGGCTTTAACGTGCCGAGTATAGACTGGGATGTCTATGTATTCATTGCAGGGGGTACAGACTGACTGTACAAAAGTATTTTGCACGACACAGTTTTCTGAAAACTGTCTAGAGCAGCTAGCTCGGCAGCCCATACGCAATGGAAATATCTTTGACCTTGTAACTACAAAAGGCTTTATTTCATCGACAATGACAATATAGAAACTGGGATTGGCAGTCATAATGACATAACAACTATGGCTATATAAGTTAATGAATCAATCAAGAATGCTGGAAGAGATTTTCTGCTTGATAAAGCAGATAAGCGGTTGTTAGCACCTCACATACAGTGACTTGACATCACTTGGTTCCAGTAAGATGGATGTAGAGAAATTATGGGCAAGGTTTAAGCAGATTATGAGTCGTGGTCTGGAGAGTTACGTGCCTAGTAAGTGGATAAAGGATGAAAAAGGCCCACCATGGTTTAATAATGAAATGTGAAGGACGTTGAGGAAGCAGAGGCTGTTCCACTATCGGTTCAAAACGGACTGCAGATATGACGACAAGCGAAGGATGGTAGAGATTCGTGCTTCTGTGAAAAAATCTATGCGCGAAGCTTGCAACTACGACCGTCACACCTCAGCAAAAGATTTGGCAGAGAACTCGAGAAAACTCTGGTCTTATGTAAAACCACTACGCGCGTCTAAGGCTTCCATTCAGTTCCTTGTTGACCAGTCTGGTGTGGCAGTTGCAGCAAAACGAAAGCCGAAGTTTTAAATTTCACGTTCAAGAAATCTTTCACATAGCAGAATCGTACAAATATACCGTCATTTGCCCATCGGACAGACTCCCGTATGGACGAAATAGTAATAAGCGTCCATGTGGTGGAGAAAATACTGAGAGATTTGGAAGGAAATAAATTTCCAGTTCCGGATGGTATCCCAGTTCGATTTTACAAAGAGTGCTATACGGCAATGGCCCCTTCTCTAGCCTACGTTTATGGTAAATCTCTCCCCCAGCACAAACCCCCGAGCGACTGGAAAGATGTGCAGGTGTCTCCAGTCTATAAGAAGAGCAAAAGAACAGATCCGCAAAATTACAGGCCAGTATCCAAAACTTCGGTTTGCTGCAGAATCCTTTAACATATTCTCAGTTAGAATATAATGAACTTTCTTGAGAATGAGAAGCTGATATCCACGAATCAGCATTGTTTTAGAAAGCATCGCTCCTGCGAAACTCAGCTTGCCATTTCTCACATGATATACTGAGAATTATACTTGAATGGCAAGAGGCAGATTCCGTATTTCTATATTTCCGGAAAGCTTTTGACACGGGCCTCATTGCACGCTGTTAACGAAAGTACGACCGTATGGAACACGTTCACAGATATGTGAGCGGCTCGAAGACTTCCTTAGTGATGGAGCCCAGTATGTTGTCCACGACGGCGATGTTCATTAGAAACAGTGCTATCGTCGTGAGTGCCCCAGGGAAGTGTGATAGGTCCGCTGTTGTTTTTACATGAATGTTTCGGCGGACAGGGTGGGCAGAAGTCTGCGGTTGTTAGCTGATGATGCTGTGATGTAGGGTTAGGTGTCGAAGTTGAGTAACTGTAGGAAAATGAAAGACGACTTAGACCAAATTTCCAGTTGGTGCGATGACTGGCAGCTAACTCTAAATGTGGAAAAATGTAAGTTAATGCGGATGAGTCGGAAGAACAAACCTGTAACGTTCGGATACTCTATTACTAGTTTCCTACCTGACACAGTCAAGTCGTTTAAATATCTGGGCGCAACGTTGCAAAGCGATATGAAATGGAACGAGCATCTGAGAACTGTGATAGGGAAGGCGAATGGTCGACTTCGCTTTATTGGGAGAATTTTAAGAAAGAGTGGTTAAACTGTAAAGGAGATAGCATATAGGATGCTGGTGCGACCTGTTCTTGAGTACTGCTCGAGTGTTTGGGATCTTTACCAGGTCGGATTGAAGGAAGACATCGAAGCTGTCTGTAGGAGGGCTGCTAGACTTGCTACCGACAGCTTCTAACAATACGTCAATGTTACGGAGATGCTTTGGGAACACACATTGGAATCCTTGAAGGGAAGGTGACGTTCTTTTCGAGAAACTCTGTTAACAAAATTCAGAGAAGCGGCATTTGAGGCTGACTGCCGAACGATTCTACTGCCGGCAATATACATTGTGCGTAAGATCCACGAATGTAAGATACGAGAAATTAGGGCTCATACAGATGCATATATACAGTTACTTTGTCCTCGCTTTATTTGCGAGTGGAACAGGAAAGGGAGTGACTAGTAATGGCACAGGGTACCCTCCGCCACGGTGGCTTGCGGAGTATGTATGTATGTAGGTATAGATGACTGGCTTAGGATAAGGAATGAAAAGACCTTGTCCGTTTAAAGGAAGAAATTCGGTATTTACCTTCAGGGATTTAGGGAAATTATGGCAAGTCTTAACTGAATGACCGGACGCGCATTCGAATTGCCGTCGTCCCTAATACGTGTGCAGCGTCTCACGACTGTATCACCTGTCTCGACTCTCGTTGAAAACATAGCACCACATTAAACATTCGTTCTCGCCAATTGATTCTTTCTCAGAATACTTTGTCCATGGGTATCTAGTGTCTGTGCTATTTTGACCTTGAAGATCTGGAATACACTCTATAACATAACGGAACAGGAAGCTATTGCTTGCAGCCCTGGAGACAGCTGCAGCAATCTCAATGCAGTCCTCAAAACCGATATATATAAGCAGATGCCTTAAGCTAACTGAAGAGGGATAAAAGGGTGAAACGTATCTTGACGTGTACAAAATTTGGAAAGGAAAAAGAAAGAAACCTTGGGTTACAGCATTTTTCAAGCAACAGTTACGTCATCGTTGGTAAGTTTTGATGAAGCATCCCAATCGAAATGATTTGTGGTGTAGATGATTCAAAGATGAAACTAATTCCACGTGTCGATGACGATATCGAAATCCTTTCAAGCCAACGACAGTACTAGCTTACCTGTCGTCAGAAGTGACGAATGCCTCCAAGTCATGAGTTGTAATTATCCATTACGCGTGAGAAAAATAAGAAGTTCTACGGGGAAACTACTGCAGTGTCGCTGACCTTACTCGCCTGCTGAGGACCACTAAGATACGTAGCCTGGCGGTCATGGAACGATACGCACCCGAGGGTCCCAGATTTTCGCGGGACGTGGCCCGTGGCGGGAGCAGTCTAATCTCTGGGAAGTCCTGTCCCGAGCGGCGGACGCATGTGAGCTAAATATCGCACCTTAGCACCTTATGTGACCGGCCTTCCCGTTCCGAATTTCGACTTCTCGGGCGGGACATCCCGCGAATTAAGATTACGCTGGAAATTTCCAGAGCTGGTGCTTCCTGCGTGTAGTTTTCAGCTGTCATTTAGGTATATTAACTTTTTGTGCTAGAATGAGAGTTCAGTGCCTTGGGTTTCCCGACATTTTACATAAGGTCTCAGTTATTCTGGAATCGTGCAGAGGACATCGACATAGCTTTTCATTTCAGCCACCGTTTCAAACTTTTCCCCTTCCCCAGGAAGAACACGGAGACCACTAAATAAATTTCGTTAAGCTTTGTGGATTTGAAGGAACAATTCTATGTAGGGTTTCTAGAAACTTTGCAATACTGATTTTTTTTGAGACGTATTGATTTCATGTAGAAGGCTACCTCCCATTTAGGAATTTATTAGGTCACTTAATTATGTCGGACTGTAATTTGCTAAAATAAATTACATAGTAGTCAATAATTTCCCTTAGTGAATATTTCAGCTATAATTCGGTGTTTTTGCAGTAACTATAGGTTATTGAAACGAAGTATGAAACGTGTTCAATAGGACCAGCCATCATTATGATTTGGGTTGTCAGTTATGTCCTCAAATCATTAAAGGCGAGTAACTGTATGATTCGTACTAATAAGACTTGTGCTTCACCATACCCTTACTTTCTCTCCTTTTTAAAACTGCAAAACGAAATAAAATTTTATGTGGTATTATTTTTTATTATGCCATTTCTTATTTTGAATTCAGATGTTTTCTTCGTGTGAGATGTATTTTGTTTTTTATTCAACAACTTCGTCTCATTGACGCAAAGGCCTAATTGTGAAAAAATGAAATGACTTTCTTTGTGTTTAATTTTATCCGTCTCGTCGGAGGTGGGGTGCTGTGTACGCAACTGCAAAATATTCGCTATAGACAGCAAATTTTTTATAACAGATATTTAATTTTTTTGATAGCTCAGTCGATTTCGAAAGAGCATGTTTTTATTTTTAGTACACCTGTATAACTACGAATTAAAGAAAATTTACGAAAAAGCAGAAATATCGTTCGTATGACATTGTCCTCAGTCTCCCTATCCATTTTTTATCTCCCATACTTCCTTCTTTGATATCTCAAAATGTATCCCATCAACCGAGCCTTATTTTTGTCAAGGTATGCCACAAATTTCATTTCTCTCCCATTCTGTGCAATACCTCCTGATTAGGTAAGCAATCAACCCATATAATCTCCAAATTCTTCTGTAGCGGGACATGTGAAAACCTTCTATTCTCTTCTTGGCTGAACTGTTTATCGTACATTCCAGACAAATACTTTCAGAAAAGACTTCCTAACCCTTAAATCTGCAATTTGTCTGAAACCATCTGTGTAAAATTGAAATAGTAATAGTGGGGCCGGCCGAAGTGGCCGTGCGGTTAAAGGCGCTGCAGTCTGGAACCGCAAGACCGCTACGGTCGCAGGTTCGAATCCTGCCTCGGGCATAGATGTTTGTGATGTCCTTAGGTTTAACTAGTTCTAAGTTCTAGGGGACTAATGACCTCAGCAGTTGAGTCCCATAGTGCTCAGAGCCATTTGAACCAAGTAATAGTGGGCCTACAACCAATTATACTGAGATGTGGAACCAATGTTGGGAAATGCATATTTATTGTGTTGTTGACATACACAGCGTACAACAATATAGCTCACAGTCTCAATGCATGTAGTGCAATGTCTGGAGGAGAACAGTCCCCACTCCACCCATATCGGTGGCCACCAGAAACGATTCTCTGTCAACGTATGGGCGGGTATTTTCCAAGATCACCTAACAGGGCCTTATTTGCTGCCTCCCCATTTGACTGGTCCAGGTTACCTGGTGTTCTTGGGAGATGTGCTGCCATAGCTATGGATACTGTACGCGAAAGGATGTGATTTCAACACGACGGTGCACCAGCCCACTTCGATGTTAATGATCGCGAGCAACCGAATAAAAAGTGCCCTCATCTCTGGATTGGAAGAGGTGGTCCCGTCGCGTTGCCTGAGCAATCGCCGGGTCTCACATCTCTGGACTTTATCCTCTGGGGTTACGTCAGGGCTTCGACGTATGAAACTGCCGCAGAAGCGAATGGCAAATTGCTTGTTAGGGTCCAAACTGCTTATCTTCTGGCACAACAGACGATAGGGATATTTGAGAGAGTGCGGCAGAGCTTCAAGCGCCGTTGTCATGCATGCATTGAGACTGGAGGCCGTCAATTTGAACAATCACTATGAGCTACGTTGTTATGCGGTGTGTTCTGTGTGTGCCCATAATACAATAAATACGTATTTCTGACCATTGGTTCCCTGTCTCAATATAATTGGTTGTAGACCCACTATCACCTGTTTGTTTGACCCAAAAGGTTTGAGACACCTGTATATTCGACGTAAACAACCTTTTCTTCATAAACGTTTTTCTTGCCATTGTCATTCTACATTTTACATCGTCTCTACTTCGGCCATCATCAGATATTTTACTGATAAGATAGCAAAGCGCCTTTACCATCTTCGGTGTCTCATTTCCTAATCTAATTCCTCAGCATCGGCTGATTTAATTTGGCTACAATCCATTACCCCCCCTTTTTTTTTTACTTTTGCCGTTGTTCGTCTTATAACTCTTTTCGAGACGCATTCGATTCCATTCAGCTGTCCTTCCAACTCCTCCGCCATTTCTGATAGAACTTGAACGTTGTCGACAAACCTGAAAGTTTTTATTTCTTCTTCATGAACTTTACTTACCTTTTCAAATTTCTCCCTGGTTTTCTTCACAGCTCGCTGAATGAATGTCGACCCTACACACAGAATAACATTGGGGATAAACTACAAAATCCCACTCCCTCCGCAATCAGCGCTGCCCTTTCTTACCCTTAGAATCTTATAACTGTCGTCTGGTTTCTGTACAAGTTGTAAATTGCGTTTCGTTCTCTGTATTTTACCCCTGATACCTTCAGAAGTTCCAAGAGCGTATTCCAGTCAACACTATCAAAAACTTTCTCAGATCTACAAACTCTGTAAACGCAGGTTTGCCTTTCCTTAACCTGCCTTCTAAGATAAGTCATAAGGACAGTATTGCTTCGCGTGTTCCAAAATTTCTCCGGAACCCAAACTGATCTTCCCCAACTTCAGTGTTTACCAGTTTTTCCGTTGATCTGTAACTAACTCATGTATTTTGCAACTTTTAACATATTAAACTGCTAGTTAGGTAATATACATACTTGTCAGCACCTGCTTTCTTTGGATTTGGAATTACTACATTCTTCTTGAAGTTTGATGGTATTTTCCCCGTCTCATATGTCTTACACACCAAATGTAATAGTTTTGTCATAACTGGCTCTCCCGAGGATATCAGTAGTACTCAGAAAAGATTATTCTCTCCCGGGGCATTATTTCGGCTTAGCTCTTTCAGATCTGTGTCAAATTCTTCTCATAGTATCACAACTCCCATCTCATCTACGATGACTTACTCTTCCCTTCCTATAGTACTGCTTTGAAGTCAGTTTCATTTCCCTTGTATAGCCGGCCTATATATTTCTTCTGTCTTTCAGCTTTCCCTTCTTTGATTACTACTAGGTTGCTGTCTGAGCTCTTGATATTCATATAGCTCCTCTTTTCTGCAAAGGCTCCTATAATATTCCTCTAAGTTATAGATGCTTCTATTGACGCCTTCACTATTTGATCTCTCAAAGCCACGCTTCAACTTCTATTGTATTCCGTCCCCCTGTTTCAATCACTCGTTGCCTTACCTTGCCCCTGAAACTTTCAACAACCTCTGGTTCTTTCAACTTACAGGTCCTATCTCCTTAATTTCCTACATTTTTGCAAATGTATCAATTTTAGTCTACCGTTCCCAACCAATAAATTATGGTCAGAGTTCACATCTGTCCTGGAAATGTCTTACAGTTTAAAATCGATTTCTGAAAAGTCTGTCTTACCATTATATAATCAATCCGAAACACTCCTGTTTCTCCGGTTCTCTTAAGCGTATACGTACAGCCTTTATTCATTATTTTTAAACGAAGTATTAGCGATGCTTTGTCTAAGATTCTATCAGGCGGTTTCCACTTTCATTGCTTTCCACCGTGCTTTGTTTCCCCGTGCTTAGTTTCCTACTATTCCTCTTTTTCTTCCTCTTCCTACTACCAAAGTCCAGGCCCCATCACAGATAAATTTCCCTTTCTCTTAACTATCGGAATAATTTATTTTTTCTCATCATACATTCTTCCAATCTCTTCGTCACCTGCAGAACTATTTGGCAAATAAACTTGTATTACTGTGGTGGGTGTTGGCATCATGTGTATCTTGGCTACAATAATGTGTTCATTGGGCTGTTCATAGTAGCTTCTTCCTATTCCTGTTTGTAGTATTCATTGTTATACCTACTGCTGTATTACACCTGTTTGATTTTGTGTTTATAACCCTGTACCCAAGTGGCCATAAGTCTTGTTCATTCTACCGCAAAACTTTACTGATCCTCACTAGATCTAACATCAACCTATCCTTTTTCCTTTTCAGGTATTCTAACCTACCTACCCGATTAAGGGATCTAATACTCACTCTACGGTCAGTAGAATGCCAGTTTTGTTTTTTATTATGACGACATCCTTCCTCTCCAGGGGGCTCGCCACTCTTTGACAGGTTCGAACTTGGCTACCACAGGGCGCCGGCCTTTGCAGCGAATTTCCCCTTCCGTGCTGCATGTCTATCCTCTTGCTATTGTTTTTCCTCTCCTTTGGGGAACATGTCTAAGAAGTTACTGGGAATACTCTGCATTGACTGTCGCTGATGTACGGATAGTCTCACCTTTGTTTTTCGCTCCCTTTTCCTTTCTTTGTTTCCCTTCTCTCGTTCCTCCGTTTCGGCGTTTGAGGTTCCTTTTTTTCTTCTTCCTCCCTGTGCGCTCTTGAAGGCTGGCCCGCGCATCTGACGCGTAACAGGTGACTGGGTAACACGTAATTCACAGCCTCGGGTCGACAGGTAAGGTTTGCATGTACCCCCTCGTACAGGCCAGACCCAGGGAGGGGTGATTACATGAGCTGCAGCCTTCCCAAATTGCTGATTGGTCCCTCTGTCATATCTTCGGGGGGTGTGACCTGAGGTGTGAACAATCAGCTAAGGTGGGTGCGCCCCCTTGTGAAGGGAGCCCCCAGTTTAAACGAGCGCACCATCGGAGACACTGGCAATCTTGGGGGATTTTCTCGCAGTGAGTCAATCACCTTCCCAATCAACGTCTACGAAACTTAAACGTAATGAGGGTAATGATTCGAAGACCCTTCCCACTGCACCACAGTTCATCGTGGTCTCACGTACTGAGGACGGTCAGTCCTTTGCCACAATAAATCCATGTATTATTTAGAAAGGTGTTGATGCAATTGCTGGCCCTATGAAATCCTGCTCTCGTTTATAGAACGGCACTTTGCATTTGGAGACTGTTTCTGATTCTCAAGCATAACAACTGCTTGCTGCCTCGCTTCTCCAAGGCTACCCTATTCGTGTCGAGGCCCATACAACTTTGAATTCTACCCGTGATGTGATTCACACCAGGCTGCTAGACGGTCTGAGACTAAAATCCAGTCTTGCCTCTCTGATCAGGGTGTCATTGCCGTCCATCGTGTAATGAAAAAGGTAGATTCCTCCTTAGGGCTTTTAGTATCGAAGCATCCCCTTGTACTCTGCCTTTAGTGAACGAAATTGCGACCTCACGACCGCTTTGAGCTGTCACATTACCTACCAATTCGTTTTGACCTTCCCCCTGAGGCCGGCATTCCATCTCATGGGGGCGTCATGCTGCTCGTACGGGATGACATTCATAGTCAGCCCATCTCCCTGACTACCTGTCTCCGCGTTTTTAACCATCATCCTACGATGGCCAACTGCATCCATTATAAACAGATGGGTGCAAAGTGTCGTCGCATCCTTCGGGATAGCAAACGAGCTAGCTGGATTTCATTCACTACTTCCTTTAACAGTTTCACCCCTTCCTCTGTCGTGTGGGCCACCCTCCGACGGCTCTCTGGGACTAAGATCCATTTCCCTATTTCCGGCCTTACAGTAGCAGACGATGTTATCGTGGACCCTATTGCTATCTCCAGCATCTTGGGCCATCATTTTGGGGAGTTTCGAGCTCTTCCCACGATCACCCTGCTTTCCTCCATCGGAAACGAGTGGAAGAGGCTCGGGCGATACCCTTCTCTTCCCCGAATCGTGGGTGTTACAATGCCGCCTTTACTATGAGGGACCTCGATCATGCTGCCAGTTCATCCCGATCCTGTTCCCCAGGCCTGGATGCCATCCACATTCAGATGTTGCAGCACCTTTCTCTTGCAGGCAAGCACTTTCTGCTTAACACGTACAACCGCATCTGGACAAAGGTCACATTTCCCGGACGCTGACGTGAAGTCACCGTCATACCCATACCTAAGCCCGGCAAGGACAAAAACCTTCCTTCAAGCTGCCGCCCCATCTCTCTTACCAGCTGCATTTGCAAGGTGATGGAACGTATGATTCATGTCTGGCTGGCATGGTGACTCTAGTCTCGCAATTTACTGACGAGTGCACAGTGTGGATTTCGTGCACGGCGTTCTGCAGTTGACTATCTCGTTACTTTGTCCACCCATGTCATGAATAGTTTTCTGTGGAAATCCCAGACTGTGGCCGTGTTTTTCGTTTTGGAGAAGGCCTACGACACCTTCTGGAGAACTGGTATCCTCCGTACGCTATACACATGGGTCATCTGTGCCGGCCTGCCCTGTTTACTTTAGGCATTTTTACATGATGGAGTTTTCAAGGTGCGTGTGGGTTCTGCCTTGTCGGACACCTTTATCCAGGAAAATGGTGTGCCTCAGGGTTCCGTTCTGAGTGTCATTCTTCTTGTTATCGCCTGTTTCCCACTGGGCATCTCCGGCTCCCTTTTTGTTGACGATTTTGCCATCTATTGCAGTTGTCCACGGACGTGTCTCACTGAGCGGCGTCTTCAGCGGTGTCTTGATCGTCTTTACTCCTGGAGCATCGACAATGGCTTTCGCTTTTCCACTGACAAAACAGTTTGTATGAATTTCTGGGGACGCAAGTGGTTTCTCCCACCATCTTTACATCTTGGGCCTGTTGCCCTTCCGTTCGTTGAAACTACGAAATTCCCGGGGCTCATGCTCGATAGGAAACTCTCTTGGTCCTCCATGTATCTTACCTGGCAGCCCGCTGTACTGGGTTCCTCAGTGTCCTACGTGTCCTCAACGGTACTTCCTGGTGTGCTGATCGAACCACCCTCCTTCGTTCGCACTGGACCCTTGTCCGTTAGAAACTCGACTATGCGTGCTTTGTTTATCCCTTTTACACCGTCTCAACACTATGCACCATCATGGCATCCGTTTGACCAAGGGCGACTTTTACACCAGCCCGGTTGAGAATCTGTATGCTGAAGCTGCTGAACTACCCCTATCCTACTGCCATGACTTCCTCCTCAGCAGGTATGCCTGCCGTTTATCTGCCATTCATGGCCACTCATCCTATGCCTCCTTCTTTGATAATTCCTTTGATCGCCAGTATGGAACTCGTCCTTCTTCTCTGTTACCTTCTGGAGACTGCTTTCGGCACTTGCTGCTGATGCTTAACTTCACACTACCTGCACCTTTCCTGGTTGGTGTGAACGCTTCACCACCTTGGCCTCGAGAAGCGGCCCATATTAACCTTGGCCTTCATTCGCTTCCTAAGGACATTACTCCATTCTCCGTCTAATGCCTTCAGTTTCACGACCTTCGCGTGAAACTTCGCGATAGTACCTTTGCATACACTGATGGCTCTCGGACTGACCGTGGGGTCGGGTGTGCCTTCGTCATTGGCACCCGTGCCTTTCGATATCGGCTTTCGGCACTCTCCTCAGTATTTGTAGCCGAGCTCTTCGCCTTGTATCAGGCCACGGAGTACATCCGCCGACATAGCCTTTTAAATTGTGTCCTCTGCTCAGACTCACTCAGTTCCATTCTATGTACGCTGTACACCGCCAATTCTTTAGTGCAACGTGTCCAGGAAAACTGTCAACAGCTCTCTCTTGTTAGAGCCAATGTGATGTTTCTGTGGGTTCCTAGACATGTCTGACTGACAGGAAACGAAGCTGCTGACGCTGCTGCCAAAGCTGCAGTCCTCTTACCTCAGCCCGCGATTACCTATATTTCCTTCGGTGACGATTGTGTTGCCATCTGTCAGGAGGTGGTGTCCCTTTGGCATCGCCAATGGTCCTCCGTTCACGGGAATAATCTCCGGCTTAGTAAGCCTCTCACAGCGGCTTTGACGACCTCCTCTCGGCCCTCCCGCCTTTTTAGTCATTGTCATTTGCTAAGCAGCGCTACCCCACCACTTTGTACACATTGCACTCAAGCTTTAACTGTCCGCCACTTCCTGATGGAGTGTCCATTTTATTTTATTTATTTATTTTTTTTTCTTGCCTTTTACGTTCCGGTTTGGGTTTGCCGTCTGAGCTATCGGTTGTTTTAGCAAATGACGCGCGAACTGTCGACAGCGTCTTACTTTTTATTTACCATAGCAATATGGCGAAGGCTATTTAATTTTTAGTTTTGGACCTCCATTTCTGTATGGTGTCGTTTTTAGCACTTTCTCCACGTACCTGTTTTTAGCTGTCTTCCTTATGTCACAGGGACTGCCGTCTAGTCGCTTTTTTAACACCTCTCTGTCTTCGTGTTCTAATGTTTTGACTTGGGCGCGTATGCCCCCAGTTGTTTTTGCGCCCTAAAGCAAGACAAACCTAACCAAACCAACGACATCGTCCTGAGCATTAATCGCCCGGATATTCAAATGGGGAGCCTATGTTATCTCCGGACTATTTTACCTTATAGGATGCCATCATCTCGGCTGATGTTCCAAGACCAGATGAATCAAGGCTGTTGCCTCTTGCATCTGCTGAAAAGGCTGCTATCCCTCATTAGGAACCACGTTTGTCTGGTCTCTCCACAGGTACTCCTCTGTTGAGGTTGCATCTACGGCTGTTTGTACCGTTGAGGCACACAAGTCACCCCACCTCGGCAATGTCTGTGGCTCGTGGGGTAGACATCTCATTTATAGGGCATTTTTATTTGTTTTTTTCCATACGGTTTTGATTTTGGCTCCTTGAGAGTTACAGCCATGGCATCTTTCAATGCGGTATACCCATCGGCAAATACAGCGTAACTCTTATTAACGTTTAAAAACACCACAAACGCTAAGACAAACAATTTGATATGAGACACATGGGGCCGCAAATGTCGGGAAATACCCCAAAAGTGGATGAGAAATGTTGAACGAGGTCTACGAGAAAGGTAGGCCGAGCCCGCCTGGTTGGCCGTGCGGTCTAACGCACGGATTTCCGGGCGGGAAGGAGCGCCTGGTCCCCGGCACGAATCCGCCTGGCGGATTTGTGTCGAGGTCCGGTAAACCGGCCAGTCTGTGGATGGTTTTTAAGCGGTTTTCCATCTGCGTCGGCGAATGCGGGCTGGTTCCCCTTATTCCACCTCAGTTACACTATGTCGGCCATTGCTGTGCAAACAAGTTCTCCACGTACTCGTACAACACCATTACTCTACCACGCAAACATAGGGGCTACACTCGCCTGGTGTGAGACGTTCCCTGGGGGGTCCACCGGGGCCCGAACCGCACAATAACCCTGGGTTCGGTGTGGGGCGGCGGAGGGGTGAAGTGGCCTGCGGTAGTCGTCGTGGGGTTGTGGACCACTGCGGCTGCGGTGGGGACGGAGCCTCTCCGTCGTTTCTAGGTACCCGGTTAACATACAATAAAATACATACAAGGTAGGCCGCGGCGCGTACGTCACGAAGGTAGGCCTGCGCGCACTCGCTCACTCAACTTAGCAGACCAAATATGTTTCTATATCTGTTAACTCGTAACTAGGCGTGTACGTTCATACGAGAATTGCGTCTTGTACTGGACTCCGCTATTATAGAGTCTCTGTTATTAGTCCTACAATGATTGAAAGTCCACAGGCCTACTTACAATTTGTTACGGTTGTACTGGGGCACAATAAAATTAAAATCATGCCAAAGCGATTGTCGGTTGTATAAGGCACCATTTCATGTGTGAAATGAGGACCGTTAAGCTCAGGAGATTAAGTACTATAAAGAAGCCGTTATAACATTTATATCGAGTATTGATCTTATATTAAATTTTGTTGTAGCATTGTTAATCAGTAAGACTTCATAACGGCAGATTCCAGTGGAAGGTGCATACAAGCCCAGCTGCGAGTTAACAGGTTTAGAAGCTCATTTAGTCTGCTGAACTGAGAGAGTTCAGGCCTACCTTCGTGACGTACTCGCCGCGGCCTGTCTTTCTCGTAGGCCTCGATGTCGAACACGTGACGTCAGCAGATGACGTACTTCGTCGCACGTACAGCGGTTGGGTTTGAGTGTGAAGGGATGATTGAGGGATGTAATACTTGCATTCTAACAAATGGTAATAATTTCGAATACCTCTTGTAAATGTGGTCTGTTGTAAACACAGAAGTTACAAAATTATTGTCCTTGGTGTAGCCAAGGATAAGCTATTTTTATTTCACGTTTCTTTCCTTTTGTTCCTTCTTTTTGTTTACAGACATTGTTTAGTAAAGAAAACTTAGGTTATTTACCGGAAACAACGCAATTCAGGAGCTGAAACTCATTTACATCTGACGCAATTCGCTAAGTTTTTATTGTAATGTGCTTTGCAATAAACCATTGGAAACCGCGGGATCGGTGATCAAAATAATGACTCTTACCTCAGTGTAGACACACAGTTTTCTAACTCAATCAAAAAAATACTGCTTTTCAGACGCAAGACTCGAACTCTGAGCCTCATGCGCTAAAGTCTCCCATGTGGACCCGGATCCACACCAACGCCAATACTTTAGTGTTGCGATGATCGGGTGTGACAGATCGATGGGCTCAACCACTGTAGGTACGGCGAGGTATGTCATCTGCTGACGTCACATGTTCACCATTTTTCATCCACTTTTGGGGTATGTGCCGACATCGCGGCCCCATATGTCTTATATTAAATTACTTGTCCCAACGCTATCTATGTCGTTTCAGAGATTTTCAAACGTTAATAAGAATCAGCCTGTATGTTTGTTGACTTATTATGAGACGAATGATGAATTGTTTTCATATTCTGTACGTATGTAGCACAGTTACTAAGGACGCATTTACAAGTGAAACTCGTATCTAAGGTGGAAATGAAACCTGTAAACTCCGTTTTCAAAACACTACTACGAGACCATTACAGCGGCGAGGCATTCTGAGAGGGGTTGTGGTTGCAGAAAAAGAACGATCACTTAAAGATATTTGCTGTTTTGTCGGTGCAGGAACCCTCACAGACTTTATCCGGGTTGAGTTAAAAAGACTACGGTTTACTTAGGTGTCCGTGGAATTTTTTATGCTTTGTATCGTTGAATTGTGGTAATGAAGGTTTTAAGAGAAGACGTACTCGACATTTCACAGTTTTTCTAACAATGCATTTAGTATTTTTGTAAAAAGAAAATTGTTCTTGTTAGTTTTCAGTCTTTTCTTTTTTTTCTGCGAGTTGAAATTTATGTTAAGTGAATATGTGTGTGTGTGTGTGTGTGTGTGTGTGTGTGTGTGTGTGTGTGTGTGTGTGTGTGTGTGTGTGTGTGTGGGGTGGTAATATTCTCATGTGTAAGTCAGCCTGCTATTCGCTCTTGACTTTGTCGCAAGATATGTAATTTTTGACTTATGTCATTAATTCCTCCTTCATTATCGTTTGTTTGTTTCAGTATGTATCTGGTACTATGAAATTATGCGTGATAAATGCTGATGTTGCCATTATGCAGTCTGTGTTGAAGAAACACATGATGTTTGGTTTTTCACTGGAGTTCAAGTTAGCAAAGTACCAAAAGAGATTCTCCCTTGGAATTGTAGATGACGCAGACGAAACTAGATTATCATGGAACAAGAAGGAAAAAAATTAGAAATTAAAATTAGAAATATCATATTTTAATTTAGATACGTTGACGATGGCAAGAGGCGATGGGAACTTCGAATGGGAAACAAGTAAAGAGCGTAAAAGTGAAGATACGAAATTGCATACGAATTTCCAAGTAGCAATCAGATCAGGCTGAATGTAGCTCGGGTTCGTACAAAATATTTTCTGTAAACAATGCCTCACGGATTCAATGTATTTAAAGAACTGCGTCACGAAACCATCAAGTCCTGCCGTGATGTTTATTTTTATAGACAACTATCTTCAAGTCACGAATGCAAATAGGAAATTTGGAAATTTGTGGTAAGCTCTTATAAGAGCAAACTGCTGAGTTCATCGGTCCCTAAGCTTACGCACTACTTAATCAAACCAACTTACGCTAAGGACAACACACGCACCCATGCCCGAGGGAGGACTCGAATCTCCGACGGGGGAAGACGCGCGGACCGTGACAAGGCGCCAGCGCCAGGCGCCAGGTACGCAGCGACGTACATACCAAGGGTCCTGACTATTCGGGTATTCGAAAGTTCCTGACAGGTTACAACTGTGGCCAGACTGGGACTCGAACCTGGGAACTTTACCTTTCGCGGGTAAGTGGTCTACAGGCCGAATTATGCAAGCATGACTCTCGACCCGCTATCGCATCTATACTTCCTCCAATAACTCGTCTCTTACCTTCCGAACTTGCTGGAGTATCATTCCTGGAAATGAATGCTGGTCACACAAGATATGCAGGATAACTTCTGTGGAATTCGGAAGGTAGGAGACGAGGTACTGGCGGAAGTATAGCTGTACCGTCGGATCGGAGTCGTACTTGTACACGATCCAGTCACATTTATGTGACCACCACCTGTATTCGACGTCAACATGCAGTAACGATTGACAGACGGCTGATGGCAGTCGTGCAGTGGAAGGTATATGAAGTGTGTCGGGGGACGCGGAAAAAAAATGCAGTCATTGGCATAATGCTGAAACTGAGCGATTTATCTATCGGCCAAAAGGGAGTAATCATTAGCTACCGTTCCAAGGGTAGAAGGATTTCAGAGATGGCTAAGTTCGCAAACTTTAACCACGCTTGCCGCCGTGGTTAAAGTATACGATGCATGGCAAACCGGCGTCAAGGCAACTGTGTTGCACCACAACCATAGACGACACGGTTGAACGACGGCTCCGGAGATGGGTACGGCCGAATAGTCCTCCGAATGTTGAGCGACTGACAGCCGAAATGAACCGAGGGGTTGCCGAGAGCGTCTCTCTGACTGTTCAGCGAACGTTCCTGCGTATGGGCACAACGCAGCAGGCAGCTGGTTCATGCACCCATGCTGATTTCTGTTCGTAGGCGACGAAGGTTGTAATTTTCACCTCAGTGCTGTAACTGGACGTCCACTGAGCGGCGATAAGTGAGCTTTTCAGAAAAATGTTTCATGCTCCATCGGCGTAAAACGTCTGACAGCAAACACCCTGCACCAAATATCGGAAATGGTGCAGGCCGGAGGATGGAGCGTTATAGTCTGGAGAATGTTTTCTTGGGGTTCCCTGGGGATCCTATCATTCTGGAAAGCAAAATGGATCAACACTAGTATGCATCTGTTTTTGGGGACCATATCCATATCCTGATGTTTCACAAATGTTGTTTATTTGTTCGTGGAGTAGCTTCTGGCTTCTCACTCATCAGAAATCCGGTCATGATCAAATAAATTATGTATAGAACACCAGGGAAGAGTTTCGTTTTTAATATTGTCTTTACGTTTTACCATTCACCGACCGAGATAACAGTTGACAGTTTACTCACTTCGTGTTTTTCTGTTGGTGTTGCGTGGAGGTTATAGCTGTTTAAGACTTCAACCGTAGAACTTCGGTGCCACCATCACGTTCTAGATCTGTACGTGTTGTAGATGCTTATTTTGAACACCAACTGTCGTGTATTCCTTTGCATGCTATTAAAGTATTTTGAAAGACAAACGTGTAATTCAGTGAAATACAACATATTTATTACCCTAAATATACACTGATGGGAAAAAATCGCAACACCAAAGAATAATTAATGTAGAGCAATGAAATTTTGGAACTAGTTCTGTCTAGGTAACCTATTCAATGTCATATTTGCAAATGTGAAATTCTGGTACATTAGCAACCGATGTAACCGCTAGATGTTTAAATAAAAGCGCGTAAACGTACATGGATTGTGTTGTACAGGTGCTGGGTGTCAGTCGTAGGATGTAGTTGCACGCCTGTTGCACTTGGTCGGTCAATACAGGTGGATGAAGCTGGAGTTATCTTCCGTTGATGCCCCATATGTGCTCGATTGGAGGCAGATTTGGTGATCGAACAGGCCAAGACAACATCTCGACACACTACTGAACATGTTGGGTTTCAACAGCGATATGTAGGCGAGCGTTATACTGTTTGAAAAAACCCGTGAAATAACGTTCCTGAATATCAGAACAACAGGTCGAGTCAACAGAATGACGTGCAATTTCGCAGTCAGAATGCGTGGCATAACCACGACAATGTTCCCGCTGTCATACGAAGTCGCACCCGAGACCATAACTCCAGTTGTAGGACCTGTGTGTGTAGCACGCAGACAGGCCGGTTGCAGGCTCTCAACTGGCCTCCTAACCAATACACAGCCATTGCTAGTACCGAGTCAGAACCAGCTTTAATTAGAAAATACAACAGAACTTCACCCTGCCCTACAGCGTGCTCTCGCTTGACACCACTGCAGTAGAGAAGGCGGTGGTTTGGGGTCAGTGGAATACACGTTACAGGATGTCTGGCTCGGAGCTGTCCTTGAAGTAACTGATTTCTAACAGTTCGTTGTGTCACTGTGGTGCGAACTGCTGTTCATACTGCTGGTGCAGATGCAGTACGACGCGCCAGAGCCATACGCAGAACAGATGGTCCTCCCACTCAGTAGTGCCACGTGGTCGTCCAGAGCCCGGTATTCTTGCGATCGAACATTCTTGTGACCACCGCTGACAGCAGTCTTGTACAGTGACTACATTTGTGCCAAGTCTTTCTTCAGTATTGCAGGCGTGAACATAGAGCTTCTCGTAGCCCTATTACACTATCTCGTTGAAACTCAGTGAGGTGTTGCTTCCAATCTCAAAGGCAACTAATGCTCACGACCGCCTGATCTGCATCCTCATTGTGGCGTTTCTAGCGCTACTCTTACGCGACAGGTGCGAAATTTGAAGAGAAATCGTGTTTCAGATTTAGAAACGCGCCTACCAACTCTCGTTTATGTCGCACAACTCTTTGGTGTTGCGATTCTTTTCCCGTCGGTGTATGTCTAGCCCAATAACCGTCTTTCATATATTTCTTCATTTCTTTTCCCTTACCTGCTTGAATTGCCCACTAGTGGAAACGGTGCTCTGCAATGCATCGAATATGGCTCTTTATGTTGGCATGATGGCATGATTCAGTGTGCATCTAACAGCTTGTTTGCTATCGTCTTGACACAAAAGCGAGTCATGCCGAATCTTGACTTTTAATATGCTGCTACAAAACGACCATTACCCCGCTGCATCACAACACAGAAACAGAGCAACACAGCAACACTCACTAACAGGCACGGTGTACGACTCCTCGCAGAGTTTCTGTCCAATTTGTGCTAGGTGAAGCGTATAATACGCAGACTTATTTGTGGACGCCCAGATTCGTCACATACACTTTTACTCAAGTTAGTATATAAAAACCAATGTTGTTGTTGCATTCTACAATGTAGTCCTTAAGGCTCAATTATAAAACATCGTTATCTGGTAATTAAGTTGTACTGAGTCTCTATATACGAATTATTTCAGATTGATTTAAATTTTCGAATAAGTCACTTTTGAATTAGCCTGTCTCCAGTTTCTTCCAATTAGTGACCTACACACAGTTTCTTTCCAGCTCACTATTAATAGATTATGAAATACTGCTTTATCTTAAAATTCAGAGCGAGAGTGTTTCCTATCCAAATGTTACAAAGAAATAGCTTCTTGAAGGGTCTCAAACGTTGTATGGCCTTAACGTGAGACTTAAGTTGGAGAAAATATGGTGTTTGACTCTCGTTGGATGTACATGAAATTCAAGGTCTATTGCAGCCTCTGTAAGTTACCTTTCATGAGCATCTCCGCAGACTGTATAAACTTAAGCCGAAAACGCGCTGCTATTCTTTACATCTTCCGTGTATCCTACGGTAATCCTACTGGGTGAGGGTCCCAGACTGCTGAGAAGTAATCACATTCGTCAAACGAGAATTTTTTAAATTGTTTACCTTGTTGATGAATTACATGTTCTCAGGGTTCTTGCAATGAATTCTGGTGTGGCATTTGCTTTTCCAACAGCCTGCTTATGCCTTCCAGCATACCTTCAAAATTTTATGGCGTTACCTATTTCTTATCTGCAGATTACTGAAGAAGCTACTTGGGTTGGTCTGTTAGAGCTAAAACATTTCAGCTGCTGCCAAAAACAAATTACGGATGCGGTACCACACATCAGTGTGATGCGTTGGTGTAGTTTTCCCCTAACTGCATGCTACGATACTATGACTCTCAGATGTCAGTATTTGGCACAGTTGCGGACGTGATGCCGCAAACACAAAGAAATAATCACTTAAATATGTTTGTTCTACATGATAATTAAAACTACCTGTACCCTTACCACCCGTCTGAAGAGTGTTTTGCAATATTTCTAAGTTTTAGCCGTTAATATCCAGTATTTCCATTCTCCAAGACGAATGTTTGATGTTCGCTGTCCAGGTAACTCACAATATATTTTAGTAACTTGAATACAACGTGTTAATGTACCACATAATACTTATTAGCTGGTTATGAACCGGATTTCTGCTTCTTAGGCCATCGTCAGATAACTATATGCTGAACAGAGAGTCCACACAACTTCAGCGAGAATTCACAGCTGTACAAGGTATGCTGTACAAAGATACGTGACATTTTATGACCACATCGATACAAAAAACAAGCGTGATGTAAAACCTAAAGAGACACTGAACGAATAAATATTATATTACAGCATATTGAAATATTAAAACTATGTGAGTGTATAAAACAGGAACGTTGTACAAATGAGTAATAGCACAGGGCACTATTTCATGTGGACAAACAGGTGAATGTGATGAATAGACCGAATAAAGTGAGGGGAAGAAAGATGTCTATGGAATGTTGCTGTGGAACAGTTATAACAAGTTTATTAGCTAATGGTGAGAGGAATAATAACTTGTTGCTACTTTAATAAGGGTGAGTAATGGAACTGTGTCTGGTCATTAAGGAGTGCGTCAGGATTCTTTGATTGGTATTTATTAATGGCCAGAATTTAAAGTATTCCTACCTTTTCTACCTTCAGTTGCTTTATGGAGAATATCACATTTCACAGCATATGAATAACATTCATTCAGAGCATGTTCAGCAAAGGCGGAATCTTTCTTTCCCCGTCTCTAGCTGCTTTCATGCTCAGTGACTCTTGCAGTTACAGCCCTATATGATTGACGTACATATAATTTCCCATAGAGTGCAGCAAATTCCATAAATGCAACTCTGTTATAAAGGTGGAATCTCATCTTCACTGTGGAACAGAAGGTAGGCAACAGTATTCCCAGTGTAAAAAGCTGGAGTACATTTCCTGGATTTCAGTTACCTGGCAAGAGTCTGTGAAGTCTTATCCACACATCGCATGGGGTTCATTTGCTGTCAGTGTGGTTTTGTGCTGTCTGAGGTGAATAAAGAAGAGTTGCTATCCACTTGCCATAACAAACCTGATGTATCTCTGCCAGAAAGGTAGCATCGAACAGTTATCTCAACTGATAGAAGCCCCAATAACCACTAAACGTCAACAGTTTGCAGAACGTGTCATTAACCTATCAGATCCAAATTGCTCTTCTGAATAATTCCAAATTTTAAATAAATTGGATTAAATATGCTCCGAAATCCAATATTTCCGAAAAACAGCTAGACATACTGAAAATGGATCTTGAATATTCTTTGTCAGACGATGTGTCTACGACACATTTGAGCTCATGAATTAAAAAATGTAAATTCTGTCAGAGACAGCAAAGGACTTAGAAGAGCAGTTGAACGGAATGGACAGTGTCTTGAAAGGAGTATATAAGATGAACATCAACAAAACCAAAACGAGGATAATGGAATGTAGTCAAATTAAATCGGGTGATGCTGAGGGAATTAGATTAGGAAATGAAACACTTAAAGTAGTAAAGGAATTTTGCTATTTAGGGAGTAAAATAACTGATGATGGTCGAAGTAGAGAGGATATAAAATGTACACTGGCAATGGCAAGGAAATCGTTTCTGAAGAAGAGAAATTTGTTATCATCGAGTATAGATTTAAGTGTCAGGAAGTCGTTTCTGAAAGTATTTGTATGGAGTGTAGCCATGTATGGAAGTGAAACATGGACGATAACTAGTTTGGACAAGAAGAGAATAGAAGCTTTCGAAATATGGTGTTACAGAAGAATGCTGAAGATAAGGTGGGTAGATCACGTAACTAATGAGGTATTGAATAGGATTGGGGAGAAGAGAAGTGTGTGGCCCAACTTGAGTAGAAGAAGGGATCGGTTGGTAGGACATGTTTTGAGGCATCAAGGGATCACAAATTTAGCATTGGAGGGCAGCGTGGAGGGTAAAAATCGTAGAGGGAGGCAAAGAGATGAATACACCAAGCAGATTCAGAAGGATGTAGGATGCAGTAGGTACTGGGAGATGAAGAAGCTTGCACAGGATAGAGTAGCATGGAGAGCTGCATCAAACCAGTCTCAGGACTGAAGACCACAACAACAACAAATACAAATATGCTCAACGCTAGTTGTAGGAAGCAAAAAGCTTTGTGCGCATCAAATAAAAAACTGTCTTCTCAAGATGATTGCCATCAAGAGTGACGATGGGAACAGTTTCGTGTTACTTAATAAGTCAGAATATATTGAAAAAGTGTGTACATTCCTCAACCTGTAGAGGTTCATGAGTTACTGAAAGATCCCACAATGAAATATGCTACGGAAATGAAGAACATTATTAAAACCTGCATATCTATATTTACTGATAGTGATGCCAAAAACCTTACAAACGTGAACCCAATAGCAACCAGGTTATATTGGTTATATGAGCTCCACAAAGAAGGTGTTCCAGTATGACCTGTAGTGTCTTCAGTTTCAGCACCTTGTCATAAATTAGGAAAACACTTAGGTTCGCTAATTAAAACAAAAACTTAATTTCAGCCAAAATTTGGAATAACATGCATTAGTGAAAAGACTAAAAGATGTACCCATTCCACCTAGTGGAAAACTAGTCTTATTTCATGTTAGCAGCCTGTTTTCTAACATTCCTGTTGAAGAGGCAATGGAAATTTTAACAGGATGGATACATAGAACCAGAACAAATCTATTTGAAATAGAAGGAATCAGGATAGCAACTGAAACATGCTCAAAGCAGAATTATTTCCACTTCCACCACTCTCTGTGCAGTCAGTCAGATGGGTTACTAATAGTGTAACCACTGAGTCCTTTATTAGCTGAAATGTTTATCTAAAAATGTTTGCTCAAAATTGTCCATAAAGAGCCTCTCAGTTCTAAAATACAATACTGGACTAAGTATGTGAACGATGTACTGTGCATGTGGATAGGTAGCACTAGACAATTACATGAATTTTTTCAACATTTGAATCCACACTATAGTAAAATCAACTTTACGATGGAGTTGGGAGGAGAGACTATCAACGCTTTAGACCTCACCATTGACATCAGTAACCAACAGCATTTATTTAAGATATGTAGGAAAGTAACCTCAACACACACAGTAATACCAGCCAGTTTGCAGCATCCTATAACACATAAACATGCAGCCTTACACTCCACAAACCAGACCGGATTTGGAAAATGAATTGAAAATGATTAAGGAAATAGAAAACAGTAATGCTTATAGTGCTACATTGATTGTCAATATACTTAGTAAAAAGAAGAGAAAGAGGATAACAGCTCTCCCTTATCCACCTGATAGCAAATGGGCCCCATGCAATTTGTGGCTAGGACTTGACACGTTCTTGCCAGGAAACTAAAATCAGGAAACGTACTCCTGCTTTTTACACTAGGAATATTGTTATCAATCTTGTGTTCAACAGTGAAGGTGAGATTCGATCTTTAGAACAGAGTTGAATTTGTAGAATTTCCTGTAATCTATGTGGCAAATTATATGTACATCAATCCGATAGGGCTATAACTACTAGACTCACTTCGCATGACATCTGACATAGAAGCCTGTGTCATTGCTCACTTGTACAATATCTTTGTTTATACACTAGCATAGCTTTAATATCTGAATATACTGTTATATAAGATTTATTTCTTCAGTGTCTCTCTAGGTATTACATCATGCTTGTGTTTTGTATCGATATAGTCGTAAAATGTCTCATACCTTTGTACAGCTATGCATCCTCGCTAAAGTTTTGTGAACTATCTGTTTAGCGTTAAGTTATCCGAAGATGGCCTAAGAAGCCGAAAGTCGGTTCGTAAGAAACTAATAAATAATATTGTGGAACATTAATAGGTTGTATTCAAGTTGCTAATATGTCTGTTCCCCCAAGAACCGACGGAATATTCATTAAATACCACAGTAAGTTTTTTGTCGCTTTTTCTAACCAGAAATGTTTTGGTGCCTTTAGTAACTCACATTCCAGTATCTGCAGTCATTGCTGTGCCAAACTTAACGCTTGCAGTTTTTGGGATTCAAGGCCCAGTCCGTGACTCGGCTTTGCTTGGTCCTTCTCGGAAGTACTCGGGACAGCGCAACGTTTAATTTAGCATTGCGGTGCGAAACTCTTCGTTCGGTAGAATTATCTGAGTGCGGCGGAATCGTGGGATCAGCGCTGTTTACCCTTCTCTATTTGATTGTGGTATGATGGACGTTGACAGCTCCAGTGGCTGTTCGCACAAAAAGAGGCACTCTAGCGATCTATCATCACAATCCTTTAAAATTAATGGGAGTGACAGAAGAAAGAAATGAGAATTCTCAGTTCGCATAAGCGACAGGTACTGCGTATTTGGTATAAAACGATTTGACAATACCCTGTAGAAAGAATTTAAAGATTTTGTTATTGAACAAAGAACAAAAAATGGTAACGATCGACAGACGGGATTTATTGTTCGGTACATCAAGAAGCACTTTATGCTAAACTTGCAGGCATGGAGCTCGTGAAGAAATAGATGGTACGAGTAGTAAAATTTTCGATGTTGCACGCATTCTGCCATTGTCAGCTGCTACTATTTTCAATAGAACTGAACAAAGAGTTTGGAGACTTACTATATTATTTCAAGGTACGTTGATTAAGTCAAGGGGCATGGCTGGGACGATTTTTCGATTTAAAACTTGCTTTTATCGAATTCATGAAGGAAAAAGGAATGCAGGAACGAAAATTAGATCTTTCGAAATATATTGCTGCCTTCGCATTTTAAGTGGACTTGACTGCACACAGTTCACAGTAACTTATTACAAGGTAACTTCATTCTTATTTCATGGGGCATTTAAAAAAAAATTGCGTTGTAGAAAGGGCACATTCTGACAAAGACAGCCCAATTCCTTAAGCTCACTGGTGTTAAAGAAAATACTAGACTTGAAGAATTGATTCTGGTCTTCAAAGAAATACAAATACAGTTTTATTAAGGTTTTCTGTACACTGCCAATCTTACCATTTCAGTCGAAAGCGCCCCTGCGCATATAGAGATGTAACTGACTGACCTGCAAGGTAATTACAGTTTTAATGACAAATCTTTTGACGTCAAAACTGGTCAGGATGTCTACATTGCTTTCTTCAGGTAGTTTTTCCAAGTCTCCATAATGATGTTGCAAAATGCTATATCATTTCGATCGACATATTTGTGTGAAAGACCTTTTTCGATTATGAAACTAAATAAGTCAAACTTAAGTGGTGAAACTCTGCGAAATTATCTGTCTGTCTGTATGCTGACAGTTTCTACCAGATAAAAATTATGTCTGCAGTGCACCAAAAATTATTAGATAATACTGAAAATTTCATTTGTGATCTGTGTTGTTGAGAAATGTGAAATATAAGACGAAGTCTTACGCATTGCGCCTGCACTGCCATTTAAATGCGGCGCATTCGCAGTTTTCCCTTCTTAGACGACATGACGTTGCGTGGCGGTAGGAGAAATGTGCAGCGAGACTGAGCACTTCGGCACAGGTACGAGAGCATGGCCTGCGAGCCAAAATTCTCAAAAAATAGGAATGATATGTTTATAAAAATCTAAAAATCAAGTTACAAATAAAAACCAGCGTAGATTGCATTCTTTACCTTCGTAATGGCGGAAGAACAACACAACTGTGCTAACCATGCCGCCACTGTAATAAGAGGCCCATTACAGGACCGTAAAAAAAAAAAAAAAAAAAAAAAAAAATCTTCCTCGTGTTCAAACTCTTACCACTGAATACACATAAAACCTAATTGTAACAGTATGAATGAGAGTTGTTTAGCGCTCCTACTTGACATATCAACGACTTCTTGCATGCTATGGCACATTGGTCATTTATACACTTACCCTAGCTGACAAATACTAAAATTAAATGTCACACTTAACGGACATAACCCACATCAGTAAATATTAAGCTGATAGTCGGTTCATAATCTTTGGTGCCCATTCTGGCACAGCATAAGGCTTTGCGCTATGACTTGCTGTGTACGTATCGACAAGGCAGTATACGCAGATATCTACCAAGTAGCTAAAGAAACCACGAATGTCAAACCAGCAATGGTGAGCTTAGCTACCATAAGATTATCTTAGAACCGCTGATGTACAAATAAGATGATTCACTGATATGAGAGAACATAACAGGATGTCAGTGTAAACAATTAAGATGAAACAAATTACCTAGTTCATTCAAATTTTACTGGAAACTCAACAGAAGTTTTTAACAGTTTCTACAGAAGTTCAGCTTGTCCATCTTTGATTATATGGCACACCTGCATGCTAAAGATCCACTTTTGCTCAAAAAAATGTGATGTCTTATGTTTAATAATGAGTGCGACAACTGTCATGTTGAGCCTTCTCGCTGTCATTGTCCTCATTTATCAATAATATTAGCCGATTTTCAGCTGATCCTACGAGATCTGCCCCGAAACTGTAGACTCTTGAAAGAGAAATGGTCGATACTCCTTACATTTTGAAATAGTTAAGTAAGTCTCCCACTTGTTCGCCAACTGATCGCGCATATTGGATTCCCAGATGCTCATAATCTGCCGATTCACCTTTCCAGAGAGATGTAACGTTGTTACTTGACTAAATTCTTGATTTACTGTGTAACCGCCAGTTTCAATCTTTCCATGTACTTCACTGGAGAAATTCAGATACACATCTTTGTCCTTGAGAACAAGATCCTAGCGTATGTCATGCAGGTAAAATTTACATGTTCAAAATGTTCAAATGTGTGTGAAATCTTATGGGACTTAGCTGCTAAGATCATCAGTCCCTAAGCTTACACACTACTTAACCTAAATTATCCTAAGGACAAACACACACACACACACACCCATGCCCGAGGGAGGACTCGAACCTCCGCCGGGAAAATTTACATGAAAGTTGTCTATGTTGAATGCGCTAGTAACGGCAAGACAGTGTCCCGGTATTCTAAACTTGACTGGTGTGGAGCAGTGAAGACCACATTGGTAAGCATTTTCATCGTGCTCCACAATTTCCTCGCTTGGACCTAGGTGCTCCAATCAAGCAGATACATGCAAAGACCTTCATTCTGTGATTCCTAATACCCTCCTTCATCGTGCAGCATACACGTACTACGTTCTGAAATTCAGTTCTGAATCGTCGCTGCGCGGTTTAGAACAGATGATATTCTTGCGTGTTACAGACAACACACAGGTTCAATCGAAGGTAAAGTTCAAGGTAGACTACGGTTCATTAGTACGATATTGGTAAAATACAGAGAGATTACTTAAAAGACATCCGTGCAACCCTTTCTAGGATATTGCTGAATTGTCGGGGATCGATACCAGATAGGACCAACGGGGGATATTGAATGCATACAAAGGATAGCGCAAATGGCCACAGGTTTGTTTGACCCCTGAGAGAGCGTCACTGAGGTGCCGGGAAAAAAAGAACTTTTACGCACTTTTAGATAGACGCTAAATGCCCCGTGGAAGTCTACCTATAATGTTTCAAAGAACAGTTGTAAGTGAATAATCAAGAAATTCAACATATTTCTCGACATATCCTTCCTGTAGTGACCACTACGCAGGGTCATGATAAATTGTCAGGGCTCTGGCAGCTGGCCCTGAAATTAAATAAACGTAACGTAGTGCGCGTACGTTGGAGAACAAAGCAACTACTGTACAAGAACACTGTTCATGGCAATTTACTGGAAACAGTATCTACCTTAAGGGGAGTTACCACATAATAGCCGAAAAAGCAGATGCCAGACGGAGATTCATAGGGATAATCTTAAGGAAATTTAACTCTTCTACGAAGGAAGTGGCTTACAAGGCGCTTTTTTGGCGAATTCTTGAGTACCGTTCATCATCATGGGATCCTTACCAGGTAGGACTGATAGAAGACATGTAGATGATGGAGATGGGGATGGCGATCGGGGAACGAATAGCGTCGTTTTTCGCCAAGGGGTCGTTTAGTCGGCGCGACTAATGCAGAGGCTTACCAACAGTCATCCTTTCGACGCGTCAATCACGAGTGGAACAGGGAAGAGGGAAACAGTTAGTGGTACCAGAATACGCTCCGACACACACCGTCACGTGGCCTGCGGTGTATGATCTATATGTACATTAGACGAAGTGCGACATGAACAGATGCGGTACAACAATTGTTCTCTTCGCATTCCATACGCGAATTGACCAGGAAGAAACCTTAAAAGGGTTAAAGTGTGAAGTACCCTCTCCCATGCACTTTATTGATTTGTAGAATAAACATAATGCTTACATTTTTTGATAATTAGAAACCTATTTTACTGCTTCCCAGCAGCAAAGTGCTATAGATCAGCATATCTTGAGTTTTTCCGTGATCCGTTGCGTGGTTTATGCTTGGCGAATGACTGCATTATTTCATTGACTTTGAAGTACCAGTATCTAGTTGTAGTAACGCAGTAGTGTGAAAATAAACCGATAAAGGGAAGCGGCAGATATGACGTGAAATATTTACCTCTAGGGCAGACTCTGCAAACGAAGAATACTGGAAAACTGTCAGTATGATACTATTACGTATAATTTACGTCGCAAGTTCGGAGTGAAATACGGCGAAATTTAGCTTCGCTGTCAGGGTGGAAGCTTTGTCGTGCTGACACGATGTGCAATAACATTGTCGCTAGCGTAAAGATACGCTTCACCTGTCACAGTTATTTAGTTTGCATATTAGCGCTTAACGACTTGTCAACACTTAAGTTTCTTTCCTAAAGACATTATTATCGTCGGGAACGAAATAAACAGAACTAAATGAAGAAAACTGTCATGACGGCAACGTGCCTAATGTCACCTTCTGAAGTGCGAAAGCCACACCGGACTTCAATATTGTGTAGTAATTAATAATTTTGGGCTAAGGTGCAGGAGAAAGAGGAATAGACACGGCTGTTGCGTCTCAAACATAATGCACACAGTAATATATGGAAGTTGATCGTCAAAGCCGGCTTGTACAGAGGTGCTAAAAAACTTATGTCGTCCTATAGTCCACCATGATTCGGGTGTGCACCCGGGACAGCAATATTTGACTTTCCGATAGTCTGTCTGCCGGGAAAACTTCAAGAAACGGTTCTGTGGACGTGTTCGCTAGCTCAGATACATCCACTTCCGATGACCTTGGTACTGACTAAACCAGCTGAAAGTGGAAGGACAGCTCATGTGGGATGTAGGAATGATGGAGAGCTCAACTGCGTTATATTTCAACCTGTTTTGCATCGGCGCAGGCGGTGTTGTGTTAAGCTACGGTAATGGGCCCTCTCCGTGCGTCAGATAGACATGACGGTACCAATGTTCCCAATAAGTGGCGATGGAGTCGAAGTGTCTGGCCAGCCAACATTCTTATGAAGACTTTCGATACTTCAAAATACAAATGGACCAAGTGGCAAATTTATGAAAACATGTATAATTATTTTTTTCTTAATTTGTTCTGTCAAATTACATGACAGTTATATTAGAAATTTTCTAATGACGCCGTACTGGTGGTCTGATGAAAAATTCAAAATATTACACCTGTTGGAAGGACAAACATTGTAAATTACCGAATTTGCGGAGACCTGCTTTTGTAGGCCCTCGTCGCCAGTTTTGTAAAGGCCTCTTCGCTACTGCTGTGGAGACAGAGTTGGTGAGTTCGTGAATCGGCTTCTGGTGCAGTGCACCGCTAAGACACTTTCTCCCTGCCACTATTACACAGTTATGCCCAAGTGTCAAGGTAACAGGACAGGAGAACGAAGGCTTTACGACACTCCAACAAATTAGTAACGAAGTCACACAAATGAGCTAAAAATGTTTACTTTTCGTTGTGACTAGTTGAATGATTAAGTCTGCAACACTGCATGTATGTGGCAAAAGAAAGAGGCCTTCAATGGCTAAGTCCAAATAATAGTAAGTAGACTTCACAGTACATAGCAAATGCAATTACAACTGTCTGCTGAATTCTAAGAGTTCACTAAACGACTTTCCTTGTCTAAATCCGCCCTCGACGATTATCTATGACAAAGTGGGTGGGAGCTGCTCTTCTATCTTTCGAGTAGGCTTGTGTCCGTTGTCGTCCGGTCATTGGCCGATTGTACTCGACCGGCAGTTGGTCGAGGCGAAGTCGATATCTTTATCCTCAGCGCCGCCCGGAGCGCTGGTGAAACTTCGGCAAATGGCGAATCTCTATGGCACTGGCACCAGCTCGCATCTTTGCGTGTGTTATGCTCTTGCCCTGGCACTGACTTGTTCGGACGACACAACACTTACAAAGCCGTTCTGCGTGTATGAGACATCTAGTTTCCACTCCAAAATTTAAAAAAAATTGTTCGTACTTGGCCAAGTTAGGGTGTCATGACCGCAAAACACTCAAGTTTTATCCGTTTTTCTCTTTGGCATATTGTTGTTGAGTATGGCTTGGTCATTAGGACGATTAGAGACAGAGGTGTCTTCGCGTCAGAAACAGTTCAGTACACACAACATAGTGAACAGGAGTAAAACACAGGGTGTTACAAAAGTTTAACATTTGAAAATGCATTAATTCACGGACTAATGTAGGTAGAGAGGAAAAAATTAAGACATGCTTGAAATAAGATAGGGTTTTATTGACACCGAAAAGAGTGCAAAACCTGGCCAACAGATGGCAGTGAACACCACCACGTCAGTGACACCGCATGAGAATCGTGTATAAAACGAGATGTAGTCATGTCATCATCATCATCATCATCATCATCATCATCATCATCATCATCGTACGTACCTGCTGGAAGGTGTGAGTTTTACGCAGGATGGCGCTCCACCGCATATTGCTGCTACACGTGTGGAAGATCTCGTGCGCACATCGTTCGGTGAGGATCATGTGCTGAGCCGCCACGTCCATCATGCTTGGCGTCCCAGACCTCAATCCGTATGATTATTGATTGTGAGGTTACCTGAAGTTGCAAGTCTACCGCGATCGTCCGATCTCATTCGGGAAGCTGAAAGACAACATCCGAAGGTAATTTGTCACCATACCTGCAGATGTGTTGTGCAGTGACGATCACAACATTGTCCCTCGGCTACAGGTATTGCTGACGAATGACGGCCGACATGTTGAGCGTCTGTTATAAAGAACATCGTCTTTGCTAAAAATAAATTGTTACGCTTTTTATTGCTTTTGTATAATATGAAGCGCCATCTGTTGGTCGTTTTGTTCATTCTTTGTTTCAGTAAAACTCCATGCCATTTAAAGCATGCACGTCGATTTTTACCTCTCTGTCTACATTATTGTTCAATTTCCAAACATTATCGGACTTTCGAGTCACCCTGCACTTGTATTTGATAATTTCAGAGGAAGCTGTTGACAAGAAAGCAGAAACGCACTTTTCTAGTTACATAATTTAATCCTTCTTCCAGTCTAACTACCAATTGTTGGCGTTTCATTATGAAATAATTAGAAATCCGAATGTTACACTACAGTGTGAGGAAGTTCCTTACAGTGAGGGTTTATATATATAAGAAGCACTGCAATTTGCACTGAGAAGCATTTTCTCCACGTTCCCTTCGTTTGAAGAAGTACAGTAAATGGGAATTTCTCCTGTTAATGAGCTGGGGCCAAAATAAGGTTGGCAGATACTCCGTTCTTTCCAGGATTTACCCATTTTTTAATCTAATTTCAGCAACCAGTTATTCTTTTCCCGGTTTCTCTAATAACCCGTTTTTTTCTTTTCTTTTAAATTCATGTTCATGCAAATACTTTCCTGAATTTCAAGAGAACTTTAAACGCCAGGGAACTGTAACGTGGTTGTTGAATGGGCCTGTGTATGAAGTGTTGATGGTGGTTACAGATATGAGGTGGTAACACTTACAACCTGTCACTTCTTGAGAATAAATGCATAGCGACTAGCGTCAGACTACAGTCTGTACGCTTAGAGCAGAAGTTTGGCCCTTATACTGTTTGCGACTTGTCGGTACAATTTGCTAAGTTTCGTGACTACATTGTACTGTTTTCAACTGCTGACTTCCGTAGTGGTCTAACAGTTACTGTATTACAGAAGATTTATTTAATCATAATCCTTACCACACATAAGTACCGCATATGAACATAAAATTCCCTATAATGCACTTTTGGAAAACGTTGTTACGTCTGTGTGTCATTTCTGTTATAATCGACTGCAGGTGGAAATGAACAGTCGTATACATAATTAAGAGAAGTAGAAATGACATTCATTACTCCTCATTAAGGTTGTCTTTACCAAAAAAAAAGCCAAAATTTTTTGGTAACTTAATCAGCGATATGAAATTTCTGACTCACAGAACACACGGAAGCAAAATTCGAAAACAAACTGAGAAAGTTTCTCCTTGACAACTCCTATTCCATAGAATAATTTATGTTATTGTAATTTGTAAAAGGTAGTTGGTGGGAATTACTTACTCAAATGGGTATATTAAAAAAATTATAAAGTTTCAGCATGTAGCCATATTTACAAATTAATTTGCGATAATGATGTCAAATTACTCGGTCCACACCATTACGATTTATCGTGCAAATGTTCCATAGAAGATAAAACAAAATTTTTGCTTACTGTCGAATCGCACACATGGCTCCAGTGGTACGGCAGATAGTGGTGTTTTGGGATCAGTGGCAACAGGACTAAAGGTCCTGCCTCCCCGCAGCATTCACGCACTTGCGACAAAATGGAGTTTCGGTATCACATTACATGTGTTGTGATGATCTCTCTCTCTCTCTCTCTCTCTCTCTCTGGTATCTGTAGTCTGTGTACGTCACTATCACACTAAAGGATCGATAAAGCGCTAAGCAGTTTGTTTTGATGCGGTAATGTAGGACTAAGCTGCATGTTGTGCACGCTGAATAGTAAACGTGTCAACTTAGGCAACAAGACCACTAGTATCTTCCTTATTAGAGCAGAGTTAAGATGGAAGACATTTGAAATATGCGTTTCACTAATTATTTTCAACAGTATGCAAAATTTATTTACGTTCAACAAGAAATATTGGAAAACAAATCAATAAAGGAGTAATTTCTGACAATAAGCCCATAACTCTTCCTTTTGTGTCCTTAAGGACTGAACTTCAGCAAACGACCGTATAATTTTCTTCACTGGAGCATATTCTGAACAGAGCGTCTCCGTCTGAAGGAAGGTCGGAATGTAACGTCGAGCTCATTAGAAACTCCGCACGAGCTCAGTTGGTCGAGGGTGGGGAAGGAACTGGCCACCGTGACCCCTTTCAAGGTTTCTGTGAAACTGCCTTTGGCGAGGGAAAGTACCAGGTTCATGTCTCTGTTCGGTACCCAGTTTTAATGTGCAGGAAGTTTCAAACCAGTGCGCACATCGCTGCGGAGTGAAAATCCGTTTTGGGAGCTAACTTAGTTTTAAAAATGCTCTGCCAGTCTGAATTGAGATAACTAGATAATATTTCGTATGAAATTAAAAGAGGACTGTAAGAATATTAGCTCTCAACACTGTGAATTCGAAAAAGGAAAATACTCCAGACACTACACTGTATGCGATAACTTCATGGTAGATAATCTACTCACGCATGTCTACGTACGCATTGGTAACAACTTCAGGTTTTCCAGAAGCGTTCAGAAAATATGTATCTGTGACAGGTGCCGGTTGACGTCGCCTTCAGTTTACAAAGCTACCACTTGCAGCCGTTAACACTATGCCGTCCGGCGACACCACAGTGGTGTCGTCTGCATAGTATCCCTCAGTGGCCGACGACACCGCAGTGGTGTCGTGGGCATAGTATCGCGCAGTGGCCGGCAACAGCACTTGAATATCTTCTGGATTCTGTTGTTTTGTTTAGGTAACAGTAAGTTACACACGTCAACAAGTTTTTTTTTTTTAAGTACTTCTGCCCTTTCAGCATGGCAGACGAAAGAGAGAATATGATTATTTACTATGAATGCGCGGACGTCTTGTCTGACGTTCCGGACGACTTGGGCGATTGGGAAGAAGACACTGGATATCAAAAAAATGAAAGTGAAGCAGAACCGTAGGAAGATAGTGAAATACGTCCAAGAATAATTCGGCGAACTCTACGGTTGCCAACTGATTCGGCTGAATCAGACGAAGAAGTCAGTGCACAGTGGTCAGATTTACCCAGGACCAATAATAAATTTGAAGTCTCTCCGGTTTCAAACATATTTCTCGGAGATACACAGAGCGTCGAGGAATCGTAGAATTATATATTGGGAACGATATATTTGAATATATTAGCAACGAAACTAACAAGTACTACAGTCACGCTTCCCACGCCCGGGTTCCCGGGTTCGATTCCCGGCGGGGTCAGGGATTTTCTCTGCCTCGTGATGACTGGGTGTTGTGTGCTGTCCTTAGGTTAGTTAGGTTTCAGTAGTTCTAAGTTCTAGGGGACTGATGATCATAGATGTTAAGTCCCATAGTGCTCAGAGCCATTTGAACCATTTTTTACTACAGTCAAAATTGCAATAGAAGGAAACTGGATTAAAAAATTCTAAATTTGTCGACGTTACGGGACCCAAACTTAGAAAATAGTTTTTGACTTGCTATCCTTATGGGAATTGTAAAAAATAGAAAAAAGCAAGGATCCATGATTACTGGTCAACGAATCCGTTGATAGACACACCGATATTTCGCAAAATGATGTCCCGCAACCGATTCAGACAAGTGTTATCATTTTTACATTTTTCCGACAGCAACAATAAACCGGATAATGCCGACCGGCTTGTCAAAATGCAATTGGTAACTGATTATTTTTCCAAGAAGTTCAAAGAAACGTTTAATCTAAGTCAAAATATCTGAACTGACGAAGGAATGATACCTTGGCGCGGACGGTTAAATTTTAAAGTTTACAAGCCGTCGAAAATTACGAAATACGGAATACTCATTCGGATGCTGTGTGATTCGGGTTCAGGATACGTTTCCTCGTTCAAGATATAGGCCGGCGCTGGACAGCCTTTAGCAAAAACAGTGATAGAACTATTGACACCTACTGATGGAAAGTGGCATCACCTCTTAATGGATAATTATTGTAATAGTGTAGAACTTGCAGACAAGTTACTTGAAAAGAAAATTCGAGTTTGTGGAACGATACGGCAAAATAGAGGCTTTCCGGAAAATGAAGGCGCACAAAAGTCAATGTGTTTGAAGCTTGTCATCAACAGAAAGGCGACAAGCTGCCGCCGACAAGCCAAGTAATCCGAATTATCGCTGCCGGCTCCAAGTGAATAAATTTGTACGAGACGTGCGGACGGCAAAGTACGCTGCAATAGAGCTTAGATAACTACGTGCAGCCCCAGACATGACATAACTCCAATTATCAACCTGTATCCTTCTATTTTCCCCCCCCGTATGAACCATGGACCTTGCCGTTGGTGGGGAGTGGGGAGGCTTGCCCGCCTCAACGATACAGATAGCCGTACCGTAGGTGCAACTACAACGGAGGGGTATATGTTGAGAGGCCATACAAACGTGTCGTTCCTGAAGAGGGGCAGTAGCCTTTTCAGTAGTTGCAGGGGCAACAGTCTGGATGATTGACTGATCTGGCCTTGTAACACTAACCAAAACGGCCTTGCTGTTGTGGTACTGCGAACGGCCGAAAGCAAGGGGAAACTACAGCCGTAATTTTTCCCGAGGGCATGCAGCTTTACTGTATGGTTAAATGATGATGGAGTCCTCTTGGGTAAAATATTCCGGAGGTAAAATAGTCCCCCATTCGGATCTCCGGGCGGGGACTACTCAAGAGGACGTCGTAATCAAGAGAAAGAAAACTGGCGTTCAACGGATCGGAGCGTGGAATGTCAGATCCCTTAATCGGGCAGTTAGGTTAGAAAATTTAAAAAGGGAAATGGATAGCTTAAAGTTAGATATAGTGGGAATTAGTGAAGTTCGGTCGCAGGAGGAACAAGACTTTTGGTCAGGTGAATACAGGGTTATAAATACAAAATCAAATAGGGGTAATGTAGGAGTAGGTTTAATAAGGAATAAAAAAATAGGAGTGCGGGTTAGCTACTACAAACAGCATAGTGAACGCATTATTGTGGCCAAAATATACACGAAGCCCATGCCTACTACAGTAGTACAAGTTTATATGCCAACTAGCTCTGCAGATGATGAAGAAATTGATGAAATGTATGATGAGATAAAAGAAATTATTCAGGTAGTGAAGGGAGACGAAAATTTAATAGTCATGGGTGACTGGAATTCGACAGTAGGAAAAGGAAGAGAAGGAAACATAGTAGGTGAATATGGATTGGGGCTAAGAAATGAAAGAGGAAGCCGCCTGGTAGAATTTTGCACAGAGCATAACTAAATCATAGCTAACACTTGGTTCAAGAATCATGAAAGAAGGTTGAATACATGGAAGAACCCTGGAGATACTGACATGTTTCAGATAGATTATATAATAGTAAGACAGAGATTTAGGAACCAGATTTTAAATTGTAAGGCATTTCCAGGGGCAGATGTGAACTCTGACCACACTCTATTGGTTATGAACTGTGCATTAAAACTGAAGAAACTGCAAAAATGTGGGAATTCAAGGAGATTGGACTTGGATAAACTGACTAAACCAGCGGTTGTACAGGGTTTCAGGGAGAGCATAAAGGAACAGTTGACAGGAATGGGGGAAATACAGTAGAAGAAGAATGGGTAGCTTTGGGGAATGAAATAGTGAAGGCAGCAGAGGATCAAGTAGGTAAAAAGACGAGGGTTAGTAGAAATCCTTGGGTAACAGAAGAGATACTGAATTTAATTGATGAAAGGAGAAAATACAAAAATGCAGTAAGTGAAGCAGGCAAAAAGGATTAAAACGTCTTAAAAATGAGATCGACAGGAAGTGGAAAATGGCTAAGCAGGGATGGCTAGAGGACAAATGTAAGGATGTAGAGGCTTATCTCACGAGGGGTAAGATAGATACTGCCTACAGGAAAATTAAACAGACCTTTAAAGAGAAAAGAACCACCTGTATGAATATCAAGAGCTCAGATGGAAAACCAGTCCTAAGCAGAGAAGGGAAAGCAGAAAGGTGGAAGGAGTGTATAGAGGGTCTATACAGGGGTTACGTTCTTGAGGACAATATTATGGAAATGGAAGAGGAGGTAGATGAAGATGAAATGGGAGATACGATACTGCGTGAAGAGATTGACAGAGCACTGAAAGACCTGAGTCGAAACAAGGTCCCGGGAGTAGACAACATTCCATTACAACTACTGACAGCCTTGGGAGAGCTAGGCCTAGCAAAAGTCTACCATCTGGTGAGCAAGATGTATGAGACAGGCGAAATTCCCTCAGACTTCAAGAAGAATATAGTAATTCCAATCCCAAAGAAAGCAGGTGTTGACAGATGTGAAAATTACCGAACTATCAGTTTAATAAGTCACAGCTGCAAAATACTAACGCGAATTCTTTACACACGAATGGAAAAAACTGGTTGAAGCTGACCTCGGGGAAGATCAGTTTGGATTCCGTAGAAATGTTGGAACACGTCAGACAATACTGACCCTACGACCTATCTTACAAAATAGATTAAGGAAAGGCAAACCTACGTTTCTAGCGTTTGTAGACTTAGAGAAAGCTTTTGACAATGTTGACTGGAATACTCTCTTTCAAATTCTGAAGGCGGCAAGGGTAAAATCCAGGGAACGAAAGGCTATTTACAATTTGTACAGAAAGCAGATGGCAGTTATAAGAGTCGAGGGCCATGAAAGGGAAGCAGTGGTTGTGAAGGGAGTGAGACAGGGTTGTAGCCTCTCCCCGATGTTATTCAATCTGTATACTGAGCAAGCAGTAAAGGAAACAAAAGAAAAATTCGGAGTAGGTATTAAAATCCAGGGAGAAGAAATAAAAACCTTGAGGTTCGCCGATGACATTGTAATTCTGTCAGAGACAGCAAAGGACTTGGAAGAGCAGTTGAACGGAACGGACAGTGTCTTGAAAGGAGGGTATAAGATGAACATCAACAAAACCAAACTAGGATAATGGAATGTAGTCGAATTAAATCGGGTGATCCTGAGGGAATTAGATTAGGAAATGAGACACTTAAAGTAGTAAAGGAGTTTTCCTATTTGGGGAGCAAAATAACTGATGATGGTCGACGTAGAGAGGATATAAAATGTAGACTGTCAATGACAAGGAAATCGTTTCTGAAGAAGAGAAATTTGTTAACATCGAGTATTGATTTAAGTGTCAGGAAGTCGTTTCCGAAAGTATATGTATGGAGTGCAGCCATGTATGGAAGTGAAACATGGATGATAAATAGTTTAGACTAGAAGAGAATAGAAGCTTTCAAAATGTGGTGCTACAGAAGAATGCTGAAGATTAGATGGGTAGATCACATAACTAATGAGGAAGTATTGAATAGAATTGGGGAGAAGAGCAGTTTGTGGCACAACTTGACTAGAATAAGGGATCGGTTGGTAGAACATGTTCTGAGGCATCAAGGGATCACCAATTTGGTACTGGAGGGTAGCGTGGAGGGTAAAAATCGTAGAGGGAGACCAAGAGATAAATACACTAAGCAGATTCAGAAGGATGTAGGCTGCAGTAGGTACTGGGAGACGAAGAAGCTTGCACAGGATAGAGTAGCATGGAGAGCTGCATCAAACCAGCCTCAGGGCTGAAGACAACAACAACAACAACAACAACAACAACAACATCCTTCCAATATGAAAAGTGAATTTATAGACTGTAATATTAAATATCTAAAATATTCTACGTATTATGAAAGGTAAAGTTCCGCGTTCTGGGCCTAGGCGGGCCGATCAGGTGTGACAGCGCCGCGTCATCCTCCGCCAATAGCGTCACCAGGTGCTGTACGAAGGGCTATGTGTTCAGTACAGAGCTATCTCGATCGTTGTCGGGTTTCTTCACCATGGAACCGCTACTAATAGGTCGAGTACCTCCCAAGTTATCATCGCGAGGCTGAGAGCACGCCGTACCAGACATCCCACCAAGTAAAAATCCCTGGGAGTACCGGGAATCGAACCCTTGTCTTCAGCATGGCCGTCAGCAGCGCAGACCACTCAGCTACGTCTAAATAATTAAGGGTTCAAACTATATATCACATAATAAGTAAATATAACTTTTAATGTCTTCTTTTATCATAGACAGGTCGGCCTCCTTTTAAATATAGAAGACGTGTGGAAAATGAGAACTAACGCCATAAAATGAGTCACCATTTTCGGGTACACAATGGAATTCTTTTTGCAATGACAGAAGGCGATTGCGTGGTCATTTCACAGGCCCTCTGATGGGAAATGTTGACACTTGTACATCAGAGACATTGGGTTCATTACCAGAACAAAACAGCTAGCGCGGCGTAGTGTGTCTGACATGGAATAAATGACAACGGCGTGCTAATCACACATTGGAAGGAGTGCGCCACATACCATCAGGCAACTTTCCAATCGTTATTTCTTGTCATCACTAAAGGGCCCGAGTTTTTCCTCCACGTATATTTCTCGGTACATTCTTATGATGTATGTGGATGGTAGTGACAGATGCATTGTTGCAGTTCCCATGTTTGCTCCAACTGTCATCCTTCAACGAGAAACAACAATTTATGCATTGCGCCGCATATTAACTATAGCAGGATTTTGTAAGGTGATTTTCCCCGATAATGAGCACCAGTTTCGATCCTAAATATTCAGAAACTTCTGAATACCTTCTCACTACTCTTTAAAAGGGTCCAGCAAAAAAGCCAAGTGCACGTCATTGCTAACAGCTTCATTAAGCGCCAACCGCAGCTTGCAGCATACATGGAGGGTAAGACTCCCGTTAAGTTTCCCCATGGGCTACAATAACACACAGCATGATGCTTACTCCAGCTGAGAAACCTGCAAGTGTCGTGGAGGGCCGGACATTCTTTTCTACTACAGGACTTTTCTTGCTCACGTCTTTGAGCTCCAACCTGGATGGATGTCCAGCACCATCATTGAGCTCCAAAATGTGGTTATGACCACTACATATACTCAGAAGGAAATCAACTGACGACACGCCATCTAGATGTACTACCGACAGGTTTCCACTTTTATAGAGCCAACACCATGCCATAGCAGCAGGACAGGCTTCAATTTCTGTTTATCGACCAGAGCTGGATCTCAGCTCAGCTTCACCACCACTGGGCTACTGCGGCTCAAAATTGGGGGTGGTAGAACACTTCACTAGAACGTTTGCCTCACTGACCGCCAACATGACAACTCATCACCAGAAGCGCTACCACCAGTGCCCTCACGTCCACCGTCCAAACGACAGTTATCGTTCCAGCCGTACCTGGCGTCTTTAAGAAGCAGAGATCTTATATCTCAACCAGTGAGTTCCACGCTTCCACCTCAGGCGACGGTCAAGGCGAATCATTACTGCTGGCAGGCCACGAAGAACTCTGAGAAAGTTCAATGTAACAGGTTGCATAGTAGCTAAGGCGGTTTATTTCAGGCAATCTTCCACAGCCAGGTGCCACCGGAATCCACCGTCTCCGTTGCTAGTTTTCCAACAGAGTTCACCGCAGCCGCCTCGACCTGCTGCTTCTCCATGGAATTTTAATCTATACACAGTGCTTGCTGACAGGTGATTAATCCATAAGTAGCGTTAGCTGACAGACTCAGATATCTATCAGAGATTGAAGTGTTATTTCTGACTGGCGATAGGCTTGAGTTAGAGCCAGAACCTCCAGAACAATTTTTTGCTAATTTTGTGGTATTTTTCCTGGACAGAAAATAAAATCTTTTGTTTGTGTATATATCTAGTGCATAAATTAACAGTATATAGGGTGTTACTTATTTTCTTTGAGGTGCATCTGGAGCATCATAGCGCTATTACTTTATCGTGGATGAACGGTTAGTGACAATGCAGAGCAGTCTCTACTTTATACGATATGTCTGTTCAACCTAGTGGAACCGAGAGAGATGACATAGTAAGGCTTTGGATTCATAGCTGAGAGGAAGGCAGTTCAAATCCCTGTCCGACCATCCAGACATAGGTTTTCCATGATCTCCCTAAACAGATTAATGCAAATACCATTGGTCCCATTGGAGAGCATACGGCCTATTTCTTTCACCATCGTTTTCCTGTCCGGTCTACTGTAATGACCTCGTCTTCGACACGGTACTGAACATTAACCTTTCTTCCGTCTTTGGAACTAGTGGGATTTGCAGCTCTTATATCGGACTTCATTACTCGTGTTGAGAAGCGGGAGTTTGTCACCCGATGGTTTAATGTAGTTTGAGTTACTGGAAGTCCTTCAGCGTCTTGCATCCTTACAGCGTCTTCCATTACCCTTAACTGCTAGTGACTGTTTCTTTTGCTGTCCGATGGAGCACTGAGTCTCGAGAACTGGAGCAGTGCTTTAGTCGAATAAATTGTACTTCTAAGGCAGTACAGGGAGAAACCCGGTTCCTGACGCGCGTAATACGAGAAACTCGACCAAGTTTTTACAGCCAAGGCCTTCCTTCGTCTTTCGTGTCAAGGTCCACTCCGAGAAAGTTCCTGCACCAGTACTCGTTCGGCAGCGTTAGTTATGGAACGGTTATTCATAAAAACAGTTTTAGTCGCCAAAATTTTATTTGAAAGGAGTTTACCATATTTATCAAGATAAATATCAATATTAATGATTACGTATGTAGCCCGAGAGAGCTTGCTGCCTTTTTGTTTTGTTCCGCGCATCTGGAGGAGAACGAGGCAGTTTACATATTCATTAAAGTAACTGTATGGCTTTCCAGCCAGCACTGTAATGTTTGAATTACAGCCTTCGGCTACTCGCCAGTCCTCTAAAACGGATTGATTTAGAGAAAATTAAAAGCTCTATAGTTTCAGAATAAAATGCGGGTCAGTTGATTTGTGCTAAATGTAAACAGGAAACAGGAACGGCTTCATCCATTTTCATAACCGAAATATGACTTCCACAAAGCCAACGTATTCTCACTAGACTCGTGTGCTAAATTCAATAGTAGGGTTGTCAGCATAAAACTCACATGTAATACATAAAGCATGCTCATAACACAAATACAGCATAAAGCACAGTCGGAGCTCAACAGCCATCTGAACGGACAGCGCACCCGATTTTACGTTTGCTGAATGTCCAGAATCAGTCCATGCGTTATAGCAATAAGAAGTTTCTAGAATCATATGGAACGCTTCATTATTAAATTACAATTGCTGACAATAATTTAGAGTCGAACCTGGGACATGTGTATCACTAGCCAGAAGTTACTACCGTTAAATCACAATTCACTTCACAAAGGCATTTGTTGCGGCGTTTTCCTGAAGGGAAAAGAAAACAGCGACGCTCTTTTTCGGCCGGACGGTGTGGCCGAGCAGTTCTAGGTGCTTCAGCCCGGAACCGCGCTGCTGCTACGGTCGCAGGTTCGAATCCTGCCTCGGACATGGATGTGTGTGATGTCCTTAGGTTAGTTAGGTTTAAGTAGGTCTAAGTCTAGGGGACTGATGACCTCAGATGTTAACTCCCATGGTGCTCAGATACATTGGAACCATTTGAACGCTCTTTTCCAGAAACTGATTTGAAGCCGGCTGCAGTACTATGCCCCTGGAACTTGTTAAAGGCTCTTGTTTAAGTCCGTGGGCATCCTTGCTTTCTGTTCTTGGTATTACGTCACCACGGCTAGATGCTATTTTGAAATGCTGACATTACACGATCACATTTCTTGACGTGGGATCTTTATAGATTTGAACAGTAGTATGTGGGACTCGATTCGACAAGTATCAAATTAGCGCTTTAGTAACAATTCTGGTTCCGAGTATAGCCAGCATAAACGTAAAAAAAACCGTAATTAAGTAATCTGAGCTTGTAACGCATCATAAAGGTTTTTTTCTTTGGTTCTGGTGATTAGTTATTTAATGCAGTAATCCTCATTAATCATGAGACTGAAACGGAAACAAAGTATTCATCGTCGTTTTGTCCTCACGAATGAGAGGAACAGTGTGAAAGTCTTGGTGTCTCGCTTCACTATACTGCTCACGAACGCCATTATAGGCACTGTCTTAAACCCCCCCCCCCCCCAAAAACCTCCCACGGGCCTCTTCAGCACTGACGAAAATGGAAAGCAAGTGTTCCAATCTTTTGCTATAACGTTTGGGGGGCATTTTTTGTGACAATCATCCATTTGTGAAACTGTCTCTGACAATATCGATTCACATGGTCAGACCATTACAAGTAGTGTTTACGTCTCAAAATTGTCTTCCACTGGAAAAGAAGGAAGGGAGAGGGATAAGGGTGTATCGTCCCTTAGACTACGAGGTCATTGGAAACGGAGTACAAGCTCGGATTGTGGGGAAGGAAATCGACCGTGTCCTCTCAAAGGAGCCATCCAGGCATTTGCTTCAGGCGGTTTAAGGAAATTGCGAAACTCCTAAATCTAGATAGCCGGACGCGAATTGAACTGTCGTTTCCCCGAATGTGAGTCCACTGTGCTAACCACTGCGTTACCTCGCTCGGTCTCTTCCACGAGGAGCCCGGAAGTTTATAGAACTTAGTAAATAAGTACAGCCTTGATGCTAGCGTATCGGAGAGATGAACAGAGCACACTATGAGCATGAACTTCTTTCCGTTGACTTCTGAGACCATTCCTAAAGGCGCATACCAGTGAGACGAAGTGGGAAAACTGTAGATAGTACTGGGGCCATGCTATGATTCCGAATTCTTCTTTGACTTCTTTCACCTCTAAGACATATGCACACTACAGAGACAACCACTGTACTACACTCCACATCCAATCATAGTACCTTTCGAGAAAACCCTGGAAGAAATACCTCAGTACAAGTGATCTTCAGCGTCATCGCTGCATTGTGGACATTGATGCTGGACATAAGGAGGTTCCAACGAAACATAAGTCACTAATTTAAAATTGCGAGTAATAGGCGGAGATTCGTGTAAAATGAACAAGCTTTTCCGCTGCACTGGATGTACTGCATCACAAAAATGCGTTTACTGCTACTGCATCAAAAATATTTTCTCAACGATCTAACAGTTGCTCATCTCGGATTCATAGACTTCTGAATAAATCAGTCATAGGTATAGCTCGCAGCATCTCTCTTACCACACGCTACGCAAGCCCTGGTACTCAACTTCACCTGCAACTATCCATTTTGTTTTTGTTATGTTGGGGAATTTTAGGTTTCCTATTTTGATATAACATGCGATCTTGTTGTATCGTTCATTTCTGTGTATAATCTGTCTGTTTTCTCTTGTAGTTCAACTACTTACACATTTCGTGACACTTGGATGAAACATCAAAAGTTATTACACATAAACTCAACGTTATTATATCATATTTAAAAGGTATTCTACTAGGTTTTAGCACACTGTCAGCAATTGCAGGTCACATCGAACTTCAGTATATGAGATTCTGCAGTAGGTGTCAGTTTCGAAGTATACAATAGGGATCTGCAATTTTTCAAATCATTTCCTCGTTCGTGTTCTCTATAAACTCATAAGTAAATGATTGTAGACATCCGCCTTGGGATACTATCTGACAAAAGCTATGTACAGAGTGATCTTACGCAGTGGTAAGACGGACAGTGGGCTCGCATCGAGGGGACCGTGGTTCAGCTCCTCGTCTAGCCACCCAATTTACCAGATATGACTGGGGGTTCTGACCTGTCTGATTTCCTATCCACGTCTGGCTCCAGTCCGAATACTTGGCACCACCTTTAATGACATCGTCGTCGATGGAACATTAGCTCCTAATCTTCCGCTCTTCATTCATTCCGAGGTGGCGCAGTGGTTAGCACACTGGACTCGCATTCGGGAGGACGACGGTTCAATCCCGTCTCCGGCCATCCTGATTTAGGTTTTCCGTGATTTCCCTAAATCGCTTCAGGCAAATGCCGGGATGGTTCCTTTGAAAGGGCACGGCCGATTTCCTTCCCCATCCTTCACTCACCCGAGCTTGCGCTCCGTCTCTAATGACCTCGTTGTCGACGGGACGTTAAACACTAATATCCTCCTCCTCCTCTTTCATTCATTCATTCCTTTCGAAGCCAGGTGATCCGGCAGGCAATGTGGCAAGGCCAGTACTCCCTATACATTTTCGAAGATACGTAGCAGCTAGAAGATCTACAATACTCCCAAGAAATGCTAAATGATGCTGTAAACACATCTTACGACAGCTAAGGGATACGCCGCCCTCAAACAGTTCACGCAAAGAGAGAGAGAGAGAGAGAGAGAGAGAGAGAGAGAGAATTGCTCGACCAGCACGTTCAGGCGGATTCCAGGCGAGCTGTTGGAGACATGGCTCAGAGTTTATATTAGACAATGCCAACCCAGAAAACTATGCTTGCTGTTGGGCCTCCTATGCAATTATAAATGTCCAATTATCATACATACATCAACATTCGCGAAAACTGCAAAAATAGATGATAATGTTCCGACTGAATCCAGAGTTGTTTCAGTTCCACGTCTTTATGACTGTACCCAACAAGACAGGGGCTGCGCCATGTCTAGAAATTTCAGTTTCACATTTGGCAAAGTTTACAGCTTCACTTACGACAAAAGTTCAACAGTTATTTTTGGAATAAGTTCAGCGCTGTATTTCCCTTTCCACGAGCTACCATATGCAGTTGGCAAAAGAACGTCGTTCCATTACAAACAGACCACTCCTTTCATATATATTTAGATAGAGAACATGAAGCACAACCAAAATACTTTCAAGTTTGGGTATCATTATTTGCTGAAAATCTAGTTTTTGTGTTCTGAACCGTTCATGGCTAATAAGGGATGTTATTATTTAGGTAACACTGATTTATTGTAAGCAGATTTGAAACGGTGTTTCCTGAATGGGAGACCAGCATGTAGTTCGTTAGTATAGGAACGTTTTGCATGCAGCAGCAGGAGCAGCAAAACATGGCATCTCTTTTATGTGTGTGTGTACACAATAAAGGCATGGGATACCACACTTTTTGTCAACATTTTCACAGAACTGAGGAAAGATGCCCATTGAATTTTTTATTGAAGAAAGTCATGGAAGTCATCTGAAGTGTTTAAAATATTACGGAAATTGCGGTTCAAGATTAACAGACTTGGATTTGGGCGCTGGTTCTCCAGATTTCGAACGTAGCATTCCATTCATAAGAGCAAAGTTTTCGAAAATGTACTTAGTAATGTGTGTACAAAGATAATCCATCGGTAAAATAGTAGTTATTGGAACTCATGATTAAAAACACAACTGGAAAGTAATTAACCACTGGTGTCAGATTACTAGTAACTCTTACCACTGAAAGCTCGCTCTGGAGCGAACAGTTAGATTCAATATATTCAAAATCAATTCCGACAAATTCAGCGTAAATGAATAAATGTAGAAGAAAGTAAAAAAACCATCGCCGGCCGGAGTGGCCGAGTGGTTCTAGGCGCTACATTCTGGAACCGCGCGACCGCTACGGTCGCAGGTTCGAATCCTGCCTCGAGCATGGATGTGTGTGATGTCCTTAGGTTAGTTAGGTTTAAGTAGTTCTACGTTCTAGGGGACTGATGACCTCAGAAGTTAAGTCCCATAGTGCTCAGAGCCATTTGAACCAAAAAACTATCGATGTCGGTGGAAATATCAAACGGGAACGTATTACGGTATGAGGGAAAAGTGTGACGGGTGTACGTGAGCCTGCATCATGAATAACAAAAAGTTAAGTGTAGGTTTATGTAAAAAAAAAATTGCTGCAAATGACTAGCAAGTAGACGTTTGTAGTTTCGGCTTGCTGAACCAATGGATACGTTCTACATTACAACTTACAATGTTCATAATCAACTAAACTTGCGGCCAGCCAACTAAATGGCAGAGTGAAGTCATTTTAGGCAAGGAGAACACGCATGAGAAAAGGAAAGAATGAATCAAAGCAATAGAATGATTAATTTCGTCATATATTCTCATTCTTCAGTGTAAATATATTTTGTAGAGGACGAAATCAATCCTGACAAATTCAGGGTAAATAAATAAATATAGAGGAAAACGCTATTGTATAGATCTCAAAAGCCAGATGAAACCTTCATTGGCGTACGAAAAATAGTGAGTAACAAGCTAAATCTCGATTGTGAACCTTACGGAAAAGAACTACGTATGTTAAAAGGCAACGCTGGCAAGCACATCTTGTCGGCTGTCAGTGGCTGCGCTAGTGAAAGGAATACGTAACGCATTTCGTAAGGATGTCGATGACCCAACGCGTGAGACAGTTCCATCTGATGGGAAATACCCGACTTCTTAGCGGTAACGTAATTCCTGTTCCTGTTGCTGTTCTGGCATATCGGGTGGGAAGCAAACGGCTGAAAAGAAGAGTGCCGTCATAAAATGAAATAGCTCCGTAGGTATACATTATTGAATACAATATTTGTTACATTATTGGTCAGTGCTCTGTTGGCCACGACGTCGTCAATACATGTCGAGCTTGTTGTACTCTTCAGAATTCAGCAAAGAGATCAGTAGTAGTCTCGACTGTGTGCAGATGGAAGTGTGTGATTCGTTACGTCTATAGGCCATGCTTCTGGTAGTTCGAATCATTGCCAGCCTTTGACCCACTGTATATCTACACGTGCATTTCTTGTGGGCGCCAAGAGGTACACTACTGGTAAGAAATTTCTTTATTTGTCCGAGCCCAACAAACTGGAACACAATATAATCATAAAAATACAATCTAATATTAATGATTGAGATTTTCACGCTTTGAGTCGAATATCCAGCGGTTACGACGACACCGCCATTGGCTGCAAACAAGTCTTCCTTGTCACAGGATGGCTCACATTAATGAAAACCAAGAAGTATTCCAACCCTGCCTTTTCCCACGTACACGAACTTCATCGTCACTGATATTCCACTTCTCCAAACTAATTTTGCACTTTGTCACTCCTCTTCTCAACCTGTTCAGACTCTTCCACCACCCGTACAAGAGATAGCAGCCTGAAGGTAGCTCCTCTTTTGCTGTCTCTAATCCTCCAGGTGACTGTACCCTTCGCAGCTCAGTTCGGCAGGCTTCTGATGAATTTGGAACTGGTGCTGTTCTAAGGAGGAAACTTTTTCTGGAATTCAGTCGTCATGGGCAAGAATGAGTTCCAAACAATGGACGCCTTGGATATGTTGCTTGCTTCTTTTTAATCTCTGCTTCTACCTGTCGTCTTGCATGTGGAAGTGCTGTCTCATGCACGGAAAGATCTTCCTGACAGGAGTTGGTTTTAGACACCCTGTGCCTGTGCGACCTGTCTTACGAAGAGCCACATCAACTTGATTAGCATGTGCAGAGTTTCTCCATACTGTAGCAGTGTTCTCTGTAGCAGAGAAATAGAGCAGGAGCGGATGTGTGGAAGACGTTGGGCTGCGCACCCCACGTGGTCTTTCTCGGTTTGGTGACAAGATTCTTCCTGGTGCATTCGTTCTATCTGTTGTCCGTACAGTTAGGGTGCGATTAAATTTTAAACCTAGGAATTTTAGGGTGAGCGCAGTGATTTAAATCGTATCCTTCCCCGGTGATGTTCGGCTTTGCTTATGCCTTCTTATAGCGTAGGTGGAATGCACACTTTTGACTTTTATTCGGATCGTCGTCGAAGATAGGAATTTCTTCGAGAGTGGATGTTAGTTTGCATTCCACTTCTTCAAATGTCGCTTTCTAAGCTGCTACAGCTGTGTAATCTGCAGAGATGGACTGGATTCCGATGTTGGGTGGCTGACAACTGATATTTACTAGGGTTGGATAAAAAGTAGTTGCAATACTGCGGTGTCATGAAGGATGTGCGTTAAATGGCATGGGCGCTATCTGTAGCTGATAGCAGAAGGTCGGTTGAAGTAGTGCAGTGAGCGGCGACGGCTGTGTGTGAGTCAGTTGCAGTATGTACGGTCTGGAAGTGAGGGAGGCCAGTTCAAGCGCCCTAACAGATGGTCACTGCAGCCTACTACTGCAGTATCTAGCGACATCACCGTCGTCACGCGATGAGAAGAAAGCGATTGTACTCTCTGGCAGTGCATGCCAATATTCTTTACGTCAATGCATGATGCCTCATGGCGAACCACGCGCAGGAGATCCTGCGTAGGAGAGGGTGGGAGATACCGGAACATCCACCGTATTCACCCAAAATGAGTCCGTGCGATTGCGACCTGTTCACGAAAATGAAGAAACGTCTTCGTGACACGCGCTACAACACAAGAGAAGGCTTCATCCGTACCATAGTGCGGTCCTTGAGAGACGTCGATAGAGATGGAGGCGCTAACGGTGTACGACGCCAGCATCTGTATGGGGAAGTTCAAATGGCTCTGAGCACTATGGGACATAATATCTGAGGTCATCAGTCCCCTACAACTTAGAACTACTTAAACCTAACCAACCTAAGGACATCACACACATCCATGCCCGAGGCAGGATTCGAACCTGCGACCGTAGCGGTCGCGCGGTTCCAGACTGATGCGCCTAGAACCGCTCGGCCACACCGGCCGGCTTGTATGGGGAAGGTGATAGAGATGTGAAGCAGTTATATTGCGGGCATGTAATCCGGTGAACGTCAGTTAGTAAAGTCTGGTGTGAAATATAACAGTGTTGCCACTACTTTTTGTCCTACCCTCGTAAGTTAGAAAATATCGGAACCAGCAAACTTGTATGCAGAAGGCTACTTTTCTGCGTTCTGCATTGTCATTTAGAGTGACAAAAACTCGTATGTGCTGCTGCAGACACTGAATAAGCAGCGTCAATCGGAAGTTTTTAGTTTTTGTGTGACAGGCAATCGTTTTGACACCCCTCAGCTGAGTGGTGTCATGGCGATGAACTAGCACCTGTTGGCTCCAGACGAAATCTAAGGGGTACCGAAACGGATGCCTGCCATGACGGTGCCTAGTTATCAGTGACTGACTGTCTGTATAGGCATGTTTTTGAAACGTTGAAAGGTGTGCAGGTGACACAGCTGATGTTGCCGAAATGAGGGCAGGGATGTCTTAGAAGGACACACTGCCGTTTTATTCAAGCGTATGTTAGCGTCGCACCCCGCCGTGATCATGCCACAGGAGAGTGCGAAACAGAAAAGCTGAAAAAGCGTAAACGTTCTTTGCTGCTTCGGATCACGTTCATATCTCGTCGAATGAATTTGGAAGGTCCCTAGTGGTTCCACCCTGTATACCAGATCAAAAACTGCGGTCGCACTAAACTCCAAAGGGATGTTATTCATTTGGGCTTCAGGCTAACGATGTCGCTAGAGGAGGATTGAAGCGTTCGTGGGGTGTCAGCAGCATCAAAGGGTACGAATAAAGTCGTCCTGTTGCTCATCGCACTGAGTTTTCGAACGCGAAATGTGTGGTAAATAACGCCCCAAGGGAAGGGTTGGTTTCATTGATACCCTTTTTGCCTCAGAACTTTTCGTGTCGATTCTGAGCGGCTGTGTGTCAGAAATGTTTTCCTCGGTCGCTCATAAGAAAACTGTTTGATTTCAACGCTGGGCGCCGCGGTTGTGACCGCTATCGCAGAAGCGTCAAAAGAAGGGGTTAAATGTAGGTAAGAGGTGGTATGACGACCTTCCCATTGTGTGACGCGTCCAAGGTGGCGATGAGCAGAATTGTCGTGATTTTTAGTGCTAATATGACATCATTAAGTCACCATACGCCTCACATTAACGTTTGAGCTCTATCCTTTTTTTTTTTCGCATGTGTCGGCACCTCGCTGTTTGAAGCTTCACCGAGTCATGGGGTGATACCTTAAGGTGCCACCATTACAGAGGAAAGTTTTAAGCATATTGAGCCAAATTTCAAACTTCTATGTAGCAATGGGAGACAGTTACGGGGTTTCGAAAAAACAACCCATTAATTGCGTTGCTCAGTGTAGTTGAAACTTGCCTTGCGCAGTGGAAATGACAGAGGGCATAAATGAATATTTGGATGAATTGTGTGGTCATAATCATTTCCAGTAAGTTATTTATTTGATTTCAAGAACATGTAGATAACACATCCTGTATGCAAGTAATGTGATATAAGTATATGTGAATTAATATGGTCCCATAACGTTTTTAGCTTAGAAATCTGAAATCTAAAGATGCATGGCTGTCACATTGTACATGATGATGCTCAACCAGATCTCTCGGAACCTGCACATGGTCTCTCACCTTCTGACCCGTAAGGCATGCAAAGCAATGTCAAAAGCGTTCTGCTGTGTGTAGCTTTGAGAAATGGATATACTGAATGTAATAGTGGCTCACTTTCACAAGTAGTCCGGCAGAAGACAATAAAACGTGTAAAGATGGGTGCCATAATTCGATGTAGGTTGCAGAATATATAAAGTATCATAAAAGTAAGAGAATTTTTAAACATGAACGTATCAGTGGCACAAGATTGTGAATAAACCTCAAAAGCTTTGATTCAGTTGATGATTATTCCATCTCAAACGTAATCATTGCTACAATAATGCATACAGTCGTTCGTAAGTGTAACACTTGGTATTTTGAATAATCACAAAAGAAAGAATAGAACAATAAGAGTTCTGTATGCATTGGAAAATAGTGAAAACATTTTACCAGATAAGAGTGTGATGAATTCAACCATTTTATTCGGATGGACTAATGGAAACCCAGTTCTGTACTACGTGCCTCGAAAATTCAGTACATCACAGAATAATGGAAGTTTAGTTTAAACATAGCTAAATGCACATTTAAGCTCCGAAAATATAGCTTACAATATCACACCAAGCCGTGCGATGCGAGCCAGACTCTCACCATACATTTGTAACACATAATCTGAGAAAGAGCAACACAAAGCAACAGCAAAACAACTTAATGCTTTACTCGTCCATACCAGAGAGGCAGCACCCGAAAAACAAAAACCAGGAAGATGCAAACAAAGTTAGACTGCCTTTGTACGATTCAAACGGCTTGCACACAGCGAAAAACGAGGTCGCACTTGCTTCTCATTGATTAGCCCTATAACTCACCAAATTGTTCCACTTCAAATATCCCTCCTGAGTTGGTCAAAGGTTATGAAGCCTTCAGTGATGGATTGCTTGGTACAGAAACATTTTTGCCATGTGCTTGCGACTAAGCAGTCACGAAGAAGGAACAGTTACCGTTACATGCGGATAAGTGTAATGCAATGCCTGTAACGGAGAGAGAGAGAGAACACGACAGTATGTTCTTACAAGATTAATGAGGAAGCACGTACAACCGCATAAGTATTTATGGGTAATATTAGGAAACAGCATACAGCTGGACAGTCACTTACAATTACTATTAGACAATGTGAATGGGAACTTATAACTGTTGGAAGTGTATTGGAAAAATGCAATGAACATGTAAAAGAAGTGACGTATAGGACACTAGTGCGAATGGTTACAAGAGTATTCTACCGGTGTTTGGGGTGCTTAGCCAAGTATGCGTGACAACAGCCATCGAATGATCTTAGAGTCGCTCTTCTAGGGTCGTAACAGGTCGGTATAGCCCGTACGTAAGTGTAATAGAAATTCTCGAGGAAATTAAATGTGGATGCTCGGTAGGAAACCGAATTGATTCTCGCAAATCCAGCTTAGGGGATACGTACTAGAAGAGGACTGCGCGAATATTATGCTGCCGTTTTGCTATATCTCGCGTAATGATCATGAGAATAAGATAAGTGAGATAATGGCGCGTACAGAGGTATACAATGAGTCATTTTCCCTTCGCTCGATACGTGACTGTAATTGGAAAGAGACTCGATAATATTGTTACGATGTACCCTACGCCACGCACTGTAAGTTACCCATGGAGTATACGTGGAGATACCGTTTTATTAAACTGATACAGTGTTAACCTTGCATATTTTAGTGCACAGATCCCTCGTAGATACTAATTTATCAGCGATTAGGAGACGGAAGACGTAATGGCATCTATTAAGGAACTGAAGCTGGGCTTACTATTGATGCACTGTTTCCGCTGTACAGAAGTTCAAAGCTTAATCTCTGTTATGAAATTTTATGCAGACTTCGAAGCGAACTAGATAAATGAAGCGGATGTGAATACATGTGATACATCTGTATTAGAAACCACTGATAGATGACCAAGCCGAGAAGCGACAAATACAGAATTCTGAAAGACGAACTACAGCTAAATACTTACGATACAAATTTGCGACAATCCACTACTTAAGCACTGAGTTCACGAATATTCCACACATTGAGAAGCGTAGTGGCCAACGATTTTCGAATGCTGTTTATCTTGTTTTAAATGATGTCAACAACAAACAAAAGTTTCAGTTCTATATCGCACAGAATCTTAGAATATCTTTTTGGAAAATCGTTGCATCTACCTGTTACCGTTTGCTATCGGGTTTGTTTGACAGAGCGAATGGGTTGCACTACTTGGTAGGTGGCGTTGCAGATAATAACGGTAGCATTCTGTTTTACCGCATATTTGTGGCGTTACGTGGATAACATGCGCGTTTCAGCAGGTGTGTGTTTGATATCCTAGTGGCCGATTTGCGTAGCGACGTTAATTGGCACCAAATAAATTGTGACTTAACTCCATGCGCTGTTCTTATAGCGCATTTATGAAGTCTCATGTTTGTAGTAACACACCAGCGAATTCCTGAGCTTGAGCTCTAAATTCAGTATATCATGTGTGAAATACTAGACCACCGTACAATAGGATAAATAATGTGCAGGAGTGTGTGTGTGAAATCTTATGGGACTTAACTGCTAAGGTCATCAGTCCCTAAGCTTACACACTACGTACCCTAAATTATACTAAGGACAAAAAAAACACACACACACACACACACACACACACACACACACACACACACACACACACACACACACACACACAACCATCCATGCCCGAGGGAGGTCTCGAAGCTCCGCCGGGACCAGCCGCACCGTCCATGACTATAGCGCCTAGGTCGCTCGGCTAATCCCGCGCGACAATGTGCAGGATTATTTGATCCCTCTCCTATTCTTATGGCGACTGATACCCGGGGGAAGGATTGTCTGTGCGGCTCGGTATGTGTCTGAATCTGTCCAGTTTTCAAGTCATGACTGTAGGAGACCTGTATGTGAGTATCAGTAATATATGCATTACTGGAAATTTAAAAGCAACACTCTCCGTGTTACACGATGGCTTTGATTTAATTTGTACCACTAGTCGGAAGAGAATCTGTTCGACATCCCCTTTGTGACAGAAAAAAAGTTTCAGTTGCAAAACTCTTGTTCCAGCTAAACTGTTTGTGTTACATGACATTTGACAATGTTGATTAACTCCACCGGTTTCAGCAAGATCTGGTTTGTTGTTGTGACCTTCAGTCCGAAGACTGGTTTGATGCAAATTTCCCCCTCTTCATCTCCTCATTACTACTGCAACCTGCATCCAATTGAACCCGCTTACTGTACTGAAGCGTCTTCTTCCTCTAGAATTTGTACCCCCCCCCTCCTCCCCCTGCTTTCCATTACAAAATCGACAGTTCCTAGAAATGAAGACGCAGACTCCTTACAAACGAACAGCAACTTCCTTTAATGGAAATTAATCCAAATTATCCTGTGATGGTATTATATTCCAGGCGTCATTTGAACGAAACCTACTCGACACGAATACTTCAAAAATCTGTATAAACAAAACTATGCTGTAGAGCCAGCTGAAACTCGACGTATTCCGACAAAATAAAACTTTAGTTGATATCAACGTTAGCTACATACCAGAACGATAAGTTTTTATCACCTCATATTTGAAAATAATTTTCTCTGAGAGGTCATTTTCCAGAAGAATTTGAAATTTTTCCGAAGGTGCACATGTTACTGGCATTTATAAGTTTTCTCTGGATTTAAAGAGAGACGATTTCCTTAAGACCTTTTTGCCTTAAAATTTACTGACATCCGCCTTCAGCAAAATAAGGTTATTCTATAATAGAATCAATCAATTAATTAATATTTTCTGAAGCCTTCATACAGTTCACCTTAACTACGCCGGTGGACGGTGCCTGTCAATTTTCTGGATAAATCACAGTCGGAGAGAAATTCAGACTATTAGCTTAGGGCGCAGTTTCTTATCTTCTTAGAATGTTGCCTTCTGCTCCGTTTAAAGATACTCACCTTAAAATTTCATTCAACTCCGTTATCTCCAAAATCACGGTACGCTATAAAGCTGTTAATGTATCAGATAAATGATGCACATCACATTTAAATCTCTTCTCTCTTTGTTATTAGGTACTGGCAACTGAAATCTGTGCGCTGCCCCCACCCAGGGAAATATCGCCGCGTAGAACCGCTTTCGGTAAGTACACTGACCCGTCATACATGCCACAGCTCCATAATGATGTTCTTGTGGTTTTAAAAAATATATCATAGTACAGTATAAGAGAATATGGAATTCTACGTTCAATTAACTTAGTTTTCTGCGTAACCTCCAACTAATCCTTAAATAGACAGGGAGATATACCGTACTGTAAAGCTATTACTGGATTTTTCTGCCTTCCATGATGAATTATGATGATAGAAAATGAACTTGTATCTCTAATATCATAAATTAAGTTCTGAAAACAACTGTTAGAGGATGCACAGTTCAAATGTTGTGTTCCTAAATTCCCAGACAAAAAATTGTCCAATTCACTTCTGCCAGGTCTTTAATCTCTTGCATCCTCGGTGCTGCACGAAGGTGTCACCAATCTCACGTGGGGGGGGACAACACAATAGCGGACTGGTATTTCAGTTTTAAAGGGGTCCAAATTTACGTCCAGCAACCCAATTTAACTTTCTTTCTAATTTTGTTGAATCGCTTACGCCGATTATCAAGGTGGTTCGTTCACTAAGACCCCAGCCGATTCCCTCACTTCCCCTCTCCTCCTTTTCGCTGATGACCATTAAAATTGCAGTTAATGACAGTTTGCAATAAACATCAAGTTGTCATGATGTCTACATATGCTTAGCTATAAAAACTATTAGCGTTTCAGCACAACCCCACAAATTAGGTCGAAGTAACGCCCATCTACATTCTGTACATGGGGAAACATTACGTAGCAGGTTTCTCATTCAGAAATAACATTCGAAAGTTTGTTCATAACAAGATAATGGTGAGCCTACCAGCATGTGCTGGAACTCGACAGCGCCAGGATCATGGCTTATCAAGACTGCATTTTATCGTTTCACGATATTGCTGGTTGCACTGGTCGGTTCCCACAACTGATATGAAAATATGGAGTCCATCAGCTCACGAAGGCCATACACAGCGTTTTGCTTTATCTTAAAGACCCCACACAACTAGCTTCCGAGAGGAAAGACGTACTGTTTGTTCAGCTAAGTAGGATCATACAACCATGTGTGAGTTAACGGGCGAGCTGTGACGCCCTGAAAATATTCTAAGTTCGGAGTTGGCGTGGCCGTGCTGGGGCCTCTCGGCGGGCCGCAGCTCGTCGGCGGCCGCATGGTGCCGAACTTTAGCTGGGGTCCAGGCAGAGCGCGTGGCTGGGAATTCCATGGTGATGCTGTGTCGATATGCAGGGAGTGCCAAAGATGGCGGACTTCGTGAAACCCTAATGGCAGACATTTCACAGTTCGTATAGAAATTAATAGTAGCCAGATGAATCATGATACCTCAAAAAGAAACATGTACATTGCACCATCAGAATCGTCGTGCAAATAATGGTAATCAGATTTTCAATATCTTTATTAGTTTCAAGTTTAGTATCTGACGATAAATTATACAAGTAACACCCAGCAACGAATTTCCAAAATCTAAACGGTTCACCCAATTTTGCCAATCGACATGTTTTTAGAAGGCTATTAGTGTAAACATAAATTGGTATAAATTACAGGCATGTAACTTGAATAGTACATGAGTTATTGGAGGTCAAAGTGGCCGATTACTATCGATCGCATCAGGCCATAAGTACTCCACAGTTACACTAAAAAACGGCAGCAGCATGCTTATAAATATATTTATTCATCTGTGTCTTTTTTTATATCCGATATATACTATTCATGAAGAAATTGGTCAATTATCTACTGTGTTTTAGAAAGAACAGAGACATTAGGCTACTGGCGTACTGCTGTTCTATTCCTTTGATATAAATTTAATTTATTTATGTATTTAATAATGTGTGTTACAGCGTGTTTATGGTCCAGCCATAGGAATATTTATTTAATTTCAAGTCATTTAAATGTAAATCCAGTATTTCGAACGTGTTTCGTTATGTTTGCGGGTGTGCATTGGCTTGGAGACAGGGCTGGAGCGCTCTAGCCGATCACAGCAATCGTTCCAAAATGGACACGTGGAGAGACTGTATGGAAGTAGGGGAGGAGGATCGTTTAGAGAGAGGACAGGGCAATTCTGAACAGTGCGGCGCGAGGGACAGTCGCACAGGACACGAGAGAGTCCTGGATAGTACGGCGCGACAGACGCACAGTCGCGGGAAAGACTTGGAGAGTGGAGCAGTTTGCACGTGGTGGCGGAAGATAAAAATATTTCATAGTGTCGACTCGTGCACTTGCGAGATTTCCGTGGCTTCTGCAGTGAAGACATAGTATGCGCTTAGAGGTGAATATCTCGCGAGCTACGAGTATGTTGTTGTCCATAACTAATTACGTGAAATCGGAATCTATTGTTTCCCTGTTATTCAACTTATATTTTATTTAATTGCTGGACAATCGACACCAATAAGTGTTCTACAGTAATAATGGGCATTCTTAAAGGTGCTTCTGCTATCGTGCTTATCATTTAAAGTCGTTAAAATAGTACACGCAGATTTTATTTAATTGCAATCCTTCATTAATAAATTTATATGTTACATTCATAAATCGCAATTCCCAAGTGATAGGAACCTTCGACCATTCGATTCATGTGTGTATTCGTATTGTATACTGTATACTCAGCAGTAATTGGTTTGTAATGACGCAACTGCGTAACGCAGCCCATAGACAAAGAAACCAGCCAAAACGTTTAATATTTCAACTCTGAGTCAGAGGGTATGTAGTGGAGGGCCACACCATCATTTTTATTTTGAACGCCCGCACATGCCATGTACAGTATTTGACATAAAGCCTGGCCACCCGCCTGGCCGCAGAGACGAAGTATGAGTCGTTTAGATAAGGCGGAAATAAAGTTGGGCACTCAGAATCTTAAGTCCGACAATCTGCACAAACTGGCAACATTGTAGGATGCAGAATTTTATGGAACAAGTGTTGTGGTCGTGTTGAAGCAGCGTATCATTGTGTGCGCTCGTAATCTAGCGATAAACGTCGCGCAGTATAAATATGAAATCGAGTATTCGAGGCCACTTCTTTCTTTTTCCCAAACTGCTTTTCTTCTGCCTGCTAAAATCTATCAGTCTGACGAGAGTTTAGACACAACTTGCTTTACGCTCTAACCGCCTAGAAACACCAAAACCTTACATAAACATTTCTGCGCAAGAGCTCTTACCCCTCATTCTAGCTCAAAACAATTTCTGAAAGTGTTTCCTCTCACTGCTGCGGACACAAGCCAGCTGTCCGACCAAGTGATAGCAATGCACCACTCTTTCCATCTCAGCACTTGGACTCACAAGCATAAAACTATTATTGTAGTTTCATTTTCCAGGCGAAATATTTTCGATAAACCAAGTGAACACTGTACAGTCAAAACAGCAATGTAACCATTGCTGAAGCAGCACACGACGTGAGGAAAATTATGTATGTAACGTACCATTGCTGACAAAGTTTTTTGATAAAACTAGACTGGAACATTAGCCCGTGAAGGTTTTGGTGATCTGTTGTCGCGTAGGTTACTGAAAGTGTATTTCCCCCCAGGGGGTACACAACTCTTTTGTGGATACGTGCGTAGTGAGCATGGGACCCCGAGCTAATGTGGCCTTCCTTCCTTTCCGGGCTGCATACCTTCCCTTTCCGCATCCTTCCCCATCCCCCATCTTCGCCCCCCCCCCCCATCTCCGCCTCTGTCCTTCCCTTTCTTCCCCTCTGGGAGTATGTTTTGTGCCTACGTCCAGAGACGGACGCTCGAAACTGTAACAAATTCTATGCTTTCTCCGCTTGCAAGTCTTCATCCTCCCTTTGTCCTTCTCTTTTCCTCACCTCTTCTCTTTGCCCTTTTCTCCACTGCGGCGTTTGAGACCTCTCTTCTTTCCTTTCCCTTTCTCTTCTTTCCTTTCCCTTTCTCTTCTTTCCTTTCCCTTTCTCTTCATTCCTTTCCCTTTCTCTTTTTTCCTCTCTGTGCGTGTCTGAAGGCCGACCCAGACATTTCCATGCATAGCCGGTGATGGGGTAACGCGTAATTCCCCGCCCCGGGTAGACAGGTAGGACACGTACGTACCCCCTGGTAATGGCCAGGCCCAGGGAGGGGTGATTACCCGAGCTGATACCTTCCGAAAGTGCCGATTGGTCCATTCGTCCGTTTCTCGGGAGGTGTGACCTGAGGTGTGAACAATCACCTAAGGCGGGAGTGCCCTCAGAGAGGGCCCCCACAAGGAAGGAGGGCGCCATCGGAGACGATGGTAATCATGGGGGATACTTTTGCAATGGTTTCCTCATCTTCTACTATGTCAGCTCACAAGCGTGAGTTCAATGAGTGTCAGTCACAGACAGTCCTTCCATCATTGCCACAGTTCCTTGTTGTTTCTCGGTCTGACAAAGGTCACGACTTCTCCACAGTCAACCCTTTCATTATTCAGAAAGGTGTCGACGCAATTGCAGGTCCTGTAAAGTCTTGTTCCAGATTACGAAATGGCACCTTCTTGTTAGAAACAGTCAGTGCCCTCCAGGCACAAAAATTGCTGTGTACTTCACTGCTGCACACCTTCCCTGTCCGGGTGGAACCGCACTGTACTTTAAATTCATCACATGGGGTCGTTTATACACACTCCCTCGACGGATTGTCCGACGAGGAAATTCAACACTACCTGTCTGACCAGGGCTTAACGGTAGTTCATAGAGTTATGAAATGGGTTGATACGAACATCATTCCAACCCATACTGTCTTCTTGACATTCGGCAAAGTTCAACTCCCATCGAAAATCAAAGCAGGCTATGAGATAATTTCCTTTTGCCCTTACATCCCAAACCCTACGCGTTGCTGTCGGTGTCAGTGGTTCAATCACACCAGCCAGTCCTGTTCCAATCTGGCCAAATGTGTTACATGTGGCAAGGATGCCCATGCGGGTGCTTGTCGACCTCCATCCCCTCATTGCATCAACTGTATGGGTGACCATGCTGCTTCCTCTCGAGATTGCCCCATTTTTAAAGACGAAAAGCTCATTCAGGAAATCAGTGAAGGAAAAGGTGTCGACCCTTGCTGCTCGAAAATTATTCGCCAGTGGACAGCCCACCGTACCTCAGACAGGAAAATACAGCACTGTCCTTGCCTCTCCTCGGCCAACAAAGGAGGCGGCCACGCAGACTTGTGACTTTACCTTTAGTGCCACGGTCGTCAGATCGGCCAGCGCAAAGATCGCCCGTTCAACCTCCCCACTTCCGCCTGCCCACTCTATGGCTCACCCTTCATCGGGTTCTGCTAGATCTCAAGCCCAAAAGTCAGACACAAAGACTTCGAAAAAAGAGCATACTCGTGAAGATTTTTTACATACCCCAACTTCACTACCATCGGTTCCTCCTTCATCTAAACATCATGTTTCCAAGAAGGCTAGTAAGAAACCCAGTTCATCTCCTTCTCCGCCAAGGCGTGTCTCATCTACAGCACCACCTGGCGGAAATCGCCCTCGGCCATCTTCTGTGTCATCGAGGCGCACTGCTGGCAGCCGATCAACCGGCCGATCGCTGGTGGCAGGAGCTGCTCCTGAACAACCTATGGATCAGGATCTTCTGGCTTCGGCTGAATGCCATTCCATGCTGTCGGTCGCAAGCTCTGAGCAGTCGTTGAGTTGACAGCGACCTTGGCCACATTCCTCCATTTTCTGTTCATCCTATGTCCATTATCCACTGGAATATCCGCGGCCTTCGAGCCAATCGGGATGAATTGTCGATCCTCTTACGATCCTACTCGCCGGTCATCTTCTGTCTTCAGGAAACAAAGCTGCGTCCCCATGACCGCTTTGTTCTCCCCCATTTTCAGTCCGTCCGATTTGATCTCCCCTCTGTTGAAGGCACTCCAGCCCATGGTGGACTCATGATTCTTCTCCATGATACTCTCCATTATCACCCAATCCCCTTAACCACCTCCTTCCAAGCTGTCGCTGTCCGTCTTTCCCTTTCTTGATGTACCTTTTCCCTTTGTACTGTATACATTCCATCGTCCACACCAATGGCACGAGCTGATCTCCTTCATCTTCTTGGTCAGCTTCCACCCCCCCTATTTGCTGGTTGGGGACTTCAATGCCCACCACCCGCTTTGGGTATCTCCACATCCTTGTCCGCGTGGCTCACTATTGCTAGGCATCTTCCACCAAGTGGATCTAGTTTGCCTCAACACTGGGGACCCTGCATTTTTGTCTGCCTCCACGACAAATTTATCTCATTTGGACCTTGCGGTCGGTACTGTTCCGCTAGCTCGGCGCTTCGAATGGTTCGCCCTTGATGATACACACTCGAGTGACCACTTTCCATGTGTCCTTAGACTGCAGCCTCAACTGCCATATATGCCCCCGCGACGCTGGAAGTTTGGCCAAGCCGATTGGACACTTTTTTCGTCTCTAGCGACATTCGATGACCGTCACTTTCCTAGCGTCGACGATGAGGTCACACATATTACAGACGTTATTCTTACAGCTGCGGAACGTTCAATACCACGCACCTCCTCATTGCCCCGGCGCCTCCCAGTTCCTTGGTGGAACGCGGCATGCCGTGACGCAATACGTGAGCGGCGACGTGCTCTTCGCGTTTTCCGCCACCATCCTACTTCGGACAACTGTATCCGCTATAAGCAGTTCCGAGCGGGATGCCGTCGCGTCATCCGCGATAGCAAGAAGGCAAGCTGGCAATTCTTTATTAGCTCATTTAACACCTTCACTCCCTCCTCGGAAGCTTGGAGTCTGTTTCGACGGTTCTCAGGCGCGCCTAGTTTCTCCCCGGTCTCTGGGCTCACTGTCGCGCATGATACATTAGTGGACCCGTCGCAATTTCTAACTCATTTGGTCAACACTTTGCTGAGATTTCGAGCTCTTCAAATTACCCGCCAGCGTTTCTCCCGAAGAAACGTGCAGCGGAAGTGCGACCTCTTGCTTTCTCCTCTCAAAAGCTACAATACTGTTTTCTCCATGCGGGAACTCCAACATGCACTCTCTTCTTCTCGCTCCTCCGCTCCAGGACCGGATGGTATCCACATCCGAATGTTGCTGCATTTATCATACCATAGTCTGCTTTACCTCCTTCGCCTTTACAATCGAATTTGGACGGACAGTACTTTTCCCAGACGATGACGGGAAGCTATCGTCGTTCCTGTTCCGAAACCTGGAAAGGATAAACATCTCTCCTCTAGCTATCGCCCCATTCTTCTCACGAGTAGTGTATGTAAGGTGTTGGAGCGTATGGTGAATTGCTGTTCAGCTTGGTGGCTGGAGTTCTGCAGTTGACCATCTTGTTTCTCTCTGCACTTATATCATGAACAATTTTCTCCGGAAACGCCAAACAGTAGCAATATTTTTTGATCTGGAGAGAGCATACGACACCTGTTGGTAGAGAGGCATCCTCCGCACACTGTTCTCTTGGGGCTTCCGAGGTCGGCTGCCCCTTTTTCTTCGCGAATTTATGGCAGAGCGCACATTTAGAGTGCGGGTGAACACTACTCTCTCCCGTACTTTCTCCCAAGAAAACGGGGTACCCCAGGGCTCCGTGCTAAGTGTTGCACTGTTTGCCATTGCCATAAATCCAATTATGGACTGTCTCCTTCCCGATGTCTCAGGCTCCCTCTTTGTGGACGATTTTGCGATCTACTACAGCTCTCAACGGACCAGCCTTCTTGAACGACGTCTTCAAGGCTGTCTCGATCGCCTCCACTCTTGGAGCATCAAAACCAGCTTCCGTTTTTCTCCCAGTAACACCGTTTGTGTTAATTTTTGGCGACGTAAGGAGTTTCTTCCACCCTCCTTACATCTAGGACCTGTCAACCTTCCGTTTTCGGACGTCGCTAAATTCTTGGGTCTTATGTTTGACAGAAAACTGTGCTGGTCCTCCCACGTTTCCTATCTTTCGGCTCGCTGTCTGCGATCCCTCAACAACCTCCGTGTCCTGAATGGTACCTCCTGGGGAGCGGACCGAGTGGTCCTTCTCCGCCTCTATCGCGCCTTAGTGCGCTCGAAATTGGACTATCGAAGCATAGTTTACTCCTCTGCTCGGCCGTCTATTCTTCGCCGTCTCCACTCTATCCACCACCGTGCATTACGTTTAGTGTCTGGAGCTTTTTGCACCAGCCCTGTGGAAAGCCTTTATGCTGAGACTGCTGAACCTCCGCTGTCCAATCGGCGAGCTGTCCTTATGAGTCGTTATGCTAGCCATCTGTCTTCCATGCCTGCTAATCCGGCCCATGACATTTTCTTCGGCCTCCTTAGACGTAGGGTATGCAGGCCGCCCTTCCTCCCTACTACCACCGGGAGTCCGCTTCCGTCAACTGCTCCATTCTCTTTCCTTCCGCTTTCCTAAAACCTTCTTGACAACTTGGGGTACAGCACCGCCTTGGCTCCGTCCCCGGATCTGCCTGCTCAGTGACCTTTGTCAAGTTCCAAAGGATGGTACCCCTTCACTTGTTTATCGTCGGGCATTTGCTGCTCTATGTGCACAAATGAAGGAAGCCACATTTATTTACACTGATGGCTCAAAAACATCGTTTGGTGTAGGGAGAGCCTATATTGTTGGCGACACCCCAAATCACTTTCGGCTTCCCGACCATTGTTCGGTTTATACTGCAGAGCTTTACGCTGTTCCCCAGGCTGTCCAATACATCCGCCGCAATCAGCGGATACAGTACGTTATCTGCTTAGATTCTCTCAGCTCTCTCCTCAGTCTCCAAGCTCTCTACCCTGCCCACCCTCTGATCCACCGGATTCAGGACTGCCTGCGCTTGCTCCATTTGGGGGCGTCTCTGTGGCGTTCCTCTGGCTCCCAGGACACGTTGGTATCTGTGGCAATGAGGCGGCCGATATAGCGGCCAAGGCTGCAGTCTCTCTTCTTCGGCCAGCTCTTCGATCGATTCCCTTTGCCGATCTACGGAGCGTTTTATGTCGTCGTGTTGTCCTTTTATGGTACGCACATTGGTCGACACTTCCCCATAATAAATTGCGGGACGTGAAAGCTCTTCCTTGTGCTCGGACCTCTTCCTCCCGAACGCGTCGTCGGGAGGAGGTAATTTTAACTAGACTCTGGATAGGGCACTGCCATCGACATCTTTTAAGCGGCGATCCTCCCCCACTCTGTCCCCACTGCTTTCAGCTGTGGACGGTAAGACACCTTTTAATTGAGTGCCCCTATTTTACTCCGTTATGCTCCCGTCTACAGCTGTCGCCTGATATATCGTCAATTTTAGCAGATGACACGCGCTCGGCCGATCGCGTTCTCGAGTTTATTAGTGCCAGTGAGATGACGTCAGTCATTTGAAGCTCTTTTTGGGGACGACCAACCCCTTTCTGCAGTGGATTTTTAAGCTTTCCTTCTGCTTTTAGTTTCTCCAATTTTTTGAGTTTCGTTCCCACTGCTGCTGCTTTCCATTTTCGTTTTTTACCGTTTCCTAAGTCACAGACCGGGCGCTAATGACCATAGCAGTTTTGCGCCCTAAAACCAAAACAAAAAAAGAGTGTATTTATCAATTGGCATTTTTTATTTGACAGCCTAATACTTTCACTGAAGTGACATATTGAATATAGCCCATGTTGACGGTTGCAGAACGTTTTGTTTAAGCGCTAGAAAAACGGAGCTTGAAATGGAAAAGTATGACGATTGCGACATTTTTTATTTTTGCTCTATCCTGACTGTGACGAAAGGTGTGAAGGTATCAGAGCCACCTCGAAACATTTTGGCCGCGTATGGAGTGACATCATGTCAGAAACAGTTTTCACGTTCCAAGTGGGATAGTTTTGACGTTGATTATTCGCTATATAGACAATTGATAAGGTACAAAATTCAAGGAATACAGCAAGGAAGCAATGTTAGGCTTCAAGGCCCCGTCCACGGCGAGATCATTAGACATCCGGTAAATGTTCAGAGTGGAAAGGAAAATAGCTGTGCATTTTAAGCGAACCATGACCTGCATTTACCTTAAGTGTTATAGGGAAGTAACTATTAATCTAAATCGCAATGGCCAGAAGGGGTATGAACCACCATACTCCCTTCGCAGTAAAACGGGTGTGGGAGTACTGCATGCATCAGTGGCCGACCAAACGTCCAGTTTTACTTGAACCTTGTTGAGCTTTCCAATCGAATATTTTCAGTGGCGCCGAGATAAGATGCCTTTATGTTAATTTCATGAAAAGAAATAGCTGGCTGAGACTTAACAAACAAACATTTCGAGCAAAGGCTTGTGAGTCTCCAAAGTCAATGTTACGCATGTCATGGCGAGAAAGTGGTGTGTTGTACGAATAGCGTCCTAGAAGTGTATCCATCGCATTTGTTACTGTTATCAACAGCTGAGACGCCTTGGGGTCGCAATATAATAAAAATGATCAACACGACTGCGTAGTCTGTTGCTTCTGCACGATAACACCTGCCTGCACTTTGCTAATTTCACAAAAGAAGCCATCCAGTATCTTCGTAGGTTCTTGAAACCTGAAATTTTTACTTTTTATCGTACTTATCGAAAAATCATCAATAAAATTCCATTCCTGACTGCAATGCGGTTTATATTTGGCTTGACGACGTTTTAAACTCTGAACCGATAGCATTAAACAGGCGTGCTATCGAAAATGTATCTGAGCATTGTCAGATTGGTTTAGATGCGTCGAGTCCAGGCATAGACGAGATGGACCGATTTATAACGCCAGTCTTCAATCTCCGAACGGTTAGGAACAAATGCAGAAAGAACCAATTGTCAGTTATGAAAGGTGATTACTTAGATCAGCGCCAAACACTGTCACAGGGCACCTAAGAGAGGTATGGATTTTGATACTCAATAAGGATACTCATAGCAGCATACTCCAGGATCTAAATAGCCCTTGTTAATCAGTTAAATGTGCCATAGATGATTTGAACGATTATTTCATCGAAATGATGTGGAACGAGTCAGTTTACAGGATATATGTACAAGATGACTGTTAACTTTTTTCTGACTACAAATTTTTCATCTACATATGCATTTATACTCCGCAAGCCACCCAACGGTGTGTCACGGAGGGCACTTTATGTGCCGCTGTCATTATCTCCCTTTTCTGTTCCAGTCGCGTATGGTTCGCGGGAAGAACGACTGTCTGAAAGCCTCCGTGCGCGCTCTAATCTCTCTAATTTTACATTCGTGATCTCCTCGGTAGGTATAAGTAGGGGGAAGCAATACATTCGATACCTCATCCAGAAACGCACCCTCTCGAAACCTGGCGAGCAAGCTACACCGCGATGCAGAGCGCCTCTCTTGCAGAGTCTGCCACTTGAGTTTCCTAAACATCTCCGTAACACTATCACGGTTGCCAAATAACCCTGTGACGAAACGCGCCGCTCTTCTTTGGATCTTCTCTATCTCCTCCGTCAACCCGATCTGGTACGGATCCCACACTGATGAGCAATACTCAAGTATAGGTCGAACGAGTGTTTTGTAAACCACCTCCTTTGTTGATGGACTACATTTTCTAAGGACTCTCCCAATGAATCTCAACCTGGTACCCGCCTTACCAACAATTAATTTTATATGATCATTCCACTTCAAATCGTTCCGCACTCATACTCCCAGATATTTTACAGAAGTAACTGCTACCAGTGTTCGTTCCGCTATCATATAATCATACAATAAAGGATCCTTCTTTCTATGTATTCGCAATACATTACATTTGTCTATGTTAAGGGTCAGTTGCCACTCCCTGCACCAAGTGCCTATCCGCTGCAGATCTTCCTGCATTTCGCTACAATTTTCTAATGCTGCAACTTCTCTGTATACTACAGTATCATCCGCGAAAAGCCGCATGGAACTTCCGACACTATCTACTACGTCATTTATATGTATTGTGAAAAGCAATGGTCCCATAACACTCCGCTGTGGCACGCCAGAGGTTACTTTGTCTGTAGACGTCTCTCCATTGATAACAACATGCTGTGTTCTGTTTGCTAAAAACTCTTCAATCCAGCCACACAGCTGGTCTGATATTCCGTAGGCACTTACTTTGTTTATGAGACGACAGTGCGGTACAGTATCGAAGACCTTCCGGAAGTCAAGGAAAATCGCATCTACCTGGGAGCCTGTATCTAATATTTTCTGGGTCTCATGAACAAATAAAGCGAGTTGGGTCTCACACTATCGCTGTTTCCGGAATCCATGTTGATTCCTACAGAGTAGATTCTGGGTTTCTAAAAACGACATGATACTCGAGCAAAAAAACTTGTTCTAAAATTCTACAACAGATCGACATCAGAGATGTAGGTCTATAGTTTTGCGCATCTGCTCGACGACCCTTCTTGAAGACTGGGACTACCTGTGCTCTTTTCCAATCATTTGGAACCTTCCGTTCCTCTAGAGACTTGCGGTACACGGCAGTTAGAAGGGGGGCAAGTTCTTTCGCGTACTCTGTGTAGAAACGAATTGGTATCCCGTCAGGTTCAGTGGACTTTCCTCTGATGAGTGATTCCAGTTGCTTTTCTATTCCTTGGACACTTATTTCGATGTCAGCCATTTTTTCGTTTGTGCGAGGATTTACAGAAGGAACTGCAGTGCGATCTTCCTCTGTGAAACAGCTTTGGAAAAAAGTGTTTAGTATTTCAGCTTTACGCGTGTCATCCTCTGTTTCAATGCCATCATCATCCCGGAGTGTCTGGATCTGCTGTTTCGAGCCACTTACTGATTTAACGTAAGACCAGTACTTCCTAGGATTTTCTGTCAAGTCGGTACATAGAATTTTACTTTCGAATTCACTGAACGCTTCACGCATAGCCCTCCTTACGCTAACTTTGACATCGTTTAGGTTCTGTTTGTCTGAGAGGTTTTGGCTGCGTTTAAACTTGGAGTGAAGCTCTCTTTGCTTTCGCAGTAGTTTCCTACCTTTGTTGTTGAACCACGTTGGGTTTTTGCCGTCCCTCACAGTTTTACTCGGCACGTACCTGTCTAAAACGCATTTTACAATTGCCTTAAACTTTTTCCAGAAACACTCAACATTGTCAGTGTCGGAATAGAAATTTTCGTTTTGATCTGTTAGGTAGTCTGAAATCTGCCTTCTATTACTCTTGCCAAACAGATAAACCTTCCTCCCTTTTTTTTTATATTCCTATTAACTTCCATATTCAGGGATGCTGTAACGGCCTTATCACTGATTCCCTGTTCTGCACTTACAGAGTCGAAAAGTTCGGGTCTGTTTGTTATCAGTAGGTCCAAGATGTTATCTCCACGAGTCGGTTCTCTGTTTAATTGCTCGAGGTAATTTTCGGATAGTGCACTCAGTATAATGTCACTCGATGCTCTGTCCCTACCACCTGTCCTAAACATCTGAGTGTCCCAGTCTATATCAGGTAAATTGAAATCTCCACCAAAGACTATAACATGCTGAGAAAATTTTAAGTATAAATTCGTCGATGGAATTAAAGGAGTTGCACAGGAGAAATGATTTTAAATTACATTTAAAATTTTCTTCTCAACGCGTCAGATATTTTATGTTGTTCGTTGCATTCAGACTAAAGTAGTACACTAAAGGCTAATTCCAGATATCAGAAAAGCAAAGGATTTGACTGAAGGCACAACGGAAGTTACTGTGTAGAGTTTGAGGGATGAGAGCAAACAGACGTAGCATTCAAGCTGATTTGTAAAGTATAAACACTGAGAGCAGCTCTCCAAGTGAGAAAGCTGACTTGAAACGGAGCTTACCATAGACTGTCGATGAGTGACACGAAGTTAGCGTCCCAACGGCATGACCTCATACGAATATCCGGAGTTTTTAAAGTATTGTGGTGGCACACGTTTCGTCCATATCTATAGTCTGTCCGCGAATCTACCGGCACTTTACAGGCATCGACCAATCTGACGTGAGGCTCTGAGCCTTCCAGGTGCTTCTGGCTAATCACATTAAAGCCATTTTCCCTTCTACCTTGTAGGTAGGGATGTTCCTGCCTTTACAGTAACAAACTTCTAGTTTGGTGGAAACAGCGTTCAGCTAAAAATTAGATGTCCCTATTCTTCCTAGTATGGCTAGCAACAACAGTGTTTCACCTCACTTTGCCCCACCCTACGGGTGGAGACACTCTAGGGAGCGGGGACCGCTGTTACAGCCGTTTTAAGTCTTTCCCATCACACTCTAACCTGTATTTCATACACTGACGTTCCGGTTCTCAGGACCTAGTGTCAGGCTTGCTGCATATGCTAAGACGTCTTCCAACTGTATGGACAACATCCTCCCGACCATCTCGGCGCGAGGAGGTCCTTCTGACCAGGTTGCGGATTGGGAATTGCCGGTTTAGCCACCGCTACCTGCTTTCCGGTGACCCAGCCCCGCGGTGCCCTTGTGGTCAGGCATTAACAGTGCGCCATGTTTTATTGTCGTGTCCCCGTTTTAGTCAATTTCGTGTTGTCCTGTCCCTGTCATCTACTTTACCGGATGTTTTAGCTGATGACGCACGAGCAGCTGCTCGTATTCTGCGTTTTATAACTTTAACTGGCTTGTCCAAAGACATTTAACATTTTTACTTATTTTATCTGCATCTTTGTCGGTCCTTCTGGTGTCCCCCCATCCCCTTGAGTTGTAACAGATTCCATGTGCTCTAACAACAGTGACTGGGCGCTAATGACCTCAGCAGTTGAGCGCCCTTAAACCCAACCAAAAAAAAAAAAATAAAAAATGCTAAGACGTACCTGTTTGCGACCGTAATCTACTGTTAACCCTTACAACAGCATCTAGACATTGTATGAAATTTCCACTTAATTATCTGAACAGAAATTCCTGCCCTGGGACATCTGCGGGGATCGTCTGCAATTCTTATGCCCCTAGTTACTGTTTACCTCTAGTAACTTAAACGCTACCGTTTACGGTGGCCGACCTGCTTTGCGTCTTTAGTTTCCTAGCTTTCCAACTACCTTAAGCTTAACAATGCATAGCTCAATATATGACGAATGAGGAGAAAATATTATTGATGATTAATTTCTCTCTTATGTTTATATGTTGTGTACAATAAACTAACGAAAAACGCTATAAAATACAGATACAGTGTACTAATATATAGGAATTACAACTAACCATGATATACTCACGACGAAAGACTGTTCTGATAAAACATAAGTGATCCACAACGCGTGTGAGCCCAATCGTCACGAATTATTAAGACATTACGCACTTCCGACCTCGAAACAGTCTGTAGCTATATGAAGTCTTGTGTCATACTCAAGTACGTAGCCTTACAGAACTAAGAGGGCGTGCTGAAAAGTACTGCCTCAGAGTTTTTATTATTTTCTCAATGTTTGTTAAGGTGTTACGTGACATTCATACTACTCTGTCGACTGTCCCTCATTGGTGACGCAAGTTACACCCCTCTACCGCTATAGTGTTCCGAATAGTAGCGTGTAACGTGGTTGTGTGTAACGCAGCTATGTCGGTGCGTGAGAGACCCTCAGAAAACTGAAAGCAAAAATTCGAAAAGTACGTCCACACATGGAGCACCCTCTCCTCCAGCCAGACGGCTGCGACATTTAATCCGACGCCTTGCGTTCACTGTTATCGATCATCCTTCATACGGTCTCAACTCGCCGCCACCCGATTTTCATATGTTTTCAGAACTTAAAGCACATATCTGGGAATTTCACTTTGATAATGATGAAGCGACTCAAGCAAAGATGAGGCTGTGGCTCGGCCTCAAAATCAAACATTCTGCAGTGACGGTATCAACTAGTCTCGTTGGGAGAAGCGCGTTCGTCTACAGGGTGATTGTCATGAAATAAGTAAGTAGATATTAAGAATAAAAATTTATAATGTTAATAACGTCTGTTTGATTTCAGAAGCTTTGAGTTTTCACATAAAAAATTCAGAGGTACTACTTTTTAGCACCGTCTCGTACCACGGAAGTGTAGAAATGTGACAGTGGGAGAAGACACGTAACGAAACCCAGTCAACAGATTATTTGATGCCACGATTGCGTCAATAAAACTGTGTATTATGCGTTGTTTTGATCTTCACTTCGAAAACTGGTTTGATGCACCAATCCATGTCAGTTCATCCTGTGCAAGCGTCTTCATCGTTGCACGACTATCGCGAATTACATCTATTTGAACCCGTTTACTATAGTAATTCCTTATTCTCCCTCTACAATTTTTCCTCCCACACTTCCATTCATCACCAAACTGACAATTTACTGATGCCTCAGGATGTGTCCTGTCAACTGATGCCTTCTCTTAGTTGAACTGTGCAATAAATTTCTCTTCGGCTCACTTCAGTTCAGTACCTTCTCATTTTTAAATTCGATATACGTATCTTCAGTATTCTTCTGTTGCACAACATTTCAAAAGCTTCTATCCTCTTTTTATCCGAACCACTTATCGTTCACGTTTCACATCCATAAAAGACTATACCAGAGACCAATGCATTCAGAAAATACTTCTTAACGCTTATATTTATATCAAAAGTTAACAAATTCCTCTTTTTCATGAATACTCATCATGCTATTGCCAATCTGCGTATTATATCCTCTGTACTTCGGCCATCATGAGTTATTTTACTGCATAAATACCAATACTCATCTACCACTTTCAGTGTCTCATTTCCTAATCTAATTCTCTCAGAATCGCTTCATTTAACTATTCTACATTCCATTAAACTTATTTTACTTCTATGTTAATCTTACAATCTCTTATCAGGACAGTATTCATTCCGATCAACTACACTTCCAAGTCCTTTGCCAACTCTGACGGTATTGCAATGTCATCGACAAATGTTAAGTTTTTATTTCTTCTCCATGAACTTTAATTCCCTTTCCAAATTTTTCTTTGGTTTCCTTCACAGTTTGCTCAGTGCAGGGCCTATAGATTGAATACAGTTCGGGATAGGTTAAACCCTGAAACTTCCTGGCAGATTAAAACTGTGTGCCGGACAGAGACTCGAACTCGGGACCTTTGCAAAGGTCCCAAGTTCGAGTCTCGGTCCGGCACACAGTTTTAATCTGCCAGGAAGTTTCATATCAGCGCACGCTCCGCTGTAGAGTGAAAATTTCATTCTAGGTTAAACCCTGTCTCACTCCCTTTTCAACTATGACTTCCATTTCATATGCTTCTACTTTTATAACTGAAGTCTGGTTTCTGTATGAATTGCAAATAACAATTCGGTCCATGTGTTTTATTCCTGCTACCTCCAAACTTTCAGTGTGTCTGGTCCAGTCAACATTGCCAAAAACTTCCACAAATGCTATAAACACAGGTTTGTCTTAGTGTCATAGGGTCAGTATTGCATCTCGCTTTCCTAAATTTCCCTAGAATTCAAGCTGATCTTCCCAGTGGTCATCTTCTACAAATTTTCCCATTCCTTTGAATATAAGTTGCATCAGCATTTTTCATGGATCACTTACTAAACGAATCATTTGGTAGTATTCACACGTTTGAGCACCTATCTTCCTTAGTATGGGAACTATTACATTCTTCCGAAGTCTGAGGGTATTTTGGCAGTCTTATATATCTTGAACGCCAGGTGGAATAGTATTGTCATAGTCGGCTCTTCCAAGTATCAGTAATTTTAAGGGAATGTGTTCTACGCCAGGGTCCTTGTTTACACTTGGATCTTTCAATGCTCTGATCATCACGTATTTCCTCTTCTATTTCTATAACATTGTCGACCAGTTTCTCTTACATAGGTCGACTGTGTCTTCCTTCCAACTTTCAGCTTCTTTTCTTTGTACTGGGTTGCCATCTGAACTCTTGGTATTCATACAGCTGCTTCTTTTCTCTCCTCTCCAAAGATCTCTCTCTATTTTTATGTAGACAGTATGTTTGCTGCCCATAATTACTCATGTTTCTACAGCTTTTAATTTTTCCTCTAGTCTTTCCTGCTTAGCCATTTTGCTTTGTGTGTCGCTCGTACTTCTAGACGTCTGTAATACCTTTACTCTGCTCCAATTTTTTCTCTATGGCAAAAGGATTTTTTTTACCTCTTCAATGACAGGGCTACAAGCAGTCACATCCAAAATCGGCAATGAACTCCTATCATAACTTCTCCACCATAAACCTTCTTGCTACATTGACTCCGTAACCCCTAGATCATATATAATCTCATTAGAATCATAAAAATGCAGGCAATAAATAGGGCTTAATTGTACAATATAAAAAAATATTTTCATGTTCAGTAATAGTTTTCTTAAGCTTGCCTATTGATTTTTGATCTGTATGCTTGTAGCCCCGTCACATAAGAGGTAAAAGCTCTTCAGCGAGGTTTGAACCAACATGTAATGCAGCCTTCTCTTTAAAGCACATCATGTTATCACTGAACTAGTGACAGTCTTGGCATTCAATGGCCCAGTTATGGCTAACATAAAAAGTGAAATTAGCTATTGCGTCTGTGGTGAATGACCTTTCAAGACTAAAAAACGTAAAAGTACCAAACCCACGACAAATCTTAAGTGAAAATTACTCCGAATATTTAATCTAAATGCCAATCAAATGCAGCACAATGATTCTGAGCCATTACTGGAAGAAAATTGACGATTATGAAGTTATATGTGTAGTGTCTGTTCTCTCGCACAGTTACGATCCCACAGCCACTAGAATTAATCGAGATACAAAGGAATGAATAACAATAGCTGATAGTGGTCATTGATTTAAATCGATGGGGAATGTAGAAAATTTGTACTGGTCTGGGAGTCGAATCCGGGTCTTCCGCTTACTAGGCAAATGTGCTGATCGCTGCGCCATCCGGACACAGTGGTCATCGCAACTGCACGGAATACCCTAGCACGCCTCCTGTAAGACCCAAATTAACAGTATATCCACACACTACTAATATAGTGTCCCTTGTCCATTATTCTCCTTACTCGAGGTATGCTACCCATTCCCATAAGACCTTACTTCAATTATATATGCGTGTGTTGTCTGTTCTTTCCGATGTCGTCAGTGAATGGGTTCCCATTCCTACCACGTTGGGAGCAATAGTGGTGCAGATCCAAACAACCTCAGCGATCATCATTTGTTACATTTATTTACCTCCAGGTACACCATTTACTTACATTGAACTGACCACCTTAATTCAACAACTTCCCTCTATTTTATCCTTCTTGGGGGTTTCAGTGTTTACCATACCCTGTGGGGAAACACCACTTCATCTGATAGGTCCTTTCTTATGCGATCAGCATTCTACCGACCGTGATCTGCGTCTCCTCAGTGATGTACTCCTACCCACTTCAGTGTCACCCATGCTCCTTTTCAGCTGTCGACCTAACGAACACTTCCCCAACCTAGTGTCTTTCTAACAGTGACCAGTTTCCAGTCCTCTTGTCACTTCCTTACCACCGCCTGTGGACAGATTTCCACGATGAGTGCTTCAGAGAGTCAACTGGAAGTTGAATGCCTTTGTTGCGCTAAACATCGACGCGGTCACCTGCGCCGCTGAATCTGCTATCCCCCTTTTCTACAGGTTCCGTCCATCACTGACCAATGGCATAGTGGACCAAAGACATTACAGCTGTTCAGGATCGTCATAAAGCGTTACATCATCTCAACCAGCGTCCTTCACAGGCCACCCTTAATGACTATGTGCTATCTATTTAAGCATAGTAAGAAGGAGTGCTTGGACGTCGGCCGATGTGGCCGAGCAGTTCTAGCCGCTGCAGTCTGGAACCGCGCGACCGCTACGGTCGCAGGCTCGAATCCTGCCTCGGGCATGGATGTGTGTGATGCCCTTAGGTTAGTTAAGTTTAAGTAGTTCTAAGTTCTAGGGGACTGATGACTTCAGAAGTTAAGTCCTATAGTGCTCAGAGCCATTTGAACCAAGTGCTTGGACGCTACCTCTCCCACTAGGAAATTTTTCCTTTTTTTCCCAGGTGTGGGCCAAGCTCCATAGTCTTTCGTACTGGGTCTTGTCCTTAAGGATGGTCTTTGTAGAGATGCGTCGCTTCTTGCTGATCACGTTACGATCCACTGTGTGACAGCACCAGTGTCCTCTTCTTACCTAGCTATCTTTATAATTCAGAAATGGCAAGTTGAAGCGATCTTACATGTTTCGTCCCTCACTAAGCCGAATTGTATAATAAAACCTTCAATAAGTGGGAACTGCTTCAGGATCTTCTCTCAACATGGTCACAGACCATGATTCAGTTCACAATCAAATGTTACAAATTTAAATGTTAATCTGCTCAAGATCTTGAACCATATTTGGTTCAAAGGTGTCCTGCCTTCGTAATGGATAGATGGCATCTTCCCAAACCTTAGGTAACTCGAAAACCGAACGTCTCTCGACAGCTACCGATTCATTAATCCCACCAACGTGGCATGCAAACTGTTTGAAAGGATGGTTGCCTACAGATTATTCTGAATTTTTTTCAAATCTCAGGCCTTTTGTCCCCCTGTCAGTGTGTTCTCTGGGAGGAACAATCCACAACCAACCATCCATAATCAACAGCAATCTGACAGGCTTTATTTAAAGCCAAACCTCATCACGGTCGTTTTCGACCCACATAAGGCATACAGCGTTGCATGGTGTCACCACATTTTTATCATCCATGACTGGGGCTGTCAAGACTCCATACAGAGTCTTATTCACTAGTTCTTATTCTACCAGTTGTTCAGGGTTAGAGTTAGTACTTCAGTCAGCTTTCCATAGATCCAAGAGAATGTCGTCTCACAGGGTTCTAAGCTGCGTGTCATTCTCGTCGTCATAAATGGCCTATTTACCTCTGTTAGGCCACTGGTCACTCTAACTTAGATACTTTCCAATGGTTTCCAGTTCTCTCCTACAATAACATGAATCACGAAATTCTGTCGTCGTACCGTGGTTCATACTGATTCAGAACCTTTCTTAGATATCCAGCCCTTGAATGTTGTTGCACAGTCCCCCTTTCACGGCCTCCTTTTCCATAAAAAGCTGACTTGGGTGCCCCATATTCATCAACCAAAGACTAGCTGCATACAGAAACTTAAAGCTATCTGCTTCCATGCCGAAACATCTTGGGGTGCAGATCATGCTCCTCTTCTCTGTATTTACCGGGCCCTGGTATCATCCCGACTGGACTATGCTTGTCTGGGTTATGGCTTTGCAGCACCTTTAGATTCGGAATTGTTAGACCCATTCCATTGTTGCGACGTGCAACTGACTTTCTGGACTGGTCTCTTTGACAAAGTGGTGGTCTTCTCTCTTCGGACACCGAGCGAGGTGGCGCAGTGGTTAGTACACTGGACTCGCATTCCGAAGGACGACGGTTCAATCCCGTCTCCGGCCATCCTGATTTAGGTTTTCAGTGATTTTTCTAAATCCTTTCAGGCAAATGCCGGGATGGTTCCTTTGAAAGGGCACGGCCGATTTCCTTCCCCGTCCTTCCCTAACCCGAGCTTGCGCTCCGTCTCTAATGACCTCGTTGTCGATGGGACGTTAAACACTAATCTCCTCCTCCTCCTTCTCTCTTCGGTTCCTCTCCTGGTCACCTATGCAATCGTCATTCGACAGTTCCCTCATAATCAAACGTATTGCGTATTGCATTTTTGTATACGAGTCCCCCCCCCCCCACCCCCACCCCTCCGATCCCCGATACCACTCTGCTAGGCCCTCTGCCTGTCCTCTATAGAAAGTACTCTCTGTGATTTCTTGTGCACTGCCACTTGATTCACAACCAGGCTACTAATTAGGACTGATCTATTTTAAGGTTGTAAAGTCTCAGTTGCTCCTGTGATCTTTTGAAATCTGTTCCATTGAGGCAGCAGTAGCAGACTGAGACACAAGGAGCAACAGGGAAGTAACCGGTATTGTGACTTATACGGGTTCCTAACCAGGAGCGACTTTTATATCATCATCTGTGTGGTTTAATAGTTTAGTTTCTTGAGTTTCTGCGTGTTAATTTAATATCTAATAGCCACAGTTCTCGCGTTTTCGTTTGCGTTGGAAAGTAAACTGATTTTGTGACATATTACAAGTCCTAAGCAGGGGTGAATTATTTAGTTTCACCTGAGTGTTTCGGTAGTTATGTTTCTGAATCTCTGCGTATTAATCTAATTTATTAGACACATTTCCTGCGTTTTCGCCAGGGTCTACAGTAGAGTTGCGCTGCACGTGCCCATAGTCTGTTTACCTGTATAGTTTATTTTTCCATGCCCTTTAGTTTGGACAGGGACTGCGATTGTTGTGTGTGGATGCGAGCAGAGTTGGTGACACTTCGCTCTCAGCTTCAGGCTGTGATGGCTTCGGTTACACAGCTTCAGGCTGCAGTCGATATTCGCCACAGTTGTGGGCCGGCCATGGGGATCCAACGGACATTCAGCACGTCTGAGTCCTCCGATCGGTCCTCACCGGTGGCCAACCCAGTTACTGCTCGCACTGAGATTGACCCCTCACCTGTGGTCGAGTGAGAGGTCGCCCCGGGCCGTAGCAGGTGGCGAAAGACTTCCCAGGCTACCGCACGTAAGGCCTCCCCGGTGTGCCTGACAAACAGGTTCCAGGTGCTGTCTGTGGCTGACACTGTCGCTGAGCCACATGCTGTCGCCTCTCTCGTTTCAGAGGAAACATCTCAGCCTGCAAGATACGGACAATCACAGAGGGTGAGATTATTGATAGTAGGGAGCTCCAACGTTAGACGCGTTATGGAGCCCCCTTAGATACACAGCAACCAAGAAGGGAAAGAAAACCAATGTGCACTCAGTATGCACATCGGGTGGAGTCATCCCAGATATGGAAAGGGTCCTCCCGGATGCCATGAAGAGCACAGGGTGCTGCCAACTGCAGGTGGTTGCTCACGTCGTTAACACTGATGTGTGTCACTTTGGATCAGAAGAGATTCTCTCTGGTTTCGAGAGGCTAACAGAAGTGGTAAAGGCTGCCAGTCTTACTTGCAACACGAAAGCAGAGCTGATCATTTGCAGCATAGTCGACAGGACCGATTGCGGACCTCTGGTACAGAACCGAGTGGAGGGTCTGAAACAGAGGCTCAGACGGTTCTGCGACCGTGTAGGCTGCAGATCCCTCGACTTGAGTGGTTGGGTTTTGGGTTCCGGTGAATGGGTCAGGTGTCCACTATATGCAGGAGGCGGCTACACAGGTAGCAACCGCTGTGTGGCGTGGACTGGGCGGTTTTTTAGGTTAGAGGGTCTCGGGAAAACACAAGAAGGGCTTCAGTCACAAAGGGAGTAGGCCGAACACAGGAAGAACGTAGATACAGGAACCATCGGTATAACAGTTGTAAATTGTTGTAGCTGTGTTGGGAAAGTACCGGAGCTCCAAGCACTAATAGAAAGCACTGATGCTCAAATCATTACAGGCACTGAAAGCTGGCTAAATCCGGAGGTTAGCTCAGCCGAAATTTTTGCGAAGAACGTAACGGTGTTCCGAAAGGATAGGCTAAACATGGTTGGCGGTGGCATGTTTGTTGCTGTTATAAGTAGTTCATCTTGTCGCGAAATTGAAGTAGATAGTTCCTGTGAGTTAGTATGGTCAGAGGTCATTGTAGGCAACTTGAATAAAATAATAATTAGATCATTTAGCGACCTCCCAATTCAGATGATACAGATGCTAAAACGTTCAAAGAAAACTTGAGTTTGATTTCAAACAGAACCCCGACTCATATGATTATTGTTGGTGGTGACTTTAATTTACCCTCGATATATTGGTGAAAATACATGTTTAATTCCGGAGGTACGCATAAAATATCGTCCTAAATTGTGCTAAACGTATTCTCTGAAAATTATTTCGACAATTTAGTTCATGAGCTCACGCGAATAGTAAACGATTGTGAAAACACACTTGATCTCTTAGTAACAAATAATCCTGAATTAATAACGACCATCAAAACGGATACAGGGATTAGTGACCACAGGGTTGTCGTATCGAGATTGAATATTGTAACCCTCCAAATCCTCAAAAATTAAACGAAAATATACTTATTCAAAAAAGCAGATAAAAATTCACTTGGCGCCTTCCTGAGCGACAATCTCACTCCGTCCAAATTAATAATATAAGGTAAACCAGATGTGACTTGAAATCAAAGAAATAGTATCAACAGCATTTGAGAGATTTAAACCAAATAAATTAACAAACGACGGAGATGATCCTCCTTGGTACACAAAACGGGTTAGAACACCGTTGATCGAGCGAGGTGGCGTAGTGGTTAAACACTGGACTCACATTCGGGAGGACGACGGTTCAATCCCGCGTCCGGCCATCCTGATTTAGGTTTTCCGTGATTTCCCTAAATCGCTCCAGGCAAATGCCGGGATGGTTCCTGTGAAAGGGCACGGCCGACTTCCTTCCCAGTCCTTCCCTAATCCGATGAGACCGATGACCTCGCTGTCTCGTCTCCTTCCCAAACAACCCAACCCCCAGAACACTGTTGCAGAAACAACGAAACAAACATGCCAAATTTAAACAGACGCAGAGTCCCCAAGACTGGCGATCTTCTACAGAAGCTCGAAATATAACGCGGACTTCAATGCGAGATGTTTGAACCATTTTTCCGCAACGAAACTTTGTCTCGAAACCTGGCAGAAAATCCAGAGAGATTCTGGTTGTATGTGAAGTGTGTTAGCGACAAGAAACAATCCAGTGTCTTCTCTGCGCAATAGCAATGGTGATACCATCGAAGATAGTGCTGCCAAAGCAGAGTTACTAAACACAGTCTTCCGAAATGCCTTCACAAAAGAAGACGAAGCAAATATTCCAGAATTCGAATCAAGAGCAGCTGCCAACATGAGTAACGTGGAAGTAAATATCCTCGGAGTAGTGAAGCAACTTAAATCATTTAGTAAAAGAAAGTCTTCTGTTCCAGACTGTATACCAATTAGGTTCCTTTCGGAGTATGCTGATGCTTTAGGTCCATACTTTACATTCATATACAACCGTTTGCTCGACGAAAGATCCGCACCCAAAGACTGGAAAGTAGCGCAGGTCATACCAATATTCAAGAAAGGTAGTAGGATTAATCCACTTAATTACAGGTCCATATCATTAACGTCGATATGAAGCAGGATTTTGGAATGTATATTGTGTTCGAACATTATGAATTACCTTGAGGAAAACGGCGTATTGACACACAGTCAAGATGGATTTAGAAAAAATTGTTCTTGTGCAACACAACTAGCTCTTTATTCGCATAAAGTGTTGAGTGCTATTGACGGGGGATTTCAGATCGATTCCGTATTTCTGGATTTCCGGAAGGCTTTTGGCACTGGTACCACACCAGCGACTTGTAGTGAAATTGCGTGCTTACTGAATATCGTCTCTGTTATGTGACTGGATTTGTGATTTCCTGTCAGAGAGGTCGCAGTTCGTGGTGATTGACTGAAGGTCGTCGAGTAAAACAGAAGTGATTTCTGGCGTTCCCCAAGGTATTGCTATAGGCCCTTTGCTGTTCCAAATTTATACAAACGATTTGGGAGACAATCTGAGCAACCGTCTTAGGTTGTTTGCAGATGACGCTCTCGTTTATCGACTAATAAAGTCATCAGAAGATCAAAACAAATTGCAAAGCGATTTAGGAAAGATATCTGAGTGGTGCGAAAATTGGAAGTTGACCCTAAATAACGAAAAGTGTGAGGTCATCCACACGAGTGCTTAAAAAATTTGTTAAACTTCGGTTACACGATAAATCAGTCAACGAAGTGGCCGACGGCCTTCACTTAACAACCGAGAGCACTAGCGTTTGCATAATGATGTGAGTACTAACAGACAAGCAACACTGCGTGAAGTAACCGTAGATATCAATGTGAGACGTACGACGAACGTATCTGCTTCGACAGTGTAGCGAAGTTCGGCGTTAATTAGCTATGGCAGCAGACGACCGATGCAAGTGCCTTTCCTAACACCGCAACATAGCCTGCAGCGCCTCTACTGGGGTCGTGACCATATCGGTTTGACCATACGTCACTGAAAAACCGTGTCTTCGTCAGACGAGTCTCGATTTCAGTTGGTAAGAGCTGATGGTAGGTTTACAGTGTGGCGCAGACCCCTCGAATCAATGGATCTGAGCCGTCAACAAGGTATTGTGCAACTTGGTGATGCCTCCATAATGGTGTGAACTGTGTTTGTATAGAATGAACTGGATCATCTGGATCTTCGGCTACTTGGAGACTGTTTTCAGCCATTTATGGTCGTCATGTTCCCAAACAGCAACGAAATTTTTATGGATGAAAATGTGCCATGTCACTAGGCCACAAATGTTCACGATTGGTTTGAAGAACTCTCTGGATAGTTCGAACGAATGTTTTGGCCATTCAGATCACCCGAAATGAACCCCCTCGAACATTTATTTGACATAATTGAGAGGTAAGTTCGTGCAAAAGGAGGGCCGACACGATATTAAGAAGTACCACACGACTTTTGTCACATCGGTGTATTTCTCTCATCTCGTTTTTTATTGGCAGTCCAACAGATTTCCTAAATTTTTTTTTAGTATGCTCGTTTTTACTGTTCGGAATCTGCGAACTGGAAGGCATTCTTTGCTTTCTAACTTTCTTTGCCCTTCATCGGGTTGAGGGGGGTCTGTTGTGTGGTTGGGTTTCTCTCGCTATGAATGAGACCTGGCAGACCCCTCGTCTTCTCTGTCGTACGTACCGACCCGACCCATATATATCTCCGTAAATTATTTTTCAGCCGTGGCATCAGTACTCCCTTCACTCGACTTTAACGCTCCTACGTACTTCCGTTATCAGGTTATAACTCCAGATGAACTACCCCTCGATCGAGAGACCGATGACCTTGCGGTTCTACATCTACATTTACATCTACATTTATACTCCGCAAGCCACCCAACGGTGTGTGGCGGAGGGCACCGTCAATCACCAACTAATGTGCTTGAGGGGTGGATCACTGTTAGTGATGCAATCTGCATCACGAGCACTCACACTCACAACCACCTTGCGAAGAATGTTCCATGTTTCGGCCTCGATTTCGGTGTGAATATTGTTTTTCAAGTCCTAGATACCTGTTGGCATACACGTTGGAGTTCAGAAAACTTCACAGGAAAGTCACAAATTCATGAATCGGGCGAACAGGGTTCCAATTGTCACCAAAGTGGGGAACAGGACTCTGAGGAATCATTCCACGTAAGACTGTCCTTGACATTCTACCTCAGTGAGCGGATGCGCCACCCTGTTACGACGATTGCATATGGCTATCCTTAAAACGCTTTTCCTGCATTACATAATAAAATATCGATCTGATGCTATTGTGGCAGTGCAATTTGAGTCACTCTTAAAAAGTATGGACCCTGTGCAGACACGCCACACCCCACAGTAAGTTTCTGACTCTCAACTGGTCCTTTGGTGCGTTTGATGAGGATTGGTCAGCGCCCAGTTTTATCTGCTCACATTGCCCGATAAGTGGAAATGGAGCACGTCAGTCATCATGCAGTTGTTGAGAAAATCCGGTTAAGTGTTGGTCATCTCCAGAAGCTGTGAACGGAACATGTGACGTGCTTGCCGATCTTTGGGCAGTAATTGTTGCACCACTTGGAGCTTGCAGGGATGGAAATTGATATGCAGATGCAACATCCGTCGCAGGGGTCTGATCGAGACATTAAGGACTTGTGAATGCCAACAAACTGATCGCGCTGGACGTAGCTGAAAACAGCTGTTACTGTTCCATTGTCGTCAAAGAGGCAAACCGTTGGTGTACCTGGTGGTAACTAATTGACTGCAGATACTGTTATTCTGAACTGCTGAACCCATCTTTTCTTCGACTTTTGAAACGGGACTTGACGTTTACGACAAACGTCAACATTTTGCCGAAACAAACGCAGCGTTCATATGGTACTACCACCATACTCGAAATACGTTTGAACTGTGAACGCAAAATGTTGGTTTCGCCCATGACTCGTGCTGTATGGTAATGCTTTGAACTGCACTACGCTCTGGCACCAACATCAACTCTTCAGTTAGCCATGTTAAAAAATGATAAGCAGTTTAAAACAGGTTATAGTTTCTGCCGCAACATGTACAAAAGAGAATGTGTATACAAAGCGAAACTCAATAGAAACTTTATTGGGCCAGCATGACTTCCAGATATGTGAAGAGCATGCAACAACCTGGATGCAAATAGTAACAGCTACAATGTTGCAAGCGCTCAAGCTAAACTTAACTACTTTTATATGAAGAAAAAAAGCATTTAAATTACCTTCCAGTACTGAGAAGTTTTCAACTTCAAAATGGGAGCTTATTGCTTTTTCTTACAGTGGATTTGAAATTTAAGCATCTGAAAAATTATATGACGGAATTACAAGATGATCTAGATCTACATAGATACTCTGCAAGCCACCGTAAGGTGCGTGGCAGAGGATACCCTGTACTTACCATTTCCCGCTGCTCCACTTGCAAATAGATCAAAGGAACGTCGACTGTCTGTATGCCTCCCAAAGGACCCTAATTTCTCGAACCGTACGTTCGTGGTCCTTACACGCAGTGTATGTTGGTGCCAGCAGAATCTTTCTGTCGGCGCCGTACCGTTTATCCGGAACCAGAACTTTACTTAATGACGATCCACTCATTGTAGTGGAGATGTATCGATTGTTAGAACTGGATTTCGACGCCCGATTGACTTGGCTTCCTCACCTTCGTCAGCTTAAGCGGAAAGGCTGGCAGCAACTCAATGCCCTCCGCTGCCCGAGCAACACCAATTGAGGTGCAGATCGCTCTACGCTGCTGCAGCTCTACGGAGCCCTTGTTCAATCCTGCCTTGACCATGGGAGTCTGGTTTATGGTTCGGCAGCGCCCTCAGCGTTGCGTCTACTCGACCCCGTGCACCACTGGGGCGTTCGCCTAGCGACAGGAGCTTTCAGGACGAGTCCGGTGACCAGCGTCTTTGCGGAAGCCGGAGTCCCTTCATTGCAGGTTAGGCGTGCACAACTGCTCGCCTGTTACATTGAACACGTTCGTAGTTCTCCTGCGCATCCGAATCACCGTCTCCTTTTCCTACCCACGGCGGTTCATCTTCTGCATAGGCGGCCCAGGTCAGGGCTTCCAATTGCAGTTCTTGTCCGATCCCTTCTTTCTGAACTGGAGTCGTTGCCTTTACTACCTATACTTGAATTCCATTCACATACACCTCCTTGGTGTACAACTAGGCCGCAGATTTGCCTGGACCTTACACATGGCCCTAGGGACTCAGTTAACCCCCCTGCTCTACGCTGCCACTTCCTCTTGATTTTTCACAAGTACCGAGGCCACAAAGTGGTTTACACCGACCGCTCGATGGCTGATGGTCACGTCGGCTTCGCGTATATCCATGGTGGACGTACTGAACAACATTCCTTGTCCGATGGCTGCAGTGTTTTCACTGCCGAGCTGGTGGCTATATCTTGTGCCGTTCAAGCCCTGGGGAGTAGTTTCTTCTGTGTACAGACTCCTTGAGCAGCCTACAAGCTATCAACCAGTGCTACCTTCGTCATCCTTTGGTAGCAACCATCCAGGAGTCCATCTGTGCGGTGGAAAAGCCCGGTCGTTCAGTGGTGTTTGTCTGGACCCAGGTCACGTCGGAATCAGAGGCAATGAACTTGCCGACAGACAGGCCAAACAGGCTACGCGGAAACCGCTTATGGAGATCGGCTTCTCTGCAATTGACCTGCGTTCAGTACAGACGCCGCAAGGTTTTGCGGCTTTGGGAGACGAAATGGCGTAACCTCAGCACACACAAAACACTACGTATTATTAAGGAGACTACAAATGTGTGGCAGTCCTTCATGCGGGCCTCTTGCAGGTACTCTGTGGTTCTCTGCCGGCTCCGCTTTGGCCACGCTTGGGTGACACACGGCTACCTCCTGCGCCTTGATGATTCACCTCATTGTCGGTGCGGCGCCCGCTGACAGTGGCCCGTATCTTGGTGAGCTGTCCTTCTTTGGCTGCCCTGCTGCGGATTGTTCAGTTACCGGACTCGTTGCCATTAATTTTAGCTGACAACGCCTCATAGGCTAATTTAATTTTACTTTTTATACGTGACGGTGGGTTTTATCATTCTATATAAGTTTTAGCGCATGTCCTACGTCTTTTCGTGTTCTCCATTCTAATGCTTTTAGGGTGGATGTTTTAATGTATTGCAGAGTGGCTGGCTTTTCCTTTTTATTCTCATGGTCGACCAGCCACGGTCATCTGCTATCTTGTTTTTACCCCTTCTTCCTGTTTCTTGCTTCTCTCTGTGGTTTTCTTCTCCTGCTTTGTCCATAGCAGTGTTGGTTATCCTTCTGTCGTTCTTCTCGTTCTTGCTTTCTCCAGTTATTGTATTGTACGTCTCCTTTCTTTTCTTCTTACCCTTGTGTAATTATTTTACCGGGAACAAGGGACCGATGACCTCACAGTTTGCCCCCCCCCCCTTTTTAAACCAACCAACGAACCTTATCGACAATGTAAGTATAGAGACGGGGATTAGCGATCATGATGTCATTATAGCAACTATGATTACAAAAGTTAATAAATCAGTCATGTAGGCTAGGAGAGAGTTTCTGCTAGATAGAGCAGATAAGCCGTAATTAACATCTTATTTAAAAAGTGAATTGGCATCACTTGGTGCCAGTAAGATGGATGTAGAGGAATTATGGGCAAAGTTTAAGCAAATTGTAAGTCGTGGTCTGGAGAGTTACTTGCCCAGTAAGTGGATGAAGAATGGAAAAGACACACCATGGTTTAATAACGAAATTCGTAAGATGCTAAGGAAGCAGAGGCTGCTGCACTCTAGATTCAAAAGGGGACGCACAAACGACGACAAGAGAAGGCTAGTAGAGATTCGTGCGTCTGTGAAAATATCTATTCGTGAAGCATACAACTACTACCACCGTCATACCCTAGCATAAGATCGGGCAGAGAACCTGAGAAAATTCTGGTCGGACGTAAAGTCGTTAAGCTAGTGTAAGGCTTCCATTCAGTCCACATCAAAATGAAAGCCGAAGTTTTACATTTCACTTTCTAGAAATCGTTCTTGCAGTAGAACCATAAAAGATATCGTCATTTGACCATCGGACAGATTCGCATATGGACGACAAAGAAATAAGCATACCTGGCGTAGAGGAGCAACTAAAAGATTTGAAAAAAAAAAAAATAAATCACCAGGTTCTGATGGAAGCCGGCCGTGGTGGCCGAGCGGTTCCAGGCGCTTCAGGCCGGAACGGTGCGACTGCTACGGTCGCAGGTTCGAATCCTGCCTCGGGCGTGGATGTGTGTGATGTCCTTAGGTTAGTTAGGTTTCAGTAGTTCTAGGGGACTGATGACCTCAGATGTTAAGTCCCATAGTGCTCAGAGCCATTTGAACCATCTGTAGCCAATAAACAGATTCTAATAATACTTAGAAAGTGTAGTTTTTGTGCAAACATACACTTTTTTTAAATGGAACAGTGCCTATTTACATTAACAAACCAAAAGTAGGGCAAATTATGTCAGTGGTGTTTGTTGCAAGCGTTAATACCTCCGTTAACAGCCTGCAATGGGGCACTGTGTCAAATGCTCTCAATCTAGAAACACGGAATCTGCCTGTTGCCCTTCATGCATAATTGTCAGTACGTCATGTGAGAAAAGGGCAACCTGAGTTTCACTAGAGAGATGCTTTCTAAAACCATGTTGATTCGTGGACATAAGCTTCTTAGCCTCAAGAAATTTTAATATATTCGAACTGAGAACGTGTTCAAGGATTCTGCAGCAAACAGAAGTTAGGGATATTGGTCTGTAATTTTTCGGGTACGTTCTTTTACCTTTCTTATATACTGGAGTTGCCTGCGCTCTTTTCCAGTCTGTTGGGACTTGGTGCTGGGCGAGAGATTCACGACAAATGCGGGCTAGTTAAGGTGAAAATGCCGTAGAGTACTCTTTGTAAAATCGAACTGGGGTTCCATCCGGACTTGGTGATTTATTTCTTTCCAAATCTTTCACTTGCTACTCTACGCTAGGTACGCTTATTTCTATGTCGTCCATAAGGGTGTCTGTCCGATGGTCAAATGGGGGTGTGCTTGTACGATGCTCCTGTCTGAATGACTTTTTTAACGTGAAATTTAAAACTTCTGCTACACAAGACTGGCCAACAAGGGGCCAAAGGGAAGCCTTAGACCCGCTTAGCGACTTTACGTACAACCAGAATTTTCTCAGGTTTTCTGTCAGATGTTTAGCTAAGGTGTGACGGTGGTAGGTGTTGTATAGCTTCGCGCATAGAGCTTTTCACAGACGCACGAATCTCAGATAACTTTCGCTTGTCGTCATTTATGCGTTCCCTTTCGAACCTAGAGTGCAACAACCTCTGCTTCCTCAGCATCCGCCGAATTTCGTTATTAAACCATGGTAAGCCCTTTCCATCCTTCACCCACTTACAAGGCACATATCTCTCCAGACCACGATTTACAAGATGACTGTGGGTGCGTTTTCGTAACTTATCTTCCATTTTTGAAAACCGTAAAACCACATTATTTTATCCTGTTTAACAAATGCGGTTAATCGTTTCTCAAGGAATGAGCCCTGTTTAATCCCAATCTATCGTCAAAGGATTTTATTATTTCAGTTAGTTACATAATGTTTTGATTAATCTTTGGTTTAGCAGGACATTGATTTCATGGAAGACATTAAAAAATGTTCAAATGTGTTTGAATTCCTAAGGGATGACACTGTTGAGGTCATAGGTACTTAGACTTACACTAGTTAAACTAACGTATGCTAAGAAAACACACACACACACACACACACACACACACACACACACACACACACACACACACACACACGCGCGCGCCCGAGGGAGGACTCAAACCTCCTGCAGGAGGGGCCGCGCAATCCGTGACCAGGCATCTCAAACCTCGCAGCCACTCGCCGCGGTGGATGATAGTATTTGAAGTGATCATAGAGAATAACCATTCTTTTTTACTGTGTTGAAATTGGTGTTGTATGAGAACTTTAGATAAATTAATTTGTTGCAGGTGCAGTATACCGAGTGAATGATGGTAGTGTTCGTGCATATGGACCATCGCAGTGGCATAATCCTATGTCAAATGTTCCTGTGAGACAGTCTGCTACAGAAGAGAACTTCAGTCCATCCATCCACCCATATGCTTCAGGAGATTTTCCAAGATTTCCACATGGTGCTGGTGGTAATCCACATCCTCAACACAACCACGAGAAGATAGTGAATGCTAATAGTGGCGAGCCCCAAGGCACAGTGCGGAGAGAAGTCACCCCAATAAGAGAATATGCTGATTCATCACAGGGACAGAGGAACTCAATACTGAGAACTACAGCTAGTCCAGTCTTTCAAGACAGTGGAATCCTTCGACGAACAAGTGAAAATCACAGACCCGATTCTCGTGCCAGTTACCCAGAAACAGGTAAATGATCGTATATCAGTACTGCAAACACTGCAGACCAGGTCGACTACACAGTTGTTTTGTCGAGTTCTGTATTTCCTGCTAATAAGAAGGTAAAAACACTATGAAAAATAAAAATGTACTGAAATATACCAAACAAGGTTTAATATAAGGAATTTGTACAACTACACAGATGGACGTAATGTCACTGTAACTGAAAGAAAGAAATCGGCGAACAGAAAAAAATAACTGAATGATTAATACGAAATCTTCATTAGTGGGTATTATATTTTGCAGAGCTAGCAAGAATGTTTGTAAATTAAAACACATGCGTGAGCAGTAGCGAATATTTAAAATACAAATACTGGATTTTGTTTCTTTAAAATAGTTTTTGGGAGCCATTTAGAGTTATGTACATTAAATAGCGAAGGAAGTGTTATATCTCCCGTAGTGAGATGATAGCATCCATGAAAACACTTAGCATGATCACGAAGTACCACATCACACGGCTTCTGCGATAAACATTGTCAACCGAACTGGCGCGCAATGAGCCGAATGCACGGTCAACGACAAACACAGACTGCAAGAGCGAGACAGCCCAAAGAATTTACAACACGAATACAAGTGAGCGTAAGCTGAGCAAAAAGGAATCCAGTTACAGGCTGACGCTCCACCAGAGACCGGTAGTCAGAGACAGACAAGGACCGGGGGACACTTTCTGCTAGACGCAGTGTAGAGGGGGGGGGGGGAGGAGTTACTCCACCTCCATCAGATCTCCTCCTCCCTATCCCTGGCAAACAAGTCTCCTGGTTGGTCGGCATCTCTGTACGACAGATCAAATTATACAGTGAGCATAGCACAGGTGGTGGGAACATCTGTGGGTGCCATTCAGTTCTGGGACACAGAGGGTTGGTTGGTCCTCCCCCCCCCCCCCCCCCCTTTTGCTAAGGGCTCCTGTGAGCCTGCTTAGTTTAATGCAGGCATAGCTGCTTTGTTTGGCCTTTGCAGGCTTTGCTGACCTGCTGCAGTTATATGTTCATGTCTAGGCAGTGGAACCTTGCTGATACTGTGAGATGGTCCATTGGCCAGGAGCACTTTCCACTGAGCACAATAGGCCGAAGAAAACCCTTGGTTTACGGTTGTGCAGCACCTCAGCCAGAATGCGCCAGTGAAGTTGCTCACAAGGGAACCTCCCCATCGCACCCCCCTCAGATTTAGTTATAAGTTGGCACAGTGGATAGGCCTTGAAAAACTGAACACAGATCAATCGAGAAAACAGGAAAAAGTTGTGTGGAACTATGAAAAAATAAGCAAAATATACAAACCGAGTAGTCCACGCGCAACATAGGCAACATCAAGGACAATACGAGCTCAGGAGCGCCGTGGTCCCGTGGTTACCGTGAGCAGCTACGGAATGAGAGGTCCTTGGTTCAAGTCTTCCCTCGAGTGAAAAGTTTAATTTTTTCCTTTCACACAATTATCAAAGTTCAGGCACTCACACATAATCAACTTCGATCTCCAAAATTCCAGGGCATGTTCAGAAGTGCTTGGACATATGCAGGATTTGACGGTCTACACACGGAAAAATTTGAAATCGTTAAAAACATATGTTTTGACACAGCAGAGGGAGAACTGTGCTACTGTGAAACTGTTGCATTCATTTGTTGCAGTTTATGTGACAAACTCTTATGTTTTCATCACTTTTTTGGGAGTGATTATCACATCCACAAGAAAACCTAAATCGGGCAAGGTAGAAGAACTTTTTACCCATTCGCCAAGTGTACAAGTTAGGTGGGTCGACAACATATTCCTGTCATGTGACGCACATGCCGTCACCAGTGTCGTATGGAATATATCAGACGTGTTTTTCCAGTGGAGGAATCGGTTGACCTATGACCTTGCGATCAAATGTTTTCGGTTCCCATTGGAGAGGCACGTCCTTTCGTCTACTAATGGCACGGTTTTGCGGTGCAGTCGCAAATCACAGACACTAAACTTATTAAAGTGAACAGAGACGTCAATGAACGAACGGAACGGACGGATCATAAGTTTGCTGAAATACAGAAAGTAAACTTTTCGCTCGAGGGTGAATTTGAACCGAGGATCCCTCGTTCCGCAGCCTCTCACGCTAGCCACGGTACCACGGCGCTCCTAGGCTCGCATTATCCTTGATGTTGTATATGTTGCGCATGGACTACTCGGTTTGTATATTTTGCTTTTTTTTTCGTAGTTCCACAAAACTTCTTCCTGTTTTCTCGATTGATCTGTGTTTAGTTTTTCAAGGCCTATCCACTTATAACTAAATCTGAGGAGGGTGCGATGGGGAGGTTTCCTTGTCAGTAAGACGCCAAGAAACTTTCTAGGTAATGTCAATGCTATTTTCTGTAGTTGTTGTTTGGATGTTATGACCAACTTCTCGACCTGTGCGTTTGATAGTGTCAGGGACGGCACAGTGGTCAGGTGCTGAATTCCATTTTGGTGGAAGAACGCTTCAGAAACCTCAGATACGAACGGATGACTCTTGCCTGAGACCAGGGTATGTGGCGCACCTTCGACAGTGAAAATGGCAGCCAAGGGCTGAATTACAGCATGTGACGTCATGGAGGACGACCGAGCAACATGTGGGAAATTAAACAAGGCGTCTATCACCAACAACCATATAACCCCTAACAAGGGGCTGGCATAATCTACGTGCTTCCGATCTTGTGACCCAGTGACATGGTGCATTGTTATCCATAACAATTCCATGGTTTTTTCGGAACATGAAGTCCATAAATCGCTGCAGATGCTCTCAAAGTAGCCGAACGTAACTATTTCCAGTCAGTGATCGATTCACAGGTACAGGTACAGTGAAGCGACTCTAACAGCCTCTCCTGTACAAATGTCAACCTCACCTACCCGAGTTGCAGCTAAGGATTGCTGCACGGTACACCCTGTTATTGCTAACGAGGCTCTGACGACCGAGTGTTTCCCGGGATAAGGAAACGCCCCCTATCAAGTGCCAACGGTCTCAAAGAGAGCGGATGAGCGGATAGAGGCAGGGCACTCTCTTGTCCTTGGAGTGAGAAATTGCTCCTAAAGGCGGAAGAACTTCACAGTCAACGGCATAGGATGGAGAAGGCAACGGGAAACCACTCCATTAAAGATCACTCAAGATATCCCAAGAATCAGTAGCGCACCATGCCAGAATCTTCTGTTAAACATAAATCCGGAGTAATAGTCCCCCAATCGGATCTCCGGGTGGGGACAATGGAAGGTCAGGCAAAGTTGAAGAATACACTAAAAATAGCAACATGGAATGTAAGAACACTCCTCCAATGCGGGAAATTAGAGAACCTCAAACTAGAGATGGACAGAATGGGAACAGACATAATAGGAATATCTGAGATGCGATGGCCTGAACCAGGAGACTTCAGATCAGGAAATTATCGTATCATTCATACAGGTACTAACCAAGGAACAACTGGAATCGGTGGAGTTGGAATAATTCTAAAAGGAAAACTCGGGAATCTAGTCACAGGATATGTGCAATTTAACTCTAGGATAATACTAGTCAAAATTGGAACCAAACCAAAGAACACGGTAATAGTACAAGTCTATATGCCGACATCGGCAGAAGAAGACGATGTAATAGAAACAGTGTATGAAGACATCAACAAAGTTATAAATTATGTTAAAGGTGAAGAGAACTTAATTATAATGGGAGATTGGAATGCTAGTGTTGGAGAAGAGAAAGTTGACGGAATTGTAGGGAAATATGGTCTAGGAGATAGAAACGAAAGAGGAAGCCGGCTAATTGAATTTTGTGCCAAAAACAAGTTGGTCATAGCGAACTCCCTTTTCAACCACCATAAAAGAAGAAGGTACACGTGGAAAGCCCCAGGAGATACTAGAAGACACCAAATCGACTATATATTAGTAAAATCGCGTTTTAAAAACCAAATCAAGGATTGCAGAAGCTACCCGTCTGCGGATATTAATAGTGATCACAACCTTGTAATGATGAAATGCTTACTCAAACTCAAGCGATTAGAGAGAAAAACGAACAAAGTATGGAACAGAGATAACCTAAAGTCTGAAGAACTAGTGATCCCTTATGCACGGAAAACTGATGAGATGGCATCAAACATTATTCCCGGGAGTACTAACGAGGAGTGGAAACAAATCAAAGAAGGCATACATAAAGCAGCAGAAGAATTTATTGGGAAAGCCAAACCTGTAAACAGGAAAGAGTGGATAACACCTGAAATAATTTGTCTAATGGAAGAAAGAAGACTATACAAAAATGCCTCTGACGAGCAAAGCGAAAACAAATATAGAAAGCTTAGAAACCAAATAAACAGAGAATCTAGGAAAGCAAAAGAAAATTACCTCAACAGCATTTGTAAAGAGGTGGAGGAAAACATGGTTAAAGGAAAAACTGACTTGGCCTACAGAACAATAAAACAAAACTTTGCTAAACGGAAAGTAAAATCTTCAGGAACTATAAAGAACAAAGAGGGCAAGGTACTATTTGGATATGACACGCTGAAGAGATGGCAAGAATACATTGAAGAGCTATATCAAGGAGACCCTCTAACAGATAATATGATAGAATTAAGCGAAGAAGTAGAGAAAGAAGAACTAGGGGACACAATTCTGAAAGATGAATTTGAAAAAGCACTAAAAGAACTACCAGATAAGAAAGCGGCAGGTGTTGATGATATACCTTCTGAACTAATTAAGAAATCAGGAGACAAAATGAAAGCTACATTACTGCAACTCATACAGAAAATATACAAAACAGGTGAAGTTCCTGAAGACTATCAGAAATGCATCATATTCCCCATACCTAAGAAAGCATCTACTATGGACTGTGAAAACCATCGAACACTCAGTCTTCTTTCACACGCATCAAAAATTCTAATAAGAATAATTTTGAAAAGAGTTGAAAACCAATTGAATAGCACTCTAAGTGAAGACCAATTCGGTTTTAGAAGCGGTGTAGGGACGAGGGAAGCAATCTTATCTTTAAGACTAATAATTGAGAAACAAATTTCCAAAAACAAACAAGTATTTATAGCCTTCGTAGACCTCGAAAAGGCATTTGACAATGTTGTATGGCCAGAAATGTTTAGAATTCTGAAGAAGGCTGGTCTGAAATACAATGATAGAAGGATAATCTTTAAAATATACCAAAATGAAACAGCCTTAGTTAAGAAGGAAAACAAAGAAGAAACAGCAAGAATAAGGAAAGGAGTGAGACAGGGATGCCCACTATCTCCAGTAATTTTCAACGCATATATCCAAGAAGCAATAGACAAAATAAGAGAGAATATTGAAGTAGGAATAAAACTTAACGGAATGAAAATAGATATGTTGCGATATGCAGATGATATCGCCATAATTACAGAAAGGAAAGAAGATTTAGAAGCCGCACTCAATGAAATGGAAAACACCTTAAAAGAACAGTATGGAATGAAAATAAATAAGAAAAAGACTAAAGTGATGGTGAGTGGCGCCCTGAACTACAATGAACCCATACGAATAACAATAAAGGGAGAGAAACTAGGGCAGGTTACAGAATTTAACTACTTAGGTAGCAAAATAACAGCAGATGGAAGGAGCAAAAGTGACATTAAAAACAGAATACAACTTGCCAAAATAGCATTCAATGGAAAAAGAAACTTACTGACGAGTAGAAATGTTAGTTTAGACGTAAGAAAGAGAGTCATGAAAACCTATGTGTGGAGTACAGCCCTTTACGGATGTGAAACTTGGACTAGTGGAAAAGAAGAAAAGAGAAGATTAGAGGCATTCGAAATGTGGTGCTACCGGAGAATGGAAAAAATCAGCTGGCGAGACAAGGCTACAAACGAAGATGTCCTCAGAAGAGTGAAAGAAAACAGATCTCTTTGGCGAAATATACAGAAAAGAAGAATAACCTTCATAGGTCACATTTTACGGCATAACAATTTCATTAAGAGAATATTAGAAGGAATCATTGAAGGAAGAACTCGCCGAGGACGACCTAGATTAAGCTACATTCAACAAGTAATAAATGACACCGGGTGCCAGACCTATGCAGATATGAAGAAGAAAGTTGACAAAAGAACGGAATGGCGTGCTGCTGCCAACCAACCTGTGGGTTGATAACCGAAGAAGAGAGAAGAGATCGATTCACTTGGGCCGAAGGACCCAGTCCATTCCATATAAGCACAGCCCACACCATTATGGAGCCACCACCAGCTTGCTCAGTGCCTCGTTGGCAACTTGGGTCCCTGGCTTCGTGGGGTCTGCACCCTACTCGAACCTTACCATCAGCTCTTACTAACTGAAATCGGAATCATCTGACCAGGCCACGGTTTTCCACTCGTCAAAGATCCATCCGATATGGTCACGAGCCCATGAGAGTCGCTGCTGGCTATGTCATGTTGTTAGCAAAGGCACGCGCGTCAATCGTCTGCTGCCATAGCCCATTAACGCCAGATTTCGCTGCACTGTCCTAATTGATACGTTCGTCGTACGTATTATATTGATTTCTGTGTTTATTTCACGCAGTGTTGCCTGCCTCTTAACACTGACAAACTCTTCTCAAATGCCGCTGCTTTCTGTCGTTAATTGAAGGCCGTCGCTCACTGCGTTATCCACGGTGAGAGGTAATGGCTGAAATTTGGTATTCGCGGTACACCCTTGACGCTGTAGACGTCACAATATTGAATTCCGTAACGATTTCCGAAATGGAATGTCCCATGCGTTCACCTCCAACTACCATTCCGCGTTCAAAGTCTGTTATTCCCGTCCTCGGCCGTAATCACGTTGGACACGTTTTCACATGACTCATGTAAGTACAAAAGACACCTCATTCACTGCCCTTTTATACCTTGTGTACGCGATACTACCGCCATTTGTATATATGCATACTGTTATCCAATGAATTTCGTCACCTCAGAGTATTTCAGCTTTATATATATCACATTTTATACTTTACTGGAGCATAAGGCGTAAACAAAGTTCACAATACAGATTTTTCATTTGCGCTGTTTAAGTCCTATCTGGGTTTATATGAACTGGATAATGGGGAAAGAAATGGAAATGATGGGTGTGAATTCGTGACTTCCACTCTCACAGGATATTGTGATAATGTAATGCCGGAAGTTGTGAATTTGTGATGGACTGGGATTCGAACCAGGATTTACTATTAACTGCTTCGGTCATCCAGACACAGTTTCTGACCGACTCAGATTTCCAAGTTATCACATGCTGTAATGCAGCATCACTCGTCCATTAACCCCCTGCTCCAGATATACCGACCGTTGTAACGAAGCCATGAGACACTGAGAAGCTGTATAAGGACTCCTGCTACGGGGTAAATAAATGTTTCAAGCTGTGATTGCTGGAGGGAAATCTACTCACTCACATCATCTGTGTGGCCCATCGTGCAGACCCTTTAAGCTACTCTCTTGTAAGTATGGTTGTAACAGAATGCACGACAACCTCAAAGGGTTGCACAGTGGTAATCAGTGAAAGGAGTTCTGGTAGAACAACACAGGTCGCAAAAACAGGAGTACATTAGCTGTTCTAGTTAGTAGCTGGTGACAGTAACATCCAACCAACTAGTCGACCGTCACTAGCTAATGTAGGGTCACTGGTCTGTAGGGAGAGGGAGAGGGAGAGTTCTGTTACCGGTAGGTGCCAGAGGAGGATGTTTCTTCTCCAGCTCGGTGTAGGCAGTCACAGTCTGCAAAGATTGTGATACAGGAACCGTAAGAGACAACGATCTGTTTCCTTAATTGATAGATGTTATGTTCTATAGCTAGGGTAGCACATTTTCGGTACTGGGCAAAGTCATTGTCTCTGCAGTTGACGAATAGTGGTTCTTCACATGATGAGTTTACATGAAACAGCAGACCAAAGTCTCAACAAATTGGGTTTTTCATACAGTGGAAATGCATACACCTGAAGTTTTGGCATTTAAAGCACCGCATCAAGAGTGCGAAATTGTGCTTTGTATCACAGCGGTGAGCCATGATTTTGACTTTTTCAGGGGGCAAATCCTCCTGAAAAGTCAAGATGAATGCTCCACTATCACCTTTGTTGTCTGGCAGGCCTCTACATACACGACATATAAAGTGGTCCATAACTTTACCAAATTAAAGTGTAATTCTTCATCCATCTGCAGTGTTAAGCCCTGGTGAAAACTGAACCATGTGCAGGCTCATATTGTATATCACAGTAAAAGTTAAATCACTAATATTCAACATTGGGCAGGATACACTGTTTAATGAATACAGAACCACTTCCTAATTTTCTGAGGAAAGCTTTTTGATGCCATATACTCTCACCAACGGCCCTCCCTGCAGTCAGCACCCATCGAGAGTTGTACACCACTGGCTTGATGGGCACAGCCCTGAGTCCAAGTGGGACATTACGAGCAGTAGGTGTTATATATAACTTAGCGAACGAACGGAGGCTTGGATGAGCAGTATGTGATTGGCAAGTTTTGGTATAGTGGCCAGGTGAGGCAGGTAAAGAGGGACTATCCAGGGGTCTGAGCAGCCACAGTGAGCTAGAGCTTGGGAATGCGTACTCACTTTGCTCTAATATAGACTTTTGAAACTCAACGTTGCTTTTCGTGGCTTATTTATTCAGATAATCTTGGTGAACTCTTAAGATGTGGGAGAATTTGTTCAGGTAGTTGCACTGGTGCAGTTTACAATGCCATGGGCATTAAACATTGCCTGTGTATGCTCTGCTTGGTCTGATAACACTGTTATTTCAAAACACATATTTGTTCTACTGTGTGTAATCCCCAAAGGGTCGCCCTTCCTTTGCCTCTCTTGGAGTTCTCATTTATGTCAGGTGCGCTATCCTTCTGACTTCGTTTAATCTTGAGGTTTTGGTTTGTCGTCTTTTCCTTTCTGGTCTTTCTTAGGGGTTTGAACTCCATCTCTAAATTTGAAATCTGTAGTGTGAGGCAGATGAGGAAGAACTCCCTCCCTAACATCCTTGGTGTGGGTTTCTCTCTTCTCCTCCCCCTTCCCCTCCCCTCCCTCTACCTTTACCCCTGTCTTCTCTCGCCCTGTCACCTCCTTGCTAGGTCACCCTCTTGGTAACCAGTCTGTGTGGTGGAGCTGTTCTGTACCATCTGACTGACTATCTGATTGCACTGCTGATACTTGCACTGTGAATGCCTCTTGAAAGCCTTGGACTGGTTGCTTACCTTTTTGGGGCATCAGAACTCCCAGTAATGACTGTCACTGCAGGCAGCTGTTGCTGTGGCTGGGTGGCACCCACGAGGTGAGCCCCTGATTGGAGTGGGTGGTACCAGGGCAGAAGTTCGACACATGAAAGATGTTAAACTCTGGCCGCTCTTCCGCGGTCACGTCTCTTCCTAGGAATACTTCAGTTCCTGTTTCTGCCTTCCCGCTCTTTCCCCCTTGGTTACCCACTGGGTGGAGAGCCAGGCTCACTGGTTTGTGGCGCAACCCTTTCTGTTGTTCCTGATCTGTACCAGGACTGATGGGGAGACTTTTTTCGAACACATTGAGAACAAGCTCGGTGAAGTTGAGTCCTTAAGCAAGACGAAATCTGGCTGCCTCCTTATAAAGACAACCTCTGCCAGCCTGTTGGCCTCATTTCATGCCCCCAAATGCTTAGGAGACATGCCAGTGAATATCACCCCTTACAAGTATCTCAATATGTCACAGGGTGTAATTTTTCATAGGGACCGTCTCCTTCAGTCTGATAATTAACATAGGGCCAATTTGAAACAATGTTGTGTTTATTTGATCCAGCATGCCCAGAGAAGCCGTGAGGACATTAATGTAGACGCTGGCGCTTTCATCCTATCCTTTGAGGGGGATACCCTACTGAATAAGGTCAAGGTAATGGTATACAGATGGGACGTCAAACCATTAATTCCCCCTACCAACATTGCTGTCGAACGGTCCACCTCCATCCAGAGCTCCACCTTGCCAATGAACTCCTTCGTATTGAGGAGACGCATCGCTTTCTTGGCATGCTGTTTGATGCTCAGCTCACTTGGACACCTCATCTTCGCGAGCTTAAACAACAGTGCTGGCGGCACCTCAACATCTTTCGCTGCCTCAGCCACACCGTGTGGGAGGCTGCACGAACAACCCTCCTACAGCTCTATAAGGCCTTAGTGCAATCCTGTCTCCATTACGGGAGCGTGGTGTACGACTCAGCAGCACCTTCAACGTTTCAGATCCTCCACCCGATTCTCCATTGTGGCGTCAGACTGGCGACAGGTACCTTCCGCACTAGTCTGCTGACTAGCCTTCTTGAAGAAGCTGGAATCCCTCCCCTACGATTCCGCCGACAACAGTTGCTTGCGTCATACATCGTCCGCGTCCATGCCTCGCCCGACCACCCAAACCGCAGGCTCCTTTTTCCATCTTCTGCACTCCCTTCCCCACGACGGCGGTCTAGGTCGGGTCTCCCGATCGCGGTCCGCGTTCATTCCCTTCTCTCGTCACTCGAGTCCTTTCCCCTTCCTCCATCCTTCCGGCCCTCTTCTTTTACCCCTCCTTGGTCCCTCCCTCGCTTGCAGCTTTACTTGGATTTGTCATGCGACTCCAAGTCCTCCGTTCCCCTGCCAGTCTTCGTCAACAATTCCTGGCTCTTCTTGCCTCTTTTCGCGATGCAGATGTAGTCTACACCGATGGTTCTGTGGTCGATGGACGCACTGGGTTTGCTTTCATCCACAGCGACTACATTGAGCAGCATTCCCTGCCTTGTGGGAGCAGTGTTTTCACTGCGGAGCTGGTTGCTCTTTATCGTGCACTCGCTCACCTTTCCTCCTGCCCTGGGGAGTCATTTGTCATATGCAGTGACTCTCTGAGTGGATTGCAAGTACTCTACCAGTGTTTTTCTCTGCACCCTTTGGTGCGAGGTATTCAAGATGCTGTTTTTGCTCTCGCCGAGTGTGGTCGTTCAGAGACGTTTGTGTGGACCCCAGGCCACATCTGCATTCCAGGAAACGAACGTGTCGATCGGTTGGCCAAACAGGCCACCACTTCGCCACCCCTGGAGCTTGGTCTCGTGGAAAGGGACCTCTGGTCAGCACTACATCGCAAGGTCCGCGATGTCTGGAGCTCTGAATGGTCTGTATTGAACACGCCAAATAAGCTCCACATGGTAAAGTCGTCCACGGCCGTATGGAACTCATCCTTGAGGACCACGCGTAGGGGCTCAGTTGTTCTCTGCCGTCTCCGAATTGGACGTACGCGGTTGATCCACAGCTATCTCCTTCGCTGTGAGAACCCACCCAAGTGTCGCTGTGATGCAGGGCTGACAGTGGTCCATCTGCTGACTAGCCTTCTTGAAGAAGTTGGAATGCCCCCTTGCGGCAGTCTTTTAATTTACCAGCTGCACTTACATTAATCCTAGGTGACGATGCCTCTATAGCTGACTCAGTTTTACGTTTTATCAGTGCAGTTGGGTTTTATCAATCACTCTAGTGTGGGCGCTCTCGCATGATTTCTCAGGCTACACCCACTCCAGCGACTTTTAATTGTGACGTGGATACCAAAATAGTGTCTTTTATGGTAACAAGCTGTGTTGGTACCTCTATCAACGCTTTCCAGCTGGAGGTTCTTCGTTTGTAGTTGAGTGGTTGACCTTTTACCTGATCCATCAACCACTGTAGTCTGTTTTACTCTAGTCAACTATTTGCTCTGCTCCTTTTAAGTGTCCTCTATTTTGTGTTATTGCGGTGTTCATTTTAGCTCTGTACCCTTTGGTGTTCCCTCCCTCTGGGTGCAGAGGTTACGCTTTTACTGTATAGGCCTTTTACAAGTATGCCTGTTTGGAACAGGGGACTGATGACCTCGATGTTTAGCCTGCATCAAACCCTGTAACCAACCAACCAACATTGCTCCTGTTGCCTCTAGTTCGGCCACATGTCCTCGCGATGTGATGCCACTCCCATCTGTGGTGACTGTGGGGAGCCCTTGCACCCCCCTGCTTACTGTGTAAACTGCTTTGGTGTCCAGTGCATACAAAGGGGAAAAATCCAGGAAATAAAGATCCTTGAGTGTCTCAGCTACTTTGAGGTCCAGAAGAAGATTGACAAACTTCATCCTGTGAATCTCTGATTTATCTTTGCCTCAGTTATGTCTTCCTCTCCTCTCCCCTCCTCCTGACCCCCATCCTGCCCCCTTCTCTTCCCTCCCCCTCTCCAGCAGCTCCCACCCCTTGCCCTCTAGGAACTCTTCCTTCTCTTCTTCCCCCTCCTCCTCCTCCTCAACCAAAGAAGAAGTCCTCTTCTCTGGCTCCCTCTAGAGACGAGGCTCCCTGTCAGAACACTCCTTTCCAGCGTTCTCAAAATACGAAGCCTCCAACCTCAGTTCGGATGAGGGACCCACACTCCAAAGGCCCAAAATCTGCATGCTCTTTTTCCAATCTGGACATTGCTGCCGGCCGTTCCCTTACTGATAACACCTCCTACCTCCCTCTGAAGGAGAAGAAGAAGAAGCAGCGCAAGTCCAAGGATGAGGCTTCCCTGGTATCCCTGGCGGCTTTTTCCCCTCACTCCGAATCAGACCCAGTTTTTATGGATGTCACCCTATCCTCGTTGGTAATGACCAGTGATGCAAGGACATGACCTCCCCTAGGATTCTTTGTTTCTAGCCTGGACTCTTGCCACACGATAATCCAGTGGAATTGTAATGGATATTACCGTCAGTCATCGGAAATACAACAGATTGTTTCCTCTTACTCTGCATTCTGTCTTGCACTTCCAAAAACGCATTTCCGTGAAGACCACTCTCCAATATTTCGTGGTTATCGGGCATTTTGTCGGAATGTTCCCGTCCTGAGACAGCATCTGGAGGCGTGAGTGACTGGATCCCCCTTCATAGCACCCTGGAAGCAGTAGTGGTACAGGTGCGAACGACCCCAGCATTCACTATTTACAATGTCTACCCCCCTCCCAGCAGGCCACTTCCATATATTGAACTGCCTCCCTTAATACAGGGACTTTCAAGGCACACCACCCCCTGTGGGGGAGTGCCACTACGACAGACAGGGGTCTTTTAATTAACCAACTTATTACAGACCTTGATTTGTATCTCCTCAGTGACAGTTCTCCAACCCACTTCAGTGCCACTCGTGGCAACTTTTCTACTGTTGATCTCACGATTTCCTCCCTTGCACCGAGCGAGGTGGCCCAGTGTTTAGCACACTGGACTCGCATTCGAGAGGATGCTGGTTCAATCCCACGTCCAGCCATCCTGATTTAGGTTTTCCGTAATTTCCCTAAATCGCTTTAGGCAAATGCAGGGATGGTTCCTTTAAAAGGGCACGGCCGACTTCCTGCCCCATCCTTCCCTTATCCGATGAGTTTGATGACCTCGCAGTTTGGTCTCCTCCCCAAATAAAATCATCCCAACCCATCCCCCTCCCATGCAAGTGTGGATTAATTACTTTGGTCACTGCATGATGATCTTTGTGACAGTGACCAATTTCCAGTGATTTTTATCGTTCCCCTGCCACCGCCAGGCAGACAGGCCATCAAGCTGGGCAATTACAGAGAGCCAATTAGCCTTTATATACATTCGCTGTGCACTTCAACAACTCTCTCTCTCTCTCTCTCTCTCTCTCTCTCTCTCTCACACACACACACACACACACACACACACACACACACACACACACACACACACACACACACACACAGATTGCATTGATGCAGTTACGCAAGACATCTGTGACACTATTCTTCTGCTGCTGGGATTGCTATGCCTGTATGATCGCTAGCGGCGTCGACCGGTACTGTGGCGGGCCAAGGACGTAGCAGTCGTTATCCAGTACTGCTGATGTGCGCTGCAACGATTTAAACAACACCCTTCACAGACCAGCCTTATCGTTTTTAAGTGTCTCCATGCTATGGCTCGCTACCTTATTAAGCAGAGTAAAAAGGAATACTGGGACATACACTTCTTCATCTCAGGTTTAGTCCAAGGCCTGTAGCCTTCTGGACGACCAGTGACAATCAATTGTCAGGGGTGGTGTCCTACAGGGTGCTCTGTGTACTGATCACTTGTTCCTTGCAAAACACCTCACAGCACACACTACATCAGCAATGACGCCCTCTTCTTATCCTGCTACCTTCCTTTGGCAGAAAATATGAGTTGAAGAAACCCCCTTCTGTTTCAGCCCCCAAAAATCAGAAGCCTATAATGAATGGGAATTCTTGCAGGCTCTTACCTCTTTACATGACATGACCTCAGGCCAGGATTCTACCAGATGATCCAACACTTGGGCGTTAGCCAGAGGCAACATCTACTACATCTACTCAGGGCCTTCAACCAGATATGGCTCACAGGTATCTTCCCCTCTCACTGGCGAGAAAGAGTAGTTATTGCCGTACTTAAGGCTGGGAAGAATCACCGAGTGGGGTGGCGCAGTGGTTAGCACACTGGACTCGCATTCGTGAGGACGACGGTTCAATCCCGTGTCCAGCCATCTTGATTTAGGTTTTCTGTGATTTCCCTAAATCGTTTCAGGCAAATGCCGGGATGGTTCCTTTGAAAGGGTACGGCCGATTTCCTTCCCCATCCTTCCCTCATCTGAGCTTGTGCTCCATCTCAAATGACCTCGTTGTCGACAGGACGTTAAACAATAATTTCCTCCTCCTGGGAAGAATCCAACGTCTCTTGAAAGCTAGCAACTGATTAGCCTGACCAATGAACTTCGTAAACTACTCGAGAGGATGACTAGTTTCCAATTATGTTGGGTACTCGAATCTCGATGCCTTTTGTCCATGTATCAGTGTGGCTTCTGGGAAGGACGATCTACAACCGACCATTTACTCGGATTCTAAACACCTATCAGACAGGCTTCTTCTCAATGCTGACACCTTGTCGCGGTCTTCTTTGACCTACATAAGGCATACAACATGGCTTGATGCCGTCACATTTTAGTTACCCTCCATGACTGAGGCTTTCGCAGCCCCCTTCCGACTTTAATCCGCGAGTTCTTACCCCACCGGCTCTCTTTGGTTAGAGTTAGCATTCTTTCAGCTCCCCTCAGATCCACGAGAACGGTATCCCATAGGGTTCTGTGTTGTGTGTCACACTCTTCCTTGTCGCCATCAATGGGCTTGTAGCCTCTGGTTACCCCGATGTTGTATTTCGATGATTTATGAGTGTGGTACAGTTCCCACTTGGTAGCATCTGCTGACGACTGCAACAAGCCGCCATCCAACGGCCCTGTGTGTGGGCCCTTTCCCATGGCTTCCGGTTTTCCCCCTCCAAAACGCAGATTATGCATTTTTTCTGTCGACCCACAGTACACCACGATCCAGAAATCTATTTAGGTAACCAGTGCGTAGCTGTTGCAGCACAGACTCGTTTCTTGGGCCTTCTTTTTTGATAAAAAGCTCATGTGGGTGCCCCAAATTCGCCACCTGAAGACTACCTACACGCGGAAGCTGAATGCACTACACCTCCTCGTGCACACTTCTTGGGACACAGACTGTGTTACTCTTCTACTAAGGTCTCTCTCGCGTCTATGATATCCAGTATCTTGTACATTGCATCCTTGAAGAGTTCCAGGATGCTAACATCTTCTACGCTGATGGATCTAGAAACGATAGATAAGGTGGGATACTCTTTTACGTCTCCTGGCACCATTTACTGCCAGGATCATGTAGTGTGTTCACAGCAGAGCTGCTAGCCATTAACAGGGCCCCCCATTTTGTCACCCAGGCCTCCCTCCACGGTGTTTTAGTATGTACTGACTCAATGAGAAGCCTGCAGGCTAAAGAAACTCTTGTCATCCGTTGGACTCTGCTATCCATGACCTTATCTCCACCCTTGGCTGTGCTGCCTGCTCAGTTGTCTTTCTCTGGGTCCTGAGTCATGTGGGCATCCCAATGAATGAACCGGCTGACCTTTTGGCTAGAGAGGCAGATATTTGCCCCATTCCCGTTGATGATTCGAGGTGTAGATATGTATGTCCACAGCAGATACCTTTTCCCAAAAGTGGTATGACATCTGTTGCACAACTGCGCTCGGTAATAAACTCCACACAATCGGGGGGAATACTTTGGTTTGGCGCTCTTCCTTCTGCGCCTCTCAGTAGTAGTCTACTGTTTTGTACAGTCTACATATTGGCCATACTAGACTCACTCGTGGTTTTCTCTTGCATAGCGAGCCACCCTCACAGTGTGGCTGTGGAGCCAGACAGGTGGTTTCCCAAATGTGGATGGAACGTCCCCCTCTTTTGGCCTTTTGTACAAAGTATAGCCTTCTAGATTCCATGTCTTTAATATTAGCAGATGATTCACGGACTGTTAAACTGGTTCTCAGTTTCCTAACTGAAAGTGGTTTTTATTTTTAGTTGTAAGGCTTTACTTCACTTCTGAGCAGAGCCAGGTGGCTGTGGTTGGGGCCTGTCTTCATGTTTTTTGGGTCTGGCACCCATGACCACTTCTCCTTGCAAAGACCGCTATTTTATGCCTTTGCTATTTCGGTTTTTAGATTTGTGCTACCCTTTTGTTCCTTCTACTGTGTGTGTTTTTAGCTTCCGCATTTTATAGTTTGACCCCTCTGACTGGATCCGCCCACTTTTAGGTCCACCTGTATCTTACAGGTGTCCACCTGTATCTTACGCATGTAACTTTAAAATCGCGGGACTGGTGATCTCGCCGTTTAGTCCCATAACACCCCTCAATAAATCAACCACTGTGTACAATATTAGCCTCTGTAAGACCATCGTTCAACAAAGGATGCTAGACAATATTTTGAGTTGGAATCCACCACCGGAAATTTACCGTTTCCGTGCTACAGCCGTTTGAAAACATGTTTCCTAGGTAGGTATGCAACAGGGTAGTCTTGGTGGCGGTTGCTTACGTCGGCAGCACCAGGATGGGTGAGGTGCTATCAAAGAAGCTCTGAGTTGTACAAGAAGTGCTGTGTGTGATGCAGAAGCTGTGCTGTCTCATCGATAGCACGTAGGAGCGTTGGCACAGATCAGTGTTGTGTCAAGCAAGCGGTATCCTGGGTCTAGTGGAGCAACTGTTGACTCCATAACTAGGAAAACTGAAGAAACGTACGTTCCAGTGAGGAAGGAGCCATGGTAGATGCAAAAGTGAGATCCATGACAAAAACATGGAAGGATCATAAGGTACCAGCCATGCACCGCATTCCTCTTCCTTAGCAGAAAATGGCAGAGCCATCTCACTGTGTAGACTGACTGTGGTGAATACGACATCTAAAGGTACAGAACTCTTCTTCCCCATGGAAGAAACAGCAAAACCGTCTGGCAGATGCGGATTTGAAGGGAAAACATGTATCAGGCAAGGTCATCATTGAGAAAATGGACTGAGCCAGCGAAGATGGTGTGACAAAGTGACGTTAAGCTTCTGGGAAAACTTCCAATGCAAGAGAATAGTACTCTGCTGTGTAGCCTGTGGTTGGAATACATCAGTGGAACAAAATATGAAGCAACTGAAGTAAGTTGTGTAAAATGAACAAATAGCGTGGGAAAAGCCATAATCGATGTTGCATGAACAAGCTAAGTTGTCAAAACGGAATCTATTCTATAGATCCAGTCTGAGAAAGGATATATCTAGCTAGAAAGTTTTCAGCACAAGGAAGGATATAGTACTGCATGGGCTTGCAGCTTGGTGCTTGTGACACGTGTACCCACAGAGGAGTTGCGAGTGGTATGGGGAATCCAAGTAAGAGCTGCCAGCACATTTTGACTTGTGACACAAGGCTAAGCTGTCACTGTTCCCAAAACTAATAATTAATGCCCTGAACTCGAAAATGTACAACAGTGATCTTTGATATACCATCTCCAACTGGTTTCCTAGTAACATCTGTTGATAATCTCTATGAATAAAAAATGGGATAAATCAATAGGTGAAGGGTCACATAAAAATATCATACCACAGACACAAATGTACTTCATTGGCTACAGTTAACTCTCACAAAATCTATTTCATTCATTGAACACCATCTCCAGCTGGCTACTGCCTCCACAATCTGTTGTGGAGCATCTATCTGTGAGCAAATATATGATGACTAGACTGTATCACTCATTTAGATAACTGGAAAATTAGAATTCTATGTTCATGAACAGAAACTTTCCATACTGAAAAAAGTGAGTTTATGAATAATGAAGGATCACTTACTTCTGACTTGATTAACGCAACTCTTAAAATATCATCTCCAGCCCTGAAGGATTATTTCTTGCCTCTTACACCCATGAGGGCTGCCTATCAACTCCTCAACTTTGTGAGCTCCAAGCAGCTCCATGAAATTGTTTTTGTCATTTAGCCAATCAGTGCGTCAACCCAAGGAACAGAAACGTAGGCACTTCCATTGGCCAGTTCCTGCTCCTGATAAAAGCACTCCTCTAAAACATTCAGTTCCCTGCCAAAACTTTTCAAAATTTTATTTCCAGCAGGTGGTAGAGAACTAATGCCACAATCAGAAGGTCACTAGCTGTCAAGCCAGCATACTGGATTCCAACCGCAACTAACTTAGAAAAATTGCAGAAAGGTTGACCTACAAATAATGCAACACATTATTCCCCCCCCCCCCCCGCCACCCCCCCCGCCCCCCACCTCCACCGGACAATCTTGGTTGAAAAAATTGTGGAATTTGTTGTGGGGTATCGTGGGAATGTGGGAATATTCCCACTTCGGCCCCAATAGTTTAATGAAGTTCTGATAGGTGATGGCACTATACATAGCTTTCTAAATGGCATATGTAACGGAGGTGTCAGAGTTTTGTTTGGTGGAAAAACAGATCATTGCAGATATTCATAGGTGCTTGCAGAATGTCTACAGGGACTTAGCCATGGCTAAACACACTGTTAGTCATTGGGTAAGGCATCTGTCGTCATCATAACAAGGTTGCCCAGACCTGTCCAGCCTCCCATGTGCTGGCCAGCCCCACACAGCTGTGACTCTCGCAATGTTGGAACATGCAGACGCTATCATTTGAGATGATCAGTGGATCACAAAAAAACCTCACTGCTCAACTGGACATCTATTGGTACTGTTTACAAACTCATCCAGCAGTTGGGGTACTCGAAGGTGTATGCCCATTGGGTTCCTTGCCACCTAATAGAAGACCATGAAAAGCAATGAAGGACGATCTGTATGGAACTGTTTGCCATTGTGAGGCTGATCTTGACAAATTTTTGTCAAACATCATTACATGTGATGAAATGTGGGTTAATTACTTCAAACTGGAAACAGAATGGCAATTCAAGGAGTAGCGCCACACCACCTCCCCTCAAAAGAAAAATTTCAAAGCCACACCATCAGCCAATAAAATCATGGTGATGGTTTTCTGGGATTTTGAAGGGGGTTATTCTTTTGTGTGTCCTTCCCCATCACCTCTGAAGTGTGTTATGCTAACCTCAGGAAATTGAATAAATGAATTCAGTGTGTGCAAATGAACTTCTCCTTCTCCATGACAATGCAAGGCCTCACACAAGTCTGCACACCAGGAGGAGCTCACAAAACTTCATTCTACTGTTCTTCCTCATCCACCCTCCAGCCCAGATCTCACACCTTTTGACTTTGCTCTGTTTGGCACAATGAATGATGTACTTCATGGGAAGCAGTGCGTAAGTGATGGGGAAGTTACTGACGCAGCGAGATATCAGCTCTTATGTCACCTAGTAGAGTGGCACCATGTGGACATAAAGGCCATCCCAGTGAGATGACGTAAGGCCATTGCGTTGAACAGAGATTGTGTAGCATTACATGATTTTGTACCAAAAAAAATGGGGGATAATATGGCACACTGGAATCCTGAATAAAACCTACCTGCTTTAAGCAAAAAAGTGTTGCAACACTTATTGAATGCCCCTCACATTATCTCCAGCATGAACAAAACCCATTTCCATCAAATATCAGCTAGTGCATCACAATAGTCAAGAGAGCAAGTCCAAGGGTACAGTAAGAAGTGTTCAGAGGTAACTAAAAATCTTTGTGTAACAAACTTATTATGTGGCTATTTCAACTTTCATATTTCATTCCTGGAAAAATCTAAATTCTGTATCTTAATTACTGCTTTGCCCACCCCTGCTAAAGATTAGTGTTAAGACTATGTAATTATGTATCAAGTGCACATTTCCAGTTAGTGAACTGTCATTTGCTTTTTATGATACATAGACTTTGAGATTCCTGTCACCATAGTTACAAAGATTTTTCTTTAAAACATTTCTGGCATTTACATGTTTCATAACAATTTGTTGTAGACAAGGGGTTTACTGTCACAAAAATAAAGTGTAAATAAAGATAAGCATTAATGTTTAAAGTATTATGATGCACACACTTTTAGTTAAATGACTTGTTTCTGTTGCAAAATCGTTGCTCATTAAACATATATTGTACTAGTTATTGATTTTTGAGGAAAGAGGATCACAAAACATTAATGCTTAGATTATATACTTCTAAAAAAATTTACAATATTTGTCAGGTATCCTATGTGAATCAGTATGTCATAGCAGCTTGATATTTTGTGTGTGACACATGAGGGAATTAATTCTAGCAATGCAGTATGCAGATGTGTTGGTAGCTTGTGTTGTTGAAAGTGTTACTCAGAGCTAAAGGTTATATGTTGCTGCTTTTGAATCATTCTTTTGAACATAAATGTACATGCACAGATACTGATGCAAACCTCAAATTGAGTACATACCAGCAATTCAGTTGTTATATAAAAGTTGGTAATAGTGTCAACAAGATCCGTTAGATGTCCATACCCTTCTTCTTGTAAAGCAGCTGCCATTACAATAGGAATCTGGGGAGGAGAACTGTAAGCAAAAACACACTTATCAACCACATCCGCTATAGGCTATATGGGACCGAGGCTGATATATCAACTTGGCTATTTCTTACACTAAATTATTTGATACAGAACTGTCATTATGCTTCTATGAAACAAAATAAATTATCCATTGACATTGTTTTGTGCGGCTGGTAGTAGACGGATATGTACAGAATGTTTTTGACAATCTCCCCAATGAAACTTGGAAGTCTTCCTTAACATGTTTAAATAAGTGTGTTAATGCTGTTGCACTCTAGGTTCAAGAGGGGTTGCACAAACAGTGTCAAGTGAAGGTTAGTAGAGATTCATCCATCTGTGAAAAAAGCTATGCGTGAAGCATACAACAACTATCATCATCACACCTTAGCAAAAGATCTGGCAGAGAGTCCGAGAAAATTCTGGTCATGTGTAAAAATCATTAAGTGGGTCTAAGGCTTCTGTTCAGTCCCATATTGACCAGTCGTGTGGCAGATGGAGACAGCAAAACAAAAGCAAAAATTTTAAATTACATGTTCGAGAAATAAGTCACACAGGAGAATCATCTTTGGCCATCGGACAGACTCCCATATGGACAATATAGTAATAAGCATCCCTGGCATAGAGAATCAGCTGAGAAATTTGAAAGGAAATAAATTATCAGGTCCAGATCGAATACCAGTTTTATTTTACAGAGAGTACTCTACGGCATCAGCCTCTTACCTAGCTTGCATTTATCGTGAATCTCTCACCCCCACACAAAGTCGCAAGTGACTGGAAAAAAGTACAGTTGACTTCAGAATATAAGAAAGGTGAAAGAATGGCCCTTCAAAACTACAGACCTATAGACCTAACTTCTGTTTACTGCAGAATCCTTGAACACTTTCTCAGTTTGAATACAATAAACTTTCTTCAGACTTATAAGCTTACATCCATAAATCCGCATGGTTTTAGAAAGCATTGCTCCAGGGAAACTCAGCTTGCCCTTCTCTCACATGTTATACTGAGCACTATGGATGACAGGCAACATGCAAATTCCAGTTTCTAAGTTTCTGGAAAGCATATGACATGCTGCCCCATTGCAGGCTGCTAATGAAGGTACGTGCATATGGAATAAGTTCACAGATATTTGAGTGGCTCGAAGGCTTCTTAAACAATAGAACCCAGTATGTTGTCCTTTATGGTGAGTCTTCATCAGAGACAAAGGCATCATCAGAAGTGCCCCAGGGAAGTGTGATAGGACCACTGTTGTTCTCTGTATACATAAATAATTTGGCAAACAGGGTGGGCAACAGTCTGCAGTTGTTTGCTGATGGTGTCTTGGTGTACAGTAAAGTGATGAATTTAAGTGCTTGTAGGAAGACAGAAGATGACTTGGGCAAAATTTCCAGTTGGTCTGATGAATGGCAGCTAGACCTAAATGTGGAAAAATGTAAGTTAATGCGGATGAGTAGGGAGAACAACCCTGTAATGTTCAGATAAAATATTACTAGTGTCCACCTTGACACAGTCAAGGCATTTAAATATCTGGGCATAATGTTGCAAAGCGATAGGAGGTGGAATGAGTTTGTGAGAACTGTGGTAGGGAAGGCGAATGGTCAGCTTCGGTTTATTGGGAGAATTTTAGGAAAGAAATGTTCACATGTAAAGAAGACCACATGTAGGACACTAGTGTGACCTGTTCTTGAGTACTCCTTGAGTGTTTGGGATCTGTACCAGGTCAGATTGAAGGAAGACATTGAAGCAATTCAGAGGAGGGCTGCTAGATTTTTTGCTGGAAGGTTTGAACAAAACATAAGTGTTATGTAGGTGCTTCAGGAACTCAAATGGGAATCCCTGGAGAGAAGGAAGTGTTCCTTTCAGGAAACACTATTAAGAAAATTTAGAGAACCGACATTTGAAGCTGACTACCAAACAGTTCTGCTCCCACCAACAGGACCATGAAGATATGAGAAATTAGGGCTCATACAGAGGAATACAGGCACTCGTTTTTCCCATGATCTATTTATGAGTGGAACAGGAAGGCGAAATGACAGGTAGTAGTACAGGGTACCCTCCACCACATACTTTACGGTAGCTTGTGGAGTATCTATGTAGGTGTAGTTGTAGATGCAGAATGCATAAAACTTCAAGGAACATTCAGAAAGTAATAATATCTATTTCCTTATTTCCTTAGTGACAATAAGTTTATGAATTAGGCCAAAGTCTAAGCCATATTTCTTTGACTAATGTTTTATTACCATCTACAAGAGGTATTCTCAGAGCCTGTAAAGATGTAGTTTGTTATTTTCACTCACAAACTTGATTAGCAAGTCACAGCTGCTGTACTGTTTATAGGTAACCACACAATGATCAACTTGTGACATCATCCAACAACTAACTGAAATTGCTGAGTCATGCAGACGTGATGTGGAGCTTGTACAGCAGAAGAGTTGGTGCTGTTTGTTTCATTTCATGCAACGACTCATGACTTGCTTCATTTCAGTCTTTTTTTTCTGTAATAGTTGTTCTTGTGAGGTTTTATTCTTGTGAGGTCTCTCTGCATCCTAGAATAGTAATGATCAGTCATTAATACAAGTGTAGGGGAATCAAATTTGGGAATCCCTGCTCAAAGTGCATAGCATGCTACTGTTGACTTATCCATGTTTACCAGATGGCAGTTGCTGTTCTCTTCTTACAGCTGGGCACTGATACTTTGTTTATTAGTTTGTATGAAAATTTTACTGAAAGTTTAAGAGATTTTGTGTACACCTACCATGGAAAATGGTCAACAAAGGTCCTTTGCAGTATTCAAATATCTTTGCATCTTTGTCACTTTAAACACTGTGGCAACACTGCCTCTTCCTCAAACTCTACTGATGTGGTCTAGGACTCTTTCTATGAATAAGACGCAAAATTTCTCTTTCCTGTAAAAGACTCAGCTAAAGGATTCTTTTTTTTTCTTAATGAAGAAAAACTCCATAAGGTTCACTTTTTCTAAATAGTGTATTGGTGCATGATGATGCTGGGAAACTATAGCAAAATACATGTCATTTATGCCTTACTGCTACAACACATACTTGCAAGATATCTGTGAATGAACACAACACAAATTGTTAATTCATGTGTTTCTGTGTCATGAAATGCACTTGAAGTCATTCACAGTTCCTCAAAGGCATCATACTGCAGGGCATTCATAATTAAAAGTAAACATAGTTGCTAGTATTTGCAAAATTGTTGATGATATAAGGTATAAACATTGCTGAATTAAATAATCGCATGAGAGAAACATGATGCCCTTTTATTATTTTACAAATCACTACCTGTTGTTATGCCATGTTTTCCTTTATTTCAGTTACTGCAGTTTCACTTGCCCTCTTAAAAATTTTACCTTTTATAACTATAGTTGTTTCATTTACCTGTTTAGTTTCACTTGTTGTATCATACCTTCATGTAATTTAGGACCTTCTAAGGACAAAATTATCTTATTCAGTCACCCACTTCAAACATAACATCAAATTTTGCTGTTGGTTGTTCATAATTTTTGGTTCCAGAAAATTTGTAATTTGTCATGCAATTCATTATTTAATTTATCACCCAATTCAATGCAGTGCAAGAGGTCATGCAAGGTAAGAAGTTCACCACCACCACCACCACCACCAATGATGAACCTCATGCAATTGTCAACTAGTGTGGTCAGAACACACCTAAGGGATGGCTTGCTATGCAAAAGTGGAAGCTGCCTGAACAATAGCAAAAGCCCATAGGTACTGAAAGGCAATACTTGTAATATAATCTGCATTCATTTGTTCAGTAAATGGTTGCTGTAAACACCAAAATAATTGTAGTGGCAATCATTTTTGAATTCCATAAGTACATTGCTTGTGTTAGTACATAAATGACAATTGTCACTTTACTGAAATTTAGTTAGGAGTATACTACATCCTATACAGTCAAAAGCCATGGTGAAGCCACAAATAATATCACTTTTTTACCAAAGCAGTTTATTGCTTGTGATATGAAGGAATATATTGCCGTATCAGCTTGTGAGTCATTCCTGAAGTAAAACAGAAATACCATTAATATTGTATTGTTAATTGTATTTGGGATAAATGTTAAACAATCTGTGAAAAATAGCAAACATAATGTAACAACTGTCTGACAACCTAATAAGATATGTCTGCACACTAAGTGTTATAAAAATGTGTGATTTGGCTAATATGAAGGATGTGACAGCAGAGTAAACCCTAGTCCACCCATGGTGACAATGGTCTGGTAACTGGCATATGGCTGCACACTATCATATTAGTGCAGAACATCAGAGTTCCATTTTCTGTGGTGGCATTGCTGAAAGTGTAAGCGTAAGTGGATTGGGGCTAAGAACTACAGTACCGACAACTGTCAGGGATTTTCACCTGCCTCGAGATGACTGGGTGTTTGTGTTGTCCTCATCATTTCATCATTATTCATGCAAGTGGTGAGATTGGACAGAGCAAATGTTGGGAATTTATATGGGCACTGATAACCGCACAGTTGAGTGCCCCACAAACTCATCATCATCATCATCATCATCATCAAGTCATTGACATGCTGGGCATTGTTTGGTTTGCATGCAGTTGATGGACACCCAGAGGTTCTGCATTTCTAAGCACAGTCCCTGCTGTCTCCATATTCTGATACGGAATGAAACACAGATCTGCAGCATGATGCTGTTTCCCCACATAAGTCTACTGACCTCTTGCCTAAAGCAGTCATTCCTTCCATCCAGAAAAAATCAGACTGTTCACCATTGCCCTCACTTGTCTGCTTCGATGTTGTCTTATCTATGATCACCAGCATACTCAGAAACCAGAATAAGTGCTGCTGCAGTGTACCACCTATGGGAAGCAGCAACACTGTCTAGTGGTCGTAGATAGTACTATAAGTGAATGTTGAATGTGACAAAAAACAGACTATCCCAATCATAAATGAAATCTTTCCTAAAGCATTTCATCAATCATTACAGTCTTCAGAATTACTTATTCCCTGTAAGTGTCTAGTCATTATAAACATTGATGAGAATATTGCGTGTTCATAAACAGACTGAGGGTATAAAACACACTGTTTGTATGTACAGTAAAATAATTTGATAAGTGACACACCACAGTCTGGGTTGAAATGTGAAATATTAGAATCAAGTATATGAAAGAAGGTTAGACTGGGTTAGATTAGGTTAGGATGGATTAGGTTGGGTTAGATTAGGTTAGGATGGATTAGGTTGGGTTAGATTAGATTAGATTAATACTTGTTCTGTAGATCATGAGTATGACACTTTATAATGATGCGGAATGTGGCAGGTTTCTTTGCATGCCATAATTTAAGGCTTTTTTAAAAATATTACCTATATTATACAAACTCTATTTTCTTAAAATTCTTATTACTTTATATTATGGGTGTGGCATTCAAATAATATTTTTTATGCTGTAAGTGCAGTATACCAAAGGGATGATTACTGGGTTCCATTTCACTTATGTTATTCATAAATTATAAATAATTTGCAAACGCAGGCTGCCCTCCTTTTTAACCTTGGGGGAGGGGGTACGACTGCCACAGCACCAGTGTCACCTTGTTCTTTCAGTTTTGTTCAACACATATATTCAGTATGCCCTAAGCACTGGGCTACTTGTAATGCTTGCCAGAAGAAAGGTCACATCACCTCTGTGTGTTGTTCACAGAAGTTGCTCAGGATATGGACATGGACATAAACTGTGAGACTCCAATCCTTGTGACTTCTCCCAAGTTGTGTACTGAGTAAAGTGTTTTTTGCCAAGTGCTCCACCTACAGATCGACACAGGTGCTGCGGTGGTATTATTGAATTCTCAAATCTATGATAGTTTAGGCTCTCTGCCATTGACACTGGTCATGCGGAAGCTGTTCAGCTATAACAAACAAAATATTACACTACTGAGGCAATTTTTGGCATCTGCTTCTTAAAAGTCTTACATTTTTTATGGTTGCTGATGCCAGTGTTGACAACTTGTTTGGGATGGATGCATTTCAGGCATTTGGATTTTCTATCATCAATGTAATTCACCTTGTCAGATCAGGAACCATATTTTCAATTGGAAACACTGTGTTAGGGTTTTTTTGACTTGTGTTCCTAAGGTATAGGATGTACTACAATTTTTTCTACTCAAGTTTCTTTGAAATCCATGGCTTGGCCTCGTTTTTGTGATGTTTGTCCTATTCCTGTAACCCTGAAAGATTAAGTGAAAGCAGAATTGGACAGACTCCAATCACGGAGGGTGATGCAATTTGTTATGGCCAGTGAATAGTCATCTCCGCTTGCTGTAGTTCAGAAGCTGTCCGGGAAATTTCACCTCTCAGATGACTCCAGTACTACTGTCAATGGGCAGTTGATCATGGATATGTATCCTCCCCCACGCCAGGAGTGCCCGTTGGCAAAAGTATTTCTTTTTTCTAAATTTTCTAAAATTGATTGTCTGAAGCATATCTGCAGGTTCCTGTGGATGAAGAGAGTTTTCGAGTTCAGGTTTTGATTATCAGTATTGGTGCCTTCCTTTTGGTGTGGCTAGCACTCCTGCTATTTTCCAATGATTTTTAGAGCAATTGACTAGGCCTGTCCCAGGTTGTGTTAATTATCCAGATAATATTGCTATAATGGGCTCCTACATGGCTGATCACTTGGAAAAACTTGTTCTCTGTCTTACAGCCTGCAGACTTATGATGTAACCTCACAAAATCTCACTTCTTCAACTTTAAATTGTTTATTTGGGGTTCAAGGTCTTGTAGAATGGGGTTCACCCTGTGCTAGACCACATCTCCACTTTTAAGTCTATGCCTTGCCCCCTCATCCACAAAGGACCTTCAGACCTTCCTAGATAATATAGCCTACTACCATAAATTCCTGCTAGGAGCAGCCACATTGGGCCACCCGTGGCATACATTGTTATATAAGAAACCTTTTTGTTGGAGCCTGGACTGTGAATGTGATTTTCAAATGTTGAAATCCAGACTACTCGTGGCCCCTTGTTTAGCTATGTTCTCTTCACACTAGCACATAGTTCTGATAACTGACACTTCACAGTAGTGCCTCATTGCAGTCCTAGCACACCAATATACCAATATGCTGATGGCACTGATCGACCTGTTGCTTTTGCCTCTAAATCTGTCACTCTGGCCCAGAGCTTACCATAGTCTATGCTCTCCAGAAATTTCATGTTCCTTTTAAATGGCTGAAAGTTTCACCTTTTTTCTTACCATAAACCTACCACCTACAATACTGGATGCTGTTCTTGTCTTGTTACAATCACAAAATCCAATTCTGACCTACATCCAAAGATGCCTTCCTGTTGATCCTGAGACCAACTTTGATCATGAAGAACTGTTTTGCTTAAATCTTGATATTGAAATGCAGGTCATGGTTGAGGGTTTCTCCATTATGAGCTGGAGCATAGCAGCTGTTGTTGCCAGTGACCTAGTTCTTCAACAGGTTGTTCAGTTTGTTTAACAGGACTGGCCAGATAAACTGCCAGGTCAGGGTTTGAACCCCCTGTACAACAATTTTTTCCATGTGGCATCACCTCTGTTTCTGATGGTGTTTTCCTGTTGTCCACGGGGAACCTCTCTCCCAGAGTAGTCATTCATGCCACATAACAGCTTGAACTTCTACGTATTCTCCACCGAGGCCATTGGAGACTCTTACATACTAAACTGTCAGCTAGGAAACATTTTTGGCCAATGAGTGATGGAAAAATTGTCCATTTTGTCATGGTTGGTGAACAATGTGCCTGACAACAGGCAGCTCCCAGGGCATCTATGTCCCCCTGGCCTGCTCCACACCAGCCATGGAAATGCATTTATGCAGGCTTTGCGCATCCCTACCTGGATTCCTATTGGCTCTTGTTTGTGGATGGATTTTCTGAGTTGCCTTGCTTTGCCCAGTGTGTGTTGACATTGGCTGAGGTCACAATTCATATTTTTGAGGGTTTTTTTCTACTGATGGTTCCCTTGTACCTTAGTTTCCAATAATAGGCCCCAGTTTATTTCTCACACCTTTCAATTGTTTTGTTCCCATCACAGAATTAATCATGTTATGGTTCCACCATTCAACCCTTAATCATTAATCAAATGGTGAGACAAAATGACTAGTGCTTATGCTCAAGTCCCAACTGAAAAACTTTGTTGTGGATTCTGCACCAGATGATACCCTTCTCTGTTTTCTCAGCACTTACGGCTTCACATCAATAGGGGAGTAGAGACTAGCTGACTGGCTTCATGGCCAGCAGCCATGCATGCTCCTCCACCTTCTGAAGTCTGTGCACACCTGCCATGGTCAAGTTCATCCAGCTGCTTCATTTCAGGATCACTGATGTGGGTATGGCAAGGGTTTGGTCAGCAGCTCAAGTGGATACTGTTCACTGTGGTCTGCACTGGGGATGCTGTCTTTGTGACATCCGTACAGCTGATAGGTTGGTGGCATGCACTTTGATAAGTTTGCATGCCAAGTTGCTGTCGGAAGCTATTGGTTTGCGGGTGCATTCCCCATCACCACAGACTGTCATTCTGCTCTCTACCACAAGCCTGTCATTGCATGCTGTGGAGGCACCCTTGTCCCTTTTTCTGTCTCCTCCATGTGCAGCACCCTGGGATTCCAGCTTCTTGGCACAGTGTAGGCCCACCACCCTCAGGCGTGCCCGTGTCTCCGTGTGTTCTTGGCTCTATGCTCTGGTGCCTGTCTGGTGCATAGTCCCAGTGCCACCATCGACATCATCTGCCACCAGTCCAGATCCAATGGATGTGTGTCTCATCGGTCCACCAGTGTCTCCTCCTTCATCTGGGCATGCTCTTCGTATGAGGGAGAGGTACTAGCAGATGTGAGTGTGAGTGTTCAAAGTGTAGTGTCACTGCAAAGTGTGAGCCAGCCATCAGAAGCCACCTGTAGGAATCGTGCATATGGCACAGTCTCTGCCACACCATCTACTGGTAACTCTCACGTATATACCTGTGGTGTAGCAATGACTCATGCTCACTATGTTCTTTCAATTTTTAGCTCTCACATCAGTTGTTCTGTATATCACTTATGTTGCACCTTCTGTATGTTTCACTTGTCTTGTTAAGTGTGGAGTGATTTATTTATTTATCATGTCAAAAGTACAGAAATATTATACATAATTTTACACAAAGGAAGATAAAAAATTGGACACTTCAAGCACATTTGGTGTAGCTCTCATAAGGTCTTGCATGGTGCTGTTAGTCTGCTCAGCACCACACTGGCAAAGAACTGAGTCCATAGAGAAACCCCAAGTCTGCAGATTGGTCTTGCATAGTGTGGAGAGATGAGAGGCTTATTTCCATTATTGTTCAGAGAGTTACGAATAAAGCCATATTTGTGTTACTTGGAGAGGTTTCACGTGTTACTTGGTTACTTCCAAAATGAATAATCTAAACTCTCAAAAATCTCCATTAATAGGAAGTATCCCTGTGGCACACCGGCATTGCCCTACCAAGAATATGTTAATTTGGGTGTGTGTAGATCAATGATATGTTAGCAACACCCAACAACTCTTGTGGAAGCCTTTTGAGAATATTACTTAAAGAACAATATTAAACTATGTGGAGTGCTCATTTTCTCAGCTACTTTTGCAGATTATATCCTCTTTGATTATCAGCTGCATAACAGTGTTGACTTGTATCAACATTTGGACAAGCCTGTTACTGTTCACATCCAGGAGGAGGACGACTAGATGTAGGACAGCACACCTCTTCATCTGAGGAAGTACTGGGAATGTCACACATTCTTCATGAAGAGTTTGCCATAGATTGTGAGGGGGTAAATGCTGGTGGAGAAGCTGGGTACAAAGATCTCGTGCTACCTGCCCATTCCGTCTGCCATTTGCACTCTTTCAAGCCAGGAGTATTTATGTTAAATTTGCACTAACACTGCACCATGTGTGGAGCTTACTTGGAAACGATTACCCCTCTTTGATCTCAGAGTCACAGAACCCATTGGTGTGACACAACACCTGTGTTTGTTCAAAGTTGAATATAGTATTTCATTACAATGCAAAACTGATACTGTAATCACAATACATAAAATCCCCAAAAAATCAACTTTGGCTACTGATTGTCATCAGATTCTATGAAATGAAAGAGGCTGAAAAAGACATAAAGTAGACAGGATGAAATAAAAAATACCAGTTTGGTGCTATCTTCCATTACAGAGCTTCTTGTTATATGTTATAGAGGTACTGACGCCATGATCTGATTGGAGCATTTTTGTGTGTATCTATAGTTGATAGTGTGTTGTATGTGAACAGTTATATATTGCATGAATATATTAATTAAAATTGTTGTCCTGTTTGTAGAAATATTAAAAAGTCAAAGTTCCTTTTAAATTGGTATTTGAAAACAAGACTAAATCTTAAGTGACGAATTTCCAAAAAAATTATCATGACATCAAACTATAAATTAAACAGTAGTGTGTTCATAGCAACTAGCCATTATCAGAAGATATGATCTGCAATCATTGTATGAAAGATGTTACAAAAAGATTAAAACGTCAAAACTACTCTCGTGTGTACTGAATCAATATGTGGATCTGCATGCTGGAACTGGCTTATAGGCCTTATATCATGTTTTCCTTTGTGTTGGTGGATGTTCTTCATATGAAAATAAGTGTGCATGTCATGCATTTGGATGTTGTGAAACATGTAGTAAAAATTATTTAAAATAACTTACAGATGTTGTGCAAAGAACTGAAAGGACTCCCTCTAGATTTATTAGAGGGCAGTTGAAGAACAGTCAAATAAATAAACAGAAATTTTAAAATGACCTGGATTGTTCTTTGTAAAGTAAGTAAATGTTTCAAAACAACTTCTGAGTAGGTTACATTCATAGGTTGCGACCCATGTTGTTCATCAGAGTAAGACACAAGATTTATTTGTAAAAGCTATTAACTACTTATGACCATTCAGTGTGCAATGGAGGGATGTGTGCTGGGAACCACTATGAGTGATAGAGAAAAAAGAAATGGACCAAGAAACAGACAGGAATGGAAAACAGAACTTTGACCATGATAAAAGAGAAATGCAGCTGAGTAGGACATAAAATCAGGTGTTGGAACCCTAGAGATATGACAAAAACAGAGGTGATGATGTCATGGAATATAGGTAGATAATATTATAACATGTTGGAGCAAATGCATAGATGAGGCTGAATACTGTAGCACATGGGAGAATCTCGACAGGAGCTTTGCCCAGTTGTGATTGTCATATGCATAATGATAGTGATTCAACAAAGGTTTGTAAAATAAATTGTATTATTTATCTCTCTGGTGATAATAGTAGGTAATGTTTTCATCATAAAGATATTTCAGCTTCTGTACATGTAATAAATTTGTTTTTCATGAGAATTTCCCATGTGCTTTTGATTCCAAGAATCTGACACTTTTTTTTGCAAATAATGCCATCATTCCAAGTGACCAGAACAAGGGAAAGTTAATGAATTTACTTTATTCTTTTTGTAATATTTTATTGTAACTGAGGATCAAAAAGTTAAGTCAACCTGAACCAATTCCACTGCACATATTATTAAGTGTAGTAATCAGGTTTGTATCATCTACAAAGGAAACAGTTTTGTTACTGTCAGTCACATTTAGAGGTTATTCACTAATACTTATTAGGAAAAGCTATGGTTCAAAAATTAAACATACAGCAAAAATTTAGTTCCATTAAGATGCCAGTTCATGTCTTATTATACAAGGATAAGTCAACAAATTTGTGCATTCTCATCCTGATCATATTTAGGATGGCAATACGACTTAGTGTCTTTTAGTGGCTAGCGAGTGCACTATTTTCTTCACTAGTGGCAGGTTTCAGTGTTCTAACATACATTCTCTGTGTGTTCTTGTGAAGAAACAGGGCTGCATCACTCCCTGCTTAGACCAATGGAGAACAGCATCCTGTAATCAGTTTCTTGTAATCTGAGAATGTACCAGTGGCTGAAATCCACATAAGGCTTTCAGCATGATGTGGTCAATGTTGTACCATGGCATACTGTTTACCAGTGGAGTGAACATTTCAGCAGTGTTCAAACATGCATGAAGGATGACAGAAGAACAGGGACATCTAGCCACATCCACTACTGAAATCAACATTGAGCGGTTCATGCTCTAATTTTGAGTACCTGAAAAGTAATGGCTGGTCCAGTGGCAAACCAAATGAACATTAGTGATGATTCAGCATATGAAAACATCCAAAACATGGCCAGTTTTCATGAATTCTGTGCAAGATGAGTTGTAAGCCAACTCAATGAAGAGCACAATTGCAATCATGTGGGAATCTGTTAACAGCTGCTGGACAAATATGCTAATGAAGATGAAATGTTTTTCAGTCATCACTGGTGTTGAAATGTGGGTTCATCACTATGAAGTACCATGGATCTCCAGCTAAAAAGAAATTCAGGAGTCAACACTCTACAGGAAAAGTGATGTTCACACATATTTAGGGATGTATAAGGGCCAGTTCTGCAGGATTATCTGGAAAATGAATCAATAGAAAAATGTGAACATTACAGGAATATGCTGTGTAAGTGGTTGAAGCCCACAATTCACCCCTCTGCAGGTCCTGGGATTAGAATAGGCCCAAGGTATTCCTGCCTGTCGTAAGAGGTGACTAAAAGGAGTCTCACATGTTTCAGCCATTGTGTTGGTCCCCGGTAGGGATTGATCTACATTTTTCAAAGTTTTCCTGAAGAGCAAGCCAATTGTGGAAGGGCGTCTTACATGGTGCATCACGTCCATCATGCGCTGAGACCTATCGCATCCTTTGTCAGCATGGATCTACTACACTTATGCTCATTCTCCAACATTTGGGCTAGGTCACCCTCCTGGGTTGCATATTTTTCCATCAACTGTGCAGTATCATTTTCTACACTGACAGTGATAATGGACTTGTTTGCTTGGTAGCACCTGATATCCAGCACGGTAGCCAGTCCATTATGGTGGGGCCATCATGTACCCTGTTGGTTGTAGCCCCCCTGACCACACAGGGATCACTCAGCTGATGCCTGCCCTGTTAACTCCTCACATATGCTGAGGGGTAGATGCCCATCCCCCTGGGGCATCGAGATTCCTGGCAATGCCCATCGTGCCAGGTGGCCTTTGCTGTGGCTGGATGGAGCCTGTGATGACGGCCCCTGGTCGGAGTGGGTGGCATCAGGGTGGATGACACATGATGAAGCATAGTACATCATCTCTTGCTGGTGGTCAAACACCAGCAGTCTCTAAGTGTTCACAGGCTCAATTCAAGATACAGAAGTACGACCCCAACTTGGTCCCCTCACTGGCCACACCCTGGGAGGAATGTCAGGCTAAGGATGATAGCAGCTCTCATTTGTCCTGGTACCTTGTATGTTCAAAAGCTGATGGGGAATCTTTCATGACACTGAAGCCTCAGTTTTTTCTTGAGCATTTAGAGGACAAGTTTGGTGAGGTGGAGAGCTTGTCCTAAATGAGATCTGGGTCAGTCTTGATCAAAACAGCATCCTCTCCCCAGTCATGGGTGTTACTTGCTTGTGACAAGCTGGGGGATGTTTCTGTAACCATCACACCCCATAAGAGCTTAAATATGGTCCAAGGTATCATATTTCACAAAGCCTTCTTTTGCAGCCCAGCGATGAGCTGCATGCCAATTTAGAACGGCAAGGAGTACATTTTGTTCGGTGTGTCCACAGGGATCCGAGGGATAATCAGGTTGCCACTGGTGCCTTCATCTTGGTCTTTCAGGGTGGTAAATTACCCGAGAAAGTAAAGGTGATGGTCTACTGCTGTGATGTAAAACCCTATATCTTTCCCCTAATGTGGTGCTTTAAATGTTGGAAGTTGAGTCTTATGTTTTCCTGTTGTACTTCCAGCATCACATGTCGAGATTGCAGGTGCCCATCACATTCCAAAACTCCATGTGCCATGTCTCCCATCTGTGTCAACTGTGGAGTGCACCATTCGCCTGGCTTGCTAGACTGCAGGATTCTCCAGAAAGAAAGGAAAAACATGGAGTAAAAGGCTCTGCACCAACTGACCTACACTGAGGCTAAGAGGAAATTTTAACGCCTACATCCAGTACGCATGACATCGCCTTACGCTGCCACTACAACAGTTCTAGCCCCATCAGCTCCACCAACCCCAGTCACCTATCAGAGCCAGAAGACTACACCTGCCCCCTTGATGGTGGGGTGCACTTACCTCCCTGTTGCTCCTGCACCATCTGTTTCAGGAGCAACACCCTCCAACCATCAGGGAAGTCCATCCCCACTTCTAAGCCAAAGAGGAGTACAACTTTTTCAGCTGCTGTCGCTAGGAAGGGGTCCCTTGGGTCACTCCCTTCCCAGGTTTCTCCTAGTGGGAAAGATGACACCCGCCAGTGGCTGAAGAGCCCAAAAGCAGCTGGTTGCAGGGCTTCACGTTCATCCCCAGTGCTGGAGAATGAATCAGTGAAGTCCTCCCGGCCAGGAAAACTGAAGTAACAGCGAGAGAAATCCAAAAAGAAGGTCTCCAAGACAAAGTCAATTGCGGTGGCGCCCAAACCTCCACTACCTCCACCTCATCTGCAGATGAGGTGGAGATTCTGGTGTCTGCTGAGGACCTAGATCTCGCCAGACCTTCAGACAAAATGGATATAGACCACTCAGGCAAAAAGTTGGTGGCAGCAGGTGACTCTGAGGCGTAAACTGCCTCATTGAATGTTCCATAAGGAACAGGCAGGAAATAACTGTCTGCGATGTATATCTTCTTCCAGATGGTGCAGTACCCCTAAATGTATTAGTTGTACTGATTGATCAACTCACTAAACCTTTCCTACTTTTGGGAGATTTTAACGCCCATAACCCCCTGAGGGTGGCACCATGCTAACTGGCCGAGGCAGTGATGTCAAAACTTTACTGTCTCAGTTCGACCTCTGCATCTTAAATATTGGGGCCACCACACATTTCAGTGAGCCTCGAGGTAGTTACTTGGCCATTGATTTATCAATTTGCAGCCCAGTACTCCTCTCATCTATCCACTGGAGAACACATGACGACCTGTGTGGTAGTGACCACTTCCCCATCTTCCTGTCACTACCCCAGTGTCAATCCCATGGATGTCTGCCCAGATAGGCTTTAAATAAAGCGAACTGGGGAACTTTCACCTCTGCTGCCAATGTTGAATCTCCCCGACACCGGAACATCGATGTGATGGTTGAGCAGTTGACTACAACAATCGTTTCTGTGGCAGAGAACACGATCTCCCTCTCTTTAGAGTGCCACTGGCGAAAGACAAATGGCTCCATTCTCGCATTCACCAACTTCTCATACGACAGAAGCAAGAGTGTTGGGAGAGAGATGTCTCGACCATTGGGTGCCATATGTCACCTTCCCCAGTGTGGGCAAAGTTCAAACTTGTTTTCGGGTACTAGACCCCAATAGGTGTTCCCAGTGTTAACATAAATGGCGTGTTGTCTACCAACACAAACACGATTTCTGAGCACTTTGCTGAGCACTATGCTCGAGCCTCTGTGTCAGAGAATTACCTCCCAGCCTTTTCCACTCTCAAACAGTGGCTGGAAGGGAAACTCCTCTCATTTACTACATGCAACAGTGAATCCTATAGCACCCCATTTACAGAGTGGGAGCTCCTCAGTGCTCTTGCACATTGCCCCGACACAGCTCCTGGGCCAGATCGGATCCACAGTCAGATGATTAAACATCTCTCATCCGACTACAAGCGACATCTCCTCATCATCTTCAACCGGATCTGGTGCGATGGCATCTTTCCATCGCAATGGCGGGAGAGCACCATCATCCCACTGCTCAAACCTAGTGAAAACCCACTTAATGTGGGTAGCTATCAGTCAGTCAGCTTCACCAATGTTCTTTTTAAGCTGCTGGAATGTATGGTATGTCGGCGGTTGGGTTGGGTCCCGGAGTCACGTGGCCTACTGGCTCCATGTCAGAGCAGTTTCTGCCTGGGTCGCTCTACCACTGATAATCTTGTGTCGCTAGAGTCTGCCATATGAACAGTATTTTCCAGACACCGACATTTGGTTACCGTCTCTTTTGATTTACAAAAAGCGTATGACACGACCTGGCAACATCAAATCCTTGTCACATTATATGGGTGGGGTCTGCAAGGCCACTCCCAATTTTTATCTAGAATTTCCTGTCGCTTTGTACTTTCCGTGTCCACATTGGTGGCTCCCATAGTTCCCCCCCCATATCCAGGAGAATGGGGTCCTGCAGGGCTCTATATTGAGTGTGTCTATTTTTTGTGGCCATTAATGGTCTAGCAGCAGCTGTAGGGCCTTCCGTCTCAACTTCTCTGTATGCAAACGACTTCTGTATTTCATACTGCTGCACCAGCACTGGTGTTGCTGAGCCATCCACAAGGTGCAGCCATAGGCGGTAGCCCACAGTTTTCAGTTTTTGGCCTCAAAGTTGTACGTTATGCTCTTCTGTCGACGTCATACCATTCATCCAGAACCAAAACTTTAATGATGATCCACTCAATATAGTGGAGACACATCGATTCTTAGGACTGGATTTTGCCACCCAATTGACTTGGCTTCCTCACCTTCATCAGCTTAAGTGGAAGTGTTGGCAACACCTCAATACCCTCCACTGCCTGAGCAACACCAACTGGGGTGCAGATCACTCACTCTACACTGCTGAAGCTCTACAGAGCCCTTATTCAAGCCCACCTTGATTATGGGAGTGTGGTTTATGGTTCAGCGGTGCCGTTGGTGTTATGTTCACTCAATCCAGTGCACCGCTGTGGCGTTCGCATAGTGACAGGAGCTTTTAGGACAAGTCTGGTGACCAGCATCATTGTGGAAGCTGGAGTGCCTCCATTGCAGGTTAGGCATGCACAACTGTTGTCTAGTTACGTAGCACACGTTCGTAGTTCTCCTGCACATCTGAATCACCATCTCCTTTTCTGACCCACGGAAGCTCATCTCCCACATTGGTGGCCCAGGTTGCAGTTCCTGTCCAAGCCCTTCTTTCTGAACTGGAGTCCATGCGTTTACCACCTATACTTGAGGTCCATTCACATACACCTCCATGGTGTACACCTAGAATGCAGCTTTGCCTGGATCTTTCACATGGCCCTAAGGACTCAGTTAACCCTGTGGCTCTCCGCTGCCACTTCCTATTGATTCTTGACAAGTACCGAGGCCACAAAGTGGTTTACACTGAAGGCTCAATGGCTGATGCTGACATCAGCTTTTCATATGTCCATGGAGGACATACTGAACAGCATTCCTTGCCCGATGGCTGCAGTGTTTTCACTGCTGAGCTGATGGCTATATCTCGTGCTCTTGAGCACATCTGTTGATGCCCTGGGGAGGCATTTCTCCTAAGTACTGACTCCTTGAGCAGCGTACAAGCTCTTGACCCATGCTACCCTCATCATCCTTTGATAGTGACCATCGAGGAGTCCATCTATGCCCTGGAACAGTCTGGTCACTCAGTGGTGTTTGTCTGGACCCCAGGTCTTGTTGTAATCCCAGGCAACAAACTTGCTGACAGGCTGGCCAAACAGGCTACATAGTAAGCACTTACGGAGATTGGCTTCTCTGCAACTGACCTACGTCCAGTGCTACGCCACAAGGTTCTGCGGCTTTAGGAGACTAAATGGTATAACCTCAGTTACACAACCAACTTCATGCCATTAAGGAGACTAAAAATGTGTGGCAGTCCTCCATGCGGGCCTCTCCCAGGGACTCTGTGGTTCTCTGCCGGCTCTGCATTGGCCACACTTGGGTGACACACAGCTTGCTCCTGTGCCATGATGACCCACCTCAGTGGTGGTTCAGTGCCCAGTTGACAGTGGCCCATATCTTGGTGAGCTGTCCTCCTGTGGCTGCCCTGCGATGGACTTTTCAGTTACTGGACCCATTGCCATTAATTTTAGCTGACAATGCCTCGTCAGCTAATTTAGTTTTACATTTTATACGCAATGGTGGGTTTTATCATTATATATATTCTTTGGTGCATGTCATTTGACCTTTTGTGTTCTCACCTCTAATGCTTTTAGGGTTGATGTTTTAAGGTGTTGCAGAGTGGAAGCCTTTTCCTTTTTATTCTCATAGTCAGTCAGCCAAGATCATCTGCTGTCTAGCTTTTACCCCTTTTCCCTGTTTCTGGCTTCTCTATATGGTTTTCTTTTCCTGTTTTTGTCTATAGTAGTGTTGGTTGTCCTTCTGTCATTCTTGTGGTACTTACTTTCTCTTGTTATTGTGCTGTACATCTCCTATCTTTTCTTCTTTCCACTGTGTAATTATTTTACTGGGAAGAAGGGACCGATGACATTGCAGTTTAGTCTCCCCCCCCCCCCCCCCACCCCCCTCCTTCTCTTTTAAATGAACCCAAAAATCAGAAAAAAATTGAGATGTATTGTCAAATGGTGTTCATTTTTGCATGACAATGCAAGTCCAGATATCACCATCCACACCATGCAGACTCCTCAGATATGCATTTCAAGATTTTGGGTAATCATGCGTACAGTGCTAATATCCGCAAGGTTGAATTTCTATTTGTTATTTGTTTAGTCTACTTAAAGATGGTTTAAGGGGTGAAGGTTTAAGGGGTGAAGGTTTAAGGGGTGAAGGTTTAAGGGGTGAAGGTTTAAGTGCGTATTTGGCTTGCCAGTAAACAGGTAAACTATTTTTCTGATGTTATTGGAGAGCAAATGCAATGATAGACCAAATGCATTAAAAAGCAGGGTGACAATGTTGAACAATGATGCCATTGTAAATTTTATACTGTTTTTGTGATAAATTTAAAGAAATGTTGTGAAGTTACTTACACTCATATGACAGAATAAAATGACAATCGTATTTGTTAAGAAAATCTACACAGTGTGTCTGGGATAGAGGTATACAAAAACATTTATATTTCAATACCTATAAAGATTTATAGCTTTATTTGTCCAACATTGTTCACAGGAATGCAAAAATTTTTATGCATGTTGGTACAGTTCTATGTGGACACTATTTATGGTTTGATGGGTACTGAAATGGTTCTCCATTTCTCATCACATGTTCCTAAGCATGACAGGTGTTGTGACCTCTATAGCAGTGTATATCATATTTCAGTTGTCTCAAATATACATCATCATGAATCTTTGTCCTGTAACAATGTCTTCGATAAACTGCCATGCTCTGAAATCCAGAAGAGTCAGATTGGGAGACTGATGGGGACAGGCAATGTAACCCCCACCCCTCCCTACTGATCCAATGTATATGAACCATCTCATGGAGGAATGTGGTACATCCCCATGGTAGTAGAATTGGCACCATCTTGTTGTAAAATGGCATTGGGAGGAATCTTTGGAACTTCATAGTTTGCCAACATGCCTGCAGAGGTGTATCCTGCCACTGTAGACACCATAATAAAAACTGAATCAATCATTTCACGTTTGTGTAATCCCAAACACACATTATCTTTTGGTGTGTCCCTTCTGGACTGTCACTTCTCCTGGAGTCTCACCTTCCCATATTTGACAGTTATGTTGGTTAACTTGGCCACATATTTGGAAGGTAGATTCATCATTGAACAACACTGCATTGAGGTAGTCATTGTTTTTGTCTGTATGTTGCAACATTTCAACAGCAAAATCACATAATCTGCAGTGACCTGCAGGCTTAATGTGATGCAAAAGTTGGAATTCGTAAGCATGGAACTAGAGTCATTTGTGCACTATGTCAAGCACTGTCAAATACAAGACAGCTAGTTCCCTACTAGCTTGTCTAATGGATTTATGTGAGAGTCCAGCAAATGTTTTGTGCACATATTCCAAAGTCCCTTCATTGGCATGTTTTTTAGGATGTATTCCACATTTTAAATGAAACTTCCCATTTCTCAAAGAGTTCTGCTCCACTTTCAAATGGATTTATGTGTGGTAGGATTCATGTTCCATTCTGTTCTTGCACACTGCTGAATACGTGTTACAGATTTTAGCTCTGCTAACCACAGCACACACTAGACCTTTTGTTACGGTGTCAACATTTTGACTGTCAGGAGTATGTGCGGATGCACCATATGACTTAGTGCTCTTAATGAAGTGGTGAGGATCACATCTTGGAGAGTGTGTCTATAGATAGTATATTTATCCAACAACATAAAATGTCGAGTTCTTTCATTATAAGCATTTTTTTGTGTATACCTCTAAGCCTGGACACCCTGTATATTGTTAGTTAATTGTAATTCCCAAAACAATTCAGATTTGTAGGTAACATATCACAATGATGATAGATTTCTGAAGTTGACATTTTTTCCTGCTTCTTTTGCAGGGGTGTTGACATAAAGTGCTAAAGTCTACTGGGCTTCAATTAAGCACAGTGATGCCTTGCACTTAACAAAACTGCTGAGATACTACTAATTACACCAAATATATTCATTTGCACTTTAATTCTATTGGTTTGTGTGCCACACCCTACTTTGAGTGTGCTCTAAGTGAGTATCACACAGCATGAGTTAGCAAACAAGATTCTCACCTGAACATCCCTTAATGATATGATCATTCTCAGAGAGCTCAATCTTGAGGAAGGGAATCAAACTATTTTCCTCAATAATACTAGAATTTGCCTTAAGTGATTTTTCTAAATGACAAGAAAGATAAATGTGGACAGCGTGATGGGAATTTGAACTGCTTTCCTCCCAAACGAGAGTCCAGTGTCTGACCAATGTGCCAACTCATTCTGCTCACAGAACTGAAACATTCACTGGTGTATCTGACATCCTTCAGTTACATTTTAATCTAATTATTATCAGAGGTGACACATAGTTTTGGGTGTGTTTCCTTCTCTCAATGTAGACATCATCACACTTACATTGTAATAAGTAAATTTGCTCTAGTAAGTAGCTGAAGCTGATAGGCATTTTACTCCATGTAAGGTGAGTGAATTAATAGGATGATGGAAAATGCTGTGCAAAATACAAGCAATGGAATGAGTAAAGACAATCACCCATCTTACAGTGGAGGTTCTGAGCAACCAATGGACCTGCAAAAAAGAGGTGGAATATTGTGCCTCAGGTGTTTAATTTCATAGGTAGTGGTTCTTTATATGGACACAGTTCAATTTGATCAGCCAGTTCCAGAATGTCCTGCATAAAAGACATTATCAGCTTAAGTGGTTCATGATAATTCCATCTGCATCCTTAAACTCTCTTATTCTCCCCTTCCAGTACCAAATTCTGGGCTCATGAGGATTGCTAGACAAAATTCTGTGTTGCAGAGACAATTCCAACATATGAAATTCAGTGTCTGTTAGTTCTTGTCTTATATCTGTCCCCTGAAGATGCCTCCAGTGATTTAACTATTACAACATACTACTTACATTGTCTATAATTACTGTCTTCGACAAACAGTAATATTTCAGTGTAGAGAGGCAGAGAGAACTAGTATTCTTGCAAATGGGAGATCCATAACAATAATAATTGCCTTGAACAGAATGTTCATTTCATTTTTATATACATATTTATTACTTAACATCTCTGTGCAGCAACTGGCAAAAAATTCCTATGTAGTTTATCAGTGAAAAACTTAATTGGGATCTACATGCAACATGCAACACTCATTCATTATAAGTTAAAATTACAGGGCCTAATTAAAGAAGGTATAACTTAATAATATAACACAGAGTCCTCTGTGTCTTCCAGATAGTTTTTATCCTAAGCATATAGACATAAAAATAGAGTGAATATGTTAAACTTGGCCAACCCCTCTCTTCCTCCTTCTCTTACATAGTTAATAATAAGTATTGCAGCTCTAATGCAAGAGTCACCCAAACTACTTTGTCACTCTGTGCTTAAAGAAACCATGAATGCTCTATAAGAAACATAAAGTAGCAATTGATTTACATGAATGTAATTCAAACTAATAAATGTAATTCAAAATATACTTACATACATTATTTAAATACCTGGAAAATAAAATAGAAAAAATTTTCTGTTTGCAGTTGACAGGAGATCTGCTGGAGATATTGTATTTCCTGATAAGGCCCTGAATTTCACTCCCAAAGAGGATGTTAAGAACTGTTCTGAAGATGGGACTAGTATATGTGACAAAAATGTGCGAGATTATCCCTAGTACGTATTAATTTGTTCACTCTTAATCATAGCATATTAGTTTGCCGCTAACACTCTAAGTGTAAGTTGCACATCTATAAATGTTCCACTGGGGGGATCAGGGCATTTGGGGGGAGGAGGGAGATCAGCTGTAATTGTATCTCTGACTTGTTAAGAGATGAATCCTCAGATTTCATTGGTACTTAAGTATGAATGAAAGTTTCAAAATTAATTTTGAAGTTAAGCATTCTTGGTCTGATTTTAATTTTCATGTGAAGATGAACTTGGATCAGCCAGTGCCAATTGCAGTACTAGTTATTGTATAGCTGATTTACATATTTGCATGCGTATGTAATAATACTAAGTACAAATTTTTATGGTAAGAAAAGCTGCAGATTTCAATTAGTCTTGAGTTCTTTGGACTAAAGCCTGTAGGCTCTTACCAACACATAGTTATGAGTGAATGCCACATGTGTGAATTAGGTAATGAAATTAAGGTTTCATTTATGAAATATATTTGGTCTTATTTTACTGTGTAAATTGTAGCAGCTGGTACAAACAGCCATTTGTTATTAAACTGTTGGTAGAAATTCAGATTATATTTCACAGAACTTGTGAACACACAAAAAAGTTGATTAGTTAAATGTTTTGTTAAAAAGTGTTTGTAGAAGCATAGGGTGTGACTCAGTGGCACAGTGGGTAAATACCAAACTACAAAACGAAATTCCACAGTCCAGTTCCCAGTTGATTTTAGTATTTTTCTTTCATTTACCACTTCTTTCACCACTGACAATGATTTATTAATGTGAAAAATGATAAGCAGCATTGTAGTTTCATGTACGCAGTAAATTGTATGGCCACTATAACTGGGAGGGTAAATCAATTTATATGTTGGGGAGAGGCTGTTGCATATCTCCTCCAGTTGGAACATGCCTGGCAAAACACCGTAGCGTTTAGACCAACAGCTTCACTTCACTGAATTTCAGTTACACTTATTTTTTTTAAAAAAAAGTGAATTAAATCTAATTTGGAAGTTTTTTGATATAGTTGTCATCAGAGTAAACATCAAAAGTGCAAAAAACAATAGAAAGAGGAAATCATTCATATTATAGTGGAAGCATTGTACAGTAGTTAGGTGCAACCTTTATAAAAGTTGGGGCTAATCACTAACATGACATTAACCTTGACTACTGTTAACATTATATGAATCCAGCAATCTACTCAAGCTGGCAAAATATGTCAACTGTGGCAATTTTTCTGTGTCACTTCAGGCATTCCACTGCTGCATTCTGTAAGTTCTGTATACAACATGGTGTTTGTATTTTATAAATTGGTGTCTAATCAAAGAGCAGTAACAATTTGTCATCTCCTAACATGCCAATGGGAAGAATTTCTTCTAAAAAATTTTCTCGACTGGATTGTTGGCCGACTGTCAATTTCTGAAACACTTTTTTTCTAGAATTCTCTGGGACCTATCCCCTATGCAGCATTGGCCACCTACTATCTGGTTGACTGTATGACAGTGATTGCCTCCAGTCAACAGGACTAACCTTCGTTCATCATTTGGTTGAGTATGCAGTGTTTCACCTTCGTTGTCCAATTTTTGACATTGAAAATGTGTACAGTCAACTGAATGAATGCAAGATAGGGGCAGTTTGATGGAGTTGCAGAGAGACCATTTGTTTTTGAAACTGCTGAATAGGTTTAATTTTCAGTCTAACAAAAAGTAATATAACAGGGATTCAGTTACATACTGATACTGTCCAGACTTACGTGTTATATGAAGCTAGCTAACACAGAGGGGTAAAGGAGTGTAGGACCTTCTCATGCTTCATTCAAAATATTTTAACAGAGAGATGGCAAAGTTAGTGATGTTATAGCTGATACAGAAGGATATAGCCTAAAGAACACCACATTACAAGTAAAATTAAAAGCAAATTCTCCGCAGGGCTCAAATCTCTTTTGTGAGTCTGTGCTCGGCCACCACTGAGCCCCGACCCTTGCAGCACTTCTTCCTTTTCCATGCTGCAAGTGTATCCTTCTACTATTCTTTTTTCCTCTCTGCCTTTCCATTGGATGATGTTCTTGGTACTGATTGTGCTCGGATCTGGTTTTGGACGCTCATTTTCTTTTCATCCAGCATTCTGCAAATTTTCATTCTTAACTTTATGGTCCTCTTGTTGGGGCTGACACCACAAGGTTTCCTTCCCTTGCTAGGCTGGGGGAAGAAGATCAAGCTAGATATCTGAGAGCAAAATACTTCACCCAATATTTGGCCTGTACTCAGGCTAATGGGGAGATATTTACTGCAATGGAGCCATGATTTTTGTCAAAATATTGAAGACAAATTTGAGGAAGTTGAATCTCTGGGGAAAATGTGAAATGGTTTGTTGTTACTTAAAACTTTCTTTGCTGCCTGATCTACTGCTCTTCAGTATGTGAACATCTAGGCAAGAGATATGTGACCATTGCTGCACATGAAACTTTGAGCATAGGCCGAGGTGTAATCTTGGACAGAGACCATAAACACCATACAGATGAGGAACTGTGGACTAATTTTCAGCAGTGAGGCATACATTTTGACAAACATACAAATTAAAAAAAGGGTAATCATTGCAGAAACAGGTGTCTTTATCTTAGTCTTTAGAGGGAATGTCCTCCTGGAGTAGTTTAAGGTCATAGAGCACGGGTGTGATGGGAAACCACATGTCCCACTATCTATGTTGTGCTCCTGATGTTTATGCTTTGGCTATAAGTAATCCCATTGCAGGGTGAGCCAAAATGTGGCAGCAGTGGATGATTACTTCATGAAGATAGTCTTTGTGAATGTATGCCTGTTTCTGTCAGTTGTTTGGAATATAACCCTCCACTATCACCAGTGTGTCCAGTTTTCATGAAACAACAGAAGATACAAGGGTACCAATTCACTGACTGTATCTCATATACCGAGACACAGAATAAATATGCACACCTACATCCTGTGGTTATGACAGTCAATTACCCTAGCCTCTTCCCCCCCCCCCCTTCCTGCCCCACCCACAATCTCAACGTTCCTCAAACCAGGTCTCCCACCATCCTCCTCTCATGTGGTTCCCTCCTCCTCCCCTCCCCCTTCTTCCCACACCTGACTGGAGAAGCATTCTCCATCTTTGGCATCTGTTGGTGACAGGGCTTCCTGGTAACACCCAGCTCAGAGGTCTGACATTAAACAACGGCTGAAGGAGCCATGGCCTGTGGATCCTATGGCTGTCCACTCATCATCTGTCCCTGTGCTAAATATGGATAGCCCCTTGAATCATCCTTGCCCACCAAAGGTTAACTAGAAGACAAAGAAAAAGAAGAAATGAGACAAAGCTCTTTCACAGGCCCTGAAGGTACCAGATACCTCCATACAGTAGGATTCTGAGCTGATGTTTGTGGATGTGGTTATATCCTCACTGGTGACAGGCCATGATCCTGTGGAGTGAGTGACCCTACTGGCTCCTTCATGCTTAACCTGGCCACCAGTCATGTGATCATTCAGTGAAATTGTGATGGGTCCTACTGTCACTTATCAGAACACCACCACTTTATTTCCTCTTCTGTGGTTCGCATTACTCTCCCAGAATTGCACTTCACTGGCCACCATTCCTGAATTCTCCATGGTTATTGTGCAGTCTGTTATAACCATGCTGGTCCCAAGAGGACATCTGGAGGGGTCTGTACTTTGGATCATGCAGAAGTCATTGGCGAATGGATTCCGTTTGTATCTTGTTGAAGGCAATAGTGTTGCAGATGCAAACCACCTTAGTAATAACTAGTTGCAAAGTTTACTTGCCTCCAAGCAGGCCCCTTACTTATATTGAACTGATCACATTAATCCAAAAACTCCCCACCCCCCCCCCCCCCTGTTTTCTATGGCTTCAGTGCACACTACCCCCTGTGGGGGAGTACTACTACTTCTTCGTCTGGCAGGGGCCGTCTAATTGACCAGATGATCATAGACCATGATCTGTGCCTCCTAAAGTATAGTTTTCTGACCAATTTTAGGGCTGCCCATAGCACATTTTCCAGACAGACCAACTACAACACCGGGCACTTCACAGGGCGGGGGGGGGGGGGGGGTGGGGGTCCCCCCAGGGGGTTCACAACTCTTTTGTGGACACGTGTGTAGCGGGCACGGGACCCCGAGCTAATGTGGCCCTCCTTCCTTTCCGGGCTGCATACCTTCCCTTCCCTTTCCGCATCCCTCCCCGTCCCCCATCTTCGCCCCCCCCCCCCCTCACCTCTGGCTCTTTCCTTCCCTTTCTCCCCCTCTGGGAGTATGGTTTGTGCCTACGTCCGGAGACGGACGCTCGAAACTTTTCCAACTTACTTGCTTTCTACACTTAAAAGTCCTCGTCCTTCCTCTGTCCTTCTCTTTTCCTTCCCTCTTCTCCTTGCCCTTTTCTCCGCTGCGGCGTTTGAGACCCCCTCTTCTTTCCTTTCCCTTTCTCTTTTTTCCTCCCTGTGCGTGTCTGAAGGCCGACCCACGCACTTCCATGCGTAGCCGGTGACGGGGTAACGCGTAATTCCCCGCCCCGGGTAGACAGATAGGACATGTACGTACCCCCTGGTAACGGCCAGGCCCAGGGAGGGGTGATTACCCGAGCTGATACCTTCCGAAAGTGTCGATTGGTCCCTCCGTCCGTTTGTCGAGAGGTGTGACCTGAGGTGTGAACAATCACCTAAGGCGGGTGTGCCCTCGGTGAGGGCCCCCACAAGGGAGGAGCGCGCCATCGGAGACGCCGGTAATCATGGGGGATTCTTCCGCAATGGTTTCCTCACCTTCCACTATGTCTGCTCACAAACGTAAGTTCACTGAGTCTCAGCCACAGACGGTTCTTCCATCGTTGCCACAGTTCCTTGTTGTTTCTCGGTCTGACGAAGGTCACGACTTTTCAACGGTCAACCCTTTAATTATTCAGAAAGGTGTCGTCGCAATTGCGGGTCCTGTAAAGTCTTGTTCCAGATTACGGAATGGCACCCTGTTGTTGGAAACACACAGTGCCCTCCAGGCTCAAAAATTGCTGCGTACTTCTCTGCTCCACACCTTCCCTGTCCGGGTGGAACCGCACCATACCTTAAATTCCTCGCGTGGAGTCGTTTATACACGCTCCCTCGATGGATTGTCTGACGAAGAAATTCAGCACTACCTGTCTGACCAGGGCGTCACAGCTGTTCATCGGGTTATGAAAAGGGTTGACTCGAACATCATTCCAACCCGCACTGTCTTCTTGACATTTGACAAAGTTCAACTCCCATCAAAAATCAAAGCAGGCTATGAGATAATTTCCGTTTGCCCTTACGTCCCAAACCCTACGCGTTGCTATCGATGTCAGCGGTTCAATCGCACCAGCCAGTCCTGTTCCAATCTGGCCAAATGTGTTACGTGTGGCAAGGATGCCCATGAGGGTGTTTGTCCACCTCCATCCCCTCGCTGCATCAACTGTATGGGTGACCACGCTGCTTCCTCTCGAGATTGCCCCGTTTTTAAGGACGAAAAACTCATCCAGGAAATAAGAGTGAAGGAAAAGGTGTCGACCTTTGCTGCTCGAAAGTTACTCGCCAGTCGACAGCCCACTGTGCCTCAGACAGGAAAATATAGCACTGTCCTTGCTTCTCCTCGGCCAGCAAAGGAGGCGGCCATGCAGACTTGCGACCTCACCTTTAGTACCACGGTCGTCAGATCGGCCAGCGCAAAGATCACCCGTTCAACCTCACCACTTTCGCCTGCCCACTCTATGGCTCACCCTTCGTCGGGTTCTGCTAAATCTCGAGCCCAAAAGTCAGACGCCAATTCTTCGAAAAAAGAGCATTCTCGTGAAGAGTTTTTACATACCCCAACTTCACAACCATCGGTTCCCCCTTCATCTAAACATCATACTTCCAAGAAGGCTACGAAGAAACACAGTTCCTCTCCTTCTCCGCCAAGGCGTGTCCCATCTACAGCACCACCTGGCGGAAATCGCCCTCGGCCGTCTTCTGTGTCGCCAAGGCGCACTGCTGGTGGCCGGTCAACTGGCCGATCGTTGGTGGCTGGAGCTGCTCCTGACCAACCTATGGATCAGGATCTTCTGCCTTCGACTGAATGCCATTCCATGCTGTCGGTCGCAAGCTCTGAGCAGCCGTTGAGTTGACAGCACCCTTGGTCACGTTCCTCCATTTTCTGTTCACCCTATGTCCATTATCCACTGGAATATCCGCGGCATTCGAGCCAATCGGGATGAATTGTCGATCCTCTTACGATACTACTCGCCGGTCATCTTCTGTCTTCAGGAAACAAAGCTGCGTCCCCATGACCGCTTTGTTCTCCCTCATTTTCAGTCCGTCCGATATGACCTCCCCTCTGTTGAAGGCACTCCAGCCCATGGAGGACTCATGATTCTGCTCCACGATACTCTCCATTATCACCAAATCCCCTTAAACAGTTCCTTCCAAGCTGTCGCCGTCCGTCTTTCCCTTTCTGGATACACGTTCTCTCTTTGTACGGTATACATTCCATCGTCCACACCAATGGCATGAGCTGATCTCCTTCATCTTCTTGGTCAGCTTCCACCCCCCTATTTGCTGGTTGGGGACTTCAATGCCCACCACCCGCTTTGGGGATCTCCACATCCTTGTCCACGTGGCTCACTATTGCTAGACGTCTTCCACCAAGCGGATCTAGTCTGCCTCAACACTGGGGTCCCCACATTTTTGTCTGCCTCCACGACAAATTTATCTCATTTGGACCTTGCGGTCGGTACTGTTCCGCTAGCTCGGTGCTTCGAATGGTTCGCCCTTGATGATACACACTCGAGTGACCACTTTCCATGTGTTCTTAGACTGCAGCCTCAACTGCCATATATGCGCTCGCGACGCTGGAAGTTTGCCCACGCCGATTGGACACTTTTTTCGTCTCTAGCGACATTCGATGGCCGTCGCTTTCCCAGCGTCGACGATGAGGTCACACATATTACCGACGTTATTCTCACAGCTACGGAACGTTCAATACCACGCACCTCCGAATTGCCTCGGCGCCCCCCAGTTCCTTGGTGGAACGAGGCATGCCGTGACGCAATACGTGAGCGGCGACGTGCTCTTCGCATTTTCCGTCACCATCCAACTTTGGCAAACTGTATCCGATATAAGCAGCTCCGTGCGCGATGCCGTCGCGTCATCCGCGATAGCAAGAAGGCAAGCTGGAAATTCTTTATTAGCTCATTTAACACCTTCACTCCCTCCTCGGAAGTTTGGAGTCGGCTTCGACGGTTCTCAGGCGCGCCTAGTTTCTCCCCGGTCTCTGGGCTCACTGTCGCGCATGATACCTTAGTGTACCCCGTCGCAATTTCTAACTCATTGGGTCAGCACTTTGCTGAGATTTCGAGCTCTTCAAATTACCCGCTAGCGTTTCTCCCAAAGAAACGTGCAGCGGAAGTGCGACATCTCGCTTTCTCCTCTCAAAATCACGAAAGCTACAATACTGTTTTCTCCATGCGGGAACTCCAACATGCCCTCTCTTCTTCTCGCTCCTCCGCCCCAGGACCGGATGGTATCCATGTCCAAATGTTGCTGCATTTATCAACCCATAGCCTGCGTTACCTCCTTCGCCTTTACAATCGAATTTGGACCGACAGTACCTTTCCCAGGCGATGGCGGGAAGCTATTGTCGTTCCCGTTCCGAAACCTGGAAAGGACAAACATCTCCCCTCTAGCTATCGCCCCATTTCTCTCACGAGTAGTGTCTGTAAGGTTTTGGAGCGTATGGTGAATTACCATTTAGCTTGGTGGCTGGAATCCCGCAGTCTTCTAACACCAGCCCAATGCGGATTCCGAAAGCATCGTTCTGCCGTTGACCATCTTGTTGCTCTCTCCACTTATATCATGAACAATTTTCTCCGGAAACGCCAAACGGTAGCAATATTTTTTGATCTGGAGAGAGCATACGATACCTGTTGGAGGACAGGCATCCTCCGCACACTGTTCTCTTGGGGCTTTCGAGGCCGGCTGCCCCTTTTTCTTCGCGAATTTATGGCAGAGCGCACATTTAGGGTGCGGGTGAACACTACTCTCTCCCGTACTTCCTCCCAAGAAAACGGGGTACCCCAGGGCTCTGTGCTGAGTGTTGTACTGTTTGCCATCGCCATTAATCCAATTATGGATTGTCTCCTTCCTGATGTCTCGGGCTCCCTGTTTGTGGACGATTTTGCGATCTACTACAGCTCTCAACGGACCAGCTTGCTTGAAAGACGTCTTCAAGGATGTCTCGATCGCCTCCACTCGTGGAGTATCGAAACCGGCTTCCGTTTCTCACCCAGTAAGACCGTTTGTGTTAATTTTTGGCGACGTAAGGAGTTTCTTCCGCCCTCCTTACATCTAGGTCCTGTCAACCTTCCGTTTTCCGACGTCGCTAAATTCTTGGGTCTTACGTTTGACAGAAAACTGTGCTGGTCCTCCCACGTTTCCTATCTTTCGGCTCGCTGTCTGCGTTCCCTTAACACCCTCCGTGTCCTGAATGGTACCTCCTGGGGAGCGGACCGAGTGGTCCTTCTCCGCCTCTATCGCGCCTTAGTGCGCTCGAAATTGGATTATGGAAGCATAGTCTACTCCTCTGCTCGGCTGTCTATTCTTCGGCGTCTCGACTCTATCCACCACCGTGGATTACGTTTAGTGTCTGGAGCTTTTTACACCAGCCCTGTGGAAAGCCTTTATGCTGAGACTGCTGAACCTCCGCTGTCCAATCGGCGGGCAGTCCTTCTGAGTCGTTATGCTAGCCATCTGTCTTCCATGCCTGCTAATCCAGCCCATGAACTTTTCTTCGACACCTCCTTTGATGTCGGGTATGCAGGCCGCTCCTCCTCCCTACTACCCCCGGGAGTCCGCTTCCGTCAGCTGCTCCATTCTCTCTCCTTCCGCTTTCCTAAAACCTTCTTGACAACTTGGGGTACAGCACCGCCTTGGCTCCGTCCCCGGATCGACTTGCTCAGAGACCTATGTCAATTTCCCAAGGATGGTACCCCTACACTTGTCTACCGTCGGGCATTTGCTGCTCTATGTGCACAATTCACGGAAGCCACATTTATTTACACCGATGGCTCGAAAACATTGTTAGGTGTAGGGAGTGCCTATATTGTTGGCGACACCCCAAATCACTTTCGGCTTCCCGACCAGTGTTCGGTTTATACTGCGGAGCTTTACGCTGTTCTCCAGGCTGTCCACTACATCCGCCGCCATCGGCGGATATAGTACGTAATCTGCTCAGATTCTCTCAGCTCTCTCCTAAGTCTCCAAGCTCTTTACCCTGTGCACCCTCTGGTCCACCGGATTCAGGACTGTCTGCGCTTGCTCCACCTGGGGGGCGTCTCGGTGGCGTTCCTCTGGCTCCCGGGACACGCTGGTATCTATGGGAATGAGGCGGCCGATATAGCGGCCAAGGCTGCAGTCTCTCTTCCTCGGCCAGCTATTCAGTCTCTTCCGTTTACCGATCTACGGAGCGGTTTATGTCGCCAAGTTGCTCATTTATGGCATGCGCATTGGTCAACACTTCCCCATAATAAATTGCGGGAAGTGAAAGCCCTTCCTTGCGCTTGGACCTCTTCCTCCCGAACGCGTCGTCGGGAGGAGGTAATTTTAGCTAGACTCCGGATAGGGCACTGTCTTTTTAGCCATCAACATCTTTTAAGCGGTGATCCTCCCCCACTCTGTCCCCACTGCTCTCAGCTGTGGACGGTCAGACACCTTTTAATTGAATTCCCCTATTTTAATCCGTTACGCTCCCGTCTACAGCTATCGCCTGATCTAGCGTTGATTTTAGCAGATGACACGCGCTCAGCTGACCGCGTTCTACAGTTTATTAGTGACAGTGAAATGACGTCAGTCGTTTGATTTTTTTTTTTTTCTGGGGGGACAACCAACCCCTTTCTATAGTGGATTTTTAAGCATTCCTTCTGCCTTTAGTTTCTCAAATTTTATGACTTTGCTCCCCTTGCTGCTGATTTTAAATTTCGTTTTTTTTCCTGTTTCCTACGTCACAGGCTGGGCGCTAATGACCATAGAAGTTTTGCGCCCTAAAACCACAAACCAAAAAAAAAAAAAAAAACAAAAAACTTCACAGGGCCAACTGGCCTTTGTATGCCTCTGCTGTTAACATTCACTGCCTCACTGTTGAACTGCATTGATGAAATACTACAAGGCATTTCAGAAGTGATCATCCACACTGCTGAAACTGCTGTTCTCCTTCTAAAGCTCTCCCTTCACCCTGCCCCTCTCCTTCCCCACTTCCCCCTCCCCCTGCCCCTCTCCTTCCCCACTTCCCCCTCCCCCCTGGCCCTCTCCTTCCCCACGTCCCCCTCCCCTCCCCCTCCCCCTTCTCCCCGCCCTCCACCACGACTTGGTGCCTTGGTGGACCAAAGACATTGCAATAGCTATTCAGAATCGTCGATGAGCCCTACAGTGATTCAAACACTAGTCTTCATAGACCAACCTTATAACTTCTAAGTGACTTCGGGCTAAGGCTTGCTATTTAATCAAACCCAGTAAGAAGGAATGCTGTGAGTGCTATGTCTCCTCTCTGGGGACAAATGCCTCTTAGTCTCAGCTGTGAGCTAAGCTCCATGGTATTCTGGTCAGCCAATATCAACAGCTTTTCTGGGTCTTTTACTAGAGGGTGGTCTTTGTACTGATTCATCAGTTTTGCAGAACACCCTGTGACCCACCTTTGTGACAGTATCACCATTATCTTCCTGTCTGGATACTTTTCTACTGTAGAAGCAACAACTTGAAGACATTTCTTCACATTTCACTCCCCACCAAGCTGAATTCCTTAATGGACCCTTCACTGACCAGGAACTACTTCGGCCTCAGACATCAGTCCACTACACAGCCCCAGGCCCTGATTCAATTCACAATCACATGATCCAACACCTGAATATTCCCCAAAGGCAACATCTCCTCAGGATGTTGAACTGTCTTTGGCTGCACAGTGCCTTTCCCTCACAATGGTGAGATAGCATAGTTGAACCAATGCGTAAGTCAGTCATGAACACAATCTCTCTCAATAGCTTACATCTTGTTGTAATCTTTTTAGACCTGTATAAGGTGTATGACATTACTTGGCATCATCACACTTTACTCACCCTTCATGACTGGGGCTTTCAAGGCTACCTACCAGTTTTCATTCATCCCTTCACTTGTTCCAAGTTAGATTCAGCACTTCACTCAGTTCCCCACAGGGCTCTATATTGAGTGTCACTCTTTTCCTCATCACCATTAATGAATTACTGATCACTATGGGGCTGCTGGTCATCCCTCCATTGCATGTTGATGATTTTTGTGTTTGGCACAGCTCCCCCTCAGTAGACTCTGCTGAACACTAGCTCCAAGATGCCATTGCTGTGCCTCTGCTTACACTCTTTCCCATGGTTTCCAATTCTCTTCTAAGAAAAACATGGGACATGCATTTCTGCCATCCTGACCCAAAACTCTACTGAGGAGGTACACAGCATGTGGATGTTGTAGCACAGTCCTGTTTCTTGGATCTCCTTCTTGATGAAAAGCTGACCTGGATACCTCATATTTGTTACCTGAAGACTAGCTGAATGTAGAAGCTTAATGCTCTCTGCTTCCTTACCCACACACCTTGGGGGTGTGGATCATGCTGCTCTTATCCACTTTTACCAGGTCCTGGCTTCATCCTGACTGAGCTACGGTTGCCAGGTTTATGGCTCGGCAGCTCCTTCAGCTTTTAAGCTGTTAGATCCAATCCACCATCATGATGTGTCTGGCCACTAGTAGCTTTTGTACTAGTCCCACAGCCATTTTCCATGCTGAAACAGGGTTCTTGCCCCTTAAAATTCAGTGGTGTCAGCTCTTTGTCTCATATTCAATCACCATTCAACAATTCCCTGATATTCCCATGTATCCCATTCTCTTTACATACAAGGGCAAGGGCTATCTTCGTCCTGATACTTGCCCTCGGGTGGGTCTACCAGTTGGAGTGTGCCTAGCTTACCTCTGCCAAGATATCCATCTTCACTTCCTCATTTGTTCTCTCTCTGTTTTCTCATGTACTCCTCCTTCAGTGGTGCCCAGACCATGGTTTAGTACCACCATCTTCCCAGGTCCTGAAGTCCTTCACCTCCATGACCTTCCATCATCTGTTATGCCCAATTCTTCAAGAGTTCCAGAGTGCTACTATCTTTTACACTGATTGCTCTCAAGTTGTGGATGACTTGGTATATGCTCTTACATCTCCTGGAGGTATAGAACATCATTCACTGGCAAGAACAAGTAGTGTGTTTATGGTAGAGCTGACAGCAGTTATCAGAACTCTCCATTTTATCAAACATGTCTCCCTTGACTGTGTACATACTGTCTCAGTGAGTAGTGCCCTCTAGTATTATGGGTAACTCTTAAATATTTCTGTTTGCTGATGACACCAGCTTGATAGTAAAGGTTGTTGTGTGCAGCATTGACTTGTTTTCAAATACTGCAGGTCATGACCTAAGTTCATGGCTTGTAGGAAATAAACTAATGCTAAATCACAGCAAGACTCAGTTTTTACAGTTTCTAACACACAATTTAACAAAACCTGAAGTTTTAATTTCACAAAATGGGCATATGATTAGTGAAACTGGACAGTTCAAATTTCTAAGTACCCAGATAGATAGTATACTGTCGTTAGAAAGCCCACATTCAGGATCTTGTTCAAAGACTTAATGCTGCCATTTTTACTATTCAAACAGTATCTGAAGCGAGCAATTGTTCGAAATGAAAATTAGTCTGCTTTGCTCATTTTCATTTGATTATGTCATATAGTATTAATATGGTATTAATTAGTAATTTTGTGACAGTGAAATAGAAAATTTAGGCTATGTAACAGCAGAAACTGGAACACAGGCATTATCTCATGATAATTATCACTGAATTGACAGGCTGGCCAAATTGGCTAATGGCATGCAGTATCTTGAGATCAGCATTCTGGAACCAGATCTTCAATCAATATCATGCCACAAGTTTGAAGGATTTGGAATACAGAATGGCATACTCTGACTTTGCCAAACAAATCTACACATTATGAAGGAGACCACAAATTTGAGGTTGTCCTCCTTGTGGACCTCTTGCAAGGACTCCATCATCCTTTGCTGGCTCTGCATTGGCCTTACTAGGCTGACTCACAGTCACCACCTCTGTCACAAGGATCCACTCCACTGTTGTTATGGTGTCTGTCTGGTGATAGTTCAAATTTTGTTGGACTGTCCTATCCCAGCCACCGTGTGGCAGGCTCTTAATATTTCTAGTGTTAGCAGATGATGCCTCAATGGCTGACCTGGATTTATGGTTTATTACTGAAGGGGGGAGGGGGGGGGGGGTTATCAGTCTCTCTAAGGAAGGGCACCTCAGCCTTGTCAACCCATTGAGGGGTTGACAGGGTAACTTGTTGCCTCCTCTACCCGAAACGGGCAGTGGCTGTTTGTGATTGGTGGTCCGGCTCAACCCTCACCCTACTTGTTCCTTTGCTCTTATTCTCCCTTCTACATTTACATCTACATGAATATTCCATAAATCACATTTAAGTGCCTGGCAGAGGGTTCATTGAACCAGGTTTGTAATTCTCCTTTATTCCAATCTCATATAGAGTACGGAAAGAACAAACACTTCTATCTTTCCATATGAGCTCTGATTTTCCTTATTTTATTGTGGTGAGCATTTCTCCATATGTAGGTCAGCGTCACCAAAATATGGACAAGTGTAGTATATGTAGTTTCCTTATTAGATTTGTTACATTTTATAAGTGTCCTGCCAATAAAATGCAGTCTTTGGTTAGCCTTCCCTACAACATTTTCTGTGTGTTCCTACCAATTTAAGTTGTTTGTAGTTGTAATTCTTATGTATTTAGTTGAATTTATGGGCTTTAGATTTGACTGATTAATCGTGTAACCGAAGTTTAATGGATGACCTCACACTTTTCGTTATTTAAGGTCAATAGCCAAATTCTGCACCATGCAGATACCTTTCCTAAGCCTTTTGCAATTTGTTTTTATCATCTGATGACTTTACTTGTTGACAAATGACAGTGTCATCTGCAAACAACCTAAGACAGCTGCTCAGATTCTCTCCCAAATCATTTATGTAGATAAGGAACAGCAAAGGTCCTATAACACTACCTAGGGGAATGCCAGAAATCACTTCCGTTTTACTCAATGACCTTCTGTCAATTACCATGAACTGTGACCTCTCTGACAGGAAATCATAAATCCAGTCACATAATTGAGATGATACTCTATAAGCACACAATTTCAATACAAAGTGCTTGCATGGTGCAGTGTCAAAGGCCTTCTGGAAATCTAGAAATGCAGAACCAATCTGAAATCCTTTGTCAGTAGCACTCAACATTTCATGTGAGTAAAGAGCTAATTGTGTTTCACAAGAACAATGTTTTCTAAATTCATGTTGACAGTGTGACCTGTGCAACTTTACAGTCATTGGGTACAGATCTTTTGTCAAGCGAACAGTTGTATATGATTGTTAAGTATGGAGCTATTGCATAAGCATACTCTGAAAGGCACCGAATTGGTATACAGTGTGGAACAGAAGATTTGCTTTCATTAAGTGATTTAAGTGGCTTCAGTACTCAGAGAATATCTATTTCTATGTTACTCATGTTGGCAGATGTTCTTGATTCGAATTCTGTAATATTTACTTTGTCTTCTTTTGTGAAGGCATTTTGGAAGGCTATGTTTAGTAACTATGCTTTGGCACCACTGTCCTTAAATAGCATCTCCGTTGCTATTGCGTAGAGAAGGCATTGATTGTGTCTTGCCACTAGTATTCTCCACATATGCTTAGAACCTCTTTGAATTTTCTACCAGGTTTTGAGACCAAGTTTCGCTGTGGAAACTGCTATAAGCATCTCACATTGAAGTCCGCACTAAATTTCAAACTTCTGTAAAAGATAACCAATATTGGGGATTTTGTGACTGTTAAATTTGCCATGTTTGTTTTGTTGTTTCTGCAACAGTGTTCTGACCTGTTTTGTGTACCAAGGAGGATCAGCTCCATCATTTGTTAATTTATTTGGTATAAATCTCTCAACTGCTGCTGATACTATTTCTTTGAATTGAAGCCATGTTTGGTCTATAATTACACTATGTGATCAAAAGTATTCTGCCACCTGGCACCCTCCATCTGTAATGCTAGAATTCAACATGTTGGCCCACACTTAGTCTTGATGACAGCTTCCACTCTCACAGGCGTATGTTCAATTAGGTGCTGGATGGTTTCTTGGGGAATGGCAGCCCATTCTTTATGGGGTGCTGCACTGAGGAGAGATATCAATGTCGGTCGGTGAAGCCTGGCATGAAGTCAGCTTTGGAAAATATCGCAAAGGTGTTCCATAGGATTCAGGTCAGGACTCTGGGCAGGTCAGCCCATTGCAGGGATGTTCTTGTCGTGTAATCAGTCAGTTACAGGCTGTGCATTATGAACAGGTGCTTGATCATGTTGGAAGGTGCAATCGCCACCCTGAAGAGATCTTCAACAGTGGGAAGCAAGAAGGTGCTTAAAATATCAATGTAGGCCTATGCTGTGTTAGTACCATTCAAATCAACAAGGCGTGCAAGCCCCCTCCATGAAAAACGCGACCACACCGTAACACCACCGACCCCAAATTTTACTATGGCACTACAGAAGCTGGCAGATGACATTCTCCGAGCATTCCCCATACCCACACCCTTACATCGGATCGCCACACTGTGTACCATAGTTCGTCACTCCACACGACATTTTTCACTGTTCAGTTGTCCAATGTTTATGCTCCTTACACCAAGCAAGGCATCATTTGGCATTTACCGGCATAATGTGTGGCTTATGAGCAGCCACTTGACAATGAAATCAAAGTTTTCTCACCTCCCGCCTAACTGTCATAGTACTTGCAGTGGATCCTGATGCAGTTTGGAATTCCTGTGTGATTGTCTGGATAGATGTCAGTCTATTACACATTATGACCCTCTTCAACTGTCAGTGGTCTCTGTCAGTCAACAGATGAGGTCAGCCTGTATGCTTTTGTGCTGTATGTGTCCCTTCACATTTCCACTTCACTATCACATCAGAAACAGTGGACCTAGGGATGTTCAGGAGTGTGGAAATCTTGCATACAGATGTATGTTACAAGTGACACCGAATCACCTGACCACATTTGAAGTTTGTGAGTTCTGCTGAGCACCCCATTCTGCTCTCTCAAGATATCTAATGACTATTGAGGTTGCTGATGCGGAGTACCTGGCAGTAGGTCGCAGCACAATGCACCTAATATAAAAAAAAAGTATGTTTTTGGGGGTGTCTGGATACTTTTGATTACATAATGTAAATTGTTAATTTGGAAGGAGTGGAGATTATCTCTCAGGGAGGCATCAAGTGAAATTTTATCTGCATTTTTGAATAGGTATAGTTTTTGTTTCTCTCTCTCTCTCTCTCTCTCTCTCTCTCTCTCTCTCTCTCTCTCTCTCTCTCTCTCTCTCTCTCTTTTAACAATTTGTGAGTTACAATATTCAGACTCACTATGATAACCCTGTTTTCACTAATCCCTGTACCTGTTCTGATGCTTGTTATTAACTCAGGATTATTTGTTGCTATGAAGTCAAGTGTGCTTTCACAACCATTTACTATTTGCGTGGACTTATGAACCAACTGCTCAAAATCATTTTCAGAGAATGTGTTTAGCACAATTTTAAATGATGTTTTATGTGTACCTTTGGAATTAAGCATGTATTTTTGCCAACATGTTGAGGGTAAATTAAAGTTGCCACCAACTATAATCGTATGAGTTGGGTAAATATTTGAAATGAAACTCAAGTTTTCTTTGAACCTTTCAGCAATTGCATCACATTAATTTGAATGTCAGTAAAAGGATCCAATTAATATTTTATTCTGGTTTCTGACAATGACCTCTCCTTTCCATGTTGCTAGCCATGTCTGAGAATTATTTGGTGGGGTGCGTCTGTTAAGTTGTGGGGAGTATGTCCTCCATCACAATTTCTGCCTGCGAGGTCATCTGGCTGCTCTTTGTATGAGGCACCTCACCCAACTTTTTCCATTCCCTCCTTTTCTCCTTTCTTGTCCCTTTCTTTAGGTTTTATTGAACTTCAGTAGACCTTTGGGGTTTTCTTTCAACCTTTAATCACTAAACCAACCAACTTACATGTGTCTGGAGAAATTCAATTTATTGAGAGTAAATAGATTTTAATAAACATTGCTTAAAATTCACTAGAAGAGGACTAGCACACACACAGTTTCATTCACTTCGTATTAAAAAATCAGCAGCAAGCATTCTTAGACACTCTCCTATTCATTCATTTTTCACACTTCTTTATTGTGACCAATGAGAAGCTGCCAACAATTGATGATTGCGTGCACTATGCCACCATCCTGCAATTGTGCACAGGCAAGCCAATTCTGCATGTGTAAGTTTCACTTCAGACACCATGCACAAATGTTATATCGATATTGCAGTGCATCAACTTGCACAGGTTTGTATCACTTAAGTTTGTTAAGATTTCTTAATTCATCATGGTCATTATCCAAACACTGAAATAGTTTTGACTATGTTTATGACAATTCCACCCTGACTGCTGCATCATGTCACCATAAAACCAGAAAATTAAAAGAGCTGAGAAACTACTTAACATTGAGTATAGGTCATGTAGACTGTTAAATTCAGCTGTCATCTCAATGTGATTAACCACATGTGGCACAGCACGTTACTTTTTTGCTGCCCTGCCAGTGTCCAGCAATGTTCATTTGTGTAGCTAAAAGGGAAATACACACACACACACACACACACACACACACACACACACACACACACACACACTCTTTCCACAAGAAGCCTAATGACACTAACGGGACAACCGCGGGAAATGGGGTGTTTTGGGTGGGGGGCAAACTAAATATAAACAAATTTAGACGCCTTGCGTAGCTACAAAGTGTAAGTGAAGACAGCCATGAATACCCACCCACCTCCCCAGGGGTCGTAACCCCCGCAACTCATAGAAGATAAAGATGCTTCAGTAGCTGATTAGTGTTTTTTGTCTTTAAAAAAAAAAAAAAATCTCACGGGATAGAACGAACAGATCAGAAAGATAAATATAATAAACCAAAACAGAAATTCGAGGAAACAGATAATTAAAATAAGTAATAAGTGTTTTTAAATTTAAAAAAAATCTCACGAGATAGAACAAACAGGTCAGAAAAGTAAATAAAATAAGATAAAACAGAACTGGAGACAGCCACACTCAAACCAAACTCCGCGCCGTCATGACGTCACACACGACAACACCCTTACGTCACGGGTCAAAGCAGACGGGTGGGATCGGACGCTTCTGTCGACCCGCTAAAAGCTGTAGTAGAAAATACTAGACCACTACTGTCTATTGCAGGTCGCAACATACATAGAATTGTATGGTAAACGGGATGTAGCTAGCTACTGAAATAGGTTTTAACTTGGCAATGTAAATTTTCGGTGTATTTTTACAATAAAGATCACAGTTAATACTGCCAAGTCTGTACTACGTGGCAACACAATGTGAAGTTCACATGCACACCACAATCACACACGTAGCCAGTTTATGGTATTTACACTCGTTACCGAAGTTAATCGAGTTCACCAGATCATTTAGTTATGAAAATGCTTGCTCAAATGTTGTGCACTCTGCTCTACATGTAATACCTGTTCCAGTCTTAGTTCGCACAACACACCAGGTGGTTTTAACTAACAGTCAAAAGCAATATCTCTGATATTCCATCCGAAATTCCACACGACTTCCACTATACCATTCACTTAAACACACTTTGTACTACTTCACAAACTCATAATTAGCATTTTTCCACGATTTTACAGTACTTTTGTTGGAGCTGCTTTCAATGAGATGTTACTAGTTCGAACCCTCAGCCCCGACCCCCCTAGATCACACCAAAGGCTTTTTTCCCAGCATAGATTGGCACGAGCCTGCATTTTCCTGATTGGCTGATATCACAAACAGCAAATCAGTTTGCAGTATTATCCCGCACTTTACTTCAATGACCAATCATAGTAAAACATTTCTTTCTATGACAATTGCTAAATAAATAAATTTAGAAAAGTATCAAATATAAAATTACTCCTTCTGAAATTACTGATTTATTTGTGTTTTACTCACGATTTGTTAGTACCATAAATCGACTGCACATTTAATTATAGTAAATCTCCTGTATAGTTTAACTGGTACTTCATGAATAAACAAAACAATTTTCGTTTACTTCTGTTCTTCTTTGCTCATACAACACTCACACTGATAATTACTACACATATAAAACAATTATAATGATGCAAATACATTAAATATTAATCAAACATAACTTTACAACATTGTTTTGGCTACGACTGCTAGCACTATCCGTCAACTGCTGACCTCTGCTGCTTACTAGTACAACTACGTGCAGCTCTGTAACTCGGGTCCATGTCAGCTGGTGACATCTGTTGACGACTGATGCCAATAACGCTATCATCCTAACAAGTGACAGAAGCGATGCGAAGGCGCTATGCCTCAAACCCCCCATAATTATTATAATGGTTGAAAACAACTTTTAAAATTTTACTACATCGTGACTGTCTCCTTACTCTCAAAATGAATGTGAAATTTGAAAATTACTAATCTAAGTTACAGAATTCTTACTTCAGACTTGGCATACTAGCCTAACTAAGTCTAATATTTTACAAAACTTTTTGATTTTTTCTTTTTTTTTTTACAAAAGTTTACAACTGAACTAATTAATTTTTTCCTTCAAAACCAAACTTTCCACAGATTGTGACTTTACATGAAATAGTTCTTGTCCATTACAATCACATTTTTTGCTTTTTACCCCCTCTTATTTACATGAACTCAAGATTTCATTGAATCTCCACCCGCACTTTGATTGGTGTCCTGGTGTAATTTTGAAATCACTCCTACCTTACACGTTGCACTGCATAAGTGTCCTCTACCTCACAATTGTTCTCTAAGCATGTCACAACACCTTGGTTAGTTGGCATCCATAACATTGCACAATGGTCCACTCTCAGGCCAGTCCTTATTGTATAGTGGTTTTTACCTACAAAACATAGTTTCGTCTAAGACTACTAATATACATAACCGTCTCAACACATAGTATAACATTGTTTCTCTATGCTATTCTCTTTAATTAATTCTATTTTAACTATTCAAAGCAAATTAAAGGAACATTTAACTCTTAAACTGCAAGAAAATTTGCATTTTCTTTTAAAGTGTTTAACTACTTCAGCAAAATCGTGCATTGCTATTGAAGACATACACTGAAATCACTTAATTAGGTTAAATTCTGATTATTCCCTATCCACCAAATCTTTTCTCAAAACTTGACAACTACGGCAAAGTCTTTATGACAGCTTTTACCAGGTTCCATAAATACGCTTAAATTTATGATTTCTTCTTCAGAAATTTTTCAGAGGTCTTTTACAATAGCTAAATTCAAAACTCGAGCATGACTTCAAAATCGCATAAGATATTAAATTTAAATTCATATAACTATGACATTTTTAGGATAGATTCATTTTCCATTATGACCATGCATCTTCATGCAGATCATCTTACTCGCTTTCCATTAGTAATCAAATGCTAACAAACATCTTTTTTTTTTTTTTTTTTTTTTTTTTCCCCCCCCCCCCAAGCGTCAACTTCTGTAACAACACTCCACAATTCCTTTACCATTTTCCAACAGGATAACACTCCCTTCTACAACAAGTTATCCCCTTCCTCCTCATTACTCTGAGCCCTTTTATTATACTCTATAATTAGTCATCTCTGTTACTTCTCTCACTACTATTTCAAAATGTATATCTTCATATACAACATGACAACACCTCACTACTGCAAAATCACCATAATGCATCATTTTATTTTTCAAATTATATCTGCCTGTCTCATTACTCTAACTTTCTCAACTCTTTTTTTTTCCACACATGCTTTACTCGCACTGTTATCAATATTCATCACAACACCACCCCCTGCTACTCCTTCTCATTTCCAATAGAGTGAAGAATATAAAAGATAACAGATAAGTTCATAAAGATAGAAGAGGAAGATTGATAACACAAAAAGAAAGTGAAGTGGTATTGTCAATAACTCGAGCACCTGGTGATTGTTGGTCATGTAGCATTGCAAAGAGTACAACGCCCTCTGAGGTTTTAGTACCCTCAGATCCTGTTCTACATGCACATATATTTTCAGGTCAATAATATTCTGCAATCCCAACAACTTTCCTGATTTCCAATATGCCAACCTATATGCATTTGGGTGCGGCTTTTCAATAACTCTGAATGGACCCATGTACTCGTCAGTAAACTTTTTAGTTTCCAAAGTTATCTTTTTGGACTTTTCTCTGGTTTTAACAAGAACTAGGTCTCCTATCTTAAAGCTTGTAGGTGGTGCCCTTGCATCATGCCTCCTCTTTTGCTTTAATGCCTTCTTCTTTATGTTATCTCGAGCTGCAGTTTCCTCTATTTTATTCTCTACTAAGAGCATTTCATCAGGATCTACCTCCACTTCTTCCCCATATTTGTTATACCCTTTCAGATCTGTTCTCTTCCTACAATATCTAATTGGAATCTGCTCACCTTCCCTCTTTGTAAGCTTTCTTTTCTTAGAGAAAGGCACTATAATGTTTTTCCCACTCACTTCCAGGCTTATACTATCATTTTCAAAGTCCAGCCTCTCCTTGTACTTCATTAAGAAATCAATTCACACTAACATATCTATACTTAAGCCCTCAATAACTAAAAAGTTATGATACAACTGGTTACCATTTATACTGATAGGCAACATCACTTCGTACTTTACATGCTTCTTCACTTTTCCTGTGTCTACAATTATCTGGATTCCCATGACAGACATAATTACTAGCTCTCTCTTATTAGGCAAAGCATCTAACCATTGTTCACTAACAGCACACAAATCACTGCCACTATCAGCTAGGCACTGTACTTCTTCCCCTTGCACTAACAGATTGATTACTGGTCGAACTTTCTTTTCTTCCTTAACAGTGACTTCATTCTCCTCAAGCAAGTCGTGTACAATTTTACGCCTTTCAAAACCCTCCTTGTGCCCAGAGATTAAACAAATATCTACAGGATTGCTTTCACTACTCTCCCTCCCTACATTCTTTAGCCTAACCACTATGGATAGATTAAAACACTTCTGCAAATCTGCAGCTCCCTTTTCTACAGTAATTGGTTTCTCCACTAATTAGTTTCTCCACTAATTCTTCTACCTCATCTTCTCCTTCTACATTATTTTTACTTGGCTGACCCCCATTCTGGTCATAGCTGACATGAAATGCTTCCATAGCTTCCTCTAAGTCTCTATTTACTGACACCAATAATTCTTCTACCCACTTCTCATCTAGCTCCTGCAATCCCTGTATATTCATATCTCCTCCTTCTCCCTGGCAAGATTACTCATTCGCTCTACTGTACACTTCTCCCTCACTGCTAGATTTTACATCACTTTCAACATCTTTTCCCACCAAACAACCTGCAGCACAGTGCTCCTTTTGCTTGCTCCCATGTACATATCCACCCTGTAGCATGCCTATTCTATCATCCTTCGCTTTAGTGCTTTCAATTGTATCATTATTGTCAATAATTTGGACTTCAGTTACTTTATTCTTATTGTATACAAAAGGTATGGCCAGCAGATTCAAATTACTGCTACCCGCTCTGAAAATGCCAGCCCCTTCACAGACGAGATCTAGTTTCCTGTGCCCTGTGATTCTGCTTCATTTCTGCCTCGCACCCCAACTGATCTCTCTCCTGAAAATCATTGTCATCATGAATTGGCGATTGCGATCTGTAAGCGTGCCCCTGATCATTATCAATTGTCCTTGAAACTGGAGCATAGTGCCAACCCCTTCCTCTCCTTCCTCGGCTATTATGTGACACACCCATTCTATTTACATTAACATTCTGACCTCTCTCAACTGTATTCTGAAGCCTAAAACTACGATTTGTCTGCTCCTCTTCTGCATAAGCTTCTCCTCCCTTTCCAAATAGCTAATAAACTTATCAACATTGTCCCTAGGAGCAGCAACTATTTGATTTCCCCAGCTTAGAGGCAACTTTCCATCTAACTCCATAATTATTTGCTCAGGCTCTAATTTATTTGTCAAATATGACAAATTAGTCACCCATCATAAAGCAAGTCTTTTTATATTCTCTTTCCTGGTATTGAACATTTCCCTAGCCCAGAAACTGTTTTGCAATTCTATTTGCTTTTGCTTGCCCCAATATTCTTTGAAAAACGCTTCTTTAAACTGCTCTAACATCTCATATTGTTCTGTTGCAGTCATTCCCCATATCCTAGCCTCACCCAAAAACTTCGATGTTATGAAACCAATCTTCTGTCGGTCACTCCACAAACTAGGCAAATCGTTTTTCAAATCATTCTAGAACTGAAACTTCCTGGCAGATTAAAACTGTGTGCCCGACCGAGACTCGAACTCGGGACCTTTTCCTTTCGCGGGCAACTGCTCTACCAACTGAGCTACCAAAGCACGACCCCCCAGGTGGTCCACAACTCTTTCGTGGATACGTGCGTGGCGAGCACGGGGCCCCGAGCCATTGCAGCCTTCTTTCTCTCCCGGGCTGCATTTCCTTTCCCTTCCCCTCCTTTCCCCTCCATACCCCTTTCCCCTTGCCCTCTCCTCTCCCTCTATTGGTGTCCTTGCTTATGTTGGCCCCCGCTATCCTCCTGGTTCTGTTGGTTTTACACTCTGGCTTTGTTGCGTAATCATCTCCTCCTTTTGGCATTCCTTGGTCCCCCTCTGGGGTTTGACCTCCATTCCAAAATTTCTCTTCCGTAGTGTGAGCCATTTGGGGAAGAGCACCTTACCTAGTGTCTCCGACGTGTGCCCTCCTAGTATATTCCACCTTTTCTTCTACGTCGTTGTCTGATGCTAGGGTGCATAGCCAGCACGGTAGCCAGCCCGTGTGGTGGGGTCGCTATGTACCCTTTTGGTTGAGCCCCCTGAACACACAGGGATCACACTTCTGATACCTGAGCTGTGACCTCCTCATGCATGCCTTGGAGTGGTTGCTCGTCATCCTGGAGCATCGGAACTCCCGGCAATGGCCGCCGTGCCAGACGGCCCTTGCTGTGGCTGGGTGGCGCCCGTGAGGAGAGCCCCTGATCGGAGTGGGTGGTATCAGGGCGGATGCTATGCAGATGAAACGCATAAGGGTCCAAACCTCTGGCCGCTCTTCTGCGGCCGTCTCTCTGCGTGGTACTGATTCCTCAAGTGCTGCTTCTCTTGCCCCTTCGGCCTTCCCTTCCGTGGCTACCCCCTGGGAGGAGGGTCAGGCCCGTCGTCTAGGGGCAAAACCTTTCCCCCGTTATCTAGTTTGCACCAGGACTGATGGAGATACTTTCACCAGTGTCAAACCTTTATTCTTTGTGGAACACATTGAAGACAAGTTCGGCGAAGTGGACTCCCTGAGCAAGATGCGGTCGGGTTCGTTACTGATAAAAACTGCTTCGGCTGCCCAATCTGCGGCCCTTCGTGCCTGTACCCATCTTGGCACAATTCCCGTGTCCATTACCCCTCACCAGTCTCTAAATATGGTACAAGGTGTGATTTTTCACAGAGACCTCATCCTTCAAACTGATGAGGAACTTCGGGACAATCTCGGACGGCGGGGTGTTCACTTTGTTCGGCGTGTTCAGAAGGGTCCTAAAGATAATCGTATTGATACTGGTGCCTTTATCCTGGCCTTTGAAGGGGATACCCTTCCTGCGAAAGTTAAGATTATGGTCTATCGCTGTGATGTGAAGCCGTACATCCCACCTCCTATGCGGTGTTTTAAGTGCTTGCGTTTTGGCCACATGTCTTCTCGCTGTACCCAGGACCCTCTCTGTGGTGACTGTGGACGTCCACGCCATGAGGGGAGTCCCTGTGTTCCCCCTCCTGTATGTGTAAATTGTCATGGTAGTCATTCTCCACGTTCAGCAGATTGCCCAGTCTATAAGAAAGAAAAAAAGATACAGGAGTATAAGTCTCTTGATCGTTTAAGCTACACAGAGGCCCGTAAGAAATATGCACGATTGCACCCTGTGTCCATGACATCTAGTTACGCCTTGGTTACATCTTCATCCCTTCCTCCCCCTTCTTTACCCCCGTCCCGGACCCCTCTCCTTCCCCCCTCCCCTGCGGCTCCCACACCTTCTCCTCTGGGCGCCGCTCCCCCTCCCCAGCCGGAGAAGTGTCCCACTCCTTCGGCGTCTGCCGGTCAAGGGCGCCTCTCCCGGGATGCCCCTTCCCGGCACCTTCCAGGTCAAAGGTCTGCTGCAGCGCGGCGACCGCGAGAGCCGCGGTCTATCGGCCCCCAGGTCGCCCGGTCTCTTTCTGTTCCTGATCTTGCTGCAGCTGGCTCCATTATGCCACACAGCCCTCCTCGATCTCAGCCTGAAAAGAAGAAGAAACATAAGTCCCGGGACAAAGAGCCTCTGGTGTCACCGGAGGTCCCTTCCCCGGCTTCACAACCGGATTCTGACCTGTCGTTTATGGATGTCGCCCCCTCCTTGTCGGTGACGGGTGGGGACCCGGCGGTATGACTGGATTTAGCGTGTTCAGCCCTCATTTAAACCATCGTTCTGTGGTTCTCCAATGGAATTGTAATGGCTACTATCGTCACCTTCCGGAATTGAAATCCCTTCTTTCGTCCTACTCAGCAGCTTGTGTGGTTCTCCAGGAATCTCATTTTACTGATGCTCACTCACCGACCCTCCGTGGGTTCCGTGTTTTCTGTCGAAATCGGGTCGGACCCTTGCGGGCTTCTGGTGGCGTTTGTACGTTGGTCCGTACAGACATTGCTAGCACGTGGATTCCTCTCCAAACTACATTGGAAGCAGTTGCTGTTAGGGTCCACTTAGACTCTGCAGTCACAGTATGCAATCTTTATCTCCCTCCTGACAGGACTCTTACACCTGCTGCCTTAACCACCCTTCTTCAGCAACTTCCTCCTCCCTTCCTCCTCCTTGGGGATTTTAATGCTCATCATCCTTTGTGGGGCAGTGCCTTTCCATCTAGACGAGGTCTTCTTATCGACCAATTTATTGCAGACCACGACCTGTGCCTTCTTAATGATGGCTCCCCTACTCATTTCAGTGCTGGTCATGGTACCTTTTCTGCCATTGATCTTTCTCTTTCTTCTCCCTCTCTCCTCCCTTCATTACACTGGTCGCCACACGACGACCTTTGTGATAGTGACCATTTCCCGTTGATTATCACGCTCCCTTCCCGCTCCCCGATGGAGAGGTTACCTCGTTGGTCTTTCCACCGCGCCGATTGGCCTCTATATACTGCACAGGTCGAGTTTTCTCCCTCTTTGTCGGGTTGTATTGATGACGTCCTACGTGACGTGTCTGACGCGATTGTTCGCGCTGCTCACCTTGCTGTCCCGCGCTCATCTGGACAATTTCGTCGTCGGCAAGTCCCGTGGTGGAGTACGGCCATTGCCATTGCCATCCGTGATTGCCGTCGAGCTTTGCAACACTTTAAGAGGCACCCATCTGTAGCCAGCCTTTCTACCTTTAAGCGCCTTCGCGCTAAAGCCCGTTATTTAATCAAACAGAGCAAGCGGATATGTTGGGAACGATTCGTTTCTTCCCTTGGTTCCACTGTCCCTCTGTCATGGGTATGGGCTACACTTCGCTCTCTCCAAGGTTGCCATCGGCAGTCCACCCTCCCAGGCCTTCACCTCCCAGATGGCATTTGTACGGACCCATTAGTTCTTGCAGAACATCTTGCGACCCATTTTGCAGTGGCATCAGCGTCAGCCTCCTATCCAGCTGCTTTCCTTCATCAAAAACAGCAGGCTGAAGCTGTCACCTTATGTTTCACCACTTGTGAGTCAGAATCTTACAACGAACCTTTCACTGAATGGGAATTTCTTTCTGCTCTATCTGCTTCTCATGATACGGCTCCTGGCCCAGATTCCATTCATAACCAGCTGCTTCAACATCTCAGTGCTCCACAACGGCACCATCTTCTTCTGGTGTTTAACCGTATCTGGCTCCAGGGTGACTTCCCTTCTCAGTGGAGGGATAGCATTGTGGTTCCTGTCCTTAAGCCTGGTCAGAACCCCCTATCTGTTGACAGCTATCGGCCAATTAGTTTGACCAATGTTGGTTGTAAGTTACTTGAACGGCTGGTAGCCCGTCGGCTCACTTGGGTCCTCGAATCTCGGGATCTATTGTCCACTTACCAGTGTGGCTTTCGAGAGGGACGATCTCCAATCGATCATTTGCTTCGCTTGGAATCCGCAGTTCGGCAGGCTTTTTCCCAGCGCCGCCATTTGGTTGCAGTGTTTTTTGACCTTCGCAAGGCCTATGACACGGCCTGGCGCCATCACATCTTACTAACCCTTCATCAGTGGGGTCTTCGGGGCCCACTCCCGATTTTTATCCGCCAGTTCCTGATCCATCGGTCATTCAGAGTTCGAGTTGGTACTGCTTTTAGTTCTCCACGGACCCAGGAGACGGGCATCCCACAGGGTTCTGTCTTGAGTGTCCTTCTTTTCCTCATTGCTATCGATGGACTTGTGGCCTCTGTCGGTCCCTTGGTCGCCCCTGCCCTGTATGTGGATGATTTCTGCATTTGGGTTAGTTCCTCCTCGATGCCATCTGCAGAACGGCAGCTCCAGGTGGCTATACGGCGTGCCTCTGCATGGACCATCTCCCACGGGTTTCAATTCTCTCCTTTAAAATCGCGGGTGGTCCACTTCTGTCGCCGTACTACGGTCCACCCTGATCCAGAGCTCTATCTCGCTGCACAAAGATTGCCTGTGGTTCCACAGTTTCGTTTCCTAGGTCTTCTTTTCGACAACAAGCTCACTTGGCTGCCCCATATCAGACTCCTGAAGGTAGGATGTTTCCGTAAACTCAATGTCCTTCGCTTCCTTGCCCACTCCTCCTGGGGTGCGGACCGTTCCCTCCTCCTCCGTCTTTATCGTGCTCTAGTTCTGTCACGTTTGGACTATGGTTGTCAAGTTTATGGTTCAGCTGCTCCTTCCACGCTGCACGTGCTGGATCCAGTCCACCATCGTGGTATCCGTTTGGCCACCGGTGCCTTCCCTACTAGCCCTGTTGATAGTCTCCTGGTTGAAGCTGGGATCCCCCCCCTTTCTGTTCGGCGGTCCCAGCTTCTGGTGTCTTATGCCCTTACTATCCGTTCTTCTCCCGCTCATCCTTCCTATTCTATCCTATTCCCAGACCATGGACGTCGCCCGCCTGACTCCCGCCCTCGGGCGGGTTTACCGGTTGGGCTGCGCCTTGCGTCTCTTACCCGTGATTTTCAGCTTCCTTCTTTGTCCTGTCTTCCTCGCTCCCTCCCCTCCACCCCTCCTTGGTTAGTTCCTCGGCCTCGACTTCGGATGGATCTCCGCCGCGGACCGAAAGATTCCATCCCCCCGGTGGTGTTCTGTACCTTTTTCCGCCAAATTTTATGGGAGTTTCGGGATGCTGTTATTTTTTACACTGATGGCTCTAAATCTGCTGATCACGTTGGGTATGCCTTCACGTCCTCTGTTGGAACGGAAAATCATCTGCTGCCACTTACATGTGGGGTGTTTACTGCGGAATTGATGGCAATTTCCCGGGCCCTTACCTTTATTAAACAATCCCAACACAACCGCGTTTTGTTATGTACGGACTCGATGAGTGGCCTTCTTGCTATTGACCGGTGTTTTTCGCGCCATCCCTTGGTCTCTGCCATCCATGACCATCTCGCTGATCTTCACCGTGCTGCTTGTTCCATTGACTTCTTATGGGTCCCGGGCCATGTGGGTATCCCGGGTAATGAGCTCGCTGATCGTTTGGCTGGGGGAGCAGTTACTTACCCCCCGTTTTCCGTAACCCCTCCTGCAGCGGATTTACGGCTTCACATCAAATCCCACTTTGCACAGTCATGGGCCAATTCTTGGGAGGCTACTCCACTGTCTAATAAACTTCGTGCCATTAAGGTGAATACAGGCCCATGGCGTTCTTCCTTTAGCCTCTCCCGCAAGGACTCGACCACACTGTGTCGTCTCCGCATTGGCCATACCAGGCTGACCCATGGTTTCCTTTTGCGTGATGAGCCACCCCCGCTATGTGGTTGTGGAGCCTTCCAGTCAGTGGCCCACATTTTGGTTGACTGCCCCCTTCTTTTGGCTCTGCGTGCTAAGTACAGACTCCCCCACACTTTACCTTTGATGTTGGCTGACGATTCCCGGATGGTCTCTCTGGTTCTAGGTTTCCTCCGGGAGAGTGGTTTTTATTCTCAGTTTTAAAGTTTTTAATCTCCCTCTGGTGTTGGGGCAGGGCGGTGAGTGTTTGGGTGTCTCCCACTGTAGGCAGTGTTCAGAGATTCCCGATTCACCTCCCTGACCGGAATCCTCTTTTCTTTCCCTTTTACTCTGTTTTTACCCCTTCTTTTTAAGGCTTGGTTAGTTTTTCTATTCCCATACGTACTTTCTGCATTATAGCAGTTGTAGCTTTTAAGTCACAGGTGGTCTTGCCTATGCTGTTTCAGCATAGTGTTGGGTTCGTTCTCTTGCCAACTTCCCTCATTTGTTTTTGCTAATGACAACGTGACTGCCCTTTTACGTTTCCCCTTTATCCGTTTTATTTTTCTGACTATACTGAGATGTCCTGTTAGCAGAATGGAGTCTATTTGAAACAAGGGACTGATGACCTTGCTGTTTGGTCCCTTTAACCTCAAACAACCAACCAACCAACCAACCAAAGCACGACTCACGCCCGGTACTCACAGCTTTACTTCTGCCAGTACCTCGTCTCCTACCTTCCAAACTTTACAGAAGCTCTCCTGCAAACCTGGCAGAACTAGCACTCCTGAAAGAAAGGATATTGCGGAGACATGGCTTAGCCACAGCCTGGGGGATGTTTCCAGAATGAGATTTTCACTCTGCAGCGGAGTGTGCGCTGATATGAAACTTCCTGGCAGATTAAAACTGTGTGCTCGACCGAGACTCGAACTCGGGACCTTTGCCTTTCGCGGGCAAGTGCTCTACCAACTGAGCTACCGAAGCACGACTCACGCCCGGTACTCACAGCTTTACTTCTGCCAGTACCTCGTCTCCTACCTTCCAAACTTTACAGAAGCTCTCCTGCCAACCCTACTTGATTTTGTTCAGGAGTTCTTGTCTGACTAGTACTCACATCAAACTGACTTAAATCACCCTCTCTCACAACCACAGAATTATCATTCCCATCCATACTAGCAAGTCTGTTTACACATGCATATAATACACTATATAAACTTAGCTTATATTTCTTAGACCGAAGTTGTCACAGTGTGTTGAAAACAGCAATCTGCCTTTCTCCTGGCGGTGTACCAGATTCAGGGCCCCCATGCGCTGCCACTGCGATGGAAGCTGCTGCACCTTGCTGTCCACTTACTGTGCCATCTGTTGCTCAGCGGACCAATTCTACACTGCACTTTCAGTCCCGTAGCACCCAGTTCACTATAAAATCTCTGTTCCACAGGTTCTCTCCTTGTTGCATCTCAAATCATATGTTCGTCTTCACAGCAATATCTCACTCACACCTACAGTCACTGTTGCAAAGTTGCTTATTGGCCGTTCCTCTCGATCATGAATTCGGTTCCTACAGATTTATAGTTTCCTGGCTGATGCACCATGTGCGGCACAGCACATCACTTTTTAACCACCCTGCCAGTGTCCAGCAATGTTCATTTGTGTAGCTAAAAGCTGTAGTAGAAAATACCAGACCACTACTGTCTATTGCAGGTCGCAACATACTTAGAACTGTCCGGTAAATGGGATGTAGCTAGCTACTGAAATAAAAGTTTTAACTTGGCAATGTAAATTTTCAGGTGTATTTTTACAATAAAGATCACAGTTAATACTGCCAAGTCCGTACTACGTGGCAACACAATGTGAAGTTCACACGCACACCACAATCACACACGTAGTCAGTTTATGGTATTTACACCTGTTACCGAAGTTAATTGAGTTCACCGGATTGTTTAGTTATGAAAATACTCGCTCAAATGTTGCACACTCTGCTCTACATGTAATACCTGTTCCAGTCTTAGATCACACAACACACCAGGTGGTTTTAACTAACAGTCAAAAGCAATAAATTTGATATTTCGTCCGAAATTCCACACGACTTCCACTATACCATTCACTTAAATACAATTTGTACTACGTCGCAAACTCGTAATTAGCATTTTTCCACAATTTTACAGTACTTTTGTTGGAGCTGCTTTCAATGAGATGTTACTAGTTCGAACCCTCAGCCCCGACCCCCCTAGATCACACCAATGGCTTTTTTCCCAGCATAGATTGGCGCAAGCCTGCATTTTTCTGATTGGCTGATACTACAAACAGCAAATCAGGTTGCACTGTTATCCCGCACTTTACTTCAATGACCAATCATAGTAAAACATTTCTTTCTATGACAATTGCTAAATAAATAAATTTAGAAAAGTATCAAATATAAAATTACTCCTTCTGAAGTTACCGATTAATTTGTGTTCTACTCACGATTTATTAGTACCATAAACTGACTGCACATTTAATTATAGTAAATCCCCTGTATAGTTTAACTGGTACTTCATGAATAAACAAAACAATTTTCATTTACTTCTGTTCTTCTTTGCTCATACAACACTCACACTGATAATTACTACACATATAAAACAATTATAATGATGCAAATACATTAAATATTAATCAAACATAACTTTACAACATTGTTTTGACTACGACTGCTAGCACTGTCTGTCAACTGCTGACCTCTGCTGCCTACTAGCACAACTACGTGCAGCTCTGTAACTCAGGTCCACGTCAGCTGGTGACATCTGTTGATGACTGATGCCTATAACGATATGGTCCTAACAAGTGACAGGAGCGATGCGAAGGTGCTACACCTTACACAGCTGCTAAATTTGACATCAATGCCATAACAAATGAGTTTGCTTCAGTAAAAGCAAGGAAACTAAAACCAAAATAATAATAAAACATAATTCTTGGTACTGCCACATGTCACAGACACTGCCAAAGTCGGGTGGCGTGCATGCCTCAACAATACATATAGCTATATAGTAATTGCAACCACAAGAGAGAGGTATCTGTGTAGAGGTCAGACAAATGTATGGTCCTAGAGGAGGGAGAGCAGCATTTTCACTAATTGCAATGGCAACAGTCAGCATCATTGACTGATCTGGCTTTGTAACATCAGTTATCGTGATGCCGCTCTGACTGTACTGTGAACAGTTGAAAGCAAGGGGAAACTATAGTCATTACTTTATGTGATGACAGGTAAGTCTGCTGTATTTTTAAATGATGACAGAATCCTCTTGGGTGAAATATTCTGGGATAAAATGATCCCCAGTTCAGAACTCTGAAAGGGGAAAACTCGGGAGGATGTTGTCATTGGGAAAAACAAAACTCACATTCTATGGATCGGAAAGTAGATTGTTAAATCCCATAATCAATTAGACAGATTAGAGAATTTAAAAATGGAAGTGATTGGTGGTTAGATATAGTGGGAATTAGTGAAATGTGTTGGCAGGATGAATGGAGATTCTGGTAAACTGATTTCAGGGTTATAAATACATAATCAAATGGGTTAAGGTAGAAAAAGGTCTAATGCTGAATAAGGAAATTAGAATGGTGGTGAGCTTTTATGAGCAATATCACAGCCAAGATAGGTATGAAGCCATCACCAGTCTGAAGTTGTACAAGATTGTATGCCAAATAGCTCTACAGAAAATAAAAATATTCAAACAACATATGATAAGGAAAAAAGGAACTATTCACATAATTAAGGGAAAGGAAAATTTAATTGTAATGGAGGACTGCAAGTTGATGGTGAGAAAAGGAAGGTAAGGAAAAGTATAGGAGAATATGGAATGGGGGAAATGAATGAAAGAGGAAGCAGCCTCATAGAATTTTTCACAGAGTGTAGTTCAGTCATTGTGAACTGTAAGACATGTCAAGAACCAGAGGTTTTTGCAAGTTCCAAAGGGAGAGTTAGGCAACAATTGACTAAAACAGGGGAAAATAATAAAGTAGGAAAGGAATGGGTAGCTTTTAGAGATGAAATAGTTAAGGCATCAGAGGATCAAATAGGTAAATAGACAAGGACTAGTATAAATCCTTGGTTAATTTAATTGATGAAAGGAGATGATATAAAAATGTACGGAATGAAGCAGGTGAAAGGGGATACACATGTCCAAAAACTATATAAAAAAGCCCCAAATGATTAATCAGGAATGGATAGAAAACATATGCAAAGATAGAGAAGCATATATAACTAGAGGAAAGATAGATCCTGCCTACACCAAAATTAAAATAAGTCCTTAGGAGAAAAGAGAAGCAGCTTCATAAATATCCAAGAGGACAGGTATAAAGCCCTCACTATGCAAAGAAGGGAGAACTGAAAAGTAGGAGAAATACATACAGGGCCTCTGCAAGGAAAATGAACTTGATGGCAGTGTTATAGAAAGAGAAGAGGAATCAGGTGAACATCAGATGGGAGATATGATATTGAGAGAATAATTTGATTGAGCCCTGAAAGACCTAAGCCAAAATGAGGCCCCAGAAGTAGAAGAGATTCTCTCAGATACATTGGTATCCTTGGAAGAGCCAGTCATGACAATCTGTCCCACCTGTTGGGCAAGGTATTTGAGACAAGGAAAATACCATCAGGCTTCTAGGATAATGTAATAATTCCAATTCCAAAAAAAGCATGTGCTGACAGGTGGATTATTACCAAACCACCAGTAAAATCATGGTTGGAAAATACTAATGTAGCAGGTAGAAGCCAACACTTTGGGTTCCAGATAACAGAAGGAACATACAAGGCAATACTGACCTCATGAATTATCTCAGAGATTAGGTTAAAGAAAGGCAAACCTAAGTTTATAACATTTGTGGACTTAGAGAAAGGTCTTGACTATATTGACTGTAATATGCTTTCAAATTCTCAATGTAGCAGGGGTAAAATACAGTAAGCAATATGTTATATGAAACTTGTAACAAAAACAGATGGCAGTAATAAGAGCTGAAAAGCATAAAAGTGAAACTGCCATTGGGAATTGAGTTAGGTTGGTTTTTAACCTATCACTGATAGCATTCAGTATGTACATTGAGCAAGCAGTAAAGGAAGCCAAAGAAAAATTTGGAGAAGGAATTAATATTTGGGCAAAGAAATAAAAAGTTTAAGATTTTTCTGATGATATTGTAATTCTGTCTGAGACAGGAAAGGAACTGGATGTGTATTTGAACAGATGGAAGTCTCTTGAAAGGAGGATAGAGGATGAGCAGTAATAAAAACAAAACAAGGGTATTGGAATGTAATCAAATTAAATCAAGCAATGCGGAAGGAAGTAGATTTGGACAGCAAAATGACTGATGATGGCTGAAGTAGAGAGGATATAAAATGTACACCTGAAATGGCAAGAAAATCCTTTTTGAAGAAGTAAAATTTATTAGTATCAAATATAAATTAAAGTACTAGGAAGTATTTTCTGAAGAGATTTGTCTGAAGTTTAGTCTTGTATGGAAGTGAACCATGGACAATAAGCAGGTCAGGCAAGAAGAGAATAGAAGCTTTCAAAATGTGACACCACAGAAGAACACTGAAAATTAGATGGCTAGATCATGGGGAGGAAATTAATAGAGTTGGGAAGAAAAGAAATTTGCAGCAACAGTTGTTGGGACACTTCCTGAGACATCAAGGAATATTATTGGATGGAAGTGTGGGAGGTTAAAACTGCCTAGGGAGACCCAGAGATGAGTACAGTAAGCAGGTTCAAATACAATAACATTACCCTCAGTTCACTTTAATTGATGTTCATTTTGCTATCTCTTTATGAGATACTATCTGGTCCATTCCAGTGGTCTGCCAAGTCCTTAGTCGTCACAAATTTCTTGTTTCTTCTTCTTCTTTTTCTTATTATTGAATTATCATTCCCTTTCCCAATATTTCTTTGGTTACCTTTACAGCTTGTTCAGTGTATGGGTTAAATGACAGTGGGGACAGGCTACAATATTAACTCGCTCCCTTATCATCTACTGCTTCCCTTTGTTTTCCTCCAGTTCTTAAATCTGCAGTCTGAGACATGTTGTAAAGAACCTTTTGGCCCCTGTAATTTATCACTGGTATCTTTAAAATTTCAGTGAGCATAGTTCAGTCCACGGTGTCAAAAGTTTTCTCTAAATGTACCAGTACTATGAACATAGGTTTGCTTCTTAGTGTATCTTCTAAGATAAGCTATACAGGGCTATTACAAATGATTGAAGCGATTTCATAAATTCACTGTAGCTCCATTCATTGACATATGGTCACGACACACTACAGATACGTAGAAAAATTCATAAAGTTTTGTTCGGCTGAAGCCGCACTTCAGGTTTCTGCTGCCAGAGCGCTCAAGAGTGCAGTGAGACAAAATGGCGACAGGAGCCGAGAAAGCGTATGTCGTGCTTGAAATGCACTCACATCAGTCAGTTATAACAGTGCAACGACACTTCAGGACGAAGTTCAACCAAGATCCACCAACTGCTAACTCCATTCGGCGATGGTATGCGCAGTTTAAAGCTTCTGGATGCCTCTGTAAGGGGAAATCAACGGGTCGGCCTGCAGTGAGCGAAGAAACGGTTGAACGCGTGCGGGCAAGTTTCACGCGCAGCCCACAGAAGTAGATGAGTAAAGCAAGCAGGGAGCTAAACGTACCACAGCCAATGGTTTGGAAAATCTTACGGGAAAGGCTAAAGCAGAAGCCTTACCGTTTACAATTGCTACAAGCCCTGACACCTGATGACAAAGTCAAACACATTGAATTTTCAGCGTGGTTGCAACAGCTCATGGAAGAGGATGCGTTCAGTGCAAAACTTGTTTTCAGTGAGGAAGCAACATTTTTTCTTAATGGTGAAGTGAACAGACACAATGTGCAAATCTGGGCGGTAGAGAATCCTCATGCATTCGTGCAGCAAATTCGCAATTCACCAAAAGTTAATGTGTTTTATGCAATCTCACGGTTTAAAGTTTACGGCCCCTTTTCCTTCTGCGAAAAAAACGTTCCAGGACACATGTATCTGGACATGTTGGAACATTGGCTCATGCCACAACTGGAGACCGACAGCGCCGACTTCATCTTTCAACAGGATGGTGCTCCACCGCACTTCCATCATGATGTTCGGCATTTCTTAAATAGGAGATTGGAAAACCGATGGATCGGTCATGGTGGAGATGATGATCAGCAATTCATGTCATGGCCTCCACGCTCTCCCGACTTAACTCCATGCGATTTCTTTCTGTGGGGTTATGTGAAAGATTCAGTGTTTAAACCTCCTCTACCAAGAAACGTGCAAGAACTGCGAGCTCGCATCAACGATGCTTTCGAACTCATTGATGGGGACATGCTGTGCCGAGTGTGGGAGGAACTTGATTATCGGCTTGATGTCTGCCGAATCACTAAAGGGGCACATATCGAACATTTGTGAATGCCTAAAAAAACTTTTTGAGTTTTTGTATGTGTGTGCAAAGCATTGTGAAAATATCTCAAATAATAAAGTTATTGTAGAGCTGTGAAATCGCTTCAATCATTTGTAATAACCCTGTAGAATCATTATTGCCCCATGTGTTCATACATTTCTCCAGAACTGAAGCTGATCTTCCTCATGGTCAGACTCTACCAGGTTCCTGCCTTCTTAGAAATTTGAATTACTAAATCTTTCCTGAAGGCTGAGGGCATTTAGACTATGTCACACAGCTTTCACACATGTAGAATATTTAGGTCATGGCTGACTATCCCAAGAATCTCAATAATTCTGAGGGAATATTATCTACTCAAGGGGCTTCGTTTCCACTTAAATCTTTCAGTGCTCAGTCAAGTTGTTCTTGTTTATCATATCTCCCATCTCATCTTCATCTGATTCCTCTTTGCTTTCTATGATACTGTTATGAAGTTCATTTCCCTTGAAGAGGCCCTGTATGTATTTCTTCCACCTTTCAACTCTCCCTTGTTTGCAGAGTGATGGCTAGATACGTGAGGTTTTCAATATTCCTATAGTTGCATCTCTTTCCTCCAAAGGTCTCTTTAATTTTGGTGTAGGCAGCATCTATCTTTCCTGTAGTTATATATGCATCTACAAGGTTGTATATGTTCCCTATCCATTCCTGCTCAATCTTTTTGTACTTTCTGTCAATCTCTGGTTTTAGACATCTGTATCCCCTTTCACTTGCTTCATTTGCTGCATCTTTATTTTCTCCTGTCATCAAGTAAATTCAGTATGTCTTGAGTTGTCAAAGAATTTCTACTTGGTCTTTTCTTTCAACCTATCTAATTATCTGCTGTCTTCATTATTTCATCTCCAAAAGCTATCTGTTCCTTCTTTACTGTGTTCCTTGCCTTTGTTCAGTCAGTTGATGCTTAATGATCCATTTGAAACCCTCAACAACTTCTGGATCTTTAAACTTATCCAGGTCCCATCTTCTTAATATTCTAACTTTTATTGTTGTAATAGCCTTAAGTCCAAAGATTGGTTTGCTGCAGCTCTCCATGCTACTCCATCGTATGCAAGCCTCCTCATCTCTTATCAACTACTACAACATACATCCTTCTCTATATGCATACTGTATACATCTCTCAGTCTCCCTCCATGATTTTCCCCCCACATTTCCCACCAATTCTAAATTTGTGATTCATTGATATTTCAGAATGTGTCCTATCAACTGATTACTTCTCCTAATCAAGTTGTGCCACAAATTTCTTTTCTCCCAAATTCTATACAGAGCCTCCATATTAGTTACTTGATCTACCCATCTAATCTTCAGCATTCTTCTGTAGCATCACATTTCAAATGCTTCTATTCTCTTCCAGTGTAAACTGTTTACCATCCATGTTACACTTCCATACATGGCAACACTTCATACCAACACTTTCAGAAAGGACTTCCCAACACTTAAATTTATATTCAATGTAAACAAATTTCTCTTCTTCAGAAATGCTTCTTTTGCCATTACCAGTCTACATTTTACATCCCCTATTTCAGCCATCATCAGTTAGTTTGCTGCCCAAATAACAAAGCTCATCTGTTGCTTCTAGTATATCATTTCTTATCTAATTCCCTCAGCATCACCTAATTTAATTTGACTACATTTCATTATCCTTGTTTTGCTTCAATTGATGTTCTCCCTATATCCTCCTTTCAAGAAACTGTCAATTCCATTCAGCTGCTCTTCCATGTCTATTGATATCTCTGACGGTATTCCAATGTCATCGGCAAACCTCGGGGGTTTTTATTTCTTCTCCCTGAACTTTAATTCCTACTCCAAATTTTTCTTTGGTTTCTGTTTCTGTGCAAGTTGTAAGTAGCATAATGCTCTCTGTATTTTACTCTGCTGCCATTAGAATTTCAAAGACAGTATTCCAGCCAACACTGTCAAAAGTTTTCTCTAAGTCTACAGTTGCTGTAAATGTACATTCTCTTTCATTAATCTATGTTCTAAGGCACTTTGTAGGATCAGTATTGCCTCACTTGTTTCTACATTTATCTAGAATACAAACTGATTTCCCCCAACATCAACTTCTATCAGTTTTTCCATTCTTCTGTAAATAATTCATGTTAATATTTTGCAGCCATGACCTATTAAACTGACAGTTTGGTAATATTCACACTTGTCAGTACCTGCTTTCTTTGGAACGGGAATTATTACATACTTCTTGAAGTCTGAGGTTATTTTGCGTGTCTCATACATCTTGCACACCAAATGTAAGTGTTTTGTTATGTCTGACTCTCCCAAGGCTATCAGTAGTTCCGACAGAATTTCATCTACTCCTTGTGCCCTGTTACGACGTAGGGCTTTTTGTGCTCTGTCAGAATCTTCTTGCGGTATCGTATCTCCCATTTCATCTTCATCTACGTCCTCTTCCACTTCTATAGTACTGCTTTCAAGTTCATTTCCCTTGAATAGACACTCTACATACTCCTTCCATCTTTCAGGTTTTCCTTCTTTCCTTAGGACCAGTTTTTCATCTGTGCTCTTCATATTTGTACTGCTGATTCTTTTTCCTCCAGAGGCCTCATTAATTTTCCTGTTGTGAGTATCAATATTACCCCTAGTGATATGTGCTTCTAAATCCTTAAATTCATGCTGTAACCATTTCTGATTAGCCATTTTGAATTTCCTGTCAATCTCATTTTTATATGTTTATATTCCCGTTCACCTGCTTCATTTCCCATAGTTTTATATTTTCCCCATTCATAAATTAAATTCAGTACCTTCTGTGCTATGCAAGAATTCCCCAGGCCTTGGCTTTTTGTCTATTTGATCCTTTGCTGCCTTCACTATTTTGTCTCTCAAAGCTACCAATTCATTTTCTGCTGTACTTGTTTCTCACGTTCTAGTCAGTTGTTGCATAATGCTCACACAAAAACTCTCAAAAACCTCTTGTTCTTTCAAAAATCAAGGTCCCTTGCCTTAATTTCCTACCTACTGCAATTTCTTCAGTTTTTATCTCAGTTTATAACCAATAAATTGTGGTCAAAGTCCACATCTACCCCTGTAAATATCTTACAGTTTGAAATATGGTTTCCAAATCTGTCTTACCATTGTGCACAGTCCAGTCACACTAATATAATCACCACCTACTTTCTATATCAACATGCAATAAGAACTTGCAGATGGTAGGTGACAACAGTAACAGTGGAAGTATATAAAGTGTGTCAGGGGGGTGCAAAAAACAATGCAGTTATTGTCATAATGTGGAAATGGAGGAATTTATTTGACATTGAAAAGGGTGTGATCATTGGCTTTCAGGCCAAGGATGGGAGCATTTCTGAAATGACTAAGTCTTTAAACTGTTCACATATTGGTGTGGTTAAAGTATAATGTGCATGGCAAAATGGCACTGTCCAAAACCAGCACTGAGGCAACTTTGGTGCACCACAGGCCACAGATGATGGGGGTGAAACATGGCTACAGAGACACGTGTATGAACAAACAGGTGTGCAACTGCTGAGCAGCTGACCACCTGTATGAACCAAGGTGCTACCAACAGTGTCTCCTCAGTGACCATTCAGCAAACATTGCTGTTTATGGGCCTCTGCAACAGGTGCCTCATTTATGCACCTACGCTGACTGCTTTTCGTCAGTGACAAACAGGATGTCCACAGAGTGGTGACAACTTGGGAAGTTCTCCCAAGGGCAAATGACCACCTTGGTATGGTTATGACCCTGGCTCCAAGCATACACTCATACTTTTAAGTTTAATTTGTGTGGAGCCCCATTATCATGCTGTAAGAGCCTCAAGTGCAATAATCTCTCCTTACCATTGCGTTACAGCACTTGCTTCCTAATGTTTTTCTCATTCTCTCTTGGTGGTCTGTTTTCCTTTGTTGCTTTCTTTGGAACATCAGTCTTTGCCTATAGTGCCCAAGAGTTCATCATTTGAATGGACAGATTCCAGTGTACTACTCCCACTGTTTCAATTTGGGCTTTCTCAAGGTCCTTTCTAACTTTGGGAATCCATGGCATTTTTTAATTTTTTTGTTTTTCCAATGTATATCATAATCTCGTGTGTAAGCTTTGTTGATGGATATCTTTGAACATGTTCATAAAATTCTGATCTTTGTTTTCTAATGTCAACTACTAGATCTGTTGATGTGTCTGTTGCTTTACATTATTTCAGTCTGTATCCTTTCCCCAGTTTTTTTGTTGGCCAAGAATTTCCTCACAACCCTTTGTTCACATTACAGGATGTCTGTTGTGAATTAAAGTTTTGCTTATGTACAGTGCTATGAGATTGATCACCATACTGGAATGTCTAATATTTGTAAGTGTGAACTTGCACTTTTCATTGTAGATGTCATGTTGTCCTGTACACTCTCTTGAATTTCTATAATTGAACTTTGTGTGCTTCCTTTTCTATCCTTCTTGGTTCTGTGGCATCATTAAGATACTTGAAGTCCCTGACCCATTTCATTTGCCCATACTCTGTGAATCTTGAAACTTAAACCAAAAGTCATCTAATGATATGTGGATGATACTTTTGCAATGTGGCCTCAAGGTGAAGAAGAACGTCCCTGCTTTTTGCAGCATTTGAATTTTATCCATGAGAATATCAAATTTATGATGGAAGTGTAGAAGGACAACTGTCTACCATTTGTGGACATCTCAGTCAGATGGAAAGTGGATGGATCATAGGGGTGTTCCATCTACTGTAAGCCCCCATATACAGACCTGTATTTTCAGGCCTCTAGCAGCCACCAACCATCAAAAACCATGGGTGCCCTCCAAACAATGGTGCACTGGGTACTGTTGTGTCTGGTGAAGACAGCCTTGCAAAGGAACTAGAAAACCTACAACCAGTGTTCAAAGATAATGGACATTCTTCACATCAGATGAGCATAGATTTAAGGAAGAAGAAACATGACCACCCACAAGTGCAAGAGGAGAAGGAGTGGTTTAAGTCCAGGGCATGCTTGCTTTATGTTAGCAGTATTTCATCAAAATTAGGCAGAATCATAAGAAAACAATGAGTCAAAATAATATTTCATCCACCTACAAAGAGTTGTGCTCTTCTTGATTCCACAAAGGATTACAGGTGGCTGGAATCTACAGTATACTTTACCAGTGTGGCAAAGCTTACATTGGTCATGTCAGAATTACTGAGAGGTATGGTTTGGGAGAGAGGGATGACTCACACTGAAGCATGCAGAGAAACAGAAGTAAGTGTGTCATTGACTTTATTACATTGAAGATACACAGCAGGCCTTCTCTTGAACTTGGTGATGGCACTGCTCATGCCAGTGCCATAATCTCCAGTGTCGACGTCCAGTTGCCCAATCTTACAGACATAGTGTTCCTATTCACACTACAGCTAAGTGACTGCCATGTGAATTAGCTGTGCTCTGTGGCCCAGAACACAGATGATTGTACTCTCTAGCATACTTGTGGACCCTATGTGGAGCACTGAAGGGAAACACCCAACCACTGTCATTGGAGTGAGCCTTAGCAGCTCCGGCTGTCTGTCCAGGCCAGCTCATTCAGTACCCACAGACAGCTCTGCACCCTGAAGGCCACAAGTTCATGCCCAGTGCTGCCCCTGTGGTCCTCAACTTGCAGTCCATTGGACGGTGGCACCCAGGGAGCAGAGGTTAGCAGCTCTCTCACTCCTTGTGCCAGTGTAGCTCCAAGTTGTGATGCACCTCACCACAACAATAACGTGTCCATCCAGTAGAGGTTGGAGGTAGCTACAGCTGGACGCCAATATCAATCAGCAAAAGATCATTGTGGCTGGCCTGCAACTTAAACAATTGCCATTATCTCCAGTTCTAGATGCAGACAGAGTGGCAACATGACTACTCGCTTCGAGCCTCTGGGCTCACTTATTTATATGTATTTTCCTTATGCTTCTGACATGGTTCCTCTGGATGGGACATGTGGAGTGCTTGTTGATAATTACACATCAGTTTTCTTTGGACCGCTTTGGCCCCTACACACAGGTCACTAGGTGCTATTGTAACTGCAACATAGGGGTCCTCACAGCACATTGGTGCCCTATGCTGCCTTAATTACTTCACATTTGTATACAATGCCTGCTGGACCATGGCTTCTAGACTGTGAGTGGTGTTGTAAACTTGCCTTGCAGAATCATTTGCAAGATACTAACATTGCCCATGCCTGCCATCTGATGTGCCAATCAGTTCATTAACTACTGCTTTCCACCCACAGCTGTGTGAGATTTACAAGAATTCCCCAAATCCACACCTGCACTTATTCATGGCACAGCAGTCAGATGATGCGCACAGTTCGTGAAAGATGCATTGAGCATGATCGCCACATTCACCTTTTGCAGCCCAATAAGTCAGCCATAGCCAAGCACTGTTTTTCCACCAGACTTTCTGTGGATTACTCTGTCATGGAAATCCTAGCCTCAGTGAGATCCTTCTTGGTTTCAGTTATTAAGGAATCAGTGGGAAATACATTTAGCACAAGATCTTATTAATCATCATAGCAGCTTTCATCTGGATGAAGTGTGGGACCTGGTGATTTCTTTAATTTCTTCAATTGATGAATGTGCATATGATTAGGATGTTTTGGGTTGCCTTGCATTTCATTAATGCTTTTAGGTTGAACATCTGTTCTTTATAAGAGCACCCTGGTTAAAAGAGTGACTGTATTAACTAAATGTTTAGTTAATACAATATACAATTATTCACTGGGGATGCATAATTGACTCAGTTAAAATGGGGAAAAAGTGATTGATATTTGCCAGTCATATGTTGAAGCTGTGCTTGTATTCTTTGAAGTAAACATACTGAGAATATCTTGTATGTCGCTTGGAGGGGAGAGAGCTCTCTGCATATCCACTACTGGGGATGAAGACATAGAGCGCAAATGGAAAAAAAATGTCAAAAACATTATTCAGTATACTTACCCAACTATGTTCTGAGTAAGGTCTTGAGGAATGAGGAAGATTCAGAATTTTTTAATAGCCATGATAGAAAACTGCTGCATAAACAGAAAGAGCTTCGTAATGGATTCAGCAGAACTCAAAATCTACCTGACAAACAAATGGCATCATTGTAAAATTAGTGAGGCATGCCCTGACAAACACACTTGAGGAATTTACATAAATCACTGTGAATATTTAGCCCACCAAAAAAAAACTGCCTGAAGATGGGAAATGTGAACTCATCTATCCACTACACAAGAAAAGTGACATGACAGATGTCAATAAATACAGGTGGCCTGTAGTTTTTAAGCCTAAGAATGTATTTGTACATTTCATTTTTGTAGATGGTTGAGACTCTTTGAGTGTGAACATGGTTCTGGATAGTTAAATAGCTCAGAGAAGGATCGATGGGCTTCTACAGCTATCATGATTTTTCATAGTGAGTTTTATCATCCTGCCTTCTGAAGCATACATCCTTTGGTGTGTATCCATGGATGTTTTTTCTGAACATTCTGTAAAAGTCATAATTGTTGTGTTCCTTAAACTTCAGTTGGTTTTGCCACGTGCTTCCTAATCTTGAAAAAGTGCTTTTTTTTTTTTAGTCTTGAGTAGCTTTGTACTGTCATATTTTTGGAAGGCTCCCCCTGATTCTTTCAAATTGTCTTCACGTGTTCAGTCACAACAAAGTTGTTTCATTTCCTTCTTTCATGTTATTATTATTATTATTATTATTATTATTATTATCATTATTATTATTAGATTATAATTACTACTACTACTACTACTACTATTACTTTGAGCTTTCACATGTGCTGCATTCACCAGTTGATATCAGTGGTTGATTTAGAAGAGGGAATGAACTGAATGTTTAAGCTGCATAATATCCACATTTACTTCAGCCATGCATCTTATCAAATGATGATATGGAGAAACTGAGTGAGATGTCATAGCAGTAAGATACTGATCTCACATTCAAAAGGACAATGGTTCAGATCACCGTACATGCTTCCAAATTTAGGTTTTCTGTCATTTCCTAAACTGCTTAATGCAAATGTTGGAGTAGTTTCTTTTAAAGGCATGGTCAGTGCTCTTCCTGTGGTGTCTCTGATGACCTCATCATTAAATACTAACCTTCTGTTCTTCCTTCATAAGGATAAAAAGTGCCAGATGAAAGAGGTTACAGGGACTCAATGGTTCCAATGTAAAACTGAAACAATTTCTGCTAATTTACCACTGTAATAACAAAGAGAGTCAAGTAGTAGTACACAACCCAAATGTTAAATGGTTCATATATACTCTTCTGTAATTAAAAGACAGCCACGAATGTGTTAACTCAACCAGGTTAAAATGACTTTCCTTTGTGTTATTCCGAATTTTTTTGGCATATGGTGTTTTTATGCTTAGCTACTGGCTCCAGTGCACTAATCAAAAACAGAAAATAACAGTTTTTAAACAATAGAAAAGGTTTCTTTTGCTTTTGTTTGCAGCAATAAACTGACACCAAAGCCTGTATGGATTCATGTGGTGATACTTGACTCTGGATGTGATATAGAAGTTGTACAGCAATTTCAGTTCATTTAATCATATTACTGGTCATAGTCGACTGCTTCATGAAAATGAAACCACTCAACTAAAAGAAAAAGTGTCTGGAAAGATTTATGGGGATAAACAAATGTTAAGAAATGCTTTTGTAGCTCATATCTACACTTTTTTCTTCATGAATTGACTTAAACAGAAAATTAAATTCTTATGTATGAGCTATGTAATTAATAACAATGAGACATTGGACAATTTTTTGACTAGTAATCCACACACATCTACTCCCACCACTGTATTGTCACATTTTTACAGTGCCATTTCTTGGAGCATAAGACTGCATGTGGATATAGTTGGTTGCAAAGTTCAAATATTTGTAATCTCTCTCTGCTGCATAATACCTCAGACATGTTTGTTTTGCAGTTACCTGAGGCATTTTCTGCTGTGTGAGATCCTGTAATAGATTGTGTCTGTTACATAGGGGATGGTCACAGAGGTCTAGTGAAACAAGTGTTCAGAATTAGATGCGCAACCAAGAGCTTTATTTCAACAACAGTTTTTCAAAAACCTTTTATTATTGGCTTGTTAGTTAAATAAACTGCAAACATGTCAGTTAGACATGTATCTTTTTAAAGTGCAGTGCAGTGTTAAATAGGTTGCAAAATCGTTGACCTTGAACACTGTATGCTTGTGTGAATGCTGCACAGAACTGGCATGTGAAAGAATTGTCTGCACAAATGGTAGAGAATTTCCCCTGAAAAGTGGCTACATTTTATAGTTTTGCCAGCTTGTGCAGATTTCTGAACTTGGACAATTTTGATAGTGGCAGAAGTTTGTTATGATAGAAACTGGTGTGGATACAGTCATTTCTGTATCTGGTTAGAATTTAATGTTTTAGTTGAGCTGTGTGCATAACTAGAAATCCAATGCATTGGTACTACATAAAACTTAAATTCTTCTTCTTGATGAACACTTGGAAGAATACTGAGAAATATCACACCCAAGACATTTTTTATGTGACTGTCAGCCATTCGGTACCTCAATAATCAGCATACTCAGTCAGCTGTAATCAGTCAGTTCTGATGTTTCCTCCCAGGAAATAGCCAAAATATGTTAGGAACTCTTAAAAATTTAGATTGCAACATACCAAGGAAATTAGGAAAATAAGCTCTTAATGTTGTCATTTTGACAGTTTGGAAGTGAAGATACAGATCACTTTAAAATTAAGAAGAGATGAATCAGAAAAAAGAGGAAAGAAAATACTATTCTTTTATTTCTAAAAGTAATTTACTAAATAACAATGTGACTAACACATTTTCCCATCAATCCAGTTAGGTTTACATATAATCTACAATATTACAGTACTGTACCTATGTTGTTAAGAATTATGATGTAATGTTCATTTGAACATGCATGCAATGACTACAGCTGTCATGAAATATATGAAATGTATATATAACTGGAAATATGGACAACCATCAGCTTTATAATGGAATGATTACAATAAAAATTTGCACAGGACTGGTACACAAACTCGGATTTCCCACTTTATTTGAGCAGTCACTTTAACCACTTTGACTATCCATGCATGACTCACGACAAGATCCAAACTTCCATACAGAATTGTCCATGCATCACAACCTGCACTCACACACATTGTGTAATAGTTGTACAAGTGAGGATAGTTTAGGTGAAAGTTTCTGCTTGGTATCAGTAGATGGAAAATGATGTTGCAGTGCCCATGTTATTAAGAAGTAGGATGCATTGATCCTTCAGACTCAATGGTTCCATCCTAAATCTGCAATCTGGTGTTGTTAACAACACAGGCACAGCAATATCATATTTATCAACTGATACCAGCCAGTGATTTTCAATTAAAATATACCCCACCCCCCCTTATGAGAATTACATAATGTTTAACAATGCAGACTGTGTTGAATGAAAGACAATATATGGAAGTTTTGGGTTGGCCATGAGTTGTGCACTGATAGGGAAAGTCATTAAGGTGACTGCTGCTGTCATGTGGGATATCTGGGCTCGAGTTCCTGTCTCGCACAAATTTTCACTTTTGTCATTCTATTATATGGCTGATGAATGTATGTATTCACGACTGTAAATACATTTCATGTATAATGTATAATATTTACACTGTAAGTACAACGGAGCAATCCCCCAGTCCTTTCCCTTCATTTGTGTTAAATGAATAATTTTTATATAGGAAATTTTCATTCTCCACAAACATCATAATACAAGAGAATAAAATATGTTCCATTATTTGACAACAGATTATCATCAATTATATGATTATGTGCATCTGTTCTACAACTCTTTTTGAAAATGAGACTGAACTGAACTTGTTTTCACTCACTAGCTACCCTTTGTTGCTCTAGCAACCTACAGTGTACTGCATCTAGAAGGCAAGCCAGTTCTTTCACATTATTTATTTATTTATTGTCCTCTGAATCAATACTATACATGACATGCACATGATGATGCACATACATAAATTTGATGTTGGACATTATGATAATTTGATAGCATGAAGTAATATGCTGAAAGTTTACACAAACATGAGTTTACATACATATTTTCTGAGAAGTTATGAACACACAAATTTATGAACACACAAATTACATACTCAGTTACACATTTGTATTTTAGTGCTGTATTCCTCTCACACATACACACAACAGTACCTGGTTGGATATTCTTCTGCACTTAATTTGCTTAGTAGCAGATGATATACATGCAAGATTTTTGCACATACTTGCATTAATGTTTTACTCCTTGCAAAATTCTTTGCTGCATTTTTTTTGTGTTTCTTTCCACCCATGCGGAGCAGAAATTCACTTGCACTGTAGAAACAATGATCAAGTGGGAATGACTTTAATTTTTTATTAAATACAGTCAGGGAATTACTGTTTTTTATTTCTGGTGGCAGGCTGTTGTATATTTTAATGACTTTGTTGAAAGGAGAGTTTTTAAAGACAGAAGTGTGCGTTTCTTTAACATGGAGTTTCATTTTCTGTGTAGTACTATAGTCATGGACATTTACATATTTATTAAACTTTGTAATATTACTTTTTACAAATTTGCGTAGTTCTAGTATATACAGGATGCCAAGGGGTAGGATGAGCAACTTTTGGAAGAGAAGCCTGCAGCTATTAGTTGGCTTTGCCTTATTCATTATTCTTGTAGCTCTCTTTTGGGTGAGGAGAATGTTTGGGCTATGTGTAGAGTCTCCCTGGAATATAATACAATACTGCATTACCCTGTGAAATTGTGCATAATAGACTGTGTGAACAGTTTCTGGGCTTGTGCAGTATATGAGGATTCGTAGGGCATAGCCCACTTTGTTTAGTGTACTATTAGTTTTATTAAAGTGTGTTTGCCATTTTAGATTATCCTGGATCCATAGGCCTAGAAATCTTGTTTCTATATATGGGGATATTTGGGAACTGTGTAATTTCATATCAGGCATAATTTTGTTTGTTCTTAGGTGGAAGTTTAGATAAGTGGTTTTCTTTGTGTTAACTATGAGCTTGTTTTTCTCAAACCAACCGCCAAGTTCATCTGTATTTCCATTTATCGCCTCTTGGAGTTCATGTTCATTTTTGCTTGTTATGAGGATACTGGTATCATCTGTGAAGAGTGTACAGGTCCTGGCATTGATGTTGGACAGTAGGTTATTTATGTGCACAAGGAAGAGCACTTTTCCAAGTATTGAGCCTTGGGGCACACCTTGTGTGATATTGCTATAGTCAGAGTAGTATGTTTTGATATGTCCTTGATTGTTATGCTGTATTGACACTTTTTTCCCTATTTGTCAGGTATGACACATTTTAACTGAAAGTCACTTGCTGGTATCAGTTGATAAATGATATTTTTGTGCCTATATTGTTAAGAAGTATGGTGCAATGTTCCTTCAGACATGCATGCTACAACACTGGATTGCAGATCTTGTTTGGAACCATTGGGTCCAAAACCTATATCATTGATGTCGGTTTGCAGTAGGGTTTTGGAGCATATACTGTATTCAAACATTATGAATCACCTCGAAGGGAACGATCTATTGATACGTAATCAGCATGGTATCAGAAAACATCGTTCTTGTGCAACGCAGCTAGCTCTTTATTCGCACGAAATAATGGCCGCTATCGACGGGGGATCTCAGGTTGATTCCATATTTCTAGACTTCCGGAAAGATTTTGACACCATTCCTCACAAGCGACTTCTAATCAAGCTGCGGGCCTATGGGGTATCATCTCAGTTGCGCGACTGGATTCGTGATTTCCTGTCAGGAAAGTCACAGTTCGTAGTAATATATGGCAAATCATCGAGTAAAACTGAAGTGATATCAGGTGTTCCCCAGGGAAGCATCCTGGGACCTCTGCTGTTCCTGATCTATATAAATGACCTGGGTGACAATCTGAGCAGTTCTCTTAGGTTGTTCACAGATGATGCTGTAATTTACCATCTAGTAAGGTCATCCAAAGATCAGTATCAGTTGCAAAGTGATTTAGTAAAGATTGCTGTATGGTGTGGCAGGTGGCAGTTGACGTTAAATAACGAAAAGTGTAAGGTGATCCACATGAGTTCCAAAAGAAATCTGTTGGAATTCGATTACTCAATAAATAGTACAATTCTCAAGGCTGTCAATTCAACTAAGTACCTGGGTGTAAAAATTATGAACAACTTCAGTTGGAAAGACCACATAGATAATATTGTGGAGTAGGCGAGTCAAAGGTTGCGTTTCATTGGCAGGACACTTAGAAGATGCAACAAGTCCACTAAAGAGACAGCTTACACTACACTCATTCCTCCTCTGTTAGAATATTGCTGCGCGGTGTGGGATCCTTACCAGGTGGGATTGACGGAGGACATTGAAAGGGTGCAAAAAAGGGCAGCTCGTTTTGTGTTATCACGTAATAGGGGGGAGAGTGTGGCAGATATGATACGCGAGTTGGGATGGAAGTCATTAAAGCAAAGACGTTTATCGGCGCGGCGAGATCTATTTACGAAATTTCAGTCACCAACTTTCTCTTCCGAATGCAAAAATATTTTGTTGAGACCAACCTACATAGGTAGGAATCATCATCAAAATAAAATAATAGAAATCAGAACTCGAACAGAAAGGTTTAGGTGTTCATTTTTCCTGCGCGCTGTTCGGGAGTGGAATAGTAGGGAGATAGTATGATTGTGGTTCGATGAACCCTCTGCCAAGCACGTAAATGTGAATTGCAGAGTAATCATGTAGATGTAGATGTAGAACATTGCATCCTACTTCTTAACAACATAGGCACTGCAATACTATATTTATGTGCCGATACCAGGCAGCAACTTTCAAGTAAAATGTCCTCCCCGTAAAGGAATTGCATAATGTGTAAGGATGCAGGTTGTGATGCAGGAAGAACACCATATAGAAGTTCGGGTTTGGCCCCAAGTCGTACATAGAGAGCCAAAGTGGTTATGGTGACCATTTGCATGAAGTGGGAAATCTGAGTTCAAGACCCTGTCCTGCACAAATTTTCTTTGTCGTCATTCCTTTATGCAACTGATAGTTGTCCATATTTGCAATTGTAAATACATGGCACATGTTTCATGACAGCTGTAGTCACTGTGCAGGCCTGTTCTTCAGACATACATGCATATCCTAAGGAACATACATCATACTTCTTAATGAACATATTCGCTGCTATATTATAAATTACACTTGAGCCTAACTGAATCATTAGGGAAAACATGTAAGTGTTAATGTTATTTGATTACTTTCTTTATCCTTTATGCAGATGAGTGTGTTTTCATGACGTTACTAGTCATACAAGCTGATCCTGTCACCCCAAACAAAAATGCCTGTGATGACGTAGCTGTGCAGCATATTGTTAATATAAATATGGTTACTGGATAAATGAATCTTCAGAATGGTACATCACCAAATTTTAGTGTATATTTTTAGATTAATAAAGTGTAAGATTACTGTTTTTCAAATCCATACAAATTTTCCATTTTCTTATGACTTCTATGGAATTATACTTTGTGGTATTCTTAGATCTGTACTAAAGATTTTAGTCATCAAACATATCACTAAATATTTATTCTCTCAACTCATACAAAAGTTGTATGAATTTAATTACTGTAACTGGCTACAACAGGTGCATTATAACAACACTTTTCACATGTATTCTTTATGTGGTTTAGACACACAGCTTTCAGACATTGGGCACAATGCGATTTAACTTTTATGTCTTTAATCCAAGATAAACTGTGCAGTGTCTGGGATTAGATACCCCTTGTTCAGAAGGTGCTATTTTCTACTCGTCTAACTTGTTTAGGCAAGGACTAAGTGGCTGCTCTCATGTGCAGTATCAGGTTTACTAATGCTTTTACCACTTTATGTAAGAAAATTCTTCAGGAAATCCTCTCTTTGTTACTTGAATGTAACATGAAGGTGTTACTGCCATCATTGTCAATCATGCAGAAAGACAGGGCAAATTTTCAGCATTTGGTTTTCCTTGAGGTCAAATAAGTGATGCACATTTCATCTATTGTTTCTACTCCTCTGTTTGTCTTACTGTACATTGTTATACACTACTGGTCATTAAAATTGCCACACCAAGAAGAAATGCAGATGATAAATGGGTATTCATTGGACAAATACCGGGTGATCAAAAAGGCAATATAAATTTGAAAACTTAATAAACCACAGATAGATAGAGAGGTAAAAATTGATACACATGCTTGGAATGACATCGGTTTTTTTTGGGGGGGGGAGGGGGGGGGGGGGAGGGGGGGGAGGGGGGGGGGGGAATTCATAAAATTTCCGACAGATGCGTGTCGTTTGGTGGTGGTCATGTGCTCAGCCACCACTTTCGTCATGCTTGGCCTCCCAGGTCCTCAGACCTCAGTCCGTGTGATTACTGGCTTTGGGGTTACCTGAAGTCACAAGTGTATCATGATCGACTGGCATCTCTAGGGATGCTGAAAGCCAACATCCGACGCCAATGCCTCACCATAACTCTGGACATGCTTTACAGTGCTGTTCACAACATTATTCCTTGACTACAGCTATTGTTGAGGGATGATGGTGGACATATTGAGCATTTCCTGTAAAGAACATCATCTTTGCTTTGTCTTACTTTGTTATGCTAATTATTGCTATTCTGATCAGATGAAGTGTCATCTTTCTGACATCTTTTGAACTTCTGTATTTTTTTGGTTCTAAAAAAAACCCATGTCAAAGCAAGCATGTATGTCAATTTGTACCTCTCTATCTACATTATTCCATGATTTGTTCAATTTTCAAATTTGTACTGACTTTCTGATCACCTGGTATATTATACTAGAACTGACATGTGATTACATTTTCACGCAATTTGCGTGCATAGATCCTGAGAAATCAGTGCCCAGAACAACCACCTCTGGCTGTAATAACGGCCTTGATATGCCTGGGCATTGAGTCAAATAGAGCTAGGATGGCGTGTGCAGGTACAGCTCCCCATGCAGCTTCAACTCGATACCACAGTTCGTCAAGAATAGTGACTGACATATTGTGATGAGCCAGTTGCTCGGCCACCATTGACCAGACGTTTTCAGTTGGTGAGAGATCTGGAGAATGTGCTGGCCAGGGCAGCAGTTGAACATTTTCTGTATCCAGAAAGGCCCGCACAGGACCTGCAACATGCGGTCGTGCATCATCCTGCTGAAATGTAAGGTTTTGCAGGGATTGAATGATGGTTGGAGCCATGGGTTGTAACACATCTGAAATGTAATGTCCACTGTTCAAAGAGCTGTCAATGTGAACAAGAGGTGACTGGGACCGGTAACCAATGGCACCCCATACCATCATGCCGGGTGATATGCCAGTATGGCGATGACGAATACATGCTTCCAATGTGCGTTCACCAAACACGGATATGACCATCATGATACTGTAAACAGAACCTGGATTCATCTGAAAAAATTACGTTTTGCCATTCGTGCACCCAGGTTCATCATTGAGTACGCCATCGCAGGTGCTCCTGTATGTGATGCAGCATCAAGGGTAACCGCAGCCATGGTCTCCAAGCTGATAGTCCATGCTGCTGCAAATGTCATCAAACTGTTCATGCAGATGGTTGTTGTCTTGCAAATGTCCCCATCTGTTGACTCAGGGATCGAGATGTGGCTGCACGATCCGTTACAGCCATGCAGATAAGATGCGTGTCATCTTGACTGTTAGTGATACGAGGCTTTTGGGATCCAGCACAGTGTTCCATATTACCCTCCTGAACTCACCAATTCCGTATTCTGCTAACAGACATTGGATCTTGACCAACGAGAGCAGCAATGTCACGATACGATAAACCTCAATCGCGATAGACTACAATCCGACCTTTACCAAAATCAGAAACATGATGTTTCGCGTTTCTCCTCCTTACATGAGGCATCACAACAATGTTTCACCAGGCAACGCTGGTCAACTGCTGTTTGTGTACAAGAAACCGGTTGGAAACTTTCCCCATGTCAGCACATTGTAGGTGTCGCTACCGGCGCCAACCTTGCGTGAATGATCTGAAAAGCCAATCATTTGCATATCACAGCATCTTCTTCCTGTCGGTTAAATTTTGCGTCTGTAGCACATCATCTTTGTGGTGTAGCAATTTTAATGGCCAGTAGTGTAGTTTCTGGTTTCTTTTCATCTGCAGCATCGGTGTCAATTTTATGATGCAAAGATGAAAGGAGGATAATATTTTTTTCTTTCTTTGGCACAGAGAAAACTACAGTACTGTGCTCTTTGAATCCAAAAAGGGTGCTTTGTACATCACAACTTCTTGTGCAAACATACTCTGGAGGTAGTTCCATCTTATTCTTTCTAAGAGTTCCTACTGTCATAAGTTTCTTCTTTAGGAATTTGTCAGCCAGTGGGACATAATAAAACCACTTGCAGGTGTCACATTTGTCCCTGTCCCATTGATAGGCCTTAACACTCTATTTACTATCTCCTATGGATGAGTTTCACAATGAAAATGGACCCTCTGGTTGTTTCACAACGTAAGTTCCATTCCCAAAGTATACCATGTCCTTGCATCGCACAAGGTGAAAATCTTCAATTCAGATTTGCTTGGAAACAGCATTTGCCTCTAAGTGCAACATGTAGTTCATTCACCATAATATATTCCAACACAGTATAATTATTGCCACAGTTTGGCATAAATAATTCAAATGCTTCACTGAATAGAGTTAAGCACTAAAGCTCTGTATGCTGTGGTCTGTCTTGAATATCGTTGAATCTCAAACAGTGCAACAAGAAATAAAGGCAAAACCATTCCTATCCCATATGTCTTCCAGATTTTGATGTCCTTCTCAGTAATACTCTTCCAGTATCAATTGACCAAGAAGAGATTAGATTTCCTCCTCATCAACTGATTTGAGATCATGGTCTCTTGTGAAATTTGATGCGATGAGCTGTATGTAAATGTTGGTACATGAAGTAATCATTATAATGATTTAATGATTACTTGAGTCATAAAAAATAAAATAAATAAATTCCACAGGAGTTTTTTCAGCTTCTGCGACAATTTCACACCAGGAAGGTGAATTGAAAGATCTAAATGCCAAGTTCTAATGTTGTAACTATGACAGTTTTTCATCCATTTGGTAAGCTTATCCTTTCCAACAAAGAAATCATGTGTTCTTTGTTTATCTGCTGTGCTTACTTGTACTTGTAGGTTGTCCTCATCTTCTGTTTCTGTGTGGCTGTGATGAGAGAGAACGTCACAACTGTGTGTTTTCTCTCCTTCAGATAATCACCTAATACTTCTTGCAGAAGCTTCCATATTCCTTCTTGTTCTACTTCTTAAGGATCCATTGCTGAATTAACCATACAGAGTGACATCAAACAAGCAACTGCTATGGAATACAGTTGTAAGCTTTCTCAGTGCACAGTAACATAAAAAGTCGTGCAGTGTGTTGAAAACACCCCATGGTTTATTGCTGCATATTTTCTTGGAACTCGGGCTTCCATTGTAGATTCTATTTTTACTCAAGGCTTGCACATGACTTTTTAGAAAGGTACCAAAGGTCATGAAAGTTCACTCCTATCCATTATGAAAATAAACAGTTGATAAGAATGACTGGGGTGTTGTGAACCCTGCATGACCATTAAAGGGTTAACAAAAGAGAATGTTTTCTTTCCTCTTTTTTCTGACTTATGTTGTCTTAAATTTGAATGCTCTGTATATTCACTTTTAATTTGTTGAGTTCTGCCCACTTATTTAATATAGGGTGCCTAGGAAAGCTGTTTTCTTGGATCACTAGACTACAATTCAAGCAAATCGTATTATTGGTTTTTATTACTAAAGGAAATGATTACAATACTTTGTGAAATACAGATATGTCACAAGCAAGGGATGGCAGACAAACATAAGCAAGCTCTTCAGTATATACAACTTCTACTACAAGTGAATCAATATAGTTTCTAAGTCACTGGTGTAGCATTCGTAGGTCGGCTCAACTTCAACGCAGGCCCTGGCTAGGTGGTGCAACACTTATATTCTCTTCATGTAGAGGCTGCTCATGTCTCGGTGTCATCCCAGATAGGGGTCTGTCAGCATACTATTGGCTGACGTTATCTCACAACCCCCTCTGCTGTAACATTCCTAGCCAACATGCCGGCACTTGACATTACACCAAAACATTCCTCCCCCACAAGGAGATGGACTGTCATCATGTAGGGAGTGTGAAAATGGTTGGGGAGACAGAAATGTGAAAGCTTAACTGGACTGGAAACCTTGGCTGCAGGGGACGTCAAGCTTCAGGTTGTACCCCACCATTCAGCCTTTGCTCTGGTGGAAACATTCCCCAGAAAATGACCAGAAGAGTATGTGTCCAACTCCTGAGGCTCATAGCAAGATGTCGAAGATGTCAACTGCTGTGAAATGATCGGGTCCCTCTAAATCGGTAGGACAAGAAGAGGTGGAGTAGGCGAATGCTAAGTCTCCATGGGGTTGTCCTGCTATGTAGTGATAACTCCCCCTGGTAGCTACTGAGGCTGCGGTTTCCTCAGGATCCATGAATCTGGAGGGAGAGATATAGAAAGATCACTGTGCACATGACAGTGACGAATTTGATCATGATGTCGGGGCTGCAATCTGTTGGGACCTGAAATAAGGTACATGCAAGCGCCAAGTCAAAGGTCAATCTCACCTCGCACCCACCATCTGCTGCCACTAAAAACCCTGTAAAACACAATATCATACAGTACAAAGCAATACTTGCAGCCTTCCTTCATTGCTCGATGCTGAGGAGGGTGGAGCAGTTGGTGCAGTGTCTGATGGTGGCAGCTGTGAAGCAATTCTGATGGCAATGGTCCATCCCATGGATGTGAACTATAGGTGGTGAGAAACAGTTGCAGAGCTTGAGCCCTGGTGTGTGTGGTGCAAAGTTTGGCCATCTGCTGCTTGAAGGTTCTGACAAAACATTCCACTTTGCCATTTGACTGTGGATGGAATGATGCACTATTTAGATGCTGTATGCCATTGCGTGCACAGAATGTTTCAAATTCATTTGGTGTGAACTGAGGGCCATTGTCTGATACTATGGCTTAAGTTAAGCCTTTGAGTCAAAAAGTAGAGAACAACGCCTGAATTGTGCTAAGTAATCTGTCGAGTTCATTCCCACAGCAAAAGGAAATTTGCTATATGAGTCTACCACACTTTTTGAGAGTTTTCATTGAGCGGTATTTGAAGATATGCGTAGCACAAATCATTTTTTGAAAATTAGGACCAGTGTCTAATCTGTACATGAGATTCTCTGAGCATGGTAATGGGCAAGTATCAATCACAGTTTGTGGGTTGACTGTCAACTTAAAATCAACACAGGCAAATGTGACCTGAGGGTTTCAGAAGCAAAGCTAATTGACCCACCCACTGACTAGCTGTTATGGGCGCAATAGCTCTGCTATCTTGCATTTCTTTAAGTTCAGCAGTGACTTTGTCCCGTAATGCAATGGGAGTAGTTCTGGCCAGGCAAAATTTTGGCTGAGCATTGTCTTTCATGGTGATATGTGCAACGAAATTGTTAGCCTTGCCTAAACCTTCAGAAAAGAGTTCAGGGAATTCTTTCATCAAGTTAGCTCCACTATCTTTTGCATTGAATGCAGACCCTGGCAAAACATTGTCCTGAATGTTAAAGCCAAATAAATCAAGACCAAATATGTTCTCACAATCATGTTATTGTAGCACTCTAAAAATCACAGTTCACATAGGCAAGCAATACATAACAGGCAAAGTACACGGTCCAAGAATGGGAATGTCTTGTTCATTAGGAAGCTGTCAGGTGCGTGCCAGTTTTAGACAGGCGTGGGAGCCTAACAGTTCATACATGTGAGATTTAGCACGCTAACAGAGGCACCCGTGTCCAACTGAAATTTCACATCTTTTCCACAAAGAAGCAAATGAACAATACGTTTGTTGGATAAGTGTAGCACCAAATAAACTGCTTGCATGCTAGTTTTGCTAATGCCTGTTTCAGGCTTTGAATACACTGCATTAATTACATGGGCCTTGTGACTAGATTTTTGTAGGTCGACCGAATTTTTATGTTTGTTCCATTGCAAACATATGGATTGTACATTTCCTATCTTGCCACAAGTGTAAGACTGTGCTTGTCAGGAGTGGCAGTCTTGGCATTTGTGCCATGAATAACACTGAGGGCATGACTTAATTCTGTTTGACTGTGTAGCGAGCTGCTTACACAGCATGGTGAATTGGTAATGCAGTGTGGCACACACAAGCTGTTGCTTAATGGGCTGGTCGCTAGCAGGGTATGACTCAACCCGACAAATTGCTGGCTGTTCAAATTTGTCGGCCAACAGGGAACCTGAATCATACTAATATAGTATTTGCACTAATTGCTGAAATGATGGATTGGACCATACCAAAATCTATTCTCTGAGTTTGACATCAGTTACATGGTACACAATCAATCGCACAACATAACATCTGAGTATAAAACACATTTGAATTTGCATATCCTCATCATACCCTGCAAATTTGTTACCCACTCATGATAAGTTTCTCCTGACAGTTTCTTGCAATTAAAGATTTGGTATCTAGCTGCTACCACATTCACTTGTTGGTCATAATAGTTAGTTAGTGAATCCATAACCTGATCATACAAAAGTTCACTTGGAGTTGCATTACAAAAGAGTTTCTGAATGAGGCAGAACATCTTACTGTGGACAATAATTACGGCAGTTTCACAGTACCTGGTACATTGTGGGCAAGTACATAGGCTTCAAACTGTTGCAACCACTCAAGCCATTCCTCTTCTTGTTGATAAAATTGGCAAAAAGACGGAACAGCACTTGCAGCTATGGTAGGTTGGGCACACAGCGTTGGCCAGTAGCTGCTGCACAGTGTTTAACAGTTCAACTATTTACTGGGTCTGGAACTTAAACATCTGCATTAGCTGCGTTGCATGTAACAGTTACAGCTGTGGCATCTGAGAAGGGGTGGGATAGGTGGGGTGGGCATGTTGGAAGATAGAAATGCAATAAACAGACAAGGCAAGCAAGAAAAGTAAGTACAAAAGCAAAGAATTTTCTGTGACACCCTCAAAAACACTGATTAGCAAGATAAATAAGTGACTGTTAAAGCAAGGGAACACCCATGCAAAGAAAAGACAAGAGAGTTAAGGCACTAGCAAAACAATAGCCCACGAAAAGTTAAAACAGGGAAGCAGTGGTGGCTGTTGGCTCATGGTTCGTGGTACACCTTATTGCCAATGTGGTGTTTCGCCCACTCACCTAATATAGGGTGCCTAGGAAACATGTTTTCTCAGATCACTAGACAAAAATTCAAGTAAATTGTATTAATGGAGTTTATTACTAAAGAAAATGATTACAATACTTACTTTGTGAGATACAGACATGTCGCACGCAAGGGGCAACAGACAAACATAAGCAGGCTCTTAAGTATATACAATTTGTACTACAAGTGAACCAATACAGTTTCCAAGTCACTGCTGTATCATTTGTAAGTCAGCTCGGCTTCAACTTGGGCCCTGGCTAGGTGGTGCAACAGTTATATTCTCTTCATGTAGAGGCTGCTCCTGTCTCGGTGTCATCCTAGAGAGGGGTCTGTCAATATACTATTGGCTGACATTGTCTTATAGTGCTTGATGTTACACAGGAACATAAATTATCAAAATTACAGCATTAACAGCTTATTCTTATAATTTTATTGGTATGCTAATATCCAAATTTTTCAGAGTTCTAAACACAGTAAGGAAATTTCCTTGGAGGAAACCTCAAAACTGACAGAGTATAACTGACTGAATACACTGATAATTCAGGTACTGAGTGGTTGAAAGCTACATAAAAAATACTTGGACATAGTATCTCAGCTTATATGCATATTGAGAAGAATAATTTCACATTCATGATGTGCTGTAATGAATGTGTTGCTGGCTACACTAAGGTGAAGAGTTGCATCTACTGATGCAGTTTCATTCTGTCTGTCAGGTAGTGTACTGTAAATCTGAATCTCAGTTGATATAGTAACAGTGGTGCACTAGCATGCCCATCACATACAAACAGCCCACCCAGGGGGTCCACAACTCTTTTGTCGATACGTGCGTAGCGAGCACGGGACCCCGAGCTAATGTGGCCCTCCTTCCTTTCCGGGCTGCATATCTTCCTTTTCCGCATCCTTCCCTATCCCCCATCTTCGCCCTCTTCCCCCTCACCTCTGGCTCTTTCCTTCCCTTTCTCCCCCTCTGGGAGTATGGTTTGTGCCTACGTCCGGAGATGGACACTCGTAAATGTCACACATTCTTCGCCTTCTCTGCTTGTATGTCTTCATCCTTCCTTTGTCCTTCTCTTTTCCGTAACTCTTCTCTTTCCCCTTTTCTCTGCTGCGGCATTTGAGACCTCTCTTCTTTCCTTCCCCTTTCTTTGGTTTTCCCTTTCTCTTTTTTCCCCCCTGCGCGTAACTGAAGGCCGAACCACACATTTTTGTGTGTAGCCGGTGAAGGGGTAATGCGTAATTCCCCGCCCCAGGTAGACAGGTAGGACACGTACGTACCCCCTGGTAACGGCCAGGCCCAGGGAGGGGTGATTACCTGAGCTGATACCTTCTGAAAGTGCCGATTGGTCCATTCGTCCGTTTCTCGGGAGGCGTGACCTGAGGTGTGAACAATCACATAAGGTGGGAGTGCCCTCAGAGAGGGCCCCCACAAGGGAGGAGCGCGCCATTGGAGACGCCGTTAATCATGGGGGATTCTTCCGCAATGGTTTCCTCATCGTCCACTATGTCTGCTCACAAGCGTAACTTCACTGAGTCTCAGCCACAGACAGTTCTTCCATCGTTGCCACAGTTCCTTGTTGTTTCTCGGTCTGACGAAGGTCACGACTTCTCCACGGTCAACCCTTTCAGTATTCAGAAAGGTGTCAACGCAATTGCAGGTCCTGTAAAGTCTTGTTCCAGATTACGAAATGGCACCTTGTTGTTAGAAACAGTCAGTGCCCTCCAGGCACAAAAATTGCTGCGTACTTCACTGCTCCACACCTTCCCTGTCTGGGTTGAAGCGCACCACACTTTAAATTCCTCGCGTGGAGTCTTTTATACACGCTCCCTCGATGGATTGTCTGACGAAGAAATTCAGCACTACCTGTCTGACCAGGGCGTAACGGCTGTTCATAGAGTTATGAAATGGGTTGATACGAACATCATTCCAACTCGTACTGTCTTCTTGACATTTGACAAAGTTCAACTCCCATCGAAAATCAAAGCAGGCTATGAGATAATTTCCATTCGCCCTTACACCCCAAACCCTACGCGTTGCTATCGGTGTCAGCGTTTCAATCACACCAGCCAGTCCTGTTCCAATCCGGCCAAATGTATTACGTGTGGCAAGGATCCCCATGAGGGTGCTTGTCCACCTCCATACCCTCGCTGCATCAACTGTATGGGTGACCACACTGCTTCCTCTCGAGATTGCCCCATTTTTAAAGATGAAAAGCTCATCCAGGAAATCAGAGTCAAGGAAAAGGTGTCGACCTTTGCTGCTCGAAAATTATTCGCCTGTCGACAGCCCACCATGCCTCAGACAGGAAAATACAGCACTGTCATTGCTTCTCCTCGGTCAACAAAGGAGGCGGCCATGCAGACTTGCGACCTCACCTTTAGTACCACGGTCATCAGATTGGCCATCGCAAAGATCGCCCGTTCAACCTCACGACTTTCGCCTGCCCACTCTATGGCTCACCCTTCCTCGGATTCTGCTAAATCTCGAGCCCAAAAATCAGACACCAAGACTTCAAAAAGTATATACTCGTGAAGATCTTTTACGTACCCTAACTTCACAACCATCGGTTCCTCCTCCACCTAAACATCATATTTCCAAGAAGGCTACTAAGAAACCCAGTTCATCTCCTCCTCCGCCAAGGCGTGTCCCATCTACAGCACCACCTGGCGGAAATCGTTCTCGGCCGTCTTCTGTGTCGCCGAGGTGCACTGCTGGCGGCCGATCAACCGGCCGATCGCTGGTGGCAGGAGCTGCTCCTGAACAACCTATGGATCAGGATCTTCTGCCTTCGGCTGAATGCCATTCCATGCTGTTGGTCACAAGCTCTGAGCAGTTGTTGAGTTGACGGCAACCTCGGTCACATTCCTCCATTTTCTGTTCACCCTATGTTCATTATCCAATGGAATATCCATGGCATTCGAGCCAATCGGGATGAATTGTTGATCCTCTTACGATCCTACTCGCCGGTGATCTTCTGTCTTCAGGATACAAAGCTGCGTCCCCATGACCGCTTTGTTCTCCCCCATTTTCAGTCCGTCCGATTTGATCTCCCCTCTGTTGAAGGCACTCCAGCACATGGAGGAGTCATGATTCTTCTCCATGATACTCTCCATTATCACCCAATCCTCTTAAACACTTCCTTCCAAGATGTCGCTGTCCGTCTTTCCCTTTCTGGATATACCTTTTTGCTTTGTACTGTATACATTCCATCGTCCACACCAATGGCACATGCTGATCTCCTTCATCTTCTTGGTCAGCTTCCACCCCCCTATTTGCTGGTTGGGAACTTCAGTGCCCACCACCCGCTTTGGGGATCTCCACATCCTTGTCCACGTGGCTCACTATTGCTAGACGTCTTCCACCAAGCGGATCTAGTTTGCCTCAACACTGGGGTCCCTACATTTTTGTCTGCCTCCACGACAAATTTATCTCATTTGGACCTTGCGGTCGGTACTGTTCCGCTAGCTCGGCGCTTCGAATGGTTTGCCCTTGATGATACACACTCGAGTGACCACTTTCCATGTGTCCTTAGACTGCAGCCTCAACTGCCATATATGCGCCCGCGACTCTGGAAGTTTGCTCAAGCCGATTGGACACTTTTTTCGTCTCTAGCGACATTCGATGACCGTCACTTTCCCAGCGTCGACGATGAGGTCACACATATTACAGACGTTATTCTTACAGCTGCGGAGCGTTCAATACCACGCACCTCCGAATTGCCTCGGCGCCCCCCAGTTCCTTGGTGGAACGAGGCGTGCCGTGACGCAATACGTGAGCGACGACGTGCTCTCCGCGTTTTCCGCCACCATCCTACTTTGGCCAACTGTATCCGCTATAAGCAGTTCTGTGGGCGATGCCGTCGCATCATCCGCGATAGCAAGAAGGCAAGCTGGAAATTCTTTATTAGCTCATTTAACACCTTCACTCCCTCCTCGGAAGCTTGGAGTCTGCTTCGACGGTTCTCAGGGGCGCCTAGTTTCTCCCCAGTCTCTGGGCTCAATGTCGCACATGATACATTAGTGGACCCCGTCGCAATTTCTAACTCGTTGGGTCAGCACTTTGCTGAGATTTCGAGCTCTTCAAATTACCCGCCAGTGTTTCTCCTGAAGAAACGTGCAGCGGAAGTGCGACCTCTTGCTTTCTCCTCTCAAAGTTGCGAAAGCTACAATACTGTTTTCTCCATGTGGGAACTCCAACATGCACTCTCTTCTTTTCGCTCCTCCACCCCAGGACCAGATGGTATCCACGTCCAAATGTTGCTGCATTTATCAACCCATAGTCTGTGTTACCTCTTTCGCCTTTATAATCGAATTTGGACCGACAGTACTTTTCCCAGAAGATGGCGGGAAACTATCGTCGTTCCTGTTCCGAAACCTGGAAAGGACAAACATCTCCCCTCTAGCTATCGCCCCATTTCTCTCACAAGTAGTGTATGTAAGGTTTTGGAGCATATGGTGAATTGCTGTTTAGCTTGGTGGCTGGAGTCCCGCAGTCTTTTAACACCTGCCCAATGCGGATTCTGAAAGCATCGTTCTGCAGTTGACCATCTTGTTGCTCTCTCCACTTATATCATGAACAATTTTCTCCAGAAACACCAAACAGTAGCAATATTTTTTGATCTGGAGAGAGCATACGATACCTGTTGGAGGACAGGCATCACCCGCACACTGTTCTCTTGGGACTTTCGAGGTTGGCTGCCCCTTTTTCTTCACGAATTTATGGCAGAGCGCACATTTAGAGTGCGGGTGAACACTACTCTCTCCCGTACTTTCTCCCAAGAAAACGGGGTACCCCAGGGCTCCATGCTGAGTGTTGTACTGTTTCCCATTGCCATAAATCCAATTATGGATTGTCTCCTTCCTGATGTCTCAGGCTCCCTCTTTGTGGATGATTTTGTGATCTACGACAGCTCTCAACGGCCTTCTTGAACGACGTCTTCAAGGCTGTCTCGATTGCCTCCACTCTTGGAGCATCAAAACCAGCTTCTGTTTTTCTCCCAGTAACACCGTTTTTGTTAATTTTTGGCGACGTAAGGAGTTTCTTCCACCCTCCTTACATCTAGGACCTGTCAACCTTCCGTTTTCGGACATCGCTAAATTCTTGGGTCTTACGTTTGACAGAAAACTGTGCTGGTCCTCCCACGTTTCCTATCTTTTGGCTCGCTGTCTGCAATCCCTCAACACCCTCCGTGTCCTGAATGGTACCTCCTGGGGAGCGGACTGAGTGGTCCTTCTCTGCCTCTATCGTGCCTTAGTGCACTCGAAATTGGACTATGGAAGCATAGTTTACTCCGCTGCTCAGCCATCTATTCTTCGGCGTCTCGACTCTATCCACCACCATGGATTACGTTTAGTGTCTGGAGGTTTTTACACCAGCACTGTGGAAAGCTTTTATGCTGAGACTGCAGAAGCCCCGCTGTCCAATCGGCGAGCAGACCTTCTGAGTCGTTATGCTAGCCATCTGTCTTCCATGCCTGTTAATCCAGCCCATGACATTTTTTTCGGCACCTCCTTTGATGTAGGGTACGCAGGCCGCCCCTCCTCCCTACTACCACCGGGAGTCCACTTCCATCAACTGTTCCATTCTCTTTCCTTCCGCTTTGCTAAAACCTTCTTGACAACTTGGGGTACAGCACTGTCTTGGCTCCATCCCCGGATCTGCCTGCTCTGTGACCTTTGTCAGTTTCCCAAGGATGGTACCCCTTCACTTGCTTATCGCCGGGCATTTTCTGCTCTATGTGCACAAATGAAGGAAGCCACATTTATTTACACTGATGGCTCAAAAACATCGTTTGGTGTAGGGAGTGCCTATATTGTTGCCGACACCCCAAATCAATTTTGGCTTCCCGACCCGTGTTCGGTTTATACTGCAGAGCTTTACGCTGTTCTCCAGGCTGTCCACTACATCCGCCGCCATCAGCAGATACAGTATGTTATCTGTTCAGATTCTCTCAGCTGTCTCCTCAGTCTCCAAGCTCTTTACCCTGTCCACACTCTGGCCCACCGGATTCAGGACTGTCTGCACTTGCTCCACCTGGGGGGTGTGTCGGTGGCATTCCTCTGGCTCCTGGGACACGTTGGTATCTGTGGAAATGAGGCGGCCGATATAGCGGCCAAGGCTGCAGTCTCTCTTCTTCGGCCAGCTATTCAATCGATTCCCTTCGCCGATCTATGGAGCGTTTTATGTCGTTGTGTTGTTCTTTTATGGCACGCACATTGGTTGACAATTCCCCATAATAAATTGTGGGATGTGAAAGCTCTTCCTTGTGCTTGGACCTCTTCCTCCCGAACGTGTTGTCGGGATGAGGTGATTTTAACTAGACTCTGGATAGTGCACTGTCTTTTTAGCCATCGACATCTTTTAAGCGGTGATCCTCCCCACTCTGTCCTCACTGCTCTCAGCTGTGGACGGTAAGACACCTTTTAATTGAGTGCCCCTATTTTACTCTGTTACGCGCCCGTCTACAGCTGTCACCTGATATATCGTCAATTTTAGCAGATGACACGCACTCGGCCGATCGCCTTCTCAAGTTTATTAGTGCCAGAGAAATGACGTCGGTCATTTGAAGCTTTTTTTGGGTACAACCAACCCATTTCTGTAGTGGATTTTTAAGCCTTCCTTCTGCATTTAGTTTCTCTAATTTTTTGAGTTTTGTTCCCATTGCTGCTGGTTTCCATTTTCGGTTTTTTACTGTTTCCTAAGTCACAGACCGGGCGCTAATGACCATAGCAGTTTTGTGCCCTAAAACCAAAACAAAAAAAAAAAAAAAAAACAAAAATAACCAAAACAAAGAAAGAACATACAAACAGCATGAGAATGTAGACAAACATACTTGAGTCACTGTGTGAGTGGCCATGGTTGGTTTGTTGCTGATAACTGGGCCACTTTTGAGTGCTGTGTCCTGGTTAATTTTGGTTATGTCATCAACTGTACTTCTAGGGCTAATGATGGCTCATTCATTTATGATTTGATGTTTGTGCAGAATAGTGTGGCCTACTGCACCTGGGAATGTGCACTGAGATGTGCACCTTGTGATCTGTTAGCCAAAATGCCTGTGGTACCAGGAAACCAGGAAATGATGTTTCATTTTGTGCTGTTTGACCATCCGTTTGGTTCTGCCATCAGAATGAGTGACTGTCTTCTTTACTTTATGTGGTGTGGGTTCATTTGTTTTCCGGTAATGTCAGTAACTGCTTCTGGAGTACATCCATTTGACATTGCAGACTTTGAAGCTGATCATTGATGAGTGTTCGTTTCTCATGTATAGCAGCTGTTTGATCGGAGCTAATGTCATTAGTTGCTTGCATCACTGATGAAGCTTTTGGCTGTTCCATCATAGCATGAACTTTGTCTGATACTGATTTTAAAGAATTAATGTAACTTTTCCCACACAATGTGTTGGCCATTTTTACTGGCAACAGTAGCTGTGCTAGCCAAACAAGACATAGCATTGCATAAAACATTTGTTCTTCCTTAACGATATTTCTTAGGTGTGCCAGAATAATGACAGTATTCTGTCACTGATGTGTTGAAACTCAAATACTTGCTGCAGGCATTGATCCTGTGATTGACATGTTTGACTGACTCAGATGACTGACAAGTGGAGATATTACTCCGGCAAGGGTGATTTTAATATAACATTTGAAACCATTGTGACTGCTTAGACATCTAAGCTGTTAACTGTTACTGCAAATTTTGTGTGATCACTAGTAACCTTTTTTTTAACATCAAATTTAACATTGCAAACATTAGTTCCTGTATCAGTTCTGCAATATGAACTTTTTTTCACTGTGTGAATTATTTGACATATTTGTGGCCTGTGTCACCATTTTAGACAATAACGTAGTGTGACTGTGACTTGTTATTTGAGTTTCAAGAACACTAACATGCTTTTTCAGATCATCTTGTAGTTGTAAAAGCTGTTTTTGCTTTTGAACTCATTTGAAGCTGTGCTGTAGAGTCACTGTTTGACTTTGTACATTGACTGGGATTTCTGTGTTCCTTTGTATTCCATGGGTGACAAATTTATAGGATTTTCCATAATATGAGTGGTAACAATTCAATAATACACACATAAACAAATAAAGTGATTTTATTTCTGTGATTATGAAAAGATGCATTGACAGTGGAAAATAAACAACAAACATTTAGACACTAAAAAACAAACAGGAAATATGTTAGCAGCATTAGTCTTGAGACCAAAGAACAATATATATCTACACTTCCAATCACTATCAAAGGTCAATGCTTTCCACACAGGTAAGCTGAATGGAAAAAAAGATTTGTTGGAAGTGTTCTGCAAAAGTGTAGTGCATGTATAAAGCAAACTGGACAAATAACACTTGTGCAAGCAATTGTGGAGTAAATCTCAAGTGTGTGCAGTTCTTATCAAGTGTGACTGCAAACATCAAATATATTCATAGATGTTCTGCTAGCATTATGAGAGGTTAGTATAGCTTGTTATGAAGTGCAACATAGTTCCTCAGTGAGCTTAAATCAGATTATTTTTTTTTAAAGTGCTGCTGTTACCCTGGTTCAGTAAATTCAGTGAAGGAATGTTGCAGGATCCAATAAAATATTCTCAGCCTTCCAGAAACATCACATGGATAAAATGCCTTAAGCGTTTGACAAAATGCTCCTCAGCCATGTTCAAGGCTTATAAGAATGTCGGTGGAACACTTGGTCAAAAGTTTGCGGCATTTTAACCACTTGTCATGGTTTTTAGCCTGAGGAAATCTAATTGAATGCTGTCATTACAAGACACTACTTTCTGATGTTTGAGGATGAGTGAGAGACAACTATGTTGCCACCGTCATACACCTCTTGTAAGGACTGTGATAATATAGGAGAGTAAAGATACACACACACACACACACACACACACACACACACACACACACACACACACACACACACACTTTTATGGTCCCCCCCCCCCCCCCCAATTCAAAAGGTGGTTGGAACAGAACTAAATGTTTCTAATATTGGTATGAAATATCCTACACCATGCACTGTGTAGTGGCTTGCAGAATATACATGCTGAATGTTCTGTGGGCAGACATTAATAACCCCAAATGGCTCAATGCTCTTGTTTCTACATTTCAGTAGGATAAAACACATATTCTTGAATACAGACTGGGTTAAAGAAAATTTGAATCCCTCTGTAACTAATCTTTATTATTTTTGGTGTATTGAACGGTAAGTTTATAAATACAAGTATCAAAGTGAAAATTTAAAAAGTACAACTTTTCATATTAAAAAAATGTGCCAAAATTATTCAGTTTTATATATATATATATAGCTATCAACATGAATGAGATCATTTTACCTCATACTAGAATGAGTTGTGTTTGTTAATCAATGTCTGATTTAAAACCTTGAGAGTTGTGACCGAAGAAATTTATTCAGAAATAGGAAACTATTTCTTAGAGAACATTCTACTATATGGAATAAGAATATTCAATAAATATTCTGTTATGCAGACCATGATTGCTTGAAAAAATGATGACATCCATCATATGGTATAAAACAATTTCCTTCCTCTATGATTAGAAATTATTTAGTGAAATTCAACAAGTCTTCAGTGTTAACAAAAACACTGAGAAATTGAAACAAAAACATCAAGAGTACAGTTTATCAGGTAACCACTTGAGAGAGCAAGAGTTCCCCTTATTTTCTTTTACCGTTAAACAATGGATGCTACATCATGAGATGTACAAATAATTCTCTTTCCTTTTAAGATATAGGACATTTGATTTTCTTGTGCACAAGTAAACAAAATTGTTTCAGGTTCTAATTTAGACGTGTAAGGTCCTTCCACTATTTGCACATTCTATGTCCAAAAGTGAGTGAAGAAAAATGAGCTTCCTCTGGTATCTTAGAACAGGTAAAGTTTTATGTCAGGCATAGTTCAATATTTGAATTATTTCATCTCTAGTTTTTGTATCATACTATATTTTAAATCAAACTTTGTGATCTCATTTATTGCATATTAGATGTGTTTTACATTCAGATTTGACTATTTTCAGTTAAATTTTTAAAATTTAGATATGATCTGGAAATTTGGTGGTCTTTAATTGCTGAGTTCACTAATTGATGGTTAGGTAATTTTTCTGATACATTTTTTAGCCAGTAAGTGGAGAGGAGAGAGCTGCATTCAGTTCTTTAGCAACAATTCATGCACAAGTTTCCTGGGGCAAATTTCAGACCTCTTTACAGTGCCTAGTGGATTCAGCCCCCCCCATGAACCATGGACCTTGCCGTTGGTGGGGAGGCTTGCGTGCCTCAGCGATACAGATAGCCGTACCGTAGGTGCAACCACAACGGAGGGGTATCTGTTGAGAGGCCAGACAAACGTGTGGTTCCTGAAGAGGGGCAGCAGCCTTTTAAGTAGTTGCAAGGGCAACAGTCTGGATGATTGACTGATCTGGCCTTGTAACAATAACCAAAACGGCCTTGCTGTGCTGGTACTGCGAACGGCTGAAAGCAAGGGGAAACTACAGCCGTAATTTTTCCCGAGGGCATGCAGCTTTACTGTATGATTACATGATGATGGCGTCCTCTTGGGTAAAATATTCCGGAGGTAAAATAGTCCCCCACTCGGATCTCCGGGCGGGGACTACTCAAGAGGATGTCGTTATCAGGAGAAAGAAAACTGGCGTTCTACGGATCGGAGCGTGGAATGTCAGATCCCTTAATCGGGCAGGTAGGTTAGAAAATTTAAAAAGGGAAATGGATAGGTTGAAGTTAGATATAGTGGGAATTAGTGAAGTTCGGTGGCAGGAGGAACAAGACTTCTGGTCAGGTGACTACAGGGTTATAAACACAAAGTCAAATAGGGGTAATGCAGGAGTAGGTTTAATAATGAATAGGAAAATAGGAATGCGGGTAAGCTACTACAAACAGCATAGTGAACGCATTATTGTGGCCAAGATAGATGCGAAGCCCACACCTAATACAGTAGTACAAGTTTATATGCCAACTAGCTCTGCAGATGACGAAGAAATTGAAGAAATGTATGATGAAATAAAAGAAATTATTCAGATTGTGAAGGGAGACAAAAATTTAATAGTCATGGGTGACTGGAATTCGAGTGTTGGAAAAGGGAGAGAAGGAAACATAGTAGGTGAATATGGATTGGGGGACAGAAATGAAAGAGGAAGCCGCCTGGTAGAATTTTGCACAGAGCACAACATAATCATAACTAACACTTGGTTTAAGAATCATGAAAGAAGGTTGTATACATGGAAGAACCCTGGAGATACTAAAAGGTATCAGATAGATTATATAATGGTAAGACAGAGATTTAGGAACCAGGTTTTAAATTGTAAGACATTTCCAGGGGCAGATGTGGACTCTGACCACAATCTATTGGTTATGACCTGTAGATTAAAACTGAAGAAACTGCAAAAAGATGGGAATTTAAGGAGATGGGACCTGGATAAACTAAAAGAACCAGAGGTTGTACAGAGATTCAGGGAGAGCATAAGGGAGCAATTGACAGGAATGGGGGAAATAAATACAGTAGAAGAAGAATGGGTAGCTTTGAGGGATGAAGTAGTGAAGGCAGCAGAGGATCAAGTAGGTAAAAAGACGAGGGCTAGTAGAAATCCTTGGGTAACAGAAGAAATACTGAATTTAATTGATGAAAGGAGAAAATATAAAAATGCAGTAAGTGAAACAGGCAAAAAGGAATACAAACGTCTCAAAAATGAGATCGACAGGAAGTGCAAAATGGCTAAGCAGGGATGGCTAGAGGACAAATGTAAGGATGTAGAGGCCTATCTCGCTAGGGGTAAGATAGATACCGCCTACAGGAAAATTAAAGAGACCTTTGGAGATAAGAGAACGACTTGTATGAATATCAAGAGCTCAGATGGAAACCCAGTTCTAAGCAAAGAAGGGAAAGCAGAAAGGTGGAAGGAGTATATAGAGGGTCTATACAAGGGCGATGTACTTGAGGACAATATTATGGAAATGGAAGAGGATGTAGATGAAGATGAAATGGGAGATATGATACTGCGTGAAGAGTTTGACAGAGCACTGAAAGACCTGAGTCGAAACAAGGCCCCCGGAGTAGACAATATTCCATTGGAACTACTGACGGCCGTGGGAGAGCCAGTCCTGACAAAACTCTACCATCTGGTGAGCAAGATGTATGAAACAGGTGAAATACCCTCAGACTTCAAGAAGAATATAATAATTCCAATCCCAAAGAAAGCAGGTGTTGACAGATGTGAAAATTACCGAACTATCAGCTTAATAAGTCACAGCTGCAAAATACTAACACGAATTCTTTACAGACGAATGGAAAAACTAGTAGAAGCCAACCTCGGGGAAGATCAGTTTGGATTCCGTAGAAACACTGGAACACGTGAGGCAATACTGACCTTACGACTTATCTTAGAAGAAACATTAAGGAAAGGTAAACCTACGTTTCTAGCATTTGTAGACTTAGAGAAAGCTTTTGACAATGTTGACTGGAATACTCTCTTTCAAATTCTAAAGGTGGCAGGGGTAAAATACAGGGAGCGAAAGGCTATTTACAATTTGTACAGAAACCAGATGGCAGTTATAAGAGTCGAGGGACATGAAAGGGAAGCAGTGGTTGGGAAGGGAGTAAGACAGGGTTGTAGCCTGTCCCCGATGTTGTTCAATCTGTATATTGAGCAAGCAGTAAAGGAAACAAAAGAAAAATTAGGAGTAGGTATTAAAATTCATGGAGAAGAAATAAAAACTTTGAGGTTCGCCGATGACATTGTAATTCTGTCAGAGACAGCAAAGGACTTGGAAGAGCAGTTGAATGGAATGGACAGTGTCTTGAAAGGAGGATATAAGATGAACATCAACAAAAGCAAAACAAGGATAATGGAATGTAGTCTAATTAAGTCGGGTGATGCTGAGGGAATTAGATTAGGAAATGAGGCACTTAAAGTAGTAAAGAAGTTTTACTATTTGGGGAGCAAAATAACTGATGATGGTTGAAGTAGAGAGGATATAAAATGTAGGCTGGCAATGGCAAGGAACGCGTTTCTGAAGAAGAGAAATTTGTTAACATCCAGTATTGATTTAAGTGTCAGGAAGTCATTTCTGAAAGTATTCGTATGGGGTGTAGCCATGTATGGAAGTGAAACATGGACGATAAATAGTTTGGACAAGAAGAGAATAGAAGCTTTCGAAATGTGGTGCTACAGAAGAATGCTGAAGATTAGATGGGTAGATCACATAACTAATGAGGAAGTATTGAATAGGATTGGGGAGAAGAGAAGTTTGTGGCACATCTTGACCAGAAGAAGGGATCCGTTGGTAGGACATGTTCTGGGCATCAAGGGATCACCAATTTAGTATTGGAGGGCAGCGTGGAGGATAAAAATTGTAGAGGGAGACCAAGAGATGAATACACTAAGCAGATTCAGAAGGATGTAGGTTGCAGTAGGTACTGGGAGATGAAAAAGCTTGCACAGGATAGAGTAGCATGGAGAGCTGCATCAAACCAGTCTCAGGACTGAAGACCACAACAACAACAACAACAACAACAGTGGATTCAGAAGTTTAGGCCCTTGTGCAGTAATCTGTTTGTCTGCATAGGCATATTAGCATAGGTGATTACCTTAATGAGAAGGTTTCCTGGGATCAGTTTCACTTTTTCAGATACATAGTGCCATACTCACCCATACTAATATAAAACATCGATACATGTGATGCAACATTTACATGTCAGTGGGAGGCAAACCATCATTAATGAGAAAGTACTAATATAATGTCCCAGATAACTGTACTTAAATTCATTATTGTTCCCACATACCTTTGTGAGTGTAGGACTTTATCAGATCTACTTAAAAATTGAGTATCTGTTATTCCACCTAAGTTGTATTATTTCTTGAAAATATCCTTTACCGCACACACATGCCTCTGCCCTATGTGGTACCAGCTGGGCTAACAGTGCAAATCCTGTTTCTCAGCAGGTGGACTCATTTTGGTCAGGACAGTGTCAGGTGTGGTGATTACAGGAAGAGGGAGGCAAGAGGCAGCAAGAGGGATTGGTGGTGTGGCTACTGGTTCAGGGTAAGGCAGCCAGTTTGCTGGCTGGGAATGTGGGAGGGAGGGGTGGCAGGTATATGAGCTGGCATGATTATAGTGGCTGGTGGGCAGCAGCACATGTTAGAGGCAATGGGGATGTGAATTGGGAGGAGGTGACAGGATGGTGAAAGGGGAAATTGTTCAATGGGGGGCTGGAGGGTTACATTATATTGAGGCCAGGACAATTACAAGAACATAGGATGTGCTGTAAGGATAACTCCAATCTGCATAATTCTCATCATATGATAACTCTGAAAGGAAGCAAGTTTTCCTTCTTTTGTCCATGCCTATCAACAACTAAATGCTTCTGCTTTTTGATGAGTGGTCTCCTTTAATCCAAAAGTATTGATCTATTTCTCTTATTTAATGAAACATGCTACATTATTTAAAGTTTTGACATTAAGTGGATGATGATCTCTGAACATTTTTTACACTACAACACTGTGTTTCAGTGCACTACTCATTACAATTTCACTTTACACCCAGATGAATAGGAATCTATTATTTGACTCAAAGAATTAATGTGGATGTATGAAGTGCTGATGTATGCATCCATTTGTAACATTAATTCATCATGTTTTCAATCTAATTCGTCATCAGTTGCATATAAATCAACAGCACAAATGTCTGATTGATTGCTGTTTGTGTTAGATTTTCTGGATATTTTCTACTTAAAACCTGTCGAAAATTGAGGCATGATCCATTGCGCTGATAACATAAGAGAGCACTGGATTCATTTCAAAGCGTATCTAGGCAAGTGATACACTGGTCTGTTCTCTGTATGACCCCTTCATGTCCATACACAAATACAATTGCATTCCAAAGCTCTTCTGTAGTTTGTGTAATTATAGTTCAGCTCTCAATGTGGACCAATAACTACAACAAAGCAGACTTTTTTAGATCATTGTATAGTTATCAGAAAAAAACTATAATATCTAGAAATGATATTGCAATATTCACATGACAGGATTTGTAAGATGTAAGACAAATACATAGTCATATAAATTTGTAGCATTTTCAGCTGGCCAAATGTAAAGTAGTTATCTGGGAGATAAAAATAAACAAAATTTTTTCATGTTTTCTTGTGAGGAGGGTGTCTGGTGACATTGCTTTTCTTTCATTGTTTCCAAATGCCTGTTTAATTGTTTTTCTCATTAAATGTCTGAAGAAGAGTGTTCTTCAAGTAACAAAGAGGGTAATATGTTTTTGTCCATAAAATTTCATAACCAATATGTGTCACTGCGTTGTGCCAAATGATATGCACATCACCAAACCAAAAGAGCATGGGTACTGATTTGGTGAACACTGGGTTCCCCATTTGGGGCCTGATTAGTGCCATTGGCCCTCTATTACCATAAACTTCAAGCATGCTTCCCTGATCACTTTATGGTATGATGGTGGGACATTGTTCCTCATAAATGATGCACTTGCCTTATCTTCCATGAGTGTGTTTTTAATTTCAAAGAGTCAAGAGAAGTTTAGATAAGGTTTCACCTCTTTAAATCCAGAAGGCTTGGTATAGGACTCGGTATGTGGGTCAATCACTCTTATCCTGTTTTAATAATACATGCATGATACAAGCAGCAGTACTGTTTTGCTATCTCTTACTTTACCAAAAAGGATTTTGTAAAAACATAACCTTTGTTTCAAAGATTGACATTTAAGTTTCTTGAGCAGATCTGTTATAATTTTGGATTGGCTTTACCAATCTATAAATATCCCAGAAGCATCATTTTGATAAAATACCTACTTCGTAAGGAATCCAAATGATGGAGTAGTACTCAATAAACTGCTCATATTTGTGTCCTCTACAGATGGCCCAAACTTTCCATGAATTAACCCAACAGTCCTAAGTCACTTTATCTATTAATGAATTCTAACACCTAAATATTTAAATATTTGAAAAGCTCTGTAAGTTGACAACTAATCTTACTATTGGCTACAATTACATTTTCTGTTACTGTTGTACTTCATGTTCCATTTATTTACATTTAAACATAAACGCCATTATTGCATCAAGTGGGAATAATTTAAAATTTGTTCTACATTCTCTTACAGTCACCTAGTAATGATACAGGTGTATGCTGAAGAATAGTGCCAGTGGATTTCTTATGTGAAAACTATTAAAGCTTTTTAAATAAAACAAATGTTGTTATTGTACTACATTTTTATTTTTCATGTCTACATATTTTCAGCCCTCTGTCACTAGAGGGTTCACCCTCGAGGGGGCTTACCACTCTTTGGCACGTTCAAGCTTGGCTAACATGGGTCCCCAGTCTTTGCAGCATTATTTTCTTCCCTGCTGCATGTCTATCCTCTTGCTATTCTTTTTCTCCCTCCCTTGGTGATCATGTCTGGGGTGTTATTGGGAATGTTCTGCATTGTCTGTTGCTGATATAAGAACAGTCTCACCATTGTTTTTCACTCCCTTTTCTTTTCTTTGTTTTCTTTCTCCTCTCATTCCTCCACTTCGCATTTGAGGTTCCTCTGTTTCTTCTTCCTCCCTGTGCACTCCTGAAGGCTGGCGCTCATGTCTGACACACAAAAGGTGACTGGGTAATGCATAATTCCCAGCCATGGGTCGAAAGGTAGGGTTTGGACGTACCCCCTGGTACATGTCAGGCCCAAGGAGGGGTGACTGCCTGAGCTGCAACCTTTCCAAATTGCCAATTGGTCCCTCTGTCAGGTGTTCAGGAGGTGTGACCTGAGGTGTGAACTGTCACCTAAGGTGGGTGCGCTCCCTTGTGAAGTGGCCCCCAGTTGGAAGCGTAGTGCCATTGGAGACACTGGCAATCGTGGGGGATTTCCTCACAATGAGTCAATCATCTTCCTAATCAATGTCTACAAAATGTAAATGTAATGAGGCTTACAATTCAAAGACACTTCCTGCTGCACCATGGTTCCTCATGGTCTCACGCACTGAAGATCGTCGGTTCTTTGCCACGGTAAATCCATTTATTATTCAGTGCCCTCCGCCACACACCATTGGGTGGCTTGCGGAGTATAAATGTAGATGTAGAAGGTGTTGATGCAATTGCCAGGTCTGTGATATCATGCTCTCATTTACAGAATGGCACTTTGCTTTTGGAGACTACTTCTGATTCTCAAGCACAACAACTGCTTACCATCTCACTTCTCCATGGCTACCCTGTTAGTGCCGAGGCCTACAGAACTTTGAATTCTTCTAGTGGTGTTATTTACACTAGGCTGCTTTACAGTCCAACAGAGGCCAAAATCCAATCTTAAATCTCTGATCAGGGTGTCATTGCTGTCCACCATGTAATGAGGAAGGTAGATTGCTCCTTAGTGCCCAACTCCACCCTTTTTCTCACCTTTGATAGAGTGGTGCTTCTGTCCAAATCAATGCAGACTATGAAGTTATCACAGTCAGGCCATATATTCTGAACCCAACACACTGCTACCAGTGTCATTGTTTCAACCAGACTAGAATGTCTTGTTGACACCCAGCCAAGTGTGTCACCTGTGGTAGGGATGCACATGAGGGCAGTAGTCCACCTCTTTCTCCCCACTGTATCAATGGCAATGGTGGCTATGCCACCTCCTCTTGGGATTGTCCCACATATCATGATGAGCAGGCTGTCCAGGAGATCTGGGTAAAGGAAAAATGCCTTACTCAGTTGCTCGCAGGTTATAGACTAGTCACAAACCCTGTGTGCTCCTGTCTGGCATCTATAGTTCTGTTCTTGTTACCTTTGCTCCATGAAGGACAAGGCCACACAGACATGTGACCTCCAATTTAGCTCTGATGTTGTGAAATCACCAAGTATCAAAGGTAGCATTGCTGTACCCCCATCCAGCTGTGCAAAAATCCATCAAACTCTCGCCTGAAGGGGAGAAGCAACCAGCTACACAACCGGTAGGCCAGAAAGGACAGAAAGAGTACTCCCGTGAAAACTTCCTACGTCACTCCAGCCAACCAACACCCGAGTCTTCCTCTAACCAGAAAGGCTCAAAGAAGTCCATCAAAGCCAAATAGTCTTCTCCTTTGCCAACTCTAAGATCCTCTTCAAGGGTGTCACCACGTTATGCCTTAACCTGACTGGCCTCCGTGTCACCGGTGCGCACCACTAAACATTTTTCAGTGTTGGACTCCACAGACCAACCACACAAGCAAGCCGATGCTTCTGTGGACCGCATGGAGCAGGCTGCTCCTGCTTCTGTGCTCTATAGTAGTGACTCAGCCGGTGAAGAGTTGCTACTACAGAGCACAGAACCAGGAGCAGCCTATCACTTGGCAGCTGCCCAGGTGACATCCCTACATCTGTTCTCCATCGTGACTCTCTTCCAATGGAACGTTCGTGGCCTTTGGTCCCACAAAGAGGGTTTACAGCTGCTTTTAGCATCACAGTGTCCCCTTGTACTCTGCCTTCAGGAAATGAAATTGTACCCTCATGACCACTTTGAGCTTTCACATTTCTTACCGGTTTGTTTTGACCTTCCCCTGAGGTTGGTGTTCCATGTCATGGGGGCGTCATGCTGCTCATATGTGATGACATTCATAGTCAACCCATCTCCCTGACTACCAATCTTACCCCCTGCGGGTCCAGGGTAAGAATAGGCCCGAGGTATTCCTGCCTGTCGTAAGAGGCGACTAAAAGGAGTTCCAACCATTTCGGCCTTTCATGTGATGGTCCCCCTTGGGGTTTGACCTCCATTTTTCAAAATTCTACAGAAGTACAAGCCTTTTGGGGAAGGACGCCTTACGTGGTGTACCACTGGTCCTCAGTGCACTAAAACCTTTGCACTCAGCATTGTACCGGCGTTGTAACCATACCCACTATTCCTCAAATTGGGCCTAAACGCCTGATGGGTTGTACAAGTTACGCCCATAGTGCATCCCCATCTGCACCTACGATCATGATGGACTTACCATGGCACCAGAAATCCAGCATGGTAGCCAGCCCGTTGTGGTGGGGTCATCATGTACCCTCTAGGTTGTAGCCCCCTGACAACACAGGGATCGTACTGCTGATACCAGAGCTGCACCCTCCCCACGTCGGCCAAGGAGTAGATGCCAGTCTCCTTGGGGCATCAGGACTCCCGGCAACGGTCATCCTGCCAGGTGGCCCTTGCTGAGGCTGGGTGGCACCCATGGGGAGAGCCTCTGGTCGGAGTGGGTGGTATTGGGGCGGACGTTTCGCAGATGAAACGTCAACACGTATCAGGTCGCTCTGCAGCCGAGTCTTTCAAAAGGAAAGGTACTGTTTCTAGTTCTGGTTCTCCTGCCCTTTCCCCCTTGGCCACTCCCTGGGAGGAGGGACAGGCCCTCGGGCTTGGGGCGAAGTACTTCCCCCGCTATTTGGTCTGTTCTCGAACTGATGGAGGGACGTTCGCCACCTCCAAGCCCATGTTCGTTGTTCAGCACATTGAGGACATCTTCGGGGAAATCGAGGCTCTCAGTAAGATGCGTTCGGGGTCCGTTCTAATAAAGACCACCTCCGCCACACTGTTGGGAGCACTCCAGGCGTGCGACCGCCTAGGGGACATCCCAGTGTCCATTGTCCCGCATCTGGCACTAAATAGGACGCAGGGGGTTATTTTTCATCGTGACCTCCTCCTACAATCTGATGAGGAGCTCAGGGCCAACCTGGAGCGCCGAGGCATGCATTTCGTCCGGCGAGTCCAGCGTGTCCCCAAAGACCGAGGCATCGACACCGGGGCCTTTATCCTCGTCTTCGAGGGGGACGTTCTCCCGGAGAAGGTAAACGTGATGTGCTACCGGTGCGACGTGCGACCTTACGTCCCGCCTCCTATGCGCTGTTTTCGGTGTTTGCACTTTGGGCACATGTCGTCACGGTGTGAGGCTGAGCCCCTTTGTGGCGATTGTGGACGTCCTCTTCGTGAGGAACATACATGCACCCCACCACCTCGGTGCGTTAATTGTCCTGGCATCCACTCGCCTAGATCCTCAGACTGCCCCGCATATCAGAAGGAGAAGAAGATACAAGAACTCAAAACTTTGGATCGGCTCTCTTATTCTGAGGCCAGGAAGAAGTATGACAGCCTCCATCCCGTGCCATTGACCACTTTGTTTGCCTCAGTTGTGTCCACTCCTTCCGCGGTATCCTTACCCCTATCCTGTCCCCCCTCCGCCTCCTCCCCCCATCCGGGGTCTCTGCCTCCGCCTCCGCCTCCCAAATCCCTCCCTTACAAATCCTCCTCCCCCATGACCCCCGCCCCCTCTGCCCCAGGGGCCACCCTTCCTCCTCCTCCCCCCCCCCCCCCACCCACCCACCGCATGAGAAGCGATCCTCTTCTCAGGCGTCCATTGGGGAAATGTTCCGGACCCCAGCTTCCGAGGTCCGGCGTTCCAAAACGGACCCTGCGCGTGAGGACCTTCTTCGGGTCCAGCCCACCATCGCTGTGCCTCCTCGGCCTTCCAAGAAGGCCTCCAAGAAGAAGTCTCTATCTCCCTCTCCAGCCCGGCGCGTTTCGTCTGATGCTCCATCCGTGAGTCGCTGCTCCCGGCCGTCCTCAGTTTCGCCGGGACGCTCTGCTGCCAGGCGCTCAGCTGGCCTCTCGTCGGCAAATGATGCTGCCCCTCCTACACAACCAGGGACAGCAGCCACAGCTGGCAATGACTCGATGGTACAGGATCCGCCTCCCACCGGTTGTAGCGTTGTTCCCTCGAAACCTGGCCCTCCGCGGCCGTCGAGGTGACCAGCTCTTCCCCCGTCTCGTTCCCCCTCTTTTTTGACTAGCGATGGCCTTGTTACATTGGAACATAAGAGGTATTCAATCTAATCGGGAGGAATTACAACTGCTCCTCCGCCTGCACTGTCCGCTCGTCCTTGGTCTCCAGGAAACCAAGTTGCGCCCGACTGACCGTATTGCCTTTACCCACTATACCTCGGAGCGGTATGACCTCACCCCTGTGGACGGTATCCCAGCTCATGGTGGGGTCATGTTACTCGTTCGGGACGATGTCTATTACCATCCCATCCCATTTACCACCCCACTCCAAGCAATAGCTGTCCGTATTACTCTTTCTGCTTTTACTTTTTCAGTTTGTACCATCTACTCTCCATCGTCATCTGCTGTTAGTCGGGCTGACAAGATGCACCTGATCGTTCAGCTTCCCCCGCCGTTTTTATTGTTTGGCGACTTCAATGCCCATTATCCCCTCTGGGGCTCTCCTGCATCCTGTAAAAGAGGCTCACTCTTGGCAGATGTCTTCAACCATCTCAATCTTGTCTGCCTCAATACTGGCGCCCCAACTTTCCTCTCGGGCTCTACTCATACCTACTCCCACTTGGACCTCTCGATCTGTTCTACCACTCTTGCTCATTGGTTCGAGTGGTATGTCCTTTCTGACACCTATTCGAGTGACCACTTCCCCTGTGTCGTTCGTCTCCTGCACGACACCCCATCCCCACGTCCTTAGAACTGGAACATACCGAAAGCTGACTGGGGACTTTACTCCTCCCTGGCGACCTTTCTGGACCACGATTTTCTCAGTTGTGACAGTCAGGTCGAATACCTCACGGCTGTTGTCATCAATGCTGCCGAACATTCCATTCCTCGTACTACCTCTTCTTCACGTCGCGTTTCCATCCCCTGGTGGAACGACGCTTGTCGAGACGCTATCCGTGCTCGACGACATGCTTTACGCACCTTTTGCTGCCATCCTACGTTGGCGAATTGTATTGGATACAAACGACTCCGAGCGCAATGCCGTAGAGTCATCAAAGACAGCAAAAAAGCTTGTTGGGCCTCTTTCACCAGCTCCTTTAACAGTTTTACTCCCTCTTCTGTCGTATGGGGTGGCCTGCACCGACTGTCGGGCATTAAGGCCCACTCCTCGGTCCCTGGCCTGACCTCAGGTAATTAGGTCCTCGTTGATCCTGTGGCTGTCTCCAACGCCTTCGGCTGGTTTTTCGCGGAGGTTTCAAGCTCCGCCCATTACCACCCTGCCTTCCTTCCCAGGAAAGAGGCAGAAGAGTCTCGGCGACCTTCCTTCCACTCACTGAATCTGGAAACTTATAATGCCCCCTTTACTATGCGGGAACTCGAACGTGCGCTTGCACTGTCCCGGTGCTCTGCTCCGGGGCCAGATGCCATTCACGTTCAGATGCTGGCACACCTTTCTCCGGCGGGCAAAAGCTTCCTTCTTCGTACCTACAATCGCGTCTGGACCGAAGGTCAGGTCCCCATGCATTGGCGTGACGCCGTTGTTGTTCCTATACGCAAATCCGGGAAGGATAGACACCTTCCTTCTAGTTACCGCCCCATTTCTCTTGCAAGCTGTGTCTGTAAGGTGATGGAGCGCATGGTTAATGCTCGGTTAGTCTGGATTCTTGAATCTCAATGGCTACTTACCAATGTCCAATGCGGCTTTCGTCGCCGCCGCTCCGCTGTTGACCACCTTGTGACTTTGTCGACATTCATCATGAACAACTTTTTGCGAAGGCGCCAAACGGTAGCCGTGTTCTTCGATTTGGAGAAGGCTTATGATACCTGTTGGAGAGGAGGTATCCTCCGCACTATGCACAGGTGGGGCCTACGCGGTCGCCTGCCCCTTTTTATTGATTCCTTTTTAACGGATCGAAAGTTTAGGGTACGTGTGGGTTCCGTATTGTTCGACGTCTTCCTCCAGGAGAACGGAGTGCCTCGGGGCTCCGTCTTGAGCGTAGCCCTTTTTGCCATCGCGATCAATCCAATTATGGATTGCATTCCACCTAATGTCTCAGGCTCTCTCTTTGTCGATGACTTCGCGACCTACTGCAGTGCCCAGAGAACATGCCTCCTGGACCGCTGCCTTCAGCATTGTCTAGACAGCCTATACTCGTGGAGCGTGGCAAATGGCTTCCGGTTCTCTGAAGAGAAGACGGTTTGTATCAACTTTTGGCGATATAAAGCGTTCCTTCCGCCATCCTTACATCTTGGTCCCGTTGTTCTCCCATTCGTGGAAACAACTAAGTTTCTAGGGCTCACGTTGGACAGGAAACTGTGTTGGTCTCCGCATGTCTCCTATTTGGCGGCTCGTTGTACATGTTCCCTTAATGTCCTCAGAGTTCTTAGTGGTTCATCTTGGGGAGCGGACCGCACTGTCCTGCTTCGCTTGTATCGGTCCATAGTCCGATCGAAGCTGGATTATGGGAGCTTTGTCTACTCGTCTGCTCGGCCATCCCTCTTACGCCATCTCAACTCCATCCACCATCGGGGGTTACGTCTTGCGACTGGAGCCTTCTACACTAGTCCTGTTGAGAGTCTTTATGCTGAAGCTGCTGAATTACCATTGACCTACCGGCGTGACATACTGCTGTGTCGGTATGCCTGCCGGCTGTTGTCTATGCTCGACCATCCCTCTTACCAGTCCTTCTTTGCCGATTCTCTCGACCGTCAGTACTGGTTGTATGTGTCTTCCCTGCTGCCCCCCGGAGTCCACTTCCGTTGCCTGCTTCAACAATTGGATTTTGCCCTCCCTACCACCTTCAGAGAGGGTGAGAGCCCGACACCACCTTGGCTCCAGGCTCCGGTTCATATTTATCTCGACCTCAGCTCACTCCCGAAGGAGGGTACTCCGGCTGCAGTGTATTGCTCACGGTTTGTCGATCTTCATGCTCGACTTGCCGGTCACACCTTTATTTACACCGATGGCTCCAAAACTGACGATGGTGTCGGCTGTGCCTTTGTCATCGGGGCCGCCACCTTTAAATACTGGCTCCTCAACCAATGTTCGAGCTTTACGGCCGAGCTTTTTGCTCTCCATCAGGCCGTTCAGTATGCCCGCCGCCACCGCCATTCATCATATGTACTCTGCTCTGACTCACTCAGTGCTCTTCAGAGCCTTGGAGCTCCCTATTCGGTCCATCCCTTGATTCAACGGATACAGCAGTCCCTCCATTCTTTCACTGATAATGGTTCTCCTGTCAGCTTTGTGTGGGTTCCCAGACATGTAGGAGTGCCTGGGAATGAGGCTGCGGATGCTGCAGCCAAGGCTGCAGTCCTCCTGCCTCGGCCAGCCTCCCATTGTGTCCCATCATCTGACGTTTGTGGGGATGTTTGTAAGAGGCTTGTGTCGTTGTGGTGGGATGCTTGGTCATCCCTCCAAGGAAACAAGCTCCGGACAGTAAAACCACTCCCAACAGCTTGAATAACCTCCTCCCGACCACCTCGGCGCGAGGAGGTCCTTCTGACCAGGTTGCGGATTGGGCATTGCCGGTTTAGCCACCGCTACCTGCTCTCCGGTGACCCAGCCCTGCAGTGCCCTTGTGGTCAGGCATTAACTGTGTGCCACGTTTTATTGTCGTGTCCCTGCTTTAGTCAATCTCATGTTGTCCTGTCCCTGCCTTCTACTTTACCGGATATTTTAGCTGATGACGCTCCAGCAGCTGCTCGTGTTCTGCGTTTTATAACTTTGACTGGCTTGTCCAGAGACATCTAACCTTTTTCCTTATTTTATTTGCATCTTTGTCAGGTCTTTCTGGTGTCCCCCCTCCCCTTGAGTTTTACTAGATTCCATGTGCTCTAACAACAGTGACTGGGCGCTAATGACCTCAGTAGTTGAGCACCCTTAAACCCCACCAAAAAAAAAAAACACTACCAATCTTCAAGCTGTTGCAGTTCACCTTTTTCTTACCCACCTGACTTTTTCCCTCTGTACAAGATATGTTCCTCCATCATTTGATGTCACCAGGACAGACTTCCTTCAACTTATTGGGCAGCTACATCCCCCATTTTTGCTACTCAGTTACTTTAATGCACATAATCCCCTTTGGGGTTCTCCCAGGACCTGTCAGAGAGGTGCCCTCTTGGCTGACCTTCTTAACCAACCTAACCACTTCTGCCTTAACACTGGGGCACCCAGTTTTCTTTCCGACTCCTCACACACCTATTCCCATTTGGACCTATCCTTCTGCACTGCCCAGCTTGCTCATTGTCTTGAGTGGTCCATTCTTTCTCACACCTACTCAAGAGACCACTTCCTGTGTGCTATCCATTTGCTGACTCCTACCCCACCTGTGTGCACACACAGATGGTAGCTTACTAAGGCTGACTGGCAGCTTTACTCCTCCGTGGCAACTTCCATAGGACAAGATTTCCCCAGTTGTCATGACCAGGTGGAATATCTCACCAACATTATTCTTACTGCCACAGAACGTTCCATTCCTTGCATTTCCACTTTACCACTCTGTGTCCCAGTCCCTTGGTGGACTGAGGCATACCACGATGCAATTCGTGCATGGAGATGTGCTCTCCACATTATTAATCACCATCCTATGATGGCAAACTGCATTCATTATAAACAGTTATGTACAAAGTGTTGTTGTGTTCTTCGGGATAGCAAAAGGGCTAGCTGGATATCATTCACTAGTTCTTTTAACAGTTCCATCACTTCGTCTATCATGTGGGGCAACCTCTGATGGCTCTCTGGGACCAAGATCCATTCCCCAGTTTCCAGCCTGACAGTAGCAGACAATGTCATCGTGGATCCTATTGCTATCACTAACACCTTAGGCCACCATTTTGTGGATATTTTGAGCTCTACCCACTATCACCCTGCCTTCCTCCATCAGAAACAAGAGGAGGCGGCTTGGGCGATACCCTTCTCCTCTATGAATTGTGAGTGCTACAATGCTGCCTTTACTATGAGGGAGATGGTCATGCTCTCAGTTCATCCTGATCCTCCACCCCAAAGCCAGACATCATCCACATTCATATGCTGCAGCACCTTTCTCTTGCAGGCAAGCACTTTCTGCTTAAAATGTACAACCGCATGTGGGCAAAGGGCAGATTTCCCAGATGCTGGCATGAAGCCACCATCAAATTCACACCTAAGCCTGGTATGGACAAAAACCTTCATACTAGCTATTGCCCCACCTCTCTTACCAGCTGTGTTTGCAAGGTGATGGAACATATGATTGATGCCCAGCTGGCATGGTGGCTCGAATCTCTCCATTTACTGTTGAATGCATAGTGTGGATTCTGAGTGTGGTGTTCTGCAGTTAACCATCTTGTTACTTTGTCTGCCCATGTTGGTTTTCTTTGGAAATCCCAGACTGTGATTGTGTTTTTCAATTTGGAGACGGCCTAAGTCACCTGCTGGGGAACTGGTATCCTCCATGCTCTTTACACATGGGGATTCTGTGGTTGCCTGTCCTGTTTCCTTCAGGAATTTTTAAAAGATAGAGTTTTCAACGTTTGAGTGGGCTCTGCCTTGTGAAACACCTTTATCAAGGAAAACTGTGTGCCTCAGGGTTCTGTCTTGAGCATCATTCTCTTTGATATCGCCATTAATCCTGTAATATACTGTCTCCTGCCGGGCATCTCTGGCTCCATGGACCTGTCTCACTGAACGACATTTTCAGTGATGTTTTGATTGTCTTTACTCTTGGAGCATTGACAATGGCTTTTTCTTTTCCAGTGACAAAACCGTCTGTATGAATTTCTGGCGATCCAATTGGTTTCCATCTTTACATCTTATGCCTCTTGCCCTTCCATTCATTGAAACTGTGAAATTCCTGGGGCTTGTGCTCAATAAGAAACACTCTTGGTTCTCCCATGTGTCTTACCTGGCAGCTGACTGTACTCATTTCCTCAATACCCCTATGTGTCCTCAATGGTGCTTCCTAGGGTGCCAATCGAACCATCCTCCTCTGTTTGTACCAGTCCCTAGTCCATTCAAAACTCGACTATGGGTGCTTTTTTTTTTATGCGTCTGCATGTCCATCCCCCTCAGCAGGTATGCAAGCCATTTGTCTGCCATGAGTGGCCACTCATTCTATGCCTCCTCCATCAATGATTCCTTTGATCGCCAGTATGGGATGCTTCCCTCTTCTCTGTTACCCCCTGGAGCCACCTTTTGGCACATGCTACGGTGGCTTAACTTCACACTACCTACAACTTTCCTGGTGGGTGTGAACCCTTCATCACCTTGGCTTTGTGAAGCGTCTCATGTTTACCTCAACCTTCATTTGCTTCCTAAGGACACTACTCCAGCCTCACTCTATCACCTTCAGTTTCATGACCTTCGCATAGAACTATGTGAAAGTACCTTTGTATACACTAATGGCTCTCGAACTGACCATGGAGCTGGGTGTGCCTTCGTCATTGGCACCCATGTGTTTTGATATTGGCTTCCAGCACACTGCTCAGTATTTACAGCTGAGCTCTTCACCATGCATCAGGCCATGCAGTACATCTGGGACACAGACTTTTCAATTGTGTCCTCTGGTCAGACTCGCTCAGTGCACTTCAATGGGCAGTATGGTGAAGGCCATTTAATTTTTAGTTTTGGATCTCCGTTTCTGTATGGTGTCTCTTTCAACCCTTTCTCTACATGCCTGCTTTTAGCTGTCTTCTCTTATATCAGTTGGGACTGATGTACAGTCGTTTTTTAACTCCTCTCTGTCTTTGTGTTCTATAGTTTTAATTTGGGCATATATGACCCCTGTTGTTTTTTGTGCCCTGAAGCAAACAAAACCAAACCCAACTAGAGGGCTCAGAATTGTAGCAAGTAACATGCAGGTGTGTAGCACAACTGTATCAGAGTGTGAGAAGCAGCATGCTGTAGCAAGTTTTGAATTCGGAGAGTTTCTCCATACGTGGAGCACCCCCCTCTTCAGCATGACATTGCCAGACCATACGCAAGTGCTGTGATATCTTCAACAATCTGAAGCCTTGGGTTCACCGTCATTGATCATCCTTCATACATTCCCAACTTCGTACCATCTTATTCTCATCTGTTTCCAAAACTTAAAGGACACCTTTGAGGACTTCACTTAAGAGTGATGAAGCAGTATAAGCAGAGATGAATTTGTGACTCCATCAATGAAATCAAACGTTTTACAGTGACAGTGTCTACAAACTGGTCTCTCAGAGGGATAACAGCGTTCATTGTCAGAGAGACTATGTTGAGAAATAGGTATGTAGACATGAAGAATACAGATGAAGAATGTTAGTAATGTTTTTTCTCAAAAAGCTTTCAGGGTTTTCACATAAAAATTCCAGAGGTATTACTTTTTAGCATGCACTCATACTTCCCTGTAGACAGTAATGTCATCATCTGCAGCTCATGGTCTAGTGGGTAGCGTTGCTGCCTGTGGATCACGGGGTCCTGGGTTCGATTCCCAGCCAGATTGGGGATTTTCTCTGACAGGGGACTGGGTGTTTGTGTTGTCATCATAATCATCTTCATCATCATAATCATCTTCATCATCATAATCACCTTCATCATCATAATCATCTTCATCATCATTCGTGCCAGTGGCTAGATTGGATTGTGTAAAAATTGGAATGTGAAAAAATTGGGACTTTGTATGAGTGCTGATGACTGCACAGTTGAGCACCCCACAAACCAGCCATCAGTAATGTCATCAACAAACCATCTAACAGTATTGCTTACTATATTTGAAAAATTTTTGTATGCATATTTGTAACATTAATGGTTCTATTAAAATTTCTTGGACCACAGTCAATGTTACTTTCCCTTCTGTCAAACGTAAAGGAAGTAGGTTACAGTACACTCGTTGGCCTACTGCTTGAATATTGCTCACCAGTGTGGGACCCGTGCCAGACAGGGTTGATAGAAGAGATAGAGAAGATCCAACGGAGAGCAGCGTGCTTCATTACAGGATCATTTAGTAATCGTGAAAGCATTACAGAGATGATAGATAAACTCCAATGAAAGATTCTGCAGGAGAGACGCTCAGTAGTTTGGTATGGATTTTTGTTGAAGTTTCGAGAACATACCTTCACCGAGGAGTCAGGCAGTATATTGCTCCCTCCTACATGTATCTTGCGAAGAGACCATGAGGATAAAATCAGAGAGATTAGAGCCCACACAGAGGCATAACGACTATCTTTCTTTCCACGAACAATACGAGACTGCAATAGAAGGGAGAACCGATAAAGGTACTCAAGGTACCCTCCACCACACACCATCAGGTGGCTTGCGGAGTTTGGATGTAGATGTAGATGTCTGCTGTTCACTATAATACATTGAATTCTAGCAATCAGTAAGTCCACCAGCTACTCGCTGAAGGTACTCCATGTCACTGAATCATCTACATCTACATACACATTCTGCAAGCCACCATATGATCCATGCTAGAGGATGCCTTGTGCTACTACCAATAATCCCCTTTCCTATTCCACTTGTAAATAGTGTGAAGGAAAAGATAGACTATATGCCTCTGTACAAACCCTAATATCCCTTAACTTGTCTTCCTGTAAACATGCAAGATGTGTGTTGGTGGCAGTAGAATTGTTCTGCAGTCAGCTGCAAAAGCTGATTCTGTGAACTTTGTCAACAGTGTTTTGAAAAAGGACTGTCATCATACCTCCAGGGATTCAGACTTGAGTTCATGGAGCAATTGTGTAATACTTGTGTGATGATAAAGCCTACTAGTAACTCATCTAACAGCATCTCTCTGATTTGATTTGATGTCTTGCTTTAATTCAAACTGGCGGAATAACAAACACACAAGCACTACTCAAAATTGAGTTTCACAAGTGTTCCATGCATGGTCTCTCTTATAGTTGAACTACACTTGCCTAGAATTTTCTGAATAAACCAAAGTTGACCATTTCGCTTCCCTACTACTGGCCATTGCATACTCATTCCATTTCATATCACTTTGCAACATTATGCTTAGATTTTTTTAAATGACTTCATGATGCCTTCAGCTGCCATTCTCTTTATTTCCTGTATGAACGTGCAATTTTGGCCTTAGGTCCTTTCCAAGTATCTAAAGCAGAAGCATTATACATTGGCGCTTGCAATTGTGACATAGGAACAAGTCTTATCTGTAAATATACTAGGCATATTATAGCTTACTGTCCAGATGATTCCGTAGTAGTATGTTATGCCATGTATGTCCTTGTCCCTATGACTGCATGTAATGTTCACAAAATAAATTAGAAAGGTTTTCATTATTTTAGGAGCACATTACTTTTGAGCAGTTGTTGCAAAGCATTATATATAAGGTCCATGTTGTAACATGCTTAACACTAGGAAGAGGAAGAGTATAATTATTTTACAGAAACTTGTTAATTAACCTACATATGCCTTTGTTCTCAATTATGTTTAATTATTGTTCATCACTGGTGTAAATGCAACTGTATGTAATTTCTTTAAAGTAACTTGTAATTATTTTTTCTCTTCTTGTGGGAGCACATCATTTTTGAATAATTGTTACAAAGACCTTATACATAAAGTCAGTCACCTTACTCTAATGAAACTATACTGACAACCATGAAATTTAAATAAAAACAGCTTTACGATTGCATGATGTTTTGCATTACAGTCTTAATTATTAATGAATGTAGCGATAATTTTACATTGTGTTGTTCTGTAATGCTTCATTGTAGAACTGGTAAAAAGTTGTGTAGGAATTTTTGATTTTGCAGGTCTTTTTGCTCCTTTAAAACTCTGTCTGACTGGTATTTTAGAGGGATGTAAATTCAGTTTCTTCCACTACATTCATGATTTTTCCTTTTCTGTAACCGATGTAATATCTGAAGTGATTCATTTATATTAGGTGTTTTGTGGTAAGATGGATATGTGGTAGCTTTCTTCACAGCTCTGTGACATGTGCTTGACCACATTCCACATTCTTGAGAGAAACATAAAACAAAACAGACTTAGCAGGAGAGGCCAACAATTGTTTCATCTAAGTCACTTTTTCATCCAGTAATGGTGACTGCCCCTGCCCTGAAGATCCAACACCATTCCACTGCTCTTTATCTTGTTCACTAACTTTAGTACGCAGCATTTAGATGGTATATGTTGGTCAGCAAACCATTCAACAAACATTTACTGAGATGTCTCAATAGAACCAGAAATCAAATATTATTTCACAAGAAATGTGCTCTTCCATAGAAAAACAATACATTCTCACTGAACACTGAGCTCCTGCACAGTGACACATGGATATTCAGTGTTGCATCAAACAATGTTGCAGAGTGCAGTGTTGCCATGTCAGATGTCAAAAATTACATGGTGCTATTTCAGTGGAACTACTACACACGTTTGTGGGGCTTCTTTTCACTGGGACACCCTGTATAATGCTTCTGTTTTGGATACTTGAAAATTGCCTAAGGCCAAAATTGTACAATCACACATGTAATAAACAGAATGGTAGCTGAAGGCATGACAAAATCATTCAAAAAATTCGTCACAGCTGCAGACCCTGCTACATTGAAAATTATACTTTTCCTATATATTTAATCAGTGGGACTGTGTCAAGGGAAATACCACCAACACTATATTTGTAAATTAGAGGATTTTTTTCCATGCTCACCTTCATGAAATCACACCTTTATACATTTTAAGTAAGCACCCATTCATCACACTTAATAGAAATTCTGTCTGTCATTCTGCATCCTCCTACAAGCAAATGATGATGACACTTTCCTGTTCACTACACTGTGTCACGAACCGGCTCTACTGTGCAGGAAAAGTTAACTCCATAAGGACACCGTTACGGTGTGGCTAATGGCTGTAAAGTAATTTAGTAGAGCTGGCCATGATGTCTCCTTTGTTGATGCTGCTGTGTCTGCGTTGTCCTTGTGGCTTCTTGTTGTCTAGGCGATGATTCCTTGGCTGCTTTGGGTCCAAGAAAAAGGTGCAGGTTTTTTAATTATTACTGGACTATCGAAAAATGACGCAGTATTCCACGGTTTCTTTGTATCAAACACATTTATTGCAAGAACTATATGCACAACTACACTCAACCGCGGCCAACACACAAGTGGCCGAAAGCCCGTAGTAGACCAAAGATCACGGTCATAAGCTACAAAGAACATACAATTCCAATATCGATTATTGATCGCAACACCTAACTTAGTATTATCTTAAGCAAAAGCTTTTATAACACGACTTTAGTGAATAATAAAATAAAGTGACGTCTATTAGTGTATCATAAAATAAAATGACTATTCGTCAGTTCCATTACAATAGCCCCCCAAGAATTTTGTAAGTATGAACATGCGAACAAAATTCTGACAACAGAATAATGGAACTGCCAAGAATATGTTTTTAAATAAATTAAAATGTTTAATAGGACTGTTTCCTTTGAGTTATGCTAACACTGAAATTGTTATACTTAGTAAAGGAAAACATACAATTTTTTAACCTTAGGGTAAATGAAATACGAAAGAAGATTCACAATTTTCGCTTAGAAGAGTCCATACTGTTTTAGCACTTCACATGAAACCATTGAAGAACTGTAACTTTTAACTGCAGGCTTGTTTTATTTTCTTTAAGTGCCCACTTTTCACACTACTCACAGTCTGTCCCACATTGACCATCTGCACATAGGTGACGTCCGTTAAAAGGTCTGATTCCTGCTTGTCCTGCAGTGCGTCTGTTTTCAAAGCTTAGCTGTTTGTACTGCTTTGTTGTCTATAATGCCATCTTATCTAAAAATCACATACAGAGATTACCTTTTGGTTACATAATGTTTATATGTAAGTACATGGTTAGGATACATAGTTAACCTTCTGGTAATGTTTATCTAGTGGGAGAAGTTTACAGTATCTGTCTGAGTAATACTACACAGATATGAACTGGTCAAAAAAGATTCTTTAAATACTAATAAATTCTATAAACATGTAATACAAATGCATTAACATATTGAGTGTAAAATATCTAATCACAGAGACATTACTCCAAGGATAAAAAAGTTCAATTGTTTGTTCCGAGGGTTCATATTCACAGTAAAAGTGCAAAGGTAGAATCATGGATGAAAGTTTTGGAATGGTATGTATATATCAAAATTAAAAAATATTACTGCCTTTGCATTTGCAGTGGTTGAGAGAGAAATATACAGTAATTCATGTGGTTTACTGAAAATGATTATCTCCTTGTAGAGTTGGACATTTCAAGCACTTAAGTGTGTAGTAATTAGGACTCTGCCTTTAAGAGTAACAAATTTAAAAAACTTAATTGTTGCAATACAGATTTAGTGCAGATTAGTGGCTTGCATTTTAAATGACATCTCAACAAGTGTGGTGTGAGAGTTACACAAACTAAAAGTACACAAATTATTAAACTTCAATCAAATTGCATTAACATACAGAAATATCAAAAACTAACATGGCTAGCATATTACACAGAAAATTCATTGCAAACACTTCATACAGTGAATACATATTAGACAAATAATAAGCATTTTCAAGGGCACAAAACTGTGTCAAACTCAGACAATTTTTTTTTATATACAAAATTTCTAGTGAAAAACTTTTGTTTGCGTCACCTTTTAACTTTCTCAGACTAGTCTTATCCCTTTTGTTTATACAATTTCAATGAAATAATATTCCTCAGCCCGAGAACTTTCCTGGATTTAGGATACACCAACCGGTATGCATGTGGGTGTGGATGTTCTACAATCTCGAATGGACCCATGTATATATCAAAGAATTTCTTTATTTCAGAAGTTAGAATTTTTGATTTCTCATGTGATTTTACTAAAACGTAATCTCCTACTTTAAACTTGGATGCTTTGATCTTACCATCATGTCGTCTTTTTCTAATTTCCCCCTGTTTTATCATTGTTTCTTTGACTATGGCCTCACGTTCATGCATAGTCATCATTGTGCATGGTGGAAATTCTACGAGTTCAGTGATAATGTTGTTTGGTTTTAGATGGAACATAATTCCATAAGGTGAAAAACCTGTGGAAGTGTGCTGCAAGCTGTTCATAACATCTTCAAAGTCTCGTACATGGTCGTACCATGTAGGATGTTTATGACTGCAATATGTACAACATAAGCGGCCAATCTCGCGCATATACCTCTCAGCTGGGTTTGACAATGGATTATATATAGATATTTGAACATGTTTGATTCCCGATTTATCAACAAAGGCTTTCCAAACTTTTGACAAAAACTGAGAACCATTATCTGACAAGACTGCTTTTGGTTTCCCAACATTTAAGAAATAATGTTTTTCAACCTTTGTAACTATCTCTTTCCCTGTGGCTTTTCTGACAGGATACAACTTGATCAGTTTAGAAAATACATCCACCATGACAAAAATGTAGCAGTGACCACTCCTACTCCTTGGAAGTGGACCATAGAAATCAACAGCGACTAAGTCTAGAGGTTGTGCAGGAATAATGTTATGCATTTCACCTTGACATTTTCTGTTACTTACTTTGACTCGTTGGCACTTATCACAAGTTGACAATTCTTTTCTGACTTTCTTGGCCATATTGTAGAAGTGTATGTTTTCTTGTAATTTCTGCATACACTTCTGTATGCCACAATGACCATAGCTCTCATGAGTATATCTAATTAACCTCTCAGCTTCCCCCTCAGGCCAGCATAGTTTCCAATTATCAGAGTCTTCGTCAGTTCTCCTAAACAGGGTACCTTTAAACACCTTATAGTACTTATCTAATTTTTCATAGTTCTTTTTCCCTAAACAGCTCTTTACTAATTTCCAATTTGCATCACGGTTCTGGTTCCTCCTGATTTTATCACACAATGATCTAACAACCTTTTCATCTGTGACCCCTTTAATATACCTCATTTTAAACTGTTTTTCTTCATTCTGATCAAAAATTTCTGTTTCCCCTCCTACTGGTAGCCTTTGATAGAGCATCCGCAACTATGTTGTCACTGCCTTTGATATACTTAATTTCAAAGTTGAATTGTTGTAAATACAATGCCCATCTTGTAAGCCTATCATGATAGAGTTTGCATTCCTGTATATAGCTTAAGGCTTTATGATCAGAGTACACTATTACCTTATGTCCAAGTAAATAGGTCCTGAATTTTGAAAATGACCACTGTATGGCTAATAGCTCTTTTTCTGTTACTGTATAGTTCTTTTCATGCTTTAGTAACATTCTGCTTGCAAATGCAATTGTAGCATGAACTGTCTCCCCATTGACTTCTTTTACTTGAAATAATTCAGCACCTAACCCATAATCACTGCTGTCAGTATGTAAACAGAAAGGCAAATTGAAATCTGGTCTATGTAACAGGTTCTGGTTATTCAGTTCCTTTTTTATTATGTCGAAAGCCTCTTGACAATCTTTACTCCATATCCAAACAGTGTCCTTCTTTAACAAGTTACTGAGACAGGGTGTGTTTAAGCTTTGTTTACTTACAAATTTTCTGTAGAAGCCACATAGCCCATAAAATGATTTCAGTTGCTTTCTGTTACGGGGTATAGGAAACTCTGCAGTAGCTTTAATTTTGTCTGGATCAGCCAAAATTCCCTTTTCTGATATGACATGTCCCAAAAATTTTAACTCAGGTACTGCAAATTTGCACTTTTCTAGTTTTAGTGTCATTCCCCCTCTTCTAAGTTTCTCACATGCCTGTCTTAAAAGTCCAACATGCTCATTCCAATCTTGTCCAGTTACTAAAATGTCATCTACATAAATCACTAATTTGGATACAAGTTCCTGCCCAAGCACATGGTCTAAAGCTCTAATGAATTCTGCTACCGATGAGTTCAAGCCAAACGGGACTACACAATACTGATAGCAACGGCCATTGTAAAGAAAAGCAGTGTATTTCCTAGATATGGGTGCCAGGGGTACTTGGTGAAAGCCTGAGGTTAAGTCTAGACTTGACATTAATTTTATGTCCTTGAACTTGTGCAACAGCTCATCAATGTTTTCAGGGTGGTCTGTTTCTCTGTATAAGATCTTGTTTAAAGGCCTTGAGTCAAGAACTATTCTCACTCCCCCATCCCTTTTTGACACAACTACCAGTGGGTTATTATAAGCACTGATACTCCTTTCAATAATGCCACACACTTCCATCTTATGTAATTCTTTCTCAACTGCTGTACGTTTTGCTATGGGCACACCATATGGTTTTATGAAAAATGGGTCATGTGGTCTTACTAGCAAAGTACATTCGTAACCCCTAACTTTCCCTGGAATATTGCTAAAGACATCACTGTATTCCCATAACAAAGACTCTAGTTCCTGTTTTTGCTCATCATTTAGAGTGCTAGCTTCTGAAATCTTAGTGTTTACCAGAGTGTTGAAATCTACTTCACTTAAATCAAGCTCCGTTATGTGTTTGTCAACATATCTTTTCTCCTTTACAAGATTTATAGTGTTAAATTTATCATTACACAAAACTGTATTTGATCTGACAAATTTGGTGGAGATACACCCCCCATTTGGTGTTGTTATGATAAGTTTTTGTCCTCCCCAGTCAAATCTTGCATCTACACTCTGAATCCATGACATCTCGAGAATACAGTCCTCGCCGAGGCCTGGTATAATTAGGCATCCATGTGTAAATGTGACTCCCTCAATTGTAAAAGATAACAAAGTTTGTCTTTTCACAGTTTTACTATGTTTTCCTGTAGCCCCTCTTATTTTCACCCCAATAACTGGCATTTCAATGTAATCTTTCTCGCACTTCAGCTTTTCGCTTAGAATTTCAGATATTCCTGACACCTGACTCCCTGTGTCTATAAGGCACTTGCCTTCCCAGGTACCAACTTTTGCTCTAATGAACGGACTACCTATGTCACCACCTTTTTAGGCTGAATGTATTCATACAATAAATCATTTTGAATTTCACTGAAACAATGACTTTCTGACTTACAAGTACCTATATTACTGTCACCTTTATTATCTGCGGTCATTACATTAACACACACATCATTAGCACTGTCACTTGCATTTATAATTTCCTCAATCCAAATATTTTCACCCATATAACATTGTTCACCACTAAGGTATTTATCCTTCAGTTGCTCAACAATAATATGTTTAGTGTTTTTCCACCAATCAGGATATAAAATTTGAGACATATTAAGAATCATTTTTCTAAAATTGCTATCATTTTTAATTGCATCACTATTTAGCCACATATTATAAAGAAATAATTCACCTTTGTTCATTGTACATGGTAGCCTACTTGCACAGTCAGTTTCACTGTTCAGGGAATCTTTATCAACTGCCCAGGTTCCTTCATAAGATGTTGGATTACTGAGCCTATTGGTTGTGACACTGGCTTTAACACCACTTAAACTGTTAATAACACTTTTGGGTACATCTAAAACATGCATATCAGTATCTCCCACAACACCTAATGCCTCCATTTCCTCTTTCAAGCAAACAAAATATTTTTCACCATCATCATGTATCATTAAATCTTCATTTCCCCACATACTACAATCATCAACCTCTCTCTCCCGAAAACTTAAAACGTTGCTTTCACATCCAGGTGTTTTTAATTCTTTGCCCGTTAAATCAGTGTCGACAATTTGCTCACTTGGTTCCCTCATCAGTGCATCAATTCCTAGATTATTTAAATCGTTAATCTGCAGGTCCTCTGACAAACTACAAGCTTCTGCCCATTCATAAAATTCAACTAAGTTAAATATCTTCTCTGGCTATTTATTACAATCAATGTGTTCATTCTTAACAGGTACTGTGTTTAGAGGGTAGTACACATTCATAAGATAACTACTCATTACTTGAGACGTATCTCTTGGTGCAATGTAGTCACTGTTATTGGTCCTTCTATTACCTATGCTTTTCGCCCCTACCTTGTGGACCGACAATGGAGCGTACACTAGTTTTTTGCTTCAGGACTTCCCATAGCATTTTGACCCCTGGTGTCACTATGTTCACGCCAATTCCTGTTTTCAGAATCCCTGTAATTACTTCTGTTCCAATTGTTCCCAGATTGTCCTCTCGAATGGAAATTATAGTTTTCCCTTGCATGGAAATTGTTATTAATATTGTGACTATTTTGTTCTCTATGATGAAAACTATGGTTGTTGGGCCTACTGTTTTCCCTCCTGTTAAAATTAGTGTTTCCCCAACTATGATCCCCACCTCTTTGTGCGTGATTGAAATAGTTTTTTGGTTTCCCCACTTTGTCTATAATCCTGTCAAGCTTGTCCACATAGTTAAGAAATTGTTCAATGTTGTCATCTGGTCCATACACTAGGTCCCATTGCACATCTGTTGGCAACCTTCTCTTCAAAGCATCTATCTGTGTGAGCTCATCGAAGGGTTTACTCAAATGCACAAGTTTCTTCAGTTGATTCTTACAAAACTGTTTCATAGTCCCATGCGTTTCTCTATAATTTGGCCCATTTAGGAACTCGCTCTTTATCCTGGCTTGTTCAGTTTCAGACCAGAACCATTTTAAGAACTCTATTTCAAATTCTGCATAAGACATGTCTATAGAAAAATTTTGATTGGCCCATGACAAAGATTCTCCCTCCAAAAATTTTTTAACAAACTTAATTTTGAAACTTTCACTCATATTGGGCAAAAAGTTGTCTCTACAACTCTGCAGAAAGTCAACAGGATGCAAACTACACTCATTAGAAAAGTTTTTAACTGGAATATTGGATAATAAGGTACATGTGTTCATAGAAAAATTTTTGTTAGCTACCTCATTGCTAAATATTTCAAACTTTTGGTTTAACTCTGATACTGTACTTTTTAATTCACTAACATCTGTCTTAGTTTCAATCTCGTGGAGTTTTACCATGTTACTGACTGTTTCCACTTTATCATTCACAACATTTAGTTTAGAGTCTACTCTACTTTCAAGATCTACTGCCATAGCTTTTACATTTACACAAACTGTATCTATTTGATTATTAACATTAACAAAACATTTTGCATTTTCCTCTCTGTCTGTGACCAGTTCATTTTTTACAGACTGAATTTTGCTACTCAGACTAGAATTTACTTCTCCCACTTTAGATTCTACCACTAAAATCTTTGTTTCTGCCTTGCTAAGTTTCTTGTCTTAAAATATCGTTGCGAAGTTTATTACCCCAAACTAAGAAATTATCAAATTTTTTGTTCATAGTTCCCTCTAGATGCGACACTTTCTGATTTATAACCCGAAAATTGTCCACGACCGACTGATTCATGCTTTGCAATTGTTCTTCATTAGCTTGTAAGCGGGCTGCAACAGTCTGATTAAAAACTAACGATTGATTCATCATTTGTAACAGTAATTTAATGTCCGACGTCTCACATTCTGAGGGATTAAGGCTCTGATCCGTTTCATTGACTGACTCATCTTCCGTTTTTATCGGTATGTCTACGTCCCCAAAGACTAACAAATTTTCACACTCCTGTTCAGATTCCGCACCACTTTTCTCTTTCACAATGGTCATCTTCATGAAATTTCACACACACAAAATAATAAAAGGAAGAAAAAAAACAGCACTAAACAAATGTACTTATCTTTTCAGTCTTGGTCCTCACGCGTGTGGTCAGTCCACTTTATTGCTTCGTACCACGTGGTCATTAGACTTCTGCACAACAGATTTCGTCAATCCAGTACATATAAATGTCTAGATCCCGGACGGGCCCCCAGTTGTCACGAACCGGCTCTACTGTGCAGGAAAAGTTAACTCCATAAGGACACCGTTACGGTGTGGCTAATGGCTGTAAAGTAATTTAGTAGAGCTGGCCATGATGTCTCCTTTGTTGATGCTGCTGTGTCTGCATTGTCCTTGTGGCTTCTTGTTGTCTAGGCGATGATTCCTTGGCTGCTTTGGGTCCAAGAAAAAGGTGCAGGTTTTTTAATTATTACTGGACTATCGAAAAATGACGCAGTATTCCACGGTTTCTTTGTATCAAACACATTTATTGCAAGAACTATATGCACAACTACACTCAACCGCGGCCAACACACAAGTGGCCGAAAGCCCGTAGTAGACCAAAGATCACGGTCATAAGCTACAAAGAACATACAATTCCAATATCGATTATTGATCGCAACACCTAACTTAGTATTATCTTAAGCAAAAGCTTTTATAACACGACTTTAGTGAATAATAAAATAAAGTGACGTCTATTAGTGTATCATAAAATAAAATGACTGTTCGTCAGTTCCATTACAACTGTCATCAGAAAATAGATGCATATCACTGCTCACCCAGTCTTTCAGAACAAGACTGATCCTATCACACTTTGTGATACCCCTGTCCTGATGAACACTTGCCATTCAGGACAACAGACAGAGTCCTAAGTCTTTGAGCCAGTCAAATATCAAAGAATCTGTTCCATATACTCAGACCTTTAGTAATGGTCTCTAATTTAGAACTGCATCAAAGACTTCACAAAAATCTAGGAATGTGGAAATCTCCTCTTCCCCTTCATCCATAGTTCACAGGTCAACAGGTGAAAAAATGGCAAACTGGGTTTTACATGAATGGTATTTTCTAAACGTCTAGTGATTCATGGACAGAAGCTTTTCTGCTTTAAGGTAATTTATTATATTTGTATGCAGAATATTATGGCAAATCCTGCACCATGGATGCGTGGTTCTCCTGCATCCTTTCCCTTTCAGAAGATGGTGTACCCTGAATGTACCTCACTAAAGTGTCCCTCACCTGAGAGTCTTGTCTCACTCAAGGCAGCTATGTCTATATCTAGGCAGGCTAGTTCTTGGGTGATAAGAGCGGTTCTTCTCTCTGGCCTGTAATTGTTCACGTCCAGGAGGGTCCTGAAATTCCATGTCCCTATTGTCATAATCATTTCATTCTTCTTTTTTTTATGTCCGCAGTATCAGGAGTCACCCACTGGGTGCGGATTCCCAGCCTGGTTCAAGTGTGACTTCTGATGTTTAGCCCACATTTTCTAGGGCCTTCTCCATTCAGAGTGGGCAGCGGTCATCCTAAATAGGCCTGCTCAGTTGCAGATGCAGGACCAGATTCCCGAGTAGTCACATGGGTTCTCAGGAAGGCGACCATCACACACCTGCTGCCAATGTGCAGGTCCAGACTTTTAGCTTCCAGCGTCACTCGAAGTCTGCTACCATCATCCTTATCCCATTGCCATTGGTCTTTAGAAAAAGTGACAGGAGAAATTGCCATTTGTGTGAATTTGTTTAAGGTGGATTACAGCTTGCGAGGAAGTGACCCACACACTATGATTCTGGAACAATTCATCACGGCACATATGTATGTGACATGTGACTTCAGGTACCAGAACTGCAACAAACTGCTGCGAGCTCAATGATGGCTGAGCGGCACCTTTACAACCAGTTTGTCTGGCATGACCTCTTCCACCTCCACGATCATTGAGAACCTGGGATATAAAACTCTTCTTCCGCTCGCTTCACCGTTGGGTCGAAGGGTAGATAATAGATACTAGAGAGGAAAGTGAAAGACACCCTTGGGCCTTGGAAACCTAATACTGTTGGGGTCGAAGAAACCTGGAGTTGGCCAAGGGAGGCTGGATAGGAAAGGAAACAGGAGAAGCCTGACACAAGTAAGTGGAAGTAATGCCAGGCTTAGCTAAGGGCCCATGTGGTTGCCACCCACACACTCCCAAGACAGGAGCCCCCTGTCATAAAAACGAAAATAGTGAAAGATCTTTGACTTACACCTGTCTCAATTAATGAAAGACTGATGACTCTTAGAGTACCCATTGGTTCAGACAGTTTCATCACCTTCGTCTCCACATATGCTCCTACTTTAGACAGTGATGCAGACACAAAGAATCAGTTCTACCACCAACTGAACAGTACTCTCTCTAAGATACCCATTAAAGATAAATTAATTTTACTTGGTGAATTCAATGCCAGAGTGGGAAGGGACAACGTTTTTGGAGAGACGTCATGGGTAAACGAGGGGTTGTAAACTGCAATACAAATGGGTTGTTACTTCTTGGTCTATGTGCTGAGCATGAGCTTTTCATCTCCAATACCCAATTCCACTTGCCTAACCGCTATAAGACCACATGGATGCACCCACGCTCCAAACATTGGCATCTTATAGACTGTGTTATTACTCGACAGCATGACAAGAAAGACACTCTCATCACAAAAGCAGCACTAAACGTCGATGAGTGCTGGACTGACCATAGACTTTGTCAGCCATTTGAGAGCAAAGTATCGCATGCCACAATCCCACTTTTCAAACCCACCATGCAGAAAATTCAACATAAGCAACCTGAACAACAAAAACGTTCACTCACACTTCAAAGACATACTGTCTGAACAACTTAACAAAGCTCCAGCAACCACAGATGATGTCAAACAAGAATGGACCACATTAAAGAACATCATCAAAGAAACTGCTGAGAATGTTGTTGGTTTTAGTGCACGGAAAAGAAGTGACTGGTTTGATGACAACCGTGGAGAAATCCAAGCCATCATCAATGCAAAGCAGGATGCTTACCTATCCATTGCTCAGGATCTGTCCTGCGCAGGAAAAAAAAGCATACTTTCAAGAACTCAAGCAGAAATGTCAAAGTGAAATACGAGCAATCAAGAACAAATGGTGGCAACAGAAAGCCACAGAACTCCAAAATCTTTCGACGCAAGGAACCTGCATGGCCTCTAAGCTGGTATTAAAGAGCTGTATGTACCTATCCGCTCCTCATCAGGCACACTGAAAGCTGCTGACAACTCCACCATTCTTATTGAAAGTCAGGACATCTTAAATACTTGGAAAGAGCACTTCAGCTCACTGTTAAACCGCCCTTCTATTCCTGCTGGAGATTTTCTCAAAAATGTCCCACAGCACCCTCCACAACCCTGGATGGCTGATCCTCCAACTTTTCAAGAATTGTGCAAGGCACTGAAGAGTGTGAAACCTGGGAAGGCTCCTAGACCTGACAGCATCCCAATGGAGCTTATTGAGGGTGGTGGCTTGCCTCTAAAAACTAGACTCTTCTCACTCATTCTATTAATGTGGGAAACCCGCAAGGTACCAGCTGACTTGAAGACCTCCACAATTGTCACCATCTTCAAGAAGGGCGACAGAAGCATCTGTGGTAACTACCGGGGAATATCTCTACTCTCTGTCACTGGCAAAATTTTTGCAAGAATCCTTTTAAATCGCTTGCAGACACTTTCAGAGATGATGCTACCTGAGTCTCAATATGGGTTTCGACCCTCAAGAGGGACAATTGACATGAATTTCTGTGCACGACAACTACAGGAAAAGTGTAGAGAACAGCCAAAGCCTTTACTACTTGTTTTCTATGATCTAGAAAAGGCCTTTGATACAGTTCCCAGAGAAGCCATGTGGATGGTCTTAAAACACTTTGGCTGCCCTGAACATTTTGTTGACTTGATTGAAGCTCTCCACAATGATATGACTGGACAGGTCCTCTGCCAGAATGAAACAACTGGTGAATTCCCAAAAACAAGTGGGCTTAAACAAGGATGCATTCTTGCACGAACATTATTTGCATTGTATCCGGCAGCTATGCTTTACGAGACATCCCTAAACAATGCAGGAGTAGAACTAAAGTAAAGGTTCGATGGAGGATTGTTCAACCAGTCCAGACTCCATTCAGAAAGGTTCACCAGTACCACTCGTGTGACAGAGCTGCAGTATGCTGATGACAATGCTTCTCCAGCTCATTCACCTGCAGAGTTGCAGCTGTCAGTTGATTCCTTCAGCAGGGCATATGAACGGTTTGGTCTCTCCATCAATATTCCAAAGACAAAGGTGATGGCGCAGCCAACTCCTGGCTCCTCCATTCCTGATTTCAGCATATCCATTTATGATACACCCTTGGAAGAAGTGGACCATTTCCTCTCCCTAGGAAGCATACTGTCGTTTAACTGCTCATCTGGAAAAGATGTGGAGAGTAGATTACGTGCTGCCCATGTAGCATTTGCATGTCTTACAAAGCATGTCTTCCTGAATAAAGACCTAACACTGTACACCAAACTGATGGTGTACAAAGCTGTAGTCATTTTCACCCTGCTATATGGTTATGAAACCTGGACGTTATATTGCTGTGATCTGAAGAAACTAGAACGCTTCAACCAACAGAAGCTAAGATACATCACGAACCTGAAATGGGATGACTTCATATCCAACACGGCTGTTCTTGAGAAAGCAAAAATTTGTAGCATGGAAGCTCTTATCATTGGGCATCAACTCAGATGGGTCAGACATGTCCAGCGGATGAAAAATGACAGACTTCCATGCCAAATGCTGTACAGCGAAGTGAGCACAGATAAAAGGCCATGAGGTGCCTCTCTCAAATGTTATAAGGATCAGTACAAGAAAAATCTGAAAAACTTGAACATCGATCCGAGTAACTGGTCCACAATAGCAGAAGATCGAAGTTGCTGGCGCTCATTTACCTCAAATGCTCTTCAAAACTTTGAGCTGGAACGTCGAAGAATGGAGAATGACAAACGCCATAGATGTAAACTCCTTCAGGCTCAGCCACGCCCTCCACCTTCCATCAGCTGTAATGTCTGTGGCTGCCTGGATTGGCTGCTAGGCTGCTAGGATTGGATTGCTAAGCCTTCGACACTTCCACACCTGAACCGTGACAAAGGAAATCACAGGAGAGAAATGAAAACTCGGATACGAGTATCAGCCGACGAGGCAGAATATGATCAAGAATATTGCAGAAAATCAATGTTAAAGAAATTGGCCTCTAATTCTTCAGGTCCATTCTTATACCCTTCTTATAAACAGGATTCATGTGCACTTTTTTCCAGTTTCTTGGAACTTTGGACTTGAGAGATTCATGATAAAAACAAGCTGAATAATGTGCCAGTACCAAAGAGTACTCTCTGTAAAACAGAATTGGGATTCTATCCAGACCTAGTGACTCACTTGTTTTTAGCTCTTTCAGTTGCTTCCCAATGCCAGGAATGCCTATTTCTGTGTCCCCCATAGATGTTCTGTACAATGGTCACACAATGGTATAAGGGGCAGTAAGAAGAGACAGATGTGAAAAAAGAATGTGAATTGTTTTTTATTTGAAAAATAAATTTGCCCTAACTGTTAACGTATTTATCCTACAGTGAGAGGAGATGATCAGTGCCTTCATAGAAAAATGTTAGCAGTTGCCTACAGAGCCATGATTGTATACGCACGTGCACGTCTTCATCCAAAGGAAATCAGTGGCCATGAATGACTTTTCTTCAGGGCTCCAAAAATGTGGAAATCGTATGTGGAGAGATTGGGACTACATGAAAAATGTGTAAGGGCTTCCTAGTGAAACTTCTGCAGCACAATCTGCTACACTGCAAGAGTTTCTCTGGGAAGCCCTTGTACATCCTCCATAAAGGCCTGATCTCTCCCCATGTGATTTCCATATTTTTGGAGCCTGAAGAATGAAACTGACAACTGATGATTTGGTTCAGATGGTGAGGTGCATACCTGAGTGCAATCATGTTTCCATAGGCAAACACAAACATTTTGCATGATGGCATTAACCATCTTGTCTCACAGTCTGATAAATGTATTAACAATTATGTCAATTACATTTGAAATAATAAACAGTTTATTCATTTTTTTCCATATGTTTTGTTTTAATTTGGCTGCCCCTCACATCTTTGCATAATCATCCTGCCTGGATAATGTTTTTAAACATGAAATTTAAAGCTTCAGGTTTCCTTTTGGCATCTTCTGTTGTCACGCCAGACTGGTTGATGAGTGACTGAATAGAAATCTTCATCCACATAGTGATTTTACAGAGGACCAGTATTTTTTTGGGTTTGAGGTAAGATCTTTTGCTAACATATGATGGTGAAACTTGTTGCATGCTTTACACATCAAACTTTTTATAACTGCAAGAGTTTCCACTAACTTTTGCATCCCAACATTTCTATATTATATTTTGGAAAAAGAGTGTAACAACGTGCGTTTCCTTAGCATTTTACAAATATTGTTATTTAGCCACAGTGATTCCTTTCCAGTCTTAATCCACTTACTTGGCACATGCTTCTCCAGACTGTGATTTAGAATTAGTTGAAGCTTTCCCTATAATTCTTCAGTGTCCATCCTATTTGAACTTAATGATTTTCATTAATAGTCTAAGTTGGACATCATCAAGTGGTTACCTGCTTTCTCCAGCATAAAAGCTCTCCTAGCTTTATTTATGGATTTCCTAACTTTAGCAACCATTATCACTGTGATTACTAATCCTTATCCTATATTGGCAATTCTGATAAGGACAGGCCTAAATGTAACTAAAAGATGTTAGCCCGAGCTGGTGAAGCATGTCACTTGACAGCTCCCATGTAGTTGGCTATATTGAAATTGCAAGGTTGCAATAGCTGCCTCCGCACATGCCCACAACGTCAAAGTACGTTTTGTAAATGTAAGGTACAATCAATGTCTATACGTAAGTGCAACAAGATGGAGAGGAAAAATAATGGAGACTAAGTGTTTGATAGTATATGAAACCAGGAAATAAAAACACCTGAAGTTAATGCCAATATCTATGAAAAGTCATTCCAAATTGTTACCGCAATAGCTGCACATAAAACATTGTATAATAATGTAAGCCTAAACATACCAAAGAACATGCTATCCACACTCATAGAAAGAAAGAAATAAAGCAAAACTTGCATAGCCTACCTGGTTGCAGAGAGAGAGAGAATTAGTTCTGTATACATTTACACTCACCAATTTACAATGTCAATGGTGCAATTCCATGCAGTTCTCCTTCACTATCATCAGAATTGGCGCCAAAACGGTTGTCTTTGTGATTATCATCATCATCATCAAGAGAAATCATTAATTGTTCATTTTCATTTATAATGCCATCTATAGTCCATGCTTCTCTTATGAATTTAGCAACATCATCTACTTTCTTCCTCCATGAGGTAGCATCTACAGTAGCAAGACCTTCATTTAGCAATCTTTCCACTTCTGTTATAGTAAAAGTCTTGATGTTACTTCTAATATATGCCTTGACTTCACTCCAAACCAATTCAATTGGATTAAAGTTGCAGTGATAAGGTGGTAGCCTGACTACCAAATGACCCTGTTTACTTGCAATTTCATCTATAATATATTTAGGCATCACAGGCTTATTTTGTTACAAGCGAGTATAACAGCAGCTTTGTCATGCTCATGTCTGCAAAAATGTTTCTTGCCTGCAACAACTGCACCATAGTTTCTTTATGGTCACTAGTGGTGGGAGTTTTATCTAAAATCAAATCACAGAATGGTATGGTGCATTGTCCACCACAAACATTGTTGGAACACTAAACTGGAGCAACAAATTTTTAAACCACTGTAGAAACCATGGGTGGTCCATGTCCTCATGATTGTTACTGTTTTTTTTCTTTTCTTTTTGATCATAAAACTAAAAGTCCTTCAGGCACAAAACTGCTTGAAGATCCTGCATGTATCAGAATTAATCAGGATCCTCTTCCTGTTGGCTGATGACCACTGTTATTCAGAGTATCATCTGTCCAGTATTTCTCAACTGTTCCTCCAGTATTGACCCAGGTTTTGTCTAACCATATGATGGAGTGTATGTCCTTTCCTACAATTTTGTGTAAGAAAATGGTATGAGCTGCAACGACATGAGCTTTTTCAAGTAACAGTTTTTATCCATCTTACTTTTTAAAATGGAAGCCCATACTCTTCAGTATCATCTTAAGTGACATATTCCCCCCTGAGAAAAGATCACTTTCTTTTAAAGAAATTAGCAACTTCATTATTGTGGGGTATTCTTTCTTTTATAGTATCTGTATATGTGCTAGTGAAGAATCAGTATCTGTAACAGGACAAGACTGCTTTTTTTTCTTTCCCGGAGTACTTAAATACACTCAAGCCTGTTGGGGCTTTCTTCCATACTGTTTAGTTTAGTGTCTTGTAAGTCTTGAAGTAGCACCCGCTTCCTTATAATTGCTCTTTGACTGAGTCTTAGAGTTTTCAAGGTATGCTCTAAAACTTTATCGGCAGGAATCGACGCAGTCATTGTATGAGTATGAGATGTGTCTGCTAAGGTTGAGTTTTAGCTTGGATGCTATTATGCTTATGTCATCAACAAACAATGTAATTTTGGAATTGCCAACAAACACAGTTGTACAAGGCAGAAACAAGAGATGTCCCAAATATTGGATGGGGTTCTGAATAGACAGAAGATGAATTGGCACCTGTGATCTGATGTCATATGGCAGGGGCAGCCAAATTGCAAAACCCAGTTGCTGGTTAATGCCATGGAAAAAATTTCATTGGAAATGTCCAGGATGGGGAAAGCTACTGACCAGTGTGTAGGCTGGTATGTATTATTGTGAGAAGATAGTGGCAACCATCCAAGGGTTGTAGGGGACTCAACAATTTGATGTAAACATGGGAGAACTGGTGCTTGACAGGGGAAATAAGGCAACAGTTGTATGAAAATGATGCCTTACTGTAGAACACTGACATGGATTGCAGGCACAAGCCCAAGTGTGACAGTGCTGTTGGATGCCACACCAGAGAAATGTTCCTGGAAGAGATCAGCAGAGGTGCAGATGCTGGGTTGTGCCAGGCTGTGCAGGTGGTCAAAAGTGGGTTTTTCAGAAGATGGTGGCAGGCAGGGGGCGGGGGGGGGGGGGAGGTAGGGGTGGATGGGTAGATGGGTGGATGTGGTCTTTGGAGCAATCGGTGTGTATGGGGATGGAAAGGAGGTCACACCATATGTGCAGATCTGTGATCTGTGCCAGGAGCCTGGTGGAGCCGGAGGATGAGGTTGGAACATGGATGCTGATGTAACTGAGCTCTAGTGTGGGGTCAGTGGACTGGGCATTTGCAATGGCCTCATAATCTAATGGAGGGCAGAGGGTGCAAGACAGGCTGTGATAGTCTATGGTGATGTTATCATTACCAGGTATGTGGCAAATATAGACGGAAAACTGAGCCACATACTTCTGGTGGCAGAATTGCTGGGGCAAAATTTGGGCACCATCTTTCTGACAAAACCCTATCATGAAAAGTCAGTGGTTAATGAAGATGGCGAAATACTTCACTGCGTCATAGATGGTAATCAATTCCCAATTTACATTGCCCATTTATGATGAATGTCAGATAGCTGAGCCAGAAAGAATGCCAGCAGTTGTCAAGTGCCCTCTACATGCTATTGAAGGACGATGATGATCACAGAGTAACTCATGTGGGTTAGATCACACTTAGTAGTCTCAAAACTGTCATAGCTATAGTCCATGGCATGGATTTGTTACCCTTTTTCTGGCCGCCTTGCAGTGCAGCAGGTAAGGCTCCTGAATGGAGGAAGTGATGAAACAAATTAACTGTGGCTAGCAACCTGCAAAGCTCATTATACGTAATGTGTTGTGGAAATTTTGAGATTGCATGGACTTTATCAGGCAGCAGTCATGAACCAGAAATGGAAATGGTGTGCCCTAAGAATTCAGTCTTGGCTACCCCACTGAGGTGCTAATGGTTAGTGGTGTTTGGCCACATCCAAGGAGTAAATAAGAATGTCATCCAGATAGGCTAAACAACCTGGTTCTCAGTGGAGGAAATCATCTAACAAAAATTACCAAGTTTTTTGCATAATCTATTTTACTAAAAATGGTGGATCCAGAAATGTCACACTATAAGTGCATTACAGTCGAGAAGAATAATGGTTGGTAATGGTTCTTGCATTCAGCTACAGATAATCACTTCAAGGGCACAAGGCCTCATTCTTCTTAAGTGCCAAATGGAATGTGGAGGACCAAGGACTTTTAGATGGGCAGAGGATTGCAGTGGCAATGGAGGCCTCAGTTTTTGCCTCCACAAACTGCCATAGCTTAGTGGAAGAGCACAAGTGCAGCAGTGGATCCGGAGTAGTACTGATAATGTGCACAGTGTCATGGTACACCTCATGGGGTTGCCGGGGGATATGGGGAATGGGGGATGAGGGGGCATATGAGGAGCAGGAAATGGGTAAACAGATCGGCAAATGAAACAGAATAAGAAACTTGTTTATTGGTAATCTGGGTGGTCAGGTGGAAATTGCAAGAGGCGGAATGACCTGATGCACTGTTGACCAGGTATTGCTGAGCAAGGTTTCGGAGAAGACTGAAGTGGGAGATATAATCTGCAGCCACAGTGAAGGTCCAAAGAAACTCGTCACTTGTGTTTTGGGCATAATTAGCTTGGTGGCCTGCATTTAGTGGAGTCACTGCTGAAGCAGTCATGATACCAGCGCACAGACTTTGTATCATGTGGGTCCACAAGGCTGTGGATTAATGTGGCTGTGCAAGCATGCACTCTGGTGGTCACCATCAAGGAAGACATCATGGTTGCAGTTGTGGTCACAGTTACGGTCACATGAGCAAGCCATGTTGGTTGTGTGGTTGGTGGGGGCTGGGGTGCAGAATTACAAAGTGCAGAAATGGAGGAGTTGACAGGTGAGAATATGTAGGGACAGTGGTTAATTTTGCCACCTCACTGCTCAAATGTGACATGATTTGCACTAGGTCTGACTGATCATCCTGAGGCATGGGTTATGGGAGTGCCACTGCCAGTTTGTTGGTTATGCTTCAGGGTAGCTGGGAGACTCATTGCTATAGTGGCAGAAGGAAGCCAGTCAGGGCCAAGGGTTTTGAGCACCCAGTCTGCTACTACGGTGGCGTGTGCTGAGAGTGCCATGTGGATATCAGTTGTTTAATAAAAGCTTGTCCAGCTAGACATAAGATTCAGCTAAGGCACTGAGGTTTGTGGGAGCTGTATGGGCCTCATGTCAGAACATTCCTCTGAATAAAATGTCTGGCAGGGCTGTGTTTCAGATGACGTCAATCCCATTATGAGGTACCCCTTTAATTTACAGTATGGTTGGTGGTGATGTCACAAGTCTCTGCCATGACAGTGGGCTTGGGTTTAAAAATGGCGAGGGCAAACTTTGTTGTCACTCATAATTCCAGGCCTGGCAAACATCACCTCGGCGGAGGAAAACCATAGGCTGGGGTCACACGTATTGTATTCAGGGAGGTGGACAGAAGCTCTGCTATGCTGATGAGTGAGCAGTAGGACCTGTGCTTGAGGTGTAGCAGTGCTGATGATTTGTACAAACTAGGTACGGAACTAACTAATTTAAGGAGGCTGCCTGTGCCAGCTGGTTGGATGGTCTAGGCAATGGGGTTTGACCAGAAGCAGCACTCCCCACTGTGGATGACATTGTGGGGGTGTGCTCAGTAGAACTGCTTCCTAGTGTAGGCTGCATGTCCAGCATGAGTGTGGGATGGATCTGACTGAGGGAGAGGAAAAAATGTATGCTTGTTGTTAATGAGAGAGTAGGAGTGAGGCAGAAATTGTGACTAAATGCTGTGCAGAGCTTCTGGTGCAATACAAAGGAACGTGAAGAATAGTGTGGGGAAGGCTTGCTGCATGAAAAATGCAGAGAGAGAGAGAGAGAGAGAGAGAGAGAGAGAGAGAGAGAGAGAGAGAGAGAGAGAGAGAGAGAGAGAGCGCACTAGAAAACAAGTGCTTCATGTAGGGGTGGCATGTGTGGAAATATTGTGCAGTGCATCTACATCTACTTCTACATGACTACTCTGCAATTCACATTTAAGTGCTTGGCAGAGGGTTCATCGAACCACAATCATACTATTTCTCTACCATTCCACTCCTGAACAGCGCGCGGGAAAAACCAACACCTAAACCTTTCTGTTCGAGCTCTGATTTCTCTTATTTTATTTTGATGATCATTCCTACCTATGTAGGTTGGGCTCAACAAAATATTTTCGCATTCGGAAGAGAAAGTTGGTGACTGAAATTTCGTAAATAGATCTCGCCATGACGAAAAACGTCTTTGCTGTAACGACTTCCATCCCAATTCGTGTATCATATCTGCCACACTCTCTCCCATGTGTGTTTCTTTGAACAATATACCATATTGCTATAGAGTGAGGGAACTTGAGAGAAACCAAACAAGAAGGTGGGAAGCAATACATGGAAAGGCATGTTTCAGTGAAGCAATGAAAAATTGTGGGGAATGAATTTTCAGTAATAAAAGCTATTTGTTAGGTCAAACAAACAACTACACATTATTTACAAAAACATACAGAGAAAAAATGATTAGTACACCAATTTGAGATGTACTTTGCATAGCCGAGGTTCTTAGTTCTTCAGTTCTGGCACAGAAACAAACACATGTTAAATTTGTAATTGGGAGCCTTCACTAAAATTAACATATGGTAGAAAATTCAGCATAAACACTGAAAGTTCATCCCTCATAGGGGCTGTGGGAAAAAACAAATAAAAAGAAGAGAGACATGGACTGGGCACCATAGCACATGAAGGAAGATCCAGAAGTGTGTGAGAACTAAATGGAATGATTCATGTGGATTCTCAGCACTCTCAAAAAGCAATACAACAAACATTTGTTACTGCACATGGAATTAATGGCCTCCAGAATTGGAAGGCAAACTCTCCAAAGGGACTCAGGAATGCTAACAAAGATGCAGCACATGAGCCATAAATGGTGTGAATGTGACTTGTCCTGCTTGGAAAGCAGTGGTGTGCACAAGCTATCTGCCACTGAGCTATGCATTAGGCTGACTCACTAGATATGTCCTCAAATAGTCATCGTGTGGCACTCAGGTCTTGTGGCAGGTGTTAAATTGGCAAGTACTCCATCCATCTCCAGAGAGTGCAATCCCTCAACAATGCAGTCTTCCCTCTTGGAGAGAGGACTTCTGCCAATAGGTGCAACAACAGTGCACCCTGAATCCCCTGTTTGTAAGCATTATTATGTTCATGGATGAGCTGGAATTACCTGTGATGTATTTTTAACTACCATAACTGGCACACTTGAGCCAATGTCAGTCCTAATGCAACGTGCATATCACAACATTGGAGGTGTTACTAATTGAACGTCTGGGCAGGACTACTCGGAGGTTAGATAATTGACCCACACTTCCTGCCATAGAGACTAATCAGACAGCCATACATGGGGTTTCTGTTGATTGTACTTCCAAATGTACATGATTTTGTCCCACTGAACATGGTTGAACATGCGGTTTATGCATGATGATGCTCCAGCACATTTTCATTTATGAGTGCACCGGCTTCTAACTTGAATGTATTATCAACTTTGGATAGGTAAATGAGGGCCTGTGCCATGGCTGCCAAGGTCTCCAAATTTAAATCCCATGGATTTCTGTGTGTGGGGTCATTTCAAAAGCCTGGTCTATGCTGCCAAGGTCAGCTCTCTTGAGGAATTACAATTGCAGATTGAAGCAGCCTTCCAGCATTTACAGAAATCCCTAGGACTGCCTGAGAGGATTCACAACTCATTTTAGAGATGAGTTCAGTGTTGTATTCAGAGGCATGGACAACATTTTGAAATCCTACAATAATGTTGAGAGATGCCATGTGTTTCTGGACACTGATGAACTGCAACAGATTATGTGTTGCATATTGACAATGGTTGACTTGTAGACCCATGTTTATTGGAGCTTTTTAGCAACTTTTGGCCTGCACTTTCCACGTGTGAGTTGTGGACCATCACTTCTGAAATACCCTGTATTTAACCTTCTGTATCTTTAATCCATCCCTAGTGAGTTCTGGTAAATCTTCTGTGTGTTACAGATAGTTGTACACACTGAGAATTCAGTTTTCTTAGTAGTCACAGGAATGTGATTTGCCTGTGTCCATTAAAGGAGCTTGGTAATAGTTTTCATCTTCTGTTCTATGTATTTAGGTAGATGGTCTAGAGTGGAAGAAGTTACTTCAGCAGCAAGTGAACCACATTTTGTTCTTTACAAATTACAGGCTTACAGTTCACCAATGGCTCCGACTGCTACGGTCACAGGTTTGAATCCTGCCTCAAGCATGGGTGTGTGTGATGTCCTTAGGTCAGTTAGGTTTAAGTAGTTTTTAGTTCTAGGGGCTGATGACCTCAGATGTTAAGTCCTATAGCGCTCAGAGCCATTTGGACCAACAGCCCCACTAGTTTAAGTATTTTTGAGTATATTTATGATATCAAAGGTTATGACACCATAGTTGCTAGTGGTTATGTGCTGTTTAACCTCCCACTATAGAAAATTATTATCCACTGCCTGATTTGTCTGGGTAATTTCCACCTTGGTCTCCGCACTGGCACTACCTGCAAATGTGCTAGGCTGTCCTTTGTTATTCACCATAATGAAAGTTCATTCCTCATTAAAGTCTTGCAGCATTATATTCTGTTCATATATCTATATATCTTTCTGCCGTACCAGAACACTGAATTAATTGATATGCACCATAACTGCACATTGTTGCAGCTCTTAATGTGTCCCAGTATGGGTGAATTGTATGAGAGTATTAGATACACATTCATGTAATAATACACTTGCATTGTGGGCTAGGCATATCTAACATAACAATATACTTGTAATATACTTGTCACATAGTTGCATGGCTTTTGTGCCAAGGTAACTACAACTGAGAATGATCATTTATGTCTTGCCATCCTAGTGTCTAAATATTGTGATGAAGTGTGTCTAGAACTGTGAAAGTTTGCCATTCTTCATGTATGGCTCTTAGACAAGCGCAATATTGACATCTAGTTCTTCTATGATATCCACGCCATTCATAATTAATGCTTAGTGCATACATCATTCATCCAAAAAGTTTAGCGACTGGTTTTCATTCCTGGCATGTGACACCAGTGTAGTAGCTACAGTGGCAGGTTCAACTAAGAACTATAAACAACAGATGTGCAATAAATCATTTGGTAGTGACCAGGCAGTGTTGAGCAGCGGATGTGTATTTGAAGTGTGGCAGTGTTATTGTTTCACAGATTTCACTGGAACAATACCTCTAAATAAAGTGTTATAAACATACTCCAGAACATTTCCAAGAAGAGAAAAGTATGTGCAAAGATTGTTCCACACACCTTGACTCCTAAACAGAAACAATGATTTGTGGATGCCTGCAACAAATTGATTAAAATGAAAAATACAGACAGTTCTTTTCTGGAAAAAATCACAATGGGTGATGGAACTTGGTGTTATCAATACAAACATACCAAAGAGTGACAAGTGCAAAAATTCACATGAAGAGTCAATGATCTGATGACAAACTAGCATTCCAGCAAACGTGACACATGAGTTGAACACCTTCCAAAGAAGGGCTTTTGTGATGGGTTCACATGGTTGTATGAATCTTGTGTGTGTTTCACACAAGTGGGGGCAGACTGTGTAGAACACCTGAAACATTAAAACCACTGTCCTAACTTTTCCCCATATTTGTAATTTGAGTCTTGAAACTTTTACTTTTTGGATTGTTGGTTAGTGTTGATCTGGAAGAATAAAATATGGTTAGTCAAACATTTTATAGACATAGCACATAGTTGAAATTTTCACTCTGATGCATGAAAACCTGTCTAAGAATAATGCCGCCTGAAGATGAAGCTTTAGGCTACAAAACCTGTTGTGAAACAAATGAAAATTACTGGCAGATGATGATTTTTTTTTTTTTATATATGAGTATGTTCATCAGTTGCAGCTGTTCACCTAGCCAAACATTTTGTCTGTTTGAGTAAATTGCAGAGACCTTCAATATCTGTGCAGAGGTTATTGTATTTAAGCAAAACTCTGAAAGCTTACTGGTCACTGGCAAAGTAACTGTCACCTTTTTGGAATACAACATGCGTTAAAACTCTCATGCTTTTCTGGACAATGATTAAATCCTCCAACCTACTCATTGTGATGTGCAGAATTTTATATATTCATATACATGGTTTGGGTTTTTTTGCAGTTGTACACACAGTTTTCTTAGTATTTTGCATTTGTTAGTAGTAGAGTATGTTGAATCTTCCTGACAGATTAAAACTGTGTGCTGCACCGAGACTTGAGCTTGGGACCTTTGCCTTTTGTGGGCCAGTGCTCTACCATCTGAGCTACCCAAGCATGACTCGTGCCCAGTCCTCATAGCTTTACTTCCGCCAGTACCTCATCTCCTACCTTTCAAACTTCACAGAAGTCTCCTGCAAAACTTGCAGAACTAGCACTCTTGGAAGAAAGGATTGTGCAGAGACAAGGCTTTGTCACAGCCTGGGGGATGTTTCCAGTTCATGATTACGGCGGTTTTTCACTATCATGAGAGACTGATTGCTCAACTCACACCTTGGGGAACTGTTATTCTATTAGTGACAATCTTTCATCAGATCAGGACGATCTTCACGCAACCTTCACTCAGATGCTGTTTCAGTTGCTCAACATTATCCTGTACTTAGTGTGTTCTTATAAAGTTCTGTTGTTCTTGGCTACCTGGGCACCTTTACCTTCTTGTGTATGTATTAACCACAAATTGTACTACAGTGGTGACAAAAGTTCCCATTGTGTTGTACTCAGCCAGGTAGTCTTCCTCTCTGTGTTCTTCTGCCAGGACTGCTAGTTCTGCTAGGTTCGCAGAAGAGCCTCTATGAAGTTAGGAAGGTAGGAGACAATGTACTGGCAGAAGTAAGGCTGTGAGGGTGGGGCACGAGTTGTGCTTGGGTAGCTTAGATGGTAGAGCACTTGCCTGTGAAAGGCAAAGGTCCCAAGTTCAAGTCTCGGTCTGGCACACAGTTTTAATCTGCCAGGAAGTTTCATATCAGTGCACATTCTGCTGCAGAGTGAAAATTTTATTCTTGAGTAGAGTATTTTGTTTGCCACATTATGTGCCAAGAATTTACCTCTTATGGACACCCACGTATTTTCCATTTGTTAAGAGAGACTATTGCTATACTTGCTGGAGGGATCTGGTAATTCCAATCCAGTGATATGCTTACAAACTGCAGAGTCCACAACCAAAATTCTGGAAGAATCACAGATAAATCATTGCCATCTCTAACATTTCAGTTGAATTGGATACACATTTATTGGGAAGCTGGTAATCACCCATTTCAAAGACATTCACTTCTCTGTGTTCAGAGGATATTGCATGGTAGAAAAGGTGAGGACTTAAAATGGGACACCTACCTCAGTTAGTGACCTGCATGACATCTCACACCACGTCCTTAATATCAGCTATCGGGCAGTCCCTGATATAGTGTGTGTTTTACAGGATAATGATATGTTCCCTGTATCTACTGTTGAAACACAGTCTAAGATGAAGACATCCTGATTGAAGTTATTGCACAACCTCCTGTTCCAGTCATCCTCTGTGAAGAATTTTCGCATGTGACATGTTGTGCAGATCCAATACTAACAGTCTCAGAGGTCAAACTGTTGAAAGTCTCAAATCTGTTTGTTCTGTGTGTTCTGAACACACCATAGGGCATACACTTAAATACTGATTATGGGCTCATTCTCAGCTCTAGATTTCCCAGTAAGCTTTCCAACTCTCGCAGGCTTTATTTAATGGCACATAGACAATGGCTCGCATGTCAATGTTCATTTCCTGATCTGGATACATTAGAAGATTGAACAGTGCCCAAAATACAGGCACTGAAATGGACACTTGCAGGGGGAACTGGGTGATGTACTGCAGTTACGTTGTATACAAACACTGCAACATCATCTTGGGCTACGTAAATAAAAATGTTGAAGAGATTCCCGGGCCACTAGGGCATCCATTTTAAAGCTATCAAATGAGCCATACAAATGAAGAAAGGCATATATCTCTGAAAGGTTCAAAAACTGTCACATCACATTGAACTTTCCAAACTTTCAGACTGCTATGGCAACCATCTAGTAAACTATCAGTGAGACTAAAAAGGGCTTATCAACCATTCCAGTATCTCAATACCAGAGCCATCAGCAGAATTTTCAGAAAACACAGGAGATCACCTACAGTTGATGTACTGTTCAAGGAGCTGGGGATAGTAACTACATCTTCTCAATATATTACTTAATGAAAACTTGTCATAAACAGTCAGTCAGTTGTGACTTTTCATGTTTTCCTGATGGATCTGTTGCAAATATGCTTCTTTGGTTTGTAGCTGCATCGTATTATGTAACCCGCACAATATTTCACTCATGCAACTGCATGTCTGTGCAATATAAGATTTTCCAATTGTCATGGGATACACTATGTCATTGTCATACACTCCTGGGCCAGTGTGATAAATCAGTGGTAGTGGAGCATTGCCTGGTCACGGGACATCATATGCTTTACGAACAGACAGAAATTTTATCCACAGTGTCACCTTTCTGGGACTGTGTTGTTAAGGAGAACATATGTATGCATAAGGGGGATAATCTTATCATCAGGGATGCAGGTTTTCAACTGAGTGCTGCCTGGAATCCTGCACTAGCTGCCATTAAATCAAAACAGGGAAAATAAGAACATCCAGTTCATCACATGATGCATTGTGCTGCTGAGATTTAGTTCAGCCTTTAACCACAGGAGTGTCTGGCAGCACAGTAATTGCCCACAGTGCAGCTCCCAGCAGGGGGCACCAGGAGCACCGATTTCCTCCAACTACAAGCATATTCCCACGCACATGTATTGCCTGTTCCCAGCATGATAAATTTTGCCACTGCTGTGCGATTATCAGCAGTCATGCCTTGCAGCAGTGACGGCAGCAGCTACCACCACCTGCATCGATGAAATATTGTGCGAATTACACAATATGATCCGGCGGCAAACCCGACAAGCATATTTGCAATGAGCCAGTTTTTCAAACCATCCACTAAGTTCATAGTATCTCAATACTAAAACTGAGAACAATCACCTATTTTGGTCCAGAAAGGTGACCATTATTCAGGAACACACATTTTCAGTAGCCTACCAGCAGCCATAATATATTGAGCTGCTAATAAATTACTGTTAAGGTGGAGCCTAAATAATTTATTGCTGACCGACTCCTTCTAACCTGTCAAAAAATTTCCTAGCAGTACTAGTGGATGTATACATTTTTGTTAATATCAAATAACATGTATTACATAAAATCTGATTTCTGCACGTCTCCAGTGCAGTAGTGTGATTAATGTAAATATGTGTTGCAAACTGCTGTGTGTTTGGTGTTACATGGCCACAATTATCTTAAGCAACTTTACCTTTTTTGATAAGTTTGTTATTATCTTTTAAATGAAAATCTTTGTTTCTCTTGTTTTACTTATTTCACATTCATGAGGACCATTTCATTTTGTCTGTGGCAGGAATAGGAAGGAATATTAGCAGGCCCACATGCAGTGTGATCCCAGGTGTCCTGTGGTCGCCCCCCCCCCCCCCCCCTCCCCTCCTCCCTCCACCAAATTACCTGGACTTACAGTAGACAAAACAGAAATTTTCTAGTAACAATTAAGTGTAAATTTTTCTTTGTTTACAATAACTTATTTCGACTACAAGGTCTGCCAAACCAGTCACTGCAAATAGAGAAATATTTATTGCCTTTAGAAAGTTTTTACCAAGTCAAACAGCTCACTTCTTATGAGAGAATTCCATTCTAGTACCTAAATGCTCTCTTAATATTATTCATCCTTGATTATATCTGAAAGTTAAGTTCTAACCTTCCGTTAGTTTCTTAGAGTTACTGTTCAATATGGGAGACTGAGATTTCATTAACACTTTTGTATGTAGTTTCGTGGAAATTGAGGTATTAACATATTTATGGGTCATTTAAGGTGAATTAAAGAAGCAAATCAATTCTTGTCCACCTGTCTGATCTATTAAAATGTTTAATCAAATCTGTATTTACATTATAATATAAAAAGTCTCATTAGGTAAAATTGACTCTCTGACTTGGTCCCCCACCCACCGCCCTCAAAACAATAATCCTGTATGTGTGCTTGAATATCAGCTTACCTTTTCTGAATATGTATTGTGTATTCTTATCTCACAACATAGAATATGTCCTTAAGTATCTCCTCACTAAGGAACAAAAAGTATATCTAATCTGATACAATCTGAGGAAAGGGTGTTCCAAACAACTAGATATGTCACTCACGGGAGCAGAATTTCTCCCTTCAGTGGATTAGCAGTACCTAATATTACAGTTATACATCTCATCCATAGTCTGCAAACCACAGCAGAATGCATGGAAGAAGGTACAGGGGATGACCAAAGATATGGAAACACCAAAAACAAAACACAGTACCATGCCTAGTACAGTTCATAAAATAACATGCACATGATTTTTTAGAAAGGTACCAATGGTCATGAAGGTACACTCCTATCCATTATGAAAACCATCAGTTGCTGTGGCTTCTAAATTATATGAGGTGTAGAGATTTAGCAACTGATCCTTGTGTACATTATTATTACTTCTAAAATTGATGTTGAAATCACATAGTACAACTGTTGATTTTCACCTATTTCTCAATTCATTCATTAGGTCCCTAGGGTTTTTTTTAAGTAAAAGAATATTCCCAGAAAGTGACCTATATATTCGGACAATTCCCAAACCACAGTCAGTCAGTTCACAGACACAGTATTCAAATTCTTTTTGTATACACTTCACATTGCTTAACTTTACTTCTTTAGAATTAAGATTGTCTCTAACATAAATAAATACACTTCCACATCTGTACTTCCCTCTACAAAAATTTTATGATTTTAAATTTAGGAAGAGCTGCTGTACATATTTTTGTAACCAGTGTTCACTGACACATAAAACAGATGCTTTGTTAAAACTGTCACTTAACAAGAGTTCAAGTTCACCCGACTTATTACATAAACTTTTGTGGCGGCGTTCGTAGCGACAAACAATTCGCTGTAGAAACGGCTTACGAAGTCACCGCCACACTTTTAATAGCGGGCCGACCAGTCTGCTGGAACAGTGAACAGAAAGATGAAAACCCAAACACTCTGATTAAATAAAAGTCGGTACTTATCTTTATTAACGAAGATACAGAAACACAGTAGTGAACTCCGTGTCTACAGAAATCTGTCTAGTTCGAGTCGGAGCGGCTAGGTCAGCATCGGCTGATGACAAACAACAACTCTGCTGCGATGAACACACAACTGACTAGCAAGTACACAATTCGGTGGCGAGAATACAACTGAGCGGCGAATACAGAACTGTCCTAGCGCTCGTGACTCCAGCGCTTAAGAAGCCAGAAGCCAGCGGTGGCGTGCGCAGACTTGCGGCAATTTCCTGTCTCGCTGGCGCTGCTTATGCGGACGGCGTCCGGACTTTGATGCTGCCAACCTTTTGGCAGCGGGCTCGGGTGGCATTACCGGCTAGGATATAACATAAACCTTGTACATTTTGATATAAGACTGAAAACTGATTGAGATGCAAAGTTAAATAAATTATTACTTATCTTATATGGTCAAGAATCAAAATGGTGACATACTTTCCAAATTAGAGGATGTATCCAAAAGATGGAAAGAGTATATTGAGGAACTATATCAAGGAGAAGATATTGCTAATGAGGGGGAAATCCTGGAAGAAGAGAGCAGTGTGGATATTGACATGATAGGGCCACCTATATCTAAAGAATATTTCAACAGTGTCTTGAATGATCTAAGTAATGGCAAAGTGACAGGCACAGATAACATCCCAGCAGAGATACTGAAGGAAATTGGAGAATCAACAAAAGAGTACTTATGTAAACTTATTAAAGATTACTATGAAGATGGAAAAAGAACCACCTACAGATTTGCTTAACAGCAAAACAGTAATAATCCCAAAAAAAGGAAATGCTCTGGACTGTGAGAACTATAGAACTGTCTCCTTACTATCCCACACTCCCAAAATAATATTAAACATAATAAAAAATCGAATAAAAAAGAAAATTGAGGCAAACCTAGGAGAAGACCAATTTGGTTTCAGATTCAGAAAAGGAACTACAGGGGCAATACTAGCTCTGAGTATGGTATTAGAAAGACAAATTGGAGTAAATAGGAAAACCTACTCGACCTTTATAGATTTACAAACAGCGTTTGACATGGTTAATTGGAAATAGTTATTCCGAACAATGAAAGGAATAAATCTTGGAGGGATAGAAGATTAATCTGGAACCTGTATAAAATGCAGAAAGCAGAGATAGAAGTGAATGGTGTGAAGAAGAAATCAAAAATAAGGAGGGGAGTAAGGCAAGAATGCCCATTTTCACCATATTTGTTCAACTTATTTATTGAAAAAAAAAAACATTGAAAAATTGAAAAGAATAACCAAGGGAAATAAAATTAATGTATCCATTTTGCAGATGACATAGTAGTACTTGCTGACTCAGTAAAGGAAATGGAGTTTATGTGGCTAAATTTGCCAAAATCCTGAGAGAATTTAACCTAAAAATAAATAAGAAGAAAACAAAAACTATGGTGGTAGGGAACACAAAAGAAAATGGTAAAGTTAATATTAAACTAGAAGATGATGATCTAAAACAGGTTGAGAATGTCTGTTATTTGGTGAGCACAATCACTGATGACAATAAATGTATCACAGATATAAAGAGAAGAATAGCCTTGGCAAAGCAAGCTTTCCAAAATCAAAGGAATTTACTAGCAGACAATCATATAACCCTAGAAAGTAGGAAAAAGTTTGCCAAAACTTTTTTTTGGAGTGTCTTAACATATGGGTGTGAAGTGTGGACTCTGGGAAAGGCAGAGCAATTGAGACGAAATGCAATGGAAATGTGGGTGTGGAGAAGAATGACGAAAACAAGCTGGGTAGATAGAAAAAGTAATGAATAGGTCTTAAGAGAAGTGAAATTATTTAGGAAGAAGAAAATAAAAAATGAAAGGTCACATATGAGACACAACCAGTTCCTAAAGAATGTATTTGAAGGAAAAGTTTTAGGGAAAAAACCAAGAAGCAGGCCAAAAGCAACATACTTTAGTAACACCAAAGAAGATATGGGGATAAAATCGTATGAAGAATTGAAGAGGATGACAATGCAGAGAGGGACGTGGCTAAATCGACAAGGCATAGCCTTTAGTTTATGATGATATCTTAACGCTGCCTTTTTTTTAGACTCTTTGACACTAAAAAATCCTTGACGTGATTTGGCTGCCTCACACTTCTAATTGGTAACCCAGAAATTGCTGCTGCTGCTGCTGCTGTTGGTTGTGATGAATGGTTACTGAAGCTAATTGTGGTGTTGGTTGGGCTTCTGCTGTTGTTGCTAAGGCTGTTGTGATAGTTTCTGGAGTACTCATTGCTGACACTGTTGGTGGTGCTGTAGATGAAGCTAGTTGTAGTGTTGGTTGGGCTTCTGCTGTTGTTTGTGCTGTTACTGGACTGGATACTGCTGCTGATGTTGGAGTACTCACTATAGCCATGGTCTCTTTATTCTTTTTTTTTTATCTAGCAATTGTAAAATTTTATGTTCAAGGAGTGACTTTCCACTTACGTGAAAATATTCCCATATTTTTTTGAACTGTATGTTTGCCTTAGCAATTTGTACATCCACACAAGAACTTTCTATCAGATCATGTCTCTGTGGAATTCCAGGAACTGCTACTGATGCATTCTTGTTACAACTCAGGGTCTGTTCCAAGTTATTTGTTGGTTTATTTAATTCATTTTTATATATGTCATTGGCACCCACAATTATTACAGTACATCAATTAGAATTACACATTTTTGCATCTTTTGTGTTTCTTGTTACTTCAGCCATTGATGCACCTGGTTTTACAGAAGAAGTAGCATTTATTCCATGTTCAATATGTAAAACTTCCACTAGGCCATGTCCATGATTGTTGGAATGAATATTCACTTTGAGTTTGGTACTTTGCAGTTTCAGGCATGTTGTTTTGTATTTCTGCACATTTGTTTATATTATTTACAGTCATTTCTGTACATAGTTCTTCATCAGGTACACTGAATGGATTATATGTCTCTGAAGGCACTAATGTGTTTTTTTTTTTTACAACCTTCTTCGGCTTCCCAAAATCATGACTGATTTCATCAATAATCTTGTTTGAAATACCTGTGACACTTTTCAAGGCTTTTTTAAGTACATGTAAATATTGCTCACATGTCTCCATATCATGTTGAAGAGAAGTCAACACACATTCTTTCAGTTCAGCAGCATACATGTCTACTGCTGACTGATGGCTGTTGCACATATGTACTCCACATTCACAAAATGAGTTACGAAAATTTGTAACACTGAAGTACTCTGTGAGATACCATTTTAGAAAAACAGAACATATCCTTATTCCATTTTCAACTATTTCATGGCAACATTATTTCTATCTCTGGCAAGAAATTGAACAAGCATTTTCCAATAAGATAGCTCATATCTTGCAATGGAACACAAATGAGTTCAGGCTCCAAGAGCAAGTACTTGGACTTTTAGTGCAGACTGTACCAGATAGGGTTGATAGAAGAGATAGAGAAGATCCAACGGAGAGCAGCGCGGTTTGTTAAAAGATCATTTAGTAATCGCGAAAGCTTTACGGAGATGATAGATAAACTCCAGTGGAAGACTCTGCAGGAGAGATGCTCAGTAGCTCGGTATCGGCTTTTGTTAAAGTTTCGACAACATACTTTCACCAAAGAGTCAAGCAGTATATTGCTCCCTCCTACGTATATCTCGCGAAGAGACCATGAGGATAAAATCAGAGAGATTAGAGCCCACACAGAGCATACTGACAATCCTTCCCATGAAGAATATGAGACTGGAATAGAAGGGGGAACCGATAGAGGTACTCTAGGTACCCCCTGCCACACACCGTCAGGTGGCTTGCGGAGTATGGATGTAGATGTAGATGTAGATGTAGACTAATCTTTGAGCATGTGGTTATAAGAATTCTGTTTTAAATTGTCACACATCTGTTAATTAAGGGGATGTAACTTCCACATGACAGGTGATCTCAGAGGGAGGGCTCTAAAGGACAGATAACCATATTTGTACACAACACATCCTGCTCCTACTCCTACTCCTACTACTACTCTTCTCTTCTCACCCTTACCACCAGTCTACAAGCAGTTACTGTGACAGAACAAGTGTATCAGAAGATAACTTAATGTTCTCTTATCTGCCCCATCAGGAAACAATTGACCAAGGGGCTGTCTCTAATACAATCACATAGCTTTCTCATGTGTTCTTTGTCTGTTGCCAGTTTCCATGTACTTTAGACATAGGTTTTCATACAAATTTAAGATTTTCATTACATATATATTTAGTAGTGCCATAGCCACTTGGAGAATTAAAGGTTTTATGTTCTATATTTTATTTCTTCAAAAAAAATAAAAAATAAAAAAAAGTCTGCCTCTCATGTGCAATCTTAGGCCTAATTTTCAGGGTATACAGGTTTTCAGCTTTAACATTAAGTGCATTACATGTGTTCCACATAGCTTTAGTGACTCTTGTTATTACATCCATCCTCATCATCATATATGTGGTGTCTAGGAATCCTGCATACTCTGTTCTCTAGACAAACATTCAAACAAATTGTATTAATTAGCTTTATTACAAAATGAAAATTACAATACTTAACTTTTGTAACTACACAGATGTGCCACAAGCAAAGGGTGACGCACAAAGTAATAAATCTTCTTCAGTGTAAACAAGTCGCTAATCTTGAAGCTGTTATTGAACTGAGCGGCCACCAGTCAGTCACAGTGCCTATGTCCTCTTCACATAGGGACTGCTGCTGCTGCTGCTGTTGCATTGTCATCCTGGTGAGGGGTCAGTCAGCATGTGATTGGCTGACACCTTCTCACAGCCATCTCTTCTCTATTGTTCTCGACTGGCATGCCAGTGCTTGACTTTATGCCATAACAGTTGTCATCTGTAGTTAATAGAATTTTACTGTTAGTTTCTAGATAAATTTTGTAAAAGGATTGTAAACAACCATGAGCAAGAAGTGTTTGAGCTGCTGTAGGGAATTTAGTTGTGGGGTTCTATGCAGCTCTTGTGACAGATGATTAAATTAGGGGGAATGTAATATACTGGGAACTGGGAAAGTAAATGGGTCTCTTCCATGGTATTGCAAAGTATTGTCAAGGGATAGGAAAATAACTAAAAAGGAAGGAAAGGTTAGAGCTCTTAAGGATTAACTGGATAGTGCTAGGGAGGAAATGATAAGGGTAAGGGGGGAGAAGGGTGAAGACAGGTGGGAAGTGGTAGCAAGAAACAGGGCACACAGGAAGGAAACAGTATCTGACAATAAATTTGCCTTGCTAACTCAGTCAACTAAGGAAGAGGTTTAAGTATATGTAAGTGAAGTTAATACTCAACAGACTTTCACCAGGAAACCAATTGCTTAAAAAAAAGTAGGACAAAAGTTGTGTTGTTAAGTACCCATGGAAAAAATGTGGACCATATCTTGCAGGAAAAATTAGGTGACAAGTACCAGGTCACAAGATTTTTCAAGTCCAGTGCATGTCTTAGCCAAGTGACAGAGCCTGTAGGATCATTGGAAAGGGTTTTACAAATCAGGATTGTGTTGTGATAGTGATTGGAGCAGGAAACAGTATTGATAGGTACCAGGGCTATAAAATTGAGTGTGATCTGATAAAAATAGCATCTGCAATGAACCATACAAATGTTGGCTTGGTACCTGCTTTCATGCAATATGATTGGCTGCAATTGAAGAGTTGTGTTAAGAGTGTCAGATCAGCTGCTTTGGGTGGCTACTTTGACAAGCATGGGTTTGGTTCCTGTTGATAATATTGGTAGGTGGGACTCAATAAGGCATGGTCTGCATCACAATAGGAAAGGGATTGGTAAATTGGCTGGATGATAGCAAAATCTTTAAATGGGGAGGATACACTAAAACTGATGAGAGTATCTGTTTTTTAGGCTAAGATCAGTGTCCAGAGATTCAACATTGAATGAAATTATACTTAATGAAAAGCTCAGATGGCAGATACTAGAGATATTAAAAGATCACAAGATTCCCATAAAAGTACAGTGTAAAATAATGTTACTAAATTGCATCAGAATAGCAGGGGGTTAAGAAAAAAGTATTTGAGCTTCTTGTTTCTTCAGAAGATTTAGAAACTGAGGGTGGAATAAGTGTACTATGCCTGTCTGATTGCCATATAGTCACAGACCTGGGACAGTGAGTGTGGGTTGAGGGAGAGGAGTAGTAGCTACACATGTTAAAAATTTATCATAGCATAAAAAATTTAGAAACTAAAAACTTTTGTGTGGAGCAACATATAGCAGCATGTGCCTTTGAGCTTCAACTAAATAATGGTACTTTTATAATTATAGCTGAGTATAGGACCCCACTGGGGAATTTTCAGCTATTTTTGAAAAACTTGCATTCCTTGTTGTGCTGTCTGTTGGACAGAGAGAAACAAATTATTGTTTATGGGGGTTTCAATCCAGATTTTTGAAAGAGTCTGATAGAAAGAATGACCTTGAAGTATTAACTGGTTCTTTCAGTTTGACTTCAGTTATTCATTTACTTACTTTAGTAGTGCAGGAAAGCAGCACACTGATAATAACATTTTTATAGACCAAGAGAAATTGTTTTTATAGATAAAGATAAAATTAATAAAATAAAAACTTTTCTGTTAAGAATGGTCTTTCTGGTCATGATGCACAACTGGTTACAATATGTGGCATTGCTCCATACAGTAATGCAAAACAGCCCTCCAAAAAAAAAAAGTGCATTCAATTAACAATTTAACAACTGCAAGTTTTAGGGAAAGCTTGAACCATCTAGACTGAGATAAGGTGTATATGGAACCTGATGCTAATTTAAAATTTAACTTACACTACTGGCCATTAAAATTGCTGCACCACAAAGATGACATGCTACAGATGCGAAATTTAACCAACAAGAAGACGATGCTGTGATATGCAAATGATAAGCTTTTCAGAGCATTCACAAAAGGCTGGTACTGGTGACGACACTTACAACGTGCTGACATGAGAAATGTTTCCAACCGATTTCTCATACACAAACAGAAGCTGACCGGCATTGCCTGGTGAAACGTTGTTGTGATACCTCGTGTTAGGAGAAGAAATGCGTACCATCACATTTCTGACTTTGATAAAGGTCGGATTGTAGCCTATCGCGATTGCGGTTTATCGTATCGCGACATTGCTGCTCGCGTTGGTCGAGATCCAACGACTGTTAGCAGAATATGGAATCGGTGGGTTCAGGAGGGTAATACGGAATGCCGTGCTGGATCCCAATGGCCTCGTATCACTAACAGTTGAGATGACAGGCATCTTATCCGCACAGCTGTAACGGATCGTGCAGCCACGTCTCGATCCCTGAGTCAACAGATGGCGACGTTTGCAAGACAAGAACCATCTGCACGAACAGTTCGACGATGTTTGCAGCAGCATGGACTATCAGCTTGGAGACTATGGCTGCAGTTACCCTTGACGCTGCATCACAGACAGGAGCACCTGCGATGGGGTACTCAATGATGAACCTGGGTGCACGAATGGCAAAACGTCGTTTTTTCGGATGACTCCAGGTTCTGTTTACAGCATCATGATAGTCGCATCCGTATTTGGCGACATCGCGGTGAACGCACATTGGAAGTGTGTATTTGTCATCGCCATACTGGCGTATCACCTGCCGTGATGGTATGAGGTGCCATTGGTTACACGTCTTGGTCACCTCTTGTTCGCATTGACGGCACTTTGAACAGTGGACATTAAATTTCAGATGTGTTACAACCCATGGCTCTACCCTCCATTTGATCCCTGCGAAACCCTACATTTCAGCAGGATAATGCACGACCGCATGTTGCAGGTCCTGTACGGGCCTTTCTTGATACAGAAAATGTTCAACTGCTGCTCTGGCCAGCACATTCTCCAGATCTCTCACCAATTGAAAACGTCTGGTCAATGGTGGTCGAGCAACTGGGTTGTCACAATACGCCAGTCACTACTCTTGTTGAACTGTGTTATCGTGTTGAAGCTGCATGGACAGCTGTGCCTGTACATGCCATCCAAGCTCTGTTTGACTCAATGCCCAGGTGTATCGAGGCCGTTATTATGGCCAGAGGTTGTTGCTCTGGGTACTGATTTCTCAGGATCTATTCAACCAAATTGCGTTAAAATGTAATCACATGTCAGTTCTAGTATAATATATCTGTCCAATGAATACCCGTTTATCATCTGCATTTCTTCTTGGTGTAGCAATTTAATGGCTAGTAGTGTATTTCATGATACCTTTGTGAGTATATTGAAAACCGTTTACCTAAGAAAGCAGTGAAACAAAATTGTAAGAAACCATCTAAAAATCTGTGGCTTACTAAAGGGATAAAAATACATTGTAAACAAAAAAGGGTAATGTATCTTATATCCAGAAGGAGTAATTATCCAGAAACAGTCATCCATTATAAAAGCTACTGCACTGTATTAAGAAACATCATTAAAAGGTCCAGAAAAATTTGCAATATGTCTGAGATTAGAACCTCTGACAGTAAAATTAAAACAATTTGGGATATTGTTAAAAGTGAAACAGGGCAGCCAGGAGCACAGGAAAACTGTAATTGTATCAAAGTTGATGACAAGTTTGTTAATAAAAAGTCATAAGTAGAAAATATTTTCAATAATCATTTTTATGTGCTGTGCAGAAAACAGGATCCTTGTGTTCATTAGAAAATGCAAGGCTGCATGTGGAGGATACAATACTAATGTAATTTCATAAAACTGGAATTCAACTTGCCTCTCTTGCTAAAAGTAGGAAAATAATAAGTTCACTCAAAAGTAAAAGCTCATATGGATTGATGGCATTTCCAACAGAGTACTAAAAGCTTGTTCCCAACAGGTAAGTAGAATTCTCAGCCACATTTTTAGTAACTCACTGAAACAGGGCACTTTATACATCTACATCTACATTTACATCTACATCCATACTCCACAAGCCACCTGACGGTGTGTGGCGGAGGGTACCTTTAGTACCTCTATCGGTTCTCCCTTCTATTCCAGTCTCATATTGTTCGTGGAAAGAAAGATTGGTAGTATGCCTCTGTGTGGGCTCTAATCTCTCTGATTTTATCCTCATGGTCTCTTCGCAAGATATACATAGGAGTGAGCAATATACTGCTTGACTCTTAGGTGAAGGTATGTTCTCGAAACTTCAACAAAAGCCCGTACCGAGCTACTGAGCATCTCTGCTGCAGAGTCTTCCACTGGAGTTTATCTGTCATCTCCATAATGCTTTTGCGATTACTAAATGATCCTGTAACGAGGCTCGCTGCTCTCCGTTCGATCTTCTCTATCTCTTCTATCAACCCTATCTGGTATGGATCCCACACTGCTGAGCAGTATTCAAGCAGTGGGCGAACAAGCATACTGTAACCTACTTCCTTCGTTTTTGGATTGCATTTCCTTAGGATTCTTCCAATGAATCTCAGTCTGGCATCTGCTTTACCGACGATCAACTTCATATGATCATTCCATTTTAAATCACTCCTAATGCGTACTCCCAGATAATTTGTGGAATTAACTGCTTCCAGTTGCTGACATGCTATTTTGTAGCTAAATGATAAAGGATCTTTCTTTCTATGTATTCACAGCACATTACACTTGGCTACATTGAGATTCAATTGCCATTCCCTGCGCCATATGTCAATTCGCTGCAGATCCTCCTGCATTTCAGTACAATTTTTCATTATTACAACCTCTCGATATACCACAGCATCATCCGCAAAATGCCTCAGTGGACGTCTGATGTCATCCACAAGGTCATTTATGTATATTGTGAATAGCAACGGTCCTACGAATCTCCCCTATGGCACACTTGAAATCATTCTTACTTCGGAAGACTTCTCTCCATTGAGAATGACATGCTGCGTTCCGTTATCTAGGAACTCTTCAATCCAGTCACACAATTGGTTGATAGTCCATATGCTCTTACTTTGTTCATTAAACGACTGTGGGGAACTGTATCGAATGCCTTGCGGAAGTCAAGAAACACGGCATCTACCTGGGAACCCGTGTCTATGGCCCTCTGAGTCTCGTGGATGATTAGCCCGGTTTCACACGATCGTCTTTTTCAAAACCCATGCTGATTCCTACAGAGTGGATTTCTAGTCTCCAGAAAAGCCATTATACTCGAACATAATATGTGTTCCAAAATTCTACAACTGATTGACGTTAGAGATATAGGTCTATAGTTCTGCACATCTGTTCGATGTCCCTTCTCGAAAATGGGGATTACCTGTGCTCTTTTCCTATCCTTTGGAATGCTACGCTCTTCTAGAGACCTACAGTACACCGCTGCAAGAAGGGGGGCAAGTTCCTTCCCGTACTCTGTGTAAAATCGAACTGGTATCCCATCAGGTCCAGTGGCCTTTCCTCTTTTGAGCAATTTTACTTGTTTCTCTATCCGTCTGTCATCTATTTCGATAACTACATTTTGTCATCTGTGCGACAATTTAGAGAAGGAACTACAGTGCAGTCTCCCTCTGTGAAACAGCTTTGGAATAGGACATTTAGTATTTCGGCCTTTAGTCTGTCATCCTCTGTTTCAGTACCATTATGGTCACAGAGTGTCTGGACATTTTGTTTTGATCCTTCTACCGCTTTTCCATAAAACCAAAATTTCTTAGGATTTTCTGCCAAGTCAGTACATAGAACTTTACTTTCGAATTCATTGAACGCCTCTTGCATAGCTCTCCTCACACTACATTTCGCTTCCTGTAATTTTTGTTTGTCTGCAAGGCTTTGGCTATGTTTATGTTTGCTGTGAAGTTCCCTTTGCTTCCACAGCAGTTTTCTAACTTGGTTGTTGTACCACAGTTGCTCTTTTCCATCTCTTATGATCTTGCTTGGCACATACTCGTCTAACACTTATTGTACGATTGTTTTGAACTTTGTCCACTGATCCTCAACATCATTTGTACTTTAGACAAAACTTTTGTGTTGAGCCATCAGGTACTCTGAAATCTGCTTTTTGTCACTTTTGCTAAACAGAAAAATCATCCTACCTTTTTTAATATTTCTATTTACAGCTGAAATCATCGATGCAGTAACTGCTTTATGATCGCTGATTCCCTGTTCTGCATTAACTGTTTGAAATAGTTCGGGTCTGTTTGTCACCAGAAGGTCTAATATGTTATCGCCACAAGTCGGTTCTCTGTTTAACTGCTCAAGGTAGTTTTTAGATAAAGCACTTAAAAAAATTTCACTGGATTCTTTGTCCCTACCACCCATTATGAATGTTTGAGTCTCCCAGTCTATATCCGACAAATTAAAATCTCCACCCAGAACATTTCTTGATGGAATGAAATACACCATTGTCAAACCATTGCACAAAAAGGGGGATAAGTCTGATGCTAACAACTACTACCCAGTCTCACTTCTGACAGCTTTACCTAAAATAGTAATATATTCAAGATTACCTTCACATATTTGAAAAAATAATGTACTAACAAAACGTTAATTTGGTTCTCCGAAAGTCTATTCAACAGGCTATATATGCTTTCATGGTTCAAAAATTATATACTCTGAATAACCAAACATCAACCTTTGAAAGAATTTTATCCATGGTGGATGCTGTCACACTCTATGACTGTTCCTTTATAGGGTGTAGAAAAATATCCACTACCAGTCACAATAAAATGTTATTTATTTGCCGCAAGACCGGTTTCAGGCTTGCACCCATCCTCATGTGTTTATACATTCATGTACGTGTTTATACTGCTGGAGATCGCTGTATAAAAACAAAAAATTTGGATGCTGGTGACTAAATAGATACTAGTGGGACAATTGTAAGTGGCAGGGCAGCATTTGTTGCAAATATATCTGTACTTACATAAAGATGAAGCACTATTATTATAGTTACACTGCATTACAACAGTGGTGCACTAGCTTGCTTCAGGAGGGAGTACAGTGGCTTCATGACACCATTTCTAATGGAATCAGTGCCTGCATGCATCCAGGTCAGAGTAGTGTAACACCTTACTGATAAGTAGGTTCATACAGACAAATTCTTTGTTAATTTGACTTTCTATTTTAATCACTGAAGTAGCATCATATAACCTCTCAGCTCATAAAGTTTCATTTCATTTCCTCCTTCCTTTCCGAGTGATTCAGCTCTTTATTTTCACTTCACTCTTTTGCCAGGCAGTGTATATTCCTTCATTTATTTTACAGTGGGGGGCATATATTTGTTCATTATTTGCAAGACATGCAGCAAGTACCACTAAGCACTGCTCAGGCCACATTTTTCTCTGCTGGAAACCAACTGAGAGTACACTGACACCTAGCTACGTGAAGTAGTGGGATGCAGTGGCATATCTCACAAGAAAGCCTTTAAGTAAGGAGATAATCATGTTCTATAAAATGAGGATGAGTATAATGTTCCTATGGCAAACTGTTCATATAAAAGAATTTAGTTACTTATTAAAATGTGATGGAAAGGCTAGATAAGCACAAGAGAACTTTATAAGAAGCACAGATTTAGATAATGTATTTTTGTAATATAAATCATGCCCAGTTAGTGAAACATGAAAAGTTTCATGAGACAGGTTATTTGTGGCAGAACCTACATGAATATTCATAAATGTACCTGCTACTGAAGATGCAGTCAATTGGTGACTAAATCTTGATTCTGTAACTGAGTAATTGTGTGTGTAAGAAAAATATAATAATTCCACTTGAACTGAGAATTTCTTTTTTAGCAACAGGTGCAGAGAGTATTTTAATAGCAATACAGTTCCTAGTAAATTTATGTAATGATTGAATTAAAATGAAACCCATCATATACACATTAGATATCCCCACTAAGTACTTATTATTAGCTAATGCACTGTCTTCTGCAGGGCAAATTGGACACTGTCACTGATGAGTGGAAATAGTTGAGACAAGAGCATATTTGTGGGATTTTAATGTGAAGTCAATTTTTTGGCGTGAGCCCCTCACAATTGGTGCACTGTGAGTCAGCGACATATGTCTAAGTATGGCTGTAAGAAGATAGATAGAGGAATAACAGAAGGAGTGAATGATACAGAAATTGGTGTTCGGTATTGAGAAACAGCTGAAGACATTAATATTGAACAATGTTCAATGGCCTGATGGACCCCTGTCAGATCCTCTACAGACTTTTCAGTTGATATTATCACGCACATTAATATAATATACTGTAGATTCTTTGAACAAAAAAGACTGTGCCATATCATTGGGGGAAATCACGAGTCACACTCAACTACAAAGAACATAGAGAAGTGAACCACAGAACTACCATCTTCCCCCCAGGGGGTCCACAACTCTTTTGTGGATACGTGCGTAGCGAGCACGGGACCCCGAGCTAATGTGGCCCTCCTTCCTTTCCGGGCTGCATACCCTCCCTTTCCGCATCCTTCCTCCCCCCCCCCCCCCCCCAAACTTGGCCCCCCCCCCCCCTCACCTCTGGCTCTTTCCTTCCCTTTCTCCCCCTCTGGGAGTATGGTTTGTGCCTACGTCCGGAGACAGATGCTCGAAACTGTTACAAATTCCTTGTTTTCTACACCTGCAAGTCTTCGTCCTTCCTCTGGCCTTCCCTTTTCCTTCCCTCTTCTCTTTGCCCTTTTCTCCGCTGCGGCGTTTGAGACCCCTCTTCTTTCCTTTCCCTTTCCCTTTTTTCCTCCCTGTGCGTGTCTGAAGGCCGACCCACGCACTTCCATGCGTAGCCGGTGACGGGGTAACGCGTAATTCCCCGCCCCGGGTAGACAGGTAGGACACGTACGTACCCCCTGGTAACGGCCAGGCCCAGGGAGGGGTGATTACCCAAGCTGATACCTTCCGAAAGTGCCGATTGGTCCATCCGTCCGTTTGTCGGGAGGTGTGACCTGAAGTGTGAACAATCACCTAAGGCGGAAGTGCCCTCAGAGAGGGCCCCCACAAGGGAGGAGCGCGCCATTGGAGACGCTGGTAATCATGGGGGATTCTTCCGCAATGGCTTCCTCACCTTCCACTATGTCTGCTCACAAGCGTAAGTTCACTGAGTTTCAGCCACAGAAAGTTCTTCCATCGTTGCCACAGTTCCTTGTTGTTTCTCGGTCTGACGAAGGTCACGAATTCTTCACGGTCAACCCTTTCATTATTCAGAAAGGTGTTGATGCAATTGCAGGTCCTGTAAAGTCTTGTTCCAGATTACGGAATGGCACCCTGTTGTTAGAAACAGTCAGTGCCCTCCAGGCACCAAAATTGCTGCGTACCTCACTACTACACACCTTCCCTGTCCGGGTGGAACCGCACCGTACCTTAAATTCCTCGCGTGGAGTCGTTTATACACCCTCCCTCGATGGATTGTCTGACGAAGAAATTCAACACTACCTGTCTGACCAGGGCGTAACGGCTGTTCATAGGGTTCTGAAAAGGGTTGACACGAACATCATTCCAACCCGCACTGTCTTCTTGACATTTGACAAAGTTCAACTCCCATCGAAAATCAAAGCAGGCTATGAGATAATTTCCGCTCGCCCTTACGTCCCAAACCCTACGCGTTGCTATTGGTGTCAGCGGTTCAATCACACCAGCCAGTCCTGTTCCAATCCAGCCAAATGTGTTACGTGCGGCAAGGATGCCCATGAGGGTGCTTGACCACCTCCGTCCCCTCGCTGCATCAACTGTATGGGTGACCACGCTGCTTCCTCTCGAGATTGCCCCATTTTTAAGGACAAAAAGCTCATCCAGGAAATTCGAGTGAAGGAAAGGGTGTCGACCTTTGCTGCTCGAAAATTATTCGCCAGTCGACAGCCCACCGTGCCTCAGACAGGAAAATACAGCACTGTCCTTGCTTCTCCTCGGCCAACAAAGGAGGTGGCCACGCAGACTTGCGACCTCACCTTTAGTACCACGGTCGTCAGATCGGCCAGTGCAAAGATCGCTCGTTCAACCTCACCACTTTCGCCCGCCCACTCTCTGGCTCACCCTTCGTCGGGTTCTGCTAAATCTCGAGCCCAAAAGTCAGACACCAAGACTTCGAAAAAAGAGCATACTCGTGAAGAGTTTTTACGTACCGCCACTTCCCAACCATCGGTTCCTCCTTCATCTAAACATCATACTTCCAAGAAGGCTACAAAGAAACCCAGTTCCTCTCCTTCTCCGCCAAGGCGTGTCACTTCTACAGCACCACCTGGCGGAAATCGCCCTCGGCCGTCTTCTGTGTCGCCGAGGCGCACTGCTGGCGGCCGATCAACCGGCCGATCGCTGGTGGCAGGAGCTGCTCCTGACCAACCTATGGATCAGGATCTTCTGCCTTCGGCTGAATGCCATTCCATGCTGTCGGTCGCAAGCTCTGAGCAGTTGTTGAGTTGACGGCAACCTTGGTCACATTCCTCCATTTTCTGTTCACCCTGTGTCCATTATCCACTGGAATATCCATGGTATTCGAGCCAATCGGGATGAATTGTCGATCCTCTTACGATCCTACTCGCTGGTCATCTTCTGTCTTCAGGAAACAAAACTGCGTCCCCATGACCGCTTTGTTCTCCCTCATTTTCAGTCCATCTGATATGATCTCCCCTCTGTTGAAGGCACATGGAGGACTCATGATTCTCCTCCATGAAACTCTCCATTATCACCCAATCCATTTAAACACTTCCTTCCAAACTGTCGCTGTCCGTCTTTCCCTTTCCGAATACACGTTCTCTCTTTGTACTGTATACATTCCATCGTCCACACCAATGGCACGAGCTGATCTACTTCATCTTCTTGGTCAGCTTCCACCCCCCTATTTTCTGGTTGTGGACTTCGATGCCCACCACCCGCTTTGGGGATCTCCACATCCTTGTCCACGTGTCTCACTATTGCTAGACGTCTTCCACCAAGCGGATCTAGTTTGCCTCAACACTGGGGTCCCTACATTTTTGTCTGCCTCCACGACAAATTTATCTCATTTGGACCTTGCGGCCGGTACTGTTCCGCTAGCTCGTCGCTTCGAATGGTTCACCCTTGATGATACACACTCGAGTGACCACTTTCCATGTGTCCTTAGACTGCAGCCTCAACTGCCATACATGCGCCCGCGCCATTGGAAGTTTTCCCAAGGTGATTGGACACTTTTTTCGTCTCTAGCGACATTCGATGACCGTCACTTTCCCAGCGTCGACGATGAGGTCACACATATTACCGACGTTATTCTTACAGCTGCGGAACATTCAATACCATGCACCTCCGAATTGCCCCGGCGCCCCCCAGTTCCTTGGTGGAACGAGGCATGCCGTGATGCAATACGTGAGCGGCGACGTGCTCTCCGCGTTTTCCGCCACCATCCTACTTTGGCCAACTGTATCCGCTATAGGCAGTTCCGAGCGCGATGCCATCGCATCATCCACGATAGCAAGAAGGAAAGCTGGAAATTCTTTACTAGCTCATTTAACACCTTCGCTCCCTCCACGGAAGTTTGGAGTCGGCTTCGATGGTTCTCAGGCGCGCCTAGTTTCTCCCCGGTCTCTGGGCTCACTGTCGCGCATGACACATTAGTGGACCCCGTCGCAATTTCTAACTCGTTGGGTCAGCACTTTGCTGAGATTTCGAGCTCTTAAAATTACCCGCCAACGTTTCTCCCGAAGAAACGTGCAGCAGAAGTGCGACCTCTTGCTTTCTCCTCTCAAAATCGCGAAAGCTACAATACTGTTTTCTCCATGTGGGAACTCCAACATGCACTCTCTTCTTCTCGCTCCTCCGCCCCAGGACCGGATGGTATCCACGTCCAAATGTTGCTGCATTTATCAACCCATAGTCTGCGTTACCTCCTTCGCCTTTATAATCGAATTTGGACCGACAGTACTTTTCCCAGACGATGGCGGGAAGCTATCGTCGTTCCTGTTCCGAAACCTGGAAAGGACAAACATCTCCCCTCTAGCTATGGCCACATTTCTCTCACGAGTAGTGTCTGTAAGGTTTTGGAGCGTATGGTGAATTACCGTTTAGCGTGGTGGCTGGAATCCCGCAGTCTTTTAACACCTGCCCAATGCGGATTCCGAAAGCATCGTTCTGCAGTTGACCATCTTGTTGCTCTCTCCACTTATATCTTGAACAATTTTCTCCGGAAACGCCAAACAGTAGCAATAATTTTTGATCTGGAGAGAGCATACGATACCTGTTGGAGGACAGGCATCCTCCGCACACTGTTCTCTTGGGGCTTTTGAGGTCGGCTGCCCCTTTTTCTTCGCGAATTTATGGCAGAGCGCACATTTAGGGTGCGGGTGAACACTACTCTCTCCTGTACTTTCTCCCAAGAAAACGGGGTACCCCAGGGCACCGTGCTGAGTGTTGTACTGTTTGCCATTGCCATCAATCCAATTATGGATTGCCTCCTTCCTGATGTCTCGGGCTCCCTCTTTGTGGACGATTTTGCGATCTACTACAGCTCTCAACCGACCAGCCTTCTTGAACGACGTCTTCAAGGATGTATCGATCGCCTCCACTCTTGGAGCATCGTTACCGCCTTCCGTTTTTCTCCCAGTAAGACCGTTTGTGTTTATTTTTGGCGACGTAAGGAGTTTCTTCCGCCCTCCTTACATCTAGGTCCTGTCAACCTTCCATTTTCAGACGTCGCTAAATTCTTGGGTCTTATGTTTGACAGAAAACTGTGCTGGTCCTCCCACGTTCCCTATCTTTCGGCTTGCTGTCTGCGATCCCTTAACATCCTCCATGTCCTGAATGAATGGTACCTCCTGGGGAGCGGACCGAGTGGTCCTTCTCCACCTCTATCGCGCCTTAGTGTGCTCGAAATTGGACTATGGAAGCATAGTCTACTCCTCTGCTCGGCCGTCTATTCTTCGGCGTCTCGACTCTATCCAGCACCGTGGATTACGTTTAGTGTCTGGAGTTTTTTTACACCAGCCCTGTGGAAAGCCTTTATGCTGAGACTGCTGAACCTCTGCTGTCCAATCGGCGAGCAGTCCTTATGAGTCGTTATGCTAGCCATCTGTCTTCCATGCCTGCTAATCCAGCCCATGACCTTTTTTTCGATGCCTCCTTTGATGTAGGGTATGCAGGCCGCCCCTCCTCCCTACTACCACCGGGAGTCCACTTCCGTCAACTGCTCCATTCTCTTTCCTTCCGCTTTCCTAAAACCTTCTTGACAACTTGGGGTACAGCACTGCCTTGGCTCCGTCCCCGGATCTGCCTGCTCCGTGATCTTTGTCGATTTCACAAGGATGGTACCCCTTCACTTGTTTATCGTCGGGCATTTGCTGCTCTATGTGCACAAATGACGGACGCCACATTTATTTACACCAACGGCTCGAAAACATCGTTAGGTGTAGGGAGTGCCTATATTGTTGGTGACACCCCAAATCACTTTTGGCTTCCCGACCAGTGTTCGGTTTATACTGTGGAGCTTTACGCTGTTCTCCAGGCTGTCCACTACATCTGCCGCAATCAACGGATACAGTATGTTATCTGCTCAGATTCTCTCAGCTCTCTCCTCAGTCTCCAAGCTCTTTATCCTGTGCACCCTCTGGTCTACCGGATTCAGGACTGTCTGCGCTTGCTCCACCTGGGGGGCGTCTCGGTGGCATTCCTCTGGCTCCCGGGACATGTTGGTATCTGTGGAAATGAGGCGGCCGATATTGCAGCCAAGGCTGCAGTCTCTCTTCTTCAGCCAGCTATTCGATCGATTCCCTTTGCCGATCTACGGAGCGTTTTACCTCGTCGTGTTGCTCATTTATGGCATGCGCATTGGTCGACACTTCCCCATAATAAATTGCGGGATGTGAAAGCTCTTCCTTGTGCTTGGACCTCTTCCTTCCGAACGCATCATCGGGAAGAGGTAATTTTAACTAGAATCCGGATAGTGCACTGTCTTTTTAGCCATCAACATCTTTTTAGGGGCGATCCTCCCCCACTCTGTCCCCACTGCTCTCAGCTGTGGACGGTAAGACACCTTTTAATTGAGTGCCCCTATTTTAATCCGTTATGCTCCCGTCTACAGCTATCGCCTGATATATTGTCGATTTTAGCAGATGACACGCGCTCTGCCGACCGCGTTCTCAAGTTTATTAGTGCCAGTGACATGACGTCAGTCATTTGAAGCTTTTTTTGGGGACAACCAACCCCTTTCTCTAGTGGATTTTTAAGCCTTCCTTCTGCTTTTAGTTTCTCCAATTTTATGACTTTCGTTCCCATTGCTGCTGGTTTTCAATTTCAGTTTTTTACTGTTTCCTAAGTCACGGACCGGGCGCTAATGACCATAGCAGTTTTGCGCCCTAAAACCAAAACAAAAAAAGAAAAGAAAGAACTACCATCTTGCATCATTTACACCCACAGATTGTAGTACCTTATAACAAATTTTGGGCTCAAGCATAATATATTATCTCAAACAGAATGGCCACCTCTATGCTAACAGGTATGGATTCCATAAAAATTTATCACACAAAGCCCAACCTTCAATTACCTTACATGACAACCAGATTGATATAGTATTTCTTGATTTCTGAAAAGAATTGGAGTTCGGTAACACACCAATGATGCTTAACAAAACTATGATCATATGTGTGGTACCAGGTAACATGAGATGGACTGCTTACATATGCTCAGTTGTAAAGAAAGCAAGTGGAAGGCTTTGTTTCATTGGTAGAGAACTGGGAAAATACTGACTTTCTACAAAGGAGATGGCTTACAGAACACTTATGTGACTCAATCTATAGTGTTGATGATGGGTTGTGGTTCATACCGAATAGGATTAACAGTAGATACTGAATGTACACATAGAAGAGGAGGATGAATATTATTCCAGTTTGTTTAACTAACAGGTGAGTGTCATAAAAACGATGAAAAATCTGACCTGGAAGATACCAGAGTATACTTGTCACCTATCCCACAAAAGCCAAGTTACATTTCAGGAGTCAGTAATAAGGGAGGAATCTAGAAATTTACTACAGCCACTTCTGTATTGATACAGTAGGGACCATACAGAAAAGATTATGCTCATCAGAGAACACACAGAGGCATTTAAACAGTAATTCTTCTCATGTGCTATACACTAACAGAACAGGACAAAATGCTAATACACGGGACAAGGAGACGTACAGGATCTGGACAAAAATATGGAAACCTAGTGACAAACTCATGTCTAAACATAAATGCAGACACTAACAAAGCATTTAGGTTCCACCATTGTATTTCTCTGTGAAAGGCACCTTTGTGTTGTCCTCAACACCATGTGAGAATGAGTCCTTGTCAGAACAGTGTTTTAAGTAGTTGTGAGTGCATTGTGATGGACCTTGGTGAATTCAAATGAGGGCATATTGTTTGTGCTCATATGATGGATGCTTCCATAATCAAGGTAGTCAAAGTTTTTGGTGTTTCAAGAGCCAGCATATCAAAGATTTATACTGCATACATTGAAAATGGAAAATCAACAGCTCAGGCACAATATGGACAAAAGTGTGTTGAGGGACCATGACAGATTATCACTGAAACCAAGTGTGATAAAAAATAAAGAGGACAACAACTGCCAAAGTCAATGCAGAACTGAATGTCTCACTGGTGAATCCTGTGAGCACCAAAACAACATGAAGTGATTTCCATAAGCTGGGAGTTCCAGGATGAGCTGGAATTCCATAACACCTTATCAGTGATGAAAACTCCCGTAATAGGAAAACTTTCAGCTGAAGACATAAAATCTGGTTTACAGTGCAGTGGAAGTAAGACACCTAGTAGGATGAGTCTTGTTGCATACTGTTTCCAATTTCTAGTCGAGTTTACACCCCAGGAGTGAAATGTGGTGGGGGTTTGGTGATCTTTTGGCCAGCCATACTGTGGTATTCCATGGGCCCCATGGATACTTTGGAAAGTTGTATGTATGAAATGAGCTTTTTGGGTGATCAGATCCATCCAACAGCACAATATTTATTCCCCAATGGTATGTTCCAAGATGACATGGCCCTTGTTAAAACTGCTTGCATCATCCAGGAGTAGTTTCGTGAGTGCAAGGAGGAATTGTCACATCTTCTGTGGCCACCATAGTTGCTATATCTAAATATTACTGAGCCTTTGTAGTCTGCTTTGGTGAGAATCATGTGCAATTGCTCTCCACCTTCATCATGGTTACCTGTATTTGCCACTGCAGGAAGAATGGTACGAGATTCCATTGAAAACCATACAGGACCTTGTTTGTTCATTCTGAGATGACTGGAAGCTGCTTTGGATGCAAATGGTTTTTATAAACTGTATTAGGCATGGTACTGTGTATTGTTTTTGGTGTTTCCATGTCTTGGTATATCCCCTGTACCTTCTTCTATGCACTCTGCTGTGGCTTGTAGACTGTGGATGAGATTTGAACTGTTATTTTAGGAACTGCTAATTCATTGAAGGGAAATTGTAAGTCTACATTTGGGATTCCCCAAGGCACTACTATATATTTTTATTGTCATTCATCTTTCTGCATTAATTCAGATGATGACTCAGTAATGTCCTTTCAGTTCATTTTATGAAAGAGAGCTGTATCCACCAGGATTGTGCTTTTAAGTGTATTGCCATCTTTAACTCCTATAAAAAGTATTGCATCTGAACCAAGGAGCCCCATTCAGTGCTTTTTTACTTGCTGATAGGTTTTCAAATTTATATCTTTGCTCTTTTCATCATAAAAACATTCTTGGTTGTGGTTACACAGTGAATATACCTGTCATCATTGTATTTGTTGGTCTTATATGCAGTCCAATGTAAGGAAATCAGTCTTGCATTGCAAAATTACAATTTTGTCACACACAACAGTGATCATTGAGATACGAAATCTAGAGCAATGAGTTTTCTACATCTGTGAATACTTATCTTTCAGAAACTGACACAACAAATACACATATGAATGTTATAGATTTTATTAAAACATTTCTTTGGTCAACATTGCTATATACAAAAGAGTGATTACTAGTTTCAACAACTAAAAATGGTCCCCTTCAGATATAGAAATTGCTATAAAAGATAAAAAGTCAGAAATGTTTTGAAATACAATATAGTTAAGAACAACAGTCACACAAAAGCTGTTAGGAGTACCAGTACATATTAGAAAACGAATACATGATGATAAATCAAGAGAATAAGTAAGACACTTTGTCGTTACAGTATTAACATCCTTAAGGAAATGACAGTTGTAGAACAGAAAAAATAAAATCACATTAATATAATCCAAGCCCAATAGCACAAAGCTATTTGCAACAAAATTCCAATGAAAACATACCTTATTGTTGTATTTACAATATACAAATGTAAAACATATTGTAAAAACATCATTGCAGTGTTTTGAACATAACATTGACTCACAATGCCTGGTCACATTGTCAGTCAAAGGGAAAAAATCTAATACAGCAGAACTTAAAATACGCTGTTCCCTATGAATAATAGCCACAGTGTGTAATAGCTCATGTCTAAAGGCAACATACTAGGCACACATACATCAGTTATTGCATAATATTCTGGGGTGAAAATGCACAAATTGTAGAAAATGTGTTCAGACTGCGAAAACAATCCATCAGAATAATGAGCAAGAGCCACAAAAAAGCCCACTGCATTGAGTTATTCAAAAAATTGTGTATTGTTGTCAGTTCCAAATGATATATATTCCAAAGTACAGTTTCTATTTAAAAAATGGAAAAAAGAACAGCATGCAGCAAACAATTCCATACATGAAACTTCCTGGCAGATTAAAACTGTGTGCTGAACCAAGACTCGAACTCGGGACCTTTGCCTTTCAGGCAAGTGCTCTACCATCTGAGCCACCCAAGCACAACCCACGCCCTTTCCTCACAGCTATACTTTTGCCGGTACCTAGTCTCCTACCTTCCAAACTTTACAGAAGCTCTCCTGCGAACCTAGTAGAACTAGCACTCCTGAAAGAAAGGATATTGCAGAGACATGTCTTAGCCACAGCCTGGGGGATGTTTCCAGAATCAGATTTTCACTCTGCGGTAGAGTGTACGCTGATATGAAACTTCCTGGCACATTAAAACTGTGTGCCAGACCGAGACTCGAACTCGGGACCTTTGCCTTTCGTGGGCAAGTGCTCTACCATCTGAAAGGCAAAGGTCCCGAGTTAGAGTCTCGGTCTGGCACACTGTTTTAATCTGCCAGGAAGTTTAATATCAGCACACACTCTGCTGCAGAGTGAAAATCTCATTCAGAATTCCATACATGATCATTAAACCAGATATAAACTGCAAAACAGATAGAAGACATAAAGGGAGTCCATAAATTTAAAACATTACTTAAAGAATATTCACTAAAATATTTTTTACCAGAGTTCATGCAACATAAAATTATTACAAATAAATAAGTAACTTGATCAATTACAAAGCAGACCAAGAGGGTGGAGTATGCTTGTAAACAACACAGTAGCTTGTAGTCTGTAATTTACTCCATGCAATACAAAACCAAGGTGAATTACTCGAAGAGTCTTCCAGTTCATTTCTCTTTTTTTGAAGCAGGCTCCTGCCTAACATAATGAAGTGACAAATTGCTTACATGTATATTTGTATTATGAACTTCTTATGTATAGCCTGTTTTTTTTCCATTACCTTATGTACCTCATAAATTATGAATATATATGTGTGTGTGTAATGATGACATCCATGCAGATAATTTTGTCTATGAATGGATGAACAAATAAATAAATAAATAAATAAAAGGTAGTAAACCAACTGATTGGCACTGCAAATGTGGGCTAACAATTAAGTGAAAATGCCACTAGGTGGCAGTACAGTGTAATGAAATGGGATGTAATGTGATACAATAATTAAAAGGAAAAAAATAACAAAGTAGTGATTTTAAAATAAATGATATAACCAATAGATGTAGCTATAAAATTAGTAAAATCTGTGTAATGAAACTGAAGCTAGAGATGGCCTAATGTTATGAAAAGCTAATTGTCACAGAGAGAGAATTAACACAAATAACATTTTAACCTTTACATTTTTAACTATAAAAACACCAACTACTGTTTAACCAGATGCTAAATGAAGTTACATGGGACCTCACTGAACAATATGAAAGCCAGGAAAAAGACAACCTCTAGGTATGACAGCGACCTTATAAAAGGCAATGCTGCTCAACTAATGTTGTTGTAAGTAATATAAACTATAATACAATACATATAAAATTCATCTGCAGCTTGTTGTAAGAAGTTAAATAATTTGAACAATTGGCTGGTAGTGGAAGTCTTACATGGCTTTATGTATATGTGAAACATGAACTAATGCTCAAGAAATGTACTAGCTGCTCTTATCATTACTACTAATTACATGTAAAATGTGCCCATATTATGATACATAGAACAGAACAACAATCAAAGCAGAAAAACAACTAGTGTGAACAACTTCCAAGTGTGGTCATCTTAGATAGCCAATGACTAATTACAAAGCCATACATAAATATCAACATTATATTTATAAAATGTAGCACATAATGATGTGCTCAAAAATAAACTCTCACCAAACACCATGCAAGTCAAAAGACAGCAGCATTCACTAGGAGTAAATAGTGGTGGCTTCATTAACACAAGAATGAAGATCTTGAACTAATGTCATTGTGCAAGGTAATGTAGTGTAATATATACAGTATTTATAGAACTTTTAGTGAGGATATAAAAGATTATAACTAGAAATAATTGTTAATATAGATCCAAGGTTATTGGAATGTATGATGGGTAGACCTATATCCACGTCTGAATAAATGCTAAACTTTAATGTGAAGTCAGTGCTGTTACTTATGGTGAACTCGGGCAAAATTCTATTCTGTTTTGTTCTACATCTGGCCAATGGCCTTGCTGCAGTGGTAACATCGGTTCCTGTCAGATCACCAAAGTTAAGTGCTGTTGGGCTGTGTTAGCACTTGGATGGGTGACCACCCGGTCTGCCAAGCGCTGTTGGCAATTGTGGTGCACTCAGTCCTTGTGAGGCAAACTGAGGAGCTACCTGATTGAGAAGTAGTGGCTCCTGTCTTGGAAACTGACATACGGCCGGGAGAGTGGTATCCAGACCAAGTACCCCTTCATATCCACATCCAGTGACGCCTATGGGCTGAGGATGACATGGTGGCCGGTCAGTACTGTTGAGCCTTCATGGCCTGTTAAGGAGTAGTAGTAGAAGTAGTAGTAGTAGTAGTAGTAGTAGTAATGGTAGTAGTTCTATGTCTGACCTGCCCTCAAGGATATTAACACCATAATGACCAACAGCTTTTACATAATTATTCTTGTTAATGCTACTGTATTATGAAATATTTGTGACCTTCTATAGCAATTTCCAGATCTGAAGATTACCACTTTTGTTGAAACTATTAATCACTGTTTTCTACATTGCAATCTTGGCCAAATCAAGGTTTTAATAAAATCTTCAACATTGAAGTTTACAGGCTGTTGTCTCCATGCTGACAGTAAGGCGATTCAAATACTTGTGTGTTTTGATGAGGTGTATGTAAATCACCACCTTGTTTTTATTGCACTGTTGACCAATGGCGCTAATTAGGGTGACTCTTGTCGCAGCTTATTTGTTTTCCTGAAGGCAATGAAGCAGATATGGTGTGAAAATTTTTGTCAGCTACTTCAGTGCCCTCCAACTGATTAAAAAGATATTCATAGCTGAGAAAATGATCCATATGATTCAGTACTCCTGTACGCTGCTAGCAAAAAGAGGAGAGAGGAAAACATTTGACTGTGCACCTGGAAGCATTGTGTTGTTGTTTTTAGTGTGTTACAAGAGTTGCTCAATTTCTCAGAATTTTATTAGTATGTGCACTAGAGATCATGATGTCAAACACTCAAGAAGCCAGGCACATCATCATCATCATCATCATCATCATGATCAACAACAACAACTACGAAAACTACTTCATGGAGTGGAAAGTCTGACTTAGCTACCACCTGAGTCTTGTGATGTAAGCTGAAATTTTTCACTTGTAAGAAGTGAAAATTTTTGCTCACTCTCGCACATGTATCTACCATTCACATATTCCAAAAAAATGATGGAAAGTAATTTATTTTGTTAACTGACTGGGATTGATTGAATTGGTTCATGACACTCAAGGAGGAAAAAATAATTGTAAAAGACATAAGAAAATTTGAATATTTCTGTTGAAATGAATTTTTAATTGTGTCGGCATTTGTAAACTTGCAAGGTACCCAACTAATAGATGAATATTTGTTTTTCAGTCATTATATTGAAGAGGTTATATCAAACTCAGCTTATGACTTCAGTAGCTACTTTCAAGATGATCATATTGTGAGTATACATTGTATATACTATTCTGAAGCTTATCAGAATGAAATTCTGTGTAAAGTAGTCAAGTTTCAAAATCAAACAAGCTATGGGGCATATATGATAAGTTTAAATCATCAGTAATACTAACTGATTTCTGTTCACTCTTACCATGTCAGTTGATCTAGTTTTTGAGAGTAGACTGCTCCTTAACAGAATTTCATCTACCTTATGGATTTAGCTTGTAATATTCCTTGATAGTGTTTTAAAATGACCTTTCATACTGGAGATGCCTACAATATGCCTTACCATGCTATTTGAATAAGTATAACTTCGCCTTTCTGATCTCACTATCGTTTAATATCTTTACCATAAAAGTGTTACCTAAACATTACAATAAACAATTGAAATTGTTTTTAGTCAAGACCAAATTATGTCACTTACTTCTGCTGAACGAACAAAAATCAATGTAATACAGATACATTTATGACGAAATGAGAGACTGTTATAGTTAAATCCACCACACACAATATATTGACATCAATTTGAAGTATGGTATAATGAATAGTAATTGTCCAATTTGGACACATGCTAATGTTTATCAGTTGGACTATTAGCTTTACATAAATAATGCAAATACACAATATGAATTTAATGAATTTTCTATACCAGTAAATCTGGTTATACAGAAACAGCAGTGTCTGATGTCATTGAAGTGCTTGCAACTGAAAACATTGATCAACCATCTCCTCATAGTAAAGTGTGTTAATTAAAACTGCTAAATCCTTGGCAGTGCAGTTTCCAACAGTATTCTGGGAGTATAATTGTAACAGAATTACAACACTGAATTAGAGCAGCTACATACACACATGTACAGTAGCATTATATAGAACACAGATATAACAGGTCCTATTTGAAGACAGTTAAAGCATACATTCCAGTGTTGTAGATAAAAACTTAGCTATTTTTATGATTCTGTTTGAAATTGAAATAAAGTTAAAATTTTGAAAAAAAGTACTTGTAATACCAGTTACAATTCTGAAAACTTCATTTGGAGGATGTTATAAATAGTAAGCAATAATTAATTTTCATCACTGACTGTTCATTTCAATATGTACCTCTGATCCTTCAACATTGTTACGGTACTATAGTACACTTATAGGACATGGAGAAGGTGCCTATTCCAGGTGATATAGAACATTCTTAGGCTACACACACAGTTAGAATTTCACTTCTGATTTATTCAGTTGAGAAAGAATTAAGGTTCTGTGTGTCTCTACAGTCCTACAGAGTACTATGCCCGGAGAAGTTTTCTCAGCTATACGAAGTCTGTTCAAAACATTCTGGAACATTCATAGTTTTGCACCAATGCTGTGTAGGAGTGAAATGCAGTTGGCATCCCTGCACGCACCTATGTTTAATGTGTAACTACCAGAAGTTCCATTGTTCACAAAGCAGGATCATGTGATGATAGTCGGTGGAATGGGAAACAGTATTGATAGGGATCAGGGCTATAGTATTGAGTGTGACCTGGTGAAAATAGCCTTAGCAACGACCCATACCAGGGTGGGGCTGGTGCCTGCTTTTGTGTGGCATGATCAGCCCCAGTTGAACTGCTCTGTCAGGAAGGTAAATATGGAGTTGGCTCAGTTGCGTAGGGCAGCCACTCTGTCAGACATTGGATTGGTTCCTGTCAAGGCTATTGATAGGGGGGATTTCACAAGGCATGGCCTACACCTCAACATGAAAGGGAAGGGTAAACTGGCAGGGTTGTTAGGGAAATCCATAAGGGGGGACACTAGTACTCATGGATGTACCTCTTTTTTAGACTAATATCAGTATCCAATGAGAAGTTCAGACAGGCAGGTGCTAAAGAGGTCCAAAACTCACAAAATTCTCACAACAGGAAAGTAAATAATAATGTTACCATATTTAACCAAAATATTGGTGGATTAAAGAAAAAAGTAGATTCTCACAAAAGTAAAGTAAAAAATAATGTTACCATTTTTCACCAAAATATTCTGGGATTGAAGAATAAAGTAGATGAGCTCCTGGTTTGTTTAGACGACATTGAATCTGATAACATAATAGATATACAGGGTGATTCAAAAAGAATACCACAACTTTAGGAATTTAAAACTCTGCAACGACAAAAGGCAGAGCTAAGCACTATCTGTCGGCGAATTAAGGGAGCTATAAAGTTTCATTTAGTGGTACATTTGTTGGCTTGAGGTGCTGTTGACTAGGTGTCAGCATCAGTTGATGCTAAGATGGCGACCGCTCAACAGAAAGCTTTTTGTGTTATTGAGTACGGCAGAAGTGAATCGACGACAGTTGTTCAGCGTGCATTTCTGTATATGGGGCACTGAGAATCCGCGGGAAACAACTCAGTATGAACATGACTAACCTAAGGTGAACGTTTTCTGTGCCATTTCAGCCAATAAAGTTTTTGGTCCCTTTTTCTTCGAAAGTGCTACTGTAACTGGACTACAGTATCTGGAGATGTTAGAGAATTGGCTGTTCCCTCAGCTCGAACAAGAAGCACAACAATTCATATTTCAGCAGGATGGAGCGCCACCACATTGGCACTTATCTGTCCATAACTAACTGAATGTCAACTACCCGAGGCGATGGATCGGCCGCCAGGCAGCCCATGACAGAGCACTTCATCACTGGCCTCCAAGAAGCCCTGATCTTACCCCCTGCGATTTTTTCTTATGGGGGTATGTTAAGGAAATGGTGTTTCGGCCACCTCTCTCAGCCACCATTGATGATTTGAAACGAGAAATAACAGCAGCTATCCAAACTGTTACGCCTGATATGCTACTGAGAGTGTGGAACGAGTTGGAGTATCAGGTTGATATTGCTCGTGTGTCTGGAGGGGGCCATATTGAACATCTCTGAACTTGTTTTTGAGTGAAAAAAAACCTTTTTAAATACTCTTTGTAATGATGTATAACAGAAGGTTATATTATGTTTCTTTCATTAAATACACATTTTTAAAGTTGTGGTATTCTTTTTGAATCACCCTGTACTATGCCTGTCTGAGCATCACATTGTGTCTAATATGGAAATGGTAAATATCAGTGGTTATAAACTAGCTGCACATATGGGTAGAGAGAATAAGGTGAGAGGAAGAGTTGCCATATATGTCAAAAGTTATCACTGTGTAGAAAGCTTAGATAGAAAAAGTTTTGTCTAGAGCAATATATAGAAGCATGTGACTGTCAACTTAAATTGAAGGACGGCTCTGTTATAATTGTAACAGTATATAGGTCCCCTTCAGGAAACTTTCATTTACTTCTGGAAAACTTTTATGCCTTGTTGTGCTATCTGTCAGAAAGGGGAAAGCAAATTATTATTTGTGGGGACTTCAATGTTGATTCACTGAAAGAGTGTAATAGGAAGAATGACCTGGAAGTCTTGCTCGGTTCTTTCAATTTGACATCTGTCATTAATTTTCCTACCTGGGTAGTAAAGGACAGCAGCATATTGATAGATAACACTTTTATAGACCAAGATAGGTTTAAAAACATAAATTCTTGTCCTATTGAGAATGGGCTTTCTGATCATGATGCTCAGCGAGTTACAGTATATGACATAGCTCCATTCAGTAATTCAAAACTACCCTCCAAAGTTGTGTGTTCAATTAATGACTGTACAATAAGAAATTTCAGAGAAAATCTTCAGCAGTTAGCATCGGGTTCCTTGTACACCTCAACCCAGTCTAATTTAAAATATCTTATTTCATGATACACTTGTAAGAGAATTTGAAAACTCTTTCCCCAAGAAAGTAGTTAAATCTAATTATAAGAAACCATGCAAAAACCCTTGGGTTACTAAAGGAATAAAAATATCTTGTAACCACAAAAGGGTACTGTATCTAACAACAAGAAAGAGTAATGACCTAGAAACAGCCAAATATTATAAAAACTACTGTGCTACATTAAGAAAGGTTATTAAAAAGTCCAGAAGCATGAGCATCATGTCTGAGATTAATACCTCTGATAACAAAATCAAAACAATTTGGAATATTATTACAAGGGAGACAGGGCAACCAAGAGTATAGGATGACAGCATCACCATCAAAGCGAATGGAAACTTGATAAACAACAAGCTAGAAATTGAAAACATTTTGAATAATCATTTTTTAAATGTTGTAGAGAAAATAAGATCTAAATGTTCATTACAAGGAGCAAGGCAGTTAATGGAAGAGGCCTTACCCACACCATTTGATACAATTGAAATTCCACCCACCTCTCCTTCTGAAATTAGGAAGATAATAAACTCTCTCAAGAATAAAAGCTCACATAGAATTGATGGCATTTCCAGCAGGATAATAAAAGCTTATTCCCAAGAAATAAGTGGGATTCTTAGCCACATATGTAATAGCTCTCTGAAGCAGGGTATTTTCCCAGATATACTGAAGTATGCCATTGTTAAACCACTGCATAAAAAAGGGGATACGTCTGATGTCAAAAACTACTGTCCAATCTCTCTTCTGACTGCCTTATCCAAAATTCTTGAAAAAGTAATGTATTGTAGAGTAGCTTCACACCTTTGAAAAAATAAAGTCTTAACAAAATGTCAGTTTGGTTTCAAGAAGGGTTTTTCAATGGAAAATGCTATATATACTTTCACTAATGAAATATTAAATGCTCTGAGTAACCAGAAGTGACCCGTTGGGATTTTTTGTGATCTATCAAAGGCTTTTGATTGTGTAAATCATGGAATGCTTCTAGATAAGCTCAAGTACTGTGGTATGAATGGGACAGTGCTCAAATGGTTTAAATCGTACCTAACTGGAAGAGTGCAGAAAGTTGAAATAAGCAGTTCACATAATATGCAAAAAATTGGTGATTTCTCAAATTAGGGAACTATCAAGAATGGGGTGCTGCAAGGTTCAGTCTTGGGTCCCCTGCTGTTCTTAATAATTAATAATTAATGACTTGCCATTCTACACTCCTGGAAATGGAAAAAAGAACACATTGACACCGGTGTGTCAGACCCACCATACTTGCTCCGGACACTGCGAGAGGGCTGTACAAGCAATGATCACACGCACGGCACAGCGGACACACCAGGAGCCGCGGTGTTGGCCGTCGAATGGCGCTAGCTGCGCAGCATTTGTGCACCGCCGCCGACAATGTCAGCCAGTTTGCCGTGGCATACGGAGCTCCATCGCAGTCTTTAACACTGGTAGCATGCCGCGACAGCGTGGACGTGAACCGTATGTGCAGTTGACGGACTTTGAGCTAGGGCGTATAGTGTGCATGCGGGAGGCCGGGTGGACGTACCGCCGAATTGCTCAACACGTGGGGCATGAGGTCTCCACAGTACATCGATGTTGTCGCCAGTGGTCGGCGAAAGGTGCACGTGCCCGTCGACCTGGGACCGGACTGCACGACGCACGGATGCACGCCAAGACCGTAGGATCCTACGCAGTGCCATAGGGGACCGCACCGCCACTTCCCAGCAAATTAGGGACACTGTTGCTCCTGGGGTATCGGCGAGGACCATTCGCAACCGTCTCCATGAAGCTGGGCTACGGTCCCGTACACCGTTAGGCCGTCTTCCGCTCACGCCCCAACATCGTGCAGCCCGCCCCCAGTGGTGTCGCGACAGGCGTGAATGGAGGGACGAATGGAGACGTGTCGTCTTCATTGATGAGAGTCACTTCTGCCTTGGTGCCAATGATGGTCGTATGCGTGTTTGGCGCCGTGCAGGTGAGCGCCACAATCAGGACTGCATACGACCGAGGCACACAGGGCCAACACCCGGCATCATGGTGTGGGGAGCGATCTCCTACACTGGCCGTACACCACTGGTGATCGTCGAGGGGACACTGAATAGTGCACGGTACATCCAAACCGTCATCGAACCCATCGTTCTACCATTCCTAGACCGGCAAGGGAACTTGCTGTTCCAACAGGACAATGCACGTCCGCATGTATCCCGTGCCACCCAACGTGCTCTAGAAGGTGTAAGTCAACTACCCTGGCCAGCAAGATCTCTGGATCTGTCCCCCATTGAGCATGTTTGGGACTGGATGAAGCGTCGTCTCACGTGGTCTGCACGTCCAGCACGAATGCTGGTCCAACTGAGGCGCCAGGTGGAAATGGCATGGCAAGCCGTTCCACAGGACTACATCCAGCATCTCTACGATCGTCTCCATGGGAGAATAGCAGCCTGCATTGCTGCGAAAGGTGGATATACACTGTACTAGTGCCGACATTGTGCATGCTCTGTTGCCTGTGTCTATGTGCCTCTGGTTCTGTCAGTGTGATCATGTGATGTATCTGACCCCAGGAATGTGTCAATAAAGTTTCCCCTTCCTGGGACAATGAATTCACGGTGTTCTTATTTCAATTTCCAGGAGTGTATATTCACGAAGATGCAAAACTGGTACTTTTTGCTTATGATACAAGTATAACTATCACACCCAACAGACAAGAATTAACTGGTGAAATTGTAAACAATGTTTTTCAGAAAATCATTAAGTGGTTATCTGCAAATGGGCTCTCATTAAACTTTGACAAAACACAGTATATACATTTCCACACAGTAAATGGAATGACACCATTAATAAATGTACACTTCGATCATAAATTAGTAGCTAAGGTAGAATATTCAAAATTTCTAGGTGTGTGCATTGATGAGGGGTTGAACTGGAAAAAACACACTGAGGATCTGGTGAAATATTTGAGTTCAGCTACTTATGCTATTAGGGTCATTGCAAATTTTGGCGATATACATCTCAGTAAATTAGCTTACCACGCCTATTTTCATTCTCAGATTTTGTATGGCATCATATTCTAGGGTAACTCATTATTGAGTAAAAGAGTATTCATTGCTCAAAAGTGTGTAATCAGAATAATTGCTGGAGCTCTTCCAAGCTCATCCTGTAGACACTTATTTAAAGAGCTAGAGATCTTCACTGTAGCCTCACAATATATATATTCACTTACGAAATTTGTTATTATCAATCCAAACGAATTCAAAAGTAATAGCAGTGTACATGGCTACAACACTAGGAGAGAGGATGATCTTCACTACTCAAGGTTAAATCTAACTTTGGCTCAGATGCTGCCACAAAAATCTTTGGTCACTTGCCTAATAGCATCAAAAGTCTGACAGATAGCCATATAGCATTTAAAAAGGAAATTAAAAGAATTTCTTAATGGCAACTCCTTATACTCATTAGATGAATTTTTGGATATAGCAAGTGGGTAATTTCCCCAAGCCCCACAAAAAAAATGAAGTCTCATGTAATATTTTGTGTACTGTAATATCTTGTATAGACCCATTTTATTAACCTGACATGTTCCACATCATTACGAAATGTTGTATTCATGATCTATGGAACAAGTACTAATCTAATCTAATCTGTATGTCTGTCTGTTAGTTATTGTTCAGTGCTGTATTAAGTAGAACATTATGTCGCACAGTCTGCAAATTTCAAGATGGCAGCGTTAGAGGAGCAACATGACTGCATTAAATTTTGCATGAAACTCAAGGAAACCTTTACAGAGACAAACCAAATGATGTAGGAGGCCTATGGTGATGAGTACTTAAATCATACTTAGTGTTACAAATGATTCACATGGTTTAAAAATGGCCAGATATAAGTTAAAGATGACCCTCATTCAGGATACCCTTCAATATTTGCCAACAAAACTCATGTCAGGAACGTCAACACAATTGTGCGTGCCAATCAAAGACTGATTGTTCAAGGGATTGCAGAAGAATTTAACATTTCATCATGTCATGAACTCCTGACACAGCATGTTCGAATGCATTGTGTGGCCACCAAATTCATGCCATGGCTCATGAGTCAAGACGAGAAAGACCTTTGCCTTACAGTCTGTGAAGTATAGGATTGTGGAAATGAGAACAAGATGTTCCTTACGAGAATCATAACTGGTTATGAGACATCAGACTATGGTTATGATGTTGAGACCGAAGTTCAGTATCCACAATGGGTCTGGATAGTTTCTCCAAGACAAGGAAAAGCTTGTCAGATTAGGTCAAATGTCAAAGCCATGCTGATAGTTTTCTTTGACTTTGAAGAATTAGTTTATCATGAATTCATGCTGCAGGGACAAACTGTTAATTGATGACATTATCAGGACGTATTTTGATACCTGTGAGACACTGTGCACTGTGACCTGTTGGTGCATGACTATTGCACTAAAAATGAAATCACTGTGCTGATTCATCATCTGTACTCTCCATACCTATCCCCTGTGGACTTCTGTTTTTTTTTTTCAAAGTCAAAAATCCGATTGAAAGGACAAAGATTTGCAATGACAGGTAAGAGGCATGCCAAACCTGCTTCTGGAAGTTGAAATGGTGTATCAATTGTGGAGGAGAGTATTGCAAAGGAGGCCATGTACAATAAGTGAAAGGTATGCGTAGAAAAATTTTGTGGACAAAGTTCTGAATTTTTTGAACAGACCTCATATGTTTGACATTTTAGTGTGTTAAAAGTCATATTACCCATTTATTAAACACAGTAACTGTAATTTTCGTAGAAACTTTCAACGGAGTTTTTACTTGAAGTGACTGGATTAGTCACAATATATTAATAGATATTTCATCATTAAATCTTTGTACCATACACCATAATATTAATTAATGTTTACCATGGGTTTTAGATCTAATATTTATTCAGTTGCTTCTTTATGTTCACATATTTGGGTGAAAATTTCTTCTGTATACAAAATTGCTTTGTTGCTAGCTAATTTTATGGGAGCTGGAATATTGTAAAATAATGTTACGGGTTCATAGAATAGGCAAAAACAGAAACGAAAACAAACAAACACACTCTCTCTCTCTCTCTCTCTCTCTCTCTCTCTCTATCTCTCTATCTATCTATCTCTCTCTCTCTCTCTCTCACTCTCTCTCTCTCTCTCACTCTCTCTCTCTCTCACTCTCTCTCTCTCTCTCTCTCTCTCTCTCTCTCTCTCTATCTATCTATCTATCTATCTATCTATCTGTCTCTCTCTCTCTCTCTCTCTCTCTCTCTTCCCCTCCCCACCCCCCTTCCCCCCCCCCCCCCCCACCCCTCCTTTTCCCTCTCATAAATTATTCTTCAGAAATCTACTCAGGGACAGTTTCTTAGAAAAAAAGTACTTCCATTCATATAGTAAACTCTGCAGGTTAATAAAAGTAACATCAAGTTTAAAAATCATAGCAGTAGGCATATTACAAAAATGTTACTCTGAAGTGTAGTAATGTCATGCCATAATATTATGCTTATATCTGAAAGTCAGACAACTGATTATCAAACACTGAGTGATGTGGCACATTAGTAAGACACTGGACTAACATTCAATAAGGTAGCTATTCAAGTCCTCTCTGGGATGTCCAAATTTATGATTCCTGTGGTTTCTCAGAATTCCATAAGGCAAATGCAGGGGTAGTTACTTTTGAAAAGGATAGGGTCCATTTCCTTCTCTGTCTTCCCCTTATCCTAGCTCATGTACCATTTCTACTGTCTTCATCATCAACTGAGCATTAAAACATAAGATATTATACATTATCAAACATATAATCAAAGAGTGTAGTTTTCAATGCATTTTTACTTACAGTCTCAGTGATTTATCTGTAAATACCCTCAACAATAAAGTAGACCTGTTGTGCAAATATATGAAGATTACATTTTGTATTTCATAGACATTTTTGTTGTCACTTGATAGTAAACAATAAGTTTCACAAAATGTTGTGTTTAATCAGATGAATATTGTGTTTCTTAACTGACAGTAATGAAATGTTAATCAAATGTTTTTCTTTCCCTTCCTGTGAGTATGAGGATGTTGCAACAAGAATTGATGCAGATGCCAATGATGACTCAGTATGTGACTCTGATGTGAGTACCATATTTAATAAACTGAAACATTGCTTTTGAAGCATACTGTACAACTACGTTTAGAAAAAAAGAGACAGGGCTATTTAAGTAATTAGGATTTTCTGTCACCAGGAGACTGTGCTGTACCCTAAGGTTGGCCAGAATGCAGATGATCGAACATTATTCATTGTTAATAATGATGGAAACTACAAGCAAGGAGTTAGGGTAGAGAAATGCAGGTGAGGAAACAATATAGATCCTAATGAATAGAAAATACATAGACTTTCATGAGAATTTTTGATAATGCTTAATATTCAGTACTTCATTGTATAATATTTCAATCATATACAATGCAGCTATATCCCAGGTGATTGAAAGAATCTGGTCTGAATGTAATTTATCCATTATGTACATCTACATATAAGAACTGATTCATTTAAATTGATAGTAATATAAAAGAAAGTTTTCTCTCTAAGACTAGCGTATGCTCAAATGAACAGCTGAGGAGTCTTTTGGATTGTCAGAAAAATTGTACAGCAGTTGTTGACACTCTGAGAGCAAAAGTACTAGTACATTCAGGCATTATCCAGTTGAAAGATATTGTGTTACTTACCCAAATAGTTTGCTAGAGTTGTTTCAACACAATCTTTCATTAACAAACCCCAAAAAGATGAAGCCAATGTCAGGATATAAACACTGATGTATTCCATCAGAAAAATGGTAGATATTAAGTGCTTAACTTCTTCAGATTTAGGGCACTCTAGAAGAAATTTAAAACAGTGTTCCTTTATGTTGTGACCAGTTCGAATGATGTAACACTTGCTATGTTGGAACAAAAAGTTTTATAAATTACCACATGGTATAATGTAAGTTGTTCTTTCATTGTTACAAGTTACAGCCTTGTCCTGAACTTTAACCTACCATCTTAGGAAGATTATGTTCAGTTTTAAGGACACTGCAGCCACAAAAACAAGAAACACTACTAATATATCCTTGTGTTCTTTCAGTTTGTGTCCAATGATCTCTTCTGCTTTCATGTTATAGAAAGTGTTGTAATTTATCAAGCGCCAGTACAACAGGTCTTGCATATTATATAATAAATTAAGCAAACTCAAAATAAAATTGTAATTATATGGGCAGTGGATAGAAGGGAAACAGGGTAGTCTGTTAATGAAAATGATGATGTCATAATTGGTCAATGATCAAAGGGTCCATGACTACAAAGGTTAAACAGAGTACAGGAACTTGGTAATGTCAGTTGTGAAGAAAAAGCTTTGTGGTATACTTAAGATTCAGTACCACAACAATTCACTCAGCTTGTTGCTGTTCTAACTAATTATCAATCAGGAAAACAATTCACTCTCTTAAAGAAAAAAGTATCATGGAGGTGTTAATATTACAGGCCAAATGTTAAAAGCATATGTTCCTCACATAACTATTGTACTTGCCCATATTATTTATGGTCTAATGTTTAATTTTCACTATATACTTTCCACACAGGCTTAAGTATGTCATTGTTACACTGCTCTTTAAGACTGGTATCTGGGCAGATATTAATAACCATTACCATTTTAAGAAATATCATCCCTCTCAAAAGTTAAGGGGAAAAATAGAATAGCTAAGCATATCTGCAAATATGAGACTCTGTGTTACTCACAATTTGTATTCTAAAAGGAAATCTCCACTGCCATCTGCCATTTCACTGGCCATGTATTATAATGTCTTAATGACAAAATTTCGCCCAGTGGGACTTTTGTGATCTGACAGACATTTAACTACACAAATGAAAACATTATTTTGGACAGACATGAGGTTTATGGCTTTCGAGGTGCAATGAGTAAGTATATTTAACTGATACTAAACATAAAGTGCCATGTTAGACAGATTATGCCATTCTCCCAATGATTCTCCTTCAGAGTGGGAACAAATTACTACTGGTTTTCCTTAACATTCAATTTATAAACGACCTATAACAGAATTCGTTGCTGAAGATGCACGTATCATAATAAAGCATAATAGAGCTGCAATAACAGGTACAATGCTTATGTGCCAAGCAGCATTTATCATTATAAAAAATATAGCATAGAGGAAAGAAAATGTGTAAAAGTTAGTGTTCAGTTTCCTGTGTGACTGTACATATTAATCAGAATCTAAATTGAGAATCATATATTATAGACCTAATCATAATGTATAGTTCAGCAATAGTTCATGTACACACATTAACTGCTTTGTGATGAAAGCATCACTTAACATACTTTCATTAATTTATATTTAGTGGAACAATATCCTGTTGCAGGTCTGCAAAAGCATCCACTGCACAATAACATTCTCTAAGGATAGTAAATGGTATCCATCCTCAGACCTCATGTAGGCAGTTGTTTAAGAACTATATATGCTACTGCCAGCCTCACAATTAGTTTCCTCTCTTATATAGTGTGTTGTGAGGAACCAGTTGCAAATTGAAAATAAGAGTGTCATTTGTAAATTCAGGACCACTATGCAATTAAAACAACGTATGACTTTTGACAGTTCTGTGAGGAGTTAGTGGAGGGTAGTACTGCTGGCAGCATGTGTTGGGCATGCCATACCAATTGTCAGTACATGGCTGTTAGCTGACCATATGTGAATCATTGTTAAGTAATAAGGAAATGATAGTACTGAATGTGGTGCTTACAGCAATGAATATTTCATAGATGTTCAAAATCATGGTGTAATCAGAACAATTCCAAAGGATGACACTCTTAGTGCCCCTTCCTCAAACCCACAATTCATTCTGGAGCTGACAAAAATTATCATCTGTTTGATCTGTTGCATCAGCAACCCTTAACTGATCAATGTTTCCTCAAGTACCACCATAATATGGCTCACAACTTGACACCAGTCCTCTGGTTAACTTTGGTGACAACTAGTTCTGTCAACATTTCCACTTTTTGGAATAAACTTGTTATTGTTTCTTGCTATGTTACAGTTCATCTAGTTACATATAAGTTCAGTTGGACTGAAATGGATGTGGGATGGAGGAAGCCTGGTAACAATATGCTCTTAGCCACAGCCAGTCCATTGACATGACAGTGTGGGACGTTTGGTTTGCACAGCTTTAAAAGATTCATTACCTTCTTATTCTTGCCAGGTTCAAGGTTTTTTTTCAACTACACATTTCTCTTTACCCCAAACAAAATAGTGACTTTCCTTCAAAGCCCAGATGAAGCATTCCTTAAGGCAGTGGAGTTATATGGTGCACATTACCTACTGTGTAGTCATTCTCATGTCCATGAATGAGAAAAAGAGGTACTCTAAAAACATGTTACCACATTCCTTGGGAGTTAAATGTGCTAACAGACAATGAAAACAATTTTAAGAAACAAACCAAAATCATAGTGCTTAACAACTCCACTACACCACATGAATTCCCAAATATATCTATATCATCTGTGTAAGGAAAGGGAACTCACATCCAGGGCCAAGGGGGGTCACAGCCTGCCACTGCCCTCTCCTCATACTTTGGGGGCAAACGAAAAAATATAGTTTAATTAGGCATTTTTCCTTCAAGAAAATGATTTAAAAGTTCTGCAAGTTTTTAAGGTGGTCATAATTGGAACCTTTAAATGGCTATTTGAAAGGCACCACTTGGCTTCCAAAATATTAACAATTCTCCAGACTCCCAGGTCTGCCCCCCCCCCCCTCCCCTCCACTACAAATTATCATACGGGAACCACTGATGTAAAGTTGGGCAGTGTTTATTAGATTTCATTGTAGGTTAAGCTAAAGTAAAAATACAGTTATCTAAATGACCTGGATGTGACCATGTTTCTGTTGAGAAAAAGTATGTCATTTGTAAACCTGCTCATTGATGACCATACAGATGTTTGTTGCATTGGGGGCTAGACCGGTATGGTGTATTTTTAATATTCTGGAAGATGAATGGCAACTTGTAAGAAGATAGAAAATTTTTCAGATCTAACCATGTGGAAGACATTTAATGCTGACTTACCTGAATACACTACAGCTAGGGTGGGGAACTGCAGTCCCATTGTCTGTAGATATGAGTGCCCTTGAACTTACTCACATGTTTCACGTCATAGAAGTTGTTACAAATGTAATTGATGGAATGTGCAAATATTTAAATATCTGTGATTCGTGTGGGGAAAACATTCATTGAAAATATTCAGTTAACAATCCACTGAAAATATTCTCTCTGTAAGAAACATATTAATTCTTGAAAACTTTTGTAGTCAACCACACTGAAGTTGTTTCAACAAAGTGCCATAAAATGACATACAATTGATGTTTTGCCTATGGTTCAGCATTTTAAAGTAACATCAATTGAACAGACTTTACTGGATTCTCTTTAGTTGCAATGTGACTGACATTAAATGCAACATACAAACAAATGGAGCATATGAAAACAGCAATGTTACAAAATTTAACCCTGTGCAACTTTATTTATGATTATTCCAGATTCATTAATATGTTCTCTCCTTCCCGCATTGTCTAAATTATTCAGCTGCAATTTTCTGTTAAGTATGCTATAATCTTTTTATTTGTAACAATGTATTCCACAAAATTTAAGACCGCTGACCTCAGCAGTTTGGTTCCAAAGAGCTTAACACCACCACCACAGAATTTAAATTTTTTCTAAAAGTGTACCATACTTTACCCTATCAAATGATTGTACTGATAGCAAAAGATGAACAACTGGTAATATTTATCGAGTAAATGTATAAATGTCAAACAGGCAGCTCTTCTGAATTAAAACTGTGGTGACTTATTTCATTTCAACTTAAATATTACAGTAATAGGGAGCACAATACTTTCTCAAATATTTTGAGAAAGGTTATTAGTAAGGGAATTGGATGATAGATAATAAAATATTTCCTACCAGCTTTCTTGTAAAGAGGTTTGATGCCATATTTTAATCTGTACCTGAATCTATTTATTAAGGCTCCTGTTCAAAGTTCCATCAGCCTTTTGTGAGATTTAGTTCTTGAGTACTTTTAAATTGTCTTAATTTCACTGAAAGATGTTAGCGCTGCCTCTAAAAGTTGTTTAAATTTTGTGGATAACATGTTCAGTACACACGACACTTCTTCAGCTGAAATAACATATTTGACTCTACATTTGCTGATATATTTAAAAAGTGATGAAAACTTGTTTGGAAAGGCTACTGTAAAATATAGGCACATATTTATTATGAAATGAATTTATTTTTGCTTTAATGTCTATTTCAATGTATGCCTCATCTCATTCCACCTGTTTTTTGTTACTCTCATAGTTCTGTGTTCTGATATCATTAATAAGCTTTACTATTTCACCAGTATATTTCCAAGAGATGTATGGTGCTATATGTGGTGTCACCGCCAGACACCACACTTGCTAGGTGGTAGCCTTTAAATCGGCCGCAGTCCATTAGTATACGTCGGACCCGCGTGTCGCCACTGTCAGTGATAGCAGACTGAGCGCCGCCACACGGCAGGTCTAGAGAGACGTACTGGTACTTGCCACAGTTGTACAGCTGACTTTGCAAGGAATGGTTCACTGACAACTACGCTCTCATTTGCCGAGACGATAGTTAGCATAGCCTTCAGCTACATTTGCTACGACCTAGCAAGGCGCCGTATTCAATTGATATTGAGATTCTATTAATGTATCATCAAGAGCGATGTTCTACAAATGTGGATTAAAGTTAAGTATTCCAGAAGCTATGTACTTTTCTTTATAGCGTTCATTACTTATCCTGTTTCAGACCTCACGCCAGCCTGCGTGAGTTTAAGCGCATGCCTTTCGGCTTCCTCTCATTGTGTCTACGCTGTCTTGCCTAGACACAACACTATACTACTCATCTTTACTAGTTATCTCATGTACCTTCACTCATGATGCATGCAATTTCAGAGATCTGTACAGTTCACAGGCCGACTTACAGGTGCCATCTGGGTCAACCCCCTGGTGTGCTCTGGTGAGCCACCAAACAAACAGTATTATTTAAGCAATCTCAAATGAGTGCTCAGCCTACTATGTAACCTTTGTTACTGTTGTCCAGTCAATGTGTTCAGTGTTACACACAACCTGTAGTTAAACATTTAACAACCTGTTCATTTAATATCTGGATACATATTGCAACAGCAGCAACAAACACAATTTACGGAACATAGCACTTTCAACACATTAAGACATCTTGATAGGAATTAACAACAAACAACACAGACCTTAAATGACAAATTGTTAGGTTCCATGAGGGAGTGGTTGTATGTTTTAAACCAGCTCATAAATGTGGCTTCTAGAAGACAAGAATAGAGGAGGAAGAACATGAGTATCAAATATGTTATTAGTTTTGCAAAACAGTAGAAATTGTTGGAGAAATTTATTCACAGTCCCTTTGAATCATCATGTAGTATAAGCTTAGAGCTGACAACAGTGGCATAGATACCTGTAGTATTGGTGCCGTTCACTGCACAATGTCCTGCTCTGTTATGCATTTCAGTCACATTAATATCTTAGTGTCTTCGTATTTGCTGCAGCTGTTCCTGGTGTAGTTACAATTATAACTGTTACATCATGATCACCACCATCAGTTGCTGCTGCTGCTGCTGCCACAATCTGATAAACTTTGTCTCCATGAAGCTTCAGTAACATGCATGGTTTTGAAATCCTTACTGACATTTACATGTATTAACCTGAGACAAATTAAACAGGTCAGAGCAACAAACTACATAGGTTGTCGAAACAAAGCTTAGTGCTAAGTTGATGGCCAGAAATGTAGTAGAAAATGAATTCTTCAACTGCAAGTTACATGAGCCCAAATCAGTACCAGTGAATACAAGCTCAATCATCTTAAAAACCACCACACACTATCGGAGTCTCCAAATCAAAGTCCAGGCCAACATAGCAAGGTACACTTGTATTTGATGCTCAGCATCCAGAGGCCACAGGATTTACTGCATCAAAAAAGTATATCAAAAGTCTTTATTGTTTAAATAGAATTTAATAGTTCCCTTGGGATCATGATTTTTATTGTGTTGATAATTGCATTTTACTGTGAATAATGTAATTTTTGAAGTTTTATGTAGTGTAAAGTCTTTGGGCACAATGTTTAGACCTGATTACATGAAATATGATCTTCAATAAATGAATTTGGTCACTTGAGCCCCATACACAGCGCTTAGCTAAGGTCATGTTAAAGCTGATCAGAGTATCCTTTCATGGTTACATTAGATTAGATTCTGACCCTTTTGCATTGGGAACTTAAAGGCAGGCAACCAACAAGAAATATCAAACTGAGTGAAAATAAGGTTATGTTTGCTTAACAGGAGATTGAGTTCTTCTATCTTTTGGATGTGGGCCTGTTTGTCCTCCTCATCTGTCTCGTGTTACCTTGTCCTCTTTTACTAGTTATATCACTGAAAACATCAAACACCAATATTCCCTTTTTCTTTTCAAAGTAGTCTAACACCTAATCATATCTGTGATCAGTCTGTCTGCGGAGTGACAGAACGCCCATGGTGGTTGGGCTGTAATGTATGCATGGAGGTAAACAGTATTTCAGAAATTTAAGCTGTTTGCTTTCTTATTGTGGCTATTAGATTTTTGAGTATGTGACTTCAAAATAGTATTGAGTTCTATACCATTAAATTCAATTAATTAGGTATTTCACATGAATTTCACAGTAAACCTATATTGTAGTCAGAAAGAGTAAAAATATTCTTCATTCTTGGTAGTTCAGCAATGAATTATCTTTTCCTGAACTTTCACTGTATACATCAACAGTTCTCTTCTTTACCTTTTCTCATTAAAAATGATATATATACTAAACTACACCTTTTGTTTGTGTTCTTCACACTAGCTCACAATATGTTGCTCTTTGTACATGCAGCAGCATTAATTATTATTTTGTGGTTGCTAAGAGAAATCCAAATTTGTTTCAGGAGGAAGGAGCAGTCACCTTGTGATCCAAAGCTGGTGGTTCCAACAGGTTTCAAAACACATTGCAAACAGAAATACATATATAGGAAACTGCTAGCTTTGCAGCCAAATGGTGAACCAGTACCTGACAATTTCAGGATTCCTTCGTGTTGTAGTTGCTATATTTCAAAGGACTTAGCAACTTTTAGAGGTTTATTTGGCCCCAAGGACCAACAGCAAACACCATCTGTAAGGCAGTGAGAAAATCAAATGGTATTATGCACTGCAATGTAATTGTTACTGGAAGGAGAATCCATCTCCTTGCACTAGTGTCGACATGCTTTACAACCAGTCTGCCCATTCTTCAATGAATTTGAAGTTATAAAGAACCAAAATGTTACTGTAGAATTCACAATTTTCTATAGGAAATCTTAATTATATGTCTGCAGTGTTTTCAAAAACATCACAATGGATTCAAAACACATGCAATAAAGTTCTGCTAAGAAGAAAATGAATGTTACATTCACTCATGTTGTCCAGTACTTGAGCTGTGATTCAGAGGATATTGAAGTAAACAGAGTTCAGAAAATGTTGTTATCAAAACATTTCAGGTCAGGATCCATTTACTTTTATACAAAAACAAATTGAACAGTATAGCTGGTGATACTGTGTTACTGTCATGTGTTCAATCTTGTGTAAAACTATTACACATTTCAATAAGGACGGGTGTCATCATAGACATTTGATCATAAATAATCTTGAAAAAAAATTTATCTTGACGTTATTAATGTGGGAAAAAAATCTAAGAACTGATGCTTCTAGGCAGACTGTAAGTAGACTAATAAAGGCAAATTGAGTGAATGAGGAGTGAAACCATATGTGATAAAGCCATAATTTAAAATTGAATTATAACCACAAAATGTTGAAAGCAACTGTGCATGGGATAATATTAGATTGTTATTCAAGTTGATCATTTGGTTTCATGGAACATTTGTTGTTATGAAACTGATGTACTATTGTTTAATTTTCTCTCTGTAACACTATTCACTGAAACACTATCAGTTTTACTTCCGTCTGCTCAGCTTCCCACTGGAATACATTTACTTTTTTTTGTACTAACTTTTACTATTGTACTGTAAGAGGAAGCTATTCGAAATCTCATCATAGCCTTACTTTAAAAGTTCTTCATCCTTGAGATTATTACAATGTAGTATTTTCTGTGCACAGTGTTAATGTTTACTATGTTAAAAAGCAGTTTTTCCTGAGGCAAAAGAGAAAAAATGTGAGTAACAGAAACTGTTTAACACAGACATAACATTTCATGTTAAATTGTTCATAAGCAATAATAAAGGAAATTGTCAGTTGCGTTGTTTCTTCAGATTTGCAGTGTATATGCTGAACCCAAGACAAAATAATGAACTAGTCACAGTGAGATGGTATATTTAACTTTCATCAAAATACTGAAGTATTTTTAAAATGTTTTGAGTGTACTATTACGTGTGATTCCAGTTAAGAGCATCCGCATTGATATGTTACTGAAAGTTACAGTTGAAAGTGTTTGACCTTCATCAGCCTGAGTAAAGTACAATTAATTTTAGATTGTAGATGGAGGTGAAACTTTTCTTTATAAAATGTAAATTTAACCTGTATCTTTCTTATAGCTTTTGTGATAAATATTGTCATTGTCTGCCACTTTAGTTTTAATAATTTTATTTAATGTAAATATTTATTAAAATGATTGATTGATGCTTGTATTGTAGGAAATATGTTTAAGTATTGAAGTATGAGAGGAGTGTCTAAAGAATAAAAGATTTCAGTGAAAGCCCTGCAATTTAATACAGCATGAAATGTATACCATTTTAAGAAAGAAGATATGGGAATTTTGAGAGTAATATAAGAATACTTTTATCAAGCAACTTTAATACAAATTTCAAAATAGTTGTTAGAGAAACAAAGGTATAAAAATTTTACATTCGAGGGAATGAATGATGAAATAATTTCATGTATTTACATAATACGTGTTTTTCAGTAGATACTTTTCTTCTTCATTATCATCTGAATATTATAATGCAGAGACAGTTCTGCTGTCTTTTGTAAGATGAAAAGAAACAGTGACAATATTTAACAAGATGAGTGCCATGAGAACACCGGCTGCCACAGCAGAGCCTCACAACTGACTGTGGCCTGGCAGTGAAACATCTGTCACTATGAGTGCGAAAGTTAGCATGTTCGTCTGTTGTTCATCAGATTTGTGGACATTGATATCAGTCCCTACAGTTATTCCCAGCAGCAGTGATGTACAAAATACACACACTTAAAACATTTTAAACATTAAGTGTTACTGCATTGGTTAAACAGTCTTCCTCATTAATATGATGCATTTATGTATTTAGATTGATAAATGTGTGGAAGGAAGACTCCATTATTCTCTGATGAGTGACTGGAATATAAGCACATCACTATGAAAATAATCCTTAGATACACCTTTGATATCCAAGTTAGGCTTTACTTTGTACAGTGGATCAGACTTTGATTTCAGATGCATACTTGGAAGGGCTTCAAAGTAAGTTATGCTTCCTTGATTAACAGTGGTATTTAACCATTTGCTTTTAGTGGGATATAGGTAAATACTAAAATATTCTTAATGCCTGTTCACTCTGTATTCTATTTATAATATGAAAATGATGTGGTTGTATGGTATGTGCAATCATTTAAGTAAGAGAGCATAATCAAAGCACATACACAAATTTATTTTAAGGTTCATTTACTAGGCTTCAGTATATTCCCTATCTATATGGAAAGATAAATATAATGCATGAACATTTCTGCAAGGAATACAAATAATGAAATGAACTTAGGTAACCTCAATGACAGGGGAGTAGTTACCTTTACCACTTCCATCATAAAATCAAAGATTGACATCTAGAAGAGGTTTAATAAGATACAAGTGTTATGTTTTTTTTTCAGCCTCCTATAGCCCAAAAACAAAGGACAAGTCTATATAAAAATTACTTTGGCTATGAAAGCTGGTTTTTAGACTACAATTAGTTTTTGACATAATCACCATGATGATTGAGCCATTTGCCATACCTGTTTTACAGTTTTCCGGTACCCTATTCCTAAACTGTTGCCACCAGTGGTTTGAAATGAGTTTTGATGTTTTCTTGAAGCTGCTTGTTAGTTTGCATGTGCTGCCATCCTAGTAACTTCTTCAGTGCAGGTTAATGAGGGAAGTCACTTGGTGATAGATCAGGCTATACAGTGGGTGATCAAAAAATGTCCCATTCAAATTGCTCAAAGAGCCATTGGATTGCAGCAGCACTGGGAGTAAGCTCACTGTCATGGATGAGGAAAAATCCAGAAATAAGCATGATTCTTCTGTTTTGAATGACCCTCAAATCATTCAGCAATGAATGTCTACCGCATAATCCCTTCTGGTTGCATGGAAAGAATGACATATCTCATTTCTGCTAAGAATTCATTGATAGTAACATTTTATGAAGAGAGTGTTGGAAAACTTGTCCACAGGTATGACAAATGCCTCAGTGGTTATTGTGATTGGGCTGAAAAGTAGCTATAAGTGCATGCTAGGAAAAAAGCAAAGACATCCCACAGAAAATAAAATTATGCCAGAATGTTTGTATTTAAATTCTGTTTAATTTAAACATCTGTCTAAGCTAAATTAGTGTAAAAAATAAAAGTTACAGGCATTTAAACCTATATAGCAGATTTTAAGGCATACATAATCTTTAAAGGAAACTAGACTGTGTACATCGTAAGCATTACTTCATTTTCACAAGAAGATAAATCTGAGTCAAGTACACAGACACAAGTGAATACAATAAACATACATTATAGCTATGTCCTGAAGTGATATCTTCAAATAGATTTTCCTTGTTACCACAAGATTCGTTCATGTGCATGAAACATATAAAAATGTTATGGATAATTCATCTGTTACTGTTTTTTTAATATGCAACCTGTACTTCATGGACATTATAGAGATGTTAATGAGTATTCATAGACCAAGGTAATACAATGAGAAAAGTGGGTTCCCATGCTACCTTGTGACCAGAAATAATTAGCCTCATTCTTAATTAAACATTGAAACAAATATACTGCAAATAACAGTCCTCTCAGGTTAAATGTTTATCAGGAAATGCACAAGGAGACCAGGGAAAAATACTGTTAAAGCATGGTGTATTACCACTGGAAACCAGGCTGTATAATAGCTCATTTATGAAGGCTGTCATATAAGATACAACCTCCGTGAACCCTACCATTCTTCAGTTGCATAAGGCTTATCAAGGCAAGTGGTGCTCTACCTGGATGGACTCTGTTTCCGTATCTGTTCATAGGGACGCTGTGACATCCATGACTTCCAAACAATTGATACTAACTGTCTGGATGGTACATTTGGCAGCAAAAATATTCGTCCTATAAAGAAAGCATGGGAGGATAGCTGTCCATGGCAGGCTTAATCTAAAGTGTTTTAGCAGTGCATGCCTAGAGTGTCAAAATATTTTCGTGTGATATGAAAAGAAGATGGTACTTGTGAGAAAGCCTTTTATATGTAAAGTGTGTCCCAAAGAGAACAAAGCTTTTAGAATGTATGGCATTTCTGTTCTAGTAATTTGGCAACTCTAAACATTGCACAGTGTTCATAAATTTTCTTTGTGATAAGTAATGGAGAACTGGCAAAACAGAGCAGACAACAAATTCATCAAGAAAATAATGTTAACCAATCGGATGCACTTTCTGTTGAATGACTTAATGCACAAACAAAATTGTGGGTCTTGGGGCACAGAAAACCCTTGAGTAATTATGGAGATGCCATTGCAGCCACAATGAATGTATTAACAATGGACGGCAAATGCTACCATATTATGTTAAGAGAGATTTTGGGGACTGAACAAGATGATATGAATGCTAAACAAGTTTCGTTTCAACAAGATGGCACAACCTGTCACACACTGATTACAACAATGACCTTTTTACGAGGGAGGTTTCCTGGGCAGATGATTTCCTGCAGTGGTGAATGAATTTACCAAGCATATCTTGTAATTTGACACCATTGTGATTTCTTTCTGTGGGGTATTTGAAATCTCATGTGTAAGCCAACACATCACGATCTCTCCCAAGCTCAAGGGCGAGATTCAGCATGTAATTTAAGAACTAGAGGTACAAGTATGTAGAAAATTTATCGAAAATTCCGTCGAAAGAACGAATGTGTGCTTGCAGGGACGCGGATGGGATTTGAGTAACATTATATTTCATGTGTAATCACAGGTAACGTACACTGCAATAATATGCCAGTTACCTAATTCCATTAATAAATTAGTGTGTTCCTATATACTCGAAAGTTGCGTTCTTTATGGGACGGCCTTCACATCAAGTTCTCGAAAGTTTGGCTGGAACCCTAAAGTAAGTTAAGCGGCTACATAATGGAACATTGTTGGCAGAAGTAATGACATCACAGCAACTCACTGTAGCGACCTGAGGATCGACCAATCGTTGCAAACAGATAAGTGACTGCATGCGTGAAGAAGCCCATACACACTGCCCCCCCCCCCCCTCCCCAAAAAAAAAAAAAAAACATACAATTTCAGAAAAACTGAACTTATCTTAGAGAAGTCAGTAACGTGTCGGTCCTCCTCTGATCCTCATGCAAGCAGTTATTCGGTTCAACATTGATTGACAGGGCTGCTGGATTTCCTCCTGAGAGATATTGTGCCAGATTCTATCGAATTGAGACGTTAGATTTTCAAAATCGTAAGCTGGTAGGAGGGCTTTGTCCATAATGCTCCAAACGTTCCCAATATGGGAGAGATCTGGTGATCTTGGTGATTATGATAGGTTTGGCAAGCACGAACACAAGCATTATAAACTCTCGCCGTTTGTTGGTGGGCATTGTCTTGCTGAAATGTAAGCTCAGGATGGCTTGCCACGAAAGGCAACAAAACGAGGCGTGGAATATCGTTGACGTACCGCTGTGCTGCAAGGATGCCGCGTATGACAACCAAAGGGGTCCTGCTATGAACAGAAACGGCACACCATTCTGCTAACAGAGTCGCGTGGTATTAGGCGCCTTGTCACGGTCCGTGCGGCTCCCCATTCGGAGGTTCGAGTCTCCCTCGGGCATAGGTGTGTGTGTTGTCCATAGCGTATGTTAGTTTAAGTTAGAATAAGTAGGGTGTATGTGTACGGTCCCATAAGACCTTACCACAAATTTCCAATTTCCAAACTATCACTCCCGTCCGTCAAGCCGTATAGTGGGCAACAGTCATGGTGATGCCCACAGCTGTCTGGTGCCCTCCAGACTTGTCTTCGCCAAGGACTCTCATTGACTGGAGTAGAACTGTCATTAGTGACGAGTCCCGCTTCTCAGTGAGCCCCTGTGAGCAGAAATATGTTAGGAGATGTCCTGGAGAATAGTGGGATACCAACCAGACTGTCGCACGTCATACAGCGCGACAACCAAAAGTGATGGTTCCAAATACACACACATTTATTCGCAATTCGCTTAGAGGAGTGGATGGACTAACTTTTGCAGAATTTGAAATTTAAAACCATCTAATGACTCGCAATGATCAAATTTAGACACACTTATGCTTTGCAATGAATGGTCTCTCACCTTACTGGACAAATTTTCCAAAATTTGCCACCATTTAGCAGAATATGATGTAGTACCATTATACACACATCAAAAAATGTTGTGCATCACCCCGGTTCCCAGAACACCTGAACAAGTCGTATACTCTTAGCTCACTTATTTGTTACATGGTTTAATTCTTAATTTCTTTGCGTGTTTTTGGTACTTGCATTGTTTAATTCATAAATTTCGGGCGTATTATAGTATTTGAGAGTGTAGCATCGCGTTTTAGTACCTGAATAGTGTAAAATCGCGTAGTCTCCTTCCGCCACTGAGCAGTGTGTCAGCAGTGCGCAAGTAGCAGCATTACTGCATCTATTAGGCAATCTTGTATTTTAATAACCGTTTAAATTTTGTGTCGAGTTGTTTGTGCTCTCTGTAGATTAGTTCAGACGTTCTTTGCACAACAGTTTTAAGCATGCATAGGGACTGCAACTGCTGTGTTCGGATGCAGGCTGCTTTGGCATCCCTTCGCTCCCAGCTTCAGGCACTGTTGGCTTCGGTCACACAGTTTGAGGCTGTTGCCAATGGGCATCACTGTGGGGGTTTGTCGGGGACGGCCAGCTCGTCCCACGCATCCCCCGATTGGACTATGACTGTGGCTGCCCGGGATACTGCCCACATTGAGGCTGATCCCTCACCTGTGGTAGAGTGGGAGGTCGTCTCGAGGTGTGGCAGGGGGCGAAAGACAATCCAGAGGGCTGAACGGAAGGCCTCTCCAGTTTGTCTGACGAACCGGTTTCAGGCTCTGTCTCAGGCTGATACTGATCTTTGGCCGGACATGACTGCTTGTCCCGTTCCAGAGGTTGCCCCTCAGTCTGCAAGATCCGGGCGGTCGCAGAGGGTGGGCTTACTGGTAGTTGGGAGCTCCAACGTCAGGCGAATAATGGGGCCCCTTAAGGATATGGCAGCAAGAGAGGGGAAGAAAACCAATGTGCACTCCGTGTGTATACTGGGGAGAGTCATTCCAAATGTGGAAAGGGTCCTTCCGGATGCCATGAAGGGTACAGGGTGCACCCATCTGCAGGTGGTCGCTCATGTCGGCACCAATGATGTGTGTCGCTGTGGATCGGAGGAAAGCCTCTCTGGCTTCCAGCGACTATCTGATTTGGTAAAGACTGCCAGTCTCGCTAGCGGGATGAAAGCAGAGCTCACCATCTGCAGCATCGTCGACAGGACTGACTGCGGACCTTTGGTACAGAGCCGAGTGGAGGGTCTGATTCAGGGGCTGAGACGGTTCTGCGACCGTGTGGGCTGCCATAGGGTGTTGGGGTTTCGGGTTCCACTGGATAGGCCAGGAGTCCACTACACGCAGCAAGCGGCTACACGGGTAGCAGGGGTTGTGTGGCGTGGACTGGGCGGTTTTTTAGGTTAGATGGCCTCGGGCACGTACAGAATGGGCAACAGCCTCAAAGGGTGCGGGGCGAAGTCAGGACATGCAGGGACCAAGCAGCAATCGGTATTGTAATTGTAAACTGTCGGAGCTGCATTGGTAAAGTACTGGAACTTCAAGCGCTGATAGAAAGCACCGAAGCTGAAATCGTTATAGGTACGGAAAGCTGGCTGAAACCAGAGATAAATTCTGCCGAAATTTTTACAAAGGCTCAGACGGTGTTTAGAAAGGATAGATTGCATGCAACCGGTGGTAGCGTGTTTGTCGCTGTTAGTAGTAGTTTAACCTGTAGTGAAGTACAAGTGGATAGTTCCTGTGAATTATTATGGGTGGAGGTTACACTCAACAACCGAGCTAGGTTAATAGTTGGCAGAACAACTGAGAGAAAATTTGGAATACATTTCACATAAATTTTCTCAGCATGTTATAGTCTTAGGTGGAGATTTCAATTTACCAGATATAGACTGGGACACTCAGATGTTTAGGACGGGTGGTAGGGACAGAGCATCGAGTGACATTACACTGAGTGCACTATCCGAAAATTACCTCGAGCAATTAAACAGAGAACCGACTCGTGGAGATAACCTACTGATAACAAACAGAACCGAACTTTTCGACTCTGTAAGTGCAGAACAGGGAATCAATGATAAGCCCGTTACAGCATCCCTGAATATGGAAGTTAATAGGAACATAAAAAAAGGGAGGAAGGTTTATCTGTTTGGCAAGAGTAATAGAAGGCAGATTTCAGACTACCTAACAGATCAAAACGAAAATTTCTATTCCGACACTGACAATGTTGAGTGTTTATGGAAAAAGTTTAAGGCAATTGTAAAATGCGTGCCGAGTAAAACTGTGAGGGACGGCAAAAACCCACCGTGGTTCAACAACAAAGGTAGGAAACTACTGCGAAAGCAAAAAGATCTTCACTCCAAGTTTAAACGCAGCCAAAACCTCTCAGACAAACAGAAGCTAAACGATGTCAAAGTTAGCTTAAGGAGGGCTATGCGTGAAGCGTTCAGTGAATTCGAAAGTAAAATTCTATGTACCGACTTGACAGAAAATCCTAGGAAGTTCTGGTCTTACGTTAAATCAGTAAGTGGCTCGAAACAGCAGATCCAGACACTCCGGGATGATGATGGCATTGAAACAGAGGATGACACACGTAAAACTGAAACACTAAACACCTTTTTCCAAAGCTGTTTCACAGAGGAAGACCACACTGCAGTTCCTTCTCTAAATCCTCGCACAAACGAAAAAATGGCTGACCTCGAAATAAGTGTCCAAGGAATAGAACAGCAACTGGAATCACTCAACAGAGGGAAGTCGACTGGAACTGACGGGATACCAATTCGATTCTACACAGAGTACGCGAAAGAGCTTGCCCCCCCCCCAATGGTTCAAAAAATGGTTCAAATGGCTCTGAGCACTATGGGACTTAACATCTACGGTCATCAGTCCCCTAGAACTTAGAACTACTTAAACCTAAATAACCTAAGGACAGCACACAACACCCAGCCATCACGAGGCAGAGAAAATCCCTGACCCCGCCGGGAATCGAGCCCGGGCGTGGGAAGCGAGAACGCTACCGCACGACCACGAGATGCGGGCTTGCCCCCCCCCCCCCCCCCCCCCCCCCCCGCCTTTCTAATAGCCGTGTACGGCAAGTCTCTAGAGGAACGTAAGGTTCCAAATGATTGGAAAAGAGCACAGGTAGTCCCAGTCTTCAAGAAGGGTCGTCGAGCAGATGCGCAAAACTATCGATCTCATGTCGTTTTTGGAAACCCAGAATCTACTCTGTAGGAATCAACATGGATTCCGGAAACAGCGATAGTGTGAGACCCAACTCGCTTTATTTGTTCATGAGACCCAGAAAATATTAGATACGGGCTCCCAGGTAGACGCGATTTTCCTTGACTTCCGGAAGGCGTTCGATACTGTTCCGCACTGTCGTCTGATAAACAAAGTAAGAGCCTACGGAATATCAGACCAGCTGTGTAGCTGGATTGAAGAGTTTTTAGCAAACAGAACACAGCATGTTGTTATCAATGGAGAGACGTCTACAGACGTTAAAGTAACCTCTGGCGTGCCACAGGGGAGTGTTATGGGACCATTGCTTTTCACAATATATATAAATGACCTAGTAGATAGTGTCGGAAGTTCCATGCGGCTTTTCGCGGATGATGCTGTAGTATACAGAGAAGTTGCAGCATTAGAAAATTGTAGCGAAATGCAGGAAGATCTGCAGCGGATAGGCACTTGGTGCAGGGAGTGGCGACTGACCCTTAACATAGACAAATGTAATGTATTGCGAATACATAGAAAGAAGGATCCTTTATTGTATGATTATATGATAGCGGAACAAACACTGGTAGCAGTTACTTCTGTAAAATATCTGGGAGTATGCGTGCGGAACGATTTGAAGTGGAATGATCATATAAAATTAATTGTTCGTAAGACGGGTACCAGGTTGAGATTCATTGGGAGAGTCCTTAGAAAATGTAGTCCATCAACAAAGGAGGTGGTTTACAAAACACTCGTTCGACCTATACTTGAGTATTGCTCATCAGTGTGGGATCCGTAACAGATCGCGTTGACGGAGGAGATAGAGAAGATCCAAAGAAGAGCGGCGCGTTTCGTCACAGGGTTATTTGGTAAGCGTGATAGCGTTACGGAGATGTTTAGGAAACTCAAGTGGCAAACACTGCAAGAGAGGCGCTCTGCATCGCGGTGTAACTTGCCCGCCAGGTTTCTAGAGGGTGCGTTTCTGGATGAGGTATCGAATATATTGCTTCCCCCTACTTATACCTCCCGAGGAGATCACGAATGTAAAATTAGAGAGATTCGAGCGCGCACGGAGACTTTCAGACAGTCGTTCTTCCCGCGAACCATACGCGTCTGGAACAGAAAAGGGAGGTAATGACAGTGGCACATAATGTGCCCTCCGCCACACACCGTTGGGTGGCTTGGGGAGTATAAACGTAGATGTAGACTGTTGGTATTGTATCACAGACACAGTCCCTTTGACTGTTCAGAGATGTCACTAAATCCGCCCAAAGATGTAAACAACCATGAATGAGCAGCACCTATTAGACGGAAGCGGTCTGACAGCTGATCAGTTCCAGTCATTCCACCAGGAAGGAGGCACACGGCTCTTGTTGTCTGTATTTCAACGATGCCTAGATGGTCAATACCGCGGTTCGATCGCGTCCGCATTGTTACTTTGTGCCAGGAAGGGCTCTCAACAAAGGAAGTGTCAAGGCGCTAGTACTGCAGTGGATGACCGCTACCTACGGATTATGGCTCGGAGGAACACTTGACAGCAACGCCACGATGTTGAATAATGCTTTTCGTGCAGCCACAGGACGTCGTGTTACGACTCAAACTGCGCTATAACAACGGTGGAGTCACTGATGACAGTGCCACTAAAGCAGAGTTATTAAACACTGTTTTCCGAAACTCCTTTACCAAAGAAGACGATGAAACATAGAAGTAAATATCCTCGGTGTCGCAAAGCAGATTAAATGACTTAACAAAGGCAAGGCTTCTAGTCCAGATTGTATACCAGTCAGGTTCCTCTCAGAGATGCTGATACAATAGCTCCATATTTAGCAATTATATACAACCGCTCGCTCACAGAAAGATCCGTGCCTAAAGACTGGAAAATTGCTGCAGTCACTGCAGCACCCAAAACGGGTAGTAGGAGTAATCTGTTGAATTACAGGCCCGTATCACTGATGTCGATTTGCTGTAGGGTTTGAAACATTGTGACGTACCTTGAAGAAAACGATTTATTGACACACAGCACGGATCCAGAAAGTATCGTTCTCGCGAAACACAACAAGCTCTTTATAATCCTGAAGTAATGAGTTCTATCAACAGGAGATGTCAAATCGATTTCATATTTTTAGATTTCAAAAATGGTTCAAATGGCTCTGAGCACTGTGGGACTTAACAGCTGTCATCAGTCCCCTAGAACTTAGAACTACTTAAACCTAACTAACCTAAGGATATCACACACATCCATGCCGGAGGCAGGATTCGAACCTGCGACCGAAGCGGTCGCGCGGTTCCAGACTGAAGCGCCTAGAACCGCTCGGCCACCCCGGCTGGCTTTTAGATTTCCAGAAGGCTTTCGACACCGTTCCTAACAAGCGTCTTCTAACCAAACTGCGTGCCTATGCAATATCGCTTCAGCTTTGCGATTGAATTCGTGATTTCCTGTCGGGAAGGTGACAGATCGTAGTAATAGACGGAAAGTCATCGAGTAAAACAGAAGTAATATCCGGCGTTCCCCAAGGAAGTATTATAGGCCCTCTATTGTTCCTGATCTATATTAACGATATAGCCGTCTTAGATTGTTTGCAGATGATGCTGTCATTTACCATCTTGTAAAGTCATCAGATGACCAAAATGAATTAGATAAGATACCTGTATGGTGCGAAAAGAGGCAATTGACCCTGAATAAACGAAAGTGTGACGTTATTCACGTGAGTATTAAAAGAAATCCACTAAATTTCGGTTACGCGATAAGTCACACACATCTGAAGGCCGTTAAATTCAACTAAATACTTATAAATAACCTAAATTGGAACTACCACATAGATAATGTTGTGGGTAGAGCAAACTAAAGACTGCGATTCATTGGCAGAACACTTAGAAGGTGCAACAGGTCTACTAAAGTGACTGATTACACCACGCTTGTCAGCCCTATTCTGGAGTAATGCTGTGCGGTGTGAGATCTGCATCAGATGGAACTGACGAATGACATCGAAAAAGTAAAAAGAAGGGCGGCTCGTTTTATATTATCGCGAAATAGGGGAGATAGTGCCACAGACATGATACGTGAATTGGAGTGGTAATCATTAAAACAAAGTCGTTTTCCGTTGCGGCGGGATCCTCTCATGAAATTTCAGTTACTAGTTTTCTCCTCCGATTGCGAAAACATTCTGTTGTCACCCACCTACATAAGGAGAAATGATCATTACGATAAAATAAGAGAAATCAGGGCTCGCACAGAAAAATTTAAATGCTCGTTTTTCCCTCGAGCCGTTAGAGAGTGTAACGGTAGAGATGCATCTTGAAGGTGGTTCATTGAAATCTCTGCCAGGCACTTTATTATGAATAGCAGAGTAATGATGTAGATGTGCGCAGTAGGCTGCATGACGAGAAACTTTACTCCTGATGTCCATGGCAAGGTCCATCTTTGCTACCACGACACAATGCAGCGCGGTGCAGATGGGAACAACAACATGCCGAATGGACCGCTCAGGATTGGCATCATGTTCTCTTCACCGATGAGTGTCGCATATGCCTTCAACCAGACAATCGTCAGAGACGTGTTTGGAGGCAACCCGGTCAGGCTGAACGCCTTAGACACACTGTTCAGCGAGTGGAGCAAGGTGGAGGTTCCCCGCTGTTATGGGGTGGCATTATGTGGGGCCGACGTACGCCGCTGGTGGTCATAGAAAGCGCCGTAACGGCTGTACAATACGTGAATGCCATCCTCCGATCGATACTGCAACCATATCGGGAGCATACTGGCGAGGAATTCGTCTTCATGGACGACAATTCGCGCCCCCGTCCTGCATATCTAGTGAAGGATTTCCTTCAGGACAACGACATCGCTCGGCTAGAATGGCCAGCATGTTCTCCAGACATGAACCGTATCGAACATGCTTGGAATAGATTGAAAAGGGCTGTTAATGGACGACGTGACCCACCAACCACTCCGGGGTATCTACGCAGAATCGCCGTTGAGGAGTGGGACAGTCTGAACCAACATTGCCTCGAAGAACTTGTGGATAGTATGCCACGACGAATATAGGCATGCATGAATGCAAGAGGATGTGTTACTGGGTATTAGATATACCAGTGTGTACAGCAATCTGGGCCACCACCTATGAAGGTCTCGCTGTATGGTGCTACAACATGCAATGTGTGGTTTTCATGAGCAATAAAAAGGTCGGAAATATTGTTTATGTTGATCTCTGTTCCAATTTTCTGTAAAAGTTCCGGAACTCTCGGAACCGAGGTGATACAAAACTTTTTTGATGTGTGTATAAAGTGACTCAGGCCCTCCAGGCACACACTTAATTGTCAAAGTGCCTTACGTCATAAACTTTTTAATAATTAAAAAAAAATTAGCACAATATGCTGTACCATCATTAAATTACAGTACGTCTGTCAATAAGACAATGCAGTCATTTTAAGGTGACGTAGATTTGCTAAAATTATAGTAACTGAGCCACACTCTACACTACCAAAATATCTTACATCATAAATCACGTGATGTTAATCGCCATATGCTATAACCTCATTACTTTATATACACACTGCTATGTAAAAGTGTGTTAACTCGTAAATTATGGTAATATCCTCATCTATTTTTAAGCTGGGTAACTCTGGTGCTGACACTCCTCTCACTATAGCATACAGATCTCGAATAACTAAACTCACGTAATTGGAATGATGATAAAAATTAATTTATTATTCTTTAAAACAAGTGCCCAAAACATAATCCTCTCACTATAGTGTACAGGACTTGAATAACAAAACTCATGTAATCGGGATAGTAATAAATTTTTTTATTCTTATTACTTATAACAAATATCCACACCCTGATCCAAACAAGCCTAACCTTCTCGCTACAGTGGACATAATAAGAGTGATGAAATTCAATTTCAATAATGATAAATTTAATTTGTCATTATTAATATTTATAAGAAGTACTCATGCCGTCATCTCAAACTAACTTAATCCTCTCACAATACCACACACAACAGCAATTATAAAACTAATGTAATTGGGATAAAAAAAAATAATTTGTTGCTATTACTATCTATAACAAATAATTTCACCCTGATCCCAAACTAACTTGATCGACCCACTATGGTAAACAGACCCTGAATGACGAGACCAGCGTAACTGCCCTACTTATAAAGGAGGCAGAGGCGGGAGGGGGAGCTTGAATTTTATTCTTCCAGGAAGGGTGAGGGAGGGAATGAATCTGAAGGTGCCCCTGGAGGGAAGGGGGAGGAGTGTCTGGGAAGGAGAGTGGTTCCTGGGGGTGACACTGAATATAACTCACCCAATTGCTTCAGGTGTAACATGATACCTCAGAAGTCCTTATCTTATCAAAAGAAAGATTGAGACGGTCCCAGAACACAAACAGCGTAACTACTCCAGTTTAGTATTTTTTAAGTGTCCTCGACGCCGAGGAGGTTCATTAAGTACTTAAGTCTTTCACGAAGCGCCGGTGATCCGGATGACAGTGAACTCGGATGGGACTTCGGGGTGGAAAAAGAAGATGGTGCCACAAAATCATCAGCCGGCTGTTGCTTATGACAGTGACAGACTACTTCTGAAACTTGAATTTCATTGGTGAAAGTATGCTGAGCGCTCATAGCTACCTCAAAAGATCTAGCAGTCTTAAGAACTTCACTAAGACTACAGTCGGATGTAGCTAAGCCGTAACTACTTTTTGGGGGCTATGTGCACAATTATATTACGAATCAAGGATTGCGCATAGAAAAATTTACAGTTCCATCAAGTGAAATTGCACTACCGTGCATGACTCGGCAAATCGGCAGCCCATGCTGCGTAAGACTTTCGTTGTTGTTTATGACACAGACTAAATTGTAGGTTAGCTACAACAAGGTCCATCTGATGATCGTAGAATTCGGTTAACAGAGTACATACTCAGAATCACCACGAGAGGTCAGCACTAGTGCATCGAGTTGTTCACGTGATATTCATTGGACTGTTGCCTGTAAACGCGTGCCACGTCAGTGTTCTTGGAAGTCAGCTGTGGCAGTACGTGGCTCTGTTGTTGTTACCATGTAGTGATTTGCGAAGACAGAAAAAGTCGAAATTCGAGCAGTGATTAAGTACTTTGTAACGAAAGGTATGAAAGCAAAGGACATTCATGCTAATTTCCAGAATACACTGGGGGACTCTGCTCCTTCATATTCAACTGTTGTCAAGTGGACAAATGAATTTAAATTTGGTCGGGAGAGCTTAGATGATGATCCGCGCATTGGTTGACCAAGATGTGTGACTACTCCAGAAATCGTTGCAAAATTCCAAAAAATGGTTATGAAGGATCGCAGATTGAAAGTCCATCAAATTGCGTGAAATTGCTCGTGCTTGCCAGATGTCATCTGAAAGGGTAGATCACATTTTAAGTGAAGAATTAGAAATGAAAAAAAAAAAATTATCTGCTAGATGGGTGGCACGACACTGGATCAAAATCATGTGCCGTCATCATGGCAAAATTACACGAACTAAGGCATTAACTGTTGCCACACCCGCCTTATTCACCTGATATAGCTCCGTCAGATTTCCATCTATTCCCAAAACTGAAAATTTTTCTTGGTGGACGAAGATTCACTTCAAACGAAGAACTGATAGCCGTAGTTGGCAACCATTCTGCAGGCCTGGAGGAAACTCATTTTCGAGATGGGATCAAGGCACTGGGACATCGTTAGACCAAGTGCATTAATCTACAAGGAGACTACATTGAAAAATAAAAAAAGTTTCAGTGTTGTAAGTACTTTTTTCAATTTCGTTTGGAGAACTTTTCAAACCACCCCCGTAGTTCATTGAAAGACAAATCACTTGGGGTCGAGAGTGATCGTAGCTTTTGTGCTACTTCATACAAACTACTACTAGAAGACAGAAATAAATCAGAATTATAGTAAGCAAGACAAGGCGGTTCTAAACATCAGTGGTACCGTTCAGTTCTCTGAAGCGTCGTCAAAGCGAGCGAACAGCAGCGAGGGTGTAGCCATGACCACCGACTGATGAGGCCTGCAAAATGGTTGCCAACTACGGCTATCAGTTCTTAGTTTGAAGTGAATCTTCGTCCACCAAGAAAAATTTTCAGTTTTGGGAATAGATGGAAATCTGACGGAGCTATATCAGGTGAATAAGGCGGGTGTGGCAACAGTTAATACCTTAGTTCGTGTAATTTTGCCATGGCGACGGCACATGATTTTGATCCAGTGTCGTGCCACCCATCTTGCAGATTATTTTTTTTTTTTTCATTTCTAATTCTTCACTTAAAATGTGATCTACCCTTTCAGATGACATCTGGCAAGCACGAGCAATTTCACGCAATTTGATGGACTTTCAATCTGCGATCCTTCATAACCATTTTTTGGAATTTTGCAACGATTTCTGGAGTAGTCACACATCTTGGTCAACCAATGCGCGGATCATCATCTAAGCTCTCCCGACCTGGAGAGCAGCATGCTGTTCTTGTTGGAGTGTCTCTTGCTCCCGGTGCTGTTCCTCTTGCTGCTGCTGCTGCAGTGACAGCTGCAGTTGCCGAAGTCACATAAACTTCGGGTCCATGGTACCGACACAGGGTGCAAATGTGTGGCAGACTGCATGATGGGGTAAGTCCTCATCGCCACTTTTTGCCCACGTCTGATGCGAAAGCGTAAACTTGCGCTAGGTTTCTTAATCCAGTCGCACAATATTGTACTGCTATCTAACAGTCATTTTTTTCTCTTATCTTTGGACTGCGTTCCTTAGCATGCATTGGTACTCACCGAACTACGTTAGGAATCTCTTTCCTTTTTCTGTTTTAAATTCTTAATATCCCCACTTTTATAGCGGTAAGGGCAACATTTTCGTAGCCATACTCACAGTCGGCAAACAATATGAGAAAACTGCTCGCTGGCCTCATAAGCAGATGGTTGAGATTGATGATGTGTGTGGCTTTCTCATGTCCACATGTAGCATGCCGACGTTGTTTGCATTTCAGACGAAGACTGTAAATTGACTATTTCCGCTAAGATATCTTTGATTAAATTACACTAAATCCATCAGTAAATAAAAATTTGATGGCAGATCTTCGATTACACTCTTGTCTTTAAACATGAGATACGTTCAGATTCAACGCTTCTCAGTAACATACAAATTTGAAGATAAGCTGGGTAACAGTATATATCACTTCCAGGATTCGATGCATGAAGAGAGTAATATTTTTTTACAAATTTTTTCTGTGTAGGGTCTAGTTCTGGGTCTGTGACAAAGGCTTGTGTGGTGCTGTGGTGCGTTTGTGTTGTTATGGATATAATGGGACGAGAGGAAGGGGGGGGGGGCGTGAAAGGCACATAATTTATCGCTCTTGAATAGCCTCCGCTCTTACAGTACTCATCATAAACAGTGACACAAGTTACCATTGGACTTGGGATCCATCCCCAGACGCAGTATAAGAGAAGAAATGTTCGCCACCGCCTCTCCTTTTCATACTCGTTACTACCGTTGAATATATATCAGCTTTCAATCCAGCAACCTCTCTGTAAGCACCACCTCACCAAAATATCTGAGTTAACGCGGCATCGGAATGAACGTAAACCACTTAGGGCCTACAAGTTAGAGGCAGGAAAATGAAAGAGCATTGTATGTATTGTATTGAATGTTAAACGGGGATCCAGAAACGACGGAGAGGGTCCGTGCCCGCCGCAGCCGCAGTGGTCCACAACCCCTCGACAACTACCGCAGTCCACTTCACCTCTCCGCCGCCCCACACTGAACCCAAGTTTATTGTGCGGTTCGCCCCCTCGCCCAGGGAACGCAGGGAACGTCTCACACCAGACTACCGTAACCCCTATGTTTGCGTGGGAGAGTAATGGTGCTGTATGCGTACGTGGAGAACATGTTTGCGCAGCAATCGCCGACATAGTGTAGCTGAGGCGGAATAAGGGGAACAAGCCCGCATTCGCCGAGGCAGATGGAAAATCATCTAAATACCATCCATAGACTGGCCAGCTCAACGGAGCTCGACACAAGTCCGCCGGGCGGATTCGTGCCGGGGACCAGGCGCTCCTTCCCACTCCGGAAAGCCGTGCGTTAGACCGCTCGGCTAACCGGGCGGGCGAAGGAGCATTACTCGCATAAAAAAGTTATTGAAGATTTATTCTCTCGAAGTAAGAGCATTCCAACCAATGTTCGCCATACGCATTGCACATAGGACAATGAATTTGTTAAGAGGAATGGTAGTAGCCAGATATTCAGCTTCACTCACTTCCTGATGTTGAGCAAACACAACTGTATAGACCCAGTCTCCGTCTGATAAACAAATATTGAGCGTGTGCGGTCGAGTTTGATTATGTAACCCTCCTGCCTTATGCATGCCATGATCGATATTGAGCAGCAATTTTAACAACTTTGACACAATTAGTTCTTCATGTGGCGATGCGTTTTTGTATCTGACGCTAATAAGATGGGAAACAAAGATACAATCAAAGAAGAGCTAAAAGCGCTGCCTAAACAGTACATATATTGCTGTCAGATTGTGCTAATAAGATGGGAAACAAAGATACAATCAAAGAAGAGCTAAAAGCGCTGCCTAAACAGTACATATATTGCTGTCAGATGTAATTTGTCTGTAGAAATTTACGTTTGTGGACACACAGTTTCGACACTTTCTGTATGTATTTATTTTCCTTTGTTCTTACTTTCAATCCATTACATGGGAGGAATGACAGGAAAATTGAGCAACCATGTCCCGTATCCTTCATAACATGTAATTTTGGAAATGTCCTAAGGAGTAGATGAGCAGGCTGTGTGGTAATAATTTTCAGTCTACACTAGCTCAAATAGCGAAAATTTAATTGTAACTGTTATGTCTTCCTTGCAAGGTGGTTGGTTCTTTAGTGGCTACAGGAGTGAGGAACAGATGCTGTTCATGAACAGAGAATTCAAGTATTAATATATTCTACATCTAATGGCAAATAGTAAAAATAATACATAATTCGTTGCTGTAAATATAGCGTCAGTTTGTAACAGTAGCTGTGAATGTGGAAATATATATGCAGATAACAAAAAATGGCTCTGAGCACTATGGGACTTAACTGCTGTGGTCATCAGTCCCCTAGAACTTAGAACTACTTAAACCTAACTAACCTAAGGACATCACACACACCCATGCCCCAGGCAGTATTCGAACCTGCGACCGTAGCGGTCCCGCGGTTCCAGACTGTAGCGCCTAGAACCGCTCGGCCACTCCGGCCGGCTGTAGGCTACACTTCGAGCGGCCGCAGCTGTCACCACCGACAACGTCGTCGACTCCAGGCTGCGACAAGAGAGCACCACATATCTGCCCAACAGCGCGCCAGCCTACCTCCACCAGGAATTTGCAATATTTCAACAAGGTATTCGTAGCTGTCCCTGACTCTACCGACGTGGTTGCTTGCGGAAAAAGACATTGGAACCATAGCAGGAATCCAGGTTGAGCCATCCCGCCCACGTAAATAGCGACTAAAAGCTCCTGGCACACCAGTGGAAATATGTGGGCGATTTCGCAGATAAGCACCATCCCCTCATCCATTTCTTTCTAGACCAATAAAAAACAAGCTCCCCGAAACATCATGCTTTTAATACTAGAGAAACAGTGTGGGTGACGTCAGTCCCGGTCAGCTAGCGCTCTTAGGGGGAATAAGAGAGAGCAGGAAGGCAATTAAACTGCCGTAGCTCTATATTTTAAACAAATAAACCTTGCGTTATCAGTGCGGAGCGTTACTATAAGTCTATTGAATAACTACAGTAGAATATTAAGTATATGCACGTCCTAACCACCCAAATGAGACTGAATAATGGCTATAGTGCACCAAAAGTAAACTGTTTCTACATGCCAAACCATCGACTCTCTGAGGTCACCGCACGTTTGCCGCTATGTGACAGCTACGACCGTAGATATCTGCTGCGTTCGCCCGTCGTCTGTCGATAAGCTCTCACGGCCCACAATGCACATAAAATTTCATGACTGTGTCACGTACAGAATGCTGTACACTACCTATCTGAGAAGACGAACGTCTGAATCATTTAGCCACCAAAGTACTGCCATACGGACAACACACGCACAATGACTGTCGGAAAAAAAAGTTCTCCATGCAAATGCAGAATCACCGCGCCCACGAGAAAAAATACTCTCGTGGCCGCCATGGTACGTTCTCCGTCACAGTCACTCCTATGTGAGAAGGCCAAAGCCGCTGTGTCTCACATACATTAACCGTCTAGCTGGGACAAGTTTCGTCACACCTCTATGCAACCGTCGGTATTCAAATTGTGGATACCGTACACTAACTGCCAGACAATAACGGCCGGGCAACGATCGAACGAGAACTCAGAAGTCTCCCCCTTCACTTTCTGTCTCCTCCCTGGGCTTGTCAGCTGGCTGGAGATGCTAGTAACGCCCACGCTTACTTATCACTCCCAGGCGAATGATGAGAACGCGATAAGGCAACACCGACCAAAGAGTACAATAGCAATGCCGTATTAAACACACTAGAACATTCTTTATTATGTATATTCCTAAATCTCGGAGAATCGTGCAAAGGGGCCTGAAACTGTTTATTTCCTCGGTATTTCTTTCGTTAGATTTAACTTCGTTTTACTTTGCGATTTGTAAGTTTGCTGGCTGCACTTTGCTAGAAGTAAAAATGCTTTGTGGCCTGCAGAGATGTGAAAATAGTGTAAAACACACCTTAGATTCTAATGACTAAAACTGTAAAAGACTTTCTCCAAATCAGCCACTTAATAACTAGACTTGTTACCGGTAGGTCCGGTCAACACGTATTATGCAGACACTTCGTGGTCACTGGAAAGAAGGTGCTGTTCTTTCCACGAAAGTTTATAGAATTGACATTTGCAGCTGACTACATACATCTGGCAAGATAAGAGAAATTAGGGCTCGTATAGAGCGTATATGCTGTGATCTCTATCCATCGATCTATTTTTATAAGTGGTACAAGGTGCCCTCTACCATGCACTATACCGAGGTTTGCGAAGTATATGCATCCTATAAGTTTAGGGAGGGACTCCATGGTCACATGACCAATTTATATGAATTAAATATATTAATAAAGACGTTAAAAAAACTCCGAGACTATGCGACATGTGTCCAAAATTAGCGAGCATTTGTCTATCTCACTGTTCAGTCTGGTAGTTGTTTCGACATATGGGTATGTAAGCCCTGGTTTTGCCACCCATCTCCGCAGTAAAAAGAAGTGTTGATCTATTTTCACAAGTGATACAAGGTGCCTTTCACCAGACACTATAGTGTGGTTTGCGGAGTATATGTGTGCTAAAAATTTAGGGTTCATAATAGGAAGAGACGCCATTATCAAGTGATGAACCTATAAGCATACAGAGACCTAGAGTTCGCACCAGCACTAAAAAAGACAAATCTGCGACGTGTGTGTAGAATTAGAGAACTTTTCAATCTGCTAGTTATTCGCACACATGTATATGTAAACCCTAAACTGACTTTCCATCTCCCCAGTAAATTGGCTTCTGTGGAGAACAAGGACATAGTTCTCGTGACAGTCTGCTGAATAATTTTTAGGGGAAGCGTCTGTTAATCCAACCCGGTAATTTTCTCAGGCAGCATGAAAATTCGAATCATTTCTCAAAAAGTGGTATCTAAGGGATCAATAATTATAAATTACATATATAATGACGGCCAATCATGAGTAATTTATGACAGTATGTGGCGTCGCAACTAGTGCGCGATCGCCCATTTCTCTATTAAAAGCTTTACTTCAGAATGTATGTGGGCTGCAATGTAAGCCGGTAGAGTATTATACGGTCAGTAACGGACGAGTTGTGTCCTGCAGGCTGACGTCACGACCATCTGTTGCAGCTGCGCGTGTGAAAGCAGTGGAGTAGCGCTGGCAGGCCACTTACATTACACGAAACTAAAAATATTAATAACTAATAAAGGAATAACCTGAGGAACGTCATATTTGATGTACATCCTTCTGTTGTGAAAACAAACAATATGTCAAAGTCTGAGATAAAAAATAGTTGTATTTTGGAAGTTAGTAAAATTAAAAAAAAAACGTAATTCTCGGACAGTCAAGAATTTAAATAAATACAGTGATGTAATAGTTCACCTTCAGTGACTATGTACGATGATCTGATAACACTTTCAGTGTTAATATATAAATTTGGAAAGTTTTTAGTTTCAGAAAACCTCTGTAACTTTTCTACAATAATAATTTCAAGAATTCTAAGTAAATATGTGTGTTAGGGTGCGTGTGAATGAGAATGCGTGCGTGAGAGTATGTGGGACGTTCGACATTATTAAAAATCATTCATGTAATTCTCTACAGGAACTGGCAAGTGTTCCAACTCTGTAACGTGGGAACGAATCCACTAGTGGTTCCCCTACTAGTGAATTTCGGATGTCCAAGTATGTATGCTTATGTATAAGACAGCCAAAACATTCGAGACTACATAATAAATTTCCAGATGTGGAGTAAAGCTTATAGTTCATTTTGTTTTGTTTATTAAATTAGAGAGTTTTGTGTTACTTGATTTGATGATATCAATGAGCCTAGAGAAGTGGTTGGTGCTTGCTAGAATTTGGCGCGAACCGCGCCCTAGAAGTGAGTTCTCACTGGTTGTAAGTGCTGACAGCCAATGAGAAGCGAGACGGTTGGCCGCCTAGAGAGGAGATATAGTTTTGAGTAGTGGGGGGAGTGAGAGGAGGGTCGCGAGCTAGCTTGGATTGGAGGCGGTTATGCTGGATGTGACTTTTCGCATTGTGTGTAAGATGAAGTCCTGGGATGACTTCCGCGTTATGGTCCAGTGTTAATGGTATCTGGTAGTGACCAGAAACTGTTTATGAAAACTTTAGAGTGTTTTGATAATTCGTTCCGACGAAAATCGCGAGTGAACTTTGAATTATATAGCGTGGCTGTACTGAGTATATTCTTACTGAGTATTTTATGGCGAGCATAAACTTTAACTAAAGACAACCACTGAATATCGTGTGCAGAAGTAATTGGCCGATCATTGACTGTGTTACAAGTAATTGGTTTCGGAGTTTGGGAAGGTAAAAGTTCTGGCTGTTTTAGGTATGGTGATAACTGTGAGCAGAAACTTTAGTAATTTTCGTAAATGTGGACTGATGATCTTGCTGAACGGCAATAAAGATCTATTGAAGGTTTAAATTTGAACTTCATGTTTAAAGTACGAGTGACATCCCCTTTCCGAATCATTTCTTTAAATTACATAGACAATTTTCAGCAAATTTTACTTATAGCGGCCTCCGGCGTGTAGCTATGAGGTTACAGTTTCCTTAACACTGCTTTCCTGTGATCTCGTAAGTAGCTGCAGTCAGGAGTTTATGTGCGAAGATGTACCGCTGTAAAGAGGTAGGTGAACAAAAATTATAAAAGAAATTGCACTGCAGCTGGAACGTATAATCCGGCACAATTGGAGCATCGCACGCACGCACGCACGCACGCACGTAAAAAATCCGTCGCAAGTATATTGTGATTAGAATAGTGTGGTGGAGCTGTGACAGACTACCATGTGTAACGCTATCTGTTGTAGCGTTAGCGCCTAGCCTCATGCAAGTCGAAAACGTAACGAAGCCGCCATTCGCGTAACTCCATTGTTCTTTATCTGAAGTGTCAATAGGGATTCTAATTTTCTAGGAATCGTGACAGGAAATGGCGTCATGATCATATGTTCAACTTATAAGCTCGTATTACTTCCAGACACACAGATTGCAGAACCACATACGAATGAGTTAATAGGTAATGACGTAAGTCTGCTCCAGAGAGCGGTTTTTGTAGGTATCAGGTAGACCAAATTTGCTCTGTATCTTTACTAGGAAAGCAATCAGACCACTTCGTGGTTACAGAGAAGTATACACTGATGAGCCAGAATATTGCGACCACCTACGTAACAGCCGGTATGTCCACCTCAGGCACGGCAAACAGCGACGAAGCGTCGTGGCATGGAAGCAATGAGGCCTTCGCAGGTCGCTGGACGGAACTGACAGCACATCTGCACACACAAGTCACTAGAGTCACGTAAATTCCCAGGAGGGGGGCAATGAGCTCTGACGCCCCGTTCAGTCACATCCCAGATGTGTTCTATCAGGTTCAGATGTGGCGAGTTGGGGGTCCAGCACATCAATTGGAACTCGTTACTGTCTTCCTCGAACCACCCCATCACATTCCTGGCATTGTGACATGGGGCATTACCTTGCTGAAAAATGCCACTGCCATTGGGGACATAATCATCACAGAGCGGTTTACATGATCAGCAAACAGTGTACTATACTCCTTGTCCGTCATGGTGCCTTGCACGAGCTCCACAGGACCCATGGATGCCCATGTGAATGTTCCCCAGAGCATAATAGTCACCGGCGGCTTGTCTCTGCCCCACAGTACAGATGACAAGACCATGCAACGCTCTGCCACTGCGCCAACGTCCAGTGCCGATGGTCACGTGACCATTTCAGTCGTAGTTGCCGATGCCGTGGTGTTAACATTGGCACTTACAGGGGTCGTCGACTATGGAAGCCCATAGTTTGGAGTGTACGATGCACTGTGTATTTAGATACATTTGTACTCTGCCCAGTATTAAAGTCTGATGTTAGTTCCGCCAGTTTTCCGCCTATTCTGTTTTACCAGTCTGTCCAACCCCACAGCTGTGCCTGGTTTCACCTCGGTTTCGCTACGTATTCGGGACACTCACCACAGCTCTTCTCGAACGCCCGACAGGACATTTTGTGCTGAGAAATAACTGTAAAGAAAGTAATTCTGTATGTTTCGCCGTTTCCGAGTTAGCTAGCATTAAAGTTAGCCAGTCAGTCTGTTTCGAGCGCAAATTGAAACGGCTCGCCAGATACCGTACAATTAATGTCAGTTGTTCTCGTAGTGTATATGATAGCGCACGAGACTGCACCGTCCCATGTCTAATTTTTATGTCGCTCTACTGTTCGGCTTCGGAAAACCAAACGAAGCAAACGTATGGCGATACCGTTTATGATGGACCGCTTGAATTTGTGTACGCACTGGCCTGGTTCGCTAACTTCAATGAAAATTAACTCGGAAACGGCGCAACGTATCGAAATTTTTTCTTAACATTAATTTCTCAGTACAACCTACTCACAACACCCTTAGAAGTTTTTCAGACTGTTTCTGACCATCATATATATTTGTGTGTGTGTGTGTGTGTGTGTGTGTGTGTGTGTGTGTGTGTGTGATTTGATGATGTATTTTAGATGTGGAAATACTGCAAGTTAAACGCTTTACATAATATTTATATTAAACATTTCTGAACATGACGCAAAAAATTCAGATCACCCGTATACATCTGAGCAGACCTAAGATGCCTGCCCTGGGGCTACATTGTGACTGGTTGTTTCTAAAATCAAATCAAATGTGTGTGAATTCTTATGGTACTTAACTGCTAAGGTCATCAGTCCCTAAGCTTACACACAACTTAACCTAAATTATCCTAAGGACAAACACACACCCCCATGCCCGAAGGAGGACTCGAACCTCCGCCGGGACCAGCCGCACAGTCCATGACTGCAGCGTCCTAGACCGCTCGGCTAATCCCGGGCGGCTGTTTCATTTTGATAGCTGACACAGTACTAAGCTTTGATTTGTTATTTCATTTAATGCTATACTGTTGTCGGGAAGAGAGGATTGGGAGTGGCATGTAGCTTCTCACTTGATGATAACAAAAGTGAGGCTTGTAACATCATGGGAAGTAGAGCTAGGTAGTTTCTAGCACACTTGCACTTTTCAGCACCATTCGAGTGCAACACAGAGCAGAGTTCTATAGATATACTATCTGATACCGTCTGCAATCCTTCGGCATCTTCCATGTATACTTCTTTCTCATCGGGTCTTGAGAAGTGTACTCGGAATACCTGACTCGTGTGCAGAACAAATTTACATTAATCTTCCTCCCCTCTCCTTCCACCTACCAGGACCAAGATGTTTGATCATTTCCTGTTCGCTGTTATCAACTATGGGTGCATTTCAGGTGCCTCTTATGATTAAGTTCTCATCCCCTTTACCGTACTTGTACAAGTGCTGCATCATTATCACACACAGTACATGTTACTATCAGACGTATCTGTGTCAAACATGTACATCGTTATTACTGAAATATTTATTGGATATCCATTCACGTTCACTGTCAGTGATCATCATATTTGTTGCAGATAAGCCTTAACTATACTGCCAATGTTTTATACATGCTTATTCCTACTCCTACTCTTAGGTTACCAGACCCACTGTGAAGAATTCCATGAACTCAACTCTATAACTCACATTTTTGTGGCCTCACATCGCACTGATCTCTAAAATATCTGTCTTCATTCTTTAAACACTGCCTGACGCTGTGCAGCAGAATCATTTTATTGTACGTGTTGAAATTTTTTAAAAAGCTCTTACAGAAGAGTTCAGAACAGAGAGGACTAGCTGTGGGCTGATCTGACAATCAGAATGTCAGCGAGGCATACAGCCAATTCAATAGATCTCATGACATGAGGAGCGCATTGCTTTACAACCTCCGATCAGGGAAATCAGAAACGCAAACATTGCAGCGCTTCATACCAAGGCATTGTGACGTAACACTGTGTAACTGCAGTGCCAGACCGCCACTGCAAAGTCAAACGTAGACAGAAGGACCCGAGCTCAGCGAACCAAATAATTATTGAATTACATAGCGACGCAAGGCGCGCTGATTGGACTGATAGACGAGGGAAAATGCTTTCATACATCCAGAGCCACCACGTCACAGGTGCAGTCTCAGCCTTTTAAATAACTTGGCTTTCGGAGCTCAGAGACACTTTCTGTCGTGCTACCACTCTCTATACGTCGTTAGAACCTGAGAGCGTGACAATCTATTGACTTTCAGTGAAACCACGACAAGCCGATCGATGATGGTCTGCCTACTACCTACTTGCTAACTTCAACACCGAGGTGCACCCAACCTGAAGCATACCACAGCTGTAGTCTGCCAATGCTGCCTACTGGGTCATCGTTGATGAGAAGACTGGTCGGCGGCCACCTCTCCTCCACCACAGATACTCACAGATGACTTGCAAACTGCCATCTCTACAATGACTGGTCGTGGCACGTTCGTGCGGCCCCCTCGATGACTTGCGAACATCTTCTGTGGTCTTGGTCCGTCCATGGAAGACAACCAAGGCATAGTTGTCACAACAGTTAACATCCTGGACTACATTTGGCAGTCTCCACCTGAGCTCTTCGAGAGCACTGAGGTGGGGACCGCATTGTGTTGCAGAACGCCTGGGCAGGAGACACCTTCTCATCCCTACGATCCCACCAGCGCAGCACACGCTCGTGGCTCTCTGACCTTCTGGACGACGTCACGTCTCCCTGACGAGAAATCAGCACTCCTTCCTGGCATACGCTTTTGCCCAGCCGCCGCCCGCCGCCCTGAAAAAAAATTGTAACACTGTAAACACAACAAAGGAGTAAATGTTATTACAGGTACCACTGTGTCACTGACGCCTTTGGACGTAAAGTACACTACTCAGCCTCACTCCCCTTGCTCACAACTCGACCGAAAGGATCGGAACGTTGTTGCCTGGAAGTGATCGCAAAAAGTATTGCACGTGAAAGTGGAGATGTAAACGAAATGAAACTTCACAAGCTCAGAGGGTATATGATGTTGTTGCAGTGATCACAAAATCAAGTAAATTTTACAAAGAATTCGGCAACGTGAGCCCAGTTATCAGCTGTCGCTCTCCTGTGGCCTGTATACAAGCACTGATTCTGTTAGGAAGTTTGTCATGAAGCCGCTGTATTGTCTCCTGAGGGAAAATGACACACAACTCTTGGAAATAGTCCTTGATGTCCTGGATACTGACACTGGGACAGAGCTGGCCCGACTCATATTCTGTTGGGGACACATATGGGGCTGTTGCTGGCTGCAGGAGTGTCTCAACATGATGCAGATACTTCATGGGGACATGCGTCTCGTGTTGACGAGCTTTATCCTACTTAGAAATGACACTTTGATGGTGTCGCATGAGAGGTAACATATGACGACACAGGACGTCCGTGATGTACGATTGTGCCATTAGAGCTCCGCCAATCACTATGGTTCGAAGTCACACTTGATGGCTCCCCAGACCAGATGCATTGAAAGAATGGGATCTCCTCCCAGGTCGCCGCCATACACGCCAACGATGGTCATTTTGGGTAATGCAGAACCACGATTTATCGCTGAACAGAGTGCGACACAATTCATCAACAGTTCATGCTTCCTGGTCGCGGCGTCACTCAAAACGTAGTCATTTACATTAGTCCTGTTGTTGCTGATCAGGGGTGAGATAACATAGAATGTGGCAGGGAGTTCATTACTAGTTTCTGGATGGCAGGCGCAGATGCGAAGAGATTAGGAAGTGCTTGGTGCACAATATGGCGATCTTCCCTTGTGATAGAAGTGGCCTACTGGAAACTTGAAGACGAGTGTACCTACACTCACTTTCTCATGCAGTGGAACTTTGTGCTACTGTCACATCCATATTTCCTACACATCTGGGCATTGCACTATTCGGCAAATCAACCAAATGAAGGCCCACAGTAAGCCCCCTTTCAAACTCTGTGAAGTGTTAATAACTCTGTCTCACTCAGTTATACGGTGTCTCCGTGTCCTGTGCAGTGATTACGCATTATCTGACGTTGTAAACGTCCCATATATACCCTGCTATGTCTGATAACAACGCTAAATCGGAACAACAGTAATGCAGCTGATTTATGTTGTACCAGTCAAAGAATTCTGCATTTCCAGTCAATTAAATACCCGCTGATGGTGTGTACGCATACAAAGTTACGTAAAAATCCTATCAAGCCTTATGGCTACGTCACTTTTCTTGTTAGGTAGCGTATTTCTGCGTCTGGATTTTCTAATTTTACGCAGTGTCTTATGTTCTATCACTCAGCGTGCTACAGCGAAATGCCCATTCCAGTTAGCATTCCCTGTTTTAGTCTGATAGTTGCTACCCAGTTCTAAGCGACAGGAGATCAGGTTCGATGACGATTTTACCTTTGGAATATTTCACACGCGAAGAAACCAACAAGTAATTTTTATTTAAGAGATGCCCATACAACGGAAATATAATTGAAATGTTTCTGTTACCTTCTTTAGAGCAGTACTGCAGTCTTTAAAGTCGTCATGACCACGAGTGTAGGTAGCATCGCAATTACCGCACAAATGTATGGCTCTGAGCACTATGGGACTTAACTTCTGAGGTCATCAGTCTCCTAGAACTTAGAACTACTTAAACCTTGCTAACCTAAGGACACCACACACATCCATACCCGAGGCAGGATTCGAACCTGCGACCGTAGCGATCGCGTGGTTCCAGACTGTAGCGCCGCACAAATCTTCTGGATTTTCGCCAACTGCGACTATTGGAGGAATTGATGCCATCTTCCATCCAGTCTGCTACTTCCAGCTTGTGAGCTGTTTTGGTGATCTTCTGGGCCTTTCGCTTAACAGAGAGTTGCAGTCTTCATAGCCCGCGTCTCGTGGTCGTGCGGTAGCGTTCTCGCTTCCCACGCCCTGGTTCCCGGGTTCGATTCCCGGCGGGATCAGGGATTTTCTCTGCCTCGTGATGACTGGGTGTTGTGTGCTGTCCTTAGGTTAGTTAGGTTTAAGTAGTTCTAAGTTCTAGGGGACTGATGACCATAGATGTTAAGTCCCATAGTGCTCAGAGCCATTTTTGCAGTCTTCATCGTTATTTTGGAGAGACGCTCTTACTACGATACTATTAGCCGGGTCAAGTGGACCAAGATTTTTAAGGTTCTGCTTTCCCTCCATCCTTCTCCCTTTATCGTGGCTTTTGGCAGGCAGAACCAGCCCTCCCAAGAAAGATTTCTGATTCGCGATGTTTATAATTGCTCCCTCAGGTTGTTGGATCGATGCAGACGTAATACGATCTTCCAGTCATCTATCGAATGAGGTTAGTAAAGTTTTCACATATGTTTGTCATATTTCCGACAGTTTATAAGATTAATGGCTAATGATACTTTTCTCAAAATATCGCCCATGACGCCTGATGCCTTTTAGTGAATGAATGGAATTAACATGTGCTCTCCTATGACCTGTTAATTCAAAACGAATTATATTTAACTAAAACTGGTTCGAAGTAAAAAGCACATTAACCAAGCCATGAACATTCTGCATACAGTTCAAATAGCTATTGGAAATACTGCCAGCCAGTATCGTTACATATAGCCCACGGGTACTGAAGATCTAGTAGGGCGTTTAGAAACTGGACTTCCACATGTTGAAACAATCACCCAGCGTAATGAACTGGTGAACACATCAAGGCACTGAAGCTACAACGAGTTACAGGGTTTCCTGTATCGATAGATGTAATGTGGCGTCTAGTTTAGGAGCTCGGGCTATAAAGCAAAAAGTGTAATTTTCATGAATGGAGAACAGGTGTCATGATGAACATCGATTTCACTGAGCAGAGTTTATCGACGATATTGTCGATTGTTGTTGTTGTTGTTGTTGTTGTTGTTGTAGTCTTCAGTCCCTAGACTGGTTTGATGCAGCTCTCCATGCTGCTCTATCCTGTGCAAGCTTCTTCATCTCCCAGTACCTACTGCAACCTACATCCTTCTGAATCTGCTTAGAGTATTCATCTCTTGGTCTCCCTCTACGATTTTTACCCTCCACACTGCCCTCCAATACTAAATTGGTGATCCCTTGATGTTTTGTATGTTGGAGCCTTTAGCTGATATTTCGTACGAAATAGACGCTGACTCTTCACAGCTAACTTACATTTATGGCATGCTCTGCAAGTACGCCATGGCGCGTATTACAAATCGAAACTTGGAGAGATGCTCCATCAATGATATGTCGTTTTTCTGCAGTTTTTGTAGTCTTCACGCAGTCGTCTTCTGAATCCCAGAAAGTACTTATGAATAACCGTGACATGGAAACATTTACGCTTGTTATTATTATCATTAACACATCAACAGTACAAATGTAATCTCAGGGCCGATTTGACTTATCATAGACATGACTCAGTAATTGTGTAAGTAGAAGGGGTACTGGCCACTGCATTTCACCACTTGACGGAATTGGTGTTACTTGCATTTACATGCAACCGATGCGATGGCTGTCGGAGCAACATGCTGATCCCCTTTTGTATCATGTGATTCCTTTTTTCCAGCTGCCAGTCTTCATCTTTCATCTTCAAGCTCATACAATAAGTTAGATTATGATCATGCCCGCGATAACCACAGCAAGAAACGTTTCCAGCCGGGAAAACTGGAATACACGTGTCAGAGATTCAGTTGGAATGGCTTTAAGACCAGAATTAAATAGCTCTTTCCGATAAAACTAATTCTGATGGACAAACACCTGCGGCTAAGTAACTGACTTTACTTTTCAGTATCAAACTAATATCAGGCTAAGAGACCATCTTCAATCATAACAACAAAGAAGAGATTAGGAGATACACACACGGCTAAGAGCATTTCAACATGATTCCAAGCAATATCGTATCAAAGCAGATGTCTTACATATAAAGATTCTGGTATCGTAACTATACCAAACACACACGTAAGTCTATAAATGTATAAAAATTGAGTTTACTGCGATATAGATGTGCTAATGTCACCCCTACTTGGCACCAAAATGTAACGAAATATTTCATAAATTAAGTTGTTAATGAGGTCGCCCCACTTTGGTCGCCAAGCATGTAATGAATGAAATTAAAAAATGATAAATACAGAGTTATTTATAAGTACAACTAGGATTTCAGAAGACTACAGTGCGAAATATGCAGGGAACGCACAAAATATACAGATATCGGTGTGTAGAGCATCTCTCGAAGGTTTTAACTCACGTTTAGGTTCTCACTACGGGCACCGTTTGTGTCACGTCAAACGGCAGTACGATACTCGAACTCTTGCCGTACACGTCCCCGCGCGCCATGGTCGATATCAGCAGGCGCTTTAATCATCGTTCTTTGCATTTCTTCCAGATTAAGTGGCAGTGGGGGCAGAAACACCTGAGGCATAATGTGAAGCACTTCCAATAAACCCTGAGGCACTTCGGCATTGAGGAGATCATGAATGTCTGAAAGAAATTGTGGTGAAGAGCACATGGCACAAAAGACATTAACTTTTGCTGAACCGCCGGCCGAAGTGGCCGCGCGGTTCTGGCGCTGCAGTCTGGAACCGCGAGACCGCTACGGTCGCAGGTTCGAATCCTGCCTCGGGCATGGATGTGTGTGATGTCCTTAGGTTAGTTAGGTTTAACTAGTTCTAAGTTCTAGGGGACTAATGACCTCAGCAGTTGAGTCCCATAGTGCTCAGAGCCATTTTTTTGCTGAACCACGAATGTGTTCCATAATATAGTGTGGTTGTTCTGCGCCCCGAAGACGCGTGTTGTGACGATCCACCTTCCCAGGCACATAAAGTGTGGCTTCGTCATTGAAAACCCACTTCTGTTGAAAACCATGTTCTTCGAAAAGACACAATAAGTCATTGCAAAACTCAACCGAAAGTCGTTGATCCAAGTAGTAAGCACGTGTAAAAACTGCAGCCCATAAGATTTTACATCTATATCTACATCTACATCCATACTTCGCAAGCCACCTGACGGTGTGTGGCGGAGGGTACCTTGAGTACCTCTATCGGTTCTCCCTTCTATTCCAGTCACGTATTGTTCGTGGGAAGAAGAATTGTCGGTATGCCTCTGTGTGGGCTCTAATCTCTCTGATTTTATCCTCATGGTCTCTTCGCGAGATATACGAGGTGCATTCAAGTTCTAAGGCCTCCAATTTTTTTTTCTAATTAACTACTCACCCGAAATCGATGAAACTGGCGTTACTTCTCTACGTAATCGCCCTGCAGACGTACACATTTTTCACAACGCTGACGCCATGATTCCATGGCAGTGGCGAAGGCTTCTTTGGGAGTCTGTTTTGACCACTGGAAAATCGCTGAGGCAATAGCAGCACGGCTGGTGAATGTGCGGCCACGGAGAGTGTCTTTCGTTTTTGGAAAAAGCCAAAAGTCACTAAGAGCCAGGTCAGGTGAGTAGGGAGTGTGAGTAATCACTTCAAAGTTGTTATCACGAAGAAACTATTGCGTAACGTTAGCTCGATGTGCGGGTGCGTTGTCTTGGTGAAACAGCACACGCGAAGCCCTTCCCGGACATTTTTGTTGCAGTGCAGGAAGGAATTTGTTCTTCAAAACATTTTCGTAGGATGCACCTGTCACCGTAGTGCCCTTTGGAACGCAATGGGTAAGGATTACGCCCTCGTTGTCCCAGAACATGGACACCATCATTTTTTCAGCACTGGCGGTTACCAGAAATTTTTTTGGTGGCGGTGAATCTGTGTGCTTCCATTGAGCTGACTGGCGCTTTGTTTCTGGATTGAAAAATCGCATCCACGTCTCATCCATTGTCACAACCGACGAAAAGAAAGCCCCATTCATGCTGTCGTTGCGCGTCAACATTGCTTGGCAACATGCCACACGGGCAGCCATGTGGTTGTCCATCAGCATTCATGGCACCCACCTGGATGACACTTTTCGCATTTTCAGGTCGTCATGCAGGATTTTGTTCACAGAACCCACAGAAATGCCAACTCTGGAGACGATCTGTTCAACAGTAATTCGGCGATCCCCCAAAACAATTCTCTCCACTTTCTCGATCATGTCCTCAGACCGGCTTGTGCAAGCGCAAGGTTGTTTCGGTTTCTTGTCACATGATGTTCTGCCTTCATTAAACTGTCGCACCCACGAACGCACTTTTGGCACATCCATAACTCCATCACCACATGTCTCCTTCAACTATCGATGAATTTCAATTGGTTTCACACCACGCAAATTCAGAAAACGAATGATTGCACGCTGTTCAAGTAAGGAAAACGTCGCCATTTTAAGTATTTAAAACAGTTCTCATTCTCGCCGCTGGCGGTAAAATTCCATCTGCTGTACGGTGCTGCCATCTCTGGGACGTATTGACAATGAACGCGGCCTCATTTTAAAACAATGCGCATGTTTCTATTTCTTTCCAGTCTGGAGAAAAAAAATCGGAGGCCTTAGAACTTGAATGCAGCTCGTACGTAGGAGGGAGCAATATACTGCTTAACTCCTCGGTGAAGGTATGTTCTCGAAACAACAAAAGCCCGTACCGAGCTACTGAGCTTCTCTCCTGCAGAGTCTTCCACTGGAGTTTATCTATCATCTCCGTAACGCTTTCGCGATTGCTAAATGATCCTGTAACGAAGCGCGCTGCTCTCTGTTCATTCTTCTCTATCTCTTCTATCAACCCTATCTGGTACGGATCACACACTGCTGAGCAGAATTCAAGCAGTGGGCGAACAAGCGTACTGTAACCTACTTCCTTTGTTTTCGGATTGCGTTTCCTTAGGATCCTTCCAATGAATCTCAGTCTGGCATCTGCTTTACCGACGATCAACTTCATATGATCATTCCATTTTAAATCACTCCTAATGTGTACTCCCAGATAATTTATGGAATTAACTGCTTCCAGTTGCTGACCTGCTATATTGTAGCTAAATGATAAGGGATCTTTCTTTCTATGTATTCGCAGCACATTACACTTGCCTACATTGAGATTCAATTGCCATTCCCTGCACCATGCGTCAATTTGCTGCAGATCCTCCTGCATTTCAGTACAATTTTCCATTATTACAACCTCTCGATATACCACAGCATCATCCGCAAAATGCCTCAGTGGACTTCTGATGTCATCCACAAGGTCATTTATGTATATTGTGAATAGCAACGGTCCTACGAATCTCCTACGGCACACCTGAAATCATTCTTACTTCGGAAGACTTCTCTTCATTGAGAATGACATGCTGCGTTCTGTTATCTAGGAACTCTTCAGTCCAATCACACAATTGGTCTGATAGTCCATATGCTCTTACTTTGTTCATTAAACGACTTTGGGGAACTGTATCGAACGCCTTGCGGAAGTCCACACGGCATCTACCTGGGAACCCGTGTCTATGGCCCTCTGAGTCTCGTGGACGAATAGCGCGAGCTGGGTTTCATACGATCATCTTTTTCGAAACCCATGCTGATTCCTACGGAGTAGATTTCTAGTCTCCAGAAAAGTCATTATACTCGAACATAATACGTGTTCCAAAATTCTACAACAGATATACGTTAGAGATATAGGTCTATAGTTCTGCACATCTGTTTGTCGTCCCTTCTTGAAAACGGGGATGACCTGTGCTCTTTTCCAATCCTTTGGAACGCTACACTTTTCTAGAGACCTACGGTACACCGCTGCAAGAAGGGGGGCAAGTTCCTTCCCGAACTCTGTGTAAAATCGAACTGGTATCCCATCAGGTCCAGTGGCCTTTCCTCTTTTGAGCGATTTTAATTGTTTCTCTATCCCTCTGTTGTCTATTTCGATATCTACCATTTTGTCATCTGTGCGACAATCTAGAGAGGTGCAGTCTTCCTCTGTGAAACAGCTTTGGAAAAAGACATTTAGTATTTCGGCCTTTAGTCTGTCATCCTATGTTTCAGTACCATTTTGGTCACAGAGTGTCTGGACATTTTGTTTTGAGCAACCTACCGCTTTGACATAAGACAAAAATTTCTTAGGGTTTTCTGCCAAGTCAGTACATAGAACTTTACTTTCGAATTCATTGAACGCCTCTCGCATAGCCCTCCTCACACTACATTTCGCTTCGCGTAGCCGGCCGGAGTGGCCGTGCGGTTCTGGGCGCTACAGTCTGGAGCCGAGCGACCACTACGGTCGCAGGTTCGAATCCTGCCTCGGGCATGGATGTGTGTAATGTCCTTAGGTTAGTTAGGTTTAATTAGTTCTAAGTTCTAGGCGACTGATGACCTCAGAACTTAAGTCGCATAGTGCTCAGAGCCATTTGAACCATTTTTGAGCTTCGCGTAATTTTTGTTTGTCTGCAAGGCTTGGGCTATATTTATGTTTGCTGTGAAGTTCCCTTTGCTTCCACAGCAGTTTTCTAACTCGGTTGTTGTACTATGGTGGCTCTTTTCCATCTCTTACACGCAGAAGTTTGCGTAGCATGCACCAGACAGTTGAATGCGATATCTTCAGTTCTCTACTCCAGTCTCAAAGTAGGTGTTGTGCCACTCACAGGTTGTTTTGTATGTTGGAGCGCTGAACTGATATTTGGTACGAAATCGTCGTTGAATTTTCACAACTAACTCACATTTATGACATGCTCTGCAAGTAAGCCATTGGCGCATATTACAAATCGAAACTTGGAGAGATGCTCCATCAATGATATGTCGTTTTCCTGCATTTTTTGTATTCTTCACTCAGTCGTCTTCGAAGAGACTGAAAGGACGGCCGAGCCTTTGTTATTGCCCAAACAAAGCATCTGTTTTCTGTGCCATTGTCAACAGTGTCAGTGTAGTATTTGAAAGCTGAAGTCAGTTAAAGGATACACGGTCGGATGCTCTAAGATTCAAGCATTGGACAATAAGAAAGCCCACCCAGTATGGATTGGAAAATGAAGGTGTCACAAAGTGCGATAGACACTGGAATTAGTGTAAGAATCTTACACAACGTCTGACGTTAACAACAGACTGACATATCCCCAGAATGCAAAATTTGTCCTTTTTGTGAGAAGCAGCATGTACAATAGCTGACGTGTCTTAACTGGTTCACAGTGCTGCAACTCCGATACGATTGTCTGTCGTATTGCCTAGCACAAGATAGTGTACTGGTTGCTCCAGGCAACTGTATGACATGATACATGAAAAAAGAAATTTCAGGGTATCTGATGTACCTCAAAAAATTCTTTTATGCAGGTGAATCCGTGCTACATCTGCCTCTGTATTTAGCTTCTCAGGAAAACACAGTCCCTTTGACTGTTCAGAGATGATACTAAACCTGCCCAAAGATATAAACAAGCATGCATGATCAGTGCCCATTAGACAGAGGGGATTAGTAGGGCTACAGGGGTGTGAGCACATTTTGTTGGTGCGGGTTGCCTACATCAGGGGCAGGTATGCACTCAGGGGCAAGCATATTGTTCTCCTTTGACTGACAGGTCTGTTAAGTGCTTTTCCATATCACCCCCATTTCCTTTTTATTGACAGGCACTTAACCTATTGTTCTCCCTGCCTCCTCCTCCTCCTCCTCCTCCTCCCCCCCCAACCCCCTCCCCCCTCGTTGGTAGAGGTACAGTTTCAGGTCTGTGTTATTGGAATAGGCCCCCCTCTCACTCTTTTCAATTTGATTGACTACTTAATTAAATTGATCAATTAATTAACCTCTCAAGCACTGGTAAATCCCCTCTCCCTTCTCCCCTAGAAAATGGCGAGAAGTTCAAGTTCCATCAGGATAATGCAACACAACTCCACTAACCTAAAAAAATGGCGGGAAAAAAGGCACTTGGGTTACCTCCACTAACCTGTCATCCGACCGACACCTCTTCCTACGGATTGGCTGGAAAAGGACTCAGCTTGTGCTGGAGAGGATGGACATAAGTCTTGCTTAACAATCGTTCTGTTAAGTGATTTTCCACGTCACTGCACTTAACCTATTGTTCCCCCACCCCCTCCCACTCTGCTCTCTCCTCAGGAAACCACCTCCTCACCGCTAGAGGTACACTTTTAGGTCTGAGTTATTGAAATAGACCCTGTCACTACTATCAATTTGATTGACTACTTAATTAACCTCTCCCCCTCAGGTAACCCCCACCCCCCAACCCCACCCACCCTCCCTCCCTCCCTCCCTCCCAGAAATTGGTGGGAGAAAAGACTCAGTTGATTGGTCATTTGGAGGGAAATCGATTGCTGTGCATAGAATATTCTTTATTTCAACAATTTAGAGGATTCAAGACAGTGTATGGAATATTTGGAAAGGGTATATTGTTTATTTATAAAAAATAAAAAATTGCTCATCATTCTCTGCTGTTTAGAAACATCTAGGTCTTGCAAGATGCAATTACATGGGGCAAAACGTAGCATAACCTAATGTTCAGCACTGTACTCTGGGTGTCTTAACCTAATACTTGGGCCTCTGTCGGCACTTAACCAATTCTTCTGTTAAGTGGTTTTCCATGTCACCCCCATTTCCTTAAACTATTGTGCCACTTTTGATGCCAAATTAAGTAATCAGTTACGTCCTCCCACCATTTTGTGGTAGACTTTTAGAATTTCACATGCTTTTGAACGCCATTTCTGGCGCACCCTTCTCTGTCATGCACCCCCTTAAACTATTGTACTGTGTTTTACATAAAAATTATTCAAATTACCTTAGTGTTCTGCACTTAAACCGCTGTTAAGGATGAGGGTGAGGAAATAAATCGGCCGTGCCATCCCGGCAGCTGCCTGAAGCTATTAGGGAAATCACAGAAAACCTAAATCACGATGGCCGGACTGGACTCGGGTTTGAACCGTTGTCCCCCTGAAAGCGAGTCCAGTGTGCTAACCACTGCGCCACCTGGCTCAGTTTGGTCTTTAGCGTATGTGTTTGCAGTTTATTCAACAACACCTTCATGAGGAATGCGCCTTGCGTACTGCCTCACTTGAAACAGTATTCACCAATGAAGACAAAGACCTACTAAATTCCACTGCATAATCTGAGAGATCGACTTTGGCATGATGTTGTTCGAGAAAATCTAGGCCAATAATTGCAGTATACCCCTCACCCTGGCTGGGCGGTTCTAGGCGCTACAGTCTAGAACCACGCGACCGCTACGGTCGCAGGTTCGAATCCTGCCTCGGGCATGGATGTATGTGATGTCCTTAGGTTCGTTGGGTTTAAGTAGTTCTAAGTTCTAGGGGACTGATGACCTCAGAAGTTAAGTCCCATAGTGGTCAGAGCCATCTTGAACCCTTCACCCATGTATGGTAACAGTTCCATATATTGGGTGATCAAAAAGTCAGTATAAATTTGAAAACTGAATAAGTCACTGAATAATGTAGATAGAGAGGTACAAATTGACACACATGCTTGGAATGACATGGGGTTTTATTAGAACCAAAAAAATACAAACGTTCAAAAAATGTCCAACAGATGGCGCTTCATCTGATCAGAATAGCAATAATTAGCATAACAAAGTAAGACAAAGCAAAGATGATGTTCTTTACAGGAAATGCTCAATATGTCCACCATCATTCCTCAACAATAGCTGTAGTCGCGGAATAATGTTGTGAACAGCACTGTGAAGCATGTCCGGAGTTATGGTGAGGCATTGGCGTCGGATGTTGTCTTTCAGCATCCCAAGAGATGTCGGTCGATCACGATACACTTGCGACTTCAGGTAACCCCAAAGCCAATATTCGCACGGACTGAGGTCTGGGGACCTGGGAGGCCAAGCATGACGAAAGTGGCGGCTGAGCACACGATCATCACCAAACGACGCGCAATAGATCTTTCACGCGTCTAGCAATACTTAGCTTTTTTTTGGTTCTAATAAAACCCCATGTCATTCCAAGCATGTGTGTCAATTTTTACCTCTCTATCTACGTCATTCCGTGGTTTATTAAGTTTTCAAATTCATACTGACTTTTTGCTCACCCAGTACTACTGATAATGTCTAGATCCAATACTGAAACTGATCAATGTCATACGTAATGACTCTGTATTATTACTAGCCACTCCACGCAGTTTATAATGGAGGGCACCAGTCTTCTCCTGCCTATGAGGTTCAGACTGACGACTGACACATGCGCACCTGTTTCCACCATACATTTACGGTCGTTTCCTTTTATACAGCCTGACGAGCAGCATTCTGTCTGTGCATCTATTTATGCACTGTTACGTCCTGTTGGGAATGCCTTCCGACAGTGAAGCACTCCCGTTTGCGTTTAACTGCTGCTTTTAGTGATGTTATTTTCCCTTCCTATACTTCCCTCAATCCTGTACTCGATGTCCAACTTTGTCATATTTACAGCTTTCAGGTTACTGACACTGCTGCCGTAGGTGACCTTTACGTCCGGATCTATAACACTTCACTTCCGCAGAAAAAAAACGGTGGTCTGTACATTTCCTAGTGGATATGTCGATCTCCTCTTATTGCGTCGCGACCCTAAGAGCCGCTGCTGAACACCCAGGATTTTACATCCTTATCCTATGTGACATCCCTACAGGGATGGCATCCAGAGAAACGTTCAAAGTTCTGTTCTCGGCTTCACGCAGCAAGACTATCCGCTTCCACATTTTACGCCAGCTGGTATGTCTGCATTGATCCTTCGGATGCCATGCAGAAAGGTTTCTACCGATTCCTAATGTTTCTGTATCAAGTGTGCGATTTTTCCCAACAAAATCTTGATCCATTTTGCTTGTAATGTTTCCGTAACCAATCACCTAACTGCTAGAATGTTTCTGATTTACTGAGAACTTTATGACACAACACATGCGTCTTTGCTTCGTCTGCCAGTCGCAAATTAGGCCCACAAAGGGTAATCCCGTCTGACCAACCACTCATTGCTGCGGTAGCCTTAACGTTGTCAACGAGCGCAGTTACGTCCTCTGTTGACTTGGCAGGAAAAAGTGTTACTAACGTAGCTGCCGAAGGATCGAAAGAATAAAGGGAGGGTACCAAACTACTGTCTTGGCTTTCTTAGATCTTGATTGTAATTGCTGAACCATAACTTGTAAATCTTCTACCTGTCTAGTGAAAATTGGAATCGGAGCGACAGCGAGTCTAATATTCCGAGTGCATACTTCAGAAATCAAGGCGCCGCTGTTACATCACTGCTAACGGGCTTCCTTTGCTCCTGCTGTAGTTCCTCGAGTATGACGAGTGTGAGAACTGTGGCGCTGCGGTCGCTTCATGCTCGTCGACTGGGTCTGTCTTACCGAGGTATAAAGGAGTGTAAAAGGCGGGTCCACACTGAGCGCGCCGCGCCGCGGAGTGCTGCGCCGCGCTGCTGCACCCCACGCTCAGCTGTAACGGAGGCGAGTGCGCCGTCCGCGCCCCGCCGCGCCGCTCCGAGGCGCGCACTGTGTTCCAGTTGGAGCGCGCGCATGGTCTGAAGATGGAGCGAGCGAAGCCCCGTCTGAACTCAGCGCGCGCAAACGCGCCACTTCCTTTGATGTACCGACAACAGCCGGAAAACTGCGCGGCGCGGCACGACGCGGCGCAGCGCGGTTCGCCGTCCACACTGAGCGCACACAGCCGGGCAAGGCCGTTTTGCGCGGCGCGGCGCGGTGCGCTCAGTGTGGACCCTCCCTAAGGCTAGTCGTGACATATTTTTAGTACGGAAGAAGAGTACATAACGTTGCTCCTGTAAAGTAGCACTGACAAGGCGACATGACCGACTCTCGGGATCATGATTGTGTGAAATTAATGAACAGTATTTAACAATTCAGTGGCGAAAATTACTTTCAAAACAGTTGCATATGTAGCGGGAATGCCGCATGTTTACGTTTATGGGATTACAGAGAGTTGAGTGGCTTGTCATTCATTTCTGAAATCCATTTTAATAACTAATCACTATTTTCTCATATTTTCTGGTACTGTCGTTACAGACTCGATAACGTCTCGAATGTGTGTACATGTCAATGTAATTGTTAGACAGTCTCTGAAAAGATATTAGGTATTAAAATTAGCAGTCTTTCAAAAAGTTTTATTTATATAAACGTATGTATAAACTGAACAATATTCACTGCTAACTGATCACTTGTTATATTGGTATACTGGTATAAATTGCTTCTGTCATTTAGGCAAGTTGGACATATTGTGACATTTGTGACATTTCAGCTTCCACTCCAGAACTGCTATAAAGCCGAAATCATGACTGTGTGAAATAAATTAATAGTAATTTACAATTTAAACTTGGAACTTAATTTGCGGATGTAGCGGGAACGCCGCGAGTTCGCGGTTATAGACCTACTCGCGAACTTGTGCACTCGCTCTCCTGAGCGAGTCGAGTCCATTCGCACCCAGAAACAGACTCAGGTGACGAGGGGTCTGCGGCGGAGACTCAAGAGTCGGGTCTATGGGCACAGGTAGACGGCGAGTTCGGATACATCACATGACTCACTGGCGAGTTTAAAGCAAGTATATCGAACTCATTTCTGATCTCTACTGTCCACGCTGCTCTCTTCACATTGTTAAAACGTTAAAACCTTCAAAAAAGGATGAAAAATATTCAGTAATAAGTGTCTGGGCCTTCAGAAGCGATTGCTGGAAGACTTTAGAATTATAGAACAATGATCAGGCTATGGGCCCGGCAGTACACTTAATAGATGAGCAAGAAACATATGGAATTATTTACCTCTGTGTTCCAAATTTCGGTATGTAGTTACATATGGAATAGTCGGATGGGGAATTTGAGATGTCACAATCCTATCTATTTTGGTTGTAACTTACCAGTAAAACAAAAATGTAAACTAACATGAAAACCCAAGGCTGATATTTTGTATGTGCTATACAAAATGCCTTGGGATCGCTGCAGAAATTCAGTTATTATACATCTGCTTACTTTTGCACTAGAGTAGGAGCGTCTGTTCCTTTAACGCATATATGCACAGAATTCTTTTGTCACGGTGTTGTATAGTTTACACACATTCATTACCGACCACAGATAGCAACTGTAACAATAATTTGTAGTTGTCAGTTCTGCAAGGCGGTTTTTACCGTGGGACAACGATGACTACATGGACACATTAGGTGGCACACCACTATGAGACTGGAATAATTAATATAAAATATTTTTTACGCTAATCAGTGTTTATTTACAGAAATTTGATACTCAGACTTAATTGTTACAAATTATGAACTATTAAGTAAACATATAAGGTAGGCAAGAAAAATGGAAAATAATATCATTATGCATGAAAAGCTGCATATTATTTGTAATATAAATTACTGTTGCGTCACAGTTTGACCGTTCTATTTTTTTAAAGCGCACGTCTTCTTTCGACTTGACCATTGGGAATAATAAGCTGCTCTAAATGCTTTCTGACAAAAACAGCTACAGTCGTTCTTATTTGCCGATGTGGACCAGAATGAGTTTTAGCATTGCCATACATCTAGAGTGAAGAATTTTCAATATATCGGCGAAATTTCCACGTGTCTACTTTCGATCCTAGTGATCTGGCAAGCAATAGAGAATATAGTTGACTGCAACGTCAACTAGCCATATCAGAATGAGAATATACCACTTCTTGCCTCTTATGGCAATCCGGTAAACTATAATACACACATCAAAAACAGTTTTGCATTACCTCGGTCCCGAGAGTTCCAGAATCTGAACAGAAAAATGGAATAGAGATCAACAGATCAACATAAACATCATTTCTGCCCTTTTATTGCTCATAGAAAACCACACATTGCATGCTATACCTCTCCATACACCCCCCCCCCCGCCAATGAACTATGGACCTTGGCGTCGGTGGGAAGGCTTGCGTACCTCAATGATACAGATAGCCGTACCGTAGGTGCAACCACAATGGAGGGGTATCTGTTGAGAGGCCAGACAAACGTGTGGTTCCTGAACAGGGGCAGCAGCCTTTTCAGTAGTTGCAGGGGCAACAGTCTGGATGATTGATCTGGCCTTGTAACACTAACCAAAACAGCCTTCCTGTTGTGGTACTGTGAACGGCTGAAAGCAACGGGAAACTACAGCCGTAGTTTTTCCCAAGGGCATGCAGCTTTGCTGTATGATGATGGCGTCCTCTTGGGTAAAATATTCCGGAGGTAAAATAGTCCCCCATTCGGATCTCCGGGCGGGGACTACTCAAGAGGATGTCGTTATCAGGAGAAAGAAAACTGGCGTTCTACGGATCGGAGTGTGGAATGTCAGATCCCTTAATCGGGCAGGTAGGTTAGAAATTTTAAAAAGGGAAATGGATAGGTTAAAGTTAGATATAGTGGGAATTAGTGAAATTCGGTGGCAGGAGGAACAAGACTTTTGGTCAGGTGAATACAGGTTTATAAATACAAAATCAAATATGGCTAATGCAGGAGTAGCTTTAATAATGAATAGGAAAATAGGAGCGCGGGTAAGCTACTACAAACAGCATAGTGAACGCATTATTGTGGCCAAGATAGACACGAAGCCCACGCCTACTACAGCAGTACAAGTTTATATGCCAACTAGCTCTGCAGATGATGAAGAGCCGGCCGGAGTGGCCGAGCGTTTCTAGGCGCTACAGTCTGGAACCGCGCGACCGCTACGGTCGCAGGTTCGAATCCTGCCTCGGGTATGGATGTTTGTGATGTCCTTAGGTTAGTTAGGTTTAATTAGTTCTAGGTTCTAGGGGACTGATGACCTCAGCAGTTAAGTCCCATAGTGCTCAGAGCCATTTGATGATGAAGAAATTGATGAAATGCATGATGAGATAAAAGAAATTATTCAGGTGGTGAAGGGAGACGAAAATTTAATAATCATGGGTGACTGGAATTCGACAGTAGGAAAAGGAAGAGAAGGAAACGTAGTAGGTGAATGTGGATTGGGGCTAAGAAATGAAAGAGGAAGCCGCCTGGTAGAATTTTGCACAGAGCATAACTTAATCATAGCTAACACTTAGTTCAAGAATCAGAAAAGAAGGTTATATACATGGAAGAAGCCTGGAGATACTGACAGGTTTCAGATAGATTATATAATGGTAAGACAGAGATTTAGGAACCAGGTTTTAAACTGTAAGACATTTCCAGAGGCAGATGTGGACTCTGACCACAATCTATTGGTTATGAACTGTAGATTAAAACTGAAGAAACTGCAAATAGGTGGGACTTTAGTGAGATGGGACCTGGATAAACTGACAGAACCAGAGCTTGTAGAGGGTTTCAGGGAGAGCATAAGGGAACAATTGATAGGAATGGGGGAAAGAAATATAGTAGAAGAAGAATGGGTAGCTTTGAGAGATCAAGTAGTGAAGGCAGCAGAGGATTAAGTAGGTAAAAAGACGAGGGCTAGTAGAAATCCTTGGGTAAGAGAAGAGATACTGAATTTAATTGATGAAAGGAGAAAATACAAAAATGCAGTAACTGAAGCAGGAAAAAAGGAATACAAACGTCTCAAAAGTGAGATCGACAGGAAGTGCAAAATGGCTAAGCAGGGATGGCTAGAGGACAAATGCAAGGATGTAGAGGCTTATCTCACGAGGGGTAAGGCAGATACTGCCTACAGGAAAATTAAAGAGACCTTTGGAGAAAAGAGAACCACTTGCATGAATATCAAGAGCTCAGATGGAAACCCAGTTCTAAGCAAAGAAGGGAAAGCAGAAAGGTGGAAGGAGTATATAGAGGGCCTATACAGAGGCGATGTTCTTGAGGACAATATTATGGAAATGGAAGAGGATGTACAAGAAGATGAAATGGGAGATATGATACTGCGTGAAGAGTTTGACAGAGCACTGAAAGACCTAAATCGAAACAAGGCCCCGGGAGTAGACAACGTTCCATTAGAACTACCGACAGCCTTGGGAGAGCCAGTCCTGACAAAACTCTACCATCTGGTGAGCAAGATGAATGAGACAGGCGAAATTCCCTCAGACTTCAAGAAGAATACACTCCTGGAAATGGAAAAAAGAACACATTGACACCGGTGTGTCAGACCCACCATACTTGCTCCGGACACTGCGAGAGGGCTGTACAAGCAATGATCACACGCACGGCACAGCGGACACACCAGGAACCGCGGTGTTGGCCGTCGAATGGCGCTAGCTGCGCAGCATTTGTGCACTGCCGCCGTCAGTGTCAGCCAGTTTGCCGTGGCATACGGAGCTCCATCGCAGTCTTTAACACTGGTAGCATGCCGCGACAGCGTGGACGTGAACCGTATGTGCAGTTGACGGACTTTGAGCGAGGGCGTATAGTGGGCATGCGGGAGGCCGGGTGGACGTACCGCCGAATTGCTCAACACGTGGGGCGTCAGGTCTCCACAGTACATCGATGTTGTCGCCAGTGGTCGGCGAAAGGTGCACGTGCCCGTCGACCTGGGACCGGACCGCAGCGACGCACGGATGCACGCCAAGACCGTAGGACCCCACGCAGTGCCGTAGGGGACCGCACCGCCACTTCCCAGCAAATTAGGGACACTGTTGCTCCTGGGGTATCGGCGAGGACCATTCGCAACCGTCTCCATGAAGCTGGGCTACGGTCCCGCACACCGTCAGGCCGTCTTCCGCTCACGCCCCAACATCGTGCAGCCCGCCTCCAGTGGTGTCGCGACAGCCGTGAATGGAGGGACGAATGGAGACGTGTCGTCTTCAGCGATGAGAGTCGCTTCTGCCTTGGTGCCAATGATGGTCGTATGCGTGTTTGGCGCCGTGCAGGTGAGCGCCACAATCAGGACTGCATACGACCGAGGCACACAGGGCCAACACCCGGCATCATGGTGTGGGGAGCGATCTCCTACACTGGCCGTACACCATTGATGATCGTCGAGGGGACGCTGAATAGTGCACGGTACATCCAAACCGTCATCGAACCCATCGTTCTACCATTCCTAGACCGGCAAGGGAACTTGCTGTTCCAACAGGACAATGCACGTCCGCATGTATCCCGTGCCACCCAACGTGCTCTAGAAGGTGTAAGTCAACTACCCTGGCCAGCAAGATCTCCAGATCTGTCCCCCATTGAGCATGTTTGGGACTGGATGAAGCGTCGTCTCACGCGGTCTGCACGTCCAGCACGAACGCTGGTCCAACTGAGGCGCCAGGTGGAAATGGCATGGCAAGCCGTTCCACAGGACTACATCCAGCATCTCTACGATCGTCTCAATGGGAGAATAGCAGCCTGCATTGCTGCGAAAGGTGGATATACACTGTACTAGTGCCGACATTGTGCATGCTCTGTTGCCTGTGTCTATGTGCCTGTGGTTCTGTCAGTGTGATCATGTGATGTATCTGACCCCAGGAATGTGTCAATAAAGTTTCCCCTTCCTGGGACAATGAATTCATGGTGTTCTTATTTCAATTTCCAGGAGTGTATAATAATTCCAATCCCAAAGAAAACAGGTGTTGACACATGTGAAAATTACCGAACTATCACTTTAATAAGTCACAGCTGCAAAATACTGACGCGAATTCTTTACAGACGAATGGTAAGTGGTAGAAGCCGACGTCGGGGAAAATCAGTTTGGATTTCGTAGAAATGTTGGAACACGTGAGGCAATACTGACCCTACGACTTATGTTAGAAGAAAGATTAAGGAAAGGCATTTGTAGACTTAGAGAAAGCTTTTGGCAATAATGACTGGAATACTCTCTCTCAAATTCTTAAGGTGGGAGGGGTAAAATACAGGGAGCGAAAGGCTATTTACAATTTGTACAGAAACCAGATGGCAGTTATAAGAATCGAAGGACATGAAAGGGAAGCAGTGATTGGGAAGGGAGTGAGACAGGGTTGTAGCCTCTCCCCGATGCTATTCAATCTGTATATTGAGCAAGCAGTAAAAGAAACAAAAGTTCGGAGTAGATATTAAAATCCATGGAGAAGAAATAAAAACTTTGAAGTTCGCCGATGACGTTGTAATTCCTTCAGAGACAGCAAAAGACTTGGAAGAGCAGTTGAACGGAATGGACAGTGTCTTGAAAGGCGGGTATAAGATGAACATCAACAAAAGCAAAACCAGGATAATGGAATGTAGTCGAATTAAATCGGTTGATGCTGAGAGAATTAGAGTGGGAAATGAGACACTTAAAGTAGTAAAGGAGTTGGGGAGCAAAATAAATGATGACGGTCGAAGTAGAGAGGATATAAAATGTAGACTGGCAATGGTAAGGAAAGCGTTTCTGGAGAAGAGAAATTTGTTAACATCGAGTATTGATTTAAGTGTCAGGAAGACGTTTCTGAACGTATTTGTGTGGAGTGTAGCCATGTATGGAAGTGAAACATGGACGATAAATAGTTTAGACAAAAAGAGAATAGAAGCTTTCGAAATGTGGTGCTACAGGAGAATGCTGAAGATTAGATGGGTAGATCACGTAACTAATGAGGAGGTATTGAATAGAATTGGGTAGAAGGGGAGTTTGTGGCACAACTTGACTAGAAGAAGGGATCGGCTGGTAGGACATGTTCTCAGGCATCAAAAGATCACCAATTTAGTACTGGAGGGCATGGAGGAGGGTAAAAATCGTCGAGGGAGACCAAGAGATGAATACACTAAGCAGATTCAGAAGGATGTACGCTGCAGTAGGTACTGGGAGATGAAAAAGCTTGCACAGGATAGAGTAGCATGGAGAGCTGCATCAAATCAGTCTCAGGACTGAAGACCACAACAACAACAACAACCATCATACAGCGAGACTTTCAAAGGTGGTGGTCCAGATTGCTGTACACACAGATAGCTCTAATACCCAGTACCACGTCCTCTTGCACTGATGCATGTCTGTATTCGTCGTGGCATACTATCCACAAGTTCATCAAGGCACTGTTGCTCCAGATTGTCCCACTCCTCAACGGCAATTCGGCGTAGATCCCTCTGAGTGGTTCGTAGGTCACGTCGTCCATAAACAGCCCTTTATAATCTATCCCACGCATGTTCGATACGGTTCATGTCTGAAGAACATGCTGGCCACTCTAGTCGAGCGATTTCGTTGTCCTGAAGGAAGTCATTCACAAGATGTGCACGATGGGGGCACGAATTGTCGTCGATGAAGACGAATGTCTCGCCAATATGTTGCCAATATGGCTGCACTATCCGTCGGAGGATGGCATTCACGTATCGTACAGCCGTTACGGCACCTTCCATGACCGCCAGCGCCGTACGTCGGCCCCACATAATGCCACCCCATAACATCAGGGAACTTTCACCTTGTTGCACTCGCTGGACATTATGTCTAAAGCGTTCAGCCTGACCGGGTTGCCTCCAAACACATCTCTGACGATTGTCTGGTTGAAGGCATATGCGACACTTATCGGTGAAGTGAACATCATGCCAATTTTGAACGGTCCATTCGGCATGTTGTTGGGCCCTTCTGTACTGCGCTGCTTTGGTGTCGTGCTTGCAAAGATGGATGACTGGAATACTCTCTCTCAAATTCTGAGGGTGGCAGGGGTAAAATACAGGGAGCGAAAGGCTATTTACAATTTGTACGGAAACCAGATGGCAGTTATAAGAATCGAAGGACGTGAAAGGGAAGCAGTATGGGAAGGGAGTGAGACGGGGTTGTAGCCTCTCCCCGACGCTATTCAATCTGTATATTGAGCAAGCAGTAAAGGAAACAAAAGAAACGTTCGGAGTAGATATTAAAATCCATGGAGAAGAAATAAAAACTTTGAGGTTCGCCGATGACGTTGGTGCTTGGTGTCGTGGTTGCAAAGATGGATGACTGGAATACTCTCTCTCAAATTCTGAAGGTGGCAGGGGTAAAATACAGGGAGTGAAAGGCTATTTACAATTTGTGCAGAAACCAGATGGCAGTTATAAGAATCGAAGGATATGAAAGGGAAGCAGTGATTGGGAAGGGAGTGAGACGGGGTTGTAGCCTCTCCCCGACGCTATTCAATCTGTATATTGAGCAAGCAGTAAAGGAAACAAAAGAAAAGTTCGGAGTAGATATCAAAATCCATGGAGAAGAAATAAAAACTTTGAGGTTCGCCGATGACGTTGGTGTTTGGTGTCGTGGTTGCAAAGATGGATGACTGGAATACTCTCTCTCAAATTCTGAAGGTGGCAGGGGTAAAATACAGGGAGTGAAAGGCTATTTACAATTTGTACAGAAACCAGATGGCAGTTATAAGAATCGAAGGATATGAAAGGGAAGCAGTGATTGGGAAGGGAGTGAGACAGGGTTGTAGCCTATTGCGCACAATTTGAGTCGTAACACGAGGTCCTGTGTCTGCGTGAAAAGCATTATTCAACGTGGTGGCGTTGCTACCGAGGTTCCTCTGAGACAGAATCAGTAGTTAGCTGTCATCCACTGCAGTAGTAGAGAACTGTCTTGTAGTCAGCGCACTGTTCTTGGAACTGGACGTGAATGGCTGTGTTCGTTGTATCTGTGATGTTCGATTATTTTGTCATAGTTCGCGGCTCGTGGTCTGGCGGTAGCGTTCTCACTTCCCCCGCACGGGGTCCCGGGTTCGATTCCTGGCGGGGTCTGGTATTTTCTCTGCCTCGAGATGACTGGGTGTTGTGTGTCTTTCATTATCATCATTTCACCCTCATTCACTAGCAAGTCACCGTAGTGGCGAGGGGTCTCCCGGCCACCAATACCATACGCTCATTATTTTATCATAGTTCACCATCATTTGTCCAGCTATCCTGGCTGTGTGCAGACAAGCGCAGAGATGTCAGTGCCATCTGTGTTCTCTGCTGTGTTACCAACGAACACTGTCCCTCATATCTCATCTCAATCTTAACGCTCTTATCTTAACAACATGGCAAAGAAATCGTTCCCATCAGAGCAAAATCCTTTCTGTTCCAATCCCTCGGTCAGCCACTTTCCCGAAATCCTTTTCTATAGCCGGAAACCGACTTTGGAATTGCGTCCCCCATTATATTAGCGAATTGAATAACACGTCCAGCTTCAGAAGACAGTTTGTACATCTACTGAATGAATAATAAGGAGTACCACGGTCCCTGTACACATTGGTTACCTATTTACATCCTTCTTCCCGACCATATCTTCTACTTTTCTCATTATTCTAAGCTGGTGGAGTCTCCTTAAATTTCCTTTCCCCAGAACCCCCTATATCAGAAAACATCTATTCTTGTACACCTATACATTCTTTTTATAGCTGCAAGTATCATTATTGTTATTATTGTCATTATTATAATTATTGCTATTATCGATATTAGGGGCAGCAGCTGCAGTAGTAAAAGTACTGTCATGTTTAACGTGACTAATTCATAGTCAGTATTATTTACTAACATTGCCACTTCAGAAACTCAACTCATTTCAATACTATTTCTCACATGAAAATTATTGTGTTCTTAGGAAACTAGGTTGAAAGAAGATACTACGAGGGCTATTCGGAAAGTAAGGAACGATAGGTCGCGAAATGGAAACAACAGTGAAAATCAAAACTGTTTTATTTGCAACAGTTAGCTACAGCTTCCAAATACTTATCTCCATGGTCGCCGATCGAACTTGGACGTTTAGTGTAGCGTTGTACCAACATTCCAATACCCTCGTTATAGATGGCAGCCGACAGTGCTTTCCGCCAAATCTCTACGCTGGCCTACAGCTCGTTGTCTGTGCCCAAATGTTGTCTTCATAGACAGCGGTTCATGTGAGCAGAGATGAAACTCTGAGGGAGACAATTACGGGCTGTGTTGTGGGTAATCAAACATTTACAATTGAAAACGATGCAGGAGCCTCTTCATTGCCCCTGCAGAATGCTGCTGAGAACTGTCTTGAAAAAGAAAACGCACGACAGTTATGTAATCAGAATGAGATTTTCACTCTGCAACGGAGTGTGCGCTGATATGAAACTTCCTGGCAGATTAAAACTGTGTGCCCGATCGAGACTCGAACTCTGGACTTTTGCCTTTCGCGGACAAGTGCTCTATCATTTGAGCCACGGAAGCATGACTCACGTCCGGTCTCACAGCTCTACTTCTGCCAGTATCTCGTCTCCTACCTTCCAAACTTTACAGAAGCTTTCCTGCGAACCTTGCAGAACTAGCACTCCTGAAAGAAAGGATATTGCGGAGACATGGCTTAGCCACAGCCTGGGAGATGTTTCCAGAATGAGATTTTCACTCTGCAGCGGAGTGTGCGCTGATATGAAACTATATGGAAGGTAGGAGACGAGATACGGGCAGAAGTAGAGCTGTGAGACGGGGCGTGAGTCGTGCTTCGGTAGCTCAGATGATAGAGCACTTACCCGCGAAAGGCAAAGGTCCCGAGTTCGAGTCTCGGTCGAGCACACAGTTTTAACCTGCCAGGAAGTTTCATATCAGCGCACACTCCGCTGCAGAGTGAAAATCTCATTCTGGAAACATCTCCCAGGCTGTGGCTAAGCCATGTCTCCGCAATATACTTTCTTTCAGGAGTGCTAGTTCTGCAAGGTTCGCAGGAGAGCTTCTGTAAAGTTTGGAAGGTAGGAGACGAGATACTGGCAGAAGTAGAGCTGTGAGACCGGGCGTGAGTCGTGATTCGGTAGCTCAGATGATAGAGAACTTGCCCGCGAAAGGCAAAGGTCCCGAGTTCGGGTCTCGGTCGGGCACACAGTTTAATCTGCCAGGAAGTTTCATATCAGCGCACACTCAGCTGCAGAGTGAAAATTATCATTCTGGAAACATCCCCCAGGCTGTGGCTAAGCCATGTCTCCGCAATATCCTTTCTTTCAGGAGTGCTAGTTCTGCAAGGTTCGCAGGAGAGCTTCTGTAAAGTTTGGAATGTAGGAGACGAGATACTGGCAGAAGTAGAGCTGTGAGACCGGGCGTGAGTCGTGCTTCGGTAGCTCAGATGACAGAGCACTTGCCCGCGAAAGGCAAAGGTCCCGAGTTCGAGTCTCGGTCGGGCACACAGTTTTAATGTGCCAGGAAGTTTCAGTTATGTAATGTTGGCTGCATAGCTTCAGGCGAAATTTCTGACCGGGCCTTCGTACTTGGCGGGAGACACTATTGTTCTAGGTATCTGTATGTGCTCCCTGTGCGCTCAGAACTAAAAAGAACGAAGTAACGAGATGGACGGGCATACTAGAGACACTGCCCAACACACCTGTGCAAAACTTCATCGGATTTTCAACGTGGTTCCCATTTCGCGACCGATCGTTCCTTACTAAACCTCGTATATGTGTGAAACCCTGGTCCAATGTAAAAGAGGGTCTGATGGCTCTAATAAGATCAGGTAAAGTAAATAAATAAATTAATTAAATAGAATAAAATCCTCCTGATGGCTTTTTGCAAGAGTTGATCTCTATTAGTGGACAATTGTCTACAGAGTCTGACGAGCAATTTCAATAATTTTCACACTGTTTCCTTGGAATGCAGTTAGTAATGTAAATGTGAAAAGATTGTCACAATACACAGTAATCTGTGGATCTGGATGTACAGTCTTTACCTTATTTGTCAGTTTGGCAACAAGGTTTGTATCTCATGCTCCATATTGTTCCTTATGTAAGTCAACTTGCAAACAGTACTCTGAACAAGTTGGTGCAGCCAATGCTTGGAATCCGAAACGTATTGGCAACCCATGAATATACTGTTTACAGCCATACCGTCCAGAATATAGTATCATTGCTTCGTTAGTACTACAGTTTTTCTCAATGGCACCATACACAAGAAATTTTTCGTTCATGATGTCGAACAGTGGCCAAATTTTAGCCGTTTTGTCATCTAAACGTAAGCTGTTATTTGCAACATAAATGATCTAAGTATCTTTTCGAACCTGCTACGTCTCACAGATTTGGTCACTACAAAATTTTGGGTTCTTTCATTCTCCTCCCAATTCATACGAAGTATAGGTATAGGTGCGTAACCGCTGAGAATCATTATACCTGGAAAGCAGTCTATTACATACCTCGAAAGACATAAACAAGTGTTACGTTTTTGAATTGCATACATCCCAAGCTCGACAGTACGGAAAATTTTGTGGTCGGTTTTACACTGTTACGTGTACAAGATCCAGATGGTGCAGCATCTGAAAGTTCATGATTTGTATGAATTCCTAAGGAGGAGGAGGAGGAGATTACTGTTTAACGTCCCGTCGACAACGAGGTCATTAGAGACGGAATACAAGCTCGGATTAGGGAAGGATGGGAAAGGAAATCGGCCGTGCCCTTTCTAAGGAACCATCCCGGCATTTGCCTGAAGCGATGTAGGGAAATCACGGAAAACCTGAATCAGGATGGCCGGACGCGGGATTGAACCGTCGTCCTCCCGAATGTGAGTCCAGTATGCTAACCACTGAATTCCTAAGGGACCAAACTTCTGAGGTCATCGGTCCCTAGACTTATACACCACTTAAACTAACTTACGCTAAGAACAACACACACACATCCATGCCCGAGGGAGGACTCGAACCTCCGGCGGGAGAGGCCGCGCAATCGGTGACGTGGCGCCTTAGACCGCGCGGCCACTCGGCGAAGAACCATCGCACTAGCAGAACGTGGCTATGTAGTGTGGATTCAGAATCCCCGGTCCGTTCTTCCTTGAAGAAGACACACCCATAGGGCCTGTCGGGTGTACGGTAACGTATGCACGTTGTCAAGTGGTTCAAATGGTTCTGAACACTATGGGACTTATCTGAGGTCATCAGTACCTTAGAACTTAACTACTTAAACCTAACTAACCTTCATCTACATCTACATCTACATGACTACTCTGCAATTCACATCTAAGTGCTTGGCAAAGGGTTCATCGAACCACAATCATACTATCTCTCTACCATTCTACTCCCGAAAAGCGCGCGGGAAAAACGAACACCTAAACCTTTCTGTTTGAGCTCTGATTTCTCTTATTTTATTTTGATGATCATTCCTACCTATGTAGGTTGGGCTCAACAAAATATTTTCGCATTCGGAAGAGAAAGTTGGTGACTGAAATTTCGTAAATAGATCTCGCCGCGACGAAAATGTCTTTGCTTTAATGACTTCCATCCCAACTCGCGTATCATATCTGCCACACTCTCTCCCCTATTACGTGATAATACAGAACGAGCTGCCCTTTTTTGCTCCCTTTCGATGTCCTCCGTCAATCCCACCTGATAAGGATCCCACACCGCGCAGCAATATTCTAACAGAGGACGAACGAGTGTAGTGTAAGCTGTCTCTTTAGTGGACTTGTTGCATCTTCTAAGTGTCCTGCCAATGAAACGCAACCTTTGGCTCGCCTTCCCCACAATATTATCTATGTGGTCTTTCGAACTGAAGTTGTCCGTAATTTTAACACCCAGGTACTTAGTTGAATTGACAGCCTTGAGAATTGTACTATTTATCGAGTAATCGAATTTCAACGGATTTCTTTTGGAACTCATGTGGATCACCTCACACTTTTCGTTATTTAGCGTCAACTGCCACCTGCCATACCATACAGCAATCTTTTCTAAATCGCTTAGCAACTGATACTGGTCTTCGGATGACCTTACTAGACGGTAAATTACAGCATCATCGGCGAACAACCTAAGAGAACTGCTCAGATTGTCACCCAGGTCATTTATATAGATCAGGAACAGCAGAGGTCCCAGGACGCTTCCCTGGGGAACACCTGATATCACTTCAGTTTTACTCGATGATTTGCCGTCTATTACTACGAACTGCGACCTTCCTGACAGGAAATCACGAATCCAGTCGCACAACTGGGACGATACGCCATAGGCCCGCAGCTTGATTAAGTCGCTTCTGAGGAACGGTGTCAAAAGCTTTCCGGAAATCTAGAAATACGGAATCAGCTTGAGAGCCCTTGTCGATAGCGGCCATTACTTCGTGCGAATAAAGAGCTAGCTGTATTGCACAAGAACGATGTTTTCTGAAACCATGCTGATTACGTATCAATAGATCGTTCCCTTCGAGGTGATTCATAATGTTTGAATACAGTATATGCTCCAAAACCCTACTGCAAACCGACGTCAATGATATAGGTCTGTAGTTCGATGGATTACTCCTACTACCATTCTTAAACACTGGTGCGACCTGCGCAATTTTCCAATCTGTAGGTACAGATCTATCGGTGAGCGAGCGGTTGTATATGATTGCGAAGTAGGGAGCTATTGTATCAGCGTAATCTGAAAGGAACCTAATCGGTATACAATCTGGACCTGAAGACTTGCCCATATCAAGCGATTTGAGTTCCTTCGCAACCCCTAAGGTATCTACTTCTAAGAAACTCATGCTAGCAGCTGTTCGTGTTTCAAATTCTGGAATATTCCATTCGTCTTCCCTGGTGAAGGAATTTCGGAAAACTGCGTTCAATAACTCCGCTTTAGCGGCACAGTTGTCGGTAACAGTACCATCGGCACTGCGCAGCGAGAGTATTGACTGCGTCTTGCCGCTTGTGTACTTTACATACGACCAGAATTTCTTCGGATTTTCTACCAAATTTTGAGACAATGTTTCGTTGTGGAACCTATTAAAGGCATCTCACATTGAAGTCCGTGCCAAATTTCGCGCGTCTGTAAATTTTAGCCAATCTTTGGGATGCCCGAGGCAGGATTCGAACCTGCGACCGTAGCAGTCACGCGGTTCCGGACTGAAGCGTCTAGAACCGCTCGGCCACCGCGGCCGGCTGCACGTTATCGAGACCTGTGTATACAGCATGTGATTCCTGCTTTGAAAGAGGGCATCCGTGGGGAAACCACTGTTTTCTTGAAAGCTGAGGCAACACCTTACGTCGCTCTTCCAATGAAAGACCTGCTTAATGCCACCTTCTACGAACGTGTTATCTCCAGATGTTTTCAATGTGCGGGGGCTGCAAGATTACCTGATCTGAAACCATGTGTCTGTATAGTCTAGGGATATCTAAAAGAACACGTTTATCAGAGACATGTTCAGTCTCTATCTGATCTGAAGGCCGATATAATAGAACATGTTGCTCAGATTCTACTGAAATTCCTGAGAGCAACTGTTGATTAAGCCGTTTTACGGATGCAGGATCTCTTCAATTTCTATAGTGCCCATACTGATCAAATTGTGTAAGCGGCAATCAATACTAAAATCAACTTTTTGCCTTTCTCACTTGTTTGACCTTTTCTGCCCATGTCCCGTTCCTAATCTATTACATATGGAAAGATTTCTATACGCCTTTCTAGCATTCACAGCGCCAAATTTGCACCTGGTGACCAAAATTGGTATTAATTTTTTACCGTAGATCGGTTCTGTGTTAAAGGATTAGCATATACACCAATTTTCGTGGCCATACGATAATTAACAACCCACACTGGACCTCTGTGAGTAGCTGCACTTTAATTATATCGAAATCATCTTCTGCAGAGTCACTGTGTGAAGTTGTATCTGCGCAAGGTGGGTCTATGTAATCATTGATCCCTTGGACACCTTTTGACGTCATCTACACCCTCCAGTAATTTGTCTATTGCACTAGCTATATGTAAATTCGAGATGGAGAGGGGAAGTAAAGAAAGGAAAGCGAGGGGATCACTGCTGTCAGCTGCATCGGGACATTACGCTGCACCGGTGACGGGTGAAAATGTGTAAGGACCGGTATCTCCTTCTTACTAGGCATGTGCGATAACCACTGCGCCAACCGGAACATAACGTTATCGTTACTGCGCGGACTATCTCAGCACGCCCCATGACCGATTCACACTCCCATCGAGCCCCACCTGTCCGCAGCCCCTGTCCGTTCCCTCCATGTTCGCTACTCTGAGATTCCCACAGGGGGTTTGACGTATTTGTGCATCCGCATTGAAGAAGGTGGATCCACTGTCCATTTAGGCGTATCAATTACATGAATGCGTGGTGTCTGTTGTTTCGGACGTGTCCAAAAGAATGAACACCACGCATTCATATTATTGCACTAAACGTAAGCACGTGCTGGGCCCTCATAAAGAAAATAATAATAGCTTCAAGTATAATATATTCCCAAGGGGTCGTTATAGACCCCCAAAAATGTTTCAGCTGATTTCAATTAGAACACTATGTTTTATAAGGATAACTTGGATTTACATCTCTGAATCACATATACACTTCACTACAGCATAATTGAATCAAGAAAGAACATAATTCATATGAGATATTTAAATCTTTATGCACTCGGTCACAAAACTATTCCAAAAATGAACTTGTACATACTTGTACTAGTAAGTATTACACGAAGTTGCTCATGTACTCAGTCGGCACAAGGACGTTCAGCGCGGGCCTACACCCCCACGTGCCTGGAGTACGAAATTTGGCCATATATAGTTGCAAACCCTATGTTAACGATCTTCTTCTGTTGCTACAGAGTCCTGTCGAATGATGGGTGCTACTCGACTGGCACACGTGTTGCACGGTTCATCCTGATTCCAGGCGACCTTGTCAGGTCGCAACAGGGTCACTTTCGACGCTGTGGGCATATACTGAAGTGACAAAAATCATGAGATACCTACTAATATCGTGTCGGATCTCCCCTTGTCCGGCGCAGTGCTGCAAGTCGACGTGGCATGGACTCACAAAATGGTTGGAAGTCCCTTGCAGAACTATTGAGCCATGCTGCCTCTATAATCGCCCATAATTGCGAAAGTGTTGTCAGTGCAGGATTGTGTGTACGAACTGACCTCTCGATTATTCCCTATAAATGTTCGATGGGATTCATGTCAGGCGATATGAGTGCCAAATCATCCACTCCAACTGTCTGGGATGTTCTGACATGACGCAATATTATCCATAAAATTTCCATCATTGTTTCGGAACATGAAGACAGTGAAGGGCTGCAAATCATCTCCAAGTAACCATTTCCAGTCAGTGATCGGTTCAGCTGGGGCAGATGACCCAGATCGTTCCATGTAAACACATCCCACACCATTATGGAGGCACCACCAGCTTGCACAGTGCCTTGTTGACAACTTGATCCATGGCTTCCTGGGGTCTGCGCCACACTCGATCCCTACCATCATCTCTTAGCAACTAAAATCGGGACTCATCCGACCTGTCCATGGTTTTCCAGTTGTATACAGAGTCCAAGTGATATTGTCACGAGCCCAGGAGTGGGGCTGCATGCGGTGTCATGCTGTTAGCAAAGGCATTCGCGTCGGTCATCTGCTGCCGTTGCCCATTAACGCCAAATTTCGCCGCACTGTCGTAACAGATACGTTCGTCTCACGTTCCAGATATATTTCTTCGGTTGTTTCATGCAGTGTCGCTTATGTGTTAGTACTGACAACTCTACCTACACGGCGCTGCTCTCGGTCGTTAAGTGAAGGCCGTCAGTCACTGCATTGTTCGTGGTGAGAGGTAATGCCTGAAACTTGGAATCCTCAGCATACTATGGACACTGTGAATCTCGGAATACTGAATTCCCTAACGATTTCTGAAATGGAATGTCCCATGTTTCTAGCTCCAACTACTATTCCGCATTCAAAGTTTGTTAATTCGTTTATGTGGCCATAATCACGTCAGAAACCTACTCACATGAATCACTTAAGTACAAATGACAGCTCTGCCAATGCACTGCCCTTTTATACGTAGTGTACGCGATATTACCACCTTCTATATATGCGTATATCGCTATCTTATGACTTTTGTCATCTCATTGTATACTGGTTAAAGGATATGTTTGTAAATTTACTATTATTTTTACGGTATTTGCAAGAGAAATTGGGTTAAGATCAGTTTGTGGGACGGCAGGTGGAATAATTGTTAATGTTCCTATTATTCATTAATGCTGTTGTTTGCCGTTCTCAACACTGGCTCTCTAACTACACTATTGGCAACCAGAAAGTGATTAGCAAAACGTGAAGCCTGTAATTAGAATTACTAGTGCCCACTTCATCTGAGAAATACACTTATAGCTACAGCTTGTAGCTCTGAGGAATTAGGCGATTGTCTGGGATTCATAATGAAAAACCATATTCTGAAAGTCACAGACCAAAAAGAATTCACACAATCCAACTACCAGAGCAGTTCAGAGTCTAATGCGCTGATGCAACTATAACTGTTCAAATGAAATGTTTAGGTGAATGCTCGCCATAATTTGATGATAATGTTCATCAAACGCCGCACTAATAATGGTAGAATGTCTGTCCTGCGGCGGCACGTGAAAATACGACATACGCAAACTAAAGATAGATCATTAACGTCATCCCAAAATTAACACTTCACTCGAAAACGAATTCATGATTACGCCTATCCCGAGAAGCTTATTACTGCATCCGAGGCTGTTTATATCAACGATACCGAGGCGACGCAACTCTCGGCACAGGTGGTGCGCTAATCAGCGTCTGGAGAGAACGGCCTTCCTTCTCGCACAGCGTTCTTACATATAAAGCCGCGGTCCGGACGGCTAAGGGAATGCCTGATCAAATCTGCACTCCCGACTAGCCACTGGGCTAGTAATGCACCACTTTAAGTTATTGAATAAATCATTGCTTCCTTTGCTGATGGCCGATGAAGCTCTCAATTTAAATGTGCAATCAGCACACAGGTAAGTAATCATAATAAAAATCTGATGTGGCTAAGTCAAATATTTTGGGCGAGAGAATTAATTTAATTACACTACACGCAATAGGCGAGCTCTGAACTTGCTCTTTGGAGATACACTATAGCTATAGTTTTATAGTTATTCTGTTGAAACTTCTCACATTTTTATGATTATAGCGGATCTCCCTTCTACTTAAATTTAAACATCCATGCTTTATTTATTCGCCTACTTAATCTATCTTGCTTCCTTAATTTCTAAGACAAAAACCAGAAAATCATGAATTTCAACTAAAATTTTAATTTGTGAGATCCAGAATACTGTTTCTACTAAATTATTATGCAAAAGGAATCTAAATATAAATTTTTAAGTTTCTAGCTCTTTTCTGTTGCGCCAATGATTTTTACAGAAAAACATCCAAATTTCGAAAATGGTTAAAGTTATTGAACTGATATCCAACACATATTGGTTTAGTATTACTCCTGACATGCTAGAAACGTTTCAGGTTATTTACTTGATTTTTAAAGTATTGCGCAACATTTATGACGTCAGAGCTAGTTACAGCGGACTGGCTGGCACACAATGGAAAGACTGATGTGAATTTTATAAGGCGTATGTAGGCTGCTTCCCTACATCACGCTCTACTTAATTTTTTTGAATGTAAATGAAAAAAAAAATTAGTTACAAAAAGGGAAGGAAGAGTACAGCTTAACTCCCTATGAAAAATTAAAATTGAAATGTAAACAGATAGAAACATTAAAAGATAACTTATTACCTACTCCAATTATTTAAATTGCTGGCATGTTCACTGCCTCTTAAGCAACATTATCACTCAAAATTTAAGCAAAATCAATCAAACACTTTGGCAAACGTATTGCCTTAGACAGACAAACACATAAAAATATGCAAAATTATGACAATCTTAAATCCATTAAATTGTCTGTAAATATTTTTACATACACAAATTCAAAGAAAATAACAGTTATTCATGATACATAAACAGGTAATTAGCAGTTTTTTGTAAACCTGAAAGAAAATTTCACAAATCATGAAAATTTCATTTTTAGCCGCTTTGGCTGGCGTTCTACACTTCCATTCACAAGGGTAGAGGAGGGGAAGTTGCTATGGTGTGCGTCCTTCACGTTCACTCTAAATTACATGGGGAAAGGGGAGGGGTCACTGTGAGTTGTGTCCAAGTCACTCCAAGCTTTCACGCAGCTACCAGGCTGCCATTATCTGGTTTGTCCTGTAGAACAAACAAAAAGAGTGCCTCAGACTCTGTTCACTTAATATCTAAGGGTGGGTCACAATGAAATGGGGATATATACATTTTGTCTTTCAGTATGTTACTGGAACAAAGTTAACAGAACTTTTTCAATTTTACTCTCGCGGTTACTTAACTGTCATAAAATCGGTAAACAAATGGCTCAAAACGCTGTTAGTCACATACTAGAGAAAATTTATGCTCAAGGCATACAATCATAAATTCTATTTAATCTCAATTTATTATTTCTGGGCCGGCCGCGGTGGTCAAGCGGTTCTAGGCACTTCAGTCCGGAACTGCGCGACTGCTACGGTCGCAGGTTCGAATCCTGCCTCGGGCATGGATGTGTGTAATGACCTTAGGTTAGTTAGGTTTAAGTAGTTCTAAGTTCTAGGGGACTTATGACCTTAGAAGTTAAGTCCCATAGTGCTCAGAGCCATTTATTATTCCTGGGCCGGAACACTGAACCAATGCTCGGTACATTCCTGACAAATCTGTATTTTATTTACTTAACTGACTCATCTTCGATTACCTTGTTCTTAGAGATAGTATGAGTATATTTGATTAGCAGTTGTCTTCTCAGCCTCTTTGTACATGTGAGTAACTTGTGGTAATAGTACAGTTCCGAGTGTTCAAAACACACTACGTTTAGTTGACTACTAAATCCACTTATTGGTCTTCTGCTGCTGTGTCAGTTCCACATCTGCAATTATGTACTTACTTACGAAGTGTATTTATGCTGAGCTATAAATAATATTTCACGTCTGCCATTATGTTACTCACTTATGTTGCTAGTGTATGTACTTATTCAACACTCACTCTATTAACATTTAACGCATAGGATAGCACATTTATTTCATATCTATAGTGTATTGCAGCTGATCAGTTTGCTCATGTTGCAATCCATTTCCACTTGATTGGATGCTGAAACCACAGGTAGTCTCCCTCGATCTACCACTAATGTGTTAAGTAATTATGGCCGAGAGTAATGATAAATTCCTTAAACGTATAGGACACCATGAGCTGCTCTGTCTCATCTAACATAAGGGTACCTATGGTCGCATTCACGCCTCCAACTCATAACCTCAATACGTGTAGGTGTGTCCTGTCACACACTACACCAAATAACGGCCAGCTCCAACCTTATAAATATTTCAAGGACGTGTCCTTTACGTCTCAACCACAAACACTGTTCAATTCTATTACACTGCCATTCCTTGCTACACAAGGTGAGTTCATTCTTACAACTTATCTGCATATTTTTCATAACACTAAGCACTCTCTCTTGCTATTTATTAGTTAGCTCTACAGCATACAATAGGTTTCACTGCCACTTCAGATCCTGCTTGTACACGAATTTGTATATCTTTTTAAATTACTGTTGGTGGACCATTTCCAATAAAAAACAACTTTGTACTTATAATATTACCAGGGTTCTATACATATTTGTTACTTAAATACCTTTGTATCTTAATTACATCATACTTCTCTGTTGTTTATGTCACTGTTAGTTTTGTCACATTAGGTATTTTCTTCACTAATCGGTGGATAGAATGGTTACAGAACACATGGCTTGATAGCCATGATGGAAAATTTTTGTTTTGCAAAAAAGGAGTCGAAACTTTGGTGGATAGGAAAGATGAAGATAGAGTGAGACCTGAAATGGGAAAGAAGATCTCACCCAGCTGGGACTGCACAGCTGCCACACTGTGCAGAGGTTACAGAACAAGCTCCTCCCTACAGAATTCATTAGCTTAATGCTGGTTTGATAGTCATACCGGAAGATTTTAGTATTTGAGAGTAAGAGCCGAAATTATGGTGGATAGGAAAGATGAAGAATGAGTGAGACCCGAAAAGGAAAGAAGATCTCACACAGTTGGGACTGCACAGCTGCCACACTGTGTAGAGGTTACAGAGCAACCTCCTCCCTACATAATTCATTAGCTTAATGTTGGCTTGATAGTCATACCGGAAGATTTTAGTATTTGAGAGTAAGAGCCGAAATTTTGGTGGATAGGAAAGATGAAGAATGAGTGAGACCAGAAAAGGAAAGAAGATCTCACACAGTTGGGACTGCACAGCTGCCACACTGTGTAGAGGTTACAGAACAAGCTCCTCCCTACATAATTCATTAGCTTAATGATGGCTTGATAGTCGTACCGGAAGATTTTAGTATTTGAGAGTAAGAACCGAAATTTTGGTGGATAGAAAAGATGAAGAATGAGTGAGACCTGAAAAGGAAAGAAGATCTCACACAGCTGGGACTGCACAGCTGCCACACTGTGTAGAGGTTACAGAACAAGCTCCTCCCTACATAATTCATTAGCTTAATGGTGGCTTGATAGTCATACCGGAAGATTTTAGTATTTGAGAGTAAGAGCCGAAATTTTGGTGGATAGGAAAGATGAAGAATGAGTGGGACCTGAAAAGGAAAGAAGATCTCACACAGCTGGGACTGCACAGCTGCCACACTGTGTAGAGGTTACAGAACAACCTCCTTCTTACAGAATTCATTCACTACCTATGAACTTCTTCAGGTCGATCACGTTCCTGAGACCGAATTGCTTTTTACTCTTAGGGTACTCTAGCCTATATGCATTGGCATGTGGTTTTCCTATGATCCTGAAAGGTCCTTGGTATACGAACATGAATTTCTTTGTTTCTGCATTTATTTTCTTTTATTTTTCCTTGGTTTTGACAAGGACTAACTGACCTATTTCAAAACTGGTTGGTACAGCCTTTGCGTCATGACACTTCTTTCTTTCTAATGTTCTTTTCCTTATATTTGCCCTAGCCCTTAACTTCTTTTCGTCTGTGGATATTTGCTTTAGAATAGGGAATTCCACCGTATCTGCAATCACATTGTGTAGTTCTTGGCCAAACATCAAATCGCAAGGCGCAAAACCAGTTGCATCATGCCTTAAGTTGTTAATTACAAATAGTTCCTTTTGGATTTGTCTCCAACTAAAGTGATCGACATCTGTCTTCATTACATTTAGGTCAAAGTGTGTAGGGGTTTCCTGAACTACATTTTCAGCTGCCTTTTCCAGTCGGTCTATTAATTTCAAATCGAAACACCGCACGACTTCATTACATTTAGTTTGCTGAACATGACCCAAATTACTGTAGTCTGAGCGATTCTTCGCCTCCAGACCGGGCATAACACTAGTTACAGCTAAACCACTTTCACTATTACCGTCGGGTTTCTTCTCCAGTTACAACTGGTCACAGCTACTGGGTTCATCGACCCCCAACAGGCTATCCTCTACATTCTCACCTACCTCCTGCCCTAAATCTATTAGTACAGTATCAACATCCTGCACAGACACTTTAGATAAGAGCACATCATCCTCATCTTAAATATAAGCACGAATTTCTTCTGCTTCTTCACCTGACAATTCAGTATTTTGTAGCTCTTCCCTACCGTTACACTGCTGCGCCTTCTCTTTCTCTTCCCACTTAGAAAGCGTCTCCATCGCGGTATCTATCAAATACTGTGAGTGGTTTAATATTTCTGCAGTATCATTGGATGCTACCGACCCATCATCCGAATTCTCAGTTTGAGTATTCTAATCTGTCATACTAATTACTGTAATTACTGTCTTAGGAAAAGCAACCGCCTGGTGAGCGCCAGTATCCTCATAGACGGAAACTAGTTTTCCAGCCTCTGCCTACTACTGTTACCTTTATTTGCATTATAGTTAACTGGCACAGCATTGCTTTCCGCACTGTTGTTTACTTGCATAATTTTGTTTGGAACAAAATTACTGTCATTTGGATGCCATTGTTGGTTCTGATAATTATTTCTCTAATTCCTACCTCTCTTAGGATGGCGAACACCTACTGTTCTGATGTTTACATTGCCATTCTGCTCGTTCTTAAAATTACTACTAGTGTTATTACCATTTCTGTTATTACGTGCTTGTTCCTCATTGGCAGCAACACGCTCTACATGTTCCAAATACTCAATGAAACGATCAAGATTGTCTCTAGGAGCAGATATAATTCTAGTTTGCCAATACCATGGCAGTTTGGCTTCAAGACCTAGTATTATCATTTCAGGGTTCAGCTTTTCCGCCAAATGTGACAAACGTGAAATCCATGACCTAGCAAACTCTTTAAGAGATTCCTTGCCTGCATTAAAGCGTTTTCCACTCCAAAATTCTCTCAACACTTTATTTTGCTTATTGCTAGACCAATACTCATTAATGAAAGCTGTTTTAAGTTCCGCTAAAGTTTTACACTTCAACATAAAATCAGCTGACCAACGCATGGCGTCACCCATTAAATGGCTTCTAATAAATGAGATTTTCTCTCGTTCAGACCAAGTTGGTGGAATAACATCTTGAAAATCGTTCCAGAAGTCTAGCGGGTGGATATTTTTACCTGGATCGAACCGCAAGAACTGCCGACGCCCGATAAAAGCGGCGTTTGCAGCTACAACTTGTTGCATACTACCATTACCAGAATCTACTGAAGCTACTTTACTCTCAATGTTAGCAAGTTAGTACTAATATTTTCTACTCTCATATCAACATTATCTACTCTTTGCACAATATGAGTAGTATCAGTTTAGATTGCGTCTACTTCTGCTTGACATATGTTTACTTCTATATTAACATCTTTAAACCTATCTGAGCACAGTTCAGATTCCGCCTCGATCTTTTCTGTTAACTTGTGCTCCAGCTTCGCATCTTCCATTTGGAAGTCATCGAACCTCAGCAACTTCAGATTTTACTGTTTTATACATTTCAGAAAATTGTTGAGCAACCTTTTTCTTAATATCCTCATGATTGTAATCAATTTTATAATTCAAACTGTCCAGATCCTCTTTCAACTTATTGCAACCAGCCTTGAAGGTATTGTCCATTACCCTCAATCGTTTATTAAAATTAGTTTGGCTGGCCACAATCTCATACTTTAATTCAGCATTACTGCTTTTGACCTCAGTTATTTCAGACTTTAATTCAGCTGTCATTTTAGCATTATTGGTAGCTATTGCTTGTAATATAACATTTAAATCAATAGCCCCAGTATCTTTGGGTTGCTCAGTAGCTGGTTTTTTATCACACTCAGGTGACGAAAAACTAGCTCCAATACCAGAATCATCAAAACGAAATGAAACATTTGATTGATCAGTCATATCTAACTTATCCTTTTTAAACTCTACCACCTCTGATGAATGTTTCGTTTTTAACTCATCAGATAAACTATCATCCAATAAATTAACAATTTCTGATTTCTGCTTTACTACAGGGCCTCTGTTATTGAATCATTGCCCCTTTTCACACTACTGTCAGGAGACAATACTTCATATTTCACTTTAACATTACTGTTTTCATACATATTTACACTTGAACCAATGTCTGGATTTACAGTTCCCTCAACAGACATAGGTTCTGATTTAAGTTTAACCTCAGTTTCTTCTGGCGGTTCCATCGCTGACAGTCTTTTAGTGCAGGTTAGTAAAAATTTTAACAGCTTTTCACTTAACTTAGTTCCTTCTGCACGACGTATGGCGTTGCCGGCGCGGCGTACCAGGATTACTGATGCGACGCGGTGCGTTGAACTGCAGACGGCACTTCGACGGCTGCTGTGTGTTTGCGTGGCCCGCAACTGCAGGCGCAGCTCCGGTTGCTCCGGCGGACGACTGTGGTGAGGTGAAACTGGCTTCTCGCGATGCCGGCAGCGCCGCTAGACTCAGTGCCAGCTCCGTCGATCCAGATGTGTTGTTAATCCAATTGCGTCGTCCACATGCACACGTAACACTACACTGTTCTATTACTAAGTTGCGTGTCGCATTTCACTCCCGAATCCGAATATTTAAAAATCACTTTCACTTTTACTCAGTTTCTTTCCTGGCCGATGCACCATATGTGGGGTGGCGGGTGGAATAATTGTTGATGTTCCTATTATTTATTTAATGCTGTTGTTTGACGTTCTCAACATTGGCTCTCTAACTACAATATTGGCAACCAGAAAGTGATTAGCAAAACGTGAAGCCTGTAATTAGAATTACTAGTGCCCACTTCATCTGAGAAATACATTTATAGCTACAGCTTATAGCTCTGAGGAATTAGGCGATTGTCTGGGATTCATAATGAAAAACCATATTCTGAAAGTCACAGACCAAAAAGAATCCACACAATCCAACTACCAGAGCAGTTCAGAGTCTAATGCGCTGATGCAACTATAACTGTTCAAATGAAATGTTTAGGTGAATGCTCGCCATAATTTGATGATAATGTTCATCAAACGCCGCACTAATAATGGTAGAATGTCTGTCCTGCGGCGGCACGTGAAAATACGACATACGCAAACTAAAGATAGATCATTAACGTCATCCCAAAATTAACACTTCACTCGAAAACGAATTCATGATTACGCCTATCCCGAGAAGCTTATTACTGCATCCAAGGCTGTTTATATCAACGATACCGAGGCGACGCAACTCTCGGCACAGGTGGTGCACTAACCAGCGTCTGGAGAGAACGGCCTTCCTTCTCGCACAGCGTTCTTACATATAAAGCCGCGGTCCGGACGGCTAAGGGAATGCCTGATCAAATCTGCACTCCCGACTAGCCACTGGGCTAGTAATGCACCACTTTAAGTTATCGAATAAATCATTGCTTCCTTTGCTGATGGCCGATGAAGCTCTCAATTTAAATGTGCAATCAGCACACAGGTAAGTAATCATAATAAAAATCTGATGTGGCTAAGTCAAATATTTTGGGCGAGAGAATTAATTTAATTACACTACACGCAATAGGCGAGCTCTGAACTTGCTCTTTGGAGATACACTATAGCTATAGTTTTATAGTTATTCTGTTGAAACTTCTCACATTTTTATGATTATAGCGGATCTCCCTTCTACTTAAATTTAAACATCCATGCTTTATTTATTCGCCTACTTAATCTATCTTGCTTCCTTAATTTCTAAGACAAAAACCAGAAAATCATGAATTTCAACTAAAATTTTAATTTGTGAGATCCAGAATACTGTTTCTACTAAATTATTATGCAAAAGGAATCTAAATATAAATTTTTAAGTTTCTAGCTCTTTTCTGTTGCGCCAATGATTTTTACAGAAAAACATCCAAATTTCGAAAATGGTTAAAGTTATTGAACTGATATCCAACACATATTGGTTTAGTATTACTCCTGACATGCTAGAAACGTTTCAGGTTATTTACTTGATTTTTAAAGTATTGCGCAACATTTATGACGTCAGAGCTAGTTACAGCGGACTGGCTGGCACACAATGGAAAGACTGATGTGAATTTTATAAGGCGTATGTAGGCTGCTTCCCTACATCACGCTCTACTTAATTTTTTTGAATGTAAATGAAAAAAAAAATTAGTTACAAAAAGGGAAGGAAGAGTACAGCTTAACTCCCTATGAAAAATTAAAATTGAAATGTAAACAGATAGAAACATTAAAAGATAACTTATTACCTACTCCAATTATTTAAATTGCTGGCATGTTCACTGCCTCTTAAGCAACATTATCACTCAAAATTTAAGCAAAATCAATCAAACACTTTGGCAAACGTATTGCCTTAGACAGACAAACACATAAAAATATGTAAAATTATGACAATCTTAAATCCATTAAATTGTCTGTAAATATTTTTACATACACAAATTCAAAGAAAATAACAGTTATTCATGATACATAAACAGATAATTAGCAGTCTTTTCTAAACCTGAAAGAAAATTTCACAAATCATGAAAATTTCATTTTTAGCAGCTTTGGCTGGCGTTCTACACTTCAATTCACAAGGGTAGAGGAGGGGAAGTTGCTATGGTGTGCGTCCTTCACGTTCACACATAAGTCGTGAGTAGGCTGCTTCCCTACAAGTTGGTCTAACTTCTGGGATACGAGAACTGTTTTTTAAACCTCCTGTTACTAAATTAATACAAATCAGGGAAATACATACGAGTTTCATGTACCAAAACTCTTCTAAGTATGACTTCTAACAGCTACGAGAAAATTGTGTAAGAACCTTGAAATCTTTGTTTATTATATAAACAACATTTAGCTTGGATTATGGTTGCACAGAGGCTAAAAGTGGTACAGTCAACATACACCTGGTGAAATAATGAAAGTTTCAAGAGTGTGCTAAGGTACCATTAAATTACGGGAGTTACGTGGGCTAGTAGCATTGCTATTATAGCTCATAGATACCAACAAGGGAACCTCCCCATCGCACCCCCGTCAGGTTTAGTTATAAGTTGGCACAGTGGATAGGCCTTGAAAAACTGAACACAGATCAATCGAGAAAACAGGAAGAAGTTGTGTGGAACTATGAAAAAAATAAGCAAATTATACAAACTGGGTAGTCCATGTGCAAGATAGGCAACATCAAGGAGAGTGAGAGCTCAGGAGCGCCGTGGTCCCGTGCTTAGCGTGAGCAGCTGCGGGACGAGAGATCCTTGGTTTAAGTCTTCCCTCGAGTGAAAAGCTTACTTTCTTTATTTCGCAAAGTTATGATCTGTTCGTTCATTCATTGACGTCTCTGTTCACTGTAATAAGTCGCGAGCTGTATTTGCTGGATTCATATTGCCCACGGAATACATCTCTCGTATTTAATACACTCTCGTCCAAAGTAGCGAACAGTCAACTGCCACCCAGGGAGCCCCGTTAACAGGAATACTCTCTCTTCCGTGCGCTGTAGTTGACTTATGTCGTGTGTTTCGATGTTTGTTTAGGTGTAGCGTCCCCATACTACGGCGCAGTTACCTCGCATCGGAAGGACGGACGGACAGATAATAACTGTCTGAAAATAAAAAAATAAACTTTTCACTTGAGGGAAGAGCCAAGGACTTCTCCTTCCGCAGCTACTCACCCTAACCACGAGACCACGTCGCTACTGAGCTCACGCTATACTTGATGTTGCCTATCTTGCGCATGGACTACTCAGTTTGTATATTTTGCTTATTTTTTTCATAGTTCCTGCTGTGTTGGCAGAAGAGCCAACACCGTGTTGCTAGAGGAGGCCGAAATGCACGCGTTTAAGCTCACGCAAACTGGCGTGAGGTCTGGAACAGGACAATGTAATTAATATAGCCAATAAGGTACGTTGCTGCTGGAATACTTAACTTTAATCCATAATTGGTGTACATCGCTCTTGTTGATACATTAATAACAATCTCAATATACACTGGTAATGGCGCCTTGCTAGGTCGTAGCAAATGATGTAGCTGAAGGCTATGCTAACTATCGTCTCGGCAATTGAGAGCGTATTTGTCAGTGTAGCTTCGCTAGCAAAGTCGGCTGTACAACTGGGGCAAGTGCTAGGACGTCTCTCTAGACCTGCCGTGTGGCGGAGCTTGGTCTGCAATCACTGACAGTGGCGACACGCGGGTCCGACGTATACTAACGAACCGCGGCCGATTTAAAGGCTACCACCTAGCAAGTGTGGTGTCTGACGGTGACACCACATTCCTCCCCCGCAAATCGGCGAACGGTTGTGTTATAAGGCTTCCGCCCGCCGTGGGGAGGACCCCATGTTGACTTATGTGACGAGGTGGGGAGCCTAACAACAGGCGAGGCTGTGCCACCCGCACCCTGCCATACGGTCCGAGGGGAGCTAGGAAACGCCTGAAAACCTAGTCCAGGGTGCACGCCAACATGCGGTGTATGCGCCCGTAAAGAGACAGGAGGGGCCGTAGGGTCGACCTCCATCGCGTCGGGGCACTCGACGGCGAAGACGACATCTGGTCCGGAGCGGGCAAGAGTTCCATGTCGGAGGACAGCTGGTCACGGGAAGCGATCGGCGACGCGTGACACAGGGAGGCGCTTGGCGGTTGCAGCGAAGCGTCCACTTCGGGCGTCGCCGGCGGGAGAACAGGCGGCGGTTGCGGCGGCGCGTTGCCATGGGGCAAAATGGAAGGCAGCGTTGGTAACACCTGGGGATGAGGCGAGCCAGTAGATGGGTGCCCAGGGCGCTGACCGGACGGCACCGTCGCGGAAAGCCCCCAAAACCAGATACATAGCGCGGCCGAGGCAGCGAAGAATGCGCCCTGCAAGCCAACGCCGTGAAGCTCGATAGTTGCGATAGTATACAACGTCGCCTGGAACAAAAGCAGGCGTCTGCCGCAGCACAGGAACCTGATGCGGCGGATGCAGCAAAGACATCAAGGTTCGATGAGGACGACCGTGGAGCAACTCAGCCGGCGAGCGACCATCTCGGGGCTGAGAGCGATACGAAGACAAAAAGAGCAATAACGCGTCCTCCCGAGAATGAGACTCTTTCAACTTCAACATCTGTGACTTGAAAGTCCGGACCAATCGTTCAGCCGCACCGTTTGACTGAGGCGAAAACGGCGCGGATGTCAGATGTTGAATACCATTGGTCTTGCAGAATGACTGAAATTCTGCAGACATGAATTGTGGGCCATTGTCGGAAACAATAGTCTGTGGAAGACCTTCTATGCAAAAGATAGCAGATAACGCTTGGATGGTGGCAGATGACGTCGTGGAAGGCATCCGGACAACAAAAGGAAAATTACTGAATGAATCTACGACAACCAACCATCGAGCATTCCAGAATGGACCAGCAAAATCGATGTGTAAGCGTTGCCAAGGGGAAGTGGCTTTCGGCCATGCAAAGAATTTCCGCGGCGGTGCGGATTGTTGTTCGGCACACGCCATGCAAGAAGAGCACATATTCGTAATCGCAGCATCGATTCCGAACCAAGTACAGTGCTGACGAGCAAGTTGTTTCGTTCGCACTATACCCCAATGTCCTTGGTGGAGAAGCCGTAAGACGGAGGACTGTAATGAACGTGGGACCACGACCCGGGACTGATCATTATCAGAACGCAACAGCAAAACACCACGTCGTACAAAAAGTCTCCTTGTGAGCAAAAAATCGGCGAACCAACGGATCCTCGATCCGTGACTTTGACAAGGGCCATTGCGTAGCAACAAAACGCAAAACGGTAGCAAGGACAGGGTCAGCAGCTGTGGCTGTAGCTACACGACGAAAATCAATCGGAAACGATTCGACCACGTAATCAGTTTCCGCATCAATGAACATGCAAGCAAGTTCGGAGGAATCGAATGCTCTATCCTCAGCAACAGGCAAACGGGACAACGCATCGGCGTTTCCGTGCTTAGCAGTGGACCGATGCAAGATATCGTAGCGGTACTGCGAGAGGAAAATAGACCAGCGAATGAATTTCTGCGCTGTACGTGGAGGTACAGGCTTGTTCGGATGAAAAAGCGACGTCAAGGGTTTATGGTCTGTGATGATGGTAAAGTGACGACCATACAAGAAATCATGAAAATTAGTAACACCAAATACGAGAGCCAAGGCTTCTTTCTCGATCTGTGAATAATTTCTTTGCGCGGACGAGAGCAATTTGGACGCAAAGGCAATAGGGCGATCATGCGATCCATCTTTGTGCGCAAGCACAGCACCGATCCCGAAATCCGATGCATCTACCATCAACAAAAGGGGTTTCTGGGGATCGAATGGCGTAAGGCAAGTAGTGGAAAGCAACGCCGATTTCAACTGGCGAAAGGCGCGTTCGCATTCCGTCGTCCAGAGGAACGGAACACCTTTACGGCGTAAGCGATGAAGCGGAGCTGAAATGGAAGAGGCGTGGCGCACATATCCATTATAGTAATTGATTTTTCCCAGCACACTCTGTAGCTGCTTCAAATTCTGCGGCGAAGGCAAGTCCTGTATGGCACGGAGGTGCTCTGGACTCGTATGTATGCCTTGGGCAGTGAGTACATGGCCCAGGTAGGGTAAGTCCCGAGCAAAAAACACACATTTGTCCTTCCGCAAGCGAAGACCATTTTGTCGCAAGACCTGAAATAATGTTCTGAGATTGGCTAAATGTTCTTCTTCTGTCTTTCCAGAGATCACAATATCGTCCAGATAGTTTGCTGCAGTAGGGACCGACGCACAAACAGCTTGTAAATATTGCTGAAACAATGCAGGGGCGGATGCACACCCGAATGGCAGTCGTTTGAATCGGTACAAACCAAGATACGTGTTAACCACCAAAACGCGCTGGGATTCTTCGTCCACCGGTATCTGCAAGTACGCATCTGCTAGGTCCAACTTCGAAAAATGGTTACCCAGGCACAGTTTGTCAAAAATATCTTCCGGGCGGGGTAAAGGATAAGTTGCAATCACTAATTGTGGATTCACTGTTGCCTTGAAGTCCACACAAAGTCTCAATTTACCAGAAGGTTTTGGCAAAATTACTAAGGGTGATGCCCAGAGAGAAGCCTGCACACGTTCAATCACCCCTTGTGATTCCAAATCGTGTAATGTTCTTGCGACCTCATCACACAATGCGTGGGGAACATTGCGCGCTCTGAAAAATTTTGGATGCGCGTTTACTTTCAGTTCCAAATGTGCTTGATAGATCTTAGCGCAACCAAGGCCCGGTGCAAAAATGTCTGCAAATTCTGCACATAGACGAGAAACACTGTCTGAAGGCACAGTCTGGTTCACTGATAGGACCTGATTTACTATAGACAAGTTAAACAACTGAAATAAATCGAAACCAAACAAGTTCACTGCAGAAGAAGAACGAAGTACATAAAATGACACAAGTTTTGTTTGTTCCTTGTATGTTGCAAGAAGACTGCACTGTCCTAACACAGGGATAGCTTGTCCTGAATAACTATGTAACTTAACATTTGCAGCACGCAACGGAAGTGTGCCCAGTTGTTTGTACGTGTCTTTATTGATCAATGAAACTGCAGCTCCGGTATCGAGCTGGAATGGTACCACTTTGCCATGAATGTCCAAATCTACAAAAAGTTTATTGTCCTGCTGACGACAAGAGCGACTGTCTCGTGCAACGTGAACTGACACTGGTACAGAATCACTTGCGACTTGACGGGATTTCCGTCTGTGTCGACGCACACTATTTGTGGGACGAACAGTGTCACTGTTAGAGAGAGTGGCACTGGGCGGAGTGGAATGAACTGCATGAATTTCCATGGGCGAAGGTTCACGAGCCTGAGTATTCTTGGTTCGATTCTGGCGCGAAGCAAAGGGCCTGGAATGGTTGTGAGTGTCCGTTCTGAGCTTTTTCTGGCAAACACTTTGAACATGTCCTTTTTTATTACAGAAAAAGCAAATAGCCTGGCGTGACGGGCAATTCTCATGCGAACGTCTAGTAGCACACTGCGGGCATGACTTTAGCACTGCATTTGCTTGCTGGCGCGGCACACGTTTTGGAGAGCTTGGCGGCAGCTGCGCGGACGGGCGGGACGGCTGTTTACTGTTCCGTGCAGCTCGCCCGGTGGGCCGGTTAATGTGACACACAGCTGGCGAAGTTTCAAATGATTCCTGAGCAAAGTCAAGTGTGTCCTGCCTATCCAAGATGTCCAGCACTTGTTGAAGGGAGGGATTGACTAGTTTCAAAATCTGTTCCCACATACGAACATCAGAAATGTTCTGTGCAATTGCATCACGTACTATAGTATCTGAATAAGGGAGTCCACTTTCACACTCAAAAGCATAATCCCTAGTAAGGCCTTGCAAGGTTGCAACCCACTCCCGATTAGTTTGACCGGCTGTACGTTTGGTACGAACGAACGTATACCATTTGGCAGCTACATTGACTGATTCTTTGAAATATGCATCTAATGCAGACAAAATTTCGTCGTAGGACAGAGTTGCTACATCGCGTCGGGGAAACAATTTCACTATCACACGGTAGGTGGACACACCTACAGAAGAAAGCAAAAAAGGCTGCCGCTCAATACCTTGAATTCTGTAGGCGGCGAGATGGAATCCAAATTGGCGTGACCACTCCGTCCAGCTTTCCAGTGCCGCATCAAAAGGACGAAAAGGTGGTGCAACAGCATGTTGCGGCTGCGGCAGTGGTGGAGCGGCGGCCGCCGCATCGTTTTGCATTGCACGTTGACCCTGGACGAGCTGTCCAAGGGCATGCAATAAGGCCTGCGTCTGCTGGTTCTGCAAGCGATAAAATTCGGACAGTACATCTGGAGATTGTGGCGAATCCATGACACAAGTAATTTAAGCAAGTATAAAGAAGAAGACGGTCGCCAATGTGCTGTGTTGGCAGAAGAGCCAACACCGTGTTGCTAGAGGAGGCCGAAATGCACGCGTTTAAGCTCACGCAAACTGGCGTGAGGTCTGGAACAGGACAATGTAATTAATATAGCCAATAAGGTACGTTGCTGCTGGAATACTTAACTTTAATCCATAATTGGTGTACATCGCTTTTGTTGATACATTAATAACAATCTCAATATACACTGGTAATGGCGCCTTGCTAGGTCGTAGCAAATGATGTAGCTGAAGGCTATGCTAACTATCGTCTCGGCAATTGAGAGCGTATTTGTCAGTGTAGCTTCGCTAGCAAAGTCGGCTGTACGACTGGGGCGAATGGTAGGACGTCTCTCTAGACCTACCGTGTGGCGGAGCTCGGTCTGCAATCACTGACAGTGGCGACACGCGGGTCCGACGTATACTAACGGACCGCGGCCGATTTAAAGGCTACCACCTAGCAAGTGTGGTGTCTGGCGGTGACACCACAGTTCCACACAATTTCTTCCTGTTTTCTCGATTAATCTGTGTTCAGTTTTTCAAGGCCTATCCACTGTGCCGACTTATAACTAAATCTGAGGGGGGTGCGATGGGGAGATTCCCTTGTAAGTCAATTAAAACTTTAGTTGCCGGCAGCGGTGGCCGAGCGGTTCTAGGCGCTTCAGTCCGGAATCACGCGACTGCTACGGTCGCAGGTTCGAATCCTGCCTCGGGCATGGGTGTGTGATGTCCTTCGGTTAGTTAGTTTTAAGTAGTTCTAAATTCTAGGGGACTGATGACCTCAGATGTTAAGTCTCATAGTGCTCAGAGCCATTTGAACCATTTGAACACTTTAGTAGTATAAAACCAATCAACAGGGATACGTTGCTGGTCAGTATACTATTCACAATGTCACCCGTTAGTACTAACATAACAGCATACTTTAATGTTCAACTAGAGAAATGGAAACTTTCTTAAAGCACATGTGGGCCACTTGAAGTCCATCCGTAGTGATTTAAGGAAATGGCCACTTGAAGTCCGTCTGTAGTGACTTAAGGAAATGTCAAATTGCACAGAATCACAGGGATTGTTGCAGCGCTACTGAAAGAAAGGTGAATTAGGACTTAAATAGCTATAATACACTCCTGGAAATGGAAAAAAGAACACATTGACACCGGTGTGTCAGACCCACCATACTTGCTCCGGACACTGCGAGAGGGCTGTACAAGCAATGATCACACGCACGGCACAGCGGACACACCAGGAACCGCGGTGTTGGCCGTCGAATGGCGCTAGCTGCGCAGCATTTGTGCACCGCCGCCGTCAGTGTCAGCCAGTTTGCCGTGGCATACGAAGCTCCATCGCAGTCTTTAACACTGGTAGCATGCCGCGACAGCGTGGACGTGAACTGTATGTGCAGTTGACGGACTTTGAGCGAGGGCGTATAGTGGGCATGCGGGAGGCCGGGTGGACGTACCGCCGAATTGTTCAACACGTGGGGCGTGAGGTCTCCACAGTACATCGATGTTGTCGCCAGTGGTCGGCGGAAGGTGCACATGCCCGTCGACCTGGGACCGGACCGCAGCGACGCACGGATGCACGCCAAGACCTTAGGATCCTACGCAGTGCCGTAGGGGACCGCACAGCTACTTCCCAGCAAATTAGGGACACTGTTGCTCCTGGGGTATCGGCGAGGACCATTCGCAACCGTCTCCATGAAGCTGGGCTACGGTCCCGCACACCGTTAGGCCGTCTTCCACTCACGCCCCAGCATCGTGCAGCCCGCCTCCAGTGGTGTCGCGACAGGCGTGAATGGAGGGACGAATGGAGACGTGTCGTCTTCAGCGATGAGAGTCGCTTCTGCCTTGGTGCCAATGATGGTCGTATGCGTGTTTGGCGCCGTGCAGGTGAGCGCCACAATCAGGACTGCATACGACCGAGGCACACAGGGCCAACACCCGGCATCATGGTGTGGGGAGCGATCTCCTACACTGGCCGTACACCACTGGTGATCGTCGAGAGGACACTGAATAGTGCACGGTACATCCAAACCATCATCGAACCCATCGTTCTACCATTCCTAGACCGGCAAGGGAACTTGCTGTTCCAACAGGATAATGCACGTCCGCATGTATCCCGTGCCACCCAACGTGCTCTAGAAGGTGTAAGTCAACTACCCTGGCCAGCAAGATCTCCGGATCTGTCCCCCATTGAGCATGTTTGGGACTGGATGAAGCGTCGTCTCACGCGGTCTGCACGTCCAGCACGAACGCTGGTCCAACTGAGGCGCCAGGTGGAAATGGCATGGCAAGCCGTTCCACAGGACTACACCCAGCATCTCTACGATCGTCTCCATGGGAGAATAGCTGCCTGCATTGCTGCGAAAGGTGGATATACACTGTACTAGTGCCGACATTGTGCATGCTCTGTTGCCTGTGTCTATGTGCCTGTGGTTCTGTCAGTGTGATCATGTGATGTATCTGACCCCAGGAATGTGTCAATAAAGTTTCCCCTTCCTGGGACAATGAATTCACGGTGTTCTTATTTCAATTTCCAGGAGTGTATTATAATCGAAACCAACAAACGTATCTAGGTTTCTGTTATTCAAAATTATTCTAATAATGATCATAAGTCTAGACTACACCCTAAAAGCTCCTCTACCTGTATCAAAGAATCTTCTTGAATGCACGTTATTGTTAGGCACATAGTTGAATGCTACAGTATATTATGCGAATTAGCATATTATCCTCACAACTCCCCTCAACGGTGATCCAATAAACGTTATTAGTTCTGTTCTGTCACTAGGAAGTGTAAATTATACCGTGATACTGGACTTAATTTTCCGTCCGTTTCATGGAAACACACTTCCAGACAAAGCTCTAGAAACATATCATTGATGGAAATGGCACCAAACTTCAACTAAAATTTTCTCTGCAGATACAGTAAGACACATGTAGTGTAGCTTCCCACAGAGTACTTATAACCATGACACCAATAGTAGTGGGAAAGTTAATATTGATTGAGACTGCCCCTCGTCTGTGTTTCTAAGGTAAAACGTAATTAATATTTACACAAAGTTAAGGTTCTCATGTAGGATCAAGAGAAGGCAATGGAAACCCTTAACACTGCCAGGTGTTCTTTCTGTCAGGCTAAAGCAAGGACGAAGATATTCATCCCAGCATATAGTGAAAAGATTGATGATCTGCTTCAAATGTTTATGTCCATAAAAAAAATGGACAAGTTGTCGAAATGCTAATTGACCTGATCTAATAGGTGGTAACGCCAACGGCCTTGATGTAGTGGTAACACCTATTTCCGTTAGATCACCGCAGCTAAGTGCTGTCAGTCTTGGCTAGTACCTAGATGGGCCACCGTCCGGGTCTCCCGAGTTTTATTGGCAAGCGGGGTGCACTCAGCCCTTGTGAGACCAATTGAGGATATACTTGATTGAGAAGTAGCGCCACCAGTCACGAAAACACAATAGCCAGGAGAATGGTGTGCTGACCACATGCCACTCTGTGTCCACATCCGGTGACACCTATTGGCTGAGGATGACACGGCGACTGGTCGCCACCGTTGGGCCTTCAGGGCCTGTTTCGACGTTTTTTTTTTTTGCATTAGCTGCTAACAACTGGTACACTTAAAATGCTATAACAGATTATTAAATGCAATGTGTCATAATGGAGAATAATACGGACTTCCCTTCTCTCGCATTTTACAAATAATTCATTTTGGTATGAGGAACTTTCCTTCAGTTTTCTAGGACAATATATTTACTATTTCTCCAGTTTACAAACAAAAGATAAAAACAAACACAGTCTGACAGTGTACCTATGCCAAACCATAACCCATGAACCTCTGAAAGAGCTACTTTGTTATAAAATGCTGTAACTATTGAGACAAAGTGGTCTACGAATTTGCTACTCTTCCTGTACAGTATGGTTTTAATTGTTCATAAATTGTAGCATCCAGGCCGTTACTCGGAAGTATATGAGGTAATGCAGTTCACATTTATTTACAAGCATTAAATGTGTAGCTGCTCAAAATTACTAATTATTCTAGAGCTATCGTTAACGGATGTGGGGTCCGTATAATACAGTGTCGCCCGACTCTGTTCTGCTGGCAGTACCCAACAGTACACATTGTCCATTTGTAATACAAAACTACCTACTTTCTAAACACTGACCCACAGATGTACTGTGCCACAGAGAAAGAAGAGAGTTTTTGCTTTACACTTACTTTGTTTAAGGCTTCGCAATATGCGCTTCAGTAATTCTTAAGCCATTGGTGCATTTGTAAGGAAAAATCCGTTGTGTTCATAATTTTCCTTTGTATATCTGATCAACCAATTATGGATGAAGGGCGACAGGCAGATTCCATATTTCTAGATTTCCGGAAAGCATTTGATACGATGCCCCACTGCAGACTGTTAACGATGCTATGAGCTTATGGAATAGATATCCCGATATGTAATTGGGCCGAAGACTTCCTAAGTAATAGAAACCAGTATGTTGTCCTCGACGGCGAGTGTTCATCAGACAGGGTATCGTAGCATTGCCTCAGGGAAGTGTGGTACGACCGCTATTATTTTCTATGAGCGTAAATGATCTGGCGGACAGAATGGATAGCAATTTGCGATTGTTTAATCATGAAGCAGTAGTTTACGGGAAGGGGTCGAAGCTGGGTGGCTGTAGGAGGATACAAGATGACTTAGACAAAATTTGGTGTAGGCGTGATGAATGGCATGTAGCTCTAAACGTAGAAAAATGTAAGTTCATGCGGCTCAATGGGAAAAACAAAAAACCCATAATGTTCTGATACAACATTAGTAGTGTCCTGCTAGACACAATCACGTCGTTTAAATATACGTACGGGCGTAACTTTAGAAAGCGACATGAAGTGGAACGGCCATGTGAGGATTGTGGTAGGAAAGGCGAATGGTTGATCTCGGTTTATTGGGAGAATTTCGGCAATGTGTGGTCCATCTGTAAAGGAGACTGCATATAGGACACTAACGTGACCTATTCTTGAGTATTCCTCAAGTTTTTGGCAGCCGTACCACGACGGATTAAGGGAAGACATAGATGCAGTTCAGAGGCGGGCTGCTGGGTAGGTTTGAACAACACGCAAGTGTTACGGAGACGCTTCGGGAACTCAAATGGGAATCTCAGGAGGGAAGGCGAAGTTCTCCTAGAGGAACACTATCGAGAAGATTTAGAGAACCGGCATTTGTAGCTGATGGCAGACTACTGCCAACATTCACTGCGCCTAGGGACCACGAAGATAAGGTACGAGAAATTAGGCAAATAGACACTCACTTTCCCTCTGCTATTGCCGGCCGGATTGGACGAGCGGTTCTAGGCGCTACAGTCTGAAACCGCGTGACCGCTACTGTCGCAGGTTCGAATCCTGCCTCGGGCATGGATGTATGTGATGTCCTTAGGTTAGCTAGGTTTAAGTAGTTCTAAGTTCTAGGGGACTGATGACCTCAGAAGTTAAGTCCCATAGTGCTCAGAGCCATTTGAACCATTTGAACCCTCTGCTATTTGCGAGCTGAACAGGAAAGGAAAGACTAGTAGTCGTATTAGTTACCCTCCGCTATGCACCATACCGTGGCTTACGGAGTATGTATGTAGATGTCAGACTTTTACCTCTGGGATCGATCGTGATGCGTTGGCGGTGCTTTCGGGCTGCGATAGGTCAAAGCACGCTTAGCTGCCACGTCCCGATAGATGGACGTGGCTGGGCTTCCGGAGACCGGCACAGGCGGCTCATATGGCTGAGTAGAGCCGCCGTCAGTAGACAGCAGGCGGGAGGGAGAGACACTCCGCAGGCACGTAGAAGGGAACGAGTGCTGCGAGTGGAAGGGAGCGGGTGCTGTCGCTGCGCAATGCGTGCAGTGGACGGGAAAAGGAGGACTCGACCACTGATTCAATTCGCAGCGTTGGGTAACGAGCCAGAAACATTGCACACTATTTCTGACAGATCTTCCACGTCTGGAATAAGTAATAGGGATGTCTCAAGAGGGTGGAAATCATGCAGATGCTGGCATTTCGCCCATTAAGTGACAGTAACTGTGACAGGTGGCGTTCACGTGCTCACTCACGCGATAAATAGAGTGCGGGCCGCGTAGGGGAAGGAAGGGGGCGAGGGAAAGGCCAGGGGGCACCTTACATAACAGCTGTCGCGTTGGCGCATGTGGTGCCTTATGGCTATCAGTAATCATGTTTAAAGAGACGACGCGGCTCGACGGCCAGCGGCTAACGAAAAATGGTGTTAATAAAGTGACACGACAGCGACATACCGAACAGGAGTGTCATGAAATAATACGTCGTAAGCTATGACGCTACACGACGTGGCAAAACAACATCTGACGGTGTTACCTGGAGCCATTCATAATTACACAAAGGCTAGGGCCTCAATCGCCCACATGGCGTTGCGTAGTACAGAGGAGCAAAATACTTAGCATACGGAGATACACTTAAAATACATGGAGGACCAGTCAACAGAATCAATTAAAAGGAAGTCTAAAGACAAACAGCTATGCTGTGACGGGTATTACGGTATCGGCACGCGCACTGTTAAGTCTCGGCTTCTGCTGAGACAACAGCCATAATGCTACACATGGCAGAATAGCCCACAAAGGCGGGGGTGGTGTGAATATGTATATTTCTTTCTTTTGTTAAGACGAACTTGGAGGCTGTCTAACTTCGTTCTGACGAGCGGATTGATGAAGAACTAACGGTTTTTAAGGTCTCAGATTCTGATAATCACCCAGAGAATCGTTCCGCGGTTGCCGTTTTTCTCTTACACAAATTATTGCCTTCAAAACCGAGATACGAGGTGTATCAGAGTTTCAGAAAAATAGCGCCCTTTATCGGGTTTACTCGCGTCTGTCAGGTGATTTCGCTCTCAAAACGGTGAAGTACTGAACCGAAATTCACAGCATGCGAATAGGAATCAACCACGTGCTGTAACTTCGCCCAAAAGATCATCTTCCCAAATAACATCAAAATGTGGCCTGAAGTTCACCTGTGCGCCTTTGACTACCAAAACTCGGGCCAGTTTACCCCTCATTTTGCCAGCCACCGTGAGATTCGTCATTTCTTGCGTGCTAATCCATATGGACGGAAGTTACGGCTCTTGTTGGGAGAAGGGTTGGCGGTAGGGGTGGGGTACGACTCCCCCTCCACATTGATGATCTTCTGGTTGAAATCTTCCATCTCTGCTGTTGCCGAAAGGACCTTGGTGGGAACGGTTTCGGCTGTTTCGCCTTGTACTCGGTCAGGGCATGTGTAAATGCCCGGCCAGCAGCTGTGGCCGAGCGGTTCTAGGCGCTTCAGTCCGGAACCGCGCGACTGCTACGGTCGCAGGTTCGAATCCTGCCTCGGGCATGGATGTGTGTCATGTCCTTAGGTTAGTTAGGTTTCAGTAGGTCTAAGTTCTGGGGGCCTGATGACCTCAGATGTTAAGTCCCATAGTGCTCAGAGCCATTTGAACCATTTTTTTGTAAATACCCGAATTGCCGACAATTTGGGCAGCATTAGACCAAACATTCCTCGCCCGTGTTGCCAGCGTCCTTACATAGTCCACATTTACTCTTATCATTATTCAGAGAATGCTGCTTCTTCCCTTAGCAATGCCAAAGAGACTGCCTCGTGGAATGACGTAGGAGAAGCTAATCTAAATTCTTCTCCAATCAGCGGGTTGAAGCCGCAAAGCCCTCCTCTCAGGCTCCTCTAGCACTACCTCGTTATGCATAGCATGACTGCCAAGGGTATAGGTTCGGCAAGAAATAAATGTAATCCGATCGGCATATTTCTGAAACTTTTTTCCTGACCTCTGCCAGACCGTAGACAACTTCCCCAGTAATAGGGTGTTTTCCATTTGTATGTGTACCGCTCTGCTAGATATGTAGTTAGGATTTCAAAACTCTCAGCATTGCTCAGGGTGGGGTGGCAACTAAGTCAACACAAATACGTGAATCCTGTGACAATTTTATTAGGGCTACATGTAATGGAAAACTATGTGGCCATGCACAAATGGGACCCACGTCACGGACGTTTTGCAAGAATATGTTTACCTTTTCATTCGGCCTTCCTGAGAAATAAAAAAAAAAGTCGTGTGGCTAGTGCCTCCCATCGGGTAGACCGTTCGCCTGATGCAGGTCTTTCGAGTTGACGCCACTTCGGCGACCTGCGCGTCGAAGGGGATGAAATGATGATGATTAGGACAACACAACACCCAGTCCCTGAGCGGGGAAACTCTCCGACCCAGCCGGGAACCGAACCCGGGCTCTTAGGATTGACATTCTGTCACGCTGACCACTCAGCTACCGGGGGCGGACTTCCTGAGAAATGGAATTAGGGTAATGGCTGGAGGGCTGGTTATAATGCCAGTATGGCGATGACAAATACACCCTTCCAATGTGCGTTCACCGCGATGTCGCCAAACACGGATGCGACCATCATGATGCTGTAAACAGAACCTGGATTCATCCGAAAAATTTACGTTTTGCCATTCGCGCACCCAGGTTCGTCGTTGAGTACACCATCGCAGGAGCTCCTCTCTGTGATGCAGCGTCAAGGGTAACCGCAGCCATGGTCTCTGAGCTGATAGTCCATGTTGCTGCAAACGTCGTCGAACTGTTCGTGCAGATGGTTGTTGTCTTCCATACGTCCGCATCTGTTGACTCAGGGATTGAGACGTGGCTGCACGATCCGTTACAGCCATGCGGATAAGATGCCTGTCATCTCGACTGCTAGTGATACGAGGCTGTTGGGGTCCAGCACGGCGTTCCGTATTACCCTTCTGAACCCACCGATTCCATATTCTGCTAACAGTCATTGGATCTCGACCAACGCGAGCAGCAATGTCGCGATACGATAAACCGCAATCGCGATAGGCTACAATCCAACCTTTATCAAAGTCGGAAACGTGATGGTACGCATTTCTCCTCCTTACACGAAGCATCGCAATAACTTTTCACCAGGCAACACCGGTCAACTGCTGTTAGTGTATGAGAAATCGGTTGGAAACTTTCCTCATATCAGCACGTTGTAGGTGTCGCCACCGGCGCCAACCTTGTGTGAATGCTCCGAAAAGCTAATAATTTGCACATCACAGCATCTTCTTCCTGTCTGTTAAATTTCGCGTCTGTAGCACGTCATCTTCGTGGTGTAGCAATTTTAATTGCCAGTAGTGTAGTATTCACGGCAACCAACACGCTGGATCACAGTTGCCATCGTCCACCTGAGCGTGTGATGGACTGTTTCGAGAACGCTGCATTGCGTCATCGTGCAGCGTTTGGGTGGGCAGCGCCACCGTCGCCAGCATGCGGCTATGGCAGCAGCGATGTCACGACACTGACGCCTCCGGGCCTGAACGGGACCACACACCCATACCCTAAGCTCGACGTCCTGCTCACAGCACGACCCCAGCACTCGCGTGACAGAAGTATTGAGGGGAATTGGTGGTATGGAGGTTGCACAGAATTCGTAGATACGACTCATTTGCGTTTTGTAACAGAAGCTTGCACTATTCTTTACGACTGCAGAGCTCTTGAATTATAATACAGCATAACTAGACCGAAATTGTGTAAAAACTCTCACGTGATTTCATTGCGTATTTTCGAACCATCAAGAAAGCAGTAAGAGGAAAGACGAACAGTGTTATTAACCACATAAAGGAAAAATCAGTGGCCAGTGTTCGAACTGTTTAACAATTCACGGGAGTAAGCGTTAGTCAGGAGCCAGTGTCTAAAAAGGCTGAATTTTTTGCTTACTGTTTTTAAATGTTCGCCCATAGTGACGACAGCGACGTTTTTTGTGGTTCATTACAGTGTTGCTAGTTTTTTAATGGCACACGGAGACTCGTGCACGTCTGCAATCGATTTTACTGGTACTTAAAGCACTAAAGAACGTTTCATTTTTATAAAAAAATCAAAGCTTCCCGACTTCGTCATTTTGCCCCATAAAAGCAGTGAAATAAGAAATTAAAATTACTCTCTCAGTCTACTTTGAATTTAAATGCAAGTAGCTAAAGGATATTGTTAAAAGGAAAAGAAAAGAAATATAATCGAAGTGTATGAGGATTAGCTTTCATAGTGGATAATAAGAAAGGCTTACTACTAATATCTGTAGTGGGTACAATTTGAAAATATTCGGAAAGACTATTACAAAGTTCAAAGTTTAGAGCTCGATTGCTGAGTAATTAGTTTTATTTTGCATAAGAACAATTGTAATAATATTAATGAAAATAAATCATTAGGACTATACAAGAGTAATGGTTATTGCAGAAGGCATTGGTGCTATCTGAAAGCGGGAAAGACCATGCAATGGGTTTAGAATGATTATTGAAAAAGCTAATTGGGAATGGAGTATCTTCGATAATATGTAGAACCCTTGGAGTGTGGTGAAGTTGAAGTTATAGGATATTTTGATATTAAAGTGATGCTACACTTTTCAAAGTTATTGGTAGAGTGTGAAGATCGTAATGAGATGACACGGTGTGGGCTGTTTTCAAGACTATAAGGGTGAAGTAACAATGAATAATACAGTGGAACCTACAAGGATGGGAATAAAACGGAAGCCAAGACAGGATAAATCGGAAGCTCTAAGTGACGTAATACTGTCGATTACCGGCCGAGAAGTCTCGTTAGATATGCAAACAGAAATAAAGCTAGAACTGTCATTATTTTACTCAAAAGTAGATGGCAGTGAAGTTACGATGAGTGAAAATAATAACCATAAGGCTTTAGCTCATTTTGGAAGGTGTATAAGAAATCATAGATTGGTAGGAGTTATTCCTGGGTATAAATCTAAGAGCAGGAGGAGGAGGATGCTAGAGATGATAGTATTAAGTTCAGTGAAGAGCAGAGCTAGAAAATGTTTGACTAGTGGTATGACCGAACCTAGGAAGTTCGTAGCAAGTAGTAAAGCGATGAGACGGAATAAAAGAAAGTTGGAGGTGGAAGAAAGATGACTGAGAGCATATCGGAAGTATTATGATTAAATGTGTTTTATGCCTTTATCGAAGCCACGTGGCACAAGGAAAGATAACTGTGCCAAATCTGAGTTAAGGAAGTTTACTGATATCGTTGCATTCTTATGCAGTGTTGTTAGACGGCGCTGCTGTGATTAATGTAGTAGGGGCACGCAATGTAATAAAGTTTGAATAATATTTTGTGATGTGTTTCTTTGTGTGTCTATAGTTTAGATGTGTATGTCGATCTGATTTGGGCACAGTTTGTTTGATAAGGAAATATTCAAAGATAGGTTTTATTAAACGGAACAATTAACATAGTAGGATTATTGTCTGGTAGGATTCAAGGTAGAATGCTTTATTGTCACCAACATGGTTTAAGTTCTTTGTTAAGTTAAAAGGAAAAGTGAGACAGCCTTCATATGCACGTTCTGAAAACAGCGTAATCTGGTGAAGCTAATTAATTGCTACCAGGCTACGAAGAGTCCACGGGTCACTCACAAGATAGTAGCATTCCCTGTAAAATGGATAATATTCTAAAGGATTTGAAGCAGACCAAGTAACTTATTCGTCTAGCAACCCATCCTATTAACGAATTTTTGTAGGATAAATTGGAAGTGACATATGAGAAAGCCCGTTTCTTTTACCAATGAATTTTAGTCAGTGACAAGGGATTTAAGAAGTTCACACAATACTGGTTGAGTAACTGCAGTAAAGAAACAATTTTTCTTTTCAAACCATATTACAGGTTTATTGAAAGATCGGACCGTACGTTGTCTAAAATTTTATGTTGGATGGTGCTTAATCAGACTGGAGGTATTTAAACCTATTTCGAGAAAGATATACCAAAATCATTTTCTCCTACTACTAAATATGAAGGAAACAATAATTGAAACATTCCAAGTACTTCGTTTATATCCGTAAATCGATAATGAATATTATCGTATACGTTTTAATATAAAATAGAAATTCAAGTAATATAGCTTAATAGTTGGTCCGTAACAATTTACGTCAAGGAGGACTCTCTTTAACATGCCATAAATCTGTGGCTGACGTTACCGGCAAACGTGTCGTCTCAACTCATTACGGAAATAATTTACACACAATTTAGGAGTAAAGAAAGGTTTCCATTGTCAAATGTTTGGTTATATTTATAAGTTATTGTGTTTATATTGTTTCAGAAATGATCGAGGGGTGAAAAGGACGCCGCTAATTGGTTGGTAACGTGTTTTCCAGCCAAGTATTATACTGTGCGCCGTAGATGATTTTAGAAGCTGCAGCTAGTCTCTATGTGAAATCATGACGGCTAACCACGAAAATTTACAGTGCTAATAACGCTGTTCGTTTTTTTCCTTCGTATGGGTTCTCAGATCTTTCGATGGTTTTAATAGACGGTACAGTTTTGAAAGGGGAACGACTTGGATCAAGTCGGTTATAGATCTGAACATTCATGAACGAGAAGTTCACAGCTTAAGTCAGCGAGTGTACTGAATCTTCATCGAAAGTCTTCGCGGTAGAGACACAGGGTGTTAACTTCTCAAATTTTAGCACAGGTTGTGTATGTAAAGTTGTGTTGGACAGTTACGACTTTTAGTCTGTATTAAATCAAAGGAGAGATCTGGCTGGTTTTCCTCGCTTATTGCTCCTGGCTGATCTCTGATGCTACTGCTGCTTCATGTTGTTGAGCCTTTCACTGCGGTGTGCAGAAGACGAGTGATGAGACTCGTACATATGTCCTAGAACATGATGGGAGGGGAGAAGGGGAACAGTAGGAGCCCTAGAGAAGAGGGTAAATTTAGCAACCATTCAGGTTGGCATGTACCCAGCCAATAGGACAAAGCCTCTGTGATTTTTCTTCCATTGTTAAGCCACAAAATTAGCGTCGATAAAGTGGGTTAAGAGACAAGGAAGGGGAGGGGAGGGAGAGGAAATCTGAAAAAAAGGAAGACTGTCTTCAAAACGGCCTGTTCGACTACCAAAATTTACGAGGAGATCGTGAGGATTGTCAGCGTCGATTAAGTGGGATAAGGGAACAAGGAAGGGGAGGAGAGGCAAAGTGTCAGGGGAAGGAGAGGAAATCTGACAGAAATGCAGACTGTCTTCAAAACGGCCTGTTTGACTACCCAAATTTACCAGATCATGAGGATTGTCTGGTTGCCAGTATTTTGTCGCTCTTTTAGGTTTAAATGGTTCTGAACACTATGGGCTAAAATGGTTCAAATGCCTCTGAGCACTATGGGACTTAACAGCTATGGTCATCAGTCCCCTAGAACTTAGAACTACTTAAACCTAACTAAGCTAAGGACATCACACAACACCCAGTCATCACGAGGCAGAGCACTATGGGACTTAACATCTGAGGTCATCAGTCCCCTAGAACTTAGAACTACTTAAACCTAACTAACCTAAGGACATCACACACATCCATGCCCGAGGCAGGATTCGAACCTGTGACCGTAGCAGTCGCACGGTTCCGGACTGAAGTGCCTAGAACCGCTCGGCCACCGCGGCTGGCTGTCGCTCTTTTAGCCCCACCCTGGCGACCCGTGCAGGTTGCAGTGAAGTATCGCTGTATCGCTACAATGGGTCTTAATATTTCACTTAAACAACAAGTTGGCCAACTAAGATCTCACAGTCTACTTTAAAGGGAGGCGACTCAGACTTAACGGAAACGCGAAATATTTAGAGGATACGTTTGATGGCACCCTCCATTAGAAACAACTTCTATTGAGAATAGCTGCCAAAATTAAAACTCGAAATAATATTTTCAAGAAACAGTGGAAAATCTCAGGTATCCTTTGTATTGATACGTGGCGTTTCAGTTTTGGGACTGGCTTACCCTATTGTGGAATGTTATTCTCCAGTCTGAATGAATAGTACCCACACATCACTTGTTCACACACAGCTCAGTCACACCATTCGTCTTACAACTAGTACAATCAGACCTGTAACTACTTTCTGGCTACCCATACTTAGCCTCATACCACTTCCATCTCTGCAGAGAGAAATTGCACTTGTACAAAAGTACAACAAAAGGCAGAGAAGAACCTCACCTTCCTGTTCACACAGGAATTCCAACCATCAGTAAATAAATGGTTCGCTCTCGTCACTCACCCTTGGAAACTGTAATGATATTTGTTGGCAACGGCTTTAACACTAATGACTACTGGAGCATAAATGGCAGATTTATGGTACAGCGTAACAACTTAAGATGCAGCGCATATCGACCAAGCCACCTCGCTTTGAATTACCGTGCAAGATCTGGTCGGTTCTTAACAGAATAAGAACCAATTAACAGTGGCGTATGCCGATTCTCCACCTAAATGGAAGAAAACAACTTTTCCAAGTTGCGACGGTGGCTGTGAGATACAGCAGAATGCGCGGCTATGTGCAGCATGAGTACTCCTCTCCCCAAGTTTGGCAGCAGAGGCTGACGCAAACTAATGGGGGTTGGAACATTACTTCTGCTGGACTGCCCTTGCTGCTCTGTGGCTGGCACAGCACGCAGAAGTCGTCTTAGCCCATTCTAGTGCATGCAATGGAATATCTACAAGTGTCCAGATGGAAGAAAAGGAAAAATTCACCTACACAATCACTGGTTTTGGATTGCATTTGACAATAAACTTTCGTTCCTGCAGTCCCCCGATTTCGACTGGATTTAGCTTGATCTGCATATCAAATTGTCCCTAGATTGCATGTAAAAATATGGCTGAATTGCATAATAACCTGTCGCTGGAACGGAAAGAAGCAAGGTATTCTGCTTCGATGCCTTTCCACTGGTGGGCAAATATAGTTGATCATAACCTTGGTAAAATGTGACGGGATCAATTCTTAACGTAGGCACTGCACTTCCTGTAACGATTTACAACTGGGTTCTTTCTACTGTGACGGCGCACCCACTCAGAGCAGAGAAGGAAAAACTTGTTTCCACGTCACGAAGTGAATTTGCGATCGAATTCAGTGTGTCTGTGGCTGCAAAACGTAATGTTCAGACAGCGAGTGTGAGAGAAACTTCCTTTCTTTAACCACGAGAGAGAGATGTCGGGTATTAGGAAGAATTCGATGGATAGACAGGAGATGGCCGTGTCAGTAGCCAAACCATTCCAAAAGAGCTTGACGTCCTGGAGGATAATGAAGGAGGCACGGGTGGTAGAGCAAGGTTAGAGCTCCAGCAGAATGTTGTGTTCATCAGATGTAATTCGTGTCAAACATAATAAGGTGGCAGAACGAGAACCCCCTGCTACCGAAAGCAGTTGCTGTTTGAGGTGGCTTGCTTGCACGCAGTGACTTTACAGTCGGGTCACAGGGCCAAACAGGTTTAAGCAAACTACAGTACCAATTATGGCAAGACAGACAGGCAATAATTTACAATAACGTATTAAAAGAAATGGTAGATTACGTAATTTGAGTGTGAAGAGGATGTGTGGCAATATAACACCATGTTCACTCTCACTGACCTGAACACAGATCTAGACCTGAATCCAGTGAACAATGACCAATATAACTATTAGACAATCCAGTTGGATTCTTCTAGATGACGACTGAAGATGCCGTCTTGAGAGACGGGTGATACTATCGAACTGTCAATACACACTGAGTGAGTGGAGCCTTGTCGATACACACTGAGTGACTGGAGCCGTATGTTTGCTTATAATCCCTGTTTGGTGGAGGGATGTCCGCTTGGGAACTATTTGTGTGACGTAAGGTGGAAACACAACATAGATTATGTTGTCTGCGCCCTCTATGCTGCTCCTTTTTGGTGGCTGACCTTTTTGTATTGCTGTGTCTCGTATCGTTGGAGGCACGTCACAGGATTCGTTACCACCGTACGATACCGAGAACGTATCTGCCGGTCAGGTTGAGGAATAACACGGCCAAACCTCGTCGTCACCAGCAAAAGCTCAGTGGCTTGCTGTGGCGACGACGACCACATCGATTACAGACATGCGGAGTACAGCCGTAATCCCACACCGACCATTCCAACCGAATCGAATCCCTCTCAGAACACCACATTTGGAGCTGCCCATCTGATGCAGAGAAGTGCCATACAACATTCTAGGTTCCCTCACATTCAGCCGGCTTGAAATGTTCCTTAAGCCTCGTCCACGGAAGTTCCGTGGTGTCGCTCTTAGTCCCACTCTGGGTTGCGATCATAATCCATGCTATATTAGTATTGCCCAACGCGCGAGACAGTTACATGACGCGTTGCCCTGCAGATGAATTAGGGAACATTTACTTTCGGATTGCACTGCTAAACTCTTAAATAAGTTTAAATAATGACTGTTAACCTCGCTTTCGTCCACAAAACAGAATTAAAATTTTCTCTACACCTATACCACTAACAAATTTCCTGTCGTACTCTAACCACTTTCAGAAAGACTACAAGCTCCAACCACTAGATTCGAAAATTTATATCGCAGAAAGTCGCTAACCTACTTCCAGCTGGTTTCCGGCAACTCCCATTGATGATCTCCAAAATAAAATAAAATAATAGTTTAAAACCGACAGATGAAAGTTCCTCAGGAAAAATGTAATTTATTGGTTTAAATTTTACCTCGCCGAGTGCATCAATTTGGTTAAACACCACCTGCAGATAGTTAATGGCTTCACATACTGGTGCGTAGCACGCTCTCTAAACAGTAACCCTTGCCAAGAAAAGCGGAAGAATAGGCAGAAATTCTGTCCCACGTACAGGTGAGCAGTTGAGAACTCTTTAGAAGCTTTCCGTACTGGCTAAACAACTTTGCTGATTACTGAGAATGACTCACTTCATATGTTCAACATGTTTAACACACAATCTTCGCTTTGTAAAGCCCACTACATACCTCCTGCAACTGCGAGGGCCGGTAGCTGATTCCTCGAATCCTTGAGTCCCTTGCAGGCCCAAGTAATTGTTCTGTACTGCCTGACAAAAATGTGAAGCATCCAGGATACATGATCGGATGTCTGTGCAACTCCTTAACGTACACATCATCAGCGAGTAGGTAAATTATTAGTATTACAATTATCTGTAACAGGTAGAATGACCGGCAGAGTGCTTAGTTTTGTTCGGGTTTAGTGTAATCACCAGGCCTCGTTGTGTATATAAAGGATGTGAGCAGCATCAGATGTCCATTGATTACCATGACGAACACGGAGACGCCGCATACGAGTGTGAGACAGCGTTGTCAGCATCTGAAATAGTTTGAAAGGGTCCTCCATGTGGGGCTCTATTTAAGCAGCTGGTCATCTCGCACCAGTGGTTGGGAACTAACAGCCAGCAGACTAGACCAATACTGTCACATGCATAGGCTGCCATTACACCACAACACAAATGGCGTTTGGAGTGGTGCCACGACCGGGAAGCATGGACTGCTGATCAATTGCGTTGCATTTCGTTCAGCAATGAATCGTGGCTCTACACTACGCCGGATGACCAACTTAGCGAGTATGGTGGTAGTCTAGAGAGAGGCCACATCCTGCCACTGTTTTGGAGACACGCAGAGGTCTTACTTCAAGCATCTTGGTGTGGGGAGGCGTCGAGTATGACATCAGATCACAACTACAAGTGACTGAGGAAACCCTGACGGCTCAACAGGACGTTACGAACATCTTACGTGCGAATGTTTACCTCTAAAGTGACAGTATTGTGGTACCATTTTTCGACTGGACAATACGAGGACATACGAGGGTGAGTCAAATGAAAACCTTAAATTTGTAATAACAAATCGAAATTTCGCGGCGTTATCCTGTAAGTTGGTAAGCGTGCTACAAACAGCGTGCAGAATGGCCTGTAGGTGGCGGTATAGTGTAGATGCACACATACCGTCGCAGTATCAGTATAAAGATGGCCGCCCCACTTGCGACTTGCACCACGGAAGAACAACGTTCTGTTATTCAGTTTTTAAGCACTGAAGGTGTGAAACCTATTGAAATTCATCGACGAATGAAGGTTCAGTACGGTGATGCATGTTTGTCACAGCAGCAAGTCTACCGAATGACATAGGACGTTCGCAAATGGTGTGACTTCAGTGGAAGATGCTCCTTGTCCAGGTCAGGCACAACGAGTGGTGACTCCACAGAACATTGCAGTAGTTGAAGCCATAGTGAAGGAAAACCGCCGAGTGGCACTGAATGACATTGCAGCATGTTTACAGATTAGTCATGGGTCAGCACACCACATTGTGCATGATGTGCTCCAGTTTCACAAAGTGTCTGCAGGATTGGTGCCACGGCAGCTGACTTCTGAAATGAGAGAACGACGTGTTGATGCTTGTGAAGAACTTCTTCGGCGCTTTGAACGAGAAGGTGATGGCTTCTTTGCAAGAATCGTTACAGGGGACGAAACCTGGGTTCATTTCCACCAACCAGAAACGAAGAGAGCGATCAAGGAATGGCGCCATTCCTCATCGCCAAAACCAAAGAAGTTGCGAACAGAACCATCAGCAGGGAAGGTTATGCTGACACTCTTTTGGGACGAAAAAGGCGTCATTTGGAGCATTACATGCCTAGAGAGACCACTTTCACCAGTGCATCATACACAGATCTCCTAAAAAATCATCTGCGGCCTGCAATCAAATCAAATCAAAGCGACGTGGATTGCTGACAGCAGGTATCCTTCTGCAACATGACAATGCAAGGCCTCACTCTGCCCATACAACAGTTGCAACAATCACAGACCTGCATTTTGAGTGTCTTCCTCATCCACCATACTCACCAGGCCCTGCCCCAAGTGATTTCTGTATGTTTGGACCACTCAAAGATGCAATGGGAGGAAAGAAGTTCCGTTCTGATGAAGAGGTACGCCACGCGGTGTATGAGTGGTTGCGCGGACTACCAAAATAGTATTTTTCTAAAGGAATTTATGCACTTTGTAAGCGCTGGAGGACTTGCATTGAGCGTGTTGGAGATTATGTTGAAAAGCGATACAGCTTTATACCACTTCTGCACAATAAATAATATTTAAAAAAGTAATCATCGTTTTCATTTGACTCACCCTCGTATGTTAGGTTTTCTATTAAGGGGAGCCGGAGGTGGTCAAATCGAAAAAATTACGATTTTTTTTGATATCGAAAATTAATTGTAACATTCCTCTTTAATGTAAACTTTGAATTATTGTTCTACTCGCCCTAGAAGTGGAGTTATTACCATTTTCCCCCACGCCTGCAGAGGAAATGGGCGGCCGCTGAATGCATCTAACACCCTCTAGTGACTTCCTGGCGAACTGCTTGGGATTTTCTCGGCCTGTTACGCATACAGCGAGTGTGCAACGGTTGGCTACATTGTTTTCTGTGACAAATGAAGCGCTAAGAGCGCGGAACATCGTCTCTCTGCTGTTTACCGTTTCGAATTAGTTCAGTGTTGCGCCTGTTGTTGGTAGTATTATACTTCTTGTGTAAAGCGTTGTTCTGGTTACGATGCCACGTTTTAGTAACCATGTATATAAGAAGAGGAAGAACGTAGGGAAAGAAAATTAACACTAATACCAAGTTGCGATACTACAATTACTGAAACAGTGCGTTCTTCTGCTAAGCAACACATGGCCGGCCATAGCCCTGTCACATCTTCTAGCAAGAAGCTGACTGGTGGAAGTGACAGATTTCGTGAATATGATAGTGACAGTGATGATATTAATGAAGTACTGAATATTGGATTATTATCTTCTGTGCTGAAAGAAAGTGTTCTGTGCAAAATGTGTTCAAGTGTAGGGGTGGGACTAGAGATAACAAAGCACTTTGGTTTAGCTTGTGAGATGAAGATAATCTGTGCATGTTGCAGGTATCAAGTGACTTTCTACAATTCACATACCAGTCTCTTTGGTGAAAATGGACGATCTAGAGTGTTTGATGTGAATGTTCGACTTGTGTATGGTCTTCGATCCATTGGAAAAGGGTCTGCTGCTGGTAAATTGTTTTGTGGTATTATGAACTTGCCATCGCCTCCAAGCAAATTTGGGTACTACTGTGAACTGGTAAGATTCTCTGTTGAAGATGTGGCTTTGAAAACCATGAAGGAAGCAGTGGAGGAATCTGTAGAAATGAACGGTGGTTCTAGGAATTTGGTAGTGGCATTAGATGGTTCCTGGCAAAAGAGGGGTCATAAATCCCTGAATGGGGTTGTAACTGCTACTTGTGGTGATAGTGCAAAAGTGATAGATGTTGCAATATTATCAAAACATTGTAGGTGCAAAAATAAAATCAAAGGAGAGCACAGTGGAACCCGTGAGGCAAATTTTAGTGGATCAAGTGGAGCAATGGAAGTGGATGGAGTGAAACAAATTTTTGAACATTCAGTTCCCAGATACAACATTAGGTACAAATACTACCTTGGGGATGGTGACTCCAAAGGTTTCAAGACTATAGAGGAACTGAAACCATATGGAAATGAATTTGTAGTTGAAAAGTTGGAATGCATTGGGCATGTGCAAAAGCGTATGGGTGCATGGCTTGGAAGGCTCAAACAAACTTTGGGTTCAAGTAGGCTCAGTGATGGAAAGACAATAGGAGGGAGAGGCAGGCTTACTGATGAGGTGATTGTACGTCTACAGAGATACTATGGGTATGCTATAAGGCAAAATACTAGTAATGTTAGTGACATGCGAAAAGCAGTGTGGGCATTGTTCCTTCATACTGCCTCTTCCAATGAATACCCTCAACACAGCCTGTGCCCAAAAGATTCCTGGTGCAAATATAATGCAAAAAAGGACTGTGATCAGAAACATGGTTTGCCAGCAGCTGTGATAAATGCTATAAAACCAATTTTTCATGACTTAGCGCAGCCAGAATTGTTACACAAATGTCTACACGGAAAGATGCAGAATCCTAATGAGAGCGTAAACAATTTGATTTGGAAAGTGATTCCTAAAAGGGTGTTTGTAAGCATAAAAACACTGTACTTTGGCATTTATGATGCAATAGTAACCTATAACCAAGGGAACAGTGTGAAGTGTGAAGTTCTGAAGGCATTAGGAGTTACAGCTGGGGTGAACACTGTACGAGCACTAAGAAATATTGACAGAGAAAGGATAAGAGGAGCAGAAAGAAGAGAAAGGCATATGAAGTATGATGGAACAACAAGCCAGAAAAGAAGACAGAAGAGGAAGCTTTTGGAGGATGAAGAAGAAGACCCTGATAATCCATCCTATAGTGCAGGAATGTATTGAGAAACTTTGATAGCCATTTCCCGTAAATTAGAATTTTTCGAATACGAGGAACATTTTCTCAAAATCCACTCAAGCTAGAGAGATGAAATTTTTATACAGCACTCCTACTGGTCAAACTTACATTGTAACACAGCCATTTGGCAATATGTTCAGTAGTTTCATTTCAGTTTGATTATAAAGCAATTATTTGTAAAAAAATTGGATCATTAATAAAAAGAATAATTGGAAGGAAACTAGAAAAGATACTCCAAAATCCCTCTGTCATAACTGCAACACTAAACCACTCTATATGTAAAAAAAATTAAAATTTTTCTATTTGGTAGTTTATTCATAAATGTTCCTCAAACTTAGTGATTTTAACATGGGCAGCATAGGCACCTCCGCCTCCCCTTAACTTTATAAGTCCCATCGCTCACAATGTCACCAGATCTGTCCCCAACAGAACATGTGTTGGACCAGCTCGGACGTCAACTCTGCCCCAGTGCCAATATTCAGAATATCAAGGACTAGTTACAAAAGTCGTGCACTAGCTTACTTCAGGAGAGGACGTAATGGCTTTATGACACCCATCTCAACAGAAACAGATTAAGCATCCAGAGTAGAGAAAATGCAACGTCTTACTGATAAGTAGGGTCATATTGCTAATTTTTTCGTAAATATGACTCGAATTTTTAATAATTGAAATTTCATAACATACTTTCTCAACTAGTGAAGTTGCATTTAGTTTACTACTCTCCTTCTGGTTGCTTCACATTTATAGTCAGGCAGTGTACATCGAGGCCTGTCAGCTGATGACATTCTAGAGCAACTTGCGGGCATTTACGTTGTATATTTTCCAGTCGTGTTTATAACATTCCACTGCAGTGTACAGTTTGCCGCCAGCGTTTTAGATTATTTACAATAGGTGTTGGAATACATTTGCCACTATGGGCAAATCACATGCCTTATGCCAGCATAGTAGGCCCTAATCACAACCCATTTAGAAGGCCTACTGCAAGATACAATTCTGCAGTCCCACCCTCACATTCCCCGCCCACACCCCCACAAACTCAAACCGTGGGCCCTGCCGAGGCGTGGTGATTTTGGTGACTCTACGACAAAGATAGCCATACTTTGTATGCAAAGCCGTACTTTGTATGCAACCACGTCGGATGGATATCTGTGTAGGTGTTGCCCGATGAGAGGCAGCAGCCTTTTCAGAAACTGCAGGGGCTACAGTTTGGATGATCTGGCCTTGTAACATTAGTGAGCACGGTCTTGTTGCTTTGGTAGTGCGAAAGGCAGAAAGCAAGGGAAAATTAGAGCCGTTGTACATTCCCAAGGACATTCAGCTGTACATTATGGCATCGAAAGCTGCATCATATCAGGCTTCGAACTGAAGGTCAGAACGACAACAACAACACCAACAGCAACAACGACAGCTGAAATACCGACCAATCATCAAGGAGACAAAAGCCCCTACCTCCTGGATACTGCAAACCTATTCTGGCGCTCACTAAAGTCAGGAGTACGAGCCTGTGGGCGCAGCCTGGTTGACTTCATGGCTGTAATGATGAGGCACAATGAAGCTCTGGACCATAACTCTGCAACTATTAGTAGTCAGAAAGAAAGTGTTATCGGTAATTTTGAAGCCATAAACCGCAATTTTGAAATCCTATACTTTAATATGAAGAACATAAATGCACCTCATGAGCAAAAGAGGTACTTTCATTCTTGAAACATGTAGACGGCTAACTTTTTGGCCGATATATACGGTTGAAAGGTTCTGAAAACGGTCAAGTTTCACTTAAAATAATGTTTAGAACAGAAAAAGTAGAACAGTCATGGTTTTACAAGAAAGTTTTATTTAAACTTCACATGGGACGCGTTTCGCCTGTTCTAGGCATCATCAGACTATCTGGGGAAATTACAAACTGGTATAAGTATAGATTGCTGTTAAAGGCAACAATAAATGAGTAAATTGAAAATAACAAAAGGAAGACATACACTGATTGAACTATGCAGCAGAGAGCCACATTTGTGTTTCAGGTGGTGGTGAGGGATATAAATTTCAACTCATAAAATATTGCACCATAATTGAGCTTACCGATAAAAGTTCTTGCTAATCGTGAGCGTGGCGTCGAACGTAATTAAGAGTCCCATAGCACTGGGAAGTAACTGCCAAACAGCCATTGTCAATGCTCCATTTCATAACCTAGAAGCAACACGATAAAAAGTAAGGACAGATGGAAAAAGAAAGCTACTGAAGCGTGCAAAGGGTGCGTAACTTAGGCGAATAGGCAAATTCAGTGATAAGAAGAAACTCACGAGTGCAAAATATACCCAATTAATGTCTAGGCTAATATGCCTTTGGCAAATGAGTGGGCACTAACAAGAATTAAGAAACAAAATATGAAGCAACGAAGCCATAAGCAACGCTAAACCGGAAAACTAACTGTAACGAGAACTGCCCCACGAAGAAACCGCCCCATGAACACAAATATGGTCTGATGAAATGACCATATTTGTGTCCATGGGGCGGTTTGGCTGTTACTTCCCAGTTCTATGAGACTCTGAATTACGTTCGACGCCGCGGTTACGATTAGCAACAATTTTTTTTAGGTAAGCTCAGTTACGGTGCAAAATTTTATGAGTTGAAATTTATATCCCTCACCACCCCCTGAAACACAAATGCGGCCCTATGCCCCATTGTCCAGTGGGTGTATGTCTCCCTCTTGTTATTTTTAATTTATTCATTTATTGTTGACTTTAATAATAATTTCTACTTACACCAGCTTGTAATTTCCCCAGATTATCTGATGATGCCTAGAGCAGGAGAACACGTCACATGTGAAGATTAAATAGACGCATCTTGTGCAATCAAGACTGCTCTTTCTGTTGTAAAAATCTATTACAGTTACTGTACCAGTGCCACTGCAGCAGTCATGGAGTGGAGTGATTTTAGTAAAAATATAGTAGACAACTATTTTTTTACATACAAAACTAGTATTTCGAAATGGTATGACATCTTTTTCAGTGCTACGGAGGGGAGAAATGCAAACTGTTGTTATGCAAGGGCGACACTGATAGACAGGCTACCCACAACACTCAGTCTCTGGTTATTTATTGGGGACTCTTGAACGCATTGTAACTCGCGTGGAATGTGTAAAGAATTCAGTCAGAAATATTACACACTCATTTGCAGAATTCGAGCCAAAAGCATCTGTGTAGCGGGTACGCTATGAATTGGCGCATTAAACAAGGAGCATGTGTGGTTTAACTACTGACTAAAGACAGAAAAAAATTACCGGAGAGGTAGTACAGGAATTCGTACAGAGGACTCGTACTAGGGAGTACGACGGATCAAATCCTTGTCCGCCCATCCAGATATGGTTTCCTTTCATTTCCCTAAAACGCTCCAGGTAAATGCCGGAATGGTTCCTCTTCTATCCTACTCTGCGTAGGTAGAGTACAGTTTAAGATAACTTGCGCAGGTGGTAACACAGAGTCCGGCAGAACGAAACAGACGATTCCAGAAGTAAATAACAGTGAAGATCACGAAGTGAATGAATAACCAAAACAAATTCAGAGCGTAGCAAAGTCATCTTAAGTGTATAGAACAATCCAGGGAGCAATCCAAATGCTAAACTTAAAACAGACCAGTTGAAAACTCTGCTATGCAATGGCGCGTAACTAAGGGCTTCGGTGACTAAAGTGGGCCGCGCGGTTTGAGGCATGTCACGGACTGCGCGGCCCCTCCCGCCGGAGGTTCGAGTCCTCCCTCGGGCATCGGTGTGTGTGTTGTTCTTAGCATAAGTTAGTTTAAGTAGTGTTTAAGTCTAGCGACTGATGACCTAAGCAGCTTGGTCCCTTAGGAATTCACACACATTTGAACATTTGAACACTGACTAAAGTGGCCGTGCGAAAATAGGGCTTCAAGGTCATCTCGTCACCTTACAGCATTGCCAGTTTTTTTATAGTGATAATTTCAAATATTCGTAAAAATTAAAAAAATTGGGCAACCCTATTTTTAGTCCAGAATATGATGGAGTACTTTCCAAAAGAAAATTCGCACTAGCTGCTAGGAAAAAATGTAAACTAACGTTACAAGAAATGTTGGAGGAAGATAATTTTTTACTTCAACCTGTGGTACTAACAGAATCACTAATGTAACTGGACTGAAAAAAGATTCATGAATATCCTCAAAGTGTACAGATGCATATGCTGCGTCTGTTTATTTCGTAAACATAAAAGTATTCTGAGATAAAAAATAAAATACTGTAAGAGGTGTGAAAAGGTGCCGACTGCGTAGCAAAACCATCACTCAAAATGCCAATATACGCTACGCAGAAGTAATTGTAGTTGCTTTGAAGCTAATATTTTCACTGAAGTCGAGCAAAATATTTGTTCCAAAGATATTGTGAAACCCAAATTTTATCTAAATTTGCTGTTAGCCTATTATTCTCAGCACACAATACATGCTTGGTACACAGAAACCTCGTTCTTACTACATCAATGTCCCTGTCTTGTGCTACAAATTTCGTCCATCATTACAGTTTCTGAATTAAAAACCGAGTGAGCGGAGAAGACAGTGCATTGATGTGACTGGCCAGAATAATCAGTTTTGACACAGACACTACCCTGTATTTCTCTAGCCATCGGATACTATCCTTTGTCATATTAAAGTAATACAATTATACGTTCTAGCTTCTTGTAATAGTCGTCAAATATCATAGAGAGAATCAGAATAGGTGCTGGGACTGTTCTGATGTTACTGCACTGTTTATATATACAGTCGATACAGAAGCACGACGAAGTTTTGTCGTTTTATGAACTGCATTACCGTTACTACGAAACAGACAGTAAATATTTCTATGGAAAAAAGGATTTAAATTTCGAATGTACAAGTAAGCCGAATGCAGTAGGATTATATCCGAATGTAAAGACATTCGATACGGGTTTTTAGGAAAAACTGATATTAATTAATGCAGAATTGACAATATTATTTTAATTGACCGTTACTGCCGAGTAAATTAATCGCCACCACTTGTGCTAAATTTATCATACGTCTACTGTAAGGGAAAAACATTCGCAGTATGTCCTCTATAACTGAAATGAATAGACAAACATTTAAATCAAGTCAGCATTTTACGTAGACGGCACTTACCTAAACTGAAGGATCTTCTGGCTCCGTGTCTTCAGATTCGCTGTCGCTTGTTTCAGCCAGGTGTATCATCACAGATTCAATTAAGGTGTCTCTTAAACCCTGGTTCAAGAAATCTGTTTCTTGCAATGCTTCTACGTGTTTTACGCACCTCTCCAAGTCCTGCTGAGTAACACTGTCAAGAGCTTCGTGTGTTAGCTTCTCGGCATCAGCAAGTTTGAAAGTAGTATTTCTTTTCGCTACTTTTCGCTTAACTTGGGCCCATATCAATTCAATGGGGTTATACTGGCAGTGATACGGTGGCAGACGTACCACTTGGTGTCCCATTTCACTTAGCAGTTGATCTAATTCGTAGGTCTTTTTGGCACCTACGATTTCTTCCTTAGACAGGAGTTCAGCCTTCGTTTCATTGACTGAAAATGAAACATTCTTTCTTTTTAACCACTCCATTATATCAGCCTTGCACCAATTTTAACGTGGCAGCTTTTCTATCTGAATGGAGTGGTGGCTGGCGTTATCCGTCACAATAATTGACCCTTCTTCCAGCCCAGACAACAGCCGAATAAACAAATTCTTAAAAACTCGCTACGGTCGCAGGTTCGAATCCTGCCTCGGATATGGATGTGTGTGATGTCCTTAGGTTAGTTAGGCTTAAGTAGTTCTACGTTCTAGAGGACTGATGACCTCAGAAGTTAAGTCCCATAGTGCTCAGAGACATTTTTTTCTTAAAAACTTCTCCATTCATTTCTGAATGGTAATCGGATTGCCAAGAACTTTCCCTCTGGTATGAAGCCTGTGGTTAATGAACTAGAGTGGGCGATGATTAATCGGCTACCTCTATCAGTAGGCACTTTCAAAACGCCGTTTCCTTTGGAGTCGTGCCATATATACTTATTGGTGTGGTTCTGTGAAACCCAAGTTTCATCCAAGTACACTACAGGCCTGGTGTCTTCAGCACGCAAGAAGTGCATTGTACACAAAAAATTCACTCTTACTGCTTCAATGTCTCTGCGTTCCATTAAGAATTTCCGTTCGTCATTACACTTCTCGAATCGAAATCAAGGGAGTGAGAAGACGAAGAGCGGAGGTCTCTGAGCCCTAGTAATGAACTTTTTCATGGAGGTTAGCCTGTATTTCTTTAGCCGATGGATAATCTCCTCTGTCGTAATATCCAAATACACTTCTATGCACGAGCTCTTTGTTAAAATCGTCAAAGTCGGTTGATTTCCGTTCACGTTCGTATCCCTTTCTTGGAGAATCGAAACACTCATTCATGTCTGGAGATTCTGACAATGCCACAGACTTGCTAATACGCCCTACAGTTGACTTGGAGACACCACACGCTTTAGCAGTAAGTTTATAAATTTGCGTAAAATTTAAGTTATTCCGCGCTTTTACATTGGCGGCCAGATCATAAAGAACTTGAGTACCTTCGATATGATAATTTTCGATTGTTTACGAATGTCTTTCGGCCCTTTACGCACACCAAGCGGAGGAGTACTACAAGTAGACCGTTGCTCCTGCATTGTTGTTCACCACCGAACACACGTCAAAGCACGTTTCTAAAGACAGTAAGACTCTGAGATCAGACGTGAACACTCGATATAGCACGGTAACACTGAGCTTTCAGCTGCTCTGACTACCGCATCGCTAACTGTACCTACATGGCAACAAAGCCGAGAGGCGGGCGAATCACAGGCTGCAGCCCCTGCCAGCAGTAGCCGGGCTGTGGTATTTGGCGGTAAACACTTGTCGGAGCGCGGTGCCACCTCACGTGCTTCCAGTGGCGGCTGCACCTCGCGCAGATGCAAGGCTCGGCTGTCGCCTGGACCCCGCGTATCTATAACGTTATATGAATGCGTGGTGTCTATTCTTTTGAACATGACTGAAAGAATAGATGCCAAACATTCATATAATTGATTTGTGTAGATCGGCAATGAATCCAACACCTTCAGTGTGGATGCAGAATTACGTTAGATCTCCTGCAGGAATCTCAAAGTGGCGAGCATGGAGGACATGGATGGGGTCTGCGGATAGGTGCGCTAGGTGCAAATGTGGATTGACTGGGAGGCATACTGGGACAGCCCCTGCAACTGCAATAAACGTTGCCTCTGAATGGCGCAGGGGATAACGCAAATGCCTAGTTAACAGGAAACCTGTGGTTCGAATGCCAGTCGGGCAAACAGTTTTACTTATTGCCACCGATTCCCGATGTAGCTGACATCAATAGTTCCTTTCCTTTCCTTTCTCACCCCTCCAACTTCAGTTTTCATGTCTCTAACGTGATCTCTCTGTCGATACACGGGCTAAGTGCGGAATCCGAGTCACCGTCCGATACTAAAGTTCCTTTGCAAGGGCACAACTGATCTCCTTCCCCATCCTTGAAATATTGCGAACTTTCGTTCCGTCTCTAATAACGTAGCTGGCGACGGGACGTTAAAAACTAATCTTCCTTCCTTTATTCCGAAAGAAAATCGAAGAGCTGATGGATTGTGGACTGCGAGTGTGTTTTGCCATCATGCTTTAGAGTATAGGATGATACACTCACCGAGCGAGGTGGCGCAGTGGGTAGACAGTGGACTCGCATTCGGGAGGACGACGGTTCAATCCCGCGTCCGGCCATCCTGATTTAGGTTTTCCGTGATTTCCCTAAATCGCTCCAGGCAAATGTCAGGATGGTTCCTTTGAAAGGGCACGGCCGACTTCCTTCCTCATCCTTCCCTAATCCGATGAGACCGATGACCTCGCTGTCTGGTCTCCTTCCCCAAACAACCCAACCCAACACAACGAAGAAAATCGAAGAGCTGATAGATTGTGGACAGCGAGTGTGTTTTGCCATCATGCTTTAGAGTATAGGATGATACACTCATTGATAGATCCTGTCCTGCCCCAAAAACCAAAATCCGTTGGCACCGAGTGTGAATCCGAGGCCCTTGTCGGAAAACAAGACTGGGACATCATGATTTTCTCAGTAGAGTTCCTGAACACCGAATTGAAGACGGGATGTTTTGCATATTTTTTTTCTTTATTGTTATTTTCAAACCCGTACAAACAGGCAGGCTGTCAGCAGCATGTTACACCGCCCTTCAGCCATAGAGTAGATAAATAAACAACAGAAAGAATACACAGATGTGACATAACGGTGGGTAATAAAACAGTAGACACATAATGACAAACACGGAGCCGTTCATACTCGACGATAATCCACACTACAAACTGTTGTCACGGCGCGCTAACACTGAAGATGGCGATGGCACAGGTGAGCGATGGAGTGTGACGGTGAACACTGAACACTAAACACGACGGCACACACGAGACACTGATGGCGATGACTTCCGGCGCGCGAATGTCCACTTAGCATGTGCGAGTCCGGGGACCCACCAAGAGGGGAAGAAGGGTGAGGTGGGGGAGAGGGGAGAACAAAGATGCCAATGGCTGAGGAGGTGGGGGAGGAGGAGAGGGACAGGGGAGGGGAAGACCAGGGGAGGAGTGGGGAGAAATGGAGGAGGGAGGGAAGAGGGAGAGAGGGGCGGGAGGGTGCCCAAAGGAGCAAAAACGGGAAGAGGGAGGGAGGATCAAAGTTGGTAGGAGGGGTAGATGGAGGGGAGGAGGGCATCATCAGGGAGAGGAAGCTGGCGGAAGCCACCTTGGGAGAAGGTAAGGAGAGTGGAGAGATGGAGACCGGGTGGGACGTGGGAATACAGGCGCGGCAGCGGGCGGGGGCGGGAGAGGATGGGCGGGACAAGCGGGTGAGGAGGATCGAGTTTGTGGGAGGTGTACAGGATCCATATCCTTTCAAGGAAAAGGAGGAGGTGGGGGAACGCAATGAGAATGTACAGGATCTGCGTGGGGGAGGGGAGACGGATGTGATAGGCGAGGCGGAGAGCATGGCGTTCAAGGATTTGAAGGGATTTATAAAAGGTAGGGGGGGGGGGCGGAGATCCAGGCCGGATGGGCGTAACAAAGGATAGGGCGGATGAGGGATTTATAGGTGTGGAGTATGGTGGAGGGGTCTAGACCCCACGTACGGCCGGAAAGAAGCTTGAGGAGACGGAGTCGGGAGCGTGCCTTGGCTTGGATTGTCCGGAGATGGGGGGTCCAGGAGAGTCGTCGATCGAGGGTGACGCCAAGGTACTTAAGGGTGGGGGTCAGGGCGATAGGACGGCCATAGATGGTGAGATAGAAATGAAGGAGGCGGAAGGAAGGGGTGGTTTTGCCTACAATGATCGCCTGGGTTTTGGTGTATTGCATACACACTGCTGTAATTTTGGTTTTAGAAAGAGTGCACAGCGAGTAAAGGAAGCCGAATCAAAGAAAAGATGGAAGAATGCTACGAGAATGCACCTTGGTACGTAAGAATTCCACATCCTGGAGAAAAAGATCTCAAAGTTCTGTCTACATTACGACAGACAACATGATCTCGTGAAGAAAGTACACTATCTGATTAAAAGTATCCGGACATGTCTATGTAATGATCAATTGACCACTAGATGGCACAAGAGGCGAATCCGCCAGAATAAAAGGAGGCTAGGAGCTTTGTGTTGTTAGTAGAGAAGCAGTAACTTTAGAATGGTTCGGTCAGTTGTGATCGGTGAACTATTTATTGGATGGCATCTGAGTAGCAAATCCACCAGGGACATTTCAACCCATCTAAATCAGGCCAAGTAAAATTTTAGTGATGTTAGCTCCAAAGTGACACCAGCAGTCCAGCTACCACAATGATTGCGAGTAGGGAGTTAAAAAGAATGGGGTACAATGGTTGATCACCTCATCTTAAGCTACACGTTTCTGTAGTAAATGGTAAGAGACGCTTGAGGTGGTGTAAGCAGCATCACCAGTTGGCAGTGGATGTCAGAAATCGAGCTACTTGGAGTGATGAATCCCGTTATACCCCCTGATAATCCAATGGAAAGTATTGGATTTGGTGAGCGCGTGGAAAACTTCACCTGACTTCATGTATTGTGCCAACAGTGAGGTACAGAGGTGGTGGTGTTACGGTAAGGTGGTGTTTTTCGTGATTAGGGCGTGGTCCCCTAATTAAGATTTAGAAAATCCTAAATACGGAGGGATATTAACATATTGTACAGCATTGCGTTCTATGTACAACAGAGGAACAGTTCGGAAATGATAATTGTTTGTATCGGTATGCCGGCCGGAGTGGCCGTGCGGTTCTAGGCGCTACAGTCTGGAACCGCGAGACCGCTACGGTCGCAGGTTCGAATCCTGCCTTGGGTATGGGTGTGTGTGTTGTCCTTAGGTTAGTTAGGTTTAAGTAGTTCTAAGTTCTAGGGGACTGATGACCTCAGAAGTTGAGTCCCATAGTGCTCAGAGCCATTTGAACCATTTTTTGTATCGGTATGCCAATGAACCATGTCATAAAGCAGCATCTTTGAGAAACTGATTTATAGACAATAACATTCCTGAAACGGAATGGACTGCCCGGAGTCCTGACCGCAGGTAAGTATAAGTGCAGGGTAGCAGCAATGCCTATGGCAGTGGCACAAAAAGTGTTGATGAGATCACATAAATAATCCAGTAAACGACAGTCATTAATGCACAATTATTCTCTTGTATGCTGAGATTCATACAGAGTTCTAAGGTAGGAAAACGGCGTACCACGAAGGAATCATCTGAATTGGACGGAAATTGATAGATGTGATGTACATGTACAGACAAACAAGTTATTACGATTACAGTAAAAAATGGATGATATATTCAAGAGAAAGAGCTTCACAAATTGTACAAGTCAGTAACGCATTGGTCCACATCAGACCCTCATGCTGACAGTTATTCGGCTTGACACTGAGTGATAGAATTGTTGGATGTTCTCCTGAGGGATATCGTACAAAATTATGCCCAATTGGCGCTTTAGATTGTCAAAATCCCGAGTTGGTAGCAGTACCCTGCCCATAATGCTCCAAATGTTCTCACTTGGGGAGAGATCTGGCGACCTTGTTGGTCATATTAGTGTTTGCAACACGAAGACAAGCATTAGAAACTCTCACCGCTTGGGGGCGGGCAGTGTCTTTCTGAAGGCAAAGCCCAGGGTATCTTTCCATGAGGGGCAGCTAAACGGGGGCGTATAATATCGTCGACGTACCGCTGTGTAAAAGTTACAAGATGACAACAGAAGGGGTTCTGCTATGAAAAGAAATTACACCTCAGATCATTTATTCTGGTTGTCGGATCGTATGGCTAGCGACTATCAGGTTGCTATGCAACAGCTATCTGGGGCGTCTTACAGACACGTCTTCGGCCTGTAGTCTCGTTGACTGGAGTCGAATTGTCTTCAGTGATGAGTCCCACTTCAAACTGATCCCCGATGTCCAGCGAAGACGTGTCTGGAGACGCCCAAGACCGCGGTGGGATGCCAACCTGAGTGTCACCGTTTATGTGGCCAGACATCCACGAGTGATGTTGGGGGGTACCATTTCTTCCCATAGCAAGACCCCTTCGGTGGACATATGTGGAACCCTTACAGCACAGCCGTACGTCCATGATATTCTACGCTCCGTTTTGCTGCCTTTCATGGTAAGCCATCCTGAGCTTACATTTCAGCAAATGCCCGTCCGCACGCGACAAAAGTTTCTACTGCTTGTCTTCCTGCTTGCCAAACCACACCATGGTCAGCAAGGTCGCCAGATCTCTCTCCAACTGAGAACTGGAGTACTATGGGCAAGGCCCACCTAGGAGCTTTGTGTTTTAACTATCTAACGCACCAATTGGACAGAATTTGGCACGATATCCCCTATGCCAAGCCGAATAACAGCTTGCATAAGGGGCAGAGGTGGACAAACACACTACTGACCTCCTCAATTTATGAAACTCTTTCTCGTGAATAAATAATCCAATTTTTCTGAAATTGTAATCATTTGCTTAACTATGCATGTGCATCACATCTACCGATTTCCGTCCCGTTCGGATAATTCCTTCGTTGTGTGTCGCTTTTTCTTAGAGTGTACTATGTTTTTCAGGTAGTTGACATTTTGTTACGGATCGTGCAACGAAAATCTTAGTTCCTCCAACCAAATGAAGAATGAAGGTAGTGATGGAAGACGTGTAGAGGAGGAATATGAAAGAGGTACTAACAGTGAGAGAGATATTTGGAAAATCGAATCGGTCTGACGGAAGGAGTCTGGAGTGCGGCAGAGATATATTCTGTAAAGAGGTGCTACGGAGACGAAGTGTAGTTAATTTCAAATTTAATTTGTCATGTATTATGAATATGAGCTCTTGTGTCCAAGCACTTGTGTCACCAATATTTCTGCTCCGAAAGAGTGTGTTATCTGAGGCTGGATACTGCTTTATATGAATACTGATTTAGTGTCACATAGCTTGAAAATGCCACTGTGCGCGCGCGCGCGCGCGCGCGCGTGTGTGTGTGTGTTGTGTGAGTGTGTGTGTCTGAGAGAGAGAGAGAGAGAGAGAGAGAGGGAGAGAAAGAGAGAGAGATATTGATATGTATTTGGTATTGGAAGGTAGTGTACAATACGTAGTATGTTGTTATTGGTGTTGTAACTAGTGTATTTGAGACCAATCTGGTGACATGAACGGTAACGCATTTATTTGTAAAGAAATAATTGCAAAGCCCACTAGGCCCGTAAAATATGTATGATCAAAAGAAACAATTTTATGACCATTTTATTTGTATAAGATGCGTATAGTTGTTTACTTCATTTACGTGTGTGCGAATTGCACTACAATGTCAAATAAGTTGACAGCGTGTATTGCACGTAGCTGGTAACACTGTCATCACGCGCTTACGTTCAGAGCGAAACGATGTTTTCTTGGGGTGTACGAATGTATCTCATATGACGTAATTTAGAGCAGTGCCGGTAGAGACAGTTGTTAACATTGACAAACGCTAGACCACTGTAATTCTCTTCTCAAGATCTGTCGAATGCAGTTTTAAGAAGCATACGATTTCATTTAAAAAAGCATACTCACTTCCGTATCTTAGTTGACACCAGCGTTAAAAACATTAACAAAGAAAAAAAACATGTCCCTCGACGCTCTAACCTTCTCCCAGCTACTGTCTCGTTCCGTTACTCTTGGTTGAAAAACTGAAGATGTAACGTCTGTTGTATCCATACAGTCCTAGAAAATGAAATTGTAGCTACGAAAACTTTTGGGCAGCAATTAAAAAATAAAAATTTGTGACTGATGGTGGATTATTATTAATTAATAATCCTTCAGCTGTAGTTCCACTAGTTGTGGGTTCTTGGTATTCTTGGTACCGTGGGTTCTGTTTAACCCATATAGGTGAAATATATAAGATCGGTTTTTATGGGTTTGTGTACGTGTGTGCATGTTTGTGTGGTAGGGGGGAGGGAGGGGTGGAGGTTTGCCCACTATAGTTATTTTCGTTTGAACTATAGGTCAAATTATATCTTCGATACCAATTTGTGTTTTCTATATTTTTTGTTCGGTTTATTCTAGAGGATTTCGTATGTGTCACTCTTCGGTTTTGTTTGTTTTGGATTGATGACGATTTTCTTAATGTTGTATATTTAGATTGTCCCGATCCTAAGCCCCCTATTTCCCTAGTTTATTCCTTAAGTTCCATTTCAGTGTTGGAACGAAATATTTCGCCTCGCTTACAACTTCGTCCGCGGGTGTTTTTAGTGACGACATGGTCGCCAATTTGTATATGCTGGAAACAGGTGTGTCCGCCATCTTGATGACGTCACGAGTCAGAGCAGATAGGCGGAATGCAACACTTCCGTATTGCCGCCTAACAATATTTATTTTTCCAAGATATATATACAGAGTGGTCCATTGATCGTGACCGGGCCAAATATCTCACGAAATAAGCGTCAAACGAAAAAACTACAAAGTACGAAACTTGTCCAGCTTGAAGGGAGAAACCAGATGGCGCTATGGTTGGCACGCTAGATAGCACTGTCATAGGTCAAACGGATATAAACTAGGTTTTTTAAAATAGGAATCCCCCTTTTTTATTACATGTTCGTATAGTATGTAAAGAAATATGAATGTTTTACTTGGACCACTTTTTTCTCTTTGTGATAGATGGCGCTGTAATAGTCACATACATATGGCTCACAATTTTAGACGAACAATTGGTAACAGGTTGGTTTTTTAAATTAAAATACAGAACGTAGGTATGTTTGAACATTTTATTTCGGTTGTTCCAATGTGATACATGTACCTTTGTGAACTTATCATTTCTGAGAACTACAGCAAGAAAGGAAGAATGAATTGATTGATGGTGTTAATAATGATCATCCTCCTTTGTCTCCTCTGCATTACTGCACATGACGTGTCACTGAGCACATTTGTTCTGTGCATGCAGTACACGTGAGGCGCCTAGTTGTTTCCACTGCACTGTGTGGAATACAAAGGTTCCGTTATATTTCACTAACCTGCTGTCTAAAAGTTGATGTCCCCAGCGCAGAAAACAGCACGCAGGTCAGAGGTTCTGTATCTTTAGGCTGAAACTGACTTTTAGCGAGGTTCTGTTCTGAAATAATGTATCACTTCTTTGGGATGCCGCTCGTGTATTTTAATAGAGCCACACGAGAAGACTAAATGATCTTAATACAACACCTTCTGATACAGCGAAGTACATGATCAAACACAATGTTTACGAAAATGTATCTTTACACAATTTGTGGCACGTGTCTGTGCCTCATGACTACCGGAGTGAATCTTTTAATACTGAATACTGGCAAACACATCCTGCGACAGACAACGTGTCTGATCTTCTCGACTGCCTAATCCTGAGTGACGAACAGGAACTTAAGTAAAACGCATCCTACGACAGACAACATGTCTGCTCTTCTCGACTGCCTAATCCATAGTGACGAACAGCCCGAAACACTTCGCACGCCGTACCAGAAAAGGCGTGACCCGAAAGCTTCCGAAGTGCTTCGTCTGCAATTTTGTCAGTCTTTTGTTTTTGATTTAAATTGTTTTTAATAATTCTAAAAAGACTGATTGATAGTCAGCTGTTGAGAGACATTCATATTAAACAGTGAAGTCATTCCAGTGAGTAGTTTAACTAATAATAATAACTATACTTTAACGTTTTGACGCCCTTGCTCCGAACACAGCAGCCAATCACAGAGCAGTAGCATTATGCAGGCTGCCTTTCTCACGAGAATGGTACCGAATCTAACATCTGTCACAGGTAACTCACACCACATTTCGTCGTCTATATACTTCTTGCATCTCCACTGCTCTGGCAACAGCTTCTTGGAGCCTAATATGATGGCTGACTAAGCCAGAAATATTACAGAACGCACGCTGTTACAGCGCGATTATCTGTAAATACCACATTAATGCAATAAATGCTCAAAATGATGTCCGTCAACCTCAATGCATTTGGCAATACGTGTAACGACATTCCTCTCAACAGCGAGTAGTTCGCCTTTCGTAATGTTCGCACATGCATTGACAATGCGCTGACGCATGTTGTCAGGCGTTGTCGGTGGATCACGATAGCAAATATCCTTCAACTTTCCCCACAGAAAGAAAACCAGGGATGTCAGATCCGGTGAACGTGCGGGCCATGGTATGTATGGTGCTTCGACGACCAATCCACCTGTCATGAAATATGCTATTCAATACCGCTTCAACCGCACGCGAGCTATGTGCCGGACATCCATCATGTCGTAAGTACATCGCCATTCTGTCATGCAGTGAAACATCTTGTAGTAACATCGGTAGAACATTACGTAGGAAATCAGCATACATTGCACCATTTATATTGCCATCGATAAAATGGGGGCCAATTATCGATCCTCCCATAATGCCGCAATATGCATTAACCCGCCAAGGACGCTGATGTTCCACTTGTCGCAGCCATCGCGGATTTTCGGTTGCCGAATAGTGCATATTATGCCGGTTTACGTTACCGCTGTTGGTGAATTACGCTTCGTCGCTAAATAGAACGCGTGCAAAAAATCTGTCAGCGTCCCGTAATTTCTCTTGTGCCCAGTGGCAGAACTGTACACGATGTTCAAATTCGTCGCCATGAAATTCCTGGTGCATAGAAATATGGTACGGGTGCAATCGATGTTGATGTAGCATTCTCAACACCGACATTTTTGAGATTCCCGATTCTCGGGCAATTTGTCTGCTACTTATGTGGGGATTAGCCGCGACAGCAGCTAAAACACCTGCTTGGGCATCATCATTTGTTGCAGGTTGTGACTGACGTTTCTCATGTGGCTGAACACTTCCTGTTTCCTTAAATAACGGCTGCCCGTGTGGCCGAGCGGTTCTAGGCGCCTCGGTCTGGAACCGCGCGACCGCTACGGTCGCAGGTTCGAATCCTGCCTCGGGCATGGATGTTTGTGATGTCCTTAGGTTAGTTAGGTTTAAGTAGTTCTAAGTTCTAGGGGACTGATGACCTCAGATGTTAAGTCCCATAGTGCTCAGAGCCTTAAATAACGCAACTCTCTGGCGAACGGTCCGGACACTTGGATCATGTCGTCCAGGATACCGAGCAGCATACATAGTACACGCCCGTTGGGCATTTTGATCACAATAGCCATACATCAACACGATATCGACCTTTTCCGAAATTGGTAAACGGTCCATTTTAACACGGGTAATGTATCACGAAGCAAATACCGTTCACACTGGCGGAATGTTACGTGATACCACGTACTTATACGTTTGTGACTATTACAGCACCATCTGTCACAAAGCGAAAAAAGCGATCCAACTAAAATATTCATATTTATTTACGTACTTCACGAATATGTAATAAAAATGCGGGTTCCTATTTAAAAAAAAAACAGAGTTGATATCCGGTTGGCTATGTCAGCGCCATCTAGCGGGCCAAGCATAGCGCCATCTGATTTCCCCCTTCAAGCTAGACGAGTTTCGTTCTTTGTAGTTTTTTTCGTTTTATGCTTATTTCGTGAGATATTTGGCCTGGTCACTATCAATGGACCACTCTGTACATCTCTCAACTCATGCATTCGTGTATAAAGTAGATACACACTATGTGATCAGAAGTATCCGGACACCTAGCTGAAAATGACTTACAAGATCGTGGCGCCCTCCATTGGTAATGCTGCATTTCAATATGGTGTTAGCCCACCCATAGCCTTGATGATCACTTCTACGCTCTCATACATACCCTCAATCAGGTGCTGGAAGGTTTCTTTGGTAATGGCAGCCCATTGTTCACGGAGTGCTGCAATGAGGACAGGTACGGATGTCGATCGGTGAGGCCTGGCACGAAGTCTGTGTTTCAAAACATCCCAAAGGTGTTCTATAGGATTCAGGTCAGGACTTTGTGCAGGCCAGTCCATTACAGGGACGTTATTGTCGTGTAACCACTCCGTCACAGGCCGCGCGTTATGAACAGGTGCTTGATCGTGTTGAAAGATACAGTCGCCATCCCCGAATTGCTCTTCAGCAGTGGAAAGCAAGAAGGTGCTTAAAACATCAATGTAGGCCTGTGCTGTGATAGTTCAAAGTGGCTCTGAGCACTATGGGACTTAACATCTGTGGTCATCAGTCCCCTATAACTTAGAACCACTTAAACCTAACTAACCTAAGGACATCACACACATCCATGCCCGAGGCAGGATTCGAACCTGCGACCGTAGCGGTCACGCGGTTCCAGACTGAAGCGCCTAGAATCGCACGGCCACACCGGTCGACGCTGTGATAGTGCCACACAAAACAACAAGGGGTGCAATCCCCTTCCATGAAAAACACAACCACACCATAACAGCACTGCCTCTAAATTTCACTGTTGGTACTACACACGCTTGCAGATGCCATTCACCGGGCATTCGCCACACCCACACCCTGCCATCGGATCGGCACATTGCGTATCGTGATTCGTCACTCCACACAATGTTTTTCCACTGTTCAATCGCCCAATGTTTACGCTCCTTATACCAAGCGAGGATTTGTTTGGCATTTACTGGCGTGATGTGTGGCTTATGAGCAGCTGCTCGACCATTAAATCCAAGTTTTCTCGGCTCCTGCCTAACTGTCATAGTACTTGCAGTGGATCCTGGCGCAGTTTGGAGTTCCTGTGTGATGGTCTGGATACATGTCTGCCTATTACACATTACGACCCTCTTCAACAGTGGAGGTTGACCTGTACGCTTTTGTGCTGCACGTGTCCCTTCGCGTTTCCACTTCACTATCACATCGGAAACAGTGGACCTAGGTATGTTCAGGAGTGTGGAAATCAATGAGTCACGACTGGCATCAGTCGACTCATACAGATATTTGGATGTTATAACATCTGGAAATATGAAATGACGTTCTTAAACAGATTAATTGTAGGTAAGGTATGCTGAAGATGCCCGCCCGGCTAGCCGCGCGGTCTAACGCGCTGCATCCCGAGCGGGAAGGCGTGCCAGTCGCCGGGACGAATCCACCCGGCGGATTGGTTTCGAGGTCTGGCGTGCCGGCCAGCCTGTGGATGGTTTATAAGGCAGTTTTCCATCTACCTTGGCGAATGCAGGCTGGTTCACCTTAATGCGTTTCAGTTACACTATGTCGGCGATTGCTGCGCAACCACAGTTGCCATGTACACCACAATTATTCTACCACGCAAACGTTTGGGGTTACACTCGTCTGGTATGAGACGTTCCCTGGTGCGTCCACGGGGGGCCGAATCGCACAATAACCCTGGGTTCTGTGTGGAGCGGCGGTGGGGTTGGTGGACTGCTGTGGCCTGTTGTTTGGTTGTGAGCCACTCAGGGCTATGACGGGACGAATCCCCTCTGTCGTTTCTAAGTCCCCGGTTTAATACATACATACGTGTTGAAGACTCTGGTTCATCACTGGGAAAGTGCACTCAGTATACATAGGAGACTACTTACAGAAGTCATGTTTTCCATCCTAGAGTATTGTTCATACACTGAGGCGCTAAAGAAACTGATATAGGCATGCGTATTCAGATACAGAGATATGTAAACAGGCAGAATCCGGCGCAGGGGTCAGAATTGCTTATATAAGGTAGCAAGTGTCCAGCACACTTGTTAGATTGGCTACTGCTGCTACAATGGGACGTTATCAAGTTATTTAAGTGAATTTGAATGTGGCGTTATAGGCGGCGCACGAGCGATGGGACACAGTATCTCCGAGATAGCTATGAAGTGGGGATTTTCCAGTACGACCATTGCATGAGTGTACTGTGAATTCCAGGAATACAGTAAAACATCAGATCTCCGACATCACTGCGCCCGGAAAAAGTTCCTGCAAGAACGATAACAACGACAACTGAAGAGAATCGTTCAATGTGACAGAAGCACAACCCTTCCGCAAGCTGCTGCAGATTTCAGTGCTGGGCCATCAACAAGTGCCACCATGCTAACCATTCAACGTGACATCATTGATATGGGCTTTCGGTGCCTGGTCGGACGAGTCTCGTTTCAAATTGTATTGAGCGGAGGGACGTGGATGGGTATGGAGACAACCTCATGAATCCGTGGAAACTGCATGTCAGCAGGGGACTTTTGAAGCTGGTGGAGGCTGAAAATGGTGTGGGGCGTGTGCAGGTGACAGGTACGTAAGCATCCTGTCTGATCACCAGCAGCCATTCATGTCCATTGTGCATTCCGATGGACTTGGACAATTCCAGCAGGACAATGTGACAATCCACATTATTGAGCATATCTGGGTGCCTTGTAACTTGCTGTTCAGAAGAGATCTCCACCGGCTCGTACTCTTCCGGATTTATGGACAGCGCTGCAAAATTCCCTCCAGCACTACTTCAGACATTAATCGAGTCCATGGCATGTCGTGTTGCAGCACTTCTGCTCGCTCGCGGGGGGGCTACAAGATATTAGGCAGGCGTACCAGTTTCTGCTGTTCTTCAGTGTATCTGTGGATGAATGAGACTTTTCCAAAATAGGACTGACAGAGGATACTGAATGTATGCAAGCAAGGTCAGCGCGAATGTTCAACGGTCTGTTTGACTCAGGAGAGAGAGTTTTACTTTAAAAAATGAATTTCTTGAGGTTCTTGATATAGTGAATTGACTTTTGTTTTCCATATTTGGGTGCTTATAGCTGTGTAACTCATACCTATGCTATCTCACCAAAAGTACCTGGAAACCTAAAAATGGACGTTAATAAGGTGTGTGCCCACTTTTCACATTTATGGGAAGCTTAACTCTAAAGGGAACCTTAAATGAGATTGCAATAATACAACATTCTTCGTCAAGAGCTGAAACCAGAGAAAGTAATGGTGCTGGACGCTGGGCTTTGGAGCTAAGTCGACGTTCGAACTCATCCCAAAGCTACGGTATATGCTAAAATTAGGCACTAACGTTGGGCCTGCTTTGCAGGTTAAGAAGGAGAACAAAACGGAGTCTTCTTCGTATTCTGTTCGTGGCTGTGGTAGAAATAATCTGTACTTTCCTACGGTGTAAAACGCTGTGCTATTGAGAGTGGCTGCATTTATACACGCTGAGAAAAAGTCAGAGAGAGAGAACTATATCAGGTGCTTCCAATTGAAGTGCAGCCACTCACGGAAGTTCTCTGTGGGCCGTAACTATCGTGTAGCAGCAGTACTTCGTAGATATGCTGATGCGTTAATGCAGAAACGATTTACGATGGAAAAAAAATTAGTTCCATTTTTGTCCACCAGGTGCAAATCTGGCACTGTACACTGATTGTATGCTTGTATGACATGCACGCGGCCTTCTGACAAGTTATAATGCAGTAAGCAGTACGACTAAGGAGAAGAAAGACCATGCACTGTTAGTGAAACTGTTTTATGTGAACAGCAGCAAATGCAATGCTGCATTGAGAGATCATCGACGTCTGAAGGACCTAAGGAGAGGCTTAAAGAAGACGAAAGTGAAGCTTGTTGTTGCACCGAGAGGAGGAAAGCCGCCTATCTCGGAGGAAATTATTGCCGAGTTTTCTGCTGCTGTAATTGAAAATGTGACACATGCCGTGGGAAGTGCTAGTGCTCGTGCAGTGTCACGAGAATTCTCCATCCTATGGTCAACATCACGGAAAGTTCTGCGGTCTGTTTTACACTGCTAACAGCACGAGATCCAGATGGTGCAGCAGCTGAAACCTCATGATCCACAGCAAAATTCTGCATTTGCTCTTCGGTTTCTGGCGATGTTGTTGACATGTGGCTGGGCAGTAGTCTATGTAGTGATAATGCACATTTTACACCACAGGTGCAGTGAATATACAGGACTGCCGAATCTGGGGTACTGTTAAACTGCCTGTTGTGCGCGAAGAGCCATGGCACTCATCGTATATGAATGTATGGTGTGGATTTATAAGCATCTTTATTCTCGGTCCGCTCTTCCTTGAAGAGAATACGTTCAGAGGGTCTGTCAAGTACACAGTGACATCTGCACGTTATCGAGACCTCTTCATAGAGCGTGTGAGTCCTGCTTTGGAAGAGCGCAACTGTGTGGACACCACTGTTTTCAAGGAAAATGGACACCACCTCATGTCACTTTCCCAGTGAGAGATCTGCTTAATGCAACCTTCCAAAAACATCTTATCTCCAGAGGTTTTCAATGTACATAGTCTGTAGGATCACATGATCTGAATCGATGTGACTTTTCTCTGGGGATATGTAAAAGAGCGCCTTTACCAAGGGCACTCGGTCTCCAGGAACGCGTTGCTCAGAATGCACCGGAACTGCTGCAAGCAACTATTGATCATATCGTTTCACGGATGCAGCAGCTCGTCGACGTCTCCGGAGTCCATATTGAACAAATTGTGTCAGCTGCGGTTAATAATAAAATCAATATATGCCTTTCTCTCTTTTTTGATCTCTTCTGCCCACGTCCCGTTCCTAGTCGACTACATATGAAAACATTTCTATACGTCTTTCTTGCACTCACATTGCCAAGTCTGCACCTGGTGGACAAAATTGGAACTAATTTTTTCGAGCATAAATCGGTTTCGCAGTAACTCATTAGAATATCTAACAAGTTTCGCTACCATACGATAATTACATCTCCCATTGGGCCTCGTAGCTGCACTTTAATTATAACTATCCGGTGTATGTGATGGGGACGTGTCTATTAATTACGTGAGTATTTAACCCCCCTCCCGTTAGTGAGATTTGGTGAAATGTCGCAGTCTGTGGATATGCGAAGTGGAGCTTCCCCCTCACGTGAGGTTGACCATGTAGTTTTTAAATAATTAAATTTATTTGATATGATCATCCTTTGCTTCATACCAATAAAAAGACATGTCTTCTCTGTACTACATATTCCTCTGTGGAATTAAATTTGAAAATATTAACTGCGCTCAAGGTGCACTATAAGTACTTATTCGAACCTCGAACTCTGACTGCAGGTGGTTGCGGCGTTGCATGCAGCGCCGACCTGTGTTTCTACAGCTTTGCACACCAAGCTATGTAGATGCCGAAAATCTTGGAGCTTCTGTTGTGGATAGTTTGATAATTCATCAAATGAGATGGGCAGCGGTAATCGTATGGGAATAGCTCGCATGTTTGGGATACACCATGACAGACTGCAGAAGTAGGAACGGTGTGGACTACATCCCATAGTGTTCTCCAGGCCCCGGCACATTCGGTTTTCTGGTGACTGTGAGGATCGGATAAGGTAATGGCATGAAATGTCCCCGAACCACAGTATGCAGTTCACTTCTCAATGGCCTGAAGCAGTCGCGATTTTCACGGTTGACCGGTTGCAAATACACGTTAAAATTTGAGTATGAATTCGAGATTGTGAAAGCGCAATTAATAGGCATTTTAGCACGTAGTATATACAATACTTGCAACAGATACTGACTTTCTCTGACATGGTATGCATACCGTTGTTCAGCAGACCGCTGTCCTTCGGCTTCATATATTCGGAAACGACTTTGTGCCCATCGTTTAATACTGAGCGCCTTATTTCACCCAGAATTACGCTCGCTTCCTGCAATTTCTCCCGTTCTGAGGTGAGATTCACGGTTTTGCCGTTGCGATCCGTAAGAGTCGTGAGGAAGAATTAAATCAGTCAGTTTTTGACTCAAAGGAGCCATTCTCTTTCTTACTTTGTTAAAATCACTTCTCCCTGGGGCAGTGGTCACTAAAAATGTGGCATCTACGTCGTTCTCTTTAAAGTGCTCTTCAGCGTGTGAGATCTCTTTAGGGTAGCACGAATTTTCATCCAGCGCACCATCGCATGGAGTAATAAGAATAGGCCTTGACTGCCCATCATAGATGCTTTAAAAGTGTTACAAGACAAATGCCTATAGAAACCACCAGCGTGAGGTATCGTCGTAGACGAAGAGTACTTCGCACTGCGGGTAGCGGTGTACTGTACGTCGGCTCACTGTAAGTAACATCTTCAGGGCGCTGCATCTCATTAAGTTTAATTTCACAGACAGCGTATACACTCGGAATTAATTTTTGTTGAGATTTAATCAAGAAGTCGTGATCAGGCAGAGTAACTTTGTATTCTATATCCATGATCAATGGTGCATGTTTGGTTGCTGCTGTTAGTACAATGGGAGCAAACGTTTTAACATCCTGAGACAAATAAATAAACTTATCTTGGCCGAGAACTGAAGTGACTGTCTTCAGAGACCTTATTGAAGACACACAAAAATATTTGTCTGGGTGTGCAATATGATGAACGCCTTTGGGCGACTGAAGTTTACAGGAATGGTCACTACGTGTTTCACCGCATTCGAGGTGGTATTTTTCCTTGGGAGCAAGCGAATTTATATGCCACTTCTAGATATGTTGAATCACAGTTCTAGGAGTTTAGTGTGTAGAGAAGGTACGGTATGGCAGGTGCAGATAACTGAACATCGTCGTCGTTCTTCGGCAAAAGCAATTACTATAGTGTTAAGAAGATTTGATTGTTGCTCCTCCAAGCGTTTATGTCCAGGGATAGACCGTAGTGTGAATCATTTAGCTGCTTCCGGATACTGGGCGCAAAATCCTTGCAGTTTTGCTTTATCAGGTTCCCTGTTCTTTTTTGAATAAACAGTCTGCATTTGTTTCTGTTTTAGTGTTTTCACACACTGATCAACTTCCCGTCGTATCCTTACTAGCATTTTGTGCTCTATGCTGTCAGAAATTAAAGAATTTTTACTATGCTTTGTAAGATCTTTGTAAGATAAAGTTTCGTACGAAACTGAGGCATTTCCTCCTTGAGCGTGTCTTGCACCGGAGTATTGCGTTAGGGAGTAATTGTAAAGGTGCCCGTTTCATTTTCGTCATCGCTAATTTGAATAGATTACATTTTCCGTTTGTTATAATATGATAATTAAAATTTTAATTTAAAAGTGGAGAATTGAGACACAGGTTTATTTCTGATGAGGAAACGTTGCATATGTACCCAGAGCAGTCAACATGTATTAAACGTTAATGTAGAAATGTATAAAGAAACAAAGTCGACTTATATGAACGACCTTCGTCTTTATCACTATCTACGTGCGTAAGATCAGCTGGCCCCGATATTGAAGGATTTTCTTTAGTAGAAGATGCTGCAGTGGTTCTAGCTTGATCTCCATTTAGACTACTTGATGAAGCACGTTTCCCCTGTAACAGTAAATCGTAAAATGACAGAAATAAAAACCATTAATTTGATTATTACTCATTTAGTATGTTTTGTGTGCAAATACGAGGGTTGGAACTTTAATAGTGGTAACTATTTATTTACAGCTCGTACAAAATAGATACGCGTTTCAAAGTTTTACTGACCTTCAAAGTAGTCACCAGCATTGTGTATAACCCGTTGCCAGATAAGTGGAAGTTATAGGATACTTTTAGCAGTGCCAGTTGTGTTTACAGTTCGAGCAGCGCAGTCTATTGCCCGACGAATTTGTAGCAGTTATGAGGCGAAGGCCGTGAAGTGTTTCCTTCAGTTTAGAAATCGAGTTGAACTCACGAGAGCTTAAGTCAGGGGAGTGCAGTAGGTGGTATAGCACTTAGCAGCCACATCAGTGAAAGAAATCAGTAACAGCTTGCACTGTACGTTCTTGACCATTGTCCTGCAAAATGATGGTCAGGTCCTGCAGAAAGTGTCATCACTTCTGTCTCTAAGCTCGTCGTAGGTTGTGTTCCAACAATGAACAGCGCGTCGCTCCAACCCTTAGCGTGTGTGCAATAGCCAGTATTTCGTCTGGGGAAAAATTAACGTCCTACGGAATGCACCCCAACTTGCGTACGCTTTGACCATTGAATATCAAAAGTTAGGATACTAACCTGTACTCACACTGAGTACATGAGAGTTTTTCATTGGTTTAAAAAGTAAAATTATTCTCCAACACATCTACATCTACATGGTTACTCTGCAATTCACACTTAAGTGCCTGGCAGAGGGTTCATCGAACCATTTTCATACTACTTCTCTACCATTCCACTCTCGAATGGCGCGTGGGAAAAAGGAACATCTAAATCTTTCCGTTCGAGCTCTGATTTCTCTTATTTTATAATGATGAGCATTTCTCCCCACGTAGGTGGGTGTCAAAAAAATATTTACGCATTCGGAAAAGGAAGTTGGTGATTGAAATTTCGTAAATAGATCTCCCCGCAAAGAAAACCGCCTTTGTTTCAATGATTGCCACCCCAACTCGCGTATCATATCAGTGACACTCTCACATCTATTGCGCGATAACACGAAACGAGCCGCCCTTCTTTGCACTTTTTCGATGTCCTCCGTCAATAATACCTCAGTGCATTGACCAGCTATGCCATCGGAGACATAAGTCAGCTGATGAAGATTTTTCATAATTCTTGCCTGTGATAAAATTTTTCATATGTAGAGATAACGAGTTTAATAATCGCCAATTCAATACGTCCAAGAGTTAAATATTTTGTTATTGAGTGTTGGAAGTAATTGAACATGATTATTGTGTATCACTTGACCCCCAAAAGGACAGTGATAAATTATATGTAGAATGAAAAAGGGAATAGCTGTTTTGGCTTTCCCGAACAGATCCCAACATTTCACTTTTATCAGTTTATGCATTCTAGTTACCTTATATTAGCTACATTACAGGGCCAGGCTCATATTTATCTATAAGGTCTGTTTAACACCCTGGGCTTGAGAAGAAAGTTCAGATGTTTTGTCCATTTTCACGTCTCACATTTTAACGGCTGTCAGGTATCGTGATCTTGGAACATCATGTGTGGATGTTGCGAGGTGGTTTGGACCCACACTTCATACTGATGGAAGACTGCTCGATCTCATAGAGAACAGGTGGTTGATGTTTACTTGGAAACGGAAAATGTTGCATGCTTTGCGTGGCGTGCTCTCTCTCCAGATTTGTATCCCTTAGAGTATGTCTGGGATGCACTGAGGGGCATCTTGCATCACATCAGTATCCGCCGTCCACTCTCCAAGACTTGTGAGCAGCTCTGCATGAAGAATGGGTGTTAGTGCTCCAACATGAGTTTGATGACATCATTCGCAGCATACCCAATCGTCGTTGGGCCTGTATTGCTACCAGAGGTGGTTACATCCCATACTGAGTACATTAACTAGTTGTCAGAATGTTGTACAAATCTGTTAAGTCGAAAAAAAACGAAATCATTTTTTGCCTACCGTTATACATGCAGCAGTTATTTACGTTCTGTATTTTTTTTACATTGTCTCTACGTTACTATCGCTTGTTTACACCGTTTCATGGCAAAATAAATGCAACCTTTCAAAATTTCCATTTGTTGCTTTAATTTTGGATACCAGTGTATGTATTAAGGGAGGTGCAACAGGCGAGCATTCCATATAGAAGGAATTTTCACTGCTCCACCTCCTGCATAATTAAAACCAAATGGAATGTGTTTAAGTAATGATACTTGGGTTATGCAGGATAAAGTAAAGTGCAGTAAATACAGATCTCTGTAAGAAAACGCGTTTAAAACGTAAAACGTTTTTCTATATTCGAAATGGCGCGTAAATCATTTGTTTGAAATAATGTACTACAAACATGTTTTATTCAGAAAAAGTGAATTAAACAGGAACACGAGATAAAAAGTAAAACCCACGATTTGTGTATCTCTGGTTCACTTGTATTTTCCGGTTTTTAATAATATTTATATAATTCTTTTCTTTTTTGGCAAACAGCTCGACTCTTACCGTCCAAATGTGATATGTACACGATTTGTCGAAAGATGCTTCAAGTATGTTGTTCCACTGAAAAAACTGTTAACTTCACATCGATATCTCGACAGACGAGACCCTTTCCCTCAACAGTATTTCTCTTCTTTATACCTCCTCTCTATTACAGCGGATGGCGTGTCACTGATCTCATTTGTACTAAGATTGCAGTACACGCAAGTTGACTATTTGCTTTCACCGCCCTGAGTGGAATGCATAAATTCTAATAAATGTTCACCAACCTGCAGAAAACAGCATTTAGGTCGTGATCCGTTATCTTGAGGCTGTAAGAAACTTTTAGCGAGGAACTGTTACTTTAGAAATAATTAAATTTCCAATCAGTTTGTTTGAACGAGATGTCACTCACTGTTTATTAGCATAACACAAGAAACTGCATAATTACGTTCGACTCTAGAGTTACAAATAATTTCTATTCTTCAATAAATTAATGAACTGGGGATATCCGTAATTACTGCCACACTGTTCTCAACTATATTTTCCAAATAACAATACATTGCTAATAAAGTCGTAACTAACACCGACCGCGGGACACAACATCTCTGTCGTCTGACACTGCCGAAACAGCTATATTCAAAAACTAGTAACTGCAAATTAAGTCTTAACTGATACCGCAGCGGACAAAATGGTTCAAATGACTGTGAGCAGTATGCGACTTAACTTCTGAGGTCATCAGTCGCCTAGAACTTAGAACTAATTAAACCTAACTAACCTAAGGACATCACACACATCCATGTCCGAGGCAGGATTTGAACCTGCGACAGTAGCGTTCACGCGGTTCCAGACTGAAGCGCCTAGAACCGCACGGCCACACCGGACGGCCGCAGCGGACAACATGTCCGTCCTCCAAGACTGCCGAACTAGCTCTGATCTGCAACTGAACCATTTCGCCCGCCATTCAATTTAGGCGCGATCCGAAGATTACCGAAGTGCTTCGTCTGCCCTTTCGTTTAGCAATTGTTTATTATGGTGCTGGTTATTAATACTTGTGAAGTAATGGAATGATTACACGCTATTAAGAGACACTTAAATATGAAATGCAAGTAAATATTCTGTTCAGTTTGTCTTATCCTAATAATAGGAAATTGTCGTTTTGGCGGCAACTTCCAAATGCAGAAGCCAATCGGGGAGAAGACCATAATGTTGGTGCTCTTTCTCACGATACCCGTACTGAACAAACCATCTCTCATCGGTACCTCATACCACATTACGTCATTTTGCCACAGCTGCCTTCTCAACTGCTCTAAATAGAGGTTTCTGTAGCCGAATATAATGGCTGTAAGGCCAGAAATTTACACATGTCCCCCCACTCTGGGATTTACAAAAATTGGGATGTTGTCGCAGACAACAAACTATTTTGGTAATAAACAAATTTTGATTCAAATTTTTATAAATTTTTCGGTTATCATCCTCCAAGTTCCATAGCATTCCACTGTACTTGTAATTTCTTATTGTTTTTTCAAAAGTTTAATCTACTTTGTAATTTTTCATTGTCAGATTATTGATTTATTTACATAATCAAAGACTTAATAGTTTTGTGATTAGAAAAAGCTGATTGTTACCCTCAATAAATTCGTGTATAGCCTTATATCTCAAAATCATTAATCTTTATTAACACTTTCTGTACTAATTACATTATTCTTTTAACAGTAAAGATTCTCGAAGTAGTGTTACTCAGCACCTCACTGTTGCTGGTAGTTTTTAGCTAACTTAGAATCTATCATTTCTGCTAGAATACTCTACAGCAGTCCGCTACCCAGTTTCAGTCAACAACTTTTACACTGCTGTTTAGCTACTATCGGCGTACTGGCGCCCATTAAATTCAACAAAATATCTATCATAAGTAGTTAAATTGTCGTTCTTAACTATCGGCACATTAGCGTCCATTAAACAGACCAACTACTTTACCACTACTAACGGCGCATTTCCGTCCTTTTATTTCGAGGAAACATTCTTTACACTTCACATTTTTTCTCACTGTTATGTCGGTACTATGCCGTTCTGTACTTATTTATGTGAATGTGTCACAAACACGTCCACTTCACATGGTTAGAAATAAAATAAACACAAAACCTATACATTTCACAAATATGTGGAGACGGAAGAACTTTACACTCACATCTTTTACTAGAACATACGCAAGCAGCCCACAACAGCAACCCTTATTGATGATTCTGTTGTCCATGATGTCGTCTTGCGTTGTGAAGCTCCATACTTTCCAAAGTGGTGTTGAGTTCAACAACTGTCAGTCTATTCTTCTATCTCCAGTCTCAGCATACAGTTACAGTACAATTTCATGAAGCAATAAAAATGACCTACATTAGTTTCCTAATGATTTTAATCAAGTTATAAATAAATGTGTTTTCATATACTATTACAAAATAAATACATAATACGTAATCCTTGGTTTTGATTTACTGTGTTTACATACAAATCCAATGTTTACGTCGTACTACGACAGCGAATCATCAATGTTTTTGTTTTGGTCACAGCTGTAGCTACATACTCTTCGCAGTCTTTGACAGTTCTTTGTTAGTTACCACCGTCTGTTGCTACTGACCCTGTTCCCTAATGACTCTCGCTGCTAGAGGGCGTCACCTGCTCTATAAATCGCATGTACGGAGGCTTGCAATTGCGATTCACAGATGTATCGAGAGAGCCTTTTAGATTCTTGCTTCAAACATAATGCATAAACGCTCATTTATCGAATTGTCGCTTCATTTCACAGTATGAGGTATCATTCCTTCTAAATTAGAGTTTCATTGTTGCTAAGGAAAGTATTAGTGGAATTCTATTCATAAAACTGTGTATTTTCTACTGACTTTCATATACGAACATTGTGTGACTTTGTAATGTGTAGGGGCTAATTATTCTTAACCAAACATTTTATTCTACCTTCCTGTCATATTTAAAACCAGTGATTGTTTTTTACTCTCTTTAGTTCATGTTACATGACGTTATATTCAAGCTTTATTTACTCCATTTATACCTTTTAAGCGATTTCCATGTCAGCGTTGTGTCTTGTGTAGATAATATGTCTCTTCTCTTGTAAGTCATAAAATAGTTGGCGGAAACCACTTCGCCTCTAAATACTACGTAATGACCGACTTACATGTCACCTTTTGACTTTTCTCCCTCACTCTTCATAAATGATTGGCCGACTTTCTTGTCACCTACGAACAGTATTTCACCTTTCTCTCTCTGTGTGCATAACTGGCTGACTTTTCAGTCCCCTATTATATAACTCTCCATTTACCTCATTTTTCTCTTCGTAAACAACTGGCAGACTTTTCTGTCACTTAATAGCCATAACTCACTATTTAATTCATTGCAGCGGAAACCACTTCTTTGATTCCATTAATACTAAAGAGTTTGATACAATTTGAACACCGTCTGAAGACAACATTTAGTTATTTCCATTATTTTTGCCACCAAAATTGCTTCTGTTGTACATTGTCGTAGTCACTTACATTGTTTAGCGCCGTCCTCTTCTTCTGCAACCATCAGCTTATTTTTATGTGTTATTTCATCTGTATTATTTATAGTAGCCCTCGTCTAGCTTTCGTGTTCTTAAAATGTTTTCAGGCATAAAGGTTTATGTATCGTTGTTGTAAATACTTAAAAATTCTTTCACTACATACTTTATAATATGTTTTTGTTATGTGCATTAATATGGTCCTTGTGTCTTGTTGTAACTATATATTGTGTTCTCTCGTTGGAGTAATTGTATACCTCTACTTCGTATACTCTTGACTGTCCATGTACATACTGTCAAATGTATGTTTCTCATCCTTGGTATGCAGATGTTTATTCTGCTGGGTTAGTTTGTTTTTGTCATGAGTTTGTTTCTTTGTTGTCACCTTCAGTATAAGAAAATTTGCTCATATTAAAAGTGATCGTGAAGAATGTTAAAGAAGACATATACTAGTTCTGAATTAGTTCTGAATGAAAGAAGGGGAAGAACCAACAACAGGAAAAGAAAATGAAGTACGCTGTCGGTTAACTCGGGCACCTGGTAATCGTCAGTTATGTAGCAATACAAAGAACGTTATTGCCCCCTGAGGTTAGTATTCATAACGTTTTTTCATGTCACTGATTGACATTTCAGGTCCTAATTATTGTGATGGTGTTTACGTGATAGAACTTCCTCAAATTCAACCACGTAAACTACCCCCATAAGATCCTTGTTAAGACTGAACTGGTAACATCATCTACCATAGACGAATGCAGTATACATTTGACCATTTTTTGCCTGCAGCCTCTGACAGAAGCTGGCTGTCATGTCTATGGTTATTGATATCTTGACGCCATTGAACTTCGGTACAGGATCTTTTAATACTTTACTCCTAGCCCCATTTGTGGTGTAATGACTTTTCTAACATCAAACCTTCTATCCACAATTACTTCACCTCTCGCTCTGTTTCGTGTGCTGCAAGACCAGTCTTGATTGAAGGATGCTTGAAAAAATTCTTTATATGTTTTGCATGTGTTACTGATCTTTGTTCCCAATGATTTTGCTTCTTCTTCTTCTAAGCTAGTGGCCACGATTTCGATTTTTTTTTGGTTGAGTCATGTTTCCAGGAATGATGCCCTCAAACTGTCCAGTTAAAGCTACTTTCTGCATAGCTCCCTTACTAGAGAAATTATTGAATTTATACGCATTAGCGTAATTTGCTACACCACTTACATGAACCACACCTTTCTTTCTTTCTTGTTCACAACAAATTTCTACTTTTTGTTTAACATCATTTCCTGTTTTGCCTTGCATCTCAGGAAGTACTTTCTGCTCTGTTTCTCTCAATTTACTCTGAATCGCACTTGTGTTCCCTTTACAAGATGATTCTACGTGTGAAACGTTACAACTAAGTATTTTCTGGTCACATTTGATAGCCTGAAGATTACTCATGATAACTTTGTTTTGCTCTGGTATTACATTACTGCCATTAAGCGTTGTCTGTATTATCCCATTTTGGTTCTGCTAATCCTTATTTAACTTTTCGGTTTCATGGTCAACTTTTTGATTTATTTCCAACTGACAGACTACTTCTTTTTTACCTTATTCTTTTGTTTCATAATCTCTGTTCTTTCTACATCCCTCAGTTTTTGCTTCAATATTTGTATCATTTTGTTCCAAAACATCGAACTTAGCGAAGCTTCTTCAAACCCCTTATATATTTTATTTAGAGTTTCATTTAATTCCTCACAATTTCCTTAATTTCTCTATTTTATTTTGGGTTTTTCTAGATTCTTCTTTTTGTTCTTGCAAAATTAATTTTAGCATAGACCTTATAATCAGGTCATCATCCCGAGTTGTTAAAATGTCAGCTAATGCTGTACCACTTACTTCCTTTACTCCATACATGTTATTAATACTAATGTTCGAATTATAAATCTTAGAAAACGATATGGAAGCACGTACTGCTGCTGATTCTCATAGCTGTGGGCTGTACCACTGGCTGCAACTCCGCTGTCGTGGTGTGCTGAAGCTGACACTCCAAACGCGCTGTGTAGTGTTTTTCTGCGCTGGCCCCTGTTTGCCGCCGCCGCACTGGTTTTCTGTGGCTACTTCACGCTGCTCAGCACGATGGACTATCTCGTAGCATGGAGAATCTCGAAGTGATGGTTTATGACGTAATTCTATTGCCCGCGCACACAACGTTAACTTTTACTGTCGTAGCACTTCAGCACTTTCTATTCCTGAATTACTGATACTACTTTCGTTGTTACAGAAAATTTGATTTTGCGGCATCAGATATTATAGTTCAACGAATGTTCAAAAACAGTTCAAATACATTTCAGAGCCTACTTGGCACAGTTCTTACGCAGTTCTCTGGTCATTCACAATTCACATATATTACAGTCATTAGAGATTCGCTGGTCGGTTACAGCCCACAGTTCTCGCTAATAAAATCTAGCCTCATAATTCCGGAGCACTTGAGACTTCAAAGATTATCCCCACAAGCGATGCCATGTACGACAAGTGCAAAAAGAGATTGTGAGAGAGAGAGAGATATACAGGGTGAGTCACTAACTATTACCACCTAGAATAACTCCGAAAGTATGATAGAACTGAAAAGTTTGTTGGGCAAATGTTGCATACGACAACAGGGGACATAATATGACGTTGTTTTTTTGTTGCTAGGTGGGGTCGCGTCAGAGATATGGTCAACTTTCGTTTTTCTTAAATGGGATGCTATAGTTTGGTACTTATTTTCTGATAGCGGCTATCGAGGCGAATACAGTGATATGTAACAGTAAGGTGTTTGAAGGTCAAAGAAGGTCAAAAACGTGGCATGAACGTCCATTTACAAAAGGTGTTCGAAGTAATGACCATTGGTATCAATGCAGTGCTGAAATCTTTTTATCATGGATTGAGTGGTATTCCTTATCACATTGGCACTTATTGAAGCACGTGCTCTAACAATTCTCTCTCATATATCGTGCAAACAGTAAATATTCGCCAAATACGGTGTGTCCATCTAACGTGCCATTGACATGTAAACACCATTAGACGGTTTTGCAATACAACACTAATAGGAACGGTAAGACTAGTATTGTCGAATCAAGCGAATGTGAATTATGTATTCCTTCGAAGAAGAAGTCGGTATGCTTCTCATTCACGGAGAACGCCAACGAAATTCAGTGAGAGCTAGAGACTCATAGCTGAAAGATATCATCAACGTATTCGTCATACACGTCGTACGTTTAAATATGTCTATGATAAACTGAGAACCCTTGGATCTTTAACGCAGCGGAAACATATCCGGCAAAGGAAAGTTACTAACGAGGAAACGGGAATTGGTACTCTTGCCACTGTGGTTCCAGATCCTCGGGTTAGTTCGCGTCAAATTGCAAGGGAATCTGGCGTGCGCCAGAGTAGTGTTATTCATGTTGTGCATCGCCATACATATCATCTTTACCATATCAGTCTCCACCAAGAATTAACTGGTACAGATTGAATGCGTCGCATTGAATTCTGCCAATGGGCTCAACTTCAGATTCAGAGGGATGACACATTTACTAATTTGATTTTATTTACTGATGAGGCAACATTCACGAGCCATGGAAATGTTAATTTGCATAACATGCATTATTGGGCAACTGAAAATCCATGTTGACTACGGCAAGTTGCACACCAAAAACCGTTTTCGATGACTGTATGGTGTGGGTTTCTGGAGGACAGAATTAGAGGACCCTATATCATCGAAGGAAATCTTGATGGTAGGAAGTACACAACATTCCTGCAAGAAACATTAGGCCTGTTATTGGAAGAAATACCTTTAGGAACAAGTAGTAGAACGTGGTGTCAACAAGATGGGTGACTGGCACAGTTTTCTCTGATGGCTAGAAATGAGCTGCAGGGACAGTTCCCAAATCGTTGGACTGGACTCGGAGGAGATGTGTCGTGGCCGCCTCGTTCGCCAGGCGTGATCCCCCTGCACTTTTTCTAGTGAGGATTCGTAAAAGACATTGTTTATAAAGACGATCCAACTACACCTGAAGATATGCGAGAGAGAATTGTCAGAGCATGTGCTTCGATAAGTGCCAATGTGATAAGGAATACCACTCAATCCATGATAAGCAGATTGCAGCACTGCATTGACACCAATGGTCATCACTTCGAATACCTTCTGTAAAGGGACGTTCATGTCACCTTTGTGTCCTTCGTTGACCTTCAAAGACCTTACTGTTACACATCACTGGATTCCTCTCGATAGCCGCTATCAGAAAATAAGTACCAAATTACAGCATCCCATTTAAAAAACAAAGTTGGTCTTCATATCTCTGAAGCTACCCCACCTAGCAACAAAAAACCAACGTCATATAATGGCACCCGTTGTCCCATGCAACTTTTGTAGCACAAAATTCTCAGCTACTATCATACTTTGGAAGTTATTCTTGGTAGCAATAGTTTGTGACTCACCCTGTATACGTGCTTCTGATAAACCCTTTCCCTCGACAATATTTCTCTTCTTCGTACCTCCTCTGTGTTAACACAGATGACATGTCACTGATCGCATTTGTACAAAGATCACAGTACACGCGAGGTACCTATTTGCTTCCACCGCCATGAGTGGAATGCATAACTTCTAATAAATGTTCACCAACATGCAGTCTTTTACAGTTGTCGTCTGCTGCGCAGAAACCAGCACGGAGGTCGTGAATCTGTTATCTTTAGGCTGTAAGAAACTCTTATCAAGGAACTGTTATTTTAGAAATAATTAAATTTGCAATGTTTGTTTATACGAGACGCCACTCGCTTTTTATTAGCATAACACAAGAAACTGAATAATTACATTCCACTCTAGAGTCACAAATAGTTTCTATTCTTCAACAAATAAATGAACTACGTATTTCCGTAGTTACTGCCACATTGTTCTCAACTATATGTTCCAAATAACAATACACTGCTAATGAAGTTTTAACTAACACCGACCGCGGGAGACAACATGTCTGTCCTCCGACACTGCCGAACCAGCTCTATTCACATTGCAAATTAAGTCTTAACTGATACCGCAGCGGACAACATGTCCATCTTCCGAGACTGCCGAACGAGCTCTGATCTACAGCCGAACCACTTCGCCCGCCATCCAATTTAGGCGCGATCCGAAGATTACCGAAGTGCTTCGTCTGCCTTTTCGTTTAGCAGTTGTTTGTTATTGTGCTGGTTATTAATAATTATCGAGTAATGGAATTATTTCACGCTATTGAGAAATATTTAAATATGAAATGGAAGTAAATAGTCAGTTTTGTTTGTTTAATCTTAATAATAGAGGATTGTCATTTTGGCGAGCAACTTCAGAATGCAGCAGGCAATCGGGGAGAAGGACCAATATTTTGGTGGTCTTCCTCACGATACCCGTACCGAACAAACCATCTGTGATCGGTATCGCACACCGCATTACGTCATCTGCCTTCTCAACTGCTCTAAAAAGAGGGTTTCGTAGCCGAATATGGTGGCTGAAAATACAGAAATATTACAATGGCACAGACATGAATTAGTAGTTATGATTTTATTCGTAAGAATTAAACATAGTACATGGTAATATACTCATTATCATACCTTTCATTTTATACCAATTACGACATGTGTACCTTTTTTATTTTTTTTTAGAGACGTGAAATTTAGCGTAAAAAATCCACCGCATTGAATGTAGGGGGACGATATTATAGGCGTACACACTATGCCACGCGGAGTGAAGCATCGAATGACACCGATTGCCAGAATCCGATATTAAGGTGGTTGAAAGGGAGTTTGATGAGGGAAAATAGGAACATAGCCACGTACAAGCATTCATAGACTGCTAAAATCATTTTATACACCCTCGTTGGCATTGCAGGAATCTGGCAAAAATAAGTAAAAATAATCTCTCTTAAACGTTGATTAAAACATGCTCTGTATAGAATCTAGCCGTCCGCGGTGGCCGAGCGGTTCTAGGCACTTCAGTCCGGAACCGCGCGACTGCTGTGGTCGCAGGTTCGAATCCTGCCTCGGGCATGGATGTGTGTGATGTCCTTAGGTTAGTTAGGTTTAAGTAGTTCTAAGTTCTAGGGGACTGATGACCACAGATGTTAAGTCCCATAGTGCTCAGAGCCATTTTTATTAAATCTATATTAAACAGTGTTTTTAACACGTGACTAAAAATATTCTATCATAAGCGTGCCAAACCCAAGATTAATCGAATGGACAGACTGAGACGGATGGACACAAAGTCTCCCGTAAAATGCATTAACCATTTTGACCGATCAATAGAAAAACTTGAACTTTTATTGATATATTATATACATCGAATGTCACAGAACCTTTACTTGCTTTGCAAATGAAAGATAACATTGTATTTTCCTTTTAATCATGTGTGTACGTAGCCTTTCAACCTCCTTATTTGTATAATCCCTAAGACAATTCTTCTCGGTGAAACTCAGGTTAGTTTCCCTCCACAGACGATTAATTCTTGCTGACACTTTAGTTTCGACATGTCAACATGCCGCTTAACATACGTATTGTAAAACGTTTTATACAAATTCATGCTGAACACAATAACAACGGATCTATATTCGTTGCAGAACGTCACCACTGACTCACTTACTGACATACAGTGATTACGACCGACGTAGTAGCCGACACCTCAAATGAAATCTGACACTTGTGCGTCATGTGTTTAAAACTGGTAATCCCGGGAAGGCACCCGTGTAAAACATTCAGTTCAGTTCAGTTCAGAGAGGCCATAATGTCTGGCTGGCGGGCAATTTAAAATCAGGATTAATTCTGTAAAAAATTATGCATTATAATTATGTATGTTCTCAGAATTAAAATGTTTTCGTGGGATTTTCATTGTCACCAATCTTTCTTTAAATGAGATTTGGTGAGATTTTGCTAGAACCATCCCCCAGACCATTTTCAGCTCGCGTAATTAATGGACGTTCCCTACTGAATGTTGTGGCAGAACGAGTCTCACGAACGCGATTCAGTGGGGGCAGTTTCCGTTCTGTTTATGAACTGTAGTTATTTCGTGATTTGGTTTAGCAAGTCGCTATTTCATTAGCAAAATAGGTTCTTCTTCTTAGATGGTTTTTCAAATATACGTTGAAGAATTGATGAAGACAGCCGATGTTTCATGTAACTTTAATCGGTGTGGTCTATGAAAAATTTTTATATTCTTGAGGCATAATAATAATCGCAAGATTAACACAAATATTATATCTTTATTTCAAACGCTGTTCTTTCATAAATTCAGTTAAGCGAAGCACAAGTTTCGGGAGACAATAGGTGTGAGCAACCATGAGGGCTTTCTTGAATGCCTTATATGGAAGTAACTAAAGTGATTATTTTTGTGCCTAATTCAATCAATGTTACACTCAGCATCACTTCTGCTGGCCTAATATTTGCATTAGTAAGCAACAGCTCTGCGTCGGGCGAGACGTGCGGATTTGTTGCGCTCTCGTAAATTGAGTTATAGAAATTGTATAACAGCTGGTTTAGTACATATTACACACTAAGTTCGTGTAGTACTGTATTTTTAAGCTTTCTATTAAAGGTATCACTAATCTTTACGTACGAGTGACGTTATTTCAGAAACGCGAAAAGTTCGTAAGATTGGGTTGTAGCTATCTTTTCGTTTACGTTTGGGCGCAGTTAACTTAGAAAATCACGTTTAGTTGTTTGTTTTCTTTCCCGACATTTAAACAGAGATTGTCCATTAAGTATTAAGTTCATGTTTCCGGAAAGCAGTGTAAGTCTAAATTTGTTTGATTTAGAAATTTTTGTACTAACAGTTTGTTTGCAGGCCGTTTGCATACATTTAAGTTATATTCTATTGTGGGTAATTTAGTGAACAGTTACTACAGTTAAGTGAGTGCTGAGTTCTCGTTGTAAGCGGAAATAATTAACTTTCTACGTTGTATCATACACCTGAAGCGCCAACCTGTAGGACTAATTTTTGCGGTCAATACTAATTGACTTTATTCTATTTTTTACCGAGTAATCTGTGTTGCAATGTGTGATAAGTGTGGATGTTGCCGTCGAATGGTCAAAGAGGTAGTGGTATGCAGGGCCGCTGACATCCAGGACTGGACACGGAGCAAAATGAGTGTTTGGGCCTAATTTAGAAACATAGCAACTAAATTTGATTGTTATTTTAAAGAAGGTATTTAAACATATCGCTGTTAAGGGAATATTGGACATACACAAAATATACGCACTGGGATAAAATATGGAACAAATATAATTTTTTATTAAACACTAAACATATCTTCTGAGATACAATCGGTCCGTACACGACAGTGCAAAATGTCAGTATGTTCCAAAAAGCCGCACGCGAAAATACGGTTTCGCGGGCTGTCATATCGCGGATTCTGTTGATTAAAAAGGTAAGGGGTCAACTGTTTTTGATAACCCTCGACACTGCGACCATTCGGAAACCAATCGGAAGAACTAGCATGCTGTAGCTATCTTACATTACAGGGTCAAAATTTAAATATTACGCCCCTTCTCCAGCCCAGGAAAATTGAGCAAATCAGTTGGTTCTCCTGCAAAAGGTGTGGTCCAGGGTGGACCTTAGGTGGCTTATGGAAGCCACATTTTTTCATTGGCTATTCCTGAGAAAATCTGGAAAAGCCACAATATTTTGAACACGAAATTTACAAGTAGGTGGGATGGTCCCTTCGAAACTTCCTCTGATGGCAGATCGTCAAATATTGTACGGTGTGGTCGTAAGATGGTATTCTCGTGAAACTTCGAATCTTTTTTCGATGTCATAAACCTGTTACCAGCACCCACAGGTTGAATATGTCGTACTTGTGTCATAAAATATGTGGGTAATATCCAGTATGAGGTGTGAATGATGTGTTAACACACGGAAAGGTTAACACACGGCAAGGTTCTAGGGTCATTGCAAGGGTCTGAGGTTACCAAATTATGTTTTTTGTCACCATTTTTCCAACGACAATGCTTTTCGGCGTACTATCTCCATATAATGGGCGCTTCACGCCTATACAAGTACGAGTACGCCCAAAGTAATACTGTAGCAACAAAAAATGGGCTAAAATGGTATTAATAAGCCTGAAAACACCTTAAAATGACTGGCAAACTTATGTAAAACTGGCAAGGCTGCAAATTCAGTGAAATATTTCCAATAACATTTTTACTCTTTTATGATACAAATCATAAGCTGGGCGCTTTAGATGAATTGCGATCGATGAGCGAAGTATTGAGGAAAGACCTGAAAAAACGTTTTTGTGTTAACCTTATATTAAGCACATTTACCTGTTTTTGATATATGTCAAAGTATACAGATATGTCGAAGTGTATAAATATACTGTCAAACTTTACTGACATATAGGATTCGTTTTACAAAATGGTTCAAATGGCTCTGAGCACTATGGGACTTAACTTCTGAGGTCATCAGTCCCCTAGAACTTAGAACTACTTAAACCTAGCTAACCTAAGGACATCACACTCATCCATGCCCGAGGCAGGATTCGAACTTGCGACCGCAGCAGTCACGCGGTTCCAGATTGTAGCGCCTAGAACCGCTCGGCCACCCCGACCGGCCTTCGTTTTACACACTGAGCGCCAAAGAAACTGGTATAGGCACTCGTATTCGAATACAGAGATACGCAAAGAGATACTTAAGCTGCATACGTTGCTGCCGCAGGGAAAAGAAGGGAACCAGCGGAAATATGCTCCTGGTGGAACACAAAAAAGGGAATATGCTCCTCTTTAAAGTGGGTAACCAGAGGCCTCAATCCTCATTCTGTCTTCCTCACTATAAATCTTGGCATTTGAACATATTCGCGGTTTTTTGTGCTGAATTGGAGTAGCAGACAGACAATGACGGTGGAAGAGAAAGGAGGCAGTTACAGTGGGAGAGAAACAGAGAGGGGACAGTGATGGTGGGAGAGAGAAAGTGTCTATGAAAGACAAAGAGAGGGGGATGGAGACAGTAACAATGGCAACCAAAGAGAGAGGAGACATTGATGATCAGTGAGAGACAGAGCCAGTAAAAGGGAAAGAGAGATGTGTGGAGATAGGAGTAGAGGGATCAAGAGAGGAGATAGTGAAAATGAAGATGAGAGATGAGTGGACACCATACATAGGCTTGGGGTTCTGGACCCTCCCAGACAGTTTTGACCTAAATTCTAAATGCATGGGTGTAGTGGCAAAAAATTAGTTCGACTACCCCCTCCCCCTCGAAATTTTGGACTGCTGTGGCACGGTGGAGACAGTGGCAATGGCAAAGGAAGACAAAAGGAGACAGTGTAAGTGAGATAGGAGGCAGTCGCAGTGAGATATACTAATATATTATAAATCATTGGGAGCAATTTGAGAGAGTGGGAGAGAGGCTTAGACTGTGACACTGAGAGGCAGATGCTGAGTATGACGGCATCGCTGCAAAGAGAGACTGGATAAAGGGATTTAGAACGTTCTGTGTTAAAAGAGCGCAAAATGCTGACCTGCCAAAATTTTTTGTTAGGACGGTAGAATGAGAATAGAGCCAACAGGTACCCTATTTTTCAGCAGTCTTTCAAAGACAGACATATTCACCTTTTTTGTGCTCTGACAGAATCATTTTTCCGCTTCTTCGTACTATGGTGCTATACGATGCACGAGGTATCACTGGCGGAATTCGAGCGAATTAATAGTTGTTCATGGAGCAATAGATTGAATCAGAGCGCGCGGTAGTGTACCCTCCTGTGTCATTGAGCCACTATTAACAGTACTAACTTTGGTTGCACGTTGGATTCAGTGTTGTCTAGTATTACAGAACATTAGACGAAATTGTACAGACTGTGACATGTCACTGCATTATATTTAGAAAGCGGAGGCCCCCGACAAAATAGTACGAAGTGTTCCGACGCGGAGCAGATGGTTTGTATACAGCTGCATCACAGTAAGTGTTCCCGATTTTCTGACGTTTTAGAGGACAAAATGTAAACATTACTTTCAGTAATACAGTGTTTGCAAATCTTCGTTTCCTACACAAAAGCCAGTGCACTTCATCCAGTTTTTAGATGCTTTTGTTTCAGTTGTTATTCTTACCATGGAAACAAGGAATTACTGAAGTTAGTTATTTGGTATTGGCCACAGAACATCTTCTACGAAATTTGTTTACTCAGTTCCGCGTTCTAAAATACATAACAGTGAGTTTTACAAAAGTGTGAAACGACAGGTTTCTTAATTTCAGAACTTACACTGAAGGTTAAATTTTCTGCCTCCAGTACGTAATTTTTTTTCGAAACCGACTTTCTGCAGTCTCATTTCTGATTTCCACACACACTTTCAATCAAAATTAGAGTGGATTGCGACAGCTACAAATTTAAATGATATTTATAAATATATTTGCAATTTTCATCTCGTTTAAATGTAATAATTTCGTAGAAAGGAAACAGCTAGTAGGACACTTGTGTGTTGTGCCTTTGCTAAGATCATGCTGCAGATTTCACATTCGTTTTGCAATGAAGTCCTACCAGCACTTTTATTACAATGTACAGCTTCCTTCAGCAAAGTGCGCGTTTAAAACGACGCGTTAGTGGACATTGTTTTATTAAGAAAAATGTTAAATTTCATACCTTCTGTTATTTCAGAATACTAGCAATAGCTATTATAAAACACCATGTATAATGCATTACAGTCAACATTATTTGGAATGTAGTAAAACAGAAAACAGTCACAAACAATGTCACCAGTTTCCCGCTATGGCTTTGAAAGAACTAAAATGTGAATCAGTTGTATTATCAATGGATGTGCAAACGTTAAATATTCCGAGCAAAAATACTAGCACCATGACGCTTTCATGGAGTAGGAGACTGAAAGAACTGTAATAAAGTGGTTTGAAAACTGTTGACAAAGAAAGTTTGGATGATAGCTCAACTATGACCAACACGGCAAGGGAGAAATTGATTCGATTCATAAACTTACAAGTTCGTCTTCAAATGCTACTCAGTAATGGATTATTGTAAACTGTATATACGCTCCATTTAATTTTAGTTTCTGAATCGGTTTAATTTACGTTCACTTCACGTTAAAACAAAAGGCTAAGTATTATACAAATTTGTACACTGACAAAGGGTCTGGTGCCAGTAACACTGCCATATGGAATGTTCTGTCCCCACTCGTTACTTGACGTGTTGACACGTTTCAGTAAATAGACATCAGCCCAGTCGGATGTAAAACGTCGTGAGTCTCGCAACGAGTAGCATATTATAACCTACTTGCCTAAGCACTGTCAACGGTGCTTTGTGACCATTTCGTTCAGCGAATGTTTGAATCACAGCATCAAAGTGCAGTTGTTTTGCCAAATTGTATTCAGTTGTCACGGTCCCCAATCTATGAGATATTGTTGATGCATAGTCCACCTGAGACAACTTTTAACACGAGCCAAAGTGCTCTTTCTGCTTCCGCTACAGTCACTGGAAGAGTGTAAAAGCTGCGCAGAGCGACACATACGTTCGGAAACAAGCTTAAAATTTTAAGCTCGTGCATGTAATTCAAGAGTTCTGGCGGTTCCAAAGTAATGTATTTTTAAGTGTGTATTGTTTCCAGATATTTAATTTCTTCTTAGAAATCTCTTGCGACTTCTTTTCGCCATTCATTGATAAATAACTTGTATGGCCGACCGGTGTCGCCGACCGGTTCTAGGCGCTTCAGTCTGGAACGCGCGACCGCTACGGTCGCAGGTTCGATTCTTGCATCGGGGATGGATGTGTGTGATGTCCTTAGGTTACTTAGGTTTAAGTACTTCTAAGTTCTAGGGGACTGATGACCTCAGATGTTAAGTCACATAGTGCTCAGAGCCATTTGAACTATTTTTTAACTTGTATGCCTCAGCGACCAGATCGTCAGTCAATTTTGAGTATTTCCATAACTCCCTCGTGTTTCATATAAAATCTTCACTGTTTTGTGTCGGATTTCATGTTCGACACTAGATTGTCAATAACGACATAAAATACATTTATCTTTAATAAATCTTCTGAAGATTCCACTAAAGTAGTGAAGATTTGTTCTCATCTTATCTTGAATATGTAATGCATCACTAACTCATGCCATTTTTCCAGAGAGACTAAAATCTTCCTTGCCAAACTCCTCCATAAGTAAGGTGACAGGAGAGATGTCAACAATTGCCGACCTATTTCACTGATGACATCATTATCCAAAATTTATGAGAAGGTGATATATTCTAGAACAGTATCTGTCCTCAGCAATTCACCGTTTGGACTTCATAAGAGTTGCTGTACAGAGAATGAGATTTACATGTTCAGTCACAAAATTTTACAGGCATTAAATAACAGAACAGCGTTATTTGGTATTTTCTGCGACCTATCTAAAACGTTTGACTGTGTGAATGACAGTATTCTCCTAGATACTTGTAAAGTGAAGTTTCATGGGATTGATGGTATAACCAACCAGTGGGTAATGTCATATCAAATCAAAAGAATTCAGAAGGCTTTACTAAGTACCTCAAACATGGGGACAGTATTCTGACTGAGGAGCAATTGAATATGGGGTTCCTCAAGGATTAATCTTAGGTTCACAGTTATTCTTCATATACAGGGTGGTCAGACACCGTCTAAAAAGCGTGTAAGGGTGTTGCAGGATAGAGTGTGCTGAGTAATAAGTGTTAAGATTGGTTAGCCAATCAGACCATTGAGTGCACAAATTCAAGCGGTCCACAATATTAAATTAGTGTCAGCTGTTCTCATAACATAGATGATAGACTGTTCATCATTTGGTTCGGATTCGGTCCATATCACTGCCCTAAGTCTAATTTTTGTGTCACTCTCTTTGCCGAAAGGGCCACTTGGAATTGCATGCAGAACGTCTTAATTGACTAACTTCAATGCTGATTAACTCGGAAACGACGCAATGTTTCGAACTTTTTCCTTAATATGATTCTTGAGTTTCTCCCGGCGTATTTGATAATCAAAATATCCACGGGTGTGCTGCCGGTCTATAGTGTCCAACGGTCACAATATTTCGGCGATCAAACATGTCGCCATCATCAGGTGAACTGACGGACTGAGCTCCTGTGAACGTGCCGGCACGGAGATCCGTACGCTATGGCTGCTCAGAGGGAACTGGGTTCGGTCGCTTTTTTTTTTTTTTTTTTTTTTTTTTTTTTTTTTTTTTTTTTTTTTTTTCACTTTTCATTCCCACCCCTGATGGGGATGGGCGGGCTGTTTGAGGGCTTGCATTGCCCTTTTCAGCCATTTGCTGTACATAACTCGTACATTCATTTATTTATTAATTCAATATTTCTTGCAAAGTGCATTTGATCATATTGAGTATACATAGATATAGCATATATAGAAATGCAGGAATATAAAATAATACAATAATACAAAATAAAACAAAATAATACAATAATACAAATAAAACAAAATATAGAGTAGGTACAAGGATATTAGATAGGTACAAAATGTTACATAAAATGAGGTTAGAGGTTGAGGTTTAAGTATTAAAGATTTTAAGTCATGTTGTGCTATAGTGTTTCTTTATAAATTATACCGTATTTTCCGTTATGATTGTTTTCTTGGAGTATTTTGGTGTGTATTGAGGTTGTAGCATACGATAGTAGTACCGTAGTTTGGTGTGTATGCTACTTTTAATGTTTAATTTGTTATTTCTATGCTACTTTTTAGATGTAGCTTAGGTCTACAGTTCTTGTGTATGTTTTGTGTGTGTGCGTGTGCGCGCAGGCGCGTTTGTGTGTATATTCTGGGGTCAGTTTCTGTGTCTTTGGGTGAGGTGTGAGGGAAGTTGGATGCCTTGTGTTAGTGGTTCCATGGTGGGGGCGAGGTCTGGGTATTCTTGGCTGGTGTTTTGTGCTACTGTACACGCTGGTTGGGTATACTTAAATTTTGGTCGTCTGTTCATTCGCGGTCTTGTTGTCAAAATGTCTTCCATGTCTGGGCGTTTCGTTAATATGTGTCTACCGTAGTTCGCTCTGAGTTTGGTCAGTCTGTTTTGTAGCGGCTCCACGCCTGTGATGTCATATACGTCGTCTCTAGGCGTGAGCCTTGGCAGTCTACAGATGCTGCGTAAAAGTCGTCTTTCGGTCGAGTAGAGTTGTTCGGCTACCGGTTTGTGCAAGCCTCCTAGGGGGGCTGCTGCATATTCTATCACTGGTCTGATGTACGTCTTGTAGGTGTGTATCGCCGTGTGGTCGTCACATCCATGGAAACGTCCTTGTACTTGTCTGATTAGGCATTGTCTTTTCCTCGTCTTGTTTAGCAGATAAGTGAGATGTGTCTTCCAGTTTAAGTACTTGTCTAGGTACACTCCTAGGTACCTGGCAGTGTCATTAAGTCTTAGTGGTGTGTCCCACAGCGTCAGTTGTATGTCATTTGTGTTTTGTTGTCGTTTTTTCGTCAGGTGTCTGTGTCTAAATAAAGCCATTTGGGTTTTGGTTGGGTTTGGTCGGATTCTCCATGTCGTCATCCAGTTTTCTAATCTTTGTAGGTAGGTCTGTGTTTTTTGTTGTATGGTTGTCGTCCTCAAGTCTGTGCACCAGTAGGCGGTGTCGTCAGCATACAGTCCTACCGTTTCTTTGGGGGTTGTTGTCGTTGGTACGTCAGCCGTGTAGAGCGCGTACAGTAGCGGGGATAGGATACCTCCTTGTGGCACTCCTGCTTGGGGTGTGAATTCTTGGGAGTAGGCTCCGCCGACATGTACCTTGCACTTCCTGTTTGTGATGTACGTCCGTATTAGTCGTATAACTTTGGTCGGGTGGCCCAATTTGCTCAGTTTGTATAGCAGTCCTGTATGCCAGAGCTTGTCGAAGGCACGTTCTATGTCTAAGAAGACTGCAAGCGTGCAGTGTCCTATGTTGAAGCCTTGTGTTAGTCCGTTGGTCAGTCTGATTAACGGGTCGTTAGTGGAGTGATTTTGTCGGAAGCCTGATTGTGTCAGAGGGAGGATGTCGTTGCGTTCTACATACGTTTTTATGCGGTCAGTTAGTATCCTTTCGTAAGTTTTCCCTATGACGTCGAGTAGAGATATCGGTCTGTACGATCTTGGGTCAGTCCTTGGTTTGTCAGGTTTTGGTATCATTATTGTTTTGCTAGTCTTCCAAGTGGCGGGTAGCGTTTCATTTGTGAGACAATAGTTGTAGATGAGGTAGAGGATGGGTGTCAGGAGGTGGGCTGGGGCTTTTTGAAGGTGTATACGTCTTATGTCATTTTGTCCTGGAGCTGTGTTATGTCCTGAGTATATGGCATTGATTATTTCTGCGTTAGTGATTTCTGCTGTCAGCGTGTTTTCGTCTTCTGTTGCTGTCGTTGGGGTGTTTAGGATTATAGTCAGCTGTTGCTCGGCGTGTTGTCTGAAGTTGTCGTCAAATTTTGCGTCTTGTGGGAAGGAGTAAACTTGCTGCAGTACTTGTCGAAATGCGTCTGCTTGTTCTGCTTTGTCTGTTGTCGGTTCATTATCCACTAGTAATGTAGTGTTTGTTGTCCGTCGTTGTCCCGTGAGCGTTTTAAAGCGTTGCCAGAATTTCCCCCCTTCCCTGTAGTTAAGTCTTCTGCATGTGTCGTCCCATTGTCTTTGTCGGTGTTCGCATATGATTCTTTTAACTCTGGCATTCAATCTATTCCATTGTCTTTTTAGGTCTGGGTTGTTGTCGCGTCTGATTTGTCTATAAAGTTGTTTTTTGTGTCGTATTAGGTTGAGGGCTTCCTGGGGTATGGCTTGTTTCCAATTTTCGACTACTATAGTGGGTATGGCTTCATGTATTGCTTGATGTATGGCAGTCTCTATTCTATTTGTGGCGTGTTGGAGGTCGTCGTCGTCTGTTATCGTCAGTGGTATTGCTAGTTGTTCCGTGAGTACTTCTTTATATTTGTCCCAATTCGCATTTGCGTATTTGCGGATTGTTCGTCTTGTGGGTATATGGTCTGGGGGCAGGGTGGCGCTGGTCGAAAAAAGGATAGGCAGGTGGTCGCTAGTTATCGAGGTGCCCACGACAGCATCTGACATTGTGTCGCTAATGTTGTGTCCATATAGTACGTGATCTGGTGTAGAGTGGCCTCGGTGTCCTATGAAAGTCGGTTGGTTAACTGGTAACCGTTCCATTGGTTCTGTTGTCAGGAAGTCGAATAGACTACGTCCGTTTCTATTGTCGGCTGTGTCCCCTAGCATATGGTGTCGTGCATTAAAGTCTCCTAGTATTATGTATCTATTGTAAGTCATCATATGTCGTAGGAAGTGCAGTGGCAGGGGCGTTCCAGATGGGTTGTACAGGCATGCTATCGTAAGAGTGCGTCTGTTTTTGTCTCTTATCTGTACTATCACTGCTTCTAGGTTAATGAGTGGTGCCGGAAGAGGGATCTCCTTTGCTGCAATAGTGTTCTGCACGAGTATAGCTACTCCTCCTCTTCCGTCCTGCCTGTCTTTTCTGAATGTATTGAACCTGGGGATGTTAAAGGCGTGTGTGGCGGCGGCCGATTTAAATACCCTCCGCCCGCGGCGCGCTCCCTCCGCCGTCCGCGCCCCGCGCCACGGTCGCGCGGTGGAACAGATTGCGACGACGTCTGAGATGACGTCGGTGTGATGGCTCTGTCCGCCGTGGTCGTCACAACTATACGTTTGCTCGATTTACTCTTGATTAACCCAATCGCTGGTTCCCAAGCCTTGCTAAGATTATAGCCACAGTAACGGTTTATGAGGTCGTCATTGGTGCGAATTTCGATGGCCTCTCTAACAACGCTGTCCCAGTATCTCGATGTCTGTACCAGAATCCTCGTGCGGTCATACTCCATGGCGTGATTTTCCGACAAGCAATGTTCAGCGACCGCCGACTTGCTCGGATACATCAGTCGAGTGTGCCTCTGGTGTTCACGGCATCGATCCTCGACGGTACGCATCGTCTGACCAATATACGACTTGCCACATTGACACGGAATCTGGTACACGCCGGCCTTCCTCAAACCGAGGTCATCTTTGGCGCTCCCCACCAGTGCACGAGTTTTATTTGGAGAACAAAACACAGTTCCGACCCGGTGTTTCTTCAGAATGCGGGCGACTTTCCCCGAGAGTGCGCCTGTGTATGGAATAAATGCAGTGCCTACCTCCTCCCTCGTGACTTCATCCATCTCAACAGGTTGTGCTGCAGTGGTTGGGCGGAGAGCACGTTGAATCTGCCACTCTGAGTACCCATTTTTGCGAAATACAGTTCTCAGATGTTCCAATTCCTGGGGTAGACTCTCTGCGTCAGAGATAGTGCGCGCCCTATGTACTAGAGTTTTAAGTACCCCATTCCTCTGTGAAGGGTGGTGGCAGCTGTCTGCGTGAAAATACAGATCAGTGTGCGTTGTCTTCCGATACACCCCATGATCTAGGGTGCCGTCAGCCCTTCTCTTGACCAAGACGTCAAGGAAAGGTAATTTACCCTCCGTTTCAGTCTCCATAGTGAATTTGATGTTGGGGTGTATGGAGTTTAGATGTGTAAGGAAGTCAAGGAGTTTATCCATACCATACTCAAACTACATTTGCAACTGGCTAGTAAGTTCACTTCTTGTTCCTGGGATTGGATTGATGGTGTCACCTGGGTGTCAGCGGATTCCGCCCATAAGAAGGCTACGGGACGCCAAACAGCTAAGTTCTCACGTCTCCTTGACAAACCATCTCTGCAGGTTCCGTGCAAGACTGTCATCAATTTGAGTGGCATGGTGTTGAGTGACGATGCGGTCTCGGTTTTGCAGAAAGGTCTCAACTTCGCTCCCACCCCCAAGTTCACTCCGGTCGCAGAAATTGTTAGTGCTGTTGAACAGGTTGCAGCTCGACTTCCGCCAGAATCAGCCGAGGAAATACGTCGTGAAACTTGTCGTGCGTTGACGAAATCCAAGCCGATGAAGTCAAATATCAGCAGTAAAGAGAGGGCGGCCATTCGTGATCTGAGGGAGCGCTCTGATATTGTTGTCTTACCGGCTGACAAAGGCAATGCTACAGTTGTTGTCTCCCATAAGGACTACACTGATAAGATGCAGAGCCTGCTAAATGACGATTCCTACCGGAAGATCAGCGTTGACCCTACAAAGAAGGTGGAGAACAAGACGAGGGCGCTTCTCAAGGACGCAGATTTACCGGAGGGTGACGCTAAGAAATTGTTACCCCAAGGCCCGGTACCGCCTAGACTATATGGACTCCCGAAGGTTCACAAAGAGGGGGTACCATTACGCTCCATTGTCAGCAACATCAGGGCACCTACATATTTGTTGGCCAAATACCTGACGGGAATATTAAGTCCTTATGTGGGTAAATGCCCTCATCACATCCGTAATTCCGTGGATTTTGTTAAACGCCTTGATAGCTTCAGGTTGGATGAGTCAGATATCATGGTGAGTTTTGACGTCGTTTCCTTGTTTACGAGGGTACAGACGTCGAGATACTGGGACAGCGTTGTTAGAGAGGCCATCGAAATTCGCACCAATGACGACCTCATAAACCGTGACTGTGGCTATAATCTTAGCAAGGCTTGGGAACCAGCGATTGGGTTAATCAAGAGTAAATCGAGCAAACGTATAGTTGTGACGACCACGGCGGACAGAGCCATCACACCGACGTCATCTCAGACGTCGTCGCAATCTGTTCCACCGCGCGACCGTGGCGCGGGGCGCGGACGGCGGAGGGAGCGCGCCGCGGGCGGAGGGTATTTAAATCGGCCGCCGCTGCGACCGAACCCAGTTCCCTCTGAGCAGCCATAGCGTACGGATTTCCGTGCCGGCACGTTCACAGGAGCTCAGTCCGTCAGTTCACCTGATGGTGGCGACATGTTTGATCGCCGAAATATTGTGCCCGTTGGACACTATAGACCGGCAGCACACCCGTGGATTTTTCCTTAATAATTATTTCTCCGCACAACCTATCCTGCAGCACCATTACAAGCTTTTGAGAGTTTCTGAACACCCTGTATGTAAACGATGTTCCGCCTGATATGCAACAAGCAAATAAGTTTTTTTTATTTTTTTAAATGACATGTGAGGCAGCAGCTTGTTTCAGACCTTTTGGCCTTGTAACCAACCCCTTCCTAATCAGCCCACTGGACTGCGATGTAACTGACAGTGATCCCATATGCCTAATGAAATTTTACAGTGAGTAATGCTACCGTTACCGAAAGGAAATAACACGGGATGGTAGGAGGAAAGAGTACAACAGACTCTTCTGGCGGGAGAATCTATTCTAAATTTAAACTAAATACTGACGATAATTTTGAAATGGGGGGAATACAATTCAATCGCTCACGCAGCGCACAGAGGGGAAAAAGGGTACCACGTAATGTTTACAACAAAAATCACTGGTAACCCAAAGAAAACACTGATTAGCTAAAAAGAACGGATAAGTAAAAGGTCGTTAGCCCGCTGTGGCAACGAATCTCCAGAATCTTGAGAAAGATAATGGCGAAGAAATTTAAGCAAATAATCACTGACGTGACAACAGAAGGTTATCACACTTTTCCACAGCACAACAGTTCACGAGAAAGTAAATGAATCACAAAGCAATGAGTATGCAGTTACTTATTCTGAAATAATAAATTTTGAAGGAACATTGAATGCAATTACTGGTTAAATAAATGACTGGATTAACTTAAACTTTGTTATGTAAATAATAACTTTCAGTAATCTCAGTGTAACGGAATGCAAAATTTAAAAAAAAAGGCAAGCAACTTTTGATTATTGAAAGATTGAACCGAATTTACTTTAAGCAAATGAGCAATTGGTTTTACTTTTATAATAACAACAATAAAATATATACCAGGGCAGGAGAAGTCACTTCCCAAAATGCAGAATAAATGAAATTGAGGACTCTTAATTTGTGCTGTATCTTTAGTTATTGATTTTCCTTTGAAGTTTTACTTTTCTTTAAATAGCCTCTGTCATGCAATAAAAGAATAAACAGAATGAGGTTTTCACTCTGCAGCGGAGTGTGCGCTGATATGAAACTTTCCTGGCAGATTAAAACTGTGTGCAGAAGGTATTTTATCTGCATTTTCGGTGTTAACTTTTGGAAGGTAGGAGACGAGATACTGGCAGACGTAAAGCTGTGACGACTGACTGTGAGTCGTGTTTGGGTAGCTCAGATGGTAGAGCACTTCCGGCACTCAGTTTTAATCAGCCAGGAAAGTTTCAAAAAAATAAACAGTTACTGAGGCCGAAAATTTAGACTGGAACTGGACATAGGCAAACACAAAAAACTGGCAATTATTAGTTAACCAATTTTCATATTCTTACAACACATGGTGATTGCATGGAAAGGAAGGGGAGCCTGCTTCATAATAATGTATGAGAACAGTGACAACACGTTTTAACTATTGAAGATTATTATTCAGGTTAGCCATATTTTGTGAAAGAGATTTTGCTGGGTAATGACTATGTAAGTTTGTAATTTTTCGCTTAACGGTCTTAATATGTTGTAGCCGTGCGAACGACGAAGAATGTAGCCGACGACATTGCTCAGCTGCCATTATTGCTGATGCTGCTTTTCGATAAGAACCCCGAGTCGTCTGCAGAGCAACGGATAATTATGATTTTTCGCTTAACAGTCTTGCGATATTGTAGTTGTGCGGACGGCGAAGAATGTAGCCGACGACAATGCTGAGCTGCCGTTGTTGCTGCTGCTGCTGTCCAATGAGAACCTCGAGTCGTCTCCAGAGCAACGGATAATTATGGGAGAGGCAGTAGTTGGAGTTGCAGGGTCTTCCGCCTACCGTGCGCTCAATACTCGCGGGTTAACGAATCAGGCGCGTCTGCATTGGTGCGAGCATAGATGCACACTGCTTCAGTGAGAGCGCGCAACAAACACTTCTGCTCTCTTTCATGGCTCAAGCTGCTCTGCCTCCTCTCTGCTTGCAACGCAACAGGGATTCTCCATACGCAGGGATAAACAACGGCTCGGCTACTACCATTTCGTCGTTGCTCTCGATATATTTCAATAAAGTTCACTTGGCTATTACCCAGCAATTTACAATATTTCCATTATAAATACAACCAATTATATACAGTCAGAAATAAATACACTATTACATCGATTACATGTTAAATATAGTTTCTGTAATGAGGCTTACATATTCGGTGTTACACGTGCACCACATTCCGTGAGTTGTTTCCTGAAGGGAACAAAATAAAGGAATGTCCGAAGAAATATAAATGGAAATGCAGATGCGCAAATAGATTCAGTTTTGCCTACATAAATTTTGTTAATCACTATTTGAGCTTCTCATTAATTATCATAATTGCATGTGGGCACGTAATAACACGACAACATTGTGTCATTATAACTCAAATAATCACGGTATACCATAACATATTTAAATAACAAAATTACATGTTTCGAACAATCATTACATTTCAAGTGAAAATTTCATGTCAGTACTGTACAAGAAAACGCAAGTAACATTGGTAAAAGGATACAAAAAATGAGTAAAAGGACAAGAAGGGAGATAAGAGCTCACTAGTTTGTGTATTTTAAGCAAGCGTCCAGATAAACTTAAATGTTTACAACAAACCTTGACCCAAGTTGTGCTGGAAAGAAAAAACGCCACGTTCCACGCGCTTATTTACAAAGGACGCCGCAGCCTTCTATGAGCCGGGTGTGGCTCAGTCCCGACATGGCATTGTTGCGTGTGCCACAGCGGCACGCTTGTTCTCACTGTTGAAGCAATGGCATTCCAGAATGTCCACCTGCCTTACATTCTTTGAAAACTCACTCCCGAGTAGTCTCAAGGAGTCGTTATATTTCTATCACAGTGGATAACCCAGCAGTATCCATATTCACACGCATATACAGACCTGCAACTTACACATTGGCTGAGTGCATCGGTATTCACTTACGTAATACATGGCATATAAGAATTTTTTTTACAACATATTATTTACAAAATTAAAAATAATACATATACCAGAGTGACATTTATACCCATTGGTCGTGGTTTGGGTTTACCTCTCATTTCATTTGCTTTCAGAACATCTGTTCAGTATGCAAAATTTCTCGTTATACTTTTTGCAAAGTCGTTGATGACAGTCTGGTCCAAAGAATAAATTTGAAAATTAAATTAATAATTAAGTCTTCACTGGAAATACTTTTTTTGGATTAATCAGTTCTTAACTGATAGAACTTCAAGTCAACAATATTGTGTACACCTAACAGGCTGCCAGCATTAGGAAAAGCTAAACAGTAATCGTTAGTGTGACGTATTCTGACAATCTTAAATGTTCCATTATAAACGAATTTAAATTTTGAAATCTCGTTATCAGTCTCGCTTGATTTCTCTTACACTTTAACGAGAACGAGGTCGTAAATTGCAAATTTAGCAAACCGCACTTTCGTGTCATGGCGCCGTATTCGCACCTCGGCTTTCTTTTTCATTACCTCTAATAAACGTTCATTCTTCACGTCAATATCAATACTGATTCGCGGAGGGAAAACTCTATTCCACGAAATTCCAAGACTTATGGTCTAATAGGATTTCCTCCGGTGTGAATCCTGCAGATTCGTGTGTCAAAGCATTTATAATCTTTTCAAAATCATTTATACGAGGATAAGTCAGTTACTATCCGCAATTTAGTTATATTTTGGTAGTATTGTCGTTTTACGGTGATGACGCATGCTTGGTTTATTTGTTGTTATATCTTTGCAATTTTCAAGGTGCTTGGTTAGTTTCGTTATCGCTGCCGTGCTGTTAATCGTGGCTGCTCCGCTGTCTATTTGCACCAAAGAAGAGCAACGTTCTGTGATCCGTTTTTTTGTGGTCGGAAGGCGTATCAGGGGCCGAAATTCATCAAAGACTTTTGGTGCAGTACGGGAACAGTGTTTTGCCACAACGGAGTGTCTACGAATGTATTGAGAAATTCCGAAATTGTCGCACAAGTGTTACGCACGATGAAGGAACCAGACGACCGTTTACAACCAAAAATTAAGAAACCATTGAGCGTTCACATGAAATGATTCCCTTAGACAGGCGATTAACTACTAACAAAGTGGCACATCGTCTGCAAATTAGTCACGGTTCTACCTACGAAATCATCCACAACAGACTTTGGTTTAATAAAGTTTGTGCAAGAGGGGTCCCAAAACAAGTCACATACTTGCATAAATAAACGCGCTAGGACATCTGCAACAAACATTTGGATCGCTATGGTAACGAAGGGGACAACTTCTTAGACAGGATCATTACTGGTGACGAAACATGGATCCATCATTATGAGGCGGAGAGTAAACGGCAGAGTATGGAATGGAAACATTCAAATTCGCCATGCAAGAAAAGGTTCAAGACCCAACATTCCGCAGGGAAACTGATGCTTACGGTTTTTTGGGACGTACAAGGTCCAGTACTGGAACATTATGGCTAAAGGGCACAACAATAAACAGTGTAAGTTACAGTGAGATGCTTACTACCTGGCTAAAGCCTGCAATTCGAAGCAAACGCGAAGGACAGCAGTCAAAAGGTGTTGTGTTATTGCACGACAATGCCCGTCCGCATACTGCTGCCCACACTGCTGAAACGCTCCAGAAACTCAAATTTGAAGTACTGGATCATCCTCCATATAGTCCCGATCTTGCCCCTTCTGACTACCACTTGTTTGGTCCACTCAAACAGGAATTAATGGGCCGTCGATTTGCCTCGGACGAAGCAGTGAAAGAAGCGGTGCATTGCTGGCTCGCAGCTCAACCGAGAACCTGCTTTTATGAGGGCATCAGGAACCTTGTACACGGATGGACCAAGTGCGTTGAAACGCAAGGAGACTACGTCGAAAAATTATGTTCTTGTAAGTTTCCTATTTGATTACAATAAAATTTTATAACTACTATGCGGATAATAATTGACTTACTCTCGTATATTGCCCCCACGTTCTGTGATTGTGGTGGCGATACTTTCTGCAAAGTCGCCCCAGCTCACGCATGTGTCGTTCCACTGGGTTTCCAGCCGGGAAGTAGGGAAGTTGTGAGAAGATCGACAAAATCGCTTTTGGTTTTTCGATATGCACAAAGTAATCGTTTGCAAGTTTATTGTAAACTGCTTTAGCTGTTGTCTTTCTTATTGGATATAACTTAATGAACTTTGAAAAGGCTTCCCAAACTATTAATATATAGGCGAAATTACGTGAGGTTTTTGGCAGGGGGCCATATAGATCCGTACACACTAACTCTAGTACATCGTCAGGTCTTATGCTCTACATGGGACCACGATTCGTGGAGTTGGTCTCTTTCACCCTCTGACATTTATCGCAAGTCCTTATCCTATTTGTTATTCTCTTTAACATGTTGTTAAAATTCAGAGCCTGAGCCATTTTCTCTGTACATTTCTTTGGCCCACAATGACCATAGGCTAAGGGATAAAAGTCTACTATTTCGGTGATGTACTTGGTGGGCCAACACACACGCCAAGTGTCGCTATTTCCATCTTTGCGTATATACAGGATATTGTAGTACATTCTGCAATCCTTTCTCAAATTTTCTCCGTCTTTATTGTTTACGTCACAATTGGTCTTCACAATTTTCAAGCATACGTCCTCGCTTTGATGACGACGCATGTTTTTACAAATACTCTCTATCTTCTTTCGTCCTGCTACGTCTTGAAAAAAGAACAATTTCGGTACAGCTTCGGATTCGTCTTCCACTATTCGCTGATCGATTTCAGGTAAAGGCGACAGTGCATCCTTTATGCACTTGTCTGTACCTTTTACATAACATGTATCATAAATAATGTGCTGGAGTAAGCTGGCGCCAGCACACCATGTGGCACCGAGGTTGTGAGAAGATCGACAGATGCGAGCGACAGACTCTCAGGGAACGCACCCCGAACGCCCTCTTGGTCGACAGTATTAAGATCGCTGTCGTGGACCGGACGGCCAGTCTGTCGCATCGAGTGGGAGTCACAATGGGCAGTTAACTCTGCCACTAACGGAGAGGCAGGCAGTACATAACGATCAGAATAATGTACATAGCGCACCCGTACTTCACCAGCAGTGAGGCTAGCGTGGACTATTAGAGAGAGCTTCTACCATAACGACTATCTTGAGGTAAATAATTTTCTATTCTTATGAATAAAGAACCCAGTTAATATATGCATGCAGTTTGCGTTACAGAAAGATGATGCCGGCCACCAAACAACATCCTCTCCTTGCTCCCATGGTACAACTCTACAAAGACAACAAGACGACATAAAAGATGGCGCCGAGTATAATTCAGAAGAAGATTTTGCTTGTTTCTGTAGTCTTTTAGCCTGCAGGGGTGCTCATTGGTAATTTATTGTTGTGTTCTTGCATGTGCTCCAGGAGGGCAGCCGTAGAACTAATAAAACTTATCTTTTCAGAGGCGTTGCTTGCTTTTTGCTCTAAGGTATTTGTGTAAACCATGGCTACTCCGCCCCCTCCATCCCCTGCCCCCGCGCCTCAGCTGCAGAGGGCCAATGTGATGGATCTAATATAAGCTTTTCAGTTTCAGAACCAATAAATTGTTGCTTTGCTGATGAAGGTACAACAACTTCTGGCTGCACAGTTCCAAGCTCATTGTGCAGTTTATCTAATTTAAGATATTGTGAAGCTACAATACTTTCTTTCGATTGCGGTGTCCCCAGTGTCAGGTTAATATACAAACTATTCCCAACAGTGTCTCCCGACCAACTTAGCTATAACCAAGTAATCGCTGTATTAATTCGGTACTATGGCCAGCAATTTCAAGTAGCTACAACCAGATACCAGTTTTTTCGCTTGCAGAAAAAAACCAATAGGCGTACCGTCAATGGTACACAAAATTAATGGGGATGACTAGGAAATGTAAATTTAAGTGTACTTGTGGAAACTTTTACAGTGACTTAATGATTAGAGATGCTATAACATTCATTGTTCCCGAGAGTAGAATACGGGAGCAGATCTTGAACTACTCAGATCCATCACTTCCTCAAGTATCGCAGATCTTATAACAATATGATGTGGGTGCCGTAGCGGCCGATAAGTTTGACAGGCTCCGATTTGTTGGGTCGAGTCGCCCTTTGCTCGCTACCGCCCTTAGCAGTCACAAAATCGAGCGCGTACACAGCCGCGCGGACAGCCACATAAACAGGTAAACAGGTCTGTGAAGTTAGTGACGTCTTGCTTTAGATGTTTTTTTCGCCATAGAAGACAAGATTGACCATCACATAACGCAACGTGTTACACTTGTAGAAAAAAAGGTCATGTCCAAGCTGTTTGTTTGCAACGGCACAGAAACCTCAATTTTGTCAGCTCCCCGTAAAAACTGGCTCTTGCACACGCAGTGGACGTAGTGTTTTACAAACCTACAACAAGTTCTGAAAAAAGTAACATTAAGGTTGTGCCTCATTCTCGCCATAGTGCTGTGAAACGACGTTCTAACAAACTATTTGTGTCATTACGAATTGCTGCCCATCGTGTGAACATTCAGTCAGACACAGATGCCTCAGTAACTTAGTTTTATCGTACCACTTAGAACAGTTAGGCTCATCCCGCCTTTGTAAATCTAAAACGCACCTCACTGCTCACAATAAACAGGAACTTCCAGTGCTTGTACAGTGTAGTTTGCCTGCCACTTACAAATCTCACACTAGGTCAATGAATTTTACAGTGTTGAAATCAAGAGACAGTGAGAATATTTTCTGTTTAAATGACTTGGATTTGTTTGGCCTTAGTATCCATGACAATGTACTTCCATATCGCCCTGTGATCCAAAAACAACGTAGCTAGCTTGCTTAAAGAATTTCCTGAACTATTTTCAGAAGGTATTGGAAAAGCTAATAACTTTGTAGCTCATATTACATTGAAAAACAATGCACATATTTTCTCGAGTCCGCTCCGTTCTTATTGCTCTAAGAGACAAAGTAACCAGTGTACTGAAAGAATTACAGGACAATGGCTTAATTTCTCCCATTCAAGCTAGTCAATGGGAAAAATTCTTTCACTTTTTGTATGATCGCAAGTTCTATTTAGTGACAGATCATATGCCTTTGCAGTTCTTGTTTCGCCGGCCGAAGTGGCCGTGCGGTTAAAGGCGCTGCAGTCTGGAACCGCAAGACCGCTACGGTCGCAGGTTCGAATCCTGCCTCGGGCATGGATGTTTGTGATGTCCTTAGGTTTAACTAGTTCTAAGTTCTAGGGGACTAATGACCTCAGAAGTTGAGTCCCATAGTGCTCAGAGCCATTTAGTTCTTGTTTCATAAATAAAAGCCGGTTCCAACACGCAGTGCTCAAAAACTGCAATGATGGTCTTTGTTACTTTCACAGTATCAGTGGCAGCATGGATCTGCGTATTGAATTAGCAACAACATGCGGCAGATGCATCAAAATCAGAGTCTGAATGGTTCAAATGGTTTTGAGCACTATGGGACTTAACATCTGATGTCATCAGTCCCCTAGAACTTAGAACTGCTTAAACCTAACTAACCTAAGGACATCACACACACTCATGCCAGAGGCAGGATTCGAACCTGAGACCGTAGCTGTCACTCGGTTCCAGACTGATGCGCCTCGAACCGCTCGGCCACACCGGCCGGCTCAGAGTCTGAGCCAATAGGAAGGCTAGAGAGGGCATCTCGCCTTCCGATTGGTCCAGACTCTGATTTGATGCATGTTATTGCCAAATCAATGTGCAGGACTCTGAATTGCTGGAATCTTTTCCCTTGCACTACAACCGACCGGTGTGGTCGAGCGGTTCTAGGCACTTCAGTTTGGAACCGCGCGACCGCTACGGTCGCAGGTCGGAATCCTGCTTTGGGCATGGATGTGTGTGATGTCCTTAGGTTAGTTAGGTTTAAGTAGTTCTACGTTCTAGGGGACTGATGACCTCAGATGTTAAGTCCCATAGTGCTCAGAGCCATTTGAACCATTTTGAACCTTGCACTACAGAAAAATTGAACAGGCCACAGAAGCAGACCCAGATCTCAAGGTTTTGTTGCATTACATTCGCATGTCTTGGCCTCGTTCATTGAACAGTATTGCGCCGATACTTTGATCGTCGGCATAACCTTTCAGTACAACTAGGTGTGTTTCTAGTTCAAAATGACAAAGTACAATCCAGTGTGCTTATTCCGAAAGTGTTACGGCTCTGTACTTGGCAGGGTATGGACGCCCAAACTGAACAGATTACGTCACAGTGTCGCACACATGAGGAAGACCAATCTGCTCCACCATAGACATTCTCAGCTTGGCCTAAGGCTCGATCGCCATGGCAATGAGTGCACATTTACTTTACTAGGAACACTAGTTGGTTCATCATGGTAGACTCGTTTAGCAAGTTTCCATTTGCAGTGCCTATGAACTCTGCCACATCACGTAACACTTTTCAAGAGTTGTCCTCCATATTTTGCATAGAAGGGTTGCCAGAAGTACTTGTGTCGGACAACGGATCGCAGTTCACTTCACGTGACTTTGAACAGTTTTGTGGACGAAATGGCATTCGTCATCTAACAAGTGCTCCGTTTCAGGTGCAGTCCAATGGAGGAGCAGAACGCTTCGTTCTCACTTTCAAGCAACATATGGCCAAACTTTGCACCACCCACACATGGGGACAGGCGCTGCAACTCTTTCTCGCCTGCTATCGCCCCCACCCACGAGACGGACCATCACCGGCGAAACTTCTGCATAGCCGCCGTAATCGGACGCTGCTACACTTGCTACACTCAACTCAGCATCTGGAGCTGCCAAAAGTCCACAAGTATCGCTTTGCACCACACTAACCTGTTCTTTTAAGGGTTTATGGCGCCCGTGGGCGCTGGAAAAAGAGGCGTGATCCAGGAACGCATTGGCTGTTACATGTAACTGATGCGGGTCTCGATGATTTGCAGCGCTGCTACCAGAACCAAATTCGCGCATGTCATTTGCCCCGTGATTCTGCTGCTTTTCTTCCCCCAAATTCTCTGTTTCACAGGACCACGTGGCCTCCACAGCCACCTATTGGTGCTACCAGTTCTCCGCGGGAGGAGCGGATGAACGATGCGCCCTCGCCTCCGCTGTCCCCGCTCGCCGACCCCATGGACCCAGACACACCGTCGCCGTTGCCAACATCGCTCCAGCACACGCCCTCAGGCCTGGACATGTGCCCTGGCAGCAGTTTTCCGGAGGATGTTCCTGTTGCCTCGCAAGCGAGATAGCGGGGTATGGTCAGGAGTATGCCGTCCTCCACAATCATGGCTCCCGCCCCATTTCTACGTCCAGCACATCGCTTCCCTCCCATTTGTCGTTTTCAGCCTCACTACACGAATACGGTGCCTCATTTCGGATGGGGAGGAATGTGCTAGCGTAAGCTGGCGCCAGCACACCGTGCGGCATAGAGGTTGCTAGGAGATCGATAGAAGCCAGGAAATTCGCCAGCAGCGCCCTCTCGGCCACCAGTATTTAGATCGCTGACGCGGACCAGAGGACGAGTCTGTCGCACCGAGTGAGTTCCAGTCTGTCATCAGTCGCAGCACAGTGGGTGTCGCAGGAACAGTTAGCTCCGCCACTAACGCAGAGACTGGCAGCACATAACGATCAGAATAGTGTACATAGCGGACTTGTACTTCACCATCAGTGAGGCCAACGTGGACTATTACAGAGAGCTTGTACCACAACGACTATCTTGAGATGAGTAAATTCCTATTCTTATGAATAGAGAACCCAGTTGACGTATGCATGCAGTTTGTGCTATAGAAAAAGGATACTGGCTACCAAACAACATCCTCTTCTTGCTCCCATGGTACAGCTCTAAAGAGATGAGACGACGTAAAAATGAAACTGTTGTAAATAAAGAGACCACCTTACCAGTCTTTGGTGCAGTAAATGACAATCTTTGACATACGTGAGGGTCTTATGGTCCATACGAATTATTACTTTTTGGTCCCGTAAGTAGCCTTTACACATCCTAAAATACCATATGATTGCTAACTAAAGAATTAGAAATGAAAAAAATTATCTGCAGGATTAGTGCCGCGACTCTTGACGCTGGATCAAGAACGCATGAGAATGGACATATCGGAACAATGTATGGCCAGTTTTAAAAGAAACGAAGAAGATTTTTTGAACCGGTTTGTGACCACAGATGAAACTTGGGTGCACTGGTATATCCCAGAGACAAAACAACAGTCAAAGCAGTTGAAACCTGTTGATTCTTCACCACCAAAGAAATCAAAGACAGTTCCTTCGGCGAGAAAGGTAATGGCATCAGTATTCTCGGACGCGAAGGGGATTCTGTTTGTAGATTATCTCCCCAGTGAGCAAAAAATTACTGGACAGTACTATGCTAACCTCCTGGACTAATTGCACAAAAGATATGCGAAAAAAGGGCGGTTTCAGCGAGGAGGGAAGTCATCTTCCATCAAGACAATGCGCCCCCGCACACATGTGCCGTCGTCATGGCAGAATTACACGAACTAATGTATGAATTGTTGCCACACGCGCCTTATTCACGTGATATGGCTCCGCCAGACTTTTATCTCTTCCCGAAACCGAAAATTTTTTGGTGGGCGAAGAGTCACTTCAAATGAAGAATTAATAGCCGGAGTTGAGAACTTTTTGCAGGCCTGGAGGAAGTTCACTTTCGTGATGTGATCATGGCACTGGAACATCGTTTGACCAAGAGCTTTAATCTACGAGGAGATCACATCGAAAAATAAAAAAAAGGTTTCAGTGATGTAAGTACGGTATTTTTTTCTATTCCGTCCTGAGAACTTCTAAAACCATCCTCGTAGTTAAACAGTTTTCATATTCTTACCACACTCAGTGATTGCATGGAAAGGAAAGGGACCCTGCTTGGTAATAATGTCTGAGAACAATGACAACACAGCGGTTCTAGGCGCTTCAGTCTGGAACCGCGCGACCGCTACGGTTGCAGGTTCGAATCTTGCCTCGGGCATGGACGTGTGATGTCAAATGGCTCGGAGCACTATGGGACTTAACAGCTTTGGTCATCAGTCCCCTAGAACTTAGAACTACTTAAACCTAACTAACCTAAGGACATCACACAACACCCAGTCATCACGAGGCTGAGAAAATCCGTGACCCCGCCGGGAATCGAACCCGGGAACCCGGGCGTGGGAAGCAAGAACGCTACCGCACGACCACGAGCTGCGGACTGTGTGTGATGTCCTTAGGTTAGTTAGGTTTAAGTAGTTCTAAGTTCTAGGGGACTGATGACCTCAGAAGTTAAGGCCCATAGTGCTCGGAGCCATTTGAACTATTTTTATCTCACGATGTTATAGCTGTGTGGACGACGTAGAATGTAGCCGACGACAATGCTGAGGTGCCGTTGCTGCTGCTCTTCGATGAGAACCCCGAGTCGTCTCCAGAGCCACAGATAATTATGGGACAGGCAATAGCAGCTTCCTCCGCCTGTCCACTCCGACCATGCGCTCAATACTCGCGGGTTAACGAATCAGGCGCGTCTACATTGGCGCGGGCACAGCTGCACACCGCGTCAGCGGGAGCTCCCAATAAACACTTCCGCTTCCTTTCATGTCTCAATCTGCTCTGCCTCCTCTCTGCTCGCAACGCGACAGAGACTCTCTATACGCAAAGATAAGCAATGGCACAGCTACTATCATTTCGTCGTTGCTATCGATACATTTCAATAAAGTTCGCTTGGCTATTACTCAACAATGTACAATATTTTCTTTATAATTACAATCAATTACATATAGTCAGAAATAAATACACTATTACAATGATCACGTGTTATGTTAAATATAGTTTCTGTAATAAAGCTTACATATACAGAATCAGAGTACAATATAAATTATCAACGGATATTAAATGGCGAAAATTTTGAATGGTAAAGAAGGTATTTCATCTGCATTCTCCGCGTTACATCCTCACATTTTATTCTAATCGCATATTGAATTTGCATGCTAGAGTCTTGTTTCATTTGTTGGCTTTAATATACCTGGTCTGGATCATGGGGGACAAAAACCTGTGGAACTCTTCGCATGCTCTTGAGGAGCTACCTGTCGCTCACAGTGCAGGTTCTCACATTATCGGACCACACGGGCGGCCTAGCAAGCGTTTCAGAGGTTTTCATGCAGGTCCATCGAACAATGGCTGGTGGAACGATCGACTGGTGTTCTCCATGGGAGAATGGGAAACTAGTGGTGGAAGGAATGACCACTCCACTTGATAGCAAATTTTCGGTGGGTTCATCCGCTGTCCACGTGCCTTGGTCTCCAGGCACCGATTCTAGAAGTTAAGTACGTGGTCGCTCTTGGGTCTGCGAAATTTCCAAGCTCTGCACTTTTCGAGGGAACACTCTGGGAGCCTCTAAAACATCTCCAGAATTTCCGAGAAACAAATCTGGCAACGGCAACGGGGCGACACTCGGTTCTCCTTTCCATAAACAGGAACGTCACTGACTGGTATATCTTTTGCATTAATGTGGGAGCAGAACTCCAGTGTGACAGACTGAATCATCCGTCAGGTTTTCCCCAACTCTGAGCACTCGGAAATGTTTAGATTGTGGGTGGTTAACTTGTTCACTCAACTTTTTCCAATTTCTTATAAAATATTCGATATCGCATGTATGATGTGTACTGAAAAGTAATTAACGTGTGTAGAGATACTTAGCATGCCCTTTTCATATAATACAAAAACTGAAATAAAATATTACAGAACAATAAAAGGGAGGGTTGGAACTTGCATGGTTAATCGTAATTGAGAAATATAATGAGTTAAGAACTCGGCAACAGTGTATTCAAATATGGGTGCAGTAACACAGTAGCAACTTGCAGTAACGACCTGTGTCTACTAGTGTGTTTATTTCTTAACCATGAGTAGGTACTATAAGAAATGCACATTTTTATTGTACAGAGGGGGAAAAAGTATAGCTTCATGTTACAGTGATACAAATTTTCATCAACAGTTTCATCTGGCTTTTAACCAGTGTTCATTTTGTGTACTTAGTGACAGGTTAGTACAACTCATTGAAGAAATTAGAGAATTATAAGAAAATAGTTTTGCAGAACCCAGTGTCTATTTTCAGTAGTGGGGAAGAGCGATTCTTCAATGACGACTTTAGAAGGTAAACTTAATTAGAAGTTATCCATATGTTCTTACATTCAAGAAGTTAGTATATACGCAAAATGATTTAAAAGTCTGTAAATTATAAAAAAAAGACAACAAAAATCTATGAGAGTCACTTGCTGAAAACCTGGAAAAGGGGGCTGCCTAGCCATTCGTTTGAGCTTTGTATTTAGAAAGCAGGGATTAAGAGGTTCAACTGTTTTTATTCAGTACTAACAATCACAAGCAAAGTAAAAAAAAACCATTTCTCCAACAATTAACACAGAATGAAATTGCACAGTTCGTCATTTATGCCCCACCTTCTTCTTCGTTTGGGGTCACTTGGAAATTCAAACATTCGCAAACCATTTTTGGAATGGTTAGTGCAGTTCACAAGCTGAGTAGCTACTCATATTTACGACAAATTCTCCAGTACATTCAGTTAGAAATATCCACTAGCATCGTGACTCATTGTTAACAAGTATGAACATCCTATAGTTGTGGGGAAATACGGTGGAATGCTCAGATCTGGTTATAGGAGTCTTAGTAGGAGCTAGTGAACGAACTTACAGATGGCTCGTTGGAGGAGGCTCTTTCTGGGATTGGCTGGAAAAGTTGAGATGGGTCCGTTTCCAAGGTCTGTAGAAAGACTGTCAACAATTAGAGATGCATTCGGTATTCAGATGTGCTTTCTGTTTCGGATTCCATGCTTGCCCGTGTTTTTTTTTACTTAGGATTTCTGCCAAGTTTTCGAAATTTTACTTTGAAGTTATTGGCGTCTGCGATGGGTAATCAGAAAGATGATGAGATCCGCGATTGGCAATCACATCTCATCGGCCCACGCCAGCAACCGTTAGCTGCCACTGCAGTACGGCGGACCACGACTAGTCTGCAGGATTCTCAATCGCATTCGTGCTAAGGCTACACTTGCATTGGGCATTCCCCAGCATCAGAAATTGCGGTATAGTAAAAGGAGAGGAATTAATTCCCATTATCCACTTTCAGTTTTATAATTTGTCCTACGTGCTTCAAGCAGTAGTATGCTGTCTTCTGCTGTTTAAATCTTGTCTCAAAGGAGATTTTTTTTTCTGTATGAATCAATATATGGGGATTCACCCCTCTGGTGTTGATCCTTTCTGTTCCTTCCTTTGTTTACTGACCTATTGTGTGCTCTGGTCTGATTAATACTCCATTTTTTAAATAATGGAAAAGTTCTACAATGACAATTGAAAACGTATTTCGTGTCGTTTATGTGTGTGTTTACCATGTCAGTTCTGCATCATTCTGGTGGCTACCCTAACAGTTAACTTTTCTGATCGCGGGCTTCTTTTTTATGAAAAATTCATTCTCAAGTTGTTTGGAATCTCGACTCAATACGTTTCAGTAAACTGCATATTTTTATAATAAATCTTACGTTTACCAGATGAAACTCTATCATTCAGCAACCATTAAAGTTAATTATCCTATTGAAGTGCCCAGGTCATCCAAACATAAGTAATAGTCGAGGCCCCTGACGGGTACAGTGTCTTGTTAAATAACGTCTCCAATGTGGGTGACTGTTGATTTTTCTAGTAGCTTATTAACTTCGTGAGGAAGGGGGTTATCTATCATTTTACTTGATATCGTGTGACAGAATTGGCATCACTCTAATCTGCATACCCAGAAGAGCTCCTGATGAGGAAATAGTCGTGTTCACAGCACACCCGGCTTCTGGCAACACTAGTAATGTAATAAGTCTAATCACACACACAGAAACAGAAGTGGTAGTGAGTCAAATGCTTTTTGATGTAAAGAAATAGTGCGTCGTCTTGATTGCCTTTATCAGTAAGTTTATAGATATCGTTTAAGAAAGGCTAGGTAATCAGTATGTATTTCTTATCTAAATATATAGCAAGTTGTGCAAAGAAGTGATTTCTTCAACTCCAAAACTATAGATGTCATTGCGATTCAAACTGGTTCTGTTAGTGAGAAGGCACTGTATAAAAATTAGAGAACATGAATCATTTCAACGTGAAATAATTTTTTTAAACCACATTTACTTGGTGTGTACACCTTCCAACACATGAGTGAAATAAAAACAGCTGAAACAAATATTCCTACACTCATGTTGCTTAAACAACGACCACTCAGTCAAAGGCAATCAAAATAATGATGAAGTACAAATTCAGCACACCATTCCACGAGCGCTTCCAATCTGCAGACAATGTTCATTGGTACCAAGTCGATCATCATTTTACCTGATGTCAAGGTCCACTATGGGTGTCGTCTTCTGTCTGGTACACCCCAACTGTAAGCGGGGTTTATGTAGACACTGCACAAATAATTTGTGAAGAGCTCTTGATAGCGAGGAGTGTGGTCAATTACGCTATAATTATCTTGGAGATGTTGCCAATACTCAGGAACCACCTTCTCATCATTGCAGAATAATTAATAAATGGAGATGCCTTTAAACTATATGATAGCGACCGGGCAGCAACTATCCTCTGGGCATAGGAGGAGCTGTGGATCAATTGTGTGGGGGAGGGGGGGTCACAAAGATAAAAGTCGAAGATCGTCTTTACCAGCATCAATCACTGTTCCACATGTTAAACAGCGTTCGACAGTGTCCAGAAGGTGGCACTGTCGACAGAGGGGAGAATCTGTCAGCCCAACAGCAAGCAACTGGTGTCACGCCACATATTTCCAGTTGACCACATGGATTCAAATTTGATCGCCGAGATTTAGAAACGAGAGGGAGCCATGTGAGCAAACGGAACAGATGGCAGGATGGATGTCGACTTCAGTTCCTTCAACATCCTACCCATGAGTTAAGTATGTTGACGGGTCGCTATTGTGCACAAATGTAAGGCTATAGCCCCACTCGTACATTTGTAAGTTCCAGTCCACCTTTACACAGAGGGAGGGTGAGGATCTAGCAGCGGACTTTAAATAGGGATCCAGCAGTAATGTAGTATCCAAATGCGCCTGTAGTCTGCGTGTCATCACTGTCAGCAGTGGGAGAACGTGAGCCATGTGTATCAACTTGGTTGCCACGGGAAGGTTAAGATACTGGACAACCTGTAGGAGTTCCAATGCGTTGAAGCAGGTTCTGGCGGACGTATGTGCATATTGCCTGCAGTAGACGTCTATACTTCATGGTAGCCGTGAAACGCACATCTCGTGTAAATTAAATGTCCAAATATCTGATCGCCACTTGTCGGAAGGGCGCCACACGTCCATCCTGGAGGCACCTTCCAATATGCATCACCGCCGACTTGACTGCCTTCATATGCCTTCTCGTCGCCGATAAGTATCGCTTGATCCGTTCAAGCACACAGTGCACCTCATCACTTGGTCGGACCAGCAGTAGAAGGTTATCAGAATACTCTCTGCAGTAGAACGTGTGGCCTCTCAATGTAATCCCCGAAAGTCTGCGTTTCAGCTCTCCTATGAGCAGTTTCAGAGCGATCGCGTAAAAAATCATGGAGAGTGGCATCCTTATAGTACCTAACGCCGGATTGTCAAGGGGCCCAACATAGGTCCATTTACCAGCATATGGGATGATGTTCCGCGTAAGAGATATAAAATGACGTCGTGGAAATCAGATGCGAAGCCCATGCGTGCTAAAACTGACATAAGAAACTTGTGGTGCACTCTATCGAAAGATTGGTCCATGTCAATTAAAATCACAGCACAGCGAAGGCGACAGATTGTGGTGAGAGCTATTAAATGCCTACATTCACCAGTGGCCGTTTACATTCTGGACTCTCCTCCATTGAAATGATTAGTGACAGGACCTTCTTTATGCACGCAGCCAGGAGGCGGGCAAAGATCTTTTGGTACGAATTTAACATTGTAATCGGGCGATATTCTCGATCGACTGACCTCATGAAGGCATGTATGTCGGGATGACTAGCCCATCGACGAAGGCAGACGGCACGCAAAAGCCGTGGGACATCAGCTCTCGATACGTGGTGCTACAACATGCCATCATCTGGGTGTGGAAAGTCGGACAGAATTCAAGCGGCAGCCCGTCTGGCGCTGGTAACTTCTTAGGTGCACCCTTATCTAGCGCGTCCTCAGTGCCGTCCTGCGTAATCTCCGCTAAAAGCGATGATACTGCTGTGCTGCCGTGGGTGCGCAACACGTGCTACACCCCTCTCCCTTTCTCTATATACTATTCCTGGAAAAAATAGCGATAATGGTCTGTACAGGCTTCCACAATGATTGCCTGAGTGGTTAAGGATCGACCTTCTGGCAAAGTGAGGTCCATGATTAGCTGCCGTCGGCGTCGACGGCTATCGAGTACGATGTGGTGCATAGATGGAATTTCGCCGCTCGTTCGATCTTGACGCCGCAGCCGCAAGACGACTTCTTCCAGTTTTCGCCGTGTAAGAGATGATATGTGGGCTTTAATTCGGCGGCTTGCCATCTGACAGTCTGGTGACATTGGGTGGGATTTATTTTCTTATTTATTTCTCAAGAAAAGTACTGCTGCCTGTTGTTATACAGCAGTCATACATTGTATGATTTTACATGTTATATCATACAAATTCAGTTTTACTAATAGCAAAGTTTATTTAGAATTTTACAAAAGGATAAAATAAAAAAGTTAAGAAAATATACAAGAAAGTACAAATGTATATATGTAGTTTTGTTTAAACGTGTTGCTAACTTAGATAATAATAACAGGTAAGATACGCAACAGGTTGCAGATGTCTTTTAGATTAAAATTAAAAGTTTATTTAATGAAAGAAACAAGGGATGGCAATTTTCTTAGATGTGTCAGTTCTTCTCTTTATGCGTACTACATGTATGGTTACATCTGCTACATATGTTGTCTTGACTGTGGCAATACTTAATTAATATTGTATTGATTAATTAGGTTACAATGTGTTTCCAAACTTAACGCAACTGTGGAGATTGGGAGTTGTTTTAAAATTTCGCATTCGGCTGCAGTAGGTGTGAGGGCTTTCTGAAACTTTGAGGCAGTCATACCTGATGCAGAGGAAGAAGAATAAATGTCAAATCTTCAGATAGTGTTACATGATGTGAAATGGTATAACAACCGACTAGATAGAGAATTCCACCATCACATTTATTCGAGGTAGGTTTTGAATACCGTAGCTTACTTTTGATATGTTTGTATGGTTACCTCAGCTTCACTTCCTGTGTGCGATATTGCATCCGATTCAGTGTCTATGTTTGCATATGTGTCATTTAACATCTACTGCCGATATGTTACATGTGGAGCCTTTCTTATTCTAGCATATAGTCTCTCCTGACTGTACGCCACATGTAGTGCTCGAGACACTTCATCTGCAATGTTGTTTATAGAGTTCCAGCCATCTTGTCTGCGTATTAACTTCCTATGTCCTGATTCCCTAAACTCTGTCTTATACGTCCTAGTGCAGATGAGCAACATGCGTTCAGGTGTGCCATTCTCACCACAGGCAGAAATGTGTGTCTGTTTAAGGCAAAACCCGTGGAAATGCATAGAATACGGGCTGTGGCTTGTGAGAAAGCGCACCATGCTGCATGTTTTATTTATGTACTTCATATTCATCCCCTCTTGGATACTGGAGAAGAAGATTCGTATTCTCTTATCATTTGTGTCCCACTTTGTCTGCCATGTATCAATTCTCTGCTTGTTTAATTTCCGCTTGTCAGTTATGTCTTGTCCAGTTATTTCTCGTATTTTGTCGTGTGTTCCCTCTCCAGCCAGTAGACTACTGCTCTGTTGTGAATTGAAATATCTATGGGGAAAACTCCCAGTACCACACACAGTGCCTAAATCGAGGTCATGCCGAAAACCTCCGAAATTTTGTGTAGAAAACTCCTCTGTCCAGGCCTCATAATGGCTGTATGCGTACCTAAGCACAATTGATCTGTCCAAGGACTAGCCAAAAACAAGTTACAGATGAAAAAAGTTCCTGTCTGTAGGGGTAGTTTGTATCGTATACTGTTCAGTCTTGCAAGTTAATGCATGAGTATCGTCGCTCTGTTCAGTTGTCAATCTGGCATGTTTGTTAAAGTGTAAATGTTCGTCAATATAAATGCTGAGGTATCTTATCATAGCTTTCCTTCTTATACTGTAGATATGTTGTTTAACTTTATAGCTGGATTTCTTTCCAGTTTGCCTGTTAGAAGTAGGTAAACTGTTTTATTAGATGCTATTGTGAGCTTGTTGCTCGTGCACCATTAACTGATGAGGAATAGGAGCCATGTGCCTTTACTCTCTAATTGGGACGTGGAGTTTGCACATACCATGACCATAAGATCATCTGTGTATGTGGTTGTCTCCTAATGCATTCAGTAGTGGTTTTATGGATATGTCCCAGAAAATCGGCCCACAGTGCAAAGAGTGCCAGCCATCAAGGTTGTCGAAAGCACCAGCCATGTCAATTAGGATTGTTACTATGTGTTTGTAATGTACAGGCTTTGTAATTTCTATGGCTGTGTTTACAGCATCATCGATGGATTTACGTGGTCGAAAACGAAACTGATGTGCGCTAACGCTGAAGAGCTGCCAGTGCTTCTGAAGTCTGTCGCATAGTAGTCTACCTTTGCCAGAATGTTGATGATGCATATTGGTCTGTATTTCATAGGGTCACCCTTGGTTCTTTGTACTGTGCTTTCTTTATTATAACTGCATTTGCTGTCTTCCATGTACTCGGTATTTGTGCTTCTAGCAGCGCATCATTCAGTAAGTTTTGTCAAGTATAGTATGATAAGAGGAGCACCTTGTTTAATGGTTTCGGGATGGATGCCATCAGGGCCCGGAGCCATTTTGTTCTTTATTTTGTGTACTACCAAAGCAACTTCCTTGTGAGCACAGGGGATGGTGATACCTTCGTTTCTGTATTTTCGTATTTGTCATAATGTAGTCTGTGAAGGGCAGTGTGAAGGTGGATGTGTGGAGCATGCTTATCGATAGGAACTAGTTCATTGAGTAGACAGCGTGCTGTGCATCTCCAGTGTCTTTTAGTAGTACCATCTGGTTTCTTCAGTGTTGATAATACTGTAGGGGTCTTGATACATTCAGTCTGTAGTTTTAACAGCTCTAGCCAGATGCTGTTATATAAGTTTGTGTTAACATATGTGTCCAGTGTTCTTTCCTGGTCTTATGTAGTTCATCATTGTATCGAAATACTGTGGACCTCTAATTTTTCTTTCCTGTGCTGTCTTTGATTTTTGGTATTACCGTCGTTTATCACAAATGTCTTTTCTGAGACTTGTCAGTAGTACTGACCATGGCACCCTTTGTTTGGATGCATCGCATACTGCAGGTATTGCTGTAGCCTGTGCTCTGTGTAAGATGTCTGTAAGAACGTGAGCTCTGTAATCTACAATTCTGTGGGTGACACATAGAGGAAACTCTTCAGTCACTTGTCTTTGTTTTCGCCAGTTGGCTTAGCATTGCAGCTATTATGGGTGTTGTGATGTGTCTGTATCTGTGTTTGTTTTAGTGTATATAGTTACTGCATTATGAGCACTGAGTCTTCTCTTATCGAGCACCTAACAGTACTTACCTGCATTATTGTTTGCCAGAGAAATGTCTATATTGATGACTAGTCCACTGTTTCCGAGGTATGATGGCAATTTACCTGATTTGTTTAAAACAAAAAGATTACATTCGTTTATTGTTTGCCATCTGGCAAACATTCTGTCAAGAGTGCTGGAGGATTCATGTAGCATTTATGTGTATGCTGATTCTGGACCAAAGGACTTTTAAAACATTCTCACATTTAAAACCAAGGTTTTAGACTTGTTGTTTCCCCCATTTAAAAATATAGCCACATACGAAATTTTTATTTAATTTAAAACATTATTCAGTTAAAATTTAATAATCAAAAAACTAAATTTAAAAAATACAAAAATTCTAAGATTTATTGAAATATGGTAACACGAACTGAACGATCTTTATTTCGTTTTTACCTCGATAAATAAAATGTAGTCAAAGAATTTTCTCTAATTCATCATTGACTTCTGAAAAGTTTTTGCTGTAACAATGTGGAAGAGTAATATAAAATTTTACATCTAAAAGTAATAAAACCTATTCACCATATTTAGTTGTCAAAATTTCAGTTTTGGAAATATTGTAATTTTATGTTTTTTCAGCTCTGATAATTTAGTGAATAATGCTGCACAGCCATTACTATAACGACTAAGTTGACTTACTAGATTTTAAATGCTACCATTCATGTTCATTTTGTTTGTTTTTATTTACATAGAAAAAAATTAGGTTTTCAAAAATTAAAATGTTTATCAAACATTTTAAATTTTTAAAATCAATATTTTTCAGATTTTTGTTCTCTATTTATTCAAAGTATTTCAACAGGTAATGTAAAAATGATGATAATACTTTTGAACTGTTTTGAAATTTTTAATTCATTTCTGAAATTAAAAATTTTCAGTTAAAATTCTATTTTATGATTCATAAGTTGAATGCTTTTCATCATAAATACATTTATGTGCAATTGTATATTTACCTTAAAAATGCACATACATTCATTGTTGTTCTGTCAGTAGTTAAAACATTTGTTCTTCTAGTCATATTTGTGACATAGATTGCATAATTCTGAATAAAACTGAATGGATTTACATTTACATCGTTATTTAATTTTGTTATTCTTTTAAAATGTCTAAAAGCATCCTAAACTTTTAGAAAGTTATTCTGAATGAAGAATCCATAATTCTTGACAAAAAACTTCATTTCTTCATTTTTAAATATATATTTTGTGTTTCAACATGATCGAATAAAGAAAAATCATTTAACTGATTATTTATTCGATTAATTTGCAAAACCACAAAAATTAACGAGGACAAATCAAATGTGGCAGAATTATGATAATTAGTAAGATTTAGTTCACAATTTCTTTTTCCACTTAATCCAACATACTCAGTTGATCATAGTCCAATGAAAGGAATTGGAATTTTTGAAATTTTCAGTCTTCCTTGTTCTGGTTCTAATAAATATTGTGGTTCAAATTTAACAGCAGGAATATGAATTTAAATACTTTTTACAATGAATTTCACTTTCTTTTGGAGTTGTACTATATCAGTATTAATAGTTCCTTGAGGAATAGAATCTTCTTGATCTTTTCTTGAACTTCAAGTGAAAATTACTGTTATGTCCCTAAAATCATTAAAAAACTACCAAATAATTCTAATGGATACAATACTTCATTTTGTTTGATTCTAATTTTATCATTGTTAAGAACATGTCCTTCCACTGTTAACTCATTTGAGAGAGATGAAGTTAATTGAATAAGAGTTTATGAGTATATAATGGGTATTATATTCTAGATAAAGTATTATTTCCTTTTCTAATTGTAATAACATTAACCAATTTTAAAACAATTATCAATTAGTTTAATATTCGATTTACCCTCATATGCTGAAAAATCCGTCGCATCTGTGTGAATAACATCTAATGCCGTTTAAAGTTGTGAACAATTATGATGAATACATCCATCATCAATATCAATATTAATCTCTGTTTCTTTGTTTGGAAGATTTAAGTTATTTTTTTGTCTTCTCATTAACAGGAAATGTGTAGAATTGATAACTCTCAATTTTTTTATGATTCATAAAGTGTACTTTCGTATTTAGCAGGGGATGATTGGCATTTTAATATCTGTGACGTGTAAAGTCACGTAGTCGTCTGTCATTTGTTTATTTCTTTGTAATAGTCTTTGTACGTTACTGACAGTACAGTTAGCCTTCTGCCACCAAGCAGTGTGGCAGCAGTGCGCAAGTAGCAGCATTACTGCATTTACTAGGCAGTCTTGTATTTTAATAACCATTTAAATTTTGTGTCGAATTGTTTGTGCTCTCTGTAGATTAGTTCAGGCGTTCTTTGCACAACAGTATTTAGCATGGATAGGGACTGCGACTGCTGTGTTTTGATGCAGGCTGAGTTGGCATCCCTTCACTCCCAGCTTCAGGCAGTGTTGGCTTCAAAATACAGCTTGAGGCTGTTGCCAATGGGCATCACTGTGGGGGTCCAGATGGGGGTTTGTCAGGGATGGCCAGCTCATCCAATGCATCCCCCAATCAGACTACGGCTGTGGCTGCCCGGGATACTGCCCGCATTGAGGCTGACCCCTCACCAGTGGTAGAGTGGGAGGTCATCTTGAGGTGTGGCAGGGAGCAAGAGACATTCCAGAGGGCTGAACAGAAGGCCTCTCCTGTTTGTCTGATGAACCGATTTCAGGCTCTATCTGTGGCTGATACTGATTTTCTGCTGCCCTGTTCCAGAGGTTACAACTCAGTCTGCAAGATCTGGGCTGTCGTAGAGGGTGGGCTTACTGGTGGTAGGGAGCTCCAACATCAGGCGCATAATGGGGCCCCTTAGGGTATGGCTGCAAGGGAGGGGAAGAAAACCAATATATACTCCATGTACATTCCGGGGGGAATCATTCCAAATGTGGAAAGGGTCCTTCCGGATGCCCTGTATTCAGGGTGCACCCATCTGCAGGTGGTCGCTCATGTCGGCACCCATTATGTGTGTCGCTACGGATCGGAGGAAATTCTCTATGGCTTCTGGCGACAATCAGATTTGGTGAAGACTGCCAGTCTTGCTAGCGGGATGAAAGCAGAGCTCACCATTTGCAGCATCGTCGACAGGACTGATTGCGGACCTTTGGTACAGAGCAGAGTGGAGGGTCTGAATCAGAGGCTGAGAAGGTTCTGCGACCGTGTGGGCTGCAGATTCCTCAACTTAAGCCATAGGGTGGTGGGGTTTCACGTTCCACTGGATAGGTCAGGAGTCCACTACACACAGCAGGCAGCTGCACGGGTAGCAGGGGTTGTGTGGTATGGACTGGGCGTTTGTTTTTAGGTTAGATGGCCTCGGGCAAGTAGAGAAAGGGCAACAGCCGCAAACGGTGCGGGGCAAAGTCAGGATATGTGGGGACGAAGCAGCAATCGGTATTGTAACTGTAAACTGTCGAAGCTGCGTTGGTAAAGTACCGGAACTTCAAGTACTGATAGAAAGCACTGAAGTTGAACTAGTTATAGGTACAGAAAGCTGGCTCAAGCCACAGATAAATTCTGCTGAAATTTTTACAAAAGCACAGATGGTGTTTAGAAAGGATAGACTGCATGCAACCGGTGGGGGCGTGTTTGTCGCTGTTAGTAGTAGTTTATCCTGTAGTGAAATAGGAGTGGATAGTTCCTGTGAATTATTATGGATGGAGTTTATACTCAACAACCGAGCTAGGTTAATAATTGGCTCCTTTTACCGACCTGCCGACTCAGCAGCATTAGTGACAGAACAACTGAGAGAAAATCTGGACACATTTATCATAAATTTCCTGAGCATGTTAGAGTCTTAGGTGGAGATTTCAGTTTACCAGATATAGACTGGGACACTCAGATGTTTAGGACGGGTTGTAGGGACAGAGCATTGAGTGACATTATACTGAGTGCACTATCCCAAAATTACCTCGAGCAATTAAACAGAGAACCGACTCGTCGAGATAACGTCTTGGACCTACTGATAATAAACAGACCCGAACTTCTCGACTCTGTAAGCGGAGTACAGGGAATCAGTGCTCATAAGGCCGTTGCAGCATCCCTGAATATGGAAGTAAATAGGAATATAAAAAAAGGGAGGAAGGTTTATCTGTTTAGCAAGAGTAATAGGAGGAACATTTCAGACTGTTTAACAGATCAAAACGAAACTTTCTGTTCTGAAACTGACAATGTTGAGTGTCTATGGAAAAAGTTCAAGGCAATCGTAAAATGCGTTTTAGACAGGTACGTGCCGAGTAAAACTGTGAGGGATGGGAAAAACCCACCGTGGTTCAACAACAAAGTTACGAAACTACTGCGAAAGCAAAGAGAGCTTCACTGCAAATTTAAACGCCATTGCCAAGTCATCTTTCGTAGTTTTGTGCTGCGGTAGCACAATATTCAACGTTTGTGTTGGCTCATCAGTGTTTTAGCAAATAAATGCTGTTTGTGTGTGCCACACAAAATTATATTTGACATAGCTCTGAGCACTTCACTGACAGACGGTATATTCAAGTCCAAATGTTTTTGTAGGTCCACAGTTTTGTTTAATGTATTTTGTCTACTTCCTTTTGATTGATTGAAGTGCTTTAAAATAAAGCCAAACGTGCCCAGTGTAAGTAAAACTTTTGTTACAGTCGCGAAAGGTGGAATATTTCTCAATATTACATACGACACTTATGTGGTACTTAAATGAAATATATAGGTATCTTGTCCACATTTCATTCTCAACATTGTGGCAACTAAAATCGACCATACGGAAAGTATACTCTATGGACTTTTACCTCTGCAAACTCTTCAAAATTTCATGCAAAGGTTTACTATATTTAATGCTGCATAATAACTGCGTTGAACATCGAAACAAAATTAAGTCATTTATGGGGGTAAGGTATCAGTCAAGAAGATAGGTAAAAATCTAATTTTTGAGCCAAATAGTTTTTGTGGAATCGAATGATAAAGAGTGTCAAAGCAGTCGGAACACAATGTGTTTGCACAGGCGAGCAGTGCAGTGACAAAATCGCCCACAGCGCGGAATGCAGGGAGCACGTCTTTGTAGCAGCGAAAGGGTTAATGCGGCCGTGGTGGCTTTACTTCATGAACTGCGCGCTCCCCCCTATACGTAAGCTTGCGAACTATGCTATACTATGGTGCTGCTTCTATTGGCGCGTGCGTCGTGTGCAACTGGCAACGCAGCAATCTCCAGCGTCTGGGCGGGCATGCGCGAGCCGCCAAGATAAAAGAATTGAACTATAACAGCCGTGTACCACAGTTCTCTGTAGGAATGGAGGATTCCAAATGATAGGAAAAGAGGAGAGGTAGTTCCAGTTTTCAAGAAGGGTCGTCGAGTAGATGTGTAAAACTATAGACTTGTACCTCTGACATCAATCTGTTGTAGAATATTAGAACATGTTTTTTGCTCACGTATCATGTCATTTCTGGAAACCCAAAATCTATTCTGTAGGAATCAACATGGATCCCAGAAACAGCGATAGTGTGAGACCCATCTCGCTTTGTTTGTTCATGAGACCTAGAAAATATTAGATACAGGCTCCCAGGTAGATGCCATTTTCCTTTACTTCCGGAAGGCATTCGATACAGTTCCACACTGTTGCCTGATAAACAAAGTAAGACCCTACAGAATATCAGACCAGCTGTGTGGCTGGATTGAAGAGTTCTTAGCAAACAGAACACAGTATGTTGTTCTCAATGAAGAGACGTCTACAGACGTTAAAGTAACCTCTGGCGTGCCACAGGGGAGTGTTATGGGACCATTGCTTTTCACAATACATATAAATGACGTAGTAGATAGTGTCGGAAGTTCCATGCGGCTTTTCGCGGATGATGCTGTAGTATACAGAGCAGTTGCAGCATTAGAAAATTGCAGCAAAATGCAGGAAGATCTGCAGCGGATGTGCACTTGGTGCAGGGAGTGGCAACTGACCCTTAACATAGACAAATGTAATTTATTGCGAATACATAGAAGAAAGGACTTTTTATTGTATGATTAGATGATAGCAGAACAAACACTGATAGCGCCGGCCGAAGTGGCCGTGCGGTTAAAGGCGCTGCAGTCTGGAACCGCAAGACCGCTACGGTCGCAGGTTCGAATCCTGCCTCGGGCATGGATGTTTGTGATGTCCTTAGGTTAGTTAGGTTTAACTAGTTCTAAGTTCTAGGGGACTAATGACCTCAGCAGTTGAGTCCCATAGTGCTCAGAGCCATTTGAACCATTTTGAACTGATAGCAGTTATTTTTGTAAAATATCTGGGAGTATGCATACGGAACGATTTGAAGTGAAATGATCATATAAAATTAATTGTTGGTAAGGTGGGTGCCAGGTTGAGATTCATTGGGAGAGTCCTTAGAAAATGTTGTCCATCAACAAAGGAGGTGGCTCGCAAAACACTCATTCGACTTATACTTGAGTATTGCTCATCAGTGTCGTATCCGCACCAGGTCGGGTTGACAGAGGAGGTAGAGAAGATTCAAAGAAGAGCGGCACATTTCGTCACAGGGTTATTTGGTAAGCGTGATAGCGTTACGGAGATGTTTAGCCAACTCAAGTGGCAGACTCTGCAAGGGAGGAGCTCTGCATCGCGGAGTAGCTTGCTGTCCAGGTTTCGAGAGGGTGTGTTTCTGGATGCGGTATCTAATATATTGATATATTGCTTCCCCCTACATACACCTCCCAAGGACATCACGAATGTAAAAGTAGAGAGATTCGAGGGCACATGGAGGCCTTCCGGCAGTCGTTCTTCCCGCAAACCATATGTGACTGGAACAGGAAAGGGAGGTAATGACAGTGGCACATAAAGTGCCCTCTGGCACACACCATTGGGTGGCTTGTGGAGGATAAATGTAGATGTAGATGCTAGATGAAGACGAAAAAATTATTCATTCATTTTTAAAATTACTGTTACACGAGTAGCATTGAAGTCTACCAAGTTATCATTTATTCAGAGAAAGTAATTACCAAACTTATGAAAACAGTACGAAAAATTAAAATTTTTATAGGATAATTTAGTTCACATATTATTGGTCCTCCAAATTTAGCATTAGGTTTAAATGAAGAAACACTATCACTTCCTCTTTGAATATGATCATTATCTTAACAAACATTTCATCTTATTGATTAAACTTTATATGCACTAATTCAAATGGAAGAATTTTAGCCACATTTTTAGCAACTGTTCTTTCATTAGTTTCATTGGTTTCATTATTAAAACCCAAAATTTGTCCAAAACGATCTTCTTTATTCATTAAAAATTTAATATTCATAACTACTCTACTTAAAATTCTATTTTCTTGAAAGTGTATATTAGGTTTATTCGAAAGAGTAAATTTTTAATATTTTTCAAACCAAATTGACCATGAGGTATGTCTATCATTTCGTTGTTAGTGTATAATTTATTATTTTTTGATGTAATATTAGGAGTGAAAGATGCTGAATGACATCAGCTAGTGAAACATATTTATAAGTACCTTTCATTGAAACAGGGATTTTTTTCAGAGAACATGAATTGTTCCTCAGTTCAAATAATCTACTAGTTTATATTAACAAAAGTTATTTAAAATTGATAAATGACAGATTGGGAACCAAAAATATGAATTCTCGAAAATAAATTAAAAATAATCATGGTCAACTTCTACCAAATTCTATTCGCTATTCAATAATAGGTCCAAGTGGTTGGGAGAAAACAACACTAATGATTAAAATTTATGGTCTAGACCAGGGTGGTAAAACTGAAAAAAATATCGTTTGTATATTAATTCAAAAGTTTAAGTGAGCCAAAATATCAATAATTTATAAAAAGCTGTGAAAAATTTGATGGTAAAGTTAATGAAAAACTTACTTCATTTATTGAAAATCATGACGAAATTATTCTGTTAGATGAATGTGAAAACAATTCAGTTGTTTTTGACGATTTCATTCCTGATAAACGAAATATGAATAGAGAATACTTTACTACAAATAGACATAAAGGAATAGATAGTTTCTACTTAGTTCAAACTTATTAAAAAATACAAAACAATTGGTTGGAGATAATCTAAATTGTTGAAATATATTCAGGCAAAGTGACACAAATTTAAAACGTATTTATCACAAATTTGTTGATAGCGATTTAATATGTGATGGTTTTAAAGAAATGTGAATTAAATGTTGGAATAAAGAAGAAAGTGGTTTTATAACAATAGATGTGACAAGATAAAATAAAAATACTAATTATGGAGAAAAGATTAAGAAGTTCTTATACATAAAAACGTTAAACATAAAAATGTTCAAGAGAAAATGTTTGTATAACGTTGAATGAAAATCTTAACCATAAATATTGAACAAAAGTGATGAAGATAAAAAGCAAATGATTATTGTTTTTTATCCCTAATAAATGTTCACTAAATATGACATGGAGTTTGTTTAAAAGCTAAACCAAATAGAAAAGAAAATCAACAATTAAGAGAAATGTTAAAAAAGCAGCCACAAACAGAATATGTGAAATTTTAAAAAAGATCAGCCAGTTATCAATACAATTGAAGAAATTCAACAAGGGATTGAATATTAGGTGGTAATATTTTGAAAGCTACTAAAGAAAATAGAACAGATGAAAAACAAATCGACATTATTTAGAAGAATTTAACAATATTCCAACAATTAAACCATACGATAGTGATAAAAGAGATTATACATTAAGTGACTCAGAAATATGTTATTTATTGAACAAATAAGAGTAGTTATAGATGGAAACAAATCAAATGACAAAGATGTTAAAAAAACAGTACAAGTGAAATAAAATTAAAATTTATCAATTATAGTGAACCTATTGTTTATGGATTAAGTTCTGTTGGTACTTTTAAATGTATTGGTAAATATCCTGTTGAATTCAGTGGCGATAGATTAAAAATCGGTTTAAAAGACTATAAAGGTAGTTTTGATTTAATGAATCATTTAACTAAAAAACAAATTACTTTGAATGATATTGTTAATGAATTTGATTCTCTTGATTTAGGAAATATATTCTGTTAATAATTCAAATACAATTAATACAAGTAAAGGAAACAAATATGATTATTGGATAAAAAGAATTGTAGATGATCTTTCCTAGTTTATCACAAAGAAATGTTAATGATTGTTTCAAAATATTGTTGAAGGTTTAGTAAAAAATATTCATAAAAACCGGTTGAATGATGTATGTCTGATTGTTTCAAAATATTGTTGAAGGTTTAGCACAAAAAATATTGAGAAAAACCAGTTGACTATATTATATGATGGTTGTCAATTAATTGGTAGATTAACAATAATACATCCAAAAGAAATAGCTGGAAATAAAAATTTTCACAATGAGAATGTTGGATAACAAAAACATTTTGTCATAAATTTAATACTTTTATAATTAACAATCCTAAAGCGATTCATTATTTTATTAGAATTTTTAATAATTTACCACACACATTTTTTGAAAGTGAATAGAGAAAATAAATAGTAAATTTGAATTTAAGTAATTTACTAGTACCTAAGGTGCATTTTGCTGGTTATAGTTATTGTGGAACTTTTTCTAAAGTGAATGAAAGATTAGCACATGAAGATAAAACAATAAGTCTGCTAGATCAAGCACATAAGAAACATGTTATAGAAATAATTAAGAAAAAATGTCATTAAGCTGATAAAAAAAACAGTTAGCTGCAAAAGAAATATGGTGAACTTCAGATGCTTCAGTTGGTGAAAAATTAGCTGCTACTGCATTCAGTAGAATAATGTATGGAAAACCAAAATTAGGAATGGGAAGATATGTTGTTGAAAATGAAGGGGGATTATAAAGGAGATGCTGTATTAATGTGTAATATATATAAATGAATAATTTTAATTTTAATTATACTACATTTCTAAATGGTGTAATAAAATGGAAATGAATGAAAGTTAAATGAAATAACGAGTATTAAACATTATTGAACCCTATGACTGATGCACAAAAAAGAAATACAGATGAAAAAACGAGTGGAAACCTGGTTAATACATTTGGTATTGCTGTTGCAAAAAAATTATTCAATATTTAATGATGAAAAAGTAATATAAAAATGAATTTCAATTCTTACCATTATTACTAGCAGCTTACCATATCAACAGCCTTTTGTTTCACTCACTGGTGGATCTGCAGCAAGTGCAAATGCAGTATAAACAAGAAGCAAAGCTGATAAAAAATACGAAGAACAACAACAACATAATTTATCAATGTAAAGGAAAGGAAGTAAGTGAATGAAAAATATTCACAGAAATAATAAAAAATTTATAATCCTTTATCTAATTTTTACATAGAATAGTTAGTTCAGCAATTAAAAATTAAATATTTTCGTGGCGTTTTTATGATGAATGATTTACCAGATAAAAATTTACACTGTGGGATAGAAAACGTAGATACATATGATCATGTTGGTAGTTACTGGATTTATTATAAGAAAAAATATATAAATTGTTTTTGATTCATTTGGGAGAAATATACCAAAATAACTGGTAAATAGTTTAGAAAAGAATGATTAACTCATTACATCGAAAGTATATAATATTTGAACAATTTTTTTAATTTTCGTTAGTGTTTATTTGTTTTGTAACAACTATGTATGAATTACAAGTTCAATTATATTTTACTTTTAATAATGGGATATATATGGAAATAAGTTACATGTTAAACTCAAATATGGTTTAGAAGGAATAAAAGATTTTCAGTCATGAGAACCAAAAACTGATAATGGATTAATTTCCAAAATTAGAACATTTTCAATCAAATATCATAGATTTTCATTCAAAAATTAAAAATTCATGCAGAAATAAATCCCAAAATTCAGGAAGAGTTAACAGCAGGACTTAAGAAAATAGACCATCGTTACAAATCGAATTTGAAGTGTGAGGTGGGTTATTAATTGTGATAGGGTTGCTCTCAAGGTAGAGCACTTGCCCACGAAAGGCAAAGGTCCTGAAATCAAGTCTCGGTCAGGGACACAGTTTTAATGAATCAGGAAGTTTCATATCAGTGCACACTCCACTCAAGAGTGAAAATTCCATAAGGGGCCATTACAGTTGTTAGAAACCAAATTTAAACGTATTCAGTCATCATTAGACTCAAAAATAGATAAAGCAATTAATTAATGCCACAGGGAATTAATTCCCACTTTTAAAGGAACTAGAGGTTATATTAATTTTAAAGTTAGATGAATTGTGAATGTCAGTGATTCAACTGTTGTACAAGATGTAGCAAATAAACAGTATTTAGCTAATAAATTAAATAATGTTGTTACTAAACCTTAATATACATGTATTTTGACATGGTTGAATATTTATATCAGTAAAACGTACTGTAATCAGCTTGATAAAAATAATCTAATAAATTACTATCGAAAAATGGATAATTGTAAAATGCTTTTTCAGATTATGTCTCAGAAACAGACTTAACTTCATACTTAACGATTTAAATAATCTCAAAGATAAAGAATATGATAAACAAATAATTAAATTTACTTTTATGACTGGAGGCGAACAGAAAATGCCCAATTACAATACACATGATTTGATTTTTAAAAAAATGCTTGGGTTGTTGTTAGAAAAAAGAACATAGACTTAACTATTAATGATTTTGATCCTGCAATAAGTGTTTCCAACAAACTTTACAAAATATCTAATTTTGTACTATCAATAAAAATGGTTCACAATTAAAATTTTCTAACTGTAAGGTCAAAAAATTCTGTTAAAATTGTTTCAGTTGATGTAGAGCAAATTATATTTGGTGAAATAATTTAATTACCTGTTATTCTCTATAAATGGAGAACCTTGTCACACCTACTGTTTGAAGTGTAAAAAGTTACTGAAACACAACACATAGGCTAGGAACCAGAAATGGAAAACAGAGGATTGAAGGTATTTGTGCAACTTAAAAAGCTGAGAAAGCATGATTTTGAAAGAAATAATATAATTTCCTTTGGAATAGATGATTCAGACAAAAGAATCTGGAAAATTTAAGCGAAGTTCAAAAGTATATAGTGAGCCTAAAAATTTCTAACTGTTATTGACTGTGTTTCAAAATTTGCTTTTCTTTAAGAGTTAATAAAATTTTTATATGTAAGTGGAGTTAGTTATTGAAAATATAAATATATTTGGTATTGAATACAATAACCATTATAGCCATTCTTTTATTAAAGAACAGAGTTTATTTTTATATTTCGATAAAGGTTAACAAAAATGATTTAATGCCTAATTATTTGGAAATTTTTAATTTGAATTTTTGGAATTTGATAGTTTTAAAGAATTATGTGTATTATATATATACATATAAACTTTATAAACGTCATTTAAATTTAGTCATGATAAAGTAATTGGAAATTTAGTTTTATTGTTTAGGAAAAATTAGAAAGCTTTATTACATTGTCATACAATTTTTGTTGGGTCTGATGTTCAAAAATGTTGATATAATTGTGATGACAAACAGTTTTCATACTTTCTTTAATTATTTGGATCAAATTTAATGAATTTAAAACTAATTCTTAAAAATTCTTCACATTTTGGATGTCTATTCCTAATTTTATTTGCTTGTCAACATTTTGTATTGTGTATGAATAAGATGATAATCATATTTAAAATTATCATCATGTACTCTTGAAGTAACAATACTAGGTTTTACATTTTCATCAATTATTAAAGGAGCAACATGTGCCAGTAAACAATATATGTTTTCATTTCCTTCAAGTAATATTACTGTGGTTCTGTCCTATATTTCATCCTATTTTTATATAATTATCCTTAATTTCATTTAGATCGTTCAAATGATTTATCTGTCCTTCACATAACTGTTTTACATTATTCTTTCTTTTATAAGCAAAATGTTTGTGAATTGATGGTACAACTTTTTGATAAACCCAATCTTGATAATTTTCTGCCAATGTAATTAGTAAATTCGTAATTAAAGAATATAAAACAGGTTGATTAATAAGTTCCAAATGATGATGAAAAATTTTACATCATTCCATAACTATCATTATCATTTGTTTTCAATATTTTTCTTTAACGTGTTATTTCACAGTTACTCAGGAATGTTATACCCTATGATATCACCAACCTGATTAGCATAAATCTAAGTATTATTTTTACATTTAAACTTATTAGTACGTTTTGTTGTTATATATAAGTCTGGTATCTTTTAGACACAAAAGAATACTCTTACATATAATAATATTTACTAAATTTTACCATTTAAACCTAATAATTTTTTTCCTTTACAAATAGAAACTGAAAATAAAATTTCTCCATTGTGCAAACAAGAAAATAATGTTCACAAAGGAATAAAAATTGCAAACAAGAATACATCTTCAAAAATTGGTTTTATTGATTGTATATAAAAGAAACAAAAGTAATATAGAGAAAATGAATATGAACATATAAGAATTTTTTAATAACTGGGATAAACAACATCTACTTGTGAAAATTGTAAGAAAGAAATTAACATTCTTCTAAATGTATTTATAGCTGTAACTATAATCAAAAATGGAGGAATAGTTCCATCAAAAAGTTGAATGAATTTGTGTGAAAATTTGTGAAGTATATCTGAAAACTCATCAAAAATGACCATATCATGAAAACATATTAAAAACTAATCAAATATTTGAGTTTTAAATCCTCTGTTCATACACAAAATTGTCATTATCATCTATTACATTTTTTTTTAAATTTTAATTTATTGTGTCGATATGGTAAAGTAATAATTCCATCTTGTAATACAATACGTTCATCCTCTATAAACCTTAGAACAATTTTTTACATTCAAATGCAATTATGTTTAAATGACATAATTAAATTTGTTTTTATATTGTTTTATTTCGTCATCTAAAGAATTTTTAATTATCAACAGACATTTCATTTACTTTTGATATATAATTCGCATATCATTCTTCATATATTACTGTTTCAATATTTTGTTGTTTCTCGCATTTCCCACCACTTTTCCAAACATTGAATTGTTCATTAACTTATAGAACATTTTTGGATTTAGTTCTCATTTATGTGTAAAAATCAAAGTGTCTTTTCAGCCAATCTGAATGTTAATATGATGATAGTCTATTAATTTTTGTTAATTTGAAACCAATATTTAAATTTTGGTATATTATTAAACTTGTTTTTCTTTATTATTAGGCATTGTTAATAATTGATTTCCTCCTTCTGGTGCTAATGGTAAATCCTTTTGCAAATCGTGTAATTTTTTTGGATATTCAAAATTGACTTCTAACTTAAACAGCCATTTTTATTATTATCTGGTTTTTTCAAGAATTTCTTAGAAGCAAGACATTTTGGAATTAAACAAATGAATTGTAGAATGCTAAAAATTGACACAAAGTCGAATCATATAAATAATTTACATCTAATTATGCAAAAAATTTTGATTATTGTCATGGTTCATACTTTTCATATGTTTATTATTTCATTTATGAAATCTTATTACAGTTTGTAAAATTCAACCTCCACTTTCTTTTTCAAAAAATAAAATGAGTCATATTTGTTTAATAAATCTATGCCATCTTGTGTCATTTTTAACATAGAATGCCAAGGTTAACCAGGTGCTATTAAACACAAATATAGATCGAAGTGATAAGATTTTATGCAAGTACCTATAAAATTTTCCGAAATATCTGCTGGTTTTCAAAGATCAGATTAATTATATTATATTGAATATGGATCTAAATTTATAAAACTGAATTTGAACCACAATAGTTTTACAAGTTTATAATCATCATCAGAAACGTTTTTTTAACCAAGCATATAATAAAAATATTCCTTATTAGGTTATTTTGTTTCATTTAATGTTTCACAACTCATTATTCATAAGGGTTAAGTCCTTGTTTAATTTTTAAATCTAACTGTATGACTTAAAAATATTTTGCTGTTTCACTAAATTGTTCTTTTCTAAGATTAGAAGATAATTTATCAATATATAAACATAACTACAAATCTTAATGTTAATCGATCTTCACCCTCTTTACTAAAATAAATATTTTTCTGTTCATTACTTGGAATAACTTCAATATTTTGAATATCTGTTGTTGAGTCTTTGATAAACAAATGAACATTTAGTTTGCTAAATTACAAATATAAACTGGAATAAAATTAGGATTTTGGAAATTAAGATTACAATCACCACGAGCTGATCCTCAATATTTTCCTCTCATATTACAATTATCTCTCTTTTAGTAGATTCTTTTTGAGTTATAATTTTTTGAAATAATAAAAAAAATTTGAATTTACAAAATTTATTTGGTCATCAAATGTCATTGTCACTGGAAAAATTTTATCACTTATTTCAGAAAGTTGTTTAGATTCTTGATTTAACATTTCAGCGATTTTTGTTTATCTTTATCAGTATATGCTACAGGTTTTTTATAATCATTGGTAGCATATTTTAAAATAAAAGCTAAATGAAAGTTGAATTAGTTTTTAATAATTATTAATATGAGCTTTTTCAACATCTGTTTGACAGGTGTTAACTTTTTTAAACGCATTTGAAACAAATCAAAAGGTACTTATAAAGAATAATTGTAATTATAAAATTCAATTTTTTCACTTTCTTTTGTCATATATTTTGCTTCTTTGTGTTCTTTACATTCATTTTTGTGATTGACCAATTTTTCTTGAGAGTAAAAATTTTTTAATCATCTATCACAAGGATAAATTTGCTTCTCATTTTTAGTTGATTTCTAACTGACTACTCTAGACAGATTTCTTATTCAACATCAATGAAACTTATTTTCTTCTCAATAATAGAAGATTAACATTTTCTTCCTTCCTTTTTGTATGGTAAAGAAGTTATAAGACAATTTTTCATCAGAAGCGAAATCTTTGATTGAAATATACAACTTCTTTTCATATTTTGGAATATCTGTTAATTGAACAGGAAAATTAATTTTCTCTTTTTCAAAATTTTATCTAATGTTAACGTAATATTTTTATAAATATTAACTCTTTCTACATTATCATTTGTTAGATATAAAACTGATTCTATTGAATAAGGAAAATATTTTTGATCTGCATTTGTACAGTAATTACAGATTTTTGTCTCTGAATTGTTAATTTGATACAAGAAAATATAGAAATTAGTGTGTTAACACTAAATCCTAAATTTATTTATATAAAATAAAGATCAACCAAATTTTTTCTTTTCCATTTGTTCCATATCAGTTAATTGTTTATTCATTGATTTCGATAATAATGTTCTAAATTAATTGTTCTTAATAAGACTTTACTACTTCTTTTAAAATTATTTTCTTGTATTTCATCTTGTCTTTTAAAATTACAATAGATTTTCATATCTGCTTTAATCACTCTTGTTCGTATTAAAATATTCTCAAATTTAGCAATTACTTATTTTTTAATTTGATCAATATTTTTTGTTGGTCAACAATATTTTCAACATTATTAATTTGATAAGTTATTATTCTCGATTTAAAAGCATAAGAGCTATTGATAAGATCGATTAACTTTTGTTTATTAATTTTAGAAGAATTTTTAATTTTTTTTGTTTTACTGACTTTTAAGACATAATTTAAAGATTTTTATTTAATTTGTTGTCAATATTTTTAATATAGTCCTCAGATGTTTTGATAAAATCGATTAATTGGAATAATTCTTTAAATTTTTTGTTTTATAGATTTCGGGAAGATCTTTTAAGGAAATTTTATTCATTTTGTTATTTTTATTATTAATACTTTCAGCTGAATCTAGAATAAGTGTGATTAATTTTTCTTTATTAAGCTTAGTATTTTTTTATTTTCCTAATTTTACAAATTTTTCGAAGTATATTTTTATATCTTAGTTCTCTGTACTTAATTGCATTCATATTAAAGTAATCAATAAATTCTCCAAGATGTTCTTGAGTTACATTTGAATAACCTTTTTCTTTATAATAATGCTCTAAATCAGTATTACTAAATCCACATAATTTTCTAAGTTTTTAAATAGATCATTTTTCTAGTAGATTTTTTCCTTTTATTTGGATAGAAAGATTTACCTTTTTTAAAAAATTTGAATGCTTACAATTGAAATGTACTTTTGTGTGTCATCGATGTAATCTGTTAGGCCAAAACATTTTTCCTGCACAATGTTGAAAGAATTGAGGGTGTTCATGTCCATTGGGGAGTCTGTGGTCAGCAGGAGCCCAAGTTGTTGTCTCCAGACTACTGTACCTCACCACACCATTGTTGGGGTACGAGTTTGGGAAGCATCATGCAATAAAAGTGCAATGTATGACAATGTCTTGCGGCGATGTCCTTTCCATATTGCATTTGCACCCAGCCAAACGCTGGTTTTGCACATTCTATCCACCATCCCAATGTCAAAGGGTATCTTGGCAGATGTGTTTTGCAGTCTGCCAAAGCTGACGGCGTGCTGGGTTCTGGAGGTGTGCCACATTCATCTTACACATACCACGGCTGTGTCATACACGTTGTTGCTGGAGGGTGACCATGCACATACAGGCACTATGGTCTGAGAAGCAAGTGGTCTCTGTTCAGTGATCATGTGACACATAGATGCAATCGGGACGATGGGCCGGGTGACTGATAAGATATGTGTGTCTGGAGCAGTCATCTTGCACCTTCCTCAAACTATCGATGAGATGTAGGTATCGCACCTGTATTGAAGCTCTTGACAAGTCGAAAAGTGTGGGACCTGACACACAGTTAAAATCGCCGCCGAAGATATATTGATCGTAGCCACCAAAGAAGAGTGGGGTGGTTTCTTCTAATTGTGACCCCCCTCAGCATTAGGCGGTTCGCAATGGAGTACACACGCTAATAGTACATGATCCCAGTCCCCTGCCTGGCGGAGAGGAGAGGAGGGGGGGGGGGTAGGTAAGTCACATCTTCGTTGGCAATACCATCATGTACTATTATCATCGTACCACTGCCAGTCTAATCACCTGGTTTCACATACGTCACTTAACCACAGAAGTCATGAAGGGACGCAAAATGCAGTAAGAACTATTTTTTTTCAGTGTAATTCGTTTTCACATTAACACATTAGAATACCTATGAAATTTCACTGCCGTGCGAAAATTACAGCTGATAATGGACATATGTGAGTTAGTTGCACTTCAGTTATAACCACCCAATATTCTGAGTCAAAATATCGATGTGCAGAAACATCCAGCTACGAATGCATCAACGGAACTCAGCAGAGTGAAGTGTAATCACTCCGCTATCGAAAAGGAATGTTGGCAGTTATATGTGGGATTGCAAAGTGTTGCTGTTATTTATATGATCGAAAGTTCAAAGTTCTAATAGACCTTTCATCATTAAAATAGCTGTTTTGAATGAAAGACCATTCAGATAAGTTAAGGAGATGACCATTGATACTGAGTGTGTTTCATTATGAGATGATCCATGAACTAGGTAGGAAACACACAAAAACACACAAACGCAGATACATTGAGTAGGATGGTTACAATATTGATTGTGCTGGGCAACAGTGTAACGGAGTGTCAGAGAGCACAAATGGTGTACAAAGACTGTCAGTGATTCAGGTCATTTTCACAGTTCGTGATGCATGAGGGCTTACTTTACAGTATGACAAAATGCAGATCACACGTAATGTTTTCCGCAGTGCTCAAGGACGTAGCAACAAACGAATGATCATGAGTTGTCAGGTTACTGTAAATGACAAACGATGGACAGAAGAGTAGCAGAATTGGTCTGATGGAGAAAAGGAAAGCGTGATGTCGAACAGTATGTAATGGGCTGTGTACCTTCTGCACAAAGAGCTGAAGTTAGTCACCAAAAAGCTAATTTTGCAAAAGCTACCTGAGCATTGTCAACCCTATCAGATGATTGGAAACTTTGTCTTAGAACCATTTAATAGGACACCCACTGGAAATAAACATGTGCATACAATTATAGACATACAGATACACTGATCAGCCACAACATTATGAACACCGACCTACTACCTATATAAACCTGTCCAGATGATAGCAGTATCTCCTGGTGAGGAATGACTGCTAGTGAGATACTCGTACACTCATGGTGCTGTTAGTGTCAGTGAGTGTGCTGTCCGTGTGTGAAATGGGAAGGCACATGATTTATGTGAGTTTGAAGACAAATTGTGAGAACCCGAAGCCTGGCACGAGCATTTCGAACGTTCGAGGAGTGCTGTGGTGGGGGTGATGATCACAAAATAGCGCTGCGACTGTTCGTCGAGTGGAATCTGAAAGTATGCGTCCCGCAATTCAATCGTGGACAAGAATTTTCCCGAACCAAGCTTATCAAAAATGTCTTCAATACGCGGTAAGGGAAACTTAGCTACCACTGTCTGGGGATTTACGGTAGACTTAAAGTCAGCACAAATACGGAGACGACCTTTTGGTTTTTTCACATACACTGTAGGTGAAACCCATGGCGAAGCAGAAACAGGTTCAATGACACCACTGTCTTGCAAATGCTGAAGTTCAGCAGCTACGGTGTCGCGCAGTGCGTGCGGTACCGAGGGTGTGAGCTGAAAAATGGCATGACATTGTCTTTAACCACAAAATGCGCTGCAAAGTCTGTGGCGCAAGCAAGGCCAACAGAAAAGAGTTCAGCAAAATCATCCCATAGGGCGGCAACACTGTCTGCATGGTCACTAGCGTTGATGCAAAGTACATTGTCCTGAATTGCGAGGCCAAAAAGTTCAAATGCGTCCATGCCAAAAATGTTCGTAGCATCACTAGAGCGGAGCACATGGAAAGACGCTGTACGTGTCATTGCACCATACGTGGCTTGCAAACTACACACGCCGAGCACTGAGATTTCCTGTCCAGTAAAAGCAGTAAGAGTGGAATGCGAACGACGAAGCGGGGGCGAACCAAGCAAGTCATACGTTGATTTGCTCAGTAAAGAAACTGACGCACCAGTGTCTAGCTGCATGCGAACAGAACGTCCACAAATGTGCCAGGTCACAAAAGTTTCCTCGCATCGCGATGAATGCGAGAGGAAGTGTCTGGCAAAACTTGATTTACACGATGAGCTATAGAAGCGCGTGAAACAGAAGACTTTGAATAAATGACATTAACGACCATAGGCTGATGTGAATAATGATTACGGCGGTTTCCGTTGCGGTGACGCCCACGCGAGTCACGCGAATGGCATACAAAAAAAAATGGTTCAAATGGCTCTAAGCACTATGGGACTTAACATCTGAGGTCATCAGTCCCCTAGACTTAGAACTACTTAAACCTAACTAACCTAAGGACACCACACACATCCATGCCCGAGGCAGGATTCGAACCTGCGACCGCAGCAACCGAGTGGTTCCGGACTGAAGCGCCTAGAACCGCTCGGCCGCCAAAGCTGGGGAATGGGGGACAAGTTATGAATTAGGGGTTCTCTTGCTGCACACAGCTTCTTTTTACAAAAATAACACTGTGTTTGACGGGATGGGCAATTGTCCCGTGGGTGGTCACGAAAGCAGTTCAGACATGGTTTCAGTTCCTTAGTGGGTACTAGGCTTGAAACTTGTTTACTTGCGCGCGAGTGGTGCGGCGTGGCATACCGTGCTTGGGCCGGGCGGGAGGGCACGTGTTGTGCTGCGTTAACAGTACACACATCTGGGGTCATGTCGAACGCAGAAGTAGCCATGTCTAATGTATCTTGTCTGTCTAATAAGTCCACTACTTCCTGCAAAGACGAGTTTTTAAATTTGGGGATTTGATTGCGGATGCGGTGATCCACCACATACTGCGGAATAGCGTCTCTAATCATTATATCCGCATATGAGCGTCCACAGGAGCAATTTAAGTCACAATCAGTAGTTAGTCCCTGAAGGTCCGCTAACCAAGATTTGTTGGACTGAGTAGGGCCACGCCGGAGGCGAAAGAATTTGTAGCGTGCAGCTACCACATTTACGCTGTCACGGAAGTGGGAGCTCAAAGAATCAATCACTTCGTCGTAAGTTTTAGTTTCCGGGTGGGTGCTGGGAATCAACTTGATGAGCACACGGTATAGCGCAACAACAGCATTGGCAATGAAAAAGGCAAGCCGCTCTGTACCTGGTATGTTGTATGCTGCGAAGTGTGCTTCGAGCTGAGCAATGTATTCTGGCCAGCGTTCAACGTCAGGATTGAAGGCACGAAACGGCGGCGCTGGAGGCGTCGTCTGCGTCGGTACCGGCCGTGGCGTCGGAGGCGCCAAAGTAGCGGCAGTTTGTAGTGTGACCAGTCCATTTATGACAGGAAGCAGCTGCGTCATTTGCTGAGCCTGAAAACTTACAAGACTGGACAGCGAAGCCTGTTCCTGTGGCGAAGCCATGGATTACACAAATGAAAGTCTTATAGCGAAAGGTGGGAGCACACAGATACAGTCACACTGGGCAAGGACGAAAAGAAAGCAGTACTGAGCAAGAAAGACTCGTCGCCAGGTTTTGTATCCCGCCTAGAAGGTGGCGAGTGGGTCTGCTCCTGAAAACTGAAGGGTAGGCCGAATGTAGGAAGTTAGGGGGAGCAGATGAGGTAGAACACTTAGTACTGCAATTAATAGTGGTTTTACTATAACACCACACAATAACTTGAATACGTCAATTGTACTTAACTTTGGCTGAGATGAGAACGTAGGTGCGAAGCTGTATGTCAAGTTACAAAGCCAAAATCTGTAGTGGCTCGCCCACTATGAAATAGAAACAATGTTGCTTGGTCGTTTACTCGGAATCAAATGGGTAGAATCCGGTGCGGCGCTCGTAGAGCTGCACAGCGCCGGCTAGAGGACGCTGTCGTCGGTGTCGGTGTCGTAGTGCCAACCTAAGAACTTGCACCTACGCCGTGGCATCGTAACTATCGATACCAGAATACCTTTGTCATAATGCTGATAGGAGGGCGCCGCTCCCTCGCCTTCCAGTGGAACAAGTCCTTGACGCCTGTATTGCATTATGGAGATAAGCTGGCGGAGGATCCATTATTTTCTGGGTAACTTTCACGTGGGCATCCATTAATCCAGTAGAGCTCGTGCAAGGAACCAAGACGGCCAAGGAGTAATGCACGCTGGTTGCAGGCCACTTACACCCCTTCAGGATCATCAAGTTTCCCGACGGCAGTGACATTTATCAGCAAGTTAATGCGCCATGTCACAATGACAGGAGTGTGATGGAGTGGGTCGAGAAACACAGTGGTGAATTCGAATTGATGTGCTGCCCCCCAGCACGCCAGATCTGAATATGATCGAAAACATTTGGGATGTTATTGATCGTTGCGTCAGAGCTCATCGCCTTCCCCCCGGAATTTATGGAAATGAGGTAACTTTCGTGTTGAGATGTGGTGCCAACTCCCTCCAGCGACCTACCAAGGCATCACTGCTTCCATGCCATGACGCGTTGATACTGTTGTCCATGCCAAAGTTGGACATACTGGCTATTACATGGGTGGTCATAATGTTTTGACTGATCAGTATATTTTGTTAAGATGTGGTGCGGAAAAGAAGTTGCGTTTATTTCAGATTGATTTTATCGTGTATAATTATTATGATCCCTTGTGTCCTTCCATTTCGCCGGCCGGTGTGACCGAGCGGTTCTACGTTCTTCAGTCTGGAACCGCGCGACCGCTACGGTCGCAGGTTCGAATCCTGCCTCGGGCACGGATGTGTGTGATGTCCTTAGGCTAGTTAGGTTTAAGTAGTTCTACGTTCTAGGGGACTGATGACCTCAGCTGTTAAGTCCCATAGTGCTCAGAGCCATTTGAACTATTTTTGTTGTAGCTAGTTTGTAGCATTAAGGGCAGGGCCCACCGAACATCTAGAGATTTTAACGACCTAACGTGCTAGCTGGACAGATTTTGATACGATATCCCCCAGGAAGGTAACCAACAACTCTATCAATCAATGACAAGCCGAATAACTGCTTGTCTAAGGGCCAGAGGCGCACCAACACGTTATTGACTACCTCAATTTATGAAGCTCTTTCACTTGAATAAATCATCCAGTTTTTCTGAAATCGTAAACATCTGTATGAATTTACATGTACATCACATCTACCGATTTCCGTTCCGTTTGGGTAGTTCCTTCAAGGTGCGCCGTTGTCTTCTTTTTCTTAGTGTCTTCTGTTTTGCAGGCATTTGACGTTTTGTGAATGATATTATAACTACGATTTTAGTTCCTCCAACCCAACAAAGAATGAAAGTAGTGATGGGGGACAAGCAGAGGAGGAGTATTAAAAAGCAGCAAACTGTGACCGGAATCTGAGGAAAATCGAATCAATTTGACGGGAGGAGTCAGGAGTGCAGTAGGGGTAAAACTGAGCAGTCAGAACATTATGATCACAGATATACTATCGAAATAAACCAGTACAAGTGGTAGTGCATTACCTGCCGAAGACTGACTGCCAGTCGGACACACGTGTGGTGCACGTAGTATCAGTGAGCGTACTGTCCATGTGTAGAATGGGTAAAGCGTGTGATATCCATGAGATTGACCGATGGCAGATTGTGATGGGCCAGAGGCTCGGAACGAGCGTTTCGGAAACTGTACAACCTGGCAGGTGTTCGGTTAGTGCTGGTGTGAATGTCTTCAACATGTGGCAACACGAAGGTGAAATTACGTCCAGACGTCATGGGGTGGGGTGGCTACCCCTCATTACAGATGTTGGACGTCGTAGCCAGAGCAGACTGGTATAACAGAACAGGTGGCGAACTGTGGTGGAACTAACATCGGACTTTAGTGCTGGGCAGAGTATAAGTGTGTATGCACACAGAGTACAGCTTGTATCCGTAAGTTACTGACAGGCCCGTTCCATCTACAAGCTAATGACCAAACCGAATGAGTTCATAAGACCATCTCTACAATGTTCAGTTATTATGTTAACAGCGACCATACCGTCATATACGTATCTACAACAATTGGTTTGTGCATATAACTCTATGGTACATGTTCGTACAGGTCTCTCACCTTTTGAGATGGTGTACAGTAGGAAAATATTGTCCCCTTTTGATGTCATAATTCCTAAATTAGAACCTAATTTCGAATCAGTCAAAGAATTGACAAAATAATGTGGAACGTATGGCAGAAAGTAAACTGTGCCAATGTTAAAGATTTGAAAGGACAGTAACAGTCCGTGAAATGAGTGAGAATATTTGCCACAATATTGAGTGTGTCAGTGGGTGTTAATATCCCTTGACTACTTCTTGACTGAGTTATCAGGGTCCTTATCAAGTCAAGGAGATGACATCCCGAGTGAATGTTAAAATACAATTTCCTTTCAAAACAGTCATTCCGTGTAGGTAGGGCTAAGTCTGTTAAAGGATGCTGGATGGATTGCCACAAGTACCGACAACGGGGTGAGGGCACATGAAATCGACCAGTAAAATCAAAGAGTGGAGTGTATATCAGGGGATAAACGTGATGCCCATAATGTAGCGTTGAGGTCATGCGATAAGTAGTAAAATTTGTGTTTAGTTATGATATTCCTAAGAGATGTTTAATGCGTGATTCATTCGTTTCTATTATTCTTCGAATGCATTGTGAATTTATATTTGTTAACGTAGACTGTCGGCTTGTATACTGGTTACATGTTATTTCTTTGTTGTTTTGTTTACGCTTTTGGGAAGGAGGGAGGCAATGGTGAAATATTGTTTTCTCAGCTAGCGGAGAAAGAATTTCCTACGATATTGCAACACGTGATTGAGGTGTCAGAGAAGAACTTAGGAATGTTGTACCACACAACAACTGTTGAAATGAATGCGGAAAAAGCAAAATTGATGTACGTGTTGTTCCTACTACCAGATGTAGGGATGAGTGGTATTGGTGTTCTATGGTTCACCCTTATTCAGTAAGATATGGAACAGTGGGTAAACGGGAACAAGTGAAGATGAGAGAGGTATTAATAATATCTGGGACTACAAGAGTGTCAGAAGGAAAACATAACCATCTGTCCAGACAGCGAAGTGTAGACTTATGCAGAGACAAGTGAAGTGCAGCTATTCCTAGGGCAAGCAGAGGCAACAAAATGCCAGAAAAAATATTGGCATCAGAATTTCATCTACTCAGTTTCTGCACGAGAGGCCGTGAACATGAATTGCTATGAAAATGGGAAACATCAGGACATAGTAAAGTTCAATTTACGTATTAGTGGTATTTTGGTGAAAGAAACAGCTTGTGAGATAGCCAGGACGAATTTATGCCTCTTAGCTACACTCACAGGTACGACTGTACTCTAACTAACAAACTCTGCGTTGCATTAGTAAGAGAAACTGTTGGAGGTACTGCCAACGCAAAATTTAACTTACGTTAACAGCGCCATGGAACCTGAGCTCATACACTCTTTAACTATACTAGCAGCATCTTAGCAAGCCAAAATTTCCATGGGTCAAACTTTTCAATACATTCAGTAATGTCATGAGAATCAACACCAAAAATGAGGAAATCAGAAGCGTTACGACCATCAGGTTTGTCGTGGTACTAATAGCTATTTGCACACTTTGCTTTAGTCCCAGGCGTAGGTGTATCCAGTCCCCAAACCTATCGGCCCATCAGGTGCCTATCGAGTGCTTAAATAATATAACCTGAGAAACGTAGTCTAAGAAAAACTGTAGATTTCTTATAGCTTGTAAACAAGCTAACAGGAATAATACAGCATAATGTAGAAAAGGGTACAGTAAACCAAAACTTAAGAGTAATGGTAAAGAATCAGGAAACAAAGCGAAAATCCATGTCAGTCAGCTCCCATGAAAAGAAAAGGAAAAGTTACTGCAGTGGCCATAGTGTGCAATTATACACGTATATCTATGAAGCTATTGCAGAGGATAATCAGATGTAAAATTTGAGACGAATTCTTTGGTAGGAGGGGATGTTAAGTCCCAGAATAATTTTGTTGCAAATGCTTAAAATATTTTTAAAATGCTGCTCGACGAGCTCAATGACAAGGAGGTTAGTTTTGGGGGCTGATTCACTACTCATAATGTCAACAAGATGTACCGCCGATGCAGCGGAAGGCCGGGCACAGAAATGTTCAAATGTGTGTGAAATCTTATGGGACATAACTGCTGGGCTAATCCCGCGCGGCTGGAAGGCCGGGCACCAGGCGGGCATTGCCACACAACCTCTGAGTGAGGTAAGCAGAAGCACTAACGTCGCAGTGCTCATTAAGTGGCTAATATAAAGTAACACTCCATAACTTCAGCACCGGAATGCCACATCAATATTCAAACAATGCAGAAAGACCCAGGTTGATCAACCCAGAGTAATTATCGAAATACCACAGTGAGGAAAGGAGCACTGACGAAACCAGTAAACCTCCAATAGACAATATTTTTATTCATTCTTCATTACTAGATGGGTATTCTGTCAGTAAAAGCGTGAATGGCCTTTCAGACCATGATGAACAAACTTTAACACTAAAAGGCTTTTGTACTCAAACCAATGTCATATTTAATTAGAAATTATATATGAAAGTTAATCCAACAGCAATAGAGAGTTTTTAAAACTTGTCAAGGAACAAGAGTGGCATGATGTTTATAGTGCCGATAACATAGATGACAAATACAATGCTTTCCTTAACACATTTCTCATGCTCTTTGAGAGTTGCTTTCCATTAGAACATTCTAAACGGGGTACTAGCAGTAATGGGCAGCCCGGGTGGCTGACTAGTGGGGTAAGGATATCATGTAGAACAAAGCGGGAATTATATCAAAACGTTAGAAGTAGTCACAATCAAGCTACTGTAGCCCATTACAAACAGTATTGTAAGGTGCTTAAAAATCTTATTAGGAAGGCAAAGAGTATGTGGTATGCAAATGGAATAGCTAATTCACAGAATAAAATTAAAACCATATGGTCAGTTATGAAGGAAGTGTCTGGTCAGCAGCACAAGATCGATGATTTAAAGTCAGTTCGCAGTCAAAATATTTCTGTTACTGATAAATCAGATATATGTACAGTATTTAACAATATTTTCTGAACATTGCTGGTGAATTAAATAAAAATCTAGTTTCTACAGGAAATCATACAACTTTCTTGGCAAATGCCTTTCCGAGATTGCTGTCTGAAATACTCCTCTGTGATACAGACAAGAGGGAGATTGAGTCAATAATTAAATCACTGAAGACTAAGGACTCTCATGGTTATGATGGAGTGTCTAGCAGAATATTAAAGTACTGTGCTGCACATGTTAGCCCTGTATTTAGCCATATTTGTAATTTTTCTTTTATGAATGATCAGTTTCCTGAGCGATTAAAGTACTCAGTAGTAAAGCTGCTTTATAAAAAGGGATAAAGGGATAATGTAGATAATTTTAGACCTATTTCTATGCCATCAGTGTTTGCAAAAGTTATTGAAAAGGCTGCGTATGTAAGGATAATTGATCATTTTAAATCATACGATTTGCTGTCAAATATACAGTTCGGCTTTAGAAGTCGTTTAACAACTGAAAATGCTATATTCTTTTTTCTCTGTGAGGTACTGGATGGACTAAACAAAAAGTTTCAAACGCTTGGCGTTTTTTTTATTTAACTAAGGCATTCGATTGTGTTGATCACAAAATATTGCTCCAGAAGTTGGACCATTATGGAATACGGGGAGTTGCTCACAATTGGTTCAACTCTTACTTTAGCAATAGGCAGCAAAAAGTCATTATTCACAATGTTGATAGCGGCTGTGATGAGGGATCTGAGTGGGGTGCTGTCAAGTGGGGGGGTTAAGGGATCATTGTTGAGGCCACCACTGTTCCTTATTTATATAAATGATATTCCCTCTAGTATTACGGGTAACTCTAAAATATTTATGTTTGCTGAAGACACTAGCATGTTAGTAAAGGATGTTGTGTGCAAAATTGGCTCGGTTCCAAATAGTGCAGTACATGTCCTCAGTTCACGGCTTGTAGAAAATAAATTAACGTTAAATCACAGTAAGATTCAGTTTTTACAGTTTCTGACACACAATTCAACAAAACGTGACGCTTTAATTTGACAGAACGGGCATATGATTAGTGAAACTGAACAGTTCAAATTTCTAGGTGTTCAGATAGATAATAAGCTGTCGTGGAAAGCCCACGTTCAGGATCTTGTTCAAAGACTTAATACTGCCATTTTTACTATTCGAACGGTATCAGAAGTGAGTGATCGTTCGACACGAAAATTAGTCTACTTTGCTTATTTTCATTCGCTTATGTCGTATGGTATTATATTTTGGGGTAACTCTTCCCATTCTACAAGGATATTTTTGGCTCAGAAACAGGTGGTTCGGGCAATAAGTGGTGTGAGTTCACGATCTTCTTGTCGATCTCTGTTCACGAGTCTGGATATTTTGACATTGGCCTCTCAATATGTATATTCCTTATTGTCGTTTCTTGTTACAAATATTAGTTTATTTCCAAGAATAAACAGCTTTTACTCGGTTAATACTTGTCAGAAATCAAATCTGCTTTTGGATCGGACTTCCTTAACTCCAGTGCAGAAAGGTGTGCAGTAAACTGCTGCATCCATTTTCAATAAGCTGCCACTCGAATTAAAAAACCTTGGCAGTAATCAACGCTCTTTAAAATCGAAACTGCAGAGTTTCCTCATGGGTTACTCCTTCTATTCTGTCGAGGAGTTCCTTGAAAAATTAAGCTGATTCTTATTGTATTGCTGATAGCGTTTACTTAAACTTATGGACTGACTTTTTTCAGGTTCATGAACATTTATTATCTGTTATTACTTTTTTGTTGTTATTCCGTGTATTGAGACGTTCCATGACCTTGGAGATTTTCTCCTCAATTTGGTCCTACGGAACTTGACGAGTAAATAAAATAAAATAAAATAAAAGGATATATTCTGTCACACACCCAGGGCCACAGCGTCATTGAAGTGGTCTCAGCTCTTTAAATTACGAAGTTTTTGAATCCGAAAGTCACATTTCGTCATGCTGACATTCTGTTCGGGTATCTAGAACCAGAGAGAATGACTGTCGGCCGGCCGGAGTGGCCGAGCGGTTAAAGGCGCTACAGTCTGGAACCGCACGACCACTACGGTCGCAGGTTCGAATCCTGCCTCGGGCATGGATGTGTGTGATGTCCTTAGGTTAGTTGGGTAAGTAGTTCTAAGTTCTAGGGGACTTATGACCACAGCAGTTGAGTCCCATAGTGCTCAGAGCCATTTTTTAGAATGACTGTCTATTGAGTTTCAGTGAAACCACAACAAACTGATCGATGATGGCCTGACTGCTACCCACTTTTCTGACTTCAACACCGAGCCGCAGCCAATATGATGCACATCACAATCGTGGTCTGCCATTGCAGCCTACTGGGACATCAAGGATGAGAAGAAGACTGATGTGCGGCCAGCCCTCATCCACTGAGGGACAATCGCTAATGACCTGTATTGAACAGTAGTGGTACAGGGTACCCTCCACGATGTGCCATACGGTGGCTTGTGGAGTATGTAGAGGCAGATGTAGATGTAGACCTGCAATCTCGCATCTTCGCAACGTCAAGATGTGGCATGTTCGTACGTCTCCTAGCTTGTGAACACCTGCTGCAGTCTTGTTCGATCGAGAGAGGATGATCAGAGCCTAGTGGCCATGATAACCAACATCCTGGAGCGCACAGTCGGCTGTCCTATCTTGTCCATGCGACGGATGCGTACGAGGTGTTGAGGTGTGAGCTGTACTTTACCACAGAATGTCTAGGTGGCGGACACCTTCCCGTCCCCACGCTTCCTCGCGCGTGGCCGAGGCTCACTGATTTGTGGCTCCAAAATTATGACTCACTGATGTGGCATCAGCACTTCTTCGCGACTCACTCTCACACCCGGCCACAGTCCGATGCACTGACACACTTTGTATCTCTGTAAACTTAACCTGGAAAATAAATGTTATCATACTTACCGCTGTGGCACTAACGTCTCCGGGTATAAAGTGGACCATTCTCCCACATTCCATTCCTGGCCTCTCGCACACAACGCGACGCGGCTCCCCAAGTTGCAATAGCTGTAAATGACTGCTACAATGTCTCTCAATAGTATCAGTGGTTTAATGTGAAAGCCATTGGTACTTAAGAAATAGTAATAAAATGGTAATTTGAAAACTACTGATTCTAAAGTGTTTAAGGAGATGTTCCACGTGTCATCCACACATTAGGAAGCAAAGCGGTATTCGTCTCTGGAGTGAGTTACGCTCTCTTTCAGACAACCCTGGATCATCTTTTACATCTTCACGAGACTGTACAATTCACTACTCCAGTTCTTTAACCAGATCAACAGGAGTACTGTACGCTTCTCTTCTGAAATGACCCCAGACGGTAAATTTCATAGCGATGAGGCCAAATTACCTTGGAGGCTAAGGTACATATTGTGCTCGACCTATCCATCTAAGAACATGGTGGCACGTTAAATGTGATATTATACCATCAGTAAAATGTATCTGTGCGCCGTCGTTAATATAGTACATTCCAAAACTTTCTGCAAGGTAAGATAGGCCATAGGTATCCGAAAAGTTTTATTTGTGCTAATTAACACGGCATTTGATAGTGATAATTTTTAGTGGAACGTTTTTCTTTCTGTTATTGTATACTTTTACATGTGTTCGTTTTCGCTATGTGTTCCACTCCGTATGTACATTGCGAGACAAAAAAGTAAAGTGCCCAGAAGACACGGTTAGATGTCGTAAATTCGTACACGTACACGCCATCGGCGATTATGCAAACGATTAGAGTAACAATCCTCCGACAGGTGGAACATCCACCAAAATGCATAGTGTAGTTCGCGTTCAGTGTTTTGTTTTTCTATTTCTTTCATTTTATTTATAGCAAAGCTTGTTCGAATAGCGAGTGCGTTCTTCACTTACTTTTGAGAAGTGGTGGTACTTTAGAAATAGTATCGGGCAGGTTGATTTAAAGTTAAAGGCCTTTTTCCATATCCATTTAGGTAAAATTTAAAACCATTTCCTTTTTTTCGTCTTAACCACACAGTGTTCAAACAATTAACTTATGGATAGGCACGCATGGTAGATTTCTGATGATTGGCTCAAAAAGAGAGCACATTTTCACAGCATAAACTTACTTTGGATCCAGGAAGGCAATCTGGCCTCGAGAAAACGTGCCAGTATTCGTATCTGGTGAACGCTCATCATTATTTCGGTCCCCAAAATCAATTAATTTAATTCCACGTTTAAAAAGAAAGCTTTATATTAGTTCATCTCCTGAGGCTGGCTAAAGAGACAATGAAACTCCAATTATCGTCATACCTGTTCATTCTAGTCTGGCTGCGACATAACACAAGACCCCGTAGTTCAGTTTTGAAGGAAACTTTGACAATAAATCCCGTTTTTGGATCATGCTACATATATACGAATTCCCAGTTTTCCAGTTCTTTTTACGGCAAATGCCTTACCACAACCTTCATAACTAATACCTTACGCTTATCAGTGAGAAAGGAGCTTGTTTCAGTCTACCATATAGCTCTTAAGTAAGTAAATGCTGCTTCGTGATTGTTGTCTGCTTCTGATCTTTGTAACGATTTCTACACTACTCAAGCAACCGTGCGCTACAGCAGTCTGTGCTTATCGCACTTCACAACCTGATCTTTCTGCAGTGAGAAGTTGCAGAATAACAATGTTACTCACTTCCTATTAACGTCACAGAATATCGTAGAAGCACCATCAGTTATAAATAAGAACTTGGAAATGAGGGCGTGATTACTCCAACTGTAGCGCGTAGTAACGGTGCACTCGTTTCATGAACTGAGAGGATTTCCTGGAGGCAGCAAAGCCGGAAATTAATAAGTCTGCAGGAATAAATAAGAACTTAGTCTGTAAGCGAGTTGTAGCACGCGTACTTGTTGGGAATTACTGGTAAGGCAAAACGAAACAATTTTATGTTCACTGTAGAAGCATGGAGGCAGTCTTTGGAACAGGGAGACCACCACAATGTTTAGCATACTGGACCCCTATTCGAGAGGACGACGGTCTAGAAACCGCGTCCGTCCATCCTGATTTAGGTTTTGCGTGATTTCCCTAAATTGCATCAGGCAAATGCTGGGATGGTTCTTTTGAAAGGGCACCGGCAGCTTCCTTCCCCATCATTCTCTAATCCGAGGTGACAGATGACCTCGATGTTCGGTCTCCACCCCCAAATGTACCAAAAAATCTAGAATAGAGCAGTACCTTACCTATTCAGTAGTTAGCATTAACAATGGTTTTCCACTCTGATCTTGTGTATGCCATTACGATAATGTGTCGTGCAGATATACGTGATCGAATCATAGGCGAATGCAGAACTGAATTCATCAGCATTAACCACACAGCATACGCTCATAAAATCTGACACCGACAATTTTAGTAAGAATTTGGATATCGCTATACCATTACATTCAGAAACTCTCCACCGTAAAATGGATGCCTGAGCCACTCAAAAACAGAAAACAGTGACAAGGTGTGGTCTCAATAAATGCCATACAAGTTCTACGCAACAAATTTTTCTACCAAACTGAGTTATTAATCAGTTGCTAGGATGTTAAAAGCCTGCAATAATTAGCAATGTTCTATGTAAAGTCAGACGAAAGGCATCGTAAAATAACAGTGGTAATACTAAGTAATGAACTAGATACTCATTTCCGCTTACTGCAATAAATATTTACAGTATGTACCACGCATATTCGCTTAACTGTGTATGATATGTGAAATGACGCCCACAACTAAAATACAGCCTTACAACATTTATCTAGTGTTTAACTAAACTAAATGACAATAAATAAGCCAAGATCGTTCAATATTTTGGGAAATATCCAACTGACTTTAAAACACTGATCAGCCAGAACATTATGACCACCGACCTACTATCGAAATGCACCAGTCGAGGCGACAGCAGCGTCACCTGGCGAGGATGTCTGTGTGTAGAATGGGGAAGGCGCGCGATGTATCCGAGTTTTCTATACATTTGTAACGTAAATTTTCGACCTGTGAAAATTTTTATATGAGACTGCCACTGTAGCGGAAACTGCTGTCGTAGATATTTCGGTAAGAAAGCTAAGTAGCCTTGACATAATGCGTTGTGGACGCCCAGCTGTGCCACCTGCCTGGAGAAAAAGCCATTAGGTGAAAAAAGAGACCATTAACCTCGCTATTGTCATTCATTTGTAGAAAGCATCGCAAATATGACACGCTATTACTTGGAAACATGATTGTGCTGTGGAGCACGTACTTTGTGCTACTTATTGAAATGCTTATGAACTGATGGGAAATATTCTTACATCGGCAAAGCTGGTTATGACACGTGTCTTTCTACGAGAGTTGAGAGAAATTCTACTAACTTATGAAATGCCACATGACTATTGAATGATATGCTTCACTTTAGATAGTTGCTTATTTCATTTGATATCTGGTTTCCAGCTGTGTTGCAGCATTGGTTTTATAAAATAAAATTAAATGCATTTGCTAATGTGAACACTTTCTGTCAACAGATCTATTAAATAATAATTTTATGTTCCACATTCTTTGAAAAAGGAGCAATGGAAAGGAAAGAACAATAAGAAGGGACTAATAACAGTAACTGCACACATAATTTTCTTTTCAAGTACTTGGTAATTTTTTTTGTAAAATAAATTGTGTTGCACCACTTTAATTACATAGACATTAAGATGTGAATATACATTTCCCTTATCTGCACTGTTGTCTTTAGTGTACAATTTTTTCTGCTTGTGGTTTTGTCATGTTTAGATATAAGTTATTGCATTTGCTGCTGCTGTTTGTCAGGCATAGTTCTACTGAATTTTAATTTGTGTTACTCTGCTAAGTCAGTTTACTACTGATTTATTTTTCTTGTTGCTGCTCATTGGCTCATATTAGTTGTAATGTTGCATTTGCTTTGCTAATTTAGATTTACTGCAGCTAGCTTTGCCAATTTGTATTTTTGTCATTGCTGTTTGTGTTAATTGTTTTGTGCTGCTGCATTGCCTCGTCCCTTAGTTTAGCATCTGAGCTCAGTAGATTTAAGTTAGCTTAAGAGGGGGTAGACTATATAAGGGAATGAGTTGTGATGAATTGGAAGAAATGCATTGCGAAGTTATACGAAAAAGATTTGGGCGAAAATGAGTATTGTACAACGAGAAATAATTATTTAGAAACAGGATATGAACAAAACAGTAGGGCTTAGGGACAACAGGTATAGACAGGACTTTTTCTGAATAATGATGAATGAAGGGAGATCTCCAAGAAAAAAAAAAGTTTTGTTTGCAAAATACTGCAGTAAAACAAACCCTGTCATTTCCTTTTGTGTTATTCCACTACGTTTTTGTGTACCCTTGTGTATTTGTGTTCTTCCTGTCTTTATGTGTTTATCTGATAAGACGTATGTTGTAGAATTTTTCTAATACTCAGCTACATTCACTATGATGAGGACTGCTGTTATCCTCAAATATAATTTGCATTTATAATATGTTATTTACTTTGTAAAGATGTTTAGACATTATTCATTTAGTTTTGTTTTAATGCTCATGTGTGAAGTTGATGTTTCGAAAGTTACTCAGACCTTTTATGTATGTACTTATGTCATAATTCCTGTAACAATGATGTATATGTTATTTCGACTCTTTTGTAAAGCCCCTATTACTACAAATGTTATCTGTATTGTTATGTTCTTTCATGATGTATTTTGTACCTTTGTAATTGTATTCTTATGTTGTAAATTTATAGTTGTATAGACACCAGTTCTTCAAATTAAGTTACATTTCACTGCACACGTTTCTGTTGGCCATAGTATATGCACAATAGATGAGAAGTTGGGACTGTTAGTGTTTGCACGTGCGTTGATAATTCAGCAAGGGACTGGTTAACAGCATTGCTCGTTCTAAGGACAATTCCAAAAACTTTGTGAGTGCACAAGTGGTGGTTTATGGACTTGCTATATTGTCCGCAAGACTCTTCGATGGTGATTGTGCACCTGCGCAGTCGCAACAGATGGCTGCTGGCCGTCTCTACAAGGACTACAGAGGGTCTGCATCTTTTAAGGCCAACCAATACCATTATTTCTACAAGGACTGCAGTGGGTTTGCACCTCTGGTGGCCCACCAATACCGTAATCTCTACCAGGACTACAGTGGGTCTGTTCTGTGATGACCTACCTACCAATATTCTTCAAAACTTCGACTGACTCTCCTGTGGGTTTGCTCTGTTGTGGCCCATTACCTGTCTGCATGTCAAGAGTCAGCACTGTCTTTCCGTTGGAAGGACAACACTACTTCTTCAAGACTGCATGGAAATCCACTACTTCCGCGTGCATTTTCTTTTACTGCTCAGACTTTGAGAAAAACACTGCAATTTTACTGTGATGAACGATCGGGACCGTCTTTATGGACTGTGAGAAAATTTTATCTTTTGACCAACATTATATCAATAAGTGTGTTCATTTGATATCTTTGTTATTGTGATTATGAAAATTTTTTTCAAATGTGTATTGGCCACTGCCCAAAATAATTTGTAAAATTTTTTGTGGGGATTATGGGGGCTATGTAAGTAGGCTGTTTAGGTTTTATGTTGGTAACGCCACGTGGCGCTCTATATGTCTGGTTTGCATTGTTGAAAAATTCTCTATTGTAGTGGGCAGTTGACTGTTAACAGCGCGTAGCGTTGCGCAGTTGGAGGTGAGCCGCCAGCAGTGGAGGATGTGGGGAGAGAGATGGCGGAGTTTTGAGAGCGGATGATCTGGACGTGTGTCCATCAGAGACAGTAAATTTGTAAGACTGGATGTCATGAACTGATATATATATATTATGACTTTTAAACACTATTAAGGTAAATACATTGTTTGTTCTTTATCAAGATCTTTCATTTGCTAACTATGCCTATCAGTAGTTAGTGACTTCAGTAGTTAGAATCCTTTATTTAGCTGGCAGTAGTGTCGCTCGCTGTATTGCAGTAGTTCGAGTAGCGAAGATTTTTATGAGGTAAGTGATTCATGAAAGTTATAGGTTGTTGTTAGTCAGGGCCATTCTTTTGTAGGGGTTTTTGAAAGTCAGATTGCGTTGCGCTAGAAATATTGTGTGTCAGTTTAAGCACAGTCATTTATAATTTTTCTAAGGGGACGTTTCAAGAGGTGGACATACAAGCTATTAGGTAGGTAGCCATAATTTTCTGGTTAATCAGTGTAATTACCTTTATCTGTAATGTACGGATTCAGTGATATCATTACTTGCGTGAAACTGGCTTCTTCCTTGTTTGAAGTCTACCAAATTTTAGTTGATTGACTGTGTTATTGCTTTATGATGTTTAGTGAGATTGTATACCACCCTTTCCTTCTTAACAGCAGCATATATCATGTCAATATTACGTTAATGTTTGGTATGCCAATTTGGAGCCCTCTGCTCTTCGTTATTCTTCAGTATACTTCCAATAAAGTCCTCAGCAATAAGGATAGGGCGACTCCGGTGCAGCTGGATAACTTGCAGTTCAACTACCTTCGACATTCTGGCCCGCTCTGGTTTTTAACGCGGACACCGACATTTTTAAAGTTCATTCTGATAGTCATGAGCAACGTCATCAATCACCTTGAACTCATGACATCATCATCCTTGTCAGTGACATCTCCATCCTTTTGAGTGGGAAGGCATGTTCCGTTCTTATCTCCAGCCAGCCATGGTTAAGTACTAAAAATCCAAGATGGGGGAAATAGTCCAACTGCGTTAATGGAATATTTGAAATGTTCTCTTCCTCACTCTCCGCCATATTTCCAGCCAATCATAGCGACGAAAAAGTCCAAGATGATGACTAAAAATCAATTGTGCATTATACCCAACGCACCTCCTCTCTATCTCCAACCAGTCAGAGTGCATTATGTTAATGAAGATTAAACTGATGTCAAATAAGTCGCACATTATTTATGATGTGCACTTAAGTTTGTCCTCCTCCTTTTTCCATCCAATTAGAGTGCTGTATTAAAATGATTCCTAAAAGTTCTGTGAAATTACATTATTTCGGACATACGCATCATGTGACAGACGTTCCCCCTACTCCCTCTCATTATCTCTTGCTGATGAAGATGATGCAAACAGATCAGTTTTTGCTTCATATCTAGTTATGTTAATGGGAAGAATTAAAGTCGTCTTCCCTCGCTACCTCCGGTCAGGTATATCGCAGTATTAAGAAATCCCCAAGATGATGGAAGCAAACCAATTGTCTCGTCCATCTTCCCTGTCTCCAACCAGTCAGAGAGCAATATTATAATATGTATAAATATGGTTAAATTACATTATTACCTATGTACACTTCTCCTTCCACTTCTCCTGCCTCGGGCAACCACAGTGTGGCATTAAAATGATGTGCCAGACATGCAATAAAAAATAATGCAAGCCGCAATTGAAAACTCAGAGATATTCACTATTTTTGTGAAAGTCACATACCTCTGACTGAATGTTAAACTGAAGTCAAAGTTAAAGCTATGTATTGTTTACCTAAACACATAACATTCAAATGACTCCAAGGTAAAATATATGCATAATACGTGTGTACACACACACACACACACACACACACACACACACACACACACACGCTTCTCCGTTTTTAATACGATAAGTGCCGTGATCTCCAGTAACCTCTCTCTCTCTTGAACACTTACATCTGTATTTCATATGTCTAATATACTACTGACTTTAAGCACACCTGTGATCAGAAATCAATTGTGGCAAATTTTCTCTGAAATTACAACAAATTTCCCACTAAAGTACCCTCTGTACTTGTCTCGTCATTTACATACCTCTTTAAATCTCGTCTCTTACATGTGTTTGTGTATATCTTTCCACCTCTATGTCGTCATTGGATGTCGTCTCATAGCTTAATTTTTGAGAAAAACTATAAATACTAGAACTCTCAACCTTTTTCTGTCAGCAACTATTAACGTTAGTTCAGCTCTTCGCCTGTCGCTGCCAGAGCGGTCCAGTGCAGAGGGAGTTATCTCTGCATGTCTCAGCTTTTCCTGATAAGACATAGTGCACCTGACATTCACTCACTAACATTGAGTGGGAAAAGACCGCAGAGATTGTAGGAAGGAAGAACTCAAACACAGAAATTACGGTACATATAAAATTTATTACGTATTAAATTGTTTTCCATATAGTTTCGCTATTGGACGAATGGATAGCTTTAAGGGATGAAATAATGACGGCAGCAGAGGATCAAATTAGGAATAAGAGGTGGTCTAGCAGAAATCCTTAGATAACAGAGGAGATATTTAATTTATCTGATGAAAGCAGAAAGAATAAGAATGCAGGAAATGAAGCAGGTGAAAGTGAATACAAACATCTAAAAGATGAGATTGAAAGGACGTCCAAAATGTCTGAGCAGGAATGGCTAGAGGACAAATGTAAGTATTTAGAAGCAAATTTCACAACGGAAAAGATAGATCCCGCCTACATAAAAAATAAAAACGCCTTTGGAGGAAAGAGAAGTAGTTGTATAAATATCAGGAGTGGAGATGGAAAACCAGTCCTAACCAAAGAAGAGAAAGCTGAAAAGTAGACTGTGCACATAGAGGGTCTTCACAAGGGAGATTAACTTCAAAGCAATATTATAAAAAGGGAAGATGAAGTAGATGAGGCTAAGATAGGAGATACGATACTGCGAGAAGAATTTGACAGAGCACTGAAAGACTTAAGTCGAATCAAAGGCCCTGGGAGTAGACGAAATTCTGTCAGAACTACTGACAACCATCGGAGAGGCAACCAAGACAAAATTAATCTATCTGCTCTGCAAGATGTATGAGGCAGGCGAAATACTCTTAGAGATCATGAAGAAAAAAGTAATTCCAATTCCAAAGAAAGCAGGTACTGACAGGTGCGAAAATTACCGAATTACCAGTTCGATAAATCATGATTGCAAAAATAGTGACATGAATTCTGTACGGAAGAATGGAAAAGCTGATAGAAGCTGACCTTGAGGAAGATCAGTGTGGATTTCGGAGAAATGTAGCAACACGCGAAGCGATACTAATCCTACACCTTACACTACTGATTATTAAAATTGCTACACCACGAAGATGACGTGCAGCAGACGCGAAATTTAACCGTCAGGAAGAATAAGCTGTGATATGCAAATGATTAGCTTTTCAGAGCATTCACACAAGGTTGGCGCCGGTGGCGACACCTAAAACGTGCTGACATGAGGAAAGTTTCCAACCGACTTCTCATACACAAACAGCAGTTGACCGGCGTTGCCTGGTGGAACGTTGTTGTGATGCCTCGTGTAAGGAGAAGAAATGCGTACCATCACGTTCCCGACTTTGATAAAGGTCGTATTGTCCCTTATCGCGATTGCGGTTTATCATATCGCGACATTGCTGCTCGCGTTGGTCGAGATCCAATGACTGTTAGCAGAATATGGAATCAATGGATTCAGGAGGGTAATACGGAACGCCGTGCTGGATCCCAACGGCCTCGTATCACTAGCAGTCGAGGTGACAGGCATCGTATCCGCATGGCTGTAACGGATCGTGCAGCCACGTCTCGATCCCTGAGTCAAGAGATGGGGACGTTTGCAAGACAACAACCATCTCCACGAACAGTTCGACGACGTTTGCAGCAGAATCGACTATCAGCTCGGTGACCGTGTACACATAAGTATGGATTAGTACAAAACCATTTGGGCTATTGAAAAAAAATCAGGAACTCAATGCATGTAAGATATAAGCAAAATAAAAATGGACTTCAACAGTTTTGCATCTGACTTTGCAGATGGCCACTTTTGCATGCAACTGAAATGGACATGGACAGTTTTGAACCTGACTAGTTGTACATGAGGAGAGGATATGGGGTGAACATAAAACTGTGTATTCAGTTTTAATTTCTCTTAATATTTCTGAAGGTACATGGTGTAACAACTGACAAACTGCAATCCACTTAATACATCATATCTGGAACAATGTCTTCATCTTCTCCTGCTAGGTATTCTGATTCAACTGATGCCCCTGACCCGCTGGAACCTAGTAATGTCATGTACCACGACAAGAATTCACGTTCCCTCCAGGGCTCACTATAGTGTTTCTCGAGGAGTTTTGAAACATCCCCTAGTGTCTTTTCATTAATAGGAATAACCGTGTTCGTAATGCAGCTCGAGTTTGCGTGTCCTAAGTGTTTCCCACGTTTGCATACGGACACTGGTAGGTTGATTTCAGAATTATAATTAGGATCCCCTTGGACTTTTATAGCATTCTGAGAATCTGTATAACTTTCAGAATAAACAGCTGTAAAATACCACACAAGTACAATGTTTACATTCTTATGGTAGCCATCTTGCATTACAGTCACATGACTCCAGCCTTCAATGCGATTTGTCAAAAGGGACAAGGCAAGTTTTGCACCCAACTTACTGATGGACATGGACAGTTTTGAATCTAACCACACTTTTCGTGAGCTGTTTTCAATAGGACATGGAGAGCTTTGAGCATAAATAGCATTTCAAGCATGTGTAAAATGTCATGCTCTACAATCCAAAGTTGCCAACTCAATTTTTTTTAAAAGTGGACATGGACAGTTTTGCATCTAAGCGACTCATATGTAGACTTAGAGAGAGATTTGGGCAATGTTGACTGAAATACCCTCTTTGAAATTCTGAAGGTAGCAGGGATAAAATACATGGAGCGAAAGGCAATTTTCAACTTGAACAGAAAAAACAGAAAGAGTGGTTGAGAAGTGCGTGAGGCACGGTTGTAGTCCATCCCTGATGTTATTCAATCTGTACACTGAGCAAGCAGTAAAGGAAACCAAAGAAAAATCTGGAGTGGGAATTAAAATTCAGGGAGACTAAACAAAAAGTTCAAAGTTTGCCGATAACGCTAATTCTTTTACAGACAGCAACGGATTTGGAAAACAGTTAAAGAGAGCGGAAATTGTCTTGTAAGGAGGGTATAAGATGAACATCAACAAATGCAAGACAACAATAATGGAATGCAACCAATTCAGCTACAGCTGACGGAATTAGATTAGGAAATGAGACACTTGAAGTAGTAGATGAATTTAGCTATTTGGGCAGCAAAATAACTCATGATGGTCGAAGAAGAGAGGATATAAAATGGAGACTGACAATGGCAAGAAAAGTTATTCTAAAGAAGAGAAATTTGTTAACATCGAATATAGATTTCAGTGTTAGGACGTCTTTTCTGAAAGTATTTGTCTGTAGTATAGCCATGTATGGAAGTGAAACGTGGACAATAAACAGTTTAGACAAGAAGACAATAGAAGTTTTTGAAATGTGTTGCTACAGCGGAATGCTGAAAATTAAGTGGCTAGGTCATGTAACTAATGAGGGGGTACAGGATAGAACTGAAGAGAAAAGAACGTTGTGGCACAACTTGACTCCAAGAAGGGATTAGTTGATGGGACACGTTCTGAGGCTTCAAGGGATCACCAGTTTAGCACTCGAGGTCAAGTGTGTGGAAAGGGGGGGGGCTAGAACTCGTAGAGGGAGACTAAGATATGAATAGAGTAAGGAGAAGAGGCATGCACAGGATAGAGTGCCATGGAGAACTGCATGATATCAATCTTCGGACTCAAGATCACAGCAACAACAACAATATTCATGTTAAATTTTTTAAGTATTTACATACTCATAGCAGAAGCCAATCAATTATTTACATTCTATTCGATCATAATTTTTCAAGTACTTGCATTACTACATATTTTGCAGGAATTTACGTTAATACAACCAAAATTTAATCAGGTATTTTACTGTATTAGATTACATTTTCATTGTTTATTGAAATTCACAAATATCATTATTGATGTGGCAATATCCAAAGGCTAGAATATTTACTTTATTGAGAAGTATATGTCTTTTGCCCTCCTGCGCAGGTAAAGAGGGTTTAAGTTTAATTGTCGATTTAACAGGATGCTTCGAGCGAATTAGAAACCGCTCAGTGGATTTTACTTCTGAATCCAGGACACACTGTTGTAATCACCGACAGTGGGGCTACTTGGAAGTAACTGCTTTACACATTTTGCGCTACCTATTATGTGTCCATATTCGGTCTCAAGTGCAAGCTTTTTTGTACATAACCACACAGATTCTGGCATTGGCTCCACATTCAGTCTGTCTTTCATCAAACAAACCACATTTTATTCAGCAGCGGAATAATGAATTGGTTATTCACTGGGAATCCTGGAGTATCGAATCTGATATCACTTCACTCCTCATAAATGTTGATGGTTTTGATGTGACTTACAAATGCACACGGGAAATTCCATTCTGGCTAACTGTATTAAACTGATGATCATTGGAAAAAAAGACCACATTATTCTGTGTTCTGGTTTAAGGTAAACTGTACACTTTTCGGATGAAGACATCAGAAAATTTAGAGAATCAATAAATCTTATCCCGGGTTCGATTCCCGGCGGGATCAGGGATTTTCTCTGCCTCGTGATGACTGGGTGTTGTGTGCTGTCCTTAGGTTAGTTAGGTTTACGTAGTTCTAAGTTCTAGGGGACTGATGACCATAGATGTTAAATCCCATAGTGCTCAGAGCCATTTGAACCAATAAATCTGAGATTTATGTTGCCTCTTTTTTCCTGATGACTTGGAGGAACACTCTTTCTAAAAGGATCATATTTTTCCATATTCAAGAGTATAACAAAACATAAGCTGAAGATAAGGTAATTTCTTCATTGCAATCTGTTGTCTTTTATTCACATTGGTTCATGAACAAGGAATTCCCATCATAACTGCTCACATTGTGGAACACAATGGGCACAGAATTGTATGGTGATATCTATAATTTACATTTCAGCTGGCATGTGCTTCACATCAGTACACACCTGTTAAATGACAATGATACTGGTACTTCTAATCATGTTCCCCAAAACGTTTCTTCCAAATATGATAGGTTTCAGTACAGCAAATAGGTTATTCTACCATGGGCTTAATATCTAATTATTTTCCAATAATTTCCATTCGAGTAGTAACATTCTGTATGTTGTGGATCACTTTGACTAACTAGCTCACTCACGAGTTCATTTGCTAGTTCACCAAAAGTTAGCCAGAACATACAGAATGTTAAAACTTCCTGACAGATTAAAACTGTGTACCCGACTGAGAGTTGAACCGGGCGTGAGTTGTGCTTTAGTAGCTCAGATGCTAGAGCACTTGCCCGCAAAACACAAAGGTCCCGAGTTCGAGTCTCGGTTGGGCACACAGTTTTAATCTGCCAGGAAGTTTCATATCAGCACACACTCCGCTGCAGAGTGAAAATCTCATTCTGGATACAGAATGTTACTACTATAATATAAATTTTTCAGCTCAAATTCACTATAATTTTTAAAAGATGTACATAAGAAAATGAATTTAATATAATTCCTTATAAATAAATAAAATGAACTGGTTAATGAAAATTATTCACTAGCTGTCATGAGATCTTTATGAAGAGCAGTTTGTACATATCATTCTAAACAAGGTCTGTTCACAGTTTTACCACATTCACATATGACTATAATTGTTTGGTAACAACATACACGTTCTCTATATTTCGATATTGACCTTTTCGATGTATATCTTTATGAAATTCAGTAATATTTTTTTCATCCGTACATTGACTACATTGCTTTAGGTGTATGGTATTGCCCATTTAAAGATTATAAATTAAATAAAGATTTAAAAATTCACAGCATCAAGTGCTCTGTATCATGGAATTCATTATTTTTATTTTTAAATCTCTTCTTCCCTTTATATCTCAACTTCATCTGTTCATTTTCAATCAATTCGAAATCCCACCTAGTAATTATTTAGAAAATCTATCTGCCAAAATAATCTTAAACTCATCATTAAGGTCCATACAATGTTTTTCTCCATATTTAGTGTTTAAATATTCACATGCAGTAATAATATATAAAATATTTATCTGCAACTCACTTATTTTTTAAATCTAATTTGAGACAGTTGTATTCATGAGCTTCTTGATTAGTCTCCAATCGTCATAAAATTTTTCAATAGATAAATAATTATTTTTAATTTTAATTAAATTAATTAAATGGACAACAATAATCCTACAATGGTTTAGACTGTTCAAAAGATAGCAGAAATGATACATAATAGACCTAAATTTATTTCAATATTTTTTGAAGAAGAAGAAGATGATTACAAATATGAAGATTATCCTGTTTATTATGAAGATGACAATAATTAGTAAAGTCCATAAGGTAATGTAACTCTTTTCTTTTCCAGAACGTGTCTTTTGCTATCATACAGGCTCAACTCTTTCTCGTTTATTTCTACTGTGTACATTTCGTGTTTATCACTTCAAACCAAATCCATTGTTCTGTATTGTTCTCTATTGTTGAATAACAGTCCTTATAATCTTCTAAACTTATTCTGTTTTTAACAACATATGTCTTAACTCCTTTAGATATTTTCTCTATTTTATCACTAACTTTATAAGCATACATTTTTGCTCTTAAACCACAGAATTCTTCTGTCATTCTTCTGTTGCATTCATCTTTCATTTTTCCAACAACTTTCTTGTGTACTTGTGGAATTCCATAAATGTTATCAGTTGGACAATCACATGTATCAAAATAATCAATCATTGATTTCATGTCTTCATAGAAATCTTCTGTTTCTATATTATAGATATCTTGATTACACAATTCAATATTTTCCCCATATTTCGGTTTAATTGTTCTATAGTGGAAGTTGTATATCAGTTTTTTTTAGATAAATCGAGTATGCTCATAGATAGGCTTATTAAAGGTGACTTTTGTCTTATTCATATGGATGGGAACAAGATTTTTTTTAAAAATATAGCTCTTCCTTTAGAGAGTGGCTTTGCTATTAATTTATCTCATATATCTACATCTGATACTAATTTCATATCAACTCTATTCCTAATATTTTCCATTGTCTTTCCAAACACAGAATTATTCATCAATTTATAGGAATATTTCTCGAAGTTATTTACAGCCTTGGTCATCATTTCAGTATTCAAATCTATGTATTTCTTCAACCAATCTGAGTGATTAAATTTTAAAACTCTGCGTATTTTTGATAATTTCATTCCTAGAGATAACTACTGTTTAAGATTTCTATAATGAACACCGTATTTATATTGGTTATTCAGAATAGTCAACATCTCACATTCATTAGTACCAGACAGAGTTTTATTTTCAGGAGCAAGTGGTAAATCTTTATGTAAATCACATAACTCTTTCAGATAATCTAAAACAACTGCGAAAATATATGTAATTTTAGCATTATCTGAAATCTCACTTATTTACTTACTAAATTGTTTGGTTCATCCCATTCAAATCCACCAAATGTTAAATATTGGCTCATAGCACAGCCATGTATATTGTTTGCATCCAAATATGATAAATAATTCGATATTTTTTTAATGTTGTAATTTTTCAAGTATTTATTTTTTGCTTTTACACATAATTTACAACATTTTGATATTCCTCCTCTTATTCCTTTTTCAACCATAAGAATCTTATGATAATCATGTAATACATGAAGTGGTTGGTTAGTCATTTTCAACATTTCATCAAAAGATAAACCGGTGCTGTAAAATACCAAGAAGGATCCAAATCATAAGCTTTTACACAAGTTTTCCTAAAATTTTGAAATATGTCAGACGATAGCAATACACCAGTTTTAAGATACAGACCATGATAAAGTCAAATATTTTTCATATAAAATTTTTTCCAAACTGTTTATAGCGCCCATTTACATATTTTATATAATAACAGAATCTACTTGGTTTATGTTTGTGATATTTCATTGTGTATATTCTTTCTGGAAGTGGGTGATAATTATCCATTTTAATAAAAAACTTTCAAAATCAGCGCAAATAACAAACAGAACCTTAGGTGTATGTTGATAATTTTTAAAACGAAGATATCAACCTTTTGTTGGAACTTCTACTTTTATTGGTTTGTTAGTCAAGCAATTTTTTGTGTCATCTAATTTTTCTTACTGTTAAAATGTAGTAAGCACATATCACAAATAAATTTTGCTTCAATGTGTTTCATAATTTGACTTGAAATAAGTATAGATATATCTTTTATCCCACAATTGTGTGAATTTTCATCATTTTTAAAATACAATAAATTTACATGTCTCCTTTTCTCACATTTCATAAATTTTAGTGTATACCGTTGATATGTTTCATCAAATGAATAAACATTAACAGATACATTAAATCCTCTCTGAAATTTTGGAATATGAACAAGCACATAGGAAATTCAAAATTTTAATGTTTCTGATCAAGATCAAAACCAAATTCTTATATTTTGTTACTCTTCCCTAATTTTTATCTGAACGATGCAATGCAGATTCATTGCCCACAGAAAACATTTTTGATCTTTGTTTCTTTCATTAATACAGGCTTCATTACTTCTTATTTCATTTGGTAATGTAATGTAAGTTGAACCTCTCATAGGAAAATATCTGTTTATTTCTAACTGAAACCCAATAATTCTGTTTAATGTCCATCCCGTCCCATGAGTTGGAAAATCAGCCATTCTCAATAAAATATTTTGTTTAGCAGTCTTATATTTTTTAATTATATCCCTTTCATTTGTGTTTCTATATGTCTGTGTCTGGAACTGAAATTCCATAATATTTCTGTTTGTCTGCGTTTGGTACTTACAAAAAACGAAATTTTCGAATGACGATGTGTTTTTAGATTGTCTTTCACAATTTTCATGATTTTCGGTTTTACTGCAGTCAAGAAATGAACATGTTAAGTTGATTTTATATTATTCTCAAAATTCATGGTTTTTAAGCTGTTTCGAAATGCAGTATCAACTAACTCATCCTGTCTCTTGATTTCTCAAATAAATTAAAATAAAAAGGAAATGATACTTCATTATGGTTCTTGTGCTCTGTTTCGTAAACACATTTGTAGAGTACGGAAATGCGTTTTTCAATGGTTCATCTTCTTTAGCCTCGATAACATCATCATTTTTAATTTTACGGTAAGGTAATTCTTTCTAAAGATGTACTCCTTCTGTGATCCAATTCGGGTGGCGCGGATGTCGTTTAATAAATCTAATTAGATCAGGTTTATTTAATTGACTATAACCTCTCAAATTATTGCTTTAGTAATTATCATGAAGTCGAATAACTGTGAATCAGCGACTACCAAAGTAGTCTTTAGACTTCATCTGCTCCATTTGGCCTTTGTATTTAAAGGTAAAATTAATTCATTAGATTTGTAAAAGTTAATTTTCAAAATTGAACAAGAGAGATGTCTTATGTAATAGATTATAAAATCAATTAGAAAGTGATTTTACTTTCTTATTTTACATATATTCAAAGCTGGCTTTTTATATTTACTATTATGTTTATTCTTCCAGAATGAGATTTTCATCCTGCAGCGGAGTGTGCGCTGATATGAAACTTCCTGGCAGATTGAAACTGTGTGCCTGACCGAGTCTCGAGCTCAGGACCTGTAGCCTTTCGCAGGCAAGTGCTCTACCATCTGAGCTACCAAAGCACGACTCACGCCTGGTCCTCACAGCTTCACTTCTGCCAGTATCTCGTCTCTTACCTTCCAAACTTTACAAAAGCTCTCCTGCGAACCTTGCAGAACTAGCACTCCTGAAAGAAAGGATATTGTGGAGACATGGGTTAGCCACAGCCTGGGGGATGTTTCCAGAATGAGATTTTCACTCTGCAGCGGAATGTGCGCTGATATGAAACTCCCTGGCAGATTAAAAGTGTTCGAGTCTCGGTCGGGCAAACAGTTTTAATCTGCCAGGAAGTTTCATATCAGCGTGCACTCCGCTGCAGAGTGAAAATCTCATTCTGGAAACATCCCCCAGGCTGTGGCTAAGCCATGTCTCCACAGTATCCTTTCTTTCAGGAATGCTAGTTCAGCAAGTTTTTGCAGGAGAGCTTCTGTAAAGTTTGGAAGGTAGGAGACGAGATACTGGCAGAAGTAAAGCTGTGAGGACTGAGCGTGAGTCGTGCTTCGGTATCTCAGACGGTAGAGCACTTGCCCGCGAAAGGCAAAGGTCCTGAGTTCGAGTCTCGGTCGGGCACACAGTTTTAATCTGCCAGGAAGTTTCATGTTTATTTATATGTGAAAGATTTATGTAAAAACAACTTAAATCTTTAAGTTCTTGGCAACCTTCACAGTTGTCTGAGGCCAAATCAATTTGTTCTTATATTCTTTCATCGACAACAATATTTTCGAATGTTTGTCACATGGAATTCGTTCTATAAGATCTTTGTAATAGTATTTAGCAATATTTATCCCACAGACACAAGGACTTCGATTTTCATTATAATTTATTTACGCATTGTCTGCACATCATTCTACAACCATCTGTTGTATATTTCAGAAAAGCAAAATTGTCATTTGACTTCTCAGAATTACAGTATTTACAAAATTTGAATTTCACCGAAGACTGCTCTACTACTTGTTGAACCTGCTCCATCTGCATGGAAAAAAATTGACTAATTTTGTAAAAAAGTTAATTTTTTCTAATTTATCTAATGTATCTTTCAATATATTTATTACCTTAGGAAGTAATTCTCTACCATTAGTACCAAATAAAGACATATCACTTGAGCCAGCTCTAACAAGTTTTTTGTGCATTAATTATATTGAAAGAAAGTATTATCCATGAAGAAACATAACAATCCATTAATGTACCTAAGTGCAGAATTCATTTTACTGGACAATCCTGAAAATTCTCTATTTATAACTCCTCATGATTTATATGTAAAATTACACTAATCTAATTCCACATAAAAAAGTTAATAGAAGAATAAAAACGTACTTCCTAAATAAGACTTGACTACACCATTAAATAAAATGTTTTGAATCTCCTGGAATTAATCTTAATATCGTATTGGCAATCAATAACACAACTTTGTCACTTGGTCTTTGATAGATCCCATCTATGTTTAGGAAATTTTCAGGTAAGAATGTTAACCAATTTGTTATCGATTGTGGCTTGTTATCACCTACTAAACCCACTTCTTATGAAAAACATATAAAACCCCATTTTCAAATAGTAAGTGATCGAACTTTTTCATTTGACATAATGGCCCAATTGGTTCATATGGTATAGAAGGTTGTGTTGATGGCTCAACCAGTATAGTTGGTTCTGTTGTTATTTTTTTACCATACAAACTTTGAATAGCATCAATATCATCTTGAAATAATTCTAAATGTAAACCATCATAGTATGGATGATACATTATTGATTCATAAACATCTGAATGATATAAACCTAAATGGTGGCCAGTCTCGTGAACTAAAACTTCAAATAAATTTGTCAGATGTTTGCTATATTTTTGTCAATTTATAAGTACAATACCTCATCACCATCCATAAGTATTTCTATTGGATTATTATTCTTACGTGATAAAAATGCATGGCCTAACACATTTCCATTTCCAACTAGATCCTTTGGACAATGATGATCATATATTTCATTTTTATGTAATTGTCTTTTATTTGAAATTAAAATACCAGTCTCACTGTTATTGTGGTGAAATCTAATATCAGTATATTTTCCCATAAATCAAATGCTTTTTCTGTTATTTATAATACTTTCTCAGTTGCTCCTTTATAGAACCATATTACATTCTTTTTATTCCATTTATATATACTAGTTCTATAACTACCAAAAGAATCTTTTACAACGAATCTAGCTTTTTTCACGAAATTTAATGTTTCTTTACTTGATTCACCAGTTGTCTCGAGATTGTGTATTTATTGAAAAAACATTAAGTATTTTCTTAGTAGATCATCACTAATTTGAGTATTTTTGTTGCTGATGGAATATCAAAATATCTATAATCAGATAAATATTTAGCTGCTTTGCTCTTTTCATCAGCAACCACAATAGCATAAGTATCTTCATTTATACATATTTAAAATATTATAAAACATTTTTTCCCAAGAAGACTTGGTTAATGCTCAATATAAAAATCAATTTTACTTTTATTTGTTTAATGTGGAACATCTATTTTAATACATTTTCTACAGTATGGAATAGTCTCTTGTTCTTTTAGCCATCTATCAATACACTCTTTATGAAAAAAATGATAACAGCTTGTTTTAAAAAATTAGTGATTTTATTAGTTAAGCATATAGCACATTCCATACTGTGAGATTGTCCAGTAAAGTTTAAATAATTTGCCTAAGAATGCTTTTGACAGACATTTATACTGTAAAATTAATCCCCAGTTAGCTTTATCTTTAAATTCCATTGAAAAATCCTCAGCCAGATTTTGAGCAGTCGATATACGAACCCAATTCAATTTATCTTGCAATTCTCTTATAAAATCTTCAGATAATATCTGATTGTATGATATTCCTTCCCAATCTAATTTATCTTGGGTTTCTCTCATTAAATCTTCACTCAGATCTTGATATCTTGAAATATCATTCCGATCAAATTTATCTTGAAATTCTCTCATGAAGTTTTCAGACAGTTTTTGGTAACTTGATATACCTTTCCAGTCTAACTCATGTTGAAATTCTCTCATAAAATCTTCTGACAGTGTTTGACTTCTCTCTCTAAGCTTTTCCTGAACGTGGACTTTCTAAGACAGTTTACTATCTATCTGAACACCTATAAATTTGAACTATTCAGTTTCGCTAATCATATGCCCATTCTGTGAAATTAAAACGTCAGGTTTTTTGGAATTGTTTGTTAGAAACTGTGAAAACTGAGTCTTACTGTGATTTAGCATTAGTTTATTTTCTGCAAGCCATGAACTTAGATCATGAACTGCACTATTTGAAACCGAGCCAATTTTATGCACAACATCATTTACTACCAAGCTGGTGTCATCAGCAAACATAAATATTTTTAAGTTACTCGTAATATTAGAGAGCATAGCTTTTATATACGTAAGGAATAGGAGTGGTTCCAATTCTGATTCCTGGGGCACCCCCACTTTACCATACCCCATTCAGACCTCACATCACAGCCATTCTCAACATTGTGAATAATGACCTTTTGCTGTCTGTTGCTAAAGCAAGAGGTGAACCAAAGGTGAGCTACTTCCCGTATTCCTTAATGGTCCAACTTCTGGAGCAATATTTTGTGATCAATACAATCAAATGCCTTAGTTAAATAAAAAAAAATATGCATGTCGTTCGAAACCTCAGAATATAGCATTTTCAGTTGTTAAACGACTTCTGAAGCCGAACTGTATATCTGATTGCAAACTGTGTAGTATAAAATGATCAATTATCATTACATACACAGCCTTTTCTATAACTTTAGCAAACACTGATGACATAGAAATAGGTCTAAAATTGTGTACATGATTCCTTTTTCCATTTTTATAAAGTGGCTTTACTACTGAGTACTTTAATCGTTCAGGAAACTGACCATTTTTAGAGGAAAAATTACGAATATGGATAGGTACAAGGCTAACATGTGCAGCACAGTACTTTGATATCCTGCTAGGCACTCCATCATATCAATGAGAGTCCTTAGTCTTCAGTGATTTAATTATTGACTCAATCTGCCTCTTTTCAGTATCACAGAGGAGTATTTCAGACATCAATCTCGGAAAGGCATTTGCCAAGAAAGTTATATGATTCCCTGTAGCTGGCCACTGTGGCCAAGCGGTTCTAGGCTCTTCAGTCCGGAACCGCGCAACTGCTACAGTCACAGGTTCGAATCCTGCCTTGGGCATGAGTGTGTGTTATGTTCTTAGGTTAGTTAGGTTTAAGTAGTCCTAAGTTATAGGGGACTGATGACCTTAGATGTTAAGTCCCATACTGCTCAGAGCCATTTGAACCATTCCATGTAGAAACTAAATTTTTATTTAATTCACCAGGGATGCTTAGAAAATGATTGTTAAATAGTGAACATATATCTGATTTATCAGTAACAGAAATAGTTTTACTACGAACTGACTTTATATCGTCGACGTTGTGCTGCTGACCAGACACTCCTTTCACAACTGACCATATGGTTTTAATTTTACCATGAGATTTAGCTATTCTATTTGCATAACACAATCTCTTTGCCTTCCTAATAACATTTTTAAGCACCTCACAGTACTGTTTGTAATGGGCTGCTGGAGCTTGTTTGTGACTACATCTAACATTTTGATATAATTTCCGCTTTGTTCTACATGATACCCTTATCCCACTAGTCAGGCACCCGGGCTACCTACCACTGCTAGTACCCGGTTTAGAACGTTCTAATGGAAGGCAACTCTCAAAAAGCATGAGAAATGTGTTCAGGAAACACAATGGAATTTATGGATGACCTATTGACAGCTGCAAGTTCGTGTTTCTGGACAGAGGAGAAATTCTTACAGATGACCAAATTGCAGCTGGCAGGAGAAGCAAAGGCGTACATGATGCATTACGAAAAGACAAAAAATGCACTTACATTCGAGATGCTTAAGGAAGGTCTCTTGCATTGCAATAAGAAGGAAAACCAGTGAAGGTTATTTCATGAACAACTGAGTGAGGTGTCACAAAAATGGTTCAAATGGCTCTGAGCACTATGGGACTTAACATCTGAGGTCATCAGTCCCCTAGAACTTAGAAGTACTTAAACCTAACTAACCTAAGGACAGTACACACATCCATGCCCGAGGAAGGATTCGAACCTGCGACCGTAGCGGTCGTGCGGTTCCAGACTGAAGCGCCTAGAACCGCTCGTCCACAACGGCAGGCGTGTGGTGTCACACAGGCGAAACGAATAAATAGAAAGTTTTGTCGACAAGTTAAGGCAGATTGTCGCTAATACCCTTGGGTTGCCAGTGATTGATGAAGCGAACAAAGTTATTCTTCAGGGAGCGGAACATAGGTTGCTGGATGCTCTGTAAGAGGTCTGCCAACCGATACGTCAAGAAGAGTGTGTGGAGAGGCTCTAAATGACATAGTAGCCAACATCACATTGGACGCAGAGCTTGAAGAGGTAAACATACCGGTAGGAATACTGATAGAAGTTAAAGAAAGTGTCTGTCTTCTGTACTAACGTAAGGTGTTATCGGTGTAGATAACGAGGTCCTAATCAGAGGCAGTGTCGCCAACCGCAGTGTAAAAAATACGGAGTGGTTGGGCATATAGTGTAGTGATGTAGAGCAAGGGGCAAAATGGTCAAGGATGCCAATCGATCGTTAAACACAAATGGGAATTCCAAATCCGTCGGATGGCATTTCCAGTTAGCTTCGATACTATGAAGATGTATGCAGAGGGGAAGTGCTGATTAATATGCATATTAAACGCTAAAGAGCACCGGTAATTGTTGAACACAGGGGCGCAGGTGTTTGTAGTGAGTTTCGAACTCTTGGGGTAGTAGACAGTTAAACCACCAAGTTATAGGTGGCGTTGGGTTGGGAATGGTTATGTAGAATAGCTTGGTTCAGTTGTTCTAGGTTTGCGGGTCGAATCAATACAGTTCTAGGAAAGTATGGAAGTTTTCCTTCGTGTAAGTGAAGGGTACGGCTCAATCCTTGGATTAGATTTTTTGCATCAACATCATGCAAAGATTGATCTTTGGCAGCACATTGCGGAACTCGGTGGAATTTTTTCTGACTAGGGAAAGCTGTAGACGTACTGCCACAAGGTTGGTCCTTCATGAAAGACGAACCAATGACACTCTGTGAAAAATCATTCAGAATAAATTCGTCTGCTAAGGTGTTGCAAGGGACAGGGAATTTGTTTTGGGTCATTTTCAGAATGTAACTACCTGCTAGCGCGTTGTGTGTGGTGGAACAGCTAGAGGAGAATGATGAATTATATGCAACACCACGTTTTGCACACACGAAAGAAGTGGATGGTAAATGGGTGTTTCCTGTTAGTTTGGATAATTTTGGTTCCAATGAAGTAAGTTTGGAAAAAGGTTATTACTTGCCACTTTAGACGTTCTCAACGGATCAACTGTGACGTCAGTCATATACATACCTGCAGTACAACTGCATTATGTGCAAAAATGGACATTTTAAAGAAACAGAATGGGTACCCATGGAAGAGCCATTGTTAGAACCTAAGGGCCTACTTAATCCTGATGGACTGTCACTGTCAACCCCCGAAATATAGTACAGAATTCTGACTAGTGGTAACTCACCTGTGGACTGGAAACCATCTAGGGTATCCCATCATTTACGACCAAAAATGGAAGAATTTACTGACTAGCAATTAAATAATGGCATAATTGAGAGAAGTAGTAGTCTATTGGAACCACTGGTGATTACAGTACTGGATAAATCAATGGATGGTAGAAAGAAATATATATTCTGTTGAAATTATTGCTGATATTTGAATATTTGAACGAATGAAAATGCTTATCCAATACCGAGCATTATGAAGATCATGGATAACTGAGGACAGTGTAAATAAATCTTCACAATAGATTTAAAAATCATTACTATCATTCAGTACTAGTTGCAGAGAACCGCCAAAAGACTGCATTTACAGTCCCTTGGGGTCATTAGCGTTAAGGGGTTTGAAGCCGCGACAATGCATGGTATATCTTGACGACATAATCGTATTTTCAAAAGATATGGTGGAACATATACAATGGTTAAAATGCGTTTTTAAGATATTATGTTCTGCACACCTGACCTACAGCTTTCAAAGATGTCTTTTTGTATTAAGGGAAGTAAACAACTTAGCACATGTGATGAGCCACGATGGTATGAATATGGATCCCACGTTACAACACGCAGTGCAGAGTTTCCTGGCACCATACACAAGTTAAAAATTAGTCATTTTTAGGATTAGTTAAATACCACAGAAAATCTGCGATAGGCTCTGCTGATATGGCACAACTACTTACACACTTTTTCAGTAAGAGTATAAAATTCCAGTAGACAACAGATTGGCAAGCGACATTTGAAGAACCGAAAAAGGCACTAACAGTTATCCCTATGTTGAAGTTAAGTTGTATGACATGAATAGCTGGGAGAACCCGAAGAGCACATTCAGCCACCTAATCGGAAAGATTTCTCCAATTCTTTACACCTGAAGACACTTTTACTTTGGGAAGTATGAGAAACGTGTATACAAGTGTATTTTTTAAGTGTAGGTGACTGTGTTGAGTGTGTGTATAGTGTTCATGTTGGAGATGATAAGAAAAGGGAGAATTTGATCCTCAGGGCTCGTTTATCGCCTACTCCTCTTGAAGAGCACCAGTGAGGCCGCCGAGCTTTATGTACCCACTCCATGAATGCGTCACCATCAATAGTGTTGCATGGCCTCACTTTGAAACATTGAGGAGAGATTCAAAAAGATTCAGAACATTGACGCAAAGACTTGTGATCAATGACTTTACACCATCACCCCTCCTGTCACCACTGCCATAAAGGCAAAGGGGATATTGTCGCCAGCATGTACCCAGAAGGTCACCTGTCTAAGCATTGGCTACGCCCAATGGTACTTAACTTTGTTGATTTGACAGGAACCAGTGAATCCACCTTGGAACAGACATTGACAGCCTTGTGTTGACCTTCCCAGACTGTGAAAGGCTATTTAGCTTATCATGCGATGCTAGAAACCCGGCAGTTGGTTGTAATCCGATCGAAGAAGTACAGAATTTGGAGCATGAAGTTTTTTACACTTCACAGCAATTGAACAAGGCTGGGAAAAATTTCTCTGCCACTGAGAAGGAGATGTTGAGCTTGATATGCAGCATCATGTATCTCAGATGTTATCAGTATGGCAAGAATTTGACAGATCATGCAGCTGTAAAATGATTGTTGGGTTTAAAGGATCCATCGGGTAAACTTACACACTAGGCATTAAAACTGACTGAGTTTGATCTTTAAGTGCTTCATCAACTTGTTAAAGATAAGGTAGCACAAATGGGTTCAGCTGGAAGGCTGGTGTAATATGGGCACTGGGTCGTAGCCTTGCAGAACGCCAGAAGGTACTGGTTGCTGATGCAGATTGCAAGCTATTCAGTACACAGCCACAGTGTGCCATTCGCAATGGGCTGTTAACTAGGACTACAAGGCTTGCGCCGCGCGTGGCAGTGCCTGCTGCACTATGGGAAGAGTTATCAAAGAAAGCAAGTGATCGTGTGGTATCTGGGTACGACAGATCAGAAGGTAACTTAGTGTTGTTGGTGGAGAGTACAGAAACAAGATGTGGATCAGTATGTAAAACTTTTTGTGCCATATGCACAACGTGCAGATTTGAATCTTTGCCAGAGGCATCCAAGCAATTCGAGATAACTGGAATGGATATTTTAGGATCTTTTAGCCAAACACCAGCACGAAACCGCTACATTCTTAATATTATAGATCATTTCTCACGATATGCTGTGATGATTGTTATTCCAAATCAATAGGCAAAAACAGCAGTGCATAGAAAGATAAATAAGTGGTTGCTGAAATTTAGTGACGCTAAGTAGATTATCATGGACCACAGTACCAACTTCATGTCAGACTTGATGAGGCAGTCGTGTCATGTGTTACGTATACCTAAACTAAGGCCTAACCTTGTACATACACAAGATAAAGGGAGGAGAGAATGTATTCATTCTCGTTAGATCGGTAAGATACTGAGTTATTACAACTGTAGCCAGCTTAATGACTGGTATGTTTACTTACCATACATGGTGGGAGCGTATAATTCGATAGTATGTGGTAGCACTGGCCATGCTACTAGGTGGTGTGTGGTAGGAAAATGCTTTCGTTATTTGCCATAGTTACATCGAAAACGGGAAGGAAAGGGTAACCGGTAGGAAACTTCGAGAGAACATTGAAGGATGCATCAAAGTGAGTGCAAAAAGCGAACACCATGGCCACTGAAAGTCAGGAGAGCATTGTGAAGTGTAGTGGTAAATTTCCAGAATATCGAGTAGGGCAGTAGGTGATGTTGACAAGCCAGTGTATGTCAAATTGCAGTTGCCAACGCGAACCATTATTGACAACATGTAGTGCCTTCGTCCTTATAAAGGTGTTCCGGGTTCATTGCCACATGGGGTAGCACAACTCCCTAAGGAGAGAGTGAGTAGCGGGAGAAAGAGTGTGAAGGCGGGAACACTTGCACAAGCAGTACTCGAAATGCTATACGCATCAATGTCGCGAAAATAGACGGGTATACTACCAAGATTTATTTTAAGTGCGTTCTTCGTAAAGTGGGGTTTACTTTATACCTTCGCGTGTAGGGATTTTCATGGAACTGCTGAGATTGTTAGGATGCTCATTATTGTTAGTGAAGCCTGACATTGTCAGCAAGGAGACAGCAGTCTTAACATAATTTATTGAATAAATTTTTTTAATATAAAAAACATGGTCGTAGAAAGCAATTGAAACTAGTTATCATGCTTTAATTGCATAATGAAAAATGTGATATCTAGGCAGTAAATGTTTGTGTGGTAAATTTTTTAACGTAATAAATTCATTGTTTGTGGTCAAGCAATCGTTGCTAAGGGTTGTAGCTTGTACATGTAACTTTTGTTAGGGATAATGTTTTGCTAATGTACAGTGTTTGAGGTTAGTTCGTTATTTAAATTTATTTGTGTATCATTCCACACGGGGTGGAGATTATTGTGGTAATTTGGGAGGTGTGTGTTGGTGAGAGGATGTCAATTGGTGTAGATTATGAATACTACATCTTTAGAAAAAGTCTGACTTCGTGTTTGGTAGTGTCTATTCACGTCATGCCGTCTACTATGTGAAAGAGTACATCAACAGAAAATGCCAAATTCTATTCCTGATGGATGTGCTATAAACAAAACTATAGACATTCAAAGTATAAAGTGAAGTCCTCGAAAAATTCTGCCATATTTCATTTCTGGAACTCAGTATGCAGTGAAAATTCCCCAGATCTAAAAACATTTGTACGTAGTTATATAGACTTATGTCTCTTTGAGACAACATACAGATGAATACAAAGCTTTTCATCCATGACATTTACTGAAGGCAAAACAACGTACGGATAAAAGAATGAAATTAATGGTGAGCAAGGTACCTGACCTGTAACAGACGATGTTTAAATACATTATTTAATCATTTAAAGATGTTAAATAAGTCTACAAACAACCTTTCTTTTAGGCTATTAAGCATCGGCTGGGACTCCTTCTAGTGATCGGAGACAACAGGCAGCTCCAAGTTCCAAGCTCTCAGTACTTCATCTCGCTCCGAGCTCTCTCTCTCTCTCTCTCTCTCTTCATATTGAGAAATATGGCCCAGGGTTATCCCCACCAAACGACACTCTCCGGCAGCTGTAGCACCATAAGCGGACTCAACGACACCACTCACCCTCTTATTGAAGATATGATTTCCGACTACTGATGATTGGTTCTCTAATAAGTGTGTGTCTTTTGAGCTAGGGTAAATTAATTGATGTAATTGCGTGAGTCAGTTGTTCTTTTACCTTCTCTATGCGAAGAAGATCCCATCCGTATCCCTGTTGTCTAACCCCGACAATGAACTTATGAAGGTACTAGAGTTGCTTGAACTGTATAATGCATCTGAACTCCTCTGTGAAATATATAGCGTATGTCTTGCTAAATGCTGGAAAATCCCAGTATGCGTCGAACGCTGAAGTAACAGGAGTTCGTGAGAACACATCATAGAGCTGTCTTCCAATTTGGTACTGAGTTGTAGCAAAGAATATCAAATTAAGTTAATATTGTTGTGTTACAGCGCAATAAGTAGATGAAAACAATGGCAGCTGGCGTTAGATTGCTGGGGTTGTCAACAGTCGGATACATAACGGAAGTCGACACGATGTGCGCCGACTTGTACCTACACCTACCGATCACAATTAGAGCAGCGAAGCTCAGCCTCCGAACTAAGAACTGTATGTTAACGAAGTGGGTCCCACACTGTTGCAGTTATAAACGACTACATTCACAAAGAATCACATTAGGTTTCACGATAAAGCTCTTGGGGTGTCATGCTGAACTGTGCTGGAGCTGTAATCAGAACTCATCTGCGATTTCGTATGTTTTCTGCAGTAAAATTGGGACTATCATTATTGCAGTTATCTCATAAACTATTGTCTGCACTAAAAATGTTATTAAGGCTTCCGGTAGAGCTCTTGGTGTGCTATTCAGAATCGTGATCGCAATTTTATTTTCACTAATCGGCAAATATTCTGTTATAACATCAAAACTTTCCCGATTACTAGTGTTGTCTTCGCGAGATTTTGCAGAACTATTGAAATTTAGTAGAGAAAATTCTAGAACTATAGCATATCTATCAACAACTCAGAAAAATATGTATATTTCTCGAAAGTCGTGTGCCAACTTCACATCTATTCAGAATTGTGATAAATTCTCTTTTTCGCAAAATTCTACAGAACTGTTAACAGTTTTTACAGAGAGCTCCAGAACTATAGAACACCTATAAAGAACTCAGAAAAAATGTATGTTTCTCGAAAGTTTGGTGCCAGCTTCATATGGGTAGATCTTCGAACAGAGAAGGAGTGCTGTGTCACCGTTCTGCCTCTTCCAGCGACTTTGCACAGGAAGTTACACCAGGATGGCATAATGGCCTGCGGTACAAAGACCAATTAGATGTTTTCGAGAAAGACACCGTAAGTGGATTATGCCGACACTATATTATTACACAGCCAGAGTTGTGAAGTTGTTGACACAATGGGAAACACTGGCCACACTCGAGCGAATTGTAGCGACGGGCCACGGAACATCCTCGCGTTTGTAGCCGTCATTTCATCAATGATGTGCACACAGAGAGCCTGATGGCCCAGAATATGTAGTGAAATTGTACATGACACCAAACTTTTCTTGGCTGGAGCGTGCAACTGATGATATTGTTGAGAGTTACAAAAAAAAAAAAAAAAAAAAAAAAAGAAAAGGGAGACACGTCAGAACAGAAGAGTCTGCAGGGAACTAAACAATGTACTTCTTTGTCAATATGAATTATGCCGTGCAAGTAGCTGGACGGAGTACAGTAACTTAAGTCCTTCTAAGAACATAAACATATACTTTTGTAGCTTAAAAGGTAACAGTGAGGCGTAGGTTCAAACAAACTTGCAGCTGAGACTCCTGGATAAACAGTGTTTGACAGAGTGTTGCGCAAAGACTGGTTGTATGTTAAAATTAAGTTAACAAATCATAGCACATTCCAGAATTACATGTCTACAGAATGCAATGAAGAAAACCTCACTGCCGCAGCTGGTGTATAATTAAAAGTGTTTCATATTTTTGTTTTAATTTAATTGTTACCTTGTTCACCAGTATTGTAAATTAAGCAAAGAGAATATGCTTCACCTCTTTTTAATAAAAACGAAATTAGGAAAAAGCTTTGCTGTTCTTCTGTTTTTTTTTTTTCGCCATAGCAAGACAATATGTACTAGTTTCAAATTTATTCTGTGTCACTTTTATGAAAAATCTAAGGAGTGGATATTTTGGCCTCAAAAATCTAAGATACACAACACTATGCCAAATTCAATTTAAAAACACTTTGGAAATTGTTTTCGTATAGTAAACTGCAGTGAAATTAAGTGTGAAAGACCCATAACTGTACGACAACGCACCTTAAGGTTCTTTCACTACAAGAAAATATTCTCCTTGGTATGTTTGCTTACCATATATGGTAGCAGTGTATAATTCGAAAATATGTGGTAGCACTGGCCTTTTTCCGTGCTACTAGGTGGTGTGTGGTAGGTCCAAATGGCTCTGAGCACTATGGGACTTAACTTCTGAGGTCATCAGTCCCCTAGAACTTAGAACTACTTAAACCTAACTAACCTAAGGACATCACACACATCCATGCCCGAGGCAGGATTCGAACCTGCGACCGTAGCGGTCGCGCGGTTCCAAACTGTAGCGCCTAGAACCGCTCGGCCACTCCGGCCGGCGGTGTGTCGTAGGAAAATGTCTTCGTTATTTGACTTAGTTATATCGAAAATGGGAAGGAAAGGGGAACCGGTAGGAAGCTTCAAGAGAACATTCAAGGATGTAACAAAGTGAGTGCAAAAAGCATACACCATGGCCCTTGAAAGTCTGGAGAGCATTGTGCAGTGTAGTGGTAAATTTTCATAATACCGAGTAGGGCAGTAGGTGATGTTGACAAGCCAGTAAACCACAAGGAATAAGAAGAGAACTTCATTACGTGGTTCCAGGGGCTGTAGCAAGTGTTTGAAATTACATCGCCAGTGCACGTCAAATTGCAGTTGCCAGCGCGAACTACTATCGACAACGTACAGTGTCACGTGTTCTGTCACAGCCAGTCAGAATAAAATTAGGTATAGCACATGCCGCGTATTAACATTATGCGTATAACATTCTCTTATTTCACAATTACGATAAACATACTTGCAAAACTTACTTTGATTGTAATCGCATAAGGTTATTGATTAACACTGGTTTCTCTTAAACAATTGTCCGACACTTTCACACCCATTATTTCCTTAACCTTAAAAACATGATTACTGTACTGAAGAACCAGACTTTTCTTTATAATATGAGCCCTGAAATATCATGCATGCTTTCTGGAAGCCAACATGAATTAGGCCTGTAGTATTGGACGCCGTATCCAAGACTTGCACCAGAATACGGCTGTCCTCTCGCTCTCTCATTCATAAAGATTTCTGCTCTTGGTGCTAGAATGGCTCGCAGTCACAAATAATCCATTAGAATGCTCCCTACAGCGAAGGAGCGGGCAAATGAGTACATTGAAAAACCTATGCAGTTGTACTACAAAAGAAAATGACCCATGAGCATTACACGAAGAAAAATATAAAAAATAGGGCGTATGAAGAGATGCTTAAAACAACTAGACGGTCCTCCAGATGTGGACCAAATTGTAGTAAAAACTAAGTCATAAAACTTGAGATACGAAGTTTCAGAAAAGAGTGAACTCGCGAACTACGATGAGGAACCAAAACGGAATGTGACTATTGGTCGTCTACGCAGTGTCTCAGACACTGCACTACAGTATTTCAGAAAAGTATTCAAAAGTTGGAGGCCTCTGAAGGAAGCGGAAACAGAAAGGCTGAATTGTATAAACCATTACAAAGTAGCTTGTACTATATTCGTTGTAACATTATGCACCTTGTAATGTTACGCAAATTGTGTTAAGTTCCTTGAGGTACAAGTATTACGAGTTACTTCTCTTTACAAAGGACGAAGAACGCCCTCATTCTAGTGTATCAAACCTTCACGATTCCCTGTGTAGTGCAGACGATTCAGAAATCAAACCTTTATCCTGGGGAAAATCCTTCAAGCAGTACTCTGTCTTGTTAATGTAACATGATATACACCTGGTAGCGGGTACACATAACAACAAATGTCACAGCACCCGAAGAAGACTGCTAGGTCTGACGTCGAATATTTTGCATAAATTGAAAACAACAACTTGGCAGAACACCATTAATCATTAACACTCCCGATTGCAAGGGGAGTTGGAGTTCCTTATGCCCACGTTTTGAAAGTATTACAGTATAGTCAGTTACTTTATATTTTAAAATTTGGAAAAAATTATTATTTTCAGTGTTGCTTCTGAAATGCGTGCATGCATCCATGCATTCATTACAGCGTAACGCGAAATAGTACAGGCACTGCATTATCGTATTTATTCGCCGACACTCGGCAAGCGACTTTGAAATAAAATGTCTCCCAACACTGGAATATACATAATGGATATACGAGTACAGGTTGTAGACATGTGGTTGACGACTCTTGGCAGTTTGACTGTGGCCGTGAGTGTTGTTCGGATAGTAAAATAGGAAGGCGACCGCTCGCGAGAAGCGAGAAATACGGGTTTGAGTCTTGGTCCACATTTCGTGCATTCATAAGTAGGCCTTGTAGTCGTCACGTTATCTTAGAGACTCAAGCATACTCATATGGCTGGGATGTTACCTTCCGGCAATACTTTTTCTCGCCTATTTTGTGCTACATTTCTTTTGTGAAATATATGGGAACACATCATACAGACTGCCAGTGGAAGCCATAGTTTTCTGCTTTCTGATGCCCATAATAGTTTCTTCTCGACGATATAAACGAGTTTCAAAATCCTAAAATCTACTAGAATAAGTCTTGATATGGTAAAGAATATGATCTTTATCTTTAATGTAACCTTTATTTGCCTAAATTGCGAGTTTATAAAATGATATGAAGGATTTCTATTGTGCTAGCAATCACCTTCAGATTATAAAATATCGTTACAGAGTACAACACGTCACTTGTTGTACATGAAGTACTGAGTCATTTACACTGTTCTTGATTGTACAGCATATGACATGTTACACTCTGTAACGATAGTTTATGATCTGGAAGTAATTGCTACCACAACTGAAACTGGTCACATCATTTTATAAACTCGCGATCTAGACGAATACAGGTTATACTGTACTACAATCAAATACTGTACAGTACTTCCGGAGAGACACAATCCGCGCTCCTAAAGTCCGCCGCCTGTGCCTGTGGCCCTTTGACCATGCACCGCAGTCCTGCAGCCGTGGATAAATGACATAAATCCGCTGATCTACGTCAAAGACGAAGAGACCCTGATTCGGGTCAGATGTGAGATACTCGATCTGATGGGCGGGGCCTGTACGTCAGCGGGGAACGACGGGCCTGAGATCGGCGGACGGGTTCAGCAAAAATTAACCGCGGAACTGGCCCGTGGTTCAAACCCATCCCAGAAATTCACTCCTGTGTGACCAGTTAAAGCCGGGGCAATGATTTCACGGCTGGTGAACGGTTACACCTTGCGCCTCAATCCTTTTATGACTCAGATGGCAGAAGCGCTACCGTTTCATAAACAGTAGGAAGCCTTGCTCTCTTCGATACTGCCAATATTACACAGGCATGATAGCATGATCGCTCACCACCAGCAGCTACCTACGAGGTGAGATCTGCGACATTCTGCGAGTTGAAATGGGCCAACAAGCTGTTGCCGTCAGACTTAATCTTCACAATCTGCAGGTCTGCTGTCCACACTGGTGACGTAGTGCCTACCAACCGGCAGGCCATTTACTGGCTACCTTCCAACCACTGCTGGCCACCTACTTTGGAGTGCATGGTTCAAGCCTGGACCATCTAGCTGGCCAGCCGTCATTGCCTGTGCAGCAAAACGCTCTGCCAGCCCTCTTTGCCTCTGCAGGCGCACGTGATCGTTGTAAGCGGCCATCGTCCATATTGAGGTCCACAACTGAATTGTGTCTGCCCCGGAGCTTCTAGTACCCAACTTCGTAGTCATGTCAATTGCAACAGCTGCCTCCGCCGGATGACACACGCTGCCCTGTCCACTGCCTGAGTCAGCGCCACCCCTACAGTTCCTCTGGGACTGCATCGCGTCGTCCTGCAGACGACCACTGCCTAGGGGACACCACACGCTTACGTGACAATAGGCAGGCCGTAGGCGAACTAACAGAGGGACCATATAAACTTACCAACATCGATTTGATTCATATTGAGAGGGTGTGTAGTGTACGATTAGTACGTAAACAGGAAGAATCAACTCTCAATCGTATCATAGAATATTGAGTTTGAAAATTTTAGACATGCTTATATATTTTGTATAGTCGCTGAGGTACAACGCGTCCGCAGCTGAGTGAATAAGTAGTTAATTTGATAAATGAGAGATCTCTGTATCGAATATGCTTATGGGTACTTATTTCATTTCCACTCCCACGTTGTTCTGCCAACGTCCACAATTAAAGTAATTCCCCTCAAATGTACTCCGCTGGTGCAGTCTAGTGACGTTTATTTTCACATTCAGGAGGAAAATCTTATAAAAACAAAATTGCACGTATGTTATCGAAGAGAATAGAGATATAGCATCTAGAGAAGGCAGCATAAATATTCAATCAATCGTACGCCATCAGTCGTTTTTACCAATAATTGGATATATGGTTCGATATGCCTGGTACGCTGTTAAACTGTCTAATAACCGAGAACCGTTTATGAATGTAAGCCAAGTGTGTTTTGTAACAGACACATTTAAAAACCATGCAGATGGAAAAACTGAATGTTCATCACACGTGTCGTGTGTCTCAATAATTATTGTTTTCGATGTTTCCACGACCTGCATCATCCTGATACGTGCAGTGCTTCATACTTTAAATACAATTATTGAACTATATGAAAACAAACGTAAATTGGTTACAAATTACGGCGTGCACACATTTTATTCAACATGTAAACATCACTACACATATTTGGATTTAGGTTATGACATGTTCGACATGCGTGCCATTATTGGTGATAACGAATAACAAACTTCTGCATCATTCAATAAAGTGTCGAAAATTCGATGCTGTTGATGACTTTCTGAATGGCTGTTTTCAGCTCAGGGGTTATTGCTGAACACCTTGTCTTTAATATAGCTTCACAGAAACGAGTCGCATGTGTTCAGATTCCGAGAATATGGCGGCCAATCGAGGCATATGCCAGTGGCGTCTGGGTACCCCAGAGCCAGAATGAGGTTCCCAAAGTACTCCTCTAGGATATCAGTGTCCTGCTTCGATGGGGTCCAACTCCGTCTTGCGTGAACCACATCTTGTCGAAATCAGGATCACTTTGCGTAATGGGGTTGCAATCATCTTCCAAAACATTCGCGTACCGGTCGGTAGTCACTGTGCCATCAAGGAATATCGCACCGATTGTTCCATGACAGGACGTTTCAGACCACACAGTCACCCGTTGAGGGTGAAGAGATTTCTCGATCGCGAAATGCGGCTTCTCAGTCCCCCAAATGCACCACTTATAGACTAACCCATCCAAATGGAAGTGGGCTTCGTCACTAAAGCAAATCATATTCACATCAAAATCATAGTTCATTTAGAGGAATGTGTCAGGTTTCTGCGATGCCGCCGCCTGATGCTTGAGGGACCTGAACGGGAACCTGTGCGTGGCTTGGCAGCTGACAGTGCATCCTGACTACTAGGAGCGTGTGCAGTACCTTCCTGTACGGTCTAGTGGACAGGGGCGGCAGGCGGTGCATGTGTGCATTGTTTTTGTGTCTGTTGTATTATTTTGCGAGCAGGTCTGTAGGCTGTGCTATGCGTTATTTGGACAGTTTACGAGTTGATTACGCGTCTGTGCATCAGTGTACTGCATTATTTAGGAGGAGTCTGCATGTCTGTGTACTGTGTACTGAAATTATTTCGGTAATTTAGGAGTTGTTGGCGTGTCTGCAGAACGTTATTTCGGTAATTTAGGGTTAGTTTACAGGTCTGTAGGATGTGTGAAGTGACCCCAAGCATATCAGAGCGTGTTTTTTGTATCAGTGTGATAAATATACTGTCTCAAATCCATACCTGAATAAATAAAGCACACTTCTTCCCCTCTCCAGCAGCCCAGCGCAGGCTGAGTCATTTTCCCCTCCAGACAGCCATCTTGGGCTACGTCATGGAATGGATGACACTGCCTCTGGTGGCGGTACTGTGTTCTAGGTCAGTTGGACTCCGGACCCCATGGTGACCACACTGTTTCCCTCCATTTTCCCCCGCCATCTTGGATTATGTCACGGAATGGATGACGGTGTCCTGTGGTGACTGTACTGTGTACTAGCTCCAGACATCATGGTGAACACACTGTTTCCCACCATTTCCCCTCCAACCCAGACTACAATCTGGGATTATGTAATGGGAGGGATGACAGTGCCCTCTGGTGGTGGTAGTGTGTATTAGGTCAGTTGGACTCTGGACCTCATGGTGAATACACTGGATGGCTGTACTGCCTCTAATTGTTTGAATAAATAGTGTATGCAAAATAAAGACTTTTGTCCAGCACAGATTGGGTCCTCTTCCCACCATTCCTAGGGCGAGGTGGAGGTCAGATGAGTTAGGTTAGTAGAGGTAGCCCAAGTGACCCTTTTTCCCACCACTTTCTTAGGTTAGTAGAGGTGTGTTGCATTGTCCTGATGGTGTTTGAACTTCCCGCCATTTTATGGGGGAGGGAAGGGAGGGGGGTTAGGTTAGTGGAGGTAGCCCAATTGACCTATCTTCCTGCCAAAATTCACACTTTCCACCAAAATCCGCCATCTTGGATGACGTCATCGCCGCCATCTTGGATACATCTGGCAACAATGGAGAGTGGGGTAGAACATACTTAGTCCCCCTACTCACGGCGTCTTCTAATCGATGCAGTGGAGACAGATCTCCACGACGCTCATTGACGCTTTTGGGACCAAACACGCTGATACAGCACAAAGAAGCACTACCTGAAGCAACTGGAGCATTCTTGAGGTCTGGAGTGACAATGTATTCCAGGGCTTTGGATACATTAGGTAAAATGCTGGCACTTTGGATACAGTAGGTAAAATGCTGATTGGCTGTGGTTATAGGTTTATGTCCTTAATAATAGGCTGGACTATATTACTTTTCCATGGAGTGAGATATGTCTGGTTCACAACAGAAGATGTGCTACGTTAGTGAAGAGTAGTACTAAGTTATCCCATACATTACTGATCATTGTAATCCTGATATTCTTGTTACCTATCGCTTCAGAAGGGATTCTCATTACTGTTTTCTGGAGTTGTATGGTGTAACGTCTTTCTGGTCTCCATGTTACATGTATCGTCTGTGACATCCTACTCGGGCGTTGTGCTTTCGATAAGCTGGCAGGGCCTACAGGAATCTCTGAGGGGGACTCAGTGAGGAGGGAGGACTAGGTGAAAGCTTCACTGGATTCCATGGGCAGCACAATAGCGTCGGACCTCGGTCCTCGAGGAGCATGGCCAGTGGCTGGCTAGAGGAGGCTGACCTAACACGAAGATTCGCCGCAGTCTGTCACCAAACTTTCGCTAACACCTCCTACATCCTTGGGATGGTCGGCAGGTATTTGCAGCACTTTCGCATGGTGACGTTTTGCCTTCTGGTGGTGGTGCTATACAAAGCCGTCTGACACAGTGACCCATCGAAAATTCGTTAGTGGAGTCTTATCGCACGCTGACGTGACATGTGAGGTGGTTTGCAGCAGGTGGGCTGTGCCGTCAACAGAGTGCCTTTGGGAAGGTAAGTGTATCACTGTGTCCTACAATTCATTTGTGTGGCGGTATTCTGTCTGCACCTATAGCACTATGTATTTCTTCCACAGAATCGTAGTATGTGTGTGGTTCTGTACATCCTATCGAAGAGGTGCTTATGGATAATGCGGTATGGCACCAAAGCCTGATACAAGTGTTTCCACTGAAAGCCTCTTCGGCGAATCGTGTATTCTTGAGCCAACGGCACGTGCTTTTTCCTCATATGTTAACACATCAAAGTACAAACTGGGCCTGTGTAACTGTCCTATCCTCTGTGACAGTCGATGGAAACCCCAGTAGCCAACATTTCGTTGCCCACGACAGTTGAGCCTTGCAGTAGCGTTCTTCCCCAATCATGGTACTCATGGAAAACTCAGTACACAGCAGGACATTGAAGTCCAATGTTGTACGGCTGTTCCCGGCGGAGGTTCGAACCCTCCCTCGGGCATGGGTGTATGTGTTTGTCCTTGGGATAATTTAGGTTAAGTAGTGTGTAAACTTAGGGACTGATGACCTTAGCAGTTAAGTCCCATAAGATTTCACACACATTTGAACATTTTTTTTGAAGTCCAATGCCTACACGTCCTTGGACGTCGTGTGTCCTATGCATCGGGCACCCACGACATGGTAGTGATGGTATCACACGTCTTGCCTGTCCTAAACTGGGGTGTCACTTCGACATCATGTACAGTGTTTGAAGACATCAATTTACGTAACAGGCCAAACTATTACATTGTACACTATAAGGGCAGGGCAGGGGGGAGAAGGTTGTTACATATGCCTCGTGACGGCAATGCGCAGGAGGTCGAGCGGTCAGGACCTGAGAGTGGGCATCCAGTGCTGGCGTTAAATGACAGAACAGGAAATTAGGTACGATAATGAAAATATATTTCAGTGTATGGCATACAAGGGGCGCGCCTAGGGTCGGAAGTTACCAGGTTTACGCCAGTCTAGGTGGTCGAACATTTAATTGAAATGGGTAACGGTAGGGGAAGCGGTTAATGTTAACGTATGTTGGTGGCTGGTCGTGAAAAGCAGAGCCAGAGGCTCTGCCTTCCGAAAAGAAGTTTGTTCTGCTCGAGGTCCGGATTACAAGAGAGAGAGGCTACTGTTTCGCACCGTAGAACACTCCAGTGTCCACACACGTGACCTGTATCACACGCACGTTATTGGCTAAAACCAGTGGCGTGAATTCGATAGCATTTTCAGCAGCGATCTCAGGGCGTCTCTTGTCAGCAGCTTTAACTGGACAGAACTGCATCGGTTTTGAAAGACTGGTAACTTGTGTCAGATAGGCACAGTGTAAGTTGCTCTAGAAGTAAACTTGTAAAGGGACCTTAATACTATGGAAGGGATCTGTTACAATATTTCGTTTACTGTATGTAAGTGGGAGGGGACTTACATGCAGTCAAGTTTATCAAATTTCATGAGTTAAGAAAATAATAAAATAATAACTCTTCAGATGTTGTGCAGAAATACAATGTTTTCTGTAATAACAGAAATCATTAGTATAACAAAATACAACGGAAAATCCACGATTATAACTGTTGTGGCGTAGTAAGACAACCACGCCACTCGGAAGTAGCCGAAAGGCACGCGTTAAACTCACGCAGGCTAGAGATAGGTCTGAAACAGGATACGTAATGTATGCTATAAAGAAAAGTACGTAGCTGCTGGAATACTTAACTTTAATCCATCATTGTTGTACATCGCTATTGACGATACAAGTGAGACTCTATAGATACTAATGGCGCCTTGCGAGGTCGTAGCCATTGACTTAGCTGAAGGCTATTCTAACTATCTGCTCTGCAAATGAGCGAGGCTTCGTCAGTGTGCATCGCTAGCTACGTCGTCCGTACAACTGGGGCGAGTGCTAGAAAGTCTCTCGAGACCTGCCCTGTGGTGGCGCTCGGTCTGCGATCACTGACAGTGGCGACACGCGGGTCCGACATGTACTAATGGACCGCGGCCGATTTAAAGCTACCACCTAGCAAGTGTGGTGTCTGGCGGTGACACCACAATAACAAAATATTTAATTCTATGGTAATCGAAGTATTTGAGTAAGAAATATAATAATCGACTTACTGCAGAGCATTATCACATGGCTTGGTTAGAATTGGATTAAGTACATTTGAAAAAGAGTAATAACCTTAGTAAAATCTAGCTATGTCGTCTGACTATTTTTGAGGGTAGTAGTTGCACAAAGTTGCTCAAGCTATGAATATTAACACATTTCAGTAAAATGGAGGATTCACGTACAAAGTCCAAGAGATGGGGTACCATAAAACATATAATACAAACCTTACCTATATTAACCCATGTTAAAATACAGAGTAAAATGCCTTTTCTTATACTGCCAAAACACTGGATTTAAGGACGAAATCAGGGGATAGCAAAGGCTACACATTTAAATTACCTCACGGCATATTATTCCTTATTTGCGTCACTTAATTTGTCATGTAAATTAATTAGTTAAAAGAGGGGCAACTGAAAATTAACAAGGTCTGAATGGTTGAGAACGTCCCAGTCGTCACATACTTTCAATATTTTCCCTAGTAGTATCACTCAACCACAATGTTTTACAAACCTGTTACAGTAATTATTAATAAACTGTTTCCTATAGTAAAATTACAACTACAAAAACTGAAGAACAAGACCGGAACAGCCCTTGTTTTATTGTCAATTGGAAATGAGGATTGGTGACAACCTTATTTTTTCCTCTAAAACGGCAGAGTTCAAGAAAAATATATGTCCCATCAACTGTTCTTAGAGTTTACACTTTTCAGATGATCAGGGAACTGTCATATGGCATAAAATAAGCTTGTAAAACACAGTTATAGGCATGGAGAAACACACAGGCAAAACTCTAGAAAAGATAATTAAAATGTGTGTCCACAGTGACAAAACAGCTAACAATATTCTCGTCCTATTCATGAAACTTTACATAAAAAGGGGAAAGAAGGCAGTGAGTTTATAATCAGTTCATTAACTACGAAAAGATTCACATATACAATGTGGTTCTGTGCGACAGAAGTGCACGTACTATTTGTAAACAAACTTTGAATGACTGGAGAGGAGCACGTGGCTTGTCCGGCGGGGAAGGAGAGAGAAGCTTGTGTGACGTCGACAAACTTTAATAGCGCTTCTCTCTAGTGGGGTGATTGAGTGAGTATTATCTGTGGCGTAACGCACATCTTGCGGTAGGGGAAAGAGCGCAGAGGTAAGCGCAAGAGATAAGGGGGGGCGAAGGGGAAATGGCAGTGGCACTTTCAGCACTCGGCACAGCACAGGTCCGCATGGTAAGGCGATCTTGAAGCAAACGTGTTTTGAAGCTCACCTGGTGGTGTGTACCGGCGGTATAACGCAAAGAATGCGTAAAAATAAAAAAAAGGCAATGCTGGCTAACAGACGGTCAAACACCGGTAATGATCCGCACAGAACGAAACCAAATTTGTACATGAAGAGATCCTAACTATTATAGGGCAAAACCAAATTCATGGCAGCGCTGTAAACAACATTTAAGAAGGCTCAGCTAAGATCGTTAATACAATTCTTGCATTAATTTCTAAACAGATATTGGACGACAGGATACATCTGTGTTGATTTTTGCCGGCTGGTGTGGTCGAGCTTTTCTAGGCGCTTCAGTTTGGAACCGCGCGACCGCTACGGTCCCAGGTTCGAATCCTGCCTCGGGCATGGATGTGTGTGACATCCTTAGGTTAGTTAGGTTTAATTAGTTCTAAGTTCTAGGGGACTAATGACCAAAGAAGTTAAGTTCCATAGTGCTCAGAGCCATTTGAACGAACTTCAACGGATGTCTTGCGACGTCCGCCCCGAGCAGATATAACGAACAAAAACGAACAAAATGAGATGAATAAAAAATATGTAGTTCTAAGTTATAGGGGCTGATGCCGTCAAATGTTAAGTCCCATAGTGCTCAGAGCCATTTGAACTATTTTGTGTTGATTTTCAGCAAACACAAAATTCACAAAGCGCTGGCCATCCGTTTTAGGAATTAGTTGCCTGCATAAAGCATACAACAGATTCTCACCAAGACGACGAAAATTCTGACACGTAACGGTCGGAGAGTATGACAGAGTACTGCAGGACTTAATATACCGTGCACAAGACGTAGGTAAGAAAAAAATAAATGTTAATTTCACTGGACACAGGTCAGGAAAATTTTGTAAAGAGAGACTTGAAGGGAAACAATCAATTCGGCAGACATGAGAGTTAAACTTGTGTAATCATATTTAATTATTAGTGACAGCTTGAAAGAAAACAGGGAAATAAACGCTTCTAAACCGAATATAGACTTAATTCATCTGCAAAGCAGTGGAACATTAGTTCCAAAAGTTAGATGAAACTTCGAAGTATCACAATCCATTGAACAATAAAAGACAAACGGAATAGACACCGAAAGGAGGAGCTCTACATTCTAGGTTTGACAACAAAATGAAACGTTCAACGACGTACGCTTGTAAAATGTAGCATTGCAGAAAAACTTTAGTGAGGTAAACTTCATGCATTCGTTCAAAAGGCAAAACAAAATCCTTGTCAACAAAAGAGATTCACAAGTGAAATGCAGTACAACATCAAAATTCTGCAACAAATCTGAATAATGCAAGTAGCTTAATTCAGCACATCAGAAAGACCTATACAGTAGTTGAGAGAGGGTACCTTTAAACACCTCAAATTTTTGAAAATACCTAAACTTCCCACATGATACAAATACTGTAGGTGTGCACCTGGGTCATCATTTTCATAGAAAATAGTAACTGTTACTTACAACCACTTAATATTTATACTGTACATAATACTCTCCGCACATTGTCATTCAAAACTTATACAATAATTGACTCACAAATCATATCAAAAGTAGACTTAATTACGTAAGACAAGACGAAGAATAGGGAGAGAAGTGATAGCGTTTGGGAGCGAGCCAGGTTTATCACAAGGCGATAGCTGTGCCAGTCCGCGTGTTTGCACCATGCTTTGCTTATAGTAAGCATTCACTGGTAACATAACATGCAATTTAAACGACTCAAAAATTTTCTATCAACTGGAAACTCGCTGCATGGTAAACGGAATCATGGCTAACGGTTCTGTGAACCTCTGGGGTGTCAGCAGGAAACAGACCGTTTAACATCACCTACAAAGCCGGCCGGAGTGGCCGTGCGGTTGTAGGCGCTACAGTCTGGAACCGAGCGACAGCTACGGTCGCAGGTTCGAATCCTGCCTCGGGCATGGATGTGTGTGATGTCCTTTGGTTAGTTAGGTTTAATTAGTTCTAAGTTCTAGGCGACTGATGACCTCAGAAGTTAAGTCGCATAGTGCTCAGAGCCATTTGAACCATCACCTACAACAACACACACAAGAACTCTTGCCTGTATGTAATTATCTTCAACCACATGACCACAGGACCTGGTGCCTGCTCACAAATAACCTCAATAAAACAACGTATTACATATCTTCATATCAACAAAACTTCGCTGCCGTCTGGGGGATAACAGCCGGAAATCATCTATTCTCTCTTATCAACTTGCAGGGGTGGAACAGATCAATTCTCTTTCGTGATTATAACTCTTATTACGGTACATCACGTGCTGCATCGTAGCTTCGTGCATGGAGCTAACCAGTCAAGGAACTACCATTTCCGAAAAACAGAAGGCATGGACAGAAAAAAGAAGAAATGGCCGGGAAAGAGGACGCAGAGAGACGAGAAAGAAAAGAAACAGAAGGTGGAAAAGTTCATTCCTTTCGTTCCGCAATCCGGCATGTCACACAACGTCCTATCGGTTTCGGCAACACAAGTGCTAATCGTGTAATTACGACTGTGTATGCGCTTGGGGCCTAAAGTCGCCTAGTACCAGTAGTAAACAACGGACATCACCAGGACCGTCAGAATCCATTGGCTTGTCGCTTTTCTTACAAGGCCTAAACGCTGATTTCCCGTCTGTGCCTGGTCTTGCAATAAAAATAAACTCCCCTCAAGGTAAAAAGATTTACTGCACCAACGATTTCAGGAACCTTGCAAACGCGGTATGACGGCACAGGGTGTTACAGATCCCTTAAAGCATTCACGTCTGTGGAGTAAGGAGAAGGAACCTACTTTCATCATAGGGCGGAGAAATGATGCTTATAGGAAAGATTAAAGAGAAAAGAGTTGATCATGACATGAAAACGAAACGGAAGAAAATGGCATGAACGGCTGGAAGACTCTGTGGTTGCCAAACACATTGTGCAATCGGCACATCCCTTGGAGATTAATTTAAAAAAAAACAAACTTAAAAAACATTTTAACTATCCAACCAACAAACAGGTGAAGTGCTTATCTACGAACTAATACACATTCAACACACCTCATAGTAATGAGACTCACAAAGATTCAAAGTTCAAATCGGCCGAGGTAAAGACACCTCCAAAAGACAGGCAATAACTACATAAGATGCAATATTTAGCTGTTTACTATAATTTACCGATCTCTTCTCTGAACAAATGGCTGCAAGTGCCTCACACTCAACAGTACAGTCGTTGAGTCGCGACGTGCAGAAGTGGCGGCGCCGGTGGAGCGGCGACTAAGGGCCTACGCACGCGGTACCGGCGTAGCAGCGGCGAGGGCGGCGGGGGGCTGGCTGCACGGCGCTGAAAGTACGTGCCCCGGGCGTTGAGGCCAGGACCCAAACGCAGATGGCAGCTAAGAGCTGGCCGGCGGCCAACGTAGGGCGGAAGGTGGGCTGCGGCAGCGGCAGGGAAGGCGCGCCGACCGTGAACAGCGCGCACGTGCGCTCAGCGAGCCACGGCGCCAGCGAGGACGTATCGCGCGTTTTCCTTTCGTGATTTTGTGGTGGTGGTGGTGGTGGTGGTGGTTAGTGTTTAACGTCCCGTCGACAACGAGGTTATTAGAGACGGAGCGCAAGCTCGGGTTAGGGAAGGATTGGGAAGGAAATCGGCCGTGCCCTTTCAAAGGAACCATCCCGGCATTTGCCTGAAACGATTTAGGGAAATCACGGAAAACCTAAATCAGGATGACCGGAGACGGGATTGAACCGTCGTCCTCCCGAATGCGAGTCCAGTGTGCTAACCACTGCGCCACCTCGCTCGGTCGTGATTTTGTGCCCAGCTCAGAGTTAGCTGGGGGTGACCGAGAAGCTGGGCCGGTTGGACCATCAACTGAGTCCAGAGCACACCAACTAAGCATGTGGGCTGCAAGGCGCAGCCCGCTGTACTCAGCGCGCACGTGTTGATGCTCCAAGAGGCAGGCAGTAGACTTTGCCCCAGACGCTGGTATGTGCGGACGCAGCATTCGGAACGGCACCGTAGCCGATGCGCGGCAGCATTCAGGCTTGGCTAACAGTGGAATAACAGTGGCGAATACTGACCGACCACACAACGTCAAACATGAACCAAAAGTAAACGGCCACCCTGTGGAACGAACGGTAGGAACGAATCGCGATTCTGACACCAATGTACTGTATATGAGCAGGAAAGGGAGGAGAATGTTGTTACACATGCCTCATGACGTCAGTGTGGATGAGTTCGAGCGGTCAGGACTTGAGAGTGGGCATCCAGCGCTGCCGTTAAATGACGGAACAAGTAATTAGGTACAATAAAGGGAATATATTTCAGTGTATGGCATACTAAGGGCACGCCTAGGGTCGGAAGTTACCAGGTTTACGCCAGTCTAGGAGGTCGAACAATTAACTGAAATCGGCAACGGAAGGGGAAGCCGTTCATGTTAACTTACGTTGGTGGCTGGTGGTGAAAAGCGGAGCCAGGGGCTCTGTCTTCCGAAAAGACGTCTGTTCTGCTCGAGGTCTGGATTACAAGAGAGAGAAGCTACTGTGTTCCGCACCGCAGAACACTCCAGCGTCCACACACGTGACCTGTATCCCACGCACGCTATTGGCTAAAACCAATGGCGTGAATTCTCTAGCAATTTCAGCAACGATCTCAGGACGTCTCTTGTCAGTAGCTTGAACGGGACAGAACTGCATCGGTTTTGAAAAACAGGCAACTTGTGTCACGTAGGCACAGCGTAAGTTGCTCTAGGAGTAAAGATTTGACTGGGCCTTTGAAACTAATTTTTTAACCAATTCTCTAATATGTTCCTGACTGGCTGCCACCATGTTCAACATTTGTCAACATGAAACTAGCGCTCTCACTCCAACGCATTATCTATCTCCAATTCCCTTGCTCCTAAAAGCATATCGAACTGATATTAATTTCTTGCAGTATGAAACGTGTATGCTTGTGTGAATGGTAGCGAATAGAGAGCATTCTATAAATTTAATGCACTATTGACCTCAGATGTTAAGTCCAATAGTGCTTAGAACCATTTAAATTTAATGTTGTTGAGACATCGTAGTTGCAAGAAATCGATGGACAATAGGTATTACCACATTCTAAAGTCGAAAAATTTACTCTTGGAAGAACACGCTGGTTGGATGAATCAACGTTGCAGGATTAAATGCTGTTCGCTGTACTGCAGCTTAAATAGCACTCTTCATATAGAAAATCTGTCATTTGGAAAGGATATCCTTTTCACCATTAATGAGATAGCGGATAGGAAAACACATATCGTCAGAGGATGAGTCCAGTTTCATTAATATATGGTGAATAATTGTTGCCATGATCGGCTTCCAAACTAAATACGTGAACGATCGTGTTCCTGCTGAGTCTCTGGGGTCAAAGGATTGTCCTGTATTTCTCGTGACGTAACATTTTTCTCTGTGTGTGCTTAGTGTGATGATACTGGTGGTGTGCACAGCGTACAACCTGTACATATTCCCTTCTGAACAGAGTATCATCATAGAAATCACTCCACGACCACTACAGCAGCCAGCTATTTGGAATGATTCAAACAAATAGTAGCAAAAGCAATGCGAGACTTATATTCATAGGAATGTTCTTCAGAAAATCTAGGTCATCCACTAATGAAATGACTTACAAGGCGCTTGTTGGACCGATATATAACACCTCCGTCTGCTGCCAAGTGCAATGTACGCTGCTCCGGCAACCGCTGGCCCGAGCACGAACGGTCACGTGACTTCGCACTGGAAACGCCACTATGTATCACGTCTGCTATAGGCGCGTCCTTAACCTTCCTGCCCCATAGTTTACATCTTTCTTTCTCGAATCTAATATTTGACATCTTTTCTTTGGGCCCAAAACCAGTTTCCGCGTGAATCCGGCCCATAACACACGCGGTTTTCAGTTTTCCCTTTCGTCTCTAGTTTGGAAATTCCGCGCCATGTATCCTCTGCCGCGCGTCGTGTAATTTCCTCTACCTCTCGCACAACCTCTTTGAATCGCGTTTACACGATATCTTTCGTTTTCAGGTCGTTCGTTTTGGTCATTGTTTTCGCGCGAATAATTGTTGTTATGATGGGGACGGGACTCGCGATTTCTTCGCCAGTGATCATCATCCTCTACCCTTTCCAAGAACACAGAAAAACTTCTGTGGGTACTCCCAACATATCGTTTAGAATCCTCAGGCAGCTTCTGCCACAGAACCCAAACGATCTCAGCTTCAGTCCTTCTAGCCTTCAAATGTATCAGTTTTCTGTACCATGATTCGCAAAATTCTTTCATGGTTTGCCTACCCCTGATGTCATACAACCTGGCCATTAAAAACTCACGCCACAACTGGTCTTGTTTTTGTTCTGACCAGTACTCGTCAATAAATTTTTGTTTAAAGTTTTCAAAAGACATCTGGTTAGTATCCAGATTCAACCCCCACCTTTTTGCTTCTCCCGTTAATGCACTGATCACAACATTGATTTTTTCCTGGTCAGACAAATATTCAGGAAAATTTCTTTCGCAATTCTTTACAAAGTCTAGGGGGTGCCAACCGTTATGTCTTTTTGCTGGGTCGAATTTTTCCTCGCCCTCTAATATTTTACTGAAAGGCATTTTTTCAGCAAAATGTATAGGTCCTGATTGTAATTTTCTTTCCAAGTCATACATTTTGCCTTGGGTTTGTGAAGTGTTATGTTCACACTTCTTTTCGCAAGTAACAATCTGCTTAGTTAATTCTCTACCTGTTTCTATTACAGATTGTTTAATCTGTGCAAATTCCACATTACATTCTGTTTGTATTTCGGATTTAATACCGAATACCTTTTCATCCACTTTAGTACAGACTAAGGGTTCAATTTGATCTTGAATTTTAATTACTTCCGTGTCAAATCTTTCGTTAATGTCATCAACTTGTCCCTGTATATTGGTAATATTGCCATTGATGACAGTAATTTCGCTTTTGAGGTTTTTAATTTCATTACTCACAATGTCTACTTTTACGTCAACTTTCTCAATCTGTTTACTAATATCACTACCCTGTGTTGTAATTAACTGCCCCTGTGCTGCAATTAGCTGTCTTTGTTCTACATTTTGTTGCCCCAATGCTGCAATTTGCGCCTTGATATTGTCATTTTCTGCTGCATTTTGCTGTCCCTGTGCTGCAATTTGTGCCTTAATATTGCCATTTTGCGCAGACAGTATTCTAAGCAAGTCAGTCAGATCTAGTGTCTTTTCACTTTTGGTTTCTACCGCATTTTCAGGTTAAAGTCCTACTTTCCTCTCAGTTTCTGGTGATTCGAACATATCCACAGTCAGTGTGCTACCTGCCGCCGTTGGATAAGCAGCTGAGCAGCAAGTCGTATACTCCTAGCTCACTTGCTACGGTCGCAGGTTCGAATCCTGCCTCGGGCATGGATGTGTGTGATGTCCTTAGGTTAGTTGGGTTTAACTAGTTCTAAGTTCTAGGGGACTGATGACCTAAGATGTTAAGTCCCATAGTGCTCAGAGCCATTTGAACCAATCCTAGCTCACTCGTTTGTTACATAATTTAATTCTTAATTTCTTTGCGTGTTTTTGGTACTTGCGTTGTTTAATTCATAAATTTCGGGCGTATTATAGTATTTGAGAGTTGTAGCATCGCGTTTTAGTACCTGAATAGTGTAAATTCGCGTAGTCGTTTGTCTACTGTTTTTGTTTTGAACGGCCAGTGTCGGTTGGTCAGTCAGTGTGCTCCCTGCCGCCGTTGGATAAGCAGCTGAGCAGCAAGTCGTATGCTCCTAGCTCACTCGTTTGTTACATAGTTTAATTCTTACTTTCTTTGCGTGTTTTTGGTACTTGCATTGTTTAATTCATAAATTTCGGGCGTTTTATAGTATTTGAGAGTGTAGCATCGCGTTTTAGTACCTGAATAGTGTAATTTCGCTTAGTCTCCTTCCGCCGCCGAGCAGTGTCAGCAGTGCGCAAGTAGCAGCATTACTGCATTTACTAGGCAATCTTGTATTTTAATAACCGTTTAAATTTTGTCGATTTGTTTGCGCTCTCTGTAGATTTGTTCAGACGTTTTTTGCAAAACAGTTTTTAGCATGGATAGGGACTGCAACTGCTGTGTTCGGATGCAGGCTGAGTTGGCATCCCTTCGCTCCCAGCTTCAGGCAGTGTTGGCTTCGGTCACACAGCTTGAGGCTGTTGACAATGGGCATCACTGTGGGGGTCCGGATGGGGGTTTGTCGGGGACGGCCAGCTCGTCCCACGCATCCCCTGATCGGACTACGACTGTGGTTGCCCGGGATACTGCCCGCATTGAGGCTGATCCCTCACCTGTGGTAGAGTGGGAGGTCGTTTCAAGGTGTGGCAGGGGGCGAAAGACATTCCGGAGGGCTGAACAGAAAGCCTCTCCAGTTTGTCTGACGAACCGGTTTCAGGCTCTGTCTCAGGCTGATACTGATCTTCGGCCTGACATGGCTGCTTGTCCTGTTCCAGAGATTGCCCCTCAGTCTGCAAGATCCGGGCAGTTGCAGAGGGTGGGCTTACTGGTAGTTGGGAGCTCCAACGTCAGGCGCGTAATGGGGCCCCTTAGGGAAATGGCAGCAAGAGAGGGGAAGAAAACCAATGTGCACTCCGTGTGCATACCGGGGGGAGTCATTCCAGATGTGGAAAGGGTCCTTCCGGATGCCATGAAGGGTACAGGGTGCACCCATCTGCAGGTGGTCGCTCATGTCGGCACCAATGATGTGTGTCGCTATGGATCGGAGGAAATCCTCTCTGGCTTCCGGCGGCTATCTGATTTGGTGAAGACTGCCAGTCTCGCTAGCGGGATGAAAGCAGAGCTCACCATCTGCAGCATCGTCGACAGGACTGACTGCGGACCTTTGGTACAGAGCCGAGTGGAGGGTCTGAATCAGAGGCTGAGACGGTTCTGCGACCGTGTGGGCTGCAGATTCCTCGACTTGCGCCATAGGGTGGTGGGGTTTCGGGTTCCGCTGGATAGGTCAGGAGTCCACTACACGCAACAAGCGGCTACACGGGTAGCAGGGGTTGTGTGGCGTGGGCTGGGCGGTTTTTAGGTTAGATGGCCTTGGGCAAGTACAGAAAGGGCAACAGCCTCAACGGGTGCGGGGCAAAGTCAGGACATGCGGGGACCAAGCAGCAATCGGTATTGTAATTGTCAACTGTCGAAGCTGCGTTGGTAAAGTACCGGAACTTCAAGCGCTGATAGAAAGCACCGAAGCTGAAATCGTTATAGGTACAGAAAGCTGGCTTAAGCCAGAGATAAATTCTGCCGAAATTTTTACAAAGGTACAGACGGTGTTTAGAAAGGATAGAGTGCATGCAACCGGTGGTGGAGTGTTCGTCGCTGTTAGTAGTAGTTTATCCTGTAGTGAAGTAGAAGTGGATATTTCCTGTGAATTATTATGGGTGGAGGTTACACTAAACAACCGAACTAGGTTAATAATTGGCTCCTTTTACCGACCTCCCGACTCAGCAGCATTAGTGACAGAACAACTGAGAGAAAATTTGGAATACATTTCACATAAATTTTCTCAGCATGTTATAGTCTTACGTGGAGATTTCAATTTACCAGATATAGACTGGGACACTCAGATGTTTAGGATGGGTGGTAGGGACAGAGCATCGAGTGACATTATACTGAGTGCACTATCCGAAAATTACCTCGAGCAGTTAAACAGAGAACCGACTCGTGGAGATAACATCTTGGACCTACTGATAACAAACAGACCCGAACTTTTCGACTCTGTATGTACAGAACAGGGAATCAGTGATCATAAGGCCGTTGCAGCATCCTTGAATATGGAAGTTAATAGGGATATAAAAAAAGGGAGGAAGGTTTATCTGTTTAGCAAGAGTAATAGAAGGCAGATTTCAGACTACCTAACAGATCAAAACGAAAATTTCTGTTCCGACACTGACAATGTTGAGTGGTTATGGAAAAAGTTCAAGGCAATCGTAAAATGCGTTTTAGACAGGTACGTGCCGAGTAAAACTGTGAGGGACGGGAAAAACCCACCGTGGTACAACAACAAAGTTAGGAAACTACTGCAAAGGCAAAGAGAGCTCCACTCCAAGTTTAAACGCAGCCAAAACCTCTCAGACAAACAGAAGCTAAACGATGTCAAAGTTAGCGTAAGGAGGGCTATGCGTGAAGCGTTCATTGAATTCGAAAGTAAAATTCTATGTACCGACTTGACAGAAAATCCTAGGAAGTTCTGGTCTTACGTTAAATCAGTAAGTGGCTCGAAACAGCATATCCAGACACTACGGGATGATGATGGCACTGAAACAGAGGATGACACGCGTAAAGCTGAAATACTAAACACCTTTTTCCAAAGCTGTTTCACAGAGGAAGACCGCACTGCAGTTCCTTCTCTAAATCCTCGCACAAACGAAAAAATGGCTGACATCGAAATAAGTGTCCAAGGAATAGAAAAGCAACTGGAATCACTCAATAGAGGAAAGTCCACTGAACCTGATGGGATACCAATTCGATTCTACACAGAGTACGCGAAAGAACTTGCCCCCCTTCTAACAGCCGTGTACCGCAAGTCTCTAGAGGAACGGAGGGTTCCAAATGATTGGAAAAGAGCACAGGTAGTCCCAGTCTTCGCCGGCCGAAGTGGCCGTGCGGTTAAAGGCGCTGCAGTCTGGAACCGCAAGACCGCTACGGTCGCAGGTTCGAATCCTGCCTCGGGCATGGATGTTTGTGATGTCCTTAGGTTAGTTAGGTTTAACTAGTTCTAAGTTCTAGGGGACTAATGACCTCAGCAGTTGAGTCCCATAGTGCTCAGAGCCATTTGAGTCCCAGTCTTCAAGAAGGGTCGTCGAGTAGATGCGCAAAACTATAGACCTATATCTCTGACGTCGATCTCTTGTAGAATTTTAGAACATGTTTTTTGCTCGCGTATCATGTCATTTCTGGAAACCCAGAATCTACTATGTAGGAATCAACATGGATTCCGGAAACAGCGATCGTGTGAGACCCAACTCGCTTTATTTGTTCATGAGACCCAGAAATTATTAGATACAGGCTCCCAGGGAGATGCTATTTTTCTTGACTTCCGGAAGGCGTTCGATACAGTTCCGCACTGTCGCCTGATAAACAAAGTAAGAGCCTACGGAATATCAGACCAGCTGTGTGGCTGGATTGAAGAGTTTTTAGCAAACAGAACACAGCATGTTGTTATCAATGGAGAGACGTCTACAGACGTTAAAGTAACCTCTGGCGCGCCACAGGGGAGTGTTATGGGACCATTGCTTTTCACAATATATATAAATGACCTAGTAGATAGTGTCGGAAGTTCCATGCGGCTTTTCGCGGATGATGCTGTAGTATACAGAGAAGTTGCAGCATTAGAAAATTGTAGCGAAATGCAGGAAGATCTGCAGCGGATAGGCACTTGGTGCAGGGAGTTACAACTGACCCTTAACATAGACAAATGTAATGTATTGCGAATACATAGAAAGAAGGATCCTTTATTGTATGATTATATGATAGCGGAACAAACACTGGTAGCAGTTACTTCTGTGAAATATCTGGCAGTATGCATGCGGAACGATTTGAAGTGGAATGATCATATAAAATTAATTGTTGGTAAGGCGGGTACCAGGTTGAGATTCATTGGGAGAGTGCTTAGAAAATGTAGTCCATCAACAAAAGAGGTGGCTTACAAAACACTCGTTCGACCTATACTTGAGTATTGCTCATCAGAGTGGGATCCGTACCAGATCGGTCTGACGGAGGAGATAGAGAAGATCCAAAGAAGAGCGGCGCGTTTCGTCACAGGGTTATTTGGTAACCGTGATAGCGTTACGGAGATGTTTAATAAACTCAAGTGGCAGACTCTGCAAGAGAGGCGCTCTGCATCGCGGTGTAGCTTCCTCGCCAGGTTTCGAGAGGGTGCGTTTCTGGATGAGGTATCGAATATATTGCTTCCCCCTACTTATACCTCCCGAGGAGATCACGAATGTAAAATTAGAGAGATTAGAGCGCGCACGGAGGCTTTCAGACAGTCGTTCTTCCAGCGAACCATACGCGACTGGAACAGGAAAGGGAGGTAATGACAGTGGCACGTAAAGTGCCCTCCGCCACACACCGTTGGGTGGCTTGCGGAGTGTCAATGTAGATGTAGATGTAGATCCCGCGATTCATTAACATAGCCACTGTCTTCCACAACATCGCTCATATTGTCTTGCTTAGTACGAGCTACATTCATAGCTTCTATCTGTTTATTTACATCGGCGTGGTACCGTACGTAATTTAACTCGCGAGTAATGCCATCTGTTGGTGTGCTCCCTGAACTGCTTTCGATTGCTTCCTGTTCTCGCGAGTCTAGATTTATTTCTAATTTCCTGTCCATTTTAATTGCTATTAAGTACTGATACCTTTTATTTTCAATTTAAGCTGAACTTTCACTATCCGTTCTGTGAACTAATGTACAGGTTCGTGCCGCTGGACGTTTTATGTTCACTTTATGTTTGGACTACTTATAATTTTTTCCCGCTTGTAGGTGCAAATTGAACAACGTCCTGTCACGCGGCGCCACGTATAACACTTCCGTCTGCTACTGTTATACCATAACCTTAAAGTTGGAAGCAGGTCGTGAAATAACACTATCTTATTAAAGCAACTATGGTATAAAGTGACAGAGTAGTGTTACCCTCTGAGAGGAATTTTGTTATGTTGACCGTGTTGTACCTAACAGAGATGGCTTATCGGAAATGAAAAGTCAGAATTACGTAAATGCTTGAACAGTAACATACAAAATTTTGCCTATCTGCACTGTTTAACTGATAATGGAAAACGGTCGCCAGCATAACTAGGCAAAAGAATGATTAACATTCTCGTTGAAGAAAATAGTTATTAGTAATTTTAACGGATCAGCACAACCTATACTTGGCCACACGCGAGTGCAACGAACTCTGGCGCACTCGTATGATTACGGTAAGAATGAAACTGACAGTTGGAGCAGCACAAACTATTTGCAAAATTATAACAGCTACCGAAACACACTATTACTTTCAGGGCTTACACAAAGTGAATGGTCTTTATAACATTACTATTAATATGCCTTTCTAATACACAAGAGAGACAAACACTTAGCAAACAAGAGTGTATAACGTTTCACCACTGCAGATTTCTCACTTTTACTACATCGAAACACAATGCTAACAAAATTGCAAGAAACTGGCTCACTTTTTAGAACATCAAAGAGATCATTAGCTAAGCAAAACTTTAGAAACCTCAGTCTTAAGAACTTTTAATTTTGCAGTTGGCAACAGCACTTTAATAAACAGTTTTAATGGGAAAATTATTTTCAGCAAACATTTACTTTAACTCACTCTCTTGCCACATTAACTTTAACTTTTTTTTTACCAAGTTGAAGAGGCATTAATTAGCATAATATTGGTCATAAAAGTTCTTTCAGTAGGGACACTCGGTGATTACTTTAGTTCAAACGGAAAGGAACCTGAGAGGTGTTATGATGAGGAGAAAAATCAAGGTTGGTACATAAATTCAGATACAAATTACCTTATATTTGAGCACATTAGCACATCCATTAAGCTGATCCTTCACTGTACATCATTATAGTATTACGTTGCAATGATTGCGCAATGTGGTGGCAACTGCATGTTGATAGGTGGAATTGCAGGCAGAATTGCTGGACTTTGTCATTTCTTGGTGGCGATGATAGATACAAACTCCAGAATAGTTCCAGCTATTTATCCATCCGCCCGAAGCTTTGGAAAGAAGCAGGAAAAGCCTCTCTCGGAATCAGTACAATATGCACACTTTGCATAGCAGTGCACAGTTTGGTAGCTCATCTCCGACCGGTGGCTCGTCCCCGACTCGTAGCTCGCCTCCGACTGACTATCAGTTCCACCTTTTCCGCGTAGGCCAACCACAATTTGCGCGCGCTACACAGTCCCATTCCCGAGGGGAACCACTACACCTCTTATACACAGAATACTAAGAGCCCTAAGTGAGGATCAGCAATTTACATAACAGTAAACAACCATTTTAAACAAAACAGAACATTTACACATATAGACATTTCTACAAAAAAAATTATTCACACAAAATTACAATTATATACAGTAAGCTTTGTTCCCTCCAAATGGGTCAAAGCATTTAAACGAGAGATATGCTACACAGCACACAATCAAATCATGATATCAAAGTTCGTACAAAGAAAGGAGTATACAATTTTATGTTATCGATTCAAACAAACATATTTACAGATACTCAATGTAATAACATTAAATGAAACAAAAGTAAAATAAATCCGTACAGCATAAGAGCTATGGTGTTACAGATACTTGTGTATTGTTCGGTTCGTCAATATGGGACCACTACCAGGTAGAGCTCATAGAAAAGGAAGAGGAAGAGAAAGAAAGAAAGAGAGAGAGAGAGAGAGAGAGAGAGAGAGAAATTCCAAAGAAGAGCGGTGCCTTTCGTCACGGAATCGTCGTTTGCACGGTGCGAGAGCGTTGTAGAGATACTCAACAAACTGCAGTGTCAGACGGTACACGAGAGGTGTTGTGCATCACGTAGCGGTTTACTATCGAAACTTCGAGAGAGTACTTTCCGGGAAGAGTCGGTTAACACGTAACTTCCTCCCATAAAAATTTCACCAAATGACGACGACAAGAAAATTCGAGAAATTGGAGCTAGGAGGCTTACCGACAACCGTTCTTCCTAGAGAGAGCCTGTATCGAGATATAGACTCTCTAGTTCTTCCCACTCGCGATTTGCGAGTGGAACAGGGAAGGAAGGATAATTTAGTAATTCCAGAGGTACCCTGCACCACACACTGTCAGGTGGTTTGCGGAGTATTGACGTAGATGTAGATTAGTTACAACTATTCAATCTTATCAAATGGTATACAGGTTTATATTCCACTTGGTTTACTGAATTTGGAAATACGATACTCCGACATTCAGATATGGTGTTTGAGAGCCCCTGCGCACTGAATGCTAACTTTTTCGTGACGTAAATTTGAGATTAAAATAGAGAATTATGTTAATGTCCTTGCCTTCAGTGTTGATTTATGTAAGTTAATTCTCAGAGAATAGTCTGTTGTGAAATGGAAATCACAATGCAAATCAAAGTTTCATTTGTCACATTTAGCTACACGTTCCCCAATATTGTCGCCACTCCAGATTAGAAATCTGTCGTTGTGTGGTACCAACTTTACAAAACTCTCGTCCCAGAATGCGGCCGCCTGTGCCTTTCACCAGTTTCCTATGCTGTTCTGCAGTTTCCTGACTGTGCCAAAATACTATCTGCCAAGCCAGCGGTTCGTGTGAGCGGAGAAACGAAAATCAGAGCGAGCTAAGTCCGAGCTGTATTCTTGGTGATCAAACATTTCCCATTGAAAACGAGACAGGCATATTAGAGACAATGCGCAACACTTCTGCTCAAAGTTTCATCGGATTTTCAATGTGATTCTCATTTCACGATCTATTGAAGTCGTTTCTTTCTTTCTTTTTTTTTTTTTAAAAAAAATCTCGAAATCTCGATCTCTTCTACAATCGAGTTATATTTTCTGACTTCAGCACTTTCATGTTAAACGTAGGGAGCTGCAGATATTCTCAACAACATTCCAGTGCTTTTTCACAATGGTCACCCGTTATCTACGTTTAGAGTACCCTGTTTTGAAACACAGCTTTCACATCTCAACATTAGATCAGAAATTCATCATAAAACTGATGTGATTTTCATTCACAAAGCGTAGCTATGTCAGAGGGGAACGATCGTGCGTGTAGAGTAATCAAGCACCTGTAGGATTCTGATGCAAGGGAATTCGACGTTTTAAGTACACTTCACACAGTCGACTGTTACAGGATTTGCAGTTGAGGAGTGTCTGTGAATCCATGGTCGGCTGCTTATCACTTTGATGGACTGCTATTGGGTTCCTTTGACCGTGACAGTCCCCGCTAAGTGGGTGTACTGCACGATGCGCTCACCGTGATCGGAATTTCCTATCTGTTCTCGATGCTACGTTACGATTTGGGACAGCCGGTCAGCGATTTTGCATCATATCAGCACCAGGTCAGCCGCGTAACGTTGTTTGAAGTTTCGTTGAATGGAAATGCACGCTCTGTATTTTAAACGTAAGCTTCGCTACCGTTTCTAAGCACTTAGATTTAAACTCGTCAATTATTCCAATACACTGACAAGCAAGAGTTCGAGGAGCGAAAGACATGGGTGGTTCCGGTTTTTAGGGCAAGGAAAATTCTTCTGACAGCATTTTAAGAAGTTAACGGCTTCGGAAGGTTACTCGGCCACGGATATGATAAAGTTACGTTTTTCTTATATCTGGCAGTCCCTTTCACCTTTGTATGTGTGCTTGATTCACACCATCTATTTTCTAATACTAAATTAGATTTGCTAGCTACTGGGAAACACAGAAACACGAAACGCAAAAAGAGTGACACATGTGTATGATAAAATGTGTATAAAAATTTTGGGACATTTTTACACAAACAAGAAGAGGAAAAATTCTTTTATGTTGCTCCTAATATATTTTTCTCCGCCTTACTGCAATACACGAAGAAATATGAGATTAATATTGATTACACAGTGTGTAAAAAACATGTGTCAAGAACCTTACGGATCTATTCTTGGCATCAAAGAATTAAAAAATTTTCATACGAACATAGGTACGAAAATCCTTCGTTGTGTAAGTATGGAGAGGATTCCCAGTAGTGAGCCCTGGTTATTTAATTTATCCCAGCTCTTCACTTTTACTAATTTTTTTGGTTATGGTTGTTTTGTTTTGTCTGAATGTAGTTTGTTCTATTTAGAGTAACTCCCTTCACGACACATCAAAAGGTGTATTCAGTGTCCGAAATGACGGATGTGCACTACATGTAAGGCCTATCCTATGGGAAAATGGACGCAACACGTCAGTTTTATGGTGAATGTTGGCAAGGGAGGCAGTTATCTTACACACTCCACCAATGCTTACGAAGGACAGCCTAATCTGAGAGTTGCAGATGGTGGGAGCGAGCCCACGCGTTGTACGAACGCCTGAGCTTTCGGAACGGGTTCTTTGTACTGCGTATGAATCTCCATCAATCAGTACAAGGAGAATTGCGAGAAGGGAGACATTCTGCATGAAAGTATGCTGTGCCATTATCATCTTAAACGGGTGCAAGGATTAAGTGACGCAGACTTCCAGCCCAGACTAACTATCTGTCAACGCATGTTAGGGCAGTGTGGTTTATTTGTGCTATGAAACTGGCTTCCCACATGATGAAATCTTCAACTACCATGACCATTACTTCTGGGCTAATGAGAAACCTCATGAAGTGCAACAAGACAGAGAACAAAAGAGCTTAAGCCTCAACGTGTGGGATGATATCATTCACAATCATCGCAGTGGCTGCTAATTCTTTCTTCATAGAGTTACTGGACAAACACATCTACAGTTTCTCAGATATGAGCTGATTCATTTACTTAATTACGTACATCTAGACGTCATTTAGCGAATGTAGTTTATATACGATGGGGCTTCACCTCACTTTACAGCAATAGTTCACTAGTATTTCGGTAAACAGTTTCCGAACAGGTGGACTGATCGAGGGGGATACATTGCATCACCTAGATGATCAATAGATTTGAATATAAATGATGTTTTTCTTTGTGGACATATAAATTCCTTGGTGTAGTTAGCTACCGTGCTCAATGTCGATGTTCTGCGGGAGAGTATCCAAAATGGATTTGATGAAATGTGGAACGCACCAAGAGTTTTCGCATAACATATGAAAACATATGGAATGCATCCTTAGAGGATGTATGGAATCAGGATGTGACCACATCGAGAAATTTTTTAAAAATGTAAACGTGTTTGTTAAGTGTATCATTTTGTACCATGAATCATAAATCTTTTCATATCTCGATAGCGAAGGAACTGCGAACCTATGTTGATATCTTTTTGTAACTTTTCATGTCAAGAACAGATTCTTACGGTTTTTGACACATGTTTTCATGCACCATGTATTTCTTACCAACTATCTGCTGCTCACTCCTGTAAAAGTGTATTTCAAATTTCTTGTGGACACAGGTGACCCTTTCGTATCTCAAGTATTTATTATCCGTGTTCGTGTGGAAACAGTATCCTTCCACATCCTGACGACGTAAAAAGCCTTGAATTTGATTCGAGAAAAGCTTCCAATGTGAAGCGTTGTCCATTTCATGACAAATAAATTAGTGTTGGGAATCCTCTTATTCTACACAGGAGCGGGTAGTGTTTAACATTTCCTGTAGTAATTACCATCGTTCTAGATTTCGAGACTCCAGTGCGAAGTGGATTCAAAACTTCATAATGTCCACCCAGTTAGCCGTGCCGTCTAACGCACGGCTTTCCGGATTGGGAAGGAGCGCCTGGTCCCCGGCACGAATCCGCTCGGCAGACTCGTGTCGAGGTCCGGTGAGCCGGCCAGTCTGTGGATGGTTTTTAGGCGGTTTTCCACCTGCCTCGGCGAATGCGGGCTGGTTCACCTTATTCCGCCTCAGCTACACTATGTCGGCGATTGCTGCGCAAACAAGTTCTCCACATACGCGTACACAACCATTACTGTACCACCCAAAAATTGGGGGTTACACTCGTCTGGTGTGAGACGTTCTCTTGGGGGGGGGGGGGGGGGAAGGGAGGGGGGGTACACCGAGGGACCAAACCGCACAATAACCCTGAAAGAGTGGTTCGGTGTGGGGCGGCGGAGGGGTGAAGTGGACTGCGGTAGTCGTTGTGGGGTTATGGACCACTGCGGCTGCGGCGGGGACGGAGCCTCTCCGTCGTTTCTAGGCTATCTAATGGTTCAAATGGCTCTGAGCACTATGGGACTCAACATCTTAGGTCATAAGTCCCCTAGAACTTAGAACTACTTAAACCTAACTAACCTAAGGACGTCACACACAACCATGCCCGAGGCAGGATTCGAACCTGCGACCGTAGCACGTTTCTAGGCCCCGGTTAACATACAATACAATGCAATACAGACTTCCTAATACGAAAATGCTGGTGATGAGCAAGGGATAGTTTTCCCTCTAGCGGAGTAAACTGTATATTTATTCTCTGGTTTACAAATCTGATAAGAAATTAAATCTGCGTGCGGCTGTGGCCTCCCGTAGTGTACAGCAGTGGCCTGGTGCAAGTATTTTTTGGCTGACTTCACTTCGGCGACTTGCCTGTCGATCAGGATGAAATGATGTTGAAGACAACACAACACCCAGTCCCCGGGTGGAGAACATTTCCGACCCGGCCGGGAAGCTCACCCGGGTGCCTGGGCATGTGCTTCTGCCAGAATAATCACTCAGCTATGAACACAGACTACTTACCTAATATCTTTTAATTTCTTGATTTTTCTTTAGGGTTGTCGCTCTTCCTAAGAAAGTGTGCTGTGATCGAAGCTGAGTGTAACTGGATTTTTACCACAGGGAGAGTGCACAGCATGTGTCTTTTCTTTTTCTTTCTTTATAGCCAGAGTGCAGTTTCTTTCTGTTCCCACGACAACTGTTCTTATTGTAAGGGATGTAATGAAGTCAGTCGGTGAGGACTTAAATTGGGAAAAAGTTGTTTATATTCGTTTCTCTACTGGAATGAGCTGGCCGGAGTGGCCGAGCGGTTCTAGGCACTAGAGTCTGGAACCGCGCGACCGCTACGGTTGTAGGTTCGAATCCTGCCTCGGGCATGGATGTGTGTGATGTCCTTAGGTTAGTTAGGTTTAAGTAGTTCTAAGTTCTAGGGGAGTGGTGACCTCAGAAGTTAAGTCCTATAGTGCTCAGAGCCATTTGAACCATTTGAATCTACTGGAATGACTTTTTTTCGCGCTCTGAGGGTTCCGTACAAACTTAACTATGTATATACATAGTTCATGTATAACACTGGTTACCAGCCAGTAGTCCACGGAAGACCAGTGGTCAGTAAGAGCCACTATACGGTCGGCGAACGATTTAAAATTAAAAAAAATTATTTGTTTTAAATAACTGATTAGTGCAGTGTCGCGCACCAAGTACGCTTCCTTTTGTCCTGCTCGGCGGCGTCAGTCATTCTATTCGGAAGTTTAAACGACGGCACGAGTGGTTCAACTGATCGTTGGCCGTAAGTATACCTAATTACGTTTGTATTACAAAAAAAGTTGACAATATTTCGCTACATTTCATTGACTATCTAATTAGAATATCACGTTACGCAGTGAGGAGCAATTAATAATGCAGTAAAAGTAGATTTATTCATTATTATATTATTAATTTATTTTTGTATGAAATATACCCTATCTTTAGATTTTTCGTGTTATCTTTATGTTCGACTGCATTTCTGTTTTATTTTCAGAAAATGGTGCCTGAGAGAAAACATGACAGTAGTTATATTAAATTCGGATTTATTTCGATAGAAATTAATGAAAAAATAAAAGATTCCATTGAGCCATCGAAATTAAAACACCACTTATAAACGGTCCATCCTAATTGCTTTGACCGACCACCAGAATTAGTTGAAGGAAAATTATAGAATCAAGAAAAAAGGAAAATCCTGCCTTGTGGCACAAGATTTGCGTCATCGGAGAAAAAGTTAGTATCTTCGTTTGAGATATCGACACTGATTGCGCAATCAAAAAAGCCTCACGCAAAGTTTTAGGATTTGGAGCCAAATAAAGAAATACCTCTGTCGAACAATACCGTAGAAGTTCGAACGAAATTAACGTCAAATGACATCGAGGACCAACGTGTTTCAAAAGTTAAAAAACTCGTCATGCTTCGCTTTGCCGTGTGATGAATCGGGTGACATTTCTAATTATTGTCAGTTACTCATGTTGGTCCACTTTTAAGAAGTCGACGGTATAATCAAACAAGAATTACTGAGTTCACGGGAACTGGAAAAGACATCAAAAGGTATGGACATCTTGAAAATAATAACGGAATATTATCAGAAACATAATGTTATGTAGGGCGGCTCGTCGTTTCTGCTATGCTAGGATTACGCTACGGGCTAGCGACATGACTCTTTCGGCATTAACAACGCATTGTGTCAGGAATCTTCCTCGACAATACAGTGTAATTGCCCGTAAGCGTTGTTATCAAAAGGAGCGCCTTAAATCACACCCTATTTTTTAAAAACAAAAACTGTGCACTGAAATGGATTCCGACGCACTCAAGGTCGTTGGCTGTCGAGAGGTAGCATGCTGGGAAGATTATACGAACTCAGAAGAGAGGCTGAGTTGTTTCTAGGTGAAAAGTAAATGTAAGATTTACGACACCTATTTCCTGACGTGACATCTCAGGTGCATTTGGCTTACCTTGTGAATATTTTCACACAACTGAATAAGCTGAACTTGTAATTACAGAGTTCTCGAATCAGACGTTTAGAAGACGTTCGAGATATAATTCTCTTGGAAGATAAACACGTGCTTTTATTTACCAACTTTGGACATGGATAGTTAAAATTGGCGAAAACAACTGTTCTGCGTTCGAGACATCAGAAGCACTCGTTAATGATAAAAAGTATGAAACGATTAGGGCAAACATACAAGACAACATCAAGAGTCATCTGGAATTGTTGTCTGAAGAATTCAATCATACTTCTCAGAATCTATCAAAACAGCAGCTAAAGTTGACCAAAAACTGATTTTCTAGCCTTTTAGCACCAATGGTGGAGAAATCGCAGAACAAAATCACGGAAGAGTTAACTGAATTAAAAAATAATGGGAACTTCAGGGATACATTTTAATCTGATTTTCATGAGCAGTTTTGGTATAAAAAAGAAATTTAATACACTAAAATTTGAGAAATTGCCTTGTACTTTCTTATGCTTTCCTCCACAACATAGTTATTGAAACAAGGGTTTTCTACTTTACTGGTTATTAAAAACGTGTCCAGTAATCGATAGAAAGTAAGTGAAGATATAAGTGTAGCTTTAAGCAATATTATTAGGTCCAGGATCGTCGAACGTGTACAGAAGATGTAAGCTGAAAAATAATTTTTATGCAAACCGAATTTAACTTTTTACTAATAATGTTGTATTCTCTGTTAAACAGTTTTGTTAATAACGTTACTTTGAGTTTAACGAATGTGTTAAAGTTTATTTTTAGATTTACACAGTTCTTTTCCTTGAACTTTTTGGTCCCTGATAACAACAAAGAAATCAAAATGGTCCCTGATCAAAGAAAGGTTAGGAGCCACAGGTCTACAGGTTTTGATGAGTGAGTTGGCGAGTATCAAAATATATGACATAAATGGCCGTATCGGTTGATTGCATTGACTTATGAGCTAGAATTTTTTACACAGCAAAGGGACAGTAGACCGAGGTATTTGTCGTATATTTCCACATGATACTTCTAACCGTCCGTGAAAAAACGGGGCTGAACAGGACACACAGACAGACGGACAGCAAAGTGATCCTATAAAGTTTCAGTGTTTACCGACTGACTTACGAAACCAAACACTTGATGCGGATAATTTCCACACCAACATACTTCTTAAAAGCCATTTGATGTTTTACAAGTCAGGATAAATTGTCGTAAGTAACAGTAGAACGAGGAGGAAGAAGATTTGCAAAAATGAATGTTTAAAGTTCTTGGATGTATTTATTGATCATAAATTAAATACCAACCACATATTTTTTATTTACTCGTTTACTTCAATTGGGATGACACAGTAATAATAATAATAAGAAAAATAATGACAGAGTAGAGTTAGCAGATTAGCTAGAAGCAAGACAACTGAAATATTTAGGGATGAAGATAGAGTGGTTAGCGTTGAAAGTCTGACAGAAATACTGGTTCACTGTCAGACAGAAGAAACACAGCTGGGATGCAGCAATAAAATGGTTAGAAATCACCTCCAACATTTTTGTTCAGAAACATTTTCTTTATGCCTGATTGCCGATTTTTGTGAGCAAATTATCAGAAGGCTTGTTTACATTTAGTACTTACATTCGTGAACGTAATATGCAGTGATGGCCTGTGTATAGACGCTATGGAACTGCTACATCCCCTATTTTAATTTGATGTTGTCGATAACATTTAGTGTAATGAGTTCTATTTTCTGTAATCTTTATTTGTATGTGTAGAGTGTACAATTCTTCAGCATAATAATCTCAGTAGCCATACCCCATACAACAAAAATACATACAAAATATTTGTATGGAACAGTGTGTTTCACAGTTCCAATGGCTTGGTGTTTTACTGATGTACACATGCGCACGTAGAAAGCTGCACGTGGAGCTGCGAGGGGGAGCATTGCGACTCCCGCGGTTCCAAACCGGGTATGCTGGTGAAAGATAACTTTTTTTTTTATTTTACTCCGCATGTGTTGTGTTCAGAAATCGTATATCATTTTTTCGGTTCTTATGTTTCACAGAAAATTTTGCAATGGCCTTGTGTCCCAAGAAACAAATTCTGTGACTGTAAGTGAATTCAACAATTTAAGTTTCGAAGGCGATCTCTCCATAAGCAAGTTACAGTTATCAAAAGAGGTCGTTCAACACCTGATATTCTACTGCGTCATCCAGACATAAGCAACAAAAAAATATATATATATATTCATAGCTTCACTTCTGAATGGTAGCAACAGCAAAGTTATCTTTGCGATTATGAACTAAAAAATTAACTGTTTGGATTTTCGCGTTGCTGTTTGGAGATGATGTAATGAGAACAAATGATGATTTTAGAAATATAAACAAAATGACAGGAAAACTGGAAATCATAAGAAGTCAAAAAGCACGTTGATAAGGTAGTTTCAGTGTCACTATTAGCAACCGCAAGTATTAAGGGGAAACCTAGTAAGTCATACAGACTTTTATTCAATGTGTATTACATAAATATTGAAAAGAACTGTGGAATATTGTCCGAAATAAAAGACTATATTTCTTTTGTGGGAACTTTAAGTCAGCAGATGATGAACAAAAGATCCAGTAGATCTGGGGTATTTTTTGAATTATGCATCTAAATTTGATTCAGATTTGAAAAATCACTTAGAAACTACTGCAGTTTACAAATAAATCTTGAAGAGGTAAGGAATGGTCATGACGCAACGGTGTTTCGTAACACACTAAAATGGTTCTCGTTATACGTAGCGTATTTAATATAGAAATATCTGAGTGTTTTTGGGGCTTCTTTATTCCAGAGAAACTGCATATGATGGCAAATCGAAACGTATTTTAAGCAACTAGAGATAACTCTTCAGAATTATGAACAAAAACTGTTAACTTAATCATTTAACGGTCCAAATGTCACGAAATACAAAGAAAAGTTCAAGTAAAAATAAAAGCAGTTTACAATAATGCACAATTCGTTCCCCCTTACAACATGAAGTTAATTAACTACCGCTGTAAATATTACAAAAAAGACAAGAATATTTTTTCTAACATTCTGGTTATTCCACCATTCTGCTCAAGATCACCACAATGCCTTTCCATTCTCAATCGACGTTAAAGTAAAAACAAACGTTTATTTTTTTTATTTTAGTATTTTATCGAGTTTCCGAATAAATTTGCTTTTTATACATGCTTGTTTCATTTTACATAATTTTTTAAAAAAGCTTTCTTTACTTTATTTATGTATTTATTTTTTAGAGTAGCATCTCCACTAATTTTAGCTGCGAGGCGCCACTGATCATGTGCACTAATTTACTGGGGTAATTACTTACATACACGTAAAGTATTCATTGTACATGCACGTGCTAAGGAAAATGTACGATTTCATACTCTAAGGCTACAAAGACAAATGAATGAGAAGCTATGTGCACTAACAATAGCCTCACAGTAAACTTACTCTCGTATGAAGTTCGCTGTGAAGTACCAAGAACAATTCGCGAACAATAATAGCATTCAAAATATAGCAGTAAAATCAATCCTGGCCTCCACTATCCTCAATTTAACCTTTTTATTGCTCAGAAAGGAGTGACCCTTGGAATCTTGACAGTATTTGACTACGCCAGTTGCTTACTAAGGCGCTAGGAGACAATGAAAACAGTGTGAAAAAAATCGAAATAATTTTTGCATGCCAACTCCTCGTACTCAAAAGCAGAATTTCTGAATAAATAATAATTATATTTGGTTGGATTACATTTATTAAATTTCATTGTAGATTAAAATAAAAAGTAAAAATCCAGTTATGTAAATTGGGAGCATTTAACCATTTCTGAAAAGGGAAATGTATCTCTTTTGAAAACCTGTTGTTATGTATAAGATCACAGCGAGTTGTTGCAGATGTGCTATATAGAATATGAAAAAAACCTAACTCATAACCAGTTTAATGACGTTAACAGCAAACCGCCATGCCTATGTGCTAAGGCATTTTGAGAGATTATTTCCAAGCCTATAGTGTAAGGCCATAGAGACCTCTAGTTTCAACTGGAACGAGGTTGTGTCTAGTTTAGTGGCCACGTTAGCATCCTGTATGGACAGGTATGCATCTCACTTTGTCAGATAATATGGGAACATGTATTCTTCGGTACTATAGATGACAAATATTATTTGACGATATGAAGCTTTGCGATTCTTAATTTTATTTTGAAGGGAAAGAAAGCACATGATGCGAAAGAGCAATTCCTCCCGTCTACGGCGAAACGTAGTGCTGGTAGCTGGCAGGTACGTATTACCAAAGGCGCAGTACTACTTATAAACTGTCACTTTCAGTTGCTACTTTGATCTTTAATCGAAGACCGCGCTAGAGTTTTACTTCCGGTAAATAACAAATTCTCCGAAGTTTGTGCAGCACACATACAAGAATAAGAGTAGAGATGTGATGTTGAATAATGTGTGCTCTACAAGGGTAGGTCACGAGTGGTAGCAAGTGTAGATCAAAAGAGAAATGTGGGCCGAAGATGCATCGTACCTGAGAGCGCTGAACCAAGCGGCTGGCGTACCAGTCCTGCAGCTTGAAAGAGACTGTATTGTTAGCGACGTCAAAGGAGCTGCTCTGAGTGACCGCTGCCTTTGATGTCACGTCGGCCGTAGCGGCAGTTTACTTTCGGGGTGCGAGTTGATTCGGAAAGTGGCAGTACTCCGACGTCCACTTTCTTGCGTTGACAGACTGAAACCTAGTATTTCATAGTAACCTATGTATAATCCCCCCCCCCCACCAGCACCACCACTAGTCCAGCTTTTGATAGAGGCCAGTGTTAATTCAGATTCAGCTAGTTGGAGTATAGTGTCATAGTATCCAAATACCGCATGAAACTTATCGTCTATTTGACACACCCATATACTACAGGCCTATACAGGAAAAACAGCCAAGTTTAATAAATAGGCAATTATAACCTATAATCATACCTGTTACCTTGTGTGTCAGCTTAAACTGTATGTACACAGCTTTCACTGACTTACAGTTAACTGAATCTTTCTCCAGTGTTTGATGCTCTCTCGCAGACATTACCTTACACTCCAAGCTTTGAAGCTTGACAGTCACTAAAATTGTGTATCTAGCTGTGCAGGTTGCCTCGTTAGTTCTTAATTACCTGTTTGCATTTACGCCGCTTGACACTAAGTCGCATGACTGAGTATTCTAGCAATCTGCACCGATCAGTGTACAGATCAGTTCACAAATTCAGTAAAACGGATAATAATAATAATAATAATCCGTATAAAGAGTTAAAGTTGCTCTCTCTGGCTCAAAACGTGTTCATTATTCAGCAACATACATTTTCTGTATCTAGGCAGCAATCATAAAAAGTTCAGGTACTAACAAGTTTAAGATGAGGTTGAAGGACTTATTGGTGGCTAACTTCCTCCGACGAGTTGCTTAGTAGAACCAATTGACGTATGTATATTTATGGTGACATCACACAGTTACAGTACTATGTCATATTCGACTTCCAAGAACTGTAAGAGCAATAACATAAACACCTTTTGTCTGCGTTTTACATATATTTTTCATTTCACGCTGTTAAGCGACGAGTGGTCTCTGGTCACAGTCTTGTTAGTTACCGAGGCATTCGTACAAAACTTCACTTTTTCAAACAGAGCTACAAAGATGTTACTACTACTATCGTAGATGTCTAATAGACGAATTTATCCGCATTTCACTATCCGAAATCCCATAAGTAATTCCATAGAAATCATCAGCACTTGGGGGGTAGGATTTGTGTCTTTTACGCACTAGCCATGTCCTATTGAGATGTTTGCCTGCGAACGACATACACAGAATCTCGATGTACCGCAGGGAGAAGGACTTTCTAAGAGCAATTGGAAATATACTGATTACAAGACTTATTTCACTGCGATGAAAACAACTTACATTTTCGAAAGCGCTTTCCCCTGATATGCCTGAGAGTCGCCACGGGAGTGAACATAATTTACCCTATAGAAATTAAGTCCTGTCTACAATTGAAGTCAATGGAGACTAGGATTTGCTTACTCTACACTGCACGAATGAAGAGTAAACAGCAGCAGGGGCAGAACTCCAAAAATGGTTCAAATGGCTCTAAGCATTATGGGACTTAACATCTGAGGTCATCAGTACCCTAGAACGTAGAACTACTTAAACCTAACTAACCTAAAGTCATCACACACATCCATGCCCGAGGCAGGATTCGAGCCTGCGACGGTAGCGGTCGCGCCGTTTCAGACGAAAGTTGGCACTGTGGAACACCTTGACAGGAAGAAGAGGAAGACACTAGCCAGTCAAAGGATGTGTTATTAAGATTTCTATATATGATGCCAATGACAGTGAAGTATCAAAATGAGGCAACCGATCAGAACGTAGTTTCAGTAAATTAAAAATAAGTAATCAATGAAATAAATTTAAAAGTCTGTGATGGTTTAACAGGGCCATTTGTGCTTTGTTCCTCCTCTCCGTTCTCCTCACGAGGCGGTCATAGCACAGTATTAAATTAGTCTGTCAATTATGTAAAACTGGCACTCAGTTAAAAATAAGCGATGAAATTAACTTTACCTTCACTTCAATACGCACCGATAACAATGATATCCATTACTTACTTGAAAGTCAAAGATATCTGCATACACATACATACGTCAGTACTTAACCAGTGTAATACTGAAATGAGGTAGTCAATTGCATAAAATGGTGTCAATTTGCTTGTTTCTATCAAAGGCAAAAGTCAAAGCTGTTTATGTGAAACGACTTACACACACACACACACACACACACACACACACACACACACACACGAGCGTGACCGCGGGCGCGCACGCTCTCACGCATGCACACACACTACATAATATACAACCTCCGTAAATATTGTCTCGTGATTTAAATTTTCATCTCACAAAGCGTTTCCTACTCACTGGATATACGTTCATTTAATACACATTCTACTCCATCTTCAACACCTTTTCGACCGTTTGTGTACTACAAACTGTAGTTTGTTGAGATTTGAGTAAATACTTGAGACAAATCCATTAGACAACCAAGTTCTGACTTCACTTTCTACCTTACTAAAATCGAAATGGCACTGAATTGAATTTCGCAGGTAAACTCTATACAATATGAATAATTCATTCTTAATGTAAAAATCGAGTTTCTCATACTGGAACAGCAACAGTTGATTGTAAGAAATACCATAATGCCTGCTGCGCACTTCAAAAGCAATGACGTGTTCAGATTCTGTAAAGCACACTCTCTTAAGCAATTGTATTATTTTTGCATTTACTTTTGAAAAACTCTTTATATCACTAATTACTTTATATGTGAGAAGTACACACTCTTTTGAATGAAACACGAGCCCCTGCTATCTTCTTTCAGAGATATATTAATAACATCTCTTATAGCTGCATTGTGTGATACTTTGTGAATAGAAAGTGACTTTGTTCTACTACACACAAAAAAATTACGTGTCAGTATTTTCCGACATATTCTGAAATTTATCGTGCGTATGGAACCGCTGTTGAGAAAGTGAAGTTTAGCAGGAATAAAGGTTGAGAAACTTGGTAGCAGATATTTCTTGCACACTTTCAAATGAACAACCACCGTCGCTCGAAATTTGGTGTTGACACTTCTCATGCTCAGTATCCGATGATGCTGCTCCTTCTGAGGGCCTTCCAGTTATTCTCGGCGATTTGATTTATGTAATATGGAATCCCTGTTTTCCAGTAATACAACAAGTAATTGACAAAGCAGAACAAATAGATTCTATTAATATTATGTAGTGCTTGTTGTACTTACAGCCTATGGAGATGGCGACTGCAGTGAGGATGGTGTGTGTGTGTGTGAGGTTTGAGGTTTTCGGGCGCTAAACAGCGTGGTCATCAGCGCCCAGTGATGATGGTGGTGGTAACTCTGACGGTGCAGCATCAACTGCAGGCTACTAGAGTTTACCTTCCAGCTTAAGTAGTGTGTAAGCTTAGGGACTGATGACCTTAGCAGTTTAGTGCCATAAGATTTCACACACATTTTTTTGTACCTTCCAGCTTTTCTAACACGCCACCATGTTGAGTCGAAAAGATAACATGTGGTTACTAAGCATTAATCAACAAGGTTTCTACGTTGTTTTTGACACAACATCATATTTCCGGGTTTCGCAAGGACCATGATACATGCTCTGAGACACCCAGGAATCCAGTCTCTGCACAGGGAAGAGATAAGCGGATATTGCATCTCCGTCACCGTTTTAAACAATTGCAAGGACCACGACCCATGCTGTGAGATGCCCGGAACGTCAGTATTTCGAAACAATGAACAGATAAGCGGATCTTGCATCTCTGTGCCAGAGTGTATGTGATAAAGAAAAACTACAGTAAAAAATTGTTTTTCCATCCTTGTAAGTTGCACACATACTGATGAAGGGTACTGTGCGTCTTAACTCACTGTAAAACAAGGTCAGCAGTAGCTTTTCACCTCTTGAAATAAGATAGCAGCTTCCCCTATTCCTTCCTGGTAGGCATTCTTGCTTGTATGACCATGCAGTTATAGCGTGAACTGTTTTCACTCTGGAGAAATAGACTTTTTGAGGATGGCTCTCAACTGATGAAATATTCTCACACGCAACTTCCTACTCTGCAACTGAGTAGTTTACTTTGTTCTCTAGAACCACTATAAGATCAAACAATAATTAATGCTTCGCGAAGTTCCTATTTAAAAGATATTTTTTCTTTATCATGTGAATTATAGCCCACCGCTTCTCAACCTAGTAGGGATGCTCATCGTTCCACACATTCTACGTGTGTATCCGATTCTGTGAAGACTGTTTTGAAATTGCAAACTTCAAGTGCATTTTCGTTTTCTCGCATACCAATATGTATGCCATCATCTCTCGACAACGATTCACCACTTTTATTCAATGCAAGCTAGTGTGAATTTCATGGCTTTTGAGAGAGATAGCTTTGCTTATGAGCATTGCTAGCCTTGATAACTTTACCATAATTTTGAAGATCTTGTTTTGTGTAACTCGTTTTGGGAGTTCTAATTTTAAACACGAGATTATAGAATCCCCTAGATAATCTGTCCTCTAGACAGTTACTTGCAAATTACCAGTCATCGACACTTTGTCTATAGGATAAAACCTGATGGCTAATGCATTCTGATGTGAACTGACAATGCAGCCAGTCCACAGTGACGGGTAGCCGAAAGAAAGGCACGCGTACACACACGCCGACTGGCGTGAAGTCTGGAACAGGATAACTACTGAATGCTAATAAGAAAAGTATGCAGCTCCTCGAATACTTAACTTTAATTCTTTGTTGGTTTACAACGTTCTTGATGAGACATTTCATACGATAACTCTCAAACTATGTAAGCCTAATGGCGCCTTGCTAGGTCGTAGCCATGGACTTAGCTGAAGGCTATTCTAACTGTCTCTCGGCAAATGAGAGAAAGGCTTCGTCCGTATAGTCGCTAGCAATGTCGTCCGTACAACTGGGGCGAGTGCTATTCCGTATCTCGAGACCTGCCTTGTGGTGGCGCTCGGTCTGCGATCACACAGTGGCGACACGCGGGTCCGACATGTACTAAATGGACCGCGGCCGATTTAAGCTACCACCTAGCAAGTGTGGTGTCTGGCTGTGACACCACACATTATGTCTACTGGTTTACTAAAAAATTATGTTGCCAATATACCGCCCGCCTCTGGCATGGTTTTCAGTCCTCTTAAAACCTCCCTCGTCATATTCATCATCATCATCTTCTTCTTGTTCTTCTTCTGATTTCACAAATAATCTGTGTCTTTGGCTTTATCTTCTCCATCTTCATCTGTCTTATTCTCCTTTCTCGGTTAGAAACATTTCGAAATGTTCCTTCCAGTACCGAATGTGCATTAGCTTGTCTTTTTCATAGCAATGTCAGTTTACTGAGAATATTTAGTGGAGATTTCGAAACATGACTTTTATAAGACTAGTCTTTCGTCCAATGGAATTGACAAACGTGTTGCAAGAAGAACTCTTAGCCAACAACTTAGCCAATTACTAGCAAATGTCTCAGTTTATACCACCGCTCGAACTTATTACGATAACACCTAATACTTAAATCATCATCTTTGCTAATACTCAGAAATTAATACGCATTCTCACTTTATGCTGATTTACGAATTTCCAGGAAGGCATCAAAAATAATATAAGGGTTTCCCTGATCACTGAATACATACCTCACGTAACGTTTTTCTTGTCTCAAAAGAATAATTTCATTATCATTGGCTCTAACTAATTGTTTCGGAATTTGGCTATATGCTCGACGTAGTTAAAAGCTGCACGTTCCATAATGCCGGAGCACATAAAAGTATGCCTCCTTATGATCTTGTTAATCACCAGTAATATTGTAGGAAATAATGAGTGAAAACAGTAGCGCTTCATCAGGTGATATTACATCCTCCTTACTTGAAAATGTGGAATATCCAATGTCATTCAACTTTTCAAACACTTGTGCTACACATTTATACCTGTACTGCTTACGTGTATATGCATACACCTCAGACTATTTTCATGGAGGATCGGGTTAACAATCACATTTTGTTTCCTCCAGTTGGAACGACTAGATACGATGTACCTAATTCCATCTGGAAATACATAGCCATATTTGCACTTTTGTGGCTGTTGGCTATAACACACTTTTATCAGTAGTCAAACTGACGAAAACTTGAACTCCATACATCTTTAGCCACACCTTTCAGCAATGGTTTATAAGGGCATTGCACAGATTTCAGTACATCCATCGTGAAGTGGAATTCGAACAACGAAGAAGAAGAAGAAGAAGAACAAGCAGGGCAGGCCTCTCAGTAATCGTGCTATTAACAACTTAGCTGTAGAATTTCATACAGCTGTCTACTCACGTTGTGGGTTGGGAACAAAGTTGATGGAACAGCTAGAAAGAGGTGATGCAAGGAACATGACATCAGTTAGGGATGCACGCAGACAGTATGTCCAGCAGCTGCATTCTGGCAGAAAGGGCATGGCGTAGAAGGAAGGCAAAAGGTGTTAAGCTCGCAAGGAACCCCTTGAGTGTGAAGTCGCAACTTCAGTCTTTGCTAAGGCTCATTAGAAAGTATTGTGTTAAAAATTATGACAGGAAAAATATTAGCTGCTAATGACTTACCATGTGCATCAGGAGGGCGATGGAAAATAACAGTCCAGGGGGTGCAGAGATTAACCTTCTGAGGCATGTATGCATTACACTTCACAAAATGCATATCATCGACATTCAAGAAATGTTCAAAACAAACCATTAAATTGAAACTTCCTGGCAGATTAAAACTGTGTGCCGGATCGAGACTCGAACTCGGGACCTTTGCCTTTCGCGGGCAAGTGCTCTACAAACTGAGCTGCCCAAGCACGACTAACGCCCCGTCCTCACAGCTTTACTTCTGCCAGCATCTCGTCTCCTACCTTCCAAACTCTACAGAAGCTCTCCTGCGAAGCTTGCAAAACTAGCACTCCTGAAAGAAAGGATATTGCGGAGAAATGGCTTAGCCACAGTCTGAGGGATGTTTCCAGAATGAGATTTTCACTCTGCAGCGGAGTGTGCGCTGATATGAAACTTCCTGGCAGATTAAAACTATGTTGCGGACCGAGACTCGAACTCAGGACCTTTGCCTTTCGCGGACAAGTGCTCTAACAACTGAGCTCCCCAAGCACGACTAACACCCCGTCCTCACAGCTTTACTTCTGCCAGTATCTCGTCTCCTACCTTCCTAACTTTACAGAAGCTCTCCTGCGAACCTTGCAGAGCTAGCTCTACCAACTGAGGTCCCCAAGCACGACTAACGCCCCGTCCTCACAGCTTTACTTCTGCGAGTACCTCGTCTCCTACCTTCCTAACTTTACAGAAGCTCTCCTGCTAACCTTGCAGATCCTGAAAGAAAGGATATTGCGGAGACATGGCTTAGCCACAGCCTGGGGGATATTTACAGAATGAGATTTTCACTCTGCAGCGGAGTGTGCGCTCATATGAAACTTCCTGGCAAATTAAAACTGTGTGCCGGACCGAGACTCGAACTCGGGACCTTTGCCTTTCGCGGGCAAGTGCACTACCAACTGAGCTACCCAAACACGACTAACGCCCCGTCCTCACAGCTTTACTTCTGCCAGTATCTCGTTTCCTACGAGGGAGTGTGGTGCCCTGGTTTCCCTGGTCTGGTGTTCGATGAAGTGAGCCATTCTTTCCTGAATGCCACGATGGATCACTTCCAAGCTGCTTTTTCCCGTTTCATCAAACGCATTCTCCACGGTGCCTCGTCATCGGTGATGATTAATGGTACGGTAGAAGGACACAACCGCACCTTACATTCAATCTGACAGCCTATTCTATGTGGGCTGGAACAACATATTTTGGTGATCACTCTGAGTAAACACATCCCAATCCCACGTTTATGTGGCTTATCTCGTTCTGAGGAGGAGATTCGGATGGCACTAGGATGGAATGAGCGGTATGGGATTGCGACCGGCAGCGACGTGAACACGTTCAAGTTCGCAATTGTGAATTCATTTCATGCAATTTTTTAAAGTTTTGGGTCAATTTATTACATGGAGAGCAATTTTTTACATGATTGCTGTTCCATAGACCAGGTTAATACATATCTGCTGGTACATGGAGGGCAATTTCTGTGGCTAGTTCTGTTTTCTTAACCAGTGACCTGTTCTGTTTCTTTTAATGGTGACCTGTTCCTGAAGGCGAATATCTTACACAATTTTACGTAAATGTCTTTGACTTTTACAGAAATAATGAAACTTGACACCTTTTACACCCAACTGACAGCCTCATCTTAGGTATTCTGCTGATCAAGTATAGAAGTTTGTATCTATACGCCAATATCTTTGGTCTTGGTGCATATTCAAGAGGAAGTTACGCAATTTTTAGTGCATATCTTTGAACTTGGTATCATTTTACACAATTGACAGCTGCATTTTAATACTACTGCGTGACTGCCTGGAGGGCTGGAGAGAACGAGTTTGGAGGAGTTCAATGCACAGCTCATCTAGTTACACCATCTTGTATTATGATTGGATGGAGAGAAGAGTTGGAGGGTTAAAGGAGGGCTGTGAGGGATGATGAAGGCACTGATAACAGTGATGACATCACTGATAAGGAGGACCTGACTTGTGACGTCATTGCGCCTGCCTATATGACCGGTGAGGCTCCTCTAGGGCACTAGTCGCATGGGAAGTGTTCTGGAATCCTCATGTTTTCTTACTTACGTCATCCCATGATGACCGCTAAACGTTTCAGCGGTTGTCTGAATTAACTGGTCTCCAGCATTCAATTTTTCTGTATGTGTATGTCTATACCAGGAGTTTCTCGTTTCTTTAATATGACACCCAGAAAAGTGTGTTAAATCATTTCACTTACATTCCAGTTTGAAAATGAATAAGTTGGTCAATACGGAGATCTAATTTTAACTGCCAAACATCGTTATCATTTAAACAAGTCACTTGAATTGGTGCCCTGCGCCAAGCGCATGTTTGATGAAGATCCTGTACAATTTATTAATGACATGTTTAATGAGCATGTACAGTTCATGTTTCTGCCAAATCCCTTTCTCTTGAGAAGACCAGAGGTCGCACACTTTTGTTCATCTACGTAACATTGTTTTTAAAGGTTTAATAACGTCATGGTGTGCCAGCAGACTAATAGCAGAACTAAATTTTGTTTATTTTGTGCATGTTTTGGCATATGATTGTTCATGACTGCATGCGTATTTTAAGGTTTGGTAGTGGTTGGAAATACGGTCTCTGCTGATTTATGAGTAAAAAAAGCTACACACTTCCATATCACTAATACTTATTTGCAACCAGAAATAGATCTTTCATACAACAATAAAAAATAAACATTTTAGTGTTTCTGAAGGATAGAAGAAATAATGTAATCCGATATCAAATAATTTATTTTCGGTTCATACTTTATAACTTTTAGCAGAATGCAAACTGAACTCGAGTAATCTGATAAATAGGTTTTTAAAGAGTTATTGATATTGCTTGGTTCAGAAATTTATAATCCACAGGCATAGGTAGATGAAAATATTGTCAAGATAACAACACCAACTTCACTAGGCATCTATATGTTCTGGAATAGAACTCCACGTTTCCATAACTGTAATGTCGCCATTTTTGCTTATATTACCTGATAGTATTTGTAATTCGTTTACTTCCAATTCATATCTTATTTCGAACAATTTTCCACTCCATGTTGTACTAGACTGGAAATTAGTCAGTGACATTTCAATTTCTTCAGTATCCAGTCACATCTCGATACACAATCAATTTTAATGTTTCCGATAACACTCTGAACTGAGAAAATCTCGATGAAAGTTCTTCGAATGAAGAATTTACTTCCGAGGAAAATTTTGGTATTTGGAAACAACACCGTTACTAAGAATCTGCAGTTTACCCTTTTCAAAACCGCGAATAAGACCTATCATAACAATGAGTGTTTTGTTTGTGCTTTGAAGCTCTACATTCAGTTAATTTATATGCTGACGCATGTCCATAAGAAAAATCAATTTTTTAAGCAACATTACATCAATGAACTGTAAAGGTTGTGCAAGTTTTCTTTCATTTTGTAAGAAAAGCCTTATTTCTGTCGAACAACTCACAAATCTTTTAATTACTTTAACTTGGCTCAACCACCGAATGTTGTTACACATCAGTAAACCATTGTATACCGAGCTGACTCCATCTAACAAGGCTTCGAACTTTGTTTTATAAGAAGCATGTGACGATACAAGGTTCACTATTTTTGTGGCTGTAGTCAGTTTATTATCAAGGGAAGAGAAACCTCTCTTACCGCACAAGCATGTTGATCTATTATGCAGTGCTATTCAAGAATATAACGTCCAGTAGGTGCTTGGCATAAATTAATGAAACTATATTTTTGACCACCAAAGTGGGAGCCCTATCAGTAGTTATCGAAACAATTTTGTTTCAATCCTTTTCTTTTTTAATAAGAGAATCTTTAACAACCGCACAAATATATTTGCTGTTAGTAGTTGCCGGCTGCGGTGTTATCGCAGTCAATTCTTCTTTGATGTCATTCACAACACAATATCGAGCAAACACAGCTACGCCGGCAGTTTTAATTTCATCTACACTTTCGTCAAGGCACAGAAAAATGTAAGGAGAGGACCTGATGCCACTTTTTTTGTTGTTTTTGTACTTTTTACGACAGCCTTAGGATTCTGTCTTTTATTGTGTTTCTAGAGTAGGAGGTATCCACGACGCGCTCAATTATCTGGCCTTTATTTTCAAAACATTCAAAAAATGATGTGACCTATACTCACCAGGCTTCCTTCAAAAGGTTTACCATGCCGGGCATTGATGCTTGCACCCGAGAAACTTGCGGCACTAGTATGACGATCCTGGCTAATCATAGACAATGACTGTCTATTCCAGTTTTTAATAGAACATGAAATGAATTCCTTTTGATGTGTTTTACTTTTTTGACAAAGAGGTTTATTTAATAATGCCGTTTTACAGGTGATGTTCTACATACCACTGTCCCGGAACGTGAGGCACACACCGCTTTATTGCCGCTATTAATCATGCCTTCTTTCTCTGTCCCCCTCGTTTGAAATTCTGTTACACTTATCATACACTTCTTGTTTCATTGTCAAACCAGCCAAATTTAATCATACTCACAAGTTTAAAAATGGTACTAACTATGTGTAATTGCAGCACACGACGTAAGTGCACAACAAACAAAAAGAAACCGGTGAACACTGTTTGGCTGGGACAGTTTGGAAGAATGGCACTTGTTGGTAGAAATCGGAAGTCGTCGTTGTTGTAATGCCCGGCAATCTATGCGATGTAACAGTTGATAACGGTGTGTTACTACTAATGCATTTGAGTACATCGTGGCTCACAATGAGTGTGCATGAGCAAAGATTTTTCGTCTACAATTTCTATCATGCCTCAGCACCAATAGCGGGCCTTCACTGTGAGCCTCGGTACTATAATTACAAATTCTGAAGAAAAAATGAATTATTTCTGTTAGGTTGTTGTTGTTGTTGTGGTCTTCAGTCCTGAGACTGGTTTGATGCAGCTCTCCTTCTGTTAGGTAGGCCTACCTAAATAGCACATTAAATACCGTGCCCAAATTATTTGGCGGGGGGTCACAGATGGCACGCGTGCCATTGGTTCATCATCCGTGGACTAGGCATATAAAGCAATTATCACGTGCTTTTACGTGTTGCTTTTGGTTTGATGCTCTTTGTTTCATTATATGTCATTTTATTCTGCATTGTTCGTCTGCGTTATTAAGCTTTGATTATTATGTTGGTGTGTTTTAGCTACAGAATAATTTTAGAATAGAGAGAGTCCTGAAGATACACCATGTCAATGAAATACAGAACGTTTTTTTCTCCATTGAAAGACAGGAATTACAAGTTAGCTCTGAATAGCCCTCGATAGTAAATGTAAATGGGACCTTTGCTCGGACGAGGCACGAGCACATACGACACGATCTCATTTGGATTTATTGGAGAGACTGATAAGAAAAAAGAAAAAAAAAAGGTAGTAGGTGCTGTCAATGACTTACGCACTGAATATGCGACGTTGGCTAAGAGACAATAGAAATTATCTAGGGGCTTAAGAGCACCCTCCAAAAATAGGTGAAAGGAAGGATTGAAGAGAAGACGCAGCTAATGAACGCCATTCTGGCACCAATAGAAATTGCTGCAGTCGAAGTAAACATGCGATGCAACGGCGGGAATTGGTTTATTAACAGGCCGTGGAATGTATAGGCAATAGAACTCATCAAATTTAAACACCACACTCTAGGCGCTTATGGAACTCCACCCCAATACATCGAGAAATAAATTGACCGACGGTTAAATTAAAAGCATCATAAAATCTGAAAATACTAGTGGGAGAAGCCTCAGAATTTGCCAAAACGGTAGTTTACAATACAGTACAGTCACTATCTTAATTAGGCAACGAGTGGATCATAGCAGAATAACAACAATAGCTGTTATTTAACTTAAGTACAGTAACTGCGGCGTACGATGCATCCTCTCCTATTTTTTAAAATTTTAGCTTTAAACCTCTTGATAATTTGAACATGGATGAGTCACTCAAAAAATGCTTGCCGATAAAACTGATATAATGAAGGTCATAGAAAGACATTATTGAGTACCGGTAGACACTTCAGATTGGTTTTGTACGTTTCTTTGCAATTTTGCGCTCATAGCAATGCCTGACTCAGTTTGGCCGAGAAACAAGTACCTTTCTTAAATCTTAGGTAGCATTTCATGCACAGTACAGATCAGTAATGTTGACTGCAGTAGGACTGTAACGCTCATTGTTATTAGAACGCCGCAGACACTCGGCAGTGCAGTTTACACGCTACAAAACAATTTACAGAGCAGTAAAATACACGCAATAATTTATCCACACTGATCACCAGAACATATGACCACCCACCTAATAGCCGGTACGTCCACTCTTGGCGCGTAAAACAGCGACGACGACCTAATAGCCTTGGTATGTCACTGAAGGTAGGTGACACCCCATCTGCACACGCAAGTCAGCTAATTCCCGTAAATTCCGGTGAGGGGGACGATGAGGTTTGACGCCACGCTCAATCGCATACCATATGTCTTCAATATGGTTCAAATCTGGTGAGTTAGGGGGGGGGGGAGCAGCACGTCAATTGGAACTCCCCACTGTGTTCCTCGAACCACTCCATCACACTCCTGGCCTTGTGGCATTGCGCATTATCTTACTGAAAAATGCCACCGCCTTCGGAAAGATGATAGTCATGAAGCGGTCTAAGTGGTCTGTAACCAGTGCACGATACTCCCTGGCCTTCATAGTTCCCTGCACGAGCTCCACTGGACCCACGAATCCCCATTTGAATTTTCCCCAGAGCACAAGGGAACCATCGCCAGCTTGTCTCCGTCCCGCATCCTCCCATTGGCTTGATGAATAGGATATCAGGACTCATCAGACCGTTCAATGATCTGCCACTGCTCCAGGGTACACTGCCGACGGTCACGTGCCCGTTTCAGTCGTAGTTGCCGATGTCGTGATGTTAACATTGGCACATGCATGGGTCATCGGCTGCGGAGGCCCATCATTATTAGGAGTATTCGGTTCACTGTGTGTCCATACATACTTGTACTCTGCCCAGCATTAAAGTCTAATTCTAGGTCCGCCACAGTTTGCCGCCTGTCCTGTTTTACCAGTCTGCCTAGCCTACGACGCCGAACATCTGTAATGATGGGGTGGCCGCCCACCCCCACGACGTCTGAATGTGCTTTCACCTTGGTTACGCCACATGTTGAAGACACTCACCACAGCACTCCTCGAACACCCGCCAAGTCATGTAGTCTTCAAAATGCTCGTGCCGAGTCTCCAGATCATCACAATCTGTTCTAGGCCTAACTCAGATAGATCGCGCACGTTTCCCATTCTACACACAGACAGCACGCTCACTGATACTGGACGCGTCGAACGTATGTCTGAGTAGCAGTGATTTCCACGGCAGGCGACACTGCTATCGCGTTTAGGGGTTTATATCGATAGCAGTTCGATGGTCATAATGTTCTGGCTTTTCAGTAACCTGATGAATGTGAATGAAAATAATTACGTATGTTTGATTATAAAAGTAAGCAATATTATGCAGGAAAATTCAGCTACTCTGCCTAAGGAATCTTTGAACGTAAGCAAAATTTTACCACATAGATTGCTTAAAAATACTTGGTGGTTATAATTAAACTTGTGCCACTGGAGAGGACGCCGGAGTGATAGTAGGACATTGAAACTTTGTGGAAACATTTGTAAGGATATGCAGAAGAGAAATGAGTAAACTTTTGAAAGGAAGATATATTAATGTCCACATGAGAGGTTAACATTATCAATTTCGTATCATGTTTACGTTCTAGATTAGAAACGTTATTCAGTGTGGCGACCATATGTATTCACAACTGCCTGAACTGCACTTGACATACAGTTTCAAAATAGTACGCAAAATTTTTCGAATGGTGGACGATGGAATGATGGGCTGTCATAACACAGATCCTGGACTGCTTGAAGCTCGCACACTGCGCCCTGCATGCTAACCAATGGCAACAGTAACTTCTTCAGCAATTTGTGGTGCAATCGGCCGTTAGCCTTTTTCAGGAGCAATTTCGAAATCTTCAGTTGATTTGAACTTCCTAATTATGTTCTTCAACCCCAGTGAGAAAAGATGACCTCTTCGTATTCCTTTAATGCATCGATACTCTCGAAGAGCAGCAGCACTGTGCTGTTGTTTTGATAAAACAGCTTAACGAGTAAAACCCTGGTCACATTGTCCAGACACATATTGACTGATTGCAACTGTAACGTACAGTGATGCCTATGTTTCAACCCTACGTCGTACAGTCTGCACATCACTCCTCTATAGTTGGATACCAATACGTTAAGTAGTTTTCCGTCTGCACTGGCTCAAGTAACGAAAGTTCAATTACAACACCCTATATAATATTTACGGGCAACAGTTTGTGGTCAGTTATCTTAATAAATGAAACAGTTTAAATATAATATTTCACATTTATTTAACATCAGTAGAGATTTTAGAGGAAAACTGCCTCAGAAAACACTTATTTCTTTTGGGTGCTACTGCTGGTGACGTATGCCCTACGCTGACGAAGCCGTTTAGCTTTCTATGGTATACAGGCATGGCGTAGACTGCTCAAACACACAGGGGTACAGCATTTTGTCTGAAGCCTCCGAATGGAGACTAAGTGTTCCACCGTGATGAGGCAGTGTATGAGAGCTGTCTCAGCCCTCGCTTCGTGGACCCACACCATGCGCCGCGGCCGTGCAGCTTCTCGCTCCCGGCTAAACGATTCACTCCCCACTGCAACCCCCAGACAGCTCTTGCTTTAATGTTAATATCGCGTTACTTTTACCATCGATTTAACACTTTTTCTTTCATATTTCTTTCTTTTGCAAGTGCTCCTTCTAAAAGCGATTACAATTTCTTTAATTAGTCTTATTTTATTGAAACACAAAATTTATCACAAAGGAAATCTGTTTGTTATTTGAGAACAGATATTTGAAAACAAGAGAAAAACTATTGGTGATACATAGTGGTTACACTATAAACATGCTGAACATGATGGAGCAGTGGTGACACACTGGAATCGCCATTTGGGAGTTCAGCGATTCAAATCCCCGTCCAGCTGTCCACATTTATGGTTTTGTATGGTATCTCTAAACAGTTTAAGGCAAATTCAATTATGCTGTCTTCTGAAATGACAAGACCAATTTCCTTTTCCATGTTTTCCACATTCGCGTTTATGGTCCGTCTCTAATTAGCTCTGTGTTGAAGGGACATTAAACCATAATCATCGTCACTTCCTTTATGAAGCAACATGACTGCAATAGATGGGAGGCAAGAAAAACAGTATCTGCATGGTCATGTGTCAATAGAATTGAATATACAAAATGTCATTGTTCCACTCCGTAAATTCGGAAGAAACGACAAGACAAACCCCAAGGTTTTTTAAGGTAAATTCGATGAATTTTTCTGCATAAAAAATATTGAAAAACGGGAAACTGGCGGTGAAAGTGGTTCGAGGTGTTGACAGGTTAGGTTCTTACGTACGACGACTTCACGAGACAGCTGCTAATGACATATTGGGGTTAGAGGAACAGACTATGGTCCAAACTATGATTTTCCGCTGGCAATTGACCCAGCAACCGCGGCAGGCGATGGTGAAGCATGACGAAAATCTAGTTTCCCACATGTAATCGTGTGCAAGACTCCATATCAGCACGCGCAGTGCTATAGGGCGTATGCAACGCAGTTTCCAGTGGACATCTAAATAAAAATTTCTTGACGTCACGCAGTCCGTCGGTTCGATCGAAGATCAGATGGTTAACAGGACAGGCGTATAGTTTTGCCCATGCGGGGCCGCCACATTTTTACAAGGAGAGGTCCCCATAGGTTGGATCCATTTTTTGAAACTATCTATACGGATGTTCAGGTTAGATTTCCAGATATCACGCCCTGCAGCCATTCAACCTGGTGGGTCCTCGAATGAGAGTTATCAACGAAAAAGTTTCGTAATTTTTCGTGATGCTATTGGCCTTTGAAAGAAGCTGCAGTACATTGACTGGCGGCATAACGGAAGGAAGCTTGTCGATGAAGGTATAATTCGGCGAGTGCAAGGACGGGCTGTAGCGTTGGATGGAGGTACGAATGACAAAATGCGTAATGGTTAAGGTATTTTCCCCTTATGAAGAAGGGTGTGGGTTCAAATCTCTTCAAGTGCTTTGAAATGTTTTTATTTTAAAGCTTTCCCGAAATAATTTTTTTCATTATTTCTATCCAGTTAATTGGTTTAAATGTATTTTTTTTATTTCTGGTCCATATTGGCGTCATTTTAATCGTCATATTATCTTTTTGATTTGCTCTCATTTCCCCTTCTTTCCATTCTTCTTTCATTTGTAAATTTGTTCATTTGATTTTAATTATTATTATGTATTGACATCGGTTTAATTTCTTCCGCTCCATCATCTTATACGTTCGTCCATATTGTAGCTTTCATTATTTACATTCCTCATTTCGCTCAAAGTTCGGATTAGTGATAATGCCTTTTCTCGTTTACGTCTTCATCTGGGTTATTTAGTCTATAGTGCAACAAGAATTTATGTTTTAAATGTTTATCTGGTGATCGTTTTTGACACCATTGCGCAGTAATTATAAATAGATTATTTCATCTTTTCTTTTCAATTTATAGATCGGAATTTCAAAACGTTTAAATGATAGATAAATAAAAATAATTGTATTCATATGCTCATAGATTCCAAATGGCAAAAGAATGAAAGGAAGGAAAGATGAGAGCAAATCAGAATGTTAAAATGATCATTAAAATGACGTGACGTACCATCAGAACTATGTTAATTACATTTAAACCAAATAGCTGAATAAAAATAATGAGGAAAATCATTTCGATGTAGAAAGAAAGATTTCAAACCACCTGAGTTGATTGGAACCCAAAGCCTTCTGTATACGCATAGTGTAACTGAACAATTACACTACACCACTACTCCATGCAAATTTCCTATTTTTAAAACTTTAGAGTACCACACGAAATTACTTAATATTTTTGCGTTGATTATTCGCAAATGAGTCCCACCTGCGTCAATGGCAGTAAGACGTGATTCCTGACCTACATCAACATAGAGATTGTTTCAAAAAATCTATCACTCCCTGGGGACCTCTTATTGTTAGAGGAAGAGGTGATACGGTGCAAAGGCAAAAGAGAGGCACCAAGACCTAAAACTTTGCCCGCAAACTGTGATGTAGCGATATTAGTTATTCGTTAAGAGATAACATTGATCGTCTTTCAATACGCAGAGCGGTGATGTAGCTATGCGAGCCTCTATCGAATCCCTACATGATACAGCAACCTGATGATTAATATTGGCCACTTCAGTACTGTGGCTACAAAAAAACTTTACTCAACACTTTCAAATAATAATAGTAGATAATTAGTCAAGTCTGAAGTTGATTGCTTTAATGGTTGCTGGGATACATAAATTTACTTAAGACTCTAATATCTCAGTCAAACATAAGGAATAGCCTCCTGATACGCTAATATGACATTGTGTGATTATCATAGAAGTGATCTAATTGAACACTGTATTGTTGAATAGTTATTAAATAGTTCGTAAGGAAAAATGTATGCCTCATGCGGTTATAACTACACTACACAAGTGAATTAGCCTCGTAATTACCTCCTATCGCGATGCATAAGTTCGAAATTTGGCTCGAAGGTGTGTACAACCTTTCTCTGTAATGGTATAAAAACTTGGCGTCCTGAAACATCACCCTCGGGCTCGATGCCGCTAGAAACAGGAAGGTGTCGACACATGCAATAGCAGGGCCATAGATCAGAAGTTCATGTGACGGGTAAGGTGGGTTAACGATGTGACATTGGCACCAAATTTCATTATAATTCTGCTCGACGCCACCGTGGACGTATGACACGATGGCAAGATCGTCACAGCTCCACTTACCCACATTTTACTCCTTCTTTTGACGCTTCCGCGATGGAAGTCACAACAAACATGCTCAGCGTTGGAGTCACTTGGTCATTTTTACGAATGACGGAGGACACCATTCCAGAAACACCGCCCAGAATCGATAGGAGAGATACTCACTGGGTCGAATAAAAGGTGTCAATGAAATCAAACCTTTCTCGGGGCCGTTAATTACCACACATTTTGCGGTCGAAAACGACAGTGAACAAAAGGAAGACGTTCTTGACAATCTTTGATACTGCTGACACCCTCGGACGTTTCAGTCCTTCTCTAAGGGCATTGTGGGACTGTTCCTACTGGAGATGTTCAAATACCTTTGGAGAGCACGAATTTTGCTCTCTTGTACAGGTTGGAACTATTAGGAGCCAGCCGGCCGGGGTCGGCGAGCGGTTCTAGGTGCTGCAGACTGGAACGGCGCAACCGCTACGGTCGCAGGTTCGAATCCTGCCTCGGGCATGGATGTGTGTGATGTCCTTAGGTTAGTTAGGTTTAAGTAGTTCTAAGTCCTAGGGGACTGATGATCTCAGAAGTTAACTCCCATAGTGCTCAGAGCCATTCGAAACATTTTTTTTAGGAGCCATTGGAAACCTTTTGACGAAATTTGAACACGATCCGAAGCAGAAAAGGATACTTATTTCATTTCGCACCTCTTATTTCGCGTCTTCCTGTGTCATGATCCAGGAGGGGTGCGACACTGACGCATACGTGAATAAAACGGCAAAGGGTTCCTCCCCCCCTGTTCGGCAAAACCAAAACTAGGGCACTGAAGCCCACGTTTACAAAGTCGTTATTGTGTTGCAACGCAAAATGCATTATACAGTACCAGAGTTCTGACTTACTGATTCCCTGGAGGTGGGTTACAACTTGTTCATTACATTTATTTTCCAGCACTGTTGTAATCTTTTTTTACCGTTCGTCGTTTACGAACTGCTACGCTTACTCATTTGCTATACGTCCACAAATACCACAAGGCAATTATATTTTGCATCATATTGAAATAAAAGCCAAAGGAATTTTGTATAAATGTTCTGACAGCTAATCTATTACGGTTCATTTCTGAGACCAACATTGGAAAGAGTATACATATTGTACGTGGAAAGCACAATTCGTCTGTCTATTATTCGGTTAATTATCAGTGAGTTGATACGGAAATTATGCATCCTTCTCAGCGAGATGTAAAGACGCTTCTTGCTAGCATAGTCCATTCTAAGCCATTCCGAAATTCTCACTATTTCAAAAAGTTTTTTAGTTCAAGAAAAGCCAATGATGAGTATGAAGTTAGAAGTTAATTCCATTACTGTTATCATCCTTACTACTACATTCATTTGAGTGATGCTGCGGTTGTGCTTGCAGGAAGCATTTAATGGTTTTTGGTCGTTTTAGAAGCAGCTGACTAAATACAGATAATTATTTAGTTCTGTCCATGTCTAGGGAATAATTTAGAAGTTAATACACGAAATCCACAAGTATTCATTGATAACATCAAAACTAAATTTGTTTATATCTACCCTACGTGGTAACAGAGATCGAGTCGAATACTTTAATTACTTGCGCTTATCAAACACCCTTGTAAACCGCTAAAAACTACTTTAAACGCCAAATCAAAGGCCAGTAGATGATAATGTCTTTCATTAAATATCATGGTAATTGTTATCAGGTAACTTGTTCGACTCTGTTGACGTCACCTATTTCAAGTAGGATATTGCACAAGATTAGCAGTTTTCGTCGCTAGAATCTCAAATTCTAGCATTCCCCGTGCTCTAAGTTCACACTCTCGAAGAATTAGTTTAAACTGAGTGTCCACTTCAACAACGTACAAAAATATTACACAGTTAGAAACAACACATCCATCTCAGCAGCCTTAGGATTAGCCGCCAAACAAAATTTCAAAAGTCTGTGGGTTACCAGTGTCAGTAATCTAATTTACTGAAGACTGTGGTTTGCAGTGCTCTTTCTCGCCAGAATGTATGTAGTTGAATTCCTGGACTCTCTACATTATAACTGTAATTTCGTCTATTGCACCAGGTAAGAATTTTGGCTAAGTTATCACTAGTTGTATTTCTGTACCTGTGGAATCATTTGTAAACACCATGTTCAACACCTGACGTTATGGTACTACTAAAATAATCGTTATAATAGTAAACGGAAGGTAGGGTTCATTCTCCAACTAAAGAGTGTTTACCACAGAGAAGTGAGTGAGGACTGTTTGTGCTTGCCTTCGTCCAGCGAGAGTATGAATCCACTTACAGAAATGTACACTACTGTCCATTAAAACTACTAAACCAAGAATAAATGCAGATGATAAACGGGTATTCATTGGACAAATATATTATACTGGAACTGACATGTCATTACACTTTCACGCAATTTGGGTGCATAGATCCTAAGAAACCACTACCCGGAACAATCACCTGTGGCCGTAATAACAGCCTTGATACGCCTGGGCATTGAGTCAAACACAGCTTGGATGGCGTGTACAGGCACAGCTGTCCATGCAGCTTCAATACGATATCACAGTTCATCAAGAGTAGTGACTGGCGTATTGTGAGGAAGCCAGTTGCTCGACCACCATTGACCAGACGTTTTCAATTGGTGAGAGATCTGGAGAATGTGCTGGCCAGGGCAGCAGTCGAACATTTTCTCTATCCAGAAAGGCCCGTACAGGACCTCCAACATGCGGTCGTGCATTACCCTGCTGAAATGTAGGGTTTCCCATGGATGGAATGAAGGGTAGAGCCACGGGTCGTAACACATCTGAAATGTAACGTCCACTGCTCAAAGTGCCGTCAATGCGAATAAGATGTGACCGAGACGTGTAACCAATGGCACCCCATACCATCACGCCGGGTGATACCCCAGTATAGCGATGACGAATAAACGCTTCCACTCTGCGTTCACCGCGATGTCGCCAAACACGGATGCGACCATCATGATGCTGTAAACAGAACCTGGATACATCCGAAAAAACGACGTTTTGCCATTCGTGCACCCAGGTTCCTCGTTGAGTACACAATCGCAGGCGCTTCTGTCTGTGATGCTGCGTCAAGGGTAACCGCAGCCATGGTCTCCGAGCTGACAGTCCATGCTGCTACAAACGTCATCGAACTGTTCGCGCAGATGGTTGTTGTCTTGCATACGTCCCCATCTGTTGACTCAGGGATCCAGACGTGGCTGCACGATCCGTTAAAGCCATGCGGATTTGATGCCTGTCATCTCGACTGCTAGTGATACGAGGCCGTTGGGATCCAGCACGGCGTTCCGTATTACCCTCCTGAACCCACCGATTCTATATTCTGCTAACAGCAATTGGATCTCGACCAACGCGAGCAGCAATGTCGCGATACGATAAACCGCAATCGCGATAGGCCACAATCCGACCTTTATCAAAGTCGGAAACGTGATGGTACACATTTTTCCTCCTTACACGAGGCATGACAACAACGTTTCACCAGGCAACGCCGATCAACTGCTGTTTGTGTATGAGAAATCGGTTGGAAAGTTTCCTCATGTCAGCACGTTGTAGGTGTCGCCACCGGAGCCAACCACTTTTCTCATGTCAGCAAGTTGTAGGTGTCGCCACCGGCGCCAACCTTGTGTGAATGCTCTGGAAAGCTAATCATTTGCATATCACAGCATCTTCTTCCTGTCGGTTAAATTTCAAGTCTGGCCCTACGACTTATCTTAGAAGGTAGGTTAAGAGAAGCCAAACCTACGTTTATAGCATTTATAGCCTTAGAGAAAGCTTTGACAATGGTGTCTTTGAAATTCTGAGGATAGCTCGGGTAAAATTTAGAGACTGAAAGGCCGTTTACAACTTGTACAGAAACCAGACGGCAGTTCTAAGAGCCAAGGAGCAGTAATGGAAACCAAATAGAAACTGGGAGAAGGAACTGAAGTTCAGGGAGAAATAATATGATAGTTAAGGTTTTCCGTGACATTGTAATTCTCTCAAAGACAGCAAAGGACTTGAAAGATGGAATGGAAAATGTCTTGAAAGGAGGATCCAAGATGAACACCAACGGAAGCAAAACAAGGATATCAGGATGTAATCGGATTAAATCAAGTGATGCTCAGGGAATTAGATTAGGAATGAGCCACTTAAAGCAGTAGATGAGTTTTGCTATTTCGGAAGCAAAGTAACTGATGATGGTCAAAGTGGAGAGGGTATAAAATGTAGACTGGCAATGGAAAGGAAAGCGTTTCTGAAGACGAGAAATATATTAACATCGAGTATAGAGTGAAGTGTTCGATACTCTTTTTTAATGATAATTACTTGGAGTGTAGCTATATATGGGAGTGAAACACGGACTGTAAATTTAGACGAAGAGCGAATAGAAGCATTTGAAATGTGGTGGTACAGAACAATGCTGAAGACTAGATAGGTAGATTAGGTAACTGATAAAGACGTACTGAATAGAAATGGGGAGAAAAGAAATATGTGACACCTCAACACTAATTATTTTATTTTTATTTTACGCGTCGATTACTGAGAAGGTATTTGAATTCTTGAGGTAACGTATTGGAAATGGATGCAGCAGTACACTGCACAAGCCGGCCGCGGTGGCCGTGCGGTTCTGGCGCTGCAGTTCGGAGCCGCGGGACTGCTACGGTCGCAGGTTCGAATCCTGCCTCGGGCATGGGTGTGTGTGACGTCCTTAGGTTAGTTAGGTTTAAGTAGTTCTAAGTTCTAGGGGACTTATGACCTGAGATGTTGAGTCCCATAGTGCTCAGAGCCATTTGAACACTGCACAACTTCCTGCACAAGAGTCAAGGAAGTGCGATCCAAATGCAGATTGGAATTCTGCCTAGTATTAACTGAGTGAACACTGCTAATTCCTAGGAATAAACTGATATTGTTAATAAGAAACGGCAATAAAGAATATATATATATATATATATATATATATATATATATATATATATTATATATTATATATATATGTATATTATATATTATATATATTGAGACGCCAATGTCAGAATACCCAGACTAGTGAACAGGAGTCGGCAAGAGATTAGCGAACTGCCCGTTTCTGAGCCAAAACTATCCTCTGAGAATGGGAAGAGTTAATCCAAAATATAATACCATACGACACAAGCAAATGAAAATAAGTAAAAAAGACAACTTTTTCTGTCGAATGATCACTTACTTCAGATATCGTTCGAATAGTACAAATTGCAGCGTTAAGTCTTTGAACAAGATCCTGAACAAGGGCGTTCCACGATAGCTTACTATCTGTATGAACTCCTAGAAATCTGAACAGTTGAGGTTCACTAATCATATTCCTGTTCTGTGAAATTAATACGTAGGGTATTATTGAATAATGTGTTAGAAACTGTAAAAACTGGGTCTTACTGTGATTAACGTTAGTTTATTTACTTCAAGTCATGAATTTATGCCATAAGGTGCACTGTTTGAAGAAGAGCCAAAGTTGCACACAACGTCCTTTACTACCAAGCTAGTGTCATCAGCAAACAGAAACATTTGAGAATCACCTGTAATACTGTTGTTGTTGTTGTTGTGGTCTTCAGTCGTGAGACTGGTTTGATGCAGCTCTCCATGCTACTCTAGCCTGTGCAAGCTTCTTCATCTCCCAGTACCTAGTGCAGCCTACATCCTTCTGAATCTGCTTAGTGTATTCATCTCTTGGTCTCCCTATACGATTTTTACCCTCCACGCTGCCATCCAATACTAAATTGGTGATCCCTCGATGTCTCAGAACATGTCCTACCAACCGAATCCCTCTTCTAGTCAAGTTGGGCCACAAGCTCCTCTTCTCCCCAATTCTATTCAATTCCTCCTCATTAGTTATGTGATCTACCCATCTAATCATCAGCATTCTTCTGTAGCACCACATTTCGAAAGCATCTATTCTCTTCTTCTTTAAACTATTTGTCGTCCACGTTTCACTTCCATACGTGGACACACTCCATACAAGTACTTTAAGAAACGATTTCCTGACATTTAAATCTATACTCGATGTTAACAAATTTTTCTTCTTCAGAAACGCTTTCATTTCCCTTGCCAGTATACATTTTATACCCTCTCTACTTCGACCATCATCAGTTATTTTCCTCCCCAAATAGCAAAACTCCTTTACTACTTTAAGTGTCTCATTTCCTAATCTAATTCTCTCAGCATCACCCGACTTAATTCGACTACATTCCATTATCCTCGTTTTGCTTTTGTTGATGTTCATCTTATACCCTCCTTTTAGGACACTGTCCATTCCGTTCAACTGCTCTTCCAAGTCCCTTGCTGTCTCTGACAGAATTACAATGTCATCAGCGAACCTCAAAGTTTTTATTTCTTCTCCATGGATTTCAATACCCACTCCGAACTTTTCTTTTGTTTCCTTTATTGCTTGCTCAATATACAGATTGAATAACATCGGGGATAGGCTACAACCCCGTCTCACTCCCTTCCCAACCACTGCTTTCCTTTCATACACCTCGACTCTTATAACTGCTATCTGCTTTCTGTACAAACTGTAAATAGCCTTTCGCTCCCTGTATTTTACCCCTGCCACCTTCAGAATTTGAAAGAGAGTATTCCAATCTGTAATACTAGAGGGCACATTACTTATATAAATAAGGAATAGGAGTGGTCCCAACAATGATCCCTGGGTCATCCCACAATTGAAAGTATCCCACTCAGACCCAACATCACAGTCATTCTCAACACCGTGTGTATTGACCTTTTGCTTTCTGCTGTTGGAGGTGAACCAATGGTGTGCTAATCCTAGTATTCCATAATGGTCCAACTTTTGGAGCGATATTTTGTTATCAACAGAGTTAAACGCCTTAGTTAAATCAAAAAAATATGCCTAGCGTTCGAAACCTTTTGTTTAATCCATCTAGTACCTCACAGAGGAAAGAGAATATAGCATTCTCACTTGTTAAACGACTTCTAAAGCCAAACTCTACATTTGGTAGCATATTATGCGATATATAGAATGATCAATCACCCTTACATACACAGGCTTTTCCATAACTTCAGCAGACACTGATGGCATAGAAATAGGTCTAAAATTGTCTCCATTATCCCTTTCTCCCTTTTTATAAACCGGCTTTACTACTAAGTACTTTAATCGTTCAGGAAACTGACCATTTTTAGAGGAAAAAATAGAAATATGACTAGGTACAAGGCTAACATGTGCAGCACAGTACATTAATATCCTGCTTGGCACTCCATTATAATCATGAGAGTACTTAGTCTTCAGTGATTTAATTATTGACTCAATCTCCCCCTGGTAAGTATCACAGAGGAGTATTTCAGACATCTATCTCGGAAAGGCATCTGAAAGAAAGCTATATGATTCCCTGTAGAAACTAAGGTTTTATTTAATTCACCTGCAATGTTCAAAAGATGATTGTTAAATATTGTACACATATCTGACTTATCAGTAACGCAAATTTCTTTTACTACGAACTGACTTTATGTCGCCGACCTTGTGCTGCTGACCAGACACTTCCTTCACAACTGACCAAATCGTTTTAATTTTATCCTCTGAATGAGCTATTCTATTAGCGTACCACATAGTCTTCGCATTCCTAATAACATTTTTAAGTACCTTACAATACTGTTTGTAATGAACTACTGTAGCTTGATTGTGACTACTTCCAACATTCTGATATGAATGATAATTAACTGAAACTCTCAGCTGCCGGCAGGTGTTGTTGATGTACCTTGATGGGGACAGCTGAAAATGTGTGTCCCGACCGGAACTCGAACCCGGGATCTCCTGCTCACATTGCAGACGCTCTATCCATCTGAGCCACCGAGGTCACAGATGAATAGCGCGACTGCGGAGACTTATCCCTTGCACGCTACCCGTGACACCCACATTCCCAACTGTCCACAACCTACATACGTAATGTACCTAATAGGTATTTGCCCATCCACTGATTACTCACGCACACTAAGGTGACGATTCCCATAATTTTTTGGGCAAGGTCAATGGCTGGGTAGCCTTTAACTATATATATGAAGAACAGATACCATAGATGACCATGCAGCTTCTCTAGAATAAATGATAATTAACTGAAATCCTCAGCTGCCGACTGGTGTTGTTGATATACCTCGATGGGGACAGCTAGAAATGTGTGCCCCGACCGGAACTCGAAACCGGGATCTCCTGCTTACATGGCAGACGCTCTATCCATCTGAGCCACCCAGGACACAGATGAATAACGCGACTGCAGGGACTTATCCCTTGCACGCTTCTCCTGGGACCCACATTCCCAACTGTCCACAATCTACATACGTAATGTACTTAATAGGTATTTGCCCATCCAGGTCTAACACCAACTACTACAGGAATTTTTCCATGAGTGATTCCACCACCACCCACTAAATTGTCACCTATAAGCTTTACCAGACTCCCTTTCCCATTCCTAATGAGGTACAGTCAATACCTAGTGAAACCCGACCTATTGATAAACTCAACTGGCACCACTTCAATGTGAGTCATGCCATCCGCCATCAGTGCCTTCTCCAGCCCATGTTAACACATCTGACAGCAGCATTAAGATGAGGCCGATCATGACGTTGAGACAGTTGCACGAAGTGCACATTAGTGTCACCAGTTTGAGCAGCTATCTTTACCAGGTCACCACATACATCATATTCCCCATTCCTGCCAAGATTATTCCCTGCTCCACCCATAATCACTACTTGATCCTCTTTCGTAAAATTCCTGCATAACTCCTCTACGCTGTCAGTTACCTGAGCCAACCCTGCACTAGGCTTCACAGTGCCGGTGATCTGGTAGTCACTCTGTAACACTTCTTGCAACTCCTGGCTCACATCTCTGCTGTGCGAACTACCCAGCAGCAGAACCTTCTTCTTTCCGTTAGAATTTGCAGCTGACTTAGGCTTCCTAACTGCTGAGTACTGATGCATCTTTCTTACACCTACAGCTACAGGAGGCTCCTCTACACTCATTGTAGGTAGTTGGTTAAATCTATTGCTTATACGCAAAGTACAACTGTCTGAATATATCCTCCTCATAACTGCCTTCTTACCAACTGCCAGTTCCCATTCGCCAGTACCCCTTACCCCCCTCAATCTATCTAGTTCCTCCTTTGTGTCTTCTAACTGCATCTGAAGAGCACACATCTTATGCTCCTGCTCCTCTGTCAGCTTTATTCATCTACAGATTGTGCATTTCCAGGGGAGGAATGTCCACTGGCTTCCTCACTGCATTCCCCACAATGAAAATTCCTAGAACAAATCTTACACCGTAATCCACTAATCACAAATCTACGCCAAAGCCCACACTTCTCATGCATGGTAAAATTTTAACAGTTACGGAAGAACCTAAACGTCGACGTTATCTAAGTTCAGTTACAACAGTAGACCTATTTAAAGAACTAGCTGTAGTGGTCTCGAGATTCACTCTCTACTGAGAAAGCAACAACCTTTATTAATACTACGAAACCACAGCTAATACCAATACTATCAAAACGTCACACAATTTCTTAGCTATAGCCAAATATTCAAGCTGCCACTTGAACACTCAACAAAATTAAAATAGTGAATGAAAATTTTACTGAAACATTTCACTAAAAACAATAAGAAATGTCAGCTGAAAACTACAGCACGAAATTTACTAAACGACTTCAACGCGTTAATAGAAGACACAGGCTAATAGGACTGAGACATCGAGGAATCACCAGTTTAGTTTTGTAGGGTAGTGTGGGAGTGAAATTGTGGAGGGAGACCAAGAGAAGGACACTGCATGCAGGTTCAGGAGGATGTAGGTTGCAGTAGTTTTCAGAGCATCACGGAGAGCTGCGCCAGGCAAGTCTTCGGGCTGAAGAACACAACAAACAACAACCAGGGCAGGTTTATTTGCCGATTCCTATTTTAACGTTATGGCAGCCATCACAGTGTGAAACGTGACTCCGATGAAACTAGCTAGTAAGGATGTGAATGTGACCTGTAGAGATCGAAAACAGTCGGGACCTTGAAACATTTCACTGTTCTAAAACAACACGTTTCCCAGTTCCTTGTAATACATCAAACTTTCGTCGCAAGACAATTGTGATAAGTGCATTTTCCGTAAATTTTAATTGTGGTGGTAGATTCTATGCTTCAAGGTCCTCATGCCATATGCTGCCCGAGCAATTTTCACACAACTGACTCTGACACGTTTTCATCGAAAATTTATGTCTGCCCCAGTAGCTGAGTGGTCAGCGTGACGGATTGCCGTCCTCTGGGCCCGGGTTCGATTCCCGGCTGGGTCGGAGATTTTCTCCGCTCAGGGACTGGGTGTTGTGTTGTGTTCATCATCATTTCATCCCCATCCGGCGTGCAGGTCGCCCAATGTGGCGCCGAATGTAATAAGACCTGCGATATGGCGGCCGGACCTGCCCCGCGAGGGGCCTCCCGGCCAATGACGCCAAACGCTCATTTCCATTTCCATCGAAAATTTATGACATATGCGTTAGCAGCTAATAAGTACTCCTCCACCTACACTGCCCCCCATATATTCGGCATCTCTAAGAAAAGAAGTCCTCATAATATTTCGTAGATTTCCTATTCCGCCAGATTATATTAGCCTACATGAGAGCAGTAGCATATGCCGTAAATCGTAAGTAGTCGCTGCGATATGCAGATGACTTCGGTGCGGCGGCGAGTGTCTGTAGACAGTGTCTAGCGCACGGACTTCGGAACGTGGAAGCGTCCTGGAAAAGACAGCCAATCTAGGACTACTTCGCGAAAATATTTTTACACTTCGTTGTCATTAGTGTCGTGTCACAACTAGCACACACAGCATTGGATGGCTCTAACATATAACATTTTCTCTAGCGACTCTCGCATCCTACAGTAGAATTAATTTTTGCCAACTGCCAGAGAGCTCTGAGGGTGCTGACGAATCGTTTCGGTCTTCGCAGCTGCGGAGGTTCGCCGGTGTCTTGGTGTTTTTGTGAATGACGCTACCATTTCTAATGATTTCGTAATGGAAGCGTATTTATATTCACGTTGTGATTCAGGCTGTCCCCCTCCAATGCATGTGATTATGCAAATGTGTGATCGCACACACGATATCACACTATTCGGTAATATCAGGATTCATGGGTGCCAAAATGACGTAGTGTTAAAGATGATACATTTGTAATCTGTATTTCTCAGATTCGAATGCTGTTAGTTCTAGAAATTTTAATTCCTTGTAAATAATGAATTCTGGCTTTAGGAAGGCAAAGGAAAGCGTAGCGTTCACTGTATACAAATTATTTTATACATTTCTGTAAATGGTTTCGTATTCTCGCTGCAGGTAGGAGAGGACATGTAGTGTCCCCTAATTTTCGAGTAGTAAATACGCGTTAGTTTGAGGATGAACTCTACCTTCCGTTGTTAACTGTCCAGATTTTTTTACGTGTACCATAATATTAGGTGTTTAATATGGTTTTAATGAATGATTCCACAGGTATAGCAACACAGCTGGTGATAACTTAGGGAAGATACTTATGTAGTGCTATGAGACGAAATTACTGTTATAGTGTAGTTATGGAACCGAGTACTGCAAACCACAGTCATCACTAAATCAGAGTATTGAAAGTGATGTTGGGTAGAGCTACAGTTTTGGTTGGTGACTAAATGTAAGGCAGCTGAGTCAGATGTGTGGTTTTGAACTGTGGAATATTTTCTACATTGTTAAAGAGGACACTCAGTTTAAACTTATTCCACAAAAATGTGAACATGTAATACGTGGAATGCTAGAATTTGTGTTTACTGCCACGAAAACGGCCGCTCTTTTGGAATGTTTCTCTCCTTGCCTACCTGAAATAGGTGACGTCGATTAAATCGAACAAGTTATCTGGAAATAATGACCATGATATTTAATTGATGGGATTATAAGCTTCTGGCTTGTCAATCAGTATTTACCGTCATTTTCAGAGTATTGCAACCGTTTTGATACGAACAATTAATTAAATTACTCAACGCGATTCCTGTTACCACCTGGCGTCGCTATAAATAAACGTAGTTTTGTAGTGATCGATGAATAATTGTGGATTTCCGGTATTAACTTCAACTTTGGTACATATTACATACGGGTTCGGGCTCTATCTCAAGCACCCATTTCTCTCACACACGAACAGACCTCTTAACCTCTGGTAAACCAATTGAAGAATGTCGGAATGCACCGTGATTCGAAATCCACATTAAACACAATGTCCCTCTCTAGCGACTGGGTAGAATAGGCTTAGATTGGTCCCTGAGACAGGTGGAAGTCGCGGAAAATAGTAACTCTGACACAAGTTTGCTTTCTTACATTAGATAATTTATTTTATGTAATGAACCAGTCGCCACGTAACGTCACAGACCAGTTATTTTCAAATTTATTTTAACATGGGACATCGAAAATTTTCGTATTACTCTGAGATTTGAATTCGGATCTCCTCTTTCACGGAATTTGTCCTTCTAGGGACGATACTGTTCCACATTGCCGTTTTTTCCCAAGATTGGAAACCCCTGTAGGACTCCAGGTATGGTACGACTTCTGGCCCAAGACTAATATATTCATAATTTTATTTAGAGCAATAGTATATTCACGTCTCGATAGTGATGAAAAAAATCAATATTGACTGTGTCTTCATGGCTAGAAATAAATGCCAAATTCGAATTCCCAGCAGATATAAAATAAACATACTGACTCGTCTTTTGAAGTTCTGATACCATGCCACTGGTTAAAATATTCAATAACTAACATTTGATGGTGCTTAGTCCAGAATCTGATCAGGTTCGAAACACAGTTCCTCACAAAACTTTGCATCACAGCATTTCAATTTTAAGTACATGCATACCCTCTTACTTAAAAATGAAACTATACCCAATATCTTTTGTGGTCAGTTAACAGAGGGAAAAGATGTTTAATAGGAAGCTCAATGCGGTACAGAATAGTAGTCATTTGTTTTTAAGTTCAGACTCGCTAACTGACACTAGTGAAAACTTCAATATTTCACGTCTCTTTACGCCTACTTATGAATGGCGATCGGTGCCTTAATACAGTCTCGGTCAGGCACAAAAGCTTTGCTTAGTTAGCAATGACTGTCGTTGCTGGATTTGAATCCAGATATAGAAAAAAATTCTTAATGTCATCCAAAGTTCAAATGTGCACAATTAAATGCAACAAGACTACCTTGACTATACAGCGTATTTTGCACTAGCTTAAAATGACAATAGGTGACTTCCGTACTGCACATAGAGCCACGTGCCATCTTGAATGAAGTGATACACTGTTGAAATTGAGGTTTTCATAGAGTTCTTGCAGCAGTAAATCACGGATGTTTTAACTGGTTTCTTGGTTACGTAGTTTATGCAAAAACACCTGCCACACTAATGACGGTTGATAGGTGGTTGGAGATCCTTTTAGAGAGCAAAAACACTTCGTATCATCATAGAACTTAAGGAGTACAGATTTTAAAAAGTCCTTTATTTATAATAATGTTAAATTATAAGTATGATTACGGATTACTGAATGATTTATTTTATACAGTTACGAGTATTAGTTGTCTCACACACTACTTAATGCGGTAATATTTTTTCAGTGTCACTAATTGCAATAAAGTTTACTTTATAATCTCTAAGAACTACCTAATCACTAATGAAGTGTTTAGTCATATTTGCAGTATCACGGCATTAGTTTATATGTGGATTGCTTGCAATAAATAGCAGTGTTCTCTAGTTGTCTTTTATGGTAACCGTTCTGTATAGTCAAACGACTGTACGGCAACATGATTAGAGGATGCGCAAGACAGATACGTTATGTAGGATGCATGCAAATCAGAAGGAAAGCAATTCAGGGCGTTCGGATATTTTGAGCGGGGTGGGCCACGGTGTGCTAAACTGCACGTGAGAAATGTGTGCAGGCCATGTGCGGGCCGAGGCTCGGCGTGTCTCGGCTTTGGCCTTCACTTCTCGGAAGTAGCTACTCGGTACAACGCAACGTTTCATTCAGCTTCACAGTGTGGCATTTTTCGGTCGGCACGACTTTCCTGAGTTCGGCAGAATCGCGGTGTCGGCGCTGTTTACTCATCGCTATTTGTTCTTGGCATAAAAGAAATTCAGGTTCCGTGGTTATATGTACAAAAAGAGGCAGTATGTATAGTCACAAGCCTTTAAAAAATGAATGGGTGTAAAAGATGAGAAGGAAAGAATCATCAGTATCTATTTTCGATTTTCAGTCGGATAACGGACAAGTACAGTAAATTCGCTATTGAACGACGTTATAACACCAAGCAGAAAGAATTTGAAGATTTAGTTGACCACGAGTGAGCAAAAATTTTCAGGCATGGAGAACGTGATGAAATTGGCGTTACGAATAATAAATTTTCTGAAGTTGTACTCATTACTTCACTGCCAGTTGCAATAGTTTTAGATGGAATTGAACGAAGAATGTGGAGACTTCATATGTTACTGCAAAGTACAGTGAACAAGTCAAGGGGCATGGCTGGAATGATTTTTTCATAAACCGCTATTTCTGAATTTATGAATGAAATAAGAGAGCAGGAACGAAGATTAGAACATCCGAAATGGATAGCAGACCTCGCATATTAAGTGAACTTGACTGTACACTGCCCACAGTATTTCTGGTTTTATAGGGATGCATTTGAAAAGAAAATCGCATTGTGGGAGGAACAAATTCTGACAAAACAGCCTTTCAATTTTTCCTAAGTTCACTGACTTTAATGGAAACGCGAGGTTTGATGAATTCATTTTGACCTCGAAAGAATTACAAGAATAGTTTTCTAAACGGTCTGAGGAGCCTGTCAATCTCACATCTGCTCTAAAGCTGTTTTCGAGACCGTTGGCCGTTTCAGTTGAAAGCGCCCCTGTGCATGTGCAGATGGAAGTGATTGATATGCAATGTATTTCTCGTTTAAAAGACAAACTGTTTTACGTTGAAATGGTCTACGTTCTTTTCCTCAGAAAGAGTTGAAACGTCCCCTTTGAACAATTATACATGACTGTTTTTAAACTGACACACAATATTTTTAGCGCAACGCAGTCTGACTTTCAAAAATCCCTACAAAAGAATGGCCCTGACTAACATTAACCTATACCTTTCACAAATCACTTACCTCACAAAAATCTTCGTTACTCAAGCTACAGCAATACAGCGAGCGCCACTACTGCCAGCTAAATAAAAGATTCGAACTACCGAGGGCACTAACTACTGATATGCATAGTTAGCAAATGAAAGCTTTTGATAGAGAACAAACAATGTATTTACCCTATTAGTGTTCAAAAGTCATAATATATATAGCAGTTCATGACAACCAGTCTTGCAAATTTCAAAACTCCGCCATCTCTCTCCCCACATCCACCACTGCTGGCGGCTCACCTCCAACTGCGCAACGCTACGCGCTGTTCACATCCAGCTGCCCAACACTACAATGGCAGACAACAATGCAAACTAGCCACAGACTGCACACAGCACAGCCAGTGATTTCATACAGAGCGCTACGTAACGTTGCCAATAAGAAAACATAAACAGCCTACTTACAAAGTTTCCACGTCTCCATAACGAGGTTGGAAACCTGATAACATTTTACAATCAACATACGTGAGTGAAAGGCTTTTAGCCATTTTGAAACTGAATAATTCACGATTATCTGGCAACCTGAGTACGAAAATCTGTGATAATTTCTGTGTCTGCCGGAATGCTTACAGGTTATGCCAGGTAAAAATTATATCCAAGATAAGAGGAAGGGCAGTATCGGTCTTAAATTTTTAATCTGTTTAGTACCGATCGATTTCAGTTACTGTGTAGCTGTCTTCAGCGCTATATATCCAAGTCATGAGTTTAACTGTTTGTTATCTGTAATGGGAACGTGGAATCATGTGCGACTTTATTTACGTTGAGTCAGCATGACTTGGATGTAATTGCACTAACATTGCAACACAGTAGATCTGTAATACGGTTGTGGAACAAGCAGTTCCTGACGAAAAAAAATTTTAAAAGTACTTTACGTCTTTCCCGCGCCAAAAATAATTAATTATTGCTGAAAATTTATTTTGTTTGTGATCTGTCTTGTTGAGAAATACGAAATTCATGTCGTATGCAGTGTTACTTCATTTCATTTAACAGCGGCACTTTCGAAGTACCCCCCCCCCTTCTTCCTCCCACCACTCTGGAGTACAGTGGGGGAAGTGTGCAGCAAGGCAAGAAAGCTATGACACATCAGCAAGAGCACTGCATGTGTGACGAATTTTTGGCTGTCTGTGCTTTAGAGCACACATATTCTTGTGTAATCTGGTATTGGATTACATACACTTTATGAAAAGTCGTTTGTAAAACAGACTCTGTTTATATGGAGGAAGTAATGTCTTTTCTTTAGTACTTCAGCTACGTAGCTGTTAAAAGTTTGTCTGGCGTTCTTAGAGCCCATAATTTTGCAGAGCACTAAAATTAATTAAGTGTTTACGACTGGTCGAGCAGGGAAGTACATAACTGAGGACAGCAATAACACTTACCGGCTGTGGCAATTCTCAGATAGTCAGCAAAGATCGCAGATCACGGTACACTGACGATGTAGGCTAGTTATTATCGTGTATTCTGGATGTGGGTTTCGTAGGTAATGATTTTCTTTATGATTGGAGAAGTGTGAGCTCGGACGGTAGAATGTGAATATCAATGCCAGTGTAATCATAAAGTTTTTATTATTGCCTCGGAAAACATAAATTTATATAATAAATTTGTTTGTTTGCTGGTACACATCTGCAGTGGTAGTACACACCACGGTATTTTAAAACAATCAGACCAAGTGTATATATAATTATTAAAAACTTAAGATTTTTCTAATCCGGTATACCACTGTATGTTACATAACTAAGTAGCTTCATGATAGACTCCAAAACAGTTCTTGCATAGAAATAGGCATATACATATTAAAGCAGATTAATTGTTCGTTCAGATCTATAATTGTACAATAAACATATCATATACACATAGTCCCCCAGTGTATACACATTTAAGATTAACAGAATTAAGAAAGGTAAAAAATGATAATTTTTACGGCATCAGTGATTCCTCACTGATAAAAAATGAATTATTACTGATTGTATGAAAATCCTTTATACAATAAGGAAATATATATATATATATATATATATATATATATATATATATATATATTTGCTGTATGCGCGTGTTTCTTTTAGTGGAGAATATACTAACAGCTCTGTAAACCTCATACCTGGAATCAGTAAAAAATGGACATTCTTGTCGTGGACCGAGGTATATTCAACATTTTGAAATTATCAATTTTTTTATGTGTGTCATTGACTAGATACCTATCTTTCCATCTTAAGGAGATGATCCAGAAGTCGAATTTCATCTTGACAAATCATGTTATAATGTTTCTATTTGGTCTACAATTATGGGTCCTTGGAATACATGTAATATCGGGTACATCTACATGATTATTCTGCACTTCACAGTTGAGGGCCTGGCGCAGAGTTCATCGAACCACCTTCAAGCTACTGTTCCACTCTCGACCATTTAAATCTTTCTGTGCGAGCTCTGATTTCTCTTATTTTACTATGAGTATTATGCCTCTCTACATAGATGGGTAACAAAAAAAAAATAAAATAAAATATTTTCACACTCTGAGGACAAAGTGTGAAACTGAGATTTCGTGAGAAGATTCGGCCGCAACGAAAGATGCCTTGTTTTAGAGATTATCCTTGAACTCTCTCCTCTACTTCGCGGTATAACAAAACGACCTGCCCTTCCCTGAACGTTTTCTATGTACTCCGTCGATCCTACCTAATGTGGATCTCGCACCGCACAGCAGTACTAAGGAAGAGAGCGGACAACCGTACTGTAAGCAGTATCTTTAGTAGTCCTGTTGCATTTTCTGCGTGTTCTGCCAATACATCGCCGTCTTTGGTTTGCTTTACCCACACCATTATCCTCATGCTCGTTCGAATTGATGTTATTGGTAATTGTAATCCCTAAATATGTAATTGAATTAAAACTTTTGGAGGTGTGTGATTTATCGGGTAACCGAATTTTTTTCCTTTTAGCACTCATGTGGATGACTTCAAACGTTTCGTTATTTAGAGTCAACGGCCACTTATCGCACCATATAGATATCTTGTCTAAATCGTTTTGCAATTTGTCACAAGACGGCAAATGACAGCCTTAATTGCAAAAAATCTAAGAGGACTGCTCAAATTGTTTTGCAAGTCGTTAATGTAGGAAGAACAGAGGGACTATAACACTTCCTTGGGGAACGTCAGATATTACTCCTATTTTAATTGACGACTTTCTTTCAATTACTCCGAACAGTGAACTGCATTCGCAGAATTCAGCTTTTTACTTACTTCTTATCAGATATTTGTCTCGCTACTTTGTGTAGCCCATTTTACCTGCTGGTTATATAAAATCGGTTTACGGGAGTTGGATACGAGTAATACGAGTATTGTTGTTATGGCTACTTGCTTGGCAAGTAGCTCTCTGACCCTCTGCCCAAGTACCACTTCCAGTGAGCCCACATTGAGTTAATCTGGGCACTAACAGAAATTCCACTGTGGCGACCTCCACAGGCATTTGATGGGGGCTCGCATTCGGCGGGAGGAAGCAGCAGGAATCACCTCTCCATTACGAGTACGGCCGAGTGCTTGACATTAGTTCAGGCACGTTAGCCAGCTTCCTTGTTCCTCCGACGCCACTCGGAAAGTTGTTGCAACTGAAGTGTGACAACTAATTTCTTCTACACAGAATTAGATTATTTTCGTATAACATGTCTATTGGTTACAATCAGAATTTGTAAATACATGGCCGGCCGAAGTGGCTGTGCGGTTAAAGGCGCTGCAGTCTGGAACCGCAAGACCGCTACGGTCGCAGGTTCGAATCCTGCTTCGGGCATGGATGATTGTGATGTCCTTAGGTTAGTTAGGTTTAACTAGTTCTAAGTTCTAGGGGACTAATGACCTCAGCAGTTGAGTCCCATAGTGCTCAGAGCCATTTGAACCATTTTTGTAAATACACTGCTGGCCACCGTAAATGCAACACCAAGAAAGACAAGAGGTAGCCCAACAAAATTTATTTTGTAGATAACATGTTGACCAAGTATCAAATGATTACGTTTACAGACGTCTGTGATATGTGGTTCCTGCCAGAATCAGTAGCCAGAGTAGCCGCCATTGTTGGAGATCACCGCTGCCACACGTCTCGGCATTGAGTCAAAGAGACGTTGGATGTGTTCCTGGGGTACAGCAGCCCAAGCAGCTTCCACACGTTGCCAAAGATCATCTGGTGTGGCAGCTGGGGATGTAATCTGGGTCACTCGTTGAGCAACCATGGACCACATGTTTTCTATCGGCGAAAGATCCGGAGAGCGAGCCGGCCAGGGAAGCACTTCAATCTGGTTATTGACGAAGAACCTTTGGACAATACGTGCCACGTGTGGTCGCGCATTATCCCGTTGAAATATGGCTGTGGCCGAGCACTGAAGGTAAGGAAGGACAACTGGCTCCAACACCTCGGATATGTAGCGCCGGCTATTTAAAGTACCGGCAATGCGTACTAGAGGCGTGCGGGAGTAATATCCAATACCGCCCCATACCATAATACCCGGTGCAAGACCAGTGTGGCGGTGCATAATGCAGCTGTCCAGCATCCTCTCTCCACGGTGTCTCCACACTCGAATCCGACCATCGTGGTGCTGCAGACAGAAGCGTGCCTCGTCAGTAAAGACAACGTCATTCCATTCTGCCGTCCACATCCGTCTGTCATCACACCATTGGCGACGGAGACGTCTGTGGTTCAGCGTCAATGGTAGACGAAGCAATGGACGTCTTGCGGACAGACCACTCTGCTGTAAACGGCGTCGAATGGTACGCGCAGACACTGGATGATGCGTTACAGACGCAATGTGCTGTGCTATGGTACGGGATGTCATGAGCGATCCGTCACTGCCATGCGCACAGTTTGCCTATCAGCACGTGCAGTGATGCACCGAGGTGAATGCGATCGACCACGTCGGTCCGTCGTACCCTCCTGCATCCAACGTTCATATATCCGCATTACAGTTGTTTGGTTTCGTCCAACACGACTAGGGATTTCTCTGTATGGTAATCCACAATCTCGGTAAGCCACTATCCTTCCTCTGTCGAACTCGGATACTTGATCAAACGATGTTCGCTGTTGTCTACGAGGCATAACTGATCGTCTTGTGAAACAACCACAAGGTAAACACACGTGCCGAACGTACACTCGTCGAAATCGCCAAGCCTTAAATGGCGCTATGAGGTGGCGCCACAGGCGCGCGTGATGTGCGTCTGCGCTGAAATTCTAATCAGTAGCATATCTCATCGCTGCAAACCCATGGTGTAAATTTCACTTGATTCGGATGCTTCCTTCAGGGTGTTGCATTTACGGTGGCCAGCAGTGTACATACTGTCAGAAACATGTACAAATAACAGATACGTAAGTGACAATTGTAAGAAGTAATCCATAATATGCAACCTACTTGTAAACTTGTTTGCATGGCAATGTTTTCTATATCGTGAGAATGCGTTTTCATCTACTCTTGTATTGCGTTACAGTGTGATCGCAATCAAGGGGAACCCGCCAGAGGGCGCCCTCTGATACAGTCGAACGCTGGCGGCTTGAAAGAAGAGTGAAAGTAAAACGACATCTGTTTTGGCTCAATAGTTTCCGAGCATATGATAGTCAAAGTTTCGATGCTACTTCATCAGTCCGCTTATGCAACGTGTGCCTACACGAGCTATTACAGTCGTGGCTGCGCGAAACTGTGCTTGCCGGTTAGCATTTCTGGATCGACGTCTAGTGTACTGAGTTCGAAACCAGTCAAACCTTAAATTCTGGGAGACTGTAGATCCTTTACGATAGTTGGCTATGAGCACCACTTCGAAATTTGAGTACATGTTCCAATACAGTATTATCTTCTTCCTCCTTCCTTTGTTGTCACAGAAGTATGTGATAGCAATATTTTTGTGACTTCGTGAAATACAATGATAATGACAATAGAAATCAGCATTTCAAATAATACTGAAAATATATTTTATAATCACAATTATTACACAATTATACATGATAAACGTTGACTGAAAATTAAGAACATGTAAAATCTAGTGTTTCATTTTTTGCTTTTAATTTTGCTGTTGTGGTTCAAGAAAAACGGCTCCACTTTTAAATCCGGACTCAGAACTTTGTCCAAAAGCCGATGACAGATTCCCTTTGTGGGTTGTCCCAAATTTTGTGGCTTTTGCGCATACATTCTGTTACCGCTCCATGTACTGGTGTAAGTCCTGTAGCACGTAAGGACCAAAGTAGCCACTGACTTACTAGAGACGAAAAGATGCTATTGGTAACAGTTTTCTGGAAAGTGTTAATCCATGTCAATTGTGATGATAAAAGCTGTTTTTAATAATATTTTTGAAACGCTTGCTTCTTTTGTTAATAGCCCCATTACTTCCGCGTCAACGAAAGAGAGAAAAAGTAACAGAAATGGGATTTAAGGCCGGTGCACAGAGCCGGCAGGTGTGGCCGAGCGGTTTTAGGCGCTTGAGCCTGGAACAGCGGATCGCTACGGTCGCAGTTTCGAATCCTTATGCGGGCGTGGATGTTTGTGATGTCCTTAGGTTAGTTAGGTTTAAGTAGTTTTAAGTTCTAGGGGACTGATGACCTCAGAAGTTCAGTCCCATAGTGCTCAGAGCCATTTGAACCATTTTTGAACGGTGCACAGAAATTCTTAGACATGCTCATAGCCACTGTGCAACCAGATGACCTGTAAAGACACTGGGTGAGATAACTGATAAAGTGAGATCGAGACATTAATTTTTTCGGAAATTATTGAGTGCTGGTGGCACCTAAGGCAAAAAAAGTGTCACTTTATTTTCACGCTTCGTTCAACCTTCCAAGTTTGGACTGTATCTGAGAGTGACGTTTTCACCATGTCAGAGCAAAAATATTATTCCAGCAGAGATTATAATGCATTTCATACAGTTTCATTATCTACTTCAGCCGCTTTCTAGGGGCAAGATATTCAAAAGTAATGCGTCTTATGCTAGGAGAACGGTGGCCACAGTAACTATAGAGAGATGCTCTTTATTTGTCATCTTAGGATCGCCGCATTTACTCATGTGAAGGGTCTATGGCCGGCCGCGATGGACGAGCGGTTCTAGGCGCTTCAGTCCAGAACCGCGTGACTGCTACGGTCGCAGGTTCGAATCCTGCCTCGGGCATGGATGTGTGTGATGTCCTTAGGTTAGTTAGGTTTAAGTAGTTCTAAGTTCTCGGGGACTCATGACCTCAGATGTGCTCAGAGCCATTTGAACCATTTGAAGGGTCTATGAATGTGCCAACAGTCGTACACAAATAGATTTGTGTGTAAAGGAAAGGGAGAGGGAGGAGAAGGGGGGTGTGCGTAAGGGACAGAGGAGGTTGAAATTTCACTAACTTGCCCTGTATAGTAGCACTACATTCTTAATCCCTGTAATGTTACCTATTATACAGGGTGGTCAGAAACAGACTGAACATTTTGTAAGGGTGTTGTAGGGTAGGTTGTGCTGAGAAATAACTGTTAATGAAAAAATTCCATGCTTTGCGCCGTTTCCGAGTTGATTAACATTGAAGTAAACCAATCAGGTCGTCGTATGCGCAAATTCAGCAGCCCGCCACATACGTGTACTTCGTTTTTATTTCCTAAAACCAAACGAGAGAGTGATAATAAAATTGGACATGGGACGGATGTAAGGATCGAACCCGAGCCAAAGGCTAAGCAGTCTCGTGCGCTATGAGAAAAACTGACACTAACTGTACTTGGTGGGGCGCTTGAATTTACACGCACAACGGCCTTATTGGCGAACGTCAGTGTTAATTAACTCGGAAACGGATAAACCGCTCGGCATGAGTGAAATTGCATCTACAAATCTCCGACAAACGTAAGTAGATAGCTGCAGTGCAATGTCACTAGCCATAATATACAATGCAATCAGATTCTCTTTCGCTTTTGGTTGAGAACGCTCAAAAGTCGCTCAGCTTGACCAGCTGCCTGCGATTAAAGTTGTAATCTGTACTGTGAATGAGATACGGATTGACTTTGACTTAATAGCGAACTGTGTATTCGTTGAAAGGATAAATGAGGAGGTATGTAATCGTATAATTAATGTCACGAAAGAAGATACGAATTGACTTTGACTTAATAGCGAACTGTGTATTCGTTGAAAGGATAAATGAGGAGGTATGTAATCGTATAATTAATGGCACGAAAGAAGAGGCAGATTTCGTGACTGTTGCTAGCGACGTATGTAAGGTAGCTTTTAAACGGGTGGACTTAGACCTTCCAAGTGTGAGAATCTTTTATGCACCCCTTGGATCGAATGATGAAAGAAAATACGAGCAGGTTTCGGAGCATTTGGAACCACATATTAAATTAAACGAGAGATGTGGATAGCTAATAACTTCTTTAATGTAAATAACATGGTGTGTGTCTTGAAAATGAAACTGGTCAAAGGTATCCCGTTCCACATAGAAATTACTGGAACAGAAGCCTTAGTTTTCTGTGGAAGTGAACCTAAAACACGAGAGGTGTGCGGTGACATGAATCACTTCAACGCACGATGCGCACGGGCTCGAAAAGTCAGCTGAGAACATCGGAAACCTTTTCCGATGCCACTGGCTAGAAAAATGTAACAACTACTTGGATAAATGTGGCATCTGGTACTGAGCGACGATAGCCCAGAAATCCCCTCCTCCATTCAGTTCAGAGGAAGAAACTACCAAACGAATACCTATGTCAGAATCTTTTAAGAGAAGCGGCACTAAACGGAAAACTCTAGCCGCAGACCTAACCATACCGGGACAAAGTACTGAACATGACTAAACCCTATTTAAAGCTAACACACTATTTCACGGTCGATCATCAATCCAATAGCCTAAATCCTACAGAATTCTCTTGAAGAAGAATAAGACACAGTAGTGGTAACGGTATCAAAGCAAATTAGCCCTTAACGAATAGTAGCTCAAAGCACCCAATGTTCAGCATCCCAAGATTGCTTGTTAGCAATAGTTATAACGTGATTCACGATGCACGTGGCAGAAAACCAAGAACGAACAGCACTGTAACTGCCAAATTATATCATATACATAGAAAGAAAAACAAACAAAGAATAACGGGGAACATCACTAACAAGGAGAATAACTTAACGGAATGAACTTTTAACACCCCTTACAATTCCGGCCAACACTGAGCAGATTGAGCAAACATATAACTCATATAACAAGAGAAAACCTACCAGTTAACAATTATAAACAATGATCGAATGGCATCACGTGTTAGAATACTGGAATATACGCACCGTCTGTACGTTCATGTTATTGACATAGCTATCTTAGAAGAAATATTCTCACCCAACGTTTCCCATTTTCCAGGCTATTAGCGTAATTTTAAACTATGGCCAAGAAACGGGAATAGAGATGTAGTCCAGAAAGGAAATTTCTTGCACCGGAACGGGCATGGTGTCATCCGGACGAGATTTAGCAATCAAATATGACAAATTGCTTTTGAAAAAGATACGAGATCTGTTCAAAAAATTCCAGAACTTTGTCCACAAAGATTTTCTACACTTACCTTTTACTTATGATGAATGGTCTTCTTCGAAATACTCTCCTCCACAATTTATACACTGATCCCAACGCCCGGCCGCCGTGGCCGAGCGGTTCTATGCGCTTCAGTCTGGAACCGCGCGACCGCTACGGTCGCAGGTTCGAATCCTGCCTCGGGCATGGATATGTGTGATGTACTTAGGTTATATAGGTTTAAGTAGTTCTAAGTTCTCGGGGACTGATGACCTCAGATGTTCAGTCTCATAGTGCTCAGAGCTATTTGAGCCATTTTTTTGATCCCATCGCTGTTTACACTTCCGGAAGCAGTCTTGGTTCTCCTGTTCTGGATCTCGAGAAGCGCAACTAGCGAATTTTCTTCTATTTCGTCTATCGTTGCAACTCTTCTTCTGTTCAACAATTTTTCAATTCTTGAAAAGAAGAAAATCCACAGGGGCCAGGTCTGGAGTGCACGAATGATGAGACAGCACAGTGATTTCCTTTTTTGTGCAATAATCACGCACCGACAGGGTCTTTCTGGTCTAGACTCATGAGCCGTGGAACGAACTTGGCGGCAACACGATGCAATTCAAGATGTTGTGACAGGATTTCATGCAATTATCCAGCTGAAATATTACATTCCTCCGCAATCTCGCGGAGCGTCAGTCTTCGATTGGCACGGCCAGTTTCGTTGATGTTAGTGACGTGAGCGTCGTCGGTATGCGTCGAGGGTCATCTTTAACTTCCGCCCGGCCATTTTTATACCGTGTGAACCAATAGTAACACCGAGCACTGTTTAAGCACCTTAGTCTTCCTGTATCATCTGATGTGTCCCTGTAAAGGTTTCCTTGAGTTCCACACTAAATTTAATGCAGACTTGTTGCACGTCTAGCTCTGCTATTTCGAAATTCTCAAACTGTGCGACACAACGTTCTAGTCAGTACAGCACTGAACAATAACTAACAAACATACAGTAATACAACTTCCATCAGTTACATAATAAACGCAGACGTGTGCAGGGATGCCAACCGCATTTCGCTCCAACACACCATTGGTGTGAAGTAACACAATTTTTTGAATAGATCTCGTATACGCCTCATCTGACATAAACAGGAGACAAGAGCGAAAGTCCTTTTTCAGTGGACAAATGTGCATTCACTCTTATCATCAAATGTCAGAATCCCCACATATTAACTGATAAGACGAAAGGCCTATTTCTGTTACTGGTCAGAGTTTGATGATAAGCGTGCGTTTTAGAGGCTCATGGAGGATGCGACACCAATTAGACGTGGTTTTTGCAGAAGCATTAAACAATACGAGCAGTAGACTCGTCAGCTTTTACAGACAAGAAATGTTGCAGCGTGTCACATGTTGTTTAAACACCCAGGCCCATCTCTCTGCAAGGACAGACGTCTATAGCCATTTAATTCAAGGAATTTTAATAACCTGAAACAGTGGAGTTACGGATTAATTGTTTGAGACACATGAGAAAGTTTCAATGCTCAGTTGACTGGTAGCTTCTTTGCGCTAAACCCAAACTCACCAACTTATTAAGGAACTAATCTTCCAACGAAGGCGAGTGGAAAAAACACCGAGAGCTATTATTTCCCAGCTCACAGTAGTTTTATGAGAACACAGAGAACTTACCCCAAAATTTGAACTAACATATGAGTACATGGCTAAAATCATATAATCTACAGCACAAACAACAAGGGTCATTAGATAAGTTCCCCGGACAGTACAATGAACTTCCCACAAAAACCTCAATTTTTCACCTAATAGGAGACTCCAGTCATGCCTCCCAAAAATAACTTCAAAGCTTGGTGTATGACTAGGGAAAATTTTATACTAGCCAAGCCGTAATTAATAAGCAGGGACATGTATGTTATACAAATAGATACCGTTCCGCTAGTACGCAGGCGACCAAACTGGAGTTGTCGCTAACAAATTTCCCAGGCCAATCCTACATCGCTGGAACAGTCCCGGAGACTGACATAACCATTTACTGCCTAAAAATTGTTGCGAGTGATAAATTCATGCTCCGATCCAGGCGGAAGCTCACTCGAATCCTGTAGCTATTTACAGCATTTAAGAAAACTACAATTAAAATTTTTAGTCACCTACTGACGGTACAAGTTCTCCCCATCACCTTATAGAATGGAATGCTACACGAATTCCAAAGAAAAAACATACCTCGATGGCAAAAAATTACGGACGCGTAACATGTCTAAATTATGATTTTAAGATTATTCCAGAGCCTTGAGTCGCCGAATAAGAGCTGTAACACCGGTGATATTAGGTGAACATCAAATGGCTGGCACACCCGATCAGAGAATGGAATCGTTACTACCCACTTGTAGTGATATAACTGGCTTAACATGGAGTGTTGAAACATCCCCTTAGAAAAATTTTGTAAATGACAGTGCTGGAAAACCTCTACGTTATTTGATTTTCTAACAGCTGGGCAAAACTGAACGTACTCAGACATATCTCTCTGTACTTATTCTGATCATCACTGAACTGACACACAATATTTTTTTAGCCCAACGCAATCTGACTTTCAATAATTCCCACAAAAGAATGGCCCTGACTAGCAATAACCTATACCTTTCATGAATCAGTTACAAAATTTTTCGTTACTCAAACTACTGCAATACAGCGTGCGCCAATACTGCCAGCTGAATAAAAGATTCTAACTACTGAAGGCACTAACTACTGATAGGCATAGTTAGCAAATGAAAGATTTTGATAGAGAACAAACAATATATTTACCTTAATAATGTTCAAAAGTCATCATATATAAATATAAAAGTTCATGATATCCAATATTACAAATTTACTCTTTCAGATGGAAACACGTCCAGATTGTCCGCTCTCAAAATTCTGCCATCTCTCTCCCCACATCCACCACAGCTGGCGGCTCACCTCCAACAGCACAACGCTACGCGCTGTTCACATCCAACTGCCAAACACTACAATAGCGAATATTCCAACAATGCCAACCAGCCACAGACTGCACACAGCACAGTGATTTTCATACAGAACGGTACGTGACGTTACCAACATAAAAACCTAAACAGCCTACTTACAGCGTGGCAACACCTCTATTGATGGCTTTTCTGAATTTTCTTAGATCCGAATACTTATACGTCACAAGATATATGAAGATTTTTGGAATCACATTCAATTTAAATTAGCATTAGAAAACTATAACAGATACCACACTTCACAGTGAAATTAATAGACCAATTTCCAAATGTACAACTTTAATATAGGGCTAAAACAGGAGTGACCCCTGTCTGCATCGCTCTACGTGTTGGCTTCCGAGCTTATTTTATCAGTGAAGAAACTCACCATAGCGCTCAAAATCAAGGCATAGGCAAATGAGGATAACATTAACGTGGTAGAAGGGAATATACACTATTTGATCAAAATTGTCCGGGCAGATATTAGTATGAGATGCGCACTAGCTTCACCTTTATGTCCATTTGAACTCTTCTGGACTCAGGTATCTGAATGTCTGTGGAGGAATGGAAGCCCATTCTATATCAAGAGTGGAATCCAAAGAAGTGAATTTCGGCGTTGAAGTCTAAAGCGAAGTAGCATTCGAACTTATGTCAATGTGTTTCACTGGGTTGGAGTCGGGTATTCAAGTTGAGGAATCTTATTGTCCATAAACCATTACCTTACGAATACAGCTTTACGACAGGAGGCAATGTCATATTGATAGAAACAATAGTCGTATCCGAACCGTTCTTCTACTGTACGCAATACAGAATGCTGTAAATACACTACTGGCCATTAAAATTACTACTCCACGAAAGTGACGTGTTACAGACATGAAATTTAACCGACAGGAAGAAGATACTGTGATATGCAAATGATTAGCTTTTCAGAGCATTCACACAAGGTTGGCGCCGGTAGCGACACCTACAACGTGCTGACATCAGGAAAGTTTCCAACCGATTTCTCATATACAAACAGCAATTTACCGACGTTGCCTGGTGAAACGTTGTTGTGATGCCTCGTGTAAGGAGAAGAAATGCGTACCATCACGTTTCCGACTTTGATAAAGGTCGGATTGCAGCCTATCGCAATTGCGATTTATCGTATCGCGACGTTGTTGCTCGCGTTGGTCGAGATCCAATGACTGTTAGCGGAATATGGAATCGGTGGGTTCAGGAGGGTAATACGGAACGCCGAGCTCGATCCCAACGGCCTCGTATCACTAGCAGGCATCTTATCCGCATGGCTGTAACGGATCGTGCAGCCACGTCTCGATCCTTGAGTCAACAGATGGGGACGTTTGCAAGACAACAACCATCTGCACGAACAGTTCGACGACGTTTGCAGCAGTGTGGACTATCAGCTCGGAGACCATGGCTGCGGTTACCCCTGACGCTGCATCACAGACAGGAGCGAGTGCGATGGTGTACTCAACGATGAACCTGGGTGCACGAATGGCAAAACGTCATTTTTTCGGATGAATTCAGGTTCTGTTTACAGCATCACGATGGTCGCATCCGTGTTTGGCGACATCGCGGTGAACGCCCATTGGAAGCGTGTATTCGTCATCGCCATACTGGCGTATCACCCGGCGTGATAGTATGGGGTGCCATTGGTTACATGTCTCAGCCACCTCTTGTTCACATTGACGGCACTCTGAACAGTGGACGTTACATTTCAGATGTGTTACGACCCGTGGCTCTACCCTTCATTCCATCCCTGGAAACCCCACATTTCAGCAGGATAATGCACGACAGCATGTTGCAGGTCCTGTACGGGCCTTTCTGGATACAGAAAATGTTCGACCGTTGCCCTGGCCAGCACATTCTCCAGATCTCTCACCAATTGAAACGTCTGGTCAATGGTGGCTGGCTCGTCACAATACGCCAGTCACTACTCTTGATGAACTGTGGTATCGTGTTGAAGCTGCATGGGCAGCTGTACCTGTACACGCCATCCAAGCTCTGTTTGACTCAATGCCCAAGCATATTAAGGCCGTTATTACGGCCAGAGGTGGTTGTCCTGGGTACTGATTTCTCAGGATCTATGCACGCAAACTTCGTGAAAATGTAATCACATGTCAGTTCTAGTATAATATATTTGTCCAATGAATACCCGTTTATCATCTGCATTTATCCTTGGTGTAGCAATTTTAATGGCCAGTAGTGTAAGTTCATATCCTTCCCATTTAGCGTTTTCGTAATTGACATAATGGAACCACATCCAACCCACTAAAAAAATCCCCATGCCTAACACCACCACTTTCTTAATGCTCCGCTGGCAACAAACATGACGACAGTAACGTTATTCAGGCACTCGCCAAATCCAAACTCTTTCATCAGGGTGCCAGAAAGCATAGCACGATTCACCACTCAAAATCATTCGTTTCTAGTCATTCACTGTCCAGTGATGTCGCTCTTTACTCCAGCTTAAGCACCGATTAGTCTTGAATACGGGACTGTGTGGCCTACGAGGAGCTGATTGACCTTTGTACCTCCTTCTTTTTAACTCTGTAGGCACTACCATTGTGCTAGCTGGGTTGCTGGTAGCACTTTAGGAATCACTATCGAGTCATTCTGCAGGTTTCATGAGGTATTTTACGATCACCCTCCACACAGTGAGTTAAAAGGGCTGGTGTGGGATGAGGTATACAAGGTGGTTTTCTACACTGTGTGCTAACTCTAGGGACTGATCGATGAGAGAATACAGAAGAAAAAAGTTCTACTGAACTTATGTCCTGAATTACATGGTTTCTATGTTAGAGGTATTTTATTCAATTTTACATTGTTACAGAGGCTGCCGTCTTATACACGCTGTACCATGTAGCCATAGTTACAGAATGCATGGTTTCCTCCTTGAGGGCAGTACTGTTCCCCATGCTTCCTGCTGTAGAACCTCTCCTGCCTTAGTAATTGGTAACGTTTGGGTCCGATTCACATCTCTAGCTGATTCACCTTGTAGTGAATGTCATACAGCGTTTCACACAGTGGTTCCCTATTCAAATGGAGAGCTTGCCAACATTGTGTTTACTTACGGAAAGGCAAATGACAACGGGCGGTGGGCAGAAAGGTTGTACAGGAGACCTATCCTCACCGATAACAAACACTGCATTCAATGTTCGCAACAATATTTCGCCATTTGTCTGAGAGAGGGTCATTTCAGGAAGCAGAAAATTACGAAGGACGTACCCGAAATGTTCGGACACCATACTTCAAACAAAATGTGATTAACACTGTGGAAGGCGACCGTTGTGCCAGTATCAGACAGCTGGCCCACTAGTACAGGGTAAGCCAGACGGCAGAGTGGAACATTCTCCATGACAATTGTTACCACTCTCATCACTTGAAGAGTGTGCAGTTCTTACTAGCGACAGACTCTCAACATCGAGAGCAGTTTTGTCACTGGTTTCTTCACTAGGTAACCACGATTCCGGGATTTGTGTCATCCATCGTATTCACAGCTGACGCCATCTTTACGAGGAGTGGTATCTTCAGCCTTCATTACAGTAATCTGAGGAATGACATGCAGAACCCCTATGGTATGGTGATAGCGAATCATCATCATCGGTGCAGCCGGAATGTGTGTGCCGGGACTTCATCCCTCATTACAGTAATCTGAGGAATGGCATGCAGAGCCCCTATGGTATGGTGATAGCGAATCATCACCATCAGTGCAGCCGGAATGTGTGGGCCGGGATAATTGGCGACTGTATTTAGGGACAAGTCTTCCCCCCCCCCCCCCCCCCCCCTCGTCACCTAACAGGCTGGAACTATAGGCGTTTCTTCCGATTCACTTTGCCTCCCCTACAGGAAGAAGTGCCATTGATGATTCGAAGGTTTATATGGCTGCTACATGATGGTGCTCCAGCCCACTTCGCCGTTAACGTCCGGAAGCATCTCAATCGTGTCTTCCCTGGTCGATGGATCGGACGAGGGGGTCCAGTTGCAGGCCTGCTCGTTCAACGGATCTCCAACCGTGTAATTTCTGGATATGAGGACGTCTCAAAATTAACCTGCATGCAGAGCCCACTCCTGACGTGGAGACACCGGAGCAGCATGTAAGTGCTGCCTTTGACAGTGTTCGGATGCAGCCTGGTCGATGTCAACGGCACGTAAACGCATGAGTTAAGGCACATGAAAACCATTTTCAACACATACTGTGACTGTGGCTGCATGGAACAGCAACGCGTATTAGACCGCAGTCTCTGTAACAATATATGATTGAATAAATGGTCTCTAGCACGGAAACCATGTATTTCCACGTCCATTAGACGTGTTTTGTTCCGTATCCCGTAATCGATCAATCCCTAGAATTTGTACACCGTGGAAAAAATCACTCTGCGTGTAGAAACATATGCTAATGTCAGTTCAGTTTATTTCATAGTAAATTTGGGTCATTATTTGAAGCCAGCTTTGCTAAAGAGATATCCAGAAAATCAATTCAAAAAGCAAGGGAATTAAAACCTCTTGTATGAGGAAGACGGAAATTCATATAAATGCTAGAATAAGCCAAAATTCGACATCATTTGTATACTTCAGATGATATTTTAAGGAAAGCCATTAAGATGTAAAGAAGTATGTACATCCTGTCTGAAATTAATAAAGAGGATAATGAGAGTAAAACTGTATGGAATATTGTCAAATGGGAGACAGGATAGCCAATCAATGTACAAGACGCCATAATAATTAAACTAAATGACAACGAGGGACTAACACCTTTAACAATAACTTTCTAGATATAGGAAAAAAAATAGGATTAAATGGTTCATCTGAAGAAGCAAGAGAGTATGTATAAAATGTCGCACCACCAAACTTTAAATAACTAGAAGTAGAACCAACAGCCTACACTGAAATTCATACCTACAAAAACTCCGGAGAGCAAAATAGCATGTTGTGGTTACGGAATTTCAGACAGAACTTTGAAAACATATTTTGAAATAATAAGTAATTTTTGTAGTGATATATGTAATGCATCGCTGGCACAAGGAGTTTTTATAGACAGATTAAATATGCAATTGTTCAACCTCTTCACAGGTAAGGTGAAAATAAAGACTTAAGAAATTTGAGATAAAAGTACAATCTTGGTTGCGGAGATTTTTATTTTCTAATTTCAATGAGGCGCTTTCGCCTGTGATATGCGTCTTGAGATTATCTACAAAGCAAAAAATTATAAAAAGTAAGTATAAGGGGAAAACGTATTCTACGGGAAAAATTTTCATCAAACGTTCAGAAACTGGTCACGCTGCACGCCGTCCGTAAAATGATTGCACGACGCGAATACATCAGCAAAATGCGATTGGGATATCAAAAAGCTGAAAATTCCCGACTCGTGTCAACTGGGTTCCTGAAAAGGCTGTTATATTAGAAATTATGTGGACCGTGATTTGTAGAGCTATTAATGTTCTGTATACGAATACGGTCCTGCCCAATGTAACTTTGAGAAAGCATACTATATGTAGTTCCGTACAAAGATCAGTCATATCAGCAGTTGATGTAGTGAAGCACACGAACTGGAATCAGTAAATGGAGTAGAAGGCCCCAAATTTTTAGGTGTACGTATTGACGAAAATTTGAACTGGAGGAAGAATATTACTGAACTACTCAAGCAAATTAAGTTCAGTTACTTCTTCTCTTCATTCAGTTGCTAGCCTTAGAAACAAACGAATTAACCCCCTGACTTATTTTGCGTATATACTTTCAAGACTAGGAAATGGAATAATGTTCTGGGATAACTCACAACTTAGAAAGAAAATACTGATTAAACAAAAGCGAGCAGTAAGAACAAAATGTGGTATTTATCAGCGGTCGTCTTGTAGATATCTCTTCTTGGAGTTATGCAGTTTTACAGCACCATCGTAATACATATATTCGCTAATGAAATTCGTCACAAATAATCCATAACAATTTGAGAACAACCATATCTACAACACTAGAGGAAAAGATGACCTTCTTTACCCATTATTAAAACCGACAGTGGCTGACAAAGGAGTACAATATGGAGTAACAAAAATTACTGATCTTTTGTCCGGAAACATAAAATGTTTGACAGGTAGCCAAATAAGTTTTAAATCTGAAGTAAAATAATTTCTTCAGAATAAATTATTCTATTCTATGAACGAATTTTTACTTAAAAAGTGGTAGCCTGTAAAAAAAAAGAAAAAAAACTTGATTTAGTATGTAGTTGCACGAGTAGGACTAAAAAATTATGAGTTCATTAATATTAACACTAATCGTGTATACATATTTTGTAACCTAACTCATCCGCATCATTTCGATAACAGACTAGTTCAAATGATCTATGGGGCATGTAACTAACTAACGAACTAACTAACAATGTTCGACGGTCGCTTTCTGTCAGCACATAATGTCTACTTGGTCTTGGTCTAGCTGTGGTTGTCCCTTCGTGTTTCCACTTCACGGTCACATCACTTCCACTTCCACTTTAGAAGGATTGACATATTCCTGATGAACTTGTGCTATCCAATGACTAGTCCACATTCGAAATCACAGAGATCTTCTGACATATATTCTGCTGTTAATACTTCGCTATTGAAAACACAATGCTTCCTGCCTCCTTTTATACTGGCACTTCTGTCTCTTCTGTCTCTCGTGACATCTAGCGGTCAATTCCGCATTACACAGAGGTGTCCAGATATTTTTAATCGTGTAGTGTACTATAAGGGTGTAGTCGAACACCCTTACAGTACTCTAGATTGTGGCGAGCAGGGTGCGATAAGGAGGATCTGTTCACGCTCCACAGCGCCAAGGAAACATTATTCACAACGAAAAATTAATTAATTGGAAATACGGAATAGCCTTCCCCAGATGCTAGCAGTCCAGACGCACCAGCGGTGTGCGGAAGCAAGTCAGCAATAACAGATGCGCGTCGCCCGGCGCGTCGTAGAAGGCATGCGTGGCAGCCGTTACGTCACGGACTGTCAATGGACCCCAGACGTCGCATGTGACGTGGTCCTCGATGGACGGCGGCGGACAGCAGCCTCTGCGAGATGGTTTGCGAAGCGCTCTCGCCCAGGACGTGAGCTCAGGAGATTCGCCTTCCAGTCCAGCCTGAAGTATTCGTTGTCGTGTCGAGTTAGAACCGCAGCCTCCAGTTAGGAGTCAGAAGCTGGCACATCAGTGTCGGCTGCATGAACGCGGCAACCAGTAACAGTGGCTTCCCCACGGATGGTGCACACCTTCTTGGCTTTTCTGATTAAGCCTCCAGTAAGCCAACAGAAGTATGGCTTATAGTTGCAGAGTCTCTGCAGTGAGACTTGTGAGTCCACAGATGACTGTAGATGATTAGGCGTGCAGAGGGTCGACTGACATAGCCTCCCTTGTACCACCTGACAGCTACAACTGAGAGTGAGGTTAAGAAGGAGTAGTATTTATGCTGGCTCTTACTGTGCGCTCTGCTGCGGTGAGGGTAGCACTGACATCATGTTTACTAAGAAACTTCCTGACAGATTGAAACTGTGTGCCGGACCGAGACTCGAACTCGGGACCTTTGCCTTTCGCGGGCAAGTGCTCTACCAACTGAGCTACCCATGCACGATTCAAGCCCCGTCATCACAGCTTTACTTCCGACAATATCTCGTCTCCTACCTTCCAGATTTTACCTTCCATACTTTATCATGTGTACTAGTTTTCTGGTATGGCCGGCCGGTGTGGCCGAGCGTTTCTGGGGGCTTCAGTCTGGAATCGGGCGACCGCTACCGACGCAGGTTCGAATCCTGCCTCGGCATGGATGTCCTTAGGTTAGTTAGGTTTAAGTAGTTCTAAGTTCTAGGGGACTGATGACCTCAGATGTTAAGTCCCATAGTGCTCAGAGCCATTTGAACCATTTTTTTTCTGGTATGGTCAGCTCTTCTGGTGGCTTCAGACTTTCGTAACTTCGTTTTTCAGATGCTCTTTTCTGTTGCTAAATAGCCACTGCGGCGCTGTAACTGGGCTTTCTTGTGACATTCTTCTCTGTCAGCAGTGTGGCGATATCTGCTGTTGCCATAATGTCATTGTGCTTAGTTTGTGGACTGGTGTGCTCGGCCACTCTCACTTGTTGCAATCGCTTCCGTGTTCATTTCGTCGTAGTAGGCAGTTTGCCGGTCATTGACTCAGGCGGACTACTTCTGGTGTCGCCACTGAAGTTCTTTAATAAATATTTCAGTGTTAGCCTGCGATAATATTCCGAGTCCCTACTGTACGTAGACATATGTGATAACAATATAGCTGTCAGAGACTGATCACTCAAATTATCTTCAATGAGGACTACACTGAGACAGCATAACCTAAGCAATCTGGAAAGAGTTCAGAGAGCGTTTAAGTGAAACTCGTACATTTTTCCTAAATTCCGTCACGTAAAGGCCCTTGGAGTGTGCCTGGGACATGAGTTGTTTGTTGCGGGCTTTCTTCATTGATAAGGGGACGACTTACAGTTCTCAGATTATCATTTTAATCTGCTGTATAATTAAATACCATTACAGGAGTTGACATCAGCAACTGACTCAGTATAAAATAAAGTTTGTAAGACTTTTAAACCATAGGATTTTCCCACACCAGGCACCGCCGCCACACGTAATTTGCAGGAAGACCCTATCATATGATATGTGAGCCATTATTATCAAGCCATGAGCGATACTGCAGAAGAGAAAGTTAAACACCAAACGGCTCATTTATACGTGGTATAATCACGTTAATGTGACCACCATCTATGTTCTATATCAACGTGCAATAACCACTCACGCATAGCACCTGGTAGCACTAGCAGTGGGCGATATATAAAGCTTGTCGGGTGCACGCAAAAACAGTTCAGTCCTTATCGTGAAGCGGAAACCGAGTGATTTATCTGATATTCAAAATGGCATAATTACTGGCTTTCAAGTCCAGGGAGGAAACATTTCGGAAACGGCTAAGTTTGTTGACTTTATATATGCTGTCATGGTTAAAGAATACTGAGCATGGCAAAATCACGCTATCCAAAACTGGCGCACAAGGCAACAAAGCGAACCACGGGCCACAGATGACAGCCGTGAACGACGGCTGCGGAGATGTGTACGCCCGTATAGACGTGCAACTCTTGAGCAACTGATCGCTCAGATGACCCAAGAGCCTACCAATAGTGTCTCCTCAATGTCTGTTTAGCGAACGTTACTGCATACGAGTGTCTGCAACAGGCGCGTTGCTCATGCACCCATGCTGACTGAATTTCATCGGTGACGAAAGCTGGAATTAGGACACCACTACCGGAACTATACGTCCACTGCGTGGCGACAAGAGACATTTTCAAATGAATCACGTTTTATGCTCAGTGGGACTAAAAACAGCCACCCTGCAACAATCGTCAGAAGGGTTCAGGCCGGAGAAGAGAGAGTTGTGGTGTGCAGAATGTTTTCGCGTTTTTCCATTCCAGAAGTTACAGTAGATCAACGCAATAATGTATCTATCCTTGGGGATCAAGTCCACCCCTATATGCAGTTTTGTTTACTCGGCACAATGGCCTCTACGGGCAGGACAACGCAACGTGTCACACAGCTCTCAGTGCGCGTACGTGGTTCCAAGAGCACCAGGATGCGTTTACCGCCACCAAACTCCCACGATTCAAAACTAGTTGAGATCTTGTGTGATCACTGCGATAGGGCTGTTGACGCAACGGATCCTCAACCGAGAATCCTAACACCGCTTACCACGACATTGGAGTTAGCCTGGCTGCACATCCTTGTCGGTACCTTCCAGAGTCTCATTGCCTTTCCATTTGCACATCTCGCGGCGGTCGCGCTGTAAAAGGTGGCTATTCAGTCTTCTGACGGGTGGCGATATTAATGTGACAGAACAGTGTGTAAGGGACAGTCAAATGAAAACGAGAGAGACGGAAAAAGTAAGTAAACGGATTATTATTTCAAAACTGATCGCCATAACTGATAATACATTTATTCTACTGTGAGACAAGATGGACATTCCTTCACGAAAAATTGTTTGGGGTTGTCCACGGATACGTGATTGCACCAAGGCGTGCCCTTGTTCTTCCCAAGCAAATCGACTGCCACGAATGTCTTTCTTCAGAGCTCAAAAAATAGGGAAATCGCATGGGGAGAGATCGGAATTGTGCGGAGGATGTTTAAGGGCTTCCAGAACGAAGGGATTTCCAGCTGAAATTCTTCACGGCAGTCGGAACAGTCTTGGCAACATGTAGGCCCTTCCAAGATTGGCAAGGTTGTTTCGATTACAATACAGAAGTTTCGCTGGGAAACCCTTACACATCCTCTCGCAGTACCTATCTCTCTCTATGCCAATGTCATACTTTTAAAGCCCTTAAGGAACACATTGGTGGCCTTAGATTTGCTTAATGATTGTACACCTGCGTACAATCATGTTTCCATAGACAAACGCAAACATTTTTCCATGAAAGGACTGACCGTCTTGTGTCACAGTGGGATAAATGCATTACAATTATGGTGATTACTTTTGAAATAATCACTTTTTCCCAATGTGTCTTGTTTTCATTTGACTATCCCTTGCCGGCCGCGGTGGTCTAGCGGTTCTCGGCGCTCAGTCCGGAACCGCGCGGCTGCTACGGTCGCAGGTTCGAATCCTGCCTCGGGCGTGGATGTGTGTGATGTCCTTGGGTTAGTTAGGTTTAACTAGTTCTAAGTTCTAGGGGACTAATGACCTGAGAAGTTGAGTCCCATAGTGCTCAGAGCCATTTGAACCATTTTTTGACTGTCCCTTATACCATACACTTTCAAAGTAAGATTTCGACAGAGAAAAAAATTCTAAACATACACTCGGAAACTTTTTTGAACATAAATTTGCACTGGCTCGCAAGCATTGGAAGTTCTCTTGATCTGTCGTTGTGAGACGTATGGATGTTTACGAAATGTACTTGTGACCCGACGCAAACTGTACTTATTGGCACTTGCGTGACAGATCTGCAACGCTCTTATTTGCTCAGATAAAAACAAGATTGACCTGGGTAAGGATAAAAGGGTAACACTTACGCAGCGAAGCACTTATGATCAAATACGATTAGAGGAAGGTTTGCAACCGGATTGGACTCTATTTACCCTGGCAAGGCATAGAAGTTATAACGGGCTTTAAGGACATATTTTTCATGATACAACATCAGATATCACAGAAAGAAAAAGGAGATAACTACACTCAACAATCACAGAGACAGCGTAACGTCTATACAAAACTACAAGAAGAAGGAAAACACGATGCTACGACGAGTTATCAGTTTAAATACGTTGGTGTCCATTTAACTAAAGTATAAACTTAAGAGTAAGGTTTTTAATTCTTTAATATCATTTTTGAATAAAGACGTTTGGAAGTTTTTCTATAGTTATGACAGTGAACACTTATGTTTTTAAGACACTGTTATCGCTCGCGGAAGGGCCCTTCATAACTGCACAACCGAATAAGACTTCTGATGTAATGCAGTCTCGAGACTTCGAGAAAAGTATCTGTTTCAACGTTGATTATTCTTATTCTTTTACTTCTTGGTAAACACTTTTATTTCCCATTTTACTTCAGAAACTGGTTGTGTTTAGTCGCGGGAAGGGTCCTTTTTAGATTCAAAAAGGCTGAGCGGAGGCTTTGGGAGCAGAAATGTATAAATTTATTCTCCTGAATGGCGAGTCTTCGTTTTCTGTTTTCAGTCCAAAAAGATGGAGTTTTTAATTGATGTAAAGACTTTCGCATTGAGGAAGTGGCCCAGCGGATGAGAAAGCTTGAGAGAAAATACCTTACGAAGATAAGAGGCTGTGCCGAGAAAGGCAAAACTGATGAGTGTAAGGTGGGTTGTGAGTAGAGGATGGAGGCCATAAACAATAGCTGATCGGTCAGTGTGTCTGACTAAGGAGGACATGGGTTCCATTCCTGACACTGCCAGGGAGTTTTCATTTGTGGGAGGCCGGGTACACACAGCCGCTTGATGCTAACTATGAAGATACTCGAATGATAAGTAGCGGCTGTGAGTTCTGAAGAGCTGACAACGACTGGGAGAGTACTGTGTTGACACTGTGGCACTCCATATAGCATTCAAATGATTCCGTTGGTAGAGCCTGGTACTGCAGGTGGTGTGGTTCGCATGGGCTTTAGGGTCTTGAACACGGAGTAGGTTATAAAACATAATACGATACGCTCTAAAATATTTTACCAATACGGCAGTTATCGATTTAATTAAAATAAAAGTCTACTGCCAATTTACATGGAGGAATTTCTGTGTCCGGTCTGTATTCTCCTGCTACGTGCCGAGACCTGTTCGTATGGGCCACACCTCGCCCAGTCGCCAACACGCTGACTGCCACCCATCTGACAGTCCTAGCAATGTCTATAGGACTGAAAGTCCCTAAATACGTCAAAGGAATTTCTGTTCTGAACATCACTCCTTCCGTATAGTAACCTGTCTGGATCTCTTGGTGAAAGGTGTATGTTTAAAGGCCCTACATTGCATTTGGGGGCTCTGTGGAAAGTGTAATGCATTTTCTTTCTGCAACTAACTTCAAACTCCCTGCGCGTTTGTTCGATTTTAAACAGGTTACAGTCTTACAGTTAATATACTAAACGCCAGAATTAGCGTATTATCTGTGTTTACTTCTCTGTGACCCAACCGTGCTTTAATATGGATTTTGCTTCGAAATTTGACTGCTGCAGATTTCGGAAAGCACTATGCAATTTTTTTGCTTACTTTTGAGAAACTGGGCTGTTATGAAGACGCTCGGAAATTCGTGTTACAAACTTCTAGGGCTTGTATAGTGCAGTGAGTAAATAATATTTAGAATGGGAATCCATGTCCAGAAACTTACCGTTTCCGTGCCACAACCATTTGAAAACATGTTGATATAGTGACCACTTTCACAAGTAATTGATTTGGCGTGACCAAGTACATCATTTGTTTGACAATTCCACTCATCAATAACCAAAAAAATTGCTCGCTTGTTCCTTGACCTCTTCAACGTGAGGCAGTACGGCCTCTTCTAATTCGGGCGTGCGGCGTCTCTTGGGAGCACCACAGTCCACCTGCTGACGGTGAAGATACCATTTCCCGAAGCCGTTGCTTAACTTTGGCGAAAAGGGTATGCGATAGAGTTGGACGTTCGGAAGAACGATCTTGATAAAGGCTACGAGCAGCTCTTCCATTACCGTGAGCTTCGCCATTCAGAAGGATCATGTCGGTATATTCTGCAAACATGTTCTCAACCATGTTGCTCCAACACTGACAGACGCGTGAATGAGGCTCGAAACAGGTCAAATTGGTAGGACTGATGTCGAATGACATAAGCCGATACGACGTAAGTACCACCCCCGACCATAACTACCCTTTTGTGTACCTACCTAGCAAACATGTTTCCAAACGGCTGTAGCACGGAAACGATACTTTCCCGGACATGGGTTCCTGTTAAAAATATTATGTACTCACTCCCTGCACAAGTCCTACATGTTTGTAACGGGAATTTCTGAACACCATGTATGCTGTGCTCTGTTACAGTCTTCAATCCGAAAATTGGTGTAATGCGGCATTCCACTCTATACTGTGTGAGCGTCTCCATCTCTGCATAGCTGCTGCAGCCTACATTCAATTGAATCTGCTTCTTGTATTCAAGGAGCCGTCAGTTTGGTAACGGATGGAAGCGTGACTGACAAAATTTTTAGATGGACACCATCTAAAAATTTTGTCAGTCACGCTTCCATCCGTTACCAAACTGACGGCTCCTTGATGTCTCAGGGCCGGCCGAAGTGGCCGTGCGGTTAAAGGCGCTGCAGTCTGGAACCGCAAGACCGCTACGGTCGCAGGTTCGAATCCTGCCTCGGGCATGGCTGTTTGTGATGTCTTTAGGTTAGTTAGGTTTAACTAGTTCTAAGTTCTAGGGGACTAATAACCTCAGCAGTTGAGTCCCATAGTGCTCAGAGCCATATGTAGCCATATGATGTCTCAGGATGTATCTCCTCTTTTTTGTCAACTTGTGCCAGAAATTTATTTTCTCCTCAGTTCGGTTCATTATGTCATCGTCAGTTATTTGCTCTGTCCTTCTAATTTTCTACATTCTTCTGCAACACCACATTTCAAAAACATCTATTCTCTTCTTGTCTGAACTGCTTATCATCCACTTTTAAATTCCGTACAAGGCTGTATTCCATATAAACAACCGAGCGAGGTGGCGCAGTGGTTACCATACTGGACTCGCATTCGGGAGGACGACGGTTCAATCACGCATCCAACCATCCTGATTTAGGTTTTCCGTGATTTCCCTGAATCGTTCCAGGGAAATACCGGGATGGTTCCTTTGAAAGGGCGCGGCCGACTTCCTTCCCTGTACTTCCCTAATCCGATGAGACCGCTAACCGCGCTGTTTGGTCTCCTCCCCCAAGCAACCCAACCCAACCCCTTGTAAACAACATCAGAACGGACTGCCTAACAGTTCAATTTGTATTCAATATTAACAGTTTTCTCTTTCTCAGAAACGCTTTTCTTGCTAGTGCCAATAAGCATTTTATGTAGTTTGTGCTTCGACCATGGTGCTTTATTTTGCTGCCCAAATACAGAACTCATCAACTTCTCTCAAGTAAGTCACATACTAATCTAACTCTACCAGTATCACCTGATTTGAAATCGACTACATTCCATTATTCTTTTTTCACTTTTATTGATATTCATCTTATAGTCTCTTTCCAAGACATTATCAGTAGGAATGTAGTGGCGAATTGGGAACATGGTGTGAGAGCAACAGATCACGAAAAAATAAAACACTGAGATATGTAGCTCAATTCATTATGGAAAGTTATCGGAACATTATCATATCATCTACCAACAATGTGTTACAACTTCGATTTCATAATCTACTAGGAAAGAGGATAATAATACATTATGTTCTAGAATGGAAACACTGTAATTGTTATAATTTTCTGGTAAATATGAATTGTTATTCACCTCTCGTTGGTTTCGATTTTGCAACATAGAAAAGTGAAACACTATGCTATGATAAGTTGAAAGTATATTGGTTTGTTTTGGTAGGTTTTGTTTTTTCGGTATAGCTATTGTGAGCGATATGTACCTAAACAAATGTGACTTAACCTTGTAAGTGTTACAAACGTACGGTAGATTTAGTTCATATTTTAACGTTTTATGAAAAAAGAGATTGGAAATTACAGTCATCTCCACTTCTTATTCAATAACTTTTGTGCCATGTTTGCAAGTATCTGTAAGCGAAATGTAAACCGATATGTTTACTTACTATATAGGGTGTTAAAAACATTCTAATATTTTGAGTGGTGGTATCAGAGCTAGAAAAAAACCTCCTATAAGCATGTCTCCGTAAACGCATACTTTCTGAGATGTGTAGACTTGTCCATAGCGGCTAATGGCGTTTCTTTATGAATATGTCCGCCTCCGTGAAAGACAAGATAAATATTGAGAAAGTATCTATATCTATAACTACAAAGATACTCCGCAAGCCACCGTACGGTGCGTGGCGGAGGGTAATCTGTACAACTACAAGTCATTTCCTTTCTGTACCACTCGCAAATAGAGTGAGGGAAAAACGACTATCCATACGCGCAATGTAAGTTGGAGGCAGTAGAATCGTTTTGCAGTCAGCTTCAAACGCCAGATCGCTAAATTTTCTCAGTCGCGTCCCCCGAAAAGAATGTCGTCTTCCATCCATGGGTTTCCATTTGAGTTACCGTGGCATCTCTTTAACACTTGCGTGTTGTTCCAACCGACCAGTAATAAATCCAAGAGCCAGCCTCTGAATTGCTTAGATGTCTTCCTTTAATCCTACCTGGTACGGATCGTAAGCACTAGAGCAGCACTAGTATCCTACATGCGGTGTCCTTTACAGGTTAACCACACTTTCCGACAATTCTCCCAATAAATCGAGGTCTACTATTCACCTTCCCTGCCACAATCCTCACATGCTCATTCCATTTCATATCTCTTTGCATCGTTACGGCAACATATTAAAACGATGCGACTGTGTCAAGCAGGACGCTACTAACGTTGTATCCGAAAATAATTTTTTTTTCCTACTCATTTGCGTTAACTTACATTTTTCACATTTTAACGTATCTGCAATACATAACATCAACTAGAAATTTTTGGTAAGTCACTTTGTATCGTCACTCAATGACGACAACTTACCGCGCAGCACAGCAGGATCAGCGAACAACCGTAGGTTGCTCCCCACCCTGTCCGCCAAATCATTTTTGTGTATAGAGAATAATATAGGTCCTGTCATACTTCCATGGGGCACTCCTGACGATAGCCTTGTGTTTGAAGAAGATTCGCTGTCGTAATGGTGATGATTTTTGGTTTATGGGGCGCTCAAATGCACGGTCATCAGCTCCCGTACAAAGTCCCGATTGTTATACAGTGTTTTCACAGTCCACTCTAGCCTCTGCCACAAATGACGATGATGATGAAATGATGAGAACAACACAAACACCCTGTCCCCGGGTAGAGAAAATCCCCAATCCGACCGGGAATCGAACCCGGAACCCCGTGATCCAGAGGCTGCAATGCTATCCACTAGACGACGAGCTGCGGACTCTCGCCGTCGTGTTCAACGTGCTGCGTTCTATAACTTAAGAAGTCTTCGAGCCACTCGCACATCTGTGAACCTATTCCATACGCGCGTACCTTCTTCAACAGCATGCCATGGGACACGGAATCAAATGCTTTTTGGAAGACTAGAAATATGAAATCTGTCTGTTCCCCTTCATACATAGTTAGCAGTATTTCATGGGAGAAAGGGACAAGCTGAGTTTCTCGTGTGCGTTGCTTTCTAAAACCATGCTGATTTGTAGACAAAAGCCTCTCGGACTCAATAAAATTAATTACATTCGAACAGAGAATATGTTCAAGGATTCTGCAGCAAACCGGTGTTAGGGATACTGTCTGTAATTTTGCGGGTCCCTTCTTTTGCCCATGATATATACTAGGGTCAGCTGAGCTTTTTTCCAATCGCTTAGGAGTTTGCGCTGTGCGAAATATGCGTGATAAATGCATGCTAGGTAAGGGGCCAATACAGTATGGTACTCTTTGAAAAACCGAATTGGAATTCCATCCAAACCTTATGAATTACGTGTTTTCATCTCTCATTTGAACAGAGTGTGCAACAGCCTCTGCTGCCTCAGCAGTTTCCGAATCTCTTTATTAAGCCATGGTGGGTCTTTCCCGCCCTTAGTCCACTTACTAGGCACAATACTGTAGGGGAACAGTCATTGCCCAGGTGACTCGTCAACAGCGTTCACTACTCTACATGTTTCCTTGTATCGCCATACTGTACTGTATACATCAGTCTCAGCATTTGATAGTACACAGGCAATTGTGTTATTTGCCTTATGTTGTAGATACTGTAGTTTCAGTCTTGTTAGTGTGTGTTATTGTGCAGTAAATTTCTAGCAACTATGTGTATCTATGGTATTGTCGCATCTGCTCACAAAAATGGCCTAATTGTTGTAGCTACTGGTATTGTGATATTTGTAGTGTCCTGTACACGAGTGGTTCAGTAATTTTTTTTCTCTTGCACATGCTATCGATGTAAGCGTAGTACTCCGAAAGTGACATGGTACGATACTGCAGCGGATACGTAGAATGGAAACTATGCTGCATTCGCTGTATGACATTTGGCAAGTTGCTTTGCTAGTTACGCTCAGAGGTGATCAAGTGTTTCCTATTTTACGACCCTTTTTCACTTGGTTAGCTACTGAGACTTTTGTCACATTTTGCGACCAACGTGCTTCTTTTACAAAATGCCCTTCATTAAAAATATTGGTTCGTTTGAGAAATCATACATAGCTTTTGGATTTCTTTCCAAATTACTTGTAAACCGTTTGATTTTTTATAGACATCACAGTGTATATTGGTGTGTGTGGTTTTATGCTATGTGTAGACGGCATTTTATGCCACCGCTACTATCAGTTGAAACACTGATTCATTTCTCGTGAAAACGAAATATTTTTGACGTGAGGTTTGACGTGGTCATTTGACAGAGATGTTGGAATCTGGTGGAGCGCAAGATTTGGGTTAACGATATGTCTTAAAATGTGTCTAACCGGTGACAGAGAAACAATAAGTCCTACCACTAATCTAGTAGCCACTGAGCAGTGCATTTCACGACGGTAACAGACAGCACGGCGCAGGCGAACACGTGTCTTGAGACAGAGCAAGTCGAACAAGGAAGGCGCCTACCAGCGTTTACCACAACAAGGAATGCTGAAGGAAACTGGAGTTGGCCATTTTCTAAATAAAAGCGTACTAAATTACAATAGATGTACGTGTGTGCAAAACATAAGAACGAAAGTAATTTGTGCATAGTATATCACTGTTAAATGACATAGCTCGATGAAGTTTAGACCGTACATAAAAAGAGCTGCTACAGTACAGTACGGAAGGTAATGGAAAGACATAAGCACAGACGAAGAGCAATTGCACTTTTATTGAAAGACAATTATTACACTGAAGTCATAGCGATTTATGACGGTCCCCTGGACATTACTAAAAGCGCAACATGGTTCTTAATAGGATGTGTGATCACGACGGACGGCAATGCATGCTCCAGAACGCGCTCCCATGCTGTCCACGAGGTTCGTAAGGAGTTCCTGCGGTAGGGCATTCCATTTCTCCACCAGTGCCGTTGACAACAGCTGGATGGTCATTGGTACATACGAACGTGCTGCAGTACGTCTCCGCAAGGCATTAAACTCGTGTTCGATGGAAATTTAGTCTTGGGTGGGGGAGGAGGGGGTAAAAGCAGGTCATTCCATTCGCTGAACATCCGCACTTTCCAAGAGCTGCTCTGCCTACGTAGTTCGAAGCAATCGTACATTGTCAACTATAAAAATGAAGTCAGGGCCGCATGAACCCATGGCGAGAAAATGGTTCAAATGGCTCTAAGCACTATGGGACTTAACATCTGAGGTCATCAGTCCCCTAGACTTAGAATTACTTAAACCTAACTAACCTAAGGACATCACACACAGCCATGCCCGAGGCAGGATTCGAACCTCAGACCGTAACAGCAGCGGTGTTCCGGACTGAAACGCCTAGAACCGCTCGGCCACAGCGGCTGGCGCATGGAGAGACCCACATATGGATGGAGTACCTTGTCACAATGAGCGTTGGTCGGTGAATGAACTGTGCTTAAAGATTTGGAGGTCAGTACATCCATGCCACATTAAGTCACCCACACTTAACACGTGGGCCACCAAGAAGATCATGTTCGACAATGTTTCTTGATTCATTACGTGTTCCCACTTCTCGCCTTATGAGAATACATAATGCACTCAGGGAAATGGTCAAACATGATGGTTTTGCTAATCCGGGTGTTAGGATGTTGGAAGGCATAATTTTGCAGTGGCATACTGATCTCCAAATCTTTGAACTTGGTATAATCAGAAGTCAACGTCATTGTAACACTTCACTCCTTCCTGATGTGTATGTTTCCAATGGTGCCTTCGGCCCTGACTACAGATTCATGGATGACAATGCGCCACTCCACAGGCGCCATGCACCTATCGGAACGTGAGGACATTCTTCGTGCTTGCCCTTTCCGTCGATTTAAATCCAATCGATCACCTGTGGAATGCACTGGGGAGACATACTGCATCACGTCCACATGTACCAAAGATCATCTAGCAGCTGTCAGCCGCGGTTGAGGGGGAATGGAACGTCTTACCACAAGAACTCCTTACGAATCTAGTGTCGACCTTGAGAGCATGTTGCAGGGCCTGCATTGCTGTCCATGGTGATCACACACCTCGATAAGGACCACTTCCTTAAGTTTTGAACACCAGTGTATTATCGTGTAAAGTGAGTGAAAACTGAAACTGCAGGCCATTCAGCTACAGTGCTTCAAAGTGATATTTTTCTGTGTTCAGTTGTAACTGCGGTACGTGCGTGTTCTCAAATACAATGTAATGCACTCAGCAACAACAATATGGGCCGTTAGACCTGTAAACATTAATTTTCCGTGCCTACTTTACTCGAGTTGCCAGTCTTGTCTCGCGTGCTTGCCGGCGCTGCGCTCTCTGTCTGCTACCGCCAGGCTGTAACGCTTCTCGGTCGTTGGTGGAGTAACTGTACTGGTTGTTCCTCGCATTTTCTATGCTTGTTAATGGATGCCAGTAGATTGGATATCATTCCAGACTACTAGGGAAACAGTGTCGAATAAGAGCATGAAGTTCTACTCAGAAATATTTCTCTAATGAGAGAATCAATCAAACATTTTTCATTAACACTGGGCGTCACCAGAAACACGTGACGAGCAATGATTTTTGGGGAATGACTCTATATACAAATTGAAAAAAAGATAATTTTAGATACCCGCCGGAATACCAGAGAAAATGCCCCTGATTACGTTCATGAGAGACATTGACTATTATATACATTAACGTATAAACATGGAGCCGTATGTAAAACATATTTTAGCATTATCTTTTGGGCATTTCTGGTTTTTCGCTTTCAGCCTTCCTCATTGCCCACACTGCTTTCATTCTCTTAGAATAGTGTCTTTTCACATACTCTTAACAAATGTTTCCGATATTCTTCGGTTTTTCTGTTCGGCCGAAGGCTCATTGTGCATTTTCTGCCAGAAAACGTTACAAGCTTATATTTTACGCCGAATATAATATTTGCTGCTGTGCTACTCCAGTGTCTCTTACATCTTATTTACTGCTGTGATCTGTTTTATTATCTAAAATTCACATTTTTAGCTTTTCTACGAGTGTCCAATAAATCTAGATGTTTCCATTCTCTTAATATAAAATTTTAAACTGCGTTTTATTATGCCTGAGTCAATGTTGCTATACTATGAGTTCCCATATTTGCTGATAATCTACATGAACCTTCTTCATTGTAGTTTGGATCTTAAATTTTCCTAGTTGCTTTTAGTTCTCTCTTTTGGATTACTTCTACTTATTTCTTTCTCTCTGAAATGAGTGATCCAGTCTCACAAAGACTTGATGGCCGTACTGCACTGTTCCGGGTTAATGCATTTCCAGATGTTATTTTTGTTGTAAATTTCGTTAGTAGCTATGAAGGCTGTCTCCATTTGGTACCATGTAACTTCATACAAATGTTGTCTGGGATCAGGGTTTTGAATTGTTTTCCCTTAATATTTGAACTTGGAAAGTCTATAAAGTTTTCCGTACTTAGTTCGTACAATTTTGAGTGTCAGTGTGCTGCTAGACATATGCCCAATTTTCCTATTGTTCATTTTAGAAATCATATATTGTGTTTTATATGTTGGAATACAAGCGGTGTTAGGTTAACTCAACAGCTAAGACAGTCCAATTTGGATCCCGAGTTTAGTAACTATAGGTGGGTCCGAGAAGAGTGTCACATTGGACTCACAAAAGTGACGCCTCGGGTGATGTGTTCCCTGCGATACCGCCAGACAAAAATTAACTGATATCTGAAGAAAGTAGAGGCACCACAGTGGAAGGAGCTCTCTCTTCACGACAGACAATGCCAATGACATGACGTTGCACAGCGTTGCGAACAACAGAAGCGCTTGATTACCGGTAACAGACTGGAGCGAAAGTAGCTTTCATGAAGAACTTGAGCTATATACCTTAAGTGACATAGCATTAAAAACTGCTTGCATAGCTGTTAAAGACATTGGATAGATTAATTATACACACAACAAAAAGTAAATAAAAGAAGAAAGGTGAAATGTGCCTTTCTACCCATTAATATAGATGCAGAACCATACAGAAGCTCAGAAATTTTGGTTGGTATATTTGCTACATGTTCTCCGGAAAATCTTTGATTCTTTTATGATTCAGAGAAGTAGTGAGCTGTTAAGTTCCGAATGCACTGTACGTTGAATGTAATCTACGGAAATATAGTATTATTTGTGTATTTTTATTTTTCCGACAACTAGTAATGTAAGCAAGAAAAAGACCAACTTTGAATAGTTAAGGTATGGAGTTAGAGCCAAACAAAAATAGGATCTCAGAGAGTAAGAACCTTAGGATATATTGCTACAGTTATGGGCAAATTTCTGACTGTTATTTGACGGTTGATTAAGCTGGTTTGTGCAACAGTCATAACAAATTGGACCTTGATTAAGGCGGCCGCAGACTAGAAGAGTAAACATTTAACAGTCATACTACTGCTGAAAGAGCCAATAGTCGTAAGTGAAATTGTCGAACTACTTAACACATTAAGACCATGTTCAGTCAAACGAACTAGCAGCAGATTAAAACCGGAATTCACCTGTAATATCGAGCAATTAAAGCAAAAATTGCAGCCCGTCAAATGATAGAAATTCATCTGAAAGTACTGAAGCGATCAGCAGATCCTGAAACGATATTAGAGACAGAAAATCTACATGGTTTGCATCTCAGGAATTGAAAGATTCGGTTCTCAGAGACAGTACAGAGAACATCCAGTAACATCAGGCTATTTGGTCAAGATGAAATTATTCCAACATAGTTCATACCAGAAAAATAAAACGATATCACAAAAATACCTATAATACTCCACTAAATTTGTCCTCAAGACTGCAAATACCTCACGTGTATTGGATTTAGGAAGGAATTAATTAGATTGAAACAACTTTATGTAATTTGGCGGCATAGCTACCACCTATCCAGGGCACTTTGTTTACGTTTGTGACGTCATATACACTGCTCAGTGCCTCATCCTTTACATCAGAAGTCACCCACCGTTTTCTATTACGATATCGTCATGCCATCACAAGCCACGTCACCCATTTCTGTGACGTAATAATCATTATATCATCAGGCACACGACATTTACATGACGTCACACAGACGGAAAATGATATCCATGAATACGAAACAGTCAATCGCAACCCAATATTTTACTGGCCACTAAAATGGAACAGCCAATCAGTATGTAGCCACCATATTCAAAAGTATCTAACTGATCTGAAGTGTGCACCATTATCAAAAGCATTAAAATGTGTAAGCTTCGCCAAAATTGCGTAAATTGGCAATATGTTCAAAAATATCTGAACGAAATGAATTTAGTGCCATGTTCAGTTGTATCCGAACGACCGAACGATCCCGATTATATACCAAAAAAATGTAAAGAGTGTTAACTTATTGGTTTCACTTTAAAACTGTGTAAGCACACAGGCACATGTACATGTACGTGCGCATGCACACACCCACACACACACACACACACACACACACACACACACACACACACACACACTATGTTTTATCAAGTATGACAACGTTATTTCGATGTCTAAAATATACGTCAAAACGTAAACCGAAACCTTGACTCTGGACACCAGAATTATGTTCTTAAATACTATTTCCACCTCAGAATTGTTCCATGACGGAATAAAACCCATATGCTTAAAAATAACATGCTAAGCAGCCAGTTGACATTCATATTAGGTCTAATTGAGACTACGTACAAAACTGAATGTTACCAGTCCTATAACTGTATAAAACACATTTTGGCTAAAATGCTGTTTTAATCTGACATATAGTGACAGCTGACTCAAACAACACGAAACTCTGAATTACTGTTCTACAACTGTCAGCTACGGGAAGAGTGAAATTAATGTGTAACTTCCGCTTGCCACCTAAATGAAGATCGTGTAATTCTAACTGAAGTGCCAGAAAGCTATTTCCTTATTAAATTGTTGTAACGTTGATCATAATACGTAACGATATTGGCATTTCCATCGAAAGCCGACTTGATGTTATGTCACCAGTGGTACAAATCTCTAACTTACAGCATATGGCATTTTTAGAAGTTCATCAGAAATATTTCATCTCGCCAAGAATCATTTTAAGGGGTGGGGGTGGAAGAGGGGGAGGGAGGGGGAAGAAGATAATGCATCATAATCTACAGTATAAAAGTATGATCGATGTTACAGCCTAGCTAATACAGTTTTTATTACTTTTTGTTCTTGGACATACCTGAGATAAAATGTTGATCCATGAATGTTGAATTTTGCACACACAAGCACAACAAACCATATGAAAAATTCTGCAGTCTGATGAGATGTTTAATACATTGTATCAATTAAACTACGTATTCTTATGATACACAAGGATGACTTTATAATATTGTAAGTACAGTATTTAAACACACAACATGGTGAAAGACAATTATGGACAAGGTTCCACGCAGAGACAAAATTTTAATACTTCAAAAATACAATTTTGGCACCAAGATAAAATTATTTGTCAAACACGTTATGGTTTTCAGTACGAAACACATGCAGTTTGCATATTATCATATGCAACTATAATTACTGATGTCAGGTGCTGAATGAAAATATGACCTTTGCATCAAAATACACTGATATGAAAAATCATGGAATAGCATCATGCACACATACAGATGGCGATAACATCGCATGCACAAGTTACAGCAGGGCAGTGCAATGGCGGAGCTATCATTTGTACTCAGGTGATCCATATGAAAATGTTTACGACGTGATTAAGGCCACGTGACAGGAATTAACAAATGGCTCTGAACACTCTGGGACTTCTGAGGTCATCAGTCCCCTAGAACTTAGAACTACTTAAACCTAACTAACCTAAGGACATCACACACATCCATGCCCGAGGCAGGATTCGAACCTGCGACTGTAGCGGTCGCGCGGTTCCAGACTGTAGCACCTAGAACCGCTCGGCCACAAGGAATTAACAGACTTTGAACATGAAATGATAGTTCCATCTAGGCGCATGGGACATTCCACTTCGGAAATCGTTATGGAATTCAATATTCCGACGGGCTTCATTTAACAAACGAAAGCAGCTGTCTTTGCGTAGAGTTATCAGAGCTCACAGACAAGCGACACTGAATGAAGTAACCGCAGAATTCAATGTGGGACGTACGGCGAACTTATCCGTTAGGACAGTGTGGCGAAATTTGACGTTAACGGGCTATGGCAGACGACGACCGACGCGAGTGCCTTTGCTAACAGTTTTTCATACCCTGCGTAGTCTCTCCTGGGTTTGTGACGATATCGCCTCAATCCTAGACGACTGGGAACTGTCACGTCGAGTTGCTGCACTACGCTGGGCGGAAGGAGGTCCGACACAGTGCTAGGAGGTTCCCATGACTTATGTCACTTCTGTATAGAATAATCCGTGTCACACACACAGATATATATGGATTGCATAACAGCTCTACTGATCGAGCTTACAGGTTAAGCTCCGTTCTGTCACGGGCTTAGTTTGATTATTGTACCATCCTTTCAAGAAACCAAAAACTGTCGGTATTATTTATAACAACAAATAAAAATTTGTTTTACAATATTACAAAACACACACCACAACAACTGTTTAATGTTACGGCTTAAAGCGAAAATATTAGTGACAATAGTTAAATCTTAGTACCAACATAAAAAATGTTATTCCCATGTCTAAATTGTCTGTATTATATGTCAAAAACTGGCCTGAGTTTGGTCGAAAATGATATCAAATATCCGTTGTGATGATCAGGAACAGAAGGACTGGATAGCCCTCTCACCAAACCGTAATGAGTATAGTGGGATATGTACTATGACATATACTGTTGTCAGAAGACTCTCAGTCTGTCCATCAGCGATTTGGTAGGCATCAGCTAGTCAATGTCACACAAGTGGCAGGTCATGGTTACTTGGATGTCGCAATCTCGAGAACTGCAAGTAGTGTGTTCATGAGAAGTGTTGGAACATCTAAGAAATGAATGACACTACGCTGTAATAATCATTGAATTGAGTGCTTTTGTACAAACGCCGTTGATCCTATTGTCCACTAAATTCAGAGCTGGCAGGAGGTAATGGCGTAAAGCTCTGTTCGTTATGACTGAGTGTGGCCCACTTGTTTACTCGTGGTCAGCTGTCCTTGCTCCCTGTGTTAGCTTAACAATTTGTTACAGGACCTTAACTGTGCTGCCAAGTCTCTGGAAGGTGTTACTGTGCCGGAGGTAAAGCTTAAGAGAGTAGAAGGTACTCTCTAACCTATTTTTCGTATATGGAAAATTATTAAAGATTTTGTTACAACCTTATGCATCTTGAGCGAGACTCTAGAAAGTTAACGGCCTGAGCAGACGTTGATGGAGCCTTGTAGAGCGCTGAAAGCATTACATATTTTTTATGGTTCTTAGTTCGTAGAAACGTCCTGTTGGAAGTTGAAAGCAGTTGGTGGCAACCCTATCCCTCAGTAAATATTGCTGCACAGGCCCACAGCCGTGCAGGGCAGACAGAGCAGCCACTAGTTGAGACAGATCTCCAGCAGCAGAACGCCGCTATACCTGCACTGGCCGCAGCCGAAGGCTGGGCTGGGGCCGACAGACTGAAAAGATGCATCTACACAGTAGTGTCCTAAACCAGGCGTTGTGTGCAGAGCCACGCGTATTAAAACTTCACAAGTTTTTGTGTTCGCCCATACTGCAAATAGGCCTGCTACACACTTCCATTGGCCACATCGGTTGTATAAGAAACTCTGGCGTCTGAGGAACGTTTATAGATAGAATCTTTATTACACCTCATAGCTAGGACTAACATACTCCAAAGTACAGGAGATTTAGATAAAGGTCTTTAAGACTGTATCTGTTCGATTGTTGCTGCGGGAAGCGACGCGGCTTCGGAGAAAAACATCTTCTTCCTCCGCAAAAACTTAAAAAAGCCGATAGTTAGCGGTTTCTTTTTTTCCAGAGACGCAGGTTTCTTAACTCTTGCGCTGGTTTGACATGAATCTGTGCTGTCGTGTAGGAGGGGAGATTTAGCGCCTTTAAAGCCCTGTGATTGGCTCAAGACAGGGTGGAGGCAGTGTCGTTCGTGCAGTTTGCGGAAAAACGGAATTTTTTTATCTGGAGAGGTGTAAGGCACTCGGGTTCTGGACTTCGGTCTGGAAGGGATCTTCTGGTCGAAGCTCTGGCATGTGTGGTTGGTGCTTGGGACCCGTCCTGAGACTGACTTCTCTTGCAAGTAGTTGGACTGGAGAGCCTGTGGTGAAGTTCTTACTGTACCGACAGTGTGACTTCAAACGTCTCGGACTACTCATCTCTCGCCAGCTGCAAGTTACATCGCTGCACGTAGCTAACAGGGTAACATACTGCTGCTCCGGCCTTGTCAGGGTGTCCAGACCCAAATCGTCACTTGCTCTCAGCTGCACCTTTATTCACTTCTGTAGATTATCAATCAAAGACTGCTCAGCATCAAATCAATTCAGATTGCCTTATCCACATTTTTAAGGCCAGAGTCCTTGACTCACTGCTACCACCTAGGATCCTTGTCCATTGTTCTCTTAACCCAAGTGCTAGTTGTTTGCTGTATTCAATCAATAACTATAATTTATGTCTGTTTCTCTTTTAAAAAATAAATGTTGTTAGAAAGTCTTACTACATTGTCAATCATTTTATATACTCAGCACCATGGGTTAACTTTCAATGTGGCGTCCCATGCCAGGATAACTTTCAAGCTTGTTGCTTCATGTCGCAAGAGCAAACGAATATATCTTTCTCACTTGGTGTACATTCTGCAGAATGTGTAACTCGCGAATGGGGATTGGTGCTGATGTAGCAGTCTGTGCTCAAGTATGTGACTGACTAGCAGTGATGCTTGTTTCTTTCTGCTGCATAGCTGTTTCACCACCACTGCCTAGTGTCACCTGTGGCTATGCTAGAGTGAAATTAAGAAAAATTTTAATTTATTTCCATATTCTACTCTGTGACATAACATTCCCCTCTTCTATAAGAAATTCATTGTGAATTTTATTTTCTCTATCTGTTACAAAACTAGTCTGTACATGGTAGAAGTTGAAGAAATGAATTAAAATTTGTGCCACAGCCATGACTTAAACCCAAGTCTCCTTGCTTACTATGCAGGCGGGCTAGTCATTACATCCCTGCAGCAGTATATCTAATATAGCTGCATGGACTACTTTAGTCTAACACCCTCCCCAATACAAACTTCAATTCACGCCTTCAGCCTGTTTTCCCTTTCTTAAATGGTCAGTATTGCCGAGGCTCTCGAATATTGGAAGAGCACCCCAGCGTTGGACATTATGGAGAAATCCTCCCTGTACCTTAGGCATACGTGATCTATAGAACCTCCGCGATCTACAGAGCCTGAAATTCTAAGAAGGGGAAATAAGCAGAAAACGTGAATTGAAGTTTATGTTACAGAGGGCACTGGACTACGCTAGTCCATTCAACTGTGTTAGCACATCTGCTTACTAAGCAAGAAGACCTGAGTTCAATTCCTGGACAGGATGCGAATTTTAATTCATTTCTTCAGCTTCCATCATTACTGTAGATAAATGGATATGCCGTGTGGCTAGGGCCTCCCCTCAGGTAGACCGTTCGCCTGGTGCAAGTCATTCGAGTTGACGCCAGTTCGGCGACTTGCGTGTCAATGAGGATGAGATGATGATGATAAGGACAACACAACACCCAGTCCCTGAGCGGAGAAAATCTCCGACCCATCCGGTAATCGAACCAGGGCCGTTAGGTATGACATTCCGTCGTGCTGACCACTCAGCTACTAGGGGCGTGCATTACTGTAGATAAAGATGAGACTTAAATTTTTCAAGGAATATTTAATTGTATAGTCTGTACATGTGTTGTACTTACAATTTAATATTAATCCATCTTCTGTTCCTTGATTTCTTCTAGAGCTGAATTATAAGGCTCTTAATCTTAGTCTCAGTTAACGTCATTATCTAACTTTACGCTGTCTTTTTGATGAGTTTTCAGACTACTAATCCACTTTATTGTTTCTATTCTTAACTCCTGTCAGTAGTATGTGAAGATTCCACGGATATTTGATGGATTTATGATTCGTTTGAATGGGATATTTTGCGTTATAAAAACAAGTAAATTGCAAGAGTGAATACTAGCATTTTTACATCCTCCTCCATGTAAGTAGACACACAGGTTATGGTAACTCACACTGATGTTGGTGTAGAGGTCTGTGGAACGAAACAGATAGTTGTGGAGATGAAAGACAGAGAATAACTAATAACCAACACAAGTACAGAGCGTAGGCAAGCCGTCTTAAGCATATACAACCATCTAGGGAGAAACACGCACTCGCAAACGTAACACCACATGACATCACGAGAGAGCTACACATCACGTTCGTATCACACCGGCTGCCAACACTGCACGTGCCAACGATTCTGTTCTCTCTCTTCTCTATGATCAGTCAAATCGGCGCTGTGACTGTTGTGTTAATGATTTGTAAATGATTACAATAAATTAAAATTTTCCTCGTTTTACTTATTTGAATTTACTCCTTTTGCATACCATTTACAATTTGCATATCGTGCATTTTATAACTTTTTGGCGCTCACGGCGGGGCAGTGTCATTATCGGTTTTGCATTCCTTTCACGATATTACATACTATATATATTATATTGTGAGTTATTCATATGATGTAATTTGTGTGGCTTTTGCTTGTGCATTGAAGATGAAGACCTACTCACCGTTTCTTACTGTAGAAGATTTTGAAATCTTGAATACAAGCCATTGATATTAACTGCTCCAGTTCATTTCGTAGTGACTTAAATTTTCTCCTTCTGACAGCAACAAATTTCACATCCTCAAGTCCACCAAGTAATTTTTATTTTCTTACTCTAAGCAGAATTTTCAAAATATTTTACGTACCTCCTGCTGGCCGCTGTGGCTGAGCGGTTCTAGGCGCTTCAGTCCGGAACCGCGCTGCTGCTACAGTCAAAAATGGTTCAAATGGCTCTGAGCACTATGGGACTCAACATCTGTGGTCATCAGTCCCCTAGAACTTAGAACTACTTAAACCTAACTAACCTAAGGACATCACACACATCCATGCCCGAGGCAGGATTCGAACCTGCGACCGTAGCGGTCACGCGGTTCCAGACTGACGCGCCTAGAACCGAACGGCCACACCGGCCGGCTGCTGCTACAGTCGCGGGTTTGAATGGTGCCTTGGGCATGGACGTGTTTGATGTCCTTAGGTTATTTAGGTTTAAGTAGTTCTAAATCTAGGAGACTGATGACTTCAGATGTTAGGTCCCATAGTGCTAAGAGCCATTTGAACCATTTGTTTACGTACTTTCACTGCCTTGGCTTAGTTTTTGAGACAAATACCATTTGTGGATCTTTCAGCTTCTATATTATGTATGTGCTCCTAAAGTTCCTGCCAGTTTCGATAACACATATTTTTGAATGCGTTGAATTTTATACTACACGCTCCTGTTTGTTGAAAAATGTCGTAACATCAAACTCGTAACCTTCACATCCATGTTTCTAATGAGTTTTAACATCTTACCAAATACGTCTACTCTTCAGTTCCTATCCAATGGGATAGTATTTACAGCGTAGTTCCACATCCACAATCGCTGTGTACACAGTTACAGACGGTGCAGTGTGAGGCAGAGAAGACGCCTACCAGTGGAGGGCCATGGGAAGAATGGAGGCAGTTGTTGTGGTCTTCAGTCCTGAGACTGGTTTGATGCAGCTCTCCATGCTACTCTATCCTGTGCAAGCTTCTTCATCTCCCAGTACCTACTGCAACCTACAACCTTCTGAATCTGCTTGGTGCATTCATCTCTTGGTCTCCCTCTACGATTTTTACCCTCCACGCTGCCCTCCAATGCTAAATTGGTGATCCCTTTATGCCTCAGAACATGTCCTACAAATCGATCCCTACTTCTAGTCAAGTTGTGCCACAAACTTCTCTTCTCCCCAATCCTTTTCAATACCTCCTCATTAGTTATGTGATCTACCCATCTTATCTTCAGCATTCTTCTGTAACACCACATTTCGAAAGCGTCTATTCTCTTCTTGCCCAAACTATTTATCGTCCATGTTTCACTTCCATACATGGCTACACTCCATACAAACACTTTCAGAAATGACTTCCTGACACTTAAATCAATACTCGATGTAAACAAATTTCTCTTCTTCAGAAACGCTTTCCGTGCCATTGCCAGTCTACATTTTATATCCTCTCTACTTCGACCATCATCAGTTATTTTGCTCCCCAAATAGCAAAACTCCTTTACTACTTTAAGTGTCTTATTTCCTAATCTAATACCCTCAGCATCTCCCGACTTAATTCGACTACATTCCATTATCCTCGTTTTGCTTTTGTTGATGTTCATCTTATACCCTCCTTTCAAGACGCTATCCATTTCATTCAACTGCTCTTCCAAGTCATTTTCTGTCTCTGACAGAATTATAATGTCATCGGCGAACCTCAAGGTTTTTATTTCTTCTCCCTGGATTTTAATACCTACTCCGAATTCTTCTTTTGTTTCCTTCACTGCTTGCTCAATATACAGATTGAATAACATCGGGGAGAGGCTACAACCCTGTCTCACTCCCTTCCCAACCACTGCTTCCCTTTCATGCCCCTCAACTCTTATAACTGCCATTTGGTTTCTGTACAAATTGTAAATGCCCTTTCGTTCCCTGTGTTTTACCCCTGCCACCTTCAGAATCTGAATGAGAGTATTCCAGTCAACATTGTCAAAAGCTTTCTCTAAGCCTACAAATGCTAGAAACGTAGGTTTGCCTTTCCTTAATCTAGCTTCCAAGATAAGTCGTAGGGTCAGTATTGCCTCACGTGTTCCAACATTTCTACGGTATCCATACTGATCTTCTCCGAGGTCGGCTTCTACTAGTTTTTCCATTCGTCTGTATAGAATACGCGTTAGTATTTTGCAGCCGTGACTTATTAAACTGATAGTTCGGTAATTTTCACATCTGTCAACACCTGCTTTCTTTGGGATTGGAATTATTATATTCTTCTTGAAGTCTGAGGGTATTTCGCCCTTTCTCATACATCTTGCTCACCAGATGGTAGAGTTTTGTCAGGACTGGCTCTCCCAAGGCTGTCAGTAGTTGGCTCAAATGGCTCTGAGCACTATGGGACTCAACTGCTGAGGTCATTAGTCCCCTAGAACTTAGAACTAGTTAAACCTAACTATCCTAAGGACATCACACACATCCATGCCCGAAGCAGGATTCGAACCTGCGACCGTAGCGGTCTCGCGGTTCCAGACTGCAGCGCCAGAACCGCGCGGCCACTTCGGCCGGCCTGTCAGTAGTTCTAATGGAATGTTATCTACTCCCGGGGCCTTGTTTCGACTCAGGTCTTTCAGTGCTCTGTCAAACTCTTCACGCAGTATCATATCTCCCATTTCATCTTCATCTACATCCTCTTCTGTTTCCATAATATTGTCCTCAAATACGTCGCCCTTGTATAGACCCTCTATATACTCCTTCCACCTTTCTGCTTACCCTTCTTTGCTTAGAACTGGGTTTCCATCTGAGCTCTTGATATTCATACAAGTGGTTCTCTTTTCTCCAAAGGTCTCTTTAATTTTCCTGTAGGCAGTATCTATTTTACCCCTAGTGAGATAAGCCTTTACATCGTTATATTTCTCCTCTAGCCAACCGTAAAACGGATGTGGCCCGATTCCTTAATGCGACTCGTTCTGTTGTTTTCAAGATGTGGCAACAGTTTATAGAGATCGAAATTGTATCCCGAGGATCAGGTGGGACCGCCCACGTGTGACATCAGGAATAGGGAACCGTTATTTGGCTGTAAGGGCACGACGGTACCGCCTAGGTACTACACGGCAACTGACATCTGACCTCGCAGTATTCACTGAACATCTATCGAGGCAAACTGCGTACAGAAGGCTGAGGCAGAATAGCCTTTATTGTCGGAGACCTTTTGTATCTGTATTTCTGGTGCGTCTTCACAGAAGGGAACGTCTAGAGTGGAGCTGTTAACATGCCACCTGGACAGTCGAATAATGGGCCTATGTTGTTTCCGATTTGGTCTGTACAGTGATTCTCGACGGATTCGCATGTGGAGGGAACGCGAGACACGACTTCAGGACCCAACCATTATGGAGAGAGATTGATATCGAGGACGAACCCTAATGGCGTGGGGAGGGATTATTTTGACCACTCCAACACCTCTTCATGTAATTTTACTGCTAAATCAGTAAGGTTTAACTGCTGTCAGATATCGTGACGAGATCTTCGGACCTCATGTGCGGTTGTTTCGAGGTGCTGTGGGCCCTGACTTCGTATTGCTGGACGCTAATGCTCGACCTCATAGAGCACGGGTAGTTGATGTCTTCCTGGAAACGGAACATATTGCACGCAAGGTGCGGCCTGCTCGCTCTCTCGATTTGAATCCCATAGAGCACGTCCGATATGCACTATCGACATCGGTTTCATCACGTCAGCATTCACCAACCACTCTCCAAGACATGCGATCAACGCTGCAAGAAGAATGGGTGTTATTGCCTGAACATGAGATTTAAGGTATCATTCACAGTTTTTCTGACCTGTATTGCTGCCAGAGGTGGTCACACCCCACGTTGAGGGTATTCACAAGTTGTCGGAATGTGTGTGTAAATCTGTTAAGATGAAAAAAAAAAGAATATTTTTGTCTAGCGTCATGCATGTTGCAACTGTTTACGTTCTGTACTTTTTGTACTGTTCATACTTTACCATCAGCTGATTATACTGTTTTGTGGAAAAATAAACGCAGTCGTCCAAAATTTCGGTTTGTTGCTTTAAATGGTTCAAATGGCTCTGAGCACTATGGGACTTAACATCTGAGGTCATCAGTCCGCAAGAACTGAGAACTACTTAAACCTAACTAACCTAAGGACATCACACACATCCATGCCCGAGGCAGGATTAGATCCTGCGACCGTAGTGGTCGCGCGGTTCCAGACTGAAGCGCCTAGAACCGCTCGGCCACCTCGGCCGTCTGTTGCTTTAATTTTGGACCCCACTGTACTACTCGCTTGTCAAGTCACATATCTATTGGTTGTCTGCAGGAGACATAAGGGGGTAAATTCTCAACCTGAGCTCAACTACTTTCCATCCCACATCCATTTCGGTAGCCGAACCGATGGTCACGATTTTGAAGATGCAGAAGCACAAACTACTGATCACAGACAAATTTGGGGAAGCACTCACTAGCTTCCTCGTCGCTTACCGGCCAGCCCCGTGAATGGATGTAACCTGGCCGAAATTTTACACGAACGCAATTCCCATTTCCCTGCAAGCTTGTCCAGTCTGCTCCCAGAATCCATCGATCAATCAGTACTCTAAAAGATTGCGCCACCTCCTACACCAGCCGATCACAATACATCCTTGCGAGCATTCTTCCATCCCTCTCTCCCCATCTTCGGCGAGATTCGGCAGACCGTACATGCCCATTAAAGGGTAAGGGATTTAGTTTCTGGGGCTGATTATAATTCTCATTTATACCGAGTACTGATAAAGAGAACACATCAGAGATACTCAGGCTCTAGACGCATGGCCGCCGTGACATGCAAAGCAGCCACATGAGGTAGTATTGCCGTCTGACGACCGTTTATCGATATACCGCTGTCCAGCGATTGCTGCCAGTCTTTCATTAGTCACTAAAGCCTTTGTTACGCGCCCATGAATAGTAGAGTTTTGATCTTGGCTGATTGACAGCTGGCGTCATATATCTTCGAAAGGCCATGCGACACGTAATGGAAAATGAGTATGTCGCAAAATGACAACATAAAACTGAATAACTGCTGGGATCACACTCAGTGTTCGGAAACTGAGTAGAAAATTGGCTGACATGCCTTCAGAAGGCAACATCAGAACGCTCTATACCAAACAGCATGCAATTAATTTACCATGATGCGTGAAAGTCTGTTGAAAAGATCTTCAGTACAATTCTCGAATCACCTCAAAATGATTCCCAAATGTCTCAGAAAGCCCTCTGAATCGTTTCCCAATCTCAGTCCCAGGGCGTTAGCTCCGAATATTCAAAAGAAGCAGAATGACTTACAAATGACAGAATCCTAGTCCACCACAATGATACCAAAGTGCCCCTGCTTGGTGGTTTTGTTCGTCTTTCCTCACTCTGCCATGCAGGGCGTTGAATTTCCACTGTATCCTCTACTCACTGGTGCGCTCGATTTCCAGTGTCACCCAATGAACTATCGGCGACGGGTGACCACTCCCATCAGTCTTAGTACAGGATGCCAACCTTTCCGACCCTGCTTCGAAAAGTCCCTAGATGGTAGCTGGACTCGAATACGCGAACTGAGATGACATTTTTACAACGTCTCCAACTTTAGCATAGGACACTGTTTGTCGTTAGTTCTCCCGGTTTTTTTGTTGTTGAATAAAACCGCTAAGAGAGAGCCCAGAAGTTTCTCGATAGACCTGAGCCGTTAAGAAGGCTGCAGCGCAACTACAAGCCCATTTCTTCAGAACTGAAAGGCCATTGAATCCTCATTGAAGTGTATGAGGCCCTCGGAAATCAGCGGCGAACGTCAGCTGTCAGTCAGTCTTTAAATGGACAACCTGTTTCGGAGCAAAGCACAACTATTTAAAGTTTTATTTGCTTCTTGCCCACATAGCAAAACGCAAGGACGAAAGTAAGATGCATGATGTGTCACTGCAAATAACATAACTCGACAAAACGAGAACCATACATAGAACGAACTCTGGTAGTATAGTACATAAGGTAACTGAATGAAACGCAGAAACGAAGAAAATTGCACTTTATTCAAAGACAATACCTACGCTGAAGTCATAACAATTTGTGATGGTCCCCTGGACATTACTAAAAGTGGGACATGGCTCTTAGTAACGTGTGTTGTCACCACGGAAGGTAGTGAATGTTCTGCAAAGTGTTCCCATGCTGGCCACAAGGTTCGTAAGGAGTTCTTATGGTAGGGCGTTCCATTCCTCCACCACCGCGGTTGATAACTGCTGCATGGTCACTGGTGCTTGTGGACGTGCCGCTATACGTCTCCCCGACGTATCCCACTCGCGTTCGATGGGATTTTAGTTTGGGATGGGGAAGGGGGGCTAAGGGCTGGTCAGTACGTTCCTTGACTAACATCTCGTTCGAAGAGCTACTCCATCTTTCCCCTTCGGTGCGGTGACGCACTGTCATGTATAAAAGTGAAGTCAGACCCGAGTGCTCCCCTGAATAGACATATCTGGGGAAGAGGTGCAGTGTCACAATAACGTTGACCTGTGAGTGTACGTGTTCAAAGATTTGGAGGTCAGTATTTACATGCAACATTACACCTCGTCGCACCATATCACCAGGACCAGGAAACGATTATTTGTTCCTGGGTGCATTACATGTTCTCTCCTTACTTCGTATCAGGATACGACTAGAATCATTAATCAAACTGAATCTACTATTATTCCAGAAGAGCACGCGGACGGTCTCCTCTTTGGTCTACTCCCTATGCTATTGTAACCACCGCAAACGGTATCCCGATATGCGCTTTGCTACGGAACACAACGTACTGCTTTTCAATGAAAGAGATCATACCCATGGAGTCACCGTGTCACTGTGGAGCGTGAGATTGACTGCCTTACAGTCCTGTTGCTTTTAAATGCTGTTGCAATTGCATTTCCTATTTAAAGGGGGTCCATTCTTGCTTTTTGCACAATTAAGCGGTCATCGGAAGCCGTAATTGACCTTGATTGGCCACCTCCGCTCCTTCGGACAGCAGTGGCTGAGATTCGGAACGCTCTCTACGCTCGTGAAACAAGACTATGAGCAATATCAAATTTCTGGGTAGACTCGTCACGTTTCGTCCTTATTTCAGTTTCTCGATGGTTCTTCCCTGTGTGAAGTCATCCATATATTGTCCCCGGACCATGTCGTAATGAAGAACGTCACCATAGTGCGCCGTTCCTGCTCGCTGATTGACACACACTGTCTTTCTCCGTTCCTTTAATTGTCTCCTGTGGCGGAACCAGCCCCTTTTTGGCGCTATTGTCACACTGACCTCACGCCATGTGACGTCAGACTTACTGTGCACGATTGAGAGACCCTTATCAACATGCTCTTGCAAGTACATTGAAGTTACACCCTGTAGTTAACGTCTTGTGTTACAATGTCTAGCTCTTCCGTAAGTTTGGCAAAGCAGTGTATAACTAAGAATGTCTTCTTTTCCTGAAATTCGAAATAAGGAAAATGGGAGGTGGTGCTCAGGGTCTCCCAGTTTATACGAAGAAGACTATAAGCGACCTGTACCTGCATGCAAAGAGTTGCCAACATCCGGCGCAATGGAAACAGTACTAACTACCCTAGTCCATAGTGTGAATATCATCTGGCACAAGGATAACCTCCCAGTGAAACTACAGCAGCCCGAAGAATTTTTCCACCAAGGAATGCTGAGTCCACGGAGATTAAATGAAGGTTCTCACGACTGGTCTGAACTAAATAAATTGCAAGATTGTTGTTGCAGAATTTTTTACGTAATAAAAGCAAATACGCAGCCCACATCAAAGAAACGTAAGTAGGCAAGAAACTGTCTATTTTTTCCTGTTTAGGACCACCTGCAATCATGATCGTGAGGTTCCTCGGAAAATGCAACATTAACACCATCTTCAGAACACCACCGAACAAGAAAGATATACTTGGTTTTGTGAAGGACTCACAGAAGCTACATGGACTGGGAGATGCAGTGTGAATTAGACTTTGTACTCTCCCCCTTCCTTCCCTCTTCCGTCTATTGTTCAAACTAAACAATGCGCAGTCCAAGTAATTAATAAGCAAAGTCTTTAATGAAAATTGGAGAGAAGCGAAGATTACAATAAACTTTCAAGTTTGCTTAGCTTGTCCAGTTCTTGTCAAGAGCTCTGATTCTTGAAGCTGAAAATCTAACATCAGGTCCTCACGGGTGGTTTGAACTAAATAAATTGCAAGATTGTTGTTGCAGAATTTTTTACGTAAATACGAGGGTTGGAACTTTAATAGTGGCAACTATTTATTTACAGCTCGTACAAAATAGATACGTGTTTCAAAGTTTTACTGACCTTCAAAGAAACATACGTTGGCGGGAGTAGGATCGTTCTGCAGTCAGCTTCAGATGCCAGTTCTCTGTTTTCTCAAAAGTGTTTCTTGAAAAGAACACCACCTTCGCACCAGGGATTCTCATTTCAGTTCCTGAGTGTCGCTGTAATACTTGCTTGTTATTTGCACCTACCGGTAACAAATCCAGCAGTCTGCATCTGAATTGCTTCGATGCCTACATTTAATCTAACCTGGTTCAGAACCTAAATACTTGAGAAGGACTCATGAATGGGTCGCACTAGTGTTCTATATGTGGTCTGCTTTACTGATTATTCAATTTTCCTAAAATTCTCTCAATACATCGAAGTCGTCCATTGGCCTTCCGTACTACAATTATTACTTCCTGGTTCCATATCATGCAGCTCTACAAGGTTATGCGTAGACATTTAATCGACGTGACTGTGTCAAGCAGCACATAACGGTCCTGTTTCTTCTACTCATCTGCATTAAGTTACAGTTTCCCACTTCCAAAGCTAGCTGTCATTCGTTGCACCACTAGAAATTTTGTCAAAGTCATTTTGTAGCCCCTACATTCACTAAAAGACGACACCTTCCCGTACACCTCACCTTCATTAAGAAAGAGCCGCAGATTGCTTCTCAACCTGTCCGCCAGATAATTTATGTATACAGAAAGTAACAGCAATCTTGTCACACTTCCCTGTGGCACCCCTGACGATATCCTTGTCTCTGATGAACACTTGCCGTCGACGACAACAAACTGAGTTCTATTACTTAAGAAGTCTTCAATCCACTCGAATACCTGCTAACAGTTGGTACTTTTCTTAACAGTCTGCCGTTGGTCACGGTATCAAATAGTTTTCAGAAATCTAGGAATACGGAATCTACCTGTTGCCATTCATCCATAGTACACAAGATATCATGTGAGAAAAGGGCGAGCAGAGTTTCGTAGAGCGATGCTTTCCAAAACCATGCTGGTTTGTGGACAGAAGTTTTTCCGTCTCAAGGAAATTTATTACAGTCGAACTGGGATTATGTTCAAGAGTTTTCCAGCAGATCGATGTCAAGGATAATGGTTTGCAATTTTCCAGTTCCGTTCATTTACCCTTCTTATACGTAGGAGTCAGTTGCGTTTTGTTTCCAGCAGCTTGGGACTTTGCGCTGGACGAGAGATTCACGATAAACGCAAGTCACGTAAGGGAACAATGCCGTAGGGTACTCTTTGTAAAATAGAACTGTGGTTCCATCAGAACGTGGCAACTTATTTGTTTTAAATTCCTTGAGTTGCTTCGCTACACCAGGGATGCCTATTACAATGCCCTCTACACAGGAGTCTGTGCGATGCTCAAACGACGGTATGTTTGTACGATTCTCCCACGTGAACGATTTCTTAACCGCGAAATTTAAAACTTCTGCTGTTACACCAGACTGATCAGAAAGCGGCCGGATAGAAGCCTTACACTTGCTTAGCGATTTTGCCTAGGACCAAAATTTTCTTCGATCCTCTGCAAGATTTTTTGCCGAGGTATGACGGTGGTAGTAGTTGTAGTCTTCGTGCATCGATCTTTTTACTGCTGGAAGATCTCAGTTAACATTTGCCCACCCTCTTTTGTACCGAGAGTGCAACAGCCTTTTCTCCACAGAAAGATTTATAATCCGTTTAAACTTTGCCCATAACTCCTGTTTGTCCACCATATCGGAGCTAAATGACGTCAATTTTTTGTCTGACTCAGATGCTACCAACTGCTTATCTGCTCTTTGTAGCAGTAATATCCTCGTAGACTTCTCGATTGATTTATTAACTTTCGTAACAGAGGTCACTATGATGACATCATGGTCACTAATCCCTGTCTCTGTACTGACACTTTCGAAAAGATCTGGCCTGCTTGTAGCAACAGAGTCTAAAAAATTTCCATTGCGTGTGGGCAGTCGCTGCAGCTGCTGAAAACAGTTTTCAGAAAACGAGTTCAAACGTATTTCAGAAGATTGTCTCTCAGTACCCCCTGCAATGAATTCATAAGACGTCCCAGTCTACGCTCGATAGGTTAAAGTCGCCTGCAGCCAATATTGCATGATCTGGGTATTTCTCCACTACTGACTGTGAACTATCTTTTAGTAATTTTAAAACTGTGACACCAGAATCTAGTGGCCGGTAAAAACATCCAAAAATTAAATTGAATTAACCCAGGCCTGTTATATGCGACAGATGAAATGGTCACAACAATATTTGACCTTCAGCTTTAATGTTGTCAGCTTTAATGCACTCTCTACCTCCTATGACCTGTCTTATTGATATACTTTCCATAAATCGTTAAATATCTCACAGCCTTCTAGTTTTGGTTTCAGCCAGCTCTCGGTTCCTAGAATAATCTGAGCGCGAAACGTTTCCTGGAGGGCAGTCCATTCGAGAACTTTTTTAGGAATACTTCGACAATTTACTGAGGAAATTATAACAGTAGAAGTGTCTTTACTCTGAATGCGGTCTGATTTCGCTATCTGCGTGTGGCCTGGCGAGTGTTCATCAGAGTACCTCAAACTACTACCTAGCCTAAAGTGCCTCCATATGAAACCCAAATGTACTCTGCCACTGGAGTAGCTGCTTACTTTGTGTAGTGCACCCATGACCTATCAAGGGGAGTCTTACAAATCTCTACTCGATAACGCAGGTCCAGAATTCTGCAGCCAAGACCGTCACAGAGCCGACCAAGCATTTGGTTGAGACCCTCCACTCGGTTACAGACCAAAGACCCCGGTCAAGTCTGGGAGCAATGCAGCAAATTACGATCTATGCTTGCACTCTGCATGCGAGGCGAGCGCCCTTCCGCACTTCCGCCAGCTGGCTGTATGAACTGAGGGTGGCCTCAGAACCCAATCGACAGGTCGTTGGTGCCGATGTGAGCAACAACTCGCAGACGACTGCAACCTGCATGGTCGATAGCCGCAGCCACAGATTAACATATCTTTGTCTGTGCTGCAGGCAAAGGCTTCTCCATATCTCGGTTGAGGCCCTCCAGTAAACATATTTAGTGCACACTGGCTTTCCTTCAGGCCCTGAATGCTATCTCCTTAAGGTGCTCCACATCACACCTTGCGTTGGATCTCCCGATGACTCACAAATTCGTGTTCCAGTGTGGCAGCTCACACCCTACTCAAAGAATGGTCACCTGTCCACTGGCAGGGCGGTTAGGAGAGGCCAGACGGCAAGCCTCCACATTGTCCTTCCACCCTGAGCAATGGCAACGCGGCACCACCAGCCACTCATCCTGCGGTGAGGGCGGATACACTGCGTCGTTTACACTGGAAGATGTTTCATCAACAGAACCTGTGGGCAAAACAAGCAACACCTGAGGTGCCACATACCACGCGCCAGATTCTCCATCACTTCTACGCCCAGAGGCAGAAGTCTGAAGACAGCTGACCATAGCCCAAAGCGCATTGAGCTAATCACAAACTGCACCAAGCTCCTCTTGCATCCACACACAGCACGCACATTCTACCCATCCTAGTAGGGCTATCTGTAGAAAGGAATTACAAAATATGAATATGTGGAGTCTGTTCTTTCGGACATGTCCAAAAGAACAGACAATATGCGGAATTTATAGCTGTGATTCTTATTACGTAAATTTAAGATGGATAGGAGGCGGGAAGGAAAGGAAACAGAAGGAATTCATGGTGTCATCTGCATCAGGACTTTATGCGGAGTCGGTGGCGAAGAGTGAAAATGTGTGCCTGACTGGAATTCTAGCTTCCACTTAACTAAGGAAGTTGCGTTAACCACTACGCCACTCAGACAGCGTTTATCGCACTTATGCAGCCTGTCTTGCTGCGCCTCTCAGCTGACCCACATACCCATCAAGCGCCACCTATCCACAGTCACCGTTGCTCGCCACTTTGAGATTCAGCAGGGGGCAAGTTGTCAAACGTGACCGTGCATTCATACTGAAAGTGGTGAATTCATAGCCCATTGAAGTGAATTAGTTGTATGAATGCACTGAAAATGAAGGATTGAGATACTGACAGGCCTCGATGGGTCATGAATCCATCGCATTCATTGCGAATAAACAATCATGTTCGAGCTCCTGCGGGAATCTCAAAGTAGCGAGCAAATGTGACAAACCATGCGGGTACGTGCTGCTAGGTGGGAATGTGAGTCGGCAGAGGGGCGTGCCGAGATAGATGGCGCAGTTAGAATAAACACTGTCTGTGTGGCGCAGGGGTTGACGCACCTGCCTAGTAAGTGGGATATCCAGGTTTCGAATCCTGGTACGGCACACATTTTCATTCGTCGCTGTTGACTCTGCATAAAGTCCCGATGCAACTGATATCACGAATTCCTCGGTTTTCCTTTCCTTTACCCCCCCCCCCCCCCCCCCCATCTTCAGTTTGCAGATTAAACTCCAAAAGCACATTGAGAAACCTAGATATGCAAATTGCTACCCGCCTGACGTGTCACGAATGGATGGCGATGCCTTACTGGGCTGTGTAGCTCCTTGTTAAGAGGAAATGCCAACTGTGCTACAGACTGCCTGACTCTACACCTTACAGTCACAAAAACGTATAGCGCTCGTCGCTCCACCGTCACAGTTAGAAAACAAGACGTAAGTGAGTAAGTGTAATGTGCACCCCAACCATCAAGATTCATTTTTCTCTGTTTTAGATATGATTGGATAAATGGGACAGCGCGCTTGGTCACAACCTCCACCTGAAGAGCAATATTTACACTAAACGATAGGCATCAGACACGAAGGGCGGGGCTCTATCATCGGGCTGTCGTAACGCAGTTTTTGATTTCTGCATCGTTACGTTTGTGGATTTCTCTCTATGGGTTACTCGTTGGATTTTATCAATCGTACCGTCTCCACTTGTCCGTTTCCTGGTTATTCTACCGTGTGTTTTCTCGTTCGTCGAACCATTGGTTTGTGGCATAAACCGGTCGGTCTATTCGCATCGAGTTCTCGTGTCGCTCATGAAATTGCGTTCTATCTTGGTCAAGATAGAAACCATCGGTGACAGATCACAGCCTCAGTGAAGAATATTACTTAACTGTCCACATTATTTCACAGAAAAAATAACTCTTAAGGCGTGTAGCGACTGTAGGATTCGTGGCCCGCTCGCGAGTATGTTGCTTGCAAGACAATATATTGCTCACGAGTAGTTCTGAGCTGCTCGTACAAGCCAGCTCTCGTCGCTTTCCCGTACGTCTATACGAAAAAAATTTAATTGTTATTTAAAAAAAAATATGTTGTGGCATATTTACATTGTGTTGCAGGTTATAATTCTTAAAGCATGATATGAGGCAGAGACGAGTGTGGGAGCCAGAAGGTGCCTCAGGAGAAATGTGACACGTGTCAGAGTGATACAGATATAGGAGATACCAGACAACTGGCCTAGGATCATGGGTTGCCCTTATCGTGATCGGTGACGAACAGAAGTCAGTAAATGATGTGATGCCTTCGTAGGACAGTACGTGATGGACAGAGGCTCCCCGTGCTATAGATCAGCCCTTCCAGCATGGTTTGCAGTTATACCTCCCGTTACTAGGCAAGCAAAGGCTGATCCTCTGTGGGTCAGCAATAGTTTGTGATTGCGACGTTACAATGGTAAAACTTCGGCCTGAAGAGTCCCATACATGTAATATTGGATTTAAGATGAAGAACAAACCTTCAGCTCTAGACTTCTAGTACCTTCATTCGTAGGTACGCGTCATCTTTTGTGGGTGGAATACAGTTTATGTGCACCAGAAAAAAAGTGCGCATAACCTTGGAGGCTGTCGTCTTTATAGAAATACAGCCGTTACTGTACCCCTACCAAGAATATTGCGTGGCGCATGTACGCTAAAAATGGGAGATGTGTGACCGATAGGCGGATGTGAGGTTTGCAATTGGGGTAAATACTATTTTAAGATTTCTGGGTTATGCTGCCATGGTTATTTTATTATTAGTCATAACACTATCGGTGCTGTGACTGGCTGATAAAGTCAAAAGCAGAACGTGTCATTTGCACACGGAACCATGGTTTGGTTGACGCATTTACTCAGTTTATGTGCATGTGGAGTTATGCTATGCACTGATTTGCTGCTGGGGTGCTGCATGCTTGCCAAAACTTATAATCTGTTTATTACCTGTTAAATAAAATATCAGACGGAAATTTGTGTAAATATTAAGAGTATTTTATCAGTGTAGACATTAGGACTAATGAAAAAAGTCCCCATGTGTCATGGACCTTTACAAGGCGTGGTGGCTTGCGTGCCTCAACGATACAGAATGCCTTACCGTAGGTGCAATCACAACGGAAAGTTAATTGTGGAGATGCCAGAATAACACATGGTCCCTGCAGGGGGGCAGCAAACTTCTCAGTAGCTACAGTGGCAACAGTCTCGATAGCCGACTGATAACGCCTGGTAACATCAGCCGCTACTGTGAACAGTTGGAAGCAAGAGGAAACTGTAGCCGTTACCTTTCTTTATTCCGAGGGCGTGCAGCTCTACCGTATGGTGTAATGATGGTGGCATATTGCTCGGTAAAATATTCTGGAAGTTAAATGCCCCACATTCGGATCTCCGAGCAGGGACTACTCAGGAAGCTGTCATAATCAGAAAAAACAAAACTGGCATTCTACGTGTTGGAGCATGTATTGTTAAATCCTTCAGTCGGATAGGTAGGTTAAGCATTTATGAAGGTAAATGGGTAGGTAGACATTAGATGTAGTGGGAATTAGTGAAGTGTGGTGGCAGGATGAACAGTACTTCTGGTAAGGTCTCTACAAGGATATCAACATAAAGTCAGACATCGGCTAAAGACGGCCATTTGAACGAGCGCCTTTCCTATATCGCAGGACTGCTCCATATTCAATGCAAGTCAGTTGTTTTGATCGCAGACATTCAGTCATGTGCAGAATAAGATTTTCACTCTGCACCGGAGTGTGTGTCGATATGAAATTTCCAGGCATATTATAACTGTGTGCCGTACCGAGACTCGAACTCGAGACCTTTGTCTTTCGCGAGTAACTGCTCAACCGGCTTTTTTTTTATTACACATCCCGATATTTTACTTAAGAAGAGGAAAAGTGTTCGAATATCATAGTATTATGAGATACGCTGATAAAAATATCGAATGGAAATAATACCGCAACCAAGAATCGAACACGGACGAGTGGTTTAGTAGTGTAATGCCTTGAACACTTTTTTGCCGGCAAACTATTCACTTATTTAACTAAATTTAATCTTAAAAAATGAAACAAAAAACAGAGCTTCCCCTACTTCGCATCGCCTCTTTTATCTTTATCCTACCGTAAAAAAAAAAAAAAAAATGGGCTATCCCTCATCAGGCGTTGTTCCAAATTATTCCAAGGAATTCTCCCTAAGCTATGGAATCCAGAGTAAAACAATTCTTTTAATTGAGTGATTATAACTGGTAAACGTGTACAAATGAAAATCCTGTAGAACACACTATTACAAAAAAATTATTATTCAAAGGATAAATAAAAGTAACAGTTGTATATTACTTGTGGTACCTCAGCTAAGAGAATCTTTCTCCAAGAAATCGCGCCACTGGGTTTTTGTTGTACAGTGACATTGGCGTTTTCTCTCTCCAGCAACGCCGTTCAGTGATGCTGCGCGGAACGTGAAACAGCCTGGCCGTCCCCAACCAGGAGTTGATCTAGCCAAGGACGACACCGATCTCGATCTCACAGCTTTACTTCCGCCAGAACCTCATCTCCTGCCTGTCAAACTTCACAAAAGTTCTCTTGCGAAACTTGCGAGACTAGCACACAGGTAAGAAATGATATTGCGGAAGCATGGATTAACCACAGCTTAGTCGGAAGCGCACACATCCATGAAAGGCAAAGTCTCGAGTTCAAGCGTCGGTCCGCCACATAGTTAATTTGCCAAGAAGTTGCATTTAGTCACGTGTTGCCTCTTTTCGGTAGTGCGAGGATGTAAGCGCTTTGACCTGTTTCAACCAAGAAAAACTCGAGGAGGCACAATTCATTCTGTTCCATAACTTTTCACGATACAATACTTCCTTCCTTCTTGTTTGACGCTTAGGAGATACAACATTTTTCTCTTTGTTCGTCACCCGGAGCAGTAGGTTACTGTAAGTAGTCCTGGGGGGTCTTTGTCTAATGTGAATATTAAGGGCTTATTTCAATAGTGGTACAAGTCCATTTTTGTTCATTCTGAGATACAGAGTCCTGAAGTTAAATGAGCGCTGAAAAATCTGCAGTTGAGATACCAGAAATATTCAACTATATACATGGTGGTCCACTGATGGTGACCGGGCCAAATATCTCACGAAATAAGCGTCAAACGTAAAAACTACAAAGTACGAAACTTGTCTAGCTTGAAGGGGGAAACCAGATGGCGGTATGGTTGGCCCGCTAGTTGGCGCTGCTATAGGTCAAATGGATATCAACAGCGTTTTTTAAAATAGGAAACCTCATTTTTTACTACCTATTCGTGTAGTACGTAAAGAAATATGAATGTTTTAGTTGGACCACTTTTTTCGCTTTGTGATAGATTGCGATGTAATAGTCACAAACATATGGCTCACAATTTTAGACGAACAGTTGGTAACAGGTAGGTTTTTTTAAATTAAAATACAGAACGTGGGTACGTTTAAACATTTTATTTCGGTTGTTCCAATGTGATACACGTACCTTTGTGAACTTATCATTTCTGAGAACGCATGCTGTTACAGCGTGATTACCTGTAAATACCACATTAATGCAATAAATGCTGAAAATGTCCGTCAATCTCAATGCATTTGGCAATATGTATAACGACATTTCTCTCGACAGCGAGTAGTTCGCCTTCCGTAATGTTCGCACATATATTGACAATGCGCTGACGCATGTTGTCAGGCGTTGTCGGTGGATCACGATAGCAAATATGCTTCAACTTTCCCCACAGAAAGAAATCCGGGGACGTCAGATCCGGTGAACGTGCGGATCATGGTATGGCGCTTCGACGACCAATCCACCTGTAATGAAATATGCTATTCAATACCGCTTCAAGCGCACGCGAGCTATGTGCCGGACATCCATCACGTTGGAAGTACATCTCCATTCTGTCATGCAGTGAAACATCTTGTAGTAATGTCGGTAGAACATTACGTAGGAAATCAGCATACATTGCACCATTTAGACTACTATCGATAAAATGGGGGCCAATTATCCTTTCCTCCCATAATGCCGCACCATACATTAACCCGCCAAGGTTGCTGATGTTCCACTTGTCGCAGACATCGTAGATTTTCCGTTTCCCAGTAGTGCATATTATGCCGGTTTACGTTACCGCTGTTGGTGAATGACGCCTCGTCGCTAAATAGAACGCGTGCAAAAAATCAGTCATCGTCCCATAATCTCTCTTGTGCCCAGTAGCAGAACTATACACGACGTTCAAAGTCGTCGCCATGCAGTTCCTGCTGCGTAGAAATATGGTACGGGAGCAGTTGATGTTGATGTAGCATTCTCATGCAGTTTGTCTGCTACTGACGTGCAGATTAGCCGCGATAGGAGCTAAAACACCTACTTGGGCATCATCATTTGTTGCAGGTCGTGGCTGACGTTTCACATGTGGCTGAACACTTCCTGTTTCCTTAAATAACGTAACTATCCGGTGAACGATCCGGACACTTGGATGATGTCGTCCAGGATACCTAGGAGCATAGAAAGTACACACCCGTTGGGAATTTTGATCACAACAGCCATACATCAACATGATATCGACCTTTTCCGCAATTGTTTTCTTTTTTTTACTTTATTGTTATTTTAAAACCTGTACAAATCAGGTAGGCTGTCAGCGGCACACTATGCCGCTCTTCAGCCATATCGTTTACAATAGTATATGAACGGAGAATGATAGTGAACAAAGTGACGGGCAAAAGAGAGAGGTCACAGAGACACAAAAAACGCGGAGTCGTTCACACGTGACGATAACAACACTGAAAACACGTTGGCACGGCGCACAGAACACTGATGAATCCGACGGCACACGTGAACGTAGTAGTGGGACGGCGGACACCAAAAAAACACTAAACGACGTCACACACACGAGACACAGAAGGCGATGATCTCCGGCGCGCGAATGTCCACTATGCGTGTGCGAGTCCGGGGACCTGCCAAGAGAGGAGGAGGAGGAAGGGGAGTGGGAGAGCGAGAGGGGAGAGCAGAGATGCCACGGGCAGGGGAGAGAGGGGAGAGGGAGGAAGTGGGAGAGGAAGCCCGGGGGAAGAGGGGGGAGGGAGGGGACGGGGAAAAGGAAAAAGAAGGGAAGAGAAGAGAAGGGAGGGAGGGTGCCAAAAGGAAAGGACACCGGAAGTGGGGGGCGGGGCAGGGTCAAAGTTGATAGGAGGGGTAGATGGAGGGGACGAGGACATCATCAGGGAGAGGGAGCTGGCGGAAGCCACCTTGGGAGAGGGTAAGGAGGGTGGAGAGATGGAGACCGGGCGGGACGTGGGAATACAGGCGCGGCAGCGGGCAGGGATTGGAGAGGATCGGGGATATGAGCGGGTGAGGAGGACCAAGTTTACGGGAGGTGTACAGGATCCGTATCCTTTCAAGGAAAAGGAGGAGGTGGGGGAAGGGGATGAGATCATACAGGATCCGCGTGGGGGAGGGGAGACGGATGCGACAGGCGAGGCGGAGAGCATGGCGTTCAAGGATTTATAAAAGGTAGGGGGAGCGGAGATCCATGCTGGATGGACATAACAAAGGATAGGGCGGATGAGGGATTTATAGGTGTGGAGGATGGTGGAGGGGTCCAGACCCCACGTACGGCCGGAAAGGAGCTTGAGGAGATGGAGTCGGGAACGTGCCTTGGCTTGGATTGTCTGGAGATGGGGAGTCCAGGAAAGGCGACAGTCGAGGGTGACGCCAAGGTACTTAAGGGTGGGAGTGAGGGCAATGGGACGGCCATAGACGGTGAGATAGAAATCAAGGAGGCGGAAGGAAGGGGTGGTTTTGCCTACAATGATCGCCTGGGTTTTGGAAGGATTGACCTTGAGCAACCACTGGTTGCACCAAGCGGTGAACCAGTCAAGATCGGATTGGAGAAGGCGTTGGGAGCGTTGCAGGGTGGGGGCAAGGGCAAGGAAGGCACTGTCATCGGCAAACTGGAGAAGGTGGACGGGGGGTGACGGCGGCGGCATGTCCGCCGTGTACAACAGGTACAGAAGGGGGGAGAGGATGGAGCCTTGGGGCACACCGGCGGAGGGGAAAAAGGTGTAGGAATCGGTGTTATGGATGGTGACAAAGGAAGGACGGCAGGAGAGAAAGGAACCGATCAGACGGACGTAGTTAATGTGAAGGGCGAAGGTTTGGAGCTTGAAGAGGAGACCGGAATGCCATACGCGGTCATAAGCGCGTTCGAGGTCAAGAGAGAGGAAGATTGCAGAGCGACGGGAATTGAGCTGTTCGGAAAGGAGATGAGTGAGGTGAAGGAGAAGATCGTCGGAAGAGAAGGACGGCCGAAAGCCACACTGGGTAACGGGAAGGAGGCGGTGCTGGCGGAGATGCTGGTGGATGCGTTGGGTGAGGATAGACTCCAGGACCTTGCTGAAGACCGAGGTAAGGCTGATGGGACGGTAGGAGGAGACGGCGGACGGCGGTTTGCCAGGTTTAAGGAACATGAGGATACGGGAGGTTTCCCACAGGTCGGGGTAGTAACCGGTGGACAGGACTACATTGTAGAGCCTGGCCAGGGTGGAGAGAAAAGAGACAGGAGCTCCACGAAGGTGACGGTAGGTGACACGATCGTGACCAGGAGCGGTGTTGCGTTTTGTGCGGAGTGTAGCAATGAGATCCTGTGTAGTGATAGGAGTATTGAGGTCCGTGTGTGCAATGTTGTCCAAGTACTGGAAACCAGGAGCGAGGGGAGGGACAGAGGTGTCAGTTCGATCGCGAATATCCGGGAAGAGGGAGTAATCGAACCGGGGATCATCGGGGATGGAAAACACATCGGACAGGTAGGAGGCAAAGTGACTGGCCTTACTAAGGGCGTCAGGGAGGGGGTGATCATCATGGAGAAGAGGATAGTAGGGGGAGGGCTTAGTTCCGGTAAGGCGACGGAAGGCGGACCAGAACTTGGACGAGTTTAGAGGGAGGGTAGCATTTAAACGGGTGCATGTCTGTCGCCAGGCCCGGCATTTCTTAGCCGCGATCAAATTACGAATGTGTCGCTGGAGTTGCCGGTGGCGTCGTAGTGTGTACGGGTCATGCGTGCAGAGGAAGGCACGGTAGAGACGACGGGATTCACGGAGGAGGAGGATGGCCTGTGGGGGTAAGGTAGGACGGTGGAGTGGATGGCAACAGTAGGGACGTGGGCCTCCACGGCCTCAGACAAGGTCTGCTGGAGAAAGGAGGCGGCATGGGTGACATCATCGGGAAGGCGATAGGTGAGAGGGTGGCTATCGACCTGGGTGGAGAGGGTATCCCTGTAGGCAGTCCAGTTGGCACGGGAATAGTCATGGACGTACTTGGGGGAGGGTCATTACGAGGGACGGGGCGGGGGCGACGACCGTCTGAAACGGTGAGGAGGACAGGGAGATGGTCGCTACCAATAGGCTCCAGGACATCCACCGTAATGCGACCAAGGAGGTTGGGGGAGGAGAGAATAACATCGGGAGTGGAGTTGGATTCGGGACGGGTGTGCTGGGGAATGGGGATGAGGTCGCCTTGAAGGGAGGAGAGGAACCGATGCCACCGCCGTAACTGGGCAGCGGAGCGACTATGGATGTTGAGGTCGGCGGCGATCACGTAGGAGGAGAAGGTATGGTCAATGTGGGAGAGGAAGTCGAAAGGAAGAGGGGCGTTGGGGCGGACATAGATGGTGGCACAGGCAATGGTAAGGCCGGGGAAGAAGAGACTAAGGATCAGGTGTTCGGTGGGGTCGGGAAGGAGAGGTTGGAGCTGAACGGGGATCTGGCAGTGGTGACCAATGGCAACTCCGCCACACGCAACTGGGAGGGGATTATCGGAGCGGTGGAGGAGATAGGGGGAGGTGTGGATGGAGTGGTGGGGTTGGAGGAAGGTTTCATTGAGGAGGAAGGCATCCACACGGTGGGTAGCAAGGGTGTGCAGGAAGAGGTTCTTGTTGGCGGGAAGGGAGCGGATATTGTTGAAAAGGATACGGTGCTGTCGCGCCATGACAGGGATTTAGACGAGGGTGTCAAGATGGGAGAAGGTGAAATGGGCCTGGTTGTTGGAATAGGTGGCATACATTTTAAGGTGAAAAATGGAACGGGCGGCGAGGGAGATCTGTTGGAGGGTGTGGGGGCGCCCAAAGGGATGAACATTCTGGAGGACGATGGTGAGGCACCTGATGATGTCCTCAGCAGTGGGGGGGGGGGGGACGAAGGGAATTGCCAGGGGGGGTGGGGGCGTCCAGAGGACGGACAGGTACGGTGAGTTCAGGAGTGGTTGGAGGGGGTCGGGCTTTACACTTTTGGGAGTAGGTGGGATGGGGGAGATTGCAGGTATTACAGGAGGGAGGGGATTGGAGGTTAGGGCACTGCCGGAGGAAGTGCGCTTGCCGACAATGCGGGCAGGTGGGGGCCTCGCGGCACTCAGCTGTTGGGTGTGCATTATAGCGCAGACACCTCTGGCAGTGCAGGGATTGAGGAGGGGAACGGGAGGGGTCGACCTTGTACCGCTGGTGGAAGAGGAGGGCACCCTCCTTCAGGAGATGGTCAATGGAGGGGCCTTCTCAGAGAAAACCCGCATAAGGCGGGTGGGGCCAGCCGAGTTGAAAATGCGGCGGACCGCCCGCACCTCCAGCGTGGGATCAGAGAAAACCCGCATAAGGCGGGTGGGGCCGGCCGAATTGAAAATGCGGTGGACCACCCGCACCTCCAGTGTGGGATGGGCCTTGAGCTCCGCCAACACCTCCTCCTCCGTGATCGACGGACTGAGCCACGTGATCACGGCGGTGACGGTCGGCGGGCGATGCGGGGGTTGGGGTTGGCGGGTAGGAGATGGAGAGGGAGCAGGGGTAAGGGAGGTGTTGGGACCAAAATGGGTGATGGGGAGGTGGGAGAGGATGTCAGTATGGAGGGTTGGGCTGGGGGAGGAGATGAGAACAGAATCCCATCTGGGAGTAAGGAGAGAGATGGGGGCACCAGGGAAATGTTGGCAGAGGAGGAGGGAAAGATTCCGGGCCTCCAGAAAGGAAGGATCGGGATGGGACAGGAGATATTTGTAGAAACTGGTGGGGGGGGGGGAGGAGGAGGAGGAGGAGGAGGTGGGAGCAGGGCCAGGAGGGGAGACATCCATGGCACCCTGGGGGGGGGGACGGAGGTCGGGGCGGGGCCTTTTTGGGAGCGGAGGAGGTGGGGGTGCCACTAGGGCGTTTGACGGCGGCAGAAGGGCGGGTGGTGACGTGAGGGACGGGAGCGATGGGGAGGTGGTGGGAAGGGACAGGTCCCGGCGTAGACGCAGCAGTCGGCGCCGGAGATGGTGACGGTGACGGTGAAGGCGAAAGTGAAGGCGACGGTGACGGCGACGATGATGACGGTAGCGGCGGTGATGGCGAAGGCGACGGGGAGAGCTGGGCGTGGACAGTGGCCCGATGGGCCACCACCCTAGCCAGAGCTGCAGTGACAGGCTGGGGGAGTGGGGGGAAAGGATCAGAACGAGAGGAGCGAGAGGAAGAAGGGGGAGAGGGGGCGACAAAGAGCGAGGGCGAAGGGAGAGTGAGGAGAGGTGGGATGGAAGGAGGGGGGTGTGACTGGGCATACCAAGTTATACTGGTGGAGGCGGCGGAAGGGGATGTATAGACGATGGCGGTGGTGGTAGTGGTGGCGGTGGTGGTGGGGGCGGACATGACGACAGGGAGAAAATACGCACAGCACGATAAGGAAAGGACACAAACTGGGAACAGACGAAGACGCAGACGAACGAAGACCAGGGTCGGACGACCAGGGTCGGACGGCGACGGCGACGGCGACGGCGACGGCGGGTGGCAGGAACGCCGCAGCTGCTGCTGCCGCGGACGGGGCCGGGGCTGCTGCTGCTGCTGCTGCTGCTGCTGCCGCTGGCTGGACCGCTGCTACTGCTGCTGCTGCCACAGGAGGAGGACTGGCTGGCTGGCTGGCTGGCTGGCTGCTGCCGGTGGGACCGCTGCTGCAGGCCGGGACCAGGCCCGGGACCGGGACCGGGACCGCTGCTGCTGCTGCTGCTGCTGCTGGACCGCTGCGGCTCTGCCGGGCTGCTGGCTGGCTGGCTGGCTGGCACCTGTAACACCTAGCACTTCGATGAGCGCTGGAACCGCACTATCGAAGGGTGGCAACCTTTCGGTGTACCGCCGGAGATGTTCCGCAATTGGTAAACGGTCCATTTTAATACGGGTAATGTATCACGGAGCAAACACCGTCCGCACTGGCGGAATGTTACGTGATACCACGTACTTATACGTTTCTGACTATTACAGCGCCATCTATCACAAAGCGAAAAAAGTGATCCAACTAAAACATTCATATTTCTTTACGTACTACACGAATATGTAATAAAAATGGGGGTTACTATTTAAAAAAACGCAGTTGATATCCGTTCGACCTATGGTAGCGCCATCTAGTGGGCCAACCATTGCGCCATCCGGTTTCCCCCTTCAAGCTAGACGAGTTTCGTTCTTTGAAGTTTTTTCTTTTGTTGCTTATTTCGTGAGATATTTGGCCTGGTCACCATCAATGGACCACCCTGTATACTTGAATATTTCTGGTATCTCAACTCCAGAGTTTTCAGCGTTCATTTAAGTTTAGGACTCTATATCAGAATGAACAAAAATGGACTTGTACACTATTGAAATAAGCCCTTCATATGAGGGTATTTGTCCAGCAAACATCGGGACTTTCGTAAAACAGCAAGTGTCCGCATGCTTTTTTACGAGCGTCTCTTTAAAAGCTCATCTTCAGAATGTGGTGTCTTTGTTCATCTGTTGCATTCGGAACAATTGGTGATATGAATCTGTCTCCATAAAGCATGTGTAAACTCAAGTGAGTTACGAATATCGTGTAACGAGCGTCTTCTTGAACTTTTATTCTGGACTACAATGCACACAAAAAAAGGTTCAAATGTTCAAATGGATCTGAGCACTATGGCACTTAACGTCTGAGGTCAGCAGTCCCCTATAACTTAGAATAGTTAAACCTAACTAACTTAAGGAGGCAGGATTCGAACCTGCGACCGTAGCGAACGCGCTGTTCCATACTGTAGCGCATAGAACCACTCAGCCACTCCAGACGGCAATTTTCAGCAAACAGTGTCAGTCACAGCTGACGCTGTTACTCCTAGATGTTCAAGTGCTGAGAGTATGTGATTGTCAATGATTGCATTCACCATGCGGGTTAAATGTTATGGGTTATTAGGAAAAGTAGTGTAAGCGTATTGCCACGACACTGTAATGTTGTGCTGTGGGCGGCTCTACATGTTAAAAAAATTATTATGGAAGTTCAAGTGTTACTATAAGTTCTATTACAGTGACGTAATGAGATATGGAAGTGGATTCAGAGGAAAGTGCGTAAAGAAGCAATTAAATATGAGCAGTGCTGCCGATAACGTGTCTGAGTATCCGCCCGTTGTGTGTTGTATCGTACACCATCAATAATGCGCGTCGTGTTTGGCCTCCCAGAATGAACTAATGTGAATCAGAGAAAATAGTAACCACAAAGGAGTACAATAAAGTGCTAGTGTCTTGTAGCGAGCGTGAGAACGTGCGTTCGGCCATCCCGTTCCGCCTCATCAGCAATCTGCAGCGCCGCAGCGGTCACGCGCACGCTCGTACAAGTGAGAACTAAGAACTGCAGTTTAACTTTATGAATAGTGTTATATTATTACCAGTGTCAAGGAGGACTGGTACGAGATACCTGTGTATGCGTGACGAGTGTAAGAACTTTCGTTCGATCATTCGACTTTCGCATCATCAACAACCACCCACGTCGTGTCGGTTACGTGGACGCTCGTCGAAGTGATATTGTGAGCAGATAATCATCAAGAATGTTAACTGCCATCAACACTTACGACTTAGAGTGTAAACAGTGCAACTTGCGATTTTCTTATCGTCTCAGAATATAGTCGTTCATACCAGACGTAGGACAGTGTTGTGTTTAATGTTGAGTGGTTCCCCTAAATCCGCTTGCATATTCAGATATATAATTTCAGACAAGCCAGCAGCAGTGTGGAGCAGAAGAATACGACCGCCGCGGGAGTTTTAGGTACGTGTAGTGGACATTGCGCATGGTCGAAGCAAACCCAGTTTAAGGGACCCCCACCATTTGCAACCCCAGGCGTGTTACATGGCGACGTGTCACAGGACCTGCAATTTTCGAATAACAAGTGCCGTGTAATTAATTAGGAGAGTGAGCTATTTGTGTATAAACAGTGACTGTTAATTTGGATTGTTGAGTAACGTCACGTGAGCTGTAGGATGTGTATACCAAATAAATTGTGACACAGCGAATACACTCGTCAGATTCGTGACAGTGCAAAGAACTGGTGCTACGAAGTAAACGTACTCCATAGTGGTGTGCTTATAACGACACTAGCGGCACCTATATGTAAAAATCAATTCTACCATTCTGGTGGACGATGCTAGTGGCATCTATGGGCGAAAGTGAAAACTTTTTGGCAGCCATCACCGTATGCGACGTGAGCGGCGACTAGGAACGGCGCTACAAACTTTTCCACGCTTTGCAGAGAGGGTGCAGTGCCGGTAGCGGCACGGCGTCAACTGAGTCGGCGTTACGGAAAAGCCAACACATAGTAAGTCGCACATCACAACGTTACCTCATGCAACTGACACAACGGGAATGATTAACTGGCAGTGCAGATTGCGTTCCGTAATTATGTAATTACAAACAGTGACAGTTAAAATACTTTTGTTTCACTACATTACGAGATATTACTTACTTTGCCGATCATACAGTACAGTGAATGTCCCCCACAGACCCTGCTTACTTAGTGGTCTAATATTTTAACAACAGTTAATACAACTGCAGAACTATGTTTACCTTAGCCTATATTTCATTCTTTTTTCTTCTTCTGTTACGTCATCTTGTATGTTATGTGTACTTACGAGCACTAATTACAGCGCTGAATGCATTTGATTTAGACAGGAAAGCTAAAACCCGCCACTGCCCGCACCGACACCGAGTTTATTGTGTGGTATCGCTCCCTGTATATCTAGTAAAGCCAACCAATGTCCTTAAATAGTGCAAGGACTCCCCTTACCAGTTTTTTTTAATCACAATTTCTTCACATCTAGTTACCCGAAGATTCTGTATCTTTTGCTCTCCAGTGCCACGCATTGGATGATTAGATGTAACGTAGTTTCTTCACCCTCATCAGAGATCTTACATTTAGGGTCTTCTTCCGTTATACTCATTGTGTGTAGGTGTTTTTTGAAATTCCCATGGTCGGTCATCAGTCCAGTCATGAGTTTGATCTCTTTCCTTTTCAATCCCAGGATTACAAAGCTTCTTTTAAAACATGGCTTAGGCACCATTACCTTACGATGTTTTAGTTTATGGACCTTGGTCCAATATTCTCGTTGCTGTTTCCTAAACCAGTTCCGTAGTTCTAGTTTGTTCATAGCCTTGGTGATTGTCAGAACAGGTTCCGATCCAATAAATGGATCCTGGCCAATCTGTCGGCTTTTACATTGCCACACATCCCTGAGTGCCCAGGGACCCACACTAGTTTTACCCTATTGCTTCCCCCTAGCTCCACCAGAGCCCTGTGGCATTCTGCTACAATCTTAGATCCCATTGCAGGATCTGCCAGTAATTTCCAGGCTTCCTGGCTGTCTGAAAAGATGCTTGCAGCACCTACGCATATTCTCCTCCACACATGCCCCGATTGCAGTAATTTCAGCTTAGAATACCGAGGCCAGTTTTCCTAGAGAGATGATGCCCTCCACTCTTGGCTGAACCCCGTACACCCCTGACCTAACGCCTCGGTCTGATTTCGACCCATCGGTGAACCAAAGAATGCCCCCATACGGTGTCGAACTGTTTCTTCCCACTGCTCCCTGCTTCCAATTATTATATTGGAATGCTTGTTGAATCAGTTGGGAGTTATTATATAATCGGCCAGCAATTTCCCCTGCCATTCCTATAATTACTCGCTCAATTTCTTAGTGTGTGATTCTGGATATCCTGATGAGATCCAGTTTTTACCAGTTTTAAGTCTGTGTGCCCCAGCTGCTGCCTCCATCTTGACCCAAAGATGTAGTGGAGGCATGTACAGCATGGCTTCCATCCCAGCGGTTGGTGCGCTGCTAATTCCACCTATTATGGCTAAGCAGGCTAGTCTCTGCACCTTAGCAAGATCATTAGCTGCAACCTATTGTTTCACCTTCTTCCACTAGACTACAGCCCCATAGAAAATCCTAGGTCAAACCACTGTGATGTATATCCAGTGGATACCTCTGGGGCTTACGCCCCAGTTTTTACCACAAGCCCTTCTGGTACTCACTAGAGCACTTTTCGCCTGGGAGCAGATGCTCTTAATACGAGGGGTCCATGTTAGTTTCTCATCTAAGGTTACCCCTAAATATTCCACTATCCCCTTCACAGGTAGAGTTTCATCAAAGAGCTTTAGATTCCAACTTGAGTGTTGGATATGCCTCTTCGTGAATGGCACCACAACAGTCTTCTTAGGATTAACCCTCATATCCTGCTTAATGCACCAGTCTTGCACAATGTCCAATCCTTCTTGTGCCATATTTCTAACTGTGTCGGTAAATTTGCCGCGTATTACTATGACAAGGTAATCTGAGTATCCTTGGCAAAAGGATTGTCTGGACTTTAGTTCTTCAATGAGTTCGTTCACCACTAGGTTCCACAACAAAGGAGACGGAACTCCTCCTTGTGGGTGACCTCTGGTGGTGTTAATTCACTGTTGACTACTCGACATTTGTGTAACATCACAGACATTCTGGAGCTAATCAACGCCTGTTATATGCTTGAGTGGTTAAAAATTTTTATAAGAACGTACTGAAAGACGTCAATGCAGTTCACAGTTTATGGCACTGGTGTAACAGATTTCTAGTTCCAGGACAGGGAAGTCTTCTGCTACACCAAGGTGACATCTGTGCTGTGAGCGGTGCTGCTGCGTTCTGATTTTGCGGTTCACATGCAGTGGACGTGATGAGACAGTGACCGTTACCGAGAAGCGACGCTCACTGGACACGAGCGGTCCTTGCAGCCGTGCGTCGGGGAGTTTCTCAGAAGGAAAGCAGCCGGCAACTGTAGTACATCGCTTGTGCGACGTCCGTGCGGCCGCCGCGACAGCCGTGCAGTTTCAACACGGCATCGCATGAACGTCGCGACAACATGGTATCGCGGTGGAGGTATACGTGAATAGTCAGCCATCCCTGTGTCGTTACAGGGTAGAAGTGCACACTTGTACATATTCTGGCTGGAGGAATGCATACATCTCAAGCAGCTATCAGAACTGGACTGACCGGAGTACTCTCTGGATGGAGCTTGGTCAATAGGAACACACACACACACACACACACACACACACACACACACACACACACATTCACGCTGATATTGACTAGGCTGTCTAGGATACTCTCTAATGCTAGAACAGTGGCAATTAGCCTCCCCCACCTCCCACCCATCAGACAGTCAGAGGAAGGAAAATGATTTGTTAGGTATATTTTTCTTTGTCGATTGCATTCTCAATAACCACATGGTGGTTTTCTAGAACTGCGGAGTGTTGACAGCGGGTACATCACAGGAACTCTTTAGTAAGAATTAAAAGTTTGGTTTTCATATACACACTCTTCTTCCGAAAATTATAGAGGCAGTTTAGCAAACACCTGCCTTCGTCTTAAAAGCAGTCATCTTTTATAGGACGGTCTATATTTAAGAAAGAATCCTATCCCTTCTGTACAGAGTATACGAATACAATTGCTGAAAACGAGGTGTATAATTAAATTATCTTATCGTCAGGCAGCTAATATTTACAGATATCCCCAGTTTTTTGTTCTATCTTGTCAAATTGCTGCCTATTATGGTCTGTCCATCCAAAAGAAAACATTTTTATGATAAAATTACACATTTGAGGCATACAATAATATCGCTGACTGTAACGTATGACTTCACAGCTGATGATCTCCCTCTAAAAAATTATAATCGCTATCCTGTATTAAAGTGATATGTTTACGAAAGCTGTATTGCACCACTGCCACAAGCTGACAGTCACACGGCTCTGCTGATGAACAGTTTTTAGAATTTTTACCAGCTGAAATAGCTATTACTGTTGGCATACAGGTTTGTACTTCACAGACGCTTTATAAACTGTATGTGTGTTTGTGTGCTCTTATTGACTGACACAAAAAGAAAAACGATTTTATAAGACATTTTTATTTACATGTATGTATCGCCAATTTATAGCTGACAACTACAGTATTAGCCATTCATAGTCATGCTGTGTTCCTGCTTTATTGCTTGGCAGTACAAATAACCTGTCACGACTTGATGTAGAACGTTGTCAATACGCATTTGTGTATTGCTGAGTCTGAGTAAATCATAGATCGTGGAAAACCTTCGTGTCTCCTGCTGCGCTGAAGACGGTTGAGCGTGTTGTGCTGGTTAGGGCGATGTTAATTCTGCTAGTGCTTTGGGGTGAGCTTGCACGCCACTGACCAGATACGTTAGTTTCCTGGGGTTCCACAGCGATTATTTGACTCGACTCGCGGCGCTTACATCCCTTGCTAGCCGCCTGGCGCCGCCGGAAGAGTACGTTAATTCGGAAGTACGGCGCTGTGCTGCGGAGCAGACACCCGTCTCGCACCAGCAAGACCGCCACTGGCGCTAGCTACTGTTACACTGTCTCAGCATTCCGCTGTCTCAACAGAATCACTGAATGCCACTAGCCACGGTCAACACCTGGGCCGTAGCTGTTGACCTGCTGTAAGAACCATCAAATTTAGAGACATTTTTAATGAACCAGCATCCTTAAACACGTGCTGTCCAACCAGACTGGAAATTCGCGAAAGCAGCTGGTCATCGAGTAGTTAACCATCATAATGTCGGCCTCCTCAGTAAGTTCCCTGCTGCTGAACCGTCATTCTGATCGGACTGCCAGCCAACGGGAGTCCAGGTGCAGCCTAATTGGCTGAGGGCCTGAGGCCCTACTAGCCACAGAGCCACTAAGGCGCTCGCGTCAGTCATAACCGGGACCACTGATTATGCAAAGTTACGCCACACTTTGACCGCGCTAAGCGTAGCAGCGGTGGGAGTCCTACTATACCACGTCGCCGAGGACCTCCTTCCAGCGCTGCCTGATGTGGGCCTGAGTTGTACTATAAACGAATGGGTGTACAAAAGCGATTACACAGCTCTCGCGGGACTTCAGACTCACTCCTGACCCTCTCTCCTTCTACAGAGCACACCCACACCCTCTACAAGTATTGTGAGGAGTACAGATAGAAACGGCAATGCTGACTGGATGTTTCCACTATCAAAGGGCAACGATGGCAGCAGCAGTGGGAGAAAGGAAGTAAATAATGATTTGTAGATGGTTATGTCGTTCTCCTTACTTTGACTTTGGGAACATGGTTACTTTCTGCTTTTCGTAGTATCAGACAGTAATCAAAATGGCATCAGTGGAAAATCATTCCATGTAGGCTTTCACGGCCGGCGTCTTTATCAGTAAACTCTTCCGGGCTAAGTTGCCGTGGTCGATCTGTAGAACTTCTTCTCCCTGACGTTTCGTTCTCAACTACGGAGAACATCTTCCGAGGTGAGTCGACGACTGGTTGCTAGGGGCCGCCGCTTATATAGAGATCGTAGGGGGCGCCACCACACGTCACGTGGCGTCGATGTGCAGCTATCTCTGGCTATCGTCTGTTCTCTCGATTGCAGGCAATCGATTGTCACGTGATTGATGCAACGTCGACCGCCATGTTTTATTCAATTTTAATCCTTCTTCTTTACGATTAAAATTGTATTGATGTTTGTGGATTTCAATTGCCTCTCTATACATACGTGTATAATAGTGCGACGTACTCGCTAGCACGCTTGTTTCACCAAATTTTATTTCGTGATCTCCATCCTTAAAAACATGTTCCGCTACTGCCGATTTGTTGATATGTCCCAAGCGACAGTTTCTTTTGTGCTCCGTCAACCGTGTACTGATGCTTCTTTTTGTAGTTCCTATGTAAACCCTGCCACAACTACACGGAATTTTATATACCCCTGGGGTGGCTAGGGGGTGACGAGCATCTTTTGTTGATCTTAGGCATTCACTAATTTTCTTAGTAGGTCTAAAAATGGTCTCTACCTGAAACTTGGCTAGTACTTTTCCAATGCGATCCGTGATATTATGGATGAACGGAAGAAATACTTTTCCAGCTGATGGTTGTTGCTGTCTCCTATTTTTAGGCATTTTTCTATTTTGGTGAAGTGCTCGGTTAATCTCGTTTTTCGTATAACCATTTTTCGCAAAGGCCATTCGTAAATGACTTAGTTCTCCTTGTAAGTAGCCTGGTTCACAAATATTATTGGCCCTATCCACTAGTGTTTTTATGACTCCCCTCTTTTGCCTAGGGTGGTGGTTTGAGTTCTTATGGAGGTAGCGATCAGTATTTGTGATCCAGCAATGTATGTATAGCATGTCTAGGTATACTTGGTGAGAAAAAGTTGAACCCGCCTCACTGTAGATTAAGTGGTATACGTGGGGGTAGTGTCCATTTGCTCAAGTTGTCATGTAAAATTTCCAGTTGGGATAGAAGGACTGTCAGGATTGCGTTGAAGTACTTCCTCGGGTTGACAGCTCCTATTATGTCATACTGGACAGGATTTCTGAATAAACATCACGCCACAGTTGATCTGGAATGGTGCATAGTGGAGCGTTCTGTTTAGGTATAAGGGGCGACCAAACGTTTCCGTTCGAAGGTCGTACAGTCCAGAGCCGACATGTCAATCAGACAAAACGTCCGTGAGAAATGAGACAATCATCCCACCTATGTACCAGGTTGAAGATACCAGTTTGGTGAAACACTATGCCAAGCTGCGTGAAGAAATCCGCAACTGCTTGCGCTACATCATCATCCGACTGGAACCATTGACCCTTCATATCTTGTTTTAAGGGACCAAAGGCGTGATAGTCGCATGGTCAAAGCTCAAGGCTATAGTGCGGATGCTCGAATGTCTCCCACCAGCTTTCGTCGCCTGCAGGAATACGCTGTAGAAACGTGTTGCGTCTTGTGCTGAATAGCGGCCAGCACAAAAGGTGGCGCACCATTCCACAACAGTGGTGTACAACAGACATGTCATACATATCTGTGCTACATAGAGAGTACAAGCGAAGTAACTAGCGTTGACGCTGCTATCGAAGTCGCTAATCTGCTCCTATTGAACTGGGCCGTCACCAGTCGGTCGCGGCGCTTATGTTCTCTTCGTATAAGGGCCGCTGCTGTCGCGTTGGTGGCCTGGAGGGAGGTCCGGTCAGATGACTTCATCTCACAGCCTTCTCTTCCCTGCCGTTCCCGACTGGCGTGCCGGCGCTTGACTTTACGCCGTAACATGTAATAGAATTCCCACTGAGAATGAGCCATCAGCGTATAATATGCTGCACTGAGGTCCACATCTTCACCATCAGGTGATGGAGGAATTTATAAACCAGCAGCTTTGTGACGGAATAATACACGGTCCAGTAACTCTAATGTGAACACCACCTACGTTCGACGTCAACGTGCAGTAACCACTCACAGGCGGCAGGTGGCAGCAGTAGCCGTGGAGGGTAAATAATACTTGTTGAGCGGACACTGGAAACAGTGCAGTCGTTGTCATAAAGTGGAAATGGAACGATTTATCTGGCATCAAAAATTGTATGTCATTGACCTTTAGGCCAAGGGTGGAAGAACCCCTGAAAAGATTAAACTTGTAAACTGTTTGCGTGCAACTGTGGTTACAGTATACGTTGCATAGAAAAAGTAATTATCCATGACTGGCGCTGAGACCGCTGTGGTACACCATGTGCCATAGATCACATGGATGAACGACAACTGTGGAAATGTGTACAGCACAATAGACATGAAGCTGTTGAGCTGCTGACAGCCTGGTTGAATCAACGGAGTACCAAAAGTGGATTCTTAACGATCATTCAGCAAACATTGCTATATATGGGCCTCTGCTGTAGGTACATGGTTCATGCACCCATGGTGACCGCTGTTCATCCACATTAGCATGCGGCATATGTGGCTCCTGCAGCTGCAATACCACGACAAACCTCATTTCATGTGAGTAAATACTGGTCGTCCACTCAGAATGGCGATGTGTCGAAACAGCGAGTCTTTATGTAGTCAACTGTAATAGCATTGGCCTTTACCATGAGATATCCACTGCTCTGCCATCGTCCTGAAAAGAGCGCCTGTCAAGGGGCTTTAGCTACTGCCTGATGGGCCAAGGGTCCAACTGAGGCTCCCTTAACCACTGAAGCTTTGGGACTGTCACTAGTACAGTTGCCGCCAGCCAGCTGCTGGGCTGAAATGCGCTCCCTGGGCGTCTGCGCCCCCACGTTCTGCACTCATCAGACCCTGTACTATGACACCACTTCTCTGTCCCTCTTTGGGTTAAATCCAAGCTTCCAGCACCGTCTACTGTGGGCCTGAGTTGTAATACAAACTACTGGGTGAAACAAAGGGATTACGCAGCTTCCGAGTGGTTTCTGACTCATTCCCATCCCACCATTCACCATCAAAGCGCAACCACCTCTACACATTTATAGGAGAGGTAATGCAAGCTACAACTGGAAATGACATTTAACCCTTTGTTAGTCGTGTAAATATCTGAGATATGCATGGCATAATTTTTTTCAGTATCACAGCAACAAACACACGTAAGTTCTTGACGGTCCAACGAATATCATATCTCTGTTATTGTCTTACAGAAGTTTCAAGTTTATGTCCATAATGCCGTGGTCGCAAATGAGGCAGACGTCAGCACATGTATCATGTTGGGTCTACCAGATACTTGGTGTCAACTCACGTAACACTTTTGTCGCCACTATAGAATGCAACCATGGCATTGCATAGAGTGTGCTGAAGTCGGTAGTTCCATTATTGTCTGGCAAATGAGATCACATTTCGTTATTCTTGTGGATCCTAGCTTTGAAGATCAGTAAAGTGTGTGATTTCTAAGAACCTGAGAATTTCCAACAGGTACTTCACCTTCTTTTCGATGAAGAGGTATACACTGAAGATCATGTTATAGAAACTGATTCAGAAGCTGAAGACATAACTGAAACAAGATTTGTAAAATCAGATGCAAATCATGAAGTTGATGGAGAGAAAAATAGTGGAGGGTAGGAGGGTGATGAAAATTATTATTTTGGACAGTACAAAATACAACATATAATTATTGTTGTTGTGGTCTTCAGTCCAAAGATTACTCTATCCTGTGCAAGCCTTTTCATCTCTGAATTGCTACTGCAACCTACATCCCTCTGAATCTGCTTACTTTATTCATCTCTTGGTCTCCCTCTACGATTTTTACCCCACACCCTTCCCTCCTATACTAAAACTGCGATCACTTGATGCCTCAGAATGTTGCAGCGGCCCTACTGTTTGGGATAGGAAAAGTCAGTTTTGGTGCAATATTTCTGAGTGCGCAAATTACAGCGAAGCATGGGTCTGTTTACAGTGAGTTACACTCACCAGTAGTGGAAAAGTAAAATAGTGGCCACAGTGTCGTATAACCACTGGAAGAAGTACACGCAATGGTTTGCATGGCGCTAGTCACAGGCAGAATGGGCCCACTGGCCAACCTAAGTGTTATGTGTACATGACACGGAGCGGCGCATTTAGCAAAACAGAGGCGCACAACTGCATATAAATAGATGACAATTAACTCACAAAGCATTCAAGTGTGGCAGCTCTACTGGACGGTGGAGTGTGTCACACCACCGGCTACATGCAGCAGCAGATGGGGCGCCAGCATTCCAGTCCACGGCAGGTTGCTGGTTCGACCCTCTGAGGCCAACCAGCAGCTGGTCACGCCATGGCTCGTTACAGCGGGCAGACTTGTTGGCTACCAGCACATGCCAGAGGCATACCAAGGTGAGGGCCACAGCGTTAGACGTCAGACCTTAGGCGCTCATTGTCGCCGTGTTCTTAGCCACGCTGGTGAGGACGCACGCCATGGGTCATCTTGCAACGGGCGGTGCTGAGGCAGCAGAGGCGAAGGCCGCTGAGTCGGCTGCTGGCGCATCCTGATGCTGACGCAGCTCCGTGGCCGTACAAGGCTGACAAACAGCGGGGCTTACATGGGAGGCTGGGGCAGCCATTCCGCTCCAAGCCATTTCACAGGCGGCAAAGTGGTGTCCTCAGCATTGCAGGACCTGGTGACGCAGACCGAGGGGAATGCAGCACTGTAGTTGGAAACAAGAAATCACTTGAAAAGCTTGACCGAGTCTCAATACAGTGCCTTCTACCTGTTCCCACTACATTTGGTGTTGCTGTTACATATGGTGTCAGAATAGCAGACGTCGTCTATACAGTACAATGTTCGAGCCCATCACGTGCATTGCAGTCACAAGATGTGGTGAGTTTTGACAAGTTTTCTTTTGAGTGTTGCACGTTTTCTTTCTTTTTTGTATTTTTGAGTATGGTTCATGGCAGACCACTGTAGAAGTTTTGCGTGAGCATAGTATTTTTTGTTGTCGGAGTAAGTGTTTGTGTATTTGCAACAGTAAGATTTTTTTGTGGCATTTAATTACTTTTGTATTGTTTTGAGTATGATGTTACTTAGTATGATGATACTGAGGTGTAAGGAGTCTGGTTATTTTTGTACTTAATGGTTTTGTTTCAGAATTAACAGGGAATGAAAGCAACACAATGGCAGAGTCAGGAACGTGAGGTTTGTCGGAACCAGAAACGGTATGGATTTTGTTGGAAAAGGTAGCACATTTGACAGCGGACAATACGCAGTTGAGGAGTGAATTAACATCTAGAAGTGAGCGGGAAACCGCATCGGATCAATCGTTGTTGCCTAGGATGACGCAGCAAGGGATTGATCCAGCTGCTGCGAGTTTGATTATTCCATTTTCTGCCAAGGCATCTGAGGATGTGCGTTCGTTTGTGGAGGTGTTGTAAACTACAGCTGTGATGAATGGTTGGTCAGATGAACATTTGTTACACGTAGCCAAGATTAGTTTAACGAGTGAAGTGAAGACATATTTGAGATGTTCAGAGGCCTTAAGGAATGCAGGACAGTTTAAGCAGTTGAAGGACAGGAGTTTATAAAGGTACAAGAAACAGAATAGCACTCGGTACTTTAGGGAGAGGTTGAGTACAATGACGAAGTGACAGGGAAAGATGGTAGAGAAAATTACGGACAGAATAAGAGAAATTAAGGAATACACTTATGAGTTGGTTCAGAGCGATAAAGCGAATGGTGTGCTGTTGCAGGAATCTGAAGAAAGGGCACTTGATGTATTTTTGGGGAGTTACCGGCGCATATGGTTCAAATGGCTCTAAGCACTATTGCACTTCACATCTGAGGTCATCAGTCCCCTAGACTTAGAACTACTTAAACCTAACTTACCTAAGGACATTACACACATCCATGCCTGAGGCACGATTCGAACCAGCGACCCATGCAACAGCATGGTCCAGGACTGAAGCGCCTAGAACCGCTCGGCCACAACGGCCGGCAGTGGAGTTAGAAGAGGTGGACAATTGTTAAATGGCAGAGGGGGCCTAAGACCCACCTAAGGGAGCTCCTGTTTAATTTCAATGCTACAAATACGCATGCAGAAGTGGAATGTTCAGTGGTAGGATCCATAGGAACTAAAAAGTTTAAGAATATGTTGGACACAGAGGCGCAAGGGTAAGTGGTAGTAAGAGTTTAATGGGACGAGGGAAGTTAGGCCCACCACGTTATTGGTTGTGTGGAGTGGGGTATAAAGTGGTCTCACCGTTAGGAGTTAGTGACACCTTACTTTCGCGTAGGGAAAGTCCGATTTGATGCATGCATGGAGGTAGTGCCGTGGGTAAGCGAGGGCTACGACATGATCCTAGGAGTATATTTCTTGCATCAACATCACCCCAAAATTGACCCTGGGCAACGAACTGTGGAACTTGGTGGAATGTTATTTCAGGTAGAGGAAACTGTTGTCGATGCAGAGCTGTCACGAGGGGCGGTCAGCGTAATGAACAAACCAACTGAACCGCGTACATTAGCATTAAGGCTTAATTCGCATGAGTGTGTGTCTGGTGGCACCAGGAAGTCGCTTTGGGTAAGTGTGGAGTCGAATCTACCTGTGGGTACAGTATGTGTTATTGAACCATTGGAGGATAATGAAGTTTTGGGTCCATTGATTTGCTTTGTGAAACATAGTACTGTGTGCTTACAGGAGGGTACCGACAGGCGAGTAGTTCCCATTAACGTGGATAATTTTAGCGTTGTAGACGCAAATTTGAGAAAAGGAATTGTAGTAGCAAATTAGGATGTGGCAGATGACGAAGACTGGTGTTCGAGAGGTAGGCGTAACGATTAACCACTAACTGCCAATAGAACTGCATTGTATAACAAAGTCAAACATTTGAAAGGAGAAGAAGAAGAGCATATGGGAGAAATGTAGTGGGAATTTAAGGATTTGTTTTTTCTGCAAGGGCCGTTACCAGCAACATTGGATACCAACAGTTAACGAAGCACCTGTTTACCGTAAACCATACAGAATACTGAGGTATTCGCAGTCGATTGTGGGCATTGTCGTTGAGCCTAAAAAATCTGTGGATGGAACTAGGAAATACAGGTTCTGTTGTGACTACCGATACTTCAATAATAAGACAGTATCGGACGCATACCCCATTCCAAACATATCGGAGACTTTTTATCAAAAGGACAGTGCCAGTACGATGGATCTGACAAGTGGTTATCATCAGTTAGAGGTGGCTTCACAGGATCGCCCAAAAACTCCGTTATATACTCCTGGAGGCCATTACCAGTACATCAGAATGCCATTCGGTTTGAAAAACGCTCCGGCAATGTTTCAGAGGTTGCTAGTTAGTTAAAGGCCGACCCGGCGACCAGGTCTTTCGAAGGGGGGAATAATGTAGCGGCACTACCGTTTGGAATAGGAAAAGTCAGTTTTTGTGCAATGTTTCTGAGCCGCAAATTACAGCCAGGTGCGGCCTTGTTTACAATGAGGTGCGATCACCAGTAGTTGCGAAGTAAAATAGAAGCCACAGGGCATAGAACCGCCGGAAGAAGTACACGCAGTGGTTTGCATGGTGCTAGTCACAGGCAGAAGGGTCCCACTGGCCAACATAAGTGTTGTGAGTATGTGACGCAGAGCGGGGCGTTTAGCAAAACAGAGGGGCACAGCCGCATATAAATAGGTGCCGATTCACTAACAAAGCATTATATTAAAAAAGGTAGGAAGATTTTTCTGTTAAGAAAAAGCGACAAAAAAGCAGATTCCAGAGTATTTGACAGCTTGTAAGTAGGCTGTTCAGGTTTTTATGTTGGTAACGCCACGTAGCGCTCTGTATAAAAATCACTGACTGTGCTGTGTGCAGTCTGTGGCTGGGTGGCATTGTTGGAATAGTCGCTATTGTGGTGTTGGGCAGTTGGCTGTTAACAGCGCGTAGCGTTGCGCAGTTGGAGGTGAGCCGCCAGCAGTGGTGGATGTGGGGAGAGAGATGGCGGAGTTTTGAGAGCGGATGATCTGGACGTGTGTCAATCACGGACAGTAAATTTGTAAGACTGGATGTCATGAATTGATATATATATTATGACTTTGAACACTATTAAGGTAAATTCATTGTTTGTTCTCTATCAAAATCTTTAATTTGCTAACTATGCCTATCAGTAGTTAGTGCCTGCAGTAGTTAGAATCTTTTATTCAGCTGGCAGTATTGGCGCACGCTATTTTGCAGTAGGTCGAGTAACGAAGATTTTTGTGAGGTAAGTGATTCATGAAAGGTATAGGTTATTGTTAGTCAGGGCCATTCTTTTGTAAGGATTTTTGAAAGTCAGACTGCGTTACGCTAAAAATATTGTGTGTCAGTTTAGTGTTGATCAGAATAGGTAAAGAGCGAAATGTCTGAGTACGTTCAGTTCTGCTCAGATGTTTGAAAATCAAATAATGTAAGAGGTTTATCAGCACAGTCATTCATAAATTTTTCTAAGAGGACGTTTCAAGCTCAACACAAAAGTTTTATCTCAAGTACAGATAGTGTTGAGGATCAGTGGACAAAGTTCAAAACCATCGTACAATATGCATTAGATGAGTATGTGCCAAGCAAGATCGTAAGAGATGGAAAAGAGCCACCGTGGTACAACAACCGAGTTAGAAAACTACTACAGAAGCAAAGGGAACTTCACAGTAAACATAAACATAGCCAAAGCCTTGCAGACAAACAAAAATTACTCGAAGCGAAATGTAGTGCGAGGAGGGCTATGTGAGAGGCGTTCAGTGAAGTAAAGTTCTATGTACTGACTTGGCCGAAAATCCTAAGAAATTTTGGTCTTATGTCAAAGCGGTAGGTGGATCAAAGCAAATTGTCCAGACACTCTGTGACCAAAATAGTACTGAAACAGAGGATGACAGACTAATGGCCGAAATACTAAATATCTTTTTCCAAATCTGTTTCACAGAGGAATACTGCACTGTAGTTCCTTCTCTAGACTGTCGCACAGATGACAAAATGGTAGATATCGAAATAGATGACAGAGGGATACAAAAACAATTAAAATCGCTCGAAAGAGGAAAGGCCGTTGGACATTATGGTGCTACCAGTTCGATTTTACACAGAGTAAGCGAAGGAACTTGCCCCCTTCTTGCAGCGGCGTACCTTAGGTCTGTAGAAGAGCATAGGGTTCCAAAAGATTGGAAAAGGGCACAGGTCATCCCCGTTTTCAAGAAGGAACGTCGAACAGATGAGCGGAACTATAGACCTATATCTTTAACATCGATCAGTTGTAGAATTTTGGAAGACGTATTATGTTCGAGTATAATGACTTTTCTGGAGACTAGAAATCTACGCTGTGGGACTCAGCATGGGTTTCGAAAAAGACGATCGCGTGAAACCCAGCTCGTGCTATTCGTCTACGAGACTCAGAGGCCCATAGTCTCGGGTTCCCAGGTAGGTGCCGTGTTCCTTGACTTGCGCAAGGCGTTTGATACAGTTCCCCACAGACGTTTAATGAACAAAGTAAGAGCATATGGACTATCAGACCAATTGTGTGATTGGATTGATGAGTTCCTAGATAACAGAACACAGCATGTTATTCTCGGTGGAGAGAAGTCTTCCGAAGTAAGAGTGATTTCAGGTGTGCCGCAGGAGAGTGTCGTAGGACCGTTGCTATTCACAATATATATAAATGACCTTGTGGATAACATCGGAAGTTCACTGAGGCTTTTTGTAGGTGATGCTGTAGTATATCGAGAGGTTGTAACAATGGAAAATTGTCCTGAAATGCAGGAGGATCTGCAACGAATTGATGCATCGTGCAGGGAGTGGGAATTGAATCTCAATGTAGACAAGTGTAATGTGCTGGTAATAGATAGAAAGAAAGATCCTTTATCATTTAGCTAGAATATAGCAGGTCAGCAACTGCGAACATTTAATTCCATAACTTATCTGCGATTAGGCATTAGGAGTGGTGTAAAATGGAATGACTATATAAAATTAATCGTTCGTAAAGCAGATGCCAGACGGAGATCCATTGGAAGAATCCTAAGGAAATGCATTCCGAAAACAAAGGAAGTAGGTTACAGTACACTTGTTCGCCCACTGCTTAAATACTGCTCACCGGTGTGGGATCCATACCAGATAGGGTTAATAGAAGAGATAGAGAAGATCCAACGGAGAGCAGCACGGTTCGTTACAGGATCATTTGGTATTCACAAAAGCGTTGCGGAGATGACAGATAAACTCCAGTGGAAGACTCTGCAAGGGGGACGCTCTGTAGCTCGGTACGGGCTTTTGTTAAAGTTTCGAGAACATACCTTCACCGAGGAGTCAAGCAGTATATTTCACCCTCCTACGTACATCTCGCAAAGAGACCATGAGGTTAAAATCAGAGAGATTAGAGCCCACACAGAGGCATACAAACAATCTTTCTTTCCACAAGCAATACGAGATTGGAATAGAAGGTTGAACCGATAGAGGTTCTCAAAGTACCCTCCACCACTCACCGTTAGGCGGCTTGCGGAGTATGGATGTAGATTTAGGTGTAGAAGTGTGGCAGCTCTTCTGGACGGTGAGGCGTTTCGCACCACCAGCTACATGCAGCAGCAGATGGGGCTCCAGTTCAAAACGGTTCAAATGGCTCTGAGCACTATGGGACTTAACATCTGAGGTCATCAGTCCCCTAGAACTTAGAACTACTTAAACCTAAGGATATCACACACATCCATGCCCGACGCAGGATTCGAACCTGCGACCGTGGCGGCCGCCCGATTCCAGACAGAAGCGCCTAGAACCGCTCGGTCGGGGCACCAGTGTTCCAGTCTATGGCAGGTCGCTGATTCGACCACCTGAGGCCAACGTGGGGCCCACAGCCAGCCAGCGGCGGGCCACGCCACAGCTCGCTACCGCGGGCAGACTTGTCGGCTCCCAACACATGCCAGAGGCATCCCGAGGCGAGGGCCGCAGATTCGGACGTCAGATCGCAGGCGCTCATTGTCGCTGCGTTCTTAACCACGCCAGTGGGACGCGTGCTATGGGTCGCCTTGCAGTGGGCGGCGCTGAGGAGGCAGGGGCGAAGGCAGCTGAGTAGTGGGCATTGCACGCGTCGCTGAGGCAGTCATTCCGCGCCAAGCTATTTCACAGACAGCGATGTGGTGTACTCAGCATTGCTCAGTGATGCTGACCAAGGGGAACTCAGCACTGTGGTTGGAAACAATAAATCACTTGGAAAGCTCGGACAAGTCTTAATATGGTGGCTTCTACCTCTTCCCACTACATTTGGTGTTGCTGTTACATTCGGTGTCAGAAGTTACAACTAAAATGTGTCCCACCAACCGATCCCTTGTTTTGTCGTTGTACCATAAATTTCTCTTCTCCCCAATTCTATTCAGTACCTCCTAATAAGTTCTGTGATCTACCCATTTAATCTTCAACATTCTTCTGTAGCACCACAATTCAAAAGCTTCTATTAACTTCTTGTGTAAACTGTTTATCGTCTATGTTTCACTTCCATACATGGTGACACTCCATGCAGATACTTTCAGGAAGGATTTCCTTACACTTCAATCAATACTTGATGATAACAAATTTCTCTTCTTCTGATATCCCTTTCTTGCCATTGCCAGTCTACATTTTATATCCGCCCTACTTCGACCATCATCAGTTACTTTAATTTCCAAATACCAAAACTCTTTTACTACTTTAAGTGTCTCATTTCCTAATGTAATTCCCTCAGCAACACCTGATTTAATTCGACTGCATACCATTATCCTCGTTTTCCATTTGTTGATGTTCATCTTATATCCTCCTTTCAAGATACTGTCCATTCCATTCGACTGCTCTTATAAGTCCTTTGCTGTCTCTGACAAAATTGCATTGTCATCTGCAAAGCTCAATAGAATAACATCAGGGATAGGCAACATTCCTGTCTGACTCCCTTCTCAACCAGTGCCCCCCTTTCGTGCCCCTCAACCCTTATAACTGCCATCTGGTTTCTGTAAAAATCGTAAATAACCTTTCGTTCCCTGTATTTTACCCCTGTCACATCTAGAATCTGAAAGAGAGTATTCCAGTCAACATTTTCAAAAGCTTTCTCTAAGTCTACAAATGCTAGAAACGTAGGTTTTTCTTCCCTTAACCCATCTTTTATGAGAAGTCGTAGGGCTGGTATTGCCTCGCGTGTACCTACATTTGTCCTGAATCCAAACTGATCTCCGAGGTAAATGACCGAGCGGTTCTAGGCGCTTCAGTCTGGTATCGCGCTACTGCTACGGTCGCAGGTTCTAATCCTACCTCGAGCATGGATAAGTGTGAGGTCCTTAGGTTAGTTAGGTTTAAGTAGTTTTATGTTCTAGGGGACTGATGACATCAGATGTTAAGCCCCATAGTGCTGAGAGCCATTCGAAGCATCCGAGGTCGACTTCTACAAGTTTTTCCACTCTTCCTTAAAGTATTCGTGTTAGTATTTTGCAGGCATGACTTCTTAAACTGATAGTTCGGTAATTTTCACGCCTGTAATCACCTGCTGTCTTTGGGTTTAGGATTATTATATTCTCCTGGAAGTCTGAGGGTATTTCGTCTGTCTCCGCCAATGCTGTCAGTAGCTCTAAAGGAATGTTGTCTACTCGCGGGGGCCTGAGTTCGACTTTTGTCTTTCACTGCTTTGTCCCCCTGTATCATGTCGCCCTTCTCATCTTCATCTACGTCCTCTTCCATTTCCATAATATTGCCCTCAAGTGCATCTCCCTTGTGTAGACCCTCTATATACTCCTTTCAACTTTCTGCTTTACATACTTTACTTAGGACTGGTTTCCCGTCTGAGCTCTTAATATTGATGCAAGTGGTTCTCCTTTCTCCAAAGGTCTCTTTATTTTTCCTGTAGGCTGTATCTATCTTAGCCCTAGTGATAAATGCTTCTACATCGTTACATTTGTCCTCTATCCATCCCTGCTTAGCCATATTGCACTTCCTGTCAATATCGTTTTTTAGATGTCTGTATTTCCTTTCGCCTGCTTCATTTATTGCATTTTTATGTTTTCTCTTTTCATCGGTTAAATTCAATATCTCTCGTGTTACCTAAAGATATCTACTAGTACTAGTCTTTTTATCTACTTGACCTTCTACTGTCTTCACTATTTCATTTCTCAAGGTTAGCAATTCTTCGTCTACTATATTTCTTTCCTCTGTTCTTGGCAATCTATCCCTAATGCTCCCTCCGAAACCCTCTACAACCTCTGGTTCATTCAGTTTATCTAGTTCCCATCTCCTGCCTTGTTGTAGTTTCTTCTGTTACAGTCTACAGTACATAACCAACAAATTGTGGTCAGAGTCCACATCTGCCCCTGGCAATGTCTTACAATGTAAAATCTGTTTCCGAAATCTCTGTCTAACCATTATATACTCAACCCGGAACCTTCCGGAGTCTCCAGGTCTCTTCAACGTATGCAACCTTCTCTCGTGATTCTTAAACCAAGTGTTACCTATGATTAAATTATGCTCTGTGCAAAATTCTACCAGGCGGCTTCCTCTTTCATTCGTTTCCTCCCGTCCATATTCATCAACTACTTTTTGTTGTGGGTTGACAGGGAGCCAGCACCGTGTTATTAGAGGAAGCCGAATGGCACGCGTTTTAGCTCACGCAGGCTGGCGTGAGGTCTGGAACAGGACAAGGAAATTAGAATTTAGAAAAACGGACGTAGCTGGTGGAATACTTAACTTTAATCCATTAATGATGAGCGTCGCTCTTGACTGTACGTTATTCACAAAATCAATAGTAACTGAACATGGCGCCTTGCTAGGTCGTAGCAAATGACGTAGCTGAAGGCTATGCTAACTATCGTCTCGGCAAATGAGAGCGTATTTTGTCAGTGAACCATCGCTAGCAAAGTCGGTTGTACAAGGGCGAGTGCTAGGAAATCTCTCTAGACCTGCCGTGTGGCGGCGCTCGGTCTGCAATTACTGATAGTGGCGACACGCGGGTCCGACGTATACTAACGGACCGCGGCCGATTTAAAGGCTACCACCTAGCAAGTGTGGTGTCTGGCGGTGACACCACACTTTTCCTTCTCTTCCTTTTCCTAATATCGAATTCCACTTCCCCATGACTATTTAATTTTCGTCTCCCTTAACCATCTGAATAATTTCCTTTACCTCATAATACATTTCCTAGATCTCCTCCTTATCTGCGGAGCAAGTTGACATACAAACTTGTACTACTGTCGTGGGTGTGGGCTTCGTGTCTATCTTGGCTACAATAACGCGTTCACTATGCTGTTTGTAGTAGCTTATGTAAGTTCCTACTTTCTTCAATTATTATTAAACCGAGTCTTGCATTATCCCTATTTGATTTTGTATTTATAAGCGTGTATTCGCCTGACCAGAAGCCCTGTTCCTCCTGCCGCCTATCTTCACTAATTCCCACCATATATAATTTTAAGCTACCCATTTCCCTTTTTAAATTTTCTAACCTACTTCCCCGATTATGGGATCTGTCATTCCACACTATGATTCGTAGAATGCTAGTTTTGTTTCTCCTGATAACGACGTCCTCCTGAGTAGTTCCCGCCCGGAGATTCCAATGGAGGATTACTTTACCTCCAGAATATTTTACCCAATAGGATGCCGTCATCATTTAACCATACAGTAGAGCTGCCTGCCCTCGGGAAAAATTACGACTGTAGTTTCCCCTTTCTTTCAGCCGTTCGGAGTACCAGCACAGCAAGGCCGTTTCTGTTCCAGATCAGTCAGTCATCCAGACTGTACACCTGTAAGTACTGAGTAGGCTGCTGCACCTCTTCAGGAACCACACGTTTGTCTGGCTTCCGAACAGATATCCCTCCGTTGTGGTTGCACTTACGGTACGGTTATCTGTATCGCTGAGGTATGCAAGCCTACCCACCAACGGCAAGGTCCATGATTCATAAAAATTTTGTTAGTCCGTAATTATATTAGTTCACAAAAATTATATTAGCAATTATAAAAACAGTTAAAACTGCGATTCTTCCTTACATTTGTAGTGTAACGACGTAAGTTTTTCATAACCGATTTTCGTTTGATATATGACCATGTGCAGACTTCGTCACCTACGTCAGTTACAACCCACTTCAAAATGATTTATATTCTTTTTAAATTGTCATAGAATGGTTCTTGAACGAAACTGTAAAACATCAGCTGAGTCGTATGCAAAGAATTACATCACTTGGGCCAATTGGTTTTCGTAAACTTTTTCGATTTAAATTTCGTTTGTTTCTCCTCAGAAATTATATTGACACACGTTATCTTGATTTAATCGATATCAGAATCACACATTGAATAAACCTTTGAGATTCAAAGTTTCGATGAACGCTGTCAGAATTCAATAATCTTGTCAAACATATTATTAATCCGTTCACATAATTCTTCATAAATAAATCCTCAGAACACGTGTTTCAACTTTAGTAGCATCCACTATTTTATTAGCTTCCTACACATACAGATGTGAACTTGACCGTTGACAAACTAGGACTGACTTTTCAATAAGATTAAGCTCTCTATGACGTCATTGTTGTACAAAAAGAGTACAAAAAAATTCATTTTTAATTTTTAGAAGCACGACGCAACAACTCGGTTCCAGGATCTTCTGTTGCTCTTTGACTGTCGACCCGCGACGTATAGTGGCCAGCAATTTCCTCTCTGGTCGCGGCAGCGAAGATGCTGTCTCCGTTCGTTGCGCCGCCCTCTCCGTACATGAAACATAAAAAAATACAAAACTTTTAGATAATTCACAGCTATTACAAATATTAAGAAAAATACATAAACAAAACTAAATTAAACTTATATTCACCTGCAAACTGGGCTGACACTGGTGGATGGGTGACGCTTCAATTTCGTCCTACTACATACCCCACCCACAAGCTCAGTTTGTCAGGTTTTAACCGAAAATAAGACCTTTTCTATATACCATATTTGACTGTTAATACATTTTCCTCACATTTTACGCAATCTAGAGTCCTTGCTCTTAGATAGATTTAATCCCTTTAATACAATATTGTTGTGACTATTTGTCATTTACTCTTAATTTTGCTATTATGGTAATTCATAACCGAATATATGGAGATTACTCCTCTTCATTTAATAGTTCCTAATAAATACTAATTTAGTACGTTCTTTAACGTTGTTACATTAGGACAGAGCGTTCAAATTGTGATAAATTAGTTTCAGTTTTATTCACTTACTAGAGTTATTCTTTCCAAAAATCTATATTACTAATAAGTTTCTCACAATAACTAATAGTACTATTTACTTTACGTCATTCTTTTCCCTAATGCTTTATTTATGCCTGAGGTCAAGAAGAAAATCAAGCAAAACTTTCTTTAGAATCTCGGCACGGCTTTCTTTACTTTCGGACACCTTGTTGGTAATGGCAATTTATTTAGGAGAAACAAGCGAGAGGGCCCCGTTTGGTGTGTTCTATATTAACACTATTACAAACCTCTATTAAAGGCACTCTGCTACGTTCTCGTGAGCCATATAGCTCTGGACGCCCATGGTCCCTAAAATTATTAACCATCCCCTTTGGTTCCTACTATCCGAGTAAATTTAAAATACACAAAATTCCTTTTGACCTAATAGCAAAATTTCTTCCATATAAATCCCCCTTTTGGTTATCTTTCTCTTTTTGAAGTACCAGTAGATTATTGTAGAACACTTGTTTATGCTTTCTGTTTAATTCTTTAAAATAATACGTAACTATCACGAAAAACTTCACATGAATAAACTATGAACGCTCTTCCGTGTGTAACATATACTAAATATTAACTTATTTAGGAATGAAGGGTTTCATTTGATCAACACTATATAATCCTTTAATTACACCTGATGAAGGTTCCATAAGAAGTAACGCTTTGGGATGTACAATCTTATGTACAACATATGGACCTTCAAAGATAAAGAAGAATTTTCTACATTCCTTACCGATCTTAGAACTTTTAGGATGAGATCGTACTAACACAAGATCTCCTACGTGAAATGAGGGTTCTATAGCATGTTGATTATAACTTTTAATTCTCCGTTCGGCATTTTTAACAATCTGTTCGCAAACTTTTTCGTCTGGGATGCATTGTTGGATCTCATTTACTGGTGGCCAAGGTAGAGCAGCTAGTAAAGGCTCACCTATAATTCGTTTGCCTAAAATTTCTATAGGTGATAATCCCGTCGTTAGGTGAGGCAATTCATTTAATATTTTTTCTAATTCAGGCATTAGTTTGGCCCACCGAGTATGTTTATGTGCACAATAAGTTCTACATAATCGTCCTAATTCTTTCATGAATCTTTCTACTAAATTACTTTGAGGGTGATATTTCGAAATTAAGATATGTTTGATTCCATATTGTTTTATCATATCTTGAAATCTTTGACTAATAAAGGCACTACCGTTGTCAGACATAAGTCGTTTAGGAATGCCCCAGTTAACAAAGTAATTTCGGGTGAGGCAGCGTATAACGCTTGCTGTATTCTCTCGTTGCAAAGTATATAGCTTCACATGTTTGGACCAACATTCCATTACAACAAACACATAAGTCAATCCTCCTGAACTACGAGGCAGAGGGCCGAAAAAATCTAATGACAGTAGATCCCACAGACCTCGAGGAATTACAGCATATAATTTATAACGCTTATATTTGTTATGAACTTTAACCTTTTGACAGGTTTCACAAGCCCTCATAATACTCCTCACAACGCGGGACATATTTTTGAAATAATCATACTTAATTAGATGTTTAATACATTTATGAATTCCAAAATGCCCGTATCCTTCATGAATATAAGTAATTAACTCGTGCACAACAGTTTTCGGAATGCAGATTTTCCATCTCTGGTGTTCCCTCTGTGCTTTCCAATACAACAAGTCGTTAAAATATAACCACACGCCCCGGGTGTTAACTGTTTCGTCCCCATTATTAAGGTTTTGTATAAGGTCCCTGTATTGATCATCATTTCTTTGTTTGCATCTAATAGCAGTTACTATCCGTTTAACCTTACGTTCGTTCTCCTGAGTTAAAAGGAAATAAACATGGTAATTTGTTCCTGGTTCTTCTGCAATGTTAATATTCTCCTTTCCTACGGGAAGCCTCGACAAAGCATCCGAAACTACATTCTGAGATCCTTTTATACACCTAATTTCGTACTGAAATTCTTGCAAACATAATACCCAACGTAATAGCCTACGGTGAAGTAACCGACAATTGTTCAAAAAGATTAAAGCCTGATGATCAGTATATACAATTGTTTTTCTTCCCATTAATAATCCTCTAAATCGTTGAAAACCCCATACCACTGCGAGAGCTTCCTTCTCGGATACAAAATAATTTCTTTCATGTTTATTTAAAGTTCTACTAGCGAATCCAATAGGCCGATATAATCCCTTTTCATTGGTCAGATCACCTTGGAATATTACACAAGACACACCGTAATCAGAGGCATCCGTACACATACAAAAGTCCTGATTGAAATCTGGGTGGTATAACATTTTGGCTCCGGTTATTGCTCCTTTTATCTTATTAAAAACTTCCTCTTCCTCTTGTCCCCAGAGCCATACTGACTTCTCTTTTAATAAATCTAGTAATTTAGGATTAACAATATCCTGCCCTGGAAGAAATCTTCTCAGAAATCCTACCATTCCTAAGAATGATTTCAGTTGTTTCCGATTTCTAGGACTCGGGCATCGAGCAATAGCTTCAATACGTGCTGGGTCTGGCCTAATACCTTTACTGTCCACTATATGCCCCAAAAATCTCACTTCCTCCTTTCCGAAGTAAGACTTAGATAATTTTAAAGTAATTCCTCTGTCAATTAAACGGTTAAACAATTCCCGTAATATCGTTACGTGTTCTTCCCACGTTTTAGTAGCTACCAAAATATCATCTACATATAAAATAATCTTTTGTAACAATTGCTGACCCAAAGCAGAATCTAATGCCCTAATGAAAGTTGACACTGATATATTAAGTCCAAAAGGTAAAACTTGAAACTGATATGATCTGTCTTCAAAAAGAAAAGCCGTATATTGCAGTGAATCCGGGTGTAATGTTACTTGATGGTAGCCAGCGGTTAGATCCATTGTACTCATATAACGAGAACCAGCAATCTGAAGAAGTACGTCCTCTATAGGAATAGGTCTGTCTCTTTCCATCTCTATAATTTTATTTAATTCACGGGCATTCAGAACCAGTCGTACCCCACCAGTAGCTTTCTTAACTACCCACAACGGACTGTTAAAAGCGCTACATGATCGTTCGATAATGTTTTGTTCTAGCATCTTACTTATTTCTCTACTAGCCGGTTCTTTGAATTGTACTGGAATAGGATAAGGTTTCTTAAAGAATGGTTTTTGATCTTTAATCTTAAGTTTACGAACGTAATCTTTAATTCTCCCCGGTTCATCTGAGAAGACGGCTCTAAACTCTAACAACAAAGATTCCAACTCTTCCTTTTCTTGTTCGGATAGACAATTCGTAGAATAACATTTTTCTTTCACTTCGGTTTCGATATTATTACTAGCATAACATTGGTATACTGCATATTCAAGATCACTAAAATCTGTTGATAGGTTCATGGTCGGTGTGTACTTAATCTGTAAGGATTCGTAGCAATTTTCAGGTACTTGATTATTAGAAAACCTCACTTTAAAAGCACATGCCTCCTTATGGATGGTTAAGGAAGAGTCTTTAAAATCTAATATAGCTTTATATTTACACAGCCAATATATACCTAAAATTATGGCCACATTTAAGTTGGCTACGACGAGTACAGAGTGAGCAATTAATTGTTTAGCAATTTCACAAGTTATATAAACTTCCTCAGTAATATTTTGACTTCTTTTACCAGTAACTCCTATAATTCTCACCCCAGTTACAGGTAAGGTTGGGAAATTCCAATATTTTCTTTTAAGCTGAAATAATTCTTTAGATAAAATACTTACTTCGCTACCCGAATCAATTATAATATTTACTTCGGTATCTTTAATATAACCCTTAATAACGGGTTTATAAGTTATATTCTCCCTTATCTGATTGTCTTCCTGAAGTAAATCTTGTTGCCAATCACCGTCCTTTTGGCAGCTTAATGATAAATTGCAATTGGGTCTTGTATAATCTTGACTAACAGTTCCCTTTAGTTGACCCGTACTAAAGGACTTTACTAGTTTTCCGAACTTTCTGTGATAACGTCACCTACCACTTGACCTTCATTAATTACTTAAGGATGATTTATCTCATGATCGTTATTGTGTAATTTCCGCATTTTAGAGTTATTACCACGAGTTTGTTGGCTCTCTTTATCTTTAGATTGACGTTTTATATAACAAAACCGGCTATGATTGTTGTTGTTAGCTTTTCGTGGTTCTGAATACCAAATCTAAATTTCTCGTCTTCCCTTTCTCTATTAAGTATATCTAACTGTTCTAAATATCCTAATAATTCGCACGGCTGTGACCATTCTCTTTCTATCATTCTATCCTTTACATAATACGGTAACCTACTAATTAGGACTCGTATTAAATGACTTTCAATAATTGGTTCTTCAATTAATTTAGCACAGTTTAAATGCCATTCAAAATAATTCCTATAACCTCCCCACCGTTTAGAATATGGAGGAGGGTCTAACAACTCTAAAGTTAAGTGTTGTTGTTTTCCTCTTGACCAATAATTTTGTTTAAACTGCTTAACAAAATCATCCCAGTCCCTAAATTCAGTTCTATGCAGTACTGCCCATTCCGCAGCTTCTGCTTCTAAATGTCCTATTACAAATTGAATCCGTTTTTCATTACTCCATTTAGGAGATAATGATGTTTCAAAAGCTTTTATAAAGCTTATAGGGTGAAGTTCGCCTCCTGGTTTGAATACAGGAAATCGACTTGCTACATTTGAATTTGTCGTTATGCCATCCAAACATTCTGCGAGAGAAATAGTTGGATTTTGTTTAGATTTCAGAGACGGAGTTGCATCGGATTGGCTTGCCGTGATTTCTTTATTCGTATTGTTGTCGTCCGAGCTAGCAAATTCGATGCGACTGTTGTCTCTGATTACGTTATTGCTTCTACTACTTGAAATGTTTTCATTATTATCTAATTCCGATAACCGTTTAGTAATTTCCTGTATTCGCATTTCTGTATTGGATACGCGATTAGCTAATATCGATTCTTCACTGTGTTCACGATGTGAACGCTCTGTACCTTCGTCAATGTTATTATCTTTGGCAGTCTCAAGGTTACTGCATATTTCAGTAATTAAAAATGTCATGTTTTCGATTTCGGTATGATCTTTTTCTACTTGGTGAGTTAATGTCTCTAATTCTACATTATCTATTGAAGAAATCTCTACAGGTTTGGTAGAGACCTCTTTAATAGATTCCAATAATTCTCTACGAACAGTTTCTGTTTGCATAGAAAATTCATCTCGTAACATATCGTTATTTTTCTGTATTTCATTTACAACTAAGATATTGACACTATCTAGTCTCTCGGTTAAGTCAGTAATATCGTTTCGCATGCGAGCTTTTTCCTCGCGCGATTCCTGGATATGTTCTTCTAACCTTTTACAATTATCCGCAATCTTATTACTAAGTCCTACTAATTTTTTCTGCATTTCAACTTTAGAAGCCTCTATTTTATCACTTAATTCTCGACTGGTTTCATTAAGATGTTCCTGTAACCTGTCTGTCGATTTTGTTAGCTCCCCTTTAAGTTCCTCTTTTAACCTAGCCGTAGATTCTTCGTTAGACTGTTTTAATTCCTGTTTTAGTTCCTATTTTAATCTAGCAGCAGATTCTTCGTTAGACTGTTTCAATTTAGCGATCGCTCTAAAAGGGGATCTATTGCTCCTATCGGACATAGACTGCACTTCGTCTGACATTTCACTTCCCGACATTATTGTAAGATATTAACTAGTTACACACGCAGACTTGTAATCAACAATCCTGTAAAAGCACACTCCCTATGTACAACACTCCACTTCCAACTTGAAACAAACTCACCGGACACTAATATTGTAATTTGTAGTTCTCGACGATCAGTGTGCTGCTATGGGCTGCAGATGTAACAGCCGTCGATGCAGCCGCTGAAATGCTGCGACCCCGCTTCCGCAACCGGCAGGACGCTGAGTCGAACACCGGAGACGTCACTGGCTGCAACCACGCCCGGCACCGCCGTAGACAGGCGAAGCCCTCAGCAACACCTCTAATACCAGCCGGAGGAACGCCCCGCAGCTGACGTACTGGGCCTATTAGTTTAGGGAGATGCACTCTCATTATGTCAGTAATTTACTTAAATACATAATCAACTGGTACAATTATTTCATATACATCTGCAGTATATGATCTAACGAGCCAGATTTCAGTTGTGTACGCGTAAAATATTTACTAAGAAATAAAACTGCACTCTTAAAATAAAATAAATCAAGCATTAAAACGCAAAAATCATCGCATTTATCCAAGAGATCCAATGCCACAAACTGTGTCACAAAAGATGATTTGCCTAACAGAAGGCTAAGTAATTATCTGGTTATTTATTTACATAAAAAACTTAATTTTACGTAAATTCCTCGCGGAAGGATAAGAATAATAATAATAAGAAGAAGAAGAGATAGGAAATAAAAGGTAATATGGAAATGAGATAAAATCACATCAAGTGAGTTGAAAACAGGTAAGTTATCTTCAATAAATAGAAAATTTGCGGATTTGCATGATTGTAATCTGTTTCGAAGTAGGTCGACTATTAAGCCTGCTTCACTAAAACGATTCTCACATCCCAGTGAATCGATCAATGAAATCAAATCTGTAGTATTTTGTGTGGAAGTTTTGGAATTTAGTTTTTATTTTTTCACCATGAAAAGGATCCCCAGACATTAAATACATTTTAATATATTGTACTCATTAAGTATGGTTTTAATGACTTTCTATACAAGATGCTCCTTAGCGGTAGAGTTACTATCACCGAAACATCGCAAATCATTAAAATATTTGAAAACCAAGGCGTCCAAATGGTTTTAATTGTTTTGTCACAGTACCACTGCTAGTTCTGTGTTCAGTAGCTTATGCTATATTAACTATCGACGATTCTAGCCTACCTCGTTTTTGGACTGGGATATCAGATTCAGTTTGACAGACATTAACGCAATGTATCAGTGAAACACGTAAGTACGAATTCCACATCGGCTTCACATAATGTGAAATTCCACTAGACTTTCCCATATCGGACATTCCTGATGGGATTTCTAAACAGCGGCATTCCTTTGTGATGGCCCGTGGCAGCTCGGGAGACAGGAAAGTCCATCGACCGCCCGCCCGCGGTATCGCAGCAACGTTACCAGCCAGCAGTACAGTTCTGATTTTTGCAGTTGAACGTTTAAACCTAGAAATGTGCCTTCGTTAAGCTAAAAGTTACGAATTCATATAATCTAGAAGCTTACGTAACAGTTGCCTCATCTGGAATCGTGTTGCTCTCTGTACCAGATCTGAAATTCTTGTACTATATTGGATTTTTACACCTGCCTGAGGGAAAGTCGATAAAAGAATTGTTCCGTAATTTCTCGCAAAATAAGCAGACTAGAATACCCAACGCTCAATGCGATGCTATGGCAAGATAAATTTCATGAAATAACTGGACACAGGAAATCAACAACTGAAACAATTTTAGAAATAACATTCACAACAATACAGAGGAAACATATGTGCATTCTCTTCGTAGGTTTAGTGACAAGTACTTCTACATCTACATGACTAAAATCCAATTCACATTTATGTATTTGGCAGAGAGTTCATAGCCCTGCTTTTATTTTTCTACCAATTTCCTCTCAAATAGCACGTGAGACAAATATTTCCATGCAGGTTATAGTATTTCGCGATGTATCATGAATGCCGTTTCTTCCTATGTAGTTTGCAGTCAACAAAATATTTTGGCACTAAAAGATGTAACTGCAAAGAGAAATACCATTATATGAATGATTCCTACCACAATTCGCCTGTCATATGTGTGAAACTCTATCTCCCCTGTTTAACAATAAAAATCAAGCTGTTCTCCTTTGCTCTTATTCGATGTCCTCTGTCAGTCCTCTCTAGTGAGGAAGTCATACTGTGCAGCAGTATTCCAAAATAAGGTGGACAAGTGTAGCGTTGTAGTCCGTTTACTAGGTACGTTGCGTGCTTCAAGTTCTCTGTTAACAAATGTAGTCTTCGTTTCTCGCCGGCCGTGGTGGCCAAGCGGTTAAAGGCGCTACAGTCTGGAACCGCGCGGCCGCTACGGTCGCAGGTTCGAATCCTGCCTCGGGCATGGATGTGTGTGATGTCCTTAGGTTAGTTAGGTTTAAGTAGTTCTAAGTTCTAGGGGACTGATGACCTTAGAAGTTAAGGCCCATGGTGCTCAGAGCCTTCGTTTCTCCTTCTTCACAACATTTTGATTGTAATAGATCTAATTAAACTGTTCGTATATGTAATTCATAGGTATCTGGTTTAACCAAATACCTTTTAATTTGTGCAGTTTATTGTGCGACAGAAAATAAACGAATTTTTTTTTGTAGTCACGTAGGGGAAATCACTTTCTATTGCTCAGTGTCAATTGCTACTTTTTGTGTTAGGCAGACATATTGTCTAATTTTGCAATTCAAATTGACCTTCTGGCGACTTTACTAGGCAGTGAACGACAGAATCATCTGCAAACGATCGAAGACGTCTGCTCGTATTGTCCCCTAAATAATTTATAGAATAAAAACAGCCAAGTAACCATAACGCCTCGGATTCACTAAATGACGTAATGTCGATTACTACGTACTGCGCCGCGCGGGATGGCCGCGCTGTCTCAGGAGCCTTGTCACAGTTCGAATGGCTCCCCCCGTCGGACGTTTGAGTCCTCTTTCGGGCGTGGGTGTCTGTGTTTTCCTTAGCGTAAGTTAGTTTAGGTTAGATTACGTAGTCTGTAAGCCTAGGGACCGATGACCTCAGTAGTTTGATCCCATAGTTCTTGCCGCAGTTTTCCCAATTACTTACTACGAACTGCGAGCTCTCTGCCAGTAAGACACGAATCCAGTAACATAGCTTGGTTAGAAGCCGCTTGTGAGAAACAGTGGCAAAAGTTGTTCGGAAATCTAGAAACATGAAATCGACTTGAGATCTCCTGTCGATAGCACTCATTACTTTGTGTGAATAATGAGCCAGTTTTGTTTCAAAAGAAAGATATTTCTTGAATCCGAGATGATTATGTGTCAACAGATCGTCTCGTTCGAGGTATTTTGTAATGTTGAAACACAGTATATGTTCCAAAATTCTGCTAAAAGTCAATGTCAGTGATAAGAATCTACAATTCAGCGGATTACTCCCACTTTTGTTTCTTGTATACTGGTGCCACCTGTGCAGTTTTCCATTCTTTGGGTACAAATCTATCATCAAACGAGTGGATGTTTATGATTACTGAAAATGGAGCTATTTTATCAGGACAAATTGCAAGGAGCCTGTTTGCTATACGATATGGACTTGACAGCGTTCCTTTATTCAGTGACTTCAGTTGCTTTCCTACATTATGGGTATTTACTTCCAAATTACTCATGTCAGCAGCTGTCTTCAGCTGTATTCTAGAATATTTACTGCTTTTTTGGTGACGGAATTTCGGTAAATCGTGATTAGCACCGATGCTTTAGTTCTGCTGTTGTCGGTAACATTAACATTGCTACCATGCATTCAAGGTGCTGATTGTGTCTTGCCATAGGTGTACTTCACATACAACCTGAATCTCTTTGGGTATTGGGCAGAATTTGGGAGAGTTGAAAGGAGAAATCGTCCACCGCTGTGGATTATATGGTGAAATAAACAAAGAGCGAATTATTGAATTACATAAATTTATACATTTATGTGGAACAGGTACAAAAATTCGAATTGTTGTAATGTTAAATTAAAAAATTACATCACAATACTGAAATCTGAAGAGTTACATGCATCAGGGACTGTGATAATTGGAGGTAGTGTCGTGCCGGCCTTGTACGCCAGCGGACTGCGGCGTCGTCAGGATGCCGCAATTGACTCAGCGGTCTACGTCCCTACCGACTCAGTGCAGCTCGGTGTGAGCCGCGGGTGGCTTGCTGCGTCCATCTCCTTGCCGGCGTGGCTGAGATAGCGGGGACGACCAAGCACCTATTATCCGGCGTTTGAATTTATGGCCCTCACCTTGGGAAGTATCTGGCGTTTGTCGGGAGCCGAGACGACTGTCCTTGGTAGTGAGCCGAAGAGTGGCCTGCCCTGGCTGGCTGCAAACCCCGCGTCGGCCTCAGAGGGTCGAACCAACGACCCGCTGTGGACTGGGATGCTGGCACCTCATCTGCTCTGCGTGTAGCCGGTAGTGCGACACGCCCCGCCGTCCAGGAGAGCTGTCACACTTCAATGAATCTCGTTAGAAATCGGCACCTATTTATCCTCGGCTGTGAGCCTCTGTTTTGCGAACGTGCCGCTCCGAGTCATGCACGCATAACACTTAGGTTGGCCAGTGGCTCCCTTCTGCTTGTGACTTGCTCCATGGAAACTGCTGTGTGCGTCCTCTCCGGCAGTTCTACGCCCCTGTGGCCTCTATTTGCCTTCGCAACCCCTGGTGTGCGTAACTTACTGCAATCCGGCCCGCACCTGGCTGTAACTAGTGCTGCAAATATCGCACAAAACTAACTTTCCCTATCCTAAACGCTGGTGCCACTACAAAAGATTTAAATTTTATGGACACATTCTCACAATAAGAGCTAATAGACTCACGAAAATGAATCTCTGCCTTGTTTTCTCAATGAAAGTTAGAAATATTTGGAAACTTGTGATTGAAAAATATATTCCGAAAATAGGCATCACAAACAAAATACTATAAGACAGCGCTGCATTCATATTGTTAACTGACAAGAATCGCTTTGAAGCTAAATCAAGTGTTACACCAAAGACAACATGGACAAAGAACGTACGAAAAAACACCGTAATAAGATGAAAAGATTTTGGGAGAAGAAGAAAGCAAGCTAATCAGCAAAATATGGTCAATCACGCTCGGTAGATGGGCATAACGAAGTCTCACTTTGAAACTATACCCGTGTATGAACTTTTCATAAACTCTCTAACCTAGAAAACAGTACAGTCCACTCCACACAGCTCCCGCAACCTGTGTTGCCATCTCCTTTATATGGTGGACACGAGAAGAGAGACATGACTTAAGGACTGAGGAAGATAGACAAGAAAAGCGATTGTAGTTCCAAGAGGAAACTGTATGTAGAAATTAAATTTGCTAACTTCTATGTTTTTTACAGTTTGCAGGTATACTTAAATACCTAAAATTTCTGTTTGTTTTAAGACGCAAGACGATTTAATAGTTCAACTTCGTGTTAAGAATTTATTTCTTAGGGCATCACACCTGCCATAAGTAATTCATACCAGAAACTGAAGAGATATTGTCAGCTACCGAATTTGTAGGCTAGATATTTTGACATGTAAAATAATTATGCTATTAATTTATTATCTGACTTAGAAAAGATGATATTTTCATATATGAAACTTCTGGCCACTGAATATTATTTCCAGGATGAAATATTACAGAATGAAATTTTCACTCTGCAGTGGAGTGTGTGCTGATATGAAACTTCCAGGTAAATTAAAATTCAGTTCCGGACTGAAACCCGAACCTGGGACCTTTGGCAAGTGCTCCACCGACTTTTTAAGTTTTTTCTTTTTGTTATTTAAGGCTTTTTACCTTCATTCTGTTCGTTGTTGTTTGGTGCATTTGGTCGGAGCGGACTTCAAATGGCACTTGTTTAAGTTCGTAGTAGCTTTAATCTCCCAGTTTTTTTTCTTTTTTTACAGAGAGCAGCCAGCTCTCCGACCGAACACACTCAGCTACCTTGGCGGCATCGACCGAACTATCCAAGGGCAACTCACAACCTCATTCCCACACAGTTTTAATGTGCCAGGAAGTTTTACGAAATATTACAGGTTAAAACTACTGGCATTCATTTCGAACTGTGGTTTCAAAGTTATCATAATCATTTCTGATAATAATCACTTGAAAATAAATCTGTTTGTTATTTTAAAATATGAATGAAGCATCTTGGTTGCCTCATATATTTGTCTGTATCTTCTTGCAGCAAATTAAACAGTGGTATTGGGTCCCAAGCTAACCACAACATCTTAATTCGTAACATATTCGGAAAAAAATCAAATATTTGTGATAACCAGTATTACTAACACTGCTACTCGTTTCACTCATAAAAATTGATGTTGTGGTATTAGGTCCCAACCCAACGTCAACGTCAATCACGTGTCCATTGCTGGGACTGGCCTGTCTGCTGTGGCATGATAGCCTGATAGAAGCAAACCGAGGAGCCGCAATTGATGATTTATGAGTTTGCGAACCTAAGATACCGTGTTTGATGGTTTACTGCAAATTATGAAAATGTGCAGTTTCAGTGATAAGCCGCATTAAAAATCTCTACAAAATGTATCATTTTTAGTACTGTGTCTCGTGCTTAAGTGACGGGAAGTGTGGTGGCTTATGAAACAGGTCTGAGTCTTAACATATGAAAACACTTCGAAGAACTTCAGTTCAATGAAATATTCGATGAATGGAGACTTGAATCATTAGATAGAAATAATGCGAAATCATAATGCTATTCAAATAATTCTGCCACGACATTACTTGAATGTGTATTTAACAAATGCTGATAGCGATCTGTCCTTTGTCCGCTAGAACTGCCCAACGGAAAGCAACGAGTTCGGTATTGCCAAGCCGAACATTCCTGCCTGCGCCAGGTAAGGAGGCCTGTTCCCATGCCCCTTCTACCCCCTCTCGCTCCCCCCCCCCCCCCAACCCACGATGCACAGTGGATTTCTTCCCCTCTTAGGGAACCATATCCCTAAGCAGCTCCATCAAGCACCAAACATTGCAGATATTCGGGATCCCAGCTAAGACTCCACATGAAACGATCACGAAAAACCTGGAAGATGGTGTTATTGTTAATGATATGTTTGTATCTGTTGAAAAGATGCTTGTTCTGCCATGAGATAAGTCAAGGTTAACATCACTCTATAATGTGTCAGCAAGAAGTGGAGCTGTGAATATCTAGACCTTGTACGCTGGCAGCCACTCTGAGAAGAAAAGGATCATTTTCAACCAGCGTCTGAAACCGGTTTGTCAGTCTGAGAGGGAGTGTTTCAATCAGTTTTCTGAAAAGCCTTTTCCTATGCCACTTTACCATTTTGTTATCTTACTTTACCGTTTGTAAAGAATAGCTTAATTTCGAAGAAAATTTCGTCACTTGAGTAAAGAAATGCCTCAAAGCAACAGGATATGGATATATAATAGCCAACATCATGTTGCAAACGCCTTTTAAATAGTGATCGAATTCTCTTATCGCCATGCTTTGATGATGATTCAGATGAATTGCACTCATAAATTACGAAATAACTTCGCACTTGAGCGTAGATTTTACAAATAACACCAATTAAAGTGATTAGCAACACCACTGCAGGAATTTAAACAGTGTACATGAAAATCGATTTATGGTTTGAAAAGCACCAGATTTGTAACACGACTAGACTGATTGCTGTTGCCTTCCACAAAACTTACTCTGTCGCAATATATTTCCTTAATACACTACAATAAACAGATAAAACATGTATATATCCAATTTGTTAATGAAAATCATAAGCCACATTCCACATTGTGGTTGTTAGGCTTTGAGACAAACAGAACATTTGCGGATGGTCCCTCACTGGGATGCTTTGGTGCATATCATAACCGAGCAGTTGTTGATCAGCTGCACCACCACTGATCGATCTGCAGAGAGTAACGGATGCTCTTTAGAAAGAAGATGATTGAATGTTTCAGCTGTCTGGTCGGACTAGGACAGGTGATTAGAGGCTAGGACTCTCCCAGACTTCTGCACACCCTTGTGTTTGTGTTGTAACGTCTCCAACCCATTTTTTAAACAAGATATGTGCTGAGTAAAGATAGTAGTAGTAAATGAAATAAACAAATAACTGTCACTAAATGGTTACGTTGGAGGTACTCCTTTTAGAACTTAGGATTTGTGCTTGGAATCCACTCAAAAAGTAAGAAAAATTATTATTAGCTGGACTTGGCATCACTTTAGGAACTCAAGTACAGATCGTAATGACTGATCATATGTAGTCTAATAAATACTGAAACTGTGGAGTTTGGAAACATTGCTCAGGTTCACAGCGGCCAATTGAAACTCAAACAGAAACTGAATGTTGATAGTAAATATTGAAAAACCAAAGACGTAATGCACATTTCAGAAGAATAACCTTAAGCATTGTGTTATGATAAGGAAATGTGTACATACCACATATTTTTCCAAACCTGTTGACAGGTCGTATGCACTTCTGTTGGCTAACAAACCTCTAACGCCATCAGAAAATCTGACAACACAGTTCACAAGTACGCCAAATTATCTACACACACAACTGTCTTAGCACACTAAATGTAGAATATAGAAGAAGAACTGTACAACAATCTGTACAATGAGTGTATGTAACAAAACTGCTGATCAGCAACACTATCCCTAAACTTGAAGTCTATTAGAAACTTTGTACATGCCTTTAACTACTGATAAGTTCAGCAACCTCATGTACTCGCACAGCCTTCATACTGTAATTAGCAATGAGTGTCACAGACCTATAATTGCGCTGAAGCTCATTCGAAACTCTCTCGTTTTACTACTTTAGTTTTCTTCCCACAGTTCACTTTCTTTAAATATATTTAAATTATAACCACTTAACATATACAGGTAAGCTAAGGATATGTCTAATTATTTTATAACAGATTTACAAAACTTGATCCTTGTACTAACAATAAATTCTTGCTTTTGCATTTGACCAACGCCAAAGAGAGATGCAAATCGTTACACATATACATCGTAGTAAGAGAAAAACGAGTCCATTTAGAAAGCAGTGCACTGTAAGTGATTCTTCTTTGTATGAATTAATGTACCAAACGCACCACTGTATCTCCAAAATTGCAAGAGATTTTTGGAAGGTTATTCCATGGATTATATTTAGATTAATGTCTCTGTTTGGCCAGAGTCTTTTGTTAGGAAATAATGCTCGTCTGTCTTTGACTAGGTTAGTGACTTCAAATTACCGTTTACTCACTTTCTGAATGCGCCAAGTAACTAGTAAATCCATTTTACATGCCATTTTTGTGTGTTATTCACCTTTTTTTGATCACTCACATGCCATGAAATCTCAGTTTTGCTTCACAGATATTCATGTTGCCAACATCCACTATAGTTCAATTCTTTTATCTTGCCAGCTCGCGCATGCCCGCCCAGACGCGGGAGATTGCTGCATTGCCAGTTGCACACGACGCACGCGCCAAAAGAATCAGCGCCATAGTATAACATAGGTCGCAAACTTACGTTTAGGGGGGAGCGCGCAGTTCACGAAGTAAAGCCACCACGGCCGCATTAACCCTTTCGCTGCTACAAAGACGTGCTCCCTGCATTCCGCGCTGTCACTGCACTGCTCGCCTGTGCAGACACATCGTGTTCCGACTGCTTTGACACTCTTATCAATCGATTCCACAAAAACTATTTGGTCCAAAAATTAGATTTTTACACATCTTCTTGACTGATACCTTGCCCTCATAAATGACTTAATTTTGTTTCGATGTTCAACGCAGTTATTATGTAGCATTAAATATAGTAAGCCATTGCACGAAATTTTGAAGAGTTTGCAGAGGTAAAAGTCCATAGAGTATACTTTCCGTATGGTCGATTTTAGTTGCCACAATGTTTAGAATGAAATGTGGACAAGAGACCTAAATTTCATATAAAATTTACTGTATAACAATAGCTCATTTAAGTACCACATAGGTGTCGTATGTAATATAGAGAAATATTCCGTCTTTCGCGACTGTAACAAAAGTTTTATTTACACTGAGCACGTATGGCTTTATTTTAAAGCACTTCAATCAATCGAAAGGAAGTAGACAAAATACGTTAAACAAAACTGTGGACTTACAAAAACATTACGACTTGAATATACCGTCTATCAGTGAAGTGCTCTGAGCTATGTCAAATATAATTTTTGTGTGTGGCACACACAAACATCATTTATTTGCTAAAACACTGATCTGCCAACACAAACGTTGAATATTGTGTTACCGCAGCACAAAACTACGAAAGGTGACTTGGCAATGAAGGAGACAAAATACTGTCCACTTTAGATGCTTCAAAAGAGAGAAACGCGTCTGGTCTAAATAAGCCCCTTATTACAGTTGCAGAAGAGGAATATATTTCAGTACCATTGGTAAAACTGCGACTGTGGAACAAAAACAAGAAAGAGAGCAGGAGTACCATTGTGTATGTGCCATACCTTTCCTTCATTGAAGTGCTTTAAAATAAAGCCAAACGCGTCCGGTGTAAATAATACTTTTATTACAGTCGCGAAAGACAGAATCTTTCTCAATATTACATACGACACCTATGTCGTACTTAAATTAAATGAGATATTGTTATACAGTAAATTTTATATGAAATTTAGGTATCTTGTCCACATTTCATTCTCAACATTGTGGCAACTAAAATCGACCATACGGAAAGTATACGCTATGGAGTTCTACCTCTGCAAACTCTTCAAAATTTCGTGTAATGGCTTACTACATTTAATGCTGCATAATAACTGCGTTGAACATCGAAACAAAATTAAGTCATTTATGGGGGGAAGGTATCAGTCAAGAAGACGTGTAAAAATCAAATTTTTGGGCCAAATAGTTTTTGTGAAATCGAATGATAAGTGTGTCAAAGCAGTGGGAACACCATGTGTCTGCACAGGCGAGCAGTGCAGTGATGACAAAATCGCGCACAGCGCGGAATGCGGCGATCACGTGTCTGCAGCAGCGAAAGTGTTAATGAAGAGACACAGCACTAGAAATTTCAAAAAAATTGCATTCAAACGAATATAATTCGTGAAGTAAGGCACTTCGATGTTGTTTTTAAATAATGAAATATTAAGCACCGCACAAGGTTTGAACTCATAACCTTTCGCGAAGCAGCCCAACACCTTAACCGTTACGCTAACGCACCTCGTCTGACTACATAACGCCATGAGGACTATAACACGTCACGCAAAATACTGACAAACACTGTTGGTATGACTATGAATTACTCACGCTTCGTCGAAGTACAATAGGAAATAAACAATTACCGCTGTTCTTTATTGCGAAAAAGCGGTTCGTGAGAGTGATACAAACACCTTTCCTTGCTATCGCCTGAATTAGGAGCCTTATTGCTTGTTTGGTTTAATTAATTAATAGAATTTGAAGCAATTGGTATAAAGAATGCTTTTTCCAAACTTTCTATAAAAGAATGTCTGCTATCAAGACATTGCTTTTGTTCTATTACTCTGGTTATGATTGAACGTTTCTAAAACTGAAGACACTCGTCCATGCTCTGCACTGCAGTCGGGATGTGGCAACATCGTTCTCTGTTCATTGGCTGACTGTGTTTTGTGACGTCAGATGCGCAGAACGAACCTAAACTCGGCTGCCAACATAAATGACGCGCACTTTAGTAGAATTTTGTACTGTATGCTTTTCCCACTCAATTACACAAACCAAAATTACTTTTGACAGCATTTCCTCTCTTGATAAACTGACACTTTATTTAACTGAATTAAACTGTTAAAGTTGCACAAACAGATATACAATCTACTTTCACAAAATGTGAGGTAATTACTTTTGCATATAGTTGCATAAAAGTCTTCTCTGTATGTTAATAAATTTGTAAGTTGGTAACGACCACTGGGAGTACAACTGGGGGTATCTAGCCTCACTCAGCTATGTAGTAGTTCTAGACAAACCACAGATATCTGTGCTGTGTCACTGCTATTTCATTTATGTGTAGGCATATCATATGTCCAAATTTATTAAATGCTTGCTTTTACACTGTAAGCACTTAATGAATTATTGAACCTACGCTATTATCATCAAGAACCACTCCCTCATACCTGAAAAACCTTATAATTTTCAATTCAGCGACGTAATTAAATCATCATTTTCCATTCAAAGGCATAAATACGTCTTTTAAATAAATGTAAGTCAAACAATCGAACAAGAACTTAGTTTTAGAGCATGGGGAAACTTATCATTGATATATATATATATATATATATATATATATATATATATATATATATATATGACCACATCATGCAAATTACGAAATGTGAAAATGTAAACAAGTACACATAAAAGTTTAATCTCACTTTTTGTTAGAACATTACACACACAGTTTCATTAAAGTGTACACTTTTCTAACAGTATATCCCCTAAATAGGCATTCTTGACAGAAGGAGACAATAACCTTGATCTCAGATCTCAGTAGTCTGTCCAATGAATACAACAACAAAAAAATGGTTCAAATGTCTCTGAGCACTATGGGACTTAACAGCTATGGTCATCAGTCCACTAGAACTTAGAACTACTTAAACCTAACTAACCTAAGGACATCACACAACACCCAGTCATCATGAGGCAGAGAAAATCCCTGACCCCGCCGGGAATCGAACCCGGGCACCCGTGATGCATACAACATAAGAATCACATTTCTATACTGGATAAATTACTTAAGTATTGGTGTACACTGTTAAATATTGCAGTCTGTTTCATATGTAACACTGCAGAATAATTCTGTTTCATCAAGCAGCCCAGTCAAGTAAATATTCAGACACGTATTCTCAATGCAGACATCATTACCATCCATCCACACCAAAATAGAGTAGTATTACTAGCCACCATTTGTCTGTCCATTTTGGAATAAACTGCACATTTTGAAGAAAGATATTCAAATATTAAGATATTTCAGTTCAGAATTAGTATACCAACATATAATTAATACAATGGGAAAGCTTCAACTGCTTTTTGCATTATATATTTGCCTCGCTTTGTTAAAACCTTCAAATTCGTCACTGCCTGGAGCCGATACACAATTCCCTTCTGTATTCAGATTGAACAAAGCATTACTTTTTCTGTGAAACCTGGGTTTCTAAAGTTTGATATTTGGAATGATGCTAAGTCCTAACATTTTCTTTGGTTTTGGGTATACCAGAAAATAAGATTTTAGGTTGGAATGGTGGCTACCGCAAGGGCTCCTTGTATATACCAAAATATTTAGAAATCTCTGAGGTAAGCTCTTCAGAATTTTCGTTTGTTTTTGCTTAAACCATATCTCACACACTAATTTCAGATACGTTTAACTTACCATGATGTTTCCTTCACTCTTTAGTAATCCTCTGTACGTCGACAAATTTATTTAATATTTGTTAAATAATCTAAGTGTCTTCTCCTGCGCACAACATTCTCTCTCTCAGTTGAGAACTTTTTACAAAACAGAATTGCAACTTTAACGTTTGTACAATCACATTTACTACTTACTTTCACGAAATATGAGAAAATTACGGTTGTATGCAGTTATACAAACGTTATCTCTGGATTATGATAAATTAATATGTTGATAATGACTACTTACGGTTCTACGTGGTGGATGCAAGTATAACTCGGCAATGTAGATGTTCTTGACGAATCAAAGATGGCTCTGTCATGCTATTACTACACCAGTCATGCGTAGTCATCATGATACATTACGCCATTCATCTAACTTTGAAGGGCCTCGTGTCAGCCTAACCATGAAGTGTCTCCTAGGGTGATTATTAGTGAAGTCATCCAAGCTAGTTGGATTTCTACCCAAATATTCTGCAGAACTTCTGTGAGGTTATCCAACCATTTAACTGGCCAACTCAGATTCTTCATCTCTTGGGTCAAATTAATTGGTAGCAACATTCATTGCGTTGTAGGATGTTCTCTCTTTCCCACACTAAAAGACAGCCACTCACCAAGTGAGCTCCTCTAAAGTATTCCTGTATTATAGTTAGCTAGGCAGTGAGCCTTGAGCAGCCGTTGGTGAAGTATGAGTGCAGCAGTACTGCAGCAGCAGTGCAGTAACGAGTCGCATATTTAGCTTTCATATTTGTTTTGTAGTTTGATTCTTAATTTCTTTCAGAGTGTTTGTGCGCTTGCATATTTAACTACATAAAATCCTTGCGTATTCTTGTATTTGAAAGGAGTTATATTGCTTATTGATAGCAGTAGAGTATAAATTCGCGGAGTCGTTAGTCAGTTGTTTGTTTTGGACAGCCAGTGTGCTTTTGACACAGCGCACTGACCCTTGAGCAGCCGCTGGTGAAATATTAGTGCAGCAGTAGTGCAGTAACGAGTCGCATATTTAGCTCTCGTATTTGTTTTGTAGTTTGATTCTTAATTTCTTTCCGAGTGTTTGTACGCTTACATATTTAATCACATAAAATCCTTGCGTATTCTCGTATTTGAGGGGAGTTATATTGCTTATTGATAGCTGTATAGTATAAATTCGTGGAGTCGTTAGTTAGTTGTTTGTTTTGGACGGACAGTGCTTTCTGTTTATTTCGTAGAGTCAGTTAGCGGCAGACAGATGCCAGTGCAGTTTCATCTGTGCTTGCAGAGTGACGTGTGCGAGCAGCAGTAGCAGAAACTAGTCGTATATTCAGTTTTTCGTATTAGTTCCGCAGGTTTAATGCAAATTACTTTGTCTGTTTGTGTGATTGCGTGGTGAAATTTTTCGGATCTTTGCGTATTTTAGAATTAGAAAGAGGTAGTATCAAATTTTAATGACGGTAGAGTGTAGCATCGCGTAGGCGGTTGTCATTTGTGCTATGAAAGGTGTAGGATCACATTGTAATATCTGTATAGTGGCGTAGTAGTGGTCATTTGATTGCTTAGTTCGTAAGTAATTGTTCATATATCGCAGCTCAATCTGGCGCTGGTGACGCAACTGTGCAGTCACATATTGCTGCTTTATTTGTCGCAACTCTATACGTCCAGATATTAGCAGTAGGATGGATAGGGTGTGTGCGTGCTGTTTGCGGACGCAGGAGGAACTGGCCGCGGTTCGCGAGCAGCTGAGCGTGCTGTTGGCCACGGTCAGCCGCCTTCACTCTGCTGCCTCGAGGTGCAGCGAGGGTCTGGCGCGTCGCTTGAAACACCCCAGGTGTCGCCTGCTGCATCCGCTGACTTAGCCGCCGAGGCACCTTCGGAGTGTACCCGGCGAGTTGGGGCCGCTCTCACCTCAGGGTGAGTGGCGGGCTGCAACGCGTTCGCGTCGCTCGAGGCGGAGGGCCAATGTGGAGGCTGGCCGATTGTCCTCGCCCGTTCATCCTGTCAGTGGGCAGGTGGCCGCTCCTTCAGCAGTGCCCGAGCAGGCACACGGGGGCAAAGGCTTGCTGGTTATTGGGAGCTCCAACGTTAGGCGAGTGATGGAGCCCCTTAGGGTAATAGCGTACAGGGCGTGAAAGAATTCAAACGTGCACTCGGTTTGTCTTGTCTGCCGGGGGGGGGGGGGGGGGGTTCATCCAAGATGTGGAGGCGGCCTTGCCTGCGACTATCGAGCGAACGGGGTGCAGTCGTTTGCAAGTAGTTGCTCACGTCGGCACCAATGATGCCTGTCGCTTGGGTTCTGAGGCGATCCTCAGTTCGCACGGGCGGCTGGCGGATTTGGTGAAGACCGCTGGCCTCGCACGCGGGGTGCAAGCAGAGCTCTCTATTTGCAGTATCGTTCCCAGAATGGATCGGGGTCCTTTGGTGTGGAGCCGAGTGGAGGGTCTCAACCAGAGGCTTCGTCGACTCTGTGATGGTCTTGGCTGCAGATTTCTAGACTTGCGCTATTGGGTGGGGAATTGTAGGACGCCCCTAGATAGGTCAGGGGTGCACTACACAAAGGAAGCGGCTACTCGGGTAGCAGAGTACTTGTGGCGTGAAAATGTTTTTTTTTTTAGGCTAGACAGTAGTGCGAGGTGTCCTGATGAACACTCACCATTCGACGTGCAGGCAGGGAAATCAGGACGCGCTCAGTGTAAAGACACTTCAGCTATCAAGATATTAGCAGTAAATTTTCAGAGTGTTCGGAATAAAGTTCCTGAATTTACTGCCCTCCAGGAAGTGTGTGGCGCGCAAATTATTCTCAGGACTGAGACCTGGCTGAACCCTGAAGTAGGAAGTTCTGAAATATTTAGTGAGGGTTGGAACGCGTATCGGAAAGACAGATTAGACGCTGTAGTGGGTGGTGTCCTCATTGTAGTTGACAAAAATATTGTGTCTACTGAGGTCGAAGTAGAGTGCGATTGTGAAGTTATCTGGACAGGTTTAACAGGGCTAGGAGAAATAAAATTAATTGTTTGGTGTTATTACCGGTCACCAGGTTCCACCGTGACAGTTCTAGAATCATTCAAAGGGAGTCTACACTCTGTATCGCAGAAGTACCCGAATCATGCTATATTAGTCGGAGGCGACTTCAACCTACCTAGTATAGACTGGGATGTCTATGGATTCATTACAGGTGGTACAGACAAGCCGACGTGTGAATTACTTTTGAACATATTATCCTAAAACTGTCTTGAGCATCTAAATCGACAGCCTACGCGTAATGGAAATATTTTAGATCTGGTAGCCACGAACAGACCAGACCTCATCGACGGTGTCAGTGTTGAGACAGGGATTAGTGATCATGATGTTGTCATTACGACTATGCTTACGAAAGTTAAAAAGTCTGTCAAGAAGGCTAGGAGAGTATTCTTACTAGAAAGAGCAGATAAGCAGTTGTTAGCATCCCACTTAGTAAATGAATCGACTTCATTTACTTCCGGTACGATGGACGTGGAAGAATTATGGGCAAATTTTAAACACTTTGTAAATCACGCATTGGAGAAGTATGTGCCGAAAAAGTGGGTTAAGGACGGAAAAGACCCACCGTGGATTAACAGCGCAATTCGGAGAATGCTCAGGAATCAAAGACAGTTGCACTCGCGGTACAAGAAAGATCGGGAGAATGAGGACAGGCAAATTTAGTAGAGATTCGTGCTGCTGTAAAAAGAGCGATGCGCGAAGCATACAACCACTACCACCGTCATACATCAGCAAAAGATCTTGCTGAAAACCCAAGGAAATTCTGGTATTACGTAAAATCGGTAAGCGGGTAGAAGGCTTCCATCCAGTCACTCACTGATCATTCTGGCCTGGCAACGGAAGACAGCAAAACGAAAGCTGAAATTTTAAATTTGGCATTTGAGAAATCTTTCACGCAGGAGGATCGTACTAACGTACCGCCGTTTGAGTCTCGTACAGATTCCCGTATGGAGGACATAGTGATAGACATCTCTGGGGTTGTGAAGCAGCTGAAAGGGTTGAAAATAAATAAATCGGTAGGTCCTGATGGGATTCCAATTCGGTTTTACAGAGAGTACTCTACTGCATTGGCTCCTTACTTAGCTTGCATTTATCGCGAATCTCTTGCCCAACGTGAAGTCCCGAGCGAATGGAAAAAAGCGCAGGTGACGCCTATATATAAGAAGGGTAAGAGGACGGATCCTAAAAATTACAGACCAATATCCTTAACATCGGTTTGTTGCCGGATTCTCGAACATATTCTCAGTTCGAATATATTGAATTTCCATGAGACAGAGAAGTAGCTGCCCACGCATCAGCATCGCTCCTGGAAAACGCAACTCGCCCTTTTTTCACATGATATCTTGCGAACCATGGATGTAGGGTATCAGACGGATGCCATATTCCTTGGCTTCCGGAAAGCGTTTGACTCGGTGCCCCACTGCAGACTCCTAACTAAGGTACGAGCATATGGGATTAGTTCCCAAGTATGTGAGTGGCTTGAAGACTTCTTAAGTAATAGAACACAGTACGTTGTCCTCGATGGTGAGTGTTAATCGGAGGTGAGGGTATCATCTGGAATGCCCCAGGGAAGTGTGGTGGGTCCGCTGTTGTTTTCTATCTACATAAATGATCTTGTGAATAGGGTGAATAGCAATGTGCATCTGTTTACTGATGATGCTGTGGTGTACGGGAAGGTGTCGTCGTTGAGTGACTGTAGGAGGATACAAGATGACTTGTACAGGATTTGTGATTGGTGTAAAGAATGGCAGCTAACTCTAAATATACACTCCTGGAAATTGAAATAAGAACACCGTGAATTCATTGTCCCAGGAAGGGGAAACTTTATTGACACATTCCTGGGGTCAGATACATCACATGATCACACTGACAGAACCACAGGCACATAGACACAGGCAACAGAGCATGCACAATGTCGGCACTAGTACAGTGTATATCCACCTTTCGCAGCAATGCAGGCTGCTATTCTCCCATGGAGACGATCGTAGAGATGCTGGATGTAGTCCTGTGGAACGGCTTGCCATGCCATTTCCACCTGGCGCCTCAGTTGGACCAGCGTTCGTGCTGGACGTGCAGACCGCGTGAGACGACGCTTCATCCAGTCCCAAACATGCTCAATGGGGGACAGATCCGGAGATCTTGCTGGCCAGGGTAGTTGACTTACACCTTCTAGAGCACGTTGGGTGGCACGGGATACATGCGGACGTGCATTGCCCTGTTGGAACAGCAAGTTCCCTTGCCGGTCTAGGAATGGTAGAACGATGGGTTCGATGACGGTTTGGATGTACCGTGCACTATTTAGTGTCCCCTCGACGATCACCAGTGGTGTACGGCCAGTGTAGGAGATCGCTCCCCACACCATGATGCCGGGTGTTGGCCCTGTGTGCCTCGGTCGTATGCAGTCCTGATTGTGGCGCTCACCTGCACGTCGCCAAACACGCATACGACCATCATTGGCACCAAGGCAGAAGCGACTCTCATCGCTGAAGACGACACGTCTCCATTCGTCCCTCCATTCACGCCTGTCGCGACACCACTGGAGGCGGGCTGCACGATGTTGGGGCGTGAGCGGAAGACGGCCTAACGGTGTGCGGGACCGTAGCCCAGCTTCATGGAGACGGTTGCGAATGGTCCTCGCCGATACCCCAGGAGCAACAGTGTCCCTAATTTGCTGGGAAGTGGCGGTGCGGTCCCCTACGGCACTGCGTAGGATCCTACGGTCTTGGCGTGCATCCGTGCGTCGCTGCGGTCCGGTCCCAGGTCGACGGGCACGTGCACCTTCCGCCGACCACTGGCGACAACATCGATGCACTGTGGAGACCTCACGCCCCACGTGTTGAGCAATTCGGCGGTACGTCCACCCGGCCTCCCGCATGCCCACTATACGCCCTCGCTCAAAGTCCGTCAACTGCACATACGGTTCACGTCCACGCTGTTGCGGCATGCTACCAGTGTTAAAGACTGCGATGGAGCTCCGTATGCCACGGCAAACTGGCTGACACTGACGGCGGCGGCGCACAAATGCTGCGCAGCTAGCGCCATTCGACGGCCAACACCGCGGTTCCTGGTGTGTCCGCTGCGCCGTGCATGTGATCATTGCTTGTACAGCCCTCTCGCAGTGTCAGGAGCAAGTATGGTGGGTCTGACACACCGGTGTCAATGTGTTCTTTTTTCCATTTCCGGGAGTGTAGATAAATGTAAATTAATGCAGATGAATAGGAAAAAGAACCTCGTAATGTTTGAATACTCCATTAGTAGTGTAGCGCTTGACACAGTCACGTCGATTAAATATTTGGGCGTAACAATCAGAGCGATATGAAGTGGGACAAGCATGTAATGGCAGTTGTGGGAAAGGCGGATAGTCGTCTTCGGTTCATTGGAAGAATTTTGGGAAGATGGGGCTCATCTGTTAAGGAGACCTCTTATAAAACACTAATACGACCTATTCTTGGGTACTGCTCGAGGGTTTGGGATCCCTATCAGGTCGGATTGAGGGAGGACATAGAAGCAATTCAGAGGCTGGCTGCTAGATTTGTTCTGGTAGGTTTGACCATCACGCGAGTGTTACGGAAATGCTTCAGGAACTCTGGTGGGTGTCTCTAGAGGAAAGGAGGCATTCTTTTCGTAAATCGCTACTGAGGAAATTTAGAGAAGAGGCTGACTGCGGTACAATTTTTACTGCCGCCAACTTATATTTCGCGGAAAGACCACAAAGATAAGCTAAGAGAGATTAGGACTCTTACAGAGGCATATAGGCAGTAATTTTTCCCTCGTTCTGTTTGGGAGTGGAACAGGGAGAGAAGATGCTAGTTGTGGTACGAGGTACCCTCCGCCACGCCCCGTATGGTAGATTGCGGAGTATCTTTGTAGATGTAGATGTAGATTAAGTTTGCTGATGGGTGTAAATTCAGTGTTATGTTGCGTTTTCAATTCTTCAGCTGCTATCAGCAATCTCCACTGTAATGGTATCCCAACTGGGCAAAAAAGAAGCCTCATGTTGGTTATTTTGAACTTTCTGTTACTGTTAACTAGCTCTGTGCAAGTGGGAGCATGGACTAGGTGTCACCTGCTCGATCTTGACTATGGAAGAGCAGTTCCAGTCCTTGTGTAGTGATGTTCTTGGTATCTCAGTCTATGTCACCATGTAGTTTGAAAACCCTCTGTGGCTGACACATTACAGTGTAACCTTAACTGCAGCTTACCTCATTACACAATGTCTAAATTCTCAACAGGAATAAAAATATCATTGACAAGTATCATTGTCAACAAATATATTTGTCAACCTAGCCTCTGAAGTTGCAAAACGAACAAAAAATAATGAATGCTTGAGTTATTCTTGATCTGATACTTCAGGTGGCCAGTGGGGTCGACCAAACGATGGAAAGAAAAAAGATCATGAATATTCACCAACATCAAGAAACTGTATAATGTTTCCTGTTGTTTCATTCCTACCACTTTTAGTTTTACTGCGTACTATACCAACCCACAACATTCTAAAAATGTATGACTAAACGAACATTTTTACTCTATCACAAATATGTCTATTTAACAGGTTATACTACGTAACTCCTGTTTTCATGTCTTATTCTTTAGACAAAACCCTTGCTTGATTTGTATTTACACTGTCTGAGAAACACAACATTGCCTGCGTCTTATTTATTCGAGTCTTATATTAGTCAATCTCCTCCTACCCCCTCTCTCTGTCCATCTTCCTGTCCCCTTTATCTGTGTCTCTACTCCTCCCCCTCTCTCTATCCACCCCAATTTCTCCTCTCTCTAGCCATCACCCCTGCCCCTGCCTATCTCCTCGTCGCCTGCTTCTGTCTATTCCTCTACTTCTCACACTTCCCTTGTCCATCTCCTCCTTCCTCCCCCCCTCTTCCGTCCATCTCCTCATCCTCACTCTCTCTTTCCTTCTTTTCATCGTACCTATCGCCACACAAGCTGAATGCTCCCCTTCATCGTATGTTTCTTTGCAATACTTTGCTAACGTTTTAGAAAACGTTCCACTTGGTGTTCGGCGAAAGCATGATGGCGCTCTGTCACACCTTGGAATGAATGTGTGTAGCTATTTAACCGAAGCGTTTCCTGGGAAATGGATTAGTTGTGGAGCTAAAATGTTCTGACGTCCATGTTCCCTGGATCTTAAGCGACTAGACTTATATTTACGGGTACACCTTACGAGGAACAAGTTTATAGTACTACACCCATGGATGAACACGACCTAATAGCTCGCGTCATTCCATTTCGTCAATGTTGGATGCGGGTGTGTTGCATAGGGTCCAGTGAAGTATGATCCAGCGAGTGGCGAAGTTTGCAAGTGGATCCCTTTGAACATTTTCTTCAAAGTGAACGTTGCTCGTACGTGTACGTAGCGTCATAGTGACGATAAGCCTGACCGTCAAATGTTCAGAATGGAATTATTTTGCGTAGCATAGTATGCAATCCAGTGCCGCCCACGTTTTGTGCTCCCTGGATACAGAGTATGTTCCTGTGGCCACAATTATTTCCAGTTTGCTTTATTTGTCACATGAACGAAACAAACTGGTCGTTTATGTTATGTAAGATGTTCGTGTTACGTCTTAATGCTTAAATAAAGCTAACCGTACAGAAAGGAATACACAAGGTACCGTGTTGTGGAGGAGTTCATTGGTTACAGTTGGATGTTTTAACTGAAAAAACAAAAATATTGGTGCAAACGGGACACGATCATCGGCCTCGTCTCACTGAGCTAATGGGACAACGCCGCTAGAAGTACACTGCACGCTTTTACACCGTTGTCAGAGCCTCGGTATTTTTTTAATCGCATTTCTATTAAACCAATTGGTAGGACCACACATTTTTCTTCAATTGCGATGGGGAATCACATTCCGACCGCCAAGTGCGGCATTTTTTTCTTCACCATGTACTGATGTGTGATTCCTTGCTGTTTGACACCATACGACTCCATAGAGCATGGCAAATTTGACTTTGATACTCAGCCGTGAGACTTGATCTTAAGGTCCAGAAACACATTAACAAAATTATTGCATTGTAGGAGTACTAATTATATCGACCTATTTGACACAACGAACAGCACAGTCATGAGACATATTCCATTTATTCTTTTAAAAATATTCCAAGTCTGCAAAATGGAGAACATAAATACTAACAAGTCATTCTCCAAAAACTTTTATGGCATCCCGTCCCATCCACACCCTCAAACCTGATGATAGGGGGAATCTTACTTCCACAGGATTTTTATAGAAATACACTGAAGCACCAAAGAAACTGGTATAGGCATGCTTATTCAAATACAGAGGTACAGTATGTAAACAGGCAGAATACGGCGCTGCGATCGGAAACGCCTATATTAGACAACAAGTGTCTGGCACAGTTGTTAGATCGGTCACTGCTGCTACAGTGGCAGGTTATCAAGATTTAACTCAGTTTCAACGTGATGTTTTAGCAGGCGCACGAGCGATGGGACACAGCATCTCCGAGGTAGCGATGAAGTGAGGATTTTCCAGTACGACCGTTCCACGAGTGTACCGTGAATGTCAGTAATCCGGTAAAACATTAAATCATCAAATCTCCGACATCGCTGCGGCCGGAAAAAGATCCTGCAACAACGGGACCAACGACGACTGAACAGAATCACCGTGACAGAAGTGCTACCCTTGCGCAAATTGCTGCATATTTCAATGCTGAGCCGTTAACAAGTAACAGCGTGCGAATCATTCAACGGGAAATCATCGATATGGGTTTTCGGAGTAGAATTCCCACTTTGGTACCCTTGATGACTGACTGCACTACACAAAGCTTTACATCTCGCCTGGGCCCGTCAGCACTGTCATTGGACTGGTGATGACTGGAAACATGTTGCCTGGTCGGACGAGTCTCGTTTCAAATTGTACCGAGCGGATGGACGTGTACGGGTATGGAGACAACCTCATGAATCCACGGACACTGCATGTCATCAGCAGGGGACTGTTGAAGGTGGTGGAGGCTCGGTAATGGTATGGGGAGTGTGCAGTTGGAGTTTAATGGGACTTCTGATACGTCTGGATACGACTCTGAAAGGAGACATGTATGTAAGCATCACGTTTGATCATCTGCATCTGTTCACGTCTCTTGAGCATTCCGACGGGATTGGGCAATTCCAGCAGAACAATGCGACAACCCAAACGTCCAGAATTGCTACAGAGTGGCTCCAGGAACACTCTTCTGAGTCTAAACACTTCCGCTGGCCACGAAACTACTCAGACATGAACATTATTGAGGATATCTATGGTGGCTTCAGAAGAGATCTCCGTCCCTACGTACTCTTACGGATTTATGGACAGCCCTGGAGGATTCATGGTGTCTGTTCTCTCCAGCAAAACTTTAGACATTAGTCGAGTCCATGCCACGTCGTTTTGCGGCACTTCTGCGTGCTCGCGGGGGCCGTTCACGATATTAGGTAGGTGTACCAGTTTCTTTGGTTCTTCAGTGTAGTAAGTCATGTACCTAACAAATTTGGCTGAAATTTGTACGGATGTTCCCGAGTTATGGTTCAATGTCACCCCGTTTTCATCCCTACCCCGCAGTGGGATGTGGTTCTTACCCACAGTGCTTCTTTCCGGATGGTAAGTAACCAGTAAACTTCCGATTCTTTAAAGATTCCACTTCCGTGTGTAAAACATCTTCAAGAATATGTTCAATTAATAAATAAGTTAAAAATGCTTTTTGCCAGATAGCGAGTGATATGTGTATACAGTTTGGTTGAAATTTGTCCTGCAGATTAGGAGACGATGTTGAACGTACATATATTATCATATCAAAAGTATCCGGACACCTGGCTGAAAATGACTTACAGGTTCGTGGCGCCCTCCATCGGTAATGCTGGAATTCGATATGGTGTTGGCCCACCCTTAGCGTTGATGGCAGCTTCCATTCTCGCAGGCATACTTCCAATCAGGTGCTGGAAGGTTTCTTGGGGAATGGCAGCCCATTCTTCACGGAGTGCTGGACTGAGGAGAGATGTCGATGTCGGTCGGTGAGGACTGCCACGAAATCGGCGTTCCAAAATATCCCAAAGGTGTTCTATAGGATGCAGGTGAAGACTTTGTGCAGGCCTCCCCTTTAGAGGGCTGTTATTGTCGTGTAACTACTCCGCCACAGGCATTGCATTATGAACAGGTGCTCGAACGTGTTGAAAGATGCAGTCACCATCCCCGAACTGCTCTTCGATAGTGGGAAGCAAGAAGGTGCTTAAAACATCAATGTAGGTCTGTGCTGTGATATTACCACACAAAACAACAAGGGATGCAAGACCCCTCCACCAAAAACACGACTGCACCATAGCACCACCGCTGGCAGATGACGTTCACCGGGCATTCGACATACCGACAACCTGCCATAGGATCGCCACATTGTGTACCGTGATTCGTCACTCCACACAACGTTTTACCTCTGTTCAATCGTCCAATGCTTACGCTCCTTACACCAAGCGAGGCTTGTTTGGCATTTACCGGCGTGATGTATGGCTTATGAGCAGCCGCTAAACAATGAACCCCAAGTTTTCTCACCACCGGCCTAACTATCACAGTACTTGCAGTGGATCCAGATGCTGTTTGGAATTCCTGTGTGATGGTCTGGATAGATGTCTGCCCATTACACATTACGACCCACTTCAACTGTCGGCGGCATCTTGTCAGTCAAATGACGAAGTCGGCCTTTACGCTTTTCTGCTGTACGTGCCCTACACGTTTCAGCTTCGCTATTGCATCGGAAACAGTGGACCTAGGAATCTTTAGAAGTGTCGAAATCTCGCGTACAGACGTACGAATGACACCCAATCACCTAATCACGTTCGAAGTCCGTGATTTCCGCGGAGCGCCTCTTTCTGCTCTCTCACGATGTCTAGTAACTACTGAGGTCACTGATATTGAGAACCTGGCAGTAGGTGGCAGCACAATGCACCTAATATGAAAAGCCTATATTTTTGGCATGTCCGGATACTTTTGATCACATAGTGTATGTTTTCATTATATGCACATATAAGTTTGTTAATTATGTTATGCCTACTATGTATTTCAGACGCCCTTGAAAACAGCTATACAACTAAAACGGGCAGTACTGAAGAATAAAAACGAAAATTATATGTTATACAACTAATGCCATCCAGTTTAGCAGACTGTTCTCATTTTGTCAGTTATACGAATTTCAATATACACATGAGATTAGTTGATCTGTTCAGTCACTTATTAGGATTAAGAAATTGGTCGATTAGAATAATATTACATATTTGGGTTCATAACGGTAAATTGTTGTTCAGAATACTGTGAACATTTGAGAAGAAGTGGTCGTTTACGGTGGGAAATCATGGATTTGCTGTACTTCTGAGCCATAGCTAGAGTGTTGATTTGAAATATTTATTTGTGCAACTGCTAAAGAAGAGAACTAATTTAGGACTTTTCATGCGTTAACACCAGTAGGATATTGCAAAATGTTTGAGTAACGAACCGTTTCTTCTTTAACTGTAGATCACAAGAATATGTTTCTGTCTTAAAGAACGCAATTTTCTCACAGGAACAGCCGACGTTTTAGACAATGGTGCTAATAAAAATGTACATAAAATTTTTGAAATACGTGAATTTGCACAGTTATACCGGTTTGTTATTACCAAATTGAATGTTAACATGTCACAAAGTTTTCGCTTATGTAATAGACCGATTTAACTATGGAATGAAGGAAATGAGAAAGGTACAAAATTTTTTTCGTGTTTATATGACATCATAGAAGACGATAGTTTCAGATGCGAAAAGGCTGTTTCCAGAAACACGTAATGTACGTCACTGCTAACGAACTCACACAGAGAGAAGATAACTAAGACATTCGAACGTTACGGTACGCCAGCTCAGCAGTAAAAAGGGAACTCGTTATTTTTATTTGCTTCGGAGTGTCTCTCGTAACTTCAAGAAAGAAACTTTTAAAATTTCGTTCACCTACATTTAGAATCAAAAGGTAAGTTCGGAGAGGCTACAGCAAACGAGATACCGCGCCACGTTCCTTTTCGTTCATGATGAAAGTCATTTTGAAGTTGTTTGGCGGAGTACTCACAATAGTGATGTTATCTGCCATGGCTTATTGGACTCTTCCAGCAGTAATGTCAGGTTATCAGGGAGAATACGCGGGAAGGTATCGGTAAGACAGCCTGTGGGTGGTACCACGTCTAGAGTTTCGTGTGTATTACTCTGGAGCTGACGACGTGTCGGAACCCGTGTGTTTGTGCGAAGAGCGTGAAGTAATAACAGTTTTACTGCTCCTGCAGTCCCTTTAAGACGACGGACCTGATTCACATCCACCATGGTGGTCTTAGTAATAACTTGTAACTTTATGTTTCCCAGGGAAGTTCTTTCATTTCCGTGAAAAGTCTCTGAACTAAGTTATAAATTTCTTTGCCTTTCATTTCAGCTGAAGTAAGTCGTTCAACTAATAATATTGTCTGTGATATTTCATTCACGTTTCAACTCTCCATTTCTTACCCGCGACAGTTCATGAGATGTTCCATAATGCGTAAACATCCACGGTACTATAAGCATAAGCTACCTATCGCACCATTTTCTCATTTTGCATGCGAAATAGACGTTGGCGTCTCTACATTATTCTGTAACGACCTTAGATTCTCAGTTGCAGCCTCATAACAATTTTATAGCTGAACACACTTAACCAAATCAAATAGGTATAAACACAGCAATAACACCAACGTAGTCTGTGACAGAACAATAAATGTCAATGAAATTTAAAGGATCTCAGACACTAGAAAAATCACTCCAGTGGGGGTTTCTAAAGGCAAAGAGACCAATTTCCTGTTATCTGATGTTATATCGGCGTATTTATAACTTATGGAATTCTCGAATAACGTCGTCAGTTCACCATGATATTCGGCAAACACAAATCTTGCGATCTTCAGTGGTTCCTCATGATTCTTGCTCTGCTTGGACCGGCGTCTAGATGCCAATCCGAGCAAAACAGTAATCATGTGGAATCTCCTGCAGATGGAAACAAGTGTTTCTTTTCGTAATATCTTGGAAAACTTGCAACGTGACTCGGGCGGACACCAGGGGATTCTACATATAAAATTTATGAATGTGCGATAACGGGAATACCTGAAGCATCACTTCGAAAATAAAATGAAATTTGACTTCAGAATTGAACTTAGTCTTTGTTGCATACTGTACTCTATGAAGAATCATCCTGGCAGATTAAACTGGGAATCGGACTATTACGTTATTAGTCATAGGCAACCAGTTGAGCAGGCCAAGCCATTTACTAAGAATAATGACCGTTAAAGACAACGATCCAGGTACACAGTTTTATATCATATTAAGTATTTTCGCTTCATATCTTCGATCTGTAAAAAAGGACTTTACATATTTCAACAATATTCGTAATAAACGTCATGAAATAATTTTGTTTCCCCCCGGAAGTTGTGAAACCTCTTCTCTCTGGTCGACATAAGAAACGCACCGATGGCTTCAGTTAACTGTGGGTGTTCTCACATTTCACGATAATTAAGCCCCTTATGGACTGAACTCTGATAATGTCAAACTGAAAAGTAATAAAGCTTAACCTATAGTGTTTTCCAGCAATGTAACATACTCGTATTACTTGCACGCACTCGGGAACATTATATCAGTGTTCACATTTGTAAGTGCTTGAAGCATTTTGTAACACATACTGTGTTGCATGTCCTCCACAGGATATGATGATTTTTAACTCGTAGAATTCTTTGGTGTCCGCCCGGGTCGCGTCGTAAGTTCTCCTCGATATTTTAGCAAACAGTCTTGTTGCCATCTTCAAGTGGTTGCTGATGACTGCAGCTGGGCTCTTGTCGGCATTCTATGTAAGTTGGTCGTTACCCAGTGCACCAGTTCGCTTCCATCGCTGTCCGCTCCGCCGTTGTGGTGAGTGGTAGCAGTGGTGGGGGTGGCGACGCCCGGAAGCGCTAGTGTCGTCGCGTGCCGTCTTACGCTAAGGGAACCCAGAACTTCGGTTTCTGACTTCCTTTCTATAGTTCGTTTATGGAAGATCTCCCTTCCAGCTATCTTCTTCAGTTTTGGCTGCAATGTGGGAAATTTATGATTCATGTAATTACTCTTTTTTTTTTCTTTTTGTACATAAAGAGATACTCCGAGATATCCAAATGGAACAGTTGGTAACACGCTGGCTTAAAAGCCATTATTTTACGAAACTGGTTCAAAGATAAAATACAAAGGGTGACAATATTTAAATTCTTGCAGTTCTCTGCGGAAGTGTCCGCAGAAAAGTTCCAGATCCAACATCTATCCAAGAAATCAGTCACTTTTAAATAATACCATGAAACAAGTCGACAGAAGCTCTAAGTGGAAGGTTAAAAAATGGCTCTGAGCACTACGGGTCTCAACTTCTGAGGTCATTAGTCCCCTAGAACGTAGAACTACTTAAACCTAACTAACGTAATGACATCACACACATCCATGCCCGAGGCAGGATTCGAACCTGCCACCGTAGCGGTCTCGCGGTTCCAGACTACAGCGCCACTTCGGCCGGCTCTAAGTGGAAGGAAAACGTTATTTACTTTAATCTGTAGTCAAACTCATATTTTTGCGACTATAGGCTGAAGTAAATATTTTTTTATGGTTGTGGTGACCCCTGTTCCAACCGACAGTATGTTGGGAATATGTCGAAGTAGAAAGTAGGAAAATTCACAACAACATGGTGAACGTTTTTGAAGGAAAGATAAAGCAGACATCTTATGAGATGGAGTGCTTGTACCAACAATTAGATACATTGGTTGTAGCGAACTGCTAAATCACTTTGATTAAAGCATCTCAGCACATTAAGCATTCAGGTGACGAAATAGTGGCTGCAAAAGTCATTTGTAAGTATGGAGAACACAGCAGATCATATAAACAAATCACCGTGCAACACACGGAACGTGGAAAAAGAGTACGGGGTATGGGACTAACGATTGATGTTCCCACTGAGTGTAATATACTGGGTGATCAAAAAGTCAGTATAAATTCGAAAACTGAATAAATCACGGAATAATGTAGATAGAGAGGTAAAAATTGACACACATACTTGGAATGACATGAGGTTTTATTAGAACCAAAAAAATACAAACGCTCATAAAATGTCTGACAGATGGCGCTTCAACTGATCAGAATAGCAATAATTAGCATAAAAAAGTAAGACAAAGCAAAGATGATGTTCTTTATAGGAAATGTTCAATGTGTCCACCATCATTTCTCAACAATAGCTGTAGTTGAGGAATAATGTTGTGAACAGCACTGTAAAGCATGTGCGAAGTTATGGTGAAGCATTGGCGTCGGATGTTGTCTTTCAGCATCCCTACAGATGTCGGTCGATCACGATACACTTGCGACTTCAGGTAACCCCAAAGCCAATAATCGCACGGACTGAGGTCTGGGGACCTGGGAGGCCAAACATGACGAAAGTGGCGGATAAGCACATGATCATCACCAAAAGACGCGCGCAAATTTATACTGACTTTTTGATCACCCGGCATAGGTTAAGTTAAAAAGACAATGAACGTATCCAAACCATTAAGTCTCTCGTGATCCAGTTTGTTACTGAAAGTGCATGCTGCTGACAGAAACCCGGAACATTAAACTCCGTCTTTAATCGGTAGAAAGTACACTTGCCCTCCCACTGTAGAGTGGTTTGCGGAGTATCATCACCACCGTCATCATAAGCCTTTGAACGTCCACTGCTGCATAAAGGCCTGCTGTAGAATTCTCTTACTTGATGCTGTTCAGTAGTATGCTTCAGTGATACGCTTTTTTGTTTCCTGATGTCACTCAGCCGCCATTCATTAGGACATTTCGGTCTTCTCTTATCTCTTTCGTCGCACATCTACTACCCTTTCATCTGGTTACGTGTCCTCACAAATTCAGTTTCGGTTTCGTTGTAGTCACAGTTGTCATCCAGTCTGCTATCTTCGCCTGCCGGTGTGGCCGAGCGATTCTAGGCGCTTCAGTTTGGAACCACGCGACCGCTACGGTCGCACGTTCGAATCATGTCCCCGGCATGGATGAGTGTGACGTCCTTAGGTTAGTTAGGTTTAAGTAGTTCTAAGTTCTAGGGGACTGATGACTTCAGCTGTTAAGTCCCATAGAGCTCAGAGCCATTTTCTGCTATCTTCCTTGCTCCATTTGTTTGTTTTCCGGCCACTCCTACTAATTCCCTACATGCATCTCTTAAATGATCGAAGATCTACACTTAGTTTTTGTATCATTATCACTGTGAAAATACATGTATCACTGTCATAAGTCAAACTAGTACAATCTAATTCTCAGAATTATTGGCGTTTCCGGATACCAAAGCAACTCGTCACTACTCCTGCTCTTCTGTTTATATCCATCCAGTCATTGCCTTCATCTGCCCTAAGTACATAAACGTATCTCATGGTTGTATGAATTCATTGTTGATTTCTTATTTTTTCCTGTAGATGTGCTGGCTGTACGTTATTTTACTCCTATTGTAATTCATTTTCATTCCAGCTCACAAATTTGCTCCATCATACTGTTTAACCCACACTTTAAATTTATCTGACCTAGAAGCAAACAGTAACATATCTCACCTGAATGAAGATGGTTCGCATACGTTATATGCAACAGTAGTCCTACTTCATTTTGTCAGTTTAAGAATTTGAAAACTTTGCCAAGTAGATACTATACAACAAAATTAAAGGAACACTTTATTGAAACCCCGTTATTTTCTTCAATCCTCAAAATTTGGTTCGAAGGTGTCTACAACCTTGCTTCATAAAGGCAGAAAGTGTGGCTCTCGGCGACTTCACACTTGGGCTCGGCGACGCTTCAGACACCAAGGCATCGACACGAGAGAAAAAAATATCAGAGCTCAGAAGTTCATGAGACGTTTAAAGTGGGTTAATGATGCCACATTGCCATCATATTTCACTACAATTCTACCATGGGCGTGTCACACCACGGTAAGGTCGTCACATAGCCCCTTACCCACTTCTCACTCCTTCTCTTGACGCCTCTGCGAGACATACCTGAAACGCGACGCCCTTGGGGCGTTATTTTCGATACATTGGGCGGTCGAAGACAACAGTTTTCAGTGAGATGAGCAACAGTACGACGTGATCGAACTCCTTTGGAGTCAAGTGTGACCTAAATTCCTGCTCTGATATACAGCGTGGAACCACCAGGGACCGTTAAAAGCAGTTTGACGAAATTGGGACGTGATGCGAAGCGGAAAAGGGGTATTAATGCGTTTCCATCTACCTTTTCCGTGCCCTCTGTTGTGGACTGGCAAGACAGCCAATCCACAGTGACGGGTAACCGAAAGGCACGCGCTTAAACTCACGCAGGCTGGCGTGAGGTCTGAAACAGGATACGTAATGAATGCTATAAAGAAAAGTACGTAGCTGCTGGAATACTTAACTTTAATCCACAATTGGTGAACATTGGTCTTGTTACTGTACATGCTTCATTAGATACATAGCAAAGGATAAATGGCGCCTTGCTAGGTCGTAGCAATTGACTTAGCTGAAGGCTATGCTAACTATCGTCTCGGCAAATGAGAGCGTAATTCTCAGTGAACCTTTCCTAGCAACGTCGGCTGTACAACTGGGGCGAGTGCTAGTAAGTCTCTCTAGACCTGCCGTGTGGCGGCGCTCGGTCTGCAATTACTGACAGTGGCGACACGCGGGTCCGACGTATACTAACGGACCGCGGCCGATTTAAAGGCTACCACCTAGCAAGTGTGGTGTCTGGCGGTGACACCACATTTCTTCCCCGCAAATCGGCGGACGGTTGTGGTATAAGGCTTCCGCCCGCCATGGAGCGGACCCCATGTTGGCGTATGCAACGAGGTGGGGAGCCTAACAACAGGCGAGGCTGTGCCTCCCGCACCCGGCCATTCGGTCCGAGGGGAGCTAGGAAACGCCTGAAAACCTAGTCCAGGGTGCACACCGACATGCGGTGTATGCGCCCGTAGATAGGAGGGGCCGAAGGGTCGACCTCCATCGAGTCGGAGCACCCGACGGGCGAAGACGACATCGGGTCCGGAGCGGGCAAGAGTTCCACGTCGGAGGACAGCTGGTCACGGGAAGCGATCGGCGGCGCGTGATCCAGGGAGGCGCTTGGCGGCTGCAGCGAAGCGTCCACTGCGGGCGTCGCCGGCGGGAGAACAGGCGGCGGCGGCGGCGGCGGCGCGTCGCCATGGGGCAAAATGGAAGGCAGCGTCGGTAAAACCTGGGGCTGAGGCGAGCCAGTAGATGGGTCTCCAGGGCGCTGACCGGACGGCACCGCCGCTGAAAGCAGACGGGGAGCGGCAGAACCCGTGCGACGACAGAGGCGCAGCTGATTGAGATGCCGACACACCTCACCAGAGGCCCCCAAAACCATATACATAGCGCGGCCGAGGCAGCGAAGAATGCGCCCTGCGAGCCAACGCTGTGAACCGCGATAGTTGCGATAGTATACAACGTCGCCTGGAGCAAGAGCAGGCGTCTGCCGCTGCACAGGAACCCGATGTGGCGGATGCAACAAAGACATCAAGGTTCGATGAGGACGACCATGGAGCAACTCAGCCGGTGAGCGACCATCTCTGGGCTGAGAGCGATACGAAAACAAAAAGAGCAATAACGCGTCCTCCCGAGAATGCGACTCTCTCAGCTTCAACATCTGTGACTTGAAAGTCCGGACCAATCGTTCAGCGGCACCGTTTGACTGAGGCGAAAACGGCGCGGATGTCAGATGTTGAATACCACTGGCCTTGCAGAATGACTGAAATTCTGCGGACATGAATTGTGGCCATTGTCTGAAACAATAGTCTGTGGAAGACCTTCAATGCAAAAGATAGCGGATAACGCTTGGATGGTGGCGGAAGACGTCGTGGAAGACATCCTGACAACAAAAAGAAAATTACTGAAGGAATCGACAACAACCAACCATCGAGCATTCCAGAATGGACCAGCAAAATCGATGTGTAAGCGTTGCCAAGGGGAAGTGGCTTTTGGCCATGCAAAGAATTTCCGCAGTGGTGCGGATTGTTGTGCGGCACACGCCATGCAAAAAGAGCATATATTCGTAATCGCAGCATCGATTCCGAACCAAGTACAGTGCTGACGAGCAAGTTGTTTCGTTCCACGTCATCGGTTTCCGCATCAATGAACATGCAAGCAAGTTCGGAGGAATCAAATGCTCTATCCTCAGCAACAGGCAAACGGGACAACGCATCGGCGTTTCCGTGCTTAAAAGTGGACCGATACAAGATATCGTAGCGGTACTGCGAGAGGAAAATAGACCAGCGAATGAATTTCTGCGCTGTACGTGGAGGTACAGGCTTGGTCGGATGAAAAAGCGATGTCAAAGGTTTGTGGTCTGTGATAATGGTAAAGTGACGACCATACAAGAAATCGTGAATCTTTGTAACACCAAAGACGAGAGCCAAAGCTTCTTTCTCGATCTGTGAATAATTTCTTTGCGCAGACGAGAGCAATTTGGACGCAAAGGCAATAGGGCGATCAAACGAACCATCTTTGTGCGCAAGCACAGCACCGATCCCGAAATCCGATGCATCTACCATCAACAAAAGGGGTTTCTGGAGATCGAATGGCGTAAGGCAAGTATTAGAAAGCAACGCCGATTTCAACTGGCGAAAGGCGCGTTCGCATTCCGTCGTTCAGACGAACGGAGCACCTTTACGGCGTAAGCGATGAAGCGGAGCTGAAATGGAAGAGGCATGCGGGATATGGTTATAATAATAGATGACTTTTCCCAGCACACTCTGTAGCTGCTTCAAATTCTGCGGCGAAGGCAAGTCTTGTATGGCACGAAGGTGCTCTGGACTCGGATGTATGCCTTGGGCATTGATTACATGTCCCAAATAGGGCAAGTCACGAGCAAAAAACACACATTTGTCCTTCCGCAAGCGAAGACCATTTTGTCGCAAGACCTGAAATAATGTTCGGAGGTTGGCTAAATGTTCTTCTTCCGTCTTTCCGGAGATCACAATATCGTCCAGATAGTTTGCTGCAGTAGGGACCGACGCTCAAACAGTTTGCAGATATTGCTGAAACAATGCAGGGGCGGAGGCACACCCGAATGGCAGTCTTTTGAATCTGTACAAACCAAGATGCATGTTAACCATCAATACGCGCTGGGATTCTTCGTCCACCGGTATTTGCAAGTACGCATCTGCTAGGTCCAACTTAGAAAAGTATTTACCCGGGCACAGTTTGTCAAAAAGATCTTCCGGGCGGGGTAAAGGAAAAGTGGCAATCACTAGTTGTGGATTCACTGTGCCTTGATGTCCACTCAAAGTCTCAATTTTCCGGAAGTTTTTGGCAAAATTACTAAGGGTGAAGCCCAGAGAGAAGCCTGCACACGTTCAATTACACCTTGCGATTCTAAATCGTGTAATGTTCTTGCGACCTCATCACGCAATGCGTGGGGAACATTGCGCGCTTGGAAAAATTGCAGTTGCGCGTTTACTTTCAGTTCCAAATGTGCTTCATAGGTCTTAGCGCAACCAAGGCCCGGTGCAAAAATGTCTGCAAATTCTTCACATAGACGAGAAACACTGGCTGAAGGCACATTCTGGTTCACTGATAGGACCTGATTGACTATAGACAAGTTAAACAACTGAAATAAATCTAAACCAAACAGGTTCACTGCAGAAGAAGAACAAAGAACGTAAAATGACACAAGTTGTGTTTGTCCCTGGTATGTTTCAAGAAGGCTCCACTGTCCTAACACAGGGATATGCTGTCCGGAATAACTATTTAACTTAACATTTGCGGCATGCAACGGAGGGTTGCCCAGTTGTTTGTACGTGTCTTTATTGATTAGTGAAACTGCAGCTCCGGTATCGAGCTAGAATGCGATCACGTTGCCATTAATGTCCAAGTCTACAAAAAGTTTATTGTCCTGCTGACGACAAGAGCGACTGTCTCGTGCAAGCGAACAGACACTGGTACAGAAGCACTTGCGACTTGACGCGATTTCCGTCGATGTCGACGCACACTTTTTGTGGGACAAACACAGTCACTGTTAGAAGGAGCGGCACTGAGCGGAGTGGAATTAATTACATGAATGTCCATGGGTGAAGGTTCATGAGCCCGAGTATTCGTGGTTCGATTCCGGCGCGAAGCAAAGGGCCTGGAATGGTTTTTAGTGTCCGATCTGAGCTTTTTCTGGCAAACACGTTGAACATGTCCTTTTTTATTACAGAAAAAGCAAATAGCTTGGCGTGACGGGCAATTCTCACGCGAATGTCTAGTAGCACACCGGGGGCATGATTTTACTGCATTTGCGTGCTTGCGCGGGACACGTGGCTGCGCGGACGTGCGCGAGGGCTGTTTACAGTTCCGTGCAGCTCGCCCGGCGGGCCGGTTAATGTGTCACACAGCTGGCGAAGTTTCAAATGGTTCCTGAGCAAAGTCAAGTGTGTCTTGCCTATCCAATATGTCTATCACTTGTTGAAGGGAGGGATTGACTAGTTTCAAAATTTGCTCCCGTATACGAACATCAGAAACGTTCTGTGCAATTGAATCACGTACCATTGTATCCGAATAAGGGAGTCCACATTCACACTCAAAAGCACAATCCCTTGTAAGGCCTTGCAATGTTGGAACCCACTCCCGATTAGTCTGACTGGCCGTACGTTTTGTACGAAAGAACGTATACCTTTTTGCAACTACATTAACTGATTCCTTGAAATAGGCATCTAAAGGAGACAAAATTTCTTCGTAGGACAGAGTTGCTACGTCGCGTCGGGGAAATACACTCCTGGAAATGGAAAAAAGAACACATTGACACCGGTGTGTCAGACCCACCATACTTGTTCCGGACACTGCCAGAGGGCTGTACAAGCAATGATCACACGCACGGCACAGCGGACACACGAGGAACCGCGGTGTTGGCCGTCGAATGGCGCTAGCTGCGCAGCATTTGTGCACCGCCGCCGTCAGTGTCAGCCAGTTTGCCGTGGCATACGGAGCTCCATCGCAGTCTTTAACACTGGTAGCATGCAGCGACAGCGTGGACGTGAACCGTATGTGCAGTTGACGGACTTTGAGCGAGGGCGTATAGTGGGCATGCGGGAGGCCGGGTGGACGTACCGCCGAATTGCTCAACACGTGGGGCGTGAGGTCTCCACAGTACATCGATGTTGTCGCCAGTGGTCGGCGGAAGGTGCACGTGCCCGTCGACCTGGGACCGGACCGCAGCGACGCACGGATGCACGCCAAGACCGTAGGATCCTACGCAGTGCCGTAGGGGACCGCATCGCCACTTCCCAGCAAATTAGGGACACTGTTGCTCCTGGGGTATCGGCGAGGACCATTCGCAACCGTCTCCATGAAGCTGGGCTACGGTCCCGCACACCGTTAGGCCGTCTTCCGCTCACGCCCCAACATCGTGCAGCCCACCTCCAGTGGTGTCGCGACAGGCGTGAATGGAGGGACGAATGGAGACGTGTCGTCTTCAGCGATGAGAGTCGCTTCTGCCTTGGTGCCAATGATGGTCGTATGCGTGTTTGGCGACGTGCAGGTGAGCGCCACAATCAGGACTGCATACGACCGAGGCACACAGGGCCAACACCCGGCATCATGGTGTGGGGAGCGATCTCCTACACTGGCCGTACACCACTGGTGATCGTCGAGGGGACACTAAATAGTGCACGGTACATCCAAACCGTCATCGAACCCATCGTTCTACCATTCCTAGACCGGCAAGGGAACTTGCTGTTCCAACAGGACAATGCACGTCCGCATGTATCCCGTGCCACCCAACGTGCTCTAGAAGGTGTAAGTCAACTACCCTGGCCAGCAAGATCTCCGGATCTGTCCCCCATTGAGCATGTTTGGGACTGGATGAAGCGTCGTCTCACGCGGTCTGCACGTCCAGCACGAACGCTGGTCCAACTGAGGCGCCAGGTGGAAATGGCATGGCAAGCCGTTCCACAGGACTACATCCAGCATCTCTACGATCGTCTCCATGGGAGAATAGCAGCCTGCATTGCTGCGAAAGGTGGATATACACTGTACTAGTGCCGACATTGTGCATGCTCTGTTGCCTGTGTCTATGTGCCTGTGGTTCTGTCAGTGTGATCATGTGATGTATCTGACCCCAGGAATGTGTCAATAAAGTTTCCCCTTCCTGGGACAATGAATTCACGGTGTTCTTATTTCAATTTCCAGGAGTGTAATTTCACTATCACACGGTACGTTTGCACCCCTACACACGCCAATAAATGAGGCTGCGCTCGTTACCTTGAATTCTGTAGGCGGCGAGATGAAATCCAAATTGGCGTGACCACTCCGTCCAGGTTTCCATCGCCGCATCGAATTGTCGAAAAGGTGGTGCAACTGCATGTTGTGGCTGCGGTAGCGGTGGAGCGGCGGCTGCCGCATCGTGTTGCATTGCACGTTGACCCTGGACGAGCTGTCCAAGGACATCCAATAACGCCTGCGTCTGCTGATTCTGCAAGCGATAAAATTCGGACAGTACATCTGGAGATTGTGGCGAAGCCATGACACAAGTAAATTAGTTATATATAAAGGGACCGTTTGTATCCTCGTCGCCAAAAATGTTGTGGACTGGCAAGACAGCCAATCCACAGTGACGGGTAACCGAAAGGCACGCGCTTAAACTCACGCAGGCTGGCGTGAGGTCTGAAACAGGATACGTAATGAATGCTATAAAGAAAAGTACGTAGCTGCTGGAATACTTAACTTTAATCCACAATTGGTGAACATTGGTCTTGTTACTGTACATGCTTCATTAGATACATAGCAAAGGATAAATGGCGCCTTGCTAGGTCGTAGCAATTGACTTAGCTGAAGGCTATGCTAACTATCGTCTCGGCAAATGAGAGCGTAATTCTCAGTGAACCTTTCCTAGCAACGTCGGCTGTACAACTGGGGCGAGTGCTAGTAACAAAAGGAAAATTACTGAAGGAATCGACAACAACCAACCATCGAGCATTCCAGAATGGACCAGCAAAATCGATGTGTAAACGTTGCCAAGGGGAAGTGGCTTTTGGCGGCACGCGGGTTCGTCGTATACTAGCGGACCGCGGCCGATTTAAAAGGCTACCACCTAGCAAGTGTGGTGTCTGGCGGTGACACCACACCCTCCTTTGGCGTGTGCACGGTGGGTTGGTGGGTGAGGGGGAGGGGGCTGCGACATTGGCACGTGTATGAATAAATCAACAAAGGATCCCTCTATGACCTCTCCTTCCCCTCCACATTTCGGCATCGCCCTTAGTGTCTCTCGTGAACCTTCGTTGAGCACCTTAAAAATGTCCCTCTAACAGACAGGCCATTAACACACTTCTAAGCGCCGACACGAGAGCCAAACCTTTCGACACCCCTCATATTTTGCATGTGATCAGCAAACGCTAATGCATCGGTGTAGCGCTACTCAGCTGCTTTGCTTTGACGCACAGTCAAGTCAGCTCTCACATGGTACGGTGTGTTTCTTTGTCGTGTTATCGTCATTGTATACAGTGAATGGTAAGAATTCGGCGAATGACGACATGTCGGTCAACCTTTGGCCCATTTCAGTGTAGAAGACTTAAAATGTTTCTTTTGTCTTACAGAATTATGGTAAGGAGACAGCTGTCTTCCTCTGAGGTTAACATGGCCGTTGCCCTGTTTGGAGGTGTTAGGCAACGTGATACATTGTGAACGTGCTGGACATTCACACAGAGTGGTAGGAATGGTGCTGCACTGACAATGCGAGACTGCCTCTGCAATGCGACGTCTGGGTCAGGGCGGTCGCCGTTGCACTAAACATGGGAGGATCGTGCTACTGGGTGGCCGGCAATCCGGAACCGATGAGCAACAGCACTGATTCTAGCTCAGGCTGTTCCAGCAAGTGCTCTGTGGGCAAAAGCGCTCACATCCTCAGCTCGGAGCTGTCTCTGGGACAAGGAACGTCTTTCCCTTTCATGTCTAGAAAGGAAGCAATTTCCTCATTCATCACGAATGGCAAAAAAAAAAGAAAAAAGACTGCAAAGAACAGGTTTGTTATTTGAAGGGCAACATACAGACAAATATAACTTTTCAGATGAACGCTGCTGAAAAAAACCTGAATGAAGCTGTAATTCGTGGAGGTTACAAACTAGGTCACAATATACTACTGACTATTAAACAATTCTCTTTGGTACCTCTCCCTAAATCATATCTGGTAGCAGTGTGATAATACATAGTTCCATAGTTCGAAGGGAATTAGCAACCTTAGACGGAGCTTGTCTCTGAAAGCAAGTGGTGTCCCGTCCAATCCTAGACAGGGGAGCGGAACTGAAGGCACAGCTCGGACTGAAGCTCAGAGATTCACAGTTTTTTTTCTTTCACTCTGTGATAGCACAGATTATGTCATTTTGCTCCACTTGCTTTTTTTTGTACGTGGTGTGGATATGCAACTAGAAATTAAGGAGTAGCTGCTAAATACGGTACCACTTGGTAACACGACAAAATGGGTCAATATTTTTGAATCTATTTGTGAGTTTGTGGGCAGCATGAACTTGCTGAGGGGAAGTTTTCATCTTATGGCCACGGACCGTGAGCCACAAATGACTGAACGTCAGCCAGTTTTTGTTTTTCCCTTAAAAAATAGACTTAAGTCTGACTGTGGAAAGGACATCTGGGTTATACGCTGCTTACACTCTTTCATTCAACAGGTGGCATTGTGTGCTGAAACTGTCGAGCTTCTCGATGTAATGGACCCTGTGCTGCACAGTTCGATTATTACTATTTTTTTCTAGTTCGTGAGGAATGAGGAAATTGCTTTCATTCTAGACATGAAAGCGGGAGAAATTCCTGGCCTCAGAGAACCAAAATGGACATCAGACGTTGATTCTCTGGCTGGTATCAAAATTTAAAAACATAAACATGGCCAAGGCTGTACAATGGGCATTATAGGTACGTTTGGTTCAATATACTATTGTGAGCAGCTACCCTCTGCAATGTAGGGGACAACAACAAAAGAAAGGTAATTTCTTCAGAGCTTTACAATGAAGAGAACGCTGCACATCGCTACAGCAAACTAGATATCACCTAATACAAGTGCACTTGTCTCGCAAAAAATCTTTAAGGAACGAAATAAATTGATAAATCTCTTGTTAACTCTGCAAAGGATACTCGTTAAATTGTTCTGCTCGCCGTGTCCACACAGCCGGCTCATCCTTTACCAGCTGTTAAATTTTTATGGCCGTCAGTTTGTAATTCTGCCTAATTCCATGTACATTAAATGACATTTAGAGGGATTTCACAAACAGCTGTGGTAAGGGCGGGATTAGGAGAGCAGCGGCAGTTTCTCATGACGTCACGCCCAGATTGCCATCGCCCCAGCCGTGTGGCAATACAACCACAGCCCAAGCCTGAGAGGTGTTTATCCGCGGGCAAGTGAGCGCTCCCCAGCTTACGGACGAGCGCTCGAGCTGAAACAACCTGGTACTTGTCACGTGGGGTCAATACGAACAATTTGGTGACGGTTGTCGGAACTGCACATTCGTCTGTGCATGTCACTGAAGTTGCCAAACTTGACATGTGCACACCGTGTTGGCAGCTTGCAGTTTGCCAGACAGCACGTGCTGTGTGTTACGGAGTGTTAGTGTCGGGCTCCCTTCGCTGATGAGTCACGCTTCTCCATGGATGGCCATTATGGGACGACTCACGTTTGACTTCACAGTGGGGAGACAAGGAATCGTTCGGGTGTCATTGTCCTGCAGATCGTACAACATTCTGGAGGAAGCAGCATCAAGACTGCACTTCATACTAATACAAGACATTGCCCGATCTCATATCACCCGGGTCGTCCAAGTTTATCTCAATACAGCAAAATCCTTGTAATGAAATAGGATGTCAACAAATAAAACTTAAGCCCAATTGAAAATGTGTGCTGTTTCATCCATCAGAAAGTAAGACACAAAAGTCCTCAGCCCCGAGAGTGGCCGAGCGGCTCTAGGTGCTTCAGTCTGGAACTTCGAGACCGCTACGGTCGCAGCTTCGAATCATGCCTCGGGCATGGATGTGTGTGATGTCCTTAGGTTAGTTAGGTTTAAGTAGGTCTAAGTTCTATGGGACTGATGACCTCAGAAGTTAAGTCCCATAGTGCTTAGAGCCATTTGAACCATTTGAACCTCAGCCAGGAAGAGTTCAGTAATAAGCCAATGTATTACAAAAGAACAGGAACAACATCCCCCAGACCTATATCAATTCATTGATCCACATCTGTACTTGCCGAAGCCAGACTGTCATTAATGCTGGACATGGTGTCATCTGTTACTGAAAATTCATTGGAATCAGTAAGGAGGTAATTAAAATCAGCATGTATACCTTTCTTTGTCCTAAAAATGATATTCTTCTAATCAAAACGAAACAGCTGAGTGCCGCTAGGCGCCTGCGCTAGCGTTTCCTGACAACGTGCGAAATCTGCTGGGTGTTGATAGAGTTGGCTATTCTTCCGGTGATTAGGAATCAGTGAATGGCGTGTCCCTGTACAGGGACATTTTTAAGGTGTCTAGTAAAGAAGCACAGATGCCAGCAAGTGAGAAGCTGAACGGGGGGTCTCAGTGGGACCCTTTGCTGTTTTATTCGCACAAGTGTCAATGTCACATCCTTCCTCGTGTCCCCCCCCCCCCCCCCACCCACCATTTATCCGCGTCACCCAACCGTGTCCTCCGTGCACATGCCGCAGGAAAAGGCGGAAAAGGTAGATGAAAACGATGAAAACGTATAAATAGCCTTTTCTGCTTCCGATCACGTTCGAATTTCGTTGAATGGTTTTGAACGGTCCACAGTGGTTCCATCCCGTACACCAGAGCAAGATTTGAAATCACACTTCACGTTCAGTGGGATTGCAGCCGTGTCACGTACATAGAGGAGGGCCTCCTAAGGCCTTTGCCTGTCAGTTCTGAGCAGAGGTATGTTCGAAATATAGTCTTCGTCCACCTGTAAGGAAACCACCTGGTATTAACGCTGAGTGTCATAGTTAGGGCCTCTGTCGCAGAGGCGTCAAGAGAAGGGGTTGGATGTGGGTAAGGGTAGCTGTGACGACTTTCCCGTGGTGTGTCACGTTCACAGTGACGTTGGGTAGAATTTGGTGAAATATCATGGCAGTGTGGCAATAATTGATCCTCCTTACATCTCACATGAGCTTCTGAACTCTGACCTACTTTTCTCACGTGTCGGCACGGTGTCTGAATTATCGCCGAGCCTGAAGCCGCGGGGTGCCACTGTGTTGCATCTTTACAGAGATGCCGTGTAGCTAGAGCCGCCCGTCGGGTAGACCGTTCGCCTGGTGCAAGTCCTTCGAGTTGACGCCACATCGGCGACTGAGCGGAGAAAATCTCCGACCCAGCCGGGAATCGAACCAGGGCGGTTAGGTATGACATTCAGTCGTGCTGACAACTCAGCTACCAAGAACGGACACTATAGAGATAGTCTGTGGGTACCTTCGAGCCAAATTTCACGCTCTTTCATCGCAAAGGAAGGAAATGACGGAGTTTAAAAAATTGGCCTTTTCAGTTTTTTGCACGAGATGTTTCACCCAGGGAAGAAAATTCTTTGTTATGAGAAATGTAGGATAACTATTTTAGTTGAATAATCGTATTTGTTAGATATGTAAATATATTCATGTTGCATGGTTTTTCGAGAACTATGAAACTAAGATAACATACACTATATACTGAATAATATGGCACAATTGGCACCCTCCCTGCTTTTTACGGTGTTATGAAAAGTATAATAATGAATTAACCCCTTTTATTTTTTACCTGTTACAGTTATAGACTAATACACTATAGGATTTCAGTTAGGGATATTTTCACATTTAGGAAGCAAATTTCTGTTTGTAAAGGCCGAAAATTCAGTTATAGGCTGAGGTATAGTTGCTTTTCGACTTTAATTGCTATACATAAATTATTAAAAATGTGACAATCTTAAGGGAAATTCGTTTCCGCCTATTATTGAGCGTGTACACAGAGTTATCGTAAATAGTCTGATAAGCTTTTTAGGCTATTGCAGGGTAGGCTGCGCTGAGAAATAGCTCTTAAGAAAAATATCGATTCGTTGAACCGTCTCAGAGTTATTTAGCATTGAAGTTTGTCATTCAGGCCGTTGGGCACACTGATGCAAGTGACCCGTCAGAGACGTTCTCACGAAACCTGTTCTTCGTCTATTTTCCGTAAACCGAACAAAGACCGATACAAAAACTGGACATCGGATGGTAGTAAGGATCGAACCCGAGCTATCATCTACGCTATGAGAAACACCTACATTAATTGTATACTGCGGGCCGACTGAATTAGTGCGTACAGCATCCTGATCTGCTAACATTAATTCTGATTAACTCGGAAGCGGCATAAAGTATCGCATTTTTCCTTAACAATTATTTCTCAGCACAATATACTCAGCAACACCCTTACAAGCTTTTCAGACTGCTTCTGAGCACCCTGTATGTCCACAGCAGCAGTGATGTGGTGGCCACACTTGGTATTACTCTGAAAATCTGTTGTTTTAGAGTTGTGAGTCTTCACACTGGTTCGAAGAGATCCACCACAAATTCCTCCGATATACGAATCACTACGTCACAGAGCAGCACTTGCACACTACATCTATGAAATAGCTCATGCTATGCTCCACTGCTTGGAATTTTAAGACTGAAATGTTAGGTAATCTTTCCTACCTTTTGGAGGATTGTAAAGAATGAAAAAATGCTCAAACTAGGGGAGTGGAGTTGGCTGTCATGTCTGTACCATACAAAGCGGAAATCAAGTATGTGTAAAGTCATGTGACACTGCAATATGGGGAAATAAACAACATTTAATTTTGAATATAATTGTTGGAAATTTCATGCAATGTCAACAGCACCAATGTCAACGTACAAGGTGCGCAAAATAAAGCTGGTCAGAAAAAAATTCGTGCACCTCAATATAGGCAACACAGCTTACATCATCTGCCCTGGGAGTTGATGTGTAAGTAGGATTCCCTGTTTTAAAGTAGATGAGATGTTTTCCGGGGCCAGTTCAGTTTTGTTATGCCCACTTCAGATAATGTTGCACGTTCCTCCAACAAGGGAAGGGCGCTAAATTCGGATGTTAGGCAATAGGTTCTCGCTTCCTATCACTGGACGAAAACAAAAACGAGAACGTACGAGCAGCAGGACGAATGAAATTTGTTCAACTTTTGGTGATCAGGTTTTGCAACAGAGACAGGTGGTGTATTAAAGCCTCGTAAAGTGGTCGTCCCTATCGGCGATGTGTATCCAAATTTATGAAAGTTGTGTGCCATAAATACGGTGACCGTAACGGCTCGGCTTTATTTGTGCCTTGCTGGTTATATATTAACAAATATTTCTTGTTTTATACAACCAGGAGTATTTGTTTGGTGCGGTACCTGAGCGAATTGCTTTAATATTTGGTAAGTGATAGAAATAAACATAATTATGTATTTTCAACCCTGAGTTTTCTCGTCTTACGCTATATTCCAATACAAGTTGCGAAATACTTTTTCGGCAAGAATTTTTTCTCAATACATAAAAAATAAAATCGGACTGTGTATGTTTGTGTTCGCAAAACTCGAAAAGTAGTCGGCTGACTGACTTGAAATTTTGACACAATGATACATTCGAATACGCGTCTGTTTTTGTATAAATATTTTTAAATATAAATAATACGCTAATAAATACGTAACATACAAAGGGAAATGTTGTTATAAAAAACCCTGAAATGTTGTTGACCGGTTTAATTTATATAATGAACGTTCAGTCAGACATAGGCTATGTATTCGTAATATATATTAGGAATATACATATACATATATATATATATATACACTTTTTTAATACATATATTTTTCTAAAAATGTCGAACCGTTGTTGACTGACTTCATTCTAATTTTTACATGGTATTGTGATGAGAACTCTGATGGAGAATAGGCTATATTTTTAATGCACATATAACATTTAAATATGTATGTATAAAGAGGATAGTTGTTTCAAAAATCTCAAAAAGCTTTTGACCCATGTACTTCAAGTTTTAAGCGGTAGTCTACTAAACATTCATACTACAGAATCTGAAATTGCAATAACAATAAAGAAGGCTCAGGGTCACAGAGTAGGGGAGGTAGTGATGGACAAAGTGGGAAGAAGCTGACATAGAGAGCGGAATGGAGAAGAGAGACATAGGGAGCAGGAGGAGATGGTGAGAGAGAGAGGGAGGAGAAGATGGACAGAGGGGGAAAGAGGTGATGGACAGAGAGAGGTGGAAGAAGCAAGAAATGTACAAAGAGAGGGGGAGGAGGAGATTGACAAAGTTAAGGGGAGAAGGAGATTAGGACATGATTTCTCTTTTCTTTCCGCTCCATTTAACCAGACTTGAGCTACAGTAAAGTGTGGCTAAATACAGCAAGTTGTGATATATACACCTGCAATCAAGCTCCGTTCGCTGCCATCAAGTTTAATCCTGTATTACACACCACTGTATCACATACAAACGTCAAGAAATAGTTAAATTGCGTGTATTGCAATGTTTCTTAGTAACAAAAGAGACAGTTGCTAATTTTGAAGAGTCGCAACAAAATGTGAATTTATATGATCATTAGTTACAATTGCTATGTAGAATTCAGTCTGTTCCACAGATCATACGTTTTTCACACTTTAAGTAGCTCCCCAACACTTTTCCAAAGTCACGTCTCTCATCACTGACGTTTCCGCTACAATTATTAATCGTCAGTGCCCGACGACTGGAACACTCTATCTCCTAGGTTGTGTAGGCAGCAGACGTTTCACATGCCAGCGTTAAAGGGAACAAGGAGTACCTTGAATAGGAGAAAAGCGCCGTTGCCAGATTCAGCTGCTGTAGCCGACAACTTCTCGATGACAGAAATCACGATGGAGCAAAATTTTCACCAGTTTCGGGCTTTCCCAGAATAAACGGTGAACAGCCATACAGCCATACCATCCGGAAATAGTTACTCGCAGTGTGGATTCTGAAGCCACCGTCCCAGATGTCTGCCTCTGTTTACTGTACGTCACAGGGTCACAGATTGTCATGGCAGGTGTGCCACCAACACATGATTTAAGCGTGTGAAAGAGTCGCCCGGACTAATGAATCACAGTACACATGATGCGAGGTATCCAGTTGACGGAGAGTGCAGTGTTACGGAAGTGCTCAGAGTAATTTCATGTGAGTGTTGACGTGGTTGAAATGTGTCTGCTGATAAGTCACGCCATTAACTTGCCCCGACGAACAGTGTAGGAACCTTCTATCCAAAGATGTAAATCTAATTGTTCACCTACAGCACCCAACAGAAGATGTGTATTTTCAGTAAAACAACTAATTCCACTTTCGCTCTAGAATTTTGTCATAATAGTTTCAGAAATACATTAGAGATATGAGAGCATTTTTAGTACTATATAAACTATCTGACTGCAGTCATATTGGGCAGTACTGAGATCCCATCGATCGAGATATAAGCGGTCTGGGTCTACAGCCGACCAAATTTAGCTTTTTTAGGTGACAGATGAGCGGTCAAGGATAAGGATGGTTTCCTAAAGTCCCTGTTCTCTCGCTGAGTTCATATCAGCTGATGTTATCAGAATGAAAGCACATGCCACACTATATTAGTCAGATGTTTCTAAGTAAATTTTTCAAGTGTAAATACTTTTTATGTAATTATCGAAGAAACATTTCATGATAGTTCTAAAGAAAATTTCATCTCCACTACCACTTATAAATTCCTAATTTTTTCCATTTTACTGTAGGGATTTGGAAATTACCATCATTAATGGAATTGCCTATGGGAATAAATAGCAGTGAACACAGTTTTTCTATGAAAATGTAAGATATTTCCGTCACTACTGTGGTACTAGAAAACAAGGTGTTATTAGATAGGCCTGCCCACTAGATACAGCCGGTCGGAGTGGCCGTGCGGTTCTAGGCGCTACAGTCTGGAGCCGAGCGACCGCTCCGGTCGCAGGTTCGAATCCTGTTTTCGGCATGGATGTGTGTGATGTGCTTAGGTTAGTTAGGTTGAATTAGTTCTAAGTTCTAGGCGACAGACGACCTCAGAAGTTAAGTCGCATAGTGCTCAGAGCCATTTGAACCATTTTGAACCCACTAGATACAGAATTATTGAGATAGTAAAATCGATTTCTGGAGCTATACGTCACAAACCATAATATTGCATGTGTCTGGATAGCGAGAAATGTAGCAGAATCCGCATTAGAAAAGAGAAAACCAAAACAATTGTAATTTGCCGTTGCAATGTGTAATTTTAAATAAAAAATTTGAAAGGATCAGTAAAGTCAATTATAAAGTGGTTTTACGGATGAGAATTTTATGGAGTAATTACTGCTAAAAAAATTCTTGAGCATAATGTCAAATGATGCATAGTAATTGTACGGTATTTTTACGAAGCAGTTGGTCGTCGTCTTCCGGTTCTAGAGACCTCTCTGCCTTCTCACCTGCACTTTTAGAAGAAAAGCAGCTACACCGTGCAACCTTCACACATTTACTACAAGATACTCTATTACGCCAGGGAACTGTTTAAACTGGAAATGTGTGCAAAATATACAGTTCTGTATCCTCTTGTGGTTGATAATTCCATCAGCAAAGTTCGCACTTGCATACTTGTTCAACTGGAATTGTTTTGTTTTCCATAGACGGTCAAACTGTGGTTTTGGCCCAAACATTTTCTTACGGTACAGTTTTTTCTTCTGATACCGACGTACTGATGTTAAACTAACCTCCCACAAACACTGATACAAAATCAATATTTTGCCATACACGATAAATTAGTCCCCTAAAGGGAATTAACTCATTCCACTTTAGGCAGCTAAATTACGGGCTTGAGTAGAAAACATACGTCGTAAAAAGAAGAAGGTCTGAAATTGCTAACCATCGCACATAATGAATTTTTACTGAAATACTTTTCATTCATAGTCGGGAAATACTAGGTTATGGGTTATTCTCAAATTTGAATATGTTCGCCTGTCTGTGGATAATGTTAGTACTTTCTACTGATGAATCAGTTTCATTCATACCATGCATACGTGGAAATGACAGAGAGAAATTATATAAAGGATAGTTTTAGAATTTCGTTCTTGAGAAATGTCTTTGTCATATTTCGCCAAAATATGCAGCATTTAACCGTAAGGATTTCATACTGTTGCAGCGTTCAAGGGGAAATATCCTTTGATGGCAGTTTCCAATCGCAGGCGACTGGGCACGGGAATTTGCCGATGTCCTCCGCAAGGGGATTACGTCTACAGGCTACCTGAATTCGTGAACAGGCAATTTTGTCGGTCGTTCGCTTTCCCCGCATGTACTCGTTTATTCGTTTGGTTCCATCGCCAGTCGCTCTGCCTGCGTCCCTGTGCCACTATGACACACACATAAACACACACACACACACACACACACACACACACACAAACATATACACATTCGCACACTCGCACACTTACGCACACAAACACTGGCAGTCACTAAACAGAGAAAGAAATGATGATTGATATTCTGGGAACGTGGAGTATTTACCCTGACGTGTATTTCATTTTTATTTTAGCGATGCGATTTACACTATAGGATAAACACCGCAATGTTTTGCTGTTATGCGTTTGGGTGGTAAAAGTTGAAAGAAACAAGATTCTGAACTACGACAAGTAAAATCAGTGACAGAAGATAGTAATTAATCTCTGTTGCAGCTCTTTCAGAGGACCAGGCCGGTTGAGCGAGGAGCATGTCCACCAAAGAAGATGGTCTTCCACTAGAAAACTTACATTTAATGTTTCAAAATGTGTCCTATCAATCGATTCCTTTTATTAGTTGTGTCATGAATTTATTTTCCCTGAATCGATTAAGTGCCTCATCATTAATATCCGATTTATTCAGCTAATCTCAGGCGTTCTTCTGTAGCATTTCATTCCAGAAGTTTCTGTTGTCGTCCTGTCTGTACTGTTCATCTTACACGTTTCACTTTCGTGTACTGCTACAATTCAAAAACATAGTTTTAGAAAAGGCTTTCGAACACTTTAAATTATATTAGGTGCTAAAATTTTTATCTGGTTTTAGATAACATTTAGATATCTACATTTTAAACCTGCTACCTTCAGAACCTCAAAAATTGTATTCTAGTCGACACTGTTAAAAGCTTTCTCTAAACCTACAAGTACTGTAAACACTGCTTTTCCTTCCTTTAGTGTATGTTCTAAGCCAAACCGTAGATGCAGTATTACCTAGCGTGATATTATGTTTCTCAGAAATCAACACTGATCTCTCCAGTGATCAGCTTATACTAATCTTTCCATTCTGTTGTAAATAAATTGTGTCAGTATTTTACAACCTTCAATTATTCATCTGATGGATGGAAAATATTAACACCTGTCTGCACCTGTCTTCTTTGGAACTAACGTTATTACACATTTCCTGAAGTCTGAAGGTTTTTATTCTGTCTCGTATCTTGTATATCTGATAGAATAGTTAGAACATGATAGGTTTTCTCAAGGATCTTACTAATTCCGAGGGAATGTCATTTATTCCATGTGACTTGTTTCGGCTTAAGTCTTTCAGCGCTTCGTCAAATTATTCAGGCAGTACTATATTTCCTGTCTCATCTTCGTCTTCTTCTTCCCTTTCCAGAATATCATCTGTAAGTTTCTTTCCTTTGTGTTGCTCCTCCTTTATTCCCACCATCTTTCAGCCTTCCCTTCTATACTTAATACTGGTTTGCCATCTTAGGTCTTGACATTCTTATAGGCGGCATCTATCTATCCCACAGTAAAGTATATTTCTACAGTTCTGGTTTAATCTTTAGCTGTCCCTACTCTGCCATTTTGTACTTCCGCTCAGCCTTACTCTTAACCGTCCGTTTATTCTTGTTTATTCTTTTGAATGCATTATTTGCTGTACATTTGTATTCTGATCTTTTCTTAATTGATTCTATAGACATAGTCCATATCAATTCAGGCAGGCTAGGAAAAAATCTTACATTCATAGTCTCGGATGTTCTTGAATTTAGCATATGTTAAATTGAAGGAACACGTATTTTTTGTTTTCTCCTAAAAATTTTTGCTACGAGATGCAGCCCTCCGAAGATGACACTACGCGTACGATTTTGAAGATGCGAATTTGAGAAAATTTTTCAAGATGCTGTATCTGTGGAACACTTCTTGATATTTTGTTGGTTTTTTCTTTATTTGAAAGATAATTGCTCTATGATTACAAAGAAATCCTCCATTTAGACTTATCTGTCAAAATTATTTTTCTATAGCGTTCTAAACTTTTTTAAATCTATGGAGAAAAATATTTTTCAAAAATTGACAATCCATGAAACTTTGATTTTCTCCTATTGATTAGTACCATTTAGTTCTACATTCCCTGAAGAGGAGAGCTTCCACATTTAGGTTGAGCAGGTTTTATAAACAATTGAAATTTTTGCCATACATAAAGCCTGCTTTATTACCATAACATCACATAAAAGACTCATCAAAATCAAATCCTGGCCTTATTTAACATAATTTTAGTTTTGAAAGATGAGCAAGATACTCATTTTTCAAGCATTTTAAATGGTTCCAAAATTTATGTGGACGGTCCAAAGACTTAAAGGTTTCAATTTATTCAACTTCTGTGCACTTTGTTTTGTACTGAAATTAGTCAGTCAATGAGCTGAAAATGTGTTCCACTGCTTCAGCATCTTCCTTTGATACAGAGTGATACCTTTTTGTTGAATGGTTCAAATCGAAAAAAAATGGTTCAAATGGCTCTGAGCACTATGGAACTTAACATCTGAGGTCATCATTCCCCTGTAACTTAAAACTACTTAGACCTAACTAACCTGAGGACATCACACACATCCATGCCCGAGGTAGGATTCGAACCTGCCACCGTAGCGGTCGCTCGGTTCCAGACTGAAGCTCCTAGAACCGCTCGACCACACCAGCCGGCTCTTCCGGTTGAACCAATAGGAACTGAAACACTTACAATCTTCGAAACATTGTGAACAAGAAGTGAGCACTAATGGCGTTGTTGCTGTCCTTCAGCTGGAAACCTATATCCAGCAGCTGGTCCATGTGGCAGCACAAAGTTCACTGCAATTTCGTTTGACTCATAACTGGGGTCTGTAATCTCTGCAATTCACCAGTGACAGTCATACACTCACGCCACAAACTTCCCCGTTCTCAGGCTGTGAATCTGAATATTATCCTGCTGTTGCTGAGGTGTCGGCTGAACGAACCAAATTTTTCTTTCTTGCTCTTTAAAGTACGTACAATGTGAGTTCGCCCATCACTTTGAGTCCAGAAATGTGTCTTCTAAGTTACTTTCACAGCAGTAGTTTGTTTGGATCATTCTGATTTTTTCTGCTCATGGAATTCTTCGATTTCCTCTTTGGACAAAAGACTCTCGTAAAATCCTCAGCATTCTGAATCGCAGCTGTATTTTGTATGGAAAGATTATGTTTTGTAGCGCGGTGCTTCAGCAGGTCTCCTACACCATCACAAGGCCCATTCCTCTGACCAGTGGCACTGTATACGTATTCACTTGGCACAAGCGACTTACTCAATTCAAGCGGCTCGTAACGATTTTTAAAATGACTATGTACACCATCATAAATAATGATGAACTTCTGAAATGTGTCTTTGTTGCAATTTCTTCAGATTCTGATGTGTTACTGCTTTCACTGACCATTTACCAAGTTCACCAATGAAACTGTCAAAGTCAACAATTTTCCTAATTAGTTTATTTTCCTCCCACCTCGCATATGTAATTTCTGCAGAGTTATCTGCTACGACTTCCAGGCCAAGTGTCGGTAAGGACAGTCCTCCCTTTCCAGGGCAGTCGCCACATTCTTGAAAAAACAAGTCTCTCTGTTTGCTTCACAGACAACAAATGACTTCACACGCCCAACCAAGGTGTCATATGTTACGTGCTCTAGTCAGTTCCTCAAATCTACCACACAAAATCCCAAATTCGCGCAGTACACATATAAACAGATATCTCTATGTGAGTGTGGAACTACCCACTTAGTAATGCATAAAATTTTGATCTTCCAATATGTGAAGTTGTATAGTTGCTCTTATAAACTACAAAAGTTTCTTTAATACTGCGAATCTTGTACCTCTTCACTTCCACAACGTTTTGAATTTCAATTGTTACACTCATGGTGTCTTTTTTGCTATCACTCTGACGAGAACAGTCCAATTTATATTCCAGATAAAATGACTACACTATTTGAACTTGATCTGCTTCTACAGAATGACCATAATAGGGATCTGGTCTACCAAAGACTCCGTTTACAGACCTCACATTTCTTGATTTGTCTACCATGTACTTTGATACTGATGGAACGTCGTTCAGAATTGTGTTTTTTGAAAATGTCTCTGGAATAGTAGTTAAAACCTGCACCTTTTTACTGTAAGATGCACAATATTCAACAGCTTAATTGATATTTATGAAAAATTCCTCGCAAGAGGTGCAAGACTGTTTTGGCTCATTTTCTTCTGAACGTGGAATTTCTACTTTGAAGAGTGTGGTCAGTTGTGCTGTAGTGTATTCATCCATAGCTTGATGTAAAATCTGCATCACCTGCACCATGGGAGGCTTCACCTAGTTCAGACACTATCATTGTTGTTATTCTGTCAAAACATTTAGGACAGAAAATGTCGTCACTGGCAACATCTTCACTTTGAAACAGAGTATTCAAATGAGAACACTTATTCCCAACCTGAACAAAGTCTGTTTTTTTGTTTGCCTTATACATCACTCTTTTATGAATATACAAATAGTCAGCAGACTTCACTCTCCTGTGGCCCCAGTCAGAAGACATTTGAAACGGTTCTTTTCGCGAAATATATGGCAACTGTGTTAGCTGGCAAATTCCTCACGAAAAAAAAGAACTCACTGGTTGGTCTCAGGTATCTTAGAAGCCTCTTAAGCAAACAAATTAGCACTGAACAACTACAATATAGAAACCTGCAATGAACAACCACGACAAAGAAACTGACAAGAAACTACAAAAAAGTGTAAGGAATATCTGCAACAACCAAGAAAAGAAATAAGTGCAACAAAGAAAGCGATGAGAAATAATTGCAACAAAGACAATAGAAATAAACATTCTAACAAAGAAATCAGTAAGAAAGAACTTCAGTGAAGACATACATTATACTTGAAATTTTAAAAAAAGATTTTTTAAAATAAAACCTGTCCAACTTAAAATTGGAAGCTCTCCTTTACGGAGAATATAGTACTACCTGGTACTAATAAAAAGAAAAAATCTAACTTTTCTGGATTTGCATTAAAAAAATTCTGTAAATTATAAAAAGAATTCAAAAGGCAACAGTAAAAGAACTCTGACAGATATGTCCAAACGGAGAATACCAATGTAATCATAGAGCAATTATCTTTCAAATAGGAAAACTCTAATAAAATATCTAGAACTGTTACAGAGAAACAGCATTTTAAAATTTATTTTGAAATTCGCGTCTTTAAAATTGTATTCGCAGTGTCATTTTTGGAGGCCTGTATCTCGGGGCATGAATTTTTTTCGGAGAAAACAAAGCAATACAAGTTTCTTACTTACTCGTTAGTTTGAACATATACTAAATTCAGTAACATCCGAGCTTATGATGGTAACCACCTTGCCTTAAGTAATACGGATTATGCCTATACCTTACGCTTTCTCCATGGACTTCTGTCCTCTACAGCCTTTATTACTATTTCTCTAAAAGTTCCTAATTCGCCGTTTCCCATGTTTCGGTCAACCACTGGCTTTGCTTTTTTTCAACAACGAAAATTTGTGCTAGAAGGGAACCCGTACTGCTTGCATTCTGCATGCAATCATCTTGAACAGCTTCTAACTTTTTCTCATTTTATTTTCGTTTTTTTACACCGAACCCGTATTTCCTTCTTACGCAAGCACACAGTCCTATTCTTGGGTAATATTTCGTATCAGATAGCCAATGTCTTCAAGCGAAAAGGTATAAACATATCTTTAACCATTGAGAAGAGGACTGAGCAGAAATTACCTCATACCACCAACACACGACACCGCGACACCACACCAAACGGCTGTATATCAAACTAAATGGTTGGATCGTGACTGTTTCTACTTATGTCAGACAGGTAGACCATTTGAAATCAGATTCAAGGAATACATGACAGCACAAAAAAATAACCCAGAAATACCACACATCAAGAGTAGCTACTCCTGCATGAAACTAAAGACAGTATTAATATCACAGATACCAGCACATTACCTAGACTATCTAAGGGCCAAAAACCAGACATCCTTGAAACACTCCAGATATACAAACACAGAGAAAAAGAACCTGAGTCTATTATAAATGATAACATTTACAACGCTATTATCTCGGTTCTTAAAAGCAGCCGTTGTTATTAAATTTGCAGACACACACACACTCACACACACACACACGCGCGCGCGCATACACACACACAAAATTTCCTCCATCTTCCCCTCCTCCCCTTCATATTTATCATGAATTAGTTAGTTACTTGCATTTCAAAATGAGATTTTCTTAATCAACGATTTGACTGGACTGACTCCCAAATCCCAAATTATGTTAGCACACCCCGATGGTTTCTACCTCTATGAGCTTGAGAACAGAGATGTATTTTTATATTATTACAAGTATGTTTATTTCTATATACTATTTAAAATCATAGTCCATATGTTACTTGAACCTTTACTTCGTTATAGGGTGTAATGTGTAATAAATGTAATACGAGTACTAACAACCCAAAGCTCTGGCACAATAAAAACCTAATATCTCCATCTATCACTCCTTTCACCCTCTATCTCTGAAACCCGCCCTCACACACACACACACACACACACACACACACACACAACACCAATGTAACATAGTAATAATAACTAAAATGTTGTTCATATATAATTTTTTCCAATGTTGGTGACATAACTATTACATGAAACGTTGTTAATATGTCATCGTAAGCCGGCCGTGGTGACCGAGCGGCTCTAGGCGCTTCAGTCCGGCACCACGCGTCTGCTACTGCCGCAAGTTCGAATCCTGCCTCGGGCATGGATGTGTGTGATGTCCTTAGGTTAGTGAGTTTTAAGTAGTTCGATGTCTAGGGGACTAATGACCTCAGATGTTAAGTCCCATAGTGCTTAGACCCATTTGAACCATTTGTCATCGCAATTACTGAAGTATGTACAAAGCATTAAGTTAAGGAAACTTGACAGAAAAGTATCCATGACCACTGGAGATATTCACCGTTCCAATCCTATTTGTCAACGCAGCCATAGATCCCTACAGTGTTTTACTTTTGCTGTGTTTCTTGCACTCTGACATAGTATTTTGTTTTGTCATATGCTCTTTGCTCGTGTTAGTTTCCAGACGCCATCTTCATTATTTTGGTTCTTACAAAATGTGAAGGTGTAAGTGATGTATCACGGCAGAGAAAGGTGCCTTTGATCAGTGGGGGTATATTACTTCTCTTTCTTTTTCTTTCTTGTGTTTTCTATATTTCCGTCAAAAATCTCAACAAAGCCATGAGCCATGTTCTGAAATAGTGTCTTGTTTCTCTACTAGACAGTATAATAGATAATTCAATGTCGTAACGTGACTTACTGATCTACATCTACATCTACATTGATACTCCGCAAGCCACCCAACGGTGTGTGGCGGAGGGCACTTTACGTGCCACTGTCATTACCTCCCTTTCCTGTTCCAGTCGCGTATGGTTCGCGGGAAGAACGACTGTCTGAAAGCCTCCGTGCGCGCTCTAATCTCTCTAATTTTACATTCGTGATCTCCTCGGGAGGTATAAGTAGGGGGAAGCAATATATTCGATACCTCATCCAGAAACGCACCCTCTCGAAACCTGGCGAGCAAGCTACACCGCGATGCAGAGCGCCTCTCTTGCAGAGTCTGCCACTTGAGTTTATTAAACATCACCGTAATGCTATCACGGTTACCAAATAACCCTGTGACGAAACGCGCCGCTCTTCTTTGGATCTTCTCTATCTCCTCCGTCAGACCGATCTGGTACGGATCCCACACTGATGAGCAATACTCAAGTATAGGTCGAACGAGTGTTTTGTAAGCCACCTCCTTTGTTGATGGACTACATTTTCTAAGCACTCTCCCAATGAATCTCAACCTGGTACCCGCCTTACCAACAATTAATTTTATATGATCATTCCACTTCAAATCGTTCCGCACGCATACTCCCAGATATTTTACAGAAGTAACTGCTACCAGTGTTTGTTCCGCTATCATATAATCATACAATAAAGGATCCTTCTTTCTATGTATTCGCAATACATTACATTTGTCTATGTTAAGGGTCAGTTGCCACTCCCTGCACCAAGTGCCTATCCGCTGCAGATCTTCCTGCATTTCGCTACAATTTTCTAATGCTGCAACTTCTCTGTATACTACAGCATCATCCGCGAAAAACCGCATGGAACTTCCGACACTATCTGCTATGTCATTTATATATATTGTGAAAAGCAATGGTCCCATAACACTCCCCTGTGGCACGCCAGAGGTTACTTTAACGTCTGTAGACGTCTCTCCATTGATAACAACATGCTGTGTTCTGTTTGCTAAAAACTCTTCAATCCAGCCACACAGCTGGTCTGATATTCCGTAGGCTCTTACTTTGTTTATCAGGCGACAGTGCGGAACTGTATCGAACGCCTTCCGGAAGTCAAGAAAAATAGCATCTACCTGGGAGCCTGTATCTAATATTTTCTGGGTCTCATGAACAAATAAAGCGAGTTGGGTCTCACACGATCGCTGGGTTTCCAGAAATGACATGATACGCGAGCAAAAAACATGTTCTAAAATTCTACAAGAGATCGACGTCAGAGATATAGGTCTATGGTTTTGCGCATCTGCTCGACGACCCTTCTTGAAGACTGGGACTACCTGTGCTCTTTTCCAATCATTTGGAACCCTCCGTTCCTCTAGAGACCCTCGGTACACGGCTGTTAGAAGGGGGGCAAGTTCTTTCGCGTACTCTGTGTAGAATCGAATTGGTATCCCATCAGGTCCAGTGGACTTTCCTCTATTGAGTGATTCCAGTTGCTTTTCTATTCCTTGGACACTTATTTCGATGTCATCCATTTTTTCGTTTGTGCGAGGATTTAGAGAAGGAACTGCAGTGCGGTCTTCCTCTGTGAAACAGCTTTGGAAAAAGGTGTTTAGTATTTCAGCTTTACGCGTGTCATCCTATGTTTCAATGCCATCATCATCCCGTAGTGTCTGGATATGCTGTTTCGAGCCACTTACTGATTTAACGTAAGACCAGAACTTCCTAGGATTTTCTGTCAAGTCGGTACATAGAATTTTACTTTCGAATTCAATGAACGCTTCACGCATAGCCCTCCTTACGCTAACTTTGACATCGTTTAGCTTCTGTTTGTCTGAGAGGTTTTGGCTGCGTTTAAACTTGGAGTGGAGCTCTCTTTGCTTTCGCAGTAGTTTCCTAACTTTGTTGTTGTACCACGGTGGGTTTTTCCCGTCCCTCACAGTTTTACTCGGCACGTACCTGTCTAGAACGCATTTTACGATTGCCTTGAACTTTTTCCATAAACACTCAACATTGTCAGTGTCGGAACAGAAATTTTCGTTTTGATCTGTTAGGTAGTCTGAAATCTGCCTTCTATTACTCTTGCTAAACAGATAAACCTTCCTCCCTTTTTTTATATTCCTATTAACTTCCATATTCAGTGATGCTGAAACGGCCTTATGATCACTGATTCCCTGTTCTGTACATACAGAGTCGAAAAGTTTGGGTCTGTTTGTTATCAGTAGGTCCAAGATGTTATCTCCACGAGTCGGTTCTCTGTTTAATTGCTCGAGGTAATTTTCGGATAGTGCACTCAGTATAATGTCACTCGATGCTCTGTCCCTACCACCCGTCCTAAACATCTGAGTGACCCAGTCTATATCTGGTAAATTGAAATCTCCACCTAAGACTATAACATGCTGAGAAAATTTATGTGAAATGTATTCCAAATTTTCTCTCAGTTGTTCTGCCACTAATGCTGCTGAGTCGGGAGGTCGGTAAAAGGAGCCAATTATTAACCTAGTTCGGTTGTTTAGTGTAACCTCCACCCATAATAATTCACAGGAACTATCCACTTCTACTTCACTACAGGATAAACTACTACTAACAGCGACGAACACTCCACCACCGGTTGCATGCACTCTATCCTTTCTAAACACCGTCTGTACCTTTGTAAAAATTTCGGCAGAATTTATCTCTGGCTTAAGCCAGCTTTCTGTACCTATAACGATTTCAGCTTCGGTGCTTTCTATCAGGGCTTGAAGTTCCGGTACTTTACCAACGCAGCTTCTACAGTTGACAATTACAATACCGATTGCTGCTTGGTCCCCGCATGTCCTGACTTTGCCCCGCACCCGTTGAGGCTGTTGCCCTTTCTGTACTTGCCCAAGGCCATCTAACCTAGAAAACCGCCCAGCCCACGCCACACAACCCCTGCTACCCGTGTAGCCGCTTGTTGCGTGTAGTGGGCTCCTGACCTATCCAGCGGAACCCGAAACCCCACCACCCTATGGCGCAAGTCGAGGAATCTGCAGCCCACACGGTCGCAGAACCGTCTGAGCCTCTGATTCAGACCCTCCACTCGGCTCTGTACCAAAGGTCCGCAGTCAGTCCTGTCGACGATGCTGCAGATGGTGAGCTCTGCTTTCATCCCGCTAGCGAGACTGGCAGTCTTCACCAAATCAGATAGCCGCCGGAAGCCAGAGAGGATTTCCTCCGATCCGTAGCGACACACATCATTGGTGCCGACATGAGCGACCACCCGCAGATGGGTGCACCCTGTGCCCTTCATGGCATCCGGAAGGACCCTTTCCACATCTGGAATGACTCCCCCCGGTATGCACACGGAGTGCACATTGGTTTTCTTCCCCTCTCTTGCTGCCATTTCCCTAAAGGGCCCCATTACGCGCCTGACGTTGGAGCTCCCAACTACCAGTAAGCCCAGTAAATAAATAAACAGTCATAGGTAACAGTAATCTACTTCTTTCATTCGACGTGTATATTCCCTTTCACCTGCTTTACTTGCAGCATTTTTATATTCTCTCCATTGCTCAGCATCCCCTGTGTTATGCAGGAACTTCTACTACTCCTTGTCTTTTTAGTTATGTCATCCTCTGTTGCCTTCCCCATTTCATCCCTCCGACCACTCCATTCGTCTTCTATTATATTTCTTGTTCACGACTCAGCCAACTCTGTCCTAATGCTTCCTCTGAAACTCGCCACATACTCTGCTTCCTTCAGTTTATTGAAGTCCCATGTCCATAGCGTTCCACCTTTTCTTCAATGACTTCAGTTTTAATCTGTATTAATAAACAGTAAATCATAGTCAGATTCCACATCTGTCCCTAGATATGTCGTACAGTTTGTACATGTTTTTACGAATACGAAGGACATCTTTCCCATGAGTCAGCAGGCGCATTTTCTTTCGTGTTTCAGCAGATATTTGTAATTTCGTTTTTGCAGCGTGTAGCTGGTGTCAGCCCAGACAGGTTCTGCTCATCACGCCTTTCATACGACGCCCAGCGTCGGCAGACTACGTCGGCTTGTTTCCCATTTCAAAGATCACGATTATTAAATCAGAGTTTTACATACGCATTTAATACAGCGCTACCAGAACAGTATAGTACGATATTCGTTTTACCAACATGTGTTAATAGGAACAGTAAAACACGCAGAAAAATCAGTACACCAGCAGCGACTAAGCAGCGGGGGTCATGATGGTGCTGTCGCTGTTGGAGTACTCGTTGTTCCTCGTGTTTTACTGTTCATGTTAAAAGATGCCGGCAAAACAAATTTCACTCTAGAATAGTTTGGGACCACTCTGTCGAATGGGCACGCAAACCGACGCCTTCGATCGACGCTGGATCTTTCGTGAAAGACGTGATGAGCACTATTTGTTTGGGTTGACTCCAGCTACACATTGCAAAAACAAAATCGCAAATATGTACCTACACAGCGGAGCAAATGAAGCTGACGAATCTTAGGAGAGCCACACTGTATATTCAGTTTGAAACCTTCCAGTGTCCCCAAGTCTGTTCCATGTATACACCTTCTTTCCTGATTCTTGGACCAAGTGTGAGCGATGATGAGCTTACGTTCTGTGCAAAATTTACCAGGTGGCTTTCTCTTCCGTTCTTTTCCCCTGGTCTATAATCTCTACTACCTTTTCTCCTCTCTGGTTTTCTACTACCAAATTTAAGTCCTCAGTCACAATTAATTTTGGGACTCCCTTAACTATCTGAATAATTTCCTTTGTCTTATCATGCGTTCTTTCACTTTGGATATATATTTGTGCTACTGTAGGTGCTGTTGGTTACGTGTCTGTCTTGGGAATATAGCTGTAGGAGCGATCCTACCTATGCTTAGCAATTGCTAAACATGTATGAGAATTGTATACACGTCCTAATCCTTTTCTTCTCTCTCTCCCTGTCCATGTCCTCCAGCCCCTCCGTTGGGTCATCTCCTCCTTTTCCCTCTCCTTTGTCGATATCCTCCTCGTTCCCCCTTCTCGCAGTCCATCTCCTGCTCCGCCACAAATCTGTCTCCATCTGCTCCTCTCTCGTGGTCGTGCGGTAGCGTTCTCGCTTCCCACGCCCGGGTTGCCGGGTTCGATTCCCGGCGGGGTCAGGGATTTTCTCTGCCTCGTGATGGCTGGGTGTTGTGTGCTGTCCTTATGTTAGTTAGGTTTACGTAGTTCTAAGTTCTAGGGGACTGATGACCATAGCTGTTAAGTCCCATATTGCTCATAGCCATTTGAACCATCTGCTCCTCACCCCTCTCTCTGCCCGTCTCCTCGTTCCTCCGCTCTCGCTCCATCTGCTCTTCCGCCCCCTTTCTCGATCTGTCCTTTCTCTCTCTCTGACGTTGAGCCTTGTTTATTGTTATTGCAAACGAAACCTTTATTCGGAAACAAAGTCGCTTAAAAATGAATGGTTAAGTCCCATACGAACATTAATATGAGCTTTGCAGAAGAGACCTCTCCAGCTACTGGATCTGTGAGTGTAGTGGATCCAGTGACATATTTGCTATAGTTTTAATCTGCGAACGGGTATGATTCATGTTCCATAGCAATATTAGTATTCTAATCATATCTCGGTAAACTGTAAATAGAACTTTCCTCTCAAAACTGTCTGTGAGGAAGAAAACAAAACTGCACAGCGTTGTGTATGCGTTTTCCGCGTAAAATTATACATAAGGAGAAAGAATATACTCGTATGTGGAAGAAGCAATTTGTCAAATGGCTTGAAAGCCGTTGTATCTAAGTTACAACTGACTGCGAGGTAGAAAACGAATCCACACATTTTCACAGCACAGCATTTTCTTCCTCGTAGTCGGTTTTAACATTTTTGTTTATTAAAAATATTTAGCTTATGTCCGTCTGAATGTTAGTAAAGTGTCGTGTAATACACTGAGGAAAAACCGTCAAGAACTCCAGATTTTTGCTGACAACGTCTTCCCACTATATATTAAATATATATTTATGTACTATATGTATTACAAAAATATTTTTCCCATGTCCATCCGAACGTTTATTAGAGTATTGCGTAAAAATATGAAGCACATTCGTCATTAACTTTTTCAGCTTTTAGCTATCTACGTTTCCCGCTTATGCATTATACACAGATGTATAAACTACATATGTTAAAGAAATATGTAGTAAGTCTATCTCCATCTAAACGTATATTAGAGTATTTTTTTCTAACCAACGTTTCCTCTCTCTCCCTATATATATATATATATATATATATATATATATATATATATATATATATATATATATATATACGCGCTTGCCTCTGTAAGTTACGAAGTAACAGGCGACGGAAATATTTATTGCGGTAGGTCACCATAAGAAACGTTACACTCTCTGCGGAGCTATGAACATAGTTTATTGTGCTGTTAGCCAAAGAGTTACAGCAAAAAGATACAATTTTTAAATGGAACAATAGTTGTTTCTATCATGCACTGGAATCAGTAACACCAGCTGTGTATACATCAATTTGAATTACATTTAGCCGGCCGGTGTGGCCGTGCGGTTCTAAGCGCTTCAGTTTGGAACCGCGTGACCGCTACGGTCGCAGGTTCGAATCCTGCCTCGGGCATGGATTTGTGTGATGTCCTTAGGTTAGTTAGGTTTAAGTAGTTCTAAGTTCTAGGGGACTAATGACCTCAGAAGTTAAGTCCCATAGTGCTCAGAGCCATTTGAACCATTTTTTTGAATTACATTCCTATCACTTTTAATTTGGGAGCTACAACCCTTGAAAGCTTCACGGGAAGAAACCATACACACTGCGAATAACGCAATTTACCTTCTAAATGTGGTGTGGCCGAGTTGTAACGTCGCCGGTGTCACGGAGCGAAAAGCTTCCTCCATGCGCTGTTAGACTGCCGACTGTCGCCGCACACGGCCGTATACCCGAGAGTTCGAACCACACAAACGGGGCTTAATGTACCACAGTTACTGACATCGGATGAAGATGGCATACACGAACAGTGAGTACGTTGACATGTTGCTGAAGTTCTGCGAGTGCCGACACGACACCACTGAAGCAGCCATGGCGTACGCCGTGAGATATCCTAGGCGAAGAGCTCCGGCAGCCATTACGTTTTACGTGCCGAACAACGACTTCGCGAAAGAGGCAGCTTGGGAATGCGCCTCAGTGTAAGACGAAGAACTGCAAGAAGTGAGGAGACGGAGGTGTTTGTTTTAGCTGCAGTACACCACGATCCTCATCTCAGCTTACGAACCGTTGCTGCAGTCGCTGGTGTCAGTGTCACATCTGTGTGGCGTATAGTACACAGCCGCAAGTTTAGCCCTTACCGCCAGTCTGACCCAGGAGCTGCATGGGAACGATTTCCGTGCGAGAGTTACATTCTGTGAATGGGCCATGCGTAATTTCATGCTGGAATCTTTACAAGGTGTTATGTTCTCTAATGAGTCCAAGTTCACAAATTATGGTGCAGTGAATCGCCATAACGTGCACTACTGGGCTGCAGACAATTCTCGGTGGGTACGACCTGTCCACGGTCAACGGAGGTGGTCTATTAATGTGTGGTGTGAAATCCTTGGAGATGAAATCATCGGTCCACCCTACTTCCCAGGTGCACTGACAGGTGAGTTATATCGCACGTTTATAGTCGATAGTTTGGGTAGACTCCTTGAACATGTGTGTCTACACACGAGATTCCATATGTTGATGCAGCACGATGGTCACCCAGCCCATTCTGCGCGTGCTGTTGTGGAAGAACTAAACAACAAGTTTGCAGGAAGGTGGTTGGGGCGCCATGGTCCTCATTCATGCCCCGCAAGGTCGCCCGATTTAACACCATTAGATTTCTTTTTGTGGGGATATTTAAAGGCTCGTATTTATGTCATTGAGCCCACATCCCCAGATGATCTAAAACGGCGCATCGAGGACGCATGTTCCTCCGTGACACCGGCGATGTTACATCTCGTCCGCAGATCCTTTAGAAGGCGCATTGCATTGTGCATTCAGGAACATGGACACACGTTTCAACATCTCATTTAAATCAACTTCCGACAGCCAGAACATCCATCACCCACCACACAGCCATGTACTATCTACAGCGTTTGGTATTTGCCCCTGTAACTTTGAAGGGTTTTAGCTCCCAAACTAAAACTGATAGGAATGTAATTTAAATCGATGTACACACAGCTGGTGTTACTGATTCCAGTGCATGATAGAAACAACTATTGCTCCATTTAAAATGGATTTAAGACAAAACAAAGAATTACCATGGATATACGAGAAAACATTCGTTGAAACACAGATTTCGTTCTTCATGCACAACATCTTGCGAACAATAGATGCAACTGAAAAGGTTCATTTCGTCTTCCTAGAATTCCAAAAGGCTGTCGACACTGTACCATGTCCTTGATTACAAACCAAGAACCGATCACACGAAATATCCTTGCAGATTTGTGTTTTGGTAAAGGAATATTTAACTAATAAAATCTAGTAGGTTATACTTCACAGAGAGAATTCAACAGAAACGAAAGTATCGTTGGGGGTACCTCAGAGAAGCTTAACCAGAGTTCAAATTTTTTCATCATAGACGAATAATTTATCGTATAGTATTAGCAGTACTATAAGAGTGTTCTCTGAAGATCCTGTTATGTGTAGGAATAAGTTTTCCCTAACTGATCGCAAAGAATTTCTGGAAGACTTGGACAAAATTTCCTGTAGTGAAGTGAATGGCAGGTCTCTTGAAATGTTGGTAAATGGTAGCTAATGCCTATAACAAAGACAAAGAGACGTATAGCATCTGATTACAAGATTATTCTTGAATATTTTGAGTATGTCACAACGTATAAGTATGTAGCGCTAGTACTATGAAACGATATGAAATAGGAAAATTACAAAAAAAAAAATCAAGAGGAAATATGCCCCATATGCAAAGGAAAACGTATATAAGACGCTAGTACGATCAGTTGTAGTCAATTGTACGACTGTTAAGTTTCGTTATCAAGCAGATATGACAACAGACATGGAACTAATTCTGAGACATGCTGCCAGGATCGAAAAAGGTCGGAGTAGCACACACGAAAGTGTAACAGAGATTATTAAGGAAAGTAAAGGGAGTCCTTGGTGGGTAGTATAATGATGCTGATTCTGGCTCAAAGAGCATTACCATTAACCATTCCAGGTTGAGAACAACGATACTAATTTCACACTATACCTCCACCAAAAATTTATGTATACTCACAAAATGAGTTTTTTATTCATGAAAAAATTAAAAACCGCAAATATCTGAAATTCATTCAGATCCAATAACATGAATTGGAAGACCGTTATTTACTTTTTTACCTTGATAAATAAAATGTAATCCAACAATATTATCTAATTTATAATCATCATTTGTAAAGATTTTAGTAATTTAAAATAATTATGAAAAAACTATTTGGGAATTTAGTCTTATATTCTAAGGAACCATCACTAGATTAGTTATATCATCACGCAATTGTTCTGGTGAAAAACTCTCCAAAGTATTGATATAATTTCGATGACTAATACTTCTTAAAGTTTCTTTCACTTAGGGATATAAATTTGCTGAATGTGGTAATAAATAATTCTAAAAAATTCTTCACACTTTAGATGTCTATTTCTGATTATATCTATTCGATTTTGTACATTTTTAAATTGTGCTCGAATAACATAATATCCATAATTAAGATAAATAAATCTTAAAATAAAAAAGTTGGTTTTAAATTTTGTTCATTTAATTGAGGAACAACGTGTGGTAATAAACTATTTATTCGTTCATTTCTTACCTGAAAAATTTCTATAGCTTTATCAAAACGTTCATCTCTCATATTTATATAATTACCCTTAATATTATTCAGTACTTCTAAATGATTTATTAGCCTTTATAGAGCCACTTTATATTAATCTTTGTTTTATATTGGCTATGTTTCCGAATTGATAGTAAAACATCATGAGTAAACTATTTTTTAAAATTGTTTTGTTTTTTTTATTTGTTTTGATGTTAAAGAATATAACCCAGTTTTGTTAATAAATGTAGTTGAATTTTCATTTCTTTTTGAGGGCAACTTATGAAGATCTTTAAAATTTTCTCATATTGTAGATCATCTTTTTCAAAATTCTTCTTAATAGCTTGCTTTGTATCTTTATATTCTAAATGTTTAGCCACATCTTTGTACTTAAAAAATGGATTATTATTTTGATGAATAATTATTAAATTTTTTTATCATTACATATTCATTGTTATTTTTTAATCCACAAGTGACATCATTTATATATAATAAAATTTTATATATTTATATTTTTTAATGCCAATAATTTTGGCTTTGTAAATGGAAAGCGAAATTAAAATGATTTGTCCGTTATTCAATCAAGAAAAAGAAAGTCATAAAGAAATTAAAATGACAAAAATGAATAGGCCTTCAAAATCGGGTTGTATACAAAGGAAAAAATATGAATATAGGGTAAAGTCAATATGTCCATATAAAATAACTTTATAAGGAGGTTGTTTGTGTTGTTACCCCCAGATGATAATGATAATAGTCAGGATTCGTACACTGAGAAGTAAGTTTAAACAGTTTATTAGCAAAAGACTGATTATAAGACACACATGCTATGCACACCCATCATCACTGTGTCTGACATTGTAACACCGACTAATTATGGTCATATCGTAAGGCTGCATGGTGAACTAAGGAAAGAACCATATTCGCGCACGAGGCCGCGCTAGTTACATGGCGCGCTGCAGACTACGGCCAGTGGCATACTCTCTTACGGTGCACTGCAGCCGGAGGCACGTCTACTGTCCAAACAAATTGTCAGCGTTCCAAGATAGGTTGGTTGGTGAGCGTGTGTTACATACTGTATGGCTACGTAGAATCCCATAGACCCTTACATTACTCTCCCCAGAGAAAAAGAGCAACTTTAGGTGGCTCAAAACGACCTCCTGGGCGTTATGAATTTATTTCGCCATTCATGACATCTGATGGCATTGCAAAATGTCTTTCATTTGCAGACACAGTAACGTTCGGTACAGAGAAGCGAGCTTTCAGGACATATTTATAAAAGCAATCCAAACACAACACTGACAATCAAGTATGCGTTAACATTACAGGATGAATCGATGGACTTAATTGTATTTGCTGCTTCAGTGAAACTTAACTCATTATAGGATGAAATTACATTTTCATGGATATCCTTAATTAAATCATTGTCTTCAGAAAAAAACTTCATAAGGAATGCTTCCCATATGTTAATATGTATAAATAATTGTAATAAACAGATAATATTCTCATTAATGGCAAATGTCTAGCTGCATGAAATGTAGTTGGCAATACACTAGGCATATCAAATAGTTCACATGATAAATCACAATGTGTGGCATTCAAGATTAATCTACTATTATTCAATTTGATTGTAAAGAATATCTCAGGTGTAGCATAATTTTTACATGTAAATGTGACATCAAGGGTGGAGTTAAATGAGAAAACTATACATTCAGAACATCATTTACGAAATGGATGATAAAGAGGCGCTAAAATTCTAGTGCAATCATCCCCTGGGTATGATTGATAAACAATTCTTTCTTACAGCTGTACACTCTACTATCTCAGAATACTGCTGATTCAGGACAAATTAACTTATGACTACGTTTACATGTATGCATATCGTTTTCATTTAGGGACACAAAATATCTTCGAGCCTTGCTGATCAGTAGATAATGATTTTGTACATACTTTACATCAAATACCTGCCTGTCTCCATCTCAAGGGTAAGTTTAAATCTCATACATTTCAAAATTATGCTTTGCTCTAGAAATGGGTATAGAAACAACAACAGTTAAATCATCTTCAATCATTAAAGAGTGTGTGGTGGTTAACTTGTAGTAATCTGATAAACTGTAAGAGTTAACAGTAACGCGGTAAATCATAGTATATGTTGCATCTAGCTTTCGTTCAATTGATAGTAGGATCTGTAAAAATTGTTCTGGATGTGGTAGTAAACTGCTCAAACAATCATTTGAACTACGTTCTAAGGCTGTTCTTAGGTGAAGGCATCAGTTCTAGCATTTGATAAACGATCATTAATCCTTAACAAATGAGTGTTTAAGTGTGCACCACAGCATTTAATGCTTTGAATAGTTCTTAGGTATTTGCATACAGTTCATTACAAATTACTTGGAAATGTAAGATAAATTGCTTTACAATCTGTTTAATGAAAACTGTGTGCTTAGTAATTGTTCTTTGCATATTCTTTAATACGATAATTTCATTACAGAGGTTAGCTGAATTTGTACTGAACTGTTGTTCCAGAGCTAATATTTTTCCTGTAACTTCTAGTAGATCTCGACTAGTTAAAATACCAAATACAGTACGAAGGATACTCCCTCCAAAATCAAACCAGGCACGTTTACACCTAATTAAAGTTTTGTGTGGCAAAAGCTTTAAAAACAGTAAATCTCTTGTTAATAATTAGCAAATGAAGACTCAACCTGCCTTTTTGCTGTGATGTACCCATTTCCAAAATTGTATCATTTCTCTTGACAGAACGAATTAGATCAATTTGCTTCTTTACAGAATTGAGCTGTTGCTGGATTTCACTCAGATTGTACTTGAGTGCAAGTTTTACATTACTTGTTGAAACTAGGATGTTGGATCATGGTTCAAACAAAACACCTGTACTCTGTGGTAATATTACTACAGCATTAGTAGAATATGCTATCATAGCAAACATTATAATAAAAATGAACATGGCTAGCTAGTTCTAAGTACTAGAGTTAACAATGAACATAAAATAATTGAATTGCTTGTGGTAACCAGTGGAATAAAAGGTTTAGCATTACATGTGCACTCGTGTAATAGCTTCAATACTAAATTTTCACAACACACTCACATAAGCACATGGCTGAAATAAACATTCGCATTGCACTCTCACACACTGCATACGTTTACACAAATTGTAGGGGTGTCTCGAACAGGATCACTTGGAACGTGGCGATGCCTTGGCCTCGAAGTCAGGACTGTGACCTTGCGATTCTCGCTTCCTGGGTTTGAGAAGAGTAGGTCTGCCTCTCAGCCAGTCCTCATCACCCTACAATGTTACAGGAAATCTATTCGGAAATGGCTTTACGTGACTGACATGAATGACAATCGAACTGAAGGACGGTTGGAGCTTAAGAGTGACTGTCAACAACACCTGCAAGATCGGATATGGCCCTTTCGAAAACTTCTTAGACTTTTTGACTTGACTCTTCTTTAACACCACGTTGCTCAGATACACAAGATCTCCAACTCTATACTGTGGCACTGCTGCTCAGTGGTCATACTGTGTTGCTTGCTGAAGAAAGGATTGACGATTTCGCTGTTTCACTCCCCTCCATGCTTCCTTTAGTTTGTGTGCTAGATCCCTTACGTGTTCATTGCTGATTCCGGCAGTCGATTGTGCGAAGTCCAAGGGTGAATGCATTCGTCTTCCATAGACGATCTCATATGCACTTAGGCCAGTTGAGATGTGTATTTTGGCGTTGTAACAATTTACCAAGTACGCTAAACAGATATCCCAAATGTATTTTTGGCTGCCCACATAATGGCTAACCATTTTAATAACTGTTCTGTGGACTTGCTCGACTATTCTATTTCCTTCATGGTGTGCTGGTGTAGTCCTTAACTGAGTTATTTGCATGAGCTTACAAGTCTGTTTAAGTAATTCACTCATAAAATTCGTTCATTGATCACTAATTATACTCAATGGTGATCCAAACTTAGGAATCCATTCTTTTACAAAAACTTTAGGTATAGTCTCAGCACTCTGATCAGGTATTGGTATCATGGTAAGGTATTTAGAGAAATGATCTAACATTGTCAATATGTATTTGTTTCCATCCTTAGTCTTAGGCAACGGTCCTATAACATCTATTCCTACTCTTCAAATCGTACACTTGTCTCTGACAGTTCTTGCGATTGCGCTCAACTTTTTCCTACATTATTCCGTCTGTTACAGGAATCACATTGTGAAACAAACTCTAAAACGCCAACTTTGTGGCTCGGCCACCAAAAAATTTGCTGCTTTTGTACTGTAATGTCAGGATAATAAAGAAGCATGTTGTTCTCTCATGATTTGCTCTTTCATGCTTTCTGGAATTACTAGGCGGTTTCCTTTACTAGTGATTTTGTACAATAATCCATCTGTTTCGACAAAAGTTGATCATTTTCAATAACCTGCCTTGTGGATATTCTTCTTGAGCTGTCCTTAACTCTTCTTTTCGACTTATTGTAACACAAGCATTGACTTTTCGACTCTTTGCATCAGCATTCACATGTTGTTTACTAGATCGGTGAATAACCTTAAATTGGTACTCACTCAGTTTTAATGCACATTGTGTTAATATTGAACTTGGATCCTTTAAGCTCAATAACCTTTTAAGTGCAGCACGATCTGTATTAACCGTAAATTTTCTTCCTGTTAAGAAACATATGTTATGTGTTATACCAAAAACCAAAGCACAAAGCTCCTTCTAAGTAATAGTATAATTACATTCTGTTTCGGTTAATTGTCTGGAAGTAAATGAGATTGGATGTTCATAAGCATCAACATTTTGCGACAAGATTGCACCTATGTCAAAACTGGATGCATCTGTTGAAATAATAAAAGGTTTAATGAAATGCCAGTAGGGTAACACTGGGACCACGGTTAGAGCAGTTTTAAGTTTTTCCATTGCCTTTTTGCATTCTGTTGACCTATTAAATGTGGCTCCTTTCCTTAGTAGCTGTGTCGATGGACATGCTATATTCGCATAACCGGCTATAAATCGTCTGTAGAAATTTGACAATCCCAAGAATGATTGTAGTTCTTTCAAATTCTGTGGTTCAAGAAAGTTTTTTAAATCTTCAATTAATTTTGGATCAGGTGGAACACCTTCACTGGTTATAACATGACCAAGGTAGTTAACCTTACTATATGCAAAATGACATTTACCTATTGACAAAGACAGGTTTGGGCTCCCTAAACGCTCAAAAACAGCTTGTAGTCTCTCAGTATGCTGCTTCATGTTTTCACCAAATATTATTACATCATCAAGGTAAACAAGTGCTTGTGTTTGGGTGAGCCCTCGTGAAACAGAATCCATCAGGCACTGAAATGTAGCTGGAGCATTGCAAAGTCCAAATGGCATACGAAAATACTTGTATACTCCTGTAGTAGTTACAAATGAAGTTTTTGCTTGATCATCTGAATGTACTGTTAAATGGTGATAACCACTTGTTAAATCACATTGTGAAAAAATTCGACATCTGCCCAAGTAATCCAAGGTTTCCTCTAAATTTGGTATGGGGTGAATACCGGTTGTGGTCACAGCATTTAAAGATCGCTAATCAACACAAGAACGGAACTGTGGTTCTCCAGAAATTGATTTCTTCTTTACAATTAGAACAGGTGAACACCATGGTGATTCTGAAGGATCTCTTGGTTTTATAATTCCAGCTTCTAATTGTTCTTTAACCATGTCTTCTACGAACTCTCTTTCACTAAATGCTATTCGGTAAGGTTTCTGTGTGACTGGGGCTGCATTCCCTGTATGCGTACGATGCTGAACTAAATGAGTGACAAATAAATTTGCACGTTTTCGGAATAAATCTGCATACTCCAGCTTCTAATTATTCTTTAACCATGTCTTCTACCAAATCTATTTGACTAAACAGTATTCGGTAAGGTTTCTGTGTGATTGAGGCTGCATTCGCTGTATGAATACGATACTGAACTAAATGAGTGACAGGTAAATTTTCACGTTCTCGGAATAAATCTGCATTCTCAAACAAAACCGGTGCTAAAATCTTTTGTTCATCAGTTGTCAAATGTTCTATCTTCTTCCAAATCTTGCGTTTCAGTTCATTATTAACTTCGTCTCCTCATTGCAATTTTGTGGTACTGTTACCAAAATCTGTGTTTATAATTGCAGCGTTTGTTACTTCATCTGGAATATGTATTACGTCACTTTCACTTACGCTCGGCACTTCAGCAACTTTCATTCCTCATTGCTCATATTTGTTACTGTAACTGGGAATTTTGCGACATTCTGTCACACCACTGCAGCGACACCTACACTTGTAGTAACATAACAATGCATTGTACCCACTAACTCACATTTCTCGGATGGCTCAATTAATAACAAACTTCCTTCCTTGCATCGGGGTGACTTAACTTCAACGTAGAGTGTCTTTCCTGCTCGCTTGGGAATTTGCTGAGGCTGATCAATTTGAACATCGACTCAAACGGTTTGAGCTGATGTATCGTTTGGGCGATCCATTCGCACGACGACAATATTGCTGATCCTTTGAGTACGATCTGAAGAACGATTTTCTAGGTTGTAGTTGCTATGGCCTAGTCTGATCTTTCTTTCTGAGACAAATATATCTGCCTCGTCAGTGGACAAGAAATCAAATCCAAGTACACTGTTGTAATGCGTATCGTTATTTGAAACTACTTGCACCCTTGCTATGTATTTCTCTTTATCTTCATTTTCACCTTCATCTTGGTCTTGGCCAAGAATTAATTCTACGCCAACTTCTCCATAGTTATGTATTTTTCCTCCGTTTAACCTTAGCACTTTTAATAGTGGCTGTTTCCTTTCATCCCGTTTATCTATGTAACACCACATTAATGAGGTCTGTGCTCTTGTGCCAATAAGTAGTTTGATGTTTCTCCCACGATATACAGCACCTATCACGAAGTCATTTTCGGTCTGATTTTCCCTGTAACTTACAGGAATCACTGTCTCTGGCAGGGGGCGGACGGAGTGGTGCCCCGTACGTCCCCATACTCGTTTAAAGATCTGGCAGATTGTCTGTTGTTCGCATTACCTTTCTTCTTTTTGCGACAATCTCTCGAAACATGACCCTGCATCCCGCAGTGATAGCAGATTCGATTCTCTTTACAATCTTTATGCTTGTGATCAAGTTTTTGTGTCTGTAACATTGTACTGTTATGTTGAAAATTCTGCGGTCTCGTTTCTGAATCTCACTCGGAAGTCACAGTGCTTCAGCCAAACCAACAGCTGACTGTACTGCTTCCTGAAACGTTTTACATCGTGCCAGTCTAACAGCTTTGCTTACTTCCTCTCCGTACAACCCATGAGTAAATGTGTCCAAGGCTCTCTGGTCGGCTTCGGAATACTGAACGCGATTTTAATTTTCATCTTCTAATAACTCGTACGTTTGAGCGTTGATGTTTCGACTTCTGTCGGCAAACTGCTCGATAGATTCGTCTCGTCACATTCGCAAACTGAAATGCTGGTCTCTGTAAAATGTTATGGCGTTTTTACGTTTAAATATCTGAACAACAATCATTCTAAACTCATTGTAATCTTCTGTTTTCAGGCAAGTAGGCTCCACGCTAACGAAATATTGTGCTGCGTGACCCAGATGGATTCCATAGGATTTGAATTAGGTTAATTTGGTCACCGAGACGTCAACGTGAGTTCACTATAATGCTTCTAAAACCACTGTAGCACTGTTATGACTTCGAAACATGGGAAATTATGCCGCTGAAAGGTGACATAGTCGTCTCCCGTAGCATAATTTGCTCCCACCAGCCTGCGTCCATGGCGCGCTATAAGTTTTGAGCGGTCGTTCACCTCGATGACGCCGTTTGTGGAGAGTGTAGCAAAAATGTAATTCACCCGAAGAGCTGACACGTTTCCATTAATGGACTGTCGAATCCCAATGGTCTCGTGTCCATTGCAATCGTAACTGACGCTCTCGTTGGACCAACATGTGAACACGTTGCGGTGGTCTGCTGCGGAGCTCCATGTTCAACAATATATGATGAATGGTGTGTTCCGAAACACTTATACGTGCGCCAGCATCGTGCGCTTTTGGCAGAAATGCTACAGAGCAGACAATCCTCCGAAATCAACGTTCTGTGAAGAGTCGTGTACGTCCAACCACTTAGTGCCTAGTGGTAGCTTCACTGTCCTTCTATATTTGCCGCAAATTCTCACGATAGTAGAACGTGGATATTTTACCAGTCTCGCCGTTTCCGAAACATTCGTTCACAGGCTTTGTGTAGTAATAATCTGTAATTTGACAAAGTCGCTTATCTCAGTGGATTTTCCCATTTCCATACCTTACCTTCGCTAGGGTGACCCTCATCCGTCTCGGTAGCGCTTACATGAATTTCGTAGCGCGTCATATGGCGGCAACCAACTTCGCGTTGGGCAGTGGCCCTAATATTTTGGCTTATCAGAGTATATTAATTATTCAGTACGGGTACTGACAAGTTCATGACAACATTCTCTGATGCACTATTATTCTGATCCATTTGATTCTGGCCAGTATATAATTTGAAATAGCAACAAAAACCGATACTGTCCTCCCATAAATTGTAAACTTTCAGTCCAAATCTCACTGTTTAAGGAATTAAATTGTTTTTATACTAAAAGTGCTTTGTACATAATTAAGGACTGACAGTTTCATCTGGTTTGTAAATTTCTTTAAATTTCTCATTCGAGCTGTTAATGATAGGTGTCATCTTACAAAGCCAGTCAACGTGGTCTGCAGTTCCATTATTGCAGAAATGTAAGCATCTCATAATTTGATAATGAAAGCTCCATAACTAGCTGCAGTTAGGTTACATATTTAATATTTTTCGCGACAGACTTGTTTCAGCTTAATTACCATTATCAAGTGACATCTAGTTGTCAACGACGGCCATATGTGGTAAGTACAATATTTCTTTTGTTACAAAATATATTGTGCTAACCATGACTTTTTTACAATTTGTACAGAAACCAGATGGCAGTTATAAGAGTCGAGGGGCATGGAAGGGAAGCAGCGGTTTGGAAGGGAGTGAGACAGGGTTGTAGCCTCTCCCCGATGTTATTCAATCTGTATATTGAGCGCGCAGCAAAGGAACCAAAAGAAAAATTCGGAGTAGATATTAAAATCCATGGAGAAAAAATAAAAACGTTGAGGTTCGCCGATGACATTGTAATTCTGTCAGAGATAGCAAAGGACTTGGAAGAGCAGTTGAAAGGAATGGACAGTGTCTTGAAAGGAGGATATAAAATGAACATCAACAAAAGCGAAACGAGGATAATGGAATGTAGTCGAATTAAGTCGGGGGATGCTGAGGGAATTAGATTAGGAAATAAGTCACTTAATGTAGGGTGCAGTAAATAATGGGAGATGAAGAAGCTTGCACGGGATAGAGTAGCATGGAGAGCTGCATCAGACCAGTCTCAGGACAGAAGACAACAACAAGACAAACAACCACGACTTGATAGAAAAATTATTCTATAGACGAAAAATGGTCGTCATTTACCACTAGACGACACTTGATAGTGGCAATTAAGCCTGTCGTGTAAATTATTAAGTATATTACTTTATTTCAGGTCGTTTTGGAACTTTCATTTTAATCATGTCTTATAAAGACGTATACTATGCTGCGTGTCCAACGGTAAGTACAGTCTTGAAATCTGTTTAATCTTGTAGAATGCATTACTGTTTTAAGTATGGGTATTTCTACTACCGGTTTTGTAGAGCAATAAGTTTGCATAACTGATCTTCTGACTTGCGCAATCAAATTGCTCAGTGCATAGTAGGTCTTAATTTCAGCAAAAGTAATAGGATGCGAAATGTAGTCCACTTTCTGTTTTTCCATTAATTGTCTGTTATATGACGTGTGAAGGGATTTGTTTTCGCGATGAGTATTTTCCAAAATCTGTCACCAAACGTAACTAGAAAATAGTTATAATAATCCAGGATGTCCACTTAAATGATTTTAAACTGATACTCATATACCACGAGTCACAGGATATTTCCAAATGATTGACGTGCTTTTCGCTTTCTGTCAAATCCATGATACACATGGTTTAGGCATTAAATTTTACTCTTCGTTGTCATCATCTATTATTAAACGTTTTGCCTACTTTGTATTTTGTGCAACCACGTCACTATCACTGGATTCTTCATCACTACGTCCATGTAAACTAAGCTCGCTTAACATTATATGAGGGTTTATTAGACATATCTTCAAAAACGAAAGTATCCACTAGCACGCTTGCTTTTTAACGTGGATTTAACGAATTGCTTCCAATTTCCGTGGAGTAATGGTAAGAACTAACCCACGACCGTAATTGACAAGTGTTTATCTAATGAGTTAGACTCTAGAATTTCACGTTTGGGCCGATCTTCGTTCCGGCGAGTGTGACGTGATGTTTACGTTTCGTTAGCATTTGTTTCCACGAGTCTGACCCGAGATATTCATGTTTCTTATCACGAGTCAGACTCGTCAAATTACGGCCAGGAATTAAATTGACCCCCTTGTTACTCACCGAGCGATGTGGCGCGTTAGTTGACACACTTAATTCGCATTTGGGAGGACGACGCCTGAAATCCATGTCCGACCGTCCTGATTTAGGTATTCTATGATTTCCCTAAATCAGTAAACGCTGGGATAGTTCTTTTGAAAGAGCATGGCTGATTTCCTTCCCCACTCTTGAATTTTTCCGACCTCGTGATGTCTCTAATGACTTCGATATCGACGAATTGTTAAACCGTTATAGTCCTTCTTCCTTCCTTTCCCTTGCCACTCACTCAAGTACTCGTCCTTATAGAATACTGTGCTTTATGTTTGTTCAATAAAAAGTTAGTTATCCAAGAGTTTACAAAGAATAGTTTGGAATTTCTTTGCAGCACCTGAATGAATTGTTGCTGAGAGAAAACTGTTGGGTCTTCTCTACAACACTTTTTCATGGATTATGACCGTAGAATTTCCTTTGTGAGCTGTCACAAGAGTACTTGACTCTTGCGCATTTTGTTGTTAACATCGTTCAGATTTCTCAGTTGAGTGATTTCATGAGTATTATTTTATTTTCTAATACTTCATTAAAACTTCGTTACATTTAAAACGGATGGCACTTTTCACGCATGGTTCTAATTTATTTTTCACTGGCATGTTTTCTGTATGCTGTGACATTTTTAAACTGTGGTAGATCCATTTTTGTGCTGTGGCTGTGTTTAAGACCTTTATTATTTTAATAGTGTTAGTACATTACCTACTCTATTACAGAATATACATTGATATGCTTTCTTGGGTTTATGACAGTCTCCTCAATTAACATTGTTTAGAGGATCTAATTTCTTTTTGAGTATAGGTGAAATTCTTTGCTGTTCTTTATTTACTATCATCTATCTACTTGAGAATGACGAAGAACAGCAAAGACAAGAAGCTGAATACAAACTGCAGATGTAAGTTGTAGACGAATTTGTTACTTGTTTACTGCTCTGAATATATACCTAAGTTCATCATATAATTTCATTCTTTTCTTTTGCTTGACCAGCAGCTTCAGTCTGACTGATTTCATTATATTTTTAAAAATAGATTACCTCATTAGGTCAGCTCTGTGTATCTTGACACATCTATACTTATTAGTTCTTGAAAGAGTAGCTTATTGCCATTCGCTCAAAATATCGACTTCTGGAGGACTGTGGCAGTCATGCGGCACAGAATATTTGTAATATATCCTTGCACAGCGTACTGAGATGGCCATGTGCGATTTCAGCACAATCCAGGAGAGGACCTTCTTGGCACATGCACAACAAGTAATCTTACCTAAGCACGAAAAAAAGTATAAGGACAAAACAATGTTAATATACCAGACAAGCATAAAAACAAGTAGATAATTCAAAATTCATATGAAGATAAACTAAAAAATTCAACTGTCACCCAATTTAGTGGTATTGAGTTAAAGCTTATTCTCAACATCACAGGAATCTTCATCCTGTCTCAACTCCCCATACGGCAGTCAGCCGGAAGACGAAATTCTCTTCACCTCCTCCTTCTCCTCCTTATCTCCTTCCTACATCCTTGGTTACATTTTTGTGTTTGTTTTGCTATACAAATCGCTACTCATCACAGATCACACTCTAAGAAAACTCATTTTATATTTCGATGAAAAATATATTAATTTGAATAGGGAACCAACTTCGTTGTTAACAATAACGATAAAAATACAAATGGGATTTAAAAAATGTTGTAGGCTCTATAGGTTGTAGTCTAAACTTTTAATTTCGAGTAAATAACGATAAATAACAATCTGTTGGAACGTCGTTTAAATTACGTGTCAGCAAGTTGTTTAGCGGTATAAACCTGAGCATCACATAATAGTGACTACATAAAACCTTTAACCCAAGCATCCAACAATTTAAAAAATTTTTTGAATGATGTTGCCGTCATTTGACTCTAATGATTTTTATTTTGTTGTTATATGATCCTGATTCCGGCCTTAGGTTGTTTTCAAGTACAAAAACTTATATTTGAAGAGACACCAGACTGGTACGAAATACAAGTCCTTGATGAAAAAGCATATCTGGTCATATAGGCCAGATCTGTCATTAGTAAAAGTAAGAACATATCCAAAACGCCTAAATATATTGCAGGCTTCCGTTTCTGGACTCTGTAGTACAGATATTACATGAAACCGCTAAGCAGTAAACAGGTATGCATCACACAATTGTGTCTGAACGGTTAGAGTTGTTGTTGAGACACAGTAATATGGCGCGTACCTGTTTATTGGTTAGCAGTTTCATATAACAGCTGGGCCACATAGTCAAGATATGAAAGTTTTTAATATATGTAGGCGTTTTAAAGATGTTCTCACTTTTACTAATGACAGATCTTACCTATATGACCAGATATGCTTTTTCGACAGCTTGTGATTCGTGGCAGGCTGGTGTATCTTGATACATAAACAAGATTTCTTATCTGAAAATGACCTAAGTCCGAAATCTGGATCGTATGACCATAAAACAGAAATTGCTACAGTCAAATGGCGGCAGTATTACTAAAAAAATTACCATGACTGTGGCTCCAGCCAAAATAAAACTATTTTTACCAATATCTATGTGTTATGGTGCGTATCGTGGAACGCCTGAGGAGAAGGAACACATCTGAGGAAATACGTCTTAATTTACTGATCTGCTATAAAAGTGAATACTGAAAATTATCACCAAATGTGGTCGCCACTCTCGGAGCTATTTTGACTTGCACTGTCTTTATTCCTTCATTGCAACTTGTCGTGATCTGACGGTCGCTGTCTGGGACCATGTGTATTTCATCAGCAGTTTGCGGCTCTCTGTGCAACTTGTTACAGTACACACCAGGAAGTATAAAACAGTGAGCAGTAGCGAGTATTGTGGAACGTTTTTGATGATTTTAACAGGCACCGTCGAAAACACAATCAATAGTCTTGTGATTGTATTAAGTTAATGGTTTTAGAGTACTACTGAATGTTTGGCTAATTCATTTGCAATCCAGTGGTCAGTCATAGACACACATACACATGTAATTGCTATACCATTATGGTTAATTCACTTATTTTTGTTTGGTGTGGTATTTTAATTACTCTTATCTACAATTAATATTCTCGTCTTTCTCTAGTAACTTCTTTCTAAAGAATAGAAAATGCCATACATTGTCATTTTAGAATTTCTTGTGTGTGTGTGTGTGTGTGTGTGTGTGTGTGTGTGTGTGTGTGTTTGTATTCGTTTCAGCGTGCATGATATCTTCTCGAATATTTTAGAGGATCTTCCACATTCTTTCTTCACACTAATCTTGGCATGTGGGCGCCGAAGATCTCTTTGTTTGAGTGAACATAATTATCTGAGAAGCGTGCCAGATGTAGGATAAGTAGTGTAAAGCTACAGGTTACAGTTACCTGCGCGTCTCAGGGTTCTATATTCTTTACTGATGCGGACGAGAGGCAGCCATTCTCCCTACTGATTATCACATGCTTCAGACGGGTAATCTTGAGTGTCACATAGCCAAAATCGTGTTACAGTAGCCTGAGGAGCCTGATCACGAGTTACAGTTAATATTCATGGTTACCCATTAGGAAGATAGTAAGGCAATGGATACATTAGGGTTATTAGGGTGTCTGCTCAGAGCTCACGTGCCTCGCAATTACCCACTGAAGTTGCGTGACTTTTCCGTGGACATCCACCATCTGTTTCCGGACAGGCACGGAAAGCTTTTAGAATTGTGTCTTGTCTATTTAAGGTTTGTTGTTTGCCGAGCGTCTTCTCATACGTTATAAAGCTGAGTGGTCATAAAATTTCAACAGATAAAGTATTCTGAATGAATGAGTTACGCCACTGCCAGTAAACGCGTAACTCACGAGGTAACTTTAGTGTAACGTATATTACGGGGTGAGGTCTCTGCGATCCTTACGTTTAAACCGATATTTAAGAAGCAAACTATTTGTCTAGATGTTAGTTGACCTCTCCTTCTTGATTATATTGTACAAAATAGAGCCTGCAGTGTTTTTACTTTTTTCGCACATAATCACACACTTCTGTGCGGTTTTTAAATGCCATTCTTAGATAAACTGTTAGGGATCGGAAATACGAGTCCAGAATACTTAACACTTAGCGATCAGAGTTTTACATTCTCAAAAATTACGGTAACTCTTTAGCAAGCAAATTTTCGAATAAAATTAAATTCCAGGTATGAAACCAGCACATAAAAATATCACTTCATGGGCACAAAAGGAAAGGCTGACATTCAATTCTGGCATCTACATTTTTCTTCATCACCACTCAGAACACACTTGACTTTAAGGACCACTTCAAGTATTTTATTGGAGAAACGGGTAGGTCCCCATCGCAACTGTCCTGAAATCCTCCCATTGAGTGACCCTCTGTTAGCAGAACTGTGGTACTGAGTATTGTAAAATCGTAGTCTTTTTCTTCTATTTCTTGATCTATAGCACTGACATGTCCAGCGAACCACTAACGATTTCATCAAACTTACACATAGCTCACGACCGCAGTCTATGTGACCCTGTAAGTATCAACAACATGTGTCAACAACAAAGAAGGCGATAATGCAACCGACCGTAAAACACTGTAGGATTGGCCGTGTAAAGAGGGTAGAGGGGGCATATAAGCATCACGCCGAAACTGACCTTGGATAGTAAGTTCGAAAATTTCTCGCGGTCTGAGAGACAATACTCCGTGAGTTAAGGCTTAATTCTGTTTTCATATGTATAAGATTTTCAATTACTATGTTAAGGATAGCGTGATAACACAGTCACAGGAACTGTGTACAACCGATAGCTCCTTAAATACAGCATGTGTCGACGAGTGTAGTCTACCTATCCTTCCTAGCATGAACAGAACTGTCCTCCCTGGTATTATCAGCAATGCGTTTTTAATTTCTGATCGCGCGAAATTTATCTAAAGCCATTTACGACTGTAAGTTTACCAGTTTCTGTGTATTTAGCTGATTAAAACATTCTCCGTAATAATCCATGGTTGTCTTTCAGTAAACATGTGTTCTGTAGCATTCTGTAGCTATTGTAATCTTGGGAAGTGGATACCAAGATCTTAATCTACACTCTGTAGCATGAGCACGGACAGGAAAACATATTCTCACAGGACAGTACAGTTGTGTCATTAAGTTCGCAGTACGAAGAAAGGCACGGGTTCAGTGTGACGTCTGTCACTCATTACATCTAGAATCGTTCTTGGCAAAATTACTTCCTTTAATCATCAGTAACGCAGCATAAAACCACAACAGTTCTTCCTATACCCCAAGCTACTCTGCTAGCTGTTTTCATAAATATTTTCACGAAGATACTGCACAGGTGCAATACATAACGGTTTTTCTTCTATGTTCGGATTCCATCGTCAGTGATTTCACTGGTAGCAGCTCCTGTTGTAGTGTCATGGAAATCGAGTTCATCTCTCATTTCTAACAGACGCTGTAACAGTTTACGCTACCTCTAACAACAAACTATTGGACAGACAAAGTTGTCTAAAGTATGTTCGTGTAGGAAAACTACTCGGACTTCAAGTATGGGTCTTGAACAAAAATGTTTACTGCAGTAGTACTCAAGAACAGCAGAATACAGCTCAGTTTCATCGTATAAATTCTGAAACGTATGTTGATTAGTGTAGCTATGAACGTCAGCTGAGACAAATTGTAAACGGGAATAAATATGTGGAGTAAAAGATGAAATTTTTTTTTCAGCTGTATGGGTTGTGTCGGCTAGTGTTGGAGTCAGCAAAGACAAAAACATGGAAGGAGAGAAGTTGCAGCGGCCGGCGGTAGGAATCCAAAAATGATCTGTACATTAAACTTTCAAGCCGTTATAATACTTCATTGCTAAAAAGAAAATAAACGTAACTTCTCTTTGTGAAGTGGCTCCCGTGTCTCCTGCTTGCAAGTACTTTAACTACTATTACTACTCGCAGAACGGAGGCGAAGTATCGGCTTCCTATTACTCAGTACTGATGCTCTCGAAGTCTGACATCGAACTGGGCCGACCAGAGCTGGGCGCATGGTTAAATCAGCGTTGTCAGGGGGGGGGGGCGCTAAACTCTTCGTGAAGTTGTGTCGCTGCCCACTCCTTCCATTGGGACGCGGGTCAACCCCTTATTGATGCCGTTTCGTGGAGCAACGCTAGTCGCTGTGCAGTCGATGCTTTAGGAGCCATCTTACAACAAGGGAGGGGAGGGAGGGGGAGGATAGAGGCAGGAAGATGTTTGCCATGAGGAGTCGGGTGCCGCAATTGGGGCCGACGCAGAGCTCCGGCAGCGCCCCGACACCCGTCCTGCTCTCCGAGGGGAACGTCGGTCGAAAAACTCCTGTAAAGCCACCCACCTTCTTCCAGAGCAGACCCGACGAGAAAAGGAGAGACCGGCGATGACGAGGGCGGCGGCGATGATGACGACGACTATGACGGTGCCTTCTCGACGATGGGCGGTGGGACGAGCGCAGGAAAGTTGAACTGATGCGGCGGCGACGGCGATGGTTCCAGCTCCATCGGTTCCGGAGGTGGTGCCGAAGGGGCACCCAGCGGCGGTCGCGCTGGCCGCAAGATCCTGGTGGCATATGAATCTGGGAACAGAAAATCTGCGGAAGAATATCGCAAGCGAGAGGCTGTTTCTGATGGCGGCGCCGCAACCTAGCATGACCTTGGACAAAAGCATACAAAAGCCCAAATTGCGAGAAATCGTTCCTCTTTCTCAGCGTTTGGTGCGACCAAAAACACTGAAAAGAATAGCATCATTAAGTGCAAAGCCATACTTCCATAGCGTGGAATGCGCCGTGCGCTGCAGTATGTGTAGCAACTGCAGCAGCGTACAGTGGCGCTGGCCACCGTCGCGGGATTGGGAGCGGTACGTTGCGAGGAATATCAGCAGTGCTCGCTCCCCCGTGTGGGAGGCACGCAGTTTGTTCGTCTGTTGCTTGAACGTACGCACAAATAGTTTAGATTTTCCGTTTGACAGAGGATCAAACGGAGCTATGGTGAGTTACGTGATTGGCCGCACAAAACTGTTCGAAGAACTGAGCTGTAAACTGTGGTCCGTTGTCTGTAACGAACACTTCACGTAAACCCTCGAAGCAGAAAAATAGATGACAAATCCAGAATGTTACTACGCAACGTAGTTGAGTTCATGGGCACTGCGAATGGATATTTTCTAAAAAGAATCCACAACAATAAGCCAACCAGGGTTCCAAAAGGAACCAGCAAAGTCAATATGCACTCGCTGCCGTGGCGATTGAGACTTTGGCCAGTCTGAAAACGTTTGCAACGGGGCCGATAGATTTTCAGCCAAGCGTGACACTGTGACGTCATCTGTTCAATATGGGACGTCCATGATCGGCCAAGAACAGCGCCGACGCGCTAACTGATTTGTGTGTACAATTCCCCTATGTCCTTGGTGAAGCAATCGCAACACATCTCTTAGCATCACTTTAGGAATAAGCACACGCCAATGTCCACAGTCTGTTTGCAGCAGTTCAGGGGAAAAGTTGGTTGATTTGTTGGTTGGTTGATTTGGGGGAGGGGACCAAATAGCGAGGTTCAAAAATGGTTCAAATGGCTGTAAGTACTATGGGACTTAACATCTGAGGTCATCAGTCCCCTAGACTTAGAACTACTTAAACCTAACTAACACATCCATGCCCGAGACAGTATTCGAACCTGCGAACGTAGCAGCAGCGTGGTTCCGGATTGAAGTGCCTACAACTGCTCGGCCACAGCGACCGGCAATAGTGAGGTCATCAGTCTCATCGGATTAGGTCAGGATGGGGAAAGGAGTCGGCTGCGCCCTTTTAAAGGAACCATCCTGGCATTTCCCTGAAGCGATCTAGGGAAATCACGGAAAACCTAAATTAGGATGGCCTGACGCAGGTTTCAATCGTCGTCCTTCCGAATGCGAGTCCAGCGTGGTAATCACTGCACCACCTCGCTTGGTCAGGGGAAAAGTCTCTAAAACTTGAGTGTCCTGTGAATCGATCTGACAACAAGATGCGGCAGTAGCATCGAATTCAGAATCAGGACCAACAGGAAGGTGAGAAAAGGCGTCTGTATTTGCATGCTTCGACTTGGGCTGGTACAATATTTCCTACTGATACTGTGACTGTAGGATCCTTCCAACTTGTCTCTTATAGGGTACCTAGGAAGCTGTTACCTCGGATAGCTAGACAACATACAAGCAAATCATATTAATGGAGTTTGTTTCAGTAATTGATTTGACAATCCTTAACTTTCATTTCTATATGTCAGCGGCTCGTGGTCTTGCGGTAGCGTTCTCGCTTCCCGCGCATCGGGTCACGGGTTCGATGCACGGCGGGGTCAGGGATTTTCTCTGACTCGAGCTGACTGGGTGTTGTGTGTCTTTTATCATCATTTCGTCCTCATTCACACGGAAGTCGCCGAAGTGGTGTTAAAGATCTTGTGGTGTGGCGGCCGAACCGCCCCGCGAGGGGTCTCCCGGTCACCAATGCATACGTTCATTATTATTATTATTATTTCTATATGATAGGTCGCAGGGAATTAGCGACACGTAAATAATCGTCTGGTCTGGCGTGAGGTCAGTCGCTTGACGGCGCATCTCGGCGCGGGCCCGCCCGTTGCCGGCGCGCCGTAGGGCACGGAAGCTCGCACTGGGGCGTATCGCTTTCCAGTCGGGTGTGCCGCGGCAGTCCTCACAGGGGAAGTGATGCGTCTCTCATAGCCTCTCCTTCCCAAGTGGCTCTTTCCGCCTTCCCGTGGTGCTAGATGTTAAGCTCGGCATTCTGCCTTGCGACAAAAGGGAGAGCTGCGACCCAACCCGATGCGAAAGCGAAGGGTGCGTGGCACAGGGGGAGCTGTGTCGAGGGACCGAACACCAGTCCCTTTCTGTTCGCAGGGCACAGACCAGCAGGTGCTCTGCATGCCGGCGACCTCGTTTGTCGGCGTGGGATCACGGCGCGAGTCGGCAAGGGTGCTTCGCCGCGCCCCTGGGTAACCGGGGCGTGTTCTGCCAAACCCAGGAGGTGGTGACATCGCCTGGGCTAGGTCAGATGGGCCCAGACCGCCGAACGACTGGGGGACCGACCCACCACCTGAGTAGGAGTGGGTCCTTGGCCTTCAGGTGGAAGCTCGGGCAAGTAGGCGGCGAAGGGCGAGGGGTGCATCCGCCTCTCCGGAGTGCGGGGTGCAGTTGCCGAGGAGCGTCGTGTGAAATCGTCGATGACGAGGCCATCGATGGGGACCAGTGCGCTGGCGACGGCGCGCTGAACCCGGCAGCTCTGGAGTGCCCTTGACCTAGGGGCGAGGTCGGTGGGCGAGCTGCAGAAGTCCCCCCCCCCCCCATGCCAGAGGAGCCGGTCCGGGGCAAGAGGGGCTCCCACCCCTTTTATATCACTCGTTAATCATGGAGACACCAGAAACGAGTGATTATAGTGCGCCATCGCGAGCTTCTGTGATGCCTGTACCTGCTCCACAGGACGAGTCAGGACAGGCAAACGAGGAAAACGTTCTGCAAAGACATACAAGAATTACTTTGCTCCTTGAGCAAAATATTAAAAATGGTAAAATTAGCCAGGCGGCATTGACAACAATAAAGAATGAGCTGGCGGCATGGGCCATAGTCAACGCCAAGCTCGAAGGCCGCGTTGAAGAGTTAGAGAAGGAAAATGAAAGATTGTGTAAACAACCGGCTAAGACCTGGGCGGGAGTGGTCGCACAAGCGCCACCAAAGTCACAAACAACCAGAGACACGATTGCTAAAGTAACAAAAAGAACAGACACAACGGTGTTCCTAAGGACCCTACCCAGTCAGGACACCAGTGTGAAAAATATACAGGAACTGCTCACCACCACAATCAATCCAATAAAAGACAAGATCAAAATAAATAAGATTAAACCAAGTAAGAATTCCGTAATTGTAGAAGTGGCCTCTGAAGAGGACAAAGCTAAATTACTAAACAATCCTAAACTAAACTCGGTGGTCAAATGCGAGCCACCGAGGAAAAGAAACCCGTTGGTCATCCTATATGATGTACCAACAACTATGACAAACGAGGAGATACACGAAACCATAAAAGCACAGAATTTCGAAGAAATGACAGAAGACGAATTCAAAGAAAACTTTAAACTGAAATTTAAAACAGGGCCTCGGGACCGTGACGTGGTTCACCACGTCACCGAGGTCTCCTCTCAAATGTGGAAGAGAATAACTACAATGGGCAAACTCTATATTGGCTTTCACGCCATAAACACACGCGACTATCTTGTGGTACCGCGTTGCCACAACTGCGGAGATCTCGACCACATTCTGAGGCACTGTACCAGGGGGTCGGTCTGCTCGAAATGTGGTGAGGATGGACACGTCCGCAAAGATTGTAGGGCTGCAACAGTCTGCATCCCATGTAAAAGAAGGGGCAAAAAACCTTGCGGCGCCACTGAGCGAAACTGCCCCACCTACAGACTACTAGAGCAACGGCTAATCTCAAGGATAGACTATGGCTGATCAAGTCAAAGCGAACAGGATGCCCAAAAGAAAATCCCCGAGCAAAAGGAGGAGGGATGCCATGAGGGCAAGAGCCTTTAAGATATTTTTGAGGTCGCTCACTGACGCCTCAGTCATCACCAAAGATGTGAGTACCCAAACGGAATCCACCACAACTGATAGAGGAACTCAGACTGATCCTCTTAAAGTCAAGTCTCCCTCCTCCCAAAGCCGGGGGACAACGCCGACCAAAGAACAACGGCAATGGCATCCTGCAACCGAGACGGCGGCAATCCCAACAAAAGAAAGCAGGAACATCAACCAACCACTCCAGGAAAATAAAATAACTAGCTCTTGTGAACTAAACACGAAAGATCCTGTTGTGAGATTGCCACCCATTGACCCAGTCAGAGTCTACCCAAACCTGGAATTTACTATGCAGTTAGCAAGATTAGAGCAGCCGACTACCCTGACCACTGCCTTAAGACACATGGTCTGGGTGGGACATGAATATGGTAGGAAAGTCACCTTCTCGGTAATGGAGGCTGTAGACAGAATCCAACTTAAGTCAGTGAATCTCCCCACCGACTTCGGAGCCCTGCGAGACTTACTCAAGAAGGTCTTTGAAAGACGTGGCGAAAAGTTTGACTTGAACGATATATATGAACAAGCAGTTTTAGCAAATGGACGTATCACATTTGACTGGAACAAGACCTGGCCAAATGACAGAATCCATACATACTTTCCATAAAAACTAATGACAAAAATCACCATTGGACAACTTAACGCCCACAACAGCAGACTTGTGATGCAGGAGCTACGCAAGGAAGTGGAGGAGAGGAGACTGGATCTGATCTGTCTGCAAGAGCCGTACTCCCTAAACGGAAAATTAGTTTTTACAGCCGCGACATGGCAAGTTATAAGCAGAGGAGAAGACCCAAGATCGGCAATAATTATCACCAACAAAATCCTAAGAGCCATAGTTCTGACACAATTCACAACCAGCCACTGCAACGTCGTGGAGCTGCAATCTCCATCTGGTAACATTATCCTTATCAATATGTACTTCCAGTATGGTGATGACAGCGAAAGACACCTGACATACCTTACCACAGTTATCACGGCGTTGCGGGGGCGAAAAGTATTATAGCTGCCGACATAAATGCTAAATCCCTCCTACGGTACAGTGGCACAAGAGACCCAAACGGTGAGAAGGCAGAAGAGGCCATCATGGCCTTGCAGCTAGTGGTGGTAAATAAGCCTGGAAACCCTCCGACATATGTGGCGGGAGGTGGCCAAGGCACAAACATCGATGTGACCTTGGCTACGCCTAACGCGGCGCACCTAATTCAGCAGTGTGAAGTGGTAGAGAACGCCACCACTAGTGACCACAATCTCATTACTTTCAGTGTGGGAGACAGGGAGAGCTGCTGGACCATGGGGTGGGAGGTGCAATACAATTACAAAAGAGCCGACTGGGAGAAACTAGCTAGGGAGTGCGACATTCCTGCACTACCAGAAGGTGACGGACACCTGGACTATGACATAGACAACAGAGCTGAGGAACTGATGACGACAATAACTCGAGCGGTGAAGGCTGCTGTACCTAGTAGGAGGAAGGCCATAGCGGCCTCTCCGTCACAATGGTCAGCTGAACTAGAGGAGATGCGCCGGTCTGTCAGAAGGCTCAGGAGGCACTACCAGCGCAGTGTCGTCTGGCTAGAAGGACAAAGACGGCTGCAACTATACCGGGAAGCGAAAGAAAACTTCCACAGACGCCTACGTGAGGTAAGATCTGAAAGTTGGGAACACTTTGTTCTAAACCAACTTGCTCTAGACCCTTGGGGAGTTCCCTACAAGCTTGTCCAGGAAAAAATCCGCTCTCCGATGGAGCTCTCAACCGTCAGGCGTGGGGATGGGATGACGGAGTCTTGGCAGGAAACTGCTGAGGTCCTTCTCCAGTCCCTGCTGCCTGATGACACAGCGGATGAAGAAACAGACGAACAACAGCAACTGCGGGAGAACTATAACAGCAATGAATATGGAAACAACACGGCAGTCTACCCCTTCTCTGAAGAGGAGGTAGCTGCCCATATAAAATCCATGAAGATAGGGAAAGCTCCCGGGCCAGATGGCATTGTGGCGGAGTTGGTGCAGTTTCTGGCTCCCCAGATAGTCGCCCCTCAAACTCATCTTTGTAACGAATGTCTTAGGCAACAAAAGTTCCCTCGAATTTGGAAGAGGGCAAATGTAGTGATTATTAAGAAAGGAGCTCACAAGGACCCAGCAGAAACAAAATCCTACCGCCCAATCTGCCTGCTTGATCTGCTTGGGAAGGTTCTGGAGAGACTGCTGGCTGACAGACTGGCTGCGCACCGAGTGCTGTGCGGGATGAGCAGCAGACAATCCGGCTTCAGGCCTGAGCGATCAGCATCTGATGCAATCGCCCTGGCGGCTGAGGTCTGTGGCTCTACCCCGTACAAGTACGTTGTTGGCATCATGGTGGACATAAGTGGCGCCTTCGACAACCTGTGGTGGCCTTCGCTCTTCTCCTGTTTACGGGAGAAGGAGTGTCCAGGGCCGCTATATGGGTGTCTGAGGAGCTATTGTGAGGATCAGGAGGTCTGGCTATCATCTCCTAGCACAAGGGTAACAAAAATAATCACCAAGGGATGTCCCCAGGGCTCCGTACTAGGTCCCCTGTTTTGGGACATCCACATGGAACCTCTATTAGACACACTACAGCAAAGTGATGATGTGCTAGAGGTGATAGCGTACGCCGATGACCTCCTCCTACTGGTTGGCGGCCGAAGCCGAGAAGACATAGAGCCTAAAATAGAACGTGCAATAGGAACACTACAACTTTGGTGCCGAAAAACTAAGATGACAATTTCACCAACTAAGTCAACATATCTCCTTCTAAAGGGACAGCTAGTCAGGAATCCAACAGTTAGGATAGAGGGCTCACCAGTTCTCAGGCGACGTGAGACTCGATACCTGGGCATCATCATTGATGAGAGGTGGTCATTTGGCAGACAGATTGAAACCGCAACACAAAGAGCCTTACAAGTACTCAACAACCTCATCTCCATTGGACATAAACGTTTCCACCTCCCACCACATCTTATCAAACTATATCATAACAGCATACTCACCTCCATAGTGGGTTACGGTTCTGGAGTCTGGGCACATAGGCTCACGAGGGTGGTGCCCGCCATGACAGTGAGAAGAGTACAAAGAAACATGATTATGAGATCAATGGGGGCTTACAGGACCACACCGGGAGGAGCCCTATTAGTCATAATGGGACTCTGCCCCTTAGATATCAAAATTCGAGAGCAGGCTGCTTGGTACTGGGCAAAAAAGGGGAACGTGGATAAAACAGAAGAAATTATAGGGAGTAGGATTGAAAATAAAGTTGAGATCAGGTTAAGAGGTGATCAGCTGTGGCAACATTCATGGGAAAACGAAGAAACAGGGCGCAGAACCTTTAACTTCTTACCAGATGTCAGGGAAAGAATGGAAATGACGTATTTCGAACCAACTAGGGGACTGATTCACCTTCTCACTGGCCATGGACCCTATCCGACATACTTATGTCGATTTGGAAGAAAGGCGACACCCGCGTGTGACTGTGGTGTTCCGGAGGGTACTCCTGACCATGTAGTCTACGAGTGCCCCCTTTCCAATGATGTGGCCTCTGTGTTACGAGACAAACTACCCCAAAATGACACATTCAGACTGTTGAGACAACGCGACACTTTTCAGATTATCAACGAACTGGCAAACGCGGTATCACAGAAAGTCTTAAGGGACTACCTGCGAGAACCGAACTAGCACCTTACTAAGACACTTTAAATACCGATGAAGTCTAGTACCCTATTCCCAAACCGCCTGAGCGCGGACAGGCCGACTTCTTCAGTCTAGAATCCGCCGCGCTCGGGATTAGGGGGAGTGGGGTGCACTTATACACCGAATTAGACAACGCACCCAATCTTGACCCTAGGATAAGTTTAGTTGTAGAACCTAGTTTATAGACTCTAATTATAGGAACCTGCAGCGACTAACACCATGGCCTGCCCAGTGTCAGGGGCACGCTCATTGGAGTTAGCTCAATGAGCAAGGCCTTATAGTAGGTCTATATTTCCAGCTGACACATTTGTAACGCTGCAGGCTATAGTGACTAGTCCATAGTTAGTAGGTTACCACTTAGTACTTAAGAACATATTACTATGCCCATTGTAGTTCTCATATAGTGCTCTAACTAACTAGTTATACGTAGAATAGCTGCAATAAAATGAATAAATGAATATGTATTACGGCCCACTAATTACATAAGGTAGTGGGCTACATTGTATGATTAATATGTATTTGGAAATAAAGAATTAAAAAAAAAAATAATCGTCTGGCGTGAGGTCAGTCGCTTGACGGCGCATCTCGGCGCGGGCCCGCCCGTCGCCGGCGCGCCGTAAGGCACGGAAGCTCGCACTGGGGCGTATCGCTTTCCAGTCGGGTGTGCAGCGGCAGTCCTCACAGGGGAAGTGATGCGTCTCTCATAGCCTCTCCTTCTCAAGTGGCTCTTTCCGCCTTCCCGTGGCGCCAGACGTTAAGCTTGGCATTCTGCCTTGCGACCAAAGGGAGAGCTGCGACCCAACCCGATGCGAAAGCGAAGGGTGCGTGGCACAGGGGGAGCTGTGTCAAGGGACCGAACACCAGTCCCTTTCTGTTCGCAGGGCACAGTCCAGCAGGTGCTCTGCATGCCGACGACTTCGTTTGTCGGCGTGGGATCACGGTGCGAGTCGGCAAGGGTGCTTCGCCGCGCCCCTGGGTAACCGGGGCGTGTTCTGCCAAATCCAGGAGGTGGCGACATCGTCTGGGCTAGGTTAGATGGGCCCAGACCGCCGAACGACTGGGGGACCGACCCACCACCTGAGTAGGAGTGGGTCCTTGGCCTTCAGGTGGAAGCTCGGGCTAGTAGGCGGCGAAGGGCGAGGGGTGCATCCGCCTCTCCGGAGTGTGGGGTGCAGTTGCCGAGGAGCGTCGTGTGAAATCGTCGACGACGAGGCCTTCGACGGGGACCAGGGCGCTGGCAACGGCGCGCTGAACCCAGCAGCTCTGGAGTGCCCTTGACCTGGGGGTGAGGTTGGTGGGGGAGCTGCAGAAGTCCCCCCCCCCCCCCCATGCCAGAGGAGCCGGTCCGGAGCAAGAGACGGGCTCCCACCCTATTTTTCACTCGTCAATCAATATGGCTACAACTGAGACGAGTGAATCGAGTGCGCTCAAGCGAGCATCTGCGATGGTTGATCCCTCTCCTCAGGACGAGACGGGACTGGCAGAAGATGAAACCATTACGCAAAGACATGCACGTGTCACGCTGCTCTTGGAGTAGAATATTAAAAACGGGAAAATAAGACAGGCGGCATTGTCCATTATTAAGAACGAGCTGGCTGCGTGGGCCATCGCCCACGCCAAGCTCGAAGGCCGCGTAGAGGAGCTAGAAAAAGAAAATGATCGATTGAGAAGGCAACCAACAAAAACCTGGGCTGGGGTGGTCGCGCAAGCACCGCCAAAGCCACAAACCACGAAAGAAACGATCGCCAAGGTGACCAAGCGGTCAGACACGGCGGTCTTTCTAAGAACTCTACCAGGCCAAGACACAAGCGTTAAAAAAATACAAGAACTGCTGACCAAAAGTATTGACCCGGCAAAAGACAAAATTAGAATAAATAAAGTAAAACCCAGTAGAAACTCGGTGATTGTGGAGGTGGCTACAGAAGAAGACAAAGAGAAATTGTTAAAGAATCCCAAACTGATTTCGGTGGTCAAGTGTGAACCCCCGAGAAAAAGAAACCCACTGGTCATCCTATACGATGTACCAGCAACAATGACGAACGAAGAACTATACCAAAGCATAAAAGACCAAAATTTTGATCAAATGAATGAAAATGAATTTAAGGATTCTTTCAAGCTAAGATTTAAAACGGGACCTCGCGATCGTGATGTTGTACATCACGTCGCCGATGTCACAGCACCAATGTGGAAGCAAATCATAACAATGGGCAGACTGTATGTTGGCTTCCATGCCATCAATATTAGGGATTACCTTGTGGTACCTCGTTGCCACAATTGTGGAGACCTGGACCACATTCTAAGGCACTGCACCAGGGGGTCGGCTTGCTCCAGGTTCGGCGAAGATGGTCACACACGTAAAGAATGTAAAGCCACAAGCGTATGCATTCCCTGCAAAAGACGTGGGAAGAAAAGCTGCGGAGCCTCAGGACGAAATTTACCCTACATACCGCATGTTAGAGCAAAGACTCATATCTAGAACGGACTATGGCTGAGTATGTAAAACAGAACAGGATGCCAAAGCGAAAATCCCCTAGCAAAAGGAGGAGGGACGCCATTAGGGCAAATAGATTGAAAGAATTCATAAAGTCTCTTTCGAGGGATCCGATACCTGAAACAGTTGACAAAAGCATCCAAACAGATCCACCAAAAATAGATAAATGTATCCAGACAGAAACTATCCCTATGGCTACTCCCTCCTCTCTCAGCAGGGAAGTGAGGCCAACCAAACACCAGCAATGGCAAAGGCATCCTGGGCCTGAGGTCTCAGCAAATGAAAGTAACCAGAAGGTACAAAAGCCTGTGCAAGAGAGCACAATAACAAGCTCTCTAGACACCCCAGTGGTAAGACTACCGCCAATAGATCCGGTTCGGATATATCCAAACTTAGAGTTCACCATGCAACTGGCGAGATTGGAGCAGCCGGCTACCTTGACCACTGCCTTACGACATGTGGTCCGCGCAGGGCACGAATATGGAAGGAGAGTCACCTTCTCGGTAATGGAGGCTGTAGACAGAATACAGCTTAAGTCAGTGAATCTCCCCACTGACTTCGGAGCCCTGCGAGACTTACTAAAGAAAGTGTTCGAGAGACGAGGAGAAAAGTTTGACCTAAACGACATTTACGAACAGTCAGTTCTGGCTAATGGACGTATTACGTATGACTGGAACAAGACTTGGCCAGAAGACCACATACATACATACTTTCCGTAGATGACAAAAATTACCATTGACCAACTTAACACACACAACAGTCGACTTGTAATGCAGGAGCTGCGAAGGGAAGTGGAGGAGAGGAGGCTGGATGTGCTCTGTCTACAAGAGCCGTACTCCCTGGACGGAAAAATTACATTTACAGCCGCTACGTGGCAGGTAATCAGCCAAGGAGATAATCCGAAAGCGGCAATAATTATCACGAACAAAGCCCTGAAAGTGACTACACTATCACAGTTCACTAATAGTCACTGCAACGTCGTGGAGTTGCTATCTCCCCGTGAGACAATCATACTAATTAAAATGTACTTTCAGTACGGAGATAACATTGAAACCCATCTTGACCATCTGGCAATAGTAACCACGGCGTTGCAGGGACGAAGGATGATAATCACGGCTGATATCAATGCAAAATCCCCCCTGTGGCACAGCGGCACAAGGGACACCAATGGAGAGAAAGTAGAGGATTTTATCATGGCATCACAACTAGCGATAGCTAACAAACCTGGTAATCCTCCAACCTTTGCGGCGGGAGGAGGACCAGGTACGAATATTGATATAAATTTAGCCACCCCCAATGCAATTAACACAATACAAGAGTGGAAAGTAGAAGAAAACGCCACTCCAAGTGACCACAACCTAATCACATTCATTGTAGGTGGAAGAGGGTCCTGCTGGGCCATGGGGTGGAGATGCAGTTTAATTACAGAAGGGCCGATTGGGAACGACTAGCCAGGGAGTGCGTCATTCCTGCCTTGCCAGAGGGTGGAGCAGACTTTGACATTGACGTAAACGACCGAGCAGAAGAACTGACCAATACAATAACTAGCGCGGTGAAAGCTGCCGTACCAACCAGGAGGAAGGCCATTGCAGCCTCTCCATCGCCATGGTCGCCCGAACTAGAGAATATGCGCCGGTCTGTTAGAAGGTTGAGAAGGTATTACCAGCGCAGTGTCGTCTGGCCGGAACGGCAAAGATGGCTGATGCAGTATCGGGAAGCTAAACTTCGTTTTCAGAAAGAACTCCAGGCTGTTAGGATACAAAGCTGGGAAAATTTCGTCCAGAGCCAATTGGCATTGGACCCCTGGGGTACACCGTATAAACTAGTACGAGAGAAGATCCGCTCTCCACTGGAATTATCAACAGTCAGGCACGGGGACAGGATGACGGAATCCTGGCAGGAAACTGCTGAGGTCCTCCTCCGGTCCCTGCTGCCTGACGATAGCGCGGATGGGGAATCTGTTCAACAACAACAACTAAGACGAGACAACCTTAATGAATACACCAACAATACGGCAGTCTACCCTTTCACGGAGGAAGAGGTGGCTGCCCACATAAAATCACTTAAAAGGGGCAAAGCTCCCGGGCCAGACGGCATTGTAGCTGAGGTGGTGCAATTCCTAGTTCCCCAGCTAACTGCACCACTCACTCACTTATATAATGAGTGTCTGATACAGCAAAAAATTCCAAGGGTGTGGAAGTCCGCAAACGTAGTCATCATTCGGAAAGGATTAGATAAAGATTCTACAAACGTAAAATCCTATAGACCAATCTGTTTAATCAACATACCAGGGAAAATATTAGAAAAGCTACTAGCTGACAGACTGGCTGCACATAGAGTGCTGCGTGGGGTGAGTGACAGGCAATTCGGCTTCAGGCCTGGGCGATCGACATCTGATGCAATCGCCCTGGCTGCTGAGGTCTGTGGCTCTGCCCCACATAAGTACGTGGTGGGCATTATGGTTGACATCAGTGGCGCCTTCGACAACCTGTGGTGGCCTTCGCTCTTCTCCTGCTTGCGGAACAAGGAGTGTCCAGGGCCGCTATATGGTTGTCTGAGGAGCTATTGTGAGGAAAGGGAGGTCTGGCTATCATCTTCTAGCAAGAGAATTGGAAAAGTTATAACAAAGGGTTGTCCTCAGGGTTCCGTGCTAGGGCCCCTGTTTTGGGACATCCATATGGAGCCTTTATTATACACCCTACAACAAAGTGAAGAAGTGCTAGAGGTGATAGCCTATGCAGATGACCTCCTCCTGCTGGTCGGCGGCCGTAGCCGCGAAGACATTGAACCTAAAATAGAGAGTGCCTTAAACAAGCTACAACTATGTTGCCAAAACACCAAAATGACGGTGTCACCAAGCAAGTCCACCTACTTACTATTGAAGGGACAATTAATCCGTTACCCGACTGTACGAATCAACCGCTCGCCGGTTCTTCGGAGACGTGACGCACGATACTTGGGCATCATCATTGATGAGAAGTGGAATTTTGGGAAACACATTGAAACCGTAACCCAGAAAGCCCTCCAAACACTGAATAACCTCATATCCATAGGACACAGAAGATTTCATCTTCCACCACATCTTATAAAACTTTATCATAACAGTATATTAACATCGATAGTGGGTTACGGCTCGGGAGTCTGGGCACACAGGCTCACGAGGGTGGTGCCTGCCATGACAGTGAGAAGGGTTCAAAGGAACATGATTCTTAGATCGGTAGGTGCTTACAGAACAACACCAGGGGGAGCACTACTAGTCATAATGGGGCTTTGCCCCCTGGACATCAAAATTAGGGAGCAAGCTGCATGGTTCTGGATTAAAAAGGGAAATATAACAAAAATAGAGGAGATCTTAGGTATTGGGGCAAGGGACAAGGGTGAGATTAGGCAAAGAGGAGTACAATTATGGCAAGAACTGTGGGATGCGGATGGAACAGGGCGGAGGACACATGAGTTGATACCAAGTATTAGGGAACGGCTAAAAATGAAGTACTTTGAACCCACCAGAGGGCTAATCCATTTTCTCACTGGACATGGACCTTACCCGGCATACCTATGCCGGTTTGGGAAAAGGGCCACACCCGCGTGTGAATGTGGTGAACCGGAGGGCACTCCCGATCATGTGATTTACGAGTGCCCCCTCTTCAATGATGTTGCCTCTACACTACGGGACCAACTACCTGACCATGACACTTACAACCTAATAAGACAAGAAGACACCTTCCAAATAATAAATAGACTTGCCAACGAGGTATCACAGAAGGTGTTGAGGGAATACATGAGGGAACAAGACTAAATAGCACAGATTAAGACTAATGTGCCCTACTCCCATTCCGCCTGCGCGTGGATAGGCCGACCCTTTGTCTGGAATCCACCACGCGCGGGATTAGGGGGGGTGGGGAATATGAATAACCCGGAATTGACAACACACTGGAGATGACGTAGGTTAGAACTAGTTAGTAGGAATTAGACTAGAAATCTAGATTTAGGAACCTGCAGCGATTAACATCCTGGCCAGCCCAGTGTCAGGGGCACGCCCATCGGGATTAGCTCGATGGGCAAGACAATAAAGTAGGTTTGTACATTGCTGACACACCTGTGACGCTGCAGGAAGTAAAATGTAGGTTTAGTTAAAAACTTAGAAGTTAAAGTAAATTGTATAGCTGCCCATTCAAACTAAATTATAGCTGTAGCTCACAACTTAATATATATTATAATTAGCTGCTAACTGTAACTAACAGTAGCAAGTCAGATCCACCAATCAAATAAGGAGGTGGGTTGAATGTATTAATATTATTGTTGATGGTAAATAAAGATTTAAAAAAAAATAATCAGTGCCTTCACTGTAAACAATTTACATGCAAGCTAATGACACAAGTTCATAAATCACTGCTGTCGTTAATATCACTGCTTGTCTTCCACTCCGGCTCTTCTAGTGTGGCCGACGCTAGGCGGCGCGTCGCTTTTATTCTCTTCGTGCAGAGGCCGCCTGTCATGGTGACTTCCTAGTCAGCGTGCTATTGGCTGACGTCGTCTCACTGCCCTCTATGCTGTATCGTTCTTCGTCTTGGTGCCGGCGCTTGTCGTTACGCTGGAGCAATGACAACAACAATGCTCAGTGTTGCAGCTTCTGAGCCGTGCGTGCTTATGGCCTGTCACGAGGTAAACCTTCCGACCAAACAGATAATGGTGCAACTTTGTCACATTATAGATAATAGCGAGGGATTCCTTATCGATTTGGGTATAGTTTCATTGAGTCTTGGTCAATAACTTGAAAGTGAAAGTAATCGGCCTGTCCTATGAACCAAATCAGTGCGAGAGCACAGCTCCGATTCCGTACGAAGAAGCGTCCACTACCACAAGCACAGGCTTTGTGGGATCGAAATGAACAAGATAGCTGTCACTCGACAAGGCATTTTTAAGTTTATGGAATGCAACCTGACACTCTTTGGACCAAATAAAAGGCACAATCTTGCGGTGCAGACGATGCAACGGAGTCGATGAATAAAACGGATGTAATATGTCAACTTGCCGGGAACGGACTGCAATTCCGTCACGTTCTGCGGGACAGGGAGGTCACGAATCGCCATCAAGTGTGAGTGAAGGGGATGAACACCTTGGCTATTAAGAACATGGCCTAAGTACTAAATTTCAGTCTGAAAAAAGTACATTTGTCTAGGTGACTCTTCAAACCTGCACCTGAAAAAGATTACGAAGGTTACTGATGTGTTCTTTCGGTGTACGATCTGACACCACAATACCGTCCAAGTACCGGGTGATCAAAAAGTCAGTATAAATTTGAAAACTGAATAAATCACGGAATAATGTACATAGAGAGGTACAAATTGACACACATGCTTCGAATGACATGGGGTTTTATTAGAACCAAAAAAAAAAAAAAAAATAGAAAAGTTAAAAAATGTACGATAGATGGCGCTTCATCTGATCAGAATAGCTATAATTAGCATAACAAAGTAAGACAAAGAAAAGATGATGTTCTTTACAGGAAATTCTCAATATGTCCACCATCATTCCTCAACAATAGCTGTAGTCGAGAAATAATGTTGTGAACAGCACTGTAAATCATGTCCGGAGTTATGGTGAGGCATTGGCGTCAGATGTTGTCTTTCAGCATCCCTAGAGATGTCGGTCGATCACGATACACTTGCGACTTCAGGTAACCCCAAAGCCAATAATCGCACGGACTGAGGTCTGGGGACCTGGGAGGCCAAGCATGACGAAAGTGGCGGCTGAGCACACGATCATCACCAAACGACGCGCGCAAGAGATCTTTCACGCGTCTAACAATATGGGGTGGTTCTAATAAAACCCCATGTCATTCCAAGCATGTGTGTCAATTTTTACCTCTCTATCTACATTATTCAGTGGTTTATTAAGTTTTCTAATTTATACTGACTTTTTGATCACCTGGTAATTTGAATACGATGGAACCTTTGTGGTAAGCTGTTCTAAGTAGCATTGGAATATGGCAGGCGCGGAACCGCTGCCAAAGGGGAAGCGCAAAAATTTGAACAACTCAAAATGTGTGTAGAGCACTAACCACTTATTGAGACTCCTCATCGAGTGGAATTTGCAAATACCCAACGCGTAAGTCAATTTTTGAAAAACAGCTGCCCATACCATGCCTGCCATTAATTCTTCAGGCGGAGGCAATGGGCAAGTATCAATTATTGTTTTTGGATTGAAAGTGGATTTCAAGTCAACACAAAGACGAAGTGTTCCGGAAGGCTTTGATAAGTTGACTCGGGGACAAGCCCATTGACTAGCCTGCTTGCAACTTAGTCTCTAAGAGCATGAGGAACGGGACGTGCCCGAAAAATCTTAGGTTGCACATTGTCCTTCATCGTAACGTGAGCCGCAAAATTATTTGCTATGCCAAGTCCTTCAGAAAATGAATCAGGAAAGTTCAGAAGCAGTTGAGAAACACTGCCTTTTGGGTTTAAAGCAGAAATTGACAGTACATTGTCTTGACTACGAAGACCAAACAAATCAAATGAATCTAACCCAAAAATATTTTCACAGTCTCGCGAACACAAAATGGTAAATGTCACTGTTCTGGCGTGAGACTGGAATGTGGCACGCAAACTTGTACCTAGCACTGGAACGTCCCAACAGGTATATGCAGTAAGTTACATGCAATATTTTGTCTACTCTGGTGAGCCAAACTGTTCATAAGTGGCACGATTAAGCAACGTAACGCAAGCGCCAGTGTCTAATTGAAGTCTCACACAGCGTCCACCATGATTAAGTTCACAATCAGTTTGTTTGGCTGTTGTTGCACAGCACTTGTGTGGGGTGAGATCACATCCTGAATTTGGTCATTACTACTACCGGTAGACGGTAGTTTTAGAAAAAGCTACATTCACTGAGTGAGAAGGTGCTCCGCACTTGCGTGAGCAAACGAGGGTAAATGTCTTTTTCTGTTGCGAGCACACAGATTGTACATGACCTGGCTTTCCACAATCAAAGCAAGTCGCGTTCCGCGAAGAGGGATTTTGTCTTTCACGCGTTGAAAAGCAGCGGGTACACGATTTCACAGCAGACACACGTGTTGACACTAAACAATCTGGCTGCAAGGCGGCGGCCTATTTGCGCGCAGCGGTCGGTCGCAGGGGCGGACATGTCTACCACGTTGCGTTATACTGCAGACTGGAGCTACCTACCTCAAAGCTTTCCACGGTGCTATCACACGAGCCCTCATGTACAATAATTTGCAACACTGGTATCAAAGTAGGATCAGAACACTTGAGAAGTTGCTCATGAATCCTACTGTCTGGCAAATCGTACGCAGTTGCACCTCGAATCATTGTGTCACCATAGTACTGTCCACAGTTACGTTGAAAACGAATCTGTCGTGTCAAACCCTAAGTTTCAGTGATCCACTCACGTTATGTCTGTTCTGGCTTTCTCCACAATGGAACGAACTTTTAACAAGCTGCAGAAACCTGTACCTGGTCCTTGTAATACTTATTGAGGGCGGAAACTAAATCCTCCAAACCAGCAACTCTGCCCTACTACTGATTCCTCTCCTCTTGCTGTTCATGAAAAGCACGGTGCGCCCCCGGTAGCTGAGTGGTCAGCGCGACAGAATGTTAATCCGAAGGGCCCGGGTTCTATTCCCGGCTGGGTCGGAGATTTTATCCGCTCAGGGACTGGCTGTTGTGTTGTCCTAATCATCATCATTTCACGAGCTGCTGGACTTCCGTCATTAACTGACACACATAGTGCTTCTGAAACTGAATGAACTGCATTAGATCAAAGCCAGCAGCAGCTGGAGGCGTAGGCGTAGGTGGTGTAGGAGGCGTATTAGAGGAGATTTTAATGAGACGAGCGCCGGAACAAATTATAGGTAGAAGCAAGGCAAAAGAAAGAACAATTAGAAGCAATGCGCTTCTGAAAGAGAGAAATATTAGTGACGCTCTGCGTTGGAGCGTCGTAGAGCGAAGACAGTGTTGGTTCTTGAATTCTCTACATCTACATAATTACTCTGCAATTCACATTTAAGTGCTTGGCAGAGGGTTCATCGAACCACAATCATACCATCTCTCTACCATTCCACTCCCGAACAGCGCACGGGAAAAACGAACACCTAAACCTTTCTGTTAGAGCTCTGATTTCTCTTATTTTATTTTGATGATCATTCCTACCTATGTACAGGGTGTTTCAAAAATGACCGGTATATTTGAAACGGCAATAAAAACTAAACGAGCAGCGATAGAAATACACCGTTTGTTGCAATATGCTTGGGACAACAGTACATTTTCAGGCGGACAAACTTTCGAAATTACAGTAGTTACAATTTTCAACAACAGATGGCGCTGCAAGTGATGTGAAAGATATAGAAGACAACGCAGTCTGTGGGTGCGCCATTCTGTACGTCGTCTTTCTGCTGTAAGCGTGTGCTGTTCACAACGTGCAAGTGTGCTGTGGACAACATGGTTTATCCCTTAGAACAGAGGTTTTTTCTGGTGTTGGAATTCCACCGCCTAGAACACAGTGTTGTTGCAACACGACGAAGTTTTCAACGGAGGTTTAATGTAACCAAAGGACCGAAAAGCGATACAATAAAGGATCTGTTTGAAAAATTTCAACGGACTGGGAACGTGACGGATGAACTTGCTGGAAAGGTAGGGCGACCGCGTACGGCAATCACAGAGGGCAACGCGCAGCTAGTGCAGCAGGTGATCCAACAGCGGCCTCGGGTTTCCGTTCGCCGTGTTGCAGTCCAAATGACGCCAACGTCCACGTATCGTCTCATGCGCCAGAGTTTACACCTCTATCCATACAAAATTCAAACGCGGCAACCCCTCAGCGCCGCTACCATTGCTGCACGAGAGACATTCGCTAACGATATAGTGCACAGGATTAATGACGGCGATATGCATGTGGGCAGCATTTGGTTTACTGACGAAGCTTATTTTTACCTGGACGGCTTCGTCAATAAACAGAACTGGCGCATATGGGGAACCGAAAAGCCCCATGTCGCAGTCCCATTGTCCCTGCATCCTCAAAAAGTACTGGTCTGGGCCGCCATTTCTTCCAAAGGAATCATTGGCCCATTTTTCAGATTCGAAACGATTACTGCATCACGCTATCTGGACATTCTTCGTGAATTTGTGGCGGTACAAACTGCCTTAGACGACACTGCGAACACCTCGTGGTTTATGCAAGATGGTGCCTGGCCACATCGCACGGCCGACGTCTTTAATTTCCTGAATGAATATTTCGATGATCGTGTGATTGCTTTGGGCTATCCGAAACATACAGGAGGCGGCGTGGATTGGCCTCCCTATTCGCCAGACATGAACCCCTGTGACTTCTTTCTGTGGGGACACTTGAAAGACCAGGTGTACCGCCAGAATCCAGAAACAATTGAACGGCTGAAGCAGTACATCTCATCTGCATGTGAAGCCATTCCGCCAGACACGTTGTCAAAGGTTTCGGGTAATTTCATTCAGAGACTACGCCATGTTATTGCTACGCATGGTGGATATGTGGAAAATATCGTACTATAGAGTTTCCCAGACCGCAGCGCCATCTGTTGTTGAAAATTGTAACTACTGTCATTTCGAAAGTTTGTCTGCCTGAAAATGTACTGTTGTCCCAAGCATATTGCAACAAACGGTGTATTTCTATCGCTGCTCGTTTAGTTTTTATTGCCGTTTCAAATATACCGGTCATTTTTGAAACACCCGGTAGGTTGGGCTCAACAAAATATTTTCGCATTCGGAAGAGAAAGTTGGTGACTGAAATTTCGTAAGTAGATCTCACCGTGACGAAAAACGTCTTTGCTTTAATGACTTCCATCCCAACTCGCGTATCATATCTGCCACACTCTCTCCCCTATTACGTGATAATACAAAACGAGCTGCCCTTTTTTGCACCATTTCGATGTCCTCCGTCAATCCCACCTGGTAAGGATCCCACACCGCGCAGCAATATTCTAACAGAGGACGAACAAGTGTAGTGTATGCTGTCTCTTTAGTGGACTTGTTGCATCTTTAAAGTGTCCTGCCACATGAAACGCAACCTTTGGCTCGCCTTCCCCACAATATTATCTGTGTGGTCTTTCCAACTGAAGTTGTTCGTGATTTTAACACCCAGGTACTTAGTTGAATTGACAGCCTTGAGAATTGTACTATTTATCGAGTAATCGAATTCCAACGGATTTCTTTTGGAACTCATGTGGATCACCTCACACTTTTCGTTATTTAGCGTCAACTGCCACCTGCGGCCGGCCGACGTGGCCGAGCGGTTAAAGGCGCTACAGTCTGGAACCGCACGACCGCGACGGTCGCAGGTTCGAATCCTGCCTCGGGCATGGATATGTGTGATGTCCTTAGGTTAGTTAGGTTTAAGTAGTTCTAAGTTCTAGGGGACTTATGACCACAGCAGTTGAGTCCCATAGTGCTCAGAGCCATTTGAACTGCCACCTGCCACACCATACAGCAATCTTTTCTAAATCGCTTTGCAACTGATACTGGTCCTCGGATGACCTTACTAGACGGTAAATTACAGCATCATCTGCGAACAACCTAAGAGAACTGCTCAGATTGTCACCCAGGTCATTTATATAGATCAGAAACAGCAGAGGTCTCAGGACGCTTCCCTGGGGAACACCTGATATCACTTCGGTTTTACTCGATGATTTGCCGTCTAGATGTTGTGTCGGCTACTGTGGAAGTCAGCACCGACACAAACAAGGAAGGAGAGAGAGGTTGCGATGGCCGACGGAAGGTATCAAAAAATGATCTGTACGTAAACTTTCAAGTTATTAGCATGTTTTATTTCTAAAAAGAAACTAAACATAATTTATTTTTATGATGTGAGTATTGTGCTTCCTGCTTGCAAATACTTGAGCTACTATTACTACTCGCAGAACGCAGGCTAAGTAACGGTTTCCTGTTACTCAGTACTGATGCCCTCGAAGTCTGCTGTGACCGAACTGTGCCGACAAGCGATGTGCGTCTGGTTAAATCAGCGTTGACGAGGGGCGCTGAACTCTGTCTTCCTGGAGGAGTGGCGCTGCCACCTCTTTCCATTGGCGCGCGGGTCAGCGCCTTCTTGATACCGTTTCGTGGTCGGTGTGGTATCGATGCTTTAGGACTGCACAATATTGACCACTGGCATCTGATCTATTGTCAAAACTGAGTCACTAAAATTTGATTGATGCTCTGTTGTAAAATACGTAAAACTTTCAAATATAAATATTACTCTAATTCTTCAGTTTCTACCGACACTTTTTATAACAAAATAATCCATGGTTGCATTGCCAGATGTTGGAGCCAAAAGGACTCAATATTTCGGTGACCGATCCTGGTGCCATCGTTAGGTGCAATGATGATCTAGGCCCAGAAGCCATCAAAAGTTGTGTTCATTAGCACGTCCGAAGTTGCGGCGGGATTATTCACCGAGACACTTGTAGATGTTGCCGCTTCCGTCGGTTTTACTTTAAAGAAACTAACGTGGCAATAGGGGTAGTAGAAATTAAAATGGCTTCGTGACTTAGATACATTTAACCGTAGTTGCTAATCTTCTGCTGTCTAGAACGTGGCCAGCATCGGATCTCATCATTTCCAACAGGGCTTTCTGATTATTCATGAAAGGATTGTGGGAGACCACAGGGTTATTCTATACACTAGAAGTCGGACGGGTCTGGTAAAATATTTCATATATTTCCATAAACACACACATGGAAATGCGATGTAGACTGTTACAATTACAATATCGGTCAGTACACACATAGCAGTGGTACAAACCTGACACAGAAAACTTCTTGCTGCAGGACATGACAAAGGGAACAACTGTGAAATACAAACGAGCATTCTGTCTACTTGATCACTGAGAGATAAGTTGTAATCATTATTATCCGCGAGAAAGTACAAACTGAAACTCAGGCAGGGGCAGTACAAAGCACTATCGCAAAAGCATTTCTTCGTCGCTCCTGCCGATAGATATACAAGCCGTAACATTTCTGATAGTTGACCACCGAATGATAGCGCTTGCGTTACTGTCAATGGTAAACGGTACTAAATGGAGTTTTAAGGTCCTCGACTGCTAATAAGAACAGTTAGCAAGCACAAAAACGTACAAATGGTGGCCACTTCTGCGCTATTGAACTCCACGGACTTACTCCAACTAATACCTGCAACCAACTGAGGCGAGCAGGTCTCTCCCATCACTTTTTTCACCGATAGTATCACAACTCGGTAAGCATCCGGTGGCAGAAAGAGAAATCCATAGCCAACTTACCACAAAATTTTGTTCCGGCTCATAAGGCATGGACTCACGGTTCCCAGGTTCATATCCATGCACTGGTGGAAATCCGGCGAAAAAGGAGTAACAGACTGGTCTCCCGCCTCCACGAGGAATCTGTCTCGAAAAGCTGATCGTCATATTGCAATTTACTAGGAATAATGAAATCATGGTGTGGAAAATTACTCCACCCCGCGAGGCAGCAGTCCTCTCGTTAGGAAAACCTACAGTGATATTTGGTTGCTGGAGAAAATTCTTTCGATGTGGTTTAACAGAATATTAATTTCATCAACTTTCTGAATATTGATGGGATTGACCTTAGTGATGTATTAAATGATTCGTGAATTTACGTATAGTATGAATCTATCGTCACAAAAGTAAAATTTATTTTGTTATGAGACTCTCTCTTTGTCAGAAGGGTTGGACATGGTGGCAGTTGTTCCTACTGGAAACTTTGTGGAAGACTGAAGAAAAGCCTCTGCTCTACAACGTCACCATGTAGCGATGTGGCCAGACAGACCTCATTAAGGGTACACATACTTCCAGATATCTACAATACTGGCAGTAATAATATTCAGAACAAAATCATAATTACTATGAAGGTTACAAACACATCTCCTAAAATATATCAACACTGAAATGATTTTCAGTAAAGCAAACGATGCCTCATGGATTTCTGTTCTATAGAACTAACTCGGTATGACAATAACTCAATTTTAATCTAAGTGACCTGTTTACAGTATTGGAACTGAGTTCCTTTTAAGTAGAAATTTATCTTACTTTCGACCTTCCAGACAGCTGTTCCATCTGGAAGATCCGTTTAAAACATTATGTAAATCACTTAATTTTTGTACACCACTTTGCGCTTGAGCTGAAGACCTTTCCCCTCTCACTTTGCTAACCTCTGAATCACTAAGCTCTTATTAACTTTCACTGATAGAGGTGCACAACTCTGATACTGGTCCTATCCAGCAGTTCTCCCATTTCCTGCCCTTGCTCCAGCGCTTTACGGTTCGAGAGGCCCCCGAGTGATGTCTAGCCGTGGGCGTCGAGATGTCAGCGGAGTCCTTGACAGCGTTTAGAGCCGGGCGGCCGGCCCTCAGCTGCGTTAGCTGAAACGGGACTTCAAGAGTCTGAGCGTTTTGTCTGATGCAGATGTGAGAACTGGAAAAGTTACCGCCTAGCAAAGAGCTGTCATCGCTCGCGCCTCTGAATTAGCTGGCAGCGAACTTTGTTGGCTCACTTACGTGGGAACTTCTCTCAGAGCCCCAGGATTTCATTTGAATACTTCACAATAAAATACATATAAACATACATTTTCAGTAATAACCTTAACATCAAATTTGACATACCAAAATTAAAACACGAGTTATCTACATTAAGGTATTTGCGGCACCACTCAGCCTCTCGACAGCACCTTGCTCCAGTGACTTCTTTTTATAATTTCAACCGCACATATAATGTCCCTTTTTCTTCTTCACCATTCAAATTCATACTCAGACAACCCAAAACACCAATCACCTTATCTCGTTGTTTCGACCAGAGAATCTCACGTCCTTAGCTTCCAGGTGAGTCGTGATTAAGCAAAACAGTAAATCTCAGGGTGGGAAAGTAGACTGTCCTTAACGTACTTCACCGTTTTCCCGCACTGAACGTTGAGGATCACTGAATAAATAGAAGATGGTGACTGACACTAATGACACTCATCAGTTTTGTAGGCGTGTTACGGTTGATGTATCCTTCTTCAAATTTCTCCTTTAAACAGCACCTCCGATCAAGTAACGGAAAATGGCTGGCTGTTCTCCCTTTTACATGTACGCATACCGTTTCTCTTATATTGTGAGTGAATGTCTCCCCGTTGTACCCGACTTTACGCCATTTTACCTGCATTGCGTGGCCTTCGTCTACCACTTTCAATGTCCTGAGTCGTTCGTTGTAGCAAGGATTCCATTATGAAGTTGGGGTGTGCGTGTGTGCGGGTGTTTTGGTCGGCAGTACGATCCAGGAGTCGACATGGAACTCATCTATCTGTCGGGGTGAGCTAACAGTCACTATTCCATCTATCGATCCCACGCGTCTTCTGTAAGTATTTTTGGGGGAGGGGTTTGCTCCTGAGTAGTTTCCACCCAGCACCTCGGCAGTCACTCCCAGAGTACACCCTGCCACAAGAGTAAGATTCCTTGCTTTGTCTCCTCTTTTGTCTGTATCATCTCCCCTGTGGGAACACATGACCATACTACCGCCCAAATGTTTCCTCACTGAAACCCTTTAACCTCCAGCTCAAATTGCGATAAATTGATTAGGGCCTTCCCTATCCTCATTTCGGCTTACTTTCCCAGACTGGAACTATCAGACGAGTTAGTTAAGACTACTATTAACAAAGGCAAACAGATATTCAGTTACACAAGACAAACTAACAAAGAGAAATTTTTACTCTTATACTGTATAACTAAACAAATAATTTTCCTCTTCTTAATTGCCATGTTCTACTTGCCATGTTATACTTGCCACTCAACACATCATAATCTCTTAATGGCTACACGGGGATGAAGAAATTTGGGGATGGCTTAATGGGGGTAAAAGGCTTTATAGACACACCAAAAAGCTTTTGCATCACCTAGGTTTCGAGAGTTCCGGAACCTGTACAGAAAATTGGAATACAGATCAACATAAACATCATTTCCACCCTTTTTATTGCTCATGAAAACCACACATTGCATGTTGTACCACCATACAGTGAGATCTTTAGAGGTGATGGTCCAGATTGCTGTACACACCGGTACTTCTAATGCCCAGTAGCATGTCTTCTTGCATTGATGCATGCCTGTATTCGTCGTGGCATACTCTCCACAAGTTCATCAAGGCACTGTTGGTCCAGATTGTCCCACTTCTCAACTGCAATTCGACGTAGATTCCTCAGAGCGGTTGTTGGGACTCGTCGTCCATAAACAGCCCTTTTCAATCTATCCCAGGCATGTGCGATAGGGTTCATGTCTAGAGAACATACTGGCCACTCTAGTCGAGCGATGTCGTTATCCTGAAGGAAGTCATTCACAAGATGTGCAGGATGGGGGCGCGAATATTCGTCCATGAAGACGGATGCCTCGCTAATATGCTGCCGATATGGTTGCATTATCGGTTGGAGAATGGCATTCACGTATCGTACAGCCGTTACGGCGCCTTCCATGAGCACCAGCGGCGTACGGCGCCTCCACATAGTGCCACCCCTAAACAGCAGGAAACCTCCACTTTGCTACACTCGCTGGACAATGTGTCTAAGGCGTTCAGCCTGAGCCGGTTGCCTCCAAACGCGTCTCCGTCGATTTTCTGGTTGGAGGTATATGTGACACTCGTCGGTGAACGTGATACCAATCCTGAGCGGTCAATTCGGCATGTTGTTGGGCCCATCTCTACTGTGCTGCATGGTGTCGTGGCTGCAGGGATGGACTTCACCATGGACGTCGGGAGTGAAGTTGTGCATCATGCGGCCTATTGCGCACAGTTTGGGTCGTAACACGACGTTCTGTGGCTGCACGAAAAGCATTATTCAACATGGTGGCGTTGCTGTCAGGGTTCCTCCGAGTCATAATCTCTAGGTAACGATCATCCATTGCAGTAGTAGCCCTTGGCGGCCTGAGCGAGGCATGTCATCGACAGTTCCTGCACTACTCTCAGTATCTCCTCCATGTCCGAACAACATCTCTTTGGCTCACTGCGAGGCGCCTGGACACTTCCCCTGTTGGGAGCCGTTCCTGGCACAAAGTAACAATGCGGACGTGATCGAGCCGCGTTACTGACAGTCTAGGCATGGTTGTCTTACAGACAACACGAGCCCTGTACCTCCTTCCTGGTGGAATGACTGGAACTGACCGGCTGTTGGACCACCTCCGTCTAATAGGCGCTGCTCATGCATCTTGGGGCGTGTTTAGTGACATCTCTGAACAGTCAAAGAGACTATGGCTGTGACAAAATATCCACTGGCAACGTCTATCTTCAGGAGTTCTGGGAACCGGGGTGATGCAAAAATTTTTTTGATGTGTGTATTTGCTATGTGCTGTATTCCTTCTCCACGTTCGTTTCACGACCCACTACTACACTCCTGGAAATGGAAAAAAGAACACATTGACACCGGTGTGTCAGACCCACCATACTTGCTCCGGACACTGCGAGAGGGCTGTACAAGCAATGATCACACGCACGGCACAGCGGACACACCAGGAACCGCGGTGTTGGCCGTCGAATGGCGCTAGCTGCGCAGCATTTGTGCACCGCCGCCGTCAGTGTCAGCCAGTTTGCCGTGGCATACGGAGCTCCATCGCAGTCTATAACACTGGTAGCATGCCGCGACAGCGTGGACGTGAACCGTATGTGCAGTTGACGGACTTTGAGCGAGGGCGTATAGTGGGCATGCGGGAGGCCGGGTGGACGTACCGCCGAATTGCTCAACACGTGGGGCGTGAGGTCTCCACAGTACATCGATGTTGTCGCCAGTGGTCGGCGGAAGGTGCACGTGCCCGTCGACCTGGGACCGGACCGCAGCGACGCACGGATGCACGCCAAGACCGTAGGATCCTACGCAGTGCCGTAGGGGACCGCACCGCCACTTCCCAGCAAATTAGGGACACTGTTGCTCCTGGGGTATCGGCGAGGACCATTCGCAACCGTCTCCATGAAGCTGGGCTACGGTCCCGCACACCGTTAGGCCGTCTTCCGCTCACGCCCCAACATCGTGCAGCCCACCTCCAGTGGTGTCGCGACAGGCGTGAATGGAGGGACGAATGGAGACGTGTCGTTTTCAGCGATGAGAGTCGCTTCTGCCTTGGTGCCAATGATGGTCGTATGCGTGTTTGGCGCCGTGCAGGTGAGCGCCACAATCAGGACTGCATACGACCAAGGCACACAGGGCCAACACCCGGCATCATGGTGTGGGGAGCGATCTCCTACACTGGCCGTACACCACTGGTGATCGTCGAGGGGACACTGAATAGTGCACGGTACATCCAAACCGCCATCGAACCCATCGTTCTACCATTCCTAGACGGGCAAGGGAACTTGCTGTTCCAACAGGACAATGCACGTCCGCATGTATCCCGTGCCACCCAACGTGCTCTAGAAGGTGTAAGTCAACTACCCTGGCCAGCAAGATCTCCGGATCTGTCCCCCATTGAGCATGTTTGGGACTGGATGAAGCGTCGTCTCACGCGGTCTGCACGTCCAGCACGAACGCTGGTCCAACTGAGGCGCCAGGTGGAAATGGCATGGCAAGCCGTTCCACAGGACTACATCCAGCATCTCTACGATCGTCTCCATGGGAGAATAGCAGCCTGCATTGCTGCGAAAGGTGGATATACACTGTACTAGTGCCGACATTGTGCATGCTCTGTTGCCTGTGTCTATGTGCCTGTGGTTCTGTCAGTGTGATCATGTGATGTATCTGACCCCAGGAATGTGTCAATAAAGTTTCCCCTTCCTGGGACAATGAATTCACGGTGTTCTTATTTCAATTTCCAGGAGTGTACATATGAGTGGTTTTCTAGACCTTTTCTTCATTTTGAAAGTACTGTCATACAGCATGTAAAACATACATATCCTTTTCCCTACCAGGCCTGGTCGTAGGTGGTTGCGAATTAGGATCAAACCCCCGTCTTCATTGAGGGCGTTTTTGCAGTGCAGTCGAGTCTTTCCTTTCTCAAAAGTTCCATTCTCTTAACCCTTCTCAGAGCAGTAGCTACTTTTTCTTGTAATTCAATGACCGATGGAGGGATTAGTTCAGCTGCTGTCCTAATTGGTATTGACACTGCCTCATCCAACATCAGTTCTGCCGTCGACTAGCCAATCGTACTGTAAATTAACTTTTTCTATTTCCTCAAATTGTGGTATATACTGGGGTGGTCGAGAGGTATCTAGCCCGAGGTAGTTACCGTAACGTCTCCCAGAAACAACACCACCTACTTTTATGGTGACCCTTCGTGGGTATGCAAGTTGAATTTCGCAGCTCCAGCTTCTTTAGTTTCGCCGCCAGGAGTGTCGTATCCCGTAGTGTAAGCAAAATGGTGAATATCGAGAGAATCCATAACTGAGAACTTATATCGAATTCAAGGCAACTGTTCTCTGATATGGAACTATCATTCTGCAACGAACAAACTGCTAATGTTACAAGTGTCAGCGACAGCACCAAATAAATGTCATCTTTTTGGACAATAACAGTTTACAAAGTTAAGTATTTATCATGTTCAAGTTTTAATAAATTACTGACAACGTGTGTGTGTTTCATAGTATCTGATCGATCTCCTCCTGAAGCAATCTCGTAACATCACAATGGCGACCATGACGGTTCTTCTAAGTTTTTCGTCTGCCACATAATGATGTCGCCGAAGCGTACACGTTTCTTCAGTACCTAGATTTCCACATTTACCTTATGGTTCACCAGGAACCACTAGTATCTGTGGCATTTATGTTTGCGCCTTTGTCTCTTTCTCTTTAACATAGAGTGTTTAACCATGTCTGAGCCACCTCAAGAAATGTCTCGAACTAAGTTGTTCAGTTTCAGGGACAGCAGATTGAACTACTGTTGCTCAGTGTCCAACAAATGACGATGTTGCTGTTGCACCAGGCTGTTCCACAAACTATTACTGCTCCCAAGTTTCGTCAGTTTAACAGTAAAGAAGAGGCCTCTCCTGAATACTACACGCAACTGCAAACCCACTTCACAGCTTGTAACATTAAATGCGTGGGTATTGGAGAAAACAGGATATTTATTCCCACATATACCCGACAACAGCTTACAGTTGTACGAATCTGAATAAATGCACAGCGTAAAGCATTTAATAACAAACAGAAAGTAAATCAAAGAACAACTACATTAGCACAGCTTGAAACTGCTACCGCACAGGACGTTTATGTGCCGCAGAACGTCAGAACAGGTCCCTAAATGGCTCCCCCCTCCCCCCCACCCCCTTTTGTGCTAGCGATCGCGTACACTGAATTTCACATTTCTTCCAAACTTTTCAACTGTGTCTTTCTTGAAATCGGGTGGTGCTCCAAGTGAGTCAGTGGTTGTAACAGGGAGCAGGGTAGTAATCCTCGACAGCGGTCTCGACGTTGCAGTGACTGGTGTTCCGTGGTGCTCGTGGACTACAGGGACACCTCTTGTTGCTGAGACCTCTGTCTTCTCTGATCTGCGTTCCGTGGTAATTGTAATGTCTGTTGCATCCAGAAACGCTGGCTTGATCCGATCCAATGCGAATGTGGGGGTGTACTATTGACCATTATGCGGACAGTATTGCTGCCCATACGGTCCCTCGTACAGTGGCTTACGCGCTGTATTGTTGCGGAAGATCACATGCGTGTAGTTGTCTAGATCAGCAAAAACGAAGAAGTGTTTTTTTCCAAATGGTTTCTAGGCATTGTCTCAGCTGGCGTATATGTTCTCTCAGTCGAATGGCGAAGTCCAAGGCGGTGATTGTATCATCTGCCGTACTGTGCAAAAACTCTGTAGGCAGGCGTAACTTTTGTCCATATAACAGTTCCGCTGCTGCGCTCTTCAGATCACTTGTAAATGACATTGGAAGACCTAAAAGCACGAGAGGCAATGTCCATGTCCATATCAGCGTTGTGTGAGATCTCAGTGCTGCTTTTAACTGCCAATGAAGACCCTCAACTATGCCGTTTGATTCGGGGTGATATACTGTGGTGCGTATCCGCTTCGTACGTAATAATATGGTCAATGCTCTAAAGACGTAGGCTTGTAATTGCCGTCCCTGATCAGTAGCAATTTTCAACGGAACTCCGAACCGGGCAATACAGCCACGAAAAAATAGTTGCGCTACAGTTTCTGCCGTGATGTCCTTAATTGAAAATGCCTCGGGCCCCCTGGTCCCCTGGTGCTCATTATTCCCAGATGTACTAGATTGTGCATTCTAGTATTGCCTGTGCTCTGAATTGCTATGGCACAAATGGGCGTATCTTTCCTTCTGTTAACGTTAAATGTAACTCTACGTTTGCATCAGGCGATAACACGAACTGTAACCTCAGTCTTTTCCATTGTTTCAATAAATCACGCAACTCACTATCACTTTGTTGTGCATATGCGAGGGCGCAGTAATCAATGGCAGTTGTCACTGCTTCCACATGTGTGATCTTATCTACTACCACTGTTTCTACACGCGGAAGTGCCTCAGCTGGGACATTTAGCTTCCCTTCCATGTACACAATGCTGGTCGTGAACTGGCTGATATTATCGAAGTGTGGCAGCCGAGTCGGTCACTGTGGCCGAGTAATTCTAAGCGCTTTAGTCTGGAACCGCGCGACCGCTACTCTCGCAGGTTCGAATCCTGCCTCGGGCATGGGTGTGTGTGATGTCCTTAGGTTAGTCAGGTTTAAGTAGTCTTAAGTTCTAGGGGACTGATGACGTCAGATGTTAAGTCCCATAGTGCTCATAGCCATTTGAACCATTTGAATTTGTGGCAGCCGCCTAGACAATGCATTCTCTGACTCCACCTTATAGGTGCTAATGAGCGGCGAATGAACCGTATAGATGTGAACTGTCGTTATTATAATTTTTGTCTCAATTTTTTCGATTGCAGCGTAGGGGGTGAAAAGCTCATGGTCATATGTTGCCCAACGTTTGCTGAGATGGCGACGACTTATGACTATAGGGCGTAATGGGCTCTCGATGTTGATCAATCTGTTGCTATGTACGAAGAGCAACCGTGAGCGCAAGTAGGGTGTGCGAAACCAGGTGTGTTAATTGGGCGTCCTCTGCTATAGCTCTATTCATAGCCTGAAACGCTGTGTCTGCCTCGCTAGTCCAGTGCACTCTGTGGTTACCTTCGGTGCGCCATTAAGGAGTTCGTCCAATCAGTGCGTGATTATGAATGAACTGTTGGTAGACATACACTGCTCCTAAGGAACTGCCATAGCTCTCTGACTGTTATAGGTTGGGGGTATTTGCTCCACGTTTTAGTGTGGAGGTCGAATAACCTGTGCGCTCGCCACATATCCTAGAATGTGCACGTATTCTTATCAAAAACACATTCGGGACGATTAACTGTTAGTCCTTGTGTGCATAGGCATTTGGACACTTGTGTCAAATGCCGTGAGTCCTCCTATTCTGATGCGGACGTCACCAACACATCATCTATGTACATTTATCAAAAATCTAAATCTTTTGTGACCTTGTCCTTAAAGCTCTGGAACGTCTAAGCTGCGTTACAAAATCTGAATGGCATGCTGGTGAACTCAAACAGGCTGAATGGCGTCGTCACTGCTGTTTTGGAAAGGTCTTCCATAGCTACAGGAATCTGTTAGTATGCTCGGACTAGGTCAATGGTAGAAAATATCATCTTACAGTAACATTTGTAAATAGTCTTCCATGTGTGTGGCCGGGTACTGGTCTGGGTTGGTACTTGCATTGAGTTGTTGGCGATAGTCACCGCAGGGGTGCCATTCATTTTTCTTTCGAGGTACGACGTGAATCGGGATTGCTCAACTGCTTCTAGAAACTCTGCAGATACCTTGTGATAGCATGCTGCGAAATTCCTGTTTTGCCGCTTTTACCTTTTCAGGCGTCAAACGTCTACGCCGAGCGTGAGTTGTCGGTCCTGGAGTGGTCAAAATGTGGTGAACGGCTGTGTGCTTGGCCGATGGAAGAGTAGGCGACTGTTGAGTAATTTCGGGGTATCCTTTCAGTAGCCGTATGTACGGTGTATAGCCTGTGACTGGGTGTACAGCTAGCAGGGTGACAAAAAAGACTTTCCCTGGTGTCTGCAGATTAGTAGTCAAATCAATTGCCGGCCGGAGTGGCCGAGCGGTTCTAGGCGCTACAGTCTGGAACCGTGCGACCGCTACAGTCGCAGGTTCGAATCCTACCTCGGGCATGGATGTGTGTGATGTCGTTTGGTTAGTTAGGTTTAAGTAGTTCTAAGTTCTAGAGGACTGATGACCTCAACAGTTAAGTCCCATAGTGCTCAGAGCCATTTGAACCAATCAAATCAATTAGTTGCTGCCTTCGCAGATTTCGCAGTAAGTCGCAGAAGGACAAAAAATCTGCTACGATAATAGGCTGTGATATATTGCCATTATAAATTGTCCTTCAAACACACGTTGTAGCCCAGATTAAGAAATATTGTTACGCGACCGTGCGTCCTAATCTTGGAGTCATTAGCGGCGAATAGCTTGCAATCGTCACAACGCCAGCGTGGTAGGCGGTTTCCAGGATACACCATGGATATACCGGGTGATCAAAAAGTCAGTATAAATTAGAAAACTTAATAAACCACGGAATAATGTAGATAGAGAGGTAAAAATTGACACACATGCTTGGAATAACATGGGGTTTATTAGAACAAAAAAAAGTATTGGTAGACGCGTGAAAGATCTCTTCATCCGACGCCAGTGCCTCACCATAACTCCGGACATGCTTTACAGTGCTGTTCACAACATTATTCCTCGACTACAGCTATTGTTGAGGAATGATGGTGGACATATTGAGAATTTCCTGTAAAGAACACCATCTTTTCTTTGTCTTACTTTGTTATGCTAATTATTTCTATTCTGATCAGATGAAGCGCCATCTGTCGGACATTTTTTGAACGTTTGTATTTTTTTAGTTCTAATAAAACCCCATGTCATTCCATGCATATGTGTGAATTTGTACCTCTCTATCTACATTATTCCGTGATTTATTCAGTTTTCAAATTTATACTGACTTTTTGAACACCAAGTACTCGTACCAACACTTCTGCCGCTATATGACCAAGTATTATAGTTTCGTTCACGGTCCGCCAGCGCGTGTTTGCAATAGAAGTTGTTGTAGCTGCTGCGGTGTATGATTCGTGCTTGCACTTGCAAGGTGAGGTACACTTTTGAGCATCATTACCAAACTTTCTGTGGTACCAACATAGGTTCTGTGGTGACGGCGATCAATTATGACCTCGTGACTGTCATCGGCTTGGCCGTTGATGGTTGTGTGTTGTTTGTAAAGAGGCTACCTATGTGGTCAATTCTTCCTGCTGTGACTGCGAGGAAGCTAGCGTCTCCGTGGGTGCATTTTCGTGTCGTGGCGTCAGTGTTGCGACACTTGATGCAGGATATATTTCAACTAACCTGCCAGACATTTCTGTCAGTGCGTTTAAATCACCCGCACACGCCGTGAGAATTTTTAGAGTGTCTGGCAGCAATATGGATAATCATACGATCCGTAGCACATCACCACCTGCAGTGTTATTTGATAAAATGCGTTAGCGTCTTAAGAGTTTTGACGGGGCGCGATCTCCAAACTTCTCAACGGGCAAAGGCTTATCTAACATTTTTGCTTCTGATTACGACAAAAGTGTGATTAATGCGTTTTAGGTCGATGCATACCATTCGGTATCCGTTGGAGTGGGTAGAATATCCTGGACTTCTGTTACTAGATCCTCAGTAAGCGCTGCATCCATATAGCTGTATTTAGTCTCGTCCGTCGATATTTGTGCGAGGACGAACTGGCTTTGTAATTGGGCAGACCACAATAGAGAAATATGTAGCCAGATACTGGTCGTTTTATCGTCATCCTGTTAACTGCACTGCTGGTTGCCGGTTCAGTTGTGACTGGTGAGTCGTTCAGTTTCGTGTGGGAACGAGAGAGGCGTGGCTGGCGCGGAAGTTACAAGCGGCGGTGTTGCGATATTGCGCGAAACGCTGAAGCCAGCGCGGACGTGTCGTAGTCGGTCGGGTTTACCAGATGTGTGGGTACCGAGGAAAACAAGACACTTATTGCCACATATACTCCATAACAGCTTGAAATTACACAGTACATACACAATGCATGCACAACGTAAAGCATGGAACTACAAATAGAAAGTAAACCATAGTACAGCTATATTAATACAGCTTGAAACTGCCACCACACTGAACCTTTATGCGCCACTGTACAAAAGGAAAAGGAGCTCCATCTTCCACGAAGAATTGGAATATTTAGGACATGTTATAATGCACAGGGCATTAACCTGCTAGTTCGCACTTTCCTGGGATTAAAAAATTGCCGGCAACCAAGAAGCTCAAAGATGTAATTAGGGAAGCTTATGTATTATGTTAAACTTTATTGCAAATACTGCGCGAATTGCTGCTCTGCTAAAGCGATTGTGCCTGAAAGGTGTTCCCTTGGTGAGGTTCCAAGAATGTGAAGAAGCAATTCGATAGTTAAAGGATGTACTGTGAAGATGTCGTTGTGTGATTCATTCGTAAACGGCTAAGCCTGTTGTGTTAGCTGTGGATGCATTTTCGTACAGGATTGGAGCTTTGGTCTTCCACAGCATTGGTTCGTCTGATAGACCTTCTGCCTTTGTGTCAAAAACTCAGAATAAAGCGCAGTGAAATTACAATTAACTTGAAAGGGGGCTCTCGCCGTCATCCATCATGTTACCAGGTTCCACCAATACTGGTAAGGTTGGAAGTTGTTTATGATTACAGATCATCGGTCTGTAAGAGCTTTGTTTATCTCTTCCAATCGTGTCTCACTGCAGATAACACAAAATTACAACCCTGAGTTTTTTAATTGTTTAATTATCTATACGAGATGTTGAACAGGCCCACTGCACAACATTCAAACGCTGACTTGTTGATTTGGTTACCGGCCGGTACTAACACAGCGTTTAATTTCTCTACGGAATCGTGTTATCAAATCGATACTGAGGATTCCGAAATTCTGCCAAATTTTTCCTCTTGGTTTTCGGCGTATTGCTGGAGCAACTGTTTCTCACCTAGCTCTTCAAGTTCTTTTGCAATACGAGCACTGTGGATGGCTACGCAATTTGAAAGAAGTTCCCCACCTAGTGACGCATCGATACTTTTAGCACCTCACACGCTATCCGCGATGTCAGGTCTTCTGCTGTTACATATCGGAAATGAAGATGCGCGGATTGTGATTCCTCGGTCGCTCCAGGGGGAAGTTTTGTCATTGTTGCATCAAAATCATTGGGGCACAGTTCGCATAAAGCAACTCGTCCTATATCGTTGTACCTGGTAAGAACGGATGACCAAATTCAGCAAATGACATCTCGTTGTACAGTGGATGCGGAACATCAGTCCGCTCTGCCCCAGAGCTCACACGAGTCGCCACGTCCGTCTAGACCGTGGCAACGCATGCATATTGACTTTGTCGGTCCACGATGGTGGATGCTGACTATAGACGCATATATTAAATTTCCTTTTGTAGTTTCCATGGCATCAGCCACTATTGCTAATACTGTATCGACTTTGTTTTCTGTATCTTGTCTCGAGGGTCTTCCTGAGGTATTTGTTTCGGACAACAGATCACGATTCATATCAGCCGATTCTGAACTGTTTTGTGCTGACAACGGCATCACCATGTAACCACTGCACGTATTCACCTTGAGTATGACAGTGAAGATCAAATGTTCATTCGAGGGTTCAAGAGTCACATGGGGAAGGTCCATTTCTCCCACACCCGGGAAAAAGCCTTAACGATGTTTCTTTCCCGCTACCACGTGAAGGGAATTCGCCGGAAGATTTATTACGCGGCCATCGTAAACCTACCCCGTTGCATCTTCTGGTGCTGCCACGGAAACAGTTCGTTCCGCCACTTCAGACAAAGTATCAACCTCATGATAAAGGTTTCTCTACGAGTGTGTTACATCATTCATCCTACATCGTTCATGGTTCCTCTGGTCTGCATCAGCGTCACCAGAAACAGCTGCGGTGTTCTTATGTCAGTGATTTTACATTAGAAATTTCGCCCAAGGAACCAGCACGCATCTGGGGTCCACAACAGCAGTCATCTCAGTCTCTATGACCGCCGCAATCGGTACCGTCCGGGGAGATGCCGATGGAGACTGATGTCATGCCGCCACAGCTGCCACTGATCCAGCTGGCAAAGACGAAGCCCGCAGATGCGCTGCCGCCAGACAGCAATCACGACGTCTCTAGAGTCCCACTTGCAGTCAACCTAACCATATATGCTGAAGATTAGATTCAGAACGCTGAAGATTAGATGGGTAGATCACATAACTAATGAGGAGGTATTGAATAGAATTGGGGAGAAGAGGAGTTTGTGGCACAACTTGACTAGAAGAAGGGATCGGTTGGTAGGACATGTTCGGCATCAAGGTATCACCAATTTAGTACTGGAGAGCAGCGTCGAGGGTAAAAATTTTAGAGGGAGACCAAGAGATGAAGACACGAAGCAGATTCAGAGGGATGTAGGTTGCAGTAGGTACTGGGAGATGAAGTAGCTTGCACAGGATAGAGTAGCATTGAGAGCTGCATCAAACCAGTCTTAGGGCTGAAGACCACAAAAACAACAACAAATAATTATTAGAGAGTGTGTGTTGCAATATCCTCTAGACCTCCTGATGTAATCTAGCTGATACAGCACACAACAGCACGATTTTACAACGATGACTGTAACGCTCTCAACTTGTAGACAAACTCGGCGAATTATTCATTGATTTGTCACAAATCTGTAAAATAAATATTGATGATTATACACACCCTGTATATTGATGATTATGGCTTCAGTGACTTAAGGGACTCTCTGTTGTAGAAACATAATTACGTCATTTCATTAGTATTTTACTTCATTTAGTGATCATATACCATACATATATTCACAGCACACACTAGATTGGATCAGTGAATGTGAGTGCGGTCCCTCAGTACCCCAACTGCTGCATATCTGAAGTGTTTGAGAGTAGTCTAGTGAACCTTCGATCTGAGGAACAGCTGTTAGCGGAAACTCGCAGAATAGTTCGACAATACAAATACTTTCTTTCAGTCCTCTTCTACTGAAAGTGTTTCGTGGTGGTCCTATAGGATGGTTACAGGTAATTAAGCTTTCACTACTTAAGCTACCTTCCATGCAAAGCTATTTTACCATTTGCGTACCAAACATTATGGGAATAATGTTCAGACTGTTCGGTGTCTGTACTGGTGAAGTGAAACACAAGGAAACAGTTAACGCAACTCTGAAGAAGGTCAGCATGGCTTACTTGTAAAGTTGTTTCGTCACAAGTCATCTTCAACTGTTTGCTCTACATTCTCTCGTGGAATATACAGAATTTTACCTGTCGACTTCACTGACAGTCGAGAGTAATGTTTTTCTACTTGCGGATCGCGACCCCCAAGAAAGTCGCAAAGTCTTGCTCGGGGTGTAGCAACCACAGGTAGAAGTGGTTGCGGCATGGCTGGTGACATATTTCGTGACGATCACATGCAGTGGTAGAAATACCACACGGAACGAGAACAATTCGTGAAAGCGCATTTAAAAGATGGGCATGCTGAAATGTGATTCCAAATGGATGCAACAACACACACACAGCTCGCGTGCAAGACGTTTCGCCACAGTTACTAGAACGCAGTTAAGTAATTGTGCTGCGAACCATACAGTAGATCTCTAGGATTTGCAGCAGTGAGAGGAAGCACGAAGTACAGCAATTTGTACCCAGCGGATATAGGACGCCTGAGGTCACCTCTCGTTGCAGTTCACGCACTGTCTGTTGATATTGTTTCTATATTCGTAGCTCTGTGTCTTGAATAGAATATCCACAAAATCGTTATTGCTTCTCATCTGGTTCGTTTCTCATTTCTTTCGTGTTGTTAATTGTAATTTCTAAGAAGTGAATGATTGTTCTCTAGACAGTGCTTATAACAGAGTTGAAAAATATCTTCTAAGAAACTAGAACAATAATTTGTAATAAAGTACACCAAATATTCTCGCAGTTAATTAAAAATAAAAAACTGTTGTCTTCTGTTGATACTTGATGAAAGTAAATGAAACAAGTTAATTGTAATTTCTAAGAAGCGAATGATTGTTCTCTAGACAGTGCTTTATAACAGAGTAGAAAAATATCTTCTAAGAAACTAGTACAATAATTTGTAATAAAGTACACCAAATATTCTCGCAGTTAATTAAAAATAAAAAACCGTTGTCTTCCGTTGATACTGGATGAAAGTAAATGAAACAACCATCCCAGCTCATGTCTGAATACTAGCGGTTCCCTAATACCAAAACATAGGCCTAAGAAGAGTGAAATTTATTTTTTATTAAATTACATAGTTACATGATTAATATTTATTCTGAATAGAATAAAACGTAGATTGATTTTTGTAATAAATACACAGTGTTAACAATGAATAAAAGCAAACAAGATTCTATAAGTAACTTGAAGAAAATCTAAAAACGATGTACTTTCTTAAGAACTGACTATTCAGTGAGACCCCACGTGACGATCTTTTCGCTTCTGAGTCTTATATGCAATGTGAAACACTAGTTAAAAAAAAGTTCAAATGTGTGTGAAATCTTATGGGACTTAGCTGCTAAGGTCATCAGCCCCTAAGCTTACGCACTACTTAACCTAAATTATCCTAAGGACAAACACACACACCCATGCCCGAGGGAGGACTCGAACCTCCGCCGGGACCTGCCGCACAGTCCATGACTGCAGCGCCTGAGACCGCTCGGCTAATCCCGCGCGGCTGAAACACTAGTTAAGTGGAATATATTTTTCTGTAGGAATTTACGTAAAAATAGGATAACGCGTTCCATTCGATAAAAATTCTAAAACAATCTAAAAAATAGTAATAGAATGTACAATATTGTACACCTTTTTTTACAAGATTTTTGTCAAAAGACATTTGTTTTGTCTACTCTTGAAAAATGAGTACTGACACACACGTATCCAGATTTAGAATTATGTAAAAACATTAATAATTCAGCATTTAGTTCCAGAACTTCTGTCAGTATCTTTCCTTTGGAAATTTGCTTGACCTCAATGACATCAAGGAGATTTTGACGGAGCGATGTGATTCTAAACAGTCCAGTTTGCAATGCTTTACCTTTGGTGGATTTCACAACTTTGATAACATCATTTAAATCGAAAGTTAAAACCGTAGTTGCCAGAGCTTGTCGATGAAGAAAAGCAGTGTGTCCATGAAACATTTGGCATTATTGATTTTAATTATTTCAACCAGCCCACTTTTATTGCCAGTCATAGCTTGAGCACCATCAGTGCAAATGGCAATAGATTTTGTCCGATCGCCGATCAGTCTGCTACTTGAGAGTACTTTTTAAAAACATGCCGTACGGACACTAGTCAGTAGTGTTCGCAGGAAGTGCTTTGCAAAATAAAATGTTTTCGTTTATTATTTCATCCGTTTCAAAGCGTACAAATACCATAAATTGCCACAATATGAAACATAAGTATATTCATCGAACTGTAAAGTATAATGTGGGTTCTCCTTTAATTTTTCGAATGTCACCGGCCATATCGTTTATTCTGCGTTTAGGAGCATTATGGTATCCTTGTTAGCTTCTCTACCTTCTGTTTATCTAACGTAATTTCAACGATATCCAGGGCTGCTCGCAAAATAAGATACTCGGCTTCTTTATGCGGCCTTCCTGCTTTAGCGACTCCGTATGCGATCCGATAGCTAGCCCATAACGCTTTCTCTTTGACAGTGGGTGCCTAAAATGAGATGAAAATTCTGTTGAATGAGAAAAACAAATAATTTTTAATCAACAAATAACAATACTGTTTTATTACCTGAATAACATCAATTTGCTGCTGGTTGAGTGTTTTCAGTTTCCTTTCGAAGAAATCCACCGATATATCTGATTACTTGGAATGTTTAGTTGAGAGGTGATGCTTTAGCTTTGACGATTTCATACTCTCATGTTACAAAATTTCACTAAAAATTACACATTGGGGTTCATTATTCACGACAGTAAAAACAAACTACAAATAATTGCCATTAATTGGTTCAAATGGCTCTGAGCACTATGGGACTTAACTTCTGAGGTCATCAGTCCCCTAGAACTTATAACTACTTAAACCTAACTAACCTAAGGACATCACACACATCCATGCCCGAGGCAGGATTCGAACCTGCGACCGTAGTGGTCACGCGGTTCCAGATTGTAGCGCCTAGAACCGCTCGGCCACCCTGGCCGGCAATTGCCATGATAATGTCTAGCTTTTTCGATATTGATTCGTTTCTGTCACTGACACTTATACCAGACCTGGAGAGCTGCGCAGATCTTCTGAGAAATTTTCTATTTTGTGCTGGCTCATGGCGAGGTGCAAAGACAATAATCAAGACCGTACTCGCTGGCGTACTCGGAGAGCTCATTGAAGCGAGTGGAAACGTGCCCCTACGTTACAACCGACCCCTTTGGGCCCCCACGCTTCCATCGCGGCGAAGAGTATTATTGCTGCCCACTGAGCGCTGTGACTATCATGCACAGTGCACTTTATTTCTCGATCAGTATAGTATCAATAGAAAGACAATTAAATACTTTCTCTTTAAAATCGCTGGTATTGTGGGATGTGGGGACCAACAGAATTTTTTACTGGGAAAGGGGTCTCATACTCAAAATGGGTGAAAAACACTGGTCCTGAGCATGGTGAACTGGACGAATGGAATACATTAAAACCTTAAAATTATATTCCTGTAGATGAGTGCACTCTCTTTCGTTAAACACTTTAACTGTTTCTGGGGAGTATCCTACTGTGACAGCAGGATAACCAAGTATCACTGAGGGCGACATTGTGTTTCCAAGAATTAAAGGCATAATCTACATTGAAATATTACATAAAAGATTCCACCCATCTAGGGGTAATATTACTTCATCGTCACTATATCGCGGATTTTCGAATACCATCACTGGATAGAACTCACGATCCGACTCCATCCCCAGCTGATTCGTTAAAGGCACTGTAACTACGATGGCATGGTTAGCCTTCGGAAGTAATTATGTAACTTAGTGGGCGATTTATCGGTAGTTGTTAATATGTGTTTAGTGGGAGATAATGGTTTTTAATATTAATGTAAATAATCTTTATATATTTTAACTGATAGTGGGGAGTCTCCCACAGTGACAGTATGATTACCTAATATCTCTGCTCGGATTTGGTTTTTCAGTGGAATTTACGCTGCTGTTCGATTGAAGCACTACTTAGACGATTCCACTCATCATTACTTCAGCGTCACTACATTGTGGATCTTTGAATACCACCACTAGATAAAACTCACAATCTGGAACCATCCCCATGCTGATGTGTCTACAGGCGCTCTTGTTCAACCTGTAGCTGACCGTAAACAGCTTCATTTGCGGTGACTTGGTTAACCTTTGAAAGTTCTGAAGCAACTATGTGAGTAATTTATCGATAGATATTAATACGTATTTTCGGAGGAAATTATGATTTTTTAGTTACCAATGCAGGATAAGTTTGTTCCTCCTCACTGAGGCCCTGCACAGGATCTTTTCGCTACCTTACGTTACATACCGGCTAACATTGTTGAGAGCCACGCGGAGTAGCCGCACGGTCTCAGGCGCCTTGCCATGGTTCGCGCGTCTCCCTCCGTTGGAGGTTCGAGTCCTCACTCTGGTATGGGTGTGTGTGTTGTCCTTAGCGTAAGTTAGTTTAAGTAGTGTGTAAGCCTAGGGACCGATGACCTCAGCAGTTTGGTCCCATAGGAACTTACCACCACCACCATTGTTGAGCGTACAAATACACATGTCATTATATACCGGAGATGTATTTAAATATACACAATCTGTAAGTGTGTTTTCACATGACATAGACAGTTATTTTACGACAGTACATCGAGACTATGGGGGAACATGAGTAGGTTCTAATACAAATAGTTACATTACTGTATGGGCACCAAATTTTAAAGGAATTATGTTCAGACTGTTTGCGTCCCCGTACACGGTATCAAAACAACAGCTGTAGTACTACTGTTCTTTCCAGACGACGGGTTAAAGAATACGATTTGGCAGTACAAATTGTTGATAATGTGTTATCTTCAAGCAATAGACACTCCGCTGGTTCTAGTCAATGTAATAAAAATGTGCGAAAGTTTAATTAGAGGCACCCTGTATTTAATTTTTTTGTACAATACATCACGGTCAGGTGGATATTGGGACTACCAGGAAGATGTTTTTATGATCGATAATGTTTCTCTCCATGCACATCATGCTTTTATGATGTGGCACATGCTGGCACGGTGTCTGGCGCACAACACCACATTATCAAACGCCAAGGTCAGGTCGATCCCCCGCACAGTGCATCGTCCCGGTGCGTTCGCAAACTCATGCACTGGCAGCACATCGAAGGTCTGCTACATTACACTACATTTGCTGAAAAATCAGAACACTTATGTGTATATAAATACCAGGGAGATATCACGATCACGATACAGCACAGATGCACACATCACATCTTCAGAGGTGCGCTACGTGACACTACCCTTGCAGGAAAGTAACAGTATGAGTGTGCAGCAAGACAAGGGAATCTTTGCAATCACAGTACAGCAGAGGTTATAGCGCATCTTGATACTGACATCGGTACAACACCGATATCGCCTCATCTCGTTGGGGATCATGTCAGTGTGATGCTGGCATCGCTTAATTTGAATAATTTGATACCGCAATGAAAAATTTTTCGAAGAGTCTTCTCACTGCAGAGCACAGAATTTGACTGATTAATATTGGTTGAGAGGAAAAGGGGGGGGGGGGGTGAGAATGGGAGGGAGCTTGATTCACAATGGATGAACACCTGTGCCCTTCCCTGGGTGACCTTACCATGTGTCCACAGTGACCTTCAATATGACATGCAAATTACACTGGACAAAAACCACTGACAGACGAAAAGTCAGAGGATTTGGTCAGAAAGAACATTGCCTTTATACTGCTAAGCACTGATTTTAAGTAGATGATCTCTTAACGCTGACGAGTATTTCAATCACCATGTATTGACCTGTTTTGCTCCGCACGAACATGTACAAATAACCCAGGAAAAAATTCCCGATGACAGTATGTAAGGTAGCTTCTGCATCATCCCACGACCCAGCCATGAGGAATGCATTGTGGGTGGTCGAGAACATGTGGCCAGAGCACGTTTTCAAACAGGTTGATCTAGGTTTTGCAGTTATTTCGTGCAGAACTACCACCTCAAGAACACACAAAGTATGTTCAAGTTGACCATAGAGGACTGTGACTACCAGGTCGTCATGCCACCCCATCTCTGGCCCCACACTTTCCAGTTCCTTCATGCCCCTCTTTGCGAGATGAAGTTCATGCAAGAACTGACCAGGCAGGATGCACATGGCACTCCTTCCATGACTTATACCTCAATAGAGCATCCTAGTGCAACGATTTTCGCCATGGCCCCGCCATGAACATCCGTGGGAGGGGTCCACGTCGATTTTGTTGGGCCATTTCAGAGAGTTATGTGGCAGCTCATGGTGAACACGTTCTCAGACTTCCTATATACGGCGTTCATGTTGTCCACTACCAGCACTGCTACTATCCGCGCCCTTGAGAGGATATTCACTATTGAGGAGGCACAGTGCACCCTAATGTCGGAGAATGGTGCATAATTTACTCGATTCAGTTGCAGGCACTCTGGTGCCCTAACGCCATCATCTATCTGACCACATTCCCTTTTCTCGCCATTTCCAATGTAGCCGCCAAGAGGATTTTGTGCACATTCAAAATCCAGATGTAGAATGCCTTGCAGATAATCGACTGAGGGTGCACTGTACAATTTCCTCATGACGTAGAGGTCTACTGAGCGAGGTGACATAGTGGTTAGCGCACTGCACTCGCATTCAGGAGGACGACGGTTCAAACTGTGTCTGGCCATCCTGTTTCAGGTTTCCTGTGATTTCCCTAAATCGCCTCAGGCAGATGCTGGGGTGGTCGCTTTGAAAAGGGAATGGCTGACTTCCTTCCCCATCCTTCCCTAATCAGATGGGATCGATGACCTCGCTATTTGGTTCACCCCCTCCCCCCTTCCCCCCAAATTAACCAAGCATATGGGTACGTCCCTTTTAATGGGTCATTCTGGTGGAAATACTAAATGAGCAGCAGTATGACAACCTGTTAGACCTCCTGCATCCCATGCAGCATGTTCATCCTGTGCACTGACCCACCTACATGTGGGCCTCTGTGCCTGGATACGTAGATTCATACAGAGTCCGAGGTGGTTCCAAGGATTCGTTGTAGGCCATATGGACTATCAGCTGTTCGATGTCGTGGCCAGGCACGTCCGCCTGACCCAGCAATACATCCAGCTTCAGCCCTGACTGCATTCGCAACATATGCTTCAACCCCATCTCTGCCTCCTACCTCCAGACTGGACACCAGGGCCGCCATCAGTGGGTCTCTCACCCTCTTCCTGCGCCTCCCAGACCATTGTATGAAGTGCACCTTTGATCTCCATTCGTGGATGGATGGGAGAAGTGATCACTGTTTAGGAATCTATAGAAACAGAACTACTCTCTCGCCACAATCATTACCTCATCCTGGTAGTACTGCAGCAGGTGGGTATGCTGCCATTCTCACTGTCCCTGAAGTTCTGGAGTGGGCCATCTGCAATCCTGGACTGGGCATTGAACCTATGGTACTAGATCCAGTAGTGGATAGTGCTGTTGTTCCGGCCACCCACTCCCGTCGAGACAGACGTAGGCTGAGGCATTTTCGGAGCTATGTGCCAATTTCAGGGGGGAGTGATTACACATATTAGTGCCCAAACTAATTTTTAGTTAACTTTTTGCATTTATTACTTTTACCTTCGTTACATTGAAAAACAAATATATAAAGTTAAAAAAGAATTTTTACCTTTTAGTTTTAAAATAATAGACAATACCACACATCTAACGCCAACCATTACTGTGAGCAAGACATACATTTATATGAAGACATTACACATTTCGCGCTAAGTGAAAGAAATGAAACATGAGTAAAAATTACAAATCACAACGAAAACAAAAGACTGGTTATTATGGCAAGCAGCAAAAAATTTAACACACAGTCCCACATCACATTTCTTGTACTACGTATATGCTGATATCTTGCTGTTTATTGCAATGCATTATTTTCTTTTTCGAGTTCCTTTCACAATATCGTATTTCGTTCCATCAATCCTGAGCTCATTTGCTACAATAATGGAATGCAGCATTTGTTCACACCCTTTCGTTGGCGTCGCATATCTCCTCAAGCACAGTTGCACAATTTAGATTCGAAAATTCCTGAGTTGACAAAAATTCTGGCAGCCTGCCACACCTACCATATAAAATTTCGGGAAGAAGTGGGAACAGCAGGTGAAAAGTAGCTGTAAACAGCTTCGAAATTTGATAGGTCTTGAGGACCCACTCTTCAAAGAGTGGTTTCATCTGTATGTGACATACTCAAAGAAACTTGTGGACTCTCTTTACCCCCGAATTGAGGCCTTCATGAAGGACAGAGGCGATTTTGCATGGTACTAGTGTGATGTTTCCTACGAGTGACAAATTTTTCATTTGTAGTGCTTATATTAATTTCACTATATCTTAGCCCACATTGATTGACTGTTGTGCAGTTAGGCACTATGTTGAATTTTCGAGTAAAGTCAATACACCTATCGCGTGTTCTTCTTTATTGTTCCACTCTTGTACGGTGTCCACGTATTTTCACTGCACGGTACTCATTGTTTTCTGTCTCCTGTAAAGATTTTGTCTGAATCTTATATTCGTAGCATCGGATATCGACGAGTTCTTTTACACTGGTTCTGAGTCTTGACTGACTTAATTTTGATGGTAATAGATTTCCGCATATTGCTCCTGACTTCTTCCATAGTATATAAATAATGTTCAACTAGATCCATTTGTGTTTAAGTAAGCACCGGAACACTATCGTATGCTCTTTGCAACCGTCGCGGTACCTCCCATAATATAAGCTTTTTTATGACTATTCATTTCTGCAGATGACAGATCAATTATCTGCTGCACGTGTTATTAAATTTTCATTAAATTTGTATCTGATTACACGACCACGGAACTCATTCCATTAATAACATTTGCTCTACATAATAAAGTGACGGTTTCTTCGCATGAACTGCAACACTGCCATACTTATACATATTTGTTTCCTACATAGCCTGCCTTTTTTGAGTCACCTCTTGGCTACTTACTGTATCGTGCTCCCGAATAACAGCCGAGACAACTGCACTGGCAGTTATGTGTGTGATAACGCCTCATGCCAATAGCAGAACGTCTTTTGACAGATTTCCGATGAATGCAGTTCTATGTTCCAAACGTTCTTAATAAATCAACATAATATACTAAAGATTTTGAATAACAAAACACGTGTTATATTGATAGCAAACCTATAAGTAGTTTACACACGTATTCATTCTCTGTTCCTTAAAGTCCGGCTTTGACGTACAATTATTTATCACAGTAAGATATAGATTACAGTGTGGTCACTATATTGTATCCTCACGTCGTTAGAGTCATTTTCGGCAGCTGCTAGTCGTGAGGAATATCTCAATTTTGCACTTTCGCATAATGTGTGCACTCATTTATCAGCTCCTCTGCGATCATTGGCAACTTTTGTAGCATGCATTCAAATCGAAAGTCGTGTCAGAGGAAGATAGTGATATCAAGATCAAAGGCTAAACGTATATTTGGCGCGATGGAAAATGTCATCGCCGAAATACAAGTAACTACAAAAATATTTGGAATTTAAAATTTGAGTCTATTACTAGCACCATTATTTTTTCTGTAAGAGGGGCGCTTGCAGTAGTATGACTGTGTCGACTCCAGCGTATTTTGTTTACATTCGTAATGTCACTTGTGCAAGTCCCTACCCATGACGTCACAAGCCACACATCCTTTCTATGTCATCATGAGCCACACCCCCTTTTATGACTACATGATACCTTGATCGCTTTGTTCGAAATAGGCCAATCAGAAACGTAAGCCATCACACCTACATTTAGATGTCGCAAACACAGCACAGCACTTTTCCGGCCATTAATATAAAACAGGCCAATCAGTATATAGCTACCATCTTGGCTATGGCCGAGGCTGTCCGAATGACTTGTATGATTTATAAAAAATACGAAAAAAATGTTTGTCAAATACTGTAGCTAAAATTCTGCTTCGTCAGTAAATTTCTTCGCACATGTGCACACAAATAAATACATAAAGCCTGCAACTTACAGTAATCCCACATCTCTCTGTGTTTTATACCTCACTAAAAATTGTTTATGTCAAATAGCTACTACCTCAGCAGTGACACAGCATCAAAAATACAGAAAGGGTTCCTTAGTAGTGGACCCATTTTTGAACTAAAGTAAGTGCTTTTAAGTCCTTGTGCAGATCATTTTTGTTCCTGATATTGTATGTATGAACTGAGCTGTTTGTTGGAAAAAGATATATATTATTTAGGACAAATTTCATTAAGGAGTAAATATACTGAGAGGCAGTAGTTAGTATACCCAGTTCTTTGAAGGGGCTTCTACAGGACGTCTGTCAATATACTCCACAAATAATACGCATTATACGCTTTTGGACTCTGAAAACTTTTGTTTGACTTGAAGAGTTACCCCAAAATATTATACCATACGTCATTATGGAATGAAAGTAGGCAAAGTATGCAAGCTTTTTCATTTTTATGTCGCCTATGTCTGCTAACACTCGAATTGCAAATACAGATTTGTTAAGGCCTTTCTGCAGTTGTGTGGTGTGCTCCTTCCAACTGAATTTATTATCAAGTTGTAATCCCAGGAATTTAAGACTGTCAACCTCTTCTATCTGCTCTTCTTCATACTTTATGCATATGTTGGGTGGAAACCTCTTACAGGTTCTGAATTGCATATAGTAAGTCTTTTCGAAGTTTAATGTCAGTGAGTTGGCTTTAAACCATTTATTAATATCCATGAAAATATCATTAGCAGATCTTTCTAGAACTACACTCGACATACTATTTATTGCAATACTTGTGTCATCTGCAAAACAACGAACAAAGCTTCTGGCAGTGTAACTGATGAGAGATCATTAATGTACACAAGAAAAAGCAATGGCCCTAAGATGGATCCTTGTGGGACACCACATGTAATTTCTTCCCATTCTGATGATGACTGATGACTTAATTCACTAGTCCCTAACACTGACACCCTTTGTTTCCTGTTAGCGATGTATGACTTGAACCATTTTGCAGCACTGCCTGTGACACCATAGAATTCTAATTTATTTAAAAGGATGTTGTGGTTCACACAACCGAATGCCTTTGACAAATCACAGAAAATACCTGCTGCTTGTAACTTGTTATTTAATTAATTAAGTGCATTTTCACTGTAAGTGTAAATAGCCTTCTCGATATCAGAACACTTCACAAATCCAAACTGTGTTGTTGATAATATGTTATTTGTGGTCAGATGGTTGACAAGCTGCCTGTACATTACTTTCTCTAAAATTTTTGAGAGTACTGGCAAAAGTGAATTCTGTCTGTAGTTTGATGGTATCTCTTTATCCCCTCTCTTGATTAGAGGCTTAACATCTGCATATTTTAGCCAGTAAGGAAATGTCCCAGTTATAACTGACTGGTTACACAAGTAACTTAGAACTGTACTAAACTCACAAGAACATGCCTTAATTAACTTAGTTGATATTTCATCATAAGCACTAGAATTATTTGTTTTTAAAGATTTTATTATGGAAGTTATTTCTTTTGGTGAAGTGAGTGACATATTCATGTACCTGAAGCTATCTGTAAAGGCTAGTTTCAGATATTCAAGGGCATTATTTATTGATCCTAACAATCCCATTCTATCAGTAACCACAAGAACAGCATACGGTGCAGCCTATAAAAACGAATTGTTCAATTATAGATTATATTCATGGTATTAGCGCTATATTGTGAAGATATAACGATCTCGTACTGTATTCCGTGTACTGCAGTTGTGTGTCCTATAATTTTTATCATGGATTTGCGTTCAGTATGTATGAATACCCCAAGACCTCAAGTTTTACACTCTTGCAAGCAATAGTTCAGCAGTTACTAGGATTTTATTGGAATCAGACGATGAATACTACAAGCGCCAAGGCTTTAATTAGACATTATACTCATGGGCTTAGCGGAATACTGTGTAGTTTTTGAGTTTCTGTGCCAATAAAGTGTCACTTCAAATTACATCGAATTAAATAATTTTGATGGATATATACATGTGGAACATTTCCATCAGACAGTTGTGATAATCGGTTTTCCATGTCTTAATAATGCAACATTATTTATCATACTCAGCAACTGTGCAAAATCTGACTGTTTACGTTATGAATGCATGTTATGTGAGTAACTGATGCCCGTTGAAATAATTTAAAAATTTGCTATAAGGATCAAAGACATTGCCCCATGTTATAAGCAAACCTGTTTTTTCCAACGATTCCACACACAGCTGATTTCTCGGAAATATCTCCTCGTCACAAAAATGTCGCTGTGAATTCCAAAACGCTGCTCGCCGTCTATTGGAATGCCTATAGAACTGTAAGTTTAGCGCGAATGCCTGTTAAATTTCCAGTTTTAAATTCTGCAAAAGACTTAGATGCACAACTTCGAGATCTCCGCATTTAGATACAGGTATTAATCTAGAAGGTGTTGCAAGCAGCCGTCTTTCTAACATTTTCATTTGTTATAAACGTGCCCACAGCAACAATCAACAACCTATTGCCATATTTCAAAGTATAAGCAATGGGAATGATGTAATTATTCTGATAACTGCTTGAGATCATTCCTAAGAGACACTCAATAGGTAAGTCACACTCAGAATATCTTCTCAAGTTTCAATAACACAACTTCTGCACACGTAAATACGCCCTGTAGGCAGCGTAAAAGAAATCTGTAAGTACATGTAATAGTACGACAGTTAAGGACAATGCATTCATTGATATAAAACATTCACAACACACGAAACGTGACTGACCACTACCACATGCAAGGATTTTATAAATGTCTGAAGGGATTTTGTAAGTTCTTTGTAGATACATTCATCAACATATTGTCCCAAAACTCAACAATAAACTCAAAACGTGCTGTATCGCTCCACCCACACTTTTGATTTCTGCCATGAGAGGGCGGAAGTATACTACCTGCAATGAATATCAGAATATACAGGATGTTCCATTTTTGTATTTCTTGCGTAGTAACAGCAGTATTTACTCTCCTCACAGTGAGCCATCATGATATTACTCGGTAATATCAACAGTAAAAAAAAAAAAAAAATTACTGGCTCTATAATGCGCTATGATGGTGTTTTCTTTAGATGAACCGAATACAGATTTGTGAGAGGATTATAAGACCGAATTTTTTGGTCCCCAACAATGATTTCCGGGTCAGCAATTGAGTTAAAATATCTGAGAAACTACCGATTGGAGTGTAACATAACTTTAAGCGTAAAGGAGGAAAAACCAGATTGCAGAGTGGATAGGACGATTTGTCAACAATAAATGACAGCGTAGACATCTGAAAGAAGACCAACATTATTCAGTGAAATGACAAGAAGAGTCATGTCTTTCCCTTAAATGATTAATTATAAAGGGAACATTAAATTCTCAAGACACTTTCCAATTCATGTCCCTGGAGAACTAAACGATGGTTATTCTCTGTAAACATCAGGAAAAAAAAAACATTACAATATGAGATGTACGTGGTAAAGTAAAACTATATTCAAAACATGTGAACAGGGTGAATGGGGTTAAAGATGTATGCTACATCTTACACGAGCCAGAGTTTCATTTTTAATCAGTGAGACATAAAAGGTAGTAAAGAATGACCCCTATGTAAATATAATTCTATGTTTATACTATGATGACACTGCATAATGCATAGATTCTTAACCGACCAAAAATGAAAATAGGTCCAATCCATAAAGAATTCGCGCAGCATATTAAGTATTGCTCTTCTGTTACAACACCAAATAGCAGTAGGGTCTTTATGAGATAACCCTTTTTCTCTCCATAAACGCAATACAGAAACAGTTAATCATGAAAGAAATGAGAAATACGTTTACAAGATTGGTCGACGGGTGATGTACAGATTGATATGACGTCTTCGCGTCAGAAAAGGCATGTGATAGCACAATCTAGTGTCAAACACACGATGAGCAGAGGTTCAGTGGCTGGAGATATTACTGTGACGGATCAGTGGGAAATAAACAATGCTTATCGATCGGGGTTAGGAAAATTTTATGTGCAGAGATGAACAAGGAATAGAAGTTCTATTACTACAGTTGTCTTTGTTAACCATAGCAGCATCTTTTTGCTTTGGCATGGATTTCCTTAGTTAGACTTTGGGTCGCTAAGGTGTCAGATTTGTGTCTCAGAATATTTTTAAGAAGATCAATACGGCCTACCTTTGAAAGTATGCATCATTATGAGTACTGTGGCGTGCGAAACATCACTAGACGCTAATATGCTGCAGCTTACTCAGCTGCGTCGTAGTCTAATTATGGTGGACATCATCTTTGCTTTGTCTTACTTTGTAATGCTAATTATTGCTACTCTGATCAGACGAAGCGCCATCTGTCTGTCATTTTCTGAACGTTTGCATTTTTTTGGTTCGAATAAAAACCCATGTCATTCCAAGGATGTGTGTCAATTTGTACCTCTCTATCTACATTTTTCCGTGATTTATTCAGTTTTCAAATTTATACTGACTTTTTGATCACGCGTTACCTGGGAGGTAAACAGCATAAACACTGGTTTCATAAAGTGAGTAGAATTTTAAGAGTTTTAACGCTAAGACCTTCTTTAGAGTCCATTCGATGCGTTGAGGCTGATGGATTACAAATAATCAAGGAAATTCTCCGGTATCTGGTTAATAACACGTTTTCCATTTTATGTTATAGTTCAGTTTTGGTAGTGATGCCGTATCGCTTACTGCAGAATACTTCATGATTGGCACTCCTTACCCTGCAAGCAATTGTCCTGATTACTACAATTTTTTACTGATACACTGGCTGTATCGCACTTTAACATTTGCATACGGAGACGGAACTTTCTAAATATACTGTTCTTCACACCTTCATGTAAGACTGAAGTAATAAACTGAGGTTTTGTAGTTTCGACATACGTTGCTCCAGAGCACGTAGTAGGTGTTACTGTACTGTTGTATAGTCGCACGTGACCGAGAAAGAAATCCTACTGCTATAACATTAATAGTTCTGAAAATATGCCCTTGTTTCAGAGACACTTCATCTGTAACAAACGCTGTAGCACTTCCTTTAAAAGATGTCGTTTCAAATTCCAAATTGCTACAAAAATTCGTGACTCATAGAATTCCCAGGATATGTTTCTTATTTTGCGTTACACACTTGCACTGACGAACCTTATACCGTAACTATTTTTCTTCCGTATTTCGTCCTATCTAGCGCCTTTCACTCCCCATCATTTAGTGAATACCTTGTAATCTTCAAAGTACCTCAGTAAATACATCAGGAAACTTGTCTAAGTGAGAATTCTATTCTTTAATGCTGGAGTGCATCTACCTTTTTAAAATATACATACCAGTATAATATAAGAGGGGGATCTCTGAAGGTCGTTCCCTCCACGTGCGAAAGCCAATAAGAACGAACATCGTAGTATGAATACTCATTTATCGAATACCCCCACCCATTCTAACCCTTTGGATCCTTTCCTACTAGCAGGTAATTAATTGACATCGAGCCACACGTTTCGCAACTCTGCAACGTAAATGGAAAGAACCCGGGGAACTTGGCTGTGATACAGCCGACATCACAAGACCTCATTACTGATCGCAGTGAGTATTCTGTTCTTTAACGACCTATCGCAACCCAGGAGAGGTGAAGAACCAAGAACAACACTCAGTAGGATAGAAATCTGGATGTCTCAAGAATGTCTTTTAAAGTAAATAAGTAGTGCTAAAATACAAGAAACGTGTTTACATCAACCTATAGTTATTTATTAATCTGGAAAGTAGAGAACTTTCTAGCACCTCTTTACAGTACGTTTAATAGCTGAAACCTCTCAATTTTTGTTTATAGCTGTATTGCGCCGAGCTCTGCAGTAAGTGGTGTAGCGTAGTGGTTAACATGACTTTGTGGAATGCTGTAGAATGCGGGTTACCAGTTGTCATTTCTGGAAAGTTCTTGAAATATCGTATGTTCTTAATGTTTGCACATGCTGGAATATTCATTGTCTTTATAGATAACAGCATCCTGGAATTTTCTATGTTTGAGTAAATAGCTGTACTCTCCGTCCAGTGGTTCAATTCCGTTCTGGTTGTACGTTTGTGTCAGTAACAAACGTGCTTTCACTTCTAATTGTTGTGCTTCATTGCTGAGCCTTTATTCGGATTAGGACTTGATTGCGGTTTCCATGCGACAATATCGTCGGATGCATTAAGAGACAGAAACTGATGATATGTATAAATTCCGTGTGACGTCCGCTAGCTTCCTCGAAAGCTCAGTACTCGTTGACATGTTTTGCTCTCTACTGTGAGACCATAGCACACCATACTACGCTAACGGTATAAAGAAAAGGATTCTCTAGTTTCCCTTTGGGTATCCTCTAGGGATGTAATCATTATTGCGTTTCAGAGTGAAAGTCACATAACTGCATACGGGGAAGGTACCAGGTTAATAGATGCTCAATGACTCTGCACAGAAAATCCAAGGGTTTCCTCCATTATATAAGAAAAGAATTCCAGATAATACACTAGTTTAATGCACTGCTAGCAACAACTCATCGAACAGGAAAGACAGATAATTTCATATTACAGGATCGCCAATTGGAAACAATCTTTTAAAAATCTCCGAGGTAAAATTGCAGTGATTGTGGTTTTTTTTCGCTAAATATAAATGATAGGTGCTTCGAATTTTGTAGAAAATTTCCAGAGCAGAAAAATGTTAAAACTTTTTATCGTTTTATTTAAATTTTGAGACAAATTATGGCAAGTCATGCAGTCAGGTCATGAAACACTCCAGTCACAAGCAGAGTTTCTCGAATGGAGGAAACAGCATGAAACTGTGGCAGTAAAGTCAGCTCTTTTACTAGCATAGTCAGAATCACTATTTCAAATTTTGTTCTAGACGAGACATGATATAATAATGGAATAGAAACAGTACGGTAGTGTATCGACCTTTCGACTGTCAACAAGTAAGTGGAAAACATGCAGGAAGCAAAACTTACAAAACCAATGGAATATTGGAGTAAAATCAGATCTGCTTGGAAGCAATAAAAAACTTAAGGACAAAATAGAGAGATATTGTAAGTCCGTTTCCTTTTTGTTACCACGTACAGGTTTCGCAAATATACGTACGTTTGCTTGGTTAATCCACTACTACAGAAAAAACTATGATAATAACACAGGGTCGCCACCAGCACTAGCCCTTCCTAAATATCAGTAATGACTAAACTGAAACTTCAGTAGAATAATTAGTTCAATGGGAAACATAAATTTCATTTAAATTAATTGGGTCCATTTATGAACGTAATTGATATGGCAATGGCTTGAAATATTACTCATTCTTCTTTAGTTGAACCTACTGCTTTCATGAATTTATAAGGTTACAGGTCTTCTCAGGGAACTTACAAGAGCACAAAAATCACAAAATTTAAAAATGGGAAACGCACTTTAGCGATCGTAAACGAACGCAAAGGACAGAGGAGGTTAACTTACACGAATCAGATTAATTCATTGAAACAACACATTAAAATTGGAGGGGGTGGGGGTGGAGGAGGGATATTCAGCTAACAGTAGAGCAAAGGAAAGACATGATAGGCAGATGTTAGGATTGATGTTTGAACATAAAATACGGAGCATAATCAACTGATCTGCTGATACAATGAGACACAGGCTGCTGGTATTCATGTCATGCAGTCATAAAATTTGTCTGATATCTACTGCTCACCCCTCTCGGGGTAGTTTAAGAACAAAACAGATGACAAGATCACAGGGGGCAACCGTCTTATGGAACGGCTCTACCAAGACTTTTCAATATCATGACAGTGTTACTTTAAATGTAATCATTATTAAAAGTTGTGAATATGTAAGCTGTGTAAATTAGAATTTTGATTTCACGCGGTTTGGTTACCAATGACCATGTTTTAGTTTCAAGGGGATGGTAAAATAAACAAAATATACTCATCTACCGCTAGTTTAAAGTTAGATGACCGCTACACAAAAGAATATCAGGTATCCACTTATGACTCCTCGAAGGTAACAGAATTGCGTGAGTCATCAATCGTGTGGTACGCACCGTCTATAGAGAGATGTAAGTGAATAATCAGAAGAGCACTACATATCTGACAGGTAGTGTAATTTGCTGTGACGAGCGGCAGGTAAGAGATTAGCTCTGCTTAAGTTCTTCTGGTCAATGGAATTCGTCGGTATTATCCACTCAGCAGGCATCTTCTGTGTTCTCAGGTCGCTACAGCTGCCGCACAATTGTCACATTATGTATCAGAATGTATCAGAAAGTTAGAGAATGTTCTCTGAGCGTATCGGACAGCTGTCTCGGAAAGTTCTCCCTCTTCCGACACGCAAACTTATAAAATCTCAATATTTCCTACTCTCTTCCCTCCCAGAGTACCGAATCAGGATATCGCAACAGAGTGGACAGTTAGGTTCCTCCGCCAGTCGTCAGTGTTGTACTAAAGTTATTGATTTTCCTTCTTTCTCTCTATTCTTCTTGGCAATTTCTCTTTATTCTCCTGCTAGTCTGGAAAGTTTTATAAATGTCTCTAAATCTTTTCGCTTTGCGCAGGCGTCTCTCAGAGGCTACTGCATGTCAGTCAACCTTTGAATTAATCTTTTGCTTCCACCTGGCGAAGTCTGGTGGCTAGGCTCCTAGGCTACTACTGCTATTATTTGTTGGAGTTGGTGATCAGTCAGTTTCATGTCTGAAAATGTTGTTGGCCTCTTTTCAGCGCCTTCGGAACTATTTATCAACTCTACTTCTTACATAATAGGCAGACCCCCCTGTTCTAAAGCAGCATGAAACCATCGGGTTTGGAGTTGATCACATCCAGGACGATATTGACTGTTCCGTTGCTCGAATCTCCTTGTCAGCTGCTGGAGGGTTGTAACCTTGATCGTCGGTGGTGGATTATAAAGAGTAGACTGTTGATCGAATCATTGGGAACCCATCATACAGGAGCGTTCACCAAAATTACTCTTCTTGTAGGGATTCCATCTTGCAATCAGAATATGAGTACATTGGTGCATATGCTTCAAGGATTCCTGTGGAATTTCCTTTCTTTGCTTAAAATAAATTAGTTGAGGTTCCTTCAGTATCAGTAATTTCATTCTTTTTTTACTTATTTACATTGGAATTTCCTCCCTTTACTATTCTGCCGTAATAGGCAAAAATGTCATAATTTTATCACTATTTTGTTCTTCTTTTCACCTCATTTCCTATAACCCTATTATATCACATTTTATTTTATGTAGCTCCTCATCCAACGTCGCTACGCATTTTTAGATCCTAAAATTCTACAGTTCATCCATCGTTTCTAAATGAAACGTCATAGAAGCAGGTCGGTTTCTAAAATGTATTACAGTGGTTATTTAGAAGATCTTCATGTAGCACGCTGTAGTCGCAAAGAAAAGCTGGACTTGTCCTATGTCTTGAAGCCATGAATTCCTTCAGTCCACTACTCCCAATATTCTTTCACCCTGGCCGACAACTTCCCCGCCTGTTTCTATAGTATACGAGCTTTCCTGGGCCAAAAGAATTCGTCAAGACACGTGAACAGTGCGTATCTTCTGGGTAGTTATGCTGATAGCAGACAAAGTTCAGGTCCGATTGGTGCTAAACCTCGGAGCCTGTGATCATACGGCTAATTTGTCTGCGATTTTTACCTGATACATACTAATAAATGTACGGTTTGAAATTTTAATTTTCTTTTGTTCATGATTGGCAAAATAGCTTTGTGTTACATGAAAATAATGCGTAATAGTGATACCGAAGTAGTAGAATCCTATAGTAATTTTTTATCCTCTTCAGTGAGCTAAAACAGGGATAACCCTGAAAAAAAGAACTCCTAATTTATCTTCAATCTGAGGAATACGTTTAGCGAAAGCAGCTGTGCAAGTGGATAAACACATCGCTTCATACTATCGAATAGGTAAGGTGCGATGCTAATGGACTCAGAAATACCAACCGGATTAATGATTAACTTAAACTGTATTTAAATATTGTAATAGTTGTTAGTTTAGGAAGGTTAATTCTGTTGACAGCGAGGTTAATGAATGTGAACATCCAGTGCAATGGAATCAAGACAGGAAGGGATCGACCGTAAAATTATTCAGTAGCCACAAGAATTCTCCTCAGGTGATTTAGGGATCCGCAGGAAAGACTCATTTGGCGGTATTATAGCATTGCTACTAATGTACATCTGACCAGTTCTTCTCCTGGTGCCTAAGTTGTTTACTATAAGCTTTACTAACAATACGCCTTGTAGTGGGTAGGTCACCATTGGTGGTGCCGATTTCTGGCGACAATAGAACTACACAAACACAGGGACCAACTACATCATTAGGAGCTGCAGATGACACGTGGTAGTTCGATATAGACGGCCTTTCTAATACTATCTAAGTAGACAGCAGCTATGATTCCCAAATCAAACGTGCTCTCTGCATGGATGTGGATCCACAGCAAAAAACTCTTTAAAGTGGAGTGGAATACTACGTCTGGCTAACGAATGACGGCAACATTTTTAGTGCCTTTAGACTTATTGATGCATTACGTTCATATCTAGCAAACCACTCATCTTTATGGTAAATGTAAGACCTATCATTTATGTGATTGTTGACTGCCGCATCTGATCATTAATGAGATTAAACACATACCATAGCCGGTCAGAGCCAATGCACACATTACGCAGTGGTACTACGACACTATTTCTCAGCTATTATATGCAACGATTATATTACAGTGCGATAATACTATTAGTGACAGCAAGAGGATAAGTGAGACTTAAAGTACATACCTGATGCGAGACCATGTTTTGTGTAAATGATAGAGCATTACCTGAAGGAAATTTGGTTGACAGGGGCAGATGAAGAACTTCATTACGAAGATGACAATGATGGAAGGCAATGATGGTGAGATATCGGTTAGGGCATACTAAAACCAGGTCCTTAGCACCTGGAATAATATTCTTTTTTAAACTGTGCAAAACACACACACACGTACATACACACACACGCACACACACACACACACACACAGAGAGAGAGAGAGAGAGAGAGAGAGAGAGAGAGAGAGAAAGAGAGAGAGAGAGAGAGAGACATTAAGCTTACTATCGATTCTGAAACGTAAGGTAGGAAATATAAATTATTTGGTATGATCCAAATAACTGCAGCAGATAAATGTGGGTGGTTGATCACTGGACTAAAATAATAAGAAGAGGCAGCTGCTTTGAACCACATTAACACATTCAGTCTAAAGGTGTGCGCTGTAGTCAAGATGCTGCAAAAGATTTCAAAAATATTTACCGCCCTTATCTCATCATAACCTAAAACAGAGTGCAGATCCGCTTCCATACACAGTACCATTGGTCGCCCACACGTGGAGCAACGACGCCTTTTATAGTTCGTTCACTGCACTGTAATTCAGAGATCGATGTGGCGAGTATTAATGTTATATACCATATATGCAGAATCACTATCTTGGCATGTTAAGATGCCAAAAACTGTTTTAAATTAAACTAATTTGGGAAATTAAAACCTACCAAACACGAGTTTCAGAAATATGTCTCATAATAATTTGTATGAGCACCATAATCTTAAGACGTGCTTACATCTAGGCCTAAAAGGCAAAATCCCTTTCGCTGCTCAATAGTTATCCCCGATTTTGTCTGCAGTATTCGCGTACCAGACACGTTTACCATATACAAAGCTGAGTTTCTCACAGTTACCAAGGCACCGGAGCAGATGAGACGACACCCACAGAAGATGTTCCTCTTATGACGTGAGAACCTTAATGTTCTATAGGACCTTCAACAAATCTGAGACAGCTGAATTATATGGAATATGCAAGATATTCTTCTCTTACTGCATCAGCATGGTAACAAATATTGTATTCTGCTAGGTACAAGGCTCATGTGTACAGAAAGAATTGAACAATTTGACGTAGTGGCCAAAGAGGCGTTAAGAGGTGACAGAGCAGTGCTAAGCGCCATTCACCTATAGTTTTTATCCCGGCGCCGAGCCGTAATGTCATTCTTTACTGCGAAGAAGAGTGGCTGGAGGTGAAGGTTAACAAGTACGCGAGCTTTGTAACCAACTATTTGTCCTTGGCGTTCTTCCTCCTGGTAACACAGTTGGGATGAAGACTCATTCGCGCAGCTCCATAAAGTACTTCGTCTTCTTACTATATACTTTTGATCCGATCCAAAGATCGACTCACTTGAAGGACTTGTTGAATACGTTTCACTGTATGGCATACCTTAACAGAGTGCAGAACTCAACTTAAATGGAGGAAGTCGTGTGTTTTGGCTGTCGACGAGGCGAGTGTAGTACTAATTCTAAATGGTCGTGAATTGTCGGGTCTGCAGCATAAGATTTTAGATTGGGGTTTTTAATTTGTTGCAGACTGGTGGCTTATTCTGTTTTAGCCCAGTCATCTACCGTCTTGAATTTTGTTTGTGTTATTTTACACATTTATTTGTGTCCTTTCCCTTTTAACTGAAAGTTTTATAACTGGCGATTGTATTGTTCGTTTTTGTGTGTGTGCACGCTTACAGGTTCATGTTTTCTTTTATGAACAGTTATATTTCGACTAACTTCTAAACATTTATGGTTTTCTTTTTACCACGTTCATCTCAAGAGGTTGTGGTAGGTGTGCTAAAGACCCAGTTGTTATGAACCCAAGCAAATACGTAATTACCATCATCGTGAAAATGTTTTCCTTTATTATACTCTTAGCGATATGCATACCTCTTTTGTCACATTCAGCACCAAATATGTCTCCTAACTCTAGTAAAGGCAATCGTGAAGCCACCGATATTTTACACGTAAAAGGAAAATGCGACCGGAGAAAACGGTTGGAAGAGGATCTTAGGATGTATGGTTAGAAGACGTTGGAGAAAGGAAACTGTATCATCTCGCACAATTGGAGATGCAGGTCGTGTTTTTGACAACAGGTCTGGCTTCGTGTTATTAGTGTAGTGCTTCATCTTTCCGTTTAAAAATTACTCGTTGAAAGCAAGCTAACCTGTTAAAAAAAGCTGATGTAGACTAGACATCAGCTGAATTAAAGCATGTTCACAAGGAAGTGAAACGTACTGAAATACTGTCTGTATTGTGGAAAAAACAAATTCTTAATAATATAATGCATCAGACCATGTTTAACTCTGTAACAATGGCAATGAAAAGGATAATGCAGGTACTGAGGCAAAAGGGATATCACCGCACTTCGTTAGTGTGGGTTGCATACATTCAGGGACATCTGCCCACTCCCTGATTATGTGATGGGTTTTCCTCAGTCAGCGGGTGGGTCCCTTCCCCCTTCCATCCCTTCCCCTACCATTCCCTCCAATCCCCTCACCTCCATTCCCCACCCTTCTCCACCTCTCTCCTCCCCTCTCTTCCCTTACCCACCCTGTTTTTTTTTTTTCGTAATGTGTGGTTGTTAGGGAAAATATTTTTCTTTCACATACTGTACTGTGGTTCTAACGATGAGGGCTGGGGAATGTATACACATTTATTTTTCGTAACATGTTGCATTCAGTTGTTTGACACATATTCTTTGATTTTATGGGTTGTTGTGAAGTAGAGCTATGTGTTCAAATTCAGTGATTTTGAAGTTCAGTGTGTGTTTCATTTATAAGTAATTTAAGTGAACTAGAGCATATGATTTTCTGCTTGTATTTCAGTGAGCTAAAGAGCACAACTTTCAGTATGGTGTACTGTGTATGTCTCTCACATTTTCTAGAGATAATTATGTCCCATATCTTATTGTTGTAGGCAGCGTTAGTGAGCTGGATAGAGGGCTCCAAGGGGAAGACAAAGTACCAGAATGAGTACATCAGATGGAGGCTGCTGAGGATGCTAAAAGGCATCTCGCACTTTGGGATGAGGAGGATGTACCAGATTGGGTGGGAGTACTACCAGAAAGCCCAGCTGAACTATTCAATCCTTCGAACAAGAGTATAAAAGGTGATTATACTGCAATCACCATCATTACAGCATATAATTATTATTCTAGAGTGCTTATGTACTTAATTGTTATTGCAATTTGCTTACAGCATAGATTAAAAAGTCTTGAGTATTGTACTTAATTTTTTCGTTATTCCTCAATTATAGGGGCATCACCAACACTGCCAACACAACAGCTAGGTGTGGTAAGGGTGCTTAGGGCAGTGGTTCCGGGCAGGAACCAAACAAGCACTTGGGCAGCATACATCACCATGCAAGGCATCACTCATAGCTGTGACAGAGGTGACCAAGGTCACTGCAGACTCCCACCAACAACAAGCTGCTGCCACCACTGCACTATCACATACACTCTGGTGTCAGCGGGTGGCTCAGTCAGTGGAAGAAGAAGAGCAATGGTCTCGCACCCCTCAGGCTCACGGTGGTGCGGTCTCCAGCATGTAGCAGCAGCAGCATCAATCTGAGAGCTCCCACTGGGACTCACTGTTGCTGCCACCTCTTCCTACTACAGCTCGGACTGATCGCCCTCATGGATGAAAGGTATGTGTGCCTTGAGGCATACTGCTCACACCAACAGGCGCCTCCTCCCCAATGCCATCATCCACTAGCTACACACAGTCGTCGGTTTCATCTCCTGGAAATAGTGTTAATGATAGTGTTAATGATAATGAACCTGTGGCTAACGCCAGTTCCCTTTTAGTGAAGGAGATCAGGTCAGTGACATCATACTGCAGTTAGAATACTCGATGACTATGGATGCCTTTGACGAGGAAATCTCGTTCACAAGGATTTAGGATCTGGCAGGAGGGTACAGCGACCCTGCCAAATTTCTAAGAGCATGCCTTCCTGTCATGGACGTGGAGCTCCAAAAGGTCGTTAATGATATATGGTATCCCACCTTTAAATGTGATGTGGTGCTGTGCATCGAACTGTTGCATCCCCCCAAAGTTGCCTGTAGCGATGAAGAGATAAGTCTTCATTATCTTTGGGAAGATAATGGTGTGATAACGCAGAGATGTTCATTCACTGAGTGGTTTTGTGAATCCACCTTGAGAGGTATACTAGCCTGATTTTTTCGAGTTGGAAGTTAGGGGATCTGCTAAAGCACGCAGCCGAGTACTACACCTAAACATTCATACACTTTTCAAAGATCCTGTAAATGAAGGGTCGAACTACATAGAGCCATCTAAAAATATGGCTAATAAGAGGGCACGCGTAACTGTCGAAAATAGGAAGGATAAGGCTTGCTTAGCAGGTCAGTCCTGGCTTGCGAAAGAAATTACGATTACAGAGATCATCTAGAGCTCACTTGTAGATATGGTGGATACCTGGAGATTCATAAGTATTATAACTTTGATGGTACTGTGTTTCCCCTTGCCGGCTTTTGAATAAAAATGTGACCCCCAACTATGTAGCCTCAGACTCAGAGTTTAAATATTGAAAGATTAGGCAGGTTTCGTTGTTTAGGGGCTGGGATACGTAGCTGCCGCATTACAAACCCAATACTGCTGAGTCTACAGTATACAATATGAATATACACATCAATCGAATGGTCGAAGCTTCTTATCACTAGCCAATTGCGAATTTTGAATGTAACATAGAAATTTATAAATGAAAGATTGAAATAAAATAAAATCGGCAGGTACTATTTTAACGACTTTAAATGATGAGTACGATAGCAGAAGTACCTTTAAGAATGCCATTTATTGATGTAAAACACTTATAGGTGTCGATGGTCCAGCAATTATATAAAATATAAGTTGAATAACAGGGAAACAATAGATTCCTACTTCATGTAATTAGTTATGAGCTACAACATAGCACACGAGATGTTCACTTGTAAACGCATACTACGTCTTCGCTGTAGAAGCCATGGAAATCTCACAAGTGCACAAGTCGGCACTACGAAATATTTCTATCTCCCGCAACCACGAGCAAACTGCACAACACTCTCCAAGTATTTCCTGTGACCGTCCATCGCGCCTTCTCGTCCAGTACTCTCCCGTCTCCTGTGAGATCCAATGCTCCTCCCTCACTTCCATACAGTCTCTCCATTGACTTCAGTAGTCACCTACCATAGTAACGAGCGCTGTAATTGGCTAGAGCGCTCCCGCCGTGTCTCCAAGCCAACGCACACTCACAGACGTATTGAAACACATACGAAATATTGGATTTACATTTAAATAACTTGAAATTGAATAAATATTCCTACGGCTGGACCATAAACACGCTCTAACATACATTATTAAATACATAAACAGATTAAGTAAACATATATCAAAGGAATAGAAACAAAAGTAGGCCAGTAGCCTAAGGCCTATGTGCTTTCTAAAACACAGTAAATATTTGACCAATTTCTTCATGAATAGTATATATCGAATACAACCAAAGACACAGATGAATAAATATATTTATAAACATGCTGCTACCGTTTTTACGTGTAACTGTGGAGTACTTATGGCCTGACGCGATCAGTATTAATTGGCCACTTTGACTTCCAATAACTCATGTACTACTCACGTTACATGCCTGTAATTCATACCAATTTAGGTTTACACTAACAGCTTTCTAAACACTTCGACAAAAGTCTGATGAACCGTTTAGATTTTGGAAATTCGTTGCTGGGTGCTACTTGTAGAACTTACAGTCAGATACTAAACTTTAAACTAATAAAGATATTGAAAATCTGATTACGCCATCAGAATCGTCGTGCAAATGATGGTAATGTACATGTTTCTTTTTAAGGTATCATGATTTCTCTGGCTCTTATTAATTTCTCCATGAACTGTGAAATGTCTGCCATTATGGTTTCACAAAGTCCGCCATCTTTGGCACTCCCAGCATACAAATCTCCTTCATCGACACAAAGCAAAGACCTCGACACAGTGTCAAGATGGAATTCCCAGCCACGTGGTTGGCCTGGACCATGCGCTGGGGCTACCCCTCTTGCTCTGGCTAATATTCGCCACTAGTCGGTTGCTGACGAGCCCTAGCCTGCCGAGTGACCCCCTGCGACCATGCCAGCTCCGAACTTAAGAATATTTTCAGGGCGCCACAACTGGCCCGTTACCTCTCACCGTTACATTCCACAATATAGCTAAGTTTGAGTCACAGGATACCTGAATATCGGTTCATGTTTATGGCCTGGAGAAACGAAAGTCAGGTGAGCCGAAGAGTCATATAGCCGTCGGCCCCGGCATTTCTCAAAATCTGCCGGCGAACGTAAAGTCCTTGTCAGCATGCTCTTATTCTTCGATGATAAAAATAAGGAAAAAGGCAATTATCATTATGTTTTGATCGAAGACACTTCCAGACTTCTGTTCTCTCAATTGCGCAACCACAAATGTAAAAAGTATATTTGTTTAAGGTGCCTCAGTCCCATTTCCTCAGAGACATTATTAGCAGCACATGTAGTAGATTGCGCTGCCAAGCAACTGGTACATGTTGTTATACTTACTGAGGCTGACAAATTCACACAGTTTAAAAATGCTCACCTTCATGAGCGATGTCCGTTTTTGAATGTCTCCTCGTTTCTGCGACCAGCTGTAAAGGTGTACCTATAGCCTCACACACCACCTTTACAGAAAAACACGTACCAAATTTGGCAGCTTACTAAATTGCATCGTCCTATGATTCGACTCTTAACTGCTACAAATCTTGTGTTGGGTGTAATTCTGTGGTTGGCTGCTCACTGAGGGCGAAAATCTTTCATGGGATGGTTATAAGATGTACAGCGACAACATTCCCGTAACCAAATTGAAGGAGAATTAAGATTTGTGCAATAACGCAGTTGAGTGTCATATTTGTAGGTTGCCGTTATATAAAAAAGCAAAAGCTTCTCGAAGGGACCACTGTCATCTTACGAATAAGTTCTGTGATGCAGCTCACAATATGTGCAATTTGAAGAACCTGTTTAAGGCATGTACCTTTTTCTTTCATTTAAGCGTGTATGACGCTCACTTTCTTGTTGAGCACTTGGCTGATTTTGGCGTGGAGAAAAATCGGGTCAGCATTCTGCCTGAGACCGTTGAGAAATATGTTTCATTCTCCAGACGAATGATACCAAGAATTACGGTTCTTGACACACTACATTTTATGCAGGCACCTCTCCAGAAACTCGTTGAAACTGTCTCAGAAAGAGGGTATTTACCGACTATGAAAAGTTTCAACTTTTGATTAGGAAGAGGGTTTTCCCATACAAGATTTTGGATAGTACGGCAAAATTTAACAAAAGCAAGGTACCCGACTTAGCTGCATTCTCCACCAACCTTACAGGCTAAATCATAACGGGTGCAGAGTATGAGAATGCCGTGAATGTCTGAGGGGAATTCAATATCACCACTTTGGGAGAGTAAACATGTCGTTATATGAACACAGATGTGTGCTTGCTTGTGGATTTTTTCTAGAAGTTCCAGAGTCTATACATGGTGACATATTCTTTGGCTCCTGCCTTTTATTACATAGCACCTGGGTTGTCTTGGGACACAATGCTCAAGGAAACGAAGCGCATTATTGAATTATTGACCGATGCTGAGATGCTTCTTTTTGTTGAGTTAGGGGAATTAGCCAGAGACACGCAAAGGCACATAATACACGGATGGCTGACAGGTTCAACGCATCTCTTGATTCATCTTGTAATCGGATGTTAACAACTTATACGGGCATCTCATGCAACAATCACCTCCGATTGATGAGTTTCGATGGGTGCACAAAGACGAATGCAAGAGATTGTATGGAAAAATCGAGGGTATGGCGGCAGATGCAGAACGCAGATACCCTATCAGTTTGCATAGTACGCATGCTGATTTGTCACTGTGTCCGAAGCAACTAGTTCTGTGAAGAGGCTCCACCCCAGAACTGATGACATCGCTGGGGAATAAGCGGAGATATATTTTCATTACCGTAATGTTCAGCAGTGTCTCAGCTTGGGGGTGTAGCTGGTTAGGATCAACTGGGCTATCTCCTTCAAGCAGTGTTACTGTTGTAGTGTGTAAGCAAAATGTATCTCTACATTGAAATATCAGTGTCAAATTGTATCTCAAGAAGTGAAGTGTACCCCAAAAACTTACCTGTACCTCGAGAAACCTATCCCCTATTACACTGTGTATACTATAAAGCACGTGAATGACGCAACTGACATCAGTTATTCACAAGATGAGTACTATTATGGAGGTGAAGTTTAAGACAGAAGATAAAAAAAATATAGAACGTTTGCGTGTAATTGTGCTTATCATGTAGCACAAATTAAATAAACATGTCTAAAATTACATCTCCAGCGCTTGAATAAAACCACAGACATAGTATCTGGGCAAAACGTGCAAGAGGTCACTTGCTTTAATCATAAATGTATGTTCCAGTGATGCTAAATGTTATTATCTTTACATACAGAAAAGTATTATTTTCTCAACGACCTTGAAATCGTGACCTACACCCTTAATTTTTATATATGAAATTAGTGAATTTACTTATGGCACTTTTATTGCCTGTCTCAGCGGCCAATTTCAGAACTTCAATTAATCATCAAATTTACTAATTTTGTACGATTGCATTCTGAATTGCTGGTGTATCCATGTATCCTCACAATAAAATAAGAACAGTGACTGGTTGGAGGGGTATGAATGAGAAAAGTTGGGTATTTAAGTTTACAAAACTAGTGACAAGTTTTTATTCATCCTTCTATAGCTACAATCGAGCTGATAAATCTCACAAAAAATGACAAACATAAGTTAGGAAAAGGATGGTGCTTGATTGGCAAAGCATTCATTGGGGTTGAAACTATACAGATTCGCCCCTGAATGAATCCCTTTTACAACGCAATCAGACTTTGTTTACATGAATCTAACATGAGGCCGAATTCTATCCAAATGGAATCAACTGCGACCAAGTACATCATAAACTATGGTTCATGGAGAACAGGGAGCTGTGAATATCATTTAACAACTCTACGCCAGAGCAGAAATAGTTTACCCTTTCACCTTCATTCAGGGGACAGCAAAAAACAGCACGCTGTGGGCGAAGAGCAGAGCACGGCAGACTTCAGTGTCAGGTGCACCCATTCACTGGTCTGGCCAACCAATCTGACACACAGGCACGACGGCGCGTGTGGATTTGTGAAACGTCAGACAGCCTACTCAGGACGAATAAATTCACCCTTGCAACACACAAATGTCCGAGATCATATGCATTTCCACTGTTGGTACACTTGGAAACTGACACTGGCTCATAGTCCACTACAAGTTGCATACCAAAAGTCTCACCCACTAGGGAAAGACCTGAAGTTCTCCACTAGGGGAGGACCAGACGACGAAGAAGGCACAGAAATCACCTTCCACCAAGCCTTGTAGCAGAGCTCCATTAGCAGAAAAAACCGCCTCCACATTGTACAAATCAATCGAACTATTCTCCACTAATTCACTCTCCCCTCTTGACTGTTCTGCTGTCCTGGTGGCCAATCTAGAATTGGCACCAGGAATTCTACGCTGGTGGAGCAAGCCTCTGCATTGCATATCCAGAGGGGAGCCAATCAGCAAACTCAAAATCTGTGTTGTTTGAGATAAGAAGATTTTTAACTAGGGAGGCATTGTTCTCACGGAAACCATGGCCATGTTTCGGCAAAAAAAATCTACATAGAAGGGACCCCAGTCCCTCATTTGTGGAGATATCTAATCTTTCCAGCTGACCATTACCAATATCTGAAAGAAGACTGTTGAGCTTCCTAGACAGTCATGTCCATGAAATATATGTTTTTGCCGCTTCCTAAAAGAACCTTGCGGCTTCCTGGAATCAGGGGAGTTACAGGCTTGCCTCCACTACAAACATGTACCAGTCGCTCTGATGTTTCGTTGAATTGTTCACACGCTGACATATGTTGATGACCTAGCATTGAAATCCGCAGCCATCTGCGGAATAGTTGCACTTCTGTCACGTTGAGCAATTTTCTTCAGTCGTCGTTGGACCCATTCTCGTAGGATCTTTTTCCGGCCGCAGCGATGTTGGAGGATTTGACGGTTTACCGGATTCCTGATGTTCGCGGTACACTCGTGAAATGGTCGCACGCTAAAGCCCCCACTTCATCGCTACTCGGAGATGCTGTGTCCCATCACTCGTGCGCCGACAATAGCACCACGTTCAAACTCAACTAAATCTTGATAGTATGCCATTGGAGCAGCAGTAACCGATCCAACATCTGCAAAAGACACTTGTTTTCTTATATAGGCGCTGCCTGGCGAACTTGAGCAGATCTGTACTTGTAATCGCTCTATCCGATAGAATACCTAACTGGCTTTTTTTTATTTATGGGGAAATCTAGCAGTTTCTTGTGTGGTTTGAGGTATAGTCCCTTTCCGATGGCTGCTGCTTCCATCATTAGGTTATGTCTTCCTGCTTCGTCTAGCTGCTCCTGGGAGTTCTGTGCTTTCTTCATTGTTCTCGCAACAGCTGCTGCACCACCAGCCAGTGAACCTATCGCTAATAGACCTGCAAAGGCAGCAGTGAGGAAGGGGATAATTCCAATTGACGTCTTGGGTATTAGTACTGCCCTTGTTACTTTAACGGGTCCTTTACACATCTGGGCTCATTTAACTGCATTCAACGCTGGCTGGATATAGTTTTAAACACCCCTTCTTCTTCATCGTTGTCGTCTTCTTCGGTGCACGACGTACAGCGTTTACAACTTGCTTCAAATTCACCACCCCTAAGCGGAACTTGCTTTACCACTACAAATGCCGGAATGCGCTAACCTATGCCAATACCCCTTCTTGCAGTTAATGTCTTGGCTTTATAATCTAAAATTCTGTCTGTATCGTGACGTCCTGGGTGATCTCTATGTATTGGGTATGCAATGTCGTGTTCCAAACAATCCTCGTCAAGCAGGCCTTATCAGCGCGAGCCAGCCCGCCTCGATAGCTGAGTGCTCAGGACGACGGAATGCTTTGCTAGGAGGCCCGGGTTCGATTCCCGGCTGGGTCGCAGCTCTTCTCCACTCAGGGGCTGGGTGTTGTCTTCATCATCACGACCATCTCATCCCCATCGACGCAAAAGTCGCCGAAGGGGCGTCAAGTCAAAAGACTTGCATGAAGCGACCGGTCCGCCCGGTGGGAAGCCCTAGCTACACGACTTTTCGTTTCACCACGAGCCAAACGTTTTTGATAATTTGTTATTCTCCGGAATGTGCAATTTGACGTAACGTTTGTCGATAATACAGTTCCGCATCGAGCGCCGAGCGGGAAGGTTATTGCTTATTTCACTTGCCGCAGCGTCGCTTTTGTGAAGTTTTCCTCGTTAGTGTTGTTCTGTCTGCCGAGTAAATCGTAGCGTTTCCGCTCCACCTTACTGTCTGTTTGTGTTTGTCTACTTGCAGCGGCGTCGGCCGCTCCGCTATGGCTACCGTGGTTTCGACGTGTATTCAACGAAAAGGTACTGTGAGCTTCACTTTCCATAAAACAACGCGACATGTGCAGCCCGAGTCTCTAGAAATCCACAATTGGCTTGTCGATACAATTCATGTCATCTCTGATCAGTTGCACACCGTTTATTTTGATGCAGACCAGTAAGTGTTTTATGCGAAATTTATGGATCCCCTTTACGTTTAAAGATTATTGTCGCAACATGGTTCTCAAGTCCCGTTCAAGCATCGCGATAATTCCGTTAGTATGGTGTCAGTCGCAGATGTTGAAATTGACGATACCAATGTTCGAGTGTTCAACTTTCCGCCGGAGGTTGATGACAACTTTCTAAAGGACATATTGACTCCTTATGATAACGTGAAAAACGTCCGTCGTGAACGTTGGTCTACTCAACACAGATTACAGTGTTATAGTGGAATTCGTTCCGTGGAAATGCATGTCAAACGCAATATTTCATCACATTTACTAGTGTGTGGTTATCGCTTTCGAGTCATGTATACTAGTCATGAGGGAACCTGCTTCCTATGTAATGAAAGTGGACGCGTTCGGTATAATTGCCCGCGGAGGGTTTTTGTATTAAAGCCGTCATTAATGCAGCGTCGCAAATTGTCGGTTGCTGATCGTGTTCCTTCCACTCCCGACGTCGGACCTACTTCTGCTTCAGATCATAATGAAAAAAACATGAGGTCTGATAATCGTGTAACTGAATTTCCGCCTTTACCTCCGCGACAGGTTCACAATCCCATTGCCCCCCAGGATAGAATCCGGAAGAGTGACAAAGAAGCTCCGTCTCACTCAAGATGGTGAGAGTGAGGATTTGGCTGAGCCTTCTGCCCAAACTCCTCCGCATCGATTGTGTCCCCTGCTCCTTTCGATGCTACGATGCCTCACATCCGTGTACGGTGAGTGGAGAAGAAGTTATCTCCAGCATCCCTCCTGTGCGCGAAGTGGCTCCTGTATGTGGAGAGGGAGAGGACCCCCCTTCCCCCCCCCCCCTCGTTTCGTCTTTGTGTCCTCCGTTACAGTATGAGACGACGCAGTGTTCTCCTGCTCCTTTGTCTTTAGACGCCAACGGTTTCCCAAATTTGCGGCTTACAACAACTCCTGAAGAGAATAAATTTAGCAACCAAGTATCACCTGTTGTATTGGTAGTTCCACAGAATGCTTCCACCTTAGTGACTGGACCTGCAATACATGACCCTCGTTCTGAGGGGCAGGAGTCTGTGCCTATGACCCCTCCCACCCCTCCGTCTGCAGAAGCGGCAATGCCACGCTGCTGACAGAAACAGCGTAAACAACCTGACCGTGCGGTGACATGTAAGAAATTTAATAAAAACGGTTATTGTCCTCCGATGTCTGATTCACCTATGGAGTTTGGTAGGTTTGATCATCACGCGAGTGTTACGGAAATGCTTCAGGAACTCGGGTGGGAGTCTCTGGAGGAAAGGAGGCGTTCTTTTCGTGAATCGCTACTGAGGAAATTTAGAGAACCAGCGTTTGAGGCTGACTGCAGTAAAATTTTACTGCCGCCAACTTATATTTCGCGGAAAGACCACAAAGATAAGATATGAGAGATTAGGGCTCGTGCAGAGGCATATAGGCAGTCATGTTTCCCCTGTACTGTTTGGGAGTGGAATGGGGAGAGAAGATAGTAGTTGTGGTACGAGGTACCCTCCGCCACGCACCGTATAGTGGATTGCGGAGTATGTATGTAGATGTAGATGTAGACTCTGCAATGATTCTGCTCAATACGTTCCATACATCCCTGTATAGCTGGGATAAATGACCCAGGCCTACACGTTCCTATCCTTAAATGTTAATCGTGTAGAATCAGAATGGCGGTTGGCTTCGCTGTGTCAGTTCATTTATGAATCATATGCAGTCGTAGTCTTCTTACAGGAGGTGATATTTAGTAACTTCTCCTTACTTGGTTTTCGTATGATGTTTAATGCAGCACACGAATATTCTATGGGGACGACCTTATTTTTCGCGAAGGCGTTCTTATTACTGAGGTGGAAATATTGAATTCTGGCAAGGGCATAGGTTGTTAACTTTTTAATCATACCTTGGTTCTTTTATATGCCTCTTCTGACACTGGTCGTACAGCGGATCGTTCGCGTTTTTATAAAGGGGATATTGTTTATCTGTTGCGTAAGAGTCCTCCAGGTATTCTGTCGGGTGGTGATTTTAATTGTGTGCGGATCAATCTCCAAATTTTAATTTCTCTCGCGAATTACATAAATTGGTCCGCTCCTTACGCCTAAAAGATTTCTGGATTTGTAAATACCCGACGTTAGTTAAATTTACCCACATTACTGGCCGGCAGGGGTGACCGAGCGGTTCTAGGCGCTACAATCTGGAACCGCGTGACCGCTACGGTCGCAGGTTCGAATCCTGCCTCGGGCATGGGTGTGTGTGATGTCCTTAGGTTAGTTAGGTTTAAGTATTTCTAAGTTATAGGGGACTGATGACCTCAGAAGTTAAGTCCCATAATGCTCAGAGCCACTTTACTGCGACTTCTGGTTGCTGGTTAGATAGGTTTTACTTATCAGATAGTATTATTACTGTTGAAGTCTTCCCAACTTCCTTCACGGATCACTGTTCTGTGGCCACAAATCTCAATCCTGAATGGCAACAAGTCAAATTGTTTCACCCTGCGTGGATGCTAAACGTCGCTCACCTAGCTCACCCCTCCCTCGATGACGTGATGTGAGTTGTGTGGGAGCGTACTCTACGGTCCACCGGAAATAATCTCCCACCCTTGACTGGTGGACACAGCTAGGAAAATCGAGGCTCAGGCTAACTTTGATACTTGTCTGTGCTGCCAATGCGCGAGACTGTCGGAGAAGTTATGAATATTACTATTCCATTCTTCATTAACCTTACGCTGCTTCGGATCACGCCCCTCTGCGAATTGCGGATGTTAGGCTTGTAAAGGCAAAATTGTTGACATGAAGAGAACACAAATGAAAGGTTTGAAAATCCGATCGAAGCCGCGTTCATTGGTGACAGAAGAACTGACTTTTATATCATTTGCCTTGGCGTCAGACCCATCGCCGACGCGCTTGTGTTCATTATCTGACGACAAATGATGGACGTATCGTAATGGCGCAAGCTGATATAGTGCGTATCTTACACCAGTACTATGTAGTCATCTACGACATCGGTGACTCTAATTAAACCTTTTACGACCCACTTGTCAGCATCTTGGATACGACAAATACACCTAACATAATGAAACGCCCTTAACTGCCTTTCAGCCTGAGGAAGTTTGGAAACTTATTGTGGGATCGCCTCCTCAGAAGTCCTCGCATCTAGACGGCCTCCAAAGGAATTTTACGTGAGCTTTTGGCCGTTGTTAGGTGCTACCTTTACCTCCGTTTTGAATGAAGTGTTACAGGGTAGAGTAGTGCCCACCTCGTTCAAAGTGAGACAAATTGTTTTAATCCCGAAACACACTGGACCGGCTGCCACTGATAGCTTTCGCACACTTACTTTGTTAAACTTTGATTATAAGACTGTGGCGAGGGCAGTTAATAGTAATATAGCGGCTCTAATGGACACGATTGTTGCAAAACATCAAATCTGCATACCTGGTGGTACAATTCTTACCCCTATAGTCGAGTGTTGTGGCGTGGTTTCGGTTGCTGCTGTCACATCCGTCCCTTGTGCCCCTGCTTCTCTACACTTCGATGAAGCATTTGATCTTGTTAATTGCGACTTTCTGTTTCGGATTCTGGAGGCAGTTGGTTTCACTGTCGACACATGGCGAGTGCTCTCAAATCTGTTCACGGGTACTTCGGCTTCAGTGGTTGTTAATGCCCAACTGACGCCCCCAATAAATATCCGCAGGGGAGTGCCTCAAGGAAGCCCGCTTTTAATGACTTTGTTTGTGTTGTCTCTGGAGCCCCTACTTCGGATGCTAGCATCCCAGCTGACACGTTGGACGCTTTCTGGTCGGACTATAGCTGTTCGTGCATACGCGGATGAGGTGTTGGTTCTACTTCGCAATCCTGCTGAGATACCTCAACTGAAGGCTGTAATCTATGATTTTTGTCGGAGTTCAGGTGCAAAACTTAATGAAGGTAAATGCAAGCATCTTCCCTGGCGAGGTTTTGATGACGTGGTTGATCCGTGGGCAACTGCGGTGGATCGGTATACGTCTCTTGGTATAATCATTGATCGTTGTCCACTCAAAATGATGGCGCTCAACTGGAAGGATGTTACGAAAAAAATTCAGGGGGCGATACTATAGCATGAAAGGCGTTCTCTTACTCTGCTCCAGAAAGTTCGAATACTGGATACATATGTATTATGCAAAGCTTATTACGTGGCCCAAGTTTATTCGCTTCCCTCGATGATCGCGCAGAAACTACAACAATTGTCTTGTCGATTCTTATGGAAAAGACATATATTTCGCTTACAGTATGAGGTGATCACGAAGTCTCGCTTCTTTGGGGGGCTGAACCTCACTGAAATACGAAGGAAGACGCTAATGCTATATGTGCGTTGTACTGCTTTGACGGTGACTCAAGAAGCGCACACATTCACGTCTCATTTATTTCTCTGCGTCCGTCCTGCTGGTCTTGAACCCCCTATTGATCTTGGTCGCATAAATTATGTAAGTTAAAACACGTTCGTGACTTCTATCTTGCGGTGAGCTATTTAGGGCTGACATCTTATGGAGACCTGTTCTCACCATGAAATTCCTAAAGAATCATTGGGAAACAGTCCCTTGCCCGAACCTCGATGAAAGAGAATCGCCGCAAACAACCTGGATTACAGTTCGGTTCAATATCAGTCTTCCGATTTTACCGATGCCCTTGGAGTCCTCGTGGTATAAGGTAGTAAATAACTTGATTCCAACGAACGAGCGACTTTTCCGTATTGGGGTTAGTGAGACGGATTTATGTAGTCGTTGTACGTCTCCCAATACGATACGACATCCCTTCACTTGTGGAGGTCATATGACAAACTGGTCTAGGATCAGGAAACAATTGGCCTACCTTACTCGATCTTCTGAGACTGCATACACTACGGAAATCATATTGCACCCAGGTTCTTCTTTCTTTCCACGGTCGAAAACACATACCGTTATGTGGTTACTGGGACACTTCGTTCATTATGTAGTAGAAGGAGAAGGGGAAGATCACATGAACTTCATGCAGTACATGATCACTGCCTATTGGACATGCTTGCTAATGCCTCGGTATCGAGACCTCTTCGCCATCATGTAGAATCTGGTTTTCCGTCGGCACGGTGTTGGTCAATTTAATTTTTCTGATGAAAAGTGTTTTTCTTTGTTATGTATGTTCCCATCTGATTTGCTTCGGATTGTCCTCTCCTGGTTTTCCTGTCCTTTTTGTTTTGTGGTTTCACTCAGCATCGCTCCAGTTCTATATTAAATGTGTATAGATGAAATATAGATATATATGAGCGTATACAATCCTGGCAATCAACTTGGCATTTTTCTTATTTTGATATTTCGAATGTAATATTGTTTGGTTTTGCTTCTAATTTTAGATTCTATTGCAAACTATAAAAATATATAAAAACCACAAAATTTAAAAAATTTAAAAATTGCTAAACTAACATGTAAAGATAATTGATGACACATATCATGTGATTTTGGTGGTGGTTTGTCGGCTACGTTCTCGTTTATTTTTCCTTCCTCCTTTTATTTATTATTCTATTATCATAATTACTTATTTGTCCCATTTGTAGCTTATATTACATGATGATTTGACTATGATCTACTGAAGCGTCATGATAGAACCAAGTCATTCTGATAAAAGAAATTGCTGAGTGGTCAACGCGACGGAATGCCATGCTAAGGAGCCTGTGTTCGATTCACGTCTGGGTCGGAGAGTTTCTCCACTCAGGGACTTGGTGTTGTGTTCTCTTCATCATCATGATCATCTCTTCCCCATCGACGCGCAAGTCACCGAAGTGGCGTCAAGTCAAAAGACTTGCACCAGGTGACTGGTCTACCCGATGGGTGGTCCTAGATACACGAGATTTCATTTCACCACGAGCCAAACGTTTTTGATGCTTTGTTATTCCCCGAAATGTGCAGTTTGACGTGGCGTTTGTCGAGAATAGCAACGTCTCCTATAATGAGTCTCCTATCAAACATGTTATGCTACTTTGGTGGCTGTGCTCTGTTCAACCCATTATATTGCGAATAATCAGCGTCAATACAAATGTTTTGTGTCGCAGGAAAACCAAGCAATTTAACTAGGGCTCTATCCCCTGGACGTCTTTTGACACGCTCTATGAAAAACATGTATGTTCTGAGCTCTTCTGCGCTTCGTCGGTGTAAAAGCAACCCGATGTTTCAGTGCCACTGATGTTCTTTAAGATGTAAGTTCTTGGATTTGTTCTCTGCAGTGTGGAAACTGTGAATATCTCACTCGATCAGTTTGGGAGGTATGACTTCTCAAATCATACCTTTTATTTTGAGATAAATACCAAATAACGTACATTAAATTTCAGTTTACGAGCATCCACCATTTTAATACGATATTCTGTATCTATGTGTCCATTATCACGAACATAGATTGGTCTCCTTTTTATTGCGCTATGTTTGGTTCGATTATAGTGTGCAATTATTCCTAGGCAGATATCTGTCCATTTGTCCGAGCCAGGAAGATTAAAACGCATGCACATTTGACCTCTTTTTGTTCTGTTCGTACATTCCACGATACCGCCTTCAGTTGGGTAAATGTTGAGTAGTGATGTATACCATATCGCTGCTTTACGGTTTGACATAACTATTGGAAGAATCTACACTGTGATCGGTTTGGAGGTTGTCACGACGTTAATTCTTCCCCCTCAGCAAGAAACGCTCAAACACATCCACAACATTTCTCCCCATTTTTGTTCTAATAGGTAATGCCCAGATAAATTTGGAGTATGTGTCAATAACCATCAATATACATTTGAATTCATTATTCTGATGTGAATATTCCCTCATATCTACAGGATCAGCCTGCCATAAGTCATCCAAAACTTTAATCATAACATGCCTATGACGGTATGTTTTGCGTCTTGATTTGTGCAGTTCTCGAACTACTGTCCCCACACTCCTTCGATTATACCTCTCTCTCCAAGCTTTGAAATTATTGAGACAACCTCACTTGAATGAGCGATACTGGCCGCAACAGCTGATGCTATGAGCAGTCATAGGCGATCTATTATGTCACTGAGGTCGTGGACAAAGTGTATGAATTTTCACCACTGACACCAAGTGTTTTCTCTATCCTAGCGTCGCTGTGACGGTCAATGAGATCGATAATAGCATCTTCGTCGTCGTTGTGTAATTTCGCTGAAAGTTCATATAGAGATTCAGTAACTGGCAACGTTTCTCCCAGTGTCTGATCTCGATCCAAATGTCCTAACCTGAGCCAATTTAAGTTCTCTCGAATGGCCTTCTGTGCAGCGATGACTTCATGCTTAGTCGACATCTTGCTAGATACTTAGTTGCTTGCTTCACAGGCTGTACCTTATATACATTTCACTCAACCTTTACAGTTAAGTCATATACTTTCTTTTCAGTTCCATCAGCTTTTACAGCTAAGTCACCTACATTATTTCTCTGGCTGATGTGGGTGTACCTCTCTAGTTTCTTAACCATAGCATCTAATTTGTTGATCTGTATATGATGGGTGTGGGAATACATCTCTAGCATCTTAACTTTACGTTCGAGACAGTGAAATTTTCCATCTGTGTACTCATGCACTCACTGTCTGTGCACACCTACTCTCTTTGGGGTGAGTGCCTGAAATACGTGAGAACTTGTCCATGGTTCCGTCTATACTTAGCCATTCAGTTTTCTTGATTTATCAATACCGACAAACCCATAATGTGACTTATTCCAGCGATATCCTTAAATCCTTACAAAATCATTGTACGAGTATGAGTTGTCCTACATGTGCCTGGAAAATGTGTTTTAGATTCAAAGTGCCTTGTCTGAAAGCTATAATGAGATTTGCATTATCCCTCACCAACTGTTTCCGGATTCTGGAATATGTCCCACTCAGATAAACTAAGTAAACACCCATATGATGACCAAAACAGGAGTACCGTAGAATTTGATCTTGGCTTTCCACAGCAACATCATCAAATACAAACACTCTGTTCTGGCAGGGGGGTGGGGGGGGGGGGGAGGAGGGTCAACTGCTTTGACCAAATGTCATGTATGTTACACCATGCAGTATCTATGCAGTAGCTGTTACTTGGGTTGAAACAGCTTTTTTGGAAATATATGTACCTGCTCAAAGCAGACTCCGTCTGAAAGTGTTATGAGTGACATGAGAACATTTGTCTTGCCACATTTGCATGGATCCGCAGTTACAGTTGTTATGTTATAAGGAAGGAGTAGCCCATTCTTCATCTTTTCTCGGTCTTCTACTGCACCATTACAGGACCAGTCACTTACAACAAAGTTCTGATACTTCATCTACCCTGCCATGATACCATCTACATCAGGTCATGATGTGGGATGGCCTTTTATAGAAAAATTGAAGACTTGTAACAGTAAAAATAATAATATATGTAGCAAGTGTAGTGAAATCAGATTACTGACAGCTACTACGGTTACATTATAATGAAAGGGTTATGAAGTACGAAATAACACACATGACCTGGGATATATATATATATATATATATATATATATATATGTATATATATATATATATATATCCCAAAAATTACACATTACATTTGACATAATGGTTTCTAGTAAGTGAGAAATTCAACTTGAATTTCTTTCAAACTTATTGGATGTCTTTCAGTTTCTTATAGCACTGTATTGATACACAGGCATAAATCTTCAGCATGCACACTGTTCACTCAGAGATTGTCTGCAATGTCTTTACACACACTTTTACACAATGCAGTCACGTATTTGGTCTTTCCAAGACACAGGATAATGCCATCTGTAGACGAAACACGTTTGTAACGCTAGAGTGTTGCTAATAAATGACTGTGTTCCCTGGATTCACATGAAGAGCTGAGTCATCATACACTGTTGTAATTGAAAGAGTTGATGTCTGGTGGGTTACGAGTTGGATGCTACTTGGTGGTCATCTGCTGATTGATATAGGCCTCAGCATGTTTCATCTCGCCCCATTCGTGCTCAGCAGAGTACACTTTAACGCTTTTCATATACATTTTCAATTTCTAACATCAAACACCAGTCATTCACTTCTGCAGCTGCTAATATGCCGATATTAAACGCTTTGAACGTGCAGATGTTAGCTTGTATGTTGAAGCAAAAAGCATTAAAAAGCTAGGTGGAACCGGTCATCTACCATTTCTACATCTTTTTCTTCTTGCAGTGGCACTAGAATCTCCTGGGATTGCTCGTATGTTGGCAGCCAGTGCTAACCTGTAAGATGTAGTGCAAGATCACCTGCACACTTCTATAGGTCAGGGACAGGGTGGGTGTATTCATCAGTCAGTGGTGTAGGCGATGGCACATCATTGTCCTGCTCCAGTATGCTGACCAGTTTGAAAAGTACCCACCACTGCTTCAGTTTAACACTACGCGCAACGGACCTATTTACGGGACCTTTGCATAAATGCCCTAACTTAAAAGCTATGTCAATTCCGCGTGGCTCAATGATTGGCATTCAAACATTTAGTAGAATTATTAAATAAAAATTTCTTTTCCAACAGATAATAAAACAAGATAATGAAAGGTTTGTCTCTTCTTAGAGAAAGAATGTTCCGACTCAAATTTGAATTTTTATAGAACAAGTTGGTTCATTCATTAAGCATTTCAAATAATTACAAGAACAAAAAAATTCACTTCTTTAAACAAATCTTAACTAGTCTGATCTTTACACAGCATGAAATTTGCATCAGATTCCACAATGCGTATTAAACACATTTGACTTTCTTATTAACAATGTAAAATTTAACGCATTTGACTTTGTATCCTTATTTAGCGTTAACGCATTTGAAATTTTACTAAAACTATGGTCTCCTACGGAATGTTATCTCTTATTACCACAAGTGCCCACTTTTTGATCGGAAGAAAAGGATATTCCATAACTGTATCCATTAATCAACATGCACAATAATTACTGCACCAACATATGCACCGGAGAAACGTACGGATCGAGCCGTTTGCAGTTCCGATATTCACCATACAGTAACTATCTCTACTCAAAATTATCCCTCCGAAAACCAAAATAATTACATACAAATTCTGCACCTGTTTGATCATTCACTTTAATAGCCACTATTGTACTGCTGTCAACTGCCGACACAAATTCACCCACTGACCGAGCGAGGTGGCGCAGTGGTTAGATACTGGACTCGCATTCGGGAGGACGACGGTTCCATCCCGCGTCCGGCCATCCTGATTTAGGTTTTCCGTGATTTCCCTAAATCGCTCCAGGCAAATGCCGGGATGGTTCCTTTCAAAGGGCACGGCCGACTTCCTTCCCCGTCCTTCACTAATCCGATGAGGCCGATGACCTCGCTGTCTGGTCTCCTTCCCCAAACCAACCAACCAATCACCCACTGAAATATTAAAACCCTTCCAAAATTACACATACAACATACACATACTCAAGATGAACTAATTACTTTGTTGCAGCCAAAATTCATGGCTACGTTGTCTGTTTACTAATCTCTTTCCCCGCTTTGCAATTTTAATTATTCAGAAAATCTCCCCACGTGATTCTACATTCCAATAAACATGAATAAGCAAACATTATCTTCACTTGGTTTGCTAAATTTCGACACACGCTTTCAGACGAGATACCACATGTCCTTAACAAAGGATCCACGTTACTAAATCTTTAAAGATTGTAGATATGTAAGAAAATTGAACATTTATAACAGTACTTAATTTCAGACGCATATTTCACGTAATAGCACACTTCCTGCTTACATGCTATAGGTCCTTAGCACTCGTGCATCCAATAGTTATAAATTTCTTGATCAGCCCCACGTGGTGTAAAACTAAATAAATTTCCACACGCACTTAAATATTTCATTTTTCCTAATGAACTTGCTTCCCCAAACAAATTAGATTAAATTATTCACCGCGAAATTGTTATAAAACCCCAAAGTTGCAAATTACTATCACAAAGCAAAGCAACAATTTTACATCACCTACTACTGCACATTACCTACCTAAGTAAATTTCGGTCCCCCAAAATATTAATATTACGTTACGTCTAGCTGCAAAAAAAAGGTTATTCACCTAATGCGAAACCATTACTCATAAATATAGCACATTTCCCACACTTAAATCGAGCATGGCACGACAGATCTCCGAAAAGCGTCCTCTCTCGTGCAGGTCTTCAGCAGCAGTCCGCATTCGGACCCACGCTACAGTTCTGCTCGGCTGACCGCTCATGGTGGGCTCCCTAACAATCATCAGCTCAGAAATTCCCCAGTTTAAAGTTGCCGGTCAAACCTCCCTTCTACGTAATGGGAAAGATCTCGCGCTTTGCTTCCCAAAGACTGACACGTAAGTTTTGCAGACTATCTAGCCTTTATAAACCTCACTACAGCCAAAGGCTGAAGTTTCAGAGCTTCCATAATTGCTGCCTATCGACTAGTTGTTCCCTATCGTACACGCACAATCGCTAAATATCGTTCGATTCTTATTTTCTCCCCAAACATTCTTCCTGAAATTATTTTCATACATTCATTTCTTTCTCCCTCCTGCTGTGGACTCAATAGGATAAACGAATATAGGAAACACTGGGCATTCTTAACTTATTCAATTAATAGAAACATTTCGATTCCTCTGGTCATTTTTTTATAACTTGGTGTTGGTTTGCAGACACCGACAATAGGTCTGTGCTTAGTAAAGTAAATGATACTATCACGATCAAAACTGATGTTATTTCGATCAAATTCGTGTTCTCAGAAGAATAAGACGGAGGAGGAGGGGGAGGAGGAGATTAGTGTTTAACGTCCCGTCGACAACGAGGTCATAAGAGACGGAGCGCAAGCTCGGGTTAGGGAAGGATGGGGAAGGAAATCGGCCGTGCCCTTTCAAAGGATCCATCCCGGCATTTTCCTGAAGCGATTTATGGAAATCACGGAAAACCTAAATCAGGATGGCCGGAGACGGGATTGAACCGTCGTCCTCCCGAATGCGAGTCCAGTGTGGTAACCAACTGCGCCACCTCGCTCGATAAGAACAAGACGACCAATTGCATTAAGTATTATTACATTGTTAGAAATATAAATGAGAGTTGCCATTGCTAAAGACAATAGCCACCTCTCAAGTTGCGCAACAGCATCCCATGGCGCCAATGCTGATGCTTGTCCTGACGCCCTTGAGGTCACACCAGGCCCTGGTAAGTAAATGGTCGTTGCTGCTGCTGGTCTGGAAATATCGGAGGTCACCACTGAACAACGACGAAGAAGCAATAAGCATTCACAGAGAAAAAAAATAACTGTATCGAAACTAAATAACCACACGCACACACACACATTATAGTTCTTCCTATTCAGCTCCTGCAGTGCATTGCATGAACTCGACTGCTGCTGGAGACGCTTCATCGTTCTACTACTTCTCCCAGAGCCAGACTGAAATTGGCGAGGTGCCTCATTTGCCTTATATCCTCTACATCACAATCACGTGACCGGCTAATGAGGGATGTGGTGGGGGTGGACAACAGCGCCTTCTTGTGGTGTATTATAAACTAGGTCAGTTGGTCTCTGAACCTCAAGGTGAGCGAACGCCTCTGGTTCATAGTGGAACAGGGCACAGTTGAGGTGGGGTGTTAGGCAGTTTCAAAAAAGGTAGGCAGTTGTAGCACAAGCATCTATCTGTGTAAGTTCTGATATTCATTTTCACCCCATACTACTGCATCTCCATTATTTGCCTAAAAGTATTCAACCCACACTCATCCATCATCTTTCCTTTCCAGTCATTGTGTAGGAGGCTATCGATACTGTCCTCAGCTGTCTGCTTAAATCTAGTGCACTTATTAAATTCATCCCTGCTCATCACTGCCTCCTCAACTGAACGCGTTGCACACACATGAGTGTTTGCACTGGAGTGTGTGAACATCTTATCTCTTGCACGTCAGGAGACTGACTGGACTTTAATCGAATGATCTATGATCTACAGTTCCAGCACACACATTTATCAGGACGAGTTGTGAAGTGTATCTTAGCCCCATAATGCTGCATCTTCATTATTTGATGAAGCGTACTCATCTTCTTCAAACATTCACTAAACATTAACGCTTTTCGAGCACTGTTCAGGCGGCTTTGGACAGTCCTCAGCTGCATGATTAAAGGTAATACACTCCTGGAAATGGAAAAAAGAACACATTGACACCGGTGTGTCAGACCCACCATACTTGCTCCGGACACTGCGAGAGGGCTGTACAAGCAATGATCACACGCACGGCACAGCGGACACACCAGGAACCGCGGTGTTGGCCGTCGAATGGCGCTAGCTGCGCAGCATTTGTGCACCGCCGCCGTCAGTGTCAGCCAGTTTGCCGTGGCATACGGAGCTCCATCGCAGTCTTTAACACTGGTAGCATGCCGCGACAGCGTGGACGTGAACCGTATGTGCAGTTGACGGACTTTGAGCGAGGGCGCGTAGTGGGCATGCGGGAGGCCGGGTGGACGTACCGCCGAATTGCTCAACACGTGGGGCGTGAGGTCTCCACAGTACATCGATGTTATCGCCAGTGGTCGGCGGAAGGTGCACGTGCCCGTCGACCTGGGACCGGACCGCAGCGACGCAAGGATGCACGCCAAGACCGTAGGATCCTACGCAGTGCCGTAGGCGACCGCACCGCCACTTCCCAGCAAATTACGGACACTGTTGCTCCTGGGGTATCGGCGAGGACCATTCGCAACCGTCTCCATGAAGCTGGGCTACGGTCCCGCACACCGTTAGGCCGTCTTCCGCTCACGCCCCAACATCGTGCAGCCCACCTCCAGTGGTGTCGCGACAGGCGTGAATGGAGGGACGAATGGAGACGTGTCGTCTTCAGCGATGAGAGTCGCTTCTGCCTTGGTGCCAATGATGGTCGTATGCGTGTTTGGCGCCGTGCAGGTGAGCGCCACAATCAGGACTACATACGACCGAGGCACACAGGGCCAACACCCGGCATCATGGTGTGGGGAGCGATCTCCTACACTGGCCGTACACCACTGGTGATCGTCGAGGGGACACTGAATAGTGCACGGTACATCCAAACCATCATCGAACCCATCGTTCTACCATTCCTAGACCGGCAAGGGAACGTGCTGTTCCAACAGGACAATGCACGTCCGCATGTATCCCGTGCCACCCAACGTGCTCTAGAAGGTGTAAGTCAACTACCCTGGCCAGCAAGATCTCCGGATCTGTCCCCCATTGAGCATGTTTGGGACTGGATGAAGCGTCGTCTCACGCGGTCTGCACGTCCAGCACGAACGCTGGTCCAACTGAGGCGCCAGGTGGAAATGACATGGCAAGCCGTTCCACAGGACTACATCCAGCATCTCTACGATCGTCTCCGTGGGAGAATAGCAGCCTGCATTGCTGCGAAAGGTGGATATACACTGTACTAGTGCCGACATTGTGCATGCTCTGTTGCCTGTGTCTATGTGCCTGTGGTTCTGTCAGTGTGATCATGTGATGTATCTGACCCCAGGAATGTGTCAATAAAGTTTCCCCTTCCTGTGACAATGAATTCACGGTGTTCTTATTTCAATTTCCAGGAGTGTATAACGATTACATTCCTCCTTCTCCGGCACAGACGTCTCATCCATTGAATACAAAGTACACAGTAAACACTTACTTCTATCCTCTTGGGAAACTCGGCACAGGCTGAAGCTCCTTCACAAGTGGATGAGGAGAGGGGAAGTTAGGCAATGGAGAGGGGAAGGCTTGGCGGTGGGGGTGGACAACAGCGACATCCAGTGGCGGTATTGTGAACTAGGTCAGTTGGCCTCTGGACTGAGAAAGGTGGCACAGTGGTTAGCACACGACTCGCATTCAGGAGGATGACAGTTCAAACCCGTCTCCAGCCATCTTGATTAAGGTTTTCCATGATTCCCCTAAATCGTTCCAGGCAAATGCCGGGATGGTCCCTTTGAAAGGGCATGGCCAATTTACTTCCCAATCCTTCCCTAATCCGAGCTCGTGCTCCATCTCTAATGACCTCATTGTCGACAGGACGTTAAACACTAATCTCCTCCTCCTCCTTCTCCTCCTCACTTGGTCTCTGTATCTCAAGGTAAACACGCAAAATTTGATATTCCAGCCAATAAATTAGAATTTTTTGCCATTTTTAAATTTCAGTTTCTCACTATTTACAGAGGTGGGAGCGGAGAGGGGAAGGGATCCAGATGCTGGCTGGGGAAAACCAATGATGTCATTAGAAGGTGGGGGTGTGCCCCTGATGTATGTAAAGCGCACTAACAAAGTGGGATGATACCCCATTTGACACACTACTACTAATGCATCTGATAATGCTTATCTCTGTAAAGACCATACTAGAAATCGGCTGATTGTGTTAATTACAGAAACTACTGATTCGGTAACTGAAGTAAGAAAGCAAGACAGTCAGCCATTTGAATTACTTCCAAAGGGATAAACATTTTAGATGCAAAACAGACTCAGTTTTTAAGGATAACTAGTGAAATTGACACCTGTATTTTATAATACTGACATATTAATAATAACTAATTGAGTACAAAGCTTTACCTAGATAGGTATTTATTCTAGTGTTCTATTAGTCCATCTTCTCCTCTCCCCTCTCTGTCCATATCTCCTCCCTCCAATCTGTCCAATTCCTCCTCTCCCCTTCTTTCCTCACTTTACCATTACAGCCATAATAGGAGCCTGATGGTTCTCAACACCACACTATTTCTTTCCAGAACGTAACTAGTATTTCTACCAAATTTGACTTAAATCGTTCAGCCGGCCGCGGTGGTCTAGCGGTTCTGGCGCTGCAGTCCGGAACCGCGGGACTGCTACGGTCGCAGGTTCGAATCCTGCCTCGGGCATGGGTGTGTGTGATGTCCTTAGGTTAGTTAGGTTTAAGTAGTTCTAAGTTCTAGGGGACTTATGACCTAAGATGTTGAGTCCCATAGTGCTCTGAGCCATTTGAACTTAAATCGTTCCATGGCTTTAGGACGAGCTTTTTACTCGCGGCTTGGCTCAGGTATGCACATTTTAAATACATTCCACATACATTTAACATATCTCACCACATGTAATTCACCAGTGCCTCCAGCATATTTCGCCCTGCAATTTCATTTTCACTCTGCTCAATGTTTATCTCCTGAAATATATGTCGTACAGTGATATAATTTTTCAGGTACATCCAGTTTTTAGTGCGACTATTCTCTGCCAAATTTGTTGTCAATTCAGTTGGTAGTAAAGAAGTAATAAATATATACCTTGTGGTGTCACCGCCAGACACCACATTTGCTAGGTGGTAGCCTTTAAATCGGCCGCGGTCCGCTAGTATACGTCGGACCCGCGTGTCGCCACTATCAGTGATTGCAGACCGAGCGCCGCCACACGGCAGGTCTAGAGAGACGTCCTAGCATTCGCCCCAGTTGTACAGCCGACTTTGCTAGCAATGGTTCACTGACAAATTACGCTCTCATTTGCCGAGACGATAGTTAGCATAGCCTTCAGCTACGTCATTTGCTACGACCTAGCAAGGCGCCATTATCAATTGCTGTTTATCTTGTGATGCATGTACCGTCAGACCGATGTTCACCAATTATGGATTAAAGTTAAGTATTCCAACAGCTACGTACTTTATTTGCTAGACTCAAATCCTTTAACTGTTCCAGACCTCCCGCCAGCCTGCGTGAGCTTAAACGCGTGCCTTTCGGCTTCGCCTCCTAGTGGCTTGGCTGTCTTGCCAAGTTACAACATACCTTATGCACAATGCGGCAATTTTTCGCCGCTCTTAGTGTTTATGACGCTGGATCTCTTGAACTATGTATCGTACAACACTGTAATTTTGATGGTGCGTTCAATAGTATATGTGAATACAGTAAACAAAATGTGCCGTGATTGCAGTAGGTAGTAAAGAAGTAATATGTTAAAACGTCATGTTCCATGCTGCAGTCTTACTGCATGAACAATGACAATGTAGTATACAATAAACGTTTTACCTTTCGTCACTTTGTAGGGGGTGTCAATGAAAAAAAGGTTTCATTGGGTTTAGAAATTATGTGCTAAGTCTATTGCAATCACTACGTGCTCTCATTCTCAAACAATGGACGAAGAACGCATGCACATTCGTGCGTCATGTGTAGCTACTTTAGCACAAATCGGTCTACTGGTTTAGGAGGGAATATGGAACTTACTTGTACATATTCATGTACACTATCCGGGAAAATTAACGTGACTATCTGTCAAAAGTCTCAATAACAAACTTTTGCAGCTCGAACCGCTGTGAGGCATGCGGGAAGAAAGTCAGTGAGGTTCTGGAACGTACCGACAGGGATGTGGAGCCATGCCGATTCCTGTTCCGTGTCTAGGTGTGTTCGGTTTCCCGGTTGAGGACCCATGGTGCGAACATCCCTATTGAGGAGTTCCCATAGATTCTCGCTTGGGTTTAAACCCGGGAAGTTCGATCGCCAGGGGAGTACGGTAAACTCATCCTGGTGCTCTTGGGACCACGCACGTATACTGTGAACTGTGTGACACGTTGCATTGTCCTGCTGATAGATGCCATCATGCCGAGGAAAAACGAACTGCATGTTCTCCGAGGATAGATGCATACTTGTATTCATCCATTTAGACTTCCAGAATGACGATATCACTCAAGAAATACCACGAAGACATTCCCCAGACCGTAACGGACCCTCCTTGCTTGCCTTCATCGTTTAACGCTGTACACGCCAACGGCCATCTGTCCGAAGAAGCGTAATATGTCATTCATCTGAAAAGGTCACCTGTCGTCATCAGTGGACGTCCAGTTGCCGTGTTGGCATGCAGATTCCAACCTTCATCACTGATGGATGTCAGTCAGCATGGCTCCACGAAACAGGAGCCTGCTTCGGAGGCCCATAAGCAGCAATGTTTGCTGAACCGTCATTGAGGAGACCCTATTGGTAGCTCCTTGTTAATCTGGGTGGTCACTTGCTCTATAGTTGGGCGTCTGTTCGCCTGTACACATCTCCGCAGCCATCGTTCACCCCTGACATTTATGGCCCGTGATGCACCACAGTTGCCACGGTGCAAGTTTTGGGAAGCACTATTTTCCCGTGCACGGCCCGAAAGTGATGATCATGCCCTTCCGGGTGTCAGATAAATCGCTCCGTTTCCGCAATAGGACAACGACTGCACGGTTTTCCACGTCCGCACGGCATGCTTTATATAGCCTCCACTGCAAGTGCTGCCATCGGTCGTCTGCGAGTGATTATTGCATGCTGACAACTAACGTAACTGGTCACATTAACGTGACTGGACCGCTTACGTACATCCATATTTATAACAGGTATGGATTTCGTGTGGCTCTGTGACGTGGTAGAAGTCTTTCAATTAGACACCACACTGGCGGGCTCCTACTCTACCCCTGTTATTCATCTGGTGAAAAGGACCTGCAGTTTACCGTACCTAAAGACAGTGAAATACAATAAATTCGAGTTTATAAACACTCATCGCCACAACCAGAGGTTGTACAGAGTTTCAGGGAGAGCATAAGGGAACAATTGACCGGAATGGGGGAAAGAAATGCAGTAGAAGAAGAATGGGTAGCTTTGAGGGATGAAGTAGTGAAGGCAGCAGAGGATAAGTAGATAAAAAGACGAGGGCTAGTAGAAATCCCTGCGTAACAGAAGAAATATTGAATTTAATTGATGAAAGGAGAAAATATAAAAATGCAGTAAATGAAGCAGGCAAAAAGGAATACAAACGTCTCAAAAATGAGATCGACAGGAAGTGCATAATGGCTAAGGAGGGATGGCTAGAGGACAAATGTAAGGATGTAGAGGCTTATCTCACTAGGGGTAAGATAGATACTGCCTACAGGAAAATTAAAGAGACCTTTGGAGATAAGAGAACCACTTGCATGAACATCAAGAGCTCAGATGGAAACCCAGTTCTAAGCAAAGAAGGGAAAGCAGAAAGGTGGAAGGAGTATATAGAGGGTCTATACAAGGGCGATGTACTTGAGGACAATATTATGGAAATGGAAGAGGATGTAGATGAAGACGAAATGGGAGATAAGATACTGCGTGAAGAGTTTGACAGAGCACTGAAAGACCTGAGTCGAAACAAGGCCCCCGGAGTAGACAACATTCCATTGGAACTACTGACGGCCTTGGGAGAGCCAGTCCTGACAAAACTCTACCATCTGGTGAGCAAGATGTATGAAACAGGCGAAATACCCTCAGACTTCAAGAAGAATACAATAATTCCAATCCCAAAGAAAGCAGGTGTTGACAGATGTGAAAATTACCGAACAACCAGTTTAATAAGCCACAGCTGCAAAATACTAACACGAATTCTTTACAGACGAATGGAAAAACTGGTAGAAGCCGACCTCGGGGAAGATCAGTTTGGATTCCGTAGAAATACTGGAACACGTGAGGCAATACTGACCTTACGACTTATCTTAGAAGAAAGATTAAGGAAAGGCAAACCTACGTTTCTAGCATTTGTAGACATAGAGAAAGCTTTTGACAATGTTGACTGGAATACTCTCTTTCAAATTCTAAAGGTGGCAGGGGTCAAATACAGGGAGCGAAAGGCTATTTACAATTTGTACAAAAACCAGATGGCAGTTATAAGAGTCGAGGGACATGAAAGGGAAGGAGTGGTTGGGAAGGGAGTAAGGCAGGGTTGTAGCCTCTCCCCGATGTTATTCAATCTGTATATTGAGCAAGCAGTAAAGAAAACAAAAGAAAAATTCGGAGTAGGTATTAAAATCCATGGAGAAGAAATAAAAACTTTGAGGTTCGCCGATGACATTGTAATTCTGTCAGAGACAGCAGAAGACTTGGAAGAGCAGTTGAATGGAATGGACAGTGTCTTGAAAGGAGGATATAAGATCAACATCAACAAAAGCAAAACGAGGATAATGGAATGTAGTCGAATTAAGTCGGGTGATGCTGAGGGAATTAGATTAGGAAATGAGACACTTAAAGTAGTAAAGGAGTTTTGATATTTGGGGAGCAAAATAACTGATGATGGTCGAAGTAGAGAGGATATAAAATGTAGACTGGCAATGGCAAGGAAAGCGTTTCTGAAGAAGAGAAATTTGTTTACATCGAGTATAGATTTATGTGTCAGGATATCATTTCTTAAAGTATTTGTATGGAGTGTAGCCATGTATGGAAGTGAAACATGGACGATAAATAGTTTGGACAAGAAGAGAATAGAAGCTTTTGAAATGTGGTGCTACAGAATAATGCTGAAGATTAGATGGGTAGATCACATAACTAATGAGGAAGTATTGAATAGGATTGGGGAGAAGAGAAATTTGTGGCACAACTTGACCAGAAGAAGGGATCGGTTGGTAGGACATGTTCTGAGGCATCATGGGATCACCAATTTAGTATTGGAGGGCAGCGTAGAGGGTAAAAATCGTAGAGGGAGACCAAGAGATGAATACACTAAGCAGATTCAGAATGATGTAGGTTGCAGTAGGTACTGGGAGATGAAGAAGCTTGCACAGGATAGAGCAGGATGGAGAGCTGCATCAAACCAGTGTCAGGACTGAAGACCACAACAACAACAACATCGCCACAAACGTACTTTAGAACAGATACTAAGAGCATTTATATGCTGCACCGGTGCAGCTACGGAACACGTTGTTCATGGATTCGTGACAAAGACCACATGAATCCACACTAAGCAACTCAGTAAGTAGTTCAAGGAGACGTTCATTAAAGTAACAATACAAGCAATGACTATAAAACCTGTAGCACGACTAAAAACTTGAGAGGGCTTTAAATTTAGTTATTAATTCGTGACAAAGAAGAAAAACGGTATTCGTAGCCCATTTAGGAGTCTACTATTGCAAGATAACTTACTAACGTGGAACCATAGTAGAGGAGATCCCTAATTGCAAGGGATAGAAAGTTGAACTCCTGTGCAGCATAGTCGAAGCTGTACTGGTGAGAGCTCACAATCCATGATGTCTCTGCATTCGCAGCGTCGAAACTACGACGCAGTTTCTGCGAACAAGTATCTCCACCACTGCTACTGCGTCGGCATACCTGCCGAAAAGCTCTTTTCCACATTCTCTCTTTGTTCAAGGCCCAGCGGCCGAGATGAACCATAGAAGTTGGTGCAGACCTCCAACTATACCCAGCGTTAATAGCATGATACTCTGATGCAAGCGTAACTGCAAATTGGAATCACTGTGGCCACAGCCAGCTTTGGCAAGCACCGGAGCCCGACGCGAGTATAATCTAGAGCGGGTACTCCTCTTTTGGATTTTTGTCAATAATAGATACTGACTTGATTCGTTGACTGTGAACTGGTTGATCAGTCATGTGTGGGACCCTTTCAACTATTCTACACAAACAAAACGTTATTAAACAGAAAATAACCCTTTTTGTAGCAAATATTACTCCTCCAACTTACGAGAAAGAATATTTCTATAAACGCATACACATTTTTGTCTATAATACGCTTAATAGCTGCATTAATTGCAGTCGATGAGGATAAGGCTAAGACGTTTTCGTAATTACACGCTTCCTATCGTACAATAGATTCGTAGTCCCTGTGAAAAACTTATAACATACTGTTACAGATACGGCAGAACCCTGTGTGTGTAAGTGCATCAGAATTAATTGTGAAACCGGTACACCCTTGAGACTCAGTGCTGAATTTAAAGCAAAGAAATGATTAAATAATGCTATAAACTATTTTGGCCTTAGCAGTGAATCTTACTCTTTACAATACGAATGGGAGAGGTGAGTTTTAATTTATGCCCACTTTCTGAAAATATCGTAATCTAATAATGTACTCAAAATCTTAAAATTTTGAAAATTTGCAGTGTTGGCAATTATTTCTCATAACAGATTCCATAACTGTTTTAAATTTTTCAGTAAAATTTAATCGGAAGATTTAGCTTTAGGAGTGAAAGGATCTTTTCATAACAAATATCGTATTCTAATTTTCTGTTTCACGACCCTCCTTACACATCAACGTATGCTTAAAAGACATGTTGTACGTAAAAGTGAACGAAAGTTAGAGAAATCTGTATATTTTATAATTTTTTGTGATGGTCTTCAGGAACCCCTCGGCTCAATCTACACTTCATGGAAAATGAATTGGTACTGCTAAGATTATGCTAAAAATAGTTTTAAGCCCTGGACGCAACTTATACATCGCTACCCGTTTAAAAAGTGTGTTGTTCATCAATCTACACAACAGTTAACGACAATTTTTTGACTATTTGTGGCAGGCATAAAGTAGTCCCCCCACCCTAGGTAATAAAAAATGCGTTGATTATGCTAGGGTTAAGGTGGGGATCTGAAATCGCATTTATCATTGGAAAGGATTAAATGTGATGATAAATCCGATATTTAAGTGCAATCTTGGTTCATTACAAAGAAAGCATTTAGTAGACTCATAAGGCACTCAACACAATTATAAAATTATCAACTTTCAATGACATAAATTCAAATGAGAATTAAAAATTAAAATTATCCGTTGGTAAATTTACTCAGTGAATCGAGGTGGTTAATAATCTTGCATCTGACTCTGTGAAATGAATTGCATATTTATCATATGATGATTATAGTGACTGTTTGTCTGAATCAAAAACTGAAAATTCTCAAACACCTGAGGATATACTGACAGACGTGGGACAGTGAAACGTATCAACAATCTGAACTACACATTCTTGCTCATCCCAATATGCTGGAGCTTTCAGTGACACTCAGCATGGTTTTCAGTGTAACACAAACACAATGGAGCCACTGTGTCTCACTGCAATGAAATCTGGCGCTTTCATTAGCCAGTTGATGACTCGAGCATTGGAGCCCATGTAGCTTTTCAAGTTGATAGCACATCCTGCAGGTCACACCTGTAGATCACTTGTGTTACATCAATTGGTGCTACAAAAAAACAGTTAGCCTCACATTACATGTCGTGAGATATGTCAAATAACTGCCTACAAATGCTAGTCACCGACTCTGCTGCAACTTCTGAACCGTTAGTACATCACAAAGGCTTTGTCATTATATTTGGAGGGCTGGGAGATATTTATACGCTGAAGTATTTGTCTTCAGATGATCCTTTCACCTACCACCTACTGATAAAAATTTGTCCTCCAGAATGATTGCCCCATTGTTGGTTGTCCATAGCGGACCTTTGCTATAAACTGTACATTAGACCCAACGATAGCACACTGCTCGGCGAAGTGACTTGCTCCTCGACAAGATGAGGTGGCTTCACCTTCTGCTCTCCTCCTCTATAATTCTGTGAAAGCCTGTGTGGTCTCTGCTCTCTGCTCATGGAGTCGCTGACCCTCGCATCAGGTCCCCTGTCTCATATTCACAGCACTCCTCACTTCCAGAGCTCGCCTATAAAAGCAAATTGACACAGCCAGAAAACTAACTTAATTTCCATATAGTCACATTATAAAAAATACATGAATGAAAAGTTATTTGCTGAAGGGCTTTCCAGTTGTCACGTCATACCGCAAGCGCAATACTTTTGCACAGGAGGTGTCCCTCTGAAGAAAGGTAGTGGGGCATCAACATGAAAAATTTTAAGATGAATTGTACTAGGTGATGTCAACAAGTTTATCTAGATGACGACCAACACCACTGGTTAAGCGGAGGGTAAACAAAAGGTAACTTTAAAAATCACAACAAGAATACAAGAGAACTAAAATAAAATGCGACACATTCGTGCAAAGAGAAACCATCTCGCCCATTCATCCTTACTGCACGCCATAATGCTGAGGGAATTTATGTGATCATCAGTAATACTAAAATATGCAAAAATATATGTCCATCTGGTCAAAAGATTCACTTCTTTACTTAGGCCAGAGTTGTTACTATGACACAAAATTATTTAGAATGAAATTTTTCACTCTACAGCGGAGTGTGCGCTGATATAAAACGTCCTCACAGGTACTGGCGGAATTAAAGCTGTGAGGACGGGGCGTGAGTCGTGCTTGCGTAGCTCAGTTGCTAGAGCACTTGCCCGCGAAAGGCAAAGGTCCCGAGTTCGAGTCTCGGTGCGACACACAGTTTTAATCTTCCAGGAAGTTACAGAATTATTTGTTACACCACCCTTATCAATGTGAGGTTCCCTTACTGGCCTCTAAGTGAAGTTACAATCGTAACTTAACTGAAGATCAACTCATACTCCTGACTTACGATGTTTATTTCTGTACTGTTTCAATGTTGATAACTGCATTATTTGTTTTACACTGATACTAGAACAGAAACTCAAAGGTGTTATTTCTTAGAAGATATATCAAAACAAATGCATAAAATCTGCAAGGATATGCCAAACAATAATTTCAGCTATCATAAACTAGATAAAATCCAAAACGTATTACACACATGTACTATTATGAAGAACTCAATTGGAAATAAATTAGATGAACATTTTAACATTTATTTAAATCGATCAATTGGCGTACTGTAACTACTCATCTTTTCACATGTCAGCTATACACACGACAGAAGTAACAACATAAAACTATAAAAACAATGAAACGTCTAAAGCTAATCGGTAGGCTGGGAAAATATGGTGTGCATAAATTAATGTTCTGTAATATCTGCCACACAAGATAATCATCAATATGCACATAGTGTTATTATTCGCAAATGATATTTGTTATTCCTAGGGTGAACCAACATTACCAGCATTACTGCAATTACTCAATGAACAATAACAAGAACCTGTATCAGTTAAAAGAAACACCAGTCACGGAAAACAAGAGTCAGCTTAAAGAAAATATACAGAGTACTGAATATAAACCTAATCTGCGATTGCAGGTACACTACCATGCGAAGGGGATTGTGGAGTATTCACTTTGTCACAGAAGACAGGTGCAGTTTTTACTTTGCCACATGGTGTGTTCACTTTTTCGCACGAGAAATTGGCTTTCACTTTGTCACATGAGAAAAACGGGGGGGGGGGGGGGGGTTCCACAAAGCTACCAAACGTTCTGGGGAGTGGGGAGTCATGTGCATCAGTGCTGAGGATTGAGGATGTGTATGTAGTCACGGCGTATAGCTTGGGTGTGGGGTGGCAGGCAGGCTCATATCGGGTTGGACACAACAGGCCCGTCACCTCCTCCATCGGCCAGGCGTCTTCTGCAACTGGGTATCAGTGGGATTGTCAACTGAGTGGCAGTAAGTGCTAATACCAGGATATGGCTGTGGTACCAAGCCTCTTGGCTACAGTGCGAAGCTAAAATATGTTTGTGGCCACACAGGCTATTTGTAGATTCTCTAAACGCCAGTAAATTACTGATTGATGTTTCTCATTCTATGTTTGTCAACTTGACTGTACAATGTCAATGATGCGTTAATGGTCCATCAAGAGCTGGAAAGGTTTCAGTTGTTGAATAACATGAAAAGGTAGATCCTTGCTGCCAATGGGATTAAACTGAAGTGGATATGCTGACCAATGCCGTTTGCTATGGATGGTTGCATGTTTCTCCCTGGGAGAATGCATGTGACAAATTTACAGTGTCCGCGTAGCACAGTGCTGTGTAGTGGTACACACTGACTACGCTGTAAGTAGTGTATAGTGAGGGAAAGTATAATAAATTATCATATACGCTCTAAAACGAAACAAAAGAACGTCGAACTACGAAGGAATTATCCGAATGGTGCGGAAATCGGTAGATGTGATGTACGTATATACAGGCAAAATAAATTTCGCGCTCTTATAAAAAAAAAAGAAACAAAATATGTTCCCATCAAACTATCATTTTGTTAAAATGTACGTTGACATTGAACTACCTTAATATACTCACTTCCTCATACATTCTGTCCAACCCCAACTTTGGGGTGGACCACAGTTCAAAATCTCTATAAACAGTTGTCTCACAATGCTCCTCTACGCCACTACAATCAGAAAACTTCCCACTCATAGGAAACAACATAACAATGGTTTGTCAAACACATAAAAAGGACATATAAAGTATACATTGCATTAACTGTGCACTCAGGAGTGGTGGTGCATACATACAAAATGCATTTGTGACCCAAGAACATCACATTTGTGATGCGTATTTGCCTGAATCCATATTCTTTCAGCAGGTGTTTTAGCAGCCTCCCTCACCGTTAAACCTAGTCATTGTTGTGATGAGCTACCATATCTGTGATGTGTTTGGACCATGAATGCACTTTCTGTGTGTGCATCTCCACTCCTGGGAATACAGTTAGTGCAGTGCCTGTTATATTTTGGCTTAATGTTAATCGTTTTATTTTTCGCCACGTCTTGTCCTGTTTGCAACTTACTTCTTGTCTTCATTCAAACTAAGCACTGTACCCACTAATGTCACATCTTTGACATTCTACACCAGATTAATGATATGTAACGTTCCGAATATTTTCGAATCTAGTGATACAACACTTATAACCCATCAGACATGCAACACAATTTACGAAACCTAGACAAAAAGCTGAAAGTAAAATACATCTATTAGTTATTCACACCACATAATGTAACAGACCACTCCAGTTATAAATATTCCCAATTAATGAATCATAAGAAAATAAAATAACTACATACCTCAATGCATCTTAGAATACGATACTTCAGTTCTATTGTGGTAAGGTCCACCAATTTATGCAAAACCCCACTGTGTAATTGAATTTAACTGGATCGTAATTAATCATGTGACAGGTAAACCCTTGAAATTCAGTGCACAATTTAATTATGCAATTGATTTACTAACACTATAAATTATATAGGCCCTAGCAGTAAATCTTAGAGTAAGGAAATGACAAAATATTTACGTTGAATAGGATTAAATGATAGTGTAACAGACTTGAGATTTAAATGTACTTCATTGTTCCTCACAAAAAAGATCTGGAACCATACATCATGAAAAACAATTATGTTATCTACATTACAATGAGATACTTTCCAATGACAACTGCAAAACTAAGCCTATGAGCTGGCAAACTTACTTAATGGATGGAGTTGCTTAATAATCCCGCTTCTGACTCTGTGAAATGAATCACAAGCTGACTATATTATGATTACTGTGACTGTTTGAATCAAGATCTAGGGAATCCCAAATATCTGATGCTGCACTGATAAATATGAGACAGTGAAACTCTGGAAGAATCGGAAGTACAAACTCTTGCTTACCCTGTGCCAGAGCTGTAGGTGATATTCATCATAATCTTCGATGTAATATGACCAGAGTGGAAAAACCATGCCTCACTGAGATGAAGTTGGGTGCTGTGATTGGTCAGCTGAGGACTCCAACACTGGACGTCTGACAGTTCCGCCAGTTGACAGTGAATAGTCCATAAAAAGCTACTTACTGCTTTCTTCCCACCGACTAAACGTGAGCAACAATCCACTCAAGACTTTCTGCAGCCAACCTGTGACGTGAATGCTTATTTAACAAAATATTTCACGATGAAAAGGTGAAATGTCAAGAAGTGAATTAATTGAATTTATTCGCCTCCTACCCAGAAAAACTTCCTACGAAGTGTTACGTCTTCCTTACATCAGTCTTATGACACCGATCGGTGCTCTCACAACTAGCAGCAAGCTTCAATTATGTGTCCACAGAAATGTTAAAAAAAAACTCTCCATAAGGCTAACCTCTGACTCTGCTGCTACTTTCGAACCTCAAGTAGGTCAGAGCTACTTTTCCATGAACTATGGGAAACTGAGAGGCGTTTATCTACTGAAATATGATCCTGGTGCCTGCCACCTGCAGACAGAGACCCGTCCTCCGGAGGTTTCGCAATAGTTTATCATACAGGTCACAGCTGGCTCTTCTATTGAAATGGAGACCACGTTATTGCCATATTTCACACGCTATCTAGGCATTTTCGTCCATGCAGAAATTCCACCTAAGTAAAGATGCCTTGAATAAAAACCATTTAAACTGCAAAATGTTCCCTCAAGTTAGTCATCCATATCTTTCGAATCGTCAAGATAAATGATTTAGATGTGATTTTTGCATGCATCGTCATATAAGCGAATCATCCCAAAATGTGTATGAAACGTTTTAGTACCATGCCTCTTCCTGAAATGAATTGTATTATTTTTAATCAAAGTCAATGAAATGATACTGCACACTTGTAACAGAAAAATACAAAGAATAAGAGACAAAGCATCTCTTGCTGAAAAATTTAGGTAAAATTTAAACACAGAAGACAAATACAACCAAATTCGTAAGAAAATGTCTGACAGTGAATTAGTTCGTAATGACCTCGTTGTCGATGGGGCATTAAATCCTAATACTCCTTGCCTTATCCTTTTTGAGGGTGAACTAATTTCATTAAGCGGAATGTAGGAAATGAATAGTACCGGACATTCAAATCTGGAGAAAGAAATGTACGGGGTGGCCGAGCGGTTCTGGGCGCTACAGTCTGGAACCGCGCGACCGCTACGGTCGCAGCTTCGAGTCCTGCCTCGGGCATGGATGTGTGTGATGTCCTTGGGTTAGTTGGGTTTAAGTAGTTCTAAGTTCTAGGGGACTGATGACCTCAGAAGTTAAGTCCCATAGTGCTCAGAGCCATTTGAACCATTCGAAAGAAATGTAAACAGTACAAAAAGCTGTGAAACAAAAGATATGTATTTCCTATTTTCTCTGCATACGCGCGCAATAAGTAAATCTAAGGAATGGTGATGCCTCTCGCATGGAAAGTAAAGTGTCATAGACAGTAGAAATTGTATTACGTGGGAAAGACAAAGCACAAACGCCACAATTTCTCCATGTCACAACGTTTGTTTACCCCGAAGAGTACACGGAACGGAGCCTCAGGAAAGCTGCTTATCAAGGAGTGTTCTTCCCACGCTGCTTTGCGGCATAGAGTAGGACATCTCAGCGCATTACGTCCCGGCACCAGAGCACTGCCAGCGCCACGCTGCAGGTGAAGTTTCGCGGAACTGAGCCTACTGCCTTAGACATCCGACTCAGTGTCTTGTCAAGAGGTTCCATATTCTGCTGAAGATAAGTTAACAGTTATGAATCCTGTGAAAGGATAAAAGTGAGGTTACAGGCGGAACTAAGTGTAACTTATTTAACTGATATACAACACTCAAGTAGCTTACTATATACAGTCAATGAAAAGTCATAAAATATAAAATTATTAAAATTTTGGCATAAAATAATGATGAAATCAACATATTTTATAATGATAACAACTGCAATTATAGTAATAAGTAACTTCGATCATGACCTATTAGTAGGAACCACTGCTGCATTCGTCTGAAATTATTAGGGCAAACCTTGGGAAACCGAAATCGAGGTGCCTTATGTAACTAAGAACCGAGTATTCTCTTCATATAAACAGCTTTTGAGTTTCCTAATGCATTTTATTGACTTGTAGCCCACGAAGTACACCAGAAGTGCTCATATGATGGCAAAATTGTCTTCTGTTTGATTCATTTTAGTCAGTTACACTCACCACAGCCGATCTTAAGTATCGTTAGAGGAAATTTAACGAATTTTCCATTACAAAACCAGTGGTGTCGCTTACTGACGATAACACGTGTGTAAACCTGTTGAAAGCGTATGTTGCAGAGCGTTGCACACGTACTTACAAAGTTCTTAGGAGACTAGCTCATCATCATTTAAGACTGATTATGCCTTTCAGCGTTCAGTCTGGAGCATAGTCCCCCTTATAAAATTCCTCCATGATCCCCTATTCAATGCTAACATTGGTGCCTCTAATGATGTTAAGCCTGTTACTTCAAAATCATTCTTAACCGAATCCAGGTACGTTCTCCTTGGTCTACCCCGACTCCTCCTACCCTCTACTGCTGAACCCATGAGTCTCTTTGGTAACATTGCTTCTCCCATGCGTGTAACATGACCCCACCATCTAAGCCTGTTCGCCCTGACTGCTACATCTGTAGAGTTCATTGTCAGTTTTTCTTTGATTTCCTCACTGTGGACACCCTCTTGCCATTCTTCCCATCTGCTTGTACCTGCAATCATCCTAGCTACTTTCATATCCGTAACCTCAACCTTACTGATAAGGTAACCTGACTCCACCCAGCTTTCGCTCCCATACAACAAAGTTGGTCGAAAGATTGAACGGTGCACAGATAACTTAGTCTTGGTACTGACTTCCTTCTTGCAGAAGAGAGTAGATCGTAGCTGAGCGCTCACTGCATTAGCTTTGCTACACCTCGCTTCCAGTTCTTTCACTATGTTGCCATCCTGTGAGAATATACATCCTAAGTACTTGAAACCGTCCACCTGTTCTAACTTTGTTCCTCCTATTTGGCACTCAATCCGTTTATATCTCTTTCCCACTGACATTACTATCGTTTTGGAGATGTTAATCTTCATACGATAGCCCTTACATTTCTGATGTAGCTCTGAGATATTACTTTGCAAACTTTCAATCAAATCTGCCATCGCAACTAAGTCATCCGCATATGCGAGGCTGCTTATTTTGTGTTCACATATCTTAATCTCACCCAGCCAGACTATTGTTTTCAACATATGATCCATAAATAATATGAACAACAGTGGAGACAGGTTACAGCCTTGTCTTGCCCCTGAAACTACTCTGAACCATGAACTCAGTTTACCGTCAACTGTAACTGCTGCATAACTATCTATGTAAAGACCTTTAATTGCTTGCAAAAGTTTGCCTCCTATTCGATAATCTCGTAGCACAGACAATACCTTCCTCCTAGGAACCTGGTCATATGCCTTTTCTAGATCTATAAAGCATAGATACAATTCCCTGTTCCACTCGTAACACTTCTCCATTATTTGCCGTAAGCTAAAGATCTGGTCCTGACACCCTCTAAGAGGCCTAAACCCACACTGATTTTCATCCAATTTGTCCTCAACTAATACTCGCACTTTCCTTTCAACAATACCTGAGAAGATTTTACCCACAACGCTGATTAAAGAGATACCTCTGTAGTTGTTACAATCTTTTCTGTTTACATGTTTAAAGATTGGTGTCATTTCTGCTTTCGTCCAGTCTGATGGAATCTGTCCCGACTCCCACGCCCTTTTCAATTATCCTGTGTAACCAGTTAAGACCTGACATTCCACTGTATTTGATGGGTTCCGACTTCCTCAAATGTGATTCTATTTCCATCATCATTCCTGTCCCATTGTACATCGAAATCTGAAACATTACTGATCGTATTTTCACCTACATTGAGCAACTCTTCAAAATATTCCCTCCATCTGCCCAAGGCATCAACAGGATTCACCAGCAGTTATCCTGACCTGTCCAAAATACTTGTCATTTCCTTCTTATCTCCCTTTCGAAGACTGCTAATTACACTCCAGAATGGTTTCCCAGCAGCTTGACCCAAAGTCTCCAACCTGTTTCCAAAGTCTTCCCAAGATTTCTTCTTGGATGCTGCCATTATCTGTTTGGCTTTGTTTCTTTCTTCAACATAACTTTCTCTGTCTGGGTTCTAGTATATAGCCATTTTTGATACGCCTTCTTTTTCCTTTTACAGGCTGCGTTGGCTGCGTCATTCCACCAAGCTGTTTGCTTCATCCTACCTTTACACACTACTGTTCCAAGACATTCTTTAGCCACTTCTAGTACTGTGTCCCTGTACCTTGTCCGTTCCTTTTCCAATGACTGTAATTGACTACATTCAACAACTAGTACCTTTCTGAGATCACTGTTATGTACTTGTGCCTGATTTCCTTATCCTGAAGTTTCTCCACTCTTATCGTCCTACATATGGACCTGACCACCTGCACTTTCGGCCTCACAATACCTATTTCACTGCAGATTAAATAGTTATCAGTGTCATCAAGAAAACCCCTGAATACACGTGTGTCCCTCACAGTCTTCCTGAATTCCTGATCTGTTATTATATAGTCAATGACAGTTCCGGTTCCCTTGCCATCCCAAGTATTCCGGTGAATGTTCTTATGTTTAAAGAAGGAGTTTGTGATTGCTAAGCCCATACTGGCAGAGAAATCCAAGAGTTGCTTCCCGTTCCTGTTGACCTCCATATCCTTTCCAAATTTACCCATACCCTTTTCATACCCTTCTGTTCGATTTGCAATCCTGGCATTAAAATCACCCATGAGCAAAGCACTGTCCTTGTCCTTTACTCTAACAACTACATCACTGAGTGCATCATAAAAACTATCCATCTTATCTTGATCTGTCCCTTCACAATGCGAATATACTGACACAATACTAATTTTCTTGCTAGACACTGTCAAATCTATCCACATCAGTCGTTCGTTTACATACCTTATTGCAACTAAGCTGCAAAACGAATGGTAACGAGATGGGGAGTTATTATTATCAATAGGGGCTACTCTGGGAAGAAGGTAGAGCTGGCAGAGGCACATTTAATATAAAGAGACAAATAATTTAAATAAGTATAGATAATATTGATATTTATATTACAAAGGAATTTTTTATACCAATGCCATAATAAGTAAAGATCTGACATTAGTTACATTCTACTAAAGTACTGCAATAATTTAAGGAATATCGAAAGAACGTTCAGAAATATGCACTTCTTCACAAACTTGTAAGGCAGATAACAAGATTAGTACTGAATGGGGTATTCTGAAGCATCAGACTGGACAACCACTTATTGTACAAGATATGACAACAATTAAGGTAAATGACACTGATAACTCACAAGCTGCATTTTTACAATCAGTTTATAAATGCAGCGGTAAAAATACGATTAAATAGATCAATTGAAGAAGCAAGAGAAATTATTAAAAATATTAATCAGCAAAACTTAAAGCGACTTGAAGCACCAAATTAATGTACTGAATTTAATAGAAATGTAAAAAATTTTAAAATGAAAATTTCATATTACTGATATATTCAAGCAGATCAAGTTCTGGTAATTTCGATCTTCGTATAATTGCTAGTTTTAGAAACAAACGAATCTACCTCATGACATATTTTGCATATTCCCACGAAATAATGACATCAGCAATAATTTTTTGGGGTAGCTCATCACTTAGAAAGAATGTATTTGTTACTCAACAGCGAGCAGTAAGAATAATATGTGATGTTCACCCACGGTCGTCATGTAGATACCCGTAAGAGGAGATAGATACTTTAACCGCATCATTTCAAAACATATCTTTGCCAATGAAATTCGTCATAAATAATCCATCACAGTTTTAGAGGAAGACTGACGTCTCTGCCTACAAATATAGAGGAAAAAAACGTCTATTTTCCAATATTAAAGCTGTTAACAACTCAAAAAGGATTTCAGTCTCCAGCAACAACTATTTTTGTTAGTTTGAACAGTAACATAAATTGTCTGGCAGGCAGCAAAGGCAAGTTTTAAATCCGACCTAAGATTATTTCTCCACGACATGGACGAAATTTTATTGAAAAGCTGGTAACCTGCGAAAAGATTAGCTTTTAGGTATGTTGCATGACTAGGACTAATAAGTAGTATGCTAACGCCAGTCACGTACACATATTCTTTAATCTGGCTCGTTCTACTTCATTTCAATAAAAGATATAGTTCAAATGATCTATGGAGGGCATACACTACTGGCCATTACAATTGCTACACCAAGAAGAAATGCAGATGATAAACGGGTATTCATTGGACAAATATATTACACTAAAACTAACATGTGATTACATTTTCACGCAATTTGGGTGCATAGATCCTGAGAAATCAGTACCCAGAACAACCATATCTGCCCGTAATAACGGCCTTGATACGCCTGGGCATTGAGTCAAACAGAGCTTGGATGGCGTGTCCAGGTACAGCTGCCCATGCAGCTTCAACACGATACCACAGCTCATCAAGAGTAGTGATTGGCGTATTGTGACGAGCCAGTTGCTCGGCCACCATCGACCAGACGTTTTGAGTTGGTGAGAGATCTAGAGAATGTGCTGGCCAGGGCAGCAGTCGAACGTTTTCCGTATCCAGAAAGGCCCATGCAGGACCTGCAACATGCGGTCGTGCATTATACTGCTGAAATGTAGGGTTTCGGAAGGACCGAATGAAGGGTAGCGCGACGGGTCGTAACACATCTGAAATTTAACGTCCACTGTTCAAAGTGCCGTCAGTGCGAACAAGAGGTTACCGACACGTGTAACCAGTGGCACCCCATACCATCACGCCGGGTTATACGCCAGTATGGCGATGACTAATACACGCTTCCAATGTGCGTTCACCGCGATGTCGCCAAACACGGATGCGACCATCATGATTCTGTAAACATAATCTGGATTCGTCCGAAAAAATGACGTTTTGCCATTCGTGCACCGAGGTTCGTCGTTGAGTACCCAATCGCAGGTGCTCATGTCTGTAACCGCAGCCATAGTCTCCGAGCTGATAGTCTATGCTGCTGCAAACGTCGTCGAACTGTTCGTGCAGATGGTTGTTGTCTTGCAAACGTCGCCATCTGTTGACTCAGGGATCGAGACGTGGCTGCACGATCCGTTACAGCCATGCTGATAAGATGCCTGTCATCTCGACTGATAGTGATACGAGGCCGTTGGGATCCAGCACGGCGTTCCGTATTACCCTCCTGAACCCACCGATTCCATATTCTGCTAACAGTCATTGGATCTCGACCAACGCGAGCAGCAATGTCGCAATACGATAAACCGCAATCGCGATAGGCTACAATCCGACCTTTATCAAAGTCGGAAACGTGATGGTAAGCATTTGTCCTACTTACCCAAGGCATCACAACAACGTTTCACCAGGCCACGCCGGTCAACTGCTGTCTGTGTATGAGAAATCGGTTGGAAACTTTCCTCATATCAGCACGTTGTAGGTGTCGCCACCGGCGCCAACTTTGTGTGAATGCTCTGAAAAGCTAATCATTTGCACATAACAGCATCATCTAACTGTCGGTTAAATTTCGCGTCTGTAGCACGTCATCTTAGTGGTGTAGCAATTTTAATGCCCAGTAGTGTAACTAACTAACTACGAACCGCCAATGACGGCAGTTGTGATAATGATGTTGCTGACGATGTTATCGCTACTTGAACTGGCGATGGTATTGCTGCTAGTATTGCAGTTGGTAGCGTTATACATATAAAGTTATAGGGTAGTAAATAAATTATGAGCACCTCGTCCAGGTAGCCGGTAGTAACGTGCATTTCGTGGCCAGAGGCGCCTTAGGAGATACTGTGGCATACATTCTCATTATGATGTTCAGGTGTTGGACTTGTGGTACAGCCGTGGGAGAAGCTTCCCTCTGCGGCTCGGGAAACGGCCTCTCGACGTCTGTCTGATGATGGATTCTGGTGAAGGGACTTTTTTCAGAAGGGAAACAGGACAAAAACAAAATTTTTGAAAAAACTGTGGGTAAGGTTGTTTAGATAAAATCTGCGTTTGAAAAGTCATGAAGAACTGATATGGAAAAATTAGAAGCAAAGATTCATTCCTAAATTCATAAAATTCGTAGAATAGGTTACGAAAATATCCTGATAAGTGAACATAAATTCAAGAAGAGGATAGAATAGAACAATGATTACTATCTCCATAAAATAAACAATTTGCAGGAAATTCTTGTATTAATGAAAGAACAGACCGAAGAAATGAATGCAAATTTGACTTTACTAACTACTGAGTGTAATTCTGGTACCTCAAGAATTTTATGAAGATCCAAATTTATGTTTATCTTGACAAACAACTGATAACAGCTCGGAGAATTGCAAATGAGAATCGGGAGACGCCGCTCATAAATCTTCAATAATAGATATCAGACCTGTAATTGAACACAATTTACGTATTACAGTCTAGTGCTTATTAATTTCTGACTTCTGAACGCAGGTAATTATGTTACTGAAATGAGTTTTATGCCGGAGAGAGTGGAGACAGAGAAGGAATTTACTTGTGTGGGGTAACAAGTGTTTGAGGAACGTTTCTTTGAAAATTGAATCATTATAAGAGCGCACACAAGTTTATGTCTTGACAGCAGCTCTAGAAAGGGGGTATTACTTAAAGTGGTAATAGATTTAACGTACGGGTCTGCTAAGAGAGATTCAGAATCCAAATTTTAAAGATGAAAACGTTTGCTTAGGTGGATGTGGACTGTGGCCTTAATTTACTGGTTATGACCTCTATATTATAACTGAGGTGATTGTAAAAACGCTCGAAATTAAGGAGGTGGGACCCGGATAAACAGAGAGAACTAGAGGTTATTGAAAGTTTCAAACGGAGCGTTAGGCAACAGTTGACCCAACAACGGAGAGGAATGCGGTTGATGACGGCTGAGTAGCTTTGAGTGATGAAACATAGAAGGTAACATCGTACCAAATAGCAAATAACACGTCAGATATTAAATTCATTTGACCGAAGGAAAAAAAAAGTCTAAAATTCAACAAATTATGCAGTCAAATGGAACCACAGGAATCTGAAAAAGAGAATGAAGGAAGGTGCAAAATGCCGAAGGAGGAATAGCTAGACGAGAAATGCAAGACTGTAGGAGCATGTATCACCAGGTGTGATTCCGTCTATTGGAAAAACAAAGAGAGCTTTTGAGGAATGAGAAGACCCTGTGTGGATGTTAAGAACTCAGAACGCAAGCCAGCACTAATAGAAAAATATGAAATGTCGAGGAGTATCAAGAAAGGTTATATTAATGAAATGAAGTTAGTTTTGTACAAAGGGAAGAGAAGGTAAATGAAGATTAGATGGGAGATAGGACAACGGAAGAATGATTTGACAGAGCACTGTAAAACCCAAATCTAAACAACGTCATTGGAGCAAATGACATTCCCTTAGTTTGGTTGGTTGATTGGGTTGGAGGGTTATCAGTCACTTTTTCCTTAGTCACAAAAATCTCAGATTAAAACCATAACCCAAAATAATCCTATCGCCTGCATTCCGGGGAAGGAACAAAATGTGTAAAACTATGTGTGTAACCTCACTGAAGGAGAAGACGAAAGTATCAAGCCAAAACTGAAAACATTAACTAAGAGGAAAAAAGTGGTATAAGGTGTTAACAGACCGCTACGGTCGCAGGTTCGAATCCTGCCTCGGGCATGGATGTGTGTGATGTCCTTAGGTTAGTTAGGTTTAAGTAGTTCTAAGTTCTAGGGGACTGATGACCTCAGTAGTTAAGTCCCATAGTGCTCAGAGCCATTTGAACCATTTGTTAACACACTACAGGAGATGGTCTTGGCTGACTGATTACAAGGATAAAAAAGGATGAGCCAGCCACTCTGCAACACACTAAAATCTCCAGCCATGAAACGCAATGCACGAGAAACATAGATGGTAAAAAGACGAACACGAAGTCGAAGAGACAGCACCAGACGGAGCGAGGAAGAGTTAAGATACAGGTAAGGTGAGTGCCCGGAAGACGAGACTTAGGCTCACGCCGTTAAATAGAATGACAAAAACCCAATTTATGGATGAAACTTAAACTATGTTAGCCGTTGAGACATTGTCACCTAAACTCGAAGGGAGCACGTAAGGGAGATTAAAAGCCAGCCTCATCTCAGCTAAATTTGGACAGTCCAACAAGATGTTTGGCCAATGTCAAACATGAACCACAGCGACACTGAAGTTGGTCCTCGCAGTGCAGGAGGTGACAGTGAGTCAGGCTAGTATGGCCGATGCGGAGCCAGTAAAGGACAAAGGAGTCCTTGCGAGAGGCTCGCGTGGAGGTCCTCCACACATTCGTCGTCTCCTTTATCATACATAACTTACTCAGCAAAGTCAGGGAGCGCAATTCTGTATTTCAGAGCCCAAGAGCTTTGCGGTGTAATACCGATCGAGGATCAGATTCTGGTATGCCGATCTCCAGACTCGGTTTAAGGTTCGTTGGTTTGTTGATTTGCGGGAGGGGACCAAACACCGTTGTCATCGGTCCCAGCGGATTAGGGAAGGATGGGGATGGAAGTCATCTGTGCCCTTTCAAAGGAACCATCCCGGCATTTGCCTGAAGAGATTTAGGGAAATCACGGGAAACCTAAATCAGGATGGCCGGACGCGGGTTTGAACCGTAGTCTTCCCGACTGCGCTCGGATTAAGAATAGCCTCCTAGTCTACCTGTCGGAAAAATAATTTCCCGGGATTCCGACGTGTTCTGGGGTCCATACGAAGACCAGTGACAATCCACGTTGTTCGAGGACGTAAACGGACTCTTGGATGGCCATTACCATGGGATGGCGAGGATAACACTGATCGAGAACTTGTGAGGCGCTCAAGGAGTCGCTACAAATGAAGAAGGACTCCCCAGCACAGGAATGGCTATGATCAAGAGCGTGAGAGATGGCTACCAGCTCTCCAGTGAAAACACTGCAACCATGTGGCAAGTAGCGCATATCGGTGTGCCCTGCATGAGCATAAGCGAATCCATCGTGGCCATCAGTCATCGAGCCATCCTTGCAACTATCTCTGAACCCTAGGTCGTCTCAAGAATAGAGAGAAACAGGCGGCGGTGGGCTGCAGTATGCACTGAGTCTTTTGGGACTTGTGACAGATCCAGACGAAGCTGTGGTCGAGGTAGACACCATAAAAGTGCACGTGAGTAGACCTGAAGAAGAGGTGGCAGAAGGAAAGACTCAAGTTCAGTGAAAATTGACTGGACCCAGGCTGCAATTGAAATCCCCAATCTGGGAAACCGTTGCAGGAGATACATCAGCGTGTTAGGGAAAAGGAGACGGTGATTCTGATGTTGATGTGAGCTGCGAGTGTATGCAGTATAATTGGCAAGCAGTTGTTGTCGCCGGATCTGCATTGGAGGAAACCCACAGCTGTTCACAGGGCTCGTTCGGAAAGCCCCCGTCGCAAGTCGAACTCCACAGCAGTGTATAGGGTCCTGCATCTGCAACGCTGAGGGCAATGCTGAAGCATACGCCAGGCTTGTATAGTGAAGACAGGACTGCACAAGGGTTTTGTACAGCTGCAGCAGTGTAGGGCGATCTGTCCGTGTGACTCAGGCAACGCAACATGTTAAGATGCTGCCAGCACTTTTTCTTAAGCTGAAGGAGATGGGGAAGCCAAGTGAAGTGGGTGTTGTAACCCCGTCCTAATAAGCGATAAGAATCGAGTACATTAAGGGGATGGTCATCAAGATAAAGTTGTGGGTTCAGGTGAACTGTACGATGGTGACAGAACTGCATGATGCAAGTCTTGGCGGCTGAAAACTGAAAACCATTTGTGAGAGTCCTTAACTGCGCCTTACATATGGCTCCCAACAGTCGACGTTCAGTCACACCAATTGCAGATAAGCAAAGGGAAATGCAAAAATCGTCAGCGTATAGGAAGGGTGAAACTGAGAACCCTACAGCTGCTGTGAGACCATTAATGGTCACCAAAACGAGAGGGACGTTCAGTACAGTCTCCTGGGACTCCATTCTCTTTGAAATGGGGGAAACTGCGTGAAGCGGTGACTCGAACTCTAACGGAGTGGAGCGACAAAAAGTTCTGCATAGAAAATCGGGAACTGACCCTAGAGACCCCACTAACGTAATGTAGCGAGGATGGGGTGTCACCAAGTGTTGTCATAGGCTTTTGTCAGACCATGAAAGACGGCAGTAAGGTGGTGACGGCGGGGAAAAGGGGTCCGGATGGCACTCTCTACGTATACCAAGTTGTTTGTGGTGGAGCGACCTTGGCGAAAACCGCCCTGTGATGGAGCCACAATGCCCCAAGACTCAAGGAACCAACAACACCGCCTGCTCATCATATGTTCGAGCAGCTTGCATAAAACATTGGTGAGGCTAATGGGACGATAGGTATCCATATCTAGCGGGGTCGTACCAGGTTTTATCACTGGAACGATGATACTTTCTCGCCGTTGCCACGGAACTTTGCCAACGCTCCGGATATGGTTGGAGCTGACAAGGTTGTGGCGCTGGTAACGCCCTGATACATGTTTAATGATTTGGTGATGGATGCGGTCTGGCCCAGGGGTTGTGTCAGGACAATGTGCAAGGGCACTGAGAAACTCCCACTCACTGAATGGAGCATTATATGGTTCAGGGTGACTTGTAGTAAAAGACAGATGTCGTCGTTCCACCCACTCTTCTAGGATTTGAAAGGCGAGGTGATAATTCTCAGACCACGGAAGTTCGAGCATAATGCTCCCCGAAACGCTCAGCGATTGCACCTGGGACGTTGTATACAGCACCAGCGTGGGTCTGATATCTGTAAAGATGTCTGATCTTAGTCCAAACCTAGGAACGAGAGGTTCGTGTTCAAATGGTGGAGATCTACTGTTCCCAATAGTCCTGCTTCCGTCTTCTAATAAGCTGATGTATCCGGACACAGAGCTGTTTGAAGGCTATTTGCTGCTTCATTGATGGGTGCTGCTCGTGACATTGAAGGGCCTGTTTGCCATCTCTAATAGCTACAGCGATTTCTCGTGACCACCAACGCACTGTCTTCTATGGGGGAAAGCTGAGGAAAAACGGATTGCCGATTAAGCTGCAGAAACAATGGTCTTAACAACATTCTAGATCACCACATTGATGTTGCCATGCCATGGAGATCCAACAGTGGTAGCAGAGGCGAAAGTGTCCCACTCAGTCTTGGTAACAATCCATCTGGGGAAGCATCCAGGAGACAGACGCCAGGGGAGGGACTGGAAGAGCGGTAAGCGATCACTACCACAAAAGTCGTCGTGAGCTCTCTAGTGCATAGATGGTAGAAAGCCTAGACTGCAAACTGAGAGATAAATGACCACGTACACTGTTTAAAATGACTTACATGTTCGAGGTGCCCTCCTTCGGTAATTCTGGAATTCAGTATGGCGTTGGCCCACCCTTAGAACTGATGACAGCTTCCACTCTCGCAGACATACGTTCAATCGGATGCTGGAAGATTTCTTAGGAAAAGACAGCCCATTCTTCACGGAGTGCTGCACTGAGGAGAGGTATAGATGCCGGTCGGTGAGGCCTGGCACGAAGTCGGCGTTCCAAAACAGCCCAAACGTGTTCTATAGGATTCAGGTCAAAACTCTGCGCAGGCCAGTCCGTTACAGGGACGTTATTGTCGTGTAGCCACTCTGCCACAGGCCGTGCATTATGAACAGGTGCTCGATCGTGTTGAAAGATGCAATCGCCATCCCCGAATTGCTCTTCAACAGTGCGAAGAAAGAAGGTGCTTAGAACATCAATATAGGCCTATGCTGTGGTAGTGCCACGCAAAACAAAAAGGGATACAAGCCACCTCCAAGGAAAACGCGACCACACCATAACATCTCCGCCTCCGAATGTTACTGTTGGCACCACGCACGGTGGCAGATGATGTTCACCGGGCATTCGCCATACCCACACACTGCCATCGGGTCGCCATATTGTGTACCATGATTCGTCACTCCACACAACGTTTTTCCAATTTTCAATCGTCCAATGTTTACGCTCCTTACACCAAGCGAGGCGTCGTTTGACATTTACCGGCGTCGTGTGTGGCTTGTGAGCAGCCGCACGACCATGAAATCCTAGTTCTCTCACCTGTCATAGTACTTGCAGTGGATCCTGATGCAGTGTGAAATTCCTGTGTGATGGTCTGGATAGATGTCTGCTTATTTCACGTGACGATCCTCTTCAACTGTTGGCGGTCACTGTCAGTCAACAGACGAGGTCGGCCAGTACGCTTTTGTTGTGTACGTGTCCCTTCACGTTTCCACTTCACTATCACATCGGAAACAGTGGACCTAGGGATGTCTAGGAGTGTGGAAATCTAGTGTATAGACATATGACACCCAATAATCTGACGACGTTCGAAGTCCGTGAGTTCCGCAGAGTGCCCCATTTTGCTCTCTCACGATATCTAATGACTACTGAGGACGCTGATATACAGTACGTGACAGTAGGTGGCAGCGCAATGCACCTAATGTGAAAAACATATGTTTTTGGGGGTGTCCGGATACTTTTGATGACATAGTGTACGTGCCGTGTGCACACTGAAATGTGTGGGGGCACCTGTATCTAGGAGGCAAAGGATGAGTTGTGTTAGTAGATTCTCGACATCTTTACTATCACCAATAATCTTGGTTCCAACCCACAAAGGGTTATGGGCGTTGTAATACCCAAAAGTAGGAAAGGTGAAGGGAGTTGATAAATTAGTGCAGCCAATACATTTAGTAGTACTTCACCATCTGGAGGAAGGTAGACGTTGCAGATGGTAATTTCCTGTGTTGTTCTCAACCTGATAGCCACAAATTGTAAAGGTGTTTGAAGGGGCAGAGTTGTATTACATACAGAGGTAAGGACATACAGTATATACACAGACCATCTGATACTCTGTTAGCAGGCCGCGATGGCCGTGCGGTTCTAGGCGCTCCAGTCCGGAGCCGCGCTGCTGCTACGGTCGCAGGTTCGAATCCTACCTCGGGCATGGGTGTGTGTGGTGTCCTTAGGTTGGTTAGGTGTAAGTAGTTCTAAGTTCTAGGGGACTGATGACCTTAGAAGTTGAGTCCCATAGTGCTCAGAGCCATTTTTATAGTCACTGCCACTTTTGTAACCGCAAAGGATGGTGATCCACACTGCTGGAAACGAGGTTTCCTGAAGGGAAATGCAGATATCAGGTGTAATGCTTACCGGTTGCTTTAGCTCAGCCAGGTGGTGGAAAAAACCGCCGAAATTCTACTGGAGGATGACGCTTTCTGTAGTCTGGGAAGGCATGAAGGTAGTAAGGAGGCAGTTTGCACCTCAGGGTCACCTGCTGCCACTGGTTGAGTGCTTGTATCCATTACTGCTGCTTCTGAGGCATCGGCGAGATCTAGGTGCTTGGGGAATGCTAGAATCCCTACCTTGTCCACAGATGCAGGACTTGTAGGGACTGGTGGTGTGGGGCCCACTGGAGTCTCTTGATTCTTAACTGTTTGCTTCTCCTTCTGTATGCCCTCTCGCTGCTCTTTAGGGGATTACTGGGAGGGTTTGTCTGAAGTAACTTCAGGTACCGATGAAGAGCGTGAAGTCCTTCAACCAGCAGCTCATATCACCTTCATCCATGGCTGGTGTTCACTTTTGCGTGGGTGGAGACATTGGAGGGTAGAGTGCCAAACGGACACCTTCTGTGTGAGGGCAGCCGCAGAATGCTGTTGCTGCTCCAGATGGGTGGGGAACCAACGTCCCTGGCATTTGAGGGGCATTGCTCCCAAAGTAGGTGTTTTGGGAGCAATGGAGGAACCAGTGCCCCAACCACCAAAGGGGGTATGTAATCAGGTGGCCCTGAGGGCCCACTGTGGGAGGCATAGACGAGGGGACTACCGTCGTCAGTGAGGGTGACGTTGTTGTAGCTACTGCACAGAAGGTTATCAATCGAACGGGCTTCAACCAGTCATATTTATTTTTAGCCTGTTGGTTAGTCAGCCTGTCTAGGGTTTTGTATTCCATAATTTTCCTCCTGTTTTGAAGAACTGTGCAGTCGTGCGAGCAGTGGGAGTGGTGTATTCCACAGTTGACGCAGGTGGGAGGAGGGGCACGTGGAGTATTTGGATGCAATGGATGAACACAATCTCTACATGTGGCGCTGGAATTGCACGGGGAAGACATGTGCCGGAAATTCCAGCACTTAAAACCGTGCATAGGGGCAGGGACTTATGGCTTTACATCACAGCGACAGAACATCAGCTTGACCTTATCAGGTAATGTACCACCCCCAAAGGCCAAAATAAATGCAACGGTAGTAATCCTATAATCTTTTGGTCCCCTATAGTTGCGCTGGATGAAGTGAACAGCCCGTCGTTCTAACTTGGCATATAGCTCGTCATCGGACTGCAATAGGAGGTCCCTATGAAAAAAAATCCCTAGGACCGTGTTTAGGCTTTTATGGGGAGTGACTGAAATTCGAATATCAGTCGGCAAAGCCCATGACTCGGCTGGGGATGCTGCCTTAGTCAGAACCGACCTATTTCTCATGTTGGACAGCACCACCACTTCCCCAAATTTATCCTCTAGGTGGTCAACGAAAAACAGAGGCTTTGTAGCTAGAAAGGAGTCACCATCACAGTTTTCCTGCAAACTAAGAACTGAGGCGAATATGGCTCTCTGGTTGCTGTAACCCTACGTTCCTCCCATGGTGTAGCTACGGAGGGAGACGATTTGGGGTCATACTTCTCAGTACTGAAATCTACCCTCCCTTTCTTAGAGACTGCTAGGGTCATTCGGCCACCAACAAAAGACGACTTGGTTCGCGTCATTGCGGGTCATCTACCCTGATGCCACCTATTCCGAAAAGGGGCTTCCTGCATGGCCGCCACAGAGCCTCAGTATAGGCTACCTGGCAGGGTGGTCATTGCTGGGAGTCCTAATGCCCCAGGTAGACAGGCATCTATTCCTTGGGGAGTCTGCAACTCAGGCATCACCAGTGAAATTCCTGTGTTGTCCGGGAGCTACAACTAAGAGGGTACATGGCGGCCCTCCATGACGGGCTGGCTACCGCATTTGGTATATAATGGCCTGGTGCTTCCTGTCGAAAGATGCAGTGACATCCTGGAGACATTTTCGCTGGTATCTCAGAAGTCTGATGCGAAAGCCGACTTGGCGCCCACAAGCAAGGCAAATATGAGTCACTCCAGCAGAGGGTTAGTCATAAGTTCATGTCTGCGCTATCGTTTTGCAGCTAAGTTGTTAAGCCATACTTGGTCATGTATCTTGCTTGCATCTGCAGTCAGTTTCCTCCATTTGCTTCGATCGTCAAAGAGTTGCGCCCCCTTCTCACTGTCAGTATTAAATGAGCACATATCATGCTTGACGCAATCCCTAAAGAGTAGTGAAGGTCTTCCACTAGGTTTCTTTGCTCCTGCTATTTCACTGAGTAACGTGCGCCGGGGCAGGCCGGAGTGGTCCATACGACGCAGATGTCCTAACCACCGCAGGCGACGTTGCTTGAACGTGGCAGTGATACTCTGTTGTTTTGCAGTTTTCAGAACCATATCATTTGTCACATGATCCTTCCATGAGATTCCCAAGATGCTCCGTAGGGCACTGCAGGTGAAAGGCATTGAGCTTTCGTTTCTGTTTCACATACGACGTCCAAGACTCAGCTCCATAGAGGAGAGTACTCAACTCACATGATTGATACACAAGTACTTTCGTATACAATGTAAGACATTTGTTGTCCCACGCTCGTGTGCCGAACTTTCCGAAAGTGCTGGCAGCCTTTCCTATTCGTGCATTTATCTCATCATCCAGGGAGAGATCTTCTGTCATTACTGAACCACGATAGCAGAATTTATAGACTACCTTCAACAAGGAGCCATCCAGTCTGATGACAGGCGGATCTGTGTATCTTTGTGCCATGACAACGGTCTTCTTTACGTTTATAGACATGGAGTAGAGGTAGCATGCAGTAGAGAATTTATCCACAAGCTCTAACAGATCGTCTTGAGTGTACGCTAAAAGTGCAGCATCGTCAGCAAATAAAAGGCTATTTATAAGCAATTCTTCTCTGAAGCGCTTGGATCCGGTATACAGATGAATGCCCAGGTTAGTTTCACCAAAAGCAACTTTGAGGAGTCCTGAGAAAAAAAAATGTTGAACAGGGTACGAGCTAATACACAGCCTTGACGAACCCCTCTTTTCACAGCAAACGGGTCAGATGTGATTCCGTCGAAGACCACAGCACCTTCCATATCTTCGTGAAAATCCATGATCATCTTTAAGAGCTTTGGAGAACAGCCCATCTGCAGAAGTACTGCATATAGTCCTTCTCTGCTGACTCTTTCGAAAGCCTTGTTTAGGTCGATAAAGGCAATGAAAAGAGGGGTTTTTTGCTCTCGGCACTTTTCCTGAATTTGTCGTAGTGTAAAGATCATATGAACTGTAGATCGTTGGGGACGAAACCCACATTGTTCCTCACGGTATATGCGCTCGGCAACCTTCTGAAGTCTGCCCAAAACCACACAGGCAAATGTTTTTCCAGGTATACTCAGGAGTGAGATTCCACAGTTGCTGCAATCGCTGCGATCACCTTTACCTTTGTATAAAGTAACAATACTGGCATCGTGCATGTCTTGCGGCACAGCACCATCAGCCCAACATTTCATTAAGAGTTTGAAAAGCAGCGGAAAAACTGGCTTAAGTTTTATAATATCTGTGGAGATGCTGTGTTTGCCGGGGCACTTACCACATTTAAGCGGTGCAATTGCTCTTTGAAGCTCCTCCATAGTAGGCGTGACATCCAAATCATAGTAAGGTGTAATCGGAGAATTTCATCCATTGCGTTGGGATTAATGTTGATGGGTTGTGAGAAGAGGCAGGAGTAATGTTCTGGCAAACGGTGCAATTGACGATTTCGATCTGTGAGGACTTTTAAATACATTTCCTTGAGTCGTACGCTCTTATTTGGAATGGGTCCAATGACTCGTTTGAGGCCCGAGTACACACCACCAATGTCGCCAGCATTGAAACACTCCTGTATGCCAGTGAAAAGTTGCTCCCAATAGGAATGGATGCAGTTGCGGACAGTGCGTTGAACAGCTGCCTCTGCTTTGCTTATTTCCCTACATGTAGAACTGCATGGGTTTTTAAGCCAGATGGCAGTGGCTTGACGCTTAGCCTCAAGGAGAGGTTCCAGGACATCTACGTTCCCGATGAACCAATCCAGGAATTTTGCTTCCAGATTACCGAACACATTTCCAGCCGTAACGGTAAGAAGCGATTTTATCAATTGCCAGTCTTCAGAAATAGGAGCGGCTGGGTCCCAGGGATCCACCTCTTTTCGTGTTTCGTTACTAAATATTTCAACTGTAGCAGTGTTTCTTGTCTGGCAAGGATTAATTCTTGTTTTGCAAGGTGTTCTGGCAGAGTGAAACTTTTTAGTCACGAAGCGCACTTTCGTCGCAACTAGTGCATGATCAGTGTCACAGTCTGCTTCAAGGCAAGAACGTGTATGAAGAAAGTAACTCAGATCTTTCCTTTTAGTTAAAAGAAGATCTAATTTGTGCCAATGTTTTGAGGGGGGGGGGGGTGCATCTAGGAAACCTTGTGGTTCAGTTTGCCTTTAAAGTATGTATTGGTGACACACAACTCATACTTCGTACAGAATTCAAGCAACCGTAGACCATTTTCATTCATCTTTCTCACTCCGTGTTCGCCTATTCAATCAGGCCAAGTGGAAAAATCACTACCAATACAAGCGTTGGAGTCACCAAGGATGCATAGACGGTCCTCGCACTTGGTACTGCGTGCGAAAAGATCCAGTATTGTCATGGGTGCAGAAGAGGACAGCGGACAATGAATGTAGATTATGCAGCCCGTAAGATGTCCTGGACCAAATAGCTTGATTACAAGTAGAGTTGCAGAGCCATGACAATAACAGAAGAATAACAGGCGAAATACCCGCAGACTTCAAGAAGAATATAATATTCCAGTATGTAATATTCCATTGCAATGGTCCAATTATAAAAAAAAGTAGATGCTGGTGGGGGTGAGTATTACCGAGCTGTTTTTATAATAAGCCATTGTTACAAAATGCTGACAAGAATTATTTGCAGAAGAGTGGTAAAAACCGATCTCAGGGGGTTCTGGGAAAATTTAGGAACAAACGAGCTAATGAAACTTCCTGGCAAAAAGGCAAAGGTCCCGAGTTCGAGTCTCGGTCGGGCACACAGTTTTAATCTGCCAGGAAGTTTCATATCAGCGCACACTCCGCTGCAGAGTGAAAATCTCATTCAGGAAACGAGCTAATACCCATGCGACGATTTATATTAAAAGAGTTAAGTTCAAGAAAGACAAACTTAGATTTATAGCAGTTGTAGACATAGAGAAAGCTTTTGTCAATATTGACTGGATTACAGTCTTTGAAATTCTGGACGTAAGAGGATGAAATACAGAGAGTGAAGCCGGCCGCGGTGGTCTCGCGGTTGTAGGCGCTGAGTCCGGAACCGCGCGACTGCTACGGTCGCAGGTTCGAATCCTGCCTCGGGCATGGATGTGTGTGATGTCCTTAGGTTGGTTAGGTTTAAGTAGTTCTAAGTTTTAGGGAACTGATGACCACAGATGTTAAGTCCCATAGTGCTCAGAGCCATTTTTGAACCAGAGAGTGAAATGTAATTCAAAACTTGTAATGAAATCAAACTGCAGTTATAAGAGCCTAAGGAAATGGTAGGAATGCAGCTGTTTTTTATCAGTTTAATTTTTATTTTTTAGTTATTTTCTGTAGCAAGATTATTGCAGTTTACTTATGTTGCATTTAATTCAATAGAATAAGAATTATAATTAACATACAGTACAATATAGAATACTATAAAACGTGTAGTAATTTTTCTGGAGCAGAAGGAAAAAAATGAACGCATTTCACATTCGTTCATGACAAGTACGCTAGCAGTGATAAGTTTCTGAGGGACATGTTTAACCTATAAGGGCGTGACTAGAGGGGAGGCGTGGAAGAGGGAGAAAAACAGTAAGAGGTAAAACGCCATTAGTGAAGATAGGGTGGAAAGAAAGTGACATTACAGGTGGAGAAATGAAAACGGAAACAAGTCTAAATTTGGGAAGACGGGAGCATTTGTATCATTGTTAGACCGAGGGATAACTTCTTAAAAGCAACACAGCATTTAATTGTCACAGAGTGCAGCGTAGTCTGTTCTGGAGGCTTCGACAGCAGCATAGAAGTAGTCTGGAAACTGCTATCGTGCTAGATACGTGAGACTTTATATTTCAGTTCTGATGAGATGACAAGTAATTAATCTCTGATATGAGGTGCAGGGGTGTGTGTGCACTGAGAGGCCGAAGAAGTAATCATTATCGATGACAGATACGTAACTCGTGTGGCTGCAGCAAAACCTAATAAAGCGCTGACATGATCATATAGGCAGATGTTGCAGATGTAACGCACACAAGCATTCACGGTTAGTTATAGCTGTATTGTGCTCTTTTCGCTAGTGCCGTGTTGGATTACATCGAAATAGCTGAGGATCGGCAGAGCGATTGATTGCTCGTATTTACGTTTCACATACTGTGGAAATATGTTCGAAAATTTTTCTAGGGCACTGAGGCGTGCAGAAGTATTCCTGCATGTGGCGACAGTATTTATCTCCCAGTTCAGATGTTCATCCAAAGTTATATACAAGTACCTCATTATATTTTCAATAAGATGTTGGAATACCGTTGAAAGAAATAACAGGAAATTGTTCGCGGAAATGGGGATTTATTAATTTATGATAGCATACTTAAATTATTTCGGACTGTTTCACATTTCGTTTATGTTCAAGATTTTGTGCCAGTCTTACCATGTGCAAGGGAAACAACGTCATGCCAGAGCCGCACGGGGTAGCCGCGCGGTCTGAGGGCGCCTTGTCACGGTCCGCGTAGCACTCCCTGTCGGAGGATCGAGTCCTCCCTCGGACATGGGTATGTGTGTTGTCGTTAGCGTAAGTTAGCTTAAGTAGTGAGTAAGCTTAATGTCCGATAATCTTAGTACCTTGGTTCCATAAAACCTTACCACAAAGATTTGCATGCCAGATTTGACCATGTGGCAGTCTTGAGAGAAAATGCGTTTACTTCAGCGTACTGTCTGAAAATTTTTGGTATATCATTTTCCTCAGCAATATGTCGAAAGTGGCGGAATCAAATTCTTTGTTGAATTCCAGTAGTATCAATATTGTGGCCTCACGATTACTCATGGCATACTTTAGCTCATCATTTACCTTAATTAACTCAGTATTTGTGATATGGTGCTTAAGGAAGTAGGATTTATATTTTTGAGAAAGAAATGCGACAAGGTTGTATCCTTTTCCCGATCTCATTTATTCAGGTCATTGAGGAAGCAGTGAACCGGGTAAAAATTTGAATCAGCTGTTGATGTTCGGGGAGAAAGAATACAGACTTTGAGGTTTGACAATGACACGGAAATTTTGTCAGAGACGGTGAAACGCTTGGGACAGCATTTGAACGGATAGAAGGCGTCTTAGAAAGATATTACAAAATCAACACCAAAAAAGTAAAGAAAGAGTACTGGAATACAGTCGAAGTAAATGAGGTGATGTGAAAAGAACTAAGGAGATAAAAAGAACAGATGATGAGTTTTGATGTTAAGGCAGCAATATAACTGGTGGTGGAAGATGATATAAAATTCAGACCGTCAATAGCAAGAAAAGTATTTCCGGGAAAGAGAAAACTGTTAACGTAGAGCATAAATTTAAATTTTAGGAAGTTTCTATTCAAATTATTTGTCTGTGGTGTAGCACTGTATGGAAGTGAAATCTGGACGATAAACAGTTCTGGAAAGCAGAGAACAGAAGCTTTGAAAATGTTGTGCTATAGTAGAATTTTGAAGATTAGATGGATAGAACGAATAGCTCATGAGGAGGTATTAAATCCGTTTCGTGAAAAAATAATTTTTTTGGGCGGTTTGAATAAAAGAAAGAATCTGTTGGTAGGAAACATCCAGAGCTATCAAGGGATCGTCAATTTGGCAGTGGAGCGAAGTGCTGGGAGTAAAAGCTGTAGAGGGCGAGCAACATCCGAATACAGTAAGTAGTTTCCAATAGACGCACCGGGTGGTTATAATTAAACTCATGGTGTTCTGAGTGCTGCAGTGCGGTCTGTGTACATCACAGGACGCTGAAACGTCTTGGGTACGTCCATTAATCGATGCGCTTACACAGTAAACAGTATGCTCCACTTTCTGCCACTACGTGAAAATATGACGCCACAAGCATTCAGAATGTGAAATGTTTTCTGCTTTGACGTCAGTTTGCTCTTTTTCGCCTTGCGATGCATTTTGATTTGTTTTGTGAAGTGAATATTGGTGTAAAGGGTTTTCTGTACGAACCGCGATGGCTATTGAGAAGAAAGACTGTGCAATGCTGGTAAAGTTGTGTTATCAGAACGGTAGCAATAGCTGCGCTACATTGCTGGAATATCGGCGACAGAAATAGCTGTGAAGAGGTACCATGTCAATAAATGGGCTAAAGAACAGCATCAACAGATCTGACGAAACAGGTGAATTAGGTGATGCAGCAGGGAGAGGGAGGCGGCCCATTCCCTTTGCAGTTATTGATAAAGTTCCCGTAGCTGTAGCTAACCGTGCAGCTTATGCGTCAAAATCTGCTGCCTGTTCAAAAATGGTTCAAATGGCTCTGAGTACTATGGGACTTAACGTCTAAGGTCATCAGTCACCTAGAACATAGAAATACTTATACCTAACCTAATGACATCACACACATCCATGCCCGAGGCAGGATTCGAACCTGAGACCGTAGCGGTCGCGCGGTTCCAGACTGTAGCACCTAGAACCGCTCGGCCACCCCGGCCGGCTCTGCTGCCTGTGTTCGAGCAGTATCACGGGTATTGTTTCTCCCCTGGTCAACAGTTCAAAAGATTTTGCTGCTCATTCTGCACTGGTATTCCGACAGGATTCAAAACAGGCATCAAATGAAGCCCCAAGATAGGCTACAACACTGTCGCTTTGCTCATTGTTTTCTGGCAGGCATGTAAATGGATGACATGTGGCCGGAGAATATTCTTTGAACTTAAGAGGCACAATTTACTCTGCACCGTGCCTTGAATGCACAGAACTGTCGTAAATGGGGCTCTGATGTGCCACATCTTTTTTCCAGGACTGTTTCTTCTTTGACCTGTTGGGTTTACTGTGACATATGCACGATAAAAAGACCTCCTTGTTCAAGACATGATTCCAGCTTTGCAAGAACGCAACTGTGTCCACTCCACTGTTTTTAGGCGAGATTGGGAGACACAGCATTACGCTTGCCAGGTGAAAGATTTGCTACAAGAAACCTTCGGTGACGACATCATCATCTCTACGCAATTTCAAGATGTATGACTTACAGATCCCACGATCTCAACCCATTTGATTCCTAGTTGGGGATGCATGAAAGATCCTGTCTGTCAGGGATATATCCGGACTCTCCCTGACCTGAAGCATAGCATACGATGACATATTGCTCCGATTACACCGGCCATGGCACAAGCAACTGTCGACAATGCCGTGATACTGATGTAGCGACTTGCTGAGTCGGGAGACCAAACTGAACACATGCTGTAACTTCGGACCATTTTCTAATAAACGTGCCAGAGCCATCTTATCATAGGTTTGCGCGTTCTTGCACTTTTCGTGAACCCAGACCACATGACAGCTTACGGCGCCATGTTTTCAGTTAATGGCAAAAAAATGGCTCTGAGCACTATGGGACATAACGTCTATGGTCATCAGTCCCCTATAACTTAGAACTACTTAAACCTAACTAACCTAAGGACATCACACACATCCATGCCCGAGGCAGGATTCGAACCTGCGACCGTGGCAGTCACGCGGCTCCGGACTGAGCGTCTAGAACCGCTAGACCACCGCGGCCGGCAATGGCAACAAGTGGAACAACTATTTTGCAGCATAGGCCGCGAGCACATCGATTAATAAACATATCTACGATATTTCAGCGTCCTGCTATGTATACAGCTCTCACTGCAGTATTCGGTACACTGTCATTTTAATATAACCTCAGATTGGAGCAGTTATGTGGAGATGAAGGGGTTTCCACAGGACAAACTAGCGTCGAGAGCTACATCATAACAACTATACCACCAAGAACAACATAAATTTGCATATTGTATTAGACATATCTCATACATGTAGACAGCTATGTCCATATTATTTCTCAATGTCGTTATAATCGGCAGTCTTGAAGACATCCTCCATCCCGTTCACTTAACTCCGCTGCACAAGGCACATGGCTTTCAGCTCTACATATGACCACAGGCTAGTCATAACTGAGATGTTCGTATAGGATATACCATTGTCTTTCTTGTTCCTTTTATTCAATGCTATACTTGTGTTTTACCCACTTTGTAGGTTGTAACTTCTATAAAAATCTGCATTCACCCTCGGTTGGGTCTTCGTTATTATTATTCGATTTGTCCAATAACATTTTCCTCTTATGTACCTTATAGCTGCACTGTCTTCCCTGACAGACTCCTCCACATTACTTGATTAGTCCTCTTGCCTCCTAATCACTCCCAGCAGTGTTCTTCCAAGGAAGCCCTGTGCCCGTCTCTCGTAGATTTCTTTGCTGCTCCTCTACTGTGGTCTGGTGGTGGCCCATCATGGACTTTGTCTCATTGTTGTAAACTGTCCTGCTAAATTCATTCTTCTTTGGAGTGTCGTTCATTGCTCTTCTACCGCCGGCCTTTGTGGCCGAACGGTTCTAGGCGCTTCAGTGTGGAACCGCGTGACCGCTACGGTCGCAGGTTCGAATCCTGCCTCGGGCATGGATGTGTGTGATGTCCTTAGGTTAGTTAGGTTTAAGTAGTTGTAAGTTCTAGGGGACTGATGATCTCAGATGTTAAGTCCCATAGTGCTCAGAGCTATTTGAACCTTTTTTTTGTTCTTCTTCTACCAAAATATCCGCTGTAGCGAGTCCGATTTCTTGCTGTACCTCCCTTTTGTTTTGTTTATGGTAAGTAACTTCAGTGCTATGCTACATCTCTTGATCCCCTCCCTCACCAGCTTATCGCGAACATATCTCATTTGTTGTGGAAGATTTTGCATCAAATCCTCATCCATTTCCATCACATGACATTATCTTTGAACATCTTGTTGAAATGATGGAACTATTTTTGTAAGGTGCCCCTTCAGCAGAGAAAAATTTTAAAACCATGATTTCACGTTTTCCTCCCCGTGGAACATAGCATACGTGAATAATAATTAAAATGTCGAAGCTCTTCCTACCGAGCATGGTGATGCGCCCCATCAAAATCAGAAAGATACAGTCATTCTTCGTGTGTCGAGCAGCGTTTAGAATACTATATGGTAAGTACAGTGAATATTCCACCTGTGCCACACACGCAATAGGTAAGGATAACGACATTTCGTTCAGACGATAATTTACTGAATTATGCGAAAATAAAAATGTGCTCTAGTTGAAGGGGTTTTGATTTTGAGGTTATCATGTGACTAATGATGCAATATGTTATGTGCCGATCATTATTTCTGTCGCTGTCTTTATTACAGTTTATAACTTACACGATAACACACAACCGGTAACCAACTTTTTGTCCATACGCGAGTGTGTTTAACAGCAGCAGAGTGTCGAATAACTTCCAAAAGTTAAAGGACACAGCATAAAGCAAGGCTCCGTTTCTATCGCGCTGTGGATGTCACGAACGAACAGAACGAGCTGAGTTTTGCTGCACCGTGTTTTTCGGAATCCGTCTTGATCTTAATGGGAGATATTTTCGTTCCCTAAAAACGCTGTAATGCATGAGAATAAAATATATTCCATAATTCTCCAACATAGACGTCAGTGACACAGGTGTATTACTGTATGGATCTGTCCGACGACCCTTCCTGTAAACGGTAATGACATCACTTCAAGTCACTTGGTAGCCCCGATTGATCCAAAGGCCTGCGATAAACTGCTGTTAGAACGGGAGAAAGTTCTTCTCATAATTTCTGCAGAATCCCACCGGTATATCATCCAATTGTTGCCATTCAATTTTTCTATTCCACGCTCAGTCATTTAGTTCAATATCTGCCATCGTGTCGTTCGTGCGGTTGTTGGAAGGAGGAACCATATTAAGATCTTCCGCAGCCAAAAGATTTTGAGTGAATGACGCATATACTTCGGCATAATTCCTGTCATTTCTAGTCTCGGTGCCTGAATTGATAATATTGTCAGAATACTAATTTAATGTATGATATGAATTGCTGAGGAACTGGATCGAATGGGAAAATTTTACTGCCTGCCGTTGTGGCCGAGCGGTTCTAGGCGCTTCAGTATGGAACCGCGCGTCCGCTACGGTCACAGGTTCGTATCCTGCCTCGGGCGTGGATGTGTGTGATGTCCTCAGGTTAGTTAGGTTTAAGTAGTTCTATGTTCTAGGGGACTGATGACCTGAGACGTTAAGTCCCATAGTGCTCAGAGCCATTTGAACTATTTTGAAAATTTTACTTTCGAATTCACTGAAAGCTTCTCACATCACTCTTTCACGCTTATCCTGTCTTCATTCAGCATTTGACTGTCACTTAGACTTTTTCTCAACTTAAATCTGTGAATGGTGGAGCTCTTTTTATTTTCACTGAGCGAGCCAGCGGAGCGGTTAACACACTAGACTCGCATTCGGAAGATGATGGTTCAAATCACATCCAGGCATCCAGATTAAGGTTTTCTATAATTCCCCTAAATCACTTAAGGCAAATGCTAGGATGGTTCCTTTGAAAGGTCGCTACCCTACCCTAATCCTAGCCTGTGCTCCACTTCTAACTACCTCTTTGCAGATAGGACATTAAACATTGATCTTACTTCACGTTTTTCTATTTTTACACTCATGTTCATAAAAGGAAAAAAAAACAAAAAACATTGAACGACTAGAAATAGAACGTTCATATTCACAGAACATGTACACTAGGTTGTTGTGCAGAAATAATTAGCATTTCAACCATGTCAACCCGAGGATTCTAGGTCAACGTAGATTTCTCTACGCACCACCACCTACAGGTAAGATATGTCTGCGCCTCTCATTGTCTCTATAAATTAAATGTAATCGGTCAGCGTGACTTGAGCAGACGTGCAGAATGCCTCACAGACGTATGCGCGAACCGTACCGTTAAATCAGTGAGTTTGAAAGAGGGCGCATTTTTGACTTGAGAGAATGCGATACGTCAATCCGGAAACTTGCTGCTCGTGTGAGATGAAGTGTTCCGGCTGTGCAACGGGTGTGTACAGAGTTGGTTCACGGAAGGCCGCAGAACACTACGAGATGGGTCAGGTCTTACCACCTACACCAGCCCCAACAAGATCGACATCTGATCTGAATGACATTGCAGTACAGACCTATGTAACACATCGCACACTATCAGGGGCGACAGTCCGTCGCCGTTTATTACGGCAAGGGTTACGCGCGCGTCGTCCACTTTCCCGTCTACCTATGACGCACGCACAGAAACATGCTAGACGTCAATGGTGTATGGAACGACGTCACTGGCGACAGGAATGGCATCATATAGTGTTTTCGAACGAATGCAGGTTCTGCTTGTTTGTAAATGAGCTGCATTTTGGATCACCACAGACAGGGGGAGCGGCATCACAGTGACTGCATTCACGCAAGATATACAGCACCAGCCACAAACCACAGTTCGTGCTTGTCGAGGGCACTGTGACCAGAGTGACCTATGTGAATGACATCCTGGGACCCGTAGCCATATATTTTATGCACAACATCGCAGGCGCAATTTGTCAGTAAGACGATGCACGACCACATGTTGCTGCACGAACACGTGTTCCTTGGTGTCACAGGATGTCAAGCCATTGCACTGGCTCGCCATATCTCCAAACTTGTCGCCATCCGGAAATGTGTGAGATACAGAGAAACGACGGGTGCAACGGTATGACCCAGTGCCAACAACCACAGATGAACTTCGGAGCCAGGTGAATGTAACATGGATGGCTATACCACAGGATGCCAGTCGCGTTTTATGCATGTCGATGCCATCAAACATGGAACGAGCTATTAGGGCCCATGGCAGACTATGTGCATACTAGGCAACAGGTCACATGCTGAACCGACGTGACTGAAATGCTAATCGCTTCTGCAGAAAATATAAATGTACACGTGCTGTGAATATGAAGGTCCTGTTTCAAGTCGTTCAAGGTGTTTTGTTTCTTTATGTACGTGAGTTACGTTCTTAGCAATTTTCTAACACAGCTACTGAACCTCGGGCCGCCTCTCCCATGCACCGCAACCTGACACTGCACATGGAGGTCCAACGCGCACTATATTATCCTTTTTAATTTTATCTAGTATTTGTGCTCTGTAAATTTATTCCCAGAGCTGAATATTTAATGTTGACTACTCTGATACATTATTTTATGTTAGTCCTGGCAAGCAAAATTATTTTACTGTTTTCAGCAAGATTCCTTGTATGCCCTGTACTTATTCATGCTATAGCTGCAAGAACTATTACTGATACTCATCTCTACGTGGTTTCTAAAAGACTGGGTCTGTTACGTACTGGGAAATGTGAAAAACATGTTCTGTAGCCACTAATAAGGTAATTCTGGGAACTTTCTGTGGGTGCTCCTCCAGTTTAGTACTACCATATTTTGTCTTGGTGATTTTCCAGGGTAAACATTCTATAGCTGATCTCGTTAGTGGAGGGTCGTCTAAGATGTAAGGATGGCAGGAGGAGGAGGGATGAGGCGGTTAGTAGGCCAATGGAGACTGAGAAAGATTCATCTGTCAAAATTATTATTTGACTTAGTACTTGCACATTAGGGTTGCGTCGTTGTCGGTTAGCATGCATATCTCCACTCGACGGAAGACGGCCGGATGGCCGGCGGATGGCAGATAGCGTCCGGCCAGCTAGCTGCAAGACTCGCGAACCCAGGTTTGCTGGCGCCAGTGCTCAGTGCACACGTTAGAGACACCTGGTGTCAGCAGCGCACGAAGACGGTCGACAGTCTTGTGTGTGATATCGAACTCTGCGGTGGATGAATGCGTCCCTGCGGCGCAGAGACGGAAGATGCAATTTGTGCACGGGTTGCGACCCGATGCTGCCGGGACTGGAGTCCGGCTGCTACTGGAGCGAGCCACAGAAACCCGTTGCGCTATGGCACTATGTCCAGAGGACGAATTTAGTGCTGGAATCTGGTACTCCAACTAAGACTCGACTCATGCTCACTGGTGGCGTCTTGATAGAACTGCTGGGCTGAGAGCGAAACTGCTGCTAAAATGACAACTATTTTTACCAGATAGCGGTGCATCTGTTACGTCAGTGAGTCGTTTCCTGTCACTTCTCGGTAACATCATTGGAACCAGCTGGTTCAAGAACCCCCTTGTCTGTGCTGCGCGTTACGGCTGTGCTGCCAGGTTTCACCGAATGAGCCTGGTCCTCCTCACAATATATCATCAACTCTGTTTCTACAACTGAATTGACATCATTCCGCACCAATCAGCTGCCAGTGGCAAGTGCAATACCCCTCTACATATTCTCACATATTTCTCCATAAAATGGTAGCAACATTACGGTTCTCTTACGAGAGTGGAACTTCTGATCTTTCTCAATTTATGGTAGGTAATTCACGATTAACCCTAGGAAGCTATTTATCTAACCTATAAAACTCATGTACACGCCACTTATATTCTTTTACCTAAGTAGCTTTCTATATGCGTTGCACCTAAATCTGTTGAGGGGGGAGGGGGAGGGGGGGCTTTGGGAAGCCGGTAGCTGATGTCGTCAAATCCACATCCAAAATCATCGCAGAATTACCTGATTCCGTGATTAGATCTTCCACGCGGATGCAAATAGATGATCCTGATAAACTGTGGGTACGATGCATAAAAAATTGAAACATGCTTCCACCGAACGAACGACACTTGGTACCTTTGCTGTATTCACCAGTTCAGTAAACAGTTAGGCTCAAAAAAAAAATGTTCAAATGTGTGTGAAATTTAATGGGACTTAACTGCTAAGGTCATCAGTCCCTAAGCTTACACACTACTTAACCTAAATTATACTAAGGACAAACACACACACCTATGCCCGAGGGAGGACTCGAACTTCCGCCAGGACCAACCGCACAGTCCATGACCGCAGCGCCTTATACCGCTCGGCTAATAGTTATGCTCAGACACAAGTGACGAACACGATAGGTGCATGCATGTCCGAAGGAACTTTACATCGTACTTCTGAACGGCGCAGGCACTGCAGTATCGTATTCGTCCGCCGAAACCGAGCAAGCTACTTTCAGTTAGAAATGTCTCCCCTTTACGGCAGTACACATATTGGATGGACACATGCAGATCGTAGCCACATGGCTGACGACACATGGAAGTATGGGTATGGTTGTGAGCCGTGCTTGGATAATCCTATAGTTTGGAGATCGCTCGCGATAAGCGGGAAATCGTGGTTCGAGTCCAAGTCCGGCACAAATTTTCATTCTCTTCATTCCATTATATAGCTGATGATTGTCCATCTTCATAACTACGGATACATTCCAAGTACAGGTGACAAACGTTTTCTTGTGGCAACGTAAGCTACTACTTGCAGGGCTGCACACAGTACGTCCATTAGTCACCGGTATTGTCTATTCCACCTAACTTTGTAGCTGACCATCATACATACCTTTCGAGGTTGTGCGAACTTGATGGGAAAATCAGCTGCTATTTCAATAGCCAAGGCATTCCTTGCTGGCTTAGGTGTGTTATTAACAGTGGACACCATCTTAAACCTATTTCTAACGCATAGTGGGACAACTGTATGATCAGTTTCCACTTTAAATCGATCACATGTTGCACTTCGGAAGACGCAGAGATGTCAGTGTTTCTAGGCGACTGTAATACCACGTCGATGTTACAGCTTTCGCCACTGGTGATCCAATGTGGTCGTAGCTTGTCGCAGTAAGCTTACGTCTGTCAACTGTGGTCAATGCAACTTCTAGATGTTCCCGGATGGCTATAATTTTACCCTGTGTTTTCATGAAACAAGCACAGTTCGATACATTTCTTGATAATCAAGACTATATAATGTCAAGGAAAAATTTGCCAATCAGAGCAAGCAAAGAATAAGACTCTAAAAGCAGAATACAAGAAGAGATGACACTTCAGAATATAGCCCTGTAGGCAGTGTAAACCTACTCTTTAAAAATTATGATACACACGAAGTATAGAAAAGGAAAGTAGAAACTGACCCTGGCGTCTAAAATGATCCTGAAAGTGTGGTGGTACTGTTTCACTGAACACACGATTTATGAGAACTTCTCTGGATTGTACACCACACTTTTCGCGGCCTGATACACATAATTAGCAACAGAACTGAACCATGAGTCCATTCCTTGCACTGATGCATAAATGGGTGCGGGGGGGGGGGGGGGCGGTGCGGAGTTTATACTGCGTTATATTCGCAAATATAGCACCTAAAGAACTGTAATTCCCAATGGTGTGTTCTAACTTGCAGGCCACTGTCCACACGGTGTTTAGCTTCCCTATCCCCGGACTGAAAACTACAGCGACAGATATTATGACATATGTGACAACTGTGTAGGCACCGTGGGAAAGGCCATTGCTATGCTAATTCACAGCTCCTCTCTCGATATCTCAGCAAGACGCTATCGCTACTTGAAATTAACGTTTAAAAATAATGCACCATAAATGTAAGACATTTGTGGAACAAACGTTGCACACAACCGACATAGCAATATGACGAAGCCTGTATTTAAAGGCATCCAATACACACGAACGCCACTTGCTATTACAAACAAGGCAAAGTATATCTCAACTTCTCATTTTATTATTGCAGTCAATGGTTGTTCTTCGTTCAGTATCATTTTCATTGTCATAATGCGATTTTATTTGAAATCAGTCTTTCGCCAAAACTGAAGGATTTATAACACCGTATGGAAATGCGTATCTGTGTTGAAGGTATACAAACTGATATTATTTGTTCCGGAAGTGTTGTGTTATTAGATGAACGAACAAATGCAGCCGTTTTTACTAGCACGCCTTCTATACTTTTCATGATGTTTTGGATGTTAATCAAGCCTACATTCCACTCATATTTCATTTTCTCTGTTCTAATGTCTGTAATTCTCTATATGGCACAACTGTTATGCCATAAATTATGATATTGTGCTGGTTTCTTTCTGTGACTTGTTCACTAGGCATTTAGGTACCAGGAGTCTACGTAATTGTTGGAAACTGGATGATTCAACCAGCAATGTCTCATTTCTCAAACGCCCTTTAGACCCTCCGAAGCATCTTCAAAGCGGCCCTGTTATCTTTCCTTATAACGATTAAAAACATACACTATCAGCAAGTGTACTATTACTGCTAAGAGATGTTGGCTCTACAATGCCTTTTGCAGGAGTACTGGTTACATCATCCCTCATGTGTCGAAAGTGGAGAAACTTAGCCAAAGTATGTAACACGTGACAGACCAAGACAAAATATGAAAACACACTTACAAACAGGAATAGATGTACAAGTAGAAAGAAGTATGACATGTAGAAATGAATGCCTGAGTTTGTTATACTACAGGTAGCATCGAAATGGAACGGTATCTGATGCTTTAGGCGATGATGTTTATGGAATGTAGTAAGCATCATTATCTTGTAAATCTGCCGTCAGCGCTATAAGGGTCTGGTGATATGGTTTTCAAGAGGTATTGTGCAACCTCATTGTTCTTTGTAGAACCCTGGACAAGAGATATAGTCATAAATCGAAGGCTTATCGATATAAAATAAATATAAACATTCAATTTTCTCAGTCCCAACATATTCGGAATGTTATTTATTGCTCAGCATCTGCCCGAGGAAAAGACCCACGGTATAGGGCGCGAAAAATATGTATTAAGCTTGAGTATCTTGTTAATGAACTGTCTTTCGCTCTTTGTGTTAGACGCGCTTGGAAGCCACTGCCGGCACAGATGTCTCAATCTTAAGGCGGAATCAGTACCACAAGGAGTTGCAATTTTGGAAGCGCAGTTGCAGAGCATGAGAGGGGCTATATCTGTGCTTTGTCGCATCAAGACAGAACACAGAAGTTATAATTGTCCAGATGTACCTGTGCAGAAGTAGCTCGTAGGTTGTAGAGTTCGACTCTCTTGATGTGAGACTGTAACGAAAGTTACTAGTTGATAGGCCAAGGCTCTCTAACTGCAAAATGAGAAGTCCGCTTCAGATTCTGGGCTGCCGGTGACATTTTAATAAACGAGACAACGTAGTACATCAAGTCACAAAACAAGCAACAGAATAAATGTTCGGCTACAGTGTCAGGTGTTAAACAGTTCACACAGATAAAAATGTTTGTTAATTAAAACCTTAAATCACTTAAAAAAATAACTTTCTACTTACACATTCTGCGGTTCACTGGACGCAGAGCCGCGGTCCTTTAATATTTACATTTTCGGTACGTAAATAAGACTTTATACGTAGGACACAGCCTCTAATGAACCATACAGACAGTACAACACCGTACTCCCCTTCAGCACTCGCCGCAAAGTGTTAAGTCAGTCTGAAATACTTCGCTCGACTCACAGTGTTGGCGCGCTAAACTCGTTTCATCTGCATTACACGATAATTCCAAAATTAATAAGGAAAGCTGGTCATAAAAGAATCTCAATAAATTATATGATCTCTTACTGCCGAAGGTATCTGCTGTAAAAGTCAATCCAATCTCAGTACACGCACACACACACACACACACACACACACACACACACACACACATACACATCTACATCTCCCTCCACGCCCTACGTCACATGCCAGTAGCTAACATTATCCTTCTTGATTGCTAGTTGAGGTTTGAGACTGAATAGTACGGCGTCCAAAGCCAGAAATGTAACAGTATGTAAGAACATGTCATTTTACCACGTGTCACAGACAAACGAGCTCCTCGTCCAGGCCGTAAAATCCCAAAGGGTAGCTACGGGCCGTCGTGTCATCCTCTGCTTTGCGTCGTTATGTGGATGTTGTAGGGAAGGGCATGTGGTCAGCCCACTGCTCTCCCGGGCATTTTGCGGACCTTTTATGCCGTGGAGTCGCTATGTCACAGAAAAAAGTCTACACCAAAATAAAATTGAAAAATAAACAAATTAGTAATTCAACAACAATTTGTACGATGCCGTATCTTTTTCCTTTGGTTACCATTTTGTAGAAGAAGCTGTCACTGTTATTGCTTTTCGAATAAATAAAACGATGAAAGAACAATGGCCTCTGTTGTCAGTGTCCTTCAGGTCTAAGGGCAGACTTGTCACACGATGAAAGTGTGGAAGAAATTTATTGGAAAGCGAGTGTGCGTTTATACAGCAGCCTCGTTACCTGAGATGATAAATTCAGTCAAGCATAAACTGTACAGCGCCCCTCTGGCAGGCCATGTCTGGACCAGGCGACGATGTCCGGCTTATTTGCGTTTCGCGCAGCCACCGTGCCTGCGAGGCCGTGAACGCGACCACTCACTGGCTGTCTCAGCGTCACTTGGACAGTGCTGATGTTAACTGAGTTGACAGATGTTATGTGAGTGCAAAACGGTGACTGTAAAGAGACACGTTGAACTCAGTGATAGCGGTTATCGTTGAAAGAACCCCTTTTCGGTTATACGTTTTTTTATCTCCAGTTTAAAACCTCTCAGAATAACCGGTTTTTATGAAATAACCGATATCCGGTTTTTTTATTGTTGTCGTTTACAGTAATAATAAAGGTAGATATCGAGCAAAGATTGAAAACTGTTAAGATTCCTTTAGATTTAGCGTTATACGTTTCAAGATACGGAGGATAAAAATATCAGATGAAACAGGTAAAAAAAGGAAAAAAAAAACTTAGTCCGTCCAGCTTTCGCTGCTTTTCTTGGAAAGTAATGAATGGTTGAATACTACAAGAAGTACCCATATCCTCCTATTGATTCTAATTTTTTGAAACTCTGCTCAGAAATTGTGTTGTAATCGAGGATAAGAACACTATTAGGACATGACGAACAGTCGGTACTAAAGAGTGAAACCTCATGTTATGTAACGCTGTTTTTCGTATTAAGTTGTCCATTTCCAAGGGCTATAAGCAAATAAAGGAATATTATTAAGACACAGGCGACAGATCAGCAACTTCCTATTTTTATTATAAACTGTGACTGAATTATTAAGTTTTCAATTAATTGCTGATGCCATCATTTTCTTTCTTGTTACTATTTCATAGATATCGCAGACAAATAATAAGCTTTCGGCTGAAATTTGTAGCATTCTTTTTCTTTAATAATTTAGAATGAAAAACCTGTTTTGTAGTCAGTTGTATATATCTACTTTTTAAAAATAATGTGAATACAATTGATTTCCCCTCATAAAAGATACTCTTTCGAAAAACTCAAATGTAAATTTAGACAAGGTGTGTTCAAGTCGCAGTCCGCTCGCCGCATGCGGCTCAAATCAAATATCTATGCAGTCCAATAAGTGAGCATCTGTCACACGATCGGTAAAAAAATTTCCATAAAATTTCGTTTTTGTTACGTTACGATAAATTGAAACATATTGCTAAGGACTGGATGAAATACGGAGCCATATTTTTTGATCTGGTGCAAGAATATGAAAATAGATTTCAGGCCTTTCGATAAAACTAAGCGAAACGTTTTTATTTATGTGACACCTTCTACAAACGACATAGATTGCCAGAATATTTTCAGATGGAGTGCATAGAATTACATTGTGACATCCAACTAAATGAAAAATTTTGTCATATACCTTTGTTGAGCTTGTACAAGTCATAACTGCTCAGACGCAAGTATGCCTCGTCTGAGGCAAGCGACAGTAGTAAGGGCCATGTCTAAAGATAGTGTCACATTGAAAGGACTAATTACAGATTCAAATACGACCAACAATAAATGAGCTACGAACTACAACAAGGAGACAAGCAACACAGCTGACGGTTGACCGTTCTCAACACATGTAATATAGGCCGTATCGCAAGTATTTATTCCTGGAGAACCGTTTATTGTACGTTTTCTTCTAGTTTTAACCAGTAACAGTTTCCTGTAGGAATACGGGACACTTTCTTTCCAACATCATGTATGTATTAAACATTTTTATGTCTTATTGATTCACGTTCAAAAGACGTGCATTTCATGTCTACCTAGTCTCATAATAACAAATTCGAAAACAGAACACAACTGAGGAAATCCGACGGATTTAAGCTCAAAAGCTGCCTTTGAGGTCAAATTAATCTCAGTACTGTATGTTACATATACTATCTTGTCAAAACGATCCGGACACGTTTTAGTGTAAATAAACATGGTGTGTGTCCACCCTTCATCTATATAACAGCATGAACGAAGCTGGATACATTTTTAATGAGCCCCCTGAATGTCTACGGAGGAATAGTAGCCCACTCTTAAAAAAAATGGTTTAAATGGTTCTGAGCACTATGGAACTTAACATCTGAGGTCATCAGTCACCTAGAACCTAGAACTACTGAAACATAACCAACCTAAGGACAGCACACACATCCATGTCCGAGGCAGGATTCGAACCTGCGACCATAGCAGTCGCGCAGTTCCGGGCTGAAGCGCCAAGAACCGCTCGGCCACAACGACCGGCTGCCCATTCTTTCTCCAGAGCAGAAGCCAAGTAGGATGCTGGAGTTTGGAGCGAAGTCTACGTTCTACCTCATCGCTAAGGTGTTTCACTAGGTACAAGTCAAAACTCAACACTAACCCTTCCTTCGGATTGCCACGGAGTATAGCGCGATTGATCACTCCATATAACTCTTTCTTCCTGTCATCCACTGTCCATTTGCATCGTTCTGTATGTCATCACTCAAGTGCTTAGCACTGGCCACAGAAATCAGGCAGGGCTCGGCGACTGTACGCCATTCTTTTTAATACCTACGCACTATCACTGTGCTCGTTTGACTGTTGGTAGCGCTTTTGAACTCAAGAGTGACACCTTCCGCAGATTTCACTTGATTTTGCCCAACTGCCTTGCTCAGTGCTAGACGTTCCCAATCTGGCAGTAGATTAGCTGTGCCTGTGGTTGTTCCTTCGCCTTTCCATTTCACAGTCACATCACCAACAGCCGAAACGAGCAGCTTTCGAAGGTCTGAAATGTCCTTGATGATTCTGTTACACAGGTAGTATCCTATGACTAGTTCACATTCGGAGTCACTGAGCTCTCCTGGCAGATCCAACCTGCTGTTACTGCTTCTCTACCGAGAACGCAGTATTCCCCACAACTCGTTGTCAGTTCAGCGATACATATGGATGTCCTAATTCTTTTGATTAGTTAACGTATTTAAGATATGATAAGGAAGTATGCAACGAGTTTTATCTTGACTTGGTTCCAAGTTTTGTAGGTGCAGTGCTGAGAAAAGATAACCAGTCGTAACATAAATTCATTACGTAGATCACGTGAAGGCAACGGCCTTGCCGCAGTGGATACACCGGTTCCCGTCAGATCACCGAAGTTAAGCGCTGTCGGGCGTGACCGGCATTTGGATGGGTGACCATCCAGGGCGCCATGTGCTGTTGCCATTTTTCGGGGTGCACTCAGCCTCGTGATGCCAACTGAGGAGCTACTCGACCGAATAGTAGCGGCTCCAGTCAAAGAAAACCATCATAACGACCGGGAGAGCGGTGTGCTGACCACACGCCCCTCCTATCCGCATCGTCAGCTGAGCATGATACGGCGGTCGGATGGTCCCGATGGGCCACTTGTGGCCTGAAGACGGAGTGCCAGATCACGTGAGAGAACTGTTTTATCAGCATCCAAATCTGTAGAAAGAATGCACATCGATAGCGCTCAAGCTTGGTTATCAGTTAAAATTGTTGATACATTTTCGTATGAGTTATATCATGCCTCCTTGTCGAATGTCATACTGATGAGCGCTGCAGTTCAGGAGCCTTTCGAGAGTTAAGTAAGCAATGAGCTAGTTAGCGCAAAAATTAATATTCTGGGCTCGAATTATGGAGTAGAATTCGAACCTCCGTTTAGCCACTCAGGTTTAGAGTTTCCACGATGAAAGGCAGGTCTCGAAATGATTCCTTTGAAAAGGACACAGCTAATACCTGTCCCCATTCATAACAATTCCTTGTGTGTGCTACGTCTCTAACGACCTCGTCTGTGATGGGACGTTAATGCCTACTCTTTCTTACTATATGTGTTATATATACCGTCAGAAACAGTAACATGTCTGTAAGGGTATTGCAGGAGAGGCTGTGCTGAGAAACAATAGCTAAGAAAAAAATCGATACTTATTGCCGTTTCCGAGTTATATAGCACTGAATTAAGCCAGAAAGGTCGTCGTGCGCGCAGAATGAAACAACCTGCCAAAAGCTGTGTTGCCGGACATGTTCTTCGTTTTGTTTCCTCAAACCGAACAGACGTAGCTTTTGCTCACCTAGCTTAAATTTATCTCCTCCCAAAAACGCACATTTTAACTAAAAGGAATATTTCAACAAGTGGTAAATCACAGCCCCAGGGATGTCTGTACGTTATCGTAATTTTATCCCTTGCAAGTGCTTGGATTTGCTCGCGAAACAACTTGATGGGCTAACTTCAGTGCCAAATAAGTCGGATACAGCCCAACGTATGGTGTTTTGTTCTTGCGAAGTATTTCTCAGCACAACTTCCTGTGCAACACCCTTACAAGCTTTCGAGACTGTTTCTGACCATTCTCTCTAAATAAAGTGAATAAGATCTAGATTGACAGCTTGAAGGAATGTGTGAATTATCATCTTCATTTATTTATTTATTTCTTTATACATTCATTTCACATGGCCATGTTAGGGCCTTCAGGCCCTCTTACATCTAACCGGATATCCTTCGTGAGACGTCATTGTAATCTGTGCAGTAGGTCAACATTAGCAGTTTACAATGATAATTATGATAACAAAAAAGAAGCCGTGCGGGGCAGCCGCGCAGTCTCAGGCTGCCCCCGTGTGAGGTTCGAGTCCTCCCTCGGGAATGGGTGAGTGTATTGTCTTTAACGTAAGTTAGTTTAACTTAGCTGAAGTGGTGCGTAAGCTTAGGGACCGATGACCTCAGCAGTTTGGTTTCATAAAACCTTACCACAAATTTCGAAATTTTCCAAACAAAAAACAATATTTATGTGTAATTTAAAAATCGTCAGTCTTATGAATATTGTGTTGAATAATTTCCCTACTTCGTTCTTATCGAATGAGATTAATGGTATCTAAATGAAATATGTGGCAGCAGTACGGAAGTAATCAATGTGGAGAAGAGGTTGATTGATCGGAGAAAGAACGACAAATGATTGGGTCATGTCATTACGCATACTGGTGGGATGTAAATACAAATAGGAGAGGAATAGAAAACCATGAACAGTTTACAACGTGGCTGAGTGTACAGAAGGAAAACGGCTAGGGTATGCCGAGGTGGGAGCTACGCTGACTATGGTAAAGCTTGAGTCTCCACTTGATTGCAGAATGGGTTTGGATAACACCCAAATTATAAAATAGTTTCTTCCACAGTCATTTGGCTTTAATGAAGGAGAAGATGGAGTATTCAGTGCTGGACAAAGATACAGTCGAGTTGGTGGACGTATCCTATGTGGTATTGCAGATGTGGTATGATAGGTATCTGGCGAGCAAGGATCGGTATTCAGCACACCAGTGACTATGAGATTGATGTCGTAAACAGACAATTTAAAAGCACATTGTCTTTCCTGTCGCATCAAGTCTAACTCAGTGTAGGAAGAACTGACGTGATCTAAATACCGAACGGTACGTATCATATGCAAGCATTCGTAGCTAACTCTCGCCGGCACGGTAGCTCAGCGTGTTCGGTCAGAGGATTTAGCTACCCTCCGTAACAAAAAAACTGAGTGAACTAACCAACGATCAACCTGAACAGGCGTCATCGAACGTCCGCCACGAACAAATTCAACGAACAATCTAGAACAAAATGAAGTAAAAAAAAAAAAAAAAAAAAAAAAACTCTAGTCGTTTGGAGTTGTGCCGTGTTGATCTAAATAACAGTAGTACACATTTGGTAGGACTAAAAATTGGACTAACTTTTGTTTAATTTGAGACGAAAATATATTACCTGGCAAAGAAAGTGAACCATGTGGAAGGGGAGATGATGTGAAACTAAACGGAATGAAAGTCGCATAAAAGTATGATACTGTGAAAAGAAGTCGACCGAGCTCTGGAAGCCGCACGTTGAAGTAAGTCGCCTGTAATAGACGACATTTCCTCACAGTTTTTGAGAGACTGTCGAGAGTATACCACGACAAAACTATTCCACCAGGTGTATAAAACGTATGTGACAGGTGAAATACCCTCAGACTCCGAGAAGAATGTAATAATTCCATCTTCAAAGAATCCAGGAGTTGACAGATGTTAACAACACCTAAACATCAGTTTAATAAATTATGGTTGCAAATTAGTGTAAATTAGTGTAGAACCAGAAGAGAGAGAACAAACGAAACGAAACTTCAAGGGTTCAGAGGGTATGTGATATTATTTCAGTGACTAGAAAATCGAGTTGGATTTAGAAAGAACTTCGGAGCCCAAATATTAGCGTGACATTGTGTAAACTATTGGTCTGCAAGCCTGCATGGATTCGGTTGGAAAAGATGTCATAAAAAATTGTACCCTCTTCTGAAGCAACCTGGTGCGCAACTGTTGCAACTGGTGTATAATATCCAAAATACTGGGACTCTGACAGAGTTGACTTCAGAGACAGTTCTTAACGTGTATCAGGGAAAGACATATGGACCTAGCTGGCCTCGGAAGTATCTCAACGCGATGAGGACAATTCGTAAAGGCACGTGCCATGCGTGAACGAGCAATGCACCGCTGATAGATGGCACCACGATACTGTTTCCTGAGAGTTAACACATGAGGACAATTGATGTCCGTGATGTACAGTTGTGCCGTCAGAATTCCCTGAATCACTTCCAGCTGATACGTGGTGATGAACAGAGCTGCGCACAGACAAAACACTGTAAGAAAATGACTCCTTACCAGATCGCCGCCATACTCACTGATGATTGTCATCTTGGGAGTGCAGCACTGCGTTTCGTAGCTGAGCACAATGTGCCACCCTTCGTCACGAGTCCATACATCCCCGTCACAGCATCACTGCAGACAAAATATTTTGTGTTGTTGGCTGCTTGTACACAGGATGGCATGCACAGGCCGCCCCTGGTATGGGGGCAGCCGGTGTGAAGGACGGGGGATAGATAGGTTACGAGCGCCTCAAGGGAGGCCTGTTTGAGATGAAATCAAAGGTTTAAAAGGAACTCATAGCATATACCGAAACTTAAGGAGTACATGGGGGCTCGTCCAGGCTGGACTGTAGAGACATCAGACAGTCTGGATGTTTGTGAAGTATGGAAATAGGAAGGGGATATAAATAAGGTTGATGTTTAAAGTAGCTGATGATCGGTCGGAGAGAGCAGAGATGGAGGCAGACAGCACGTGGCCATCTGTTTGGTCAGAAAGCCGGAAAGAAACCAAGAGTGTGTGCTCTGTCTGGAAGATGGATCACAAGACAGCAAAGCGACTGCATTCTACTCCTCAGGATGCGGCTAGCAACAACAACAACATGACAACTTTCGTGAGCCTCGCACTGGCTGATAGATGGCGTAGGCACCTGCAGTGCACTCAGCAGAGGACTGAAAGCGTATTCTGTCAGCGGCTTTGGCTAGAAAGACCCGCTTCTGTTCTCACTGAGACAGTCTGGTTGGTAATGTAGGCTCTACAAGAGCGCATGCTATGTTCCAAGCCTGTTGCTTGGTTCGAGGTACATGTTGTTGTTGATGTGGTCTTCAGTTCAGAGACTGGTTTCATGCAACTCTCCATGCTACTCTATCTTGTGCAAACTTTTTCATCTCCGAGCAACTACTGCAACTTACATCCCTTTGAATCTGCTTAGTGTTTTCATCTCTTGGTCTCCCTCTACGGTTTTTACCCTCCTCGCTTCCCTCCAATACTAAATTGGCGCCGGCTGCGGTGGTCTCGCGGTTCTAGGCGCGCAGTCCGGAACCGCGCGACTGCTACGGTCGCAGGTTCGAATCCTGCCTCGGGCATGGATGTGTGTGATGTCCTTAGGTTAGTTAGGTTTAAGTAGTTCTAAGTTCTAGGGGACTGATGACCACAGCTGTTAAGTCCCATAGTGCTCAGAGCCATTTGAACCATTTGAACTAAATTGGCGATCCCTTCTTGCCTCAGAACGTGTCCTACCAACCGATCCCTTCTTTTAGTCAGGTTGTACCACAAATTCCTCTTCTTCTCAGACCTATTGAGTACCCCTCCATTAGTTACGTGATCTATCCAACTTATCTTCAGCATTCTTCTGTAGCGCCACATTTCAAAAGCTTCTATTCTCTTCTTGTCTAAACTATTTATCGTCCTTGTTTCACTTCCATACATGGTTACACTCCATACAGATACAATCACCCGGCCGGAGTGGCCGAGCGGTTCTAGGCACTTCAGTCTGGAACTGGGCGACCGCTACGGTTGCAGGTTCGAATCCTGCCTCGGGCATGAATGTGTGTGATGTCCTTAGGTTAGTTAGGTTTAAGTAGTTGTAAGTTCTACGGGACTGATGACCTCGGAAGTTAAGTCCCATAGTGCTCAAAACCATTTGAACTAGGCCGGCCGCGGTGGTCTAGCGGTTCTAGGCGCTCAGTCCGGAACCGCGCGACTGCTACGTTCGCAGGTTCGAATCCTGCCTCGGGCATGGATGTGTGTGATGTCCGTAGGTTAGTTAGGTTTAACTAGTTCTAAGTTCTAGGGGACTAATGACCTCAGAAGTTGAGTCCCATGGTGCTCAGAGCCATTTTGAACCATTTGAACTATTTGATACTTTCAGATAAGATTTCCTGAGTATTAAATCTATTCTCAGTGTTAACAAATTTCTCATATTCAGAAATGCTTTCCTCGTCATAGCCGGCCTACATTTTATATCCTCTCTATTTCGACCATTATCAGTTATTTTGCTTCCGTGTCTCATTTCTTAATCTAATCCCCTCAGCCTCACCTGATTTAATGCGACTATACTCCATTATCCTCGTTTGCTGTTGTTGATGTTCATCTTACATCCTCCTTTCAAGACACTGTCGATTCCGTTCAAGTGCTCTTCCAAGTCCTTTGCTTTCTCTGACAGAATTACAATGTCATCGTCAAACCTCAAAGTTTTTATTCCTGCTACATGGATTTTAATTCCTACTCCGAATTTTCCTTATGTTTCCTTTACGGCTTGCTCAATATACAGATTGAATAACATTGGGGATAGCCAACAACCCTGTCTTTCTCCGTTCCCAACCACTGCTTCCCTTTCCTGCCCCTCGAGTCTAATAATTGTAGTCTGCTATCTGTACAAATTGTAAACACCATTTCGCTCCCGGTATTTCACTCCTGCCACCTTCAGCATTTGAAAGAGAGTATTCCAGTCAACATTATTAAAAGCTATTTCTAAGTCTACAAATACTACAAACGCAGGTTTGCCTTTCCTTAATTTATTTTCTAAGATTAGTCGTAAGGTCAGTATTGCCTCACGTGTTCCAACATTTCTACGGAATTCAAACCGATCTTCCCCGACGTCAACTTCTACCAGTACTAGTATGAATGAAAATTTTTAAGTCCGAATAAATTGGCAGTAAATGAAACCCGATAACCCTGTACTATTCTCCACTCTTTCGTAAGGCCCACGATAGCGGGCGAGTGACACTTATGGGAGATTTCTGTTATAGAAGGGATCTGTTACAATTGCTTTATTTAGTGTAAGTGGGAGACGACTTACATGTAGTCAAGTTAACCAGATTCCGTCAGATAAATGGACTGCAAAATATTTAATTCCGGAGTAAAATAATCGTACTCAGAATTTTAAAATACTGATTACAGTAAAATAATGGAATTAACTTTGGTGACTGAAAACAATTTTTTAAGAGTTTAGTATTACTGTGCTAAACTTGGTGTAATGAAAGAGTAGATATTGGCTGAATTGCAACAGCATACATCTTTCAGTGGCTTACGGACACCGCTAGAAATTTGTAGGTGTTTTTGTTGTCTGCAAATATTAATCTCGTTGCATATAAAATGTACCATCAATATAACAGCATACTTACCTCTCTAAAAACTAATTTACTTGGGTAATAAACACAATAAATCCAACTAATACAAAATATTAAGTCTCAACTTGGATTGGAAATGGATTGACTACATTTAGAAAAGAGTAATAGTAAAGGTAAAAATTTTCCTGTATCCCCGTCTGTTATTTACGGCTAGTAGTTGCATGAAGTTCCACAGACTGTGGGATATTAATACAATTTCGATACAACCCAGAATTAATTTCTCAAGGCGAAGAGATAGTATAATATAAAACACACGTACGGGGTCTCAGATGTATTGACCTAAGTTGCTCTAATTTACTATCTTCACTTGCCTTAAAGCAATCCATATGTTTGGAAGTGAGTAGACGTCAGCTGAATAAGTTATACCTTACTTTTATGCAGAATTATATTAAAGGCTGGACATAATACGAAGCAAAAGGAAAGTTATACTTATTCACTTAAAAACATCTTAAATTACTTGATGAGGTAACAGTTCTCATTCAAATTTCGTTAGCGGATATCTGTAAATGTGTGTTCTCAATGACTAAAATTAGAACTAGAGAAAATAAAGGACATGCCAGAACATTTTCGTTTCTCCCGGCTTATACAGTTTTCAAATAACTTGCGGGAATGCAGCCGAGTGACGAAGTCATCAACCACAGATATTTAAACAGGAGCACACCTTGCTATTTTCACGACAAAACTGCTGTAAGTAAGCGCTACGCAAGCGAATTTAAAACCTCGGATTTCAGAGAAACTCCGTAAAGATAACTAACTCTCTCTCTCTCACACACACACACACACTGTAAAAACTAGCGCCATCACAAACCAAAAACGGTCGAGGTCAGAATTATCTATAGTCACAAGTTAGATAACAGGATTCCATGCAGAATTTAGACAAAAAGTACTATCTCTATTCAGAAGATTATTTGCTAATTTAATTTCAACAGCTTCCTTAGTAACACTATCCCAAAAGCTGGAAGTGCATGCCAGAATCTCCATGTTGCTAAATTCCAAAGGATGACCTGTGACAAGACAACAATGTTCTGCATGGCGGATTTGCTCTGCTTTTGCAAGCGGCACGCTTATGCTCAGTTCACTAGTCCTCCAGGGTCCTTATAGTTTGATCAATACATGACTTGCCACAACTGCAAGGAATGAAGTAGACACTCGCCTTACACAAGCCAATATCATCTTTTACGGTTCGTAAAAGGACACTGATCTTAGACGATGTAAAATAAACTTACTTACTTCCGCAAAATACGACCAGTTCTGTTCGAAATTCTCCTTGTGTATGGCACAAAGGCCATAGACTTTGGTGCCACCTTGATGTTATCATCACTCACTCGATGCACAGTTGCTTGATAGCACAACGCACGTCTAATCTGTCTTTCACGATAACAATTCTGACGAAAGATGATTTCGGAATGGGATAACTCAACTTACAAACTCTCAAGGTAGAGATGATATGTGCCCTCTGAACCACGGTACGAAGTATCCCTTCACGTTGAGCCGCATGGTGACAGCTATCAAACCTGCAGTTATAAGTGAGTGTGAGTAGGCTTTCTGTAAATGTCACGTCCCAAAGTACCATCCACCTTCCTCCTGACCAACAAGTCACAGAAGGGAAGACAGCCATCCCTTTCCACCTCCATCGTGAAAAGAATATTCAAGTTAAATGAATTCAGGTGTTCTAAAAAATCGTTCAGATTCTCACTGCTATGGGGCCAAACAACAAGAGCCTTATCTACATATCTGAAAACACGCAGGTTTCAAAGCCACCAACTGCAAGTCACATTCCTCGAAATTTTTCACAAACTTTCATAAACTATCTAACATTGCAGAACATTGGCTTGGCACCGGTCATCCTATGGAATATAACAACACGGAGATTCTGGCATGCACTTCCAATTATTGGGATATTGTTATTAAGGAAGCTGTGGAAATTAAATTAGCAAGTAACCTTATGAATAGAGATGATGATTTTTGCTTAAATTCTGCATGGAATCCTGCACTCTCAGTTGTCAAAAAACATAAGGACAGAGTTCATGCTACCTCACCCGTTGATTATCAATTTCACTACATATACTTCTGACGTCGGTCTTCTTTGGTTTTTGATGGTGCTGATGTTTACAGTGCGTGTGCGGGTGTGTGTGTGTGTGCGTGTGTGTGTGTGTGTGTGTGTGTGTGTGTGTGTGTGTGTGTGTGTGTGTGCGTGTGTGCGTATGTGTGTATGTGTGTGTGCGCGTGTGCGCATGTGTGGGCGTGCGTTATCTTCACAGTGTTCCTCTGAAAACTGAGGTTCTAAATTCGCTTGCACAGCGGTTATTTTCTGCAGTTTTGCTTTGAAAATCGATGGGCGTGCTCCTCTCGAAATATCGGCGGTTCTCGGCGACGTCACCCGGTGGCATTCTCGTACGCTGTTTCAATCAGACCAAAACAGTACTCGATCTGTTGCCAATTGAAAGTGCGTATTGATTCCAACCTTATGTTTTCTACTTTATGGTGGCAAAGTTTAAAAATTAAGTGTCTTGTCAGTTGTTCTTAGAGTTAACAATATTCGAATTATCAAGGGACCTTCATACAGAATAAAATAAGTTGTCACTTGGAAGGGCTAATTGTCATTGTGCGAATTACAAAACCAGTCCAATACATCAGGAAAGTACCAAATACGAAGTTATATGAGTAGGTATAGAGAAAAGAGGGGCAAAATATTATGGTCCTATTCATAGACGTTCACATGGAGGAAGGCAAACAATGCCTTGACTCTTTAATCAGTTCACGATATACAAAACAGAGTCACGATTGGAATGTGATTTGGCGCAACAGAAATGCAAGTTTGTAAACAAACTTCCAACAGATACGCTGACAGCAGAATACCATGAAGATGCCGTGGCGAAGGAGACACAAAAGTTCACTGTGATGTCGCTAAAGCATAATGACGGCTCACACGCTTGAAGGATGGAGTGGTACAGCACTGCAAAGCACAGGTGTGATGGAGGCGTACGGGCGGGTGCGAAAGGTGGAGAACGCAGTGCCGCAAGGAAGAGAAAAGGCGGGGAGTGAAGCAGGAATGCACGCTGTTACTGAATATGTGATGGGGGAAGCGGACGTGTAGGCACGACATTGTGCAGGGGGAAAGGGGTGGAGACGCGACAATGGCGAAGAGGGGAAGTATAGAGTTATTGCAGGAAACGGGGAGGGAGAGTAGGGAGACTGGCGTGCCCAGTGAACGATACACACACGTACGTTTCTGAAGCGACCTTGAAGCAAGCACATATTTTTTAAAACACAGCTGACAATGTGTATTTCGTTAAGTATGAGTAAAAACGAGTAAACGGTTGCTATCAGATAGCAGGTTAAACACCGAAAAGGAGGAGGAGGAGATTAATGTTTAACGTCCCGTCGAGAACGAGGTCATTAGAGACGGAGCACAAGCTCGGATAACGAAAAGGATGGACAAGGAAAGCGGAGTGCCCTTTCGAACGAACTTTTCCAGCATTTGCCTTAACCGACTTAGCGAAATCACGAAAAACCTAAATCAGTACTGGCGGACGCCGGTTCGCAAAGCCGTCCTCCATAATGTGAGTCGAGTGTTCTATCCCGCTCGGTCACCGAAAGCAATAAGCACAGCGCGACCCCATATCCGTACATACACGACTCTTAACTTTTGTATAAGAAAAGATCAGAAACTGCTTGTACAGACTCGAAAATTGAGGTAAGGGAGCACAGCAAACAAGGTTTAGCAAGGCATTGTTCAGAACGTTAATACAGGATTTACTTGCATTAATTTGAAATAAGAAAGACAAGATGCATAAGACAAAGCGTAGCTATTCAAACAGGTAAACAATGAATACACAATTCAAGATTTCAGTGGTGTCCTAGCGAGTTTCTGTATGTAATCTCAGTAACCTCAAATTCAGGAAATACTGGCCATCATTTACAGAATTTATTGCTTCACTGACACAAAACAGAACCGTTAAAGGACAGCATATTTTGATACGAAAAGAGCCAAGGTGTCGAGGGATATTGTTGCTTAAGCTTCGGTTACAAATTAGGTTCTTTAAGAAAGATGAGCAGCAAGAGAGTGCTTATTATTTTCACCGATCACAGGGCAAGAGAATACCATAAAGAAATGAGGACTATAAGCAGTTCAATATAAATAAGAATTAAAAAATAGACGCAAAAAAATGTAACTCTTATTACTGGTACTTAGGAACAAAGGAACGGAAGTAAATGCCTCTAAACCGGAAATCGATTTAGTTCATTTGCAGAACACTGGAACATTACTGATAGTCAGAAAACTTAGATGATAACTCTAAGTATAACAGTCCATTGAACAATAAAAGACGGACACAAAAAGGCACAGCAAAGAGAGGCTGCCAATTCTATATTTGACGACAAAACGAAATATTCAACAAGGCATGCTTGCAGAAAGAAGCAAGTTAAACGTAAAGCTATCATTCGTAAGAAACCCCAAAATGGACTAGTCAACAAAATGGATAAGGTAAAATACACATGTCCTAGCTTCTACAAGGGAAACACAGGACAACATCAAATTATAATGATTTACAGTGTTTAGTATAATAATAGGATTCATTGACATGCAGATTCTTACCATGTGTCTATACAATAAATGTGTGTGGTATATCGTGCTTTCACACTTGTGTACTGGTCCTTTGAAAAGAAAACTGGATTCTTTTTCCAAAGATCCCTTATGTCCATCACCCCATATTCACGGGTCAGCCAGAACATTTTACCACTGTCCTGCTATCGATACAGATGGCAGCAGCCTCACCTTACGAGGAATGACTGCTGGTCAGACACACGCACAGTGTAGGTAGTACCAGTGAGCGTGCTGTCCGTGTGTCTAGCGGGGAAAGAGCGCGATCTATCTAAGTTTCACCGAGGGTAGATTGTGATGACCCGGCGGCTCAGCACGATCATTTAGGAAACCGCACGGCTTTTAGGGTGTTCGAGGGGTAATGCGTTCAGTGTCTTCAAGACGTGACGAGACCAAGGTGAAACCACGTCCTGTCATGGAGTTGAGTGGCCTCCCCTCATTACAGATGCCGGACGTCGTAGGCAGGGCAGATTGCTAAAAATGTTCGGGCGACGAACTGCGGCAGAACTTACGTCAGACTTTAATGCTGGACAGAGTACAAGTGTGTCTCCTCGTGGCCATCGGCACTGGACGTTGGCGCAGTAGCACAGCGTTGCATGGTCTGATGAATCCTGATACCTTCTTCATCATGCCGATGAGAGGGCACAAGTCCGTCGTCATCCAGGGGAACAGCTCCTTGACACTTGAACTGCGGAACGGAGACAAGCTGGCGACGGCTCCATTGTGTTCTGGGGAAAAATCACCTGGACTTCCATGGGTCCCGTGGAGCTCGTGCAAGTCACCATTACGGCCAAGCAGTATCGTACATTGGTTGCAGACCATCTGCACCACTTCATGACGATCATGCATACCGAAGGCACTGGCATTTTTCAGTAAGATAATGCGCCATGTCATAGGGTCTCGAGGGTGACGGCATGGTTCGAGGAACACATTGGCGAGTTCAAATTGACGTGGTAGCCCCAACTCGCCAAATCTGAACCGATTGAACTCAGCTCGGATGTGTCTGAACGAGGTGTCAGAGCTCATCGTCCCCCTCCACGGAATAAAAGGGAATTAAGTGACTTACGTGTGCAGATGTGGTTCCAACTCCCTCCAGCGACCTACCAAACCGTATTGCTTTCATACCACGGCGCGTCGCCTCTGTTATCCATGCGAAGTGTGGCTATTAGGTAGGAGGTCATAATGTTCTGCCTGATCAGTGTAAGATAGTCAAGTAAAGAAGTAAATTGCCCCATATAAAATTTTAATACGACGAAAACGGCAACGTAAAACAATTGCAGTAGACAAGGACCTTTAAAAAGGAAAGGAAATACTGTCCCACAAAATTCATTACTGTTTATACTCACTGAAGCTAAATGCCATATGAAAAGGCTTAATTATGGCAGACGAGCAGACGAGACGAAGAAGGATAGGAAAAGTGTGGTAGCAGCTCTATGCGTGGCTTACTTTTAGGAAGGCGACAGCTGTGCCTAAATCGAAACTCGTGGAGGGGTAAAATGAAACATAGTTAACGGTTTCACTGTGACCTGCAGCGGTGACATCACAAAATAGAACGGTTTCACTGTGACCTGCAGCGGTAACATCACAAAATAGACCGTTACTATCACTCATCCACCTTCACTCAAACAATTAGCAACATAATCTTACTTCAGTTATACTCTGTGTATCCTACTCAACCTTCACTACAAAACAGTATCTGCACAACGGTAACGACATCGCTTAAAACAACTGACACAGGAAGTCTTGTTGCACATAATTACCTTCAACCATATCAACCATAGGTCCTACTGACAGCACAGAAATCAATAAAAACATAACCTCATGCATCAATCAAAATTCTCGCTGGGAGTTAACAGCCCTAAGTCATCGCCGGACGGAGTGGCCGAGCGGTTCTAGGTGCTTCAGTCTGGAACCGAGCGACCGCTACGGTCGCAGGTTCGAATCCTGCCTCGGGCATGGACGTACGTGATGTCCTCAGGTTAGTTAGGTTTAAGTAGTTCTAAGTTCTAGGGGACTAATGACCTCAGCAGTTAAGTCCCATAGTGTTGTTGTTGTTGTGGTCTTCAGTCCTGAGACTGGTTTGATGCAGCTCTCCATGCTACTCTATCCTGTGCAAGCTTTTTCATCTCCCAGTACCTACTGCAACCTACATCCGTCTGAATCTGCTTAGTGTATTCATCTCTTGGTCTCCCTCTACGATTTTTACCCTCCACGCTGCCCTCCAATACTAAATTGGTGATCCCTTGATGCCTCAGAACATGTCCTACCAACCGATCCCTTCTTCTGGTCAAGTTGTGCCACAAACTTCTCTTCTCCCCAATCCTATTCAATACTTCCTCATTAGTTATGTGATCTACCCATCTAATCTTCAGCATTCTTCTGTAGCACCACATTTCGAAAGCTTCTATTCTCTTCTTGTCCAAACTATTTATCGTCCATGTTTCACTTCCATACATGGCTACACTCCATACGAATACTTTCAGAAATGACTTCCTGACACTTAAATCAATACTGGATGTTAACAAATTTCTCTTCTTCAGAAACGCTTTCCTTGCCATTGCCAGCCTACATTTTATATCCTCTCTACTTCGACCATCATCAGTTATTTTGCTCCCCAAATAGCAAAACTCCTTTACTACTTTAAGTGCCTCATTTCCTAATCTAATTCCCTCAGCATCACCCGACTTAATTAGACTACATTCCATTATCCTTGTTTTGCTTTTGTTGATGTTCATCTTATATCCTCCTTTCAAGACACTGTCCATTCCATTCAACTGCTCTTCCAAGTCCTTTGCTGTCTCTGACAGAATTACAATGTCATCGGCGAACCTCAAAGTTTTTATTTCTTCTCCATGAATTTTAATACCTACTCCGAATATTTCTTTTGTTTCCTTTACTGCTTGCTCAATATACAGATTGAACAACATCGGGGAGAGGCTACAACCCTGTCTTACTCCCTTCCCAACCACTGCTTCCCTTTCATGTCCCTCGACTCTTATAACTGCCATCTGGTTTCTGTACAAATTGTAAATAGCTTTTCGCTCCCTGTATTATACCCCTGCCACCTTTAGAATTTGAAAGAGAGTATTCCAGTCAACATTGTCAAAAGCTTTCTCTAAGTCTACAAATGCTAGAAACGTAGGTTTGCCTTTCCTTAATCTTTCTTCTAAGATAAGTCGTAAGGTCAGTATTGCCTCACGTGTTCCAGTGTTTCTACGGAATCCAAACTGATCTTCCCCGAGGTTGGCTTCTACTAGTTTTTCCATTCGTCTGTAAAGAATTCGTGTTAGTATTTTGCAGCTGTGACTTATTAAGCTGATAGTTCGGTAATTTTCACATCTGTCAACACCTGCTTTCTTTGGGATTGGAATTATTATATTCTTCTTGAAGTCTGAGGGTATTTCGCCTGTTTCATACATCTTGCTCACCAGATGGTAGAGTTTTGTCAGGACTGGCTCTCCCACGGCCGTCAGTAGTTCCAATGGAATATTGTCTACTCCGGGGGCCTTGTTTCGACTCAGGTCTTTCAGTGCTCTGTCAAACTCTTCACGCAGTATCATATCTCCCATTTCATCTTCATCTACATCCTCTTCCATTTCCATAATATTGTCCTCAAGTACATCGCCCTTGTATAGACCCTCTATATACTCCTTCCACCTTTCTGCTTTCCCTTCTTTGCTTAGAACTGGGTTTCCATCTGAGCTCTTGATATTTATACAAGTCGTTCTCTTATCTCCAAAGATCTCTTTAATTTTCCTGTAGGCGGTATCTATCTTACCCCTAGTGAGATAGGCCTCTACATCCTTACATTTGTCCTCTAGCCATCCCTGCTTAGCCATTTTGCACTTCCTGTCGATCTCATTTTTGAGACGTTTGTATTCCTTTTTGCCTGTTTCACTTACTGCATTTTTATATTTTCTCCTTTCATCAATTAAATTCAATATTTCTTCTGTTACCCAAGGATTTCTACTAGCCCTCGTCTCTTTACCTACTTGATCCTCTGCTGCCTTCACTACTTCATCCCTCAAAGCTACCCATTCTTCTTCTACTGTATTTATTTCCCCCATTCCTGTCAATTGCTCCCTTATGCTCTCCCTGAATCTCTGTACAACCTCTGGTTCTTTTAGTTTATCCAGGTCCCATCTCCTTAAATTCCCACCTTTTTGCAGTTTCTTCAGTTTTAATCTACAGGTCATAACCAATAGATTGTGGTCAGAGTCCACATCTGCCCCTGGAAATGTCTTACAATTTAAAACCTGGTTCCTAAATCTCTGTCTTATCATTATATAATCTATCTGATACCTTTTAGTATCTCCAGGGTTCTTCCATGTATACAACCTTCTTTCATGATTCTTAAACCAAGTGTTAGTTATGATTATGTTGTGCTCTGTGCAAAATTCTACCAGGCGGCTTCCTCTTTCATTTCTGTCCCCCAATCCATATTCACCTACTATGTTTCCTTCTCTCCCTTTTCCTACACTCGAATTCCAGTCACCCATGACTATTAAATTTTCGTCTCCCTTCACAATCTGAATAATTTCTTTTATTTCATCATACATTTCTTCAATTTCTTCGTCATCTGCAGAGCTAGTTGGCATATAAACTTGTACTACTGTAGTAGGCGTGGGCTTCGTATCTATCTTTGCCACAATAATGCGTTCACTATGCTGTTTGTAGTAGCTTACCCGCATTCCTATTTTCCTATTCATTACTAAACCTACTCCTGCATTACCCCTATTTGATTTTGTGTTTATAACCCTGTAGTCACCTGACCAGAAGTCTTGTTCCTCCTGCCACCGAACTTCACTAATTCCCACTATATCTAACTTCAACCTATCCATTTCCCTTTTTAAATTTTCTAACCTACCTGCCCGATTAAGGGATCTGACATTCCACGCTCCGATCCGTAGAACGCCAGTTTTCTTTCTCCTGATAACGACATCCTCTTGAGTAGTCCCCGCCCGGAGATCCGAATGGGGGACTATTTTACCTCCGGAATATTTTACCCAAGAGGACGCCATCATCATGTAATCATACAGTAAAGCTGCATGCCCTCGGGAAAAATTACGGCTGTAGTTTCCCCTTGCTTTCAGCCGTTCGCAGTACCAGCACAGCAAGGCCGTTTTGGTTATTGTTACAAGGCCAGATCAGTCAATCATCCAGACTGTTGCCCTTGCAACTACTGAAAAGGCTGCTGCCCCTCTTCAGGAACCACACGTTTGTCTGGCCTCTCAACAGATACCCCTCCGTTGTGGTTGCACCTACGGTACGGCTATCTGTATCGCCGAGGCACGCAAGCCTCCCCACCAACGGCAAGGTCCATGGTTCATGGGGGGGCCCCATAGTGCTCAGAGCCATTTGAACCATTTTTGAACCCTAAGACATCATGTCCTCACTTAGCTACTTGCAGGGATAGAACAGATCAGTTCTCGTTCATCCTTCCTTACAACACATATTACATCACTCAATACACCGCAACTTCATGCACTGAATTAAGCAACTAAGCAACTACCACTTACGAAAAACAGAAGCCACGGACAGAAAAAATTCCAAGGTGGGGTGGGAGAGTGTAGTGCGACACAGAAGGAAGAGAAGAGTATGGCGGGGGCAGTACAATCTTTTTGTTGGGCAACATAGTATGCCACACGGCGTCCCAGCGGTTTCGGCAACACAAGTGCTAATATCGTAATTGCGAATGCGTACGCGGTTGGAGCCTCAACTAGCTTAGTGTCAGTAGTAATGTAACAAAAACACCAGCATTCTCAGAATCTAATGGTTTGCTGGTTTTCTTACAAGGCCTATTCGCGGCTTTTGTGTCTATTCCATGATGTCAAAGAAAAAAAAAAAAGAAAAAAAGCTCCCATCTAGATTCAAAGGAATGATTTCGGAAGCATTTCAGAAGTAGGACGGAGCCATAGGTGGTTACAGAGCCCTTAAGACGTTCACGTTTGTGGAGCAGGCAGTAGGAACCAGCTTTCATTAGGAGGCATAGAATTGGAGCTTATAGAAAAGATGGTGCTTATAGAAAAGCTTATAGAAAAGAGCTTATACAGGGTTGATCAAGGTACGAAAGCGAAACGGATGAAAACGCCCTGAACGGCGAAGGACTCAATGGTTCCAGACACATTACGTTACCTGCAAATCCCTGGAGATTAACTGAAAAATCTATCCTCGGACCATCATACACTCCTGGAAATTGAAATAAGAACACCGTGAATTCATTGTCCCAGGAAGAGGAAACTTTATTGACACATTCCTGGGGTCAGATACATCACATGATCACACTGACAGAACCACAGGCACATAGACACAGGCAACAGAGCATGCACAATGTCGGCACTAGTACAGTGTATATCCACCTTTCGCAGCAATGCAGGCTGCTATTCTCCCATGGAGACGATCGTAGAGATGCTGGATGTAGTCCTGTGGAACGGCTTGCCATGCCATTTCCACCTGGCGCCTCAGTTGGACCAGCGTTCGTGCTGGACGTGCAGACCGCGTGAGACGACGCTTCATCCAGTCCCAAACATGCTCAATGGAGGACAGATCCGGAGATCTTGCTGGCCAGGGTAGTTGACTTACACCTTCTAGAGCACGTTGGGTGGCACGGGATACATGCGAACGTGCATTAGCAAGTTCCCTTGCCGGGCTAGGAATGGTAGAACGATGGGTTCGATGACGGTTTGGATGTACCGTGCACTATTTAGTGTCCCCTCGACGATCACCAGTGGTGTACGGCCAGTGTAGGAGATCGCTCCCCACACCATGATGCCGGGTGTTGGCCCTGTGTGCCTCGGTCGTATGCAGTCCTGATTGTGGCGCTCACCTGCACGGCGCCAAACACGCATACGACCATCATTGGCACCAAGGCAGAAGCGACTCTCATCGCTGAAGACGACACGTCTCCATTCGTCCCTCCATTCACGCCTGTCGCGACACCACTGGAGGCGGGCTGCACGATGTTGGGGCGTGAGCGGAAGACGGCCTAACGGTGTGCGGGACCGTAGCCCAGCTTCATGGAGACGGTTGCGAATGGTCCTCGCCGATACCCCAGGAGCAACAGTGTCCCTAATTTGCTGGGAAGTGGCGGTGCGGTCCCCTACGGCACTGCGTAGGATCCTACGGTCTTGGCGTGCATCCGTGCGTCGCTGCGGTCCGGTCCCAGGTCGACGGGCACGTGCACCTTCCGCCGACCACTGGCGACAACATCGATGTACTGTGGAGACCTCACGCCCCACGTGTTGAGCAATTCGGCGGTACGTCCACCCGGCCTCCCGCATGCCCACTATACGCCCTCGCTCAAAGTCCGTCAACTGCACATACGGTTCACGTCCACGCTGTCGCGGCATGCTACCAGTGTTAAAGACTGCGATGGAGCTCCGTATGCCACGGCAAACTGGCTGACACTGACGGCGGCGGTGCACAAATGCTGCGCAGCTAGCGCCATTCGACGGCCAACACCGCGGTTCCTGGTGTGTCCGCTGTGCCGTGCGTGTGATCATTGCTTGTACAGCCCTCTCGCTGTGTCCGGAGCAAGTATGGTGGGTCTGACACACCGGTGTCAATGTGTTCTTTTTTCCATTTCCAGGAGTGTAGTACGTAACCTTCAACGATGTACCTATGGAAACTTCTGTTCATCACTTAACAATTAAACACCAAATGCTTCAGCGATCTACATCTACACGAATACTCGGCAATTCACATTTAAGTGCTTGGCAGAGGGTTCATCGAACCACAATCATACTATCTCTCTACCATTCCACTCCCGAACAGCGCACGGGAAAAACGAGCACCTAAACCTTTGTGTTCGAGCTCTGATTTCTCTTACTTTATTTTGATGATCATTCCTACCTATGTAGGTTGGGCTAAACAAAATATTTTCGCATTCGGAAGAGAAAATTGGTGACTGAAATTTCGTAAATAGATCTCGCCGCGACGAAAAACCTCTTTGCGTTAATGACTTCCATCCCAACTCGCGTATCATATCTGCCACACTCTCTCCCCTCTTACGTGATAATACAAAACGAGCTTCCCTTTTTTGCACCCTTTCGATGTCCTCCGTCAATCCCACCTGGTAAGGATCCCACACAGCGCAGCAATATTCTAACAGAGGACGAACGAGTGTAGTGTAAGCTGTTTCTTTAGTGGACTTGTTGCATCTTCTAAGTGTCCTGCCAATGAAACGCAACCTTTGGCTCGCCTTTCCCACAATATTATCTATGTGGTCTTTCCAACTGAAGTTGTTCGTGATTTTGACACCCAGGTACTTAGTTGAATTGACAGCCTTGAGAACTGTACTATTTATCGAGTAATCGAATTCCAAAGGATTTCTTTTGGAACTCATGTGGATCACCTCACACTTTTCGTTAATTAGCGTCAACTGCCACCTGCCACACCATACAGCAATCTTTTCTAAATCGCTTTGCAACTGATACTGGTCTTCGGATGCCCTTACTAGACGGTAAATTACAGCATCATCTGCGAACAACCTAAGAGAACTGCTCAGATTGTCACCCAGGTCATTTATATAGATAAGGAACAGCAGAGGTCCCAGGAAGCTTCCCTGTGGAACACCTGATATCACTTTAGTTTTACGCGATGATTTGCCGTCCATTACTACGAACTGCGACCTTCCTGACAGGAAATCACGAATCCAGTCGCACAACTGAGACGATACCCCATAGGCCCGCAGCTTGATTAGAAGTCGCTTGAGAGGAACGGTGTCAAAAGCTTTCCGGAAATCTAGAAATACGGAATCAACTTGAGATCCCCTGTCGATAGCGGCCATTACTTCGTGCGAATAAAGAGCTAGCTGCGTTGCACAAGAACGATGTTTTCTGAAACCATGCTGTTTACGTATCAATAGATCGTTCCCTTCGAGGTGATTCATAATGTTTGAATACAGTATATGCACCAAAACTCTACTGCAAACCGACGTAAATGATATAGGTCTGTAGTTCGATGGATTGCTCCTACTACCCTTTTTAAACACTGGTGCAACCTGCGCAATTTTCCAATCTGTAGGTACAGATCTATCTGTGAGCGAGCGGTTGTATATGATTGCTAAGTAGGGAGCTATTGTATCAGCGTAATCTGAAAGGAATCTAATCGGTATACAATCTGGACCTGAAGACTTGCCCGTAATACAGTTAAAAACAAGGACAAGAGGTCCACTGCAGTACAAAACTCCAAGGGAAGTATATATTTAAATTACACAGTCATTATCTATCCAACCACCTATTCAGGAGCAATTAGGCATTCAGCATACCTCACAGTAACTATACTCGCAAAACTTTAAAGTTCTAATCGAGCTGCTAAGTAAAGACACTTCCAAAAAGTGAAAATAACCTGGTAAGAAACGTAATTCAGCTCTGTGAACGTGAACATACTCATTTCTAGTCACTCTTCGGTTCCATTGGACCAGACGATCCAGTCCATTCCATGTAAACACAGCCCACATCATTATGGAGCCACCACCAGCTTGCACAGTGCTTTGTTGACAGTTTTGGTTCATGGCTTCGTGGGGTCTGCATCACACTCGAACCCTAATATCACATATTATCAACTGAAATCGGGACTCATCCGATCACGCCACAGTTTCCAGTAGTCTAGGCTCCAACGAGCCCAATAAATGCGCTGAACGTGAGGTCGTGCTGTTAGCAAATGCACTAGCGTCGATCGTCTGCTGCCATAAGCCATTAACGCCAAATTTCACCGCACTATCCTAACGAATGCCTCCGCCGTACGTCCCACACCGTTTTCTACGGTTGTTTCACACAGTGCTGATTGTCTATTCACACTGACAACTCTGCAAACGTCGCCGCTTTCGGCCACTATGTTATCCATGGCGAAAGGTAATGCCCGAAATTTGGTATAATCGGCACACACTTGACACTTCGATTTTCGGTATATTGAATTCCATAAGGATTTCAGAAACAGACTGCCATACCGCTTTCAAGTCTGTTAGTTCCCCTTGTACTGCCTTAACCATGTCGGAACCGTTTTCACATGAATCACCTGAGTACAAATGACAGCTCCACCTATGCACTGCCCTTTTATACGTACCTTATGTACGTGATACGACAGCCTTCTGTATATGTGCACATCGCTATCCCATAACTTCTGTCATCTTATTCTACTGCCTACGAAGAGTACGAGAGTTGTCTCCCGAACAAATTCCTGGGTGAAGCAAAACAGACGTGTCTTTCTGAAGAGTTCCTAAATCGATCACATTTCTGACACAGAAGTGGTCGATGCGAGATTTTTGTGTGTGTGAGTGGCTAAGCTGACGCATATAAATCGTCCGCTGGGAGTGTTGTCGGAGAGCAAGAAACGCTTACGGGAACATTTTGAAACGTCCCCTTAGAAAAATTATACATCACTGTGCTTAAACTGACACACAATACTTTTTAGCGCAACGCGGTCTGACTTTCAATAATCCCTACAAAAGAATGGCCCTGACTAATAATAACCTATACCTTTCACAAATCACTTACCTCACAAAAATCTTCGTTACTCGAACTACTGCAATACAGCGAGCGCCACTACTGCCAGCTAAATAAAAGATTCTAACTACTGAAGGCACTAACTATTGATAGGCATAGATAGCAAATGAAAGATTTTGATAGAGAACAAACAATGTATTTACCTTAATAGTGTTCAAAAGTCATAATACATACAGCAGTTCATGACATCCATTCTTGCAAATGTACTGTTTCTGATGGACACATGTCCAGATCATCCGCTCTCAAAATTCCGCCATTTCTCTCCCCACGTCCACCACTGCTGGCGGTTCACCTGCAACTGCGCAACACTACGTGCTGTTAACATCCAGCTGCCCAACACTACAAAAGCCAACAACAATGCAAACCAGCCACAGACTGCACACAGCACAGCCAGTGATTTTCATACAGAGCGCTACGTGGCGTTACCAATATAAAAACCTAAACAGCCTACTTACATAGCCCCCATGCTCCCCGCAAAAAATTTTACAAATCGTTTTGGGCAGTTGCCAATACAGATCTGAAAAAATTTTCATAATTACAATAACAAAGAAATCAAATGCACACACTTATTGAATCAATGTTGGTCAATAGCTAAAATTTTATCACAGTCCATAAAGACAGTCCTGATCATTCATCACAGTAAATTTTTTTTTCTCAAAGTCTGAACAGTAAAAGAAAATGCACACGGAAGTAGTAGAGTTCCATGCAGTCTTGAAGAAGTAGTGTTGTCCTTCCAACGGAAATACAGTGCTGACTCTTGACATGCAGAGAGGTAATGGGCCACAACAGAGCAAATCCACAGCAGCGTAGGTCGAAGTTTCGAAGATTATTGGTAGGTAGGTTATCACAGAGCAGACCAACTGTAATCCTGGTAGAGATTATGGTATTTGTGGGCCACCAGAGGTGCAGACCCACTGCAGTCCTTGTAGAAAGAATGGCATTGGTGAGTCATCAAAGGTGTAGACCCACTGTAGTTATGTAGAGATGGCTAGCAGCCATCCGTTGCGACTGTGCAGGTGCACAATCACCATAGAAGAGTCCTGTGAACAATATAGCAAGTCCATGAACCACCACTTGTGCACTCACAAAATTTTTTGGAATTATCCTTAGAACCAGCAATGCTGTTAACCAGTCCCTTGCTGAATTATCAACACACGTGCAAACACTAACAGTCCCTACTTCTCACATATTGTCCATATACTATGACCAACAGAAACGTGTGCAGTGAAATGTAGCTTACAAGTTACTTAATTTGAGGAACTGGTGTCAATTACAATTTTATAACATAAGAATACAATAACAAAGGTAGAAAATACATCATTAAAGAACATAACAATACGGATAACATTTGTAATAATGGGGGCTTTACAAAATAATAGAAATAAACATATACATCAGTGTTACAGGAATTATGACATAAGTAAATACATAAAAGATCAGAATAACTTTTGAAACATCAACTTCACACATGAGCATTAAAACAAAACAGAATAAATAATGTCTAAACATCTTTACAAAGTAAATAACATATTATCAGAAAAATTCTACAACGTAACTCTCATCAGATAAACACATAAAGACAGGAAGAACACAAATACCCAAGGATACACAAACACATAGTGGGATAACACAAGGAAAGGACAGGGTTTGTTTTTCTCCAGTATTTTGCAAACAAAACTTTCTGTACTTCTCGGAGATCTCCCTTCGTTTTCCATTATTTCCAAAAAGTCCTATCTATACCTATAATCACCAAAATTGTATGAGATTTTCAGAATTATGTATTCTGCTAAAACTGACAAATAGACCAAAGATTGTGCAGAAACCAACATAGGTTTCTTTCCTTTAAAATTAAAAAAATGGTTAAAATAGCTCTGAGCACTATGGGACTTAACTTCTGAGGTCATCAGTCCCCTAGAACTTAGAACTACTTAAACGTAACTAACCTAAGGACATCACACACATCCATGCCCGAGGCTGACTGTAGCGCCTAGAACCGCTCGGCCACCCCGGCCGGCTTTTTAAATTACTTCAGAGAAAATTTGAGTCTCATAACAAATAAATACCCCACTCATACGGTTATAGTTGTTGGGGACTTCAACCTACCCTCGATATGTTGGCAAAAATACTTGTTCAAAACCGGTGGTAGGCAGAAAACATCTTCCGAGATTGTCCTAAATGCTTTCTCCGAAAATTATTTCGAGCAGTTAGTCCACGAACCCACGCGAATTGTAATTTCTTCCAAAGCCACCAGAAACAAACGAAAAATAATTTTATTTAAAAAAGCGGATAAAGTGTCACTAGAAGCCTTCCTAAGAGACAATCTCCATTCCTTTCGAACTGCCTATTCAAATGTAGACGAGATGTGGCTAAAATTCAAATATATAATAGCAACAGCTACTGAGAAATTCATACCTCATAAATAGCTAAGAGATGGAACTGATCCCCCGTGGTACACAAAACAGGTCCGAACGCTGTTGCAGAGGCAACGGAGAAAGCATGCGAAGTTCATAAGAACGCGAAATCCCGAAGATTGGCTAAAATTTACAGACGCGCGAAATATGGCACAGACTTCAATGCGGGATGCCTTTAATAGGTTCCACAACGAAACATTGTCTCGAAATTTGGTAGAAAATCCGAAGAAATTCTGGTCGTATGTAAAGTACACAAGCGGCAAGACGCTGTCAATACCTTCGCTGCGCAGTGCCGATGGTACTGTTACCGACGACTGTGCCGCTAAAGCGGAGTTATTGAAGGCAGTTTTCCGAAACTCCTTCACCAGGGAAGACGAATGGAATATTCCAGAATTTGAAACACGAACAGCTGCTAGCGTGAGTGTCTTAGAAGTAGATACCTTAGGGGTTCCGAAGCAACTCAAATCGCTATATACTGGCAAATCTTCAGGTCCAGATTGTATACCGATTAGGTTCCTTTCAGATTACGCTGACACAATAGCTCCCTACTTAGCAATCATATACAACCGCTCGCTCACAGATAGATCTGTACCTACAGATTGGAAAATTGCGCAGGTTGCACCAGTGTTTAAGAAGGGTAGTAGGAGTAATCCATCGAACTACAGACCTATATCATTTACGTCGGTTTGCAGTAGAGTTTTGGTGCATATACTGTATTCAAACATTATGAATCGCCTCGAAGGGAACGATCTATTGATACGTAATCATCATTGTTTCAGAAAACATCGTTCTTGAGCAATGCAGCTACCTCTTTATTCGCACGAAGTAATGGCCGCTATCGACAGGGGATCTCAAGTTGATTCCGTATTTCTAGATTTCCGGAAAGCTTTTGACACCGTTCCTAACAAGCGACTTCTAATCAAGCTGCGGGCCTATGGGGTATCGTCTCAGTTGTGCGACTGGATTCGTGATTTCCTGTCAGGAAGGTCGCAGTTCGTAGTAATGGACGGCAAATCATCGAGTAAAACTAAAGTGATATCAGGTGTTCCACAGGGAAGCTTTCTGGGATCTCTGCTGTTCCTTATCTATATAAATGACCTGGGTAACAATCTGAGCAGTTCTCTTAGGTTGTTCGCAGATGATGCTGTAATTTACCGTCTAGTAAGGTCATCCGAAGACCAGTATCAGTTGCAAAGCGATTTAGAAAAGATTGCTGTATGGTGTGGCAGGTGGCAGTTGACGCTAATTAACGAAAAGTGTGAGGTGATCCACATGAGTTCCAAAAGAAATCCTTTGGAATTCGATTACTCGATAAATAGTACAATTCTCAAGGCTGTCAATTCAACTAAGTACCTGGGTGTTAAAATTACGAACAACTTCAGTTGGAAAGACCACATAGATAATAATGTGGGGAAGGCGAGCCAGAGGTTGCGTTCCATTGGCAGGACACTTAGAAGATGCAACAAGTCCACTAAAGAGACAGCTTACACTACACTCGTTCGTCCTCTGTTAGAATATTGCTGCGCGGTGTGGGATCCTTTCCAGGTGGGATTGACGGAACACATCGAAAGGGTGCAAATAAGGGCAGCTCGTTTTGTATTATCACGTAAGAGGGGAGAGAGTGTGGCAGATATGATACGCGAGTTGGGATGGAAGTCATTAACGCAAAGAGGTTTTTCGTCGCGGCGAGATCTATTTACGAAATTTCAGTCACCAATTTTCTCTTCCGAATGCGAAAATATTTTGTTTAGCCCAACCTACATAGGTAGGAATGATCATCAGAATAAAATAAGAGATATCAGAGCTCGAACAGAAAGGTTTAGGTGTTCGCTTTTCCCGTGCGCTGTTCGGGAGTGGAATGGTAAAGAGATTCGATGGACCCTCTGCCAAGTACTTAAATGTGAATTGCAGAGTAGTCATGTAGATGTAGATGTAAGGGTTCTGGTGTTCTTATTTTTTATGCTTACGGCTTCCTTAATTACCTAGTGAAATTACATCTGGTGACCGTTTCCTAGGGCTTCCTCAGCTAAACTGAATTTTCTTCTGGCACATAGGCGTAAAACATCGCATGTGCCTTCCTCCGCTGTTCTACAAAAAAAAATGGCTCTGAGCACTATGCGACTTAACTTCTGAGGTCATCAGTCGCCTAGAACTTAGAACTAATGAAACCTAACTAATCTAAGGACATCACACACATCCATGCCCGAGGCATGATTCGAACCTGCGATCGCAGCGGTCGCTCGGTTCCAGACTGTAGCGCCCAGAGCTGTTCTACAGTGGGCATTGATTGTCAAACGTAAGAATCGCTATATTCTAAAGGTACCTTGTAGACGCCAGGTGTCCTATGACCTGCCACATATTCAACTGTTCAGTTATCGGATATTTGTCGGAAGTCTGAAGATCGATGTGATTTTGTAAATTTTCAGTAAGCGGCTTACCTTACACGAAACGGGGCAACAGAATGAAAAATAGTTTCTTTTTCTGCTCCTCATCGGTGGTCTTATGTTTCTTGCCTGCGATCGGTTCATTCATTTGGTGATCGCTGTAGACGTTATTCCTCAAGACCTTTCGTAGGTGGCTCAACTGATGTCGCAGTTTGTGACAGTTTATCGACGTGTGATACCGTTCTTCCGCGATGTACCAATGTTTGTAAAACAATGCTTCTCTGAGCCGGGTGATGACGTGCAAATAAAGATCGATGTGTATAGGTTTTCTGTAGATGATATGATCCAGGCACTTATATCGTTTTCAGCGGACAAGGCAATGAGAAGGGCAGTAAGGTTCCTTTTCATCTTCCGTAGTGAACTGCATGTCACTGTTAATGCTGCTTAGGTATTCCAAGAACTTTTCAAGTTTTGCATGTCCTTAGGGACAACTGATGAACGTGTCGTAAATGTATCGAAAGAAACGACTGGACTTAATAAGGACGTGCGTAAGGAAAAATCTTCGACATGCTCCATAAAGATGTTTACAGCAGCTGAAAATAATGGGCTTCCCATTACAACGCCGTCCGCATCATCGTAATACTGGCCGTTATAAAGAAAATAAGTTGATGTGGAAGTGTGCCTAAATAGCTCGAGCAAGTCACTTCCAGAGAACAGGGCTGCTAGGTCCAACGAATCTTTGAGATGAACGTACTCTTGTGTTAGCAGAAGATCCAACACCGTGTTACGAGTGGAGGCCGAAATGCACGCGTTTTAGCTCAAGCAGGCTAGCGTGAGGAGGGAAGAACTATACTGACGTGAGGTCTGGAACATGACAAGGAATGAGAATTCAGAAAGCGGACGTAATTAGTTTGATACTTAACTTTAATCCATTAATGATGAACGTGGCTCTTGGCGGTACATTATTCACAATATTATCTGTTCAGAATACATTCTTGAAGATAGTAATTATAGTAACTGAATATGGCGCCTTGCTAGGTCGTAGCAAATGACGTAGCTGAAGGCTATGCTAAAGTGTCGTCTCTGCAAATGAGGGCGTATGTAGACAGTGAACCATCGCTAGCAAAGTCGGCTGTACAACTGGGGCGAGTGCTAGGGAGTTTCTCTAGACTAGACCTGCCGTGTGGCGGTGCTCGGTCTGCAATCACTGATAGTGGCGACACGCGGGTCCGACGTATACTAACGGACCGCGGCCGATTTAAAGGCTACCATCTAGCAAGTGTGGTGTCTGGCGGAGACACCACACATACTTTCGAAACCATATAACGTAACCATATAAAGTAACGTGTAGGGAAGTTCGTGCTGTTTTGAATGCGAACACATAGCCAGATGAAGAAAGAGAGGCTGTTTGTACTTAACAATCAGATGAATATAAGGAAAATCACGATAACAGAGAAATTGCAGCTGTCAGAGAACCGGTGTCCTTCGATACAGAATGGGTGGTCGCATGCACAGTTCCAGAAGAAAGCGAGAGGAAATCCGTAGCTGTGGATCGTGATGAGAATTGTCAGTTGAGTACAGAAACAACCACTATAATGACAACATGTAGAGAGAATGACATAGAGATTACTGAATTGGAAGCTCTACTCTCCTCAGTTATGGACAGTGCACAGAATTTAACCTCTGGTGAAGAAGATGTAAACAGCATCGAAAACAGGTGGTGTGTACTTAAAGTTGAATGGCGGAAGCGAGAAAGAGTGATGCAGGGCGTAACGATTCATTAGAGAATTGGACCTTGGGCACCAACAGTGTTCAGAAGCTACCTTGCCGTAACGTGAAAGTTACTGTCACAGGGAATTTGTGCAGTTGTCTGATTCACAGGGTGGAAGCTGAACGGAACTCTGTAGTGATAGCAAACAATGAGGGAAACGCAGACGGGATTAATACAAAACATAACATGTCATGTAGATTAATTTTTCGATTCACTTTAAAGATCGTAGCTGGGTTATCAGATACTAGTAAAGTACCGGTAGCGCGGTAATTAATTGTGCTGCACGATTACGTGCATATTAAACAACCAGATGACAGTGGTCGAGTTGTGGTTTTGGTTTGTATATGAAGGCACATTAAGCTGACCAATAAGCTTATTTGCAGGGAAGCGGCTGCGAGCCGAGCGGCATTTTCACCGTGGCAGCGACAGAAACGGTATTTACGACCCTTGTCGGGCCAGCGGTGAAGGCGGCAGGTGGCAGGGCCCTGCGTAGCGTTGCTTAGTAGGAGGCAAGGTGCTGCTACTAGGTGCCGAGTGAGAAGTTTAGCCCTTGAGTCACCGGAAAGCGAAACTATTATTTTGTGTTTGGACGGAATCCGTCAAACAAGAGGCAGGAAAAGCAGGTAGAGCGTCGCCAGAAAATTTTATGGTCTAAAGACAAGACAGACGTACCTGAACAGAAAACTGGTGTCGGCACGTCCCGTCCCCGTAGCTCGCCAGCTGCACACGGAAAAAAAAGCTCAGTAGTAAGAGAAGTGGGCGCAGAGCGGAATGGTGTGAGATACTTCGTGGTCATCGGAGTGGGAACGGCCAGCTAGCAAAGTTTTTCAGACAGCGTCCTCTCTCGATTGCGCAGATGGGACGGCAACCGATTGGGTACGCGCTATGGGATGTCGTAGGAGAAGCTCTCATTTTATGTAAGAAGGATATTTCTGAAGCTGAAACGCATGTGACTGGCACAGAAAAGTGCAACAACACTCGCATTGGCATTACGTCGTTCTTACGATAACTCCACGTTGAGTAACGTCGAAAAAATTACGGTACGAACAGATGGTGAAGCTCTTGTGTTGTAGACTTTGGCCAGGAGCGCCATTGAGAACAGAGTCGGCCTAGGATGCCGCGTCAGCTGCTGCACCCGAATTGAAAAGGTTCCGGCCCAGGCAGCAGTCTGATTGGAACTTTTTTCTGAGACATCGTGCTGGGCGTTGTACCATCTATATTGCAGCATGCAGTGGACGTAGGTGAGACGCAACTTTTGCAGAGTAATTTAACCCAGGGACTAATCAACCCTTAAAGACGAGCCGTTTCTGACAGCCACAGTCCCTGTTGTTGAAAGCGAAGTGAGCCAACAAGTAGTTAGGTTCACAATCAATGTCAGCCTTCAATTAAATTTTGTCAGATTGCATTATCCATTCACTTTTATCGAAGGGAAAGTCATGGAAATACTTTCACCGCTATCTTTACTTTACCAATATTAGTTAATTTCACTTTTTGATTTTAGTTAGGTATCGTATTAATGACCGTTAGTCATTACTTGTTCAATCTTGAGATTAATTATAAATAAACACTTAAGTGACCCTTCGCACCTTCTATCATTCCAGTAGATGGAAGCGTGACAATCTTATTTTGGAGAATTCATATTACCGGGGGAAATAGTTTGACTAATTTGGTTATAGATATGAGAGTACTCCAGGCAGTGAGCCTGGCCAAATAACATAGATATTTCCATTTACTCCGTGGCGCACAGATTCATGGTAGATATCACAAGCCTCATTTTTACACTGCTCCTCTCACATGTAAGTGATCCAGGTCACACTGTGGTTCCACGTGGGGCAGAGACTATAGCAGAGGCGAGTATTGCCCAACATGCGCAAGGGGTGCATACTTTCAATGAGAACATTTTTGGAACGGTAATGTTTCCGAGACAGTAGGAGAGAAGTCGCTGCAAATACAAGCAAAAGCATCATAGCAAGATGTAGGAATTTTTTGCCTCCGTTCTGCAGTCCTATCGATCCAGTAGAACGTATAGTTTTAGCTGGCAGAAACCGCTTGCAGATCAATATCAACTCTTGGTTCGATATGTGGCTATTGACAAGGACGTGAGAATTAGAGCGATGCCGCGCGGGATTAGCCGAGCGGTCTAGGCGCTGCAGTCATGGACTGTGTGGCTAGTCCCGGCGGAGGTTCGAGTCCTCCCTCGTGAATGGTTGTGTGTGTTTGTCCTTAGGATAATTTAGGTTAAGTAGTGTGTAAGCTTAAGGACTGATGACCTTAGTAGTTAATTCCCATAAGATTTCACACACATTTTAACATTTTGAACATTAGAACGATGTTCTGAAAGTATCGAAGTGACAATTGGAAAGCAAGGTGCCGAGAGAAGGCGAGTCGCGATGCAAGTGGTCCTGAAAAGTTGCTTATACGCGTAATCAGTGGAAACAATTGGAAGAGTATGAAATAAAAGCGAAACTAACGTTTATAGCTCAGGTTAGGATGAAGGTTGATTGTATATCGCTTAATAGTAACTTTATTCCGTATCGTTCCGTAGTAATAGCAGTTATTTACGAAAATGGTTTTAAGAATCCAATATACGGAAGAAAAAAGTTTACGATGAACAGAAGCGAGTATACTGTGTTCAAATGGTTCAAATGGCTCTGAGCACTATGGGACTCAACTTCTGAGGTCATCAGTCCCCTAGAACTTAGAACTACTTAAACGTAACTAACCTAAGGACATCACACACATCCATGCCCGAGGCAGGATTCGAACCTGCGACCGTAGCGGTCCCGCGGTTCCAGACTGTAGCGCCTAGAACCGCACGGCCACTCCGGCCGGCGAGTATACTGTGTGTCCCAGACTGTGGTGGCAGTATAACATTAGCTGTGATGGATGGATTATGTCATGGGTGGTAAGGGATCACTGGTGAGAATTCGGTAGGCTGATTCGTTCAGTTTTTGCTGTGATGAAGTATGTATGACGTAGTGGTGTTTCGTATAAGGAGCAGAAATAGAACACAGTCTTGTCATGTGGTCCATGACTCATATGGGCAATAACTTGAGAGAGGTTAACTTATGTTGCAGTTACGGAAGAAGTAACTGTGGATGTGCTGTGCCAACTTTCGCTGCATCTAGTATAGTTAGGAGACATGTAAAGTGTTTTACATAAGAGATTATGGAAGAACTGAAGAGGAATGGTGCAAGTGGTTTTGTGAGAGGCTTAATTATAGAGGCTGAGTTATGGATGAATTTCCTCATTAGATTGAGGAGGTATAGCTGATGATTATACAGGGTGTTACAAAAAGGTACGGCCAAACTTTCAGGAAACATTCCTCATACACACAGAAAGAAAATATGTTATGTGGACATGTGTCCGGAAACGCTTACTTTCCATGTTAGAGCTCATTTTATTACTTCTCTTCAAATCACATTAATCATGGAATGGAAACACACAGCAACAGAACGTACCAGCGTGACTTCAAACACTTTGTCACAGGAAATGTTCAAAATGTCCTCTGTTAGCGAGGATACATGCATCCACCCACCGTCGCATGGAACCCCTGATGCGCTGATGCAGCCCTGGAAAATGGCGTATTGTATCACAGCCGTCCACAATACAAGCACGAAGATTCTCTACATTTGGTACCGTGGTTGCATAGACAAGAGCTTTCAAATGCCCCCATAAATGAAAGTCAAGAGGGTTGAGGTCAGGAGAGCGTGGGAGCCATGGAATTGATCCGCCTCTACCAATCCATCGGTCACCAGATCTGTTGTTGAGAAGCGTACGAACACTTCGATTGAAATGAGCAGGAGCTCCATCGTGCATGAACCACATGTTGTGTCGTACTTGTAAAGGCACATGTTCTAGCAGCACAGGTAGAGTATCCCGTATGAAATCATGATAACGTGCTCCATTGAGCGTAGGTGGAAGAACATGAGGCCCAATCAAGACATCACCAACAATGCCTGCCCAAACGTTCACAGAAAATCTCTGTTGATGACGTGATTGCACAATTGCGTGCGGATTCTCGTCAGCCCACACACGTTGATTGTGAAAATTTACAATTTGATCACGTTGGAATGAAGCCTCATCCGTAAAGAGAACATTTGCACTGAAATGAGGATTGACACATTGTTGGATGAACCATTCGCAGAAGTGCACCCGTGGTGGCCAATCAGTTGCTGATAGTGCCTGCACACGCTGTACATGGTACGGAAACAACTGGTTCTCCCGTAGCACTCTCGATACAGTGACGTGGTCAACGTTACTTTGTACAGCAGCAACTTCTCTGACGCTGACTTAGGGTTATCGTCAACTGCACGAAGAATTACCTCGTCCATTGCAGGTGTCCTCGTCGTTCTAGGTCTTCCCCAGTCGCGAGTCATAGGCTGGAATTTTCCGTGCTCCCTAAGACGCCGATCAATTGCTTCGAACGTCTTCCTGTCGGGACACCTTCGTTCTGGAAATCTGACTCGATACAAACGTACCGCGCCACGGCTACTGCCCCGTGCTAATCCATACATCAAATGGGCATCTGCCAACTCCGCATTTGTAAACATTGCACTGACTGCAAAACCACGTTCGTGATGAACACTAACCTGTTGATGCTACGTAGTGATGTGCTTGATGCTAGTACTGTAGAGCAATGAGTCGCATGTCAACACAAGCACCAAAGTCAACATTACCTTCCTTCAATTGGGCCAACTGGCGGTGAATCGAGGAAGTACAGTACATACTGACGAAACTAAAATGAGCTCTTACATGGAAATGAAGCGTTTCCGGACACATGTCCACATAACATACTTTCTTTATTTGTGTGTGAGGAATGTATCCTGAAAGTTTGGCCGTACCTTTTTGTAACACCCTGTAAAGGTAGTAATCAGATCTGACTTATTGATGGGAACTTACCACTTGAGCTCTTCTGGGTGCATTATGAGTCGAATCTTGCGTGTCGATGGAACAGTAACGGTTTTCGTTTATTTACTGACTAGCTGCATGATACAATAACAATGATTACAAACAATAGCAGTGTTATACTCCTCCTACATTAAGAACAACACCTCACGATGAGCTCTATAATTTCTACAGTTTTTAACAGCTTCGCGACGTATTCACACTTCGTAAGAAGACTTAATTTTCTTCAATCTCTCCCACACCCCTTCCTCCCCCCTCCTATGTCCTCTACAATGTATTTACAATAATGTTATCATACAGCAGTTGTTGCGTTTTTCCTAGATTCTTGTAAAGTCTTCTGGTCAGCGGTCACGATTATAATTATTTTCTATGAAAGAACTACTACATATGACAGCTTAGAGCTGCAATGATAAAAACTTTTTCCAGACGTACCACTTTTATGTTGATCTCTTTTTCAGTTCACTGTAGAGACAAAACTACATATTGCATACTTGTCAATAATAGTTACGGGCGGCCAATTGGCCAATTACATGAAAATATGACAGACAATCGGTTGATAAAAGACATGTAGCTACAAAATTTGATGTCAGTTAAGGCATGATGGAAATTCCTTTGCAGATAGGGGCGGCGGCAGGCTGGAAACTGTTATAAGGGATCTGATACTTTCACCTGAGGTGGTTATTTAAGTATACTTTAAGAATACAAACAAATTACAGTAAATGTAATTCAGAGACAGTTGATAAAATGCCAGACGACAAACTCTGTCTGGTGAAGAGAAAAAAAATTATGGCTGACAATAAGTTGAGTATCTCCTGCATAATCAATAAAAATGGTTCAGATGGCTCTGAGCACTATGTGACTTAACTTCTAAGGTCATCAGTCGCCTAGAACTTAGAACTAATTAAACCTAACTGCCTAACTGACCTAAGGACATCACACACTTCCATGCTCGAGGCAAAATTCGAACCTGCGACCGTAGTGGTCGCTCGGTTCTAGACTGTAGCGCCCAGAACCGCACGGCCACTCCGGCCGGCCATAATAAATAAAGTTTTGGGACATTCATGTTGAGAAGGTGCAAAAATTGAGACGATAAAAATTTCTTCGAGTGTTACTATTGACTAGCTGAGAAACGCGACTTTGAATCGCTATATATTTATTTCAGTCTTCTGTTAGTCCATCTCCTCCTAACCCTCTCCTTGCTATCTCCTCACCCCTCTCTCAATTCACCACCTCCTCCCCCTCCTTCGATCCATCCCTCCTGTCTACGTTCATCCCCTCTCTGTCTCTGTCCATCTCGTCCTCCACCCACCCTTTGTCCAATTCCTCCTCCCCTTCATTTTTGCCCCCCCCCCCCCCCGTCCTTTCTTCTCTGTCCATCGCCCCGTTTTCATGCCCACCCGAATGTAAGGTTGTTGGTTGGTTTTTACACCCACCGTATTTGTTTCCAGGTAGTAAGTCATATCTTTACCAAGTTTGGTTGATATCTATGCTGTGGCTTAGGAGAAGATGTTGAATATAAGCTCATGTAATATATATATTTCACGCATATATGTCTGATTCTCTTCTGTTTTACACTATACTACCCCAGAGAGGACGTTAAATTTAATGATGGTATTCAGCCATTTGGTTTGGTCCTGAAGTGCGATGACAAAATTATTGGCTCACTGCTATGCTCTTTCATGACATTCTTGGCACACTGTACACCACAAATAACCGACAAATGCCACTTCATGTTTTTTAAATATTCCAAGTCAAGTAAATGTAAGAAATAAATACCAACGGGCAGTTTTCTCGTCCTTTCTCATTCATACCACCAGTCATCAGTCATGGGGGGGGGGGGGGGGGGGGGGTGTGTGGAAGGGGGGGAGGGCGTGGGAATGGCTAATCTGAATCTACAACTTTTTTTCTATTAATCTATTAATAAGTAATTTACCTAACATATCTGGTTGAAATTCCTCTACTTGTTGACGAAGTACCTTCCAGCGTCACCCTCCTTTCATTCCCACCGCTTATGAGCTTCAAGTAATCATTCAACAACCATTTTAGTCGCTCTCCTTTTAAGTTTCCTTATTTTAAAGCAAAATGAACATATTTTACAACATTTTGAATTGCGTGCAGTAGAGGAACAGATTGGAGAGCATAACTGCATCAGCATGGCATAGCACACGGTCTGAACGCATTACCTGTGCAGCAATGATTGGTAGACAATAACATTTTGGAATTGAACTGGTCTGCCAATAGTCCTGGCCTGAACCCTAGGAAAACCTTTGAAATAAGTTACAACATCACCTCCACTGTAGATCCTGCGCCCTGAGCCACTGCCTTCTCATGTTTTGACTCATGAGGAAAAGAGGGCTGTAATTGCTCCTCATACAGCTCGCGCAGGATACGGTGGCCGATGCACAGTGACCAGTTTTCGCTCAAAGCGCTGGGTGAGTTCACCGGTTCGTTCGGAAAGGGTGGCCGATAAATGTTTTCCACCTTTCGGCTAGTCACCGATGATAGAATCGAGGTGCGCACTCTGTAACCTTTCTCAAATAATTTTACAGCAACTATTTCGTAAAAAATGTAATTCATTTTTGCTTTACCTATAGCTTTATATGTCAGATTCATGATGATGTGCTTATCATTCCGTTAATGGTCATAGTTATTGTGATATTTACGTGAAAGTAAGAGACTGAGTGTGATTCGGAAAAGTGTGCAATGAATAACAGAGGTCGCTATGATTTTGCATTTGGTGCATATTACATAATATGTTGTAGCGTATGAAATTTAGTTAACATACTGAATTTTTCTATAGGCTTGGGTAGAAGTATCTACCTGTCATCAATCTCGAGAAAACTGATCTGATGTAGCACACTCATTTGCAATAGCGCTGCGCCAGCGTTGACAGAGCGAAATATCCTCAACGTTCCCCATATTTTATAAACTGTTTCAGATATCGATGTGAGAGTTTGGTAAATGATAGCACGCAAAGGGGAGAATGTTTTACCACGTCGTTGTTACTCAAAACCTCATTATGTACCATCTTATTCCAATAAGTACAGTCTTTTGCGGTGAAAGCACGTAATTCTTAAGGGCTATCGATAGTTGGTGAAACGAGAAATGCTGTGGATTTTGGAACGACATATGTGAAAAAATTACGCGTTTGTTTTGTACCGAGGATGTGATTTTTCATGTGCTACTCATTTTACGTTCCCTCAGTTCGTCACTTAATAAACATAATGAACCACTGTTTTAGAATTCTCTTGCAATTTTGTCTGCACAACACGTTAGTGAGGTGAGACAGTGTAAACTGCGGTATGTTTTGGCAGAAGAAGCAAATTTTGGCAGGGCAACCAGAGAAATGTGTAGGTTTTTCTCAAAATTCGTCGCTCATGACGCTTCTCTGAAAGTTACGAGTGGTTAACAAGCCAGGCGAAAATAAATCATTACATTTTCGGCGGAATGCTTCTTAGATGCTAACGAAAGCAGAGGTGACAGTAGATATTTTTGAATGGTCACCATGGAAATGTGTCCGTTGAAACAGAACCACTTTCACAATTATATCCTTCTCATTTCTGTTCCCTTTCCTTCCTGCCCTCATTTTTGTCTCATTCATTCGCCGGCCGCTGTGGCCGAGTGCTTCTAGGCGCTTCACTTCGAAACCGCGCTGCTGCTACGGTGGCAGGTTCGAATCCTGCCTCGGGGACGGAAGTGTGTGATGTCCTTAAGTTAGTTAGGTTTAAGTAGTTCTAAAAGTCTAGGGGACTGATGACCTCAGATGTTAAGTCCCATAGTGCTTAGAGCCATTTGAACCATCTTGTCTCGTTCCTTACTTTAACCTTAAAACCCCAATAAGACCCATTTCATAATATTTAATTAATTTTGCAACGAATGACAGCCACATGCTCCAACAGTACCAGTGGTAGCGAAACTATACATACACCAGAGCATTGTCATTGTTATTATATAATCTGTCGGTTGGTGGGAGTGTTGCCACTTATGTACTTTATCAAAATTTGATAGTTCTTTTGCCAAGCCCAGTGTCTACACTCAGTTCTATGTAAATAACTTCTGTAATACTATTTCACCAAAGGTTTTATAACATTATGTTCAATTTTCGGTTTTATGCAAATACCGTTTATACGTGTATTATGCATTTTCGGGTGTGACATAATTATGGATATTAATTTTAATTGTCACTTTATTAATTTTCCATTTCCAAAAATGTTAATGATTATCAGTGTTTTGTTATTGGGAAAAGATAGGCTGGAGGGGAGAGGGGTTTTGGAGGCAAGTTTCAATGGCAGTTGAATACACGTGGCTCGCTGTGATGGAACATTTTTGAAGTGGAGATGTGTTTATATTATCCGTAAATAAACATCGATGATTCAAAGAAAAATTCTGCAGATTATTATTCTGTCATACACATAAAGGAAGACCAGCTACAGTAAGACCTTGGATTTCCTTTCCCAGTGGAGCAATCTACATCACAAGGAATTTAAGTTAAGATTCTGTTATCTTCTTTCAGCGTCTCTGGATACAAAACGTCATCTTGAGGTTTCATGAAGGATAAGACGTACATAGATTCAGGAACTGTGTTAACCATGTGACACAACAACAATCAATCAACTATGAATACTAGTGTTTGCTAGCCAGAATTTATTCCATCTTAAAAGATCATCAAATAAGCTTACCCGCTTGAATGTAAGCGAAATTTACGTAAAATAGTAAGACATTTTCATCAAAAAATTTAAACTAACTGTTTTCTTTGTGTGTAATAGTATTATCCGTTATCTCATTGAAATTGTACAATCTAAGGACAAGTGCCATTGTTATTTTCAATCTCAGTAGTGTTAACTTGTTCCTCTAAGGAAAACATCGTTCCAACCCATAATACCACTCGTATGTACTAAGCAAAGTTAAAATGATCTAACCTAAACACATCATAAATCCTTAAGTTAAAATCACCTCCCAGCCTCTTGATAAGGGTGAAGCAAGATGTAAATTGTTGCCATACCACAAAAAACAAAATTCGAAAGACTATGTAACACGTTCATTCAAGAATGTATAGCACAAATCTTGAAAGGGCTGGTCATTCATTGGCCAAATCATCCAAAAATTCTAAGACACCTTCTAGTGTGGTGGTATCAAGCGAAGTCACCAATTCGAAACATCACAAAATCAACTCAATGTATCCTATCTGCTGTTGTCACCCCAGACCGAGCAGCAATAATATTCACAAAACCAAGGCATGAGTAAGATCATCCCTTCATAATATCATCAAATAACTGTAGCATATGCCAAAATAAGCATGGAATATGTAATAATGTCAACAACTCATCTTCACTATAAAGCAGTGTGTTCAGGTAAGCACAGAAGCACCATGAAGGTATTGAACAACATCTTCAGAGTCAATATTCTGATATATTTGTCAAATATCATAAGCTGATGTATAAATATGTAATAATTTCTTCGTCAATCTACATTCACAAATTCTCAATACAAGTGGTCTCAGTATCGAAAAGTGTATGCTGCAACGCCTTTTCAGATGTATCACTCACAGGTTTTCAAAAGCCAAAATGCACCACTATCAAATGTATGAAAAACCACAACAACAAACATAGGATGCGTCAATCTGTATACGAGTAATGTGGTACTGAAGTATAGCTATATGATTCATATGGTTTAAGCTCCACAATGTTTCTCAATCCAAACACTTCCCTAGATCTACGATAGATAAATCTGTATGCGTTGAACTGTGGAATTTTGCAAATTTCAGAAGGATCTATGTGAATATCATAAAACTTTTTAATCTGCTTATTTATAGCTTTTGATTTTTCATAACTTTTCCTTAACACCAGATCACCAACTTTGTACTGAATCACCTTAACGCTTTTGTCATGCCTTAATTTCTTCTTCCTGTGATACATCTCCATATTTCTACTCAAAATGTTCTCTCTCATGAGGAGACAACACAGAACCCTTGGGAAACTTTACTAGTTCACACAATAAATGAGTTGGCTTCTTATTGTAATGTATCTCGTAAGGAGAAAATCCAGTGGTTGTATGTTGCCGATGGTTGGGAATGTCTTACAATTGTATTCCATATGAGTACCAATTTGTATGAGCCTTGGAACAGTAAGTCCTACAAAGTCGACCAATCTCATGCATGTATCTTTTATTAGGATAGCAAGATGGAGAATAAACATAAATGCAAATATGTTTGATGTTCTGATCAGTCATAAACTGTTTCCATTGATGTGAGATGAACTAGCTTCCATTGTCAGATATTATTGCTTTAGATTTTCCAGCATTGATTACATAATCATTTTCAAAATACTGTATAATTTTCATACTGGTAGCCTTTTTCAGCAGGTACACCTTAACTAATTTACTAAACAAATCAACCACAACAGAGATGTAACGGTATTCTTCTTTGGCTCGAGGAAATTGTGCAAAGAAGTCAACACCAACCAACTCAGATTTGCCTTTGGTTATAATGCTATTTAAAAAACCTTTATGGCACTGATGTATTACTTGTACTCTCTGGCATCTATCACAAGATACTAGCTAACATTTTACGCTTCTGGATATATTATTAAGATAAACATTTTCGTGTAGCTTTTGAGTGCACTTCATATTACCACAATGGCCAAAACTTTCATGTACAAACTTAATGAGTAAGTCTACGTATTATTTGGGCCAACATAACTTCCGGTAATCACTGTCTGGTCTGTGTCTCCTGAGTAAAATACCCATGTGCATCTGGTAATACTGTAGAACTTTATCCTCACTTACCTTACCGAGTAAGATTTTCACTAATCTCAAGTCCTCATTTTGATTTGGTGTCTCTGTAATTGTTCACAATTTTTTAATTTCTCTCTCACAATTTACTCCTTTAATAAACATAATTCTGAAGGTCATGTCCTCATTAATCTCAACGTTCTCCTGATCACTACCAACTGGCAACTTTGATACGGCATCAGCAACACAGTTTTGCTTACCTTTGATATGGGAAATAGTGTAATCGAATTGCTGAAGAAACAATGCCCAACGAGTGATTTGGTTGTGGTACAGCTTCCATTCTTGTAAATACTTCAGAGCTTTGTGATGATAGAATACGATGACTTTACGTTCAGTGAGATAGTTCCTAAATTTTTTGAATCCTCACACAATTGCGAGCAGCTGTTTCTCAGTGACTGTGTAGTTCCTTTCGTGTTTAAGTAAACTCCTGCATGCAAAACTTACTGCCCATTTTTCCATCTGACCATCAACTTCTTTCTGCCTAAAAATATAGACACCAAGCCCATAATCACAACTATCTGTCATAAGGCAAAACGGCACGAAAATCTCAACCCTACATAGAATCTGACTATTGCAAAGCTGTTTTTTGATCTCATGGAAAACTGTTTGACATTCAGTGGACCATTCTAACCATCTGTTCTTTTTCAATAAATGAAGTAAACATGGTTCATTCAGGACTTGTGATCTTATATATTTACAGTAGAAGTTACATAACCCATAAGAAGGTCTCAATTCCGCTTTATTTCTTGGTCTGGGAAAATCAGCAGTAGGTTTAATTTTATCTGAATCTGGCCGAATTCCTTCCTCACTGATGGTGTGATCGAAGAAGTTCAAAGATTTAACTCCAGATCAACATTACCCAAATTGAGGATCATACCTCCTTTTCTGAATTTCATTGCTACCACCTTAATTGTCGTGATATGCTCTTTCCATGAATTTCCCGTTACGAAAATGTCATCGACATAAAAAAACTAGCTTGGATAGTATCTCACTACCTAATACTAGATCCAAAGCTCCTATAAATTCTTCAACTGACACATTGAGACCAAAAAGAACTACACAGTACTGGTAACGTTTTCCAGAGAATAAAAAGATAGAGTATTTTCTGAACTAGGATCAAAAGCGATCTGAAGGATGCTTGATGTCAAATTCAAACACGTAGAGTACCTGGCACCATGGAACTTGTTTAATAGTTCTTCCATTGACTCTGGGTGATCTGTTTCCCTTTCCAAATATTTTTTTTACATGTCTGGAATCAAGTACAAGCTTGACTCCGGAATCTTTTTTGGATATAACAACCAGATGATTGTTGCACTGGCTTATACGTCTTTCAATGGTTCCCTACTCTTGCAAATTTTAGAGTTCCACTGCCCAGTCTGTTTCCTATACTTATATAGGTACTGAGTATGGTCTTATAAAGAAGGAGTGATGCTGCTTCAGCCGAAGCTTACAAGAATAATTCCTAACCCTACCTGGCTTTTCACTGAAAATATCTTCTAACTCTCTCAATACAGTTTTAGTTTTTTCATACTCAGTAAGCTTATCAGCCTCATTGACCTTACCACTAGTTAAATGATCAAAGTATTTAACAGTAACATCAACACCCATAAGATAATTACCTAAAACTCCTTTTGTTACTTCTACCTCATAGCCACACACTTTGTTAGTTGTAGAATAACTGGTTCTTAGACATGGCTGACTATGACCAGAAAATTGAACTTAACTCTCACAACAATCAATTCTGAACCAAACCATTGAATTGACCCAGCGAAAAGCTACATTATTCTTCAACCTCCAATCCATTCCCAAGAGTATCTCCTCGTTGAGATCACTGACGATCAGGCAACCTTGCTCAAACACAGTTTTTCGTATATGGAAGGTAATTAATTCTTGCTTATCAACCACTTTGCTGTACTTACCAGAGACGTCTTTGATTTTAGCTCGTGAGATAGGAAACTTAATATAATCAGGATTATTCTTTACTCTGTTACCAAATTTCTCAGATAAATTTGAAATTGCACTGCCAGTGTCAATTAGACATAAACCTGTCCAGTTACCAACCGAAATCTCTATGTATGGGCTACTCACAAATTTATGTTGTTCTGTAACACTGTCTTCTCTCAGTAAATCATTCTCAACCTCCTCAAAGTCTAAATCACATTACTGGTTTACATTATAGTTGGACATTTGTATAAGACGAATGGGTATCTCTGTGTTACTAACATTTTCGCTTAATTGAGTTGATTCACAATTAAATATAGGATTGGTGTAACCATTTCACTGACTGTTCACATCTGGTTGATGTTCAATCATAAACTGACTGACTGATATATTATCTATTGTAGCCTCACTGCAGTTTCTAAAATGTTACTTAATTCTACTGTCAATTTCAGTATGTTGAATACTTACCTCCTGATTTGCTACAATGTCACTTTTGTCGATCGGGATTAGTTGGCTTTCCTGCATTGAATGACTGGTATGCCTATTATTGAACATTTCTAAGTATACCATCCGTCCAGATCCCTCAAATCTGTTGCTTCAATTACTGAATTTTCGACAGAATCATTTGTGTTTTCACCCCTTTCCTGAGTGTCACCCACTTACATCAAAATCAGGACAAGCCCCCCTACCTCATTTCCTTAATCTTCAGAATTTGCATATTCAGAAAACATAAGATTAGCAATCCCATAGAAACTACAGTGTTTGTCATCACTATAAACACAACAATCAGAAAATAAATTTGTTAAGACACACTCCTCCAATTCATATTCAGGTACAAAACTTTTCTTGGCCCCATGTATTTCCTTTAGGTACATGATCAAAAACTTACTTTCAGCAACAGTTGAATTTTCAGGGTACTCATACTTACAATTTCTTGATAGCTCCTCGTATGTATTTAGAGTCGTCATAACATCTGTTAGTTTCTTCCACTTGACAGGCCTCAAGTGAAGGAATTGTTGGCTTTCGTGGGTGTGAGAGATGTGGTTATTGTTGCTCATATTACCATTCCAATTATTGTGATTCTTGTGGTTATTGTTGTTGTGGTGGTTCCTTCTGTGTCTGTTGTGACAATTTTGCTGCTTATGATTATCAGAATTACCATTCTGGTTACCGTTTGTGTTATGCGAATTTTTATATGTGTCTTCTGTATCGAAAGCTTTTCCTAATTTATCAACATGCCTTAAGAAATTATCAATTGAGTCATCGGAACCGCAGGCTTGGCCCCATTGAGCTCTTATGGGCAAACATCTTCTTAAAGCATCTATAAGTGTTAAATCATCTAGCGGTTTGTCGAGATGAGCAACTTTACGCAGCTGTTTTTCACAGAAATTCCTCATCGAAATATTACCAGGCCTGTAATGGCTACCATTTAAAAATGCACTTTTAATACCTGCCTGTTTTCTGAAGACCAGAATTTGTTTAAGAGTAATTGCTCAAATTCTTTAAATGTAATGTCGGCTTTAATATGCTGATTAGCAGAAGACAGGGCTTCGCCATCAAGAAACCGTTTTGCTAATTTTGTTTTAGCCGAGTCAGACATGCCAGCAGGAAAGCTATCTCTACAATGACAGATAAAATTAGCCGGGTGCATCTTAAAATACCCGGGAAAATACTTAAGCAATAAGTAGCAGGATGGTACAAAGCTACTACCTTCAACTTGCGGGTGCACCATAGTCGATTCTTCATTGTTCAGACGAGATTCTAAAGAAACAATACTTATTTTATGGTTAGGAGTTGAAAAATGTCCCTGCGTTTGATTATCGTTCAGTTTTAGTCTTTCTTCAATAAAGGTGCTTTCTTGATCGATGACTGATTGATAACCTTAAACTCGACATTTCGTCTGTCGAGTTCTTTGTAAATGGTATACTCAGTATTCTAAATACGGGACTCTACATTTTCCAACCTACCATTAACTGTTTGAAATTCTAAGGCAGTAGATTCACGCAGGTGACTGGCTTCTAACATAGTGCCTGCTATTAGTTCATTAGTATCTTTAATATTTTGGTTAATTGTCCTAACAGATTATTCAGGTTATCAATAGTATGATTTAAGCCTTTAAATTTTCTATCAATATCCTCTTTAAGGTCTTTTATGTCCTTTTGTAAACCTTGTTGCAGATCTTTACCATTTTGTTTTAACAGTTCTGCTAAGTTCGCAAGTAAACCAGATGTTTACTCTCTTGGTCCGAATCCCAAAAATTGGAGTTTTTACCGACGACTGCTGCCGGTTTGGTGTCTATGTGTGGATTTGTTGTGGTGGAGTAGATGTTTTTCCTGTAACGGCTCTATTATCGGTACTAGACATGGTGATGGTTATGGGAAGGCACATTATACACAACCGAAAATCCAAATCCCAAACTTCGTCACACTCATTTCACACCTTAGCCTACCGTGAACATTTCAGTGAGGTGGAGGAGCTGGGATTTGCACAAAGCCGGTCTTTAATATGTTTATATGTTTGCAGATAATAGCCAGTGTTGCCATGTACAAAATTTGAACAAGGATTTCCTGATAAAAGAACAAAAGAACGTAGTTAGTGAAGGATGGCCAAGTAATCCCTGACTGTCACCCAAAAGATGACTACGATATTTCCTTCTTTCTCTTCAACTATCCTTTTCGTAGTGTTTGCAAGTGACTATTTTGTAGGCAGGCTAAGGTGTGACGAAAATTGGGATTAGGATTTGCTGTTGTGAATAATGTGCTCACCCATAACCATCATCATTTCTAGTAGCGAGAATATAGACCTTACTGAAAAAAAAAAACATCTACTCCATGTCAACAAATACACACGTAGACACCGAAGCGGCGGCAATCATCGGAAAGTCCACGATTTTAGGGATTTGTACCAAGAGAGTAAGCATCTGGTTTACTAACGAACTTAGCAAAACTGTTAAAACAAAATGATAACATCTACAACAAGGTTTACAAAAGGGCTTAAAAGACCTGAAAGATGATATTGATAGCCAATTTAAAGGTTTAATTAATACTATTTATAACCTGAATGAACCTGGCAGGACAATCTGTAAGGAGCCATCTACATCCCAAGGAATTTAAGTTAAGTGTTGCTTTTACCAGCAACACGTAGGCCTACAGCAACGTAGAACTGACTTTATATATACAATTCTTTGACTTTTCCGGGTGGTTATCTGGTGGTGGAGGAGACAAATACGCCTAGTATGCCTAATTATGTAAGTGCAGATATTACTATTCGATGTAATCCTAAACGTGTGAAGAAACCTCTCATCACATCTATAGTAACTGGAATGCTTCCCAAAGTAGCGGGAACATTTCAGCGAGGAGGTGCCGCAGTTAATATTTACAAAAAGTATGAGTGTAGGCTTCAATTTAGAACGGCACTTCCGCTCCAGGGCTCCGGTTTTCCCCTGCAGCGCTCTGAGCGACTCCCCATCACTGTCGCTCTTGCCATACTTCCTCAGCCTACAGCGCATCTAGCGGCCACAGTATTTGCGCGCACTATACATTGCGACATCTCGATAAAAGTGTCTACAGCAGTTTAAGCTGTCATAAAGTTAGGGTATAGGCTTATCCCATGTTAATGTCCACTAACAGGTTCGTACCAAATATTTTAGATCATGTAATACACCTTATTACTCTAAGCGTATTTCATAAACTTCTTTGATTTGTTTTTCTCTGATAAATATAACATTTTACTTTGTGGAATACTGGCGGCAGGAAGGAGATACCTTATCCCTTGCACAACAAGTAAAATAGAAAGTTTACTATACTGAAAGTAACAACACAAACCACTACGGCAGTTAGACGACAAAGTCCGAATAGCTTGTGCAAGAGATAAATTATATAATCACTCCCGTTGCATGTGAATCAATGTCACATGCATCACTACATTTCTCCAAACCGTCCACTCTCCCCTCCACTCAATACACTCCTCATATCTGCCTTACAGGTTGATGGAACTGTGGGCAGAAGCCAGAACTGGAGTAGGAGACCATTTGACTACTGAAAACGTCAAGGTTAACATTAAAATGTCTGTAGGAATGCCCATACCACTGAGTGTAATTTCAAAAAATATTATACTATTAACTATGAACCATGATTGTATCTGTAATTTACATTATTGAGTCTAAGTAAAATGACTTTAAAGGAGTAATAGGGTAAAACTCATGTCACCTCACTTTGTTAGTGTTGGTTACATACATTCAGTTATAAAGTTGACTGATTTACAAACCCCTTCCCTGACCCTTAACCTTTTGTTCTGTTAAATGGTTTATGACCCTATGGAGTTAATTTATGTCCTTCCAAGAAGCCCCCACCACCCCTCTCTCTCCCCTCTTCCTCCCCACTCCTGTGGAAACCTCCAACCATCCCTCCTCCCCCTTGGTAATATAAGTACACTTTCAGGCCTGGGTCAGTCGAATAGCCACCGTCCACTCTATCATTTTCAGTACGTAAACCGATAAATTAATTAAGGTCTACCCCTGTGGTAAAACCTGCAGCCCACCCAAACCCCTCCCCATGTAGAAATTGTCAGACCTGTGCTGGAGAGGGAGGACCTCATAACAGAAAATTAAATAGCGTAGCAAAGGATGTACTGTTTATTTATGAAATTCCATTTCCAGGGTTTTAATCTTTCTTGCTCACCATTCGCTGCTATAATGGAAGATGAAGGCCTTCTAAAATTCACTGAAAAGAAGTACCTAAGTCGATTTTTTAAATTCTGATCACACAAGGGATGCCGTCGACATAACTCACGTAATTATACTATTAAAAATTTTCACACTGACTGCAGGGATTGCGCCCCCATGCCCCTACTGCTTAACATTGCCAGTTGCTAGGCATATTCCCAGCGACTTGGGCCATGTGACCCCTGTCGATCACACCACACATTAGCTGCCTTATGCGATGCACACACCAGATGTTACGCTAATGTCCGAACAAAGTGTCAGGTGGCGGCAACCGTCAGCTCTCAAATGGATGCTTCCTGTTTGTGTGAACCATTGAATGCAAACACTCACAGACCAAACTGTCCCACACATCCTTCCTCCCTTCCATCCCACTCCTTTGCCCGCCACCCCCCCCCCCCCGTCCCCCTCCCACGCAGATCAGGCATACATGGCTTTGGTAGTCGTTACATCCCTTTGTTTTCCCCCTTTCACTGCTATGGTAACCTGTAGTGGATGGAACAAAAACATTTGGGAAGAAGTAGGTAGTGTCTGTCATGTGCCACACTACACCCACATTTATCCCAAACAAAGTGGTGGATACTTGGTAAACCCCTCTGATCATTGTATCAGATTGACTGACTAATTATTTAAATCAGTACCCTTTGTCTGCAGACATTTTTTGCCTTACATCCTATTGGTGGACAATTGACTCACTCATTTCCGTGGCTGGTCAACATTTCCAGAAGGTAGCAACTCCGGTGGCCTTGTTGGTTCCCTTGATCAGGTCCTGTGTTGTGCAGGGTTGTTCAAACTGAGGACATATTTGCAGGTGGGCCTTGGTCTTGTGTTGTTCTGCACTAACAGGATGTATCTCCACCAGCTGGAAGAATTCCCCATTTTCGCATGTTTGTCTTGCATAGAGGAACGCCCAACCTAAGACGATTGAGCGATCTCCAAATAGGGTAGGGCAATTCGTTTCCTGGAACTAGCTCTTCCTTTATGGGAATGTCAGTTGGTAGCTTGCTCTTCCACCTGGTGATGCATTTAGGCTCTGATGTTCCCTCTAGTGGTTGGATCCTGGCGATGAAGCTCTTTTTCGACTTCAGTCGACGGACTGCAGCTTGATGATGATGCAGTGGATGTCTGGGATCATAAGCTTGCTTAGCCCTCTCTACATCGGAAGCAACAGCCCTTCTAATAATGGGGGGAGCTATTCCAACAATCGGGTAGATTTTATCGACTGGAGTTGGCTTCATACATCCCAACAAGATTCGGACGGTCTCATTGATTGCCTGTTTGGTGTGAGTGGATGCACTCCACACCAGGTGAAGCATACTCTGCAGCTGACACACACAAAGCAAAAGGCGAAAATCCCAGGACGAGAGGACTTGCTCCCCAGGCGGTGGATGTGAGCTTCCTCAAGATGTTAGACAATAGGGCTGGTATATTTGGTGGAATTCAATTCCGCAACTGCCTGGTTCCCAGATTGTACTGGATCTTTGTTCCCTTGCCTCCTATTATGGATACTGCCACAGTTAGGTCATTTAGTAGGTGGTCCTTTACGTTGAAGGTAGCTGAAAATTTCAGATTTCAGGTCAGTTGCATGCTATGTCCCTAAACAATTTGTAGTAAATTGATCAGTCAGGAATTTCACATTGTGATTGTCTATTAAAGCACTATATAATTCCTAAATTGGTTTATTCCACTACATTCTGAAGGAGGAGGAAGGGCCTACTGTGTGATGAGATAGACACAACAGTAGTATACACATCTGCAAGGCAGATTCCACTGTGATGTATTGAGAAGCACTAAACGCGACACAATTCATCTGTGATCCAATCCGTAGTAGCAATAGTTGTCATGGATAGACGTCAGAGATTGCTGAAACAGTCACACCTCCCAAGCCCTCATGTCTCGATGTCCACATGCACTGCACCAATCCCTTCATACACCACCAGTGCCAATGCTCAAAGGTCGAAGAAAACTGCCGTAGCAACTGCAGTTTCTGTAATAGATGTGTGTGCATCCACAGTGTGCCACCACTGGCCGTGGAGGGCATCTGAGGATGATTTGAATGGTAAGAATAAAATTTTTATCGATACGCCCGGTGCCAACATTTGGTAGTGATCGATACTGAATCACTCAATTTTCCATGGAGAATAAAGGCAAGACACCCGATCACAGAGACAGCCCCACGTATACTGAGTATTATTTTGCTCTACAGCCAATCAGAGGGCGTCGCCGCCGGAACTTGTCCCTGCAGCTGTGCGTAAGAACTTACTAGCTGGCTACCAGGAACTTTCCTCTGTACCCACCACATGTGATATCCTTAGGCCGGAAATGCCAAATCATGCTGGCCACATCCTGCCTCCGCGATGCACCCCGCACGCCAAATGCTGTCATCCTAGGAAATCAGCAACATTGTTACCTCTGTAATTGCAATTAAATATTATGATTGTAGACACAATCTGATGACATTAGAGAATCTGCTAGATACTGGAAATACCCCCTCCCGAAGGCTGTGGCTCTGGAAATATCTGGATTTATATCTCTCTTATCAGTGGACATAATTTTCCACATAATTTCCTTCATATCGCTCACGGCTGTCGGTGCATTGAAATCGCAATCGCCCACATCATATCCATACCTCCATTACGACTGGACATAGGCGTTTTCTTTGCACGTGTTGGAAGAATGATCACAGTAACTTTATACCTCAACACAATCTTTATACGTCTGCCAATCACAGTGAATCTCACAAATCCTCTACTAAGATTAATACTTCGCCAATAAATGAATGCTGGCGTCCACTAACAATAATGAGCAGAAACCTGCGATGTATGGACATGCCTAATTTGTTTTTCTTTCGATTGATACCAGAGTGTGTTAGGAAGGGAGAAGTATTCGTTTATAAGCTACCACATGTTAAAAACACGCTCACAAAGACCATGTTACTGTCACCCTGTATAAAAGGCGGTTTGGGTACTACAGGCAGACGCAAGTATCACTAACGATATCTATGTTAGAAGCTATACATGATTTATAAATCGAGGTATAGTATTTCTTCCGAATGAAGTGGTCTTCCACAGAAATACTGCGACATTAAATGTAGACAGTGACCGTGGGCTGTGTATTAACACAACGAATGTGTGGGTGCACGTCGCCAGTGGTGTTAGCTCTTAATATAATAACCCGAATCACCGAATTTTGAAAGTGATTCGGCTATGGAGCGTGGTATTAAGCGGATATTTCCAGCTTCCTCTTGCCACTGCTAGATATTTCCCACGTTAACAAATAATATTTGTAATGCATTCCCTCTCGAGTACATGTAGACAATGTAACAGAAGTTCTGCGATATATCCTCAAGATTATAGGCGAGGGGGGCTGATGGTCAATAAAGAATGATCACATACAATAGATGTATGCTATTTGAGGAATCACTTAAAAATGCAACGCTAGGCTGAAGTCATAAGAAACGTACAACACCCTGTGACCAATATTCTGACTTTTCAGATCTAAAGTCTTACGCTTTCTGGCAGAAATTCTGTTTGCGATTTGGAATCAAGTCTCTCCATTCAACAACATACTTTCTTTGAATCTTTTGGAGATACCTTTTAATAATTACAGCCACTGGTGATTCATTTTCGTGGCACTCTCACATTTCAGAACGAGTCGCCTTATTCGAACCTATCTGCTAAGGACCCCATACCACAAAACTCTATCTTGGTTTTAGACAGTCCCTCTCCATTTTGTAACTGTTCCTCAGTCTCTGCCCCAACTTTCATACAGCTATATCATTGTGATTGTTAAAATTTAAGTTGGAACTGAGTGGGAGTTCGAGAGCACTACATCAAAGACCTTCTGCGTTTCATAGATACGTCAACCGTGACATTGTGTAAGGCTAGCGCCAAACGAAGCTTTTCCCTGCAACTCAGGGTAGTAAAAAAGTCAGTACAAGCAGTTTCGGCAGTGTTCGTTATACGTAAAATTAGGATGGCTCCACATCATATAGGAACTAAAAGAAGGAACAGCATTTTGCTACTGCATTGCTGTGTGTTTCGAAACTACACACAGACACTGCAGTCCACAGGAGATCAGCATTCCTCACGATGCATTTATGTCTAACACCCTGTCTTCGTTATTTTTTACCATGCAACAGAGCAAAACTACAAGTACTAAAAATTCCGATAACGTCACCTGGTAGATTTTATAGCATCCATCTCTTCTGGTATATCAAAAACAAATACTGTCTGCATACTGACATCGCGCATATGTGGTGATCCTATTAAATAATCAGGTATTGATCCACTGGAGCAGATGGCCAGTGACCAAAGTCTTTGACACAGACCAGTGTATGATTTCATCACCCATACTGTAGGACGTCCGTACCCCACGGAATATCAATTCCTAGGAAGGGTCCCTGCGTTGTTCTTTCATAACCAGTGTAATACATCGTTTTTTCTTCTGTAGCACATCCAAACAGTGCATGATTACAGGTTTGTACACTGCCTTATATTTTGTTTTACCACCACTTATACGAGGTCTGTGTCAGGAGCTAAGCCGACTTAATATACACTGCTGGCCACCGTAAATGAAACACCAAGAAAGGCAAGAGGTAGCACAACAAAATTTATTTTGTAGATAACATGTTGACCAAGTATCAAATGATTACGTTTACAGACGTCTGTGACATGTGGTTCCTGCCAGAATCAGTAGCCAGAGTAGCCGCCATTGTTGGAGATCACCGCTGCCACACGTCTCGGCATTGAGTCAAAGAGACGTTGGATGTGTTCCTGGGGTACAGCAGTCCAAGCAGCTTCCACACGTTGCCAAAGATCATCTGGTATGGCAGCTGGGGATGTAATCTGGGTCACTCGTTGAGCAACCATGGACCACATGTTTTCTATCGGCGAAAGATCCGGAGAGTGAGCCGGCCAGGGAAGCAATTCAATCTGGTTATTGACAAAGAACCATTGGACAATGCGTGCCACGTGTGGTCGCGCATTATCCTGTTGAAATATGGCTGTGGCCGAGCCCTGAAGGTAAGGAAGGACAACTGGCTCCAGCACCTCGGATATGTAGCGCCGGCTATTTAAAGTACCGGCAGTACGTACTAGAGGCGTGCGAGAGTAATATCCAATACCGCCCCATACCATAATACCTGGTGCACGACCAGTGTGGCGGTGCATAATGCAGCTGTCCAGCATCCTCTCTCCACGGTGTCTCCACACTCGAATCCGACCATAGTGGTGCTGCAGACAGAAGCGTGCCTCGTCAGTAAAGACAACGTCATTCCATTCTGCCGTCCACATCTGTCTGTCATCACACCATTGGCGACGGAGATGTCTGTGGTTCCGCGTCAATGGTAGACGAAGCAATGGACGTCTTGTGGACAGACCATTCTGCTGTAAACGGCGTCGAATGGTACGCGCAGACAGAGGATGATTCGTTACAGACGCAATGTGCTGTGCTATGGTTCGGGATGTCACTGAGCGATCCGTCACTGCCATGCGCACAATTTTCCTATCAGCACGTGCAGTGGTGCACCGAGGTGAATGCGATCGACCACGTGGTCCGTCGTACCCTCCTGCATCCAACGGTCACATATCCGCATTACAGTTGTTTGGGTTCGTCCAATACGACTAGCGATTTCTCTGTATGATAATCCAAAATCTCGGTAAGCCACTATCCTTCCTCTGTCGAACTCGGATACTTGATCAAACGATGTTCGCTGTTGTCTACGAGGCATAACTGATCGTCTTGTGAAACAACCACAAGGTAAACACACGTGCCGAACGTACACTCGTCGAAATCGCCAAGCCTTAAATGGCGCTATGAGGTGGCGCCACAGGCGCGCGTGATGTGCGTCTGTGCTGAAATTCTAATCAGTAGCATATCTCATCGCTGCAAACCCATGGTGTAAATTTCACTTGATTTGGATGCTTCCTTCAGGGTGTTGCATTTACGGTGGCCAGCAGTGTATTTTGATGCATTGGTTGTCACAGAAAGCTGGACACCAAATGGTGTAAACTATGTATATCTTACGGAGAAAAATGTGGAAGACATCGCAACTTATAGGAACTGGATGCGGCGTTGTAGAGAATTTCCAAACAGCTGCCCAAAGGTGATGACTTCTAGATTTAATCTCATCTTTCACAGTGACAGGTTAACAAACGTCTAGGTGTTCTATTTTGAAAAGACCAAGAGCATTGATTCCTTGTATTAAAGCCACGTACACAATCACTGTTTCAGTGCTGGTCATCCCCAGGTAGGTGTTGCTCCCATGAAGACTCTCTCCATCTCAAACAAGTGCTGTCAGTGAATCATTATATGGTAATCAACAGCATACCACTGGACAGATGGGATGGAAAAGACACGATCGATCTAGGGCAACATACTGTAATAAGCAGCACTTTTGACAGTGCGATCAATTTTGGTGGTTTTACCAGTTTTTCTACAGTTTCAGTGCTGGCCAATGAGATGGCAGTATGTTTCTAAATACCCGTATCATCGCTAAAGCACATCTCCACTACTTTGCGTGTACTATATATTAGGTTATGAATGCAGATAGACATCTGTGCAGTACATCCATTCATGCTTAATTCTTGACCATATACACCAAAGTATACCAGACAGCGTGAAATACCGATACAGTTGGGTTATCCACATATTTCTATCGCTTTGATCATAATGCATGAATTACGATTATGATAGCTCTATGTGGATGTGACTCACAGGGTATCCTCGTATTCTTAGCATAAAGTTGCAGATTAAAAGATCTTACTCCATTGTCTTTTACCATCCCTCCCTACAACACTGTCGCAAATTTCATTTGCAGCTGACCGGAGGTAGGAGGGAACTATACCCAGTACATTCCACGTCTCCTGAAGAAACGCAGCGAGCTGAGTGGGTAACTGCTGTTCACTGAAGACCGCTCTGCACCAATCATACTCACAGCACCCATCGAACTGCACAATATCTCTCCAGATGCGGACTTGTCGAGAAGGTTAGCACCCTTTAGTAGATATGAGAGTGTTCTGATATAACAGACAGTTAAGAAGCGACGTGTCGTTTATGCTTGATGGATCTCCAGACAGACGGAGTTTGAAGCATTTTACTTAAATAAACTGTGCTGTCAAATCTAAAGTATTGTTCTAGTGTCTGGGTCAGTACCAAGAAGGTATTAGCAAGAGAGAAATGATCGTAGAACATAAACAAACGGTTCTGCACTTAAACTCTGCAAGTTTTCTATCCCACTCACTACAGCAACAGACTTTACGATGATGAAAGTACTGCCTTCTGCTCCAAAGAAAAACATTGATGCTTTGTGACACATGAACAATATAGCTTTCTGGAAGTGTGGAGCGCCCATTGTTCAGGTCAGATTACAGTTAATATGCTTGCATCAGGCCTACAAGTCCTCTGCTGACTATGGAATGGAAATGTTTGCTGTTAATGACTGCAGGCTAAGTCACACAGAGAACACGCAGTTGTATATAAGTCGATCGCAAATTATACCACACAAATGATGCACCCTGGGAAAACATTGGAAAAATAATTTAAATGCATGATAAATGACGTTCAGCAACATCTCTCTAGAATGCACTATGATCCTATTATTAAATAATCCCTCGTTCAACCCCTCTATACCAATCACTCCGTCTAGTTTCCGTCATCCCTTAACACAGAGCCATTTCAATTTATAGGCAGATGGTTCTCTTTTCCAGGAAAACATCAATGACAGCCGTTAACTTGTTGTATCACTATTACCTCAATAGACATGGAGTAGAATGTTGTTATAAAATCCTAGACCAATTGTTCCGTAGGATATCTGTTAGCTGAGTCTGCCAAGTTACGATTGGTGGAGGGTAAAGAGAAGCACATTGTTAATACTGTTTTCTAGGGTTTAAAACACCTAAACAGTCTTGCAGAGGGGCAAGCAGACAATCCATTCCGTATTTGTATATTGCAGTCTACCAGCTGGTAATACAAAGCTCCATAGCCAAGAAAACGTTATAAAAATCTATAAAGTGGATGTCAACAACTTTAAGGTCACACTTGGGCTTCTGATCTGACGTAAATAAATTTGTTAGCCTACATCTGGTGGTCATCCACGTTAAACACTCTAATCTTGCTATCTTATTACGGTCGACGAAAAATGACTGTTTCCCTGGTTCCCAATGTTTCCATGTCAGTTACTTCTCATATTCCTATTGCTGTCACATACTTGCTCCCATGTACAAGAATTTTCCTACACCAAGCATGCCATGCTGCTACTCCCTAAGTCCCCCTCTATTTCCCCGAATTTTCGTGTAATTTCCCTCAATTTGTACGTATTTTCCGTCATTTTTGGTAATTTTGTTACTTCTATGTCACTTCAGCCCATGCGATGATGACATCACTTCTCACCACGTACTCTAAAATTGCTCGTAAACGTTGTACAGTTGTCTACACCTAGCGCAAATACACTATTTTTCTGGTCGGACGGTGCAGTATAGCAATGTTCTCGAAAACATGTAGTCACCTCCAGTCACATTGTCTGCTATTGCAATACATTTGCTTTGATCTGTCTTCCATAAGACAGTCCTCCCGCTGGTAGATACACCTACAGACATAGAACACATATCTGGAAGTAACAATTGGTGGATCCACATTCAAACCCAATCCCGGACAGTGTGTTGTCGATCCTCCTTAGAAGAATTCTCCGGATATAACGTGCAGTGTGTCCACCTACAAAACCTATCCCAGCCAGGGTGCATTGCGGAGCTGCATCCAGACATCACTTCGGATATGTTGAACACTAACTCGGGTCCACTCACGACACATGCTCGGATACAGACATACAGAGAACACAGAACATTGATTGCAACAGTAGACTATGTGGTTAGAGGTGACTGGATGCTTGGAGTACAATGCCATACTACACTGTCTGACTAGAAGAGTAGTGGAATTTTGCTAGATCTTGACAACTCTATTACGTTTACAGGCAATTTCAGGATAGGTGGCGAGCAGTGATGCCATAATCGCATGGTCAGAAGTGACATAGAAACAGTAAAATTACTAACAATGACGGCAGATAAGTGTAAACTGAGGGAAAATACGCCAAAATCCGTGGAAATTGAGGGGGAGTTAGGAAGTACTCGCATGTCTTCTGCTTGGTGTAGGAAAATTCTTGTACCTGGGAACGAGTATGTGACAACAAGAGAAATAGGAGAAGTAACTAACACAGAAGCACTGGCAATAGGGGAAACAGTCATTTTTCGTCAACAGCGATAAGACGGCAGGAGCGCGGATGACCATCAAATGCAGAGTGATAAATTCGTATATGTCGGGTCACAAGCCTAGGTGTGACCTGAAAGATCACCTTGTAGATTTTTAGAAGTGTCCTTCGCTATAGAGTGCTGTATTACCATCTGTGGGACTGCAATATAGAGCTACAAAGTGGAGCGAATGTTTGACCCTGTGCAAAATTGTTTAGGTGTTTTAAACCCTAACAAACAGTATTTAGAATGTGCTTGTCTGTACTCTCCATCAGTCGCAACCATGTGGTGTCAGCTAACAAATACTTTACAGAACAGTTGCTGTATGATTTTATAATAACATTCTACTGTATGTCTATTGAGGTATTAGTAATATATGCAAGTTAACACCTATCTTTGATGCTTTCCTGGAAAAGAGAACCCTCTGTTTCTAAACTGTTATGGATCCGGGTTAAAGGACGATAGAAAGTGGATAGAGTGTTCGGTTGAGAGGGGCTGTAACGAAGTATGATTTAATAGTATGTTGATGATGCATTCTAGAGAGACAGAGATATTGCTGAAGGTCATTTTTATAATAACATTCTACTGTATGTCTATTGAGGTATTCGTAATATATGCAAGTTGACACCTATCTTTGATGCTTTCCTGGAAAAGAGAACCCTCTGCTTCTAAACTGTTATGGATCCGGGTTAAAGGACGATAGAAAGTAGATAGAGTGTTCGGTTGGAGGGGCTGTAACGAAGTATGATTTAATAGTATGTTGATGATGCATTCTAGAGAGACAGAGATATTGCTGAAGGTCATTTATCACTCATGTAACCATTTTTTTCCGTTGTTTCCTCAGGGTCCATCAATTGTGTTGTATAATTCGCGATCGACTTTTATAAAATTGCGTGTTTTGTTTGTGACTTAGAGCGCTACCAACCTGCAACTTTTAACAGTAAACGTGTCCTTACCACAGTCAAAATATGACTTCTAGAGCATGTGTGTGATGAATCATGTGCATCGATAGAAAACCTACGTATGTTTTTGGCAGGGTCCGCCTTTAGCAAAACACAATTTGGTTTCTTAACCCAAACATGTTTCACTGCAGTTGCAGCATCTTCAGTGGGTTTTTATTTTTCATGTGTTAAGGATAAAGAGTGTTCTTTGCTGTTTGTATACATGTAGCTATTAGTTTTTAAATCGTAATTACAGATATTAGAAAAAACACATAAATTATGAACTCATACCTTTTTACAACTTGGTGTGGTTTTGTGATGCGTTGTGTTTCTACACCCCTGAAAGATTCAGAACAGCCGCCAGGAACACCTTCAACTTTTACACTGTCAGCCATCTTGTTTCCACATCTTCAACTGTTCCACTGCCCATCATGTTTGTTTTTACAGCTAGTAAACAGAAAAACAGTGCCAGTGCCAGTGACAGTGACAGTGGCAACTCAATATATAGTGTTTGACAGTAATGAAGATGAACAGAAACAAATTGTATATGAAACATTATGTAAATTGACACACACACACAGAATTAAATAATTTCAAGCACAGAAATAACAAGTTTTCAAATCGTAATTTTGACCTAAACAATGTGTCTACTTTAAGGTATAAGTGGTTGCAGATGACAAACTGTGGAACAAAACGGTAACTGTAGGAACACAATGTGGTGTCACCGCCAGACACCACACTTGCTAGGTGGTAGCTTAAATCGGCCGCGGTCCATTTAGTACATGTCGGAACCGCGTGTCGCCACTGGGTGATCGCAGACCGAGCGCCACCACAAGGCAGGTCTCGAGATACGGACGAGCACTCGCCCCAGTTGTACGGACGACATTGCTAGCGACAATACGGACGAAGCCTTCCTCTCATTTGCCGAGAGACAGTTAGAATAGCCTTCTGCTAAGTCCATGGCTACGACCTAGTAAGGCGCCATTAGCCTTACCTAGTTTGAGAGTTATCGTATAAATGTCTCAAGAAGAACGTTGTAAACCAACAAAGAATAAAGTTAAGTCTATTCCAAAGCTACGTATTTTCTTTATAGCAGTCATAACGTATCTTGTTCCAGACTTGACGCCAGTTGGTGTGTGTGTACGCGTGCCTTTCGGCTCCCTTCTAAGTGTGGCGTAACTAGCTCGTTACGCCACAACAGATTGGCGATGAGGATGGGATTCGTCGTCCACCGGTATTTGCAAGTACGCATCGGCTAGGTCCAACTTTGAAAAATATTTTCCCGGGCACAGTTTAGCAAAAAGATCTTCCGGGCGGGGCAAAGGAAAAGTAGCAGTCACTAGTTGTGGGTGAATGTGCGCAATGCCTCTTCCCTTTCAGCTCCGCTTCATCGCGTACGCCGTACAGGTGTTCCGTTCGTCTGGACGACGGAATGCGAACGCGCCTTTCGCCAGTTGAAATCGGCGTTGCTTTCAAATACTTGCCTTACGCCATTCGATCCCCAGAAACCCCTTTTGTTGATGGTAGATGCATCGGATTTCGGGATCGGTGCTGTGCTTGCGCACAAAGTTGGCTCGCATGATCGCCCTATTGCCTTTGCGTCAAATTGCTCTCGTCTGCGCAAAGAAATTATTCCCAGATAGAGAAAGAAGCTTTGGCTCTCGTGTTTGGTGTTACTAAGTTCCATGATTTCTTGTATGGTCGTCACTTTACCATCATCACAGACCACAAACCTTTGACGTCACTTTTTCATCCGAACAAGACTGTACCTCCACGTACAGCGCAGAAATTCATTTGCTGGTCTATTTTCCTCTCGCAGTACCCCTACGATATCTTGTATCGGTCCACTGCTAAGCACGGAAACGCCGATGCGTTGTCCCGTTTGCCTGTTGCTGAGGATAAAGCATTCGATTCTTCCGAACTTGCTTGCCTGTTCATTGATGCGGAAACCGATGAAGTGGTCGAATCGTTTCCGATTGATTTTCGTCGTGTAGCTACAGCTACAGCTGCTGCCCCTGTCCTTGCTACCGTTTTGCGTTTTGTTGCTACGCAATGGCCTTTGTCAAAGTCTCGGATCGAGGATCCATTGGTTCGCCGATTTTTTGCTCACAAGGAGAGACTTTTTGTTCGACGTGGTGTTTTGTTGTTGCGTTCTGATAATGATCAGTCCAGAGTCGTGGTCCCACGTTCGTTACAGTCCTCTGTTTTACGGCTTCTTCACCAAGGACATTGGGGTATAGTGCGCACGAAACAACTTGCTCGTCAGCACTGTACTTGGTTCGCAATCGATGCTGCGATTACGAATATGTGTTCTTCTTGCATGGCGTGTGCCGAACAACAATCCGCACCGCCGCGGAAAGTCTTTGCATAGCCAAAAGCCACTTCCCCTTGGCAACGCTTGCACATTGATTTTGCTGGTCCGTTCTGGAATGCTCGATGGTTGGTTCTCGTCGATGCCTTCAGTAATTTTCCTTTTGTTGTCCGGATGTCTTCCACGACGTCCTCCGCCACCATCCAAGCGTTGTCTGCTATCTTTTGCATTGAAGGTCTTCCGCAGACTATCGTTTCCGACAATGGCCCACAACTCATGTCTGCAGAATTTCAGTCATTCTGCAAGGCCAATGGTATTCAACATCTGACATCCGCGCCGTTTTCGCCTCAGTCAAACGGTGCCGCTGAACGATTGGTCCGGACTTTCAAGTCCCAGATGTTGAAGTTGAAAGAGTCGCATTCTCGGGAGGACGCGTTGTTGCTCTTTTTGTCATCGTATTGCTCTCAGCCCCGAGATGGTCGCTCGCCGGCTGAGTTGCTCCACGGTCGTCCTCATCGAACCTTGATGTCTTTGCTGCACCCGCCGCATCAGGTTCCTGTGCAGCGGCAGACTCCTGCTTTTGCTCTAGGCGACGTTGTATTCTTTCGCAACTATCGGGGTTCACAGCGTTGGCTCGCAGGGCGCATTGTTCGCTGCCTCGGCTGCGCGATGTATTTGGTTTTGGGGGCCTCTGGTGAGGTGCGTCGGCATCTCAATCAGCTGCCCCTCTGGCGTCGCACGGGTTCTGCCGCTCCCCGTCTGCTTTCAGCGACGGTGCCGTCCGGTCAGCGCCCTGGGGACCCATCTACTGGCTCGCCTCATCCCCAGGTGTTACCGACGATGCCTTCCATTTTGCCCCATGGCGACGCGCCGCCGCAGCCGCCGCCGCCGCCACCTGTTCTCCCGCCGGCGCCGCCCGCATTCGACGCTTCGCTGCAGCCGCCAAGCGCCTCCCTGGGTCACGCGCCGCCGATCGCTTCCCGTGACCAGCCGTCCTCCGCCATGGAACTCTTGCCCGCTCCGGACCACATGACGTCATCGCGCGTCGGGTACCCCGACGCAGTGGAGGTCGACCCTTCGGCCCCTCCTGTCTCTTTACGGGCGCATACACCGCATGTTGACGTGCACCCTGGACTAGGTTTTCAGGCGTTTCCTAGATCCCCTCGGACCGAATGGCCGGGTACGGGTGGCACAGCCTCGCCTGTTGTTAGGCTCCCCACCTCATCGCATACGTCAACATGGGGTCCTCCCCACGGCGGGCGGAAGCCTTGTAACACATCCGGTCGCCGATTTGCGAGCGAGGAATGTGGTGTCACCGCCAGACACCACACTTGCTAGGTGGTAGCTTAAATCGGCCGCGGTCCATTTAGTACATGTCGGAACCGCGTGTCGCCACTGGGTGATCGCAGACCGAGCGCCACCACAAGGCAGGTCTCGAGATACGGACGAGCACTCGCCCCAGTTGTACGGACGACATTGCTAGCGACAATACGGACGAAGCCTTCCTCTCATTTGCCGAGAGACAGTTAGAATAGCCTTCTGCTAAGTCCATGGCTACGACCTAGCAAGGCGCCATTAGCCTTACCTAGTTTGAGAGTTATCGTATAAATGTCTCAAGAAGAACGTTGTAAACCAACAAAGAATAAAGTTAAGTATATTCCAAAGCTACGTATTTTCTTTATAGCAGTCATAACGTATCTTGTTCCAGACTTGACGCCAGTCGGTGTGTGTGTACGCGTGCCTTTCGGCTCCCTTCTCAGTGTGGCGTAACTAGCTTGTTACGCCACAACACACAACACATCAGAAAAACCACACCATGTGGTAAAAAGGTATGAATTCATAATTTATGCGTTTTTTCAAGCACCTGTAATTACGATTTAAAAACTGATAGCTACATTTATACAAACGGCAAAGAACACTCTTTATCCTTAACACATGAAAAATAAAAACCCACTGAAGATGCTGCAACTGTAGTGAAACATGTTTGGGTTAGAAAACAAAATTGTGTTTTGCTAAAGGCGGACGCTATCCAAAAAATATGTATTGTTAAAGCAAACACGGAAAAAAGAGCCTCAACCCCAAGATAATAGAAAACCTATTTCCAGTAAAGATGGGCAATCGTAATCGTGAATTACGCGCTATGATCGAAGTGCTAGAAGTACACTATGTGATCAAAAGTATTTGGACACCTCGCTGAAAATGACTTACTAGTTCCTGGCACCCTCCATCGGTAATGCTGGAATTCAGTATGGTGTTGGCACACCCTTAGCCTTGATGACAGCTTCCACTCTCGCAAACATCCGTTCAATCAGGCGGTGGAAGGTTTCTCGAGGAATGGCAGCCCATTCTTCACGGAGTGCTGCACTGAGGAGAGGTATCGATGTCGGTCGGTGAAACCTAGCACCAAGTCGGCGTTACAAAACATCCCAAAGGTGTTCTATAGCAGTCAGGTCAGGGCTCTGTGCAGGCCAGTCCATTACAGGGATGTTATTGTCGTGTAACCACTCCGCCATGGACCGTGTATTATGAACAGGTGCTCGCTTGCGTTGCAAAGTGCGATCGCCTTCCCCAAATTGTTGTTCAACAGTGGGAAGCAAGAATGTGCTTAAAACATCAATATAGGCCAGTGCTGTGATAGTGCCACGCAAAACAAGAGGTGTCAGCCCCCTCCATGAAAAACACAACCACATCATAACACTACCACCTCCAAATTATACTGTTGGTGCTACACAAGCTGGCAGATGACGTTCACCGGGCATTCGCCATACCTACACACTGTCATCAGATCGCCACATTGCGTACCATGACTCGTCACTCTCACTCCACACAACGTTTTTACAGTGTTCAATCGTCCAATGTTTACGCTCCTTACACCAAGCAAGACGTCGTTTGGCATTTACCGGCGTGATGTGTGGCTTATGAGCAGCCGCTCGACCGTGAAATCCAAGTTTTCTCACCTCCCACATAACGTTCATAGTACTTGCAATGGATCCTGATGCAGTTTGGAATTCCTGTGTGATGGTCTGGATAGATGTCTGCCTATTATACAATACGACCCTCTTCAACTGTTGGCGGTCGCTGTAAGTCAACAGTAGAGGTCGGCCTGTACGCGTTTGTGCTGTATGTGTCCCATCATGTTTCCACTTCACTATCACATGGGAAACAATGGATTTAGGGATGTTAGGGAGTGTTGTAATCTCGCATAAAGGCCTATGACACAAGTGACACCCAATCATCTGACGACATTTGAAGTCCATGAGTTTCGCAGAGTGCATCATTCTGCTCTCTCACGATATCCAATGACTACTGAGGTCGCTGATATGGAGTATCTCGCAGAAGGTGGCAGCTCATTGCACCTAATATGAAAAAAAAATATTCCTGAGGGTGCCCGGATACTTTTGATCGCATAGTGTATGTAGATAACCTACTGTATCGTTATAGGACGATGTCCGGAATGCACTACTGGCCGTTAAAATTGGTACACCACGAAGATGAAGTGCTACAGACGCGAAATTTAACCGACAGGAAGAAGATGCTGTGATATGCAAATGATTAGCTTTTCACAGCATTCACACAAGGTTAGCGCCGGTGGCGACACATACAACGTGCTGATATGAGGAAAGTTTCCAACCGAGTTCTCATACACAAACAGTATTTGACCGGCGTTGCCTGGTGAAACGTTGTTGTGACGCTTCGTGTAAGGAGGAGAAATGCGTACCATGACGTTTCCGACTTTGATAAAGGTCGGATTGTGGCCTATCGCCATTGCGGTTTATCGTATCGCGTTACATTGCGGCTCCGTTGGTCGAGATCCAATGACTGTTAGCAGAATATGGAATCGGTGGGTTCAGGAGGGTAATACCGAACGCCGTGCTGGATCCCAACGGCCTCGTATCACTAGCAGTCGAGATGATAGGCATCTTATCCGCAACGGATTGTGCAGCCACGTCTCGATCCCTGAGTCAACAGATGGGGACGTTTGCAAGACAACAACCATCTGCACGAACAGTTCGATGGCGTTTGCAACAGCGTGGACTATCAGCTCGGAGACCATGGCTGCCGTTACCATTGACGCTGCATCACAGACAGGAGCGCCTGGGTGCACGAATGGCAAAACGTCATTTTTTCGAATGAACCCAGGTTATGTTTACAGCATCATGATGGTCACATCCATGTTTGGCGACACCGCGGTCATCGCACATTGGAAGCGTGTATTGGTCATCGCCATACCGGTGTATCACCTGGCGTGATGGTATGGGGTGCCATTGGTTACACGTCCCGGTCACCTCTTGTTCGCATTGACGGCACTTTGGACAGTGGACGTTAAATTTCAGATGTGTTACGACCCGTGGCTCTACCCTACATTCGATCCCTGCGAAACCCTACATTTCAGCAGGATAATGCACGACCGCATGTTGCAGGTCCTGCACGGGCCTTTCTGGATACAGAAAATGTTCGACTGCTGCCCTGGCCAGCACATTCTCCAGATCTCTCATGTACTGAAAACGTCTGGTCAATGGTGGCCTAGCAACTGGTTCTTCACAATACGCCAGTCACTACTCTTGATGAACTGTGGTATCGTGTTGGAACTGCGTGGGCAGCTGTGCCTGCACACGCCATCAAGGCCGTTATTACGGTCAGAGGTGGTTGTTCTGGGTACTGATTCCTCAGGATCTATGCACCCAAATTGCGCAAAAATGTAATCACATGTCAGTTCTACTATAATATATTTGTCCAATGAATACCCGTTTATCATGTGCATTTCTTCTTGGTGTGGCAATTTTAATGGCCAGTAGTGTATTTATTTATTATGGTTTTGCGTAGACTTGAATAATTTTGAATACTCCACAAACAGTTTTCAGGCAAAAATTTACCTGTTTTTAGTACATTGACATTTCTCGATACATACTTAAACGCTGTGATGTGTAACAGGGGAATCCATTTAGCCTGGTGGCACCTTCATATTGAATATTTAGTGGTTGTATATTTTTAACATTTTCATTACATTTCGTCTCACCTCCGTATTGCTTCTCTTTTCTTCTTTAGTCATTAAATAATTTTAATAAGTTCATTTTATAGCACGTTTTCAGTGGTAGGATAAATAACCGATTTGCACTGCATGAAGAATGAGTACAAGAGTTTTAATTGCTGCTCTGGTGTCTTACTTAAAGATTACTGCGAAGTTAGTCTCGAGCTTTTATTTCCAGCGGTTACCGTATCTTAATCTGTTTCCAAACGGGTGCCTTATCGGCGCATCTTACATCATACACGTTTTACATAGAGGATCTTGACGTAGCTGTCCCCGATACTTGTGCTTCCCTGCTACGGTCGTTTACTTACCGTGCTACACAGCCTTCTAGTGGAATCTTACATCCGTAAGTAGTATGTAATAAACTATATGATGTGAAAATGTAATAAAAAAATGGTTCAAATGGCTCTGAGCACTATGGGACTCAACATCTTGGGTCATAGGTCCCCTAGAACTTAGAACTACTTAAACCTAACTAACCTAAGGACATTACACACACACCCATGCCCGAGGCAGGACTCGAACCTGCGACCGTAGCAGTCCCGCGGTTCCGGACTGCAGCGCCAGAACCGCACGGCCACCGCGGCCGGCAAAATGTAATCAAATGTCAGTTCTAGTATAATATATTTGTCCAATGAATACCCGTTTATCATCTGCATTTCTTCTTAGTGTAGCAATTATAATGGCCAGTAGTGTACATTAGCGTATATGTGCGAGAATTAAGTGTGAAAGGACGTACTGCACAGTCATCTGTCTACGTTTGCAGTCTAATAAATAAATAAATGTCGTGTGACTAGGGCCTCATGTCGTGTAGACCATTCGCCAGGTGCAGGTCTTTCAATTTTTCGCCAATTCGGCGAATTGCGCGTCGATGTGGATGAAATGTTGACGATTAGGACAACGCAACACCCAGTCCCTGCGCAGAGAAAATCCCCGACCCAGCCGAGAATCGAACGTGGGCCCTTAGGATTGACATTCTGTCGCACTGACCACTCTTTAACAGATGTTGCCGTTTTGTTTAACAAGGATGCTACCGGGGGCGGACTGCAGTGTAATATATTGTACATGAAAAGTAGTGGAGACGTGGTTTAGCGATGATATAGAAGTTGAGAAGCACACTGCCGTTTCATTGGCTGGTCCTGAAATTACGGTAAAAACTGGTAAAACTGGTAAAATTGGTCCCATTATAAACTGTGATATGTATTACAGCACACTGACCCATAATGTCGGTATCTCCCCCACGCTATCGTATTGAGTCTTCTTGGGAGTAATACCTTCTGGGGGATGGCCAGCACTGAAACAGTGATCATGTACATGGCTTCAATATAAGGAATCAATGCTCTGGGCCTCTTCAGAATGGAACACCTAGACATTTGCCATCTTTGTCATTTATTTCAACCATCCTGTGTGTTGAGGGAGCAGCAATGGTTACACCTTTCAATGTCCAGCTTTTATGAGAGCCAATCGATCGAAACATATTAATGTCGGTTAAGTACCTGACATGGACCTGGAAGGCGTGTTGGAAGAACAAAATGTAAGTAGTGTGCAAAGATGTTGTCATACAGTGCCTGGCTGTGTTACAGAAGGGAAAACAATATATTAAACTGCTCATGAAAGAACGACACAGGGACCCGCTCTGGAATTTATATTCTGTGGGTTATGGTCATCCTGCAGTATGGATGACGAAATTTTGCATTGCTCTGTTGAGCGACTTTGCCCATTGACCACATGCTCCTACGCTCCAATACCTGTATACACTCCTGGAAATGGAAAAAAGAACACATTGACACCGGTGTGTCAGACCCACCATACTTGCTCCGGACACTGCGAGAGGGCTGTATAAGCAATGATCACACGCACGACACAGCGGACACACCAGGAACCGCGGTGTTGGCCGTCGAATGGCGCTAGCTGCGCAGCATTTGTGCACCGCCGCCGTCAGTGTCAGCCAGTTTGCCGTGGCATACGGAGCTCCATCGCAGTCTTTAACACTGGTAGCATGCCGCGACAGCGTGGACGTGAACCGTATGTGCAGTTGACGGACTTTGAGCGAGGGCGTATAGTGGGCATGCGGGAGGCCGGGTGGACGTACCGCCGAATTGCTCAACACGTGGGGCGTGAGGTCTCCACAGTACATCGATGTTGTCGCCAGTGGTCGGCGGAAGGTGCACGTGCCCGTCGACCTGGGACCGGACCGCAGCGACGCACGGATGCACGCCAAGACCGTAGGATCCTACGCAGTGCCGTAGGGGACCGCACCGCCACTTCCCAGCAAATTAGGGACACTGTTGCTCCTGGGGTACCGGCGAGGACCATTCGCAACCGTCTCCATGAAGCTGGGCTACGGTCCCGCACACCGTTAGGCCGTCTTCCGCTCACGCCCCAACATCGTGCAGCCCGCCTCCAGTGGTGTCGCGACAGGCGTGAATGGAGGGACGAATGGAGACGTGTCGTCTTCAGCGATGAGAGTCGCTTCTGCCTTGGTGCCAATGATGGTCGTATGCGTGTTTGGCGCCGTGCAGGTGAGCGCCACAATCAGGACTGCATACGACCGAGGCACACAGGGCCAACACCCGGCATCATGGTGTGGGGAGCGATCTCCTACACTGGCCGTACACCACTGGTGATCGTTGATGGGACACTGAATAGTGCACGGTACATCCAAACCGTCATCGAACCCATCGTTCTACCATTTCTAGACCGGCAAGGGAACTTGCTCTTCCAACAGGACAATGCACGTCCGCATGTATCCCGTGCCACCCAACGTGGCCAGCAAGATCTCCGGATCTGTCCCCCATTGAGCATGTTTGGGACTGGATAATGCGTCGTCTCACGCGGTCTGCACGTCCAGTACGAACGCTGGTCCAACTGAGGCGCCAGGTGGAAATGGCATGGCAAGCCGTTCCACAGGACTACATCCAGCATCTCTACGATCGTCTCCATGGGAGAATAGCAGCCTGCATTGCTGCGAAAGGTGGATATACACTGTACTAGTGCCGACATTGTGCATGCTCTGTTGCCTGTGTCCATGTGCCTGTGGTTCTGTCAGTGTGATCATGTGATGTATCTGACCCCAGGAATGTGTCAATAAAGTTTCCCCTTCCTGGGACAATGAATTCACGGTGTTCTTATTTCAATTTCCAGGAGTGTATTTAATGGGATCACGATATGTGCTCGGTGTTAGCAAGCGGACCGTATTTGTCTTCGATATTCGGCAAGAGAGAGTCGTAGTAATATCTAATCAATTTCTTTACCAGGCGACGGGGTGGCCGTGCGGTTGTAGGCGCTACAGTCTGGAACCGCTGGACCGCTACGGTCGCAGGTTCGAATCCTGCCTCGGGCATGGATGTGTGTGATGTCCTTAGGTTAGTTAGGTTTTTGTATTTCTAAGTTCTAGGGGACTGATGACCTCAGAAGTTAAGTCCCATAGTGCTCAGAGCTATTGAACCATTTTTTTACGAGGTGACGTTAGCAGAATTTTTATAGTTCGTAGTTTTTCTCTGTTGTATGGTGCAAAATAAAGAATATAGAGAGAATGTTTCGATGACAGACTTAAATGCAATCTGTGGGACACAGATCTCCTATGGATTGCTGAACCTTTCTGTAGTTTGGAAACCCATCGCAGTGCCGTAGCAAAATCCTTGTCCTTCATGTAGTTCACATTTGATGTAGAGTTTTCCTAATTTTCGAGACAAGAAGCAGCACCGTAAGTGCTCGTACTGTCTTTTTTACTACCATGTGTTGCAGGAGAAAGCTTTGTTTTGTGCTGGCTCTACACATTGTTAAGGTTAGCGGAACGATGAGAACATGTTCTCATTTCCACCGAATGATCAAAGCACGGTCCTGTAGCATTAACTCTGCTCACCCTGTTTCTCCACAGTCTGCGTATGGTTTTTGATTTAGAGCTCTACGACTTCCGTTCTATACCGACTTAAACGGGAACGATCACATGCACAAAGCTGCAGAAAGGTCGAGGCACAGACAGAAGAACAGTTAGAAGATAGTGACTCTCTTAAACTATGCTGGAGTTTTACTGTACAGGATCCTAAGCAGATAGTTTCGAAAAAGGTAACTTGTTTAGAGATATGAGATTGCCACGAATATGATTTATCAGTTTCTATAATCATTACAAGGCATCTCCATAGACTTCAGCGCAAGTATTTGGTTGAATTGAGTGACTGGGTTCCAAATTGCAGATAGAATTTTTCCATAAAACTTAACACAGTAGATCTGAAAAGCCAGTGTACTGGTCATGGGGTTTTGTACATTTCTTATGACCTCAATCTAGCTTTGCATTTTCTAAGTGATACCTCACATTGCACACCATGTACCATACGCGATCATTCTCAAGCAGCCATAATCCTTTCTCGCCTTTAACAACGTGGATACATCGCAGAACCTCTGTTAAACTGTCTTCATGGTATTGAGGTAGGTCTGTTAGTACACACCCTGCAATCACCATGCCAAGTCTCAGTGGCAGCACCTTCTGGATAGTTGGACAGCGAACTAATACTCACCATACCATGGTCTGTCTTTGATTGGGATATGAGTGTGAGAGGTCCAAGTCTTTCACTGGTGTCTGAAATCTAGCCATGGCAACTACTGCTAGTATGGACTGGATTGTGGTTTAAGTGTGCTGTGTTTAGTGCTTCTTAATACATTGCAGTAGACTCTGTATTGTCAATTTATGTGTTATTGTTGGCACTTACCTACCATGCAGTAGATCCTTCCTCCTCCCTCTTAGTGTAGTGGAGATAAAAATTTTGGAATTCTACAATGCTCTAAAAATCCAATCATCACATCAAATACCCGATTGATCAATTTATTATTTCTAATATGAAGGCAACAGTAGCCTACTGAGACAGACGCAGGAACAGGGAAGTAAACGGCTTTTGTCATTTACAAGTTCCCAACCAGGAACGAATTTTATTATATTATCTGTGTGCTTTAATAGTTCAGTTTCTTGTGTTTCTGCGTGTAAATTTAATATCTAATAGCCACAGTTGTCGCGTTTTTGTTTACGGCGGAAAGTAAACCTATTTTGTGACATATTAAAAGTTCCTAATCAGGGGCAAATAATTTTTTCCACCTGAGTGCTTCGGTAGATAGGTTTTTGAATATCTGCGTATTACTAGACACAGTTCGTGCGTTTTCGTCAGGGTCTAGAATAGAGTTGCTCAGCACGTGCCGATAGTCCGTTTATCTGCACAGTTTAGTTTCCCACAGCTTTTAGTATGGACAGGGACTGCGATTGTTGTGTGTGGATGCGAGCCGAGTTGGTGACACTTCGCTCTCAGCTTCAGGCTGTGATAGCTTCGGTTACACAGCTTGAGAATGCAGTGGATGGGCGTCACTGTTGTGGGCTGGCCGTGGGGATCCATCCAGCACGTCAGAGTCCTCTAATCGGTCCTCACCGGTGGCCAGCCCAGTTACTGCTGGCTCTGAGGCTGACCCCTCACCTGTGGTCGAGTGGGAGGTCGCCCCAGGGCGGTGAAAGACTTCCCAGGCGGCCACACGTAAGGCCTCCCCGGTTTGTCTGACACACAGCTTCCCGGTGCTGTCTGTGGCTGACACTGTCGCTGAGCCAGATGCTGTCGCCTGTCCTGTTTCAGAGGAAACCACTCAACCTGCAAGATGCCGACAATCGCAGAGGGTGGGATTATTGGTAGTTGGGATATCAATGTTAGGCGCATTATGGGGCCCCTTAGGGACTTGGCCTACAAGAAGGGTAAGAAATCCAATGTGCACTCCGTGTGCATACCGGGTGGAGTCATTCCAGATGTGGAAAGGGTCCTCCCGGATGCCATGAAGAGCACAGGGTGCAGCCAACTGCAGGTGGTGGCTCACGTCGGCACCAATGTTGTGTGTCACTTTGGATCAGAAGAGATTCTCTCTGGTTTCGAGCGGCTAACAGAAGTGGTAAAGGCTGCCAGTCTTGCTTGCAAGATGAAAGCAGAGCTGACCATTTGCAGCACAGTCGACAGGACCGATTGCGGCCCTCAGGTACACAGCCGAGTAGAGGGTGTAAATCAGAGACTCAGACGGCTCTGCGACCGTGTAGGCTGCAGATTCATCGACTTGCGCCAAAGGGTGGTTGGGTTTCGGGTTCCGCTGTGTAGGTCAGGTGTAAATATACTCAGGAGGCGGCTACACGGGTAGCAGGGGATGTGTGGCTCGGACTGGGCGGTCTTTTAGGTTAGAGGGTCTCGGGAAAACACAAGAAGGGCTTCAGTCACAAAGGGTGCAGGCTGAACACAGGAAAAACGTAGATACGGAAACCATTGGTACAACAGTTGTAAATTGTCGTGGCTGTGTTGGGAAAGTACGAGAGCTCCAAGCGCTAATAGAAGGCACTGATGCTCAATTCGTTATAGGCACTAAAAGCTGGCTAAAGCCGGACATAAGCTGAACCGAAATTTGGGCGAAGAACCTAACGGTGTTCCGAAAGGATAAGCTAAACACGGTTGGGGGTGGCGTGTTTGTTGCTGTCAGAAGTAGTTTAACTTGTCGCGAAATTGAAGTAGATACTTCCTGTGAGTTAGTATGGGCAAAGGTCATCGTAGGCAACCGGAATAAAACGAAAATCAGATCCTTTTACCGACCTCCCAGTTCAGATGATACAGTTGCTGAACGGTTCAAAGAAAACTTGAGTCTGATTTCAAAGACGTACCCGAATCATAAGATAATTGTCAGTGGTGGCTTTAATTTACCGTCGATATGTTGGCGAAAATACATTTTTAGTTACGGAGGTGCGCATAAAATATCATCCGAAATTGTGCTAAACGCATTCTTTGAAAATTATTTCGAGCAGTTAGTTCATGAGCCCACGCAAATAGTAAACGGTTGTGAAAACACACTTGACCTCTTAGCAACAAATAATCCTGAATTAATAACGATCATCAAAACCGATTCAGGGATAGTGAACACATGGTTGTCGTAGCAAGATTGAATATTGTAATTCCCAAATCCTCGAAAAAGAAGCCGAAAAATACCTTCTCAAAAAAGCAGATAAAAATTCACTTGATGCCTTCCTGAGAGAAGAGACAATCTCCCAATTAGCTTCCTTTCGGAGTATGCTGATGCATTAGCACCATACTTAGCAATCATATACAACCTTTCGCTCGACGGAAGATCTGTACCCAAAGACTGGAAAGTTGCACAGGTCACACCAATATTGAAGAAAGGTAGTAGGAGTAATCCACTAAATTACAGGCCCATACCGCTAACGTCGATATGCAGCAAGATTTTAGAACATGTATTGTGTTCGAACATTACGAATTACCTGTATGAAAACAGTCTATTGACACAGAGTCAACATGAGTTTAGAAAACATCGTTCTTGTGAAACACAACTACCTCTTCGTTCATATGAAGTGTTGAGTGCTACTGACAAGGGATTTCAGATCGATTCCGTATTTCTGGATTTCCGGAAGGCTTTTGACGCTGTACCACACAAGCGGCTCGTAGTGAAATTATGTGCTTATGGAATATCGTCTCAGTTATGTCACTGGATTTGTGATTTCCTGTCAGAGGGGCCACAGTTCGTAGTAACTGACGGAAAGTCATTGAGTAAAACAGAAGTGACTTCTGGCGTTCCCCAAGTTAGTGTTATAGGCCCTTTGCTGTTCCTTATCTATATTAACGATTTTGGAAACAATCGGAGCAGCCGTCTCCGGTTGTTTGCAAATGACGCTGTCGTTTATCGACAAAGAAAGTCATGAGAAGACCAAAACAAACTGCAAAACGATTTAGAAGAAATATCGCATTGGTGCGAAAAGTGGCAGTTGACCCTAAATAATGAAAAGTGTGAGGTCATCCACATGAGTGCTAAAAGAAACTCGTTAAACTTCGGTTACACGATAAATCAGTCAATCTAAAAGCCGTAAATTCAACTAAATGCCTAGGTATTACAATTATGAACAACTTAAATTGGAAGGAACAAACAGAAAATGTTGTTGGGAAGGCTAACCAAAGACTGCGTTTTATTAGCAAGACACTTAGAAAATGTAACAGGCCTACTAAGGAGAATGCCTACACTACGCTTGCCTGTCCTCTTTTAGAATACTGCTGTGCAGCGTGGGATCCTTACCAGATAGGACTGACGGAGTTCATCGAAAAAGTTGAAAAAAAGGCAGCACGTTTTGTATTATCGCGAAATATGGAAGAGAGTGTCACACAAATGAAACAGGATTTGGGCTGGACATCATTAAAAGAAAGGCGTTTTTCGTTGCGACCAAATCTTCTCACGAAATTCCAATCACCAACTTTCTCCTCCGAATGCGCAAATATTTTGTTGACACCGACCTACATAAGGAGAAACGATCACCAAGATAAAATAAGGGAAATCAGAGCTCGCACGAAAAGATATAGGTGTTCATTCTTTCCACGCACTCTACGTGGTTGGAATAATAGAGAATTGTGGAGGTGGTTCGTTTAACCCTCTGTCAGGCACTTAAATGTGATTTGCAGAATATCCAAGTAGATGTAGATGTAGGTAATAGTATTGGGAGCACACATCTGTCCAGCCCCTCCTGGAAGTTGTTTAAAGTCTTAGCATGTAACCGAGCTGAAATTCGAAATTTTCGGCTACCTCCAATGTAATGGACTTCCTAACAAATGACCTAACTGTTCCAGTATCCACCAACTGGAGGCAAGGGAAAAAAATTCAGTTGCAGAATCCAGTTCCATCACACATATACTAGTTCTAGTATCCACCAACGGTATTCAAGGAAAAAACTTGTCACACTCACTCAATCTGATAGAGTGGGGGAATATTTTAAAGACATCCACAGCCCGGGGGAGGGGGCAGGTGGTTTGCCAGGTATCTGCTATTTTACTCAGGACAAAGCTAGAGTTAGTGTGCCACATGACAGATACCAAGTACTTTTTCTTCAATGTCTTTGTTCCTTTCATTACAAGTTTCCATAGCAGTGAGTGGAAGTATGAGAACAAAGGGATGTACCAACTACTAACACCATATCTGCATGAGCAGTGAGGAGGGGCAGGGTAGGGTGATGGAAGGGAGGAGGGGTGTGTGGGACATCGTGGTCTGTGTGTGTTTTCATATGTTGGTTCCCACAAACAAGAAGCAATCATTTGACAGAGAGATAAAGAGAGAGAGAGTGAGGGGAGAGAGAGAGTATTTGTTTTGAAAGGAATTTCTCACATAACAATATAAAAGAGTTGCCACCACCTGACATTTTGTTCGGGGATTAGAGTGACACCTGGTCTGTTCTTCAGATGAGGCTGCTGGTGTGTGGTGCAGCTGACAATGGTCACAGAGTGAGTGGGAAAACGCAAAGTGCCCAGCCCAGCAGAGCAGATGGGGCATGGGCGCACAATGCCCTGTGGTTGGTGCAAACGATTTTAAACAGTGTAATTACTTGTGGTGAGTTATGTTGACAGTATTCCTTATGTGATGTCAAGGAAAAAAGTGATCGATTTAAATACTTCTTTTCGATGAATTTCACAAGACCTGCATCTTCCAGTACAGCAGAGAATGATGAGAATGATGAGATCCCCATAAGTTGAATTTTATAAATAAGCAGCATATCCTTTGATATGCAGTTGAATGTCCTGTGGTGAGATCCTTCCTCTCCAGCACACAGTCGCCAATTTCCAGATGAGGGAGGTGAGGGTTAGGGCAGGGGTATTTACCACTGGGGGAAGGTATAAGTAATTTATCGATGTAATTGATCAAACTGATAGTGTGGGAGGGGGCCATTCGGATATCTCTGAAGGAGTACTTGGATCGGCGATGGAGGAGTCAGTTTTGGAAGTATACAGAGGGGTGGAGGAAGGGGAAGTGGAGGGGAAGGGGTGGTGGAGAGTTCCTCTGAAGGACGGATTATTACCAGGAGGTCTTAAATAAACCCAAGGAGGTCATAAACCATTTAGTTGAATAATAGGTTAACTGAGGTGCTGTTGGTCATAAATGTCAGATGTTCCGCTGAATGTGTGCAGCCAGCCGAAGTGGCCTTGCGGTTAAGGACGCTGCAGCCTGGAACCGCAAGACCGCTAAGGTCGCAGTTTCGAATCCTGCCTTGGGCATGGATGTTTGTGATGTCCTTAGGTTCGTTAGGTTTAACTACTTCTAAGTTCTAGGGGACTAATGACCTCAGCAGTTGAGTCCCATAGTGCTCAGAGCCATTTGAACCATTTGAATGTGTGCAACTCACACAAACAAAGTGGGCTGATACTGGCTTTACCCTACTACTTGCAACCTGTTGTGTCACGTAACCTGAATGTATCCTGAAGTAAATGCCCCGAGGAAAATTTTCTATCTGCTGCATTGTACTGTTTGCCATCGTGAGGGCACTTGAAGTGATCAGACGACATCACAACAAGAAATACCATTTCCTCTCCTATTTTCTAAGTGCCCTACATATCAATGGACAAATCTATCCAGTAGACATTGTAGTCCAGCATATCCAGGAAGCTCCTCTTTTCTTGCGAAAATGTAAAGAGCTAATTTTCGGATGATTTCCAGGCCACATGGTGAGCCGAGGAAATGAACTTGTGGACTCTAGCTTTCTGTTTTATCACGACGAGCAGAAGAAGTTACGCTTACGAGGTTATTAGCACAACATTGTTTTTTGGCTTCTGCTATAGGTGAGGTCTCAGCAGTGTGTGAAACGTATGCAACAAAAGTGACGATACTTCGTATCTTCATTGAGGTTGTTCTGTTTTCTAACCTGAGTGTTGGACTCTGTCTTCTGAAGGATCCCCCCACTATTTTATGAGTGTGGCACAGGATTTAACATTTAATGTATTTTTCTAACCTATTTTCAGTATATGTCGAGGATGATGTTAGTGTATTACATTGTGGCAAGCTCACTCATTATTATTAAATGGTCACCCAACCACAGTTGCCGGGTTCCTTTTTAAATATATGTTTTTGCTGTTTTGAAATGGAATTCATTAACGTCTACTTCAGTACTTCGCAAACCAAATGATGGTGTGTGATGGAGGGTATTTCTGTTACCTCTGACTGTTCCCCAATCCCTGCTTCACTCGAGAATGGTGCGTGGAAAGAATGATTGTCGGTCAGGATTTGTATTAGCTCTAAGTTCTCGAAGTTTTTACGGTGGATATTTCATGATGAATATCTGTGAAGAAGTAGTACGTTGTTCGACTCTCTTCGGAAAGTACTCATTCGAAGTTTTCACAACACCTCTCTTGTAGCGTCTCCACTGGAGTTTGTTGAGCGTTCCGGTAACGCCCTTTGCGTCAACTAAACGGTCCCTTGAAGGAAAGCGCCACTGTCTGTTTGACATTTTCTATCTATTCTAACAGTCCTACCTTTTGAGGGTCCCAAATTGATGAACAATACGCAAGAATTGGTCGAACAAGGGCCTTGAACGCCACTTCTTTAATGGAACAGTTACATTTCCTCACGATTCTTCCTCTGAATCTCAGTCTAGCGTCTGATTTTCCGGTGTTCGTTTTATGTGGTCATTCCATTTACGGCGTCTGCCTGCTTAGCTGAGTGGTAAAGTGTTTCCTTGCCATGCAGTGGGCGTGGGTTCGATTCCCGGCCGTGTTGGAGATTTTCTCCGTCGTGGACTAGATGTAGTGTTGTCCTCATCATCACAAACTCGCAAATCGCCCAGTGTGGTATCACCTGAAATAAGACTTGCAGACTGTGGCCGAACTTCACCAGGTCGGGCCTTCCGACTATAAATGCCACACGATCAATTAATTGTCTACTTAAGATCGATATGGATGGTTACTCCTAGATATTTTGCGGTCGGCCGGAGTGGCCGTGCGGTTCTAGGCGCTGCAGTCTGGAATCGAGCGACTGCTACGGTCGCAGGTTCGAATCCTGCCTCGGGCATGGATGTGTGTGATGTCCTTAAGTTAGTTAGGTTTAATTAGTTCTAAGTTCTAGGCGACTGATGATCTCAGAAGTTAAGTCGCATAGTGCTCAGAGCCATTTGAACCATTTTGTGCCATATTGTACGGTTTTCATCGCTTCCAGCAATTTTCATCAACAGTATAGTTGTACAGCAGTGGATTTCTTTTCCTATGTATGCGCCATATGTATATTTATTCATGTTCAGGGTCAACTGTCAGAGACTTCCCCATTCATCTATCTCCTGTAGGTCATTTTTCAAATGGACACTGTCTTCTGGCGTTGCTACTTTCTCACAGACAACCACATCATCTGCGATCAGTGTTAAAGAGCTTTCGGCGTTTTCTACAGGACCATTTATATACAATGTAAACAGTAACGGTCTTACCACATTTCTTTGTGGTACTCCGAAAATTACATTTACATTTGTAGATTTTTGTTCCGTTAACTGCGAAATGTTGAATTCTGTTTGCAAACAAGTCCAGCCGAAAATGTGGTCTGATACTCGCTAGGCTTTTTCCAAGTGCCAACGCCTTCCCGAAACCAAGGAACATAACATCAACCTGGGCGTCGTTGCTTATCGCGCTGTGGATCTCATCGAGGAACAGAACGAGTTGAATTCCGCGAGACCTCTGTGTTCGGAACCCATGTTGATTTCTATAGAGGAGATTTTAGTTATCCAAAAACGATATAATCCTTGGCCATACAAAAAGTTTATTATTTCGCAACATATTGACATCAACGATATAGATGTATAATTATATGAATCTGTAATACGACCCCTCTTGAAAACGGGAATGATCTACGCTTTTTCCCAATCGCTAGGCACCATTCAGTGCTCCAGCGAACGACGACGAAATGCTGTTAGATGACGAACAAATTCTTTCACATAACCTTTTTAGAATCTTACATGTATCTCATCTGGTCCTGATGCTTTTCACCTACTAAGCGATTGTAATTGCTATTCTATTCGGCGATCGGTTATCTCAATATCTGCCATTTCGACGTTAGCGCAACTATTGATGGAAGGGGCGGTATTACGATTTTCCGCTGTAGAGCCATTTCTGAAGACCGAATTCAGTATTTCGGCCTTTCTCTGTTTCCTTTCATTTCGGTGCCTTTATTGTCAGTGAGTGGCAGAATTGGTGATTTCAAAACGCTTACTAATTTTACGTAAGACCGATATCAGTCAGGTCTGTTGCGAACATTTTATTCTTCAAGTCGATGAACGCTTCTCTCATCGCTCTCATTGTGCTCATTTTTTATTCCTTCAGCTTTTGTTTATCTACTAGATTTCGACTTCTCTTGAATCTGTGATGAAGCTCTCTTCTCTCTTCTTCTGCGTTATTATTGTCGGTGTTTGGGATTATTGTTACTGACGACCTTCTTTAGGTGAGTAACATATTTTAAATCTTTTCAATGTGGCTTTGGGTTTTTCCCGTTTGGTTTCCGAAATTTTTACAGATTTGTTTAATTTTAATGAAACTCGTTTCTAATTATTTTATGTTAGGGTGCTAATGAACCAGCTGTTTACCATGTCAAATTATCATCATCAGCAACACATTGAACCTATATCTTTGTTCATGTTCGGGGAAATTTTAACTTTCGGTACATGTATTCGTCATTTAAGTCCTTTTAGTAAGAAATGAGTGGAATCACAAAACATTTCAGGTAAATTGGTCAACCGTTTAGTATATCTGCATCTAGAAGAAGAAACAGGTCATTTTCAAAAGTATTACGTTATACATCCACAGCACGTATCGTATCTCGCTGATGTGAAACAATCACATGCATGCAGACGTTTATATAAGCGATTTAGCCTTCTTTTTATGTGAAAAAAGTTTCTGGCAATAGTAATTTATTCTTGGAACATATGTTGAACAAAAAGAGTAGTTCTCGTAAGACGTGGAATCCTTTAGTGGTACGATTTCATACCATTCATCGTGGGGAATGACTCTAATGCACCAGTAGTCGGAATTATTTGATTCGGAAAACTCTATCGTGATGGTTGCGTGCAGATTAACCGCATTCATCAAGCTTTGATAGCTAAATTGCCAGTGACAAATCACTACTGCTCGAATTTCTGCTCTCTGTATGAGGTTATACACGCAACCGCAAACAGAGTCATTACTTCGCGTTAATTTTACATACTTTTGAGTGAGTGGCTTAACTACCTCTATTTGGAACGAACGGGCAATGACTGTAAAATAACTGTTACTGCTAGAAAAGAACTGTTCAGCCAGAGTCAATTGCTATCGCTTGTTTAATTTCGGTGTCGTTCTCCCTTTTGCGTGGCAGCAAGCTGCATTTACGATAGAACGGTATTGTAATTTAAGTTCTTATTCTCCTTGTTGTTAATTCTCGGTGCTGCTGAAGCTACACGATATACAAAATTTTTCGGAAATAGTCAATTACTGGAAAGCTGTAATTTATAGCAGTAAGAACATTTTAACGATGGGCACAATAACCTGTTTCTATAACAAATTAGTTAAAAGTACACATGTAACTGAAATGAAGTTTATACGACTCTTAAAGAACAGCTTTCTACATAAGTGAATAGAATTTCAAAAATGTGAATGACCATTTACCTGAAAATTAAATGTGATGTTTGCTCACAACTTGAAGTAATCTGAATCCATAAAAAACGTAGTATTGAATTAAAAACGTTTTCTATATGTTTCTGGTGAACTTCTCTGTTAACTCTTTGTAAATAGGTTCTACATGGCTACAGTAGTAAATCCTGGAGAAATATGACGATCGCGCTATCGACAAACCGTTTTCCATACAAGACTGATAGGCGAAATGTTAAGCAAACGTGCAGGTTGGGGAAGGTATGGTTCCTGTCGTTCTTTGAATCAATCTTTCACACTTATCTTTGCACCTGACTGCTAACGTTCCTGAAACGTAGCATGGGTAATTCCATAAATGAAGTGACCTCGGTGCTGAAAATCTTCTTGATGTTGTGGTTGCTGCTCACACGCATCACGTTACGTGAGAGCTGAGATCGCTTGTGATTTCTAGTGTTCCTCGAATCATCACATCTGCCATTTGTTTGATAAGCTGGGTAACAATGCAGAGTATGGGACTGTGAGTATCGAAGGACCTTCTAACTCCAGTGACGCCCTCAGTGGACGATATGATGAAACGAGACTCGCTAAATATTTCCACAAATTGTGAAATGGTTCTCTGTGTTGGTTTTTACATTTTAGACTAGAAACATTAGTAACAGATATTCTGAGACGATTGCTGCTCTTATCAAACGACCTTACAAAATAACACACTTTCCATACCATGGTAAAGATATGCACCTAAACCAACCACCTGTATCACTATAATAATACTCCTGTCCACAATGCAAAGGGAGGTGTATCACAGACCAAATAGAATCTGTTTTATTTGGTGGACATTCATGACCAATACACACAAGTGATCTCCATCTAACAACTTTGAGATGAAACTGAGTGATAATTTTGCATGGTGTGAAACTTGGCAATGATTACTCACTATGATTCGGGAACAATGCAACTCTTTCGGCCTTCATTATATCCCAACTTCACTTGAAGTTATCTCCAAAGGTTAGAAACGAGAATAATAGCAAAGTAGTTCTACTAATAGTTACGATCATGATGTTTTAAGGATGATTAGAAATGAGTGTTCACAGACATTTGCCCACGTACTGTACGTGTTAAATTCCTTCCTCTTACGGTACTAAAGACTACATCTGACTTTTAATGAATTAGCAGCCCGCCTGGAGGAGCAGCAGTTATGCACTTAGGACCACCTTTAATATCGTCGACTCATGTGGGTCCATCCCGTGACCTGCAGATGGGAATAAAGGTGGCTCCGCTGCCTATCCTCATCAACAGCACACTCGACGAATGTTCTTTGCACGCTACAATTAGCTTTCGGTCAGTGAAGTTTTATTTCACTTTGATCTGCTTATGTTTGGTGCATACAATGAATTTTGTGCAATTCTATTGCTGACACTTTTCGACTAATCCTCTGGTGACGTTTGAAATGTGAGTAATTTGAATTGATCAGCAGGTGACAATAACATTTCTACGACTAACATAGAAACTTGTCTGCATTTTCTAGCCTTCTTAAATTGAACCCTTTCATTAGGACCCTGGAGTACATTATACATAATAAGGGGTATTTTGCTGTGTTCTTATTGATCTGAAGAAAGGCACATAATAACGGGTATGTTGAAGATTTAACATCGCCGAAGAAAGGCCGAATAGTCCAATGATACTAGGTTACTGTGCTGATCAACCTCTACGTTATTTGATTTTCAAACAGCTGAGCAAAACTGAACGTACACAGACATTAGTCTCTTTACTTAATCTGATAAACACTAAACTGACACACAATATTTTTAGTGCAATGCAATCTGACTTTAAAAACCCCTACAAAAGAATGGCTCTGACTAACAATAACCTATACCTTTCATGAATCACTTACCTCACAAAAACCTTCGTTAGTCGAACTACTGCAATACAGCGAGCGCCACTACTGCCAGCTAAATAAAAGATTCTAACTACTGAAGGCACTAACTACTGAGAGGCATAGTTAGCAAATGAAAGATTTTGATAGAGAAAAAACAGTGTATTTACCTTAATAGTGTTCAAAAGTCATAATATATATATCAGTTCATGATATCCAGTCTTACAAATTTACTCTTTCTGACGGACACACGTCCAGATAGTCCGCTCTTAAAATTCCGCCATCTCTCTCCCCACATCCACCACTGCTGGCGGCTCACCTCCAACTGCGCAACGCTACGCGCTGTTCACATCCAACCGCCCAACACTACAATAGCAAATTCCAACAATGCAAACCAGCCACAGACTGCACACAGCACAGTCAGTGATTTTCATACAGAACGCTACGTGGCGTTACCAACATAAAAACCTAAACAGCCTACTTACAAGGTTTACCAATGTGATGTACTTTTACGGGTGTTATAAATTGTGAAAATGAGACGTTTAAAGACATATACACGGAGACATTGATAAGTAATGCTGCCCTGAATTAGACATCTGATCAGCAGTTTCAAATTAACGAACTACAAGAATCAAAATTTTTGTTGAACTAAGGCGAATCATTACGTAAAGCATACGACGTAGCACTGGAAGATCCAAATTCAATTTTCGAAGAAATGGAGCTCGTAAAGAAAAGGAGAAAGCGCAGAAACCAAAAACCATAATTCGAGCTGTCGTTGTTCATGATAATCAGCAGGCTTAGAACAATGAGCGACCTCAGCTGGTAGTCATTCTCATATGACATCTTTGTCAATGTCTACTAGCTTAACCTAATTACACTACGTTGTATAAGAGGTCAAAACCAAAATGTGGAGATCTGCAGAACCAAGAAACACCCCACTTTCGTCTTGATTGCTTTGTAGTGATTAAATAATAAGGTGCTACGGGTATTAAAGTCGGAAACAGCAACCCTTTGTAAGGTAAGGCTTCAACTAGTCGTAGGAAACGCATCAGTGGCCTTACAGTAAGAAACATGTTCTGCTATTTCGATCATTATCTACGAAAAAAAACCTCATGCCTCTATGATGGACTCATGTCAGTTATCATCCATAACAAATATAAAGCCGAACTGCCTACGTCAAGGCGTGATTACACCAATAGCACCTGATAAGAAGTCAACAGCGTGGTTATAATAAATTATTTAAAAATGGATTTTGCCTTTGTGAGAGTTTTCAGGCCATTGTCTGTGTGAAGCTTGAAGTAAGAGTGTATCTGACCCCTATTTCTGAAAACTAATTGGAAAACTGTTGGGAAGACTATATTTTTTAAAAATAGCTTTTGCTGCTTTTCCTGAATGAGAAATTCGGAACTTTTCGCTACTATTAATATCCTTGTTATTTGCTAATATATCCATCCTTTGGAATGTCCGAATTAATGTAAAATCATAAATTCTCAATTTTTTCTTGCTGTTACTCCCTCTGATAGAGAATAGAAGAAAACAGGAAGCAGTCAATGCAGCACTTGCCTGCGAAACGCAAAGATTTTCTGTTGTAGTTCCTGTCCGGCACACAGATTTCATCTACCGTGAAGTCTGAAACCAGCACACTCTCCGCTGCTGCAAGACAATTCATTCTCGAAACATGTTTATTATTCGTCAGTGCAGTTGGTTACAATGTAGTACAACCAAATATATATTATTTCAACATAGCGTTGAGAGTTTGTGATACATTCTATAAAGTAAATAACAAAAAATCGTAGAGCCTGAAAAGTTAGTGACTTCAGCTAATTGTATGGAATAACAAAGTTTTCTGGGGAAAGTGAACTACAATCAATAATTAACACTAAGTAGGGCAACATAAATTACGAATAATGGTGCATTAAATATGAAAAGACAAGAGAATGTAATACGGAATTCTAGATCTTAAAATCAAGCCAAAAACTGGTACCCTTGCTGGATCACTTTAGACCAAAGACCATTCAAAATAGACTACTGGCACAAAGCTGTCATACAAGAATGCCTACAATACCATATTTACAACCACGATTGCCTGAAAAGCTTTGATGCCAGCAGAAACAATCAATTCACAAGCAATAACAAACAGTTGTATAAATCTGTACATTCAAAAAATTGATCTTGTGATTGCAGATCAGCCACTGAAAGTACACTGAACGCCATGAGACACTTTAGGCGTAAGCAGCGTCTAACAGACGTCGTCAGTGGAACGAATTTTCATGCAGAGCAATCACCCCCATCCAGAATGGTAGTGAGGAATCATACTATCACAATATTTTTTTCCAGTAATAAGTGGCTTGGTCCTTTTCGAGTCAAGCATGCTGACAATTGAAACCGGCAGTCTTGTCCACTCACACTGGCTTGTGTTTCTTTACTAAGAAGCAAACCAGCAAGAGCAGCAGTTCAGTCTGAAACCTACCTTTTCATTGAGCTAAGCACCTAATTTACTATTTTCGTTTTACACTTGAGGGTTAAACTTCTATGCAAGCTCAAGTTTTCAAAATAAAGGTAAGGGTTTTCGTTCGTTTATTGACTGTCTGAATGATATAGTAGCAATGATTACAAACAGTAGTAGTATTGTTCTCCTCCTCCACTGACAACGACACCTCACAATGAGAGCAACAATTTCGACTCTTTTTAACATCTTGTTGACGTATTCACACTTAGCAAGAAGTCATGATTGTCTGTCATCATCACTGCTTCCCCTCCCTCCCCCCTCCCACTCTTTTAAGTCCTAGATGATATTTTCGCAGTGAAGTTGCATACAACTGTTGTGTGCGTTTTACGTAACTTCTTATAAAGTCTTCTGCATACGAGGTCACAGTTAAAACTGTTTCTTATAAAACATCAACTGCCGCGCGGTATTAGCCAAGTGGTCTAAGGCGCTGCGATCATGGACTGTGCGGCTGATTCCGGCCGGGGTTCGAGTCCTCCCTCGGGCATGGGTGGGTGTGTTTGTGCTTAGGATAATTTAGGTTAATTAGTGAGTAAGCTTAGGGACTGATGACGTTAGCAGTTAAGTCCGATAAGATTTCACACACATTTGAACAACCAATGAAAGCCTACTAGAACAGCATCGATCAAAAATATTTTCCATACGTGCCACTTTTATGATTATCTCTTTTCCAATTTCTTGAAATGACAGAACGTTTGTGTAGGCTACGTTCATCAGTAATTGTTACAATGCCAAATGATAGACGCTGTCTGGTGAATAGGAAAGAATATTGTGGTTTACAAGATGTTGAGTATCTTCTGTATTGTAATCAATAAAGTGTTGGGACGTTCTTGCTAAGGTTGTACAAAAATTGAGACAATAAAAATTTCTTTGAATGTTGTTTTTGGCTAGTGTGCCTTACAATGATATATTTTTGCGGGTTAATTCAGTGGTATTCCGTGTTGGTGTTAGAAACTCTCAGGAATGATGGAGAAAGGTAAATACGTCACTTTGAGGTGAGGGATACTATCCTGGGAACGACCAAGTCGAATGTTATAAGCGAAAGTCATTCAGATACCCCCAATATTGGACCTCATCTGCTGGAAGCTCTCTGCTTTCTATATTTTGGGAGGAGGTAGCATGGATCAAAACAAGAAACCACTGGTAAGTGAACGTGGCCTTTAAAATGCATACCTTACAAGCTATAAGCACTTGTCGAATAGAAAAGATGTTTCACACTAGCAAAGATGAAGAAGTGCTTGTAGCTCTTCACGTATTCACTTTAGAGACTATGTTTAATGGGTAGTTTTTTTCTTGTATTGGTCCATACCACCTCCCCCCAAAAATGTTGGAAAGCAAGGACCTTCCAGTAGATGTACACTGTCAGAGGTATCAGTAGGAGTTTTTCCTATAAACTTCGACTCGCTCGTTCACTGACCGCGATACCTCGTCTTAAATTCTTACATATATCCTTCTTCGTTACGTCTGAAAGTTAGTAACACCATTTCGGAATCACCCTCTATGTGGATACTACTTGCAAAATGTGTTGCGAGTAAGTAGTAAAGAAGTAAATTAAAGTGTTACACCTAATGCCCAATTTTACTGCATGAGCAGCGAAAATGTAGTAAGCCATTAACTTATTTTTCTTTCATCATTTGGTAGGGTGTCGGACAGAAAAAGTTTCGTTAAGTTTGAAATGATGCTTACAGTTCGCTGAAAGTGGCTAAGTACTCTCCTCCTCTGACACCGGATGAATTTACACGGAGGTGACAAAAGTTATGGGATACCTCCTAATATGGTGTTGACCTCATTTTTCCCGGCATAGTTCAGCAGCTCGACGTGACATGGACTCAACAAGTCGTTAGAAGTCCCCTGCAGAAATACTAAGCCATGCTACCTCTATAGGGGCCCGTAATTGTGAAAGAGCGGACACTGCAGGATTTTCTGCGTGAACTGACTTCTCCATTATGTCCCATAGATGTTCGATGGGATTCATATCGGGCGATCGGAGTGGCCCATTCATTCTATTGAATTATCGAGAATGTCCTTCAAATCAGTCACGAAGAATTGTGGTCCGGTGACAGGTCGCATTGTCATCAATAACAATTCCATTGTTGTTTGGGAGCATGAGGTCCATTAGTGGCAGCAAATAGTCTTCAAGTAGGCGAAATAACCATTTCCAATCAATTGTCGGTTCAGTTGGAACAGAGGACCCGGTCCATTCCATGTAAACACAGGCCACACCATCAATGACCAACTACCAATTTGAACACTGCCTCGTTGTCAACTTGGGTCCTTGGCTTCTTGGTGTCTGCACGACACTCGAAACCTACCATCAGCACTTACCAACTGAAATCGGGACTCACCTGACCAGAGCATGGTTTCCCAATCGTCTAGGGTCCAACTAATATGGTCACGAGGCCAGGACAGGCGCTGCAGGTGATGTCATGTTCCCATAGCCCATTAACGACTAATTTCGCCGTAATATCGTAACAAATCCGCTCGTCGTGCGTCTCACATTGATTTATGAGGTTTTTTCAGGCAGTATTTCTTGTCTGTTAGCACTCTATGCAGAAGCCTCTGCTCTCGGTAGTTAAGTGAAGGCAGGCGGCCGCTGGGGTGTCCGGGGTTAGATGTAATGCCTGAAATTTCGTATTTCTGGGAAACTCTTGACAATGTGGATTATGGAATATTAAATTCTCTAACTTCCGAATAGCACTGTCCTATGCATCTGCCTCCAACTACCATTCCGCGTTCAAAGCCTGTTAATTCCCATCGTGCGTCCATAATCAGATCGCACGTATTTCCAAATGTGTCACCTGAATACAAATAACCAGACCGCCAACGCACCGCCATTTTATCCTTGAGTGCTCGATGCTACCGCCATCTGTATACGTGCATATCGCTGTTTCATCACTTTTGTCACCTCAGTGTGATCTGGCTATTTGCAGGCGGTGTCGTAAGCTGTTCCTTCACTCACATCCCAAATCCTCTGAGAGGTAGATGGTTCTTACAACACAGTGCTTCTTTCTAGATAGCAAGAGATATCTGTATCAAGTATCAAGTTTCGTTGAAATCGATCAAGTATTTTAGAAGGAATTGTTGAACGTACATAAGTACGTAAACCCATATTTGTAAGAAGGAGTGATTAACCAGATTTAAACCAAAGAGTGAAAAAGGTTTTTTATGTCAAATGTGCATAATTACAAGTTAATATATATCTTCAGTCGCATAAGACAAATTCTAACATCAGAAGTAAACCTGAAGTTAGTTAACATCTCTACGAACACCCATCACTGAGTTCATGCAATAGTAAGAATAAATTTCGCTGTAGAAGAAGCGGAGGAAGAATAATATAGAACCAGGACCTCCGAAAGGATGTCATTCGAGAATCATATTCTTCATCATCTCACTATTTCTACTGAGTTTATCATAGTGGCGATGAATTTCTGACTTGTCGTAATGAAGATTTTCAGCTGTTGGCTGTCTGCCTGAATTTCTGCTGTACTGATGGTTTCCTGGTAAGGTGTTAATCAAAATCGGCTAACAAATCCCCAAGAGCGTGCTAAAGTGATTCAGCCTCTTCACAGAATTCGAGTGTTGGCTAGTCCTGCATCTCTATTTAACTTTTATTTCGAAATAGCAAATATGCTCATTTAGACACTGACACAATCAAGCAAGGTTAGAAGCTAGGTTTCCCCATGTTCGGCTGAAGCAAGTCTGTGAGAGGTCCGAACTAGTTGATAATACAAAGCCGATAATCGTCAATGAAACCTGCGCACACACTGTCGAGAGGTAAACAACACATTTAAAAGTCCAGTTTTGAAAGACTGTCCCATTTACGTCGTGTACAAATAGGATCTAGTAACAGAGTCAAATCGTTAACACAGAAGAGTTAACGGAACCCGCTTATGAGTCCTGTTTTCTGCGCAATGGTCGCTCCTAAGGTCCACGTTCTGATTTTCGTAGCCGTGGTGTCATCAGCGCTATCATTTCCGACTTCAGTGAGTCACTCTCCTTGTGTTGCGGCGGGCTTTCGAACAACCGTTATGGTCAGTTACCAATTTCAACTGCCCTCGAAGGTTGGTCTGGGGGTGTTCCTGGGACTTCTGTGAGAACTCGCTGGAAGGTAAATCTGTGCAAAGTGAGCCTCGGACCTGTCGTATGGAATATTCCAGTTACCTCGTTCTGGGAGTGCTGTCTGATTTTAGTTCCATTGTGATCCCTCTTCCGCTCCACCAATCCTATTTTGTCACTTCCTTGTGACGGCACGCCGAGCTCACCTACCTATGGGAGTCGCAACTTTCAGTGTGTGCCTGATCCTGACGGCCATTGCGTTGGCCAGGACTCAACAGCTTGTGTCCACTCTCCAACTAAACATACGCCCTAGGTAAGTAACTGACATGTCCGCACTTGTGGCTGAAGGAACGAGCGATCTGTAGTCAAGACTTCATTAACAGCTTTTACTGAAGATTTGTTTGTTTAGGGTGTCGTTAGGATGCATTTGGGTACTTAGAGTGGGATCTACAATGATGGACCGTGTCCACAGGAAGGATCTAGTGGAATGGATGTGCATACTGTCACAGCGAGATTCTGGCATGAGCCACGCTGAAAATCACCTACATCTGAATACAATGGTGGCAACTACATAATTTTTCAGTGGTTCTGTCGATTCCTGCCAGTACACAATAGACTGTATGGCGAGGAACTTGGTACAGCCAAGTCAATAAATTCCCTCTTCGGATGAAGACATCGATACTGTTGTCACAGCTGCTTCAGAATGACAGCCCGAGTATCTGCGGTCTCTTTATCTAGCATGGATAGTCCGTTTAGAATTGACAGCCAATACCTAGGACTGAAGAACTTTCAGGCATCTCTTGAAGCAATTTAAGGCGTATGTATTAGTCAGTCCCTGCCAGTGTAGTATTCCCTACTGGTGAGATTCGGTTTCTTTCTTGTAGTAAATGGAAACTGCAGAACAGATAATACTGTTAAGGGTAAGTGATCTCCCACAAACTGTAACTTTGTTCCATAAAAATACAGGTAGGTTATATTTACTGTATGTACTATTGCGAAATCTTTTCTTTAGACTTGAGAACAACGTCTGTTAGCAGTTGAAAACATTCTTGATGAATGCACCACTGGTTGTTTCATGTTATCTTTGTTCCTCGCGATAAGACAGCGCCAGTACCATACTGTAATTCAACAAATGCAATAACAACAAGTATATTCAGTTGAGAGGCTGCAATGCAGTATGTGACTGTAAAACCGTTTTCAGCACTAAAAAACCTTTGTCACAGTCTTGTGACAGATTATAACCTTCTCATTTCCTGTACACATTGTTTATTGGAGCCTCACTGTGCATGAACATTGTGTAGCATTTCACCCTCATGATATTCATTAAATTTAGGAACGTGGGTGAAATCTCAATTACTTTGGCATTTTACTCTGTATAGACTGTGTCGTCTTTACATAAAATGTGACTCAAATACTCGATGTGGTCTTCAGACAATTCGCATATATGCAATCGACACGACAAAAAAGTATTATTGAATGCACCAAAAAGTGTACGTAGACTTCGTGATTCCTCGTCGCATGGTGCACCTGTTAGGTTAATATTATCATGGAAGCGAGCACATTAGTATCTGTTGAGAAAATTATTCGAGATAACATTGAAATACGCCAAGATCACCTGAGATTCTGAATAGTCTATGTACAAGGACAGAAAGCTCAAAAGCTGTGTTGATGACAATGAATTATTGCCACTCGTCGTCCAACCGAAGCTACCATATCTGTGAGCTAGCTTTGAGAATTATTCCTTTCTTTTAATTTCGTTAAAGGTTCTTCGGGGGATGGCAGCAGAAAGATATCATTATGAGCCGGTGGAGCTTATAGTCAAAATTCCACATAGTCGTAATGAATTTTTCGTTTTCTTGATAGCTACGAATAGTGTAGTCGATGCACTCATTGTAATTGGCTTGAAGAGACTTTTCGGCAGTTGGTGTGCCTATGATGCAGAATGGAATATTTCGTGCTTTTCACATGTATGCAAAATCGACTTCTGTCTTACTCTTTATCAGGGGTTCTTGATTATTTACACATCCGTGCAGGGGTTTTTGGTGGCAACTTACTCTTCCATCTGGTGACGTGGACAGACTCTTGTATTTCGTCCAGAGGTTGATACCCAAGCCTGGGTTGCCTCCACTTACTCCCGCAGGCACTGCTCCAATGGAGACAGTTATGCATCTTGACAGTATATCCCGTGTTTGGATTCAGGGCTCAGTGCCAGCAGGAACCACCAAGGACTGCTATCATCGTCCATAGGCAGCACAGGCAGCAACAATGATGGTTCTGCTGTCAGTAACTACATTGCATTCACATGTCATGTGATTACTGAGACCCCATCGACATACCTCCACTGCAGTGTACTTAAGGAGTGGCCCGACCTCAAGCAGCCATTTGCAATAGCCACTCTGTTCCAGGCTACTCGCGACGGTCGCCTACGTCGTCCCATCTGCTGAATCCCCAGTCAACTCTGCACCACACCACACCACTCCGCTACACCACCCAGCAGCCACAAGCACATTTCCAGGGACCCAGTGCTTTGGTGTAGTTATAAAGCAATGTTTATGTCATGACCTCGTCTTGACGCAGATCACAAAAGGGTCTTGGCTTTTCTGCATTCACACTGGAACAAAATACATCATTTCTATTACTGTTATCTATTGTAGAACATGACTCTTCTGTGGTGACGCTGCAATGAACGTAGATAGTCAAATTACCTGTGGAAATATCAATCATCAGTGTGTTACACAGACTTCTGTCCAGGCAATGGACATGAAAGTTAGTAGGATGGTTTTTGTTTTCCATTTTACATTTTGGGGTCGCCTCTCTCTCATGCATCTCATGCTGTTGCCACCATGCAGTGGCTGCCCTCGTCTCTCTCAGCGTCATCATTCCCATACGAGGCCATGTAGCACGACATTCAGGCCACATAACAAAACGCTGCACTCTTCCTGTAATGTTCTGCCGCCCAGCACGGCTTCATCATGGAAGCTGCCGCCATGGCCCTTTGCCGTCAATCCAGTGCAGCACCACACATGTTCGGCTTTACTACATTCATACTAGATCCAGGACGACCATTTCTGTTACTATTATCGTTTGTGCAACACTGTCAAACAAACTGGGGAACATCAATCATCAGCATGTAACATGGACAATCATCCAACCACTGACATAAAAGGGATAACATTCGCTTGTGCGGGCATATTGTTGCTTTCCACCTCTGCTTGCAAGAGCAGACACAACTTCTGGAAACTCTCTTCCTCTACATGGTCAACAGTTAGAATCGATGCCAACAGGTTCACTCTGGCTTGAGCTGTGAAGCTGCATCCTGTCTGTTCTTCTACAGTGTAGGCCATCGCATGCATCTTCTGTCAGCATTACTGCTATGTTGCTGGCATCACCGTTTCTTTGGGAGAGTGACACAGCTGGCTCTGGAGAGTGGTGGCCGCCTTCTTACCTGAGTGACTCCACAACTACTGTCTTCATCAGAGACACTTGAACGCGTTACCATCACTGAGTGTCGTTACAATTGTTGTTGCATGTTCATTTACAAAATGTATGTTTAACTCAGGATGTCTTCATTTTGATACGTTAGATGGTTACTTGGTTTCCAACCATAGCTCCACTTCTGACCGACTCTCGTGCTAAAGGATTTTCTCCTGACTGTAACAGACCAGTTTCACCGCCTAACGTAGGTAGGCCACGACAAGCTGAGCGAAACTGGTCATTACAGCATCAACCAGCACCAGAATGGACGTCTGCAGTTTGACCTGCGACCACGACGCTAGTCACAGCTAAAAGCAATGAGAAGCACACTAAGGTCAGCCGACTATCCGTTCCCTTGTCCTGGGCACACGTGCATGGGTGATGAATATGAAATGGGAAAGTCATAGGAACTGAATGGTGGAGTTCTCGAAGCTGGAGGAACCAATCGACATGCTGCAGTTCTGGGGAAATACTAGAGAACAATATTTGAAACTAGCGAGGTGTTCACTGTGAATCCTGTTACTTCATAGTGAAACATGTACCAAATCAGCAACAGTTAAGTGCCACATGGGCTATCGTTATGGTCATTTAGCTAAGCAGTGTGCGGAGTGGCTGATGATTAGTTGGTCCCTTCAATTGGCTATACTGATATTGTTACTTTTGTGTGTTTCTTTATTTCTGTTGTTTCGTTTTAGTGTGTATCGTTTACATTTCGTGTTATTTGATGGATAGGAATTCGACATTGTCTGAGAGTGAGACTGGATTTTTCCAAGTTGGAGGTACTAAATTTTTTTTCACCAAGTAGGACAGTTGAAAACAGTTAACACTGAAATGATAGACAGGTAGGTGGTATGAGAGATGATAGAGCATCATTTAGTTTGATCGCTATTCGATTAGATTCTGCCATGGCATATTATGTTGCCTCATTTTTAGGTGAGCTTTATGTGACTGTGTTGTCATTTACAGAAGGCTTGGTGGCAGTAGCAAGATAGGGGTTCTGGATTGGTGAGGAATTGTAACAAATGACCAAGATGTGTCTGACAGGAGAAGCAAAAAGTAGTGACTGGGTACACTGAGCGCACTCGCAGATTATTTGGCGTGATATTTTATTTTCATATAAAACAGATATTCTGAGTGCACTCTGAGCAAACCCAACGCACCTACAAAATTTAAAAATTCAAATAACAAAAAACTCCTGATGAGCCCCCGAAAGAAACCCGAAAAGCTACTTCAAAATCACACAACAAACTCTCGATCATGAAATTCATGATCATTATTTTTAGTTCTTTTCATTCCTTTACACCTTAGCTTAATATTATATTCTTCAAAAACTAAAAGTGCCAGTTAGTTATTATTTTATTAAGGCTTTCTGGCAAAGTAACTTTAAATTTATTCTCAAGCTCCATACAAATTTTCTCCCCATATCTAGTTCTTAAACATTCACAATCACTAATGTAATAGAATTCATTTACTTCTAGATCACTAATCTTTTTAAACAAATTAGAACTGATTACATTATTTATCTTCTTCTGTAGAGCCTCCATTTATATATAGTAAAAATTTAATAAGATTAAAATTTATAATCTTATGACTATGATTGATGTGTGGGAGGAATTTAGACATTTTTATCGATAGAAATAATAAACCATGAGAGAGACAAGTGGAATTAAATGTTTGCAACGAATATTTTAAACCATCTTTAACCATAGAACATTTCAGAAGGCCATGATAATGTAAAAATAAGTGATGTAGAAACATGGGATGAAATAGAAAACTCAAATTCTCTCTTTTTTATGCCAGTAAAATTAATAGCAAAGCATAATTTACCTATATATAATTTACTACAAAAATTACAGAATTACATTAAAACCTATTCATTATTTTTAAAAGTTTCTCTTTCTATAACCAAAAATTTGATAACAATGAATGCAACAAAAGGCAACTAACTAATTTATTATATTAAATAAGGAATGCGTTATGAATTTTTTCTTAGAGATTCAAAATCCATAAGGTACCATATCATAATTATCTAGAACAATTCTATTGTGATATTGAAGTGAGAAGTCTTACTTAACTTGTTGTTGTTGACTAGATTTTCATTATCTACACCTCTTGTTATCTGATTGTACTCTAACTATATCTTTTATTTAAAAAAATGGTTCCAATGGTCCTGAGCACTATGGGACTTAACTGCTGAGGTCATCAGTCCCCTAGAACTTAGAACTACTTAAACCTAACTAACCTAAGGACATCACACACATCCATGCCCGAGGCAGGATTCGAACCTGCGACCGTAGCAGTCGCGTGGTTCAGGACTGGAGTGCCTAGAACCGCTCGGCCACTGCGGCCGGCTTTTTCTTTCATTTCACTCTCAGTTAACCTTACCTTATCATCGATTCGCCAGTCAACTTTTGAATATTCTTGTAATGGACAGTGAAGCCTTTACCTTCATCACACTATTCTTATCATATTTCTCATAATAATAGCTTTTCGGTTCAGTCAAAGCCTAGTTAGTAATCCATTCTTTTCTCCTAACTCATCAGTCCATTCATCCAACATACAGCCATTCTTTAAATTGACAGTTCCATCATCAATATATAAAACCGAATCACTATCGAAATAAATAGAATTTTTTCCTAGTTTATGTAACCTATCATACAACCTAAGTTTCCTATTTGATGTAGTGAATGAAGCTATGAAAATATTTGTAGCTGTGTTGTTTTCCATTTAATAATCCTTGAAATTATATTTATCTGAATCATATTTTCCGTAATAAAATTAACATCTAAGCTATCTAAACGATCATCTAATAGTATCTCGCAAAATCACTGCAAATCTGTCACATACTCAGTTGTATTCATGTTTTGTCTTTGGCCAAATGTTCCCCATAACGAGTTAAGACATGTCTTAGCAACGGCTCGTTTTCCAGGATTTCCTTTATTCTTTCAGGATCTAAGTCAATATCCATTTTCTCTTTAACCGTTTTGATATAATCTGTATTAGTTTCAAACTTATGGTGTTATTTTCATAAAGTCTTTCACATAATTTTAACCAACCTTTTGCTTTTATCTCTGAAATCCCATATTTCATAGACTTTAAAACTTTGCATCCTTCTTCCACAGCCAACTATACCTCACCTGTTACCCAAGTTCCAATAAAATTTCTTTCTTCATCGCTGTCATTGCATTTACTTATTTGTTCTTCTACATATTTGACACACAAAGGAAACTGCAGTTTCTCATTTCTATCGGTCTTTATTTTCACTGGTAAGACAGGACGATACAATCCTCTAGGTAGCAATACATTTCATTTTATGAATCCATACCATTTATTAGTATAGTATTTTGATCTACAAATTTTTGTTTTGTGTTGCACAGGATATTAGTCATAATACTCTACAGTTGGATAAAGACTACATACATCATCATATCTTATTTTTGTGTAACATCAGCTATAGCTCTTAATTTCACCACATTTGTTGGACCACCATAATATTCATCTCTTGGATTCAATGGTTTGACAACTTCTGGGAACAGTTTCAGTTTCTTAAGCTTTTTATATTCTGGTGAGTTCAACCAATCACATTTCCTCATCTCTACCAAATTATATCCAGCATTTCGTATTTCTGCACTTCTTTTTAAATGCTTTTGATAAATTGTCATCCAATGTTTCTTTATTTTTATTCTTAATTGTTTCACTTTTAAAACAATTTTTACATCCATCTCAGAAACAACCATGGCATTGATAAAGGTACTAGTTTCTTTATCAAATCCATCTACTTTTGCACCAGCTGTTCTTACTTTGCCACAATTAAAAGCACGTGAGATATTATTATTGTTTAACTGTTTAACTGAGCTATGGATTTTTTAGTGTAATTTCCTTTTCGTTATTTATCTAATGCAGCAATCGTATTTTTAGGTAAATATTTGGATCTGTATATAGCCATGCAAACTCCAGCAATTGCTAAATAACAAAATGGATCAATTTCTAGAAATTGTTTCCTCAGTTGTAAACAAGTTCTTGTGAGAATGCCTGCATCAGAATTACAGTACTCATTAATTAACTTCTTCATATTGAACACATAATTTTATGTAACTCTGGAAGTATGCCATTTGAGAAATGCTTGTCTTTCTTTTTGTTTCATAGTGTCAACACAGTAATATTCAGTATCAGGAATCGGTCCAATATAATTTTCATATTCTGGTGTATTGAATAAATGTGGAAAGTAGCCTTTCTTCAATTCTTTCAAATCAAAATTTCTGGAAAACTATTGAATGGTCCTTAGATAAAATTACTGCTATCTATAATTTTTATGCTTATTTGTTTGATCTCCAATAACATCAATTTTGTTATCTCATAGAATTGGGTGAACTGCCGGTGGTCCGCGACTTCCAAACATGATATTAGAACATCAAAGAGTGTTCACAGACAACGCATACTCCGCCAGGGACATCCGCAAAGCGCTCCTATCCATCAGACGACCCGAGGAAACAGGAGAGGAGCAGGAAGAAGAGATCACGAAAGTAGCCTTTCTACCATATGCTGGACCTATATCTGCCAAGATGAGCAGAATCTTGAAGAAACACAATATCAAGAGTGTGTTCTGTCCACCTAACAAGATAAGGACGCTCCTTGGATCTGCCAAGTATGATTTGGGGTTAAGGAAAACTGGTGTCTACCATGTATCCTGTGAATGTGGGATGTCTGAGATCGGTGAAACTACCAGAACAGTTAAAATAAGTTGTAAAAAACATCACAGACAAACCAGGCTACGACGGGTAACTAAATCTGCAATAGCAGAGCACTGCCTGGACCTTGAGCACACCATGGATTACGACAAATCCAGGATCCTGGCTCAGACCCCCCGATTCTGGGCTAATGTCATTAATGAATCGATTGAAATCAAGATGGCGGAGAAATTGATCAACCGGGAAGCAGGATATCAGCTCAGTACTGCGTGGGATTTGCTTTGGAACTACTACAGAAACAACGGAAGAAAGTTCCCTCCTCCAGGCTTGAACTACAGACGTCCAAGCGCGTAACTAACGGAACAGAACGGCATATGCGATACCAGGCGGAAGCAGCTCCTTGGAGGATGGCCATCATAATATGCAGCTTCAACAGCAGACGGATGCAGCAGGAAGCGCACCTCACAGGCGCATACCGGGTCCAGAAGGTCAGGAAAATGGCCCGGCCACGAGAGAAACTCGCCGCTGTCGCGGACAGTATAAGGAACTTCAACGGAGCCACGATAGTGCTAGGAACGCGCCTATCGGGCGCGGAAACAGTAGAGAACGCCTTGGGTTGTCCACTACCTCAGAAGAGAGCCGCAACGGGCGCGGACCGAAGATAGAGCGATTAGAGACTGATACCACTGCCAGAAATGGCCACAGTGGGTGCGGACGGCATAGGGAGCGCCACACACCGGCCAGGCATTAATATGGGACAACGTCAGCTCGTCAACCAGTCTCAGGGAACACCTGATGAAGACGCCGAGTTATGACGTCGACATATCGTGTTGGGAAGACGCGGACCACTGGCAGTACACCCGATTCTACGAGATGACAACAAATCCCCGGGAAAGTCTAAGAGATTATAACATCAGTTTTGTTCCTGTGTACACGACATATGGCTTTATTGTATTTTCAACACAGTACCTCCAAATCAATTGGGAATCGTAACCTTTTGCACTGTGAGCTATGAATGTGTGATAATGTTTTTTTTCTCAGATATCATTCAACGACAGAATTCATTATTTGTCCTAAATTTATAAACATTATCTCCATTAAAATTGTGAACAATTATGAGATTTGCAATATGTGTTCCAGTTTCTTGAGCTGCTTTATAGTCAAACCACATGTATCTCTCAGTATATGTACAATTCACTGTCTTAGGGAAACCATCTTCACAGCGCTTAAACTGTTGAGCAGCAACTGTTTTATTACATTCGAAGCACTGGTAAACATAAAAACCTTTAAATTCTCCATTAATATAGCAAACATCTTTGTTACAATGTGGACAATCTTGGACTGTAACATCCTTACTAAATTTTCTTTCATGAACACCACATTTTCGAAATACAGGTTGCATATGGCGTTTGTGGTCTTTAATAATAACTACTTGTCTACAGTTTCTGCAAAGTTAAAAGCCACATTTATGTTTTTTAGATCTCAGACAAATCGTAATGCAATCTTTACATGTATAAGCTGTAGCACAAACGTTTTGGTGTTTGTTTAAGCATTCTTCATAACAATGATATTAATTGCCGTTTTCGAAATAAATCTTATTTTCTGCACCTTCAAGTTCTGGACATTTGCATGATTTGTACACTTTTCACTCTATTTTGGATCTATGATTATTCTTGTTGTTATATGGTTTCTTACATTTATTCCAGAAATATACTGATCCCAGGAAAGCTATCATACGGTCGATTAAATAGAAATCGTTGCAATGTTTATATAGATATATCTTCATTTCTTTCTCTGGACAACTATAGGTAGCTGCATTGAAATTTTCAGCACATACGAAATTTATCTGGATATCTAACAATTCTTCAACATTTTTAATATGATCTAGAGTAAATTCTTCTTTGTTGTATTCATTTAACTGATTACATAATATGTCAGTTAACTCTTTCTGCAATTTGCATTTTCTCCTTCTCTAAACTTCTTAATCTCACTTGTAGTTAGTTCTCTTCCCAAAATGTGATTTGTATGGTATGTTCATGCACAAATTACTGCTGTAGGGCAACACAAATTATCATCATTCTGGTGATACACATTTTGTCTATTTGTCTTCAACTAGGTATATTAATTTTTTACTTTTACCACATTTCGGTATTGCTATCGTCTGAATATTATGTGAGGTATCAGCTATATCAACAGTCTCGTCAGATGTTAAGATACGTCTCATTGAACAGCATCTTGAGTGTTATTTGATGCTCTCTATCCTGTGGAAATAGGATAAAACATTTTTGGCTTGTTGATTGTTAAATTCAACTTATCCCCTTTTCTAAAATTAGTCCTCTTTAAAAAACTTTTACCACAGAATTGAGTGCTTTCGTTATATAATTTGTTTTCTCACTTATGGTATTGAATTTGGCAATATTGGCATTGTTAAAGGTTTAGTTGCTGCTGCTCCTGCTGGTGCATCATCACTCAAAGTTTAATTAATTTTATTTCATTGTTTATAATAATGGTGAATACAAATCTTATATCAACTAGAGAGTTTGCTTTTAGACATAGGATTCGAGAAAACATTCAAAATCTTTACTTTCTTGATAACCAATACATTTTTTTTTCGAATTAGCATCAGTTTCTTGTTTTTCACCTCTTCTGCCTGCCATTGAATCAGTTTCTTTTTATAACATTTTAGTATACTCTTCACAGGATATTTGTTTTAAAAAATTCTTAAACATACTGTTTAAAACATTCTTTTTTATTATTGTCGGCATCTCTTGTACGCATGTTATTTCATTCTGTGCAAATATATAAAAGCTTCTCCTTTCAGCATTTGTGAGAATAAAAATTATCAATCGACTTCTCCACTTGATATTTCTTACACTTCATGTACTCTTCTATTTGTTAAGACAACTTTTCATTAGATAAAAAAATTGTTATGAAGAAAGAAATCTACTTCCTTGTTGCTGTGCACTAGATAACTGTGTAGATAAGATATTTACTCTCTTAAGTTTTCCATTGTCAGTAGCATTCCTACTATATATTTTTTTATTTCACTTATGAGTTTGCAGTACAATACGCATTTTGTGAAAAGTAAATTGTGATATATAATAACACCTTCTTAGGGAAATTGTCAGCACAGAAACAGTTGCCACTCTGAATCAGTCCTGTTCGTCCCATCCACAAAAAAGTACACAAAAAAGACCTAGATATATGTGCACTTGTTGTCGATCAATTCAAGAAAAATTTATTAAATTTATTTGGGACACACAATGGGTTCCAACCTAATTACCATGAAGGGAAAGAAATTTAACGAAAGTTAGCATCTGGATTTTAAGATCGCTGAAAAATTATATCAAATGTTATTTTGTGCATGGAATTTCAGAGATGTGGAGCATGATCTCTGCAAATTCACAAAAATAAATTTTAATTTACTAATGTATTTTGATTCTATATAAACGGAGGCATCTAATGCAGTTGTCACTACTAAGGTGATTATTTTTTAATTTATTCAAGAGAAAAATTATGACTTACTTTTCGGTTCTTGGTTTCTAGTCATTTGGGTTCCATTGTTTAATAAAAAAGATATTTACATTACAAACAACATGTTATGATTCATTCATTATGTAATTTCAGAGTCTGTGCTCTCAGACTCTGGAAAATTAAGAAGAATTAAACACAATTTGTTGGATTATTTAGATAATTATAACCTCGAATAGAAAGAAATAAAATATAATGGCCCCTTGGCTGTAGAATACAGGTATGTCCAAAATGAAATCAAGCCCTTAACACTAATAATTTAGTACAAAAAACCTGGATTTTATTGTTGGTTAGAAAGTTTAAAGAACTTGTAATGAGTTTGAGATCTGTAGTAGGTAATGAAATTAAAGATTAGTATATTGCTCTTGAAGAAGTATTTCGTGATTATGCCAACTATGTAAAAGCATATAAAGCCATTCAATCTCAAAGAATTATTGAACAACTAGCAGTAGAAATACAACCAAAAGATCAAGAATTAAAAGAAAAGGAAACAGAATGCCTTCACTTAAAAGATGGAGTATCTGATGTAGTAGAGATAAAAAAGAACAAATTATATACATAGCAACATCAAAACAGAATGCCAAAAAAATCACTTTGCAGTTGGTGGCCTATTATCTGAAAATCATCTTTCATGAAGATTATCAAGCTATAATAGCAGAAGACCTAAAGATACTAAAGTATTATATGTCAGATAATATAAAAGCACTGATTACAAATAAATAGAGCAAATGCTTAACATTTGTTTTGGTGAACACAGAGTAGATAAAAGATAAGATATATCTAACATTCACTTCAACAGTCTACCTTACTTTGTTGAGTGATTATGTGACCAATACAATGATAGTGTTGATGAAGTAAATGAGGACAGACAAAATATTTATATTGAAATTTTACCTGTTTCTACTGTAGAATTTTAATTTACTTATGTTTTTCATTCCATATAAATGGAGTCGCTTGTTGATCTGAAAAATAATAAACACACTTAGAACAACAAATATGTTTTAATATTTATTGATAAATATAATGAGTTGTGATTTAAAGCAAAAGATATTTGTGACATATTGGGATACAAAGATAACATAAATGCTATAAAGCAGCATGTTGATAATAAAGGTAAACGAAAAATGGAAGATGTAACTGGAGGTAGTATTTCACCACCCATAACTTTTAATGAAAAACATACCATATTTATCACAGAATATAGTCTCTATGATTTAGTTATGAGTTCAAAACTTCCAGCTGCAAAAGAATTTAAAAAATTGGTTACTCGTAAAGATTTACCAGGAATTCGAAGATATAACGAATATAAGATAAAAAAAGATGGTAGACACTTACACTAATGAAATAAAATCTTTGTGAGAAATAAGTGAACTAGATAAAAAACAGATCGAAGTGTTGAGAGAAATGGTTGATATGGCTCTTGATGTAATAAACAGGAGAAACAGAAAAACAGATGAACTTTTGCCAAATGTTCAGGTTATGAAAGTTTAAAATCAACTTTTATTCTTTTGAAGTTATTTGACGATGAATGTGAATATGATTACTATGTAATTAAAATGCAGGTGAAAAATTTACAAAAACAGCAATATAAAATCGAAGATTTACATCCTAATTGTGAAGTCAATTATAATACAAACAAAGTCAATATATATCATCAGATGAAAGAAATCTTAAAAATTGTTTGCCATCGAAATTATTTCAAAACTCTGGATAACTATACACAAATGTAACTGATTAATGCTACAATGAACCTCCACAAAAATTAGTAAAAAAATTATGTCCCCAATTGGGTGCTATCACAGAAATTCAACTTTTCCAGTGATCGATTTTTCCGATCGCTGGATTTTTAAATTTTGTAAAGTATTTGTAAACAATATGCATTTCATCTCCATTTATATTGTATAAATAATTCACACTTTCATTAGTTAATTGATTTATGAATGTAGATATTATATCTTAATCATCAAGACAATATACAGATAGAAAGAATGAAAGTGTCATTTTCTACATTCGTAATGTTTGGTACATTTATATAGAAAAATTTGATTTAGTGATTATGAAAATTTAATTGGGGAATGGCAATAGCTTCACTAAAGTTGATCTTCTCTCAGAGGCATCTGAAAAACATACAGTGAACTAGATGTAAGCGATTGATTTACGTCTTATAAAATTTGGATCAGCTGGAGCAGCACCTCTGAATATTTATCCATTAATATACAGTTGATGAGCGTCTAAATAATTTTATGGGATTTCTTAACGAAAGTGGATTTCCGAATTTTGCAGACATCAGAATAACATTACAAACGATGTAATATATTAGAGAAAGAATATTGTAAATTTTCATACTTCAATTTCAGGACTACCAAATATGTTGTAAATCATTTGAAAATATCAATAGCCCAGAAGCGATGCTATCAAAATATATTCTGTGTCAGTTGAAAATTTATTAAAACAAGGAATGTTATTGTATAGCAACCCTTTAAATATACAAAATTCACTTTTTCAGCAGTCAGATTTTTCATCTGCTGAATTGATATAATTTTTTGACCCTGAATGGGTCTTCTTAAAGGAGTATTAGACTGCATCAGAGGAATCTAATTATTTCTGTGAAGATTTTCATAAAATAATTTTTTCTTTATTTACTCAACATTTGTGTGAATTATCAAATCCAAACCATTTAATGTAAACCATATTCCCTTTCTTTCTCAAAAGTCTCTCAACAAGGTAAACATCTGTAACATTCGTTTTCATTAGTTCTTGTTCATAAAAATTTCCATCAATATCTATCAATTTGTATGTGGCTGGATTAGAATAAATAACATCTTCAATTTTGAAAATTTCTGTTGACCAATTGCCAGTATATCCTTTCTAAAAAAAATCTTTTAATATAACTAATTCTAACTTTATCTAGTTTTTTAAATTCTTGTGAACGTCAATTGGTTTCAGTTTTATTGTTGAATGTTTTGTGTTATTGTATTCATCAACTACATTTTTAACTAAGTCATCTGACTTATTTTACCATTAAGATTGAATTTTTTCCTCATCTTTTCTTTAATTATTCTGTTAAATATTTCAACAATAGATGCTTTTAATTCTGTAAAAGTTGAATAGTGATTAATGTTGTATTTTTCATCAAATCTATAAAGTCGTATTATAGACCTCTTTTCCATTATCTTTTTGCAAATTTTTTGACTTGTGTCCATCTCTAAATATTTTATCAAATACATTCTTATCTGTTTTATCTTTAACTGGAGTAGCCCAAACAAATTTAGAAAAGACATCGATAACAGTTAATAAACATTTATATCCTCGATTCATCTTAGACATTCTTTTCAATTTATCTGAATGTACTTCAACTTAGTTAGTTTGAATTAGATCATCTATACAAAAAAAACAAGATCACTTCTTTTAACATGTTTTCTCATAGGTTTATGTAGTCCAATTATAATTTCTTCACAAATGGAAAGGGGTGGTGAGTTGGCACTGCCTGACGAACTTCATTCAACTCCAAATATTTTTAAACGAATTTACTTTTTTTCTTTTCACAAATTGTGAAAAGACCTTCAATTCTTTGTCTTCCATTTTTTGTAGTAACTTTGTGAAGTTGACGGGTATCAGCAAATTTTTTACACCTCAAACAGTAGATGTGTTTGTCTATTGATATAAATAAAAATTAATAAGTTTTAAATTATTGTTCCATACTTTCAACATTTGATTCTACACTTAGTTCAACAAACATGAGCAATTAACCTGAAACAGGAACAGTTTTAACAGGTTCATTTAGGGATAAAATTATCATATCTTTCTTTGTAATTTCAAGTGATGGATTACTGAATTGTGTTGGATATAAAATTTGCAGTTCATCAGCACTCAATCTTCTTATCTCTAATTTAAAATCAGTAGGTGACAAGTCACGATTTACATTGCTTCCAAATAAAACAATTCTCTTCATTTAGACATCATACCTAAAGGTGTGTTTTATTGTTTCTGTACCAGTATTAATATCAAATTTCTGTTTATGCTTCTCATACTTTCTTTTCTGAAAATTACTCATTTGATTTAGATATGGTGTTGAAGTTGCATCTGAAAATTAATGTGTAAAAGCTTTTCCTGCTTCCTTTTTTGTAAAGAATTTTTTTATATTGTTGTAGTTATCTTGGTGGATCTGACTAAAGTTTTCATTAAGCTGTGCAGCAGTGACTTAGTTATTGAACTGTGTTGAAATACTTGTGTATTCATGTTTTGTAACATATTCTTTTTCTATGTATTGTTTGGTAACTGCATCAAAACCATTTACCAGATCTTTTATATCAACTATTCTTCTACCTTTAAAATCTGTAGAACGTTTAGTGGCTTTAACTCGTTTGATCCCAAGAAGGTTTGCCATTCAAAACTTTATTGAATTCCTGTTTAAATCTTATGTTTGGAGTGTAGATAAAACCACAAATGCCACTTTCATGATTGTAACAATATAGTTAGTACAAAAAATAGAATTTCCAAAAATGGAACAGTGGGAACGAGAGGGTACAGGTACCATGCAAATAATACTGTGGGGAAATAATGTAAATTTTTCTCACTACACATTTTATGCAGCTCATTTACATATTATACAAAATGTGAACATACAAGCAAACAAGGAATATACAAATTACACTGTGTTTTATTGAGCTCAGTTTCAACTTCAGTGTGTATGGAACTCCGCAAAATAATTTGCATGCAAAGGAATTTTACATTTCTTCCATTGTTTCGTTGTGTTCTTTTTGCACTGGCCACATCTTAATGGTACAATCAGATGATCTTGTCTACCTTAGAATACAACATTGAGCACTATATTATGTAACCCTTTTGGATTTTACACTGGATTGGCTGGTGACTGTTGGGATCTGTACCTATAAAAGTAGCAGTCGACCACATACCTTGTGCAGCCACGAAAATCGAATGGATTGCCCTTATACTGTATTGTTTGTTTATGCAACAACCAATCGTTGTTTATTGATGAATTTAGTGGAAAAGATAGACGTTGGTAGTACCAATTCTTTGTTCTGATATTAACCCTGTAGATTTCGATGTTGTCATAAAGTCTGTCCACTCCTCCCATTTACGTGTTGTAGGTAACAACTGCAGCAGGAGTAATTATATCAAGAAACTTTCTCTCACTCCTGCTGTATCGTTTGGATTGTCCATTTGGTTGAACTCCATTTCTGTTTGAGGCAATGGTAAAAGTGCTGTGGTCATGCTAGCGAATCAGAGTCAATCAGGTTTATTATCTGTTACTTGGTCATATGTTTCTCTTGTAGCTTTTCTCATTTTATGAAGGTCTTGCAGAGAAGCATCCTCGGTTCTGTTTGAGCGAATTTTTCCTTCTCCAGTGCCATCTTTTCTCTTAGCGCATCCAAAAGTGGCAATGAAGTAAAAAAGTTATCAAAAAAGAAATCGTATTTCTGTTCATTCCCAAATGGAAGTTTTGATACTAGGTCTCACACAACTGAATCACCTACACCAAGCTCAGGTCTTGTGTCTCAATAAGCGTGTCGCCATCTTGTGTTTCAGTAAGCATATTTCCTAATCAAAGTCTTCAATTCATAGTAGTGTCTAATATTTACCTCTTGGGTAACAATTTCCCCGTCACAGTATTTGGTAACATTTGCTCTTGCCACAGATTCTAGGTGGTTGCTGCTTAGACGATTTATATCACTTTCACACTGGTCTCCTCAATCTTTGTCTGACCACCATGGGTCTTCAGGGGGCTATATGTATAAATCAGCATCAGAAAAATGAATAGCCTCTTCCAATAACGCTATATTTTCATCGGCAGTCAACGTAAAATGCAAATGCTATATTGTTATTTCAGTGCACTCATTCAGTCCCACTGTTCAAAAAATGGGACACTCAGCTATAATGCATTATAACTCATTGTTGAGAACAGATATGAACAAATAACACACACACAAACTATCGTTCTTGTATTTATTCGTCATATTTAGACACCATACTATCATTATTCAGTGTCAAATATAGTAAAACGTACTTATCCTTTCCTTGTAGTCATTTTTTCATAAACAGCAATGCTACAGCACCAACAATGGTGCTATGCAGATGCTTACAGCAGAACTGGCAGTTTTATGTATAAGCAAAGAGCATCTAGAAGGCCAGCAGTGCGACAAACTTACCAAAACTAAAATCCCTGTGCACAAAAAAAGTTACAAACATTTATTCCAAAAACGGAACAGTGGCATGAAATGGGTTAAAATGTATTTTAATTATTTCACAAATTGTGTGATTATGTTATTAATTTTTGGATCTATTGATGATTGAAAATCTGATTTTTTATTGAAAATCCTCAAGTTACGTTCTGGTGACTATAAATTCTTAATGAGCATGTTTCCAAAAATGTCTATTAAGTAAATTTAAAATATCCCCAAACTTACAATTTTTGAATAACAATTCCAAAACAAACAAACGAAAATGACCTCAAATTATGTTACGGAAGTTTTGTATTCTCTCGCTATTGTAGTACAGATCATTTTTTCCCAAATAGTTTCGTAGCTGGGAACATTAACTCCATATGAATGAAAAACAATTTTTTTTATCATGCATGCAGTCCAGAGACTGCTTTAGCTGTTGCTTATTCTTATAATAGCAAATGCAAAGAGTTCCAACATGCTCAGAAGTATCTAAATGTACTATTCCACATTCTAAATTTTTCGGTTCATTTGGCAATTCATAAATCATAAAAACACCTCGAAAATGTTTAATTTATTATTGTTTAACAAATTTTTCTATGTCAAAATTATATAAAGGATTAATATCCGCCTGCATGGGTGGGCTCAGGCTGTGACATACTTCTGTATTGTTCTTCCGAATTTTTTATGTTTTTTTTTCTTTTGAGTCGAGCAACAATGACAGTTGAAGATGTCTCAGGACTGTGTCTAACTTTCTTTTCCATTTCCAAATTATCCCTGTTTTGTTCTTGTAGCTCCTTATCAGCTTTCTTCTTATTTATGACTGCATTTGCGATTGCTGCAGATCCACCAGGAAGTGAGCCAGGTGTTGAAAGGCAAGGTAAAGCTGCTAAAAGTAAAGGAAGAAATCCACCTTCTTGTTTTGCTCCTTCCTTTTTTATTAGATATTCAACGATTTCTTTTCATAACTGGAATACTTAATGTAACAAGCAAATTTCCACCACCAGTAGTTTTCTTCTCCTTCTGTTTTTTTTTTTGCATCAGTTAAAAATGCCTCAACTTCCTTTAATAGTTCATTATTAAACTTTAGTTTAATTGATTTGGTTTTAGTTTTGCCAGTTGGAAGCAAAGTATAATCAATCGAAAAATAATTCATTTATATATATTAAAATTTTAATAAGTATTAAACTCCTCAACCATTGTCATCAGCATCTAGTCCAGCGACAGCTGCAGCCATTTATAATATTCATTTTCCGTACATTATTCCTCTAACAGCTGTCGCTGCAACTTTCTCTCCTAATGATGCATACATTCTTACTTTTGCACCTAATTGAAGTTCTTCATCTGTTTTGTGTCTTCTTTCTTAATCTTTATGATCACAATAACCAGTGCCATGTTTTTTGCAAGCTTTATGTAGTGGATTAATTCTTTGATTTCCATGTGCTTATCTTTCTTCTAGCTTACTGAAAGGTCCATTAAATCTGTACCATGGTAGATGCATCTCAGGCACTGGCACATTATTTACAACCGAACTGAGTAATCCTTTTCTATGACTGATCCTTCTCATATTTTTCGCTTTCTGTTCTTGGTTGGTTTCTCCATGTTTTAAACCCTTCTTTTAATGTTTTTAACATTTAACGATTATGATCAATGAAACGATTACGATCAATAATTATGTTGCTATAAATCATTTTATTTTATTTCTATGTTTACCTCCAGTCCAATTTCTAGCAATATATATTGTAAAAAATTCAAACTGTTCATTCCAACATTTACTGCACATTTCCATAAATTCGACAAGGTTTAATTCACCCTCTACAAATTCGGGATAGATGTGATTTATATTTGCATCATCCTCTTTGAAAATATTTAAAAAATTATATTATCTGTGACTATCTGCATAGGTATTTTTGAGTAAGCTAATTAAAAACAGTCTATTCCTTTATGGATACCTCTAGGAAAACATTCTCTGAGTGTATCTTATTTTCCTGGAATGAAGTCATCGAAAACTACTCCAGAATTATCTTTGCATTAGACTAATGGAATAATTTCATCATTATTTTCAATGAAAGTAGCGATTTTTAAAAAAAAGTTTATATCTGTTTAGAAATCCAGAGTTTTTTAGCTGATCCAAACTTTTTAAATAAACCTGCAAGTGATTTTTTCTTCCTGTTTAACCGTCCTGGAGCTAGAACATAATTGTCAGTCATTAATGTACATTAATGTAGTTTTTGCACAACTGCTTAGTCCTATTATTGAGCATTGTCTATAATTTGTTAATAGTTTTCCATCTTTATTTTTTATTTCTTTTCTGGATTTCTTATTTTTGGTTCCCAATCAGTTTTCATTTAATTACATTAATTTTAATAATAAATCAGTAGATTATTTTAACTAAGTGGTAAATCATCTGTCCTCAAAAATCGATTGACCATACCCTAATGAGACAAGTAATGTTGCATTAGTTAGTTTTTACACAATTTATCTAACCCCAGATATTGCATCAAAAAATAATAAAATAAATTGTGAGGGAGAAACAATAGAATTACAACTGGTCAATATAGTTTGAAAAACATTAAAAGATTTATTCATTGGAAAAAACCTAATAATCACATAAAAGCAGATGAAATTTTAAACAGAGGTATAATTGAGAGTGATGTAAAATTGTCTGTGGATATAAAAGATAGTATTGGAAGTGTGCTTGCATTTAGTAACCGAATTGTTGAAGTTAACAAGAAGACTGTTGCAATGTATTTCCTAAAATTATTCCATGTGAGTTAATAAATATAAATTTCAGTTTGGTTGATGGGATGTTTGTGCGACATAATGAGAAATTTCATCAAGAAACTAATATTATTGCTTCATTAAAACCTAATGCAGAATATGGCGGACCTGTAATTCATGAACCAAATTACTCTGCAAATATTCCAGTTTTTTATCCAATTCAAGATTTGGAAATTAACTGGCGAAAATGATAATTTGATTGACTTTAATGGTGCTTGTGTAACAGTTATTATAGAAGTTTCTTAATGCTTTTTATTCAGAAATAAATCAGTGACAGCTAAAGCAGTCATGGACAAAGTAGAGAGTTATCAGTTTTACACATTTGCAGTGAGTGATAAGACAAATAATAATTTATATCTCCCCAACAAGAACATGAAGATTAATATAAATATTGGAGATGGTTGGGTTCACACTAATCATGACAAATTATACATGAATTTCAGTATTATTGGAAGTGATGGTTCAGATTATCCACCTTACGATGGAAAACCCAATAAAAATTAATTGGTAATTATATAGCAAAACTATTCGATGTTATCACCATAAAGAGAATAGAATTTCCATTTATCTCTTCATCAGGTCTTATTCAATTGAATTCGACTCTAGCCAACGAGTTAACCATGGAAGGACATATTATTAATAATTTGAAAGGTAAAAAGCAAGAAAAATGAAGTGTATTATCTGTTGAAATTATTTGGCAGATTTTGTAAAGATTATAAAGAAACAAGGTTGGAAGGAGATTTAGCAGTAATTTTCATATGATCATCAAGTGCTGGAGATTTTATTCCCCATTCTGCAGTTCATACCCAAGCTTGAGTCAAAGATGTGACAACACTTCCAAAAGAAGGAAAAACTGTCACAGAATCGATGGAAATTCGTGTTTCTGTGGTTAAATTTGAACCAGAATATTCGTTTGAATTAGAAAAAGATAGACTTAAAAATCCGAAAATTCCCATATTTTTCTTTGAACCACAAACTGTAGATATTGCTGTAGTGGATGAAAAGAGAAATTTTGAGTCAGATATTACAAATTTGTATAGCTCTGCAGATTCTGATATGCCTTATTTCATCTTCACTGTTTTCCAGACAAAAAGGAAAAATAATCAGTTAGTTGACTCTATCTTATTCGATCATATTAAATTACAGAGTATCTATATTATAAATAGCAGAAATGAAGTTTTCTCTCAAGGAATGTGGAAACTAGATCCACCAAATACTTACCTAAATGCATATGATGCTTTCCTAGATTTTAAAAGAACTATGCATTGAATGGCGCCCTTAATGTGAATCCATTCAACATTATTGAAAATACTCCTATCTACATCATAAATATGTCTAGCAGAATGAATGTGTTAAGTACACAGTAATCTACAATGAATTTAGTTGCCACTTTTAATGACAAAATTCCGAAAGACAAAATTGCATATTTAGTAATGTACAGCAAGGAAAATTTCACATACGACTCACTACACAGAATTCTGGTTGAAAATTTTTATTATGTTATAGAACTGTTTTAAAAAGATTTGTGTTTTACTTATTGAATGATTTCCGAATAGACCTTTTCATGTAGATTAGCGACAGTTAAAGCAGACACAGTCTAATGATTTAGGCAGTCCCCAGACTTTGACTGCGTCAAGGTAGGGCTTTGAATTTTTAAAATCGGTTAATGTTTGGCTGAGTTATTAGCAAAAAATCGAAGTATCTCGAAGTGTCACCAGCTGCTGGCCGCTGCAGATGCAACAAATTGCCTGACTCTAGTCCTTATGAGATCGCTAACTCCAATGGGCGCTGGAGGGAACTGCGGGGTGTTATACAGCAGCTGGCGCGGCCTTCAGATAACTAGCTTCGTCCCTCTCTCTCCCACTCTCAGTTTCATTACAGTTACTATGAGCTACAACAGATGTCTCTGTACACAGTCACCTACACGTATGATATATTACATATTTTCTCTATTTATTAACTGATTTTGATGATTTAAACTTAGAAATGAAGGCGATGCAATCTAAGACTGCTTCAGCAGTCGCTGAATTAAACAGTTTCTTATATTTTATAAGTGATTAAAATCGATTTTAGTGATCATTATATAGTTCGAAATTTTTTTGCTCTCGTACCAAATTTCTCACTCAAATACCAAACATATATAAAATATTCAAGCCACTTTAGACTGTCACACCTCTTAACCTATGACGGCATGGTAGCTCAGCGTGTTTAGTCAGAGAGGCGGTGGCCCTCAGTAATGAAAAAACTGAGAAAAAGAGTCAACGGTCAACTTCAATGGATGTCATGTAACGTCCACCCAGACCAAAAGCAACGAACAACACCGAACAAAATGAAGAAAAAAAAAACGAGTATGTAACAGAAGGATTTCGACCATTATCTCATGAAGTCATCAAGTTTCAGTGGTTTGAGGAGAGCTAGACATTTGACAGAACATTTTCTGTCCTTGCTTCTGTACAATTTATCGCCATCGAGGCTTAAGGCCTGTCTGTATATGGGATGGCGTGTTTCAGTCCAAAATAATGGAACACTTTGTTCTTAACTCAGAGGCAGGTCTCCGTGATGCGGTGACGTACAGAAGGCAGAGGCCTGATGCTCAATGATTACTGAGTGGAAGGTGTTGGGTAGGGACTGTTTTGCTCTTTTTCTTACATTCACTGGGCCGGCTGCGGTGGCTGAGAGGTTCTAGGCGCTACAGTCTGGAACCGCGCGACCGCTACGATCGCAGGTTCGAATCCTGCCTCGGGCATGGATGTGTGTGATGTCCTTAGGTTAGTTAGGTTTAAGTAGTTCTGAGTTCTAGGGGCTGATGACATCAGTTGTTAAGTCCCATAGTGCTCAGAGCTATTTTTTTCTTACATTCACGTTTGGAATGAAAAGCGTTGGGTTTGCTCGGAGTGTCCTCAACATATCTGTTTTGTAAGAAAATAGAACATATTACTAAATAATACGCGAGTGCGCTCAACGTACCCAGTTACCACTGCAAAAGTTTTTCTAAGGTATCAAGAAGGGTTGCGAAACCCACATACTTTCGAGCAGCTGATTGTAGGTCTCGATCAGCGCTATTAGGAACAGAATAGCACAAGGCTCTCAGGAGCAGTTCAGTGGAGTGTTGCAGACGCAGAGCGAGACGTCAGTCTATGTCGATTGAATCAGGAAAATCATTGCAAATACGTATGAGCTATCAGGAAGTGACACACTAAACAAAATCATTCTGTATGAGGCCGTGTATAGGGCACTGAATTCTTCCTTAACGATAAAAGGTACTTATAAGTGGTGAAAAAATTGAAAATTTTTCCTGAGTTTTATTATATAGTCTTTCCTGATTACATTGATATATACATTGTAGGGTTTCAAATGAAAAAGACCTATATAAACCAAATTTTAAAGTTACAGTCATGGAGGCCGCCATGCCCCCTTAATTTCTGTTACAGAAACCAGTATTATTTCGAAATTACCTGTGACCTTCCTGTTCCAGGGATTATACGTATGATACACTGTATGTGTTGGTAACAGTGCAGGTTTCTAGTATCTGTAAATGATTACCTTTGCTAGTATTTACTTTTGTTTCGCTGAAGCAGTTTGTTCACGTGTTACTGAATGTTTATTGCCCAAGTGCTACATATTTTTGTAGAAGTACATATCCTTTAGTGTTCAATAAATACGAATTATGCCACACATCAATAAATTCAATAAAAGGAAATTCCATGGTAACCAGTTCACAGACAAAGCCAGCCACACTGTTGAATGTAACATATGTATCAGTTTTTCAGGGAAGAAACTCCCACGTGGCATGCCGCTTGGTGATTCATATTTTTGTGTTAACAATGATGATGTTTGTAGTGAATTTGTTGTTGTTGATGTGGGCATGTTATCTTCTTTAATCAAGGAAGTGGCGATATGTAAACAATGTGATGGTGTAGGCTGCCTGGATATAACTGAACAACGAAGTAGCAACAAGGGTTTAGCGTCAAAATCAGTTGTTCTGTGTAGATCCTGCAATAAATCTACCTCGAAAATGACTTCGAATGTTGTGAATAAATCATATGACGTGAATTTGAAGTTAGTGTATGCAAAGTGTGCAATAGGAAAAGGAAAGAAGGATGCTGAAACGTTTTGTGGTTTGATGGACCTTCCTCCTCCTCCTAGTGGGTTCAAAAAGTACAGAAAAATACTTTTAGGTGCCCTGACAGTTGTGTCTAAAGCTTATACGAAACATGCAGTAGAAGAAACTGTAAATATTAGTGGAACCACGGATATTGCATTGATGGGACATGCAACGTCGAGGACCTCATTCCTTGAATGGTGTCGTAAGTGCTACTTCTCTGGAGAATGGAGAAGTTGTCGATGTTGAGAGGTTATCTAAGTACTGCCACAACTGCCACAGTAACTCTGAAGGACATATTGAACATCAGTGTTCCAAGAATTATGATGGTTTCAGTGGAGGTATAGGGAGTGATGGAGCTCTAAAAATATTTCACAGGTCACAGGTTTATAGTGTTAGATATACGCGGTACCTAGGCGATGGGGACTCCAAAGCTTTCAATAAAATTAGTGGGTTCTATGTTTCTGGTGATACCTTTGTGACAAAACTGGAGTGTTGTGGACATGTGCAAAAAGAGATGGGTGCTAGATTGAGGAAGCTACAAAGAGAAATGAAAGGAAAGTTGCTATCTGATGGAAAATCTCTGTCTGGCAGAGGCAGATTGATAGAAACTGAAAAAGACCTTCTTCAGAGTCATTATGGACTGGCCATTAGACGAACTGCGCCTCTGAATGATGTTACAGCAATGAGAAAAGCTGTATGGGCCACTTACTTTCGTAAGTTGTCCACAGATTACCACCTTGTTCACGTACTTCTTTGCCTTAAAGGAGCAAATTCTTGGTGTGGTTACCAAAAAGCAAAAGAAAGTGGTCAAATATACCATCATAAGCATTTTCTTCCTGGGCCTGCTAAGAATGAATTTTTAGAGACTTGAGTGACCCTGTTTCGATTAGTAAATATCTTCATGGGGGCACTCAGAATACAAATGTAAGTTTCAGCCATTGCACATAGGAAAGATTTCCCAAGAATATTTTTGTAGGCCTAAATACATTAAAAGTTGGTTTACTAGATTCAGTGATATCTTTCAGTGATGGAGTGACGGAAAATTTGGAAGTTCTGAGAAATTTAGGCATAAAATGTGGCTCTAATATGGAACATCAATTGTTTGTGTGTGACAGAAAATGGGTGCATGAAACTGTAAGATTTACTCTTCACGTTACCCAAGAATCAAGAAGTGCTAAAAGGAATGTCAAGAGGAAGCTTGAAGATGAATAAATGTTGCAGGATGAAAACTATGCTTCAGGAATGTTCTGATGCACAGTTTAAGTAGACTCATATCTTTATCCACAATTTCCTGCAAGTTATATTTTTCAGAATTCAGGTACAAATATTTCGTAAAGTTTATAAAGGATAGTTCTAATTTTTTTCTGTAACTTGCAATAATCCATACTTACGTAGTAGACCTAAGCTTTATTGCATAATCAACTAAATTATAGAAAAAACAACATTTTTATTAGGAAAAATGTTATAAAAATTAAAATGTAAGATGTGACATTTTTTATCCTTGTAAAATGCATAATAGGTGGAATTAAATGTCATACATATCTGGTAAAAATTTTGTCTCCTTCAAATGTATAACGTTGGATTAAATGGTACCTCAATCTGGGGAAGCATTTAGGAAAAAAATTGCATTAATTTCTTTGTAATTTTTTTAGTAACCCTAAGCAGGTTCAAAAATATTCAAAATAATTCTGACTTGTTTAGAAAGTGTGCTGCATTACTTTGTATAAAAAACAAATCAGTAAAATGTATACATTAGGAATATTGCCTGAAATAAATAGGTGTTAACTTTAACATAATATTGAGCTGGAAAGTACCCTGTATCCTTAAGGGAGCTGCCACCAGATACGTCAAGGCAGGTGCGTTGAAGAATCCGAAAAGGGAGCTCTAGGTCGCAGATATCACAAGAAGAGCACTAAAAAAGAGGAGCATTTTCTCTAGAGACGTAAGACGTAATGGGTTTGGACGTTTGGACACATATAGGGGCAAGGTCGCCCATCAAAATATGGAAAGAGTGGTGTTGTGGGGCACCAACAACAGGATTGTGGGAACAAAAGGCGGAATGGTAAGTCTCCAAACATCGATACGAGTGTTACACCATCCATACCTGTCCAGTGAGATGCCAGTCTCTGGGGAAGTATCCGCAGAGGAGAACAAGGGAGGTGATATTGATTTCAAAGTACGGGTGAACGTACCTGTTAATGTTAGTGGATGAGCTCCGTTGTAGACAAAGGGAGTGGGTCACGATTAGACCAGCTGGGCTGGAATGGTCCAGATCAAAATGGATGTAAACGAGGTTGAATTATTTCTAGACAGACGGGGTAAAAGGGTGTCAGCGGGACATTCTAGAGCTGCAACCCAATTTAGAAAGGCCAGCATTCACTGGGTCTTTTCCGTGTATGACTCTGATGTAACTGCCGCAGATTTATTGGAACAGGGGAGTCCTAGAGACTTGTTTTGGTTCAAGGAGCATAGTAGTGGATCGTTGATCAATGTCACAACTTATGACATTACCATGTAAACTCTTCATCTTCCAGAAAATTTTACTGCGATCATCAATACAATTGTGACACAGCCTACGTAGTACTTACTGGTGAGATAAACCCTAGAAGTATTCCGAAACCAGCACCTGACCGAAATCAACAATGCCCTGTGATATAAACTTATCCGCTTCCAGAGCCAACTCACAGTTGCACAAGAGGGACGCATTTCTGCAGAGCAGGTGCTTCAACACCTGCAACAGTACCGAGAGAACCAGAATTTCACTATGGCAATCATGAGTGTAACAATATCTGGCAAATTGTAGGCTCTGACGCTGATTTGTCCCGCATTTGTGTACGTTTGGTGGAGAACTGTCAACTGATATGAACTTCCAGTGCATCAGCTGACGAGGATTGGATGACCTATATCAAATAAGAAATAGTTAATTGAAATTTGGTATAGACTCTGTTTTGATAGGTGGGAGTCCTCATTCAGTGGAAAACTAATGTGTAAAAAGCAGACTAGCCAGTGGAATAACATAATTTTAGATTAAATACACAGTCTATGAACCTTCTGGTTTAAGCTAAGTATTTTAAGGTAAAAGCTGAATGAACTTTTCACTAAATTCTAGGATTTATGTCGAGTTCTTACAGATCTCCCACGATCTGCGATACGGAGGCTGGGTCTACTGGAGAAGGGAGGTGTTACGCGCCGCCATTATTTTTTGGTGCTAATGAATAAAATAACGGCACTGCCACGACAGAAGCAAGAGGATATGGATGAAGCTTGGATTATTGCCGACTGTACGGTGTTACATCAGAGACGGCCTGCTGATAGAACAATAACTGTTGCTACGACGCCGGGGAATTATCACATCGCCACGCCAGGCAAGAACCAGCCCCGTAGTAACAATGAAGTAGCAGAAAGACAGAGGACAGTGGTGAAGTGGATAGATTACTTCAAGCCCGAGCCAGAGGATCTGTAGGTGCTACCTGATGAGAATGAATGCCTTTGCCGAAAAAGTACTCATAAAACCTGTGTAGATCCCCTAAGTTTTATATACTGCATGCAGTCTGGCAGCATCAGTCATGGAAGATAGGCAAACGATGGTCAATAAGCCGATATGAATCTACAGCCTGCCACCACGAGACTTGGTCTCCAGTTGCTGCAGGCCTTCTGCCAGCTCTGACGCCAAAGTTGTGAACTTAGCACCTCGTATCCCGTGAGGCACCTCCAGGCCACTCGCTGCCAGCCTCCTACCCTGCAGGGTCAATGTTGAAGACCATGGCAATGCTGCCATACAACCACCATTGCCTGTGCAGGCAACTTCTAGCTGTCCGCCTCGACTTGCAAATGTGGCCACTACTGGTGACCGCTGTCTTCCAGACCCACGGCGCTATGCCACGCCTAACTGTGCAACCTGCCATGGGCTGTGAAGCTTCGTCCCGTCGGTACATCTGTGGCCCATGATGCCGCACGCGCCTTGTGTGGGAATTCACTCTTAGTCACTGGCATCATCATTTTTCCAGGTGAGTGTCTCAACCATTTGCCTGAGACTGAAGGCATCCTGCTAACCTCAGGGCCTCTGCATCCACTACATTCAGTAACCGTCAGGGAAGAATTTATTGGCGCATATCATCGTTCCAATTGTAGTAGTGTGTTCACTAATAAAATACATCTTTAATAAATGGTGTTTTCATATTGATATGTTAGACAGCTACCTGGTTTCCACCCACCAATCCACTGAAACCATGCCCAGAGTAGTGACTTATAGGCTACTGACACTGACAAACTAGTAGCACTGCCGGCCATTGCGACCCTCCACCACCAGCAACTACAGCTGAAACTATGTCCACGATACTGCTGATGACAAATATGAAATATCTCTTCGCGTTATCACATCAAGGCGAAGTTTTGAATTAGTATTGTAATGCGTGGTTTACTCTTTAAACGTGTTTTTTTTCTTGAATTCTATGTAGGGTGTTAAACGTTTGGTGCACCATTAATTACTTATACCTAAGTACCTGGTATAGGTTCCTTTTAGAATCCCTTACTGAAACTATCCTGTTGTTGAGTATTAGCAAAAGGTTCCCATCTTTATTTTGGTATGATCGCGTTTCTTCACGGGGTCAGCATTTTATTCTGCATTTGGCGATATTAGTGGTAGAGTGTGGCTGATGCGCTTTCTGTCACCACCCCATTTCCCCCTCTGGCGTAATCTGTCTACGTCTGATGCTATTCCATGTGAAAGTGTGAACGTTTTCGAAACGTTTGCGAATCGTGCAACTGAGGCACGACGTGGCTACCACCGGCGTATTCACCTAATCCGGTGTGGAAATTCACACGTCCAGGCTTTCCGGCACATCGGCTCTCGCCGTTAATTCGCCAGATAAATTCTGTCAGGGACCAGCGTGCCTCCCCGATTCTCGCAAATGCTTGCGGCTATCCAGGCGGATCTACACTCCTGGAAATGGAAAAAAGGACACATTGACACCGGTGTGTCAGACCCACCATACTTGCTCCGGACACTGCGAGAGGGCTGTACAAGCAATGATCACACGCACGGCACAGCGGACACACCAGGAACCGCGGTGTTGGCCGTCGAATGGCGCTAGCTGCGCAGCATTTGTGCACCGCCGCCGTCAGTGTCAGCCAGTTTGCCGTGGCATACGGAGCTCCATCGCAGTCTTTAACACTGGTAGCAGCCGCGACAGCGTGGACGTGAAGCGTATGTGCAGTTGACGGACTTTGAGCGAGGGCGTATAGTGGGCATGCGGGAGGCCGGGTGGACGTACCGCCGAATTGCTCAACACGTGGGGCGTGAGGTCTCCACAGTACATCGATGTTGTCGCCAGTGGTCGGCGGAAGGTGCACGTGCCCGTCGACCTGGGACCGGACCGCAGCGACGCACGGATGCACGGCAAGACCGTAGGATCCTACACAGTGCCGTAGGGGACCCCACCGCCACTTCCCAGCAAATTAGGGACACTGTTGCTCCTGGGGTATCGGCGAGGACCATTCGCAACCGTCTCCATGAAGCTGGGCTACGGTCCCGCACACCGTTAGGCCGTCTTCCGCTCACGCCCCAACATCGTGCAGCCCGCCTCCAGTGGTGTCGCGACAGGCGTGAATGGAGGGACGAATGGAGACGTGTCGTCTTCAGCGATGAGAGTCGCTTCTGCCTTGGTGCCAATGATGGTCGTATGCGTATTTGGCGCCGTGCAGGTGAGCGCCACAATCAGGACTGCATACGACCGAGGCACACAGGGCCAACACCCGGCATCATGGTGTGGGGAGCGATCTCCTACACTGGCCGTACACCACTGGTGATCGTCGAGGGGACACTGAATAGTGCACGGTACATCCAAACCGTCATCGATCCCATCGTTCTACCATTCCTAGACCGGCAAGGGAACTTGCTGTTCCAACAGGACAATGCACGTCCGCATGTATCCCGTGCCACCCAACGTGCTCTAGAAGGTGTAAGTCAACTACCCTGGCCAGCAAGATCTCCGGATCTGTCCCCCATTGAGCATGTTTGGGACTGGATGAAGCGTCGTCTCACGCGGTCTGCACGTCCAGCACGAACGCTGGTCCAACTGAGGCGCCAGGTGGAAATGGCATGGCAAGCCGTTCCACAGGACTACATCCAGCATCTCTACGATCGTCTCCATGGGAGAATAGCAGCCTGCATTGCTGCGAAAGGTGGATATACACTGTACTAGTGCCGACATTGTGCATGCTCTGTTGCCTGTGTCTATGTGCCTGTGGTTCTGTCAGTGTGATCATGTGATGTATCTGACCCCAGAAATGTGTCAATAAAGTTTCCCCTTCCTGGGACAATGAATTCACGGTGTTCTTATTTCAATTTCCAGGAGTGTATATGCAAAAACTTCTAGTGATTTCAATTAATTTAAATTTTCACTTGAGTAGTTATAGCAACTATCCCATAACTATTCTTTAGAATCAGACAGCACCTCCTATCAGGTATGAGTTATAATTCGTTAAGTATCCTGTTGTTGTTGTTGTTGTTGTTGTGGTCTTCAGTCCAGAGACTGGTTTGATGCAGCTCTCCATGCTATTCTATCCTGTGCAAGATTTTTCATCCCGAAGTACCTACTGTAACCTACATGCTTCCGAATCATCTTAGCGTATTCATCTCTTGGTCTTCCTTTACGGTTTTTAACCTCAACGCTGCCCTCCAATACTAAATTGGTGATACCTTGATGCCTCAGAACGTGTCATACCAACATATCCCATCGTCTAGTCAAGTTGTGCCCCAAATTCCTCTTCTCTCCAATTCTATTCAGTACCTCCTCATTAGCTACATTATCTACCCATCTAATCTTCAGCATTCTTCTGTAGCACCACATTTCGAAAGCCTCTGTTCTCTTCTCGTCTAAACTATTTGTAGATTTCGATGTTAACAAATTTCTCTTCTTCAGAAATGCTTTCCTTGCTATTACCAGTCTACGTTTTACATACTCTCTACTTCGACCATCATCAGTTATTTTCCTCCCCAAATAGCAAAATACATCTACTACTTTAAGTGCCTCATTTCATAATCTAATTCCCACAGCTTCAACTGATTTAATTCGACTACATTCCATTAACCTCGTTTTCTTTTTGTTGATGTTCATCTTATATTCTCATTTCAAGACACTGTCCATTCCGTTCAACTGCTCTTCCTGGTCCTTTGCTGTCTCTGACAGAATCACAATGTCATCCGCAAACCTCAAAGTTTTTATTTCTTCTCCATGGATTTTAATTCATACTCCAAATTTTTCTTTTGTTTCTTTTACAGCTTGCTCAATACACAGAGTCAATAACATCAGGGATAGGCAGCAACCCTGTCTCACTGTCTTCCCAACCACTGTTTCCCTTTCATGCCCCACAACTCTTATAACTGCCATATGGCTTCTGTACAAATTGTAAATAGCCTTTCGCACCCTGTATTTCACCCCAGCCGCCTTCAGAGTTTGAAAGAGAGTATTCAAGTCAACATTGTCAAAAGCTTTCTCTAAGTCTACAAAGGCTAGAAACGTAGGTTTGCCTTTCCTTAATCTATTTTGTAAGATAAGTCGTAGGGTCAGTATCGCCTCACGTGTTCCAACATTTCTACGGAATCCAAACTGATCTTTTCCGAGGTCGGCTTCTACCAGTTTTTCCATTAGTCTGTAAAGAATTCGTGTTAGAATTTTGCAGACGTGTTTTATTAATTTTCACATCTGTCAACACCTGCTTTCTTTTGGATTGGAATTATTATATTCTTCTTGACGTTGAGGCTATTTCGCCTCTCTCATTCAACCTGTTCACTAGATGGTAGAGTTTTGTCAGGGCTGGCTCTCCCAAGACTGTCGGTTGCTCTAATGGAATGTTGTCTATTCCCGGGCATAGTTTCGACTTAGGTCTTTCAGTGCTCTGTCAAACTCTTCACGCATTATCATATCTCCCATTTCATTTTGTTTACGTCCGCTTCCATTTTCATAACGTAGGCCTCAAGTACATCGTCCTTGTGTAAACTCTCTATGTACCCCTTCCACCATTCTGCTTTCCCTTCTTCGCTTAAAACTTGTTTTCCATCTAAGATTTTGATATTCTAACAAGTGGTTCTCTTTTCTCCAAAGGTCTCTTCAATTTTCCTGTAGGCAGTATCTGTCTTACCCCTAGTGATATATGTGTCTACGTCCTTTCATTTGTCCTCTATCCATCGCTGCTTAGCCATTTTGCACTTCCGTTCGATATCATTTTTGAGACACGTTCCCTGCCGAGCGAGGTGGCGCAGTGGTTAGACACTAGACTCCCATTCGGGAGGACGACGGTTCAATTCCGCGTCCGGCCATCCTGATTTAGGTTTTCCGTGATTTCCCTAAATCGCTTCAGGCAAATACCGGGATGGTTCCTTTGAAAGGGCACGGCCGACTTCCTTCCCCGTCCTTCCCTAATCCGATGAGACCGATGGCCTCGATATCTGGTCTTCCTCCCCAAAGAACCCAACACGTTTCCTATAATTATGAGGACAAAGACAAATACTTAATCATTTGACCAAGAAGGTTTGTAATTAAAAATGTTTTGTGAGTGTTAATTAGAACAGTAGTAAGTCATGTACTTAAATTTTGAATTTATAAAGAAACCTTATAGTTCAAAATAGCTCAGGTCTGTCTTGGACTGACGACCCTAATTTTATTTTCCCTGGTTTATTGCACTGTTTCATTTAAATTTAGGAAAATCGTACTCATTTTGGTAATTTGGTAGTTCTGTGTTTTGTATTATTATTTACAAAGGGAGAGTCGTGCCAATTACTATGCACTCTCGGTTGGATGAGGCAACATTAAATGTAGAAAGCTTCCTTTGACAATGGAACCTTTTGCATCCTATAGATAAGAGACTTAAAAGCGTCCACTTTATGTACTGAGGGGTGATTAGATGTGCTGTGGATGATCCCCCACAGAGCTACTGACAAAAGAATTTTAAAGTAACTAAGCCAACCACCTATAGCGATCATACAATTACATTGACGAATAGTGACCAAGATTTTGCGGACTACATTAAACATCACGGAGTTTCGTACTTGGGCAATATTTCCCGTAAAACTGACCCATGTTAAAAAGAAAAATTATGATACCAGCTAACATAAATCCTAACAAGTTCAGATATAAGTACAGGCACAAGTAGAATGACACAAGTTCTAGATATTCAACTTCAGAAGCACATTGCGTTAGGTGCGGTTACTGACCCATGAAATGCATTGGTCAACCGCTAGGAATAGTGAGATAAGGTTTCGTGAGCACTTAAATTTGACGAACTTGAAATCAACGTTAACCCTTGTGTCCACATTGAGTTACCCAGGTAACCTTAAGAACAGCCTATTTTTCAGTTGTATTGAAACTAGGGTACACAAGCCTTTTAAAGAAGAGCATTTAAATGGGAAGGAACATAACATACACTCACACCTACATTCGGGTTTCCCAGGTAAACACAGATGTCCGTTAGAAAAGGGCGAAGCTCACAAATGAAATACTTTCTCTTATACAATATATTAATTGTTTTATTATTTTTTAGACAACTGAGTAATAATACAACAGATATAGTCATAAATACGGCAGAATATATAAACTTTTACAATAAGTGAGGGATTAATTACATAATATTATACAGTTAGTAAATTTTCCTGCTCATTAACTAGTATTGATTATTTATTCGCAAAATCCAGACACTGTTATTGTACTGCAGTGGTCATCAAACATTGGTTTTTTACGTTTCTTGCAATTTTTTTCTTGTTTTCCTCTTCCTTTTGTTTAATTGAGACTTGCGTACAAAACAGTCGCCAACGCAATTCAGCCAACCAAAAGCATCTCGTTTTAGCTGATGTTCCCTCCACTTGTTCAGGAATCAGAATTAGAGATCCTCCTATCAGGCAAGCAATACCTAATTTCTCGGAAAATTATCTCAAGCAATTAGGATTTGATGATTTAGAGATATTGGAAGACAAATGTTTCTGAGATCGAATAGAAACAGTCTTCGTCCATTCGTCACATTTTTTCCTTGAGGGTTGTTTTCTGTGTAAATAATGTATGCCACTAAGCAATCAATATCCAGAATGTTGTGAAAATATGCTAGCAGACATCTCTGTGCACTGGTTTTTACACTATAATGAGAGCACAACTTGTCCGTATTATCGGCGCCCCCTGCTTTCCTTCTATAACAATATGTAACATATGGCGTTGGAAAAGGGCCCGAACTGGGTGCTTCCAACGGATTGTGGATAACCATAGAACTGCGTTCTTCCTCTTTGGAACATATGAACACAAAGAAACGTTGTCTTCACCGAATACAAATAAAGACGACGTACTGGGCGCGAAGAGCAAGGTCACATTTGTGGCGGTATATAGGGCTTCTTTCTTTTCACAGTACCAACTATGGACAAATCCCAAGTCCCAAGTAATCAACCGCCTTGCTATCGTAGAGCTGTGACAAAACTGTCAGTGACTATATTTTCGCTAGTGCCTTTGAAATGGTAACATAACTCGTTCACTACCCCCCCTCCCACCCCCATGATTTATTTCTCTTCCTGAAGCGCATTTACCTGTATAAATTTGGCCAGTTATTGGATAAGAATTTCGCGATTCACAAGCCCACCGATTTTTGAAGCCATATTGGGCTGGCTTTGAGGGAATGTGCTGAGCAGACATTGTCTATTCTTTGTAAGGAAAAAGCTGCTCATCTACAATGAGGCAAACAGAAGGTATAAAGTTTTCAATAAAATTTGAGGTTAGCATTTTAAATATGTCAGACATTGCAGCAGATTTTTCACTCTTCAGACGCTGAGCACTGTTGTTCACATTATCAAACTTTATAGATCTATTTATCGACCAAAACTTGTTTAGGTATAAGCTTGCACTATACAATGAGAATGCATTTGTTTTCCACATTTCCTTTGAGTGTTGACTGCTAGAGAATCTTACTTCAACTGTGATCAGCATACCAAAATAGACATCAAATTCTTTAGTTGTCAATAGCTTCTTCACTCTCGCTGCTCCTTCTCAATTGATATTATAGCCTTCCTGTTCGTTTCACGTACTATCAGAGCACACATTTCTTCTGTAAAGAAGACACCCTTGAAGGTGTCTTTTATAGAAAGAATTTTTGTTGTATGTGTTGGACCAGCCATTTCCCGCAAGAACACACTCTTGAAGGTGTCTTTTACAGAAAGAATCTTATGCTTCAGCAACTTTCTTAATACAAAAGGTTCCTTATGACATTTAGTTTCATCTTTACCACTTTGAATGCATGCAGAAGGTATAATCGCTTCACTATTTTCCTCAGTTATATCATTTTCCTCGTTACTATTATCACTTCTTCTTCTTCTTTCAACTTCAATATACTACAAGCAATAATAGCAACTTCAGTATTTCAAGCAGCAGCATCTTCGTTACTAGGAATCTATTCGTCTGTAGAATCCTCGTCCCTGAAATCTGTAGCGTCATTCTCTTCAGTATTAGCAGTAGATAATAACTTCCTAATAGACTCTTCTTTCGCTTCGCAACTTAACCTGCTGTATTCATATTTTGGGAGTTCTAGTTTATCATTCATTAGAATCCAGAGTTGAGGTTACAGGAGCAGTCCTTACACAATAATGAACAGTTCATAATGTTGAGTAACAGTGGTAACAATACCCAGCAACAATCAGAATGCCTTGTTGCAACGATTTCTTATATACCAAGAGAAGAGCGTGACATTCTGTCGCGCTGACCACTCTTTGACAGATTTTGCCGTTTTGTTTAACAAGGATGCATTCTCACAGCTGTTGTTCCCTAACATCAAATGTGTTGTCAATAATATTAGTCTGCAAGTACAGCTACTGTTAGAGCTACAAAAGCAGATGATGGCTAATTCATCGCCTAGCCAGAAACTCCACAGGAAGGTCTACAATAATACAGGAGCACCTTCATAGAACTTCAACTTACAGTTCCCAACAGTGTTTAACAACAATTGTGAAGCTCATAATTTATTTCTGGAGTATATAAGTATCCGTCAGTAACATGACATATGCAGCAAGGAAAGTAAAAAAGAATGTGAAGGTAATGTGATCAAAACAGGAAATTACGGACCTGTATGCTAAAAAAAAGTTGCTCACTGAATTTTGCAAAACATGTCTACAAATACCCTATAAAAATCAAAATATCTACTTGCTTTGAGGAAATATCAGAAAGTGAAAGGCACATGCAGAGGAAGTAATGCTTGAAAAACGAGAGACTCGGAAACATCAACAGAATCAGCAGACAAATACCCACCACAAACACTCATCAGGTTCAAATGTAACATTTTCGTGACAGAATCGTCAACCTGACGTAAATCTCATCAAACAAGAAAAGTGTCTACTTTATGATGCATCAACACACACATATCACAATAGAAAAGCTTTTAACACAAGCTGAACACACTGTAAAGAACAAGAAAATGTACCGTGGAAATCAGGAAAAATGTAACCCGAATTTTGTAAATCGAAGAAATTTCTTTTCCTTGCACCTCGACCATATATCTAGGCTACACACAATTCCCATGGATAGATACTGCTAGCGAGGCACGTCAGCGTGCACCACCTACAAGAAGCCTCCAATAGGAAACACAGGAAGACGTCACGTGAGGGATCTGGGGTTGCGCGTAGAGTGTGGAATCCAGAATCATCTTTCACTCTGTTCGCCGCCTTCAACCAGACGTTACCCGCCTCCTCCTTGCTCTTCCATAACCCACATAGAATAGTTCCTTGAGGCAACTGGCAGCATAGACACCTTCCCTAGGCTTGCTCTTTGAACTCCATCTGATGAATTACTTCTTCTCTGTTTGGCTAATCTTCCTGGTCGCATTAAAAAATACCCCCTTTGGATGCCCACTCTTATGTCCTGAGCACCTGACGTCCCGAACAAATGGTGTCAGAATCTGTCCCGACCCACCATATGATCCTTAAAAAAACCTGTGAAAGCACAGTTAGATGCCGCAGAATGCATTACTTTTGGTTACAGTGGTGAGCTGTTTGCAGCTGGGCACGGATGCACTGGCTGACGCCGACCTAGGGTAGAGTCCAGCCCATAAAGCGTCATGCAGTAAAGCAGCACGTTGCTCATGCATGTACTGCTCAGAACGCAGGCACCTTGCCGTGTCGATAGAAGTGCATGAGTAGGATTTCTGCTAGTGCAGCCCTGAAGGGTAAGATGCTAGGAAGAAATGAGAGAATTTTAACTGATATGTGTGCAAGAATAAATTTTGTGTTTATATCTCCTGGCAGGCGCTAAGGCCCACCCGCTGCCATATTAGTGGCTTGAATGCTGAAACATTAAAGGGAGCAAAGATGTGATCCGTTAAATTAGACAATGATGGAGCCGCTGCCATATTAGTGGCTTGAATGCTGAAACATTAAAGGGAGCAAAGATGTGATCTGTTAAATTAGACAATGATGGAGCAGTTTATAACTTTGAAATGGAAGCCTTAAGGAAGTGAAGGCGAGACATTGACGACTTGCTAGAGAATGAATTCTGCACATTTATGAGGGTATGATCGACTACAGGTCTTATACTGCCTGATTCGGTGAGGCCGCTTCGGTTTCACATGAGACCACAACAGACAAATGTAAGGAACTCCATGGATACGGCCCATTTCTAAAAATTGCAATGAACCACATGCCATGGCATTAAAAACCAATGCCCTTGAAACCATAGTTGGCAGTATTGGAAGTGTTCTCTGGCTGAAAATCGGTATCCGGACATTTAAAAGGGCTGTTTCTATTTGATATTCTTACACAAAATGACGTTCGTAATACATTAGAGGATCATATAAGACCACGTCTATGGCAGGCAGAAACATTGGAAATGAAAATAGACGTTCCAATTCGCTTGCATAATTTTGGAACTATACTTGCCAGAATATATGAAATATTTGAGAATGAAGTAGACTTCGTAGAACAGAGAGAGTTTAATCATAATAGGAGACAGAAGTCACTGCCAGTACGGGAAGTATACTTGCCCGCGCCCACGCCCGCGAAAGGCAAAGGTCCCAAGTTCGAGTCTCGGTACGGCACACAGTTTTGATCTGCCAGGAAGTTTCGTAACAGCGCACACTCCACTGCAGAGTGAAAATCTCATTCTGGAAGTATACACAGTAACATCACACCTAAGAATCGTTCACAAGAGAATTTACTGCACTTAACTAAGACTGAACACAGTCTGTTGTACCCATTCTTGGAAGAATTCATATGGTTCACTGAGGACCTCATTTAGCACGAAATTCCCGCTTGAGACATTAGATCAAAAGCACAGAAACTGTACAGAAATCTGTATCACCTACTGTCAGTTGTAGAAGAAAGTGTTCTGCAACAACCCGATGCAAGAATCTTACTACCTTCACTAGTCTGTAGTCATTACCAATAGTTGTCACCTGCAAGACATCAACTAACAGTGGGAAGACATATCGTGAATATGAGGGTGGTAAACACAGTTACCAAACTGACATGTACACTTCGTCACATATTGACCTCACTTTGGAGAGATAGGAAACTGCATGTTCTTCACACCTTCACATAAGAAATCAGAATATTCCCCAGATCATGATTGCCATGCTAGTCCAAAAGATACTTTTTGAGTGACCCACCGGTTGTACGAGTTTTTAAGAATGCTGTTTGGTTTAGTCTCAGTTATGTGACTCGATTTGCGATTTCCTGTCAGAGAGGTCACAGTTCGTACTAATTGACGGAAAGTCATCGAGTAAAACAGAAGTGATTTCAGGTATTCTCCAAGGTAGTGTTATAGGCCCTTTGCTGTTCCTTATCTATATGAACGATTTGGGAGACAATCTGAGCAGCCGTCATCGGTTGTTTGCAGAAGACGCTCTCGTTTATCGACTAATAAAGTCATCAGAAGATTAAAACATACTGCAAAATGATTTAGAAAAAATATGTGAATGGTGCGAAAAGTGGCAGTTGACCCTAAATAACGAAAAGTGTGAGGTCATCCACATGAGTGCTAAAAGGAACTCGTTAAACTTCGGTTACACGATAAATCAGTCTAATCTAAAAGCCTAAATTCAACTAAATACCTAGGTATTACAATTACGAACAACTTAAATTGGAAAGAACACATAGAAAATGTTGTGGGGAAGGCTAACCAAAGGCTGCGTTTTACTGGGAGGACACTTGGAAAATATAAAAGGCATACTAAGGAGACTGCCTACACTACGCTTGTCCGTCCTCTTTTAGAATACTGCTGCGCGGTGTGGGATCCTTACCAGGTAGGACTGACGGAGTACATCGAAAAAGTTCAAAGAAAGGCAGCACGTTTTGTATTATCGCGAAATATGGGAGAGTGTGTCACAGAAATGATACAGGATTTGTGCTGGAAACCATTAAAATAAAGGCGTACTTCATTGCGACAGACTCTTCTCACGAAATTCCCATCACCAACTTTCTCCTCCGAATGCGAAAATATTTTGTTGACACCGACCTACATAGGGCGGAAGGATCACCACGATAAAATAAAGGAAATCAGATCTCGTACGGGAAGATATAGGTGTTCATTCTTTCCGCGCGCTGTACGAGATAGGAATAATAGAGAATTGTGAAGGTGGTTCGATGAACCCTCTGCCATGCACTTACATGTGATTTGTAGAGTATCCATGTAGATGGAGAAGAAATGCGCCTGCCACTTTTCAACGATTTGCTGACTTGTCGTTATGAGGGTTGATGTTCTTGGCATATTTAGATAACATTATATTATTCTCTCGAATCACTAAAGAGCTTTCTGAGTGATTAAGTGATGTACTGTCAAGATTACAAGGTGGCCACTTAAATCTGAAGTAGGAGAAATGTTATTTTGCAGAGTCACATGGTCTGTGTCTGGAACACATTATTAACCCTGATTGATGTAGTTAACCACATCCACAACTGACAGAAGCAGCAGACAGCTTTCTTGCATCTGCTAAGTTAAGAGTATGAAAGCTTCTTTAGAGTAGCGAACTATAATCTTCCATTTGTAAAACACTGTGCAGTAACTAAATCCTTAACCAAGTGGAAAAGAGTAGCCTTTGAATGGGTTACAGAATGCAGAAATACAGTGCAACAAGTTAAAGATGTGTTAAGAAGTTCTCCACTGCTGATATTCATTGATTCTGAGAAACTGTTTATATTGTTGCTCTGTAAATCAAAGAATTTGACGTGAGTTGCATTCTGAGCCAGGAACTAGGTAGCAAAGAACTGATTTGTTATGTCTCCTGCCAACTCAGTAAGGATGAATTTAATGACAGCAAAACAGATAAAGAACTGTTAGCCTTGACATTAAGGATTAATTATTTTAAATGTTAATTGAATGCCAAGTAGTTCATAGTGGTAACGGATCACACTGACCTTTTATAGGCTCAAAATTTGAAAGAGACCAACAGTCGTTTAATATAATGGGTATTTAAACTGAATATGACTGTGAGGTACACCATAAACAAATCAAACTTTATCCAAATGCAGATGTCTTAAGTACAAAGGTCCATGTATTACAAGCACGTAAGGGGCCTATCATGGAACTGAAACTATCACAAAGAAGGGATGCCAATTGTCAGGAGTATGTCACACTATCATATTCCATAGCTGAAGATGGTACATTGCATGGTGAGACTCCTCTTGGGAATCAGTTAATAATCCTGAAAACAGCCCTGTCTTCAGTCTTGTATCGTTACGCAAAGCCATGATAGCATCCAAGCCTGTCACAGCGGCAAGAGCTACAAACGCCCATACTGCTCCACACTACTGATGGCGAAATCGGCTACGATTTATTTATTCGTGCTTGTATTCTGCGTGCGCGAAAAGTGTATAACACTACCGAATCTTAATACTTGAGGAAGTGCGCTGTTGTTAAGTGTATAGAACTAAATTTTCTTATCAGAACGATAACTTTTAATAGGCAGCAATCGTTGAACTAATGCGAATCGAACCAGGGTTATGGTTGTTTAATAGTACACTGTAAAAATCAGTGGCCGTCAGCATCATTAGACAAAGTGGTGCAAAGTGACTGTGCTGCTCTTTACGAAAATTAATCACTGTATATGACTCTATTCGGTACTAATTTCTTTTAAATATGACATGAAACATTATCACAATCAAGGAAATACTGCAAAATTAGTTTGTTAGTAGCAGTACAGGATAAGCTTCAAATTATCAGGCTATAAACTATATCTCGCTAACGTATAATGTTTATATTCAACGCAAAAAAGTCAATGTTCATTATACAAAATTATTAAATAAGGGAGGAGCACAACTAATTTGGACATGATGAGATTTTACCATTAAGATACTGAGAAACGCTGACATGGAAATGATCTTTAAATGGTTATGCTGCCTGATATGATTACTACATTTTTTCGAAGGGAGCGCATATGTCTTTGCATTAAGTAGAGAATGAATGAAACATGAGACCCTGAATCTACTAGGGCCTAAACAATTTGCCGCCATTTAATATTTCAAAATCACAATTTGTTTTGACATGATTAGTACACTTCATAAGCACAGTCACTGAAACATTGATTGCAATTGTGGTTCATTATTTAACACGGGCACATCAGACTTTGACGTCATTGCAGCCACCATTCGAAATAGATAAGACTGCTTTAGCTGTAAGTCCTTTATTTACAGCTAAGAGTGTTTCGCAGCATTTTAGCTGCATCATCAGGTGCAACCTGTACAAATTAAGAGACAAAGACACATGTAAGGCAAGAAAACATAACTTAAATGAAAAATGTATGAGGTCTGAACATTATCACAAAATCAAGCCATGTTCCGATGGAAGAAAATGAATAGGGATGACACAGAGTTCATCGTCAACAGCGTTTCACTAAGTAGCGTGCGTCGAACATAAAATAACATGGAACGCACCCGTGGTACCACGAGTAACAGTATCTGGTCACCTGGTGGCGTCCCTGTATTTCGAAATAGAGATCAAAGGGCCGATCGTATATGATCATCTACGGGATAATGTGAAATTTGTGCAGCTAGGGGTCTCTCATTTGCCTAAAATGGACTGGAAACATACTGGCACAGACCTATTTATTCAACCTTTGATTGTAATTAATTCCCAGAATCCAGTAAAAAAAAAAAACTAGAATAATAGAATGATAGCTGAGCTAGTAGTGAGGCTGTGTATTCCCCTACATTGTGTTAAACCTACGTAAATCTATAATCAGTGCCAACATTCTCCATAGAAAATCAATATGTTAATGGTTATGAAGTGAATTTAAGTCTGTTTTAACACCTGTCACTCACTTTGTTAAAGACACATTTATTCAATCTTTAATTGTAGTTAATCCCCAGAATTCAGTATAAAACTAGAAAAAACAGAATGGTATCCGTAGAAACGCAGACCTTAATGAATACACTGTGAATTTAAGTTCTTTTTAACACCTATCACTCACTTTGTCTAGTCATCAGCGGATGAAAACGCCCTCTCCACATGATCCCTCTCTTCATGTCGTTATCTGGCGCGTCCGCCGTTGCGTCTTGACAAGCTGCCTGTTGTACACAGGCTGGTGCACGCACTTGCCGTGGGCACGTCCAGCCTTTTGGCATGTCGCTTCGCAGTGCGTTGGTTTCTGCGGATTCAGCTGTTTAGGTATGACACAATATTCAGTCCTTTTTCATTTCATGTCAATTTCGTTCTAAGTTTTAAAATAATTTTATACTGGAGTTTGGAGGTTGACTACATACAATTAATGATTGGATAAATGGGTCTTTGCCAGTATATTTCCCGTCCATTTTAGGCAGACGAGGGACCATAAGCTACTCAGACTCTTATATTATCCCGCAGATAATCATAAACGATACGTCCTTTGATCACTATTTCGGTGTGTGCGGACCCCAATAGCTAAGCAGATTGTGTTACTCATGCTGTCACGGATGCGTTCTACGTTTCTTTCTTTTTTGTTTGACGTCCGCTTCTTAGCGATCAATTGCTGACGATTATGCTAGGACATCCCATTCTTTTCTCCTCGATCAGAACGTGACTTGATTTTTTGATTATGTTCATATCTCATACATTTTTCGTTTTAGTTATTTTTTTCTTGCCTTACATGTGACTTTGTCTCCCAGTTTGTACATATTGCACATGATGACGCAGCAAAAATACTGCGAAATTGGTCGTACCTATATAAAAAGGGCTTACAGCTTAAGTGGTCCCATCGTTTCAAAATTTAGCGTGGGGGAAATAGAAGCTGTTCTATCTGTTGACTCGGGTGAGAAGCTACACTTGTGGCAAGACACAATAAAGGTGCACACATAGACACAAATACATGAATAAAATGACACATTTACAAACCTGTGAGGCAGATCATCGTCATGTAGGCCCACAAAGAGTAATGACCTACAGTCACTTTCTTGATCACTGTTTCATATAGTTACTGTTAGTGCAGAACTAATATTTTAGTAATAATGAAATTGAAATTAATCATATAGTTCTTTTCTTGTTTTCGCTATTTTGCAATACTTACGGAAATAACAAGGAATATTTCAGAAAAAAAGATGTACACTTAAGCGTTTTCTACTCCACAAAAGCTTATGAGCAGTATTAAAGCAGTAAATACGCTGCAGTTCAATAATATAAGACACTCGGAAGTACTGCATTATTAGGAAAAGTATCCTGTCTGGTGAAAATGATTAAGAAACGATTGAATATTATCACCTCAAATTTCAAATTAAAGTGTTTATTATTCGCATCTGAAGCAATTTACTGACCCATGCAAATACATACAATACTAACCTTTTACTTGAGCTGAAGGTGGTGGCTGCGGTGATCTTCTTTGGCTAAAGCAAAGACTGTATGAGTGATCAAGGTTCTAGAAATATAACTCATCAGAAAATCGTTTTATTAGCGCTGTATTTATATGACTTCAGTATAATTCCACAACTGAGGCATTATTACTCAATGTTGATGTTTTTCCTGACTCCTTCATCACTAGAAACGTGAATAGTATGAATGATAGTCACTGACTACCTGTGTGTCCAGAGATTCCTAGCAGTTCTGCCGCCAAATTCACTTTCTCTCTTCCTGCCTCCCATTTCCTGTAGCGGAGGAACTTCTCTCTAGGTTTTATAGTGGTAGAAACTTATTCTTTCTGTGCATGAACCACTTCTAAAAATACTAATTAGACATACAAGCACTTTAATAGAACATAGTTTTGAAAGATGCATGCACAGACTAATTCTTGACAGATAACTGTACAGAAAATATGAACAAATACTTACATATGAGACAAATCAAAGAACATAATAACACAAATATCACATTAAGCTTAAAAAACATAGAAGTACATGAAATAGGTACAGTCGATATCAAAATTAAATGTTACAAATCATAAATTTCATTACAGGCTTTAGCAGAAGCTTCTAGCCCTTTCGACATTGTGATCTTTTATATAATGCTATGTTTTCCTAAGGCATAACAAGAAAATAATATATCCAGTCTGTTGTTGATCACTTTTCTCGCTACTTGGTGCAAGTGCCAATTGCAGCCATGACAATGGAGACTGTAGCAAAAGCCTGTGTGAGTCACTTGGTATTATTGTTCAGAAGTCCCAATGCCATTCTGATGGACTAAGGAATAAATTTTGTGTCTGTTTTATTTGGGAATGAGTGTACACTGTTGAGATTCCAGAAATAGGGTACCAACCCCTTCCACTCCAAAGGTTATGGAAGAGTTGAACAAGTTCATAGAACTATCATCCAAATTTTATCCTATGATGAGGGTAAGCACAAAAGAGTGGGATCGTTCTCTAACATATTTTAACTGTCTACATAGCAGTGTTCACAAGGCTACAGAAGACACTAACTATGAGGTAGTGTATGGTGGCACAGTAAGTTCCTCCTCTGGTCTACGTGAATTACCTGCGGCTGTTGATCTGAGGGAGGTAAGTTTAGCATTATGAGTAAAAATAATTTCGAGAGAATTACAGCACAATAATTTTACGATGACTTCAAAACAGATTCAAAGAGACGGTAAAGGAACTGCATTAATTCCATATCGACAAGATGACTGGGTTTTGTTGTGGAATATAAAAAATCACAAAGCGATTAACTGAGACGTTCTCTGAGTCTTTCCAAATTGCGCAACTGACATCGCCTGGGAACGCCAAAATACAGCAGACAGCACTGTAATTGTCCATTTTGACAGACTGAAACCCTGTCATGGACAAGTCATGCCAACCCCACCTGTCGGGATCACAGAGTCACTCACTGCAAGGCAGAAATAATGATGCAAAGAGTATGTCGAAAAGAAATAATCTACCTTCTCCTTTGTGGCCGTGATACTCTCTACGTTCTAAGCACCATTAACCGCTCCGGTCTCGAGATTACGTGTGCATATCATCACAAGCCATTTGCTTTCCTTTCCTTAGGAATAAGCGGATGTTACACTAGGGCGGCACTTATTCACCTGCAACATATAATTTGCCTTCACACATGCTTTATGTACTTCCACGTAATGAAATGTGAGAAATTCACATGTTATCAACTTTTGTATTTTTGTTAGCGTACATGCAAGGAATATTCCTTATTGACGCCAGTAATGAACGGTGTGGAGGGATGTACTGTTACAGTTTTTGCAGCAGTTCACCTAAGTATTTCTGAGAACGCATCTTCTTTACTGTTTTCCTCCCCTTTTTAATTCTTGTGAGTCCCTCTCTAGACACAGTGCCCCACTTCATACCACCCGTGTGGGCATTTAAATTCTTGTAAACAAAGCGAACACATAGGTAACCTGGAGGCAGATCTTATCTGGAGCCTCCCCACCATATGTGCTGCCATGTAGGTTGATATGGTGGTAGCCGGCTACCTGAGCCACTATGATTAGATGGCAAGACTGCTACCTGAAACACATATCTGGCCTGCCTAGTTTGTGTGAATTGTTCATGAGAAGGATCCATGTTCACCAACTGACAAATACAGTGAAGAACCAAAACGTTATGGCTACCTGCCTAATAACTTGTTTGTGTGTCTTTGGAACTAAATACACCACTGATAATGCGCATTAGGAATCCGACAGTTTGTTGGTAGGTTTGTAGAGATATATGGCGTTAAATGTCTACGCACAGTTCAGGCAATTCCCGTACATCACGGGCCGCTGAGTCGTGTACACGGTGATGGCGGCCGATAACGACCCAGATGGTTTCATAGAATTTACCTCAGGCCGAGCTATCAATGTGAGTTCACTATAAGGCTCCTCAAACTATTTTATCATGGTTCTGGGTACGAGACAGGGACAATTACTCTGCTGAAAGGTGACACTGCCGTCAGGGAAGACATCAAGCATGAAGACATACAGATTGTTCTCAGCTATCAGTGTGTCTTGAATTACTACCATAGGTCTTATGCAAACGCAAAAGAATGTCTCCCGTAGCATAGTACTGCACTCCCTGTCTGCATCTATGGCGCACTGCACGTTCGAGCCACCGTTCACCTGCATGACTGCGTTTGTGGAGGCGACCATCGACCTATTGTACGAAAAATGTGATTTACCCAAATAGCTGACATGTTTCTATTGATCGACGGTCGAACCATGCTGGTCCTGTGCCCATTGCAATTGAAACTGACGATGTTGTTGGGTCAACATGTGAACACGAAGTTGTGGTCTGCTGCAGAGCTCGATGTTCCACAGTGTATGATGAACGGTGTCCTCTGAAACACTTGTGCATGCACCAACATTGTGCTCTTCGGCAGAGATGAACCAGACCACCACCTATTCTACTTTACAGAGCAGACAACCCTCGAAACCCCACGTTCTGTGAGGAGTTGTGGACATCCAACCATTTTTCGCCTAGTTGTAGGTTCACTATCCTTCTACCTCTTTCCACAGATGCTCACGACAGCAGCACGTGAACATTAGACCAGCTCCGTCGATTTCGAGATACTCGTTCACAGGCTCTGCGTAATAATAATCTGCCCTTTGTCAAAGTCGCTTATCTCAATGGATTTCCCGATTTGCAGCCCATATCTTCGCTAGGGTAACCCTCTGTCCATGTTTGCTCCTCTTACATAATTTTGTTACCGCGTCACGTGCCCGCAACGCCACCAGGCGGCATCCAACATGGTGGTGGGCAGTGGTCTAAATGTTTTGGCTGACCATTGTATTTAGTCGCAAGGGGTTACCATGGGAGTACAGTGATTTCCAGTCATCATAATACAGGAAAAGAGCAGTTGCTTATTTTAGCGTACATGAAATATGTTCCAGAGAACATTTTATTTTGCCCATCCTGTGTATTTCATTCGAATGGCTTCTGCTCTCCCCTAATAATTTCCGATTTGTACCGCTGCTACCAGCTTCTGTGGGTGTGAAGTCCCTCTTTACCTTATTGCTGTTAGATTTTTTTATAAGTGGCTTTCTCCTTATACAGAATTACTTTGTAGTATGCGTTAACCTCTATATGTAGAGCACTTTCGTCAGAGAGGATTTTTCAATAATTTTCACCACTACTTTTTCCCTATTTGAATTCGTAACACCAATGTCGAGGAAGTGCTGAAACAGATTTTATTGCAGTGGTTATATATGGCTAAATCACTGTAACAAACTAGAATACTTGAGACACTTTACAGCTTCAGAACTGTGTTCACATCACCTACTATTGTATCTTGTGTTACTGAGGAATATAAGAATTAACACTGAAACAGCAACTAGCCACAAGTATGGTTTAAAAGGTTTATTTGAATCAAACCACGATCGTTTTCCGATCTCTTACGAATCCGTCTTCAGATGGATTTTACAGGTTTCCTGATTTTCTTGTGAGGCCTCGATTTGTGATTTTTATTGATTTGCTACACAAGGATAGACAGAAAGTTTTTTGTTCATAATTCGATAAAATTTACTAGCGATTTACTTATTTTGAACCTTATCACAACAATCACGGAACCATTTTGGCATTGTCCCCTATTGCTGTAGCTTTATATTGCATATCCACAAAAACGTTTGGAAATGGCGTAGATGGTTGAAACTAGTCGTGAACAAATAAAATTAATACAGGAAAAGCGGAAAATCCAACCAGTTTTAAATAAATTCATTGGTGCGGCACCCACTATGAAGAAAACCCATGAAAATATTTTGAATATAGTAAATTGTAAAATGTGATCATATCATTCTGTGTTACAAAATCGCAGTGTGTTTCTTTTATGAATTTTAAAATAAACCATTTGTGAATGCGCACTATGTGAATGCAACTTAGTTCACTGAAAAACCCTGTACACCACGTCATTCTATGGTGTTACAGCTCGTATGATAAACATTTACATCACATGAGTATGCCATACAATATTTTCTAAGGTGTTACAGTGGTAGAGATATTAGGTTACCGATGTTGTGAGAGTGTGCTGGTGTAGTAAAATATGTGTCTACTAGTGCAATGAAATTAATTGAAAAATCGAAAAGTGAAGTAAAATAATTTACAGCAGTTTCTGAAGTAGCATTTTACTGAATGGCTAGTTTTCTGTTGTAGTGATTTTTAGACATGTTAGCAACAAATTATCTGCTAAAAAAGCTCTGATGGTGAAGTATGATAAAGGCAATTCTGCAGTCATTATGTATGAAACACAGTACATTGAGAATAGCGTAAAATTTTTCGAAACTAGTAACTTTACACAACAACAATGAGAACCGACAGGAAAATTTTGATCTAAACTAAGTAATAGCTACAAATTCCTCTTAAACAAATATGAAATTACAGAGTGCCTTACCATGAATAAAACCACACCGAAACATCGTTCACGATCTAAGAGCTGCAAAGAAGTTTGCCCCCTACATCCAGTCATAAACTCAACAAACAGCCCAATATACAGTGTAAGCAGAAAATTGAAGGATCTACTTACCACTTACTACAAGTTTGAAAACAGTTCTGCAATCAAAAACACAATTGTCTTCGTAGAATATATCAAAGACATCCAAATAGCACCGACAGCTAAATTTGCCTCATCAGATGTAGAGATGCTTTATTTGAATACCCCAGCTGCAGAAAGTATGAACGTAATTAAAAAAATAACCTTCTAAAACAGGAAAAGCTCTACCTACCTGAAATACATAAGTTAATAGAAGTTCTTCCTTTCGTAATGTGTGGCAATTATTTCACTTTTAATAGTCAATTCTGTAAAAAAATTGATAGACTTACAATGGGAAGCAGTCTGCTGGATTGCTAGTTGATATTTACTTAACAATTGTGAGTGAAAGTTCTTCTCGTATGACAACCAAATAAACACTAAAATTGTTTAATACAAGATACATGTAGATGACACTCTCCTACTGTTACATGGCAAAAGCAGTGAAGGTGATGTTGAAGCTGGAGATCTGAGCAAATTACATAATATCAAATTCACTGTTGAAGATGAAATAAACAACAGAATAAACTAGGACCTTAACAATCCAGCATAAATAATAAACATAATAATCTAAAAGCACTAGTTTACTTTTGTTCTACAGTATTACTTTAATTGTGTTAACTGGTTTTTGGCTTACGAGGCCATCTTCAGACATTTACTGAGTATTGTACACAAAGAAGTTACAATGTCTGTAAACAACATTGGAAGAGAAGTTACACGTCTAGAAAGAAGCAGAGGCATACAGAAAGTAACATCTTTGACAGTGTGTTGGTAATGCATTGAAAAATTAAAAAAGAAATTGAACAGTAAATAAATAAAAATGGAGTAAAGAGGAGAAAACTTTAACACAAAATAGGAACAGCGCACCTACATAACGGTTTCTACTAATAAACAAAAATAATAAAATAAAATTTGTGCTTGACAAGGCTAATTCAGGTGGTATAAAACATGGAGAGTGATACACAAACCAATTAAAAGAAGAAACAACTATCAAGTAACTACAAAATACATAAGGAACTTGAACAATATCATTAAGATAAACAGAAATATATAAATAAAATGTAGGAAAATGATGGAGTTGGAGGGAACATACAATAAATGCAATCTTTGAGAGTGTGATGGTACTGCACTTTTAAAAGTTAAAAAAGTTGCAGAATACATAAATACAAAACGAGCAAACAGGAAAAACATTGACAATATCTTAAAAACTGTGGCTATATAGCAGTTTGCATTAAATAAATGAACCAAGTAAAATATAAACTGTATTTGATGTGACTCAAACTGCTGGAAGCCATGGAAACTAACAAACATCTAGCGCACAGTCTCGATCTAGTGCTAAATGACCAGACACAGTTCAACCCTTCCCCTCTCCTAAACTTCATATAATCATTTCTGTTGTTCATTACTTCCCACACTGTCTGTTCCTACACATTCCCATTTTCCTGTATTCATTAAGTTCTTTTATTTTGTGGAAATTGTCTATGTATTCCATATAGACTGTAGTTTCAATTGTTAAGGCTTTCCTTTGACTGGTACTTGTATTACTGTCCATGTTTAACACCTCTTGTAGTTGTCTCAGACATCAAAATAATAATTTTCGAACAAATAGAGTTGATAGATTTGTCCAGTGGTGGCTAATAATGGTAGAAGAGCTCATAAGTATCACTTTTTGGTGATTGATAATCATTTGAAGTTCTTTACTTAGCTTAATTTTTACTCCTCCTGATTCAAAGGCCACCTTTATCTACCATATCAATGTTTATACTCTGAAAACTATTTCTTAACACTGATGTCTACAGCTCCATATTTGCGTATCTTTCCATCGCGTAAGCTAACAAATTTGTAGTCATTTGATTCACACGTACGATGTTTTGTTATTTGTCCTAGCTTTGCCAAGAAGCTAACTTGTATTTTACAGTTTACACTTTGTTGAGTATGAGTAAACTCTTTTTTTCTGGGCTGTCAGCAACCATAAGTATGTTTCTCTCCAGTGTGTGCACCTATGAGGCAAAAAAAAATCAATTAATTTACAGATCCGGTGCAGTACTTGCAAATGAGTATAACTGCAGTCTTGCATATAGAAACAAATGATGTACCTTTAAAGACATATGTGCAATTTAACTTCGAAATACAATACTATACCTAAATACTGGTTAAGTTTAAAATCAAGCTGAAAGTGTGATACTGAAACATTGATTGCTATTGCATAGGATGGGCATTCCACTCTGATAGGCTAGCCGAGACTCATGTAAGTACATCGCACCAACACAGCATTAGCAGTGATTTATGGAGCTTGGCCAACCAATTTTTCCCAGGCTACTTATCCGAAGCTAAGGCTTTTGATATTGATCCTGTCTGAAGTTCACTGATCGAAAATAGTGTGCAGTGTTCTCAGTCTGTTTAACAATGTTGCAAATCAGTCTAGTGGTCGATTCATTTTTACTTACGTACACCACGAGGTGCTGGTCTCGTGTGGCGTGACATATGCCTCCCGTCCTCCACCTCATTTCCACCTAAGAGCGTGAATCGCACATATGGAATCCCTGTGTAGGCGTATATTCCCCTACCCTGCTCTCCACCTGCTGCTCCCAAGAGGATTACCAACGAGGGCAGTGACGTCACGCAGCTCCCTGGCACCTCTCTTCAGGGGAAGGACTTGCTGTACTGACATGCTTATCAGAGCGACCCAGCTGGTAGTGTCTTGACAAAGTGTAACAGGCTTGCAATGTATGGTGTGTTGAGTGCCACTATTGGGAAAACAGAATAATAGTTGAGTACAAGAATTTTGTAATTAATCTACATAATATTTGTGAATTTCTTCCAGTACCTCATTTGTGAACATGTCTCTGACCCACACACGGATGTCTCTGACTCAGTAATTAAAGCGCTCTGTGATAACCTGTCCCTAACAAAACAATAAATCATTCTCTATGGGGTATGGCACATCTCATTAGAATATTTTGGCATCCAATTGTACTAGACAGCTTTGTGATCGGACATTAATTGAACCGGCCAGTGCTTTTTATGAATAAAAACTGCTCAAAAGTGAGCCATGTAATACTTTAGCCAGATGAAACATATATTGTGATATTGAATTATGTTTCCAACACTTGGCAGCGCACAGACTCCTGAGTAAGTAATGACGATTTTGGTCCATTTTATATCAGTAACATTTTTCCGTCAGATGATAGCCACTGAATGAAAACTCTGATGTAATAACAAAAAACTATTTCTCTTATCTCATATTCCTGGATTAACTGATGTATATTTCAGTTTCTTTTGCAAAAGCATTTCAATACACTGGCGTCCAAAATTAAAGCAGCAAACAGCTATTTCCACGCCTTGTGTCTAATTCACGGTATAATCATACGGAATGTCAACAGATGACAGTACAATCGTGTTCTGCACGGAAGATGACATTCAGGTTAACGGGCAACCACGTCAGCGATGACGTTAGGGCACCTATTAAACGGAGTAGTGTTTGCCGGGTAGTCTCAAATCCACACTCGCTGCGTATACACTCTCTGACGGTTCAGTATGGCACAAGGCAGACGCCTACCAGAGGGTGGAGGGTCATAAGAAGAACTGAAGTATGACAGTCGCAAACTGATGTGGCCCGAAGGCTTAATGTGAATCATTCTGTTGTTTTTCGGATGTGGTGACAATGTATAGAGACCGAAACAATATCCCAAAGACCAGGGTAGGGCCAGCCACACGCAGTACAAGAAAAAGAGGACCGTTATTTGGCCATAAGGGCACGACATATCGGCCTTGTACTGCACAGGATTTAGTATCTGACTTCGCAGTATCCACTGGAAGTGTTTTGTCGAGACAAACGGTGTACAGAAGGCTTCGGCAGAGTAACGTCTATTATCGGAGACCTCCTGTATGTGTACCTCTGATGCCTCTTCACAGAAAGGAACGTCTAGAGTGGAGTCGTCAAAAGGTCACCTGGACAGCCGAACAGAGGGCCTATGTAGGTTTTGCAGATGAGTCCCGATTTGGTTTGGAGAGTGATTCTCGACGCATTCGCATATGGAAGGAACATGGAAGACGATTTCAGGACCAAAAACTTGAGGAAAGAGACCGATATCGAGCAGGATCCTTAATGGTGTAGTCAGGGATTATGTTGACCAGTCTAACACCTCTTCATGAAATTGTACGGGTGAATGAGCAAGGTTTGACTGCTGTAATGTGTCACGACGAGATCTTGGGAGCTTATGTGCAGTTGTTGGTGAGGTGGTGTAGGCCCAGACTTTATACTGATAGACGATAATACTCGACCTCATAGAGCACAGATGGTTGCTGTTTCCTTGGAAACGGAAGATACTGCATACATGGCGTAACCTGCTTCCTCTCTAAATTTGAATTCCATATAGCGTGCCTGGGATGCTCTAGGGAGGCAGTTTCCACTACGTCAGCGTCTACCAAGCGTCTCCAAGACTTGCCAGCAGCTCTGCAGAATAAATGGGCATTATTGTCTCAACATGAGACTGATGACATCACTCACAGCATACCCCGTCGTTGTCAGGCTTGTATTGCCGCCAGAAGCGCTCACACCCCATGCGGAGCAGATTACCCAGTTGTCGGAGAGTGTGTGTAAATCCTGTAAGTTGGAAAAAACGAAGAACATTTTTGCCTACCGTTATGCAAGTTGCAGTTGTTTATGTTCAGCGTTCTTTACATAATTCCTACTTCGCTATCACCTGGTTACACTGTCTTGTGGGAAAATAAACACAACCTTGCAAAATTTCCGTTTGTTGCTTTTATTTTGGACACCAACGTACAGTATATACAAATTGTGAAAACGAAATGCATGATTTGAAAAGAAACCTAAAGGAAATTTTTAGCAAAACTGAGCGGCCCGTACTAATTTTATAGAGTCTTATGTCACATAAAGCGCAAATTTGTTTATACTTTCATTATTTTGTTAGAAAATTCTCTTTTTATGTGGAAAAACCATGCACCGGAAAACCTCTTGCGCTCTTATAATCCTGCCAATTTGTCCGTTTCTTCAGTTTACATAACTACTGTTGCCCATGCATATCTGTTTATGGGCTCATTTTAAGAGTTATTCGTATTATAGACACATGTCTATCCTAGCTGTTTCTTTATACATGTAGCGGAACGAAACATAGCGGTCTAAGAGGAAGAAAGAAGGCAACTGAGAGCAGCACTTAACCTGTTGTAAATATATATGTATAGAATATGCACACGTTTTTACGATTCAAATTTCATTATGTTAGTTCATAAGTTTTAACTTGTATTAATACTTCTCCTATTTAAAATTTCATTTCACTTGTTTCGTAATCATATAATATTATTGTGGTCAGTAATAGTGTCCAAGGAACATTCGCGTATTCTATTTGATATTTTCATTTTAAAACGCTGTAAATTTGCAAACGTGCGAAGAAAGTAGCCTGGTATTTACTGTTGAATAATAAAATTTTTAATACTACATCCTGTAAAAATACCAGAGAAACTATGTTCAGGCTAAAAATGTTGTACCTTAGCTGCAGCTTCCGTACATGATACTCCCTCCTATAGTCTGTAAGGCTCCTATTAGGACAATCCCTTCTTCTCTGGAGTGACTGGCGCCCTTTGGAACTGTGCGTCACCACTCCTTTGGAAGTGAGAAGGGTTTTACAGAGGACCACTCGCTTGGGGGAAATCGGGAAAATTTATTAGAAATTTTATTAGAGAAAGCGATGTTTTTCTTACGTTGAGGTACTTGTTGGAAGCCTGCTGCTGCAGCTCGTAGCAGTAAAGTCCCATATTGGTGAGCTAAGCATGGTTCCAATTGATGAATACTACTAGTGAGGCACGTCGCCGTGCAGCGCCTACAGTAAGCCACCAACAGGACACAACCCAGTTAGAAGGGTTCCTTCATGCCACTGGCAACCAAACCGTAATCGTTCTACTCCATATAATCAATCACATGTTCTCTATTAGAAAGTGTTCCTCTTGCCATTTAAACATACGCCACTCGATGCACAATCTCAAGTCCTGACCACTCGTTGTCCATAACAAAGGACTTAGTAGACCACTTTATAATGCAAACCTGACAACAGAATTAGTAATTACAGAAATAGGATATATAGTCAAAACACACAAATTTTCCCTTATCTCCAATAGTAGAACAGCAAGAGAACATAGAAACGTTCAACAAACACTGTAGAACATTACAAATACATCAATATAAAACGAGGTAAGAAGAATGATACGCTACTCTAAAGGCAGCTACTCTAAATTCCTTAGCAAACGTGTATAAAAGAAATATTCCAGTCTCTTCTCACCTATCTCTCACCTATCCAAACGCATACATTCACAGATACACACACACACACACACACACACTATATATATATATATATATATATATATATATATATATATATATATATATATATATATTACTAAAGAAAATAGACACCTCTGAAAACAGTAGGAATCTAGAATGCTCTGAGGAAACAATAGGCAAGATCAAGAAAATAATCGTTATTGACACAGCGAGCTCTTTATATTATCTGATTTCACACATGTGAATATTAACATTCTAATATATAAAACAATCAGCAACATTACACATGGACTATATCAACAGGGCAACACACTGGACACATACATTGGTAAAATAGCACCTATACTCAGGACTATACCAGCACAACTTCGTGTTTAGCAATGACTTCTGTTCCAACACGAAAGATTGACAGTAGGCTCAACAGTTAGTAGGCTCTTAGCCAATACATTCATAAACAACCTAGAAAAGAAAGTCCTTAGTCTCACAAAAATACCAAAAAGTACAAATTCATACACCTATATCATTAGGCCTGACTGACGAATTGCATACACACATAAAACACCTACACGATGAAACTAATGTAAACTGCTTACAAAAAGAAACGAGCCAAATACTGTAAAATTAGAAACGCTGAAGTAACCATAACGCCATCGCCTACGGGAGAAGGTGTGGGTCCTGTAAGAGTGGTGACGCCCTATCTCACCACTAGACGGACACTGGCGCACACTCCCGTGACGACGGTGTAAGGATGTACATGCGTCGACCGTGCACTGCACCCCATAGTGATCGAAACCGAGAAATGGAGGTTTTAGAAGAAGAGCAGATGGGTGTAGTTCGTTTCCTTACAGCTGGGGGTGTGCGGGGAACGGGAATATATCTAAGAATAGCGCATGTGTACTGAGTGAACAGCGTGTCCGTTGCCATTCCGATACTCAGTCCAGCCTCTGGGGCAATGGTTGTCATCGTAACTAGCCATTCTTTAAAAATGAGGGCAGCACCTGCTGGACGATGGTATCAGTAATGTGGTGTAACGTTCCAAATAGTGTTCCATCGATAAACGGCGTCATTTCTTTCTTGAATCGCTTTTCCATGCTTTGGCCCTTGCACCGGACGTGCGTGTTCGTCACACACCTGTGCCATTTTGTAATGAATTTCCATTTCCCGCACTCCTTCAGCTCTAAGGAAACCCACTGGACACCTTTCTTCCTTTTTTCTAGTTCTATTTCTCTATTTTCAGCACTAGCAAATGCAGTAGAGGTAGGACACGTGCATGTGCTCACGCTGTCGTCATGTGGGTGCGCCCAAGTCACTCTGACGGCGAGTTTGGGGCCTCAGCGCTCCGATACTGTAGTGGCAATCAGTGTAAAGGCATGGGTATTTGTAAATTAAAAAACAGAAAAAAACATGTCCGCTGGAAGAGGTGTGCACAGCATACGTGCAGTAGTATGAGATCCAGTCTACTGACGAATACAATCAAATGCTTTTGTATTTGATGTCAGTAGTACAGTATATAACAACAAGTCATCGATTCAGGTGGTAGAGAATGGAACTCCGTATAAAGGCAGTCGGCTCTTTGTGGTGTCAGTGGTGTTAGGGTGTGCGTATGTGTCTCTGCTGTAGATATGAAACAGACATCATTAGTAACAGTGCGTGTTGTGTACAAAAACTACAATTGTCACAATCGTAAATGAGTTATCATGAGATGTGTAAGCAAAAATCGGCGCGTATATGGAAATGGGACTCTCTGATCGTCAAATTGCCAAGAAGTTTAGCTTCTCTAGTACAGTGACTGATAACTTCGTTAGACTGGCAGCACGATATGGACAGAACGTAAAATATGAGCTAATTAGAAAATTATTGAAGGCATGGAAACAGTTCCTTTTGCGCAAAGCAAGGGACACAAACCGTTATTGTTCAAAACTACCAGACGTGAATGATAAATTTTGTCAAATGATAAACGTCTTGCAGTCAAAAAAGGACTGCAGAAACCTACTGTAACACAGAAATATAGACGGGCTAGACCGGCGTTTGCTGAAACACATATGTCATGGACTTCAGAATAAAATAAAGAGATCTTCTGTGATGAGAAGAAGTTTAATTTAGTCGGGACCGATGAATTTATGTATTATTGGCATGGTCTGAGAACAGAGTAGCAGGTAAGAATGAGCAGAAGTTTTGGTGGCGAAAACGTTGTAATTTGGGCAGTTTCTGCGCTAAAGGTAAATCACGCATTTCTTGGGTGAACACTACACTGAACTCTAACATCTACACTGAGATGCTAGAAACAGAACTGATTAGAATGTATTAAGACATAAGGGACGAAAGTCAAATGTTTCATATACATCTACATCTACGTGGATGCTCTGCAAATCATACTTAGGTGCCTGGCAGAACGTTCATCGAACCACCTTTACAATAATTCTCTATTATTTCACTCTACCCTGTGGAGAAAACAAACTCCTATATATATCCGTCCGAGCTTCGATTTCCCTTATTTTATTATGATGATCATTCCTCCCTGTGCAGGTCAGCGTCAACAAAATATTTTAGCATTCGGAGGAGGAAATTTTCTGAGAAGATACCGTCGCAACGAGAAACGCCTTTACTTTAACGAGCTCCACCCCAAATTTTGAATCACGTTCATGACACTCTGTCCCCTATTTATCGATAATACAAGACTTGCTGCTCTTATTTGAACTGTCTCGATGTACTCCGTTAATCCTATCTGGTAAGGATCAAACACTGCATAACAGAATTCCAAAAGAGGGCGGAGAAGCGCAGCGTACGCAGTGTCTTTAGTAGATCTGTTACATCTTTTAAGTGTTCTGCCAATAAATCCAAGTCTTTGGTTCGCCTTCCCCACAACATTTTCCTTTTGGCAGTCTTTCCAGTTTAAGTTGTTAGTAACTGTAATTACTAGGTACTTAAGTCGAATTTACGACCTCTAGCTTTGAATGACTTATCGTGTAACCAAAGTTTCACGGATTTCAACAAGATAACGCATCTGTGAAATTTCTGTTCCACCTAAGAAGTAGTCTGGGGATAAAGATATCGATGTCTCTTTTGGCCTGCATGTAGCTTGCTTATAAACCCCGTGCGATACCTCTGGGGAGTACTTGCAAGGCGTGTTCATCGTAGTGGAAGGCAATCTGAGGCCGTAAGTAAGCTGAAAAGTACGATACGAGAGGAGTGGGCGACAGTTTCATTCCAATAACTACAAATTCTAACAAATCAATGACGACGAGAATTTTTGAGGTCGTTAGGCAGGACAGACGTTGGACAACGTACTGACAGTACGATAACACAACAGGACAGAGAGTACCTTTATATTAAACTCCACCCAGGAAACGCAAACGCCTTATTTTGTTACACGTGTTATGAAAGAAAGTATGTAATTCCGTTGTTATTGTGTATATCTCAAACTTATCTACTACTTTCATAACAAATTCGATACAATATGATACACACAATGTACTATTACTGTCGTAGGAAACCTATATGTATACTGATATTGAAACGTAACAGCTAGCAGACTGTCACCCACTTTAAATTAAAAGTATGTTGAGTCTTGTTGCGATATCTCCAAACTGAGAAGTATAATCAATAGGTCATGTGAAATATTGTGCCTTTGAAATATTGTACGTGATAATTCGTGACTTTACTGTGAAGAAGGCTATTTCAAGTTCAAGTTGACCTGCTACCTGGTGGCACTATGTTTTGCTATTGACATTGTCTAAATCAAATGTATTTCCTTAATTTGCAGTGTTAAAAAGAAAAAGTGAATGACGTTATAGCAAAACATGTATGTATAGACCCTGAGAGGTCACTGACTTATGCCAGTCTTTCGAGAGATTTCAAAGTGACCATCATGCCAATTAGTTTAGTAAAAATAAGAGGACCCCCTTTTATAAAGGGAGATATTTCGAGGTGGCAGAGGAAGATTTTGTTCTTTATTTGGTGCTTAGATTTTAATGACCGCATGATGGTATAATGCCCTTTCTTCGTTCCATTGTAACAGTCTCAATATGTTAATAAAACATTTTGGAAATTATAAAAACAATATGTGTAGCACAAATTAATGGCATATAAATGACTGCCTGGCCAGTTGTCGTATCACCAGGAAAACTCAATTATCTTTTACACCGCAGCGGAAGCAGATCAACTCATAGCGCCAATGATGTAGAAAGTGGAGAGGAACATTTCAATTTCTACTACTGTAGTGACGACTCCTTCTTCCGTTGGCAGTGGATTAACGATAACCTCAGCCGTTTTCATTTTATAGCCTCCGGAATGCACCTTACGATTTCCATCCCGAAATTCGTTTCACATTAGAAACAGAAACTATCTACAACTAAATTTTCTAGATCTCACCAACAACCAATAGGATCTCCCAATTATCGGCAATCCCACAACCACAGTCACCACCATTCACTATCAAGAAACACACTCATTGACTCCCAGACAAGGTAGATTCAGAATCATGCTCCATAGATTGGACAGGACACTCAGAAACAAAGAGAACTACACATTCGAGTTGAACACAATAAGGCAAACAGCTATGAAAATGGTTATGATATGGTTATGATACCCTTATGATACAGAAAGTAAACCATGAAGTATGTAAACTGACAGCGGATGAAACAGGCTACATGTACACAAGACCTTGTAAAACAACACAGCAGAACTCAACACTGTAATGCATCCGACCGCGGGCACTTCCTGCAACGCGCCACGAGCGGCCGAGCCGGACACCCTGGGGTGAGCCCCCGGGTGCAGTCATTCTGCAAGGACACAACGCGAAGCTGGGGCGAACGTCCTCGCCTCGCTCAAGGGGGGCACAATGCGAAGGGCCCGTCTGACAACGAGAAACGTGCTGAGATCTGATGGACACCAGCAGCCATTACGACGGACCGTCAAGAATGTATGCGCGAAAGCATCTGAGTTCTTCTGGCCTGACGTCAGTCATTTTACCTGCCTTAGAAAGCATGGATGTGCCAACAATTCCAACACCCCACGGTGGAGCAAGTAGTGTCTGCAATGCGACAAAGTAATGTGCGTGTAACGCAGGTGACCCCAACGAATTTGCAGGCCGCATTCCCGATGCCCCTCGTTGACATACCACTGCCAAAGCTCGCTGAACGAGCAGTACTCACTCGAAGGCATACCTAAAGAAAATAGACGTGTATCTCCATGTGAAAGGAGTGGCGGAGTGTAATGCCTTACTTGTTGCATGCCAGATGCTGGATCAGGAGGAGGCTGCCTGGTTTGACGTTACAATTGGCAAGAACAGTAGTTACAAGGATTACTCCACTAAGTTTCTGGCAACGTACTGGAACCTGGCCCCTCAGGTGTGTGCAGATATGAGTATATGTCGGGGACAGTGTTCGCCACACAGTGACGCCAATCCATGGCGACCTCCGCTGTTCACTTTGTCGTCCTGGCGGGATAGTTGGATGACAAAATGTCAGATGAGGAATGGTGAAGCGCGATGCTCATGTACAACTTGCACTTGTCAGGGTACTGTAGAGAGAACAGTTCCTCGATACTCTAAGGTCCTTGGACGAAATCGAAGAGCAGGAGAAGCAAAGGACAGCAAGTGGACACGCAATTAGGACAGAAAATGGGGCGACGCAAAGGTTTGTGCACCGCACTGACAGACAGAATTGGCTCAATAGCGGACGAAGGAGAGAAGAGGGGAACAGGCGAGAGTGAGATAGAAGTCATGGTCCACGCCATGGACAAACAAGGCAGGAACGAGGTGCCAAGCCAAAGACGCCATGTAAGCTGCGTACAAGCGTCGGATTATGGGAGAGACAGTGAGAATAATGCAGAGGAGCGTGAGATCACGCAAATGAATGATCAGAGAAAATGAGATATTGCAGTGGACGCCACGGTAGAGAAGGGCCATCACATACGCAATGAGCGGTACTAGCAATCACAAGCGCAAGACGACATTATCCAGTATTGTGATGAACCAGAGTTGCCGGAAACAGTGAACCATCGGTGTCCCCCCTGATTGAAATAACTGTGGAAGGAATTAAGACGAGAGCATGTCTCGATTCTGGGTCGGAAGTGACAACACTTTCAAAATCTTTTTAGTCAAAGGTGGTAGAAAGTGGTACCCGTAAAAGGAATCTCACTAATTCCCGCTTTTGGGGCGAAATGAAAGAAGGTACAGAAACAGGTCTTGGATTCATTAAACGGCGAAAGAAGTACCTTCCATGTCAACCTGTGGGTTGTCGCTCGATTTTATAATCGGGAATGACATACTCTCGAGTGGAGCGGTGATCGTGGATTGGACCACAAAAACTGTGGTTACTTTGTTCGAAAATCAGATCGCACGGGGTGCAGAGGGCACGAAGGGCACAGTTTATTTAGTAAAATGTAACGAGAACGAGGAAGTTTTCATTGATGGGCCATGGGAGCTAGAAGGTAATTTATTAGAGGGATCAGTGGTTCCAGATGAAATCAGTTTACCGTCCGCAAGTCGTGATGAGAATTCCACGTACATAGCCGACGGAAGTGAATCTGACGGATATGATGCGACTGGTCGTGGGGTTAGAGACTCTCGCACATGTTCTATTAGGATTTAGAGGGCCAGTGACCGTTAATGAGTACGCTACCGTGACACTGCAAGCCACCCATGCGGGTATGGAATACACGCTCCAAAAGGAACATAATAATGCGCAGCGAGAGACCACAGTCAAATGCCATGACAAGAGCGCCAAGAGAATTAAAATCGTTGAAGATGAAGCACCCACAGCAACAGAGAAACTCATGTGGATTGTAAAATGAGAAAGCGATTGGGGAGTGGCAGAGAAGCACTGTGAATTGCGCAACAGAAGTATTAACGCCTACTCGCCAGTAGCAGAAGACAACGTTGTTCCCTCCACGGTCGCAATATGTGCAAAATTCGGAAGGTTTTCGGAGGATCGCAGATGTTTCCATGTTTCCAAGTGGCGAGAAAAACTGACGTATCAATCGGAAGCAGAGGAGACTGCAAACAACAACGGTTTCTTATGTTATTTATGATGTCTGAGAGCGAGGTTGAGATTTTAATTCCGCAGCCTGAGAGCGTACGCGACTCAATAGAGTATTTTACGGCAGTAGTGGTACATATAAAATCTATACAAAAAGTTGTAGATGTCTGTTAACAGCACACTGCATTTTGTGAATAGATTTTCTGATGTGGTAATCTGTACATATTTATTGTGGTTAAACAGTCATTTTTATGTGTACCTGGAGCGTTGGACACTTGGTGTGAATGTGCACACTTGAGATGACGATTGCATGTTTGTGTGCCTGTGTTCCGTGCCCAGCTGCGACGCGCAGCGCAAGGCTCAGAGGAGTCTCCCGCATTCGACAGAATGATACTTCTCATAGGCCGGGATTATCATGCAGCTCACGTAAGTGCATTGCCGTTTCAATCTCTTCAGTTTTATTTGTTTATTTGTTGTATGAATATAATTGTTATGTAGTGCGATGAATCCAAGTTTTTGTCCGCAGCTCGCGGTCGTGCGGTAGCGTTCTCGCTTCCCGCGCCCGGGTTTCCGGGTTCGTTTCCCGGTGGGGTCAGGGATTTTCTCTCTGCCTCGTGATGACTGGGTGCTGTGTGATATCCTTAGGTTAGTTAGGTTTAAGTAGTTCTAAGGTCTAGGGGGGTGATGACCATAGATGTTAAGCCGCATACTGCTCAGAGCCATTTTGAACCAATCCATGTTTTATTGTATTACCATACGAGGTGTTCAGTGTAATGGCAGTAGCGTGAAAGGTGAAAACCAGACACGCACCAATGTATGACGAGATTTCTGTTGCAGCATACAGAGACGTAACAAAGCTACCTTGCAGTTAGCGGACAAGACATTTTACCTTTGCAAAGTAGTGCATGAAAGGTTGACTGAAGCATGCTAGGATTATTTTGCATGTTAGAATTTAAGGGTTGTGTAAAATATCGCGAGTGTACAAAGTAGCGCACACAAAAAATTTGTTTTTAGATTATAGACAATATAGGCGTCGGCAGGGCTCGCACAGCTGGCACTACGGAATTTACTTAAGAAAGACTTGCATGCTTAAGTTAAGGGACTAGAAAGTTAAGTTCATGAACAATTTTTTTTTTTTTAGTCCGTCCGCGGACCTAGTAAATGAGGAGGAGGCCTCTCAAAGATCAGCGATGAGTACTTTATACATATTGATGGTGGTTTCTGTGGAAGAAGAAAAGATATAAGTCTTGGTTCAAATGACTCTGAGAACTATGGGACTTAACTTCTGAGATCATCAGTCCCCTAGAACTTAGAACTACTTAAACCTAACTAACCTAAGGACATCACACACATCCATGCCCGAGGCAGGATTCGAACCTGCGACCGTAGCGGTCGCGCGGTTCCAGATTGTAGCGCCTAGAACCGCTCGGCCACCCCGGCTGGAGTACAAATCTTATTTTTTTTTACATCTTATGAGGTAAAAAAAAATGTGTATCGTTGACGAAATCGTGAAGGTGGTACCCGTCCCATCCTACATATTACACTCCTGGAAATTGAAATAAGAACACCGTGAATTCATTGTCCCAGGAAGGGGAAACTTTATTGACACATTCCTGGGGTCAGATACATCACATGATCACACTGACAGAACCACAGGCACATAGACACAGGCAACAGAGCATGCACAATGTCGGCACTAGTACAGTGTATATCCACCTTTCGCAGCAATGCAGGCTGCTATTCTCCCATGGAGACGATCGTAGAGATGCTGGATGTAGTCCTGTGGAACGGCTTGCCATGCCATTTCCACCTGGCGCCTCAGTTGGACCAGCGTTCGTGCTGGACGTGCAGACCGCGTGAGACGACGCTTCATCCAGTCCCAAACATGCTCAATGGGGGACAGATCCGGAGATCTTGCTGGTCAGGGTAGTTGACTTACACCTTCTAGAGCACGTTGGGTGGCACGGGATACATGCGGACGTGCATTGTCCTGTTGGAACAGCAAGTTCCCTTGCCGGACTAGGAATGATAGAACGATGGGTTCGATGACGGTTTGGATGTACCGTGCACTATTCAGTGTCCCCTCGACGATCACCAGTGGTGTACGGCCAGTGTAGGAGATCGCTCCCCACACCATGATGCCGGGTGTTGGCCCAGTGTGCCTCGGTCGTATGCAGTCCTGATTGTGGCGCTCACCTGCACGGCGCCAAACACGCATACGACCATCATTGGCACCAAGGCAGAAGCGACTCTCATCGCTGAAGACGACACGTCTCCATTCGTCGCTCCATTCACGCCTGTCGCGACACCACTGGAGGCGGGCTGCACGATGTTGGGGCGTGAGCGGAAGACGGCCTAACGGTGTGCGGGACCGTAGCCCAGCTTCATGGAGACGGTTGCGAATGGTCCTCGCCAATACCCCAGGAGCAACAGTGTCCCTAATTTGCTAGGAAGTGGCGGTGCGGTCCCCTACGGCACTGCGTAGGATCCCACGGTCTTGGCGTGCATCCGTGCGTCGCTGCGGTCCGGTCCCAGGTCGACGGGCACGTGCACCTTCTGCCGACCACTGGCGACAACATCGATGTGCTGTGGAGACCTCACGCCCCACGTGTTGAGCAATTCGACGGTACGTCCACCCGGCCTCCCGCATGCCCACTATACGCCCTCGCTCAAAGTCCGTCAACTGCACATACCGTTCACGTCCACGCTGTCGCGGCATGCTACCAGTGTTAAAGACTGCGATGGAGCTCCGTATGCCACGGCAAACTGGCTGACACTGACGGCGGCGGTGCACAAATGCTGCGCAGCTAGCGCCATTCGACGGCCAACACCGCGGTTCCTGGTGTGTCCGCTGTGCCGTGCGTGTGATCATTGCTTGTACAGCCCTCTCGCAGTGTCCGGAGCAAGTATGGTGGGTCTGACACACCGGTGTCAATGTGTTCTTTTTTCCATTTCCAGGAGTGTATATCCTTATCAGTTCAACAAAGTGTGTCATCGGAAAATTTATTGTTTTGTGCCACCAGATGTTGGAACTGACATCTATACTGTATCGATGTTATAGAGCTCTTCAACGAACAATTTCACTTAAGGCCAACTCTTATGTCACTAGCCTTAATTCTGTATTATGTAGTTTCCATGTTGGCAATTCTGACAAATAAGTCTTTTATAAACGTTATTGCAGTGTAAATTGCATTTTGGTTTCATATGTCTTAACTCTTTTTGTCGTCTATATGTATAGTATACTCGTCTGTGATGTAATGAACAGTATTATTGTGAGGTGTATAGTCTGATTTACAGTCGTCTTGAATACATGTTTATTTTGCATTCATCTTGTGTATATCTGTAACGTTATCATCACATTCATCGTGTTCAATATTATTTGTGTTACTCATGTATTGTTTACTTATTTTGATCTTCATACATTTGTGCATGTCTTGTGTAATGTACATATGTGACGTTATCATCATGTTCATTACGTTCAATGTTATTTGTGTTCCTCATGTATTGTTTACTTGTTATGAAGTTCATTTATTTGTGGATGTGTCGTCTAATGTACGTGTACGACGATATCGTCAAGTTCAATGTAACAGTGTTCTTCATTAACAGTTTTTTTTTCTTTTACAATCGTATTGACCAACTAGGATGACTTCAGTTCCTCTTCTTCCTTTGTTGTTGTTTCCTATTTTTCCAGTATTCCCTCATTTTCTCCCCATGAAGTCTCTTCCTGTCTTCTGTCCATGTTGTTCCCGATTTTTTATTTCTTCTGCTTTGAAAGCCTTCCAAATTTAGTATTTTGTTTTTAAAACGGTTTCTTTCAGCTATTTCTGCTTCTTTGATGTTGTTTCTTTCAAGATCTTTTCTTACTTCTGTAATCCATGCTATTGTCCATTTTTTTCCAGAAATATAGGAGTATTTGTATTGTTAGTCTATTTCCAACCATTCGGTAGAGGTGTCCAAAAAAGGTTAATCTTCGTTTGGCCATTACTTCAGATATTTTCTCTATATTTTTGTAGATCTCCGCATTACTTTTCATTTTCGAACCATCTGCAGTTTTCATTGCACCCATTATTTTTCTAATAATCCTTCTTTCCAGTACCTCTAGTTTGTCCATCTTATAGTTCATCGTTAGGCATTCAGATCCATAGAAACATTCTGGTCGTACCACTGTGGTGTAGTGTTTTAGTTTTGTTTTTCTAGATATGCATTTCTTGTTGTAAATATTTTTGGTCAAACCATATACTCTTTCCATTTTGTTAATGTTTACATCTATTGCAGATTTTTGTAGTCCATTCTGTTGTACAGTTTCTCCAAGATATTTAAATTTATTTACTCGCTCTATTTTACCTATTTGTGTTTCTATGTATTTTGGTGCATTTTTTACATTTGTAAGGAAATTTATTTATCTATAAACGTATTGTACCTCTTTACTAAGGGCAGCCAAATATGTAAATGGTCGACTGGGTTTGACACGCTGGGGCACGACTTAAAATGTAATATCCCCACAGTATCCCGCATCAGTGAATGAAATGTAACTGTTATGGAGTGAAGATTTTTGTTTTCTTTGAAGTTAGTGTGCGACGGGCCAAGTGAACATAGATGGGCCACTTTGTCATGACTTTCAACCTTCCGTATCAGAAGCTTAACAGTCATGAGAGGGAGCTATGTAATGTGTCCGACCGCGGCCACTTCCTCCAACGCGCCGCAAGCGGCCGAGGCGGACACCTCTACCTATGTCATCTTTTGTCCCGCAGGATAATTGGAGACAACTGTATCCCGAATATCAGAATCATTTTACTCATCAGTATGAGCAAAAACTTGATCCAACACTCATGGTTTAGTGGCATTTACCGGTCATATGAAATTTAGCATATCAAAATATACGTATTTTTGTTTGATTCTGCCGGAGAATCGCATGTTGAAGCTCTCCTCATGATGAGTTAAATTTTCTAAGGCCTCGACCTTTCTCTGCCTCAGATAAGCCTGTTCCATTGTGCTTTGTCGGATAGCATTTGCTTTTGAAGACAACATGCAACACGTATTGTGGAAAACATTGACAGAGAGCAGCAAAGGTTATAATTACAGATTACGAAGGCGTGTGGCTACATAGAACGCACTTGTGAGATCTGTTCCAACAAATCTTAATCCCTCTTCTACAACCGACTGTGCTTTTCAAACCTGTGATAGCAAGTTGAAATTGTCTGAAGACTGTATCAAATCGGTACCAAATCGATGTAGTGATTCTACAGTGAAGCTACTAAAATAATTACAACATGAACTTGCAACCAATATTGAAATTTTAACAAAGTAGATCAAACTTCCTGTAAGAGAAGTTTTGCGAACTAAAACAAGTACTCATGATGTCATTGGCCTAGCAAAAAAATTGGGATATAATAGTATCAACGCATTGGGAAAAATCTCATAACAGTGAAACAATATGAGTTTCATTCAATTGCAAAACATCCAGAATAAAGGCGATTTTTGAATCATATAAAGACGCTGGAAGCTGAAATCCGTTCATTGAACTGTGCACTCTTGCATTTCCTGTACTGTCATTGACACATTGATATACAGAGACAGAACGAATTTTTCCTGCCATGGGAAGGGTCAAATCCAATCTACTGGGTCCTAGTTCATTGAATTCTATTTTGTTGATCAAAAGAGCCTTAACAAGAATGAATGTAACATGTTTTGACCATGAGTTACCAACAAATGAACTAAGACTTATTGGAACCAAGAAATCATACTCACGTAGGAGTGAAGATGACCAACAAATGTACTATGACGTATTGGAACCAAGGAATCATACTCACTTAGGAGGGAAGATGGTAGTGATGCACAGCCATCAACTTCAACTACGGTGGAACTTCAAATTGGAAACTGTAAATTTGTGGTAAGGCCTTATGGGACTAAACTGCTGATACCATCAGCCCCCAAGCCTACACACTACTTAATCTAACTTACCCGAGGAATGACTCGAACCGCCGTCGGGGGAGCCGCTCGGACCGTGACAAGGCGCCCTAGACCACCCGGCTAACCTGAACGGCGGCAACTTCAACACCCTTTAATATATGTAATTGGCAGCTCTGACGGTAGTGGAGAATAAATTGTTTTTGTGTTCTTTTTTCCCGTTTACCCTAAAACACATTCCAAACTGTTATATATAGGAATAAAAAATTCTGAAATAATTAAAGTATATATGAATATTTCTGTGTTTCACTTCTTCTAATTGTTTTAGCGATATCTTGGAACTATTCACGTTCAGTCTAGCGATATTTGGTTCAGTCATAGACTGCATGTTAAGCGACGAACGCTATACTGCAGCGAGGGCGAGCCGCGCGACAGAGTCGCCAGTGTGTATGCGCACCATTTACCTGAATTCAGTGAAAGGTGCTATGTTCAAAAGACTTATTGCCAACACTATGGTATTTCCAAGTCTAAATAAAAGAAGCACGTAATCTTCACCTGAATTGTGTAAATACTCACTTATCTCACTTTCTTGTGTGCCCTCTCTCTTTCTCTCTCTCTCTCTCTCTCTCTCTCTCTCTCACACACACACACACACAAATTTTTTTGCTTTTTTATCAAAATAATTCTGTAAATTGACATCATGTTTAAATGGAACTGAACGATGTGAATTTCTTGCACCTTGTTTAAAATTATAAAATCAGTGTCAACACAGGTGTAGCTTGCAGTATTTCCATGTAGAAAAATAAGCAAGCCTATGCACACACCCATACACACACACACACACACACACACACACACACACACACACACACACACACATCAGAGGAACGTATTATGCGCGCATCTCCAGAAATGGGTGATGCTGTTGTGTAGATGAACGAAAGAGAAATCCTTGATCGTTTCAGTATCACAGATAACTGCCGTATCTACGAAGATCATCTGCAGTCAGCAGTGGAATATCTGATGTCACGGCCTAGCTTCAGAAGACATAAGATAAGACGTGCCTCTCGCTAAACATGCCGTGCCCTGCAGAGAGAAGGCAGTAACCAAAGGTTGAAAAACTGAATTCTGTGTAGACCCATTGCTCTAATTACGGATACTTTTTTTATGACTTTAACATACCCCGATATCCAAAGTCTTATGCTCTGGCGAGCAACAGTTCAGAAACTATTGACACTTCATGGATGCTTAAACGAATTTCAAATCCAATGAACGATTGAAGCTACGAACACCAAATTAGGTATGAGAGTTATATTATGCATATCATTCATGGGCTTTGTGTCACATTGTATAGTTATTGAGCTTTGGCGCTCATAAACGGTGACTTCGAGTACATTTCGCTGCAAAGTCGTGACCGTTTGTGTTGGGTACTTTTGATAATACCACCACCTTACTATTTCACTTCTATTGCTCTATTAATACGATGACACACATTATTTAAATTATCATCTTTGCTTATAATTAGCAAATTTGATTCATTCTCACTCAGTGCTCGTTTACACTTTTCAAAGAAAGCATCCTAAATACAATCCGCGAATTACATTCATTTTTGTTTGCAACAAATAATTACAATTGGTTTGCCTTTAATTAATGGTTTTGGAATTTAGGTGATTGTCTCACATAGATTAAAGCTATCCGCACCATAATGAGGACTTATACCGTCGTTGTGGAAAGAGTTCAACATAACGTCACTGAGCCATTCTGCCTACGCTGTCTGTGAACCCATATGCAAGATGGATATTGATCAATTCTCGTTTAGTATACCTCTACAAATCGCTGTGGTAGTCTTAATGTGCAACTAACACAGCTGGAGAAACAAACGCGAAACAGAACTGAGTAGTACAGAAGACCATCTTGATGGCCGAAAGCGAAACATGTGTTACTGTTGACAACAACGAATACCGAAAGTAAATGGAGGACATTCAAATTCACACACACCGCATACCCTGGTCGTCTGCTTTCTCGTGCTTATTATTTCTGTACAACACTGATACAAGTGAAATGCTGCAACTTACCGAAAACCACAGGTCCCTTGTGCCCAAATATAAAATGTTCTTGTAATTTTGAGGTAGAATTTATGTTTATTAGATTTGTGTGTTTTGGAACCATTTCTAATCTTCTGTGATATACTGAAAACATACAGGTTTCTAGATATGCATTTATTTCTATACTTCTGTGGTATTATTTTGTATCGGTCTTTCCTTGCGGTATTGAGTCCACAATGGATGCAGCACAGTCTTTGGCAACTTATGCCGTTTCACTTCAAAGGCATTTTATTTGCCTGTGCGACAATGACTTCTATGTTCCTCGTTTATGAATGTTTCAGTGTCATGAAGTTGCAGGGGTTGTGGTACTTCCCGTTGAGTCAATACTGTTAATTCTGAACATCGATATACCCTGATGTGATCCAATATGCTGTCCGATTGTCTTTTGCCCGGCGTAGTATAACAGCTCGACGTGGTATGGACTCAAAATGTCGTTATAAATCTCCTGCAGAAATACTGAGCCATGCTGCCTAGCTCCGAGAGTTTTACCTACGCAGAAGTTTGTGCACGAACTGGTTCAAAAATGGTTCAAATGGCTCTAGGCACTACATCTGAGGTCATCAGTCCCCTAGGCTTAGAACTACTTAAACCTAACTAACCTAAGGACATCATACACATCCATGTCCGAGGCAGGATTCGAACCTGCGACCGTAGCACCAGCGCGGCTCCGGACTGAAGCGCCTACAACCGCTCGGCCACACCGACCGGTCAGCCATAATCACTTCGAAAACATTTTCACATGAATCACATGAGTACAAATGACAGCTACGCCAATCCACCGCCCTTTTGTACCTTTTGTACGCGATACTGTCTCCATCTGCATATGTGCATATCGCTGTCCCATGATTCGTCACATCAGTGTGCTATTGTATTTACAATGCATTTAAAAAAAATGGTTTAAATGTCTCTAAGGGCTATGGGACTTAACATCTGAGATCATCAGTTTCTTAGACTTAGAACTACTTAAACCTAACTAACCTAAGGACATCACACACATCCATGCCCGAGGCAGGATTCGACCTGCGACCGTAACAGCAGCGCGGTTCCGGACTGAAGCTCCTAGAACCGCTCGGCCACAGCGGCCGGCTGCATGTCAAATAGTGACTTTTCCACAGACCGTCGAAACGAAACGCACAAGAACGCATCAGAATGTCAAAACATTCGAAAATGTGTTTTAAATGGTGACATTCAAACAGACCATCAAGTAGGAACGGAACAGAACGGATAAGAATGTCAAATAATTCTGCAATTGTTTTAAAGTGGTGGAATTCACACTGACCATTAATGGAATGTCAAAGTTTCTCAGGTAGATATTTTTACGCTAACGTTGATGGAGCGTTGGTGGTATCCTCTGCTAATATTGAATGTTGATATATTCTTGTCGCACTCACTCGTGGGGTAGCAAAGGATTTTGTGTTCTACTAACAGTATGAATGACCCACGATGACAACCCTTTTTTTCCTACCAGTATTCTTCCACAAAGAGGTCAAATATCTGAAACCAAAAACTCATTTAGGTTTCACAATACTTGGTCAAAGAAAAGACCGAAACTAGGTGCCGTGCGGAGTGGACTCACGATTTGAGGCGCCATGTCACGGTTTGAGCGGACCCTCCCGCCGGAGGTTCGAGTCCTCCCTCGGGAATAGGTGAGTGTGTTTTCCTTAGCGTAAGTTAGCGGACTGGTCCCTTAGGAATTCACACACATTTGAACACTAGGCAAAATAACAACATAATATGATGAAATATTAGCTGTACTGAACTCGAAAAGTGGAGTTGCTTCCGTCGTTGACGGGTGTTTTGAATGAAAATGCCAATCAGTAAGGTAAAAGGGGTCAAGTTACTGTGTACGAGGGCTGCTCAGTAAGTAACGCAACACATTCCATTAAAAAAAAATCTTGCTTTTATTCAGGATTCCAGTACACCATATTATTCCCCACATTTTGGGTAGTAAACCATAATTTTCAACGTAATTTCCGTTCAATGCGACGGTATAAGGCCACTTTACTCGGAGGGCCCGTATGTCCGCATGGTAACACTCTAGTGGTCTACATCGGAGGCACCGTCTTGCTGCATAAATAACGTCCCCATCATCCACATGCTACTTTGCACTGAGCGCATCCTCCATTGTGCCAACAGATGGAAATCGAATGGTGCAAGATCTGGGCTGTAGGGTAGATGAGGAAGAACAGTCCAATGAAGTTTTTAGAGCTCTTCTCGGTTGTGTAGAATTGCGTGAGGCTTTTCGTTCTCCAGGAGGAGGAGAAATTCTTTTGCATATTAGTGTTTGCATATTTGTGGCGACGAACCAGCTGATGATAATTCAATTTCCTGGGGGTAGCAAAATATACTTCCATGTTGATCGTTGCATAATGAGAGAGGAAACCAAACGGATTAACCTCTTGAGAGTTCCATGAGACAGTCTCCATGACTTTACCGGCTAAGGATGTAACTTTGAAGTTTTTCTTCGGAGGAGAGTTGATGTTTCGGCACTTCATGAATTGCTATTTTGTTTCTGATTCCTGAACCCATGTTTCATTGCCTGTGACGGAGATCGACAAAAAATTGCAACTATCAGCCTCGTAACGCGCAAGCAATTCCGTACAGATGGTCCTTCGTTGGTCCTTATGGTCTTCTGTTAGACTGCGAGGAACCCAGCGTGCACACACATTTCAGTACCCCTAGTGGTGGATGAGTGTGTTAGCACTACCAACATAGACGTCCACTTGACCAGCGAGGTGTCTGGCTGGGATCCGTCGAATACCTCGGTTGATAGTGGCTCAAATGGCTCTGAGCACTATGGAACTTAACATCTGAGGTCATCAGTCCCCTAGAACTTAGAACTACTTAAACCTAACTAACCTAAGGACATCACACACATCCATGCCCGAGGCAGGATTCGAACCTGCGACCGTAGCAGTCCCGCGGTTCCGGACTGTAGCGCCTAGAACCACACGGCCACCGCGGCCGGCTCAGATGATAGTGTCCGTACGTTCCAACATTGCAGGAGTCACAGATATGTACGGCAGGCTGGTACGTGAGAGATCGCACACTTTTGCGCGACCTTGCTGCGATGATGACAGACGCCTTTCCCAACGACTCACCGTGCTTTTGTTTACTGCAAAGTCTCGGTAGAAATTCTGCGAACGCCTTTGGATATCTGCGATGCTCTGGATTTCCGCGAAAAGAAACTCATTGCCAGCTCAGTGCTAGGAATGCACCTCCGTGACAGACGCTATTTCCAAGGTAACGATAGAGCCGTTACCTACCGGAACTTGATACTACCGGAGCTGAATATTCCACGATGGTCCACAACCAATCTCGCATTGTTTCAACCGAAAGTGCCCAAGAAAAAAGTGTTTTGCGTTACATATTGAACGCAAAGATCCCACCGACTGCAGCGAACCTTTTCCTCTCGAGACAGTAATTGGTGCGCAGTGGACTGGTGAGCAACGGACTGTTATAAAACTGTCTGAGTGCTTCCAAGACCTAGTTATGACCAGTGTTGTTATACGCTACTAAGCCACAGTAAATTTCACTGCGATATTATAGTAATTGCTGTAAAGCCAGTCATTGTAAGTACGCAGCACTTAGATAAAGAGGCAATATATGTATTTACGATTGCGTTACAGAGTCGTAGAATGTGTATATCCTGAGGAACATACTTGCATCCGATATAATGTTTCCTGTTGCTTGAATGTTCAAAACCTGGAAGTAGACGTGTATTGATGCTGGTGCTGTGAAATATGACGATTCCTTGAATGCAAGTGTAGACGAGGCTGGATTTTTCTCCCGACAAGTCACAATCTGCTGACTAATCGCGTTTGCTTGTTGGAACCCATGTGCAGTTGTCAGAACAAGCAGGAACTTGTCGTAAATAGCCTACACAACAGAAAGGTAGGCATTAAAAGCGAAGTTGCCACTCGTAGTGAAGTATTACTGTCGTGCCTTTACACCCATCTTGTTATTTATTTTATTTTATTTACACTTCAAGTTCCATAGGAGCAAATTGAGGAGCAACTCTCCAAGGTCATGGAATCCGTCGGTACATCAGTTTACAACATAAAAGTAATAATAGATAAAAATAAAATGTTTATGAACCCAATAAAGTCAAGCCATAAGTTTAAGTAAACGCAATCAACAATATAACATAAGAATCGGCTTAATTTTTCTAGGAACTCGTCAACAGAATAGAAGAAGTGACCCACGAGGAAACTCTTCAGTTTCGATTTGAAAGCGCGTGGATTACCGCTAAGATTTTTGAATTCTTGTGATAGCTTATTGAAAATGGATGCAGCGGTACACTGCACACCTTTCTGCACAAGAGTTAGCGAAGCCCGATCCAAATACAGGTTGGATTTGTACCGAGTATTAATTGAATGAAAGCAGCTTATTAAGTTCCAGCTAGGAATAAGCTGATAATGTTAACACGAAACGACACTAAAGAACATATATATTGAGAGGCGAATGTCAAAATATCCAGACTAGCGAACAGGGGTCGACAAGAAGTTCGCAAACTTACACCACTTATGCCCAAAGCGCATCTTTCTGCGACAAAAATATCATTTTTGGATGGTAAGTGTGGTGTCACTGCTAGACACCACACTTGCTAGGTGGTAGCTTAAATCGGCCGCGGTCCATGTAGTACATGTCGGACCCGCGTGTCGCCACTGTGATCGCAGACCTAGCGCCACCACCAAGGCAGGTCTCGTGATACGAGAGAGCAATCGCCCCAGTTGTTCGAGAACCTAGCTAGCGCCCAGTTGTATGAGAACCTAGCTACCGCCCAGTTGTACGAGAACCTAGCTACCGCCCAGTTGTACGAAGCCTTTCTCTCTCATTAGCCGAGAGACAGAATAGCCATCAGCTAAGTTAATGGCTACGAACTAGCAAGGCGCCATTTGTATCAGTGCCTATAGCTTACGAGTATTCAAGAGAGATGTATTCCAAGGACTAATAAAAAGATAAGTAATAAGCATCTACATACTTTTCTTCTTATTCATTTATAAGTTCTCATGTTCCAGACTTCACGCCCGTCTGCTTTAGCCTTGCGTGCCCTATCGGCTACAGCGTTAGTCTAGCATTCCTTTTCAGCCATCTAAACTTCACGGTGTCGGCCCAGCTACCGACACAACATTTATTGGCGACGAGCAAAAGAGTTTGTATTAATTCGTTTGCCACATTGGCGACGATTTAAAGTGTTCTGATTGCTTACATTTAATTGTGTCATGGCTTCGCCACATTCTCCAGATGTACTGTCCGAATTTTATCGCTTGCAGAATCAGCAGACGCAGGCGTTACTGGATGCCCTTGGACAGCTCGTCCAGGGTCAGCGTACCATTCAAACCGATGCGGCCGCCGCCGCTTCTTCGCTACCGCTGCCTCTAAACGCTGTTGCACCTCCCTTTCGACCATACGTGGCAGCCGATGAGACGTGGCAAGAGTGGTCTCGCCAGTTCAACTTCCACCTTGCTGCCTACAGAATTCAAGGTAATGAGCGGCAGCCGTTTTTGCTTTCTTGTGTCGGTGTGTCCACATACCGTGTGATAGTGAAATTGTTTCCCCGACGCGACGTAGCAACTCTGTCCTACGAGGAAATTTTGTCTGCATTAGATGCCTATTTCAAAGAAACAGTTAATGTGGTTGCAAAACGGTATACGTTCTTTCGTACAAAACGTACGGCCGGTCAAACTAATAGGGAGTGGGTAGCAACATTGCAAGGACTTACTAGGGACTGTGCCTTTGAATGTGACTGTGGTCTTTCTTATTCAGATACAATGGTGCGTGATGCAATTGCACAGAACGTTTCTGATGTTCGCATACGGGAGCAAATTTTGAAACTAGTTAATCCCTCCCTTCAACAAGTGATAGACATATTGGATAGACAGGACACACTTGACTGTGCTCAGGAATCTTTTGAAACTTCGCCAGCCGTGTGTAACATTAACCGGCCCGCTGGACGCGCTGCGCGGCCCGGTAACCGGGCCTTGCGCACGTCGACACAGCGACCGCCGCGTGCTAAGCCAGGTGTGCCGCGCCAGCCCACAAATGCAGTGAAATCATGCCCGCGGTGTGCTACTAGACATTCGCGTGAACATTGCCCGTCACGCCAAGCTATTTGCTTTTTCTGCAATAAGAAAGGACATGTTCAAAGTGTTTGCCAGAAAAAGCTCAGATCAGACAATCACAATCATTCCAGGCCCTTTGCTTCGCGCCGGAATCGAACCAAGGACACTCAGGCTCGTGGACCTTCGCCTATGGACATTCATGTCGTTAATTCCACTTCGTCCAGTGACACTTTCTCTAACAGTACCTGTGTTCGTCCCACAAAAACTGTGCGTCGACGTCGCCGGAAATCACGTCAATTAGCAAGTGATTCTGTACCAGCGTCTATTCAAATTGCACAAAACAGTCGCTCTTGTCGTCAGCAGGACAATAAACTTTTTGTGGACTTAGACTTTGAAGGCAAAGTGATACCATTCCAGCTCGATACCGGAGCTGCAGTTTCATTGCTCAATCACGACACGTACAAACAACTGGGCAAACCTCCGTTGCGTTCCGCAAATGTTAAGCTCACTACATATTCCGGACAGAAAATTCCTGTGTTAGGACAGTGCAGCCTTCTTGCAACATTCAAGGGACAAACAAAACTTGTGTCATTTTACGTTCTTCGTTCTTCTTCTGCAGTGAACTTATTTGGTCTAGATTTATTTAAGTTGTTTAACATGTCTATTGTAAATCAGGTCCTATCAGTGAATCAGACTGTGCCTACAGACAGTGTTTCTCGGCTGTGTGACGAATTTGCAGACATTTTTGCACCGGGCTTAGGTTGCGCTAAAAACTATGAAGCACATTTAGAACTGAAGGTAAACGCGCAACCGAAATTTTTCAGGGCGCGCAATGTTCCCCACGCATTGCGTGATGAGGTCGCCAGAACGTTACACGATCTCGAATCACAGGGTGTAATTGAACGTGTGCAAGCTTCTCTCTGGGCCTCACCCTTAGTAATTTTGCCAAAACCTTCCGGAAAATTGAGACTTCGCGTAGACTTCAAGGCCACAGTGCATCCACAGCTAGTGACTGCTACTTTTCCTTTGCCCCGCCCGGAAGATCTTTTTGCTAAACTGTGCCCGGGAAAATATTTTTCAAAGTTGGACCTAGCCGATGCGTACTTGCAAATACCGGTGGACGACGAATCCCAGCGCGTATTGGTGGTTAACACGCATCTTGGATTGTACCGCTTCAAAAGACTGCCATTCGGGTGTGCATCCGCCCCTGCCTTGTTTCAGCAATATTTACAAACTATTTGTGCGTCGGTCCCTACTGCAGCAAACTATCTGGACGATATAGTGATCTCCGGACAGACAGAAGAAGATCATCTTGCGAATTTACGAACATTATTTCAGGTTTTGCGACAAAATGGTCTTCGCTTGAGGAAGGACAAATGTGTGTTTTTTGCTCGTGACTTACCATACCTGGGACATGTCATTACTGCCCAAGGCATACATCCGAGTCCAGCGCACCTCCGTGCCATACAAGAATTGCCTTCCCCTCAAAATGTGAAACAGCTACAGAGTGTGTTGGGTAAAATTAATTATTACCATAAATATGTGCGCAATGCCTCTTCCATTTCAGCTCCGCTTCATCGCTTACGCCGTAAAGGTGTTCCGTTCGTCTGGACGACGGAATGCGAACGCGCCTTTCGCCAGTTGAAATCGGCGTTGCTTTCTAATACTTGCCTTACGCCATTCGATCCCCAGAAACCCCTTTTGTTGATGGTAGATGCCTCGGATTTCGGGATCGGTGCTGTGCTTGCGCACAAAGTTGGCTCCCATGATCGCCCTATTGCCTTTGCGTCCAAATTGCTCTCGTCTGCGCAAAGAAATTATTCACAGATAGAGAAAGAAGCTTTGGCTCTCGTGTTTGGTGTTACTAAGTTCCATGATTTCTTGTATGGTCGTCACTTTACCATCATCACAGACCACAAACCTTTGACATCGCTTTTTCATCCGACCAAGCCTGTACCTCCACGTACAGCGCAGAAATTCATTCGCTGGTCTATTTTCCTCTCGCAGTACCGCTACGATATCTTGTATCGGTCCACTGCTAAGCACGGAAACGCCGATGCGTTGTCCCGTTTGCCTGCTGCTGAGGATAAAGCATTCGATTCTTCCGAACTTGCTTGCATGTTCATTGATTCGGAAACCGATGAAGTGGTCGAATCGTTTCCGATTGATTTTCGTCGTGTCGCTACAGCCACAGCTGCTGACCCTGTCCTTGCTACTGTTTTACGTTTTGTTGCTACGCAATGGCCTTTGTCAAAGTCTCGGATCGAGGATCCGTTGGTTCGCCGATTTTTTGCTCACAAGGAGAGACTTTTTGTTCGACGTGGTGTTTTGTTGTTGCGTTCTGATAATGGTCAGTCCAGAGTCGTGGTCCCACGTTCGTTACAGTCCTCTGTTTTACGGCTTCTTCACCAAGGACATTGGGGTATAGTGCGGACGAAACAACTTGCTCGTCAGCACTGTACTTGGATCGGAATCGATGCTGCGATTACGAATATGTGTTCTTCGTGCCCGGCGTGTGCCGAACAACAATCCGCACCGCCGCGGAAAGTCTTTGCATGGCCAAAAGCCACTTCCCCTTGGCAACGCTTGCACATTGATTTTGCTGGTCCATTCTGGAATGCTCGATGGTTGGTTCTGGTCGATGCCTTCAGTAATTTTCCTTTTGTTGTCCGGATGTCTTCCACGACGTCCTCCGCCGCCATCCAAGCGTTGTCTGCTATCTTTTGCATTGAAGGTCTTCCGCAGACTATTGTTTCCGACAATGGCCCACAATTCATGTCCGCAGAATTTCAGTCATTCTGCCAGGCCAATGGTATTCAACATCTGACATCCGCGCCGTTTTCGCCTCAGTCCAACGGTGCCGCTGAACGATTGGTCCGGACTTTCAAGTCACAGATGTTGAAATTGAAAGAGTCGCATTCTCGGGAGGACGCATTGTTGCTCTTTTTGTCTACGTATCGCTCTCAGCCCCGAGATGGTCGCTCGCCGGCTGAGTTGCTCCACGGTCGTCCTCATCGCACCTTGATGTCTTTGCTGCATCCGCCGCATCCGGTTCCTGTGCAGCGGCAGACTCCTGCTTTTGCTCCAGGCGACGTTGTATTTTATCGCAACTATCGAGGTTCACGGCGTTGGCTCGCAGGGCGCATTCTTCGCTGCCTCGGCCGCGCGATGTATTTGGTTTTGGGGGCCTCTGGTGAGGTGCGTCGGCATCTCAATCAGCTGCGCCTCTGTCGTCGCTCGGGTTCTGCCGCTCCCCGTCTGCTTTCAGCGACGGTGCCGTCCGGTCAGCGCCCTGGGGACCCATCTACTGGCTCGCCTCATCCCCAGGTGTTACCGACGATGCCTTCCATTTTGCCCCATGGCGACGCGCCGCCGCCGCCGCAGCAGCAGCAGCCGCCGCCGCCGCCGCTTGTTCTCCCGCCGGCGCCGCCCGCATTCGACGCTTCGCTGCAGCCGCCAAGCGCCTCCCAGGGTCACGCGCCGCCGATCGCTTCCCGTGACCAGCTGTCCTCCGCCATGGAACTCCCGCCCGCTCCGGACCACATGACGTCATCGCGCGTCGGCTACCCCGACGCAATGGAAATTGATCCTTCGGTCCCTCCTGTCTCTTTACGGGCGCATACACCGCATGTTGACGTGCACCCTGGACTAGTTTTGCAGGCGTTTCCTAGCTCCCCTCGGACCGAATGGCCGGGTGCGGGTGGCACAGCCTCGCCTGTTGTTAGGCTCCCCACCTCATCGCATACGTCAACATGTGGTCCTCCCCACGGCGGGCGGAAGCCTTATCTCACGACCGTTCGCCGATTTGCGGGGGAGGAATGTGGTGTCACTGCTAGACACCACACTTGCTAGGTGGTAGCTTAAATCGGCCGCGGTCCATGTAGTACATGTCGGACCCGCGTGTCGCCACTGTGATCGCAGACCTAGCGCCACCACCAAGGCAGGTCTCGTGATACGAGAGAGCAATCGCCCCAGTTGTTCGAGAACCTAGCTAGCGCCCAGTTGTATGAGAACCTAGCTACCGCCCAGTTGTACGAGAACCTAGCTACCGCCCAGTTGTACGAAGCCTTTCTCTCTCATTAGCCGAGAGACAGAATAGCCATCAGCTAAGTTAATGGCTACGAACTAGCAAGGCGCCATTTGTATCAGTGCCTATAGCTTACGAGTATTCAAGAGAGATGTATTCCAAGGACTAATAAAAAGATAAGTAATAAGCATCTACATACTTTTCTTCTTATTCATTTATAAGTTCTCATGTTCCAGACTTCACGCCCGTCTGCTTTAGCCTTGCGTGCCCTATCGGCTACAGCGTTAGTCTAGCATTCCTTTTCAGCCATCTAAACTTCACGGTGTCGGCCCAGCTACCGACACAACAGTAAGAGTTACCACAAAATACAAAACCATACGACATAAGGGACTAATTTTCGTGTCGAATGATCATTTATTTGAGACACCTTTCGAATAGAAAAATATGAGCATGAAGTCTTTGAACAAGATCCTGAACATGGGCTTTCCACGACAGTTTACTGTCTATCTGAACACCTAGAAATCTGAACTCCTCAATTTGACTAATCATATGCCCATTCTGTGAAATTAAAATGTCGAGTTTTGTTGAATTGTATGTTAGAAACAGTAAAAAATGAAAACTGAGTCTTACTGTGATTTAGCTTTAGTTTATTTTCTCCAAATCATGAATTAATGTCATGAACTGCACTGTTTGAAACAGATCCAATGTTGCTCACAACATCCTTCAGTACCAAGCTAGTGTCATCAGCAAATAGAAATATTTTAGAATTACCCATAATACACTCCTGGAAATGGAAAAAAGAACACATTGACACCGGTGTGTCAGACCCACCATACTTGCTCCGGACACTGCGAGAGGGCTGTACAAGCAATGATCACACGCGCGGCACAGCGGACACACCAGGAACCGCGGTGTTGGCCGTCGAATGGCGCTAGCTGCGCAGCATTTGTGCACCGCCCCCGTCAGTGTCAGCCAGTTTGCCGTGGCATACGGAGCTCCATCGCAGTCTTTAACACTGGTAGCATGCCGCGACAGCGTGGACGTGAACCGTATGTGCAGTTGACGGACTTTGAGCGAGGGCGTATAGTGGGCATGTGGGAGGCCGGGTGGACGTACCGCCGAATTCCTCAACACGTGGGGCGTGAGGTCTCCACAGTACATCGATGTTGTCGCCAGTGGTCGGCGGAAGGTGCACGTGCCCGTCGACCTGGGACCGGACCGCAGCGACGCACGGATGCACGCCAAGACCGTAGGATCCTACGCAGTGCCGTAGGGGACCGCACCGCCACTTCCCAGCAAATTAGGGACACTGTTGCTCCTGGGGTATCGGCGAGGACCATTCGCAACCGTCTCCATGAAGCTGGGCTACGGTCCCGCACACCGTTAGGCCGTCTTCCGCTCACGCCCCAACATCGTGCAGCCCGCCTCCAGTGGTGTCGCGACAGGCGTGAATGGAGGGACGAATGGAGACGTGTCGTCTTCAGCGATGAGAGTCGCTTCTGCCTTGGTGCCAATGATGGTCGTATGCTTGTTTGGCGCCGTGCAGGTGAGCGCCACAATCAGGACTGCATACGACCGAGGCACACAGGGCCAACACCCGGCATCATGGTGTGGGGAGCGATCTCCTACACTGGCCGTACACCACTGGCGATCGTCGAGGGGACACTGAATAGTGCACGGTACATCCAAACCGTCATCGAACCCATCGTTCTACCATTCCTAAACCGGCAAGGGAACTTGCTGTTCCAACAGGACAATGCACGTCCGCATGTATCCCGTGCCACCCAACGTGCTGTAGAAGGTGTAAGTCAACTACCCTGGCCAGCAAGATCTCCGGATCTGTCCCCATTGAGGATGTTTGGGACTGGATGAAGCGTCGTCTCACGCGGTCTGCACGTCCAGCACGAACGCTGGTCCAACTGAGGCGCCAGGTGGAAATTGCATGGCAAGCCGTTCCACAGGACTACATCCAGCATCTCTACGATCGTCTCCATGGGAGAATAGCAGCCTGCATTGCTGCGAAAGGTGGATATACACTGTACTAGTGCCGACATTGTGCATGCTCTGTTGCCTGTGTCTATGTGCCTGTGGTTCTGTCAGTGTGATCATGTGATGTATCTGACCCCAGGAATGTGTCAATAAAGTTTCCCCTTCCTGGGACAATGAATTCACGGTGTTCTTATTTCAATTTCCAGGAGTGTAGTAGAGAGTATATCATTTATATAAATAAGAAACAGGAGCGGCTCCAACACTGATCCCTCGGGCACCCTCCATTTTGCCATACCCAGCACAGACCCCACATCACTGCCACTCTCAACACTGTGAATAATGACATTTTGCTGTCTGTTGTTAAAATAAGAGGTGAGCCAATTGTGAGCTACTCCCCATGTTCCGCAATGGTCTAACTGCTGGAGCAATATTTTGTGATGAACTCAATCAAACGCCTTAGTTAAATCAAAAAAGATGCCTAGCGTTCGAAAAATTTTGTTTAAACCATCCAGTACTTCACAGAGGAAAGAGAATATAGTATTTTTAGTTGATAAACGACTTCTGAAGCCAAACTGTACATTTGATAACAAATTATATGGTATAAAATGATCAATTATCCTTACATTCACAGCCTTATCAAGAATTTTAGCAAACACTGATGGCGCAGAAGTAGGCCTAAGATTGTCTGCATTTTCCTTTCTCCCTCTTTATAAAGCGGCTTTACTAACGAGTGGTTTAATCGTTCAGGAAGCTGACCATCCCTAAAGGAAAAATTACAAATATGGCACAGTACAGGGCTGACATGTGCAGCACAGTACTTTAATATTCTGCTAGGTACTCCATCAGCCATGGACTGTGCCGCTGGTCCCGGTGGAGGTTCGAGTCCTCCCTCGGGCATGGGTGTGTGTGTTTGCTTAGTGACTGATGACCTTAGCAGTTAAGTCCCATAACATTTCACACACATTTGAATATATTTTGGTACTCCATCATATCCATGAGAGTCCTCAGTCTTAAGTGATTTAATTATTGACTCAATGCTTTTCTTCTAGGACATTTGTGCAACAACAAAATATGTCATTACTATTAACAATATTACACCTTTCCCCTACTGATTACTTCATGTAACTCATTTAAGTCTTTTTCCTCATTCAGTGTTTAATTTCCAGCTAGGAAACGAGGGGAACGAGTAGTGGTTGTAGTTTAACACCCAATCAAAGCAGCAGTCAAAGACGAAGGTCCTAGGGCGAAATCTCAGTAGGCTGAACGTCACGGACATCGGTGACTGTTTATGTTATATACCAACGTAGCTGTATTATTGTATTAGTGAGGTGTCTAGTGAATATAGTGAAAGAGCACTGAATTTTTGCTAATGAAGTATCAAAGACGTTAATTGGTTTTTCTTTTAATTCATAATAATGGGCAAAAGTCTTCAAAATATGTCAAAGGATTTTGACTGGATTGATGTTGAGTATTCATTTAAAAGTCGTATATGTATAGGTGTAACAGCTGATTGGGTTGGGTTTAAAGATCCTACAGACTTCTTGGATATCTGTTATCACATTTTTGGGAACAGAGTGCGTCAAATTAGGCATCCCTTATTATAAGTTTTTTCACTAGTCTACAACTATCGCTTGCTCAAGTCAAGTGAAGTAAGACAAAGATATATACATATAATGAACACATCTTTAGTGCCATCCATAATTAGTGATGAGTGATGCCCCAATAATGTTGTTGATGAGCTGTTAAACAAGAGAGTGATTCAAACTGGGCATTGGAAGAAATAGTTCAACTGCAAATTAATGTCAAAGGAAATACAGGACTTATGCAGGATTAGCCAAAAGTGATGGCAAACATTCAGCAATAAACGTTCACTCGAATGACAATGCCTATTTCTAGTGGCAAATCCTAGGAGGCACGTATGTTTCAAAACAGAAGTGTGTGTGTGTAGATACTGACCGCATGCGTAAATACTACAATTTGCTGATATACCGTTTGCTACAGAATTGAGGTATAGTCACACATTCGAAAACCAGAACAAAGGCACTCTGTTAATGATATTCGCACCCTGTATCCTAATTATGAGTGGATGACTGTAGAAGCCAATAAACATGAAAAAGATTTTCGAGTTGTTCTGTTATATGTCACAAAGCACCATCGTGAAAAACTAGCACATCTGTTAATGTTGCAAGTTTGTAATGCAGATACATACGAGTTATGTCACATAAAAAACTTTTTCATGCTAGCAAATAGTAGCGTTACTCCTTCTCATCATTATACTGTAGTGTGAGAGCACTGCCTCTGGTGGTTTTATTTCAAAGAATTGTTATAAGCACACTCAGTTGACTGCCCACATTTTAAGCCAGTCAGTAGTTTAATTTGTAGAAGAAGGAATGTTTCTTTTCTTCTTTTTCTGTGTCTTCTTCTTACGTTCTTTCATTGGTGTGCAGTCCACTTTTGAGTCAGTGGACGCCATTTCTTACTGTCTAACGATTTATGTGGATAGAATGAATTAAATTTACCAAGGCTAGTAACAATCTGATGCTACCATTTATAATGTATGCTGATACGGAATACATGTTGGAACCATTTTCTACTTTGAATTTTAGTAGTAACTCTGGTTCATATTCTAATCACGTACGTTATTTTGAATAGATAGTTCAGCATCAAGTATTATACATTGTGGCTATTACGAAGAGTATTTGGAGTTTAAATTGTACAGAGGAAGTGACTGCATGAAATCGTTCTTTGAAAAGCCGTATATAATGTGAGGAGTACTGTTATCTTTGATGTGACGACTTACCGGTATTGTACTGCTTACTTATGTCCACCTGTTCTGCTCAGTATGGTCATAGGGTTAGTTGACCCCTGTAATAAAAAAAAATAGTGAGTGAATGGATGAACAATGAACTTATGATGGGTGTCATGGGACGTCCGCGCCGAACAAATGCAACGAACAATAACGAAAAAAATTGAGATAAAACAGTGGTAACGTGCTTGTCTACCATGCAGCGGGCCCGGATTCGATTCCCCGGCGGGTTGAAGACTTTCTCCGCTCGTGGACTGGGTGTTGTACCGTCATCATCATCGACGCGCAAATCGGCCAGTGTGGTGTCACCTGAAATCAGGCTTGCACCCGGCATCAGAACTTCCCCAGGCATTGCCTCCCGGCCATCAATGCTACAATATCATTTCATTTCATTTCCTTACTCATCTCTGGCTTCTGGAACTTTCGGAGCTGAGCGCACCTTTTTCTCTGAATGAGCACTGTCATGCTGTACAATGTCAGCAATACCCTAGCGCTAGTGGTCACTTGCCGTCTTGGCCTGTGAAAGTGAAAAACTGTTAAACGAGACCGGATAAGCGTACTTATTGTTAGGGAAGTGTGTTACATGCAATAGGTAGCATAGAAGGAAGCATTCTGACTTGTTCTCTTATTTTTAAAGGGGACACGTATTCGTATTAGGCACCATGTTCAAGTTTATTTCATGACGAAGCGTATTCCGTATGTAAAGCTCCCATATTTGAGTGTGATAGTCCTATAGCCAAAAAATTAATGTAAAATGAACTGAGACCTTAATAACAAGACAAGGAGCTTTACCTTAATAGGCAATACAGTGAATGTGCTTTTGTGGCAAAATAAAAGGATAGACATAAATCCTGAAGAAGTATTAACAGTTCACTCAGCAGAAGTCTGTCATTTCTGCCGAGAACCTTTTAAGGTAGGAGACAGCTGCTCGTTAACTGGAGCATACTTGAGTGCTGCACATGCCAGTTGCAGTGTGAACTATAGGCATCACTTTACGGTGCCAGTAATATTTCACAATCTGCATTATTCCCCACAGACAGTGACAAGGAACTGAAACAACACCAGTGTTATGTATCTCTGGTGCCATGGAATATGATGCAATATAAACCGTTTACATACAGTATTGCAGTAATGCACCAAGAGAGGAGAGGCTTCGTATACTTATGATTTACAGCTTTGCTTAAATTTTGACATCTTCCCTGGAAAAGCGTGCGTCGAACATGGAGCCAGACAAACTCAAAATAATTTGGGTATATATCCCTAATAATTGTGAGTTTAACTTTGTCAATCGGAAGGCTCACTCTCTGCACAACTGTGCAAGTAATAAATCGAATGTACTGCAAGGTAATTTATCTCCTGTTGCAAAGTTTAAAATTTTGTTAAAAATTGAAACTATAACAGAAGGCGAGTATCAAAGACTTTTCAGTTTCTGCGGTGTATTCATGTGCAAGAGGCTAGAAGAGTCTTTGCACTTGTATGAAAATATTTATGTGCTACTACTTGCAGATGTGTTCGAAAACTTACATAGCCAATCTCTTTAAACAAATTAACTGGATCATAATCATTATATTACTTCACTTGGCATGGGATGCTCTACTGACAATTACTTGAGCAGAATTGCAACTTACTATCGACAGTGAATTACTTCAGTTTATTGGAAGAGGTATTAGAGATCATATTCTTCATTTTTGATGCAGATAAGTTGTTGCAAAAAACAGGTTCATGACTAGTTACGATGACAATACTGACGAATCTTACGTTATACGTCGTATGGTGAATAGCCTTTCTGCCCGAGCAATGTTTCAGTACTTTCCAGTGTCACAACTTGTATGGCTTTCTTCAGAGATTGTTGAAACTTATGACATGAAAAACTTGCCTGATGATTCTGGCATAGGCAGTTTAGAAGTGGATCTTGAATATCTTGAAAATATTTGTGTCTTTTGTTCATGCTATATCCTGTGAAAACGGCGCCACCACCTAATACTAACAAATCAAAGAAAATAATGTTGGCTTTATATGATAAGAAAAATTATGTTATTCACTACAGAAACCTAAAACAATGTTTACATTATGAACTGATACAAAATAAGTTGATTGAATTTATTACTAGGACATGTTTCCTGAATGAAGCCATACGTTGGGATTTATGCACAGAAGCACGTGGGTGCAAACAATGATTTCAGAAAAAACGTAAGAGTTCATAAGAAAAGCAACTTTTGTCAAAGATTTACATTTTTTAGATGAGCGAAAAAGCATTCTACAGAATTGTATATCGTCTTACCATCACTTATATTTTAGTATGTTTCTTAGAAATGTCCAAAATATTTATTTTTATGACACTGTACCACCTCATCTTTCAGTGCAGCTAATATGGTGTTTCTTCAAAGTACATTACTCGCTAACATAGATTGTTTTCGACAGGAAACACAGCTGGGAGTATGGAGGAATGACTTGATAGCTGCACTAATTATACTTTACAAACCTCATGATATGCAAGTCTTTTACAGGAAAAACGAATAAGTAAGTTTAAATTTACACAGAATTGATCAAATAAACTTCCATGGTCCTCTCTACTACAGTCATCAAATTCAATTATATACTAGTTCGGCCATACTTCTTCCACTCCACAGTAGTCAGTGTGTTTGAAAAAGTTTTCATTGTCTCTCATAAGAAAGGAAAAATTCGCTTGGGGTCTCGACATTTTGATTTCTTAATCTTGAGTACATTGTTGTAAATCTGACTAAAAGTTGACACACGTGTAATCTTCACATTGTTTCGAAATGCAAACATACAGCAAGGCCCGTTATAACTTAAGAACCTTCAACATCGCAGCGCGTCAGCAATCGTTGGTTAATATATTAAAAAACTAAAAACCAGCCTCGATTGCGAAAAAGGCACCTAGTGTTAACCCAGGTTTCGGCGTACATAACTACACCTTCTTCAAAACAACAATAAAACCCACAGGTGCCTAAGAAGACCTTTGTCAATGATTAAAAGAACACCATAGCTATACATTTATAAACGAAAAAGAAAGGGAAAACACAAACAGTACATATGCACAAAGTTAAAACCACTGCTTAACTGAATAATGTACGCTCCACGTCGCACCGGCGTATGTTCGATGGGCCATGACCAGCCATATACTGCAGCTACAAATGGTCGCTCACTTATAAGCCCGATCCGCTACCTATGCACATGCGCAAGACAAGGGAAGTTACTTGAATGCGCATGCGCATACGAATACGAGAAAGTCGGGGCTAAATAGCCCATATATTCCCAACCGTGGATCAAGGTATATCAAAAAATGGAGTGGATAGAATAAGTGACGAGCTAAATAGGAGATGAAACCTAAAAATTACCGCAGACGGTGGCTTATGCTAGGAAAGAAACATATATGAAGCTACCTATGACAATAGGAGGAACTCTTAAAAACTATACCTAAAGCCAGTAGTTAGCCTGGGGGGGGGGGGGGGGGGGGGCTGAGGGGATGTAATCTAAAGATGTCGTAGTAATAAAGATATAGGGATAAAACGTGAGGTGTTCAACGGGCTAAAATGAGGATAATAGAAAGAAGATGAACAGCTCGACCAACCGCGCTCGCCAATCAGCGCACGCATGTGAAAATCCCCAGATCATCAGATTTACAAGTATGAAGAACAAATTAAAGGTGGGAAACCTTCAAAAAATTTTCTGTTTCTTAGTAGGAGTTGGTCATTAAGGATATTGTCTTTAGCATGTTGCAGATGGTTAAAGATATGCATTTCTTCCAAAACATCCAGTTTTAAGCCCTTAACCTTGGCATGAAGTAACTCGATATTAACTGGAGGGCTCGGCGCAAGAGCCGCATAAGTAGAGCCCCTAGTACCGTCACCGCTTCCAGTAGGAATATGCTCTTTATACTATCAACACTCAAGATCGCTAACTGTAACCTTATATTTGGTGATTGGTTTCCGCAATCTAAGTTGCTGTCATCGAATCTGTAAAGCGTATAGTTTGAGTTTGTAATCATAATGAGATTAGATACAATATAGTGTGAAATAACTGGAATATATACGGCATACCTTGTGCAAACAGAACTCAAGGAGCCTCCACTATCTGTACAATATATCGTATCACATCATAATAACTCATTCCATGAGCATGAAGAAAGTGGTCGGTTGGCATGCCAATTTTAAAAAAAAAGTTCTTAGGCACTTGTGGGTTTTATTGTTGTTCTGAAGAAGATGTAGTTATCTACGCCGAAACCTGGGTTAACACTAGGTGCTTTTTTCGCAGTCGAGGCAGGTTTTTAGTTTTAACCCTTTATAACTGTCTGGGGCAACGATGTAGTTCGTGCATGCCTCAGTTTTATACATGTATAACGCTTTCAGTGTAACTGTTTTCTCCCAGATGGTTTGAAGTAATGATCAACAGTTTGTTTCATGCTGAAAATGATTAACTGGTCTATTTTCCGGATGCAGACAGCTGTTGGATGTTTTCTAGAAGAGGTAATGACTGTGTCCCCATCATTAGATACTTCAATAACAAGGATCAGTTGCTCACACGAAATTAAAGAGAAACCTTGATATCTGAGCTGAAAAGAACGCATTATCATGGGAAAGAGGTAAGGTACGCTGTTGAATATATTCAATCTGTGCACTAGCATATACGAAAGATACAATAAGACAAAATTTTGTATTCTGTCCAGAGCATCCATCTAAAATCAAAACTGATTCTCTCTCGAGATGTTGCCTGTTTTTCCAGTAATGAAACAGTAAAGAGGTCATTTTGTTCCTCCCTACTTGGAACTCCTTCACGATAAGTGAACATTAAGGCTGCATCACTACAAAGGTCGTGAACGCCATAACCATAATACCATGAAACATAGAAGTAAAACTATCAACACCCAAGATCGCTAACTGTAACTTTATATTTGGTGACTGGTTTCCGCAATCTAAGTTGATGTCATCGGATCTGTAAAGCATATAGTTTAAGTTTGTAATCATAATGAGATTAGATATAATATAGTGTGAAATAACCGGAATATATACGGCATACCTGATGCAAACAGAATTCAAGGAGTCTTCACTATCTGTACAATATCACTTCATAATAACTCATTCCATGAGCATGAAGAAAGTGGTCGATTGGCATGCCAAATTTAAAAAAAAAAAGGTTTACATGAAATGGCATGCACATTGCACCGATTACATAAGCTCATATCGATACAACAGATAAATGAACACAGATTCAGAACTCAAGAACATAGATGTTATGAACTACCAACAGGTGGCACTGCAGTATTGAACAGACTGAAATACTTCGTAACATATAAATCATAAGGGAAACATTACATCCAACGAAAGTACAAACAATGTAATGTGTGCGATTTTTATGTAATAATTTAAAGCAATAAATCGAGATCAGAATATATAAGCACAACAAACTTCCTTCATACACAAACCATTACGAAAAATATTTTTTTTAATAATTAAAAGTCATAAACTCACAAAAACTGGTTGTATGTTAATGATACTAAGTTTCTACATGTACTTGTATAGTCGAACCAGTTACAAATCAAGTGCAATGTAGAAAATACACTGTCTAGTCACATGAATCCCTCCAGCGTCTGTGTTCGGTATCAGCGCGAAATAATCACATACAGACGGCAGATAGCCGTACTAGCTGTGGAGGGTACCGGTACATGAAGCGTGTCGCGGAGCTGCCGAAAACAGTGCAGTCGTTGTCGGAATGGGGAAACGGAACAATTTATCTGAATTTCAAAAGGGCATGATCTTTGACTTTTTGGCGAGGGATGGAAGCATTTCTGAAACGGCTAAGTTTGTAAACTGTTAGCATGCCACCGAGGTTAACATACACCACGAATAGCCAAATGGTACTATTCATAACCAGCGCTGAGGAAATTGCGGTGGACCACGGGCCATAGATGACAGCGGAGATGTGTACAGGTGACTAGACGTGCAACAGGTGAGTAACTGTCAACCCAAATGAACCAAGGGGCTACGAAAAGTGTTTCCTCAACTATCGTTCAGCGTACGTTGCTGCGTATGGGCCTCCGCAGGAGGCACCTGCTTCATTCACATATGATGACTGTTTTCATCAGCGAAGAAGCCTGGAATTTGTACTCCTGTGCACCCAATGGGCGTCCACTGAGTGGCGACAGGTAGTCTTTCCAGACGAATCACGTTTTATGCTCCGTCGGGCAGATGGCCGTTGGAGGGTACAGCGTGAAATGTCTGAAAGCAAAAAAATCGTCGGAAAGGTTCAGGACGGATGGCATTCCGTGGGTGACGTCGTCATCCTGGAAGGCCCAGTGGATTAACACAAGTGTGCATCTATTATTGATGATCATGTCCACCACTGGATGCAGTTTGTTTCTTCTAGGTACAATGGCACCTACCAGCAGAACAGTGCAACGAGTCACACACTTTGCAGCCTACGTGCGTTGTTCGAAGAGCAGCAGGATGAGTTTACCGTATTCCCTTGGCCACGAGACTCCTGGGATTTAAACCCAAACAAGAATCTGCGAGACCACCTCGATCTCGGGCTGTTCGTACCACGGATCCTCCACCGAGAAACTTAGAGCAGCTCGCCACAGCACTGGAGTCGGCATGGCTCCACGTCCCCGCCGTTACGTTCCAGAAATTCACTGACTCACTTCCTGCACGTCTCACAGCGGTCCGTACTGCAAAAGCTGGTTAGTCAGGCTTTTGATAAGTGGCCAAATTAATGTGGCTCAACAGATTAATTTTGATCTATATGCTTTACAGACTGGATCATGACAACGTAGGCTGCTGAAACTGGTCATAAAAATAAAGTTACAGTTAACGATCTTGGCTGTTGAGGTTTTTACTTCTGTATTTCAGTTATTCTAGATCGCCTCCATGCTTTAGTAATGTCAACCACATGCACAATGTCATAGCTGTATTGTATAAAATGTTGCTTTAGTTGCTAGCATAGGAAAAGGCTGGTTTTGCATGTAGTCAATAGATACAACGGTCACTAAACCATGTCCAGTATTCTGCCTGAAGCGTCATTTTTCTGATGTCAAATGGCTCTGAGCACTATGGGACTTAACATCTGTGGTCATCAGTCCCCTAGAACTTAGAAATACTTAAACCTAACTAATCTAAGGACATCACACATATCCATGCCCAAGGCAGGATTCGAACCTGCGACCGTAGCAGTCGCGCGGTTCAGGACTGCGCGCCTAGTTTCTGATGTCGTATGTTATCGATGCCACTCTAGGCAGTCCTCGTTGAAAGGTTGGCAGTAACTCATGTGACTGCGCCACCTATCCGTGGTTGGCTCTGAGACACGCCCTCTCCAACAGGCGCGGCTATGGGTCACCACGGAGCCTACTTAAGAAGACGCTCCACCGACATTACCACGATCTATTGGTACCGTATGATCGGTGCCTTCAAAGCCTTACTATTTAGCCCCTGTTGATACTGTATATGACGGCCCTACATGTCTTTCTGAACTTAAGTAAACCAGAGTTACGTACATATTACGCGTACTTCGCATCATCCTTTGCTCTCTGTCTCAGCATCCACCTGCTCCTCGCCATCCACCACTAGGCCGACCCAACAGCCGGCTACGAGGCTGTCCCACATGTGTTCCAGCTGGGTTCTACTTCTCGCCATACAACCACCTCTCGACAGTTTTTTTTATTGTAGAACTACCGTACTTCGTCGTGTTTACCTTGCTTTGAGTTAGTGTTCTTTTGTTTCAGAACGTTTGCACTCCAATTGATTCTATATTTTTGCGCTTTTCAGAAGGTAATAAATATTCTTAGTTTTCTTCAGTGGTTGCCCATTTTCTTCTTGTTCTTGTAATTTTTGTGTATATTGATCAAGGGTAAACCTCCACAACAACTATCTTCAACAAAGATTGTAAACTTTGAGGCGCAGAGCATTTTTTTCTTGTTCTTGTAATTTTTGTGTATATTGATCAATGGTAGACCTCCACAACAATTGTCATCCACAAAGATTGTTAACTTTCAGGCGCAGCACATGTAGAAGCTTATGGAAATGACGACGAGACTGCTCGCTGTGCAGGCAAACACTATGCCACCGCCGCCATCTACTCCAGAACCGCCGCAGCAAGCAGCGCGATTTCCGTAGCACCATTCCCAGCATTTGATGCACACGGGACGGTTATAGTGCGGAGCACATCACGGCGCACATTTCTCGTGCATCACGTTGAAAGTAGGGAGAGACAAAGCCATTTTCTTTAACAGTTGGAATGTCCTTGTAGAGGGTGGCACGTAAACGTTTTACCGTCGCTGGTCTTTGAAGTATTCCTTATGAAGAATTAATTGCTGCGCTAGATAGATGAAAAGATGAATGTCGCAGCTGCGCGTTCAGGTTCTTTCGTTTCCGTCGGCAACCTAATCAGACTCGTAAGCAGTAGGTAGCAGACTTACAATGGCTTACACGCCATTGCAAATTTAAGTGTGAGTGTGGAAGTAACTGTAGGGATGGATCAAGGACGTCATTAACAAGAATGTGTCAGAGTCTCGCATAAGTGAACAGACTAGTAATTATCTTGATCGTAGTTAGACAGATATTTTAGAATTCAAGGAGCATCAGGACTCGTATGACAGTGCAGCGGTAGTAGACATTGATTCATCTTCAATTTGTGTGATAGAGAGTAGAAGTTAACAGATTGTCCCCCTAGTTCGTGTGCAACGGCACCCGAAATCTTAGCCAGGACAGCCACGTAAACTGACCCAGTGCGTTACGCAGCAGGCTAGTGGTGTTAGATCTTGCCCTCAGTGTTTCACAGCATCCAAACGCAAGTCATGCCCCTGTGGTGATGCTAAGTTTCAAGCATGGTCACATTTAATCTGTCAAATCCAATACGAACCTCACACGTTGTCAAAGGTATCAGTAAATGAATATCATTGCAGTATTTTCCAAGCCGTGTAACGATTCTAGTGTTACACAGAGCAAGTCAAGTGTAACGGCGAAGAACTGACACACTTCTTCCAGTCAGCTTAAGGTCAAAAAACGGTTGTCACTCTGCTGATTTACAATCGCAGAATATGCATGCAGCTGGACAGTGGGGCGTCAGTGACTTCGTTGATCAGAAGCACTTACAAAATTTTATGCAAGCCGAAGCAACGAAGACGCAGGCTACCCTTTCTTGTAATGGTGGTCATGAGATTACTATGCTAGGTATCTGGAGCCTATCTGCCTCGGTTAAGACGTTATAAAAATAAATTCTTTCACTGTTTTGTGCTCATATGACAGTGAAAATAATTTTGGCATAGACTCGTCAGACGTCTTTTGCGCATTTGCATATTCTCTCTGTGAACTCTTCTGCGCGTAGGGACAGCGTAGCTGAAATGTGTGATGAATTTAGTGACGTTTTTCAGGATGACTTTGGCAAAGCTAATTATTTTGGGCTCACCTTACCATCAAAGACAATGTGTAAGAACGGTTTTGCCCAGGACGGTCCTTCCGTCAAGCCATCAGAGATCAGTTGGCACAGGAAGTCTTATATTTGCAGGTGGGACTGCCCCTGCAGCAGCCAATCTGTGTGCACGACCTTTAGTCATAAGGGAACCTTCTTGCAAATTACGCTTATGCGCTTCTTTCAAGACAACAATAAATTCGCAGACTGTGGTTGACTCTTTTTTTCCCTTGCCACATACTTGGAAACTCAGGTACAAACTTGATACTGGTTGCTTCTTTTCCAAGACTGATCTTCGCGATGTATATCTGCTACATCTTTTGAATGAACTGTCGCAAAAGCTTTTGTGGTCAACACCCATATGAGGTTATTAAAGTTTTTGTAGTTGTCATTTTGCAGTGCGACCGCACCCATAATTTTTCAACGTGGTTTTTACAGTTGACTGCTACAGTTGTTTTTTGTTGAAACTGTTTTGATTACATGGTCGCTTCGCATCGTACTTCTGGTGAACGTCTTTCCAATCTCAGGAATCTGCTCTCAGATGCTGAATAAAATTGTAGTAAAATCAAGCGCCTTCATCTGGAGGGAGACTGAATATTTAGGACGTGTGATCAGTCACACTTGACAACCATATGGGACATCCCAACTCCCTTGGAATGTCGGTGAACTCCAAGCAGTGTTGTGTAAATAAAAGTATTACATTCAGTCATCTGGTGCTACCACACAGTCGACTTAAGAAGACGCCACACCGATGCCAACCCAGTCTGTTAGTAGTGTTCTATCAGTGCATTTGAAGCCTTACTATTTAGCTTCTGTTGAAATTGTATACGACGAACCTCCCGGTCCCGTGGAATTGTTTGGACTATATTTGGACTTCCTGGAACCAAGTAAACCAGAGATACATTCATGTTACGTGTACTTCTCCTTATTTTTGCTCTTAATCTAAGCATCCACCTATTCTCAGCAGCCATCCCTGCGCCGACCGAATGATTTCGGTTCATAAGAAGCTCCCGATTCCCTTAATTAAACATGATCTTGAAATATAGACCTGGATTTGTCACTGGCGCTAGTAACAGATAACTGCTTCTCTAAAGCATCACATGTGGAACAAGTGTCAAACAGAGGATATCGAAACGATATATTCAAGATATTGAAAAATTAACACTATAGTTTGCAGGGCACATGAGTTTGATTTTCGTCTGTAAAAACTTCATGCACTTTCTTCACAATTACAGTTTCAGGCAGCTACCTTTGGGACTAATCCTTACGGAATGAGTAATGAGAAACCTTTGATTCGAATAGAGAAATGTGATGTTCAACAAGCTCTCTGAGTGGCCGAGGAACTGCATGACGTATGCTATTGTGTCAGTGTCTCATACCCTTTCGAGAAACGTTGTTTGACATCAGATGCTCTTGCACAGAGCGTAGTCGACCTCAAAAGATTGTGTGAAAAGCCATGAATGTCTCTCTACAACTGGGTACTACTGTTGTAGTAATATCAGCAGTCCCTCGAACTTCACAATAAATAGAAATGTTGTGTCCAAAAGGGGTGCCAGATAGTGAATCGATGCCATCAACGTCACTTGCTTCCTTCTCACGCACTACTTTGCTCTACGATCTTTCTTTCACTTTGTGAACAGTGATAAGGTATTGAGTACTTTTAGACTCCATCCTATAGAACTCCGAAAAAAGGTGTTGCCTTTGTTCAGCTGGTTGTCGTTTGAAAGCAACGCAGTCTTTTGCGTCTGCTAACAAAGGGAGCGGAGGTTGGTCACCTACACACCTACCTATCAAGAAGGGCAAATGGAAAAATTTAGTGATAGAAAGAAAGAATGCAATGAGTGCTTTCCTGCAGCCACGTCCAACACATTTGGTCTCCTTGTTTATTACATTTTCCTTTCGTTCTTGACTTTTATGCTTTTTAGGCTACTCAGCATTATCTTCGGAGTTCATTACAGAACCAAAGCCACTAAACTTTCACTTACCGAAGAGTAGGTTGAAATAATCTAACAAGTACTACGAAGGGGAAAATGAGCATTTAGGTTGGATTATCGTCTTCCTTCACACACAAATAGGCCTTTGACAAAAGCTGTTTCTGTCAGAAATTATTTTGACAAAGCGAATTTTTGTAGACCCATCAAATATTTTTACGGTAATAACTCAGCAGAAGGGACGTTCCTGCATTTTCTTATCAGAACAAATCGTGAGTCTCAGGGATGACAGCCAGAACGAGCTGAAATCGCAAAGCCAGCCGATGTGGCCGAGCGGTTCTAGGCGCTTCAGTCCGGAAGCACTCGACCGCTACGGTCGCAGGTCCGAATCCTCCTCGGGCATGGGTGTGTGTGATGTCCTTAGGTTACTTAGGTTTAAGTAGTTCTAAGTTCTAGGGGACTGGTGACCTCAGATGTTAAGTCCCATAGTGCTCAGAGCCATTTGAACCATTTTTTTGAAATCGCAAAAACGAGACAAACTAACGAGGACCTGTTTTCGTTACGAAGTCTTATTGTAGAAAATGACGAATAACAGTGTGTTTTGTAAAACCAGGCGAAGTTTGTAAAGATAAGAGACAGAAAACTGATGCCATCCTGAGAAGGTGGGTTCGGTGCAGATGTAATGACTGCAAAAAAAGTAATTGTCAAAGGAGTGTTACTTAACGAAAATTTTGTTGGTATTGAATTAAACAGACTTAATGTACTGCTGGATAAGCCAGTTACAGTAGGCATGGCTTATTTAGGGCCTTCTTATAGACGTTCATTATGGATATATAATAAACACATTTCCAGCAAAGAATGTAAAAGTGTAAATTATACCTTTAGTTAAATTTTACAGTTAAAATTTCAAGATTTACTAGGTACACCGAAGTGATATGCTAGCACGGTTATATTCTTCAAGTTTCCCTGCAAATAACAAGTGTATATGCCACTTGTAAGTAAAAAATTGGCTGGATAATTGGATGAGGAGTTGAATGATGAACCTAGTACGAATCTATTGGTCTATGAGCTAAACTGTATGCACTCGAGATCGAGTAAGGAGGTGTAACGCACAGAGCAAAGGATATGAAACAATCTTCCGTTAAGGAGTCAACCAACGATCATAACTGGTAATGCGTGTAGAGTTCTGAAGTTAAAATATCTTTACAGTATGTAATTGAATCAAAGCGCTATGCAATTTCCATTGTTAAACATCTCAAGCTAAGTTTACCACCACACATTGTTAAACATTTGACACTATCTGATAATGTGAATATCTTAACTTGGGGCTTAAATTGCCCGAAAACTGATGATGACAGTGATGACTGATTTTAGCCTGTGTGTGGAAAATGTAAAATGTAATCTGTAACTGCTGGCCGGGGTGGCCGAGCGGTTCTAGACGCTACAGTCTTGAACCGCGCGACCGCTACGGTCGCAGGTTCGAATCCTGACTCGGGAATGGATGTGTGTGATATCCTTAGGTTAGTTGGGTTTAAGTACTTCTAAGTTATAGTGGACTGATGACCTCAGAAATTAAGTCCCATAGTGCTCAGAGCCATTTGAACCATTAATCTGTAACTGATGTGAATATCAAAGCTGAGGGTAACTACCATCTGAAAAAAGGATATTTGATTGTGTACGTGTGGAAAATACAGAAGTTATTTAAATTGATTTGTAACTAATCTTAGAGTATAAGTGAAATCATAAAACATTAAACATTATATTTTATAAATAATGTCAATACTTACGTCTTAGGGGTCATTGCGACCAGTAAAATATGAGAACGGTAAATATGATTTATAAATTATTTTAGTTTGTGACAAAATACGGAAAACATTTGATGGGATTTGTAACTGATACGATACTGATTTTAGAGAATGTGTGAAAAATGTATAACATATTCTTGGCGTTGAAGCTATAATACATATAACAAGCTATACTGAATGGAGACTGTAAACGTAGTTATTATAATGTGAATCAGATTCTGGTTCTGGCATGCATTTCGAATAAGAGTAAATTATGAAGGACAGATTTAGCTTGTTCAAAACTTAGTAGATTATGTATAATCATTTCTGTCACTACGCACTGAACTGTTGATTGGCAAAACTGTAGACAGTTACACAAGTGTGCATTTAATTACTCCTTGTAATGTACAGTAACTTTGTATGTTTGTTTCTTTGTACATTCCCATCTGCAACGTTTTATATTTGTGATGAAATACAGTGGTGTGACATTACACAGTGAACGTGTGCGTGTATGTGTGTGTGTGTGTGTGTGTGTGTGTGTGTGTGTGTGTGTGACGTGCGTGCTTGTGCGCGTGAACGTGCACCTATGTATTTCATTCAGCTGCCTCACATGGAAATTTACCCTCTTCCCCTGTATTATATTTCACGAAAGCAATGAAATATTCAATATAATCCGTCTCGCTCTCTCTCTCTCTCTCTCTTTTTCTGTCGTGGGTACTTAAATGAGGCATCAATCAGAATATTTCACAGAGAGGAAGGTGGGGAAAAAACCAATCAGAAATCTTCTAGATGTGAATTTAATAAGAGGAATTCCGCTCTGTTCTCAAACCCTGTGGAACTGGTACAGCAACCGTAGTTACGTTGTAGAGAAAAGTCAGTCGTTGTTTCAATAAAGACGGATTTATTAGTTCTTCATTTACGACTCAAATTAAGAGCTGATAAATCCATCTATATTGCAGCCACGACTGAATTCTCGCAGATGAAGAACTAATAATTCAATCTTTATGGCAACCACGATTGAATTCGCTCTATAGATATAAATTGTACTACTAGAGAAATGCAGCCCAAAGAAAAGTCAGATCCGCAGTTAGATGTTTTGATAAATAATACAGTTTGTTCCGATACTTTTGAACATGGGGCTAAAAATTCTCATTGTGTGTGTGTGTGTGTGTGTGTGTGTGTGTGTGTGTGTGTGTGTGTGTGCATCTGTGGGTGCGTGTGGGTAGGGGTGAGTGTGTATGCATGTGTGCGTGTGCACACTCACCTGTACGATACGAAAATATTGTAATACGGGAAACATCCTTCATTTAATAGCGGGCCAATTTATGAAATTACTGTGAAGCTTACATATGTTTCTAATAAAATAGTAACAGTCGTTCGGAAACTGTCGGATACCCTCTGATTGTCTTTTTCGACAATATTTATTTTGAATTTGCTGCCAAAATGGGGTCAACGAAAAAGAAGCATGAATTGTGACGTAGTGGAAACGACAGCCATGTCACGCTATATTGATGTCATAGAGAGCGGTGGGTGCATAGCCTGAGGTTCACACATTGTAATGTTCACACCAATATATTTGGATCAGATAGTAGAATTCTGTACTACTCATAGATAAAGTGTTAAGGTAACTCTCCAACAAAACTCGCAATAACTTAATTTAGTAGCTGATGACAAGATATCTGTATATTATGACGTAAGGAGGATCATACTAATAAAGAGGATCCTACATAGCCAAGCATTATAAAAAAAACCTAACCTAAAAACCACAAGAAACAAACTGTTTATAGGACTCATTTATAAAGAACGATCATTACTTTAAACAAGTTTAATTTTACAAAATTTAATAAAAATGGTCACTGGTGACGGTAAAAGGCCCACAAATATATTTAGGCGTTTATAAAAGACAGTATTTGCATATAAAGCCGACCAGAAATCCAGTGTTTCGAAGTTAGTTTTCACAAACCCTCTTGAGAATGATCGTAGTACTAAGAGTTGTAATAGATTGCATGCCAGTTCAATTTCTTCTGTCGAATATCTTGTATAAGGGTACAAGGAATAAGATGAGAGAGACTGTCATATTCATTAGAGATATAGGTACCGTCATTATTCCCACCGGTAGTGCAGCAGGTAAATGTTACACTATTAGCAGCAGAAAGTACCTTTCGCCATACATGGTTCAGTGTCCTCCAGAGTATGTGTAAAATGCTGCATCCCTTCCTTCTTTGACCGTCTTTGAACTTCTAGGACACAAGCTGACACTAACATTACAGAATAATGGGCAATATTCCGGTAGCTGATACTGCCACCTTCATTATTGACTGTGGGATATTGTATACATAGTTTCACCGACGATTAGCAGTAGTTTTCGTTCAAAAGACATACATCCATACAGAGATGAAAAGGCCTGAACACTGTTAGTGAATGTAATAGGATCAGTGGTCTTAATGTACAGTGTCAACTACTGCGTCGCGTTCGTTACCCTCCGACATTTGCTGTTACGGGGACCGCTGGAACTGAAGCGAGTTTATAAAAGCTTGATGAGCGTTATGAAACGAACTTTACAACAGCCATAATGTTATAAGCGGGTCACCTGCCACATGCAGGTACAATTGTCTATGAACTCATAATTGGCATTAACCAAACCATTGTTTGAAGCGTTTCGAGAGCAGCAGTAATGTTACCGCGGCGCTGCTCGCCGTTGCACTTTCACATGTTGTGTGGTGCTACCAATGAAACTGTTTCCTAACGAAGTATAGTAAGATTGTAATGGAACAATTTGATACGTCTTGTATCCACTGTAAGACATGAAAAAAAATTTAGAGGGGCATAACCCATATCCTCTGTGGTACTGTTTAGGAAAAATTACAAATAAAAAATAAGGGTACTGTTGTATTATACGTCATAGTTGTTTGATAAGAGTTTACGTAATCTACTAAGCTGTTTATATATTCCATTTTATAAGCACCACATGTGAATACAGCTCTCATATCACCCATTTGTGTCACAACGATGGGCGTACCTAACTGCACATATTACCACACGACAGTGGATCGAAAATAACCTGTGCTAATGTTGTTGGTTTTATTCTTCATACCGAGCGAGGGCCGCAGTGGTTAGCACACTGGACTCGCATTCCGGAGGACGACGGTTCACATCCGCGTCCGGCCACCCTGATTTAGATTTTCCATGATTTCCCTAAAGGTTCAGACAATTGCCAGGATGATACACGGCCGACTTCCCTCTCCATCCTTCCCTATTCCGATAGGACCGATGACCTTGCTGTTTGGTCCCCTCCCCCAGATCAACCAATAAATCATATAGTTCATTACATACTACTTACAGCTGTAAGATTTTGCTAGAAGGCTGTGTAGCATGGTAAGTAAACGATCCTAGCAGGGAATCACAATTATCGGAGATAGCTATGTCAAGATCCTGTCTGTAAAACGTATATGATGTAAGATGTGGTAATAAGGCACACATCTGCAAACAGATTAAGATATATTAACCGCTGGAAATAAAAGCTCGAGGCAAACTTCGGAGTAATCTGTAAGACACCAGAGCAGCAATCAAAACTATTGTACTCACTCTTCATCCAGCGCAAATCAATTATTTATCCTACCACTAGAAACGTGCTATAAAATAAACTTATGAAAATTACTTAACGACTACAGAAGAAAAGAGAAGTAATATGGAGGTCAGACGAAATGTAAAGAAAATACTAAAAATATATAACCACTAAATATTCGAGATGAAGGTGCCAGAAGGCTATAAAAATTTCCCTGTTACACACTACAGTGTTTAAGCATGTATCGAGAAATGTTAATGAAAGTAAAGTTTTGTCTGAAAGCTGTTTGTGGAGTATTCAAAATCATTCAAGTCGACACAGAACGATAAGAAATACACACATAGATATAAATGAATTAGAAACACGCTGCTGTAAGAAGTACATACGGAAATTATCGTACCCTGTTGATCAAATATTAAACGCAGTCGGGAATAAATGACAAACAGAAAAAGACAAGGTGGGGGCTTAATGCAAATGACAGTCAGAATTTTGCCAAACACTGGAATTGTGCTATCTGCTTCGAAAGAATGAAGGACAATTAGTGTACAACAGTCGTCTACGACATGAACGTGGAGGGAAACAGATTTTTCTTTTCAAAAGAGCCGCTTAAACGATGCAAGATAACCATAAATAGGACAATATGATTTATGTTACATGAATCACGTAATACATAAGCCCTACACTAATGCACAGTCATGAAATATAAAAACTGCAAAAATACTTCGATGAATTAAACACCGACCGTTTAAACTCAGGTACCAAGGAATGCCGCTCGTAAAGAGAAAGGAAGCAGCCAAAAATTAATCGTAACCATGTATGCAACTCTACTGTTCAAAAATGGTTCAAATGGCTCTGAGCACTATGGGACTCAACTGCTGAGGTCATTAGTCCCCTAGAACTTAGAACTAGTTAAACCTAACTAACCTAAGGACATCACAAACATCCATGCCCGAGGCAGGATTCGAACCTGCGACCGTAGCGGTCTTGCGGTTCCAGACTGCAGCGCCTTTAACCGCACGGCCACTTCGGCTGGCTACTGTTCATTGTACTTCGGTAACAAGGGAATATTAGTTTTCCAGTCTGGCTCACTAAACATAAACAAAAAAAACATTACCTTATATACCTGATATAATATTTCTGGCTTTGCAGCCATCATATGTGGTTACAAGAAGCTCTTCTTAGAGCAATTGGGAAGGTAGCAGTTCCAAGATGACGTAATGTTGGGTGACGTACCGATGACAGATGGTTTATTCGGTACGGGTATCGTTAGAAAGACCGCCTAAATTGTGGTCCTTCTCCACGATTGGCTGCTGCGTTAGGTAATTGCGCCCCAAAATGACAATCTTCTGTTATTAATATTAGACAAACTTAACAGCGTATTTAAATGAATTTCTTATCTAAAGCATCTCACAATAGTGTGCCATCAATCCATTATTTCACGAGTATTAATAACCAGCAGAATAATAAACGACTGCAAAAGGAAAAGCCAGACTAAGCACTTCGGTGATCTTCACATCGTGCCTAAAGTGAATGGCGGGTGAAGTGGTTCGGCTGTAAGATCAGAGCTGCTTCGGCAGTCTCGGAAGACGGACATGTTGTTCCGTCGCGGTATCAGTTAAGACTAAATGCCTAGTGTGTAAATCAGAGCTGGTTCGACAGCGTCGGGAGACAGACATATAGCCTTCCGCAGTCAATGTTAGTTACAGCTTTATTAGCAATATATGTTTATTTGGACCTGTAGTTGACAACAGTGGGACACTAATTGCGGAAACCTGCAGTTCATTAATTTATTGAAGAATAAAAGACAGTTATGACTCTAAGGAGCTCTAAAAAGGAATATAATTGTGCAGTTCTCGTGTTCTGATAATAAGAAGACAGTGGTATTCCTTCTCGCCAAGAGTTTCTTACAGCTTAAAGACTCCGGATTCAAGGCCTACGTGGTGATTTCTGAGCAGGGGATCACAAACGTACAAGACTGCAGGTAGGTGAAATTTTATTAGAAGTTATGGGTTCCACTCAGAGCGGTGGAAGCAATTAGGCACATTGCGTGTACTGCAATCTTAGTACAAATGTGATCAGTGACACATAATCTGTGGTAACTCCGAGGAGGTATGAAGAAGATAAATATTTTCGTGAGAAAGTGTTTATGATACGCACGTACATCTCTCTCTCTCTCTCTTTCTCTGCCTCTCTAACTCTCTCTTTTTCAACTAGCACTACATAGCATACCTGGTGGGGATAGTCTTCGAAGTTGAAGTGCTTTGGAATCATGAGTCTAGATTTTACTAGCGAGTACTGTGAACTGTAACCGACCAGCGAATTGTGTAAGGACTACGATTTGTGTGAACTGTAAATGACCAGAGGATTGCATAAGAACTGTGATAAATAGTCCTTAAACTCTGTTAGAGCTGTTTAAACTTAAGTTGAACTATAATAACTGATGCCGCAAAATCAAATTTGAGGTTACAATGAAAGTAGTATTGGCGAAAAGCAGGAATGGAATGTGCGAAAGTGCTACAAGAATAAAAGTTAACCTTGTGTGCGCAGTCCGTGGGATTACGTTATTAAGCATCACTTCAATATTCTCATGGTACGACCAGGAGCAGCATGCAGTGCAGCGTGAAGCAGGACCAGACAACAGGTTCGGCGGCAAGCAGTGGCTGGCGCAGTTAACACTCTACGGCGCGTTTGAAATGGCAGCTTCAGCAAACCACGACGCCGGAGTTGCAGCCGGCGGTGCAGCCTACAGCTACGAGAATCAGCGGCAGTACATCGAGAAAGTAATATAGTGTAAGTGCTGCGCTTGCATATACCAGTCTACCAACTCAGGATGATGATCGGTATATAAGGTCTATGCTAAAATTAATTTTGCAGACACAAAGAATAGCAAGAAAAGAATATGAGACACTAAAGGAAAGAAGGGAGAAACTAACTAAAACTCTAAATAAAACCGATAAGTGGTTAAAAGAAGTCAATTTAAGAACAGCTGAAATTAACAGTAAGTCCAATGCTTTGGAACTAATGGAATCAAATATTGAAGCTAAAACCGAAGGATCTAGCAAGACCATAGATCATGAAACAAAAGAATTGGGTAAAAAAGAAGTTTGTAAGTCTGAAATAAATGAAAGGGTTGACCATGAAATCGAAAAGATAAATGAGGATTTGCAGAATCCAAATGGGATTACACAAGCAACAATTAATGACATTAGTAATGTAAGGCAAGAGCAAAATCAAAAATATTACCAGTAATTTGCAGAGTAACAAATGCAACCAGGAAATACTTAGTTGTAGCATTTCACATGTAGAATCCTCTTGTAAAGGCAACAAAGTGCGGTTCAGAGTAAATTGAGAAAAACAAAGCGAAAACCCAACTGAGACACAAGATAAAATAGAAAATGAAGAAGAGGGAACTACACACTGAGTCGCCTTCATTAGACAGTTTGAGGGCGTCGTTCCTGAAAACATCACTGAACAACAAAAAACAAAATTCATGGCCAGTCGGATAGAAGGAGAAGCAAAATCAAGGGAAACAGGGGTTATTAAGACATGTAAACCATACAAAGAATTTGTTCAAGCGTTCTTGAATCAAAACTGGTCTTGCAGGACACGAAACAGAGAGCAACGTTAAGTACAGTGGTGGAAATATTTATTGCATCACCTCTTACAATTAACAATTTTTGTTACAATCAGTGAATAACTGAGCTAAATTTGCCTGATTTCTCTAGATTTCTATCAGAAATGAATATACACAATAAATTTTGTCGATTTGTTTTAATTTTTAGTTCTTGTTTCTATGATAATTGTTGTTTCTTATAATTTAACACTTTCTTGAAAAAGAGTGTAAGTGGATATGTCAGCTATTCTGGAATATGAATACTAATGTTGAAAAAAACACTGCATACTAATGTTGTAACATAACACTGATGGATTTTAGTGTTTATATTGCCTCATATGAACACACTGTTGGATTTAATACTTTGTTGCACCACCACGCGCATTAATCACCGTTTGGAATCATGAAGGCCATGAAAGAATTAACTTTTTAATGTACACCTCACTCCCTCATGAAATCACACACACACAAGGGCCTCCAATAGCTCACGTTTATTCAGTGGCTTCTTTTTGGTGATAGCATGTTCCATAACCTTCCAACAGTTCTCAATAGGATTGAGACCAGGGTTGTTTCCAGGCCACTCTAATACTCCAACCACATTTTGTGGAAGGAAAGATTTTACCTGAAATGCAGAAATATTTGGTAATTAACCAAGAAAGTAATCTTCTTCGTGTTTGGTACAAATATTATTCATAGGACTCAGCTTCAAAGCTCTAAGACAAGGAGTGGAGTCATTCTGAAAAACGCATTTGGAAACATCTCCAAACTGGACTCTAATGGTTGGCATAAGCTTTCTTTCAGGGATGCTTATGTAGGCATCAGTGTTGACAGTGCCATTGATGAAGTCCAGAGAGCTTACTCCATGACCGGAAATGCATCCGCAGACCATCTGTCCTTGTGGGTGTTTGACTGTATGTGTTATGCATGATGGCAAAAATTCTTCCTTTTCTTCGATGCATGAACAGTTTTCCATCTGAGCCATGCAAATTAAATTTGGATTCATCTGAAAAGATTACTTTGTTCTGCATCTCTGGTATCCATGTTGCATGTGCCTTTTCCCATTGTAGCCGCTATTGTTGCATTATCTTGGTCAATAAAGGCTTCCTTCTAGGACAACGGGCTGACAATCCAACCTCCAGTAGCCTATATCTTACAGTTCTACTGGTTACTGAGATGTCGCACATTTCTTCCCAGTCTCGCTTTAGTTCAGTTGACGACAGGCGACGATCGTTGAGCGAAAGCCTTTTCAATACTCTGTCCTGTGTGGCAGTAGACGCCCTTTTCTGACCTCTTCCTTTCTCACGATCAACTTTTATTTTTCCCTGTATTTCTTCAGTAACTTCGATACTGTAGATTGATTAAATCCTGTCTTAGAGGCTATCTATCGGGTGATGAGACCAACAGACGAATTAGTGAGTATAGCAGCTTTCATTTCTGGCGTTAATTCAAATGACCTACCCATCTTCTCATTGCCAAGTCTAACTCAAAATGGCAGTATAAACGCTGGTTTCATTGTAAAACCAAACGACAACAACAAAGAGTTGTGTATTGTTGGAAAAAATGCGTGAAGAAGTCAGATTATCAAGGCAATAATATGTCAAGAAAGTTTAGCAACAATGGGACTGGTATAACCAGAAGAAAGCTGCTGTAAAAGACAAAAAGACGAAGTAATGCAAGGTGATGCAATAAATATTTCCACCACTGTATTTGTGGACAGGAAGTTTCAAGGTGAAAACGTCTTTATACCACAAATGGATAAGAGTAATGTACTACAAGGTCCTGTACAGAATTTGAATGTAGTCAAGATATCAATAAACATGGGCTTGAAAGCTACCTTTTGGCAGAGGCCGCTAGCAGAAAATGGTCAAAGGCATACTATGGGAGACGAAATTGTCATTACAGTTCTAAGAAGCATTATATGGGGGTAGATTACATGGTTGAATTTGAGATAGTTGTGAATGAATTGCCTCATTCTAACACGGAAATGCTGCCATGACAATTTTTACATGAAATGTCAATCAGTGACATGAAAAAACGTTATGAGTACTAACCTCAAGAGGCAATAACGTTCTTTGTATTGCTAGGTAACTGACAATTGCCAAGTGCCCGAGATAACTGACAGTGTACTTCATTTTCTTTTCCTGCTGTTAGTTATTTCCCTTCTTTCATTCCGACCTATACCAGTCTTCTTCAATATTCTTCACTATCAAATTTAAGATGACTAAATTTTCTGAGAATGGATGTGACGACAAAGAAACAATCTATGGCACAATGTAACCCAGCAGAGTAAACATTTGCATAGTATAGGTGGAGAAACGGATTTGACGACATGTATGTGGGCAGACCAGAAAATAGGAACCATAGGATTCCAAGTACACCAACAAGAGGACACAATAAACAGTTACAAGAAGTCACCAACACCAGATTAATGCAAATAACAAAAACGTCATACAGTATTCTGTTGGACAAATTTTTTAGCATTTCCAACAGTACACAAAGCAGGAAAGCAAGATGAGAGCTATTATATATAACATAGATGAAATAACGCATATAAGTTAGCTGAAGGTTGCAGAAGACGAGGACGACGCTAAACCAGGTAAGTAATACGTCAGTGTACAATATAAAACAAATCTGGTGGCAAAAATTGTGGAAATAATTAAATGTATTCTTGAGATTATATACAGATTGTGTCAAAATGGATATATCGTTACTCTTCAGTATGAAATGAAATGAGGAAGTGGTTTCTGCTGTAATGTATTATGATATACCTCTTGGGTGTCTCACAACAAGAGGACTTGTGACTTTGTTGATGATAACTTGCCAAATGTATAGTGATACTAAGTTCAGCGATGCTCCTTGTGTTATTTTACAGTACTAGGTCGTCTGACACCACTGTATTGCACCTTCTCTTTCTCACCCTCATAATCAATACAGAACTGCAGTAACACTGCAAACAGCACTCATAATTTATGCCAAACTTTGACAGGAAAGAGTCCAACGTAATAACAGCATAAATTTAAAACATTTTTCTAAAAGTCTCATCAAATTGAAAATTAATGTTAATGAGAATCAACAGTAACGAGGCGAGAAAGACGCCAAAACTGTGGTACTACATGTTAAAATCTGTGTACTAGTTTTTAATTCAAGTAATCTTGGTAGCTGTCAGCTGTCTTTTTCCCCATTAGATGACCTCATTTTGGTCATACAATGAGGAACTTTTGTTCTCGCTGGACTCAAAATGGGGAAGCTACTAATTTATTTATTTGTGTACCACTCTCATCTAAAGTGTTCACAATGCTGTCTTTTCCTGGCAGATAACATTCTTTAGTGCTACTTAGGTCTCAAATTAGATTAAGGAATGGAGGGACTCAATGGATAAGGTATAAACAAATGGAGACAAATTGCACATGAAGTATCCTGTTTTACTAATAGTGGCAAATATCTACTAATGTACTGGGTACTATATTTGTGGGGCTTCTGGTCAAAGAGTATTTTCGAGGAAAAATCCAATTTGCAAACAAATATCATTTGCCATTATTGAAAAAATCCAATTCTCATTATCTCATTAATTTTGTATCTAAAACAATTTTATTCTTTATAAATAAGAACCAAAAACTCCTGAAGGTACATTTCAATTGAAAACACTTAAATAAAAATAAGAAATCAAATTTTATACTATATAAATAGAATGAAAACAAAATCGACAATACAGTTATATTATTTAAGAATCATAATAAATGAAAGTATGGATTGAGTTAGACAGATTTAGAAAATTAGTGAAAAGGAAATGTTTACTCAAAGGTAAGAGTTCTGTTGGAATTACGAAAGGAATGAATAAAGAATTATCGAAGAAGAAACTAAAATATAAAACTTTAAAATAACTTCAATCAATTGAGATAATAGAAAATTAAAAGATTTATTCCAAACTTAATAATTACAATGTACTCAATCTTATTATATATCCTACTGGCAATATTAATAACAATGATAACGATATTGCAAAATAAAAATTTTTGAATAGATCGTCATCCAATAAGTACAATGAAAAAAATACAAAAATATTTTAACTTAGGATAAATCTATTAATTTATCTCATCAAAAAATCTTACGGTAAAATTAAAAACAGTACCATGTCAGTGAACAATCTTTCAGTGAGAGAAAAATTAATAATTACATTACTAAGAAGTAAATCCTAATAACGATAGTGAAAATTAATTTCAGAAGCCTTTTGTAGATAAATATATAGAAATTGAAAAGAAGATTATCAGAAAAACTTACAATGTTTCAATTTTCCTGATAATAAAATTTGTTTTCAAGTAATCTAATCAAATTTAGAGAAAAGCTTCTGCTTTTAACTCAAGAATAAACACTTATGGAATTAACAACAATGATAATATTGTTGTAACACTTGAATTTTCATCAAATTAAATAAGAAATAATTTCCAAATTAAAGTAAAATAAAATACAAAGAGAGGCAAATAGAGTTAACATTAATTTTGTTGTAATTTTAAAAGGCAACAAGAAATACTAGAATTTAATTTTAAGACAAGCAATAAAGTTTTATTAGGAACAACTGATTTAGAAGATAATTATAAAAAATCAACAAAAAAATATTAACTAAAATATCTGAAGTACAAAGAAGAAAACTGATTGTCTTTAGTTTATACAAATTGTAATGAGTTACATGATAGTATTTACCATCCAATTTTACATCCTTCTTTTATCGATTTACCAAAAGTAATTAAAGTAAAAAGGCAGTAGCTAATGTTAAAAAAGGTCAAAAATATTTTCATTAGTCATTATAATTAGCCATATCAAGCAATTGATGATGTAGAATTAGTTAATAAACATGAAAACACTGGATTATAATTAAAAGAAATTTTGAGGAACAGAAAATTAATGTACTGTTTCAGTTAACATATATTCCAAATATGAGAACAAATCAATCAATTCAATTTATGCTTATGCATGGGAAAAATTATTGAATATTCTTTTTTCCACAGACAAATTCAAAAAGAAAAACAGGTTTCTCTTCCTTAAATTCGAGAAGATTATAATTCATATTACTGGTCAGAAAAGAATTATGTAGTTTGATTAAATCACTAGCAACTCAACATGAAACGAAAATTAAACTTAGTGGTCGATATTTAAGGTACTCTCATTCACATGAAAAATTAGACATTCTTGAAAATGACTGTAAAGAATATAAAGAAGAAAAATAGGTATGCATGTAAAATTTCAAAAAATTTGATTTGAAAATTTCACTGATTCATTAGAATTTCCTATTTTAATTTATGCTGATTTCGGATGTTTATTAAAAGATACAAAGAACTTGTGAATGAAACCCAGAAAAACCTATATTAAGATATATCAAAAACATTTACCACTTTGATTCAGTTATTATACTGTATATTCTAATGGAAATTGTAAAAATCCAGATACTCATAAGGTTAAAGATGGAGGAAAAAAAGTTGTTCAAATGTTTAATGAAGAATCTAGAGAAAATTCTAAAAATATATCAAAGAAAAATTCCAATTAAAATGGATAATTAAAATTAAGAAACTTTTACATACTTGTAAAAAAAAGTTTACTTTTGATGTAACTCTTCAGGCTTTCCCGGCAATCTAATGACATCTTGAGTTGTCGGGTGTTCTGCCGGATATCAGTGTCGTACTTGCATAATATTTCGGTCATGTAGCTCGTGACTTTCATCAGGTGCGACCTGAGACTGCTCCTCGAGTGGACCTGGTCCAGTATTTATGCCTATGGCCTTCCCTCTCCACCAACGGCTGCAGGCGCTTCCTCTGTGGTCCGCGCCCATTCCCTACGACCCGCTGGAGCGTTGCTGCTCCGTTTTCCGTCCGCTGCGGTTCTAGGTGTTCCCTCTGCGGTCCGCGCCCACCAAACCCGCTCCTGCGGTTTCATCTATGGTCTGGGGTACCAAACGTTCCCCCTGCGGTCCGCGCCCGCTCACCACGACCTGGTGGAGCGTTGCCGCTCCGTTTTCCGTCCGCTGCGGCTCTGGATGTTCCCTCTGCGGTCCGCGCCTACCAGTCCCACTTCTGGGTGTTCCATTTTCGGTCTGGTGCGCCTCGCAGTCCGTCAGGGGCTCGTTTTCCATCTCCATGTCTCTGGTTCTTCTGTTTGTGTAGTGTTGGAGCTGGCCCCGTTGTTCCTCTACCAATTCCAGAGCCGGATCCCAGGCTCTGCTTAGCTGGTACCCTGTGTCACAGTTCATAAGATCGTCAGCCATTTTAATTTCTATCGATTCTCTTATAACGCTGTCCCAAAATCTGGGTGTTTGTGCTAGAATCTTGGTATCCTCATACTTCATGGTATGATCTAGTTCTAGACAGTGTTCAGCAATGGCTGACTTAGTCACCTGTCTTAATCTAGTGTGCCTCTGATGTTCTTTGCACCTAATCTCCACAGTTCTTGTCGTCTGGCCAATGTAGGACATGCCACATTGACGATGTATATTGTAAATCCCTGGTTTTCGTAACCCCATGTCGTCTTTGAAACTCCCCAGCAGTCCCCCGATCTTGTTCAATGGACAGAAAACACACTTGATATTGTGTTTACGGAGGATCCTACTGATTCTGGCAGAAATAGAGCCAGCATAGGGCAGATATGCCACCTTCTTTGCTTCATCTTGGTCTTCTTCAGGAACCTGTGGTATGGTGGCTGGTTGGAGTGCCCTCTCAATTTGTCTGTCTGTGTATCCATTCTTGGAGAAAACTGTTTTGAGACGTTCTATCTCTATAGGTAGATTCTCTTGGTCTGACTGGGCACGTGCTCTGTGGACCAAAGTCTTCAGAACCCCATTCTTCCGTGCAGGGTGGTGACAGCTGCTGGCCTGCAGATATAAATCAGTGTGTGTTGGTTTTCGGTACACACTGTGGCCAATTGATCCATCTGCTTTCCTCTGGACTAGTACATCCAGAAATGGCAGCTGGCCATTCTTCTCCAGTTCCATGGTGAACTTGATATTAGGGTGGCATGAGTTAAGATCTTCAAGAAACTCATTGAGCCTGTCCATCCCATGTGGCCAGATCACGAAGGTGTCATCCACATACCTAAAGAAGCATGTGGGTTTAAATGTGGCTGTCTCCAATGCCCTCTCCTCAAAACTCTCCATAAACATGTTGGCAACCACAGGGGACAGTGGGCTGCCCATAGCTACACCTTCAGTTTGCTCGTAATATTGGTTTCTGTACAGGAAATACGTGGATGTCAGTGTATGACTGAACAGGTCCAACAGAGCACTGTCAAATTTCTCTGCAATCAGTTCTAGTGAGTCCTTCAGTGGGACCCTGGTGAACAGCGATACCACATCAAAACTAACCATGATGTCCGAATCTGTGATGTGCAGTTGCTTGAGGCATTGCAGGAAATCTTCTGAGTTGTGGATGTGGTGAATACATTTACCCACATATGGAGACAGGAGACCTTTCAAGTACTTGGCTGTTGTGTACGTATGTGCCCCAGTATTACTGATAATAGGACGTAGGGGCACACCCTCCTTGTGTATTTTAGGCAGACCATACAGTCCAGGTGGCACTGGTGCTTTTTCCTGTAGTTGTCTGATGATTTTATTGGGCAACCCTGTTTCCTTCAAGAGAGCACTAGTCTTCTTGGCCACCTTGACCATGGGGTCACACTCCAGAACATCACAACCGAGGAGAGGCTTGCACTCAAGAAACTACAGTAAGACAACAGCATTGTGGTACTGCCAGCAGACAAAGGGAACTCCACTGTCATCTTGCAGCGGGTGGATTATGATGAGAAAGTACACCAACTTCAGGAGGACCCTGCATTCTGCAAATATTAAGTAAGAATAAAAAGTACCATAGTAAATTTTTAGTTTCAAGTTCAAAATCTATGTTTTACATGTACAGTGAATGGTTATATGCAACATTTATTTTCAACAATTTCATTCAATATTTATGCTCAACATTTGAAAAAATGGTTAATCATTTCTATACAGTTATCTTCATTAACTTTTCTTTTCATGTCATTTGTTAAGAAACCAAATTTTGTCTTTTTTCCCACTTTTACTACACAATTCATTATATTTATGAAACATTACATCACCAGCCACAAATTCATGATAAGTATAATTTAAATTTGTGACATATAGTCTATAAACATTTAAAAAACTAATATTATTGCTGAGGAATTGTTTCGGAATTTTTTAATAAATTTTACTTAAATAAAAACAATTTATTTCTGTATGTCTTCATATAGTAATAAATTCTCAATATGAATCTTAGTTTTCAATAATTAAATCATCAATAACTACAAGTTAATTATCTTCATATTCATCTAATGGAATAATTTCATTACTATTTTCTATAACAATAACCATCATGCATTAATTTTATCTTCAATAGTTACACATTATTTTATGAATTCTTGATCTCGGCTTTTGCAATAAACTCACAAACAATCAATTTCACCATCAGGTGCTAAGAAATTATCAAACATTAATGTGGTTTTCCCACATCCACTTGGTCCAATGATGATACATCAAATAGAGTTCGGTAAAAGTTTCCCATTTCTGTTTTTTAATTTCTTGTTGTGATTTCTTATTTTTGGTTCCCAATCTGTCATTTATTTACATAATCTTTCGTAATATAAATGAGTATATGTTTTCAATTAAGTGATGATTGTTTTGATCTGAAAAAACATAAACTCTTCCAATAAGAGAATCATATAGAAGTGTTTCACTAGTTGGTTTATATTCAACTTTATTAACTACAAATATTACATCGAAAAATTATAAAATTATGGAGAAACTATTGAAATTGCTGCTGCTGAATATAATTTGAAAGAATTAGATATTTTAGAAACCAAATGTTCACATCAAAGCAGATAAAATTTTAAATATAATTTGTTATCAAAGTGCTGAAAAAATATACTTGAACAAAGAAGGTTTTGATGTAAGAAGGTATAGGAATTAATATTCAAGTTACTGAAATAATATAAAAGCTCTTCCAAATATCATTCTATTTCAATAAATTAATGTTAACATTAATTTGGCTGATGAACTGTTTTGTTAAACACATCTATCATTTTCATTTAGAAATTAATATTTTTGCTTCATTAAAACCTAATTTTGAACTTTGTGTCCCAATATTTTATGAACCACATAGTCCTATAAAATTCGAAATTTTGATCCTATTCAAAATTTAGAAATAACTATAAGTTTAATGGTTCTTCTGCAGCAGTTATATTAGAACAGAATTATCAGTTTTTCCTTAATAACTCATGAACGAAATCTAAAGTTACCAATTTTACTCTTTCATGTTATGAAGAAAAAAATATTTAAATCTTCCTAATAAGGAAACTGAAACTACTGTTAATGTTCATGATGGTTGTATTCATCCTATATGTCATTAATTTATATGACTTTTGATGTTATTCACATAGATGGAGTGTTTCTTATGCATATGATAGTAAATCAGTTGTTAAACTAATCGATAATTATCTTTTAAAGTTGTTTGATGTTATTACCATTAAGAAAGAAAATAATATTTGGTCTAGAATCGAACATCCATTTATCTCTTCTTCAACTCTTACTTGATTAACTTCTTCCCCTTCAAATTAATCAAATATAGAGAGATATAATCTTAACAATGTATAACTAAACAAAATAAAGTACTTTATCCATTAGAATTATTTGGGGATTTCTTAACTATTATAAAAAGTTATGTTTTAGTGACTTAACTGTTATATTTACTTGGTGTTCGAAATACGATCAAGAAGATTTTTTTCTTCATTCAACTACAGAAAATGATAATTCTACACTTCCAAGGAAGGTAAATTTTTTCTTAAAAGTGTTGAAGTTATTGTTCCTGTTGTTAAACTCAGACCAGAATATTCATTTGAATTAGAGTGAGAAAGACTGAAAAAATCAAATATTCCAATTTCTTTCAATGAATTACAAACAACTGAATCTGTTAGTTTTTATGCTAAAAACAATTTTTTTTAGGAATTAGTAATTAATATAATTATACAGAATTTGACATACCTTACTTTATATTTATTGTTTTCCAAATTAACCAAAAAAGGAGTCTATTAATTGACTCTTTTTTATTCCATCATGTTAAATTCAAAAAATATTGTTGTTATAAAATGAATAAATCAAATTTTCCCACAAGTTTTATGGAATCTTGAACCATCAAATATTTTCTTAAAACTTTATGATTACTTTAGAGGTTTTTAAAGAATATCTCAATTAAGTAGGTGACGAAAATATAAGTCCATTCAATTTTATTCTAAATTAACCTATTTATGTAATGAATATATCTAGAAGAATGAGTGTTTTTAGTATTCAAAAAACAACAATAAAAATATGTGCATTCATACAATTGCACATGTTATTACATATGGAGAAAATAATTTAATTTGTGATTCATAACACAGAACACTTACTGAAAATTTCTAATTTCATATGTGAATGTAACATTTGAAAAAATTAAAAGACGCTCAACCTCATGTTTCCATTTCCATTTGAAATATTTTCAGGAAAGAAGAGAAGATAAAAACTGTAAACTTTAGTTTCATAAAAATTTATTTTTCATTCCTTAAGTACAAACAAAAGAAAGAACAACAAACTTGAGTTATTAAAAACTTAGAAAATTAAAGTATAAGAATTTTTAATTTGATTTAAAGAAGAAATACAAAATTTAAAAATGTATTTAAATTAAATAACATCAATTGAAATATCTTAAGTTTCATACTCTGAAAATAAAAATGTAATCACTTCATCTCTTGAATTTATGACCATGTTTTGAAAAGATTGTAATGTAATATCTTGGAAGACTAATTTTACCTTTTTCATCTACAAGTAACAAATTTTTATCATCAGATTTAGTTGTTAAAGTTTGATTTTTTGATGTGATGTAAAATAATTTAGTGAACACTTCTGAAGAACTGTTGCTACAATCATTACATTCATGTAGTACTTTTTCAGTGCTTCCATACACATCGATAAATTTTTATTTATTTGAAATTTTTTATTTTATTGAAATTGTTTATGTTTAAACTGTATCTTTGAGATTTTTAATTTAATTTTCTATCGATGAAATATATAGAAAGTTTGATTGTTCTATTTTACGAACAATAAAATTTATTGGACTTGAAAATTTTTTAATGATAAAATGAGAACTTTCTTTTTCGATGTAGGGAAATGATATTATTTGTTCATATTTATAAAGAACTAAATTCCTGGTATGCCCTTTGGCCCAGAAACCCCATGAATATACGAGTCTCTTGCTTTATCTCCTTAAAACTATGAACTACTGGTCATAAGAGATATTTTGTGAGATATGTAAATGTGCAAGAGGCTTCAACATTTGCAGGTCTATTACGATTAAAATAGGAGTTTATTACAATAATATGAATATCTACATAAAGTACATCCAACATAAGTGAGTCAATATGAAAATAAAAATGGTCCACTACGATAAATAATAATTACACTCTTCCAAGAGCCATTTAGAGCATTGGCATGCATGATTTGTGAGGATATGTATATTTAGAAGAGAAAGTTTCATAAAACGAAGGATAATTCAGCCTTGTGTACATGTAATAATGTATACCATAGAAGTTCTAAGAAATTTAACGCCTAATTCCAGTATTATTAAATTGTAAAGACCACAGCCAATAGTATGAAACACAGTGGGATAAAATTGGAGCTTCCCCATAAAAGTCGATAAATTCAAAAGTTTCATTTAATTTTGGTTCTTCCACACAACACGATTTTGTTTGGTGCAATATGTTCTCGTCTCATTTTTGGTGCTGCCTATGTTAATGAAAGCATCACTTTCTTCACACTTGGTGATAGTGTGGCACCATGGTTCAGATATAGACACACAAGAAATGAGAACAAGATCCACAATGGAATTAACATCCACACACATGAGAACCACAGGGTAATCAGTGAAGGCCATTGCCAAACTAGACAATTATGATCTTTGCACAAAATGGGTAAGACCCAAAAACGGATAACTCAGGATCATCAACTTATTCACATTCCGAAAATGTAAAATACTAGATTTAATCAAATATAATACTCATGAGTTGAGAGATATTAATTTTTCTATGCAGACAGAGATATTGAAGCTAACAGGCAGGTGCAAGTAGTGAAGGCACATCATTGTCCAGGCAGAACAAAGGACAGAGTTAAGGCCACACATTTCACAGTAAATGCAGAGAAAGTGGACTGGGAATAAATTCAAATACAAAAACACATGTGAATTCATAAATGAAGTAGGTGACTGTTTCTCTAATAAATAACCATCAAAAAGAACTAATTTCTAATAAGTTAGACCAAGCCAAGCTCAAAATTAAACTCATACTCACAGTTTGGCAATGTATCCCACAGAAAGTTAAAAAATACCAGCCAACAGCCACTGCAAGGCACGTTTGTTTTAGCTGGGTGTGCGCTGTCCTCTAGACAATTGTACAGACGAAAACAGCAGCAAAGCTCAGAATTTAGCGGTAACTACTTTTATAGCCATCTCTCAAGGAGCTCTTAAAAGTTGGCAGTATTGTACACAAGAGAAAAGGAATTCTCTGTCACACAACTGGCATATTTGAAACTCATTCACTCACATAGTCACACTTACAGATACCATTCCCGGATAAGATGAGAATGGAAACAAGTTTCTGGCCCTCAAAATGAATTTAAAATAAGTATTCTCCTTCAAAGAACTGTATTAAAATGCACAGAAAACTAACTTCTGTGTATTACATAAAAGGCCTTATCTAGAAAGATAAATGGTGGAAAATGTAACAGAGCTAGAACAGACCCCACTCACTGTGAACTCAAGTATCTGAGTGCTTTAAGTAGGTATGCAGGTTACTAAATGTAAAGTGATAAAAGTAATTTATAATCATTTAATGTGATTGTAAATGACCATTTAAATCTCAATGGAACTGTATTAATCTAATACTCATGGGAGTTCACTAGTGAATTATAGTGTCTTTACCTTTGGCCTGTTTTTTGGATGCTCTTGGCGCACTTAGTGACTGAGGGCAGAAATGAACAGAGTTAGACTCGCTTGTAGGCAGTGAAGTAGTGCAATTCTGTAGCACACAGATAAAAATATTTGTTATAATGCAACGAAACTTTATAAGGAAGGGGAAGGAATTCATGTGACAATAATTGCACATTTATAAATGGTGGATGCAGTTTCGAAATTGACATGTTCAAAACAATGGCTCAGGATGGCGTCATACTGAGCCATATTTGTTTCTGTTAACAGAGTCGCAAAGAAACTATTATCTTTTCGTCGCCACAAATTTCGATTTCCCATCTGCTATGAGGGAAGAACTTTGAAGTGTATGCCTATGTAGGATTTTATGGTGATTAATAGTCATATCTGAAGATGTTCGAACTACAGTTTCTTGTAATGTGATTGTGTCTTAATTCGAAATAGTTATTTTTATTAATGGGACCCCTAAACAACTTTGTATCATGTTTTCATTTGTCATTTTAAAACGTACTGATTTATTGACGAACTGTTGTTTCATTAAATGTTATTATCTGAACTATAGTAATATATTGTTTGCTTAAGAAAGCAAATAGTTGTGTTAAGTACCAAATATTTGAATGTGTATTGGACGTGGTTGCCTCTCACATTGTCGTGAATAATTTCGCCTTAATTTTCATTTTTTTCTAAATCCACAGTAAATGATCTTAATTAAACGTTCCAGATCATTTTTTGTTAGATGTGATAGCTAAATACCCACGCAATAATACTCCAGCTTGTGTCCATCTTATTCTCAAGTGAATATGCTGTTTTAAAAGAAAAGGAGCCTGTAGGGTCTTTCAATAAATTGCAAGATAAACGTACAGAATTTGTCAGCTCAAGACATGCGACCATTAATTTTATTTTTACAATGTATTTCAGATGGTTCTACTAACTGTAAATCATCTGCTGTTCTCACTCTCGTGCTGAATTTAGTCACTGTTGTTTGGTGCATATAACCAAGTTATCAAAACTGTAACACGGGTAGGTTGTGCAGTGAAGTATTCCTGAATGTATTTTGTTTGGGACGAACCAAGCCCCATATCCACCAAATGCATCGGGTCTTACACGAAAACTTTTTCCTGTTGTTCAGATAGAGGTCAAATCAGACACTCTTAAGAGAAAAAAGAAAAAAACTGCACTCCAAGGAGGAATTGTCGGAATGGGACAGAAGTATATAGATGCGATGTACTCATACAGACAAACAAATGATTACAGTTTTAGAAAAAATTGGTGATTTATTCAAGAGTAAAAGCTTCACAAATTGAGCAACTCAGTAACGGATTGGTCCACGTCCCACCCGACTAGAATCTGTTATTTGGCTTGGCATTGATTCACAGAGTTGCTGGATGTCCTGCTGTGGGATATTGTGTCAGACTCTACAATCGGCGCTTCAGATCGTTACAATCCGAGTTTATCTGATGGCGCTGCCTGTAATGATCCAAACGTTCTCAGTTGGAGAGAGATCCGGCAACTCTACTGGCCAAGGTAGGGTCTCGCAAGCACAAAGGCAGAAAACACGTAGATAAAGGAACCATCTGTATAACAGTTGCAAATTGTCGAACTGTGTTGTGAAAGTACCAGAGCTCCAAGTGCTAACAGAAAGCACTGATGTCGAATTCGTTATAGGCACTGAAAGCTGGCTAAAGCCAGAGATTAAGTTCAGCAGATATTTTATCGAAAACTCTAACAGCGTTCCGAAAGGATAGGTTTAGCACAGTTGGCGGTGATGTGTTTGTTTCTTGTTAGAAGTAGTTTATCTTGTCACGAAATTAAGTACATAGTTCCAGTGGGTTAGTACGGGCAGAGGTCACTCTTGGAAACCAGAATAGAATAACAATTCGATCCTTTTACTGACATTCCAATTCAGATGACACAGTTGCCAAAACATTAAAATAAAACTTGAGTTTAATTTCAAACGCATAGCCGACTCACACAATTATAGTTGGTGGTGACTTTAAAGTACCTTATATATGTTGGCCTAAATGCATGTTTAAATACGGAGGCACACATAAAGCACCATCCGAAATCGTGCTAAATGCATTCCCTGAAAATTAGTTGGGACGGCCGCGGTGGCCGTGCGGTTCTAGGCGCTCCAGTCCGGAGCCGCGCTGTTGCTACGGTCGCAGGTTCGAATCCTGCCTCGGGCATGGGTGTATGTGATGTCCTTAGGTTAGTTAGGCTTAAGTAGTTCTAAGTTCTAGGGGACTGATGACCACAGCAGTTGAGTCCCATAGTGCTCAGAGCCATTTTTGAAAATTAGTTCAAGTAGTTAGTTCATGATTCCATTCACGGATATGAATACGCACTTGACCTCTTAGGAACAAATAATCATGAGCTAATAACAAGTATCAAAACGGATACAGGAATTAGTGAACAGAGGGTTGTCGTAACGAGACTGAATATTCTACCCCTCAAATCCTGCTATGAGTGAAAAGTATACAAACTCAGAAAAGTAGAGAAAAATTCATTTGATGCCTTTCTGCGAGACAATATCCGCTCCTTCCAAACTAAAAATGTAAGTGTAGACCAGTTGTGGCTTGAATTCAAAGAAATATTATCGACAGCAATTGAGACATTTACACCAAATAAACTAACAAACGACGGAGGCGATCCTCCTTGGAACACAAAAAAGGTGATAACACTACTGTAGGAACAATGAAAAAAAACATGCCAAATTTAAACGGACGCAGTATCTCCAAGATTGGAGATCTTTTAGAGACGCTCTGAATTCAGCGTTCACTTCAATGCAAGACGCTTGTAACAGTTTCCACAATGAAACTTTGTCTCGAAACATGGCAGAAGATCCAAAGACATTCTGGTCCTGTGTGGAGTATGCTAGCGGAAAGACACGATCAATGCCTCCTCTGCGCAATAGCGATTGAAATACTATAGACGACAGTGCTGCCAAAGCAGAGTTACTAAACGCAGCCATCCGAAATTCCTTCACCTAAGAAGAAGAAGTAAATATTCAGAATTCAGATCAACAACAGCTGCCAACATAAGTAACGTGGAAGTAGACGTCCTCATAGTAGTAAAGCAACTTAAATCACTTAACAAAAGCAAGTCTACCGGTCCAGACTGTATACGAGTTGGGTTTCTTTCAGAGTATGCTGATACGAGATAGTTCATACTGAACAATCATATACAACCGTTCACTCGACGAAAGATACGTACCAAACGTACGGGAAGCTGCACAGAGCATACCAGTATTCAAGAAAGGTAGTAGGAGTTATCAACTAAATTACAGGCCCGCGTCATTAACTTCGATATGCAGCAGGATTTTGGAACATATATTGTTTTCAAACATTATAAATTACTTCGAAGAGAACGGTCTATTGACACACAGTCAACACGCATCTAGAAAGCATCGCTCTTGTGAAACACAACTAGCTCTCTACTCAAGTGAAGTGTTTAGTGCTATTGACAAGGCATTTCAGACTGATTCCGTGTTTCTAGATTTCCAGAAGTCTTTTCATACCGTACCACACAAGCGGCTTGTAGCGAAATTGCGTGCTTATGGAATATCGTCTCAGTTATGTGACTGGATTCCTGATTTCCTGTCAGAGGGGTCACAGTTCGTAGTAACTGACGGAACGTTATCGAGTAAGACAGAAGTGATTTCTGGCGTTCCTCAAGCTAGTGTTACGGGCCCTTCGCCGTTTCTAATCTATATAAACGATTTCGGAGACAATCTGAGCAGGCGTCTTAGGTGGAGATGGTGCTGTCGTTTATCGACCAGTAAAGTCATCATAGGATCACAAGAAATTCCAAAACGATTTAGAAAAGATATCTGTATGGACTAAAAGTTGGCAATTGACCCTAAATAACGAAAAGTGTGAGGTCACCCACATGAGTGCTAAAAGGAATCCATTAAACTGCCGTTACACGATAAATCAGTCAAATCTAAAGGCCGTAAATTCAACTAAATACATAGGAATTACACTTACGAAAAACTTAAATTGGAAGGAACCCACAGAAAATGTTGTGGGGAAGGCTAACCAAGGACTGTGTTTTATTGGCAGGAGACCCAGAAAATGTAACAGATCTACTAAAGAGACTGCATATACTACTCTTGTCCGTCCTCTTTCAGAATACTGCTGTACGGTGTGCGATACTTACCAGATAGCATTGACGGAGTACATCAAGAAAGTTCAAAGAAAGGCAGCATGTTTTGTGTTATCGAGAAATAAGGGAGAGAACACCATTGAAATGATAGAAGATTTGGGGTGGAAATCATTGAAACAAGAGTGTTTTTCTTTGCGGCAGATTCTTTTTACAAAACTTCAATCACCAATTTTCTCCTGCAAACTGGGAAATTATTTTTTTGACGCTGACCTGTACAGGGATAAACGATCATCATAGTAAAATAAGGGAAATCAGAGCTCTCACGGAAAGATATAGGTGTTCGTTTTTCCTGCTCGCTGTACGAAGTTGGAATTACAGTGAATTATTGTGGAAGTGATTCTAGTAACCCTCTTCCGAACATGTTAAGTACATAGTTTCGCGTAATCAGCGCGTACACAACTTTCCCACTAGTGCGCGCCCCGCTAAGCACAACAGCGCAGGCGCAGCGCTCGTCCGTCTCCGCACCACGAGATGGAGCTGCCTTAGAGACGAACCAAATTCTGCTTCCGCCGATCTGCGTATTAATATGTAACGCAGCCAATGAGATTGCTGCTAACGTAGAACCTTTTCTCCTCGCGGATCACACTCGCGCAGTGATACCTGAATGCGCGAGGTATTATAACGAGTGTTCAGACCTCCGATTAGTCAGTCTGCATTTGTCTGCATTAGTCCGTACCAGTCTTCATTAGTCTGTACCAGTCTATAGTCAAATTTCAGTCTGCGCCTAATAAGATTACCATATTCGTGTACATAGCCATGAAGATAAATGTATAGACAATTTTGTCAAGTATCAGAGATATGTGAGAATAAGATTAACATACCAAGACCAAAGGACCTTCAGATTGTCAATTGTAAATAGCATCCAGAATGAAGTTAAGTAATTTTATGCTTGTTATTATTTTAATATATGTGTATGAAAACAAATCAAGTTCTGTTTAAAGTTGCTCACGGTCAATCTGCTACTCTAAGCGTGCAAGTGGCATTTCTATCCTCTGACCTAACAGCAGAAGGTAAACACGCCACGATAAGACCACGAGACATATTGCTGACATTCGCCTACTTCGTTCGAGCGACAAGTCAAAAAATCTGATGGTGTGTGTACCGAAGGTCTTACAGTACGCACACCACAGAGCACTTAAATGTGATTTGCAGAGCATCCATGTAGATGTCGATGTACAAGTCAAGCAGTAGAATCTCCCACCTTCTACGGGTGGGCATCATCTTGTTGAAATGTAAACCCAGGACGGCATGCCATGAAGGGCAACAAAACGTAACATAAAATATCGTCATTGTACCGCTGTGCTTTAAGGGTGGCGCGGATGACCATCAAAAGGGGTCCTCCTAAGGAAAAATGGCACGCCAGATAATCACTACTGGTTTCGAGCATCATGGCAGGCAGCAGTCGGTTTGGTGTACTACCACTGTCCGGGGTGTCTTCAGAAACGCCATCGCTGGTCATCGGGGATCAGTTCGAAGCGGGACTCAACGACAGCTATACTCCAGTCAATAGACTCCATCGTGAAGGCATGTCTCGAGATGCCTCGGCATATGGCCCGACAACCAGGAGTGATGATTTGGGGCGTCATTATTTGGGGCGTCATTATTTGGGGCGTCATTACGTTCCATAGCATCCACGGCTTTCTTACGGCACAGCGGTATGTCTACGATATTCTAGGCCCCGTTTTGTAGCCCTTAATGGGAAACCATTCTATAACATTACAGAAAGATAATGCCCACCCAGACACAGAGTGGGTTTCAACGGCTTGACAAAAGCTATCTTGGTCAGCGAAGTCGCCGGATCTCTCCCCAACTGAGAGCGTGTGGAGCACTGTGTGCAGGGCCCTACGACCAGGACGATATCCTTACGATCTAAGACGCCACGTGTACAGAATTTGGCACGATATGCCTCAAGATGATATTCAACGATTCTGTCCATCAATGCCAACCCGAATAACTACTGGTTGGGAGCCACAAGTGGACCAGCGCATTATTGACCTGCTCACTTTCTGAAGCTGTTTCTCGTGGATAGATCGTGCTGAAATGGTAATTAGTGTTTATCGGTAAACATAGGCCATATCTACCGATTTCCGTCCCATTCGGATAAATACTTCGTGATGTGTCACATTTTGTCATAGAGTGTAGTTACAATTTGTAAAAATGGTCATTACATACGTCCGTTTACAATTTGGTAGCAAGTTCAAAACATAAATGATTAAAAAGAACAGTCAGACTTAAAATTCACAGTTTGTTTTCGTATGTGAAAGTTGCGATACGCGCGAGAGTTACCGTCGCGCGATGAAAACACAGAAAAGACGCGCAGTGCCGCTACAAGCGCAATTACTGACAGAGAGCTCTAAGGAACCGTACAAATGGCGACTACCTGCGTAAATTTTCTGCGATAAAATGTGGTCCAGTTACTAACAGTAGCTGCGCGGAGTGAGGCGCCATGACAGGAATTGCGCTGCCCCTCCTGGCAGAGGTTCGAGTCTTCCCTCGGCCATGTGTGTGTGTGTTGTTCTTAGCATAAGTTACTTTAAGTTAATTGAAGTAGTGTATAAGTCAAGGGACCGATGGCGCTACAGTCTGGAACCACGCGACCGCTACGGTCGCAGGTTCGATTCCTGCCTCGGGCATGGATGTTTGTGATGTCCTTAGGTTAGTTAGGTTTGAGTAGTTCTAAGTTCTAGGGGACTGATGACCTCAGAAGTTAAGTCCCATAGCGCTCAGAGCCATTTGAACCATTCAAGGGACCGATGATCTCAGCAGTTACGTGCCTAAGGATTTCACTACATTTTGACATTTTGAACTAATAGTGTGTAAGTAGTTATTAGTTCCGCAATTAACATTTCTGGATGTCTACGGATACTGTGATAATGCCCAGCTCTATCTGCAGCTGCGTCAGTTGTAGAACGCAAGTGAAATTGTCGCATCCGGCATTACATCGCCCCACTTCAGCAGCAATTGTTGGACACAGAGAGGCTGGAGGAGACGTGGATAGCAAAGCGAGACTTTTGATGCAGAATTCAACGTTGCAGCTGTAGCCCATATCGTTGTACGTCTTTTCTTACCTCTTAATCAGAACTCGCATTCTGGAATCGCTACTCTTACATCCAGTGTCCTGTTTAAAACTGGTATTAAGGAAAAGAAGAAGCTATATGCAATATTGACATGTAACAGAAAAGAATACTCTTCAGAAACCCTTTGGGCGATCATTAATAAAACCGAGAAAATGCAGGGACGGGTTCCTGATTGAAAATGGCGGAAAAAATACATCGTTAACTCGATAGATGGAGCTGACGAATGAATGTCCCTCTGACCGCGTGCCGTGTATTGCGTTGCAGGATGTATGACAGACGTAGCGTACTATGAGCCGCAGAAATGTCCGGTATTCATGTCGGGACCAAGCCGTAATGGTATTTGTGTACGGCCAAGTAGATGGGAACGGTCGAGAGGCAGCACGGCTATACCAAAACAAGTACCCTCACAGTCACCAACAAGATCACAAAACATTTCATTCTCTTTTTGGGCGTTTCTGCGATCATGGATGCTTTCAGATAGACGATCGTGCACGGAGGCTGCGCACAGTGCGTACACCAGATTCGAAGGACTGGAGTCTACCTCTCACGCATTTTCATCTGCTTGGCCATACGCAAACACCATCTCGGGTTGTTCCCGGCAGAGTGCAGGACCATTCTACTGCTCACTGTACGAAACGTCTATCACACATTCTGCAACACAATACACGGCATGTGGTCAGATGGACATTCATTCGTCAGCGCCATCTACCGAGGTAGCGATGTACTTCCGGATCCATGTGCACCAGACATTTTTTCCGCCATTTCCAGTCAGGTATCCGTACCTGCATTTTGTCAGTTTTATTAATGTTCACACTATTGTTATAGCTATTCATTACAAAATCCATATCTATTATAAAGAAGGAAGTACTTAAGTATGGATGTTTGCATATATGTTCCACATATCCTCCTAAATCACTGGATCGATTTCAGCCAGACTTGGCGCACGTGTGACGTACTTCATGAAGAGAATCGCTGTGGTGGTAAGAACCACGTACCTGTCGAAGGAGCGGGGATGAGGATGAAAAAGAAGTATAACTCACGATGTACGAATTCGAATATTTCATTCATCCAGTGTTTAAGAATGAGAGCACTTACAGCGAGGTGACAAAAGTTGTGGGATACTTCATAATGTCGGACCTCCTTCTGCCCATTGTAGTGCAGCAACTCGATGTCGCATGGACTCAATAAGTCTTTACAAGTCCCCTGCAGAAATACTGAGCCATGCTGCCTTTGCTGTCGTCTATAATTGCAAAAATGTGGCCAGTGTAGGATTTTGTGCACGAATTACCTTTTCAATTATGTCCAATAAATATTCTATGGGATTCATATTGGGCGATCCGGAGGGCCAAATCATTCTCTTCAATTGTCCAGAATGATCTTCAGGCCAATTGCGAACAACTGCGGTCAGGTGAAATGGCGCATTGTCGTCGATAAAGATTCCTTTTGAAATGGCTGTAAATGGCCTCCAAGTAGCCGAACATAAACATTTTCACTCAATGATCTTTTCGGTTGGATGAGAGGACCCATATATTCCATTTAAACACAGACCACACAATTACGGAGCCACCACCAGCTTTCACAGTGCCTTGTTGATAACTTGGCTGCATAACATCGTCCAGTCTACACCACACTCGAATCGTACCATCAACACTTACAAACCAAAATTTCCTCAAGGAGGTGTTTCATCCACTTATCGGCTGTACTGATACGAATAAAAAATACGTGTCCCTTATATTGCTGTGCACTATACCATATTCAAAGTCGATCAAAATCGAAGTCTATCCCTTTAGTAGGATTACATGTTACTGATTCAAAATAAACTTAACACGTAATTTCAAACCTTCAGGAAACTTTTTCTTGCTAGTAATCCGTACAAAATAATGAAAATAGTCAATCTCTTATTACATTTTCGCTGTTCACGTAGTAAAACTGCAGCATCAGGCATGGCGTTTTAATTTATAACTTCCTTACTATTAACTGCACCCATTACATATATTTCAGACAGTATTCATATACAACACTGAATGTACGAGCAACTTTATTTCATTGTGCGACACATTGTTCAAAAGATATGATGTCATAAATCCTGAGATGCGTGAGAAACTGCCGCATCATGCAGGAATTTTATATTTATTACTTCGTTACTACTAATTCTATTCATAAAAAATTTCTCAGGCAGTATCCAAATACATCACTAAGGGTACCTGCAAAATTACATCAGTAAACTACACGTTGTTCAGGACGTGTGACATCACAGAGATTGAGCTGTGTGAACAGGAAACTACAGGATGAGACTAGCTGGAGATACTGATGAAATAAGTGTACAAATGAGTTCGAAATATGTTGACTGTATGTGAAATTAATGTGATATTTTCGTACCCTGGCAATATTTTGGGTGAAAAGCACCACCTTAGCCCCTGAATCGATTTCAACAAAATTGTTACACATATAATTATTTGGACAGAAACACTGTGGGAGTAAGAACCATCAGCCTCCTATTGGGGTGGTGGTGATTACATGGACACACATGGGGGTGGGGGGGAGGATAGATAGGCAGACAGAGAGGGTGAAGGAGGACATAGACACAGATATGTAGTAGGGGGAGATGGACAAAGTGAGTGGGAGTATCAAATGGACAAAGAGAAAGAAAGAGGAGGAGATGGACAGAGAGAGGGTTGAGGAGGAGGTGGGCTGAGAGAGGATTCAGGAGAAGAAGCAGAGAAAGACAGAGAGGAGGAAACAAGCAAGGAAACAGAAGTGTAGATGGAAAGAGAGGGGGAGGAGGTGATAGATAGAGAGAACGGGAGGAGGAGATGGACAGAGAGGGGGGGGGAGGAGCAGATGAAGGGAATGTGAAGGCCATAGTCTTCCAAGAGGAGATGGACTCGGGGGGGGGGGGGGGAAGGAGAAGGAAATGGACAGAGGTGAAAGAAGCAGATGGACTGGAGAGGGGGGAGGGAGAGGCCAGAGCAGATGGTTGAGTGGGAGGAGCAGATGGACAGAGAGAGAGGGGCAGCAGTAGTTGGGCATAGAGTGGGACAGAACGAGATAAACAAAGAGAGTGGGGTGGAGAAGGTGTATAGAGACAGGGGATGGTCAAAGCCAGGGCAGAGGAGATGGACAAAGAGAGTGCGGAAGGAGGAGATGGGCTAATGGAGTAAATTCATACCTGGACAGTGCCAGGCATTCAACTAGTTTCACATATAACTAATGCTGTGAAATTTTGAAAAATTTTGAGTTCTTTCATAACCTAACATCCCCTTATCTCAGATTGTGTAGGGAATGCAAACTGAGTGCTTCACAATTTACGTGATCTTTGGAAAGAAACACTAACACAATCAGTATGCTATCTAAATACTGGGTTTGATTGTTTAGTGGTACTTGCACAATATAGATGTCATGGCAGTAATAATGGGATGTTTCACTGTTAATGGTAAAGGTAAGATATAGCAACGCTGTTCAGCAATGACTCAGACTACGAGAAAAAAACAAGAGTTATAGAATTTTTCTTCATTTCAATGGATTGTTAATTATGCTGTTAGTTTATGATGCTGAGAAGATATTTAGACTTGCCCGAATGATGAGGACGCAAATACTTTGAACAATGTGTGTGCCACCGGTGATTTGCCGATGACAGAAAGAAGATAATAGCGCACACATGAACAAAAATGTTTTGTCAGTCGTTGTTTATTACCACAAGAATATGTCAGCAGAAGATATTCTATGAACATCAGTATAAGGAAAAGAATCATTTATGTTAAGAGACAATTGTCAGTGCCAGTGCATTTCTTCATCCTTCCAGCTAGCCAGGGCTGGTAATATCCCTTCCATTTGGCACGTCTAGGATGACAGACAGTTCGTGGTAGTCAGTCTCGACCTATTTGTAATTTTTTCGCTTTCTTTTCTGTAGAAGGATGACATCCCAATCTGGATGTTCAATGGCCTGAATGGCCTGTATCGTTCTTGACATGATAAAAACTCTGAAGGTCCACTAGATACTCTTTTTTCCGTCCTTTCCATATGTGCTACGCTATTTCGTGCTAAAGTTTAAATTACGTCACCAGGTCGGTAATATTTGGTGCTTCAGGCCCTATTAGTAAGATAATAAGTATCCCCGCAGCGAGAAGGTGCGCTGTGGAAACACTTTCTCCTTGGTTTTTGTGATGGCTTTTGAGTTGAGGGCGGCTTCTATGTTCGCAAGTACTTTCTGTAGGCCTTCCTCATTCATGATGCGGCCACCGGGCCTTTTGTGAGGTCATTGGTTTGTGGAGCCAATCTTCCGTTCTCACCACCCTCTCCATCAAGCTGCACATCGTGCTGTAAATTTTCGCGTGACTCATTGATGTACGATGAAGTCGTGGTGCATATCAGCAGAGATATCAGCTCAGAGGTCGGTTATATCTGGTCTGTCTGTATCAAACTCTTGGACGTTACCAGCGTAAGTAGTATGTGCGAGGAACTATAAACCTTGGAGTGCTATTGTGTCTCTGTCCGATACTCAGTTGGCTGGTGGTTACAGAATGCATGCTCCAGTTGCAGTATGGGTGAATCGGAGAATATCACACTTGTTTCTAACACTGCTCATTCTTGAGTATAGAGTTCCTGCAAAATCTAAGCAATGAAACGTCGAACAACCTGTGAGGCATCATTCTATTGGCTGTTAGTGGCTGTTCCGTCTGTTGGTTAGCAATGCTATGTTCAAATTAAAAGGGAAGACAACGACGTAGATACAATCTCATGAGATACTGTCTTGTTGTATACCTAAGCAGTGTCTTAGTTCCAAAAAGGAGCACTCGTATAATAAGATGGTTTAGGGTGATATTGATGAACTTTAGGACTTTAGTCAATCGATAGTTTCATTACATTAAAGGACAGTAGCAGGAGTTTAGTGATTCGGTGGCCCCATTGTATAAGGTGTATTCAGATGAAAACTAGGCACACGCAAAAAGTATGTAAACTGATTATTATTTCAAAAATAATCACCATAACTGTTAACACATATATCCCAGTGTAGGATAATATGGTCTATGTCTACATGGAAAATGATTGCGTTTGTTGTAACTAGCTAGATATACTAAACTTTAACAGTTTTTCAGATTTGTGACAAGGTCTCAAAGACTCAAATTTATACGGGTACAGCTGGTAAATAGAACATTTCTTGTTTTATAGATGAATGTGAAAGCCCATGATGATGCTGAAACTTGAGCGAAATATGTCTGGGAAATACAAGAAAAGATATGACTGTATTTTGCTCAAGACGAACCCATTCCAAAAACTAATCGATTTGTAAGCAAACACGGAGAGAAGAGCTTCAACCTTAAGATGTCTAGGTACCTACTATTTATGAGAAAACTGACGCCTGGCCGCCAATTATGTTCTGACAAACTCAGGTCTTATAAGTGTATGGCTACGGATGAGCGCGATTAATGTAAATAATAGAGTACGAGCGAGAATAACTACGCGTTGGCTGTTTGTTGTTGTTTGTTTACTGAGTTCTCGTTATGCACTACTTTTTGTTAGTGGATTGCTATTGGAAACTGAATCATGAAATCGCATTCTAACCGTGTAACTAATGAAAATCCGTGGCCGCATTTAATTGAATGCGAGAATTTTGTATTCAGACCAATAGAATACTTTTTGATTGTAAACTGTTAATGCCTCAACAGTCGATAATTAGGGCTCAGACTTCGAGCCTTAACAACTGGAGACAACACAGAAACAGAGGATGTGCATCAAAGTCATGATATATACAGTTTGAAGAAACAGTGCAGACATTTTACGGTCGAGGAAAGCCAAAATAAAAAATCAATCTTGGGCTTTGAAATATCGGTACTGGATTAAGTAAAACTAATTTAGTTAAAGGAATACGACAGAGAAGGATTGGAGAGACTTTTGGCATAGCAGCAGCCGGTAGCGGCATTTTTCAAGTGTTCACCAATGCATAGTAAATATTTTTTGTTACGAACGTGATTCCTTTACGTGTCGTCGTATCGAAGTAGTCTGAGAAGAAGATAAAAACTTTGAACACCATGAAATTTCGCAGTTGGACAACCATCAGCTGTGTAACTGTAAGACGATAATGAACATTAGTTGCACAATGGGGCTGTTTCCCGTTTATCACGAGCAGTTACCTTGCCATTGGGCAAACCGAGCACACTTCACGGCCAGACCTAATCTTATTATGTCGTCAACTATAGGTGCACAGCTTGCACTCGTGTTTCCATTATGTAAATTTCCGTACAGCGGAGACATTTAAACTGAAAATCACTGTCAGGTTTCAGCTGGTAAATACGACATTGCAATGCCAGTGTAGTTCAGAAGTACGATGTAGTGCAGTAACGTATCTATCCGCGGATGCACGATTGCCTCCTGCAGGAATCTCAGAGTAGGGGGCATGGAAGACTTGGACAGGGACTGCGGATAGGTGGCGCTAGGTGCGAATCTGGGTCGCTCGCGAGACGGGCCGAGATGAGTTGCGATAAACCGCCGGGTGGCGCAGTGTTTAACACAACTGCCTAGTAAGCAGGAGATCCCATGTTCGAATTCAGGTCCAGCATACATTTTCACATGTCCGAAAGAACAGACACCACGCATTCATATAGCTGGAAATTTGTGTCGGACCATGTTGGGAATCCGTACGTCGTGCTTACTAAGGATATGCGCCGACTACTGCGCCAACTGACACAGTGCTCATCGCAACTGCACGGACTACCCTAGCATGCCTTCCATCAGACCCAGATTCTCAACTTATTCACACACTACTGATGTAGTGCCCTTCCACATTCTCCTCATTACTCGCGGCATTTCGCCGATTCCCGCAAGAATTCGAGCGTGGTGTGCATCTGCATGTCTGAAAGAATAGGCACTATATGTATAATTAAGGTGATAATGACCAAGGGATCACTTCAATGCAGATGCATACCACGCTCGAACTCTTACGGGAATCAGCGAACTGCCGTGAGTAATGAGGATAATGTCGAAGGCCCCTACATCAGTAGTGTGTGGATAAGTTGAGAATTTGGGCAGACAGGAGTCGTGGTAGGGTAGTCCGTGCAGTTCTCATGATCACTGTGTCCGAGTAGCGCAGTGGTCAGCGCATCTGCCTAGTAAGCAGGAGGCACGGCTTCGAATAATGGTCTGGCAATTTTCAACTTTCTCATTGACTTAAATCAATGGCCACTAGCCGCTAATGCCATTAATTCCTTTTTGATCTTGGTTCATAACACGTGTCTGTTCTTTCGGACATAACCGAAAGAAAAGACATTACAAATACCACAACATCGAATTGATCCGCCGACCTCGGGCAAGCAACTTTAAATTGATGTCTGCCCTGGGCGGGAATATACATGATGGATGTACATATGCAGGTTGTGGGCACATGGTTGACGACACATGGAAGTTTGGGTACGGCCGTAATTTGTGCTCGGGTAGCGTAATGGTGAGGCGACGGCTCGCAATAAGAGACAAGTGCTTTTCGAATCCTAGTCCGGCATACATATTAATTGTGGTCATTCCATTATACAGCTAATGGTGGTCCATATTTGCCACTGTGATTATATTTCATGTATTTTATAATGGTTGTAGGCTCCACATTGTCCGTTCCTTCAGACATACATACGTATCCGAAAGAACGTTGCATCGTAACTCTGAGCAACACAGGCACTGCAGCATCGCACTTCAAACAACAGCAAACATTTAGTTTCGAAGAGAAAATTGGGCAGACACACCACTGATGAGAATATTCGATTAAGGCAATATCGTATAAAGTAATTAGATACTTTTTCATTGAATTTCAAATTAACCTATCAAGCGTATTTCACGAGTACGACTCACTACTTTCAAAAATTTTCATTTTGAGAACGAAGATGATCTTATCTTTAATTTTTATGCCCGGTGGTGTAGCCTTTCTCGTACAGGGTTTTTAAAACCTAATGTACAGGTAGGTTTCATTTGAACAGCATAGATATTATGTTTATTATATGACTACATTGAAGGCATAAAATTAAATAATTTTAGATTTTGCTGAAAAAGTTGCGTGGATTATAATGTGTAATATTTAATCCATCCCTACATCTCAAGTCATTTACAGGTCTCATCATCATGGGGTAGTTTAGTGAATATTAAACTCTTTCTGTTTACTTGGCAAAAATTGACTGGCTGGCAATTACGACTGAATGCTGTTACGACTGAATGCTGGTCAGCTCGCGAAACAAGATATTCTGTCATGTTTGTTCACTGATCAGATCGTGACACAAGAGCCAGAATACGTGCAGTGTTGGCGTGCATACGATTAGAATATCGCCATTTATATGACGTACTGCACAAGTCATGATTGATATCCTCGATGAGTTTCATCTGGATAGAAAAGTAGCCAAATTAATTAAGAAGACAAATAATTTCCATTTACTTGGTTCTGCTAAACAATATAAAGAAATTTGAAGAAGGATTGGACCTATACTAGACGGTGAACAATGCCAGCTTGCTGCGGCTTTTCATCCGAATTTCTCCTTGGTGTGGCTGTAAATGTATGTCAACAATTTAGTGTATGTAGCAAGGAAAGTAATGGAAAAAGTTGTTGAAAAGCCCTTGGGGCACGAAGCAGCCGGACTTTCAAAGCACAAAGATACTTTAAGCTATGGTGCCGGAAGCAACAAAAGAGAAGATGAAGAGGAAGATATTTTTACGTCTGTCACTCAGTATAACGAGAATCCCACAGGTAACACGGCAATAAAATATAAAACCCTGACTCTAGTCTTAGAATGCGCCTTGCTCTCAGATGAAAACTTTAAAGAACTTATGTTCAAGAAGTGAAATATACACTTCATGTCAGATACAATTTGATTCTCTTGAATTTTGATTCTCCCGTGATTTAACACCTAAATTTACCCAAAAATTTTTTTGTTAAACAGTGGTAATACGTTTTATTAAAAATTTTTTTGTTAAACAGTGGTAATACGTTTTATTCACTTGTGCATTTCACTACACAATCAACATGAAGTTTACTGTTACGAGTTAACCATCAACGATTAGCGAACTTAACTATTTGATTAACGTAATGTTGCCCAGCTATGGGCACAGGGTATCACTCCCAGCCCCATCCCCTATTGGTAGAACACGTTAATAATTAATAGTAGATAATGACATATTACTCTCTATGCAATTTTTATACTCTTCGAGAAATATGGCCGGCTCTTATCACTGTTTGCAGTTCAGAGTTCGAATTTAATGGATAGCAACTTCACAGTAGCCTACTGCGGATGTATTACAGGTAATACTGTTTCATTCAATCATAAGGCTGTCTTGATCATTAAAATCTGAGCGACTCTTTTTGTTAAGATATTCGACGCAAATCCATGTTATACTCCTCGTCTGGAAAGTATTGTAAGGAGTGCCATCAATATGTATCGGAAGCGACAGCGCTCCTTCTAGACATTTCTAATGATATGTAATATCCTGAAGAGGTGTTTCATCACAGAATTCCTTGGTCGCTGGTACGAGGTGTGTTATATGGCTTCTCAGACGAGATAGTTGCATTTTCAAACTCTTTCTGAGTCTCTGCTGCTATCAATATTCAAATAACACGCTCTGCGCATTCAATGTTCCAACATCTACATCTACATTTATACTCCGCAAGCCACCCAACGGTGTGTGGCGGAGGGCACTTTACGTGCCACTGTCATCACCTCCCCTTTCTGTTCCAGTCGCGTATGGTTCGCGGGGAGAACGACTACCGGAAAGCCTCCGTGCGCGCTCGAATCTCTCTACTTTTACATTCGTGATCCCCTCGGGAGGTTTAAGTAGGGGGAAGCAATATATTCGATACCTCATCCAGAAACGCAGCCTCTCGAAAACCGGACAGCAAGCTACACCGCAATGCAGAGCGCCTATCTTGTAGAGTCTGCCACTTGAGTTTGCTAAACATCTCCGTAACGCTATCACGGTTACCAAATAACCCTGTGACGAAACGCGCCGCTCTTCTTTGGATCTTCTCTATCCCCTCCGTCAACCCGATCTGGTACGGATCCCACACTGATGAGCAATACTCAAGTATAGGTCAAAAGAATGTTTTGTAAGCCACCTCCTTTGTTGATTGACTACATTTTCTAAGGACTCTCCCAATGAATCTCAACGTGGTACCCGCCCTACCAGCAATTAATTTTATATGATAATTCCACTTCAGATCGTTCCGTACGCATACTCCCAGATATTTTACAGAAGTAACTGCTACCAGTCTTTGTTCCGCTATCATATAATCGTACCATAAAGGATCCTTCTTTCTATGTATTCAGAATACATTACATTTGTCTATGTTAAGGGTCAGTTGCCACTCCCTGCACCAAGTGCCTATCCGCTGCAGATCTTCTTGCATTTCGCTACAATTTTCTAATGCTGCAACTTCGTAAACTACAGCATCGTCCGCGAAAAGCTGCATGGAACTTCCGACATTATCTACTAGGTCAGTTATATATATTGTGAAAAGCAATTGTCCCATAACACTCCCCTGTGACACGCCAGAGCTTACTTTAACGTCTGTAGACGTCTCTCCATTGAGAACAACATGCTGTTTTCTGTTTGCTGGTCTGATATTCCGTAGGCTCTTACTTTGTTTATCAGGCGACAGTGCGGAACTGTATCGAACGCCTTCCGGAAGTCAAGGAAAACAGCATCTACCTGGGAGCCTGGATCTAATATTTTCTGGGTCTCATGAACAAATAAAGCGAGCTGGGTCTCACACGATCGCTGTTTCCGGAATCCATGTTGATTCCTACAGAGGAGGTTCTGGGTTTCCAGAAACGACATGATACGCGAGCAAAAAACATATTCTAAAATTCTACAAGAGATCGACGTCAGAGATATAGGTCTATAGTTTTGCGTATCTGCTCGACGACCCTTCTTGAAGACTGGGACTACCTGTGCTCCTTTCCAATCATTAGGAACCTTCCGTTCCTCTAGAGACTTGCGGTAGACGGCTGTTAGGAGGGGGGCAAGTTCTTTCGCGTCCTCTGTGTAGAATCGAATTGGTATCCCGTCAGGTTAAGTGGACTTTCCTCTGTTGAGTGATTCCACTTGCTTTTCTATTCCTTGGACCCTTATTTCGATGTCGGCCATTTTTTCGTTTGTGCGAGGGTTTAGAGAAGGAACTGCAGTGCGTTCTTCCTCTGTGAAACAGCTTTAGAAAAAGGTGTTTAGTATTTCAGCTTTACGCCTGTCATCCTCTGTTTCAATGCCATCATCATCCCGGAGTGTCTGGATATGCTGTTTCGAGCCACTTACTGATTTAACGTAAGACCAGAACTTCCTAGGATTCTCTGTCAAGTCGGTACATAGAATTGTACTTTCGAATTCACTGAACGCTTCACGCATAGCCTTTCTTACGCTAACTTTGACATCGTTTAGGTTCTGTTTGTCTGAGAGGTTTTGGCTGCGTTTAAACTTGCAGTGAAGCTCTCTTTGCTTTCGCAGTAGTTTCCTAACTTTGTTGTTGAACCACGGTGGGTTTTTCCCGTCTCTCACGGTTTTACTCGGCACGTACCTGTCTAAAACACGTTTTACGATTGCCTTGAACTTTTTCCATAAACACTCAACATTGTCAGTGTCGGAACATAAATTTTCGTTTTGATCTGTTAGGTAGTCTGAAAACTGCCTTCTATTACTCTCGCTAAACAGGTAAACCTCCCTTCCTCTTTATATTCCTATTTATTTCCATATTCAGGGATACTGCAACGGCCTTATGATCACTGATTCCCTGTTCTGCGCTTACAGAGTCGAATAGTTCGGGTCTGTTTGTTATCAGTAGGTCCAAGATGTTATCTCCACGAGTAGGTTCTCTGTTTAATTGCTCGAGGTAACGCTATGACTAAGCAAATAATAACAAAAAATAACTAGTTGACGGCCAGAGTTGTTAGTCCTAATAGCAGGTGATACGAGTAGCTGCCCGAAGTAACCGGCAATCTGCATTCGCGAAACCTGCAGGCAATAGGCGGTAGCATCTCGCTGTGTTGTGACGACGATTGTAAATGAGGTTCTCTGTGATGAATGCGGATGCTACGTTTTGACTGGTGTTGGGACAACCTACTGCTTTTAACAACTGATTGGTCAGTCGATTGTTTTTTCTTCTTTTTTTCTTGCGTTCGCTTTTTTCGATCGAATGAAAGAACCGAACAGAATTAGTCCCATTGTCCACGTCATCTGTGTGAGTGTTTTTCACTCACTCTTCGGGAATAAGTGGTTTTTCACTTAATGTGAGACAAGACTCTGTTACCAACGTGGCTGCTGTCAGACTGTGTTTTACACTGGTGGCTGGAGACAAGCTTAACTTTGAAACAGAAGTACCAATGAAATACTATAGCTGCTACTTTTTAAAGGCTGTAACATGTAAACAAGTTTGGTGTACATGAGTATGATTTCTACGTACATAGCCGGTATCATGATTTTTTGCACAATGTATTTCCCTCCCACAAAAATAAATGGCTGAATAAGTGCTGAAGCTCTAGATTCTGGAATTATTAATTAAAGGACATCATCTCACCTTTTCTGTAATTCCAAATTCAAACAGTCGCTAAGATTTGGAAATGTTCCTTCGTCTTTCACGTACCCGTAAGGGAACGAATCTTTAAGCTCAACTTTGTAGCCACAACGATAAATTAACTTAATTATTTAATTATTAATTGTATGTGAAACCACTTAATTCACAGTAAAACTCTAATCAGTTTTAAATGATCGAAATAGGAACTAGTCTAGTTCATAATAAAATGAAAATGTATAAAGTGGCTGCAGTAGTTACTCAGAGGTGATGAGGCTGGCAAAGGACAACGTCAAACCAGTCTTCAGACTGAAGATCGGGACAGCTACTACAACAAGAGGTATAATTTTGTATTATATCGTATGCGTATCCCATAAGATGTCTTCACAGCCATGTGGTGCTGGCCTACGCTGCAGGATATGTGTATCCCGGCTGTATACCACTGCTTTAGTTCAACCAATGAAAGTAATACAGGTTGGTTTCACTCAGAAGAGTGAATGGATAGGTTAATCAACTAAAATACAGTAAATAGTGATTTCAGTTGAAGGAAGAAGTATGTATCGTTCCACAGACAGAAAAACTACATACTGGTTTCACTCAAAAAAGAAAGAATGAATGATTTAATTCAGTCAACATGTAAAACTACAGTGGGCCGGGTGGACTGCCACCTTTTGGTTACTCACACAGCATGGGTTCACTAGAAACAAGTGAATGCGAGATAATCCAGCCAATACTTAAAACTTCAGCAGACTGACTCGGTTGTTTCCATTCAGTTTCTCAGACAGATTGGTTTCACTCATGAGAATAAATGAGTAGCCCACCAGTCTGAATCCACTATTTTCATTCTGTTGTTCCATAGTCTGTTTTCTGTCAAGAGAATGAATGAGTAACTTAACCGAATGAATCGATGGTTTTCCAACAACTGACTGAATCGATTGTTTTCATTTGGTTGTTCCCATCACTGGTTTTCACTGGCCGATGACACAGACAATATTGAAGCTGACCAATTCTGCTAAGTCCTATCTAAAAACTGAGTCCAAGCAAGAAAGTAGCAGACTATCAGGGTAGGTAGTAATTCCTGTAGTAACCCAAAACGGGCGCTCCTACAAAACGCCATGTCTCTCTGTCCAGCAAGTACTCAGGAAATTCTCAGGATCTATTAAGTTTTCATTACCTGCTCAGTCCAATTACGATTTTCATCTATTATTGCTCCTACAGTCTTTGCCAAGGGTGAGATGTTGATATATGTCTCACTTGGGATTAAAGATGGTAGGGATTCCCGATATATTGGGCTATTGAGCCTAGAATGACCAACCAGTATCGCTTGGGTTTTTTGTGGGTAGAGCCTTAACGCTGTGTCCTGCACCAATTTTGATAGTACACTCCGGTTGGTATTGAAATTCTCAATAGCTGTCTTCAGGTTTGCAGATTTTGTATTTTTTTTATTGAACAGGTTAAAAAATGTATATGTTCTTTTGATGAAATCAAAGATTTCTTACATACTGAATTGTCATAATTTATGCTGTCACAGTCTATGACATTATACCAGAATATGCTGTCTTTTGTTATTGCCTAAACATCAGCCACCTGTTTCCACTCTTCCTCCCCCTCCTCCCCTCTCCACACAAGCACATACCCCTGCCTGTATCTCTCGCCCCGCCCTTTCACCCGCCTTTGTCCCCCTCCCCTAACCCTCCTCCTAGGGCATATCAATAAAATTTTGTACCATAAAATTTAAAACAGGTGTTCAATGTACTCACGTAAGGCTGTAAGGCGTCCAGATTTTACAGACCTTACATGAGCTTGATCCATAATGACAGGACCATACAGTATGTGATCCTCATAAAATAATAATTATATCACCAAAAGGCAACTGCAGTTAATCTCATGTAGCAAATACTAACAAAACAACATCTACCAATATATGGACTGGCATGAACGAACAAGTTAAAGTGAAGTGTATTTTGGAGACGAACCAAGCAGGTGGTTAATGATATCATAAAATTCCCATTTAGCAAGAGAATGTCGAGCTTCAGCACACAAAGGGATAAGGCCAGAACAATACATTACTCCTTTTAACGTAAATAAGGCCAGGACTGATGGTAGGTGGCTGCATGTCATTAATAGGGCTAGGCTGCGACCCAGCGAGAAAAACAGAAATGTATTCACCTCTAGCAAGATGGTGATTGGCTGAAGCCATTTTTGGCGACACAGACGCAACACAGTTGGGAGATTCCCATTATATAAAAGCAAATTTCTCTCTCTCTCTCTCTCTCTCTCTCTCTCTCTTGTCTGACAGCAGACCGCACAGGTGTGTGGAAATAAGTGAGGGCTTTGAGAGCTTTGCTTTGTGCTAAGTCAGGACGATACGCTTCACGTATCTTGGCGACAGATAGCAAAGCGTTAGTTAATTATTCCTGAGGGAATCTTTGCTGACAAAGAACTTGTTCACATCGCTCCAACCCATAGCGAGTGTGCAATAACCATTATTTCCACTAGGGAAACATTAACGTTCTAAGGAATGCAGGAAAGTTGAGACTGAGTGAATTCATTCAAGGCCACAATAGGAAATTAGTATGTCAGATCCAGCACAGAGACAACACCGTTGCAGATGCTGCTTGGTAAAGTACCATCGTGCATTAGGCCATAGTAAATGTTGAGTCTAAATTTTGCTCACTCCAACATGTGTACGCTTTGACCATTGAACATCAAAAGCTAGGATAATAAGCTACCCTCACATTGAGTTTTTTCATTGGTTTCAGAAGTAAATTTATGCTGCAACAATTGAGTGCATTAACCAGCTATGACAATGTAGAACTAAATGAGCTGATGTGAATGTTTAATAATCTTTCTTTCCTGTGATAAAAAAATTCATGTATAGAGATAACGATTTTAATAATCGTCATTTCAATATGTCCAAGAATTGAATATTTTGTTATTGAGTGTCAAAAGTAATTGAACGTGATTGTTGTTTATCACTTGGCCCCTGAAAGCAAGAGTTGTTAAATTATATGTAGAAAGAAAAAGGAATAGCTGCCTTGTCTCTCTAGAATAGACCCCAAACTTTAACTTTTATTAATTCATGCATTCTAGGTATGTGACAGCAGTATTTCTAATGATTTTAGTTACGATCCGCACCTGATATTAGTTGCATTACAAGGCCAGGGTCATATTTATTTAGAAAGTCTGTTTGACACCCTGGACTTGAGAATACAGTTCAGATGTTTTGTCCATTTGAGGTCTCAGTGGTAAGCTAATTATTTGATTTATGTATTAATAAATTTTATTAATGTTTTAATATTGCTACCCATTTTTATTTTAAATTGCATTATTATTTTTTTATGTATGGTTGTGTATCATGTACCTATATTTTTCGTAATATATTCTCTATTTTATTTATCCTTCTTGCCAATTACAAAGATCATTGTTATCATACTGTGACAGTTGATATTCTATGGTTATTTGCTGTACATATGCCATGTGAAAATAAAGAAGTTTCTTTGTTTTTGTTTATACAAGTGTTTTAGACGTTGGCCAATTACATACAATATGTGAAAATAATTTAACTTTTCAGCCATTGCACTAGTTTCATTTTATCTATACAGATTATACAATGTCGTTCATAATTTGTTTTACAGTTATAAATAGTTAACTATGTTGCTTTTGTTCTTCTTGGATGGGGCTGATTGGCAACACGAATGAACCACATGGTGACCATGCTGTTGTACCTTTCTGTAGTCACAGTTTAAATTCTGTCAGTCTGCTCATGTTCTCTGCAAGTCAAACATGTAACTATGTAATCGTTTGATTTTTATCCAGCTCAGTGTGGATAACTTTTGTTAAATTTTGAATGTTTCTGATCTTCATATACCGTATGGTTCCATTTTTCTACATGTATCTTATCCGTAATAATTTGATGTCACTGCTCTTTGCTATATCCTAGCCCTATGTTGTTACATACGTTTGTATTGCACAAGTATCCATTTTATATACACAAATATTGATAATGGGTTAGAATTTCTTCATCTGCAACCAACTCAGCATATTGCAGACTACGTAAATTTATGGTGCCGGACATGACGCATTGCTGGCGAGACGTCACGTATAAGCGAAACCATTGCACGGCACTTCGAGAGAAATTTGGGCTGCTAACTTTGTCAACATGTAAAGAATGACCCCTTATTACCATCATATGTATACATTAGGAAAAGGTAAATCTGGAATTTATAAAAAAAAGTGTAGTGTATGTGTTCTGCATGGATATAAAAGGGAAAAGGGTGTGGAACACTGCCGGCCGAAGTGGCCGTGCGGTTAAAGGCGCTGCAGTCTGGAACCGCAAGACCGCTACGGTCGCAGGTTCGAATCCTGCCTCGGGCATGGATGTTTGTGATGTCCTTAGGTTAGTTAGGTTTAACTATTTCTAAGTTCTAGGGGACTAATGACCTCAGCAGTTGAGTCCTATAGTGCTCAGAGCCGTTTTTGATGTGGAACAATGTGATATCGGCATTTTATTAAGGTTTCAGAGAGGTATAACAAACACAGGCCGAACATTGTCCTCTCGTATGTGATGGGCAAGTTAAGTTTCAGAACAATATCAGTTATAAAGCAGCCGCAAAACTAAGTTGCAATATGGAAGCATGACTCAGAAAAACCGTTTGTGGTCATCAGAGAGTACTATGTAATCATCCAAGTGAGTTCCAAGATCACAGTATATTTAGTCTCAGGGAAATGGGTAAATCATTCAGGGACAAATACTAATAAAATTATTCTTCGTAATTACTAATAGACGCTTTATTGTATATCGAAAAGATTGTAGTGAATACCTTTACACTTGTTTTGAGACTCAAATACACATTTGCAAGACTTAAACAAGGTCATGCCAACATTGAAAGCAAAAATGGTTCAAATGGCTCTGAGCACTATGGGACTTAACTTCTGAGGTCATCAGTCCCCTAGAACTTAGAACTACTTAAACCTAACTAACCTCAGGACATTACACACATCCATGCCCGAGGCAGGATTCGAACCTGCGACCGTAGCGGTCACGCGGTTCCAAACTGAAGCGCTTAGAACCGCACGGCCACACCGGCCGGCCATTGAAAGCAGTTACACTTTCATTTAATTTAGTTGGACTTTGCTTTATGCCTCTGTCTTCAGTACCACGAGTGTTGCAGCCAACGGATTCTGCGATAATGATCGAATGTCGATTGCTCGCTCAGCTGGGAGCCGCTGTGTGCGATATGCAATGCCAAAAGCAGCGCTGAAAGCGGGCTTAAAGCCTCTCACCGGTAACCAGCCACCGGCAACCAGCCGCCTGTATCTGCGTTGGCGCCGCCTTCGTAAGCCGGTTCAATAAACAAATAGTAGCACCTCCCAGGAAGAGGAGAGATTTGTCCTAAAAATAAAATTAGCTGCCATGGTGTCATAAAAAAAGTAAACCAAGTCCCACTAAATATTAATTACACAAATGTTAGGCAATATCATAAGGTAACAAACTGTACCACACACATATACAGTACTCCATCCTTAAAGAAGGAGCAGACAGCAGCGAAAGCCAGTTCGAATCGTGTGTGTATACCTTCAGTTTTGCCTGTCTTCAGCTCTTGGTACTGAGTATTACCACACTGTGATTACGGATTAATTCTTTGGATTACGAAATGGATTTATTTCGTCAGACATTAACGTTTTTGGTTGCTTTTGTATGATCTTTGTGTATCTGTCAATTACTAAGGGACCAAACTGCTGAGGTCATCGGTCCCTAGACTTACACACTACTTAAACTAGATTAAACTAACTTGTGATAATAACAACACACGTACCCATGTCCGAGGGAGGACTCGAACCTCCTGCGGGAGAGGCCGCGCAGTCCGTGACATAGCGCCTCAAAGCGCGGGGCCATTCCGTGCGGCTTGTATGATCTTTACTGAACAATGGAATTGCCATCACTTCTCTAGTAAAGACGAGTTAAGTCACTTCTTGTTGAAAATTTATTGAGTAAAATAATTTTTTTTCAGCCTGCACTGATGTAACAACCAGTTTCCCAAAGAATAGAGAAATAAAGCCGAAATTCATACGATTAATGAAATATACTATACTTCACACAGTGTTGATGTTAGACCCCACCCGTTGTTATCCCCTGCAGATAAAGAGCTTTCTGCGGATGGACGTACGTGTAGAAATCTACGAACCACCCAACGTCCCCCAACAATGCAACAACTGCCAGCGGTTCGGCCACTCGGCCCTCCGCTGCGGCCTGGCAACTCGCTGCCGCGGATGCGCTGGCAACCACAGATCCAACACTTGCACACAAACACAACCAAACCAGCGACGCTGTGCCAACTGCGGTGGGCCCCATGCGGCAAACTTCAGACAGTGCAACTCATACAAACAGGCGCTGAAGCGAAAACAAGACAAAAGTAGGGTACTGTACGACATACCACGTCCAAGGCCAGCGCCGAACCCAGTAAGAAACGGCGTAACGTTTGCCACGGTTGCACGCCCTGGCGGAACGGCACAGGCTGTGGAACCTCAGCGCCCTACACACACACGTGAAACAACCGCTGCAACAGCCACACAACAGCCACAGGCAACAGCTGAAACCCAACAAGCATCGGTACCAACACCTATGCCCCCAAACAACACGACCCCACTCCCGGAAATCACGTGCTGCGAAGAAACGTACCATATACAGGAAAACACACCCACACAAGAACCCCTCGAACCCCAAGCCCAGAGGAGGAATAGACGTACACGCAAACACAGGGCGGGGAACACGAAATCACGACAACAGGCCACACAGCAACAACAGAACAGCAACACACAGGGAAACAGTCGACAAGACACCGAGACTGTAACCCACACCACCATCCCCCTCACCACAGAAGTAACACAGGCGCCACAACCTCTGTCACAAAGCACAAATGCCGCTCCTAACAACACACCAATACCCGCACAAGCGGCCGCTAACTCCACAACAGCACCTCAGGCTGCCACACCCAACACCAACACACCACCTGGGGGAATACTGGAAACACTATTCCCCCGACACACGACCGCTCAAATCCTTACCAAGGTGCTGACGGCCGTCACTACACTCATCACCCAGCTCATGAGCGCCGAACCCGGGCAATACTGGGCTGTCATACACACTGCCATCACACCACTCTTTCACACTCTTACATGAATAATATACCACACCCGGCCCATAACGCAGACCCGCATACACTATCACAGATCCTGTTCTGGAATGCAGACTCGATCCACAACAAAAGGGCAGAATTTGCCGCGTTCATGGAGCGCAAGGGAATCCTTGTCGCGCTACTGAGCGAGACTAAACTTAAACCACACAAACAGTTAAACTTTCCTGGCTATTGTGTCTATCGTACCGACCGACCGGGCGGCGCCGTGGCAGGTGGAACTGCAATCGTCATACACAAAGACATTGAGCACACAAACATAGAGCTCCCTGAACTGGAAAAAATCGAGGCTGCGGCCGTCAGAGTCAAGTTCAACGGAGCCTACACCACACTGATATCGGTATACAACAGCCCTGTAGGCATCTCAACACGCGATATCAGCACATTACTCAACATTTCACCGCGAGTAATAGTCACTGGAGATCTGAACGCAAAACACTCAGAATGGAATTCACGCATACGAAATCCCAAAGGCAAAAAACTGTACGAACATTCGCTAGGCAGAAACTACATTATACTAGCGCCGACTGAACCGACGCACATTCCCTATCAGAGGGGACACAGGCCAGACGTGATAGACATGGCCCTCATCAAGGGCATTACAGCGACACTCAACGTTGCCGTTGAAAACGATCTGCCCTCAAACCACCAACCTGTAATACTATACATTGAGGAAACACTGCAGCACACGGAACAACGCAAGATGTTGGACTACGGGCGTGCGAACTGGACATTGTTCAAGCAAACGCTTATAGCCACATCCCACCTATACACGAAATTAACGAAACAGGACAAATTGACGAGGCAGTAGAAACCCTCACTATCGCCGTCCGGGACGCAATGGCAGGCACCATACCTGATCTCACCTCACAACAACGCAGTGCGGCCCTGCCCCAGGAAATCTTGGGCCTAATCTCAATGAGGAATCGCCTCAGGAGACAATGGCAGCGCACCAGGCGTCCGTACTTCAAACGGCACATTAACAGACTACAGGGCATCATACACGATAAAATACAAACACATAGAACACAACAGTGGAATCAAAAACTCGAAGGGCTGGACACCGCACGACCTGGCGTGTGGCAGCTAGCCCGACACTTCACCAGGGAGAAAATATACACCCCAACGCTTCAAGGGCCTGACGGACCTGCATACTCAGCGGAAGAGAAAGCAGAACTAATGGCTCGAACACTCGCAGCGTCATTCACACCGAACCTGGTGCCATCAGATCCAGTGTTCACACTTGCTACTGACCAAGAGGTTACACGCATTCTAGCCCAACCATCGCGCGACGACATTCGACATGCTAGCACAGCCGAAGTCTCCTGGGCTATAATGCATTCCGCTGCTAGGAAAGCCCCAGGTCATGATGGCATTCAAAACCGTGTCCTCCAGGAGTTCACGGATAAAGCAACTGAGTACCTAACACACATAACGAATACCATACTAAAACACCAACACTTCCCCGCTTTTTGGAAGACGGCCAAGGTCCTGATGTTCAGGAAGTCGGGGAAAGACCACAGCCTCCCACAAAATTACCGACCCATCAGCCTTCTGAGCTCACTCAGTAAGATTGTTGAGAAGGTGATTCTCAAACGCATCACTAGGCACTGCATAACAAATGACATCCTGAGACCGGAGCAATTCGGCTTCAGGAATCACCACTCCACAACACAACAACTTCTACAGGTCGTTGAACATATAACACATGGCTTCAACATAAACAAAGCTACAGGGGCAGTGTTCCTGGACATCGAAAAGGCTTTCGACTGTCTATGGCACAACGGCCTCATCCGCAAACTCAGCGACGCGGGATTCCCTGACGGGCTGCTGCGTCTAATACACTCATACCTCACAGACAGGAGTTTCAACACTGTCGTGCAGGGAAAACAATCAACACGACACGGTATACACGCGGGAGTACCCCAGGGAAGCATCCTAGGGCCCCTACTGTTTAACCTCTACATAAACGATCTTCCAACCACACACAACACAATGATGGCAATCTACGCGGATGACACAACCATCCTTGCGCAAGATTGGAAACCATGAAACATTACGTCACGCCTATAGACAGCACTCAGAGTGGCCGAGCCTTGGTTGCAGAAATGGCGTGTTAGAGCAAACGTCGACAAGTGCGAAGCCGTTCTGTTCACTAGAAGACCGAAGCAACTGCGCAAACACCGCTACTACAGACCAATAACTCTACATGCACTTTCAATACGTTTCCGCGAGAAAGTCAAATACCTCGGTGTCTGGCTGGATCGGAAATTACTGTGGGGGCACCACATACAACATATGACCAACCGAGCTAGCGCGAGGCTTAAACACCTCTATCCTATGCTCAACAGGCGTAGCACACTGAAGAGAAGGGTGTCGAGGTCCATGTACATGACACTTATCCGACCCCTGATGACGTACGCAGCTCCTGTCTGGGGATACGCTGCGCCTACACGCCTGCGCCGTCTGCAGCTTATACAAAACAAAGTACTCAAAATCATAAGCAATGCTCCACGATACACACGCATCGCGGACCTTCACCGGGAATACCGACTTGAGACTCTCACGGAGGTAATCCACAAACTCACCACAAGACTATACAGAAACTCCAGACATTCGCAGGACCCGTTTATTCTGAATCTGGGGAACTACGACCACAACCATAGATAGAAACATAAAAGACCAAAAGACATACTTGTAAGGACATAACATCTATGGCCAAGCATACGCAAACATAGCGGCACAGGCGAGCCCCTGTTAATCAGACGCCATTACTGGATATCCAGCTGGAATACACTGCCGAATAACTGGCACCACACAGGGAAGCCGTACCGTACACTGCATGCAAACAAGCTCCACACATCCCCCACACAGTGAGATGATCTATGGCCGATCTCCCACTACTGTATAACGATCTTGATTGTTTCAGGAATGCAGCAGCAACAGCAACTGGGACACATCGCCATCGCTTGTCATGGTAATGATGCATGATACCTATACTAACAAATTCAACCTTGCATGAGCTATCTCAGCTAGTAAGCCACTACTGCTGTTACTACCCATCCCACTGTCGCAGAGGTTTTTTTCCCACGGCACGAGCCATGGCACTTTTTTCCCTCTGCTCTTCAAATCGCTACCCTCACTCGCGTTTCGTCCAGTATCTATCACCTGATGGACCGTGTTAATGCGTAGCCTTACCCAGACGCACGGACAACACCACAGCCCAGCATCCTGTGATCCACTTACTAGACAACTAACATGTTTATGGAGGTGACACTAGAACTTTTGGTTTGGTCACCACGTTGGTGCGGGCGTGGAGGGGCCCCATCTCTGTTTTACCCGTTGTTATCTAAATCTTCTCATTTCAAGTCTGAGATTACATCCAATTTTAACATTAAGGTTTCTAAGTAGGAATCGTTGTTTCTGCTTACAATAAATTCTTTCTGCTTTGTTGGTTACAATAGGCACCTTTCCTCTCTCGCTCATATAAATCGATGCTTGTAAACATTCCGAAACCCATTGTGAATGACCTACATACACTGAAACTTGGAAGATGCGCAGAGCACTTCTCCAAAACTAAATGATTAACAGTGCACAGACATGCCGACATCGTAGACGTAGTAGGAAACTGTTTCGCGCAGCTAGAAAGGTCATGTTCGAATGAGCTTTGGCAGTGAATAGCTATTAGATGAAGTGGAAACGATAAAGCCTCCCATTCAGTTGTTTTTCTGCCCGATTTAAAAAAAAAACTTATTGATTGCTTTTAGTATCTCATTTCGTAATTCCCTCAGCATCGTTTGGCTTAATAGGAGCAAAATACTTTACCCTTGTTCCTCTTTTCATGATGTCCACTTTACGACCTTTTTTCAAGACACTATCCATCCCGTGCAACTGTTCACACGGGTCATTTGATGTCTATGACAGAACCACAGTGGCATCGTAAAACCACAATTTTTTAATTTTTTCTCCGTGAGCTTTAGTTTCCTTTACTGATTTCTCCTTGGTTTCCTTCATATCTCTCTTAATACATAGACTGAAAAACGTTGTAGCCCCCTACTCAATTATTGCTTACCTTATATGTCCTTGGACTCTTGCAGCTGGAGTTTGATTCTGTCAAACTTTTTGAATGTCTTTCACCCCCTACATTTTATCCCCATTAACCTCACTATTTCAACAATTTTAAAAACTTTTCCTAAATATACAAAAGCTATAAAGGTATTTTTATTTCTTTTCAGCCTATCTTTTAAGATAAGTTTTAGAGCCAGTATTGCCTGGTACATTCCTAAACTTCTCTGAAAACCAAAATAATGTTTACCGAGCTCGAGTTCTACCTGTTTAATCATTCATCTGTTCGAATTAATGTTTTACAACAATGACAAATTAAATTGATGGTTCGATAAGATTGGCCACAGTCAGGATTCTTTTGGAATTATAATTATTAAACTTTACTTATAGTCTGAGGTGTATTTCGCCTGTCACATGTATCTTGTGTAGCAGGTGGAATAGTTTTATCATGGCTACCTCTTCCAATTATTTCAATAATGCTGAAGGAATCGTCTATTCCCTGGACCTTGTTTCAACTTATATCTTTCAATACTACGTAAAATTTTTCTAGTAGTAACGTAGCTCGTACCTCATCTTCATCCACTTCCTCTTCCCTTTCAATAAGACTGTTTTCAATTTCGTTCTCTCTGTATATACTTTCTGCTTATTTCTTCCACCTTTCCGCCTTCCCTTCATTTTTTAGTGCTGACTTGTCATCTGAACTGTTAATATCCACACTGGCGTTTCTCTTTTCTCCGTAGCTCGCTTCAATTTCCCTATAGGCAAATCCACCTTTCCCCTAGTCATGTGTCCTTCTGTTATTTTGTGTTTAGTGTCTACCTATCCCTGTTTAGCTATTTTACACTTCCCTTCAGCTTAATTCATAGACGAACGTAAGATAGCAATTTAGTTGTTTACTTCCGTAACCCAAGACAGCAGGATTTTATTTCTATTATACGGGGTGAGTCAAATATGATGTAAAGTTCCTTTTATTTCGAGAACGGTTACACATATCTAAACGCGGATATCGGCAAATGTTGGAGCTTCCAGTGGCATATATGTTTTTGTTTCGTTAGTGTTTCCGTGCCGGTATCAACGGAGATATTGAAGTAAGTACGTTTTTTTGAATGGAACCGCATACTTTTTGTTATAATTGCATTTGATAGCTCTTGAAAAGGCCATTACAATGATATAGAGTTTGCTAATAGTGACGTTGAAACCTGTCGTAAAAAAATTCGTGAACTATCCTAGAATGTGAGGCACGGTGGCCGGAAACGGCATTTGCCGTGCAGACACTACCAAGCAGGCGTCTAGGGCCAGACTGCATATTTGCGTACTAAGTTAGGCCTGCACTACGAAAATAAATATTTACTTCCCCTTGAAGCAACCTACGCTCTAGATGCGAGCTCACATACGAGTGTCGTATATGGAAGTACGACATATGCTAGAATCTGGCGTATCACAAAGACCGTACGAACACCATTTCACGTTTGTGTGTCCTCTCAGATTTTCACGAGCTGAAACAGAGAAATCAACTGTTCATTCTCCAAAGTAAAGAAGTCTTATACGCTGCAAAATGCAGCTATTGTGCTATATATCTAAACGTTAGAAGCAAGATTTGACCTTTTCTGTCCTGTAGCTGATTGCTTCTTAGAGATAAAATACATGCTGTCGGACAACTACCTACACTGCTCTAAATTATATGAAAAAGGATACATTCGTTGAACTAAACATTTTATTAAAAATACCTTTGTGACTACCTGTACACCGAAAAATAATTATCCTTTTGAATGAAACGTCGCTCCATGCTGAACATTAGCGCGTAATGACTATGTTACCACCTTAGTGTAATAAATGCTGTCCATTTACTTAACATTGCAATGCAATTTCGTACACATGTAAATGAAATAAACGATTTACTAACAATGTTTACGTAACCACCCAAATCACGTAACATAAATTTTGTCTTCCAAAAAATAACGTTATCCTTTATTTAAACATGTATGCAAACTGTTGACCATGGACTGAAAGGCGCATTTGCGATCGTCGTTCTAAAGAACGATGAACAGATGTAATTACAGTGGATGATATGGTAGAGCACGCACTGGCGATTCAATGACACATATCGTCTGGTGTAGTTCGGGCTTCATCATAGACTGCGTCTTTGAGTGCTCCCCAAAGAAAGAAATCAAGGAGAGTCAAGTCGGGGGATTTCTCAACAGAATTTCGTCCTATTCAACATCTAGAAAAGTTGTCATTCAGTATTTGCGTAGCAATGCGGGACGAGTGAGCTGGGCAACTGACGTGTTGCAGCCACATACACTGTCGAATATCCAGTGGTGCCTCTTCTAGAAGAACCGGCAGAGTGTTCGTCAGAAAGTGTGCATACGAATCTCCAGAACGCCTGAGACGAAGTAAGGTCCCACAATGTAATTTCATGTGATGCTGCACCATACGTTGACGCTCCACGGCCGCTGATGTTGCACCAAGTAGCTAGTGTGGATTTTCGGATTTCGGAAAATTTACATTATCGTGTTTAGGAAACGTTTCTTCATCGGTAAAGGGCACACGTTGGAAACACGTAGGGTAGTCTCTTAATTGCTGCAGGGTAAACCGACAAAATCCTCTATGACGTTCGAAATCACGGTCGTCGAGTGCCAGATATAGTGACAGATGATAGGCATGGAAATTCTATCGATGCAGGGTGCGAATGACACTCTTGGGGGTAATTCCACATTTCTTGGCAATATGTCTCGTAACACTGTGCGGATTCATTAGCGTCGTAGCCAGAACAGCTGCTTCGTGTTCTCTGTCGGCTGCAGTCTTGTTTCACGTCCTTTTTTTCACGTTCAAGGAGCCTCTCCGCACTAACGTCTTAATAGTTCGTGCAACGTCATGGCGCGTCGGACTTGGGGATCCGGATACATAGCCCTAGGCCGCTGTACTGGTCTTACGTCATTTCCTTTACGTTCACCACATAAAAGTAGTATATCCAACTTATCCATTGATGTACATGTCTGCAGGCAACGAATGCTGAAGCAGAAATGAGCGACCTGCGGTTCAGATAAGTAAACAGGCAAATGTGTTGACATTACGACACAGCGTAGGACGAGAGCTGTACTTGGCAGTCTTTGCATCACTAATGACGATTCCTGCCACCATGCTCTCAAATTCTAGGTCATTTCTCGATTCATTTAAAGACAGGATTCAAGGTCAACATTATCAAACGCTGTATCACTGTAACTGTCTTCTTAAGAGCTATCAAATGCAGTTATAAAAAGTATTCAGTTCCATTTAAAGAAACGTACTTGCTTCAGTATTTCCATTGATATCACCGCTAAAACATTAACATTATCCAAACATAAAAATACATTCACTTCGACTCCGTAACATTAGCCGAAAACTGCATGTCAATAAGCGTAACCGTCCACGAAATAAAAGGGTTGTTACATGACTCACCCTTATACTGAAAATGATACGAAAAGTTTATAAGCGTGAGGTACTGCTAACCTGACGTAAAGTGTTTAGTTATAGAAAGAGGGGTATATGTTGTTACCTGCAAAGTGTTAATCTTTCTGAAACTAACAGTAATGCTCTGAATAATACTAAGTTACTGTGTGCAGATGTGTAGAAGATATAATAACCATAACGAATATTAAACGATCATGTGCTGTGAATGGAACGTTCACGCTTCTGGCGACCCATTTATAATTTAAAATACTATTAGTGTCATTGGTAATAGATTACTAACATTTGGCACAATCGCAAACGCTTCAAAACACCACCTGGTTATCAGTCTACACCAGGCATTATCATATCTGAAAGAGAAACAAAGGAAAAGAAAGTGCTACGAAACATTTTCTACCTTTGTGCTCCATTCAGAGTCATGACGCATTGCGTCTGGTTCTCATCATTTGCAGCTTTCATTGTATGGGTATGAAATAGTAACTAAGTATTTATTTATTTTGTCATTCACAGAATTTTTTAAATAGAGGGTGTTTCAAAACGTGTTATCTGATTCCACATGATTAAATCGTTTACATGTCAGATGACAGTTACTTTAGGTGAACTTTAACTTACAGACAGAACTTCAAGCTATTTATTTTGAAAGAGCCGTTCCATTTCGCAAGGATCTATCTTGCACATGCATCTACACACAACCTTGCGGTACATTTTGGAGGTATGCGTAGTATCAAAGTTCTCTTATACTTTTCACTAATGTTTAATGTGCCCGTAACCAGACGCAAATACCCTGACTATAGTAAAACTCTTACCGTTTTTCCGCTTGCATGTTTGGAACTCCAGCATTCACTGTTGCTGTAGATAGCGTCGCAGTTGTGGGAAGAGGAGCTTCGTAGACAGTCTTTCACGAAGTGCTGCCTCACCCGTCCTCGAAGGAAAATTCGCATACCGTGACATCAGGCGACTTTAGACGCTAATCGACATCGTGAAGCACCACTCCATCGACAAAATGTCGGATGTTGTCCAAGCTTATTAGTCTGAGTATTTTGGTAATAAGGTACCTGATACCTCAGCTGGCTCTCTACAAAGTGATAATCTTATTATGATTTATTAAGTTTTGTCACCACAATTGTGTTTTTTCTGTGGATACACAATGATCAGCCAGAACATTACGACTACCTACCTAACAACCAGTATGTCCACCTTTGACACAGACAACAGCAGCGACGCGTCGTGGCATCGAAACAGAGACGCTTTTGTAGGTGACTGGAGGGAGTTGGCACCACATCTGCACACACAAGTCACATAATTCCCGTAATTCCGGGGATGGGGCTGATGAGTTCTGACGAAACGTTCAGTCACATCCCAGTGGTCTTCGATCGGGTACAGATCTTGCGCGGTGGGGGGTCGGCACATCAATTGGAACTCGCCACTGCGTTCCTCGAACCACTCCAACACACTCCTGGCGTAAAGCTCGGTCCTAATTACGTAATTAATCATACAGATCGGTACTAATATCACAACTATATTCATAGCGCTACACAAGGATTGCCTACACTCGCAATACAGCTCAAAAATTGACGATGCCATACAGCCGGCCGGAGTGGCCGAGCGGTTCTAGGCGCTACAGTCTGGAACCGCGCGACCGCTACGGTCGCAGGTTCGAATCCTGCCTCTGGCATGGATGTGTGTGATGTCCTTAGGTTAGTTAGGTTTAAGTAGTTCTAAGTTCTAGGAGACTGATGACCTCAGAAGTTAAGTCCCATAGTGCTCAGAGCCATTTGAACCATTTGATGCCATACAACTAGTGTTATCGCGCTGGGAAAAAAATTCACAGTACCACTCGAAACTAACGACAGATGCATTCAAACTTTACCCTTCACCTACGAGGTGGCGGGAAAAAGGCTGGGGTGTAAGGTACTATCTTTTTGTGGAAAATATATTCAACTGATGATATGCAGAGAGGAGTTCAATAAGTGTACTACCTGCAAGCATGCAGCGGAGGACTGTATCTATCGTTGTTTGATATCAGAGTTCCGTACCGACACCTGTTCGACAGTGACCCTGCAGCAAAGGTAATCGAAGCCAATACACGCTACCATAACTGATGAAACAAAATCAGTGTTCTAATTACACTTCGAAATTGTCCACACTGTCATCTAACGAATAACTTATTACTAGTATAAAAAAAAGTACCCGAAATCTACAGTTTTTGGATGTCGTGACAGGTTTGTGGGGACTTATTGATATTGAAAGGTGTACACAAAAATAGAGAAGCTAATTTGATAAGCAATAACAACATACACTTATGGGAAAAAATATCAGAGCAACGGCAGAAATCCACTCCGAACACATGTCAACTCCCTGTTGGAGATCTCTACATGGTTGAATGGAAATCTGATTAACCTGTAGAACTGTGCCAGACTTTGAGTTTCCATCACGTGCGATGCTACATGAGTCTGCAGGAAAGCTCTCTAATGTGCCATAGCTGTACATGAATTTTTTTTCCAGACTACGAGTTTCAAATTTGCACCACTCGCTGAGTCTCATCTAGGTACGAGACGAGTGTTACTATACTTTACATGATCTTCCTATTCAAAACGCATGAATGCAGATCACCGGCAAGAGGGGAATTCTGAGGATTTTTTTAGTAGGCTGCTATATAAGACCTGCAAATATGCTCGTATAAAATGAAACAACCCATTGGTTCGCCGGCAATATGACCATATACACACGGAAAAATATCAAAAATATATCATAAAATCGATAAAAATCGAGAAAACCCTGATATAATTACTATAAATTGATGGGAAATACGTAAAATTGAGGGAAACAAGACGAAATACGTAAAATAGCAAAAATTAGCAAAATACTTAAATTGACTGAGAATACATAAAATTAAAGAAAAAGTACTTCGAAAGGCGTGGAATTGTGGTGGGTTGGGGGTACCTGGACAGTGAAGACCGGTAAAAGTATAAAAATTATGCTCTGGCTGCATGTACTTTTGACCCTCACCCTACCCATGTAAACCATGTGGATTTTCGTAACACATAGTCCAGCAAAGGCGACATAACTACGACACGGTGGCGTCATATCAAAGCAGGCAAAACATAAGTATCCCAACCCATAACTGTGTTCTCACACATCTTTTAATTATAAAGGAGGAGAATCAATGCGTTTATCAGACTTAAACCATTCCCTAGAGTGTTGTGTAGGAGAGTGCATCGATGTCACATGTGTCACTTTAAATAGTGTGAGAGGGTGAACTCAAGAGATGTGACCTTAGGACGAAATTGCTATATTATCTCACACACGAGCAAAACTACCTAACATTGGACCAGGACTTCTTTGTACAAGAGCAATGCTACCAGGGCTGTGGTGATGCTACTGTAAACAGTTATTAGTCTGTCACATCTCCTTTGGCTGCTGATCATGGTGCTTACTCTCTGATAAGAAGTTGCTCCTTCTTCGTGTGCATTTTCGTGCAGCAGGGTGGGTGTAGTACCTCAATGCATCAGCTATCAAAAATATTCATGTTGGTTTTCTTCGCTCTATTCCCTAGTGAGACATAGTCTCAAAAGTCAAAACCGATACTGCTACTAATACTACAATGATATTCATGACTGATGCGGGAAGTGTAATTGAAGGTATGTACGTTTCTGACTTAAAAATTCATATTAAATCAATTAATTTTTTAAGAGACAAAATAGCAGTCTCCAGACTTTGTTATAATAGGTTTATAAGCAGCTCGAGCGGTGGATATACATTGACGATGCCTTGCTGGGACATCAGAATAGTGTAGAAGGAAATAGTTCTATCATTTTAAAAGTTTATCACCCTAGTGACTGGGGTAGGGTACTTGCGGGGTGGTTGTATGTCTGATGTTGCACAAAAATATCCTTCATTAGAGTATTAAGAGCTTTGCATTGTGCACGAGGAAAACTTCAGAAACCGTATGGCTTTGCAATATAGTATTTTTAGATGCAGAACAATGTAAACTTCTGAGTGTGTGTTTATGCTCTATGATCATTTCTCTCAAGCCAGTACCTTCTTGGTATTGAATCCAGACAGTGGAATAATGCTTCAGAATTGATACAACGGTTGATTTACAAGAAATGTTTGAAACTCCATCCTTCCCGAGCTAAGCCATGTCCAAACAACATGTTTCTTCTTAACCGTCTCTTATATCACTGTAACGCTCTCATGTCTACTATACACCAATATGAGGTGCTGTCCTCCTCGACGTGCATGCATATGGTGAGCTCTTGCGCTTTTGGAAATGTGCCATTGGTGAGACTGGTGTTGCAGGCAGGATTTATCAGGCACTTTATTGTGAATAACAGAGTAATCACATAGATGTAGATGTAGATGAAGGGCAATGCCGGAGGGATCTGCCAATCTCCGACTTTATCCTACGAATGGGACAATACTCTGTGACGCCCATCCACACATAGAAAGATGGTCAGCCGTAATCGAAAATTCTGCGCTATGATCGATCCGCTGGAAATATGTAGATAACCTAATTGCATCAGTATAGGGAGCTGTATGGTATGCTTTAGTATATACCGTCGAATGGACGTAATGCACAGTCATCTAACTGCATTCGCAATCTAGTATATGGTACTTGCAAAGTAATAGAGGGGTGATTTAGTGATGATACAGAAATTGGGAAGATTTCTACTGTGTCATTGGCTACTGTTGAAATTACGGAACAACCGGTTCACTTTGACCTATATGGCAAAATAGATGTACTGCACAGTGATCTATCTGCATTCGCAATCTAGTAAATGTTACTTGCAAAGTAACAGAGGGGTGATTTAGTGATGATTCAGAAATCGGGAAGCATTCTGCTGTGTCACTGCCAATCGTTGAAATTACGGAACAACTGGTAAAATAACTAAAATTGATAGTGCAATCAACTGCGCTGTGTATTAGCAAACATCGCCCCATATCACCAGAATCTTTCCCATCCAACCCGTCCACAGATATGCGCTTGATTACAGAATAATGACTGACTGACACCACCTGCTTGAGATGGCGGGAGCCTTGGCGGAACACTGGATATCTTCTACTTGTCACTGTAGAACATGGGATTAAATGCAGGGGCCATCACTTTCAGACAGTTGTTTGAAAGCGTTCCTCAATGCTGCATACTCATCCTATTTTCACATGCTGCGATGCCTTTCGCTTGTTTTTTTTCCACCAAAAAGATAACAGAACCTCTTTTTACTTCTACTACTGTGTGTGTGTTGTGAACGGCATCTCCTGGCGATGGTCAACACCGGAACAGTAATCATATACATGACTGCAATATGAGGAAACAATGCTCTTCGAAATGGAAAACCGAGACATCCGCTACCCTGTCGCTATGGAAGATGAGATTAACTGTATAGGTCGTGACCTTCGGAACGCTGTTGGAAACGCTCAACAATGCCACAAACTCTTCCACTTTCCATATATTGCGATGTCTTCCACATTTTTTGTCAATGACAAACATAGCCTCTGTGTTTTATACTTTCCATCTGTGTGTTGTGGGAGCTGCATAGTTTAGACCATGAGATGTTCAGCTTCCTGTGAGAGCCAAAGAATCGAAACGTGTTAATGTCGGTTTAGTAGCTGACACGGCCTTCGAAGTCATGGTAGAGAAACAACGTGTGAAGCGGTGTACACTGCTTGAATACGCCACAACCGAAAAAGTAATGTATTAAACTGCTTATTAAGGACCAATACAGAAAACCTCTCTTGTGATTGTAAGTCTGTGGGATACGGTCTTCCTCCAATCCATTCAACAAAACTTGATTCAGATCTGTGCAAGCGACTTCGAGCACTAGCCAACTGCTTCAATGGGGCGATACGTGTATATGTAATATGCTCGATGTCAACACACAGACGGTATTTGTTTTTTTTTTTCGATGTATCGTAAGAGAGGACGTGTCAAAATCTTCTAGGAGATTCTATTACAAGTTGTGGTATAACTGTGTAAAATATGGATGCAAATAGTTCTCTCAAAACTACGCTGATTCTTCTTATAAAACTAATAGAAATCGGATGTATCTATTCTCATGGAATCATGACTGTTTGGCCGGCCGAAGTGGTCGTGCGGTTCTAGGCGCTGCAGTCTGGAACCGCGTGACCGCTACGGTCGCAGGTTCGAATCCTGCCTCGGGCATGGATGTGTGTGATGTCCTTAGGTTAGTTAGGTTTAACTAGTTCTAAGTTCTAGGGGACTAATGACCTCAGAAGTTGAGTCCCATAGTACTCAGAGCCATTTGAGCCAATCATGGCTGTTTACTATTGTCGTCACAACTGCGTGTTTAAAAAACTGGTGTAACCGCAATTTCTGTCTTATTTAATACTTCATAGCCTCTAATTATAAAGTAAACACCACTTGAATCATAACTCGTTGTGGCACTTAGAAATTATACTGTTCTTTATACGACGTGTGAGTAGATTGCGTGAAACAAACTGTGATGATCAAATTGCTTACAAAACTAGAATGCGAGAATCTGCTATATGATTAGAAATTTTACGGACATGTAAGTAGTGGGGAGTTAGGGAGGAAAAAATGTAAAATGTAAGCACGAAGACGGTGATTTGTTCCGATATAACGGAAGAGAGATGCAGACCTGATAAAATCTTATATAAGGTTCTATTACAAGACACGCTCTCACGATTTGTTTCGTAAACACAGGTCTGATATAGCTTCGCATTGATAAAATGGAGCTTTCCATAGTGTACAACACAGAAACATCCTCCTGAATTATAGCTTGTTGTGGTCGAACGTAAAAAATGATTGTTTTTTTCCGGCATGAGAGCCAATTGCATGCAAGAGTGTATTCTCTAATGTTATTTCACGAGTCTGAAATGTTTGCAATACACATGTGCTTGACAGTTTATTTACAGACACTGATCTGAAAGCGAGAGAGACTCTCAGGTAGTGTAGCTTGTAACTGAAAGAAAGTGTTCAACGTAAATGTTTATTTTCTTCAGTGTTTAAATTTTCGCTTTTTACTTACTTCGATGATAGCTTCGAAATAACGAGGACATTCTGTTTTGTTCGGTAGTTCTCACACCAAAACAGTGGAAGATTTTTCCCTGGTTTTACACATGATGGACATTCGCAGGTATCTCATCGTTTGTAATCGGTGGAGTTGCACTTCGTTGGAAGTCACAAAACAATGAGATGCGAAATATACACTTCAGTCGATCGTAAAAGTTATACCGATTTTACTCATAAACTAAAAGAAAATGGAGTGCATCTATTTTCGTGGAGAGAGGACATTTATTGTCGTCGCAGTTGTGTTTTCTTTTTAATAGATGCTTTATTATAACAGATGTGTTGACGTTAAATCTTCTTCATCGCAGAACAGTGGTCGCTTGCAGTGATGTGGTGTGGGAGACGGCACAGTGTGTGTGAGATTGCCAACACAGCTGCTCCCGAACAGGGGTGGGGGGGGGGGGGGGCGTATAAAGTGTGGCTGTGCCACAAAATTTCCCTTTTGTGCTTTTGTGTTAGCAAAGAACCATCGCCTCAGGGTTTTCAGGGGCTCATGCCTCGCTCCCCATGCAGCTTGCTCCAGCTGCACCTGGGGAAGACTGTGCTCCCTGATATCGTGGGTTCTGCGCTCACTTTAGGTGGAGGGATTACTGCTTTCCAAGTTTTTGTTGTTCCATGAGGGCCCAGTCTTTCCGAGAGATACGTTTAACTGATTGCAAGAAGTGTCTTGTACTTGTCTTTTGCCTAACTCTGGCTGATTTCTGCACACTGGAGACAATATATATCAATACCACCAGAAGTAGCTCTTTGTAGACCACAATTGGAAAAATAGAACAGGCCTCTATCCCTACCTACCGTGAGCAGTTGGAGGGAAGGAGGGAGAGAGGGAGGGATGAGGGGGGTGGGAAGGGGTAAGACTGCCTCCAAGTTGGTTACCTCGTGAGCACCCATAGGGGAGGACAAAGCTGTAACTGCTGTCCCTCTGTAATTTTCTAGGGTCGGTTTTTGCGGTAGTTGTGTTATTACGATCATTTTATCCAAATCTGCAGTACACGTACTGCATTATGACTCTTTGATTATGAGTGCTGCTTTTTTCTGGACAATTTCGAAGTGCAGTTAGAACAGTGATACATTTTTTTCCATTAGTTGTGGAAGTGTTTACTGGATTCGATTACCTGGGCTGCAGGGTGATTGTCGATCAGGCGTCTGTAGCGAATTCTGATGTCAAACAGTGATAGATATAGTCCTCAGTTGTACGCTTACAAGTAATACACCTATTAAACTCCTTTCCATCCAACACCAGCATCTCGTCAGTATAACGTATTTCCAAACAAATAAAGTAAATAAATAAATAAAGTTAGTACCTTACACCTCCGCTTTTTTCCCGCCAACTTGTAGTGAAGGGCAGAGTTTGAGTGCATCTGCCACAGGTTTCGAGGGGTATTGAGAAATTTTTTACCAGCAGGATAAAACCAGTTCTATGGAATCATCAATTTATGAGCTGAATTGCTATTTTAGGCAGTCCTTGTGTAGCGCTATGCATATAGTTGTGGAATTAGGGCCGATCTTTACTCCAGTTTCCCAACCAAAATAAATAAAGTACACTATCCTAACCTTCCTCTCCTGCATCTGGGCAATTTCTGCATGTTGGGTGGTGCACTTGGACTTTCCATCCTGAAGGTCAAGGGTTTGAGTCCTGGAAAGGATATAGCCACTTTTAATTTCCTACGAATTCCCACAGGAGAGGGGTATGACATCCGCACAGAACTGGGACCAAAATTCGAAACTCCCACCAAAAATCGAAATTACCGCCAAAATTCGAAATTCCCACCAATAGGCTATGTGCAGTAGCGGTAGGGTTGGGGAGGGGGGAGGGCATTAGGACCTAAGTGCAGGCTGAGAAAAACATGTGACATCATCTGGTGGTGGGGGTGGTTGTGGTTGGGGGTAATTTACACTCTGCCATCTGGCGACACCACAGTGGTGTCGTGCGCGATATTGCAGTCAACGGCTGGCAACACCACAGTGGTGTCATGTGCATAGTATCACTCAGAGGCTGGCGACAAGACGGTGGTGTAGTGAGCATAGTATTGCATATGGCCAGCGACATCAATGTAGTATCTTTTGCATTCTGTTGGAGTTTTGTTTAGGTAACTGTATGTTACACGCTTCATCAAGTTTTAGTTTTTATAAGTACTTGTGCACTTTTATCATGGCAGACGAAAGAGATGATACGATTATTTACGATGAATGCACAGTCCAAAACTTGGAGGTCGCCACTACATCACGTACATCTCATCATGATCCAGTTGGCGGACTTTCCAGTCACATATTTCTGAAACGAATAAACAGAAACGAAGAAACTGCAATGTATGTTCCAAAAACAAAAGAAAGCAACAAAAAACTTATTGCGCAAGTATTGTGGAGTTGCGTTACATCTTGGAGACAGGTTGGCTGCATATCATGTGAAAGAGGAATACCAAGTACCTAAGAAAATGCAAATAAACAAATATATAAAACAAACAAATTTTGTACTGATTTACGTATGTATATCTTCGAAATTTCATGAAAGTAGGGGAACAGGGTTGAGAACTTATGAGAACTAAGGGTGAGATTGGTAAAACGTAACAATTTATTATCTTCCAATAATGTCAGGAATGGCCAGCGACAAGCCAAGTAATCGAAATTAGCGCTGCCAGCGGCAAGCGAATAAATTTGTACGAGACGTGCGGACAGCAAAGTGTTAATTGATGAATTTAATTAATTTGCATTTCAATTTGATATCGAAATAGCACCAGTGACCCCATTACCCTACTACTCACAATCTGTGTCGCCTGCAGAAAACCAGTGCATGTGTAGTCCTTGCCGCTGCTGATGGGGTAGAGGTGGGTGTAGGCCAAGCCATTCAAGACCCTGGCCGCAGATTGTGTGAGATGGAAGGTCCCAGTGGGGTCGACCTCGGCCACAGCTGATACTCATGGCGCCATCACCTGCAGCCATCTGCTTCCATGCATAAATGTCTAATCTGGCCACTTTCTCAACGTTCTCCCCCACACTGTGGTACCTATGGAGAACCATCAGCTTACTGAAAATCACTCGCCATGCTGTAGATGAAGGAGGATCCAAAGTTGCCTGTCTTCCAGACGCTCTGCAGGACTCCTGCCAACAACTATTACAGCCCTGTAAGTACTCATGTACTCTTTTGTGGGTGGTAACTGAACCACTATCGTGAGCTTTCACTGAAAGTGCGTATCATTGGTTCTAGGTGCTACAGTCTGGAACCGCGCGACCGCTATGGTCTCAGGTTCGAATCCTGCCTCGGGCATGGATGTGTGTGATGTCCTTAGGTTAGTTAGGTTTAAGTAGTTCTAAGTTCTAGGGGACTGATGATCTCAAAAGTTAAGTCCCATAGTGCTCAGAGCCATTTGAACCATTTTGCGAATCATTCTCTCTACCTCTCCATTGGTTAGAGGATGGGAAGGAGTACTGTTTTAGTCAAGACAATTCGTAAAGGTGAATGCGGTAAATTGTGGGGTAACTCTCCATGACCATGGAAGGTCCTCAGTGGCGAAAATTTGATCGAGCGCCTTAACTGTTGGTTTCCGTCTATATTGCATATATTTGTCCATCATAACTTCTACTACTACAAGCCACATAGCATTCAAGAATTCTCCTGGGATGTCAGCACTGTCCACTCTGAAGGACTGGATGGTTGAGGTCATGGGATAAAACCTTAGGAGATGCATCTTGGTGAGGGTCACACTCCTAACACTGAGGGTGGGGGGAGGCAAGTGCTCGATTTCCTCGTTCACTGCTGGCCAAAAGACATTACAGCCGATGATGGTATTCATGTGGGTGATGCCCCAGTGTCCTTCCTGTACAAAGTAGTGAAAACACATTGCTATGCAGTGTAGGTGGAATGATTATGTGGTAGGACTCTTCTCCCATGCCGTGTTCTACACGCCATCTTGAGCTATTAAACGTTGCCTCAAGGAAAAACAAGTTTTCAGTTTTGCATTGCCCCATGCCAGTGAATGGTCAGATCAGCCTGATGTCACCAATTTTAGGACCTTCAGAAGTGTAGGATCCCTCTGTCATCTTAGTTTGATCACTGCTGCGGGAATCAGCAGCGAGACACATCTTTGCAACGATCTCGAAACAGACGAGCTCCTGTTGCTAGAACTCTAGGTGCAGACTAGCCGGGATCTTAGATAATGGGTCTGTGTTGCCAAGGCGAATGGTATGTTTGCATACAATATGTTAATACTGTGCTTGGACGTCCAAGGCCCATCTTTGTAGCTGCTGGTCTATGTTTTCTGGCAGTGATGTTTGGGTACTGAACCAAGGTACCACCACACGAAACTGAACCCCATATGCTCTGTCTGGAACTTGTGAACAGCGTAGATAATAACCTTGGGATCATTTTCTATCTGAGTGTAGTTTTGTTGAGCCGAGTTCAAACCCTGTAAGATAAATGAAATGTGAAGATCCTTGTTGTACATGGAGGCATAAAACTGCTCCATTACCCTACTGCGAGTCATTTACAGCTAGTGCTTGTGGTTTTCGTGGAGGATAAAGGAGTAAACAAGGTGCCGACTGCAGTGTCCGTTCCAAGGTATGGCATTTGGCATCACATTCTGAACCAAAACAAATTTACTACTCTTACTTCACAATGCATTCAGTGGATGCGAAATTTGTGCTGTGTTACCGATATGCCCGCCGTAGTAGACGTTTAGGTAACAGTTCCTTGAGATTTGGGTCAGGGAAAATGCTGTCAATGGCTTGTATGTGCTCATGAACATTCTTAATACCTTTCTCATTGATGACAGACCTTAGATATTGCACTGATTAATCAAAAAATTGACATTTTGATGATTACATTTGATGTAAATGTTCAGGTATGTTTGTAGCCGTAATAATGATGTCATCTACATAATTGCACAATCCGGAAATTTGTAAACCAGCTGTTTCAAGTAGGGTTGGAAAACAGTGACAGCACCGAATATTCGAAAAGGTAGTCTCTATTAGAACAAGGTGAATGGCGTGTCCGAAACAAGAAACCGTTTGGACGCCGAGTGATGGGGTAATTGGTAACTGCAAATAGGAATCAGGTTAATCAACGCTGGTGAAGCATTCACCTACTTTTAATCTACTGAATAACTCTTGTGGGCGAGGAACGGAAAACGTATCCACAACAATGTATGTATTCACTGCTCTGAAAGCAGACGCCCAGTAGCTCGACGAAATGGGTGTGATGACATAAAGACCTTGTAGGCGGACCAGTTTCGCCTTGACTCCATCGTACAGAACGTGAGCTATTTGCGGACTTGTACAAGAAACGATAACTGCAGATTGTTGGATGTGGATACGAGGATATATTTCCTTGGCATAGCCTAGTCCGGGAGAAAAAAGTTCAGCAAACTTTGCGCACAATTCAACGAGATCCGGCAATGGAATTTCAGCGGATATTAAGAGAATTTTTTCATTAATTGAGAATCTGAATCGGTAAGAGCGTGTAAGCCAAAGATATATCTGTTTACTGAAATGATAACCAAGAATGAAATATCTATAACTACACACTTATAGAAAACTATTGTCTGGAAAGTTCCTTTGATTTGTGGTTCGTGGCCACAACTTGTCACACTTTATTAGCAAATGTTCGTAACGTAGGTGCTATGAATGTATTGCATTTAATGGGAGAGGCCAAGGCTTCCGTGCCCACTACTGTATTATCCAGTATACGGAAATGTCTGGCTTGTCCGATTCAGCATTATCTAAAGTTTGAATGTTATTCTTTGGTACAATGTTGCAAGGCGTTTTTGTCGCCCGTAAAGCGCACTGCTAATGTGTCCCCGTTTTCTACAACAGAAACTAACATCACAGTGCCTAGAACACGATGGCGTGGGAGCCGAACAGAACACTCAGGCCAAGAAAGCAATGAACCTTGGAAATTACATTATACTGAATTGTTGTCAGAGTTACTTGATGAATATTGTTCGTTGTCACCCAGGCCGACTGATTGGCCGGCCGGTGTGGCCGAGCGCTTCTAGGCGCTTCAGTCTGGAACCGTGCGACCGCTACGGTCGCAGGTTAGAATCCTGCCTCGGGCATGGATGTGTGTGATGTCCTTAGGTTAGTTAGGTTTCAGTAGTTCGAAGTTCTATGGCACTGATGACCTCAGATGTTGAGTCCCATAGTGCTCAGAGCTATATTTTTGAACCGACTGCTTGTCACTCTCAGCAGTACACAATGAGGAAAGCTTCGAGCACGGTCGCAAACGTTCTTTAGCTCCTTGCGTGAACTGTAATCTTTGTGTAATCCTAAGCACTTTATCGAGGGAAGGAACTGATACTTGTATTCTTGATTTCAAACTTCTTTGTATGGAGAATATCGAACGACAGAATCTGCACATGACACCTTACACTGTTCATTAGCAAATACTAAATTAAACTGACGACTGAAGCTTTTAAAATCAAATACCGTTCACCGTATGATTCAGTTTGCACTTTCCGACGGAGATAGAATTCTGTGGTAGACGTCAACGTATGCGACTTACTTTTGTAATATTCTAACAATAAATTACTAATTTTATCAAATGACAAACTATAAACATGTACAAGGAAATCTAACAGCCTGAGAAGGCTCCCTACGTCCTCACACTATCAACCCAGGAAAAAGGATTTCAGTATATGCGGGTCATTTGCTGTGTAACCAGTGAAATAATGATGCAGTATCCGCAGGTACATTTCGCAATTATCATTTGCATCTTGGAATGGTGAAAATTGTGGCACTTTTAGTTTTTCTTTTATAGCTGATGTCACTGCTGCATTCTGCTGTTGCTCTTTGGGCGTCTGCTGATGCAGCCGTTCCTCTTGAGCCCCCATCTGTTTTTGCTGGGATTTCACGAGTTGTAGAATTGCCACCAAAACATTGTTGCCCTATGGGTTTTAGTCTTGCCGTCACTATTCTGTCGTGGAGCACGGCACGGTTATTAAACACAAAAAATGGTTACATAGAACAGAAGCAGAACAATCGAAAAAAAGCTTAGGTAGTCAGTTATGAGATGTAGGTGCGAATCTGGTTGGCTCAGTAGACCTCAAATTCCAATTCAGTCACAGTGCTCGTCGTAGAAGTAACAGCCGGATAACAGCGTATGGTCACTGAGCGTGGACAACACATAAGCGGCTCTCCGCTAGGAGTGTTGACACCTTTGTTCTAAGCAGAAATAAATTTATTGGGGTAACATAATCGTATGTGGTGCCAGGTGTAACCCGGGCTTGTAGCAGCTCTCACCGTGTACCCGCGACGATTTGCACGCGGTACGTGGTCGGACGGAGTGAAGTCGATCGCACGTGTCACCGAGCGGAGTGGCACAGTGGTTAGCACACTATACTCGCAGGGGCGAGGACGCTGGTTCAAAGCCGCGGCCGGCCAGCCAGATTTTGGTTCTCCGTGATTTACCTAAATCATTTCAGGTAAATGCCAGGGTGGTTCCTTTAAAAAGTCACGGCCGATTTCCTTACCCATTCTTCCACAATCTGAGCTTGTGCACGGCTCTAATGACCTCGTTATCGACGGGACGTTAAACACTGATCTTCTCCTCCTCTATCTCCGAATCATTGGATGCAGCGTTGAGATACGGAACTTTCAGTGCCGTTAATGACTGACAGAGGTAATGTAGCGACTGGAGTTGGTGCGTATCTCTAGAATGTAACGAAGAATTACGGTGAATGTCACAACAGATGCGTCCGCGGTGGCTGTGGTCAGATTTAGTGAAGTCTCACTCACCATTTTCCAAACAGAAAGAGAGGGTTTCAATCACCTGCTGCTACATGGCCTGTTGACCACATAGGCTGTCGAATTGTTCACCTACCTATAGGTAGTTTAGTTGTCTAGTTGTTGATCGGTTGAAGCTGAAAGCGCACAGGGGAAAGCTATACAAAGTGAGAGTCACTTCCAGGAAACAAATTCCAAATATATTTTATCTGTAATAATACAAAAGATGGCAGCTCTGTTACAAACATATAAAAAGTAAACGTAAATGACATGCTTGCATCCTGTCGTAGGCCAGGCGATACAAACAAGAAAAAACACGAAATTCTATGAAGCAATACAATTGAAATATCTACCCTAGAAAGAGAATGAGTAGTGGCGGCAAGAGTTAATTGACTACATTACCACCGTCATATACACGAATCTTAGCGCGAGCACAAGAATTAGCGTAACGTTGCGGAAGCGACGCCCGTAGTTGCTGCAACATCCCGAATGTTATACATCGTACACGATAGCAACGAACGGTACGCCTGACTGCTTCCTCGTGCTAAAGTGACAATCTGGACTATAATGGCGGCCGCTTTCGGGTTACTGCTACGAAGCGGCACGTCCTAATTCCCCGAAGGACTGAGTAAAACTGGGGCTGAGAGCTCGTCTCGACGGAGTTCCGTTAACTCGAGAACCTCCACACACTGCTGTTCCGCGATACGCGAAAATTTTCCCCGTACCAAGTTAACTGGAAAGGGAAAAGCTAACGGTCCCTGTGGCCAAGGCTGGAGGCGTGACTCGGCCGTCTGAAGATTAGGTCGACGGGTCCCCATGGGCGCCATCTCATACCCGAACACCCGTATTGGTGTTAGTGCGTGAAGCATCCCTGCTGTACATGATCGAACCCCACTGTTAGAGACAGCAGGACAACTCGCCAACTTGGGAAATCGGGGAAATGGAAAGTTATTTAGCCCCCTACACCAGATAGTCCTTCTTGAGGGCTTGACTTTGGCGTAGTTTAATGGTCGTAGAAAAGTAGACTTCATGCTCTAATCACATGTTTTAATTAATTAATGTTTAAATTAATTGAGTCGTAGGCCAAGTATCGGTAGAAACCGACTCGCTAACTCACTAACAACATGACTCACTTATAATGTTAGTTAAACTAACTTTCTTTCACTGTTTCTCTTTGTTTCTGGGTCTGGAGAAGACAGTATTTGTGGCTACGCCACGAGCTGGATTTGTACGCGAAAAGTCTATACGTTACAGTACTGTGTCTTTAGTTAAGTTTTTTAAACGGCTTTTCCACAGGGGGATGTATTTTATCAGTACACGTTTATGTATCTATGAAGGAGCTCTCGCCAATTGAATAGAAGATATCTAACTTTACTTTCTCCTCGCGTGTACAATGATCAAACAACTTACTGCAGTGGAATTGATCAGGTCATCGACAGGTGAACCAATCGTTCTCGAATTTCAGGGATGATAAACAGTTGAAATATCGGCAGTTGTCGAACACGTCATGCGGCTGCATGAACATTAGTTGTTTCAATAGAAAACTTTTAGTTACCAAAAAGCAGATTGTTACATGTATTTCTCTTAACGTTTAGTTGTTGATATGCTAACAAATAGACAGCATACCACGGGTAATGCGTTTTAGACTATTTTGTAATTAAGGTGGGTAATGTGTGTATTGTCTGGCGTCTGTATGGTCTAAAGCAATATCGTTCAGAAATGCATGATTATCTGAAGGATATCGCATTAAACCATACAGACACTGAACTGTACAGACGTTGCCACCCTGTATTTCATGCCACAACAAGCCAAAATGACGAAAATAACATCTCTCCCTGTGGGGGAATGGTAGGCATATATACCAGCATGGTATGTAGACGTTGTAGCATGCTTCAGTCGCCCGGCAGGTTGCAGGGATAGCCAGACGGCCTTTGGCTGCGGTGAAGCGAGCGAGCCTTGTTTGCTTCTCGCCTGTTGTGCTGGCTGCGAACGACCACACGTTTGTCTACATCCGCGTAGTGGCTTGTCTGAGAGTCCGACTTCACCGACCATCAATGGTGTTTTCTTACAGTCAAGCCACAATTAAGTTAACTTTTCCTTTGAATCACGAACGACCGAATGCGTACGAAGTATACGTTTAATACGGGATGAAATGCGGCTCCCGCCACAAGATGTTCTCGGATTTCATTTTCGATCCTCAGTACTACTGTGTACATAAAGCTGGTGAATGAGGATCGGTGAGCCGACGTCGTGCGGCGCCACGCCAATGACCTAAGTTCGGATATTCTGACGGACACAAAGGGACTATCGTGGTTGATCACGCTGGTTGTGGCCTCCGAACGTTGCAGGTGTTCAAACTCCAGTTTTAAATACCGTCGGACGTTGTGCTACCCGCCTTTAAACCTTACAGCGACGTCGTCAGTCACATGGCAGAAACGTGGAAGTCGTTCTAAACGTACTGTGTCGTCAATGGTGTCCTCCAGATGAAAACTGAACTATTAAAACTCGTGCTTTCCTACTTGGTTATTGACGGCTGCAGGGCTGTAGTCATGTACGATGGCCAGCCGCGCACCTGTTGAGGTTGTGGCCGGGAAGGCCATGTCCATTCTGAATGTTTCCGACGCAGACTGGTTCAGACGCCGATCACAGACGTCGCTCTTCGTGCGGCGCCTACTGTAACACCTCTATCACAGTCGTCTGTAACGGTGCTGCCTGCTGCGTGCTCTCTGGATCAGTTGGACGTTTCGCCTTTCTCTCGTATACTCCTGCCGGAGGCAGTAAAAATGAACGATGACCGTCAGCAGACACAAGCTGTGTGTCCCGCCCCCACGGTTGCTGATCGTCGAGCCGTACCTAACTCTGCTTTTCTGTCATCAGGCCACATGTCGGACGATAGCCGCCAGTCATCCGACACGGAACAGCATGTTAGGAAGCAACGGTCGCCGAGGAAACGGAAGAGACAATGCCGTACTCTTTATTATGACTGCCTCCTTCAGATCCCTGCACAGGAAGACGACCCTGGTACTGATGGTGCGCTGTCCTCTGACGCCCTCACACCTGACGACGCGAAGTCCTTCCCCACCCCCATCTCTAGTCAGCGTCCACCTCCGGACACCAACCTTTCCCGGCCTGTGACTGATGCGGTCGGCTCCCTTTCTGTGTCTGACGCTACCTATGGAGGTACCTCTGATAGTGTTCCACTGAATCGGCCTGATGAGACATCTGTCTTCTGGGCGGACGACGTCGATGCTGATGATAGATATTCTGAAGGTGTACAAAGCGATGGACCCCTCTTGGTGGGGTCGGCTCCCTACCTGTCATGCACCCTTTCACAGGGGTCTAACAGGAAGGTCCCTGTGTTTCCCCCGTGTTTGAATCACCCGTCCTCCTGGCGACAGCAGCTTTTCAGACTTATCTCATTGCCACAGTCAATGTCAACACCATTCGCGTACGCCACAAACTTGCTTTACTCCATGACTTGTTGTATGCTGCTGGCGTTGACGTTGCTCTCCTTTAGGAGGTACACGTTGCAACTTTCTATGCTCCCCATCATTTTACAGCACATTTCCTCACGCTTCCCCTACTGGTAGTGGGGTGGAGATCCTCTTACGTGACGGTGTCCTCGCTGATCCAGTTACTTGTCTCCCTGATGCCAGAGGTAAGGCTCTCTCGTTTAGTGGCGTCAGGATCGTCAATGTCCATGCTCCATGTGGTCTGGGTTGCCGCCGTGAACGTCCCAGCTCCTTCTCAGAGACAGTCAGCCTCTCTTCCTGAGTCAGCAGGATGCATGGATCACGGGAGGCTATTTCAACTGTACCCAGGCACTCAAATACCAACTATCACGTCACTCTCCGTGCACGGCGCTAACGACAGTTTTGCAGCACCTTAGCCTAATAGATTCTTGGGAGCATTCTCATGGTGATCGTCCGAGGTTTACGCATTTTACTAGCCATTCTTCCAGCCGACTAGATTGTGTTTACATCTCCCGAGATATTGTCAGTTGGCCCAGTGCGTTCTCTGACCATGACGCATATACTTGCGCCATCGATCTCTGCTGCCAAAGAGTGTGTCGCGGCTGTGGACGATGGAAACCGAACACCTTCCACCTTACTTCACCCGACTGCCGGCAACTCATCGCGACCATATGGACAGCTTGTCGTCGACGGCCTGATGCCTATTAGTCGGCCCTGCCTTGGTGGGTGCCCTCAGAAAAGCCTTGATTGCTTACGGAAGGGAGGTTCCTTCGTAGCGGCGATGGACTCATGACTTCTATTTCACCATTTTCCGAGAATGTACTGTGATGCCGTATTAGCCAGAGTGCCAGGCGATGGTGAATCGTGCCAAGGCGCCGCTCATATCCCTCTCTCGCCATCACCTTGAAGCAGCTACGGTCAGGGCGCGAACACACGATGGGTTAGTGCAAGAGCGTCCATCTATGTATCATTTCAAAACGGAACGTCGCCAAAGTTGGAGGACTTTGATTAATGTTCTTACGACCAGTGATTGGCAGCGTTTTGATAGGCAGCGGACTATTGGGTGTGCCCTCCATGCACACTATCTTATATTGTACTCTGAACAACGTCATCATAGTGCCAACATTACAGTGGTCTCCAGACTCTTCTTTGACTCGGTTTCCGTGGATTCGGCGGTGAATCTCCTTACTAATGTCACAGAGGACGAAGTCCATGATGCTATCCAGGTGGCTTCTACGAAGAGGTCTCTTGGCCCTGACGGCTTCCCAATGGAGTTTCATCGGACATTTCGTCCCTTTCTGGCGCCAATGTGGACGGAAATTTGTGTGGACCTTATGTCACCTATCGTGCCGATTCCAGACGGCTTCCTCGATGGTTTCCTCATTCCCATCCACAAACCTCGAGGTACCTCATGGATATGCGATTAACACCCTTTGACATTACTCAACAGTGACACGTTGATCTTTACCCAGATGTTGGCTGCGCGGCTTAAACGGACGGCACGGTAAGTGGTTTTCCCCGATCAAACGTCTTTGGGAAGTGCCAATAACGTCCGCACTACGCTCTGTCGCCATCGGGTCATAATCGCTCTTGCTCACGCTCGCCGTATGCCTGGACTTTTGGCAGCTCTTCAGTTCAGCCAGGCGTTCGATCGTGTCGTTCACGACTACCTGGAAGGGGTGCTCCGCAGTATGGGCTACCCTGATAGTAGCGTCATCGTCGTAATGCGTCTCCTTCGTGGAGCTACGTCTCGTGTACTCTACAATGGCCGTCTCACTCCTTCTATCTCAATCCATCGATCAGTGGGTCAAGGCTGTCTGCCCTTTGCAATGTTGTATGCTTTCGCCATGGAACCCTTCCTTTGCGGCCTCCATCAACGCCTCTCTGGGATGTTTCTCGGTGACCATGTATTCAGCTGCACTGCTTATGTAGACGATCTCGCCATCGTTCTTCGTAGCGGTGCTGGGGTCAGGAAGTCACTGGCATGGGTTACCACCTATGGAGAAGCTTCTGGTACCTACCTTAACGTCCGCAGATTCAGTGCCATGGCTATAAGTGCGGGGCTTCCTGCAGGCTGCGCTGTTCCTATGCTTAGGAATCGATTTCACAAGTGATCTGCGGCGGACAATTGTCCTCAACTGCACCCGCCTACTTTCCCAACTAAGAGCTGGGCTCTTAGATCACCGTTTATGAACACTCGATCTTCTGAAACGGGCGCGATATGTAAATGAATATTTGGCGTCACGTGTACCCCATGTGGCACAGATACTTCCTATTCCGCCATCCATGGCCCGCTGCATGGTAGCTTGTTTGCCACGGCTTGCTGTTCAAGATAAGGTACGACACCCTTACCCTCCCGCGGTGCAGGGGCGGTTTAGGTCTGTATCATATGCCTGACAGAGCAGTAGTCCTAACATGACATTGTGCCCTCGTTGTCGTACGTGCCTTACCAGCCTATTGATGGAGACCTTTGCACTACTTTCTTCTCAGCTCCTATCCTGCTTTCGGACGTCCCGCCGCCCGTCTTTTACTTCTGTCACTTTTCTTCGAACTGAGGTATGTCCGTACTGTGATACAGCCAGCGAACTGGAAATCCACGAAGACGACCTGTGGTGTCCTACCGCAGCACTGGTCACTGAATCTGGTTGAGGGGAAGCATCTCCACGTCGACTGGCGTGCTGTTTGGTGATAGGTGTGCGCTTCTGCGCTCCTTATCTTGACGCTGACGTCTCGTCTCCATGATACCATATCTCAATGGGCAGCAAGTATGCCGGTCACGCCTTCACAGGATTTACCTTGCAGACACCCCGTTGTGTGTCGCCTGTGATGTTTTGGACACAGCCGAGCACCGCCTGGTTTGCAGATCGGCAAAAGGTGTCTGGTTGTTGATGTGACAGATATTGTCCCTAGTTACCCGTATGACTGCTCACCAGATAACTACCGAACTGCTCTTCTTTCCGTACATGGGATTCTTCCCGCAAGCGAAGACGAACTCTGTGAGGTGGATTTGTGGACACGCAATCCTACAGACTATTTTTCTCCAATTTCCTTTGCAGTGTCTTCCTTAAGCCACCCCAGAGCTGGGGTGAAGAGTTGATCTCCGCCTTCTCTACACTTTTGGAACCGATATATTCTTCTGTCATGGAAATGCTCTTCTCAGAAAAACTATACATCGATAGTCTCAATGAGTGTGACGTCTTGCTGCGCCCTCCTCCTCGCGATGCCGGTTTGCTATTTTCGGTGGTGTTACTGTTTTAAAAAAAGACCTCCCAAGTTAAGCGGGAAATCTGAGTTCGAGTCCTGATCCGGCCCAAGTTCTTATTTGTCACTGCTCATTTGTACATCTGGTGCATAATGCTATTCTAAATTATCATACATATTTCAATAATACTTTTTAACTGTCCACATAAGTACTCAGTTGGCTCTTTTCGAGTGGGTGTCAAGAAAGATGGTTTACATACGTTGGCGATGATTGCTGCTTTCGAAAGGGAAGGACAATCAAACCTACTGATTTCTGTCTCACATGTTTTAGACCAGGGGTTCCCAACAAAATTTTCTCGAGGACCCCTCATCGAGCATGACAGATGCCTTGTCATATCACAGTATCAAGTACCTAAAACATCCAAATTAAAAGTAATTTTATACGTTTTCTATTTTTCGTACTCAGAAAAAACATTGACATATTCATTATTGAAAAAAATATTGAGCTTAAAACTTTTTCAATTTAGCCATCATTGTTATTGTTAAATTTTTGATTATTTCTCTAAATCTTTTTGTCTTCAAATCTGGGTGTTTAGTGTAACGAACTTCTTAAAAAATAAAAATTGAGTACGAACTGAAAATGCCTGGAAAAATTAAAACTGAGTGTATTGGTCTTTCAAGTGTATTACACTTGAGATTACATTGAGTAGACGTGCGTGAAAAATAAGAAATCACTAATTTCATAAAGGTATTATTTATTTGCAAAAATACAGTTACAACTGAGTACTCCATCAGTATACAGTTAGTTTTAATTTTCAGTTCTTAATGAGATGAGTTTAATTGACCTTTGAGTCCATTATTTATGAAATGTTAGGTTCCAAACTTGAAATTTTCACCCTGAAATCCGACCGCGTGTCGAGCCGATTCCTCTATTTCTTTTTAATGAAACACGTGGAAGAAAATGCTTGCTCACACCGATATGTGGTTGCAAATGGAAAGATCTTTTTCATTACCTTATTCCAAGTTTCTTATAGTCCTAGGGTGCTGACGCCCCGAAGTCTGTAATTTTATTACCGATGAAAATGTTTATCATCGTACCACAGCCGGACAGATCCACAAGTTGATCCTGCTCTTCTTCAGTGAGGCCTTGGATTTTGTCTATTTCTTCACAGCTGAAGGGATTTCGAATCCATCTGCCGTCAGGGTCAGGTTCAGGGAAATACTCTCTAAAAGTGGTGGCTAGGCTGCGGAGAGGCTTGGCTACATTGATCTTGATCTGGTCAGGCAAACTCTCCTCTGATGACTCCAAGAATTGTTTTAAAGTAGAGAAGTTTGTTAGCGAGTCGTTTTCTATCCCTGACGCCCAGATCTGACACTTTTTGACCATAGCACTAATCTTATCCTCAGCTTTGAACACGTCTACACTTTTTCCTTGAAAACACAAGTTTAACACATTCAAGTGTTCAAACACATCAGCTAAGTACGCAACTGAGCAAAGCCAAGAGAAGTTAGTGACAAAATCCGTCTACTTTCTTTCGAAAAGGAAGGCATCAACCTTGTCTCTAAGTTCAAAAAATCTTGACATGATCCTACCTCGAGAAAGCCATCTTACTTCAGTATGAAAAAGAAGTTGCTCATGCTCACTGCCGATCTCTTTAAACAACAAAGAAAATAATCTGGATTGCAGATGTCGAGTTTTAATGTAGTTGATGATTTGAACTACTTCGTTAAGTACCTTTTGCAAATGTTGAGGCAATCTTTTGGCTACTAAGGCTTCACGATGGATACAACAGTGAGTCCATTTCACCTCAGGGGCTACTGCTTTGATACGAGCTAGAAGTCCTGTTTTTTTTGTTTTGTTTTTGTTTTTACTTTGCTCCATCCTTCGGCAAGCCTACACATTTTTTCCAGGTGACATGGTGTCCATTGAGATAATTATTTAATGCATTAAAAATATCGTCTGCTGTGGTATGTTGTACTTTGCATGAAAAAAGAATATCTTCGAACACTTGACCCTCCCATAAGAATCGTGCAAAAACCAACATTATAGCTTTTTTTGATAAGTCTGTGCTTTCATCCAATTGTAGAGCGTACATGTCACTCATGCAAAGTCTAGCCACCAATGTTTCTTCGATGTTAACTGCCATATCAGTAATTCGTCTTTGAACAGTATTGTTTAAGAGAGGGACGGCTCCTATTACCTTAGCAGCTGCATCACCTAACATTCTCTTGCGAAGTATTATTGCTGATAGCAGTATATGTTTCTCAGAAATTGTGTGTTTTTTCCCACGTTTAGCAACAAGCAGAGCCACCTCGTAAGACGCAAGGGTTGCATTTTTATTTACATTTGCACCACAGTGTTCGGTAATTATTTTACGAGATGTTTTCAACTCTCCTAATTTAATTTTGAAAAAATCTAATGACTTATTTTTGTACTCTGGGTGCTTTGTTTCAAGATGGCGCCGCAGTTTTGCTGGTTTCATATATTCATTGGAAAGGCTTCCATAGCAAATTACACATTGAGGTTTAGGCTGTTGCTCAGGTACAGTGAACGTAAAACCGATTTCCAAGTAATCAGAGTTATATTTTCTAATTTTTCCAGTAAGCTTAACACTGATCTTGGAAGGGTTAGGTTCAAGGGACGCCGACGATTTAGATTCAATGGACACTGACAACTTCGGTTCGAGAGTCACTAACTTACTTGATTGAACATCAAATGCATTATCTTCCTCTTCATGTGTAGGCCTTTCTCGTTTTAACGAACTACTTTTTAACCAACGGTCCATTTTTAACTACGCGAAAAACAACGCTTTAAAACACCACTGTTTTAATACAGAATTTGAATATGAACGAGGGTAATCCCAAAAGTAAGGTCTCCTACTATTTTTTAAGTACATAGACATGTTTATTTCTACAATGGTTTAGATCAGTTTACAGCTTGAACATTTAGCTATTTTTCGAGATAATCACCATTTCTGTCAATGCATTTTTGTAGACGCTGTGGCAGTTTCTGTATGCCCATGTCATACCAGCTCGCCTCCATGCTGTTCAGAGAGTTATGAACCTCTTCTTTCACCTCGTTGTCGGAGCCGAATCGCTGAGATTCTGATTAAAGCTCACAGGTACTGTGAGGCTCTGAAAAAACTCAAACGGGCATTTCAGAAGCGGAGAAGAGGAATGTTGAGCGAGGGTGTACACATTCTCCATGACAACTCTCGCTCACACATCGCTCGGCCAACGGTTGCTCTCCTGCAACAGTTTCAGTGGAACATAATCACCCACCCACCGTATAGTCCTGACTTGGCGCCCTGTGACTGTCACCTGTTCCCTAGGCTAAAAGAACATTTGGCCGAGAAGCGATTCGGCTCCGACGACGAGGTGAGAGAAGAAGTTCATAACTTTCTGAACAGCATGGCGGCGAGCTGGTATGACATGGGCATATAAAAACTGCGACAGTGTCTACAAAAATGCATCGACAGAAATGGTGATTATGTCGAAAGATAGCTAAATGTTCAAGCTGTAAACTGATGTAAGCCATTGTAGAAATAAACAGGTCTAATACTTATAAAAAAAATAGGCCACCCTACTTTTGGGATTACCCTCGTAAACAACACGGTCTGTGAAAGCACTGGCAATGAATTAACAATGGCCGATTGTCGTCTGAAATGCGAGTTTCTATGTAAAGTGACTGTCGGTTGTCAGCTGCAAAGAGGCAGCGCGTGCAGTCTAACGGCATACAGCAGAACTAAATTCTAGTTTTGCGCTAGTGTGTGTTAGTGTCAGTCGGCTCTAGGAAGACGCTTGACGCAGAAGTTAGCGTTCGCTAAAGCTCTGCTCATGTAGGAAGCGACCAAAACAAAAAAAATCTGTTACCACACAAAATATATTCAATATATTTTTTATCCTAATAGCATCTTGCGGACCCCTGTGGCATATGTCGCGGACCTCTGGGGGTCAGCGGACCACCTGTTGGGAACCACTGTTCTAAACTATAGTGGTACCGCAGATACCACGATCAAGGTTTGCTTCATCTTCGAATAATAGCTAGATTAACATCAGCTAATAGTTTTAGTTCATGCGGCATACTTTTGATGTAGCGTGAAAAACTTATTTTTAAAGAACAGTTCAAGAAAATTTTATTTTCCATATATTCATCACCATGAAAAATGATGACAACTTTCCATATGTGTTGATAAAACTAAAACAACAGATCCCTAATTAAAATTCGAGATAGTAGTCATCTTTAAGATGTAGCTGTATTTTACTGGAGCTGGCGACTCTTTGCATCTCCAACAATGAGTTTTTTTCCTCTCTTCCTCTCCCGAAATATATATCCATGGTGTCGCCAAACTTGGTAGACTTTCTGAAAAACATTTTGGGACACGGCAGCCAATAGGTCTGTGGGACGGCTGGAAGTAAGGACGACTTAGTACACCTCCAGTTTGCCGCAAAGCATCGGACGCATGAAGTGCTTGTAATAGAGCGCAGACATCACCCCGCCATTTGCTAAAATTTGAATGACATAGCTTTTGAGTTGTTGACACAAGTTAATTTTACACTGATGCCCAAAATTAAAGCAACAAGCGGAAATTTTGTAAGGTTGCGTTTGTTTTGCCACAAAACAGTCTAAATAGGTGATAGTACAAACAATGTAAAGAACACAGAACGTAAACAACTGCAACTTGCATGACGGTAGACAAAAAGTCCTTTGTGTTTTGCAACTTAACGGATTTGCAGACACATTCCGGCAACTGGTTAATCTGCTCAGCATGGGGTGTGACCGCCTGTGGCAGCAATAGAAACCTGACAACGATGGGGCATGCTCTGAGTGATGTTATCAGTCTCATGTTGAGGCCATAATGCCCATCCTGCCTGCAGAGCTGCTCGCAAGTCTTGCAGAGTGACTGGTGGATGCTGACGTGATTTAAACAGTCTCCCTAGTCCATTCCAGACATGCTCTATGGGATTAAAATCTGGAGAGCGAGCAGGCCACGCCATGCATGCAGTATCTTCCATTTCCAAGAAAACATCAACCACCCAAACTCTATGAGGTCGAGCATTATCGTCTATCAATATGAAGTTGGGGCCCACACCACCTCGCAACAACCGCACTTGAGGTCGAAGATCTCGTCACGATACCTGAAAGCAATTGCACCTTGTTGATTCACCCGTACAATTCCGTGAAGAGGTGTTCGGTGGTCAACATAATCTCTTCCCACACCATTAACGATCCTTCTCGATATCTCTTTCCACAGTGTTTGGATTCCGAAGTCCTTTTCCATATTCCCTTCAGATGCAAATGCGTCGAGAATTACTTTCCAGGCCAAATCGGGACTCATCTGCGGAAAGAACATTGGCCCACTGTACGACGGTCCATGTGGCACATTGACGACTCCACTCTAGACGTTCCCTTCTGTGAAGACGCGTCAGTGGTACACATACAGAAGGTCTCCGACAGTAAAGGCTGCTATGCAGGAGTCTTCTGTACACCATTTGTCTCGATTCAACACGTCCAGTGGATACTGCGAGGTCAAATGCCAATTGCCCTGCAGTACTAAGGCAGTACGGCCAAATAACGGCCGTATTACACGTGGTCGGTCCTGCCCTGGTCTTCGTAGGAGTGTTTCGGTCGCTATAAATTGTCGTCACATCCGAGAAACAACAGAACGATTCACATTAAACCTCTTGCCACATGAGTTTGCCACTGCTCTGCCCCCGTTGTTGCTATAGCCCCCAACCGTAGGGAGTTTGGTAGGCGTCTTCTTTGCACCACAACTGCACCGTCTGTGACTGTACACACAGCGATTATGGATGTGGGACTACCTGGTAAACACTCCGTTTGATAGGGCCCTGACGTCATAGTTGACGTAGTTGTAAACCGGGATACCATCTTCCGTGCAGAACGCTATAGTACGGACATCTGTTTACATTTTGTATGAATTAAACACAAGACGGGGAGATAGCGGTTTGTTGCTTTAATTTTGGACACCAGTGCATCTCTTTTTGAGTATCGAACCTGGTGAACGGAGTAATTTTCTGCATTGGATTATACTTTTAAAGAAGAGAAGTAATACCATCATACTAGTATTAAAGTTGAAGTAGGTTAATGTCCTAATACTTTCGGCCGCGTCAACCAGTGCGCCTGCCCGCTCTACGTGACTCAGAGCCTCTACATAGATCGTTCTGACGTATGCCTGCCCATTGTCATCGGAGTACTGTCGTCTACATTTATTTGGACAATAAAACAAGTAAAACAATTCATGTTGCCTTATGGGTGGTGTGAATAGTTTCAGTTTATTTATTGGTGAATCCCTTATGCTTTTATTATTGTAAATGATATTCTTGAAGTTCTTGAGTGAAACTGAAAGGTAAAAATGCAGGGGGTACATTTACACAGTACTACGAAACGTAGTTGCTACGCTACAAATATTTCAGTCTACAGCAGAGTATGTGCTCCTTTGAATCTTCCTGACAAAAGTTTTTATCAGAGTTTCTCGAAAGCGGAAAACCGCGCATCACGACTTATGCCTTTACTGACTCTGCTATCCATTCGCGATTTACGGCCTGCCTTCGCATCGACATCTATCTCGACTGATTGACAAATGATGAAGGGACACTACGTAGAAACGGGCTAGGCACAGGACGGAGGGTTGTGTACACAACAAAACTTTCGCTCTGTCGCGTACAGTTCGCTGATTTGAAACTTCTTGAAGCTTCTATGAAATTTGAAAAGTAGTAGAAAGATACTGGCGGAAGTGAAGCTGTGAGAGCGGGTCCTAAGCAATGCTTGGTTTACTCATTTGGAGAGAACATTGCCGGTGAAAGGCAAGATCTTGGGCTCGTGTCCCGTCCGGCACACAGCCTCTCACAAAGTTTCAGCCAGCTTATTGCTTTTGTTCTTCAATTAACTCACGTAGACAGAGATGCTTTTGTTGTCCACTCCTTATCCTGTATCTTTTTTGTTTCTCTCCTGTTGCCCCATACGCACATCGTGTCAATATTCGTCTCGCCTCTGCTTGTAGTATTTTGTTTTTAACTATGAACCAGTAAACATCCACAGCAACAACAAAATTAAGCTCCAATACAAAATCCGTCCCCTTAATTGCGAACATAAAACCAGCAGAAAGATCAGACTTTTCAAACAGAAGTCATTTCTAAAGGAAGTGCTCTGTATTCATAATTCTCACTATCGCCCCTCCCTCCTCCTCCACGTTAGGAAAAACTTTGCACAGTTTTCGTACAGTATTGTGTTACAATTACATGTCTCAGTGATATGTAGGCATTCTCCCCCAAAAATATAATGCTTTCACCACCAGTCTGTGTATATACCTCAGTGGAAATGTTGACCTGCTGTTTTCTGGCGACAGCTCTGACGTGATGTAACATCAAGCACCCTTCCTTTGATCAAATGACTCGTTTCCAGAATTCAATTGACCAGTCAGGTACTCGCTGCATTCACCGTATACGGGTCGTCTCTGCTTAACAAGAATTGGTAAATAATGTGATTCGAAGTGCATCTGCCTCGTCATTGCACTTCTTTTTAAATTTGGAACAGGTGATATTGAGAGAGGACAAGTTATTCTCTTACCTGTTTTTCGTATACAGAAAATTATTAAAGATTTGTTGCAACCTTATGGACCTTGAGCGAGACTCTAGAAAGTTAACGGCCTGATAGGACGCTGATAGAGCATGGTAGGGCGCTAAAAGCATGAGGTAGTTTTATGGTTCTAAGTTCGTAGAAATGGCATGTTGGAAGTTGAAAGCAATTGGCGGCGAGCTCATCTCTGTCCTGAGACTGACTTCACTTGTAAGTAGTTAGACTGGAGAGCCTGTGGTGAAGATCTTACTGCATCGACAGTGTGACTTCAAATGTCTCGGACTATGCGTTTGCCAAGTGCACACTTATTCATTTTTGTTTTACCAGTCTTCACGTTTGGTATCCTTACTACGACCTGCGAACGGGTATGCTACACACTGAAATCTACCGTAATTTCAGAGTTCTGGTAAAGAGTATATTGCGATCCGTCTGCTTGATCACTAGACCGTGAGATTTAGCATTTATTTCGTGGCCGCGATCGATTAACAGGTGCTGCCTTACGCCTCGCCTCCGCCGCACACATTTCGCCAGTTGCGGATTACATCGCTGCTCGAAGCAAACAGGGTAACATACTGCTGCTCTGGCCTTGTCAGGACGTAGAGATCTCAATCGCCACTAGCTGTCAGGTGCACCTATATAGACTATTCAGCATCAGATCAATTCCGATCGCGTTATCCACATTTCAGGGCCAGGGTACTTGAGTCACTTCTGCCACCCAGAATCCTTGTCCATTGTTCTCTTAACTCAACTGTTAGTTGTTTACCGTATTCAATCAATAACTATAATTTATGTCTGTTTTTATTTAAAAAAATAAATGTCGTTAGTAATTTTTTCTACATTCTCAATCATTTTATATAGTCAGCACAAAGGGTTAACATTAATTGTGGCGTCCAAAGCAGGATAACTTTCATTGTGGCGTCCCCTGCTATGATCTCGGACTGATGGCACCTTCTGTGGCCGTTAGATCGCGTTGCCTAGCGTAGCCATTCAATTTGAAGTCACTTTCGCAGAATTTTGAATTGATGGCACTCTCTGTGACCGTCAGATCGTATATAGTGTTGCATAGTGAAGTTTCTGTTCCCATGTTTAATGTGGTGCACTGGGTAGAATATGTCCACGTTGCTGGCGCCTAGACATAGTACTAATATTTAATTGTCGTATGTGTGTATTTTCATATAGTGGTTGTGACTTCTGTGTCACTTGATTGTTTGTTTCTGACGTCAGCGGCGTTGTGCTGATTTGTTAGGGTAGATTGGGATTTTTGTTTGTTAGCATAAACAAGCGTGCTATTATTTGAATTCGTTGTCAGGAACTAGGAATCAGTTGCTCACGGGAGCGTAATTTAGAGCAGAATTTGTGTAGCATAAGAATTTGTAGTGTTTGAATTCGTTTGGGTGAGAATTAGAGTGCATGCTTACAAGAAGCAAGGCACGTTTTCTTGAGAGTAACGGAAGTAATTGTGTTTTGTTACCCATTGATTCACGTGTGATTATTAGCGGTGGCCGAGCAGATATTACACGGGATTCGTAAATACAGTTGCAGACCGGGCAGAAATGTCGAACGAAGAACCTGCAGAGTATGGCGACATGTCTCAGTCAGGTGACGAAAGCGAACGGCAGACCACAGCAGAACGAAATGAAGGCGCTGCTATTACGAGACGCACCATCAGTGAAACTGGCAGACCAGACTCGCGAATGAAACATCACAGAATGATAGAATCTCGTTCATCTAGTCCGAAAGGTGTTAGCTGTGGGTCCCAGTTTGAGGCTCTGATGCAATTCATGCAAGAGGCAGAAAGGAAGAGACAAGAGGCAGAGAAAAAGAGACGGGAGGAAGAGGAGGAAAGATACAAATTAGTCACAAGAACGGTCATACACAGTATAGATGGAGTCAAGAAAGAGATCGTAGGAATGCAAGAAGAACTAGAGAATGTGAAAGAAACAACCATAGAAACGCGCGAGGTCGCTGACCAGGCGAAGTGCGATGCATAAACTGCGTGATTGGTAGCGCAAATAGCACGAAAGGACGCATCAGTGGCCAAAGAACAAGTTAAACTGGCAACAACTGAGGTGTGTAAGACAAACAAGGCACTTGCAACTCTCCAAAGGCAAGAGAAAAAAATAGTTCAAGAAACGTATGAAAAAGTGTGTGAGGAGACGAAGGGAGATGAACAGATAGTAATCAAACTGGCCGAAATCTCTGAAGTTAGAGATCAGCAGGTCCGAGTCGCCGCGCAACAACGCTAATGACGTTTGGCAGGCACATGAGCGGGCCGCGCAATTGCAAACACAAACCGTCCGGTAGAGCAACATCGAGAGGATCACAAAAGTGAAGAAAATGTTTTGCGACTCCCCGAAACGCTATATGAGGACACACCCCTTGCACAGGGGCGAATGCAGCAGGAATATGTTCCCGCCGCTGAGGAAAGCGTAATAGAAAATGCTCAATCGGTAACATGCAGCATGTCAGAGACCGAGCCGGAAAACAATTGTACACGTCTACGGAGGTCATAAACGTTATTACGTGAATCTGACAACACGAGGGGACACCATAACTGCGCACGAGGATCATTTGGGCACGGATACATGGAATCACGTGCTGCAGACGAGAGGAAAAATTCGAACGGCGGATACGTCGAACCTTCCGACCACAAACTTTTCTTAACCCTCCAGAATTTTCAAGTCTACAAGGAGGCAAACAACGCTTTACTTCCAAAGACCTGGATGGCACCGTACAATCACGTGCTACCAGAATCTTGGCCACTGAAGTACAAGCTCCAGTTTATCTGTGGTTTCTTAGAAGGGTCGATTGCTGAACATACGCGGCGAGTTGAGGTTCAAAATGGTTCAAGTTGCTCTGAGCACTATGGGACTTAACTTCTGAGGTCATCAGTCCCCTAGAACTTAGAACTACTTAAACTTAACTAACCTACGGACATCACACACATCCATGTCCGATGCAGGATTCGAACCTGCGACCGTAGCGATCGCGCTGTTCCAGACCGTAGGGCCTAGAACCGCTCGGCCACTTCGGCCGGCGAGTTGCGGAGAGTTGTCGATCCTACCAAGAATTTAAGGACGCATTCCTTAGCGCATACTGGTCCCAAGACGCACAGGAAAGAATAAAACAGGTGAGCGTGCTAAGAAAGGACTTAGAAGCGTCAGGATTCCGCAGTCCTGTCAAATTCTTCGAATCCCTGGTCAAACAGAACAGATTCTTGGATCAACCGTACAGTCCCAAACAAATTATCAGGCACTGCTACGTTCAATTACCATTACGTTGCCAGCAACTGCTCATCGGTAGATGTAGTGATTCAATCGAAGCTTCCAAGAGCGCGGTGTGCGAACTCGAGTACGTGAATTAAATTCACAACTCGCGGGAAAGAAGTAGAAATAATGACCGTAAATGGCCAGATTCGCCAGAGAGAAATGACGATGGACGAAATGGAGCAAAACATCGATAGAATTGAAACCAAAATTCAAACTTCAATCGGAATAACCAGCCATCATGGGAAAATGGAAGAAGACGAGGAAATTATAATCATAACAACAACAACATCTACCGAAGAAACGGAAACTGGAGAGACCAACAAAACTCGAACCAGGGCCAACAGGATTATCGGGACCAACAGCAAAGCAATAGCAGGACATACAACAGTCAAGGTCAATTGAATGACCAACGTGGTGAATATGAGGAACTTCCACCTAACCCATCGCAGGGGTCACGCAGAGAAAATTCAACCATGAACTGATACACAGCCGCTGCTGACTCAGCCGAAAACAATGCCGCAGAAACTATCGGAACGAGCGATATTAACCTGTTAGAGTACTAAGATACAAGAGAACTGTAACGGGAAGAGAACGTGCAGTATGTAAATAGCTTCCATTGATGAACTGTTTAACGAAATTTAATGTTGATATTGTGTTGCTTAGCGTAATTTTCCATTTGTTCTATTTCGGTGTTATTTTGTTTACTTGTCATTTCCATTAGGTTTCAGCAGGAGTCGTAGTTGAACGTGGTAAAATAAGTTGCGTATTTGTAATATCTTCGCGCCAACATTTACTGGCAGATGTCAAATTGAATTAAAATTCCGTTGAAAGTTATATGTCATCACGAGTTGACACTTTTTGTGGGATACCAAACCAGGCATGTTGCAATACTGAGTACTCCAAACAACTGAGTACTGCTATTATTTCTATTTCCGCAACTAAGTATCGTACTCTGTTATAGCATTCTCGTAGAAGAGCGTTCACAATTATCACCATGGTCGATGAAATTGTTTCTGTATACTTTACGTGGTTTCTTAGTTAGTCTCGATTTTCGGATGTGTTTCGTATGGTGTTAGCAATCCACGCTTTAGGAGCGTGTCGACGCGAAGACTCGGTGTGAAATGAGCAGTCACCTGTCGTGCGATGTAGTCTGCCTCGTGGTGGAGTTTTGCCAGTGTCATAAGATCGCCGTCAGCGAAATATTGTGTATGGGGAATTAGCACGTACAAGTGCCAGTCATGGTAGAGTGCCGAACCCCAGATCCGGATATAGCAAGCAGAAACGAAATGACGGACCATGGATGAGAGTTAAATTTAATATATATATATACACTCCTGGAAATGGAAAAAAGAACACATTGACACCGGTGTGTCAGACCCACCATACTTGCTCCGGACACTGCGAGAGGGCTGTACAAGCAATGATCACACGCACGGCACAGCGGACACACCAGGAACCGCGGTGTTGGCCGTCGAATGGCGCTAGCTGCGCAGCATTTGTGCACCGCCGCCGTCAGTGTCAGCCAGTTTGCCGTGGCATACGGAGCTCCATCGCAGTCTTTAACACTGGTAGCATGCCGCGACAGCGTGGACGTGAACCGTATGTGCAGTTGACGGACTTTGAGCGAGGGCGTATAGTGGGCATGCGGGAGGCCGGGTGGACGTACCGCCGAATTGCTCAACACGTGGGGCGTGAGGTCTCCACAGTACATCGATGTTGTCGCCAGTGGTCGGCGGAAGGTGCACGTGCCCGTCGACCTGGGACCGGACCGCAGCGACGCACGGATGCACGCCAAGACCGTAGGATCCTACGCAGTGCCGTAGGAGACAGCACCGCCACTTCCCAGCAAATTAGGGACACTGTTGCTCCTGGGGTATCGGCGAGGACCATTCGCAAACGTCTCCATGAAGCTGGGCTACGGTCCCGCACACCGTTAGGCCGTCTTCCGCTCACGCCCCAACATCGTGCAGCCCGCCTCCAGTGGTGTCGCGACAGGCGTGAATGGAGGGACGAATGGAGACGTGTCGTCTTCAGCGATGAGAGTCGCTTCTGCCTTGGTGCCAATGATGGTCGTATGCGTGTTTGGCGCCGTGCAGGTGAGCGCCACAATCAGGACTGCATACGACCGAGGCACACAGGGCCAACACCCGGCATCATGGTGTGGGGAGCGATCTCCTACACTGGCCGTACACAACTGGTGATCGTCGAGGGGACACTGAATAATGCACGGTACATCCAAACCGTCATCGAACCCATCGTTCTACCATTCCTAGACCGGCAAGGGAACTTGCTGTTCCAACGGACAATGCACGTCCGCATGTATCCCGTGCCACCCAACGTGCTCTAGAAGGTGTAAGTCAACTACCCTGGCCAGCAAGATCTCCGGATCTGTCCCCCATTGAGCATGTTTGGGACTGGATGAAGCGTCGTCTCACGCGGTCTGCACGTCCAGCACGAACGCTGGTCCAACTGAGGCACCAGGTGGAAATGGCATGGCAAGCCGTTCCACAGGACTACATCCAGCATCTCTACAATCGTCTCCATGGGAGAATAGCAGCCTGCATTGCTGCGAAAGGTGGATATACACTGTACTAGTGCCGACATTGTGCATGCTCTGTTGCCTGTGTCTATGTGCCTGTGGTTCTGTCAGTGTGATCATGTGATGTATCTGACCCCAGGAATGTGTCAATAAAGTTTCCCCTTCCTGGGACAATGAATTCACGGTGTTCTTATTTCAATTTCTAGGAGTGTATATATATATATATATATATATAGACAGGAAGCATCACTGTAATATGTACAATTACGAGTACACAACCATAAAATGCTGCTTCAAGGATTACCAGCACATGAGTGAGTAACGCAGTTCCTGGCGACTTCAGCGTCAGCAGACAACATCGAAGGACATCGAAAAATAAAAGAGGAGTATACAAGGAACAAAATGAACGAAAATTAGCTTCGGTAGTATTAGCAAAGGCATAGGGTAGACAATAAGTTAGTATTTAGTATTGGGAGTTTGGTGGAGGTACAGAGGTAGTGCCAGCGAAAAATTAGTGTGCATGACAGGAGTAGAACTAATCAAAAACTTACAAAATCACGTGCACACACACGAACAAAGACATCTCACACCACATGATTTACGTCCATATAATGTTAACAGGGCTCTGCAGTGATTAAATTTATTGTTGGATTTGCGCCCTTAGTAATAAAATAAATAAATAAATATATTAAGTGAAAACATTTTTTATGTTCTTCATTATTGTTTTCTGTAAATGATGATGATGATGTTTGGTTAATGGGGCGCTCAACTGCGCGGTTATCAGCACCCGTACAAATTCCCAACCTTTGCTCAGTCCAATCTCACCACTTTCGAGAATGATCATGAAATGATGAGGACAACACAAACACCCAGTCATCTCGAGGCAGGTGAAAATCCCTGACCCCGTTGAGAATCGAATCCAGGACCCCGTGCTCAGGAAGAGAGAACACGACTGCAAGACCACAAACTGTGAACTCTTTTCTGTAAATTTATTAATTTAATGTAATGACGTTTGTGAGAGAATATGGCACTTGACCACACTTGAGGACAGTGCAGACTCCTGAACCACAATACAGCAGACTGGACGTCTCGGCCCACTCCAGCCAGCGAGGGCGAAGAGGGAGTGGGCAGCTGTAATGACTCTCTGCTGTGGCAGCCCAGGTGTGGGGGACCCCCTGCTGTGACAGAACCCGGCCACAGCTAGCTGATGCGCCTACGTAACGAAGCCCAGTCGTCTACCAGTGTGAGCGGTACATCTCAAGCCAGCACTGACAGCAGGATGCCCCACGTGCCGATAGCAACCCCTAGTGGCCGGCAACCTACCAGGCCGCTAATGGCGGGCATGAGAGTCACGTGGCATCACTATCAACTGACTCACATGGATGCCGAGAGAGACGTGTCCCGTCGAGAAAAGGCGAGCTAATCTCATGTCCCAGGCTGACAGGCACGTTCCGAGGCAGAAGTGAACGGGAAGAGCAGGGCTGCCCCATGTCCCACTATTGCTGAATGGATTTCTATGCCAGAGGGCGGGTTGCACGTCAAATCCTACGCTGTCACGCCAGTCGCTGACGACTAACTGCTGCCTGACCAGGATGATGCCGAGGGTCCAGCTGCAGTTCGTAAGCTGCCCAAAGATGCTGGTTGCAGCCCAGTCGCCAAATGCTGCCCTGAGACAAGAGGGAACGCCAGAGACACATGCAGCCACTTCGGGCACGTCATGCGCTGGGTGACAGGCCATTCCACTCTGGCGCAAATTGCTGTTCTTCAGTACTACCAGTCACTCTTTGTGATAGTGCGTAAGTGACATGTATCAAATTCATGTGACATCTTCAATTGTAAATTTTGTCTCCACAGGGACCCTTGTTGAGGGAACGATAGGATACCTTTCTGTAATTTCATTATGTAATACCTTTTTGTATTTTTGTACGTATCAATTGAACTGTGTTGATTGTGACATACATGTTATTCTGCACATTTATTAACGCTCTGATTATGTGCAAGTATTTTTTTTCATATCATAGAAAATAATACACAAATTACACAACTTAGGTAATAAGACAAACAGATTACACATGTGATTTCCTTGTTCATTGAAAATTTGAGAATGTATGTGTTTGATGAATGTGACCAAATGAGTGATATAGCAGGGGTAAATCAATGAACAGAGAACAGTTCATATTCCAGAACACTGTAAATGATGGTCGTATGCGTGTTTGGCGCCGTGCAGGTGAGCGCCACAATCAGGACTGCATACGACCGAGGCACACAGGGCCAACACCCGGCATCATGGTGTGGGGAGCGATCTCCTACACTGGCCGTACACCACTGGTGATCGTCGAGGGGACACTGAATAGTGCACGGTACATCCAAACCGTCATCGAACCCATCGTTCTACCATTCCTAGACCGGCAAGGGAACTTGCTGTTCCAACAGGACAATGCACGTCCGCATGTATCCCGTGCCACCCAACGTGCTCTAGAAGGTGTAAGTCAACTACCCTGGCCAGCAAGATCTCCGGACCTGTCCCCCATTGAGCATGTTTGGGACTGGATGAAGCGTCGTCTCACGCGGTCTGCACGTCCAGCACGAACGCTGGTCCAACTGAGGCGCCAGGTGGAAATGGCATGGCAAGCCGTTCCACAGGACTACATCCAGCATCTCTACGATCGTCTCCATGGGAGAATAGCAGCCTGCATTGCTGCGAAAGGTGGATATACACTGTACTAGTGCCGACATTGTGCATGCTCTGTTGCCTGTGTCTATGTGCCCGTGGTTCTGTCAGTGTGATCATGTGATGTATCTGACCCCAGGAATGTGTCAATAAGGTTTCCCCTTCCTGGGACAATGAATTCACGGTGTTCTTATTTCAATTTCCAGGAGTGTATTATAGAGAGTAAGGATCATGAAAGAAATTCCTATACCTGGAAGAAACTTAAGAGACCCTAGATGACTACAGATTATACAGTGGTGAGACAGATACCGAAACCAGAACTCAAAACGCAAAAAATTTCCACGGAGAGATTACAGACTTTGGCTATAGTTAATCGAGTATGAACAGCAAACTAAACGCTAAGAAATTGCAGCAAGGTGGCAGGATACAGAGATGTAGGTCGATGCATTGGAAGATTCATATGCTTTGGTAGTTTTCTAAGGGCGCATTACGCAACGATTGACAAAAAGAGGGAAAGGAAAACAACAGAATACAAATGGGTAGCTTTGAGCGATGACGCAGTGACGGTAAGAAAATAAATAGTAAAAAAAAAGAAGAGTTACGCAAAGCCCAATTGGAATCCCTACGTAATACGAGAGATATGCAATTTAATTGTTTAACTGACGAATGGAGGAAATATGAAAATGGAGTTAATGAACTGGATAAAATGGAATACAGACAAGAGATTGTCAGATAATGCAAAATGGCTAAGCAGGAATGAAAAGATGACAAATGTAAGACTATAGAAGCACGTTTGAGTAGCGATGCGATATATGCGACCTATAGGAAAATAAAAAGACATTTGGAGCAAAGAAATACAGATGAATGAATATTAAGTGTTCTGAAAGCGAGTGCGCACTATAGCTGATCAAGATTTACGGTAACTCCTTGGGAAAACCGACACTATGTTATCAAAAGTATCAGGACACTTGTCTGAAAATGACTTACAAGTTCGTGGCGTCCTCCATCCGTAATTCTGGAATTCAGCATGGTGTTCGCCCACCCTTAGCCTTGATGATAGCTTCAACTCTTGCAGGCATATGTTCTGTCAAGTGCTGGAAGGTTTCTTGGGGGATGGCAGCCCATTGTTCACGGAGTGCTGCACTGAGGAGAGGTATCAATGTCGGTCGGCGAGGTCTGGCCCGAAATCGGCGTTCCAAAACAGACCAAACGTGTTCTATAGGATTAAGGTCAGTCCATTACAGGGACGTTATTGTCGTGTAACCACTTCGCCACAGGCCGTGCATTGTGAACAGGAGCTCGATCGTGCTGAAAGATGTAAATGCTATCCCCGAATTCCTCTTGAACAGTGGGAAGAAAGAAGGTGCTTAAAACGTCAATATAGGCCTGTTCTGTGATAGTGCTACGTAAAACAAAAAGGGGTACAAGCCCCCTCCATGGAAAACGCGACCATACTATAACACCACCGCCTCCGAATTTTAATGTTGGCACTACACACGCTGGCAGATAACGTTCACCGGACATTCGCCATACCCACACCCTGACATCGGATCGCCACATTGTGTACCGTGATTCGTCATTCCACACAACGTTCCACTGTTCAGTCGTCCAATGTTTAAGCTCCTTACACCAAGCGAGGCGTCGTTTGGCATTTACCGGCGTGATATGTAGCTTATGAGGAGCCGCTCGACCAGACCGAGTTTCCTTACCTCCTGCCTAACTTTCATGGTACTTGCAATTGATCCTGATGCAGTTAGGAATTTCTGTGTGATTGTCTGGATAGGTGACTGCCTATTACACATTACGACCATCTTCATCTCTCGGGGGTCTCTGTCAGTCAACAGACGAGGTCTGCCTGTACGCTTTTGTGCTGTTCGTGTCCCTTCACGTTTCCAGTTCACTATTATATCGGAAACAGAGGTCGTAGGGATGTTTAGGAGTGTGGAAATCTCGCGTACAGACGTATGAGACCCAATCACCTGACCACGTTCGAAGTCCGTGCGTTCCGCGGAGCGCCCTATTCTGCTCTCTCACGATGTCTAATGAATACTGATGTCACTGACAGTAGTCATTAGGTGGCAGCACAAAGCAAACAATTTGAGAAACGTATGTTTCTGACGGTGTCCGGGTACTTTTGATAACATAGTGTTTATTTGCGGCATCATTTTCTTTTCAGTAACGTGTAATATGATTGTTGTTGTTGTTGTGGTCTTCAGTCCTGAGACTGATTTGATGCAGCTCTCAATGCTACTCTATCCTGTGCAAGCTTCTTCATCTCCCAGTACCTACTGCAACCTACTTCCTTCTGAATCTGCTTAGTGTATTCATCTCTTGGTCTCCCTCTACGATTTTTACCCTCCACGCTGCCCTCCAATACTAAATTGGTGATCCCTTGATGCCTCATAACATGTCCTACCAACCGATACCTTCTTCTGGTCAAGTCGTGCCACAAACTTCTCTTCTCCCCAATCCTATTCAATACTTCCTCATTAGTTATGTGATCTACCCATCTAATCTTCAGCATTATTCTGTAGCATCACATTTCGAAAGCTTCTATTCTCTTCTTGTCCAAACTATGTATCGTCCATGTTTCACTTCCATACATGGCTACACTCCATACAAATACTTTCAGAAATGACTTCCTGACCCTTAAATCTATACTCGATGTTAATAAATTTCTCTTCTTCAGAAACGCTTTCCTTGCCATTGCCAGTCTACATTTTATATCCTCTCTACTTCGACCATCATCAGTTATTTTGCTCCCCAAATAGCAAAACTCCTTTACTACTTTAAGCGTCTCATTTCCTAATCTAATACCCGCAGCATCACCCGATATAATTGGACTGCATTCTATTATCCACGTTTTGTTTTTGTTGATGTTCATCTTATATCCTCCTTTCAAGACGCTATCCATTCCATTCAGCTGCTCTTCCAAGTCCTTTGCTGTCTCTGACAGAATTACAATGTTATCGGCGAACCTCAAAGTTTTTATTTCTTCTCCATGGATTTTAATACCTACTCCGAATTTTTCTTTTGTTTCCTTTACTGCTTGCTCAATATACAGATTGAATAACATCTCCCTTCCCAAGAACTGCTTCCCTTTCATGTCCCTCGACTCTTATAACTGCCATCTGGTTTCTGTACAAATTATAAATAGCCTTTCGCTCCCTGTATTTTACCCCTGCCACCTTTAGAATTTGAAAGAGAGTATTCCAGTCAACATTGTCAAAAGCTTTCTCTAAGTCTACAAATGCTAGAAATGTAGGTTTGCCTTTCCTTAATCTTTCTTCTAGGATAAGTCGTAAGGTCAGTATTGCCTCACTTGTTCCAGTATTTCTACGGAATCCAAACTGATCTTCCCCGAGGTCGGCTTCTACTAGTTTTTCCATTCGTCTGTATGGAATTCGTGTTAGTATTTTGCAGCTGTGGCTTATTAAACTGATAGTTCGGTAATTTTCACATCTGTCAACACCTGCTTTCTTTGGGATTGGAATTATTATATTCTTCTTGAAGTCTGAGGGTATTTTGCCTGTTTCATACATCTTGCTCACCAGATGGTAGAGTTTTGTCAAGACTGGCTCTCCCAAGGCCGTCAGTAGTTCCAATGGAATGTTGTCTACTCCGGGGGCCTTGTTTCGACACAGGTCTTTCAGTGCTCTGTCAAACTCTTCACGCAGTATCGTATCTCCCATTTCATCTTCATCTACATCCTCTTCCATTTCCATAATATTGTCCTCAAGCACATCGCCCTTGTATAGACCCTCTATATACTCCTTCCACCTTTCTGCTTTCCCTTCTTTGCTTAGAACTGGGTTTCCATCTGAGCTCTTGATGTTCATACAAGTGGTTCTCTTATCTCCAAAGGTCTCTTTAATTTCCCTGTAGGCAGTATCTATCTTACCCCTAGTGAGATAAGCCTCTACATCCTTACATCTGTCCTCTAGCCATCCCTGCTTAGCCATTTTGCACTTCCTGTCGATCTCATTTTTGAGATGCTTGTATTCCTTTTTGCCTGCTTCATTTACTGCATTTTTATATTTTCTCCTTTCATCAATTAAATTCAATATTTCTTCTGTTACCCAAGGATTTCTACTATTCCTCGTCTTTTTACCTACTTATCCTCTGCTGCCTTCACAACTTCATCCCTCAAAGCTACCCATTCTTCTTCTACTGTATTTCTTTCCCCCATTCCTGTCAATTGTTCCCTTATGCTCTCCCTGAAACTCTGTACAACCTCTGGTTCTTTCAGTTTATCCAGGTCCCATCGCCTTAAGTTCCCACCTTTTTGCAGTTTCTTCAGTTTTAATTTACAGGTCATATCCAATAGATTGTGGTCAGAGTCCACATCTGCCCCTGGAAATGTCTTACAATTTAAAACCTGGTTCCTAAATCTCTGTCTTACCATTATATAATCTATCTGACACCTCTTAGTATCTCCAGGGTTCTTCCATGTATATAACCTTCTTTCATGATTCTTAAACCAAGTGTTAGCTATGATTAAGTTGTGCTCTGTGCAAAATTCTACCAGGCGGCTTCCTCTTTCATTTCTTAGCCCCCATCCATATTCACCTACTACGTTTCCTTCTCTCCCTTTTCCTACTACCGTATTCCAGTCACTCATGACTATTAAATTTTCGTCACCCTTCACTATCTGAATAATTTCTTTTATTTCATCATACATTTGTTCAATTTCTTCATCATCTGCAGAGCTAGTTGTCATATAAACTTGTACTACTGTAGTAGGTGTGGGCTTCGTATCTATTTTGGCCACAATAATGCGTTCACTATGCTGTTTGTAGTAGCTTACCCGCATTCCTATTTTCCTATTCATTATTAAACCTACTCCTGCATTACCCCTATTTGATTTTGTGTTTATAACCCTGTAGGCACCCGACCAGAAGTCTAGTTCCTCCTGCCACCGAACTTCACTAACTCCCACTATATCTAACTTTCACCTATCCATTTCCCTTTTCAAATTTTCTAACCTACCTACCCGATTAAGTGATCTGACATTCCACGCTCCGATCCGTAGAACGCCAGTTTTCTTTCTCCTGATAACGACATCCTCTTGAGTAGACTCCTCCCGGAGATCCGAATGGGGGACTATTTTACCTCCGGAATATTTTACCCAAGAGGACGCCATCATCATTTAATCATACAGTAAAGCTGCATGCCCTCGGGAAAAATTACGGCCGTAGTTTCCCCTTGCTTTCAGCTGTTCGCAGTACCACAACAGCAAGGCCGTTTTGGTTAGTGTTACAAGGCCAGATCAGTCAGTCATCCAGGCTGTTGCCCTTGCAACTACTGAAAAGGCTGCTGCCCCTCTTCAGGAACCACACGTTTGTCTGGCCTCTCAACAGATACCCCTCCGTTGTGGTTGCACCTACGGTACAGCTATCTGTATCGCTGAGGCACACAAGCCTCCCCACCAATGGCAAGGTCCATGGTTCATGGGGGGAGGGTAATATGATTATTAGCTACAAATTATGCGATTATGTTTCCCAAATCATTACACTTTACATTGGTGTACTTTCCCACTTGGTACACAACATGCTTTGTTTCAGTAAGTTGGCAACATGTATGTGAGAATATCGCGTCTTATTTATATGTGGGTGCTAAGAGAATGGTGTTCATCCTGAAAAAGCAGTACTTACACAATGAACTAGCGTTGTGCTTTATATTAGTGCTCTGTGAATTGTGATTATCACGGAAAATCTCAAGTTTGCAAATAATTTTCGTTGTGTAGTGTTGGTGTTGTACCGGTAAACACAAATGTGAAATAAACCATCGTACACTGTGATTACTGTGATGAGAAAAGTTTTCTTTACCACGACATAGAAAACTCAGGAGCTCTATTACGTCCCTGATCAACGAAGAAGAAGTGACTCGAATTTGGAACTACTATACAGATGAGTACTCATCATATTCAGCTAAAGGTTTTCTTATGTAATTTATTTAATATCGACATTTCTGATAATGTTAGACATTGACTGTAGCAGCAGTGTCCATTGTTACAAGACTACATATTCTAGTTTCATATCTGAAAATCTGTTATCTCCTAAATAAAGAAGAAAAGATCGATATTTAGCGCTAACGCTGAAAAGGCTGAAAATAGTATGGCAAGTATAGAAAGTCTAAACAAGGGAAACGAAAACTATGGTAAAAATGGAAGATAAATCAGATGAAAACGAGATAGGAGATATGCTCCAGTTAAAAGAATTTGATAAGTTGAAACAAAGCCCCAAGAATATACACAATTCCTTTAGCATTATTGATATCCTTGGGAGAGGCAGCCGTGAGAAAACTACTTCGACTGGTGTGGACGGTATGTGAAACTCGTAAAATACCATCACATTCCAAAATGTGTGAAATAATTCTAGTATCAAACAAAGCAGGTGCTGACAAGTGTGAATAATACCAAACCACTACTGATGACTGTTGTATGTTGTCTCAAATTATTCACAGAGAAATGGAAAAGAAGCTGGTGTGGCGGAAGACCAGTTTAGGATGCGGAAAATGCACGAATACGCGAGGCAATACTGGTCCTACGACTCATCTTGAAAGGTAAACCTACGTTTATAACACTTGTAGATTTAGCGAAACTTCATGAGCATGACATCTTGAATACTCTCGTTGCGAGCCTGCCATTAATCACGTATCTTCACGCGGTCATCATCTCAATTACTGGATTTGACAATGTTAGTGGTAGAGGTTGGCCAGACGCCCTTCCTGTCACCATCTCTATTCATCCGGGGATGAAGATGCCTGCGTCTACTGTTATCTCCCGTGAAAGTGTGGGAACGTTTTCTAAATATTTGTTAAGCGCATAAGTGCGGTGAAATGTGGGTAACATCCCGGATTTCACGTAGTCGGATGTAGGAAACAGCCCAAAAACTACATCAAGTTTGGCTGGCACACTCATCACTAATACTCCGGGCAGGTTTGATCCGGGGCGAGCGTGGCGTCCAGACCGATTTGTTGTCAACTGGATTACGTTTTTTGAAATTCTGAAGTGAGCAGAGGTATAATACAGGCCGCGATATGTTATCTAAAACTGGTGCAGAAACCAGGCAGCGGTTATAAGGGTTGAAGGACTTGAAAGGAAGGCAGCAGCCGCGGAGGGAGTGACAAAGGGTTGTAGCTTGTATTCAGTGTTATTCAAAACACACTCAGCAGGCAATATGGTAAGTTCAGCTAGAAAGAAAATGCCCTGAGATTTGCCAAAAGCTCTGTAATACTGTAGTAGTGTCACAGATGGCAAAGGACTTGGAAGAGTAGTGAGACGGAAAAAAATATATATACGGTGGTCCACTGATCGTAACCGGGCCAAATATCTCAAGAAATAAGCGTCAAACGAAAAAACTGGAAAGAACGAAACTTGTCTAGCTTGAAGAGGGAAACCAGAGGGCGCTATGGTTGACCCGCTAGATGGCGCTGCCATAGGTCAAAAGGATATCAACTGCGTTTTTTTTTTTAATTTGAACCCCCATTTTTTGTTACATATTCGTGTAGTACGTAAAGAAATATGAATGTTTTAGTTGGGCCACATTTTTCTCTTTGTGATAGATGGCGCTGTAATAGTCACAAACATACGGCTCACAATTTTAAACGAACAGTTGGTAACAGGTAGGTTTTTTAAATTAAAATACAGAACGTAGGTATGTTTGAACATTTTATTACGGTTGTTCAAATGTGATACATGTACCTTTGTGAACTTACCATTCCTGAGAACGCATGCTGTTACAGCGTGATTACCTGTAAATACCACATTAATGCAATAAATGCTCAAAATGATGACTGTCAACCTCAATACACTTGGCAATACGTGTAACGACATTCCTCTCAACAGCGAGTAGTTGGCCTTCCGTAATGTTCTCACATGCATTGACAATGCGCTGACGCATGTTGTCAGGCGTTATCGGTGGATCACGATAGCTAATATCCTTCAACTTTCCCCACAGAAAGAAATCCGGGGACGGCAGATTCGGTGAACGTGCGGGCCATGGTATGGTGCTTCGACGACCAGTCCACCTGTCATGAAATGTGCTATTCAGTACCGCTTCAACCGCACGCGAGCTATGTGCCGGACATCCATCATGTTGAAAGTACATCGCCATTCTGTCATGCAGTGAAACATCTTGTAGTAACATCGGTAGAACATTACGTAGGAAATCAGCATACACTGCACCATTTAGATTGCCATCGATTAAATGCGGGCTAATTATCCTTCCTCCCATAATGCCGCACCATACATTGACCCGCCAAGGTCGCTGATGTTCCACTTGTCGCAGCCATCGTGGCTTTTCCTTTTCCCAATAGTGCATATTAGGCCGGTTTATGTTACCACTGTTGGTGAATGACGCTTCGTCGCTAAATAGAATGCATGCAAAAAATCTGTCATCGTCCAGTAATTTCTCTTGTGCCCAGTGGTAGAACTGTACACGACGTTCAAAGTCGTCGCCATGCAATTCCTGGTGCATAGAAATATGGTACGGTTGCAATCGATGGTGATGTAGCATTCTCAACACCGACGATTTTGAGATTCCCTATTCTCGCCCAATTTGTCTGCTACTGATGTGCGGATTAGCCGCGACAGCAGCTAAAACACCTACATGGGCATCATCATTTGTTGCAGGTCGCGGTTGACGTTTCACATGTGGCTGAACACTTCCTGTTTCCTTAAATAACGTAACTATCCGGCGAACGATCCGGACATTTGGATGATGTCGTCCAGGATACCGAGCAGCATACATAGCACACGCCCGCTGGGCATTTTGATCACAATAGCCATGCATCGACACGATATCGGCCTTTCCCGCAGTTGGTAAACGGTCCATTTTAACGTGGGTAATGTATCACGTAGCAAATACCGTCCGCACTGGCGGAATGTTACGTGATACCACGTAGTTATACGTTTGTGACTATTACAACGCCATCTATGACAAAGCGAAAGAAGTCGTTCAACTAAAATATTCATATTTCTTTACATACTACACGAATATGTAATACAAAATTGGGGTTCCTTTTTTAAAAAAACGCAGTTGATATCCGTTTGACCTATGGCAGCGCCATCTAGGGGGCCAACCATACCGCCATCTGGTTTCCCCCTTCAAGCTAGATGAGTTTCGTTCTTTGTAGTTTTATCGTTTGATGCATATTTCTTGAGATGTTTGGCCCGGTCACTAATCAATGGACCACCCTGTATAGCTGAAGTAGAGAGGATATAAAATGCAGCCTGCAACTGCAAAAAAGAGAATGTCTGAAAAAGTAAAATTTACTAACACTGAATATAAACTGAAGTGTTACAAGATATTTTTGGAGGTGTTTGTCTGGAGTGTAGCCTTGTACAGAATTGAAAGCTGGACGGTGACCAGATGAGAGAAAAAGAATAAAGGCTTATAGGTGTGGTGTTCCAAAAAATGCTAATTATTATATGGGTACATCGCATAGGGAGAAAGATAATTACATTTCCACTTTATTGAAAGAAGTGGTCGGCTGATTGGATACATCCTTAGGCATCATGGGCTCGTCAGTTTTGAGGCTGAAGTATGTGGGGTTAACAGGGTTGTGTTCATTTGGGGGAGGGGACCAAACAGCGAGGACATTGGCCCCATCCGATTACGGAAGGATGGGGAAGGAAATCAGCCGTTTCCTTTCAAAGGAACGATCATGGCATTTGCCTGAAGTGATTTAGGGAAATCGTGGAAAACCTGAATCAGTATGATGGGACGCGGGTTTGAACCGTCGTCCCCCCGAATTTGAGCCCAGTGAGTTAGCCACCGCGCCACCTAGCTCCGTGGTGGAGAGAGATGTCAAGGCATGAGTAGAGTAAGCTGGTTCAAATGGATGTAGGATGCAGTTTTTATGCAGATGTAAAGTGCTTGTACAGGCCTGACTGGCGAGGAGAATTACATCAAACCAGACAACAACAACAATAATAAAACATTCGAACATTAATTTGATGACATCAGTAACTGAAGTTACAAGTTTGGTGTGGACTGGAAGGCAAAAGTAATTAGCTTTCAGTTTGGCTGCTGTAATAACTCAGATTGTTGACACATGCGGCCACCAGTGGGATTGTAAGTGTTGAATTTAGGACTGTTAATTTATTTAAAAGTTCAAATACCCTAAACAGTCCATCATAACTATGACTTCGTTATCATTTCATTTTGTAGAAATTGTTACCTCTATCCCATCATTTTCATATGTATTGACATGATTCACTACAGACTGCTTGTAAGTTTGCGCCAACTGTAAGTGTCTACAAAGCGACATTCCAATCTCTAGTGGTCGGCTACGTATACACTTCACCTGCTGCAGTTAACATGCTGCAGCGTCAAGCTGTTACTTGATAACTGGTTACAACTGTATTATTGAGTGAAGCACTTAACTGTCTGCTTTTTACCCTACAACAAGGACTATATGTTTGGGATCTGAGGAGGCTTTCGCTTAAGCAGTTCTGAGAAAAAGAAAATTAAGCAAATCTGGCAGTGTGAATCCCCGAAGCTATGTCCAAAGTCAGAGAGATGTAGCTGCAAAACGTCTAAAATTAATTTGTGACTGAATACACAAACATGAAAACTATGTGCTTACGGTTTGAAGTGGACGAAACGGAGTAATTTTTGAAGACTGATAAAGAAAACTAAAGACTTTTATGTAAACATGAAATGTAGGGAGGAAACGGAAAAAGGAAGTGAAAGGATGGGTGGATAATCTTGACGGCTAGCCGCACAAGACGTGGTGGCAGTGCCATGGTGAAAGTTATAAACTTGTGCCGGACCGCGACTCGAATCTGAATTTACGGCTTCTCGTGAGTGGTTACCTTAACCGCTTCCACCACTCGGACTCGGTCCATAATTGACTCAAATTTCTAACTTATAGCACGTAACAGTGCAGCGTTTTTGTACATTAAACTCTATTCTAGTAAATTCAGATTCCAGTAGGAGTTTGGACGTCATTTTTGCACTGGCCTGAAACAAACGTCGAGAAACCGTTACCCACTTTTTCAAAAACGTTTATAGCTGAGTGATGGCTGTTCTGTCGCCAGTATGACTATACTGAGAAATAAATATGTAGAAATGAGAAACAAAGATGTAAAATAACGTCTGTTCTACTTAAAAAGCTTTAGGAGTTTTCACATAAAAAATCCGGAACCATTACTTTTCAGAACGCTCCCGTACATCCCATGTTTCAGCTCTTTCTCTTATGCAGATCCGATGATGGCATCTAGCAGCAACATGTTATCAAATTAGAAACAATATAGTGCGGCCAAGACTAAAAAACTTTGTGTGCTTGTCAGTTAGCTTCGATTGTGACACCTATGCAGCCGATAATTCGCTCTGAGTGTCAGCGTTTTTCGATCAACCACTATTTCCTGCTTTGAGATAGTAGTTGCACAGGAACGTATGTTAAGTTCTGCTCGTATAATTTCATATAAATCGAGTGAAGTTACTCATTACAAATGGAACTCGAGTCAGTTGCAGTTTTATTCGTGACGGTACAGTATTTTCTGCCAACGGCTTTGCCGTTGCGGTGACATCGGTTCCCGTCAGATTACCGAGGTTAAGAGCTGTCGGTCTTGGCTAGCACTTCGATGTGGCAACGTCCGTTTCTGCCGAGCGCTGTTGGTAATCGGGATGCACTCACTTTTATGAGGCCAATTGAGGAACTACTCGATTGGGAAGTACCGGCTCTGGTCACGTAAGCTAACAACGGTCGGGTGTGCGGTTGTGCTGACCGCATGCCACTTCATATCCGCCTATCGCCTGAGAATGAAACGACGATCGGTCGCTGCCGTTGGCCCTTCCGAGACCTGTTCGGAGTTACTACAGTATTTTCTGTGCACCACCAACAGCTACACTGAGAAAATGGCGGTCCGGAAAGTAAGGAAGGTCCAGCGGTGGCACAATATCAGATGCTGTGCCCTGTCCGGTGGCTTTGGTTCAGGTGTAGCCATGCCGGTCCATTCTCAGGTACGTGGCATGACTCATGTGAATAAGGCAGTCTCGATGTAAATGCATGTACTGTTACGGCTATTGTAACACCAGCAGTATGAAACTCTTACAAATAATGTAACGAAAATATATGGTTTAAAAATGTCTATTCCAACGTATTAAATAAAGACGGAAGACATAAAAAAGAAACCACGCGCAACCACAGGCGAACTCTAGCAATATCAGAAAATGGACAGCCTACGCATGTCCGACTTAGAGGAAAGTGTCATGGAAAACACAATCTTCTGATATAGGTTGTGCATTATAAACTATGTGCTGAAGTGAGTTCGACAAACACCGAAAGGAGGTATCGGATAGGTGAAGAGAGGAGGTTTTCACGCGAAAGGAAGGATCAGTATATAGAGACATTACAGTAAGATAGCCTCAAAGTGAACAATCAAAGATTCTAAACAATGATAGTTAAAAGTTCGCCACACAAAATGTACAAGCTAATGGAGAGAGAATAATAAAAACTCATCTGGCAAGAAAGCAGTTACATGTATGCCAGAAAAAAGTAACTAAAACAAGAATCTATCTATATCCGAATCCCGCTCCAGCTACTGCCGGGTCTGCGTGCTGACGAGTCCTGTCCATTTGGCTCGGTCCTCCCACCATTTTTCTTCCTCCACTTGCTGCCAGGTCACACCTCTCCTTTCAACAGATATTCTCACTCCCATTTTCCACCGTGTTCTTGGGCGCCCTCTAGGTCTTTTCCCATCCATCTTTAGTTCTTCCATAATTTTGGGGAGTCTCTGCCCATGCATCCTCTTAACATGCCCATACCATCTTAATCTCTTTCTTTCAATTTCTTCTCTCATACATTTTTGTTTGAGGTCCTTTCTAATCTCTTCTTTCCTTACTCTGTCCATTCTTGTTTTTCCCTTAACTGCTCTGAGAAATTTCATTTCCCTTGCTTGCAGTCTGCTCCAGTCCCTTTCTGTCATTGTCCATGTTTCTCCACCATAGGTGACAATAGGGATGTAATAATTCTTATACATAAGGAGTTTTGCTCTTTCTGAAAGTTCATTTTTCCAAATCAGATGTTTTATTGTTTGATAGAAATTGCCTCCCTTCTGTAACCTATTAATTTCGTTAGTTATTCTTCCATCCCTAGATATTTCACTCCCTAAATAATTGAAACTTTCTACCACTTTGAGGGGTTCTCCATTCAAGGTAATATTTCCGTTGATTCCTTTCTCCCTTCCAAATACCATTACTTCACACTTATCTTTATTTATTTTTAATCCATACCTTTTCATTATTTCCTTCCACTCATCAAGCTGTAACTGTACATCTACCTCTTTATCACCCCATATTACCATATCATCTGCAAAAATCATCTTTTTGTCTTTTTCTTTTACTATATCTTTAACTGCCCTATTCATTCCCTCCATCACAACATTAAAAAGCGCAGGAGATAGAATACTTCCTTGCTTAAGTTCTTGTCTTATTTCGAAGTATTCATAGTTCCCCAATGGTGTTCTAATTCTACAATTGTGGCCTCTGTACATTGTCTTTATAACATTAATGTATCCATCTTCTATATCTATCTTCTTCAGTTCGTCCCAGAGTCTTTCCCTGTTAACTGGGTCATATGCCTTTTCTATGTCTATAAAAACCATTATCACCCTCTTGTTACACTCCCAACTTTTTTCCGTCAGTTGACGGATAGAAAATATCAGGTCTATCGTGCTCCTTCCTTTCCTAAACCCATGCTGTTCTTCACTCAGCTCCTTTTCTATCTTTTCACTTATTCGATTTAGCAAAATTCTTTCAAAAATCTTGGCTGTATGGATCATGAGGGTTATTAGGTGACTCTAAAACAAGAATAATGCTAGCAAAACCGTTAACTGAGAGTGCCTTGCTTCATTTAGTTGCTAAATTTGCGTGGCATATCCTTAACACTCTGAAAAACTGTATAAGTATTAATTAATTATTCATGCACCTTCTATGTTTTTCATTCGTATGTTGAGTTAACAAAAGTACTTATGATGTCTTATATGCTAATATAATCTTTGTAATTGTTTCTTCTTTTGCACCGCAATTTTCTGTTATTTTGTAACTGTAGCACATTGATCATCACTTTTTTTCTTGATAACGTCACTCACTGAACTACTTGATTGTCGCTGTTTTAATTTCCATTAGTAAATATTGCAACCAGTTTCACCTTAGTTAATATTATAGTAGCTCTACTGCCACTTTAATGTCGACATTACTAAATTAATTTTCATTTACGTGTAACATGGTTCTACTAATTATCGTTCCTTTACTTTTCGTTCCCAACGGTGCTGATCACTATTTATGGCATTTGAACCTTTCCATTTCCTTAATATCACTGAAGACTGAGGAGATATACTTTAGACTCTTAAGTATTTCGGTCCTATCAGCTGAACCCCAATATCTCTACTTTATTACCACTTTTTTGTAACATTTGTTGGTAAACTATAAATCTTTGATGCTCTATGTTTCATAGACCCTACATAAAGGTCTCCTTCAGCATGCGGAATGAAATATATGGTCTGTGACACCTTTCAGGAATGTGGTTCAGTGACTGGTATGGGCATAGACATCAAGCAGACTGCAGCAAGTCGTTGGCTGGTTGGTTGATTTGGAGGAGGGGACCAAACGGTGATGTCATTGGTGTCATCGGATTAGGGAAGGATGCTAAATGAAATCGGCCGTGCTCTTTTCAAAGGAATCTTCCCGGCATTTGCCTGAAGCTATTTAGGGAAACCATGGAAAACCTAAGCCAGAATGGCCGGACGCGAGTTTTAGCCGTCGTCCTCTCGAATGCTAGTCGACTGTGATAACTACTGCGTCACCTCGCTCGGTGCAGCAAGTCGACAGGCTATAGACAACGGAGCTGTTACTCGTACAATGAAATATGTAATCATAGTTCACAAAAAAAAAAACAAGCACCGTCCAAACAGGCCTTGAAGACCCAGCTGTACCGACCAGCCACCGAGTCATCCTCAGCCCTTAGGCGTCATCGGATGCAGATACGGAGTGGAATGTGGTCAGCACACTACTCTCCTGGCCGGTGTCAGTTTTCGTGAACGGTGCCGCAACTTCACAGTCAAGGAGCGCCTCAATCAGTTCCACTAGGGCTGAGTGTACCCTGTTTGCCAACAGCATTCGACAGACCAGTTTGGGACCCACCCAACCGCTAGCCAAGCCCGACAGTTTTTAACTTCGATAATATGACGGGAACAGGTATTACCACTGTCTTAGTTCACACATTAAGGAGAAATCATATTTTAACCTTTCACGTAATACTCGACCTGCCAAGATTGGCGATGGTGTCAGCGCTTATTCCGATCAGATCGCAAGCCTAATGTCTTAAGCAGGTTGAATCCTAATGACGAAAGACAGGTGATAGAGGTGCGTTTGTGATGTAATCTATGAAACGCCAAGTGACAACACATTTAAATCCTATGAGTCGGCACTGTGGTTCTTATACTTTAGCCACAATACGGTGACTTACTTGTAATAGGGGAAATCAACATTCCCTCCAAAACAAACCAGAGATAATTTTGTTGCAACAACAAGTATTTTGAGTCACCAGAACGCAAGTAACAATCAGCAAATTGATAAACTCACACGGGAGCGTGGTGAAAACTCATGCTCCAAATTTTTTATGTGAAAACTATAGAAGACTTTTAAGTAAAACAAACTTTATTAACATTATGCATCTTGATCTTTCATGTCTCCATATATGCTACATCTGTTGCTACAGTTCTCAGAATAGTAGTGTGCAACACGGCGGTGTGTGACATTAGTACATCAGTGAGTGAGAAATAGTGTATTGCATTCGAGTTCAGAATTCTAAGAGTACGTCTGCACGTGCACCACCGTCTCATTCAACATTGCATTGCCAGACTACACACGAGTGTTGCGACATTGGCAACAAGCCTATGCCTTGGGTTCACTGCCATCGATCATCCTCCATACATTTCTGACTTGGCCCATCCGATTTTCATCAGTTTCTATGACTTAAAAAGCACCTTCGACGACTTCACTTTGATAGTGATGAAGCGGTGCAGGCACAGTTGAGGCTGTGACTCCGTCAACAAAGTCAGACATTCGACAGTGACGACATGAACAAAGTGGTCTCTCGTTGGAAGAAATGTGTTCTTCGCTAGGGTGTCTATCCTGAGAAATAAATATGCTGACATGTAGAATAATAATGTAGAATGTTAATAACGTTTGTTTTATTTAAATATCTTTAGAGATATCAGTTACAGAATTCAGAGCCTTTTCTTTTATGCATCCCCTCGTAGATTTAATCGCTACGAGAGATATCTACGAAGCAGGTGACATTATCGACACTTCCTTCAGTTCGGGAGAACGGAAACCGCTGATATAAATACAGTGTGCAAAATTCTGTGTGAGCTTCACTTCTGTACATACTTCCGGTATGTGTAGGGAATGTTCCTCAGATGCTGGCTTCTCAGCACATGTCTTAATATTTGTGCTCTTTCCTCACAGCTCAGGGACGCTAAACTTCCCCATGTAACTAGCAGGAGAGCTAAACATCAAACGCTCTAAAACAGACTTCTTAGAAACCCAGTCATAATAAATAATCAAATACCCCACAAAGAGGGTGAGATTCATGAACTTAACGACAAGCTCACAGCTCTCTAAGACAAAAATTTCTCTGTGCGTTGAGTCTTAGAGACGAAAAGTTCAGCTTCGTGCCTGGCAACTGGATTACATCAAAAAGCGAACTGGAATGCTTTCACAGATATTTTATATCATATGCGCCGCCTGAAAGCTAGGAAGAATACAGAAGGCTGCGAGACGGGGTGAAGCAATAAGTTCGGAATGCCATATTCAGACACGGTCGTTCTGTTGTGTGCAGGGATATGAGTCCCACGATTTCGTGGAAGGAGCCCGTTTGTATGGGTGCCGAATAGACCAAATCAGAAGTTTTTCCACGTCACAAAAAGAGAACAATAAATGCTTTGTATCTAGTAAGCCGTAATGCTGCCATAAACTAACGCCAGCCAAAGTTTACAGATTGCACATCTGACACAGATCACGAAAAATACTTCAAAATGATCGTAAAATTTAGAGCAAAACTGCTGCTAATTTACTACATACTAATAAATATTGTTATCATACATTAAATGCATTCGTAATTGCGAATATGGTCAGCCGTAGAATGGAATGACAATAGTGAAAATTTGTGCCAGATCAAGACCAGAACTCGGATTTACTGCTTATCACTGGCGGTCTTCCCATTTTTTTGTTTTTTTTTCAGCAAACAAATTAATTTAATTCTTGTTAAAATTTTATGCTTTTAATTTCAACTCTCATTATTTATTGATTATATACACACATAAAAAAATATAGCTAGTGACAGATCTTAATATAACAATGAGAACAATTCATTTGCAAAATAAGTTTTTGACGCAATGATTATTTGTACATTAATGATGGAAGCTTTCTAACATTGCAATTCTATCGTTTTATACCCTCAACATTAGATTCATTATTATTTTCATTAACATCACTCTGTCCTTCAACAAATGTCATGATGATATCACTTTTGTCACTACACACTTAATGTTCAGACTGTGACACTACACTGCTGATACTGTCTGTGTCATCCAACACTATTTCCTGCGATGAATGATCATCATCTTGCTTGATACTAATACTGAACATGACAGATTCAGTCTCAACAGAGTTTCCTCCTTAATTACACAGACTTGTCTCTGATGTACGGAAGTCAAATTGTTTCACGTCGCAACTGTCGGCTGAGGCACTATAATCAGCATATTCCTGTTTACTGGGAATAACGGCTTGTCCTGATGCAGCTGTCTCAAGTTGTACATTGTCAGATACAAACACAGTACTTAGATGTTCCTATGCACTTGTTTCAGTCTGATGAGTGCTGCCTACAATCGCTGCTTCCGCACTATGTGTAATCACTTAGTCATCAACAATTTGCATAGGGGATTGATCTTTAACAATATTTGGCACAGCTGGACCTGAATGTAAACTTGCTACATTCTCCTTAAAGTCTTCCTGATCAGCCTTGACAAATTGCTTGTTACAGAGAGAATTCTCTGCCCTTTTTCCCTTTTCTACTTCAATGAGAGACTCATTAGAGTTGGTAACTTCACTTTCAGGTACAGTAGTTTTGCTGGTAATACCTTCTCCGTTGTTGTTGCTGGCAGGACTATCACTGTTCATATTGCCACCTACATCATGGCCTTTCCTGAAACCATTGTGTGTGTTACCATTCTGTCCTTGGTCCCAAACATGTGTGGCTCTAATAGTGTCAACACCTATTTCAGTTTCCTTCACTTTGGTACAAACTGCTTCAGAAAACTGATTTTCTGGAAGCAGCCAATTTCTTTCTGTCTCTGTCACTGTATGTGTTTCTGGTGGATCAGAGTGACTCGCAGTATTTCTTCACACTGTCATTTCACTAATACCATTGGTGGTAGTGCATGTATTGTCTGCTTGATGGGGCGAATGGTGGTTCTCATTTACAAGTGTGACATTTGATTTCAACCACTTACGATGGCTATTCGGAAAGTAAGGAACGATAGGTCGCGAAATGGAAACCACAGTGAAAATCAAAACTGTTTTATTTGCAACGGTTAGCTATATCTTCCAGCTACTTCTCTACACAGTCTCGGCTCAGACTTACACATCTGTCGTAGAGCTGTACCAACTTTTCAATTCCGTCATTATGGAAGACAGCCGCCAATGCTTTTCGACAATTTTCTACTCTGGACTGCAGCTCGTTGTCTGTGTCAAAATATTGTCCTCATAGCCAGCGGTTCATTTGAGCAGAGACGAACCTTAGGGGTAGCCAATTAGGGGTTGTATTGTGGGTGATCAAACACTTCCCATCGAAAACTCTGCAGGAGAATCTTCATTGCCCCTGCAGAGTGCGGCCGAGAATTGTCATGTAAAACGAAGCAAATGACAGTTATGTTATGTGTATTGCATAGGTTCAAGCGAAAACTTTCGCCAGGCCCTCATACTTGGAGGGAGACGCTAATCTCTAGCCATCTTTACATTCTCACTGTGAGCTCAGAGCTGAAAATAGCGACGTGATTTGATCAACGGGTTTACTAGACACAGTGCCCAATGCATCTGCGCAAAGCTTCATCAGATTTTCACTGTATTTTACATTTCGTGCCCGATCGTTCCTTACTTACGAATAACCCCCATATTTTCATTTTCAGTTGTTTGAAGAGGCCGCAGTTGTGCATCACTTCCCATTAGCATGGTAACGTTTGCTATAGTGGTTGAAGTTATTTCTACAGGATTAAGAGGTTCTGGCAGCCACTCAGTCTGCTCCTTCAAGACTTGTAATTCACATTCCTGAGTGTTTTGATCCTCATGTTCATGACTTGGCTCTGCAGTGCTTTCTGTGTTACACAGGTCACCGCAGTGTCTATCTCTACTATCCTCTACCGTATCGTCACTTCCTTTCACAACGGTTTCAGCACTCTGCTTGCGTGCAGATGGCCAAATCCTCTTGGGGAACGTCATCAAACACATTTCATCCAGTAAAGCTAACTGTTTTTGATATTTTTCTTCTGTGTCTTCATTACAGGAACTAGTCTCAGGCTCAACATCCATCTCCTCTGCACATATTTCGGAATCTGGATTCTCTGTAGTCAATTCCTTTAGACCTGCTTCGTTCTGTTCTTGTTTATGACTTTCATTGTTACTACCAACCATTACTGAACTATTTTCCAGCAATGGAACATCAGCTAATGTTTTCGCAAAAGCTGTATTCAAACTTCCTACATTCTTTTCCTCAGGCATATCAGTTTTGTCTTCTAAATCCGTTGGCTTGTCGTTAAATTTTCCAACTATAGTTCCCAGTTGTGTCTTCTACATCCATCGGCTTGTCGTTAAATTTTCCAAAGATAGCTCTCTGCAGCCTTGCCACTGCATCAGTACTGAAATTATTTTCTATTGAGACATCATTATGAAGTGATATAATTTGTCTTCTTTCATTTGGGAAAGTCAGAAGGATATTAAGTGTCCCTTGCTCAACGCTAGTCCCACTCTGCTGTTCATAAATAACACTTGTGTCTTTAGTTTCATTTACGGTACTAGCCACAACAGTTTCTTTATTATGTACACTCTCCATCTATATTTTTGAAGAGGATTTAAATTTTTCTGGGGTTATTGGTTTCACTGTGGTAACAATGCCTGTGGTTGTAATTCTTCAATCAATGTTTCCACATAATCCTTCACTTCTTTTGCAAATTGAACTTTAGGTGCTTCAGTATGTGGAATGATCTTACTTTTGTTAGCAATTTCTCCGTTGCTTGTTTGTGCATTCTTGCTATCCAGAATTTTAAATCATTTGGTCAGTAATGCATTACAGAAATCACACATATAACTACTTTGATGTCTCTGCAAATGGAAGAGAAACACTGACTCACGTTTACTTTCAAACTTGCAGATTTTGCAGTGATAATTTTTCTTATCCTGCTCAGCATCAGTCTTTTTCTTAGGTGCTTTGCCTTTTTATCATCTGTATCACTTGGAGCCACCATCTAACTCTGTAACACAGCATCACCTAATGTTTCCTTTTTTAGGAACATTTATAGCAGGATTGTGCTTCTCCACAGGAGTTATAGAGGTTTTTTTATATTTTGTATGTATCGTAATTTTAGAAGTCTAGATTTATATCATCTTCAGCGAAATCCGGTGTTTTCATCTGATATTAAGGTTGTAGTTTCTCCGATAGTCTCAGACTACTTTGTTTACTACATTTTTATCGGAATTTTATATAGTTTTAGGTATTAGTAATTGGACAGCGACTATCATGCAAGTGTGCGGACACAAGCTGATTCCTAGCAGTTGCTATCTGTGCTCCAACGGCGCTAGAGCTTAGAGCCACAGTCACAGCTCCGTTAACCGTGGTCAGGTCTGTTTCTGACAGTTCTGGGTCAGTAGTGGAATCAGCTTGTGTCCGCACACTTGCATGATAGTCGCTGTCCAATTACTAATACCTAAAACTATATAAAATTCCCATAAAAATGTAGTAAACAAAGTAGTCTGAGACTATCGGAGAAACTACAACCTTAATATCAGATGAAAATACCGGATTTCGCTGAAGATGATGTAAATCTAGACTTCTAAAATTACGATACATACAAAATATAAAAAAAGGAAAAATCAAGCTCTCAGTTCTTTTAGACGCCGCAGTATGAAGTATAAAAAAATCAAAGGTGGCTGCTGCATTATGTGAGAAACCCACGGGAAACTACTGCACAGCACAAAGGTGGACACTGCTCATAAATTACGTAAAAACTTAGGAGAAAAAATTAATAAACACTACCCATCACAGAGAAATACACCTATACTATTTACCTTTCCTCCGAAGATCGAAAGGAAAACAGTAAAGTAAACGTTGTGGACAAACTGGGCAATATAATTGCCACCGGCAGCTGCTCTCGCATCAACGACTCAGTGACGCATTTCAGTAAAATACATCAGTGAAAACTTTTGAGAATATATTTATAATTGTAAAATGAACAATGTGTAGATCATTGCTACAGCTTCCATTAGTTTTCAGTTTTATAACATGAAAATCGGAAAAGCAAACCGGCCAGAGTGACCGAGCGGTTCTAGGCGCTACAGTCTGGAGCCGCGCGACCGCTACGGTCGCACGTTCGAATCCTGCCTCGTGCATGGATGTGTGTGACGTCCTTAGGATAGTTAGGTTTAAGTAGTTCTACGTTCTAGGGAACTGATGACCTCAGAAGTTAAGTCCCATAGTCCTCAGAGCCATTTGACCATTTTCTTTTTCGCAAATGGAAGAATAGTCGAGCAAGAAAATTCCATATTGCCAGACGTCTCAGCAATGACAGGAGCTCTGAGGATTTAATTGAGACGCTTATATAGTATATAGATCTGTCTCTCTGTTTCTCTGTCTTTGTCTCTGTGCGGCCTCTGCCATCTCTGTCTTTCTTGGCGTAGCTGATACCTCTCCCTCACGTCTGCTCTCCCTCCCTCTCTCTATATCAGTCTTTGTTTATGTGTTGTAATGGAACGGAACACATATCTAAGAACACAAGAAGTTTTGTCAGATATAATTGTTACTCTTAAATATGAAGTGAAGATGCATCGTTTGGAAGACGAACAGGTAGGCTGACCGAGGATTTCAAGAGTCGTAATAGCTCTTTGTGAATGGGTAGGTGGAACGTAACCCAACAGATGTCACCGAAGGGGTGTCGCCCGGCTAAGCCGATGAGCGCATTTGGGTGGGTGACCTACAGTCTGGGTGGCCTTGCACACTTAAAATTAAAAAAAAAAATAAAATAAAATAAGTAAAATAAAAAGACACAGGGCAACGAACCACAATTTCAATTGTATATGGTCTATTCAAAATAAAAGTTGCTTCTACATTTCAAGACATATGGGCAAACAGAATCTACCTAGAACCAAGTTATCCAGAAACATTAATTACCTTTTCAAAGCAGCAGTTAATATAAAATAGTAATAAAATCTAGCCGGCCGGAGTGGCCGTGCGGTTCTGGGCGCTACAGTCTGGAGCCGAGCGACCGCAACGGTCGCAGGTTCGAATCCTGCCTCGGGCATGGATGTGTGTGATGTCCTTAGGTTAGTTAGGTTTAATTAGTTCTAAGTTCTAGGCGATTGATGACCTTAGAAGTCAAGTCGCATAGTGCTCAGAGCCATTTGAACCATTTAATAAAATCTGAAATTCCGTGGAAGGAGATACCGATGCTTGATTGGCTGGCACACACGTAATTTGTGCGAACTGATTAGACGACGATACAGAACTCAAAAACCACTTCATTAAGGGTAGTCGTAAGACGCAAAAGACCAAGATTTATTCCTCGACACTCGTATCTGACAGATAGGTTTATTTATAGTGGTACATAACATTGATGGGATCTTGTGTCTCAGTTACCTTGCATCATTGACGTTAGTTTTCACTATACATGAAAAGTTCATGACCTAACTTTTTATATAGAAATAATTAGTGTCAGAAATAAATAGAGTTTTCAACAAATAAGATTGCTTTGTTTATTCTGACTTGGAGCCACCCTTGGCGTTTTCATTAGCTAATTAGTTCCTGCTGCTGTTTCTGCTCGTGATTTATACGAAGTATTGGCTGCATATGTTGTTGGGTGATATATGCTTGACTAGTAAAAAGCAAATGTCAGTATACTATTTAGGCAGGTGATGGAATCCACGTGTGCAAACACAACACAACATCAGAATATTAAAAATCAAATACTCGAGCCTTATGCAGTCACGGTAGTAGTAAGGCAAAGTGGGCGTCACCCTATTCTGCATTGTTGTCAGATTTATTCTACATGGAATGATCGCAACACACTACTCTCCATTGTTGCCAAATTTATTAAAGATCGAATGGTGGCATCACCCCACACAGCACTGTTTCCAGATTCCTCAAGATGGAATGGAGGCATCGCCTCATTCTGTATGGTTACCAAATTTATAATCCTTCTTAACTTATTGTTCTGTTAAGTGGTCTTCCAAGAAACCCCCTTCCCCTCTGAGATATCCGCAGTCTTCCTCCCGTCGAGAAACCATGCAATACTTTTGATCTCAAATTAATTGAATATTTAATGAAATTGACGAGAAATTGATGGGAAAGTATCTCGTCAACTCTTATGACATCATGGGTTCTTCTAACGCATATAGGCCAATATCCATACTGATTCCACTGGGATTTGATCCCACATTCCCTTAGTTCCTCCAACCTCCTGTAAATATTAAAACATTTTTGATTGATAGAAATGTATCACCAAATTGATCACAGAGTGTGAAATATTGCTTCCTGAAACAGTTTAAATGATATAAGGCTGTGTGTGGAATATTTAAACAATCTGCGCCGTTTTTCCGATTTCACAAGGAATATTGTTAACGTAAAACACTCACCATATGTAATTACATTGTGGGGACTTTCTTCTGCCAAAAACCACTTGAATTTCAGCTGCAGCATAAGACCTGCAGTGCCATGTGTCCGTTGAAGTAGCTGCATCGCCAGGAGGACCATGAAGCATGCTTGTTGAAACCGTTGTTGGGACATCGCTGCAGGATCCGTGTGCCAGGCTCGGGCCACCCCAACAGTTACTGGACTGTGCTAATCACCCCAAACAAAAGCATCAGTTGCTGGTGTCCCTTTGATACCAGATTTATGTCCTGCATCTGTCTGTCTCTTCCTTCTTTTGTTTGAACCAATGTGAGCAAACACACACAGACTAGGTTCTTCCACCCACCATTCCCACTTCTCACGCAGACTGGTGCCCGTAGTCGATATATCCCTTTATTCTCACACTCATGGAGCTATAGAAACCTGTAGCAGATGGAACAAAGGCATTCCACAACCACTAGGTAGTGTTTGTTGTTCCCTCCTCCCTTTGCCCTGAACAATGTAGCGGATACCAGGGACTTCCAAAAGTGCTGGCTGTGGTTGTCTTGGAAACACGGCCCCTACACTATCAAATGGCTTGAAAAATTAATTAACCCAGTGCCCTCTGTGTAGGACAGTTTTTCCTTGTATTCTATTGGTGGATACTAGGAGTAGTATATGTGGTGTGTGAGGTAACGAGCATTGCGCTTTCATTTAAATATACTGCCGAAATAGTCAGCCTACAGGAATTGTGAGACGAACCCTGTCGTCCAGCACCGCGTGCCACAAAGTGCGCAGATTCAGTACGAGATGGGGTAATTCACAGGCGTCTATTGTCGCCCGCATCTCGTGGTCGTGCGGTAGCGTTCTCGCTTCCCACGCCCGGGTTCCCGGGTTCGATTCCCGGCGGGGTCAGGGATTTTCTCTGCCTCGTGATGGCTGGGTGTTGTGTGCTGTCCTTAGGTTAGTTATGTTTAAGTAGTTCTAAATTCTAGGGGACTGATGACCACAGATGTTAAGTCCCATAGTGCTCAGAGCCATTTGAGCCTCGTCTATTGTCTATTGAGGCCTAAGGGCTGCAGTATGCGAGTGAGACAGTCGAGAACTTACGTCACAGGGAAACCCAGTAGACGGCTTTTGTGGCCAAGGAGACGTAGCAGTGTTAAATATGGCGGACATAACATCGACTACAAAGGGAAATATTTATGTAAATTATTTAATTCTGTAGTAAGGCAGGTAACGAAGCCACAGTAATTTTAATCTGCCATCCTTCATAAAATTTCATGGTGATCCCAATATTAATCATATCTATAATAGTTTAGGATTTACTGTTAAAGTGAAATTCGCAAGTTTCCTAACAAAGACCTGAATGCTAAAATCTGAACGCTTTAGTCGATATTAATGATTGACATTTCATATAGAAGCGCATCATTAAAATGACAAATGTTGTAAATATCAACTTTGTAACTTCATTTGATTAAAAGATATAGTTAATTTAAATTATCAGTATTTTCAGTTAAGCAACAGGTCATCATTTCCTCCACACAAAACACGTTGAACGATGTCAGCATGACACCTTATTGAATCATTAGGTAATAGGATATTTGTTGTAAAATATACTACATAATAGTTACTTTTGTTCATTTTTTATTTATCGGAAAGCACACTGGTGCAAGGCTACTGGCACAGCCATTCAGAGTTAATAGGGAAATTGTATTGGTTTTTTTGTATAAGGATTTGACTTTTATTATGTAATGGATGTTATTGTTACTTTACTTAGAACGTGAAAGTGGTCAAGCTTTGATTATTTAAATACGATAAAATGTAAAGTAATATAGAATAAGCTGTAGCCAATCAGATGGACGGCTTCAGGAAAGGGAACTGCGCTAGTCAGTTGAGCGAAGATGTTCGGCGCGCGGGAAACGCGGTCGGAGACGGGCAGAGGGCAGTCCTGGTCTAGGAACCAAAGAGGATAGTTCGGCTGGAGTCACCAGCTGGTACAGTTCGGATTGAGACGTGAAAGCTGAACGACGGTCTTTAGGCAGCTAGGAAGTGAAACGACTTAGAAAATTTCGCGTTGTGTGATATCGCGGGACTTAGTCTCTGAGCGGTGAGCAGCCGCGCGCCTGGTGTGAACTAACTTTTCGCGTAGTTAACGAGGTGGAGTATTGGACTTGTAATTCACGATGAGATTGTGAATGATCGAACTTTGTCAAATGGATATGCGCTCGAGTGTAATAGTAACTCTAAATGCGACCATTTTTGCTATTAGTTTGCTTCTGAAAAAACATTATCCTAACCAAATCTAAACTGTGTGGCCTAAATTATTTATGGTTCGTTAATTTAGTTCCTATTATTATTATTACTGTTATAATGTGTTATGTCAACTTTGTATTTCGCAAACTTGCCATCAGCCAGGCAATTTAACCGAAGGGTCACAAATGTCTAATATAGGGCGCGTACTGCGACACGTGCGGTTCAACCCCTAGACGAGTTTGAGCCAAGACATTTCGATGAAGAGGAACCAGATGTGAGCCCGAATATCTTTGGGATGTTAGGTCGCAGGTGGAAAGATTAAAAGATTCGATTTCATAATTGCCAGTTTCCAAAACCTACACTTCCCTTCTCCAGATTTTTTCCCTACCTCCAATTGATGGATACTGACACAGTTAACTCTTTTGGCAGGAAGTCCATTATGTTGTAGGTTGCTGAGAATTTAAAATTTCAGCGCAATTGCGCTATGTCCTTGAACAATATGAGGGAGATTAGGGCAGGGGTTTTACTGGAGTTTGTGGTCGCTGTACCACTATCAGAAAAGATAAACTGATCAATCGGGAATCTGATGTTACCCTAAGTTGGTTTTTTCAGCTACACCAGGACGTATAATGAGAAGAAGGAGGAGGAAGCGTCTACCACAGGATAGGATAATAACAACAACGAATTCCATTCCCACATTTCTGATGCAAGAGAGTATCCACTGGACTGTATTGAGAAGCAGTAAACACCACGCAGTTAAACCTTGTTCCACTCTTTAGCACTAGCCATCTCAGTTAGATTTCAGAGATCGCTGAAGCACTCATACACCCCGCATCCTCATATCCCGGTACTCACATGCAGTGCCCCAGGCCAGAAAGTCGTGCAACTCTAGTAGAAACCGTGGACGCGAATCTCAACAATTGTGTCAGGTCCGAAGCCAGATTCAGCCTGCTAGAGAGGACAGACTGGTCATGGAGCATGTGCAGGATGACTGGAATGGTAGGAATTTAGATGTTCTCAATATGTCCAGCGCCAACTCTTGTCAGTGATCGATACTTAACCTTCTCAAATATCCACCTAAGATAGGCGAATACTCACAACGCACGTAATCACAAATGCTGCCCATCACATACTGAGTACTAGTTCGGCATTCACCCACCCAAAGGCCGACACAATTGTAGCCCCCTGACCGGTTCAGGAGGCTCAGTGGCAGGTTGCGCCTTATGCCGGAAATGTGCATTCGTTCCAGTCAACAGTTACTTCCTTCATGCACCTAAAAGTCAGGCCGAGTCGTCCTAGGAAACCAGCCACATATTTATCACTGACATTACAGTTAAGTATTACGATTGCAGCCCCAGTCTGGTGACATTCGACAATGAGTGAAGTATCGGAAATATCTCCCCGTGGTGACTGTGTCTCTGTCCAGTGTCCACTTAATTCTACGAGGGCCTTCAGAAAGTAATGTCTCCTGTTATTATTCATGGAAACTGCAGGAGGTACATAAATTACAACAGCATAACTGAATACAGCAATATTTTGGCTACTCGCTGTCGGTTTTCCACATAGTCGCCACCAAACGTTATGCGCTTTTGTCAATGATGAACTAGTGCTTGCATGCCACTCTTGTAAAAATCGGAACCAGCTGAGGCTAACCATCTCCTTCCAATTTTGACAACTGCACCTGAGCCTTGAAAATGTTCGCCATGTAGTGCGTCTTCCAGAGGCTGAAAAAGTTGGAAGTCTGAAGGCGCTAAATCGGGACTTTCAAATGGCTCTGAGCACTACGGGACTTAACATCTGAGGACATCAGTCCCCGAAAACTTAGAACTACTTAACCTTAACTAACCTAAGGACATTACACACATCCATGACTGAGGTAGGATTTGAACCTGCGACCGTAGTGGTCGCGCGGTCCCAGACTGAAGCGCCTAGAACCGCTCTGTCACAGAGGCCGGCTGTGTTAAGACAGTCCAGACTATTTTAGCAGTCAGTTGCATGGTCGCAAAACTGGTTGTGGAGCCTGGCGTTATGTCACAGGTAGAGGTTAGTTGCAAAACTGGCGTTATCATGTTGCAGGTGAAACTTAGTTTTCTTCTCTGGCCTTATCCTGGGAATTCAGGATTTCAGTTTAGTCAGTGCCGTCCTGTAGCGTGCTGAATTGACAGTTTCGCCAGACTCCAGGACATCCAAAAGAATCACATCCTGGTTATCCCTGGAAAATGTGCATATTACTTTCCTGCAGATGGTTGCGTCATGAAATAGGAGGCATTACTTATGACTGGACATAATTTTCCACTTAAAATCTTCCAACCCCGTTACTGCTATCGATGGGTTGAAATCGCTGTTTTTCATGTCAAATCTGTACCTCTCTTACGACTGGACATGGTCATTTTCTTTGCATATGTCGGAACACTGACCTTTACTGAGGCCTGCAAAGAAAATGACCGTGTCCAGTCGTAAGAGAGGTACACTCTAACACGTACATGTTTCCGATCATCTTTTATATATGTGGAGCATCCGAAAAAAAATTTATACGTCCACACTCAAGCCGGCTAGGTATCTCGATTTTCCAAATTTCTAGGAAATTATTTGAGATTTAAATCGTCCAACCAACAGATTCGATATTAAAGTTCGGGCATTTTCAATCAGCACTTCCGGAAGTTACTGCATCCCGCCAAGACCCTCTCAAACAATGGTCGTAAGGCACAGGCATCCGGCACTATGTGGTAATTAACAGCACTCCCTTGGATGAAAGGATTGGAAAGACACCACTGATTTCGGTTTGTGCTCTGTAACAAACATCACAGTCAATAATGCGACAAAGAACATGTGAGGTTTTACTAGGGGAGCCGATGAGAGCACGTCTTGTGTGTCCAGTGTGTTACAGCTGTATTTCCCGTCCTATGTGTACACTATAGCAGATATAGTTAACCCTTGCATTGGGGTATTGTGTAGGTGTTTACGAAATGAATCTATCACTATTTATGGTCGAATATACTCGTCAATGCGCTGAAATCACAATCCCCCACATGAAATCTGTCCTCCCATTGCGGACAGATATACGTAATTTTTTACACGAACAATAGTCTGATCACTTCCCACAAACGCCTGGTGATATGTCGGAATATAAGACCCAGTAACTTTACATTAAAACAGCAAAACATGTCTGACTATCGTTTACAGGTGTACAGCGTCCGGAAAAATTATCGTTAAGTCCACACTTAGACAAGTTGGGTGAAGTTTCGCACAGGCTACCATAGCTTGCCAGTAACAAAACCGTTTCATCACATCGTCGTTATCACATATTTATGTAGGAATACAAGGTGTAATTACAATTAAAAAGCCTTCTCGTCTTTTATTTAAGGTACATACGTTCTTACACGATGGTCAGTGTTTGCTGGAGAAGGAAGCACAGATACACCAATCCAAGTCACAGACTCCTGCTAATTCTCGTGAAACTCCTTCACGATCTTTTACTTACAAGACTGACAGGTAGAGAGCTATCACAACGAGGAAAGTAGCTCACTAACTTACAGGAGGAAATTCACAACCATGCAGAATATACAGCGACTGCACAAAGAAATTCGGAAACATAACACCTACAATTCAACGATACCGAATGACAGTCTGTAAATATCCCCCTGCACATGACCTAATCTCTTTTATTGTACTCCTATGATTACTACACTAGCAATATGACAGTGTAATGGTGTCAGAGTCTTCCTTGACAACAAATCTCTCTCTCTCTCTTCTAGTTTTTTTTTTTTTCGTTACATCCAACGAAGTAAAGCATCTACGTATTGATATCGACCATATGCGGTCATCTCATTAAATATACACTGCCCTCCATAAGTTTGGAAACACCATGCGGCGTATTACAACGGAGCAAGATGGTTCCAACAGTTCAAATGGCTCTGAGCACTATGCGACTTAACTTATGAGATCATCAGTCGCCTAGAACTTAGAACTAATTAAACCTAACTAACCTAAGGACATCACACACATCCATGACCGAGGCAGGATTCGAACCTGCGACCGTAGCGGTCGCTCGGTTCCAGACTGTAGCGCCTAGAACCGCACGGCCACTCTGGCCGGCGGAGCAAGATGGAAGTGACCTATGTGAGTTATTGGTTAGAATACAAATAGCAAGCTCAAATAACGGTTAATATTGACACGTACAGTATTGTACACTTAACTACTGTACGTATACATACATATTGGAACATACTAGTATTGCTCCGTTTTATGTAAACCAACCTTACTTGTCCAAGGAGTTCTACTAAACACGCCAGGGCGCGAGTAGACCGCATGGCTATGTAGAGGTACGATGTTTACATTTCTGTTCACTTGTAGTTGCGTTTGCATGAAGGTATAACACGCCGCGAAAGTAATTGAAAAAGGCCCCAAAGTGCCAGATTACTTATGAATCACGGGTAATGATAATCACGTTGCACCAAGAAGGCAATAGTGTTCGACAAATAGCAAAGAAACTGATGATTTCCGTCGGTGGAGTTGTCAAAACCATACACCGGAATCGAGAAACAGACTCCTATGTAGATCTTCCCCGCTCAGGAGCACCTAGGAAAATAGCAGAACGCCAGGAAGAGTATTTGGTAGTGACCAGTAAACGTAACAGATTAAAAACTTTTCGTGAATAGACTGCTGAACAAAACGCAACGAGGGATACACCGGTGAGTGAGTCAATGAGACGACGCCTGCCAGACAACAACATCCGAGATTATGTAGCAACAAGAAAACCACTGTTGCGCCCTGTTAACAAGATAAAGAGCTTCGGTGGGCTAAGATACACCGACATTGAACGGCGGGGTATTGAGAAAGAGTCTTATTCACTGATGAATCCAAGTTCGAAATATTTGGAAGTAAACACCATCAATTTGTACGCCGTTTACCCCATGAACGTTTGAATCTGTGCGTAATTCCAACTGTAAAGCATGGAGGGTGTTCTGTGATGGTATGGGGATCCTTTGGAGGAAATAAAGTCGGAGATTTGTTGAAAATAGGTAGAAAACTGAACCTAAAGGATTATCATGCCATTCTCCTGTGACAGGCAAAGACATTTGATCTGCGTCTGATTGGAAAAGGGTTGGCCTGAAGCAAGACAACGACCCGAAACATATATCTCGCTTTTGTCAGAACTATGTGAAGTCTCTATAAACTCGTAAAAGATTGAAAAAACGTGGGTTGGCCGCCCCAGTCCCCTGATTGTAACGCAATTGAGCTGCTATGGGATGAATTGGACAGGAGGATCCGAAAACGGGCCATCATGAGTGGGTCACAATTGTGGGAGTTCCTGCAGCAAGAATGGAGCATAATTCCAACTGAAACCTTGGCAAAATTGACGCAGCGCATGCCGAGTGTGTGCAAGGCAGTAATGAAAGCAAAGGGTGGCTAATTTGAGGAATAGAAAATTTAATTGTTGCATCTTCCTGTGTATTATTTGAGCTTAATAAACATTTGGAAAACAACAAAATGCATTTTTATACTAAATTTCCTTTCCATTGTCTATAATTACTAGGTGTTTCCAAACTTATTGAGGGTTGTGTGTATGTATTGGTCCACTGGAGCAGGTGGCCAGTGATCGAAGTCTCTTCCATGTACCTGCGTAAATATTTGTCAGCTGTACTGGAGGAAGCAAAACCCCACAGACTACCTGTCGCGAGGAGAGGGTTTCTATGTTGTTGTTTCACAAGCAGTTTGATATACTGTTTTTTGCTTTATCTCCTGGAAGCAGTGTATAACTGCAGCTGTGTACAAAGTCACTTTTTTTTCTACCATGACTTTGAAGTCTGTGTCAGGTGCTAAACCCCATTTAGCACGTTTCGACCTATTGGCTCTCACAGAAAGCTTGACATCACATGGTGTGAACTAGGCTGCTCCCACAACACACAGGATGATTGAAATAAAAGACAGAGGTGGTGTTTCATATTCCGAAAAATGCGGAAGTCATCGCAACATGTATAAATGGAAGAGTTTGCGGCACTGTGGAGCGTTTCCAAACAGCTGTCCGAAGGTGATGACCTCCACATTTAATCTCATCTTACACAGTGATGTCTCGGTGTTCCGTTTTTCGAAGAGATCCAAAGCATTGATTCTTCATACTGGTGGTGCATATTACACCCAGGTACATGATCGTTGTTTGGGTGTTTTAGGTGATGGTCATCCTGACGTCCAAATCTTTGGACACTGCGTCTTTAATTTTGATAACTTACAGGGCATAGCCATATGAAGACCAAGAGAGTATTCTGCAAGAGCACGGATAGTAGGCCTATGCACCATAAGTTGTCAATCCCATCGGCGAGGGAATGGAATGATTTTCATACACCCAGGCGAGCTTGTAAGTACCCTCATCCCTCTACATTTTTGTCGTATTTTCATTAATTTTACGTATTTTCCATCAGTTTTCCTAATTTTACCACGTTTTCCATTATTTCAACGCATTTTACCCAATTACTCGAGTATCAAACCACCACTTTCGACGAGCTGTCACGTCAACAAAACGTTTAGTCCCGTCGACCTCGTGATCCTATCAGCCAATGACACTGCAGGACGGTTGTTAATTTCTCTATCATTGCTAAACTATTACCTCTATTACTTTGCGACAGTCATGTACATGCATGCACTGGCCAAGGTTCGCGCGGTCCCCCACATCGGAAGTTTGAGATCTCCCCCGAACCTGGGTCTATTTGTTGTCCTTAGCGAAAGTTGGTTAAATTAGATTAAGAAGTGTGTAAGTCTAGGGAGCGATGACCTGAGCAGTATGGTCCGTTTTGAACTTACCTAAAAATTTTCCATGTAGGGACATTGCGAACCCTGTTACACTGCCTAAGTCACATGTCGCAAATACTGTTTCTTACAAGGGAACATCCCCATCGCACCCCCCCCTCAGATTTAGTTATAAGTTGGCACAGGGATAGGCCTTGAAAAACTGAACACAGATCAATCGAGAAAACAGGAAGAAGTTGTGTGGAACTATGAAAAAAATAAGCAAAATGTACAAACTGAGTAGTCCATGGGCAAGGTACGCAACATCAAGGAGACTGTAAGCCTACAGGCGCCGTGGTCCCGTGGTTAGCGTGAGCAGCTGCGGAGCGACAGGTCCTTCGTTCAAATTTTCTCTCGAGTGAAAAATTTTCAGATAATTATCAAAGTTCAGGCACTCACACATAATCAACTTCGCTCTCCAAAATTCCAGGACATGTTCAGATTTGCTTGGACATATACAGGATTTGACGGTCTACGCATGGAAACATTTGAAAACGTAAAAAACATATGTTTTGACAGAGCACAGGGAAAACTGTGCGATTGTGAAACTGTTGCATTCATTTGTTGTAGTTTATGTGACAAACTCTTATGTTTTCATCACTTTTTGGGAGTGATTATCACATCCACAAGAAAACCTAAATCGGGCAAGGTAGAAGAATCTTTTTACCCATTCGTCAAGTGTGCAAGTTAGGTGGGTCGACAACAAATTCCTGTCATGTGACGCACATGCCGTCACCAGTGTCGTAAAGAATATATCAGACGTGTTTTCCTGTGGAGGACTCGGTTGGCCTATGACCTTGCGATCGAATGTTTTCGGTTCCTATTGGAGAGGCACGTCCTTTCGTCTACTAATCGCACGGTTTTGTGGTGCGGCCGCAAAACACAGACACTAAACTTATTACAGTGAACAGAGACGTCAATGAATGAACGGACAGATCGTAACTTTGCGAAAATAAAATTTTCAATTTAGGGAGGACTCGAACCAAGGACCTCTTGTTTCACAGTTGCTCATTCTAACCACGGGACCATTGCGCCCATGAGCTAAAACTGTCCTTCATATTGCACATCTTGCACATGGACTACTTAGTTTGTATATTTTGCTTATTTTTTCACAGTTCCACACAATTTCTTCCTGTTTTCTCGATTGATCTGTATTCAGTTTTTCAAGGCCTATCCACTGTGTCAATGTATAACTAAATCTGAGGGGGGTGCGATGGGGAGGTACCCTTGTTAGTACAGGAAACAGACATCACGAAAGAGAAGGGGCCAAAACTACATTCCTTGCCTGAAACATTTTATAAATTTGGTACTATGATTTGGCATCTCCCCATATGTCGATGGGAGTCACAAAATATTCTGACATCGCAGGATAAATACAGAGACTCTTCCCCCCATTTCGAAACGAGCTACCCCTTCGTTGAACCTACCGGCTAAGGATCCTGAGCAGAATTTTAGATGGCCTTTCTCTGCGCATCACGTAAATCTTCCTCTGTCGTCAATCAAGCCTACCTGCAACACTGTGTCCGGTTCAATTTGGAACTAACCAGGAGTAGGAGGGTATTATACCAGCTAGATTCGACGTCTTGTGAAATATCAGGACGAGCTGAGTTCCACGTGATCAATACATGTCGATATTTTGCTTTCGCAAAGAATATTATGCCTGTCTCAAACTTCTCAGTCCAATACTGGAACTGCCGTTATTCGAATACTGTTCCGTACCAGTCTTATTCACGTCACCCGTCTAAGTTCACAAGATCTCTCTAGATGCGTCTTAGAGTGTTGTGGTGATGTAATAGACGATTGAAAAGAAAAAGAAACATATTATTTATGCACAGTTTTACGAAAATAACTTGTGGTATCAATTCTATAGAGTGGTTTTAGTGTTTGGATTCCATACCAATATGATACTGGGAAGAGAGAAATGGTCATAGAACACAAATACATGATCTTAAGGTTACACGGTCCCGCACTTAAGCATGCTATAATGTTAAATCAGGGTGGTTTCCAATACATTAGTCGCGTGAAATGAAACGCTGTTAATGCTCCAGTACCGGAAATAAATTGGTTAAATGTGTGATAAATGGCCTTATGCAGCATATCTATCCCTAGATTGCATCATCAGTCTACAATTAAATCATACCTCGTTGAAGTCCCTCTGAACCGACTACTCCATCTACATTTCCAGGAAAGCATCAAAGACAGCAGTAAACTTGTAAATTTGTGTGTATCCCTATTACTACAATAGACATCCATCAGAATGTTGTTGAAAACCATGCAGCAACTGTTCTGTAAGGTATTTGTTAGCTGATACTGCATGTTTGTGATTGGTTGAAGGTACAGAGATGCACATTGTAAATAATGTTTGTTAGAGTTTAAACGCATAAATTGTATTGCACAGCGTCAAACATGCGATTCATTCTGTAGTTGTATATCGTGGACCTCAAGCTGATAATACAATGCTCTTACGCTACGGACAGTTCATAGGAATTTCTAAGGCAGTCGCCGATAACTTGGGAATTACACCTGGGTTTGTGATCCGACTTTTATTAATTTTGTTGCTTTACATTCGGTGGTCATCCAGGTTAAAGACTCTCTCCCAGTCGTCTTATCGCTGTCCACGAAAAATGACTTTCCCTGGTTCCCGGTGCTTCCATGTCAATTTTTCTTGTATTTCTCTTGCCGTGACATGCTCGTTACCATGTACGTTAATTTTCCTGCATGTAAGTACTCCCTCATTCTCCCTAATATACAACACATTTTTTAATATTTCCTCTCTTCTTTTTCGTATTTTTTTTTTTTGCCTATTTCCGTAATCTTACCGATTTTATGACACTTATTCTCATGTAGTCATGACATCACTTCTCGCCACACACTCTAAAATTGCTTGTAAGTATAACACAGTTGTCAACACCCGGCTCAAATGCGCTGTTTTACTGTTTGTGTAAGAACGCACGTAACACAAACAAAAGAGACGAAGGCTTTTTAATTGTAATTAGACCCTTTATTCTTACACGAATATGTTTCAGGAGGGTTTTCTTACTGGGAAGCTATGGTAGGCCATGCGAAACGACACCCACCTGGTTTGAGTGTGGGCATACCATATTTTTTTCGGACACTATATCCCTATAAATGATAGTCAGAAATGTTATGCTGCTTGAACGCAAGGTTTCTGTGGCTTATGTTCTGTCATATCACCAGACTTTTTGGAAAGTGATCAGTAGACCGCGGATTCTTAGGTTGTAAGAAATGCATTTTAGGAGCCTAAGGTAGACTCCTTCTGCAGGTAATTTAGGCAATATAAAACCTAAAATAGGCCCTAGAAAGTATTATCCCGAAAAACTAAACATAATATAAAATATACTGTTGACATAACAGCATATTACTATTCATTAAGAACTAGGAAAATGAAAATAAGCACAGCTGCACAGCACAACAAACATTTCACTACTTTAGTGTTCAGACTGATGCCAAATCTTTTTAGTTCTTCCAGCATAAAAATACAGCATAAGACACATATACCTGTATGTTGAAATACCTGTAACATTTAATTAATAAACGCTGGATAAAACAATTGTGCCAAACATTTAGACCACAGTTGGTTTCACAGTATATAACTAAAACCTTTTCTCGATTTTCCAGAGAAAACCTATGGCACTTGTCAGTCAGTATTAATTTGCATGCCAAAAAAGAACGATGTACAGTCGTGCTCAAAAGTATCCGAACGACCTGAATTGCATTTCGCCTGATTCGCATGCAACCCACATAACGCAGCTGTCTAGCTGGTCCTCTAATCTCTCCTTGGTACAGTCGTTTGACTATTGAAAATGGTTCCAACAAGTCACCACTAGAAAACACTGCTCTGTATCGCAATAACTCAAGATGTAAAGTAATACTACAATACTACAAATATCAGCGAACACCTTATCACAGATAAGACTGTCCTTAAGGCTTGTAAGCTCACATTTATTACAATAAATGACATACCTGAAATGTTACTACTCTCATTATTACGTCAGATGGGTAATGCACGTAGTAAGTTCGCCGTATTCATGATTTCCTCTTCAAAGTAACATACCGTACTTATTATTTAACACAAAATGACATTAAAAATTTAAGTTATTCACGAGCATCTAGTTGAGAATATGTATGAACTTCAAATGACACGACGAACCGTCTCGTTTTGCATTATGGATTCAAACCCAGGTCATGCAGACTAAGAAAAGATTTCGTGACTGACAGAAACTAACAGTCATTCATGATTAGGCATACCGAGAGTGATATACCTCGATTTTAGACAGTATCAGTTAGCAAATACCAACTTTAAATTACATAACGCAAACATTTTTAACGGACGTGTATTCCAACCCAGCACCTATTGTCCCTGTTAACGAACTACGAGAGATGTTAAACATTGCTTTTTGACAAGTAGCTTATTTGAAATACCGTGAGGTAAAGCTTTGTGTTGGACAGGGATTCGAACCCAGAACATAATAAGATAGATATCGAAGCACAATCAACAGTGACATATCGGATTTACTCGGCAGTAGAAACGTCAGCTACCGAATTTTTCTCCACCAGCAGCTCGGAATAACATCTTGAGCTTACAGTGATCTCTGTGTCTCACTGGGAGTCAAAAACGTCAAATATCGTTAGTGTTGACAACGAATGAAAATACATTAAAATTCGAAATTATTATCCACCAGCAGATAGGTGTTCTCATGCTAGAGCTTGATAATACATAATGAAATCATTAGTGTGGGGCCAGGATTCGAACCCATTCACGAGCAATATGTGTAGATGTCGAGGAATCTGCAGTTTTGAACAAACAACAAATTGTAGCCGAGCTGTATTGTCACGAAGGGATCAAATTCCGCGTTAAGGGCGGTCTGAGTTGCATTACCAGTTCAGAACCAATTATACACAGTCTAGCTTCAATATTATAAATTCGCCTCAGTTTGCGGATGAACTCAGAGTTAGGTTGAAAATCAATCTGAATATTTAGCAGTACTGTACCCATTGGTGTTAAGCTCGTTTTCAACCAATGATTCCCGCAGCTACAGGAACACTACTTGTGATACCTCATAGACAAAATACTTACGCAGTGCTATCAGACGAAAAGATCAACCTGACACAAGCTGTGGGAAGTTTGTTTTATAACCTTCGTACCTGGATAATGAGCTTTTTCCTGTTTGAGATGTCTGTGAACGTTGCTGCCTGACACGATTTAAGACGAAACTAAATTCCTTCAGCTACGACAATGTTTAAAGAAATCATCTTAACGGAACTAAATCGTGGTTTATGAATCGTTTACCTGCCGTACTCTGCAGCATTTCGCTGGCTGGAAGGCAAAAAGCTTAGTGACAAATTTCACAGAAGGAAAAGAGGGACGAAATGTCTCCCACTGGAAGGTCATGTTATTTTATGTAAATGATTACAAAATCAGGTAAAACGAACAGTCAGGTTGTCAGTGCAAGCACATTTCTGTTGTCAGTATGATGTTGCACTGCCCAGGGCCCGTAATGATAAAGGGCCCGTTTAGGTCAGGCATATTGTATACAGAAGTGGAAGAGAGAGCACCACTAAATTCTGATCAGTATGCATGGCATACACACAGAAATTACTGTTACAGTGCACTTATGGAGCCCAATGAGTGAACTGCGTATTTTCCAGTGAGAAAGAACACTGGCAAACAGTTTTCGCCACATTAGGTTACTTAAACTGGTGTCACTCTGAACTATAATTTATGGTCAGCGACTAAGTGTAAAGTCAATGAGTCGGATGCGAGTCCTGCAACTGTGAAATACTTTCCTACATTATAGAAGCGAATATTAAATTTAAACTAATATTGCGAAAATTTTGTACTTCGATAGCTTAGAATCAATATCTTTCTGTTTATTGCAAATGAGAACAAATGATTTTCTAAGACATTCTCTGTCATACACAACTTGAAACTGGTCATGTCGACCAAATCATATGCAAGAACTGACAGCGACGCATATCGGACGGCAGTAAGATCTCTTGCCTTTTGGCAACACGCACACACACACACACACACACACACACACACACACACACATTCATTTTTTATTTTTATTTGTTTGTTGTGCTCGACTATCGGCGAGGCACGAAAACGTCTGTGAATGAGTTTCTTAGTTTTGAGTACACTTACGAAAGAAATATATCTACATCTACATCTACATTTATACTCCGCAAGCCACCCAACGGTGTGTGGCGGAGGACACTTTACGTGCCACTGTCATTACCTCCCTTTCCTGTTCCAGTCGCGTATGGTTCGCGGGAAGAACGACTGTCTGAAAGCCTCCGTGCGCGCTCTAATCTCTCTAATTTTACATTCGTGATCTCGTCAGGAGGTTTAAGTAGGGGGAAGCAATATATTCGATACCTCATCCAGAAACGCACCCTCTCGAAACCTGGCGAGCAAGCTACACCACGATGCAGAGCGCCTCTCTTGCAGTGTCTGCCACTTGAGTTTGTTAAACATCTCCGTAACGCTATCACGGTTACCAAATAACCCTGTGACGAAACGCGCCGCTGTTCTTTGGATCTTCTCTATCTCCTCCGTCAACCCGATCTGGTACGGATCCCACACTGATGAGTAATACTCAAGTATAGGTAGAACGAGTGTTTTGTAAGCCACCTCCTTTGTTGATGGACTACTTTTTCTAGGGACTCTCCCAATGAATCTCAACCTGATCATTACACTTCAAATCGTTCCGCACGCATACTCCCAGATATTTTACAGAAGTAATTGCTACCAGTGTTTGTTCTGCTATCATATAATCATACGATAAAGGATCGTTCTTTCTATGTATTTGCAATACATTACATTTTGTCTATGTTAAGGGTCGGTTGCCACTCCCTGCACCAAGTGCCTACCCGCTGCAGATCTTCCTGCATTTCGCTACAATTTTCTAATGCTGCAACTTCTCTGTATACTACAGCATCAGCCGCGAAAAGCCGCATGGAACTTCGACACTATCTACTAGGTCATTTATATATATTGTGAAAAGCAATGGTCCCATAACACTCCCCTGTGGCACGCCAGAGGTTACTTTAACATCTGTAGACGTCTCTCCATTGATAACAACGTGCTGTGTTCTGTTTGCTAAAAACTCTTCAATCCAGCCACACAGCTGGTCTGATATTCCGTAGGCTCTTACTTTGTTTATCAGGTGACAGTGCGGAACTGTATCGAACGCCTTCCGGAAGTCAAGAAAAATAGCATCTACCTGGGAGCCTGTATCTAATATTTTCTGCGTCTCATGAACAAATAAAGCGAGTTGGGTCTCACACGATCGCTGTTTCCGGAATCCATGTTGATTCCTACATAAACAACTATGAGAGTTACTGATTTATGATGCTTAGTTTGCAGTCAGTTCTTACTATTGTTAGTAACTACGTTCCAGTCCCTAAACCCAGTTACAGAAATGCGAATAAGACGTATCACGTATTCCAGGCCGTAGCAATCGCGACTTGGAGACACCAGCTATGGCCACTTCCAGCCAGCTGTAAGATCACATCGGTTCGTCTTCTTCCTGTGGGTATTGTAACTGAGATTTGGCACAAGGCGATGTATGTTTGGCAACTCTGTGATCGACGAGTTACTTCCTGGTGTGCACGGAATTAAGCCTCCAAGTTCACTTGATTTTACCTGTCATTTCCATTGAATAATCTGAGTTATTATCGCTTGAGGTGTAACAAAAGAGTGTAAATTTACGGTTTTCAGCCCAGGAAACTCGTTGCAAGTGGAAATCGCAAGTAATCTCGTCCTTCAAATAGCGGTTTCCGAGTTCTAGCCACTATTGGTCTTGTAAGAGGAAGCTAACGCACATACTTCTTCGCCAACTCTGTGGTAACGTGATGACGTGTGAAAAAGCATATGATATGGTTCGCAGTTCCAGTCTCACTGGGTGTAGTGTTTTTATCCCTTTTGAAAAAGAGCTACAAGCAGTCAGAGAGAGAAATTAACCATCAACGATATATGCGAATTCTCTGATGTTATCTATAACAGTCTGAAAATGCACATGCGGTTTATTGATTACATGCATGTAGAAAACCTGTTCCGAGTTAAAGCTGTCAACCAAGGTTTGAAGAAGAATAAAATGCCACTACCAGACGAGAGCTAATGTAGAAAATACTTTTCCGACGTATTTTGGCACGATGCACTCTACCCATACATAATACAAAAGTTTCGAGATGCATCTACTGTCTGGCACTCTATTAAACCTGAAATGAACAAAATGTCGCAGAAGTTAGCCCTTTTTCCACATACGACTATTTTGGGTTGAGAAGTGAAGGAAAATTATGTTACAAGTTCCAGTAGATTGATAATTTTAGCAGGCAGCAGAATTGCGTTTTAAAAAATATAGCAATGAATGTACACGAACTCGTGACATCTTACCTACCGTGCGGGATATTCACCATTACGCCACTAGCTGACACATAGCTCCAACGGCTCCAGAAGTCACAACAATTCCTCCAGAACTTCTGCGTTCCCCAGTGCTGTGGGATAATAAATATCGCCAGGTCAATACTTATGAGAGACAAACAGTTATACCTTTTCTTTTGCACTGCACGACGTTTTCAAGAAACAGATAGCATGATAGAGTAGCTCAAGTGGAAAGGAACACATCCCATTTAAACTTCTGCATCCTACACTGTTGACAGTTCTGTGTTGGTGGCAGTTACGTGATTTTATTTTGGTGATTACAAAATAAAGTTGAATGCATGCACTGGGTAGCCGAGGCAGCTAGTTCATGGTGTTTCGGTCAACCAAGTAAATGAATTTACTGAACATGCTGCAAATTGATACAGGGAGCCTGTGTGTCAGAATTCTCAGCCAGTGTGGTACAACGGCGTTATGATAGAAAAATGAGCCACTGAGGATAGGGTTTGGTGGTCTGTTGGGCTGATGATAGGTTCATGTATCTATGGTCAGAGTTCGATTCCCACTTCGTTCAATGATTTTAGATAGGGAGAGACAGATTCCATTCTCTTCTGGCTACACCAAGTGAAGAAGATATAATGGCATTCACATTAAAAATGATATTCCTTCTCTACCAAGTAGACGTCAGGTTGAGCCACAATAAAGTCTTGAGTGGCGACATGTAGAAACTCTATCACCAGTAACCTTTTTTATACTAGTTATTTATTTCTAGTGACGAAACAAACGCCATGTAGGCTCACAGGACAATTATTCCATCTTTTATCTGAGCTTCTGTATGTCGATAAAATTGATTCTGAACTGGTAATGCAACTCAGACCGCCCTTAACGCGGAATTTGATCCCTTCGTGACAATACAGCTCGGCTACAATTTGTTGTTCTTTCAAAACTGCAGATTCCTCGACATCTCCACATATTGCGCGTGAATGGGTTCGAATCCCGGCCCCACACTGATGATTTCATTATGTACTATCAAGCTCTAGCATGAGAACACCTATCTGCTGGTGGATAATAATTTCGAATTTTAATGTATTTTCATTCGTTGTCAACACTAACGATATTTGACGATTTTGACTCCCAGTGAGACACAGAGATGACTGTGAGCTCAAGATCTTATTCCGAGCTGCTGGTGGAGAAAAAATCGGTAGCTGGCGTCTCTTTGTGTGTAGTCAACAACGATATGTGTGGAGCTCTATTCCCAGTCAGCACTGAACTCTTCGTCGTATTATTTCTAGTTCAAACATGCTCACAAGTTGCTGCTGGTGCAACAAACCCATATTTAACGTTCGTTTTCTCTAGAATATAACAGCGATAGGTGCCGGGTTGGAGTCTGGGAAGGAAAAAATTAATGTTTCGTCTCGTCATTTCAGTTAAAACATCTAGCTACTGCCGAGAAAATCCGATATGTCACTGTTGATTGTGCTTCTATATCTATCTTATTAGGTTCTGGGTTCGAATCCCTGTCCAACACAAAGCTTTACCTCACGGCATTTCAAATATGTTACTTGTCAAGAAATATTTAACATCTCTCGTAGTTCGTTAACAGGAACAATAGGTGCTGGGTAGGAATACGCGTCCGTTAAAAATGTTTGCGTTATGTAATTTAAAGTTGGTATTTGCTAATTGATACTGTCTAAAATCGAGGTATATCCCTCTTGTATGCATAATCAGGAATGACTCTTAGTTTCCGTCAGTCACGAAATCTTTGCTTAGTCTGTATGACCTGGATTTAAATCCATAATTCAGAACGAGACGGTTCTTCGTGTCATTTGAAGTTGATACATATTCTCAACTAGATGCTCGTGAATAACTTAAATTTTTAATGTCATTTTGTGTTAAATAATAAGTACGGTATGTTACTTTGAAGAGGAAATCATGAATACGACGAACTTACTACGTGCATTACCCATCTGACGTAATAATGAGAGTGGTAACATTTCAGGTATGTCATTTATTGTAATAAATGTGAGCTTACAAGCCTTAAGGACAGTCTTATCTGTGATAAGGTGTTCGCTGATATTTGTAGTATCGTAGTATTCCTTTACATCTTGAGTTATTACGATACAGAGCAGTGTTTTCTAGTGGTGACTTGTTGGAACCATTTTCAATAGTCAGACGACTGTACCAAGGAGCGATTAGAGGACCAGCTAGACAGCTGTGCTATGTGGGTTGCATGCGAAACAGGCGAAATGCAATTCAGGTCTTTCGGATAGTTTTGAGCACGACTGTACATAAACGGATGTGTGAGAGCCGCACTGCACTTTCGTCACTTGTTGGACAAGAACTCTTTATTAACTTTCTTAACTTTCTGCAGTATCAAGAAATGATTTTGAAATGATTCTGTCCACAAATGTGTAGTTGGCTCTAACGTAAGCCAAGTCCCATATGATTGAGGATTCTTTTGCTGAATTTAAAGACGCAGCATCCAAGGGTAGATATTAGTTACGTTCTGGATTGTTGGGAGATGCTTACAGTTGATTTCCACCGCTGCCAACCACGTGCCCCAGTCGGTAACAACAGGTTCAATTGGCAAGGCGACATTTGGCACTGGATCTTTGGATACCTTATCCTTTGTGGTGCATAAGCAAAAACATTTATTCCGTGGGGATTAATTTATCTATCTGAGGGAATCCTAGCCTTACTTGCTCTGCTATACAGTTGATACCAAGTGCTACACAAGTTAATCGCAACATCGAAAGAATACTTGAAGTAATTGATGCGCTACAATCATACGTACACCGCTGTCAGTGAAGGTCAGAAGCACCCACGCCATTTAGCTATGGCAGCTTCAGTCCATTGCTGTTTATCACGAAGTGCCGGACGCCTGTGCTTTACAACAATTGTTTGAGGAAATCTTGGCGGGACACAGCACCTTCCAGAAGTGCTGATTGAAAATATCTGCCATCTGTTCTCGAATCTGATTGGGTGGAAGACTTAAATGTCATATAATGTACTAGAACTGAGAAGAATCAAGGCACCTAGCTGATGTGGACATTTAAAAAACTTTTGTATCCTGCCTGGAAGGTGGCGCGTGGGTCTGCTCCTGGAAACTGACAGGTTGTCCGAATGTAGGAAGTGAGTAGGAGCAGGAAAAGGTAAAACACGTCGGTACAGCTTGTCAAATTATAGATGTTTACTATAGACAAAAACAAGCTGATAAATGGTTAAATAACTTTGCAATGAGGTGCGAAGTTGAAGCGAAGTGTCCCAGCCGACTGCTCTTGACCAAATGGGCAGAATTTGCGGCGGAGCTCGTAGATCTGTACATCGCCTGCTAGAGGGCACTATCCTCGTTGTCTCGCGTAGTGCCAACTTAAAAACTTGCTCTTAAGCCGTGGCATCGTTGCTATCGATACCACAAGAAACTTTTGCGAATGTTATACACATGTAAACGAGAATCGGAAATGTGCATGTGTTAGAGTGTAAAGTTGCTGTGGTCAAGCGCCGCACCGCAACACACCACCATTGGATTTGTTGCCACCTAAGCCCCTGGAACTACACGACTTTCTGACTTCGTCGCTTTCAGTGTGACCCGCAATGGGCCTTCGCGCACACCTGACTACACTGCACAGGGCATGTAAATCATCTAGAGAGGTCGCTAATTCCACGAACCTAATGCCAGTGGCACGGACAAGCAGTCAGGAAGAAGTGTACCTCCACCGTCCGGATATTTAGGACAGCTTCCGTGACGGTCACGGCAGTTACGTCGCAGCCAGCCAAGAAAGGAAGCCTGTTCTGGATCCAGCACTGCCGACCGCACGCCGCCGTTGCTGCCAAGGTATCTCGGAACCAGCTCGCGGGCCCGTTGGTATTCCATTAGAATCACTTAGCATGACTGTAGAAACTGTGAACTCATACAGTCTGTAAATTATGTGTTAATCTCTTCCAGTGTGCTCCGCTCAATGGGAGCGAGGACGTAAAATTTGAAAGTCAAGTAGCAGAGGACGAACTATGACTGTGAAAGCCTTACTTTTGTTATTCGAAATACTTGCGTTTAGTTGTGAACTTATTTCACTGTTAGGAAAAAGTTACAAAGTGGGTAACTTTTTTCTTTTGACATCAACGAAGACCAGCTGTGTTGGGTTTATTGTGTACTTCAATATAAATGATGAACTACGTGCTCATGTGGTTCTTGTAGAAATGTTCAAAGTGCAGGATACTTTAGTTGGCGACAAGGATTTAAAAGAACTTTCTACGCAACAGTTGCAGATAGTGCCTGTGTTCAGGCAGCTTACACCATGGCAACTGCTGTGGAACCTGTGGACCTGACCTATCCAGTGATCATTCTGTTGCAGAAGATGCAAGACGTCGTCGAACCCCTGGCGGAGCGACTTGCAGCGACTGCCCAGTCGATGCCGGAGGATGCCAGGCAGTCATCTCAGCTTCATGCCGTCATCAACAATGTCCAGCCGCCGTCACCACCTTTCTCGGAATTCTATCGTAAGGTAGAACCTTGGTTGTTCTACGTTGTACGGATGGAACATCATATTCTGGTGCATAAAATCCAGGGGGAGACCCAAAAACTTGCGTTCCTCCTTTCCAACGCCGGTCCATCAATTTATCAACTGATGAAGCAACTTTACTTCGAGGTAGAGCCCCATGCACTCTCTTATGCTACGTTGCGTTCTGGTTTCCTTGACTACTTCAATTGCCAAATACATATAGCGGCGGCACGTTACAATTTTTTTAGTTGACATATACTGTCATCTCAGTCATTCTGGGATTGAATAGTCCGCATCCACGGGCCGTTTGCAATGTACTGACCCTCAATGTAAGGGCTTTGACGCCTCTTTCATTGAGACATGATCCTCATATATACCCCTAACGAGGCGTTATGTCACGATCTCTGGAAGTGTGTCTCCTTATTATTCGCGCCTTTGAGCAATCTCTGCGCTCCTCAGTAACCTTGCAAGATCCGCCGTTGGTATTTACCTCCCGCCTCGCTGGTGGCACTCCTTCCACTTCACACCCATCCTGGAAATCGGATATTGTCCCCCCAGGGCCTCGTCGGTCTCGACAGCTTCTTTCCTGCACCCAGTGCTATGTCACGCACTAGCGTCAACAGTGTCGCTACCGATAGGCAAAATGCGCCACCTGTGGAAAGTCGGACCACAGAGCAAATGTTTGCAAGTCCTCCAGGGCGATGCAGGTGGATCGGATGCAGACTGAATCACCGAACTCGGTGTGTTCAGACGATGCTGGTACAGTCCCTTATTACACCTTCCAAGAAGCTGATGCCTATTTCTTTTCTGTCTTCATTAATGAGGTACTAGTGGACCTGCAGATCGATACCAGTTCCTCCGTTACAGTTATCGACTGACCTACATACCAGAAGTTGGAAGCACCCCCTGCTCCCCGCCCTGGCAAATTTTGAAAGCCCTCCCTGTAGTTTCAGTAACGACCTTCATCTCCATCGCAAGAACCTTTTCTGCCCAGATCCAGAATGCATCATAGCCGCTCATGGTCACATATTGGTAGTAGGTCACCCTGGCACTTGCAGCCTCCTGGGCCTGTACCTCTTTCATGGCTTGGGTTTACAGATCTGTAACCCAGGCCCCACCGATAATGTTGTGAACGGTGGCCCTTACACAGTGCAGCTTTTCGCCAAATATCCAATGGGTTTCTCAGGACCTTACTCCAAGGTAAACAGCTTGAAGGCGTACATCACCCTTTTGACCTTGGCAGTTCCAAAATACTGCAAGGCCCATTCCATATCAATTTCTCTATGAGACAGGCTTCACCAAGAACTACAATGGCTTCAAACTGAGGGAATTGTAACGCCGGTTTCCAGCAGCAGATGGGCTGCACCTATAGTGATTGTGGAAAAGTCAAACAGTTCTTCCCGGGTCTGTGGTGATTTTACTGTTACAGTTAATTTCGAAGTATTGATGGATTTATACCCCATCCCCAAATTGGATGAGATTCCCTCTAGACTTGGTTGTGGTAAGGTGATGGCCAAGACTGATCTATGGGAGGCCCACCTACACCTGCCACTGAATGCAGCTTCTCGGGAATTGCTTGTAGTCAACATGTCTTTCGGGTTTTTCGGTACAACTGGCAGTCATTTGGCATCGAAAGTGCCCTGCCATTTTTCAAAGATATGTTGAACAGTTAATCCGTGATATTCCTGGTCCAGCTACATCCTGGTCTCCACCACGTCTCTTGAGAACCTGGAATGCTACTTGGATGCTCTTTTTTTCCCTTTCTGATAAAGTTCAGTAGCAATGTGACAAGGACAAATGTACCCCCTTTGTTTGACAAGTGGAATGCTACTGCTTGTGGCTTTTGTCCTACACCTCAGTATGTGGAGGCTATTCAAAGATTGCCAGAGCCCGCAGATAAATCTCAATTGAATTCAGTGCTTGGATGACTCAATTATCACAGGTGATTTATTCCATATACCACAGCAATCGCCAAAACTTTACAACAGCTGATCTGCAATAATGTTCCATGGAACTGGTGTCCACAATGTATCAGAGCGTTTCGCGCCTTATGGCACGCACTCCTGCATCCCACCTGCCTGATCCCATACGATACAGCCAAACTTCTTATCTTGGCGATGAGGCATCAGATTATGGTGTGGGGGCAGTCCTCCCTGACATGGTGCATCGCATAGAACGACAGACTGCAGTTGTTTCGAAGAACTTGAATACTGCACAATGCAACTACAATGACATCGAGAAGGAGGCTTTAGCGATTATATTTGTTATTACGAAGTTTCACGACTTAATCTATGGTATTCTCACTGACCATAAGCCGCTGATTCCACTCCTCTGGTGCACCGTCCTGGTCCCCACAAAGTCAGCACTACACTTACAATGCTGGGCCCTCTTCCTATTGAGCTACGCATATGAGATCCATTTCCTCTCCATGTCACAATACGCTAATGCAGACTTAATTTCCATGCTGCCCGTTGGATAAGATCCAAACTTCGATTTGGATATGGAAGTGTATTTCCATATGGATGCAACAGCACACAGTGGCGGATACATTGCACCAAGTATTTCGCAGCTGCGCTTGCAATTAACTAGATATTATTTTCAGTGCTATGTTAATGTGTTTTCTTATTTTGCTCTTCAAATTGTACTGTTCTGTGTTATCGTGTGAAATATTGTGACAATAATGGCGTGTGAAAAACGTAACACTAGGCTCCAAAGTAAACTGAGAAATAATAGTGACGACGAGCGTAGCTTATCATCACCACTGTCTAACGAATTAACAGACATTCAAAGTAGTAATTTGGTAATTGTGCATAGGGAAATGGAGTGAGCTGCAAATAATGGCGTAGACAGTCAAACAATTAGTGAACAGGGGAGCATTATCGATCGATCGGTCGGCAACAGCACGCCTCAGCAATCCGAAATGACAGGACACAATCTCGCAAATACTGTAGATTCAGGTTTTGGGTCCTCACCGTTTTCTCAAATAAGTCAAGACACATTTTCTGCTTGTCAAAATGTGAATGTTGCCGGTGCAAATTAACTGCCGAAAAGCACTGACGAACATGTTTCAGACACCAGTGCATTGTTATTACAATTTATTTATTTATTTCGAGTCAAAAACATTACAACAATATTTACAATATATACAATATAACAAATCAGGTCAAATCATAAAAGAACAAACTAAACGGTATTAGCCCAAAATTGTGCAACGGCAGCAGCATTGTCTGAAACATCAACAAGCTCTTGTGTGGAACATGATACAGGACATCTAGGACAGTTAATTAAATGTTTGGTTGTCTGTTCTTCTCCGCAGTCACACAAGGTGGAAGATTCCTTCATGAAGCCCCATTTAAACAGATTGTCCTTAGTTCGTCCGACGCCACTCCTGAGCCGATTTAGAGACTTCCACACTGTCCAGACTTGATTTCCACCAGGAGGAAGGGTCTCGGAAGGAGTCATCCAATCGTTACTGTCAGATTTTGCTGTCCACTGAGATAGTCTGGCTGCTCCAGTCCGACCGGTGAGGGGTGTAGTAGTTCTCATGAAGCTCCTCCTAGATTTGAGTCTACTAATTGGTAGCTGGTATCCATGTAGCAGGTGATCGGTGTTATGATCTGCTTTATGTCTCTCAAGTTTGGCTGCGACTTCACGCCTTATGTCTGGAGGAGCAATACCTGCTAGTTTATGGAGTTTATCAATAGGTGTAGCTTTGAGGCATCCCGTTACTGTCCTGCAGGTTTCGTTCAGGGCCACATCAACCTGCTTTGCATGAGATGACTTGTACCATACAGGACATGCGTATTCAGCTGCGGAATAACACAAGGCCAAGGCTGATGTTCTTAGTAGTTTGGGATCTGCACCCCAAACGCTGCCAGTGAGCTTCCGCAGGATGTTGTTACGAGCAGCAACTTTCTGCTTGGTGTTAGTGCAGTGTTTTCTGTAGGTCAACGTTCGATCTAAGGTGACACCCAGATATTTGGGGTAGAAACAATGTTCAAGCTCTTGATCAATTAATACAACAAATGGAACAAACACAGCAAAAGTTTCAAAAGTTAGACACAATGGAACAAAATCTTCAAAAGTTAGACACAATGGAACAAAATCTTCAAAAGTTAGACACCACGCTTGAACAAACAAGTGAAGATTTAACTGCTGAGTTACTTAAAATCGAATCGAAATGTCAAAAAGTCTGTAATGACGTAAAAACACAAATTTGTGAGCATTTCCAACCTATTTTTTCGCGGCATGAAAATACATTACGAATCACGAAGCAGCCATAAAAGAACTGCAAACTATTGTTCATGAAAATCATGAGACCTTGCAAGCTAAGATTGACTCAGTTGCATGTACCGATTCGGTTACGCCACTTGCAAAAACTCAGGAAAACTTAAAGGACACAGTAGATACGATTTCAACCCAAATGGACACTCTGAAACTTGGTTCAGATAAACACACTGAGGAAATAAGTTCACTGTCGGAGAAAGTAGCTGAACTTTCGGATCAGTTCACTAACTTATCTACAACGGTGGATGATGATCTGAATGACACAAGACCTGTAGCCTTCACTGACACAGAAGAGTATGGTCAAATTAGGAAATTCAAACAAAATCAGAATCAAATTAATACGCAACATCAAAGAGAAATCTGGGAAGTACAAGGTCAGTTGACACAGGTAATACAAGAATTACATATTTCAGAGGACACTCGCGCTCCAATACCGGAAGAGGGACATAGAAATACGGAACAGCGACTAAATAATAACACAGAGCACTTCCGAAATAATGAAAGAAATAGGCAAGGTACACCGAATTTTGAGATGGAACCGCCGAAACGACGTAACAATGACCGACATGCGACTCGCCGATATGATGATTTTGACTATAAGCTGTTTATTACAACACGCAAATTCAAAACATTTAAGAATTGCGGCAACGACATTCATCCACAAGCGTGGCTTCATCAATTCTCTCATTGTTTTCCTCCCAACTGGTCATTAGAGCACAGATTAGAATTTATGTGTGGCTACTTAGAGAATGAACCAGCTGTAAGAATGCGATCGGTCATTCACGATTGTCACAGTGTAGGAGAATTTTACCATGCCTTCCTCTCAGCATATTGGTCTCAAGCCACACAAGACCGAGTAAAACATAGCATCATAATGATGAAACATTTCGAACAGTCTTGTGAAATATTTTGAAGACATCTTGCACAGGAATCAGTACCTGTCAAAACCTGAGAACTCATCCGCATGTGCTTAATCAAATCGCTTGAACATTTGCGGCATGTTATTTTGGCAGGACGTCGCAAAGACGACATTTAAGCTTTTCAAGGACTGTTACAAGAATTGGAAATTAACACTGACAATCGCGGAACGCGAAAACAGGAGCACAACAATTACAGGTCACATCCGTCACAATTCCGCGATGACAGAAATAATAAATGGATACGAGAAGGCTATTCTTACAACGTAAATCGTGACCAAAACAGTCACTGCCCGTACGACAACCGTTGGCAGAGTAGTAATAATTACAGGGAAAGATCACCTCTTCGCGGTAATGACTATCACAGAGACAATCAGAGAAATAGACAATATGGGAACCAAAATAATTATTATCAAGGGAGACAGAATAACTTCTGATGCAACGGTCCAGCGCGCAGTTACGATTCAGGGAGAAATTCTCCACCACGTGACCGACAAGAAAGAAACTATGGAATCTACCGACATGACGACAGACGATATGATCGTAACGACAGACCTGAATTGCATCGGAACTGGCGGGATTCAAACAGGGCAGGGCCCTCTCGACAAGGTGAATTTGTAGAAGTTAGGTCTCCAAATCCCAATAACGACGCGCGCCAACAAAGAAACAATAGGCAATGACTCATACCGCTGGCAGCCCAAAACATACTTCTGAAACTGACGACGCAGCTGCCGTAGCTAGTAATTACGCAAAAATGGAAGACATTAGGGACATCTTACTCCAGGAACACGACGTAAAACATAAAATTGCATATGCTGTGATTCACATTACAGTAAATGACGTAAAATTTACGGCAGTACTTGACTCTGGCAGTCCCATTTCAGTAATTAGTGAAACAGCCTTTAGCAAATGCAACAAATCGAATGATTGCCCCACACTTCCGTTACGTAAGATTAAATTACAAGGTGCAATCGTTGGAAAAAGTGTAAATGTAGGCCAACAAACCAACTTAGAATTCTTTTGTCAAAGCCACTGCTTCTCTATCAACTTTCTTATTGTTCCATTATTGTCGACGGAAATTATATTGGAAGTAGACATTTTGAATGAATACAAAGCGATCTTAAACTTTCACGATGCTGAAATAAGTTTAGAGAAAGAAGGTAAGTCAATAGCTTTGAAATTTGAAGATTGGCTCTCAAACCGTGACGAGGAAATTAATCGGCTTTACCTCCTGTTAGACAACAGTTCAGAATTTTCGAACGGAACTTGACACTAACAATCACTCTGCAAGTACTGACACGGATGATATCGACAGCGTATTTGATATTAATGAGTTAATTCAGAATAAAATTCAAACAATTGAGAATTGTAATGAGAGTGATAGGCAGGACCTTTTTGAGATTTTACAAGCACATTCCACAGTTTTTACTCACAAAACAGGAACAATCAAGGGATTTCAATACTAATTTCGTGTTCGTGAGCATACTAAATTTTGTGTTAGACCATACATAATTCCAGCACATTATAGGGACCGTGTTAGAACAGAAATACAATCTATGCTTGACGAGGGCATTATCGAGCCTGCAGTAAGCTCATACAACAATCCATTACTTGTTGTTGAGAAGAGAAATGGATCGATCAGGCTTGTCTTAGATTCGAGACAAATCAATACTATCATCATTCATGTAACAGACAGGCCGCAAACGTTGGAAGAACTTCTTCAAAATTTTAATGGTGTAAAAGTGTTGTCTTCTATTGAACTCAGATCCAGCTTTTATCAGATCGAACTTCATCCAGAATGTAGAAAATACACAGCTTTCCTTTGTTTCGGCGTTTGTTATCAGTTTCGGAAACTTCCTTTTGGTTTGAACATATCTTCGGCAGCATTCATTCGCGGGCTAAATTCCATATTACCTGAGTTCCTAAAACGTCACATCACCTTATATGCGGACGATATTCTGATAGCAGAAGCCTCATGGTAACAACATAATCGCATCCTCAACAGCGTGTTACATATTTTTGCAGAATATGGAATTACAGTTAACTTGGAAAAGTTTGAATTCGGTAGGACAAAGGTGAAGTTTTTGGGACATATTATTTCTTCTGAAGGCATTCAACCGGATCCTGAAAAGTTAGAATCAATCAGAGCCACTCCAGTTCCATCCACAAAAAAACAAGTCCGCAGTTTTCTATGTCACGTTAATTTTTACCGTCGTTTTCTGAATACGCAAATTCTAGTTACACCAAAACTTTGTTCTCTCACTGGAAAAAATACTATTTGGAACTGGGATGAACAAGAACAGTTGGAATTCAATTCTTTGAAAGAATCGCTACTGAACGCGCCAATACTAGCTCATCCAGATCTGTCACAAGATTTCTGCCTTAGCACGGATTCTTCTAAAGTCGATCTTGGTGTCCATTTATTTCAAGAAGCCACAGAAAATGACACTACTGTTCAGAAAACCATTGCTTTTGCTAGCCGAGTGCTAACAAAATCCGAAAAAATATATTCCGTTACTGAATTAGATGCTTTAGCTATCGTTTGGGCATTTAACAAATTCCGTTTCTTTCTTTCTGGTAGGCACGTAAAAGTGTACAGTGATCATCGTGCATTACAATTTTTTATGTCTTCAAAATTAAATCACGACAGGTTAAAACGTTGAGCGTTGTTTCTGCAAGAATTCAACTTCACAATAGTCTACATTCCCAGCAAGGAGAACATTGTTGCGGACACACTGTCACGCGCACCGCCTGGGCTTGAGAAAAGTATCACAGAAGGCAACCTCGAGAAAAAATTCAGTATTCTTTACATTCAGAAAGTCGCCTTTGAAAACTTCATCTCCACATCTTTAAAGGACATTGCTCATGAACAAGATAAAGATCCGATTTGGAAAGACATCAAAAGTAAATGGCATGAAAAGACACACACTCAGATTCGGCATTATTATCTGGTTAGAAACAACATACTCTTCAAACGCTGCACTGCTGATAACAAGCTATGGGTACTTTGCATTCCAGACGATTTTGTTAGTAAGCTCATTTGGTACGTTCATTTCAGCTACGCACATTTTGGTCCACGAGAATGTTATCATATTCTTCGAACGACTTGTTATTTTAACAACATGGAAAAGAGAATTCGAAGAGTCTTGTCTATTTGTAAACTTTCTCAAAAGGCGAAACCATCTACTATCTCACATCGTGCTCCGTTGTGCCCTATCATTCCTTCTAAATTAAAAGAAATTGCTGCTGTTGATCTCTTGGGACCCCTTGTCAGAACATCGAATGGATTTTCGTACGTTCTAGTCGCTGTTGAACTTACTTCAAAATTTGTTTCTTTCACCCCGTTACGTAAAGCCACTGGACGGTCTGTATCCCACACCTTTGTTAAAAATTTCTTACGTGAAGTTGGACACGTTAGTAGAGCCATTTCAGATAACGGACCACAATTCAGGTCTGCTGTTTGGTCACGCATGATTCGGAACCATAAAATCAAACCTGCTTTTATTTCATTGTACTCACCACATTGTAACCCGTCTGAACGGATTATGAAAGAAATCAATAAGCTTTGCAGACTTTATTGTCACAGAAAGCATCAGCATTGGGACAGATATTTACACTTACTTCAAAACGTGCTGAATGAAAAGCCTCATGACTCCACTGCTTTACCTACTATTCTTGTACTGTAGAATGAAGAACCTCCGAACAGAATCAGAGAACTTGTACCTTTTCCGAATACACGTAAACTTCGACACAAAGACATAATTGATTTGGTTATTAAAAATATAAAATCTGCAGCAGACAAAAAGAGAAAACTACACGGAAAAGCAAATGCAAAGAAATTGTATATTGGTCAGAAAGGTCTCATTAAAGCTCAATCATTGTAAAATAAGAAAAAACACTTGAGTCACAAATTCTTTCTGATTTACAATGGAACTTACAGAATCCGACGTATACCACATGATAATTGCGTTGAAGTTGAAACTCTGCGTACTAGGAAGAGTAAAGGATTGCACCACATTTCACATGTAAAACCGTTTATTGAGAGATAATCTATTTTTTTAACTTTGTGTTTGCTATAAAATTTTTCACTTTACATTACTCGTATGCTTTGTCAGACTTAGAATCTGTTAACATGCAACAATGTTTGAAGTTAAATATCCAGTCAAGAACCAAGAGAACTTATTTAAACAGAAATAACGGATGCATTGTTATAGTGAACAGACGACACAGTGTTATTGTGTGTGTATATTCTTGCTTGTTAGTTACACGATTACGTAACGACTATAAGGCTTACATACTTAGAACATATACAGGTACTGCTAATGAGATTTTAAAGCAACATTGTGGTTTACTTGAAAATACATTTTTTATTTGAAGTACATTCTGTGAGATTAAAGATGACTTAGTATTTGGTTTCTTTGACAGCTACACGATTATATCACGACGCTACTAATGTGTGACGCAATTTACATTGTTGCTTTTGCGGTGTATCTGTTTTATATCTGCACAGTTTTTATGTATTATTCTGGAAAGTAAAACACGTTTTAGTAGTAATTTTTGTGGTATAGCTACAATGAGACAGCCTTTTTCGTAGCACAACAATAGGTTACAGTACAATACTTTATTCATCACAGCAATAAGCGTAATAACTACGATATCTATACGCAAAGCATTTCACTTTTGTTTATGATGAGGTGAGTATATTGCCTTCAGCAGAACTTTGCTTACAGAGGACGATAAATACAACAATTCTACAGCATTATCTTACAGCAAGACGCACGTTTAGCGCTACAGGACACGCATTTGAGTGATTAATTTTGTACTTAAAACATTTATTTTTAAAGATTTTTCAATTACAGAGAAAGTTTTCCGTGATACATTTCATTCCATTGCTGTAATCTGTAACACCTGAGGGTATAATTACATTAATCCTCACAGGGATACACGCTTACTTTGTGTACCATGTGTTTGGCAAGCACAAGGAGCCCTAGCTAATATGGAATTTGCTTATACAACTTTACACATCGGTACCATATTTCTCTAACACAGAATTACACAGCTATCTGATTATTTAACAGAACAAACAAACATTTTTTTTACTACATCAGTGACACATGTTTACACAATTACACAGTTGGATAACTTCACACTTACGAAACTGTATTTTGTCTGTACTTTGAGAACTGTTCATATTTTTTCGGAACCATTGTGATACTATGAGAGCTTTGAATGATATATTTGGTATGGGATCATGATTTTTAAAGTACGGTTGAGGTAGGTCACATTATTGAAATGAGCAGAGAATTTGTTTTAGATTTCGAAGTTATTGCAGAAAGCTACGATGTGTTTGAGATTTGACTGAGGTAGTATGATGTTATTATTACGATGACCATGTGTATTTTGCTGTTGAGGTATGTTTATGATCAATAAGCTGATCCTATATGAGGAATTTGATTACACTACATATTTATTATGATGAAATATTGAAGAAGTGTCAACGAATATGTACATGTGTAATAAGGTAAGGAATAATGAGCAGTGGTTAGGGACTCTGACTTGTGAAAAAGGATGTTGGAAACCAAGAATCGTACTTTAAGAGTTATGAAATGTGTGTAAATGCGTGAATGTATCACAATGCCAGCGAAAATTTTTTGGACACTGTTATATTTATAAGATATTGTTTCTACAGATTTGTAACGCAAATATTTCGACCTGTGAAATCTTATTTGTATCAAACTGTCACTGTAGCGGAAACTGATGTAAATATTTCGGTAAGGAAGGTAGGTCACCTTGACGTAATACACTGTAAGCACCCAGCTGTGCAACAGTCGCCTGGAAAAAAGCCATTAGTGTGTGCCTTTCAGAGGCACAGGTGGAGAAAAAAAGGGGCCATTATCCTCGCTATTGACATTCCTTTGTAGAAAGCATCGCAAATACGACATGCTCATTACTTGGAAACATATTGTACTTTGTGCTACTTACTGAAATGCTTATGAACTGATGGGAAATATTCTTACATCTGCACACCTGATTATGACAAGCGTCTTTCTACAAGAGTTGAAAGAATTTCTACTAAATTATGAAATGCCACATGACTATTGAATGATATTTTTATGCTTCGCTTTAGATAGTTGCTTATTTCATTTTATATCTGGTTTCTAGCTGTGTTACAGCATTGGTTTTATAAAATAAAATTAAATACATTTGCTAATGTGAAAACTTTCTGCCAACAGACGTACTAAATAATAATTTTATGATCCATATTCTTCGAAAAAGGAGCACTTGGAAAGGAAAGTACAATAAGAAGGGACTAATAACAGTAACTGCATACATAATTTTCTTTTCAAGTACATGGTAATATGTTTTTTACAATGAGTTGTTGTGGTGCACCACTTTAATTACATAGACACTAAGATGTGACATAGGTATTAGACATGGCCATCTTTACTGTAATATTTTTTCTGCTTCAGTTTTGTCATATTTCGGTAGAAGTTATTGCTTTTGCTGCTGTTTGCCAGGCATAGTGCTACTAAATTGCACTTTGTATTACTCTGTTAAGCCAGTTTTACTACTGATTTATTTTTCTCGTTGCTGCACATTGCCTTATATTACTTGTAATATTGCATTTGATTTGCTAATTTAGATATACTGCTGCTTGCTTTGCCAATTTGCATTTTTTGTCATTGCTGTTTGTGTTAACATGTTATGTGTTGCTGCATTGCCTCATACCTTAGTTTGTGCATCTGAGCTCCGTAGATTTAAGTTAGCTTAAGAGGGGGTAGACTGTATAAGAGAATGAGTTGTGATGAATTGGAAGAAATGCATTGAGAAGTAATACGAAAAAAGTACAGAAAGCAGGTATAGATAGGGCTTTTTGGGAATGATGATGAACAAAGGGAGATCACCAAGAAAACAAAAGTTTTGTTTGCATAATACTGCAGTACCAAATGTGACACTGAAAACGAACCCTGTCCTTTTCTTTTGTGTTATCCCCCTATGTGTTTGTTTACCCTTGTGAATTTGTGTTTTTCGTGTCTTTATGTGTTTAGCTAATAACAGTTATGTTGTAGAATTTTTCTAATAATATGTTATTTTCTTTGTGAAGATATTTAGACATTATTTAATCTGTTTTGTTTTAATGCTCATGAGTGAAATTAATGTTTCAAAAACTATTCTCATTATTTTATATATTTACTTATGTCATAATTCCTGTAACACTGATGTATCTGTTTATTTCTATTCTTTTGTAAAGCCTGTACTACTACAAATGTTATCTGCATTGCTGGTTCTAAGGTCAACTTCAAAAACTTTGTGAGTGCACAAGTGGTGGTTCATGGACTTGCTATATTGTCCACAAGACTCTTCTATGGAGATTGTGCACCTGCACTGTCGCAACAGATGGCTGCTAGCCATCTCTACAAAGACTACAGTGGGTCTACACCTTTGATGACTCACCAATACCATTATTTCCACAAGGACTGCAATGGGTCTGCACCTCTGGTGGCCCACCAATACCATTATCTCTACCAGGACTACAGTGGGTCTTTGATGACTCACCAGTACCATTATATCTACAAGGACTGCAGTGGGTGTGCACCTCTGGTGGCCCACCAATACCATAATCTCTACTAGGACTACAGTGGGTCTGCCCTGTGATGTCCTACCTACAAATATTCTTCAAAACTTCGACTGACTCTGCTGTGGGTTTACTCTGTTGTGGCCCATTACCTGTCTCCATGTCAAGAGTCAGCACTGTCTTTCCGCTGGAAGGACAACACTACTTATTCAAGACTGCGTGGAAATCCACTACTTCCATGTGCATTTACTTTTACTGCTCAGACTTTGAGGAGAAAAAAACACTGCAATTTTACTGTGATGAACGATCAGGACTGTCGTTATGGACTGTGAGAAAATTTTAGCTTTTGACCAACATTGTATCAATAAGTGTGTGCATTTGATTCCTTCGTTATTGTAATTGTGGAAAAATTTTAACAAATATGTATTGGTCAGCGCCCAAAACAAATTGTAAAAATTTTTGTGGGGAGCATGGGGGCTATGTAAGTAGGCTGTTTAGGTTTTTTTATTGGTAACGCCACGTAGCGCTCTGTATGAAAATCACTGGCTGTGCAGTGTGCAGTCTGTGGCTGGTTTGCATTGTTGTTGGCTATTGTAGTGTTGGGCAGTTGGCTGTTAACAGCGCATAGCGTTGCGCAGACGGAGGTGAGCCGCCAGCAGTGGTGGATGTGTGGAAGTGAGATGGCGGATTTTTGAGAGTGGATGATTTGGACGTGTGTCCATCAGAAACAGTACATTTGTAAGAATGGATGTCATGAACTGCTATATATATTATTACTTTTGAACACTGTTAACGTAAATAGATTGTTTGTTCTCTATCAAAATCTTTCATTTGCTAACTATGCCTATCAGTAGTTAGTGCCTTCAGTAGTTTGAATCTTTTATTTAGCTGTCGGTAGTGGCGCTCGCCGAATTGCAGTAGTTCGAGTAACGAAAATTTTTGTGAGGTAAGTGATTTGTGAAAGGTATAGGTTAATGTTAGTCAGGGCCATTCTTTTGTAGGGATTATTAAAAGTCAGATTGCGTTGCACTAAAAATATTGTGTGTCAGTTTAAGCACAGTCATGTATAATTTTTCTAAGGAGACGTTTCACAGGTACATTCCATCCATCATCCAATGGCACTGCAGAGTAGTTTTTCCACACTTTTAAAAACGATATGACGAAACTGTGTCCTCGTCACTCCTTGCATGACGCACTCGTTCGTTTTTTTGGCATCATATAGGGTCACACTGCAGGATAGGATCGCCATGCACCCCCTCCCCCAATTGGAACGCGTACATTGTCGACGACAATGCTCATCTCTTTCCATCCTTCACCACCAACACCAGCACAGCTGCCCACGCCACACCCAACGGCAGTGCTTCTCCTTGTAGGACCCAGTGTTCTCCAAGCACTTTGGCTGCAGTCAACCCCACTGTCTCCCTGCTACAATGTCCCACATCCTTGGCCATGCAGTATTGGTAGTTATACTACAATACGTCACCTGAAGTCGCAAACATATCAATCAGATCCAACCACAGGGTAACTCTCTTCCACTTCTGCACCATTCATCTCAACGTTCTGTTCCAGGTGTTCCACATGATAATGTGCTCCCTTGACATGCCGATCTCTATGCTTGTCTTCAAGGGGCTTGGAGGTGTTCAATGTCGCAGCCCAACATCCCAATGGAAGTCTGTCCTACTCTGCCTTCACCTCTATAATCAAGCCAGGGGACACCAGTGACACTCATTGAGGACTTCGCCACCGGCCTTCTGTCACTTCTCTCACTCTGGAGGGGCAAGAGGAATGGTGTGTCACAAAAGTCGTCAAGCGTCGATGCCACACAGTAACATATCGCCATCGGGTTAGTTGCCAGCTCAGCTCCTGTGACTACATGATATTCCGACTCTGTCACCTGCAGTGGGACTTGCAGAGGGCCTTTGCATACACCAGACTACAGTACACTGGGCGTGTAAATCAGCAAGAGAAGTCACTCATTCCATGAACATTTTGCAGCATCCACCAGTGCCACAGGCAGCCAATAAGGAAGAAGTATACCTCCACTCTGCGGGGATTTAGGACCGACGATCACGGCAGTTACGACGCGGCCAGCTCAGAGAGGAATTCTGCTATGGATACATCGCCGACCGCACGCCGCAAAGGGAACTCAGAGCCAGCTCGTGGGTCTGTTGGTATTCTACAGACTCACTTGCCAAGACTGTAAAAACTGTGAACTCATACAACTTGTAACTGAAGTGTTAAACTGTTCCATTGGGCTCTGTTCAAAGAGCGAGAACTTAACGTTTGATAGTCAACTGGTAGAGAACGAACTCTGACTATGAAAGCCTTAATTTTGTCGTTTGAAATCACTGCGATTATTTGTGAAGTTATTTCCCTGCTAAGGAAGACTTACAAAACTGGTTGCTTGTTTCTTTTGACAGCAAGGACAGATTGTATTGAATTGATTGTGTTCTGAAATGTAGAAGATGAACTACACGCTATTGTGTTTCTTTTAGAAGTGTTCAAATTGCAGGACACTTCAGTAAGGTGTTAGTATCCATCAATGGTAATAAGGAAAAGATCTAGAAGAGGTAAGAGTATTGTTTGGAAACTGATGGCTGCGGGATCGAGACCCAGAATTTCCCATCACAACACCAGTCCTAGAATCCACCAATAGGTTTCTAGGGAAAACTGTTCCAAGTAGAGGGTATCAAGTTAACTAATTTGTATATCAGTTTGAGAGAGTGTGGGACCTATTCCCAAGAAATCCACAGCCTAGCGCTTTTGAAAGGAGTCTGGGTCTCCCAGGTTTTCTCAGGCCAAAGGAGGGTTTAGTGTGGTTTCTGGCTGCACACAACAGATGATACATAGTTTCATCTGGAATGCCTTTGTTCCATCCATTACAGATTTCCATAGCACCAACAGTGTGAGAAAAAAGGTATATACTGACTACCAGCGCCAGGTCTGCATCATGAGGGGTGGGGAAGGTGGACGAACGCTTGGTCTGTGTGTGTTTCCACACGTTGGTTCATAATAACAAAAGTTTGAGACAGAAAGAGAGAGAGAGAGAGGGAGAGAGAGAGAGACAGAGAGAGAGAGGTGGCGGGAGGAGGTGGGTCAAAGAGAAAGCGACAGAGGGAGGCAGGACACGAGTGTGGGATCAAAGTGACACTCGCACCTGATGCTTTTGTTCAGGAGGATTAGTGCGGTGCGGCAGCTGCTGCCGTGGGGTAAGCCCAGTGCACGGATTTGCCAGTTTCGACACTTGCACACCTCACGGGTCCACTTTCGATATCGCTACTACAAGGGACGCATTGCGCTTCCACGCTTATGCTGCTGCTGAAGCGTTAGTGTTTTTCTTTTTTTTTAAAAAAAAAGAAAGAAGAAAGTGTCCATAATGTACTTACATTTGGCGAACGTTTTATGCTGATGGTATTCCTTGTGCGATCAGAAGAAAATTGTGCAAATTGTTCAAATATTCCGCACACTGTCTTGTATTTTGCAAATTGTTTAAATAAACAATGTCCCACACACTCCAGACCATTTGATGAGACATTTCTATCAATAAAAGTGTATCAATATTCCCGGAAGGGCTCTGGAACCGGAGAGGGGGGGGGGAGGAGTTATGGGATCGAATCCCAGTGAAAGCAGTAAGGATTTTGTCCTATCCATGTGAGGAAAACCCACGATGTTACAAGAATGGATGAACAATTTTCCACCAATTTCTGATCAGTTTCGTTACTTAGTCAATTAATTTGATATCAAAAGTGTTACAGAGTTTCAGGTCGGGAAGAAGGCTGGGGATTTCGCAGAGGGGGAGGTGGTGACATGGAAACTAGTTAACAGAACAATAGGTTAAGAGGAGGGAGTGACGTGGAACAGAACAGCAGATTAAGGGGGATTATAAATTTGGTAACCATGCAGAGTGGGGGTGGGGTGATGCCCCCATTTCACCTTGAATAAATTTGTCAACAATTCATAGTGAGGTGATGCCCACTTATCCCTACTACTCGTTGTGTGTCTACGTTTAAATATAAAGCATGGGCCGACCGTGGTGGCCGAGCGGTTATAGGCGCTAGAGTCTGGAACCGCGCGACCGCTGCGGTCGCAGGCTCGAATCCTGTCTCGGGCATGGATGTGTGTGATGTGCTTAGTTAGGTTTAAGTAGTTCTAAGTTCTAGGGAACTGATGACCTTAGAAGTTAAGTCCTATATTGATCAGAGCCATTTGAACCATTTTTTTTTTTTTTTTTTTGGAAAGGATGACCAAAATTTCCCATTCGAAGATCGTAAGTCCAGAATCGATACAGCAGTCAGGGAAAATCGCTGTAGCATTAAGGTAATCAAATACACAAGGTTGAAGATACCCGTTTGTTACAACGCCGTGTACTGCTGTGGAAGAAATCTGTAACCACCTGGTGCGCACCCTCGTCCGACAGGAATTTTTTAAGGGACCGAATGGAAAATGTATGGAAAGAGATCATGTCTACAGGGCACGTGCTCGAGTGTCTCTCACTTTAGGTGGCGTAACTTCTGTGTTATGACATTTGAGATATGAGGACATGCATTTCGGCAACATCTACCACGAATTGAAAATAATGTTTCGGGTAAACGCAGTTTTTTGGAGTTGAACGCGAATCAGAAATAAAAAAAGGGTTTACCATTTGGAGATAAAAATGTGTCACACCATGGGGCAGAGGCAGGGGGTTATGGGGCGGGCAGATTTAGCGCAGACGTATGTTCCCTTTTAAAATATTAGGCATTCATCTCTGACAAATTTTTTTGCAATACGTAATTTTCGAAATATTTAGTTGATCCAAGTTGAAACAAATACCTTACTCACTTTACAGGCTTTGAGAACTGGTTCCTTGTAGCAAAACAAAAAATAAAAGGTCAAGTAAACATGGATTCCAGAATGCATACCCCAAGAGATATAAGGACTTTTTCATTTTCGATATTCGATACTGTGAAACACATTTCTTTTACTGCAGGCTCTTTGCATCCCATATTCTGGGAGGAGGTAGCTGGAACCAAAAAAATGAAAAAAAGGTGGAAAACGTACCATAAACATGGACTCTAAACGCATACGTTAAGAGCTTTGAGCACTTGTTACAAGGAAGAGGTGTGTTTCACAGTAGCGTAGATAAGTAAGTGCTCATAGCTCGTAAGTATAGTTGACTTTTTTTCTTGATTTGTTGTAAGCAACCTGATCTTAAAGCTTGTAAAGGGAATTTTGTTACAGTCTTTTGTGTGTGTGTGTGTTTGTGTGTGTGTGTGTGTGTGTGTGTGTGTGTGTGTGTGTTTGTGTCTGTGTGCGTGTGTATGTGTGTGTGCGTGTGCATGTGTGTGTTGAGAGTACTCATTAGCGTATTTATTATGAGAACAAGTAATGTTTAATGTTGCAATTGTCGTCGACGGTGATCTTCTCAAAGTAACGATCGAGGAATATGTCGCAAGAGGTTCAGGGAACCGACGGCAAATCTAAATCACTATGAAAGTTTGGGGATAAACATACACCCGAATGAGAATCTATTCGTCTCTTTATATCGGTACTCTGTTAGTACCTTTCATCAGAATGACGTAATATGGAAATAGTGAAAATGCATGAAAGACATTATCGGTTAAAATTACACAGATTCTGTGACTTATTCACTGACACTCAGCCAGTTAAGCACACGCTATTACTTAGCATGTAGAATATCAAACGTGAATTTTGTTCTAGTTCCTACAGAAAGCCATGATAAGATAACAGCATTAAATTTTAAAATAATATCACCGGAGAATATGGGTGATCATCTACAAATGCCATGGCAATAGGTGAATACTTTTTCCTCATAGCGAGTCTATGCGATACTCCATACGATCTTAATAGTTATACGTGTTTCATTCATCATTAGACTACTAAAACCGAACGTAAAACTGCTGTAAATATAAATATAAGAAATAACCAGCCCTGTGATGCTCTGAAATCTGTACATCACAAACATGGTACACGGGTGGATCCTCTCGCCAGAGCAATAAGCCACGCCACAGAGAACTATGTTCTATATGTAGGTGGCTGAGTGCTTCATACCACCTGACTGGCCAAGAAAAGGCTCCCAAATACCAGTAGGCAACTTTTCTAGCATTGGTTTGTTTCCTGTCACTTTCAACCACTTGTTCTCATGCCAAATAACTTAGTACCTCATACATGACTCCTTGACATTCATTGAATTACCATGTGCAGCGGTACCAAGTCTAATGAAACTTACGTCCTCAGCCTTTGTAGTTGAAGAAGGAAGTCTTGGATATTCTACAATTGTTTATCTGCTGGGTATGTGTGCTGTGCAGGTGGAAGGGAACTGTGTTAGTCGGAGCAGGGGAATGATTTCGTATTACAAATACATTTCATCACGGAGAAGAAACGCCAGTGTAATAGAAGGATTCACCCTATTCGGACCTGTCCATTAAAACCGACGATTATTATGTGAGTGTTCTTTGACTAAGAGTCACAAGTGTCGGAACTGCATGGCCTGTAACATTCTATCAGAGTGACATACTTAAAGTACGTCATATCTGCACTCAGTGAGTAAATAACAGAGGCAGAAAAAGAGAGAACATTCAAAATCGTATTAGCGAAGCAATTAACTGTGAGAAAAAGAAGAAGGGAAAAAAGAGTGAACGGAAGAAGATATCGTGTAACGAAGTAAGCAACCAGGGAACGAGAGCGGCGAAGCACGGCGACGGCCTCAAGGACGCGGACAAAAACAGCGACCGCGATCCTCCAGCCTGAGCGCTAGTGACAGATGCGGCGCGCGCCGTAAACATCCGCTCGTTAAACACCGCCATCGGCCCCCGCCTCACCGGCCTTCGAAGAGCTCATGTCGAGTGCCTACCTCGTCCTACCGCCAATCACATACTCATCTACAAAAATTCAGCGAAACAAATACAGGATGTATCATAATTAATAGTGAAAAGTGACACGGATAAGATTATACGATAATGAAAACAAAAGAATTCCAGTAAACATTGTTGTTTAAGAGAGAATTCAAAATGTGTGGTTACGAGCCGTGACTCACATCAGCATGAAATACCGTCATACTTAGTACAAATGTAATTGGAATGTACAGTTATCGTTTATGTACATCTACATAAAAACTACACAAACCAAAATATATGGTGAATGGCGGTGCATACCTTGTACCACTACTAGTCCTATTCCTTTCCCGTTCGACTCACAAATACAACGAGAGAAAACGACTATCTACATGCCACCGTACAAGACCTAATTTCTCTAATACAGGGTGTTCGGGAACTCCCGTTATAAACTTCCAGTAGTTGTGGAAGGGAGTGGGTATATAATATTTTGAATAAGAGTCCATGCCCGGAAACGTACCGTTTCCGTTCTACGAAGGTTTCAATTCAGGTGTTTAACTCTTTCACATGTGCTTGAGGAATTGAATTAGGCGTGACGCAGTATAATTATCAGGTAACAAAGCGAAAGGAAACATTACGAAACATCAATTTATCACTTATGTACTTTTTGCATTACTTCTTAAAAATTACGTGTTTACAGTTTTCGAAAACAAAATGGCTCTGAGCACTATGGGACTTAACATCTGTGGTCATCAGACCCTAGAACTTAGAACTACTTAAACCTTGCGAGGTGCCGGGGCTAGCAGTGTATTTAACACTAAATTCTTCTAGAATCTTCATATGGAAATGATGCTCTAAGCCCCCCCTTTCCTAACTCCGACTTTTGCTGTTGCACACGGATTAAGAAGAAACGCGAATTGACTGCAATCGACCCTGCAAGTGGAGTAGCAAAGAGTTTGGCATCTGCAATAATTTAATTTGATAAAGGAAAGTTTCATTAACGTAGTGAGAAATGAAAAGGTTGTTTTACCGATCCACAGAATGAAAGTTCTGTCCAAAACAGCAACTTGATTTATTATGACTAAACTCAAAATAATAAACAAAACACATGAAACATTTACAATATGTCAAATTGGATACTCAAATAAATGCTGTGAAAGTGAAGTTGTCCATAAACTAGCTTGTGACGTTTATGACCAAGTGGTATGTGGAGCCAATTCCTTGCAACTCAAATCTTAAGAGAAACACCCAGCCAACCCAACATTAATTGCTGCTGCAGTAGTGAGAACTCAGGCAACGAACATCCAAGACAGAACCACGTAAGAAAAGACGGGAACAGGCGCGCTCTGCTGAGCTCTGATTATCACAGAGCAAATTCTCTAATCTGCCAGTGCTGCGGACATACGTTACCAAGCTGTCTTCTTAACTGCAAGGACACGATCTGGCGTACCGGAAGTGATGACTGGTTGCTTCGACGTCCCGTCGTGGTGATGATAATGTCACGAGTATAGCCCGAAACAAATTATCCTGGTCTGGTTGTTCCAGACGAAAGACTTCCTATCGATACAAATGCGCCTCTGAGGGAGATGAAGAAGGCTCGCCACACAATCACTGACGGTACAGTGATTGATTTTAACAAGAGAAGTCACACAGTAACTCCGATACAGTCAACTTTAGCCAAAACTGCTCAAGATGGACAACATAGGCCGCTTGTACGCAGAACACCCAATTGCCAACTGTACTCGGAAAGTTACGTTGAAGTCGAAACTTCAGCAACTTCATAAAACAGTTACAATTAAATGAAAGTATATTAGACAGCCAACGGAAGGCAGGCTGTCCAGAGCAGTGAGAGCTCAACGAACCGAACACAGAACATTTCCGCCCTCACGACAGTGGCCGTGATTAAACGTTCCAATCAGCAACTTGAAAACCAGCGGTAAATTCCACTCTATTGCCGAAGCACTACCTTTCCACCAATGGAGATTCTTGGCGCCAATTTCTGCGCCGACTTTGCTATATCACGGAGCTATGCCCTGAGCAAGCCAATCACAGTTACGATTTTGCAGAAAACGCGGGAATTTACCCACCAAGACTGCCTGGGAACACAAGTCATTCCAACGCCTCGCTGGTAGCCCGCCGGAAACGGTTTTCACTAAGTTTCTGTGAAGTAACTGAATCTCTAGCCCAACCGCCCCTTGCGGCCCATCTGGGTGTGTCGCTCCCGCTCTTATGACAATGTTGGCGTCTGGAAACATACACTCGACTCCCTCACACCCGTCAGCTTAACCCTTTCAAGCTCAGGAGATCTCGCCTGTCACCAGACCACCCAGGTGACGAGAGACGTTGCGTGGGAAGTCCGCGTGTGAAGGAATAGCAACTTTTCACGGCATGCAATCAGAGAGGAAAATCGAATCACTCAGAGTAAGATAGAAATATGAGAGGGGGCTTATGCCACCTCTCAACCTAACTAACCTAAGGACATCACACACATCCATGCCCGAGGCAGGATTCGAACCTGCGACCGTAGCAGTCATGCAGTTCCAGACTGAGCGCCTAGAACTGCTAGACCACCGCGGCCGGCTTTCCAAAACAAAAAAGAACCCAGCAGACAACTACGTGCAGATGCATTACAGCCAGCAGCTCGATGTGGTGATGACAAACGCATTTACGAACCATGTTCTGGTACACACTCTCCATCCCATCTGGTGTCTCTTCAATTTCTAGTGCAGCGGCCAGATCTTGTGCCAGAAAATTTTCTTCTGTCTCTATAGGAGTCTCGTAGATTAAACTTTGCGTACGATCCCACAAGAAGTAGTACACACCATCCACTCTACCCTATTGCATACCAGGACAATCAACTGTTGATACCTCTCTCTTTCCCTCAGCAGATGTGGACGCGTTACACATCCAAACTGAAACCATCGTAGAACGGAAGCGGTACGTTTTCGGACATGGGCTCCTATTCTAAATACTATGTAGCCACTCGCCTATACAAGCCAAGAAGTTTGTAATGGGAATTTCAGAGCACCCTGTATTCGTAATCCTTGTGCGAAATGTAATTTGGCGGCAGTAGTATCGTTCTACAGCCAGCTCTAAATTTTCTCAGTAGTGTTCCTCGAAATTACTCTATCTTTTCCTCCTGATATTACCATCTGAGTTCCCGAACCATGTCTGATGATCGAACCTTCTGGTAAAAAATCTAGCAGCACGCGTCTGAATTGATCCGATCTCTTCCATTATTCCCACCTGGTGGGGATTCCAAACATTTGATCAGTATTCAAGAATGGCTCATACTAGACTTACATTGGCAGTCTCCTTCATAGATGAGCTACACTTTCCTACTATGCTGAATTTCATCACCACAGAATTGTTTCAGCCTCTGAACTGCATTAATATACACTTTTCTACATTTAGAGCAAACTGTCATTGACCACACCGACTATAATTTTGGTCTAAGTCGTTCTCTATCCTCCTACAGCCACTCAACGATGACAGCTTCTGGTACACCTCAGCGTCATTAGCAATCAGCTACAGAATGTTGCTCACCCTGTCCGTCGAATCATTTATGCATACAGAGAATAACAGCCGTCCTGTCACACTTCCCTGAGACATTCATGACGATATCCTTCTCTCTGATGAGGACTCGTTGTCAAGGACAACGTACTGATCTCTATTGCTGAAGAAATCTTCGTTCCAATCACACATCTGGGAACCCAAACTGTATGCTCGGACCTTTGTTAAGAGTTTACAGTGGGTCACTATGTCATTCGTTTTCCGGAAATCTGGGACTTTGGAATCTACCTGTTGTTCTTAACCCATGCTTCACAGGATATCATCTCAAAGAAGGACATGAGTTCCACATGTGTGATGCTTTCTAAAACGATAGTGATTAGTGGCCAGAAGCTATTCCGCCTCAATAAAACTTATTAAATTCGAAGTAACCTTATGTTGAAAAACACTGCAGCAAACCGATGTTAAGTATATTGCTCTATAATTTTGCGGGTCCATCCTTTTGCCCTTATGTATAGGAGTCACCTTCTTTTCTTCCTAGTAGCTTTCGATTTTGCTGTGAGCGAGAGATTCACTATAAATGTAATATAAGTAACTGGAGAATCCCGTGGAGTACTCTTTGTAAAACAGAAATGGAATTTCATCCGGAGCTGCTGACTTCTTTGTTTTCAACTCCTTCAGTAGCTTCTCTACGCGACGGATACCTATTACTATGTCATTTATAGAGCAGTCTCACCGATTGTCAAACGATGGTATGTTTGTTCGGTCCTCCTGTGTGATTGATTTCTTATACGTAAAATTTAAAAATTCAGCTTTCCTTTTGCTATCTTCTATTGCCACACCAGAATGGTCAACGAGCGACTGTGTAACACCTATATCGATTAGAAGTAGGTTTATACTATGTGACTGTGTATCTGTGATTATGAAGTGTTTGTTCTTTGATACTTAACGTCATTGATTTGTGACAGGAAATTAAAAGTTTGTAAAGTATGTATGGAAAAAACTAAACAATGTTTAAAATAATGAAATTTTATAATACATGTATGTTTATAAAGAAAACATTGTATATTGGAAGCTGGTTCATGCTTAGGACACTTTTGCTGTATAACGTAAAAGATATAGGGAAGTCTCTCCGCAACGGAAGTTGCTTGGAGCGATGTAAAAGGTGATTTTGGCAGTCGAACTGGGCGGCTCCTTGGTGGGAACGATGCTCAATCAGTGGCTAGACGTTGCACGGTACACGTCGAGGGTGCCAAACGAGGCAATAGGAAGCCGTTTTGCCTCGGATGTGGATTTGACTGTAGCATGGTACTCTTGGCAATAAGGAATGGCACTAGCACATTAAAAATCCATCGCCAAGAAGAAATTGTAAAGAGCATTCAAACATCAAGAGCCGCGAGTACAGTTAGCCGCCATGTCGCTTGCCACCACTACGTCGCCACTCCTCCACCAACTTCATGCATACAGATATGTATCAGAGCACGGACCAGTTAATTTGTGTCGGTGATTTAATATTAATTCAAGTACTATAAATCTGTGTTTAGAACCGTATCTTTATCCTAATCATGAACCTATGCAGGATACCCTCCTAAGTGTTCAGAAAACCGAGTGTCCGGTTTCAAGCATACTAGTAATTTATTTCTGTGTATTAAATGTGCATAACTTCAGTACCAGACTGTGTAAATGTTGCTGTCTAAAATACCTGCTTCACAGGTGACGAAAAAGGCACGTAAGATAACTTATTTGAAACAGAATTTAGACTCGATTGCTATCATGGACGATTTTTTAAGGTCAGTCGACTCTCAGTTGAGTAATTTGTTTTGAAAAATAAAAACATAAACTTTTCCAAGTGAGGTTAAGAATTAAATTTAGTTGAATTTAATCTTACTTCTAAAATAATCACAGGGTTTGACTAGTAGGACAGTATCAGTTTATGGGTACCCACCATATTTTTCTCATATTAGAAAGATAATTGGCATATCATTGATACTAAAGAGATCTGATACATTTCTATAAATGTGAGTATAAACAGTGTAATAGTGGTATTATTGAATTTTATTTGTGGTATTTATATATTAAGCCAGAAGCCCCTCCATGTCCAACACTAGTTCGGTTTTTCCTGAAGTAACACCTCAATACTGAGTCACATGTTGTTGTTGTGGTCTTCAGTCCTGAGACTGGTTTGATGCAGCTCTCCATGCTACCCTATCCTGTGCAAGCTTCTTCATCTCCTAGTACTTACTGCATCCCACATCGTTCTGAATCTGTTTAGTGTATTCATCTCTTGGTCTCCCTCTACGATTTTTACCCTCCACGCAGCCCTCCAATGCTAAATTTGTTATCCCTTGATGCCTCAGAACATGTCCTACCAACCGGTCCCTCCTTCTTGTCAAGTTGTGCCACAAACTCCTCTTCTTCCCAATTCTATTCAATACCTCCTCATTAGGTATGCGATCTACCCATCTAATCTTCAGCATTCTTCTGTAGCACCACATTTCGAAAGCTTCTATTCTCTTCTGAGTCACACAATGATAGTGATTACAGCTGTTATTATTATGAGTGGTGTACAATTTTGCTTTATATGATTACTAGTTTGTGCATTAATGGTAACTACTGCTGCCCACACCTTAGATTGCCCTGTATTCGTGTGTATTCAGACTGCTATTCAAAGGGAGTCTTAATGATAGTCACTACAGCAACTAATATTAAATTTTCTTGAACATAACAATTGAAGTTAATGTGCCTAATTGTACTGGCGACCGTTCAATTTTTATTTGGTATATGAATTTTTACTACTTTGGTTATCTCCAAAGTAAAAGCCTGTTTAGATTTTATATTAATTACAATATATACAAAATTTATGTCCATTAGATAAACATGCAGTCAAAATGAAAAATCCTCCCAGAAGGTAACATTGGTTTGTGTCACAGCAAGCGAGTGTTATAACTGGATAGATCGCTTCAATCCACTTAGCAATTCTATGAACGATCAGAATTTTCTCAGGTTCTCCGCAAGATCTTTTGCTAAGATGCGACAATGGTAGTTTTTGATGCTTCACGCATTGATGGTTTTACAGACGCAAGAATCTGTATTAACTTTTACCTGTCGACATTTTGGACTTCTCTTTCGAACCAAGAGTGGAAGAGTTTTTGATTCCTGAGCATTTTACGAATTTTGTTATTAAACCACATTAGTCTTTTCCATCCTTAGTCCACTTACTCTGCACTTACTCCCCAAGAGCGCTACTTACAGTCAGTTTGCCTTTGTTCATACTTCCACTACGTCCATCATACTGGAACTAAATTATGTCCATTCACTGTCTTAATGGGATGCTATCAATTGCTTATCTGCACTTCCTAGCAAAAATACTCTCCTAGCCTACTTGATTGATTTATTAACTATTGTCGCTCTGAAGACATCCTGATCACCAATCCCCGTCTCTATATTGACAACGTCGATAAAGTCAGACCTGTCTGCAATTATAAGGTCTAAAACATTTCCATTGCGTATGACGTCTCGAACTAGCTGCTCAGGTCAGCAATATTTAACAAAACTGTTTGCCCGTAGCTCCTGCCGTGAACACATGGTCTATCTCAATAAGAAACACAATACCACTTGAGCACAACTTAGTGTGCACTTGTACCTGTTAGAGGGAATTTTCCATATGTCGTCCTCCCGTTTCGAAATAATACTCCTGACACACAAGGACATAAAAAAAAGTAATCAGAGTAACTCCCGGTCCAGCATCAATTTTCAACTTTCCTCATTGATTTCAATCAATTCCCGCTCGCAGACAATGACTGCAATTTATTTTTTTCTTCATTCATAACGGCTGCTGGATCAAAATCGAAAGAACAGTGTGTGTTTGTGTGTGTGTGTGTGTGTGTGTGTGTGTGTGTGTGTGTGTGTGTGTGTGTGTGTGGTGTCTGTTCTTTCGATTTTGATCCAGCAGCCGTTATGAATGAAGAAAAAAATAAATTGCAGTGTCTGCGAGCGGGAATTGATTGAAATCAGTGAGGAAAGTTGAAAATTGGTGCTGGACCGGGAGTTACTCTGATTACTTTTTTTATGTCCTTCTCTTCACTTGACGTATTACCTTTTTTAGCACACTCGGCTATTGTTAATGAACTCTATCATTATCACTGGTACAGTGACAGGTCATCTGATGGAGCAACAGATTTCTAACATTTGCATGGGACAAGTAAAACCTTATGAAGTGTTATATAATCCACAGCTCTATGCACCATTGTCAAACTAACCACTAAGCCATCCGGACACAGTAGTTATTGACTATCCTAGCACGCCTCCTGTCAGACCCCAGACCCGAATTCTGAACATAAGAACACACTGCCAATGCAGTGCCAGTTGGTGACAATTATGCTCATCACTCGTGGCATTTCGCAGATTCTCGTAATACACTCCTGGAAATGGAAAAAAGAACACATTGACACCGGTGTGTCAGACCCACCATACTTGCTCCGGACACTGCGAGAGGGCTGTACAAGCAATGATCACACGCACGGCACAGCGGACACACCAGGAACCGCGGTGTTGGCCGTCGAATGGCGCTAGCTGCGCAGCATTTGTGCACCGCCGCCGTCAGTGTCAGCCAGTTTTCCGTGGCATACGGAGCTCCATCGCAGTCTTTAACACTGGTAGCATGCCGCGACAGCGTGGACGTGAACCGTATGTGCAGTTGACGGACTTTGAGCGAGGGCGTATAATGGGCATGCGGGAGGCCGGGTGGACGTACCGCCGAATTGCTCAACACGTGGGGCGTGAGGTCTCCACAGTACATCGATGTTGTCGCCAGTGGTCGGCAGAAGGTGCACGTGCCCGTCGACCTGGGACCGGACCGCAGCGACGCACGGATACACGCCAAGACCGTAGGATCCTACGCAGTGCCGTAGGGGACCGCACCGCCACTGGGGTATCGGCGAGGACCATTCGCAACCGTCTCCATGAAGCTGGGCTACGGTCCCGCACACCGTTAGGCCGTCTTCCGCTCACGCCCCAACATCGTGCAGCCCGCCTCCAGTGGTGTCGCGACAGGCGTGAATGGAGGGACGAATGGAGACGTGTCGTCTTCAGCGATGAGAGTCGCTTCTGCCTTGGTGCCAATGATGGTCGTATGCGTGTTTGGCGCCGTGCAGGTGAGCGCCACAATCAGGACTGCATACGACCGACGCACACAAGGCCAACACGCGGCATCATGGTGTGGGGAGCGATCTCCTACACTGGCCGTACACCACTGGTGATCGTCGAGGGGACACTGAATAGTGCACGGTACATCCAAACCGTCATCGAACCCATCGTTCCACCATTCCTAGACCGGCAAGGGAACTTGCTGTTCCAACAGGACAATGCACGTCCGCATGTATCCCGTGCCACCCAACGTGCTCTAGAAGGTGTAAGTCAACTACCCTGGCCAGCAAGATCTCCGGATCTGTCCCCCATTGAGCATGTTTGGGACTGGATGAAGCGTCGTCTCACGCGGTCTGCACGTCCAGCACGAACGCTGGTCCAACTGAGGCGCCAGGTGGAAATGGCATGGGAAGCCGTTCCACAGGACTACATCCAGCATCTCTACGATCGTCTCCATGGGAGAATAGCAGCCTGCATTGCTGCGAAAGGTGGATATACACTGTACTAGTGCCGACATTGTGCATGCTCTGTTGCCTGTGTCTATGTGCCTGTGGTTCTGTCAGTGTGATCATGTGATGTATCTGACCCCAGGAATGTGTCAATAAAGTTTCCCCTTCCTGGGACAATGAATTCACGGTGTTCTTATTTCAAGTTCCAGGAGTGTAGTTCGGCCCAGGTGTGCATCTGCACTGAAGAGATCATTGCCCGTCTATGCTGTCTACTGCTTCGGTCATAACTCTTATATTTTCGTCATTAATTTCAATCAATGCCGCTCGCAGACGAATATCTGTAATTTCTTTGTGTCTCAATACTCCACATGTGTCTGCAGTGAATTGTCAGTTGTTTTAAACTTCTACGAATGGTACCTTTTTATAAGACTATACAAGTCGCTGCCACAGGTCTTCAACCATGTCCACTGGAGTGCTCTCCTTTTCCCTTTTGAGATGATTCCACGCAAAAAAAAAAAAAAAAAAAAAATATTATCAGCAGAGGCAGGTGATTCTGGAGGCCAAGGTACAGATCCTTCTCGAACTATCCTCCATGATCCACACTGCCGCTTTAAATACGCTCTTACGTCAACAGTAAAACGTGTTGGTGCCCTGCGAACTGTGCTTGGACATATGTCAAATTTGAACCAAATTATTTGGAGAATTAATCGAAAAGCTTACATTACATTTAAAATACTTACGTGCCAGCTGGAACACAGTTTGACACTGAAGTCAGAGGTGGCTCATGAGAACACATTAGCAGTTGTCTCGTAAATGGCATTATAACACTCCTGTCTGCTACAGCTATACCATAATCTCGAAGCTGGAGGCAGGTTGTGAAATAAAACTATCTTATTAAAGCAATTATGGTATAACGCAACAGAACAGTATTACCCTGTGAGAGGAATTTTGCTAGGTTGACCGTGTTGTGCCCAACAGAAATGGCTTATCGGAAATGAAAGTCAGAATTGCGTAAATATTTGAACAGTAACAAACGAATTTTTAGCCAATCTGCACTGTTTAATGCATAAAGAAAACAGTCGCCAGCCTAATTAGGCAAGAGAATGATTAACATTCTTGTTCGAGAATATAGTTATTAGTATCTTTAACGGATAAACTCAGCCTATACTTTGTCACAAGCGAGTGCAATGAATTCCGACACATACATATGTCTATGGTAAGGTTGAAGCTAATAACTAGAGCAGCACAAACTATTTACAAAAATATAACAGATACCGAAACACTCTATTACTTTCAGAACTCGTTCAAACTGAATGGTCTTGATAACATTACTATTAATATTCACTGCAGGATCATAAATTGGACATAGGTTAAGTCTCTCTCAAATAAATACTTTACTATTTGAAATGAAAGTTAATTGGAATCCACTAACAGGTTGCTTCTCACTATCTTTTGAATAAAGAAATTATGGTTTCCATAATTAGTGGTCTTCCCATTACTTGTTACCTAGCATTAACACAATAGACAAACTGTGGATCCTGTTATATTATTAATATGCACTTCCAATACACAAGAGGGACAAACACTTAGCAAACATGAGTATATAACGTTTCACAACTGCAGATTTCCACTTTAGAACATCGAGAGACAAAATTAACATATATGTAAGATACTGTGAAAGTGAAGAAGAATTAAATGATATGCGGAACGGAATGAACAGTCTAATGAGTACACAATATGGTTTGAGAGTAAATCGGAGAAAGACGGAGGTTATGAGAAGTAGTAGAAATGAGAACAGCAAGAAACTTAACATCAGGATTGATGGTCACGAAGTCAATGAAGTTAAGGAATTCTGCTACCTAGGCAGTAAAATAACTAATGACGGACGGAGCAAGGAGGACATCAAAAGCAGACTCGGTATGGCAAAAAAGGCATTTCTTGCCAAGAGAAGTCTACTAATATCAAATACCGGCCTTAATTTGAGGAAGAAATTTCTGAGGATATACGTCTGGAGTACAGCATTGTATGGTAGTGAAACATGGACTGTGGGAAAACCGGAACAGAAGAGAATCGAAGCATTTGAGATGTGGTGCTATAGACGAATGTTGAAAATTAGGTGGACTGATAAGGTAAGGAATGAGGAGGTTCTACGCAGAATCGGAGAGGAAAGGAATATGTGGAAATCACTGATAAGGAGAAGGGACAGGATGATAGGACATCTGCTAAGACATGAGGGTATGACTTCCATGGTACTAGAGGGACCTGTAGAGGGCAAAAACTGTAGAGGAAGACAGAGATTGGAATACGTCAAGTAAATAATATTGGGGACGTAGGTTGCTACTCTGAGATGAAGAGGTTAGCACAGGAAAGGAATTCGTGACGGGCTGCAACAAACCAGTCAGTAGAGTGATGACCAAAAAAAAAAGAAGATGCTGACTCACCTTCTGCGATTTACAACAGCAAAACTTTATGAGCCTCAGGCTTAAGTGCCACATTAATAAGCAGTTTTACTAGGAAAATTATTTTCAGCAAGCATTATTAACTTTAACTCACTCGCTTGCCACATTAACTTTAACTTTCTTTTTACTGTGTTCAAGAGGCATCAATTAGCAAAACACTGGTCTTTAATGTTCTTTCAGTAGGGACACTCGGTAATTACTTTAGTTCAAACGGAGAGGAACCTGAGAGGTGTAATGATAAGGAAAAAATTAAGGTGGGTACTTAATCTCTGTTATAAGTTACCTTATATTTGAGCACACTAACACATTCAATAAGCTGATCTTTCTCTGTACATCATTATAGTATTCCGTTACAGTGATTGCGCAATGTGGTGGCAACTACATGTTGGTAGGTGGATTCGCAGGCGGAATTGCTGGACTCTGGCCCTTTTTGGTGGCGATGATGAATACCAATTGCAGAATCGTTCCATCTATTTATCCATCCATCCGAGGCATTGAAAAGTAGCAGAAAAAGCCTCTCTCGGAAGCAGCACAATATGCAACATTTACATGGCTGTGCACAGTTTGGTAGCTCGTCCCCGACTCGTAGCTCGTCACCGACTGACTCTTGTTCCACCTTTTCTACCCAGGCCAACCACAATTTGCGCGTGCTACACAGTTCCGTTCCCGAGGGGAATCACAACAACTTTTACATACAGAGTAACTAAGAACTCTAAGTGAGGATCCGCAGTTTACATAACAGTAACCAAATACATTAAATAAAACAGAACATTTGCACATATTGACAGTTCTGCAAAATATTATTCATTCAGAAATTACAATTATATACAGTAGGATTTGTTCCCTCCAATTGAGACAAAGAATTTAAATGTCAAATACACTACACAGCATAGAATCAAATCATTACATCAAAGTTTGTACAAAGAAAGCAGTATACAATTTTGTGTTATCTATTCAATCAAACACATTTACAGAAGCTCAGCGATGTAACATTAAATGAAACAAAAGCAAAATAAATCAGTAGAGTATTATGACTATGGTGTTACACATGCCCCATGCTTCGTTGAAGTTTCCCGTCAGGGATACTTCAAGGAAACATACATAACACCTAAGTGGTGTCGGCTGCGAAAAAAAATTATTCCATCCAACTTTAGTTGGGAAGAAAAAAAAACACATATTACAAACATACAGTATATACACTAAGAAATTCATACACTTCTTCCAAAAACATTTTCAAAACAAAGCATCTAAAGTAATTTTCATGACCACACTGTTTTAAGGAGACTAATTTTGCATCGTTACACAAGATATCATTAAGCATGTTCATTCCATACACATACAGTCAAACAACAGACAAACAGTAAACAAATAATCAGCATATTAGTAGAATAAGTATAGCCTTCAAATAAAACAAAAAAAGTAAACACATATATAATAGCACAGAACATTTTAACTTAACGAAACACAGATTTGACTTCCAATATTTTCAAAGAAAGTAAATGTTCACAGGCACATAAGCATATTAATGATCATAGTACAATTTACAAGGTTCAGCAATTAATAAATGTTAAAAAATACAGTTTGAACCCACATATGCACAAATATTTACACAAACGGTTATGAGAACCTTTTCCAACTAACTCTTTAAATACCAAAGTAACTTTGCAAGGTGTTTTCAAAATAATTAACTTCATAGGTGCTCTTCATTAATAGTAGTCCAAAATATTTGTTGCACATAAACACACTAACCCATTCAGAACCTACCTTTAATCATCACTGCTGTGTTTTAAAGCAAGGCAGTCGAATTTTCAAGTTACATCAGAAAATCTAGTCTCACTCATTTGAATAAGAATTCATATATATTTTATAATAACTTTTCGCTGACTTCAGTAGGAATAGTCAGTCTATAACACGTTGGTCAAAAAATCTAACTTACTTACTGCTTGCCTCAGCACTAGCAGTCCATGATACCCATTCTGCCCATTTTGGTTTGGCAGTCTTTGTATGTAAACATTTAGACACAACAACACAATTTAGATGACACTAAAAGACACATTTTCAAATTAATACACTGCCCCATCCTCTAGGTTTGGCAGTTGGTGACCACTTATCAACTTCTTGCCCCACAATGGCAAGTCCTTTGGCTACTGCTCACACAGCATATTTGGTAGCCCTCAACTTCAGGACCACAGCATTTTTATTCTTTTGTCTTCTTTTGCTGCCCAACAACATGTTTTTGAGCAGTTTATTATCATCATCTCCAAGTTTTTCGTGATTCTGTCACACTTTGGGTAGAAATTGCCTTAATGGTATAAAACATAAAACCTACAACTTTGAAACAGCAATTAGACACTGGTAACAAAACTATTTCTTTTCAAATGACAACATCAGGTAACAAATACATTAATCAAGTAAATTTTAAATGACAGTTTTGGTATAATGACAATGTTCAGGAGTTATTTGAGAGTCCCAGATTTGTGGTTTTTCTCCTCACTTTCTTACTCAGTAATATTTCTTTTAAAGTCAGTATTTAGTTTAATTATTTTTCCATACATTTAGGTCATCAGATATGTCAAGATCAGAACAATAATTTTACATCCTACTGCAAGAGATTTCTACCCACTTTTGGTGGCACTAGACACATACCTCTCATATCTATTTCAGGTACATTAGTCAGGTTTATCTCCTCAGTTTTAAACACACATACAGTTTTTCAGCACCATATTTGCCCCCTTTTTTTTAAGAAAAATTTACATTCAGTCATATTATGGCATTCATTGACCTTTTTTTGTGACCTATTCTTTTCTCACCTATTCTTTTCCCTTTACTTTTCCACTACATTTTCTCTTTACAATATCCACTATACTTTCATTATCTTGGTCATTTTCTAGTGTGCCCAATTTAATTATTCATTTGCTTGTTAACAAACAATACATAGTATCTTACATTATTTTTACACTTTTTTGTTTACTTTGTTAGACAAGAAGGAAAGAAGATAGTAAAAGTTCTGAATGATGAAGAGGGAGTTTGGCAGCATGAAAAGAAACGGAAGTAGTGCTGGCAATGACTGAGGTACCTAGTGCTCGTCAGACACTTGACAATGCAAAGAGTGCATGTCCCCTGAGGCTGAACAACCCTCATCTGAGGACAGGTACCTTTAAATTCACAATACTGTGCGAACATAAGCCCTTTCTGACCTTTAAGTATATTAGAAATTAATTATTATCTTGTGGAGTTCTTTGCACTTTCGTTAAGTTACTATAAACATCATTATTCATAAACTTTTCAGGTTTCTCACACTATGTGACCCTATCTTCATAATTAGACTGGCAATAATAAATATTCAATTGAAAATAAACAATTCCTAAGCAAAGCCAAACAGTACACTGCAATAAATAAACAACCTCCCCCAGGTCTCAGAGTCAACAAAACAGTAATTCACTTTCAGGTATCACTCAGATACAATAATAATAAAGATATGCATTATTTTAACAATATATATGCATACAGCAGCCTGCCCCCAGTCTCTTTATTAACAAGGCAGTCATTTATGGTTCAAAAACAGTCACTTACATCTGGTGGCTTTTTAGGCCTCCTATTTTCTACATCTTTCACTAAGCTATTCAGATCTCGCCAACGTTTTGTTTCATCAGGTGGCTTTTTAGGTTTTGGAATTTCAAAGTCTTTAGCAAAGTACAATATCTGCTGTCCTGCTATTACTTTATCAGGTCGTTCGTTTTGTTCCTGTAATTCACACTCCTTCAAAACATTTGTTAAGGCTTGCCCCAGTATAGTATCATCTAGTGGTTCCTGCAAATTATGCCTCTGTTTTACATTACTGAATAATTCCTTCGGTTTTGGCCCAGTTTCACTTTCTGTATCTTGCTTTGGAAAACTCTCACTAATTTTCTCATACCCTCTTTCAGTAAAAGTATATTCACTTTCGTTCCCACCTGAAAATTCATCTTCACTGGAGTCATCACTACTCTCTTCCTCACCACCAGATTCACTTAAGTACGCGACTTTTGAACAATAGGGAAAGTTAGTACATTCATTCTTATCTGTATTCGTATACCCTTCATCATCTGAACATCACTGATTTCATTTTCGTCATCAGATTCGAGCAGGAAAGCAACTTTTAAGCAGTGGAGCAGATTATCACTAGATGTTTCAGTCAATTCGTTTTTCGACTCATTTTCTACACACTGCACATCGTTTGGACACTCAGGCACTTCAGCTGGATCACCTTGAACGATTTCGGCCTTAATTTCGTACATAGTATAATCGTCATATACTTCGATAACCTTCATTTCATTTTCCCCTTTGCTATAATTCTCAGGTAATCGTGCGAAATTCCTGCCAGACTCTTCTGCATCAGAACCACGAAACACCTTTCCATCAACAATAACTTCATCTGCACTGCTTAAAATGTTATATTTACTAACATCCTCCTTTACATCACTTTCATCTATTATTAATTGTGCACATGTATTTTGCGTGGCATATTCAACCTTCCTTTCCTCTTTATTCATCATAACCTCCCCCACATCTACGTCTTTTGTCTCATATACATCAGGAACAGTACAAATATTCTTCTCTTCACTCGCCTTTTCTGGCTCCCTTTCTTTCTTTAATAATGTCTTTTCGCACGATTCCGATACTGAGTTATCCTTAGCATATGACATATTAACTTTATTTCCATTCTTACATTCATCTACTACTGAAACTGGCCAACGGAAGTGTCTGATCCCGCCTCTTCTGTTTCTCTCTACGGCAGCCATCTTGTTCTGACGTCTGCCATTTGTGTGTGCTGCCAAGTGCAATGAACGGTGCTCCCGCAAGCGCTGCCCGGGGCATAAACGGTCACATGACTTCGCACTGGAAATGCCACTATGTATCACTCCGCGCCCGTCTCCTATAGGCGCGTCCTTAACCTTCCTGCACTGTAGTTTACATCTTTCCTTCTCGAATTTATTGTTTGACATCTATTCTTTGGACCCAAAACCGGTTTCCGCGTGAATCCGGCCCGTAACACACGCGGTTTTCAGTTTTCCCTTTCGTCTCTAGTTTGGAAATTCCGCGCCATGTATCCTCTGCCGCGCGTCGTATAATTTCCTCTACCCCTCGCACAACCTTTTTGAATCGTGTTTACACGAAATCTATCGATTTCAGGTCGTTCGTTTTGGTCATTGCTTTCTAGCGAATAATTGTTGTTATTATGGGGGCGAGACTCGCGATTTCTTCGCCAGTGATCTTCATCCTCTACCCTTTCCAAAAACGCAGAAAAACTTCTATGCGTACTCCCAACATATCGTTTAGAATCCTGAGGCAGTTTCTGCCAAAGAACCCATACGATCTCGGCCTCAGTCCTCCTAGCCTTCAGATGTATCAACTTTCTGTACCATGATTCGCAAAACTCTTTCATGGTTTGTGTACCTCTGATATCATACAGTCTGGCCATTAGAAACTCACGCCACAACTGGTCTTGTTTTTGTTCTGACCAGTACTCGTCAATAAATTTTTGTTTAAAGTTTTCAAAAGACATCTGGTTAGTATCCAGATTCAACCCCCACCTTTTTGCTTCTCCCGTTAATGCACTGATTACAACATAAATTTTTTCCTGGTCAGATAAATATTCAGGAAAGTTTCTTTCGCAATTCTTTACAAAATCAAGGGAGTGCCATCCGTTATGTCTCTTTGCAGGGTCGAATTTTTCTTCGCCCTCTAATATTTTACTGAAAGGCATTCTTTCAGTAAAATGTGTAGTTCCTGTTTGTAATTTTCTTTCCAAGTCATACATTTTGCCTTGGATTTGTGAAGTGTTATGGTCACACTTCTTTTCGCAAGTAACAATCTGTTTGGTTGGTTCTCTACTTGTTTCTGTTACAGATTGTTTAATCTGTGCAAATTCCACGTTACATTCTATTTGTATTTCGGATTTAATACCGAATACCTTTTCGTCCACTTTAGTGATGACTAAGGGTTCTATCCGATCTTGAATTGTAATTACTTCAGAGTCAAATCTTTCGTTAATGTCGTCGATCTGTCCCTGTACATTGGCAATATTGGCACTGATGACAGTAATTTCACTTTGGAGGTTTTTAATTTCATTATTCACTATTCCTACCTTTGAATTGACTTCTTCAATTTGTTTGCTAAGTCTGGTACTCTGTATTTCGATTTGTTTACTTTGTGCAATAATCTGTTGGTTTTGCTCAACAAGTTGATTATCAATGTTTCGGCCTAGTGCTGTGATTTGTGTATTAATATTGTCGTTGTGTGCTGCAATTTGTGTTGCAAATTGCGCAGATAACATCCTGAACAAATCAGTCACATCTGGTGTCTTTTCACTTTTAGGTTCTGCTACATTTTCGTGTTCAAGTCCTACTTCCCTTTCAGATTTTCGTGATTCAAACATATCCCGCGATTCATTAAAATAGCCACTGTCTTCGACAACATTGCCCATATTGTCTTGCTTAGTACGCGCGACATACATAGCTTCGATCTGTTTATTGACGTCTGCGTGATAACGTACGTAATTTAACTCGCACGTAATGCCATCTGTTGGTATGCTGCCTGAACTGCTCCTGATTGCATTCTGTTCTCGCGTGTCTAGATTTATTTCTAGTTTCCTGTCCATTTTAGCTATTATTAAGTACTGATACCTTTTATTTTCAATTTAAACTGAACTTTCACTATCCGTTCCGTCAAATAATGTACAGATTTGTGCCACTGGACGTTTTATGTTCACTCTGTGTTTGTAAAATGCTAACTACTTATACTTTTTTCCGTCTGTAGGTGTAAACTGAATAACGGCCTGTCGCGCAGCGCCACGTATAACACTCCTGTCTGCTACAGCTATACCATAATCTCGAAGCTGGAGGCAGGTTGTGAAATAAAACTATCTTATTAAAGCAATTACGGTATAATGCTACAGAACAGTGTTATCCCGTGAGAGGAATTTCGGTAGGTTGACCGTGTTGTACCTAACGGAAATGGCTTATCGGAAATGAAAGTCAGAATTACGTAAATATTTGAACAGTAACAAACGAATTTTCTGCCTATCTGCACTGTTTAATGCATAAAGAAAACAGTCGCCAGCCTAATTAGGCAAGAGAATGATTAACATTCTTGTTTGAGAATATAGTTATTAGTATCTTTAACGGATAAACTCAACCTATCCTTTGTCACAAGCGAGTGCAATGAATTCCGACACATTCATATGTTTATGGTAAGATTGAAGCTAGTAACTAGAGCAGCACAAACTATTTACAAAAATATAACAGATACCGAAACACTCTATTACTTTCAGAACTCGTTCAAACTGAATGGTCTTGATAACATTACTGTTAATATTCACTGCAGGATCATAAACTGGACATAGGTTAAGTCTCTCTCAAATAAATACTTTAATTTTTGAAATGAAAGTTAATTGGAATCCACTAACAGGTTGCTTTTCACTATCTTTTGAATAAAGAAATTATGGTTTCCATAATTAGTGGTCTTCACATTACTTGTTACCTAGCATTAACACAATAGACAAACTGTGGATCCTGTTATATTATTAATATGCACTTCCAATACACAAGAGGGACAAACACTTAGCAAACATGAGTATATAACGTTTCACAACTGCAGTTTTCCACTTTTACAACATTGAGAGACAAAATTAACATATATATAAGATAGTGACTCACCTTCTGCGATTTACAACAGGCAGTAATGTGATCATTTACTAAGCAAAACTTTATAAGCCTCAGTCTTAAGAACTTTTAATTTGAAGTTGGCAACAACACATTAATAAGCAGTTTTACTAGGAAAATTATTTTCAGCAAGCATCATTAACTTTAACTCACTCTCTTGCCACATTAACTTGACCTTTCTTTTTACTATGTTCAAGAGGCATCAATTAGCAAAACACTGTCTTTAATGTTCTTTCAGTAGGGACACTCGGTAATTACTTTAGTTCAAACGGAGAGGAACCTGAGAGGTGTTATGACAAGGAAAAAATTAAGGTAGGTACTTAATTTCTGTTATAATTTACCTTACTTTAATTCACTCTCTTGCCACATTAACTTTACCATTCTTTTTACTATGTTCAAGAGGCATCAATTAGCAAAACACTGGTCTTTAATGTTCTTTCAGTAGGGACACTCGGTAATTACTTTATTTCAAACGGAGAGGAACCTGAGAGGTGTTATGATAAGGAAAAAATTAAGGTAGGTACATAATTTCTGTTATAAGTTACCTTATATTTGAGCACACTAACACATCCAATAAGCTGATCTTTTTCTGTACATCATTATTGTATTCCGTTACAGTGATTGCGCAATGTGGTGGCAACTGCATGTTGGTAGGTGGATTCGCAGGCGGAATTGCTGGACTCTGGCCCTTCTTGGTGGCGATGATGAATACCAATTGCAGAATCGTTCCATCTATTTATCCATCCATCCGAGACATTGAAAAGTAGCAGAAAAAGCCTCAGTCGGAACCAGCACAATATGCAACATTTACATGGCTGTGCACAGTTTGGTAGCTCGTCCCCGAATGACTCTTGTTCCACCTTTTCTACCCAGGCCAACCACAATTTGCGCGTGCTACACAGTTCCGTTCCCGAGGGGAATCACAACAACTTTTACATACAGAGTAAATAAGAACCCTAAGTGAGGATCAGCAGTTTACATAACAGTAACCAAATACATTAAATAAAACAGAACATTTGCACATATTGACAGTTCTGCATAAAATTATTCATTCAGAAATTACAATTATATACAGGAGGATTTGTTCCCTCCAATTGAGACAAAGAATTTAAATGACAGATACACTACACAGCATAGAATCAAATCATGACATCAAAGTTTGTACAAAGAAAGCAGTATACTATTTTGTGTTATCTATTCAGTCAAACACATTTACAGAAGCTCAGCGATGTAACATTAAATGAAACAAAAGCAAAATAAATCACTAGAGTAATAGAAGTATGATGTTACAGCTTGTTTGCGACCCAATATTTACTTGACCGATTTTGCTTTCATTTCACCCGTGACAGATTCATCTCTTAATTATGATACTAAATGTATATTGCTGTATGATCGGAGCGTGTGGCTGCCATTCGGAGAAACCGGGTTCGATTCCTGTTACTGCAAAGGATTTTTCTTTGCTAGGAGTACTGGTACGTGGTGCACTCTGCCTTATGATGCCAATTGAAGAGCTACTAGACTGGACAGTAGCAGTTCGACTGATGAGCTCAGATGTTAAGTCCCATAGTGCTCAGAGCCATTTGAACCATTTGAGAAGCAGTTCCACGCTCCGGAAAGTCTGCGTAACGGCCGGGAGAGCGGCGTTCTGACCATGTACCCCTACAGACTGCACCAACATGGCACCACAAGGCACAGCGTAACTCAGCGGCCGGTAGATATCGTTTGGGGCTCACGACCTTCAACAGGAGCTCATTATTTATGACTATTGCTGACACGATGAATGGCGACAAGCAGTGAACTAGATCACTAAGCGTATGCTGCAGAATTGGGAGGAACAGAATCTGATACCATTCCCTTCTTGTATTGATTGCGGAAACGGTTACAGGAATTTCCAGAGGAAGATCGGACGCTCATAAGCAACCAAATGTTAGTAATTCAGCTCAGGCATACATAGTGAGTGCATAGCAATGAATAATACACTACACTACCTTTGGTATTGGTATTAGAAAAATAGCTACCAGCGATGTATCACGTACAGGAAATTTATTGTAAAGTTAGACGTCTAATGGGAATGCTGTACTTGACTCACAAATACCTACATTTTCAAACTTCTCAAAGATCATTTGGATATAATGCTACGTAGCATCTTATGAACATTTCGAAGAACTATTTGATTCGGCATCAGTACCTGGTTACCTTAAAAAGTTAATTGTGTGACGATGTTTTATTACAGGCGGCCTGCCTCGAACCGACGCAAAGGAAGCGGAGAGCGAAATTTAGCCACACTGCGCTCTGCTCGCTCACTCAGTCTTTACAGTCATTACAAAAACATTAGCCAAGTGTTTCACCACACTGTTGAGCGAAGGTAAATTTAGGCGAAAAACAGAGAAGAGAAGAGATGGACAGCCACTGTAAATGACAACAAGATTTTCCGCAAAAAAGTGGAGTTCTACAGGAAAGAAGCACTCCCTAGTTTTGACGGGTCTATGATTCAGTGATAAAACACATACAGTTAAAAAATCTCGCTTGGCATTGTTGGTTGAGATAAGCCCCAGGTGTTCAGCTGTCTAAAGTTTGTTTTGTTGACACCTTTTTCAGATCGTGGAACAGGTTGTGAAGGGAGGAATCCTCGGTCGTCGTGAAGCATATTAGATACACAGTAGCATCCCAGCAGCTTTTAAAGTGCTACAGTGTTTCATTTAGACGCTTCGTGGTGGGTTCAAACACGGTAAATATTCGTTGTAGGCCAGACAATATCCAGAGGAATCAATACAGATCAGACCATACATGTGGCGATAAATACACTGTTTTGCACAATCGTAGTGTAGAAACAAAACCCGCAACAGCTGTGCAACTGAACGAGAAACGTAGGTACACTGATGTACACCACCAGTACTCACGAAAAGTATTTCCAAAATAAACAGATTTCTTGACAAATACCTTGCACACAACATGTTGTCAAAACGACTGCATTTCCACAAGTAATACGATTTCAGCTAAGAAAACGTAACAAATTTTAAAAAGTGTATATTTTATAGTCTTTAGACTTGAAACAGAAAAACAACCACGAAATTTCTACGGTATTTTGCTGCAATAAATCGAGATCCAGAGAGGATGACACATAGGTGTCGAAACACGTCTGGGTAAATAGAAAAGAGGTAATTGTGTTTTGCATAAAACGCATTAAGAATTAATTCGCAAACATGAAGCAAAGGTTAAAAGGAGCTTCCAGCCTCAAAAAGATAGTTCTTTTTGTATATTATCGGAATTCATCTGTCAGTGATACCACAAGGCGCTGCAATGTAAATATGCTAAAACATAACGATCCTTCCGTTTCGTAAACATTTCGTTCACTTAATTTCCATTGTTTCCGTTATCACCAAGACCCTAGCATCCAGATACACATGATAGAGAATATAAAGTTTCTTCAAGACCTACAGCAGTTGATGAACCTGTAGTGGCTTGAAAATTAATTAATGAGAGGATCAACTGCATAAAATTCAAAAAGTGACTTTTTGCATATTGCGTGTAATTGAATCGATAATTCCAATCAACTTTGCAGTTCGTCATCCATATCGGATATAATGAACTCAGCATCTGAAATTTATTTCAGCATAAGGGTAATGGGATAATAGTGTCTGACCACCACACAGACCGACAAATGAGAGATAACGAAAAACAAATGAACAATGTATCAGGTCCTGACGGAAGCACAGTTAGATTTTACCTTGAATTAGCCTTTCTTCTATCAAACATTTACGGAGAATCTCTTGTGCATAGAATAGTTCAGCGTGGCAGGAAAATAGCACTGCCTATTCGTCTTCCCCAATGGGCTAAAACACCATTGGTATTGACTGACAACCCATTATCGCTGACGTCCGACAGCTAGACCATATTCTAAGCTCAAAGGATATGACCTTACTAGAGGAACAGATGCACATTTCTAACCACATACAAGACACTAATGCGACCTATAATAGAATACTGTTCTAGCCTTTGAGATCTTTAAGAAGTAAGCATGACAATGTATATTAATCGCGTTTGGAGATACACTGCCAGGATAGCAACGTCTTCATTAATCTTACGTAAGGACACCGTTACGCTGCTACCACAATACACATTGCGTAGGGTTCATGAGAATAACGTAAGAGATATTAGGCATGAAAACAGTCATTTATCCCTTACTCAATGCGTGAATGGAATACGTTATAGAATCACTGGTATTGATACGAAAAACCCTCCGCCATACATTATACAGAAGCATGCGGAGTACATATGTTGAGGTAGAACCCTTGTATTTTGTGATGAGGTGGACGATAAGATTCACATATATGAAAGCGAAGGGCTGATACTTCCAAGCGAGTAACGGCCGAGGGAAACGACCAATTGTCTTGGCCTGGTGCTAGCAAGGGGTTATTTGAAAGGCTGTCTGATAAGCGGTAATCTTACAGACGCCGGCTGAAACTCGTATGTAAAGGAGATCATTTGTGAGAATTTGAGAGAATGTCCGAATATTTTGGTAGTGGGAGGAATAAGGAACAATCGTCAAGAGGATTGGAGGGCAAGAAAACCAGTAATAATCTTAGTACAACTCTCACGGTTTGTCAGAGAAACTGGAGAAGCTCACTCACAGAGAGCTGCAAGAAGATTCTGTCTAACAAAACGCTTATCTCCTACCTCCTCTAGACGTAGCAAGGCCGGCGCCAGCGAGCCAACACGTAAACCAGGACTGGTGGAAGGGATGTCGTCCAATACCCGGGTCATGTAACTCCTCGTAAGATGTCCTTTTTAATGCCATCCAGTCCAAGCGATATCCAAGGCGAGTGTCATAACAGCAGTACAATTATGAGTCATGTTCTGTGCATTTAACAAATATTTCAGTGTGTCATTACTTCAATGTAATCAGTGACACACATTACTCTGTGAACCTAGCTGTTAATGGGGAAATTTTTGTATATAGAGTCGAAGACCATTTCTAGTACCCTAAGGGCCATTTATCATCTGCCATCTGGCTAATGCTTTTATTTGCGAACAGCACTGAAGAAAGCACTAGACTAAGTGCATCGTAACGAAGCGATTCCCCATTAATTATAATAAGCTGGCTATGTCACAACGTACATGAAAATGAATGGAATCACCAGCAACGTTCAGGATCGCTGTCAGCTAGAAATGGACCCGACGCTGGATGTGTAATTGGGCGCCATCTCCAAATAAGGCAATACACTTTTATTGTCATTTTAAAGAAGGTTTGATTTAAACACAACATAATTCGGAGAATATTGGAGATACACAAAAAACACACATTAGGGTGAAATTTAGAATAAAAACAATTTCTTACTTAACCTAAACATACGTTCACATATGCAATGTATACTGTAGTAGTATACATTGCCTGGGATATTGTTAGCGGAATTACGGTGAGTTAACAGTTGTTCATAGCGCAATTTATTGAATCAGAACCCCGGTCATATACAAACACGTATCATTGAGCCATTAATAACAGCAGTAGGTTTGTTTGCGAGTTGGATGCATTGTTTCACTGTATTACAGAGCCTGTAGACCTGCGAGGGTCCACCGCAGTAGCTGAGTGGTCAGTGCGATTGCGGGAGAACCGGGTATGTTGCTGCCACGGATTTTTTACTTAATGGGAGGACTGGAACGTGGTGCACTCACTCTCTGGAGGGCAGGTGAGGAGCTAATTGAGCGAGCAGCAGCGGTTCACACGTTCAGTGAACCCGACAACCACATGGAGACTGGTGTACTGCATATACATCCCTCCACACCACATCTAATGACGCCATTGACAGAGGATGGCACGGCAGGAGGTCGGGCCCCATTGGTCCGTCTAGGGCCAGAAAGCTGAACCTCACCAAAAAAAAGGGTCGAATAAATTATACAGACTGTGTCACGTCACTAGAATTTATTTAGGAAGCTGATGCCCAGACTAAATTGTGCGAAGTATTTCAACGCAGAGTAAAAGGTTTATATACAGGTGCATTAGAGTAACTGTTCCTAATTTTCTGATGTCGTAGAGCCGGCCGTGTGGCCGAGCGGTTCTAGGCGCTGCAGTCTGGAACCGAGCGACCGCTACGGACGCAGGTTCGAATCCTGCCTCGGGCATGGATGTGTGTCATGTCCTTAGGTTAGTTAGGTTTTAGTAGTTCTAAGTTCCAGGGGACTGATGACCTCAGATGTTAAGTACCATAGTGCTCAGAGCCATTTCAACCATTATTTGGATGTCGTAGAGGACATGAACATAAACATTACTTATCAGTAATACACTGTCTGCAAATGCTTCGTTTTCAGAACAGTAACTGGGGCTCATCACTCGGAATAAAATCACTTTTGTTTCAGCTGTTATTCTTACCTTGGAAATAATGAACTCCTGAAGTTAGTTTGTTATTATATGTCACAGAATATTAGAGTATATTGATAATTTTTACTTTTGGGCCGTCTAACTACAACTGGATGAAACACAAATATCGGTGTCACACGCGTTTCGTCTTTATGCCCTGCAAGGCATCTTCAGTGGCCTGGAATATGTACACATTTTGGTGCAATGTATGTGTAGGTTATAAACAGTTCTGGTGGTTGGTTTTTCAATTTCGTAGCAATATTTGAAATTCTACTTACATGTTCCGTGGATGATTTTCTTGATGTTGTGTTACTGTTCCATTTTTGGCGCAGTTCTTCTTCTTATAATTTCCATTTGGGCTATTTTGTTTTCCACACTTCACAGCAATAAGAACTGAAAACTTGTTTTTATGCTATGTTTTGGTTTGTGTTGCTGACTGTCGGATGCTATTGCCAAAGATCGAAAGATCGAATGCTATTGGCATCTTTCGAATGTAGTTTCTGAGATGTCTCTTGTCTGTTTCAGTATGCTCGTGTGTGTGTGTGTGTGTGTGTTTTGTTTTGTGTGCGTGTGAACGGGTGATCAGACAGCGAAGGGGGAAATAGAGAGAGAGGACAATATGTATTTGTTTTAATGTGGCTGGATGTGCAAGAGGGACGATTTTTATCGTATCATTTCTTTTATTAAGGGTAGTAGGGAGCCTGTACTGATGTGTATTTGCTCATTTATCACATTTTTGGTTTCAAGAATGGCTTTCTGGATTCGGAAGTTTTCTTGCATTTGTATAAGGTATTTGTCAAGGTTGTTTATTCTCAATATTTTCATATCTTGTTCAATGTTTGTACGATGGTAGTTATGGTGTTTTAAATGTTTTGCAAATATGGAATGGTTTGTTTCGGACTTCGAGCACCTGATTTGTTCTTTGTACCGTGTTTTAAAAATCCTGCATGTCATGACTGTGTATACTACATCACAATTTTGAAATTCTGATTTATATGTTGCTGATGCCTCAAATTTACCCTCTTGGTTGTTGGTTGGCTTAAATTTGTTTGGAGGGTTTTCACAGTTTTATATGCTATTAGGCAGCCTTGTCTCTTTAGTATGTTTGCCACTCTGTGCGTTAATTTATGTGAGTAAGTCATAGCACACCATTTGCTCATTTTCTATGTGATGGGCGTGTGTGTTGAGTGAGTTCGTCAGTATGCAGCTTCCGAGTTATCTTGTATTCTGGAAATGTTGTAATTGTTCCGTACTTGTGGTTTTATTTTTTGATTGAGTCTGTATACTCCTGTCTGTCATACCCATTCTTCCCAAGCTATTTGTACGATTGTAGTTAGACTGTACAAACGTAAAAAATATTAGACGCGACTGAGTAAGAGAGGACTAAAAAAGTTTCAAAAGTCACGGAATATATCCCGGGAAATTTGTTTACTTACTTTCGGGTATTCAAATACGTAACATTGTTTCTCTACGGCAGTGTAGCAGGAGACGCTTCTTAACTTCTGAATTCACACTGAGAGTTAAATTTCCGATCACATCGTCTGCGTTTACATTTCTGATACCCAAATATGTTATCAATCAGAATTAAAATAGATTGTGGTAGTTATTAATTTAACTAACATTTATAAATATATTTTAGAAATTTTCGTTACATTTCGTCATAATAATTGTGAGAAATGTAACAGTTTGTACCACACTTGCGCAATGTGGCACTGCTCAGATCATGCTGTAAATATCACACTCGTCTTGCAATGAAGTCTTTCTAGCACATTTATCACTGTATACAATTCCTTTCATCCTAGTAAAAGTTCAAAACAATCCATTACAGGATATTGCTTTACTAAGAAAAATGTTTAATTTCATACCCTCTGGTTTTTATGAAAACTAGAAAAAGCTATTGTGATAGACTTTGTATAATGTTCTATTATAATCAAAATCTTTTGGAATGTATTAAAACAAAAAAATAGTTGTAAGACATGTCTACAGTTTGCCACTGTGGCTTTGAAAGATCTAACACGCCAATCAGATGAATCATGAATGACTGTGCTAAGGTTAAAAAGATCGAGAAATAATACCAGTGCCATGCCGCTTTCGTGGAGTAGGAGACTGAAAGAACATTAACAAATATTTGTTTGAAAATTAGCGATGAAGTCAGTTGTCAGGAGATCAAGACCGTCACAGCTTGGAAACTGTATGACAATTCGACTGAGGTTAGGTTAGGTTAGTGTTTAACGTCCCGTCGACAACGAGGTCATTAGAGACGGAGTGCAAGCTCGGGTTAGGGAAGGATCGGGAAGGAAATCGGCCGTGCCCTTCCAAAGGAACCATCCCGGCATTTGCCTGAAACGATTTAGGGAAATCACGGAAAACCTAAATCAGGATGGCTGGAGACGGGATTGAACCGTCGTCCTCCCGAATGCGAGTCCAGTGTGCTACCACTGCGCCACCTCGCTCGGTAATTCGACTGAGACCTATACTGCACGAGAGAAAGCTGATACGGCTAATGAACTTAACAAGTTCTACTTCAGTTGCTATTCAGTAATGAATCATGGTAAAATGTATGTATGATACGCTTCATTCAACTTTCCTTTTAAATTTGGTTTAATTTACTGTCACTTCACTTAGAAACAAAACGCTAGCTAACATACCGACATGAACATTGACGAAATGTAAGATACCAGTAATGGTGCATTTTGCAGTGTTCTGTCCCCGCTCGTACTCTGGAGTGGCAGTTGATTTCAGTAAACAAACATCAGAATAATGAGCCGTGCAACAGGTGGCATATTACTGGATAACCCACTTGCCAATAAAACTGTCAGTGGCGCTTTGTGAACCTTTTATTCAGGCAAATTTTTAATCACAGCATCAATGTCTGCTTGCCTTGCCAAATTATATTCAGTGGCCAAGGTCCCCAAATATGTGAGATGTTGTTCAGGGATAGAATATGTAAGGCAATTTTTAAAACTTTCCATCGTACTGAATGACCTCTCTTATTCAGCTACAGACACTGAAGCGTGTAAAAGACGGGCGTAGCTACACATACATTCGGAAATAAGCTTGAAATTAGGAACTCGTGCACCTTATTCATCTTACTCAAGAGGTCCAAAGTAATATTTTCGAAGTTTGAAGTATGACTTATTTTGAATGTTCAGCTTCTCCTTCTAAATCTCTTGTAACATCAGTATGACATTCATTGATAAATAGATTGCATGCCTCAGCATCCTCGAGCATTTCCATAAAAACCCAACATTTTCGTCTACAATCTTCAGTGTTTCATATTAGGATTTCAGAATAGACGCTATATTGTCAATAGTGACATAAGAAACATTTACCTGGCATGAACCTTTGGTATGCAGATCTGTGAATTCATTCCGCGATTCATCATGAAATGATTTCCACTTCTTAGTACACACCCCGGGAAGCAATGATCAGTATCAATAGCTTTGGCTACAACTTAAGATTGAGGGAGTGTGGTGAACCATTTTCCGGGAATATATTTTAACTCATTTAATAAGCTCTAAGTGTCTCATACCTTAACATCAGGGACAGTATTTCGAGCTTGTAATAATTAGCTTCAGTAGTCAATTGCAACAACAGCTTTAGCAAAACTGATGTCATGATTAAACACTTCAAAGATGTAACATAATCCTGCCTGTTTATATTAATCCGGTCCTCCGTATCCCTATTTCGTTGGTATGAGTGTAACAGACACTTTCGCATATCTCAGTGTTTCTTCATCGCTTGAATAAGACATTGGTCTGTTCCCCTTTTTCTGTTTCACTTTACGCTAGATACAGAATCTCCTTTCTACAGTGATAAAACACTGACTTTCTGCGGCCCTCTTTGCTTTTGGTGATATTTTTCCTTTCACGATTTATTATTGTTTACTATGGTCGAGTAACATTTCACTGGTACCGGAACCTGCGGGTATTCTGGTTGAAGGAAGGTAATGGCGTGATTTGGGCAATTCTACTCCCGAGATGGCAATAGACTATACTTACTATATTCAAAATTACACAACCGCTGTTATGCTAGTCCCTGTGGTCATAAGTCAGCAGCGTCGGTCGTTCCGATATTTTATTATGTGATTGGGTAGACGTTCCATCTTCACACGACTATTTTGTGCTGCGGTAATCTGGTCTTGAGTAGCCAGAGGAATTGGGTCTAACCTGACGTTTAGAAGAGACATGTTTTCGTCGGGTAGGATTTCGAAAGGTATGCGAGTAGTTAAATTAATGAGTAGCTGGTGATTAGAGCAGTAATTCCGATAATTGTGCAGGTAACCGGAAAGTGAAACTTGAAATGTCACATTGCTTACAGTTCATAAGGAATCCTTGACCCTGTGCTCGTTTGTTTTAAGGGCGTTGATAACCTTGCCGTTGAGCGCCCATACGCTCCAAACGAACATGCACTCCCTGACCTCGTAGCTCAATGCGGTGGGCGCTGCTAAAATGCGCTTGGTCATAGCAGGCGGCAATGACTACTATCGGATTTGGTACTGAGTACAGCCAGTATAACCCCATCTTCTGGAAAAATTCGATTTCACTTGCAACGAGCTCCTTGGGGAAGTTAGTTGCAGCCTTCTCGGAGAGAAACAGAGTAAATTCGCATGACTGATATGATGTGTATTCGCTTTGTGGAGCAAACAGTGACTTACCGGCTTGGAAATGCAGAGACTACACGGTGGGGAATAGTACTTCCTCAAAGCCCTCATCATCCTAAATGACTGAATTGATCTAGAAAACAAGCGTTATAAATGATCTTCAGCCGTAAAGTTATATGCCAAAGTGTGTCACACATACCATACATTAACTCTGTTGTGTACGACTTCGGACGCATTGGTGGTCTACACAGTGATGCGGCCAGAAATGTTTAGCGAACAAGTTAACACAACAAACACAAGATTTCCTTAGCGTGCACTTCTCCAAACATACGAAGACTCATTACAGATAATGCAGCAAGAAACAGGGTCCAGCTATTACACCACTAACAACGATGGCGATGGAGTCGCGATTAGGCGGCGTCTGCGTGGCTCCGAGCGTAAGTGGGCTGAGTCGCCGTCACGCGTCCTATATTGCTGGGCGCTCGAAATAAAGAGCTGATGGAGGTGTATCCCTTCGGACGCGCAGTACTAGGTCCGCCAGATCCTATGTGATCACTGGAGGCATCTTACTGAAACTTGCAATTTCGCTGCTATGACGCCAGTAGTGTAGTAGCGATACTTGATACAACTCACTCACTCTCACTAACTACCAAGTTACTTCCTATCTTCTTTTCTACGTACACACTAAACACATATAAAACAAAACGATTCAAATAATACAAGCTAATCTTCTGTTAAGAGTTGTCTGATCTATTACCTATATGGAAATATTCCGAAGAATCTTTCTCACAGAAATAACACAACATAAATGCAACCAAAATACATAACGGATAAGTAATACAATCACTTCGTGAGAACACCTCGTGCTCTTAACGTATACAGGTGTGTAGAAGCAATCTGAAGGTTACTCTGCCCCACTGGACTATTTCTACTACTCTTCCTTCTTGTTTCTTCACCCAGTTCATTTCCCCATTCGGTAGGAGCTGCCGGCGATTGAGGTAGTGCTCCCTATTCAATTTCAAACATGCCGATTCTACTCATATGGACAACCGGGGTCTGGATGTAAAGCTGTATTTCAACATTAACTGGGGATGTCGTTTCGTCTACCTGATAGGGCACCGTGGAATGAACTCCTTTGTTTTTCCCTTCAAGAGGTCAGGGTTAAATAACGTTATCCAGTGCCCAGAGTTATACTTGGGTAGTTTCGTACTATACCGTAAATGTTTTCTTGTCTTTCTGTAGCATTTGTGTTTATTATTTTCAACTGATGCCATATCCCTTTTAGCTTTTTGTTAAAAACCCGAGCAGAGGATACATCCTCCTCTGGAATAGGTTGACATTATTCAAAATGTGAGGGCATTTTTCTACCAAAAACAACCTTGTAGACTGAAAATCCCAATATTTCATGGATTTCTTAATTGCACTTACTCGTAACATACTGTAATACAGTGTTCCATTTATTGTGGCTACTATTCACATAAAAACTTAGCAGTTTTCTCAATGCCCTATACACATCTGCTGTTCTAGCGTTCGATTAGGGGTGAAGGGAGCTAATTCATAACTTCTTAAAGAGTATGAGCCGACGTAGCTGCTTAAGCAATTCAGACATAACGTTCGTGCTTTGATCTCTTGTTATTGCTTTTGGCGTGCCGAATTTCAATAGCCAACGTTTAACGAACGTGTGAGCTAATGTGTCTGAGTGACTGTGTGTGGATGTTGGTTTGGTATTCCAGTCATGGCCAAGTAATGGGAAATATGATCAATTATGGTTAATATATGTCGGTTTTCCACTGACGTTTGTACAAAAGGGCTAGTGACATTGAGAGACCGATGAACTGAAGAAGTTTCTGTGTCTCATGCAGTCTTTGCAGTTCAGTGAGTCGGGTCGGCTCTTTGAGCGCTAGGAATGCAGTTCTTTACATAGCGCACAAGGTGTTGGTTCGTCTGTGGCCACCACTAAGTTTCCGCAGTGCGGCAGTCTATGGCTCGTCGTCCACTGCACCCATCTGAGATGGATTCACGGGCTTCCTTGAACACTTTGTCCCTTAAACAGGCTGGCACAACCATACTGCTGTCACATCGTGTTTGCTTGTAAAGCTCTCTGACATCAGAGTTGAACTGCGCATGTTTCGCGTGTTGCTGAGAATCGGGGTCAACGGCCTGATTTCTGCGCCACTCTTCGATGCTTATTCCGATGCATTCGAATGTGGGCATTCTGCGGCTCAATTGATCAGCGTTGCTTAGACGTTTTCCTGGAAAAGGTACCACATTAGAATCGAATTAGCCTACTGGTTTGATCTAATCCTACAAGCCTATTAGTGGAGCATGATACGTCATGACCTTAAAACGCATCCCATACGAAAATACGTCATACCAAAAATAAGCACCTACGTTTTCTTTCCTGAAGTCGAATTGTTTTCTTCCTGCTTTATTCATTTACCTCAAGGTGTTCCTTCCCCCCCCATCTCTTGGCTCAGGACACAACGAAGGACATCGTTGCTCGAATCACAGAACAACGCATACTGGTTTTGATAATCTGGATAAATGAGAACGGGACTCACGGTCAATAATGCCTTCAACCACTGAAATCCTTCTTGACAATCAAGACGCCCACTGATTTTCACATCTTTTTTAGGCATATGCAAAAGGGGTCTTGCTACCTCTGTAAATCTTGGAACATATTTTCTACAGGAATTTGTGATCCCATGATATGACTGTACTATTTTTACCGTGTTAGGCGTTGGAAAATGTGTTACTGTTTGTACATTGTAAGGGCCGGTACGTACCTCACTCTGCCCAGTAATGTGACCTTGTAACACCAATATCGATTAGAAATAGATTTATTCTATGTAACTGTGTAAGTATGGTTATGAAGTGTTTGTTCTTTGTGTTAAGGTCATTGATTTGTGTCAAGAAATTTAAACTTTGTAATGTATGCATGAAAAAAAGATAGATGATATTTAAAATAATGAAATTTTATAAAATATGTATGTTAATAAAGAAAAATTTGTATATTGGAAGCTGGGTCATGCTTGGGAACTTGTACTGTGAAATGTAAAAGATGTAGGGAAGCCCCGACGCAAAGGAAGTGGCTTGGCGCGATGTAAAAGGTGGTTTTGGCGGACATTCTAGGCGGCTCCTTGGTGGGAACAGTACGCAGTCAGTGGTTAGCCGTTGCACGGTATACATCGAGGGTGCCAAGGGAGGCATTTGGAAGCCGTTTTGCATGGAAATTTGCATCGGATGTGGATTTCGCCGTTGCATGGTGCTCTTGGCAATAAGGAATGGCTCTAATACGATAAAAATCCGTCGACAAGAAGAAATTTTAATGGGCATTCAACATCAAGAGCCGTGGGTACAGTTAGCCACCACGTCGCTTGCCACCACTACTTCGCCACTGCTGTACCAACTTTAGGTACACAGATATGTATTGTAGCATGGACAAGATAATCTGTGTGAGTGTTTTTCAATAATAATCCAAGTGCAATAAACCTCCCTAAGGTTATCCTAATCATGAATCGATGCAGGATCCCATCCTAAGTGTGCATAAAACCGAGTATCCTGTTTCTAACAATCTAGTGATTTGGTTCTGTGCATTCGACACTCCGTTTTCAGGCCACAAGTGGCCCATCGGGACCATCCGACTGCCGTGTCATCCTCAGCTGACGATGCGGAGAGGAGGAGCGTGTGGTCAACACACCGCTCTCCCGGTCGTTAAGATGGTTTTCTGTGAATGGAGCCGCTACAATTCGGTCGCTACAATTGGCATCACGAGGCTGAGTGCACCCCGAAAAATGGCAACAGCGCATGGCGGCCAGGATGGTCACCCATCCAAGGGCCGGCCACGCCCGACAGTGCTTAACTTCGGTGACCTCATGGGAACCGGATGATCCACTGCGGCAAGGCCGTTGCCATTCCGGGTATTAAATGTGCAAAAATTCAGTGTCAGAGCGCTACTGTCTAATGAAGAAGGCTGTCTGATGAAAAAGGCACTTAAATCCAACTTACTTGAAACGTAATTTAGCATTGATTGCTGTCATGAATAATTCTATTGAGGTTAATCGAGTTCAGTGTTGAGTAATATGTTTTGAACGGTGAAAACATAAATTATTGCAAGTGAGACTAAGAATTAATGTTGGTGGAACTGAACTTTGCTTCTTAAATAATCACAGAGTTTGCCTAGAAAGACAGTATCAGTTTATGGGTCCCCACCATATTCTTTTCAAATTAGAAAGATATCTGGAATACAATCGCTTCTAAAGAAATCTGATACATATCCATGAATGAGAATATAAACAGTGTAAATGTAGTATTACGTAATTTTATAGTAATTTTATAATAAGTCAGAAATCTTTTCATACCCAACTTCAGATCAGTGTTTTCTGAAGTAACACATTATTGTTGAATCACGTAATGATGGTAATTATAACTGTTGCTATTACTATGAGTGGGATACAATCTTCCTTTCTATAATTACTTGTTTGTGCATTAATGGTAACTACTGCTACCCACAACTTAGATCGTCATGTATTCGTGTGTATCCAGTGTGCTATTCAAAGGGAGTCTTAATGAAAGTCACTACGACAAACAATATTCAATTTCCTCAGACATAATGTTTCAAATTAATATGCCTAATTAGGCTGGCGACCGTTTATTATTTCATTCGTATGAACTTTTCTACATCAATTACCCCGGAAGCAGAGCCTGGTTTAGTTTTTCTGTAAATTGCATTATATTCGAAATTACTGTCCAATACCATTTTCTCCATTAGACAAACATACGGTCGAAACTAAAAATCCACTCAGAGGGTAACACTAGTTTGTGTCACAGCAAGTTACTGAAGAGAGCTACTGTTATAACCTAAATTCTGGACCTCCTACAATATAAAACGACACATTTCCAAGTTAAGGATCGGACTTGTTGCACACAACAGTTCATTTATTACCTGCAGACGCACTAAGTGCTCCAGGATGTCCTTCGAGTGCACTGTTATGTCATCTAGAAAAACTAATCATTGCGTTGGTTTCAGGCCTCGTAAAACTGCTTTTAACAAGCGTGGGAAAGTCGCCAGAGTGTTATTCTGACCAAAAGGCATCCGATGATACTGGAAGAGTCGTAGTGGGATCGAATACGCTGTTTTAGGCCAATCCTCTGATGCTACTTGTAATTGGCGGTAGTAGCTATGTGCAGCACTAACGGCATTGCCATAGATTGTCTAATGTCTCTGCAATGTTAGGTACAGGGTATGCATCAGTGATCGTTCGCTGATTCAGAAATTCACAGCAGAACCTAAACGCATTTTTCCCTTCTGTGTATTTCCTGGGCGCCATAACAACTGGGGCCGACCGGGGGCTGATACTTTCTCTATGATTCCATCCTAAGGCTGTCGGTCTATGAACTCTTCCATTGTCAGTTGCAAATAGTGGGAGACACGGTATGTACACTAGCGGCTCGTTTCAAGTGGAAATTCATTGTTGGATTATAGATGTAGCTTGTAGAGATCGAGACTGATTAAACAATGCTGTAAATTCTCCTTACAGCTCCTCCACATCAAATGTCTCACGTCCTTTTACAAGCGATAATTTTTCCCTCATCGCAGTTGAATCGACAGAGCGTCCCTGTTTTCGTATTCGCACTGAAATGTCTATCTAATTTATCCTCTGAAATCTCTATGTTACATATCAGGGTTCCTTTTGATAGCTTCGCTTCCTCTGAACCAAAATGAACTATTCTGACACGCACTTCCTGGCTACCGTCTAATTGTTTCACATATTCATCGTGCAAAACATTGAACCTGTTGCAGCAGTACGTTCTCTGCATAGAGCTCTACCACACACACGCAATACTAACTGGCAGAGCAGCACATACTTTCCTCCAGACCAGCCTTCCTGTACAATTCGGTATTGTATCCCGCGAATCGAGTCTTAGAGACCATGTACGCAGTTTAAACGCCTTAACCGACGTCTCTGGTGTTCCTTGCTACAGTTCGGCTAGTTCACCCATGACAATGAGATGGAGCAATGACTCATCCACCTCTACCTTGCGGTGCCTCTGTTCGACTTTAGCGTGATTTTTACTTGGAAGTCCAGGCCGAGATTGATGTCGTATCTAACGCCCATGGAAGACAGATCTTCCACACGTATTCAGAGGTCTCTCCCTCCCACTCGGAAACAGAACAGAATGGAATTGAGAGAACTCACACTTTTACCAACCACACCGCTTAACTTACAGCGTGGTTGGTTCAAATTCACTGTATTGTAAGTACTCTAGCTAGCCTCGGATACCCGCGATCCTGTATCCAACAACAAATTACACGAACTTTCCTTTATATAGCCGAGCAAAATGACTATCACTGATTTTACAACGGGGTGTCCCGTAGTCAAACTTACTGGAAGCGTTGCACAATGATCACACCGCCCCCTGTACCGATTAACGCAGGGGTGTGAGTGTTAGCTATTTCCATCAGTTATGCGTCTATGGACATTTTGAACAACGTACCCTACTTGCTTGCACCTGTGACATTGTGGTTTCGCTCAAACGCGCTGAATGAATACCCGTAGCACCACACCAATAACGTGTAATCTCCACTTTAAACACTACCCGTTCTCCCTTCGTCTAGTTGCAGAATCAATTTTAGTCAAAGCTACTGCAGTTACCATTGCCCCGTCCAGGGTTCTCGGAACCTTCAGGCGTACTTTTCGTGACATTTCGAACGGCAAGCTCCGCAAAAACATACAAAACGCTCGTTGTTCTACTTCCCGAAAATTGGCTTTATTGGTACGTTCATCATACGTTAATTTATACTTATTGACAATGATGTGCCTGATGCAGTCGACAAAACGATCTATTGATTCTCAATACTTCAGCACTACGCCATTAAATTGTTCACGATAATACAGCGAGGTATTCTTCTTCCTGTAACATTATATGTAACAGTCAAATTGTTACAATTTTGCTCTATAAAGATGACGTTTGAGGATGGGGGGCGGGGACAAACTGTCATGTAAAATTCACTGTGCAAAAGTATAACTTAGCATTGTCAGCAGATGATTAAAATGTTTTGTACTGTAATATAAAGTTATTATCCTAGAATGAAGCACATGTTTCCATGACTTCGAAAGGTAGTTGGACGAATAATAACCCCCGTTTTATACCTACTTGCATGTCTGTTACCATTGTCAAGTATGCTATTTCAATAAGCTTTGATGTAGTTTCCACGATGAGTAAGTTTAATTCAGACCTCGACAAGTAAGTTAGATCAGTAGTGTCACATGTACTTTGATAAATTATGCAGAAAATGTTCGGTTCATTTGATGTTTTGTACAAATATAGAAGAATTCTCATCAACAACTGCATTTCTAGCTGTAAATTATATCAACAGTAGTGTCACATGTGTTTTGTAATGATAAAGAAGATATTTTAATAAGTATTAAGAATTATAATAGTCTTGATCACCTTTAAAAATTAAAATACAATTTGCTGGTTTCCAGTTTCAGTTGACTATAAGCCATCATAAGATCTGCGAAAATGAACAGAAACTAGCCTTTTAGTTAATGTGAGAGCAGCAGTCATGAATAACATACAGAATTTAAGAAATGCTCGAAGATGACACTAGGAAAAAATTTACCATTTTTACTAAAGAATCAGTACTTAAGGACAGTTTTGGCTGAAAGATCATTGTTACTGGTGTAACCCATATCTGGGGAAATAAACATATATTTGGGTTTCACATAACGTGAACACTTTAACTACCTTTAAAACATACACAATTTAAAAAAGTCTTAAACTGTAAAAATAGTTAAAGACATACCAAGATTAGTAAATAATCTAAACAGAAGTGCAATGTTGGCCACATGCTAACGAAAATTAAAATAATAGCTCTCAGTGGACGTGAGAATTCCCCATTGAGTATTAGTTCAGTAGATTTTGTCTTTTTACTATAAATTACTGTTTCTTTCAGCACATGAAATAACCTTCCTTTGGATGTGGTGTAAAATACTTCCATGTTACGTTTAATGTCTTCAACCAAATACTCTTCTGCAGCAATAATTTCACTGAAAGCTGTCTTATTCTAGGAATATGTGTGCTCCTCAAAACATGATATCAACTAGTCACCAGTCTGGCGTCTGTGATATTGGTCATGGTCTCTGTATTTGACTTTTTGCACTCCTAAATTACAATATGTGCCTCTTCTGGGGCCAGTTTCATACCAAAAAAGTCATTTTAAAGTGTTTGTAGTCTCCAAGTTTTCTGTAAACAATGCTCAAATTTTTCGACATGTGGATACTGCATGCTACAGCAAAATATTTTGTTTTTAGTTTTCCTTTTTTTTCTTACTAAACTTTTATTATTATCATTTTATAAGAGCTTCTAATTTTGAAGATTGTTACAAATGTCAGTGACTTTGGCCGTTTTTTTATCAATTACGAATTGCAAATTGTTTCAAAATTTTTATTATTTGTTGATTTCGTATTGCTGGAAGGATAACTACAAGAGACAATGGATCACAGAGTTAAAAATACTCTCTTATAGAATTGCTCACGGTATGAATGCACATTAATTATAATGGCAGATCCCAAAGGTATACGTGTCTTTTTCCTACTTTCATATTTCAATACTTTTTACATAATGCATGTAATTTTCTGCTAACTTTCAGAAATCTGAAGATGGTTGTTAACCATTAAAAAATTTTAAATTTCTTTTTTATTACTATAAACGCTATTAAAATTTTTAACAAATAATACGGATTACTTTATATCTTTTATCCAGTGATATCAGGTCCAACAAGAAATAGCTGCTTAACCTATGGGTTAAATCTGTGGTGCTAATATTTGAGACATGTGTATTTTCTTTAATATTACAGAACAATTAAGTTACGACAGTGCCAAATGCGCTTTGTACTCGAAACCTTTACTTATGTTAATGAATTATACAATTTCATGTCGATGCTCAGCTCGAATTTTCGTTCGTGATCAGAGCTTTGCAATCATACTTGTGTATTACGATGAGCTACCTGCTCTGCACTTGACATTTTTATGCATGTGTAGAAATAATTTTATTTTGGTGCAAAGACTGAATTTTCGCGATATCGAACTTTCCTCTCTGGGGGGAATCTTTCCCACCACTTTCACCATATTCTGTTTCCATTTCATTTTTGGAGCTTTACGAATCTATACTTGCATATTACGAAAAAAATGCGATTTTAGTAATACAGAGGTTTAAAATTTTCATCAAATCAAAGCATTTTCAGTATGGGTTGTTGTGCTACAGTATCAGAAAATGTAATATCGAAGGATAATAATACTAACACATGTATGTCCAGGATAAAATAATCTGTATTAGTCAACCGTTGTTACGATTCATTACATTTTTCCCCCTAAAATGATACTCTGCCTTTTCGTTCTTCTACTATCAGTAACATAGTCTTATTTAGACCAAAAAGGAACTGTCAACGGCCGCTTAGTACTTAATTCTAGCAGAGCACATGATTTGTACAGATCTAGAACAATTTAGCTCTGAAAACACTGCGAATTATACGAATTATCTATTTCAAGAGACATTTTAGATGGAAAATAGCCTTGTGATTCGTCACAGAAACATTGTGTAACTGATGAAGGTGACGTATTTTTGATATACATTTTAGATTAGGGAATAATACAAAGTTACACGTTTCCCAATTTTTGACATACGGTGTGGAAATACTGTAAGTTACACAATTTTCGTGGTTTGATGGACATTTTAGGCATGAAAATAATATTGTTACACTTGATATAAACAATGCAAACATTGCGTTGGTTATGAAGTTTCTGTATGTTTTATAAATAACACCAACGTTTTGATGTTAAAATAATGTAAGTTACACTTTCACATGTTTTCGACGTGATTTTAGGAGCAGAAATACTATTAGTAGCATCCTTTGCGTGTTTTGAGATATATTTTAGATATGAAAATCATTTTGCGACACGTGACATAAACAATGTGTTCTCGATAAAGCTTTTTTTTCCTTGACAGACTTTTTACGTGAAGAAACAATTGTAGGTTACACATTTTTCGTAATTTAGACGTGACAGTAACATTGGGGATCTTCACATAAACAGTGGGTGATCGCTGGGATATTTTTTGACATACGGTTTAGATATCAAAACACTGTCAGTTACATCATTTACGTATTTCGACCGACATTTTAGATGTAGTAATAACACTGACATAACCACTATGTATCGTTACTGATTGATGATAAATAACACATTAGTTTTGTACTCCCAATAACATAGCCAGTAGGAGTAACTGTTATATGTTACTGTTTAGACATGGAATAACGTTTACGTAACAGTTATGTGTGATTATGTATTTTTGATTAATGTTAATACAGATAATTTAGGTATAGGAATATTTAACTTACGTGTCCACGGTTTCTTACACCAAGTGTAGTAGTATAATTTAATTACGTCCATTGTCAAGTTCAGCTTAACCTTTAGTTTGACATGTGGAAATAACATTGACGTAAACATTATGTCATTATGTGTGTTGACGTAGAAATACTGTAAGTTATACCCTTTATATATTTCTCTCATAAATAGATCAGGTCTTTTAGCTAGTTTTGAAAATGGCAGATGGATTTTGGCATCAGAAAGGTTACAAAGCATACCTGAGCTAATTATGTCAACATGAATTTTTTAAAAATTTCGCGCCATGTTAACCTTAGGACAGCTCGGCTGATTCCGTCATGTTGAATTTTTTAAATTTTTTCTCTGCCACCCTCTTGGATACTTTGAATTTCCCACAACCACAATCCTGGCCGTAAAATGGGGTGATCCACACCTGGGCTCTGCAATGCTCAACAGTCGCTGTTAGTCAGTATATGAAGGAAGCTTGGGCTGTTTTCAGCTGTGATTGTTGCTTCACGTTTCAACTTCAGTCACATCACTAACAATCAACTTGAGTAGACAAAGAATAGTAATAATATCTCTAGTGGATTTATTATTCAGGCGACATCCACTACGTTGTCCACTTTCGAAGTCACTGAGCTGCCCTGACCGACCCATTACTCTGTTACTACTTCTTTGTTAACAAGAGAGCGTTCCCTCACCGCATCTTTGTAGACTAGCATGGCCGTCTCTCTTTAGCAGGCTTACGTGTTGCTAAGTTTCTTTCGAGTACACCGCAAAAGCTTCGCTGAGAAGATCTTACACGTCCTCCAAACAGGCCCGATCTCTAACCGTGCGATTTCCATACTTTTGGAGCCCTGAAAGCAAAAGATGCTGTCGATTTGGTACTGGCTAAGAGGAACACGCGTGTCATAGTTCCACAGGCAACGTTAAACATTATTTCATGAAAGCTTGAATCGTCTTGTCTCACAGTGGAATGAATATATTAACGATTATAGCTACTACTTTTGAGATGACAAAAAGTTTCCTTACTATTTTACATCTGTCTCGTTCCCATTTTACTGTCTCTTATTAGACCGGGTCCGCCTCTTTAGCTCAGTGATCAGCATAGACGGCTGCCAGACCGAGGACCCCAGTTCGATTCCCGGTACTGTCAAATATATTTCCGTGGTGGGAGAACTGGTACACTGTGCACTTAGCGCCTTGATGCGAACTAAGGAGCTATTTTACCACAAAGAAGCATCTCCAGTATCTGGAAAGCCTGCAAAATGGTTAGTGTACTGACCATATGCCCATTCATACCACATCCACGTGATGCCACAAGGCAGAGAATGAAACGGCGGCCGGTAAAAAAGTTTTGGGCTTTTACAGCCTGGCGAAGGTCTCGTTACAACAGTGCAAAAGCGAATGATTCGCTACGACGGACACGAAATTCTTGAACCACCTTTTGCGTTTCTAATTACACCTTATGATAATATGATTAACAGGCTTCCCGCGTACAAAGACAGAAATGCGAATAAGCCTCTGATTCACCAGAATACGTGTTCACAATAGCAAATACACACTTGCTTATATTTTAACATGCAAAACACGTAAACATAGTTTTCCTCTTTTCCAGTTAAGAGAATGTACTGACAGAATCTAAACAGTGAAGGAAAGTCAAAGGTTTCCCGCGGAAGGCAAGCGTCCTGGAATATTTTCTTTCAGTCGTAAATTTATATCACTGTAACACCTATAATTATCTAATTACTAGCTACTGTAATTCACGTACATTCCTTTACATAAATGAAGCAGAGATTTGGAAACAGAGTTTATGACGGTACAACTTTTTACGTTTCGCCGAAATTCTGTGCTACTCAATAAGAAAAATATTATATGTGTAAAGTTCTTTTCCCCACCTAGGTTATATTCGTAGTAGCAAAAGCTTACATTTAACATCTCGTCTGAATCGAGGTCAACAGATAGTGAGAATGGCTTGAGTTTAAAATATCTAAGCAGTAAACTGACCAGAGCTTTATGAAAGAAACCTACTCGCTAAGGGTTAAATAGGAAAACATGTGAACCTGAACCAGAATGGCCGGATGAAAATTAAACCCTTCTCCTCGATATCACCACTATTTTTCCCGGGCTAATTTTTGTGGTTTCTGTTCACCCTGCATCTTCTCAGTATATCTATAGACATGAAGTTCACGTTGGGGTTCATAAAACGCGCGCACAACGAACGGAGTGATGCTGCCGATGGAACACACTGACGTATTCGGCTTCCCAAACACGAAACCTAATAGACTGTATATAAATCGCAACAGCGCTCGTGGCTGTTTAATTGGTGATGCAACACTACGCGATGTAGTTGTCCTGAAGTGCATGAATAGCAATTGCGGTCGTGCAGTTGACAAGACTTATCGTCACTCGAACTGTTAAGAAAAGAGAGATGTATTGCGGTAAAATTCACTATTTCACGAATATTTACAGATGATGTCATTGGTTTGTGTAGCAGTGTTCCAACTTAATGACTTTACAGTATTGTGTATAAACTTCAAGCATAATACTTTGAACTGTTTTCTGATACTCACGCTGAGGTGGTGCTCCTTGTCAATAACGGGGTTCGTCGTGGATTGTCCGCCACCCATAACAGTTAATACACACGAGTACATTCCATAAACGTGTTACTCCCTCGGTACTATACTCATATGCATGCTGCTGACAAATTTTGCCCGTAACACAAGTGAACTATAGTGGTAAGTTATATGTACTGGAACTGTGCCAACGTTTCAGTGTCTGAACTTATCATTAATTAAGAATAAACATGCCATTTAACTGATTTACTGTTGCACTTATTCGAAACTTTGATGCTTAGAAACACAGGGAAAAATGTATTTGTGATGCGGATTAAGTGAATATTACGCAACTAAATTAACGTGTTATATATTTTCATGAGAAAACATTCTATCGGTTGTTCGGGGGATTAAGAGCTGTCAGATATTAACTGAAGTGATAATGTGAACGGAGTGCCAACGGTTTTACCACAGTGGTAACGCCGTTTCCCACCAGATCACTGACGTTAAGCGCTGTCGCACTTGAATTGGTGAGTGTCTGTGTCCGCCACCGAGGGAGGTGGCGCAGTGGTTAGCATACTGCACTCACATTCGGGAGGACGACGGTTCAATCCTGCGTCCGGCCATCCTGATTTAGGTTTACCGTGATGTCCATAATCTCTCGAGGCAAATGCCGGGATGGTTCCTTTGAAAGGGCACGGCCGACTTCCTTCCCTAATCCGATGAGACCGCTGACCTCCCCCGAACAACCCAAACGCAACCCCTCTGTGTCTGCCGGGTGCTGTTGGCAAGCAGGGTGCACTAGGCTCTTGTGAGGCCAATTGAGGAGCTATTTGACTGAGAAATAGTGGCTCCGGTCACGAAAGCTGACAAGGCCGGGAGAGTCCCTAAACACTGAAAGCAGGGACGCCTATCGGATGAGGAGGGCACGGCCGTTGGTCAGTACCGTTGGGCCTTCCAGGACCTGTTCGGAGTATAAATAACCTCGATATTACTGGCATCTAGCTTTTCTGCTTGCCGCCATTGTGGGTTTCTTGAACGGAGCCTATTTCGTTACAGTTTTGGTATTTCTTCCTGTATGGGTAATTCCAGGTCCTCCTGTAGCTTGCAGTATTCCCTAAGCAAGGCCTCCCTGCTACAGATTGCGGGTGGATAGATGTTGCTCAGCAGAAGAAGCCAATAAATGGATGTTGGTCGGATTGTCCCACATAGGTATATCGCATAGTGTGGTTCAACTAGACGTCGATAAAGCTGGTGTGGGACCTGTTCAGCCACAGCGTGGCACAATATTCGGCTGCTGAGAAGACCAGCACAGTGGATGAGAGAAAGGTATCCGCTGAAGCTTGCCTTGTTATTCCATACAGTTTCTTAATAACTTTTTAGTAATTTTGTATTTTTTACCTTGGCAGCGGTATTTTCAAGATGATTTTTATATGAGAGGGTGCAGTCAAGGGTGACGCGAAGGTACTTAGGGTACTTGTTATGGCAAAGAGTGTTTCCGTTAACTTTCACTCTGAGCACCGTGTTAGCTTGTTTGTTGTTCAGATGGAATGTACATACTTCAGTTTTACTTGTGTTCGGTTGAGGTAGCTACTTTCTAAAATAGGAGCTCATGAAGGCTAGGTAGTCTGTGAGAACTGTCACCGCTTGTCCAAGGTCTTTGGTCCTACAAGCAAGAGCGATATCGTATGCATAGCACAATTATGTTGACCTGGTATTGGGGAGATCGGAGATATGCAGGTCAAATAAAATGGGGGCTTAGACGGAGTCATGTGGTAGACCATAACTTCATGTCTTCTCCTTGTTCACATTTTCTCCAAATTAAATGCGGAAACACTTATCTTATCTTCGAAAAAAAAAGGTAAGGACTGTTATCTACTTAAGACATTACCGTATGTCTGCTTTCCACCATTTGTCCTCTGTAAGTAGAGAAATGGACCATAAATTTCTACGCATTGTGTTTCATCGGATGAGAACTAATTCTGTCGCAAGTGTAACGGGAGAATAAAAAATAACTGCTCAAGAAAGTAAAAAAAAAATCAGTTATCATCTTAAAAGCGCAACTGGATGCGCTACACTGCAAGGCACTTACAGTACGTGCAAACGTGAGCGAAGGGCTTCAGTTGCCGGGAAAGACTAGGGTAGAAAATAAACTAGGCGCAGGCATGGCGCCAGCTGGTATAACTACAGTTTTAGCCACCTCCCCCCTATTGCCCGGAAATTTACATCGAAGACACGACACGTAAACCGATGTATCCTCCTTTGGAGAGATGAAGTCCATCGTGTGCAAGTTTCCAGCGACATTTCTCCTCTCTACTTCGTGGATTCATTCCGCGGGTTGTCTCATTACTAGATGCAAAGGAAACTTATGGTTATGTATATATTTAATCTTACAAGAACATGTATTCGCCGAATATTTGAAAGAAGTTTGAGGATATGGCACACAAATATACGATTGCGTAAGTAAGCGAGAATCCTTTGCTGAAGTACTGATAGAAAATGCTAATTAAGATTAATTATTATCACTGAAAAGCGAATGCTCATTCAGATTTTAACACGAAATACTTCTAGAACATGTTAAATTAAATAAAGCACTGTATCCCAAGGAATCATTATAATTGTAATTTCAGTTCAGAGATAGTTAAACAGTGAAATATCTACCGAATCACTAATAGCAGAAAATTATTCTGTTCCCATAATGTTGCAGTTGTACCCAACCTGAGTTAAAGTTTGAATTGTATGTGGGGAAAAAGTAGTAAAGCAGTTCCTCCACAGAAAACTGCATTTATGGCAGTCAGCTGTTAGAACTTACAGCAACAGACGCCATGTACATGAATTTTCATCATCATAAACAAATTGGTAGGCAACAGTAACCACATTCAGTCTCATTCCAAGCTTGATTTCTGGGAATCACTACTTTCTGTAACAACAGTTCTCAGTCAAAGTAAGCTATGAAGTTCAAGATGCACTCCCGGAAAATGATGGACAACTTTATTTGCAGGGAAACTTCAAAAGTCTGAGTTGGACCATAGTTCACTTCAGTTTCATCACTTTTGCTACTGTACGTTCAATTGAATTTTGATATTATCTTGCAGTATTTCATTATATTATCTTTGACATCTGGCTCTTCTGTCAGGGCAAACTTGGAACTGGGTAAGTCAGAGATAACATGAGCAAAACTCTATATGTTTCCAGGGTCATCATTAGCCGAGCCTGCTGAATCACAGTACGAAAGTGAGATAAAAGTTTCTTTACTCGAGTTCTATTACATTCGTGCAGAACAAGGAAAATTTGCAACTTCAATTACACGTACAAAAGGTACGTGAGATGTGCATAAGCAAGAGTTCTTTCAAACGACAGTAGCTATGATAACGAGACCAGGATAGAGTAAATTATGCTGTATAAACTCCTACACAATTCTCTATAATAGCACTGAACCCCTCGCGTCATGAAAAACATTATCGACTAGTCATCTATGTGTAGAATTTGTACTGACGATTTACTTTTAAAATATATGGTAAATAATGAGCCTTTGTCAGAATGTATCTCATCACAATACGCTCGTCTTCGGTAAGGTTCTCTCAAGGTCAAGGCAACTAGTCTTGCGAGTTACAAAAGTTTTCTTCATCGTAATGGTGCGTAAACATAAATTTATCTTACGGAAATACTTTTACTCAAATAATAAGTTCTACAGAGCTTTCGCCATATACTGATATTCTGGTTTAGTTAACTTCATTCTGTATTCGTTTTCAGACTTTTTCTTATCTATAATTTATATTCACTGACGAGAAGGTCTTCTGTTGTCATATAATCTACAGCATTTCTCAAAATGATCTAGACGTTTCCAGGTGATTTTCAATAACGTTTTTATTGATGGAAGGTACTATATGATTGTATGTATGGAAACACCAACTCATTTGGTTTTTGTGTCATGTTAAGTGTGAACCAACTAGTCAATAATCCAATTCAGTCCACGCTTGCCGCAATATGTCCGCATCGATGTCAGTCATAGGTATCTTGGAACATCCTCGCAAGTCAGCAATTTGTGTGGAAGTAGAGATGTGGAAAGAGTGTTTATGATGTTACCACACAAGTAAAAATCACATGTTGCCAATTCTGGTTAGCGTGGGGGCCATGCCAGCAACTGCAGACTGCCAGCTGACGCATGATCGATTAATCGTCATTGTAGCTAAGAATCTAAGAAATCATGAACATCGCTGTAGAAGAGTCATGGAACACCGTCCTGTTGAAAAATGAAATGATCACGGTTCTCTTGCAGTTGCGACACGAGCCACAGCTGAAACATGTGGAAGTAAGAATGTCTATTGACTGACGGATCTGCAAAGACGAAGGGCCCTGGCACTTTCTGCCTTGACACAGCACAAAACGTATTAACATGCATTCATGTCCGTTAAATTCTGCATATTACTACAAAATTGTTTATGCATATGGTCTTCGTCATGTGTAATGGCTTGGAGTAGCTAAATCCGACTTGAGTAGGAGAGCAGTTCAGTTTCTGGTGCAGGAAACATCGGCAGCATGCACCTTGAGAGAGAAGTGGAGCAATGTTCCCCAAGAACTCCTCGGCTGTTTGGTAGCCAGCATGATTAACATGTGCAAAATGTGTATTAGCGTTCGTGGAGAGCATGTTCTTTACTGAACGTCCGATATCAACTTTTATGTTGGGAGTCTGATATGTGTCAACTATGAACATTATGTCTGGTTATTGTGTTTTCTCATGTGTTGAAATCTACACCACTTTTTGTTATAACGACAACACACCGCCTCTATGACTTATGCACAGCGCTTCATGTCGTCCATCATTGCCGGTGATTTTTCCTGTCCAACAATATCTTTGCTCCTTTGCAATTCTCAAGCTGTGTACATTAAGTCACATCACTCGACCTCTGCTTGCTAACAACAATTTAATATTCCGTCACATGAGAAACCAGCAAATACCACAGCCGGACAGAAATTTAACCACTTTCATTCCTCAGAAATTTTGCTTATTTTCACGCATTGTATTTTTTCCCATATTTTCTACAGTTTCACTCATTTCGTCGAATTTCGTGAGTACTGTTCATTGTTATGTGAACGACGCATCTTGTCGATGTTATGATAATCTCGGCCAATCGCAATGGAGCATTTGACCGAATTAGTTTTCTTTGCTAAGGCACCACTAGATTACTGGTGTGTGTATGATGTAATGTTATATGTGTTAGAAACGTGCAGAAACGTCACTTCATATTGATGACAATGCAGAAAACTCTAAAAGTACTGTCGTTGTACTCATCTCCACCCAAAAATACTCTTCTTGTAAGAACCACCATACCGCGATAGATAAATTCTGCTCAGCCACCACCACATAACTATATAGTGTGACGTAATAGCAATGCTTTCCACCTAATACGCTGTGTGTGTATAGCACAGAGCTGTAAAATACGCAGCTAGAGACAGAGCTGAACAGTATCTGCAACCACCTCCCTAACGCCGATGTGTGTTTTATGGTTATGAGCACTGCTGAAACCCAGTAACAGCCGAGGAAGAGGCGTTATTGGAGGTGTGATCGTCTCCGACTCGATTGGTGACACAAAAGGCACTGCTCTTGTATTAGATCTGCCTGGTATATTTTCAGCATACGGTAATAACAGGAAACACATACCAACATGTTGTTGGACATATCTAAGACCGCTGCAAATACACACCTGGATTACTAGTACCCCCCAACCCCCCGCCCCCCTCCCCACCGTTGTATTCACCGGGTAATGCGAGTCAAACTAGACACGTGAGATGCTGGCAGAGTTTGGAATTAGAGTGGCCATGGCCTCCACTGCATAGCTGACCGCAAAAGAGAGTTTCACATATCGGCCCAACGCTATGGCGGACCCTCACCTCAGGAACTGTAGAGAAATTTGCATTTTTTAATCAATATGTGAGTGTAATCGTCTGTGACACTGCCGACCTGATGGCTGGAGAAAATGGCACTGCTACTAAATCTGCTATTTCCACAGTGAACCATTCATAATTTGCTGACGCCTATGCGTTCAACAGCGGAAATCTGTGGATGCGTTTGTAAATAAGTATTGCTAATAGTTTAAGTACAAATCACTCCCCCCCTCCACTCTTCTCTTTCTATCTATACCAATCAGAACGAGACTTTCAAAACTAACGGTTGGTGTCAATCTGTGCCACCCTAAGCTCGAAGATGGAATGAAGACACAGAACATGATATAAACTGTTGAATTATTATTAGAGAGTGTGTGACATCATGAGACGACACGTAGAAAGTTCGAGTCGGAGAGCCACCAAGTCTGTACCCATCCCATTAGTAAGCTTAGTCCAGAGCTTCCTTCAAACATGGGCAGGGCTGGTGCAACTGCTATGTTTCCCATCCCTATATATGAACCGTATTTGGCAAATTGGGAAAAATTTGGCGATGAAATACAACCATGGAAGCACACTGACTGTGGACGAGATACACCAGAAATTCCTGGTAGAATAAAAAGACATGTAACTTCAGCAATATTAGTATGCAACATCACTATAAGGTTCGTAAATACATACAGAGTATATGTACACGTCCCTGCCACCCAAAAGAGACTGAGCACTGGTAACAGTGTGGCATAACGAAAACATTTTCTACTTATCAAGTCAACGACTCCCAGAGATCACGATACCTCTCTCGTTATAAGATAAAATGGAATCATACATATTTGCAGCGATCGCATGCTGTCTATCGACAACCCTCTTAAAGAATTTATGAACGAGGTGATGTCAGTGTCTGTGCAAGCGCTGCCGACACCACCGCCGTAAAGTGGGTTCAGCCTGGGACTACTGGCCTATCACAGCCGTCCAACACCACTACATACGTAAGGCTGATAGCCGAGGGAATACCACCATCTCGTTGTCTCTAAATAACCATGGGAAAACGTCCTACGGAAACTGATAATTGGAGAGGAGCGTTGGAATCACCAACCTGTGTGTCCATGTTGTCAACGATACAGAATTCCTTTCGACGACTCACAACAGAAGCAACTGATTTTTTCCGACTACTCGCACAGCCTCTTCAGATGTTCTCCAGATATGAGAACCCATGCTGTTACATAGAAATGCTTGCGGGCTCTCCAAACACTGTATAAAGATGACCTTAAATCACTCTAAAATTATTTTAGTTTCAAAGCTTTTGTATGTTGTTAACTACATCTGTTGGCTACAGGATTTGCCTACAGAGTCATGTTAACAGAAATGCTTTATTTAGTAGAAAAACACTCCTACATGCACTAGATACATTAATGCGAGGGTTGGAACTTAAATAGTGGGAACTATTTATTTACAGCTCGTACATAATTGATACGTGTTTCAAAGTTTTACTGACCTTCAGAGTAATCACAAACATTGTGTATAACCCGTTGCCAGCGGGTCGTAGGTTGTGTTCCAAAAACGAACAGCATAGAGACAGAAATGATGACACTGTCTGCAGGACCTGGCCATCATTTTGAAGGACAATGCTCAAAAACGTACAGTGCAAGCTGTTACTGATTTGTTTGACTGATGGGGCTCCCTTGACTTAAGCCCTCGCAAGTTCAACTCGATTTCTAACTGAAGGAAACACTTCACGGCATTCGCTTCAGAACTGCTACAAATTCGTCTGGCAATAGACCGCGCCGCACGAACTGTCAACACAACTGGCACTGCTAAGATTATCCTACGATAACCACATGGCTGGCAACGGGGTATACACAATGTTGGTGACTACTTTGAAGGTCAGTAAAACTGTGAAACATGTATCTATTTTGTACGAGCTGTAAATAAATAGTTGCCACTATTAAAGTTCCAACCTTCGTATATCACCCACAGTAAAGTGTTGGACGTTGATATATTGTAATGAATCTACATCTCTCCTTGTTCTCATACATCGTTAGAGCTCCGACAGTGCCCTGTCTATGACACTGTAATCTATGATGAAAAATAAATCACATAATCCCAAGCTCGAAGTCCGGTGCTGCGAAGAGTAGAAGGCTGTAGATAGTATATTACTAAATCTTATTTCTTTTCTTTGTTCTCTTGCAAGGCTGTTTGTGCGATGACTGATTTGCAAAACGCTCGTAATTCTTACATGTGATGTTTTTATCCCGTATCTCTCTGCTAGGTAATTTGTTTAGCGACCATACGATTAAGGTAGAGTGCGAGATAATTGTATCCGACATATATAAATCCTATCTGTTATCGGTTACAGACTGATGATGAAATTGGATAGCGTGCTTTTATGACTTCTCACTTCATAACAGTAAGTCTTTTAGTGCTTGTGCATATGCTGTAACACACATTATCTCATTAAGTAGAAGACTGCTCTCAGAACCAATAATGTAATGCAGGACTTGTTACCGGTACGTTCAATCAACACACTATTTCCATGAAAGCTCTACTGAGAATTGACATTCGGTACTAACATAAGATAGGAGATATTAGGACTGATATAGATGGACGCTTTCCTCTCTCTCTCTCTCTCTCTCTCTCTCTCTCTCTTCTCCAGCTTCGTTTTCATGAGTGTCACTTTGTACCATTCAGAATATATTTCGTACAGTACCAAGTTTAACTCATAAAAACTAAGCTAGGGAGAAAGAGAGAGAGAGAGAGAGAGAGAGAGAGAGAGAGAGAGAGAGGAAAGTGTTTATCTGTATCAGTCCTAATTTCCCCAATCGAATGATAGCACCAGATGTCCAATGTCAGATAAATTTTCATGGAAGTACTGTGTTCATTTAACCGACTGGTAACAAGGCACATGACACACACACACACACACACACACACACACACACACATATATATATATATATATATATATATATATATATATATATATATATATATGTGTGTGTGTGTGTGTGTGTGTGTGTGTGTGTATGTCTCTGTGTGTGTATGCTAAAATTATTTAGGAAGAGATGTAACGATCGCGTCATCATAAGCAACCCAGAGTTTGGAAAAACATTAAAAGAAATATTACTGCAGCACACATGGGAAGACTATGCTTCTGCCAGGCATAGCTGTGAAAGCATAATAGAGGATGTTTCCTCTTGTTGATTCCATAGGAAGTAACGGGGAGGTCGAAACGATTTCGGTCATCCGGCAGAATAACTTTGAATTTTGTAATTAGATCGTCTGCAAAACAACTGCCAGCATCACCGCTGTGTAATCGTTTCTTACGTTAGGACCATTGGCATGCAGTGCATAGTTTTGTAAACCATTACATGTCCTGATTGTCTTCTTTCATAAGGTAGTGTACCAAGTTATGGTAGTGCATTCTGCCATTACCGACTGCCCATTAAACTACAGTGCTACACATCATGCATAAAACAAGCTAAAAATATAATACTTACCTATTAAAACTTCAAAAGTTATAGCCATGAAAAACTTATGATAGAATAATCAACAACATATGAGCTATAATTTCATCCAAGAAGACAAAACTATAGAACGATATCAGGACTACATATATGAGAACTGTAATAGACAACGGTCTAAGTCTGCTACACTCACGTTGCCTCTGTTACGAATCATGAAGGTAAGGTTTGATCTATAGCTCTGCGAAGGTTTTGTATCCCATACTGATCTGATTATGATGAATTGACAGTCATACACCCAGATATAGTCCATTTTAGAACTATCAGCATCGATGTTTGGCAGCTAATGCAATCCATTTTCAGGATATATAATTAAACTTTCAGGCTCTTCATTTGTGTGGCCATATTGTCCGTAGTTGCTTTGTGATTCTTGAGGGTATTTTTGTTCTTTCGTTGCAACTACAAAATGTCAGATTTTTTTTTTTCACGAGACACTGATACTTTTGATCTAATTGATAGTTGTTCGGCAGCACAATGCATTTCTGATGATTTTCACATCACACTTTTATGCACACCACTGTATTCTGTTTGTTTTTGTACCTCTACGTATATGCTGTGGTTTGTATACACATAAAAGAGAGCAAATAATCTGCGTGTCTGTGTGTGTGTGTGTGTGTGTGTGTGTGTGTGTGTGTGTGTGTGTGGAATGCAACAATATACCTGCACAGCAACCCACATCGTATGTATGTGAGTTTTCTAGTGTTGGTTTAATTTGTAGATGTCCAGGTTGGATTAGTGCTCTGTGTCACAACTGAATAGGTAAGAAAAACTGCAAGCCACACTAGATGATGTAAGCAGTAAGAGCATGTATACACTTGTACTTATGTGTATGGAATATGAAAAACATGAACGAAAATCTAAAAAAAAAGAAATATTGAATGCTTCAACAGCGGAATCAGAATGCATTGCAGATAGAGAGAGATAGAGGGGTTGGGGGAACATGGTGACATAAAACGACATAGTCATACTCCCACTAAATCAGCATGCATGAGAAAAGGCTAATGTGATTTTACTCTCAATGCAGTGATATTCTACCTCCAACACATTCCTGTTGCAAGCCATGTATTTGGAGTCATGAAAATATTTGATTGCAGTGTGATTCAATACAGACTGATCGTAGATTAACGTTACTATTGATTAAATCACGAAATGTTCACTGATAGACGATAAAAGGGTCTTTGTACACAACATAGACAGCATAATTTTTATCAGCGCAGACACTGTTCCATATCTCATTACCAGCGCCGATGTGGTAGATTACATATCTCAATGAACTGAATCGGCCAGCTTCATCAGTAGTTCTATCTTCCAGTATGTGACCTCCTATCTTCACCCTGTGTTTAACATTTTAATATCATACATCATTATTATTTAAATCAGCACATACCTTCTTTCTATACATTGTCTTGAGTGTCTTTACAGTGACATTCCTCCATTAGCACGTGTTTTGGGTGACATTAAAAGAAACTCTCATCCTTGCTACCTTTGACCTTGGAGCATCCACACAGGTGCACATGTAAAAGAGGGCAATTGAATCCGCACTTACAAAGGAACCTCCCCATCCCACCCCCCTCAGATTTACTTATAAGTTGGCACAGTGCATAGGCCTTGAAAAACTGCACACAGATCAATCGAGAAAACAGGAAGAAGTTGTGTGGAACTATGAAAAAAATAAGCAAAATATACAAACTGAGTAGTACATGCGCAAGATAGGCAACATCAAGGACAAGTCGAGCCCAGAAGCCCCGTGGTCGCGTGATTAGCGTGAGCGGCTGCGGAGTTGGAGGTTCCTGGTTCGAACCTTCCCTCGAATGACAAGTTTATTTTTTTATTTTTAGACAATTATTATCTGACAAACTCTTATGTTTTCATCACTTTTTTGGGCGTGATTATCACATCCACAAGAAAACCTAAATCGGGCAAGGTAGAAGAATCTTTTTACCCATTCGCCAAGTCTACAAGTTAGGTGGGTCGACAACATATTTCTGTCATGTGACGCACATGCCGTCACCAGTGACGCATAGAATATATCAGATGTGTTTTCCTGTGGAGGAATCGGTTGACCTATGACCTTGCTATGAAATGTTTTCGGTTCCTATTGGAGAGGCACATCCTTTCATCTACTAATCACACGGTTTTGCGGTGCAGTTGCAAAACACAGACACTAAACTTACAACAGTGAACAGAGACGTCAATGAACGAACGGACAGATCATAACTTCGCGTAAATAAAAAAAAAGTAAACGTTTCACTTCAGGGAAGACTTGAACCAAGGACCTCGCGCGCCGCAGCTGCTCACGCTAACCACGGCACCACGGTGCTGCTGAGCGCAAAGTACGCTTGATGTTGCATATCTTGCGCATGGACTACTCAGTTTGTATATTTTGGTTATTTTTTTCACACTTCCACACAACTTCTTCCTATTTTCTCGATTGATTTGTGTTCAGTTTTTCAAGGCTTATCCACTGTGCTAACTTGTAACTAAATCTGAGGGGGGTGCGATGGGGAGGTTCCCTTGTTAGAAGGTATGACCAAAACTATATCATCTTGGCTGCATTTTACTTGCATTGCTGGGCACATGTGAGCCATGTGCGGCTCGCGTTCTTGCCGTTCATAGCTATATGTCGTGTGATAGTGGCAGTGACATCTCGATTCCTTCTTGTGTTAATAGTGCCACTGAGGTGCTAGTATTGTTTATCCACGAGTGGCAGCAGCAGCGGTTATCGATAGCCACTACTGTTGTACTATCTTTGGGGCCACGGCTAGTATTCCGGGTCGTCGTGTGTGTCAGACAGTTCGGTTTCGGAAGTAGCAGTGAGGTGGTCCGCAGTGCAAGGGCAGGCCGGGTCCGTTGGCGGTGTGCAGGCACTGTCGGACCGAGGGGCTGTAGCCGACGACCGAACTCAGGACGTTTGAAGTTGAGTGAACCGTGTCCAGTACTGAAACCTCCACTGTTTAAGATCTCGCTGTTGTTTGTGGGTTGCTGCTCCCAGGGTCGGTCAGACCAACCGCAACAAGTGGAGTCTGTCTGGTGGCGGAAGCTATTAGCCGCCTTCTACTCCTTGATGTTAGTTTGGATTTAGTAATATTCTTATTAGTGAAGTGCAACCAGCGGTATTTTCTGCCTTGTAGTCGCTAAACCCCCAGTTACCTGCCCTGAAGGTTAGCGTATTTTTTTGACAATGTACCTTTCCTCGTAGTGTTGATGCTGTCCGCCATGGCGTGTAGTTCGACAGCCTCTTGAATTCTACTGTGCATATGTTTTTGGGAGGTCTAGCTTGGTTCTAGTGTTCCCTTCGGCCTTGGGTATGTTTCTTAAGACGTGGTGCTCTCCGTCTCTTCGCCCTTACCTAAAAATAATCCACCGTTCTACCGGTGATCGGACATTAGGCGGATTGGTTAGTCGGTCGATCAGCGCTTAAGCTACCTCTAGTGTGAGTTGCCATCGTATTACGTGAGTACAACTCTTGGCTGCCTGTCTCACCGGTTACACAGCTGTAGTCACCTTCCTCTTGTCGATCGAGGGAGCACTGTCTGTGGATCACACCGTCTTTTTTGGACAAGTTGTCATAATTGTTTAAAATTTACCTAATGTTTCAACATGTTATTGCCTTCCCCATTTGTAGCTCAGGCCTTCAGCCGTTAATTGTTTGTAACACTGCTTGTGGCCTTCAGTCGACAAATCATTTTCAATCCGGTTTTAATAAGGCTTGTTAACGTTTTGATTGTGAAGAAGAAAATACCTTAGTATTTGTTAATGTGTAACTGCCTTCCTTTCTTGTAAGTCAGGCCTTCAGCCGTTATGTATCCTGAAATAGCTGCTGACCTTCAGTCGTTAATTGTTTCTAACATTGCTTAAGGCTTTCAGCCGACAAATAGTTTGATTTCTGTGTTGATAAGGCCTTTAGCTGTCACTATAGCTTGTCACAGTTATTAAGATTGTTAAAGGGTTTTTGGTATTTTTAACGTGTAATTTTCCACCTTATTGGTAATTCCGGCATTCTGACTTTTTGTATTTTTGAAACAGCTTCAGGCCTCCAGCCGACGAATAATTTTGAACATTCTTAATCAAGCCTTCAGCCGTTGATTGTGTGTAACATTGCTTGTGGCCTTTAGCTGACAATAAATTGCAATTCTTCTAGTAAGGCTTTCAGCCGTCATTGTAGTAAAAAAGTAGTGCAATAGTGCAATTGTATTGCTGCTCTGATCACATTTAGAAGGTATCACCAGAAGATCACATGACTAATAGTGTTGTCAAAATGACCATTACTTGAATATTGTTGCTACTAGGGCAATTAATCATCATCAGTGTAAACAATGTGCTGCTGACGATCATACTGACACGCTATGATGCATTACTGTGTTTGTCCTACACTTTTACGAATTATAAGACGAACCCATACGACGTCTAAACCAGCATCGTCCAGAGATTTCATTTAAATACTGTTGACTCATGTGATGTACATTAATTCGAGGTAATCAGGATTGAATACTGGTTGTAAAGCTAACGTTTGCTGACACTTTCACTACTAAGACGGAGGACTCATAAGTGCAACGCCGAATAACAAAGTCCACGTTATGCATATTATTTTATCAAACCACGTCTTATCTCTGGTTAATGAGATATCAATCTTAACCATAAATTACGACGACCCTCCATGCTAAGGTATAATTATCTTGTTCTTCCAAGTGACTGTCCGGCTTGGGAGTGGTATCTCGCAATTTCTTTGAGACGTCAGGGCCGATTAATTAATAAATATACACCGCTAAGTATTTGAATTTGGTGTGCAGAGTAGTACAACGCACGTTGCTTGTCGATGTTGCAGCCAACACCCAACCCCATTGTCCTGGGGTATCAATGTCTCAGCACGCGCAACATAGTGAAATTAAACTACATGTCTAATGTCATCTGGAAGTTATGACCAAAAGATCATGTGACTGGAAGTATTGTCATCGTGATATTTACCAACAGGTTTTTACAACTAGTAGGAATAATCATAATTAGTAAGGATTTTTTTATGTATACTGCCATGCTGAAGCCCAGTGCGGTGTTTGTCCTAAACACGTATGGTTACTAAGACAAACTGGCATGGGATACAAACCAGCATCTTCTGGAGAATTAATGTACAGGGTAAATACTGTACACCTGTATGGGTGTACATACATTCCAGACAATCAAGGCTGATAAGTGATTATAATACCTTGCGTCTGTGTCTAATATTTTAATTATTTAATCCAGAAAGCGATTACATGAGACACCAAACAGCGATGCTGACAATTCTCCTGTGTACATTCTCTGGGTGAATTACTGTCTATTCGTCGTAAGCAAATCATAATGGACTACAGTACCTCCCCAGAGATTTATTTCTGCTTGTGTTAAGAATGTGATAATGCAAGTGACAGTAATTATGAGACTGCCAAGAACTACTCTACATCTCTATAGGGTGTGACGCCTTTCTTGGCTTCAGTCTGGAACCGCGCGACCGCTACGGTCGCAGGTTCGAATCCTGCCACGGGCATGGATGTGTGTGATGACCTTAGGTTAGTTAGGTTTAAGTAGTTCTAAGTTCTAGGGGACTGATGACCTCAGATGTTAAGTCCCATACTGCTCAAAGCCATTTGAGCCATTTTTTGACGCCTTGTTGGTGGAAATGTGGAACAAACTATCCAGCCATTGTACGTAAATGAGGCAATATGTGTCTAGCAGAATTAGATAATTAGCTGTTACCTATTAAAGTTTTCGTTTATGTAGAACAATGATCATGCCGCAATATTTTGTTGTTGACCACGTGATCATGAAGGCAAATAAGGGCATGGCTAGAATACATAAGTGCTATATTTTTAACTAAAAGTATACATGTCGTGGAATATTGTAGTTTCAATGGACAGTCGGAAATCAGGAAAAGCCGTGTACCCGGAGTGTTAATACCAAATTCAGAGGGTCGTGCGCTTGATAGATGTTTTCATTTACGTATTCTGACACATATAGTACCATCTGTTGATCAATTTTTACACTATTTTTTTCTGCCATACGTTTACCGCCTTCTCCGATAATATTCCGTTGCAATTTGACGTGATTCTGACCATTGATGTTATTTCTACAGTGTTTTGATAGTTTAATTATAATCACCCTGTGCATGCTGACTGTCTTTCTTCAAAAGTAGAGTCTCGAGATTTTTCCCATCCGATGTGATATGATCTCACCGTGGTGGATGGAATTACGTAACTAACAATATCACACCTGTACACCGATGCGCACTGAGTAGTACAGTTCGTTTAACGTCAGACGCACACCTTAGGCATTGTTGTATGATTTATTTGTCATTTGTAGTCGACCGCTATTAAATTATGATCCTTACAGCGCCATTTATTGCTACATTTGGTATTTATTTATTTTCCTTCTGCCATACGTTTTCCCCTTTTTCCGATAATATTCCGTTGCAATTTGACCCCATTCTGACCAGTGGTGTTATTTCTACAGCGGTTTGAAAGTTTAACTTTTATCATAATCCCCTGTAATAGTGGATTATAAAAGTATGTGCTGTATGTCAAGTGGAAATCGTTTACAAAAACCAGCTATACTGACAGATGTTTTGAAGATGATATAATTGTGGAATTCAAAGATACTTTGGCAGATGACTGAAATCATTTCGTTCACCCAGTTACTTTTACAGAACTAACAATCGGAAGCATACTTTGTTATGTACTTGCAGCTATGGCAGGAAGAATCATAGGTGCTTTGTGATGGCGTTTCTGTTAGAAGTTTTCCGAACTCTAGGTAGCTACCAGGATCAGGTGATCGTGACATCTCTTCCTAAATTATTTTAGCACACACACACACACACACACACACACACACACATTGTCACGTTAGACGTAACACACCTTTAATTTCGTGAACGGCTACACACATCGAAACGCGGTTTAGGGTAAATGCGATGGGTACGCATGTTTCTGTGTGGTTAATGCTTTTAGCGCAGATAAACTGAGAAATTGAAGTAAGTAGGTTTTTCTAAATGGAATAGTGTACATCTTATGAGTGAATTCAATAGCTATTGAGAAGACAACTGCAGTGATGTAGTATTTGTTAATGTTGACGTTGAAACCTGTCGTAGAAAATGCGAGAAAAGTCCTGGAATGTGAGAGCACGGTGACCGGAAACGGCATTTTCAGTGCAAACAATGCCAAGCAGGCATTTCGGACCAGGCTGCGTAGTTATATACCATATGTTAGGTCTGCGCTACTAGATTAAAGCTTTATTTCCCTTTGGACGAACTTACGACCGAGATGCAGGTTCACCTACGAATGTTGTCAGTGGAAATACGACATTGGCTAGAATCTAGCGTATCACAAAGTGCTTAGGAAAACTATTTCACAAGTGCGTATGCTGCCCCATTTACGCGAGCTGAAACAGAAAAATTATCTGTTGATTCTTCGATAACGACGCGGTCTTATACTCTGCATAGAGCAACAAATGCATTAAATATCTGAAAGTTAGAAGAAATATTTGACCTTTCTTTTCCTGTACGTTACTGTTTGCTTCTTGGAGGTCAAATACAGTACATGCTATTCGGACAACTGTCTCTACCGACACTGCTCTAAATTACATCATATGGGATACATTCGTTAAACTAAATATTTCATTAAAATATTTTGGTGCCCAGCTGTACCCCGCAAAATGAACGCTCTTCTTAACGAAACGTCGTTTAGTGCTGAACGTGAGCGCGTAATGACAATGTTACCGGCTACGTGCAATACACGCTGTCGACTTATTTGACATATAATGCAATTTCGTACACACTTAAATGAAATAAACAATTTGCTAACAACGATTTGGTAACCACCCAAACATAAATATCGTTTTCCAAAGAAATAATTTTATTATCTATTTAAGTATGTATTCAAACTGTTGACTATGGACCGAAAGTCACATTTTCAATCGCCGTTCGAAAGAACGATGAGAAGATGTAATTACAGTGGATAATATGGTAGAGTATGCACTGGTCATTAAGTGACCCGTATCGTCTGGCGGAGTTGGGGCTTCATTGTAGACTGCATCACTGAGTGCTTTCTAAAGACAGATATTAAGAGGAGTCAAATCGGTGGATCTTGCAGGCCACTTCACAAAAGAATTTCGTCCTATCCAACGTCCTGGAAAGTTCTCATCCAGTATTTTCAAAGAAACACGAGACGAGTGAGCTGGAGAACCGTCATGTTGCAGCCACATACACTGGCAGAATGTTCGTCAGAAGGCGTGCGTACGAATGCCCATTTAGTTGGTAGGGATGGTAGTTCTGTCGATTCAGGATACGAAAGACTCTCGTCTGAGTGACTCCACATTCAATGGCTGTATGTCAGGTACCAATGTACGGATTCATTTGCGTCGTAGCCAGGAAAGGTTTTTCGTGTTCTCTGTCAGCTGCAATCTTCTTTCTTGTTGTCTTTTTGACGTTAAAGCAGCCTGTCCGCACTAGGGTCTCAATAATTTGTGAATTTTCCTGGCACGTCGGACATAAGCGATCCGGATAGATAGCGCTATACTGCTGTACCGTTTCTACGGCATTTCTTTTACATTCGCCATGTAAAAGTAGTACATCCAACTTCTTCTCATTGGTGTACATATCTGCACGCAACGAATGCTGAAGCAGAAATGAGCGGTCTGCAGTCCAGACAAGTAAACGGCAAACGCGTTGTTGACATTTTGACTCAGCGTAGCACGAGAGCTCTGATTGGTGGTGTTTGCAACAATACTACCGATTCCGCTCTCATATTCAAGGACAATTCTCAAATTATTTTATGACAGGGTTCTACATAAACATTAACTAACCCTATGTCACTGTTACTGTCTTCTCAACAGCTATCGAATACAGTTATGAATAGTATACGGTTCCATTTAAGAAAACGTACTTGCTTCAGTATCTCCGTTAAGACGAGGGCTAAAAACATCAACCAAAACAAGAATACGTGTCCCTCGATGCTCTAACACTGGGCGAAAACCGCGCTTCGCTATGTGTAAACGTCCACGATATGAAAGGGGTGTTACGTCTTATTTGAGTAACTCTGTTTGGCACGAAGTACCACTCAAAAAATGAAGGTAGAGGGAGAGAGAGAGATGAAGGGGCTATCTGTATCAGTCCCTCTTATCTTACGTTGCCAGCGAATGTCTGTTCTTTATAGTGTCTTCATGGAAACTGTGCGTTCACTAAACTATCGGTAACAAGTCCAGCAATACATTATAGATTTTGAGACAAGTCTTTTATTTAGTGAAAGGACATGTTTTACAGCATATCCACGGACACCAAAAGATTCACTGCTATGAAATGTATTCAACAACCATATAAAACCACATATCCAATCTTCTCAGCAGTCTGTGACCCATACCACATTCGATTAACAGATGTGGGATACAATTATCCCACAATCTGTCTTAAACGTATGATTCTTAAACAAATTACCGAGCAAAGGGATACAGGATGAAACATCACATGCAAAGGTTGCGGGTGTTTTCCAAATGAGTGTCTACAATATTCTCCCCTTGGCAGCACCATGCTCTGAACGTGACTGGGATCTGATTTATGCTTAATCATCTATTACAATTTTGCAGATGGAGAATTTTAGGATCTCTAACGATATATGAGAACCAGATGAGAAGTGGATTCGTGGTAAAATCCTAACGTCCAAAACATTGCAACTGATGATATTATCATATCGAGTGAATGTGGGTGTATTTTGCTACTAAATAATGCATTTTTGTTAATACAACTGTATGGGCTATTTCAGCAACACACACATATTTTTAGTGGCATACATGTACTGATGAATAAAAACAATTTGGGAACGATTAAACGACATCTTCATATGGCGTTCGGAGAGTCTCCGATTCGTTCTATCTAAGTATGAGGGCTTGTCAGTCTGGTGGCTGTCTTAACATGCCGTATGAGTCATTTGACGAAAGCCGTTGCTCATGCTGTGAGCCACTGAAAGCATTTTCGGACCGTTCACTAGACAAAAATACAGGTCAATGACTCGCCTACAGTTACCAGTTGAGGCAGAACATTTTGCTAAGGTTACTTGCAGTCAATGAGTTGGTTGTACTACCCTGTACCCGCATTTACGTAGAGGTGTTGGACGACCTGAGTCAGTGCCTGTGGCACTCGTTGTCCACAGCTGCAGCAGTGGAGTCAGCTGCTCTTGGAGAGAGACCCCTCAACACTTATTCCAAAAAATTTCCGGGGTCTTATGACTGACGGCACATGTATACAGCAGCTCTTTATAACTGCATTCTATTGTATAACAGCAGAGGTGCCGTGACCTCTGTCTGTTATCGATGTGGTAAGTAAAAATAGTTTTCTTTCTTTGCACTGAGGCCATTGCTCATTCTCATTTGGGAATTTTATATATATGCGATATTGCAATGCCTTTGTGTGTAGGATGTATGCGTGCATATCCAAAGGGACAGGCAGTGCGGCGACTACAGCCTTCGTCAAACGGGGAAATGTACTGGCAGTTGTGAATGCTGGTAACATCCAAGTGTAGAACGGAAAGACGACATCGCAAATTAGTGCCTCCAAGACCCGAACCTAAGTATCCCGCTCGTCGCTAGCGGTTACCTTAGCCATTTCGGCTATCCATTCACGCTTCGTGGCCAGTCCCAGATTTCCGCATGTCGTCGATCGTTTGTTGTTAACCTGCACTCTTACCGTACGGGGGAAATATTTAATTGAAAGTCGCTAGCCTAATATCAACAGCTAAGTACGATACTGCTATGCATGTGTTTATAATAAGTACGATGCAATGTTCCTTTGGACATGCATCTATGTATGACACATGGACGACGACATTTGGAGGAATGTGTCTGGCCGTGAAATGTCTACAGGTAACCGAAAAGACCTCTGCGGCCGCTCGTGACAAGCGGGTATTCCGATTTCGAGTCCTGGTTTGACAAAAATTTTCAATTTTGGCATTCCATTCTATACTTGGAAGTTGACCTTATTGGAAGCAATGAATAAATATTCTGTGTGTGTACATACGATCTCTATCTATCTAAGAGTCTTATAGTGACGTTGCATACTAATATTGCGAACGTTACATGTCTTTTTATTTTGCAGAGAGCTCTGTCGCATCTCTTCACAGTCAGTGTGCTTCGAGGATTGTATATTGTCGCTAAATTTTTCCCAATAAGCACTGCATGGTTTATATGTAGTGGTGGTAGATGAAGCAGTCGTAATAGTCCTGGCCAAGTGTGATGGAAACTCCAAACTTACCATAGTAATGGAATGGTCACACAAGGATTGGTGGCCGCGCGAGATTAGCCTAGCGGTCTGAGGCGCTGCAGTCATGGACTGTGCGGCTGGTCCCGGCGGAGGTTCGAGTCCTCCCTCGGGAATAGGTGTGTGTGTTTGTCCTTAGGATAATTTAGGTTAAGTAGTGTATAAGCTTAGGGACTGATGACCTTAGCAGTGAAGTCCCATAAGATTTCACACACATTTGAACAAGGATTGGTGGTTCTCCGAATCTAATTTTGTATTCGTCTTGTAGCAGTGTTACGCACTATCTAATAATTATACAACGGTTTTTACCATTTTAAGTGCCTTCATTACACGTTGGAGCTGTGACCAACCGAGACTGTCACTAGCAATGTATAATCGCTAGTTTAAAAATCTTCATTCTGATTTGTCCAGAGATAAGAGAGGGAGAGGAAGGAAGTGCTTAGTGCTTAGACTGTTGGCAATGTTTATTTGCAAAAGTGTCTACAGAACGCATAGGGTCCAGCAAATTACCTGTGGTTTACTGTGGTGGGACGCCAGATTTCGTAGCAGTGTCTTTTGCGTCAGCTAACTGCTCGGTCGCGTCGCAGACGATTACACATATAGATTGTTTAAAAGGGTCAAATATGCTACCAATCCCGGGGCGAAGCCCTGCCGTAGTGTTGGGCAGATATGTTGAAAAGGGGGGGGGGGGGGGGTTGCTCCACGTAGTCATGATATGTATTTGCAGCACGCCTTGATAAATTCACAGACGTGTTGGAATATTTTTGCTGTTATTACTGTGGGCAAAAGTTCCCTCATCTGGAACTGATACATCAGCAGTGGCTTTTGTGTCAGCAATCAGGTCGGAGATGATAACACCTATAGTAATGCCGCTTTCACTGCTGTTACTGGGCTGGAACACTGTTTAAAGCTGTAGACCTCATATCAGCGTTATGGGAGTTTTTCTGCCCTAACAATTGCCTTACTTTTCCCTGAGGTGGTTGAAGGTACTCGTAAGCTCTATCTCCAGGCGCGTATTTTATAACGCTGTGCTACATGCATACGGTACCTTTGATTGTAAACATTAGAATTTCGCTATTATGTTACACAATCTTGTAATATTATGGTGGCTTAGGGGGCGTTTATCTATCGCGGTGTGGTGTTTTACATACACAGCATCTTCGGTTGGAAATCTGTAAAACTGGAGTGCTTACAGAGTCATTAACAGGCCGTGACGCTATAGTTTCTACACGTTTATAATACGTACGGTATGATGTCACACACACAGTAGTTATGTAGCGGAGCCTCAGCAGCGATAAGTAATTCAGGCAGATGTTGCACTGTGAACGGCTGAGAACAACATGACGCCGACGCAACGCGTCGTTGACGCGACAATGACATAGAAATCACTAAATTCGACAAAAGTACGTGAAACTGTGGAAAACACAGAAAAATATCTATAAATACGTAAATAAAAAGGAAGGAATAAGAGAACTTAAATATCCGCTTGAGTTGGATCTCTGATGGTGCATCGAATGAGGAAATATTAAATTGTTATTAATAAATAGAGTTCGTGGAGCTCGAGCGATGTGACTTCACGTATTTTGTTAGTAACAAAGAGTCACAGCCTACAGCCCCTGCACATGTTGTCTAATGAAGGTTTCCAGTTATAAAAGATAAAGATGGGGAAGGGAGGGATTCAATAGCAATGATAATTAATTCGGACACATGCTGCACTGTGACTGGTTGAGAGCATCATGACTTCAACATGACGTGGATAAGAGTTTGATGTAACTCTCACAAATGGATAAAATAAGAAAAAATGTGTAAAAGTAAGTAAAGTTTTGGAAAATATGGAAAAAAATACGTGGGAAATATGGATAAATATGTGAAACTGGGGAACAATGAGAGTACTTACGTATCTGTCAGGATGTGGTCTCTGCTGTTTCCTCAGCTGATGTTATGACATAAAGTTGTCAGCAAATTGTTCTCAAGTTATGTGACTTAACATAATTTGATACTAACAAACAGGCAGAGTCTAATCTTCACCTATGGTGCCCAGATTCAGACTGAACCCACTCACTCAAGTGCCCCACTTATAAAAGATGACAATTGGGAGGGGATGGTTGATCGTCGTTGGCCCATGGGGGTTTGAGACATAAGAGGGGGAAGGGGGAGGAGGAGGTAGGTTTCTCCTCAGCGACCTTGATAATTCTCTGATGAGTCCTCAGAGGTAAGGGAGTGGAGGCTGCCCTTGAATGTAAGTTGGCTGATTGTGTTACCTGATACCAGAAGTGTAAACTAATACTATCTTCTCTTATCAGCAACGTCATTCTACCCAGAATGCCCACTGTCAGCCTACTGTTAACAAGTTACAACTTTATCACACTATCAGAAGTGATACGCAGCTCAAAGCTTACCTGCCCCAGAAACCGCGCCGGCCGGTGTGGCCGAGCGGTTCTAAGCGCTTCAGTTTGGAACCGCGCGACCGCTGCGGTCGCAGGTTCGAATCCTGCCTCGGGCATGGATGTGTGTGATGTCCTTAGGTTACTTAGGTTTAAGTAGTTCTAAGTTCTAGGGGACTGATGACCTCAGGTGTTAAGTCCCATAGTGCTCAGAGCCATTTTGAACCAGAAACCGCACTGATATCCTACTGACATGTCTTTATTTGCAAGCATTATCTCACCATGCTTCAAACAGTTGGTTGAGTAATTGTTAGCTCGCGACTGGAACGAGAAATTGATTGATTGGACCTCTGAGGTATGTTTCCGTGATCTGTTCAGCCTGTTCTTCTGGTGTTAATGGTCACCCACTGCTTTTTCCTTTACAGAGCCATCCTCTTCCTTCAACTTCTGTAAAATCTGCGGCCTGGGTGAAAGCTCTGATTCGTTTGGGATCAGTGTAATAAAGTTGTTGTTTCCTCCTCTGAGGTGAGGTGGCCCCCAAATATGGTAACCGGCCTTTGATATCCTGGGTACCAGCACAAAGAAGAAGTTGAAGTCTGAGCTGGTCCAAACCATTTTGTATCGGGGACAGACCAGGCGATCCTGCATCATGCAGACACTTCATAGGGATACGTGCCATGTGTAGACGAACATTGTTGTATTGGATAATGGCACAATGATACAGTCGGATGACAAGTTACTCTTCTAGACGCAGTATATCCGAGATGTAATGTTGTGTCCTCCAGTGTTTCTTCATTCACTATGAGCCGTGACCTGAAGCTTTAATCGACGGTTCTACACCCCATGCCGCCAGGAATCACACCGCTGTGCCTCTCCAAAGCATTCAAAGAATGACACATCTGCTCAATTCGCCATCATATTCGATGATGATGGACACCTGTGGTACTGCACAACCACGATTCATTTCTGCATACAGTGCACCATTAATTATCAGCTGTCCAAGATTCCTGGTCATGGCAGCAATCCAGACGCAACCGTTTATGTTATGGTGCTAATAGCACCCTAGGTATGGCACAGTCATTCCCTAGTGCGGCTGTAGATGGCCTTCGACAAATGGTATTGGCTGACATAGAATGTTGCGGGAGTCCATTACATGTTCTCGGATGGCAGACACAGATATGATGGAGTCTCACTGTATTTCGTGCACAACAGGGTTCGCCACTCCTGAGGTGGACTGTCGTGGGTCAACGGATTCTTGGCGATGAGTTTGCCTGCCCTCACTTTCCAATGCATTAGAAAAGCTAGTCACTGTAGGTTCCAAACGCCCCAGAAATCGGTATACTGCACGATTCCACAGGTCGACTAATGGGTGATCCACAATGAGCTCTCTTTCAAACTCTGTCAGTTTATGGTAATATTGTCTCACTCGAGTTCACGGCATCCACGAGTCCTTCACAGCAGTCACTCAGCTTCTGACGCTGTTCACGTCCCTTATACACTGATCAGCCAGAATATTATGATCACCTACCTATTATCCATCTAAACCCCTCCAGGTGGTAACAGCGTCACTGGGCAGGAAATGACTGCTAGTCAGACACACTATCACTGAGCGTGCAGTCCGTGTGTAGAATGGAAAACGCGCACAATCTTCCTGAGTTTGACTGAGGTCAGATTCTGATGGCCTGGAACGTTGGCACGAGCGTTTCGGAAACTGGACGACTTGTCGGCTGTTCGAAGACTCCTGTGGCATGTCATCATCACGTGGCAAAACCAAGGGGAAACCACGTCTAGACGTCGTGGGGTTGGGCAGCCATCCTTCATTACAGATGTCAGACGTCGTAGGCTGGGCGACTGATAAAACAGAATTGGCGGTGCTCTGTGGGGGAACAATAATTGGAATTAAATACTGTGCAGAGTACAAGTGTGTCTGAACATACAGCGCACCGAACACTCATAATGACAGGTTTTCACATACGACGGCCCATTCATGTGCCAATGTTGACACAATGACATCGGAAACTACGACTGAAATGGGCACATGACCATAGGCACTGGACGTTGACGCAGAGGCAGAGCATTGCATGGTCTGATGGATCCCGATACCATATTGATCATGCCAACGGTAGGGCGCGAATCCTTCGTGTTCCAGGGAACATTTTCTTGACATTTGTGCTACAGGACGGAGACAAGCTGCTGGCGGCTCCATTAAGCTCTGGAGAACATACTTGTGGGCATCCACGGGACCAATTGAGGTCATGCAAGGCACCATGGCGGCCAAGGAGTATCGTACACTGGTTGTAGAACACGTGCAATCCTACATGACGATCATGTTTACCGAAGGCAGTGGCATTTTTCAACAAGATAAAGCACCATGTGATAAGTCCAGGAGTGGTTGTAGAACACGTGCAATCCTACATGACGATCATGTTTACCGACGGCAGTGGCATTTTTCAACAAGATAAAGCATCATGTCATAAGTCCAGGAGTGATGGAGTGGTCCGAGGAACACAATGGCGAATACCAGTTGATGTTCTGTTGTTCTGGTCCCTCAGCTTGTCAGATCTCAATCCGATCGATCACATCTGGGTTGTGATTGAATGTAGCGTCAGAGCTCATCACCCCCCCCCCCCCTCCCCCAAATCCGGAATTAACGGGAATTAGATGACTAGTGTGTGCAGACGTACTGTCAACTCCCTCTAGCGATCTTTCACTGCCTCATTGCTTCCATGCCACGACACGTCGCCTCTGTTATCAGAGCCAGAGGTGGATACACTAGCTTTTAGGTAGGTGATCGTAATATTGAGGCTGATCAGTGTATGCCCTAGCTGGCTTGGTAACAACACTAAACACGAACAAAACTAATGCACAGTGACAGCTTTTTTACCTGTCACAGAGAACTGCAAATGTACTCAGTTGCACCCGAGCCATAGTCTGCATGTGTACGAAGTCATAATGGCCAACGATGAGGTCTCCTAGATGCTTCACCTTATTTCACGTAATGTATGTTGGCATTCGATAAAGTAATGAAGAGGACATTCCGTAATCTGAATGCAGTACAGTTCCGGACAAGGTTTAGTGGGCCTATGGAATGCTTACATACAAGTTTTTAGTTTCACAGGATTTTCCATTAATTCAGTGCACAGTTTTCTGAACATTAGGACATGAATAGATGTGGTCCTAAGAAAAACCACACAGCCTTTGCCTAGAAATACAGATTAAATGAAGACAAAGAATATAATCACGTCATCAATAAAAAAAGCTATTAAGTTGGTTAACAGATAAGACATACTAAAGGGGAACAGACAACATTTGCGGTTAGGAGAGTAGACTGAACATAGGTGCAGTAACGAAAGATGCCATAAAAGTCATGGTGTTAGGGAGAAAGCAAACAAGCTACAACAGTTTGGACGAAGGTTCAGCGAGAACAGCTGTGGACGCTCGTATTCTAACATCCTTCAACAGGTGAGGACTGCGGAAAATGAGTTACCTCGAAGGTATGTTTCCTGCAAAAAGGGACTGCCTATAGTAATCAAATAGTAAATCTAAATTTTTATACGTATTTTATGAACTGTATTTGTTTTTAATGTATTATCCTTTGCAAATACAATAAAATTTTCTTTAATATAAATAAGATGAGATGATGATAATACTCAGAAATAGAAATGAGAAATAACGTTTGTAAATTTTCATTTGACTGAAATTATAATGCCTGTTATACACCATGTGATCAAAAGTACCCGGATACATGGCTGAAAACGACTTACAAGTTTGTGGCACCCTCCATCAGTAATGCTGGAATTCAATATGGTGTTCGCGCACCATTAGCCTTGATTACAGCTTCCACTCTCGCAGGCATACGTTCAGTCAGGTGCTGGAAGCTTTCTCAGGGAATGGCAGCCCATTCTTCACGGAGTGCACTGAGGAGAGGTATCGATGTCGGTCGGTGAGGCACGAAGTCGACGTCCCAAACCATCCCAAAGGTGTTCTATAGGGTTCAGGTCAGGACTCTGCGTAGCCCAGTCCATTACAGGGATGTTATTGTCTCATAATCACTCAGCCACAGGCCATGCATTATGAAGAGGTGCTCGATCATGTTGAAATATGCGATCGCCATCCCCGAACTGCTCTCCAACAGTGGGAAGCAAGAAGATGCTTAAAACATCAGCATGGGCCTGTGCTGTGATAGTGACACGCAAAACAACAAGGGCTACAAGCCCCCTCCATGAAAAAAACGACCACACCATAACACCACCGCCTCCGAAAATTACTGTTGGCACTACACACGCTGGCAGATGACGTTCGCCGGGCATTCTCCATACCCACACCCTGACATCGGATCGCCACATTGTGTACCGTAATTCGTCACTCCACACAACGTTTTCCCACTGTTCAATCGTCCGATGTTTACGCTACTTACACCAAGCAAGGTGCCGTTTGGCATTTACCGGTGTGATGAATGGCACATGAGCAGCCGCTTGAACATGAAGTCTTAGTTTTCTCACCTCTCGCCTAACTGTCATAGTAATGCAGTGGATCCTGATGCAGTCTGGAATTCCTGTGTGATGGTTTGGATAGACGTCTGCCTATTATACATTACGACTCCCTTCAACTGTCGGAAGTCTCTCTTAGTCAACAGAAGAGGTCGGCCTGCACGCTCTTGTGCTGCACGTGTCCCTTCACGATTCCACTTCATTATCATGTCGGAAACAGTGGACGTAGTGATGTTTAGGAGTGTGGAAATCTCGCCTACAGACGTATGACACAAGTGACGTCCAATCACCACACCACGTTCGAGATCCGTGAGTTCCGCGGGGCACCCCTTTCTGCTCTCTCACGATGTCTAGTGACAACTTAGGTCACTGATATGGAGTACTTCGCAGTAGGTGGCAGCACATGCACGTAATATGAAAATCATATGTTTTTGGGGGTGTCCAGATACTTTTCATCACATAGTGTAAGTGAAACAGTGTTTTGTGCTGTGGCTAAAGGCATGGTGCTATGCAGGTTGTTAGTAAATAAGTTAGTTCCTTACGTGATCGAAGATAATATTCAGGATAAACGTTATCATGTGGAACGTGTCAACCGAAAAAAAAAACAGAAGACGCATTAAAAAGTATGTATACGGCTACATATTGAAAGATAGATGTTTATTCTGCATAACTGACAAACTAATTCAGATATTCCTCTTTGATTTAGAATCAGTTGTTGGGATGAAACATCTTGAATTTACACTTGAGAATACTTTTGGTATTTGTCACATAGATTGTCAGATAGATAGACGGTCAGTTTCATAACAACAAATTTAACCTTTTATCAGTCAAATTTAGATTCATTTAAAAATACTGAAGATCGTTATTCCTTCTAGTGTGGTGCTTGTCAATATCTCTGTTACTTTCAAACTGAAATGGATTGTTGATAACAAATGTCAAAAGGGAATAAATGTGCTGCGAGTCTCTATATAGTTTTCCTGGATGGTTAAAGACATGCCTCTAAGGTACATGGGCAGAAACTCCACGCATAACGAAACATGTGAAAGTTAACCTCTTCATGCTATGTTTTCATTATTGTAGCGAAGTTCGTCACGTCCTCACCAAAACTCTATGGCCTCATTACCCGCCGGCCGGTGTGGCCGTGCAGTTCTAGACGCTTCAGTCTGGAACCGCGTGACCGCTACGGTGGCAGGTTCGAATCCTGCCTCGGGCATGGATGTGTGTGATGTCCTTGGGTTAGTTAGGTTTAAGTAGTTCTAAGTTCTAGGGGACTGATGACCACAGATGTTAAGTCCCATAGTGCTCAGAGCCATTTGAACCATATTTTGAACCTGATTACCGTTGTTACATAGTTTAATTCTTAATTTCTTTGCGTGTTTTAGGTACTTGCATTGTTTAATTCATAAATTTCGGGCGTTATATAGTATTTGAGAGTTGTAGCATCGCGTTTTAGTACCTGAATAGTGTAAAATCGCGTAGTCTCCTTCCGCCGACAAGCAGTGTGTCAGCAGTGCGCAAGTAGCAGCATTACTGCATTTACTAGGCAGTCTTATATTTTTATAACCGTTTAAATTTTGTGTCGCTTTGTTTGTGCTCTATGTAGATTAATTCAGACGTTCTTTGAACAACAGTTTTTAGCATGGATAGGGACTGCAACTGCTGTGTTCGGATGCAGGCTGAGTTGGCATCCCTTCGCTCCCAGCTTCAGGCAGTGTTGGCTTCGGTCACGCAGCTTGAGGCTGTTGCCAATGGGCATCACTGTGGGGGTCCGGATGGGGGTTTGTCGGGGACGGCCAGCTCGTCCCACGCATCCCCCGATCGGACTACGACTGTAGCTGCCCGGGATTCTGCCCACATTGAGGCTGATCCATTACCTGTGGTAGAGTGGGAGGTCGTCTCGAGGTGTGGCAGGGGGCGAAAGACATTCCGGAGGGCTGAACGGAAGGCCTCTCCAGTTTGTCTGACGAACCGGTTTCAGGCTCTGTCTCTGGCTGATACTGATCTTCGGCCAGAGATGGCTGCTTGTCCTGTTCCAAAGGTTGCCCCTCAGTCTGCAAGATCCAGGCAGTCGCAGAGGGTGGGCTTACTGGTAGTTGGGAGCTCCAACGTCAGGCGCTTAATGGGGCCCCTTAGGGATATGGCAGCAAGAGAGGGGAAGAAAACCAATGCGCACTCCGTGTGCATACCGGGGGGAGTCATTCCAGGTGTGGAAAGGGTCCTTCCGGATGCCATGAAGGGTACAGGGTGCACCCATCTGCAGGTGGTCGCTCATGTCGGCACCAATGATGTGTGTCGCTATGGATCGGAGGAAATACTCTCTGGCTTCCGGCGGCTATCTGATTTGGTGAAGACTGCCAGTCTCGCTAGCGGGATGAAAGCAGAGCTCACCATCTGCAGCATCGTCGACAGGACTGACTGCGGACCTTTGGTACAGAGCCGAGTGGAGGGTCTGAATCAGAGACGGTTCTGCGACCGTGTGGGCTGCAGATTCCCCGACTTGCGCCATAGGGTGGTGGGGTTTCGGGTTCCGCTGGATAGGTCAGGAGTCCACTACACGCAGCAATCGGCTACACGGGTAGCAGGGGTTGTGTGGCGTGGACTGGGCGGTTTTTTAGGTTAGATGGCCACAGGCAAGTACAGAAAGGGCAACAGCCTCAAAGGGTGCGGGGAAAAGTCAGGATATGCGGGGACCAAGCAGCAATCGGTATTGTAATTGTAAACTGTCGAAGCTGCATGGTAAAGTACCGGAACCTCAAGTGCTGATAGAAAGCACCGAAGCTGAAATCGTTATAGGTACAGAAAGCTGGCTGAAGCCAGAGATAAATTCAGCCGACATTTTTACAAAGGCACAGACGGTGTTTAGAAAGGATAGAGTGCATGCAACTGGTGGTGGCGTGTTTGTCGCTGCTAGTAGTAGTTTATCCTGTAGTGAAGTAGAAGTGGATAGTTCCTGTGAATTATTATGGGTGGAGGTTACATTCAACAACCGAGCTAGGTTAATAGCTGGCTCCTTTTATCGACCTCCCGACTCAGCAGCATTAGTGGCAGAACAACTGAGAGAAAATTTGGAATACATTTCACATAAATTTTCTCAGCATATTGTAGTCTTAGGTGGAGATTTCAATTTACCAGATATAGACTGGGACACTCAGATGTTTAGGACGGGTGGTAGGGACAGAGCATCGAGTGACATTATACTGGGTGCACATCCGAAAATTACCTCGAGCAATTAAACAGAGAACCGACTCGTGGAGGTAACATCTTGGACCTAATGATAACAAACAGACCCGAACTTTTCGACTCTGTAAGTGCAGAACAGGGAATCAGTGATCATAAGGCCGTTGCAGCATAAAAAAATGGCTCTGAGCACTATGGGACTTAACATCTATGGTCATGAGTCCCCTAGAAATTAGAACTACTTAAACCTAACTAACCTAAGGACAGCACACAACACCCAGTCATCACGAGGCAGAGAAAAATCCCTGACCCCGCCGGGAATCGAACCCGGGAACCCAGCCGTAAGAAGCGAGAACGCTACCGCACGACCACGAGCTGCAGACGGTTGCAGCATCCCTGAATATGGAAGTTAATAGGAAAAAAGGGAGGAAAGTTTATCTGTCTAGCAAGAGTAATAGAAGGCAGATTTCAGACTACGTAACAGATCAAAACGAAAATTTCTGTTCCGACACTGACAATGTTGAGTGTTTATGGAGAAACTTTAAGGCAATTGTAAAATGCGTTTTAGACAGGTACGTGCCGAGTAAAACTGTGAGGGAAGGGAAAAACCCACCGTGGTTCAACAACAAGGTTGGAAACTAGTGCGAAAGCAAAGAGAGCTACACTCCAAGCTTAAACGCAGCCAAAACCTCTCAGGCAAACAGAACCTAAACGACGTCAAAGTTAGCGTAAGGAGGGCTATGCGTGAAGCGTTCAGTGAATTCGAAAGTAAAATTCTATGTACCGACTTGACAGAAAATCCTAGGAAGTTCTGGTCTTACGTTAAATCAGTAAGTGGCTCGAAACAGCATATCCAGACACTCCGGGATGATGATGGCATTGAAACAGAAGATGACACGCGTAAAGCTGAAATACTAAACATCTTTTTCCAAAGCTGTTTCATAGAGGAAGACCGCACTGCAGTTCCAGCTCTAAATCCTTGCACAAACGAAAAAATGGCTGACACCGAAATAAGTGTCCAAGGAATAGAAAAGCAACTGAAATCACTCAACAGAGGAAAGTCCACTGGACCTGACGGGATGCCAATTTGATTCTACACAGAGTACGCGGAAGAACTTGCCCCCCTTCTAACAGCCGTGTGCCTCAAGTCTCTAGAGGAACGTAAGGTTCCAAATGATTGGAAAAGAGCACAGGTAGTCCCAGTCTGGGTCGTCGAGCAGATGTGCAAAACTATAGACCTATATCTCTGACGTCGATCTGTTGTAGAATATTAGAACATGTTTTTGTTCGCGTATCATGTCGTTTCTGGAAACCCAGAATCAACTCTGTAGGAATCAACATGGATTCCTGAAACAGCGATCGCGTGAGACCCTACTCGCTTCATTTGTTCATGAGACCCAGAAAATATTACATACAGGCTCCCAGGTAGATGCTATTTTTCTTGACTTCCGGAAGGCGTTCGATACAGTTCCACACTGTCGCCTGATAAACAAAGCAAGAGCTTACGGAATATCAGACCAGCTGTGTGGCTCGATTGAAGAGGTTTTAGCAAACATAACACAGCATGTTGTTATCAATGGAGATACGTCTACAGACGTTAAGGTAACCTCTGGCGTGCCACAGGGGAGTGTTATAGGACCATTGCTTTTCACAGTATATATAAATGACCTAGTAAATAGTGTAGGAAGTTCCATGCGGCTTTTCGCGGCTGTAGTATACAGAGAAGTTGCAGCATTAGAAAATTGTAGCGAAATGCAGGAAGATCTGCAGCGGATAGGCACTTGGTGCAGGGAGTGGCAACTGACCCTTAACATAGACAAATGTAACGTATTGCGAATACATTGAAAAAAGGATCCTTTACTGTATCATTATATGATAGCGGAACAAACACTGGTAGTAGTTACTTCTGTAAAATATCTGGGAGTATGCATACGGAACGATTTGAAGTGGAATGATCATATAAAATTAATTGTTGGTAAGGCGGGTACCGGGTTGAGATTCATTGGGAGAGTCAGAAAATGTAGTCCATCAACAAAGGAAGTGGCTTACAAAACACTCGTTCGACCTATACTTGAGTATTGCTCATCAGTGTGGGATCCGTACGGTATCGGGTTGACAGAGGAGATAGAGAAGATCCAAAGAAGAGCAGCGCGTTTCGTCACAGGGTTATTTGGTAACCGTGATAGCGTTACGGAGATGTTTAGCAAACTCAAGTGGCAGAGTCTGCAAGGGAGGCGCTCTGCATTGCGGTGTAGCTTGCTCGAGAGGGTGCGTTTCTGGATGAGGTATCGAATATATTGCTTCCCCCTACTTATACCTCCCGAGGAGATCACGAATGTAAAATTAGAGAGATTCGAGCGCGCACGGAGGCTTTCAGACAGTCGTTCTTCCCGCGAACCATACGCGACTGGAACAGAAAAGGGAGGTAATGACAGTGGCACGTAAGGTGCCCTCCGTCACACACCGTTGGGTGGCTTGCGGAGTATAAATGTAGATGTAGATGTAGATATATTTCGTAGTTAGGCAGTTACTTTTTTGAACTGGTTTAACAGCATCTACTTTGTGTAAGATGTATGTGGTCGAATGTTTCTTCTCTTGAACTGAGAGATTTAAAGACGTAAGACAATTGTTGGGTTGGATAGCAAAACCGAGGTCGGAAATACACCAAGGACCTCCGATGGGCTTGATACTTTTCCCACACATCTCCTGGAATATATTAACCAATTTTCGTAAAATAATGAACCTCCACAGACGTTATCCGCAGCTTAAACATCTACATTAAGAGTGGTATAGAATATTGACTTATTCGACTTAATTCCTCAAAAACAAAATTTGTTTCAATTTTTAAGTTAAAATATTTCGGTATGTTGATTAAAACCTTCATCATATCATTCAAATCAGTTGATTTAGTGCATACCGCCAGTTTAGGTATTACGGAACGTGCTGAAATCGTCAACGAAATCTAAAAGAACTGCAATTATCAGTCGTGAAACTTTTAAAACCACTTCGATCCTCCTGTGTGATGCTGACCAGCATCTTCCACTCTATTAAATCTACATAAACATTAAAACAATGCCGTTACTAGTAGCAGTGTCCCCAATTCAGATTAATCTCATAAGGTCCCCCTCTAACTCGGCATTTATTCTCCGCACGAAAATCGCCAAATGGCCTGTGTCCATTGAATCAGAATCGCCAAGTGCGTCGAAAAAGCAGATGAACATGAATGCCCTTTGAGCCAACCGATGCTGTACAGCCAATTAGGCTGTATGACGAGAAGGTACGAAATTTTAGAAACTCCGCGTTCAATACAACACTTCCGCGTGACTGACCTCAGTACGATCTCTGGCGTCCGCACATGGAGTTTTCCATTGGTACATTGTAGTTCACTTACAGAGATGGCCTGTTGATGGTCTTCTTATCTTCTAAAAACCAACTGTATGTTCCTTAATTGATTGCAACTGCAATTTTTAAGCAAAGCTGTGATTTTCCTGCTTATGTGTTGGTAGCTTTCACCTGTTACTTTATTTATTTAGTTTTCTATTTGCACAAGCTTTGTTCAGTCTTCATGAGAGGAAATTTAAAAGATTTAATCATAGATTTAATTTTTCTAATATCACATGTTTCAGTTTAGCTAGCATTCTATGTCTCAAAGGCCACAGGCGAAGTGTCTCGTCTTGTCTTTGTGCCTAGCATATCAGAGACTTTTGAGTGTTTCTTTTCTTTCCATTTCTGTTTTTTCTGTGGTGTATTAAGCATTGAACGACCTATAAACAATAGTGTAATGTAAATCAGCTCTCACTTCACGTTGGATACCATTATGCAAGTAGATTCCTCTTTCTCGGGACCGATGGGGGAAATGTCTGGGATGTCAAAGCTGACATGTCGTGATGTTATGATTACGACGTCGACAATACATCATACATCTCAACGTCCAGGATTGCCCACGTACCAGGCTTGCCGAAAAGCAGATTTGTGGTTTTCACTAGGAGGCCCTAGCATCGCCGACAGAGGTCGCGGTTCTCGGGATCGTACTTGTACAGTGACCCACGCGGCAGAAAATAGATACTATGATACCCTGTGGATGGACGGTGTTTAGGCCGGTGCACGGGAATCCATCAGCAGATCACTCCGTGCCAGAACTCCAGCCCCACGCCGACATCGCAGTCTCCGTCGCCGACCAGCCACCTCCGCTACAGACAACAGTGTGGGTTGCTGTGACGCCATCAACAGACCTCTGTTTGTATTTTAGAGATTGTAAAACGTTACTTAAATTATTATTGTAGTACACTGACTGCAGACTGCTCCAAGGAAACTTAAAATCCGTGCACAGACGGAAGAACTTAAATTGGTTGATGGCTTTTAACACAGTGCCAAGAAGAAAGAACGTAAACTCTTAGCAGAACTTTGTTTCAAGACGGTCTCAACGAGACAACATTTTCATTTGTGCGAGAAACTTATTTTCTAAACATACGCTCTTCAGCCAGTGATTTTCAACTTGTAAATCTTGTATTATTTTTCGTCGGAGTAAAGGAACAAAGTTGCTTATTCTTGTTAATAATGTTTCTGAAGAATCCCTTATATTTCATGTGCCGCCTACGGTGGATTCTTCAGAAACAACCGGCGATGTTACTCCTCTAATGCCGCGCGGTGTGACCGCGCGGCTACAGGTACCATGTAACTGATTGTGCGGCCCCTCCCGCCGGAAGTTCGAGTCCTCCATGGGGCATGGGTGTGTATGTTGTCCTTATCATAAGTTAGTTTAAGTAGTGTGTAAGTCTATGGACCGATGACCTTAGCAGTTTAGTCCCATAGGAATTTACACACACACACTCCTCTGATACTACCCCGGTGTAACCTTGCATTTGCTGTTCATTTCACCACAACCGTCGCCTATGTAGAGGAGAGCCGGGAAAAGTGGCCAGGTTAAGGTATTCCTACTTTTCAGCTGAATAGCAATAGTTGAAAATGCAAAGAAGCAACTGATTATAATCTGCTACTACTGAAATACAATCTCGAGAAGTTTAACAATCTTAGGGTCATATTAAGGGCTTTAAACAGTTCAGTTTTCATAAAGTGGCAAAATGTCCACTTTGCCCGACATACACGGGCAAAGAGGCCACATAGTTTTAAACTCAGAAATAAGGGATAAAAACTGTTTTAACAAAGAACTGAACATATTTTATCGTAAAAAATGATCATAGGACTGGGTTTCGTCCTTTTTAGAATCTTCTTTTCACTGGCTTTCCTCTCCTCGGCTGTTTTCCGATTTTCCTAAATTCTACTTCATTTTTCTCCTCTTTCTTTATTTGTTGCTTCTAGGCTACCGTTATAAGAACTTCCTGTAAGTATAGCCCTTCTTCCGGGCGCTGCTTTTACGTTTTTCCCCTGCACAAAGTAGACAGGAGCCGCCGCCGAGATGGTCACTTTGCACGCACTGACGCCGTTACACAAAAGCTGGATGCCATCTAATAGCAATACCGAAATTTCAATAACTAAAGTAAGATTATGGAGTCCACTTTCAACAACATTCCCGCTCCACAATAAATACAAACACTGACCATTAACCTTACACCAGGATGACTAAAATCCACAAAAATTGTTATAACTCTGAGGATCAGCACAGCAAACTGGTTAGATTTAATGGGGTGACTGGGTCCTCCAAAGGGAATAAGTTAAAGCATTTCCCTAGCCGTGTCCACGCCTTATAGCCTCCAGAAACTCAACGGTCAGTTTGCCCACCATGACCACTTTGCGCAGCTCTTCCCTGTTCCTTTCCCTGGGTAAGAACACAGCCTTAGCGGCCACGCCAGCGTAGCTCCATGTTGCCAGAGCTGTGTTGCTTTTATTCATATATCACCTACTTATGTTGATGCTGCTCTCCTGATTTGTTTCTTAACTAACTGTTTATCTGTATAAACTCCCTCGGTGCATTGACTTATCAGAAGTGTCTTCACACCACTCTGAACATTCCTATTGACACCTGTAGTCAGTGATGCTACAACGGACTTATGATGAAAGATAGCTTTATCCACGTGAACTGAGTGTCCAGGTTTCGGACCCGATTGTAATCGTGAGCTCTAGAACGTTACTCGGCCTGTACAAATAGTTCAAATTGCTCTGAGCACTATGGAACTTAACAGCAGAGGTCATCAGTCCCCTAGAACTTAGAACTACTTAAACCTAACTAACCTAAGGACATCGCACACATCCATGCCCGAGGCAGGATTCGAACCTGCCTGTACATACCACTTACCCTAATCGCTTGAATATCCCAGTGTATACAACATACAACATTGACGCCAGTCTGATGTATAATTTCGGAACAAGTCTTACGCTTGTGTGTTATAGTCTTACTGGAGACAAAAACCTTGTCATTACTAATCAAGAGGGATACCGCAAACAGCTGTCTTGTGGCTCCAAGTTTGCTTTCATCATTCACGAGACTGAGAATACAGTAGACACCTACGCCAAAGTAGGTGATGTGTTCATAGACTTCCGGGAGATGTGAGACGCAGTTCCAAAATATCGCATAATAGCTTTATAAGAACGTATTAAATTTTTGGCCAGGTTAATGTCAGCACAGAGGAAATCATTGCTAACTCGAGGGATGTTCATAAGTAATGCAACACATTTTTCCCTGTGCTAATCTAGGTTCAAAAAATGCAGAATTTGTTGTGGGACATTGTGAAATATTCCCGCTTCAGGCCCTATGAAGTTCCGATACTTGGCGGCGCTATACGAAACCTTGAAATTTGCGTCTGTATCGGAGGGCCGTCCCAAGCAGACAACTGTCATTGAACTTCTTTTGATGGAAAACCAGAGCATCATAAGGTCTTGGAGAATTTATACGTAGACCTGGCATTGAACAAAAGCACGGTGAGTCGTTGGGCGAGGTACTGTCTCCCGTGTACCGGCCGGAGGGATACAGCTGTGACTGTTGCAGTGTTGGAACGCGCAGACAGTCTCGTTCTAGGCGATCACCGAATCACTGCACTACCGGACGTCTATGTCACTAGTGCTGACACACTCGTTCGCCATTTTGGGTATTGAACGGTGTGTGCCGACTGGGTTCCTCGCCACCAAACAGAAGACCATAAAGACGAACCAAAGACGATCTGTGCGTAATTTCTTGCGCGTTACGAGGCTGACCATGACAATTCTCTTCGAACATCAGCACAGGCGATGAAACATCGTTTCGAACCAGAAACAAAACAAAAATCTATGGAATGGCGCCATACCACCTCTCCTCCGAAGAAAAAGATCAAAGCCGCAGCCTCAGCCGGTAAAGTCATGACGACGGACTTCTCGGAGTCTGAACGGGTCATTTTGTTTGATGTACTTTTTCATGTGGAAGGATCAGCTTTGAAGTGCGTTGTGTTACTCTCAAGAAAGTGAAAAAACGTTATCAGCGTATTTATCGCCTCAAAAGTGGAAACGAACTTGTTCTCCACGACAACGCAAGGTCTCACACAAGTCTACACAATCAGAGAGGAGCTTAAAGACTTCATTGGACCGTTCTTCCTCATCCACCCTAAAGCCTGCATCTCGCACCTTCCGACTTCCATCTATTTGCCAAAATGAAGGATGCCCTTCGTGAGAAGAAGTAACTGAATGATGGGGAGGGTACTGATGCAGCAAGACTTTGACTCCGTGAATATTACTCAGGGAACACATAATGAACTAACTTACTTCGTAACAAAAAATGGTTCAAATGGCTCTGAGAACTATGGGACTTAACTGCTGAAGTCATCAGTCTCATAGAACTTAGAACTACTTAAACTTAACTAACCTAAGGACATCACACACATCCATGCCCGAGGCAGGATTCGATCCTGCGACGTAGCGGACTCGCGGTTCCAGACTGTAGCGCCTAGAACCGCTCGGCTTACTTTCTAACAAACCTGCATAGATCCGTGCAGTTGGTCACAGCACAAAACTCTGTTTCAGATATAACAAGCACTATAATTTCAATCCTGTACAAACTTTATTTCTCAATTATAAATAGTCACACACACAGACACTAAGGGAGGAGAGAGAGACAGAGAGAGAGCGTGATTAGATAGCTCAGTCGGTAGAGCACTTGCCCGCGAACGGCAAACGTCCCTGTTTCGCGTTTTGGTCCGTCACACAGTTTCTATCAGAAATGGTTCAAATGGCTCTGAGCACTATGGGACTTAACAGCTGAGGTCATCAGTATCCTAGAACTTAGAACTACTTAAACGTAACCAACCTAAGGACATCACACACATCCATGCCCGAGGCAGGATTCGAACCTGCAAACCGCAGCAGTCGCGCAGTTTCTGTCCACCAGGAAGTTTTGTATCAGCGCATACTACGCTACAGAGTGAAAATTTCATTTCGCAAAGGAATGTTCACCCATCTGTAGTGACAGAAGGGATAAAGCAAGCGTAATAAGTGCAACGGGTTTCTACTGGTGCTGATTTAGTAAACGCGAAAGCGACACTGATATGCTCATTCATCTCCATAAATGACGCCACAGGGGAGGCGTTCTACATCACGGCGTGGCTTATTGTTAAAACTCCGAGTGCGTAAGTTCCTGGGAGAGTCAGCCGGCATATAGGTTCGTCCAAGAAACATTTAGAGAAAGGACCACAAACGTTAAAGGGAGGTTCGAGCTCACCATTTGCAGCTGGAACTGGAAGCGAGGGTAAGCGTGTTACATAAAGTACCTGCCACCGCACTCCGGAAAGTGGCTCGGGAAGTATAAATCTGCTTTTCCTTCTTTTTTGTTTTCCATTTCGTCTATGGCGTCGGCATTGTTATATGGGTTGACGCAATACTAGTGGTAGGTATGGCAGGATGATCTTCGTGACGCCACACTCCCCCAGGGACGGGTTCTGTGCACCCCGTCTGTCTGCGTCTAGACTCTAGAGTAAACATATGTTTAAGTGTGAGAACGTTTTGGAAATCTTACAGAGTATAATTATGTATGTAGAATTCAGAGGCGCTGCACTAAAATGTTAAGAAGTCAACAAAACCAATGCGATAATATGATGGAGATTCTTAAGGAACTGAAGTGGGTGTCTTAGAAACAAAATCGACGCTACTCTCGCAGAACCATCTTAAAAGAAACGGTATTAGAGAAAACTATACCCCAAATCAACTGCGCTATCGTGTATTTCACTTACGGATTGTGAAACTCAGACAATACAGATTGAGAAGTGTTCGAAGATGCGTAGTCGGTCATATTACTCTTGCTCTATGTGTGAATGAACATGAAATTATGTTTCTAATATTGGTTAGAGATACCAATGACCTGCACTATAGCTTGTGGAGTGTATGTGTAGAAGTTGAGATACAAACGGTTTTGGAGACTGGTTCATATAAATGTGCAACAGTTTTTTCAAAAGTGTTTTGATCTTAGAAAAGAACTTATACTGGGATAGCCACAGTCGCTACGACTACATGTAATTAATTTTCTTGATGTATTTTTACTATGGATGCTATAGAGCCAGCCGCTGTGGCCGAGCGGTTCTAGGCGCTTCAGTTCGGAACCGCGCTGCTGCTAAGGTCGCAGGTTCGAATCCTGCGTCGGGCATGGATGTGTGTGATTTCCTTAGGTTAGTTAGGTTTAAGTAGATCTAAGTCTAGGTGACTGATGACCTCAGATGTTAAGTCCCATAGTGCTTAGCGCCATTTGAACCATTTTTGATGCTATAGATTTAAAGGAAGAAGAGGCACACATACAAGATGTCAGCCTCAGCAACCGATTCTACGCAAAAATTTTGGCCATAATTCTGATAGTACACGGTTATGACCTATTAAAAATACTGCTTTCAAACGGTCACGCGCACTTGTTGTTTGTAACTCGCTCTACACCACTGTAACAAATTAATGCAGGAGTGCGAAGTACTTTACAGTGGAGTATGATCTTTGTGAAATAGTACTTTCATATTGGTAACATGCTATGTTCATTCAGTCATAGTGCGCCGTTTATGAACTCTAACTGCTGCCGGATACTTCTGTCTTAAAATTTTTATGTTGCGATTCACCAGCTCAGTAAAAATGAATCAAAAGAATGAGCGTGTCTTTAAAGATGTAGCGTAGCTCTGTTTAATCACTGACACCGATGTTGTGGTTTTTTTTGCTTTGGATTTTAAGCTGGCACTGTTAAAGTAGAAAGCCATCTCAGGACATGCGCTATTCTTCAACGTGATAGGCACAGTTAAACTGTAAGTCGAAATTCAGTAACTTTATTTCAAAATAATTTTTCAGTTGCCTGAGTTTATTCATTTTTATTTTTGAGGTATATTTATAGCTGCACAATATCAATACGGAAATATCATTAAAATAATATGGAACGTATTTGTGCGTGAAGTACACATATTACGTCCTATTGTAGAACAATATGTGTTCTCGAACAAGATTTCAAAGCACGTTGGGTAGATTTCTCCACAAGCCTCATCTGCTTCCCTGTTTCCCACCATCCCGTGAGTAGGAGGAGTGTTATTGGCGAAGTACAGTACTTCACCCTCGGGCATTAGGCGTCGTCAGGGGGCGGACGGAGTGACAAGCAACAGTTGCGTTCGAAAATGTACTTTCCAAAGCTTATAACTACATATTATGGTCCAATTTTTCGCGCAGAGTGCATGTGTGCTTTTTTGTGCTAAAATTAAATGGTCATGTTTGCGATGTTTCTTGTAAGACATAAGGTTACGTGAGCGGGAGTTTAGCAGGTCATGACGCAGCAGCCAGTATACGAAGTAGAAGAGAAAGGAATACATCTTTGTTGGGAGGATTGTGCGGAGGTGAAACATATCTGTATAGGAAACGGAAAGACGTTAGTGCCACAAACTACAGAGAATAGCTCCATTGTTTGGAATCCTTATCAAGTAGGTCTGAGAGCAGACATCAAAGGATTCAAAGATCTCTATGACTTTGAAAGTTTAGAACAGACCATACGAAAATGCTACGGAGATGCTCTGTCCAGTGAAAGCAGCATAGTTTGCGACGTTGTTCGTGTTCAGCAGCGGCGAAGTTGGGTAGCTGCTGTCTCAGAGAGTTAGCAACAACAAGAGCTCTGCGCAGACCACGGCCTTGCCCAACCGTGGGCTGCAATACGCTTCACCCGCGGTAAACAGGCTCATCTGGCAGCTGTGTGCCTCGGCACGTCAGTATCGAACCACAAGGATGAAATGCCCTTTAACTTAGCGCTCCTTACCGTGAACTCAGGTGCCTACAGTTTTATTTCCCATGTGGTATCATATAGCCAGCAAGCTATTCCACTGAGGGACTAGGTCACTATCAAAGCTAAATGTAATAACGGACTAACTTGCCCGTTCATAGTGATGCATAATACAAGTAACATACTTCTGACACCTCTAGCCCTTTCGTTTTTCCCATACAGGATTCAGTTATTTGGCCTCGAATTACAAGCCATTTATTGATCTACGTAAGATATGTGAAGGCTATAGCCTCTTACTGGAGGCTACTTTTCAATATCAGAGTTTTATGCACCATATGGCCCTCAGACTGTCCGCACAAGTCCATTTGCTTTGCTAGAACCCATTATAATTTGATTTTACCAGCTGAAAATATTGGTTGTCACTATGCTCCTGTCCTCCAACGAGCACTACCTACAGTGTTAGTAACAAAACCAATCGTCACAAAACAGATGTGCGGTCGAACATTGACTTTTTCCTCTTTCGGTGTCTATTTACTAGTAAAATGGGCTGGAGACTGACAATTTTCATATATCAATTCATCCGAAGCAGATTTGCAGATTATTTATTTGTTTATGGTAGTTGCAGTTTTTACATGTTACCTGTACGCGTGTGGTTTCACAGTTGGTAATAACGTTATCGCTGTTATTACTAAACGTTCTATAGTACGTGAATATCGTTTTCGTCTTTATTTTATACAGGAAAATTCGTAGACAATGTTGCAAACTTTCAGGGATGATGGAGAAGGCCAACTGTAATAATATGAGATAAGGAACCCTAGTTCGGAAACTGCCGAGTCGTAAGTTATAAGTGAAAATCGTTGTGATACCTCTGACAGTGGAATAATTGTGCCGGTACTGTTGTTGCAAATTTTGGGGTATTAAACTTTCACAGATAGTAGTGTGGATCTAAACCAAGAAAAACATTCAGTAAACATCGGCCTCAAAATGTATAGCTTAAGAGCTATGGACGCTTATTCAGTAGAAGAGAGATATTTCATAGTAGCGAAGATAAACAAGTGCTGATTGGTCTTAGGGTATACGTTTTAGAGCCCATGTTTACTAAAAAAATTTTCTTGTTTCGGTCCATATTACCTCCTCTGAAATTTACATGCCCTACAAACATAACAACAAAAGTACTGGTACCTATATTCCACGTCAGAGGTAAGGCAATAATTTTCATTTATAGCTTTCACCTCGATCGTTTACGAACCAGAGTCCCTCACCTCAACCTGTCACAGTTACGCTTCTACATCATTCCTGAAAGTCTGTTACATCATCACGTAATCACCCTAGTTTGCCACAATACCACATTACACTAATAATTGTTATCACTATCGGCAAATCCACAATAAGCGCAGAAACGCAGCATACGTAAGTTAGACATGGGCTGTTGGAGGTACACTCAAGAGCACGAAGTTTGCCCGTCAGCAGTCACTTCCGGACTTATAGTCCTGTGCAGTTCTGATGTGAATGGATACCAACATATCTGTTTTTGCATTTTCACTGGGTTGTGTTGAGTTGATTTGGGGGAGGATACCAAACTGCGAGGAAACCGGTCTCACCGGATTAGGGAAGGATGGGGAAGGAAGTCCGCCGTGCCATTTCAAAGGAACCATCCCGGCTTTTGCCTGAAGCAATTTAGGAAAATCACGGAAAACCTAACTCAGCCGGCCGTTGTGGCCGAGAGGTTCTAGGCGCTTCAGTCCGGAACCGCGCCACCGCTACGGTCGGAGGTTCGAATCCTGCCTCGGGCATGGATGTGTGTGATGTCCTTAGGTTAGTTAGGTTTAAGTAGTTCTAAGTCTAGGGGACTGATGACCTCAGATGTTAAGTCCCATAATGCTTAGAGCCATTTGAACCATTTTTGAACCTAACTCAGGGTGGCCGGACGTGGGATTGAACTGTCGTCCTCCCGAATGCGAGTCCAGTGTGCTAACCACTGGGCCACCTCGCTCGGTCATTTTCACTGGGATATTACTTCAAACATTACTCGATACGGCTTTGTTAGTGTTCTAGTCCTGTTCTAAGAACATCAAATACTTTTCCGAAAATCGAATCGCTAACACTGTGTGTAGTTCTAAAGCGTAGTAAGCAAATAGAAAACATACCGTCGGCGGAATCTGTAGCCGATTGTTCAGCGGCCAGGCCAAACGTTCGATGAGAAGAGTACCAAGTTCTACGTCAAAATAGGTTCCACTTTTTGCCATAATAGATACATTAATTTGCTTAGCTAATTGGGTTCCAATGATGCTTTGCACTATGCTACATGAAACACAACATATTTTAACACGCCATCCAGTTAATGCCTCAAACATATGTTATAGCCCAGAGTTTCACAAAAAACGATAGCATAATTATGCCACAATAATATAAAAAATTTGTTCCACTCTACTATGAACCTGAAGATTAACAAATGTTGAATGTGCAGCCCACTTAATATCAGGAATAATAAAACAGATGTTTACTCATGAATTTAACAGTGCACTTCGCTCAAGCCTTTTGCGCATGTATTAATGAAGATAGGAAACACAGAATGTTTACAAACAGTGTGAAGAGCTTGTAAGGGTGTTGAACAGTAGGCTATGCTGGGAAATGATTTTTACAAAAAAAAAATAAAAAAAATTGATACGTTGTGCCGTTTCCGAGTAAATTAGCGTTGAAGTTACCCAATCAGGACGTTGCGCACGCAAATTCAAGAGCCTTTAGAGTTACAATAAGTGTCAGTTGTTCTCATAGCGTAGATGATTTATACCTTCAATCTCCGTTTATGTAATATGTCGTGTGTTTTCCACGTTTTGAAGAATTAACAAGTTTAGATTGATTAAGAGGTAGTGTTTCAGCGTATTAATAATAATAGTAGTAAGAACAATAATAATCTTCATCAAGAAATGAAACTTGCACCCCAAATACTGTGGAATGGAAAATGCTACTGATGAGCGGTTTTCACAAAATGGATTGTCTAGGGCACGATACACTTTTTAAATGGAACAGTGCCTACTAAAATTAACAAACTAAAATTAGGGTAAATTAGAACGTCAGTGGTGTTTGTTCTAGGATTCTAGTGTAAGTCCTTTACGAGATACTATATTATGAAAAGTTCCCACATCGGCACATGCACACTAAAGAACAACACAAGTGCTTACACTAGTTACCTGGATTCTGACCAGCAACGAAACAGTTGTCCGTCACTTGTTATTTTCAGAATGTCCACCGGCAGCGTCAATACACGGTTCCAGTCTGCACACGTGCTAGCATTTCAGGGGGTTATACGAGCAGGCTGCAGTAATACGTCGTTGCATATCATCGGGTGTAGTTGGTATGCCCTTATAAACAGCGTCTTTTAGGTTTCCTCAAAGAAAAGTCTACAGCTGTAAAATCCGGGGAACACCCCAGCCAAGGTACAGGCCCTCTACGTCCATATCAACGATGTTGAAAATATTCGGGAAGGCATGGTGTAGTGCTTCGTGCATTATTAGCTCTACTACCATCATGTTGGTAATACAGATTCCTCCAAGTCTGCAGAGGGATGTCTTTTAGCATCAGTGGAAGGTGGTCTGTAAGGAGGCTACGATACTTGTTCGCGTTCAGAGTTTCGACTGTGAAAAACGGGCCTATATGCTGAGGGTTTACTATCCCTCACCACACGTTTTCACTCCACGGACACTGACATTCCACCTGAGCCAACGAGAATTATCAACAGGCCAGTAGTGCATCTTTCGGCGGTTTATCTGGCCAGGACTGGTAAATGTGCTTCGTCACTAAATAAGATACATGATACATCTGCAGTATCCTGTCTTAATGTCCATGTAAAGAAGTTAACACAATTCTTGTAATCGTTTCCACGCAGCTGTTGATGGAGAAAGATGCGATCGGGGTGCAACCTTCGTCGATGTATGAGTAGCACACTTGCTTCACTAATGCTACTTCATCGTTCGATTGCGCTGGAACTAACGTACGGATTAACTGCAACAGCAGCAACAAGAACATTAATTTCCCTCTCTTCTGTCGCTACTATTTTTTCCAACTATTACGCCGGCCGGAGTGGCCGAGCGGTTCTAGGCGCTACAGTCTGGAGCCTCGCGACCCCTACGGTCGCAGGTTCGAATCCTGCCTCGGGCATGGGTGTGTGTGATGTCCTTAGGTTAGTTAGGTCTAAGTAGTTCTAAGTTCTAGGGGACTGATGACCACTGCAGTTAAGTCCCATAGTGCTCAGAGCCATTTGAACCAACTGTTACGTTGTCTAGGTGTTGCAATAATATTTCCACGTACTGGTTGATGAGACTGATAAATAACTGCCAAATGGTTGAAGTCTCTTAGGTTTTGCCGTGTACACCGTACATGAACGAACTACATTCTTTCAGTACTCTCCATACACCATGACAATGTCGGCTTGACCTGCATTGATAAATCCCATAATCCACTCACGACCTACTGCTTGGACTGTCACACACTGACTGACTAGCAAGTTGCACTCAACGAACACACAAGAACACTGAAGCAAACATAAGAACATAGTACCTAGCAACTACGCAGGTTCACTGGCTCAAGCCAGTATCGGTATGGGAACTGTTATCCTGTGAAAATCGCACGTCACTAGTACTTTCCACATCGCGTCAATAGTACTTCCCATTTCCGCAGTACCTACGGTGCAAGTTTTACGTGATTTACCCTATATACTGTGGTGACAAAAGTTTTCTCGATCCGGAACTCCTTCTGCGTGGAGTAGTGCAGCAACTCGACGTTCCATGGACTCAACAAGTCCGTGGAAAACCCAGCAGGAAAACTGAGCCATGTTGTATTTATAGCCGTTCACAACTGCGAAAGTGTTGCCGGTGCAGAATTTTCTGGACGAACCGACCTCTCGATTATGTCCCATAAACTTTCAGTTGTATTCATGTCGGCCATTCGAACTGGCCAGAATTTTCTTCAAACCAACCGCGAATAATTGTAGCCCAGTGACATATCGCATTGTCATTCTTGACAATTCCATCGATGTTTCTTGGAAAGTGAAGTCCATGAATGGCGGAAAATAGTCTCCTATAATCTGAACATAATTATTTCTAGAAAATGATTGGTTCAATTGGACGAGAGGATCCACACCATTATGGAGCCACCACCAGCTAGTTCAGAGCCTTCTTGACAACCTGTGTTGATGGCTTCGTGGGGTAATGCTACCTTGAATCCTACCATCAGCGCTTACCAACTGAAATCTGCACTCATCTGACCAAGACACTGTTTTCGAGTCGAGAGTCCAACCGATATGTTCACCAGCGCAAGAGAGGCGCTGCAGGCGATGGCGTGCTGTTAACAAAGGTACTCGGAATTTCCTAACAATATCCGAAGTGGAATGCCGAAGGTGTCAGACTTTGTTAATTACCATCGTGAGCCCATAATCACCTCGCTTACTTTTTCACATGTATCACATGAGGATACATGATTACTCCGCCAATGTACTGCATTGTACACTCCTGGAAATTGAAATAAGAACACCGTGAATTTATTGTCCCAGGAAGGGGAAACTTTATTGACACATTCCTGGGGTCAGATACATCACATGATCACACTGACAGAACCACAGGCACATAGACACAGGCAACAGAGCATGCACAATGTCGGCACTAGTACAGTGTATATCCACCTTTCGCAGCAATGCAGGCTGCTATTCTCCCATGGAGACGATCGTAGAGATGCTGGATGTAGTCCTGTGGAACGGCTTGCCATGCCATTTCCACCTGGCGCCTCAGTTGGACCAGCGTTCGTGCTGGACGTGCAGACCGCGTGAGACGACGCTTCATCCAGTCCCAAACATGCCCAATGGGGGACAGATCCGGAGATCTTGCTGGCCAGGGTAGTTGACTTACACCTTCTAGAGCACGTTGGGTGGCACGGGATACATGCGGACGTGCATTGTCCTGTTGGAACAGCAAGTTCCCTTGCCGGTCTAGGAATGGTAGAACGATGAGTTCGATGACGGTTTGGATGTACCGTGCACTATTCAGTGTTCCCTCGACGATCACCAGTGGTGTACGGCCAGTGTAGGAGATCGCTCCCCACACCATGATGCCGGGTGTTGGCCCTGTGTGCCTCGGTCGTATGCAGTCTTGATTGTGGCGCTCACCTGCACGGCGCCAAACACGCATACGACCATCATTGGCACCAAGGCAGAAGCGACTCTCATCGCTGAAGACGACACGTCTCCATTCGTCCCTCCATTCACGCCTGTCGCGACACCACTGGAGGCGGGCTGCACGATGTTGGGGCGTGAGCGGAAGACGGCCTAACGGTGTGCGGGACCGTAGCCCAGCTTCATGGAGACGGTTGCGAATGGTCCTCGCCGATACCCGAGGAGCAACAGTGTCCCTAATTTGCTGGGAAGTGGAGGTGCGGTCCCCTACGGCACTGTGTAGGATCCTACGGTCTTGGCGTGCATCCGTGCGTCGCTGCGGTCCGGTCCCAGGTCGACGGGCACGTGCACCTTCCGCCGACCACTGGCGACAACATCGATGTACTGTGGAGACCTCACGCCCCACGTGTTGAGCAATTCGGCGGTACGTCCACCCGGCCTCCCGCATGCCCACTATACGCCCTCGCTCAAAGTCCGTCAACTGCACATACGGTTCACGTCCACGCTGTCGCGGCATGCTACCAGTGTTAAAGACTGCGATGGAGCTCCGTATGCCACGGCAAACTGGCTGACACTGACGGCGGCGGTGCACAAATGCTGCGCAGCTAGCGCCATTCGACGGTCAACACCGCGGTTCCTGGTGTCTCCGCTGTGCCGTGCGTGTGATCATTGCTTGTACAGCCCTCTCGCAGTGTCCGGAGCAAGTATGGTGGGTCTGACACACCGGTGTCAATGTGTTCTTTTTTCCATTTCCAGGAGTGTATATGTGCGTATTGCCTTCCCACGACGTCTGTCACCGATTTGAAGAAAATTCTTGACAATCCGAGCGACCGACAAGAATGCCATCGAAAATGTATGGCACAAATCGACAGATCGGTTCGTGCAGAAAATTCTGCACCGGCAAGCCTTTCACAGTTGTGAACGGCTATAGAGACAACATGGCTCAGGTTTTCAGCTGGGGTTTCCACGGACTTGTTGAGTCCATGTAACGTCGAGTTGCTCCACTACGCCGCGCAAAAGGAGGTCCGACACGAGATTAGGAGATATCCCATAACTTTTGTCTCCACGGTATGTAGGGTGAATCACGTAAAACTTGCACCGTAGGTATTGCGGAAATGGAAAGTATTATTGAAGTGCAGTTTTCACAGGGAGAATTGCTAGTCAGGGACTCGTATGGTACCGCCGTGTCATCCTCGGCCGATAGGCCTTTCTGGATGCGTATAAGGACGGGCCTGTGGTCAGCACACCGCTGTCCCAGCCGTTGACAGATTTCACGACCAAATATACATATATATTCGTATATGAATTATGTGTCAGTAAAAGTATTGGTTGAGAAACTATATGCATATGTATTGGCTAAAAGTAGAGAAAATAAAAGTTAAAAATATCGGATACTGGACAGGAGTCCCGGGGTCCCGGGTTCGGGTTTCGAGGCCGGGTTGGGGATTTTCTCTTCCCAGGGACTGGGTGTTTGTGTTGTCCTCATCATTTCATCATCATTCTTGATAGTGGCTGGATTGGACTGTTAAAAAATTGGTCTGTGTAAAAATTTGGACTCTGTAGGGGTGCTAATGAATGCACAGTTGAGCGCCCCACAAACGAAACATCATCATCATCCAGCTGGTGGGCCACATTTGGTCTTCCTTCAGCCACAACTGGCCTTCTGCCTGCGGCAGGGGGGGGGGGGGGCGGTGAGAAGCCGCTCACAGGGGCGGTGCAGCCACCCAACTGCCTGTAACTGTCCGTAGTAACGTTATATGTCTATACTCGGAAGGGCGGACATCACCATTGAGTTCTGTCTTCTCTGCAAGAATGACTGCGGTCTTCCGTCTCTGCAGGCGGGCAGTGCCCTGAGCTGCGGAGCCACGAAAGGGAAGTGCGCGTGCTGCCGCGAGCTTCCTGCGCCTGCGCTCCATCCCAGTCGTCAGCCTGCCACAGGTCGTCTGTTGTCTCGAAACGACCAGCCTTGCACTGCCACCATGTATCGAGAGGGCGTTACTACTTACAAAGCACGCCAAGAGTCCTTGTTTTGTTTTTCAATAAAAGTTTTGAGTGTAGATGATGCTTTCTTCACACTACCGGACAACCCAATACCTGATATCAAACAACAGCCAACTGAGCCATGACACAGTGGAGAGCTTCTGTATGTGCTGGGCACCTCTCTATGACGCACGTCTCCTTGCGATATTCGCAGAGTTGGAAACGGATACTCTACCGATGCGGAGCTGATGTGGTATTGCGGGTTCTGCTTCGTGTGGCGCTGTGACCTTGGATGCAACATTCACATTCTGAAACGCAAGACTCCTATACATATTTACACAGCTCGGGAGAAGCTCGCTGGGACTCCGTTACTCACTTTAGTGCTGCTAATTTGATGCTGTGCGTGGCTGAGGTGATTTTGTTATTGCCGTAGCCTGGAATTTTCGTTTATTTCTTTTTAGGAGAGTATGTTAACATTTTTTTATTATTGACCAATATTTGTACTTTATTAAAAGTTCCTACAGCGGTTAGCTAGTCTCTTTGGCTCCATAATTCCATTATAGGCTACACAGTTAAAGATCATGTGAACGGCTGTTTCTATATGTCCACCGTGACAGATGTCATTCTCTTCCCTGTTGGATCTAAGCAGATAAGCTGGATATAGAGAGTGCCCAGTTACGTAATGCACCATGCCGTGACTAGGGTTTATGTGGTAGAGCGCTCGGTGTCCTCGAATGCACGGAAAAATTTGGTGGGCTCTTCGGCCCGTTTCACTGTCGTCCTAGACATTCTGTCATGTATCCTATTTGCAGTTGAGGAGTTAGAACTTAGTTGCTACCCTTTGGTCTATGGTTTGATGGATTTTTGTTAGGTCCCCTTTACGTAACTAGTAGGAGGGTACAAGGCATCTTACCATAATGTCCACTGCGTAGAATCCTTGTATCTCCTGTAAAGCATGGTTTGGCATTTTGCCCAAAGCTCCTGTGAGTCAGACGAGCGCACCTCCCTGTGTACGTCGAAAAATTTGCCTATTCCGCGTTCGCTGGAGTTTCAGCGACATGAAATGTATTAGCAATAGCGAATATGGACAACCATCAGCTGTATAATGGAATGACGACATTCAAAATTCGTGCTGGACTGTGACTCGAATCCGGATCTCCCGCTTTACGCGAGCTGTCGCCTTAACCACTATGGCTATGTGTGCACGAATCACGGCTAGACCCAAACGTCCATGAATGCGTGTCCGAAAGAATATTGCATCGTACTATTTAACAACACAGGAACTGCAATATCGAGCACTGCATCGTGCTTCTTAACAACATAGGCACTGCAGTATCGAAGTCTGAGGGCCAAGACACCTGCTGCATATCCTATGACGAAGATGAGATATGGCATCATGAGAGGTTTTCACTGCATGAAGAGGTAACTTGTACTGTTGTTGAGGTGCGAGAAATTTTGCGAGTAATTTTGTTTGCTTTTCTTGTATCACCTGAAAGTGCAATATGAATTTAGGCTTTTCGTCCACTTGGATACCTAGGTAATTTGTGAGTGCTTGTCTGGTAATGGAGGTGCTTTCTAATGGATCTGTAGAACTTTTACGTAATGGAAGAACTGCGTACATTGTTTTCTTTGGAACAATAATTATGGTTCATTTGTAATCAACGCGCCATCGATGTACACGGGAGATGACCCCGTTCGCTATTGCTCTTGAGTTCCCTGACACCGCAGTCAAGACAACACCATCATACACCACCACACTATCATCGACTTGGTCATATTCTTACAGTTGGCGTAAGAGGGATTCGGTTGTCAAATCCAAGAATATTGGTGCACAAATAAACACCTATGGGCACTATTTGGTAGGTTCTTTCAGCAATTTCTGTATGCCACCTGATTATTTCACGACTATTTCCCTACGGTAACCTACGAACACGTAATGGTTCAAATGGCTCTAAGCACTATGGGACTTAACATCTGAGGTCATCAGTCCCCTAGACTTAGGACTACTTCAACCAACCTAAGGACATCACACACAGCCAAGCCCGAGGCAGGATTCGAACCTGCGACCGTAGCAGCAGCACAGTTCCGGACTGAAGAGCCTAGAACAGATCGGCCACAGCGGCCGGCATGAACACGTAACATATAACCTGTAGTTCACCCATCCGAGCAAATAATGCTGGCCACCATAAGCTGTCAGATGCCGCCGCGATATCAGCTGATAATGCACTTACGAATATTTTGTTACATCTACCTATTGTTTCGACTACCTTGGTAAATTTATCTTCACTACATTTTCCTTTCTAAAACCAAACGGGCAGTGATCAAGTCCGTGAAACTCCTTGTGTGAGGGTAGCCTGTCACAGATGGACCTTTCCTGGGACTTCGTAAGAATGCTAATGTTAATGTTAGTGGTCTATAGCATTAGACATCACTCGGATATTTATCGTTAGACTTTTTTAATAGTTGCAGGTCATGATAGTTGCTACCCGGCAAGAACCTTATCCAGTATTCAGTAGTAGCTCAATAGGCAGCTTATTAATGAAAAAAAAAATACTTTTATTAGTTTGAGAATGTCGGTACGAACATTGTCTGGTCCTGGAGCTTACCCTTTCCTTTTTTAATTTCTTTATGGGTAGTGCTATTCCTATTTAGCAAACAGTGTAGTTATCATCGTTTTGTTGTATATATAGTTCAGATATTAGCTATGTGATCTGTGGAGCTTGTTAGGAGGTTGATCGTTGTCTGGGAGGAGTTTCTGCCATAACTGTAAACAGTATATTGGCGACAGTGAACGTCTGAATCACAGTCATTCTGTGTGGATGTGTTATCGTGTTTTGTTCCTCTAGCTTTGCAGCAACAGCCTTTAAGTTACAGCTGACTATTGGTAGGCCGGAAGAAGAGGCGAGGAGGTTTTAGTTTTTCATCTGTGGAGAATTCTTAGTGTGGCATCCTCATTCCCACTGTAGAGTGTTTTGCCATAAGAATCAAGGGAGAGGATGTTGTTTGGTGGCCGGTATCCTCTTTCTACAACACAACTGCTCACATGTATTAACAGGATTCTTCATTAACTTAACAGATAACTGCTACTTAACTTTAACAGCGTCCGTGTATTGTGGTACAAGCTCTTCCGTAACAGTCCACGTCAGCCTCACTGCTGGTGAAGTACAAGTCCTACTATGCGATGAATGACAGACGCCAAACTGGAGTGCGAGTTGGTGCTCCAGTGACTGAGCTGCTGAGTTCGTGACGGAGACTGAGAGAGTGAGCGACTGCACTAGTGATTGAGACTGAGCTAGTGACTGAGAGACTGAGATGGAGACGCTCCGGTCAATGGCAGCAATATTTGCGGTCGAGAGGGCGTTGGCGGCATGTTGCTAACGAGTTTGTCTTTGGCTTCTTTCCTGATGGGCGCCCTTGATCCAGTGCCTACTATCGATCTTCTTGCTACATCTTTGCCGACCAGTGTGTTAGCGACAGCTAAGACGCCAGCACATTCTCCCTCCCCCCCCCTCCCCCCGCCACCACAGCCCACCCCATATCGGAATGCTGCACCTTTGTCGTTTAGGGACGATGCGAATGGCAACGGGGAGGGAGAAAGGACGCTAGATGTAGAGATGAGCTGGGAACCGTAGGTGAAGAAGATGGCGTACTCCTGACTGTACCCCACCATCTTGCTCGTGAGGCAACAGAAACATCCTCCACAAAACTGCTCCAAGGACTCACGTCCAGACCTGAGGGCGTATCCTGGGGTGATGATGGCGACGGCGACGGCGACATGAATGGCGATGGCTGGTCCAGGTCCATTAGGTTGGCGGGAGCGAAGGTGCATCGTCCATCAGCTCCCCCGGGAATGGCCTGGTGGCACCAGTGGGCGGCTGCGAAGGCCACGCGGTCCCGCCAGGCCGTGAATCTTGGGGAACAAAAGTAGCAGAATCACGGGGCAAATGACAAGCACGAATAGGTTTCTGGTGGCGGCGGTGCAAACCATCTGGACCCCCAATCAAGTACATAATATGACAAAGACAGCCAGCAATTCGTAATGAGGGAAATAGTTTGTTAGAATGTCATTGCACAGCACTAGGGCGAGAAGGAGGCACAACCTTAACTTTACTTTTGTCAGAACCTGTTGTAGGTTTTGAAAAAACAGCGGTCACTGCATTTTCATGAGCCTGTTTTTCCTGGGAGTGGGCAAAATTGGCGTGGCGAGCAAAACATCTAGGGCAAGACTTCACTAAGTTCACTGGTCTGTTTACATGTTTAGGTAGCTGTCCGCGTGGCTGTGTACGGGATCGTTGTTCTGGCTGTTTGGGGTGGTCACGAGCAAGGGGCGACTCGACCTGAATAATAAGGGACTGGTAAAACTTATCGGACACTATGCATTCCTTCTTTAGGCCACGAGTGGCCTACAGGGACCATCCGATCGCCGTGTCATCCTCGGTGTAGGATGCGGAGGGGCGTGGGGTCAGCACATCGCTCTCCCGGTCGTAAGAGGGTATTCTTGACCGAAACCGCTACTATTCGGTCGAGTAGCCCCTCAATTGGCATGACGAGGCTGAGTGCACCCCGAAAAATGGCAACAGCGCATGGTGGCCTGGATGGTCAACCATCCAAGTGCCGACCACGCCCGACAGCGCTTGACTTCGGTGATCTCACGGGAACCGGTGTATCCACTTTTTTATTATTATTAATTTATTTATTTTTATTTACTGTTTTTAATACATTCTTAATGTGGTTTTACTTTATACCACAACAAAAATAAATAAATCTAGCACCGCATCGTGCTCTGAGAAAAAGAAAACAATATCTCGGCACATTCCTACACCGAGGTAATGTATATGGGAAAACGAAAAAAAAAAGTGCTTCATACAGGATGCAGAAGGGTGTGTCGCTACTCTCCTTACGCTTCATCATCCAGGTACGTCTTCACGTATATCATGTTGTTCCACCGAGAATCGAACTTAGTCATGTCAGCTCACTCAATGGGTATCTTCTCCTAGCTGTTGATGATCCAGCTGCGTGGAGGGTCGCGTAGGGCACTCCCTAAGTAATAAGAAAAATACTGTCTGTATTTTGGGTTCCGTACGATCTTGCAATGTCGTTCTTGTAGGTAGTTCCAAAAGTCTAATACATCTTTAGGTCCATCGTGAAATAAGAAGTGTACCTCATGCGCACGGATCCACGTGACAGCGTTGGACTTGGCGCGCGGGAAATACTGTTGATCCGGAAATAGTAGAAACCGAGGTGTAATGTGTTCCGGAGTCACTCGTAGAAAATACGACAAAATTTATCGCACCAAGCGCCATACGTCTTCTGCCGCGCCACATGTGAGACGGTGTTCGTCCGTGTCTGGTATCCCGCAGTCTACGCAGAGAGGCGATTCCGCCATGTTTATCTTGTGGAGGCGTGATCGGGTGATCTGTTTACCATTGACCATGTGGATCGGACGGTTGTGTCCAGTGGAACCGCGTGAATCGTCTTCCACACCACCTTCCAATTAAACTGAGAGCTTTTCGTCTCCACGATGTTTGGTGGGCGCCTCTGCTGTAAGACATGATATATATCCCGCTCCGACGCCTGTTTCGTCGGTGGTACTGCGATACGGACATAGCTGTGTTCAATGTAAAAGTTCCCGAAGTAGTAGAAGGGTGGGGGTATGTCTTGCGTCGTCAGTGGGGGCATAAGGCAGGGCGGAGCTAAGGACTCCAACAGCAAACCTGTCAAACTTTCCGGGTGGTGGCGCCACAGCTTGATGTGTGAGCTGACATACAGGGCCACAGCTCTGTCGTGGACATGGACTAGACCAAGACCTCCCCTTTCTGGGGGAAGGGTCAGTGACTCATAACTGACTTTGAAGAGCATGCCTGTACTGACGTAGGCTCCGAATGCCGCTAATAGACGTCGAGCCATCAGTAACGGTATTGGGAGAACACGCGCTATGTGTGGAAGGCGCGATGCGAGGTAAACATTGACGAAGTGTGTCCTTTGGAGAATGTCGAGGGTCCGCAGACGAAGGTTGAAGATCTGGACCCGAATTTGTTGTAATAAGCGGCGGTAGTTAAGAGCCGCGGTGCACCGTATGTCGTCGTGAAACTCTATTCCGAGACATTTGATAGTGCCACGAAGCTGTAGGGGTTCGACACACGCTGGGGTCAACCCGTCTCCTATGGCCATGGCGACCGATTTGGCGACGTTGAGACAGCTGCAGGAAGGCACACCGTACGTGGTAATCCATTCTAGTGCTCTGTTGACATCGTCGGGATTGCGGAACACGAGGACCGGGTCGTCTGCATATGCTGTACAGCGAAATGTGACGTCACGTAGGGTAAGACGGGTGAGGCGTTGACGGAGGCCACAGAGGAGCGGTTCCAGTGCCAGAGCATATAGTAACGTCGACAAGGGGCAGCCTTGACGCACGGAGCGGAAAATCGGGAGGGACTGCGAGAGACGCCCGTTAACGAGCACTTTGGAAGCCACCCCTCGGAGGAGGCGCATCACGACGTCTGTGAATTGCTGTGGGTACTGCATGTGCTGGAGAACGGACGTTAGGTACGCGTGATCCACTCGATCAAAAGCTTGGCTAAAATCTAGTGATGCCAGCGCTCCCGGGATGCGGCGGGCCCTGGCTAGGGCTATTAAGTCACGGTATCGACACAGTGCTGTGTGGATGTTGTTGATACCTCCTAGGGAAGTCTGATCTGGCGAGATGACGTAATGTAGGGTCGGTCGTAGACGGTTTGCTAATAGTCTGGTGAATATCTTCATGTCGCAGTTGACGAGTGTTAGCGGGCGGTAATCTTATATTCGAGCCCCACCTTTAGGCTTGTGAACCGGTATAATTATTCCTTCTACGAAGCGGCACCGCGGGGGACATAAGCTCCTGACAGATGTCTGTTAACTTGGGAGCCAGTAAATACTGGAAAGTACTCTAAAACTCCACAGGGAGCCAGTCAGGGCCAGGAGACTTATTCGCCGCTCCTTTACCGTTGGCGTCGATAACTTCGTCTTCCGTAATGTCGTTCAATAATTGAGTTTGTAAATCCTGCGGGACAATGCCGTAAACCAGTTCTGGGACTGCTGTCACCGTCGTCGGGTCGGAACATTGAGCAGAATAAAGTCGTGCGTAATGGTCGAAGAAGACTGCAGCAATATCGCGTTGTGTGGTGTGATGATGGCCGTCCTCAGTGGTGATGGCATGTATCAGCGCCCGTCTTCGCAGTGTACGTTCTCGGAGGACGTGGTACATGGTGGGTCGTTCCGTTGCGAGTCTGTCTTGTGTCCGCGCTCGGACGATCGTCCCTTCGAGGTGTCGGCGCATATGGGCTACGATCTGTGCTTTCGCACGCTGAACTATCAGCTGTCGTTCCGGTGTGGGTGGCAAGGAGGCGCATTCGCGAAAGGCGGTGAAATAAAAATCAGGGGTCTGCCACCTCCAAGCAGCAGTCTCACGACCATACGTAATAAAGGTTCGCCCTAGGGCTGGCTTGGTACAGGTTAACCACCAACTAATCGACGTAGGATACGTTGGGAGGCGGCGGACGCACAAACTCCACGTGTCTTCGATGGCGCGTCGACAATCCGGAGAAGCGAGATGAGCAAGGTTTAATTTCCAGGGATGTCGGCTGCGCGATACCCGTTGGCGACGAAGGGTGACGGCACATATATAGGCCTCGTGATCAGAAAAGGCTACTGGCCACACCTCCGCGTCACTCACCGTTGCCGCGAGAGAACGGGAGACGTAAATCCTATCGATGCGACTAGACGAGTGGCTCGTGAAATGGGTGTATCCCAGTCTATTTCCTCGGACATGTTCCCATGTATCTACCAGCTGGAGATCGCCGATGAGTGTCCCAAGTTCGGGGCACGGTGAATGGCGTGGCAGCTGATCTTTAGGCGCTTGGGTGCAATTGAAATCGCCCCCTAATATCAAGTCATCGTGCCTGCCCTGAAAAGGCGGCGCTATTCCTTCTGCGAAGAAGAGCGATCGGTCACGACGGCGATTCGTTCCGGAAGGGGCGTACACATTGATAAACCGGACGCCTTGCACCGTTACGGCCCTTCCTCTAGCGTCGGGGAGATATCGGACTTCGTCCGCCTCGAGGCCCTCTCTGAGGAGAATGGCGACTCCACTGTTAGTTGGCGAGGCGTGGGACACATGAGCCGTATAACCATACATACCCGGGAAATCGGCGACGAAGACTTCTTGGAGAAAGACAATGTCAACGTCTGCTGCATTGAGCATGTCTTGGAGCAGCGACAACTTCGTACGTGTCCGAATAGTGTTAATGTTGATGGTCGTTAAGCGATAGGTCTGTATCCACTGCAGCAAGGCTGTTGCCCGGCCGCTATGGCATTCAGAATTGCATTGCTTTAAGATTTGCAATACTTGAGGAAGTGATAGGTCAGAGTAATTTAGGATCTGTTCTCGTATTCTAATAACTGGAACATTGAATGTTATAGCGTCCTGTATCATTAAATCACTATAAAAATAGCCACAACTACACTTAAATTGACACTTCCTAGTCACGCCCGTTAATTCTGTTCACTACTGGCAGTACGTCTGTTCCGGCTTTTTCTGCAAGCGAAAGAACTAATATCTAGCTGCAGCTACTTGGACTTGCTGGTCATAATATTGAGTTAAAGCAGCGATTACTTGGTCATAGCTGAGTTCGTCAGGAGTGGCGGTTGGGAATAGCTTTTGTATTAACCTGAACATTTGGGAACCCGCAATCCAAAGGAAGTATTTTAACTGGACAGTACCTTGAACACGAAGAACCCGACGATGTGCTTGCAACTGAGACGGGTATTCGAGCCATTCCTATTCTCTGTCGTTAAATTGCCAGAACGTTGGTCCGAGCGAGGTGGCGCAGTGGTTAGCACACTGGACTCGCATTGGGGAGGACGACGGTTCAATGTCACGTCCGGCCAACCTCATTTAGGTTTTCCGTGATTTCCCTAAATCACTTCAAGCAAATGTCGGGATGGTTCCTCTGACAGGGCACGGCCGACTTCCTTCCCAATCCTTCACTAATCCGACAAGACCGATGACCTCACTGTTTGGTCTCTTCCCCAAATCATCCCAACCCAACCCGGAACGTTGGTATTCTGGTCAACGGCACTTGTTTGGCTGGTTGTTTGGTTGACTCTGCGGCTGACACAGACTGCGCAGTTACTAATTGTTGTACCGTCCACAGCAAAGCAGTAATTTGTTGGTTCTGAAAATGAAAAGCTTGAGTTAGATCCATCACATTGGCCGTCTGCGGCTGAGGCGCGGTGGCAGGGGGTGTAGGGGCCGGAGTAGCCATAGTTTACACAATTACGTTCTAACAAAAAAAAAAAAGAAAAAGAAAAACAAGGGAAGCCTCTGAAAAGAGAAATTTGATTAGTTCTGTGGCTCCCCTCCTGGAATACATGCAAGAACTCAACAAACAATTGAGCAAATAGAAATGAGCACCCCTACAAACTAAAACGCAAGAGAAGCAAGCGAAATGTTCTGCGAAGTTGATTAACTTCGATCGCCACTGAGTTATCCTTGTTGCCACTGTTGTATTCTCGTCGGCACTATAGAATCCTACTGTAGAGTCCTCATCGCCATTGTTGTATTCTAGTGGCCACTGTAGAGTCTTGTACTCTATGAATGAAGGGAGAGGATGTTTTTTAGTGGCTGGGATCATCTTTCTACAACACAACCGCACCCATGTATCAACTCTGTTCTTTATTTACTTAAACAGATAGGTGCTACTTAACATTAGCAGCGTCCTTGTGTTGTGGTTCAAGCTCTTTCGTAATAGTGCACGTTAGCCTCACTCCTGGTGAAGTGCAATTCCCGCTATGCGATGGGTGACGGACGCCAAACTGGAGTGCGAGTTGGTGCTTCAGTGACTCAGCTGCTGAGCTAGTGACTGAGACTGAGCGACTGCGCTAGTGACAGACTGAGCTAGTGACTGAGAGACTGAGGCTGATACCCTCCGGTCAGAGGCGGCGATCTACATACTTGAGGTCTAGAGGGCGTTTTACGGCGTGTTCCCAGCCAGTATGTCTGTGGCCTCTCTCCTGACAGGCGCACTTGATCCAGCACCTATCGATCTTCTTACTAGATATTGGCCAACCGGAGTGGTGGCGACAGCTTACACCAGCACACTCATTGCTTCCCTACAAGTTGACTTTCTGTTTATGTATTTCCCGAACTAAGGATATGGGATGCTATTCTTAATTTTAATGAAACGATGAGGTGCCTGGGACTCGTATTTAAGTTTGAGCTTAGGTTCAAATGGCTCTGAGCACTATGGGACTTAACTTCTGAGGTCATCAGTCCCCTAGAACGTAGAACTACTTAAACCTAACTAACCTAAGGATATCACACACACCCATGACCGATGCAGGATTCGAACCTGCGACCGTAGCAGTCGCGCGGTTCCAGACTGTTGAGCTTAGGTACTTAGTACATCTACTGTACTTGAAAAGATGATCCCTAAGAGGGTGTTAGTGTGTTGGTTCGGTCATGGGGTGCAGATTCAACATATCTCCTTGAGGTCTACAGTCTCGACTCCATTATGGGTGCATGTTGTACGAATGTGCGAGATCTTCCTATTATAAACATGTAGCGAACTACACCGTCAAGTAAGAAGGCAGTTCACCTTAGCCAAAGAGCCATCCCTATGTCTGTTATCTGCACTGAGGCTGCTGAGCCGTTATTTAGCATCTGGTGGCGACTTCTCATGGGGCCCAAGACTAGATAACAGGATCCACGACACAGACACTTGAACACCAGTGCTCGCCCAGCCATGGAACCACTTTTCAATAATTAGCAGGTAGCGTTCACCATCTTGGTTCCTAAAGAGGCCCAGAATTATTTTAGAGTTAATAAATATTAAGAAGGACTTCCCTCCATATTTAACTTGGATGTCATCCATTTATTGCGTCTTAGATGGCAATCTTGGCTGATGTTTCGGAGCGAGTAGGTTCCTCGACCTTATTTGATGGATTTGCCTTTCAAATTAAATGTACGATATTTAGTGCAGAACTAAATGAGACTGCAGGATCTGGATCAAATTAAATGCCTTGAAAGTAAAATGTTAATCGTCGTCTCCTATTCTCTTTGTACCCTATAAGAACCGCTTAAAATATAGACAGAGAAGAGAGGAAAAAACCCTCTGCCAATTACAGATACACTTCTCCTTTTATAACATCAAGGTAAGCACTTATAATTCTGCTGCGTACCTATTCTGATGGGAATGTATGGGGAACGAACAAGCAGACCAAGCAGCCAAGGATGTCTGCAGAAAACATACCATGACATAATGTACTATTCCCCAGAAGGCCGTTTTTTCGCAGTTTAATCAGAGAACCACGAAGATGTGACAGAAGAGAAAAGCGGCTGGCTATCAGGGACAATAAGCTGAGGTCAGTAAATCACACTGCCCAGCCGAAGTGTACCCCGTGCCAGTCACCAGCAGGATGACGTAGTCACACTCTGCCTCTGGATAAGGTCCAGCTCATTAACGTATGCCTTCGTATTCTGGCGGGAAGAACTCTCGATGTGTGATGCCAGTAGCGTGTAAATTTGTGCGCACTACATTTTAACTGAGTGCGGTTGGTGTTTTGACGACAGGGAAGATACAAATTTAATTGGGGTCAGACCACTAGTTTGCCTAACGGAGACGCAAATATAGTAAAACTTCTAAAATGTTCAGCAGTGTGTGGTCAAAAAGTTAAGGATTTAGGCTGGTGGATTTAGCTTGGTCGGCCCATCTTTTTTAGCCCTGATATCAACCAACCGCATTTATTTGTTGTACTATTTTAAACTGTCTAGCTACGATCTAAGTATTTCACTTCGCACTAAACTACTTAGATGCTATGTTTTCACTACCCTGCGGCGTAGACGTCAGGATGAGCACTTCTCGCGGTTTTAGGTAAGAAACGTGATGCATTGGAAGCGTGGTCATATCGTAGGATGTTAAAGAAACCATGGATGGATAAAGTGACAAATGTGGCAGTAGTGCGGCACAAGGACTAATATTTAGAAAGTCTTAATACTGTCAAGAGGAGAAACTCGACTACTGTGGCCATATACCACTTAACAACAAATACAACATGTTGAAACAAACGCTTCAAGGAAAGATCGGTGGCAGACGTGGTCCAAAACGTAGAAGAATATCCTTTTTTTCTAAAGCCAAAGATATGGACCGAGCACAGAATCACTGTTCATAAATGCCACGAGCAAACCACAGATCATGCTACTGATCGCCCATGTTCTTGGAGGACGAGACACTTGAAGAAGAAAAGATAAAAAAGAAAATTTAAGTGAGAACTGAAAGCAAATATATTTTCAAGATTTCCTCTCGTATCTGTGATTCTGTGTTTATGTTTGTTAGGGGAGTATTATAGACTATTTACGTTAAATTTTTATTTTTTTTATCATTTTCAGTCGGACTTGTCTAATAAATATTATAGGTCTTACGTTATAGTCCTGGATGTCATGCGAAACAACCTATAAATCATCAAAATTATCATCACCATCACAATCACCACCACCATCTTCATCATTATCATGGATTGACCGAGTCTCGCAAAAGCTGTGTGGCTTCCATAATATTTTGAGTGTAGTAGAACTACATGCAGAAGATATGAACGCCATTTCTCCGCTTTGTTTCTTCTTGATAAGGGGTCATAATCGTCGAATTCGCATGTAATTTCTGACAAGCAACGAAGGGTACGATACGGCCAAAAGTAGCTCTTTAGTACCTCTTCCGATAGTCTGACATCCGTATAGGCGTAATCATCCATACCACGCCTCTCTGGACGTAACGCAATGACCAATGCTTGACGCTATACCGCTCTCGGTATATTTCTCTTCGGCATGCAGAGTCCGTGTGCTGACGAGCTACCTAGCTTCTTTAGTAATGTTGGTGAGGTGTTTAGAGCAGTCACCTTGAATATCTATTGGTTGAAACGAGAACCAAGCTTCCATTATCGTTCTAGGCTCCCAAACGTGAAGCAGAAAGAACCGTGTGAGTACTGTAGTGGTTTTGCTTCGCTGTGTTATATGAAAATGTCTTGACGGGCAGAACTGTATCTAAATCCCTGTATTCGAATTCAACATACATCGACTCTCTCTGCCAATATCTTATTAAACCATACCGCGTGACTATTCGTCTGTGGATGGTAGGATGTTGTCATTTGTGAGTGATATTGCAATGTGAAATTACCTCTGGTACTAGACTCGACTGGAAACTTTTCCACGATCAGAGATCATTAGCCGGCCGGGGTGGCCGACCGGTTCTAGGCGCTACAGTCTGGAACCGCGCGACTACTGCGGTCGCAGGTTCGAATCCTGCCTCGGGCATGGATGTGTGTGATGTCCTTGGGTTATTTAGGTTTACGTAGTTCTAAGTTCTAGGGGACTGGTGACCACAGAAGTTAAGTCCCATAGTACTCAGAGCCATTTGAGCCATTAGAGATCATTACGCGGAGGGCTCCATGCTTCAAAACCATGCGTTCTATAAACAACGTTTCAATTTAAAGTGCTTTGGCAGTCGGCAAATTTTTGGTGACAGCATAGCACGAAAAGTGGCAACTGTAAACCATGATCGATCGATTCCCGTTTGTCGACCTTGGGAACTAGCCAAGAGGTAGTTTCCAATTCAATCGAATGGTGCTGCTGCAAGTGGAATATGCACCATATCCACTGAGGGTAGATGCAACACATACTTCCTTCGTTTGCATTCCTTTGAGCTGTCTACCTAATTTTCAACAGATCTTTAGAGACCTGTCCAATGTTGTCCAGTGATACCTTGTCGGATTCGGTCTAGTGTCTTCACGAAACCCCGATGACCAGATGTTGGAGCCACATGGCACTGCTTCAGAACAGCTGAATAAAGATGCGCCGAGTTGGCAAGTCATCATATCCACTCCATTGGATCATAGCTCTTACACAATTTCCCATTTATTTATGCCATTCGGTCGTTTCAAAATTTTCCAAGGTTCTATAGTTTTCAGGGGCGCTGAATCTTACCTCTGTTGAGCAGAAATGTCACTAATGCAGTGATGGTTGAGACACTGTACTCCATAAACCTCAGACCCCATCTCGTAGTCGACCTAACAAACTGTTCCGGCTTTTCAGCCAGCATAGAGAATGGTGGCGTATCACGCTGCGGAATGGATTGCCAAATAAATATACTCAGAATTTTTGACGGCTGAAACAACTGCAATGTATTACTTCTCTGTTATAAAGTAGTTGATCTCGGAAAGTAGCCTGGCCGCCTAAGATATTAGCTTGGCTTGTGATGCGAGGCCACCTGTTCTCAACGGGACCGTCAGTCCGGTAGAAAAGGGAAGGGAGATTGTAGTTAAATATCCCACCGACAGCACGGTCATTATGTGTGGGCTACAATCTCGGATTACGAAAGGATTAGAAAAGAAGTCACCCGTCCCTATTTGAAAGGGACCATGCCATTATTGCCTCGAGCGATGCCAATTTGGGATTTCAGACTATAAATGAAACCGCTGATTTTCCGTTTGTACTCTCCGCAAAATTCTTATGAAACATGTAACGTGAAATTTGTATTAAACCTTTAATTACAAAAATTACTAGTATGAATTGATGGAAGTTAGCTGCTTTTATTTGGAGCAGAGTTTCAATTTTGTGTCAAACGACTCCGGCCACGCACCTGTTTACTGTGACTGACATCTGCACGCAAGTTCAAAGTCAAGTGAGAGATGTCTGCATAATGGCTCACCTACACAGGCGCATCTAAAACATTCTCACTCTTATATTGACACAACATGGCTATCTCAATAAGAGTCAAGTCAATCTCTCGGAAATTGTAAACTGTCGCAGAAATAGTTAACTGTCGCTTTTGTAGGAGTTCTCGTGATGTCTCACCTTGTCTGCATGGAAATTCTTATCCTAACAGAATCTGTTTACGAAAATAGCCCAGAATGACGTCGAATGCACTTCTCCTGGTGATCCTAATGTGGCACCCCGTCTGTCACTTGTTACCCTTCCTGGAAATCGTTAAGTCCTGCTTTCAACAAACATCTCCAAAACACAAACGTTCTCACCACTATATAGAGGCTCCTACATGCCAGCACAAAGTATGTCTTGTGAGTGAATGGATCACTATTATAAGCTCTTACTGATACTGCCGGGCCGGCCGCGGTGGTCTCGCGGTTCTAGGCGCGCAGTCCGGAACCGCGCGACTGCTACGGTCGCAGGTTCGAATCCTGCCTCGGGCACGGATGTGTGTGATGTCCTTAGGTTAGTTAGGTTTAAGTAGTTCTAAGTTCTAGGGGATTGATGACCTTAGAAGTTAAGTCCCATAGTGCTCAGAGCCATTTGAACCATTTTTTGATACTGCCGGTGTTGAACCACTGTCAGCCTTTTTCTTTCTGCAGACGAGACTTTCAGCGGCAAAACTATTTTAAACAGATCGCCATATAGCACTGACAGTTAAACCCTGCAAGGTGGCCTACGGATTGTGAAATACAGAAAGACTCTTACTCAATGACACTGCTCTGCCACTGAGGATGTTTACTTGAATATTAGAGTGTGAAACCGATCTCCAACCCTGCAATATATCACCACATACCGTGTTGATGTAGTAAACATACAATTCGTATCCTGCGCCATAAAAATCGCCCCCTTTTACAGCATTCACATAGCTATCGACCGCCAGACTACTCGTACATATACCGCGAACACAGACAGCATATGCAACGTATATACTCCTTGCAGCACTAGATATTTTACCGCAAGGTTGGTTGGTCATCAACAGCACATAAGAACACAACCACAAGACATACTGAATGAACAGTCGGCTCTTACACACCCACAGTACTTTAAAATGTTATTGGAATACCCTACATGGAAATCAGATAAATCAACGCGCTTTGGACAGCCAAAGATGACACACATAGATATAGAAGCTTAAGACGGTTGCTTGTATATAGGGTGATATTTTTCGCCGTGTACAAACTCTAGGGACTGATGATGAGAGGATACGGAAGAAAAAATGCTAATGCACTTACGTACAGAAAAGCATCATTTCCGCACTAGAGACCATGCATCCAGTCATATATTGTTACAGAGACTGCAGACTAATATGATTTGTACCATGCAGTCTCAGTTATAGTATGTGTCGAAACTGTTTTCCGTTCGCCTAAACGCATCCCTGTACGAGCTGTAGCATGTTCTGTCTCACACGCTCACATCGGGCAGATTGCATCTGAATAGTGTCAAAGGCAGCATGAATACGCTACTTCAGAATTTCTACATTCAGAAGGCGCTCTGCATATACGATACTTTTGGGATGGCACCATAACCAGAACCTGCACGGGTTGAGATTCAGTGAACCAGCAGGCCATGTAACTTGACGCCGTCATCCTATCCATCTACCATGAGGACCCTATTGAGATGCGTCTGGATGTTACCGACGAAGTGGGCTGGAGCACCAACATGTAGCAGCCACATAACCCTTCGATCATTAATGGCATTTCTTCCACACTGAAGGTAAAGTCACTTGCAAGAAACGCCTACACGTCCGGCCTGTTAGGTGACGTGGAAGGAAGACTGGTCTCAAAATACGTTCGCCAATTATTCTGGTCCACACATTCCAGCTGCACCGATGCTGATAATTCGCTGTCACCATACCATGAGGGTTCTTCATGCTGTCCCTCAGATGACTGTTACAAAAGTTGAAGATATCACTCTTCGTAAAGGTGGCCTCATCTGTGAACAGGATGGATGACACAAATCACGAAATTGTGGTTTCCTGGTGACGAAACTAGTGAAAAAACTGCTTCTGATGTGTAAAGCCTATCGCTAGTAAGCCCTTAACACGCTGTAAGTGGTGAGGGTAATAACTGTCATGGATAACTTTCCACACTGTCGTCTGTCTTACCCTGTACTGGCGGACCAACTGCCTGGTACTGACGGACACAGCAGTCACTTTCCACAGTGTTAGTCACATTTTCCTCCTGGTCTGGTGTCCCAACTTATCGGGTACGTCCTTCATGATTTCCTGCTTCCTGAAACGACCCTATCTCATACAAACGGTAAAACATAGTAGCAAGCATTGAATGCTGTGGTTGATGTCGGCGGAGACAGGTCTCCTGATACAACCTAGCTGCCCGCCGCCCGTTGCCATTTGCCTTTCCGAAGTAAACACCATATCACAAAACTTTAGATTCGAATACGGAACCACTGGTTACAACCGCTGTATCACATCCAGTACAAACTGAGTCATCAAGAGAAGTGAATCAGACACAATATTACCAAGTACTATGGCAGGAGAGGGTGCTAGGGCATGAAATTTGAGTAACAGTACCACCCTCTAGAAGGAAACAATGCATACTGTAAGTGTGGCATCAGGGTACAGCGCATATTAGGCCGCAGTCTCTTTAACAAAGCATGATTGAATAAACGGTCTATATCATGGAACCTATGCATTTTCGAACGTAAGTTCAATAGACCCTTTTTGTTCCGTATCCTCCCATCTATCTATCCCTTGAGATTGTACACGGTGGAAAAAATCATCCTGTATATAATCTGGAAACATGTCATATAGTCAATAGAATATGTACGAGTATGTTATGGTTAACCAGAAATTATCGATAACTGAAGTTAATAAATACATAAACGTCAAACAAAAACGCCTACCAAATGGATATCAATATATTAATAGCAACTAAGGTCGCTATACATAAAGAACCATAGATATTCAGATGCTATAAACACTATGTGTTTGAGGATATAACGGTGTTTATACTTTGTAAACACAAGACATCATAGCAGCAAGACTCTGAGAATCACTGTGATAAGAAAATAATTACCATCATAATTGAGAATATATAGAGCATTAGTTAAAATACAGTTACCAGCGATGTTATTAGTATAAGAGTCCATGTAGTCGATATACACGTACGTATCAATCCGTGCCCAAAGTTCTAATATAATGTAAAAACAAATAATGAAAATAATGTCCCCCAAATTGTACCGCAGGTCACTCAGTAATGGCAATTTACCAGAAACATCTGTAGGGAATGTAAAGAAATTAATATCAGGATCACGGAACAGCGAGTCTAGAAACCCCTTATAATTGTGTCGGCTTGTTGATATATACTACGCTCCAGGCCATATGGGACATAAAATGTTTTTCAAATGACTTCGAGGAAATGACAGTGTCATCCATCTGGTATCGGGCGCCGCAGAGATTGAATGTCTACCGGAGGAGATGGATTTCGATAGCTGATAGATGGCACCGCAGCCGCACTGCGCTCACACGGCGAGCGGGCCAGCGTCTCGGTCCGTGAGTGCGCAGGCAGTACCGTTCCTTGCGGCCGGTATTTAGACAGCCGCACAGCAGGTAGCCAGCCAGTGCAAAAAATGGCTCTGAGCACTATGGGACTTAACATCTGAGGTCATCAGTCGCCTAGAACTTAGAACTACTTAAACCTAACTAACCTAAGGACATCACACACATCCATGCCCGAGGCAGGATTCGAACCTGCGACCGTAGCAGTCGCGCGGTTCCGGACTACAGCGGCTAGAACCGCACGGCCACTCCGGCTGGCCATTTAGCGAAAACAGGTTGGAAAGACACGAATGTCACACTACTCTCTTGCCTATATATCATTGCTTATATACCCAAATCAGAGACGTGTTACGTTGCATATTCGCCGCAGCAACCTCTTCAAATGGAAACTTCGTATTAGCCGCTGACATATGCCCAAAAAATTTTGTGATCAAAAGGCTAAAACCTCTAGCTCACTACAAGAACAGTTGCAAGAGGAACCGTTCCCTAATGACGATCGCCAACCTTTCACGACAGAAGAGGAGGAGAGGAGATGTACCAACAGTTCCCTGACAACGATGTTACGGGATTCAGAGAACAAGATGATGACTTTACTACTGTCCAGTATAAGAGGCACCACAGGAAAGAGTGCAGAAGAACTACACATAACTCATGCAAACGACGCGTTGACGAGATAGAGATGACGAACCGATGCCAATCGATTTCGCCCCCAGAGGCACTACCCAGATATACCCAAGAACCAGAAGAAGGAGCTGAGACTGAACTACAAGAAACCAACCACCTCAAACCACCTGTGGTACTACCGGTGACAATTTACCATACAAAGGATTACCTTGAGCTCGACAAGGCTCTCAGCACGCTTCTCGTCGGTAGTCTGAAGGCCATTTATCAGCGGGACAGAATAAAATAGCACTGCCACACATTCACAGACCGGCAACAACCCATGTCCATTTTCGCCAAGTCAATTTCTTTATTCACCAATCTCACAAGGATAATGAGCTCAAGGTCGGCATTAAACGTCTTCCAGAACACATCCTGAGAAAGAAGTGCTCAAAGGACTAAGAATAGAAGGCTACAACGTCATCGATGAACATCAGTACTACAAGAGGGGCGATAAAACAAAGAAACTCGTCCCACAATCAGTTTATTGCCTATGGCTACATAAGAGGAATGACAACAATTAGAACTGCGATCTGAAGAATCTTCTCTACACGACAGTGGGTGTAGAAACCAACAGCTCCATGGACAGCCCAGTTTAGTGTAAACTATGAAAACGGTAAGAAATCAGAGTGAATTACTTCTGCCTCCCACCGAGATGTGTCCGATGCCGCGGCCATCATAAATAAAACAGAGAAACCTGCATGCCCCAACTGAGGAAAGAAACATATCGTGACTTAGCTTGCGGGCGAAATATATCAATATATCAAGCGATCAAGCACTTTTGGGGAGCACAACATAAAGTGAAGCCCACCCTTTAGCCACCACTTCAAAAGACCTTTCGAAACGTCCCCTTAGAAAAATTATACATGACTGTGCTTAAACTGACACACAATATTTTTTAGCGCAACGCAATCTGACTTTCAATAATCCCTACAAGAGAATGGCCCTGACTAAATTAACCTATACGTTTCACAAATCACTTACCTCACATAAATCTTCGTTACTCAAACTACTGCAATACAGCGAACGCCAATACTGCTAGCTAAATAAAAGATTCAAACTACTGAAGGCACTAACTACTGATAGGCATAGTTAGCAAATGAAAGATTTTGATAGAGAACAAACAATGTATTTACCTTAATAGTGTTCAAAAGTCATAATATATATAGCAGTTCATGACATCCCTTCTTACAAATGTACTGTTTCTGATGGACACACGTCCAGATCACCCGCTCTCAAAAATCCGCCATCTCACTTCCACACATCCACCACTGCTGGCGGCTCACCTCCAACTGCGCAACACTAAGCGCTGTTCACATCCAGCTGCCCAACACTACAATGGCAGACAACAATGCAAACTAGCCACAGACTGCACACAGCACAGCCAGTGACTTTCATATAGAGCGCTACGTGGTGTTACCAATAAGAAAACCTAAAAAGCCTACTTACACTTTGTCATCAAAAATACCAGGCAGGAGCAATACGACAACATTCAGCGACAAGCCTTGACAGTGGCCGAAAAGGTGAAACTGTACCAGGCTCCACAAGTAGCAATAACAACCTGACTCGCAACGACAACGACGTTCACGGACGTACGGCTACGCGGCGTCCCCACGTCTTTTACGGCCCTCCAGAGAATCAGCAACGTTCCCCAAGGGCCGCATCACACCAGCCATCGCAGATATCACTTCACTACTGACCTCACTGCATCAAAAACTAAGCACCGTTTTTGCACTGGTAGAGAATGCCATCAAAGCATTCGTTTTGCCCTAGAATGAGCCACAGACGCCACCAAACGCACCTCAAGATCTGCATATGGAACGGGAATCATGCCAAAACAAAGACGAAAGATGTAATGAATTTCTGGACACGCCACGGGATAGAAGCTGTTCTCATTTCGGCGACATGATTAAAGGAGTCGACGCAGCTCCGAAAGTGGAGACTCCACGTGCGCGGTGCAAATGGGGCCGGTCAAAGAGGAGGGGGACTGCTAGTCTAGTGAAAAAGGAAATTCGTCATCACGAGGAACAACTTCCAAGGCTATTACAATTGGAAGTTATGGCGGTCACTACCGCCACAGCCATAGGAACCATCATGTCTGTTGCTACATACCTCCGCACATATCTCACTGCCGGCACTTATCACAAGGCAGACCGACTGGCCACAATTTCAGCATTTTCTTGACAACAAGGCTCGGCTAACTGAGAACGTCTCATCGAGCGCCGCCATTGGCACAGCGGTACAGACGTTGACGGTGCTGACATTACCTGAAGACGTATGTGACCTCTTCGATCGTTTCGACAGGTTACTGTTGGTAGGTGACCTACACAGCAAGGTTACAGCTAGGAATGCGAGAAAAACAAATCCAAATCGACAAGAATTATTCGATCCAGAAGAGGACCTTATCATTATTGTGTTCGGTCCGTGGGACCCTACGAGAGTGTGACCTTTCGCCCATCAGGAAGCAGACGTCCTTGATATAACGGTTCTCAAGAATGTCAATGTCAACCTCCAGTAGCGGGTGATCAGTGACTTATCGTCAGATAACTTGACGGTACACTGGAATACTGGAGAAGGCACGCATCCAGCTGCCGCCACATAGCACACGGCCACAATTTTAGCGTTTTGTTGACAACAACTCAAGACGTTTCATCAAGGGCCACCATTGCACAGCGGTACAGACGTTAACGGTTAAAATCCAAACCGCGAAACGCAGATCAACAACACGAATTTTTGAACCAGACGTCAACTGTGAGGCGTTTCTCCCACGTTTTCAGGTCGTCAAAACACAATGAAATTATTTCCAGAGACGTTGGATCCGCTTTAGGAATTCTGAGGACAGAAGACTGGTGTACCATCTGAACAGGGAGTTCCATAAAATGTGTCATAGAATGGCGTCAGGATGTCCGGAAATCCAAGATGTATGACTGCATGCTATTAACACGAGACGAGTGGCAAGTGGTGACGAACCTCTGTCACCGAAACCTACCAAAACGAGCAGTACGTGGCGCAGATGGTCTGATATATGACCCACTGTCAGAAACAAAACTCTATGTCGACGCATTTTAACATCAGATGACAGCTCCACAGCCACCGGCAAAGGATGACAAAGTCCTGCGCTAAGAGGAGCAGATATTGACAGCACTTCTCATCTGCCGTAATGCCGCAACGCAATTCCAGCGGAAATTACGCAACTCATCCGTAAACCGGCCAACAACAAGCCGGGACACGACTTCGTCACCAATAAAGACTTAAAACATCTTCCCAGGAAGCCGCTGGTCCTGATCACAAGAATTAGCAGATGTGTGCACCATGGCTACTTCTCACAGGCGTGGAAGACGGTGCCGCTGCCGAAATTTGGGAGGAATCTCACCCTTGCGAACAGTTACCGCCTGACCACTATTCTACCAACGCTTGGGAAGTTCTTCGAACGGGTATTGCTCTAGAGACTACAAGACACTATGATAAGGGACAACGTGATTTGACCGGGACCGTTCTGATTCCAAAGTAAACTCTCCGCCGTATTTCCACTCCTCGAGATTTTACCGAAATCTTACATGACAACTTAAATAAATGATATTCGACAACTGGAGTATTGCTGGACCACGAGAAGGCTTACGATAAAGTACGGCGTGAGAACTTCATTGTTAAGCTAAACCAGAACACCACCATAAACGACTGCTTCGTAAAACTATTTGATAATTTTCTTCGAGATAGGGAATTGCATGTACGCATCGACGACAAGAACACTGCCAAGAAATCAGTCCATGCTGGTATCTCGCCAGCACTTTTCAATGTCTATATCAACGACATACCTACAGTTCCACAAATGACAGTTAGCCTCTATGTTGACGATACTATGTTTTTAACAAGAGACAGAAAATTAGTTCAAGTGATTACGAGGATTCAACGGCAACTGGATCTCAGGGAACCTTGGGGACATCTGCACAAGATTACCATCAACCTGACCATAGTTTTCACAAGATGCCGACCAGTCATCCTTACGATGCTCCAAGTCGGAAACCAAAATATACCTTGGTTCACAGTGGTAGAATACCTGGCGGTTTACCTGAACATGAAACTACTCTTCACCTATCACGTCGCAGAAAAGAAGAAAGCAAGATTACTATGTTAAGACCTCTTACCCCTGTCTTCAAGAATACGGATCTGAATCTTGGCAGAACAAGAGACCCTACCGAGCCACAGTGGAGCCCACACTGCTCTATGGAGAACCTACTGATGCACAACATACGATACAAATTTCAAGAAGCTCCAAGTCAAGTAAAACAAATATCTCCAATAGATTCACAGAGCACACTAGAGGATAAGGACAAAGGAACTCCACAATGCACTCCACGAAAAGTACGTGCCCCAAAAAGTGAAGGAAAAACCTCAAAAGCTTTTTGACAAGATTGACACTCTACGTCAAGCCACACATCAGTTAGCGATTGCGGACACAGTCCTTCCCCAGCGTTGGCACAAATGTGAAGTGACACGATCTATCCTGGCAGACGATGGAGTTGCACCTGCAAGACACTAAATAATCTCAACTCAATTACAAATCATGGCAGAAAAAAGAAAGACAAGAATGAAATAAAACGTACACCCACCATCCCTACGTGCAAAAGAAACCCTATGTGTGCCCAACGCCTGTAACTAAAGCGTAATAAGCGAAGTCTGAAATCTCTCCCATACCTAACACACAGGCAGCAAGTTCGACAAAGGTGAAAACGCTTCACCTGCAACCACACATAAAAAAAAGTCGCGCTTGATACCTATGAAACGGTCTTCGCCGTGCTAGCACTGTTCGATAACTATCTTGCATGTCACACGGTTACTCTTTGTAGTTGCGTCTTTGATTTGTCTCTCCGCTATTCTTGATCTTGTTGTCATCACTGTGGCGACTGCTTCGCTGAGCGCCTCGTTGTCGAAAGGTTGTCTGACCTCGCCCTCGTCTATTGTCCTGTCCATACTCAGTCTGTCGCATTTCCTTCTCTGTACCGTTGATTTGGGTTAATCGTCTGCAGGCGGCTCTTCTTCCTAGCGGATATCGAGCGAGGTGGCGCAGTGGTTAGCACACTGGCCTCGCATTCGGGAGGACGACGGTTCAATCCCGTCTCCGGCCATCGTGATTTAGGTTTTCCGTGATTTCCCTAAATCGTTTCAGGCAAATGCCGGGATGGTTCCTTTGAAAGGGCACGGCCGATTTCCTTCCCGATCCTTTCCTAACCCGAGCTTGCGCTCCGTCTCTAATGACCTCGTTGTCGACGGGACCTTAAACACTACCCACCACCACCACCTTCCTAGCGGCTCCCTCCATTTCTGCATTCGCCGATGTGCGCACCGATATTTAATGTGTCGAAGAAGGTTGTCCATCTCTCTGTGTACAGCTGACTTACTGGTTACTTTGAATCCATTCGTTTCTGAATTTACGAACCGAGGGGACGATACATTGATTGTATATCTGTTCCTGTACTGGTAGAACGCTACTTTTACGCTGCCTAATTGGGGCAATAGTCCAAACGACATAGTTTTAAACTCATAGAGACCGTCGGGAGTTGATAGTACCAGAATTGGTCATGTACTGCGTTGCCTTTTGATGGCTGCAGCGTTAAGTCCGAGTTGGTTGAGTCCACTCTTCTTGGCTCATTCAGTTTATGGCAGTGACTGGTGCTAAAGTTCGATACACCACTTTTTCAACATTCTCTGTTACCCACTGTCGTATTGTCTTGAAACTGAAGTCTGCTATCACATTCTTATTGGGTCCTAAACTTCTGATTGCCATAAAATGCTGTATCTCGTCCGTCAATACCTGGAATAGTGGAAGACGAGGTCATGGAGGTCTTCCACAGCTTGGCGACTCAGTCGAATCCTTTCAGCCACTTCGTCAGTTCCTGACCGCCGTCTCTGGATAACACTTACAGTTGCCTGATGTACAGCTGACTTACTGCTAACTTGGAGTCCATTCGTTTCTGAATATACGGACCGAGGAGACGATACATTGCTTGTATTTCTAATCCTGTACTTGTAGATCGCGGCTTTTACACTGCATAATTAGGGCCGCAGTGTATCTTGAAGTACACTAAACATTGCCACCTTATGTAGACACACTTCCAGTATTCCAGAACGATGGTATCTGCATAAACAGCGAATATCCGAAGAATATACATACATAATCTTAAAAAAAAAAGTTCAAATGTGTGTGAAATCTTATGGCCATCAGTCCCTAAGCTTACACACTACTTAACCTAAATTATCCTAAGGACAAACACACCCACCCATGCCCGAGGGAGGACTCAAACCTCCGCCGGGACCACCCGCGCAGTCCATGACTGCAGCGCCTCAGACCACTCGGCTAATCCCACGCGGCACATAATCTTCGAAAAATGACAAATTCTAAATAAGAAATAGTTACTGGCAGTCAAGTTTCAACCTACAACCTGCCACAGGCCTGCCACAAATGCTAACCACTGTGCCACACCACACGAAACACAGCTCACGGAAATATACACTGAAGCCCCAAAGAAGCTCTTATTGACATGCGTATTCAAATACAGAGATATGTAAACAGGCAGGCGCTTCTGTCGGCAACGCCGATGTAAGGCAACAAGTGTCTGGCGCAGTACATGACCAACTCTGGTAGAATGTGACACTCAACACGTCCAGAATTCCTACAGAGTGGCTCCAGGAACACCCTTCTGTGCTTAAACACTTCCGCTGGCCACCAAACGTCCCAGACATGAACGTTATTGAGCGTGCCTGTGATGTATTGCAACGTGCTGTTCAGAAAAGATCTCCACCCCCTTCTACTCCTATGGATTTGTGGACAACCCTGCAGGTTACCAAGATTTAAGTGAGTATGCAAGTGGTGTTATATTCGGGGCACGAGAGATGGGACACATCATCTCCGAGGTAGCGATGACATGGGTATTTTCCAGTACGTCCATTTCACGAGTGTACCGTGAATGTCTAGAACCCGGTAAAACATCAAATCTCCGACATCGCTGCGGTCAGAAACAGCATACTGCAAGTACGGGACCAACAACGACTGAAGAGAATCGTTCAACGTGACGGAAGTGCAACCTCTCCGCAGTGCTGGGCCATCAAAAAGTGTCAGCGTGAGAAGCATTCAACGAAACATCTTCGATACGGGCTTTCGGAGCCGAAGGCCCACTCGTATACCACTGATGACTGCACGACACAAAGCTTTGTTCCTCGCCTGGGCCCCTTCAACACCGACACTGAACTGTTCGTGACTGGAGACATGTTGCCTGGTCGGACGAGTCTCGTTTCAAATTGTATCGAATGGATAGGCGTGTAGAGGTATGGAGACAATCTCATGAATCCATGTACCCAGTATGTCAGTATGGGACTGTTCAAGCTGGTGGAAGTTGTGTGAGGCGCGCGCAGTTGCTTTGATATGGGACCCTTGATACGTCTAGATACAACTCTGACAGGAGATACGTACGTAATCAATCCGTCTGATCACCTGCATCCCTTCTCTCTTTGAAGTTTAAACACTTTCCCTGGCCACCAAACTCCTAAGACATGAACATTCTCGGGTATATCTAGGATGCTTTGCAACGTGCTGTTCAGAAGAGATCTCCACCCCCTCGTACTCTTATGGATTTTGTATATACGAATGCCATATGTTGCGCCAAACATACGCTCTTAGGCTAAAGCAAGCCATATGCAAGCTTCCCCCCCCTCTCTCACTCTCTCTCTCTCCCTCTCTCTCTATGACACAGGTAGTGCTTACGGTTGTAATTGGCTCGGTAAGTTTCAATAGGAGAAACTGGTAAATCCAGCTAACATCTAAGCAAAGAAAAGTGTGCTGCTGTATTAACTACACAGAGCGTTAGAGCCTGTGATGGCTACAATGTAACGTGGATTTACATTTGTATAGGATTTATATTTTGTACTGATGTACCATGAAAGTGTGATTGAGCTAAACGGCACTTACTATCGTCTTACTATAAGTTAGTTTCCTGCACAACAGTAATCACTCGTTGGAAGAGAGCTGTTAACGTATTGGCAGCATACTGAATACTGAAGATACATTGTGTTTCACTCAGTAGTGGTCTAGCTAGCCTACCTCTACTGGAGTACAGGATTACTATACAGGTTCGCCATTTTGATTTCTATACGAAACTATTAAATCCATTATTTCAAAAATACAACCGAATATGGAGACAAGTATTACTACTTACTCTCAGACCAGCCACTGTTACATCGCTAAGAAAGAGATGCAAAGACAGAATTTACATAGCGTCTGTAACCTTTAAATAGCGTAGTGGCAATCATGTGACACTAACACCGTGTTGCGGTCAATATGACCACTTAAATGTAGACGGGTGTAATGTTAACAATTTGAATCCCTTTGAATTTCTCTGTTTCGCATATGGCAGAGTCTTTTTCGCACACACGTTGGCCTCATCAACATCGCCATTACTTTTTCACGTAGCACTTATTGCCTTGAACGTGCTATGAATAGTATCTTGTAGTGTGCCGTTTCTTCTTATACACTGCTGTGCAAGACTTCAGGATGAAAATAGGTTTTGCATGAGGTGGCAGTGCTAAGTAACATAGCCCGATGAAACTTGGCCCATACACAAAAGAGCTGCTACAATATAGTTCATAAAGTGACTAAAAGAAATACATAACGAGATGATCAGAAATGATAATTTTATTCTGAGACAATAACTACACTGAAGTATGTTTTTAAACTCACAGACATGTCTGCGAGGTTCTGCTCAGTTAGTCCAGACCGCTTTGTTAGTACTTTTTGAGACCTCATACAGATTTGGACACAGTAAAATATGGATAGGGACTGTGCTTTTGTGGAGACACAAGGGGAATTGGCCGCTGTCCGCAAACAGCTGGAAAGTGCGTCGGCCACGGTCAACGGGGTCCTGGGAACTGCTGAAACCTGCAGCGAGCGCCGGAGACGAGGATTGCAAAACCTTCGGTTGGTTGGAATCCCCTAACTACTCGGTTGTCGCTTTGATTTCTGATAAACAATATCTGGCTGGTCTGTCTTCACTCGAGAGCGAGTGGCAGATAGTAATGCGTTCGCGAATCTCTGGGCGGAAGGCGGAAGTGGGAACTGCACGCACGGCTAACTCCTTACGCCTTAGCAACTGACACAAGGAGCTACCTACTGTTGATAACATTTCTGAGCCAGCGCGTGATACCCTCCTTCGGGGCAGTGGCCGAGTTTCCTACCCAGACCCGACGAATGCACAGGGTGGTTATGCTAGTCATTGGGAGCTCCTACGTTAGGCTGGTAATGGAGCCCCTCAGGGAAATAGCATGCTTGTCGGGATAGATTGCAACTGCGCACTAGGGTGACCCTTACTTATGTAAGTTTTTGGAAGTTAGAATTTTGCTTGTCCCAAGCCCTCCTTTTGTTTCAGTTGACAAAAGGAGTCTGCGAAAAATTTCTTGTCAGTCCAACTAAGTCTAGACGGCCCTCAAACGCCTTGATGATGGAACAAACTATCTGCAAGACCTATTTCCGTTAAAACGCATTGTATTCTTCCTTATCTCCATTGGATACCTGTATATCACGAGATCAATATATGTAGGTATTCGAGCAAACCCTGCAGTTGTCTAAAATCGTTTTGACACATATTAGTGGAAAAATCACTCGAGGAATTAAAACAGAAGACCAACACGAAAAATTTGAGAAACATCATGTTTACTTTCTATAATGTACTGATTTTCAATCTGAGAAACATTTTTATTTACAATAATCATTTTTCAACTTTCATTTGTGTAGAATCAAAAGGTAATTCGAATCGATGACCACTGAACTTTATTTCTTTCTATGAGAAGATTTAATAGCAACTACGTATTTTGTAGGGTCTCAAATAATAATGTGCAAAACGAACTATTTTTAGGTTTGGTTTTTTTGACAATGTTGCTCTAGACCTGAATGAATTCAGCCCACTTTCTGCAACATCATTCACAACAGTTATATCCTCTCGATTTTCAGTTGCACATTCGTATCGGGAGTCATCTTATCGTGTAAAACGTTCTTTGTACAGAAAATCGGTATTCACAGATACCCTGGTGAAGAAAGTTCTCGCAACATGTTTTGAAAACGATGAAAATCAATGTTCGTAAAAGTAGAAAGATAAATTATCCTGTATAATGTATTTTTCCCCTTGCTTTTCACTTTGCTTTCGCCGGCCGCGGTGGCGGAGCGGTTCTAGGCGCTCAGTCCGGAACCGCGCGACTGCTACGGTCGCAGGTTCGAATCCTGCCTCGGGCATGGATGTGTGTGATGTCCTTAGGTTGGTTAGGTTTAAGTAGTTCTAAGTTCTAGGGGACTGATGACCTCAGATGTTGAGTCCCATAGTGCTCAGAGCCATTTGAACCTTTTTTTTCACTTTGATTTATTGCCGGTCTACAATTCGCTTAAGAAGGACTAATGTTGCAGAAACTGTGATAGAGTCTTTTCGTTCGCTATGACAATAGATTAAATGGCTGAAGGTGAAGTTTTGTGAAATGCCTACTGTAACATGGATCCAACAAACATCTGTTGCTCTCACAGATTTGAAATCGAATGCAATGGGCAACTGTTTGCTGCTTTCAATTGCACACGGCGTATGCTATGAAAAGCGATATCGGTAAATACTTTATTTCAGTCAGGAGGTATGTCGCTAATTATACCTATTTTCGACCTATTGTGGTTCATAGAATATGTTCATATTAACTTTCCAACTTTTCCCCGGAATATTTAAATTTTACGGATGACAGTAATTTTATCTGTGCAGCAAATGAGTTCCCTTTATTAGTAAATATTGTCACATAAACAGTAAACAGTCATACGAAATCGACTTCCAGTGAATTGTTCTGTATTTATGTTCATGTGAAGTGCATACTTAGCTCGTGGTGTTGAATCAAGATTCTACGTCTCAAACGGTCTCCTTTGTTCTGCTCAATGTCTATAATCGAACATTAAAAGAAAAACGTTTATGGAATTGTGAAAGATGCAATGAACTATCGCTTAAAGGATTACATACTAATTTAGCGATTCGTAACGGTACATATTTGTACTATATAAGTATGTACAATTTTAGGAATTCGTATATGTATTATGTTAATGGATGGAAGAATGTTATTTTTAAGTAACCTGTCTTATGGCGTAAGCAACCGATAAACGTAGGTGCCGCTCGTACGCTCAAGCACCGAGGCGCTAGGCTAAGATACGGTTAAACAACTGCGAAAGGGCTTAAGCATGGGTAGGATCCACTTTTCATCAGTTTAATGAGCCATAAGTTCCCTTAGAATACCACGCTGCGAGATAGTTCAGTAAACATTCCAGAAAATAAAATTTAGCTTTGTGATCGTCTTATTTATGTTCCAGCGGTAGAGTTACTTAACAGGTTTTAATACACAGCAACTGCGTCTCCATTGATTGCAAATGCCATGAAGCGCTCTGCCGAGGAAAGAAAAGTGCAGTAAAATGTGTTTACGGTGTTGTATTCACTGGTATAAAATTTGTATTAACACTTATCGAAAAAACTTACTGATTAATATCAACTAAGTAATTTGCTCAGTGTACGAGGTAGACATCCACTCACAGCCACAAAAAAGGATTTACTTTATTTGGTAAGTGTGTTATGCTACTTTTCAGCGATCCCACACAAAAAATACTTTAATGACAAATTTTCAGCAGAAATATTGCTTCATCACCTGTAAATATCGTCAAGGAAAATACATCACGTTGAAGGTAGTGTCTGCGTCTATATCTACATTTACAGAGAATGGACAGAAATATAAAAACATCGTGATATGGATGAACCTAAATGCAGAGACTACGCAAATCTACTGGTAGCGTTGTCGCATTTGACCGCGAACCCCATCTAGGAATGTCCTGAATACGTTGTATATCTCAGTCATGTTCAATACAGTGTTCTGTGTAATTGTGAGTGTGTTACGTCGAAGCTCAGTGCATTCGCGCGTAGGTCTATTACTGGTGCTCCTACGGCGGTTGCTACCGTAACAAAGAGAGCCGAAGTGTTTCGCGTTTCTAGAGGTACCATATCGAAGAATTACACCACATACAGAGACAACGGAAAAACACCATCTCCTGAGTCACACTGCCAACGAAATTAATTGTTGAGCGATTGTAACTGACGCTGATTGAAGAGGATTGTGACCAAAAATAAGCGGACGAAAACTGCTAATGCCACTGCAGAACTGAATTTCACACTTGCGAATCCTGCCAGTACGAAAACAACAAGAAGGTATCTTCTGAATGAGTGATGAATCAGTGATGCAGATGCCCGTAAACAGAAAACCTTGTTTCAAAGCTATAAAACTTGTACTATGGAGCAGTATTTCGAACTTCTGGACGAATTTACTTCTCGCAAAGTGAAACATGCCGCCGTAATCCATGGGCTCATGAATTCTGAGCAAAGCTGCACCATTGATGAGGAATATATGACGAATTTGACGAATTTGGGTGATCAGATTCATCCCATGGTACATTGTTCCTCTATGGTGATAGTGTGTTCCAAGACGACAGAGCCCGCCACTAGATCTTAATATTATGGAGTTTTTGTGGCCCACTTTAAAGAAAACGTTGCATGCTCGATACACACCTCCACCACCGTTACCTAAACTTGGCACTATTTCGCAGGACGAATAATATAAGATTCTCTTTAAGACGATACAGGACATGAAGTTGCCCATTCAGAGACGACTGGAAGCTGTTTTGATTGTCAACGGGCTTCCTACACAGCATTAGGCATGGTAGTGTGTTGTGTTCTTTGTATTTCGATATTTTTGTCCACCCACTGCGTGTCTGTCGTCTGCAAACCGCCTCAGAGGGTGCGGTGAAGGGTACTTCCGCCACCACTATAATTTCTGCGCTTCCCTGTTCCACTCGCGAATGTTTTGTAGGCAAAACCACTGTTGCTAGTCCTCCATAGGAGCTCTATCTTCTCATTTTGGCGAGATGTAAGTGGGAAATAGTACTACATTACGCAACTGTTCTTCGAAACAAAGGTCTCCCAAATTAAGCGGTAAATTCTCAGAGATGCACAACTCCTCTACATTTGACTGCAACTGTAGCTTTTTAAGCATCTGCATATCGCTCAACGCTTACTAAACGATTCCAGTAAGAAACGTGCAATGCTTCGTTTCATCTTCTCCATCTCTTCAATCAGTCCATCATAGTAAGGTTCCCACACTGATGAGCCATACTCAATCATCGGTGTGACATTGCAGTGCCCGTGTCGTTAAGAAGAACGATGCAATGACCGTTGGGACAAGCACGCATGCCCGAAGGAACATTGCATCGTTCTTCTTAACGACACGGGCACTGCAATATCGCATTTATCTGCCTATACCAGGCAGCGCCTTCAGTCAATATTTCCACCGCTGTACGGGAATTACATAATGTGTGTACTGGTAAAAGTTGTGAGGCAGGGACGTAGTTCGGGTCTGGCCTAGAGTCGTGTATGGATATTCAATGTCGTCAAGGCAACCAGTTGCCTAAAACGGGAAATCCGAATTCGAGTCCCAGTCCAGCACAAATTTTTACTCTCGTCATTCTCTAATACAACTGATCGTTGCGTTGCAACTGTAAGTGCATTTCTCAAAGAACTACTTTGTAAGTCAGTTCCTGCATGAACTTCTTTGATATTTTTTCCAGTAGATCTCTGCCTGACATCTGCGTTCCATTCCATTTCATGTATTCGTTACACTTCAGGTTGTTCTAGAGGGTTCCAGTGATATATTGTCTAGGGCTTAATCGAAGATTAATAGAATTCTTTGCCTATCTACGTGCAACACGTGTTATGTACAGAGACTGGACAAAAACATGGAAGCAAGGCGTAAAATGCATGCTTGAACATAAATGCAGATCCCAATTAAGTCTGCAGCTTGCGCTGTTGTAAACGACATGTGTGCAATGCCCTCAGTGTCAAATATCATCCGTTCCCAGAAGAATATTCCGCGTAGTTGTGAATGCATTATGTTGGAGCTAAGTGAATTCGAACGTTGGTAAGTTGGTGGCCCTATGGCAGATTCTTTCTTAACCAAGCGAGCCGAAGTGTCTGGTGTTTCAAGAAGCACCGTATCTAGGATTTAAGATTTTTACCACATAAGGGGAAAATAAAAAAAATAAAAAACATCATCTGGTAAGTCACACAGCGAACGACAATGCGTGTTGAGTGATGGTTTCAGACGATCAGTTAAAAGCACTGTGGCGGAAAATAACAGAACGAGTGCTGCAGAAGTCATTACTGAAGTGAATGTCACACTAGTGAATCCTGTCAACACCACAACAACTCGGAGGGAGATCCATAAGCAGGAACTTACAAGACGAGAGGGAATTCGAAACAACTCATCAGAGATGCAACGGTACGTAACGGAAAACATGGTGCCGAAGCCATTAAACCTGGACAACGGACCAATGGAAGAATTTCATTTACTCTGACTAGTATTATTCCACATTGTTTCCAACTTCTCACCGAATTTAACTCGCAAGAGTGAGACATGATGGGGTTCCGTGATGATCTGGGCCACCATATCGTGGTATTCCATGGGCCCTATGACTGCTGTGCAGGATCGCATTACTACCAAGGATTGTGTGACGATTTTGGGTGATCGGGTCCATTCCAAGGTAAAATGTTTGTTCCTCAGCGGTTATGCTGCGTTCCAAGACGACAGGTCTCCTGTTCACATAGCGCGCTTCGTCTAGGATGAATTGTCGCATGTCTCCTTGGCACCATATCTCAACTTCACTGAGCATCAGTGGTCTACTTTGGAGAGAAGAGCGCGTTGATCGCTGTCTTCCTCATTCATCGTTGCTGAACCTGCCATTGTTTTCGAGGCAGAATGGTATTAGATGCCCTTGACAACCATACAGGATCTGTATTTATCTATTTCGAGACGACTGCATACTGTTAATAGCTATATTTTCTCAGCAGTGTATATCCATATCAACTAAAAAAACGGATACATGTATATATATATATATATATATATATATATATATATATATATATGTATCTATGTACGTATGTAGGTATGCAAGGTAGAGAGCCCGAAGTTCGTCATCTTAGTACGTTAGGACCTGCATAAGTCCTGAGATTGCGGAAAAGGCTACAAATTATTGTATATATTCCTCAATTTATACTCCACTTGAAGGCGAGTTACATTTAAATTCTTATACTAAAACCAGTATTTGACATAAAAGTTAACGCTGCAAAAACAGAAATACAAAAAATGTATTCGTAACTTCACCCCTTACAAAAATTCTGTAAAGTGCAGTTAGTTTCAATATATTATTCATTTCTAACATTGCCGGGTATTTTCACTATTGTGATTCATTTGACTGTCATGAATGAACAATTTTTTCAAGTCTTTTCAGCCTTCCAAAGATGTGTACCATATCAACTTTGATGTCTTTGTAGATAAACAGCATGTTTCTTGATAATAAACTAATTATTTGGTGCAACTCATTCATTTCTCTCCCTCTGAATTTTCCTATATAAAAAAGTGAAGTAACCTTTGTAAATAATAAATAAAATCTGTGTTCAGCAATAGTTACAAATTTCGTCCCCGGGTAGAATATAGGAACTTCATACGGGGACGAAATTACGAACATCCCCAAATTTATTATATTGACTACAGAAACATATGCCAAACCCTTGACTATACCGACGACACGCCAGAAACTGCAACACACGACTGAAATACAGCCCAATATTTGAACTCAAATTAGTGCTCACACTGGGAATTGCAAGTTACTAATTTGACTGCTACACTAACTCACCTCAGTATAAAAAATTTAAATGCGTCTGAGGACTATGGAACTTAAAACATCTGAGGTCATCAGTCCCCTTGACTTAGAACTACTTAAACCTAACTGACCTAAGGACATTACACACATCCACGCCCGAGGCAGGATTCGAACCTGCGACCGTAGCAGCATCGCGGTTTCGGACGGAAGCGCCTAGAACCGCTCAACCACAGCGGCCGGCTACCTCAGTATAAAAAAAATATTTTCCTTCGCACACCCAAGTTAAATGTGCTCTACACAACAACTCTTCTCAACAATACAATGAACAGAGCTTACGCATGTACGCACAGTTAAACATTTTTTACCAACTGCGGAAACCAGAAGTTCCTATGGGGGCGATGTTAAGAGCAGGGACGATATAAATGGCACTTACCTTATGTATGGACGTTCCACACTTCCAAGCTCGGTAAATCTATCAATAGGTGTGGGGTAAGAACAAGGTACCTATCAATAGGCCGGAGGGTGGGATGAAAAAGTAGTGTAGCATATGACGCACGAATTCGCAAATTTTATTCATCCGGTATTTGAGAATGGGAACACTTAGTGACTTGTAATAAACTTTACACATGATTTCAAACCATTACGAGACTTTCTCTCTAGCAACCTCCATAAAATGATGAGAGGAACAAAAGTTTATCGGTCAGTACCTTTCTGCTGTTCATGCAATAGAATTACCGCATCAGTTATGACGTTTTAATTTAGTGCTTCTTCATTGCAAATTGTATTCATGACTCATTTTGCACACAAGATTCACATACATATTACTGAATGTACTTGGGAGATTATATTGTGGCACGACTCATGGTTCAGGAGACATTACGTCACAAACACGGGGATTCATGGAAAACTGCCGCGTCATGTGAGACGTTTAAATTAATTACTTCTTTGCTACTGACTCTCTTCACAACAAAGTTATATCTCTGTAGGACACACAGATCAGGAGATACGATATCATAAACATTGAGATGCGTGAATAACTGACATATCTTGCATGATGTTTAAATTTATTACCTCTCTGCAATGAACTCTGTTCCCAAAAAAAGGAGAAAAAAATTCACAGGCAGTATTCACATATGCCGCTAAGAGAGAGTCTCCATTCCTTCCTAGCTAATTATGTAAGTGTAGACCAGATATGGCTCAAATTCAAAGATACAGTATCGACAGCAATAGATAGATTCATACTGCATAAGTTAATAAGATGCGGGACTAATCCACAAACACTGTTGCAGAAGCAACGAAAAAAGCATGCCAATTCCAGAAGTCCCCAAGACTGGCTAAGTTTCACGGAAGCAAGAAATTTAGTACGGATGTCAATTCGAGATGGTTTTAACAGTTTCCACAATGAAACATTGTCTCAAAATATGGTAGAAAACCCGAAAAATTTCTGGTCGTATGTAAAGTACACCAGTGGCAAAAAACAGTCAATAGACAGAGAAAGGAAAGAGATGGACAGAAACAGTGCAAGGAAAAGATAGGTAGATAGAGGGCGGGGGAGAAGAAAACAGAAGGAGGGAGAAGGAATGGTCGGAGAAAGGTAAGAGGAGGGATGGACAGAGAGAGGGGAGAGGAGGAGTTGGGCATAGATAGAAAAGAGGAGGAGAAGGAAAGTGAGAGGGGAGAGATGGACACAGACAGCGGGAGGGGGAGGAGAAGATGGAGAGTGGGAAGGGGGAGGAAGAAATGGATAAAGAGAGAAGGATTTAGTGGGGGGAGAAGGAAATGAACAGAGGTGGAAGGAGCAGACTGACAGAGAGGGGAGGAGCAGATGGACAGAGAGAGGAGGAGAAGCAGATAGACAGAATGCGAGGTTGGAGGAGATAGACAGAGAATTGGTGAAGGACTGGGTTGGGTTGTTTGGGGAAGGAGACCAGACAGCGAGGTCATCGGCCTCATCGGATTAGGGAAGGATGGGGAAGGAAATCGGCCGTGCCCTTTCAAAGGAACCATCCCGGCATTTGCCTGGAGCGATTTAGGGAAGTCACGGAAAACCTAAATCAGGATGGCCGGACGCGGGATTGAACCGTCGTCCTACCGAATGCGAGTCCAATGTCTAACCACTGCGCCACCTCGCTCGGTTAATTGGTGAAGGAGTTGTGGGACAGAGAGAGGGAAGAAGGTGGGGGTGGACTAATAGAAGATGGTAATAAATATATATCCTGATGACGCCAGGTACTCGGCTAGTTGCAGAATAAAATTCAGTCGTCAGTTGCATAGACATTTTTATTTCCAATTATCTGTTTCAATAGTTTCATTTATCATCCTCAGAAGCATACAAAATTGTGGATATTATAAATCATTAGAACTTGGCCATACATTTACGTAGAGCGTAAGAACTGGTTCAGAAATATTTTCTTAGTATTGCTTTAGCTGATGTCAGTATCTTCGTCACAGAAGCATAATGTCATGACATGTCCAAAAATGTACATTCATATATGATCATTATGAACACAGATTAACACGCAGACAACTTAAAGTAAACGAAACACAATTATGCTCAAAAGTTACGTTGCTGTATTAGTAGCAAGGAACAAGTGTAAAAAAGTATAAAAAGCACAACTACAGTACATAAAGAAGTTATATATACTGCTAAAAACATGATGCATAGTTCTAATATCTAAAAGGAGTGGAGTAATATTCACATTTTATAAGAGATACTATACAGTCATAATGGTACCTATTTTTCAATGTAAGCTTATCGTTCAACAAATATTTTGAAGTTAGGTAGCAATGTTTACATGTTTCAAACGTTTCTAAAATGTTCGCTTTGTAGCCCTTGTCAACTAAATGCAAAATATCCATGTTAAGCAAAGAAGGAGGAATAAGAGCGTTTTATTTTGACATGTTCTGCAGAATTTGACTGCTATGAACTCTCGCACTTTGTTGAGCAAGTACTAATGAAAGAGCTGTTAAATATCCTCCCTGTCTGTCCTATATAAAAACTCGGACGTATATCGCAGTGTATTTAACATGTCGCAAATCTGACACATTATGTCGAAATAGCAACTTGGTTACGTTATCGGTGATAAAGGACATTGTACTGTCATATTTTCAGACAAATTAATTATACAATATGAATTGTCACCTACATCTAGTATTGTAGTGTATTTATTACAGGTAAGGCCATTTCAGCCGCTCGGGATACACACGCGGTCTTGGGGGCCTTGCAACGGTTCGCGCTGCTCCCCCTTCCCTCCCCCCTTCCCCACCCCCACGCTCCCGTCGGAGGTTCGAGTCCTCCCTCGGGCCTAGGGACCGATAACCTCAGCAGTTTGGTCCCTTCGGAACTTATCACAAATTTACAAAAAATAAGGGCATTTTCACTGAGGATAGAGAAAGTTATGTTCTTATTGTTCTTGTTTTTATAATGTTTCTGTACATGGCTTATTTGATATTCTTCTTTGACCACTACATGTTTGAAGTTATTAAATTGGGTAGCAATAGAAGAAGGTGTTAGCTGGACCTCAATAATGCAGGCGATCATGGGGAAAAAGAATATCGATCTGTGCTTTATGGAGTGATAAGGAGAAGCGTGAATGATGTTTCCTGTTGTGGTGGATTTTCTGTAAATGTCAAAGGTAATTTTTCCTTCTAAAAGATGAAGTTTCCGGTTGAGAAAGCTAATTTCATTAAGCTTATTTTCTATTTCATATTTAAATTACATTTTAGAGTGTATACAGTACAGGGGCTCACGACATGATGTGACGTCATTCACTACTCCTTTTAATGTATTGATAGTATCATCAGCACAGCCTCTCTATGAAGAAATGCCATTAGCTAGGGCGAGGTATTTCAAAACTATTAATGAAAACGTTAGCAAGAAATCAAGTGAGGCAGTTCCCACTTAGCAAGACTTCATCTTGTTGACAAAACTGAGACTGAATTTGAAGTGGTTCTCAGAAATGGTTCAAATGGCTCTGAGCACTGTGGAACTTAACATCTGAGGTCACCAGTCCCCTAGACTTAGAACTACTTAAACCTAACTAACCTAAGGACATCACACACATCCATGCTCGAGGCAGGATTTGAACCTGCGACCGTTGCAGCAGCGCGGTTCCGGGCGGAAGCGCCTAGAACCGTTCGGCCACAACGGCCGGCGAAGTGGTTCTTGTGTAGAATGATTCTCAAAAATCTTATAAATTCTTTAATTTCGTTTGGCTTAAATTCCTTGTGCATTGTGACTGTCTTCGATATATCGATCGTTTCTTCTATTAGAATGTATCTGCAAAGATTTGTAATAACAAAAGATGTAAGTATATCCCAGAAGAAAAAGTTAATTTCTTTTTTTCACAGAGTTATTGTATTTCTTGAGAAGAAACAGTGATTTCTTGGACACGAAACAGGCAGTGTTGCCTAGTCCATTAACGACTGAATGAATAGGTCAATCACTTTTATGAACCGTAACTTGCAGTCCTAAACCTGATGTCGTAGGATTCATGTTTAGTAAGCTAGGCGGGAAGAGAGAATTACGGGAATGAAAGTCCTCTTTTAAGTTCTATAGTGAAGGCAGCAGTGGGGCTCTTGCTAATAGTGTGAAAGTTATCAAAAAATTAGCCTTAGTTTTATTCACATAGTCCTCCTCTTACAAGATGACGTAAGAACTGCCTTTATCTGATTTAGTGATGAGAGCGTTTTCTTCTTTGAGCTTCTTATTAATTCACTTCGCTGTAAAATAATTATTTTTCTTTTTCTTTCTGTGACTGCTGTTAAGCTTCTACTTTGCTTTATCGGTTTCAACAGATTAATCTGTCATTTTTAGGAGTCTACAGATTTTGGGACCTTAAAAATCATTAGACCTTGAAAAGACATTCATGTAAAGTATAGGAAGTGTATTACAAAAACTTACGTAATATTGGTTTAGAAAATGTCAATTGTTGTATTTTTGGTGTTTCATGTTTTTGTCCTACCCCTGTGCGTTCATGGTCAACTGCCAGTCCCCGTATCAGTCTTCGATGCTTTGCAGTCTTCTCGTATTTTGCTGCAGTCTTCCTGAGTTGCTGCCTTCCTATAGACAGCAAAGTCATAATCGAATAGCATCATGGTACTTGCGAATTTACCCAATAGTTCTTATATGAAAGCTGTAGACAGTAACAGCCATTGAACTCTCCCCTGGGATACTCCCGAAATCAATCTTCAAACCTGTCGATTTCTTTTCCCTTAGGAGCAAAATATTGCGTTCTAGAATCAGTAGAGTGGCCGAGCGGTTCTAGGGGCTTCATTCCGGAACCGCGCTGCTGCTACGGTCGTAGATTCGAATCCTGCCTTTGGCATGGATGTGTATGATGTCCTTAGGTTTATTAGGTTTAAGTAGTTCTAAGTCTAGGGGACTGATGATCTCAGATGTTGAGTCCCATAGTGCCTTGAGCCATTTGAACAATTTTAGAATCAGTAGAAATTGAGCACAGTGGGGAAGGAAATCGACCGTCCCTTTCATAGGAATTACCCTGCCACACGCCTTTAGTGGGAAATCAGGGGACACCCAAATCTAAAGGGACGCTCTGTGATTGAACCGTCGTCCTTCCATCCTCCTCCAATGTCTCAGCACTGTGCAACTTCACTCGACAGAAGAAACTTTAATATGTGTTTCTGTCATTGTGCTATACATTCAGTGAGCTCTTAAATGACGTTCAATGTTCTTCAATATCATAGGTGGTTTAAAATATTCTATACATATGAGTGCCACACGTAGGACGACAAAAGTATATAATTCATGGAGGAAACTAGTTTGGGTACTCTGAAATAACACATGAACTGCGAAAAAGTAATTTTTAATTATTTTACCATCGTGAGAGAATGACACATTACATCAACAACTTAAGATTCTAAACGTTCAAAGTGAAGATCGCGAGTTGCAGTGTACTCAGTAGCCATCACTAAAGTGACGAAAATCAATACCGAAAATGAATAATTCACTCTGAGATTAACATAAAATCTTTGTCAACTTCTAGGCAAGACCAACTAACAGGACATCATTTCCTGCCACCCCATTTGAATGGTGTGTATTACCGTGGTCTTCATTCGGGATATGCTGTCACAGTGTTTTACAGAGTACTTATAATGTATGCGAGTCTATGTGGTTAAACACTAAAACACATCATGCTCATAGGATAAATTTTATTGGGCTCTTGAACAGTGGCTACATTTTTGAAGGGAAGGTACTGTCCCGTGGTAGCACGATCGTCGATTCGCATTACTATGGCCTTTGTTTTTCTGCGTTTTTTTAGGATCTAAGCTGCTTATCTCATACTAAAATCAATCACAGATACCACAGAAATGTTCGAAAGTGTGCGTAAAACAAAAACGAGCCGTTTCAATTCATGCTTTATTACTTTTTCTCACTGGGATGAACATTTGGTTTCAAGTTAAATTATTGCCGTAAGTTCTAAGTTTCCATGTCAATAAAAACCAAATATTAATTGCAGACCGTTAATTCCTTATCTCAAAGTACTGTGCTGCGTATAAAATACACTCCTGGAAATGGAAAAAAGAACACATTGACACCGGTGTGTCAGACCCACCATACTTGCTCCGGACACTGCGAGAGGGCTGTACAAGCAATGATCACACGCACGGCACAGCGGACACACCAGGAACCGCGGTGTTGGTCGTCGAATGGCGCTAGCTGCGCAGCATTTGTGCACCGCCGCCGTCAGTGTCAGCCAGTTTGCCGTGGCATACGGAGCTCCATCGCAGTCTTTAACACTGGTAGCATGCCGCGACAGCGTGGACGTGAACCGTATGTGCAGTTGACGGACTTTGAGCGAGGGCATATAGTGGGCATGCGGGAGGCCGGGTGGACGTACCGCCGAATTGCTCAACACGTGGGGCGTGAGGTCTCCACAGTACATCGATGTTGTCGCCCTCGGTCGGCGGAAGGTGCACGTGCCCGTCGACCTGGGACCGGACCGCAGCGACGCACGGATGCACGCCAAGACCGTAGGATCCTACGCAGTGCCGTAGGGGACCGCACCGCCACTTCCCAGCAAATTAGGGACACTGTTGCTCCTGGGGTATCGGCGAGGACCATTCGCAACCGTCTCTATGAAGCTGGGCTACGGTCCCGCACACCGTTAGGCCGTCTTCCGCTCACGCCCCAACATCGCCTCCAGTGGTGTCGCGACAGGCGTGAATGGAGGGACGAATGGAGACGTGTCGTCTTCAGCGATGAGAGTCGCTTCTGCCTTGGTGCCAATGATGGTCGTATGCGTGTTTGGCGCCGTGCAGGTGAGCGCCACAATCAGGACTGCATACGACCGAGGCACACAGGGCCAACACCCGGCATCATGGTGTGGGGAGCGATGTCCTACACTGGCCATACACCACTGGTGATCGTCGAGGGGACACTGAATAGTGCACGGTACATCCAAACCGTCATCGAACCCATCGTTCTACCATTCCTAGACCGGCAAGGGAACTTGCTGTTCCAACAGGACAATGCACGTCCGCATGTATCCCGTGCCACCCAACGTGCTCTAGAAGGTGTAAGTCAACTACCCTGGCCAGCAAGATCTCCGGATCTGTCCCCCATTGAGCATGTTTGGGACTGGATGAAGCGTCGTCTCACGCGGTCTGCACGTCCAGCACGAACGCTGGTCCAACTGAGGCGCCAGGTGGAAATGGCATGGCAAGCCGTTCCACAGGACTACATCCAGCATCTCTACGATCGTCTCCATGGGAGAATAGCAGCCTGCATTGCTGCGAAAGGTGGATATACACTGTACTAGTGCCGACATTGTGCATGCTCTGTTGCCTGTGTCTATGTGCCTGTGGTTCTGTCAGTGTGATCATGTGATGTATCTGACCCCAGGAATGTGTCAATAAAGTTTCCCCTTCCTGGGACAATGAATTCACGGTGTTCTTATTTCAATTTCCAGGAGTGTAGTGGCCGTAGTGGTTTAGTACAATCTGTAGAGATACCCTAATCGCTGCCTTAATATACTTTAAATCTCTCATTATACTCTGTGAGTCATCGTTGAAATAGAAGGCTAGGACAAGGACACACTCCTTCCCTCTCAATAGTAAGTTGATTTCTACGGCGTGTATCCATCTGCGTTGTGTCACAAAGTTAGCAGTTAAAGTTTTACGGTTGTTTTCAGAGCAACCATCTACGTTATTCCGCTTGTTATCTCAAGTGCTGTCCAAAAGTGATAAAACATATCTGTGCATGTGTCACTGGGTAAAGATAAACCTCAAGTACTCTCATAAATCTAATTTTGTTTACTAACAGGACATCTGCTTGAGACACAGCGCATGAAAGAGTTTCGCTTCAGCTTCAGTGTTTCGAGGTGCAACAGATATACTTACACACAAAATAATACATAGACTTGTCACTATAATATTCAAGTACAATCTAAATCGACGGCAAACAATATTTTTATTGTTTTATGGAATATCTTTAAAGCCGTTAAGCCCACAACTTCCATACAAACACGTTGATAATGAATTTAGACGGGTAATTGACTATTAACATATTTCTATTTCTTTAATTCTACGTAAGAAGTAGTGGCAATCTGAACTAAATGTCAACCATGCTATGTGTGTCCCCTCAAGCAAGAGACACTGTTAACTGATGTTAAGGACGCCCGACCTCTATGCAGCTCTAACTTGCGGAGAGTTTCATTATTTATCGCGGAAATATAGATCAGAGCTTGGATGTGCTCATTATAGTGCACATTTTCGTGCAAGAGTTGTACCGCTGAAAACGGAATTCGTAGGCAACAATTCTTAGTTATACGTGGGCTATTCGGAAAGTAAGGAACGATAGGTCGCGAAATGGAAACCACAGTGAAAATCAAAACTGTTTTATTTGCAACAGTTAGCTACAACTTCCAGCTACTTATCTCCATAGTCGCCGATCCGACTTAGACGGTTGTCATAGCGTTGTATCAACTTTCCAATACTCTCGTTATAGAGGGCAGCCGCCAGTGCTTTTCGCCATTTCTTTACCTAAACATCAATATGACCAAGCGGTTCTAGGCGCTTCAGTCCGGAACCACGATGCTGCTTCGGTTGCAGGTTCGAATCCTGCCTCGGACATGGATGTGTGTGATGTTAGTTAGGTTTAAGTAGTTCTAAGTGTAGGGGACTGATGAGCTCAGATGTTAAGTCCCATAGTGCTCAGAGCCATTTTTTTAAACATCAATACAACAAGTCACAGTAGCAGAATAATAACACAAAGTATCTATAGAAGTGGGGTAGGAGTATCTGAATCCAATATGAAGAAGATCCGTGTGAGTTTCCGAGAAATGTGGGAATGAGCGTGGCATTACTTTTATGAGAAGATATAATGAAGAAAGAAAAGCCTACATTAATAGTGGTAATTCTGTAAAACATATTGTACGCATATACGATGTGAAATTCAGACATTCTCAGAGATGAAATAGAGGAAGTGAATATTCATCTACAACGTAAGGTGAAAGCTGATGGAACTACGAGAGCGAAAGAATATGAAAGGTAGGCACTAACTGAGCAAACAATCTGTACATTGACCACACACAAAAGGATCTAACGAGATATTTTCGAAAAGTAATTAAGTTCAGGAGGACGAAATAACATGTACAGGGTGGCCGAGAACATTCTTAGGTGAAGATGGCTGACGATGGGCCTCATGAAGAAAGGACATGACATCTTCGCCAGCAAATATAACACTGATGTCATCTACATAAGCGTGGACTTCATATTTGTGTTTGGATAACATGAAGTCCCCGAAGTCGAGGTATCGACATGTCCCAGAAGTGGATGAATGGTTAATGCGTGTAGCGCCGTCGATGCAGGCATCCTAGTCTCAGGTGTCGATGGAAAGTTACGTGAAATGTGTGGGACTGATTGACCCTAATTCTGGTTTGAGTGTACAAGGGGCATCCCATTACAATCTCAAAGAAATGGGTCTGAAAACCTTAAGTCAGTAGACGCAATATTAGGTATGAATACTCTATGGTATCAAATGCGTTTTTAAAAGCTAAAAAGGCGAAGACCAAAGAAGCGTTCGCATGCCACGTCATTGATACAGCGTCTCTGTATATCGCAAGAACCTCAGCCTCGACTTAGTACCGCCCTTGGTTGTTTATCTCCCAGTATTAGGGTGGTGACTGTCTGCATCCGTGGGTTAAGTGACCTGGTTTACAGCTTGAAGCCAGGTTAAGGCACGCAACAGGTCGATAATGCTGTAACATTGTCGGTTTGGCTTGCTTCGTTAAAAGGAAGACGGTTCCATCAGTGAAAGTGTCCGGTAGAAATATGCTGTTTAAAACTTCATTAAAAAACTGCATGAGCTGTGGTCCTAAGTGCCAGAAACCTCACATACAGGATCGCAAGGAAAACGCTTGGTTCATGCGGCTCATTAGCTGAAACATTTTGTGAGATTTGTGTTAGTTGTTCTAGGTCGAATCGTTGAAAAAGTCTGACGTTTGCCTCTTCCAGCCTCTACATATGGTTAGATGTTCGAACAAGCCATACCGGGACTTGCATAGCAGGGCAACTGCTCTGGTGTAGCGTTCTTGATAACGGTGGATCATATATGCTGTAATTGCCGTTTGTGTAATACGAACTTGGTCTCGTGGAGCCACCAAAGTGGAAGTGAGTTGATCAGTTTGTTTGTATTATCTGATTACATGGCACACGGATGGGGTTTGATTGGAATGTAACGTTGTATCCCTCGATCTAATTGCTCATCCTGCGGTAACTATGTCATTCAGGCGGAAAATCTTAGATGTGTACTGTCGGATACGTGGTAGGTTCTACTATAGGTAGTTAGAATATTCCTATAGTTGTCTGAGCGCTGTAAAATAATATTCCTCAGTAAATCGTTGCCACTGAGTTTTCGTCCAAGTACAACCCTTTTGTAAATTGAGTAATTTGGCGGCTTAGCACAAATAAGCCATAATTCAATTCCGCTTTTGTATCTTGGGCTGGAAGAAACATATTTACCATTAAGTGGTACTCTCCTATGGTGGAGTTCTTCGTCTCTTAGGCAGCTTGCGTTATCCTCCATCAATTTCTAGCTCTGTAAATAGGTCGTTGCGTTTGACGCCACAGAGAGCGACTGGCAGGTGAAGGGAGCCGAGAAATTAAGTAGTAGTATTTTACAGTCTACTTTATCCGACTGCATTTTCATGTGGGCGTACACTCTATCAAGATGACTAATAGCGGTAGCTTTGAAATTGGTGAAGGCTGATTGTAATGTGTGCCATTGGCGCCACACATCCACCAACTGTAGTTTTCTAGCAACTGGTTGCAGTTTAACGAAATAATTTAAGTTAGAACTTTGGCCCTATTGTTCGGTCACGCATTTAACATTGTCCATTCTATACTCTTATGCCATCCTGAGTGTGTGAGAGGCTGGGGTAACTGTACTTTAAAGAATTATTTTTCTCGCTCCGCGTCCCCAACTAAGACAGTACATAAATTTGTGCAACGTGTATGTCAAATTATTGACAGGTGATACATCTACCAGATGGGAGCTAGGCTACAGGCGTGCAGGGTATTCCTTACCTGAATAGGACCGCTGTATCAGCGTGTGGTCCGATATAGGTAAATGAGAAAATTCCAGTGCCGTCTTCAATGCCAGGAGAGCATACTTTCTGCAAAATGCGGCATCGACATCTGTTTCCCGTAATTGTTTCCATAATTGAATTTTTTTGTGGTAGAAGGCATTCTGCTTACATTTATAGTAGCTAAACGGTATTCATGAGTATCGTCTAAGCAGGCACGCTTTCAGACCCTGGAATTTTTTGGTAATACTGCAAGTCAGACGGAGCAATTTTATTTTTCTGTTGTGGTTCAGCTATCGAATGTGTGTTCTCAGTTTGTTTACTATTTGATTTCCCAATTTTGGGTTGCATTGGGTCCTGTTCTTTGGAATTAACCTCTTGTTTTGAATACAAGTCTTGCTTGGATTTGGACTATCTCTGGTGTGAATCTAGTTTTGAGAAAGACATACCATCGTAAGGATTGTCTAACGACTTTGTTTTATGTATTGGCGGGGGTTGCACCATTTTGAGTTTCTGTGGTTATCGGGAATTTATCATCAGTAGATGATTCTGTGGGGATTACGTCTACCTCAAGAAATAAGATTTCTTCCGTGCATTAATGATTCGTCTATGGCCGTAGGGGGCTTTCCCATGTTTTCTTTGCCCATGTATCTTCGTGTTTGTTCTGTGGTCTGTCGTTTTGCTTGTCTGTTTTACTAGTTGGACGGAACTGGTGGTTACGGCTGTGAATGTTGCTTCCATTATCATTTTGTGGTGTCTTCCGTGCTTCTCTCTATTGGTAGTTGAAGGAGTCTACTACCGCGAGTATATTGTGCCCATAAGTGACGAGCGTGTAACCATATAGCTCACATTTTGGGTTCATACGTAGCCAGAGCCTGAAATCCTGTCACAATGATGTGACATGGAACATGTTATCCTAAATCAGTGCAGATCAATCAACCAGCATGAAAAAATTTTAAGTAGGTATTCGTTGTCCAGTTCCTTTGTTTTATTTGGAAAACTCTGCCACAAGCAACCAATGCCGATTGAATGTGTTCCTCTGGCATTTAAAAGCAACGTATGTACCTTACCGGTCCATAATTCCAGTCCAGTCTGCGATGTTGATATCTTAATCATCCCACCTACCTGAGGGGATCACGAAATTAGCCACTACTGTAGTCTCGTCTTTAAGTCTTTGGAATGTTTATCCTGAGTTGATATTAATAAAAACTGCTTCCTCAATTAAATAAAACTGAAATCCATGTATATAATCTCTACGTAAGCCGTGTTTCACAATCAGCTAGTTATCAATCTCAGCTATCTTTTGTTTGACAGAATCAAATTGTAAGTTAAATCTAATCCTATTCTTCTGAAAGTCTTTCATTATTTCTGTATACACCGCAGGCATTTTCGTACAGTTGGTACACTCGAACGACTTGGGCCTGACTGCGTCTGTGCAACTAGGATCTAAACTGCGCACGTTTTCGCACGACGAATGCCTCGGTAAAACTGCAAGCCCACTAACAGCGAACGCTATGTACAGTATATCACAGTACAAAAGGAAAAAGAGTTACCTACGCTGCATTGGAAGTATGTCTGTCGCTCCGCTGAATGTTCTGCAGTCAAAACAACACATGCAGCACACTCGAAAAGTAAGAGCTATTGAAATGCAAAAAAACCTGCAAAAAAATCATGGATCACTTGTAACCTTGTTCGAAAGGATTTCGGGACTGCAGCCAGTCGTCGTAAACCTCACTAAACGATATTTCGAAAGGACACCTGACAGCCGTCTTGAGGTGAGCCACCGAAGACTGACGAAGACGTTCTCCTCTCGTCCCTGTATAGCGCGCAGAGAGCACTGCCGCGCATGCGTCACAGTGACGATGACAGATGGACCACAGCGCCTAGCAGCAGCGCCTACGCTGGTGGAACTGCGAAGATCAGCTGTCTTCAGCGTTGCCACTAGACGCAGTGTCTGAAGCAAATCTCGGCCATAACGGGATTCAACGTATTATCCATCTGGTAACCGCCGTTACGGTTCATTACATTTTCCGCGATGTGCATTTCAACGGATTCTTTTATAATGGATTTCCTAAAAGATTTAACTGTGGCCAAAATTAATGTTTCGTCGTACTCCATTGAATGTCTGTTGGAGATAAAATGTCCCGCAATTGCAGACTAGCTGTGTTTCAAAACGAGAGTGCAACGCTTACGTTCTGTGCAGCGTTCTTCTACAGTGCATGTTGGTTGTCTTATATAGACCATATCATATTGGCAAGGTATTTGGAAAATTCGTGCCTCCGACAGTAACAAGTTATCCTTCACTGATCCAAGCATGTCCGAAATCTTACGTCGTAGACGAAAAACCAATTTCACCTGAAAATTACTAAAGATCCTTGCTATGTTGAAGGTAATATTTCCAACGAAGGGAAAACAAGCGGGCACGTTCTCTTCTTTATCCACTTCTTGGGTTTTGGTTTTAACTGAGACTGCCCTGTTAATTTGAGGGGTAGAGTATCCATTGTCTCTGAACACTGTCTTTAAATGTGCAACCTCTTTATGCAAACTACCAGCATCCGACACTGTATGGGCTCTGTGTACAAGGGTTAGAAGCACACTCAGGGTTTCGGATGGGTGATGGAAACTTGAAGAGTATAAGCACAGATCAATGTGAGTGGGCTTACAATAAACAGAATGTCCCAGATAGCCGTCACTCTTCCGCCTTACCAAAACATCGAGGAATGGAAGACAACAATCTTTCTTTAATTTCGTAGTAAATCGAATGTTCTCATGAATGGAGTTAGGATTATTTAAAAACTCTGTTACCTTATATTCCCCGTGTGCACACACTATGAAAATATCATCCACGTACCTCCAGAATAAAAGTGTTTTAACAATCAAATTTTAACAATCAATCAATCAAACTGTTCTTTCCTCAGAATCTCAATAAAAAGTTAGCCACCAGGGGAGACATAGGACTGCCCAAGGCGACGTCGTCTGTCTGTTCAAAGTATTCTTGGTTGAGCACAAAATAGCTTAAAGAAAAAGCGTGCCGAAACAAATCAGTGATCCTTACCTGAAATTGTTTACAAATTAGTGTCAAGATATAGTCAAGAGGTACATTTGTAGAAACAGATATTGCGTCAAAACTCTACAACTTTTTTTTTTTTTTTTTTTTTTTTTTTTTTGCAGAAATTGGGAGAAACAGCAGTTGAGTCAGTGGTTCATAAACCAGCTGTTTTCTGGGAGTACGTGGCAGACATATCCGTAGTGTGTGTCCATAGAGAAGATAAGTTAATGAAGTTCTTATATCATCCTAACACCATTCACGAGAACATTAGATTTACTATGGAATTAGAGAAAGGTAATTGTCTCCCATTCCCCGATATTTTGGTACGGCGGAAGAGTGACGGCCATCTGGGACATTCTGTTTACTGTAAGCCCACTCACATTGATCTGTACTTATACTCCTCAAGTTGCCATCACCCAGCCCAAACACTGAGTGTGCTTCAAATTTTTGTACACAGAGCCGATACAGTGTCAGATGCTGGTAGTTTGCATAAAGAGCTTGCACATTTAAAGACCGTGATCAGAGACAATGGATACTCTCCCCGGGAAATTAATACGGCAGTCTCAGCTAAAACCAAAATCCAAGAAGTGGATAAAGAGGAGAACACGACCGCTTGTTTTCCCTTTGTTGGAAATATTTCCTTCAAAATAGTCCCTAGTAATATTCAGGTGAAAGTGATTTTCCGTCCATTGTGTAAGATTTAGGACCTGCTGCGATCAGTGAGGGATAACTTGTTGTTGCGGAAGGCAGAAATTCACAAAATACCCTGCCAGCATAGTATTTCCTATATAAGACAAGCAACGTGCACAGTGGAAGAACGCTGCACAGAACATAAGCGTTGCACTCTCGTTTCGCAAGGCAGCTAGTCTGCAACTGCAGGACATTTTATCTCGAACAGACATTCAATGGAGTATGACGAAACATTAATTTTGGGCCACAGTTACTGTGGTGTCACCCCCAGACACCACACTTGCTAGGTGGTAGCCTTTAAATCGGCCGCGGTCCGTTTAGTATACGTCGGACCCGCGTGTCGCCACTATAAGTGATTGCAGACCGAGCGCCGCCACACGGCAGGTCTAGTCTAGAAAGACTCCCTAGCACTCGCCCCAGTAGTACAACCGACTTTGCTAGCGATGGTTCACAGTCTACTTACGCTCTCATTTGCAGAGACGATAGTTTAGCATAGCCTTCAGCTACGTCATTTGCTACGACCCAGCAAGGTGCAATATTCAATAATTAGAATGAATTCTGAACAGACAATATTGTGACTCATGTAGCGTCAAGAGCGAAATTCATCATTAGTGGATTAAAGTTAAGTATGAAACTAATTACGTCCGCTTTCTGAATTCTAATTCCTTGTCATGTTCCAGACCTCACGTCAGTATAGTTCTGCCCTCCTCACGTCAGCCTGCGTGAGTTAAAACGCGTGCATTTCGGCCTCCTCTAGTAACACGGTGTTGGCTCTTCTGCCAAAACTACATTGGCGACGAGTCAAAACGGTGTTCTTCTCTATACTGCCCTGATTTACTTGTGTAATGGCTTCGTCACAATCTCCAGATGTACTGTCCGAATTTTATCGCTTACAGAATCAGCAGACGCAGGCATTACTGGATGCCCTGGGACAGCTCGTCCAGGGTCAACGTGCAACGCAAAACGATGCTGCAGCCGCCGCTCCACCGCTAACGCAGCCACAAAACACAATTGCACCGCCCTTCCGACCTTTTGATGCTGCACTGGAAAGCTGGACAGAGTGGTCACGCCAATTTGGATTTCATCTCGCCACTACAGAATTCAAGGTAATGAGCGGCAGCCCTTTCTTTCGTCGTCCGTCAGAGTGCAAACCTACCGTGTGTTAGTCAAATTATTTCCCCGACGCGACATAGCAACTCTGTCCTACGACGAAATTTTGCCTGCATTAGATGCATATTTCAAACAATCAGTCAATGTAGTTGCGAAACGATATACTTTCTTTCGTACAAAACGTACCGCAGGTCAGACTAATCGGGAGTGGGTTGCAACCTAGCAAGGCCTTGCTAGGGATTGTGCTTTTGAGTGTCAATGTGGATTCCCATATTCAGATACTATGGTACGTGATGCAATTGCACAGAACGTTTCTGATGTTCCTATAAGGGAACAGATTTTGAAACTAGTCAATCCCTTCCTTCAACAAGTGATGGACGTATTTTCAGTGCTCAAATCATGCCCGTGGTGCGCTACTAATACATTCGCGTGAGAATTGCCCATCACGCCAAGCTATTTGCTTTTACTGTAATAAAAAATGACATGTTCAGGGTGTTGGCCAGAAAAAGTTCAGTTCGGGAACTCCAAACCATTCCAGGCCCTTCGCTTCGTGCCGGAATGGGAATGGAACCAAGGATACTCAGGTTCACGTAACTTCGCCCATGGACATTCATCTCGTTCATTCCACTCCACCCAGTGCCACTCTCTCTAGCAGTGACTGTGTTCGTCCCGAAAATAGTGTTCGCCGACATCGCCAGAAATCCCGTCAAGGTACAAGGGATTTTGTACCAGTGTCAGGTCCTGTTGCACGAGACAGTCGCTCTTGTCATCAGCAGGACAATAAACTTTTTGTAGACTTGGACATTAAACGCAAAGTGATACCATTCCAGCTCGATACTGGAGCTGCAGTTTCAATGATCAATCAAGACACTTACAAACTGCTGGGCACACCTTCGTTGCGTAACGCAAATGTTCAGTTAACTAGCTATTCAGGTCAAGATATCCCTGTGTTAGGACAGTGCAGCCTTCTTGCAACGTACAAAGGACAAACAAAACTTGTGTCATTTTACGTCCTTCGTTCTTCTTCTGCAGTGAACTTGTTTGGTTTCGACTTACTTAAGTTGTTTAACTAGTCTATAGTAAATCAGGTCCTATCAGTGAACCAGACTGTGCCTTCAGACAGTGTTTCTCGTCTATGTGAAGAATTTGCAGACATTTTTGCACCGGAACTCGGTTGCGCTAAGAAAAGCACATTTGGAACTGAAAGTAAACGCGCAACCGAAATTTTTCAGAGCGCACAATGTCCCACCACGCATTGCGTGATGAGGTCGCAAAAACAATACACAATTTGGAATCACGAGGTGTAATTGAATGTGTGCAGTCTTCTCTCTGGGCATCACCCTTAGTAATTTTGCCAAAACCTTCGGGAAAATTTAGACTTTGTGGGGACTTCAAGGCAACAGTGAATCCACAAATAGTGATTGCAACTTTTCCTTTACCCCGCCCGGAAGATCTTTTTGACAAACTGTGCCCAGGAAAATATTTTTCGAAGTTGGACCTAGCTGGTGCGTACTTGGAAATACCGGTGGATGAAGAATCCCAGCTCGTTTTGGTGGTTAACACGCATCTTGGTTTGTATCAATTAAAACGACTGCCATTTGGGTGTGCATCCGCCCCTGCATTGTTTCAGCAATATCTACCAACTGTTTGTGCGTCGGTCCCTACTGCAGCAAACTATCTGGACGATATTATGATCGCCGGAAAGACGGAAGAAGGACATTTAGCCAATCTCAGAACATTATTTCAGGACTTGCGACAACATGGTCTTCGCTTACGGAAGGACAAATGTGTGTTTTTTGCTCGTGTCTTGCCATACCTGGGCCATGTACTCAATGCCCAAGGCATACATCCCAATCCCACGCACCTACGTGCCATACAAGACTTGCCTTCACCGCAGAATTTGAAGCAGCTACAGAGTGTGCTGCGAAAAATTAATTATTATCATAGATATGTGCTGCATACCTCTTCCATTTCAGCTCCGCTTCATCGCTTACGCCATAAAGGTGTTCCGTTCGCCTGGACGACGGAATGCGAACATGCCTTTCGCCGGTTGAAATTCGCGTTGCTTTCCAATACTTGCCTTACGCCATTCGATCCCCGGAAGCCCCTTTTGTTGATGGTGGATGCATCGGATTTCGGGATCGGTGCTGTGCTTGCGCACAAAGATGGCTCGCACGATCGCCCTATTGCCTTTGCGTCCAAATTGCTCTCGTCGGCGCAAAGAAACTATTCGCAGATCGAAAAAGAAGCATTGGCTCTCATATTTGGTGTTACAAAGGTTCATGACTTCCTGTATGGTCGTCACTTTTGTTTTTTTTAAAAAAAAATTCTTTATTAAGATAACCATCACAATTAATACAAGTTAACCCACTTCCTTAGCTCATTAGTGGGTCCTAATAGTTATACATTTTTATTAAATCGTGCAGCTAGTTTTTTAGTTTTATAGTGAGCTACAGTTACTAACAACAATGGGCATTAATACCTACATCTACTGTTTATACCTAAATCCTATAACTAATTGAGGTTATATATATTCTGCAGCGTCGCATGTGTGCCAGTTAGAATATAAACCTACTATATTATGCCTTGTTCTTCGAGCTAACCCCGAAGAACATGCCCCTGGCACTGGGCAGGCCTCGACGTTATAATTCGCTGTAGTACCTATTCTAGTTTCCTATATCTAAGTCCTACAAACTAACTTATCCTATGTCATGTCCAGTGTGTGTCATATTCGGTGGTTGATCCCTACCCCCCCTAGTCCTGCACGTGGCGGATTCCAACTCGGATGAGGTCGGCCAGCCCACGCACAGGCGGCATGGGAATAGGGCACTTGGTCGAAATCGGTGATTATTTTCCTTATTGTTCACGGTATCTCTCTTAGATATTCAGTTAGAACCTTTCGTGATACCTCGTTTGCCAAGGTGTTTAGAATCTGAAAAGTTTCCTCTCGTCTGAGCAGTTGATACGTGTCATGGTTAGGAAGTCTGTCCCGTAGTGTATTTGCGACATCGTTGAAGAGAGGACATTCGTAAACAACATGTTCGGGTGTACCCTCCGGATCGCCACAGTCACACGCTGATGTTGCCCTTTTCCCAAATCGACATAAGTACGTCGGGTAGGGTCCATGGCCGGTGAGAAAGTGAATCAGACCTCGTGTGGGCTCGAAGTACTTCATTCCCAGGCGTTCCCTCACATCAGGTAGAAACTGGAAGGTTCGTCGTCCAGCATCTTCTATCACCCAAGTCTCCTGCCAGAGCTCCTCCCCTCTTTTCCTTATTTCTCTTTTATCCCCCACCCTAATACCCATAATATCTACAATCTTCTCGTAATTACCCTTTTTGGCCCAATACCAGGCCGCCTGTTCCCTTATCTTTATGTCCAGAGGGGAAAGCCCCATTATGACTAATAGGGCCCCCCCTGGAGATGTTCTGTAGGCACCCACAGCTCTTAGTATCATACTTCTCTGGACCCTTCTCACCGCCATGGCGGGCACCACCCTCGTGAGCCTGTGCGCCCAGACTCCCGAGCCGTAGCCCACGACTGAGGTTAGGATGCTGTTATGATAAAGTCTGATTAGTTGTGGAGGAAGATGGAATCTTTTATGGCCTATTGAGATGAGGTTGTTTAGTATCTGAAGGGCTCTCTGGGTGACGGTATCAATGTGTTTTCCGAAACTCCACCTCTCGTCAATGATGACACCTAGGTAGCGTGTCTCACGTCGTCTGAGAATTGGTGAACCGTTCTATCCTGACAGTCGGATTTCTAATGAGCTGTCCTTTTAGCAGGAGGTAAGTAGATTTGCTGGGCGATATCGTCATTTTAGTCGCGTGGCACCACTGTTGAAGTTTATCTAATGCAGTCTCTATTTTCGGTTCGATGTCTTCGCGGCTGCGGCCGCCAACCAACAGAAGGAGGTCATCCGCATAGGCTATCACCTCTAGCACCTCTTCACTCTGTTGTAAACTATCTAACAAAGGCTCCATATGGATGTCCCAGAAGAGGGGGCCTAAGACAGAGCCTTGGGGACATCCTTTAGTAATTGTCTTTCCAACTCTTTCGCTAGAGGATGACAGCCAGACCTCCCGAGCCGGCCGAAGTGGCCGCGCGGTTCTGGCGCTGCAGTCTGGAACCGCGAGACCGCTACGGTCGCAGGTTCGAATCCTGCCTCGGGCATGGATGTGTGTGATGTCCTTAGGTTAGTTAGGTTTAACTAGTTCTAAGTTCTAGGGGACTAATGACCTCAGCAGTTGAGTCCCATAGTGCTCAGAGCCATTTGAACCATTTGAACCAGACCTCCCGATCCTCGCAATAGCTCCTCAGGCAACCATATAGCGGCCCTGGACACTCTTTCTCCCGCAGGCAGGAGAAGAGCGAAGGCCACCACAGGTTGTCGAAGGCGCCACTGATGTCAACCATGATGCCAACCACGTACTTGTGCGGGGTCGAGCCACAGACCTCGGCCGCCAGGGCGATTGCATCAGATGCCGACCGCCCCGGCCTGAAACCGAACTGCCTGTCACTCATCCCGCACAACACTCGGTGTGCTGTCAGTCTGTCAGCCAGCAATTTCTCCAAAATTTTGCCAAATATATCCAGCAGGCAGATCGGCCTGTAGGATTTCACTTCTGCAGGATCCTTATCTGGTCCTTTCTTTATGATAACAACATGTGCCATTTTCCATTTTTTGGGGAATTTCCTCTGTCGGAGGCATTCATTGTACAGATGTGTTAGTGGCGCAGTCAGCTGAGGCGCCAGAAACTGCACCACCTCCGCCACAATGCCGTCTGGCCCAGGTGCTTTTCCTCTTTGCAGAGACCTTATGTGGGTTGCTACCTCCTCCTCTGAGAAGGGGTAGACAGCCGTCTCATTGGTGTATATTTCTTGGTCTTGATCCCTGAGTTGCTGCTGTCCCTCTGTCTCCCCATCCGCATTGTCGTCAGGCAGCAAGGAGTGGAGGAGGACCCCCGCAGTCTCCTGCCAGGACTCCGTCATCCTATCCCCGTACCTGACTGTTGATAACTCCAGAGGAGAGCGGATTTTCTCTCTCACCAACTTATATGGGAGCCCCCACGGGTCTGTGACTAGCTGGTTGAGCACAAAGTTTTCCCAACTTTCCATTCTGACTTCTCGCAGTTCCTTTTGGAATTTCCGCTTTTCCTCCCTGAACAGCAACTGCCACCTTTGTCGTTCCTGCCAGACGACACTGCGCTGATAATACCTCCTTAGCCTTCTGACAGACTGACGCAGTTCTCCTAGTTCGGCAGACCATGGTGACGGGGAGGCCGCCATGGCCCTCCTCCTAGTAGGTACGGCTGCCCTCACCGCTCTTGTCACTGCAGTCACCAGTTCCTCTGCTCTCTGGTCTACGTCCATGTCCAAGTGCATGTCATCTTCCGGTAATGGAGGAATGTCACACTCCCTCGCTAAGCGTTCCCAGTCGGGTCTTCTATAGTTTTGTTGTACTTCCCACCCCGTGGCCCAGCGGCACTCTCTTTCTCCTATGGTGAAAGTTATCAGATTATGGTCGCTTGAGGTGGCATTCTCTGTGACTCTCCAGTTTTGAACATTGTTGGCTGTGTTCGGAGTTACTAGGATGACGTCGATGTTTGTGCCCTGTCCTCCACCTGCAGCGTAGGTGGGAGGATTGCCGGGTCTGTTAGCCACCACAAGTTGTGACCTTTTCGCCATTAGCATCTCTTGTGCCACTGTACCACAGCGGGGATTTTGCGTTAATGTCTGCAGTTATTACGAGTTTTCTTCCCCGCAACGCCGTGGTAACTCTCGCTAGGTGGTCTAGATAAAGTTTTATATTGTCCCCATACTGAAAGTACATGTTTACGATAGTTAAAATTCCCGTAGGGGATTGAAGCTCCACGACGTTGCAGTGGCTAGTTGTGAACTGCTAGAGTATGGTAACTCTCAGGAGTTTATTTGTTATTATAATTGCCGCCTTCGGGTCATCCCCTCTGCTGACTATTTGCCAGCTTGCAGCAGCAAAAGCTATTTTCCCAGCCAGGGAGTATGGCTCCTGTAGACAGAGTACATCTAATCTCCTCTCCTCCACCTCCCTTCGGAGCTCCTGCATTACGAGTCTGCTGTTGTGTGTGTTAAGCTGTCCTATAGTTATTTTTGTCATTATGGAAAGTATGTGTGAGTTCGGTCATGTGGCCAGGTCTTACTCCAGTCAAATGCAATTCGTCCATGTGCTATTACTGATTGTTGGTAAATGTCGTCAAGATCAAATATCTCTCCTCGTCTTTCGAATACTTTCTTGAGCAAGTCTCGCAAGGTTCCAAAGTCGGTGGGGAGATTCAGTGATTTCAGCTGGATTCTGTCAACAGCCTCCATAACCGAAAAAGTTATCTTCCTGCCGTCTTCGTGTCCTACACGGACCACATGCCGTAAGGCAGTGGTCAGGGTAGCCGGCTGCTCCAATCTAGATAGTTGCATGGTGTACTCCAAATTGGGGTACATCCTAACCGGATCGACCGGTGGTAGTCTAACTATTGGTGTGCATTGTGTGGTGGGGCTCGTACTTGAGCTCGTCACTATATTTTCTTGTATTGGTTGTTCGTTTGTATTATTGTCCCTGAGAGTTGCTAGAGCCACAGGATGCCCTTGCCGTTGTAGGTGTAGTTTCGGCTTTGTTTCCCGGCTTCCAGAGGAGGGAATTTCAGCCATGGTGGGAAGATTTGTTTGAATGCCTATATCCATTGTTGGAAATTCGGTTTGTATGGCCACGTCTTTTGTTTCAATTTTGATGGCTCCGGAAAGCGACCTCAAGAAATTCTTGAATCTATTTGCCCGCATGGCGTCCCTCCTCCTTTTGCTCGGGGACTTTCGCTTTGGCATCCTGTTCGGTATGCCGGGCTCAGCCATAGTCCGTTCTAGAGATCAATCTCTGCTCCAACATCCTATATGTCGGGCAATTCCTGCCTGTGGCTCCGCAAGACTTCTTCCCTCGATTCTTGCATGGTATGCAAACTGCCGCCGCTTTGCAGTCCTTGCGGCTGTGACCTTTTTCCCCACACTTAGTGCACGCCGGCTCCCTGGTGCACAGCCTTAGGATGTGGTCCAAGTCACCACAGTTGTGGCAACGAGGTACCACGACATAATCTCTAGTGTTGATGGCATGGAAGCCAACATACAATCTGCCCATTGTCGTTATTTTCTTCCACATTGGCGCCGATACTTCGGCGACGTGATGAACAACATCACGACCCCGCGGCCCAGTCTTAAATTTCAACTTAAAGTTGTTCTTGAATTCGTCTTCATTTATTCCATCAAAATTCTGCTGTCTGATTGTTTCTGTGAGTTCTTCGTTTGATATAATTGTAGGTACGTCATATAGTATGACGAGAGGATTTCTTTTTCTCGGTGGTTCACATTTGACCACCGAGTTCAGTTTCTGATTATTCAGTACCTTTTCTTTGTCTTCCTCTGAGGCAACCTCGACTATCACGGAATTTCTGCTCGGTTTAACCTTATTAATTTTCATTTTGTCTTTGACGGGGTCTATATTTTTTGTGAAAAGTTCCTGTATTTTCTTAACACTTGTGTCCTGCCCAGGCAGTGTCCTGAGGAAGACTGCTGTGTCTGTTCTTTTGGTGACTTTATCAATGGTGTCTCTGGTCGTGCTTTGTGGGCGCTTGGTGGGCGCTTGCGCGGCGACAGCCGCCCACGTCTTTGCCGGTTGCCTCCTTAATCTGTCGTTCTCTTTCTCAAGCTCCTCTACCCTTCCCTCAAATTTGGCGTGGGCAAAAGCCCATGCAGCCAGCTCATTTTTTATGATGGCAAGTCCTGCTTGGCTTATTTTGCCATTCTTTATTTGTTGCTCCATGAGCGACGAGATTCTAGTGTACCTCTGCATTACCGCTTCATTCTCAGCCTGCCCCTGCTCGTCCTGGGGAGAGGGATCAGGCGCAGCCGAAGCCCGTGAAGGCGCACACGAATCTCTCGTTTCGTTTGTAGCCGTGGTTGGAACGAGTGATAAAAAAGGTGGGAGCCCGTCTCTTGCCCCGGACCGGCTCCTCTGGCATGGGGGGGGGGGGGGGACTTCTGCAGCTCGCCCACCGACCTCGCCCCTAGGTCAAGGGCACTCCAGAGCTGCCGGGTTCAGCGCGCCGTCGCCAGCGCACTGGTCCCCATCGATGGCCCCGTCGTCGACGATTTCACACGACGCTCCTCGGCAACTGCACCCCGCACTCCGGAGAGGCGGATGCACCCCTCGCCCTTCGCCACCTACTTGCCCGAGCTTCCACCAGAAGGCCAATGACCCACTCCTACTCAGGTGGTGGGTCGGTCCCCCAGTCGTTCAGCGGTCTGGGCCCATCTAACCCAGCCCAGGCGATGTCACCACCTCCTGGGTTTGGCAGAACACGCCCCGGTTACCCAGGGGCGCGGCGAAGCACCCTTGCCGATTCGCGCCGTGATCCCACGCCGACAAACGAAGTCGCCGGCATGCAGAGCATCTGCTGGTCTGTGCCCTGCGAACAGAAAGGGACTGGTGTTCGGTCCCTCGACACAGCTCCCCCTGTGCCACGCACCCTTCGCTTTCGCATCGGGTTGGGTCGCAGCTCTCCCTTTTGTCGCAAGGCAGAATGCCGAGCTTAACGTCTGGCACCACGGGAAGGCGGAAAGAGCCACTTGGGAAGGAGAGGCTATCATCATTTCCCCTGTGAGGACTGCCGCGGCACACCCGACTGGAAAGCGATACGCCCCAGTGCGAGCTTCCGTGCCCTACGGCGCGCCGGCAACGGGCGGGCCCGCGCCGAAACGCACCGTCAAGCGACTGACCTCACGCCAGACATGGTCGTCACTTTACCATAATCACAGACCACAAACCTTTGACATCGCTTTTTCATCCGAACAAGCCTGTACCTCCACGTACAGCGCAGAAATTCATTCGCTGGTCTATTTTCCTCTTGCAATACCGCTACGATATCTTGTATCGGTCCACTGCTAAGCACGGAAACGCCGATGCGTTGTCCCGTTTCCCTGTTGCTGAGGATAGGGCATTCGATTCCTCCGAACTTGCTAGCATAATCATTGATTCGGAAACCGATGACGTGGTGGAATCGTTTCCGATTGATTTTCGTCGCGTAGCTACAGCCACAACTGCCGACCCTGTCCTTGCTACCGATCTGTGTTTTGTTGCTACGCAATGGCCCTTGTCAAAGTCATGGATCGGGGACCCGTTGGTTCGCCGATTTTTTGCTCACAAGGAGAGACTTTTTGTTTGAGGTGGTGTTTTGCTTTTGCGTTCTGATAATGATCAGTCCAGGGTCGTGGTCCCACGTTCGTTACAGTCCTCTGTCTTAAAGCTCCTCCACAGAGGACATTGGGGTATAGTGCGAACCAATCAACTTGTTCGTCAGCACTGTACTTGGTTCGGAATCGATGCCGCGATTACGAATATGTGCTCTTCTTGCATGGTGTGTGCCGAACAACAATCAGCACCACCGCGGAAATTCTTTGCATGGCCGTCTAGAGAGTCTAGAAAGACTCTCTAGCACTCGCCCCAGTTGTACAGGCGACTTTGCTAGCGATGGTTCACTGTCTACTTACGCTCTCATTTGCAGAGACGATAGTTTAGCATAGCCTTCAGCTACGTCATTTGCTACGACCCAGCAAGGTGCAATATTCAATAATTAGAAGGAATTCTGAACAGACAATATTGTGACTCATGTAGCCTCAAGAGCGAAATTCATCATTAGTGGATTAAAGTTAAGTATGAAATTAATTACGTCCGCTTTCTGAATTCTAATTCCTTGTCATGTTGCAGACCTCACGTCAGTATAGTTCTTCCCTCCTCACGCCAGCCTGCGTGAGCTAAAACGCGTGCATTTCGGCCTCCTCTAGTAACACGGTGTTGGCTCTTCTGCCAACACTACAGCTACATCCTTTTGGAACTTCATTATAAAGGAATCCGATTAAATGCACATCGCGGAAAAACTAATTAACTGTGACAACGGTTACCAGATGGATAATGCGTGGAATCCCATCATCTCCGACATTTGCTCCAGACGAAGAAGCCAGAATACTCCGACGACTGCGGCGAGCGGCAATGCCGAAGACAACAGATCTTCGCAGTTCCAGCAGCGAGGGCGCTGCCGCCGGGCGCTGTGGTCCATGTGTCACCGTCACTGGCATGCGCGGCAATTCTCTCAGCACGCTATATAGGGAGGAGAGGAGAAAGTCGTCGTCAATCTTCGATGGCTCACCTGAAGATGACCGGCTAGTGTCCAGTCGAAATGTCGTGGAGTGAAGTTTACGACGACCGGCTGCAGTCCCGAGATCTCTTACAACATTTTATTCCCCGGGAAAATTTTAAATTTCGCTTGTAAGCTTTCATTTTGTAGGGCTCAACAAACTTCGTCAACACTTCTACATGGAAACTCTCCTTCTTTAAACTGACCCACTTGATCATAAAGGTGTTGATGCCATCGTATTTTCGCTAGGTGAGAGGTAATTTCTGTAAGGAGGGTGGTCAGAAGGATCTCAGTGTAAATGTAGTCATAGGTACGGCAGCTACATGAAGTCGGGTGTTGTCGCGGAGAAGCATTACACAAGACTCTGGTTTCCAACTGTCGATTTTACAGAGCACGTCCAAGGTTTTTGAGCACTTTGCAACACATGTCAGCTGCAACTGCTGATTGTTTTCGTCCCGGAAAACCTTAATCACAATTACTCCACTCTAAAAAGGAGATTTCTAGCTTTTTGATTTTGTTTTTATGAAGATTAGTTATACCGTAGCATTAACTGTAGTTTACGTTTCGCTTTGTTGGAAGATTTTAACATCTCGCCTGCTGTAACATTATTTTAATACAAATTTTCTCCATCTTGTCCATAGCTGTCAAGAAACGCTCGTCCGTTTGACATTCTTCTCTTTATTTTTCTTTTCTTTGTTTTTCTTGGGGGGGGGGGGGGGGGCTCTGGGTGGGTGGCAAGTGTTTTTGGTAGTAACCTTGCAGACAACTTGCTATTTCCAGGCTTTTCCTTCACAACTGTATTAATAGTGGTGTATACAACATGAGAAAATTCATCACACAGGGCACCAATCGTCAATCATCGATCGGACTGGAATTTTTGGTTCACTTCTGGTTAAATTTTGTGTGTCTTGGTATCCAGTCTGCCACGATTACTTTTAATATATCGACGCCTGTGTCTAGTCTTCCTTCCCGTATTACTGTATGCCCAAATCTGGATGGTTCTAAGCAACTGTAGGTCCGGTTCCACAAAAAATCGAATTACGGCACGAATTTCGCAAATGGAAATAGTAACGATTTTTAGAACCATAGTTGTTTGTCTTCATCCCCAGACAACGTCCACAGAATCAAAAAAAGGACCTTAATGGGTTCGTAAATAGACAATAGATTTGCCTGCATTGATGCAGCTTTATTGTGAGCTGTGAACATTTAACTGTAAGCAAGGAGCCTGCAGTATTCGAATATGCTCCATATATGGCGGGAAGCGCTTCCGTCTAAGAACATTAAGGTACAACACCTTTGTTCATCCTGCCTGTGTGTACAATTGAAACTCCTGTACACCAAGAGTTGACCGTTGTACACCGTGGTAATGAAGAATGAACAAAATTGGGAACTGTAAATGTGAATTCAGTGTTCTGGCATGCCTTACGTGAAAGCGATAATTGTAAAACATCACAAAAGGAAATAGAGGGACTTGCTAGTCAATCAGAAAAAAAGTTGCGTTAAAGGTTAAAGACTTTGGTTGTCACGGTGAGAAATTAGTCATGATTATGACCACGAAATGAAGTGGTAGATCCTAACCAATCTGAAAAAGTATTGTCAAATATTGACACCCTTAGACGCGAGTAAGAGAAGATTAAGCTGGGATATTGCGGACAGCACAGGAAAAAAGGTAAGATTTTCTATGGAGAAAGGGAAAAGGAAAGATAGAGTATAAGATGCAGAAAGTGAAGAAGCTATTCGGGTAGCAGGCTTCAGGATGCTCAGTCAATACTTACAACAAAACCGATTCCATGAACAGCCGATCGGGCGGTATTATGTGCTACGGGAGATCTGTAATGGGCTGAACAGACAGTGGTTCCACAAGCCACCTACAATGCTAATCTGTGTGGAGACACACTGTCCGGGGCAACAAATACCTGTAGCCCATTTTCAATGCAATAGGGTCTAATCACCTTTACTGTGGTCTTTAAGAGGGAATCAAATACTTGATTGTATAATCATTTGAACATTATATATGTCACAGTTGGATGATAAAAAACACCTAAAATATTCGTCTGCCTGCTGAATCCCCAGAATCTTAATGATTAATACAGGGGGTCCTAGGAGAAATGGTCAGTATTCAGGGATATGACACGAACGATCATTTGAAGCGAAGGAAGTCTAACAAACATGTACTCTAAAATCATCTTCTATACTGTGAAACAAATCTCTTCTACAGCAGTCTCTTAGCTTTCCATATTTTGTGAGAGGTGGCAGTATGGACGAAAATAAGAAAAAATGTGCAATAAAAACGCGCTCTAAAGTGGATACCTTTAGAGCTGTGACCACTTGTTCATCTTCGCTGTTGTGAAATACATATCTTTTATGAAAATGTGCTCATAGGTCATGAGGTATGCATTTTAAAGCCTATGTTTACTAAAGATTTTTGCTTCGAATATTCTTTCGTGTCATGTTTCTTGAATATTGCTCACTCTTCCTTGGTCACAATGTACACTACTAGCCATTAAAATTACTACACCAAGAAGAAATGCAGATGATAGACGGGTATTCATTAGACAAATATATTATACTAGAACTGACATGTGATTACATTTTCACGCAATTTTGGTGCATAGATCCTGAGAAATCCGTACCCAGAACAACCATCTCTGGCCGTAATAACGGCCTTGATACACCTGAGCATTGAGTCAAACAGAGCTTGGATGGCGTATACAGGTACAGCTGCCCATGCAACTTCAACATGATACCACAATTCATCAAGAGTGGTGGCTGGCGTATTGTGACGAGGCAGTTGCTCGGCCACCATTGGCCAGTCGTTTTTAATTGGTGAGAGATATGGGCAATGTGCTGGCCAGGGCAGCAGTCGAACATTTTCTGTATCCAGAAAGGCCCGTACAGGACCTGCAACACGCGATCGTGCATTATCCTGCTGAAATGTAGGGTTTCGCAGGGATCTAATGAAGGGTGGAGCCACGGGTCGTTACACATCTGAAATGTAACGTCCACTGTTCAAAGTGGTGACCGAGGTGACCGAGACGTGTAACCAATGGGACCCCATACCATCACGCCGGGTGATACGTCAGTATGGCGATGACGAATACACGCTTCTAATGTGCGTTCACCGCGATGTCGCCAAACACTGATGCGACCATCATGATGCTGTACACAGACCCTGGATTCATCCGAAAAATGACGTTTTGCCATTCGTGCACCCAGGTCGTCGTTGAGTACATTATCTCAGGCGTTCCTGTCTGTGATGCAGCGTCAATGGTAACCGCAGCCATGGTCTCCGACCTGATAGCCCCTGGTGCTGCAAGCGTCGTCGAACTGTTCGTGCAGATGGTTGTTGTTTTTCAAACGTCCCCATCTGTTGACTCAGGGATCAAGACGTGGCTGGACGATCCGTTACAGCCATGCGGATAAGAATACAGTCATCTCGACTGCTAGTGATACGAGGCCGTTGGGATGCAGCACGGCGTTCCTTATTACCATCCTGAACCCACCGATTCCAAATTCTGCTAACAGTCATTGGATCTCGACTAATGCGAGCAGCAATGTCGCGATACGATAAACCGCAATCGCGATAGGCCACAATCCGACCTTTATCGAAGTCGTAAGTCTGATGATACGCATTTCTCCTCCTTACAAGCGGCATCACAACAACGTTTCACTAGGCAACGCCGGTCTACTGCTGTTTGTGTGTGAGAAATCGGTTGGAATCTTTTCTCATATGAGCACGTTGTAGGTGTCGCCACCGGAGCCAACCTTGTGTGAATGCTCTGAAAAGCTAATCATTTGCATATCACAGCATCTTCTTCCTGTTGGTTAAATTTTGCGCTTGTAGCACGTCGTCTTCGTGGTGTAGCAATTTTAATGGCCAGTAGTGTATGTTCGTGTCGGTGCTAAAACGTCACGCAACGCCATTTTTATCCAGTAGTCCCGATAAATAATCTAAATAAAGTTACACTTGTTAAAGGGATCGTTCAGTTTATTATAAATCAAATTATAGCTGTAAAATATTATGTTCCACCCAACGTGTCACTGCAAGTTATGATTGTCGTCCAATGGTCGCAAGGGCTTATCTCTCCATTCACAGTGAGACCATATTGATGGTAAACACGCTGTTGTAAACTTCAGTCGTACAGGAGCTACAAACACATCGTTCTGCAAGGGCCAACATAATGACGTCGCTCAAGGGCTGAGTGGGATATAATAGTGCTACAGGTGAGTTGGAATTCGGCATGGGCCGCGGTGAGGATAGCATACCAGTTACACCTTGCCGTAGCTAGCTCACTGTATCAGACTTAACTGTACTGCACCTTCCTCAAGTCAATATGCTCATCATTCCGTGGCTCTTCGAAAATATGTACAGCAATTGGACAAAATTATGGAAACATCAAAAACAGCAATACATTATCTTGCCAGAAACACGGGGTGGGAAGCCGTTTGCATTCAAAATAGCTTCCTGTCGTGTCGTAATGGATAAATACAGTTCCTACATGTTTTTCAAGGGAATCTTATTCTAGTTTTCCAGCAAAATAGTGTAAAGTTAAGGTAACAGTGATGGAGACGCATATCGATCAGTTCTGAAATGACTTTTGTAGTTGTCGGTCTGTTATTTTCTATTACATTCCTCCTCAATGACAGTCTGTCACGATCACTCGAAATACATTTTCGTCCACTTTGTGACTTAGCGAATGAAGATTTGCCACTTTCTTGTGTGCGATGTAAATCTTCGACACGGTGCCTCTTGAAACACCAAGCTCTTCGGCCAAATTGGTTACGGAACCACCCACCATAGAGCTCCAACAATTTTTACTGGTTGGAGTTTACATAGCTCCAACATAATGCACTATTAGCTACATAGAACTCAGTTCGGACGATGAATGACATTTGTAACGTATGCAGGATACTGCACAGTAGCCGTTCGTCGTAATATACAACAGCGAGGTGTGTAGGTTTGGCTAGGGTCTTCATATATGTTCAGGCATGCATTTCTCGTGGTGTTTCCGTATTTTAATGCAACACATGTAAGTATCACTGCTTCTCATACACGATCATACACATAACATGTGTAAGATGTGTATTTAGATTATGTGTATGTAGATTACATTTAATCAAGAATTTATGGTTTCCCTTTCTCCTCCAAAGATTGCTGATGCCCATTTGACTCGCTTAATAATCTTGAAGAGGGATGCTCATCGGGAATGTACGCAAAACACTTTGATTACATTCTGTGACGTTTATAGTGCCTTAATACGGTGCGTATTGATTTGATGGTGTACTGAATTTTCCTTGAGACACATTATGAAAAGACATTTACTCTACGTCATTCTCACGACCCTGTCCGGTAGTAAAAAGGTCATGTCAGTCCTATATATTGTTCAGGGCGTTGGAGGTTTTACAACTATTACATTATTTGTTCGGTAGCTGTAATTACAGTGAAGCATGTGTTGTTGATGCATGTCTTTAGCGACTTAGTGCGGTGTGAAGTGAGAGCCTCAATAACACCGACTTCCAGAGGTCGCAACTCGGATAAGACGCGCAGCTGTTTCCTTAATTTACATTCCGAAATTTAGCTCCATTCCACTTAACAGCGGGCGACGTGCCAGAATTACCAATCGAGTTCGCATTAGTAGCCAGTAGTTCAGCCTCTCTGAACCAGGAACGCCGATAATCGTTTCACTTAGCATACTGACTGCGACGTGGAGGAAATCGGAGGCTAGGAGCGAGGAAAAATGACCAGCGCCGTACGATATCGAACTAATCACGGCGGAGCCTGTGAGCAAATGTCCAGTAGTCAGCGTAGCGTGGTATATTGCGAAGACGGAGAGAGAAAAATATTCGTCTTGGTGGCGATAGAATCGTCGAAATACCAGGAGGCAAACATCGAATTCGAAACAGATGATGTAAATTTATGATAAAAATAATTTGATTAAGTAACTACTTTGTCTTAAGAAGATATTTGTAGCTGAAAATTTCAGCTATGTAGCACGTACCTTCAATAGTCAGTAAATGTCGTACATAACACAGAAAAGGTGCGGCTACCTGGCGTCACGTCAAACCAACTTTCAACAAATTACTTACCTGCTGCACTTAATGACTATTGTGGTGTTCGGGCCTTTTATTCACATTTGCCATTTTATTGGTGAAAGGCGTCCGTGAGATCATTAAACTTCACTGTAAAAGTTGCCAGTCAATGCTCGCATTAATTTTTATTTCTTGGCTGTATTGGCGTTGATGTTTCCGTTACTTTCAACAGCCCTCGAAACAAGAAACGATATGCAAATCACACTTGTCAACATTTTACTAACAAATTCATTAAAAACCACTGCGGGTCGAGAATTCTCTGGAAGATGTTGTCATCAGGTGAAGGAGAACTGACATTCTATTGGTCGGAGTGTGGAATGTTAGATCCTTTAATGTGGTAGGTAGGCCAGGGAATTTGAAAGGAGAAATGGATAGGTTGCATTTAATACAGTAGGAACAGTAGGAATTACTGAAGTGCGGTGGCGGCGAAGAAAAGTAGTTACCGTCATGTAGGTACATAGTGATGAATATAAAATCAAATAGTGGTAATGAAAGAGTAGGTCTCACAATGAATAACTAAATGCGAATGCGATTAAGTTAGTACGAATAACATAGGGAACGCATTATAGTAGCCAATTTGGACGCGAGGCCAACATTACAAAAACTAGTACAAGTTTATACGCAGACCAGCCCCGAAGATGATGAAAAAGGTAAAAGAATATATGACGAGATGAAATAAATTATTCGCGGATTTAAAGCAGACGACAATTTAATTGTACTGTGGAAGCGGAATTTGATAGAAGGGGAAAGGCGAACAAGAAAAGTGGTAGGAAAACATGGCCTAGGGGAGAGGAATTAGTGTTAATCACCTGGTACAAATTGATGCGGGGATAGTTTAATCATTGCTAATACTTGGTTCAAAAATCAAGAAAGAAGGTTGCATCGGTGGAAGAGCCGTGGAGGCACCGAAAGGTTTTAAATAGCTTACGTAAGTGTAGAACAGAGACGATGACGAAACAAGATTTCTAACTGCAAAGCAATTCCAGGGCCTGATGGGCAGTGTGACAATCCTTTATTAGCTATGGACTGCATATTAAAATTAATTTAATGACACAGAGGTAGTAAAATTAGGAGATGAGACCTAAAAATGTTGAAAGAACTAGAAGTTGTTGACAGTTGCTAGGGGAACATTACGCAACAATTAGCTCAAACAGGACTATGGAACACAACAGTAGACGAATGAATATCTTGGAAAAATGCCATAACGAAGCCAGCAGAGGATAAAACAGACAAAAACAATAGGTCATGTAGAAATCCTTGGAGAACCTTAAGGGTACTGAATCCAACATGCGAAAGGAGAAAATATAAAAATGAAGGAAACGATGGAATTAGACACGTCCGAAAAATGGGATTGAAGGTTGGTAGAAGCTGGCAAAGCAGGAATAACAAGAAATACAACGTTGTAGAAGTATGCATGAGTCTGCGAGAGAGTCCTAGAAGGTCTATACGGGGTGTCTGTTTTGAATTGGGACAACTAAGTATCTCCACAAATACGCGTCGTTCCTGCATCTGATTCCTACACGATTGTGCTTTGTGCCCAACTAGTCCATACTCACAGCACTCCGGCTGACGACACTGTTTTCTGTAGATGGCCCTATCTACATACTTTTATTCTAAACGTGAAGACTCAACGGTCACTACGCCTTGTAGTAGCATTATCGATTTCCTCTATGTGGCGATTCTAGTAGTCGTGGACAGGTCATACGGATTTTCTGTTTTGACTCTATATAACATGTCAGCGGGGATTCCCTATAAAAATATATCGATGACCCTGTTTTCAGCTTTACACAGGATGACGGTCAGCCTCTTTTATCAGCTCATATGATTGTGTATCAGTTTTTCGGATGTTATCCGAAAAGGATTCCTCCGATCATTGTGCTTCAGTGCCAATCTACTAAGTTTCTTTTCCTGACGAATCTCGTGCTGTTCTTCTGACAGCTGTGCTGACGCAGACCGTCAATTAACCGCTCAAATCTTTGTGCCTTACTAATCGTTTCATAATACTCCCTAACATATGTTTTAGTCTCGCCTATTAACCGTCAATTAGCCGTATGTAGACAAGCGTAGCTTGAAAACTAACTTAATCTGCGGGTAACTACAGTATCCTTAATAAACACAGTTAGATCTTCAGTTGTTTTCATGGCGAAAGGCGTTATCATCTTGGCTGTCAATGGACTCACTGAAGTCTCCGATTTTGTTTCCCCTTATCCGGTTTACATCTGCAATCAGAGAGCGTTGGCTGTGAACAAACTTGTTATAAGGGTGAATACAATGTAAAATAGTTTCTCCGCCAAGTTGAAAGACGGCGGGCAGAGTGGACTCGTTGAAGAGCGTTACAGACTTGCCCGACTCAGCAGGTGTCGACATTGCTTGGCATGGTCAGAGACAGAGTTCAATAAGATGCCAGCCCGGAAGTCGGCAGGCGATGCACTGAGACAGGACACAATAATTTGGTTAACTGTTTCACCAAAATACTGTAATGAATGCCTCGTAGCTGTGAGGTTAGCACAGCAGACTGATAAACTAAATTGCTCGGGCTCGACTCCCGTCCGCTCGGAGAATTTTACCGATCCAGGACTGGGTGATGTGTTGTTCTTCCGTTCGTATCGTCGTAACTGACGAGAAAATTATCTCCAATAGAGTGTCGTGTCGTTTGTCGATTACTGAGATGGCTCAATCGACACGACTCGAAAGCCAATAAACGGAAATGAGAAAAAAGTGCTCTCTTGGTAATTCAGTATGTGTTCTGGTTGGTGGCCTACAAATCCACACAGGATGATAGTAGCTGTGCAGAAATATGTCCTGGCTTACAAACAAGAGACTGCCAAGCCACCTGTAGCTGCTCACATGTGCAGCCAAGGGGCATTACAAATGTTTCTCTCCCAGAAGGGTTGAGGTCGGCAGCTTGCAGGTCACCGTCGACTGGACTGCCGTGGGTCGTTGGTCGAAAGCGCTCAAATCTTCACATCAGTGGCAGTAACGGCGACCCATGGCTGTTGAGTTTATCACATTGGTAACCTAATGTCTTGTAGATGAAGCCATCAGACGAATAACAGGCGGAACACCACGGAACAGCTTCCACATGGATTCACTATAACTTGCAGAACTGTCACAGCGACTGATTCCGTGCTTCAGAAATCTCAAGTGTATATACCGCTCAGCTCATGTCTATGACATTCTCGATCCATGGCCAGGAGCGAATTTGGTCCCGTTCTTAGGCCTTTTAGTAACCCCACACGGCATCGCCATGTCCCAACTGTTACTTTCAGATCTTCAGCTTGGCACTTTCTGCAACGTCAGGATGTTGTGGAGGCGCTCATGCCAATGTGTTACTTCACTCTCTAATGGAGTCAGAATGACGTTGCAGTGTTACCATTCTGCTGCGGTCGATCTCTGCGCTATTTGCTAGAGCATTGTCTGGTTGTTCGCTTGTTGCAGCCTTGGCTTTCGTTTCTGGTCTGTGTCCTGTCTTATCTTGGGTCTGTGCTTGTCGGGGGAGCTTTAAATATTTCAAAGCTAATACAGAATTCCATTCTGTGGCGTAACAGTAGTATGTATTTGTAATGGTGTCCCAGAGTCACTAATTGCTAAGACCGGGACGGATTTTTGATATGGCCAAGGTTCTTTTATTCTCCCCGTATGTCCCTAAATGAATTAATTCTCCATCTCTACTGATCTAATTCTTATGAGAAGTTCATATACTATCTGAACTTCCGCAATCTCCAAAAATATGTCCATGACTCCCTTATAAGCCTGTAGAAGCTCTGCGAGGACATTTCATTCTGTCGAGTAGCAGGGTATGTAGAAATTCAGAAAATTTATTAACGGATGTTGAAGATAATAAAGCACTTAAACATTATCCTATGACTCGCTGTACTGTTCCCCTACAGACTATACCCAGCCGTCAAGGTACAGGTTTATTTTTCGATGGGAAATATAATGGCTGAATGTGACAGACAAGGATCTGATGATTTTGGGAACAATCACTCGGACCTGCCATTTCTCCTTCAAGTCTCCGGGGCGGGACGAAGTCCTTCTACTTCACTACAGGGAGCGGACAGTGCGACGAACCGTTGATTCATTCTCCAACGTAAAGACACTCGACTGCGTAGTGCTTGTGACTTAGGGAGTTCAGTACGTCCTTAACAGAACTGATTTCGTACTCAGACAAGAGGACACACATTAATTTAGAACTTGACGTTTCCTCTACTTTAGGAGACGATGAGACGTATGTGATACCACTTAAAAGTTTTACTCGCTTTCTTTGTAATAAGGGAGATTGTTGTAATGTGTTATCGGGAAGTCTGGTCAATCGAGTGTTTTTGTAACACGGCTGTCAACGACACTTTTATGAGTTATTAGTTTGGCCTTTACTCTTCATCTCAAATCCTGTCTCGGGCATGGATGTGTGTGATGTCCTTAGGTTAGTTAGGTTTAAGTAGTTCTAAGTTCTAGGGGACTGATGACCTGAGAAGCTAAGTCCCATAGTGCTCAGAGCCATTTGAACCATTTTGAACTCTTCAATTCGATTAGGTTTTCACATCTAACATATTCTAGAAGGACACGTTCAGAAGTGCAAAGAATGTCTACGTTTTTTCAAGAACGCTAAATTTCTCCAGTACAATCTATATATTATCCTAAAAGACAATACTGTTCTTAAAATCATGAAGCTGTTCATGTTACTTGTCGCGTAACTCAGTGTAATGTTTATTTATTAATTGAAAGCGAATAAGAACTTTTCAAATTGTGTCGTTTAATATTTGGGGCTAGATTCTCAGAGCTATAGAAGCATCGTGGTCTTCCACTAATTACACTAATGGCCATTAAAATTACTACACCATGAAGATGACGTGCTACAGACGCGAAATTTCACCGATAGGAAGAAGATGCTGTGATATGCAAATGATTAGCTTTTCAGAGCATACATACAAGGTTGGCGCCGGTGGCGACACCTACAACGTACTGACGTGAGGAAAGTTTCTATCCGATTTCTCATACAAAAACAGCAGTTGACCGGCGTTGCCGCGTGGAACGTTGTTCAAATGGCTCATCAGTCGCCTAGAACTTAGAACTAATTAAACCTAACTAACCTAAGGACATCACACACATCCATGCCCGCGGCAGGATTCGAACCTGCGACCGTAGCGGTCGCTCGGTTCCAGACTGTAGCGCCTAGAACCGCACGGCCACTCTGGCCGGCGGAACGTTGTTGTGGTGCCTCATGTAAGGAGGAGAAACGCGTCCCATCGCGTTTCCGACTTTGATAAAAGTCGGATTGTAGCCTATCGTGATTGCGGTTTATCGTATCGCGACATTGCTGCTCGCTTTGGTCGAGATCCAATGACTGTTAGCAGAATATGGAATTGGAGGGTTCAGGAGGGTAATACGGAACACCGTGCTGGATCGCAACGGTCTCGTATTACTAGCAGTCGAGATGACAGGCCTCTTATCCGCATGGCTGTAACGGATCGTCCAGCCACGTCTCGATCCCTGAGTCAACAGATGAGGACGTTTGCAAGACAACAACCATCTGCACGAACAGTTCGACGACGTTTGCAGCACCAGGGGCTATCAGGTCGGAGACCATGGCTGCGGTTACCATTGACGCTGCATCACAGACAGGAGCACCTGAGATAATGTACTCAACGACGACCTGGGTGCACGAATGACAAAACGTCATTTTTTCGGATGAATCCAGGTTCTGTGTACAGCATCATGATGGTCGCATCAGTGTTTGGCGACATCGCGGTGAACGCACATTAGAAGCATGTATTCGTCATCGCCATACTGGCGTATCACCCGGCGCGATAGTACGGGGTGCCATTGGTTACACGTCTCGGTCACCACTTGTTCGTATTGACGGCACTTAGAACAGTGGACGTTACATTTCAGATGTGTTATAACCCGTGGCTCTACCCTTCATTCGATCCCTGCGAAACCCTACATTTCAGCAGGGTAATGCACGACCGCATGTTGCAGGTCCTGTACGGGCCTTTCTGGATACAGAAAATGTTCGACTGCTGCCCTGGCCAGCACATTCTCTAGATCTCTCACCAACTGAAAACGTCTGGTCAATGGTGGCCGGGCAACTGCCTCGTCACAATATGCCAGTCACTACTCTTGATGAACTGTGGTATCATGTTGAAGCTGCATGGGCAGCTGTACCTGTGTACACGCCATCCAAGCTCTGTTTGACTCAATGCCCATGCGTATCAAGGCCGTTATTACGGCCAGAGGTCGTTGTTCTGGGTACGGATTTCTCAGGATCTATGCACCCAAATTGTGTGAAAATGTAATCACATGTCAGTTCTAGTATAATATATTTGCCCAATGAATACCCGTTTATCACCTGCATTTCTTCTTGGTGTAGCAATTTTAATGGCCAGTAGTGTAGATGTCATAGTCTCTGTACATGACCTATTGATACGCCTATAATGATTAACGTGACTTGTTCTCCTCATCTGCACAATATGTTTCTTTTTATCAACACTGCTTATACAATCACACACTTCGGGTATTGTTTCCTGTAGTTTCCCTTTTTCTCACTTCCGCGCCTTAACATCCTTACCCAACTTCTGTTCTCACAATTTTACAAGCATGTTTTGCTCAACATTGCCTTTCCGCCCAGAAATTTTTTCGTTAAATTTTTGTACAACTTGAACCTCAATATTAAGTCTTTTCACTCCAACATTGGTTCCATGTTTTTCTAATCCTGCCTGAAACTCCGATTAATATAATTTGCACCACAATCCTAACGGCTGTGTTTAGCTTTCTTGGAAATTGACACTGGTAGTATGTTGTTAGGTATTTCACTGACTCCACCTGTCAATACCCGCTGGCCTATCCTACGTTTACAAAGGTAAGCTCTCTACACAACACGACTTTTGATGAATAAACCACACAGTCTAAATACACTGTTTTGTCTGAATTACTCACCCACTAAGACTTACTAATTATCAGCGAACTCCGATAAAGTATTAAATAAACGTACGTCTTTGAAACAGGATTCACCAAACCGCAAATTTGGAAAATTTAAAATATTTCATATGTGTTGCAGAACAGAATGTTGACGGTTTATCTCCCGGCGCTCACAAACTGTTGCGACGAATAAATAAGAACTGAAATAATCTAATCATTATCTCTTATATTAAAAAAGGTCAAAACACGATACACAATTGCTTCATGACCTCTGTCAGGTTACACAAATAATTCTACCAACACTTAGTACTGAATTCAATTTAATCTGAATTCTTGTGCAGACTTGCTGTCGGTTTAATTTGATCTGTCGTTAATCTTACTTGAGTAATTTACATGGGAAGCTTAAAGGACTATCCCATTCATTGGGCACTGGTCATATTACTATATAATAGTGAGTTAGTATATTCAAGTCTTAAAACTATAAGTGGCTAAACAAAAGTCAAACAGAAGAAAGTGATCGCAGTAGACCATTTATTATATGGGATTAAAGTGGTCCGTTCACATGTGTGTCTCAGCTAATTAGGAACCTTTAAAATACTTCTGTGGCACTACAAAGTCCATTATTCGACATGAACGTCAACTGAATTTTTCGTCGCTGATTGACAGAAGATGATAATATTCAACAGGAAACGGTTCCTACTGTTACGAGTTAATATCGGAAAGGATGTTACAAAGTGGACGTGTATGGCAGGATAAAACCCTCACAAGGCAAAGGAAAGCCATAAAAAGGAACGTTAACTGTCCAAAAGGAACTTGGTTGGTTCACAAACAGAAACCTTCAGAGACATACTGCAGGAGGTATACGCCTCCCCCAGTGGGGGTCAAATTTAACGACCACTTCAGGCGGCAAGTGGCTCAGTCTGCGAAACGCCCACAGCAGACGCCGAGGACGAATGTCACTCCCGAAGCCAATAATAGACCAAGAAATCACAATAGCGTTCGTCACAGGTTTAAAAACGGCACCTCAAGAAAATGAATTAAAGCGCATACACCTACGCAAGGCACCTGAGTTCGTCACACAACAGGTAGGAGTATGCCAAGGTGTTACAGTGCCACAGTACTCTGTTCACTATGTACTGCAAATGTACCATAGCCCACGATGAGCTCTAAGAGGGTATGCCCGTATGCAGATAATACTGCCCTATAAGTGTACTTGCCCGAATGCCGTAGATGTTAAAGTGCCACTTCCGGGACGAGTAGGTGCGCTGGTCTGGATCGAATCTACCCTGCGGGGTCATCGATGAGAGTTCGGTGTGCTGGCCAGCCACGATGTGGTTTTTAGGCAGTTTCCAACTTCTCGCGAGATGAGTACGATGCTGCAAATTCCACCTAAGTTACACGACTCGCACACATTTAGAAAATTGCAGACAGTTGGGGTACAAATATTCCATTCCTGGTGGGTAATGGGACAGCGACAGGAAGGGAATCCAGTCATCCCTCATACTAACCACGCCATATTTGTTAAAAATCGTGCTGACCCAATGCCGACGCGGGACAGACACCCAAAGAAAGATGACGGTATGTAGGAGTGCTGGGTAAAAAACGTCACATTACAGAAAAAGCAAAATGACACCTTCAGCAACTAGAAAGCGGTATGGCTAAATGACGAATTCGCCCAATACCCCCCCCCCCCAAATAAAAAAAATCCTCCTCCAGCACGAAAGCCTTATCAGAAAGCGCGAAAACAAAAGCGTCATTCGTCCAACTCACTGGGACACCCCTCCTCCTTTCGGCTGCCAAACACAGCCAAATACCCTAGGGTGCATATAGATAAATATCTCAACTGATATACCCACCTGCTCGATGTCCTCAACTATAATACCTTCTTCGCCTCATCTTCGCCTCATCGCACGACTACATCTACTGATAAGTAGAAACTATGCATGCCGTATCGCAAGTGTACAACCATTACAACTGTGGCTTGTGAAACTTCGAGCGAGATACGAAAGGAATTTACTCCTGAATCAGGCAGACGCATTGTAACAGAGAAGTCACCACTACAGAGAAACCCCTAACACTGATGACCAAAGACGTTAAGTCCCATAGTGCTCAGAGCCAACCTACCACAAATTTTAAAATTTTCCATCACGCATCGAGTAGGTGGAGGCCCAAATTAGAAGTGCACGAACTGTAACAAAACACAGAATATATACACAATAAGCACAACGCACGCCTGTGTACCCAGTCTGCCAGCGCATGGAGTAGATTCTGTGTGCAAGTGTGAGCAAGTACTATGTGTTTACGTAATATGTCTTTGAGGAACTAGCCGCACACCGACCCCTCGTTGTTAATCCGGAGGGTTCGATCGGCACCGGCATGGCTATCTGGCCAGCAAGCGGTCGTGTTAACGTGCGGCTACACGAGCGGGTATAGATGATATAAGTATATATGGTGATGTTATTGTTTTGTTGTTCTATGCAGAGATTCTGAATGAAAATGCATTGTAGGTTCGAAATCTCTTGTAGTTCATGTCACAGTTTGAATTATACACTTCTCGATAAATTATGCTATTCGAAAAGGAAAGATGCGTCGCCTAGATGAGGGATACTTTATAATTTGCGTACTGCACTTTGGAGAGCTTGAATGAATTGGAGTTTAACCACAGTTCGTGTAGTTCAACTGCTTTTTTGCGGCGAGGCAAATACTTCGTTTATAGAAGGTTCATCACAATACAATGGCCTCGCAATAAAATTCTTTGGTGATACTTTATATGGTGTTGAAACGCACAGATTTGAAACTGCATCTGTGGGGATAGAAATTGAAAAACCCGTATTTTTAGTTTATAAATCTCTCTTCATGTTACTGCAACAGTATGTAGCTAACAACAAGCGTACTACTGGTTTTACTATATTTCACTCAAATAGCCCTAAGGACAAACACAAAATTTAACAAGAAAGTCTTAATATGAATACGCATGTATTCATGTTGCTAGATCAAAACAAGAATTTGTTATTTCTTACCACGTGTATCCTCTCAGAATTACCGAACGGTTAAAACACAGTATTTGTGAAACCAGGAACTGTTGGTTTGGAGTCAAAATCTAACATGATTCGAATTAAAGGGAATTGTTTAGAATTTAGGTCTCCTGCATTCGTTCACCTGCGTACAACTTCTCAAAATCTCCACATATCGTGCCCGTTCCACATCTACAATATACATCCGAAAACTTTTGCCTGTTGTCCCACGTTGTGGTGTCATTATACTGCGTTATTTAACATGTCTAACTTTGCATATGACTCGTTTTGATAGATTTCGGGAATTACTCTATCCTTAGATGTGGAAAGTAAGCTACTGACGTATTTCAACAGCAATGTGTACCATAAATTTGTGGTATTACTTTTGACTTGCTGCAGAGAGACAAGCCTCATAAATGTGGAGAACTGATCAGACACTGAGTGGAGAGGTAAGTGATAGGGACTTTTGGGAGAGACAGAAAGAGTAACAAATGCGTCAGAGAACGAATTGTAGGGGAAGAAGTAACTCTATACATAAGGAAAATTAAACGGAGGGAGCAGGAAATATAGCCAGGCGAAAGGACGAACGTTGAACGTTGGGCATGCTAACGTATTTGCTTCATTCCTCGAGATACAAATAGACCAAGATGGTGACCTTATGGAAGCTCCTAGAATGACGTTAGAAAACATGATGGAATAACTCGGATGGGTACGGCTGGAACGCATGTTAAAATCTAGAGGTGACCTTTACCCAGAAAATGGTACCCTATTGTTCAAGATGATAACGACAATTTTGATAGTGATGATGAAGCTCTAAACATAAAAATTACGTACTGTGAGAACAAATAACCATATTTCTTTAGATTATCTTCAAGATACGACAACGGAATTTCATTTCTGACACATGCAATATATTACAGACTATCTTGATTCATACGATGATGCAGTTCTTAATTCAAAACGTCTACACAATCGAAAACACATAATAAACGCAGTTTTTATGTATTATATTATATTATATTACACTACAGCTACAAATTCTCTTTCGAAACCAAAGTGGCCCCTGCAGCTCCTACCACAGATCGAATATCAGGATGATGTTTTTTAAGTGAGACTATAAACTCAGGATATTGTAAGGTGGAAAAATTAAGGAAAATAAAAGAAACGACGATCGTATCAATAATAGATGAAAAAACAGATTTGAAGGATATCTATCGGTATTGTAGTTCTAAATAAAATTAATTTTCCGAATTTTGCAATGGTTTCAGTCGAGGCCCATAGTAGTATCATCCTTGTAAAACGACAGTGCAACCGAGTAAGAGAAAAATTTTAACAATGAACCGATGATCATGTAGAGAAGTTGGTATCTAATAATTTTCTGGTGAGACTGTGAAGCAGTGTCGTCGAAAACTGCTCCGTGTTATCTGTCAGCCGAACTTAAACCTATGACTGAGTCATGAAGAATCACACAATCCTTTAAGTTTCTTAATTTTTAGGGTATCGGTAATGAAATTATTGTATGCATTTCATGAGAAGATGTGAAAAAGATAAGAATCAAATATGTTGGGATCGTCTTTTTGCAGCTTGCCTCCGGTATAGTGTTGCAGGGGGGCGGGGGGTGCCTACTCAGCATTCAGCAGAAAAGTCATCATTCCATTTCCTCTTGCTCCTTTGCTACAAAAATGAAACATTGTAATGAAAGCTCTCAGCATGTTCATCGCTCACATGCTAACACTGTAAGTAGGCTGTTTAGGTTCTTATATTGGTAACGCCACCGCCACGTAGCACTCTGTATGAAAATCACTGGCTGTGCTGCGTGCAGTCTGTGGCTGGTTTGCATTGTTGTAAGCTATTGTAGTGTTGGGCAGTTGGCTGTGAACAGCGCGTAGCGTTGCGCAGTTGGAGGTGAGCCGCCAGCAGTGGTGGATGTGGGGAAGTGAGATGGCGGATTTTTGAGAGCGGGTGACCTGGACGTGTGTCCATCAGAAACAGTACATTGGTAAGAATGGATGTCATGAACTGCTATATATATTATGACTTTTGAACACTATTAAGGTAAATACATTGTTTGTTCTCTATCAAAATCTTTCATTTACTAACTATGCCTATCAGTAGTTAGTGCCTTCAGTAGTTTGAATCTTTTATTTAGCTGACAGTAGAGGAGCTCGCTGTATTGCAGTAGTTCGAGTAACGAAGATTTTTGTGCGGTAAGTGATTTGTGAAAGGTATAGGTTAATGTTAGTCAGGACCATTCTTTTGTAGGGTTTTTTGAATGTCAGATTGTGTTGCGCTAAAAAATATTGTGTGTCAGTTTAAGCACAGTCATGTATAATTTTTCTAAGGGGACGTTTCATATGTCGACCCTTAGCCGAAGATACCGCACTGGAATCTTCTGATTTTTTCTTGTAGTTTGTGTAATTAGTGCAGCCTTTGTTTATTGCTAGCGCGTAATTGTAGAGAGAATTTCCTCTGTAGTTGTAGTTTTTCATTCTTGTACAGTAAAACTGTTGTGGCATGCATGTAGATTTGCACCAAGTATTTCGCAGCTGCGCTTGCAATTAACGAGATATTATTTTCAATGCTATGTTAATGTGTTTTCTTATTTTGCTCTTCAAATTGTGCTTTTCTGTGTTGTCGTGTGAAATATTGTGACAATAATGGTGTGTGAAAAACGTAATACTAGGCTCCAAAGTAAACTGAGAAATGGCAGTGAAGACGAAAGTAGTGTGTTAGCGCCGCCGAGTAATGAATTAACTAATGTTCAAAGTAGTAAATTGGTAATAGTGCACAGGGAAATGGAGCGGGCGGCAAATAATGGTGTAGACAGTGAAACAAGTAGTGAACAGGGAAGCATTATCGATCGATCGGTCGGCAACAGCTCGCCTCAGGAATCCGAAATGACAGAACACAATATTGCAGATACTGTAGACTCAGGTTTTGGGGCCTCACCGTTTTCTCAAATGAGTCAAGACACATTTCTGCTTGTCAAAATGTGAATGTTACCGGTGAAAATGCACTGCCAAAAAGCATAGAGAAACAGATTCCAGACACTAATACATTATTATCGCAATTAATGCAACAAATGGAACAAAATCAGAGACAAACACAGCAAAAGCTTCAAAAGTTAGACACAATGGAACAAAATCAGAGAACAAACAATGTATTTACCTTAATAGTGTCCAAAAGGCATAATATATATATAGCAGTTCATGACATCCATTCTTACCAATGTACTGTTTCTGATGGACACACGTGCAGATCATCCGCTCTCAAAAATCCGTCATCTCACTTCCCCACATCCACCACTGCTGGCGGCTCACCTCCAACTGCGCAACGCTACGCGCTGTTAACAGCCAACTGCCCAACACTACAATAGCCAACAACAATGCAAACCAGCCACAGACTGCACGCAGCACAGCCAGTGATTTTCATACAGAGTGCTACGTGGCGGTGGCGTTACCAATATAAGAACCTAAACAGCCCACTTACATAGTGTCCAAAAAATTTTCGCTGGCATTGTGATACATTCACGCATTTACACACATTTCATAACTCTTAATGTATGATTCTTGGTTTCCAACATCCTTTCTCAAAAGTCAGAGTCCTTAACCACTACTCATTATTCCTTACCTTATTACACATAGCCATATTTGTCGACACGTCAATCTTGCGTCGACACTTCAATATTTCATCATAATAAATACATGACATAATCGAATCCTTCATACGGCATCAGCTTATAGATCATAAACATACTTCAACAGCATAATACACATTGTCATCGTAATAATAACATCGTAAAACCTCAGCCAAATCTCAAAATCGTCGTAGCTTCCTCCAATAATTTCAAAACCTAAAAAAATTCTCTGCTCATTTCAATAGTGTCATCTACCTCAAAAATACTTTAAAACCATGATCCCATACCAAACACATCATTGAAAGCTCTCATAGTATCACAATGGTTCCAAAAAAATATGAACAGTTCACAAAGTACAGACAAAATACAATTTCATAAGTGTGAAGTTATCCAACTGTGTAATTGTGCAAACATGTGTCACTGATGAAGAAAAAAAAAGTTTGTCTCTCAGTTAAATGATCAGATAGCTGTACAATTTATGTGTTAGAGAAAAATGGTACCGATGTTTAAAGTTGTGTAAACAAATACCATATTAGCTAGGGTTCCTTGTGTTTGCCAGACACATAGTACACAATGTAGGCATGTACCCCCCTGAGGATTAATGTATTTATACCCTCAGGTGTTACAGATTACAGCAATGGAATGAAATATGTCAAGGAAAACTTTCTTTGTAATCCAAAAATCTTGAAAAATAAGTGGCTTAAGTACAAAATTAATCACTCAAATACGTGTGCTACCGCGCTAAACTGTGCGTCTTGTTGTAACATAATCTCTGTCATTACTTAAGGGTAAAAAATGTGCCAAGTGTCGTAATTATCGTCGTCTGTAAGCAAAGTTCTGTGGAAGTCAATGTACTTACCTCATCATACACGAAAGTGAAATGCTTTGCGTATAGATATCGTAGTTATTACGTACGTTACCGTGATCAAGAAAGAACTATAATGTAACGTATTGTTGTGCTACGGAAAAGGCTGTCTCATTGTAGCTATACCACAAAAGTTACAACTAAAACATGTTTTACTTTCCAGAATAATACAGAAAAACTGTGCAGATATAAAACAGATACACCGTAAAAGCAACAATGTAAATAGTGTCACATATTAGTAGCGTCGTGATATAATCGTGTAGCTATCAAAGCAACCAAATGCTAAGTCATCTTTAATCTCACCGAATGTACTTCAAATAAAGAGTATCTTTTCAAGTAAACCAAAATGTTGCGTTAAAATCTCATTAGCAGTATATGTCCTAAGTATGTAAGCCTCATAGCCGTTACGTAATCGTGTAACTAACAAACAAGAATGTACAAATAACAACACTGTGTCGTCTGTTCACTATAACAATGCATTCGTAATTTTTGTTTAAATAAGTTCTCTTGGTTCTTGACTTGATATTTAACTTCAAACATTGTTGCATGGTAACAGTTTCTAAGTCTGACAAAGCATATCAGAAATGTGAAGTGAAAAGCTTTATGGCAAGGACAAAGTTTAAAAGCACATTATCTTTCAATAAACGGTTTTACTTTAAATGCGAACATTTTTAGATTAGGCTTTACCGTGACTGTTACTGAGATTAAATGAATCAACAATTTTACTGTTACCAGTCACCGTTTTATTTTTATGTTTTCCACGCCGCGTTTCGAATGTTTAAACTTCCATCATCGGGTGGATTTACATTAGTTAGTATTACATATGTGTGTGTGTTGTGTTACGATTTTGGAGGAACTTGTGGCACTGCCTAGTGGAGAAAACAAGACACTATTACAGAATATGGTTTTGGATTACTTTTGACAAAAATTAAACTGATATCTAATGGTAAACTTTAATAAGTAAACTAGAGTACCTCCAGTGGTCACAGGTTCCTTTTGATGTCGTAACACATCACATGTATACTGCCACATTTGTAAACAAATATGCCGTCTGGAATAAGCTGGGTACAAGGTTCATATAGCAGAAGAGAAGACATAATCGCAAATGCGATGAATATACATCGTAATAACATTATTACAGAATAATTCTTTAAGGCATTTGGAGGTGTTTGTTTTGAGGTGTCGAATATATGTGTGTGTACTTCAGGTTCTACATAAATCCAATTTTGAAAAGTTAAAACAGCTAAACATTCGTACTCGTTTATACAATCAGGTGAAATGTTATAATGGCTTAAACTTCATACTTGATAATAACAATTTGGTGAAATGTTACAGACTTGAATTACAATGATCATATTGGCTACAGCAGTAAAATCATACATGGATGACACTCTTTGAAGAAAGAGAGAGAGAGAGAGAGAGAGAGAGAGAGAGAGGAAAGAGGAAAGAGTGATTATATGAGAGCAAACATTTACATGGCAACGAGTCTTAAGATTACATGTTGCATATATTTGTTGCATATATTAGCTGCCTAAAGGTTGGGGTAATACATTGGTTAATGCTATAAAATATGCAGATAGATATACGTTAGTGGCAGTAGTTGTACATACAGTTTTAAGCTGACAAGGGGCACAAGCTGTTGGTGTAATGAATTATCTGTGAATGAGGTCAATCTCTTGTACTCTTGGCGGCTGTCAATATTTATGGTAAATATTAGGATGTGTGCACGTGTGTGTGTGTGTGTGTGTGTGTGTGTGTGTGTGTGTGTGTGTGTGTACTTTAAGAGTGTAGGCAGTTGCTGAAAACAGAGATGATACTATTGTAAATATTGTCATTTTTGTCGTTTAAGATGGATTCTGGTTGTTTCATTTGGTGTTTGTATATTTGGAGTGTTTCAAGGATGTCTAGTTTTCTGCGATTTGGTTGGATGTGTAGGATGCTAATACTTGTGTTGTTAACATGGTGTTCTGTTTCATGCAGGTGGGTAGCTATTACTGATGTGTGGTACTTTTTGTTTTTTAGTGCTGCCATGTATTCCTTGAACCTAATCTCGAATGATCTGCCTGTCTGGCAAAGTTGCTTCATTGATTAGAATATGATTCCATAACCAAAAAGTCAAAGAGTACACCGAGTTCATCGTACAGAAAACGAAAGCTACTCAGAAGAAAAAACTGGCCAATCTTATAATGCAACAATTACCTCCCAAACGAAACCAAAACATCCAAAAGAAGGACACATTCTACACATCTTCCCTCAACAACACGAACATAATATTCACTGCAGATGAAGAGACACTACTCTGCAAAGGCATAAAACACAATGTTCAAGCTCCGCTGGACCAAAAGAACCATGAGAAGCTCATCACTTGCGTCACACAGATCTTGACCATCGGCCTTAAGAAGCAAACTGACAGAATATCAGCCTGCCACAAACTTAACGAAATAATTGAAAAGTAAATTGCAAAACCATTCCCAGCAAACAAGAAAAGTGAAGAAGCTTTTACACGTACCATTATGACCAAATTAAACATGAATAACGCAATAATTGTAAAAGCTGACAAGAGCAACACAACTGTTGTAATGGACAAAACAACATATATAGAAAAAACTTTAGACTTCTTCCAAACCAGCAACATAACTGAAATACATAAAGATGCAACAACCAGAATACAAAAGGAGATTAAACACATTTCAAACAACATTAACTTTCTACTCAGCATCCAAGAAGCAAGAAACATTGTAACAATGAGCCCACAAGCACCTTGCCTTAGGTCACAACCTAAGATACACAGAAAGGGGACCCCCATCAGTCCCATAGTGAATTGTAGGAACAACCGAACATTCAAGCTCAATAAAATACTCTTCAGAACTCTCAAACAAGCATACACATTGAATAATGAGAGAACACTTAAAAACACAACAGATTGCACACAACATGTCCAAAACATACAAGTACCTGGTGGAGCCACACTTGCCTCATTTGACATACAAAACCTTTATTCCTCTGTGCCGATAGATCCCACACCACAAATAAGCAATGCCAACCTACATAAACACAAAAAAATCCCTTCAACTCACATTAAAGAACTAATGGACCTGCTTGAATTCACACTTTCATACAACTATTTTAAATTTAACAATAGACTCTACAAACAAATAGATGGTCTGGCAATGAGATCAAATCTTTCCGGATTGCTAGCAGAAATATTTATAAGTAACCTAGATGACAAAATCCTGAATTCCAATCACCACCTCCTCAAAAATATCATCTACTACTACAGATATGTAGATGATACCATAATTTTAATCAAAGGCACTAAAGATGACTTCAGTGAGTTGAATCAGTTTTTCAACAACTCCCATAAAAGCATAAAATTCACAGTTGAACACTGAAAAGATGACAGTATAAATTTCTCAGACCTCACCATTACAATAAAGAATAACAGACATCAGTTTGAAATTTACCTGAAGCCTAAAACAACACATACCACAATCCACAACTCCTCTTGCCACCCTGCAGCACACAAAATGGCAGCATTCCGGTACATGATTAATAGAGCTATCCAACTACCACTGTCAGAAGATAAATGTGATCAAGAATTTGAAATAATAAAACAAACAGCTATTGAAAAAGGCTATAACAGCTCCATATTAGACACCCTAAAACACTCAATAATGGCAAAGCAATCACAAGACAAAAAACAAAACAAAAAAATCAAAATCTTCCATACAATCCCCTTTCTGGGTAACATTTCATACCAGATTGCCAATGTCTTCAAGCGGAAAGGCATAAGCATATCCTTTACAACAGACAACACAATTCGACAGAAGTTACCCCACAACATTGGCACACAAAACCCACTTCATCACACAGGTGTATACAAAATTGAATGTTTGTACTGTGACTGCTTCTACATAGGCCAGACAGGCAGATCATTTGAGATTAGGTTCAAGGAACACATGGCAGCACTAAAAAACAACAAATATCACACATCAGTAATAGCTACCCACCTGCATGAAACAAAACACCATGTTAACAACACAAGTATTAGCATCCTACACATCCAACCAAAACGCAGAAAACTAGACATCCTTGAATCACTCCAAATATACAAACACCAAATGAAACAACCAGAAACCATCTTAAACGACAAAAATGACAATATTTACAATAGTATCATCTCTGTTTTCAGCAACTGCCTACACTCTTAAAAGTACACACACACACACACACACACACACACACACACACACACACACACACGTGCACACATCCTAATATTTACCATAAATATTGACAGCCGCCAAGAGTACAAGAGATTGACCCCATTCACAGATAATTCATCACACCAACAGCTTGTGCCCCTTGTCAGCTTAAAACTGTATGTACAACTACTGCCACAAATGTATATCTATCTGCATATTTTATAGCATTAACCAATGTATTACTCCAACCTTTAGGTAGCTAATATATGCAACATGTAATCTTAAGACTCCTTGCCATGTAAATGTTTGCTCTCATATAATCACTCTTTCCTCTTTCCTCTCTCTCTCTCTCTCTCTCTTTCTTCAAACAGTGTCATCCATGTATGATTTTACTGCTGTAGCTAATATGATCATTGTAATTCAAGTCTGTAACATTTCACCTAATTGTTATTATCAAGTATGAAGTTTAAGCCATTTTAACGAATGTTTAGCTGTTTTAACTTTTCAAAACTGGATTTATGTAGCACCTGAAGTACACACACATATATTCGACACCTCAAAACAAACACCTCCAAAAGCTTTAAAGAATTATTCTGTAATAATGTTATTACGATGTATATTCATCGCATTTGCGATTATGTCTTCACTTCTGCTATACGAACCTTGCACCCAGCTGATTCGAGACGCCATATTTGTTTACAAATGTGGCAGTATACATGTGATGTGTTACGACATCAAAAGGAACCTGTGACCACTGGAGGTACTCTAGTTTACTTATTAAAGTTTACCATTAGATAACAGTTTAATTTTTGTCAAAAGTAATCCAAAACCATATTCTGTAATAGTGTCTTGTTTTCTCCACTAGGCAGTGCCACAAGTTCCTCCAAAATCGTAACACAACACACACACATATGTAATACTAACTAATGTAAATCCACTCGATGATGGAGGTTTAAACCTTCGAAACGCGGCGTGGAAAACATAAAAATAAAACGGTGACTGGTAACAGTAAACTTGTTGTTTCATTTAAACTGTTTTACATGTGAAATGTGGTGTAAACCTTTACTCTTCCTAGTATGCAGAATTTCAACTTCAACGCAATTATCATGTGGTATACGTCGGATTCTGTAAGGTCCATTGTAAACTAGAAAGAATTTGTGACTCAAGTGTTTCTTCTTATGTGACAATAAATGAGCTTTAATGAGAACTTTCTGACCAAGATATAATTTCTTTGCGTTTGCTGTACTGTGTAGTTTTCTCCTTTAGTCTGCTGCAGATTTTATATTTTTAAAAGCCAAATCAATTATGTCTTTGTGTCGAAGTTTACGTGTATTCGGGAAAGGTACAAGCTCTCCAATTCTGTTCGGTGGTTCTTCATTCTTCAGCACAAGAGTAGGTGGTAAAGTAGTGGAGTCATGAGGCATTTCATTCAGCACGTTTTGTAATAAGTGTAAATATCTGTCCCAATGCTGATGCTTTCTGTGACAATAAAGACTGCAAAACTTATTGATTTCTTTCATAATCCGTTCGGAGGGGTTACAATGTGGTGAGTATAATGAAATAAAAACAGGTTTGATATTATGATTCCGAAGCATGCGTTACCAAACAGCAGTCATGTATAATTTTTCTAAGGGGACGTTTCAACACTACCATAATTTGGTAGAATCTAATATAGGTGCGACTCCAACAAATGCATTTTAGTGACATGCTGCAATGTAGCGGTTCATACGAGTTCTACAGATCATCCACAAACTCACTGATATTGTCTTTCTTGAGATTTAAAAATTCCAATACTCATTCCTCCCTGGTCAACTTTTCTGGGAATAGTGTTTGTCCTAACCACTGGTGCCTCATTCGCATAAGAAACAGCAGAACTTGATTTATCCGGAATGCAGTTTTAATAATTTGACAATAACATTCACAACCCTACAAAAATCCCACTGTTGTCAATAGTTGTTCACATCTACGAGAAAGTTTGTTATGTTTGTATACCTTCCCTTCGTATTGGTGCTCTACTCCAGAGGAATATAAGTAAGCTTGATAACATCGTGAAAAGGACAACTTAAGACTTGTCTTTGAAGCACTGGTGAAGATGGCATCATATTTAGTACACCTATCAGACCACCTGTGTCTTTGCAATATGTTAGGTCATCTAAAGCTATAATTCTTTGATAATATTGCTCTGTGTCGACACTTTTACGTATTTGTGTGGATTCTTCGACTGTTCCTAAGGTAATGCAAAAGGTTCTGCCTGATTATCGGTAACTCTATATCCCTAATGAGATCAGTGCTTCCTATGTGTGTCATCTCATGAATCAAAGAATGACATGTCTGTAGAGAACGCTGCGTCTCTCTCTTACAGCCAAAATAAAAGAAATTTGCCTTTCTTTGTATAGAGAGCATAGTCGATCCTTTCCTCGAAGAGCCGGCCAGTGTGGCCGTGCGGTTCTAGGCGCTTCAGTGTGGAACCGCGTGGCCGCTACGGTCGCAGGTTCGAATCCTGCCTCGGGCATGGATGTGTGTGATGTCCTTAGGTTAGTTAGGTTTAATTAGTTCTAAGTTCTAGGCGACTGATGACCTCAGAAGTTAAGTCGCATAGTGCTCAGAGCCATTTCCTCGAAGCGAGTGTCACATCACTGAAAATACAAAAGTTGTCCCTGTTAATAACATATTTACGAAACTTTGTTGTAGGTGCCAGTTTATAGTGGATTGCTAACTGAAAACACAATTTCAAACGCGACCACTTTCTTATTACACCCATTAAGTACTTAAGGCCCTAATCTGGCTACAACGTCGCTGATCATGTGATGAACACACGTAGAGGCATTTCTCGGGCAGTTCTGTAATGTGCTTAAGAGTGGAACCCGGTGTTTGGCTAAAAAAATAGTAATTGTAGGTAATGGCTGCATTTCGAGAACTGGAACCAATACATGAAATATAACGTCAGTTTATAGTTCAGTGGCACCAAATTAATCAAGTTCATCTTATTTGCCTTTCGTAACAGTCTGTCGGTTGAAAAGTGTCATCGGCCTAAAACAGAGATGGTGTTAATATCAATCACATTCTGGCTTCATTACATTTGTACACTTCAATAACATAGTTCCAGTGCCAATTTAATCCGTGGAAGAAATTTGTTCGCACTGATTTTCAACGTATTTGTGTTTTGTGTGTCAGTTTTTAATGAATGAGCTGAAATACAGGACCATCACAAAATTATTTCTTATGGACAATTTACGGCCTACAGAAAGTACATCAAGAATTGCTGAAGTTTTATAAAAGGTCTGCTCATTCAACTATAACATTTAAGAAATTAGAAACGCAATTCACCCGAGACTGTAGTTCACTTGAATATGTTACGGGCGATGGATGTCCTGAAACTGTAAACACATGTGAAAACTTTTAAAGGGCAGAGTATTGTATTGGCAGATCGAAGTGTTTGGAGGTGTTTGAAATAGGTGACATCGAAGGTATATCGACAAAAGGAGCACAATAAATTCATAATGAAGAATAAACCACCTACGTGTATATTTATATTTGCATACACACCCCGCAAGCCGCCCTGTAGTGAGTGGCGGAGGATTCCTTGTACCACTACCATTCATTCACTTTTCTGTCCAACTCGCAAGTGGAATGAAGAAAAAACGATTGTCTAAGAGTCCTAAATTGTCTTATCCGGGTGGACATTACGCGAAATATCGGTTGGCGGCACTAGGATCATTCTGCAGTTAGCTGCAAATACCGGTTCTCAAGTTTCCCTCAATATTGTTTCCCAAATAGAACGTCATATTCTTTCCAGGGATTTCCATTTGAGTTCATGAAGTATATCACTGATACAAGCATGTTGATCGAATCTACCGATAAAAAATGTAGCAGCACACCCCTGATTTGCTTCGATGTCGACCTTGTGGGGATCCCAGAAACTCGAGCAGGACTCAAGAATGGGCCGCACTAATGTTCTATAAGCAGTCTCCTCTATATGTGACCTACAGTTTTGTAAAACTCTCCTAATAAACCACCGTTGACCATTCTAATTTCCTATAACCGCCCTTATGTTCTACTTCCATTTCATTTCTCTTTCTTATGACAAGCCTAGATATTTAATCAACGTTACTGTGACTAGAAACACACCGCTGTTACTGTATTCCAACATAACAACATTGTTTTTTCTACTAATCGGCACTAACTTACGTTTTTATACATTGGGAGCAAGCTGCCATTCATCACACCAAACAGAAATTCTGCCTAATCCATCTTTTATCCTTCTACTACCACTCAATGACAGTACTGTCCTGTATAATACAGCATTATCAGCATACAGTCACAAATTCCTGCCCATCCTAACTGTCAAATCATTTATGTTTATAGGTAACAAGAGCGGTCCTATCACTCTTCCCTGGGGCAGTCCTGACTATACCTTACTCTCTGAACAACACTCACAGCGGAGGACAACGTACTGGGATTTGTCACTTAAAAAGTCTTCCAGACATTCTCATATCAGGGAAACTATTCTGTATACTCGGATCTTAGTTAACAGTCTGTAGTGGAGTACAGTGTCTAACGCTTTAAAGTTATCTAGAAATATGAATACTGTGTGTTGTCCTTCATCCATGGTTCGGGGTATATCATGTTAGGAAAGGCAAGCAGAGTTTCGCACGAGCTATGTTTTCTAATTCGGTACTGATGTATCCACTGGAACTTTTCTGTCCCAAGGAAATTTATTGTATATGATCTTAGAATAGGCCCATGCTCAAGAATTCTACAGTGAACCGATATTAAAAGCTGTTGGCCTGTAATTTTGCTGCACTGTTTTCCAATCGCTTGGGACTTTGTGCTGGGTGAGAGATTAGCGATAAATGCAAGCTAAGTAAGAGGCCAGTGCAGTATTTTACTCTCTTTAAAAGCGAAACTGGATTCCAGCCAGACCTAGCGACTTATACGAAAATGATTCATAACACAAAGGGACATATTTGTTGAAAGGTAATGATAAACGGTAGGGTTCGTATCATTTCATAATGAATTGAACCATGTTGTGTTCTCCAATTTGTTACTGCGGAAACCCCAGAAATATAATAAGAATCGAAGTTGCGAGTATTTGCCGGTGACGAAGAACCCAATTGCGTGAAGTCGTTTTCATCTGCAAGAAATATCATAACGACAGATTCCTGATATTCCTCCTACTGATTAACGTGAAAACATTGGTATCAAATGAGAGAAACAATAACGGAGAAGAGACCTAGGTTGGTAAAGAAGGAATTTTCTTCAGGACAATCAACCTGCTCACAAAGGTACATGTCTAGTACGAATAGTCAAGAATACGAGTGATTTGTGCCATATCCATCCGTGTATCAGATTCCGCTACCAACTCACTTCAACTTTTACCCCATCTTAAGAGAGTTATTAATATAAGACCTTTTATGTTTTGTGAAGAGGTTAATGGCAGCCGTATGAGGAAATTTCGAAGTCGTTCCACAATTGCCCATCAGTGATAATATCCACGAAATAGGAAATCTCTAGACCACGTGCTCCAAATAACGTCTACGTTGACACAGAAGTACCTTCTGCCTAGTACATTACTGATTCATCGATTGCTCGACAAAATTTCATCTTACAGTCTTATAAACAACTACTGTTACTTTTAGGAAAGTATAAGTGTAGGTCTGGCGAGCTTTGGAGATTTGCAAATACTGACTTACTGTTCCGAATGATTAGGTGTTTTCTTCGCCTGCTTAAAGAACTTATTGAAGAGGAAATAGTGTCAAATGTACATTTTCTTTGTTTTGTATACTTGCTTTAGTGTCTGTTCTTGTGACACAACTGAATATTAGCGTCCCAGCAGTGTGTGTTCTTGAAAAAACTTCATGTTATCTGAAATCCCGATAGTCGCGACATAACCCGAAATTTTGCACGACATAAACACAAAAAAATCTATTCAAGTGTTCTTGATAGTGCAAAATTCGTTTAAGAAAGACAGCTACTAGTTTCATCAGTGTCTATTGTCGCAATAAAAGTCTAATTAAACGTTTATAAATGGTATTTAACCAACACATTTCGTATTGTTTACTAGTTAGATAGACGCGATGTAGTTCAAAATTTTCGTAGTTATAAACGTTTAAAAACCTAACGAAACACGATTGATAACGTAAATCCTCTAAAGCCAAGTAATTACAAATTCATTCTTCTGTCATTGTGCCCTAAATCAGAACAAAAACAACAACCATCGCAAATAAGACCTTTGTGTCGTTCTTTGTTTACACACAGCCAATCTCGCGTCCTTGAAAAATTTAAAACACTCTTTAAACTTAATTATTCTTTCGAAACTTACCATGAATGAGAAATGTGGTATCTCTTATAGGGTAGCGAGTAGAGGGATTTTGCCAATCTTGTTGGAAATATTTGCACTGGGAGGGATGCAATGGGGAGAATGTTTGGTGAACAGAAGAGGCTCTCTCCTGGAACTGCGGAGTATGCAGTAGGCACATTTTGATTCGGGAACAGGAAAGGCAAATCTGTGCCCTTCTGACGCACTTGGAGGAAGCAAGGAAGGAACTGATAAGGATGAAGGAAGATAGGAGGGAGGATGGTGTTTGGGAACTGGCAACTGGTAGGAGGATAGGAAGAAAGAGGATGGGATCTGACAGTTTTATGAACACCAAAAACAGGTATCTACCACTGCCAGTGGAGAAGAGACTCAGGTAAAAAGAAGAGCAGGAAATGTGCAGCACATTTCAACCGAGACCAAGAAGTTTAGGTATGTACAAAAGTGTTAGGAAGAAGAAAGTCCTGCTGATAGGTAGTAGCCATGGGCGAGATGTAGGCCCGCAGTCACAGGAAAGTTTAGTGGCCGCGTACCAGGTCACCAGTATCTTCAAGCCAAACGCAATGCTGCGTCATGTGATAGAGGACTTAGGGTCTTTATGTAAGGACTTTACAAAAGAGGTGCATGCAGTGATAGTGGGTGGGGCTGGAAACAGTTTGGACAGGGATGGAGCATATGACATAGGTGGTGACCTGGACAAGATTGCTTCCCTGACTCATGGCACCAATGTACACTTTGTTGAGCTGTTCCGGCATCATGATCGACCACACCTTGATGGATTTGTGAGGCGAATCAGTGTGGGACTATGGATGGGTCTGAGGACAGCCAACTTGTTTCTCTGGTGCCCGTAGGGACTATCAACAGATGGGGTTTCACTAGGCATGGCCTACACCTAAACAGGACGGTGAAGGGAAGATTTGTCCAGCTGATTCATGAAAGTATAGGGGGAGGACCTCGGGCCACACATGGTCAAAAACCTATTGTCATGGGTAGGAAAAGTAGGTCTTCCTTAGGATAAATCCAGGAAACTTGCTCCCCTGCCCAAAGAGTATCTCCACCAGTTTAAAAAATACTGAAATAATCACTCACAAGACACATTTTAACACTTCAAATTTCACACATATCAGATGTTACAAAGAAAAACAAACCATTGGAAAGAGTAACATGGCGCATTTCACAGACTTAACAATCGTCCATTAAAACATACAATCGATGGAAAATAAAATACAACTATCAGAAGTTGAGCTCCAAACTTTGAACTACACAGTAGTGCACTGGTGTAAATACACAGAAATCCAACATGTAGTATTATCATTGTATGAAAGGGCGAACTCTTACTGCAGAACTGCTTCAAAGGGGTGGAGGATCATGCATTTATATCGGAAAAGGAACACAGTTCAGATCAAGACCTGACCTCAGGACAGTAAGTGAAGACTAACACTTTGAAATATCAGCTATTGAATTAACAGGGCTTGATATCACCAAGGAATTGATCACTTTATGTGTGTATTGATCTCACAGTGGCAGAGTGGACACTTTTTCAATAAACTAACAGAAGTTCTAGATAAAGTATCAAGTACAAAGGTCAACATAATTTTGTGTGGGGACATTAACTTCAACACTATATCATAAATGAATCGAGCAGCACCTTCATAAATATACTTCAGAGTTTTGGCAAACCCCTATTGGTCAATAGTACAACAAAGGTTACTGCAATGACTGCATCAATAATTGACCATGTGGCTAGAAATATGGGCAGGGAAAAATGTGTTGTAGCTGTAAAAGATCTCGGATTATCAGACCATCTCTGTCAAAAAACAACAGTAAAATAAGGCATCGAATCATTCCCTAAACTATAAACCTACAAATGACATCTATCAGAAATCTAAATAAGAGATTTTTCTAAAGAACTAGCAAATCAAAGCTGGGATGAGGTATATAAGAAAACCCGTGTGAATAGGAAATTCTCTAAATTCTCCACATTGTTTAAATTGAACTTTGAAAAGGCATTTGGTAAAGTATGCATGCCTGTATCAACACCTCACAAAACAGATGGATAAGAGCAGGTATTAAGAAGCCCTCCCAAACACTTAAACAGCTAAGTTCCATGAAAAAGATTCGCAATGATCCAGAATTCAAAAATTTTTATGATACATACAAAAAGATCTATAGGGTGGTGCTGATTGCTGCCGAAAAATCATTTAGTGACAAAATAATATATAATGCAGGGAATAAATACAAAGCAGTCTGGGATGTTATAGAAAAGGAAACAGGGAGAGGCAAACGCAGAATAACATGCTGCTAAGGGAGGAGTATAAGGTAATAAATGATCCACAACAGTTAGCAAACTATGTAACGAGCATTTTTCAAGTATTGCAGAGAAGTTACAAAAAGTCAGTACGCTTAGATGAAGTAACAGTGTGTGTACTGAAACAATGTGTAACGATTATACAACGCCCCTTAACAAATATAATAAACGAATTCTTCACATCAGAGACATTTCCAGAGCAGATAAAACAGGCAAGAGCTTACCTTTGCTTAAAAAAGGCAATGCAGAAAACATAGAAAATTACAGGCCCATTACCCTGTTCTCACCATTCTCAAAAATGGAAATGGAAATGCCGTGTGGCTAGGGCCCCCGTCAGGTAGACCGTTCACCTGCTGCAAGTCTTTCGAGCTGACGCCACTGCGGCGACTTGTGTGTCGATGGGGATGAAATGATGATAATAAGGACAACACAAAACCCAGTCCCTGAGCGGAGAAAATCTCCGATCCAGCCGGGAATCTAACCCGGGCCGTTAGGTATGACAGTCCGTCGCGCTGACCACTCACCTACCAGGGGCGGACATTCTCAAAAATAATAGAAGCAGTTATGAAAGACAGATTAATGAGTTACTTACAATCTTTTAAGCGAATCACAGTTTGGTTTCCGAAGTATCAAAAATACGGAATCACCCATTGTAGGATGCACAAATGTTGTACTTGATGCTCTTGATAAAGATGAGTGTGTCACAGGCATTTTTTGGAATTTTTCTAAGGCCTTTGATAAAGTCAATCACAAGATTCTATTAAATAAATTAGAATCATTAGGAATAAGAGGGGTAGCTAATGACTGGCTTCGATCATCCCTAGCAGATAGGGTACAAATAGTAGAGATAACACATACTTCAAACTGATGTAAACATTTAGAAAAATACTTATCAGAACTAAAATGCATTAATATAGGAGTTCCACAAGGTAACATATTGGGACCAATACTATTCCTGATACACATCAATGACTTTCCCAGTAGTGTTATTCATGGTGAAAAAATTCTCTTCGATGATGAATGCAATATTATAGTCACTCCTAAAACAAGAGGACTCCTTGTGGAGAAAGCAAATGAAACTGTCAAGGAAGCTTATGATTGATCAATAAGCAATAAAGTGACATTGAAAAAAAATGAAAATTAATGCCACGAATTTCAGTTTGAAGAGGAAAATGACAATGTTAAATTAAATGTAGATGGTACCTTTATGGACTGTGTAACAATTGCAAAATTTCTTGGAATGAATATTGATTCTCAGTTGAAGTGGTGTGAACACGCAAAGGTACTTGCAAACAGAATGTCATCAGCTTATTATGCCCTTAGAATCCTGTCATCAGTGTGTAACATGCAGTGTTTTACTTATTTATTATTCATATGTACACTCAATTCTTAGCTATGGCATTCTTTTTTGGGGAACAAACCCACAAAAAATGAAAACAATTACGAACTCAAGAAAATAGCCCTAAGAATAATAACCAAAAATATTAGTGGAGCTCATTGTAAAATCTGTTCTAAACACCAGGGAGCTTAACAGCTGCTTGTGACTACATTTACCAGTCAGTTGTACACATCAAAAATAACATTGGTAATTACAGCACAAACAGCTCTGTGGATTACCATGCAACAAGAGCTAGACTCAACTTACATTTGCCAAGAAATAATAAACATAAAACTCAAATAGCGTTTTCTACCAAGGAATAAAACTATACAATAAGTTCCCAAAAGTGATTAAAGATATTGCAAAAATACCCATACTTAAAAAGACAGCTAAAAAGTACATGTTATGCAATACATTTTATATATTGAAGGATTACTTAGATAAAACAGAACAGCGGCTTGATACGAAAATGCTATACTATTAAATAATAATAATGATTATAAAACATCCAACATTCCACATAACACCTTCACATTATGTTTTCTCCTTCTTTTTTCCTTACCAGAAATACTTACACCCAAACTATGAATATCACATTACTAACACCTCTTCCTCTTTCTGAGATCAACATCTCACTCATCATAAAGGGATGCTGACTCTGTTCTTCAGGATAGCAAATGGGAAGTTGTGGTATACAAAATGGCCCAGAGATTACTAGTGTGTGTGTGTGTGTGTGTGTGTGTGTGTGTGTGTGTGTGTGTGTGTGTGTGTCTGTTTGTGTAGTGAGTGAAGTGTTATGAAACAGTGTGTGTATAGTGTGTGCAGTGACTGATAGTGAAGTATAAGTGAACAGTGTGGCATTACATTATTTAATAAGTTATTTTTAAAAAACTATTGTATACCAGGAGTAAATCTAATGATTGCCTCTAACCAGAAGTCAGTAAATGTAGGTGTATAGGAGTCAGCTTTTTTTAAATTGGTCTAAACTTGTAAAAACTTTGAAATGACCTATATTCTTGTAAAATGAGATCTACGGATGAATAAAGCTACTACTAGTAGATCTTCACTGTAGTGACGTGCTGGACTTGCATCTCGATAGTCGGAGCCCAAATTCAGATATTTGATTAGGAAGTGCACTAATCCCTTCAAGTGAACTGATGTAAATACCAGCGTAATCTCTTACTAAAATTCAGGGTCAACCCTTGCAAAGTTATTTGTCATCAGAACAATAGTTATCCAAGGGGTATTTAAATGTAACAACAATATAAAGTTCTTTGATTTAACGTACTTATTTTTGTATCTTTTCAGAGTGAATGTCATACCACTTAAAAATAATTGTCAATGAGCGAAAAGCGGTTTGAAAGATATAAAAAAGGAAATTCTGGAGCGAATGGCATAGTGACAAATGAAGCTTATTTCTGTGTCACAAAGTGCAAAAAGAGTGTCGTCAGGAAGTTGTCGTATCATACACTACACCCAGAACTACTTCATTATCTCTTTTAATTAATTCGCCCTTCACCAGCGGAGAGACGTAACTCCTGAAATTTTTAAAACAGGAAGCACTTGGTGCGTCAAATGAATTTCTCTCTGCTCGGTTCCCTGAAAGCGAATCAAAGAAGCGGGGGCGGACGCTTGACTCTCAACAGTTTGGAACTCAAGTTTGGAAGCCAGCAGGTGCCGCGTCCCCTCTCTTCGTTTATTATGCATGTCGCCAGCCGTGCGACTCGGCAAACGGATTCCATTCCCTATAAACGCCGTCCTTCTGCCAAATCAGTTCTGAAATGCATTGCATTAAACGATTCCTTAACTCGAGAAGAAGAAAGAGAAAGGCGTGCTGATTTATTCAGAAGCTTGATTGTAAATTTTTGTTAAGGTGCACCCCGTAACTTCGATAAAATTCATTTTTTATTTGTACCACCAAAAGGTACTATTAAGTAAGTCTTGTTTTTTATGCCACTAGTGTGACCTTCTCTCATCATTTTATACACCTCGTTGAAAAACACAATCAAAGCTTATAATTTTTCTTCATAAACGGTCACAAATGCCACTATAACGGCTTTGTATTGATAAGTATTTATTTAGAATCTAAAATTGGTATAAAAAGAGTGTCTGTCAGAGAAATGTATGTAATATGTATAGCTCATAACGTGGGAGTTTGTGCGGTTATAAATATAAGCATAATACTAATCAGAAACATATTACTACGTGTCAATGTCAATATTGGCTACTTTTCATACTTAATCACGAACTATCTGGTGCCTGACATAGAAGTATTCAGCACCAAAATACATGTAAATTTTGGCTCTGTGCTCTATATTACTAATATATATAACGTAAAGAAATTTTGGAAATTTGTGGTAAGTTCCTATGGGGACCAAACTGCTGAGATCATCGGTCCTTAGGCTCACACACTACTTAGTCTAACTTACAATAACTTACGGTAAGGACAACACATGCCCGAGGGAGGACTCGAACCTCCGACGGTGGAAGCCGCACGAACCGTGGCAAGGTGCCCTAGAACGAGCGGCTAAACCACGCCGTTAACGTAAAGAATTTAAATTCAAAGACTCGCTGTGCATATTACATACATTTTCAGAGTATAAAGTATCAGAATATAAATTAGATTGTTAGAAAATATCCTATAATTTAGGTTAATACAGAAAATAGAAAATATCGATATTCTGCAAAAACATTACGTAATAGAAACTAAAATTTGATGCTCTAAAATCTGTAGCCACGTGTCTTCTTATGAAAACCTGTCCATAAAACTCCTGCAAAATCGTCGTGTTGTACAACAGGCATTAATACTTTATGTGAAAAAAATTAAAATACGGTGAGTAAAAAACAAGATTATTTTACGTACACACAGTGCTACAACACATGTAAAGCGTTAGTTTTGTCACATAGTCTTTAAGACAGTAACACATATCCAGATGCAGTCCGTATTAGTTACAGAACAACACATACATCTTATATTTGTGTCGTAAATATTATAATCCAATACGTGAAAGAATACAGTATACTGACATGATCACTTCTACGATGTATGCATATTATTAACATTAGCGTAACGACTTTTATGGCATAAAATATCACAAAATACAGCCGATACCGTTTACGGTATAACTCTTTGGCTGTCGTATAAGCGTGTGTTGTAACAGCTATCAAGAGACAAGAGCGAAGGCAGGAAATGATGAAGATCGATAGAAGTACATTTGAAGGATAAAACGTTACCATTAGTAATTTAAATGTTCACTTCTGCGCAGCTGTCAAGATTTGCCTTCTTCTGTATTTAAGTCGTCACCATAAATGTAACGAACTTTCCACAAATGATACATTTCCTTTTTTCCTTCGATGTTTAACGCAGTATTTCAGTCATCGTGTACAAATTCGGGGATTGTACAGAAGTAGTTTATCGGAATTTTCTTTTTCTTTGATATTGGCAGTTTTGTCTCCTATCAGATATTATAATATGACAAACGTTCTAACCTATTGAACATAAGTAACTCCACAGAAGTTCAGGACGAAGGGAAATACCATGTGCCAAGAAAACCAATGGCAGAAAAGTGAATTAATTAATTCACTATACTAAGAGGACGTGGCTGGATTGCAGATAGGAAGCACTTCGTAGAAGAAAGAAAACCGAAGTTTAACGCAGGCCCACGGGAGAAGATGGAATTAAATTATATTCTGCTGGTAAAGCAGACAAGAAGATCCATTGGCTTTCGATCAAGCGCTCAGAAAGACTACGTTGCTGTTACTAAATGCAATAACTGCCATCACAAAGTACCGTGAGAAAAACAAACACTGTAGAGAACCTGGCCACGTGAAAAAAGATCGTAAAAATATCAAGCGATGACCAGTGTGCATAGCTGATTGACCTATGATATAGTATAACACTGGTGTTTACATACAAGTTTCAAAACTTTTAAAATAGAAACGGAATGAAAAGTCCAGTACTCTGCAATAGCTGTATTTACTGAAGCCCGGTGGTGACTCGCAGAACCGGCTTCGCAACTTTTAAGATGCATCTTCTGGTGTGAAGAATGCTATATCACATGGTTAATGGAGTTATTACAGAATGCCTCAGACTAACAACTGACGTGGCTAGGCGAAGTTCTCAGCGGTCTTCAACTGGTTAAACCATCGTCTGTGATGAATATCCAGTTTGTGAGGATCACGATGAACTGTCAGTCTCTTAACCGATAAATATTATCCTGTAGGCATATGCCAAGCAACAGAAGATGCCCCTCTCTAAAGCGGGCATTCCATGTAGGAAAAGAAAGAAACCATGCTGCCAACGAGGTAAAGACTGTGAGACGTAGCACATGCTCTTGGAGCGGATAATTCAAAGAAGGGAATACGCCGCACTTACCTGACACTGTCAGTTCTGTAGGAGGCGACCAATAAATATCAGTGGTGTGGTTTTGTTGTGGGAACATCTTATTAGTCTCCATCGCAAAAATTTGTACATAGATAAGTAGGTTCAGCAAACCAAATTGCCGTCTTCAGATCATATAGTGCAAGCCAGTAGTTTCTTCGTCGAAGTTTGTAGATAGACATTTTGTCGTAACTGTGTTTTACAATTTTACTCTTAGTGTAAGCATTACTTTATGCCCCTTAGCATCTTAAAACACAGTTTTGATAAAGTGTCAAACTACAAAGATCGATGTAGACAATACTGCCTTGTGCTAAGTGATCTGAAGACGGCAGTTTAATTTGGTGTAACAAGTTATATATGTACAGATATTTGCCATGGAGGTAAATATAGTGTTCCCACAACAAGACTGTACCATTGAAAGAATATGAATTCTGAATAACTGAGTAATCTGCTAACAATTATCATCGAAAACCACGGAGTATTTACAAACGTTAAAATTTCAGGTCGAATCTTCAAGAAGATGTAACACTATCCAGGAAGCAAACTATTAAATCCAGCCCCACTGGCCGAACAGAATCCTCTATCGAAGACAAAGAGGGGTGCAGGAAGAGCCAAAATGTTCTAGTCTTGTTTGAAGGGTAAAATGGTGAGACATATAGCGACACAAACAGAAAACGTGACTGGCGATGTAAACAAGGGTGATAATGAAATGAATAAAAAACAATAATAACGATATTAAAGAGAGGGAGTTAAATCTCTGGAATTGGCTAAGAAGAAAGGAAAACAAGGAACAGACCGCATGTCTGCCTATAGACAAGGAAGACTTAATGGACATCATTCTCTCATCTTCAGAAAAAGTTGAAAGTGTAAATGAATATAGCGTTTGGCAGCACGCAACACGTTATAATAGGGAGGTGTGACATCACGCAACAGTTAAGTGATGAAGATTATAAAAATACGCAGATCATGGGAGAACATACAGGTGGTAACAGGAACTGCGAAAAGGGTACAAACAGTGACGGACATGACATGACAAATGAGTGAAAGCGCCATGAGACTAACTCAATGGGATAAAATGCGTGTATTAACAATAACAATACGATATCTTGTTTAGCATATTCTTCCATAAGGTTGTATCATAAATTTCCGTGTCGCAGAAGCGGTTGACCATATTCTACTCAATTTCAACAACTTGTCTTATATGTAAGAGTAACTAAAGACTCTAACTGATGACGTTTTTAAAATGACGCAGAAGACGCCATACACTGAGCACCTGTACGAGTAATTTATCACGACACACACCCTAATTGTACATGGTCTGACGTTATAATGCCACCATAGGTAAGTGGTCATTATATTCCCCTGGCTATGACATACAATAAACATTCAGCGTAACTGCAACGAACATAGACAAATGATCGGCCATAAAAATGTGATGAGCCTTATGGTGACGCTAGAACTCATGGATGTGTTAGAGAAGATGGACCTACACATACTATGAAAACAAAATCCAAATCAAATGGTTGAAATGGCTCTAAGCACTATCTAAGGTCATCAGTCCCCTAGACTTAGAACTACTTAATCCCAACTAATCTAAGGACATCACACACATTCATGCCCGAGGTAGGATTCGAACCTGCGACCGTAGCGGCAGCGCGGTTCCGGTCTGGAGCGTGTAGAACCGCTCGGCCAAAACAAAATCCATATTACAAAACTGGGACTAGGCCTACACCTTACAAGCCTGTCACGACACAGGTCATAAAATTGGGTAATCAACCAATGACCGCCACTGTCGTCCAGAAAGAATTATAACAATGACATATGCATCAAATTTGTAACTATCACACGGTGACAACAGAAGTAATGACTGCCTTACGGAATCTTTACATAAATAATCAGTATTTTGAATACAGTCTGGACATGGAATGCCATAGGCTATGGGAAAGTTAAAAACAGCAGCAATACTGGGTTGACACGTCAAATACATTTTCGTAATGGACGTAAATGCGAAATCAGCATTGTGGCACCGTTGAGCAGCTGCCGGAAGAGGACTATGCCATCAAGCCGCTATAGAAGAACTTGGCCTTCATGTCATGAAATGGTTTCTCAACCCATATACTTTCCAAAATCGAGAAGGTGCGGAAACAAATATAGATGTCACCCTTTCGAACTCGGAAGTTAGTGACGACTTTGGACGACTTTGCAATCTGGAAGGTCTGTGATGAACTTATAACATGTGACAATAACCTCATTTATATCACTACTACAGAAGGAGATAATGACTTAGACGCTAATAGCTCACCCAAATTTCAATAAAATCTAGGCAAAGCGAACTAGGAACATCTAAAGGCAAAATTCATGATACAGTCACTACAAGGAAGCGGATCTGACGTTGACGCCAAGGGCAACGAATTGCTGCGAGCGTTAACGAGGGCGCAAGACAAGGCTACTCCAACATTTGTTCTCTAAAGACCATCCCTACAATCCTTAAGACGCAGAGCACGGCAAGTGAGTAGATACTACCAGAGATCCTTAGCCGAAACGGAACGACAAGGAAGTCTAATTTTATGGAACAGTCAAACAACAGTATGAAGATGTGTTAAACGAAAGAAGAGTAGAAAAATGGGAGGCCTGCATCAAAGACCAAATTGGCTTCTTCAATAGAAATTCGAAACTAACAAATTTCGATCGTCCACTGTACTAATAATCATGAAACGATCCGATAGCACGATGACGACGGACTGGGACTCATCAGTGGAGTACCTACTTAGTACTGTGTTGCTGGACAATACGATGATGGGAGACACACAGTACCAACATTATCTTCTCTCTAAATTACTAGAGCAGCATGTGACAAACAGCACTCCGACTGCATCTGAATAGGAAAATCTGAGGCTGGAAATAATAAAGTTGAAGGCGCAGAAAGCTCCGGATTTGCCACAACTATGGCATAAGTGTTCCATCAACTTGTGGACCAAACTGTACAGTATAGAAGAGAGTTATTAAACGAATGTCTTTTGCAGGGACAACTGGCCAGAACTGGCCTGTCCTCTTCAAAAGACTTGAACAGATGAACTGCTCTACGCGTTTTTATATGAGCCTACGGGATTAATGCGACTGGAATGTTCAGGAGAGAAAACTGTGAAAAACATCCCCAAAGGCATCCCCTCTGGGCTCTGTTTGAATTCCAGAGTCCTGGGACGTTGGCATAGAGCCGTCACTGAAGCAGCTTCAGAATATAAGAGACACTAGAGGCTGTGTCGTCTACGTTACCTGTCTATTAATTACAGTATCTGCCAACACAGGGGTTCCATTAGAGAAAAATAGGGTAGTTCTTGAGAGATTAAGTGACTGGCATGTAGAAAACAAACTAACTATAGCAGCACACTAAACAGTTTAAATACCACTAAAACGAACATTATGAAGATTGGCAACCCAACAGTCAGAATAAATGAACAATTTGTTAAAAGAAAAGAAGTGTACAGGGTATTCAGAGACACTTAGAAAAGCTTGCAAGGATGTTGCAGGGTAGGTTGTGCTGAGAAATAATTGTTAAGAAATAATTCGATACTCTGCTAATTAATTTCGAGTTTATTAGCACTGAATTTGGTCAACCAGGCTGTTGTTCGTGCAGATTCAAGCGGCCCACCATATAAATTAATGCCAGTTTCTCTTGTAGCATAGACGACAGTACACGAGACTGCTCAGCCCTTCGCTCGGGTTCGATCCTAACTGTGGGGTCCTGCCCACTCGGCGCTTATAGGGTGCCTATAGGATGCTGAGTTGTCGGAATGCTATACAACAATTCAAGCCACGTCCCATTAATAGTTTTTATTACAAATAGGAAGAACGACAATACTTAACTTGTACTTAAAACAAGTGGTCGAAAGCGATGGGTGACATGCAAATAAGTCAGAGTCCTTTCCTATATTCTGTGTTCAAGCAAGTTTGTCAAACAGTTAGTGGATCACTAATAACAGCTATCGTAGCACTCTTTGCTAGACCTGTCCGAATACTGAGCCGATACTGAGCGACCGAGGTAGTCAGTAGCGGCGCTTATATTCTCTTCTTGCAGAGGTTGCTCCTGTCAGCGCACCTTTGGCCAACTTAGTTTCACCGCATTCTCTTCTCTTGCATTCTTCATCTTCGTTCCGCCGTTTGTGGTTACGCCAGAACACTAACCATTGTCAAAAAATGGCTCTGAGCGCTATGGGACTTAACATTTGTGGTCATCAGGCCCCTATAACTTAGAACTACTTAAACCTAACTAACCTAAGGACATCACACACATCCATGCCCGAGGCAGGATTCGAACCTGCGACCGTAGTAGTCGCGCGGTTCCGGACTGAGCGCCTGAACCGCAACCATTGTCCTACGTACAATTTTTATGTCACTTTTTTGTCTTATTTTAAGAAACGAAGAACACATTGACTGAACCCGTCTCTGGCTGGCCGCTTGTATTTGCGCAAGCAACAGCCTGACTGGCTAAGTTCAATGCTAATTACTTTGGGAACACCGCAATGTATAGAATTATTTCTTAACAACTATTTCTCAGCACACGTTTCCCTGCAACTCCCTTACAAGTAAGCTTTTCAGACTGTTTCCGGCACCCTGTGTAAGTACCATGGTATAAACATAGAGGAAAAGCAAAATTATCATGCCCATGTAGAAATCATCTGCCAGTGACGCTTTCAAATTCTGGATAAAGAAAAAACAAAACAAAAATGGTTCAAATGGCTCTGAGCACTATGGGACTTAACATCTGAGGTCATCAGTCCCCTAGAACTTAGAACTACTTAAACGTAACTAACCTAAGGACATCACACACATCCATGCCCGAGGCAGGATTCGAACCTGCGACCGTAGCAGTCGCGCGGTTCCAGACTGAAGCGCCTAGAACCGCTCGACCACCGCGGCCGGCAAAGAAGAAACAATTGGTCAAAGAATTTTTCATCTGCCACTAAGCGCAGTAAGAACCGTACCACAGCGCAATCATAATCGGTATTGCGGGTTACGGATCGAGCGTTTGGGTGCATACATCGAGAAAGTTAAGGGCAACATATGATCTACGGCTAGCACAGAGAAGTGTTGTACCTACTCCTACCCCTGACAGGTGCATATGGAACACAACCTACTATGTTACTGCTCCAGATACTTGGCTTGCTACCTGTGGACCTATCTGTAAGAAAGAGATGTGCACAATATTGTTTAAAAAAGGGCGAATATGGTAAAGTAAGGGAAATATTGTGGAAAAGAGACTCACATAATAAGAAATGGCGGAATGTAATGGCAGAGAATGGCAAGAAATCTGGACCAGGACACAAACTGGGAGGAAAACCTACCAGTACGTCAATAATATAAAAAAGGAGCCAGAGATTCATACTTACTTCCGACCAGGGGAGGAGTAAACTACCTGTCACGACATGGTCCATCACCTACTTACTGAAAATACAAACTACACACAACAGACACTTGTGATTGTGGAGCAATCAGCCCACCCACTGCATCACCCGCGAGTGTACAAGTAGACTCCCTTCATAGGTCAGGCGTGAGCTACAAGCAGGAAGCGACGACTAGAGTCGTGGAGTACGTGTGGCGTGCTCATACGGGTCTTTTAGGATAGAGAAATCCCTCCACAGACCCAATTACATGTGTTCTGGTTCCATAAAGTGTAGCATTCGTAATAGTTGTTCGGAGAGAGGAAATGTTAATATCACTTAACTCCAGTAGTGATTGTCTAACGGTCCCTGAAGCAGTCATTCTAATAAACAGTAACAACGTCCAAATAGTAGTAGGGATGGAAACATGGCTGAAACCAGATGTCAGCATCAAGGAAATTTGAAATTCCGGCTAGAATGTATATCGTATGGATAGGTTGAATGCTGTTGGCGGAGGCATGTTGGCAGCATAGAGATTAGTATAGATTTCACATGCAAAATAATCTGGATGAACGTAAGTGGTAAACGATGACCAGACATGATCGTCGGATGCTTTTATAGACTCGCTGCCTCAGGAGCAGTAATGGCGGAACATTCCAAGAGAACTTGGAATATATGTCACCTAAATTTCCTGGTAATGTTGTAGTAGGGATTTCAGGTTACCAGCTATAGACTGGGAGACTCAAATGATTAGGGCGGGTTGTAGGGACAGGGAATTTTATAAAATTGTTTTATAATCTCTTCCTAAAACTCCCTTGAACAGTTAACCAGTAAAGCGACTCTTGAAAGTAACATATCAGATCAGCTGGTTACTAACGAAACCAAACCTTTCGACTCAGCGTAGAACAGTGGATTACTGATCATATGGCTGTTAGAGCACCACTGAATACGGCTGTAAGTTGGAATATAAAGAAAAGTAGAAAGACTTTTCTGCTTTGCAAGAGTGACAAGAAACAGATGTCTGGTTACCTGAGCAGTCAATATGGAAATTTTATCTGCAATTTTATTATTATTCGGCATATTTCAAGAGCACTGTACAATTCACTTATACAGATATGTGCCGAATAAAGTCGTGAAGGATGGAAAACATCCACCATGGATCGACAACAGTGCTACAAAGCTGCTACTAAAGCAAAGACAGCTTAACTTTAAACTGAAACGTAGCCAGAGCATCACAGATAAACAAAAACTAAATGAAGCCAAGATTAGGGCAAAGAGAGCCATGCGTGAAGCGTTCAACGAATTGGAAAGTGAAGTACTATCTGCCGACTTTACAGAAAATTCTAAGACGTTTTGGTGTTATTTTAAATCAGTAAACGGATCGGCGTTATCTGCTCAGATACTCTATGAACATAATAGTATTGAAACTGACCATGACACAAAAGACTGAAATAATGAACAACAAAGATCGTGTGAAATCCAGCAAACTACATTCGTCTACGAGACCCAGAAGGCGGCAGATACCGGCGCCCAGGTAGATGCTGTGTTCCTTGATTTCTTGAAGCCATTCGATACAGCTCCTCACTTCCGCCTAACAAAAAATACGAGCGCACTGAATATCAGACAAACTGTGTGACGGGACTGATGAGTTTCTAGTTAACAGAACACAGCATTTCGTTCTCAATGGACAGAAATCTTGAGACAAAAAAGTGATTTCGGGCGTACAGCATGGAAGTGTCATAGGTCCTTCACTTTTGACTATATAAATGACATAGTAGACAACATGTTCCATGAGACTTTCCACTGATAAATATGTATGCACAGAAGTCACAACACTATAAAATTACAGCGAAACGGAGGAAGGCCTGCAGAGAATCGACGCTTGGTGAATGTAGTGGTAAATGACCGTCAACATAAGAAATATATAACGTAATGCATATATAGAGACAGAAAGATCATTTAGTATACGGTTACACGATTGCGGAAATATCATTGAAACCCGTTACTTCCATTAAATATCTTATGGTACGAGTACGGAGCGATTTAAAGCGGTACGACCACATAAAACTAATCCCATGGAAGATAGGTGTCAGACAGATTTATTTAAAGGATCGTCAGGAAATGTAGTCCGTCAACATACGACGTAGTTTCCAAAATGCTCGTTCGACCAATCCTTGAATACTGATAGTCAGTATGGAATTCTCACCAGATAACATTCATACAGGAAACAGAGACAGTCTTAAGAAGAGCAGTGCGTTTGGTCACAGGTTCATTTAATAAGCACGAAAGCGTCACGAAAATGATCAGTCGTCTTCAGCGTCGGACCCTACGAGAGAAGCGTCCTGAGGGCGGTGTTGTTTACTGTTAATGTTGCGAGAGTGTACGTTCCTAGAAGGGTCAAAAAATATTGTTCCCTGTCTTACGAGAAAACCATGGAGATAACATAGAGATGTTGGAGCCCACATGGAGGCTTAAACAGCAATCGTACTACCCGCGAAGCATTCGCGACTTCAACGGGAATGGGAGATGTGAGAGTGGTACACGAAGTACACGTTCCGCTTGCGGAGTATAGACGTAGATGTAGATGTGGAAAAGATGTTACACACTAGGACAGGAAGGTTTTTTGGTAATACAACACTCTTCAAGTTAATTAGGAATAGAAGACAGTGGCATCAACATCTACATCTACATACATACTCCGCAATCCACCACACGGTGCGTGGCGGAGGGTACCTCGTACCACAACTAGCATCTTCTTTCCCTGTTCCTCTCCCAAACAGAACGAGGGAAAAATGACTGCCTATATGCCTCCGTACGAGCCCCAATCTCTCTTATCTTATCTTTGTGGTCTTTCCGCGAAATATAAGTTGGCGGCAGTAAAATTGTACTGCAGTCAGCCTCAATTGCTGGTTCTCTAAATTTCCTCAGTAACGATTCACGAAAAGAACGTCTCCTTTCCTCCAGAGACTCCCACCCGAGTTCCTGAAGCATTTCCGTAACACTCGCGTGATGATCAAACCTACCAGTAACAAATCAAGCAGCCCGCCTCTGAATTTCTTCTAGGTCCTCCTTCAAACCGACCTGATAGGGATCCCAAACGCTCGAGCAGTACCCAAGAATAGGTCGTATTAGTGTTTTATAAGCGGTCTCCTTTACAGATGAACCACATCTTCCCAAAATTCTACCAATTAACCGAAGACGACTATCGTCCTTCGCCACAACTGCAATTACATGCTTGTCCCACTTCATATCGTTCTGCAATGTAACGCCCAAATATTTAATCGACGTGACTGTGTCAAGCGCTACACTACTAATGGAGTATTCAAACATAAAGGGATTCTTTTTCCTATTCATCTGCATTAATTTACATTTGTCTATATTTAGAGTTAGCTACCATTCTTTACACCAATCACAAATCCTGTCCAAGTCATTTGTATCCTCCTACAGTCACTCAACGACGACACCTTCCCGTACACCACAGCATCATCAGCAAACAGCCGCACATTGCTATCCACCCTATCCAAAAGATTATTTATGTAGATAGAAAACAACAGCGGACCTACCACACTTCCCTGAGGCACTCCAGATGATACCCTCACCTCCGATGAACACTCATCATCGAGGACAACGTACTGGGTTCTATTACTTAAGAAGTCTTCGAGCCTCTCAAATATTTGGGAACCAATCCCATATGCTCGTACCTTAGTTAGGAGTCTGCAGTGGGGCACCGAGTCAAGCGCTTTCCAGAAGTCAAGGAAGTGGCACAAGCTGATCTCGCTGACAACCAAAATATGCGCTTATGAACTACAAGCCGACATGACCGAGAGACAACCAAATAGAGGCTACACATCATGAGAGTTAGATGCACCACGGCGGAACACCCACTTTCAACAACCTGACGGAAGCAGCGAGGAGATGTGTCTCAGGGAGAACCAGGTAGGACTTAGTGAGACACAGACAGTCATCTTCAAATCACTACACTTGAGTGACACAGCACCACAGTCGCTGTGAATCCTGAATTCTGCCTCAGCACACCAGAGATTAATAGATTAATTGTCCAGACAAATGAGAAAATCTAGCTTGGTTCCGATACCAAGTAGAGTAGTGTAGTGTAGTGCTGTTTAGAGTAGTGTTGTGAGATAGTGTAGTCCAGAAATAAGTTAAAAAATTTGTGGTGTAGCAATACTGCACAATATAGTAGATATGTAACATTTTTTATTATTTTTTTCCCTTACACAACGTAATGGTTACTTATACTAACGCCCGCATCTCGTGGTCGAGCGTTAGCGTTCTCGCTTCCCACGCCCGGGTTCCCGGGTTCGATTCCCGGCGGGTCAGGGATTTTCTCTGCCTCGTGATGGCTGGGTGTTGTGTGCTGTCCTTAGGTTAGTTAGGTTTAAGTAGTTCTTAGTTCTAGGGGACTGATGACCATAGATGTTAAGTCCCATAGTGCTCAGAGCCATTTTTTTGAACTTATACTAACACACCTGAAATTATGTTAGAATATTATGTGCTGTTTTTCATGTCAATTCATATGTAAGAGACTAAGCGGAAGTAGCAAATAAATAAACAAGTCCATACAAATTATAAAAGTTGATGTATTTATTTATGTTCCTCATCCCAATGGATTGACTTCAACCAAACTTGGTAAACATATCATTTACTGTCTGGGAAGAACCACTGTTGTGGTAAGAACCACTCTAGAACCAAAGAGGTTGGGGGTAGGGGGTTGTGAGAAAGCAGTGTAGCCCACGACGCGAGAATACCCGTACTTCAGTTACCAAGTATTTGAGAGTGGGAGCACTTAAACACTTCTTTCTAAAAAAAAAAGGAAAAGAAACTTTATTCAGAATTACAGATCTGTACGAAACTTTCTGCCGCTGACGATACCCACGAAATGATGATAGGAGACAAGTTTGTCGCTTACTAAATTTTCGCTATTCATGTAGTAAAGCTGCCGACATGAAGCATGACGTTTCTATTTATTACTTCTTCAGTACTAACTGCATTCGTGGCACCTTTAGCAGACAGTATTCAAATATAACACTGAAGGTCCCGGAAAAATTACAGTGCTGTACGACACATAGTTCAGGAGGTAAGACGTCATAAACACTGAGATCCATGAGAAACTACCGCATCATGCAAGATGTTTTAATTTATTACTTCTTTATGACTAATTCTATCCACAACACGTTTCGCAGACTGTGGTCGTACATACCTTTGAATGTAACTGAAAAATTATATAACTGTACAGCACATTTTTTATGATATACGACGTCATAAACATGAAGCTGCGTGATAATGTAACTGCAGGGAGAAATCCGCTGGACATACAGGTGAAATATGTCTACAAATATGCATGAAATATATCAAATATTTGTGATATATATATCTGGCGTGTGCGTATACAAGCAAGTCCATGGGGAAAAAATTCATTCTAATATCCTCGAACGATTTCAGCCAAATGAGGTACACATGTTCTGGCAAGAAATATGTAGGCGTAAGAACCAACAAGCTCCTACTGCGGGGAGTGTGATAACGTGGAGAGATAAGGAAGTATGAGGAGATGGACAGACACCAAGAGGAGGGAGGACATTGGCACAGAGAGGAGGTTGAGGATATAGACGGAGAGAGGAGAGGGGAAAATGTACAGAGAGAAGCGTGAAGAGTAGATGGACAGAGAAGGGAAAGAGTACGAGATGGAGAGACTTGAGGTGGAAGAGACAGAGAGAGATAGGCAAGGAGGAGATTAACAGAGAGAGGAGGAGGAGGAAATGGATAGAGAAAGGAAGGAGGAGGAGGAGATGACAGACAGGGTGGATGGAGGAGAGGGAAACAGAAAGGAAAGGGGAGCCAATGAACAGGGAGGGTGAGGGGATGGACACAGTGAGGGGGTAGGAGATGAAAGAGAGAGGGGGAGAGGAGATTAACAAAAAGAAGACGAATTGGATATGGAATTGCAGAAGTGAGGACATGCAGAGAGGGGAATCAGCAGTTGGGCAAAGGGTGCAGAAGCAAGCTGACAGAAAAGGAGGATACGAGGAGATGGACAGAGGGAAGGGCAGAAGGAGGTCGGCAGAGAGTAAGGAGTGGAGAAACTGGACAGTGACAGGGAGAGATGGATAGAAAGAGATTGTAGCAGAGGTGGATAAAGAAGGAGAGGACGGGTAGAGAGAGGGGTGGGGCGGAGGTAGATAGAGAGAGGGTGAAGAACGAGATGGACAGCGAGAGGAGGAGATGGACCGATAGAAGATTGGAATGAAGAGATTCCTCGGGAAACGAAAGGTTCCTCAATTAGTAAATCAATAAATCTCATTAACTACACTACTGGCCATTAAAATTGCTACACCACGAAGATGACGTGCTACAGACGCGTAATTTAACCGACAGGAAGTAGATGCTGTGATATGTAAATGATTAGCTTCTCAGTGCATTCACACACGGTTGGCGCCGGTGGTGACACCTACAACGTGCTGACATGAGGAAAGTTTCCAACCGATTTCTCATATTCAAACAGCAGTTGACCAGCGTTGCCTGGTGAAACGTTGTTGTGATGCCTCGTGTAAGGAGGAGAAATGCGTACCATCACATTTCCGACTTTGATAAAGGTCGGATTGTAGCCTATCGCGATTGCGGTTTGTCGTATTGCTCGCGTTGGTCGAGATCCAATGACTGTTAGCAGACTATGGAATCAGTGGGTTCAGGAGGGTAATACGGAACACCGTGATGGATCCAAACGGCCTCGTATCACTAGCAGCCGAGATGACAGGCATCTTATCCGCATGGCTGTAACGGATCGTGCAACCACGTCTCGATCCCTGAGTCAACAGATGGGGACGTTTGCAAGAAAACAACCATCTGCACGAACCGTTCGACGACGTTGGCTGCAGCATGGAATATCAGCTCGGAGACCATGGCTGCGGATACCCTTGACGCTGCTTCACGGACATGAGCGACAGCGATGGTGTACTCAACGACGAACCTGGGTGCACGAATGGCAAAACGTCATTTTTTCGGATGAATCCTGGTTATGCTGGTCGCATCCGTGTTTAGCGACATCGCGGTGAACGCACGTTGAAAGCGTGTATTCGTCATCGCCATACTGGCGTATCACCTGGCGTGATAGTATGGGGTGCCATTGGTTACACGTCTCGTTCACCTTTTGTTCGCATTGACGGCACTTTGAATGAACAGTGGACGTTACATTTCAGATGTGTTACAACCAGTGGCTCTACCCTTCATTCGATCCCTGCGAAACCCTACATTTCAGCAGGGTAATGCACAACCGCATGTTGCAGGTCCTGTACGGGCCTTTCTGGATACAGAAAATGTTCGACTGCTGCCCTGGCCAGCACATTCTCCAGATCTCTCACCAATTGAAAACGTCTGGTCAATGGTGGTCGAGAAACTGGCTCGTCACAATACGCCAGTCACTAGTCTTGATGAACTGTGGTATCTTGTTGAAGCTACATAGGCAGCTGTACCTGTACACGCCATCCAAGCTCTGTTTGACTCAATGCCCAGGCTTATAATGGCCGTTATTACTGCCAGAGGTGGTTGTTCTGGGTACAGATTTCACAGGATCTATGAACCCAAATTGTGTGAAAATGTAATCACATGTCAGTTATAGTATAATATATTCGTCCAATGAATACCCATTTATCATCTCCATTTATTCTTGGTGTAGCAATTTTAATGGCCAGTAGTGTATATGTGTCTCAAACTGTCGCGACTCGAATCATTGAGAACGGGTATTGGTCTGAATAGGGGTTAACCGATGAAACATGCGGTCAGAAACAGCTTGAACAGCTCTTTCGGCAAAAACTTCGAGTTACCCTAGTACAGAGCTGTGAGATTTCTGTTTTTAATTAGGAAAAGTCTTTCACGTTATATGACGCAGCTCGGCGAAATCTAACGCCCCATATGGGTCGACTCATTCATCTAAATGTCCTATCTCTTCCATTGCCTCTCTTCCTTTCTCTCACCGTGTAAAAAAGACACACACACACACACACACACATATGCACACGCACACACTGAAGGTCGTAAGCAAATGGATTTTCAGGATATGGATGAACTGTTAAGTTACCGTTTCCAGTACTATTGTTAGTGAGAATTATCGACACAGATGAAAGTTAATTAGTTAAAACTCGTATTTGTTTTCAGTACGAAGTGCGGTGAAAATCACTTAAATGAAGTTACCTTTAAAATTCCATGTACATTTCGTCGGAATTATTCACTTGTACTGATGGTGGGCATAGTGGCCATTGGATCCCTGGGGCTATAAGGTGCTGCCACGACGCGGCGAATGCTTTAACGTATCATCCCTGGAAGGCCCAGTCACCTGTTTACTGCGCCGCTCCTTACAGTTATAATAATTAATTGGGATTTTAGTTATCCTGATGTAAGGTAGGTCGCCAGTTTCTGTATTTATTGTGGAAAGGGAATGTGGCTTAGTCTTTTTAATGAAACTGTGGTCAAAGTGTCATATCTTGACTCCGAAATAATATTTTAGTTTCGGAAATTCCGTTCATGCTATTAGAGGGTAATCAGCTTTTGTGTAGTGGCGTGAGTGGGGAGAAAGTGGCTATCTCGGCTGTGGCTTCTGGTCATTTTGTGTAAGGGAGAACGTAAAGGCAGCGACAGGAGGAACGGCTCCACCGCGAAACTTACAGCAAGTCCTTATAACAGTGACATCGGCAAATAATGAAAGAGAAGAAAAATAAGGTGAAAAGGAGGGAAAACGGGAAACAGGTGAAGAGATGAAAGTTAGTAAAAAGAAAATGGTGAAGAACAGGAAATACTGCCCGAGAAAGCCTTTTTTGACGACAAACATTAATGAAGAGTTTATGTACTGAGAAGAATAGTTTTCAAATGCAAGGCCAGAAGAGCAGTGGATTTACTGCCAGTTGTGCTACCTCTGAGACCACGAGCCCCGCATGGGAGATGAAGAACTCAAATTGACTTTTATTTGTGAAAGGTCTAAATAATTTAATTCGGATCATGTTTTACCTTAAAATATATGTAGTTCTTTGTTAAAACTGTCTTCCATCCCTATTTTTTAGTTCAAAACGAATTAGCCACTTCACCCGCTCATGTTGGGCAAGGTGGCCATTTTGTCAATTTGTGAAAACTGAAATGTTTAGAGTACTTAAAATGATCCAAAGGTAATTAATATATTCGATATTATACTTCAAAAGTTGCACATTATAATCACTCATTTCTATACAGTTTCGTCTATTGCTACTTTGCTTAAGAAACAATTGTACCTTTGCGTGGCCACTTTGTCCGGTTCTCCGCTACACCTTTATAATATGTATTTATTCCATCCGTACAGTACGTACATTCATCTGCAACACGAGCTAACAAACAAATTGTGGTTCATCACACTTAAAAAAAGGCCGCGTTGCATCGCAATCCGAGAGTGCACATGGTCGGTTACTTGAGAGTTAATTATTTAGCCTACATTATTGTGGATCGTTTTTTGTTTCGTGTGAACTCAGCAACTTGATGAAGTATGCAGAAATGTTACGCATAAAGGTGGTGTGAAGAATGTACTTAATATCTTTATGTTGGTTTCCGGCAGCTCCGCCTGAGCTCGATATTTTAGTGTATGGCCTTTGTTATTGACTGTTTCAGAAACGTAAACAAAGGTCGGTGATAACAGCTGCGAGAGGATGCACCCGGATACGATAATGCCATGGCTTATGATATTCTTATTTTCATTTATGAGATACCTAAATTTTGTACAGCCTCATGTGCCTGTGTACGGTACTCATGAGCGTACACATTGCGTGGCACGTTATAGTCTGCCAAATACCGCCAGGGAAATGGCCTGCGGCCAAGAAGCTAAGCTGAGTCAGCCGATTAAGTGTGTGCCTACGTTATCTGCGCATGCCGCCACGTTGTCGCACCCGGAGGCGCTTAATTCTCAAAGATTAAAAGCATTATAGCACGTACTTAAAAATCTGAAAAGTCGTCAGCATTTGTTGCATAATGAAGATTGATCTACGACCAAATGTAATTTCCGGAGGGACTGTCGCTTTAGGGAAGGAATGGCGCGAGTAGTTACCAGTTACGCCATTGCTTTGACAGTACATCATAGTTCTTTTCGAAATAAAATTACTTCTGCACCGGAATTATGTAAATAAGACTCAAAGGGAACCACAGTGCCCAGAAACTAATTACAGTGAGGAAAAATTGTAAACCGTAAATGTAATATTAGTGACAACACAGGTATTCACTGTGTAGCAGATACCACAGTTACTCCAGTACTTATCACACAATCGGAGAGGTCGGTGAGATTGCCATTAATATTCGTGCGATATACGAGGAGAGTCTTGTTTATAGTAGCAAAAAAGTTTTTTATTTGGTTTCTTTTACTTTTAATATTCTGTAAGTTATAGTATAGTTCTAAATATATGAGTTTGCGTTTCAACTGCTACAAATGCCTCAGCTTTGTAGTCATTAAACCAACCATCCAAAGTATTTTATCTTGGAAGTTGGTAAGTAAAATGAATAATTCACATTTGTAGCAACGCAGTGTTAATGTCGAAAGTACTTTCACATGAAGGGGTGACATATAAACTCCGAGAGGCAAGAACATGATGATGATGATTATGACGATGACGATGATACACATCCAGTCACAATAATGTGACCACCTGTCAAAAGCCTGAACAACCTGTTTTTGCAGCGCAAGCAACTACGAGACGCGCAAGAAGAGTCTCAGTTACATTATGAAAGTTACCGAGAGCGATGAGAGACATGTCGGCTCCAGTGCCGTGACCAGTTGCGCTGTTTCATGACTGAGGATCCGTGGCAGGTACAACCCTATTGAGGTGGTCCCACAGATTCTCGACTGGGTTTTAATACGGAGTTTGGTGGCCAGGACAGTACGGCGAACTCGTCCTGGTGCTCTTCCAGCCACGAACGTACACTGATAACTGTGTGACACGTTGCATTATTCTGCTGGTAGATGCCCTTGTGCCGAGGAAACGCAAACAGCATGTATGGATGGACATGGTCCCAAATGATAGATACATATTTGCGTTAATCCAGGATTCCTTCCAGAATGAATAGATCATCCAGGAATACCACGAAAGTATACCCCAGATCATAACGGTACCTCCTTCGGCCTGGACCTTGTGACGGTTGTTGCAAGGTGTTTCAGATGTTTCATGCCGTACAGGCAGTGGCCATCTGACCGATGCAACATAAAACGTAATTTATCCAAAAGAAAAAAAAAAACCGTCGCCATTCAGTGGATGTACAGTTGTGATACTGAAATGCAAATGCTGCGTAGTTCTCCACGCAGCAACGCTATCTGAAAGGTCGTTCAGGAGATACTGTCGGTAGACTTTTGGTCAGTCTGGGTGGTCAGCTGATCAAAAGTTGCACATCTGTTCCCCCATACACATCTCTGCAACCATCGTTCACACTGCCATCAACGGACCTTGGTGCACAACAGTTACGCACTGGTTTTGGAAGGCGTCGTTTTGCCATACTATAACCACATGAGCAAGCGAGGAGTTTAAAAACTTAGACGTTTCGGAAATGCTTCCACCCTTGGCCCAAAACCTAACGATTATTCCCTTTTGGGAGTTATATAAATCGCTCCAAACCATCGAAGAGTCTTGCCGAGAATATAGCAAGTCCATAAACCACTACTTGTGCACTCACAGAGTTTTTGGAATTGTCCTTAGAACCAGCAATGCTGTTAATCAGTCCCTTGCTGAATTATTAACACACGTCCAAACACTAACAGTCCTCTTTTTTTTCATATATTGTGCATATACTCCGACCAACAGAAATATGTGCAGTGAAATGTAACTTAATTTGAAGAACTGGTGTCTATACAATTATAAATTTACAACATAAGAATACAATTACAAAGGTAAAAAATACATCATTAAAGAACATAACAATACAGATAACATTTGTAGTAATACAGGCTTTACAAAAGAATAGAAATAAAAATATACATCAGTGTTACAGGAATTATGACATATGTAAATATATAAATGGGCAGAATAACTTTCGAAACATCAACTTCACACGTGAGCATAAAAACAAAACAGAATAGATAATGTTTAAACATCTTTACAAAGTAAATCACATATTATAAATGCAAATTGTATTTGAGGATAACAGTATTCCTCATCATATTGAATGTAGCTGAGTATTAGAAAAATTCTACAACATGACTCTCATCAGATAAACACATAAAGACAGGAAGAACACAAATACACAAGGTACACAGACACGTAGTAGAATAACACAAAAGGAAAAGACAGGGTTTGTTTTACTGCAGTATTTTGCAAACAAAACTTTCTTTACTTCTTGGAGATCTCCCTTCATTCATCATTATTCCCAAAAAGTCCTATCTATACCTGCTTTCTGTATTCTATTCATATTTCTTTCCAAATAATTATTTCTCAGTGTACAATACTATTTTGGCCCATATCTTTTTCATATAACTTCTCTATGAATTCTTTTCCTATTCTCCACGGTTAGTTTCTTATATAGTCCACCCCCTCTTAAGCTAACTTAAATCTACTGAGCTCAGATGCTAAACTAAGGGACGAGGCAATGCAGCAACACAAAACAATTAACACAAACAGCAACGACAAAAAATGCACATTGGCAAAGCAAGCAGCAATATATATAAATTAGCAAAACAAATGCAACATTATCACTAATATGAGCCAATGTGCAGCAAAAAGAAAAATAAATCAGTAGTAAAACTGGCTTAACAGAGTAATACATAGTGAAATTTAATAGCACTATGCCTGGCAAGCAGCAGCAGCAAATGCAATAACTTATAGCTAAACATTACAAAGCTCAAGCAGAAAAAATATTACAGTAAAAATGGCCATGTTTAATATCTATGTCACATCTTAACACTAGAGTGATGCATCACCTTCACTTACTCTATGAAACAAGTTACCCAGTCACTGACAAAAATTATGTATGCAATTCCTGTGAAGGGAAATGTCTTTTTGTGCTCCCTCGTTTTTTTGGAATTAGATCATAAAATTATTATTTACTGGATCTGTAGGCATAAAATATCTATATTAGTACATCTATTAAATTTTATTTTAACCAATGCTGCAGTACAGATAGAAACTAGATATTAAACAAAATAGGCAAATATATACAAAGGAAGGCATGAAACATCGTTCACTAGATATATGGCATTTCATAAGGCAGTAAAAAAAATCTGTCAACTAGCAAGACAATAGCCGTGAAATGTTTCTCATCGTTTCGTTAGTCATTTCAGTAAATATCAGAAAGTGTCGTATTTGCGATGCTTTCTACAAAGGAATGTCAATATCGAGGTTAATGGTCTCCTTTTTATGCACCTAATGGCTTTTTCTCCATGCGACTGGCACACCTGGGCGCCACCTGGGTCACTGAGCTTCCTTACCGAAATATTTACGACAGCAGTTTGCGCTACAGTGACAGTCTCATATAAAAAATTTCACAGGTCGAAAAATTACAGTAGAGATGTGTAGAAACGAAATTTCATGAATAGCAGTGTTGTGATACATTGACACATGTACACACGTTTCATAACTCTTAAAGTACGATTCTTGGTTTCCAAGATCCTTTTTCGTAAATCAGAGTCCCTAACCACTACTCCTTATTACATATATACATATTCGTCGACACTTCTTCAATATTTCATCATTATAAATATGTAGCATAATCAAATTCCTCATATAACATCAGCTTATTGGTCATAAACATACCCCAACAGCATAATACACATCGTCGTCATAATAATAACATCATAACACCTCAGTCAAATCTCAAACTCGTCGTAGCTTCCTCCAATAATTTGAAAACCTAAAGAAAATTCTCTGCTCATTTCAGTAGTGTCATATATCTCAAATGTACTTTAAAAATCATGATCCCATACCAAATACATCATTCAAAGCTCTCATAGTATCACAATGGTTCCGAAAATGTATGAACAGTTCACAAAGTACAGACAAAATACAATTTCATAAGTGTGAAGTTATCCAACTGTGTAATTACGTAAACACCTGTCACTGATGTAGTAAAGTAAATGTTTGTCTCTCTCAGTTAAATGGTCAGATAGCTGTGTAATTATGTGTTAGAGAAATACGGTACCGATGTGTAAAGTTGTATAAGTAAATACCATATAAGCTAGTGCTCCTTGTTCTTGCCAGACACATGGTACACAAAGTAAGCGTGTACCCCCCCCCCCCAGAGGATTAATGTAATTATACCCTCAGGTGTTACAGATTACAGAAATGCAATGAAATGTATTACGGAAAACTTTCTTTGTAATTCAAAAATCTTTAAAAATAAATGTTTTAAGTACAAAATTAATCACTCAAATACGTGTACTGCCGCGTTAAATTGTGCGTCTTGTAACGTAAACTCTGTCATTACTTGAGGGTAAAAAATGTGCCAAGATCTGTGGAAGTCAATGTACTTACCTCGTAATAAACAAAAGCGAAATGCTATGCGTATAGATATCGTAGTTATTACATACAGAACTGTGATCAAGAAAGTACTGTAATGTAATGTACTGCTGTGCTACGGAAGAGGCGGTCTCATTGTAGTTATACCACAAAAGCTATTACTAAAACATGTTTTACTTTCCAGAATAATACAGAAAAATTGTGCAGATATAAAACAGATACACCGCAAAAGCAACAATGTCAATTGTGTCACACATTAGTAGCGTCGTGATATAATCGTGTAGCTGTCAAAGAAACCAAGTGCTAAGTTATCTTTAATCCCACAGAAAGTATGTCAGTAAAGAATGTCTTTTCACGTAAACTAAAATGTTGCATGAAAATCTCATTAGCAGTGCCGGTATATGTTCTAAGTATGTGAGTCTTATAGTCGTTACGTGATCGTGCAACTAACAAGCAATAATGTACAAATAACAACACTGTGTTGTCTGTTCACTATAACAATGCATTCGTAATTTCTGTTTAAATAAGTTCTCTTGGTTCTTGACTGGATATTTGACTTCAAACATTGTTGCATGTTAACAGTTTCTAAGTCTGACAAAGCATACTAGTAATGTGAAGTGAAAAATTTTATAGCAAAGACTAAGTTAAAAAGCAGATTATCTCTCAGTAAACAGTTTTACATGTGAAATGTGGTGTAAACCTTTACTCTTCCTAGTACACAGAGTTACATCTTGAACGCAATTATCATTTTGTATACGTCGGTAAGGAAAGCTAAAATTTTTCTCAAGGTAAGTGTCTATGTTTTTTTTTCGCTGAGCCAGCCGGCGCACGTGGCTGCCTGCGGTGCGAGTCATTGTCTGTCTCTTCGTTGGCGCACGTCGTTATTGGGATTAGGAGACCTTACTTCTACAAATTCACCTTGTCGAGAGGGCCCTGCCCTGTTTGAATCCCGCCAGTTCTGATGCAATTCAGGTCTGTCGTTACGATTATATCGTCTGTCGTCAAGTCGGTAGATTCCATAATTTCTTTCTTGTCGGTCACGTGGTGGAGAATTTCTCCCGGAATCGCAACTGCACGGTGGGCCATTGCGTCTGAAGTTATTCTGTCTCCCTTGATAATAATTATTTTGGTTCCCATTTTGTCTGTTTCTCTGATTATCTCTGTGATAGTCATTACTTCAGAGAGGTGATCTTTCCCTGTAATTATTACTACTATGCCAACGGTTGTTATATGGGTGGTGTCTGTTTTGGTCACGATTTACATTTTAAGAACAGCCTTGTCATGTCCAGTTATTATTTCTGTCATTGCGGAATTGTGGCGGATATAACCTGTAATTCTTGTGCTCCTGTTTTCGAGTTCCGTGATTGTCAGTGTCAATTTCCAATTCTTGTAACGTCCTGCCAAAATAATACGTCGTAAATGTTCAGGCAATTTGATTAAGCAAATGCGGATGAGTTCTGAGGGGCTGTATGGGTTTGACAGGTACTGATTCTTGTGCAACATGTCTTCAAAGCATTTCACAAGACTGGAAAATTAAGATTGTTCGAAATGTTCCATCATTATGATGCTATGTTTTACTCGGTCTTGTGTAGCTTGAGGCCAATAAGTTGAGAGGAAGACATGATAAAATTCTCCTTCACTGTGACAATCGTGAATGACCGATCACATTCTTACAGCTGGTTCATTCTCTAAGTAGTCACACGTAAATTCTAACCTGTGCTCCAGTGACCAGTTGGGAGGAAAACAACGAGAGAATTGATGGAGCCATGCTTGTGGATGAATGTTGTTTCCAGAATCCTTAAATGTTTTGAATTTATGTGTAGTAATGAACAGCTTATAGTCAAAATCATCATGTCGGCGAGTCGCATATCGGTCATTGTTACTTCATTTCAGCGGTTCCATCTCAAAATTCGTTGTACCTTGCCAATTTCTTTCACAATTTCCGAAGTGCCCTGTGTTATTATTTTGTGACTGCCATATTTCTATGTCCCTCTTCCCGCATTGGAGCGCGAGTGTCCTCTGAAATATGTAATTCTTCTATTAACAGTGTCAACTGTTCTTGTACTTCCCGGATTTCTCTTTTGTACTGTTTATTGATTTGATTTTGATTATGTTTGAATTTTCTCATTTGTTCATACTCTTCTGTGTTAGTGAAGGCTAAGGGTCTTGTGTCATTCAGATCATCATCTACCTTTGTAGATAACTTAGTGAACTGATCCGAAAGTTCGGCTACTTTCTCCGATAGTAAACTGATTTCCTCAGTGTGTTTTTCTGAACCAAGTTTCAGAGTGTCAATTTGTGTTGAAATCGTATCTACTGTGTCCTTTAAGTTGTCCTGAGATTTTGCAAGTTGCGCTACCGAATCAGTAGATGCAACTTAGTCAATTTTAGCTTGCAAGGTGTCGTGATTTTCATGAACAATAGTTTGCAGTTCTTTTATGGCTGCTTCGTGATTCTGTAATGCATTTTCATGACGCGAAAAAATAGGTTGGAAATGCTCACAAATTTGTGTTTTTATGTCATTACAGACTTTTTGACATTTCGATTCAATTTTAAGTAACTCAGCAGTTAAACCTTCACGTGTTTGTTCAAACGTTTGTTCCATCGTGTCTAACTTTTGAAGATTTTGTTCCATTGTGCCTAAATTTTGAATCTTTTGTCACATTTGTTGCATTAATTGTAATAACAATGCACTGGTGTCTGAAACATGTTCCTCAGTGCTATTCGGCAGTGCATTTGAACCGCCAATGTTCACATTTTGAAAAGCAGAAAATGTGTCTTTACTTATTTGAGAAAACAGTGAGGACGCAAAACCTGAATCTACAGTATTTGCAAGATTGTGTCCTGTCATTTCGGAATCCTGAGGCGAGCTGTTACCGACCGATCGATCGATAATTCTTCCCTGTTCACTAATTGTTTCACTGTCCACACCATTATTTGCAGCCAGCTCCATTTCCCTAAGCACAATTACCAAACTACTACTTTGAACATTAGTTAATTCATTACACGGTGGCGCTAACACACTGCTTTCGTCTTCACTGTCATTTCTCAGTATACTTTGGAACCTAGTGTTACGTTTTTCACACGCCATAATTATCACGTATTTCACACGATAAATAGAAAAGCACAATTTGAAGAGCAAAAATAAGACAACACATTAACATAGCACTGAAAATAAAATCTAGTTAATTGCAAGCGCAGCTGCAAAATACTTGGTGCAACTCTACATGCATGCCACAACTGTTTTACTGTACAACAACGAAGAACTACAACTACAAAGGAAATTCTCTCTATAAATACGTGCTAGCAATAAACAATAGCTACACTAATTACGCAAACTACAAGAAAAAAATCAGAATATTCCAGTGAGGTATCCTGGCAAGGTCACCATATGAAACGTCCCCTTAGAAAAATTATAAATGACTGTGCTTAAACTGACACACAATAATTTTAGCGCAACGCAATCTGACTTTGAAAAATCCCTACAAAAGAATGGCCCTGACTAACATTAACCTGTACCTTTCATGAATCACTTACCTCACAAAAATCTTCGTTATGGGAACTACTGCAATACAGCAAGCGCCACATCTACATCTACACATACATGACTACTCTGCAATTCACATTTAAGTGCTTGGCAGACGGTTCATCGACCCACAATCATACTATCTCTCTACCATTCCACTCCCGAACAGCGCGCGAGAAACCTTTCTGTTCGAGCTCTGATTTCTCTTATTTTATTTTGATGATCATTCTTACCTATGTAGGTTGAGCTCAACAAAATATTTTCGCATTCGGAAGAGAAAGTTGGTGACTGAAATTTCGTAAATAGATCTCGCCGCGACGAAAAACGTCTTTGCTTTAATGACTTCCATCCCAACTCGCGTATCATATCTGCCACACTCTCTCCCCTATTACATGATAATACAAAACGAGCTGCTCTTTTTTGCACCCTTCCGATGTCCTCCGTCAATCTCACCTGGTAAGGTTCCCACACCGCGCAGCAATATTCTAACAGAGGACGAAAGAGTGTAGTGTAAGCTGTCTCTTTAGTGGACTTGTTGCATCTTCTAAGTGTCCTGCCAATGAAACGCAACCTTTGGCTCGCCTTCCCCACAATATTATCTATGTGGTCTTTCCAACTGAAGTTGTTCATGATTTTAACACCCAAGTACTTAGTTGAATTGACAGCCTTGAGAATTGTACTATTTATCGAGTAATCGAATTCCAACGGATTTCTTTTGAAACTCATGTGGATCACCTCACACTTTTCGTTAATTAGCGTCAACTGCCACCTGCCACACCATACAGCAATCTTTACTAAATCGCTTTGCAACTGATACTGGTCTTCGGATGACCTTACTAGACGGTAAATTACAGCATGATCTGCGAACAACCTAAGAGAACTGCTCAGATTGTCACCCAGGTCATTCATATAGATCAGGAACAGCAGAGGTCCCAGGACGCTTCCCTGGGGAACGCCTGATATCACTTCAGTTTTACTCGATGATTTGCCGTCTATTACTACGATCTGCGATCTTCCTGACAGGAAATCACGAATCCAGTCGCACAACTGAGACGATACCCCATAGGCCCGCAGCTTGATTAGAAGTCTCTCTTGAGGAACGGTGTCAAAAGCTTTCCGGAAATCCAGAAATACGGAATCAACCTGAGATCCCCTGTCGACAGCGGCCATTACTTCGTGCGAATAAAGAGATAGCTGCGTTGCACAAGAACGATGTTTTCTGAAACCATGCTGTTTACGTATCAATAGATCGTTCCCTTCGAGGTGATTCATAATGTTTGAATACAGTATATGCTCCAAAACCCTACTGCAAACCGACGTCAATGATATAGGTCTGTAGTTCGATGGATTACTCATACTACCCTTCTTAAACACTGGTGCGACCTGCGCAATTTTCCAATCTGTAGGTACAGATCTATCGGTGAGCGAGCGGTTGTATATGATTGCTAAGTAGGGAGCTATTGTATCAGCGTAATCTCAAAGGAGCTTAATCGGTATACAATATGGACCTGAAGACTTGCCCGTATCAATCGATTTGAGTTGCTTCGCAACCCCTAAGGTATCTACTTCTAAGAAACTCATGCTAGCAGCTGTTCGTGTTTCAAATTCTGGAATAATCCATTCGTCTTCCCTGGTGAAGTAATTTCAGAAAACTGTGTTCAATAACTCCGCTTTAGCGGCACAGTCGTCGGTAACAGTACCATCGGCACTGCGCAGCGAAGGTATTGACTGCGTCTTGCCGCTTGTGTACAAAGACATACGACCAGAATTTCTTCGGATTTTCTACCAAATTTCGAGACAATGTTTCGCTGTGAAACCTATTAAAGGCATCTCGCATTGAAGTCCGTGCCAAATTTCGCGCGTCTGTAAATTGTAGCCAATCTTCGGGATTTCGCGTTCTTCTGAATTTCGCATGCTTTTTCCGTTGCCTCTGCAACAGCGTTCGGACCTGTTTTGTGTACCATGGGGATCAGTTCCATCTCTTACCAATTTATGAGTTATGAATCTCTCAATTGCTGTTGCTACTATATCTTGGAATTTGAGCCACAGCTCGTCTACATTTGCATGGTTAGTTCGGAAGGAATGGAGATTGTCTCTTAGGAAGGCTTCTAGTGACACTTTATCCGCTTTTTTAAATAAAATTATTTTGCGTTTGTTTCTGGTGGATTTGGAAGAAACGGTATTGAGCCTAGCTACAACGACCTTGTGATCACTAATCCCTGTATCAGTCATGATGCAGTCTATTAGCTCTGGATTGTTTGTGGCTAAGAGATCAAGTGTGTTTTCGCAACCATTTACAATTCACGTGGGTTCGTGGACTAACTGCTAGAAATAATTTTCGGAGAAAGCATTTATGACAATCTCGGAAGATGGTTTCTGCCAACCACCAGTTTTGAACAAGTATTTTTGCCAACATATCGAGGGAAGGTTAAAGTCCCCACCAACTATAACCGTATGAGTGGGGTATTTATTTGTTACGAGACTCAAATTTTCTCTGAACTGTTCAGCAACTATATCATCGGAGTCTGGGGGTCGGTAGAAGGAGCCAATTATTAATTTAGTTCGGCTGTTAAGTATAACCTCCACCCATACCAATTCGCACTGAGTATCTACTTCGACTTCACTACAGGATAAACCACTACTGATAGACACAAACACTCCACCATCAATGCTGTCTAATCTATCTTTCCTGAACACCGTCTGAGACTTCGTAAAAATTTCTGCAGAACTTATTTCAGGATTTAGCCAGCTTTCTGTACCTATAACGATTTCAGCTTCTGTGCTTTCTATTAGCGCTTGTAGCTCAGGGACTTCCCCAGCACAACTACAACAATCTACAACTATAATTCCGACTGTTCCTTAATCCAAGCACAACTGCCAGCTAAATAAAAGATTATAACTACTGAAGGGACTAACTACTGATAGACGTAGTTAGCAAAATGAAAAAACAAAAGAACAAACAATGTATTTAACTTAACAGTGTTCAAAAGTCATAATACATATAGCAGTTCATGACATCCAGTCTTACAAATTTACTGTCTCTGATGGACACACGTCCAGATCATCCGCTCTCAAAACTCCGCCATCTCTCTCCCCACATCCACCACTGCTGGCGGCTCACCTCCAACTGCACAACGCTACGCGCTGTTAACATCCAGCTGCCAAACACTACAATAGCCAACAACAATGAAAACCGGGCACAGACTGCACACAGCACAGCCAGTGATTTTCATACAGAGCGCTACGTGGCGTTACCAATTAAAAAAAACCTAAACAGCCTCCTTATAACAGGACTCCTTACTGTGGACGTAAGGCTATTTATAACTATTAAACAGATTGTACTTAAAACACTACCTGGAGTATCACCGTTTTCTTATATAAAACGATCATACAACACATCACTACCTCTCTATCTAGCGTTTTTCCGTAAGTTTAATAAACACAGCAGGCACATATAACAGAGATTGTAGTCATCAATAATATATTGTCGTTCACTTTTTACAACAATCTGCGAACGCTGGGGTAAGTTTTCTATTCAGCGTCTGTAGAAATAACGCAATTTTTAGGCAAAGAACATGTCGAGGAATGTTCGGAATGCATTTCCATCCGGGAAGGAAGTTCCTTGAAGGATGTTCGATAGCGAGCGGAAAATGTTAAAATCTGAGTGCACAAGATCCAGTCAATAAGCGTGAGTTTGGAATGAGAATGCTCGCGGGCGTTATCGTGGAGTAGCATCACTTCATTCAGTCTCCCTGATCGTTGTTCTTGAATTGCGCCTGCAAGGCGTCTCAGTTATTGGCATGAAATGCCAGCAGTGATGATTATACCTATGGGAAACAAGTCGTAGCGCAACACACGGTCCCTGTTCCACCAGATGCATTACAGTATCTGTTGTGGATGGCCGCTGATTTTTGTATGGGAAATTGCTCCTTTGTTTGGGCTCAGTCATTCCTTTCTTTTCCATGTGTGAGCATAAATACACCATTCCTCGTCACCAGTAACAATACAGGATAGGAATGGTCGATGTTGTTCACGAAACAATTGATGACGAACAAGCAGAGATGTACATACTCGTACGCCCACCTGCTGATTTTTGAGATTTTGGCTTAGGGCATGCGGTGCCAATACAAAGGATTTTTGAACGTTCTCCATTTCATACATACGTCGCAGGATGGTGGAAAAATCACAGTTCATCACATTTGCCATTTCTCGAGTATGCTACCGTATTTCATTGGAAATTAATGCGTTTAAACGATCTTCATCAAACCCCGAAGGTCTTCCTGAACGTCCAGAGTCACTAATGTAAAAACGATTCTCCTTAAAACGAGAGAACCATTTCCTAGCCTTGCTTTGGCCAACGGCATCATCCCCATACACGGAGCAAATGTTTATGGCTGCCTCAGCTGCTATCACTCCTCTGCTGAATTTAAACAGAAGAATATGTCGGAAATGTTTCGATTTCTTCACTTGGCGCTCCATATTCTAGCTACACTCGCTATCTACAAATGAAAAAATGATAATACGTAAAGTCAAATAGCAACAGTGAACTACAAATAGAAAATGACAATCGATAAATAAACCCACATCGTGCGGAATACCAACATACATAACGTGTACCAATCTAATAAAATAATGTAGGTAGAGGAAGGACCATATAGAACCAGAAGTGCGTCCCAGTAAACCACAGGCAAGTCACTGTACGAGGATATAGTGCTTCCAAGATCTTTCATACGCCTTCTCAAGGGGAAACAGAAACATCAGCTAAGTGCTGATTGCGTCAGAAAGCCTATTATACACTCCTGGAAATGGAAAAAAGAACACATTGACACCGGTGTGTCAGACCCACCATACTTGCTCCGGACACTGCGAGAGGGCTGTACACGCAATGATCACACGCACGGCACAGCGGACACACCAGGAACCGCGGTGTTGGCCGTCGAATGTCGCTAGCTGCGCAGTATTTGTGCACCGCCGCCGTCAGTGTCAGCCAGTTTGCCGTGGCATACGGAGCTCCATCGCAGTCTTTAACACTGGTAGCATGCCGCGACAGCGTGGACGTGAACCGTATGTGCAGTTGACGGACTTTGAGCGAGGGCGTATAGTGGGCATGCGGGAGGCCGGGTGGACGTACCGCCGAATTGCTGAACACGTGGGGCGTGAGGTCTCCACAGTACATCGATGTTGTCGCCAGTGGTCGGCGGAAGGTGCACGTGCCCGTCGACCTGGGACCGGACCGCAGCGACGCACGGATGCACGCCAAGACCGTAGGATCCTACGCAGTGCCGTAGGGGACTGCACCGCCACTTCCCAGCAAATTAGGGACACTGTTGCTCCTGGGGTATCGGCGAGGACCATTCGCAACCGTCTCCATGAAGCTGGGCTACGGTCCCGCACACCGTTAGGCCGTCTTCCGCTCACGCCCCAACATCGTGCAGCCCGCCTCCAGTGGTGTCGCGACAGGCGTGAATGGAGGGACGAATGGAGACGTGTCGTCTTCAGCGATGAGAGTCGCTTCTGCCTTGGTGCCAATGATGGTCCTATGCGTGTTTGGCGCCGTGCAGGTGAGCGCCACAATCAGGACTGCATACGACCGAGGCACACAGGGCCAACACCCGGCATCATGGTGTGGGGAGCGATCTCCTACACTGGCCGTACACCACTGGTGATCGTCGAGGGGACACTGAATAGTGCATGGTACATCCAAACCGTCATCGAACCCATCGTTCTACCATTCCTAGACCGGCAAGGGAACTTGCTGTTCCAACAGGACAATGCACGTCCGCATGTATCCCGTGCCACCCAACGTGCTCTAGAAGGTGTAAGTCAACTACCCTGGCCAGCAAGATCTCCGGATCTGTCCCCCATTGAGTATGTTTGGGACTGGATGAAGCGTCGTCTCACGCGGTCTGCACGTCCAGCACGAACGCTGGTCCAACTGAGGCGCCAGGTGGAAATGGCATGGCAAGCCGTTCCACAGGACTACATCCAGCATCTCTACGATCGTCTCCATGGGAGAATAGCAGCCTGCATTGCTGCGAAAGGTGGATATACACTGTACTAGTGCCGACATTGTGCATGCTCTGTTGCCTGTGTCTATGTGCCTGTGGTTCTGTCAGTGTGATCATGTGATGTATCTGACCCCAGGAATGTGTCAATAAAGTTACCCCTTCCTGGGACAATGAATTCACGGTGTTCTTATTTCAATTTCCAGGAGTGTATAAGCGCCTCCAGCTGGGGCAGGTTATCAACGGTGGAGTTACTCCAAGATGCTACCAAGATTTTAAGGTCCACATACTATGGCGGTTGAGTATCTGTTCCAAAGTCTCTCCCACACAGCTAGTGAGGGCAGCACTACGGTAACTTCTTGGGTACATCCTGTCGTTTGTGATCGCTCAATGTCATTCAATAGGATCACGACGACACCCCTCGATCGACGTTAGCACTCGTGGTGTCACTCACCTTCATACATGGCAGTGGACATTTGAAAATTCGTGACGCTAGCTCAATGGTCGTCAATTGATTTCAATGTTATTCCCGGCTGACTCTTAATTCAATTACTGCCACGGGGGTGAGGAGAAAGAACACATCCTGGTGATACCAGCATTATGCGTATTTAGATGTTCGATTAATATGAATGGTTTGCAATGTTCCAGCGATTCTATTCGAACTTTATGCTGATGTACCGACAAGGACCATTTCCGCAGATAAACATGCAAGTACATAATGGATGTTCAGTTCCTCAATATAGTTCGTCGCACTCACACATTATACATCCGCTGTAAGAACAATTTCATGCATTTACATTTTCGGTGTCCCACATTATTGATTGGCTAAATATTATGAAAATACATTGTATACAACTTCCACAGATATTGTTTATCATGTAGTCAAGACTACGTAATGAAGCCAAAATCGTGGATAAAATTGAAATGTAGTTTATTTATTAACACTTTTCTTTTCACTAACTAAATATGAAATATGAATCGTGATTGGAGGTGATGATCCTATCCTTCTTTTCAGTATTAGAATGGTCGATATCGTGTTCTGAACAACGCGTGTCATATTCTTCGCTCTAGAAATGTTCGATGTGATTGTCTTTCACACGCAGGGTTCAATTTAATGGTGTATGCGCTGCTTTTAGTATTTTAGGTCCCCGTTAATTAATATCTGGTAGTTAATAAGCGAACTATTTTTATGCTGGCGCGTTGTTTGTATCAGCTACCCCCGCAACCGTCCAAGGATAAGATTCTCTTAATGTTCCGCGCACACGCGTTTCACAATTTCATAAAATGCAGAATTACGTAAACTATAGCTTTCTTGTGCGTACAACTTTCGTGGGTTCCACAACCATAATAGTTTCCCAAGAGTATTTTTTCCAGCTAACACAAAGTTCGAATTATGTTGTCGGAGTAATTTTCACTTCACCCGACAATAAACGTCTCTGATCAATTCGTCACACGTAATGTATTTTAAACGTGCTTGAAGAGTCTTTAAATAATCTCCTTAACGAATTTCGGAGTCGCGTATTAGTTTTTCATCGACTAGCCCGATAGCGATAACTGAAGGTAGAGAGCTCAATAATGTGTTACATGTTCTTTTACATGTATAAAAAAACAAAATCGCCCCTATATCTCTCTGTCCCGCTTGGTCTTTGCTACTTTGCTTTTTATTACTTTTCATTATATTGCTTGTTAGTAATACTGTGCAGTTATTTAAGTTTCGTATTACTTTCCCCTCTTTAATTCTTCCAAAGTAAAGTCTGTTTATCCCCAATTTTAATTAATATGATGCTAATTAACACGCGTGCCCGCAAAGTACCGTTATACGTTCCCTTGTTTAAAACGTGGAACTAAAGTAGCTTCCTTCCGTGGGTCAGAAAACTGTCCACTCTCCCATATGACGTTAAAATCTACGAGAGGCATTACCTTAGGCATCCCAGTGAGGTGCCAAAACATGCTACAGTGAATTTTGTCGTAACCTGGCGTCATGTCACGTGATGAAGTCAATGCCAGATCCACACAGATGGGCAATAACAGACTTCATCAGTGGTGGAAATAAAGTCCCAATTTTTTTCAGTGATGTGGAATCATGACAACTGGATCCTCAATTATTGATTATTTACGATGAGGCTTACTTCAACCTGTCAGAGTATGTGAACTCACAGAGCATGCGCCATTCTACATCAGAAAATACCCATAATTACTTCTGAGAGTCGTTGCATAACCACATAATACGTGTTTGGTGAGCACAGCCCGTTTCTTCTACCAATCTGTTAACCCTAAGCGACATGTCCAGATATTGTTTTATCCATATGTGTATTATCTAGCCACATCTGACCGAGCGAGGCGTCGCAGTGATTAGCACACTGGACTTGCATTCCTTCCCCATCCTTCCCTAATCGGTGCTTGTGCTCCGTCTCTAATGACCTCGTTGTCGACGGAACGTTAAACACTAATCGTCTCCTTCTCACCAGAGATGAATGTTTGTATCAATATTCTCTACAAGATAGTGCAATGGACCTCACCACTTTGAGCACCTTGTAAGGTTTGTATAAGGTGTTCGGTGAGGAGAGGAAAATTAGCAAAGGCAGTGCCACATCTCCTAGGCACCTCGATCGCCTGATCTCTCTCGCTGTGATTTTGTCTGTGGGGCAGATTAAAAGGTCAGGTCTACTCAAAGAAACTTTACGCTCTGTAAATTTACAGCAAAACACTCAAAACGATTTTGGTGCTGTCCATCACGCAGAAGTGCTATGTGTGTCCTACTGTTTCGTAAATTGGATGATTTATTCAATAGAATGAGCTTCACAGACTGAGGACGTCAGTAACGGGATGGTCGATCTCTGGTCTTAATACATGCAATTATTCGGCTTGTTACTGATTGACGGAGTTGTTGGATGGCCTTCTGAGGGATATCGTGCCAAATTCTGTCCAATAGACACGTTATACCGTCAAATTCCCAAGCTAGTTGAAGAATTCTGCCCAGAATACTCCAAATTTTCTCAACTGTGGAGATATCTAGGTAGGGTTTGACAAGCACCAAGGCAAATAGTAGACACTCTCGCTATGTGTGAGCGGGAAACATTTTGCTGAAATGTAAACCCGGAATGGGTTGCCATTAAGGACAATTAAACGGGGCGTAGAATATCGTAGAAGTACCGATGAGCCGCAAGGATTCCTCGGATGACAACCAAAGGGATCCTGGTATGAAATGGTAGCCCAGACCATCACTTCTGGTTGTCGGGCCGTATGGCGGGGCGACATTCAGTTTGGTTTTCCCATGGCTGTCCAGGGCGTCTCCAGACACGTCATCACCTGTCACCGTTGTTCAGTTTTAAGCGCGACATATCACTGAAGACAACTGTACTCCAGTCAGTGAGATTCCAGGCCGAATGTCCCCGACACCACAGCAAACGACGTCTTAGTGTTTAGAGGTCAATGGTAGTTCGCACAAGGGGCGCCATGAGCTCAACCCCCTTTCCGTGAGCAACTTATTAATGGTCCTAGTGGTCACTGAAGCACCATTTGCACATCGGATAGATGATAATGATGACTTCAGGGCTCTCAGTGCCTCTCTGACGATTGAGCGGTCCTCACGTTCTGCCATCTCTCTACGTCCAACCGCTTGATTCTTGATGCTGTACGGCTTCTTTGAGCCTAGTTACACGTCCATTGCTGAATTCTGACGTATGCGTATATTTTTCACTCACCTAGCTGCCAGGTATAGTTACTGTCCATCTGAGTATAAGGAATAAAATTCGCGGAGATTTTATGCCCTGGTACCGACATGTCTCCAGTTTATTATCTTTGCCAGCTGTGCGGTGAAATTGCGCTGCAGCGTCACACATTCATCTATCAGCCGCCTTACAATTTTGCATTTTCAGTCGATAACTCTATGAATATCAATTTGTGACTATTTTGCATAACTCCTTTATGGTGCGGCTTTTTTTCTTTGAATGTGTTTCCCGAGACAGTTTTTATTTGTCCACCCTGTACACCTGAAGTGCGGTAGGTACTGCAGACTTTTCCCTTTAGCGACTGTTCCACCTCAACAGCAATCCACCCAATAAGCACGTAGCCTACTTCGTGTTGGGACTTGTTTTATTGAAGTTTGTATTACCTCCAAAATTCAGATTGTTAAGCCTGGATCCTCGTTCCCTGTGACGGAGGCAGCTGAAGCACCCACCCACACAGCCCACGGATAAAATGGAATGGCAGCACTAACCTGTCCGTAGCACCGGTGCCCTGGATTCAACAGAATTACATCCTGACAATGAAGACTTACCTCACGAAGATGCTCGCCATCTGGCACGACCCAGGAGGCACGTGTGGCTTATCGAAAGCCATGGACGCAGCGAGCATTACCCACGGAAAACATGAACAACAGAGGCTCTTCGAGTACGCCAAAAAGTGTATCACTCATGCATACAGGAAGTCCCGTAAAGAAACCATTTAGAAGTAACAACTGTTGGTAAGCTGCAGTTACAACGATTTCAAATAAGAATCATTAAATACACTGTAAACGTATAACTGATTAAGGATAAGGTAGACCACAGTGACCGAAGCTGCCCTGCATGATTTGAATGCACTCTACCAGTTCTTATTCGAAGCCTGTAAGCTAATGTTACTACCGGTGAAATATGTGCCATAGTTCTTATAGATCGGAGTTCTGACCTTCTGAGAGTACAGCTATTAAACTTCGCAAGCACCGCTTGTTTGTTATTCGCTCCGTCCCATTTCAGCCGCCTAATGCCAGATCGTAAAGTACTGAACAGCCGAGTGAAAACCAGAGCTCTCCTATTGATGATATACTGAAAGCTAGAGAGGAGGAGTAGAAAGGTGGACAATTCCAGCCTACTGTTTTAAAATATTGTACGAAAACACATGTTATTTTACGCGAGAGATAGTAAATAATATGAACACGTAATAGGTCAGCTTCCTATACATATGCGTTCAATAATATTTTAAAAACATTCTCGTTCTGACATTCGGCACTTATATACAGTGAAACGCCAAAGAAACTAGTATAGGCATGCGTATTCAAATACGGTGATATGTAAACAGGCAGAATACGGCGCTGAGGTCGGCACCGCCAATATAAGACAACAAACGTCTGACGCAGATGTTAGATCGATTACTGCTGCTACAATGGCAGGCTACCAAGATTTAAGTATAGTCGGCGCATGAGCGATGGGACACAACATCTCCTAGGTAGCGATGAAGTGGTGTCTTCCCTTACTACCATTTCACGAGTGTATGGCGTATACCAGGAATCCGGTAAAACATCAGGTCTTCGACATCGATGCGGCCGCAACAAGAGATCGGGACCAACGAGACTGAAGGGAATAGTTCTACGTGACAGAAGTGAACCCTTCAGCAAACTGCTGCAGATTTCAATGCTGGGCCATTAGCAAGTGTCAGCGAGCGAACCATTTAATGAAACATCATTGATATGCGCTTTCGGAGCCATAGGCCCAAACGTGTACCCTTAATGACTGCACCACACAAAGCTTTACGCCTCACCTTGGCCCGTCAACACCGAGATCGGACTGTTGATGACGTGAAACATGTTGCCTGGTCGGACGAGTCTCGTTTCAAACTGTATCGAATGCATGGACGCGTACGGGTTTGGAGACAACGTCATGAATCCATGGACCTTGCATGTCAGCAGGGGACTTTCCATGCTGGTGGAGGCTGTGTAATGGTGTGAGGCGTGTGCATCTGGAGTGATATGGGACCCCTGATAAGTCTAGATATGACTCTGGCAGGTGATATGTACGTAAGCATCCTGTCTGATCATCTGCCTCCATTCACACCGATTGTGTATACCGACGGACTTGGTCAATTCCAGCAGGACAATGAGACACCTCACTGATTGCGTGGCCCCTCCCACCGGCAGTTCGAGTCCTCCCTCCGACATGCGTGTGTGTGTTGTTTTTATCGTAAGTTAGCTTAAGTAGTGTGTAAGTATAGGGACCGATGACCTCAGTGGTTTGGTCCCTTAGAAATTCACACACATTTGAAAAATGCGACTCCCCACACGACTACAATTGCTACAGAGTGTCTCCAAGAACACTCTTCTGAGTTTAAACACTTCCGCTGGCCACAAAACTCCCTAGACATGAAGATTATTGAACATATATGGGATGTCTTTCAGCATTCTGTTCAGAAGAGATCTCCACCCCTCGTACTCTTACGGATTTATGGACAGCCATGCAGGATTCTTGGTGTCAGTTCCTTCCAGCACTTCTTCACACGTCTGTCGAGTCCATGCCACGTCGTGTTGCAGCGCTTCTGCGTGCTCGCGGGGGCCCTGTACTATATTAGGCAGCTGTACTAGCTTCTTTGGCTCTTCAGTGTATATGCCTCGAAATCAAAATGAGTAAGACTAAGCAACTAAAGAATTACTATAAAATGAAATTAATGGTTTTCGTTTAGTATTTAATTTTGCAAATTTGTGGTAAGGTCTCGTGGGACCAAACTATGGGGGTCGTCGGTCCCTCTGCTTACGCGCTACTTAATCTAACTTACGCTAACTACCACAAGGGGCAACACACACACCCATGCCCGAGGGAGGATTCGAACCGCCGACGGGGGAGCCGCGCGGACCATGATTACAATTTAATTATGTCAACCACAATAAAGAGTAGTGCATGCCCTATGACTATGTGATCAAAAGTATCCGGACATCTGGCTGAAAATGACTTACATGGTCGTGGCGCCCTTTATCGGTAATGTTGGAGTTCAGTATGGTGTTAGTCCACCATTAGCCTTGATGACAGCTTCCACTCTCGCAGACATAGGTTCAATAAGGTGCTGGAAGGTTTCTAGGGGGAGTGGCAGCCCATTCTTCACGGGGTGCTGCACTGAAGAGAGGTATCGATGTCGGTAGGTGAGGCCTGGGACGAAGTCGGCGTTCCAAAACATCCCAAAGGTGTTCTGTGTGATTGAGGTCAGGACTCTCTGCAGCCCAGTCCATTACAGGGGTGTTATTGTCATGCAACCACTCAGCCATAGGCCGTGGATTATGAACAGGTGCTCGATCGTGTTGAAAGATGCAACTGCCATACCCGAATTGTTCTTCAACAGTGGAAAGCAAGAAGGTGCCTGAAACATCTGTGTAGGCCTGTGCTGTGATAGTGCCACGCAAAACAAGAAGCGGTGCGAGCCCCTCCATGAAAAACACGATCACACTATAACTCCACCAACTCCGAATGTTACTGTTGTCACTACACCTGCTGGCAGATGACGTTCACCGTGCATTCGTCATACCTACACCCTGACATTCGTCACTCCACACAACGGTTTTCCACTGTTCAATCGTCCAATTTTTACGCTCCTTACACCAATCGAGGCACCGTTTGGCATATACCTGCGTGATGTGTGGCTTGTGAGCAGCCCCTCGACCTTGAAATCCATGTTTTCTCACCTCCCGCCTAACTGTCGTAGTACTTGCAGTGGATCCTGAAGCAATTTGGAACTCCTGTGTGATGGTCTGGATGGATGTCAGCCTATTACACATTACGACCCTCTTCAACTGTCGGCGGTCTCTGTCAGTCCTTAGACGAGTTCGGCCTGTGCGCTTTTGTGTTGCACGCGTCCCTTCACGTTTCCACTTCGCTGTCACATCGGTAATAGTGGACCCAGTGATGTGTAGGAGTGTGGAAATCTCTCGTACAGACGTATGACACAAGCGACACTCAATCACGTGACCACGTTCGAATGTTCCTTTCATTCATTTACACTGCATTTCTGATTCAGGGCATAAACATATTCAAAGATAAGAAGTCTCAGCCAGGTTAAAATCAGTACCCTTTGACCAATTTCATAATAGTATTTCACAAATGCCTTGTTCAACTGTACAGTACTTCATGCTCGGGCATTATGCGGCTACAGTGGGGTGGAGTGCGTGACAAACAAACAGTGCGCGCGCATGTTTAGAAACTGTACTTTCAGAAGGTCATAACTGCGTACTGTCCGGATCATTGCGAAAATTTTCGAATACAATATTTGCTGGGGCTCACTACTTGCGATTGTGCTTTTTTCTGCTTAAAATAGGAGGTCAGGTAAGAGACGTATCCTTCTTAGATCGTTAAGAATTATTATGAACAATATCCTCTAGACTGTTTGAAATACCCTAATTTATTACGACGCTTCAGCTGCTGATCGCGAACTCAAACAGTATGTGCATTACTTTTATTAATACAGATATAGAGTTGGCACCAGCCAAACAATATGGAAAATGAAAATAAATTAACGTAACTTGACACGTTATGGAAGTCCGAAGAAAATCTAGACCGTTCTACGTACTGGTTCCGATGACCTTCGGCATGCTAGTCGGGCGCTATGCAACGCAACTGGCTAAGGCGACTACTAGGCTGTTTAGCGAGTCCAGTTAGTGGGAGTTTCGAGCAGTGCGGTGTTATGATGCTAAAGTAGCAGGCGACGAGGAGTCGAAGCCCTGCCGGGACAAGTCGAGGGCAAACTTGTTTCAGTTAAGCGCAGATAGTTACCGATCCGGTAAACTAACGAGCAAATCGGAGCATCCATCTAGTGTGATACCTCTGGTTTTCTACAGTGCTATAATAGGAGCTGATAAGGAAACCCATGATAAGGTCATTTCAAGGAAGACGAATAGACGGACATTGACAATGTATTGTAATGAAATTATAATAAAATCAAGCTCCTACGCTGTCGACAGGCGTTGATATATATCAACGGGGACAGTTGAAAATGTGTGCCCCGACTGGGACTCGAGTTCGGGATCTCCTGCTTGCGTGGCAGATGCTCCATCCATATTTTTTTTTTTTTTTTTTTGCATTTTTATTCGATGTTGATCGTTGGGTTTGGTCGTTGCGGACGTCACATGGTCACATGACATATGTTAAAGATCGTTTGTTGATCCTTCCACTCAGTTTTTTATTACAGAGGCCAACCAGCTCTCTGACCAAACACGATGAGTTACCGTGCCGGCGTCCATCTGAACCACCGAGGGCACAGCGGATAGTGTGACTGCAGGGACTTCTCCTTTGCATGCTCCCCGTGAGACCCCCATTCCCAACTTAATCTCCAAACACTATATTCGTAATGCCCCTGCGCACTACACTTATTACTCGCGGCAGACGATCGTACTGAGTCCCGTAAGAATTCGGGCAACGCGTGTGCATCCTCATAGAAGAAGGAGGTCAATGGCTGGTTAGCCTTAACTATATGAAGATAGTATCTTTTCTTTTGGACATGTCCGAAAGAACAGATACCATCTTCATATATATTGTACTATAATTCATATGTTACACAGAGAGAAAGTTACGTTGACCACCCACATTAATGTGACCATCTGTCAAGAACTTTAATAAGCACCTTCGGCAGCGCTGACCTATGCGAGATGTGCAGGAAAAGTGTCATTCAAGTTCTTCAAGGTACCGACATGGATTTGGAGTCATGCCCACTTCAGTGCCGAGGGCAGCTGCACTACGTTTCTCGGTAGAAGATCATGGCACGAAAAACCCGATCGAGGTGGTCCTACTGATTCTCGATTGGATTTAAATCTTGAAAATTTGATGGTAAGGTCAGTACGGTAAACTCGTCGTCACGTTCTTAGAACGACATGCGCACGCTACAAGCTGTGTGAGACCGATGCAGATATCATCGTGCCGTGGGAAACAAACTGCACGAAGTAGTGTAGACGGTTACCAAGGATTGACAAACATTGTGTTGATCTACTGTGGCTTCCAGAATGACGAGATCATCCAGACAATGCCCTCCGGCTTGGAATCTTCCGACGATTGTAGCAGGGAGTTCCATTCAGACGTTTCACGCCATGCACGGCAGCGGCCATCCGTCTGGTGGAGCATAAAACGTGATTCTTCTGAGAAGGCGACATGTCGCCCCTCGATGGACGTCCAGTTGCGGTACTGCCGTGCTAATTCCAGCCTTCGGCGTCGATGAAGAGCAGTCAGTATGTGCGCATGAACCAGGCACCTGCTGCAGAGACACGTAAGCAGCAGCCGTCGCTGAACGGTTGTTGAGGAGACACTGTTGGTAACCCCCATGGTTAATTTGGGCGGACAGATTCTCAACGGTTGCACGTCTGTTCGTCCTTACACATCTCCGCGGCTGTCATTTATCCCTTTTATCTATGGCCCTTGTAGAACCACAGTTGCCTCTGCACCAATCTTGGATAGCGCCATTTTGCCATACACGGTGTACTTTGACCCGGTGGCACAGGAACAGTTCACTAACTTATCCTTTTCGGAAATATTTCCACCCTTGCCCGAAGACCAATGTTCGTGTCCTTTTGGATATCATATTATTCGTTTCTTTTCCGCATTACGACAACGACTCCACTGTTTTCAGTGTTCTCCCGATCAGACTTTATATAGCCTTAACTGATAGTGCTGTCATTTGCCTTCTCTAAGTGGCTATCGTTCGTTGACGTCGAACGTAGGTGAAGGCCACATTACTGTGAGTGAATCGCGTATAAATCTAGTGGGATATCGCGCAGCCACGAACACGCTCCTTGTGCGGCAGAGGCACATCTGCAGGCACAATGTGATATCCTACCTGTAACTAATCGGCTGCAGCGAATTATCATAGTATGTGTTCCTCAGCGAATCCATGCTATAACTTCTTATGAGGCAACTGCATCAAAAGGGACTTATCAGCAAGTTAAGGATACATCATTATTAACAGTGACATGTATATTTGTCAGACTTCCAATTATTGGTTGCACACGAACTCTTGTAAGAAAGATGATGTTCATCTGTGATGATACGACGTCATTTCCATCCCCGAGTTGAAGTACTTCTTTTATAACCCAACCGGCCATTCGAATAGTTCAAAATACTTAGGAGTAGTTGCAGACTTCCCGTCTGAATCAGCAGGCAAAGAGCCTGCACTTGCACATTTCCCGGAAGTTCCTGTGTCGTACGAAACGCCTTGTCTCCAACCACTAGCATCCATGTGTGCTCCTAGAACCAAGTCCGGTTTAACTAGTGCTTTTTAAGGTGCTTGATCAAATCTCAGAAGCACTGATAAATCCATATTGCTGCACTCAGCTGCTACTTTCAAACTAACCACTGCCATCAGCGTGTGAGTTAAATTTCATGTTATAATAATCGTTGAGAAGTGGATCAAACCTGTTTTTAAATATCGACATTTATTTGACAGAGGAAACGTATTATATACACATTGCTATGTGTCGTGAAATTCTTTACTTAAACTTGAGCGGAGCACCCAGTCACTATATAAAGAATTCCAGAGGAGAAGGTGTACTCAGAGTCCCGATCTAAAGATTCTGAAGCATGGTTTACACGAGCGGATGAGCATGAGCGAAAGAGAATTATCTCTGGTGTAAGCTGTAGGCGAGTTTGTTGTTCAGTTTCAGTTGTCACTTTTTGCTTCACACAAATATCTTATTTAAATAAGTTAGTTATTTCAGTTTGATGACTTTGGCAGATAGTTAACGACTTGTGGGATCTGAGTTTCTCCCGGGGTATACAATGTTCAAATAACTTAACAGGCTGCATTTCAGTAAGTTATCTCAACAGTAAACCACTTGTATGACTGCGACTGCGAATAAGAAGAGGCGAGAGGTGGTAAACAAAGAGAAAAACAGGTGTTTCATGCCAAATCACCCATTTTCAGAAGTCCTTCTCCTGAAGTACCAACATATCCACCTCAAAAAAAGATATTAACTATTATAGCTTGTAAACAACAACCGCTTAACAGTTACAATTTTCAAAGATGTTTACCATTTAACCGTTTCATCATTTAACCGTTTAACTGATTTACTGTTAAACCATTTACCGTTTACCCGATTACCATTAAATCTCCTGCCGTTAACACTCACTGTTTCGTGTGAATAAAGAGTCACCTGTGTTTCACAAGAACTACATTTTATGAATACGTGCTATGTGTCAATGGATAGTTTTCTTTGAGGTATTGAGACAGTTGACCACACTGTGTATTGAGTATAGCAGAATAACAGTGTGGAGACTGGCTGTTTGCATGACATGACTGTACAGCATGTCATAAATCAGCGGCAGTGGGAAAGTGGTTTGTGGACAATAACATATCTGAAATTGACCAGCCTGTCGCGGATATTGACCTAAGACTGATGGAACTCCTTTGCGATAAGTTTGAACGTCGACTTCAGTCAAGACATCAGTCTGCAACATCACTACTTGCCCTGATTTCGTCCAACTAAAAAGAATGGACTGTCATTCGTCCACAAATGTTTACATGTCTCATTGAAATTCAGAATTCCAACTGCCATAACCGCAAAGGGCGGAGATATCCCGTATTAATTATAGAACGTTGCACTTTTTACTAAGAAAATATCTAGCAATTTTTATCTTATTATCTTATACTTACAAAGATTTTCTGTACAAAGATTTCTTATAAGATAAAGAAACCAAAATAATTAATTTAATTTTTTGTACAAAGGCTGTGCATTAAAAATATGCCAATTGTGCTGAACGTTCTAACTTACTACTATATATAAAAACCATTAGAAATTTTGGTTACCCAAAATATAATTTTTAAAAAATCATTTTGAGGTATCAAATTCACTGAGGGATGGACATCACCAGTGACATTACTGAATAAGACGAATTTATTATATTACGTTTTGGTCAGTGTTTGATGGTCTTCAGACATTAGATTACCACGAAAAATTCAGTGCAAAAATTCATTATCATTATTTTTAAATTTCTTCATCCCTTAATATCTCAGTTTATCATCCCCTCCTTCAAAAAATTGATATCCACAACTATCAATTAATTATATATATCTGTCTGTCAAGATAATTTTAAATTCATTAATCATTTCCAAGCATATTTTATCTCGAGGTATAGTATTCCAATATTCACCGCCAGTAATATTACATAAGAAAATTACTTGTAGCTCACCAACCTCCTAAAACATATTGGTATTGTTAGCATTGTTGAGCTCTTTCAGTAATGTTTCCATGAATGTAGAATAAAGTGTATTAAAAAAATTATAATGTGTTTGGCACTGTATTATAGTTTTCTTGAACTATTGTTTCATCATACTGAAATGAGAATTCTTTCTTAATTGTTTTTGTTATTGAAGTTTTAGTATATATATATATATATATATATATATATATATATATATATATATCACTAGTTGTTTGGTTGTGCTGTAATTGTAGTGTTTCTTTTGCTTTAACATCAATTAATCTTAAAATACTGTAGATTCGCTGTACAGCTTTTGAATAGTCTTATAGTTTAAAGTGAATGACTTTATTTTCATCTCGACATTTTTATCATTTTGATCAAAACAACAACTATCAGGTGCAACAGAAACCCAATCCGTAATTCAATTATTTCCTTATTCATCAGTTTACTCATCTAGCGTACAATCTCTTTCTACTGTATTTTCGTCACTATCGACATATACTACACTGACTGTTTCAAAATATAAATCAGATTTTTGTAGCTTAACTAACATATCATATAATCTGAGTCTTGAATTTGATGTAGTGAATACTGCTATAAAATTATTTGTAGCTATGTTATATTCCACATAATGATCTGTGTAACTGTGCTTCATGTCAAACAGACTGCCATTAATAAAATAAATTAAATCTATATTCCAATGTATATCTATATTATTTAATCGATCACCCAATATTACCTCATATAATTCTTGTAAATCTGTAACGTATTCCATGTTACTTATATTTTATTGTTTTCTGAATTGTTACCACAATGAATTTAGACATATCTTAAGAACAGCTCGTTTTTGTGGATTTTGTTTTATGTTATGAGGATCTAAGTCAATACCAATTTCTTTGTTTACATATTTTATTTCCATCTTATAAGTAACAAACTTGTGTGTGTTAGTTTCTTATTTTAGTTTCATAATTCCATAATTTCGTAATTTTGTAACAGCACATTGCTTTTATTTGTAAAATTCCACCCGTTATAGATATCTGAAATTTTCTTGTTCCTTATCTATAGCTTGAATTACTTAATCAGCTGTCCAATTTCCAATAAAACCTCTTTCATCATCATTGTGATTACATTTATTTATTCCTTCTTCTGCATGTTTTACAGATAAAGGAAACAACAGTTTTTCATTTTCCTCAGTCTACATTTCTACAGTTAAAACAAGATGATACAGATCTCTATATGCCATTACTTCACATTTTATAAACCCCTACCACTTTTAGAGTAACACCTTGGTGTATATATCAAAATTATGTACAGTTGGACAGAGATTACACACATCAGTATAATGTAATTTAGCGTTAGCACTATCTGCTTTAGCTGTCAATCTTATGGCATTTGTACAGCCTCCCTAAAAAATATATTTAATTCAGTGGTTTGATAACTCGAGGTATCTGTTTTAGCTTTAAAGATTTGTAGACACTGCTGAATTAATGCAACTGAATTCTCACATCTCTACTAAATTATATCCTCAATTCCATATTTCTGTATTACTTGTTAACGTCTTTTGAAATAAATCATCCACTGATTCACGATTTCTGTTGTTAATCGTTTCAGTTTAAAAAAATTTACAACCATGCAAAAAACAGCAGTGGTACTGATAAACACCACTAGTTCCTTTATCAAAGCCATCTAATTTAGCTCCACTTACAGTTACTTCACTACAATGAAGAACATGTTGAATGTTATTGTTGTTTAAACTATTTAAATATCCTAAAGAGACCTTACTAAAATTCATCTTTTAACCTTTATCCAATACAGCAATTTTTCTATCAGGTAAATATTTAGAACCGCATATAGCCATCCTAACTCCAGTAATTACTAAATAGCAGAGGAGATTTATATTAGCTGTGACTAGGAATTGTTGTCCTGGTTCTAAGCAACTTCTTCGTAATACAACTATGTCAGAGTTACAGTAATCGTTCATTTAGTTCCTTCATATTAAACACGTAATTTTCATAAATTTCTTGCCTATGCCATTGGCGAAATATGATCCTGTCATTAGGTTTCATAGTATCTGCACAATAATATATGATATCAGGAACTGCTGCCATGTACTTTTCACTTTCACATGTGTTAAAGAAATGTCAGGAGTAACAATTATTTAATTCTTTCAAATAAAGTGTTTTTCGAAATTTACTGAGTTTGTATAAAATTGCTGCTATCTATAATTTTAGTCCTGATTGATTTATATCCAATAACATTAATTTGGTACATAGTGACAAGCATTATTCTATTTTCAACTCAGTACTTCAAAATAAATTGTGAATGGTAATATATACAATAATAAGCTATAAATGTACCATCATTATGTTTATTAGATATCATCCTACAATAGAATTCAACATATGTTTTAAATTTATAAACTGTGTCACCTTTAAAATTGTGAACTATTATGAGATTTGGAATATGTACTTCTGTTTCTTGTTGAGCTTCATAATCAAACAACACATATATTTCTGTACAGGTACAAGTAAATTTTTTGGGATCCTTTTATATAAAGCTTAAAGTGCTTTCCTGAAACTATGTCATTGCAATTTATACATTTAAAATAAAATAGTTTCATAATTCTCCATTAATATAACAACCATTTCTACTACATTTTTGACAACATTTGGTTATATATTCCCCACTCAATTTTCTTTTACACATCACCAATTTGTGTTTTGTATTGCATATATCATTTACAGTTTTAATATATATCACTAGATTCCAGTTTCTGCGTTTTTCAGAGGGACATATATCTGTTCTTTAGATCTCAAACATATCCTTTTACGTTCTTCGCGTTTGTAAGCTACATCACAAACTTCTTGGTGATTGTTTAAGTATTCTTGTTTATTACAATATCTATTACATTATTCACACAATATCTTATATTCCACATTACTGTTCTCTTCTCTTTTGCATAATATACAGACTTTTCTTTCTTTTTTACATACATTCTATTGTTTTAGTTATATGTCTTGTTATATTTACCATAGAAATATGACGATCCTAAGATAGCTGACAAGCTTTTAGTTACATCAGAATGGTAACATTTTTTACAGAGACATATTTTTATTGCCTTCTCAGGATGACAACAGATAACTGAATTGAAATTTTCAGCCCATACAACATCTATTTGAATATGCAATAGTTACTCAACAGTTCTAACATCATCTGGAGAAAATTCTTCTTCATTGTATTTGAATAAATGGTTACATAATATCCCAGGTCACTCTTTTTGTAGTTTGGATTTATCTCCTTCCTAACTCTCTTAGTTTCACCAGTAGTTAGTTCTCTGCCAAATGTAAAATCTGGGTAATTTGTTAATACTTCTATTATTTCTCTAGTACGGCAGAGGTTATCAATACTATTAATTCTAGAGAACCATCTTTTAGTCATTACATCATCATCTAAATTTATTATTTTATTACCTTTGCTACATCTTGAAATTACTAACATTTGAATATTAAATGTAGTAACTGTATGAATAGAATCATCAGATTTTAATATATCTCCAATTTTACTCTACAAAGCTTCAACAGGGTCCTTAGTATTATTTGATAGAATATATCCTATCAGAATCGGGTAAAACATTGTCAAATATCCTGGAGTTACATTAAACTTGTCTCCTTTTCTAAACTTTGTTCTTTTTTTAGGTATGTCCACAACAGAAGTAAGCACTTTCATTATGTGATTTATTTTCTCACTATTGATATTGAGTTACTAATATTAATCAACAGACCAAGGTTAACATTTTTCATTATACTTAGATTTTATTTCTTTAATCCGAAATATATCGTTTTTAACTGTTTGTTCGCTTTTTATTGCTGAAATGGTATACTACACAGTGGAATAATTTGAAATAATTTCATTACTTTTTCTTGTTTTGATGGTCGAGCTTTTCCAAAAACAATTCATCAAACCAGCAAAACTAATTTATATTAGGTCCACGTTTTTGTCTTATTTTGGTGTTTTGGAATAGTTCTTGATGGAAGGGACGAGCTCGTAAAATAATTCAATAAATTAATACTGATTTCCTTAATTTACTGTAGGCCCCAATATCAAAATTTTTACCTCTAGTTTTGAGTTTAGCTACTCCCATATTTTTGAGAGTCCTTGTAAATCGTAATAAAATAAATTTAATTAATTCATCTTTTCTTAATCTGGTGTAATTAGTTAAATCATTTCTTCTACAATTATCACAAAGTTGGACGATTGTGAAGTGCTCCAGTTCTCTTATCTATTTAATAAAAGATATTTTATTAGGTATTTATGAAACTGACTTTTTTGTTATTATCGTTTTCAATATATGTGGAAAACACACACAAGGAATACATTTAATATTGCATAGTCATATGTGGTATTCATTATTTATTGCCTAACATTGTCCTGTAATAATCTATTGTATATTTTTGTAAACTAAAGCTACTAATTATTGATTTCTCAGTTTTGTAGTGTCCACACAGTTCCTTTTCTATAAAAAATATTTATTAGAAAAAATTACAGTCAAAACGGTATAAAGATAAATCAGCTGTACCAGCTCCACCTAATGTTTTGTGAATTCATTATATCCATAGAAAATATCATCCTGAAAAAACTACAACAATTCATTACTGTACTGAAATGCAGAATTTATTCCTGTATTCAATCCAGTAAACAGTCTGTTTATAGTACCAAGAATTTTATTTTTCAAACTGCATTCATCCATCTCTGCATAGAAAAATGATTAGAGAAGATATAGGCTTTACCCAAATATGTATTTGGAACACCGTTTTATTAAAAATTCCAAGGAATCCTGTATAAGAGAGTGGTTTTGGATATCATTAAATTAATTCTAATCTATTCAAATTTATCATGTATATGAAACTATCAACAAATAAAACAACATCTCTACTTAGTCATTGGTATATACCATCAATGTTTTGTACATTTTTGATAAAAATGATAATCAATAAGTTATCAGTTGTTAGTTCATATCACTAACCATCCTTACCCACTTTTGATAACAAATATTTGACATTCTATTTACAAAGTTCTTAGTGTGACATAAAGATTTAACTGGTTCAGATGAATCAGCTGGAATTTCTTTTGGTGTATAAGGTTTTGTTGATGTCTAAGAAGCTTTGAACACCATAGATAATTCTAAATGTGAACCATTGTAGTATGGACACATTATTTTTCAGTCAACATCTGTGTGCTCTAAACCTAATGCATGACCAATTCCATGAACCAAAACTTGAAATAGATTTGTTTTATCTTTTGGTGTATTCACATAAATCTTCAAGTACCACAACTATTCATCATCCATATGTATTTCCACAAGATCATTACCAATAGGCTGAAAAAATATGTGACCTAACACATTACCATTTGCATTAACAGCCTTTGGGTAGCAGTGATGTTATATTTCATAATTATGTGCACATCTTTTATTTGTAATTAAAATGTCAGCATTATTGTCATCATGATAAAACTCAATGTCAATATAATTTTGTTACAAATGAAATGGTGTCCTTGTCACTTGTAATAATTTTTTCAGTTGCACCTTTGTAATACCACTTTATAGTTCTCTTATTCCATATACACATAGTAGTTCTGAACTTAGCATTTATATCTTTTACACCAAATCTAGGCTTATTCATGAAATTTAAAGTTTCTTTGCTTAACTCATAAATGTGTGTCCTGAAATATCATTAATGCGTGACTAAATTATCACTCACTTTAGTAGGTTTTATATCATTCTGAATATCTAAGTAACCATAATAAATAATATATTTCATAGTTTTACTCTTTCCACCTACATCTACTATTTCCACAAACAACTATAGTAGACATACCATCATTTATATAGACTCAATATATCATAAGATGGGGTTAACATAGTTGGAGAGAAACTAAATAGCACCATCTAAATATGAAATACTTCGACATTGGCAGTACATATTATTTGAATTACTAAAAAATCTAGTAAAGTTACTTTTATTAATTGGAGTCAGTCAGCAACAGGCGTACATATAATAAAAAACAAGTCTGAATGGTTATTGATGAAAAGAGTAATCCATAGTTTTATGCAAATCAGCTTGTTGATCTGGTAGAATATGAATGTCCTAAGAAAGCAATTAAATACTTTGTTAAAGACAAATATTGTAAGAAATATGAAAGATTCAGTAGCACTTAAATGGCACTACCTAAACATATACAAATATTCGAAATTTGTCAGTGAGCTTGGTCTGTATTCTTCAGTTATGAGAGCCAAAATGTCTTGTGCAAAAAATTTTCAAGATTGGATTTATGAATAAGTTTTATCATCAATTTGTAAATATGGAAAATATAAAATTAAAGATAAAATAACACAGTTGGAAAATATAAACAAAATGAAGGATGAAAACACAGAAAATTTAAATGTATAATATGATAATGCTATAGGAATAATACAAGAAAGAAGAAACAGAGAAATAGATACTTAATTGACTCACATCGTTTCTTATATGTTTGATCAGAATTTAAGCCCGCCTTTTCTTCTTTTGCAGGTATTTGGTGTAGTCTATGAATATCAGTATCATGTCATTAGGGCATAATGAAAAATTTGCAAAGACATTTGTATAGAATTTAAGATAAACATCTAAACTGTGAAGAAAAGTTAAGACTTAAACATAATCCCAATTCAGTAAATCTATACGAAAGAATGAAAGAAATGTTAAGAATTGTCTTTGGCACAATTACTTTAACATTTTGGATGACTATACACAAAAACAGTTGTTTAATGACTTATTGTCTCTTCATCAGGTATAAATTTTAATATCATTTCTACAGATTGGTCAAGTAGAATGATATGGATCAGCTGACAAATTATTAATACATTCTTCATCTAAAATATGATTACATTTAGTTCTTATAAACTGATAATATTTATCAGTTATCTGTAGTGGGTAATATTTACACAAGGTTTCGTATGAATCCTTCGCAATGTTATTGAGAGTATAAAATATTTTTCCAATTAAGTATACCCTTACATTCTATTATAAAATAATCATATACTTTTTGTGTATGTGTTATATCATTGCATTTTAATTTATCCTGATATTCTCATAAAATTTTCAGATAACTTTTGATTCTATACTTTATTATCACAATCTAGTTTACCTTGAAAATCTCCCATGAGGTTTTCTGATAATTCTTCAACTGAAAAGTATTCTCAATTTAATTTATCTTGAAATTCTCAGTAAAACCTTTGGATAGTTAAAGTTTTAAAAATGGCTGCTTGGTCAGCGCCGATTAACAAATTAAAGTTAAAAGAATTACTGCCCTCAGTTGCAAAAATTAAGTCTTTCAGCTTGCTTTTGGCACTTCTACGAGTGCCTTAATCAAAAATTAAACATAAAAATTGACCCATAATATAAGTATGAGATTACGCAAAGGAACTCATAGAAGGCACCGAAAAATGTTTTGAAACCAGGTCAAGAGATTTTATTTTTGCGACAGAGGGCTGTAATTGCATAAAACTTTGGTCTTTGGATAATTCTTGATATTATGATATCTTATTCCTGTCTACTTCATTCTCTTATTCTCTTGTAAGTACTTCTGATAATATTTATTTCCTTATTCTATGTGACCAGGCTAATTTATTTTGAAATTCTCTTATGAAATGTAAAGTCAGCTTGCGATCTAATAATTTATTGCAGTTTATTCTATCTTGAAATTCTCTAATCAGATCTACAGATAATTTTTCTTTATTTGGCACAATATTCCATTTAGTTTAATTTTTAAATTCTCTAGTAAGAGCTACAGATAATCATTATTTATTAGTTATAATACTAGAATCTATTTTATCTTGAAACTCTGTTATGACATCTTAGTGAAGTTTCTATATGATTTTGCGTTTGAGTTTAATTTGTCTTGAAATTCTCTCACGAATTCAACAGGTAGATTTTGTGTCCTAAATAAAGATACCAGTTACTTTTATCTTGAACTTTTCTAATAAAATCTTCAGATTAAATTTGCCATAGCATTAATATAAATTCCCAGTTTCATTCATCTTGAAATTCTCTCATAGAATATTCAGTAAATGCAAAATGTCCTGATACATATTTCCACTCTGTTTTACTACACAAACTATTCTTTTTAATATAAAGAACCATTTGATATCTACATGTATGTCATTGTTGAATATAATTTATTTAATTCCTCAACATACAAGTTTTCCAAATTATAATTAATCAAGCGAATAAGCTTTTCATTTTCTTCATTAGAATATAGCCTTGGCTTAGACTTCCTTAATATTAGGGGCAGTCTTTGCATGAGCAGTCTCCAGACTGTTGTTGTTAATAAGATCCATAAGTTGTTATTTTCTAAGATTAGAATACCCCTTATTCATAACTGTTTTGCTCTAGCCTTTATTCCACTTAGTTTTAGATTGTTAATTTATAAGAAATTCTGTTTATTAGTAAAACAGAAAACTGTATATTTCTTCTTTGGCAAAAATGTAATGCTTACCAATGATATTTTATGTTTCATTCACTCTGGTGTCCCAGTCTCAGGCATCCCAGGGTATAAGAACCTGTAGAAAATGAAAGGGCATGTAATAGATTCATTATAAAAGTTAGTCTTGACTGCTCTGAAATAAATAAACGTTTCATTTTGCTAAAGAAGTATTTGGATATTGAGTGGAATATAAATTTTGGGTATGTTTTTCTTTAAAATATTTATAAAAATACATATTTATTCTCCCTATGAATTCTGTAAATACGAAAATCACATTCTCATCAATTAACTGATCTCTGAATGTGGATATATTATCATCAGGGTAACATACAGATACTATATATGAAAGCTTACTTTTCTTGTTTGTGTTGTTCAATACATGTATATACAAACATTTTTACTAGGAAAAAGAAATCTAATAGAATTATTTTCTATTAAATGGGACCAACTCCTTCAGCTGTCACACCATTAATCAATATATTTAACAGAACTGTTTGTAACAACAAGGAAGTGTTTGTGATAATTGATAAAGAAGGTAATACATGCTTTAAACCTAGAGTAATAAGGTGTGAATACTGTGATATAAATAACAAGGTGCAGTAAAATTTAGCCCACGTTTTTCTCAATTATCTCTGTTAAAAAAGGTTCTGGAGTAATAAAAAGTAATAATCAAACAATACACAACATTTATTAGAAAGATTTGTCAATGTTTAACAACATAGAAAATTGTAGTTATCAAATAAATGTATTTCATTGTATTATGGTTGTCATATATGGAAATATGAGATTGGACTTATATATTGTATTCAGTTACCCTGTTTGTTATAACACTGCACAAAACAGAATTTAACATACAAAATGTAATAATCATCAAAGGAATTGTTTTGCATAATATTGACAAAAAAAGAAAACAACTATGAGCAATGGTTCCTCAGGTAAAAGGAAATACAGATTTTATAGATTAATTTCAAAATGTGGTGATATTTTGAATATACCAAACATTTTGAAACTAACGTTTTATGAAAACTATAAACAGTATTTTTCCAGTGGTCTCTGTACACTGGTTTTAAACAGATACAAGCATTGCAAACTTTTACAGCCCGCTTTTTTAATGCAAAGAAAGCATCGTTCACTTTTCTTCAGTTGTGTTTTAGGGTTGCGTTACTGATGTTGGAATATTGCCCCAAAATGTGTCAAAATCTCTTCCATGGTTGTGCAAAGCTCTTTGGGTATATTTTTTCTTGTGAGTCCGTCTTTTATTTTTGCTTTGACCTGGCCAAAAGCCAGTGACTTCAGAAAATCATTTTGACTCACTGTACCACCATTCCCATTATACAAGACATAGGTGTGTCTTCCTGATGCATCTAAAAGCTCATACTTATATTGCACTGGCCAGTGCCTCGTTTTTCGTGCCATGGACTTACTGTTGTTGTTGTGGTCTTCAGTCCTGAGACTGGTTTGATGCAGCTCTCCATGCTACTGTATCCTGTGCAAGCTTCTTCATCACCCAGTACTTACTGCAACCTACACCCTTCTGAATCTGCTTAGTGTATTCATCTCTTGGTCTCCCTCTACGATTTTTACCCTCCATGCTGCCCTCCAATGCTAAATTTGTGATCCCTTGATGCCTCAAAACATGTCCTGCCAACTGGTCCCTTCTTTTTGTCAAGTTGTGCCACAAACTCCTCTTCACCCCAATTCTGTTCAATACCACCTCATTAGTTATATGATCTACCCAATGGACTTACTATGCCACGGTAAATGAAATACTTCGATTTGTCCTTTGTTATCATTGTAGAAAAGTACAATGTTCGATTTCTTTGCCCTCTTGTCTATTTCACTTACCTCATGCATCATTGCCAAAAGAATAACCTTCTTATCTTTCTTTGAAACGTAGGTCTCCAGTATTTTTATAATTACATCAAATAATATTCAGGAATTCTTTTCCCAAATATGGGATGCTACCATAAAAGTAATACATCCTTGCATCACATAATGAAGTTATCTACAGCCCATATTTGTCCAGTTTGCTTGGAAGATATATTTTGAATAGGCATCTGCTTTGGAAGCTAAGGAGTGTCTTATGAATGGCTAGAAGACCAGAAGGAGTGTGCAGTTCTTGACTATGCTTCCCAAACATAGACCATGAGTCATGGAATGCAGTGCACTTATTGTCCTTCTTCTTTGCAACCTAGTATGTTTGCCATCAAATCTTAGATTAATGATCAAAGCGTTGAATCAGTGTTTCGTCATAAGTCCCTAGAAAAATCGGGGCCCATATACCACAGCCCATGCATCAGTACAATTGAGATACGCATTTTATTGAGCTCCACCCATAAAAAGTATACAAAATAGTGTTTTTGTTTCATTAGGTTGGTATCTCCCACATACCATTTCGATAATGTGAGTTTTGCTCTTGAATCAGCCATTTTTTGATTTGTGTATGGTAATACTAGTAAAACCATGTCATTAGTAAACAACATATTAAATAATTTCAGGGGACAGATTTCGTTTCTTGCCTGACCTAGTGGACCAGGTACTTGTGCCACTAAATTATTTGCTGGCGTTCTCGACTCTTTTTTATGGAAGGGATGAGTGTTCCAACAATACTCATTTCTGCCATATAAAATTTTCCTTACTTGATGATGACCTTCATCTGATGAATGAACTTCAAACGACGTTGCGCCAAATTCGTCATCCTCCTTGTCGTCTGTGATATGATCATCCACAGGTTCACTCACATCTTCGTCTGAGTCACTGTAATATACGTTTCGAGCCTCTTGACACTCACATTCTCTCATTATTTCCCCAGGTTTTCTTAATATTTTTTCCAAAGACTTTTCTTTGTCCATAAAAGAATGTACCACATATATTGTGAGATAAAAATGAAACATACATAACAAGTTGGGACGGTTCTTACCCCACGGGATAAATTTTGCGATTTACCTATTAAAGGATGATGGAGAATAAAGCTGAGGGCTTATAGGCTCCTCAATGTGAACAGCAATGCTGACTGGGAAGGTAAAGAATGACTCTTACCTGAGAAGCTAGAGTACCATAATTTCTTACCCCACATTGTCATTCTAGGATTAAGGCTAATGATCTTGGAGAGATATTGGAATATTACAATCTGCAAAAACCGATTTGTGACCATGTAAATGAAGAAGACAGGAAAACTTATAAAAAGTTAAAAATCACTTTAGATATGTATAAAAATACATCTCACAAAGTATTCATCAATAAAAATTGAATTACTTCATTGGTACAGAACCACAAGGAAACCTGAATAAAAAAAGGATTTTATCAGTTAGTTTGATTTGAAACTTAATTTAGTCACACAAACTACACTGCTGGCCACCATAAATAAAACACCCTGAAGGAAGCATCCGAATCAAGTGAAATTTACACCATGGGTTTGCAGCGATGAGATATGCAACTGATTAGAATTTCAGCGCAGACGCACATCACGCGCGCCTGTGGGGCCACCTCATAGCGCCATTTAAGGCTTGGCGATTTCGGCACATGTGTTTACCTTGTGGTTGTTTCACAAGACGATCAGTTATGCCTCGTAGACAACAGCGAACATCGTTTGATCAAGTATCCGAGTTCGACAGAGGAAGGATAGTGGCTTACTGAGATTGTGGATTATCATACAGAGAAATCGCTAGTCGTGTTGGACGAAACCAAACAACTGTAATGCGGATATGTGACCGTTGGATGCAGGAGGTTACGACGGACCGAAGTGGTCGATCGCATTCACCTCGGTGCACCACTGCACGTGCTGATAGGCAAATTGTGCGCATGGCAGTGACGGATCGCTCAGTGACATCCCGAACCATAGCACAGCACATCGCGTCTGTAACGCATCATCCAGTGTCTGCGCGTACCATTCGACGCCGTTTACAGCACAGTGGTCTGTCCGCAAGACGTCCATTGCTTCGTCTACCATTGACGCAGAACCACAGACGTCTCCGTCGCCAATGGTGTGATGACAGACGGATGTGGACGGCAGAATGGAATGACGTTGTCTTAACTGACGAGGTACGCTTCTGTCTGCAGCACCACGATGGTCGGATTCGAGTGTGGAGACACCGTGGAGAGAGGATGCTGCATTATGCACCGCCACACTGGTCTTGCACCGGGTATTATGGTATGGGGCGGTATTGGATATTACTCTCGCACGCCTCTAGTACGCATTGCCAGTACTTTAAATAGCCGGCGCTACATATCCGAGCTGCTGGAGCCAGTTGTCCTTCCTTACCTTCAGGGCTCGGCCACAGCCATATTTCAACAGGATAATGCGCGATCACACGTGGCACGCATTGTTCAAAGGTTCTTCGTCAATAACCAGATTGAATTGCTTCCCTGGCCGACTCGCTCTCCGGATCTTTCGCCGATAGAAAACATGTGGTCCATGGTTGCTCAACGAGTGACCCAGATTACATCCCCAGCTGCCACACCAGATGATCTTTGGCAACATGTGGAAGCTGCTTGGGCTGCTGTACCCCAGGAACACATCCAACGTCTCTTTGACTCAATGCCGAGACGTGTGGCAGCGGTGATCTCCAACAATGGCGGCTACTCTGGCTACTGATTCTGGCAGGATCCACATGTCACAGACGTCTGTAAACATAATCATTTGATACTTGGTCAACATGTTATATACAAAATAAATTTTGTTGTGCTACCTCTTGTCTTTCTTGATGTTGCATTTACGGTGGCCAGCAGTGTAAATAACAGGAGGTTATCAAAATCATCAAAAATTGATTCAGGAATGAAATGTATGAAACTCTATTCTCAATTGGAAAGGATAGAAAATATCCGTACTACACAGAATTTAAAACTGGACTTGACTGTAATGAAAATAGTCTTAATGATTAAAATAGAAGAAATTAAAAGCCAAAAGCTCATAGGAAAGTCATTGAACTGTAAATTCATTCAGTTTAATACTGACATAGAAAAGTTTCATGTTTGTGATGTAATCAGCCAAATAGATAAAAGTAATTTGATACATGTGTAGGAGTGTAACTAAGAAGTTAACAGAAAAACCGACTACTGGAATCTTAATGATAAACCTGTAGACTCAGAAAAACACCAGGTTTAACTTGTAAGGAAAAATCAACAATATTTTGAATGAATCGTCCCCATTAATGTTGATAACGAGGTTAAAATAAAATATGGAAAAATTTAGGACCCTCCTTCGAGGGTGGTGTAGCATATAAGGAAAAAAATAATTATTTTCATAAACTAATTTGCTAAAGCTTTAATTTTAAAGTTAAACAGTTTATAAAATAGTATTATTATGTGAATTCTCAAATTTCAACCTTTTAACACATACCTGATTGCCTTTCTTTGTTAAACCTCTCTCAGATAGACATACATTTGGATATTTTTTCTTCTGTAGTTAGTGCTCATCCAAATTTCCTGTTGTTTTTTCTCCATCCAATGCCTTTAATGTGTATGTGGTTGGATTAAAGTGAATATCATCTTCGATATCAGAAATTTCTGTTCACCAGCTAGCTGTATAACCAATTTAAAAAATTACTTTATGTTTGCTACATATAACTTTACTGGCAACATTATGTTTAGGTTTATTATTACATAAATTGACAGCTGCCTTATAATTTTTGCCATTAAATTCTGTTAGCTTCACTTTTATTGTAGTATCCTTTGTATTACTGTATTCATTAACAAATTTTTCAACTAGTTCAGCATCAGATGAAGCAGACTTCCACACTTCAGACCATTTTTAATATCCTTGTAAGTAAAATTCTTTCTAAATTCTTTCCTTAAGTGTTCTATTAAATGTATCTACACCATATGCCTTCATTTCAGTAAAAGATGAATAACGAATAATATTGTATTTTTTCGTAAGTTCATGGAAAATCTCTGTTATAGAATTCTTTACCATAATCTGTTTATAAATTTCTTGGAGTTCTCTCTCTAAATATTTTTTCAAAAGCATAAACTACATTGTTGCTAGTTTTATCTTCAACTGGAGTAGACCAAGCATATTTTTGAAGAACATTGATTGTAGTTATTAAATATTAATATCCTTTCTTTGTTTTTAGGTTACTTTAAATTTTTGAATTCTATTTCTACTAGATCAGCTTGCCATAAATCATCTATACTTAGAGGGATCACATTTTTTCTTTCAAAATTTCTTCTCACTGATTGATATACTTCATCAATAATTTCTTCAATAATGTTCAGACCATCACCTGCCAAATATTTAACGAATTCACTCTTTTAAGTTCTACATTTTGCACGAATTACTTCAGTTCTTTGTTATCCACGTTTTGTTGATCTCTTTCGATGGTGTTTCTCAGTAACTTTATTTTATATTTAGGACACCAATTGTGATTATGTAAAAGTTTATTCATTATGTAAGGTTGAATTTACTTCTTTTTAAATTTTAAATGTTCCATTTTAAATTTTTCAGTAGTACTAGATCTTTACCAACATTGATGTCTAAATTCTTATTAATTAGCAAATCTAAAGACTTAAGTCGAATTACTGGTATATCCATCTTATGTAATCCACGATGGAGACTTGTTTTCATGTTATTTGGCTCTAAGCACTATGGGACTTAACATCTGTGGTCATCAGACGCCTAGAACTTAGAACTTCTCTAACCTAGCTAACCTAAGGACATCACACACATCCATGCCTGAGACAGGATTTGAGCCTGCGATTGAAGCGGTCACTCAGTTCCAGACTGAAGTGCCTAGAACCACATGGCCACACCGACTGGCCTTTCATGTTATTTATTTCTTCATTATGATGTTCGTTGGTGCCATCATAAATTCTATTTTTTTGCTTAAAATCTGTGAGAGTTTCTGAGTATTCAGGTTTTGTAACTGATAATTCTTCTCTAATTTAATCATCTGATGCATGCAGCCTTTCTTCTGCAGCTAACTGTAGTTATTTCCCACTCTGCGGTCTAGATTGTAAATCTTTATACTCCTACGTTGTTTACAAATTATGCCTACTGGTTTTATGCCTTTACCTCCATTTCTTAAACTCTCTTCTAGGTTAGTAAAAGGTCTGCTTTACACCAGCCCAAAAAATTTATCTCTAGCATTGGTATGTAATTTAAAGCCCAGTATACCAATCCAGTCTGATGATTTTTAATTTTCCAAACTGAATTTTGTAAGTTATATAAACATAAATCAAATAAGGATTCCTTTGGAGTGTTGATAATAAAATCACTAAATTTATTTTTAACATTTGTCTTATTCACTCTATTTTATTATGCTAATCCTTAATCCCAACTAATTCTTGTCCATAAATAACTGCTAATCTATCGATTAAATCTCTATCATCATTTTTCTAAACATATGCAGTTAGTTTTTTGTACATTTTTTATTAAACCTTCACATAGTTTCTCATCTTCTTCTGAATTATATGTATTTGACTGCAACCATCTTAAGTTTGTGAAGTGTTAATGAACACTTTCTTTTACCAATTCATTGTATTTAATACCTTTACTTAATTTTATTTCATTTGGATTCTTCTCAGAGTATAATGTTCCTGAGTGGCATTAAAAATCTCCATAATTTGATAAACCAACACAAACAAACTTTTTACCTATATCATATACAGTAATATGTTTTGTAGTTGATTGATTCATTAGTCCTGCTGTACATTGATATCTCATATCACCAATTGCTAATTTATCTCTGTCAGATTTTATTGGTGTTATGCCAATATATTCAAAAGTACCAAAAGGTCTTAATCCACTGTGTTTTCAGTATCGCTGAAAAATATACTTCAACATTCTTTCGCTTATACTTATTTTCCTAACACCTTCGTCCTTTATTTCTTTAACTGCACCCTGAGCTTGCACTACCATTTTTCTATCTTAAACTCTTCATATTATTTTGTCGATAAATCTTGTATTTCTGATTCACTTAGCATATAGTCATATGAGGACAATCATATTATTTAATTGTTGGCATATCTCCAAATTCTTCTTGAGAATGAGTGTAAAGAACAGTTTGTTTTTCAGCTTCTCCGTTTTCTTTAATAGCAAAAGCATATATAGCAGTACAACACTGGAAGACAGCATCTTATTAACTTCAATTTTTTCTTTACGTTTTCCAATTGCAACTTTATCTGGTTCATTTTCTTTATACTTCTTGTGGACTGTTTTTCTTTGTGCTTAGTAAAACTTGAATCCTTCTTTCAATTCTTAATTTTTTTTCTACTTTGTTTATAATTGTAACAACTGGCTCATATTTCGAAAACATTTACTAATGATAAAAAATGAATTTTGTTTATTATGTATGAACTTATAAAAATTAATCATTAACTTCATCAAGAAACAATCTGTATACTGTTAGCAATACTTGAATTGAACTATTTATAATTTTTCATATTTTTTAAATAATTATGAGCTTCTTTAAATATACTCACATGTTCAAGTAACATACAATCATTATGGTCTAATATATGTGCAGTACCATCTTTTAAAGAACTCATTTAATAAAGAAATCTTTTATACATTATCTGTATTTTCCTTGATTAGATTTCCTTGTGATATCTGATGTAAACTGACCATTCCAACATCTACTACACAGAGGGTTACAATATCCTGTTTTCAATTCAGCACTAACAATCTCATGGTAGATACAACTTAAATTTGCATCATATATTGTACAAAGATTCAAAATATTTAGAGTATTAGTTACTAATTGTTTTGGTATTTTGAATATGGCTGAGCTAAATAAAAATGGTTCATTCCTTTATGTCTCCCTCTAGTAAAATGTTCACTAAATACACTTTCATTTTCAAGAATTGAACTAGCAAATACCACACCTGAATTATCTTGGCATTGATTTACTGGTAAAATTTCTTCATTGTTTTCAATAAGGGTAGTAATACCATCATTATTTTTATCTTGAACTCTTTTACACATTTTCATAAATTCTTGATTTCTGGTTGATCCAAAGTTTTCAGAAAACGTAAAAGCTGTTTCTCTTATTCCAATTTAGACATCTTGGAAGTAGAATATAATTGTTGATAATGAATATTGCTTTTTTACAACCACTTGGAGGTATTGCAGCACACAGGAAGTAATTAGGTAAAAGCCGCCAGTATTTATTTTTGATTTCTTCTCTGGAATTCTTATTTTTGGTTCACAATCTGTTTACACTGAATCAAATTAAATTTTATTGATATTAAATCAGTCACCTATTCTGGTTAAGTGATAATACCACTGTTCTCAAAGAAAGATTGACTGTGCCTGTATGAGAAACCTTTAATCATGTTGCACTAGTTGCTTTTGGTACATTCCCAATTCCAAATATTATAGGAAAATATAATAAATTATGTTGTGATGTAAAAACGATAGAAATTCCTGCTATCCAGTATAATCTGAAAATCTTTCAAAAATTGATTCATTGGGAAAAGCACAATATTCACGTTAAAACAGATAAAATTTTAAATAGCATTTTTATTTGGAAATTTGTTAAAGTATATATGGATATAAAAGGTAGTAATGGAAGTCTACTTGGATATAGTAATTACTTAACGTGATTAAAAAGTGTTACTAATAATTTTCCTAAATTAATTCAAGTCAAATTAAGCAATATAAATTTTAATCTAGATGATGGAATGTCTGTGAAGTATACTGATCATTTTCATTGGGAAACTAATGTCATTGCTTCATACAAGTGTAAAGCTGAATTTATTGGACCAATCACTCATGCACCGCATTATCCTGTATACAGGCTGGTCCATTGATCATGACCGGGCCAAATATCTCACGAAATAAGCGTCATACGAAAAACTACAAAGAAGAAAACTTGTCTAGCTTGAAGCGAGAAACCAGATGGCGCTATGATTGGCCCGTTAGATGGCGCTGCCATAGTCCAACGGATATCAACTGCGTTTTTTAAAATAGGAACCCCCATATTTATTGCATATTCATGTAGTACGTAAAGAAATATGAATGTTTTCGTTGGGCCACTCTTTTCGCTTTGTGATAGATGGCGCTGTAATAGTCAGAAAAGTATAAGTACATGGTATCATGTAACATTCCGCCAGTGCAGACAGTATTTGCTTTGTGATATGTTACCCGTGTTAAAATTGGCCGTTTACCAATTGCGGAAAATGACGATATCGTCTTGATGTATGGCTATTGTGCTCAAAATGCCCAACGGGCGTGTACTATGTATGCTGCTCGGTATCCTGGACGACATCATCCAAGTGTCCGGACCGTTCGCCGGATGGTTACGTTATTTAAGGAAACAGGAAGGGTTCAGCCACATGTGAAACGTCAACCGCGACTTGCAAGAAATGATGATGCCCCTGTTGGTGTTTTAGCTCCTGTCGCGGCTAATCTGCACATCAGTAGCAGACAAATTGCGTGAGAATCGGGAATCTCAAGAACGTCGGGGTTCAGAATGCTACACCAACATCGATTGCACCCTTACCATATTTCTATGCACCAGGAATTGCATGGCGACGACTTTGAACGTCGTGTACATTTCTGTCACTGGGCACAAGAGAAATTGCGGGACGATGACAGATTTTTTGCACACGTTCTATTTAGTGACGAAGCGTCATTCGTCAACAGCGGTAACGTAAACCGGTATAAAATGCACTATTGGGCAACGGAATATCCACGATGGCTGCGAGAAGTGGAACATAAGTGACCTTCACGGGTTAATATATGGTGCGGCATTATGGGAGGAAGGATAACTGGCCCCCATTTTATCGATGGCAATCTAAATGGTGGAATGTATGCTGATTTCCTACGTAATGTTCTACCGATGTTACTACAAGATGTTTCACTGCATGACAGAATGGCGATTTACTTCCAACATGATGGATGTACAGCAGATAGCTCGTGTGCGGTTGAAGCGGTATTGAGTAGCATATTTCATGAGAGGTGGATTGGTCGTCGAAACACCATACCATGGCCCGCACATTCTGTGGGGAAAGTTGAAGGATATTTGTTCTCGTGATCCACCGACAACGCCTGACAACATGCGTCAGCGCATTGTCAATGCATGTGCCAACATTACGTAAGGCGAACTACTCGCTGTTGAGAAGAATGTCGTTACACATATTGCCAAAAGCATTGAGGTTAACAGATATCATTTTGAACATTTATTGCATTAATGTGGTATTTACAGGTACTCACGCTGTAACAGCATGCGTTCTCAGAAATGATAAGTTCACAAAGGTACATGTATCACACTGGAACAACCTAAATAAAATGTTCAAACGTATCTGCGTTCTGTATTTTAATTTAAGAAACCTCCTTGTTACCAACTGTTCGTCGAAAATAGTGAGCCACATGTTTGTGACTGTTACAGCGCCATCTATCACAAAGCAAAAAATTGGTCCATCTAAAACATTCATATTTCTTTACGTCCTACACGAATATGTAATTGAAATGAGGGTTCCTATTTAAAAAAAAAAACGCAGCTGATATCCGTTTGACCTATGGCAGCGCCCTGGTTTCCCCCTTCGAGCTAGACAAGTTTTGTTCTTTATAGTTTTTTCGTTTGAGACTTATTTTTTGAGATATTTGGCACAGTCATGATCAATGGACCACCCTGTATATCACAGTTCTTAACCATATACAGGTATTAGAAATAACTGTAACTGATGAAAATGATGATCTTATTAACTTCAATTGTTTAATAAATTATTGTCTTCAATAAATAATGAACAAAGTACGAAGTTGTCAGTTTCCACATTCACTGCAAATGAGAAATCAGTAAATAATTTAAATATTCCTAACAATGATACAGAAATCAGCATAAATGTAGAAGATGTATGACTTCATCGTAATCATGCATAGATGAACATGAGTTGCAGTATTATTGGAGCTGATGGTGCAGATTATCCAATTTATGGTGGAATTTCTAATAAAAGTTAATTGTTCAAAAAATGTTCAAATATGTGTGAAATCTTATGGGACTTAACTGCTAAGGTCATCAGTCCCCAAGCTTACACACTACTTAACCTAAGTTATCCTAAGGACAAACACACACACCCATGCTCGAGGGAGACTCAAACCTCCGCCGGGACCAGTCGCACACAGTCCATAACTGCAGCGCCTTAGACCGCGTGGCTAATCCCATGCGGCAGTTAATTGTTAATTATGTGTAAAAGCTATTTGATTTTATAACCGTAAGGAAAGGGAATATTGTTATTTCTAGATTCGAGCATCCTATTATTGTATCTGAAATCATCTCTTAATGATAAAATAAGTGTGTAGGTACATATACTTAATAATGGTAAGTAAAATGAAGTGCTTTATCCACCAAATAGGTTTTGTGGTTCCTTTAGAAACAATGAAGAAAATGTACAGGAAGTTGACATTACTGTTATTTTTACCTGCAGATCCACTGCTAGAGATGCTTTTCTTAAATGGCTTGACAACAAAAATGCTGGAATTGAAGTAAAAGGTACACCTCGGAAAGATAATGAAACTATAGTGGAATGTACATAAATTCGTGTACCTACTGTTAAATATGAAGAGAATTATGAGCTTGAATAACAAGAAAATATACTTAAAAATCCCGAAGTTCCAATAGCTTTCTGTGAAGTGCAAACAGTTCATGTAGCAGGATACAGTGGGAAGGACAATTTGCAGTTAGATATCACGATTTACTACAATTTAGAGTATTTTATATGCTCTGTCTTATTTATATTGTGTTTCAAACTGATCAAAAAAATAATCAAGTCAATGATTCTTCATTAGATTATATTAAAAATGGAAGGAATGAAGTATTTCTTCAAGAAATGTAGAACTTCGATCCACCAAATAATTATCTGAAGGCATAGGATGCATTTTTTGATTTTAAACAAGTTATACAATTGATAGACTATGTAGATATAAGTTCATTTAGTTTCATAAAGAACTATCTTATTTGTATGATTACCATGCCTCTTAGAAAGAATATTGTTATTACTGAGAGGACTATTATGAAATTATGTGTGGCATTCAAGGATAAATTACCTAAGGACAAAATCACCTATATAATTACGCAAAGAAAAAAGAGCCTCACATTTGATACACAACACACAATATTAACTGAGAATTTTAAACTGAAACATTTATATGTGATGATATCTAATTTTATTCATTATCCTTTTTGAGAAAAAACCTTTCCATGTAGATTGTATTAGCATTTTAAATATTAAATGTCGGCTAATACTTCGCTGAGAAATTAACGAAAATCGATCTATTCAGCTTACCCACTGACAGGAAATATTTCGTAGTTCCTGTCTCTACAGTAGCTCACGACTGACTGAAATATTTATCGCTATATGGCGCAGCCACAGGTAGTGCCACACTGTCAAACCACAGTTTCCTTGATGGCTTCAGCAGCTGGAACTGGTTCAGGAAACTGCTATGAGATGTCTCATTTCTGTTCTTGAATCAACTTTGTACGTCAAATGCCACCTATATATACGAACTGTGAACATTATTTCCTTGCAGTGTTGGGCAAAGCTGAATGGCTATAGGACTGATTCGGCTTGCCAATACTATTGTTGTTTGCTATCATCGTCCACTGCACAAGCTGACCTAGAAGAAGACGAGAACATCTGCCGTCAGCAGTTCTAACATCTATACAAGTTGTTGTCAAGATGCTGACAGAAGAAGATGGGTGTACGATGGTTGGCCCTCACATCACAGTCCAATGGTGACAGTCTGCAAAAAAGAAAAAAATAGGTGTTTTACATGAAAGAAAGACAGCACCATCAGGAAAAAAAAAACACTGTGATTCCTTTCAAAAGGTGCTGAAAGGTTTTGCTAAAATTTTGTCTTACTTTGCTCTCAAATTATTTTTTAAAATTAATTCCATGATGCCAAAACAGCAGGCAGAAATAGTGGCACAAGCGCTTGTGAATATTTGGATACTGAAGTTTGGATTGTCTGGAACAACAGCAACAGTCAAGGGAACGAACTTCATGTCAGATCCACTTAAGAAATTGTGTAAGTTACTGAATAGGAAGGAATTAAGGCCACGCAGCCTCCATCCACAAGCAAACGGAAGAACTGAAAGCGTGCCTAGGACAATCGAGAAGATGCGTGGATACTACATTGACCTACATCATACCAACTGATATGTTTATGTTAAGTATGTCGTCTCCACCTACAACTGAAAAAGCATACAAGTACAGGAATATCATCGTATGAAGTAGTATATGATCGTAAAATTCCATCAACCTTTGACATATTGAAAAAGAAAAAAGGAAAGACAGGAGCGTCTGTTAAGGCATATTGCAGAGTGATACGGGAAATTTGGACTAAAGTACAGAGGGAAAATACACGAGAACTGGAGAAACAGGAAGAAGCAGTGGGCAGCGCAGCAAGAATGTCACAGTATAAGATTGGTCAGTGGGTGATGGTATCAACCTCGTATACACCTAAGTTGAAGACAAAGAAGGTTTATGCAAAATATGAAATGTCAAGTACTAACGACTACGTTACCAATAAATGTGAATATTCCATTGCCGACGAGAACGACAACTGTGCGTGTAAGGGCGGTTGAAACCATTTCAACGGAGTCTGGAAGTTATTCCAGGGATAGGAGATGCGGACCGGAAAGGAAGAGTAAATAAGACGTCAGAAGATAAAAAAAGGATTGTGAGTGAAACAGTAACGACGAACCCCTGTGGATTAAGGCCCAGGAGGTAGTCATTTAATATTTTTTTATGTTAGGTATAGATTTAGTGTAATTAATGCAAGCAGCTGTGGAGCAACAATGCATTTAAGGGGGAGGAAAGTACGTGTAATAGGTTCAAAATTGTTCAAATGGCTCTGAGCACAATGCGACTCAACTTCTGAGGTCATCAGTCGCCTAGAAGTCAGAACTAATTAAACCTAACTAACCTAAGAACATCACACACATCCATGCCCGAGGCAGGATTCGAACCTGCGAGCGTAGCGGTCGTTCGGCTCCAGACTGTAGCGCCTAGAACCGCACGGCCACTCCGGCCGGCAAGTAATAGGTATTCCTGCCCATAGATGAGGTGCAGTGGAGGCGACATGATGCTGTTCATAGGGGGACTGCAGATCAACGTCAGGATGGAAGCGTTATGGAACCAGCACCTGGAAGGGGGAGTGCTGTTCACCAAGCTAGAAGACGTAATGATCACGTCATCGCTGGGTGATACATGTGGTATTCAGCACATGGGATATAAGTAACAAGATGAGGAGAATGGAAGGAGTATTCGACAAATTCCGTCAGGGAACGAAAAGGCACAGTATACGCAAAGGAGGTGCCAGAGTATGTGGGAGAGTATATGGAGCTTACGAGAATTTGCTAATGGGACAGAAGGAGGTAAGAGAATGCTACAAAGAAGAGACGGAGCTGGAAATGTACTGTCAGGAGCTCGAGGTGCATTGGTTATAATCTACCATTGACAAGATGGTAGTAGCGGCGAGTTGTTTCGAGGAGGGGGCGTTTACATCAGGAAACAGGCTAGAATTCAAGATTAGGGATGGGATAGCGTGCAAGGTAATGGGGCCTAGTTTTCATTTGCCCACCGAGGTTTCAGCAATAAGTCTTATGAATATTTCGCCACCTGGTTTGTATTGGGCAGAGGAGCCCGCGGAAGTGTTCCTGCTGCAAAGTTACCCAGCTTAAATCAAACCCTACGGCCATAATTAACGCAGTCTATAAGCATGCTTCGTAATCCTTGGAAACCTTCCTGTAGCATGGAAATTTATATCAGGAAAATCAGTTACGGAAATAACGGTTGTCATACCAACCACTGCAGTGGCACTTGTCCTACTGTGCATATTCCTTGCTTCAGTACATAGAAGACAAAGCACAAGACTGAGTTTTGACTCAGCAATCTTCATATTACAATGGATAGGACACCCGGAGTATAAAAGCAGCACAAGGAAGATGAATGCACAAGGAGGTAGTATTAAGGATAGTTGATTCATTTTAGCTTGTAAGTTTGGAATAGAGGGTTAGAAGATATTGAGCAAGAAACATAGTAATAAAATAAGATCTATGACGTCTTAGTTAAGGAGTAGGGCAAGGGGCTCTGCGGAACTGTCTAAGATCATGTGATATGGTTAAGGAAATGTTTTGTTAGAATAAATCTTAAGAGGCGAAACAGGACCAGAAGTGCCGGTTGCTAGGTACTCTAGTGTAAAGGGTGATCCAGTTTGGTCGGCCCTATGTACTGGGTCCCCATTAAAAGGAGGTCATTGTAGCGTATGGCCATATTCGATCAAAAAGCACGCCAGAGAGGAAGTGACTTGCAACAGAGCGAGCTGCAGTCAGGCAAGAATATTATGCATTATGAAGCAAAATACGGCCAGCAGGCATTGTGAAGTAGAGCCATCTGGGTGCAGTATAGCAACAGCCAAACCTACAATATTTTTATGGAAGGATGGAAGCCTTTCCTCATTTGCCACTGCTGAAGTGTTTAGAGTATGAGCCTTAAGCCGTAAACGAACATAGTCTGGAGCATATAAGTACTCAGGCACTCGGTTGTCAAAATATTCTTGTCCCATCATCACAGCCAGTACCACAAGCCTGTGACACCTGGAGCAACATCCTCGGATGCAGTACAGCGTCCGCTGTTCGACCACAGGACTGCAGCCTGTCCTGAGTCATGAGGGATCGAAAGCCTGAGCAGAGAGTCGCCTACTCGCTGGAGCGAGGTCACGGCCGCCCCCACAGGACTGTCAGCTGTACTGCCACACTGTCATCATGCTCTCACCTGGAGACGTCGCCACTCTTGGTCCTGCTCTTTCCGCTGTCAGCAATGCCGGACCTCTATTGTTCGTCATGAGAGGCAACTGGACATCTCCACCAAGCTGTTCCTGATATACTACACCTGCGGCCTAGAATAAGGTTCAAATGGTGGAAATGGCTCTGAGCACTATGGGACTTAATATCTGTGGTCCCCTAGACTTAGAACTAGTTAAACCGATCTAACCAAGGATATCACACACATCCATGCCCGAGGCAGGATTCGAACCTGCGACCGTATCAGCAGTGCGGTTCCGGACTGAAGCGCCTAGAACCGCTCGGCCACAACGGCCGGCCCAGAATAAGGAAGTTAATTAAAAAAGTGTACTGTCGTCCTGACGTCTCATTTCACTCTACACAGGTGACAATCCAAGGTTAATCTAACAAGTAGTATCCCACGAACACACTGAAAACGACAAAAGATCTCTCTGTGTTGCCTTACAGAAGAAGGTGGTTAATAATTTTATTCAGAGTCGTTCATATTAAATACAAAACAGCATAAATTGAGTTTTTTTAAGACGAGAAATGCAGTTATTTTCAAAACTAAGAAAGAGGAGGCATTTTGATTTGGGATAAATGGTGTAACACCAGTAATAGTGATTGTCTTAAATTGAAAACGGAGCTTCAAAGTACAACCGGAAAAATGTAGAAATGGTTAAGGCAACTACTAATACGTAGTTTGAAATCTGGGAACGAATGCTATTCTAGTACATGTTTCTATTTTTAAAAATATATTCGTCTCATGGAAAGCTGGTGAGGATTCTAAGGCTTTTGCTCCTTCATCTGTAGCAGTTACGAAATAAATAGATAATTTCCCTTTTTTGAAATCGACACACGTCCCGAAACTGCAACGACAAGATGAAAACATCGAGATAATGCACAGTATATAATTCGACGATACGCCCTTCAAAAAAGATGAGATAACAGATACTATATTCGTATCACCTAATGTTGTTCCGTACTTCTTACTTGGAGTATGGGTAACGCCTGGACACAACTGGTACCATATTTTTTTTAAAAAAATTCTGACCTGCAGTAAGTGGTTACTCTGGCTAAGATGTGGTTTCACCACCGTATCACAGAGAGAAAACTGCCAGAAAAGACGACGTCAGTTTTATCTGGTGAACAGGTAACTGCTATTGCTTGCTGTGATGCAAACAGAAATATTCTAACCTTGCAAATACTAAAATAGTTGGAAATGACGGGTCACTACAACTCATTTACCTAGGACCCGGTCAAAGAAAAATTATGCGAGATGACGCCTAATCATTATTTTGCACTTATCCTCAAAGCTCTTTTAACAATGAGAAAAACTGTGGGACTTGAAGTACAAATTTTTGGAACATACTGCTTGTATACCAGATTAAACATTCCCTGCGATTCATCTACACCCATATCAAAACGAGTATGTTGCAGAAAGAGTCTATGAGATCTGTGATGTTGTCTGAAGTAGCTGTTGGCGGGTAGATTGCAGACCATCCAGAAACGTAGTTCGATGATGGAACAAACGCTCTAGAAAAACGTTGGATGTATTAGACTCACCTGTGAACAAACTATGTAAAATATCAATCGTACGTACTGTCTAAAAAAGACAGTGTTTCACTGTAAGGTCGAAAAATTTTCCCACTCTTTTATGCAGTGTAGGCCTAATACTGTGATGATGTTACAAACTTGCAGAGATACTAGAGAAGGGTAAATATTTCAGTTTGAGCTAAGCAACCAAAGGCCAGAAACGACGGGATGGCAAGTTAACAGCCGTAAATCGTTCTGATACCTGTGACATTGGAATATGGCATTGTTTTTGCTCAGTTTTTAGGATAGGCAGCTTTCAGAGAAGGAACAAAACAAGAAAATATTTCCAGTAAACAATGGCTCGAAAATGCATAACTTAGAGTCTGCGAGCACTTGTTCACTTTCGACGCCGGGTAACACATCTCTTCTGTTGCAAACTCTTTGGTTTCCATATTTTGGGAGGAGGTAGTGTGGAGTCAAAAAGAATATATGTCCAACAAATTACGCTCAGAACGCATACATTATGAGCTAAGGGCACTTATTCCGTAGGAGAGATAAGTTTCACAGTAGAGCATATGAACAAGTACTCGTGGATCTTAAGGTATGCAGTTCATAACTTTTGTTTGTCAGACATATTTTTTCTTGTTTTGGTACATGCTACCTCCTCCAAAATTATTTGAGGCAAAGGCCATGCAGTAGAAGATATGTGTTTCCCATTATCGAAGACGACAAAGTGCTCATAGCTCCTAAGGTATGCATTTAGAGTCCACGTTTACTAGATTTTTTTGTCTATAATACCACCTTTGAATGATACTTACCCTGCAATATTAGAAACAACAGTACCGATACACATATTCCACTGTAAGTGGCATCAGAACGATTTTCGCTTATAACATTTGACATGGTCGTTTCCGGACTAGTGTCTCTTACCAGAAATTGCTACAGTTACCCTTCTGCATTATCCATGAAAATTCGTAACAACATAACAGAACCACCCTGTATATTGAATAAAACGTAGGTTCTCTTGTGGAAGAGGTTTTCTTGTTTATAAAATATTTATATAGAGCACTTTTTTGGATATTACTTGCTGCAGATAAAATTTTCCGTGTAGCTTTTTAATCTTCGGAACGTTTACTTCCCATTTTAGAACGGCCTTTGTAAATCATGAAAAGCTGAGGAGGCCTGTACCCATGGCTGTAATCTTCTGTGTGCCTGAAGAGAGGGATTCATATCATTTTACACTGCACCCATAACGAAACTACCGTGTTTGGATATGATACCGCTGTCAAAAATAGTCAAACTATCGGTTATAATACCTTGCCAAGTTCTTCCCATTTGAGTGGCGGTTTACTTTTCGCAACAAGTATTGGGACACTGATGTGTTTCATTGTATCCTATGGAAGTAGCAAGATATCGAGGGACTGCACGCGTTAGTTACCTTAGTCATAATTAAAGCTTAGTCCATCGTGCTTCACTTTCTCCTTAGCGACACAGATGCACGCAGCATTACCGCAGCTAGGTTCCTGCGGTATCCTCATGCACGTGGAGTTTCTCTCAAACCATTTTTACGTACTTTAGAAACGAAAATATTGTGTATCGCTCTGTCGCAAGTTACTAATAGTATGTGGGCTATTCCAAGCGATTAAACACTTGCAAGTGATCGGACACGGACAATGATTTCTTAAATCGCTCCCCGCTAGGAGACGGGGGCAGACGTTTCTGATCGGCAATTTGTATAGAATTGACTCATCTCGCTAACAAGGCTACTATCTCTGAGCCAGCAGCTTGTAGACATACCAGCTGCCGCCGACGCCACAGCCTCGGTAACAATGAGACAGCCATTGTCTGTTGCAAGGTCTTCGCTACTCTCTTAGTATAACTGCACAGGGAACTTTTCTCCTACCTTGCTAGTCTGACAGCGGACCTCCTGTAGCGAGGCCACACTACTTTTACGATCTGTCCGAACGGTGTCCTCTGAACTAGCGGTATTCATCACTTCATGTTCTATTCGAAGTATTAGTACGCTGCTATTCGAGTGCGATTTCTTGTATAGTGACTCGTCTGTCAAGTCGATCTCTTTTCATCGTTTGGAGTGCTTAATGTAGAACTTCCGGTGCACACACAAATCTCTAAAACGCGACGAGTGGTGAGCCTAGCTTGACGTGAGGGGCGGTGAAGTTGGTTTCGAGTGATAAGTGAGCCCACCGTCCATTTTGCCAAGTACTGCACTGGCGAGGGATTGCTGCATTTTGTTCAATGTGTCCTCTGCATGTACAATCACTGTACATCTGCTGCCGTTTCCCTGCCATTTCCCGCTGTGCACTGTGGGCCATGTTCAGTGCTGCCATTCGGTGAAAGATGACATTATTTAATAGGACGATCTTTCTAGGGTAGTTTATACAGTTGAAAGTGGAGCTGGCATTAAAATAAGAGAATTAGCTACTGTTCGACTGATAGGTAAGCGGCCAACCACAGTCTCTTATTGAATCAGAGCTCGTTAGTTTCTAGTTACAGAGCAGGACGACCCAGAGGCCTTTAAAATAACAAAACGTGTACTCAGGTGACAAAAATCATGGCATGCCTCGTAATGTCGTGTCTGACTTTCTTCTGCCAGGTGTACTACAGCAATTCGACGTAGCATGGACTCAATAAGTTGCTGAAAGTCCGTTGCAGAAATATTGAGCCATGCTGCCTCTATAGCCTTCTGTATTCTGAAAGTGTTGCCGGTGCATGATGATGTGCACGAACTAATCTCTCTATTATGTATTATAAATGCTCGATAGGATTCAAGTTAGATCGGGGGGACTGATGACCTTCGCTGTTTAGTCCCCCTTAAACATCCCAACAACCACCACCATCATGTTAGATAATATTGGTGGTTAAATCATTCGCTCGAGTTGTACAACATGTTCTTCAAACCAATCGCGAACAGTTGTGGCCCAGTGATATGGCTCAGTTTCATCCATAAAGATTCCATCCTTGTTTGGGAAGATGATGTCCATTAATAGCTGAAAATGGTCTCCAAGTAGCCGAATATAATCATTTCAAGTCAATGATCGGTTCATTTCAGCCAGAGGTTTCGGTCCACTCCATGTAAACACAGCTCACGCCATTATGGAGCCACCACCAACTTGCACAGTGCCTTGTTGACAACTTGGGACTGTAGCTTCGTGTGGTCTGAGTCACTGTCGAATCCTACCATCAGCTCTTACCAACTGAGATGTGGACTCATCTGACCAGACCACGGTTTTCCAGTCGTCTAAGGTTCAACCGATACTGTCACGAGAGCAGGAGAGGCACTGCACGCGATGTCGTGCTGTTAGCAACGGCACTCACGTCGGTCGTCTGCTGCCATAGTCGGTTAACGCTGAGTTTCACCGCACTGTCCCAATGGGTACGTTAGTCGTACGTCCTACAGAGATTTCTGCGGCTATTTCACGCCATGTTTCTTTTCTGTTAGCACTAACAACTCCACGCAAACGCAGCTGAGCTCGGTCGTTAGGTGAATGCCGCCTGCCACTGCGTTATACGTGGCGGCAGGTAATGTCTGAATTTGGTATTCTTGCCACACTCTTGATATTGTGAATCTCAGAATATAGGATTTCCTAACATTTTCGAAGTGTAGAGTCCCATGCGTTTAATTACAACGACTATTCCGCGTTTAGATTCTTTTAATTGCGCGTTGCGTCCATAATTATGTCGAAATGTTTTCAGGTGAGTCACCTGAGTAAAAATGACAGCCTGCCAATGTACTGCCCGTTCTTAACTTATGTACGTGATACTATCGCTATTTGTATACTTGCATGTCACTGTCACATGACTTCTGGAATCTCGGCGTATGTCTGTACAATGTTACTAATTACGGTATTCGACAACAACCCTTATCATCAGTAGACTGTGGCCTACGGCACATGAATAATGGAGTTGGAGATTCATTATGAACTGAAGTATTCTCAGTGCAGTCATAAGGAACCTATTGTTTATGGTTGCACGTGATCATTTGATGCTTGCATGTCCTCCGTGATGGTGCAGTAAGTCTCATACGTTGGGTACCAACAATCTGGCAGCGAAGAAATGCACGGATATAGCATATCTTTCCCACAGTGCGGCTGACTGTCACTCCAACGGCTCCTGCAAGGTACGAAGGCAACCCAGTCACATGCCACGCTAAACTATTCCACTCACTATAGCTGCAGGAGCACACACATTCCAAAATCGTTCCTTATGACATGGTCGATAAGACAGTACACCGTAACCTTTCATCCAAACTCTCCTCAACACCGTAGAAATATTAATTTCAAATGCACATAAGTATTTCTAACCATGAATTAGAATTATTGAGTTGTTTAACAACATATACGAATGTATCAAGATTTCATTTATAAGTTAAGGAAGAGCTTACTTGTTTCTGATTTCATATATTTCTGTTTCTGTCTTTGGAAAATAACGATAGAAAGCCGGATCTTTCATCGCTCCTGCTCTGTTAAACTCGATGTTTAAAATCTCGTCGATAGATATGCGTGGCTCGTCGTTAAAACAGGTCAGACGTCGGGTTTGGGGTGGAAAGCTGCCCACACGCTATTATCGAGCTGCCCTGGAGGCACGCACCAGCAGCGCAAGTGAAAATATCTGTGAAAAGTAAATGGAATTCGGAATTACAATCAGCCACTCCCAATCAGTGTAACAGTACGAAAGCACAAACCCCCAGGTGAAGGGTAAACACTAATTGTAGGTTTTCGAGCGAGAATTCTGCTGTTTACAATATGTCAGACTCATGAACACATCTGTATTAAACCATGAAAATTCACATCAGCAGCAGCGTAGTTCGATTGAGAAGCGAACAAATATGTACATTTCGGCGGTCTACAGATGCTGTGGACAGATAGTATACATTTCATGTGTGTAAATAATGACTAGTATCATACATAGCTGTCAGGAGTATATCTGATTATGAAGGCTATACTATATTGATCATTTGTTCATGTCGAGAGGTTTCTTGTTTTGAATATGTAAATTTTTTTTTCGTTACATTCAAGCGATGCTTGTGCAGAGATTAATAAGAATGATGGTTATGTTAAATAAGATGCTTTCACGTAAACAGATACCAGTATGTGTATCTCTCCCTGCTCGATATGCTGTACAGGGTGTCCCTGAAGGAAGGGTTAATACTTAGCGACGTGACAGAAATGACCATTCGAAGCAAAAGTCTGGTAAAGGGTGGTGCTGAAATGCGTACCTTAGGAGCTGTGATCGCTTCCACAACTTCGACAGTGTGAAAAAAATTACTTATGCTGCAAGCTCTTTGCCTTCCGTATTTTGAGAGGTAGTCTTGTGTACCGAAACAAGAAAATATATCCTGAAAATATTCGATGTAAAGAGCATACCTTGAGAGCTAAGAGCATTTGTTCATCTTCGCTACTGTGGAATACATCTCTTCTACCGAACAACTGCTCATAGATCTTAAGGTATGCATTTTAGCGCCCACATTTAGTTGACTTTTGGCTTTTGATGCTGATCATTCCTCACGGGAAGCCCTGTATCTAATAACTAGGTATCCTTGATCAAACAAGGAGTAAAACTACATATGTGTGGTTGTAACTATTTTGGCAAACTCACGGTATGGTCCTCGCAGTTTTGAACATTGACAATATTACAAAGCCGTGTATAATAAGCACAAGGTGGCGCAGCGCAGCCCGTAAGACGCCCGTAAGAGAAGAGGGAAAAGTTGCAGCCCAGATCAGGCAATCGGTATAACGCTTCTCACAGCTCTAATAAATCACTTCAGCTTACAGATAAACTGGTGTCTCAAATTAATCTAGCACGACATTAACCTCTGCTACTCTTTGTTTACATGTTGTGTATCACTGTACAGCAGTGACCGGAAATGAACTCAGTAAGTGAAAGTTAGTGGGTTTCAGCCATTTCATTTCATAGGTCATATCCGAAAGCTGTTAATGCAGGGAACAACTTCTGAACTGCACTTGTGATTAAGATTTCCTGTCTCTGTCACATAATTTTTTTCCGTAATACATGTTCTGACTGCTGCCATTATCGGATACACCACATGAGATATTTCAAAACATACTTTCCAGTCATAGAATTCATCTTATGCCCAGTGAGATATCTGGTGTATCTGTAAGAGAATACAGATTTACATATCTGCATGATAATCTGGAACTTGTGCTTTAAACGTCTGCTTGAAGATGTTTCTTCTTTCACTACCTAACCGAGACACTGGTCGTGAGCGTGTCAGCTTTCGTTATAAGCTTGCTAGGTTTAGTACGAGGCGCTGGTTGGTTCTGTAGGGGTGCATCCGGAACCACGCCAGCGGCTCAGTCAATGTAGGCTCCCTGCATCTCCTACACTGAAGCTCGGTGTGCAACACCGACACGGCTGCTGCTCGCTATGTACTGCGTGAACGATTCTACCCTTCTTATATGGGTGCAGTACGACAAATTAGCAGCGCCAAAGAAAAAAAAATTATCCATGTGTATATAAAACCAATTGCAATTCATCAATCAAGGAATTTTATCCCTTTCATGTGTGTATTATCACCACTGCGGTCAAGAGCATGTATTTAATTATTAGGAACTGAACATTTAATACGAACATCCCGTATTTACAAGAAGAACCATACAACACGACAGTTACATATTACATCTTTGCGACGGTATTTTGTAAACTAAATTCTGCTCAGAATGAAGTACAGACACAATTCAGACATTGTGGATTTAATGCGCTGCCTCACAAAATCTTCGATATGTATCACTCTTCGTGAGTTAACAGTACTTCCCTCCCATTCAAAAAGTGCAATGACTGGCTGTGAGGCAAGTTTGACAATCGGTCATAGTAACTGTTTCTACATTCTGCACCCATCTCATGCATTTCCTTATTAGATCAATGTATAAAAAGAAAGTAAGGACAAACTTTTTGGACAACAAGGAAGTATCCAGAGCAGAATCTGCAACCAATAAATAATGGATTTATTTTCTTATAGTGTTTTTAAATGATAGTATTTATTACACATGTACAGCAGTATTTTCTTAAAACTACAAAATTTACTCCGGAAAAGTAAGTTTTTCCAAATGTAAAAAAAAAGTTCTAAGATACATGTTCATGTAGCTACGGACAAATTTTGTACCGAAATTTTGAAAAATCGAGAAATTCTGTGTCACATTATTTAATAATTTATCCGTTGTGTTATGACTACTACATATCAATAATTGGTAAGTTAATTACAAATACTATCAGAAACCAGCTACAAGTTAAATATAGTTATAAATGCAAGCTAATGAAAATTAACAAAATATCCATTTCAAAGACAGGTAAAGTTGTTAAGACATTGTAGAAATTCAATTCATTTCATGTTCCTTTTCATAGAACAATTTCGGGCATCTCTACCGGTATATGTGTTAAGCGTTCGCAGGTTCACTGACTAGCTTCAAAAATAAATTTAATTTTACTCAGCATAAAATTCTGTAACTTAAGAATTACCAATATCCTCCAGGTAGTTTTAATACGTTATATAGCAATCAAATATGTAGAACTGAAAATAGTTACAAAGGCTGCAGAAAACACAGCCTCATATTTCACAACAGTGCAAACTGTAGAAAATGCCGAACACTGTTTTGGAGGTCTGCAGTGTGTATTCCATCGTATGACTTTAATATAGATCACTAGATTGAAACACCGACCAAGGAACGTCATGTGTTCCTAGGTAGTCTCTCCCCTGTATTTACATACTAAGTTGATTTGGCACTGACTGAATATAATGGCCGTGAAACAAAATGTGAGCGCATGAAAATTTCAAATACAGCAGCAATTTCCTTGTAGATAACAGAAGATCTTACAATTTAGGTACACCTACCATCAATAAAAATGACAAGGACTTCTGCAGTAGCATTGTTACTGCACTACTCGGATCTCATCAAATGGAGAAAGAAAATGGAAATATGTAAAAATTGTTTCGTGTGTGCAGTGTTTCAGAAGGAATACTAAACATCTTAGAAAGCGGTAGTGTAAACCAATTCGAGTAAAGCATGTCATAATGCATGTATCAATTTTTTATTGGCGAAAAAGATGCAGCTGTTAAAATGTAATCCTAACGCATTCTTACCGCCAGCCGTGGTGGCCGAGCGGTTCTAGGCGCTACAGCCTGGAACCACGCGACCGCTACGGTCGCATGTTCGAATGCTGCCCCGGGCATGGGTGTGTGTGATGTCCTTAGGTTAGTTGGGTTTAAGTATTTCTAAGTTCTAGGGGACTGATGACCTCAGAAGTTAAGTCCCATAGTGATCAGAGCCATTTGAGCCACATTCTTACTGAATGTGTAAGCAAAGATAAACGATTGAGTTTAAAGTTTCGCTGTTCAGCGATTCCCACAGGCAAATACCAAACAAGGTAACTTCAGTGGACATGGGCAGCTAAGAAACGAGACCATTTCTGCCGATCCATCTTGCGGGGAATGTTAAGATGAAGCGTCACGTGACTACTAGAATGTTCCTGGGCCCTGTCCTGCAGGAAGAATTGCTACATAAACAAAGAGAGCTTCACCACAGATTCAAAAGAAGTCAAAAGCTAGCTGACAACAAAAATTCAACGGAGCGAAAACGAGAGCAAGGTGAACAATGAGACAATCATTCATTGACTCTGAAAGTAAAGGTTTGTCAACTGGTTGTGCTAAAAACCCTAAGAGGTTTTCGTTTTACGTAAAATCAGTAAGCGGTTAGAACTCGTCTATTCAGTAATTCAGTTACCGTATTGGCATCGAAGCGAAACATACAAGTTATGAGGCTGAAATACTGAATTCAGTCTTCCGAAACTGTTTCAGCGCGGAAGATCGTAGCACGGGGCCCCCTTTCAATCATCGTACGAACATGGAACTGGCAAATACTGAAATAACCCATCACGGAACAGAGGATTCATTATAACCGCTTCGTAGTGGAAAGGCATCAGAACCAGATGAGGTTCTTGTAAGGTTCTAAGAAAGATTATGCGAAAGAGCTAGCTAACCTTCCAACAGCACTTTATGGTAGGTCGCTTGAGCGACGAAAAGTACCTAACTACAGAGAAAACCAGGAGGTCATTCCAGTTTATAACACGGGTACTAGGACAGGGACAGGTGCACATAATTACAGGCCTATATTGTTGACGTCGATCTGTTGTAGATTTTTGGGACATGTTTCAGGCTAAAGAATTATGAGATTTTTGGGGAACTAATATTTAAATCAACATAGATTCCTCAAGCAGAGATCCTGTGATATTCAGGTATCTGATTTCCTCCTTGAGATTCATAGCACTGTAGACAACGGCGGTCAAGTAGATGCCGTGTTCCGTGATATAAGAAAGTCGCTGTCGTTTAGCAAAAATGGGAGTTTACGGAGTATGGGACCAGATTTGAGACTGATTCAAGACTTCCTTGCTGACAGAATTCAACACGTCGCATCTAACAGAACAACATTGACCGATGTAAAGGAAGTTTTCTGAGTACCCCCATAGGAGTGAGACAGGGCTATTACTGGTAGTAGTGTGTATGAATCATCTAATAGAGAACATCGGAAGCTTTTTAAGACTGTTCGCAGGCGATGATGTTGTGTATACGAAAGTAGTAACGCCAGAGGACAGTATCGATTGGTAGAATGACCAACAGGGAACTTATGAATTATGTAGGCTCTGGCCGTTGACCCTGAACGTCAAAACACTGTGAACACATAGGAATAGAAAGCCCGTACTATGCACCTAAACCACTGATGACAAATTGCTGGAACATTATCTAGGAGTAACTACCCAGAACGTCCTTAAGTGGAATGACCACATAACACAAATAGGATAATCTGATGCCAGACTGACTTTCATAGGAAGAATCTTAAGGAACTGTAACTCATCCACGAAAGAAGTGGCTTACAATGTGTTTGTTCAACTGATTCTTGTGAATTGTTCATGAATCTGCGACTCTTACCAGATAGGACTGGTAGACGATGTAGAGAAGATGCAACGAAGAGCAGCGAGTTTTGTCACATGATCGTTTGGTCGGCACGATAACGTTACAGATATTGTCAACTAACTCCAGAGGCAGACGTTAAAATAGAAACGTTGTGCGTCACGGAGACGTCTGCGATTCATATTTCGACAGAGCACTTTTCGGCAAAAGTCGGACCACTTATTCCTTCTCCCATATAAATCTCGCAAAATAGCTACAGCGAGAAAATTTGAGAAACTAGAGCTAATGCAGAGGGTTAACGATAAACATTCTTTCTACGCGCCACTCGCAACTGGAACAGTAAAGGTGGGATGAGTTAGTGGTACCAGACGTACTCTCCGCTACACATCGTCAGATGGCTTGCGGAGTATTGTTGCGGACGTAGAAGAAGATTTTCATATTTATAGCGAAAGAAATATCTTCTAATAATGCTGGACGCTCGTTTTAATTTGAGTCTAGGCAATTGCGCCCTGTAAAACGATGCGGTAACACAACAAGCCCAATCAACATACTGTCTATCACAGCTCCAAATTAAATTATGTAAACTGAAGTACAACTTCACAACTTAAATTGGCAGTTGATAAATGCCCCCAAAGCGAATGGAGTACCAACACGTGAAACGAAAACGTACCTCTGTATCCGTTATATCTCTGCAGCCACCAAAAATTTAACACGTGTTGTAAGGAATGTTTTACTCAAGTTAATCTCTACTACCATTTACTAAAATTTTTATTATTCCTTCAGAAACTACATGTATATCCGTGAATGATCTCCAGGTGGCTCTGTTTCTGTGACGGTTTCAGGCCGGATATTTTCCTTGCCCTAAAGATGTTTTCAAAGAATAAATGTCCCACTTGACGTTGCCTAGTATATTCACATTATGGTTAATTCATTAGATCCCATCAGCGCAACGACTTTTTTCCCAGTGACGAATCTGTTTCCAGCAGGATCAGTCTCCAATACACATTTCAGCTCCGGTGTAGGACTGGTTTGGAGAAGAGAGTGAGACCCATCATCTCGATCTTTCTGCGCCAATCAAACTTACTATGCCAGAAAACTGGCGTCGACCTCACCAAACTAAGTGGTGAAATATTCAAGTATTTCTGTTTGCGGTTCCACCATTGACTACACCTCAGGACTTCTCTTGTCCTTTGCACGCCTGAAAACATAGGAATGACAATGAACAGAGTTTTTGTCCGTTTTCATGGGGAGCGTGCCTTTTAGTGAGTGTCAAATAGGCGTAATTTCCTCAATTACTATCAAAATTACAAGTGTAGTCTAATTTCATGTGCAGTAACGTACACTAGAGCACTAAAAACACTTGTCTGAGGTGTGCGGGGGACAGAGAGAATAAAATTTGCTCAACTTGGCGAAAGATGCCGAAGATGACCGACGTTACGTCACATAACGACATTGCAGTTTACACGGCTTACACAGCAACACGAAACCGACACAGATGCGCGAAGGTCTGCAAGTTGCAGTTCAAGCAGGTTCCATGCTTTTCTGCAGACCTCGCATTGTGTTGTGACCTATCCGATCGTCATGTTAACCACGCCCCCGCTAGATTCCACTCGTCGAGTGCCCTCGCGCTTTAAAGCGAGTGAGACGGAACCACATGGATAGCGAGTGATGGGGAACAACTGCCGCTCACTCGGCTCTCCAAGCGGATGCAGTGTTCTACTTTATAATCTGTAATGTGATTGCCTTGTACATAATATGGCGGGGAATTCAAATTTCACTCACCGCCACTCACTGTGCTATCAATTGTATGTACGAACAGGAAAGCGTAGCAGCCTCTTCCGCAGTCCACCAGTGCTGCAGTCATACCAGCCATTAACGTACAGGCCTCTGTAAGCTCTCTGAATACTGAAACGCACTATTAGAATTGTGACTCTGTGATTTCAGACTAACTCTCCTATGATAAAAATAACGGCCAACTAGAAGATACAATATGTTTGGAATGACTCCTGTCTTAGCACAGCAATCATTTCAGTTACTCTTAATGTTTCCCCTTTGCGTTCATCGAGAGTTTAATTCATTTTATCACTGATCAAATATAACCTTAATTGTCACGACAAAATATATTGCTTTGGTATCTCAAACAGTGTTTACAGTGCACAGATAAACAAATGACCCCATATAACAATTTATTACAGTATCTGAGTCATAAATATTGCTGGGGTAGTTGTACAATTATTTGTCTGTAGTTCTTACACCTTGAATTCTGGCAGCTCGTTTTAGAGTTCGTGAAGTGTGCCTTCTCACATACACTCCTCCTTTCATCATTTTAGCTCAGTTTGTAGTACCATGTGGGCTAAGTTATAACAGTTGTTTCCCAAATCCATGAATACAATGCTATATGCTACCAATGCCTTGCTCGAGGAAGTAAATACGATGCGTGGTGTCACCAAATATCAGCCTATAGGGAAATACATAGTCTCTTTTCGATAAATCTCATTGACGTATCTCGAGCACATTTTTAAATTACATTTGTCACAAAGTACCTCCATAGTGACATTTCAGTTGCTCTTCATTTAACGACTACCAGTGATAAAATTTGTAAGTAATTGGTGTTACACAAAACAAAATATGTGAAGGGAGACTTTCTTAAATTAAAATTAGTAGTGTCAATATTAGCCAGTGAAGTTACAGTGTGAGTTTGTTGTACGAACCACATAGTGCTAGGATGTAGAACGTGGTGAATAGACAGCCTGCTGACGAAACATAAACTTAGTGTAACCGAAGACGGTTACCTAAGCCGGAGTTTGACACTCAAATGCCAGTGTCGGTTCAGTGGCAGCAAGTGGTTTTGTTTTGTATCGATAATCTTTGGAGAAACCCATAGGCAATTTCAGTAATTCAAAATCACTGTTGCTTAACTGAAATTACAATACCCTGAGCTTGCCAGCTACCAGCGGATCCTGCAACATTCCATTACATATTCTCACTGATTTATCCTTAAAACAGTAGCAGCACTACAGTACCCCAAATGCTTCAACGGAAGAGACCTGTCCCTTAGGGTCCCACTTAAGACAGTCTACCATTTCGTATCAAATGTACAGAACACGCTTCTACAATAAGAATGTCCGGTGGCACAGTCCAAAAAGTTCACGGAACGAATTTAACTCTCAAATGTTACATGCTAAATTTATTCCTACAGTTTCAAGTGGCCTATTATTACTCCCCAGATTGTCAGCGCCCCGTTTCTTGGCGCGAGCATTTAGCAAACTGCACGACTGGTCGGGTGTTAGAGGAAAGCTGTGGTGAGTGTCTTCAACACGTGGTGGAACGAGGGTGAAACCACTTCCAAACGTCTTGGAGTTTAGCGGACACAACTAATTGTAGATGTCGAACGTCGTAAGCAAGGGAGACTGTTAAAAAAGGACAGGCAGTGAACTGTGGCGGAACTAACATCACACTTTAATGATGGACAGAGAAGAAGTGTGTTTGAACGTACAGTGAACCGAACACGCCTAACAAATGGCCTCCGCAGCGGACGACCCATGTATGTGCCAATGTTAGCATCATGACAGCGGAAACTACTACTGGAATGGGCACGTGACCATCGGCACTGGGCGTTGGAGCAGTGGCAGAGTGTTGCAAGGTCTGACGAATCCCGGTACCTTCTTCACCATGCCCATGGGAATGCGCGAATCCGTCGTCTTCCGGGGGAACAGTTCCTTGGCACCTGTGTTGCGAGATGGTGACAAGTTGGCGGCGGCTCCATTACGCTCTGGGGAACCTTCACGTGTGCGTCCATGGGACCAGTGGAGTACGTGCAAGGCACTATGACGACTAAGGAGTAAGGAGTACCGTACACTTGTTGCAGACCACGTATGCCCCTTCATGAGGATCGTGTTTCTCGACGAGAGTGGCTTTTTTTCAAGAAGGTAATGCCCCATTTCACAAGGCCAGGAGCGTTTGGAGTGGTTCGAGGAACACAGTGACGAGTTAGAATTGATGTGCCTGTTCTTTATCTCGCCAGACCTGGACCCGATTGAACACATCTGTGACGCGATCGATCGTTGTGTCAGATCTCTTCGCCTTCCTCCCCGGAATCTACAGGAATTAGGAGACTTTTGTGTACAGATGTGATGCCAACTCCCTCGAGCAACCTGCCAAGGCCTTACAGTTTCCGTGTCCCGAGCCACTGCACCTGTCATCCGCAGCAAAGGTCCACATACCGGCTATTAGGTTGGTGGTGATAATATTCTGGATGAGCAGTGTTTATTCTGCTTCTGGAGTACCTCTAGTTGTTCTTCTGGCCAGTACAACTGTCGCTGTTCCACGTTCAGTAAGCTATTCGTGTGGCTCATAGGTGGAAAGTTTGTCCTGTTATATCACACAGTGCCTTGTTAGTCAACAACCCACCCCTTCTCAACTCCAAACGTCCTGTCCCCGTGAGCTTTCCCTGTTCATAGGAAGTCGCCATCACTACCGCACTGTCGTATATGACGTATATCCACTGTAGTCCCGCTTGCTGGAAATAAGATCTGGATTCCACAATATCCCTCAGAAAATCCTGGCCTCGTATTCTTCCCATGAATAGCGACATATCACATGCTTTTTCACAGGTTTTAATTACTCGGATTGGACACAATATAATCTTCTTCCCCTGACATTGCTGAAATTCCTCATCAGTCATTATAACATGACTATATCCTCTCCAGAGACCAACACCATACCGCCTAACCTCAACCGCACAAACTTCTATAAGGCTCCCTATTTCACCGGAGAGGGGTGAATGTGTAAGATGAAAACTGTGGAAGTTTGCCCGCTACAGGGATTCTAACCAATACGCGCAACTGTTGCTGGCCAGTCCTTGCCTACACCGATGCCATATGACATTAAAAAGGTTAACTCTGCCCACTGGACGGTAGTTCTTCCTGCACTTCCCGCATCCCTAACAAGTACTGCCCATGCGACCTTAAGGTAGGACTCAACTGACTATACTATTCGTGATGAATAGCTCTCTGTAAACTCACCATTACAACTCTCGCATCCTATACGCTGTCTGCTAGTGATTGCAACAGTCTTGTTACAGTGACTCTTGCATCTAGCACATCCATTCACCCTTGCATGATGCCCAAGGTTCGATTCATAGTGTCCTCCGAGGCCTGTGCCTACTCCATCATGTCATTTCTCAGCTTCTGAAGCATACGCGTATTTTTCAGTACTCTGCTCTCTAAGCTTGCTAACTGTATTGCATGCTACTTCACCACCGACTTACTATCCTCTGCCAATTTTCTCACTGCCTCCACATTCTAGTTCAGTTCTCTCGTGTCACTGGCATCTGCTTTTCCACACACAATCTGCAGACTCCCTACATAGTCACAAATAACACTAATACTTGATGTTAAAGCATGTAGCATCTCTTGAGCAAGTGGATCCACGGTCTCACAGCTACTCCTCCGATTCTTCCTTTTCACTTCTTTCTCAAGCTCCACTCTTACCATTTGTGAGATGGACTTCGAAGCAGCTCTGAACGGTCGGAGGCATCCAGTATGCGCAATTATCGACCTCATCAGCAGCTGCAGCCTAACCCTGACTGCTGACGTAAATTCATTCACTTCTTAGTCTTGTCCTTTGATGTGTACTGCATGAATAACACCACCCGCTGCCCTAATCTCTAATGGAGTAAGCTCCCGAGCGTTTCACACCTTCCTCGTGTCTCTCCAATGCTTTTTAGTTTCCGTACTTCTCGCACCAGTCTCGCGAATTCACGGACTGACTCTCTGTTCCAGCCTCTCTTCGCCTAAATCACATGAAATGGAGATAGCATTTTTCTGCCCTACAACATATAGAACAGGGATAACCCAGCATTCGTGAGGACCTTTGAATTGTACACAGCCACCACAAACGAGAGATTTTCCAGTCCTTGCAGCGTGGCTTGAAACAGTAACTTAACATCCTTCTGATCAACCAATGCACCCATTCCGTTCTACCATTTGACTGCTGACTGAGTAGAGTAGATCTTAGTGTCTTTACACGTAAGAAGTGGCATAGTTAATTTAACAAGTTCGACTTAAAATATGTACTTTGATCTGTAATCATCATACTCATTATCACAAACTTATGCATCCAGCAGTTGACCATTGCTTGTGTAACTGTAACTGTTTACTGGTTCGGCATATCAGTCATCTCCCCGTACCGACAAAAGTGATCTATTATTGTCAACGCAGAGTGCTGGAGTCCAGTCAGACGGTCCTAGCACAACCACACTAATCGCTTCAAAGGCTTGAACACTTCCATCAGTCTCTATAATAGTATTCGTTTAAGACTCAGGTCCACACACTGTCCGTGCTGGACATTTTATCGCATACTAGACCACACCTCCCTTCCTTCCCTTCCACCTGTATCTCTCCGGCACCCTTTGCTTTTTTGCTCTGCTTCCTCCGTAAACTGACAGCACATGGTCGTGCGCGCTTTTCCAGGATTTCTTCCTTCAACTTGGCACTCGTTGCCCTGATCTAATTGAAATGCAGTTGCGTCTTGTACAGCTGGCGCTCACTGTCACCATTCTGCGCTACTTGCCATTCAGCAAGGCCTTGACAAAGTACTTATATTATTACAACTTTCCTACTTAAAGCAAATGCATTTCTGTGTTTCTTTTCTGGTTTGTGTACAACTTCCTAGTCAGAGTCACTGAGTAATGACGCCGATCTTGTTACTCTGCTGTATGGATCTTTAAGTCCTGATAACAACTTCAGAGCAGCATGGTTGATCACCACTTTAAAATTATTCCTGCAAAGGTAACACTAAAAGCATGTGACTCCACATTTCAGGCAAAAATTTTTTCTCCATGTTCGAATAGAGTTTTCCTGCTCTATCAAGTTGTCTTGATCTGAACCTCACAGTATGATCCTGACCGTTGATCTCTTGACGTTGGACACAAGACAAAGCGTGGTCAGACTTGTGGCAAAATAATTTTAATTCCTTTTGAGAGTCCATAAAATTTAAAAGTGGACTCGACGTTAATGTTGTTTTCACCTCTTTGAACATTCGCTGACTCTCCTTCATCCACACGAATTTCGCACATTTTTCCAGTAGCTGCATGAGTAGCCGTACTGTATCAGTGAAACTTCTCATAAATTTCCTATAGTTTGAGGCCCAAAAACGATTGTAGTTCTGCACTCGACATCAGGACTGGGAAATCTCATACTGCCTGTAGTTGTCTTGGATCCGTTCTCATTCTACACTCCTGGAAATGGAAAAAAGAACACATTGACACCGGTGTGTCAGACCCACCATACTTGCTCCGGACACTGCGAGAGGGCTGTACAAGCAATGATCACACGCACGGCACAGCGGACACACCAGGAACCGCGGTGTTGGCCGTCGAATGGCGCTAGCTGCGCAGCATTTGTGCACCGCCGCCGTCAGTGTCAGCCAGTTTGCCGTGGCATACGGAGCTCCATCGCAGTCTTTAACACTGGTAGCATGCCGCGACAGCGTGGACGTGAACCATATGTGCAGTTGACGGACTTTGAGCGAGGGCGTATAGTGGGCATGCGGGAGGCCGGGTGGACGTACCGCCGAATTGCTCAACACGTGGGGCGTGAGGTCTCCACAGTACATCGATGTTGTCGCCAGTGGTCGGCGGAAGGTGCACGTGCCCGTCGACCTGGGACCGGACCGCAGCGACGCACGGATGCACGCCAAGACCGTAGCATCCTACGCAGTGCCGTAGGGGACCGCACCGCCACTTCCCAGCAAATTAGGGACACTGTTGCTCCTGGGGTATCGGCGAGGACCATTCGCAACCGTCTCCATGAAGCTGGGCTACGGTCCCGCACACCGTTAGGCCGTCTTCCGCTCACGCCCCAACATCGTGCAGCCCGCCTCCAGTGGTGTCGCGACAGGCGTGAGTGGAGGGACGAATGGAGACGTGTCGTCTTCAGCGATGAGAGTCGCTTCTGCCTTGGTGCCAATGATGGTCGTATGCGTGTTTGGCGCCGTGCAGGTGAGCGCCACAATCAGGACTGCATACGACCGAGGCACACAGGGCCAACACCCGGCATCATGGTGTGGGGAGCGATCTCCTACACTGGCCGTACACCACTGGTGATCGTCGAGGGGACACTGAATAGTGCACGGTACATCCAAACCGTCATCGAACCCATCGTTCTACCATTCCTAGACCGGCAAGGGAACTTGCTGTTCCAACAGGACAATGCACGTCCGCACGTATCCCGTGCCACCCAACGTGCTCTAGAAGGTGTAAGTCAACTACCCTGGCCAGCAAGATCTCCGGATCTGTCCCCCATTGAGCATGTTTGGGACTGGATGAAGCGTCGTCTTACGCGGTCTGCACGTCCAGCACGAACGCTGGTCCAACTGAGGCGCCAGGTGGAAATGGCATGGCAAGCCGTTCCACAGGACTACATCCAGCATCTCTACGATCGCTTCCATGGGAGAATAGCAGCCTGCATTGCTGCGAAAGGTGGATATACGCTGTACTAGTGCCGACATTGTGCATGCTCTGTTGCCTGTGTCTATGTGCCTGTGGTTCTGTCAGTGTGATCATGTGATGTATCTGACCCCAGGAATGTGTCAATAAAGTTTCCCCTTCCTGGGACAATGAATTCACGGTGTTCTTATTTCAATTTCCAGGAGTGTATCATTACTAATTACATATCCTAAATAAACTACTTCCTCCAACGCAAAGTCAGTTTTTCTGTAAATAACATCAGATGTACAGCTCACAACCTCTGGAGTGCGTCTCTCAGCTGTTACCTTCAGTCCTCCATGTCTTTGGGGAACACAGTTATATCATGCAGGTCGACTACATACTGGCAAGGCTTCAACCTCTCAGTACTCCATCCAAAGACGCTGAGCCTTGTACGAGCATTATGCAGCCCAAATGGCGTCCTGTGATATTGATAATGACCCCAGGGTAGTAAGAAATATGCCTTTGGTAGTTCCTCCGGAACCTTTTCCAACCGATGGTATCCACTTCTCAGATGCAAAGTAGAGAAATAATGGCACTGCCCCAAGTTGTCGATTGTCTCTGCGATGATGGATGTGTGTTATGCATCTATTTTTGTCTTACTATGAAGATGACGATAATCACAGCATAGTACATATTTCTTAGAACCATCCCTAAACGTCCTTGGCATGACCTCAGTTCCTACCCCCTTGGACTATTACTCTCTTCTAATATCCCATTAGCAAACTGCTGGCTGATAAATTCCTCCGTAATCTGTTTGTAAATATCGAAGTACTCTACATAGTTTGCGGTCCACTGGGGATTAGATTTTGCTTTGCCTTCATCATTATTTCATCCTCATCGACAAACCGCCGAAGTGCTGTTAACTAAAAAGACTTTCACCAGGTTAAAGAGCTCCCCGTAGGTGGGGCTCCCGGCCTAGCCACACGCATTGTCATTACCAACTTCGTCTTTTTCAAACAGAAGTAAGGTAGACAGCCCAAATAAGCTCATAATTAGGCTTGTAATTATTTTTAGATAGAAATTTTTCTTACTGCAACTTGAGTTTTAATTAAAGTGCATAAAACATTACTACTTCGTTTAAGACATAACTTATCTATGCTGGAAGGATAATGTATTTATAATGTGATATGAACTTTAGTGCTGCACTGTGACCTTATTAGTTTCAAGGTCCTTCCAATAAAGCCGTATAACGTAACTCAAACAAGCACTTACCCGTAACGGTATGGACGTTGCTTAATTCATTTAATAGTACATGAGGACTACAAGACGTATTGATATAATACTCATAAGATACTCAGTAACACATTAATGTGATAGCATCAAAGTCCAGTTTGAAAGTGATTTAATTGTAGCACTCCGCGCAAATAAAACCATGTGAGTCACTTTTTGTTAGTCCAACACACTTGCCATGACGTAACTGTTGCACTGAATACAAAGCCTCATTTTAGCCAGATAGTGCTCTCCATGACAAAACAACATCAGCTCACAGATGAGTTTTGTAGACTGGCACTTGTGCTCGGTTGAGCTAAATTCTTAAAGATACTCTTTCTCCCGCTCGCCTTCGACTTCTTTGTAGACTTGCTTACCATTAATGTCTTTTTACTCTTGTTGTTTGTGAACATTGACTTCACAATACTAGATCTCTGGAATCCAAGATTTCATGTTTAGATGTCCTTTGTTGTTTCATTTAGGCGTGTAAAGGATGGCACATAGAGAAATCTGGTAAGTATTTGAAGCAGAAGAATGTGAAGAATGGTGAGTCTCCACATTTTCATTCGGCAGCTGATTTGTCTGTGCAACACGTGTGAATGGCAGAGAACTATTCTCAGAAATGTTCAACGAGATCTCTGAGAGACTTGAGGGACCGAATGCAACTTCCGGAATAATGTCTCAATTGTATGAATACATTCCTGTTGCCGTAAAGCCCGATAACAAGTTCACAGCAGTCATGAATCTATCCCATACGCTAGAAAATACTTTTTCCAAATTTAGCTGTGTTTATTTTACGTTCTGGATGACACCCTCGTACTGATGCACTTAATCATCGCATACGTCCCAAAGGAGTTAATGACTGATTTACCTAGCGGTTGCAATTCCTGTGTGTTATTGCTCGAGAGAGAAAACACAGTAGGATTTAATATTTCCGTTGCAGAAACGATACTAATATGAAGGTGCGAATAAGTCCCATCAAAAATAAGTAATGTTTTATCTACATTCATATTTTACTGGGAAAAATGGCGGGTCCACTGTGGAAAAACTTCGATCGTCATGCTCCCCTTTGGCGTGATCACAACTTTGCCGCCAGGAGGAAGATTTTCTTCCCACTCTGATCTCAATCTCTGAAATAATGGGAGAAATATTATGTGCCAAAGCGTTTCCAAATCTAGCAATCCTGATTATCAGAGTGCACTGGAACTACCAAGTGAACTCTTTTACCTGATTTTCTTCCGATCACTTGTTGTTTGTTACTGGTGGAACGTAAGCCTACAACCTTCCTCATCGATACTGTATATGAGATGACATTATCAGCTACACCGATATGATCCCTTACTTGTTTTAGAAAGGTAAAATAGTCATACACAATATGCTTGCCTTATTTGGAAGCCCTTCCGGAATTTAGATTTTGCTTTCTGCATCGTACTGTATCTGGGTTGCGTTTTAGAAACAGTTCCATCCAAAGGCGCCTTTATTTGTATATTCACTGAATGGGTTTGGAATTTATTTCTCTAGACAGAGTGTGTATACACTACTTTGACATAGGCACTCGCCCATCTACCAGGCGAAAAATTCTATGACACAATCCGTCCACTTGGTCTACACATAGAGTACAATGTCGTCCTAATTGTATCCCATATATAATGTGGTAGCGAAAGTGTTGCTTTGCGAATATGATATGTTCTTGATTCTTCAATCACCGGCATGCCATCACGAACAAAAGCTAGAGTTATCTCCATCTGCTCCATTTTCAAACTGCTCGCTTTTGTTACATGTTGTCGGATTCCATCGTTCACCATCACAAAAAATTACATTCTATTTAGAATGCCTAAATTCGAACTGTGGGCAATATAACTGGGTACCACCGCTGGAGTCCAATGAAATAAAATAACAAATCAATATAAACCTATCGAATTCCATACTTTCTACACCTACTTCAGTAATTAATTTCGAGGGAATCTAAGATGGACATAAAAATAAATAAGGCCATCAGAGTACCTTAAAATGCCTCATCTCGCCTTATTAGTAGCACAGCTCCATGAGCAAATGGTTTCGATTTGTTGTTAAAAATGACTGAATATTAATACTGTAAACTGTGGAATACTAAAATAACCTTAAACAAGATTTGAAATCAAGCATACACAAATTAAATAGGGCAGCTACTACCTTGCTTTATCTAAAACACTTTGCCACAAAAATTACAACGAACTGCACACCAAACCAACAAGTCAAAAGCTAGTAGAATGAACAACCTTTCATCAGGTGAGCAAATTTACTTCATAATCAATTAGATGCTGCTGTCTATGAGTTCTCTAGGGTACATTTTCCACAGATGGCAACAGGCTTTATTATGTACGCGGCTTCATTTGGTCCAAATACCTTACGGTAATTTTTGCTGCTAGTAGATCTGAAAGAGAAGAATTAAACGGCATTCAACTCTTCAGATTTCGCTCACTGCTTTCGCAGTCATTAAATTAATTAGAGTCCGCCTTCACAACTGAGTCGTCGGCGTAACTATGTGGAGAACCTGGGAACGATTCCCCACAGTGTGGAATATTTTATCCACTCATGGACTCGGTGTTGTCTTCATCACAATTTCACCACTTTCGACAAGCAAGTCGCAGAAGTAGTGTCAAATAAAAAGTCTTGCAATAGGCAGCCGAACAACATCAGGTGACATCTCCCTGCAAATAATATCATATAACTGTTTCACTTTTCATTTAGAACGTAGAATTGCTGTCTGGTGGTGACCTGCTATCTCATATTGAAGTCCCTGATTTATTACGCAAATAAGGAAATATACAACGTCCTATAAGGAAGAAACAGAGAATTACACCTGTGCGATACCGGAATAAAAGAAAAGTGTCGTTCACATCTGTCGAGTTTTGACTAAATTGAAAAAAATAATGCCTTTCCCTAACCAAGAGAAGCATCATATGCTACATTATTACAGAGAACGCAAACGGCCATAAAGCGAACAGTCGAGTTGTACGCACCAAGGTATACCGACAGACGGTGTCCACAATGAATGACAATTCAGCGAATCTGTAAAAAGATGTTATTGGAAGGGCAGTGGAATCCTACGCAGACGACAAGGACCATGTGTGCAATGGGCACATCGAAAGAAATACACTGTGCAAAATAACTGAAGGGTTACGTCTCTAAAACCCTGTCATTTTCCACCATTGCGACTCAAATGTTTGAAATTTGGCTCAAAACTGCCTCCATGGTGTAAATGTATGGAACTCTACGACATCAACCGTGGGTCTGGTGAAGTTTCAAATAGCAACCTCCCGACAAATGCGACAGAAAGGCCAAAGCTCAGAAATTCTTGTAATGTGTAGATGAGATATTTATGACACACTGGCACCAAAATCCACCACAGTTCTGCTCATCGTCACCGTGATCGTGAAACACGATGGGAAGGTATTCATGTACCCATTTAAACATATATTACCCCTTCTCTTGCCGCCTCTGCAATGGAGCTCAGAACAACGACGCTCAGAGCTTAAATCAGGCAGTTTCCCTATGGATGGTTGAGGAAAACGTTTCATACACGCAGCTGTATTTTTCGAAGGTCCAGTGCTGTGTATTCCTCGCTATTTGCTTGTGTTTAAAACAAGTGTAAAAGAGCAGTGGTTGTTGCAATGGCACATACCCTCAAAAAGAGACATTCTAGCGACGTATTGCCATGAGTACTCAAATAAGACTGACAATTACTGTACTTTTTCGAAGAGAACAGTGGAAAATTCCAGTGTGTATTATACAGCTGCGTAATCGGCGGGCACTGAAAAATTGCTATAGAACGGCATTGCACCACGACGCACTAGGAATTTAAAGATTCAGTGGGCGCTGGAGGAGAAAACAAGTTGTCTGACCTAAAAAAGGGCAGTGCTGCACTGCGAGCCGATCTCAACGTGAGTGTGAGATGAAAATCATTGTGTTTGTCCTGTTTGTGTTTTTGCATTTTTTTTTCTTGGTAGGAATCCAATGTGTTTCCAGTCCATTCTTTTGATTCTTATTTTTAGCGGGCAACCAATTCTAGCAGCCCGTCATTAAAAGCAAGCTTCAAAATACAGCCCAAAATTGCCACATGTGATAAACTTTTTAGCGATGGCGAATTCATTGAAGATTGCATTATTGAGGCAGTGGGACTCGTGACGCTATTGGAAGAACAAAAGTTTCCCGAAATTAGTCTTTCGCACCAAACAAGAACTCGCTTCATATCTGTCACGGCAGTGCATGTCTGCGGGTAGTTAACCGAGAACGTCAGCAAGTTCATTGCAATCTCGATGGCTTTGGAAGAGTCGATTGACATTTCGTACAAGGCAGAATTACCGAGTCATATTCGTGGAGTCGACAGCAGTTTGCATGTTACAGAATAACTGTTAGACTTGGTACCAATGAAAGACACAACGAGAGGGATCTACTTGCTGAAAACTGTTGAAGAGGCAGGTTAAGGCTTTGGCCTGAACTGGAACATGATGCTCTCAATTACCACGGATGGAGCGCCAGTGGTGTGATGGCCACAAAATGGGCTCGTAGCATTGCTAAGCAAAAAACTGTGTACCAGAATCAACAGACAATATGTACATAATTAATTATTTCTTACATCAAAAAGCACTGTGTGCTAAATTTGCAGGGACGGAGAACATCATAAAACTGGTGTTCTGAACAGCAGATTATCTAAAGTCACATGGGTTATTACATCGGCGGTTTCTACAGTTTTTGATGGTTGGAAATATGATTTACTACTGTGAAGCACATTGGTTAAGTGGAGGGGCATATCTGCTACGATTTGTCGGGTTAAGACATGCTATTGTTCAGTTTATGAAGGAGAAATGAAAGCAGGAAGCAACTTCAGAAGATCCGGAATGGATTGCCGACGTCTCATTTTTCCTCGACTTGACTGCAAATTTGAACACCTGGACAACGTAAAAAGCGCTGAAATGTGAGAAGTAATTAATACCAAATTTAATGGGAAAGTTTGATGAATTTAAAATAAAAAGCACATTGTCGAAGAACAACCTCTAAAAAGAAACACTTACATACTGCTAAACTTGCATCTATTTTTAAGTCGTTTTCAAGACCATTTGTAGTGTCGTGTGTAAGTGGCCCTGTTCATATACCGACTGAACTGATCAGTCTGAAGTATAATTCACGATTAAAAGACAAGTTCTATTACGTTAAAACTATTCCAAAGGTTTCCCTCGCAATGAGTTTCCACATCTCTCTAATAATGCTGTAAAAGTGATATCCATGTTTGGATCAAGTTATGTGAGTAAAAGATTTGTTTTGATAATGAAACTAAATAAGGTACGATTATGTGGCAGCTCGGGTGACGACAATCTGATAAACTACCAGCGCCTGTCAGTGTGCCGACAGTTTGTACCAGACAGCCATTTTATTGTTCCTTCAGCAAAACGAATATAATTAAATGATAGTCAATATTCCGTTTTGTTTGTGATATATTTTGATGAAAACTGTGGCCAGGCACTGTCGGTAGAAAAGTGCTTGATAATTAATGCTTTTTCCTTTCACATGTAGTTATGCAGTTTATTCCATTCCTAATGGCATGCTACAGAGACTATTTTGTTTTTGGATCTTTTTCTGTGTCGCAGATGAAATGTAAGAATTTGACGTGGTACAATGTGGCTTGCAGAATATTACTAGTATAATGCTGTTGCGAACTACACTTTATTTTAATTTTCTTATTTTTGTAGTTGTAGGGTTTTGTGCCATCTGTCACTAAGAGTACTCATAAAATATCGCTCTCCACGACACATAGCTATAGTTTTTCGAATTTCCTAATATAGCACAATATAAAATAAAGTCAAATGTAAGCCGGTCTGTGTTCCATGTTCCACTGTTCTGCTGTTTCAGCAACGTGTTTGCAGTTCCCGCTCAGACAGCATACTGGGGTGGTGGGGGAAACCCGCCACGTGACAGAGAGAACACGGTCCACTTACCAAAGCGACGTTCACGTGACGAGTTTCTGGCCACCCCTGATGTACGGTGATATTTGTTGCACCAGCGACCGAAAACGTGTACTGCAGTATACAGTGGGCATTAAGGAAACATTATCACATATATGGAATTTAAAGAAAATTTGTATGACAGTCTATTGCCATTTTCTTTTTGTTGCTGTTACAGATGGAATTTTGAAGTATAATTGTGTATTTTGACATAAAACTCATGACATATTGCTATTATTCAACAATTGTTATCCTTCAATTCCCTATTTTACAAATCCATTTGTTTTTGACAGGCACCGTTCCTCCTAGCCCCTGGCAGAAACAGTAGCAGGACCAATGAAGTAGTTAACTGTGTGTTGATCTTTAGACATAATGTCTTCTACATTCCATTTGGTTCGTCGGTCTAACCACACGTAGCCACTTTTGACTAATATCAGCTTAATATTACACTTGTCTCCGATATTTCGCTTTTGAAAGTAGATTCCTTCAGCTGCTCAAGGTGGAACACACCATCAGACTGCCGGCCGGATTGACCGTGCGGTTCTAGGCGCTACAGTCTGGAGCCGAGCGACCGCTACGATCGCAGGTTAGAATCCTGCTGAGCCCGTTATGCCGTACAGTGCCCGTGTGCATTTTCCCGCGCTCGCCTACCATCCACCTTTTACCGCTCCCCTACAGACAGGGTATTCACCCGAGGTTTTGCATTCTACATATCCTAATACATTGCCTACGTATGGACCAGGCGCACAATTACAACTTTAACATCTTACAACAGTTTCAACATTTCTTACATTTTAATTTTGTTATAATATTGCTTGCAATTTGACATAAACATTAATATTTACATCGAAAATTGCTTACAGTTTCTTTAACGTAATGACATGAAAAGAAAAGAAATAAATTCAGAACATCGATTACACTAATTTATCGAAAATCAGAAGAAAGAATTATTATATGTACAATAGTACAGCGTTGTTGTTGTTACAACCTCAGAAGTTAAGTCGCATAGTGCTCAGAGCCATTTGAACCATTCGAACCACACCCTCAGACTGAGGTGACGGCTCTGTGTAACAACGCTAACTTTCACATGAGACAGAAACTGGTTCAATGGTGGTAACAGATAAATCATAGATTCGAAGTATTGTAATTCATCCAGAACTAGTAACCGGATCTGGAACAGTGAAACGCTATTGGATTCTTCTCTGTTCGAACGACTACCCTAGCAGCAGCAATTACTATAATTCCGTTTGAAGAAGCAAGTTGATACTGACGTCTGTTCTTAACTAGATCAATTGCAAAGAGATTATAGGTCATTTATTGAGGTCTTTGTCACAATTCGTGTTGCTAAAAGCAGACTATCTTAAACGATTTTGGAAATATCTGAAGTGTGCAACATAAACGAATCACTCTGTATTTATCTTATACTAATACTTTGTCAAGATTAAATAGAATATACGTGATAATGTTATTTTTTATAAGTCTCCTACTAAACGGGTCATTTCCCTTTACGATTTATTAGAGGAAGTGGGTCAAGTTAGGAAAGCCTGATTGGAGTCATATTTTGTTTACTTTTATTTGAAATGAATAGGGGTGATTTCACGTTACTATTTTTCTTTCCAGCACATCTAAGACGATCTCATCCCTTTGTTAAAATATAATAGTACTTACACTGACAAGCTAAAACACGGTGCCCACTGCCGTCCGTTGGTATGAGTTTTACCTGTCAGCGTTAAAGTCATGTGACGTGGGAAGGAATGTATAGACACTGCAGTGCAATGCTGAGTCAGACATAAACGTTTTGGAGCACCTGTTGAGCATTGTGTTCCGCAGCAGATGACTTCTACGTGTTGCCGCGTTGACCCAACGACGTCGTCAGTTACGACTGTAGTTCATAGAGGATCGTAGAGATTAGACCTAGGATCAGTGGAAATCTGTCACGTGATCGAATGAGTCACGTTTCTTTTTAAACTATGTCGATGTACGTGACCAGGTAAGCCGTCATAAAGGGGAACGGCTGCCCGAAATATGCGTCGCGGAAATAACGCAGGCGGATCGGGACAGTTTTAGGGAATGAAAGACATTCAACTAGGCTTCAGTGGCACCCGTGTAAGTAACCGATGATACCATGACAGCTGTGGACTAAGTTAACACTACCGCAGACCATTTGCGTCCCTCCATGCTTCATATTTTCCTTGACGGCCATGGTATTATCCAGCAGAGTAACTGAAGTCACAGTTTGTGAGCAGTTTGTGTTTGTACGTGTGTGTGTATGTGTGTGTGTGTGTGTGTGTGTGTGAGAGAGAGAGTGTGAGTGTGTTGAGAGTGCAAGTTTATGTGCGTGTGTGTGTGTGTGTGTGTGTGTGTGTGTGTGTACTCAACATGGGATAGTGTGTGGCATGAGGAACTCCTGTTTCTAGAACTATTGTTAGGAGGTATGTGCACAGTACAGGCTTCATCAGCCAACAACAGCTATCGGATCCAGCGTCATCCCACCCATTCTATAGGGAACACAGCGTAGTGAAAGTGGCTGAGCTAGGCAGTCATACTCACAGAGATCCTGACTACAATACAGAATTTAATCTGAATCAGTATCTGTTCTGAGCAGCCAGGATCGACCTCATTTGCCCTCTCCTCTCAGGAAAGCTGATTCATTGGTAGACTGGTTGCTTTTGTCACGTACAAGCTCTGAAACTGGTGTGGTTCCCAGTGATTTCATCAGTTGGTGATAGAGTTGATGTGGAGGAGGAGACCAAACAGCAAGATCATCGGTCTCATCGGATTAGGGAAAGATGGGGCAGGAAGTCGGCCGCGCCCTTTCAAAGGAACCATCCCGGAATTTGCCTGAAGCGACTTAGAGAAATCACGGAAGCTTAAGTCAGGATGGCCGGACGCGGGATTGAACCGTCGTCCTCCCGAATGCGAGTCCAGTGTGGATTCCATCAGTAGATGGGATTATTCTGCGCACTGTGTTCACCTTAACACGAAAGCGAAGGAAACCTTGGGATTGGGCTCCCTAATCCTGGAACTATGAATCAAATATTTTTTAGCAAAGAAAATGTTGAGAGATATGTACGATTTACAAATAAAAGAACCGGAATGATATTCACGCTATGCTTATCTGAACTTTAATTATAAAATGTGATAAAAAACCAGTTTACTGAACTGGATGAAGAAAAGTTCGGACACTCTGACTTCGCAGCGCGATTCCTCACATACTGGCAATACAAAAATGTCTGTCACAAAACTTCGGTCTGCACATATTTCGGGCAGTAAATGGTCGTTAAAGATTGGCAATTTGGCAACTGAGAGAAGTAGCGGAGCGTCGTGTAGTTGGTGCAGTACATAGAGTTTCGGGGTAACATTAAGAAGGTCGAGGGTTCGATTCTGAGTCGAAGCTTATTTGTTTTTATTTACTAAACGTAGTCTGCGTGGTAAGGTATTTAGAGCCTTAATCATCATACGGTGACTATAGTGGGTCTTCTAGTAAACATTTGCAGTTTTGAACTACGAACACAGAAAACGAAATACAATCGTTTTCATTGGTCAGCTTTTAAAGAAATCTTTGGCACCTTATGGAGTCGAACTGTTTCGCACCACTACATCTACTAGATACCAAACCTGTTTTCTTTGTACCCTCCCCAAATGGTACCATCAAAATTGTTTGCAAGCATGTTGCTAGCCCTACTGGTGACGTAGGGACCTAGTGAAATGTAATGTACTTGAAGATGGGAAGAATATTAGTTGGTATTAATCAGTAGGACCGTTTGGGGGAGGGTGCACACAGAACAAGTTTGGTGCGAAAAAATTAGCGTCCATGACGTGCAAAGGCTTCTTTAAGAGTTGATCAATGAAAACGATTGTACTTCCTTTTCTGAGTTCGTAGTTTATAACTGCAAATGTTCTGTAGAGGACCCACTGTAACAGCTGTATGACGATTAAAGAAGCCAGATACCGTACCATGCAGACTACTCTTACAAATAAATGCAAATAACCATCGACCGAGAATCGAAACCTCGACTCTTGCATACTAACCGAAAATGCTGTCCACTGCACTAACTGCACAACAGTGGTGCTATAATCTGACAGAGGTAGTCACCGTCCACGTAATTACACTGTTGCCAGATCGCCAATCTTTAACGTCCATTTGCTGCCCGAAATATGAGCAGCACGAAATTTATTGACAGACATTTTTGTATTGATAGTATGTGAGAAATCGCGCTGTGAAGTGCGAGTGGGCAAATTTTTCTCCATCTTGAGTATACATCACACTCTCGTTCTGGTTTTTGCTACGCCTTGAATACATGTCTTTAGGAGCAATTATATACATAGGCGTTACTTCATTAAAATCGATTTTCACACATTTTATACTTTCAGGCTTAGCACTCACATTCTTTGACACTAGTTGGATACGAGCATTTAAACAGTGTTTTAATAACTTTATATTTATATTATTCACACACAAATACTCTACAAAGTCATAGTAGAATATTTCGCCAACACTATTCCAAAACTACTAACGCACAATATAGCTCATTTAAATTCACAGCTAATGTTTTGTGTAACTGCTCGTGTCCCCTGAAGTTAATTCAGATACAGCTTCACTGTACATGTCAACTATGGACACCTCATGTCCAAACACAGAAATGTCAGTTTGTCTGTGAGATGGATCATAGCTTGCCGTCATTTACTTTTCTATGTTGCTCTTCATACTGCACAGTGAGTCCCACTCATACCATGAATACTACATTTTAGCACCCAAATGATGAAGGTAAATTACTTCCATGAATATTTCAATGTTACTGGGAGGTGCTAGGCCTACATTCATGCATTTAGAACCACTAGCACTCATTTGTATGTGTTGGTGGAAAATAACACTCTTCGAGGACGTAGATGAGGCTCAGCGACCTGAGGAAACTCCGGTGGTAACACGGAATAGTTGAATGTCCCGAGGCCTGATAACTGTGGAAGACCTTCTGTTGTCTGCGCCAGTGGTGCCGCAGACAGAAAGGAACGTGCTGTCACTAACCGCCATGTCAGTTAGTGGTCAACGTACGACTAAGTGGACACGAGAGAGAGAGAGAGAGAGAGAGAGAGAAAATAAAACAGTTGCTGTGAATTGCCTACACATGCAATGAAGCCCAAATGAGATATGTTGTTACCAGTAGAATGCACCATAAGGTTATATTACAGTACAGCTCACTCTCGTTGGACCCCCCACCATCCGTAACTTTTCTCTACCCCTTGCTGGCGGAGTTCTCTATTTATATTCTGTTCTCTCCTGACAGCCACTGTCACTGTCATCTCAATCTCTTTCTCTTACTTTATCCATTCCACTTCTGATATTACTAAACATTGCTTCAAATGCGCTAAGCTGAATTATATCATTTTAAATGCCCTTTATTATTATTATTATTGTTATTGTTATTAATGTGAGTTGTTATTAGTATTATTATTATGAATGTTGTTTTATATCTTTCGTATGCCTTGATCCCAATGAGATGTAAGGGATGTGATTACGGCCCTAATCTGCTAAGGTGAAATAAGAAACAAATAAATAACTAAATATGTAGGGTTTATTTGTACATGACATGATGTTATTGATATGTGAATATTTTCTACAACAATATGACCAAATTCTGTAACGAGCAGATGTAATGAACACAAAATTTTTGTAGGAGATATGTAGACGGGGTGCTACCGGTAAGACACTAGCAAGAGCTATTTTGCATACGTGAACACATATTTACTTCGCATTAGAAGCAAAACCGCTCTTCAGTTGAGTGAAACAAAGCTGAAATACTTTAAAACTCAAAGGATACTATGGAACCACTCTCCCACATGTCCTTCAGTTGCATATTTGTTTTTTACACAATTTTGTGTAAAGAAAGATTATAAGTTATGTTGTATGTTATGTTATGTTATGTTACACGTTAGTCACGAAAACAAAAACTTTTTTAAATAAAATGGCACAAGAAAGCTGTACCACACAGTGTTTTACAGGTTCGCCACAGCAGAAGAAGACTCAACAAACAGTGTAAGTGGACATTTCGTTACAACGAAACAGTAAAGTATGGGTGATTAACAAGCGTGGTGACGAAGAGTGTTACAGCGGTCTCATGATCGTAGTTAGTGCACCTTGAATTTAGTATGAACAATGGTATGGTGTTATAGTGAGAGATCATTAAGCGAAGTCGTCCAAAGGGAAGTGGTGATTGAGTAGATTTTTTTAGATGACGTACGAACAGACTATTTAATTAATATTGGAGACACAGGCCTATAGTTATAACGCGAAGTAGTTTCCACTAAAGGTTAAGCCGTTATTAGGGAACAGATATGCAGCTCGTAAGTACGAAATGCAGCATTAGCGATACGAAGGCACATAAGACTAACTATTACAGACAGTTTTAAGAGTGATATGATGATGTGTTGATAATACAAGATGTCATGCACTTGGCATAAAGCATTTTACATCAGGCAAAGTGTTTTAAATTCGATAGAATATTTATCTAACCTCATAACGTATAACACACTTTATATACGAACATATTTTATCGCAACTGAAACACAGTGGCTTAGTGGTAATGGGCGTTACGAATTAATAATGTGTTGGTATACATACACGCACATTTAATTATGAAACAATGTTCCACGCTGTTGAAAGAAACACATGACAACAATCGTATTATAGGCTTCGCGTAACTATACTGAATAGATAACACTGCAGCAAAAGGAAATGAACCTCTGGCTGTCGAGTGAGGGTCACAGATTTTTTTTTTCTGAATTCTTACTTTGTCTCTAATGTAGCATACTGAGAGATGCTATTTGATCTCTGGTCTTAAGTGTTCTCTGAAAGCTGCGAGTCAGATTTGTATGTCCACTTAATTTGTAAGACTACCATCTACTGTGAAAGCGTAACATATACATACTATGTATTAGAATTTCTATAAAATTAAATAATCTACTGCTGCAGTAAAATAACGTTATGAAATGACACACATCTCTATGGATATAATGATAAACCCTAAATAATTTCGAATTATGGCTCACTCTCAAAATTAAAATGATCTATCATGAAAATGTTGTTGTCTTCAGTTAGAAGACTAGTTTAATGCAGCTACTCTATCCTGTGCAAGCCTCTTCATCTCTGAATGACTAATGCAACCTGCATCCTTCTGATTCTGCTTACTGTATTCATCTCTTGGTCTCCCTTACGATTTTATCCCCACACACTTCCCTCGAGTACTAAACAGAAGATTCCTTAATGTCTCAAGATTTGATCTGTCAACGTATCCTTTCTTCTAGTCGTGTTATGCCGCAAATTTCTTTTCTGCCCAATTCTGTTTGGTACCTTGTACTACGTGGTCTACCCATCTAATATTCACCACTCGTCTGTAGCACCACATCTCAAAAGCTTCTATTCTCTTCTTTTCTAAACCGTTTATAATCCATGTTTCACTTCCATACATGACTACACACCAGACAAATACCTTCAGAAAAGAATTCTAAATATTGGACATTCAAAATTAACAAATTTCTCTTCTTCACAAACGCTTTTCTTGTCATTGCCAGGCCGGCCGCGGTGGTCTAGCGGTTCTAGGCGCTCAGTCCGGAGCCGCGCGACTGCTACGGTCGCAGGTTCGAATCCTGCCTCGGGCATGGATGTGTGTGATGTCCTTAGGTTAGTTAGGTTTAAGTAGTTCTAAGTTCTAGGGGACTGATGACCGTAGATGTTAAGTCCCATAGTGCTCAGAGCCATTTGAACCATTTGCCATTGCCAGTCTACATCTTACATCCTCTCTACTTCGGCCATCATCAGTTATTTGGCAGCCCAAATAGCAAAACCTATCTACTATTTTAAGAGTCTCGTTTTCTAATCTAATTCCCTTAGCATCACGTGACTTAATTCAGCTACATCGTGTTGCTTCTGTTGATGTTCATCTTGCATCCGCCGTTCAAGACACTGTCTATTCAGTTCAACTGCTCTTCCAAGTCCTTTGCTGTTTCTGACAGAATTACGATGTAATCGGCAAACTTCAAAGTTTTTATTTCTTCTCCCTGGATCTTAATTCCTCGTCGAAATTTTTCTTTGCTTTCCTTTATTGATTTTTCAGTGTACAGATTGAATAACACCAAGTATGTTAGACTACAATCTTGTCTCTCTCACATCTCAACCACTGCTTTCCTTCCATGCTCCTCGACTCTTATAACGGCCGTCGGGTTTCTGTATATGTTGTAAATAGCCTTTCGTTCCCTGTATCTTACCCCAGCTACCTTCAGAATTTCAAAGAGAGTCAACATTTTGTAAAGTCTTCTCTAAGTCTTCATATGTTATAAAATTAGGTTTGCCTTTCCGTAACTTATCTTCTAAGATTAGTCGTAGGGACAGTATTGCCTCGCGTTTTCCTACATTTCTCCGGAATCCAAACTGGTATTTCCTGAGGTCGGCTTCTACCAGTTTTACCAGTCCTCTGTAGAGAATTCGTGTTTGTGTTTTGCAACCATGACTTATTAAACACATAGTTTGGTAAGTTTCATACCTGTCGTAAGCTGCTTTCGTTAGGATTCGAATTTTTACATTCTTCTTGAAGTCTGAGAGTATTTCACCTGTTTTATACATCTTTCACACCAAATGTAAGACTTTTGTCATGGCTAACTCCCCCATGGTTATCAGTACTTCTGAAAACATGTCGCCTACTCCTGGGGCCTTGTTTAGACATAGATATTTCAGTGCTCTCTGAAATTCTTCTCGCGGTTTCATTTCTCACTCTCCTCTTCATTTACGTTCCTTTCCATTTCTATGATATTGACTTCAAGATCATCTCCTCTTTATAGACACTGTAACCTCCCCCGTCCTTCCTAATTCCAAGTATTGTCCACATTAGTCTTTTATGAAGATTTGAGAGTAGCGAAGATTACGGTAAGCTTTCTAGTTTACCTAGCTTTTCATGTAGAGTTGGCTCCAGTTCTTCTTGTCTAGGGGAGTGATTGTTGAAGCTGGAAATGTCACATTTTAGGTCCTCACCGTAGGATTGACCTATGCAAATTTGTAGATTGTTGTTACAGAATTTGTGATTTTACGTAAATCTATATTTTCACATTTTAGAGTATCATAGAGTCTTTTGAGTTTTCACATTAACGAAACCGAAATTACATTGTTCGCACAAAATACAGAAATACGTACGATCACATCAGAGGAATGCTTACGACTCCCACACTCTGCGAAAATAGCCATATTACAAAGTATTTACAGGTTTTCTCAACAAATGAATTTCTACTGGTTTCTGTTCCATTATAAATTTCGATTATTATTCCATAAATGAATCCAGAAATAAACATTGTAACAATAACAGTATCACGTAATTAATAATAGAAACTTTAAGTGTGCCAATAGTTCGTAATTTCAAATGTTCCTAAAAAAAATTTAACTGCACTTTCAAAACTAGTACTTACCCATTATAACATCGACATAAAACATTTGATAAAGTAATTCATTTCCATAAGTTTTAGCTTGAAGTATTACGTACTGTGTATAAAATTATATGAAAGTTTTAAGAAAAATTCGAAAAATAATTCTGGCATTGAGAAATACTGATGAGGATAAGTAATGCTAGAGGAGGATGTATCGTTACAACCCTCTATGTACTCCTTTCATCTTTCAGCTTTCCCTTCTTTGCTTAATACTGGTTTTCCATCAGAGCTCTTTCCATTCATACGGCTGCTTCTCGTTTCTTAAAAGGCCTCTTTAATTTTCCTGTAGGCGGTATTTGTTTTTTCCCTAGTGAAATATGCTTCTAAATACTTCCATTCGTCCTCTGGACATTCTAGATCAGTCATTTTGCACTTCCTGTAAGTCTCAGGCTTTGAACGTTTGTACTCTCTTTCGCCTGCTTCATTTGCTGCATTTTTGTATATTCTCCTTTCATCTGTTAAATTCAATGATTCCATTGTTATCCTCGGGTTTCTACCAGGTTTAGTCTTTCTACCTATTTTATCCTCTTCTGCCTTCACCATTTCGGCTCTTAGAGTTACCCATTCGTCTTCTATTGTATTCCTTTCCCCTGTTCTAGTCAACCGTTGCCTAATGGTCCCCCTGAAACCCTCAACAACCTCTCGTTATTTCAACTTTCTCAGGTCACATCTCCTTAATTTCCTATCTTTCTAAAATTTCTTCTCTTTTAATCTATTGTTCATAACCAATGTACTTCCTTTTCGTACTATCAAATTACAGTCCTCCACCATAATTAGATTTTCGTGTAGTCAGAGTCCATATCTTCCGCTGGAAATGTCGTACAGTTTAAAATGTGTTTAAGAAATCAGTCTTTACCACTATATAATCAATCTGAAACCTTCCAGTGTCTCCGGTCTCTTCCACGTATATAACCTTCTTTCATGATTCATAAAGCAAGTGTCAATGATGATTAAATCATTGTGCATCTGTGCATAATTCTACCAGGCGGCCTCCTTTTTCTTCCCTTTATCCCAGTCCATATTAATGTACTATTTTTCCTTCTCTTCCTTTTCGTACTACCAAATTACAGTCCTCCACCATAATTAAATTTTCGTGTCCTTTAACTATCTGAATAATTTCTTTTATCTTATCACACATTTCTTCAAACTCTTCATCATCTGCGGAGCTAGTTGTCATATAAACTTGTGATACTGTGGTGGGTGTGGGCTTCGTGTCTATCTTGACTACGATAGTGCCCTAACTATGTACAGACTTAGACATAAAAACTGACCGCCGGCCGGCCGCCACAGAGACTAAGTCCGAGTCGTTCACTTAAGGTGGCCAATACAACTGACCGGCAGTCTGCACAATCTGGCAACACTGTAAGATGCGAGAGTATCAGGAGGAAGTGTTGTCTACTTCCTAGATTTTGTCCGCTTGTATGAGCCGTGGTCTAGTGGTAATCGTCGTGCATTCTAAATTTATGGGCGCCTGTTCGTGTCCAACTATTTTTTTTTTTTACTACATTTCGGCCCTCGTCTAAAGTTATGAGTCTGATTGAACATCGAAGATAATTCGCTTCACATTCTACCCACCAGTAATAATAAGGACTTCCAGAAACAATTCCGCAGGACAGCTCGTGGCTGCGTTGCGATCACAACAGCTTACGTTCGAGCGTTTCCTCGCGCTGCAGCGGCTTCCGGCCACCGGCCAGACGCCACCCGCCGCCTGAAATCCGGCGCCGCCCAGGTGAACGCGGCGCGACGCTCTCAGTGTATGTATCACCTCTCATTTTCGAATTTGAAGTTCTAGTTATCATCTTTGAATTAAGCATTGGATTTTGCATACCTAAAAATTGTGAACTACGATCAAGCATTGTAAAATTGAGTCGCAAGTGGAAAAAACGTGTAACATCGTCAATACAATATTTACTTTTGGTATAACAGAGGGGTGAATGCAGAGGAGGCAGCTAGAAAGATTTGAACTATGTGTGGAGCGAGTGCTTTTGGGAAAAATACGCTAGAAAAAGTTATTCTTGTTTCAATAAAGATCGTTCTGGCATGAATGATTTTCCGCATTAAGGAAGTCTCGACTACTGATATATGTGATGGATTACCATTTAACCATCATGCGGCATTTCCATTCAACAGGCAAAGTTCAGAAGTCTGATGCAGGAGTACTGCATGCTCTAATTCGAAACAACAAAAATCAACGGAGTGACTATTATTGAACGTCATCAGGTCGCTCATTGAGCATTCCTTTGCAGTACTATTAGTGGTGACGAGTTATGATGCCTTTATCGTTAACTTCCTAAGAAGAAATGAAATGCTGAGCCCCACCAAAAGATGTAAACTCGAGCAAAGGGGAGTGTGAACATAATATTTTACATCTGATAGCTCCAAAAATATGTTTTGGGCTACGAATTCTGCCCCAAGGGATGTGTGCTTCATAGCTGGAATTTGTTACCAACAACGGAGACACCTTTCGGTCGCAGTGTAAGAAAATCGACGGACAAAACTACATCACCTGTGCTACTGCATGATAACACACTCTGTTGATTTGAGAAACAAAACTATCCAGGACATTGATAGGAAAGCCGTCTCTTAGGCACTTGTATTGATAGGGAAGTTCTCTCTCAAGCACTTGTCCCTCTCGTCATATACTCGTAAAATTTTACCTTTTCCCGCTCTTTATCGATAAACCGTCTAAGCAATTCATTTCTAGACGCAAATACTATTCAAACTACACTGGTTTAATGACATCGTTAGAACCAACAGGTTTCTACAGGCGTAGAATTTGTAAATTACTTTATCATTGTCAGATTGTTTTAGATATCGTGAAAGGAAATTCTGCTACTGATTAATTTCTCTTTGATGATTACCGTTGTGTTCAGTAAACTAATAGAAAACGCAATTAAAATATTCACTGTACTAATATAAATTAGATTCAACTTATTAAGGAAACATCACGACGGCAGTCTATCTTAACAAAACATTAAGTATCTATAAGACGATTGAGCATATTTTGACACGAATTAGTAGGATATTACCGACTTTTGACTTCGGAAAGGTCTGTATTTACTTCATGTCCTGCATCATTCGCAAGTATTAAGAAAATGTGGCAGTTCATAGATAAAATTATCTATCAACCAAAAAAAAAAAATATGTCAGCAGAAAACAAAACTGACATTATGAATTTTGCAGTACTGTAAGGTTTTCACTCTGACACTAAGAGGTACTAAAAGTAGCAAGACGAATTTTGCACTAGCGTTGTCTTACGATTCCCTTATTGAGTTTGTATCTGCCTACTTGTAGCTCTGCTACAAAAGAATTAAAAATCTGGCATTCAGCAAGTCTCGAAAGACGAACAAAGGCAGCATATACCTGACAGGCAAGCACGTTACCTTTTTTTTCATTTTGTTCCGTATTGTTCGTTGTGTTTGGTCTGGGCGGTCGTCACAAGACATCCTTCAAGCTGATCGTTGATTCCTCTACTCAGTTTTTTGTTATAGAGGGCGAGCAGCTGAGCTACCGTGCCGGCAAAAATATAGTTGGACTCGAACAGGCGCCCATAAGTTTAGAATGCACGACGATTACCACTAGACCACGGGCTCACACAAGCGAACAACATCTAGGAAGTAGACAAAACTTCCTCCTGACACTCTCGCATCTTAAAGTGTTGCCAGATTGTGCAGACTGCCGGACTTAGAGTTGTCAGGGGCGACCAGTTTTATTGGCCACCTTAAGCGAACGACTTGGACTTAGTCTCTGTGGCGGCCGGCCAGCGGTCAGTTTTTATGTCTAAGACTGTACTTAGTAGCTTACCCGCATTCCTGTTTTCTTATTCATTATGAAACCCATTCCTGCAATACCCGAATCTGACTTTGTGTTTATAATCGTGTAATCGCCTGACGAGGAGTCCTATTCGTCCTGCCAACGAATTTCACTAATTCATACTATATCTAAAGTCAACGTATCGATTCCCCTTTTCAAATTTTCTAACTTATATGTACGATTATGGAATCTGGTAATCCACGCTCCGATCCGTAGACGGTCAGTTTGTTTCTGCTGATGACGACATCCTTTCCAGCAGTTGCCATCCAGGGATACAGATGAGGCACAATTTCACCTCCGCAGTATTGTACCCAACAGGATGCCATTACTATTTAACCATACAGTGATGTTGCATGCCGTGGGGAAAAAATTACGGTTGTAGTTTACGCGTGATTACAGCCGTTCGCAGTACCAGCAAAGAAACGCCGTTTTGCTGCTGATAAACCTTTCAGGATGTGAGGTCGTGGTCGAAGAAGAGTTTCCTGGACTACGACCTCACGTCCCGAAAGGTTTACCAGCAGATATGTCATCCGGTCGTGAAAGCCTTCATTCTATAATCAAAAGCCGTTTTGGTTGCTGTTGCAAGGCCAGATCAGTCACTCATCCAGAATGATGCCCAGCAACTACTGAAAAGGTTGCTGCCCCTCAACAGGAACCACACATTTGTCTGGCCTCTCAACATGTACCCCTCCACTGCGGTTGCACCTACAGTGCCGTCCACACGGGGAGGGATTCATCGAAAATAATAACTTAAATTACCAATAATCTAAATAATTTTACAATAAATTATTAATGATGTAAATATTGTTCCACGGCTCTCTGCCCAGTACAGAGAAGATTTTATGTTTAGGAGTAGCTCCAGCAAGCGTTGTACATAACATTTTGCGAACTGTTTCAGTATTGATGACTGTATCATCTGTGACAGCTGGTGGATTTGTTGTGCAGGCGATGCCGTGCAGCGGCTGTCAAACAGCCTGAACTTCTAGAAATTGCCTTTATTATGGCTCTCCTCTGTGCTTCAATACAGGAGGTAGCTGTGTTTCTGAAGCGTTCGGCGGCCTCCTGAGTATTGAGGCCCCACAAAGCTGACTGAGTGCAATGTCGGTTGGGCAGTGGCTCGTGACGCAACTGCCTTTGTCAGCGGCTACTCCAGGTCTGGGCGTTCTCGGCTAACTGCTGTCACATATAATGTGGCACAGCTCCTGCACTCTACGCTGACCAGCAGACGGCTGGCAGGTGACGTAACGACAGCGATCCAGGCAAGCTGCCTCACGGGGCCAATGCTAGCCCATTGTGATAGCTCCCCCAGGTCCTGTGGTCTAAAGGCAGGCTGTCCTAACCCAGAGTCGAACTGTGGTCCACTAACAGCGTCGATGACAGGGCTGCGATACTAACAGAAGTGAGTTTGGTATATAGTGGCTAGGTTTTATACGCTTCCATATTGCACTAGTCTGGGCTTTGCTATGCCTTGGGACAAGTATAGTAAACATTTTGGTGGCCGCCAGTGCAGAAAGGCTTCCGCCTTCTTCCGTTTAGGTATTGCTGTGTGAGGTGTTTCCATATTCTCGCCAGTCCAGCTCCAGTCGCAATGCTGTGACAGCTGTGTTACCCCAATTCCTACTCTGCGCGTTTCATAACAGATGCTGGTGGTACACTGCATTGCTGTCCTCTTTAACAAAACATGGTCCCTTGGGTCACCTTGAACTAGGTTACCCGTATGCAAACTAGAGTGACAAGTAGCATGGTGATTAGCCCAGTTCGGTTTAGTCTGATCTCTGCTAGAAATTGGAAAATTTGTGGTAAAGTCTTATGGAACCAAACTGCTGAGGTCATGGGTCCCTAACCCTACACACTACTTAATGTAACTTAAACTAACTGATGCTATGGACAACACACACATCAAAGATCGAGGGAGGACTCGAACCTCCAACAGGGGAAGCCGTACGGACAGTGACAAGGCGCCCTAGACCACGTGGATACCCGACTCGTGGGTGAGCAAGAATACAAGAGTGAGGTGGTTGGGACCCAGAAACCCCTGCAGGTGGCATGGAATTTTCCAAAGCGCCACCTGCTAAGTGACGCCTGGGGTGGTGTTACCTTCTCAGCACGTGGAGGAGGCGTGTGGCCACGGTGCCCTTCCTCGGCGCTGACTTCCAGTTGCTAAACCGTAGGACAAAAGAATTTACAGGCAGCCGACAGTGTCGACCGTGGCTTAGACAAAATGGAAAAATGAAGTTAGCTTTTGAAAGCTCATATAATAAAGTAAAATCACCTACTGTCTGGCTCATCCTTTACACTCCTCCCCCTTCCGTGGGAGCGGAGAACGTATGTGGATTCGCTGAATGTATTTATTATTTAAATGTAAACAATTTTAGTTTGCAAAACAAAGTAAACATTACTTGATTAAGAATGGCCCTCACGGAAGAAGGCAGGGGTCCTAACGTATGGGAGGGTGTAGGGACTCTAATGACCTCCTAGGGGTGGCAAAGGGACTTACACATGTCAACAACATTATATGTTTTCAAAACAAGAACAGTAGTTCCACCAAAGAAAGCAAGAAAGAAGGTTATACAACCGCTTAAACCGCAATGTAGATATGCTCTAAGGTCAAACCCCAATGATTTACGTTCCAGAAAGTAGGTCTGAGATGGTATGTAAATAGTTGGAAAAGTTGTTCATGTAGAAAGAGTATTAATTGACGGAAAACACTGTCGTTACTATACATTTATTTAAGTTTTGCATGTTAGTTATAAGTAGACATAAGAATTGGCAACCATTGGTAATAGTATTTATGATGTCACATGTTAATGGAAGTGATTGAAGTTCTGTAATCATTTTGTCTTCTGCCATTTAACGTCTCCAGGAATATTATCGTAGCAATCGAGAATTAAAAACGCAAATGTTCTTTAATAATGGCATTAAGGGGAAAGTTGTCCTTGCCATTACAACACGCTGAATTAAGAATCAGTTGATACTGTATATGTCAAAGGGATTCACACTTTACCTGTTGATTTAGAGAATAGTGAACTGACACAGCTGATGAAGCTTTACCATAAGAGCATCATAGTAACTGTGAGCAGGTCAATGACAACATGCTGTCACCTTCCTGTCATTTGAAATACGCCCCATTACGTGTATGGTTTTGCTAAATATCCACACACCTATAATAACAAATATATGTATGTCCATGCAAAGAAACAAATATGTTAATCTAAAGTGAAAGGAGTCCTCCTTAAGTACTATTTTATTGTTTTCATAATGCGATGTTGAACAGACAACAAGGTAAGTTTTTATGATACCACGTATTTCTGCATATTAAATGCCAAGGAGGAAGTCGCTCGGTTAACGCCAGTTGTTGCAGTTTCTGTACATATAGCATGCCTTGTTGCTTGACACTTAGCAACATCGAGCCCACCCACTCCTCTCCCTGCACGTCTTCTCGCCGAGTGAGAGGCCATTGCAGTTCCCCTTCCCCCGGTCCACACCTCAACTTTTGGCGTGGGCAGCATCTGCACCTTTCCCCTCGCCCCTCCTCACCAACCTCCCAAAGCCTTGCAGGCCCCGTGCCTCAGCCACGTTACACCTTTGTACATTTGTACTTAGCAGTTTAAACAGCAAACCTAAAGGGATAGTTATAGAAATAAATTCACCAGCTTAATATTATCCTACAGATTTTACTAGTCTTATCTAATGATGGGGATCTATTTGTGTTGTCTATTTGAGTTTTCAGTAAGGAACAAAATCGTGAGGGAGAAGAAGTTTTTCCTTGTGCGCATTGTCTAAACTATCAGGATTAGAAAACGTTGGAATTTCAGATCGATCTCCGGCTGTGTTATATTGCCACTTTTGCTGTTAATAAACGGATCTATATGACGTCAAGGAAGCCGGCCCTTGTCGTGACATTTGTCCTGTAAATGACCGCTGTAACGCGTTAGCCAAGGAGTTGGGTTTCGAATGCCATCGCAAAATACAATTTATTTAGAAGTATAATACCTACCAGCTACCTAAATCTTAGAAGAACAGGGTATCTAAACGAACACTATCAAGAATCAACTTGTACAAGGCCACCTAATGAAGACATGTCATTGGAAACGTATGCAAGTCCTGCATCCACCATATCCAACATTTCCGAGACATTTGAATTTTGAAACTAATTCTAAATCGAACATTGTTTCTTTCATCTTAATGGAAATAACAGAACTCTATTCACTGTAATTCTACTTTGTTTATAAAGTGCGCTTTTAAATTGTGGTGTTAATTTTTGATACAGCAAATTAATAGTTTCTAATAAGTAAATTTCAATTGTGTACTTACCTCAGTGTCACTGCAAGCATTTCAATAGGAGATATGCAGTTTCGCCTATTGGTGTCTTCATGTTGCAAATGAGTTTTTAAAATTGACAGTAATTTCTGAAACGTTCTTTTTGACATCCTGTAAATATTAAAGTGCTTTGTGTCGGCCTGTCGTAATTGTGTACTGAAGGTACCAAATTTAAATCGATCTTGCAGCACAGTATGCTCCCAATACTTCCTACGACGACGTTGTTTCTTTTTGTAAAAATAATATAGTACAACGAGAGTTCAAAGGTCGCTGTTATTCATCCTACTGCTCCTTTGCACGCTACTCGACTGCAGCATTTGCGGCGCCGTCTCCGTGGACAAGGGCGTCCGGTTTTCTACTGGCCGGCAGAAACGCCGGTCCGGCGAATATTCTTGTCGTGGACAAGGGACCAATCTCAACACAGAATTCATAACCATTATATAACGAACCCTTTGAATAACTTCATGCACATTTTCAATACTAAAGAATTTACTTTCCTTCCTATACACTTTACACATGACAATTGGACTCTAATTTTATTAAAAACAAAGCACCGTCAGTTAAGTCATATCGACGTCTACGAGATGCAATTAACTTCGTCGAGCCGCCAATAATGATTATATGGAAGTAGGTAGGTGAGAGAATTAACAAAAGGAACGACAGTCATACCCTTGAACGATTGATTGAGAGACTGATAATCACCAATATTTGCAAATACAAATCTACACAGAAAACAACATATCCCATGTTTGATAATTATTGGTCTGTTCACTAAAGGAGATATAAAACCATTTTTCATCAGAATATTGTTAAAGGAAGTATTAACGTGACATTACACTTTTCCACAGCATTGCGCACAACACTGCCATAGCTTAACGACAGTGTCCTTGTAAGTAGAAGTACCAAAGACAATCAGTTGGTATCAAAATATAAACGAGAGCATAAAGGAATACCAGGGGATACTTACGTTCATTTTGCTACAAAATGTAGCTGGAGAATAAGTGAATTTTGTGTAAAGGAAATGTTATTTTGTACTTTGGTTTTTGTCACGGTTTTGCCACCGCTTGCATCCCTATGACGAGTTGCCAAATACTTACGTCTAATTACTTGTGTCCAATTACTTAGGTCCATGTATTATTTTATTATTGTTCTTTCTGACTATGTTTTATTATCAACTATTTAGAGAATTTAACTAAAGTTTTGCCAGCACCAGTAATTTAGTATTTGTATCAAGATAGTGTTTCCATGTGTCACTGAAATACTAGATTGGTGAGGATAATTATTTTTGTGGGATTTCAAGTATGCTAGAATAAGTTCCCGAGTATTGCCAATTATTTCAGTGTTTAGTAATAATGATGGCTTAGGTAAGAAATTATTTTGGAAGGATAATTCAAAATGTAACCTTGTTTTATTTTATTTGTATTTGAATGTTTATCTGGAGGAAAATACCACATACCTACCCTCGTGATAGGTAACGTAAACAGAGAGCAAGCTTTGGCCATATACCTAGTCTGTTGGATGAACAACAGAACCACACCCACAGGGGCATGTACCTTATGTGACGTGACTGTCAATCACTCGGAAACCCTAGCTGTCTGCGCCGTTCCCTCACTTTTCAATTTTGGGGCATTGTCCATCCTACCCACTTTCATCTTTCATCTCTCAACAGAACAACACATGAAGAGTCATGCACCACCCACGAGGGCACATACTTGATGTGACGTGGCTGGCACCTGTGCGGACCCTTAGCGGTATAAAGTCGTTCATTCACATTTCGGTTTCGTGGCCTAGACTACCCTAACCACTTTCATCTGTCAACTTTCAAAAGAACAGCGCCTTTTGGAGTTTACTATCGGAGTGTATACTAACACAAAACTATTCAGCCCATGTATACTAACACAGTTAGACTCTAATCTTTCATGTCGAAGAAGAGCTCACGAGAACAGTGTTCCATGCTCTCTGACGACAGCTGATCAGGCGCCATCAGACGTGAACCGTGTCTAGCCCGCAGCTAAACCGCCGGTAAGCGGAAATCTCCGTTCAAAACCTTGAGCCTTCTTTGACACTGTGTTTCCGTTGTATTTTCCGAAGGAATACGGACTACTGAAGTAGTAGCACTTAACTGTATGACATGTCCCAGGACACTGCGATACACCCAAGGATAGATGGGAGTTGTAAGTAACTAGCTGGGCTCGATGAGGCCAGCACCTAGGACGGCGAGTTAGTCACAAAATGTTGAGAGGATGAAGACGGCGAATTTGGTCGCACAGTACAGCTTTTCTTTATGTAAGAGGTGTCGAGTTTTAGGAAGAAGTACGCAGGAGCTATCTTCGAGTCGCAGCATTGTCATATACCCAGTTGAGCAGGTGATACCGTCGTGTCAACGTTGCGCCATGCACTAAACCTTCAGAAAGGAAAAGTTCTTCAGAAATTACGCTCGCGTTAGACTTTTCTCATCCTATTCCTTACGTTTTCTGCTTCCACTATGGAAATCTGTAGATTCTCGTCAAGTTTTGTTTTTCTCCTCTCGTTAGCAATAGCGTTGACATCCAACGACACAATCTACGCCCCACCTACACCAGACTGGTGTCAGTTTTCTTTGTAATTCTCACTTGATGGTGTTTATCATCACACTTGGATGGTCAGCTCAAAGAGGCATTTAACTTTGTATACTTATTGATACAGCATATGCAGCAAATTAATATGATACTTGTGTACCTTACTTTTATACACTCCTGGAAATGGAAAAAAGAACACATTGACACCGGTGTGTCAGACCCACCATACTTGCTCCGGACACTGCGAGAGGGCTGTACAAGCAATGATCACACGCACGGCACAGCGGACACACCAGGAACCGTGGTTTTGGCCGTCGAATGGCGCTAGCTGCGCAGCATTTGTGCACCGCCGCCGTCAGTGTCAGCCAGTTTGCCGTGGCATACGGAGCTCCATCGCAGCCTTTAACACTGGTAGCATGCCGCGACAGCGTGGACGTGAACCGTATGTGCAGTTGACGGACTTTGAGCGAGGGCGTATAGTGGGCATGCTGGAGGCCGGGTGGACGTACCGCCGAATTGCTCAACACGTGGGGCGTGAGGTCTCCACAGTACATCGATGTTGTCGCCAGTGGTCGGCGGAAGGTGCACGTGCCCGTCGACCTGGGACCGGACCGCAGCGACGCACGGATGCACGCCAAGACCGTAGGATCCTACGCAGTGCCGTAGGGGACCGCACCGCCACTTCCCAGCAAATTAGGGACACTGTTGCTCCTGGGGTATCGGCGAGGACCATTCGCAACCGTCTCCATGAAGCTGGGCTACGGTCCCGCACACCGTTAGGCCGTCTTCCGCTCACGCCCCAACATCGTGCAGCCCGCCTCCAGTGGTGTCGCGACAGGCGTGAATGGAGGGACGAATGGAGACGTGTCGTCTTCAGCGATGAGAGTCGCTTCTGCCTTGGTGCCAATGATGGTCGTATGCGTGTTTGGCGCCGTGCAGGTGAGCGCCACAATCAGGACTGCATACGACCGAGGCACACAGGGCCAACACCCGGCATCATGGTGTGGGGAGCGATCTCCTACACTGGCCGTACACCACTGGTGATCGTCGAGGGGACACTGAATAGTGCACGGTACATCCAAACCGTCATCGAACCCATCGTTCTACCATTCCTAGACCGGCAAGGGAACTTGCTGTTCCAACAGGACAATGCACGTCCGCATGTATCGCGTGCCACCCAACGTGCTCTAGAAGGTGTAAGTCAACTACCCTGGCCAGCAAGATCTCCGGATCTGTCCCCCATTGAGCATGTTTGGGACTGGATGAAGCGTCGTCTCACGCGGTCTACACGTCCAGCACGAACGCTGGTCCAACTGAGGCGCCAGGTGGAAATGGCATGGCAAGCCGTTCCACAGGACTACACCCAGCATCTCTACGATCGTCTCCATGGGAGAATAGCAGCCTGCATTGCTGCGAAAGGTGGATATACACTGTACTAGTGCCGACATTGTGCATGCTCTGTTGCCTGTGTCTACGTGCCTGTGGTTCTGGCAGTGTGATCATGTGATGTATCTGACCCCAGGAATGTGTCAATAAGGTTTCCCCTTCCTGGGACAATGAATTCACGGTGTTCTTATTTCAATTTCCAGGAGTGTATTTCCATGTTATGTGCCAATTATGTTCAGGCTATGATGGATTTTATAGGAACTTTATTACGGGATTGTCACGTATCTGTGACTTACGAACCAATTTACTAATGCATATGTTGTTTTAATCTGAACCCCCTCTAACAACGCATCTAGCTAGCATGATGTCACGCGTAATCCCACATCTGACACCAGTCGTACAGGATGGGTGTATGGGCAGGCGGAGGGCGTTATGGAGTGAATAGGACAATATTTAGACAAAGGCCGTTTATTGGCAAAAGCATGTTAAACAGGGGTCACATAGTCAGGCCTAGGGAGGCGAGGGTGAGCCAGAGCGTAGAGTGTGGCGAAGCATAGTTCGCGAAGCAAACAAAAGTTTGCGTCTGCCAATCGGGCCAGTCCGAGCAGTATGCCGGCTGCAATAAACTAAGTCCCAGGAGTCCACAGCACCGGGAGAAGTGGGAGATGTTTACTTCTACAGGGCGTGCGTCCGACTCGCGGGTGAGCAAGAATACAAGAGAGCGAGCCCGGTAACGGGTGGCCATGTATATTCGACGCACCACGTGGATTCCTTTGCCCCCATTAGTCGGGACCAAGAAACCCGCATGGGCGGCATGGTATTTTCCAGAGCGCCGCCTGCTAAGCCACGCCTGGGCCGGCGTTACCTCATCAGCACGTGAGAGAGGTGCGTGGCCAAGGTGCCCTGACTTTCGGTTGCTAAACCTTGAGACAAAAGTATTTACAGGCAGTTGACACTGCCGGACATGGGTTGGCCATAATGGAAATATCAAGTTACCATTTGAAAGCTCATATAATAAAGTGAAATCCCTTACAGCCTGGCTCATCCCTTACAAGTGTCTGGGTCCAAACTTCTTCTTGTTTTCCGCTACTTGTAAGTGTATACAACGACCATACTTAGTGAAGTGATCCTACAGTACGTGGTGTGACATTGGACAAGTTTGTTTCTCTCTGGTAGCGATTCTCCCTGTGCTGATCCACATGCTGTATCAACGTCTCCATGAAGTTCGGACTCTCCCTCACGTTAATGAGTTTGTATATGGACTGAATCAATTCAGGAAATAAAGTACGGTTCAGCATAGTCAGATTCACGACCAATAACATTGAATGGCTGCCGCTAGTCAATACAGCTGAGACTGAAATGATCATATGCGTTATCTCCTAAATTGTGGAAAGTAGTTTCTTCTATTTCGCACGATTTCCCGTTTATTAGCTGTCTAGTTTCGTACAGCTGAGCCTTTTTGCTTCCATGGACGCTGCTACTGGAAAGGAAACAGAAATTTACAACTTTGCTTCATCGAGCCCTATTTCAGCAATGGCTAGGTTAAAACGGAAAGGCAAGGTTTCGTGGCTAGATTCCAAGGCCAGCTTTAATTCGGGTGATAGTTCCTTTTGCACTTTCCATAGCCCGTCTGGGTACTGATCTTGTGACAACAAGTTTACTTCCAGTCGCCCTCACACAGCCTGTAGCATAGGTTCCCCCAATACCGATAGCTCTCTGCGTGCTACCCACACACTGTTCTTCAAGGGCTGTGATTATGTCATTGTCACTACTTCTGTATTCCGTATTTCTACTTCGGCTTGTAGCCTCATAATCTTCCTGTTCACTGACTCTTCCACAATTCATTACTTCCCTAGTCAGCTGGCAAAATAACCGAGTACTGTTTAAAATACCTTTCTTCATACTTCCGATGTGACTTACCCAATGTGGGAACAGGGATACACGCTACCCAATCCTCCTCCTAAAAGGCCCCTGCTGTCCAGCAGCAGTTCATTTTACCGACGTCGTAGGTTATTCTATACTTATACCTAAGAAACACTTAACAAATCTCTGCTCTTAACTCCGAAGTCCTAACGGATATGGACGTTTTCTCACTGGTTCGATTAAGACTTCTCGCTAGCTCCTACGCACCTCCTTTTTCGCAGTTTCCTTCAGTTCCGACCTCACAATTACTAGAATTATTTCCGGACTCCCCTGGAAGGGTTTCATAAGTTCCACATGTAGAACCGTCCTCGTCGGCACCTGGATCTGGACGTTCACTGCTGGCGTAGTTTCCACAGCTTCATGTGGTCCTTGATATTTTGAAAAAAAGGAACAAGGAGAAGAAATGTTCTTCGTTTTCTTCTTTGGAGTATATGAAGCCGATAACATTACCCATTGACCAGCTTTGCACTGTGGGATTCTTGCTATACGGGTTCTTCTTGCTTTTCTAGTACCCTGGTATTAGCCTTGCGCACCCTGTTTCATACTTCTCTTATCAGTCTCGCGAAATCTGTAACAGATTCTCTTGCCTTACCCTTCTTGGCTTTTAACATGCCGAATGACGATGGCCTCTTACGGTCATATGCTACCTCATACGTGACAAACCCGTATTCGTGAGCTGTGTCTAGATGTATGCCGAGATCACATACCTTAAATAAACATCACAACTGGTATGGTATCCGCCCACTTAGTGTCCTATTATTTTCCCAATAGTTCTACGAACTCTTTCCGTTCTTACATTAGCTTGAGGATGTTAAGCATTCGTTCTCGGTTTTTTCACACGCAACAGCTTACACAGTGCATTCAACAAACCCGACGCAAATTTAGTTTCCTGACCTGTCAGTATTAACTAAAGTACCCCTAACTTTATAATCCAGTTGTTTACTAGCGCTTGCGCCACTGTTGATGCTTTTTGGTTGGACATTGCGCCCATTTCCACGTATCTCGTAATATGGTCTATAGTCATGAGTAAATTATTGTTCCCTCCAGGTGTTCCGTTGAAAGGAGTCAGACATCAGCCCTGAGTAATTGAAACGGTGCTAATGCTTCATGTAACCTCTGCAGTGCCACTCTTGTCCGATACAAATCTGCTCTCTATACACACTGCATGCAATTCCCCTCGCCGGCCGCGGTGGTCTAGCGGTTCTAGGCGCTCAGTCCGGAACCGCGCGACTGCTACGGTCGCAGGTTCGAATCCTGCCTCGGGCATGGATGACTGTGATGTCCTTAGGTTAGTTAGGTTTAAGTAGTTCTAAGTTCTAGGGGACTGATGACCATAGATGTTAAGTCCCATAGTGCTCAGAGCCATTTGAACCATTTGAACCAATTCCCCACATATTGGGCCACGTCGGCCTTCCTATTCCTTCTCCATTACCTCTCTGCTATTCTCCTGTTGGTAGACTTACGTCCTCCGTGACATGCTAACACGTGATTAAGTGTTTGCTGTAATATTTTACCTCTCAGCTTTGCTGCCACCACCACTCGCTGCTCCTACTTAGTTTTTCTGCACGGTAGTCCATCCCGTACACAATATGCAACTGCTTACGAAACCACTTACATTCATCATTCGTCTTCAGTTGGGTCTGCCGTTCCTATCTGTAGAACCACTGCATTCCATTTCAATCCCTCCACGTTTCCATGTTTCTTTTTGGTTTATGTGTTACCTCAGAATCAAAATCACTCTATCGTACTGCCTACCGTGTCGACCTACTAGATGGATCCTTCAACCCCAGTAACCAATTCAGCGTTGCATGATCCATTATGAAAGGAATTTTACCCATAGATATAACACTCAAGTGGATGAAATGTATTCGTAGTTGCGAATATGGAAAACCACCAGCTCTATAAGGGAATGACGACAATGAAAAGTTAGTGCCAGACTGGGACGCGAACGGCCTTACGTGAGTGGTCGCTTGAATCGTTTTGGCTATCTGTGCACTGCTCACTATCATACCCATCCTTCCGTATGTCGTGGTCCCAGTTTCACAACCCGTGCTCGTATACAATTCCCGTTCAGGGAAAGACATTTTAATTGAAAGTTGCTGGCTGGTATTGGTGGATAAATGCGATATTGCAGTACCTGTGTTGTTAAGAAGAACGGTGCAATGATCCTTCGGATCTCCATATATGAAAGTACCTCGAGCGTGGAACCACAATCAATGTGCAGCGCTATGAAGAAACCTTTTAGAAACTGGGATGTGCCGAAACGACCTGTATTCCTGTAGAACAGAATAATCCTGTTGCACTATGATACCCGCCCCCACAATGACTATCGGGCAATTTGGTTGGGAAACACTGGAAATCATGCGCACAGCCTGGATCGTTCAGCGTGTGATTTTCACATTTTTGGCGACCTGAAGCAAGACATGCATGGACGTTGGCATCAGTCAGATGAGGAAGCGCTAGGGCGAGTGTGGTTGGAGATCCGTCGGCGGCTAACTGCGTTCCACGAAACAGAAATTGATGTCTTTTCTCCCAGCGGGGTAAATGTTTTAAGGCCTGTCGTGATTCCTTTTGAAAGGAACCATTGTATAGTCCCGTTGAGACGGATAGTCGGTTTTCATTCGACCTATCTTTAGATGCTTAACTGTTCCTCGTAATACAGTTTCAACGGCGTCTGGTAACTGCCCGTGGTTGATGCCCTTCATGCCCCACTCTTCCTCCTCCAGGACTCGCAGTCGAGCAGCCGACTCGAGCGGAACGCTGCTCTCTGCACCTGGCGTAGCTGCCCGTTTGATAGCTCCTCGGAGTGGTCTCAAATAAGCTACAGCTGGCGTAGCTGCAGGTGACGCTCTTCTGAGCTCCACGAACCAGCGCAATCCACTTAACGCTTGCAGGCGCTAAGCGGCAAGAGCTTCGGCTCAACTGACCGCAACTCCGGTTGCAAACCTCCCCAGCGGGACTCTCCCGCTCTTTGGTAGGGTAATCTCAGTGTCAGGGACCCGTTGAAGTCGGATAACCCAGCGCACTGCAGGCCGGTCTCTTCTATCCGCGCTCTCTTGCGCCACGCATTGCACATCGAGCAGATGGGTCGCAGGGACTCCCCTCTTCGGTAGGGACACAATACACTGCACTTTCGCTGAAAAAAAAGGCAATTATTGTCGTTTCGTAAAAAGAGCAAAATTGTCGTACATCCTTCCCTATCCGAATAAAATTCCTCCGAGCAGCAAAGATGTCTGATCTTTCCTGTGCTTCCCCATCATTAACCCGCAGCAAAGCTGCAGCACAAGAGGCGGGAATGCCGGCTGCTCCCACCAGCATTTTCGTCCCACTGTCCACTTTCCAAGAGGCAGTCGCCTTGAAGGACAAGCAGATTGCAGATCAGCAAGAGCTGATCGCACTGCTGATGGGCAGTGAACACTCACAAACAGCAACACTCACACCACACACACAAGCGCCTACTGAAAACTCGAAAGATATGCCCCCTCTTTCACGTCCGACGGCCCAGGCATCGACGGAATTGGAGCCAGAGCCGACGGAGGACACAACCAACACAGAAGACGGACCACGGCAGCAGGTCTGTCCGCGACGCAGACAGCCACCAAACACGCAAACATGTGAGCCCACAAACACACAAGACAATCGCCGAGTGCTGTTGCCAAGTCCAACTACTCCGCAAATTAACAACAACGGAAACACGGGGACCAATACGAACAACGCTGCGACAGCAGCACTCACAAACTCACAAGCAGCTACACAGAACCCAAACAAATCCGCGACTGTCTTCCCATCAGTCATCACACACAACTATGGAGACCTTAGTCTCCTAAACAAAGAATTTAGTAAAAAGCGCAACCCCACAACATGCTATTCAAGAATCACCGGGGAACACGGCTCACTGTACGTGGCAAACAAAACAGACTATTCGAATCTGCTGTAATTTCTTAAAGAAAGGAAGGTAGAGTATTTCACGTACAGAACAGTCCTTGAAAAGACACAGCCATATTTGATCAAGGGGATAGATTCACGAACCCCAATCGAAACAGTACACGATGAACTCACAGCTCTCGGATGGGAGTGCATTCGGGTAGACCGAATGACAGAATTCAGCACAGCGAGGCCATTGGATAACTACATGGCGGAATTGGCCGACACGGCCAACTCCCGCGACCTATTGAAGTTAAAATTGTTTCTTCATATGGTCGTCAGTGTAGAGATATACAATACGCCGCGCACCCCCCAACAATGCCACAACTTGCAGCACTTTTGCGCACGCGGGTATCCGATGCGGTCTCGCTCCCCGCTGTCGCATTTGCGCTGGCGGTCACGCGACCCAACAGTGCAAACTTCCCAACACAGCACCTCGCAAGTGCTCCAACTGTGCTGCTGCCCATCGGGCAAACTACAGGGGGTGCATTGCATACAAAGCTGCTCTGAGATGCAAAATAGCTAAACATGCCAAACCTACCGCCATCACAGTTCCGAAACCGCCCCCGCGAACAGTAAGAAGTAGAATATCCTTCGCTGGAGTGGTCGCTGGCAGCCCCAGCAGCGCGAGACGGTCAGAGGAACCCCAGAGCTCAGGACACGCACAACAAACACCCACAGCAATAGACACACAACAGAGAAACACAACATGTAACATCACACCAGCATCGGGTACACCACACGACACCAGTAACAACACCACCCTACCACCTGAGATCGCGGACTGCAGCCCACCACAGACTACACAACACGCACCGGGATATTGACCACAGCGTCAGAGGAGGAGAAGGAGAAACAATCGAGACAGGAGGAACACGACCACACCACAACAAGTACACAAGCAACAGGATACCAATCCTCACTCACACAATCCGGACACCACCTCGACAACCCATACAACACACCCACTCACCACAGTGAATACACAGGCGCCCACAACCGTCAAACGAACAGCTGACACACAAGCCAGCCCTCACCAGACGCCAACACAGGCACAAGCAGCCGCTAACACGACCAACAAGACACAGGCCGACACGCCCAACACTACGTCAATATCCCGGAGAATAATGGAGACATTATTTCCCGGACGTACGACCACGGAAGTAGTCGCGAAGATTATGGGGTGTGTCTCACAACTCTTCACGCAGTTCATGTCGAGCACGCTCAACTGGACTAGCTTCCAAGCCACTGTCACGCCACTCTTTACACTAATACATGGATAATACGCCACACCAGCCCCGAAACGCAGACGCTAACACAAACTCACAGATCTTGTTTTGGAATGCCAACGCGATCGCAAACAAAAAATCCCAAATGGCAGCGTTCATGGAGCGAAAGGGTATCCGAATCTCTCTTGTGAACGAAATACTGCTTACGCCTCGCAAACAGCTAAACATCCCAGGGTATTGCGTCTATCGTACCGACCGAGCAGATGGCATAAGGGGAGCTGGCACAGCAGTCATCATACACAGAGACATAGAAGACACGACATCGAGCTCCCTACGCTTGAAAGACTAGAGGCCATGGCCGTCAGGGTCAAGTTCAACGGAGCCAACACCGCACTGGTATCGATGTACAATCCTCCTAAAAACATAGTAACACGTGATATCAGCACAGTACTCAACATAGCACCGCCGGTAATCGCCGCTGGAGACCTAAACGCAAAACACCCCGATTGGAAATCAAGAATACGAACCTCCAACGGCAAGAAACTATACGAACACACCCTAGGCCGAAACTACATTATACTTGGGCCGAACGTTCCCATGTTCGTGGCTTCACGGCCCCGACACAGGCCAGACGTGTTAAACATAGCCCTCATAAAGGGCATCACACGCACACTCAACCTTACGGTTGAAAACGATCTGGACTCAGACCACATGCCTGTAATACTCCACGCGGAAGAAACACTGCAGGACATCGAACCACGCAGGATACTGAACTACAAGTGCGCGAGTGGGACACTGTTCAAGGAAACGCTTGATAGTAGTACTCCTGACACCCACGAAATTAACAACGCGCAGCAAATCGATGAGTCTGTGGGGGCTCTCACAACTGCCGTCCAAGAAGCAATGACTGACTCCATTCCATACACAACACCAAGAAAACACTGAACGGCCCTGCCCCAGGAGATCCTGGGCCTTATCTCAATGAGGAACCGCCTCAGGAGATACTGGCAGCTTACCAGGCACACGTTCTATAAAATGCACGTCGACAGGTTCCGGGCCATAATAAGGGATAAAATACAAACATTCACGCCGACGCGGCAAGAGCAGCCCAGTTCAAACAGTTCCTCGCAACACTTGCAGAAGGAAGAGATGGTAGGAGGGTAATGAAGGATGCGTGTGTCCAAACGGACACACAAGAACAAGCGGCAGCCCCCTCTCCCTATTGCTGGGGATCGCGAACGCCAGGAAATCAGGCAACTCGAGACAGGCGTCCTGTAGCGGTGGGCCGACCAGCATTCGTTCAAGAGAGTCCTGTACTGGAACCGCCGGTGCAGGTCAACACAATTACGAGTTCAAACACAGAAACAACAAATAACACCAATGTCAGTACTGACTCGAGACAACCAACAGCTGTTAGAACAGCGGTTGATCCGGTCAGAATATATCCCAATCTTGAACATTCTCTACAATTATCCCGCCTGGAGTAGCCGACTGTCCTGACCACCGCACTGCGACATCTAGTGCGGGTAAGACATAGGTACGGGCGTAAGGTCACCTTCTCGGCCATGGAGGCTCTTGACAGGGTACAACTAAAGACCATGAATCTTCCCACCGACTTCGGCGCCCTGCGTGACTAGTAAGAAAGGTGTTTGAGAGAAGAAATGAAACCTTCAACTTAAACGAAATATACAATCAGTCTGTCCTATCCAATGGGAGAATAGCTTACGACTGGACGAAAACCTTCCCAGAATCATTGGTACACACATATTTCCCATGACTACAGAAATACACATAGGGCAGCTAAACGCACATAACAGTAGGCTGGTCATGCAGGAGCTTCGGAGAGTGGTGGAGGAGAGGAGCCTTGATGTGCTCTGTTTGCAGGAGCCGTACTCTCTTGTGGGGAATGTAGCCTTCGCTGCCATGAGTTGGCAAGTAGTAAGCTTCGGGGACGACCCGAAAGCCACCATCATAATAACTAATAAGGCACTGCGGGTAACAGTGCTCTCACATCTTTCGGACGACCACTGCAATGTTATTGAACTTCAGTCACCAATTGGCGTCATATACCTAATAAATATGTACTTTCAGTACGGTACAGACATTGACGTGTACCTCGACCAACTCACGCAGGTGGCAACCGTGCTGAGGGGCAGAAAGGCAGTTGTGGTGGCGGACGTGAGCGCCAAATCCCCCCTGTGGCACAGTGGCACTCGAGATGAAAGAGGAGGCAAGCTGGAAGAGACTATCATGTCTCTACAACTTCTCATGGCCAATAAACCAGGAAACCCCCCCCCCCCCCCCCACCTACACAGGAGGGGCAGGAGATGGAACCAACATTGACATTACGATGATGACAGCCATCATCGCTGCCAATGTAAAAAACTGGATTGTTAGTGACGGAGACACAACCAGTGATCACAAATTGATCACATTTACAATCTCAGATCGGGAATGCCACTGGGACATAGGGTGGGAAGTACAACTAAACTACAACAGGACCAACTGGGAGCGCCTTCTAAGAGAGTTTGACCCTCCGACATGGCCAGAAGATGACGATGACATCAACAAACACGCCGAAGATCTGGTGGGCGCTCTTACCAGGGCGGTAAAGGCAGCTGTACCAACCAGGAGGAGAGCCGTTGCGGCTTCTCCATCACCGTGGTCTGCGGAGCTAGGGCAGATGCGTCAGTCTGTCAGGAGGGCGAGGAGGTATTACTAGTGGAGTGTCGTCTGGGAAGGAAAACAAAGATGGCTACAAACATACAGGGAAGGCAAAGAGCAGTTTCAGAAGGAACTGCGTGTAGTCAGGTTGGAAAGTTGGAAAAAATACGTGCACAGCCAATTGGCTATGGATACCTGGGGCACTCCTTACAAAATAGTAAGGAAAAAAATCAGGTCGCTTATGGTGCTCTCCACTATCAGGCACGGAAACCGGATGACTGGGTCTTGGCAGGAAACTGCTGAGGTCCTCCTCCACTCACTCCTCCCTGATGACAAAGTGGAAGAGGACACAGAAGAACAACGCCTAATTAGACAGGCTATGTAGGCAGATTACCAGAATAATACCATGGTGTACCGTTTCTCAGAAGAGGAAGTGGCAGCACACATAAAATCACAAAAGAAAGGAAAGGCCCCGGGACCAGACGGCATCATCGCGGAGGTGGTGCAATACCATGCTCCTCAACTGGTGACACCTTTAGCAAGAATTTACGATGAGGCCCTGCGCCTCAGAACATTCCCCACAATCTGGAAATAGGCCAACGTTCTAATTATCAAAAAAGGGCAGGACAAAGACGCTAAAGAAGCAAAGTCCTATAGACCTATCTGTCTGTTGGACCTGTTAGGCAAATTGCTGGAGAGGTTACTAGCTGATAGACTGACAGCACACCGAGTGCTGTGCGGGATGAGTGACAGACAATTCGGTTTTCGGCAGGGGCGATCTGCGTGTGACGCAATTGCCCTCGCGTCCGAGGTCTGCGGGTCGTCTCCGGACAAGTACATAGTTGGCATCATGGTGGACATCAGTGGCGCCTTTGACAACCTGTGGTGGCCTTCGCTCTTCTCCTGCCTGCGGGAGAAGGAGTGTCCAGGGCCGCTATACGGCTGTCTTAGGAGCTATTGTATGGAAAGAGAGGTCTGGCTATCGTCCCCTAGTGGGCGACTTGGTAAGAAAATCACGAAGGGGTGTCCACATGGCTCTGTCCTGGGGCCACTCTTTTGGGATATAAATATGGAGGCTCTCCTGGAGAGCTTGGAGAACTGTGTGGATGTGCTAGAGGCGATAGCTTACGCTGACGACCTCCTCCTGCGGGTTGGCGGCCGAAGTCGCGAAGACCTTGAACCCAAAATCAATAGAACACTAGCAATTCTCACACAGTGGTGACAGAACACGAGAATGACTATTGCGCCTAACAAGTCGACATGTCTATTACTGAAAGGCCAATTGGCCAGGAATCCAACGGTAAGAATCGAGGGCTCACCGGTGATTCGGCGTCTTGAGGCCCGGTATCTAGGAGTAATAATTGATGAAAGGTGGAACTTTGCCAAACTTATTGAAACAGCAACACAAAGATCACTAGAAGCCCTAAACAGTTTGATCATGATAGGACACAGCAGATTTCATTTTCCAGCAGAACTCATAAAGTTGTACCATAATACCATTCTCGTTTCCATCGTGGGTTACGGATCCGGAGTGTGGGCACACAGGTTCACGAGGGTCGTGCCCGCTATGTCTGTCAGGAGGGTGCAACGCAACATGCTTCTACACTCCACTGGAGCATACAGAACATCTCCGGGAGGGGCACTACTAACACTCATGGGGGTGTGTCCCCTGGACATCAAAATCCGGGAACAGGCAGCCTGGTATTGGGTGAAAAGGGGAGATGTAGAAAAGACTGAGAGCATCTTGGGAGTGCGGGTGGGGGACAGGTTGCAATCAAGAGGAGAGGAGAAGAGCTATGGCAAGAACTCTGGGACGCAGAGGCAACAGGCTGAAGGACTTACCAGCTGCTCCCAAACATCAAAGAACGCCTCCAACATTCGCATTTCCAACCTAGTAAGGGACTGTTGCACTTCCTCACAGGTCATGGACCGTATCCAGCATATCTTTGCCGATTCGGGAAAAGGGCTACCCCCTCGTGTGACTGCGGAGCCGAACAGGGTACTCCGGATCACGTGATCTACGAATGCCCTATCTTCGATGGCGTAGCTAGTGATCTAAGAAACCAGCAACCAAACAACGACACATATCAGTTAATCAGAGATCCTACTACATTCGATATAATAAACCGCCTTGCCAGAGAGGTATCAGCAAAGGTCCTGCGAGAATATCGAAGGGAAAATATATGAATTACCAGACATGACATGACTTAAGGCGACCCATCCCATTCCGCCGGGACGTGAACTGGCCAATCGCCGTGACGGTAGGAATCCGCCACGCTCTGGAACAGGGGGAGGGAGCGCTAACACCCGAATTTGACAACTGCGCACAGATAGTGACTTAGTAGTTAATTAACCTTTTACGTAGATAGTAAAAAGAACACCCCAAACAGAACCTGCAGCGATCTTCTAAAAGGCCAGCCCAGTGCCAGGGGCATGATCACTGGGATTAGCTCAGTGGGCACGGCCACATAGTAGGTTTATATACAACAACTGGCACGCCTGTAACGCTGCAGGAAGTAGCCCCTAGATTAGTTAGTTAAGCCTATACATTAGATCTTACCCATTAAGAAACTAATTCATCATTTCCTGTAGCATGTAAGCTCACTAATACCTAGAATAGAAGTAAAAATGCTGCTAATACTAATAAAATGTAATGTAAATGAAGACCCACTAATGTATAAGGTGGTGGGTTACGATGTATAAAATAATTGGATAGAATAAAGAATTTAAAAAAAAAACATTCAAAAACGAACAATGGGGACAGAGGCTCGCTGGGCTACATGCCACACGTCCTGGCGTATGGAAGCTAGATAGGCACTGCATCAGGGAGAAAAGATCACATTCCCACGCTACAAGGACCAGATGGCCCAGCCTACTCCGCGATGGAGAAGGCAGAGCTTATGGCCACAATACTGGCAGCGTCTTTCATGCCGAATCTGCCACCCTCAGACCCAGCATTCACACTTGAAACTGACCAGGAGGTTACACTACCTGTAGCCCAGCCCTCGCGCAACGAAATTAGACGCACTAGCACAAATGAAATCACATGGGCTATCAAGCACACCAACGCTAGGAAAGCCCCTGGGCCTGATGGCATTCAAAACCGTATCCTCCAGGAGTTCACGGATAAAGCCGTAGAATAACTTACACACTTAACTAATGCCATCCTAAAACACCAACACTTCCATGACTTTTGCAAGGCGGCCAAGGTCCTGCTATTCAGGAAGCCAGGGAAAGACCACTCCCTCCCACAAAATTACCGACCCATCAGTCTGCTGTGTTCACTCAGCAGGATAGTTGAGAAGGCAATATTAAAACGTGTCGCTAGGCACTGCATCGCCAATGACACCCTAAGACCGGAGCAATTCGGCTTTATGAATCACCACTCGACAACACAACAACTTCTCCGCGCAGTCGAACATATAACACACGGCTACAACATGAACAAAACCACAGGGGCCGTGTTCCTGGACATCGAAAAGGCTTTCGACCGTCTCTGGCACAACGGCCTCATACGCAAACTAAGCGAAGCCGGTTTCCCGGACGGACTCGTACGTCTCATACACTCATATCTCACGAACAGATGTTTCAACACTAACGTGCAGGATAAACAATCAACAATCAACACAACATGGTATCCAAGCTGGAGTACCCCAAGGAAGCTTCCTAGGGCCCGTCTTGTTCAACCTGTACATTAACGACTTCCCAGCAACACAAAACACGACGTTAGCCATCTACGAGGATGACTCCGCCATCCTTGTGCAAGATTCGAAGCCGTCGAACATTAATCACGAATACAGACAGCACGCAGAACAGCTGAGCCTAGGTTGGAGCGATGGCGTCTTAAAGCAAACGTCGACAAGTGCGAATAAGTTCTGTTTACACGTAGACCGAAACTACTGCGCAAACATCAACACAGTAGACCAGTAACACTACATACACGCCCAATATTTTTCCGAGAGAAAGTCAGGTACCTAGGTGTCTGGCTGGACCGGAAACTTACATGGAGGGACCACATCGAGTACGTTGCCAACAGAGCGCACGCGAGGCTCAGACAGCTCTACCCAATGCTCAAGAGGGAAAGTACACTGAATAGGAGGGTTTCGAGGTCCATATACACGACACTGATTAGACCCCTGATGACGTATGCAGCTCCCGTCTGGGGATATGCAGCTCCTATACGACTGCGCCGCCTGCAGATCATACAGAACAAAGTGTTACGAATCATTAGCAACGGTCCACGCTACACACGCACCGTGGATCTTCACCAAGAATACCGCCTTGAAACCCTCAAGGAAGTATTCAAAAAACACGCCACACGTCTATACAGGAACTCGAGACACTCGGACAATCCTTTCATCACTCTGGGAAGCTACGATCACAACCATAGGTGGAGGCACAAGCGGCCAAAGACACTACTAGCTAGGGCATAGCCACCTATGGCAAACTAACATACACTAACAAGCGACAAACGTCGGCAAGCCCCTGCATATCAGCAACACTGACTGGTAATTACCAGCTGCTATTAGAGCCGACCAACAGGCCACAGCAGGGACACCGACGAGTTCGCCCACTGACGCACAAACAATTCGCCAACATCACCCTACACTGTGCAGCTGTACCTATCGGACACAAAATCGATAACAAACCTAACTATTGCACGTTGCTGACGCTGAACGAGAACTCTACACCGGCACCCAGCGGCAGCCTCCGAGCAACACCACCGCTGAACGTCAAAGGTATCGACATGCATGATACCCACTACTAACAAAGCCTACGCTTGCACGACCTATCGCAGGCAGCAAGACACCCGCTACTGATCTTGCCACCCGACCTAACTATCGCAGAGGTTTTTTCCCCTTGGCTCTTGCCTTGGCACTTTTTTTCCTCTGCCCTTCAAACCGCTACCCTTCGTTCGACTTCGACCCAATCTATCTCCAGATGAGTGCGTATTAATAGTTAACCTTAACCAGACGTACCCACATCCTGCGACACCTCACTTTAGTGAAAACTAACCCTTTTGCAGAGATAGCAGTAGACCTATTGAGTTGGCCATCACGCCGGTGTGGGCGTGGAGGGGCTCCACCTCTCTCTCTCTCTCTCTCTCTCTCTCTCTCTCTCTATATATATATATATATATATATATATATATATATATATCCTCTTCCAGGATATACACGTTAGCTATCAATAACATCTTTGTTAACCTTAAATCCTCTATTCTGAAATCGTCCACAAATACAAGTACCACTTTTTCACAGCTGTCAGTGCAAAAGATGTGCTCAAATGAACCGGTAACCCTGTTCCTACTCTCTTCGACATTTCCAAAGGCTGCCCTCTTAAAAATGCGTTGTCTCAGACTCTGTCAGACTTTGCCGCTCTCGATATTCATCTGCAACACCATAATTACAAGATACAAAATAGAATAGACTAACTTAATTCTTACATCTAATAGCACTGTCTAGCTATATGCCCGTAATGCTTACACCTGAAACATATTATTGATACTGATCTGCACACGGCGCTAAATAACATTGAAAATTACACTGTCTACTACTGATAAGCACTAGCCAGTCATGTCCGCCATTACCTCTAAGGCGCAACAAATCAATTGGTTCCTTACTTTCAAAAGAATTCACCTTACAAACAGAATGCCACTCAAGTTTCTTTTACACTACCAAGACACTATGAGAACAGTAACAAAATTTTTTGACTCATCCTAGGCCTTAGGTTCAGACGTTGTGCTAAAAAAGCGACTCCAGTATTTTGCACCAGTTGTAGTAACCAGTGGATTTTTGGCTACAGTAGGACACCGTGTGGCACGAATCAAACAGCTTGAACTTCTAAGCTGATTTATCACGGCTCCACGCCATACCCCAATACAGGAACCGGCAGCGTGGCGAAGACATCCAGCGGCCTCCTGCGTACTGCCACCCCTCCATGCTGACAGAGCAGAGCATCAGTAGTGGCTAAAGACGCAACTACCTTTTTCAGCATGGGGCAGGAAGATGACGTAACGACAGTGACGCTCTGGCCCACGTCGATGGTCACGACGCTCCTTTCGAACGCACGTGCTGGTCTGATATGAAGGCACTTCCAGGTCTAACCATGGTGTCAGGGCGAGCTGCCCTGATGCAGACTCGAACTGTGATCCACAAACAGCATTTCTGACGTCGCCAAAGCATCACAGCAGTGTGATGATAGAGCTACGATCCTAGCAGAAGTGAGTTTAGTGTAAAATGGTCAGGTATTTATATGCTTCCGAGCTGCACTGGATTGGCTTTTGCAGTGCGTTGAGGCACGTACGAGTATACTCAACATTTTGGCGTCTGCTTTTGTGGAAAGTCTTCCGCCCTCTTCCACTTAGTTACTACTCTGTCAAATGTTAGCAACACTCGTTAGGCCGGTTGGTCGTGCAACGTTGCAATGATTGCCTTATATTTTGTGCGACGGAACACCTGCGCTTTCTTGCATGTAGCACTACTTTACACGTTTCTTACCAAATATCGTCAGTGCAACAACAGAACAATTACGTGTGACTCTGTAGTCAAACGTTAATTAAAGCTTTGTCTGCTAATTTATTCCGTGTAAGTAAAGCATTTGGCGTCCCAGAATTTTAAAGTGGACTACTTATACAGTAGTTTGAGAGCTCTAGCACACTCACTTGTAACTTTCATTACAGACTTTGATCAACAGAGCTAGACTCCACGACCTATTTGCTGTCACTGCGCGGGATCGTCACCATGAAGACATCAGGTTGGCTTTCAATTAGAACTTTCGTGTGTTTTACCTTGATTCAACAGAATACAGATATGCCCGCTCACACTCTCTGCATTCGATGTACTGAATTGGACTGGCACGTGTAATCAGTGGTAATATTGAGTAGGGAATATGGAGGATAGACACTAGAACACTGATTGTGAAGAGCATTTTTGATTCAGTTAGGTTTAAAAGGCACACAAGGTACCAAAACAATTAGCGCTTCGATGACAGCTACCCCCTAACCATATTTTCCCAGTATTTAGCCCCTTCCATGTACTAAATATAGCAATTATTGCTGCTCAGTGCCTTCGTTCATCAACAAAATTTGTCAGATAGGAGATACCAATCTTTCAGACCAATAGTTCAGCTCACAGATACAATAATACGAATAGCGAAAATGTTCCCAAAAATAACATATCACTTAGCTTATTGAAGAAGGTATATTTTCAAAACATCTCCACCCAGCATAAAAGTTTAGCTATAAATAATGATCACGCTAAGAGAAGTATAAAAAAGTTACTGGAGTTCAACTCCAACCACCCCATTAACGATGTTCTTAGCAGAACAGATTTATTCGTGTAGAATTCACAATATAAAATGAAATAACTAGCATTTACACATTTTCAACACAGGAATGCGGTTCAGTTAAGTGAGTGTTGTAAACCGATGTCTGTTCAGTGTCTTCTAACGTAACTATGTATACAAGTTTATGACAATTCAGTATTGATATGTAAAGAAAGATATATAAATTGGACTTATTCCATATACTTTAGGAGAATTTCATATGGCATCAGGGGGACGAACATAAACATATATCTTCTTTTGTAAATATGTACGACGTCTATGTTTTTCTACCCTTGAGGAGCTCACATTATGAACGTAAGGAACGAAAAAATACCTGCTTATTTTAGCAGTAGATGTTTCGGAGCAAGACAAGACACGGGAGGAAGCAAGTGCATCATAAACTTTAACAGCAACGCAAATTCTTATCTTATTGAGAAAGTGTGTAAAACCACAAATTACGGCTCTCAAATGTTCAAAGCCCTTTTATAAGCTACCAAATATCAGCAGATAACTAACCACAAACATCTCCTCAGACTGTATTAAAACACTCCCTTCCCCCTTCCCCCCGTCTGCGCCAACCGACTATAAATAACGCCACGATTGCAAATATGAACACACTATCTGAGAAGTCTCTGCCGCTGATAAACTCAGCACTGAGCGCCCATAAACTTCAGAAGCCTCTACATCTACATCTACATCTATAATGATATTCTGTAAATCACATTTAACTACCTGGCAGAGGGTTCATCGAACCACCTTCACAATTCTCTATTCCAATCTCGTATAGCGCATGGAAAGTACGAACACCTATATCTTTCCGTACGAGCTCTAATTTCCCGTATTTTATCGTGGTGATCGTTTCTCCTTATGTAGATCGGTGTCAACAAAATATTTTCGCATTCGGAGGAGAAAGTTGCTGATTGGAATTTCATGAGAAGATTCCTTCGCAACGATAAACGCCTTTCTTTTAATGATGTCTAGCCCAAATCACGTATCATTTCTGTGGCACTCTCTTCCATATTTCGCGATAATACAAAACGTGCTGTCCTTCTTTAAACTTTTTCGATGTACTCCGTCAGTCCTATCTGGGAAGGGTCCCACACCACGCAGCTGTGTTTAGTAACTCTGCTTTGGCAGCACTGTCTTCGATAATATCTCCATTGCTATCGGGCAGGGAAGGCACTGATTGTTTCTTGCCGCTAATATACTTCACATACGAGCAGAATCTCTTGGGATTTTCTGCCAGGTTTCAAGACAAAGTTTCGTTGTGGGAACTGTTCTAAGCATCTCTCATTTAAGTCCACGCTAAATTTCGAGCATCTGTAAAAGATCGCCAATTTTGGGGATTTTGCGTCTGTTTAAATTTGGAATGTTTGTTTCTGCAACAGTGTTCTAACCCGTTTTGTGTACCAAGAATTATCAGCTCCGTCGTATGTTTATTTATTTGGTATAAATCTCTCAGTTACTGCCGATACTGTTTCTTTGAATTGAAGCAACATCTGGTCTACGCTTATGTTATTAATTTGGACTGAGTGGAGATTGTCTCTCAGGAAGGCGTCAGCTGAATTTTTATCTGCTTCTTTGAATAGGTATATTTTTCGCTTATTTTTGGAGGATTTGGGGATTACAATATTCAGTCTCGCAACGACAACCCTGTGTTCACTAATCCCTGTACCGCTTTTGATGCTCGTTATTAACTCAGGATTATTTGTTGCTATGAGGTCAAGTGTGTTTTCACAACCGTTTACTATTTGCGTGGGCTCATAAACTAACTGCTCGAAATAATTTTCAGAGAATGCGTTGAGCACAGTTTCGGATATTCCAAAACATTATTGTTCCACAGAGCAGTTCTCTGCCGACTACTTATCACGCCTTCCAGTGAGTCCACATTCTATTTTCTACTCTACTACAGCACTTCGATATCAGATAAGTACACCTAAACGTATATCAATAACACGCTACAGCGTCGCTTCAACACGTTGCACGACGTCCTGCTACCGGTAGCTGACCCAAGAAGCCGTACGGAGGTCTCCCACAGCCTCTCTCTCAGCAGGTGCATCTAATGCTTTACAAATCTCATTTATGTGTGGAGCAGACGAAGTACGTAGCCTGTTATTACGGGCATTGTTCTGGCATGAGCGCAGAGATCGAGAAGGAGTACTTATATTCGCAGCCTTTGCATGAAATTGCTGAATTTCATCATGTCATTATTCATCGTGGCCGATCATGCGGCATCCATGACAACACTATGCGGTCTTCTTTCATGTGGCTCATGGTGGTCGCTACCTTGTCCAATTTTCCATACGTGGTCATCATAGCGTACAGTACAACTGCAGCGACAAAAATAGTCACATTAGGTTACAATATAATGCGAATATGGGTATGGTTAAATAAGAGAATTTGGGGGCCAGAAATGAGGAGAAACATACTGCTATAAGGAGAAACGGAGTGCCCAATCCGGATAAAGCAAAATTAAGGTCAGTAAAAGATCCATTATATCAGAAACTCTTTAAGGAAAGGTTTGAAATTTTAGGGATCTTCGGTACATTCCTTGTATAATTGCTGAACCTCTAGGAATTTAGTATTACTTCTTAACGTCTGTCACTACCACTCATCTCAGAATTGCGTCCGCGTCGTAACTTAGAGAATGATTTTTTTCTGCTTTCCCTGTATGCGGTAAAAATGATCAATATGGTGCCTCCTGGAACACCAAACACTTCGGCTTCCTTCGGGTATGTAAGTACCCACCAAATGAACACCATCAATTTGCCAACTTTCTAATTCAAGTACCTACTACATAATGAACTCGCTACCAAGATCATTGTTGCTGGAATGTTACTGAAAATGTGTAGACCTGAAGAATGGAAAAATTTCTGGACAGAAGTACGTCACTTAAAATTCTGAAGCAGGTTGTTCTTCATGGAGGTATGTATCGTCTTTACGGCTAAATGGAAGGCAGTTTTTTTGCAATACACGTTTATCTTCTTTTATTTATGGAGCATCTTCAGTTTCATGCAATACATTTTTCTGTAGGGTGAACAATAATAAAACCGACAAACTGCAGGGACGGATTCGTGATTCGTAATGAAATCACCACGACTGACACTTGCAACGTATTGATGATATATCACGGATGCCGTTCATCATCAGAACACAACAGTGCAGCCTTCAGTCTTGGCCAGCACCTGCATTCATCACACTCCGACAATAAATGTGACTGCCGCGCGGGATTAGCCGAGCGGTCTAAGGCGCTGCAGCCATGGACTGTGTCGCTGGTCCCGGCGAGGGTTCGAGTTCTCCCTCGGGAATGGGTGTGTGTTTGTCCTTAGGATAATTTAGGTTAAATAGTGTGTAATTTTAGGGACTGATGACCTTAGCAGTTAATTCCCATGAGATTTCACACACATTTGAACATTTTTGAATAAATGTGGCTCAAATCGAAAAATGGCAGTTTTTGTTCATTTCAATGAAAAACACGTGTTAAATGTTGCAACGTGCATGAAAAATATAACGAAATTTACTACCAATAATACTAATTCGAAATACAAAGGAATCAAACTACTTCAATGTAAGTTATATACAATTACGACAAATAAAGTCCTTACGGTGAGACTGTTCAAAGGAACTAATTAATGATTTTCAGTGAGTTATTAAAGTACATTCTGCTGATTTTCCTGACCATTAGCTGTGATGAAAAAGTATATCGCATTGCACTGCCAGCTGTACGCGTCCATCCACATATCTGTTCTCACTTGTATGTTGAAATTCACTAACAAATTCAATCTTGTAAAATAATGAGATGCTGATACAAAGTATTTAAGCAGTTTGAAGTCCTATCGAACTTATTATTACGTAAGATAACATTACTTGTGTCTATAGGTGCATTCTCTCTTGCGTAGCCTACGTTTTAATCTTCAGGTTAATTTAGAAGAAGCTGTGTAAGTGTTTGAATCTTTATAGTAGTTTCTCCTCACTCCCACTGCCTCCTCGCAAACAACTTGTACCATGGAACTATCGTATAAAGTTTTAAAGGTCCCAAGGCTGTCCTCCAGATGCTGCTCAGGTCTTGAAACCATTTGGTCATCGAAAAAGTTCTCTCGACGGAGTTAAGCTGCTGAGGAGGGAAGCACTCAAGTCGCGCAAATTGGGAACAACTCGGTCGTAAATACGCCCACGTTGGCGTACTCGGCTGGCACGTTGCTAGAAGCGTGATGTTGGCGCCTGTGCGACGTTGCGAAAGTGATTGCGGCACACAGTCCATTCTCTCAGCCGACAGATGTCGCTTACTTGATGCAGGAAATGTTTGCAGATGTGCTACCGTGCTGAGCTGTATACCCTACCATTTAGAAGAAGAGAAAGGAACCTCTAGCGACCAGACAGACTTCATTTTCTACTGCGAACATTAATTATAAGATTTCCCAAAAATAAAAAGGATTAAAAATTTAGAAACCAAATTAACGTTCTGCGTCACTCTCAGTACAACATCCATTATTATAATTACATATAATATATAATGAGTTATTACTTAGATACTACATACACACATTTAGTAACAGGCAACAGTGTTTGATTACTCACTGATAGAGGCGGAATGGAACATAACGTGGCGTTAACAGCCTGGCGTACGTAGTCTGAATTGTACACCTTCCACAAGTGTACATCATTCGCCAAGGAAATTGTTGCCTCTCGGATGAGAGTTTGTTTATCCATTATGTACTGTCTTTCGGAGAAATCGATGAAATTCTAGTATAACGACTGTCTAGGTAGGTTAAACTTGCTGCGAGTCATGGTGAAATTCATTTACAATACGCTCTTCATAGAAAGCAATGGAACCGTCTACGTCCAAGTATAACGACAAATAAACGAAATGAAATACCTCAAAGGTTATCTTACATTCCACTTTATGTGAGAACATTAATTATCTTGTGAATACTGTATCTCCCGAAATTTTCAGTAATATTCTCATATACTTAATGGAATTAAAATATAGGTATTGCTGAAGTCTCTTCTTCATAACTTCAGAGGCAGAAATACAATGACTTCTGTTTGAGTTGACGAAATTAAAAAACCGTTGACGTTTACTCGATGTGATAAATCAGGTCGTCTAGTAAAAATTTGTAGAAGTAACTTCTAGGAATGAGAAAGTAGGCCTACAAAATTTCGTCTCAGTGATTCTTCATTTATTGAGATAAGGATATTAGATTGTAAGTTGACGACCGCAGCTATTGTTCTTCACTTTTTCAAAATAATTTGTAGACAAGACTACAAAGAAAAGGGAATACATTAGGACATCAGAGAAATCGAGAGGGAGAGAGAGATATATGGAGTGGTGAGTGAGAAGGCGGGAGGCAGTGGTCGCTGAAGCGTACCTCAGAAAAGACATGGACTCTGTTCCCAATCTTCCCATTTCCTCCCACGAGGTCTTACAAGATGTAGTACCCAGGATAATCTCCACGTTGCTTCGAGAAGGACATTTAGCTTTGGCTTTTATCTGGGTTCGATTTGTTGTGAAGATGTCTGACTTCTTTGGGTCTGTCTCTCCAACAAATACATTTCAGATCTGTTGATTGGTATTCTGCCTGCCAGAAAATTCAGAACGTTTCACAGATCCTACTTCCATATTATGCCACAGGCTGTTCAATTATTGTGAGACACACTCATGTCCTGATGTGTGACGTCTTGCCTGGTGGTATACTTAAAGAATTTATCATTTATGCTGCCGTTTAGCCACATCGACACATGCTTCATGCTTGGACGTATTTTCAGTACATGAGTGGTATCAGCCCTATGTACCGTCAGGTACAGTATTGTGGCCTTCCTTGGCAAGATGCATTGATTTTTGTTCATTATATTATGCATTAGCTGGCATTCTTATCGTATCTGTTGCAGCGCTCAGAATAATAGGCTTCACATACTTGAGTAAAGCTTTGAAGCTTTCCCCTACTGGCATAAGAGATGGGAAAAGCGGCGCAGGACGAAAGAGACAGCGGAATGCCAACAAGGAACGACCTTTTGGCTTGCATGTAATATAACTGCAAGCCTGAGTTTATTGATACACTGTAAGAGTTGGGTGTGCAAGATTCCAATGCAGCAGAATATCATTATAGGGAGAGATGGGCCCTGTCATGGAGTGACTACACCGAGTGGAGTAAGAAACCGTAAATCAGAATCAAGACTAGCTATGGAGTACACTGACGCAGCAAAATATCCCAGCCAATAACCCTGAAAGGTGAAGTTGACACACCATTGAGCTGCAACCAATGCTACTAGAAGAGCTGACCAGACAGTAAAAGCAGACCAAGTGACATCACTGTTACCTCACAGCAGCAAAGTGCACAGGCTAAGCCTATATACGTTTTTCTCCTGTTCCTGTGAGGGATCTTCTCAGTTTGCATATGGCCACACTGGAGGTTGGATCTGTGTTGTCATCCAAAGAACGAGGTACCAGGTCAATGATGGCACCTCGCCACGGAAAGATAAGTAAGGGCAGGCGTTGTGTGATGCAGCAACGAGTAAGAGGCGTCGGCGTAAACACGCCCTCAAGAAGTTCCATACACTGCAGCTGCCAGAAGATTATTTAAGTCAGAGTGCAGCGTCGTGCAGCCCCCTTTAGTAATCATCGCCTAAGACGACAGCATCCTCTTAGCTCATCAGATCCGGCTGCAAACTGAGAGAGCTATTAGTCAGAACTACGTATGAAAGTTTTTAGTCAGTTATTGTGCACTAATATGAGACTGTCTTCTGTATTGTAACAGGTGAAAAGTCATAGTGTGCAGTGACAGTAACAAATATATGTCATTCCTGTGACATGGATTATTTGCAAGTTAACTATTTCATAATAATAAAGTGATGTAAGAGTCTGTGTGTGTTTAAGTATCAGCACGGTCACCTACAGACGTAACCCTAGTCTGGGTACAACACTACACTGTCGACGATGGTGTCTCAAGTTCATTTTGTCTCTCACTACAATGGCAACGATGATGCGTGCATGTTTATTCCAGTCCATTGCATTCTTTCCTGTTTTGTCTTGTCAGTTTTCTTAGTCTTCCGCTAATTGCAACGGCCAAATTAGTATTTTTATATTGTGTCTACTATAAAGTGCCTATAAGCATCTGAGTCCCCAATAGAAATGTTTCTGAAGTGAGTTGTTCAGTCTCATGCACAGCGTCTGCTGCTCATTGTCCAACAGATGACAAATTTACTGTCGCAACAAGCAGCTCCATAACCGGTTGTTGCTGCCAAGTTTCGACACGTTAACAGTAAAAAGAACTACCGGTCGGAACACTGCGCCCAAATCGAAGCAAATTCATCGCTTACAACTTTAAAGCTATGGCGTATCATTTCTTTATTTTACCGACACCAGGAGCCAACGTGTACAGACTGTCCATCAAGTTGTTTCCTGACTGTAGTCCAGAAGATATTGCTTATGAGAAATTCGTTCTTAAACATGATGAACATTATAAACACAAATTCACGTGTCTGTGGCGATATTTTCTGGATAAAATGGCTCTGAGCACTATGGGACTATGGTCATCAGTCCCCTAGAACTTAGAACTATTTAAACCTAACGAACCTGAAGATATCACACACAGCCATGCCCGAGGCAGGATTCGAGCCCGCGATATTTACTCGTAGATTTCTTTGTCTTACGAAACGCGCAGACCAGTCACTGAAACAAAGCATTGCTGAAATTCGAGGACTAACAAGATACTGTATGTTGAAGCATTCTTGTTGACTAAGTTATGGTGATATTTTACGAAATACAAACACAGAAAATGTGTCAGACACACACATTCCTACTGCTATTCTAAAAACAGTTTTGTAAAAGTAGAGTCTCAAAGTATTGTGGACACAGCTGTAGTTGATATTGAGGCTCCGACTATTTCTTTTGTTCATAGTGCACAAAGCACTCAGTCTCCAGTTTATGCTAATGTTAAAGTAAATAAAAATAGTCGGATGGTACGTGAGGTAATAGAAAACATTGTCCGCATCATGACACAAAGGGTTTCTAGTGTGGTATTCAAGGTCAGATCCAGGAAATCCGTTTAGAAAACAGCCAAGACAGACAGCTACAGCACAGCTTTAAGGAATTGATTGTCATGTCGGCACAACCATTACAGCTGGCGCCAACAACAGCTTCTTTTTCTGCTCTGTGGAAACTTTTTGCTGTAGTCCACAGACAGAAAAACATACATTTAGTTCAGTTATGAGTGGCTCAAAGTACAATTAATTTGTATGGTGAACACTTCTGGCCGGCCGCGGTGGTCTAGCGGTTCTAGGCGCGCAGTCCGGAACCTCGCGACTGCTACGGTCGCCGGGCGACCGCTAAGGTCGCAGGTTCGAATCCTGCCTCGGGCATGGATGTGTGTGATGTCCTTAGGTTAGTTAGGTTTAATTAGTTCTAAGTTCTAGGCGACTGATGACCTCAGAAGTTAAGTCGCATAGTGCTCAGAGCCATTTGAACCATTTTTTTGCTACGGTCGCTGGTTCGAATCCTGCCTCGGGCATCGATGTGTGTGATGTCCTTAGGTTAGTTCGGTTTAAGTAGTTCTAAGTTCTAGGGGACTGATGACCTCAGATGTTAAGTCCCATAGTGCTCAGAGCCATTTGAACACGTCTGTTTGAATACATGTTATCGGCCTTTACCACTTTCGCTCAATCCTGCCAGTCCTGTCCCACCTCGAACAGCGTTAAAGTTGCACCGTTGAGGTCTGTTATTGTCTAAATATCAATACGAGATGGTTCACAAGTTTATTACACAACACTTGAACGCTGCCTTATTGTCTCAGTTATCGTTTGACAGTGACACAGCGTTTGATTCGTCTGTCGACTCAAGTTATTAAGCTGACACTTAAGATTTTGATATTCTTTCAAATTTTCCTCTTGACTATCGCCTTATTCAAGGAGCAACGGGTTTTGATCCAGCTCTTCGGGCACGTTCCAAAAACATGCGCCGTAAGTAGTCACGTAGTCTTAAAAGAAATTCCTCACTCACTGGTGCGTCGCTAGATTTTGCATTGTCACGCGCAATCGACACGGGCAGATCTTGTGCACAGAATGACGACGCACGGATTGTGATTCCTCATCGTCTTTGTTATACCAAGGTCAATGGGGCGTAGTTCACACAAAGCAACTCGCCCTACCTCATTCTACTTGGCACATTCAGTAAATGAACTCTGTTGTAAAGTGTACAAAGCATCAATGCGCTCCTCCAGAACGCTTTCAACGCATTTTTCAGTGGCCACGTCCGTCCAGACCATGACAATATAGATACAATTATTTTGCCAGTTATTTCTGGACAGTCGATGGCTGGTGGTGAAGTTTCATTTTGTATTTCCCATGACATCCACCTCTAATGCTAGTACTGTATCGCCTAAGTATTTTGTTTTTACTCTCGAATATTTTGCTGGGGTTCTTGTCTCGGATAACAGTGAACAACAAATTTGAAGTGAAAGTGTGTAAATTGTATGATTTTGAGTTACTTTTGTTTATTTCAGTATAAAATGATACTAAATCATATTCATAAATATTTAGCTCTAGTTTTTTTTTAAAAAAGTAACCCCAAATTTTTGTATAAATCATTCAGTAACTAACTATGCACTCCTGTTCCAAGATTCAGCATAACAAATCTTACAAAAGTAAAATATTAAGAAAAAGTGAAGAAAATATTACATAAATTAAAATACTTTTTAAGTGTACTTTGTACCAGAACAATGTAAAGCACAAAAGAAAATATATAACTTAACTGCTAACAAATGTATATAAAGGATTACAAATATTAAATGTCCATATGTACAGTATATACAGTTATATATTTTGTTCAGAGATAAATTCAGAAGATGACCGTTTTCGCTTGGCTTGACGTTTATGCACATACTTGGGAACATCCCTTATGACAGTCCAACAGTAATCTGCTAGAATAATAGGGCTCCACTTTCCGGCATACCTGTTCTCAGATGTGGCTATATCTTCATGAAATCGCTCCCCAAGTTCATCACTTACTGCGCCAAAATCTTTGGGGAAGAATTCAAGATGACTATGTAAGAAATGCTTTTCCGATGACATATTGCAAACATGTTTTTCATAAGATGACAACATGTTATTGACAATCTCCTTGTAATTTATTGCTAATTTCTTCTCCAAGAACTGTAAACAGACTGTCTTCAAATATTCCCATGTATGCTTCTCATGATCGTGTATGATTCCATCAAAAGTATGGTCTCCAAGAAGATCTCGAATCAGTGGGTCTACAAAGATGCCCCCTTTATTTTGGCATCACTGAAGTAAGGGAATTTAGGCCTTAAGTACTTAAACGCGTCACCATCTTTTTTCATTTCCTTAACAAAGTTTTTCATGAGATCCAACTTGATGTGCAAGGACGGGAGCAGAATCTTTTTAGGGTCTACTATAGGTTCACTATTAATGTTCTTTATACCTGGTTGAAGAGATTTTCTGATGAGCCATTCACTTGACTCATTTTGAGACAATTTTTATGGATCATCAGTTGATGATATATTTGCAAGAAACTCTGGAGATGCACGAGCTCAGCTACCCCATTCATAGAGAGGGCAGCAATATTTAGTATACCCTAACTGCATACCTAACAGCAGTGCAACCACTTTCAAGTCACCACAAATCTGCCATTGAGAGTCATTGTGCTAGATGGCTTCTAGTAAAATGTTTATGTGCTGCTATCACACTTTCATATACACAGTATTCCAACGGGAAGAGAAGGAAGTTCATTACCAATATCTTAAAGCACTGCTTTAAAGCCCAACTTGGACGAATCAATAAACAGTCTCCACTCATCAGGGTTGTAATTCATTTTGAGAGCCTTCATTAGACCATTTATGTTTACACAAGCCACAAGACTATCTTGCATGTTAAAAAAAAGGAGTGAATAGTTGCTCTCTTCTGCGGTGGAATGAAATATTTACACTGCTTTCCAGAAAATTGCGCTGCTGCAATCCTGATGCTAAAATCTCAGCCTTAGCTTTAGAGAGCTCCAAACCTCTAATGAGATCACTTGACTCGTTTTGAGACAATTTTTATGGATCATCAGTTGATGATATATTTGGAAGAAACTCTGGATCTTCTGATGTAGATGGTTCACGACATTCAGAATCTCCATCAGAAGTAATCTCGTACTCTGTCGGTGGTTCAGGTATTGGCAATCGTTCCCCATGTAGAACTGGACACATGGCAGATGGAATGTTAGGACAGATCACGGTCTGCTTCTTCTTCTTCTTAGATATTTCCTTCTTGGTAGGAGGAACCATACAGAAGTAGCAGTCACTGACAAGGTTAGTTGGTTCACGACAGATCATGGGCACTGCAAACTCTCTTTCCCATGTATCTAATTACTGAGGTTGCTGGAAAGAGTGGTGGAGACCACATGTGGAGCCCAGCATTTATCCTGATCACCTATTTTGCAACCAAAACAACAACTATAAGCTTTTTTAATGAATGGAGCTATTTGCTGTTTTTGTGAAGCAAATCTCACTTCTCCACACACATAGCAAAATGTGTCAGCACTGTTAACACAATCCCGGCGGAGGTTCGAGTCCACCCTCAGGCATGGGTGTGTGTGTTTGTCCTTAGGATAATTTAGGTTAAGTAGTGTGTAAGCATAGGGACTGATGACCTTGGCAGTTAAGTCCCATAAGATTTCACACAAATTTGAAATTTTTTTTTGTTAACACAAACTCGTGGCATTTTTGTTCACTTCAATAGCAGTCAACTTGAACAAATGTGCGGAAATTATTACATGCATTAATATAGTCACTGAGGTCGAAGAGGGGGGAACGAAAGGATCACTAAAATGGGTATCAAAATGTTTATATCCAAAGTATTGCACACAAGTAAGACCAGGAACAAAAATATAATCCATTGTTACTAGTTATTATGACTGTGACAAACCATTATAATACTTGATTTTAAACTTATCATAAAAATCTGTATATGGTTTTTAACCACAATAAAACAGTGTAAAATGAAAACTACAGATAATTTTGAATTGTCTTTGTGGTATTCGCGATCAGCACATTAGAACTGCTAGGAACTGGCTATTATCACTCGATTTACATTTTCATTGTTGCACGATGTAGTGCACTACAATTCATATCAGCTAATATTCAACAGACTTGTGCTGCCAGCGGTATGCACTCCTGCTTTTCAACCGTGTCTAACGGTTTGTTCAAATGTTCAAAAGTCACGCGGTGGTACTCAGTTCAGCCCACACAGCAGCAAGGCATCAAGGTGTTTCTTTTCTCCTACTGCTCCTTGGTACATGAAGAGAAGTCGCTTGCAGAAATATTACACGGTCGTCGTACCCTGTTACAGGTTCTGCGGCCGCCGCAGAAACAGATCGTTCCGCTTGGTCACACTAAGTTCCAGGTTCAGGAAGAAGTTTTCTTTAAAATTACTGGCATGGATAAGGGGCGGCTTTTAACAGGACGTTGGTATTAGAACCTTCAATCACCAAGACAGTAACAGTAATTAAAGCAACAAAATGCACAGTATATTATGCTACTGAAACAACTTCAGAACACTCTGAGCTACAACAAAGGTTGTGGGATCCTGCCCACTCGTCTAACATAAGGTGCTTAGGACGCTGTTTTCTCGGATAGCCAAACAATATACAACCAAATCTTATTAATTGAGTTTATTACCATAAATTGAATTGACACTACTTAACTTTTCCTTTTCTCAATGAAGTGTCGCAAACAATTGGCGACAGGCAAATAATCAATGTCCTTCGATATATACAATTTTCATGCAAGAAGTTGATATAGATCGCAAGTCTAGGCTAAACAGTTAGGATGACGGTTCGTCCTCTAGTGCGGCTCTTCTAGTGCCCCTCCTCTAGTGCGGCTGAGGCTATCTGGAGCGGCGCTTATATTCTCTTGCGATAGAGGCAGCTACTGTAGTAGAGCAGTCCTAGTCAGCATACTATTGGCTGAAGTCGTCTCACACTTTTCTCTGCAGTTACGTTCCATGTCGACGTGCCGGCGCTTGATGTTACGCCGGAACATAGCTGTTGAGCCATGCCGAGTTTAGATGAGTATACCAAAAAAGCTTAAGTTAAAGACGTGGAAAACATTATCAAAGTCCATAACATAATCAAGATAATAGATGGTGAACAAATGAAACACAACCGCCTTTGCTTTTGCATTTAGTGGTGTAGTACTACGGTAACACATTAAGACAGGATGAATTCCAAGGGATGGAATCGTTTGTTCATCTGCTCATACGTGTTTCCTCACTTTGGGCGCCATGCTGTCTTGAGTAAGGACAGCTCTGCATGTATTTAAGAAAGAAAATTACTGGAGCCGACGGCTGCATAACACATTAAATACAGTGGATCAGGATGAGTCCATAAGTCAGTGTAACCTCCTCCACTTACTAGTTAGTTTTCTTCGACTGTTGGAAAGTCAATCCAGAAAGCTGATGCTTCTGCACAATCACACATAGCACTTCATACGCCTCAACTAATAGATGCAGGGAGACAGTCTACAATTGTCAGGCTGGGTTGGGTTTCTTTGAAGGGGGAGACCAGGCAGCGAGGTCATCGGTCTCATCGGATTAGAGGAGGACGGGGAAGGAAGTCGGTCGTTCCCTTTCAAAGGAACCATCTCGGCATTCGCTGGGACCGATTTAGGGAGATCACGGAAAACCTAAATCAGGATGGCTGGACGCGGGATTGAACCGTCGTCCTCCCGAATGTGAGCCCAGTGTGCTAACCACTGCGCCACCTCGCTCGGTCAATTGTCAGGCCCACGAAATCTCCATTGTTTCCCCTCAAAGGACACCAAAGGTAGGAATGTCAAATCCAAAAGAGAAGAGGTCTTAAGCCAGCTGGCCACGCAGTTCTAATACTGCCTGACGATTATCTGATTCCACTTCAGAGACTTTGGCACAGGAAACCATCCTGAGGCTACAATCCAGTGCAGCTCCTCAGCTTAATCCCTAACCCTCATAATATCCCCAACCCAGTGGAGAGATATGAGGAAATATACAGGTTGTAACGTGTATAAGCGCAGGCATTTTTATATGTGTTTCCTTAGTACGTACACACATCAGTATTTTGGTTTGTTTATCCTCTGCGTCGAGCACTCATCACACAAACACGTCACAAACTTTACGACGTGATGTTTCCTGCACGGTCGTAACTACACCACTAAGTGGACTACGCCTGTCAATATAGACGTACTATTAGCATCCTCACGTCCTCACTTCAACACCTGACCTGCTGCACAGGGGAAATTGGAAATCTGGAAATTTGTGGTAAGTTCCTATGAGATCAAACTCCTGAGGTCATTGGTCCATAGGCTTACATACTACCTAATCTAACTTAAACTAACTTACGCTAAGGACAACAAGACTGGCCGGCCGGTGTGGCCGTGCGGTTAAAGGCGCTTCAGTCTGGAACCGCGTGACCGCTACGGTCGCGGGTTCGAATCCTGCCTCGGGCATGGATGTGTGTGATGTCCTTAGGTTAGTTAGGTTTAATTAGTTCTAAGTTCTAGGCGACTGATGACCTCAGAAGTTAAGTCGCATAGTGCTCAGAGCCATTTGAACCATTTGACAACAAGACACACACCCACGCCCGAGAGAAGACTTGAACCTCCGAAGGGAGAAGCCGCGCGAACCGTGGCAATGCGACCAAGACCATGCGGCTACCCCACGCGGTGCTGCACGGAGGAAAATAAGCGTAAATGTCTTGCTCCTACGACATGTAATGGAGTTAATAACGAGCATTGAAACATACCACTCCTAACAGCTGTAATTATTAGTTAGAAAAGTCAAGTAAATACTGATGTAATGTTTTTCAAGACACAGTCGTCAGTCAACAATAGAAATATCTTCACTTATAACCATTACATCGTGCATAAGTAAATGACAAAACGGCTTTCAAACAACAGCGGACCAACACTGGGTTCAGGATTCACACTGAAGAATTTAAACACATTAAACAAGCCCAGCATTATGCTTGTTTCTACATGCAACACACTTTATCGATTCTAACACCACAGTGCTAAGTTTATGTAGAGTGCACAGTAGTTATGACCTCAGAAATACTGCCAAAGGTGGAGTGGCCAACTTATTAGGTACTGCATACCACTCCTATACCCTTCTACCGTAATTACCACCGACTTAAAAGTGTAAGTGCAACATTGGGCCCTTTAATTATATACCTAATACATTCCCTTTCACCAGCCTATAAATCAGGACGCTCTCATCAACATTAACACAAAGCCCCATGAACTTTCCCGTGATGCGGTAATTGGGGAGGCCATGCGCGGTTGGTGGAAGTGGATTGACATATATCGGGAAACCAGTAGTTCACAATCTTTTGTGGGATAGTGATGGAGCCGCAAGTGAGTGCAGAGGTGCCTTCTGACAGTTCGTTCTTAAAACAGCGTTGTCGAAACAGTCATTTATTGCTCAGCAAATTGCATCAGTCGAGACGATGCTTGGAGAGGCTAACGCTACCACAATAAAAGCTGTACGTGGTCAGCGACAATGTACTGTGGTCAGCAAGCGGCGTGTTCTCTCTGTCCACCACAGGCATCCCTCGGTCGCTGATGTGACGATGGCAGTGACTCGGCAAGGACGCTGGTTCCAGCAGCTATCAGCAGTCCACGATGTCAAACGTGGAGGCTAGAGGATATCTTGTAAACCGGGCCAGGGCGCCGAGGCGTGCAGAATCGCACTATGGACCCGGCATGAAGGAGGCCGCTCTTAGGAACGGTGCTTTCCCACGCAGACGAAGCGGACTTCACGACGTTTGCCTTCAAAGGCGATGGCAGCTGAGTGACTGCACGTCCCACAGCAAAAATTGTAGACCAAGAGGGTAGGATCCCAACAGCTGCTGCAGTAGGAACGCAGGTGACTCAATAGTAGGAAGGCACTAAGGCAGCAGCATCAGACTCAACACAAACAGCAGAGCTACAGGTAGCATCGACATAGTTCTGATGTGGCAACTTTTTGATACATCGTAAATAGACATGGATTCCCCCACGGAGCTAGTGGCTGTGAGACTACATCCTTCTTTTTGAGAAATGAGTAGTCTTTATACAGGATGGTCCATTGATAGTGACCGGGCCAAATATTTCACGAAACAAGCATCAAACGAAAAAACTACAAAGAACGAAACTCGTCTAGCTTGAAGGGGGAAATCAGATGGCGCTATGGTTGGCCCGCTAGATGGCGCTGCTATAGGTCAAACGAATATCAACTGCGTTTTTTTTTAAATAAGAACCCCCATTTTTATTACATATTTGTGTAGTACGTAAAGAAATATGAATGTTTTAGTTGGACCACTTTTTTCGCTTTGCGATAAATGGCGCTGTAATAGTCACAAACGTATAAGTACGTGGTATCACATAAAATTCCGCCAGTGCGGGCAGTATTTGCTTCGTGATACATTACCCGTGTTAAAATGGATTGTTTACCAATAGCGGGAAAGGTCGATATCGTGTTGATGTATGGCAATTGTGATCAAAATGCCCTACGGGCGTGTGCTATGTATGCTGCTCGGTATCCTGGACGACATCATGCAAGAGTCCGGACCGTTCCCCAGACAGTTATGTTATTTAAGGAAACAGGAAGTCTTCATCCACATATGAAAGGTCTACCCTGACCTGCCACAAATGATGATGCCCTAGTAGGTGTTTTAGCTGCTGTCGCGGCTAATCCAAACATCAGTAACAGACAACTTGCGTGAGAATCGGGAATCTCAAAAACGTCGGTGTTGAGAATGCTACATCAACATCTATTGCACCCGTATCGTATTTCTATGCAGCAGGAATTGCATGGCGACGACTTTAAATGTCGTGTACCGTTCTGCCACTGGGCACAAGAGAAATTACGGGACGATGTCAGCTTTTTGCTCGCGTTCTATTTAGCGACGAAGCGTCATTGACCAACAGCGGTAACGTAAGCCGGCATAATATACACTGTTGGGAAACGGAAAATCCACGATGGCTGCGACAAGTGGAACATTAGTGACCTTGGCGGGTTAATGTAAGGTGCGGCATTACGGGAGGAAGGCTGAATGGCCCCCATTTTATCGATGGCAATCTAAATGGTATTTACAGGTAATGACGATGTAACAACATGCGTTCTCAGAAATCATAAGTTCAGAAAGGTAAATGTATCACATTGGAACAACCGAAATAAAATGTTCAAACGTATCTACGCTCTGTATTTTAATTTAAAAAAACCTACCAGTTACCAACTGTTCGTCTAAAATTGTGAGCCATATGTTTGTGACTATTACAGCGCCATCTATCACAAAGCGAAAAAAGTGGTCCAACTAAACCATTCATATTTCTTTACGTACTACACGAATGTGTAATAAAAAATGGGGCTTCCTATTTAAAAAAACGCAGTTGATATCCGTTTGACCTATAGCAGCGCCATCTAGCGGGCCAACCATAGCGCCATTTGGTTTCCCCCTTCCTCCTAGACATGTTTCGATCTTTGTAGATTTTTCGTTTGACGCTTATTTTGTGAGATACACTCCTGGAAACTGACATAAGAACACCGTGAATTCGTTGTCCCAGGAAGGGGAAACTTTATTGACACATTCCTGGGGTCAGATACATCACATGATCACACTGACAGAACCACAGGCACATAGACACAGGCAACAGAGCATGCACAATGTCGGCACTAGTACAGTGTATATCCACCTTTCGCAGCAATGCAGGCTGCTATTCTCCCATGGAGACGATCGTAGAGATGCTGGATGTAGTCCTGTGGAACGGCTTGCCATGCCATTTCCACCTGGCGCCTCAGTTGGACCAGCGTTCGTGCTGGACGTGCAGACGGCGTGAGACGACGCTTCATCCAGTCCCAAACATGCTCAATGGGGGACAGATCCGGAGATCTTGCTGGCCAGGGTAGTTGACTTACACCTTCTAGAGCACGTTGGGTGGCACGGGATACATGCGGACGTGCATTGTCCTGTTGGAACAGCAAGTTCCCTTGCCGGTCTAGGAATGGTAGAACGATGGGTTCGATGACGGTTTGGATGTACCGTGCACTATTCAATGTCCCCTCGACGATCACCACTGGTGTACGGCCAGTGTAGGAGATCGCTCCCCGCACCATGATGCCGGGTGTTGGCCCAGTGTACCTCGGTCGTAAGCAGTCCTGATTGTGGCGCTCACCTGCACGGCGCCAAACACTCATAGGACCATCATTGGCACCAAGGCAGAAGCGACTCTCATCGCTGAAGACGACACGTCTCCATTCGTCCCTCCATTCACGCCTGTCGCGACACCACTGGAGGCGGGCTGCACGATGTTGGGGCGTGAGCGGAAGACGGCCTAACGGTGTGCGGGACCGTAGCCCAGCTTCATGGAGACGGTTGCGAATGGTCCTCGCCGATACCCCAGGAGCAACAGTGTCCCTAATTTGCTGGGAAGTGGCGGTGCGGTCCCCTACGGCACTGCGTAGGATCCTACGGTCTTGGCGTGCATCCGTGCGTCGCTGCGGTCCGGTCCCAGGTCGACGGGCACGTGCACCTTCCGCCGACCACTGGCGACAACATCGATGTACTGTGGAGACCTCACGCCCCACGTGTTGAGCAATTCGGCGGTACGTCCACCCGGCCTCCCGCATGCCCACTATACGCCCTCGCTCAAAGTCCGTCAACTGCACATACGGTTCACGTCCACGCTGTCGCGGCATGCTACCAGTGTTAAAGACTGTGATGGATCTCTTATGCCACGGCAAACTGGCTGACACTGACGGCGGCGGTGCACAAATGCTGCGCAGCTAGCGCCATTCGACGGCCAAAACCGCGGTTCCTGGTGTGTCCGCTGTGCCGTGTGTGTGATCATTGCTTGTACAGCCCTCTCGCAGTGTCCGGAGCAAGTATGGTGGGTCTGACACACCGGTGTCAATGTGTTCTTTTTTCCATTTCCAGGAGTGTATTTGGCCCGGTCACGATCAAGGGACCACCCTGAATAGGCTTGCCCCATCCTTTTTTTTTTTTTTTTTTGCCGAGGTCTTGATTACCATTACATAAGCGACAACAGAGCTGTATGGGATGCAATCAGGTCACCCACGCCGCAGCGGCTCTACCCTTCTGCTGCATCACTGATATTACATCTCTTCTCCCACTGTTGACCAGGCTATGTGGTAACAGCTCAATGCAGTGGTGACAGTACTTGTATCTGTTGGTCGCTCGTGATGCAAGTGCCTGGCCGACCCCAGTCTGACCTACTTCCACTAGGCTCTTCCATTACCCCTGGTAGCATCTTTATTTTATTCAGCCACGATAAGTAAATCAGTTTGCGGGCCAACACACCTTCAGGTGATCAAGCCGAATGTATCCAGCTCATGAAAATTCTTCAAATTCTCGACGTATAAGTTACTAGGTGGTAACTGTGTACAGTATATTCAGTTCTCTTTTGTACTAGTTCACCTAGAAACTCAAGGTTCATTGGTTGTTTCCTCAAAAAAATGGTTCAGATGGCTTTAAGCAATATGGGACTTAACATCTAACGTCATCAGTCCCCTAGACTTAGAACTACTTAAACCTAACGAACCCAAGTACATCACACACATCCATGCCCGAAGTAGGATTCGAACCTGCGACCATAGCAGCCGCGTGGTTCCGGACTGAAGCGCCTAGAACCGCTCGTCCACAGCGGCTGGCTTTCTGTTTCCTCACCTCAGCCTTCTGTAAATAATATGTTGAATTTTTATTGGCTCTTTATCACGTACTGCATAGAAAAATGTCATTACTATTACAATATCCTGAGAAATCATTTAACTGCAAATAATCTCACTCTGCTGTTTCTGATGTTCGGTATTTCTCCATGTTTCTGGTGGTTTCTTATTTAATTCTCTCTTAAATAATCACTATTTGCTACAGGTGATAAAATCCATTGCTAGATGAGTCACGGCTGGGGCCGGATTTTCGCTTGAGGTAGATGCAGTTTACAGAAAGCCGAAAGAGGACCGCAATTTTAACGGAAACTGAGACACTCATGGTGAAGCTGTTATTGCGCTACCTATCGTGGTACTGCCGTATATACTGAAAAATTTGCGCGTTGGTAATACTATTCTTATGTGAGGCTACAAGCTCATTCAATTGCTGAATGAGGTAGGTTTTATTGTCTCGTTTAAATAGGTCAGATTCTGAGTTCACAGCACATCTAATGGATAATCTGGCTAAAATAGTGAGGGTTGTATCAAGTACATTATGTTCTTTTTCAGCAATGGTAGCTGCGACACGGAATGTTGTGTCTGCTATGACGCAAGTTGTTTCATTAATTAGTATCACACCGTTTTTCACTTGCCGCCCCGTCATTCCCTTCAGCAGACACTGAAGAGGTAAAACTGAATTAAAATCAAAAGGATATTCTAAAGCACGCTGCTTTAGAACTCTGGTATGTACACTTAATCATTTACTTCTCTACACCAATAGCCACTGTTCTGGCGTAACCACAAGCGCCGGAACGAAGGGGAAGAATGCAAGACCAGAGAAGGCGGTGAGGCGACGTCAGCCAATAGCCCAGTGGAAATGGTTCAAATGGCTCTGAGCACTATGGGACTTAACAGCTGTGGTCATCAGTCCCCTAGAACTTAGAACTACTTAAACCTAACTAACCTAAGGACATCACACACATCCATGCCCGAGGCAGGATTCGAACCTGCGACCGTAGCAGTCGCGCGGTTCCGGTCTGCGCGCCTAGAACCGCGAGACCACCGCGGCCGGCAATAGCCCGGTGACAAAGATAGCGTCACGACAGGAGCGACCTCTGCAAGAAGTGAATGTAAGCGCTGTTCCTGCCACCCTCGGTCAGACATTAGTGGACTGCATTAGCACGGCCAAGCAGAGAGTACTACTACATCAGTTACTAGTGATCCACGTCCATTGCTTGTTCGGACATTGTCTATAGAGAAGAACATTGCTGTCAGCATAGCGCCCTTCACTTGCAACGTCATTGTTACTTCAGAGTTAAGTGCTGCCAATCTTCTTTATTGAAATAAAACTACTAATGGTATTTGCTTGAACTGTTGTACAGCATGCCGAGAACGTAACGTCCCTTAGGCACCTTATACGAGAAGAGTGGGCAAGACCTCACATTTACTGACGAGGAATCGACAGCCACCACATTTTGTGTCCCTGGGAGAATAGTCCTCTACGGGTGTCATGTGCTCTCTTCTCCTGTTCGGCTCCCGAACAGTGAAGGCCAAATAATAACAGGGTTTCCTGATCTGCCAAAGCAGCGCACGCTTCACGTCGCCCGTACTACACTTAACTTCTTTGTCCCCAATATCGTCATTGCTAGAATTGTTAGATTGTTCTCCCAGAATTCAGTAGTCTATCTAAACTGTTCGTCTTGAATGTGTCGTGCTTTTCTGTTTTGTGGGTCATGAAACGTGTTTAAAAAATAAACTTTCTTCTCTAAAAAGACAGAGGATAAGGTGAAAGTGTCTCTTTACGTATTATGTGGGCCACTGTTTTCTGTTCCTGTATTTATTACTTTAGTCTATTAAAGTAATATTATTTGAGATTACTCACAAGTTTTGGGGCGTTCTGTTCCATAGTTCACTGCTTTGTCCATGGCGGCAGTAAAGTAAAATAAGGAAGTGGAGAGTCACTTTCCTTTATAAGTAAAAGGTATTTTGATCATCACTCACCATGATCATGTGATAAACGGATCAATGTAATCGATCAAACAAAATCAATTTTATTTGCTTATGTAGCGGAAAGTAAGTTCTCATGTGCTGTCGTATTTGTTGATGTAATGAGCCCGCTTGAGCCTATAACAGCATATCTTTCCTTGGATTTTTCCGAAATTCTACATGACTATGCATCGTTTAGTGTGACTAGTGTATAAAATGTCCTTTACACAAGGATCATAAATACAGCGAAATATACTAAGGTAAGCGAGAGGCGTCTTCCTTGAATGTTTCCCTTTTTCTGATAATTTCCTTTCTTCCATATCAGAGTGAAAATTTTTTTTGAAGTCCTGAGTCTGATCACCTGTATTTACATGTACCATTTAGGTATGTTATGCCCATGTCACTAATAACAGAGAAAGTCTTCTTTCAGATCCTCATCAGTATTTCACCAGTATACCACCTGTCCTTACAGAATCGAACTCCCATGTACGTAACACTTCAAACGTCTGATTATTTTACTAATTAATTAATGTGTTAAACGTTCGATGCTGAGCACGTAAGTGAGAAAAGTTTAGGAAAGGCCTAAAATTCTGCTGAAAACTCTTTGGAAGACTCAAAGTGCTCTTGTTATGAAATACTGAATCGATATATTCTGGCTATTTTGCGCTCCATTTCAAGCAAAAGCAAGTTTTTCACGCTTCTAGATGTTTATGACATTATGTCTCCTGAACTATGTTTCGTGCAATGAAATAATTTTACAGATAAATTCGGAGGTACGTATGATTACTTTCAGCAAATTGCGCTGCGAATGGCATCGATAGCAAAGAAGTAATAAATAAAACAGTTAACTCCGATGCACACGTTTTGCTGCATGAACAGCGAAAATGTAGTACGAGACGTACTTTTCTTTTTCATCATATAGGGGAAAGAGTCAACGAGAAAAAGTTTGGTCAGGGTTTCGAAATTAAGGTCAAAGTGTGTTGGTAGTCGCTAAGCAGTCTCAGTATGAAACACCATATGAATGAAATATAGGTATTTGCGAGCTATCAGTTACACTACCTCAGGACAAAGACACAACATCAACTGTATTATGACTCTTACTGTGTTAAACTACTAACATAAGATCACTTTGTGAGTATATTATGCTATCATTTTAAAATTTTGAAACTCGGTCAATAATTAATACTGATATCGTATTATTATACAAAATATATATTGAATTCATACTCAGATTCAAATAATTGATGCCCCTGGAAACCCCTACATAGGCAAATTGCAACTGGAACACAGTTCAAGGAACAGGTTAATCGTTTAGCTATATAGGTCACTTTAATTAACATGTTGTTGATAGTAGGGCTGGGCCGGTTCTGCCGAAAACGCTGACTCATTATCTGTCAGCACTCTTTTATCGCGGTGTCTTATTACTGCTGAGACAATTGCACATGTCGTATATCACTTACGTCAGGATCAGCACTTCCATATTTCCAAGGTCATTCCAGGAACTATGACGTCTTGTCATGTGTCAAGGTCACGGAGGGGAGGGTCTCCCCATCCCCACTGCACTTCTGCGAATTTAATGAAGCAACCCTGCTCAGAACTTATCCCCTTCCCCACCCACTCCGCCATCCTGAGAGTGAGAGTGAAGCTCAATTGCTGTTCACATGCCTGTCATTTCGCTGACGTCAGCACTCCACCTCCATACTCATCCATAAAACTACAGACTACATGGGTATTTTAGTATAAATAAAGGTTATCCATTGGTTCTTGCAAGTATACCTCGAGTCTTACAAACTACAAAGTATCTACTACACTGATCACGTGATCATTAATTTCAAATTCCTTGGGTGATTCTGCTTACCTGTGAGTGATATCGGATGCCTTTCTCCGCTGCCCGATTCATGACTGTGTTACTGCATCACTGGTTATCACATCATGCCAGGATGGGATGTTACCTTGCTACCTACCATTAACCGAACATAGATTGGAATGGGTGAACTGTTTGCCTGAAGTCTAACGCCTGACGCCTGACATCTGATGCCCGATGTCTGATGTATGATGCATGACACTTGACGCCTGACAACCAGCGCCTAACTGTCCTGCAAGAAACTGAAGATTGAGCTATAAATTTACTATTTAGATGTAACTACAACCAAATTTAGGAGGAAAATCACGTGATCAGAAGTATCGTTATCTTTGATCTTTAGAGTGTTGAAGGAAGCTTCTGTGGTAGTGGAATGTATTAACATATCTTCCTCCGATGTGCTAAGCATCCCCCATCAGTTAGAGAGGAAGAAGAGACCAATATATGAATGCTTTGGATTGTGGTTATTACTGGAGAACATGGAAACACTTGCTACTGATACTGATAATATAATTTATATCAAACATGATACGATTCTAAGCAGGGAGCATTTAAGTGTGCTCACATCCCTTACAGAACTGTTTTGCGATAGCGCTATGGTTGTTGAAATACGTGATCAAGAGAACTGTCAAGAGCAAATAGGGAAGGTGCAGTCTGCAGTATTAAGGAAGGAGATGTATGCATCATTTAACTGCTATCTACTTAGCAAATTCTCCAAGTCCGTCACTGTGAAATGTGATGACAAGGTGCAGCTACGCTTTCTCCTACCTGCGAAAGACAGTGTAACAGCAAGAGGATACTGGAAGAAACCGGCAAGGGAACACTGGATATCATTTTGGGGAAATACAAAAATCTTGTGTCTACGCTATACAAAGAAGAATTAGCCGATGTTAAAATGGATGTTCTAATGGAAGAGCTACCTGGAATATTGCAGCTGCTTAATGCAGACGACCGTTACTTTTTGGATTTGGATATAATGACAGATCTTGCTGGGATTTTTAACGAAGTGGAGATGTTAGACTACCCAATTTCAAACTGCAACTTCTGCATGGAAGGAGACTGCCAGGGAAACAGCAATGTGCCTGTGTACAACTAAAAGAGAGTTGGAGTATTATGCATATGCAACAGCTGTTGCTGCTAAGTGGGAGAGCCACCTATTATCTAGTTGCACCAGCAGATCCCAACAGGTACGGTGCCAAGTCGTCGGTACTCAAGTTCTCAACCTTGGCTGATACCAAGAAGAGCCTTGCTCATCTGTCCTGTCCCTCAGGTTGCACCAGCAGGTATTACCAAGAAATGTATTGTTGTGGTGAGTCGTCAGCTTTCCGATTCCTCTGCCGTTGTACGTGGCGTAGGAGTATGCATTGTGATTCCAGTACACTGCAGTTGCAAATCGATAATGGTCATGTAATTATCCTCGGTATTTATATAGGTATAGGAGGTAGGCCAGTGCGGAATGGAAATACATCCAAGTTCCTTTCCAGAACCAACGCCTCAATACAATTCAGCTGATATCGTGCCAGGAGCAGTGTGGCCTAAATAAAGCATCATTCGATGATTGGCCTCTTGCTAGTAAGCAACTACCAGATGAGATAAGTGAAACGGGTACTTTTACACAGGTAATGGTTATGAAACGGTACGTATTCATAATCGTGGTTTGAAGCATTGACATGAAAAGGACATGCACCGCGCACGCTCTGTGGTTCTCTAAATTTATATTTCTGATTCGTGTAAAGGGCACTGACTTTGTGGATACTATCTGTCGAGCAAAATATGTGATAGTTACAGAAAACGATGAGTTAAATATTAAGCTTCTTTTAAACTTTTTACACATATTCTGAACACAGCAGTGTCATTTGAACAGCAAATGGTTGAGGGTACTTGTCTGGTACTTGCTTCCAGGCCGGCCTGGGCGCAATCTTCCAAACATGTATACACACTGCTATATATGCACTCTCCATTTCCTCCTGTGTTGCGTGTTGGGAGGCTATAGCATCTACAGTTAAGAGTATTGATTTAACGTAATTAAGACAATGTCAACCTATAATGTATTTTTTCCTTTGAAATATGTCAAACTTCACAGTTCACAAACTAATATGTATCTGTTGTAAAGCACAATAATTGTCTTTTTCGACAAGCAAGTTGACGTATGCAATTCATAAATCTACACAAGAATTTTATAATGTATGTTATATTGAAATTGTTATACAGAGTGTCTGAATCACATAGAGCAACGTTCAGACTATGAGGTACAATTTTTTTTTCCGAAATTCGCGTTAGAAAAATGTATTTGTATCGCCACCGTTTTATATGTTACTACTGTGACGTAAGCTGCTGGACATGCTTAAGTACTATTTACGCGAACTTTATGATGTTTTGTACGTAGAATGACATGGTTTGGGGGCATTATGTGCAGGTTCCCCTTATTGTATTCGAGCACCCAATCCGGTAGTGCGCTATTTGAAAAAAAAACATTTGTAGCGTCGCTATTTGATATTCTGTCACACAAATTGCCGAATTTACCATTAAATCCATTAAATTATCCTGTTGCGTTACTATCTGCCGGCATTTCTCTGTCTATCTTTTGTGGAATATGCAAGAGATCACTAATTCATACGTATTCTACCTCATGAAACTACAGTATAAATCTACATTAACGGAACCAGTCTGCTTCGGTAGTTCTTTAAAGTTTCTCCAAGGTAGAACATACACAGTGACACCTAGGGTTAGACTGTACGATAAGACAGTTAGGGTTGACTAACATGGGTGACTTCCAATTGTAGAGTAGTGCTTGTATGTCATACACCACATATATCAACTCACAAGCCCTGGAGTGGGTAACGTTATTGGTAACCAACCTAAAGATTTTAAAAAGTGACCAAACACGTAACTGACCATAGTATTACCTGGCTGGAGACAACTGCGGAGTGGAACGTATGTTTGTTCTCTGTGCAAGACTGTTTAGACATGAACTTGATGACTTTTCAGCTACTCTGTTATGAAATATAATTACGTCACTTCGGCAGTTATTGGTAGTTCCACACCACTGTAGCTGCTGTAATCACGTTATTTTCCGTGTATTACGACGTCGGTAGCTTCGTCTCTGGAAACCGGCACTGTCATACTGTGACACTGCATTCTTGAGATATCATAGCCCATAATATATAGAGCATTTTTGTTTAAAGTTTGCGTATTGGAAGTCATAACATGGATGATGTAGTTGAGGGTATGATATTAAGCATGTAATTCAGGTGAGGCAGCATTATGGACTGGGAGATTCTCTAAACGTCAGTTCCGGCTGCGATTCACTAATTTGCTAGGAACACATCGACATCCACATTTACACATCTGTACGCTATAGAGAACAGCATCACTTTAATACCTGATGTGGCATTTGTAACAATGACGGGTAGTCAAACAAAATCTGGCGTTATGCGGTAGGTGCATTGTGATGGATATTTGTGTCTACAAAACGTGCGAAATGAAAATGCCGTGGTGATTTTCTTTATATCACGATAGGTATGTATTTCAATCAGTTCAGATGTGGTAATAGTTAACAGCTGCTTGTCAGCTGTGAGACGTCTCGCGATATATAATGGTAAATATCTTTTTCTGAGATATCGACTCTGACAGTGTCTTTAAAAATGTCACATCTCCCACTGTTACCGTGTTTGGTCGTTTATTTGCCAGTTGTACGTATTCTTGTGATGTCTAAGTTTAGTCTGTAGCAATAGAAAACACTTTCCTTCCTTTCCTAATAAGACAATTGTATTTCTTGTGTGTGTTTTTAGTGGTATAGTTCGTTAAAGGTTTTTATTTTCGGATGCAATACTTTCCCGAAATGCAACTACACAGATTTAATACTCGCTTTGCTTGTTTATATATGCGTGAACAGTGTTGTGAAGCATTTTTTGTTGTACAATATTCTGAGTAATAATATCGTACAGATACGGTCTACAAAGCTTTTAGGAAGCCTTCTGACTAGAAAGTGCAGTTATTTACACAGCCTTTAGCGCGCCAGTGTCGTTTTAAATAAGAGGAATAATTCGTAATGAATAACTTAGCTATATTTTTTCTAGTGCATGAGTGTCTGGGAACTATTTTAAAATGCTGGATTTATAAGGGATGGACCATTTTAATCCATAATGGGGAATAACTCGAGATCGAAATGAGATATAGCAAACTGTTTTAGGTATAAGTTCGAGTTGGCAAAGAGGGTCAAGCACTGCTAATAATGATCATGACCTTGAACATGACTTTCAAGGTGATTTTGAGGCGAAAGTGACTTTTTTAAAATGAGAACCCTAATATTTGAATCAAGGTTTTAAAAAAAGCCGCCAATTTTACGTATAAAATGATCGTTATTCTCTGTCACGGCTAATTCAATGAAGGTTAAATAAGCAAATATGTTTTTATTTCTAGTAGAGATTAATTTAGAATACAGGAACGATACCGCAAAATATTGGGAGTGGCATCCCGAGGAATGAAAGACGAGAGGACTCGTTCAATGACTTATAGATCAATAATCTACGTTTTATTTATGTTTGTTCCGTCTTGCAAATTCCACAATAACATCTCTACACTGTGACGTATTTATATTTTCGAATAAACATGTCAATTAAAACTTGACATTCAAATGTCTGTTTGCTCTTTCCAAATCCGACGTCACAAATAGGGGATTCCATGAAACAGAACACAATCTTCGAATGACCTTCGATAATTATTTTTAAAATCATGGTTACTGATAATAATATGTGAGCCCTTATGCCCCTTCCCATCTACATTTAACCTTGTGTTTTCCTGTATCCCTCCTTTATTTCGAGTTAATCCCTAGCAGAAGCAAAAAGATATTTCCTTGTTTGATCTTGATTGAATCTTGCGATGACCTTCAATAATGTATAATTTTATACGTAATATCTGCCACTCTCTTCCAATTTCAGATCACTAGTAGGGTTCCCATTTAAAAAAGAAAATCACTTTAACGTCCAAATCCCTTTCACAGTCACGCTTTAGTAGCACTGTGGACACTCTTTGACACCTATAACTTTTATCTAAAACATTTTCCTATAGCTCATCTCCATTCGGGTTTATTCCCCATTATAGATTAAAATGCTCAACCCTGTATACTTTGAGGTATGTTGTCAGTTGTTACATTCAGTCTCTCTGTTTGGCTGCTCAGCTAACACGTATATTTTTGACGTTGTAAGCTTGGTCAGGGCATCGAACATTTAGGCGTAATTGCTAAAATGTCACCAGTTGAAATCTACCACTTGGGCACATAATTCAAAATGTTGGGTTCTAATGTGACAAATATTTTGTGATATCAGTGTTTTTCCAAGTATGCACCTCAACTAATAATGTAAAGGTCATACTTTTTTCACTGACGCCGAAATATTATATTTGAGGGTGTGTTTTGAGTTATTACATTCAGTCTGTCTCTACGCTTTCTTAGCTAACATTTATTTATGTGCAGTTATAGGTCTGTTCTAGCTAGTTTGACGACATCGAATTTTTAGGCTTGTCGAATATTGAAATCTACCACTGGGGCACATACTGCAGAATTTGACGGTAATGTAACGCGTATGTGTATATATAGAAATTAGCGTACGATTTCTTTTACATTGCTGACTTTTTTGAGATGTCTTGAAATCATACAGCGTTTCCCATACATTACCATGAGCACTATTTAGCGCTGCTGCTGTATTTTTCGGACATTTTAGAATTTTTTCACCATCTCAGATGCAGAAAACCATTAATATACGACTGCTGCGTTTATTTTCTAAGCCGCGCAGCAGTCTATTAGTGGAAGTACGAAATCGTGGATTTAACATCGAACATTCCCTCAAACAGTTATGTAAACTTCAAATTTTTCGCGCTGCTGCTGTGTTTTACAGATGTTTTAGAATTCTTTCAGTATATGGGTTAGAAAATAAACTCAACAGTCGTATATTAATGGTTTTCTGCATCTGAGATGGTGAAAAAATTGTAAAATGTCTACAAAATGCAGCAGCAGCGGTAAATAGTGCTTATGGTAATATATTGAAAACGCTGTCTGATGTCAAGACATCGCAAAAAAGTTAGCAATGTAAAAGAAACCGTGAGCTCTTTTCTATATACGCACATACGCGTTACATTACCATCAAAATTCTGCAGTATGTGCCCCAGTGGTAGATTTCAACATTCTACAATCCTAAAAATTCGATGTCGTCAAACTAGCCAGAACAGACCTATAACTGCACATAAATAAATGTTAGTTAAGCAAGCTTGCAGAAGTGCAATAGGGGTGGGGATGCGTTCCCCCCTTTACCTTGGCAAGTTGAAAGATTTCTTGACTCTTGAAATGACCATGGACTCATGGAAGTACTGACGCTGACGTCAGCGAAATATGACATGTGCAATTGTCTCAGCTGTAATATAACACTGCGATAAAAAAGTGCTGACTGTTAATGAGTAAGAGTTTTCCTCTAGATCCGGTCTTTTCCTACTGCTGTTGTTGTTTCACTAAACAAACTTTATTATCATGTTTGTAGATGGCCTTGAGTAACCATATGAGCCATAACTTTAATTAGATCTCAAAACTCAAAATAAAATTACATCCTGATATACTTTTTATGCTACACTGGAGACTTAAGCGGTAAGTATTTTTTTAAAGTAAGCGTGTTCTTATCAAAACGAACAGGGTGCAGAACCTAATTGTTTCAGCCTCCTCTGCACAGTAAAATTAGCAGTAAACTCTGAGCGTTCGTGTAGTCAGTAGCAGTCCAGATGGGTGAAAGGCTAGGTGTAAATTTCTCCCAGTACTTCCTTGGGCTGGGAATCTCCTACTGAATACAAATCTACGCAGTCTAATCACAACAAGGGAGGGAAGACTGAAAAACAAATTTTGAAAAACAGCAGTTAGATAAATACAAACCATGATTAGCTTTGTCACCCTCCAAACAAGGCCTCTTTTGCAAAGTAAGTCATTTATTTGGCCTGCTCTGAAGGGTGGTTATAATGCAAGAATGAAGCTGAAACTATTAGTAACCGTTCCTGTAACAAAATTCTCTAAGTTGCTTGGAAAACATGGTGACCTGGAATGTCACAGCAAAACTCCGTATAATCAGCAAGTCTTAGAACGTGTGAACGATTTTCTGTTTTCGTACAAAAACCCCAAGAAACCTTTCGAACGTCAAGTGGACACATACAATGTGAAAAGAGCCAGACGAAACAGATAAAAGTTAGCATTTCATTTAGGAAGTGTTGTATTTCTAGTGAAGCAGACCTTAGTTCTTAGAAGGCAATGTTATGACGGCTCTGTTTTCTCAAAAGAGCCTGGACTGCTAAATATGGCTAACTTGAAATCACTTTCGTGTCAAAGAATGTGGAGATACAAATCAGATGCATGGTATAGTTCTGATAGTAAAAGAGGTACATTTCTTATTAAAATCGTACAGAATTACTTGTTTGATTGTAGCAGCGAAAAAATTACTTCGCAAATATTACACAGATTGAAAGAAAACAGATTCTACATTATTATTCATAGAACTCAGATGAGTATTTTTCTGAGGCATACTTACCCCAGATACGATTAGAAAAGACATCATAGGTTATGTTCATCCTGGAGCCAGAAAAAAATGTGGAAACAAACTTTTAAGGATCACCACAAACGTCAAGCAGATGAAGATTTCTCTTCAACCTCTGAAAGTAACATTGATCGACAAGAGTCTTTTTAAGATGCCAAATGTGCTAATAATTCTGTCACAGATACATCAGATAAGACAGTAAAGGTCCACGAACGACTGAAGTAAAATTAGGCAAAACCCTAAACATTACTTGAAGTTCTATTCCCAGTCTTAGTAAATGGATTGGTATTGCTATGGATGGATGCTCTGTCATGCATTCCGAGGTAGTGGGAGCAATTACTGCAATAATGAAAGAATGTAATAATTCAGAAAGAGCCTCTTGTTTTCATCATTCGTTAAACTTGTCTACATCTAAATGCTCTAACGTTCAGTTACCCCCAAACTCAGTTGGAGTCGTTAATGAGGTTTTGTCTTTTCTCACAGATTCACCAAAAGGAAATTCTGTGCTCTTATAGACTGTAGGGAATCTGCTGGTCTGCACGTGTGAAACTAAGTGGGTAGAAAGGAATTTGTCAACAGCGTCTTTTCTAAAAAGAAAATAAAAGAAAAAAATAGCGAGAAAAGTCGAGTCATGCCCTGAGGAAATTCAGCAGTGGTCACATCTTACAAGTGACACACCTAGCGTAATAGGCGGGGTCCTTTAATATGCAAACAGTAATGTTGAACTGATCATAGCTCTCGTGTGCCTTGCTCCTCCTCTCAGCCAAATATTACTTCCGAGTAGTTTTTTTACCAAAAAGAGACTTCTGATTTTAGCAAAGCAACTGAGATTTTGACGGATACTATCTCAGTTTTGAAAACAAATCGAAAAACTGTGGTTGCGTGATTCAACCTGCTACACACTCATGTCAAAAGACTGTCACATATAACAAGTAATACCATTAAAAGACCCATGATTACATCTCGACAAGTTAACAAATGTAACGCTAATCCACCAGTTACAGAATGTTAATGGTGAATGTCTTTACCCCTCTTCTTGATACAAAAAACACCGATCTAAAGAACACTTCTCTATGGATAATTTGTACTATATCAACAAATTTCTACCAAAAATCTGCTCATCTTCAACACAGTCCATGTAGTTAGTGATTATTTATGCAGGTACTCTGGCTACAGTGTAATTCGGAGGATGAGAGTGACTGCATTCCCAGTCTGAGGACAGAGATCAAGCAGTGGGTGGCTATATGGAAAAGCAAAGATGCAAATAAAAAAAAAAAAAAAAAATTCTACAGCACTATACAATTGAGTGTTTGTAGATTTGCACTCGAGACACTTTACCTTCAATTAGATATTTAATGCTGATACTTTCATCCTTTACTGGGTCAAGTGCAACAGCAGAAAGGTCTTTCTCGACACTGAAACTCATTAAGACTTAGTTGAGAAACCATTAAGGGAAAAACCGCCTACTGCAATTGTTTTGTTATAATCCATAGAGACGACATTATTATCAAAGAAAATATTGTAGATAGCTATATTGAGATAGGCTGAAAAAACAAGAAAGTTATATTTACTTAATTACAGATAATATAAAGCTAGTTGTTCTGCTGTGACGTAATAAGATAAAGTGATTAACGTCCACACACTTGCATTACATTTCTAATTTTATATAAGAATTGAAAACGTGCAAATTATATGTTAATATGCATGTAGCAAGCTAAACGTAACGTGTATGAATAGAGAATTAAAATGAAAAGTATAAACGCGGTATCTTTTTGTAAAAAGCTCTTTTATGTTTCATTTTTACCAAGCATGTTATTAAAATATATAATGTTACATTAGAAACTACTGTTTTGTGCGTATTAAGTTAACTTCGGAGCTGATATAGCTGTTTGATATCATTGTCACTGTTTACATTCTACTTTTTTGGAGGTGTCAATGGCAAATATGTTGTTTTACTAATATGATTGATATATACACTGCATTTTTATTCCTACTTTGTTAGAAAATGAGTGTCATTGTAAATGCATCTGGTGATGTATATGTGCAGAAAAACAATTCATCACAGTTTCAGAAAAAAATTATGATTTATTCTATTCAATTAGCGCGTTAGATCGTCAAAAACCGAAGATGATAGGACGGTCCTGCCCATAATGCTCGAAACTTTCTCAGTTGGGGAATGATCTGGCGACTTTGCTGGCCATAGTGAGGTTTGTTAAGCTCGAAGTTAAGCTGTAGGAACTCTCGCCGTGTGCAGGCGGGCGTTATCTTGCTCACACGTAAGTCCAGGACGGCTTAGCGTGAAAGGCAACAAAACGAGGAGTAGAAGATCGCCGACGTATCGCTGTGCTGTAAGGGTGACAACCAAAGGGATCATGCTACGAACAGAAATGACACCCCAGACCATCATTCCAGGTTGTCAGGCCGCCTGGCGAGCGCCAGTCAGGTTGGTATCTTACCGCTGTCTGGGGCGTCTACAGACACGTCCTCGGCCTGGAATCTTATTGACTGGAATAGAATAAATTGTCTTCATTGATGAGTACCGCTTCGAAGTGAGCCCCGATGACTAGCAGACAGTGGTGGGATACCTGGGTATCGCCCGCCATAAAATTCGACAACCAGAAGTGATGGTTGGGTGTCATTTCTTTCATAGCAGGACCACTTTGGTTGGCGACCGCGACTACATTGCAGCACATGAATACGTCGACAATATTCTACCCTCGTTTCCTTGCTCATCATGGCAAACGATCCATGGCTTATACTTCAGCAAAATAATGCCAGCGCAAGAGGTTCTACTGCTTCTCTTTCTGCTTTCCAAAACCTACCTTAGCTAAAAAGTTCGCCGGGTCTCTCTCCCAACTTAGAACGTTTGGAGCATTATGGGCAAGACCCTCAAATCAGCTCGGAATTTTGACGATCTAACGCTCCATTTGGTCAATTTTGGCACGATATCTCTTTGAATGACAATCCAGAACTCTCAGTCAGTGCCAAGCCGAATAACGCTTGTATAAGGCCCAGATGTTGATCCAAGAGGTACTCACTTTCTCAGTTTGTGAAGTTCTTTCTCTTCAATAAATCATTCAGTTTTTCTGAAATTGTAACTATTTATTGGCTGTACAGGTAAATTACATCTACCATTTCCATCTTATTCAGATATTTCTTTCGTATTGCGTTGTCCATTCAGTCTCAGAATGTATTTATGAAATTACCTGGCAAAACTGTATCAAAAAATTAAGATGTTTTTTATACTAATTTGGTTTATTAGACTTAAATTTTCTTAGCAACGCTGTGTGCATAGCAGGCTAATGGAGCTGATGGCATACATGTTAAAAATTATACAAATGAAGCTACTTAGAAAAAGGCTGTGAATGCCACATATTCTAGAAATGTAAATCATTTTTGTCTAAGACAGAGCACACTTTTGCACTTCCTTGATATTTTAAAATATTAAATCATACTGAAATACCAGACCATATTAAAATAACATATAACATTGAACCATATCAAATTTCATTAACCCGCCACTGGGAGTCCTTGATATTTAATGTTAGGATGCTATTCATACTCAAAGAATAGACCGAGCTACAAAACCAAGTGAAAGCGTTGCAATGAATTATTGAAATAATGGAAAGAAGTGTTGCGTTTCTTGCAGCAATAATTTTGCTGTCTGGAATTAGGTATTTGCTAAATTAGGCTGGCAATGTGTGCTTATTTGTTGTTACATTCGTGGGTTTTAGATTTGGTAGCGTTTATCCGGTGGGATACTGGTTGACTCTGAGAACCTTTCCATGCCTCACTCGCACGGGATTTGGTATGCTACTTGATAAATTTTCGGCATTTTTTATGTGAATGGTACGACTCTCTCGTGCGCAATCAAGGTATAACTTGATGTTCATATTTTTAAGGACCTCTTTAATATTAATTAATTTTATGAATTATCTCCCCTATATTTCATCGGTTTAAGTAGCATCTGAGGATGGGCTATGCATCCTGAAACCCGGGTCGTGTGTAGTGTTGTATCCAAATAAAAGATTTGTCAGGTACGACAGGAGCAGATTTATTCATCATGAAAGGTTAGTCCGTAACAATTGAAGGGCCCCAACATTTCTACGTGTATAATATGGTTGTAATTAATATGTTCATTTTTTATGATTATTTGAATAAGTATCATTGTTTCATGTTGAAAATGTTCATCAGTAAACAAGTTAGGAGACGTAACAGCTTTAGCATCTGTCTCTGTGTTAGTCACTGTGGTAGTAGTAAATCCACAGGGAAAGCATGTGTAAAACTCAGTTCATCGTTCTTGAAACAATACTGCATTTAAAATTACGAGTTGCAGTAGCTAAAATGTGCCTTAAGAAATTCAGGGACTCCCACATACAATTCATTACCTGCAAAATGCAACGACTTTTATATAGTCCAAAGGAGAAGCAACTTGGTGGGTGTCTGGATGCCTTCCTTCGTACCGCTTAGCTTCCCTTTGAGCGGCTGTTCTGATGTTCCGCTTAGCCCCTCTCCACTGAGTATCCACCTATAGAGTTGGAATTCTCTCAGGCTAAAGGTCACAAGCTGAGCATAAGTTACACAATTGAGTACCTACTTGATAACTCAAAAGCAAACTAGCGGACACAGATTGATTGTTTTTATGATCGGCAGTATTAAATACCTTCATTAACGACCGAAGTGATTGACCCCAGCCACTTCGATCTCTGATGTGATATGCTATAAAAGTAGACCTCATATCTCTAAAACGACCTCAGCATACGAGGGATTTGGACAGTATGCCATATTTGTTACATGTTGAGTGCCCAACTAAGTAGAACTCTTTAAAACCATGGCCCATAAAAGACGTAGCATAACCGGGTACCACATGCCGATGTGGTCCGAAGGTTCCAAAAATATCTTGCAAGTTTTGTACTGCTACTCAAGTCATAGTAGCGTCAGGAAGTAGCAGCCATACAAACGCTTAGAGCGTCAGTGGATACAAAAACTATCGAGTTTTGAAGTAAGTAATGGAGTTGGACAATCCACATACATCTTCTGAAACGCCCTGTCCACCAGGTTGGAGGCTAACTAATCTATCTAGATATTCTGAGCCGACTTACTACCAGCTAAAATACTGCAACAGGAAACTCCTTTTCGGATATCATTATCCATGCCTTACGAAATAAATTGCTGGTGAATTTTTTCCCGAGTTATATAAGTAGGGGAACGGTCCACATACTGGCGACTCGTCAGGCAATAAACATTGTTTCTGGCAGCCTGCCTAGTATCCACATGAGAGTTTGGTTGTCTGTCTCTAAGATAAATTTCACATGTTCTAAATAGTAGCAAAATTTCTCCATTCCTAATAAAAGCGCTACTGCTTCTAGGTCACAAATGCAGTTTTTTCTTCTCTAAATCATTCAATGCTCTTGATGGATATTCAGCTGCCTTCTTACCAACTCCTAATTTCTGAAGAAAAACAGCTTCTACTCTCTAAGCTGAGGCATCAGTTAGAAGCATAAATTTGTCATTTAAGTTCAACATGGCTAACTCGGGTGCAAACTAATTTGTAGGTTGTTTGCAATGACTGAAAAGACCCCAAAGAAATTTGCGACCTTCCTTACTTAGTACCGTAAGCGTAGCTGCCTTCTCATTAAAGTTACCAATGAACTTTCTAAAACAGGTAGCCATACTCATTAATCTTTCAACTTGTTTAACTTTCTGTGGGTAGTAAACTGACTAATCAGTTCCACACTTTCTGGATCAATTAGAATTCCTCCGCAGAAAGTGTATTGGGTGATCGAAAAATTTCTGCTCGAAGACCGTACAGTCCTGGGTTGGTATGTCTACCAGACAAAATAACCATGAGCACTGAGGTAATCATTCCACCGCCACACCAGGCTAAAGATACCTTGTCCTGCTGCTTGAAGAATTCCGTCATTACCTGCTGCACATCCTGGTCTGACAGGAATGGTTGGCTTTTCAACGGCTTTTTTAAGGATAATTGCACACCGAGAAATCAGGACTACTGGGCGGGTGTTCGAGTGCCTTCCACCTGAGTTGATTTAACTACTGCTTACCGACGTTTTTAATATTGGAATGTGACTTATCATGAAACAAGAAGCACCTCTTTTTGCAGTTTTCCCAGAAGTTTTGCCTTAATTCCAAGTTGTAATATCTACAGCATGGCCTTTTATGATTCCGGAGTGATGGAGATACCAGATTCCTTGAAATCCATAAGTAATTGACCCCTGTAAGCAAAGAGTAAGGTCAGTATCACCTTTCCAGCAGATGGCTGTCTTTTTAACTTTTTGGTATGAGGGGGCGATGAGCGACGAACACTGCATCGTTAATGCTTCCGACTCAGGTTCCCAGTGGTGGCACCAGCTTTCGTCGTTTGAACAATGCTCTCAAAGAACGTGTTGCCTTTAACAATGAAAAGCGTCGGGTATTTTAGGCATACATCCATCTGGTTGACTTTTTGTTCAAGATTCAACATCCAGGGTATCCAGTTGGTGCTCACCTTACGGTAGCCTCACTCCTGCCACATAATGAATTTCACGTTACCGATTTTGATGTCAAGAGCCAATGTTAGCGCTTGAATGATTATGTGCCGGTCCTCCCTAATTGCAATTTCAACATCCCACTTGTTGTTGTCTGTAATGGCTCCCACATCGACCGGGGTCTTGTGCCGAATCGCGACCAGGATGGAACTTGGCACACCATTCCACAACGGTGGTTTTCAATAGACATACTGTCCCATACAGTCTTCATTTTCTGATGGATGTCTGTTGGTGTTTGACCTTCGGTATCAATGAAAAGAATAACACCATGTTGGCCCAGTTTGAATGCATTTGATAATAATGTCGCCGTAGTTCACGTTTACCCATTTAGCGAAAAAAAATGGCTCTGAGCACTATGCGACTTAACTTCTGAGGTCATCAGTCGCCTAGAACTTAGAACTAATTAAACCTTACCAACCTAAGGACATCACACACATCCATGCCCGAGGCAGGATTCGAACCTGCGACCGTAGCGGTCGCCCGGCTCCAGACTGTAGCGCCTAGAACCGGACGGCCACTCCGGCTGGCCATTTAGCGAAAACAGGTTGGAAAGACACGAATGTCACACTACTCTCTTGCCTATATATCATTGCTTATATACCCAAATCAGAGACGTGTTACGTTGCATATTCGCCGCAGCAACCTCCTCAAATGGAAACTTCGTATTTGCCGCTGACATATGCCCAAAAATTTTTGTGATCAAAAGGCTAAAACCACCATCTGCAGGTTAGCCGCCTGATCTGCCTTACTTAACCGGCAAAAGCCATCCAGAGGAGTTTTATATGTCCTTGAATGGTCGTATTATGTATCATCTAGCAGTCAGCATAGTGATAGATGCTTCATATCAGAAAATGCACTGTCCACTAACTGTGAGAGCGTCGCTGCACAGGTCAAATCGAATTCGAAAGTGTTTCAATCTGTTACAAAAGCTTTGAACATTCCTCCAAGGGCATCTGATTACATGCACGATTAAAATCATGGATTGTAACGTCAGGTGCCCCCTTAAACCATCCAAAGCGATTGTGCATATCGGGCAGCGGAACAAACCTAGACACGACCTTTTTGTTCAATTACCAACAATACACGAGCTACCGATAATCGCCATTATTCGGAACTAGAAAAATCGGCGCAGCATAAGGAGATTTAGAATATCAAATTTCGCTCTGCTGTAAAATGTTATCCACCAGCCTTTTCATATCTTCACCCTAGGGAGGGCTGGTCTATATGGGGCTTTCTTAATTGGAAAAACATCAGTCAACAAAATTTGAGACTTTGATTGATGACCCTGTTCTTGCGTTAAAACACCTGGGAACTCAGCTGCCTTGATCTGCTTTTAACAAATTTGTCTAAACGTGCTAATTGCTTCTCTTAGGAATCTGAGTTCCACGGAAATTTTCCTGTACTAGGTTTATCATAAGCAACTGTAACCGTACCCCTTCACCCTTGCTGACAGCACTGATACTGAACTTGTGGACCGAACTTAAAACAAAATTTGCGCCCAACCTAATCGGGAATCAAAGTGATCTTGCCTATGCAGTCAGTCCCAAAATACAATTGACGGCTAAATTCTCTACCACCTTTATACTAACCTTCCATGCCATGCAAAGCCACCAATGATCACCTTGCATTGGAAGCACTACTTTACACTAAGGCTTCATTTATCACCAATAAAATACTATCTAGAGTCTAATTGCACTCTTGCCCACCTACATCCTCCCTGATTAGTAAAGAGGCCATACGTAATCCTCCGCAGAAATAATACATACCTAATCAAGCAATGTGTACACCGTCTCACTTTTAATGAAACATAAACAACGTCAAAGGTAGTGATCCATTATCTTTAATAATGCTAATTAATTTGCCATGCCTGTGCTGTCTCAATAATAAATCTTGTCATTGGCCATTTTCCCGCACACATTTCCTCTTTACATGCTCTGATAGTGCCTAAAATTTATTTTGGGATAGTGTTTTTCTTTACATGCTCGTGAACTAATATTTCTTTCATTCCTTTTCTAACAATACCACCACTTGCAAAGTAGGTTAGAAATCAGATTAATAATGTTGATCACGCAGCATATGTTCGCTTGATTGGGCAACAACAAAGTTATTGACTGTGGATGATATCGTCAGAATGGAAATAATGAAGTCACTGTAAAAAAGTCATTAATTTTGGCACTTATCTTGAATGGATTCCCATGTAGATTTCGTCGAAGTTGTTATGGCTCATCTTGTTGATTCTAGGGTGATTCCACTTTGACTGCTAGAAGGTCCAGATCTGTATTTTAGCAATATTTGAAGACCTAACAAATGCGTTTTTCAGGAAATTCTTAATGATCAAACAATACCAGATCAGAACAATGGTAGGGTAGAAATAATTTTCGACTTGGTGTTCACGATCCACATTTTTATTTAACTTCTTGTAAATTCACATATACCTCTTCTTAATCGTCACATCAGCAAGAAAACAGTTTTCGATCAAACTTCATATATTTAATTTCCGCTTTAACCAAACACAAGACTTGCTATTCTTTTACAAAGCGAAATAACAACTTAACTTCTGCAAAGTGAAACAAAGACTGCTCTGTGCGCATTTGCGCCAAAACGGTTACAAGTAAGTCAAAGTTTATGACAGTCTCACAGAACTGAATACACACAAGAACCATATCATTGTAATATATCGATACATCGGAGTACCTATACATTAATAAAACCAAATGTGAATATTGTCGCAAAAATATGTCTGTTACTTCGCAGAAAGGTACTACGATATTACTGGTATTGAGAACTGGGGTTGGCGTGCCGTAATGGCCACGTAAATAAAGAACCATTACACTTCCTTGCTTGAAACCCTCTTTTTTCATTCACCCATCTGAATCTCCATTATTAGGGCAGCCATCCCCTATGACCTGCATATCCTTCGGCGAATCCACGAATTCAGTAACCTGAATTTCGTGGACTACCTCATCGAATTGAGCAGCAGTTTTGAGGACGCTCTGAAATACTCCTCTTTGTCTATTGTCAGGTTTTAGAACAAACAAAATATAAAGCACCACTTGTTCTTGACTGTACCAGAGCTACGAAGTTACCACTCTTATTAAACCGCTCTACATAGTTTACCACTGATTCCTGCAGTCCTTGTTAGCAGCGGGCATATTCGTTATAAACCAACTCCTGCAAATCACTGGGAGCAAGCATTCAGCAAATTGTAGTGCGAAATGGCTTTAAGGTATTATTTTGTTGTACGGTCTGTAATATCTCTTCAGGTAAACCGCGCCTAAGTTTTACTGTTGTCAGCCTAATCACATCCAAATCTCTCATTCCCATAACCTGCTCCTTATTCTGAAATTAAACAGTAACATAAAAATCTTAATTATCAGCTCTACCAACATCCAATACTAATATTCCTATATTCACTAAAAAATTACAGTAACTCGGTTTGAATTTCTGCTTTTAAATGTTTGATTTCTAAATTTGTGAAGTCCTGCAAAGTTTGGTTTTACTGCCTTAAAGCTTTATTTTTAAAAATGTTCTGATATGCATGATGCTGAAACAGCTGTTGATTGAAGTGAAAGGTGTTTATTGTGGTGCTCTATGGAGCGGTGTAAAGTCATTTGTAATATATTTTGTATGTTTTTAAAGATATGATTTCGAAAATGTACAGTATTTGTTACTGGTAACTCAACTCACTCTGTCGATTCCATCCTTTCATTCTACATTTCTGCACAGACACACTTTTCTTTCTGTTTGTGGGTGTGTCGCTCCCGTCTGCTTCGATGAACTCTAGGAAGGTGGAAAGCGGGACGCTAGTGAGATCATCCTTCGCATCTGTCTCTAGCGTCTGCTTACTGATTTGGAAAGGATGAGCCCTTCTAGTACGGCCCGACATTGCCCTAGCATTTGTAGATTTGTTAAGGGAAATAGAAATTCTGCTATTCTTGAAAGTGTGTGGGCCTAGTCCTAGCAGTCCAAGGCAGCATGGACAGAAGTATAAAAACCTGCAGGACGTGAGGTGTTCAGGCGTGAACGGCCCCTGACACTGAGTCACATAACAATGAATGAGATAGGTCCACTGATATGTTGCAACCAAAGTTGAGCAGCTGCAACTCAAAGTCTTATCTCTGTTAAGTGATGGGAACGGCTCAGCGGATTTAGCACGACGATATGCCAAGCTCTCAAGGAGCTGTCGCCGACGTTGCTGCTTCAACCGCAGCTGCTACTATCATTTCATCTGCTGCTGCCTCTGTTGCCTGCCCCTGGGCGCTGGGTCAGCATCTCCGCTCTAATTGGCTACCTCGATGTGTCGCAATAACCGAAAAAGTGGATATGATTTTCGTTTGTGACAAATGTCACCAAAATGTAAGAGCGGAGATATGATCCTATCCTGAGAGGTATCCTGATGATGCCAAGCACTCACGATCTGTCATTTCGCACATTATAAAACAGTTTCAAGAAACTGGAACTGTGAAGACTAAAACACAACAGCAACAACAAAGAACAACAGGTGATGAGAAAAATGCAACTAATGTTTCTTCAACAGTAACTTAGAATCCACATATCGCATCTTGGATATGTGATTAAATAAAAAAGGTTTTGCCAGTATGTCTTTCATCCTATCGACAGTTCGCTGTATCGACAGCTTCATGACAATGAGTTTCAAAATCTGTGATAGTTCGCTGTCAAGTATGGCGCTACGTTTCTGTGAAAGATTTTGTTTGTGGGTGAAGCATGATTTACAAATTACTGACAAATCACCCTTCTTGTGGTGTCATTTATCGACACCACAATACGGGCATTATAACAACGCAGCTGCAAGTTCCCATCTGAGGGCAACAGCGGTCGCGCGGGTCTGGCGGACCAAATTTTACGCACCAGGTGCGCCATTCCGCCAGTGTCTGGAGTACGAGTGTACTCTGCCGCCGCATTATCGGGTGGCCAGCGGCAACCACTCAGCCCGACTCGTGCTCCGAGCCACTTCGCTTTGCAGATGCCGCCCAGTCGCGGCTCGAACTCCATCTTCATGCTTCATTACAGAGAGTATTTTCCTTGTGGACATTGACAGTTGGACTATTCCTTGCCTCAATGATTGTAATGAGTATTTATTCACTTGGGGAAATACAAGTTAAGTAAATCTTCTGTATATTGAGTTAACTTTTTCCGGTAATCATTTCTGCTCCTCTCTAGCTTTCTTGCAACGACAATTGGTGCACACACCGGGTAGCCCGCCTCTCCTTACCGTTGTGTATGAAGTCGTACACAACATTTTAATATGCAAAACTTGTCAGCTGAAAATCCACATTGGCTGATGCAAGTAGTTGAACAACCTTACGGACCTTAATGCAAAATTGGGAGAACAATGAATCGATCATTTGGGAAACACAGTACTGGCGATGGGGAAGATCTTTAAAACCCTGAGCTGTTATATCTGTGGAAAGTAATTAAATCAAGATGTCTACAAGTAATTCCAACAATTCTTGAAAACGTGAACTACCTTACATCATGGGTTTGTACTGCGTTACGTGCAGATGATATCCAGTCTGCAGAATTGTCTGACTCGCTTTCAATCGTACTTTACGAAAACAGGGCACAGTTTATGATCACTTCCTCTGGTGATAATGTAGAAATCAGTGGAACAATCAGGTGGTTCCTGTGGTCGATGATGTCTAAGTTTATGAGGTGAATGTCTAGCCAGAAATCAAGTCCCGACTGTAGTAAAAGTTGTCGTAAGCGCTGAGAAACTGTCCAGCGAGCGATCCCAATCGAGAGACGTAAACACGGGCAAGGTCAGTCACTCCACTATCAACGGCGCTTATCGAAGGCTTCAAGGAATAGCGAGAACTTCAGAAGAAGTGCGGGACCGAGGTATTTATAGATACCGTCGCGTCACTGTGACCTGCCCATGGTGGTGTTGGTGTCCTCTGCGGGAGCAAGCTACAGCTTCTGTATGAAGACCGACTATCTCCGACGTGGGTGGGAAACAGGAATTACTGTTAGATACTAAATTTGGAAACGCTTAATAACATGTATGAACAATCGAAGTCAACATTTTGAACACTTGATATAAGAGTTCCAATAATAAACATATGAACAGTACTTGATATACTGGTTTCCTTACAGTGGGTATGGCATGGCCATGGTGTGCATTAAGTGATAATACATACGACTAAAAAGTCTATGACTGTGTGTATGTATGTGTCAAATACTGTCTCTGTCTCTTTGTCGTTTGCAGAGTTCTGGCCAGCGTAAATGTTGTGGGATACCCTACACATCACACGAATGGTGAAGTGACGTGTTGTGCATTAGCTGCGCATTCCTTTATGTGCATTTTACACTTCGAGCCCCTCCTGTAATCATATGAAAGTCTATCCAAATAAAGTGCTGATATCGGAAACATGATTGGATTTTTTGTCCGTATTTTGGTAAGAGATTACTTTCCAGAATTTAGATCAAAACTAAAGTTCATTGTTGGTTGATCACATCTGCAGCACAATGAGTTGTACAGACCTTTGGGAAAGTGGAAACCACATGCTCTATAGTCTCCTAGTGACAAGTCAATATGCATGCATTCCACCTAAGAAATTTGATTTAGGTTCAGTGTCGTTTTCCTAAATCGGTCAAGAGTAAAGTCAGGATGTTTCGGACGCGTGTACCATCTCTACCACCAATTGGACGTGAATCCGTAGTCTTCTTTCCTTCACTGTTTAATAAATGAAGCTGCGTAGTCGCCAGATCACCATGTTCCATCGTACAGGGTCGTCTGAGCTATTGCTTTTATATCTATTTTTGGTGCGATGACTCCTCTATCGATAATTAACACATTTCAAGTCATCGACTTTCGGGGAAACTTGCTGCTTGAAAAATCACACACTGGCTTCTGTATGTTCTCATCGAGTTTATGTCAGTGTGGCTAATTCTGACGTTATATTCTCTACGGTAGGTGATTATTTATTATCCAATTGGCACAAATCCGAAAATAACAGCCGGAACTGTGTGGCCAAGAGGTTCTACGCGCTTCAGTCTGGAACCGCGCGACCGCTACGGCCACAGGTTGGGATCCTGCCTTGGGCATGGATGTGTGTGATGTCCTTAGGTTAAAGTTTAAGTAGTTCCAAGTTCTAGGGGACTGATGACCTCAGATGTTAAGTCCGATAGTGCTCAGAACCATTTGAACCGAAAATAACCTGTTAAATGAAATGAATTTTTGTACATCTCTGTGTGTAAAGTGCCAGTTTTTCATAAAAATTTATCCTACCTGAAAATCCATCCCTAGCTATTTATAAAAACGGGAAATTGGTTTTGCTATTTTGTTCAACTTCAAATTATTATGCAAATTCAATTAGTAACTGTGGGCAAGCCTGTATGTACTCAAACGTTGAATGAAAACATGTTTGGGAACATATAGTCAAAAATAATGTGTGATCGACTACTGTACGATTATCTGTAGTATGCTCAACAATTTGCAGGTTTTCACCAAAATATGTGGTCATATTTTATTGAGGAAACTGCTAGCGAGGGTGCCTACAAGACTCGAAGCCACTGTCACACTTCCAACCTGGCATTATACCTGATTATTCGTGATAAAATAATTATATCCAAAGCAATTTAGCAAACAATTTATTTAAATGCTTTCGAATCTGACAATTCTTCCATGTTTCAGAAGGTTTCTTTCGATGATTTTCATATTCGCTACTCGTGGAACGTTTTTTTGGAATGTTCCAAATATCAAGGGGGCAGCGTGTAATTTCGACGAAAGGCTGTCCACGAAAATCTGTAATAAAGTAGGTTCAGTTTTGAATCTACTCTCAGTACTCAACTAATTAGTTACCTTTTGTACTCTAGACGCACTTCATAATCAGCTAAATATTTCTCAGAGCCAAGCTACAGAATCGATCAAGAATACTTAATGTTGTGCTATCAGTCGTGTTCACTCAACAGCATACTAATTAATGATTTATCGCATTAGATTCTGTGCCATAATGATCACATTTTTTCCTACAATGAGTGTATGAAGTAAAAAGAAATTTATCTGAACAGAAAAATAATCATCTGTTTTCCGTGAAAATTATCGTGGCTCTTTGAAATATAGCTACATGCGTGTATGTTAAGTTCAGAGGTTGCAGTATTGTGCAACAAGCAGTTGAGAATGCAGCTTTATTCGTCGGCTCGCGTACATCCGCGCTTAATTTAAATGTCAGATGTTCCATTTCTCTGTGGTGACAGCTGCTACCACTGTCGCCCCTGTTATTTATTCCTAGCGTTATGTCTGTTAAAGAAGGTTTCTTAGTTGGATTCGTTTGCCTCTTTCATGCTCTTGTTGCAGAGCATATTTTCCTACTTCATATATGAAACTACAGTTAGGACGAGAATACACTGTTTTCCTTAAGGCTGGCGTGTATCGTGTTTGAAAATAGTTGCATTTCGATTTCATTCTCTCATTTTCGTATTTCAAGTGAATCCGATATCAACTAATTGCATATTAGCACAAAACACCGTATCATTTGAACATTTTTGATTTATTCAAGTTGAACATATGTCAATTGTTAAATACGAGTACGTGTTTAAAACTTGAGTTAATGGACAGACGGCTAAATGGGAGCTGATATTAAAAGTGCATGTATGTGCATATGCGTACATGGACACGTCGAGAAGGAAAAGTTCGCATTTACAATGCGAAATGAAGATTTGCCTACTTCGGCCAGTCGAACATATTAATTCCAATGACTTGTGTCATAATACAGAGATGTGATGAAATTAAAGCTACATAAATAGCGATGAAGAGAAATGCGATATTGCCATGGCAGCAGAGAAGTCAGCAGATGAAAATTTATTTAAAATTGGTTCGAATTCTAGAGTGACAGGAAAAGGAAATCTGTTAGTTGTAGATCGCATTCGAAACGACCATCAGTCAACAGGCGTAACGACAGACAACGTGGAACTGCTTTTACTAATGCTTCAACAAAAACGGGGACAGCTAATGGGACTTGGTGTTATCAGATTTAGCTAGAGTAGGACTGACAACCACCACTTTAACATTGCACACGTCACTGTATAACATTTGCACGTACAGAAAATGGGGTATAACATTCATCCTATAAACGATTTCTAGGTGTGCCCCACCTGAAAATTAATTGAAGCTTTATAATCGCTTGCTGAGGTGAAATGTGCTCCATGGATATAACAGTGAAGATAAATCAAGACTTTTGAGTCTATCTTCCGATTTATTTCACTCATTACCCAATTCATCGACAGGTAAACCGATGTTCTATTGACAAAATTTGTAATGTCGTTCATGGGTATCTTCCACGAATTTTGGTATTAGGGACCCGTAATCTCCGTTGCCTCGTTACCGAGTAACAACATTTCGTTTGATTTCTTATCCTCTTAAAGTCATTTCACTGAAAGTATCTGCAAATGTCTGCTTTATGCGCTGTGTGCCCTGCTTTGGAACAAACTTAACCCAGTCAACACGCGGCACTAGTCTTACCGGCGCCGGCCGGTGTGGCCGTGCGGTTTAGACGCTTCGGTCTGGAACCGCGTGACCGCTACGGTCGCAGGTTCGAATCCTGCCTCGGGCATGGATGTGTGTGATGTCCTTAGGTTAGTTAGGTTTAATTAGTTCTAAGTTCTAGGTTACTGATGACCTCAGAAGTTAAGTCGCATAGTGCTCAGAACCATTTGAACCATCTTACCGGCAGTGTTAGTCATACGCTAACAGTGACACACAGCTGTATGGTTAGGTTTACAGACGAAGAATCGTCCGGTATGCATCTCGTCTACGGTAGAATAAACGCTCAGTTGTTACTGCAACGACGGCAACCCTATCACAGTACGGAACATGACTTTCTTCCCCTCATTTATGAAATTAATACGGATTGCCAATTTGAGGTTAATTAGGATAAAACTTGTCACATACAGCATTTCATGGGTACATTATTTAAACATTGTACGGTAAATACATTGGTTTACATCAAGACAAACAACCAGCCAAAAACTCACTTCTGCAATGTAACGTCGAACAATCTGCCTGGGACGGTAAGCGATGCTGTAACATGAGTGCATCATAACTGCCTTCCGATGGTGCGTATTTGAAGTCCAGCCTCCCATCCTTGACCTCTCAACCTACCTGTCATTACCTGGGATGGGCGGCCCCTCCCGCTCGAGGTTGGAGATTCGAATCCTCCCTCGGGCATGGATGTGTGTGTTGTTCGTAGCATAAGTTAGTTTAAGTAATGTGTAAGTCTAGGGAACGATGACGTCAGCAGTTTGGTCCCTTAGGAATTCACACACATCTGAACATTTGAACTTGGGATGAAGCTCTTCTTACGATACCCTCTCACATGTGAACCTAACTGAACTTTGAAAGATCACAACAGTAGTCTAGGAAAGGATCAGCACACAGTTAAAGAAATAATAAACAAATCTCGTTATGTCAAATATTCTACAGCAGCTCTTTGTCCTTCATTTAAGTTGGTCTCGATATGTTGCAGTCCATTCGACCACGACATAATGGCCTAAAACATTTTATTCATTGTGACACTTCCGGCCGTTAAAGGCTATATTTTACATACGTTGCGAGACAGACACTAACTCTGACTGATACACAGTTTCGCCGTACCGAATTAGCTACTCGCTTATGCCATTACAGTCACCTTGTTGCTCTGCCACACGGAACCTAAACACGAAACCCCACGATAGTTTTAGGATCTGCCGGTAATAAATGACAGGATATCTCCTAGACACAAACCATGCTAACCCCACAGTAGTGAGCACATGGTCATTACAGACAGTCTGTCTCAACACTGAGCTAGTACATAGCTAGACGATCAGCATCATCCAACACATCGACATTTGTTTGACATTTGGTGATGAACTGTTGGTTTGTTGGATGATTTGGGGGTAGGGAACCAAACAGCGTGGTCATCAGCCCCATAGGATTAGGGAAGGATGAGGAAAGAAGTCGAGTCGGCCGTGCCCTTTCAATGGAGCCATCCCGGCATTTGCCTGAAGCGATTTAAGGAAATCACGGAAAACCTAAATCAGGATGGCCAGACGTGCGTTTGAACCGTCGTCATCCTTAATTTGGTGACATATGATGCGCGTTAAGCTTTGTTCGATTAACTTATCTCCATCTAAATCTGCAGACACGATTACCATTAGAAGTATGCTTTTAAGCACCAATTAAAAGGATTGCCTACTCAACTATCTGTATTCAGACTTAATCCACATCAAATAAACAAATAAAAAGTAAGGTGGACTGCCATCTGACAAAGGCCCAATCTCACGCAAACTCCGACGCGTCCACTCCCATCCAACTACCGTTACTCCTAGGTATAGCTTTATGAGCTTCCGTGACGTCAGACAAGCGACGTTACTAGCAATTATCCTCTCAAAATCATTGTGTTCTACCTCGTTTCCTCAAGCGGAACTCCTCCGGAACACTATCTGACATAATCCTTCCTTAATTACTCCCCCTTAGAAACTGTGTATTCGGAATGGATTAGTTTCCTTTCCTAAGTCTTCCACTTCTTAGCAGCTTATTGCCAAGCTGTACCTGCACTCCCAAATGGCGTCTAACTTCTAGATATCACCCTTAATATTCTTACGCCAACGTCCCGAAAACCTTCAACGCCGCGCTGTAAGCCATGCGATCTCCACTTGGTGTCCTTAGGTCCTCTGTCGCGTCCCCTCACGACAATTGATGGCAGCGGCCTCCACGAGCTACCACGAATTCCGATTTCAGTATTTAATCAAAACTGAAATACCTCGTAACCCGTAAATGATCATGGACTTTTCGCCAGCCGCGAGGGATTCGCCGAGCGGTCTATGGGCGCTGCAGTCATGGACTGTGCGGCTGGTCCCGGCGGAGGTTCAAGTCTTCCCTCGGGCATGTGTGTGTGTGTGTTTTCCTTAGGATAATTTAGGGCAAGTGGTGTGTAAGCTTAGGGACTGATGACCTTAGCAGTTAAGTCCCATAAGATTTCACACACATTTGAACACAACTTTTCGCCAAACGTTCTTCAATAAGCTACTACAACCATATATATTGCGTTCCACACTCTTTCTTGTGCTACTCAATCCTTTTTCTTACGGAAACAAGTCAATCGGCCGTGAGCGAGGTCAGTGATTTTATCCATTACTGCCACGTCTCAAGTAGTTTCACATTTGCACTTAGGCGTCCACGAATAATCGGATCCTTTCGTGTTATTAGGAATTACTTGGTGCGTATTAGTTGCTTTTTCGTTGTTGTAAATGTAGTTTTACAGAAACAAAGATAATTCTGGCAACAAGTTACAGAGTATTAATACTGTGCCCATGGAGGTACTGGAAACCACAGTTATCGTAGAGTCGACAAAAGCCATGGGATAGTGATATGCTCATGTACAGATAGCGGTAGCATTGAGTACATAAGGTATAAAATTGCATTGCATTGGCGGAGCTGTGAGTTGTACTCAGGTGATTTATGTGGAAAGGTTTCCGACGTAATTGTCGCCGTACGACGGGAATTAACAGCCTTCCAACGCGGAATGGTAGTTGGAGCTAGACGCATGGTACATTCCATATCGAAAATCGTTATGGAATTCAATATTCCGAGATCCACAGTGTCAAGAGTACCCGAGATGGCCAAATATCATGAATTATCTCCCACCACAGGCAACGCAGTGGCCGACGGCCTTCACTTAATGACTGAGAGCAGCTGCGTTTGCGTAAAGTTGTCGGTGCTAACAGACAACCAATACTGCGCAAAATAACCTCAGGAATCAATGTGGGACGTGCGACAAACGTATCCTTTAGGACAGTGCGATAAAATTTGGCGGTAATGGGCTATGGCAGCAGACGACCGTTGCGAGTGCCTATGCTAACAACACGACATCGGCTGCAGTTAGACAGTAGAGGGTAGGAAATCCCTGGCATGGTCAAAAAAATGGTTCAAATGGCTCTGAGCACTATGGGACTCAACTGCTGTGGTCATCAGTTCCCTAGAACTTAGAACTACTTAAACCTAACTAACCTAAGGACATCACATACACCCATGCCCGAGGCGGGATTCGAACCTGCGACCGTAGCAACAGTGCGGCTCCGGACTGGAGCGCCTAGAACCGCACGGCCACCGCGGCGGCCTTGGCATGGTCAGATGACTTGGTAAGAGCTGGTGTTAGGGTTCGAGTGTGGCACAGACTCCAGGAATGCATTCAACCAAGTTGTCAACAAGGCACTGTAAAAGCAGGCGATGGCTCCATAACGATGTGGAGTGTGTTTACAGCCGGCCGGGTGGCCGAGCGGTTCTAGGCCCTATAGTCTGGAACCGCGCGACCGCTGCTGTCGCAGGTTCGAATCCTGTCTCGGGCATGGATGTGTGTGATGTCCTTAGGTTAGTTAGGTTTAAGTAGTTCTAAGTTCTAGGGGACTGATGACCTCAGAAGTTAAGTCCCATAGTGCTCAGAGCCATTTGAACCGATTTTTGAACTAGTGTGTTTACATGGAATGAACTGGATCGTCAGGTCCAACTGAACCGAACATTGACTGGAAATGGTTAAGTTTGGCCACCTGTAGACCAGCTGTAGTCATTCAGGGGTTCCGTATTCTCAAACAACGATGCCACGTCTCCGGGCCACAGTTGTTCGCCATTGTTTGGACAACGTCCTGGATTATTCGATCCACTGATCTGGCCATCTAGATCTCAAGAAACGAATCTCATTGAACGTTCACAGAACGCAATCGAGATATCGTTTCGTGCACAACATCCTGCACCGGCAACACTTTCGCAATTGTGGGCGGCTATAGAGTCACTATGGCTCAGTATTTTCGCAGGGGACTTCCAACGACCTGTCGCGTCCAAGAAACGTTGAGTTAATTAACTACGCCGGTTCATTGTAGGTGCGACACCATATGAGGAGATATTCGATGACTTTCGTCACCTCAGTGTTTAATGACATACACAAAAAAAGTCCGTAAACAACCTCCTAAATTTTATCTGTGGAGTTCTGGTTCATCCTATATATTTTTTTTTAATTACAGCCCGCTAATAACATTATAAAATAGGTTAATCTAATATATAATTAGAAAACGTTATACAAGATAAAGATACCAGTTCTCAAGGGAAAGAAAGGAAACTAGAAGAGTATCACAGGTTCAGATTGGACAATATAGGGACGGGAAATCGTCTGTTGCCTTCTCAAATGAGCCGTCCTGCTATTTACCGTAACTGACTGAAGGAAGTAAAGGACAACCTTAATTTGGACGAGCAAGTGAAACCTATGTCACTCTAATGTAAGTCCATGGGGCTTAATGACTGTACGTATTAGCTCGGTATTATTAATTAATCAAAGCATCATTGTGGGTGGCATGCACGGAAGCTAAGTATATATGGAAGAGCCCTTTTGTTAACTTAATCCTTAATGGCTTACAAGTATGGTTTGAAAACTTATTCACATGTGGAAAATAGTATAATAAGTGGAGCAGGTCTGGACTTTTGAGATACATACAAAATTCTGTTGGTCCCCTTCTGCATAGTACAGTCATGAACAAAAATGTATACAATTTCATCCTATCGGTGGTGCGTAACATTGTGGAGCATTATAGCTGTTAAAATGGCAATCCAGATTCCAAGAAAAGTAAACAGAAAACTATTACGACATATGTTTCTCCAGTGCGCTGCAGACGGTAGATAAGTATCTTCTAAGCTTTGTTTGATTATCTGTTAGATGAAGTGCAGTAGTGGTTTTCGCTGAATGTGTATTGCGTTGAAAGCGTCCAGTGATTTTTATGGAGTCGAACTTATGCCTGAAAACGTCAAGCAGGATGAGGTGATAGCTGTAGATATTCGTAGATAGTGCACTGAGTATAAAGCTAGCGCATCATTGTGGAGTTTAAGTTGAAGTTAATCAGTTAATAATTTCGACAGAGATCGTAAGGGACGAGTGCAGGTGTGAGGTCGGCAGTGAGAAATGTTAAAATGAAGAGGTAGTCTCATTCTACTCGTCTGCGTAGTTTGGTTTTAGTTGGCGAGAGTGCTTGTGAATGACTACGAGAAAATTGTACACTATTACATCAAAAGTATTAAGATGCCTGTTGTCGGACATTAATGCGTTTCATATGCAACCTTGGCCTTTAAGAGGTTTGAACTCTACTGCAGACGCTTTCATTGAGGAAGTCTGTGGAGGAATGACAGCCTAATATTCCTCAAGACCTGAAACTAGAGAAGGTACTGAATAGACCGCTGTGGTCTGGAGTGAAATCTACGTTCTAACTCATCACAAAGGCGTTTCATTAGGTTCATCTGGGGACTCTGGGCTGCGCATTCCATTCAAGGAGTGTTATTGTCCACAAACCATGGCCTTAAATTGGCTTCTTACAACAGGGTGTATTGTCATGCGTATATAAACAGTTACTGCTTCTGAACTGTTCCTTTACTATAAGCAGTACACAATGCTATATAATGCGCTCATATCGTTCCGTAACGAAGGTTTTCTTGAGCGCAATAGGAGGACCAAACGAGAATCGCGGAAAACTGCTCCCAGATGGCTCTGAGCACTATGGGACTATTTGAGCACTATCTGAGGTTATCAGTCCTCTAGAACTTAGAATTACTTAAACGTAACTAACCTAAAGACATCACACACATCCATGCGCGAGGCAGGATTCGAACCTGCGACTGTAGCGGTCCCGTGGTTCCAGACTGAAGAGCCTAGAACCGCTCGGCCAAGCCCGGCTGGCACTCTCCCAAACAACAACACCTCCTTCTCCTCTGTAGTTTACTGGTGGCAGGTAACGTTCGCCACTCCGAATCACTTGTTTGTAGTCGTCGACCAGTGGCATCGTTCTTTACACTACCTCAATCGGCACTTGACACTGACTCCAGAAATCCTTTTTGCACATTCCATTCGCATTTCACAAGCACCCTCCACCATGCTCGACGCTCCCAGTTAATAACTACGTGAGGTTTTTCTAGTCTTAGTTTACTTGTGTATGCTCCTTCGCGTTACTGCAGTCCAGTGAAATGACCAACCTGAGCAGATTTAGAAAGGTTCAAATGTCCCAGATGGATCTGTTACTCTGGTCCTACATCGTGGCTCCACCTGTTGTAACGAGCTGCTTTTGCACTGCTTCAGCAAATCGACGTCATCTAAAGGGAAGCGACCGTTAGCTCTATAGCTAGGTGTTATGGAGCAACTTCGGTCATCCAGTATGGATGAGCACTTACTCAGTACGCTGATAACACAGAAGACGCCAACCAGCGTCTCTGAGAGCCGAAGTTTTGGCGTCTTACAGCACTAGCAGGGTTTCTGCCAGAGCTCACCAGACATGAAAACTGTGCTAATGAAGTGATAGACGCCTAATGGTGACGCCCAGTAGCTCCATTTTGTTATGATTTCTTGGCTGGGTGTTCTCCCATTGGAGTTGCCAACACAGCTCACATATGTACCACGCGTACTAGGTTCTCATTCTCAAAGTTCCCATGTGCTTAGTGTGTTGAATTGTGCACAGTATGGAATAGCATATTTAACTCCAGTCGCTAACCACCAGAAGAAAACTTTGAGTCCAAGATGAACCAATTAACCACCGTCGACAGACTTTATTGTCTATATCTGCAGATATATGACTGAACTAAGTCTGCCTGCAGTTAACTTCGCACCTCCACACCGACTTGTTGGCCACTTGGTAATTACCCATTGCACACTTCCCTGACTGGCCACTGGTGAGCCTAGGACATCTTGCTGCCCAGCTTTTGATGTCCGCCACCCTATTCTGGCCTCACTCAGAGCGGGAACACTTCATCGTTTTCAGTCTTGTCGGATGCTGCAGTTTAACGCCTTCTGTTCCGGTGTTATCTACATTTACGCAAGGTCAGTGGTCAATCTGCTAGGCCTGCCTTCTGCCGGCTGCTGTGGCCGAGCGATTCTAGGTGCTTCAATCCGGAACCACGCTGCTGCTACGGTCGCAGGTTCGAATCCTGCCTTGGCCATGGATGTGTGTTATGTCCTTAGGTTAATTAGGTTTAAATAGTTCTAAGTCTAGGTGACTAATGACCTCAGATGTTAAGTACCGTTGTTCTTGGAGCCATTTTCAGCCTGCCTTCTGTATGTCTCGCCAATGACCACCGCCATCTTGCGGCAGTGATGTATGGCTGCGTTGACTCTAGCACTGACCACACTCCAGGCGGGCATCTGTTGGCACCAGCTTGTTCGAGCGATCGTGACCAACTACGTAAGGGAGGTCACTGACCGATGCTCCAGATTCAGTTCCATCACTGTAACTGTTTTCGATAAAAGGCTCTCTTAATCAGGGATATTTGATGAAAGCTCCAGCCGCCAACCCCAATGCTCCCACATCCTGGCAAGGAAACTGCAGTTCATCCTGACCCACCAGCATTCCACCTGCCACCACGGTAGTCACTAACAGACCACTAAATGTTAGTGACTGAAGTATTCACCACAACATTAACTGCTGTTATCTGTGGAGAGGAAGCCTCAGCTGCTGAAAAGAGCGAGGTCGTCGGCGTCGTCGTCATTAAAATCTGGTGACTGGACTTACTGTTTTGTTGCTCTCCTGTGTTCTTGTCCACGGACACAGGAATTTAAACTTGCAGTTTTTTAATGCTGAGGGACTTGCCGACCTTTCTCAGTTCGGAGATAATACCAACATCATTGTACTTAGTTAGTACCTGTCAAACGCAGTACGTGCCAGCTCTATGGCCATTGTGCACGGCAGTGTTCAGACTCGAGATGTTTAATGAACAGACGCAAACACTGAGAGAATTTGTTGTTGCTGTTTTAGAGTCCCTGAAGTGGCTTTGCCTGTTTTCTGTTTGTGTAAATCTTGTTTGTAATTTTTTGATGAGTAAAGATTTTTGCAGTTTTGGAATCAGACACGCAGCCTGTTTCCTCACAGGCGCGTTTCCAGCTTTAACCGAGGAAATAGAATACTCGGGGCGGACCAAAAGTAGCACAGCAAATCCAGGCGCGACGTCTTGCGGAGTGTGCGGCTTCGTGGTCAGCGTTTGTCCATCCAGAGGGTGCGGCTGCAAATAAATTCTCCAGGAGCTAACATTCCCTGTTTCTAACCTCCCAGTAGAAACACTGGACCAACAAAACTACAAGCAGCCCTGACGTGTGGGAGTAATAACAAGAATACCCCATGTGGTAACCAGTCCACCAGTCAACAGACATCATCAAGGAGCTCGGATTCTGGGGAACCAGAAGTTACACAATCACAGAGAAAATTAGAGTTCTATGGCAAACTTCCACCCAAAACATTTACATTTCTTGGGTACTTCAACATAAACGCACTGATCCAACCAGGGAAACTGCACAAACTAACATTAGAGCTCAACAAAAGGAAAATAATGATACTTGCCCTACAGGAAACACGCATGACAGACGAAGACAGAATGAATTATGGAGACTACCGTATCTTCAAGAGGAAGACAAATGAACGAGTCGCCAACGGTACTCCACTTTTAGGCATGGTCTTCATGGTACATAAGAAGATAATCAGTTCAATTAGGGAAGTCAATCCAATAAACAACAGGTTAATAGCAATGCGCTTACAGTGTGCAAACAAGAAGTACAACATGATCAATGTGCATACCTCCACAAACGGGGATAAAAGAAAAGACCCAGTATCATCACAGAAATTCTGAGTTACACTAGAGACAGTGTTGGCCATTATCCGTAAAGACGATATAAAAATTTTGTTCCGTGATTTTAACGAACAAATCGGCAGAGAAAAATGTCATTAAAGAACTGAGGGAAAGTTTCTAGCGCACAAACATACAAACAGAAGTGGCAGGAGACTCATGGAACTATACTAGAAGAATAACCTAAAGATTATATCATCATCCCTCAGGCAATCTCCACGAAAACAGAAAACGTGGAGGTCACATATACAAGAGATGAGAGAATTGCAAATAGACCATGTAGCGATTTCCTATCCAGTCGAGAAGGAGATACGTGACGTTCAAGTACGCAAAGGTGACAATATGGATTCAGACCAGTTTCTAACGCGAATCAACATAAAATTTACACCGAAGGAAATCCTTCATAAAACAAGGCACACAGAAAAGTTTGACACAAAAAAGATCATGGAATCCAACCTAAAACAGGAATTGGGAAAACCAACTGCAAACACATGGAAAGATTTCCATAGGAAGAACATACAAAATGCAAAAGAACTAATACTACGGAAAAGGAATACTAAACACCGTTGGTGGGTGAAAAGGCACTAGAAATAAGTAAACAAGCTTTTCAGGAATACAATTGCAAAAAATCTCCCGAAAGCCTATATTATTTCCAAGACTCAAGAAAACTGACTGCTAAACTTACTAGGCAAACGAAGATAAATTAAATGAAAGAGCAACTGGATGCTATAGAGGTAAACTTCCGCAACCACAACACGAGGGAATTCTACAGAACCTTCTCAAGGAAGATCTGCGGGTAAACATCTCAAAATTTGAGCTTCAGGAAACAAGATGGAAAACTAGTGCTAACTAACCAACAGAATTGTCAAGAACTGACACGTTACTTCCTCGATCTCCTTAATTGACCTCAACCTGTAACTAGATTTCCAATACAGAACTGTACCTCCACCCAACCGGAATCACTTCCACAAACATATGAAGAGACCAACAAACACATACTTAAACTAAAAAACAACAGTACATCTTGTTAAAAAACCTTAGACCAAAGTCACTACTGGAGCTTACGCAAATAATCTCTACTACCTGGCAAACAAAAAAAATTCCTGACGACGGGAAATGTGCACTTGTCCATCTTCTGTACAAGGCAGGAGATAGAGCGAATGTGGACAACTACAGAGGAATCTCCCTGCTACAAGCCACCTACAAAATTTTCTGAGCATGCTTACTCCAAAGAAAACAAGACCAGTTGGAACACAAATTTGTGAATACCAGCCTGGCCTTCACCCCAGTCGTTCGTGCACGGAACAAATCCTCAATCTGAAAATAATTCTAAAATACAAGGCCATCAGGAATGTGCCAATCGTTCGCACCTTAACAGACTTCAAGGAAGCGTATGATTCTGTTGGCCGACAATCATCGTTGAACGTCTTAGAAGAACAGGGTATCGACCCAAAAACAGTACGATTAATCAGACATACATCAGCTGACACAATATCGAAAGTTAAATTTCTGGTTGAAATCCCTGACCCCTTCGTGATCAAAACTGGAGTGCGCCTAGGCGAAGGATTATCCTCACTGTTATTCATCCCAGTCCTAGACAAAGTAATGAGGGCGTGGGAAAAAGAACTGAAAACTCAAGGACACTTGAAACCAACACGACTAGGAAGCTGCCGGGACAAAATAGAAATATCAAACCTAGCTTTCGCAAACGACCTGGCCAAAGTATCAGACAACGAAGCAACAGTAATAAAGCAAATAGAGTTACTAAAAGAATGCGGGGAAAAAGTTGAACTGCAAATCTCTTTCGAGAAGTCTGAATTTTTCTGCTCGAAATCAAACATAACAAAATGAGACCCAAAATACGGCAAAGTAAATCCTTGAACCTACAACAGGAGAACAGATCGCACAGAAGACTGAACTATAAGAAATGAAGAGAGCATTCGGCAAGCCACAGCACGTACATAATAAAAAACGCATGTCCATTCACACAAAAGTCAGACACTACAGCACCGTAATTGAGACTGAAATACTGCATGCAAGTGAGACGCTAACACTACATACGAAAAGTGACATGGAAAGTATACTGAAGGAAGAAAGGAAAATCATGAGAAAAATTCTCAGCCCAAAGCTGACAGAAAAGGGACACGATGACACTCTAGGAAAACTACAGAGAAGATGTCAGACACAGCAGCAGATGTCAGAAAAAGAAGGTTGAAGTTTTGTGGGCACATCATGAGGCTATCACCAAAACGACTCACCAAAATAATTCTAACATAGACACAAGGGGTCAAATTGGCAATACTATGGATCACTCAAGTCAAACTGTACATAAAAGGAGCAAGAAACCGATCCAATAGAAATTGAAGACAGAAATGTATATAGGGACAAGATATACAAGTGGAATGTGACGTCAGAGAATAAAGTCTCAAAGAAACCAGGGACAAAGTGGACTGAAGACAGAAAGATACTCCAGGGAGAAAAAATGAGAGAATGGTGGAATATCAAAAAGAACACTCAAATGAGACAGAATGCTTTGCGTTATACTACAGGACATCGACGCATATATATATATATATATATATATATATATATATATATATATATATAAGAAGGTGTAATTAGATGAATGACGAACACAAAACTTACGTAACGAAGGCGGAGGTTTAGTCAGCACCTGCACATACATGAGCGCGGAGCGATCTGCCTCTGGCCAGAACAAAAACATGGTTCAAATGGCTCTGAGCACTATGGGACTTAACATCTATGGTCATCAGTCCCCTAGAACTTAGAACTACTTGAACCTAACTAACCTAAGGACAGCACACAACACCCAGTCATCACGAGGCAGAAAAAATCTCTGACCCCGCCGGGAATCGAACCCTGGATCCCGGGCGTGGGAAGCGAGAACGCTACCACACCTGGCCAGAACACATACGGTATATATACAGTTACAGAACATTCCAGTACAATGATCCTTGACATTTGTGGATACTTCTGGAATGTACTCGAACAGAATATAGAAATTAAAATTGCACATTGCACATGAGTTTTGAACTCCCGACCCTTCTTGCAACAGTTTACTATTATATCCTATACAACACGGTACTACTGAGCTTCCGTTGCGACATTGCTGCCTCCTTAACTGAACATCGTCTCGGTGTTAGATCGTCCTAGTCCGGGGACGAGTCATCGGTCCTGCATACTCCGGCTCATGATGTCTGATTCTCATCCTGGCGGTGATCTTAGAACTTCTTTTGCCGCTATGCTCTTCGTCACCTTTCTACTTGTTGCCTGTCGCTGGAGCTTCGATTTTACCCTGGGTTGCAGGATCCTTACAGGGCTTCATTCGAAGGACATTGACCGTATCTCTGATTTTCGTTTTCTTGTGATGGGGTCGAAATCTTCAACTTCATAATTAACATTAGACAATTGTCTTACAACCTTATAGGGTCCAAAATAGCACCTGAGGAATCTCTCATGGAGACCAATCTTCCGAACAGGAGTGAAGATCCAGATCCGGTCACCAGGCTGGTAGAAAACAGGGCGGTGGCTCGAATCATACTTTCGGCGGTCGTTTTCTTGAGCCTGCAGCGTGCGGAGTCCAGCTAACTGCCGAGCTTCCTCAGCTCTGGTTAACACCTGGCCGATGTAGTCGTCGTCCACGTCATCAGGCTGTAAATTTTTATTGCTTTCCCCGTACACTGTCAACAAGTACTGAAAGCATCAGTACCTTTTATAAATAATAGTACAGATGTACAAAATTAACCTTAGTTCATTATCATTAACAATACACTTTTCATAATTATGATACCTTTTCAATAAATGTTCGGTATATAAATCTAATGTTGTTTTCTATAAAATAAGAAGTTTACTTATATGCACAGATACATTTTGCTTCATTACTTCTTTTCCCAACTAATAATTAGAGAGGAGGACTCTAAACAGTATCATTAATAATTTGTATATAATTCTTATTTTATGATCATCACATTTTTCTCTGTACAGTTTCAATTATAATACATGTAAAACAATTACACCACATGGGGGACTAACAGCAGCAGGTGAACAAAAACCAGTGAAACACACACACACACACACATGCACACACACACACACACACACACACACACACACACACACACACATACACATAAATATACACAATATATATATATATATGCACACATTGAGTACAGTCATGTACATAGTACACACAACATACGTACTCACATATAAAGTTTCTTTATGCTAGGGTAATTTATTATGTTTGCTTGAAGAAGTAACAGTAATAGTAGTAATACCCATGTATCTGCCCATCAACTACTGGCGTCATCTTGCATGAGTTCTGATTAGAGCTGAATAGCGATTACTTTCAATAGCTCGATGTTGATAGCATGCACTTGATCATCCACTATTGGGCTAAAATCATGACTTTTGAGTTTTCCAAATCAGTTTTTTTTTTTGTGTCTGCCTTGAATATAACCTGAATCGTATTCAGACCTGTAGGTGCGTATACATCCATGGGCAGGGCTTCTTAGATTTTATGCTTATAGGGTTTACAGATGTGTGTTTTGGTGCTGGATGAATAGAAGCACTTACACCCTGCTTTAATTGAGCTATATGCACACTGTGCTCACTCGAATAGTCAATGAAGTCACAGTATTCAGCGTTAAAATGCGAATGCCAGCAGTCTTCTCTGCACTCACTAAAGCATTGTACAGATAGCTTAGATTTCCCACACTTTAATGTTTAATGTATATGAACGCACCCTCAGATTTTAACCCAAGCTCTGCCTCTTCACATGTACTGATTACCGATGCCTTACCCCTTAATAAACTGATGTTAATAGAACTATGTGATGGGTCATAATGAGCCTACATCTCTCCTCTCTCTCTCTCTCTCTCTCTCTCTCTCTCTCTCTCTGTCTACGACCTCTATTATACTGCACAGATATTCTCATTTGTACCGTGCATATTGCATTCCAGTACAAAAATGCAGATCGTTATCTATTTCAGTTACCACATCATAGTCATTGTGAGCTGGTAGCTCCACATTTACATGTTTGGATCCACTTGCAGTCAAACTGCCTATATTTGTGAATATTAGTGTACTGCTGGCCCTTAGCTGAGTCTCAGGCTCCACCAGCTGCTGCTGCTGTGCAACAGCATACTAAGACATCAACAGGTTTGATTGGCTGGGAAGACCTCCTACGTACAGTTGTTGCTGCTGCCACCGCTGTGGTTTTTCGTACAATATTGCATCCAGGAACACCTGCATGTCCTCGCCAGGTATTAGATCATCGTCTGTAACAATAATGAAACGTAGGTTCAGCGAAACACAAATATAATAATAATTGGAGATGGAGGAGGAAAAATACTTATTTAGAGTTTTCTCCTTATTATTCTGTCTGGGTGATCGCTGCTGCTGCTGGCGTTTCATCCTCTCAGCAGCGTCTAGTACAGACAATGAATGAAATTCCCACAGTCAAATTATAGTAATTCAGATAGGTCGAAGGCGTGGGGAATGAATTTGCACGCCACTGGCTGAGATGTCAGTGCTGTTGCCCCGCAGTGACTGGCAGAAAGCTGGATGACATGGACCCACACACATAATGGTAGTGGCCACAGGGACATGGGGTAGATTGAGAGCAGAGGGAGAGGACAGAACAGTCAGAGTAAAGACTGACTTAAAAATGATGTGCATAGTGCTTTATTTTCCACCAACAAAGGTTTCTACAGTCATTTTTAGGATTGGCCAGTTGTTACAGACAATTTGCTAAGGAATTTGCTTATGTTGCCAGATTGTTGACACATTTATTGCAATACAGTCTAAAATCCTAGTGGCTGGTTGAATGTCAAAGAGTGTTTGAGAAATGAAAGGAGGCACTAAATGTTATTCTTGCATTAATAATTGTAAATTATGAAGAGGAATTTATTCTGTGTTGTGACGCCAGATACCAGGTGGCAGGATGTTTTCTGAGACAGAAAGTTAATAGAAAAGACGATGAAGTAGCAGATGTGTCCAGATAATTAAATAAAGTAAAAAAAAATTGTTCAAGCACTGAAAATGAAATGTTGAGTCATGTAGCTCAGGCGTTACCAATATGCCAAGGAACTGTCAGTCTTAACTGACCATTAAGCGTTAAAACGGCTGTTAGGTTTAAAAGATCCTTCGAGCAGATTAACTTGAAGGGGTTGGAATTATGCGAATTCCACTTCTGAAGCCATTCACAAATCAGTCAGAAAGCAAACTAATACTTCCGGACTAAGCATAAACATGGAAGTCATATGAGCTTTTGGGCAAAGCCTTGCAGAATGGCAGAAGCCGCAAACCACTGACACAGACTGCAAGCTGTTCGAAACGTATTGCTATGTAAGACTACGAAGCCTGAGCCACACATTTTGGTGCCTGCAGCGCTAAGAGACAAAGTATTTACGAAAGCTCACAACCACATGTTATCAGAACACAGAGGACGAAGAAAACCAGTTCTTATGCAGTTGAAATATATTGTTCGTGCACGTGCAGACAGGACATTCACCAGTCCATGAAAAATTGTATTCCACATGTACATTTAATAAGTCGACAAATACAGCTTCAAAGATTACCAGAGGCGTACAGACCATTTGAAATGGTATGTATAAACATCTTGAGCCAAATCCGGTAAGTAAGTCATATGTGTTAACTACTGTAATCCAGTTTTCAAGTTATGTCTCGATGACTGCCATTGAAAAACAGCAGCAAGTGAGCACAGTTACACAAGCAAAAATAAATAACTGACTCGTTATTTGAGTTTGGCATTCCAAATCTGAAAATTACCGATGAGGCCAGCGAACTCTTCTCGGAGGTATCGAAACGTCTTTGTCACCAACTATGAATCTAGAAACTAAGAACTAGTCCTCTGTACCAACAATCCAACTGGAAGGCTGAAAGCATTCAAAGGACCATCAGTAAAATCCTAAGTTATTACATAAATAGTCAGCACAGTGACTGCGACGTTTACGTACAGTATATTGTGGCTTCATCTAAATCAAAGGTGCATGACAGCGTTAGGCTTTTTCCATATGAAGTGGTGTATGAGATGAACAGTTCGTCACATTTAGAGGTTATAATACTGACGGGAGGCAAAAGTGGTGAACCGATACGGAGTTTTACTACAAAGTTGATTCACTTATTTAAGCATGTGCAAAAGTGGAATACTAAGGCATTTGAGTGACAACAGAGGATGTGACGGCATACTTCTAAGTTCTCAGAGTACAGATTTGGCACATGGATAGTGTCAACTGGCCCCCATACACCAAAGATGAAACAAAGATATTGATGATATTTTAAATTTTGTAAGGTATATTACATTTACATTCTTTTTTTACAGTGAAACAGCAGCATTTAAAGTGAAAGAGCCATTTTCAGCTTTATGCTTTTAATATGATACACAGCGCCATATTTATAATGGTAGGTAACATTGAGATTAAAACATATATTAATACTAAAAGGGTACCAATTTTTGATTTGTATGAAATAAATTAAACATAAGAACAAATTACAAATCACAAAAAGCAACGAAGTACTTGGTATGATAAGCTGCAAAACGTTCAACACACGGCTATTTTGAGGAACGAAATTTAATCTCACATTCCCTGTGTCCAAAAAACCTTGTTATGAAATAATAATTAACAAACTGAAACTTGTAAACAAGATGTCACAGTAGAACTAAATATTATGAAAACGCTATAATTAGTGTTTATCTTTATTTGCATGCAAGGCAGCAAATGTCACATGTATGCCTGCTACAGGAACAATGTTGAATGCCTTGTGATTCTGGGTTCATTAAGTAACTATTTACAGTTTCTGTACACAAACGATAAAATATCTTAACTGCCATACTTTCTCTACAAACATGGCTTAATGAGGTTCTGGCTATAGAAGAAAGGTTCACATTCAATTTCTAATTGTTCCCAGTAATGGACTGCTCAACATAGCTATTAAAACAAGACTGAAAGAATGGAGGTTCAGTAATTCTCATATAAGCATAATAAAATTATAGAAGAGCGCTATTATCCAGGAAATCAATAAAAGTCCATTTCTGTCACCTGTGCCATTTACGTAATGCTTGGCAATGATAGGTTAATTAAATGAAGGATACGGATTGTATAGCGAAGCTTTGTGGAAAACATTCTTGTGTTCATATAATTTCTTTATTTTTTGTTAGTACGGAGAAACGCAACAGAGGGGATATTTGCTGAATTACGTCTTGAGGTCAAGAGTAACTGAGTACTGGAGGAGGTATGGGGAGAGTAGTAAAGGTTGCGCCTCTCCTTTGAACAGAAATGAGAATAGTTATGCTAAGTATTACATCCAATGCCATACACATGACTGCTTCTAAAAAGGGGATGGTCCAACGCAAGTTGGAAATAGTTGAACGCAGTGTTGGTGACTTAGAGGAGTGGCGGATGGGGACAGAGCTTTTATGGAGTGCCGCACCATGCAACTGGAAAGCCTAGAACAGGATCTGTTAAATAATTGGCAAGCACTGCGAGAATTAACTATAGAAGTAACAGGAGAGTGAAAGCAGCCATGGACATGGTGAGCCGGGATTTGAATATGGTAGAGACCCAGCATGATCTGTATCGTACTAGAGCCGCAGTAGTAAGGCACCTACGGTCACTAGTGGAGGATGCAGGGGATACTATTGTGGATCTAATAGCATTAAGGGAGGCAATACACAATGTGGTATATGTGCAACTGAGGGCTAAGACGCTGCCTGCAGGACAAAACCTGGCTGCCCTACAGGATGTTCAGGAAGATCTAACAGTGGAAGTCCAACGCATCGTGAACCCGACAGAGCATATCTTTTCGTTATGTAACAATGCGGTGATGGTAGAAATTAGCACAGAGAGAACCAGACTGCACATACAATTTCAATACATCTACATCTACATTTATACTCCGCAAGCCACCCAACGGTGTGTGGTGGAGGGCATTTTACTTGCCAGTGTCGTTACCTCCCTTTCCTGTTCCAGTCGCGTATGATTCGCGGGAGAACGACTGCCGGAAAGCCTCCGTGCGAGTTCGAATGTCTCTAATTTTACACTAGTGATCTCCTCTGGAGGTATATGTAGGGGGAAGCAATAATTCTATACCTCATCCAGAAACGAACCTCTCGAAACCTGCACAGCAAGCTACACCGCGATGCAGAGGGCCTCTCTTGTAGAGTCTGCCACTTGAGTTTGCTAAACATCTCCGTAACGCTCTCACGCTTACCAAATAACCCTGTGGCGAAACGCGCCGCTCTTCTTTGGATCTTCTCTATCTCCTCTGTCAACCCGATCTGGTACGGTTCCCACACTGATGAGCAATACTCAATTATAGGTCGAACGAGTGTTTTGTAAGCCACTTCCTTTGTTGATGGATTACATTTTCTAAGGACTCTCCCAATGAATCTCAGCCTGGCACCCGCCTTACCAACAATTAATTTTATATGATCATTCCACTTCAAATCGTTCCGTACGCATATTAACAGATATTTTACAGAAGTAACTGCTACCAGTGTTTGTTCCGCTATCATATAATCATACAATAAAGGATCCTTCTTTCTACGTATTCGCAATACATTACATTTGTCTACGTTGAGTGTCAGTTGCCACTCCCTGCACCAAGTGCCTATCCGCTGCAGATCTTCCTGCATTTCGCTGCAAATTGCGAATGTCGGTGCACCTTATGAGTATTTTAAAATTCATCTCTGACCAGTAAAATGGGGAGCTCAGGAAAAGTACATGTAGGTAAAGACACAGGAAAGGCACGTAAGATACAATTATTTCTAGAGATACCATGCCCAGAAGTGTGCCAAAGAAATGTCCGGGCCTGAACCATTATTTTCAGAGGTCCGTTATGAATTAGATTTAATCCGTGTTTCCACGTGAAATACCGCCTATAAACATTTATCCAGGGTGGACCTTAGGGAATGATGAGGCTAGAAAGAGATAGTCGGTTACTAATTAATGGTTCCACTTACGTTATAACAGGGACTACTTTCCGCCTCCCCGCTCCTATCACTCTAATCACTATATTAAATATGACATATCCCTCGTTGTACAGGCCAGAAAATTAATTGGAGGTAGGACCAACCCATACTATATGTTACCTACGCAACACCTTGAAACCTGACTTTCTCCATTCGCTGGATGAACTTAGAGCTACGCAGAGGAGGTGTAGTACCAACGATCAGTTGCTTCAGGATGTACAGCAGTATCAGGATGAGCAGTGCAACAAAATCATGACAGTGGCTATCCCAGTATCTGGTACAGCAGTGGTTATTACTCTAAACTGCGTAAACTGTATCCAATACAAGCAGGAGACCGTCCAACTGGTTGAGCTCGCAGTGCACCTGATGACAACGGACTGGGTTATTGTTATGAAATAGCACTGAATAGTAATGTAGCACGTGGGTTCCGCTGAATTAAAGCAAGGAGACGCGGAGAGTATTGTTTTTAATGTCAACCCATGAAACGTGAGTTATGTACCACCTTTCTAAAAGAGGAGAGAAGTGCAATACTACATCTCCATCTAGTGTAAGTATCTGTTCTGGCGTTGATTCAGTCGAGCGATTTCTTGTGAAGATAAGTACCCTTGGGCTTGATAACTAGATGCTATGGAGGAAACAGCGTGTATCAGGTACTCAAGAACACTCATTTATATGCTGGTGCTGCAGAAGCTGCCAAGCAGCGACTCTGAAAGTCGAAGTTATGTCATATTCGTGTGCTGCTAGGGCTTCTGGAAGAGCTGAGCAAACAGGAAGACAGGGACGAAGGGAGCCATAGCCGCCCTGCTATGATTCCTGGGATGGTAGTGCTGCCATGAGAAACACAATCCAACCCAGCTCACATATAAAACACCCAAAATAGTTATTCATTCTCAGTGTCCTCAATGCGCTTAGTGTGTGCATTTGTACATAGTATTCCGAGTGATAACCAGAAGAAGAAGATCACTTGCAGTTCAAGTTAAGAAAGCCAGCAGCCCCTAACAGACTTTACAGATAGCTACAGCACTCTGTCTGAGACATACCCTATACAGACAACTTTGCGCCTCTGCACCATCAGTAAGGTCTGGGTGGCTCTTATTTCCCTTTTTGTGTTGTGGATGGATGATAGCTGTGGTCCAATGTTCAGGGAATCGTTCTTTATCCAAATTTTGTTAGAGCCATGTGTAAGGAGGTCTTGACTGTGTCACTTGCATATTTTCACATTTCAACAAAAACTTGATCTTCTCCACATGCCTTATAATTTTTTTGTTCTTTAAGAATGTTTTCTACTTCTTGGAAAGTTGGAGGGTCTAGTTTGTTAGGTTTGGTTTTTATTGGGGTATTTATGTTGATTTGTAAGGGTTCTTTGGGTTCCTCGCAATTCAGAAGTTTGTTAGATGCTTCTGCCATGATTTCTGCATTTTCCTTGTTACTGTGTGTCATTCTTCCATCTTCATATTTCAGTATTAGTGTAGGGGCCTCATATTGTTGTAGTTGTTTCCGAAAGATTTCATAGTAGTTCCTGGAGTTGGTTTTATGATAATTACCTTCTATAGAGTTAATAATATCTTTATGGAATCCTCTCTTGATTCTTCTAATATTTTGTGTGAATTTTTTTCGTTAATTTTTTAGGTTGATGGCATTTTCTTCAGTTTTATGTGTTTGAAACTTTAACCATGCTTGGTGTCTATCTTCATGGAATTTGTCACATTCTGATGTCCATCAGGCATGTTTCCTTCGTGGGTTGAAGGGAGCTAGATTATCTGCTTCTTTTTTAAGATTAGGCACTAGTTGTTCTAGATCATCTGTTAATTTGATGGTTTGTGTTATTTGTTGGTATTTATTATTTTTAATTAGCTGATGTGGGTCAAACCTCCTTTTTATTTTATTAGTTTTTCCGGTCCTCTTCTTTAACGGAGTGATTTTGATTTTAATTTTAACTATATAGTGGTCTGAGCTTGTGTCTACTCCTCTCGGTACTTTAACATTGTGGATCTCCTTATGAAAATTTTTGTCCATACATACATGGTCTAACTGCCACTCCTCCTACCTCCAGTCTGGATGTTTCCATGTTTTAAGTTTACTTGGCTTCCTCTTTAAGAATGTTGTGTTCTCTGCAGAGTTCTACAAGTCTTTGACCGTTTTTGTTCGTAAATTTATGTGGACTCCATTTTCCAATTATATTTTTATATTTCTTTTCCTTTCCAGACTGAGCATTGAAATCTCCCAATAAGATTTTTACATTCCTTTTATTTACTCTGTTCACAGTTTGTTCTAGAAGGTCCCAAAATCTATCTACCTCTTCCTTTGTTTTCGTTGGATAATTTTTTTCATTTGTTGGGGCATGAGCATTTATTATTGTATAGGTTTTATTCATTGTTTTGAAGCTTAGAGTCTCAATTCTTTGTGATACTGCTTGGAAATCCGTTACTGAATCTATTATTTTTATGTTTACTAAAAGCCCTGTTCCAAACTGGGGACATTGTTTCATTGCCCTCGGTCCTGGTTTCCCATTATAAACTCTGTATGCTTGTGATTTGAATGGGTCCTCTGTGGTGTTTCTCATTTCTTGGATCCCTGTTATTAAAATTTTTTGTTTATTTAGTTCACCTGTGAGCTCCTTGAGTTCTCCGGTCTGAGGTAGGGAGTTTATGTTGTGTGTTGCTATATAATTTATCTGCTCATATTTAATCTTCTTTTTGTGTTTCAGTGTGCATTTTGATGGTTGCAAACGCTCAGATTCGTTGCTGTCTTCCAGTTAATTACCCACCGAATCCAATGTAGCCTTTTCCTACCTTTTTGAGCAGGACGGTGGAATTTTTTTCCTAAAACACCTTTCCATTTTTGACTTTCGAAGGTTGTCAACCTTAGTTGGAGCAAGCTCCGATTTACAACTACGGTTGTTAAACACAGAGGGTGTGTTTGGTCCGCGAGAGCTTTTTTTATTTCAATCAAGTCTGTCGGTAAACCGGTGAGGACTTCCCCATCCGCCACCTGGGACGCGCCACGTACGAGTATCACCTCTCCTCCTACTATGACAGCACAGTAAGAATAGCATGCAAAAAGGTGAGATAAAAGAAATGGATTATCATAGATTCTTTATCAAACATCTATAGAATGAACTCAAAATCATATGAACGAAAGTTATATAATAGAAAGTAATTCAATCAAAAATAACATTTACCATGGAAGAGAGCTGTAGCCGCATCGAAAAGGAAATTCAATACGACTACAATTCAACTCACATATGGAAATGTTCAGTTAGTTAGATGCTCTTGAGTCGCTCTAGAGTACTTTTGCGATAGTTGTCTGGATGCAAACGCTATTAGATTGTTTCAGTTTTGGAAGCCTGATAATTCGTGAAATAGATATTGAAGTACTGCTCAGTCATTCGACTGAAGAATGTTTATATTTACCGCTCTCAACGCGACGGCATAGTAAGACGAGTGTTAGACTTCAATTGAATGATATTGGTTTATCGGACCTTGAGAGCAATGAATCAACGACAGAAAGACAATTCGTAGGCTTGAGTAGGACACAATAAGACGAAGACAAGAAGAAAGACAATTACGCCGATTAGTCAAAAGTTGCTATCAGCGTCACGGTTACTGAAATGAACAGAAGTTAATCTTGAATGATACATCGGTGTGCGTGTGTTGAAGGGACAAACAATTAATTACAGAAAGAACAATAAAATCGGAGTCAAAAGGTAAATCTTACGTGTCGCCTGACTCATTAAACGGACAATACAATGTGTATTAATGCACGTTGATTGACTCTTTAAGCTTTTTAAGTGACTAAGTGAGTACATGAATAATCGACAGTGAAGAGTGATTAGTTTAAACCAACATTACGGTGTATAAAAAAAAAAAACATTTGCTTCAAGATAAGTTATCTCTGGAGTTACGTCGAACCATTGTTAATGAGTGGACGTAGCAACGGCATAGCAACGGAATGGTAGACAGCAAAACTTCATCCTCGTTATGTATGATGTGAAAAACGACCGTAGTGATGAAATAAAAAATTAAGATTTTGTTTCATCACGGAACTAACCGGGCAAAAAAATAAAAATAAACGATTGCAGTTTAGCAGTTCGCACAAGCTGAGAAGACTATTGCGGACAGATAACAGAATATTTCTAAACTACGCGAGGAGTTGTGTTCTTACGAGAGATACAGGTGCTGTTCCACGTCACACCGACGGGGACGAACATCGTTACGAGTCGCGTCTAATCGCAGCGAGTGAAGAAGGAGGGAAGAGACGCCACATCAGTTGGCGCCCGTCGTGGGGCTCGACGCTGTAGGCGACACTTCGTTCGCCTACAGCGCGAGGCCTGACGAAGCCGGCCTACACATCGTTTGGCGCTTCACATCTACGACGCCAGCAGAGACAACGTGCGGAGTTCGACGCCTCTACGACTGCCACGTGTGGTCAACACTTCGTGACTACGAGATATCTGCAGACGGAGCGATGCAACGCGTCGGAGAACTGTTCAAGAGTAGAACGTCGGTCGAGACAGCGACATAGACTGCCGGCAGGAAAGCGGGCGAAGCTGCAACAACCCAAAATAGACGATAAACAGTAAGCACTAATCAAAAAAAGTGATTATTGAGGTACCGTAGATTTCATTATTTTAACATGTTGGTAATAGTGAGATTTTCATTGTGCTTGTGTCAGGTAGGAGTAAATGTAGTGCCGGTTGAATATTGTAATTATAGTAAACCGTAGTTATTAAGATTTTCCATCATGTCAAAGCGAAGTAGGGGATTACGTAGTGATTTTGTCAAAACCATTGAAGAATCTTGTGACCAACTAAGTGAATTATTTGAACATGAGGAGATTAACAGAACAATCATTAACGTAGAAGGAGAATCGTTTATAGAGTCGGACAAAATTATTACTCCTAGTGTATCTGGTTCGGGAATGGAAAGTAAGGTTATGGAACTAGATGATAATAATTTTGATCCCAAGGAGAAAGCAGGCAATGAATGCATGATGAATGTTGCAGGAACCGTTTCAGGAAATATAGATATACTTAGTGCTATACTATCAAAGCTAAATATGTTGGGTGATTTAAATACTAAGCTAGCTGAACAACAAGCAACGTTAAATACTAAATTCTCTGAACAGTGAGAGATGTTATAAAATAGATTATCTGACATCAATGCTAGGATAATGGAGGAGCAAGCATCTATCGATGCCAAATTTAGGGATTAACAACAGGCCTTAGAAAATAAGTTTACAGAACAACAGGCTAAAATGATAGCTGCTTGGGAGGACATGTTTATTCGACAATAGGTAAACGTTGATAATACAGAATCTGGGTTAGTTAATCGAGAAAAAGAAGAAGTTCAAATTATTGATCGTGTAGACAAGATCCATGAAAGTGTTAGTAATTTTTCAGAACAGTTTGGGGTCGTATCGGTAAGGGTTAACACCTTGACTGAGAATAACTCCATCATTACTGAAAAAATAGAGGGATTAACTGGTCGATTAAATGATTTAGAGAGCGGCTTATCAAGTAATCAACAATCAAGTAGTAATGCCAAGACCGAAAATGATGAAATAGGTAGTCATTCGAAATCTAACTGCGAGAGAAAACGACCGCGAGAACAATGTAGCGCGTATACAGGTGAACAATGGGAAGTAAACAACCAATCGTATGAAGAGGATGATTCTTATGTTCAAAGAAGTTGTATTTCATCATTAAAGGTAGAACATAGTACTTTCAGAAGTAGATAATTTCCATTTTTTCGAGTGAAAAGAATAACATTAATCCCTAAGAGTTTATTAATTCTTTTAAAAGGATATTTCCACGTAGTTGGACAGAGTATGACGAACTACAATTCATAGTGTCAAAAATTGTAGGAGAAGCAGAATTGTGGGCCGCTGAGATAAGCGAAATCTGCAATACGCGTCCCGAATTTGAAAAAAACTATTTGTAGGAAAATATTTGTCAATAAGAAGACAAGAGAGATTACGTAAAGTGGTTTATCAGCCTGAATTTTACAATTCAAAGAAAGAAACATTGAGACAATATTTTGAACGTTATTTCAACAAGACACGTTACCTTTTAATATCAGAGAGAAACTTATTCATGTACCCGACAGTGACGTAAACGATTTCTGTCAGTAATCGATTCGATCGACATGCTGATGGAAGACGCGAGAAAATGGCCGAATAGTAATAGTAATTATTATTCTAGGAATAATGTGTGTAGCAATCAATGGAACCATGGTAATCAAAGTAATAGTCATTTTCAATACTTTAACTGAAGTAACAATAATCCTAAGAACAGTAGTGGACATGTGGATCGCACACAAAAGAATAACCAAAATTGGAATATAAATTACAAATACTCATAGGGAATTTCGTAGGAAATAATAACCAAATACCAGGAGCAGGAGGTTTTCAACGGGTGAACATTGTAAATACAAATAGTAAAAGAAAGTTTGGGGGTTAGCAGTCGTCAAACAATCCGTGATGCGACGAAGACCGTAGGAATAATTGCGCCCCTATGGAGCCACCGAATAAATCAAATTGGGGAACGTATCAGATGAATAAATATTCATGGCCAAAATTAATGCTACAGGTATATCTTCTGGATCCACCAAACCCATACCGTTGACAGATGGGAGAAACGTAGTTGCGGATAATACATATCCACCAACAGGAAATGAAATTCATTTAGTAGAGGTACATGAACCGCCGAGGAACCTAAATGACGGACGGTCAAACTAGTACCAGTCTTCTTAGGCCTTCCTGGGGTAGCTGGTATTGAGGAGAGAGGCAAACATCGCGAGTCAGTAAATATTCTTAAATGTAATACGGAATCGGATATTCGGGAAGATCTCATGAAAGAACCAAGGGATGAAACGAATGAAAAAGGGTATACTTTGCAAGCGATTGTAGTAGTAAACATTAATAATTTACCTTTTAATGTACTGATAGATACAGGGGCGCCGGTTTGTGTGATGACAATGGGTTGCTCGAATATGGTTAGTCAGTAACAAAAAATACTCACCTTACCAGCAACATGCTGCACAGTGTCAGGGGCGTTTAACGCGAAAGCGCAACGCATAATTAAGCAGATACGGGTGACAGTGGAACTACAATGAGCAGCCTTAGAATGCCCTTTCTTGGTAGTGTCTAGAATGTCAACGCCGTGTATTTGGGGTATGGATTTTTTTTTTTATGATTATGATTCTGTGATTGATATTAAGGAAGGTGTAGGTACTTTTATAGTCAAAGGCAAACCATTAAAGGTAACTTCGTTGAAGAACAAGATTATTTTAGGAAAGTATTGCCACAATCCAACCGTTAATTGTCTTTCTGTAAATACTTTGCGTGTCAAGAATAACGATTGTGTGAGGCAAACTGATGCTGAGACAGATGTATCGAGCGTCGCTGAAAAGCTACGAGAATCGGAACATGTATCGTCCCGACAACAAACCGAATTGAGATAAGTCTCGCAATTATTTTTGCCTGTATTTAATAAAAAAACAGGTATAATTAATGACTTTAAATATTGCATCGAAACATACCCTCATTCGACTTTTTGTAAAACAACGTATTCAGCCCATTGGTCGAGAAGAGAAGCTGTAAGTTAAGAGATAAAAAAGATGATATACTGGGGAATTATTGAGACTTCCATGTCCGAATACTGAAGCCCATTATTGGCAGTGACTAAGCCGAACGGTGACATTCGGTTAGTCTTAGACGCTCGTGATATTAATAAGATTATTAAGCCGGTGAGGACTCACCCGGAGCAGGCCGCAGTGGCCGTGCGGTTCTGGGCGCTACAGTCTGGAGCCGAGCGACCGCTCCGGTCGCAGGTTCGAATCCTGCCTCGGGCATGGATGTGTGTGATGTCCTTAGGTTAGTTAGGTTTAATTAGTTCTAAGTTCTAGGCGACTGATGACCTCATAAGTGAAGTCGCATAGTGCTCAGAGCCATTTGAACCATTTGACTCACCCGGAGAATTTAGAAGAATTATTACAGAAATGTCACGGGGTGAAGTTCTTGGCCTCCCTTGACCTCCGAAACTCATATTGGCAAACTAAAATATGTAAGGAATCAAGAAAGCATACGGCGTTCATTTACCTATGACGTAGTTACCAATTTAAAGTAATGCCGTTTGGACTGAACTTTAGTGGTGGTGTTTTTATAACTGCTTTAGATACAGTACTCAGTCCAGAGTTACTAGCGCGGGTCACTGTATATGTTGACGGTTTACTGATCGCCACAGAGACCTGGGAGAACATATTGAGCTAATGAATCGTGTATTTGAGAAATTCCTAGAATGTGGAGTCAGGATTAATTTAGAAAAATCCAGATTTGGAAGAAATCAGATTAAATTCTTCGGTCATATTGCAATTCCTGAAGGGATTATTCCGAATCCTAAAAAGTTGGATGCAATAAGAAATTGTCCGTACCCGCAAAATAAGAAACATCTAAAGTCATTTTTAGGTCTGGCGTCTCTCTTCCGAAAGTTTGTATCTCAGCAGTTATTAAATAAAGACTGTCTGTAGCAATTGTTGAGAAAAAATGTATAATGGCAATGGACAGAATCTTGTAGTAAAGCCTTTGACGAGATTCGTAATGCTTTAATAAATGCTTCGTTGTTGCATCATCCGCAGATGGATAAAAAAAAATTTCCTAGAAACAGATGCAACGGGAACAGGACTAGGTGCTACATTATTCCAAATGGACGATCACAATAAAGTAGGAACTGCAAAAATTATTGCCTTTGCTAGTCGAACCTTATCAGTTTGTGAAAGCGCAAACAGTACCATTGAGCTGGAAGTATTAGCAATTACATGGGCAATAAAAAATTTCCGATATTTTGCATATGGGAAACGGATAGTGGTATATTGTGACCATAAAGCAGTGACGTTCTTAATGACGAGTAGAATGTTACATGGCCGACTTACGCGTTGGGTCTTATTATTACATAAATATGACATGATGGTTAGGCATGTCAAAGGGAGAGACAATGTTGTCGCTGACGCATTGTCGAGGTTACCAACTACCAAGGTCGATGAGGTTGAAGAAGAGCGAGTAATGGATTTTAAGGCGAGGATGTTAGGAACACTTCCATATAGGAACGAGGTTAATGAAATGTGTTCGCGAATAGGGCCAATGTAGAAAGTAGATGTTAAATGGAGAAAAATAATAAGTGATTTAAGAACAGGGACGATTGATAAAGTTAATAGTCATTACCAATTGCGAAAAGGCGTATTGCTTTATCGTAAAACTGAGAAGGATGAGTGGAAGATATGCATTCCCTCAAGGTGTATTGATTCTGTATTGTGGATCACAAATGTGAGATGGGGACATTTCGGAGCTCATAAGTGTGTAGTGAAATTACAACTATGTTTCTATCCAAATTTACTGAAAAGAGCTCAAGAAATACTCAAGAGGTGTAGTATATGTCAAAAGGCAAAGCCAGTCTGTTATTGTGTTAAAGACGTGTTGCACCGGATAATACCTAGGAAACATCTAAGCATCGTCTCATGCTAAAAGTGTGGGCCATTTCCAGTAGCAAAAGGAAATTTTAAATATGTGTTTGCAATATATGATCTTTCACAAAATATGTGTAATTGTATGCTTTATGATCAACTAATGTGAAACCTATGTTAAGAAGGCTCATAGATGTGTTTTTAGTTAACCTGCAATGCTAGTTTCTGATAATGCATCGTATTATCGAAATAAAGTGTGGCGCGAAACAATGAAGACATGGGGAATTCCTCATGTATTCATTTCTCCCTTTAATCCGTCAGGGAACCCCATAGAAAGAGTCATCCGATAATTTAACAGATTCATAAGAAGGTATGTGCGTAACCTACATCGTAGATGGATAGAATTAATCGGAGAATTTGAAGAAATGTATAATGAATTACCACATATGTCAACCGGTTATTCGCCTAATGATGTTTTATTTACATCTACATCTACATCTACATTGATACTCCGCAAGCCACCCAACGGTGTGTGGCGGAGGGCACTTTACGTGCCAGTGTCATTACCTCCCTTTCCTGTTCCAGTCGCGTATGGTTCGCGGGAAGAACGACTGTCTGAAAGCCTCCGTGCGCGCTCTAATCTCTCTAATTTTACATTCGTGATCTCCTCGGGAGGTATAAGTAGGGGGAAGCAATATATTCGATACCTCATCCAGAAACGCACCCTCTCGAAACCTGGCGAGCAAGCTACACCGCGATGCAGAGCGCCTCTCTTGCAGAGTCTGCCACTTGAGTTTATTAAACGTCTCCGTAACGCTATCACGGTTACCAAATAACCCTGTGACGAAACGCGCCGCTCTTCTTTGGATCTTCTCTATCTCCTCCGTCAGACCGATCTGGTACGGATCCCACACTGATGAACAATACTCAAGTATGGGTCGAACGAGTGTTTTGTAAGCCACCTCCTTTGTTGATGGACTACATTTTCTAAGCACTCTCCCAATGAATCTCAACCTGGTACCCGCCTTACCAACAATTAATTTTATATGATCATTCCACTTCAATAAGCTTAATAAGCAACAAAGTTACAATGCTTACGTAATAAGACAAAGGACCGTGATGAAGTCATATATAAAGTATATTTAAGATTACAACATGAAGCTAATCTTCGGAAAAGTCTATTCGATAAGGTTTAGGAGTTAGGTGTAGAGTTGGTGATTGTGTGTTATTAAAGAATCATCCCAAATCTTCGATGAGAAAGAAATTAAATAGAAAATGGCGTAGCTTATATAAAGGACCATACAGGATTATTAAAATACCACACGATGGAAGTTACCTGCTGGAAGATGAAGATAACAAGAAGATAAAAGGAGTATATCCTCATATAGAATTAAAGAAATATTTTAATTGATTAAGAATTTAATTTTTTTACTTATATAAAGTAGGATACGATGGGAAGCAAGAAGACGTGAATAATGTTTATGAACTTTTCTATGTAAAAGTAGTGGACAATTAATCAGTAGTAGTAGTTCTTGTAATACTTAAGTTAACTTTTAAGTCATCAAAGAAGATGACGAGTTTCATTGAAAATTTACTAAGTAAAAGCAGCACGTCTCATTAAGTTTTGTTTAGAAAGCCATCCAGAAAGATGACAGCTTTTGTTAAAAGTTTGTTAAGTAATTAAGTATGTGTCAATTTTAAGTTAATTATTGATGTTTGATTGTTATTCTTTTACTAACGTGCCTCATCATGTTATGCAATAAACGAGGCATCAACTTAATATAAAGTACGCAAGCAGACTGAAACATCTTGTCATGGGCATTCCAGAATAAGGAAATTGATTTAAAAGTAAAAGATCACTTACTTTGAGAAAAACGAGATAAGAGTAAAGGAAAATAAATACAAACAGATTAACCGATAAAGTTAAAAAGGGTGAAAAACATTTCAATGATAGAACATTACTAATAAAATAGTGACTGTTTAAAAAGCAGTAGTGGTTAATAGACCGATAGGATACGAGTGAAGTGACAAGAGATTAATCAGACTAGATGCAAACATGATCAGTTAATTGCAGAAACAACGTGCCATGATGAAAACCATGAACACGTAGTATCATGTATGTGCATAAGAGAGAAGCGAGTTTATTGTTACAAACTAAACGACAGTGGTGATGTGGACCATCTTACGGCAGATTGTGCTGAGTTATTAGTGCAGTCTACCAGGAGAGCAGCCACTGGAAAACGAAGGTCACCAGACGAGCACAAGTAATCGGATCGTACTCGCTGACTTACACAATCCGATGCTGTGGCAGTCTCGCCACGGTGCAGGAGAAGAAGAAACTGGCTTTTAACCGGGCCATGTTTGCAGCTCGAAGGTCTGGTGTGGACGCAGCGTCATTGTGGCGATGAGTAGAAAGGAAAATGAACAATAATGATGCATTTTTATCAGTTATGGATCTTACGTTCATATGACTGTACCGAATGATGTAGCAATGTAATATTTTATATGTGTTTGTGTGAATGTGTGTGTGCAAAACTAAAAACAAAGACCTGACCTGGCTAGGGACGTTGACGCGGGAAAACCAGTACCCACTTCATCGTCCAGGGGGCATGTGTAACGCCCCAAGGACAGAAAACCCCAATTAACAAACTTTGTCGAAACGTAAAGTAGCGAATTAGTCATCTTGACAGTGACGGCACTATTGACGATAAAATTTACGCTGGTATTGTTTTCATTAACACCTATATCATTGAAAAGGGGAGATAAAAGGAAATGATTAGCATAGATTCTTTATCAAACCTCTACAGAATAAATTCAAAATTATATGAACGAAGGTTAAATCCAAGAAAGTAATTCAGTCAAAGGTAACATTTACCATGGAAGAGAGATGTAGCCGCATCGAAAAGGAAATTCAATGCGACTACAATGCAACTCGGATACGGAAATGTTCAGTTAGTTAGTTGCTCTTGAGTCGCTCTAGTGTACTTTTGCGATAGTTGACTGGATACAAACGCTATGAGTTTGTTTCAGTTTTGGAAGTTTGATAATTCGTGAGATAGAGATTGAAGTATTGCTTAGTCATTTGACTGAAGAAAGTTAATCTTTACCGTTCTCAACGCGATGGTACAGTAAGACGAGTGTTAGATTTCAGTTGATTGATATTGGTTTATTAGACTTAGCCTTCGTACTGATGAACAGTTACAAACATTGAGAGCCATGGATCAACTACAGAAAAACAATCCGTAGTCTTGAGTAGGCCACAGTAAAACGAAGACACGAAGAAATACAAGTACGGCGATAAGTCGAAAGTTGTCGTCAGCGTCACGATTATTGAAATGAACAGAAGTTAATCTTGAATGTTATATCGGTGTGCGTGTGTTGTAGGGACAAACAATCAATTACAGAAAGAACAATAAAATCTGAGTCAAAAGGTAAATTTTACGTCTCGCCCAACTCATTAAACGGACAATACAATGTGTATTAATGCACGTTGATTGACTCTTGGAACTTTTTAAGTGACTAAGTAAATACATGAATAATGGACAGTGAAGAGTGATTAGTTTAAGCCAGCATTATGGTGTATTAATGAAACATTTATTCCAACATAAGTTGTCTCTGGAGTTACGTCGGACCGTTGTTAATAACTGGATGTAGCAACGGCATAGCAACGGAATAGCAAAATGACCTACTACATAGTATCGGAAGTTCCATGCGGTGTAGCAACGGAATAGCAAAATGACCTAGTAGGTAGTGTCGGAAGTACCATGCGGCTTTTCGCGGATGATGCTGTAGTATACAGAGAAGTTGCAGCATTAGAAAATTGTAGCGAAATGCAGGAAGATCTGCAGCGGATAGGCACTTAGTGCAGGGAGTGGCAACTGACCCTTAACATAGACAATTGTAATGTATTGAGAATACATAGAAAGAAGGATCCTTTATTGTATGAATAAATGATAGCTGAACAAATACTGGTAGCAGCTACTTCTGTAAAATATCTGGGAGTATGAGTACGGAACGGTTTGAAGTGGAATGCTCATATAAAATTAATTGTTTGTTAAGGTGAGTGCCAGGTTGAGATCCATTGGGAGAGCCCTTAGAAAATGTGGTCCATAAACAAAGGAGGTGGCTTACAAAACACTATACTTGTGTATTGCTCATCAGTGTGGGAACCGTGCCAGGTTGAGTTGAAAGAGGAGATAGAGAAGATCCAAAGAAGAGAGGCGCGTTTCGTCACAGGTTTCTTTGGTAAGCGTGATAGCGTTACGGAGATGTTTAGCAAACTCAAGTGCAGACTCTGCAAGAGAGGCGCTCTGCATCGCGGTGTAGCTTGCTGTCCAGGTTTCGAGAGGGATCGTTTCTGGATGAGGTATCAAATATGTTGCATCCCCCTACTTACACCTCCCGAGGAGATCATGAATGTAAAATAAGAGAGATTCTAGCGCGCACGGAGGCTTTCCGGCAGTCGTTCTTCCCGCGAACCATACGCGACTGGAACAGGAAACGGAGGTAACGACAGTGGCACGTAAATTGCCCTCCACCACACACCATCGGGTGTATCAATGTAGATGTAGATGTAGAACAGTAGTAATGATGAAATATAGAATCAAGGTTTTATTTCATCACGCAACTAACTGGGCATAAAAATAAAAATCAACGATTGCAGTTTACCAGTTCGCACAAGTTGAGAAGGCTGTCGCGGACAGATAACAGAATATTTCTAAGCCACGACATAAGTTGTGTTCTTACGAGAGTAATAGGTGATGTTCCAACGTCATACCGACGTTGGCGAACATCGTTACGAGTCGCGTCTCATCCTGGCGAGTGAAGAAGGGGGGAAGGGACGTCACAGTTTGTAATCACTAAAAATAAAGTCACTTAATGGTGTTTTCCACTGACTGGCAGCATTGTAGGAGGTGGAAGTTTTTGCAGGAAGTGTGGTCTTCCAGTTGAGCTAATCTGGTGGATTATCATTACGTGGTCTATTGGTAGTTTGCCTATGGCTGCCGTTTTGTGTGGTCACCCACAGTGTGCTGTCGCCGTGTCACTCGCTTTCAGTAACTCTGTGGGCTAAACAACATACAGCTACAGTATTACGAATTGTTTGAATATTACAAGATGTAGTCGGAATTCAATCAAGATGAAGAGACGCAGGGGAGTTGGTATTACGAATTGTTTCAATATTAGAAGATGCAGTCGGAATTCAATCAAGATGAAGAGACGCAGGGGAGTTCACTTTCGATCGAAACTATGCTAGAAAAAATTTCTCTGAAATAGCGATTTTTCTTGATGTGGAAGTGAAGCTATGTTTTGATGATATTATTGGTATCAATGTTTCGACTGTCAATAGTGTTCTGTTGCTTAAAATGAAAAAAAAAACATGTAGAACATTCAGACATAATTGTACAACCGTGTAGAGGAAATTTAAAATTTGAACATTGTGAATGCTAAATAGGTAACGTAAATATTACACGATCCGTATTCGGTATTAGATCTCTGAGGATTTTTGAATTATCGATCAGTGATGCAACTGTGTCCTTTTTGGGAATGTTTCAGTTACTTCTAGTTTTCTCATTTACTGTAAATAGGTAAACCAGATAGCTCTCAGTCTTATTCATTTATAAACGACAAAAATTTATTAATCAATTTGTAAAATGACTGTTACATTAGCAGCATTAAAGTCATGCAAATTAGCATTTTCATCAGTTATAGCATTAGAAACAGTTAAAGTTATCTCCAAGTACTGAATTTTATTTATGGGAAATTTACACGTAACACTGTCAAGAAGTTGTTTACTTCCCACACGTTTCCTTTGGTGAAGACTGTGAGATATTTAACTCTTAACAGGCGTTGCTGAGTCTCTGGGACTGCAGGAAAGTATGACGTTGTAGTGACTTTCGAATTTGTTTATCGGGGAGGATGCCCTGTTCTGAATCTTCCTACGGTGGGAAGTGCTCAGTCGACAGCAGCCGCTTCTTAAGATAAGCGCTGTAATCAACAAGTCACCAGGACACCATGATGCAGGTAGTGTAGCATTTTCAGTTTAATGAATATGTCCTTGAATTCAAAAGGAGTTAACACTATGGGAACCAAGATGTGTCGAACTCTAAGTAAAAGCTACAGTAATATCCCCTTCCTGAATCACTTACAAATTTTAAAGATCCAACCAACCAATCTCTAGTGACTTTTTATCTTCCCATTACTAGATAATCAGTATATTATCTTCGATGGTTACCTCATTGGCTAGATTTAAAGTGAGTCGAATAACGACAGATAAAGAAATAAAGAAATGTTCCATTCCAAAGTAAACGTTGTTTCCTTTCTTTATGGTGATAACCTTTAACAACTTTGTCACCTAGTTATCAATCAATTGTTTGTTGGATTTTCCATCATATGTAGTGTAATCTGGAACATCAGATACAATAATATTGAAGGTCATATACAGCTGAGCACGATAACGCCGAACTCAACCATCTCTAATACTTACATTAATCGCTATGTACCTGTTGGGAAGGTTTCAGTTACTTCTAGTTTTCTCATTCACTAGAAATGAGTAAACCTGATAGCTCTCAGCCTTAGTCATTTATAAAGGATATAAAATTATTAATTAAGTTCTAAAGCGAGTGTTACCTTAGAACCATTGACATCAATCAAATTTGGAATTTTCATCAGTTAAAGTTATCTCGAAGTACTGAATTTTACCATGAACTCAAATAAATACGGGATAATGGGCTTTTTGAATTAGTGGACCACAAAATTCAGCATCAGGCTTGAATAAAGCACTAGTATTAGATTCCTGATGAAAGTGATCACTATGCTTCACAAAAGTTCAATCAGCAAAATTAATATTTATTTTCGTTAATTCGAATGGAATAATTTTAGGAACATCTTTAGGGATGGTGTTTCCATTGACAAACAAATTTTGGTCACTAAATCCAAGATCATTTCCCATTTTAATATTTTATCCATACACAATATAACTTCAGTTTTAGTAATACCACTATTCAGAATTTCATCTGCCCTAATGTCAATATTTGACCTTTCTGAAGAATAAATTTTCCTATTGTTTTTGAAGTTATATGTGTTGTATCTCCATGAAAATATCATTTATCATTTTTTTACATGATATTTGGAGTTAAAAATTTTGTATACAACGAAATAGTGCAACATTACTATAACTGTCTCATATAGTACAGTCAATCAATTTTTGGGAGCAGATGGCTTACCAGTCAGTTGAAGTAGGTGGCCCATTTACTAATAGAAAGAATATTACTAATTAAATAAAAACAGATCGGGAACCAAAAGAAAGAATTCCAGAGAAGAAATCAATACATACGTGTGGCAACCTCTTGCCCAATTCTGTTCGATGTGCTATAATAGGCCTAAGAAGATGTGGAAAAAAAACATTAATGATTGACAGAACTGATTAACTGGAATAACATAAATAATTTATATGATTACTGTAAACGTTTCCATCAGGTAAAGTATGTGTTGTTGTTGTTGTTGTGGTTCTCAGTCCTGAGACTGGTTTGATGCAGCTCTCCATGCTACTCTATCCTGTGCAAACTTCTTCATCTCCCAGTACCTACTGCAGCCTACATCCTTCTGAATCTGCTTAGTGTATTCATCTCTTGGTCTCCCTCTACGATTTTTACCCTCCACGCTGTCCTCCAATACTAAATAGGTGATCCCTTGATGCCTCAGAACATGTCCTACCAACCGATCCCTTCTTCTGGTCAAGTTGTGCAACAAACTTCTCTTCTCCCCAATCCTATTCAATACTTCCTCATTAGTTATGTGATCTACCCATCTGATCTTCAGCATTCTTCTGTAGCACCACATTTCGAAAGCTTTTATTCTCTTCTTGTCTAAACTATTTATCGTCCATGTTTCACTTCCATACATCGCTACACTCCATACAAATACTTTCAGAAACGACTTCCTGAAACTTAAATCTATACTCAATGTTAACAAATTTCTCTTTTTCAGAAACGCTTCCCTTGCCATTGCCAGTCTACATTTTATATTCTCTCTACTTCGACCATCATCAGTTATTTTGCTCCCCAAATAGCAAAACTCCTTTACTACTTTAAGTGTCTCTTTTCCTAATCTAATTCCCTCAGCATCGCCCGACTTAATTCGGCTACATTCCATTACCCTTGTTTTGCTTTTGTTGATGTTCATCTTATATACTCCTCTCAAGACACTGTCCATTCCATTCAACTGCTCTTCCAAGTCCTTTGCTGTCTCTGACAGAATTACAATGTCATCGACGAACCTCAAAGTTTTTATTTCTTCTCCATGGATTTTAATACCTACTCCGAATTTTTCTTTTGTTTCCTTTACTGCTTGCTCAATATACAGATTGAAAACTTCGGGGAGAGGCTACAAGCCTGTCTTACTCCCTTCCCAACCACTGCATCCCTTTCATGTCCCTCGACTCTTATAACTGCCATCTGGTTTCTGTACAAATTGTAAATAGCCTTTCGCTCCCTGTATTTTACCCCTGCCAGCTTTAGAATTTGAAAGAGAGTATTCCAGTCAACATTGTCAAAAGCTTTCTCTAAGTCTACAAATGCTAGAAACGTAGGTTTTCCTTTCCTTAATCTTTCTTCTAGGATAAGTCGTACGGTCACTATTGCCTCACGTGTTCCAGTATTTCTACGGAATCCTAACTGATCTTCACCGAGGTCGGCTTCTACTAGTTTTTCCATTCGTCTATAAAGAAGTCGTGTTAGTATTTTGCAGCTGTGGCTTATTAAACTGATTGTTCGCTAATTTTCACATCTGTCAACACCTGCTTTCTTTGGGATTGGAATTATTATATTCTTCTTGAAGTCTGAGGGTATTTCGCCTGTTTCATACATCTTGCCCACCAGATGGTAGAGTTTTGTCAGGACTGGCTCTCCCAAGGCCGCCTGTAGTTCCAATGGAATGTTGTCTACTCCGGGGGCCTTGTTTCGACTCAGGTCTTTCAGTGCTCTGTCAAACTTTTCACGCAGTATCGTATCTCCCATTTCATCTTCATCTACATCCTCTTCCATTTCCATAATATTGTCCTCAAGTACATCGCCCTTGTATAGACCCTCTATATACTCCTTCCACCTTTCTACTTTCCCTTCTTTGCTTAGAACTGGGTTTCCATCTGAGCTCTTGATGATCATACAAGTGGCTCTCCTATCTCCAAAGGTCTCTTTAATTTTCCTGTAGGCAGTATCTATCTTACCCCTAGTGAGATAAGCCTCTACATCCTAACATTTGTCCTCTAGCCATCCCTGCTTAGCCATTTTGCACTTCCTGTCGATCTCATTTTTGAGACGTCTGTATTCTTTTTTGCCTGCTTCATTTACTGCATTTTTATATTTTCTACTTTCGTCAGTTAAGTTCAATATATCTTCTGTTACCCAAGGAGTTCTACTAGCCCTCGTCTTTTTACCTACTTGATCCTCTGCTGCCTTCACTACTTCATCCCTCAAAGCTACCCATTCTTCTTCTACTGTATTTCTTTCCCCCATTCCTGTCAATTGTTCCCTTATGCTCTCCCTGAAACTCTGTACAACCTCTGGTTCTTTCAGTTTATCCAGGTCCCATCTCCTTAAATTCCCACCTTTTTGCAGTTTCTTCAGTTTTAATCTACAGGTCATAACAAATAGATTGTGGTCAGACTCCACATCTGCCCCTGGAAATGTCTTACAATTTAAAACCTGGTTCCTAAATCTCTGTCTTACCATTATATAATCTATCTGATACCTTTTAGTATCTCCAGGGTTCTTCCATGTATACAACTTTCTTTCATGATTCTTAAACCAAGTGTTAGCTATGATTAAGTTGTGCTCTGTGCAAAATTCTACCAGGCGGCTTCTTCTTTCATTTCTTAGCCCCAATCCGTATCCACCCACGACGTTTCCTTCTCTCCCTTTTCCTACACTCGAATTCCAGTCACCCATGACTATTAAATTTTCATCTCCCTTCACTATCTGAATAATTTGTTTTATTTCATCATACATTTCTTCAATTTCTTCGTCATCTGCAGAGCTAGTTGGCATATAAACTTGTACTACTGTAGTAGGTGTGGGCTTCGTATCTATCTTGGCCACAATAATGCGTTCACTATGCTGTTTGTAGTAGCTTACCCGCATTCCTACTTTCCTATTCATTATTAAACCTACTTCTGCATTACCCCTATTTGATTTAGTGTTTATAGCCCTGTAGTCACCTGACCAGAAGTCTTGTTCCTCCTGCCACCGAACTTCACTAATTCCCACTATATCTAACTTTAACCTATCCATTTCCCTTTTTAAATTTTCTAACCTACCTGCCCGATTAAGAGATCTGACATTCCACGCTCCGATCCGTAGAACGCCAGTTTTCTTTCTCCTGATAACAACATCCTCTTGAGTAGTCCCCGCCCGGAGATGCGAATGGGGGACTATTTTACCTCCGGAATATTTTACCCAAGAGGACGCCATCATCATTTAATCATACAGTAAAGCTGCATGCCCTCGGGAAAAATAACGGCCGTAGTTTCCCCTTGCTCTCAGCCGTTCTCAGTACCAGCACAGCAACGCCGTTTTGGTTATTGTTACAAGGCCAGATCAGTCAATCATCCAGACTGTTGACCTTGCAACCACTGAAAAGGCTGCTGTCCCTCTTCTGGAACCACACGTTTGTCTGGCCTCTCAACAGATACCCCTCTGTTGTGGTTGTACCTACGGTACGGCTATCTGTATCGCTGAGGCACGCAAGCCTCGCCACCAACGGCAAGGTCCATGGTTCATGGGGGGGGGGGGAGGTAAAGTATGAAGAATTCATAATAATGTGCAAAAAGCTGAAGGTAAAAGTAATGAGAACATTACTACTTTTGTGGAAAATAGTGATGAAATCATAGCACTGGATGAAAGTCAAGATAATTTGCTTCTAGTATTTGATGACTTCTTTCTTGAGAACCAGAATGGGGTTACAGAATATTTCATTAGAGGCAGATATAAAGGAATAAAAGGTTTTTCTTAGCTCTGACATATTCGTAGGTTCCTAAACAATTAAGTAAGGATAATCTTAATTTTTCAAATATTTGTAGACAAGGTGACATAAATTTAAATCTTGTATAGCATGAACTTGTTGGTGGTGATTTAAAATTTGATGGTTTCAAATAAATGTGTGGTACATGTTGGAATGATCAGTTTCTGTTTTCTGCAATTCATTTGACTAGACAACCAAATGAAGTAAAATAGAGGTATCAATCTAAAGCCTTCTTTACAACATCATTATGACCCCCTAAATAATTTTTTAACGTTTTTGTCTATGGTAAATATTTGCAGAGTACAACCCACAAGTGATGAAATAGCAAGACTAAAAAGAAAGAAAAAGAAGGAATTAATATAATATTTTAAATTAAAAAAACAGGAAAAATAAACGAGAATAGAATATGAGAATTATAAAAAAGATCAACCTGTTACTAGCACTATCAAATAAGTAAAGTAAGACATTGAAGGTTTATAAGCTAATGTACTGAAAGCTATTCAATAAAATACTGTTGTTGAGAAACAAACGTTTCCTTATCATCATTATATAGAAGAATTTAAAGGTATACCGCCTATTAAACAATATGATTATACATTAAGAGAATTAGAAGTACAGCATGTATTGAATAACTATGAATTAGAGAAAAAATGTTAAGTTAAAAAATAAAATACTAAGAACTAAACATTAACCACCAATTAAGCACTATGCTTGTAAAATAAGTTAATTGGAAGTACAGGATGTATTGACTAACTATGAATATGAGAAAAAACATGAAGTTAAAAAATGAAAGAGCAAGAACAAAACATTGAAAACTAATTAAAAGGGAAAGATTGTTGGAATATAGTGAATATAAAGTTTCCGAACTGAGACCTGTGCATTATTTAAAATGTATTGGTTCTGTTTGAGTTCAATTCAATGGAGATAAATCACCTGTTGGTAAAAAAACGTGATGTTGTAGGTGCATTAAAGGAGCTTGTAACTAAAAACAGCTTACTATTGATGATATGTATACAAAATCTAGTAGCACTCATGTATCAGAATATGCAGATAATTCGTTCGCGTTAGGAGCACGATATTCTGATAAGAATCCTAATAAATTAAAATCAAGTAGAGGTAATAAATACAAGAATTGATAAAAGAGGTTGCTGATATCAATTTCGTGAGATTGAAACAAGTGAGAATCAAGTTCAGTTTCTTCTGAATTGAATTATAAAAAGCTGGAGGTGTGCCAATAGAATGTACAGCAAAACCAGTTGATTATATGTGGATGACTGAGGTTAGAGATTTAATTGATAGATTAGCGGTAATTAGGAGAGAAGGATTAGCACGAAATAAAAATTACTACAGAGAAGAAATATGAAAACCATGAGTGTTAACAAATACATTTAGTAACTTCATCATCAACAATCCAAGGGGAATCCAATAGATTTTTGAATAATCTACCACAAACCTTTTCAATACCTGATTATGTAGGAAAGAATTTGTAAATTGAGCGGTTCTAGGCGCTACAGTCTGGAGCCGAGCGACCGCTACGGTCGCAGGTTCGAATCCTGCCTCGGGCTTGGATGTGTGTGCTGTCCTTCGGTTAGTTAGGTTTAATTAGTTCTACGTTCTAGGTGACTGATGACATTAGAAGTTAAGTCGCATAGTTCTCAGAGCCATTTGAACCATTTGAACAGAGGATGCTACACGAAAACAAGCAGCTGATTCACATATTTAAAACAGCACTAGACGAAATTATTTGTGATGACTATAAATCTATAATTCGAGCAGACAGAAGACCACACAGGGAACACGAATGTCGATTTAATGCTCCTCAGATAGGCGAAGTTTTCATTTAATAATGGACAATGAAAACACAAACCGTGACATAATTGTACAACGGAGAAGGCCTACAACGCATTGCTGAGACACAGCGTTCATATGATGCCCTCCAATATCCATTAATATTTCTGCACGGAGAGGACGGATATCATTCTAATACGAAACAAATCCAAAGTGAAACAGGTGTAGAAACAAAAAAGTCGCTTCCATGGAGTTCTGTGCTTACCGTTTATTGATCAGATACAATGAAACATACGACCACATTCTCAACACTCGCCGTTTATTCCAACAACTGTTTGCAATATGTATGCAGAAATAGAAGGGGAACGTATGCATTACATAAGACTGAGTCAGAAGAATCTACTGACGGAAGAATACATCCACCTTCGAGACGTAATCATAAATCACGGAAACATTGACGACACTGGAACAATTGTAGACTTACCATCATCGTACATAGAAAGTCCGAGACATTTACACGAATACAATCAAGATGCCATGCCCTACATAAGAAAATATGGACGACCTGACCTCTTCATAATAGTCATTTGCAACCAGTCGTGTCCAGAAATTAAACAACAAGTAAGACACGGACAAGCCCCCATGCATGGACACGACATAATAGCCTAAGTTTTCCGACAAAAGCAAATGAGATTTTTTGAAGTCGTCACAAAATAGTACATCCTTGGAACCGTTAGATCTGGATGTACATATTCGAATAGTAAAAACGACGACTGCCTCACTCGCACAACCTCATATGGCTACACGACACAATTCATCCCACGGATATCGAATAAATCATCCAAGATGAATTTTCCAATCCAGAAGAACATCCGGAACTGCATGACATAGTAGTGAAACCCATAATTCACGGACCATGCGGGCCATTAAACCCCAATTTGCAATATATCTGTGATGGAAAATGTCCCAAAAATACCCAAAACCATACTTGGACGACACACAAAACGGAATCGATGGCTATCCCAAAAGAAAATGGTTCAAATGGCTCTGAGCACTATGGAACTTTACATCTGAGGTCATCAGTTCCCTAGACTTAGAACTACTTAAACCTAATTAACCTAAGAACATCACACACATCCTTGCCCGAGACAGGATTCGAACCTGCGACCGTAGCAGTCGCGCGATTCCGGACTGAAGGGCCTAGAACCGCTCGGCCACCGCGGCCGGCGGTTCTGCTTCACAGGTAACTACCCAGAGCATATAGCGTGTGCACAATGTTTCCTGCGAACTCATGATTTGGCTGTGGAGCACAGAGGAAAGTTTCAATGGTATTTGGGGGAATTGTAACTGCAGCTCACGAGACAGAACTGGGAGTCACTGCCAGTGCACAAGAAAACTACACCAGCAAAAATTCAAGACTACAGATTTAAGGTTATCACATAACAATCTATTCACAGTGCAACAGATAAACTGGATGCATTTAAAGATATCTTAAAATGATATGAAATGTAGCGTCAATGTCGTTCCATGTCGATGATCTGTAGCAGTGTAATTACTTAATCAGGACATGTAGCTCCTGGACGGAGCACTATCGGAAAATTCTTCCGACTCGATAACACCTTAATTCCCAAAATAAAGAAACGACCACACTACGGCTTTCCACACCAACAGCTCAGCACGGGCTGAGTTTTCCACACCATTTTGCCAGCGGTAAGGGGGGGGGGGGATACGTGTTGTGAGGGTGGGAAAGTAGGGTGAATTGGGAAGAGGGAGGGGCGGTGAAAGTGGAAAACACATGACATCACCTGGTGATGTCATCAGTGTGAAGTTTCCACATCTACTCACACTACCTTGAATAAGTGTGGTTACAATGGGGACTGCACCCATATCAGCCTGACTTCCCTACTTTTATTGATTTATAAACACGTAATATGAAATGAAACTTACGTTTCTACAACTATGTGAACAGTTGTGTTGCAGGCGTCGATACGTATGCAATTATTTGTTGTTCACAGAGGAAGCCAGTGAACAGTGATGTAGCCCAGAACTATAATGGATGTAATAAATACGGTGTAATTCTCCTCTAGGGAATGAGGGCCTAATAATTCTCATCAGTGTGACACTGTCTGTGTTACGACAAAATCGTGATCCAGCTACGTGGGGAATCGGGTGGTCTCGTGGATTGGTACTAGCTTGGTATACCAAAGGTATGCGTTCGATTCCCACTTCAGAAAACCGTTTGTAACAGCTACAACCTAATCCACTCGATCTCTTGAAACTCGAAGTGAAGAATGTATTATTGCACTGTAGTTAAAAATCGACACTAAACATGACGTTCCTTTATTTCTGAATCAACCTGTGTCAGCTTGCGTTGGGACACGACAGATGCAGAAATCGTCACATGTAGAAACTCTGTGACCAGTAAGCAGCGTGACACTACTAATTTTCTTTTACGTAGTGAACCAATCATCATGAAAGGTCCCAGGGTACTTGTTTCTGTTTTTTTCTAAAATTTTAGTGCTGGATCTCTGTTTTCGCTGGATTTGGTCTTTTCGAGACGGTGTGTTTGCAACATTTCTTTGTTTTCTCCAGATTCCATACTCTCGAAGATCTCCAAAAAGGGCACACGTCTGGGTTCAGTGCCTGATCCTGCAAAAAAGTTTCATTACACTTTGTCAAACTCCTACCTGCTGGTGAAAAGTAATTTTTATTTTTAACATTTGTTCCTGCCTTGTCAACAATATTGATAAGTTCCAATTTCCTCTGACTAGCCCCTACATTTTTCTGTATCCGTTGTAATATCTTTTGCGGGAAAATGCCTTAATCCATTGGATCTGCGTATTTCTTTGGATGGTAATGTAGGGGCTATATTGGTAAAATATTATATTCATGAAATAGTTTAATAATTCTCAACCACACTGTGCATAACGGACAACATTCAAGTGTGCAAAGAAGCACGACCACTTTGAAAATAGCGCGTGACTATAACTACATGATACTATATATACTTCGATCGCAGCAATATATTCCAAAATTCTACATGTATGCATACTGCCCAATAATTACGAGATTTTCGTCACCGAGGAAGCTATCTACCTTTAGGCATGAGAAGCTTTTCGCACATGTTGGAGAGTAACACGCCGGATTTTACAACAAAAGCAATATGAAACCCAAGATTCCGAAGGTGGCATCTTTTACGCTAAAAGGTATGCTCACGAACAGCTGATGCCTGAACGACGGCATGGGAGTGAGTGGGAGGTACTGGGGAGGCGCCAGGCTGCGTACTGCTTACTTATTAATGTCCGCCCGTAGAGTGGAGGTTACTTCTGCTGTCCCACGTTACCTGCAGGGACACATACTCTCTCCCTAGGATACAACGGTGTATGTTACGACTGCTGATGTGGAGTGCTATTTCTTTGGATGGCAATGTAGGGGCTGTATTAGTGACTTTGAGAATCGTGATTAATTAATCAGAACTTGGATTAGTGGAATGGAGTTTTGTCTGCCTAACTACACCAGCAAGAGTAAAGAGATAAATAAAGATAAAAAATACAAATTTCTTATATTTTTGCCAACCATTATACGAGCGCTTCGTATAAACATCTCCAAGTACTAGATAATATCATACTTTAATTAACTGTTATACCAGTCTCGATATGACTACATTTAAACTCTATGCCTTAGCTTGTAGTAAAACATGGCTTCAATAAACAAAGAGGTAAATGATTTACTATTTACGAGGGGTTGCCAATGTGTACCAGTACTGTGGGCATACCTGCAATCAAATAAGATGTTAATTACGAAATTTTAGGTTTCGAAGATATAATTAAAACTTTGTGTATTCCTGTAGTATTCTGATTGCGTAGGGCGCTCGCTTGTAACTCATGACCTTGTCTGGATCAATACAGCCCGCAGGCGAGCGTTGTTGTTACCACTGTGTAGCAAGTGTTTGGTTATTGGAGGTATTTCACTGCTAAAGTTTAAACTAATGATAAGCTGACATCCATTCAGTCTCTGTCTCCTAACACAACGTAGAAACAAAACATAATACGGAAACACACACGATAAAGGTTACACTACTCGCTCAAGACAACTTACTCCAATCTTCCTTCCTTACACGAATCAAAGGCAAAATTTGTGATCATCTTCTCTCCCTTAGTATAACTGACAAATTCTGTGACGGGAAGAACTTCTCAAAAAGCAAATGAAAGAAAATAGCGGCAAATCGTGCACTGGTAGCAGACATTCATATACGGATAAGAGCGATAAACAGTAACAAACAGATATTTTACCTCTATATAGCTTCACTCATTTTTCCAGTTGAACCAACACGACGTACATGTTTGATAGCTACTGTATTTGGATGAAATCTCATACACTGAGGTGACAGAAGTCGCGGGATACCTCCAATATCGTGTCGTACCTCATTTTGCCCGGCATAGTGCGGCAACTCGAGACGACATGGACTCAACAAGCTGATGGAAGTCCCCTGCAGGTATACTGAGCCATGCTGCCTCTATAGTCGTTCCGAGCGGTGTCGTTCCGAGCGGTGTCGTTCCGAGCGGCGTAGCGCAGTGGTCAGCACACTGGACTTGCAGTCGGGAGGACGACGGTTCAAACCAGCGTCCAACCATCCTAAGTTAGGTTTTCCGTGATTTCCCTAATTAGCTTAAGGCTGATACCGGGATGGTTCCTTAGAAATGGCATTGCTACTTTCTTTGTCCATCCTTCCCTAATCCGACCTTGTGTTCCGTTTCTAACGGACTCGTTGTCGACTGGACGTTAAACACCAATCTCCTCCTCCTCCTCCTCCTCCACCGCCTCCTCCTCTTCCTCTACAGCCGCCCACAATTGCATATGTGTTCCCGGGGCAAGAGTTTGCGAACGACCTGATTTCTCGATTATGTCTCATTAATACTCGATGGGGTTCATGTCGGACGATTATTGTGGCCAAATCATTTTCCCAAATTGTCCAGCTTGTTCCTCTAACAAATCACGATCAAATGTGGCCCAATGACATGGCACATTATCGTCTATAAAAATTCCATTGATGTTTGGGAACATGAAGCCAATTAATGGCTGTAAATGGTCTCCCAGTAGCCGAAAATAAACATTTACAGTTAATGATCGGTTCAGTAGAACCAGAGGACCCAGTCATTCCATGTAAACACAGCCCACACTATTATGGAGCCATCACCATGTTGCGCAGTGCATTATTGACAACGTGGGTCAATGGCTTCGAAGAGTCTGCGCCACGCTCGTAACTTACCAATAGCTGAAACTGGTAGGAGACGAGATACTGGCAGAAGTAAAGCTGTGAGGACCGGGCGTGAGTCGTGCTTGGGTAGCTCAGATGGTAGAGCGCTTGTCCGCGAAAGGCAAAGGTCCCGAGTTCGAGTCTCGGTCGGTCACACAGTTTTAATCTGCCAGGAAGTTTCATATCAGCGCACACTCCGCTGCAGAGTGAAAATCTCATTCTGGAAACATTACCAATAGCTCATACTAGCTGACAGCGGAACTCATCCGACCAGTCCACTGACTTCCATTCGTCTAGAGTCCAATCGATATGGTCACGAACCGAGAAGAGGGGCTACAGACGATGTTATGCCGTTATCAAAGGAACTCGCGTCTGGTGTCTGCTACCGTAGCCCATTAGTGCCCAATTTCGCCCGAATGTCCTAACGGATACGTTCGTCGTTCGTGCCCCATTGATGTGTGTGATTATATCACGCAGTGTTACTTATCTGTTAGCACTGACAACTCTATGCGAACTCCGTTGCTCTCGGTCATTAAGTGAAGGCCGTCGGCCATTGCATTGTCCATGGCAGGAGGTAGTGACTGGAATTTGGTATTCTAGGCACATTCCTGACACTGTGGATCTCGGATTATTGAATTACCTAACCATTTCCGAAGTCTACTGCCCTATGTTTATAGCTCCACTAACATTCCGCGTTCAATGTCTGTTCCAGCGGCCGTAATCACGTCGGAAACCTTTTCGCATATATCGCCCGAACACAAATGACAGCTGCTCCAATGCACTGCCGTTTTATACCTCGTGTACGCTATAGTACCGCCGTTTGTATGTGTGCAAATCGCTATCCTATGACTTTGGTCACCTCAGTGTATAAGCATATGGAAGATAAAACATCCTTGATACAATAAACAAAAAGCTATTTAGAGCTTGTGTAGCATTATGAATAAATAAAAGATCACCGAAACTAATAAAGTTTCAACAGGATACATCTTATTTTCTTTGTAATTCAGGTTTCGGGGTGTACTTCAGATTTTGCAGATAAGCTAACTATGTACTTGGACACGTTGCACATGCATCTACACTCCTGGAAATTGAAATAAGAACACCGTGAATTCATTGTCCCAGGAAGGGGAAACTTTATTGACACATTCGTGGGGTCAGATACATCACATGATCACACTGACAGAACCACAGGCACATAGACACAGGCAACAGAGCATGCACAATGTCGGCACTAGTACAGTGTATATCCACCTTTCGCAGCAATGCAGGCTGCTATTCTCCCATGGAGACGATCGTAGAGAGGCTGGATGTAGTCCTGTGGAACGGCTTGCCATGCCATTTCCACCTGGCGCCTCAGTTGGACCAGCGTTCGTGCTGGACGTGCAGACCGCGTGAGACGACGCTTCATCCAGTCCCAAACATGCTCAATGGGGGACAGATCCGGAGATCTTGCTGGCCAGGGTAGTTGACTTACACCTTCTAGAGCACGTTGGGTGGCACAGGATACATGCGGACGTGCATTGTCCTGTTGGAACAGCAAGTTCCCTTGCCGGTCTAGGAATGGTAGAACGATGGGTTCGATGACGGTTTGGATGTACCGTGCACTATTCAGTGTCCCCTCGACGATCACCAGTGGTGTACGGCCAGTGTAGGAGATCGCTCCCCACACCATGATGCCGGGTGTTGGCCCTGTGTGCCTCGGTCGTATGCAGTCCTGATTGTGGCGCTCACCTGCACGGCGCCAAACACGCATACGACCATCATTGGCACCAAGTGGCAGACTCTGCAAGAGAGGCGCTCTGCATCGCGGTGTAGCTTGCTCGCCAGGTTTCGAGAGGATGCGTTTCTGGATGAGGTATCGAATATATTGCTTCCCCCTACTTATACTTCCCGAGGAGATCACGAATGTAAAATTAGAGAGATTAGAGCGCGCACGGAGGCTTTCAGACAGTCGTTCTTCCCGCGAACCATACGCGACTGGAACAGGAAAGGGAGGTAATGACAGTGGCACGTAAGGTGCCCTCCGCCACACACCGTTGGGTGGCTTGCGGAGTATCGATGTAGATGTAGATGTAGATGTAGAAGGCAGAAGCGACTCTCATCGCTGAAGACGACACGTCTCCATTCGTCCCTCCATTCATGCCTGTCGCGACACCACTGGAGGCGGGCTGCACGATGTTGGGGCGTGAGCGGAAGACGGCCTAACGGTGTGCGGGACCGTAGCCCAGCTTCTTGGAGACGGTTGCGAATGGTCCTCGCCGATACCCCAGGAGCAACAGTGTCCCTAATTTGCTGGGAAGTGGCGGCGCGGTCCCCTACGGCACTGCGTAGGATCCTACGGTTTTGGCGTGCATCCGTGCGTCGCTGCGGTCCGGTCCCAGGTCGACGGGCACGTGCACCTTCCGCCGACCACTGGCGACAACATCGATGTACTGTGGAGACCTCACGCCCCACGTGTTAAGCAATTCGGCGGTACGTCCACCCGGCCTCCCGCATGCCCACTATACGCCCTCGCTCAAAGTCCGTCAACTGCACATACGGTTCACGTCCACGCTGTCGCGGCATGCTACCAGTGTTAAAGACTGCGATGGAGCTCCGTATGCCACGGCAAACTGGCTGACACTGACGGCGGCGGTGCACAAATGCTGCGCAGTTAGCGCCATTCGGCGGCCAACACCGCGGTTCCTGGTGTGTCCGCTGTGCCGTGCGTGTGATCATTGCTTGTACAGCCCTCTCGCAGTGTCCGGAGCAAGTATGGTGGGTCTGACACACCGGTGTCAATGTGTTCTTTTTTCCATTTCCAGGAGTGTATATCATCAAGGGCATTAGTAAGCTGTAGTTAGCACGTTAACTACGAAGAAAGCCATTAATAGGAAAAAAAGGAAACATGGATTAATCATTAATCATCTACAGGAAAACAGTTATGATAACAGTTACACTACCTAGACCATGTTAAGAAATGAATTAAAAGTGTGGAAATAAAAGCAATGGATCGATGGAGATAAAGTCAATGGAGTTGGAATGACATGAAATGACATCAGTTCAGATATGCTGAACTTCATTGTAATAAATCTATTATGACAAATGAAAATATGTGCGAGATCGGAACTCGAACTAGCTTATCACGTGGAGTCGATAATCCAATATTCCATTTGATTAAGGCAATTAAGAAGAAAAAATAATAACGATATATAAAAATTTAAATAAATGTAAAAGTAACTTGTAAACTGATGGCTACCTATCTACAATCTATGGTGAGTTATCTACGGCACTGAGATATTTTCTGAACTAAGCCACGAATATCGTTATTCTTCTATTCACTTTATAATGTCTTAAGACTGATTTGATGCGGCAGGCACATCATCACTTGTATTCTTATGGCATGTGTGAGAAAGAGCTGACGATGTCCTAGTGCAGCCTCCTATGCACGTTGTTAGGGGCTCTGTCTGCACCGGCCGAGAGATGAGTGTTCATAGGGAGGCAGTAGGTTGCTCTGTAGCTGCTTCTAGCGGTGGTACTAGAAATGTCTGATGCGCAGGAGGAGGAGGAGATTAGTGTTTGACGTGCCGTCGACAACGATGTCGCTAGAGACGGAGAACTGTCGTCCTCCCAAATGCGAGTCCAGTATGCTACCCACTTCCCTACTCTGCTCAGTTTCTGGTGCCAGGCTCGGAACTACAAATAGACACTCCTTTACGGTATGCACCATTTCTTCCCCATTCTCCCTCACAAACCTATTTACCATCGTTGTGTACTGGATGCAGGGGGGTGGGGTATCTGGAATCTGGATGCAGGTGTCACTGAGGAGACAAGAGCTGGACCTGTGGTTGAAGGCAAGCATCTGCCCACACCTCGGTATTCGCCTTGTGAATGACCGGGTTCATCGGCAGAAAAAACGTCGTAAGTGCGCACTCACGGCCAGTGGAGAAGCCTCTTCTGAAACTGACACTGACGCAATGGTGACTGGTAGATCCTCGCCGGTGTGCCAAAAAGCAACACGAGTGAGAGGACCAGATCTCCCCAACTGGGGATGCTACCTCTGCGAAGATGTTGGCGCACCCTTCGCTGTCCATGCACTCCCCGTCCGGCGCTGGTAGCGCGGGACACGAGGGAGCTGAAGTCGGCTAAGTCTACGAGATCCAATAGGGCTCCATCTCTCAAACTGAGAAAACTGCGGCACCATTATGCAGCCAGTAGAAGATGATTCTAGTGCCACTCGTGAAACCTGGAAGAACTGTTACAAGATAAAGAAAGTGGTCCAAGGCTCCAGTGATGACGCACCATTCCCATCATCGAAGGCTCTCAAAATGACATGAGCACTGATATTAAATTTACTGTGTCGCAGAGGATGGGCCGACCACTGTGGTGGATGCAGCAGATGCTGCTGTGTTCTGCTTCGGCAGACATGCAATAATTCCGCAGGCTGCATGCCCTTGCGTTGCTGGGAGTGTTATGAGGACAGAAAAGCCACCAGAGCTGGCTCCAATCTGTCTTGTCCATTTGCTGCTTAGATGGTCTTTTCCATTAGATTTCAGGTGGAGTAATGCACTTGTCACATGTCGAATATAGTTGGCACTGCACAATTTTTTTGAGTCTGCTGCAGTAAACTGTGGCCCATTATCAGAGACCATCACTTCTGGAAAATCTTCCATACAGAAAACTGACCTGAGAGTTTTTCTGGTGTTTGCTGTTGTGGTCGATTGCAACGACATTACGAATGGAATATGCTACAAGTGTCCACCACAATTAGTCAATGAGTGTTCCAAAATGGATCCGGAAAACAGCGTGTAGCCTATCCCAAGGGGCGCTGGGCTTGGACCATTCGGAGAACCTTATAGGTGGAGAATCCTGGTGCTCTACACACGCTTGACAATAAGCTGTCCACTGTTCAGTCTGAGATTCCATCCTGACTCATGTACAGCGGCGTGTGGAGAGGTGCTTTGTATGCACGACGCCCCGTTTTCCATGACAGAAAAGACGAACAACCTGCTTTTCTACGTGGGAGTGTTACACACAATGGACCACTATCCGTGTGAAGCATTATCTACATTTACGTATACACCCTACTCTGCAAGACATGCTATAGGCATTGGAATGTGTGACTGTTGGTCTGTACGTGATTTGATACTGGTAATTGAAGAACACCCAAGACCAGCATTGCAGCTTGTGTGGTGTAGGTGGAGGGACTGGTTTGGAAGGGCTGACCAACGACGTCAGTGGCTGGTGATCTGTCACCAAGTAAAACTTCCTTCCTTTACGTACTGACAAAATCTGTCACATCATAGATAATGCCAAGAGTCTCTTTCTCTAGTTGAGTGTAGCTACACTGAGCGTTGGTCAAGTGCTTGGATGCAAAAGCAGTCGGTCTGTCTTGGCGAAAGCACTGTACCAACCGTATAAGAGGACGCGTCGACCGCTAACAGGACTGCCTTAGCGGTATCAAAATGCATTAAATACCACTCAAAAAAGCGTCTTCCAGTCGCTTAAAAGTAGTTTCACACCCCCAAGACACTCAAGATGAAGATCTTTCCTGTGTAACCTATGCAACGGGGCCGCGATTTACGCTGCGTTCAAAATGAAATGAATATAGTAAATACGTTTTCCTTGGACAGTTTTAAGTTCTCTTACGTTACGGCGTACTGGAAGGAAACGAATCGCAGTTATATGGGACTGAAGGGTGGGTGACCTGAGCGTTGATTACACTGCCTTCTTGTAAATATAACTCTAGTCTTCCTTGCACTTGAGACAAACAGCAGAGAGGATTTGAAAAAAAAGTCTTAAATTAAAAGGTGTTCTTCAGGAACACGACCCGAAAACATATTACCATCCAAATAACTTTTGCATGAAGGCGCTAAAGCAGTCATCTGTCCAAGATAGCACCGAAAAAATGCAGCTGCAAGAGCACTGCCGTAAAAACGTGGAGAACCCCTTGTGGGAGTCGATCACAAAAAAATATTTTGAGGCTGCACGTGCAACTAAAACTGTGAATGAGCATCCAGTAAGTCTACTTTAGCGAAGGAAAGTGTGGTGTCACCGCCAGACACCACACTTGCTAGGTGGTAGCCTTTAAATCGGCCGCGGTCCGTTAGTATACGTCGGACCCGCGTGTCGCCACTATCAGTGATTGCAGACCGAGCGCCGCCACACGGCAGGTCTAGAGAGACTTCCTAGCACTCGCCCCAGTTGTACAGCCGACTTTGCTAGCGATGGTTCACTGACAAATTACGCTCTCATTTGCCGAGACGATAGTTAGCATAGCCTTCAGCTACGTCATTTGCTACGACCTAGCAAAGCGCCATTACCAGTTACTATTGATGCTGTAAAACATGTACCGTCAAGAGCGATGTTCACCATTTACGGATTAAAGTTAAGTATTCCAACAGCTACGTCCTTTTTTGCTAAAGTCTAACTTCCTTGTCCTGTTCCAGACCTCACGCCAGCCTGCGTGAGCTAAAACGCGTGCCTTTCGGCTTCCTCTCATAGTGGGTTGGCTCTCTTGCCAATCCACAATAGAAAGACCCTCTTCTATCTTATTCACCATTTCATTACGCTGTGGTAGCGGAAATGAATCAATCACTATTTGGGGATTCACCATTGTTTCTAAATCAACACACAATCTTAATTCGACACTCCTACTGGTAACTAATAGATTAGATGCCCGCTGAATAGCCGCCACCTGTGTGATTACGCCTTCGTCCTTCCAGTTTAATAGTTGTTGTGCCTCTTGATCTCTAAGTGCCTGAGGAATGGGCATTGCCCCATAAAACCTAGGTTGTGCATTGTCCTTTATTGTAATATAAGCATCAAAATTAGTTGCTTTGCCTAGGCAGGCTACCAACTACAAGAACTAGGATGTCATGGCCATTATAATCTAAGAGAGTTGTCTGCATATTGTACAATGTAAGCTTTTCTAATTCTTCAAAATTGTCACTGAAGCTCCCGTACCTAAATTCACGCGCATGTTGCCATTAGATATCTAAAGTCACAGGAAGTTGGTTTTCTTACTGTTGAAAAGGAGAAGAGCTTTGAGAATTCTTCGACACTGATTCTGACACTTCGGCTTTTGCAAACACACTTCCAGCACATGTATGTGCTTGGCGTAGTGGAATCACTTCGCGTCACGGCAGGGGCATTCCTGCCACCTGCCTAACGTGAAGTACTGAGTGCATACCTTTACATCGCGTGCCGACCGGCTAACACACTGCTCTTTCATTCGGCACTGCCCTGCCTGTGATTTGGAATAACGCTGCGCATGAACTGGGCGCTCGACCTGTTTGCCATCAACCCTGCTTTACGTCACAGAAATGTGCAGAGATTCAAAGGCAACTGCGGAGCTATAATTAGAGTCCTGTGACTCGATTAATTCTAACACTCGCTTCAAACTAGGCTGTCGATGCTTTAGTATTTGGTCACCGATTCTGAGGTCCGACATCTTCTGGCTGATAGCGTCTCGTGTAATGATTTCACTATAACATCTACCACATTCATACTTAATCTTACAGTGCCAGATCAGGCTTCGTCAGTCGGCTACCTACTGTTTGTAAGTTTAATAAGTTTGTCTACATAATCTGAAAAACTTGTAACGACCAGCAGCCATATTAACTCACGCATAAAGGTCGTGCTACCTGCAGTCACTTTCGGAGATGGGGGTAGGAAAATTTTTACATGCCAGCCTGTGTACTGCAACGCCTACTGTTGCCAAACAAACGGTTTTTTCTCCATATTTTGAATATTATGTGTAGTGAAGTGGCCCTGGAGCTGAACTCGATATTCAAACCAGTCCTCCTGCTGTGTGTCTAATGTCCGAAACTGTTGTGCAGAGATGGGCAGTGAATTCTGTGGCGCTGCTTGGGTTGTTGCTAGAAATGCATAGATTTGTCTGGAATCCTCCGATGAGTGGTTGTATTTGCTGGGCCTCCAACCGAATATCAATACATAATAGACACGAAATAGCAAGAAGATATTATCACTGGAACTGTAAACAGAGCATCTATTAAAATTCACATAAGAGACTACGTAAACGAAATTTCAGCTTCTGCAAGAGAAGACGAAACACAACAAGTTATAGGTCACAATGATCAGAAACACAAGAAAGTAAGTAAATAAGCAATGCGGCTGGTAACTATGGCGATGAAAATTATTGTAAGGTATCTGTCTCATTTTGACGTGTAGTGTGGCATTCAATAAATGTTACTTGGCCTACCACAAAAATGTGAAACTTACTTTCTGAAGTCCCCTGGTATATGCAAGTAAGGGTTTCAGCTTCCTCGTTCTCTCACTAGTACATTGATAAAGTGTAACAAATAACATCCCCAAGCAGCTATGAGAACGCATTATCTTTGGATGTTAAATAGAAACTCTAGTCGAGAGTAGTACATCATTCATTCGTATCATACTGGGTGACAGTTATTGAACTATATGAAATAAAATCGTCATAGCTCCAGAACAATTTGCGTTAGCACATTCAAACTGCACGGTTGACCGTGGGGCATGATGGGAATCAGTATGCGCTGTACCCTTTGGATTAGCGTAGAGGTCCACTTCCATGTGGATGGGTTCGTCATTAAGCAACTTAGCGCATTTGGGAGACTGAGAATCCGTATTTTACGATCGTGAAGTCTCTCCACCCTCAACGGGTGTATGGTGCGCAATGTCCAGTCACGGAATAATCGGTGTGGCATTTCTTGATGGCCCGATGACTACCGAACGATATGTGAAGATTTTGGAAGATTATGTCATCCACATTCTCCATAGTGACCCTGATTTCGACAGGGTGTGGTTCATTCAAGACGGAGCTCTAACCCGTCGAAGCAGGAGAGTGTTTGATGTCCTGGAAGAGCACTTTGGGGGCCACATTCTCTCTCTGTTGTACCCAGAGGCCACTGGCGTGGCCCTGATTGGTATTTGGACACACGGGACTCCTTTCTGTGGGGCTATACTAAATTCAGGTAGTACAGTAATAACACCAAAACCATTGCTGAGCTGAAAACAGCCTTTCAGTAGGTCATCGACAACATCGATGTTCCGACACTTAAGCGGATCCTGCAGAGTTTCGCTATTCGTCTGCACCACATCATCGCCAATGGTGGCAGGCATATCGAACTTGTCATAACCTAAATCCGAATATCCGTAGTGACGTTTAGGTGTTGAATAAAGTGCGTGCAGACTGTAGTTTGTAACGAATTTAAGTTTTTTTTTCACATAGTTCAATAACTGTTAGCCTGTATGTGGCGCTGACGTAAGTATAAAGGAAGATTTTCTGGGTCAAGTTTCAAATTTCATATTGTTTGGCACAAAAGTAAAACGGTGGAATAAAGATGTCTGCAGGCCTCTTATGCTGATGAGCCAAAGCATTCCGAGTAGTCCCTATGTGACACAGCGCCTCCTAGTGGCGTCGCTAGTAAGTGCAGCGGTAAGGGAAGTATACCGGGTGGTGCATTGATCGTGACCGGGCGAAATATCTCACGAAATAAGCGTCAAACGAACAAACTACCAAGAACGAAACTTGTCTAGCTTGAAGGGGGAAACCTGATGGCGCTATGGTTGGCCCGCTAGATGGGGCTGTCATAGGTCAAACTGATATCAACTGTTTTTTTTTTAAATGGGAACCCCTATTTTTATTACATATTCGTGTAGTACGTAAATAAATATGAATATTTTAGTTGGACCACTATTTTCACTTTGTAATAGTCAGAAACATATTGCTCACAATTTTAGACAAACAGTTGGTAAGAGGTAGTTTTTTTTAAATCAAAATACAGAACGTAGGTACGTTTGAACATTTTATATCGGTTGTTCCATGTAATACATGTACCTTAGAGAACTTATCATTTCTGAGAGTCGGCTTCTAGTGGCCGATCAGTTCTAGGCGCTTCAGTCTGGCACCGCACGACTGTTACGGTCGCAGGTTCGAATCCGGCCTCGGGCATGGATGTGTGAGATGTCCTTAGATTAGTTAGGTTTTAAGTAGTTCTAAGTTCTAGGGGACTGATGACTTGAGATGTTAAGTCCCATAGTGCTCAGAGCCATTTCAACCATTTGAACAATTTCTGAGAACGCATGCTGTTACAGCGTGATTACCTGTATATACCACATTAATGCAATAAATGCTCAACATGATGTCCGTCAACCTCAATGCATTTGGTAATACGTGTAACGACATTCCTCTCAACAGCGAATTGTTCACCTTCCGTAATGTTCGCATATGCATTGACAATGAGCTGACGCATGTTGTCAGGCATTGTCGGTGGATCACAATAGCAAATATCCTTCAACTTTCCCCACAGAAAGAAATCCGGCGACGTCAGATTCGGTGAACGTGCGGACCATGGTATGGTGCTTCGACGATCAATCCACCTGTCATGAAATACGCTATTCAATACCGCTTCAACCGCACGCGAGCTATTTGCCGGACATCCATCATGTTGGAAGTACATTGCCATTCCGTCATGCAGTGAAACATCTTGTAGTAACATCGGTGGAACATTACGTAGGAAATCAGCATACATTGGTCCATTTAGATAGCCATCGATAAAATAGGGGCCAATTATCCTTCCTCCCATAACGACGCACCATACATTAACCCGCCAAGATCACTGATGTTCCACTTGTCGCAGCCATCGTGGATTTTACGTTGCCCAATAGTGCATGTTATGCCGGTTTACGTTACCGCTGTTGGTGAATGAAGCTTCGTCGCTAAATAGAACGCGTGCAAAAAATCTGTCATCGTCCCGTCATTTCTCTTTTGCCCAGTGGCAGAACTGTACACGACGTTCAAAGTCGTCGCCATGCAATTCCTGGTGTATAGAAATATGGTACGGGTGCAATCGATGTTGATCTAGCATTCTCAACACCGATGTTTTGTAGATTCCCGATTCTCGCGAAATTTGTGTGCCACTGATTTGCGGTTTAACCGCGACAGCAGCTAAAACACCTACTTGGGCATCTTCATTTGTTGCAGGTCGTGGTTGACGTTTCACACGTCGCTGAACACTTCCTGTCTCATTAAATAACGTAACTATCCATCGAACGGTCCGGAAACTTGGATAATGTCGTCCAGGATACCGAGCAGCATACATAGTACCCGCCCGTTGGTCATTTTGATCACAATAGCCATACATCAACACGATATCGACCTTTTCCGCTATTGGTAAACGGGCCTTTTTATCACGGATAATGTATCACGAAGGAAATACCGTCCACACTGGCGGAATTTTACGTGATACCACGTACTTATACGTTTGTCACAGCGCCATCTATCACAAAGCGAAAAAGTGGTCCAACTAAAACATTCATATTTCCTTACGTACTACACGAATATGTAACAAAAAATGGGGGTTCCTATTTAAAAAAACGCAGTTGATATCCGTTTGACATAGGGCAGCGTCATCGAGCGGGCCAACCATAGCGCCATCTGGTTTCCTCCTTCAAGCTAGACGAGTTTCGTTCTATGTAGTTGTTTTGTTTGATGCTTGTTTCGTGAGATGTTTGGCCCGGTCACTATCAATGGACCACCCAGTATAAGCGAAGCAAAGACGACTGAGAAATCAAAGTAGCCGCTTATGGGCAAGTACACTGACACATGCGACTTTGACAGAGAGCAAATTGCTATCGCCCTGCGCCTGTTAGCGAGCATCTCGGAAACACCTGGTCGTGTGCCCTCACGTTTCTATCGTCAGTATCTATGACTATCTGTGGAGAGGGACTAAATAACGGCGAAGCCACAAGTGGGCCTCAAGCTGTAGGACATCCATGTCTCATCACAGAACGTAGAGTAGGATGCTTGCTCACTGTGTAAAGCAGGGTGGGAGGAGATATGTGACAGATCTGAAGGAAGTGCATTGCAGGTTTTCCTGAGTACATCATTCAGTGTAAAATGTACAAGGGGCTCTGCCGTAAACGACCCCATGACGAACCAACGACACTATCAGCTACGATTTCTTTGGGGAGAGGATCATCAAGATTGGACCGTGAATCAGTGTCAATGTTTCATCTTCTCGGATGGATTAAGTTTCTTATTACATCTGGCCGATGGTCATTTCCTGATAAGTTGTCATCCATGAAAGTGTTTTTCGAAAAATTACCTCGCCAAGGACACAGGCCGTTAAGGACATTACTATGCTATGCAGGACAGTCACCTGGGCTTCTGTGGAAGCTATGGTAAAATTAACGGCGCCATGACAGCTGTAGATTACATGTCCATTAATCCGAACCTCATGGTACAGAATTGGTTCTCCCACTTGATGGATACTGTATCTCTAGAACTTGCAGTGTATAATAGACCCAGCTCTTGCTATATCGCCATCATTTCCAATCAAGGTTCCTTAGTGTAACGGCAGCCGGATTACTGATTTAGTCATGACTGTCCCATTGTCCATTACTGAATAATTTGACTGTCAACCTCAAAGTTCTCTTGATTTCATAAGATGACATTAATTTCGTGTGCATAGGCAGTTCTAAGTTACAACCAGTGGGGAATGCCAAGTTACACTCTCCAGATTGTCGATCGCTTAGACGAAGTTTGGTTAACCTAACAGCAAATGTTTATGTCCATAATACCCCTCTGATCAATATTAATAAAGCCACGGTGGAAACTAACCACTCACAAATACTCTGTTACATAAGACTGTTCAGTTTGATTGTAAGCGGTTTTAAACTCTAAGAAATCCCAAATAAAGAGTGTGTTAGTTGCCTAAAAACACATACCTGGTTTGAAAGACAAAAGGGATGTTACGAGTAACTCCTTTAAGGCGATTATTGAGTGCCTGAGCGAAAAATTGGAAGATAGCATTCCATCAAGTTATTAGCCTGTATTTTTTAATTTGTTTAGGTTCAGGAATCATACATTTGAGTACTGTAACCACCTTCTCGGCGAACGCTGCTGTCAGGTCAAAGTCCAGCAAGTGTTCATTACGTATTATGGTAAGGATAGTGCCTACGATGGCTCAAAACTTTTTATAAAATTCCAATGGGAACTTTTTTTTTAAATTTTTTACGTTCTGTCTGTGAAATGTAACCAGTACCACGCTCCTCAAGAATATGCAGCGTATTGGTTGTGTGTGAAAATCGACATTTTAAATTCTGGGCATTAATCACGCATCCCTGGGCCTATCTAGACAGCATACTTAATATGTAAGCTTGTTATCTTCATGGATATGCCACAACGCCAGTAAGTAAACTTTGTACATTTACATCGACCAAAGGGGCGCTACTCACGTGCTTTTTTATAAGTGGATAGTCTTTCGTTTGGCTCTTTCCATCCACTAGCTGATGCCACTGGCATACTTGTTTAAATAAGTTTAGAGGTTTTCCCAAAGTGCACCACCCCTTTTTCAGGCTCGACGTCCTTTAAGAGCTCCTGATTAAATCTCCAGCGGCCTCACTCTTGGAAGGTTTATGGTGACACTAATATCATTTCGACGCAGTATGTCTGCACGTTAGTGCAGAATAGCATGTGAGTGCGTTTTCGGCCGCCATGTCGTAGCTATGTAGTTGCTGGATTAAAACTACTAGCTCATCGGGATAGATCAAATAGGGGGTCTGATCAACTCTTTCCAATACGCAAATAAAAATCGCCTTCTACAACATTTGACATATGCACACTGCTACAATATTCCACGACTTCTTTACTACATAAATCCCTTCCGGTAAATTTCTTATTCATACACGCATAGACATAAATGTTGAGAATGTGCTGGAATGATATTCCTCTTACGTTTGCTAACGAAGATTTCTGGTTATATGTGATGCCTTGTTCAAACAGTATGGTCCTTAGCCTCTTACTTTCAATACTTACAAATGCTTCATGTCCTGTTTTGTTCACAATTTGTTGAATTACTGCCTGTTGCCCTGCATCCAATGGATACAGCGATAATGACGGAACATCGTATGTCCGCTCAGGACAGCACCATCGCATGCACTATACAACACCATGAGTGGGGAGCTAAAAGCGACACCGCGCCTCTCGCTGTTAACCAGCCACCAGCTACCAGCCACCTACGAGTAAATCTCCGTCAGTGCAAACCTCGACAGGATGTTCCTGTCGTGCATGTATGCCTTGAATCTCGCCTCCTAGCAGTTATTGATCTCCGACGTTAAGGTGCAGTGATTATGAACTTATGCTTTGGATGTTGTTCGGCCTTACTTTGCCCGCAGAAGGAGTCATTGCTTGTTACTGCGTGTTCTCGATCAACAATATAATTTCGTTCACTCCTCTAGGGATACTAATCCTGTGCATTGGAACTGCGCCAATGACACTTGTAATAAAGCAATATCTACGTCTTCAATTCAAATGTGATTTTTAAACTCCAGAAGTTTAACGGTAGCTATGAATCGATTGCCGTTAATTGTGGCTATTGTATATGTATACATATTTCTTGTTGGTTAATTGGGTTACGCATAACACATGCGATAAGGTGGGTGCTTGCATGTCCGCTACAGATTCAAGCACACCGACACGACGATGATACAACTACGCACCAGTGACTTTCCTACGCAACTCATGATGTGACAAAACTATGATGACTACATGGGTAATTTTGGTCTTCCCCTGGTTGTAGAAGTGGAATAAGAAATCTATCCCTCGACGAGTCACGGAAGTCTCCTCTTTCCAAAACGCACGTGAACATGGCAAAGAGGCTTTCTTATGCATTCTCTTACCATGTGTTTAGTGCATTTTAGTACGATCAGGTGGCGTGTTCATTGGCTAGACAAGACTGAATCTAGCTCTCACGCGATGTAAAAGTAGGTAATGTTCTTCGTTGTTAGGAAGAAAGCCCCACCAGCTTCTTACTGTCGTATTTCCATGATGATGTAAGGCTTATTTGACTAACAGAACCAGTACACTACATGTCCTGTTACGCTTTCTTGGGACACATCATATAATACTTCTGACAGTTTCTGGGATAGGGTTAGCAGCAGAATAAAACTGTTTGCTGACGATGCTGTTGGCTCGGGGAAATTATTCTTGCTGAGTAAGCAAATGGAGAGAGACTTGGCCAAAGTTTTAACTTGGTGTAATAAGTAACATCTCTATTTAAATGTGGCTAAATCTAAGACAATAGCAATGTCAAAACGCTATATATTTAAAATTGTAGAAGCACACATTGTATAATTATTTAGGGGTAAGACTAAGATGTCGGTATAGCTCAAACCGTAACGCAGTTATTTAGTTACATGTTCTGCAGAACATTTGTACGGCTACTATATCGAAATGATGTAGGAGGAGTCAGTTTACAGGATATGTCTAGGTTTAATATTAACGTTAATGAAGATATAATTTTTTTATGCTAATCGCGCAACTACACATTAAAATTAAGTTTTTTGCTATGGGAATTCTCTGGGAACTTAAATATTAACCCTTGAAAAAAAGACGAAGTAGTGCACACGGAACCCTGTGCATACCCCTCTTATATTTCAAGGAGCGAACATGACAACGAGATAAGAGAGATGACAGTGTCTAGAGAGGTATACAGACCATCATTTTTCGCTCTCTCCGTAAGCGAATGATACACGACTGAAAACTATCATTTATAAACTGGAGTAGTTTAAAGGAAAAACGACTTTCCCATTTATACATTGACATTTTAAGATTTTTTTCTGTACCCAGAAGCGTTTCCCATAATTTACAACGCATCTTTTGTGGCAGTCCTGAAACGTAACAGGATTTTTTTTCATTGGTATATATTGTTTATAGATGTAAAACAGTTAATGGAAGATTTTATAATGAAATGAAAGGTATTTACAGGTCAGAGTATAAGTCATTATTTGTAATCCAAACAACCTTATCTCATCTGGAAAACTGGTTGGAGGTTTGCAGTTTTCCTTGTGGTCCCTCTGTTTTCCAAAATAACACTCTAACAACCATTCTCTGTACCCAGAGCGTCGTCCGCTTTAGTAAGGGTTGCCAACTTTGTTTCAGATTGTTTTTTGTTTGACTGTATGTTTGTTGATGTAAGTTTTGTGTGTGTGTGTGTGATATTCTTTTCATTTTTGTTTTTATTTATTTATTATTTATTTTTCATCTTTCATTGATATATATTGGATAGGAATATGATATGTGATTGGCTCTTGGGATTTGAACCTACTATATAATCGATGTGTGTAAACAGTGTGTGGTTAGTTATAGTCACTTGGTCATTTAGTGTTAAATTCTTAACAGCCTTTGTTCTGTGTGTGTGATAATATTCTAGTAAGATCAGGAAGTGTCTTTCATTGTCTGTTCTATTTTCATATTTTTCTCGATTGTAGTGGGTTTGTGATTATATTCTCTTAAATAACTTCTGCAGGAGGAATTAGGACCAGAATACCAGGTCACAAATTTTTTCAAACCAAGTGCTAGTCTGGATCAGGTGACAGAGGATTTAAGTTCACTCTGTAAAGGATTTACCAGGGAAGACACCGTGGTTATTGTTGGAGGGCCAGGGAACAGCATCGACAGAGATCCTGGGTACAGCATAGAGTGTGACCTGGTAAAGATTGCGTCGGCATCGAGACACACCAGTGTTGAATTTGCATCTGTCCTGAGACGCCATGACCGGCCTCATTTGAACTCTTCTGTTGGGAGAGTTAATTTGGAGTAGGAACAGCTGCTTGGGTCGGGTGCGGGGGCTCATATTGGTGTGGTTCCTGTTGATTATCTCAGTAGGTGGGACTATACCAGGCACGGCCTACATCTCAACAGGACAGGGAAGGGGAAACTGGCTGGGGTAATAGCAGGAAATTTAAGGGGGGAGGCACTGCCATGAATGGTAAAATACCAGTGGTTACAGGTGTTGGAGCAGCACCTTTTTTAGGATAGGTAAGACAGAAAGATGTCAAGTTCTACGAGAGGTCAGGATTGAAACAAATCTTCAGTTTAGGAAAGAAATTAAACAGCGCAATTCTAGCACATTTGATCACCAATCACAGCTATCAATTATAAATTTTCACCAATCACCAGAAATTTTATCTCCACCAAGTTCTATCTCAGTCCTATGTAATTGCATTGATGAATTAAAGTCACCCAACCCAGTTGACATAATCTGCCTCTCTGAACACCATGTGACCACTGGTATAGGAACTAGGCCTAAGAACAAGGAGAAACTCAGACAGGAGAGTACTGAAAATGTTAGAATAAGGAAAGGTTCTCATAAAAGTATGATTAAAAATAATGTAAGTATATTTCATCAAAATATTGGGAGTTTAAAGAATAAAGTAGATGAGCTTCTGGTTTGTTTAGAAGATTTAGAAGCAGAGAATGAAATAGATATACTATGCCTGTTTGAGCATCACATTGTTGCTGATATGGATAAGGTAAATGTAAGTGGATATAAGCTCTCTGCACATGTAAAGAGAGAAAATATGGAGAAAGGTGGAGTTGCCATATATGTCAAAAGTTATCATTGTGCAAAAAGTATAGAAACAAAAAAGTTTGTGTAGAGAAACATATAGAAGCATGTGCATGTGAGCTTAAATTAAATAAAGGCACATTTATAATTGTAACTGTATATAGGTCCCCATCAGGAAATTTTCATCTATTTCTGAAAAATTTGGACTCCTTGTTGTGCTATCTGTCAGACAGGGGGGAAGCAAATTATTATTTGTGGGGACTTCAATGTAGATTCTCTGAAAGAGGGTAATAGGAAAAATGACCTTGAAGTATTACTTGGTTCTTTCAATTTGAGACCCGTTATTGATTTTCCTACTCGGGTGGTAAAGGATAGCAGCTCACTGATAGATAACTTCTTTATAGACTAAGATAAGTTTAACCAGATAAATGCTCAGCCTGTTGAGAATGGTCTTTCTGATCATGGTGCACAGCTAGTTATAATATATGACATAGCTCCATTCATCAATACTAAACAGTCCTCCAAAGTAGTACATTCAGTCAACGATTTAACAATTGCAAATTTCAGGGAAAGCCTACAGCAGTTAGACTGGGATGAGGTGTACCGTGAACCTGATGCCAATTTAAAATATAATTTATTTCATGACATTTTTGTAAATGCATTTGAAAACTGCTTCCCCAAGAAAATAGTTAAATATACTCGTAAGAAACCTTGTAACAAACCATGGCTTACTAAGGGTATAAAAATATCTTGTAACCGGAAAAGGGAAATGTATCTGACAGCAAGAAAGAGTAGTGACCCAGAAACTATCAGAAATTACAAAAACTACTGTGTTATATTAAGAAAAGTTATTAAAAAATCCAGGAGTATGTGTATCATGTCTGAAATCAGCAACTCTGATAATAAAATTAAAACAATTTGGAATATTATTAAAAGAGAAACAGGTCAACCAAGAGCAGAGGAAGACAGTATTACCATCAAATTGAATGAAATCTTTATGAACAAAAAGTCAGAAGTTGAAAATATTTTTAATAATCATTATCTAAATGTTGTGGATATAGTAGGATCCAGGTGTTCATTAGAAGATGCTAGGCTGTTAATGGAAGAGGCCATACCTATGCAATTTGATACAATTGAAATCTCACCCACTTCTCCCTCTGAAATTATGAAAATAATAAACGTGCTTAAAAGCAAAAACTCACATGGAATTGATGGCATTTCCAGCAAAATACTAAAAGCTAGTTCTCAACAGATAAGTAAGATTCTCAGCCACCTGTGTAATAGCTCTCTGGAACAGGGCATTTTCCCTGATAGACTGAAATATGCTATTGTTATACCTTTGCATAAAAAGGGGGATAGATCTGATGTCAACAATTACCGTCCAATCTCCCTTCTAACAGCTTTATCCAAAATTTTTGAGAAAGTAATGTATTCAAGAGTATCTTCACATATCTGTAAAAATGAAGTACTAACAAAATGTCAGTTTGGTTTCCAGAAAGGTTTTTCAACAGAAAATGCCATATATGCTTTCACCAGTCAAATTTTGAATGATCTGAATAACCGAACACCACCCATTGGGATTTTTTGTGATCTCTCAAAGGCTTTTAATTGTGTAAATTATGAAATTCTGCTAGACAAGCTCAAGTATTGTGGCATGAGTGGGACAGTGCACAAATGGTTTAATTCATACCTAACTGGAAGAGTGCAGAAAGTTGAAATAAGTAGTTCTCATAACATGCAAAGATCAGCACATTCCTCAAACTGGGGAACTATCAAGAATGGGGTTCCACAAGGGTCAGTCTTGGGTCCTTTGTTGTTCATTATATATATTAATGACTTGCCATTCTATATTCATGAAGAGGCAAAGTTAGTTCTCTTTGCCGATGATACAAGTATAGTAAACACACCTGACAAACAAGAATTAACTGATGAAATTGTCAATACTGTCTTTCAGAAAATTCCTAAGCGGTTCCTTGTAAACGGACTCTCACTGAATTTTGATAAGACACAGTACATACAGTTCCGTACAGGGAATGGTATGACACCATTAATAAATATAGACCTTAATCAGAAGCATATAGCTAAGGTAGAATATTCCAAATTTTTAGATGTGTCCATTGATGAGAGATTAAATTGGAAGAAACACATTGATGATCTGCTGAAACGTTTGAGGTCAGCTACTTATGCAATAAGGGTCATTGCAAATTTTGGTGATAAACATCTTAGTAAATTAGCTTACTACGCCTATTTTCACTCATTGCTTTCATATGGCATCATATTTTGGGGGAATTCATCACTGAGGAATAAAGTATTTATTGCACAAAAGTGTGTAATCAGAATAATAGCTGGAGTCCACCCAAGATCATCCTGCAGACATTTATTTAAGGATCTAGGGATATTCACAGTAGCTTCTCAGTATATATACTCTCTTATGAAATTTGTTATTAACAACCAAACCCAATTCAAAAGTAATAGCAGTGTGCATAACTACAATACTAGGAGAAAGGATGATCTTCACTATTCAAGATTAAATCTAACTTTGGCACAGAAAGGGGTGAATTATACTGGCACTAAAGTCTTTGGTCACTTACCAAATAGTATCAAAAGTCTGACAGATAACCAACAAGTATTTAAGAAGAAATTAAAAGAATTTCTGGATGACAAGTCCTTCTACTCCATAGAGGAATTTTTAGATATAAATTAAGAAAAAAAGAAAAAAATATTTAAAAAATAAAAAAATAATATTAAAAAATTAAGAAAAACAAAAAACACAAAAAATAAAGTTGTTATATTAACTTAAGTATGTTGTTAAATTAACCTAATTATGTCATGTATTAGAAAATTCGACTCGTTCCACATAATTACGAAATATCGTATTCATGATCCATGGAACTTGTATTAATCTAATCTAACCTAATCTAATCTGTTCTTTAAAAGTTGTATTGCTTGTCCCGTATTTCCATGCTTGGATGTGTTCTTCATAGCAGGTGCCAAATGTTCTGCTGGTTTGTCCTTCATACTTCCAGTAAAATGCAAACATGTATTGTATTGTAGTTGGTACCGTCCCATTTCCCGGTAGATATCTGTGTCTTTTGTTTATATTTATGATGTATATTTTGACTGAACTGTCTGTTTCGAATGCTGTATTCACGCCTTCTCTTTTGAAAATTTTTGTTATTTTGTGTGAGAGTTTCTGCTTGTGTGTCACTGTGTACCACATTGAATCTTCTTTCTTGTTTTGAGATATTTTTAATGTCATTGTCATGACATTGTGTATGCTTGTTCATATGGTTTTATGTTGTGGTGTTGTTTTTGGCTGTGTAAGCAATGTATTTATTGACTGTATTTGTTGTTTGATTATTTTTTTAATTTTGTGACTTCGTTACTACTGTACACATTGTTAGGTGCTATTTGTGTGAAGACGTCTGCCTCTTTCTAGTAGTTTTCTGGTGGTGAGTGGTTCAGTGTTGGTTCTATGAAGCATGTATGTGAGAGCTGCTTGTTTTGAGAGTGTGGGTGACTGCAAGTTTCATTTATGATTGTGTCAGTTGGTGTAGATTTATGGTAAAAATCAAAGCTATGCTGATTGATTTATATTTTAATGGTTATATCTAAAAAGTTTATATGGTTGTTATGTTCATTTGCCATCGTGAATCTTGTATTAGTGCCTATCGTATTTCTTTCTACGTGCAACTGACTAAATTTTTCTGGCGATTTATCAGTTAAACAAAGGTTCTCTTCCACGTATCTAACACAATAAATTATGCTGTGGCTCTTTGTGATTATGTTTTTAAAATGCCCTCTATATGGTTTACGAAAATGTTTGCTAGGACCCCTCATTCTTGTTAATTGTAGTCCAAACATGAAACCTGCTATAAGGGAGAAAAATACTTGTAATATTTAATGAAACACACCCCTTAATCTTACTAACCTTGCAAATTTATTACTATATATACAAAAAAAGTCTGAAGAAAAGTTACTACTACATGACAAGCCACTCACTATTTACACGTTAGGTTAGGTTAGGTTAGGTTAGGTTAGATTGATCATGTGACAGACAGAAATCCCGATAGATGATTACAAATCTCATTCCTCTCCGAGTTTATAAACAAAAATGCAAACAGGAATAAATATAAATAAATAAATAACATCATATAAATAAGTAAAATAATAAAAACCAGAAACTTACATAATATCATAAAATAAAGGGGATATCTCTCTCACACAAACATACACAACCACAAACACTGAGATACAAAACTTACACCAATAGTAGTTACAGGGCTGTGTTTCGTAAATGGAGCGACAACAAGAAAAAGTGCAAGCTTCCAACAGATTTTTGAGAGGGGCGGAGAGCTGTTTGACTTACAAATAACTAACTAGAAGCTGATCTATAGCTAACTTTCTATTTTATTATAAAAACATACATGAACGTTTTAGGATCTATAAACAGTGTGTTCAAACGAAGAAATCATGTAATATTTCAGGACAACCACTGCAGATGGCTTGTAAATAACACGAAAAGCATCTTGGTGCGCACGTTAGGTACAAAATTTATGGGCACCATGCAAATGTCGTTTTTATTTTAAACCACTGTAATTTAAAAGTAGCTACTCCGTAAACGGTTACCACAAGGAACTTGTCAAAATATTAGTATGGAGTGGTCCCCGCTCTAAGAGTAAAGTGGCTCGAGAAATATGTATGCAGATATTAGTCTCTATCTTCAGCTTTCCGCTGTTAACTTTACCTTTACCTGGAAAGATGGTAATCGAACCAAAGGATATACCGCTTTTTCGTTAGCTAAAATTGACGTCAATTTCCATCACAGCACTAGGTACGTCACAAGAAGACTTCCCAAGGCATCTGACAGCTTTATACCCTTGTGTTATTGTTTTTGATGTTTTGTCTTCATTTCTGTTACAATGGTACTGGTGTTGCACGCAGTTTTTAATGACTTCAATTTCAGGAGCGTTACTGAGTTCGATGTTAGCATTTTCTATATACTACGCTGTTAATTTTAATTTTGTTTGTGTTTGTGTTAGAGAGGCTCTGGAATTGCAATAGGTTTTCGTACTGCTTACTTGTTTGTGTATGAGTAGAGTTGTCAAATTTTTGTCCTAGTTTCTATGGCTTGCTTTTTGGCTTTATTTTGGTTCACTGTAAGACAGGGCCACGACGTTAATTTACAATTATCTTTCATCTGAACGTGTGGTCCCGGTTAGTCGACACTGACATGATTCTTCTATGGGCCTCTACGTTTTATCTACGACATTAGTGTCCAATGTACAATTTTTATTAACCCGTAACTACACTTACTATTGACGTTAATAGGGTACTCCCTGACCCAAAAAAGGAAAACCACCTCAAACTTATTTATTTCTGTTTCCCATAACTGTTGTTACGGAAAAAATAAAAGAAATGCTTCTAATTACGGAAAATCAATCCTTGAAGAAAACACGAGCTTACTAACGATTGGGGCTCTTACATTAACGCTGGCCTCTTACATAGATTTTTTTGCAACAAGGGAAACCTGCTTCAACAACGTTCAGAAAATACTTTGCGATAAAATAATGATCAGTTAAAAGAAATATAAAGAAAGAATTTAACGATGACTTTCAATAAAAGTGACAGCAGGGATTTGAAGGAATCCGTTGAGCACTTATTTCTATTTAACCCAGTCAGGACGTATCTTTTTGCCAATTGAATGCATTCTGATCACGGATTTTTGACATTTAGAATACCTTTTAGAAGTTTCTTTTTTTATGTCTTACGGCGTGGAAATGTGTGGCATCGTTCCACTCTTTGACTGGCTCGGTTCTGCAGATTCGTCGACATTGCTATCATTTCCAAAATTTTTGCGAAGAACCTCGTTACTTACAGTCTCTCAAGCTGTAGTAAAATTTCTGGAATTCATTTGGCTCTCTCGACTATTTGATTTGGTCAATGCCTACTTTTTTTAAAAAAATCTAGACGCACCGATTTGCTATTCTTATTGATAACGGTTTTCCCATAAAATTCACCAGCCTGTCTAACTCTTTCTATGATTTCTTCGCGAGCATTCTGTTCTTCTGGCTCTTCATCGTCCTCTATCACGTCATAAATGTCATGATAATGTACACCGCTAGAAAACAATTAGTACACACTTGTTAAGGTTAACATTTCAAATGTCATATGAAGTACATGAAATAGTTACATTTACAGATCAACAGCACAAGCGGTTCGATGGTACCAGGAGTCGACCCATGCTGAAACACCCGTATTAGCACGTGTCTAGCCCCCACGGGCGGCAATGCAGGCCCAGATTCTGCCTTCACGTTGATAGTACAGATGGTGCATACTGTCTTGAGATACGTTATGCCACACCTACTCGGCCTGTTCACGTATTTATGTAAGAGTTATTGATCGACGAGTCCTATGAGTCACTTCTGATCCCATCACATCCCACACGTGCCCTAGTGAAGCCATGTCCGGGGATCGTGCTCGCCAGGGAAGTTGCTACTTAGCATGCAGAGCACGCTGAATTTCACCGGCCGAGCATTATCCTGTTGTAACAACAGATAGCATATCTGTTGCAAGAACGGCAAAAGAGCGGGGCTAACAACATTCTGCACATACCGAGCGCTGGTTAGCGTCCCCTCTAGAAGCACCAAAGGTGAACGAGAGTAGAGTTTTCGCTTGTGGCGCCCCATACCATATGGCCTGGGGTGGGGCCTGTGTGTCTTGGACGAATGCACTCCACGAGACAGTGTTCACCAGTTCTGCGTCGAACGTGTAAAAGATCATCACTTGTGAGCAGACAGAATGTGCTTTCATCGCTAAAGATCACGACGCACCATTCCATCTTCCAAGTGATCCTCTGACAGCACCAGTCGAGCAACGCATATTGATGTTGTGGCTTGAGTGGAAGGCAGGACAGATGAGTGCATATCAGTAGTCCTACTGCAAATCACTGGTTCGCAACAGTTCGTGTTGACACGTGTAGGCACTCAACCCTTCTTACTTGTGTTGTGGTAGTTGTACAATCTGCCGCAGCTGCCATTACAATACGATGATCCTGGCGGGCGTCTGTGATGCGTGGACGTCCAGAACCTCGTCTACGGATGTCAGAATGTTTGCATGGCCATTGATAACAGTACTGTTGCACAACCAACGCAGAGCGACCAACTTGCGTTGCAAAATTCTCCAACAGGACTATACCGTCGCTCGGAAGGCCACAATTTGACCTCTTTCAAACTCACTCAGTTGACTGTAGGAAGCACTAATGTCTCCCCGTAGAATGATTGTCTGCTTGCTTCACACGTTGGCACCACACTGAGGTTTCTGGCTGTCAGCGTTCCGTTTCTGGGTGTACTGACTTCTTTTTTTCCGGCGGTATATTTCTGGTTCGTTCTCACTAAACTCAGCTCATATTTCTAAAGACTCTGGTTGTATCCAATGAGTTCATATAAGTGTTGTAGTCAAGTTGAAAATTTGTTTGAGTGTTCTTAGCGCACTTGTTTAGTTAAATCCGCCAAATCATTGTGTAGTTTCGTAACTGGCAGGGGCAGATTTGAATTTTAATATCTGTGATGTGTAAAGTCGCGTAGTCGTCTGACATCTGTTTCTTTCTTTCAAATAGTCTTTGTACGTTACTGACAATACAGTTAGCCTTCTGCCGCCGAGCAGTGTGTCAGCAGTGTGCAAGTAGCAGTAAGTAGCTTATTTAGCGTTCATATAAGTAGTAATCAAGTTGAAAATTGGTTTGAGTGTTCTTAGCGCACTTGTTTAGTTAAATCCGTGAAATCATTGTGTAGTTCGTAATTAGCAGGGGCAGATTTGAATTTTAATATCTGTGACGTGTAAAGTCACGTAGTCGTCTGTCATTTGTGTATTTCTTTCAAATAGTCTTTGTACGTTACTGACAATACAGATAGCCTTCTGCCGCTGAGCAGTGCGTCAGCAGTGCGCAAGTAGCAGCATTACTGCATTTACTAGGAAGTCATGTATTTTAATAACCTTTTAAATTCTGTGTCGAATTGTTTGTGCTTTCTGCAGATTAGTTCAGACGTTCTTTGCACAACAGTATTTAGCATGGACAGGGACTGCGACTGCCGTGTTCGGATGCTGGCTGTGTTGGCATCCCTTCGCTCCCAGCTTCAGGCAGTGTTGGGTTCGGTCACACAACTTGAGGCTGTCGCCAATAGGCACCACTGTGGGGGTCCAGACGGGGGTTTGTCGGGGACGGCCAGCTCTTCCCACGCATCCCCCGATCGGACTACACCTGTGGCTGCCCGGGGTACTGCCCACACTGAGGCTGACCCCCACCCGTGGTAGAGTGGAAGGTCGTCTCGAGGTGTGGCAGGGGGCGAAAGACATTCCGGAGGGCTAAACGGAAACCCTATCCAGTTTGTCTGACGAACCGGTTTCATGCTCTGTCTCCGGCTGATACTGATCTTCAGCTGGACATGGCTGCTTGTCCTGTTCCAGATGTTGCCCCTCAGTCTGCAAGATCTGGGCGGTCGCAGAGGGTGGGCTTACTGGTAGTTGGGAGCTCCAACGTCAGGCACGTAATGAGGCCCCTTAGGGATATGGCTGCAAGGGAGGGGAAGAAAACCAATGTGCACTCCGTGTGCATACTGGGGAGAGTCATTCCACATGTGGAAAGGGTCCTTCCGGATGCCATGAAGGTTACAGGGTGCACCCATCTGCAGGTGGTCGCTCATGTCGGCACCAATGATGTGTGTCGCTATGGATCGTAGGAAATCCTCTCTGGCTTCTGGCGGCTATATGATTTGGTGAAGACTGCCAGTCTCGCTAGGAGGATGAAAGAAGAGCTCACCATCTGCAGCATCGTCGACAGGACTGACTGCGGACCTTTGGTACAGAGCTGAGTGGAGGGTCTGAATCAGAAGCTGAGACGATTCTGCGACCGTGTGGGCTGCAGATTCCTCGACTTGCGCCGTAGGGTGGTGGGGTTTCGGGTTCCGCTGGACAGGTAAGGAGTCCACTACACACAGCAGGTGGCTACACGGGTAGCAGGGGTTGTGTGGCGTGGACTGGGCGGTTTTTTTAGGTTAGATGGCCTCGGGCAAATACAGAAAGGGCAACAGCCTCAAAAGGTGCGCGGAAAAGTCAGGACTTGCGGGGACCAAGCAGCAGTCAGTATTGTAAATGCAAACTGTCGAAGCTGCGTTGGTACCGGAACTTCACGCGCTGATAGAAAGCACCGAAGCTGAAACCGGTATAGGTACGGAAAGCTGGCTGAAGCCGGAGATAAAATATACCGAAATTTTTACAAAGGTACAGACGGTGTTTAGAAAGGACAGATTGCATGCAACCGGTGGTGGCGTGTTTGTCGCTGTTAGTAGTAGTTTATCGTGTAGTCAAATAGAAGTGGATAGTTCCTATGAATTATTATGGGTGCAAGTTATACACAAAAACCGAGCTAGGTTAATAATTGGCTCCTTTTACCGACCTCCCGACTCAGCAGCATTAGTGGCAGAACAACTGAGAGAAAATCTGGAATACATTTCACATAAATTTCCTCAGCATGTTATAGTCTTAGGTGGAGATTTCAATTTTCCAGAGGTAGACTGGCACACTCAGATGATTAGGACGGGTGGTAGGGACAGAGCATCATGTGACATTATACTGGGTGCAAATCCGAAAATTACCTCGAGCAATTAAACAGAGAACCGAATCGTGGAGATAACATCTTGGACCTACTGATAACAAACAGACCCGAACTTTTCGACTCTGTATGCGCAGAACAGGGAATCAGTGATCGTAAGGCCGTTGCAGCATCCCTGAATATGGAAGTAAATAGGAGTATAAAAAAAGTGAGGAGGGTTTATCTGTTTAGTAAGAGTAATAGGAGGCAGATTTCGGACTACCAAACAGATCAAAACGAAAATTTCTGTTCCGACACTGATTTTGTTCAGTGTTTATGGAAAAAGTTCAAGGCAATCGTAAAATGCGTTTTTACGTGTCGAGTAAAACTGTGAGGGATAGGAAAAACCCATCGTAGTTCAACAACAAAGTTAAGAAACTATTGCGGAAGCAAAGAGAGCTCCACTGCAAATTTAAACGCAGCCAAAACCTGTCAGACAAACAGAAGCTAAACGATGTCAAAGTAGGCGTAAGGAGGGCTTTTCGTGAAGCATTCAGTGAATTCGAAAGTAAAATTCTAGGTACCGACTTTACAGAAAATCCTAGGAAGTTCTGGTCTTACGTTAAATCAGTAAGTGGATCAAAACAGCATATCCAGACACTTTGGGATGATAATGGCATTGAAACAGAGGATGACACGCGTAAAGCTGAAATATTAAACACCTTTTTCCAAAGCTGTTTCACAGAGGAATACCGCACTGCAGTTTCTTCTATAATTCCTCGCACGAACGAAAAAATGGCTGACATCGAAATAAGTGTCCAAGGAATAGAAAAGCAACTGAAATCACTCAACAGAGGAAAGTCAACAGGACCTAACGGGATACCAATTCGATTCTACACAGAGTACGCGAAAGAACTTGCCACCCTTCTAACAGCCGTGTACCGCAAGTCTCTAGAGGAACGGAAGGTTCCAAATGATTGGAAAAGAGCACAGGTAGTTCCAGTTGTCAAGAAGGGTCGTCGAGCACCTGCGCAAAACTATAGGCCTATATCTCTGACATCGATCTGTTGTAGAATTTTAGGACATGTTTTCTGCTCGCGTATCATGTCATTTCTGGAAACCCAGAATCTACTCTGTAGAAATCAAGATGGAGTCCGGAAACAGCGATCATGTGAGACCCAGAAAATATTATATGCAGGCTCCCAGATAGATGCTATTTTCCTTGACTTCCGGAAGGCGTTCAATACAGTTGCGCACTGTAGTCTGATAAACAAACTAAGAACCTGCGGAATATCATACTAGCTGTGTGCTGGTTTGAAGAGTTTTTAGCAAACTCAACAGAACATGTTGTACTCAATCGAGAGGCCTCTACAGACGTTAAAGTACCCTCTGGCGTGCCACGGGGGATTGTTATGGGACCATTGCTTTTCACAATATATATAAATGACCTAGTAGATAGTGTCGAAACTTCCATGTGGCTTTTCGCGGATGATGCTGTAGTATACAGAGAAGTTGTAGCGTTAGAAAATTGCAGCGAAATGAAGGAAGATCTGCAGCGGATAGGCACTTGGTGCAGGGAGTGGAAACTGACGCTTAACGTGGACAAACGTAATGTATTGCGAATACATAGAAAGAAGGCTCCTTTCTTGTATGATTATTTGATAGCGGAACAAACACTGGTACCAGTTACTTCTGTAAAATATCTGGGAGTATGCGTACCGAACCATTTGAAGTGGAATGATCCTATAAAATTAATTGTTGGTAAGGAGGGTGCCAGGTTGAGATTCATTGGGAGAGTCCTTAGAAAATGTAGTCGATCAACAAAGGAAGGGGCTTACAAAAGACTCGTTCGACCTATACTTGTGTATTGCTCATCAGTGTGGGATCCGTACAAGGTCGGGTTGACAGAGGAGATAGAGAAGATCCAAAGAAGAGCGGTGCGTTTCGTCACAGCGTTATTTGGTAACCGTGATAGCGTTACGGAGATGTTTAGCAACCTCAAGAGGCAGCCTCTGCAAGAAGGGCGCTCTGCATCGCGGTGTAGCTTGCTGTCCAGGTTTCGAGAGGGTGCGTTTCTCGATGAGGTATCGAATATATTGCCTCCCCCTACTTATACCTCCCGAGGAGATCACGAATGTAAAATTAGACAGATTCTAGCGCGCACGGAGGCTTTCCGGCAGTCGTTCTTCCCCCGATCCATACGCGACTGGAACAGGAAAGGGAGGTAATGACACTGGCACGTAAAGTGCCCTCCGCCACACGCCGTTGGGTTGCTTGCTGAGTAAAACTGTAGATGTAGATGTAGAGTCAGAGTTTCCACTAGCTAATAATAACGGAAAAATTTGAATATCATACAAACTTCGCTCCATTATTTTAACAGGAACGTACAACAATTTGTGATGGCAGATAAGAAAAGAAACAGTTGTAACTTCTTGGTGTAGATTCCGATGCCAACCGGTACGTACCTACGGAAATAATAGTGACTGCGTAGCACATGGCTGCACAGTACAAAATCAGAGCCGGTAATAACGGTACATAATAGCGGAATGGCAGTGTTGCAAGATGACCGGAGTTATAAACAAAACAGTGCCACATCGGGTGATAAATAAACACACGGATATTTTTAAGAGTTCAGTGTTGTCGCAGCGTCGATATTTTCGATTATTCTTCCCAAGCTGGGTAGATGAGGTGAGGACCCATGTCTCGTAGCGCCAATGCTGAACCTGCCGTGTCAGCTCTGAATCAGCGGCGCTTCCCAGGCGACCATTGAGGTTTGACAAAGAGGTCGGGAGCGGCTTAACTACAGTCGTACCCTAAAATTCACAGGTTCTCCTGTCGTCCACACTCCTGGCTTATTCACTGTGTTCACTGGTGAAAAAAAGTGGGATCGTACATGTAGTCCTTGAGCCTGTTCGTGGCTACTAAAAGACACCCAGAATAGCACATTTATACGGAACGTGGTATATCCTTACAGCGCAAGATCGTACTTGTTAGACCTGTTGTGCCATGCTTTCAATGACTTCCGATTTCACTACGTCAGCCGCACCGGAGTGTGCGCTGCGAAGTGTGTGCACAGCTAGGAGTAAGCAGTTGTCGTTTCCCTGCAGCTGGCTATCGTTCGGAATGGTAATATATTGCTGTCCATTCAAACATGACGGGTACGACACTATGTACAATGGAACATCACGTATGTGCACTTTGTGGATGCGGGTGTCTGATCGCCTGGATAGCTGCCTGCCTGCCCATTACTCGTAGGGGTCGGTTCCTGCTCCGCCACACATCCACCATGCATCGAAAGTTGGCTCTGCCCACCGCGACATTATTCTCGTCGCAACCCGAAGATGCCGATTATGAATGTCGAACTGCAATGGTTCTGGGCCACCGTGATGTGTACTGAGCTGGAAACAGAAAAATAAATCCCGAGAGTATCTATTTCAAAATATAGCTTCATTTAGAACCTAACGGAATGATGACATTAACCTTGGCTATACTCATTAGCTTTACTATATTTGTTTGTTATTGTAAGTTACTTGCTGTCCTGTGTAATTAAAGTGTGGAACTATGTTATTTATTTTTCTACGTTACTCTGTACGAAATTTGGGAAAGTCTTTATACGATGTAGATTAACACAAAGAATGGTTAGGGCTAGAAATCAGGGAAGACGTGCATGTAGCCAAACGACTAGAGTTGTAGAGGTAATTATTAACAGTAAATGTGTTGTTAAGGAGGTGAATATGGATCAATAAAATCAGTTGCAGCAGGAAATTGCTCCGTTCATGTTTGAAAAGCAGCAACTGAAACAAAGTTTAAACTAGGCAGTTGCGGCAGCAGTACTCTACAGTAGGGATGCAAAAATTTAAACCAAATCTCCTGTAACAGCAGTGTCATACGCAAAAATTACTTTGGATACGCCATCTGTGGCTATGGCAGATTTTCCAGGAAAGTCAAATGAATGTGTTTACATATTTGTTCAGAATATTAGTGGTCTGAAAAATGCAATCGGACCCAGAGGAGCCACCACTCTGAGCTTCCACTGACTCAGATTGAATCGATTAGGAGCTAAGGACTAGGAGAGGTAGGAAATGTGGCATTGATTGGAGAATTAGATAAGAAAAATGTGAAGATACTCTTTCATGCAGTACAGTAGGTGAGTTTAAGTGTCTCCTTCTTTAGCAACTGGTGTGCCTCGTGCAGCACTGCTGTGATTCGAGTTCGTTATTAGGTGAAGTGATAAACTCTGTAGCCGTACAGTACGTGCATCTTGGATGAGCAGGAAAGACCCCTCCCGCCATTGTCGGAAAATCGACCCCTTTCAATGTTGGAGTCAACTGATTGCAATATTTTACGTAGTGGCATGGAAAGGATTCTCTGAGTGCAGGTCAAATCTAAGTTCTCCATGCAGTTCGTTATTCTGCTGAATCTGATATCGAGGAATTAGATGCTCAGTGAGTTGCAAGTGCGTGTGAAAAGACGTATGTGTCACCCACCTGTAATGAATGAAGAAATATTTTTGCCTGTTTGTACTGATAATTTTGACAGGACAGATGCCATGATGCCAAACGGAACAGTTTTACCAAGTATACAAGAGTTTCCAGTAAATGAATTTGCGAAACAGGAAAACTAAAAAAAAATGAAGTTGGGAATTAAGATGTGTAAGACAAAATTTAAATAATGCAGATGCTACAACCCTTTTAAAACAGAAATTACAGGTCAGTTCATGCATTGCTTGAGATCGATAGAAATATGTTCGATTTAGTTATTGAGAAATTCAGTACCATTTTTGACGAACATCAGGATTTGTCTGTAACAAATTTCATGAAATTTGAGATTCCCACTGAAGATGCTATCCTGATCAGTCAAACACCAAGCTTATTCTACGTTTTTTAGAACGCCAGGTTGAAAAGAGCATTGGAGAACACGTAGAAGCAGGGATATTACAACCATCTGTAAGTCCATATTCTTCACCTGTTGTCACTGTTACAAAACAGAAACAAGATGGTTAACAAGTTTACCCGAAAGTTGTTGACATATGAGCTTTGAATAAGGTAACAACTCTGGACTCAAATCCAATACCAAGAACAGACAAAACATTGGACCGTTTAGGTTCAATAATGATTCAAATGGCTTTGAGCACTATGGGACTTAACATCTGACGTCATCAGTCCCCTAGAACTTATAACTACTTAAACCTAACTAACATAAGGACATCACACACATCCATACACGAGGCAGAATTCGAACCTGAGACCATAGCGGTCGCGCGGTTCCAGATTGAAGCGCCTAGAACCGCTCGGCCACACCGGCCGGCACCGTTTAGGTAATTGTCAATATTTCACTATGATAGATAGGAGTTCTGGCTATGGCAAAATACCTCTCGCCCCAGCAGATCACGAGAAAACTGGATTCGTATTACTATCTGATGATACATTATGGATTACGAAATGCACTCACAACATTCCTAAAGTTTGTGGATTTATAGTTGAGGGAACTAAAATCTTCCGTGCGTTTAATGTATCTAGGCAACATTGCTGTGTTGTCCAGTTCCCCAGAGGAACATACACAACGATTAATAGTCGTACTTCTGTGCATACATAATGAAAACCACAGTGTCAGATTGGGGAAATGCAAATTTGGAGAACCACAATTTAATTATTTGGGTCATGTAAGTTGGCCTGATGGAGTTCAACATAATGCACGGTTAACTAATGCAGTAAAAGAATTCAATGCCCCTTGTAACGTAAATAACTTAAGTCGTCTCTCGGTTTAACAAACTACTGGCATCGTTTTGTACCAGAATGTCCCTATACTATCAAACCTCTTAACAAATGGCTTGTGGCGCATAATGACTCATATATGTAATGATTGATACAATGAATTCCTTTTACTTAATACATGAACAGCATATGGTATAGCTTTGTGGCAACAGAGAAATGTCTGTCGATGTGTTGACAGAAGAGCATGAAGCCATACAACGGTTGCGTAATGGCAGTCTTTGTAAATGTGAATCGAGGAAACTACGTTATATTCTGTTAAGATACGTAATCCGCCGCGAGGAGAAAAATTATAGTGCCGCTTGTTGTATTCTTGTGATTTCTTCATACCCTCTGAGATAGAGCGTTATACGACACAATATCTTCAGTGTATCTGCTGCTTTCCAATCCCTCTGGTGCATCATGATGGTATCAACATCCTACAGGTACTAAAAAATTACCTAGAAACATGTGCTCTTTGGAGTCGAACCATGGCTCATCATTATCCATTATTGTGTTGTTGTTGTTGTTGTGGTCTTCAGTCCGGAGACTAGTTTGATGCAGCTTTCCATGCTACTCTAACCTGTGCAAGCTTCTTCACCTCCAAGTAGCTACTGCTTCCTACATCCTTCTGAATCTGCTTAGTGTATTGATCTCTTGGACTCCCTCTACGATTTGTACCCTCCACACTGCCCTCCGGTACTAACTTGGTTGCCTGATCTGCCCACCTGTTGCGGCCACATGTAGTAGGTGTTGCTTCATGCAGTGGAGAATGGCAAAACAGAGGCACACTGGCGACCGCGGCATTGCGAAGTAGGCAGGCACAGCTAGCCTTGCTCACAGCAGCAGTCTACCAACAGGCTGACGCAAGGACGCACACAGACTGAGCGCCGAGCGAAGCCTGGAGAGTGCTGAGTAAGGGGAAGTGAGGCTAGCACGCTACGTTATGCTGCAATATACTGCGGGAGTAATAACAAAAAGCTAGCACCGAGGGAAAAAAGTCCTCCTGTCGGATATAAATAGTGGAGCGCAGGCAGCAACAGACAGAAGCCATTAGGCAGCAGTTCGGATCTGAGGAACTGACATGGTCCGTGTCCGAATGTTCAATCTTCGTAGGTGACGATTCCAGAAGTCTGTTCCAGCTCGCAGGGGTCATCCGTTCGCCGCCAGGTTTCAACTTCAGCTCTGGAGGTGGACCCGAGTTCCGTCGGCACCATGGCTGACTAACTACAGCGGGAACTTCCAGCAGGACTGGCCGCAGCGCGGTCTTGGTCACTGACGCCCGTACTTCATGGCAGCACGACCCCAATGACGGGACCTCGCGGACATCGCGACTGACGACTTCCCAGCCGCCGGTGCAGCAGGCGTCGGCAGCTGACCTCACGGCGATGCGGCTCCGTGGGCGTGCCCGTACTGGGCGCCGGGTGGCGACGAGTTCATCTCAACCACAAGGCATCCTAGCTTCAGCGGAGCACTGGTGGCCTGAGGCTCTGAATGCGATCAGCGGCGCGCGTGGCGCGCATTGTCGGAGAATCTACACAGCAGCAGCCAGGCGGAGGGAGCCGCACGGTTGGTCAGCGAAGACGAGGGAGAAATTGTAAAGAAAGTTCAATAAATAATTGTAAAACTCCACGCCATCTCAGTCTTTGGCGCAGCCACTGTGTCTGCTGCTAACAAGTGGTGCCAGAAGTTGTAACACATCTAATCTTCAGCATTCTTCTGTAGCGTCACATTTCGAAAGCTTCAATTCTTTTCTTGTATAAACTATTTATCGTCCTTTTTTTCACATCCATACATGGCTACAATCCACACAAATACTTTTAGAAATGACTTTCTAATACTTAAATCTATATTCCTTGTTAACAAATTTCTCTTCTTCTGAAACGCTTTTCTTGCCATTGCCAGACTACAGTTTATATCATCTCTACTTTGACCATCATCAGTTATTTTGCTCCTTAAATAGCAGAACGCATCTACTTCGTTAAGTGTCTCATTTCCTAATCTATTTCTCTCAGCATCACCTGATTTTATTAGACTACATTCCATTATCCTCGTTTTGCTTTTGTTGATGTTCGTCTTATATTCTCTTTTGAGCACACTGTCCACTCCGTTCAACTGCTCTTCCAGGCCCTTTGCTGTCTCTGACAGAGATACAGTGTCATTGCCAAACCTCAAAGTTTTTATTTCTTCTCCATAGATTTTAATTCCTGCTCCAGATATTTCTTTTGTTTCCTTTGCGGCTTGCTCAATATATAGAACGAGTAACATCTGGGATAGGCTACAAACCTGTCTGACTCCCTTCCCCACCACTACTTCCCCTTCATGCCCCTCGACTCTTATAACTGCCATCAGGTTTCTGTACAAATTGTAAATAGCCTTTGCCTCCATGTATTTGACCCCTGCCACATTCAGAATTTGAAAGAGAGTATTCTAATCAACATTGTCAAAAGCTTTCTCTAAGGATACAAATGCTAGAAATGTAGGTTTGCCTTTCCTTGGTCTATCTTCTAGGATAAGTTGTAGGATCAGTATTGCTTCACGTGTTCCAACATTTCTCTGAAACCCAAAATGATCCTCCCCCAGGTCGACTTCTACTAGTTTTTCCATTCGTCTGTAAAGAACTCGTGTTAGTATTTTGCATCCTTGACTTATTAAACTGATAGTTCGGTAATTTTCACACCTGTCAGCAACTGCTTTCTTTGAGATTGGGATTATTATTTTCCTTTTGAAGTCTGAGGGTACTTCGACTGTCTCAAACGTATTTACATAATATTTCCCTCGAGTACATCGGCCTTGTATAGACCCTTTATATACTCCTTTCACCTTTCTGATTTCCCTTCTTTGATTAGAACTGGTTTTCCACCTGAGCTCTTGATATTCATAAAAGTGCTTCTTTTTTCTCCCAAGGTCTCTCTTATTTTCCTGCAGGCAGTATCTATCTTACCCCTACTGATATCTGCCTCTACATCCTTACATTTGCTGTCTAGCCATCACTGCTTAGCCATTTTGCACTTCCCATCGATTTAATTTTTAAAAAGTTTTTATTCCTTTTTCCCTGCTTCATTTACTGAATTTTCATATTTTCTCCTTTCATCAATTGCATACAATATCTCTTCCGTTACCCAAGGATTTCTATTGGTCCTCGTCCTTTTATCTACTTGATCCTCTGTTGCCTTCACTACGCATTCTTCTTCTACTGTATTTCTTTCCCCTGTTCTTGTCCACCAATCCCTAATGCTCTCTCTGAACCTCTGGTTCTTACAGTTTATCCAGGTCCCATCTCCTTAAATTCCCAATATTCTGTAGTTTCTTTATTTTTAATATACAGTTCATAACCAATAGATTGTGGTCAGAGTCCACATCTGCCCCCGAAAATATCTTACAGTTTAAAACTTGGTTCCTAAATCTCTGTCTTACCAGTATATAACTTATTTCAAAATTTCCAGTGCATCCTTGCCTCTTCCACGTATACGCCCTTCTTTCAGGATTGTTAAACCAAGTGTTATGTATGATTAAGTTATGCTCTGTGCAAAATTCTACCAAGCGGTTTCCTGTTTCATTCCTTACCCCCATTCCATATTCACCTACTGCTTTTCCTTCTCTTCCTTTCCCTACTATCGAATTCCAGTCCCACATCAGTATTAAACTTTCGTCTTCCTTCACTATCTGTATAATTTCTCTTATCTCATTATACATTTCCTCTATCTCCTCCTCATCTGCAGAACTAGTTGGCATACAAACGTGTACTAGTGTGGTGGGTGTGGGTTTCGTGTCTATCTTGGCTACAATACTGCGTTCGCTATGCTGTTCATAGTAGCTTATCCGCGTTCCTTTTCTTTTTATTCGTTATTGAACCTATTCGTGCATGAATTCTGTTTAATTTTGTGTTTATAGCCCTGTATTCACCTGGTCAGGCATCTTGTTCCTCCTGCCACCGAACTTCACAAATCCCCACTATATCTAACTTTAACCTATCCTTTTCCCTTTTTAAGTTTTCTAACCTAAGGGATCTGACATTCCACGTTCTGATCCGTAGAACGCCAGTTTTGCTTCTCTCGATAACGACGTCCTCCTGTATAATTCCCACCCGGAGATCTGAATGGGGGACTATTTTACCTCCGGAATATTTTACTCAAGAGGACGCCATAATCATTTAATCATACAGTAAAGCTGCATGTCATCAGTAAAAATTACCGGTGTAGTTTCCACTTGCTTTCAGCCGTTCGTAGTAGCAGCACAGCAAGGCCGTCTTGGTTAGTGTTACAAGGCCAGATCAGTCAATCATCCAGACTGTTGCCCCTGCAACTACTGAGAAGGCTGCTGCCCCTCTTCAGGAACCACACGTTTGTCTGGCCTCTCAACAGATACCCCTCCGCTGTAGTTGCACCTACAGTACGGCTATCTTTATGGCTGAGGCACAGAAGCCTCGCCACCAACGGCAAGGAGCATAGTTCATTGAGGGATGGGGCATTATCCATTATATCCAGATAAACCTTTTCAGCTGCAGCGCCATGTCGTATTGACGAAGAAAGAAGGTAGTCCGACTGGCCAGCGAGACGATATTGCTCAATACAACTGAAATCTTACATTTTCGAAATCCCATAACTTTCTCCCACTGCGACGTGTAAGTTAGAAATTTGTCTCAAATGTGCCTATATTCTCCCTCTAATGTCGTCGAATGGTTGCTAAATACCGCTTGTGATTCCACCCTGTACACCAGAGGAAATATTGTTGTCGTACTACACTCCAAACGTATGCCATCACATTGAACGTCATTTGTGGCTCACGATGTGCTTAGAAAAGGGTTGAACGTCCAGAAGGTGTCATCCTTGTCAAGGTTGGTAAGAACGTCGTCCTGTTGCCCATTGAACTGCGCACTGCTTTTTAGACCACTCAGTCTGTGGCAACAAGGCCCCAACAAGGAAGGGATGCATTGATTGGCGCCTTTTACGTCTCACCATAAGGCCTTTTTGTGACGATTCTGAGCGGCAGTGCGTATGAAATGTATTCCGTAGCCACTCATACGAAAACTGCATGATTTGAACGCTGGACGTTGCGGTTCTGACTTCCGTCGCTGAGGCGCCAAAAGAAGGGGTGAACTGTGGGTAAGAGGTTGTGCAACGACTTTCCCACAGTGTGTCATGTCTGCAGTGCCGATGGGCAGTTTTTTGATGTAATTTCGTGATAATGTGGCATCACTGACACACCTTACACCTCAACTCGGAACTCTAGCCTTTTTTGCGTATTTCAGCACCTTGCTGTTTGAAGCGTCGCCGAGCCCAAGGTTTAACCAAGACGTTACGCCTTTGCACATTACACACTTTTGTTTGAAATTTCAAAGTTAATGGGAGGTTATTACGAGGTACTCAATGTGTGGTTCTTCAATTGTGTTGCGCAGAGTATTGTCCTAGAATGTCGCAATTTCTTGTAAGCATTGGAGACCTTCCACATCCTAGTAATATCCGTAGTACAGTATATCTATTCCCATTTCAAAAATGGTTTTCGCTAAACCAGAACCAGTGGTTAATATTTAGATTCTGTTGATCAACTCTTCTTTGTATATTAATGTCAGACCTACAATGGGGCTAATGGAACCACTATCATAAACAGCCCTCCGACGATGTAGTAGTAGCACCGAGGTTGCCCTGTAACTATTGGTGTTTGTTCTACAGTAAAGTGTCGCCTGTCAGTGACGCGCTACTGCACCCTGTTTCACCTCAGCACTTTCACCGTTCTTACGCACTTTCCTGCTATCGCCAGTAGCCTCCAATACTTTTTTCATTTTTGAATGTTTCCTATTTGTCGATTTAAAGTGTTTGTTATTTTTCTCCATATTGATGTTCTCTTTACAACATCCCAACCTGTTGCAGGAACTGACTAATCCCACTAAAGATGAATCAAAGCTTTTTGAAACGAGCCACTCTCCTTGTAGAAAAGCAGTTCCCTACACCTCAGATTTCCATAATCACAAAAGAACATCCTGAGATGACAGAAGTCACAGGTTATTGATACGCACGTGTAGAGATAGCGGTAATATCGCGTAGACGAGGTATAAAAGGGTGGTGCATTGGCGGAGCTGTCATTTGTACTCAAGTGATTCATGTGAAATAGTGTTTGACGTGATTGTGGCCACACTGCGGGAATTAACAATCTCTGAATGCGGAATGGTAATTACAGCTAGACCCATGGGACATTCCATTTCGGAAATGTTAGGAAATTCAGTATTGCAAGTTCCACAGCGTCAAGAGGATGCCGAGAATACCAAATTTTAGGCGTTACCTCTCACCACGGACGACGCAGTGGCCGACGGCCTTCATTTTATGGCGACGGTAGCGACATTTGCGTAGGGTTTCCGGTGCTAACAGACAAGCAACACTGCGTGACATAATCTCAGAAATAAATGTTGGACGTACGACAAACGTGTCTGTTAGGATAGTGCGAAGAAATTTGGTGTTAATGGGCTATGACAGCAGCCGACCGACTCGAGTGCCCTTGCTAACAGCACGACATCGCCTGCAGCGCCTCTCCTTCGCTTGAGACCATATCTATTGGACCCTAGGCAACTGGAAAACCGTGGGCTGCTCAGATGAGTCCAGATTTCAGTTGACAAGTACAGATGGTAAGGTTCGAGTCTACCGCAGACCCCACAAAGCCATGACACAAGTTGTCAATAAGGCACTGTGAGTAGTAGGGCTACCTTCGTGTCACCCCGAGTACCGTTATCCAAGATGGCGGCAATGACGTCATCCAAAATGGCAGTTGTGACGTCATCCATGATGGCGGATTTTGGTGGGAAGTTTGAATTTTGGTGAGAAGATAGGTCAATTTGCTACCTCCACTAACCTAACTCCCTACCACCACCCTCCCCCCCCCCCCCACCTGGTAAATGGAAGGAAGTTCAAATTCAAGACAATGCAAACTCTACTAACCCAAGAAATAGGTGGGAAAATAGGTCATTTGGGCTACCTACACTAGCGTAAATCACCCGACCACCACCTCTTCCTACCGGCCGTTGTAGCCGAGCGGTTCTAGGCGCTTCAGTCTTGATCCGCGCGACCGCTACGGTCGCAGGTTCGAATCCTGGCTCGGGCATGGATGTGTGTGATGTTCTTAGGTTAGTTAGGTTTAAGTAGTTCTAAGTTCTAGGGGACTGATGACCTTAGATGTTAAGTCCCATAGTGCTCAGAGCCATTTGAACCATTTGAACCACCTCTTCCTAGGGACTGATGGGGAAAGGACTCAGCCTGTGCTGGACATAAGTCTTTATTTAGCATGTAGCTTTTGTTTAAACAATATGATGCAGTACAGTCATCCAGTGAAATCAACACAATGTCAGAAGTCCAACTGGCCTAGTACACAGTACTGCCTGCAGAGTGCACTATTGTCTGTTCCGTGACATATTTCAAGATGGCGTGGGAAAATGGAGGAAAACAGTATTGTTTCCATATGGTCTGTAGTCTACCTAACCTAGTACACAGTACTGCCGCCAAATGGCGCTGTCGTGACATAATCCAAGATGGTGGGGGGAAATGGAGGGAAACAATCTGGTCGCCCCCTGTACACTGGACCACACAGGAAGTCACTCCACAAGCTCCCAGAAATCGGGATCCACCGGCAGCGGCCAAGCCATGCACACGTGCCAAATTGTTTAAATAAAGACTGCATGAAGAATGAAGACTTATGTCCAACACAGGTCGAGTTCTTTACCAGCCAATCCCTAGGAAGAGGTGGCGGTCAGGTGACTTAGGTTAGTGGAGGTAGCGCAAGTGATGTATTTTCACACCATTTTCTTAGGTTGGTAGAGGTTGCTTTCTCCTGATGGAATTTTGACTTCCCGCCATTTCCGGGGGGGGGGGGGGGATGACGTCATGGCCGACATCTTGGATGATGTCATAGCCACCATCTTGGATAACGGTACTTGGGGTGACACGAAGGTAGCCCCATTACTACTGTGCAAGCTGGTGGTGGCTCCATAATGGTGTTGGCAGTGTTTGAATAGAATGGAATCAGTGCTCTGGTCCCACTGAACCACTCTTTCACTGAAATGGTTATGTCCGGCTACTTGGAGACCATGTACAGCCATTGATGGACTGCATATCCACAAACAACTATTGAATTTTAAATATGACAATGCGCCCTGTCACTGTGCTACAATTGTTCACGATTTGTTTTAAGGACAGTCTGCACGGTTTGAGCCAATGATCTGGCCACCCAGATCGCCCAACATGAGTCCCATCGAACATTTATGGGACGTAATCGAGTGCATCGAAAATACTTTCGCAGTTATGAACAGCTTAGTGGCAGCATTGCTCAGTATATCTGTAGGGGCTTCCAACGCCTTATTGAGTCCAAGCCAGATCGAGCTGCTGCATTACGTCAGGCAAAAGGAGTTCCGATGCGATATTCGGAGGTATCCCACGATACTTCCCACCTCACAGTACTTAACCCCATTTACCTCATGTACAATCACGACTTTATTACTTGTAAGAATTTTTGATTAATTATAGGAGGAAGGATACCGTATTTACAGGTGCCGTCGTGCCTAGTCTATATATTGAAGACTATTATAGCACCCAATTGACAAATATTGATGTATGACTGTGTGTAGTTAATCCAATAGTACTTATGCTTAAATAGGTGAAAGATGCTTATTTATATTACATAGGTTATTTGAATGTAAGTAAGTGGTTTGTACACTGTGGTACCAAATTTCCTTTTATCCCATACGTATTACTAACAGCATTTCGAAGATATATTTCTACAGAATACTTTCGTCCCTAAAATATGTTTATCCCAGTTTAGGGACAGATTATGCTGCATTACCTTGATTTACCCTGTGTAATGGGTTCCTATTGAAAATATTATGTACTCACTCCCCTCCACAAGTCCTAAACGTATGTAACGGGAATTTCCGAAGACTCTGTATTTAGTTGGTGACAATCCCAGAATTTCCAGAAAGAGGTATGAATTTCTTAACTTCTACTTCGTCATTGTTCCTCTTAACACAATAATATTTTGTCACTTCATTCTCACAGCGAAAGGAAACAAGAAACACAGCATTTATGGTTAATTTCAACTTCACTGTACCGAGTAAAAGTCTTAGATTACAATTGTCCATAGCCTTCCTTGTAGGGTGATAACGTAATACGTCCCCAGTCACTGTGCTCATAGAAGTCGTACGTGCTTCACTAGCCTCTACGTGCGTACTAGCATGCAGCAGCCTGGCAGCTACTCTGTTCTTTCTACACCTCTATGTTGCTGCCACGTCACAGCCACTGCTCATCGGAAGGCCAGTCACGAAAATGTAACTTTTATTGTTGCTCTTATGGCCTTTGGAAACATAATTCTATAATGTAACTCCTTTAAAATCTTATTCTTTTTTAACAATCGCCCTCTTTGTTATGAGCCCCGAGTTAGAGCAAAATCACTACGTCACGTGGACGTTTGTCACGAGGGAGGAGGGCACAAAGTATTATTAATCATTGTTACACCCTCGACATTTTCGATTGTTCTCCCATGGTTGGGGCAGGGATGCGAGGGTCCAGATGACGTACCGCCAGTACGAATGTTAGCGTGTTAGCGCTGATGTTGCGGCGCTTCTCAGGCAACCGTTGAGCTTCTACCAAATAGTTTGGACGACTTGCCTGTATTGCGATACTGGGAGGTATGTCGCTCTATGTTGCTGGGTTTGGCAAGCGTCGGATAGGTTTTGGAGGGACTGAAGTTTTCCACAATGCCTCCCCGTTCGTAGGATCTCTGTAAACGTTCTCTCCAATAATCATTTTGTGTATATAAACTGAAACGACAAGCAACAGTTTGTATCAAGGTCGGGAATCGATCCCGGGTCTCCAGATTACTAGGTGGGAACGTTAGCCACAAAGCCGTCCTGGCGCAGTGGTTCACACAACTGCACTAATTACCCTCGCACGCCTCCCTTCTTCATCCAAATTCTCACTGCCGCCCCAGTTTACTTTAAATTCTCCCCTTACAGACGAACAAAACTGCCGAGGCTCTCCGTGTTCTAGAACAGCACCTCAGCGCCGAACGTAAATGGAGGTTTCAGGCTGGATCCTCTATTCTGAACGAATGTAAGGTTCAAATTCAAATGACTCAGAGCACTATGGGACTTAACTTCTGAGGACATCAGACCCCTAGAACTTACAACTACTTAAACCTAACTAAGCTAAGGACGCCACACACATCCATGCCCGAGGCAGGATTCGAAACTGCGACCGTAACGATCGCGCAGTTCCAGACTGTCGTGCCTAGAACCGCTTGGCCGCCCCGGCCGTCGTTCGTGTGTAAGGGGAGGATTTAAAGAAGACTGGGGCGACAGTAAGAATTTGGATCGAGGAGGGAGGCATGCGACGGTAATCCATACAGTTATCTGAACCGCCGTCCTCCTGTGGCTTAGTGGCTAACGCACATACCTTGTAAACAGGAGACATGGCTTCGATTCCCGGCCGTGGTACAGATTTTCAATCACCGCTTCAATCTACCTACATAAAATCATTTCTGTATGAAACCAGTAAAGTCTCTGAAACTCTGTCATGTAATTTGTATAAATCAATTTTGAATCAGTTATTCCTTCATCGAATTACCCCTAAATTCCCAGTCTGTTCTGTCGCCCACACTTCTTTCTAGCTTCACCATTCTTTACAAAGCTTGCAACTGCGAGTAGTGTGTCCATAACCATGACACTTATAGCAACGCAAGAGATCTGGAATATATTGTCACTCTTTCATGCCGAATTAATCCCTCTTTGTATACCATGCCAAAACTACTAAATCAAATACGCACTTCAATCTCAATTTACCAATTTGATAATGCCAAGTATCTCTCTATAGACTTTAAGACCATTCAATCTGAAGTTCACTAATCTTAGTTGCAGTTATATCACGGCAGGATGTAATAACATATTGGTAATTCAGTACATTGCGTTTTTCGACAGTAACAATGTATTCACTCGGTTGCTTACATTGAAGAAGACGTTCTGCACTCTAAGAAGTTGATGTTCCAATGAGCGTCATACCATTGCTCGAGCCATTCATCGACTTACTATCTCTAATACTTTTTGGATGTAAAATGAAGAATTTTATGAAGTACCAATTTATTTTATTAGAGACACAATTTGGTACAAATGTGAACTGTTATTAATTACGCGTATAATGTGAGTTTTTCCTACATTTGACAGGTCTCTTCGATGATTTGTTGCGAGTACTTACCGGAGGATTGTATATAATTAATAGTTTTTATTTACGTCCCACTAGCTTTACGGGTAATAATGTTGCAGCCAGACGGAGATCCGCTTAACAGGGTAAGTCTTACATAGTTAAGGTGTGGCAGGTGCGCCATAAGTTGCCCACTGATCAATATTTCGCCTCAAAAACCTTCCAGCGCACCGGCACGTGGGACACCTTGGGGTTAAGGATACCTCTTAAGTATGTTTGTATAGTTGTGCAACATCGTGGTTGCTGAATTATGTGCTGAGATGTCGTCTAAAGAGTGAAAAATCATTTGAAAGTTGGTACCTCACTTCAGAACCGCAAACTAAAGACAGTCGTTTCCAGATGCAGCCAAGATTGAGAAACGTCTACGAAGACACGCTATCCAGTGGTTCGCTATGACGCGCCGCCACTGCTGGAAGTCTTCTTGCGTCAGAGCGGAGCGCCAATGCTCTGAAGCTCACTCTTTGATGGTCCACTCTGATAGCAGCATCACACTGAGACCTCTGCATCAAAGTTCATTGTTAATTGTAGAGAGGTAACTGACTGTCATTCCGAGCAAGCACTAAATGGTTCTGCCGGCGGGAGTGGCCGTGCGGTTCTAGGCGCTACAGTCTGGAACCGAGCGACCGCTACGGTCGCTGGTTCGAATCCTGCCTCGGGAATGGATGTGGGTGATGTCCTTAGGTTAGTTAGGTTTAATTAGTTCTAAGTTCTAGGCGACTGATGACCTCAGAAATTAAGTCGCTGAGTGCTCAGAGCCATTTGAACTATATGGTTCTCATTGCGTTCTTCTATAAAATCAATTGTATATCGTTATTCACATGTACTTGGACGTTACCCAAAGTTAAGTATTCCGGATTACTGAGTTTTTCTGAAACTAATATTCAATATACATGGTGAGTCACCTAACGTTACCGCTGGATATTTTTCATGAACCACATCAAATACTGACTAACCGATTTCACAGACCGAACGTGAGGAGAGGGGCTAGTGTAATTGTTTAATACAAACCATAAAAAAATGCACGGAAGTATGTTTTTTAACACAAACCTACGTTTTTTAAATGGAACCACGTTAGTTTTGTTAGCACATCTGAACATATAAACAAATACGTAATCAGTGCCGTTTGTTGCATTGTAAAATGTTAATTACATCCGGAGATATTGTAACCTAAAGTTGACGCTTGAAACCTCCGACGTTCAGTTGCGTGTTGTAACAAACACGGGCCACGGTCGGCGAGCAGCATCTGAAGGGACATGTTTACGATGACGACCGTGTTTACGAGTGTGGCTGTAGTGCACTGTTGTGGTTTGGTCTAGCTGTCGCAGTGTCCGCATGTACCGCTTGTTGCTATTGTTATTCTGCATTCGTCTCCGCACGCAGACCAACTGTACTACACCGTGTTACCAGACGTCTGTGATAGTGTAGTGTTGTAGGAACTGTGACGATGGTGTATTCTAACTCTGAAAAAGCGGAGATGATACTCATTTATGGCGAGTGTCGACGAAATGCACCTGAAGCCTGCAGGGTGTATGCTGAACGGTACCCGGACAGAGTGCATCCAACGTGCCGCACATTGCAAAACATCTACCGCCAACCGTATGCAACAGGTATGGTCGTAGCACGCAAACGGGTCCGTAACAGGTCCATCACAGGAGAAGCGGGTGCAGTTGGTGTGTTAGCAGCTGTTGCCATGAACCCACACATGAGTACACGGGACATAGCAAGAGCCGGTGGACTGAGTCAAAGTAGTGTCATGCGCATACTGCATCGTCACCGCTTTCACCCGTTTCATGTGTCGCTACATCAGCAATTACATGGTGATGACTTTAATCATCGCGTTCAACTCTGTCAATGGGCATTAACAGAGAATGCGTTGCAGTTCTACCTGTTTACCGATGAAGCGGCTTCCACAAACCACGGGGCAGTGAATCTACGGAACATGCATTACTGGTCCATGGATAATCCTCGCTGGCTCAGACAGGTAGAGCGACAGCGACCGTGGACTGTAAATGTATGGTGCGGAATCATTGGCGACCACCTCATTGGTCCTCACTTCATTGCATGGGCCCAAACAGCTGCAACATACATCGCGTTTCTACAGAATGATCTGCCAACGTTGCTCGAAAATGTCCCACTGGAAACGCTTCCACGTATGTGGTATCAGCATGATGGTGCACCTGCACATTCCGCAGTTAACACTAGGCTGACCCTTGACAGGATGTTCGACGGTCGTTTCATAGGTCGTGAAGGACGCATAAATTGGCCAGCCCGTTCTCTTGATCTTACACCTCTGGACTTCTTTCTGTGGGGTACGTTAAAGGAGAATGTGTATCGTGATGTGCCTACAATCCCAGAGGATATGAACCAACGTATTGTGGCAGCCCGCGGCGACAATACACCAGATGTACTACGGCGTGTACGACATTCATTACGCCAGAGATTGCAATTGTGTGCAGCAAATGATGGCCACCACACTGAACATCTATTGGCCTGACATGTCGGGACACCTCTATTCCACTCCGCAAGTGAAAACGGAAACCACGTGTGTACGTGTACCTCACCCCTCATGGTAATGTACATGTGCGTCAGTAAAAAAGACCAATAAAAAGGTGTTAGCATGTGGACGTAATATGCTGTTCTAGTCTCTTCTGTACCTAAGGTCCATCACCGTTCCCTTTGGATCCCTACGTAATTCGGTGCTCTCAAGCGTCAACTTTAGGTTACAATATCTCCGGATGTAATTAACATTTTACAGTGCAACAAACGTCACTGATTACGTATTTGTTCTTATGTTCAGATGTGCTAACAAAACTAACGGGGTTCCATTTAAAAAAAAGTAGGTTTGTGTTAAAAAACATACTTCCGTGCATTTTTTTATGGTTTGTGTTAACCAATCACACTAGCCTCTCCTCACGTTCGGTCTGTGGAATCGATTCGTCAGTATTTGATGTGGTTTACGAAATATACCTAGCGGTAATGTTAGGTGACTCACCCTGTATATATTGTAGCCTCCACTCGACCTCTTTCGGAAGTAAAATCTATTGTGCAGCTGTCTAGGTTTCCTAAGACGTACATAAAATTGGCGACGACTGTAGTCTCTTCTGTGTTCAAGTGTGTTTTCTAGTCCGCCATATATGAACATGACGGCAAGAATTGCTGAATAGTGTCATGCTCTCCTCAGGGTGTGTGAACGTCCTTCATGTTCCGCTAGTCCCAGCAGAAATAATATTCTTGTATTTTTGTAGCTAGTCTAAAGTGTTTAACAATGTCTGGGTCCCAATGTGAACCGTTTTTAAATGAAGTTGTTCAGTTCCAGGGGCAGCAGGTTAAACGAATGGTGCTGAGTGTTCAATAGATGACGAATTTACTGTCGCAACAAGCAGCATCACAGCCGGTTGCGGCGCCCAAGTTTCGCCTCTGTTGGAATATCGCGCTCAACACGGAGCTCTCAGCTCCACCTACAGCATTAAAAATTTGGTGCGCATTGTGTTCTTTCTGTCCTCTGTCACAGCCGATGTACATCGTTTGTGTCTCAAATTGCTTCCAGATTCGCGTCCAGAAGCTGTCGACTATAAAGAACCCGTTAGGATAATTGTAGAGGCACAGATTCATGTCACTGTGGATAGATCAAATTTTTTCTTTATAAGGAACAACCTGAAGAGTCATTAAAACAGTGAACTGCTAAACTTAGATAGCTAACAAGGTCCAAGTGTTCTTGAGGGCAGAAATGTAGTGATGTTATTGTGTGTGATGCAATCATACAACACATGTCAGATGGATGCATACGCATTGCCATCTTAAAGTTGACAAACCGGGTCTGAAAACAATAGTGACTATTAGTGAAGCTCTAAGTATTGTCGACACAATTGAAGTTGATTTTGAGGCAGTGTCTATTTCTCTTGTTCACAGTACACAAGGTACTCAGTCTCCAGTTTATATTAAAGTGAATCAAAACAGGGCTCAGATACAGCTAAAAAATTCTATTTCTGTCTTGTATGCATTTAACGGACGTGAAATATCAGCACTTGGCATACACAGTTTGCCAGCAGGTTTTCATGACATAACAAAGTACGTTACATTCCACGTACTATATTCTAGAAACAGTGTGAACATTTCTGGCTTCCACTTGGTCGATATGGTCACCTGTGCTAAGAAGACAATGTGTTACAAATCAGTGTATGAGCGCCTCATACTGATGTTTCTGACTTGTACAATAAGTACAGTAAACATTTTGAAGCTGGTTTATGACGGCTAAGGATTTTGAGACCCACTTAAAGGCAATGCGCAAATACAATTTAATCGTGGTAGGCCTGTCCCCCATGCTATACGTGAGCAGGCTTCAAAGGAGGTGCAACAGTGGAAGAAAATGGGGTGATACAACCCGTTTCTGCAAGTCAGTTTTTACAAAGCACTCAGGAGTTTCACGTCTGTGTGTTACCTTCAAAGCCATAGTAATCCCTCAAAATATCATGGATTTTTTACGTGTCCCACAACTGGTGTAATTAACGGGCAGGATACTGCAGATTCTTTCTGAACACTGATTTACTTGAGGCTTATTTACAATTACAGCTGGACAAGCTGTTCAAACAATAATTTTGATCTCTATTCACCTGTATTTGCGCCATTTTCAAAGACTTTCGTCATAAATGTTTCAGTTTCTGGTACTTTTAAGTGTTTCCTGCAAGATTTAAGAGCCAATCTCTCCTGGTACAAACTACCAGGCTGACATACGAGGGACATTCAATACAATATGCAACTCATTTTTTCTGGGCCAATTTCTGTTGAAGAAATGTGGAATTTGTTGTAGGACATGGTGGATTACTCTCGCTTCAGTATCTATAGTCATGAAGTTCCAATAGGTGGTGGCACTGCTCGTAGCCTTCAAAATGGCGTCTGTAACGGAGAGGTGTTAAAAGCAGAGATCTGTCATTGAGTTTCCTTTGGCAGAAAACCAGAGCATCACACATACTTATAGGCGCTTGGAGAATGTCTACGGATAACTGGCAGTGAGCAAAAGCTTACTGAATAGTTCGGCAAAGCGTCTGTCATCAATGTAACAAGTTCGTGCAAAAATATCCGATCTCTCGCGTGCCGGAAGATTGGACAAAACTTTGAGTCTTACAGTGTAGCAACGTATGGTCGCTCTCATTCGATATAATCGGCGGATCACAATCAAACACCTCGCTACACAACAGGACGTCTCTGTTGATAGTGCTCACACACCCGTCCACCATTTGGTGTACTCAAAGATTTGTGCCCGCGGGGTTCCACGCCGCCTAACAGAAGACCATAAAGAGCAACGGAGGACTAACTGTGCGAAACTGATTACTCTTTATGGTGCTGATGGTGAAAATTTTTTGTATATCATGTGTTCATCACCTCGTGAAGGATACAAAACGATAGTCTATGAAGTGGCGCCACACAACCTCTTCACCGATGAAAATCTTCAAAGCCGCACTGTCAGCAATGGCTACGGTTTTCTGCGAATCTGAAGCGTTTATTAGACGGCCCGTGTGGCCGAGCGCTTCTAGGCGCTACAGTCTGGAACCGCACGACCGCTACGGTCGCAGGTTCGAATCCTGCCTCGGGCATGGATGTGTGTGATGTCCTTAGGTTGGTTAGGTTTAAGTAGTTTTACGTTATAGGGGACTGATGACCTTAGAAGTTAAGTCCCATACTGCTCAGAGCCATTTGAACCATTTTGAAGGGTTCACTCTGGGTTGGATTGTTTGGCGGCAGAGACCAAACAGCGAGGTCATCGGTCTCATCGGATTAGGGAAGGACGGGGAAGGTAGTCGGCCGTGCCCTTTCAGAGGAACCATCCCGGCATTTGCCTGGAGCGATTCAGGGAAATAACGGAAAACCTAAATCTGGATGGCCGGACGCGGGATTGAACCGTCGTCCTGCCGAATGCGAGTCCAGTGTGCTAACCACTGCGCCACGTCGCTCGGTAAGGGTTTATTCTATTTGATGTCCTCCCTATGGTGCAACGATCAGCTCTGTAGTGTACTGCGCCACCCTTAGGAAACTGAAGAAACGACCTCCTTCGGCGTGTTCGTCTCCACAAAAATGCAAACGAATGTGGTGTCACCGCCAGACACCACACTTGCTAGGTGGTAGCTTTAAATCGGCCGCGGTCCATTAGTACATGTCGGACCCGCGTGCCGCCACTGTGTGATCGCAGACCGAGCGCCACCACAAGGCAGGTCTCGAGATACGGACTAGCACTCGCCCCAGTTGTACAGACGACGTAGCTAGCGATGCACACTGACGAAGCCTCGCTCATTTGCAGAGCAGATAGTTAGAATAGCCTTCAGCTAAGTCAATGGCTAAGACCTAGCAAGGCGCCATTAGCAGTATATTGTCTGAAACTATAGAGTCTCACTTGCATCGTCAATAGCGATGTACCAAGGATGGATTAAAGTTAAGTATTCCAGAAGCTACGTACTTTTCTTTATAGCATTCATTACGTATACTGTTTCAGTCCTCACGCCATCCTGCGTGAGCTTATAGCGTGTATTTCGGTCTCCTCAAACCACACTGTGTCGGCACTTCTGTCGACACATCAACGAACATCTCCTTCTCCATGACATGTGTCGGATAGACCGTCAGTGAGAGAGCACCTCGAATTCCTGCTGCTATTAAGGCGAGTACACCGTTCATTTTTTATATATTTTTACGACTTCCCAACAGGAGCGACTCATTTGCAGATACCAATGAAGTTACTAATTTATTTTTGTAATTTCTTGCGTGTTCGAGTACATACTAGGCACAACCTTTTATTTTAATAACAGTGTAGCATACAGTACCGCCGTTGTTATTGACCCTCGTATCGTACAGGCTTTTGTTTGTTTTGGCTAGTGTAGCTCAGCCTGTCAATCAGAGAACACTTCGAATTCCCGTTGCTGGTAAGACGAGTACACCGTTCGTTTGTAACACATTTTAATGAGCTTCAGTAATGGATAGGAACTGTCATTGCTTAGGAACATAGCTGCCAAGGAGGGAAAGGAGGCCAGTGTGCACTCCGTGTGAATACCCAGGGGAAGTCGTTCCGGATGTGAAAAGGGTGCTTCCGGATGCCATGAAGAGTACAGGGTGCAGCCAACTACAGGTGGGGGCTCATGTCGGTACCAGTGACGTGTGTCGCTTTGAATCGAAGGAAATTCTCTCTGGATTCAGCCAGATAGCGAAAATGGTAAAGACGGTCAGTCTTGCTTGAGAAATTAAGGCGGATCTTACCTTCTGCAGCATCGTCGATAGAACCGACTATGTTCCTTTGGTGCAGAGCCGAGAGGAGGGTCTGAATCAGAGACTCAGGCGGCTCTGTGATCGTGTAGGCTGCAGATTCCTTGACTTGCTCCATCGGGTGGTAGGTTTCCGGGTTCCACTTAATAGGTCAGGAGTCCACTACACACAGGAAGCAGCTACACGTGTAGGTTGGCGGGGGGGGGGGGAGGGGGGGAGGAGGCTGTGTGGAAGGGGCTGGGTGGTTTTTTTAGGTTAGAGGGTCTCAGGAAACCACAGAAAAGGAGTCTTTCTAAAAGGGGGCAGGTAAGAAACAATAATGTAGTTGTAAAAACGATCGTTATTGTAGTTGTACGTTGTCGTAGCTGTGTTGGAAGAGAACCAGAGCTCCAAGCCCTAATAGAAAGCACTAAAGCTAAAATAGCTATAGGTACAGAAAGCTGGCTAAAGCCGGAAATAAATTAAGCCAAAATTTTTTCAAACGATCTAACGGTGTTCGGAAAGGATAGATTGAACACAGTTGGTGGTTGAGTATTTATTGCTGTCAGAAGTAGTTTTCCTTCTAGCGAAATTAAAGCAGATAGTTCCTGCGAAATAGTATGGGTAGAGGTTATACTTGACAATCGGACAAAACTATTAATTGGGTCGTTTTACCGACCGTCCGACTCAGAAGATACAGTTGCTGAACCGTACAAAGAAAACTTGAGTCTCATTTCAAATAGGAACCGCACTCATACAATTATAGTCGGTGGTGACTTCAATCTACCCTCGATATGCTGGAAAAATTATATGTTTAAAGCAGGCGGCAGGCATAAAACGTCATCCTAAATTGTACTAAAAGCTTTCTCAGAAAATTATTTTGAACAATTATTTCATGAGCCCACTCGAAGCTTAAATGGTTGCGAAAGCATGCTTGACCTCTTAGCAATAAATAATCTAGGAAAATAGGGACTATTGTGATGAATACAAGGATTAGCGACCACAAGACAGTTGCTGCTAGACTGAATATCGTAACACTTACAACCATCGAAAAGGAACCCAAGGTATATCTATTTTAAAAATCTGATAAAAATGCTCTTAGTGCTATTTTAAGGCACAGTCTTCACTCCTTCCGATGTGAACACGTAAGCGTAAAAATGGTGTGGAATGGTTTCAAATATATAGTATCGACGGCATTTATTAATACATACCACATAAATTAATAAGTAATGGTACTGATCCCCCATGATACACAAAACGGGTCACACTGCTGTTACCGATGCAACGAAAAAAGCATGACAAATTTAAAATAACGCAAAATCCCCAACATTGGCAAAGGTTTTCAGAAGTTCGAAATATAGCATGTACTTCAATTCCAGATGCTTTTAATAATTTCCACAAAGAAATTGTGTCTCGGAATGCGGCAGAAAACCCAACGAGAATCTGATCATACATAAAGCACAGCAGTGGCAAGACGCAATCAATACCTTCACTGAGCGATAAAAACGGTGAAGTCACTGATCACATTGCCACTAAAGCAGAATTATTAAACACGGTTTTCCGAAACTCCTTCACCAAGGAAGACGAAGTAAATATTCCTGAATTCCAATCAAGAACAACTGCCAAGATGAGAAACATCGAAGTAGATATCCTCAGAGTAACGAAGCAGCTTAAATCACTTAATAAAGGCAAAGCCTCCGGTCCAGACTGTATACCAGTCAGGTTCCTCTCAGAGTATGCTGATAAAATAGCTCCAATTTTAGCAAATGTATACAACCGCTCGCTCACAGAAAGATCCGTACCCAAAGACTGGAAAATTTCTCAAGTCACACCAATACCCAAAGAGGAAAGTAGGAGTAATCCGCTGAATTACAGGCCCATATCATTAACGTCGATTTGCAAAGGGGATTTGGAATATATACTGAGTTCGAACATTATGACGTACCTCAATAAAACGTTTTCTTCGTTTTATTGACACATAGTCAGCACGGATTCAGAGATATCGTTCTTGTGAAACGCAACTAGCTCTTTATACTTATGAAGTAACGAGTACTGTCGACAATGGATATCAAATTGATTCCATATTTTTAAATTTCCAGAAGGCTTTCGACACCGTTACTCACAAGCGTCTTCTAACCTAACTGCATGCCTATCGAATATCACCTCATTTCTTAGACTGGATTCGTGATTTCCTGTCAGAAAGGTCACAGTTCGTAGTAATAGACTGAAAGTCATCGAGTAAGATGTAATTAATATCTGGCGTTCTCTAAGGAAGTGTTATATGCCCTCTATTGTTCATCATATAAATTAACGACACAGGAGACAATCTGAGTAGCCGTCTTAGATTGTTTGCACATGATACTGTCATTTACCCTCTTGTAAAGTCATCAGATGACTAGAACGATTTGCAAAATGATTTAGATAAGATATCTGTATGGTGTGAAAAGTGTCAATTGACCCTGAATAAAGAAAAGTGTGAAGTTATTCACATGAGTACTAAAAGAAATACGCTAAATTTAAATTGCACGATACGTCACACAAATCTGAAGGCTGTAAATTCAACAGAACTCTTATGGATTACATTTACAAACATTCTAAATTGAAAAAGTTAGAAGGAGGGCAGCTCGTTTTGTACTATCGCGAAATAGAGGAGTTAGTGCCACAGACATAATACGTGAATTGGAGTCGGAATCATTAAAACAAAGGAGTACTTCGTTGCGACAGGATCTTCTCATGAAATTTCACGGGATCTTCTCATAAAATTTCAATCACCAGTTTTCTCCTCCGTTTGCGAAAACATTCTGTTAGCATCCGCCTACATAGGGAGAAATGATATTCACGGTAAAATAAGAGAAATCACGGCTCGTACGGAAAAATTTAATTGCTCGTTTTTCCCGCGCGCCGATCGAGAGTGGAACGGTGGAGAGACAGCTTGAAGGTGATTCACTGAGCCCTTTGCCAGGTAAGCTATTGTGAATAGCAGAGTAATCATCCAGTTGTAGATGTAGATGTAGGTAACGTGATGCCTCAGACAAGTCTGCGCATCCGAGACGTGCTCACAAAACCTGCACTGGACTGTTTTCTTCCTCACCCACCCTACAGCCAGGATCTCGATCCTTCCGACTTCCATTAGTTTGAACCCAATGAAGTATGCACTCCACGGGAAGCAGTACGTGGATGATGGGGAGGCTATTGATGCAGCAAGACGTTGGCTCCGATGTCAACCGATAGAGTGGTACCATGCGGGCATACACGTCCTTCCAGTAAGGTGCTTGCGTTGAGAAATATGTTGTAGCCAAAAGAGTAGGTGATAATATATGAATCCTGAAACAACCTACCTGCTTTCAGAAAAAAAAACATTGTTCCATTGCTGATTGAACGACCTTCGTAGTTATCGTGGGTCGTATGTCTGCTTAATATTGGCAAATTAAAGGGTCTATTTCAAGTTACCACACAGGGTGGCTTACCTTGTTCGATCATATGTACTTAACAGTTGGATCTTTCATCCATTTTGATGAAACTTGTCACGGTGCACAAGCCTAGCTCAAAGCACAGAAACTGGCAAGCACATACCCTCGTTTTAATAATTCAATTAGCCTGTTTATTTTGAGTCGCTGTATTACAACAGGTGAACTGCAGCATATGACTTTCTATGAGGACAGCACTGTGCTCTGGTGTGTTGTAAATTCTCATTAAAAATAAAAAAGAAGTAATTAGCACCATCCATCTGACACATCGAATGGTATAGTAAAATCTTATTGCATCAATGGCTGGGAGACTACGACGGGCGCCGGCCGAAGTGGCCGAGCGGTTCTAGGCGCTTCAGTCTGGACCCGCGCTATCTCTACGGTCGCAGGTTCGAATCCTGCCTCGGGCATGAATGTGTGTGATGTCTTTAGGTTAGTTAGGTTTAAGTGGTTCTAAGTTCTAGGGGACTGATGACCTCAGATGTTAATTCCCATAGTGCTCAGAGCCATTTCAACCATTTTGCTACAACGGGCAGACGAGCAGCTTCAGCCACTTAAGTGGAAATGTTTTCCTTATCCTCCGCTTCCGCAAGTACCTGTCATTCGCGAACCACAAGAGCTGTCTGTGTAACTCTATCTGTTAATTGTAGGTGACTAACGTTGTATATGTAGTGTAGTGTCATTTTCGTGCTGGAGCTGATGAGAGACTCGAGAGTTTGACACTATGTGCCCGCACATAGTGTACTTCTTTCGAAGAGCGCCAAGGAAACCGCTGAGCTTAGCGTTTCCATCCGACGGAAGGATCTCCATCAACAGTGTCACATGCCCTCCCCTTATGAGGCACTGCTGAATGGTTCACAACTGAATGTAGGATAGTGGCGAAAATACTGCTGATCAGGAACTCTACCATAAATGAGAAAAACTTCAACAATACGCGGCGTACCTGCACTGTCACCTACCCAAGTACTGGCCACGCCAGACGGTGCTTAACTTCGGCGATCTGACGAGAACCAGTGTATCCAAGTGAGGGTGGTTGCAGACGACGTACAATTAGATTAGAGATTTATAAAGTAAAAATTGTGTCTGAAACCTACCGAAAAAGATTTCCTTCTCGAAAATAGTGGATCAGAGATTTTTGGGTAAAACGATTTCTTAATTTCTTTTTCTTCTTCTGTTGCGATTTAGTAGTTTTTTTTCAGAATCTTATCCCATGCTGATAAGCTCTTATCTTCCAAAATTTTCTTAAGCTAACTATTTGTTGTCATTTTTAGAACTCGTGCTAGTTTGGTGTTTTGTTGAAGTATGAACTTCTTATACTCAACCACGAAAAGTTACTTACTTGGACCTCCACGGCGGAATTACCTGTCGTCCCATACAGCAAACATGAGGCGCCAGCAAAGCCTGCAGTCTGGGTTGCTGGGAACGTTTCTGAAACATGCAAATCTTCGACAGGAGCAGAATAATCACGAAAAGAAAGTTGATTTTGGTGTCGTCAGTGAATATCTTTCTCGAAGTGAACGGTGTAATTAGCTCAACCAATCGTCTGAGTGACGTTGCCAGAGTCCCCATTTTCCCATCGTGCAGAACGTCGTTGCGAAATTAGCGGCTGATGTAGGGTGTTGATGGAGAAATAAATGCGAATAGTGCTCAAGGAATAACAAAGCATCTTCCGTCGAGCGCGAAGCACGAAGACTGTGCATTTAAGCTTTGAAACAGCAAAAGAAACGCTTAGCTTCACCATCCGATTGAGGAAAGACTGGACCCGCTAGCATATGTTGAATCCAGTTTTAGGCAAAACTGTTGAAATTTCAAAGAGAAAGCATGCAGACCGTTGTCAAATATGATTGTTTTTGGTAGGCCTTCTACGCAAAAGCGTCTTGACCATCATAAATTGCTTCGTTTCCCCATCCGAGGGAAGCTGATGGGTAGACTCTGCTAAACCAGTTCTGGATAAGAATCTCCATCTGCTATGTGACTCAAGAGCTCCTCGGGAATTGGAGGCGGCGAAGAGTCAATAACTCTCCGAGCATTAAGTGTTGCTTTAAAGTGTGCGTGTAGTCGAATTTCCCGTTCGTTTCTATGATGGTAACTAGAAGATACGACAGTTGGCTTAATGAAATGGGTTTCAAAACACCGATTTGTTCCCATCTGTTGTGTTCATAAACAGATTCATAGTTAACGGAGTGAGGTAATGCATGTGCACGATAGAACTTCGTTTGTGCTATGTCCTTGAACGTAATGTGAGCTTGAAAATGCTTAGTCTGTTGCATGTGCCATCAAGCCGACGTCCATATTTTTCTCACAATTATTCAGAGCAGGCATGGTAAACTTGAGCAGCGATAGAATTCACATTAGTCTTAATATCTAACACCAAAAAATGAAATCCATGCCAAAAACGTTGGGACAAGAGCGCGACCGGTCCACCATGAGAGGCGCTAATGCAGTTGCATTTATATACACGGTCCCGTCACATTACCCTTTACATCTGTCAAAAAATTGCATAAACACATCGGCGGTGCTGACATGCAGGAAAAGGTTCAGCAAGCTTCTGGAAGGTACCGACAGTATGTGGAGCAGTGCCGACTCTAGCGCCGTGGCCAGCTGTGCTAGGTTTTTAATTGAGGCTCCATGGTGAGAACAGCGCAATCGAAGCGGTCCGGTAGATTCTCGATTGGGTTTAAATCCGGGGATTCTGGAAGCCAGAGGGGGTACGGTAAACTCATCCAGGCGCTCTACGAACCACGCAAGCACACTGCAAACTGTTTGACACGTTGAATTCTCCTGGTGGAAGAGGCCATCTTGCCGAGGAGACAGGCTGCATGTAGGGGTGGAAATGGTCCCCAAGATGCACACGTCTGTTGATCCATGGTGACTTTCAGAACGACAAGATCACCCACAAAATGCCACAAAAACATTCCCCATACCATAGCGCTCCTCCTCCGGCCTGAACACTTCCGGCGATTGTTGCAGGGCCGGTCTACATCTACATCTACATCTACGTGATTACTTTGCTGTTCACAATAAAGTGCCTAGCAGAGGGTTCAATGAACAACCTTCAAGCTGTCTCTATACCGTTCGACTCTCGAACGGCACGAGGGAAAAACGAGCAATTAAATTTTTCTGTGCGAGCCCTGATTTCTCTTATATTATTGTGATGATCATTTCTCCCTATGTAAGTGGGTGCTAACAGAATGTTTTAGCAATAGGAGGAGAAAACTGGTGATTGAAATTTCATGAGAAGGTCCCGTTGCAATGAAAAACCCCTTTGTTTTAATGATTGCCATTCCAATTCACGTATCATGTCTGTGACACTATTTCCCCTATTTCGCGATAATACAAAACGAGCTGCCCTTTTTTGTACTCTTTCAATGACATCCGTCAGTCCCACCTGATGCGGATCCCACACCGCACAGCAATACTCCAGAATATGGCGGACAAGCGTACTGTATGCAGTCTCTTTAGTAGTCTTGTTGCACCTTCCAAGTGTTCTGCCAATGAATCGCAGTCTTTGGTTTGCTCTACCCACAATATTATCTATGTGATTATTCCAATTTAGGTTATATGTAATTGTAATCCATAAGTATTTAGTTGAATTTACAGCCTTCAGATTTGTGTGACCTATCGCGTAATAGAAATTCAGCTCATTTCTTTTAGTACTCATGTGAGTAACTTCACACATTTCCTTATTCAAGATCAATTGCCATCTTTCACACCATACAGATATCTTATATAAATCATTTTGCAAGTCGTTTTGATCATCTGATGACTTTACAAGAGGGTAACGGATAACTTCATCTGAAAACAATCTAAGACGGTACTCAGACTGTCTCCTATGTCGTTAACATAGAGCAGGAACAACAGAGGGCATATAACACTTCTTGCGGAACGCCGTATATTACTTCTGTTTTACTCGATGTCTTTCCGTCTATTAGCGCGAACTGTGACCTTTCTGACAGGAAATCATGAATCCAGTCTCACAACTGAGGCGATATTCCGTAGGCTCGCAGTTTGGTTAGAAGACGCTTGTGAGGAACGGTGTCGAAAGGCTTTTGGAAATCTAAAAATATGGAATAAATTTGACATCTACTGTCGATAGCACTTATTACTTCATGAATAGAAAGAGCAAGTTGTGTTTCACAAGAACGATATTTTATGAAACCGTGCTTACTATGTGTCAATAAATCGTTTTGGTCGAAGTACTTCATAATGTTCGATTACAATATATGTTCCAAAACCCTACTGCAAAATCGACGTTAGTGATATGGGCCTGTAATTCAGCGGATTGTTATCGCGCAGTGAAGGTAATGATTGCGTCTCGCCACTGGTGTGCTTTATGTATCACCATAATCTTTTTGGGTTTTCTGCCAGATTTCGGGACAGAATTTCGTTGTGGAAATTATTAAAAGCATCTCGCATTGAAGTACGCGCCATATTTCGAACTTCTGTAAAACTTTGCCAATCTTGGGGATTTTGCTTTCTTTTAAATTTGGCATGCTTTTTCCGTTGCTTCTGCAACAACGATCTGACTCGTTTTTGTACCATCTACATCTACATCTACATGACTACTCTGCAATTCACATTTAAGTGCTTGGCAGAGGGTTCATCGAACCACAATCATACTATCTCTCTAGCATCTGTTCGAGCTCTGATCTCTCTTATTTTATTTTGATGATCATTCCTACCTATGTAGGTTGGGCTCAACAAAGTATTTTCGCATTCGGAAGAGAAAGTTGGTGACTGAAATTTCGTAAATAGATCTCGCCGCGACGAAAAACGTCTTTGCTTTAATGACTTCCATCCCAATTCGCGTATCATATCTGCCACACTCTCTCCCCTATTACGTGATAATACAAAACGAGCTGTCCTTTTTTGCACCCTTTCGATGTCCTCCGTCAATCCCACCTGGTAGGGATCCCACACCGCGCAGCAATATTCTAACACAGGACGAACGAGGGTAGTGTAAACTGTCTCTTTAGTGGACTTGTTGCATCTTCTAAGTGTCCTGCCAATGAAACGCAACCTTTGGCTCGCCTTCCCCACAATGTTATCTATGGGGTCTTTCCAACTGAAGTTGTTCGTAATTTTAACGCATAGGTAATTAGTTGAATTGACAGCCTTGAGAATTGTACTAGTTATCGAGTAATCGAATTCCAACGGATTTCTTTTGGAACTCATGTGGATCACCTCACACTTTTCGTTATTTAGCGTCAACTGCCACCTGCCACACCATACAGCAATGTTTTCTAAATCGCTTTGCAACTGATACTGGTCTTCGGATGACCTTACTAGACGGTAAATTACAGCATGATGTGCGAACAACCTAAGAGAACTGCTCAGATTGTCACCCTGGTCATTTATATAGATCAGGAACAGCAGAAGTCCCAGGACGCTTCCCTGGGGAACACCTGATATCACTTCAGTTTTACTCGATGATTTGCCGTCTATTACTACGAACTGCGACCTTCCCGACAGGAAATCACGAATCCAGTCGCACAACTGAGACGATACCCCATAGGCCCGCTGCTTGATTGGAAGTCGCTTGTGAGGAACGGTGTCAAAAGCTTTCCGGAAATCTAGAAATACGGAATCAACTTGAGATCCCCTGTCGTTAGCGGCCATTACTTCATGCGAATAAAGAGCTAGCAGCGTTGCACAAGAACGATGTTTTCTGAAACCATGCTGATTACGTATCAATAGATCGTTCCCTTCGAGGTGATTCATAATGTTTGAATACAGTATATGCTCCAAAACCCTACTGCAAACCGACGTCTATGATATAGGTCAGTAGTTAGTGGATTACTCCTACTACCCTTCTTAAACACTGGTGCGACCAGCGCAATTTTCCAAACTGTAGGTACAGATCTATCGGTGAGCGAGCGGTTGTATATGAGTGCTCAGTAGGAAGCTATTGTATCAGCGTAATATGAAAGGAACCTAATCGGTACACAATCTGGACCTGAAGACTTGCCCGTATCAAGCGATTTGAGTTGCTTCTCAACCCCTAACGTATCTACTTCTAACAAACTCATGCTAGCAGCTGTTCGTGTTTCAAATTCTGGAATATTCCATTCGTCTTCCCTGGTGAAGGAATTTCGGAAAACTGCGTTCAATAACTCCGCTTTAACGGCACAGTCGTCGGTAGCAGTACCATCGGCACTGCGCAGCGAAGGTATTGACTGCGTCTTGCTGCTTGGGTACTTAACATACGACCAGAACTTCTTCGGACTTTCTACCAAATTTCGAGACAATGTTTCGTTGTGGAACCTATTAAAGGCATCTCGCATTGAAGTCCGTGCCAAATTTCGCGCGTCTGTAAATTTTAGCCAATCTTCGGGATTTCGCGTTCTTCTGAACTTCGCATGCTTTTTCCGTTGCCTCTGCAACAGAGTTCGGACCTGTTTTGTGTACCAAGGGGGATCAGTTCCATCTCTTACTAATGTATGAGGTACGAATCTCTCAATTGCTGTTGCTGCTATATCTTTGAATTTGAGCCACATCTCGTGTACATTTGCATAGTCAGTTCCATGGGGGATCCGTACCATCACTGTTATTTTATATGGTATATATCTCTCAACTGCTGTCGATACTATCTCTTTGAAAACATTCCACAACTTTTCTACACCTACATGATCAGATCGGAAGGAGCGAAGACCGTCTCTTAAAATGGCGTTAAGAGCATCTTATCAGCTTTTTCAAACAGATATACTTTGCGTTTCTTTTTGATGGTTGTAGGTGTTACGGTATTCAGCCTAGCAGCAACTGCCTTGTGGTCGCTAATCCCTGTATTCGTCACAATACTCACTATTTGTCCAGGATTATTTGTTGCTAAAAGGTCAAGTTTGCTTTCGCAACCATTTACGCTTCGAGTGGACTCATGAACTAATTGTTGAAAATAATTTTCTGAGAAAGCATTCAGTACAATTTCGGATGACCCTTTATGCCTGCCACCGGCTTTAAACGTATAATTTTTCACAGCATGTCGAGGGTAGATTCAAGTCACCACCGACTATAATTGTATAAGCGGGGTACTTATTTAAAATGAGACTGACGTTTTCTTTGAACCGTTTAGCAACTATATCTTCTCAGTCGGGTGGTCGGTAGAACGATGCAATTAATAGTTTAATCCGATCGTCAAGTATAACCTCTACCCATACTATTTCACACAAACTATCTACTTCAACTTCGCTACAAGGCAAACTACCTCTGACAGCAATAAATACTCCACACTCCACCACCAACTGCATTTAATCTATCCTTTCTGAACAGTATTAGATCGTGTGAAAAAAATTCGACTGAACTTATTTCCAGCTTTAGCCAGCTCTCTGTAACTACAAAAATTTGAGCTTCAGTGCTTTCTATTAGGGCTTGGAGCTCCGATTCTTCCCCAAAACAGCAACGACAGTTTTCAACTACAATCCCAATCGTTTCTACAACTACCTTACGGTGTTTTACCTGCTTACTTTTAGACGGACGTTCCTTCTGTGGTTCCCTGAGACCCTGTAACCTAAAAAGCCGCCCAGTCCTTTCCACACAGGCCCCGCTACCCCTGTAGCCGCCTGCTGTGTGTACTGGACTCCTGACCTACTAAGCGGAATCCGGAAACCCACCACCCGATGGCGCAGGTCAAGGAATCTGCAGCCTACACGGTTTCAGAAGCGCCTGAGCCTCTGATTCACAGCCTCCACTCGGCTCTGTACCGAAGGACCACAGTCGGTTCTATCGTCGATGCTGCAGATGGTGAACTCCGCCTTAATCTCTGAAGCAAGACTGGCAGACGGTAGACGACCGATACCATACAGAATCTGCTCCTATCCAAAGCGACACGCATCACTGGTACCGACATGAGCCACCACCTGCAGTTGGCTGCACCCTGTACTCTTCATGGCATCCGGAAGCACCCTTTCCACATCCGAAATGACTTCCCCCGAAATGCACATGGAGTGCTCACTGCCTTCCTTCCCCTCTTTGGCAGCCAAGTTCCTAAGGGGCCCCACACTGGACTCGCATTCGGGAGGTAACGGTTCAATCCCGCGTCCGGCCATCCTGATTTAGGTTTTCCGTGATTTCCCTAAATCGCTCCAGGCAAATGCCGGGATGGTTCCTTTGAAAGGGCACGGCCGACTTCCTTCCCTAATCCTATGAGACCGATGACCTCGCTGTCTGATCTCCTCCCCCAAAACAATCCAAACCTAAGGGGCCCCATTAGGCGCCTAACGTTGGAGCTCCCAACTACCGGCAAACCCACCCTCTGTGAATGCCCAGACCTTGCGGGTCGAGAAGCTTCCTCTGGAACACGGTGAATAACTGCATCCATCTCAGAGACATCGTCAGCCACAGGTAACGCCCGATACCTGTTCGTCAAACGAGCCGGACATGCCCTACGATCAATCCCTCGGAAAGTTTTTCGCTGCCTGCCAGACTTCGGAATGATCTTCCACTCGACCACGGGTGAGGGGTCAACCTCAGTGCAGCCAGTACACGGGCAGCCACAGCATTGGACCGATCGGAGGACACATGAGACGTGCTCGACGTCCCTCGCTTCCCCTTGTTCGATCCCCCACAGTGACGCCCCTTGGCAGCAGCCTCAAGCTGTGTGACGGAATCCAAAGCTGCCTGGAGCTGTGAGCGAAAGGTCGCCAACTCAGTTCGCATCTGTACACAAAAATCACAGTTCCTACCCATTACTGCAGTGGCTCCTGTTTGAAGCTCGTAAAAATATGTAACAAGCGAATGGTGTACTCGCCTTATTAGTAGCAGGAACTAGCGGTGCTGCTCTCTCTGACGGTCTAACCGACACTCTGTAACGAAACATGATTCATCTGAAAAGACTAACTGTCACCACTCAATCGATAACCAGTTGCGATAATGGCGTGCAAATTGCAGCCTTCGTCACCGAAAAATAGTACTCAGCGCTGGTGCATGAACCATGCGCTTGATGCATCGTCGTATAGGCTGCACAGTTCGGTAAACAATCGTTGAGAGGTTACTGTTCATATCCCCTTGGTTCATTTGGGTTGTCAGTTGCTCAACTATTGCACGTCTGCTTGCCCGTACACATCTCGGCAGCCGTAATTCACACTTGTTATCTATGGCCCGTGGTGTTCCACTGTTGTCGCGGCACCGGTTTTGGATAGTACCATTATCACACGCACTGTATACTTTAACTACAGCGGCATGCGAATTTAGCCGTTTCGAAAATGCTTGTACCCCAGGCCCGAAAGCCAATTATCATCCCCTTTGGACGTCAGATAAATCGCTCCGTTTCCGAATAACAACAGGTGCTATGTTTATCGTGTCCACTGATGTGCCTTATATATCCTCCAATACTAGTGCTGGCACCTGCCGTCTGAGAGAGATTATTGCAAGTTGAAGTCAAACGTAAGTGGTGGTTACATTGACGTGACGGGACCGTTTATTTGGTTTGCAAAGTGCACGTTCAAAGAATAGAGATACATTCAACGTTATTGGCCTTGGCATGCAGGAGTGGTTTCAGGAGCTTGCGGTGTCTCAATTGCTCGCAGTTATTCGGATTAATTAATGTGACTGAAGTACTAGTAGCTAACTAAAACAGTACAGTTAGACTGCAAACCCTACATTTGCCTGATCTGTGAGTTAAGTAGCGTTTCCTGTTCGTCTGTTTGGGGTGAGTTGATGTAAGTGAGAAGGGTTTAGCACTCTGAGTATAGCTTTGCGACCCTGGTGCTTGCGTCTACGGTTCCTGAGAGTTTTATCTGGAGGGGCGGGTGAGGATTTGGTATTTGAGATCATATTTATTTCCATTTTCTCAAAAATCTAGGTTTATGTAGAACATAATTAACTTGCAAGTCTGTTGCAGGCGCACTTCCTACGTGTGTCCTGACTTATGTCAGTTTCAGCAGTCGGCTTGGCGGAAAAAGCAGTGTTTGCGGTGATGTGAGACACAACAGTTAACATAGGAATTTGGAGCGCATAAACTTGCAGGAAAGCTGGCGGAACATCTCGTGTCGTACCTATGCTGCTGCCTGTGGCTGTTGTTAGCAGGTGGCATGCAGGTCTGTGTTCGCTTAGAACTATACACGCTCAGTGTTACAACAACGGGCACTATGAAGTCTGGTTCCGTGAAGACTTGCAGTGTTGCAAGGACAGGGCCACACTTCTAATATTGACAAAGATATTAGAATACATATTGTAGTGGCCGTGGATACATGACTGCATGTGCGGACGCTATGTGAACCTGGCAAACAAGGCACAGCGGACGAAAGTTCCGCTAGCTGTAGCTTACATGTTTAAAAATACAGTAAATAAGAAATAAGTGAAACATATAGTGGTACATAAAGTCAGTTCAAATGAAAAGTAGGTTTGAAGGAGGTGTAGGAACAAAGAAGAAATAAAATAGCTAACACGGTGCCATCTTTTGGAATCAAAGGTAAACGCATGAAGTTAGTAAGAAAAACATGTATATTACAGCTACATTACAGAAGAGACATAAATATATAAAAAAATCCGTAAAAAAATGTAATATATATGACACAGAAAAAAATTAACATCTTTATGAGTTGAATTTTGCCATTCCTCAGTTACAGTATTCCAAAAATTGGAAACATTGAATCATAATAAGTCTGATTCTTGGTAACATGTTGGTCATTAAGACTTACATTTTACTAAACGAAAGTGTTTCACAATCTCCAGTTCCTCCAGCAAAGTCAATTTTTGATCTTTGGTGCACGATGCAAAATTTGGAACGATTCTACACTCATGCTCAGAAATTAAGGATAATTGTCGAATGTGGTGCCTCACAGCGTGGCACTACACAAAACTGGTGCTAATAGCATAGGCACTTAGGGAACAGACTCGACACAGATCTGTAAGTCCACGGTATTGGTGATAAGTTGAGAAAACCGTCCCAAAACACATGTGCTACAAAACGCCACTCTTTCCTGCGCATGTACTCCGACATCAATATGGGATATGATCACCATGCACTCGTACACAGGCCGCACAACGGGTTGACATACTCTGTATCAAGTGGTCGAGCAGCTGCTGGGCTATAGCCCCCATTCTTGCACCAGTGCCTGTCGGAGCTCCTGAAGTGTCCTAGGGGTTTGAAGACGTGCCGCGATACGTCGCCCGAGAGCATCCCAGACGTGCTCGATGGGGTTCAGGTCTGGAGAACAGGCAGGCTACTCCATTCGCCAGATATCTTCTGTTTGAAGGTACCCCTCCACGATGGCAGCTCGGTGGGGCCGTGGGTTATCGTCCATGACGAGGAAGTTGGGACCCACTGCAGCCCTGAAAAGGCGGACACACTGGTGCAAAATGACGTCCCGATACACCTGACCTGTTACAGTTCCTCTGTCAAAGTCATGCAGGTGTGTACGTGCACCAATCAAAATCCCACCCAACACCATCAAACCACGACCTACATACAAGTCCCTTTCAAGGACATTTAGGGGTTGGTATCTGGTTCCTGGTTCACGCCAGATGAAAACACGGCGTGAATTACTGTTCAGACTATACCTGGACTCGTCTGTGAACATAAACTGGGTCCACTGTTCCAATGACCATGTGCTGTGTTCTTGACAGCAGGCTTTACTGGCTCTCCTGTGACCAGGGGTCAGTAGAATGTACCTCGCAGGTTTCCGAGCGAATAAACCATGTCTGTTCAGTCGGCTGTTGACTGTGTGTCTGGAGACAACTGTCCTAGTGGCTGCGGTAAGGTCCCAAGCAAGGCTACCTGCAGTATTCCGTGGCCGTCTGTGGCCACTAATCGTGAGATATCGGTCTCCTTGTGGTGTTGTACACTGTGGACGTCCAGTACTGTAGCGCCTGGACAGTTTCCTGTCTGCTGGAATCGTTGCCATAATCTTGAGAACACACTTTGTGGCACACGGAGGGCCCGTTCAACGACTTGCTGTGTTTGACCAGCCTACAGTCACCCTAGTATACTACCCCACATAATGTCATCAATATGTGTTCATTGAGCCATTTTCAACACAGAGTTGCCATTAGCAAGTCTGAAAAAGTCTGCACACTTACTCGCTGCACCGTACTCTGACACGCACCAACTCACCTGTGCATATGTGGACGGCTGCCAGCGCCACCGTGCGACGACCGCAAATGAAATGTACCGCATGGTCATACCCCGACGTGATTTAAACCCGCAAACCGCGCACCAGAACGTTGTTTCACCATGTATCGGTATTATCCTTAATTTATGAGCATGAGTGTAGTAGAATTGCTGCGTGTCCGCTGGCTTTTAAATGCCCAGCCAACTAAGAATTATGCTTAATTGCACCTTTTTCGTGAGCATAAGCTCCTAAAATCTCGTTATTAACATCCGGCCAGTCTGCCCAATTTAAGATACGCGACATCGAGCGCATGTTAATTTATAAACTCCGGAATGGGAGAATTTGTCTTTGCACGGCTGCTCATTATATATAAGGAAGGAAGGAAGACTGGGTTTAACGGCCCGTCAACAATGAAGTCATTAGAGACGGAGCACAAGCACGGATTATGTCAATGATGGAGCAGGACATCGGCCGTGCCCTTTCAAAGGATCCACCCCGGAATTTCCTTTAACGATTTAGGGAAATCACTTAAAATCTAAATGTGAATGGCCGGACGCGGATTTGAAACGTCGTTCTCCCGAATGCAAGTCCAGGGTGCTAACGAGTGTGCCCGTCGCTTGGTCATTCATTATGTATCAGTGATACTTTAGCTTGTCCTGGATAGTGTAAACTACTTTAACATTATAGCTCTTCAGCACCCTAGCGAGCTGATAGAAAACATTACCCAGTAACAGTAGTGTAACAACACCAACGCTATACTATTGTACAGATAATAATATTTTTCTTCTGATTTTCGATAAATTAGTGTAAGCGATGTTCTGATTTCATTTCTTTTTTCTTTTCGTGTCATTATGTTAAAGAAACTGTAAACAATTTTCGACGTGAATATTAATGTTTATGCCAAATTGCAAGCAATATTATAACAAAATGGAAATGTAAGAAATGTTGAAACTGTTGTAAGATGTTAAAGTTGTAATTGTGCGCCTGGTCCATACGTAGGCAATGTATTAGGATATGCAGAGTGCAAAACCTTTGGTGAATACCCTGTCTGTAGGGGAGCGGTAAAAGGTGGATGGCAGGCGAGCGCGGGAAAATGCACACGGGCGCGGCACGGCATAATGGGCTCAGCAGTAGTAGTAGTCGGAGTTGGGCATCGGTCTAAGTAACACGTTCTGGATCGAGGAGGCTCTCCTGGAAGACGTAGTTTCATTGAGCGTCGGATGTGCCGTTTCCGACGACTATACAGCATGGCAAAATTCCATAGGCACTAAATGGAAAAATATTGCGACGCTATGAAGCAGTAAAGTGCCAATACATCAAGAGCCATAGCTGTGATTGTATGTGTGCTCTGCGCCTCGCCATCTCTCCGCCCGCCAACCGCCGCATCGATACGAACAGGTTGAATCTTTTAGTACTGTATTCGTGTGGACCAGTGTTACTTTTGTTCCTTACTGTTCAATAACAACTTAACTTTTACCAGAACTGTCCTATCATTTAATTATCCTCATCACTAACCTAGACAGGATCCTTTCCACATGTTGTGCAATCCGAGTGTCCCGAGATGAAGATTTAAAGTTTATGTTAATAATTTCCAGCAGACCTATTTATGTTAGAATGATGTTTAAAGAACTTTGTTGTTAATGAATATATAGGCAAATAATATAGGTCTGACAAAGTTGGAAGATAATGTTGAAATTGGTTTAGTGATAAAGTTTAATTAATTTGAGACAAAATTAATGGTAGTTAAATGAGCAAGAAATAAGACAAAAAGAGTTGTAACTCGTATATTGGAAATCTTGAGTGCTTAACGATTCCATAATCAAAATTTTCAGTACAGTGATCATAACAGTTTCAGGGTTCCCGTCCCCCCCCCCCCCCCCCCTTTTATCTTTTCTATTCATTTAAATTCTGAAGTGTACTGAACTGATTTGACCAGCAAAGTTAACGTCAATATAAAACCAAAATTTATTAGTGTTTTACCCTTTTCAAAATTGACATTGTATGTGTTTCGAAAGTGCTATTTCTAGGGTAACCTATGCCCGATTTTAATCAGATCAATAGACAGTACGAAGTTCGTAGTAAACATTATAGTGTATTGTTGCGTATTTTTGGCTTGTCCATATTAGTACAGAAAGTGAAATTATTAGTTCAGTAGATTTTCTGGTTCTAAAATTTACCATATTATGCAGTGCTTTTACGTGTTGTTTTGTATGAACGTACATCAACTTGTACTGGGAAGAAACTCAATTAATGCCTAATTAGGCTGGCGACCGTTTTATTAACAAATTGGTAGCATCTGCTGTGTTGTTTCTTGCCCGTCCTAACGTGTAGTTGCACTTCAGACTTGCTTGACGTATCATTGTTGTTACTGAGTGGGTGAAAGTCTGATGTTGCCTCTATTCTGGTACACGCGGTCAACATATATACCAAAATCCTTTCTTATAAGGTGAAGCCCGTCAACTTACCATAGTACAGGCTGTAATAAGTATCGTGTGCAGTAGCGTAGTGTTACAGTAGGGCCACAAATTTTGCTTTAGGAATTACGAAATTAGCATGAGTTAGACAACCACTTTCCTCTACTATTTGTTTGTACAACTTATCGACAATATTCAAGTTGTCTTCAATAGTACTAGCAACGAACTGTAAATTGGCTAGTTCAGGGTCAGCAGTGCCTGGGGCTAAAGGAAGTTCGGTTTGACGGTCTATCAGGGCTCTGAAAAGAAACTCATGTTGTGCCGTTGTAAGTGGCATGATGATGCATAATTTATTGAGTCACCGGTAGTTGGTTAACGAAAGTTATAAAAATTAGTTTCGTTACTGTCGAGCTGACGTTTTACGTCCAACTAATTAACGATTTTGTGCGGACTCTTTAGTTCATTAGTGACTGTCTCTTTCCTACTCTGCACCATGGACCTAATGTGGGAGGATTTACATCCGTTGAATTTAGTATTCCGTCCTGTTCTCTTGTTTTGCATGGAGGGAATGGAAGGGAGTAAGTGGCACCAGGCCGCCGGAGCTTCAGTCGTAGTTGGCCGCTGGGCTCGTTGCGCACCCAGCAAACTGTGATTGCTCGACAGTAAAGTTCAATTTGTTGGCTCTGAAACTGAGTAAGTGCAGTAAATGATGGCTCTCACGTGGTTGCCATATTTTATACAAAAATTAAGAACACACGAAAAATGTTTTCGGTTGTTTTTTGAGACTTCTGAAATGCACAAAACAAAAGAAAATAATTACATTAACCCTATTACTGCCAGTTTCAGACACTGTATGTCTGTGCACAATCGTCCTCCCTCCTGTATTAACAAGGTATATATGCGACTGAAGCTCAGCATTGCAGGAGTGCTAGCGTCAAACGCATACGTTTCGAGGCTTCGTAGGATATTGGCACAGTAAAACACACACCATATGTGGACAATCGGTACACAGACCTTTAGACGATCCACCTGAAATACAATGAGAAAATTTATGGCAAAACTGTCTTAATTAGACGCTGATAAAGCCTAAAGAACAACTCGCTCCTGGGAATCATCTACCGTTTCCGACACTGAGGACGCTTAACCATTACGAAATGGTGTCACACGGCGCAATACCAGCCTGAGAAAATGGGGATGCAAAGAGAACGACTCCACGACTGGGGTGCAACACAAAACCATCAACATCCACTGATATACCCAAAAATGGGCAAAACTTGCACAGTGGCAGACCGCATCATAGCAAATGACAAAGTCATCCATGTGGCTGATTATTGGAAATATGCAGTTCAGCTGGTAAACCGAACACGTAAAATGAGTTAGTACTGGTACAAAAGTCAATTTCTCTTCCACTAATTGTATGAAAGAAGAAAAAATGTGAAAAGTACTGTTCCCATGAACAGGAAAGGTACTCCAAAATTTGAAGCCAGACTGCCTAAAGAAGAGATGGGATTTGGGTCAACACGCAGTACGTTGGCTTTGAAGCGCCATGACAAAAATGACGGATACCATACAGACGCAATGAAATCTGCGAAAATGTATCGCGAAACTACTGAAAAACTTAAACTGAAATTTGCAGTGGATTACACATGACAATGAGTGAAGTGGAGAAATACAACATGCTACTTTCCTCAACGGACTGTGTTCGTAGATCACTAAAATGGTACAAAAATCTCATTTTGCGCCCTTTAGATATGTGCGTACTAAATCTCTACGTTATTTACGCTGTTTATACTGGGAGAATATTTAAGAAACTGAATTTAATCTCAGCTTCATTCGTGAGAGTTGAGAGGCGTGCCACCAACAGAGGAAATCATCTAGAGGTCGTCAATCATACGACGAAGATCCGTTATATTGAATCCTGACTATTCGTTGAATCTGGGGTGTCTAGGAAACCTGCTTTCCGGTATCGCTAAACAACAATTCCAGCAAATCGTATTAAGAGCTGTATTACGAAAAGTAGCTGACAGTACTTAAGTTTGAGAAATACACAGATGTCAAAGGGCGACATAAACAAGAAGCAAGTTTCTTCAGTATGGACAATGCTACATAGTAGAAGCGAAATGACTAGTCTTGATGCTATTCTAGAACTTGGTCGTGACCGATCAGGCGCGGTGCTTATGTTCTCGTCGCATACAGGCCGCTGCTGTCACGTCGTCGGCCTGGAGAGGGGTCGGTCAGCGTGCAAGTGGCTGACGTCTTCATCACAGCCCTCTCTTCTCTCTCTTTCCCGACTGGCGTGCCGGTGTTTGACCTTAGGCCGTAACACATAGAGGCTTCGAGAAAGGCACTTTCAAAGTATTGCTGAACTGCCGTTAAAGCAATATTGACGTGTAAGAAGATGCATCACGTGAATCAAGAACAAGGCGACAGTTAACGTGTTACTGGGGGTAAACAATGTGATATAATACTGCATGTGGCTCCTTGTTTTGAACCATATCACGTAAAAAACTGCTTTATAATGTTATCTAGCTTTAGGAAATTCAGCTATCAACAATTTTCAACGTACACTTATTAAAATAAGTTATTGGTGAGAATAAATACAGAGAATCCTGCAACGACGACGATTCAGTGCAGCGGACGCTCACAACGAAATCGTACGAACATCCCACACCGATTTGATACATGCTGATTAGGTGTGTAGCACACAACCAGTACCTTTTCGTATCATTTTGTTATTGGCTTTCTGGACGTATCCATGCAGTCATCTTAGTCGTGGAACGTCAATTACGAAAATACGAATGTGAAGAGGCCACAACATCCACTCCCCGAACGGCGAAAATCTCCTACGCGGCCAGGAATCGAACCCGGCCTCTTCCGTTATAAATGCTATTGCTTTCACCGAGCAGCTACGGAGGTGGACTGCCAGAAGTTCAACATATGTAAAGATAAAGAGAAAGCTACAATCTTCAACCGTTTTCGAGGAAATACAGTTTGAAAATGTTAGACGTGTTTATAATTTTTGTATGAGCGTCTGTGTCGAAGTAGTCCGCTAGATTTGACATGTGCGAGCTCTGTTGATCGAATGTCGATGCTGATACTCCCTTTTCTTTATCACATAATTATAACGACGGATTGGTTGTTACAGCGAAAATTATCAATATCTAATAAATATTTTATTATTTTCACGAACTATACGGTGAATAATTAGTTTTATTCTAAAATTTTTAAGCACTTTCTAATTATAGCCGTGTTCCTGCAGGTACGTTCCAACTCACCACGAGCCCATTTTCCCCGTGTCTGTGCAGGTACGTTTCGACCAACTATGAACCCATTTTCCCAGTATATATCCATTTAAGGTATGACTCGCGGCATGAACCAATTTCCTCCGTGGTCCTGCAGGTTGTTTTGACCCACAAGATAAATCTTCATCTGAAGGAACGACTTTCCGTTGGTGGACCTAGAATTGGAAACCCGTTTACAAAAGCAGATATTAGTTCGCTCGTATGTTAGCCCTCAAGCTAGTTACTTCCCAGTGCTCCAAGGTATTTGGTTTATGAGTGATGTGCACGGCACTTCTTCAGTAGGGGAAAGTGGAATTGATTTTAGAGCCGGATTGATTTATAACTATTCGAATTCTTCCGCAGTAATAAATCACAAATACATGGATACTGGAGAAGAAATATTTCGCAACACTTTTTAATGCTAGCAGGGAAACAACTCATGGTACAAGATTAACTAATTTCCCAGCAAGAAATCGATTAAGAAGGTCCGTTTGAAGAATCCGAAGAAGTCGTCTCATCTTCATCAGACGATTACGAGCCCGATGACAAGCAGGTGAAAATGGACAGAAATTATTTTCCGCGACATTACATGATTAGAGTCGTCAATCTACCAATAGATTATACAGGACGGATTTTGAGAATTTGCACAGTCATAATAAGTCTGCTATTACAATTATATTTGACTGAATAAACGTACCAATAGTAAAAATCGATCTACTGACTCGCGCTTGTGTAACTAAGAAATTACTCGCTCGGCAGCGGACTTCTTGAGTGCTACTGACAACTCAAAGGATATAGGCACGCCTCAAACATTCTAATTCAATTTTCTCGGAATCAGTTGAGGGTTACCTCTCCTTGTTAACGTATTTGGAAGTCCTATTGGTAACCTACATACACTGTCAATATGAATGAAATCGATAACGGGGTGGTCACACAGTCCCTTTTCCAGAGTCATATTTTGTCCAGCACAGCGAAAATTTCATTCTAATTTAATAAATGACTAAAAAATCACCACGTTTATCAATGCTGCGTAGTATACTTACGCATATTCTTAGTGTCACTGGGTTTCTTTGTTTCACACTGTTCAGGAAGTGTTTCTGTATGGTCGTTGAATATTAATAACATCGTAAAATCTTCGTAGTTGTCTGCTCACTGCAAGTCTTCCAAGATCTGGGGCAGAGCTCGGGGTCTTAAAGAGACGCGCGGATGGGTACATTTACATGCATTGAGTAGAAGTGGAGGAGTACTCTGGTGGCGTCCGTAGCGCCATACGCAGGAATTCTGCGAGCTATGAAAATAAATGCTTGAGGAGGCGCATATTGGTGACGTGTTTAAATGCTACGTCTTCAGCCGAGCGTTGGGCGACGGGCAGTGCGCCGTGTGTGGTCAACATAGACGCCGTCGATAGCACATTTGATAAGCCATACGTGCCCCTAGGGTCGTAGAAACTGGTAAGCACAGTATTAGTTAGATGAGTTTCATTCTGACGAGCCAGGGGTTCCATAACTAGGGACTTTTGAGACCACTCGTGTTTCAATTACTGATGTGTGGCTTGGACGTGGAACATTGTACGTTACTGATAATGGTGATCGAGGACCAGCAATTTATACCGCGGGAGTAGTACACATCTCTAAATAAAACTTCAACCTCAAGATGCGCTGTACGTCTGTGAGATAGACGGCTACTGAGACTAAACTGCCGTTGGCACGCTCCTTGGGGGACGTATGCCGTATCTCACATGCCGAAGGCTTCCTAAAAAGTGCGGGATCTTCCTGAGTCAATTTACAGTTCCAGTCTTCTGGTAATAACGAGGTGGAAAGTAGTAGCTCTTCTTCTGGATGCCGGCCGGTGTGGCCGAGTGGCTCTAGGCGTTTCAGTCTGGAACCGCCCGACCGCTACGATCGCAGGTTCGAATCCTGCCTCGGGTATGGATGTGTGTGATGTCCTTAGGTTAGTTAGGTTTAAGTAGTTTTAAGTTCTAGGGGACTGATGACCTCAGATGTTAAGTCCCATAGTGCTCAGAGCCATTTGAACCATTTTTTTTTCTTCTTCTGGAAGTCCCCACCAAGCAGATCTCCCGCTGGCTTAATTCAGTACTGAGCACAAAGAGAGACTTTCCTTAACTAACGTTTTTCGTAAAAGTAATGTAGAAGTATGAGTAATAGGAAATATGCTCCTCGTTTGACTGTTTTATTACTATTTAAACAGTAGGGATGTAACTCTGATGAAGTTCACCTATGTTACACCCAGAAGAGTCTACAGGGAATTTTTAGCATTTTAAACTCGGCTTAGAATATCACTGGGAGAAACACGGATTTTGTTAGAAGTAATAAGACTCCAAGCCACTAACTGGGAGAATATTCCGTTGCACGTGGCTTCACAAAACTCCGAAATGTGCTAAGGAATTGTAATGCATAGACCTTGTGGATATAACTAAAGAGGAACTGAAAGACGACTGGTCCCTGGAATGCATAAAAGCAATCAGGAGCATAATAAATGCATAGACAGTCAACTCAAAAAAATGGTCGCATTAGATCTACCTATCACAACGACTGATACATTCCCAAAATGTGAAACCGTGCATACCAAATGCGATGTGCTCCTTTAAATGCCAGCATTTCAGGCATAAAGTTCTAGCTCGTAAGAGATAGGCAGCCTGATGGAAAATGTGGCAAGGCTGCCTACGTTGGAGCTATGTATTGGTCTCCTGCAGGTTGGGTTAAATTTTCAGAGGACCTTCACGTCTGGAGAGGAGAATGTACTGTGTACCTCGAAGAATTGGTAATATACTCGTAGTAGTTGAGGAGCATCACGTACTGTGCTGCAAAGAACATCTATAAGGTTCTGAAGGCCCCTACCTTCACTACCATGTTTACTTCAAATTTCGAGCTGCCAAAGTGGAATCAGGTGGTTCAACTCAATCACATCAGTGTCACCACGAACACCATTACATAAATGGAGGGTAAGTCAAATACTACTGCTCTCCTCACAAACGCCGGAAAGGTCACAGGTACCAACATTACAGACCTTCAGGCACCACATAAGGAAGACTCAGGAAAACATGGGAATCATGGAAGCATGGGAGTGTCACGAAACGCCTACATCCTCTTTCAAAAGAAAGCACCTTCCAAAGGGCTTAAAGAACTTCTCCAAGCAGCAAGCCTTTCCGTGATAACTGACAAGAAATTCCAGACCTCTTACTTACGTGTGGGTGGCTGCCAAGTGGGAAGCATACCAAAGGACGGGTACTGCAAATGACACATACATCGTTGGCCATTTCGTCATAGCTCGTGGCGTGACCCAGTCACTTCTTCTGGAGTATAAAGGAATGAGGCACCAACGCGACGAGTACGTATTTGTGCGCACAAGGGCTACACATGCAGCTCCTTTCTACCGCAACGTAACGGTTTATCCGTGGGACTCACTATGGCTCCTTTTCGCATCACTCTTGTTACGTGGCTTTTGCAATGAACAAATACTTGACACTCCGATTATGGAATTGGTAGACGTTGTACTAATATTTTTTTTACGTGCAATACATCACTTTATTGTATATACGTCACGTCATGGATGAGTAAAAACGCTTATTTTTCTCTTAATAAATTCAAAATTATTTACCGTTGACTATATTAAAAATTTACGTATTACTGACATATTCCATAGTGCTCGTAGTAATACTTTAGCCTGCTGGAGTGGCTGTGCGGTTCTAGGCGCTACAATCAGGAGCCGAGCGACCGCTCCGGTCGCAGGTTCGAATCCTGCCTCGGGCATGGATGCGTGTGATGTCCTTAGGTTAGTTAGGTTTAATTAGTTCTAAGTTCTAGGCGACTGATGACCTCAGAAGTTAAGTCGCATAGTGCTCAGAGCCATTTGAACCATTTTTTTTGTAATATTTTAAATACACAACAATAATTATATATTGGTACCTACTGGCTGCTAGAAGCAAACGACTTGAGACAAACTGCTTCTTGGCTTCTGTCTCGGGTTCTGACGCCCGGTCAGCTTTGATGTTTTTTTATTTGTACGAAAGTGTCACTCAGTGACTCTCTGGAGCATATTGGTTCCATTTTCTCTCAAGGCAACACCAAGCTCTTCCATGCATGTCTCACCACGTGCTATTGCACGTGGAATAGTAACTTCTACGCGTCACCATTGCTAGTCCTCTTAGTCCAGTAGTGGCCAACTTCTTCATGAAACATTTTGAAGCACAGGCACTTGATTTGGCACCTTGTACATCTAAGGTGTGGTAGAGGTACTTCAGTTACACCTTTATTGTGTGGAGACATAGTGACGAACAGCTCGGTGACTTCCTGCGACACTTGAACAGCGCCAGCCGGTGTGGCCGAGCGGTTCTAGGCGCTACAATCTGGAACCGCGCGACTGCTACGGTCTCGGGTTCGAATCCTGCCTCGGGCGTGGCTGTGTGTCATGTCCTTAGGTTAGTTAGGTTTAAGTAGTTCTAAGTTCTAGGGGACTGATGACCTCAGCAGTTAATTCCCAGAGTCCTCAGAGCCATTTGAACCATTTGAACTTGAACAGCCTCCATGTCAACAAAAACTGACCATGGAAGTAGAAAAGGATAAACAACTACCCTTTCTAGATGTGCTGGTCACAAGGAAAGGGGAAAGCCTGAGACACAGCCTGTATAGAAAACCGACACACAAGGACTGACACCTACACAAAGTGTCATTTACCACCCGAGCTAGAAAAGAGGTAGGATTAATACACTCGTAACGTGAGCAAGACGAATATGTGAGCCATAGCACCTCAGTCGTGAAATGGAACACCTGGAAAGTGTTTTGAGGATAAATGGGTACTCCGCAGGTTATATCAGAAGTATAACATAGTCACACACTCAGCAAAGTGACACAGAAATGTTGGGTACGGCTTCTGCCATACATTCCAGAGTGACGGCCAGAATCGGCGGTATATTGCGCAAACACGGCGTGAGGACTATTTCCAAAGAGACAAATAAGATCAAAGAGTATCTCAGATCGGCAAAGGAGAAAAGGAACCCACTTGCAATGTCGGGAATATACCGCATACCACGCACATGCGGAAGAGGTTTGTGTTGGAATGACTGGACGATCAGTCAACACCAGGATCGGCGAACATAAGTGACATTGCAGGTTGGGGCGTGTGGTGAAATCGGCCGTGGCAGAGCAGCACTGTGTGATGCCGACCACAGAGTAAAATTCTCTGACACGGAAGTTCTGGCTGTAGATAAGAGCTATCACACCCTCTTGTTCGGAGAAGCTATAGAAATACACACACACGGCAATAGCTTTAACAAGAAATAAGAAAGTCTCAAGGTAAACCGATTCTTGATTCCCGTGCTGCAGCGAACGACAGCTGCAGGTAGCAAGAGGAGAACCGCACAGGAAATGATCGCGGGGAAGCCCTTAGACGTTGGCACGAAAGGTAGGTATAGTCTGCGGCCGCGAACTCGGCTCCAGTCAACCACCTGCCGTAGAGGGTGAAGCACGGACAATGCCAGCCACTCCTGCTGCCTAAACGTCACAAAAATAATCATCAGAGAAACGTCGGCCGAAGTACCCGAGACAGAAGCCAAGACAGTTTTTCAACCAGTGGCCACGATGGCCTTAACAGTTTTGTTAAACGACTTGGGGTTACTTCCCAAGTTCTAATTATACACGGACGGGAAAAAATCACAACACTAAAAAATAATTATCAGGTTGCCCTCCATGGGGCAATGTACGGTAATGAAGTTTCGGGAACACATTTGTCTAGGATACATATTCAAGTGATTATCATTGCAGTGCGAGATAAACCATTGCAAATGTGAAATGCTGGTACTTTAATAACCGGTGGAACAGCTAAAATGTTGAATGCAAACATGCAAACGTGCATACCTTGCGTAGTACATATGCCGCTTATCAGTTTGTGGGATGGAGATCCATGCTTGCGGCACATGGTCGCTCAATACAGGGACAGTTAATGCTGTTTGTAGATAATGCTGGAGTTGTGGTCTGACAATGTCGCATATATGCTCGACTGAAGACAGATCTGGTGATCCAATAGGCCAAGGCAACATGTCGATACTCTGAAGAGCATGTTGGGTTACAACATCGGTACCTGGGCGAGCATTGTCCTATTGGAAAACACCTCTTCTAATACTGTTCATGGATAGTAACACAGCAGGTCGAATCACGAGATTGACATACAAATTTGAAATCATGGTGCTTGGGATAGACACGAGAGTGCTCCTGCTGTCATACAAAATTCCACACCAGACCATAACTGAAGGAGTAGGTCCAATGTGTCCAGCACACAGACACGTTGTTTGCAGGCCCTCAACTGGCCTCCTCCTAACCAACATACGGCCATCACTGCCATTGAAGGAGAACCAGCTTTAATGAGAAAACGCAATAGACCCCCACCCTGCCCGCCAATAAGCTCTTCCTTAACACCACTGGAGACGAAACTGGCGATGGTTTTGGGACGTTGAATTACACACAACAAGGCGTCTGGCTTGGAGCTGACCGGGAAGTAACCGATTTGTAACAGCTCTTTGTGTCACTGTGGTGCCAACTTCTGCTCATATTGCTGCTGCAGATGCAGTGCTACGCGCCGGAGCCATATTCTGGACATGACGGTCTTCCCTCTGTCAGCAATCATGTACATTGGCTACATTCTTATCAAGATTATCTGCAATGTCACAAAGGGAAGATCCAGCTTCTCGTAGCCCTGTTTCACGAAGTCGTTTAGACTCATAGGGGTAAATCTCCAGCGGTAGGATGGACTTTTTCACACCATCTATACAATTATGTAGGTTAAGATCCCAGCCATTCAGTCTGGTGCGCCCTCGTTTGCGAGTAACTGACGAAAAAGAAATTCGGTATTTTGTGTCACATCAACAGTGCTCAAAAAGTTCAGTTCGACGGTGAAGTTATATGGTATAATGGGTAGGATAATAATTTTATGTGCAGGAGGTTGTGTGTCGAATTTTGTCAGGAGCAGTAAATTCCCTTGTGTTTTTAAATCTTTATCGAAATAACTTTCACCGTCATTTTGTTTAATTAATTGATTTAAATGAAATTTCTTACTTTCATTTCTTTGTCATATAATTTTAATCACAAGATGTACTTCTTCATTTGCTATCATTTTTATTTTTGTCATTCTTTTCCCACTTGAAATCTTTGTTCACGTGTTTTTAATTAATTTTACGCATTAATTTCAATTTAATTTCCTTTGTCATCCGGGTTTATTTGTCCAAATTATTGCGTTCATTTATCTATTTCTCAATTTGCTTGAATTTCGTTTTACTTACAAATCTTTTTTTCATTTACATCTTCATCCGCGCAATTTTGCCCATAGTGCAATAAGTACTTAGGTTATGTTTGGTGTTTCTATGACAATTACGCAAAAAAATTGCACATTTGATAACGAAAAATATTTTTTCACACCTTTGCACAGTCCACATAAATAGATTATTTCGTCTTTAGCATTTTAACAGGTAGATCGTAATTTTCAAATGATTGGATATTTTAATAGACAAATATAATTGCATTTACATTCACAAAAGTTGTTGTTCTAAAATGCAAAATATAAACAACAAATGAAACAGGTGAAAAAATTCATACTGTGATTAAAATGATGTGAAAAAGGAATAGAAACTAAAAATTAAATGTTGACTAATTAACTGAATAAAAACAATGAACAAGGTCATTTCGGTAAAGGTTTTGAAATAAAGAAACTTACTTCACCTCATTATAATCGAACTTACATACTTGTGCATATGAAACTATTAGCTTCTCCACTCACCACACAACTGGTCAATATAACACTACATTTTTAGAGCTATTGAGCATTTCACAAAATTCCGAAACTTTTTCCGTCTATTACTTGTAAACGAATGGCCAGCAGCGTGAATGTCTGCAGGGTGTGACGCGTGGGATCCTAATCTATATTAGTTTTCCATAAGTCGATCCCACCGCCGAGAACCTCTTCGTAAATTTATTACTTGTTTGCTACTAATGCTACCCACAACACATTTCGCAGAAGTATCCTCATATGCATCCGAAAGTACCTATATCTTTGCACGACTTGTAATTCAGAGGATACGATGTCATAAATACTGAGATACATCAGCAGCTGCTTCATCATGCATGACGTTTTGATCAGTTAATTCTTTACTGATGTTTCTACTGACAACACATTTTGCAGACCGTATCCAAGTATGCCACTGGGTGTACACGAAAAATTATTTCATTGTGCGACACGTAGTTCAGGAGATACGACGTTGCAAACATTGAATTGTGGAAAAACGGAACTGCAGGCCCATTCACATACAGACACAGGTGAAATATGTGTACAAATATGTGTGAGATACGTTAAATATTTGTGATACATGCATAGTCAGACGATGTCACTGGTAAAAAGCTGCTCCTAAACCCATAGATCGATTTCAACCAAATTTGATATACTTATAAATTATCTGGAATTAAACACCAGCAAATTCCCATTTGGTTGGGGGTTGTAATATTCAAAGACAATGGGGGAGGAGGAGGTGAACAGACAGGTAGGATGAAGAGTTGGAGAGGAGCAGATAGGAAGGACAGGAGATGAACAGGAAATATAAGAGGAGGAGATGTACAAACGAGGGGGAGGAAGGTACAGGCTGAGAGAGTGGAAGGAGGAGATGGATGGGGAGAGGGGAGAAAGAAATGGACAGAGAAAGGAGTGAGGAGGAGAAGCAAACAAGAAGGGAAGAATAGGAGGTGGACAGAGAAAAGAAATTGGAAAAGGTGGTCAGAGAGAGGAGGGAAGAGAAGATGGACTGTGGGAAGGAAGGACGAGACCTATGGGTGGGAGGAAGAGGTGGGCAGAGAGAAGGGGAGTAGGAGATGGCCAGGTAGAGCAGGGGAGGAGCAGATGGACAGATAGAGGAAGACGAGTAGATTGAATTAGAGATGGGAGAAGGAGATGGGCTGAGGACCAAGGTGCGTATGGCCAGAGGGGAAGGAGCAGAACGACAGTGAAGGGGGAGGAGAAGATGGATGGAGTGGGGTCAGGAGGAGGTGGATGGAGTGTGCTGGTGGATAAGCCAGGCAAAGGTGGAGTAGGGGGTGACAGAGAAGTGTTCAAGGAGTTGGACAGATGGAATGGATGTAGAAGACGGAGAGAAAAGAGGGAGGAGGAGATGGGCAAATGGAGGGGCAGGAGGATATGTGTTACAGAGAAAGGCAGGGGGGGGGAGATGGACACAGACTGGTGGCTGGATGACGTGGACAGAGAGAGGGGGAGGAGGAAATGGACAGAGAAGAAGGAGGAAACGGACAGGGAGAGGGCGAGGAGGACATGGGCAGAGGGGGGAGCACTATGGGACTTACCTGCTGAGGTCATCAGTCCCCTAGAACTTAGAACTACTTAAACCTGACTAACCTAACGACATCACATACGCCCATGCCCGTGGCAAGATTCGAACCTGCGACCGTAGCGGTCGCGCGATTCCAGACTGTAGCGCCTAGAACCGCTCGACCACTCCGGCCGGCTCCGTTTGGGTCTGAGAGTGTTATAACCTATGTCATTGTTGCTTTTCTAACCAGGATGATTTAAACAGGCTTTTCTTATCCGATATGGTACTACCTTCCCGCGGTGGAATGGCTTATCTAACAAACAAAGCCCCAAATGTTGAACGCCAAACTTGTGTGGGCATACGCATTGCACAATACGCTTGGTTTTTCTTTTTCATAGAATTTTCCAGTTGGGATATTAATTACAATCTACCTGTATATACTGACGAAAGAAAATGCCTCTTCGAACGGGAAATCGTTGAAAATTATCTTAAGTCACACCCTTTGGTTTGTTTACATACTGTTAAGAAAGTGCGAGTTGTTCTCACAGACCTTAAGTAGTGCTATGCTTTTAACATAACTGAGGGCAAAAACTATGTTTTTTTGAGAGATTAGTGCAAAATGGTTCAAATGGCTCTGAGCACTATGGGACGTAAAATCTGAGGTCATCAGTCCCCTAGAACTAAGAAATACTTAAACCTAACCAATCTAAGGACATCACACACATCGATGCCCGAGGCAGGATTCGAACCTGCGACTGTAGCAGTCGTGCGGTTCCAGACTGAAGCGCCTAGAACCGCTCGGCAACCGCGGCCGGCAGATTAGTGCACCATAATTAATGCAAATAAGTTACCTTATGTAATACCCTCAAGTCAATACTATCACTTAAATTATTCCAAATACTTTGCTACAATCAGTGCTTACTTGTTTGGAATTTTCTGTCTTGCCATAGGTATACGGAAACTCCCTGAATGAATAAACAAACTCTGAGAACGTAATATCATGTAATGATGACTTGCTAGGCGGTATGACACCAGTAATAATAAATTTAAAAAATTCCTACCATCAGAAAATGTGATTTGTTACATGAATTTCTGTAAAACGTTATTCATGAGAGTTGCAGTGTTCCCCATCCACAACTGATAAAAGTTTTAAAATTAAGATAGTTATATTTGCTTGGGTTAAGCAATACTTACACAAAATACTAGTAAATACTAATACCTGCAGCTTACAGCCACAATCACAGAAGTTGTTTAATTGAAATGACAACAAGTAAAATTAGTATTGCAGCATTTTGTAATTTTATAGGATGTTACTATTGTGGCACAATACTGAGTCCTCCACATACACACCTAATATGAATATAGCATTCTATAAGCAGAACCAAATAATTTCTCACAACGTGTTGTGGGGCGGCGGGTGGAAATAATTGTTATTAAATGCAGAATGTAATGTATAAAAGATGCATTTCCCGGCCGATTAGCCACATATGTGGGGTGGTGGGTGGAATAGTTTGTTATAAATGTTCCTATTACTTATTTATTGTTGTCGTTTGCCGTCCTCAACACTGGCTCTCCAACTACAATATTGGCAACCAGAAAGTGATTAGCAAAACGTGAAGCCTGCAATTAGAATTCCTAGTGCCCACTTCATCTGAGAAATTCATTTATAGCTACAGCTTATAGCTCTGTGGAATTAGGGAATTGTCTGCGATTCATAATCAAAAGCCATCCTCTCTAAAATGTTCACTATATTCTGAAAGTTACAGACCAAAAGAATCCACACAATCCAACTACCAGAGCAGTTCAGAGTCTAATGCGCTGATGCAACTATAACTGTTCAAATTAAATGTTTAAGTGAATGCTCTCCATAATTTGATGATAATGTTCATGAAACGCCACGCTAAATAATGGTAGAAAGTCTGTCCCACGGCGGCACGTGAAAATAAGACATACGCAAACTGAAGATAGATCATTAAAGTCATCCCAGAATTAACACTTCACTCGGAAACGATTTCATGGTTACGCGTATCCCGAGTAACTTATTACGGCATCCAAGGCTGTTTATAGCAATGATAACGACGCAACGCGACTCCCGGCACAGGTGTTGCGCTAATCAGCGTCTGGAGAGAACTGGGGCCTTTCTTCCTCGCGCAGTGTTCTTACATATAAAGCCGCAGTGCGGACGCTAAGGGAACGCCTGATCAAATCCGCTCTCCTGACTAGCTGCTGGGCTAGTAATGCACCACTTCAAGTTATAGAATAAATCATTGCTTCCTTTGCTGATGGCCGATGAGGCTGTCAATTTAAATGTGCAATCAGCACACAGGTAAGTAATCATAATAAAAGTTTGACGTGGCTAAGTCAAATATTTTGGGCCAGAGAATTAATTTAATTACATTACACGCAGTAGACGAGCTCTGAACTTGCCCTTTGAAGATACGCTATCGCTATAGTTTTATAGTTATTCAATTGACAGTTCTCACATCTTTATGCTCATAGCGGATCTCCCTTCTACTTAAATTTAAACATCCTAGCCTTATTTATTAGCCTACTTAATCTATCTTGCTTCCTTAATTTTTAAGACAAAAACCAGAAAATCATGAATTTCAAGTAAAATATTAATATTAGAAACCCAGAATACAGTTTCTACTAAATTATTATGAAAAAGGAATCTAAATATAAATTTTTAAGTTTCTAGCTCTTTTCTGTTGCGCCAATGATTTTGACAGAAAAACGTCAAAATTTCGAAAATGGTTAAAGTTATTGAACTGATATTCAACACATATTGATTTAGTATTACTCCTGACATGCTAGAAACGTTTCAGGTTATTTACTTGACTTTTAAAGTATTGCGCAACATTTATGACGTCAGAGCTAGTTACAGCGGACTAGGTTGGCACACATTGGAAAGACTGATGCGAATTTTATACGGCGTGAGTAGGCTGCTTCCCTACATCGGCCTCTACTTAATTTTTTTTAATGTAAATGGAAAAAAAATTAATTACAAAAAGGGAAGCAAGAGTACAGCTTAACTCCCTATGAAAATTAAAATTGAAATGTAAACATATAGAAATATTAAATGAAAACTGATTACCCACTTCAATTATTTAAATTGCTGGGATGTTCACTGCTTAATAAGCAACATTATTACTTAAAATTTAAGCAAAATCAATGAAACACTTTGGCATACATATTGCTTTAGACAGACAAACACATAAAATATGCAAAATTATGAAAATCTTAAATCCATTAAATGCATTTTTACATACACAAATTCAAAGAAAATAACACAGTTATTCATGATACATAAACAGATAATTATATCTTAGCAGTCTTTTCTAAACCTGAAAGAAAATTTCACAAATCATGACAATTTCATTTTTACACACGTGGCTGTAGCCGCTTTGGCTGGCGTTTTACACTTAAATTCACAAGGGTAGAAGAGGGGAAGTTGTTATGGTGCGCGTCCTTCACGTTCACTCTAAATTACATGGGGAAAGAGGGGGGTCACTGTGAGTTGTGTCCAAGTCACTCCACACTTTCACGCAGCTACCAGGCTGCCATTATATGGTTTGTCCTGTAGAACAAACAAAAAGAATGTCTCAGACTCTATTCACTTAATATCTAAGGGTGGGTCACAATGAAATGGGGATATATACATTTTATCTTTCAGTATATTACTGGAACAAAGTTAACAGAACTTTTTTAATTTTACTCTCGCGGTTACTTAACTGTCATAAAATCGGTAAACAAATGGCTCAAAACGCCGTTAGTCACGTACTAGAGAAAATTTATGATCAAGGCTTACAATCATAAATCCTAATTAATTTCTATTTATTATTTCTGAGTCGGAACACTGAACCAATGCTAGGGGCATTTCTGATAAATCTGTATTTTATTTACTTAACTGACTCATCTTCGATTACCTTATTCTTAGAGATAGTATGAGTATATTTGATTAGTAGTTGTCTTCTCAGCTTCTTTTTACATGTGAGTAACTTGTGGTAATAGTACAGTTCTGAGTGTTCAAAACACACTACGTTTAGTTGACTACTAAATCCACTTATTGGTCCTCTGCTGCTGTGTCAGTTCCACATATGCAATTATGTACTTACTTTATCGAAGTGCATTTATGCTGAGATATAAATAATGTTTCACGTCTGCCATTATGTTACTCAATTATGTTGCTAGTGTATGTACTTATTTAACGCTCACTCTATTAACATTTAACGCATAGGATAGCACATTTATTTCATATCTATAGTGTATTGCAGCTGATCAGTTTGCTCACGTGGCAATCCATTTCCACTCGATCGGACGCTGAAACCACAGGTAGTCTCTCTCGACCTACCACTAAATTGCATTATGTAATTATGGACGAGCGTAATGCTAAATTCCTGAAACCTATAGGACACCATGTGCTGCTCTGTCTCATCTAACATAAGGGTACCTATGGTCGCATTCACGCCTCCAACTCATAACCTCAATACATGTAGGTGTGTTCTGTCACACACTACACCAGATAACGGCCAGCTCCAATATTATAAATATTTCAAGGACGTGTCCTTCACGTCTCAACCACAAACACTGTTCAATTCTATTACACTGCCATTCCTTGCTTCACAAGGTGAGTTCATTCTTACAACTTATCTGCATATTTTTCATAACACTAAGCAATCTCTTTTACTATTAATTAGTTAGCTCTACAGCATACAATAGGTTTCACTGCCACTTGAGATCCTGCTTGTACACGAATTTGTATATCTTTTTAAATTACTGTTGGTGGACCATTTCCAATAAAACAACAACTTTGTACTTATAATATTACCAGGGTTCTATACATACTTGTTACTCAAATACCTTTGTATCTTAATTACATCATAATTCTCTGTGGTTTATGTCACTGTTAGGTTTGTCACATTAGGTATTTCCTTCACTAATCGGTGGATAGAATGGTTACAGAACTCTTGGCTTGATAGCCATGACGGAAAATTTTTGTATTGCAAAGAAGGAGTCGAAATTTTGGTGGATAGGAAAGATGAAGAATGGGTGAGACCTGAAAAGGAAAGAAGATTTCACACAGCTGGGACTGCACAGCTGCCACACTGTGTAGAGGTTACAGAACAACCTACTCCCTACAGAATTCATTAGTTTAATGCTGGCTTGATAGTCATACCGGAAGATTTTAGTATTTGAGAGTAAGAGCCGAAACTTTGGTGGATAGGAAAGATGAAGAATGAGTGAGACCTGAAATGGGAAAGAAGATCTCACACAGCTGGGACTGCACAGCTGCCTCACTGTATAGAGGTTACAGAACAACCTCCTCCTTACAGAATTCATTAGTTTGTTATCGGCTTGATAACCATAACGGAAAATTTAATGTGTTGGAAAGAAGAGGTCGAAATTTTAGGTTGATAGAAAAGATGAAGAGAGAGTGAAATCTGAAATGGGAAAGAAGATCTCACACAGCTGGGACTGCACAGCTGCCACACTGTGTAGAGGTTACAGAACAACCTCCTCCCTACAGAATTCATTCACTACCTATGAACTTCTTTAGGTCGATCACGTTCCTGAGACCTAATATCTTTTTACTCTTACGGTACTCTAGCCTATATGCATTGGCATGTGGCTTTCCTATGTTCCTGAAAGGTCCTTGGTATACGAACACGAATTTCTTTGTTTCTGCATTTATTTTCTTTGAATTTTCCTTGGTTTTGACAAGGACTAACTGACCTATTTCAAAACTGGTGGGCACAATTTTTGCATCATGACGCTTCTTCCTTTCCAATGCTCTTTTTCTTATATTTGCCCTAGGACTTAACTTCTTCTCGTCTGTGGATATTTGCTTTAGAATAGGGAATTCTACCATATCTGTAATCACATTCTGCGGTTCTTGGCCAAACATCAATTCGCAAGGCCCAAAACCAGTTGCATCATGCCTTAAGTTGTTAATTACATTCTCAAAATACTTCATGTGCTCTGCCCAACTTGAGTGTTTCCGACCACAATAAGTCCTGCAAAGCCTATTAAATTCTCTCATAATACGTTCCCTCATATTTCCTTGGGGAAAATACGCAGATATTTTCAGATATTTCACACCGGCCTTATCCAGACATTCTTTAAATCTATCAGAAGTAAATTGAGGCCCATTGTCTGACAGCAAATTCTTCGGAACGCCAACGTTCACGAAGAAATCTTTTTCCAACTTTTCTACCAACGTTTTTGCATTTGCTCTTTTAATTGGGTATAGCTTAACATATTTACTAAATCTATCCACAACAACAAAAACATAGGTGCACCCACCTCTCGAAGCAGGAAGAGGGCCAAACAAATCACAAGACAGTAATTCTAGCGTTTCAGTTGGGTCTACTGAATGCATATCCGCTTGTATTCTGGCACACTGCACAAGATGCTAGACGCCTGGCAACACGGCGGTACATGTTGTGAAACACAACTTTCTCTTTTAATTTTGCGATGCACTTCTTTGCACCATGGTGCCCATACCTCAGGTGTACATAGTCAATTAGTAAGTCTACATGTTGTGAGGGAAAGCACAGCTTCCACTCGGAAACGCCTACCTTTTTCCTCCTAAACAGAATACCTTTATGCAGACAGTAGTATTGCGATACCTTATGATAGTTCGCATCTCCCAAATAGCTCTTTAAAATTTCAGCTGGTCATCTGCATTTTGCTCACGTCTCAAGTTCGTGATCACCCTCTTTAATGCACTTTCTTCCTTTACTTCGTGCAACGCAAACATTCGTACTTCACTTAGGTCTGTTGCTGTAATTCCCGCGTTTCACAGAGCTCCGCACTTCTAGATAACCCATCAGCTACCAAACTATCTTTCCCTTGAATATAACTAACCTCAAGGTCAAAGTGCTGGAGATACAATGACCATCTTACCAAACGAGCATTCCTCAACTTACAGGTCTTTAAAAAGGTCAACGCCTTATGGTCACTGTAAACAATTATCTTGTGACCTAATAGATACTGCTCAAACTTCTGTACCCCAAATACAATTGCCAATGCTTCCAGTACTGAGATGCCATAAATTCTCTCTGCTGCCTGTAAAGATCGACTAGCAAAAGCTATAGTCTTGTGCACTTCTTGTTTGTTTTCTATTTCTACTTGGAATATCTCCACAGCTATACCATAGCCACTAGCATGAACGGACATACAGAATGATTTTCAAAATCAGGATGATGTAAAATAGGACTACTAATTAAAGATTGTTTTAGCACCTCGAACGCCTGTTGACATTCTGCTGTCCAAACCCAAGGGGTATTCTTTTTCAGCAGGAGGTGAAAACAGGGCGCATTAAAAGCGTGATCACTAACAAAACGCCTATAGAAGCCGAAAAGACCGAACATCGATCTCAACTGCTTTTTGTTTCTGGGAGCCTCAAATTTTTCAATGACTGCTAGCTTGCCTGTGTCAGGCAAAATACCTTTTCCACTTATCATATATCCCAAGAAACCTATTTCCTCTTTAACGCACTCTGTCTTTTCAATCTTTAGTTTCGTGCCACCTCTCTCAACAGCCTCTAACACTTCCTCTAATAAAACTATGTGTTCTTCCCAGGTAGGAATTGCTATTAACAGATCATCTACGTAGACTGTTATTTTATTACTTAAGGCTGCTCCTAAAACATGGCACATCACACGTACGAAGGCACAACCAGAGATATTAAGTCCGAAAGGTACCGCACGGTATTGGTAACAAACTATTTCGTACAAGAAAGCTGTGTACATCCTTGAACTTTCTGCCAGTGGCAAATTCCAATATCCACACGTGATATCCATAGAGGTTAAGAATTTTACTTCCCGGAACTTTTGCAATAACTCGTCCATGTTCTGCGGTCTATCACTTTCCCTAACCACTATTTCATTCAACCAACGGGCGTCCAAGACCAATCTGACACTCCCGTCTCTTTTTGGCACAACAACAAGAGGATTATTGTACTCACTGACCGCTTTTTCAATCATACCCCACTCTAGCATTCTCTGTATCTCCTTTCGAACCACCTCCTTCCTAGCTACATGTATTTGGTATGGCTTCCTGAAAAACACTTGGCCAGGTTTCACCTTTAATTGGGATTCATAACCTTTGACCACGCCATGTAGATTTCAAAATACCTTATGATGCCTTTTTAAAACCTGTCTCAGTTCTTCCTTCTGATTGGCTGAAATTTTATCGATTTCCTGCAATTTAGCTACTATCTTGTCCAAAATAATTGCTTCTTCTTCTGTGTTTAGCTTACTTTTACTAAGATTAATACCTTCGTCCCAATATTTCCTAATTTTCAGAACTCGTAGGCAGCTCCCAAGTATCATCATTAGTTACTACACTTTTATCAATAAAAGGTACCGTAATTACTCCGGTTATCGGCAAGACCATTTTTAACTGTCTTCTTTCAAAGTCAACAACACTCTGATATTTCGACAAGAAATCTACTCCAATTAAAACCTCAATAGTGAGATTATTTACAATTAAGCAGGAATGATCAATTAAATTACCATTAATATTACAGGGCAGCAAAGCTTCTTGTTTTACCGTTTTTGACACCTTGCCAGTAGCACCAATTATTCTTAGTCCTGATACCCTCATTACTGTAAGCTTGTCTTTACCAGGTAATGCATCAAAGAAGGACTGAGATATCGCACTCACCTCACGTCCACTGTGTAAGAGACAACGTACATTGATACCCAACATATTCACTATTATTATAGGGTGGCTTATTCTAGTTTGTACAGGTGGTTCCTCAAACTCATCCAATAGTTCCTTTTGGATCTGTGTCCAACTAAAGTGATCCACATCTGTCTTCATTACATTTAGGTCAAAGTATGTAGGGGTTCCCTGAATTACATTTTCAGCTGCCTTTTCCAGTCGGTCTACTAATTTCAAATCGAAACACCGCACGACTCCATTACGTTTAGTTTGCTGAACATGACCCAAATTACTGTAGTCTGAGCGATTCTGCGCCTCCAGACCGGCCATAACACTAGTTCCAGCTAAACCACTTTCATTATTATCGTCGGGTTCCTTCTCAAGTGACAACTGGTCACAGCTACTGGGTTCATCTAACCCCAACAGGCTATCCTCTACACTCTCACTTACCTCCTGTCCTTAATCTATTAGTACAATATCAACATCCTGCACAGGCATTTTAGATAAGAGCACATCATTCTCATCGTAAATATAAGCATGAAGTTCTTCTGCTTCTTCACCTGACAATTCAGTATTTTGTAGCTCTTCCCTACCGTTACACTGTTGCACCTTCTCTTTCTCTTCCCACTTAGAAAGCGTCTCTAACACGGTATCTATCAAATACTGTGAGTGATCTAATATTTCTGCTGTATCCTTAGATGCTACCGACCCATCATCCGAATCCTCAGTCTGAGTATTCTGATCTGTCTTACCAATTACTGTAATTACTGGCTTAGGAAAAGTAACCGCCTGGTGAGCGCCAGTGTCCTCATAGACGGGAACTAGTTTTCCTGCCTCGGCCTACTACTGTTTCCTTTATTTCCATTGTAGTTAACTGGTACAGCATTGCTTTCCGCACTGTTGTTTACCTGCATAATTTTGTTCGGAACAAAATTACTATCATTAGGATGCCATTGTTGGTTCTGATAATTATTTCTCCAATTCCTACCTCTCTTAGGATGGCGAACACCTACTGTTCTGATGTTTACATTGCCATTCTGCTCGTTCTTAAAATTACTACTAGTGTTACTAGCATTTCTGTTATTACGTGCTTGCTCCTCATTGGCAGCCACACGCCCTACACGTTCCAAATATTCAGTGAAACGATCCAGGTTGTCTCTAGGGGCAGATATAATTCCAGTTGGCCAATACCATGGCAGTTTGGCTTCAAGACCTAGTATTATCATTTCAGGTTTTAGCTTTTCGGTCAAATGTGACGAACGTGAGGTCCATGACCAAGCAAACTCTTTAATAGATTCCTTGCCTGCATTGAAGCGTTTTCCACTCCAAAATTCTCTCAAGACTTCATTTTGTTTATTACTTGACCAATACTCATTACCAAGTTGGTGGAATCACATCTTCAAAATCGTTCCAGAAATCTAGCGGGTGGATATTTCTATCTGGATCGAACCGCAAGAACCGCCGACACCCGATAAAAGCTGCGTTTGCAGCTACAATTTGTTGCATACTACCATTACCAGAAGTTAATGAAGCTATTTTACTCTCAATGTTAGCAATGTTAGTACCAATATTTTCTAATCTCATTTCAACATTATCTACTCTTTGCACAATATGAGTAGTATCACTTCTGCTTGACATATGTTTACTTTTATATTAACATCTTTAAACCTATCTGCGCACAGTTCAGATTCCGCCTCGATCTTTTCTGTTAACTTGTGCTCCAGCTTCGCATCTTCCATTTGGAAGTCTTTGCGAACCTCAGCAACTTCGGATTTTATTGCTTTATACATTTCAGAAAATTGTTGAGCACCCTTTTTCTTAATATCCTCATGATTGTAATCAATTTTATAATTCAAACTGTCCAGATACTCTTTCAACTTATTGTAACCAGCCTTGAAGGTATTGTCCATTACCTCCTATCGTTTATTAAAATTAGTTTGGCTGGCCACAATCTCATACTTTAATTCAGCTGTCATTTTAACGTTACTGGCTGAAATTTTTGCATTACTATTTTTGACCTCATTTATTTCAGACTTTAATTCGGCATTACTGGCAGCTATTGCTTGCAATATTGCATTTAAATCAATAGCCCCAGTATCTTTGGGTTGCTCACCAGCTGGCTTTTTATCACACTCAGGTGATGAAAAACTAGCTCCAACACCAGAATCATCGAAACTAAATGAAACTTCTGATTGATCAGTCATATCTAACTTCCCCTTCTTAAACTCTACCATCTCTGATGACTATTTAATATTTAATTCATCAGAGAAACTATCATCCAATAAATTAACAATTTCTGATTTCTGCTTTACTACAGGGGTCTCTATTATTGAATCATTGCCCCTTTTCACACTACTGTCAGGAGACAATACCTCATATTTCACTTTAACGTTACTATTTTCATGCATATTTACACTTGAACCGTTATCTGGATTTACAGTTCCCTCAACAGACATAGGTTCTGATTTTAGTTTAACCTCAGTTTCTTCTGGCGGTTCCATCGCTGACAGTCTTTTAATGCAGGTTAGTAAAAATTTTAATACCTTTTCACTTAACTTAGTTCCTTCTGCACGACGTATGGCATTGCTGGCACGGCATACCAGGATTACTGATGCGACGCGGCGCGTTGAACTGCAGACGGCACTTCGACGGCTGCTGTGTGTTTGCGTGTCCCGCAACTGCAGGCACAGCTCCGGTTGCTGCGGTGAGGCGAAACTGGCTTCTCGCGATGCTGGCAGCGCCACTGGACTCGGTACCAGCTCCGTTAATCCAGATGCGTTGTTAATCCAATTGCGTCGTCCACATGCACACATAACACTATCACTGTTCTATTACTCAGTTGCGTGTCGCATTTCACTCCCGAATCCGAATATTTAAAAATCACTTTCACTTTTACTCAGTTTGTTTCCCGGCCGATTAGCAACATATGTGGGGCGGCGGGTGGAACAATTTTATATTATAATGTTTGTAATGTAGTAAAGATGCATTTCCTAGCCGATTAGCAACGTATGTGGGGCGGCGGGTGGAATAGTTTGTTATAAATGTTCCTATTATTTATTTATTGCTGTTGTTTGCCGTTCTCAACACTAGACCTCTAACTACAATATTGGCAACCAGAAAGTGATTAGCAAAACGTGAAGCCTGTAATTAGAATTCCTAGTGCCCACTTCATCTGAGAAATACACTTATAGCTACAGCTTATAGCTCTGAGGAATGAGGGGATTGTCTGGGATTCATAATCAAAAGCCATTCTCTCTAAAATGTTCAGTATATTCTGAAAGTCACAGACCAAAAAGAATCCACACAATCCAACTACCAGAGCAGTTCAGAGTCTAATGTGCTGATGCAACTATAACTGTTCAAATTAAATGTTTAAGTGAATGCTCGCCATAATTTGATGATAATGTTCACGAAACACCACGCTAAATAATGGTAGAATGTCTGTCCCGCGGCGGCACGTGAAAATACGACATACGCAAACTGAAGATAGATCATTAAAGTCATCCCAGAATTAACATTTCACTCGAAAACGATTTCATGGTTACACGTATTCGGAGTAACTTATAATGGCATCCAAGGCTGTTTATAGCAATGATACCGACGTGACGTGACTCCCGGCACAGGTGGTGCGCTAATCAGCGTCTGGAGAGAACTGGGGCCTTTCTTCCTCGCGCAGTGTTCTTACATATAAAGCGGCGGTGCCGACGGCTTAGGGAATGCCTGATCAAATCCGCTCTCCTGACTAGCTGCTGGGCTAGTAATGCACCACTTCAAGTTATAGAATAAATCATTGCTTCCTTTGCTGATGGCCGATGAAGCTCTCAATTTAAATGTGCAATTGGCACACAGGTAAATAATCATAATAAAAGTCTGACGTGGCTAAGTCAAATATTTTGGGCCAGAGAATTAATTTAATTACACTACACGCAGTAGACGAGCTCTGAACTTGCCCTTTGAAGATACGCTATCGCTATAGTTTTATAGTTATTCAATTGAAAGTTCTCACATCTTTATGCTCATAGCGGATCTCCCTTCTACTTAAATTTAAACATCCTAGCCTTATTTATTAGCCTACTTAATCTATCTTGCTTCCTTAATTTTTAAGACAAAAACCAGAAAATCATGAATTTCAAGTAAAATTTTAATATTAGAAACCCAGAATACAGTTTCTACTAAATTATTATGAAAAAGGAATCTAAATACAAATTTTTAAGTTTCTAGCTCTTTTCTATTGCGCCAATGATTTTTACAGAAAAACGTCGTAATTTCGAAAATGGTTAAAGTTATTGAACTGATATTCAACACATATTGATTTAGTATTACTCATGACATGCTAGAAACGTTTCAGTTTCTTTACTCGATTTTTAAAGTATTGCGCAACATTTATGACGTCAGAGCTAGTTACAGCGGACTGGGCTGGCACACAATGGAAAGACTGATGTGAATTTTATACGGCGTGAGTAGGCTGCTTCCCTACAGTATCAAAGTACAGATTTATGGTGCAGTTATTAGTTAATCATGCAAGTATCTATCTTCCCCTTTATCAATGACAAACATCAACTGAATAAAGATTATAAAGAATCCTCCTCGACTGCAATTAGAAACTGGATGCTGAACTAGTTTTCGGCGCAGATAACCACGCCTTCTTCGGAACACACTAAAACAACAAACTGCGTAAAGAAGCATGGTCCAACATTAATATAGAATGCCCAAAAGGGCGAAAGAGTTGTATAAAATGTAAAATAAAAGGTACGTGTGTACTATGTCAGTAGTTGTACTTAGCTCAAACGCCAGAAGCGTGCTTCCTCATCCCAGCCAACGTTCGGTGGGCCGCGGGCTCTCAGGTAAATTGAGGTGGCGCCGGCAGCTAGGCTGTGAGAATGTCAGAAAGGAACGCGCATGCGCAAATTGAGAAATCGTCTTCTTCCATGTGATTGTTAAAAAAAAATGTGTTACAAAAGTGATCCGATGACCGGGTCATAGGCGCAGGACGTTAATGCGTGTATGCGTATAAGTCCTAGCTCGAGGACGCTTTTATAGAACTATACAACGTGGGTACGCTGAAACTATATCTGTGGGATAACAAATTCCATGGACCCTTTTCTGGTCAATACCGCTTACAATTTAATACAGTAACTTTACACGCTTATCCAAGCGCAGTCATCAAATAATATCACCGACCCCAAGTAACTGAAGAGTGGGTTATTCATCCGCCATATTTTTACCAGCTTCTAGCTGATGGTATTTTGTCTGTCCTTCGTGCATGCGTTTTGACCATCAGTGGAATTTGCTATCCCACATACATAGTTTGAGCCTACCCACGTTGTATAGTTCTATAAAAGCGTCCTCGAGCTAGGACATTATACATACACACGCACTGACTTCGTAACACAATTTTTGACAATCACATGGAAGAAGAAGATTTCTCAATTTGCGCATGCGCGTTCCTTTCTGACATTACCACAGCCTAGCTGCCGACGCCACCTCAGTTTACCTGAGAGCCCGCGGCTCACCGAACGTTGCCTGGAGTGAGGAAGCATGCTTCTAGCGTTTGAGCTAAGTACAACTATTGACATGGTATAACGTACCGTTTATATTACATTTTATGCGAGTCTTTTGCCCTTTTGGGCGTTCTGTATTAATGTTGCACCATGCCTCTTTAGGCAGTTTATAGTTTTAGTGTGTTCCGAAGAAGGCGTGATTATTCGCACCGAAACCTATGTCAACATCCGGTTTCTATTTGCAATCGAGGCGGATTCTTTATAATCATTAAATTATTCACGATTGCTGACGCGTTGCAGTGTTAAAATTTCTCATCAACTGAATATTTGCAACGATTTAAGTTCTGAGAGAACCATTAAATAGAGGCCAAGGAGACGCTCAGTTTAAGCAGCTCAAGTCTCTTAGGAGGGATATTTACTTTATCAAGATCCCATCGGTCGTGATACGGAAACCACAATGAAAATAAAAATTTTTATTTTCAACATTTAGCTACACCTTCCACCTACTTCTCTACATAGCCACTGCGCCGAATTCGATATTTGTCGTAGCGCGATACTAAGTTTCCAGTATTATTGTCATAGAAGACAGCCGCCTGTGGTTTCCACCAATCCTCTGCGCTGGTCTGCAGCCCACTGTCTGCGCCAAAACGCTTCCTCATAACCTATGTTTCATATGAGCAAAGTCTGTACGCTGGGTGATCAGAAACACCCTACCGAACACGCTGAAGGAGCATTTTTGTTGCAAATGCACTGTGTAGCAGAACATTATCCTGAAGAAAGACAGTGCCTCATGCCAACGTACCCCTTCACTTGTTCTGAATTTCCCTTCGCAGACGACTTTCTCGAGTCACCTGATCCACTCGCTGAGCAAGATCATTCGTTGACAATCACTTCCTTCCCTGACCTCCTTCACCATAAATGTCTGTTCGTCCTACTTCAAAGTTCCTGCAAGATTGCCGCACTTTACTATCATGGATGACAGTTACGCTATGTGGGCTGCATGAAACAGGCGGAACTCCTCAGATTGATGAAATCCAATGATAGCATGCTCTTTAAACTTGGTGGGAGACTCTATTGTTCTACGCATCCTTAAGTGCCCATTTTGCTCTCAGAAATGAAAACTGAAAGGGTGATGTGGCGTGATCGATGGACATACCAGAGACATTGCGCAACACGTCTGTGCAGCTCAATATTTACCAGGCAATGAGATGGAACATCCAATCAGTATGAAGCCTTACAACTACCATAGTGGCTATGTTTATAGGTACCCAAACTACATGAATTCCGTGTGTTGGCGTCAGGTTGGAAAGTATGCTAATGATCTGAAATATTGCGCAACACGTCTGTGCAGCTCAATATTTACCAGGCAATGAGATGGAACATCCAATCAGTATGAAGCCTTACAACTACCATAGTGGCTATGTTTATAGGTACCCAAACTACATGAATTCCGTGTGTTGGCGTCAGGTTGGAAAGTATGCTAATGATCTGAAATATGTAATGGTATTGACTATAATGGTCTAATATGCAGTATTCCCAGTCTAAAATGTCTAGTTTATTTATCAAAGTACGTAAGCATGCACACATTTACTCTTTCTCTCTCGGTCTCTGTTCCTCTCTCTCTCTCTCTCTCTCTCTCTCTCCATCTCATTCACTCACACACACATTCATAAATGTTTGTTTCATAATTCACTAAAAATGTGCCTGCCAAATAAAGTACTACATCATAAGCAAATTTCGTTGCTTTATTCTTATTGATATGTTTGTCTTACATTATAGGTGGTGGTGGTTAGTGTTTAACGTCCCGTCGACAACGAGGTCATTAGAGACGGAGCGCAAGCTCGGGTTAGGGAAGGGTTGGGAAGGAAATCGGCCGTGCCCTTTCAAAGGAACCATCTCGGCATTCGCCTGAAACGATTTAGGGAAATCACGGAAAACCTAAATCAGGATGGCCGGAGACGGGATTGAACCGTCGTCCTCCCGAATGCGAGTCCAGTGTGCTAACCACTGCACCACCTCGCTCGGTTGTCTTACATTATATTCAGTGCCATAAGACAGAGTGGATACTATTTTCTCCTTACCTAAAAGTGCGTGTACTACCTTTTCACCGAGGTTAGCTTAAGAGTTCGGGAACAATGTCTTTTTTTATCAAAGAAGTTATATGCATTATAATGAGTCATGTTAATTATCCACTAACTGTGAAACTGAGCTTTTAGAGGCTGTAGAAAGGAAACTCCACATGACATAACTTAAGTTATAGTGTTACATATTATAATTTTCACACAAAAATCAGTTAAAATTCTATGTATCCTTTTTTTTTGTACAAACAGTCATTTACAAATTGTTTGGTATCCCCAGCAGCCTACGCCGAGATAGATGCAGAGGAGCTGTCGTGGTTATCGCAGCGGAATGGTGTAACCATGAAGAGCACTTGCGAAGAGCAGCATGGGCACAGCCACTGATCCAGGTATTTAGCCGCTGGCGGCAATAAACTGACCTGGCAGTTCTAACGCTGATTTTAACGCTCACAGGCCAGGCCGTCATTTCGCGCAGTGTTGTATTTCGGTATGCTTGGTTGTCAGTCGCTGGTGCTGGTCGTGTGTTGTGTTTTCCTCTGTACTCTATGTGGCTTTCGGAATCACTGTTAGCCTTAAATTAGCTCACGCATCTAGTTTCGTTCCGTCCTCCAGAGTTCACCTCTCTGCTCGTTATAGATCCACCGTCAGCTCGTATGTATGACGTCTGTGCTGCCTGCATGCCTTGTACGAATACTTAAGTACCGTCATCAGATATTATTATGCGTACGACGCTCGTCTGATTTTTCATAGTGTTTAATTGCGACAAATATTGATCTCCAGTTTGGCAATGCTGAAAGGAGTAGTACTCCTCCAGAAGCTACATAAAAAACTGTAGCGGAAGCAGCTGCAGGAACTGCTCAAACAGAATGTGGAATTGCTCTATACTTACTCTCTGCTGATAGCAGCCCAGGCTTTTGTCGAGAAGTTAGCTCCCCGCTCCCGTCGTTCCCGACGCCGTTTGCCGTCTTCAACAGTTGAATGGTACTTTCTACAGCCTCTAACAGTTCAGTTTAATAGGAAGTTGACGATTAGTTTGACCCATTACAATGCATGCAACTACTCTGATAATTAAAACCACAGTTCCGGAAAATCTGAGATAACCTCTGTGATATGGTGGTAGTTGAAAAACGGAAAAACTACCTGTATCGGTTCTAGCTGCTTTGCTACGTAAGGCGTTTCGTTGATCCAGTTAATACGGCTACATTGTTGTTGTCTGGCAGAGAGGGATAATAAGAAATTTTGCAGAATTGTGACATTTTGCCGATCCTTCTCAGTTTCCTACGAATTATTTTGGTCATCAGACTCATGTGGTGGAATATACACAGCTCAAAAGATTATGGGCAATATGACATTGAGCGTTTGCCATACACCATTGAGCAATAATTATGGACTGAATATTTTATCGAACTGTACTTTTATCTTCAAAAATTCAGTACAGCTCGATTACATCCTCATTCGCTCAGATAACTAGAATTGGCCAGGCTTTGAAACTTTTAATAACATGTGATCGTTTACTACCTCCTGACACACATGTGGCATTCTCCGTTTAACCTACGGAGGTTACCCTGTGTTAACCTGTCCCATTCTTCAGTGAGACCTCTTGAGAGCTTTGGGAGAGTCTGTAGTGAAATAGGACGACCATGTACACGGCTGTAAAGCATGCACTATGGGGCATGAGTCGGGACTCACCGCTGGCCGTTCCATTAGTTGGATGTTCAGGCTTCGCAAGCCACCCCTGGTGACCTCTGCCACATAGGCCCTGGTATTATCGTGCAGGAGAAGGGATTCAGGGCCACCACCGTATGCAGCAGCCACTGCATGGTCCAACAGGACCTGGTCAAAGTTCTGTCTGGCGATAATGAGACCACGGACAAAGACAATCACAGTTCGACTATGAGCATTGATGCCTCTCCACATCATCAAAGAGCTTTGCTGGGATCTATCGATTTCCTGGACAACGTTTGGTAGTTACAACTTACCGCAGCGTCTCTATACAGGAATGCGGCCTTCATCTTACGTCAGAGGAAATCTGGATTCGCCTGAGAATAACACGTTTCACCAGTACGAATTTTTCAGTTGACATGGGAGCGGTGAAACTGAAGAACTGAAAGCGAGCTGGAAGATGTTCTCGTGTCAAGCAGGCTACTCGAACAGGAGGTGTAGGTCATTAGAACCTACCTCGTAACCTGTTCCTTATTGTCTTGTCAGACCGAGCGATTCCAGTGGTCTTTCTAAGACAGTGCTCTGGTGGTATCCGTATGAAGCCGTAACTCAGAAATGGCCAGGTATTGTTCATCATGCGGGGTTTTCATGAGTTAGTGACCTCGTCCATCTCCCCTTCTGTGCGACCTGTCTCCCTGTAGCTTGTCCACAATCCATGGATGACAGATGGTGGGATATTGCCATCTGTAGTAATACAACGGAATATCCATCCTTATTGGGTCAAATAGACTGCCATTGAAAACTTTCACTGTATTAAGATGTCACGTTGCATGTGCTTTGGTGAATACAATGTCCACAAACGACAACTGCTGTCTGTTACCTAATTAGAGAGCAATGGGACACCGATACTCACTTCCTGCTGAGAGGGCCCCTGATACTGTAACGAACAGAACAGCAGACAGATGACGAATGACTTCAGTTGATGCTTACATTGAAACCGAATATCTCTAGCTATCCAGCAAGCGCGTAGGTCCTCATGTATCAAAATAGATATAACTTGTTAGATATGATATATGTGTTCCCCTCATTCTTCTGAGCAGTGTAGTTTAATCAGTACGACAGTACGACAAGTACAAGTCATGTGCAGTATCCTCAGTGTTTCCCCTGGACTTGGAGGTGTAGTCCAACGCCCCTCATGCATTGTCCCAGGGCATTCTACTGATGTTAGCAGTGAATGAGCGACTGTTTGATTTTCAGCAACACATGGAACTAGTGTGCCTATGAGAGTTCTAGCTCAAAGAATATTTCAGGTCAAATTTCCAGTATGCCGAACAAGAATCTAATTTTAGAGTTAAAATTTTCAAATCTAATGCATCTGAGAAATGGGTCCCAAAAATTTCGTTTGCCTATACTGAAAAATCTAAATTTCCAGCATTTCGACCAAGAATGGAATTTCACAGTCCCCCAAACCAAAAAGAAGTCATTTTCCTATATAAAAAATTAAATTGTAAATACATTCAATGGAAACAAAAATGGAAATCAAAGTTGAGCTCTTAACAAGAACTCAGAAAATGATACTTAAGGAAACTGCGACCGAACCGCCGAATCTTTCCATCAGTAAATGGGGTATGTTCTCAACTGACTCGGTTGTTTTAACCCCCTCCACTGATGGAATGACCCGCTTCCTAATTCCGTATGTATAAAACTGTGGTTTCACCGCCAGACACCACACTGGCTAGGTGGTAGCCTTCAAATCGGCCGTGGTCCATTAGTATGCGTCGGACCCGCGTGTTGCCACTGTCAGTGATAGCAACACTACAAAAACCAATACGGACTTGTAGCTGTCACGCCTTTGCGCTTACTGCTACGTATTTTAACCGTAAATAGCTCAGTCCTAATGGTAAGAGGTAGTAGTGAATTCACGTTGTTAATATTTGTATACAGCACAGCTGCCACAAGCTCAGTTCACTTTTACTCCACTCCTACCCTCGCCATTGCACCACATTAACTATGTGCTACGTGGACCTTGCTAAATTCACTTGCGTGTACATTTTGACGGTTACTGACCAGTATTTACCTAATTATTAGCACACTCCTAACCGGACTATTTCCCAAAGAGCTGTGATGATTGAACGGGTTCAATCCACGGTCTACAGTGCCCTACAGTTCTCATGGTAACACTACCTACCTGACCCACTTAACTTGGTAGAGAGCTTATGTATCCAATCACCACTCCTAGCAGCAGTGGATAATCCTGTCAGCAAGACGAGAGCAACAGACGTACCGTCGAACCTCCTGAAAATACTTATAACTACAGTCGCTAGCTCTGAAGGAGCAAAAGAATAAATCAATTTTTGGCTCGTTTCAAAGTGAAATGGCTTGAGTTGAATTTAAACAAAATTCTGATTATTACTATTTTTGATCATTCGAGGTGATTCTACAAAGCAAATACTCTCTCAATTTCTGTGAGTTGGCTTGGTAATTACTACCAAGACTACTTATGCAACTTGGGTTAACAAAATTCTATCTTTCAACTTTCTGTAATGAATTTGGATATTACTGTTTGGACAATTGATATAGAATTACTTAAGTGACTTTACTTGAAAGGTTACTCAGAAAAATTTAAGTAACTATAAATAGGCGACTCATTCTGGTGTGACTAATGCTCTTTTCAACATTCTTATACACTAAAGTATTCTATAACAAAAATAATTGTAAAAGAAAGAGGCGATGGTGGCCTCAGTCTGATTTCACTATACTATGTTTGAGGTTACTACACTTTACAATGAACAACATGCGCCGTAATTATACTCATTACTATATTCTGTCCTCTGTACTTGCATAAAAGAAAACTGGTATTCTCCTTTTACATTTATACTAAGTTCGAATTAACAATTGCAAGCAGTCTTGCTCTTGGGTAGACGTGTCGATGCTGGTGGTGAGATGCATGTGGCTAACTCAGCTCTTCACGCAACATGCCCTTATTGGCGGCTGGAACTTCGAGCCATAGCACTCGTATAAGCTACTGCACGTCCACCGTAAAATCTGGGCGCAGGAACTCTTACAATCAGCCCCAGTGGCATGGAGGCGGCCTCGATAATTATCCGTCGCGTTTTACTCCACAAGCGGCGACGATATTCGTCTCTTCGCTGTTGCACAATCACTTTTGCGTGAGCACAGTTACACACGTCCGATCACGCCAACACTCCCCAGGCCATTCCATTGTTCAGTCCCTGTGTCTCCAGCTACCCCTAGCTACGCTCGTATCAGCAGGAGTGGGGGCATTCCCCTACCACCTTTTCACTGAAATCATTTAGTATTTAAGGAAATTTATATTTATTACCCTGGAGTTCATAGCAGTCATAATAATTTACTACTAGCGCTTTACAATTTTAAATTATACAGTAATAACTTATAATTACCAAGAAAAAGAATACATTTGACTCCGAGAGCTTAGTGCATTGTCTGACAGGTAGCGCTAATTCCCGGTTTCGCCAATAGATGGCATCAGGGTGCATTCCGTGGCAGTCTCACACCAGTGCGCCCGTTTCCGATCTGCGGGCTTCAAATTACTGGCAGCCTACCCTCATTTCAGTTCCGTTACAAAACCTTAGTTAAAATAAAAGAAATATACAACTTTTTTAAATTTATTCAAATTCAGTAACATGACTTAGATGATCTTTATTCGCTTTCATACTCAACAAACAATTTGTAAATTAATAATTTTATTTCATTCATTCCCATCATTTTTAAAGATTTTTAGTATATCGATCTGGTAGTGGAATTTTATATTTTTTATCTAAAAATAATACATTTTCCCCAAATTTAGTATGTAATAGTTGAGCTTTAGAAATGACATAAGATTTATGTTTTTTAAGTTCTGACAAATTAGTGAAAACTTCTAAACAACAAATACTATAATTAGTAAGTCTAGGTATTAAATTTTCAGTGTAACTGCTAATGGACATTTTTAATTACACAGAAAAAATTTAAAGAATAAAAAAAGAATGGAAAATATTTCAATTATTCAATTTTCAGTTTTCATCTTCTCTGGATTTCTGAAAATATTTCAGAATCAAATCAAAACCAGAACTTGAAAAATTTTTAATTTTTCATACATTAACTTCATTAAAAATTTTCAATAAGCATTCCATAATGAGAATCATCAGTTAAATGTTTTTCACCATACATAATAATATATGCGATACTGTGATTTGGAATATTCTCGTTAATAATGCACATGATTTCATATTTGTTTTGTGAGTAGACTACATAAAACATTAAGCTTCGCATTGTATCAGTTACATAGACTGGATGATTTTGAATAAAATTAAATGGACTTGTACATCATTATTTTATTGAATTATTGTTTTAAAACCTCCAAAAGGATTATGAGCTTTTAAGATGGTATTTGGTGGATCAAGATTCCATAATTCCTGTGTAAAAACTTTATTTATTTCATCTTCAATGTAGACAGTGTGTTATTTAACATGATCAAATAAGGATGAAACAAGTAATTGATTATTTTTCGATTAATTCGGAAAACAACGAAAATAGTGTGTGGCATATCAATTTCTGTAGGACTATAATAATTAGTAATATCAAATTTAAAATTTCTTTTTCACTGATACCAGCAAATTAAGTTCTGTCAAGCTTGCAGAAAGAAATAGGTAGATGGATTTTACTGTCATTCTAGTTCTAGTTCATATTTAACAACAGGAACACAAATTTCCATGATTTTTATAACAATTTTACCTTCTTTTGGATGTGTACAATTATCATTATACGTAGTCTAATGAAGACTGGACACTTTTTAATCATTCCACGAACTGCAAGTAAATATAACACTTAAATCACCATCAAACACAATTTCTTATAATCTTTAAAAATCAACAAAATGATTCTAATAATTAAGGAACCTTTTTTGTTTAGTTTACAGTTTTGTATTGCTATGAATATGTTCTTCCATATTTAATTCATTAGAAAGGGACAAAGTGAAACAAATAGGAGTTGCAGATGGAAAGAAAGGATGTTCTATTTTAGATGAAAAATTATTTCCAATTTAATTATTATAACATAATAAATTTAATATTTTATTTACATTCATATGCAGAAAAATGAGTTCCATCTGTATGAATAACATCTAAGGTTGTATAAAGTAGTGAACAGTTGGGATGAATAAATCAATCATTAATATTAATGTCTATTCCTGTTCCCCTGTAAGGAATATTTCAATTATTGTGTTTGCATTAATGGAAAATGGGTGTAGTTGATAACTTTTGATAGGTTCATGAGTAATTAAGGAAAAAATTTACTCATTCAATTCATTCATAAGCACCACTGGAGTCATTTATATTCGTGAATTTTTGCACTGTAGAAAAATTGGAAGTTGTATAGGATGTTTTGTTTCACAGATTATTAGGTCCACAAATTCAGAATTAGGTTTAAATGAAGCTATAACATTAGTTTCTTGATAAAAGTGATCATTATGTTTAATGACATTCCAACACCCAATTTAAAATTTATCTCAATTAACTCTAATGGATTAATTTAAGGAACAACTTTACCAATATTTCTTTTATTACGTTCAATATTTTGATTATTAAAACCCAAATCTTTACCAACACAATCTTATTAATGTGCAGTTTTATTTCTTTTGATAACAGTTCAATTTAAAATTTTATCTCCTTTGATATAAATATTTGCATGTGTTGAATGAATAAACTTTTATAAATTTTCAAAGTATATCAGCCAATAAGAATTTTCTATTGTTCCTGCAACACAGAAAATTTAATCATCTTTACTGCAATATTAGGTGTTAAAAAAGTTGAATAAATACTAACTAAGGAAAGATTTTTATAAGTTTCTTCTAATGGAATAGTTAATCTATTTCTTTACAACAGAAAAATTATCATCCAGTTGAAATAAAAAGCTTATTTACTTTAGTAAAAATTACATAAAAAATGATAAATTGAAACAAAAAAAATGCAAAAAAAGTTGAAAAATAAACAGGGTAAACTTTATCAAATACTACTCCACAAACAATTACAGGACAAAGTGGTTGTGGAAAGAAAAACAATATTAATTATTGTTAAATACATTTTAGCACCAGGATGGCTAAATTGGAAATTAATCATTTGTATGTTTCTTCTAAGGGTTTACATGAACCAAAATGTCAACAATTATGAATAATATGTGAAAAATTTGAAGAAAAAAGACTTCTATTGAAAATCTAAAAAAGATCATCACACACTTATCGATACGATAGAAAAAGTTAACCAAGAGACTGAAGGATTAGGAGAATAAGTTTTAAAAGCAATTGAAGAAAATAGAGCAATTGAGAAACAAATGGTTCCTTATAATCAACATTATTTTCAAGGATTTAATAATATTCCACTACATGAATGGTATGATGATAGTCCAGCAAAGTATGACTACACATTATGTGAATCAGAAATAAATGAGGTGTTACTAATTTATAAAAAAGAAAGAAAATTTAATGACAAAGATATAAAGAACTAAATATAATCGAAAAAATTTTATAATTTTATGAATCATAATGAATATTCAATTAGTGGATTATGATCTTTTGGTCCTTATAAATATACTGGTAAATTATCACTAGAATTGAATGCTGGTCAAAAATATTGGTGGCTAAGAATATGAAGAAACAGATGTATTAGTGACACTTTTAATTAGAAAACATATGACTCCAGATAATTTTGGAAAATAATTTGATTCTCTTGGCTTACAAAATTATGCAAGAATTTTAGTTCATTCATATGCTGAATATGAGGAATGTCATCCTAATAAAATAAAATCAAGCACAGGAATTAAATATAATTATTTGATGAGAATAATGTTGAAGAATACATTCCTAGTTATTCAGAAAGAAATTTAAAGACTCTTTAGAAAAAGATGGTGAAGACCAAGTAAAACAATATTCACTAAATCTATTGAAATATGTTTGGATAAATGATTATGGTGATTTAATTGACAGATTAACAGTAATTCGTGGTTAAGAGCTAGCAGGACAAAAAAATAATTTTTGATTAATTTACCACATACATTTGGGAAATTTGGAAAATATTGAAAAGGTTTAGTTAATACGATTATCACCAAATTACCATTCGAAATGCATCTTCCAGACTACATATTTTGTGGTGTGGGAATCAAATAAGAACGATTAACTAGAGGAGATAATGGAATTAATTCACTTGATGATGTATCTAAAGAACATGACATTTCTTATACAGATAATAAAGGATTAGAATAAAAGAGGTGCAGCTGATTAAAAAAATTTCATTTCATGGCGAGAATTAGACTACAAGTGTTGCTTCATTAGGAGAGAAAATAGCTGAAACAGCAGTTAGAGAAAACGAAAATTAGAAGTGGGATTAAAAGTTGATAAAAATGTTTAAGGTTTAAAAATTTTAATGTTCATAAATGATTATACGAGGGCTATCCCCAAAGTGCATTATGTTTTGGAATTAAAAATAAATAAAGTATTGGAATTTCTTTATTATATACAGTTGGAAACCACGCTTAAATACTACTTTTCTACATAGTTGCCACTTAAATTTAGGCATTTATCGTAGCGATGGACGAGCTTGGAAATTCCTTCGTCCTACCTGAAGGCACCGGCGATCGAATTTTACAACGAAGTAATTTCCAAGCTCGTCCATCGCTATGATAAGTGCCTTAATTTAAATGGCAACTACGTAGAAGAGTAGTATTTAAGTGTGGCTTTCATCTGTATATAATAAAAAATTTCCAATACTTTATTTATTTTTAATTCCAAAACGTAATGTACTTTGTGGGTAGCCCTCGTACCTTGCTATCAAGTTGCAAGAGTAAACCAAAATCAATTAAACTTAAACTCAATAAGATAAAATTTTATGTTATTGAATTATTTCTTACTGAAATTCATTAAAGAAATAACAGGAAAAAAGCCTTGTGGAAATGCAATTGTTTCAATGATTGCTGTCAAAAAGATTGCTGAATATCTAATATAAAAGCAATTCAGTTCAGTACTAACATAACACAAAGGTGGATTTCTTCTGTTACTATTACTTGCGTTACCTAATTTGTCAACAAGTGTTTCAGTTGCAGGTGGAAGGGTAGCTGTAGCAAATGTAGTTATTAAAAAAAAGGTGAAACAGACTTCGAACAACAAAAAAAGATTAAATTAGCAACTGGAAAAGAAAGGAAATGGAGTAAAAAAATTCAAAAATAGTTAAAAATTTGATAATTCTTTATATAATTCTGACATAGAAGAATTAGTTAAACAATTAAAAATTAATCATCTTTGTGGCAATTTTGTTACATAATGAACCAAAAAATTTTGAAAGTGGATTGGTATATTTAGATACTTCTGATGTTGGAACTCATTAGATTTGTTATTATAAAAATAAACATATATTATTGGTTATTCATAGGCAGAAAATGTTTGAAACCAGTTAGTTAACTATTACAGAAAAAATATATTTATACAATATCTAAGCAATACAAAACTTAAATGAAGTTGTATTCAGATATTTCTGTTAATTAGTTTTAAAATGCTTATGCATGAATTATTAGGTTAATGATATTTTAAATTTATTAAAGAGACACATTTGGAAATAAACTAAATAATTCTTTAGAAAAAGTAAAAGATATTGAATAATTAGAACCTAAAAATTTTCAATCAAAAATCAAAACTTCTCAATCTTTTATGTCATGGAACAGGATAATAAGAAGATAAATAAAATGAAAATAAGTCTTTATCAAACATTAAATACAATAGAGCTACTAGAAAGCAAGCTTTAGTCATTAGATTCGAAATTTAATCTGCAGGTGAGAAAAATTTGTAAGAATCTAGAAGTGAAGAAGTGTTCAGAATCACAGTATTGAAAGTAATTTAAATTATTTTTCTTCTTAGTAAATGAAGAATAATAGTCACATTTACTGTCTTTAGTGCAAGAGGTTTACTAAAACACATGATCCTCATAGATTAACAAGGATAAATAGAAAGTAAAGAATTGAAGTTCTTCGTTCAATTTGTAAAGCTAGAAAGAGAAAAATTCGTAAGTAATTTGGTAAGTGAAGGGGTTGTCTCTGAAACACCTCATTCAAATCTTCGCAAATAAACTATTAATGCATTACATAATTGAATTAGAAATAATTTTTTAAGAAAAATGAAATTTCGTTTGGATTGGTGATTTATGGCAAGCTGATTCTGGACGGTTTAAAGGAATCTCGAATATACTTAAAGGATATTAATATTTACTAACAGGTATAGACGTTTTTCCAAAATTATTGAAAAAATATAATTTAGTACTTCGAAAAATTATTCACAGCTAAAAAAACCAGAGCTGCAAACAGATAATTGTAAACAATTTGATAATGTAGAATATCAGGAAATAATGAAAACTTTATCATTAATCATAATTCAACTTACAGTGTTTTAAAAGCAATTGTTGTTGAATGATTCAACACAACAGTGGAAGAAAAAAATATGGAAAAAGTTCGTTCTTCAAGGAAACTACAATTTGGCTTGACATAGTTTCGTAGTTAACTGGCGAATATAACACAAAACATTTAGCTATGAAAATAGATCCAAAGGGTATTAATAAAGGAATGGAAAAAACTTTATTGAAACTACTTTATGTAACAAATATGTTAGATACCTAACTGACATATAAAATTGGTCATAAAGTAAGAATCAGTACACTAAAAGGAATTTTTGAAAAAGTTGTACAGCAAATTTGTCAACAGAAGTAATAGAGATGTAAATGTTATTCATTCTGATTCAATCACATATATATGTGAAAGGTTTAAACATTTTCTAAATGAAAGGAATTTTTATGAACAAACATTAGCGAAAACGAATTTTGCTGATGTTTACCTTGTTGAGAAAGCTTTAAGAAAGAAAGGTAATGTAGTCTACATTAAATATTTAGGTTTGGAGAATGAACCTAATGGCTGGGTAAATAAATTTATATGTAAATGGGATTCATGACTGAAAATTTAGACAGGTTTGATATTGACTATAATTTTTATAAAGTTTGTTGTTTCATTAAAGAGTATAGAGTTCAATTTGAGGATAAAAAATGTTAAACAAAACGAATTTATGTCAAAAGAATTTGAAGATGATATATTTGATTATATGGATATTTATGATTGATTTAGTTAATTTTTCTTGTTAGTTGAACATAAAAATTCTAATGAATGTTATTTAAAATTAGAGTATCGAAAAAGTGTTTGGATATTTACTTTTATATTTAAAAAAAAGGTTTGTTAGTTTAGTTATTTCATCATATAATTATGCACATGAATAATTATCTACAATATTGAAACTATTTCGATGATGATCAATTATTAAATTTTCTTTCACTAGGATGTATAAATTTACTTAATTTGTTACATAATTAACTCTAAAAATTTCTTGACAGTCTTGAAGTGTTTCTGATACCTTCTTGGTCATGCTCATTTGTAAATTGTGTTTGAATAACTTAATATTCATAATTAAAATTATTATCTTATTATCAAAAATAACAAAAGTAAGTATTACATTTTCATCATTTATTAGGATATCAACATGCGGTAAATATGTATTTATTTCTCATTTTTTCTTGTTTATTTTTCTGAACTGTTGCACCTGAATTTTCTATTTGTTACTCATAAATTTACTTTTTCTCATAATTATGTTACTTGATTTTGACAGGCATTTACTATTTTTTTTAATCTTTTATTCGTCATAATCGTGAAATGTTGCTAAAACTTCTTTTTAAACGAAACGTTCTAATTTTCTGCAAAAGGTGTTATGGATTTCATAACTAAAGAATATAAACCAGGTTTATTAATCAAATTTTTATCTGAATATTTCGGTAGCTACTGTTTACACTACATTTCTTTAAATTTTTTAATATTTACTTTTAACATGATCACGAAAAGCATTTCGAGAATTCGAATTTTCCAACATATCACAAATTTCTTTAGCTTTAAACCATTGTATCATATTTTCATAAATAATTGTTAAAATGTTTTTGTTATTATCAATATGATTATTATTTTATACAACTACAAGCTGCTTCATTTATATATGAAAAGTTTAATATCATTTTCGATTTTTATTTTCTAGTAATATTATAAATGAATGTGCAGTAGAGCATCGATTATCTGATCGTCGGTCAACTGAACGACTGCTTAACCAACTGTGTACTCGCTCGCACCAATTACCCTCCCACCCTACCGTCCATCATCCCCCTCACTCCCAAACCTAGTTTCCCACAGTAGTCACCGAACTGGGCCACCCCTGGTGGAACATTGCTTCTAGTGGGTCCTTCACAAGGCACTGCTGACTGGCCAAGCCGCCAGTCGCTGTGTTTCAACAATCAGCACATTTCTGTAAGGTTGGCACTCGCAGTAGAAATAGCAGCAGTATCAAAGCTGTTCACAGCAACAGCTGCACCAGCTTAGAGTTGAGGCGTGCTGCTCTGCGCAGTTTGAAGGATTGCGCGCCCCCGAGAAGAGCTTCTCATTGTGCAAACAGTAACCTTCTGTTCTCTGTTACGACCACTTTTGTGCTGCTGCGTGAAGAAGTGAACGTAACTTAGCTGCTCGTGAGCGTGTAGGCTTGCTTAGACAGACCAAAATAATGGATTTTTTTAAATCTTAATTTTTTGTACTGTGTGTATTGTTCATACAAAATGCGTATGGAATATGTATATAATTTTGTTTAATAACCTGTGCCACATACTATACAGTGTGTTACAAAAAGTTACGGCCTAACTTTCAGGAAACATTCCTCACTCATAAAGAAAGACAATGTGTAATGTGGACATATGTCCAGAAATGCTTACTCTCCGTGTTAGAGCTCATTTTATTACTTCTCTTCAAATCACATTACTCATGGAATGGAAACACATAGCAACAGAACGTACCAGTGTGACTTCAAACACTTGGTTACAGGAAATGTTCAAAATGTCCTCCGTTAGCGAGGATACATGTATCCACCCTCTGTTGCATGAAATCCCTGATGTGCATATGCAGCCCTGGAGAATGGCGCATTGTACAACAGCCTTCCACAATACGAGCACATAGAGTCTCTACATTTGGTACCGGGGTTGCGAAGACAAGAGCTATCAAATGCGCCCATAAATGAAAGTCAAGAGGGTTGAGGTCAGGAGAGCGTGGAGGCCATGGAATTGGTCTGCCTCTACCAATCCATCGGTCACCGAATCTGTTGTTGAGAAGCGTACGAACACTTCGACTGAAATGTGCAGGAGCTCCATCGAGCAAGAACCACATGTTGTGTCATACTTGTAAAGGCACATGTTCTAGCAGCACAGGTAGAGTATCCTGTATGAAATCATGATAACGTGCTCCATTGAGCATAGGTGGAAGAACATGGGGCCCAATCAAGACATCACCAACAATGCGTGCCCAGACATTCACAGAAAATCTGTGTTGATGACGTGATTGCACAATTGCGTGCGGATTCAGCCCACACATGTTGATTGTGAAAATATACAATTTGATCACATTGGCATGACGCCTCGTCTGTAAACAGATCATTTGCACTGAAATGAGGAATGACACATTGTTGGATGAACCATTCGCAGAAGTGTACTTGTGGAGGCCAATCAGCTGCTGATAGTGCCTGCACACACTGTACATGGTACGGAAACAACTGGTTATCCCATAGCACTCTCTATACAGTGACGTGGTCAACGTTACCTTGTACAGCAGTAAATTCTCTGACGCTAACATTAGGGTTATCGTCAACTGCACGAAGAATTGCCTCGTCCATTGCAGGTGTCTTCGTCGTTCTAGGTCTTCCCCAGTCGGGAGTCATAGGCTGGAATGTTCCGTGTCCCTAAGACGCCGATCAATTGATTCGAATGTCTTCCTGTTGGGACACCTTCATTCTGGAAATCTGTCTCGATACAAATGTATTGCGCCACGGCTATTGCCCCGTGCTAATCCATACATCAAATGGGCATCTGCCAACTCCGCATTTGTAAACATTGCACTGACTGCAAAACCACATTCGTGATGAACATTAACCTGTTGATGCTAAGTACTGATGTGCTTGATGCTAGTACTGTAGAGCAGTGAGTCGCATGTCAACAGAACCACTGAAGTCAACATTACCTTCCTTAAATTGGGCCAACTGGCGGTGAATCGAGGAAATACAGAACATACTGATGAAACTAAAATGAGCTCTAACATGGAAACTAAGCATTTCCTGACACATGTACACATAACATCTTTTCTTTATTTGTGTGTGAGGAATGCTTCCTGAAAGTTTGGCTGTACCTTTTTGTAACACCCTGAATAATCCTACTGAAGTTGCTTTTCTGTAATACTTTGTAATACTAAAAGAGATGCCTGTTTTTATGATAAATTTATTGTACAGTACTTCTTTTGGGCAAATAAACACGTATAGTTCGATTATCCTAACAAACCAGTTTTCCGAACATCCATGTCCCCCAGTTACTTCAGATAATCGATGTACTACTATATAGTTTTATATTATAAGAAATCTTTGCCAGATTATTGTCTTGAAGTAATTGTGTTGATGAATACTCTACAAAAGTATTGATAACATATCAGCTGTAATTGATTGCTGTATTGTCTTTCATTCATTGACACAAATTTATTGAATGGGATACATAAATATGTCTTAGAATTTATTCACAGTTTAGGACTAGTCTAATTAATTATTTTTCATTTTGACCATTTTTAAAAGTGTTTGAATAAGATAATATTCTTAATGAAAATCCTGTAAAATTCTGATATTATAAGTTGGCCTTAATTTTTCATCACTTAATTTAGTAACTACATGGGATAACAAACTATTTGTTTTTTCAGTACTATTGTTTATGATTCTAATTACAACATGAATTACTCCTCTAAAACATTTTACAAATTTACTTTGGTTTTATTTACATTTGCTACTACATTTTTTCTGTTTCCTTTGATATGCACTGTATAATTTATAGACACTAAAACATCATGAGTAACCCATTTTTAAATTTTTTCTCATCTTATTTTTGATTTCAATACTGTAGAATTTAATCCAGATTCATTACTATGCATTGTCTTATTTTCTTTAAAAGTTAGACCTCACAAGTTGCAGGGTCATAATTATTTTAAAATATCTTTACCATCTCCATCTGTGTGTTTAAAGTCCTTCTTTATATTTACATTCTAAATGAAAAGCTATATGTTTTGCTTTATTAATTTTGACACTAATTATTAAAATATATTTGTTATTATAAATGTTTTCTTAAATTTTAACTCCATAAATATCTAAAAATCATATTTTATTTTTTTAATATTAATTCTAATAAATTTTCCAAATAAATGCAATGTGGAAATATATTCATTTGTCCACTATGCAATGAAGAGAAAGAACTGCATAAAGTTATTAAATTAACAAGACTTAATGAACGTTAAAAATCAGGCTGTAAACATTGTCCAACAAAGAGACCATGAGAAGTTATTCATAATTGCTATTTAAAACATTTATTTGTTCAAAGTGTAGAGAGGGAGGTAAAAATTCTTCTAAGTATATTCGTGACAGTGATCATCAAAAGATAAGAAATTAAGTTTAAAACATAAACAGGATGAAGCCAGAGATTATCTAAAAGTTGAATGTTTCTGTTGAAGATGTGTTTGTATATTTTATTTACCAAAGCATCAAAAATTACCACAACATTTAACAGTTACATCTATATTTTTTACTGAAATCCTCATGCAACTGTTTAATTTTCTGAAAAAATCATTTTCATCATCTGTGTAACTTTTCAATTATTTGAAGAATTTAGTTTGGCCATCTTTTGCTTTATACTGTTTTTTTAATGAGCATATGGTAATGTATTAATTCTGTCTTGTAATACTAAACATTTTACATCATCAGAACTTAAACCAATTTTTTTACATTGAACTGTATATGATTCATATTTAAATGATCAAATCAAACTTACTTATCCATTTTTTTTGTTTTGTAACTAAAATGTTTTTTATAATCATTAAGGATAATTTCTTTTTTGTCAACTGATTTGTTATCTCCTTTGGATTTTTGTCTTTTTTCATGAACTTCATAAGCATACTTTTTATTTTAAACTCTTCTGTTTGATCATAATTTTTACACAATTTTCATGCTTTATTTTTCCTAAAAACTTTGTGTTGCCTTGCAAATGTCCATAAGTATTATCTTTTGGACAATCAGTTGCATCTAATTAATTTATCAATAATTTCACATCCACAGAGAATACTTCAGCTGCTATATTTTAAAGGAAAGAATCAGTATTCATCAACATAAATTTATATTTTCACAATATTTTGGCATCATAACATTGTAATGAAATCTTGTTAATTAAGATTGCCATCATCATGTGCAACTCCTCGATTGTTTCCAGTTAAAGACAATGATGTCTTACTTTTTTTTAGCCAACACTAAATTCTTTTTCACAATTATTACAAGATTCTGATATCTTATAAGTAATTACATTATCTTTTTTAGTAATTACATAGGAGCATTTCGTTTATAAACTCTTGTAATTTGTATTGATTCTTCTTTTAACAGTTCAACGAATTTTTTGGGTACATAATTAAGTGTATTTGGAACTGGATTTTTACTGTCACTAATAGAATGTTTTGCATATGAAGTGAGTGAAATTGATAAGTTTAAATATCTTTTAATGAACGTTCGAAACCCGTATAAATTACAAAAGGAAACCTTAATGGCTATTATAAAATGGTTCAAATGGCTCTGAGCACTATGGGACTTAAAATCTTAGGTCATCAGTCAATGGCGATTATAATTTTTTAATTCAATTTTTGATCCTCAAGAGGCATATCTATTTTTTGTTCTTTCTTTTCAATTGGTTACATGAATGTCTAATGGTTCTTGTGAATTAAAATATCTTCAACATCTATCACAAAGTTATATCCATTAATTGTGTTTGCCTGTTTTTATTTATTTATTTAGATAAACCTTTTATGCATCAATAATGTGAGCTATTTTCATTTCGAATTAAAAGAGGTTTAACAAGTTTTTCTTAATTATTTTGTGTATGATAAAGAGGATATTTAATATTTTCTTCCTCAGTGACTTCATGTACATAAACAATAATTGAAATAACTGATTTCTTTTTATATTTTGTAAGATCTGTAAATTGAACAGGAAAATTTATTTTCTCTTTTCATAAATTTCATGTAGTTCTGATCGCCTTTTTTTATAATTATTAAATCTTCCTGAATTTTTATCTAAAGGAAACAATGCATATTTTATAGAAAAAAAGCACTTATGATCTGTGTTCTTACATTAGCTACTGCATTTTGAACTTAAATTACTTTTGGTAAATCGATATCAGAGGAACCAAAAATTAGATTGTGTCTATTAATATTTAATTGTAAACTATCTGTATAAAATAAAGACCAACCCCATCTTTGCACTATGCATTTTTTCCGTTGATATTATCCATGGATTTTTGATAATAATGTTCTATATCTGTTGTTCTTAAAACAACTTGATTGGTTGTTTTGCAATTAAATTCTTGTATTTCATGTTGTCATTTTAATATTATAATGAAATTTCACATTAACTTTAATTGCTCTTCTTGGAATTAAATATATTCCTTAATTTGGCGATTACTCCTCCTTCAATCTGATTAAAAATTTCTTGTGATTCCCAAATATCATCAATGTAATTTATATGTTAAGTTCTTATTCTTGATGCGAAAGCAGAAACTTCTCAATAAATGTGTTTAGTTTATTTGGAAATATCTACATCACTTAGAAAATTGAAAACTAGTAAATTTTTCTGATAATCCTTTTTGCTTAATTTCTTCATATTCACCTATTGTAAATATTGAAAGTAGTTGTCATTATATATATTATTACATTTACTATCAGATCTATTAATAAGGTAGATTAATATCTGTTTTTTAAGATCTATATAAATATTTAATACTTTCATTTATAAATTTTGTGAATATAATTTAAAGATTTTTGACTCAAAAAGTTATCATTATTGAAACTTCCTGGAAGATTAAAACTGTGTGCCAGACCGAGACTCGAACTCGCGACCTTTGCCTTTCATGGGCAAGTGCTCTACCACTGAGCTACGCAAACACGACTCACGCCCCATCCTCAGAGATTTACTTCTGCCAGTACCTCGTCTCCTACCTTCCAAACATTACAGAAGCTCTCCTGTGAACCTTGCAGAACTAGCACTCCTGAAAGAAACGATATTGTGGAGACATGGCTTAGCCACAGCCTGGCGGGATATTTCCAGAATGAGATTTTCGCTCTGCAGAGGAGTGTGCGGTGATACGAAACTTCCTGACAGATTAATACTGTGTGCCGGACCGAGACTCGAAGTCGCGACCTTTGCCTGTGGCAGGCAAGTGCTCTACCTGTGAGCTACCCAAGAACGACTCACGCCCCGTCCTCACAGATTTACTTCTGCCAGTACCGAGTTCGAGTCTCGGTCTGGTACACAGTTTTAATCTGCCAGGAAGTTTCATATCAGCGCACACTCTGCTGCAGAGTGAAAATCTCATTCTGGAAACATCCCCCAGGCTGTGGCTAAGCCATGTGTCCGCAATATCGCCTCTTTCAGGAGTGCTAGTTCTGCAAGGTACGCAAGAGAGCTTCTGTAATGTTCGGAAACATACAAACGACAATGTATAGACACCAGACAGAAGGTATACAGCATGAAAAACCTTATCCACAACCCGACAAACACCACATGGAGAGTGCATCTCGGCGCCATCACCACATCCGCACTTGCTCTGTGTTTCTCTGCTGCAGAGTACGCAGTAAAAGTCGGGAGGAACTCTGCACATGCTAACCAAGTTGATGTGACTCTTCATGAGACTGGCCACGTAGTCGCAAGGTATCTAAGACTAACACCAGTCAACAAGATATTGGGAGTAACAGATCCAAATGTACGAAGACAGGTAACAGCAGAGAAAGAAATGAAGAAAAATAGATCCAAGACATGCATTGTTCTGAACACACGCCTAGCAATCACTACTTACAACAGCACCACTTCCACGTTCAGCAAACATCGCTGGAGATGTGGAAAGAAATCTCTTGGAAGATTCTGGACAGAAAAAGAGACGCTGCCATCAGACAGCCATCTCAAATAGCCGACCTATAAATCACTCAATAGGATGTGAACAAGGGTGATAAGGTGCAAGACTAATGAGAAGACGTGGGGTATAATTGATGATGAATATAGAGAATGTGGGGTAAGCTGGGATTCTGTACACCTGTTGGTGTGCATTACCCTGAGCGAACCCTGTCACTGGTTTGCAACGAATAACCATGCAGTTCTGGTTCCTGAACATTGGACTTATAAAGTGGGAAATTCTCTGTAATTAATATTAGATCCTTTTTCTTATTAAATTGTCTTTTAGTGTTCATCGCCGCGCAGAGTGGCCACGCGGTTAGAGGCGCCATGTCGCAAATGACTCGCTTCCTCTAGTCCTTCCTGAGGCGTGGGTGTGTCTACCTTTAGCATGTAAAAAACATCGGAATAGACCTTTTGTCCATTTTAGGATTGGAGTATAAGCTCGAAAAGACAACTACCGAGCAGGAGAGTGAAGCATACCTTTTGTGTTTTAGTTCTCTGTATTTGCATTTGTGTAATTTAAAATTGCAAGTGAAAGGAAACAGCTAAAGTTTGTTATGGGACCGAATATCTTTGCTGCCAGAACTGTTCAGTCATTTAGATGTAAGACTTTTGTTTTTAATACTTCCTGGTAAATTATTCAACTTTGTGGCATTTTTGAGTTCCACGTGAAAGTGTAGGCCAATTTCGATGTTTGTCAGCGGCTGTCTTGATGACAATACGCGCTTAAATAAATATTCAAACACACATTTAAGAATACTTTGGAAAAGGTTTATAAGACTTCGTATGAAAATGCAGATTCACTGAATAGATAATGACAGAGTGCTAACGGCCCCCGACCGTTGCGTCACAAAGTGTGCAATCTGCAACTCAGTTAAAACGGTCAAAGTAAAGTTTCATATTGCATTTGTCATGGAAGAAATGGCTGAATCCTCATCGAACTAAATAAAAGCCGTTATAGTTTACAACATGGTAATTACTCAGAATAGCAAAAAGTATCGTCTAACATAGTCGCCATTCAGAAAGGACAGAAAGACAATTATAAAACAATCTTCGAGGAGAGGTGTTAATCGTAGATACATTTTACATAAAAGATAGTTTTTATTATACTTCTAAATTACTTCCTCTGTACCGATAGAACGGCATTAGGGTATGCATATACTATTTCGTAACAAAAACAGCGTGATCGATAACTAATATTTTACATATGGGAATCGTTCTGAAATTTTGTTATTGTTAAAATAAAAAGAAATTAACGTTAAAAGAGGCAATACGTAACACATACATACAACACAACGTTTTAATGTATAAAAATTCATTTGACAATGACAATAAATTTTGGAAACATGTCGTGATGAGAATGAAAAAATATGTAACTGCTGCAATTTCTCATTATTTCAAACATAAGAACACTTTCACGTGCTTCACTGGACGCATTTTAGTAATAGTTCATAAAGGAAGACTATTAATTGGAGTCTTTGAAATATCTAAAATGGCCATTCCTACTGCTGTTCACTTAACAAAACCTGCATTAAGTTTGTTTAATTCAGTACCAACTACATTTTCCCCCCCAAAAAAATGCTCATTTGAAAATTAGATGTGCAATCACTGTAGCGGCTCTGTGTCAACCTGCCCAGGATGATATTAGTTTTATGTCTATCATATTTTGTACATTCTTCATAGTTTTGCAAAATACGCTGTTATTCATACATTTCGAAACATTCTTCGCAAAATTATTGCTTGCACTTACATGTGCCTGTGCATTAATTTCAGTGTAAGGTTCCGTGAAGGGAGCTTGTATAAGTAATAAAACTCTTGTGAGTCCATTTAATACCAATTTGTGATGCGAACTTCTGTTTTAAAAAAGACACAGTTTTTGTTATCATAGAAAATGGAAGTTGATTTGTCATTTTGAAATGTCGTTTATATTTCTTTCAGAACATAAGGGAAAATAGAATGAAAGTCGTGAAAACCCTCAGCTCATTAAATTCCTGCTTCAAACCGTATCCTGTGCTGGAATAATCCGGTATTTTCTACATATAAAAAGTTTCAGCACTTGCAGGAGAGGGAGATGCTAATTGGACACTAGAAGATATTGCCTACCTCTATTCAGTACAAATAACTGGTGAATTTGTGGCCTACCACTACAAATGGGAACAACCCTTGCTGCTGGCCGAAATGCCAGGCCCAAGTGGGAGCCACATGAGGAAGTCATGGTAGGCTTATGTGGACTGAGGCAGGCAACTCGATTGCAATAAATCTAAGAGGCCATATGACCGGTGCCCGTGTAAACGTTATGCCATACTATACCTGTTAACGAGCGTCGCACGGCATTTAGAGACGAGACGAACACACATGCTTTAATCCAGACTCTAAAAGTATGCAAGAAGCACCCCCCTCCGAGCGAGCTAGATGCCATGTGGAACGGGGCAGTAGAGTAGGCAGATACTGGATACCAGCGAGAATACAGAAGTCTTTACCAGATCGAAGCGACTGTCATCAGAGACGACATCTTGCTGTTAGCCTCTCTGCTGAGAGGGCTGCAGGGCTTTATATACTCGAAAGTCTCATCCCTGAATCATCTAGGGCTGCAGGTAGCTCTGAGCGTATCTCCGTAGCGCTCGTGGCCTATGGCTGCGTAAAATAGGTCCATGCTGACAAGGGGGTGACCTTCATAGTCGATAACACCATCACGTAGGGGTGGCTGGCGGCAACTTTCCATTCCCTTGGCTTGCAGTTTTCGTCTGTGGGGAAGCGCCCTTTCAACCTGAGGCGCCACCTAGAGGGACAGCTGGGCATCCTCTCCAAGCCACCCATTAGGCTCCAGCAGAAGCTGTATGTAGTCGCCGATGACCTGCTGCTGCTGACCCTTGTGTGCGTGCTGGTGTGTGGAGCTGACTTCGTCTACTGGTGGATACACCCATAGTATAGTTTCACACTTCCATCTGGGATGGGGACCTGGCATACCGTCAGTCAGATTAGTAGGACCTGTTTTGTGACGAAACTAACTCCTAGTACTGCAGGAGCTTCAGTCACCAGCAGACGATGGAGGCTAGGGAGAGTTATAAGCTCATATCTCAGTCCTCGCAGGCCACCCCTTTTCTCGTGAAGGAAAGTAAACACATGAGGGCAGTATGTCTTCATATAACTTTCGACATGTCAGCCACGATGTCTTCTGCTGCAACACCTGACCAGCATGAGTGAGTCGCAGACACCAGCTGCTCCTTGTTGGACCTGACTTTACCATCTGTAAGCAGGTGCATGTAAATGCCCTCCATCCAAGGCCTGCTCTGCTCTGACCAGGGAGTGGAGAAGAGGTGCAGGGATGGTAGCAACATTATCGAGACTGGCAACCGCCGTTGTGCAGAGAAGCAGTCGCACCCATATCTCACGCATCAGAAGATGCGATGCAGTCGCCAAATACATTGTTGTTGGTGGTGGTGGTATAGGGGGGGGGGGGAGTGTCTGGCTCAGAAGAGGTTCAACACCTTTGCACCTTTATCGAGAACCACCTCCGGACGCCGAAAGGAATTCAGAACCCTGATATCGTGCTATTAAAAAAAAAGAAAAAAAAGCCTCACAAAATCCATTGGAGCAATGAACCCCTGGACAACGATGAGTCCAACACGCAGTAGAAACAACGCACACCACACCGAATCTGCTCAGTAAGGGCCACGCCCTTACGACCGTGCCGCGACAGCGTGGACGTGAACCGTATGTGCAGTTGACGGACTTTGAGCGAGGGCGTATAGTGGGCATGCGGGAGGCCGGGTGGACGTACCGCCGAATTGCTCAACACGTGGGGCGTGAGGTCTCCACAGTACATCGATGTTGTCGCCAGTGGTCGGCGGAAGGTGCACGTGCCCGTCGACCTGGGACCGGACCGCAGCGACGCACGGATGCACGCCAAGACCGTAGGATCCTACGCAGTGCCGTAGGGGACCGCACCGCCACTTCCCAGCAAATTAGGGACACTGTTGCTCCTGGGGTATCGGCGAGGACCATTCGCAACCGTCTCCATGAAGCTGGGCTACGGTCCCGCACACCGTTAGGCCGTCTTCCGCTCACGCCCCAACATCGTGCAGCCCGCCTCCAGTGGTGTCGCGACAGGCGTGAATGGAGGGACGAATGGAGACGTGTCGTCTTCAGCGATGAGAGTCGCTTCTGCCTTGGTGCCAATGATGGTCGTATGCGTGTTTGGCGCCGTGCAGGTGAGCGCCACAATCAGGACTGCATACGACCGAGGCACACAGGGCCAACACCCGGCATCATGGTGTGGGGAGCGATCTCCTACACTGGCCGTACACCACTGGTGATCGTCGAGGGGACACTGAATAGTGCACTGTACATCCAAACCGTCATCGAACCCAACGTTCTACTATTCCTAGACCGGCAAGGGAACTTGCTGTTCCAACAGGACAATGCACGTCCGCATGTATCCCGTGCCACCCAACGTGCTCTAGAAGGTGTAAGTCAACTACCCTGGCCAGCAAGATCTCCGGATCTGTCCCCCATTGAGCATGTTTGGGACTGGATGAAGCGTCGTCTCACGCGGTCTGCACGTCCAGCACGAACGCTGGTCCAACTGAGGCGCCAGGTGGAAATGGCATGGCAAGCCGTTCCACAGGACTACATCCAGCATCTCTACGATCGTCTCCATGGGAGAATAGCAGCCTGCATTGCTGCGAAAGGTGGATATACACTGTACTAGTGCCGACATTGTGCATGCTCTGTTGCCTGTGTCTATGTGCCTGTGGTTCTGTCAGTGTGATCATGTGATGCATCTGACCCCAGGACTGTGTCAATAAAGTTTCCCCTTCCTGGGACAATGAATTCACGGTGTTCTTATTTCAATTTCCATGAGTGTACTTCAAAAATTATTTTTTCTTGTGAATAACAAATATTTAAATTTTCGAAGTATTATTTATTTACACGAATAAAATCATTAATTCTACATCTAAATCTACATTTATACTCCGCAAGCCACCCAACGGTGTGTGGCGGAGGGCACTTTACGTGCCACTGTCATTACCTCCCTTTTCTGTTCCAGTCGCGTACGGTTCGCGGGAAGATAGACTGTCTGAAAGCCTCCGTGCGCGCTCGAATCCCTCTAATTTTACATTCGTGATCACCTCGGGAGGTATAAGTATGGGGAAGCAATATTTCCAGAAACGCACCCTCTCAAACCCTGGCGGGGAAGCTACAGCGCGATGCAGAGCGCCTCTCTTGCAGAGTCTGCCACTTGAGTTTGCTAAACATCTCCGTAACGCTATGATGATTACCAAATAACCCTGTGACGAAACGCGCCGCTCTTCTTTGGATCTTCTCTATCTCCTCCGTCAACCCGATATGGTACGGATCCCACAATGATGAGCAATACTCAAGTGTTTTGAAAGCCACCACCTTTGGTGATGGACTGCATTTTCTAAGGGCTCTCCCAATGAATCTCAACCTGGTACCCGCCTTACCCACAATTAATTTTATATGATCATTCCACTTCAAATCGTTCCGCACGCATACTCTTAGATATTTTACAGAAGTAACTGCTACCAGTGTATGTTCCGCTATCATATAATCATACAATAAAGGATCCTTCTTTCTTTGTATTCGCAATACATTACATTTGTCTATGTTAAGGGTCAGTTGCCACTCCATGCACCAAGTGCCTATCCGCTGCAGATCGTCCTGCATTTCGTTACAATTTTCTAATGCTGCAACTTCTCTGTATACTACATCATCATCCGCGAAAAGCCGCATGGAACTTCCGACACTATCTATGAAGTGTTGGCAGAAGAGCCAACTCTGTGTTGCTAGAGGAGGCCGAAATGCACGCTTTTAAGCTCACGCAGATTGGCGTGAGGTCTGGAACAGTTAAAGGATATGAGTCTAGCAAATAAAGTACGTAGCTGTGGGAATACTTAACTTTAATCCATAATTGGAAACATCGCTCTTGATGGTACATGTTTTATGATAAATATCAAATGCTATGGCGCCTTGCTAGGTCGTAGCAAATGACGTTGCTGAAGGCTATGCTAACTATCGTCTCGGCAAATGAGAGCGTATTTGTCAGTGTAGCATCGCTAGCAAAGTCTGCTGTACAACTGGGGCGAGTACTAGTACGTCTCTCTAGACCTGCCGTGTGGTGGCGCTCGGTCTGCAATCACTGACAGTGGCGACACGCGGGTCCGACGTATACTAATGGACCCCGGCCGATTTAAAGGCTACCACCTAGCACGTGAGGTGTCTGGCGGTGACACCACAATCTACTAGGTCATTTATATATATTGAGAAAAGCAATGGTCCCATTACACTCCCCTGTGGCACGCCAGATGTTACCTTAACGTCTGTAGACGTCTCTCCATTGATAACAACATGCTGTGTTCTGTTTGGTAAAAACTCTTCAATCCAGCCACACAGCTGGTCTGATATTCCGTAGGCTCTTACTTTGTTTATCAGGCGACAGTGCGCAACTGTATCGAACGCCTTCCGGAAGTCAAGGAAAATAGCACCCACCTGGGAGCCTGTATCTAATATTTTCTGGGTCTCATGAACAAATAAAGCGAGTTGTGTCTCACACGATCGCTCTTTCCGGAATCCATGTTGATTCCTACAGAGTAGATTCTGGGTTTCCAAAAACGACATGATACGCGAGCAAAAAACATGTTCTAATATTCTACAACAGATCGACGTCAGAGATATAGGTCTATTGTTTTGCGCATCTGCTCGACGACCCTTCTTGAAGACTGGGACAACCTGTGCTCTTTTCCAATCGTTTGGAACCTTACGTTCCTCTAGACACTTGAGGTACACGCCTGTTAGAAGGGGGGCAAGTTTTTCGCGTACTCTGTGTCAATAAGTAACCTTACTAATAATACATAAATTTTAAATCCGATGACATTTATTGGTCCACCTCTTTTACTAAACACATGCCTTGTTTGTTGATTTGAAATAATTTTTCCGAGTAAACTCTTTCTCTCAAACATGTCACCAGAAAGTTTACTTGATTCGCGAAAGTTTGCCATTGTGGCACACTGTCGACAATGTATTACTCATGTATATATCATACAGATGTGTTATATTTTCTGAAATCAGCTTTATTCAGGAAAACAAGACAAGATATTCAAATCACAAGCGTCTTTAACAGAAACTGAGAAATCATCAATTCCGCTGTGGTCTTTTGTGCAAATAATTCGGTGGGATTCCACGTGACGCTTATCTCCCAAATCATGCTGAAAATATAATTTTCTATTTACGACTTAACATGATTTGAAACTCCTGACTAAATTTCTTCGACAATTATTTGACTATTTTACGTATGTTGTAGTTTGCCGTTAAGCCTATCTTGGTTATGGACAGCAACGCAGACGAACTAATTGTTCGTGGGTAAGACAATGCTGCAATAACTGCAGTTGGTATAGAAAGGCCAAAAATTCTTCCAGTCGTCTCTTGATACTACTTGCATAAAATAGTAGCCAGTGTGCTGCAATATTATGAATTATTTAAGTACACTAACTCACTGTATCTTGGGAACTTTTTAAGACTCAAAGTTCTGTTTAACTTCCTTATACACACGTTGCATCGAAAAATTATTCCAGCCTCTATCTAACGGAAAGCTTACTGAGAGATAATCCTAAAACATTTTCGAATGTCTTAAATGTTCAGCTGCGTGCCATAAACGTTTTAGGAGATATAAGATTAAAAGGTACAGAAAGCTGGTTGAAGCCAGAGATAAATTCTGCCGAAATTTTTACAAAGGTACAGACGGTGTTTAGAAAGGACAGATTGCATGCAATCGGTGGTGGGGTGTTCGTCGCTGTTAGTAGTAGTTTATCTTGTAGTGAAATAGAAGTGGATAGTTCCTGTGAATTATTATGGGTGGAGGTTACACTCAACAACCGAGCTAGGTTAATAATTGGTTCCTTTTACCAATCTCCCGACTCAGCAGCATTAGTGGCAGAACAACTGAGAGAAAATTTGGAATGCATTTCACATAAATTTTCTCAGCATGTTTTAGTCTTAGGTGAAGATTTCAATTTACCAGATATAGACTGGGACACTCAGATGTTTAGGACGGGTGGTAGGGACAGAGCATCGAGTGACATTATACTGAGTGCACTATCCGAAAATTACCTCGAGCAATTAAACAGAGAACCGACTCGTGGAGATAACATCTTTGACCTACTGATAACAAACAGACCCGAACTTTTCGACTCTGTATGTACAGAACAGGGAATCAGTGATCATAAGGCCGTTGCAGCATCCCTGAATATGGAAGTCAGTAGGAATATAAAAAAGGGAGGAAGGTTTATCTGTTTAGCAAGAGTAATAGAAGGCAGATTTCAGACTACCTAAAAGATCAAAACGAAAATTTCTCTTCCGATACTAACAATGTTGAGTGTTTATGGAAAAAGTTCAAGGCAATCGTAAAATGCGTTTTAGACAGGTACGTGCCGAGTAAAACTGTGAGGGACGGGAAAAACCCACCGTGGTACAACAACAAAGTTAGGAAACTACTGCGAAAGCAAAGAGAGCTTCACTCCAAGTTTAAACGCAGCCAAAACCTCTCAGACAAACAGAGGCTAACCGATGTCAAAGTTAGCGTAAGGAGGGCTATGTGTGAAGCGTTCAGTGAATTCGAAAGAAAAATTCTATGTACCGACTTGACAAAAAATCCTAGGAAGTTAAATCAGTACGTGGCTCGAAACAGCATATCCAGACACTCCGGGATGATGATGGCATTGAAACAGAGGATGACACGCGTAAAGCTGAAATACTAAACACCTTTTTCCAAAGCTGTTTCACAGAGGAAGACCGCACTGCAGTTCCTTCTCTAAATCCTCGCACAAACGAAAAAATGGCTGACATCGAAATAAGTGTCCAAGGAATAGAAAAGCAACTGGAATCACTCAACAGAGGAAAGTCCACTGGACCTGACGGGATACCAATTCGATTCACCACAGAGTACGCGAAAGAACTTGCCCCCCTTCTAACAGCCGTGTACCGCAAGTCTCTAGAGGAACGGAAGCTTCCAAATGATTATAATAGAGCACAGGTAGTCCCAGTCTTCAAGAAGGGTCGTCGAGCAGATGCGCAAAACTATAGACCTATATCTCTGACGTCGATCTGTTGTAGAATTTTAGAACATGTTTTTTGCCCGAGTATGATGTCGTTTTTGGAAACCCAGAATCTACTATGTAGGAATCAACATGGATTCCGGAAACAGCGATCGTGTGAGACCCAACTCGCTTTATTTGTTCATGAGACCCAGAGAACATTAGATACAGGCTGCCAGGTAGATGCTATTTTTCTTGACTTCCGGAAGGCGTTCGATACAGTTCCGCACTGTCGCCTGATAAACAAAGTAAGGGCCTACGGAATATCAGACCAGCTGTGTGGTTGGATTGAAGACTTTTTAGCAAACAGAACACAGCATGTTGTTATCAATGGAGAGACGTCTACAGACGTTAAAGTAACCTCTGGCGAGCCACAGGGGAGTGTTATGAGACCATTGCTTTTCACAATATATATAAATGACCTAGTAGATAGTGTCGGAAGTCCCACGCGGCTTTTCACGGATGATGCTGTAGTATACAGAGAAGTAGCAGCATTAGAAAATTGTAGCGAAATGCAGGAAGAACTGCAGCGGATAGGAACTTGGTGCAGGGAGTTGCAACTGACTATTATCATAGACAAATGTAATGTATTGCGAATACATAGAAAGAAGGATCCTTTATTGTATGATTATATGATAGCGGAACAAACACTGGTAGCAGTTACTTCTGTAAAATACCTGGGAGTATGTGTGCGGAACGATTTGAAGTGGAATGATCATATAAAATTAATTGTTGGTAAGGCGGGTACCAGGTTGAGATTCATTGGGAGAGTCCTTAGAAAATATAGTCCATCAACAAAGGAGGTGGCTTACAAAACACTCGTTCGACCTATACTTGAGTATTGCTCATCAGTGTGGGATCCGTACCAGATCGGGTTGACGGAGGAGATAGAGAAGATCAAAAGAAGAGCGGCGCGTCTCGTCACAGGGTTATTTGGTAACCGTGATAGCGTTACGGATAAGTTTAACAAACTCAAGTGGCAGTCTCTGCAAGAGAGGCGCTCTGCATCGCGGTGTAGCTTGCTCGCCAGGTTTCGAGAAGGTGCGTTTCTGGATGAGGTATCGAATATATTGCTTCCCCCTACTTATACCTCCCGAGGAGATCACGAGTGTAAAATTAGAGAGATTAGAGCGCGCACGGAAGCTTTCAGACAGTCGTTCTTCCCGCGAACCATACGCGACTGGAACAGGAAAGGGAGGTAATGACAGTGGCACGTAAAGTGCCCTCCGCCACACACCGTTGGGTGGCTTGCGTAGTATAAATGTAGATGTAGATGTAGATGTAGAAAAGTGAGGTGCGGTTAGTAGTTAGCAACCAATATGTTCTTGCTTGGTTCACTCATTTTATAGCACTACAAACCCGACCAAATTGCTTAACTATATCAGGGAAACACAGATTTTTAAATAATGTTACCAATATTGGTAGTTAAAAACTAATAGTTTTTGTTGGCAGCATTTTCATCCTTGCTTACTTAATGTAGAGTGCATGCTTACTTCAGCAGATGTCTGGGAGAAGTACTGGCAGGCACAGAGACAGTTGAATGGGGCAACATCGGTAGTGTTACTGCTAAGGCCAAGAATTTTTTTGTATCATCTGTTATGATGTAAATCAAGTCAAACAGTGCTCAACTCGAAGGTTAGTTTGAACACTGCAGTGCTTTACTAGACATGATGATGTGGGCTTGACTTCCTCCCATCTGTGAACAGATTTATACAGCCAGTTATAGATGACCTACATTTCAACAAGTACTCCGAAACACAGTGCAACTTGACCTGGTATTATCTCTCTGTCGTAGATGGAAAAAGCAATAAGCAACAGAAAACCGTAGGGTGAAAATAGGATTGAAACCCGAAGTTTGTTTTGTAGTCTATAACTTAAACCACTGAGCCACTGTAATACGCTTCCATACAAACCATTAAGATATTCTTCATCAAACTGAAACTACAATGAGCCTAGGGAAACATATTAGTTACAGAATCCTGTACAAAAAGTGAGCATCAAAAATTTGTGTCATTACATTCTGCTGTTCGTTATTTAAGTTACAAATAAATTACTGGCGAATAAATTTGTTTCGGTGAGCTACTTATACGAATAATCATCCAGACAAAAGTGTATTCGAATAATAGCCACCTCTTTTTAATAATATATCTTCTATTTCCTTTCTCTTTACTTTCATTGCAGTTAATGTTATCAACTACAACAAGTCCTGTTACTTACTTTTCTTGCTGTGGTTAACAGATACTGCATCGTGACTGCTTTGAAATTTTTTGTTAATTATGAACAAAGAACGTATTATAACCCGTTATTATTTCCATGAAAATAAATCTGTCTCATTTGCTGTCCGAAATGTATCTCAATATAACTGCGATTTTAGCTGGAGACCGAATGCGATAATTATTTGATCAGCTTTCATCCACGACAGTTTATACTTTCACAGCGATGCCAGTGACCTTCAGTAACATTCAGTATCCAATAATCTCCGTCTGTGGCGATGCTTGGTAATTTCTGGCTATACGGCATTCACTCTCTTCATAAAAAATATATAAAATCGACAGCTAAGAGAAAATTCTATTTCAAAATGCATTCCAGTGTTTGTTGGCCTCGGTAATGACGCCTCATTGTTACCAGTGTGTTAGAATCCATATTTCTAAGCCAAGTGTCAGTGCCAGGAGACCGTTGCCCAGTACTCATTGATTGAGTGCCGTGTGATACCGAGTGAAACCACATGATATCGCGTGTGGAAACAGCCAGCCACATGTTTCTGCATGCATGTTGGAAGCGAGTAATCGCCATTCACCGCTACTCACACGGTTTTGCCACGCCGGTATAGTGTACTAGTGAGGAGTCCTTTCCAACAGCATAGAAGATGGGCTGAATTATGAACTTTCGAATTTTGGAAATTATAACCAGTACCTTCTTTTCCACCTATGAATAATTACGTTTCTCAACGAAATGTGTCTTTCAGTCATCAACGATGGCCTTTTAAGTGCCGTCCTGGTCCCGATATGACAAGACTGCACCCGTGACATTCTGGGATGTGTCACAGTCGAGGGGTAAAGGCTTATCCTGCTTATATGAAGCCAGAAACGGAGTGAAGCTCAAACTCTGTTCGAAGAACTGAACCACCTCTTGACATTCCCCAGAACAGACCAACTTGACGCTGTTTTGGCGCAGCTTGTTAAGAAGATGGCAGATGTGCATGACCTGGCGAAGAAACTAAGCAGATTATGAAATTTTACCCAAAAAGGACTAGAGCTCCTTCCAGTTCTTCAGCACCAGTGAGCTATTGATGGCTCTGAGGTTTTTGTCCATAGAGGTGACGCCATATTTCCTGAGCACATAGTGCAAAAAATGCTCCTTCAGGTGAAAAAGTAAATTTTTCCATTTGTCCATGATGCTGTTATCCAGAAAGACGTTGGATAACTGCCTGCACATAACATAAGTGCTCCTCTCGTGTGAAGCCCATGACCCAAATGTTGTCAAGATAGTTTATGCGACAAAGGACCTCCTGAATCAACTGCTCGAATATCGTTGATAAGTTCCAGGCACAGTCAATATTGTAAAAGGTAAGCCCTTGAACTCACAAAACCCAAAGCAGTTTTTGAGCACTAAGAAATTCCGAGAAGCGGCGTCCAGAGGCAACCTCAGGTACACAGTGCACAAGTCAGTGAGTGAAAAACACAGAGCCTCTAGAGTAACTTGTCCAATAATGTCTCTGACCAGTGAATGGGTTACAAGTACGTTGCATGGCGTCACTGAGTTCCAAAATAATCATCGAGGAAGTGGTTCAAATGGCTCTGAGCACTATGGGACTTAACATCTATGGTCATCAGTCCCCTAGAACTTAGAACTACTTAAACCTAACTAACCTAAGGACAACACACAACACCCAGCCATCACGAGGCAGAGAAAATCCCTGACCCCGCCGGGAATCGAACCCGGGAACCCGGGCGTGGGAAGCGAGAATGCTACCGCACGACCACGAGATGCGGGCTCAAAGAAGTGGCCTCCTGACTTGGTGAAAAAGAAGGAACTATGCCAAGGTCCCAGCAATCATGTAACTTTGCCCCCACCTAATCACACATGGTGCTGGGAGTGGAGCATGGGGTGGGGCAACCAAATGTGAGTTTTGCAAATGGCTTAAAGGACGTGCATGTCGAACACACGGTATTCCCATACAACAGCTCTTATGTCCTGATCTTGGAATCTGACTGAGTGACCCACAAAATGTACTTTGTCAACTATATGAAAGCCAAAAGCAAAAAGAAAGTCTAGCCCAAAAAATGAATAAAACGTTCTTGGGTTTCCAACTGTGTCAGTTGCTTAAAACTACATGAGCTTTCGGCCAAGCACTCCATGGCCATTGTCATACCACTTGACAATGGCCAAGGAATGCTTGGCCGAAAGCTCGTGTATTTTGAGGAATTGACACAGTTGGAAACCCGAGAACATTTTATTCAATGTTATCGCCGCGAGACTCTGCATTCATACATAACCCAAAAATGTTTTGCACAAATGTTGAATTAACCACAAACAATAAGTTGCCATTCTGCACTCTTATAACGTGCAGGAACATAGAATTGTCCCTTCAGAGCAATGAATTGATCAGTAGGGGACAAAACAGGATGTAGTGACCACTGCAATGCAGGGAGGACCAGGAAACTACATGTATTTAAGGTAATGAGGTTGACTGCCACTTCTGTGAGCAGTATTTCTAAGTGAGTTCTGGCTGAAAGAGCATTTCCGAGTCAAAGTTTCAGGATGTCGACCAAGATTCTAATTTCAGAATTAAAATTTTCAAATCCAACCTGTGTGAGTAGTGGTTCCCAAAAAATCTCAATTGTGTACACAGAAAAAACTAAATTTCCAGGTTGTGGACCAAGAATATAATTTCGCAGTTGTCTCTAACCAAGTAATTTCATTTCACTATTTTGAAAGAAAACAAATTCTCGTTTTCCAATTTTTAAATTTTTAAATCCATATCAATACACACAATGGAGAAAAATGTTGAACAAAGCTGAGCTAGTTAAGTGCTTGGAAAATTACTGTAAAGGAAAGTATGGATCGAGATATAATGATTTAGAAAATTATTGTAAAGAAAATGGTTCCTTAAATATAACCACAGAAGATCTGTTTGAATTTGTTGATAATAAATGAATAAAAAATAAAGAAGACAGAACTAAAATATATAACTTTAAAAGAACTCGATCGATTACTAAAACAGGAAAACTGAAGAATAATTCTAAACTTAGTGAAAGTCACTTAACTGATGCTAGTAGAAATTCTGTTAACAATAATACAGACGATAATGACAAAGGTATTCGGGGTTGGCACAGTGATTTAGACCGCGTCATTTCCAAATGACGTTCAACTTTCTTCTTGCCTCCTCGTAGTGTATCTGGAACACACATATTTGAATTTTATTCTGATTGGGTTTCAAGTGGTTGTCATCAAAGTAGTTAGCAAGTTCTTCGAGGGTAGACGTTAGCTTGGATTCTTCTTCTTCAAATGTATCTTCCTGACCAACGAGAACAGTGTCATCTGTGTAGGGAAAGTGCCGGGTTCCTGTGTTGAGTGGCTGATCGTTGGTATATATGTTATATACTACTGGACCCAACGCTCTTCCCAGGGGAAGACAATTCTGCTGCGTTCTCCATCGACTCCGTTCGGCATTTTGAGAGAAAAAAAAATCGTCTGTCCTGCATCGACCCCTTTCGGCATTTCGAGTGACAAACAATCGTCTGTTCTGCAGCAAAAACTGACTAAACTGCCTCACTTCGTCGCCCTCAGTTGTTGTGTACAGCTTCTTTATTAGTTACTTATGATTTACGATGTCATAAACAACTGTAGGATTGATAAAGGGATCTCCTGTAATCTGCTTCCTTTCATACCCCTCCTGAATGTGCTGGGATATGTGTAGTATCTGACTACTACGTGACTTTCCTGGACTGGAACCTGACTGTTCTTTATCCTCCTGTCGACAGACTCAGAATTTCGTTTCAAAATCATTCTGTTCAGAATTTTAAACAGTTGACACGGAAATGGTACAGGTCTGAAGTTATTTGGGTAATTCAGTTCTATTTCCGTTTTAAACAATGCCACGACTTTTACGTTGCACCAGACCTTTGGGTTCATCATTCTAGAAACCCAAGTGTTCATCATTAGAAGGATCTTATAGTTATGGGGCCAAAGTTCTTTCCTTGCTCTGATCTCAAGCCATCCAAGCCTGCAGCTTTGTTACTTTTCATTCGATGAACTGCAGATTCTAAGTTCTTCATATGTGAATGAAGTGCCAAGATGATCAATGTCCTCTTCACGCCATTCGAGTTTCGTTACTTTTCTTCTTTTTGTAGTTTTGTCATTGGTCACTCCAGAAGATGAAACCGTAGGATCGCCATTAAGGTTTCTCAGTATTTTTCAGGCTTGTCTGCTGCTACCCTTCATGTCCAAACTTTCGAAGAGATTGCCCCATTTTGCTGCTCGTGATGGTGGTTTGCATAAGTTGTTCTCCTTTTTGTTTTGTCTCTTCTGAGAATGGATTGTTTTCGAAAAGCTGTTCGTACCACTTAAGGAGCAATTTTGAGCCTTTATCATCTCCAAGTACGTACACAGTTCTACATCCTTTTGGATGTTAACATGTAGAGGAGAAATACTTGAAAACGTAATTCATTCTCTGTCTAGTTTGTTGTGTAGAAGAATTTCCATCTCCTGCACCAAATTCTCTGTATCTGAATTTTGGAAGTCGCGGAGAATCTTAAGATCTTATTCTATGCTTTTGGGTGTTCATTGCTTTTTAATGCTGTTTGTATTGCCAATTTGGTGAATTGATTACAGGTGGAACAGTTGATGTGGTCAGTATATCTAATGTGAAAGACCCTGCCCATCTGCCCTATGTTGTACCTTGAGCAAGCATTTCATGTGGTTTTGTGTATTCCTAGGCCTCAGAATTTTTTTTTCATTCCTTAACAACTTTCAAGTGTGCACTAATTTCTGTTGTAATTCTGTTTCTTTGTAGAAAGCTAATTTTATATATGTAACCTAAGAATGTTCGCCATCTTTCGAGAAATATTAGTTACATAAGGTATGCTGGCCATACATTGCATTATATTTCCAGTTCTTTCCTTTTTGCTATTTGTTTCTGAATTTACTCTATCACTGACCTGGGAAACTCATAATATACTGCACTTTGCTTTATGATGTTTAATTGTATATCCTTGTCCTCTTTGTTCAACTGAATTTTCTTTGTTCCATGAACCTCCTTTTTGTATGCAGCATTCTTGTGTGCATTTATATAAATGAAGTGGTTGCATTTGTGCTGCTGGAGGTGTCTTCTTTTTGTAAATCTTCAACTTGTGGCTGTTGTGATTTTCTATTCCCAAGCCTAGATGACACCTCAATTTCAGAGAAGGTGACCCCAATCATATATACTTGTTTAATAATGTACACAAGAACATAAATTTCACAGCTGTATACCAAAAGAAAAATATTGCATTAATTTTCTATATTCATTGAAGATATATGGTAGTAACCTGTAACTGTAACAGATTTACTCGTTTCTCGTGACGTTAATTTGTGCCATAAATTGTACAACCTAAAATTATTTTCTCTTCCTCTCCTCGTCACTCTTCTCCTCTTTTTTTCTTATGACCCTCCACTCAGAATTAGAGGGATATGATACTTGTTAACAGTTACTTTCATTTAGCTTTTCGAATATTTGCAAGTGCTTTTCCTTTCTAGGCATTTGTATGGTGACGAAGTCTGGTTTGTTTACATGTAGCTAACATATAGACATGTAACGCCGGAAATGCATATCCTCCTGTTTCCATCTATTGTACTATAGATTTTTCCTTATTTTGTTACCTGAAGATATAACATTTCTGTATCTTTGTATATTGTAATTGTTTTACTATTTGTATATATATGCATTTATGTCGATGTATAATTGGTTTGTTTTGTGAATATTATTTGTATTTATACGCTGGATCTGGCCTAGGGAAAACTATGCTATCGAACGAATACATCGATAGGTCGTGTGGAGAACCAAAGTGTATAGAATCTTTGGTAGTGTTAACTCTGCTGCATGGAGCGCGGAGAGAGAGAGTCTGGCTGGGGTGGTGCAGTGGAGCAGGTGTGTTGTGTGAAGATCCCGCGAGTTGCCGCGCTTTCGGGGTTTGGCTACATGTAATTGCGCTCGACTTGCGTTGATAGTTTCTGACATGGTGTCGCGGACGGGAAGCATATAGGACGCGAATGCGAGCTATTCTTGAGTACTGCTCACGAGAGTGGGGTTTGTAGCAGGTCAGATTAAAAAAAGACACCGAAGCAATTCAGAGTGGGGCTGCTACATTTGTTTCCGGTAGGTGCGAACAAAAAGCAAGTATTGTGGAGATTCTTTGAGAACTCAAATGTGAATCCCTGGAGGGAAGGAAACGTTTTTTCGACGAACACTATTGAGAAAATTTACAGAACCGGCATTTTAATCTGACTTGAATACGATTCTACTGCTACCAAGATACATTTCGCACACGAACCACGAAGATAAGATACGATAAATTAGGTCTCTTACAGAGGCTTATAGAGAGTCGTTTTGAGTACACTGCTGTAAGTGTTTTACTTTAACAATAGCTGAAGAAGCTTTCTCACAGTCGCATAATAGCTCTCAAGGAGAACACTTGAAAGGTGCAGCAACGCAGCTGTCTTTCTTAATGCACTCACCATGGAACTATTAGTTACAATGACGACAGTAGTAGAATATATTCACAAATATGTGTGGAACTCATTACCGTTATTTTTGTCCCAGTGAAACAAAGCCATCATATATCACCTGATGAGAAAAATAATCCTGTTTAATTTAACACATGACTTAAAACTTCATAACACTTGGGAGAGGGAGGTGGGGGGGAGGTTCAGTACTTTAGGTTCACCTTTTGAAACCATCATATTGTAGTCACTTATTTCATATTTTAAAATTTTGAAAACGTATTTGTGAGTTTGATGAATTCTTCTATCATTTTCTATAAATGTTTTAAATTTTTCAGTTAAATTTTACTCAATAACTTCAGTCTTAGTAGTGAGGTCACTTTCCATAATAAAGGTCATAGCCATTATACTCGCCTTCAGGACCCTACTCACACATCTATATCTTTTTGAAAAGTGTGTTGTAAGTAAAAGTCAGCAACAACTAATTTCCGTGATAAAGTCATTATGTAGTCAAAAAGTACTCCCAGATTTTGAGGTTCTGGATCCTATTTACACATCAGTAACTTTTTCAAAAATATTTTTTTAATATGAGTAAAGAAAATTCAACAAATTTTTCCTTTTTAACTTTTGTGGCAGGCACCTACCGCCCCCCCCCCTCAAGTAATGTACATTACGGAAAGTGTGTTGGTATTGATAGGATTAAACAATAGTGGCAATGAAAGAGCTTGTTTGGAAACGATACAGCACCGTGACTTCTATCCATTGGTGTCTTTGAAAAACATTAATACAATGATACAAAAGTCATATAATTCCTAGATGAGTTGATTTGTCTATATGGTACTTCAATGCAAATTGGTACAGTGTTAAGCAGAAGTGCTCATATTCCCACAGAGATAGCATGTGGTCATACAATCTACACAGGGGACTCCCCACGAATTGTTAAACCTTTGATTGAGAAAGAGATCACTCAGTGTATGACAAATGATCCAGCACAGTCTATGCCAGCGAAATAGCTGGCAGCCATATGTTTATAGATCCTACGAGAGGAAAAGTACTAATTCGATGGATTTAGTGTTCCAAATTCTGTAAGGGTCAGAGTAAATTATCTCTTAAGTTTATAACATATGCTGTGCTTCAAAACATGGAAATTTACTACTTTAAGCATGTTCATATACCTAAAAATGTAAGAGTTTATATATCCAAAGAGTGTAAGATACATCTTTGTGTTTTTTCCTTATTAAAGCCCTTGTATGCTAATGTAGATGTTTGGTCACAACCACAGTTGCGGTGGTGATAAAGACACGTCAGAGGCACTTCATAGTAGCTGACTGCTCACACAGTGCTACTGACAAGAAGAATAAGAATGGGAAACTCTTTCCCAACAAAATCCAATCTGTAATCGTTGGGTGATCAGACTGTGACAAGACTACTGTTACTATGTCATTGCTAACACACCTCGATGGGATTCACTTCGAGGATATGTAAATATTTTATTTCAGCCCAAATACCAGCTACTACAGAAGAAATTTTCCACAATTAACAGTGTAACAAGCTCAAAGTTCAGCAGCAACAATTTCCCATCACCAGAAAGTGTAAAGCCAAACACTGTGTTTGAAGATATTGCTGTGGAAACTGGTATAAAATACGGAAGTCTTTCTATGTCCGTCACATTACGTAGGGTGACTACTCTATTTGACCCAAACATATTCTAGGATTCCTAAGCAGTTCATAAGGAATAATTCTAACGATATTGTGGCATTACAACAAAACTAGATGACTTTTAAACAATTTTATGAAGCGCAAGGACTACCATGACTGAATTGGTAATCATGAGCAGAGATAGCTGTAATTTCAAGCTGCACGGGTTCCTGGTTACTGATCGAGCAATAAAATTGAATTACATTTGCCATCGACGAAATTTCCGGAGTTTTCTTTTGAAATATAGTGTAACAATACATAACTGTGTCAGTATATAGCGCACCGTAGACAAATTTGCATGCATGTCACGCATTCACTTTCATCAAATGATACACAATCCAAACACATGTTTGTTTGTTGATGAAAAAATCTGAAGCAACCAATGAATGTCCACAGACAAGATTAATGGGATCATATAGGCTTATCAAAGCCACAACTATAAAACGTGATATGTGGCCTATGTGGAACAGCTGAATGAAAGAACCCATTAATGTGAATCATACGTTGAGGGAAAAATTGAAGCAATCAAAGAAAGTCTCAACACAGTATTCATGGAACTGGATGGGTTTATCAAGGCAATAACTATAAAAGTTGAGTTGTACGAATCCCAGATGCAAGACCTGACAGAAAGATTACATATTCTTGAAGTTAATGCAGAAAAGGAGATTAAAAGATAAGAATCGGTCAACACTATTAGTCTGAGAGTACACTAACTCCAGTTCTTTTAATTATGCAGTAGCTGAGGGGTGAGAGGCCACTACAGTATAGAAACTGAGCTACGGTGGACAATGGAGATGTTTGTGCTGACTGGTGGTGGCTAGGAGAACACAGTTGGAGAGTAAAATACTTCCATTGAACTTGTGCTATAACATTCGTAGTGCGGTGACACTGCAATCACATCTCGTTTGGTGTGCAGCTTGTAGGACCCAACAACTACTGTAGAAGCCAGCTTCCAGCTGAGTAGCTGGCTTTGCCGTCAATGCCCAGAATTGCTGACTTGTTTAGCCTACTCACTGACGTCGACACCAGTTTAGTGTGGCCGCTTGCAGAAAGTGCCAGCACTGTGTGTCTACCAGAATTCTTGCGGAGATGTGAGAAACTGGAAAAAGAGCATGCCGCTGAAGTCAGTGGTGACTGACAGGTGATGGAATGCTCTCTCAGGTGACACGATGCGTAGGACCAAACCACCCAGAAATGACTACTGCTAAGATCAGCCTGAGAGAAGCTCATCCGATGCATGGCTACAAGTCCACAAATGGTAGACATAGCACTTGGAGCTGGTCTGGTAGACATGGTGGCCCTGCTGAGGCTGACTAGCTTGGCTCTCACGTCGTGGTTGGGGTTCCCAGGCTATGCGTTTCTCTGCTAAGGTATTTACACTGGTTAATGACACGTTTGTTACACTTATGCATGACTTTCTAGCAGTATGAATCGGCGCGTATGTCCCTCAATGATGTAGAAACCCCATGGCATGTCCCGAAGTTGTTCACAACTTCTGCTACAACACTGAGATTGTTGGGCGTCGTTCAGTCTGCATTGTCGTTGGTAGACAGACCTCTTGATGAAATCCCCATAACATTCCCTCTGCACCCATCAGATATCAGTAGTTTTCAACACAGCAGCACCAGAGCTGCTGTTTCTGTGGTAGGGGTCAAAATTTAGAAGCAGCGCTACACACCTTGCCCATCTGGAACGATCAAATCCACTGGTCTATACCAATGATTCCTTTGTAAGCAAAGACGTCCATACATAAACGCAATATGTGTTTTTACATTATTCTTCATAAAACTACGTGTCTTGAGCCAGAAAGATCAGAGCCCATACATTCATTCGACAGTACCTGTCCATTGGCTGTTGCACCACCATTCTTATTTATTCTTTCATACATTACACAGAATTTAACCTTGTTGTGCTAACTACCATAATTTCATTAACCTTATAAAAACATAATAGAACTACTATCATCATTTGGACGAATATTAGCCATTAGAACTACTCTCCATTCGAGCAACTAACAGTGCTTGTACCAGCAATTTACTCAGGGACCCACGCCCTTTCAGTGCCATGTATTCTTAATAATAAAATTCACATTCCTAAGAACTACATTTACACTTACCTGAAACTCCCTGTACTCTACTTCACTATTTTACATGCCGACAGTCAACCATTCTAATGGTATCTTATACAAAGGAGGATCACACTGATGATTAGCCCTCTATCAGAGGTACACAAAGACTGCCCAAAACAGAACGAAACTACCACTGTGCGTGTGCTCATGTGGCAACAGCTCTTCTGACGAAATTCCTGCCTTGAAAAAGTTGCAGGCGACCAATATGAACTATTGTTTATGTGTCGGTAATACTGGAGTTTTAAATTAATTGGTGACATAGTTTCTATTACCATTCACAGTCTCTGGTAACAAATATTTTGATCTTACCTTTGGTGGATAAGGGTTTGATAACATTAACCCTCGTCCTACCCTATACTGTTTTGGCCTGATATGTTCCCTAGGTCTCTTACGAAATTTATCTACTACCTCTTATTCGAAGTTTCTCCGCCTTAGCGTCAATTTTGAGAGTCAACTAGAAATGCTGTTTACACATTACAAACAGTTAAGAGCTGCATGGTCAGTTATCACCTTAAATTTCATCATCATCTTCCTTTCCAGCATTAGGCTGCTGCCTTTTCTGAAATCAATCTCATCTTTTTCTAGGTCTTCCAATGTCTATTTTCCCATTCGACTTGTAGTTCAAGATCTTCAGAGGAATTATGTGGCCTGGCATTCTCATGAAGGGTTGTTTCCAATCTCCACGATATCTCTGAATTTTTTCATTCATGCTGAAAATGTTTAATCCTGTTAATCTGACAGCAAATCAGGCAGGTCGCGATACCTAAAGGTAGTAGACCCATCATGCGACCTACCTGCGCAGCGCTCATAACGCAGCTGAGGGATTATAATGTTACTGGCAAACTCACAAATAGCGTCGGATACAACAATGGATCAACTGGTGACAATCGGAAAGCCTTAAACTTCTTCCCATATAAATAACACGACTAATACATCATCCTATATATCAAATGAAGCATTTAATTTTTTGTCTTAGAGATGTTCCTCTCCACTCTGTTAAAATGACACCAAGAGTACTCTGCGGCATATTCTTAACCTTTTCACGGCGCATTTACTCTCAGCGGCTCCCGCTCTGTGCGTGTTATTTTCACCCGGGGCGTATATATACGAATGTAGCAGTCTACCGTTCTTGTTGAGATAAAAATGAGACGCAAAATCCAGTATTGTCGGTGTAAATCGTTTCCTTTTTTAAAATCTTTGTTCAGAAAGTCTTATTTTGTTCAAAAAAGGTACTTTATTAGGAGAAAAAAATACAAAACTTATTACATTAGTAATACTTCAAAGTGTGAAATCTCTCGAAACAAAAATTCAAACATAAAGGCACATTATATTTTACACAAATGTATCATGTGTCACTTTGTTTATCATGTTTTGCACATACAATACACTTTCTCTGGGCAGCCTTCTTCTTTTAAGTTTCTGGGATTAGCGAGATAAAGTGATGCTCGGTTAGGCTTGAGGGATTGTCACTATCAGCCGATCTCCTTCCATGACGTCCCTCTGTTTGCGGTTGGTGGTGAATCTCTAGCATCTCCTTGATAAGTTCGTGTTGAAAATCAGATACTAAAATATTCCGTCCCGTTTGAGTTTTATATAATGCATGTGCATTGAGCAGAAACAGATCCACCAAATGAAAAAATACTTTTTTGTGCCATTTTACAGTTTTTCGTAGACTTTCTACTGAACTTAGCATCATGCCGCTCCTGTCGACGGCCCCCATATTGTCAGTGTAGCTAACGATGCAAGCTGGTTTTGTTTTTGGTTGATTCGTGGTTCTGTCAATTTTGTCAGTCGATGTAATTACGCTTGTATGAAGAGTTGAAAGCATCCTCACTTCCCACTTGTTCTGCCACTTCAGGGCAAGAAGTTTATCTGTTGACATAAACTCGATCTCACCTTTTCTAAGTTTTTTTTTACAAAGCAGGCATGCCTTTGCGGTTTGTTCTCACAGTTCCACAGGCAGTAGTCACTCTGTAATGCAAATAAGAAAATAACGTTGGGCTAGTGTACCAATTGTCAACATATAATGTGTGACCTATACCAAGGTAACGTTCAAGTAAAGTGAGAACAATGCTTCCAGGTATTCCTACATTTACACCAAAGTTTCTCATTTTACGTCTCTTGCTGCACCAACATAAATAATAAAGTCAAGAATATAACCAGTTTCACAATCACGTAACACAAAAAAAATTTACACAAAATCTGTGGCGTTTGAAAGGAATGTAATGCTTGAAGAAGACACGACCTTTGAAGAGAACTAAACTTCCGTCAATGCACAAATTTTTAAAAGGATAGAAAGCACCTGGAAAACCTTTTCTTAAGTGATCCACAATTTGACGTAATTTGCAGATTTTGTCATCTCCAGGGTCGTTACTGTTATCAGCAAAATGTAACATTCTAAGTAACAGAAGATCTCTATCTCTCGGCATGATATGCGCAAACATTGGAGTAGACGGTAACTGATCATTGGTCCAATAACTGTTCATTTCATTGTTTCCCACTTGAGCCATCAGAAAATTTACAGCAAGGAAACAGTAAACTTCGCCCCTGTTTGTGTTTTTCCAACGTCGCTGTCTTGATTTTTCACTGGCATCATTGCAAAGGTGTTCATAATATAAATTACATTGCTCAGCTATGTAGCTCAAAATTTCTTGGCTAAAAAAATAGGAAGCTGTCTAATACAGTACATAAATCATCTGAATTGACGATTTTTCAACCGGAACGTTATCGAAATTATACACTTTAGTGTCCAAATCAGAGTCTTCCAATCCAAAATCAACTGTTTGGTGCCTCTTAGGAGATTTTTCAGGCATACGCTCAGGCACTTCTTCGGAATCGGAGAAAGAATCGACGATAACATAAAAATTCATATCAGCATTTACTGGTTCAACGTTTGTTGGTTCACAAATATTTTTATATTTGTGGTGACAGATTTATTCGTCGTCGTCATTATCTGTCCACCCATAATCAACTGGATTGGGCATGATGATGTCCTCGCCCCACTTTGTTTTAGAATACTCAGCAGGTCATCGTCTGTAAACGGACGGTAACGTCGCGTCATTTTATTCGGTAACGCGGAAACGGCAGCACACAAACTAGGTAATATAGCGATACGTATGAACTCAGCAGAAAGAGAATTCAGCATTCAATAGTCATTCAGGTATTTCCTAGTATTCGAACAATTAAATGCATACTTGCGCAACAGTTACCTCCGAGTAGATGTCCCGGTTGTCGGCGTTATACCTAACTATACGACTGTAGCAGGGAACCGCTGTAAGTATTTTTTATAGCAAATAGTATATATTCGCCTGTAGCACTGAAACGATTAGCGTATATTTACGTCTGGAGCGGTGAAAGGGTTAAGCGTCCACCACGTGACCCATAACACCTCACTGCCTGGATGGAAGTGTAAACTGGGAGCAAAAATCAACCTCAAGTCTGCCTTAACTAATTCACCGTTAATTGCATCTACATTACCTCTACTTCTATACTACACATGCTACCTTGTGGAGTGTGGGGAAGAGAACTTTGTGGAGTACTGTCACTTGCCCCCATTTCTGTTCCAGTCGTGGATAGTTCATGGCTAGAAAATGTGCCCTTGAGCCTCCCTGTTGATTCGAAACTCTCTAATTTTATCTTCGTTGTCGTTTCGTTAGAGACAATCAAGAGAAAGCAGTTATTGCCCATCTCTTCTGGAAATGTTCGCTCATGGAGCTTTGACTGTAAACCATAGTGTGATGCAGAACGCTTCTCTTGCAGCGTCTGCCACTGGAATTGGCTATGAACCTCTGTGACGCTTCCATGCTCACAAAATCAACCTTAACGAAAGTGCTACTCTTCTTTGGACCTTCTGCACTTCCTCTATCAGATCCTGTCTGATACAGACCGGACACTGCTGACAAATATTCAAGAACAGGTCGAACAAGTATTGTGTAAGCTATTTCATTGCTTAATGAACTACATTTCCTGAGGATTGTTCCAATGAACATGAGTCTGCCGTCTGTCTTTTCGGCGATTACTTTTATGTTGAGGTTCCGCTCTAAATCACTCTGTACGCATACTGCTAGATATTTTATGGAAATAACTAGTTACAGACTTTTCTGCAATCAAGTAATCATACAATAATGGGTCCTTCTGCCTATGTACACGCAATATATTACATTTCTTTATGTTGAGAGTCAGTTGCCACTCCGTGCATCAAGCGTCCATCGTCTACAGGTCTTCCTGTATTTAGGTACAGTTTTCTAACGCTGCAGCGTATCTGTATACAACAGTGTCATCCGCGAAAAGCCTCATGGAACACCCGATGAGGTGTGTTATGTCATTGTAAAAGGTAATAGACATATAATACTCTCTTGAGGTACACCCAAATTCACTTTTACGCCTAAAGCCTTCTCTCCGTTGAGAATATTACGCCGCCTTCTGTTTGTTACAAACTCTTCAGTCAAATCTAATCAGACAGTTGATCTGATATTCGATACGCTCGTACATTGCTCGTTAGGCGGCAGTACGCAGCTGTATCGAATGTCCCATTGCATCTATCTGGGCGACGGTATCTACCGTCTTCTGAGTCTCATGGATGAAGAGACCGAGCTGGGTTTCGCATGGCTGTTGTTTTGGGAGCCTATTTTGATTCCTATAGAGATTTTCTCTCTCCAGAAATGTCATAATACGCGAGCATAAAACTTATTTAAAGATTCTACAACTGAACGATGTCAGAAGGAGAGGCCTAAAGTTTTGTGAAGCTGTTCGATGACTTTTCTTATCAACTTGAATATTTTCCCAATCATCCGCAACACTTTTCTCCGCCAAAGATGTACGGTACGCTGCTGATAGAAGAAGGCTAAGTTCGTCCTCCGTACTCTGTGTACAATTGTAATAGTTCACCGTCATGTCCAGACCCTTTCCGTATTGAGCCATGGTAGTTGCATTTGTACCCCATGGTCCTTTTTTCGTTATCAGCCTTTTTCTAGTTCGTGTGACGATTTAAAGAAGGCATCACAGTTCATCGTTTGACGATTTAAAGAAGGCATCACAGTTCGATCTTCCTCGTGAAACAATTATGGAAAAAAGACATGCATTATTTCGGCCTTTTATCTGTTGTCCTCCACTTTATTGTCATTATAATCCCAGAGTATCTGGATTTAGCTTCAGACCAAAGCTTATTAAGATTTTCTGTGAAGTCTGTAGACAAAATTACACTTCAGAATTGGTCAACGCTTCACAGGTGGTTCTCCTTACGCTAATTTTCGCTGCGTTTACTTTTTATTCGTCTGTAGGCTTTTATTACGTTTCTACTCACAGAGGAGCTCTCTTTGCTTTCGTAGCAGCTTTCTAACATAGCTGTAGAATCAAGGTGGGTCTTTCCCATCCCTCAAAACTTTGCTCGGCACATACGTGTATGAAATATATTGTATAATACGCTTAAAATCTGCACATTGGTACCCAACGTTGATAGTGATACAGGTCAGGCAATCTGAAATCTCTTTGTTTTTGCTCTTACTAAGCAGAAATATCGTCCTATCATTCTTGGTATTCCTATTTATAGCCGTAGTCAGTGATACAGTAGCGGCCTCATTATCAAAATGGTTCAAATGTCTCTAAGCACTATGGGACTTCACATCTGAGGTCATCGGTTCCCTAAACTTAGAACTACTTAAACCTAACTAACATAAAGTCATCACACACATCCATGCCCGAGGCAGGATTCGAACCTGCGACCGTAGCAACAGCGCGGTTCCGGACTGAAGCGCCTAGAACCGCTCGGCGACAACGGCCTTACTATCACTGTTTCCTTTTTCTACTCTAACTGCTTCAAAAGTTCGGGTTTTATGTCACCAGCAGATCTATTGTGTTACCTTAACGAGTCAGCTTTCTGATTAGTTACTCAAGGTAATTTTCGGATAAGACGTTTAAAACTATTTCACACGATTCTCTGTCCCTACTTCCCACGGTAATCACATCCGTCTTCCCGTCTATAGCTGGTAGGTTCAATTCTCCTCTTAACACTACAACATGACCAGGATATTGACGTGAAATATTCTTCACGTTCCCTCCAAATATTTCGTCAGTACTGCTTCTGAGACAGAGGATATATAAAGGCATTAGATGACCATGTTTGAGCCACCTTCAATACTTGTAGACCACCAAATTATTTCGAATACAAAATATGTACTAATGTCACAACATATTATCGAATTTTAGATGGCTATAAGGACGTGCCACCAGCGTTTAGTCTGTTTTTGCAATACACATTCCAATCGAGATTTAGAATTTCATTTCTACTGATATTTGGTTTCAGCCAGCTTCCTGTGCATAGAACTCTTTGGACATTATTACTGTTTATAAGAGAGACTAGTTCTGATACTTTCCATAGATGCTCCTGCACGAAGCTAATACTGTGTTAACATTTTCTTTCTCCAAACTGCTATGACGAATGCTACCCTGTCTGTGTGAAATCAGAACACGTCCTTTCGAGCCTGTGGAGAGGTTTATCTATACTAAAATAAATAAGTAAATAAACGGTGCACACGACTTGAAGTCCGATAACCTAGTAGCCATTTCCTGAGTGTACTGCACGCCTGCCCTATTAAGGAGCACCCAACAATCCTCCACCCAATAGCAGAGGTCGAGAATTTTCCATCTGATAATGTCGCAGAATCGTCTGAGCCTCTGATTTAGAGCATCCACCAGAAGACCACGATTTGTTCTGGGAGCGTTGCAGCTTCCTCCCTAATGGCGAGACTAGTTGTCTTCATGAAATCAGCCAGCCACCTTCAGAAGCCGTGGACGGCCTCTGCACCCAAGCTGTAGGCGTGATTGTGCCTTCATGAGACACAATGGGCATCTGGGTGCACCCAGCGCTCTTAATCACTGCCGACAGAGCACCCTCCACATCTCGGCTGACACCGTAAGGTAGGCCAACACAGTGGACATTGATCTTGTATCGCAATCTGCACGTCATTTTCCCGAGGGGTTCCATCACCTGTCTAACACAGCAGCTCCCAATGAGAAGATATACGATCCACTTACCTTGTCCGGACCGGTCAGGACGATCATCCACGGTTCAAACAAACGAGATGCCCATGCTGATTCAATGTACTATCACCTTCAGGCAATATCTCGATCCTGATTTTAAGATTAGAGACACAGTCGTGCTGTCAGTATCCACTTTCGCATTCCACCCACAGATTCAAGACCCTGTCACTAATCGCCAATCACGATCAGGTAAGCTGCGATCGACCAGGACGCGCAGATCGGAGAACACAGTGCGGTCAAGGATTCCAGGCGACTCTACAAGCTCCAGAGGTGCCACAGCATTCGTCTCAGATACCACAGTAGGTCTGAACAGCAACCCGAAGCCTGTCGAGCATGGCCAACTCAGCCGTCAGCTGTTTACAGACAAGGGCCAATTCCTTCTGCAACCATGCACAACATTTGCTGTCCCTATCCGTCTGTAATCAATTATTTTCAGAACTACAGATAATGTAACACTACCACAGGAAATTGTGTTCACTAAAGATAAACAACAGAAAAATACGAAAATACAAAGATAAATAGCGCTACTAAAAGTATCTAATAATCAACTACTGCTCACTTCTACTAGACGTAAGTAAGAATCGCACTAAACAAAACAATATATACAATCTGTGGGCAAACGATAACTCGCGGCTGCTTTACTGAGCGTGGTCTCCTCTAAGGCTGGAACTCTAAGTATGTTAGTAAACACTAGTCAACATTCTAAAATACACAGACACAATTCATTTCGTCCCACAAACACGTTTAAAAACAGAAACCAATGTACAGAGTAACAGACAAACTGCTACAGCTAAAGGCGCATCCACTCGCCTCCGCGACAGATGATACACAATATGCCACAGACATTAATTTCTTCCAAAACAAATTGACATTTACAAGTATTTAGTATAACATTCACTGCACATAACCTTTTAAAAACTTCTCATGACTGTAGAATCTGTTCCGTCGAACCATTTGAGTAAACAACTGCATTTTCGAGATGCACTATACATTGACGATGTTTCAGTCCTGTTAATGTCCTGTATAAAAAAACTTTAAAAAGTCTGGAGCATTTTTTAAACAGAATCTCATCCTTCGATACTGATAAAGACCGCAGAGGACCGAGAACGCTGCCTTCATACGGTACTCAGACAATACTTTTAGCTGATGGCAGCCACTCCTTAGATCCACGGTAGAAAGGTACGTGCTCTGTCCTAAGGTGTTGATAATCTCAGTGATATTTGGTATTGGGTACACATCTGGCACTCTCTGGCTGTTAAAATATCTGTAGTCACAGCACAGTCTATATAAATTGCATTTGTTTCAAAGAAAATGCCTTTTTTGCATGCTGCACATCAAAATTTTTATTTTTATTTATGCACCCTGACGCGTTTCGCCTTTTTTACAAGGTATCTTCAGTGGATCTCCGGAAATATTACATGATTCGTTCATTTTTACACATAAGTTATGGTTTCACATCTAGGTTATAGATTTAAAAACAGTTCGTTAATGTTTTTTATGAAATGGAAAGGTACTTACAAGTCTGGCAACCAGGTGGACATCTTACAGTTCACTTTCAGGTCACTGTTTACGTTACACATCACTGTAACTACCATCTTTTTAATACAGAGTTTAATTTTTTTTTCTAAGTTTTATCGACATTCTCAGTTTTCTGCATTCAACAGTTTTGTGAATGTGTGTGTGTGTGTGTGTGTGTGTGTGTGTGTTTGTGTGTGTGAGTGAGTGAGAGTGAATATTAGAGAGGGAGAGAGATTTTTATTTTTTTTATAAAATAAAAATTATTTATTTTATTTTCAGTACTAGTTTTTATTCCTTTATTTATTCTTAAATGATAATTTTATGTAATGTTAGGAGATGCCTTTCATTGTTTATTCTAATTATTTTCGTATCATTTTCTCTTGTAGTAGGTTTGTGATTAATTTCTCTCAAATGTTCTACAAAAGTTGAGTGGCTAGTTTCATATTTCCATCCTATGATATATTCTTTGTACTGGGTGTCAAATGATCTGCTCATTTGTTCTATATACCTCCCATCACGTGTTGCACTGCAGTTGGTATATTCCTGCTATTTGGTAGATATCTCTGTTTTTTTTATATTTTAGGAATGGTTTATGAAAACGTTTGCTAGGGCATCTGATACTGGGGATTCCGTTGATAACCCATCTTCCTGTAAATAGCATTTATTATTGAAATGAAAGTAGTTCTTCTCAGTTATCAGTTCCACCAATTTGGGTATTTCTTTGACGTGTTCATATGGTAGCTGGCTGTTGTCCTTCAGGTTTCGTTCTATGGTATTTATTGTTTCTGCTATTGGAATGTTAGAGTACATGTTTTCTATGTCGAAAGAGAGTAGAGTAGCTGTGTCTGGGATTTTTATATCTTTTATAAGTTGTGTTAACTCAGAAATAATCATCACTCACATACGTGCTTCGTAGACTCAACACAGTACCACTCAGCACAGAAAATTAACAGAAAGAACTAGATATCATCACTCAAATAGCAACAAACGATGGGTACAATAGGGATCTAGTCACCAAATTAAACAAAAAAATAAAAAAAACAAATAAAGTCAGTAAACATAGTACAACAGTACAACAAAACACTACACAAACGGGCACAAACAGTGACAGACGAATAACGATACAAAGAACTCAAGAAAACAAGAAAGAAGATTCAAGATGGTACACAATGACATACAAACACAAACTCACACATAAAATAACAAATATTTTCAAAAAACAAGGGATAAACGTAGTATTCGAAACAGACAATTCAACTGATCATACAATAGACAGAAATCCCAACAAATGATTGCACATCTGATTCCTCTCATAACTATATACAGGAAAATAAAATAATAATTATTGTTATTATAATTTTTAAGAATATATAAATGGATAAAGAATAGTGATAAAAATAAAACTAATAATTTTTATTTTATAAAAAAATATATCTCTCTCTTAAATACACACACACACACACACACATTAACACACACACTCACACACGCACATTCACAAAACTGTTGAATGCTGAAAACTGAGAATGTTGGTAACACTTAGAAGAACAAATGATATTCTGTATTAAAAAGATGTCAGTTACAGTGATGTGTAATGTAAACAGTGAACTGCCAGATGATAAAAACAGCTTCCTTAGATGCAATTAATTAGAAGTTACCTGTAGGTACCTTTCCATTGGACAGAAAAACGTTAAGGAACTGTTCTTAGATCTATAACCTAGATGTTAAATCATAACCTATGTGTAAAAATTAACAAATCATGTAATATTTCAGGACACCTACTGAAGATGTCCTGTAAACAATGCATATCGCATCTGGGTGCAAAAATGAAAATAAAGATTTCGATGTGCAGCATGCAAAAAAGGCACTTTCTTTGAAACAATTACAATTTATATACAGCTGATGCGAAAATGGCCACTACAAGAAAATTGGCATAATCTATATTTCTTAGATCCATCTATGGCCTTCTTCGGCGCAACCACCACAGCAACCCCCCATGGACAAGTGGTTTCCTCTGTTATCATATATACTAGCCACTGGTTACTAAAATATTTCATAATTGGCTGCAAAAACCAAGATACATGGTGAAGTTAAAGGTATACTGGTGCTTCATTCCCTTTAGGAATTCGATGTAGGGTCAGAGGTGTTGCCGGCAACGGCAGCTTCTCCGTTTCCACTCTTTCCATGCTCTCCTGATTCACTGCCTTCTTTACATAATGCGGGTTTAGGAGTGGTCCACGTGTAATTACGGTGTGCAGTATCCATTTCCCAATCATTATCATTTGGGATATCTAGGTCAGATGTAAGTATTCCCTTCGTCAGCTCTATCTCTTAGGCACCAGAATTATCTATATTTCAGAGTACCAACTTCCCGTCATCTTTCCCTTGAACGCATACAACATTTCTTTTCACAAAGTAACATCATGTGTTCAGAACATAATTTTCTGCAAGTGGTTCTACCACAAATAACATTTTCACCAGCCACTCTGGTTCCACAGTTGCCCAATCCCACTTCTTAGTGGTAGGGGTGTAATATCACGTGAATTAAGCCTTCGTGTTGTTATTGATCGCATTTCAAGCAGTTCGCGCCTTAAGAAAGACGAACCTTGCGACATTATTTCATAGGTCACAGCTTTATGAGGCTGCGTTTTTATCCCTTTAAGCTCAAACACACATCTCCTTCATGTTCAGCTTTGGCATGCTGTGGTATCAGAATGTCTAACCCTGGGATCATGCAGTATCCTTCACTTACATGAGGCACATCTTCCACAAGTTGCTTAAAATTTTCTTCCCCATCCTAAAAATTCACCACTGCTGAATCCAAAGACTTCACACTACCTTCCTAACGCCACACACTCTATGTGATAGTGGGTTCAATTGCCTTCGACATACCAGGTCTACACTTACCACTGATGCATGCGCACCTTTGTCCAATTAAATAATTGTGCTTCTTGCTTCTCACTACTCCCACTATACCACACCCTGCCTCTGCATACGTACTTCTAGCATCAAAATTTACATTAAACGCCACCCGGGTGGATATACGGTTTCTTTTTTTGTTAAACCCTTGTCCATTTCCCACTTGCTTACTCTTGCCGTTGGTGGTGTCGAGCCATACTACACCTGATACATTTATACTGCAGACATCAGTGCAGTCTGATAAGCCCTTTTCGTACAAATTTACAGCGCTTCAAGCTGGCGTAAGAACCCTCGACTAATACTTATTCTTAAAGCTATTTCAGTTTAATCGGACTATGTGGCCAAGCTGACCACAGAAGATAAGTCCTTCAGGGTGTCTGTCCAAAACCGTCTGAACGTATCGGGAAGAAGGACCGTCATAAAGGCATCTAATGCCCTATTTTAGACTGCATCATTATCCCCCAACTCGTACGTTTACTGATTCATCTTACATATTCCTTACGCAGCGTTTTCCATCGGGCTCACCATACTTCCTCGTTAAACTATTAACTACTTACGTAAAAGTATCTTTTCAGGGGCCCTGTTTCAACTCCTTAAATGTCTATGTATTTCTTAACGCAGCTGCACATCTGACGTATGTTTTTCCTTTCCCTATCAGCTGTAACTTGACTATCTACAGTAACTGATACTATGACCAACCTCCAACCTTAGCTGTTAATTCCAGATAATCCAAGAAATACAATAATTCTCAGTGGACTTTCCACAGAATGGCGTGCTCAAGTTGGGAATGGCTGATTCTATTGGAGTTTTAGGTTGTTTGGCTAATGCTAACTGTTCGTCCCTAATCGCTAACTGCTCAAATATGTTTGATGTACTTGGCTCCAATTATGCCACCTCATTAAGCAATAACTGCCTAACCTCTTGCTAAGTGACACTTGATGTTTTCGGATCTGCTCCTGTGAGCCTTCGTCTCCGATACACACTAAGTAAAACAGAGCAACTCTTAATAACATTTTATTCGCTACAACACACCAATTATTATCTATGCCTCATCACGAACCGTCTGAACTCTGTGCACTGTCGATAACTGTTGACAACGAAGGACTTCCGACACCAAACTTTAGTGGCTCTAAGGTGAGAGGCTACAATGGTGTAGAAGACTACTGATTTCTGTTTTGCCCATTCAGCGATGTGTCTGAACAAGGTGGTGACATGTGCCAGCAGCGCGTCTGTCTACCAGGATTCTCGTGGAGGTGTTAGGACCCAGAAGAAAAGTTCGCCTCTCTCGTTGATGACGGCTGGTGCTGAAACTACCGTACCGCCATGGACACGAAACGCTCCTTCCAGAGCAGAATTTCTACAGCAGCTGAAGAGAAACTGGGAGCAACGCATCCGTCGCATGACACCAAGTCCATAGTTGGCAGAGCTGTACTAGGAGCTGACTTCAGCTGCTTGTTGACCCATAACTTGGCAGTGACTGGAGTGGCCATTGTGTCATAGTGGGCAATACCAGACTGTGCATATCACTGCTAAAATCTATAGGTATTTATACTGCTTAATGTCACGTCTTTTATGCTGATGCACGGCTTCCAAACATATAGGAGTCACATCCCCTGTGTCTCAACGATGAAGAAACATCATGGCACATCCAGTAACTGCGCTGAACTTCCATTTCATTGCCAGGATTGCGAGGTGTGACTCGGCCCACCTCATGATAGGTGAACAAGGCAGTTGATTAAGTCGGTATACAACGCCTCAGCGCGCTTCAACTGGCCGCATCCTCCTACACTGCGGTAGTAAGCTTCCTGTCTCCTTGGTAGTGCTCAAATGATCCAGGGTCCATTTGCACAGTGAACTGAAATGATGTTGAATTAGTCATTTTATATTTGTATCAAAATTTAAAAAAAATAGCCTTACGTACTAATCTTGTACAAGTTCTTTTACAAAAAAGAAAAAAGATAAACCGCAAGTGAGAGATATAGTAATTCCAACACAACGCTAACACACACATCAAAAAAAGTTTTGCATCACCTCGGTTCCGAGAGTTTCGAAATCTGTACAGAAAATTTGAATAGAGATCACCATAAACATCAGTTCCGCCCTTTTTAATGCTCATGACAACCACACATTGCATGTTATAGCACCATACAGCGAGACATTCAGAGGTGGTGGTCCAGATTGCTGTACGCACCTTTACCTCTGATACCCAGCAGCACGTCCTCTTGCATTGATGCATGCTTGTATTCGTCGTGACATACAATCCACAAGTTGATCCGGATTGTCCCACCCCTTAACGGTGATTCTGCGTAGATCCCTCAGAGTGGTTGTGGGTCACATCATCCATAAACAGCCCTTTTCAATGTATCCCAGGCATAAGCCATAGAGTGCATATCTGGAGAAAATGCTGGCCACTCTAGTCGAGCAATGACGTTACCCTGAAAGAATTCATTCACAAGTTGTTCACGATGGGGGCGCGAATTGTCATCCATTAAGACGAATGCCTCACCAGTATGCTGCCGATATGGTGGCACTATGGGTTGGAGGATGGCATTCACGTATCGTACAGCCGTTACGGCGACTTCCATTACCACAGCTGCGTACGTCAGCCCCACAAAATGCCACCCCAAAACAGTAGGGAACCTCCACCGTGCTGCACTCTCTGGACAGTGTGTGTAAGGCGTTCAGCCTTACCGGTTGCCTTCAAACTCGTATCCGACGATTGTCTGGCTGAAGGCATATGCGACACTCATCGGTGAAGAGAACGTGATGCCAGTGCTCAGCGGTCCATTCGGCATGTTGTTGGGCCCATCCGTACCTCGCTGTATGCTGTCGTGGTTGCAAAGATAAACCTCACCATGGACGTCGGGAGTGAAGTTGCGCATCATGCAGCCTGTTGTTCACAGTTTGAGTCATAACACGACGTCCTGTGTCTGCACGAAAAGCATTATTCACCATGGTGGCGTTCCCGTCAGGGTTCTTCCGAGCCATAATCCGTTGGTAGCGGTCTTCCACTGCAGTAGTAGCCTTTGGGCGGCCTGAGCAGGGCATGTCATTGACGGTTCCTGTCTCTCTGTATCTCCTCCATCTCTGAACAACATCGCTTTGGGTCACTCCGAGACGCTTGGACACTTCCGTCGTCGAGAGACTTTCCTGGCACCAAGTAACAATGCGGACGCGATCGAACCGCGGTTTTGATCGTCTAGGCATAGTTGAACTACAGACAACACGAGCCGTGTACCTCCTTCCTGGTGGAATGACGAAATGATCGGCTGTCATAACACCTCCGTCTAATAGGCGCTGCTCATGTATGGTTGTTTAAATCTTTGGGCGGGATTAGTGACATCTCTGAAGAGCCAAGGGGACTTTGTCTGTGATACAGTATTAAGAGTCTTCTAGAGTTGTGGGAACCGGGGTGATGCTAAACTGTTTTTGATGTGTGTAGAAATTCTTCTACAGAATAGTAGGAGTTGTCAAGGTGAAACTTTGTCAGTCTGCTCTCAAAATTTTCTTGGATGTCTGTGAGACATTTTGCATCAGTGAGCACTGATGCACTGGTTGCAGCACTGGTTGCGGCACTGTGAACCCATTTTTGTGCTAAAGACAACTGATGTCTACAAGTTGATTGTGGTTGAGCTTCATACATTATTCTTACAGGAAGTTTTTGGGGAGTGGAGACTTTCATACTGAGAAATTAGTTGCCACTGAACACTATTCCCTACGATATTATTGAATTAAAATAGACAAAATATGTCAACTAACTCATTTGTCTCTCCCCAAGATTTATAATGACTCAGAGTGCAAATGTGGTTTTACTAAGTTGTTTCAGTAATTAAAAAGTGTGATTATTCCAATTCAAATTGTCATCAACATATAAATCTAATAATTTTCAAACCTCTCCCACATTTATTATTTCCATCCCATATGATACGTTTATCATTAGTGTAGTATCTTGAGATATTTAGAATTGGATACGTTGACTCTTTTCAAAACTGAGTGAGTCTATTCCCAGAAAAAGTGTCAATGACACATTTAAGAACATTATTTACCGCTTCATCTTTTACTACATGTATGCTGTGATTGACTACATTACTAGTGTTATCTCCAAAACGACCTATTTCTGCTTTTTGTATATTAGACAGAAGATAATTTAGGTAAATAAGGAAAAAAGCAGGCCTGGGAGCGAACCTCGGAAACCCCTTACGTGTTCTCCTTAGTCAGAATATTCTCCCCCGATTTCACTGGTTTAATTACTGACTACAACTATCCCTATTACTTCGGTTAAAATGCCCCTATTCTTTGGTTGGCTTCGCCATCAATTCCCTAAAACCTTCGTTTACCCATTGTGATTCATATAGAAAATTGCCTTGGATAGATCGCAAAAAATACTCGCTAGCTCCATCTTGTTATTCAACGTTTGTAAAATTTGGTAAGTGAAGGGCCAAATAGCATTCTCAGTATAACAACCCTTTCGATATCCCACCTGTGATTTATTGAGGATATTATTGCTGCTCATTAGGGATAGTATTCTAGGACACGTCACACTCTCAAAAATTTTGGAAAACGAAGTCAGTAGTGAAAGAGGTCGGGGATTACTGACATCTCGCTTTTCATCTGTCCATAGAGGGGTTTAACAATGATATACTTGGGTCTCTCCGGAAAAATGCCTTGAGTCTCTGATGCAGTATACGTTTCAGATAAGACAGAGTTTATTACATGGGAATAAATCTTTACTGCTCTGTTGAAAACACGATATTTCCCAGATGATCTTTCACTTTTGAGACGTTGTATAATTTTTTTAATTTCTGAAGGAGAAGTTGGTGATACATTCAAATGGTTGATTTGTATGAGAGTTGCTTTTTCAACATACTAATGTGATTTTTCTCTTCGACTGTTTGTCCATATGTTTCCTACTACGTTGAAGATATTGTTATTAAACACACTGACTACCTCTGGCACACATATTAGCCCTTCCATTTAATTCGGTAGAGATGTTATATCATTCCGTAGCTGGTCGTCCTCTCTCCCACCTCATTGCATTCCATATAGTTTGTAGTAAGTTGTTGGAATTACTAATTTGTGATATTATGTGCAAGTTCATTGATTTTGTAACGATTATTCTTTGTATTTTGGGTATGTTTCGTAGTGTGCAACTACTGCAGGACCTCTACTAGCTCTTGCCAACAGACACATACGCCAATTTACGTTTAACAAAATACTTTAATCCCTGCAGTGATCCATGGTTTTTTAAATGACTAATGTTCATTCCTATTACTTAAAGCAGATAGGTGTTTCCAAACAGTCATATTAATTAGGGAAGGAATAGATTAAATTTTATATCAGCATATAGTTCATCATAATCTGCACTCAGATGATCTGCTGTTAATTATTCACAAAAAATATTTGTTGTGGATACAGTTATTATAACCTATGTCGACTTACTAGTGCCAGGAGTGAAGGGCACTACCTTATTTATCCAAATTGACTGTGCATCATGATCAGAGGGATGATTTGCTACCGGGTATACAGTGGTTTTCTTGCTTTAAGCTTTATGAAATAAAATATCGCCAGTTAGGGTCCAACAGCCTTTATCCACCAATGTTGGGAAGTTAACTACTGAGATCAAATTATAGTTTTTAAATAAAGCTTCCTGATCGATTTCCTATCAAAATCTTTTATAAAAGCAATATTGCGATCAGCACAGGCCACTAAATGATTCTTGCTGTCCAACAGATTACATAGCAAGACATCCAGAATCATCATAAACAGTTCAAAGTGTCCCAGTGAGTATCAGTATACAGTTAGAATTAAACGTGAAAAAGTTTTCAGTTTTAATTCATATGAACACACTTCTATGTACTGATTAATACAATCGGCTCATGGCTTTTGAGCTTGTGTTCTGCCGTAATATATACAAAAATTACTTTTTCATGTTAGTTATACACAAGTAAGGTGCTAGAGTTTAATGTCTGTCTTTTGAGAGCTTTCTAAACATTCCAAACAGATAGAAGCTCTTCTACCATACTGCTCAGTTCCCTAATAGTGTGATGAAATAAACTAACCTTACTTTTCTGAGCTTTCTTAAGCATTCTGTGGACTCGTCTGTTATTTTTAAATTCCGTCGTAACGTTCTTCATGTATTCTAATTATAACCTAAAAAATATACATCTCTAACACCAGTAACACAGAGATCTTGTTATGTGCAATGGTTGCCCCCAATTCATTTTCTGGAAGAAGCTAAGCCTACCTCTTTTCTCACTCTTGTTCAGGTGTAGATGGTGTCTAATATATTCCCACCTCCCAGTTGTAACGACAGGCACTGCAGTCATCATTTTAGAATGCAACAGCATGTTTAGAAGATGCAAAATTGTTGAGGCACAAAAGGCTGTTCGGCAGAAATTACGGCTACTACAATTAGGACGGTTGGAACGAGATCATTCTCTCTCAGAAATGTTTAAACCTGTAACAGAGTCTTAAGTGGCTCTCGCACGCACCCAATTAGAGGAATGGAGGCAGAAGAGAAGAAGAGGAGGAAGAGGAAGATACCATTAGCGATGTCATTATCCACTAGGGAGATACTGAGATGGGTGCAACTCACTGGGTCAGCAGGAAACAACTGTATATGCTGTGTACTCAACCTACAAGTTTAACTAATCATGCACTTCACGTTAGAAATAGAGAAACAGAAAGATATCTTGGTTTGCTGGATCTAATTTTCATACAGGTTTCAAACCTCAAGTATTTTCCGGAAGAGGTGCAAATAAGTGCTGAAACTATACATATGGCCAATGTTCTATCACGCTCAAAAGTATGAACTGCGTTCCACCTTTTCTATGCAACCCTCACAACGAAAGTGTATTGCAGGCCCTCTAATCTCTTTCCGGCATAGTCATTTGACTATACTAATTAGTTACTGCAAGACCACTAGAGAACTTTGATCGGTATGACAACCAGTCCAGACGCGAATTAAAACCGCGATAATAAAAATACCAAGAAGTACGTTATTATAGACGACACAGTTCTTAACACTTTCAAACGCTAATACATCATGATAAGTAATATTTCATAAAGCGTGAGCCAACTTCAAACTGCATGACAAAAATTTATGTATTGCAATGTGACCAGGTACTCCTGTCCAGTGACTATTCTACCTGTTAAACAACAACGTAAAATCTGAAATATTTCATTCACAAGTAACAAAGGGAGCACATGTTTAAACTTGAAATGACGTGGCATAAGATTTTGAATAGGATGTGGATTTAAACCCAGCACATAATCGGCTGATATGTAAGCACAACCAAATTTCACATACCGAAATTTTTCACTAATAACGAGGTGAAACTAAATTGATGAGATGAAATCGTATTGGCTTACTGGAATCCGAACCTGGCACATATCGCGTTGTTTTGTAGCCACTAAATGGCGCTAAATATCGGTGACTTTTACCAGTAGCTAGATGTGTGCACCTTTTAACTAGAAAGAAAGCGACGAATAGTTCTGTACTGACGGGAAATCCAACAACACGCATCATTAATGCTGACTTCACACGAAGGGACGTTAGGTATCGAACTCTTCCCCAAAAGGTAGAGTGGGATGTTTGGAACAGGAATGATACGATGGATAGTTCTGTGTCTAACTGTCGAAGTCGAAAATATGCCAGTCGCTGTTGTTCACATCACACGGATACACTTCAGAAACCATATCGATATCTCATTTGTAGTTTTGTGTTCACATGCTAGAGCTTGAAATAACATACTGAAAATTTTTATGTCGGACTAGGATTCTAACCAACACACTCTCATTTTGTGGAGCCATTGGCGTATTAAGAATCTTGTGGAATCAACTTATAGAAGGTACTAAATCGTTACAGAGGGGTCAAATCCCCCGCGAAATGGGAGATCCGAGATGAATTCCCAGCAATATAATCAACGCCTCGAGTTGAAACACAATAACAAGCAAGTCCCTTCTGACTTAACAGTACGATGGGCTGGTTAATAAAACGAAATTTCTGGAGTAAGAAAGCTTACTAGTGACAGATTCCACTTGGTCTGACATTAACCATATTCTGGCATAAACCATACCACGCTCCGCACTCGGTAGCGAAAGGACGTTCTGTTTAATTTAGGTTTAAAACCAGTATGCGAGACTAAATTGTTCAAGTGACGTTGCCAGAGGTGAAGAGAGTCTGTTAATGCCAGTTAGAAGTGGTTGTCTAAGGTGAGAATGGAGCACCGACCTGTAGAAAATGAAGCTGGATTCACTCCAATAGCCTACACAACTACACATATGGTTGAACGATTTTGTCTTAGTGAAGAATACTCCACACTGGATGAAAATTCTGACTACCTGATGGTTGACTAAGGTTTGTTGACAACATGTATTTGAGTCTTATGGTTCAAATGGCTCTAAGCACTATGGGACTGAACTTCGCAGGTCATCGGTCCCCTAGAATTTAGAACTACTTAAACCTAACTAACCTAAGGACACCACACACATCCATGCCCTAAGCACGATTCGAGCCTGCGACCGTAGCGGTGGCGCGGTTCCAGACTGTAGCACCTAGAGCCGCGCGGTCATCCAGGCCGGCTATTTCAGTCTTATATTTCTGTCAGTGCTCAAGAGTTCCTCAAAGAGTTTGATTTGAAACTAGTAATTTCAGCATATAAAATTCTTTCTGGATATTCGCAAATTACATTCAGTGCTACTTTTGTCACTTGCGTTATTTTGTGTTAGAGAATTTGCCAACGAAAACATTCGTAAGGAACACTGTCCTCAAGTGTATAATATTAAAATGGATTTTAGTCATAGTAGCGTCTCGTGATGCAAAGAAAACAATTTCCAGTCAATGATGGGTTCAGTTGTATGAGAGGACGCAGTCCATTCCATGTAAACACAGCCACACCATTAGGGGTCCAACCGATATGGTCACTAGCCCAGGAGAGGCGCTGTAGCCGATGTCATGCTGTTAGGGAAGGCACACGCGTCGGTCACCTGCTGTCTTTGCCCATTAATCCCAAATTCTAACGAATGCGTTCGTCGTACGTTCCACATTTATATCTGCCGTTATTTTACTCATTGTTGATTGTCTGTTAGCACTGACAACTCTATGCAAACGCAGCTGTTCTCTGACGTTAAGTGAAGGCTGTCGGCCACTACGCTGTCCACAATGAGAGGTAATACCTGAAATTTGATATTCTCAGTGCACTCAAGAAACTGTAGACCTCGGAATACTGATTTCACTAACGACTTCCGAAATGGAATGTCCCATGTGTCTAGCTCCAAGTATCATCCCGCCTTCAAGGTCTGCTAATTCCCGTCGTTAGCCCATATCTCGTGGGAAACGCTTTCACATGAATCACTTGAGTACGAATGACAGCTCCGCCAATGCATGGCCCTTATATACCTTGTGTACACGATACTACCGCCATCTGTATATGTGCACATCTCTATCCCATGTCTTTTGTCATCTTGATGCAATTTTGACAGCTACTGAAGAGAAGGGTCACCCGTGTAATTCCCCTTGCTCTTCATCTATTATGTTCAAGTTTAAGGCCAGGAAAAACTTACTGGTTAATTTCGTGCCCAGTACAGTGACAGTTCTGCAGCTGTATCACTGGCTTTGCAGAAAATGTCATCACCAGTTTGAAATAAAAAGAAAAGACCAATTGTTGCTGACATTTTCTTCACAAACCTATTGACATGTACTCTAGGTATTTCCACTACCTGTCAGAGTACGAGTAGTGTCAGCTGCCACGGCTACATCGTCAGTCCGTGAGGTGAATATATTCCAAACAGGAACAGAGCGTTCTGCCACGTGGTATCGGAAGGGGGGCGAGGGGATGGAGGCATTTGGGACGTTTGAAACAGGAATGATACGATGGATAGTTCTGTGTCTAACTGTAAGTCAAAAAAGATGGCACTCATTATTTTTAACATCACACAGATACACTTCAGAAACCATATCGATATCTAGCTAGTAGTTTGGTGTTCACGAGCTAGAGCTTGAAATAACGTGCCGAAAATATTTATGTTGGACTAGGATTCTAAGCAACATACGCTCACTTTGTGCAACCATTGAAGTATTAAGGATCTCTTCTGGAACCTACTTATAGATGGTACTGAATCGTTTCAGAGGGATCAAATCCCCCGTGAAATGAGAGATCCGAGATGAATTCCCAATAACATAATCAACATCTCGAGTTGAAGTACAACAACAGATAAGTGCCTTCTGACTTAACAGCACTATGGGTTGCTTAATAAAACTTAATTTCTAGAGTAAGAAAGGATACTAGTGACAGATTCCACTTGGTCTGACATTAACCTCATTCTTGGCACTTATTTCTTCTCTACACCGCAGACCCACACGCGAATTAAACGGAAACGCCAGTACAAACTTGCTGGTGTATTTCGTGCCCAGCACATTGAAAGTTCTGCAGCTGTATCACTGGCTTTGAAGATAATGTACCATCACCAGTTTGAAATAAAAAGAAAAGAGCAACTGTTGCAGACGTTTTATTCACAAACTTATTGGCATATACTCTAGGTATTTCCACTGCCTGTCAGAGTAGTGTCAGCTGGCGCCGCTGCATCATTAAACCGCGAGGCGAAGAATTTATTCCAAACAGGAACAAAGCGTTCTGGCTGGAAGTTTTGTGGGCGGGGGGGGGGGGGGAGGGGGAGGGAGGGTGGCATTTTGGCGTGGGTCGAAAATATGAGGCCGGTCCATGGTGTCGTCCTCATTGTGTTCATGTCACTGAAGGGTTCCAGTGATGCACACATTTTAATAGGGTGTAAAAGGGAGACACCATTATTCATCCGCGCCTCCCACCTGCAGTCGATGTTGTACTTTTTCATTTATAGGGCTGCTTCCCCAGCGTTGGTCCACGGTGTAAAGATCCATCACAAGCCTGGCAGCCCCAAACTGTAATTGGGTGGGGGCGAGGGGTGTTCAGAAAGGACTCCTGTCAAGTAGTTAGAGAAGTACCATATGTATCATGGTGTGTGTTGGATGGTGTTGTGGGTGTTCTGGTAGTACTGCCAGTAACCAGGTTTCGTTTTTACCTCATTTTTGAAGAGATAAACATTAAAATGCCCTTAAACCATGTGATTTCAGTATATATGGAAGGTTGGAAGTGAGTTCAGACTGGATAGAGAAACATCTGTGATACAACAACTGCAGGTGGAGTGCAAAGATAACATGCAATGATGCATGTCACCAATTGGCACCCTTTGTTGTGTGTTCCACACGTCAGTCAGTGCTCGTTGATATCCAGATGAAGAAAATTCAGGAAAAAGCCGGAATTAATTAATCCATTATCGTGGAAATGAAGCTTTGTCTCATATTTGTGACTGACGCCACGATAACAATGTCCTGACTGCAGTGGGATGAAAGGGCATGCAGATAGACCACCACACTGTTGACGAATCAATTTCTATGAGCTTAACATCAATTACGTTGTTGGGAGTGTGTTGTAGTAGCGTCTTGGAAAAATCATTGACTGTCAGTGATCATGTGGTTGGGACATAGCTATATTCTACGACGAAGTTGGAAATACGGGGCAGAGGGGGTCCAACATGTACGACAGTCAGTGGTGGTAAAGTAGAGGCAGGCATGGGGACATAAAAGAGACTGGGCATGAGGGATGTGTGGCGTTCTGTCTATCGTTTCATCGTTGTGCTCATGCATAAGGCCATCGTCCTCTCCTGCACGCGAGGCTCAGTCCATCTTCACATGGAGGGGGGGGGGGGGGGGACATAGGAAACCTTGGATAGTGACACCATGGGAATATAATGACCAAAAACCGTCAGGAATTGACGCCCCGGCACCACTGGCATAGGAAGGACTTGTGCTACATCAACCAGTTTTGGCACTGGGTGGATGATGCTGAGTTCTGTACGTTGGAGGGAGTTCCCAGTACATATCTACCTATCGTGACGTCATTAAGTCGCGAAAACGTCGATAGAATTCAACTGGGAAACCGTTTCGTCGGGGCGGCTTGTTAACCACTTCTTTCTCAGGTAGTTAATTGATAACGTCTGGCATGATTTCCTTGATCAATGATGCTGCCGCATTATCATCTAGGCTGCAGGTCATGTGTCATGACTCCTCATCAGTCGCTCCGTAGTCCACGTTGCTTCCATTGTAGAGACGGAAGTAATGTTGCACAAATACGTCTACGAATGTCACGTGGGCGGTAATCTGTTGGCCATCCAGTGTGGTGAGACTCATGCTGAGCTGACGATGGCAGCGATAGTCTTTGGCTATGCTGTGGTTGGTTCCTAGTACATTACGCTGGTAAGGCTGGTGCAATCTCATTACCACATCGTGTAGCTTGCAGTGTGACAGCGACAGTATCCTTAATTCTGGGCCGTTCCTGTTGGACGTATGGAGGCAGGGGTTGCATGTATAATGCAGCAAGATGTAACAGTAATCCATGGTGTGACTGTGCCACTCCACCACCCCTTTCATGTACTGGACCAGCACAAACAGGCTCTTTGTTTTGGCGCAATCCTACTACCAGGACAGTGTGGAAAGATACCTGGTTAAATGGCTTCACAGGTTGCCCACGAGGCGGCTATGCACTAGCAGCCATCAAATTCTTGTCGGTGAGAAATGTTCACTATCGTCGTTTGTGGCAACGCCAGACTGTCGGAAGTAAGACGAAAACTGTGTTGATCATAGCGATTTGATCTGAAAAAGCAAGTGGCAACCACTCAACATCATGGAAGCAGATATTATTAGGAGCTTCTAGCTCACTTTGCCCCAAAGCTTCCCAAACCACTAAAATAAGCACAAATTTCACAAAAAACGTCTAAAATTCACAGAAAAGTGTAAAAACCATGGTTTTATAACAAAAGTCAGATTTCGTAAGAAAATAAATAGAAAAAGACAAGCACGAAGAAAAGTGCTAATTTTCCATCATTTTTCGACCATTTCAATATTTTTCCTTTCATCAATTTTCAACTACTTTTACTACTTTTTAGACCCTTTCTCTATTAACCTTTGCGTCATTTGTTACATTCTATTGTAAATAAGTGAAAAAGATTTCAAAATAGGCGCTAAAGATTTTCAGGAAAAATCACTTGGCTGAAATCACCTCTTTTTCGTTGAATATGTGGATAAGAAAATGGAATAACTCAGTAAAACTGACATTTCTTTCAGTTCCCTAACATTCTTATTCCCTTAACATTTTCAGAATTTAATAAGCCTGCAAAAATGTTAAAAAACGTAAACAAAAATGTAAAACATTTAAGCTGAGAACTTGGCATTTCTAGCTCACTTTGCCCCATTCCATTAGTCCTTTATATCTTAGTTTAACATTCCCATTTTCAAAATAATTAAAATGGTAGCAAATGATTTATTTGTAATATCTGTTTGGAAAAATAATTTTAAGCTCATTATTGAACCCTAAAGAAATAATTCCTCCAAATCTACCATTCACATATTCACAATGAGTAATCTTATACAAAACATTTACTTGTAGCTCACTAATTACTAATATAAATTAGCATTACTTGCGTTACTGATTTTCTCCATTGGGTTTCCATTTATATATATAAATATATTTAATGAGAAATAAATAATTCTTTTAGGTAAGTGCCATTTCAAAAATACAAAGAATTATACCTACTTATAACAAAATTTAATAATGCCCCATGGTGTTGCCCCTGTTTTATGGTCCAAAACATATCTTTTTCCAACATGATTCAATGCAGTCTTTTGTTATCTTAACTAAATACATTTCGTGTTTATGGCTTTGTATCCAATTCATACTTTTCTGTCTTATTAAGCTACAAATCTTTATAATCTGCTAATCTTATTTTTTCAACGTTTTCTTAACTTCTTTAGATTTTTTTCATTTTGGAGCCACAAACATTATGGGAATACATTTTTGCTCTCAAATCACACAATGCTTCCTCTATTTTTCCATGATGCTCATGCTTCACTTGAGCTGACAATTCTTTGTTTATTTGAGGAATATTGTAGATATTACCTGCAGGGTATTAACTAGTAACAATAATTTCTTTCATATCATCATAAAAATCTTCTGTTTCTACATTATAAATACAGCTATCAGTGTCTTTTCTTAACTTTTCGGTTTCATATATCTGTAATGAAATTCATACATCAATTCTTTAGGTACATCAAGTATGCTCAAGCCAGATTATAGAATACTTCAATCACAATTTTTGCTTATTCATATGAAATGCAGTAAGATTGTAATTAAATATTGATCTTCCATTGAAATTAAGATTTGCCAAAAGTTTCTCACACTTATCTCAATGTAATACTAATTTTATATCCACACTGTTTCAATTATTTTCCATCGGCTTTTCACGTACTGAGTTATTCATAAATTTGTACAAATCTTTTTCAATACAATTTTAGACTTTAGTCCTCATTTCTGTATTCAAATGTAAGTCATTTTTCAACAATCGGATACTTCAAATTTTAAAGCTTTGTGTATTTTTCATCTTAATTCCTAGAGATAAGTACTGTAAACATGTCTAGAATTATCTACAAAATATTTTTATCATTTAGTGGTGATGATAATTTCCTTTCTTTAGTCCCAGCCACAATTTTCTTTCGAGGAACAAGTGGAAAATCTTTATGCAAATCATGAAGTTCTCTAGCATATTTTAGGTCTAATTCAAATATCCACTTAATTTTAGCAGTATCTGATATTCCCCTCATTTTTGTAGAATCAAATAAATTTGGATTATATCATTCACATCATCCATAAAGTAAATTTTGACTCTTAGCACAACCATCTGAATTATTAGAATCTGTATATGTTAAATAGTTTTTATAACCTCACTTCATCAAAATTTTTCATACACTCATTATTTGACTTTACACATTTTTTACTATGATGTGATATGCTTCCTCTTATTCCTTTTCCAATCATAAGAATCATATAATGATGATGCAGAAGACTGAGTGGTTGTTTAGTCAATTTTGGCATGGCATCTCAACCTTAATCAGGTGCTGTAAAATACCAAGAAGGATCTAAATGCAAGTTTTTCTACAATTTTCCAACATACCAGCCAATAAGAAAATATAAGTTTGCAATTACAAATCATGACTCTTTCACAGAATTTTAGATAAATTTTTTTGTAAATTAGTTTACCTTGTTTATAACCTTGATCATACATATCACTAATCACTTTTCTTCAATGTATTATGAACTTTTTCGTTTAATGTTATCTGCTCTTCTTCAAATTTCTTTAAATATGCGTATAATCACAAGGGAAACTCACTTTCTAATTAGTGAATTCAATAGACTTTGTGGAAAAAAGTTGTCTAATATGTCATTTGACACATTCTTAAATTTGATAAATGTTTGTCAAAACCTGAAGCTATTAATTTAAATGTGTCAATAAATCTCATTGTTAAATTTTACATCGATTATCTAATCTGCACTGAAGAGCCAAAGAATCTGGTACACTTGCCTAATATTGTGTAGAACCCACAGGAGCACACAGAAGTGCCACAACACAACGTGGCATGGACTCTAATAATATCTGAAGTAGTGGTGGAGGGAAGTGACACCATGAATCCTGCAGGTCTGTCCGTAAATCCGTACAAGTACGAGGTTGTGGAGGTCCCTTCTCAACAGCACGTTGCAAGGCATCCTAGATATGCTCAATAATGTTCATATCTGGGAAGTTTAGTGACCAGCAGAAGTGATTAAACTCTGGACATGTAGGGTGCCACATTGCCCTGCTGTATTTGCCCACGTCAGTCAGAATACACAACAGACATAAATGGATGCAGGTTATCAGAAAGGATGCTTACGTATGTGTCACCTGTCAGTATCTGGATGTGACAGGGGTCCCATATCACTCTAGCTACACATGTCCAACACCATTCCAGAGACTGCACCATCTTGAACATTACACTGCTGGCATAGACAGTCCATGTATTAATGACGTTGTCTCCATACCCATGCACTTCTGTCACATTGAGCGATTCTCTTCCGTCAGCATTGGCCCCATTCTTGCAGGATATTTTTCCAGCTGCAGCAGTGTTGAAGATTTGATGTTTTATTGGATTCCTGATTTTAAGGTACACTCGTGGAATGGTCATATGGGAAAATCCCCACTTCATCACTACCTTGGATGGCTTGTGCGCTGTCCATAACGCTATGTTCAAGCTCACTTAAATCTTGAGAAAGTGAGATTGTAGCAGCAGTAACTTTTCCAACAACTGCGCAGGACAAAAGACCACAGCGATATATTCTGCCTGTTTACATATCTCTGTATTTGAATATGTATGCCTAATAAGTTTCTTTGGTGCTTTAGTGTAATATATCAACATTCATTACGTTATAGTGGATCTATTTCCTTTTCATCATAACTGATTGCCTTTATGAACAAAGGAGAATCACATACTGATAAATTAAGTACATCGCCGGCCGCGTTGGTCTAGCGGATCTAGGCGCTCAGTCCGGAACTGCGCGACTGCTATGGTCGCAGGTTCGAATCCTGCCTTGGACATGGATGTGTGTGATGTCCTTAGGTTAGTTAGGTTTAAGTAGTTCTAAGATCTAGGGGACTAATGACCACAGAGGTTAAGTCCCATAGTGCTCAGAGCCATTTGAACCATTTTTGAATTAAGTACATAAATTTAAGGAGCAGGAGGAGGAGGAAGAGGAGGAGGGGATGATTTATGTTTAACATCTTGCTAACAACATGGTCATTAGAGGGAGAGCACAAGTTCAGATCAAGAAAGGATGGAGAAAGAAAGCAGCCGTACTGCAGCAGAAGACCCTTCAGTTATATTTATCTGTTCACTGTTAGATATATCTTTTAATATTCTGTTGGGCAAAGTATTATATATATCACACTCTGAGGATATTGGATACCATTCAATTAAATACTTCTGTCATTTTTTGAGTTGGTAGGCAATTAAAGAATTTTTCAGACAAACTTTCAGATCCTGCATAAATTACAACAGGAAGTATCTGAGTGTGTCGGTAGCATTGAAAACTCATATATGTGCTTCTCTTTGGTGATTATACTTTTAGCAGCTGTTAACTAAGCAGTTGGTTGTGTTATTACCCAATTTTTCCATATTATTAAAGGGAAATAACATTCGGAATTAGTGCTTTGGAATATGGTTTGAAGTAAGTCTAGATAAATCTTTTATCCACAAGAATGAGAGTTTATACCTTTTTTAAAATATAATTTTTGCAGTTTTCCTTATACCCTTTATAACAGGATCAGTGATGTTTTTCATCAGATTAATAAATATTAATAGCGATATTAACTATAGTATAAGTTCCTGGAATTATGCAAACCACAATAGGAACATCATTATTTTAAATTTTCGGATCAATATCAAAACTTTCGTTCCTATAATTTACTAACTTTATCCACATTTCTATTTACTGGATATAAAGCAAATGTTATAGCCCATAGAAAACATTTTCGTCATTATTTTTCCTATTAATACAAGCCTTCTTAATTTTTACCCTTTTTGGCAATTCAGTAAAAGATGAGCAATTAAATCATCTTTTCTTAATTTGTACAATCCACCTAACTGGTTTCCTTTACTGCTACCATGAAGTTGAGCGATCATGAACTGCGAATTTTGTAGCTATTTATATGAAACTTTTTGTTATTATTAATAAAAACTAAAATAATTGTGGCCAACACAAAATACCTCTTTTTGTATATTCTAGAATACAGTTCTTATATTTATGCATAAGTTCGTCATTACAAGACAGATTCTTATAGAACAGTCCATTTCTTTCTTTTGGAGACAGTGAATACATTCTCTTTGTGGTTTTATCACCCTGAATTTGTTGTAGTTCTACAGTTTTTATAGATATAATATTTTAGAATGTTCTTTACTTGGTTTCGTTTTAAGTGTTTTTTTGTAATAGGACTTAGAAATATATTTTCCACAACCGCACATAATTCATTTGCTATTACATCATTTTTTATGATAGTCATATGAACATTGTTATATAACCATCTTTTGTGTATTTGTGTGAAATAAAATTATCAGCTGATTTCCCCATCTCACAAGTCTTACACTTTTTATATTTGATGCAATCTGAAGATTGCTTCGTTTATGTAGAAAAAAATTAAATAGTAAAAAATACAAGTTTTTAAGTAGTAAGATTTTAAAGCTTTCTGAATTTAAAGCTTTCCACTAAGAGGCACACTCAAGTTCACGGCCTCATTCAGAATTCATCACTGAAGGAAGTTCGTCGAAAAAAAGATTTTTATTAGAAAATTATATACAAAATGTAGTCATTCATATACAGTATCGTAAAAAATAATCTGATATTTAATGATAAACAAGTGTTACTGGTTATTGTTAAAAATATAATCCTTAATTTAAAGCTAATGATGTTGCAAAAATTTTAAAAGTTGCAGCTACAAGATAAGTAATATTAGATCATCCTAGAGAAAATATAGAAAAAGTTATACAGAATTCAAAAGTAATGATTCATTACACAAATATTTTCAAACAAATTTTATAAATCAACCAGCATATATTTACTAATTTAAAATAAGAATGGAATTCAAGTGAATCATTTAACAGGTCTGAACAAAATTGAGGATAAATGTAATCAATATGTAGATAGAAACTTCAATAGAGCTATATATTTTAATATTGTATATTAAACAGCTTCATATGTTGTACCTCAAACAACTGATCACAACTGAAGGCCAAATTTTATTCTTTTAAGATTATTTGATGGAGACAGAATATAATTATTATTTTCTTGGAACACAAATTAAAAATTTGCAAAGTCAGTTGTGCTGAATTAAAGAAAGTCAGCCAACTTCTGAACAGATGTCTGGACTTGGCTATAACTGCAGTTTTATTAATTTATTATAAAGTAATTTGTACTAAAGAATGGACAAAATGTTAAACATGGTTTCTTATCATTTCAATAATTTAAATGGATGCATGCTAGATAAAATGATTAGTGATATAATAAATCAAGCTGAACCCTAAAGGCTGCTTCAGCTGTCACAAGTGACATTATCTGAATTATCAAATCATAACTGTTTACCATGTATTTTGTCATCTTTTCCCTCAAAATTTTCTCAACTGTATTTATGTCCACGAATGATGTTTTTTGGTGTTCTTAATCACAAAAATTTCCTTGTAAGTCTTGTAGTTTGTATGTAATTCTGTATCATGCTCAATACAAAAAATTTCTGTTCACCAGTTTGCAATATATACACTTTCAAATCCCTTAAGTTTGTTAATACAAACATCATCACCTAAATTAGAGTTTAGCTTGGCATCTTCTAAATTTGTTGTATAAAGAGCTTGCAAAAGATCCTTCTCATTTTCTTAGGTTAGATCCTTTGGCTTAATTTTAATTCTCATATGTTTTGTGTTATATTCATCAAATAGTTTTGAAACGAGTTGTGCCTGTTTGTAAGTTTGTAATTTCCTTGAAGAACTTACCTCTGCCATATTTCTTGTTTCAGTGTTCTGTTAAATATTTCTGTAACAGATGCCTTTAATTGTGTAAATGATGAGTCATGATTACTATTATACTTCTTCTAAAATTCTTCTAATTCTTTATTTTTAGAAATATTTTCATTGTCTGGTTGTAGGGTTCTTCGAGTTCTAATATTAAATTTTTGTTCAAAAGGTTCTGGGAAATTTTTAAATGCTGTACCTTTAATGGGGATAGCCCACAGTAATTTTGAAAAACGTGTTTAGTTGATAGCTACATTTCAGACAACTGGGCCACTGTGACACTCAAGGTGATGTCATTGGTGCATTCAGCAACTGAGGTGCTCAACAATATCAAATCATCTCCCCCTCGTCTCCAAAGCACCTATATATGCAAAACTGCGTGTTCTTCACCAGCACCATTCTGTTTTGGGGTGTCCATGAGTCTGCAGATTAATAATGCCCTAAATATAATGGTGGGACACGATGGGTGATTTATGGTTTTACCAAGTTCCATTTCCAAAACTTCTAGACAAATGTTTAAGAATTAGACAGGAACTTGGTAGTGGATGATACAAGTATCGATGTGGGCATCGATATCTCATGCTGTCGCCGCTCTAAGACACAATTAAGCCAAAGCTGGTGTGCCACATACCTGATTCTCATTGACCCTAGTAGGACAGGTCAAGGAACTGCTGCTAGCCAGTAGATTACTACAACTAACAGTCGACACTCTTGGATGAGGCGATGGCGTGTTTGACAATCTAGGATGAAGTAGTTATGACGTTCCAGAATGCAGCAATTATGATGGTCCAACTGTGGTGTTGCTGCCATAATACCACCTCCAAATGATTCAAATGTTAATGTGGCAGAAAACCTTATACGTGTTGTGCTTGTGATAAGTCCAAAGGAAAGAAAAATGTGCTGTAGATAAGAAACACAGATAGGTAAAGTAAGTCCTTTTGGTAATTGCACATGATTTCATCAGCGTTAGTAATGGTCCATTCAGATCTTATCTCACACAGAACTGAAATTGGGGTATGTTGCTTACTATAGACTTCAGTCCAGCTATTTGGGCTATGGGGTCCATCTACTCCAACATAGCAATGTCATTACTATGCATGCCTACAGACAAGGAAAACATCTGATAAGCTTTGCATACGTGCAAGAATTTTTATTTTATAGGAAAACTTATCAACTATTACTTACATATTCCTTCCTCTACAGTCAGATTCCAGAACTAGGAACTTGAAACTGAGAGTCAAATGGAAATGAGCGTTTGGCGTCATTGGCTGGGAGGCTCCCTACGGTGCAGGTCCGGCCGCCTTGGTGCAGGTCTTATGACATTCGACGCCACATTCTTCTCAATACTTTCATTGTAATGGCGTTTAATCCCACTCAGTGAATGCAGTTGGCTTCTTGATTTACAGATTGATTCGCTGCTAAACTTTTCATACATCTGAAATACAATTGCACCCAGAGCTTGCTAATTACGTCAAAGTAAACTACAAATGTGTGTCCCGTCCTACAATATTTAGTGCCATGTACCTTCAGCCAACTCGTCAGTAACAGTATAATCGATGTCACATTGAACTGCATTTACATTCAGCCGCGAAACTGCGACAACACGCTTCTGTTAAAGAGATATAAAGAAAATTCAGCCATACAATTTTTAGTAGGGAATTCCGGTCGCCAACAGCGGATTGACGCCTAGAAAAGGTTTTGGTTAAGGTTATGTGAAGTGAAAACAGATAGAAACATAAAGACGCCCGAAGAAACTGATAAAGAGTGGTCTGATCACATTAAAAGTGAAAGGCATGTAAAAGTTGTAGCCTAGCAATCACATGTACTTAACGTTACAGAGTTAATAATGTTCCCAATAATGTTCCCAACCACAGAGCAGTATCCTGAACTATGTTTAATGCAACTAAATGTAGTATATTTGCTGAGAAGTGTTTGTTACTATTCCAGAAACAGCCCCTGGATAGAGATCAAAATTGCCATACTAAAATCCATTCCCCAGGATAACATTATTTTCTATAGAATTTTCAGACAAGAGATGAATGAAGGTGCCGTCACTGTAGTGTCCACATGTTAAGAGAATACGAACAGAGATCAATTCAAGTTGACGGAAACACAACAGACTGAGGCCGTAAAGGTTCATCGTGTCTGACTAACAGAAAATACCTGTTATGAGAGAGGGGAGGGGGAGGGAGATGAAGAGTGAAATATATATACAGGGTGTATCATAATTAATGGCATAAACGCATACGGTTGAAAGTACACGATACTAGAAGCAAAAATGTCTTAGTAAACATAGGGTCGAAAATGCATACCTTAAAAGCTACGGGCAATTTTTCATCTTCGACACTGTGAAGGGAATCTCTTCTACGGAAAGTTCTTTGCTTTCCATATTTTGGGAAATGGTAATGTAGACCAAAACAAGAAAAAATATCCAGTAAACATGTGTTCTAAAATGCGTAGCTTAAGAGCTATGAGCACGTGCTCATCTTCGCTACTTCGAAACACAACTCTTCTAATTAACAATTTCTCATAACTTTTAAGGTATACATTTTAGAGCAAATGTTTACTGGACATTTTTTCTTGTTTTGAACCATACTACTACATCCCAAAATGTGGAAAGCAAAGAGCTTTAGTTTTAGACTAGTAAGTAATCATTTACGGTTTTCTTTGACCACCTGTCGATTCGTCTGTATTATTGTCGTAATGTAAAGTTGACATAATCAGCAAATCTTTATTTTTAGGAGTACGTAGACCACCAATGTAGTGTCACTCTTCAACCCAAGTCTAGAGCTATTTAATTCTGTTCGTTTTTGGAAAATGTCAAGTATACTTGCCTTTTCTTTTGAGGACTGTGCCGACGGAAGTCAATGAACGTTCTTCCAATAGATGAATCATAAGGGAGTAACTTTTAAATCAATTATCGAAAGTCAGATTGCTATTTGTTTTTGTTATTGGTTCCACTAAACATTTTACCAAATCATATGCCCTATTACTCAGCTGGTTGTTTTCCAGTGTATACTTCGCATCTATAAGAGCATGTTTTTTAATACATAGTGGCTGGCTTGTTTGGAATGTATATGAGGAACTGCTCTCAGAATGGTAACAGCATCTCATCAGCAGTAAGGTTCTCAGTACGCATATGACATTGTTGAATATTTTCAACGAGATTATCTTACAGCAGCCAGATCATCAGTGTCTGTTCTTTTTTGCTGAGTGTTCTTTATTATCAAATCTCAAACAGTTGTGGAGAAAATAAAGCCTCTGCAGTGACACTGTAGTCTGAAAGACTGCCACTCCCTTACCATCTGTACGACCCAAATTGTTTAAGCTTTGAAAGCGTGTGTGGGATTAGGCCTGCTATTTATAGAACTCCCATAAAAGCTTTCCCTTCAGATTTTCCAAAGTTACATCTCTCATATATTACTGCTCTTTATTTTCGGGACATTTTCCCTTTAACTCCTTATTTGATTATTTGTATACTGAAGTCTAGTATTTAACATACTGTTTGTTATAAAGGACCTGCACTATTCTATCGCTCTTTTGGTAATTTTGGAGCGCCTTTTACGCTTGGTGAATTAGTAATAATATTCTCACAACGAATACAAACTCTTTGTCTATGACAATCCTTCATCCACTTCGTACCATCCTTGGATGTATAAAATACCCTACGTACTTCAGGTGAATGACTATGAGTCGCCGATGGAGATTTTGGCTCTTCCTAATCATCCAAAATACTCTCTTGCTCCGAATCACTCTCTTCACTTCTACGAGAAACGTGTCAATCTCTTCTTTGCTCTGGGAAACAGAGGAACTAGCACTTTAACTGTTTTCTAGAACTAGTAATAGTTTATGTAGCGGACGTTCATTTTCTTCGTAAGACGTTATGAGAAATATAAAACCTAAGAATACATCAACAATATTATAAATAACTACATCCCATTAACTGGCTGACAAATCCAAAATGTAATACCTACTACAATATCGAGTGTGATGTACCCTAGCCACCTTTGCACACATGTATCTCCTGCTGGCACTGGCACAGCAATCAACTCAGCACTGCTCCTCGCCTCCTTCTCCATTCCTTCCAGCTACTTCTCGGGTATAACACAACCGACCTTACTCACGTAATGTTAAAATGGTGTAAATCCATATAATTCAATGGAAATGACGTTGAAAAATAGAGTTTTATAGCCTGAGAGTTAGGGAAAAATTTCGTGTATTTACTTCATGAATGAACCCATCCAGCATTGAGAAAAAATGTTTTAATTTACTTATAGAACGAACTTTATACGTACGACGATATTTTGGTCTGGGGACCGGAATTTCTGCTAGGTTAACTCATGGTGAGCATACGAATCTCTGCAGTGTCACGCACCTTTCCCTGATTACGGAACGCTACCCTCCAATCCACTAGGAAACTATTTGTCTTCCAAATGACTTGAGGTGTTAGGTATTGATGCGTTGGCTATGTGCTGGATCATACTTGTGACGTGATTCACCAATTCCTGATAGCTTTGTCCATATTCTTATATGGGTATTTGGTATATGGCTTCGAGTTTGCCTCAGTGAGCTCCCATCGTAGGACTGTATTTCGGGCAATGCTCTTTCTTGTAGATGCATCCAGATTCTAAAGTAATCACTACAATGTGTATCACCGATTCAGTCTAAAGACGCGTTTCGTTCCACACAATGGAGACCAAGGTCGAAGGCAGAGAATCACCATGCCCTAGCTCTAAAGAGCGTGCTGAAACTCATACACAGAAGACAGTATCTTCTGCTAGTAGAAGATTCAACAAAACTAGCTTGGAGGCAGACGGCGTAGGAGCACCTATGCACATGCTATATATTAAGCCACCACTGTAGATAAAGGTTGTCATATCGGATAAAATTAGTGAAAGAAACTAAGTCAATTATTAAATGATCTGGCAGGAAACATTCAGTGACGCTATGCTGTACATACAATTTAACAGCAACAGCTTGTATGCTGATAGTGAGAGAGTGGAGCGAAGAGTGGTTTGGGTCACCTGTGGGATGGCTACTCCTCCTTAGTCTCTCTCCTAATTTAGCTTGAATTTCTAGTGGCGGCGACAACTGCTTGTCAGAACGGCGTCAGATGGTTTAAGAGATTTTTCGTCTAAAAACAAGCACGATTGTCCTCCACATGCTGGAAGTGTAACTTCCGGCAAATGTGTCCTGAACCCATGCACGTTCTACTGTAGAGTGGGAGCGATATTATCGATGTGGTTTTGTACCCTCTTTGCCCCATATTTCTGGAAGTGACGATGTTATGGCAATTGTTTTTTTTGGTAACAGGTTTGTTTCATCTGATTCGTCACACAAGTCTAGGGTAGTGTGGTGTGATAGCGTTCGCCCTTTACTTTCTCCTTCCATGTGTAGCATGATGACTTCATCACTGCCGACCTACTGATCATTTTTGTTCTATCTGCATGTAGACTAAGTAATACATTCGTCTGCGGAATTCGACTGTTGCGCGAGGGACATACATGGCTAACACCAACTTCATCACTGACAAGGGAACTGTGTTTGCAGTTGTCCGTGGGGGTTTCCCTTGATAACTCCTGCGTTGAGGATTCTCTTTCTGAAACACTGTTTCCACCCCGAAGCAAACGACATTGTACACTGATCTCGCTTTCAGGAGGACGACGGTTCAAATCTCTGTCCTGTCATGAAGATTTAGGCTCTCCGTGATTTCTCAAAATGCCAGATTAGTTCCTCTGACATGTCACGGCCCGTTTCCTTTCCCATCCTTTCCTGACATAAGCTAATGCTTCTTCTCTAATAACCCCGATGTCAACGGGACGTTAAATTCTGATACTGCGTTCTTCTAAGGGACGTTGTAACGTTGGTGATTTCTGAGCCATGTATTTTCTAGCAAGTATATATCTCTCTTTGTGACTTGTCACGGCCCCATTCTGCCTAACACAGAATAAAAGAGTAGAACGACGGTTTCAACCATCATGCACATTTGGGTCACAGTTTCCACACGTTATCTGTCAGTCTTATTCAGTGTTTGTATGCCCATAGTGTTGGCACAAAAATGGCTCTAATCACTATGAGACTTAACTTCTGAGGTCATCAGTCCCCTATAACTTAGAACTACTTAAACCTAACTAACCTAAGGACATCACACACATCCATGCCCGAGGCAGGATTCGAACCTGCGACCGTAGCGGTCGCGCAGTTCCAGACTGTAGCGCCTAGAACCGCTTGGCCACCTCTGCCGGCTAGTGTTGGCCCAGAACGTTGTGTTAGCGACATGTGTTCTCACTTTCCGGCAGAAGAATCGAGCTCTAATGTGCTCTGGCAAATGCTGGAAAACTAAAGGACTGGACATAAGGAAACATCATCTATGCTCTCCCATACAGTCGCTTCATTGTGGTGTGGACTTCAGTCACATTAACGTTTTCACACTAGTCCCAAAGTTACCATATATATCTGCTGACATGAGATCTCTGTATGATATGATATCCTCACTAGATTTTTGGTTTTGAAATGCATGACGCAGGGCTGTATTAATACTTTTTATGGCTTTTAATCTTTTAATTTATGCCAACTATTTTCAGTGAACTGTTCTGACTCCAGGATTAACAAATATTAAAGGAAGACTGGGTTTAACGTCCCGTCGACGTCTGAGTCATTAGAGACGGATTGTGTCAAGGATGGGGAACAAAATAGGGTGTGCCCTTTCAAAGGAACCACAGCGGCATTTGCCCAGAGCGATTTAGGGCAATCACAGGAAACCTAATTCTGAACGGCAGGACGCAGGTTTCAATCGTCGTCCTCCGGAATGCCAGTTCAGTGTGCTAACCACTGTGCTGCCTCGCTCGGTTTAACAAATATTCTCTGTGTATTTTATTTTCGAAACTGAAGTTAAGGATAGTCCTGTGATTTTTTTGTGTTTGCTTTGTGCAGGGTGGTTGTAATTAAACACTGGCTACCTAAGATAGCCCCTTTAAAAATGAGTGATCGTAGCACAATGAAATTTCGTAGAAATATTTGTGAGGACACACAGACAATTGAAAAAAAAAAACAGATTTTAATGTCCGCATGAGAGGTTTCAAATTTAATGATCTTGGTGGTTGGGCAGTTTGGAACGATCGGACAATGACATGGTTAGCTCCAGGGAGAAGCCAACGGCCCATCGGGACACAAATTGTTGAAGAAGTTACTGTTACCATGGCTGAGAGTGCTGGATACAATGTGCGATCTTCAGTCAGGGCACGTGCCGTGTCACAACAGCTGTACGTTCCATGACTAACTGTTCGGGAGGTGCTGCGAACAGTTGTGAAATAGTATCCGTATGAACTTCACAATGCTCACGAACTTTTGCTATTTGTCGTGGAGATCTGAGTAGACTTTTTTCTTATGTTTCTTGCAACGGTTCGAAATGAGAACATTTATTTTTTTTTGATATATTTTGTGGAATGATGAAGCACGCTGTACACTCAGAGGAACAGTGAACACTAACAACTGTCGCATTTGTGATCGTCACTGCTAACGAACGTTCGTGAAGTTCCCTTGCATTGGGAACGCGTCACTGCGTGGTTCTGTTCAGTTCATAATTGGTCCATTTTTCTTTGAAGAATTCAGACCCGAAGGATCAAGGAAATGCTGCGTAAAGGACACACGTTATTGTGATCCGCTTCACCAACATGCCATCCCTGCTCTAAGGGAGAGGTGCTCCGAACTCATCTGTTTGCATTCACCATGGAGCTCCATCTCACATTCTTCATGAGGTCACTCGGTTACTCCGTAACTCATTTGGAGAAAACCGATTCATTGGCCTATCGTTCTAAACTGAACCCTCTCATATCGAAATTAAAATGCATTTCTTGCAACAGTTTATACGTTATTTCTTTTGCGCGTGTCCTTACAAATATTTCCACAAAGTTTCATGGTCATATGATCACTCGTCTTTCAGGGTGGGCCCTCTCAAGTAGCGGAAGATTAATAATAAGCCCCTTGTATATCTTCGATGATAGCTGACTGAACCAATTAATCACAAACAACTGAGATAAAGGTCTGTTGTGAGAAGTAAGAGATTTAGTTGGGAATTGAAATTTCATAGACATATATGTGTAACGATTAAACTGTAGCAATAGACTGTCCAACTAATGGAAGAATGTGGTAATAAATGTGTTGATATATTAAGCCTTCGCTTGGTACGTTTTCTTTCCAGGTATCGATTAGTACATCTCCGCGTCCCCCTCTCTCTGTCCATCTCCTTCCCCGCCCTCCCTCTGTCAACTTCTTCTTTCCCCCTCCGTCCATCTTATCCTTCCCACTTCTTTCTGTCCATCTCCTCTTTATTTCTTTGTCCATATCCTCCTCTCCCTCCTCTCTCTCCATCTCCTCCTTTTCTATTTCTCTGTCGGCTTCCTCCTCCCCTCTCTCTGTCCGCCGGCCGCGGTGGTCTAGCGGTTCTAGGCGGTCAGTCCGGAGCAACGCGACTGCTACGGTCGCAGGTTCGAATCCTGCCTCGGGCATGGATGTGCGTGATGTCCCTAGGTTAGTTAGGTTTAAGTAGTTCTAAGTTCTAGGCGACTGATGACCATAGATCTTAAGTCTCATAGTGCTCAGAGCCATTTGAACCATTTTTCTCTCTGTCCATCTCCTCCTCCCGTCTCCCTGTCCATCTTCTGCCTCCTATCTCTATCTTCTCCTCTACCCCTTCTATCCATTTCCCTTTCCCCTCTCTTAGTCCCTTTCCTATTCATCCTACCTGTGTTCATCTCATCCTCCACCTATCTGCGCCCATCTCCTCCTTCCCCCTTTCTGTCTGTTCATCTCCTCCTCTTTCCATCTCTCACCATGTTAACTCTTCCACCGCTATTGAAGTGTGCTGATTCTTACCCTCACATTGTTTCTTGCTGGGTAAGTTCCAAGTTTGGTTGAAAACGATCAAGGGTTTAAGGAGGTTTTTACCCATGGCTTGGCCATCGTATGCATGTGTCACAAGTATTTCATATCTATTTAACATATTTTACACATATTTGTACATGTACTTCACCTCTTTCTAGCAAATTTCGCAATCCAGTTTAGTTTTCATGCAGCTCCACGTTTATTACGTCATATCTCCTGAACTATGTATCGTACAATAACATATTTCTGCAAGTGCATTCATTGGCATATCTGAATACTGTCTGGAAGAGAAGTTAGTAGTAAACAAGTAATAAATTACAAGGTCATACCTGATGCGGCAGTTTTACTGCATAATCAGAGAAAATTTAGTAGGCGATAAAATTGGTTCTGTCTATAATTTGTTTGGAGTTGTAAGCGAGAAACAGTCTGTAAGGACTTCAATTATGTGTAAAGTTGGTTGCAAGTCACTAAAAGCTCTTATTCTCAAATGTTGGATGAATAGAGTCTGGTACCATGAGCGTAAAGAGCCACACTCCCACCTCCACCCCTTTGAGAAGTAGGTGGCGCTTACTCTCACAGTGGCTCTCTCCAGACAGCACGTGACATGTGTACGAAGTTTTGTTGAAATCGATCCAGTGGTTTAGTCGATGATGGGGAACATAGATACATACATGCATATAGACATTAAAAGCATACGTACATACATAACCACTTATAATATGCATGGATTTTATTTTCACCGTTGTAAGTTTCAATACAGAGTCTAGGAAAAAGCAGTAGCAGAATGGTAAAACAACTGACGTGTAATGATAGCAAATTTCTTACTGTCACTAAAATCAAAACAAGAATGGTCATACCGTTACGTACTTTATCATGACTGATGGTGTTCCAGACATTACTAAAAGTGTAGAGGCAAATGTGCTCTCTTTTTGTTGGAAGTGGGATTATACGTTAAATAATTTCACATTAAATGTGACCTACAAAGTCGAAAGAAAGTGTAGTAAATAGAATATGGGAAAGAGAATACGGGATTTTAAGATAAGACTAGCACTGAAAGACGAGAAGTTAATTAGTGCTCCACAATCTCCGTTGTATGTATGAACTGTTTATTTTCAGTTGTATCACACATTTCCTTTCAAGAATGAATCGAAAACAAAACTTGCTACGTGTTGAAAGGTGAACGTTCACCTCAGATAATTTTGTGGCAGCCTCAACATATAGTGCGTGGGAGATCAAACTGATTTTCCATCTGGACGCTTGTTCATTACAAAGAAGTTCTAAATCACCGTCACCAACGTTATGATCTTTTCGTAATACTCTATGGCAATAATCAGATATTGCAGACTCCACCTGATGCTACGAATCTGCTTCAATTGCTGGAACAAGAACTTTGCCCTTTCTGGAAAGTATTTTAAAGACCATTAACGGAAAAATTTCACATAGACAGATTACTGCAGTTTCAAGTCTACTTTGATGACAATATTCTGAAGCAGCACGAAGTTATGCGTGATCAGTCTCCAGTCTGCACAGATATTAGGTGCAACTCATTCCCCAACCTGTCAAAAATTTAAACAATAACAAAAGAAAGAAATAATTCAAACACCGTACCGCTATGTGGTGTAGCACACAGGTGGTAGGCGGAAAAAGTTGTAGAACTCTCATCAGTGAGCTGGAAACGATGGAGAGTCACTACTCCGATTTCTTTATAGATAAGAGTGCTTTTGTTCTTATGCAGAGAACAGTTTAATTGACATCTATGTTCGAAAGCTTATTACTCTATAGTACATTATTGTGTTGTACATTTTCAGTAAAACGTTGTTGTGGCACACTTTTTCAAGACTGTAAAGTGGAAATGTCGTCTTGTCCTAGCGAGCTTAAGAACCAGCAGCCATGTTTCAAAGTTGATTTTTGCTAAGGTCGGCCCCATAAAGGGCCCCAGATTATTCCTAGACACAAATTATTCATAAGGTTTCTATTATATCGTTCTTAGGGCCAAGTAAGCTACTGATCGCTTTACGCATATTTCAGATGGGAAAACTTAAGGAAAGGAATTCCGAGGCAATGACCGACGTTATAAATGCTGTAATGTCAATAAAGTGATGTACAAAGCAGCTTGCGCTTAACGTGTCCAGAGCCACACTGTTGGATTATGTAAAATCTTCCCGTTCTCTTACAGAAGTGGCCTGTTTTTATGGCCAGAAAGTTGTAAATTTCTCGCGAATGGCTTTAGAGACAGCTGTGAGAAAAAGCGTACGCTATTCATTCCAAGCTAACCGACAGCGGAAGAGTCTGTCTCTGAGAAGGAATCCTGATATTGGTATTAGGATACGAGAAAATTCGTAAACAGCTGCAGGGTTTATCGCGCTAGGTGTGAAAACAAATACAAAATCTTTCAACTGCTGAGCGTGTGGCCACCGTCACCACCATTACATGCATTTCGGCAACTAATAATCACATTTCCACTAGATAGAAACTAGATTTACACGATGGTACCACTCCTAGTACCGTTAACGCATGCTCGAAATTTGTGTCAGTTATCTTCTTCCCAAAGGCTTTGAGAGCTTCATTGGCATTACAAAGACTACAACGAATAAGCCAGTTTTGTTGAATTCAGATGGATACTAGCCACATACACGTAACACAGATGCAACTGATAGGGCTCGTGGAACTGGAATTTCAACAGCTTGCCTCCCACCACATTCAGAAAATACGTTACAATCACTGGGTGTTTCCATTATGTTCCCTACAACTACATGCTATGCACCAGTAATACAATAGTGTCCTACAGATCATCGAGATCGAGTAGTGAGAAAGCGTCTGGTGGAGGATCAGAAGATTATCACACGAGGAAGGATTCCCTGATCAAACAGCACAGGCAACACTAACTGAATAAACTCTTCTCTAAGTGACTCTCTCAAGTCACTTGTTAGTGAGGAAGATAACAGGGACGTTCCTGCCGTTACTGTCTAACAACCAGTACAAGCCGTGGGAAAGCATCTCTATTTAATCGTTCGCTATACAAATACAGGTATTTGGAACCAGAAGGAAAGCAAAGGAAGCGTACAAACATTAAGACTGGCCATGCTGAGAGAGAGAATTATGGGACAAAACGGAAGTAGGAAAGCCAGTTGCTACCGTACATAAGAATGTTTTCATTCAGCCTGAATCAACATAGTCTGGAAACCCCGTACAAGTAGGTCTCCAAAGAGAAAGGACTCCGTAATAGAATGTTTTGTTGAATCGGATCATGGTATTTCCCACGTCTCAATGTACGATGAAGGTTCTGACAATCAGCTTACAGGCAGTCATTCTTTTGGTAACTCGTCCTCAGACGATACTGAAGCATTAAAGAAACTGAATGTACTGACTATTTCCATTTGTGTCAAGACGTCTGTGCATCCACACCTCAAACAACACAGTTCTTCTGCGATTTTTGCGTGGATCAGTGACTTGGTAGTTTGCGATATTTTTTCTAAATACCTCAAATTTAAATTTGCCTTCACAAAAACTTACAAGGGAGCTGTCCAGTTCGACAATGTCGAAACCTGTTCCGAAATTTTTGTACAGGAAGAATACACCCAGAGAAACACAATGTTAACATTTTAGCTGTTAAGGCGGAATAGACCCTACAAGTATTTTAAGAAAAATATGTTGAGATTTGCCAAATTCATACCTCCCCTGGCGGCTAGATCTAGATATGTAATCCCCTGTCGTAGCTGTAGTAGACAGCGCATGCACAACACTGGAAGTATATCTCACTGGTGACGGCACATCGGTAAACAAATAACATGGCACCATCAGATCGTAAATGGTCAAATGAATTACAGTTTCAGTTAATAGTTTCTCTGACATACAGTAAGTGTTCACAGTCACTAATCCCTCGAATCTGAAACTTATTTAATATCCATAATACTTAGCTGTTACCTTTGTGGTATTTCCAAATGTTAACAATGAAGATAACAATGAAGTAATTTTCTTCGAAATTTCTTCGTATATGTTCGCTAATAACATCTGTCTTTTTGCAGGCTCCAGAGTTTCACAGTAATATGGAATCCAATTAATTTTCGAATGTGGTATACGATCGAACTCATCTACATCTTCTGAAGAACTACATATATGTTAATTACTATCTAATTTCTTGGAAATTCATACGAAGGATGTCGAAATTCGGTTAGAAATTGCGGATACATGAAAAGCAACAGGAAATAACTAATAACTAAATGTGCTAGTTAAAGCACAGACATAAAATATAGTACCTTCCAAGCCCAAAGGCAATATTTACAGTAATAGCTTTCAGTGACAAAGAAAGGGCTGTAAAGTTTTTGGATGAACGGAGGGGGGAGAAAACAAATATCAGCAGTGACCGGTTTTGTTTCGTAAAATATGAACATGAATGGCCTAAATGGTGGAAGGATTTATACGAAGCACTAAATGTGTGCCAAAAAGGAAGTCGCAAAATTATGAAAGAAAAACTATCCGAAAAATTTAGTACTGCTCGTGAGGGTCAATGCTCCATTACCGACGGAGATCTAGAAGGCTGTGAGCTCGGAATTGCAAGCGAAATGAACATTACTGACTACCGGTCTCATTTGACCTAGATAAACAGAGAAAGGAAATTATACGGGAGATGAAGCCGAAAAATTACGAAGTTCACATGAAGAAGTCGTTAGGAGATGTCATTAATAGGTAATACTGTAGAGAAATTAGTAGCTCATGTGAAGATGAAGCTTCCTGTTATTCCATAAAATCCTGTGTGAGGAGCCAATCAGCCAGGTTTCGTTCAAGGATTGCGTGCAAACCGCACTGTATCATTTCGAGAGGAAAAAAAAAGAACAGTCGTTCGTGCGATGTATGAATGATATGAGACTTTCACATACAACAATGCCAGGATAGGTATAAGTGGATTTCTGTTTCCGCAAATTTATATCTGTCTTCAGGAACATCAACGGAATGTAGGCCAAAAAGTTTAAAAAATTGACAGTTCTCTGCAGAAATCTTGTAATCCGTGTATCAAAATCTGAAAGAGTGGGAGAGTATAATGATCCAGAGGTTGAACCTCGTCTGTCCGTCACTGCTCACAAATAGACTTACCTATGGAGGGGATCTGCCTAGTGTAAACCATAGTCTCATCTTCTCTTCTGTTTCCCGGACATGTTTCAGTGAAGTTTCAGCATCATCAATGGGCTTTTAATGTCTTTTCAATGTAACATCTGAAACGTCATCTTACCATTAGCCGAAAATAGTTCATTGCGTTTGATGAACTCTTGGCCAGGAAATAACGACACCTTATTAATCAAAAGTTATCAAAGGAATTGTACTACAGGAGCAGTCATAAAAGATTTAACGTCAAAATCATTATTATCTTTCGTCTGCTAAAAATTTGTGTAACAAACACATCTATGACAGTTTAGTCGAAAAGTTAATAGAAATATTAATGATTTTAGATATTTTTGGTAAAGTTTAACTGCTTGAAAATTATGTGTGTGCACTTTTAGACTTCGCGCTACGCGGCGCTACGTACTCTTGTCACGGATGCTTCTCCTTAGTCGCCGCTTCGCGCGCTAGGTAGAAAGGACTGTACAAACCGCCGTTGTAAGTGGTACTTCGTGCTGGAAAAATGTGTTGCTTAAACTTTTTTTAATACTTAATGTGCTCCTTAACAGCTAAATTTTAGCTTTGGAGCTCTTTCTACATCTACATCTACACCTATACTCCGCAAGCCACCCAACGGTGTACGGCGGAGGGCACTTTACGTGCCACTGTCATTATCTCCCTTTCCTGTTCCAGTCGCGTATGGTTCGCGGGAAGAACGACTGCCGGAAAGCCCCCGTGCGCGCTCGAATCACTCTGATTTTACGTTCGTGATCTCCTCTGGAGGTATAAGTAAAGGGAAGCAATATATTTGATAACTCATCCAGAAACGCACCACCTCGAAACCCGGACAGCAAGCTACACCGCGATGTAGAGCGCCTCTCATTCCGAGTCTGCCACTTGAGTTTGCTAAACATCTCCTTAACGCTATCGCTCTTACCAAATAACCCTGTCACGAAACGCGCCCCTCTTCTTTGTATATTCTCTATCTTCTCTGTCAACCCGACCTGGTACGGATCCGACACTGACGAGCAATACTCAAGTATAGGTCGAACGATTGTTTTGTAAGCCACCTTCTTTATTGATGGACTACATTTTCTAAATACTCTCCCAATGAATCTCAACCTGGCACCAGCCTTACCAACAATTAATTTTATAGGATCATTCCACTTCAAATCGTTCCGTACGCATACTCCCAGATATTTTACAGAAGTAACTGCTACCAGTGTTTGTCCTGCTATCATATGATCATACAATAAAGGAGCCTTCTTTCTATGTATTCGCAATACCTTACGTTTGTCCACGTTAAGCGTCAGTTGACACTCACTGCAGCAAGTGCCTATCCGCTGCAGATCTTCCTGCATTTCGCTACAATTTTTTAATGCTGCAACTTCTCTGTATACTACAGCATCATCCGCGAAAAGCCGCATTGAACTTCCGGCACTATCTACTAGGTCATTTATATATATTGTGAAAAGCAATGGTCCCATAAGACTCCCCTGTGGCACGCCAGAGGTTACTTTAACGTCTATAGACGCCTCTCGATTGAGTACAACATGCTCCGTTGGCTTTGCTAAAAACTCTTCAATCCCGCACACAGCTAGTCTGATATTCCGTAGGTTCTTAGTTTGTTTATCATGGGAAAGTGCGCAACTGTATTGAACGCCTTCCAGAATTCAAGGAAAATAGCATCTATCTGGGAGCCTGTATCTAATATTTTCTGTGTCTCATGAACAAATAAAGCGAGTTGGGTCTCACATGATCGCTGTTTCCGGAATCCATGTTGATTTCTACAGAGTAGATTCTGGGTTTCCAGAAATGACATGATACGCGAGCAAAATACCTGTTCTAAAATTCTACAACAGATCGATGTCAGAGATATAGGCCTATAGTTTTGCGCAGGTGCTCGACGACCCTTCTTGAAAACTGGAACTACCTGTGCTCTTTTCCAATCATTTGGAACCTTCCGTTCCTCTAGAGACTTGCGGTGCACGGCTGTTAGAAAGGGGGCAAGTCTGTGTAGAATCGAATTGGTATCCCGTCAGGTCCAAGTGGACTTCCCTCTCTTGAGTGATTTCAGTTGCTTTTCTATTGCTTGGACACTTATTTCGATGTCAGCAATTTTTTTCGTTCGTGCGAGGATTTAGAGAAGGAACTGCAGTGCGATCTTCCTCTGTGAAACAACTTTGGAAAAAGGTGTTTAGTATTTCAGCTGTTTCGAGCCACTTGCTGATTTAACGTAAGACCAGAGCTTCCTAGGATTTTCTGTCAAGTCGGTACATACAATTTTACTTTCGAATTCACTGAACTCTTCACGCATAGCCATCCTTACGCTAACTTTGACGTCGTTTAGCTTGTGTTTGTCTGAGAGGTTTTGGCTGCGTTTAAATTTGCAGTGAAGCTCTCGTTGTTTTCGCAGTAGTTTCCTAACTTTGTTGTTGAACCACGGTGGGTTTTTCTCGTCCCTCACAGTTTTACTCGGCACGTACCTGTCTAAAACGCATTTTACGATTGCCTTGAACTTTTTCCATAAACACTCAACATTGTCAGTGTCAGAGCAGAAAATTTCGTTTTGGTCTGTTAGGTAGTCTGAAATCTGCCTCCTATTACTCTTGCTAAACAGGTAAACCTACCTCCCATTTTTTATACTCCTATTTACTTCCATATTCAGGGATGTTGCAACGGCCTTATGATCACTGATTCCCTGTTCTGTGTTTACAGAGTCGAAAAGTTCGGGTCTGTTTGCTATCAGTAGGTCCAAGATGTTATCTCCACGAATCGGTTCTCTGTTTAATCTCTCGAGGTAATTTTCGGATAGTGCACTCAGTGTAATGTCACTCGATGCTGTGTCCCTACCACCCGTTCTAAAAATCTGAATGTCGCAGTCTATATATGGTAAATTGAAATCTCCACCTAAGACAATAACATGCTGAGGAAATCTGTGTGAAATGTATTCCTGATTTTCTCTCGGTTGTTCTGCCACTAATGCTGCTGAGTCGGGAGGTCGGTAAAAGGAGCCAATTATTAACCCAGCTCGGTTGTTGAGTATAACCTCCACCCATAATAATTCACAGGAAATACTCACTTCTGTTTCAGTACATGTATTCTCCCAGCGTGAAAAATTCGAGGGCAGATTCCGACATTTCGGATTGGACCATTCCCTTGATAGATAAGAAACAAGTAACACTCTGTAAGAATATCAAATGCATAACTCAGTTCGTTTTAATACTTTATCTTACTTGTGTTATGCCCTATTAAAAGGCGATGACTGGATCCTTAAACTGATATTTCAAGTTTTTTACTAAATTACATTGATTGTAATTTCTACCACTTTTTGACTGGTAGCTTGAAGACCTTAGGTTGAGGGTGAGACGAAATTTGGATCATTTGCCCCACGGCCTGTCCAAATTTAAAAACTTTTTAATTCCTTTAAATCAGTTGATTCGACACGTTGCTTTCTTTTTTTTCTGAGTAGCGTCCAGTTCACATCGGAAGCGAACATTTGGCATATTGAAACATGCTAAAGTTGACTGCTGATAAAAGGAAATCGATTTAGGTGTTAACATGACAGGTTGCACTACTCGTTTGTTGCTTTACCTTTTTCTAAAGTGCTTGGTTGTCTTTTTAAGTACACACATATTTACATATTCGCGTTGGTGGCGCGGAAGACAAAAGAACTGGGGGAGAAGTGCCATAACTGTAACAATTTGACATGACGGGGGGCTGATAACACGAAATACAAATGGCAGAGTAGTACGTGGCGAAGGCGCATGCGCAGTTGGTGTTAACAAAAGGGGCTGCACTACTTGTTTGTTGGCTTACCTCATTCGAAAATGCGTCGTTGTTGTTTTCAGTATACACTTCCGTGCATTTTCTGGTACGCGGCCCGGAAGGCAAGAAAAATTCCATAATGGTAACAATCTGATAAAACTGGGGACTGGTAACAAGAGGCGGCGGCGCATGCGCAGAAGGCGGCGTAGTGGAGCAGAGTGTTGTCGCGCCCGCGGCTGGCCGACGCGCGCAGTGGCTGGCGCGCCGCCGCGACGTCTGCACGCGTCTGCCCGGCCCCACGCCGACGCCGCTGCCGCTGCCGCTGCCGCTGCTGCTGCCGCACGCCGACTGCTTGTACTCAACAGCCCGCGCGTACAGGTATGACGCATCCAACTTCCTCGTCTGTCATCACGCGCTATTCATTTTCCCTTACACTGCACACCATTTCTTACGCCGTGGTGTAGCCGTTGCAACAATATGCTAAAGTTTCTAAACTTTATAAGTTTTACTATTTTTAAACAAGTGTTTTAGTAGCTGACTATGCCATTAATTCAATTCAAACTATGTTAGACACTGCCACTTTTTTCAATATATCTCTACACTTCTTGTCTTGGCTCTTGCGTTACCACAATGACCAAAGTGGATGAATGATTTCTTTTTTCTGTTTTTCTTTTTCTCTTTAAAAAAGTCTGATAATTACATCCTTAAATTTAGACAAAACATTTATGACTGTCGTTCAGGGTAAAGAGACCTCATAATGAGTTAAGTAATTGAAACGCTTACAGGATAGGAAAAGAATCTTCATAACATTTGTTTTTCAACTCACTGTATGTTTCCATGTCTACCTTGATACTGTAGTGCGTTTCTCGAAATAACTCAGCATTCCACTGGAAATGGTGGGTACTATGCCAATAAAAAAAGTAATATATTACTCACAAAGCACCACAAGAATAATTATTACACAATCGTGAAGTGCAGATATGTTTGCACTTCGTTACGCGACTTATTTAAGTAATACACTAATACTGTTTCATCAGTTTTAGCATATCTTCATTTACCACCTACATCGAAGCTGTATAACTGATAATTACTCTCTTTGGCTCGAAGTAGACATATCTTAGTACAGTAAGCTACACTTGTAACGTACATGTACTGGAGGTGACATAGCATATTAATGCTTGTAAATTTATTGATACATTATACATTTTATCTATAATACTGAGACCTGATTACTGCTGTATAAAATCAATAATTAGCTGTTACAATGCCATGTTATGGCAGACCAATGAAGTTGCTGTATAATGTCTCCAACAGAAAGAGGCATTGTTCATGACTCTTCGATCAGATACCCATAGTTTTCATCGTGAACACTGGTATGACGCCGTAGGATAGCTCATTAAAAAAAAAATAAGGATGAAGTCCCCCAGGTACCTGTAGAATACGCAATGTTTTAGGACTTATTACAGAAGACTAACGAATATTTGCAGTTTCTGTTTCCCATGCCTTATGAATTAAATTCATTCTGTTGTCTCAGTGACTGATAAAAAGTATCATAAGATTCAAAGTCAGATAGACATCAGCGGTCAGGGAACTGTGGTACTTCGAGAACATATGGTAAATCACAACATCGAGCTCTCACGGAAGGTACTATGAAGAAAAAGAAGCCGTGCTACCTCTGTATCCGATCTAGTGTCAGAAATAGAATACAGAATTCTTGCTACTACGTGATAAATTTGTACATTCGCTCCATCTTGAAGACAGAGGGCGCACGGTTTCACTATTTGCATGCAAATGTGTCCATATATGAGCTTTTTGGAATTCCACAAAAGAGCGGTATTTGAAGGGATTTAATGACATACAAGGCTGATGTGAAAGAATTTCACAACTTCACAGTAAATATACGTGAACTTTACACTGATCATTGTTATGCTGTATCCACCCATTTGAATTCACTGAAACGAAGAATATCACAGTCTGACGAATACAGATAAGAATTTCTATACAAACCATAATACCTCTTTTACAGACTGAACTCACTATCTTTAAAGGATATGTTGCAGCTGATTGATATGATTTCTGCGCCAATCAATGCAACAGACGATTACTATAACTTCTTTAAGTAATCGTTGATAATAATATATATAGTATCGTTAATTATATATACGAAATTTTTCTCCAGCAGCTTGAAATCATTTATCGTTTCGGTTATTATACATAGTACAGGAAACGGCCGAGCGAAGTGCACGGGGCATTGATCAGCATATTTCCGGTAGAAAAGTAGATTGAAAATATTCAAAAATAAAGACATTAAAAGTTTCCAAATTTATACAAGTCAAACAAATATAAATTAATGATGTTTCTAGCTTAGCAATAACGTGGTGCCAGAACACTACAACAAAAGAACCAACAACTCGCTTTATTTGTATTATTGATGTTCACCATATAAGTTTTTGTATGACTATTAAATGGAATATTTTTTCTGCCGTTACAAGAACCGACTAACATAAATTGGACCAGCATCTTTGGCCACAGATGCGTCTTTCCTTTGTCACTGTTTTCATTTCTCTTCTCACTTCTTTGACGCTTTCTTTTTCGCAATGGAGGCTGCGTGATGTGACATGTAGCACTATTCGCCGCGTCTTTCATAGTGGAGGCCATCCCATGGCTTACATACCTGAAACTCGAAACCTTACATTTATTACAGCGTATTTCTGAAGAGAACATGCGCACCCACTCTCCTCCTACCGAACAAATAAGTACGGTAAGGCGTTGGGTTAGCGCGGAACGTATAGAAACGCCTGCGGCTACGCGTTAATTGACGCATTTGTAGTCTGTTACGCAAATTATGCTAGGGAGACGGGTGTATTTCTCAGAGTCTAGTTTCGGTTGAACTAGATAATATCATTAGCGTTTTCCCACATCTACGCCATTTCCACTTAATGATAACCAGTCCAGTCGTAGTTATGATTAGGGATTCGTATTAAATTCATTGGCAGGTTCCCCATTGACTCTTTGAAGCGTTTCCAGTAGATGTCGTGGGAACTCTGTGCTTTAAGTATATAATACGTCCGTAGAAACGTTTATGTCCTCGAACGTTTTGATAAATTAAAAGTTGTTGACCAGTAAAAGTACATTAACGGAAGTAATACGCCCTCTGAATTGTAGCCCGTCACACTTGTGAAAGATGTAGCACTATTGAACATTATTCACTGCCAGAACGAAGACACCTATGACGATTATTGTATAACACAAGAGAAACAAAAAAAATCCTGGTTGTAGTTTCTATGGTCATAGGTTATCATTAGAATCCTTAAATCTTCATGTGAAATAAACTTGCTATGGGCACATTCGTTACATAAGTTGCATTATCTTCAAGTATGTAACAAATTTTCATTTACTTCTTATACAGTAGTCCTTTTTTTGAACAGTTTTCCGACACCTTTACGGACAAATTTTCGATTAACAATCCAACACAGTTAATTATTCGTAATTCATTATTTACAACAAAAGCAGAGATAGCTTGCCTACACTATACAGGGAGTCGTCAGAAGAGGAGTTCTGTAAACATTACCAAGCATTATTCTTTAAATAAAACAAGTTTGCCTACACACTGCGTGTTATGATCACAAGAGAAGCTTCACAAACTATATGTATAAATTTTTCTTTAGATATAACACTGTAATTTTTAATACATTATTCAAACTACAAAGTATATCTGCATTTCTGTCATTCTTCGATTACAAAAAAAAGGATAATCCATTTAGTCTCTCGTCACGAAACATTTCGTGGAACTTTAAGAATATTTACACACAAAGGAATGAAGACTGTTGAAACCTGAAGTTCTCAAATACAAACTATTTTCCATAGCAGCAGTCTTACATTTTCTAATACGAAAATAATAGCAAAAGAGTGTGTGTTTCACGATAACGCCTGAGAAGACAGCGAAGAGTTTCTTCTGATGTTCTCTTTTGGTTTGTCTCGATTTCGCAGCTTTACTTGTTTAGATATACAGTTGTTACACACATTCTGGTTTACTTTATGATACCACAGTGATGATGCGGAGGGAATCCATGTTATGATAGAAACAATGAAGGCATGGAGTTGCACAACGTTTGTTTTTTCAAAGTTTTCTCACACAAACAAGCAGCGTGACGCGTCTGTTATAAATATCATCCACAAATAAACTGCACTTCTTTCATAAGGGTCTCTTATAAAACCTGGTCTACGAAGTTGCATTTAACAACAACTTGGTTTCGATTAATTAAACTTCCAGTTATTACTGTGTAGGCGGGTGAGTCTAAAGCAGAGCAAATAATTCTATCGTCTTTCTTTATAAACTACTTTGGCTGTTCCTACAAGGGTCTGAGGCGTCCACATTAGTTTTCGAGTAAATCTTAATGACGTCTGAGTTTTGAGTAGTAACAGCAAGGCAGGTATCACATCTAAATGAACTAACATCGTAGTGTACTTGAAATTGTGGAAATAATTCGCTCTTATTATTAAATTATGTAAGTACTGCTTTCTGGATGAGATTTATGTCACCTTTCGTATTTTGAATATAAGTGTAGATGCTATTCTAAAAAGCTTGGGTTTGCTTTCATTGATAACGAAAGTGAGTGCTGCATCTAGAAAGCACCTCTCCCTTGGAACTGATAACTATAGTGTATCTTATACATGACTTTGAACAGAAGATGACGGAAGTAAATATTCGGTCATATCTGCAGTACTACTGCTTTATTACTAACTCCTGCACCAGTGAATTGCCTGTAACGCTGTCAACAGGTAGGTATTTTAAGAAATTTTTCTCGATTTCGTGTAAAATATTTCACAAGTATTTTGATCAATACGCTTTTAGTTGACGTAATGTCTGGTATGGGCCTTCACTGTGGTGTGAGTACTTCACACAGCAGTCCAGTTTCGTTATGATCTAAGTGTAGGAAATGTTGTAAATGATATGTAAATGGTTGTTTGCTTAGAATAACTTTCCAGCATTCCTTGAGAAGCATTGGAATTATTTTTAACAGTAACTTGCGGATGAATGTAGCCAGCAATAACAATAATAGTGCCCTATAAACGAAACGCGTTTGTTTGTGTGGAACTCAACCCAGAAGATCATTACATTTTATGAACTTTCTTTTGACAGTATTTGTCAGTACACAAGCGATAATACTCTCTATTCTTTCTTTAATACATGGATCATTTGCATCTTCGGAAAAATCATCGCTGAAATGTTTTACTAGAAGTTTCTGTAGCTATTGAATATATTTTAGCATTTGCCTCAAGCGTTTCTTTTTAACTCACGAACCTAGATTTGGGCACTTGAACATCTGTTCTAATGAAAAAGAGTCGAACACCCCTCAATGGACTTGTGCTGATAGATTTTTACTAAGATAATCAGTATCAATTGGGGAGCAATAGCTGCTAAATAATGGAAGAGAAAGTTGCGGCACAGCAGTGTGACCATTGTTACACATTTTGAACACCATTTGTTTTTCTTCTGGGTAAGCCATGCAGTTTTATATTGTAGATAGTTTGTCATGAAGTCTTTGTTGTATTAAGTGAGACAATGGCAATTTAACTAAGATTGTCGTCGATAGGACTATAGCAGAAACTGATTAGCAACACAGTAAGCTCTTCTCAATTAATGGATAATACTTATGAACAACGAAACCTGATAGCTTTTGTATAATGATTTCGCTTTCTGTAAGTAATCATCCACTACCGGTTTATTAGTTCTCAACATTTAAAACTTCGTTGCTGTCAGTATAGAGTCACAATTTGGACGATATGAATAATTTCCGAAAGGTTTCCTACCTACGTCCTTAACAGATAATGACTACCTATAACGGAACACTCATAACGGATAAAAGCAGAGATCTATCACTCAAATCTCAATACTGAGGCAACATTCTGTTTGAAATACAGAATACAAATGAATTAGTGGATAAGTGGCACACTTTCTTTCATAACGGAAAAAAACATTGAGTTTCTTACTACCGAGTACAGATTTTAAATTTCAGGGTGAAATGTAGAATTATTGCTACAGTACTTTAGCAGTCTTCAGAAGAGTCGAATGAGTGAGTCGTAACGTGGCGTTTATCGGCCAATGAGTGCAAAAAAAAAAAAAAAAAACAGAGGGGACATTTAGTCTTTGTATCAGCTGATTAACTATATTCGAAAAGTTCTTTTTTTCCTGATACAAAAGTTTGATAGCAATTTTGTTTATCAAATGTGGTTTTCTGTTACGTATATACGAAAACTGTAAACGATACATAATTAAGGCTAGGAAACAATTTACTCTCAATGTATTAAGGGCTTTATAATAAAAATGCTGTAACAGCGAGATCGCTGAAGAGGAACTGGTTGTATGATCTTATGGAAAAGTTTCTTACAGAAAAGTTTCTTCTGACTGCAGTATATTTGCTTACATGCTTATGTGATTCATGAAAGAAGTTAAGTGTCTACGTGTGACCGTTTGCTTTATGCTTGGACATGATGCTTCAGACAATTGAAACGGATGGAATATGGAATTCTCCTCTGTGTGACAGATTTAGTCTTCTCTTCATTTGTGTAGGGGTTTCTGTATGATTCCTCACTAGACCTTCTTCCTTATTAGAAATACTCACGTGCGTGAAGCACTTTAAATGTAATTATACCTCAGACTATTTCAACTTTCGATAGAACTACTCAGTAACATTTGGTAAACGTTGCCTGAAATGCGAACTCACGGACGATCACGCAAGTTATATTGCGTCTTCAGTTAGCGTGCAATTAAGCAAGCATGGTAGGCGCACCTCCATGGCCAATACACGCAGACAGCTGGTCCGCTTTCTGCCCTACGAGGCGATCCGCTTCCCGCACAGAATACTTTGCGGTTCTTCATGATTAATGGCTTCTTATGGAACAGAACAACTACGAAGACAGCTTGGAGACGGGGGGGAATAAATTACCGGTGCTCCGTGAAAGCGGAGGTCGGTGAATTCTAAGTTTTCCATTGGTGATTGAAATGTTGCGAGGCGTGGACGTCTCACCTCTAGAATCTTTCACTAAACTTTCCTCCTGAGCGTCGGATACCTAAATGTTTCATGTTTCGTACTTTGGTACACAGTTCCCTCAGGGCCACAAAGTGCACTTTGTTTCTCTGTATTTACCCCAGAGAGCAAATTTTATGGCCAGTTCCTGACGAAAAGGTATCCAAGCTATTATACCGCTCCCACACATGGCGAATTTTTCCTAGTTGTTTTTAAATTTGGAGGAGTTGACACATCATTAACGATGTTCTAAAGGAAGGAAATTAGATTCAGTAATGAGCCCGCATCTTAACTGCTTCTTTGTAGTGTAGTACCTAAATTTAAAGCAATACAAAATTAATACTTGCACTTTTTAATTTCGGACAAGAAATTAATAAATTTTTCATGGCGTTCAATCGAACCCACTCATTCACAGCAACTTATTCTTTTTCTGTATCGGCCATCCCCTATTGTTTTTAAGCACCTGAAACGCTTATAACACGAACGGAATCTACGGTGAAAAACGGGGAATGCTCGAAGTTAAGTTGTTTCCTATGCAGAATACCTTTTACTGGCTAATTACTCTGCAAGAAACATACTATAAACGACGATAACAATTTAACTGCTACTACTGCGTTACTACATTTATAAACTTCACCTAGCGTGGTCTAATGGTTAAATAACTAACCTCTAACCAATGCCTGTCGTTCATAGTTCCACGTATTTAGAAGTATGGCAATAACTCAACTTGTGATTTGTAGATATCCTTTCGTTATTTTGTCCAATTCATCCATCTTCTGACTAAACTTGTCAGTTGAGTTATCTTGTACTTAGAGCTGACGTAGTATGTAAGTGTGGACGTAGTTGTACGTGTTTGAAATGTGAAGTTATCATTCTGGAGTTAAATGTTTCTGAAATATTTCCTAGAACTGTAGGTTTAGGCTAATGTCCGGGCAATGGTTCATTGTATTTTATCGCTTGTAAGAACACTGTGTGGTACGTGCAGTGCTATTGGTAGTTAAAAGAAACAACATTAAAGCATTTTCCTTTTCACGAGCACAATTGGTAGCACAAGAACTCACTTATTCTTGAATTCGGTCGTTTACAGTGTGCTGTCTCATATATTATCATGTTTCAAATTATTGCATCTAATTTTCTGCTCTTTGTACCGTGCAGTTTTCAAAACAGATGTTTTGAAAGTTATTTATTTTCTTCTGTTGCTCTTTCAGAATATGATTTTCCTTGAGTTATGTTTATTACTGTGTCGTGTCTCGCATATTTGCATGATCTACAAACATTGCAAACAACAGCGCTTAGAAACTTGGGTAACTATGTAAGTCTTTCATTGATTTTCCATAACACATTGTTACAAGTCACTTATCCATCCATTCAGTTTAGTAAGTCTCTTAGACCCCTAGTCTCCAGTTATTTAAAAAATTCACTAGTAAATATAAAATAAAGGAACTTTATAATTGATGTCACTTATCTTTGGGTGATTATCTTTGCAATTCATTGTTCAGCTTAGACAACTGGTTAAGTAGTAATGGGATACGAAAATGTCTTGTGACTAGGGCCTCCCGTCGGGGAGACCGTTCGCCGGGTGCAAGTCTTTCGATTAGACGCCACTTCGACGACTGGCGCGTCGATGGGGATGAAATGATGATAATTAAGAGAACACAAAACCCAGTCCCTGAGCGGAGAAAATCTCCGACCGAGCCGGGAATCGAACCTGGGCCCTTACGATTGACAATCTGTCCACTCAGCTAGCGGGGGCGGACATTAATGTGATGAGATCCGTCGCTAATCTCCTTTCTTCAGTCCGACGTTTCGTTTCCAAATTTTCGCTTGTCAGTTTATCCAGCCACCCACTTCTGTATACATCGTAACTTACTCACCTCGCGCTATACTTTACTACTATGTGTCGCGAGTTATGTACATCGGTATTCCTCTTTTCATCTTGGTAAGACTATTCTCACATTGCAGATAACGTATGAAATATCTTATTCTCATACTTTTTCCATTCTGGTATTAGGAGTAATATATAATCGAGACTGCTATGTAAGATGCATACTTAACCCGAGTTGAGAACGTCGTCCTCTTATACATATCGAAATTTTCTTTGTGATACTGTGCCCAGAGTTGTTTGGTTAAGACGCGAAACGGTTCATAAGAAAAATCTAAATACATCTCTGCATTCAGTAACAGTTTCACGGGTTTTGGAAATGGATTGAATTAATTGCTACACGATAATAGAAATGTCATACCTCATGAGTTGAAATAACACTGAAACAATTTCATCATAATCTACTGTCTTCTCCCTCTAAATCATTTTTGATGTATTTCAGAAGTATGCAGGAGAAGGCCTACATCTTGCATATCAATACTTCGCCTTATGCTACTGAATAAAGTTTTCTTTTTTTAAGGACCACCATAAAGATTTTCTTGTTTACATCCGATTTTTTCTTCATGTAACAGCGATTTTCCGTTACAGTTACTAGTACTAACTTCTATACAATCATTCTGCAGATACTTCCTCTGTTGATAATGTATTCTACATCACTTTTCACACAGTTGTGTCTCTTTAGATTTTTTCAAAACTGTTTTAATATTTTTGCTTTTCTACCTGCACGTAGTATTACATTCACTGTAATTCAAACTGCGAAGCCACAGTGACAGTACCTGAGCGGCGTTTTAGGTCCTTGGCTACACTGCTATGGAAAATGTTTTCACAAATCGAAAGGCTTCTTTATTGTTCAGTTGTCTGACCATTTTTCATGTTTATTTTATGCCAGTATTTATAAATACAAAATATTCAAGTTACTAATTACAGCATTAAAAACCGATTAATTACACAATATTATTATATTATTTCTTTTGCATACCGAAGCAACAGTCCCCCTTAGTCCGACTCTTAGTTGATGCCCCATTTATAACGTTTGAAGGAGAGAACAAATAGTGTCTAGGAAGAGAGTGTGAGATATTCATGTTGTTCTTCAGAGTTCTAACGTAAAAAGTGGCAACCTAGACCGTTACTGTATCAGACGTTAGTACATTATATATGGGAAACAAGACCTACCATGTTCACCTAAAGAGCCGTCGTTGAAGATGGAAGTGACACACCTATGACTGAAGCCTCTGAATGCCAAATTGTGTTTCACCATGGAATCATAGTGTCCTATGGAGGGAATACTACTTTCATATAAATTTTGTACAGTAGAATGGTGCTGCAGGTAGGGTTTTGAGGGGAAAGGTCACCTTTGATAAGGGTGTAAAGGGACATCTTTGAATGGTTACGTATGGTGGCTGCGTTTTATTTAAGAATTAATAAAAAATTTTTTTCCTACTATAACGAATGACCTCAGTGAACGGTTTGCTTCATAGCGTCTGAAAAATGTTACATATAGTGTATTAGCTTGTCTTTTCAGCACTTATTTCTGGTTTAGAGGTAGGTCAGGCTGGATTTTGCATTTACTTTATATTTCTGCATGAGTCATCACGTCGTCGTTTACCCTAAAAAGGTAGTAAATGTCATGAACACCATTGTTCTGCAAATAAAATACATCTTGTACTGTGTATTTCATATTTACATCGATTATATATTAAGTTTCTCAGGTACAGCGAGGAAATCGTCTTAGTATTTGCTTAGGCAGGTGTGAGCAACTGAACGAAAACAATACATACGAGCGCTTGATGTAGTATACTAGGTGGCCCGCATCCTTACCACGCAAGCATGCGCGCTAAGCGTCATTCAGTGAGAATATATCACATATTTAGCACACTAGTATATACTGATTTGTTAAAAATTATCTAACGTATGAAAAGATAAGTAATGATTACAATACTCGCGCTACTGACAAACACAGAAACGGAGATGGTGGTTTCTCAACCATATTCCGCTCAAGAAATAAGCTTATATTGCAGCCTAATAGGTTTGACTTTTCAATTATTATTTATATTCCCAGTAAGTACCAACCAAGACTGGTTAATATGTTTTAAAATATTTATACTGGTTTTTATCGATCAGTTTTATTAGGTATGTTCTCGTCAACAATGTGTCGAACATACTGTTTGGCAATATGCATGCGACGTCTCGTGTAAACACTCTAAACTATTTGATCGTCTCCTATGTGTAAATTATACATCAGCCTACATTTAAACCTAAATTTTATCTGATAGTGTAGCGCAAGGAAGAAGTGCAATTATATTGTTTAAAAAATTAACGGATCAGTGACAGAAACCCACTTTTCAGACAACTGAAAGGTTTGCAATGTATGTGCGTTGCAGTAGCAATTTTCTTCTGAATTACATTGCTGTTAACACGATCTTTGAGTTTCCAATACACATTACTATTTTTCATTTTGGGGCGATGAAGAAACGTAAAATGAATTATTCGAAGATAGCGACCTATTTTCACAGTATACTGTCGCAATCGGTATATATTGTCTCACGTCGTATCTAGTCAGGTACATGAAGCATGAAGAGAAAAGAAATGTTTTAATATTAGCTGTATTTAGTGTCTAGTAGATCACTTACAAATATTTCTGTGCAAACATTTGCCAGGAATTCCTTGGTTATTTATTAAGCACTGTTTTACCAGTTCTCAAGTACCTGCAACAAATTTTCAAAATGTCATTCACTTTTCTTTACAAACGCATTGACTCGTCTGATGATGGACAGCTGCAACCTTCAAAACACCGCCGCATGCCTTCGAAAAAAAATAAAAAATTTGGTTTAAGCTCAGTACCAAGTATCAGAAGACAGTAAATGCTATCAGAGAGAAATATTTCCAATGATATCAATGAAATATAAAGACTGGTGGCGTAACAGTGTCAGTCGCTACGACAGTTACAGTAAAGAGGAACTAGTGAAGCTACAACAGTAGTGGCTTCGAACAGAGACGGCGAGTGTAGACCTTGCTGGTTGATGATGAAACTGTTTAAAGGCGAGCACTCTGAGATCTTTATGCAAACCTTAACGCGAACTGAAATTTGTCTAGAGTGACAGAATAGTCTTGTTTACATCTTAAAAAAGTGAAAGACGAAGATTTTGACAGCATACAATCCGGTATTCCTAGAATTGTAATATAGTCATATCTTAAACTTTAAGGAATAAATATACGATGGCTAACAATTTCGTTCGCCAGTACTTCTTGTAAACAGTCACTTTGACAGGATCTATGCATACATAAAAGAGGAAAGGGAAGGTTTCAAGTCGTCATCAGAGACAGTGATTAGGTTTGGATTGAACTAGAATGGGGAAGTCAATCGCCTACGTCCATTTGAAAGGAATGATATCGGCAACCGCTACATGTGACTTACAGAGTAAATCTGTATCACAAGAAAGGATTTTGAATGAAATTCCTCCAAAATGTGAGTAAAGACCTTCCTGTAAGTGAAATGCGTATATATCTGTATTTCATCATCAAAAGTTGTCTGCATTACGATGTTTCACTTTTTCCTAAACTTGAATGTAATATGCCTTTTTCGAAAATGAGTTTTCTGGTTTATAAGCGATTAATCGTCTAATCTGGTACTTTCAACATTATTTATCACACAGTTCCTTTGTTAACCAGCTAGACCAGATCCGTGTGACAAAAAGTGTGAGATATAACCGAAATTTGTGACATCATGTTCTCTCAGTAGTTTTGCAGAATTGGCTTCTTAATAACACGTGAATGGTATTATGACGCTCACGCTTGGAGGTACAATCCGCTACACTGAACTGCTCTGGGAATGCAGGTTTCCTTATTTTTACCTACATTTCACAGACGTCTGTACGTAGCAATTTTCTGAGCCCAGAGTATTTTTGAGAAATAATTTTATCAAATAAACACAAACTATACAACTCATAACATTAGTGAAAATCATTTTTGAGCAGTTTATAAACATTACCAGTTCTTTAACTCAAGAAAGTGGACTTTAGAAAGTAAATAAATAAACAATAAATTGTTTATGAAGACAATCGAGATACTCCATTTCAACTTTCGACCTTTTATGGCGGCACAGTTACTCATTTCTCTGTTGCTTCGTAAGAATAATGAATAGTTTCAACAGGAAATCGTCGCGGCTATGTGCAACACAGTTGCGTTATTTTGTGGTAGGAGAAGGATGTACTGACAGGAAGACCACATGGCAATTGGATTCTTGTAATTTTGTGTACTTACGGTACCACGTAACTAATGAGGAAGTACTGATAATGGGGGATAAAATAAATCTGTAGTACAACCTCACTAGAAGAATGGATCGGTTGGTAGAACACATTCTGTGACATCAAAGGATCACCAGTTTAATACCGGAGGGAAATATTTGGGGTAAAAATCGTAGAGGGAGGCCAAGAAATGAAAACAGTATGCAGATGCAGAAAGACGTAGGTTGCAGTAGTTACTAGGAGAAGAAGAAACGTCGACGGCATAGAGTAGCAAGGAGAGTTGCATCAAACCAGCCTTCGGACCGAAGATCACAACAACGTGGAGCTCAGAACTGAATTATCAATCACGTAAAGCAGTTCGACACAACTCTCAAAAATTATAGAGAAAGCAGAATTTGAAGTTTTCCATGAGCTTAAATAAGAGACTATTCTAAATATAGCTTAGCTCTGTGGTAGAGTGCCAAATGGGTGGACTGGGTTTGATTGCCGTCTGGTGCAGGGTTTTAAAAGAAGCTGCATGTTTTACCAGGATTTCCTTGAAGAGCAAGAGATATCACGATGCAAAATTAAATCCATAGCGCTCGTGACTGGTAGTCGCAGGGTCGCTGGTCCCTGTCCAGTTTCGGATATTTTTCGTTTCATTTTTTCTTCACCTCCAATACTTACGTCGTTTGTTAAAAAATTCATCAAATATAGGCTAATTAATACACAGCTAGCGGTCACTTTTATGAAAAATACAAGTCTTCTTATTTATAATTAAATATCACACACAAAAATCCAGATCCCACTGAATATACAAACTTTTAATAAATGATGTTTTATAAAAGATTGTTAGTAAATATCACTTGGATACAAAAACAAAAATTATTATTTTTCCTATTCATATAATTTACTCTTCAGAGATATGATCGTAGGACATACATCATTGTGTAAAAATTTACCTCAGACAGAAATCAATCGCAGGCCACCTGTGCAAATAGGCAAATATTGTACCAGGCATCCACATTGGTTTTGCATAAATCGACCTTATGTTGCGGTATTAAGGACGGTCGGAAAATTCGTAGTACTTTTTCTAGATAATTATGGCGAATTGCATCGGACTACATTCTGAGACTGATATTTGAGTCCTGAATTTGACGTACCATAAATACAACGAATTACAAAAATCCGATTGCTACGTGGTCTTCTTGTGAGTTACGTTACATTAGTTCCATCTAAGTGCGGGAACAGAATTTCTGCATCTACAGGTACATATACGTTCCACAAGCCGCCGTACGTTGCATGGCGGAGGGTACACTGTACCAGTACTAGTCATTTCCCTGCCTATACCACTCGCAAATAGAGCAATGGAACAACGACTATCTACAGGCCTCCGTATGAGCCCTAATCTCTCTAGTCTTACCTTGGTGGTCCTTAGGCGGAACGTGCGTTGTCGGCAATAGAATTATTCTGCAGTCAGCATCAAATGCCGGTTCTCTAAATATTCTCAGTAGGGCTCCTAGAAAAGAACGCCGCCTTCCTTCCAGCGATTCCCGTTTCAGTTCCCGAAGCATCTCCATAATCCTTCCGTGTTGTTCGAAGCTACCTCTAACAAATCTATCAACGTGATTCTGAATTACTTGGATGTCTTCGTTTAATTCGACCAAGTGCGGATCCCAAACACTCGAACAGTACTCAGCAATGGGTCGCAATAGTGTCCTATATGAAGTCTCCTTTACAGATGAACCATTATTTCCCAAAATTCTGCCAATAAACGGACATCGCCCATTCGCCTTCCCTACTACTTTGCACAGTTAAGTAATACTGTCAATAGTATGGAGAACCTGTTGTGTTCGATACTTATGGAAATCAATACCACGTATTCCTTACAGAACAAGGATGCTGGAGGCAAATAAAAAACACGTTTAGATGGAAAGGACGAAGCCCGTGATAGGTTCTTCTGAGATTTCAAAAAGAAATAGAGAGATAAAGGGGACCTTGCTTTTATGAGGGGAACATGAAGTATGCTTTGCCAGCAGTGCACGACTGTATCTTGTATGTAAAAGTGAAGTTATTCTTCAGTGTAGCCCCCTTTTGGGTTAATAAGCTTTTTACAACGCCTACACAGTATGTATATTTTGATTCTGAAATTGGCGGTTTCCCATATTGCCTCCAACGGCTATTATATCCCGTTTACTGTACACAAATCGTTATCTACAGAGAAAAGGTCGTTCTTAACGCGAGCAGATAAAAGCACGTTGGTGTCAAACCTGGGGAAGAGGATGGAAATTTCAAAAAGTCATACTTAAAATCCTTTAGTTTCCCCGTTGTGATAAAACTTGTTTGGGCATGTGCATTCGTATATTGAAAGACGATTTTTTGCCTTTCCAGTCAAAATTTCCCTCACGTAGATTTTTCAAACAGTTAGTCTAGTAGACTTGCACGCTATACCTAGGTAATATCTTACTTATTGCTAGATGACATAAGAAGTTTCCCTTTTGCCTCCATCAACATACAGTTGCTAGTCTTTCAAGCGTGATGAAAAATATTTTGCATACATCGGCTTCCATCCGCTGCCGTAAGTGATATCTCGATTCAGATGTGAAGCAGTCGACCCAAGACTGTTTTGTAATAACAGTTCGGCGCCAGAATTAATTTGAATTTTTCTTTAATAAGTTGTTTTGTAGCCGACGTACTTTAGGTTGAGTTCAGTCAGCTTTCAGCAGATGCGGCACCCATCTTCCACAGAGCTTATTGGTAGTTTATTACTACCACGATGTATCTACGGTATCAGATATTTCTTACACCACTACTTGATAATCACCCACAATCAAATTGGAAAAATTTTTGCTGTCCATTTATTAAGAGTAGCAAATGTAGGAGCTTACACAAACTTTCGTTATCATTGAATATTTTTCCATTAAGGATAAACAGTTAAGAATAAAGAAGTATATGACTTGACGTCACAACGCTCATGCATTTAAAATAATAAAATAATACTTTCCGCAAGCTGAAATTTTTTCACATTATTGTAGACTGTATACGAAAAATAAAATTTCACCAATATCTATGAAGTTTCAGTATCATGCTGAGAAACTTATCACTTATACACACAGACAGATGACATTCTTTGCATAGGGAGGAACTGCGAAAGTAACTCGGTCTGTGGTCGTTAGTACAGATCCTGTGAGTCTTAGTCTCGTGCCTGTAGTAAACATGACAGTAGCATAAGCGCAGTTTCGAGTTTGAAAAGCGGACGCGGTAGGTAGCTGTACACGTAGAATTCGACACAGAGTTCACAGGGGCTGAAGGCGGAGTTGGCCGGCAGCTCAGATAATGAACCTATCGGTGCGCGCCCGTGGCAGCGTCCGTGTTCTCTCCCCCCAGCTGCCGAGCTACCGGCTGCGCACAAGACGGTTATTCGCCTGCTGACCCGAACTAATGCGCCATGGAACCAATCGTCTGTTCCCTGGCAAATACTGAATGACCCTCTCGTATACCCATTCAGCTCAGTTTTTGTTACGGAGTTATTGTAGAATAAATTATAATCTACACAGATTTAGAATACAGCTCTCGTGCGAAATCACAGCTTCCTCTGTTCGCTTCCCAACATCCAAAAACTGTGATACATTAGATGACAGGAAATAATTTTCTCTGAAATACATGAAAATATTTTGAGACGAGTCTTATTTTGGGCTTATAGGGAAATAGTGGCCAAACTGTAGAGCCTACTGGACAACGAAACACGATTAAATATTTCTTCACAGACTCATGGAACAAATCAAATGCTGTATTTTCAAGTCCCTCCTGTTAACAGGTGCATGGAAAACTCTGTTTTGCAATCTCGTTGGATAATTCGTAGTCCGTAAAAACTCATTATCCGCCTTAAATGCTGGCCTTAAGGAGACAAATATATCTGGAAAATTTTTACAGAAAGTCGAAGTTTTACGGAAAATAATTTGTGATGGTGTAACGAATGGTAGTTCACATTACGCAACTTTAAGTGTCAAATATCGTTGGTATGTGGAAAAAAAAGTGACAGTTCTGAGAACAATGGCAGCGAAAATCACCCAAACTAACTCACATCAAGATGTACTTGAAAAAATCAAGTTTTCTAAATGAGAGAGAATTCAAGACTTAGGTCTTGAATCAGTCTGCGCACAGAAAAATGCCACATATTAAAGAAAGGAAAATGGATTATCATTATTTGTTAATGCTGGAGTAATTATATTCTTAGAAATCAAACCTTGTGAAATATCTTGCATCTTAAATTGTCCTAAAATGCGAAAGAAAATTGAAACAGCATTGGGCTCATCGCTTATAACGAACTTTTCCAGACTTAAAAAACTATAATAAAACCTGACCAATTAAAAATACAGTTTTTACCAGGACTGTGAACTAAGGAACGTAGATTTGGATATATCGCCCTGTTGATGGTGTTGTCATGATAGATTAAGCGATATCTCGGATTCACAGGGAAAGGGAAACGACCATGTGGTTTCCCAAGTAACGGTTCCGGCATTTGCCTTATGCACCTTAGAGAAACCACTGAAAATCTAAATCAGGATGACCGGTCGTTGATTTTAATCCCTCTTTCGCAGAATGGGAGCTCAGTGACTTGTCGCTGTGCCGCATTGAACTATATGAGTTCAGCATGGTACACTATGGGATTGTGAAAATCTGTGATAATATTATACTTTTCTCAGTGAACGTAAGTAACGGAAGGAACTTTGAAATTACTTTGTGCCCAAAAAAGTGGGGCAATATTCATCGTAAAGTTAAAATAACATGGTAAGTGTAATGGTATGAGCCGGCAACAGTGGCCGAGCGGTTCTAGGCGCTTCAGACTGGAATCGCAATATTCATCGTAAAGTTAAAATAACATGGTAAGTGTAATGGTATGAGCCGGCAACAGTGGCCGAGCGGTTCTAGGCGCTTCAGACTGGAATCGCAATATTCATCGTAAAGTTAAAATAACATGGTAAGTGTAATGGTATGAGCCGGCAACAGTGGCCGAGCAGTTCTAGGCGCTTCAGACTGGAATCGCGCAACCGCTTCGGTCGCAGGTTCGAATCCTGTCTCGGGCATGGGTATGCGTGATGTTCTTAGGTTAGTTAGGTTTAAGTAGTTCTAAGTACTAGGGGACTGATGACCTCAGAAGTTAAGTCTCATAGTGCTAAGAGCCATTTTTTTGTAATGACATGAACTGTCATCGGAAATGCTAGACCGGGCACATATTGAGACATGAATTAATTTATGTTTTGTTAATAGACAAATACTTTGTGCTCGTCACCGTATGTTTCTGCACTGATTCATTTCCGAAGATATCACAGCTACGTTACATTATAATTAATAAAAAAAACATTTACTGATTTTTTCGTTTAAGACATTCTTGTAACAATGGTCCAATGTGCTGTGAAGATGCTGCATCAGATCATAACGAAAGAATAAGATAATGCGCTGAAATATACATGTTTACTGACATTGACTTATTTATTTGATGAATTGTAATTTAGTCTTTCCTCACGGACTTTTCTCATGCTTTGCACTTGTGACTGGAATATTTCAAAGCCACCTCCGTAGTAATTTATCCTAATGCTCTAAGGAACTTGGCAGACCGGTTAGCACAGTGCAGTCCAATGCAAGACGGTTCATATACCTGTACTGAATCATTCAAGTCTTAAAGGCGAACCTTGGAATAGTTACTATGAAAACGAAACAGTCACTAGGTTCCCATATTCATGTTCAATTAGAAACTGTACTCCGTCTTAATGGCCTCGTTCTCGATGCTACGGCAAACTCAATTCATTTATTTATTTCCAATTTCTGTAGCGAAGATGCATCTATCTGGTCAATAACTCATTCGCTGCAACGACTTGCAAGTGGTCCGATTACGCATTGTATTTCAGATAAGGTGTGTTCTCGGTAGTTTACGAAATGACAAACAATAGAAATACGTATTTAGGTAGGTAAACATAAGTAATGTTTCTCTCTCCACAATAATCAACATATTGTATTTACTTATTTTCCAGCGCGCAACAGCAATAAGTTATTACTTTTTAAACAGAATTTTTTTCTGTAAGGTAGCTGGCTACAAGCGCATTTACATAAAATTTCAATCAATTTCAGTTTGAGTCTTACAAGGGATCCAGATCAATCGAGAAAACAGGAAGAAGTTGCGTGCAACTATGAAAAAAATAAGCAAAATACACAAACTGAGTAGTCCATGGGGAAGATAGGCAACATTAAGGACAATGTGAGCTCAGGAGCCCCATGTTCCCGTGGTTAATATGAGTAGCTGCGGAACGAGAGGTCCTTGGTTCAAGTTTTCCCTCGAGTGAAAAGTTTGCTTTATTTATTTTCGCGAAGTTATGATCTGTCCGTTCGTTCATTGACGTCTCTGTTCACTATAATAAGTTTAGTGTCTGTGTTTTGCGACCGCACCGCAAAACCGTGCGATTAATAGACGGAAGGACGTGCCTCTCCAATGGGAACCGAAAACATTTGCTCGCAAGGTCATAGGTCAACCGATTCCTCCACAGGAAAACATATCCGATATATTCTATACGCCACTGGTGACGGCATGTGCGTCACATGATAGGAATATGTTGTCGACCCACCTAACTTGTACACTTGGCGAATGGGTAAAAAGATTCTTCTACCTTACCCAATTTAGGTTTTCTCGTGGATGTGATAATCCCTCGCAAAAACAGTGATTAAAACGTAAGAGTGTGGCACATAAACTGCAACAAATGAATGCAACAATTTCACAGTCGCACAGTTTTCCCTGTGCTCTGTCAAAACATATCTTTTTAACGTTTTCAAATTTTTCCGTGTGTAGACCGTCAAATCCTGCATATGTCCAAGAAAATCTGAAAATGTCCTGGAATTTTGGAGAGCAACGTTGATTATGTGTGAGTGCCTGAACTTTGATAATTGTCTGAAAATAAAAAATAAAACTTTTCACGTGAGGGAAGCCTTGAACCAAGGACCTCTTGTTCCGCAGCCGCTCACACTAACCACGAGACCACAGCGCCCCTGAGCTCATGTTGTCCTTGAAGTTGCCTATCTTCCGCATGGACTTCTCTGTTTGTATGTTTTGCTTATTTTGTTCGTAGTTTCACACAACTTCTTCCTGTTTTCTCCATTGATCTGTGTTCAGATTTTCAAGGCCTATTCACTGTGCCAACTTATAACTAAATCTGAGGGGTTGTGATGGGGAGGTTCCCTTGTTAGAAACATTGCAAGTTTTAGCAGTAGATGCAACGTGTTGCACATAAAGTTACTGATGTCACGGAGCGTCCAGATTTCTCGATGTGCAGTTTGAGGTCGTCTGGGGTTGTATCTTAACTGCAGAACCAAAAAGTGTATGTAGTCCCCAACGAACTCTGGCAACTGTGATATTTTTGGATTGAATATATATGAATAGATTTGCTTGAAATATCACATTTAGCATAATAATGAGCGCTACTGCTCCACTGTACAGGAGACTATTGTCATTGTATAATAAGTTTCGGTACCTTTGATTTGCAATACTCTTCCAGCTGAACTGATAAATGTGATACACCACAGATTTTACAACATACGATGAAGGGTTTCCTTTTGGAATACACTTTTTATTGTGTGCCGGGGTACTGAGACTTCCCAGTACAGTGTGGCTTATTTGTTCATTCGACTCCCGATGCCTTTATTGTAACGATGCATTTCAAAACCCTTCCACGGGCTAGTTGTGATCTCATGTAGCATGATATTGTTCAGAAAGAATTTTTCAAATAATCAAGTGATATTACTAACGCTGGGATCTGAAGTTATATAAACGTAATAAAAATACCTTAAAATGCCTTCAGTAAATTTTCTTCACTTATTCAAATTCTTTGTTTATAATGAAACGGAAGCGCTTGTATTATTGAAATTCTCTTCATTTCATATTGTTTTACGTTGTAAACGTTCTGTGATATTCGTGAGTAGTCACCTGCTTCACGGAGTGTAGCAATAGTTTGAATAAAGTAAATAAATTCTTCGCAGAGCAAGGTGAGGTGCGGCAGAATTAAAACATATACTGCAAAGTGGTCTTTCATAACTGAGTCTATCTAAGAACTAATATGGTGAGCCAAAATTTTGGAGCTAAGTATTCCATTTATAAACCACAGACTAAAGCTTTTAATGTTTACACGCAAATGTGGTGGATCTAATCCAGCGAACGTGACCCTCAGAACGACGAAGACGCCAATGGCATATTGAATACAGAGAGTGTTCTGTAGATGTATACAAAGACCAGCCGCTAACATCCGTGCCCTGAACTACCACCTTGTACGTCACGGCATGAATTTGTTCTTTAGAATATCTTATAAAATTCAATAAAAGTAGGAATATTTATAGGGCCTTTCGAAAATTGTGGAGTACGTCAGTACTTATTTAGGAGAATAACCATGTGTTAGGAATATCAAGCATAATTTAACTTCATTGGATCAGTGTCTCCACTAATATTCCGATATCATAAGAAAGAGGTTATAATTAGCTGCACATATTCAATACCCTGACAGTCATTTAAAGGAAGCATTGTGTCTAGAAATTGTGTATTAAGAAATTTTACACCGTATTGTATTATAAAGAATATAGCATAGGTACCAGCACCAGCTCACTTTTATAGTCGTTTAGGTTCGCGACGACCTCTGGTGTGTTTAATTTCTGATACCACAACGATTCATAAAATTTAAAGATAATCGGTGTCGTCAGCATAATTCACTGAATCGGAAGCTGTCACCTAACTTTAATGGTGCTGGAGAATATTAACAGTTAATGGTTAAAATTCTAGAAACGCATTCATGGTGCTTCATCTCAGGGAATATTCTCGTTACAAGTTTAAAACCAACAATGGATTAGGAGAAATGTGGATACTATTATTTCCTCATGAATTATGGTTTATTGTGTAATCAACAGCCATTTATTCGTGGTTATATTAGCTGCTAATCAAAATTTATGGATTAAAGAGTGGCTACTAATTCAAAACAGTAGTGTCAATAGTTCTAACATTCGGTAGGTTCTGAAATGTTTTATTTCCGAAAGTTATTTTTAAACTGAAGCTAATAAATAATTTTAGTCTGATTTGAGATTCAGTATGTGATACCAAAAGTGATTCCGTGTTTATTTACGCGGCAGGAAGAAATTCTGGCAAAACAATTTCGTGAAACGCTACATTGGAAATTCTATATCATCAGACAATTCTTTGATTTAGATGATTTGTTTTCAACATAGATTCATAAAATGTTGATGAAAATTTAAGAGGAGGATGGTCAATTTGCTGTCAACATTTAAGAATTGGGGAACTGAATTCTAATATAACCTTCAATTTTCTACAAGTGAAGGACGTCCGAAAACCATAAGTGGAGAATAAAACATGAAAGAGCAGCGTCGTATTGTATAGTTGGTGATCCCATCATAAGAAAGAGCACGATACATGCTTTCTGTAAGGCACATACTTTGTGTAAAACAGGTGCAACGTCTTTGAATGATTTCTTTTGTAGTAAAGGTTACTGCTAGCATCCAGCTTCTAGGAACCCTATTACCCAACATCGTCCAAACTCAGCGACGTTTTGATAATGGCGTCTACGTCGTCTTGTAGGCATTCTTGACTAACATCAGCTCAGTAAGTCCAATCTGAGAGGAAAATAGCTCTCACGAGTGTTAGATCGAGTATTTAAAGCAAATAGATTTGCATCCTCATAGTGGCGGTACTAGTGCCACTCTCAAGCGACCGTCGCTAAGTATGAATTAACGTTATCTTTCAGATGTGGGAACACATTTATGAACTTTCGATCATCTCGCGCAATTCCTTCTTGTGTTGGAAGCATTTGTTATTTCGTCAGTGTAATTGCAAATGTGTGGTTGCGAACCGCTACTAACTTCAGTATGACACACTGTTTTATCTAGCACGATTGTTTCGGAATGTAAACTTTTCTATTGAATTCCCACATAGTAGAGCTGAAAATTCATACACGGCCCATCGTTTGAGAATGGGGTAGGTGTGCGATGGTGCACTAGCACACTTTGCTGTGGCTGTACGACGTCTTCTAACGTGCCAATATCGTCCAGTATGAACAGATCGAGCAGGAAATATATTACCTTGATCTCCAAGACAATTTGTCCTCAAACCTCTGGATTCTGCTGCCTGTGGCCATCTTAAAAGTGATATGTATAGCACTTGTTGATACCGTTAACGTACTGGTGCAGGGAATTGTACAAACGTATCAAGATTTCTGAGATGAGATTTTCCGGGGGTGTTTGAAAGAATTTGTAACTAACTGCAGAGACGAATGCAGTTTTGTAAATAAATACGAGGGCGACATTTTAAACCCACGTACAAAAATAAGGCCGACGTGCTAATTGTTACCTATATCTTGATAAGGTAGGCCTTGAGCCCAGTTAGATGAGGAGATAATCTAAAAGTTTACGTTTCTAATATATTTGTTCTAAATAGATCAATATTTCGTGAGTGTGTCAATGGTTGTTTGTGGCCACACATTTGTAATTATCTCGTACATGACACTTTCTATAAGTCACGTGGATGTCGATAGCGGATTTATTAAAGGGAAGGAACTGCACATGGGATGCAAATGAACAGAATAACGCAGTTGGCTAGTGTGGAGTTTCAGTTATTCACACAGATATACTAATCCGAATGTAGGAAAAAATAAGTATAAATGCGAAATTATGCTTTAGAACACAGAAACAAATAAGTGATGGATTCCAGGGTTTATTTCCAGTTATAACACTCCGACTCCCGTACTACAGTTTATAATGACACGTGTTCCTAAGGATCCGTTCGGGATGGAATAAGGCATCTGACCAAAATTACAATTATCCTGCAGTAACGTAGCGGGTGCTATAACCGATTCGTCACTAACCCACTTCTCTACTAATGACGATAAACAAAGTCTCGGTTAACTGAAATACTATTCATTGGTCGAAATTTCGGTAGTTAGTTCTTCTCGTTTCCTGTTCATTAACATGCTTAGTTAACTGAAATAAACTTACCGTCAGCAGCAGCTCGATGAACGAGCAGCTCTAATATACTGAAGTACTGAAGTAATGTCAGCCGCAGCGTAACTTAGCTTGTTTTGCTATTAGCATACTACACTACCTAACTTCTAACACCACATTGACAGAGCTATGAAATGGAAATGCTACAGTGAAAGGAAAGTTTCTTTCTGGCTGTTAAAGAGAATAGCTGCTCCAGACAATATCACGGCCCTTTACATTATCTTTAGCCATAGGGTCACGTCCAGCAGAATATTACGACGTTACTCGCCTTAATGCTTAATGTTGGCGACCTTCAGTATTTGTGTATGGGAATATGTTTGCATTTGCTCTTACATGTTAGCTTCGAAAATGGAGCAATAATTTAATATATTTTCTGTTGTAGTGATTTTAGCAGTAACTGTAGCGTAATGCTCACTGCAATGCTTAAGACGATAATTTCGTTAATCAGTAACAAAATGTAAAATTGAAAATTAACATTTACGTTTCGACAGTTGATACGCAATGTCATCTCTACTGAAGAAGCAATGTTTAATAAAAAAGCCTGAAAACTATGACTGGAAACGCAGTAGTATTGAAGATTGTTGAAATTATTTAATCCGAGCATGAGCATTTAAATTTGTAAAATACTTTTTGAATAGTATTTCCAAGAAATTATTGTTATTACCTTTTGGTTTCAGAAATTATCAATCAAACTGTGATTATTATTTAAGTGTTTTTCAATTGCGAGCTGTTAACATAAAGCACTGTCGAAGTTTGAACTGTTTCAAACTGATTGTTTACTCATTTAAATAAGTTTCTGTCTCTCAACAGAACTCGGAATTTCACTTAAGGAAAGGAAGGATCATACAACGGAAAATTGTCGGGTTGAAACATAACAATTAGTATCACCATGAAAAACTATAATTTGAACACTATCAGCTCTAAACGCTGGAATGTCTGTACACATTCGTACGATAAAGTGGTTAGACCTTACTTTGTCCTGATTTTTCTTAGGTGTTTCGGCGGATAACATTATGTGGCAATAAATGGTACAGGCAATTCATGGTGTTGGTTTACAGTACACAGCGTTTTACTGGCAGTACTTTTGTTGCCGGTTAAGCTCATGAAGCTTTGTACTGTTGCCACATAATTCCTAACACTCTCCGTCCATACAAAATCTTCTCATTACAGCATAACGACGAACATCTCAGCACCACCTTAGGTACACACTAAACGCAGCACACTTTGACTGTAATACATTTTACGTCTGATCATAAGCAGTCTAATATCGCAATGCAATGGCTGCCTCTACAGCATCTATTCCGCGCTCAAGCGCGTCCAAAAACATTAACGAAGCCTACAGATCCATACTCTTACAGATAATGTTACACCCGTGACTATTCGAACGTATCTACATACAATACTTTGAACGTTTATCATGAATATAGTCACATATAGCTTACTGAGTTAAATAACGTTAACAAAATATTCACAGCATAAACATTACAGGAAAAAACTACACACAATCCTTAACATACATTAAAGGAAAAATCGATAATCCACAGTGTTGTGGTGTTACTGTGGTAATATGGCTATTGTTCAGGTCCGCAACGATACATTTCTGTAAAAGACGCGGGAAAAGCGCTAAATCAAAACACCAAGGTATTTAGCCTATGTCTGTTTCCGCCCTATAGTTAGAGGTGTTACAGGGTAAAATTCATAAAAGTGCGGTATCTAAGTAAGCTGTTTGTCGGCATTTAGTAAACTTTTTCCTGTACCATCAGATCGTTTTATAAGAATTAGTAATTAAGTTTTATAATTGTATACCAGTATGAACTTCTGAAACTGGCTTGTACTTTTCTTCATCATTACTGCTTGTATTTCTGTTTACAGATTTCAAGATTTTTAGATATATGAACATAGTGAAGACTTTTTTGATACTGTTCGTTGTGAAACTTGTCAAAGAAAGCGACAAATTTGGTATGCATGCAGGCAAATGTTTTCAACATAGAATAGTTGCCCCCCCCCCCCCCCTCCCAACATCCGATTTTAAAGGGTCAATGGAGGTGGAAACACTCTACACAGGTAGTCCTACACTACATACTGAAAGTATTTACAGATTTCTTTTGCGGAAATTGTCACTGCAAACCTTTTTAAAAGTAATACCACCAGATCTCAGTTTTGGAAGTTATCGAAAGTATAAAATGGAAACTTCACAGTTCCTTATTTAAGCGACAATATGTGCTGTAATTTCTCAATAGTTCTTTCCTTCGTGGTGCTGTCAGCGAACATGACGTCAATCTGCCTACGAACTGTATTTAATCCTGCGACTGATACGTTAATGAGCAGCAATACTGATGGGGCAAGTGGTCAGCAGACCACTCTCACGGCCGTTAGAATCGGATTTCGAAGGAGGAGCGATTATCTCCTCTGTTAGTTCCTCACTTATCCTCGGGAGGCTGAGTGGACTGCCTTCCCGTTTTATACGAAAATTAAGTTCTTGGAAGTGCCAGGCACCGAACTTGAGTTTCATATGGAGGTCAGATATGCTGAGTAAGACGGCTAAAATTAAGTGTGAAATGAGTAGCTTCGTGAACGGGGTTGGATTTTATGCCACGCTGACATTTTAAATATAAATGAATGTCAGTAAGTCTTGATAATTAAGGAAGGCCCATTGAAATGACTACCAAAGCCTTAATTCAGTATTATCATTAGAGTATACTAATTATTCTTCAGTGTCTCAGAATCCACGTCATCAAATACATAAGAAGATAGTACTTACATTTTCATCAAGTCGCTCGATTTGGTTCCTAAAAAGTGAAAACACTGAAATTCAGATTACATGAACTATTTTTTAAGAATAACGTCGTGATATCCACGAAACTCTAATAGTGGGCAAGAATTCTAGTTCCAGGCGCTAAAGTCGAAGTCCTCCTGCCAAGTCTTCATCAAATGCGGCAAGGAAGTTGACTGAATATTTGTTCCCAAATCTTTGTTGCAAGCCTTCGCACGTTCGCAGTTGCCGTTAATGATGTATAGAATTACATAGTGTAAACCGGAAATTTCGTTACTGCTCAGTGCTCAGTCGAGCGGTGCCTAGTTCCTGTGCGCAGTAAACAGGTTTCATGTTTAACGGAGCCCGCTCAAATTTAATTACCACGCTTACTCGGTAAAATGTTGCTGTGTCAGTGACTCTGAAAGTTTAATGCGGTTCACAGCAGGGGTCACAACAGCAGCAGTGGTGGACACTGTGGATGTCGATAGTGGATTTATTAATGGGAAGGAATTGCACATGAGATTCGTAGGAAGAGAATAATGCAATTGGGTAGAGTGCTCTCCAGACGCCAAAAGAGGGAGGAAGAGAGGAGGAAAAGTCCCAAGAAGAAAATCATCGTCATTCCGATAAGTCGTTACTAACCACCAGTCAGTCATTTATTTTGCTCGTTCTTCTTCATCTCGCCTGACAGACAGAAGCGAAAGCATTGGTCTATAAAAGTATGTTCTGCATTATATCACTGCTATCACATCCCATACTGAAAGAACTTTAACTCTCACAGAAATTATATATTCGATGCCCTTGCGAAAAAACAGATCACGGATAAGATGGACCTTCATTTAACTCAATTATTCACATCTTGGGTACAGAAGCAATAACACTGAAGCACCAAAACACTGGTCTAGGCATGCGTATTAAAATAAAGAAATATGTAAACAGGCAGAATACGGCGCTGCGGTCGGCAACGTCTATGTAAGACAATTGTCTGGCGCAGTTTTTACATCGGTACTGCTGCTACAATGGAAGGTTATCAAGATTAATGTGAGTTTGAACGTGGTAGATGCACGAGCGATGGGACACAGCGTCTCCGAGGTAACGATGGAGTGGGGATTTTCCCTCACGGCCATTTCATGAGTGTACGGAATCCGGTACAACATCAAATCCCCGACATCACTGCGACCGGAAAAAGAACCTCCAAGAACGGGACGAACGACGACTGCTGAAAATCCTTCAACGTGACAGAAGTGCCATCCTTCCAAAAATTGCTGCAGATTTCAGTGCTGGGCCATCAACAAGGGTCAGCGTGCGAACCATCCAACGAAAATCGACATAAAACTTTTATTGGCGTGATACCGCGTCATAATGTATAAACTTACTACTGCTCGAGAAAAACAAACGTTCCGGCCACCGTAGCAGCGGCCTGGTGCAATCTTTTTCCTCCAGCAGCAGTAGCTTTATACATTATGACGCGGTACCACACCCATAATATTTTATGTCGACTGACTCTGGCCGCGGAAGCCTACGCAATTACATCCAACGAAACACCAACGATATGGGCTTTCGGAGACGAAGGCCCACTCGTGTACCATTGACGACTGCACTACACAAAGATTTACGCCTCGTCTGGGCCCGTCAACACCGACATTGTACAGTTGAAGATTGAAAACATGTTGCCTGGTCGGACGAATCTCATTTCAAATTGTATCAAGTGGATGGACGTGTACAGGTATGCAGACAACCTCATGAATCCATGGTCCCTGCATGTCAGCAGTGGACTGTTCAAGCTGGTGGAGGCCTCTGATAGGTGACACGAACGTAAGCAGCCTGTCTAGTCACCTGCATCAATTCATGTCTATTGTGCATTTCGACGGACTTGGGAAATTCCAGCAGGACCATGCGACACCCCACACGTCCTGAATTGCTACAGAGTGGCTCTAGGAACACTCTTCCGAGTTTAAACACTTCCACTGGTCAACAAACTCCCTAGACATTAACATTATTGAGCATATCTGGGATGCCTTGCAACGTGCTGTTGAAATCTTCACCAGTTCGTGCTCTTACGGATTTATGGACAGCCCTGCAGGATTCATGGTGTCATTTCCCTCCAGCATTACTTCAGACATTATTCGGCTCCCTGCCACATCCTGTTGCGGTACTTCTGCGAGTTCGCGGGGGACCCTGCACGTTATTAGGCAGGTGTACCAATTTCTTTGTCTCTTTAGTGTACATGTAAATTACATGTAGTGGTCTTCATATTTTACCAGTAGACCTACTGTAATCCTACGTGTAATAATTTACAAGGCAGGAATAGGATGCAAGGAACCACAACGGTGCGAATTCAACTCACTGGTTTCAAGGAAGAAAACATGAGACAGGAATTTAACGTTGCAAAATGTTCCAGATCACTAGAGATGCAGCACAAACACGTATTAGACGATAATGACATAGGAAGTCCGGTGTTGCTTTTACAAAGGAACTATCCGTAGGTGTATTTTCGCGGAAGCTTAGAGATGTTTTGAGAACAGATGATAAACAGAGTACATACAAATTGCGAGCCAGTAGCGAAAAATTAATTTAATTTCAGTAAGTTCTATTTCTTAATAGTATCAACGTCCATTTGGGTAATGATCCAGTAAATTACAACTGCTATTACCTTGTGGAATACTTTTATTATTCTGTGGCGCACCCGTGTATACGGGCAATATGTAGCGGAATTTGTACAACTTTCTCTACCACATGAATATTAGAAGTGAATTAATTAGCCCCTCAATACACTATATTCTTCTGGTTGTGCCCTGTGAGAGCTGGCTTTCATTAGTTCTGTCTGAAACTAAACATGTCAACAAATCATGAACCATGAGAAAATTAACCCGTTGTCCATGAATTTTCTCCAGGTTGCTCCTCAAGGTTTTAACTCCGATATATGTGCGACGACATGGAAAAACGCTATCTACCTAGAGGCTCCTCAGTAGTTATGAGACTCGGCGAGCACATATAGACTGTGAAAGTTGATTCAAATTCCGATGTACGTTTTACGACGTGAAACAATGCGATGTAGCTCGAGGCTCAGTAATTATGAGACTGGGCTGGTACATATAGATTACGAAGGTTTGTTCGAATTCCGCTCGACCTTCAAGGTATAGCTTACGTTTTTGGAATAGTGATGGAAGTTGGAGTCTCGTAATTTTGAGAGTAAATTTTAAAGAGATTTGTAGCACGGTACCTGTCTCGTCTACCAGTTTTGGTTTCTTAGTATTCCTGCGCCGCACTCGCGCTTCATAAACAAACAAGCGACGATGAGCGCATCTCTCATGTGGTATCCTCTCTATTTCTTCCGTTAATGCTACTTGCTAAGGGCCGCAGGTCATCAAAAATATGTTAAACGGTGGTTTTGCAACCTTCTAGTGTACCCGGCGCATTGGGGCCGCTCTCACCTCAGGGTAAGTGGCGGACTGCAACGCGTTCACGTCGTTCGAGGCGGAGGGTCAATGTGGAGGCTGTCCGGCTGGACTCGCCCGTTCGTCCTGTCAGTGGGCAGGTGGCCGCTCCTTCAGTAGGACCCGAGCAGGCACACGGGGGCAAACGCTTGCTGGTTATTGGGAGCTCCAACGTTAGGCGCGTGATGGAGCCCCTTAGGGAAATAGCGTACAGAGCTGGAAATAAATCCAACGTGAACTCGGTTTGTCTGCCGGGAGGCCTCATTCAAGATGTGGAGGCGGCCTTGCCTGCGGCTATCGAGAGTACGGGGTGCAGTCGTCTGCAAGTACGTGCTCACGTCGGCATTAATGATGCCTGTCGCTTGGGTTCTGAGGCTATCCTCAGTTCGTACAGGCGGCTGGCGGATTTGGTGAAGACCGCTGGCCTCGCACGTGGGGTGCAAGCAGAGCTCTCTATTTGCAGCATCGTTCCCAGAGTGGATCGGGGTCCTTTGGTTTGGAGCCGAGTGGAGTGTCTCAACCAGAGGCTTCTTCGACTCTGTGACGGTCTTGGCTACAGATTTCTAGACTTGCGCTATTGGATGGGGAATTGTAGGACGCCCCTAGATAGGTCAGGGGTACAAAGGAAGCGGCTACTCAGGTAGCAGAGTACTTGTAGCATGCGCATGGTTTTTTTTAAGGCTACGCAGTAGTGCGAGGTGTCCTGATGAACACTCACCAGTCGACGTGCAGGCAGGGATACCAGGACGCGCTCAGTGTAAAGACACTTCAGCCATCAAGATATTAGCAGTAAATTTTCAGAGTGTTCGGAATAAAGTTCCTGAATTTACTGCCCTCCAGGAAGCATGTGGCTCGCAAATTATTCTCGGGACTGAGACCTGGCTGAACCCTGAGATAGGAAGTTCTGAAATATGTAGTGAGGGTTGGAACGTGTATCGGAAAAACAGATTAGACACCGTAGGATGTGGTGTCTTCATTGCAGTTGACAAAAATATTGTGTCTACTGAGGTCGAACTAGAGTGTGATTGTGAAGTTATTTGGACACGTTTAACAGGGCTAGGGGAAATAAAGTTAATGGTGGGGTGTTATTACCGGCCACCAGGATCCACCGTGACAGTTCTAGAATCATTCAAAGCGAGTCTACATTCTGTATCGCAGAAGTACCCGTATCATGCTATATTAGTCGGAGGCGACTTCAACCTACCTAGTATAGACTGGAATGTCTATGGATTCATTACAGGTGGTACAGACAAGCCGTGGTGTGATTTACTTTTGAACACATTATCGGAAAACTGTCTTCAGCAGGTAAATCGACAGCCAACGCGTAATGGAAGTATTTTAGATCTGGTAGCCACTAACAGACCAGACCTCATCGACGGTGTCAGTGTTGAGACAGGGATTAGTGATCATGATGTTGTCATTACGCCTATGGTTACGAAAGTTAAAAAGTCGGCCGGCCAGGGTGGCCGAGCGGTTGTAGGCGCTACAGCCTGGAAACGCGCGACCGCTACGGTCGCAAGTTCGAATCCTGCCTGGGGCATGGATGTGTGTGATGTCCTTAGGTAAGTTAGGTTTAAGTAGTTCTAAGTTCTAGGGGACTGATGACCTCAGCAGTTGAGTCCCACAGTGCTCAGAGCAATTTCAACCATTTGAACCAGTTAAAAAGTCGGTCGAGAAGGCTAGGAGAGTGTTCTTACTAGAAAGAGCAGATAAGCATTTCTTAGCATCCCACTTAGTAAGTGAATCGACCTCATTTATTTCCGGTACGATGGACGTGGAAGAATTATGGACAAATTTTAAACACATTGTAAGTCACGCATTGGACAAGAATCTGCCGAAAAAGTGGGTTACGAACGGAAAAGACCCACCGTGGTTTAACAGCGCAATTCTGAGAATGCTCAGGAAGCAAAGGCAGTTGCACTCGCGGTACAAGAAAGATATGGAGAATGAAGACAGGCAAAAGTTAGTAGAGATTCGTGCTGCTGTAAAAAGAGCGATGCGCGAAGCATTCAACCACTACCACCGTCATACCTTAGCAGAAGATCTTGCTGAAAACCCAAGGAAATTCTGGTCTTACGTAAAATAGGTAAGCGATTCGAAGGCTTCCATCCAGTCATTCACTGATCAGTCTGGCCTGGCAACGGGAGACAGCAAAACGAAAGCTGAAATTTTGAATTTAGCGTTTGAGAAATCTTTCACGCGGGAGGATCGTACAAACATACCGCCATTTGAGTCTCGTACAGATTCCCGTATGGAGGACATAGCGATAGACATCCCTGGGGTTGTGAAGCAGCAGAATGGGTTCATAATAAATAAATCGCCAGGTCCTGATGGGGTTCCAATTCGGTTTTACAGAGAGTACTCTACTGCATTGGCTCCTTACTTGGCTTGCATTTATCGCGAATCTCTTGCCCAACGAAAAGTCCCGAGCTACTGTAAAAAAAGCGCTGGTAACACCTGTCTATAAGAAGGGTAGAGGAACGGATCTTCAAAATTACAGACTAATGTCCTTAACATCGGCTTTTTGCAGGATTCTCGAACATATTCTCAGTTCGAATATAATGAATTTCCTTGAGACAGACAAGTTGCTGGCCATGCATCAGCACGGCTTTAGAAACCATCGCTCCTGCGAAACGCAACCCGCCCTTTTTTTACGTGATATCTTGCGAACCATGGATGAAGGGTATCAGACGGATGCCATATTCCTTGACTTCCGGAAAGCGCTTGACTCGGTGCCCCACTGCAGACTCCTAACTTAGGTACGAGCATATGGGATTGGTTCCCAAGTATGTGAGTGGCTTAAAGACTTCTTAAGTAATACAACCCAGTAGATGGCGAGTGTTCATCGGAGGTGAGGGTATCATCTGGAGTGCCCCAGGGAAGTGTGGTAGGTCCGCTGTTGTTTATCTACATAAATGATCTTTTGGATAGGGTGGATAGCAATGTGCGGCTGTTTGCTGATGATGCTGTGGTCTACGGGAAGGTGTCGTCGTTGAGTGACTGTAGGAGGATACAAGATGGATTGGACAGGATTTGTGATTGGTGTAAAGAATGGCAGCTAACTCTAAATATAGATAAATGTAAATTAATGCAGATGAATATGAAAAAGAATCCTATAATGTTTGAGTACTCCATTAGTAGTGTATTAGGAGTATGTATGTAGATGTGGATGTAGACCTCTTTCGTGACATTATCACAGTTGAGTAGCATTCTTTCCATAAAGTAGTCTCTCATCTGCTTACCCCGTGGGAAGATCTGTTGGGTCGTTCTATGTTAAATGCCTCCCGACAGATAATCAGAGATACTTGAAGCTTCTGGTTAATTCTACTGACTGATTAATTATCGGCCATTTAAATGTAATCGGCTCTTTTCCCTTATATGTGTACTTTACATTTTGTTTGCTTATGGCATGGTCATCAATCGACATTTGAATCATGCACTAATCTTCTGCAAATCTCCCTGAATTTTGAAACAGTTTTCTAACAATATCACCTCCTAGTACATATGAAAAAACATCCGTCGGCCTCTAGAAACGTTTTCCGCCGGGTGAGTTGTGTGCTTCGTGAGCAATAGCTCTTTTGTCACACTTACAAAAGTTAAGACGATAATTAGCCATCTAATGATTCCCCTTGATTAATAATGGGTACTTGAACTAAATCAACGTGAGATCCGCAATCTACAGGTTTCTGTATTTCATTGTTGAACAGAGCTTGCTCGATGTCATAGGACAGTGGAACCTTTGTTTATTCCTTCAGAAGAATTCTTCTGTACATATGTCTTGCGCCGCTTTTCATTTCAGCTTTTACTTTATCGTCTTTGGGTTCGTTTTCATCACGATAAACGAGCATATGCGGAGACTAACTTCATCCACTAAATAAATCTGGGTGGTTCAAAATATTGTAGGTTTTTTGGTTTTAAATAATCCAACAGCTAACGAGTAATTATCGGTATCATTCAACACCTCTTGCATTGCTATCGTTGGCCTTGTTTTGATTTCACACGGTTTGTGTTTGTTAGTAATAATATGGCTTAGTTTTAATCTGCTACGTAACTCTTCTTGCTTCGACATATTCTTGGTTTGACGGATTACCTAATCCGTGAGGGCTGCGATTTGTAGCAACAGACCAAATTCTAGTTTAGTCCGTGTCTACATACTTCGTTTGAGGTTCATTAATAACTACTGGCTGTTAGTGCCAGATCACAACACGTCATCTTGTTACTATAAATATTACCGACCGTGGTTCTAAGTTACCACTAGTGAGCGCAAGTTTATCGTTAGGTTGGTAACTAATCATTTTAACATTTATTTGTTGTTGGGCAATACAAATGTAGCATTGTTGCAGAAACAAGGAACATTAAGTAAATAACGATGAAATTTCATGAATAATGGTAACAAGAAAATAATAACACCGATCTGAAAATGGAGGGGGAAGGGAATCGTTCACGTGTTTTTCAAATGACTTAGATGAAATCTAGATGTCCGGATAGGGGCTGAACTTCAGGTCTCCATTATGCGTGTCCAGTACCCTATCCACACAGTCACTTTGCTTTGCAGTGGTAATGGTAATAATAATACAGGGTGCCCTATATAAAACCAGCACGCCTCACCCGTCAGTTAATCATCTAGAGTCGAATTGCTTGTTAACTGGTAACACTGTCTCAAAAGTTGGCTACACTGCATTTTATTGGAAATTTGAGTGCAGCTGAGTGTTCGTGCGTCAGTTTTTGTCAGGAGCTCGTATTGATGAGTTGCTACAGAAATGGGGCAGTTTGCATACGAACAGTAAATAGATATTGTGGAGTGTTCTATTACGGCAGCCTCTATCAAGGAATTCAAAGAAATGTTTCAAGTGGAGTATCCTGGTGGGAAACTCCCCAACACTGGCACTATTCAAGATCTGTACAAGAAATGGAGGGCTGTTGGATCGGGTCAGAATCTGCAGAGGAATAGGCTACCGACACTGAGGGCCACTAAAACTACAGACAGAATTCGCGTGGACATTACAAGAACGACCTGTAAGTCGGTATGGAGGTTGCCGCAGTAGGTTGGTGTATCTCGTACATCGTGTCATCGTGTACTAAAAGATACGAAATTAGGAGCCGATCGTGTGAGTTTAGCGCAAGAGATGAAATCTGAGGACCAGGAAGAAAAGAGTTCAGTGTTGTAAGTGGCAGAAGACAAACTTGTCAATGTAGACCTCTTGTCTCCAAGGTCCCCGGACGTAACATAGGGTTATTTTATTTATTGGGAACACTGAAAAGCAAAGTATATGCTGAAAATCCTTGCACAATAGAAGATCTTAAACGGAACATTACAAACTAAATTGCCGGCCGATTTGGCCGAGTGGCTCTAGGCGCTTCAGTCTGGAACCGCAGAACCGCTACGGTCGCAGGTTCGAATACTGCCTCAGGCATGGATGTGTGTAATGTCCTTAGGTTAGCTAGGTTTAGGTAGTTCTAAGTTCTAGGGGACTGATGACCTCAGATGATAAGTCCCATAGTGCTCAGAGCCATTTGAACCATTTTGAACTAAATAAATTAACAAAATGGTTCAAATGGCTCTGAGCACTATGGGACTCAACTGCTGTGGTCATAAGTCCCCTAGAACTTAGAACTAATTAAACCTAACTAACCTAAGGACATCACACACATCCATGCCCGAGGCAGGATTCGAACCTGCGACCGTAGCAGCCCCGCGGTTCCGGACTGCGCGCCTAGAACCACTAGACCACCGCGGCCGGCCATAAATTAACAACGTCACGCCTGCTGAATTACAGCGTGTTGCTTGTAGCGTCATCACATGAAGTCAGCGGAGCCCGGATGCCCATGGCCACTACTTCCAGCACTTCTAATAGACAGTTAACTACATATTTTTAACATAACAATTACCTAATCTTTTTTAGTTAGTTCATTGTTACATAAATGTCTGGCGTAAGTGTACAGGTTATATGTGGGATATATAATAATAATAATAATAATAACGTTCAGTAAAAATGCTAATTTCAGTTAAATAATGGTGATTCGTTTGCAGACACCTCTTCGGTAAGAATCAGCTGGGCCTTTGCCCGTACTGATCTGACAAAAACGTGGAAGACCGAATCTGAATATCAGTTGATTAATCTTCTGTGTGTTTTCCGATAGGATAGACCAACTGATGTCCTTTGATTTGCACAGTTCATACAATATTCAGCTCATACATCCGCGATCAGAAAATAAAGACAGAAGTAAAGTCAACAGAAAGATATACAGGGTGATAGACTTTTGAAAAGTAAGTAACAAATGTGAACCAGGTGACTAATTGCAATTAAATTCATAAAGCCTGCTCGGTAGAAAATGCGTGTGCGTAATCCAGTTTTACATGATCGGTCAGAAGATAGAAATGTCCAACGGTGACGAAATCTCTGTTAACATCTACAGTAGTCGAAATCAGTAAAAGACATTGATATTTGTGTGAAAATTAACTTTGTCAGTTGAAATAGCTGTGGACAGTGTATATGCAGATGACATGATATGCAGTATACCGACAGATGCAGCTGAATTGTATCGCATTTGGTTTCAGTAGTACATTGTATAACAAGATGTCAACAATTCAGGTGGTAGAGGGTGGAATTCGATATAAATGCAGTCGGCTCCGTGTGTTGTTAGTGTATGATTACGTGCCTTTACTGCAGATAGGAAATACAAACTATTAGTGACAGTACGTGTTATGTACGTAAACGAGGATTGTGACAATACCACACGCACAACAGTTATCATATGATGAAAAACAAAAAACCGGTACTTACAAGAAAATGGGACTCTCTAATCGTCATACAGCCGAGAAGATAAACCTTTCAGGGACAGTGATTGATAATTGTGTACTGACCGCACGATATAGACAGAAAGGAAAATTTAGGGAAAGTAAAAACTTTCCTCACACATTCAAATGGTTTCATTTGCGCAAAGCAAGGGCCACAAATCATTCTTCATCTCATCTTGTAGCTGATTTACAGTTTCCAGTAACTGACAGACGTGTCCGACAAATTTTGTCACATGACAGACATCTTTCATTCAAGAGCATGGACTTCAGAACGGCATAAAGAGAGCTTTCCTGATACGAAGACGTTTAATTTAGGTGGGTTGGATGGATTTCAGTACTATAGGCATGATCTGAGAACAAAACAGCAGGTAAAAATAAGCAGAAAATTTGGTGGTGGACGTGTTATGATCTGGACAGCCTTCTATGCAATAGGTTAATCCTGCGGTGCTTGGATGAACGCTACGAGGTGCATTCAAGTTCTAAGGCCTCCGATTTTTTTCTCTGGACCGGAAAGAGATAGAAACATGCGAATTGTTTTAAAATGAGGCCGCGTTCATTGTCAATACGTCCCAGAGATGGCAGCACCGTACGGCAGATGGAATTTTACCGCCAGCGGCGAGAATAAGAACTGTTTTAGATACTTAAAATGGCGGCGTTTTCCTTACTTGAACAGCGTGAAATCATTCGTTTTCTGAATTTACGTGGTGTGAAACCAATTGAAATTCACCCACAGTTGAAGGAGACATGTGGTGATAGAGTTATGGATGTGTCGAAAGTGCGTTCGTGGGTGCGACAGTTTAATGAAGGCAGAACATCATGTGACAACAAACCGAAACAACCTCGGGCTCGCACAAGTCGGTCTGACGACATGATCGAGAAAGTGGAGAGGATTGTTTTGGGGCATCGCCGAATGACTGTCGAACAGATCGCCTCCAGAGTTGGCATTTCTGTGGGTTCTGTGAACACAATCCTGCATGTCGACCTGAAGCGAAAAGTGTCACCCAGGTGGGTGCCACGAATGCTGACGGACGACCACATGGCTGGCCGTATGGCATGTTGCCAAGCAATGTTGACGCGCAACGACAGCATGAATGGGACTTTCTTTTCGTCGGTTGTGGATGCCATTTTTCAATCCAGAAACAAAGCGCCAGTCAGCTCAATGGAAGCGCACAGATTCACCGCCACCAAAAAAATTTCGGGTAACCGCCAGTGCTGAAAAAATTATGGTGTCCATGTTCTGGGACAGCGCGGGCGTAATCCTTACCCATTGCGTTCCAAAGGGCACTACGGTAACAGGTGCATCCTACGAAAATGTTTTGAAGAACAAATTCCTTCCTGCACTGCAACAAAAACATCCGGGAAGGGCTGCGCGTGTGCTGTTTCACCAAGACATCGCACCCGCACATCGAGCTAACGTTACGCTACAGTTTCTTCGTGATAACAACTTTGAAGTGATTACTCATGCTCCCTACTCACCTGACCTGACTCCTAGTGACTTTTGGCTTTTTCCAAAAATGAAAGACACTCTCCGTGGCCGCACATTCACCAGCCGTGCTGTTATTGCCTCAGCGATTTTCCAGTGGTCAAAACAGACTCCTAAAGAAGCCTTCTCCGCTGCCATGGAATCATGGCGTCAGCGTTGTGAAAAATGTGTACGTCTGCAGGGCGATTACGTCGAGAAGTAACACCAGTTTCATCGATTTCGGGTGAGTAGTTAATTAGAAAAAAATCGGAGGCCTTAGAACTTGAATGCACCTCGTAGAATGAACTGTAACATGTACACTGAGATGCTAGGTACAGATTTTATTAGAATGTGTCAGCATCTAGGGGACGATAATGTGTTTGAGTATGTTTCTGCTAGAACCAAAAAGTGATTTGAAGATAAAGATATTGATGACTTGTTCCAGCCTGCATGTAGCGCGGATTAGAACCTTGTGAAAGTTCTTTGAAGGGGGGGGGGGGGGGGGGGAAGCGGGGCTAGGTGCAAGGCGTGTTTATCGCAGTTTAAGGCAAGTCGAGGCTGTATGTGAGCTGAAAACCATGATATGGGTAGTCGGGGCGACAATTTCACTGCAAAAACTACAAACCCTAATAAAATTTTTGCCAAGGAACTTTTTTGATGTAATTATGAAGAACGGACAGTGAGTTATATCGATTTCCATCCAGGAAATGCAAACGCCTAATTTTGTTACACGTGTTATAAAACGAACTATGTAATTCCGTCACGATTGTTTACGTCTTTTGAGGATCTACTACTTTCTTAATAATTTCAGTACACATTTGCATCAGGAATTGTACAGTTACTTTGGTATTACGTTATACTGACTTCCATTACTGTAGATAAATAGCTTCAGCATGTGGTCGATGTGTTGGGCTGGAAATTGTCATTCGCATTTCGTATAACAACCTTTCTCTAGAATTAAAGCTTTATTCAAGAGGATATCGCTACCGTTCATCAGGGTATGATAACAGTATGGCGGCATTAGCGAAGCGCCCCAGACCCGCATCGGGCGGCCAGTCGTGGCAGACACTGCGCACAAAGGGAGCGCGGAGCTGTGCGGGCGTCCGCGTTCACCTGTGTACCGCTCCAGCTACCTGTGCGATTGTGCTGGCGTGGCTTACAGCCCATGACCACGCTTTCCATCGGTATTAACTGCAATTACCTCTGGGACGCACCTCTTGAATTATAACGCATTCTGGCGAGTGCTACGCGATCGTCTAAATCAACATCCAGAAGGCATTCTATTCCTTCTATTCCGCAGTTTCACTACGTCGTATTGTGAAAGAAGCCTACATACTGAATATCGAACGAAATCTGTGCCGAATTAAAGATTTCCAAACAAACAGAACTCAATAAATCGTCCTTAACGAGGAAATACAATCAGATGTAAAATACTTTACTTAAAAAGTGATGTAAGATCGTTACAAAAATAGTAGGGAGAAAGTGTTGTACTTTGGTACATTTACCAGTTATAGCCAGTAACCAGTCCTATAATGAAGTTTGATTCACTGAGACAGGTAGTACAGTGATTGACACACTGGACTCTCATTTGGCAGGATGACGGTTGGATTGCCCGTCCGGCCGTCCAGACAGGTTTTCCGTCGTCTCCTTAAATCACTCCTGGAAAATGTCAAAATGTTTCCTTTGAAGCAGCACGGCCGGTTTCCTTCCCCATCCTCTCGTAAGCCGAAGTTTTGGTGCGTCTAGAATGACGACGTTGTCGACGGGACATTCCGCTCCAGTCTTTCTTCCTTCCTTCCACCAAGTTTTTATGATAAATATTTAAATAGGTGTATTTAACATTATGTGTTGCAGTCCTTTTTGGGAAATTACAACAAAAATATATTTCCAGATGTTCCAATGTATAACATGGTCTTTCACTTAGGAACAAATATTGTGTTGAAATTTAAAAGTGTTGCATTCGAGAAAGTCTTGTCAGTACTGTTCTTAACAGTCTGTTATATTATTACTCTACTACAATCTCATAATCATTAATTGAAATCACAGTAAGCACAAGTATTATGAAAAATCGCTGTCAAGTTAAATGCGAGGAGCCTTCAACAAATAATACAACACATTCTTTCTTGGCCAATTTCGGTTGCAAAAATGCGTAATATGCTTTTGGGCATCAAAGCTTCAGCCTCCGAAGTTTCACGAAGTTCCGATGGTAGGCGACGCTATACTTAGCCTTCAAAATGGCGTCTGAAACAGGGGTACATCCCAAGCAGAGAGCTGTCATCGAGTTTCTTTTGCCGGAAAACCAGAGCGTCGCAAGTATTCATGTGTGGTCGCAGAATGCCTACGGAGACCTGGCTGTGAGTCGTTGGGCGAAGCGTCTTTCATCACCGCGTGTAGGTTGTGTAAACCTCTCCGACCTCCGCGTGCCAGCCGGCCGCACACAGCTCTGACTCCTGCAGTACAGACACTCGGATTCGAGGTGCTTGACGGATCACAATTAGACACCTTTCTGCCCAACTGGACGTCTCTACTGGCAGTGCACTCGTCCACCAGTCGAGGTATTCAAATGTGTGTGCCCGGTGCTTTCTTCGCCGCCGTACCGAAGACGAGCAACGAAGGACCACCTGTGAGGAATTGCTTGCGCGTTACGAGGTTGATCATGACAATTTGCTGTCGAGCATCGTCACTGGCAATGAAACATGTGTTCATCACTTCGAACACGAAACACAACGGCACTCCACGTAGTGGTGGCACAACACCTGTCATCCGAAGAAAAAGTTCAAAGCCGCAGTCTGAGCAGGTTAAGTCGTGGCTGCGGTCTTCTGGCACTCTGAAAGGGTTATTCCGTTCGATGTCCTCCCTCATAGTGCTACGATCAAGTTTGAAGTATATTGTGCTACCCTAAGGAAATTGAAGAAACGACTTCTGCGTGTTCGTTGCCACGAAAATGCCTTGCTCTGTCTTTCCCCCTGCGCACTAGAAAGGAGCTCACAAGATTTCATTTGACTGTCCTTCCTCCTCCTCTATACAGTCTGGATCTCTAACCTTCCGATTCGCATCTGTCTGGTCCAATGAAAGATGCATTCTGGGGGAAGCAGTATGTGGGTGTTGGGTGGTTATAGATGCAGCAAGACGTTGGCTCCGACGTCGACCAGTAGAGTGGTACCACGTGGGCACTCCGGCCCTTTCAATAAGTTGGTATAAAGTCGTCGCACTGAACGGAAATAATGTTGCAACTCAAAAGAGTCCTGTAGCCGAAGAGTGGGGAATAATTTGGTGTATTGGAATCCTGATTAAAACCAATCTGCTTTCAGATAAAAAATTGTGTTTGCATTAATTATTGAACGCTCCTCGTACATTTTCAAACAGAAGTCATGGCAATCAACACAAATATCATTTTTAAGACAGCTAAAATTATTTATACATTAAAGAAATTCAGTTCATTTACACGTATCACATGTTCCATTGTATAAACCTTCTTCTGTTTCAAGGTTCATGGCGGAGAACGAGCTACGATGAATGGCTTAATTGTTCACTAGTTCTTGAAATATATATCATTTTACTCACTATAAAATTATGTGATTTAAAAATTAACAATTTATTCCTAATAACTTCGATCTTTTATACAGAGCTTAAATATGTATAATGTGAAATATTTAGAAGTGCTCCACAAAACACAATCTCATGTCTAACAGTAATAAAAACCGTATAAAATTGTGAAACCTGTTCAAGGCAGTCTCTAGAGCACATTACCTCATTCCACTCTGAAATCAGTCAGTAGACTGAAGTACTGAGCAAAATATATCGTCATTTCCTTGGTACACTATCCAGAAGGTACAACTCTCTCTCCTACGTAGAGCATTACATATGCTCCACGAGGCTGCTCGCGGACGATGCTTATAGAATCGACACATGGCACAGTAAAGGTTTTCGCCTTATACGAGCCAAGTGAGTCCGACCGCCCTTCATTTCATCCTCGGCCACGAACATCATCGGCCGCGATATGCAAAGATATGTGATCAGCACACTGCTCTCTCGGTCGTTTTCGGGGTTATTGACCTTGAAATCGCTAAAAATCGCTAGCTCCTCAGTTGGCCACACGAGACTGACTGCACCCCGTGTCATTTCCCCACAAAAGTAAAATTCCTGGTAGTATCAGGAATCGAGCCCGGATCCCCCGCATGGCGGTCTCCGCATGGCACAATGATTGGCGGTAAACAGAAACAAAATCATAGTTTTGCGCGTGGGTACGTTCAATTTTTCTTTCATTATATTAACGGCGAACGAACACTGGAAATAGTGAAAGCCGTAGTATATCTGTGATTATGCAACCTGTACGATGAAATACAGATGTCCACATAAAACTAGTTGCAAAAGAGGCAGATTCCACATTTAGTTTCATGACAAGAATCCAACGAATACGTAATTCACCCATATAGACGGTACCTTATATAACTATTGCTTATCAATGTAATAGCATGAAAAGGAAGGAATTTGAAGATAAGGGTTAAAGTCCTGTCGAATACAATATTAATATTGTAGATATGCATCACAGGCTCGGGTTGGACAAGGAAAACGAAGAAAACAGTCGCTGTTCTTTTCTGTGGGACGACACAGAAATTCGGCCTCATTAGTTTTCATAAAAATAAAAATCCAGGTGATCAGACCAGGATTAGCGCCCCACTCGCTCCTATAGTGAATTGTACGTGCTAAACATTACACCTCTCTCAGTTTCCTCTTCACGAACATACGCATCCAACCAATTGAAAGATCGTACCAAAGGTTAACTGTAAAAAAATTGCCACAGTTTGGAAAGAAGTGTCAAGCCACTTAATCTTTCCTCCCACATATTATTTACAATGCGTTAGAGGATCTTGATGGGATATGGAAGCTTAGTGACAGTCTATCTCCTTGCAGAGCGTTGGAGAATGAAGGAGGAAAGATTACTGTAGCACATAAGGCGTCCACCATAAGGTGGCTTATGGTGGGTGATATCAGATAAACAATAGTGTCCGTGAGAAAGTTGTTATATTTTAACTTAACCTACCACATTAGCCTACTTGCTTGACCAATAAGACATTTATAGTCTGTCTGCTAGTTCGGCGCTCAGCATAGTCATACGTAGGAAAGCAGTGAACTCTTTGGGACTAATAAGCACCCTGGGCATTCTTCGGACTGTGGGAGGTGGAGGCGAAACAGGCTTGCAGCGAGGAGACGGCAGCGACAGTGGGATAACGTCATCGCCCTCCGTATCCCTCTCTGAAGCCACCCCACTTTACTGGGAAAAGGCAGTCAGAGAGATTCTAAGCCAACGCACTCGTATTTAGATCTCAAAATCACAATCAGGTATTTTACTAGCCATTAAAACGAACCAGCCATTCATTACATGCCACAGAACTGTCCATCATGTTCTCTGTACCGCACTTGGTTTCCAAACACGACTGTTGTTCTATATTTGTACCTACTTGGTGCAAGGTACAATCAGTCGTCTAATTAACTGTTAAAATTAATTTCCAAGTCGTATTTGACTATATTATTGTTCTACAACAGTACAAAGCAAACATGCCTCTGTTATTAGCACTGGAGGTGTAACTTACAGATTAAGGTACACATGGTGACGAAGGTTGTTCCATTTCTACCAAAGTAAGATAGCACTTTAAAAGAAACCAAACTCGTCTGTATTATTTATCAAAATACGTAAGGATTAGGTCTGTAACAGTACAAAACACACATGGCTCACTTAATGAAACTACTGATCTAACTGACAGGGGTTGGACAAAAATGCGGTAACACTACGAGAAACGCATGCTGTAAGATAAATACAGATGCTAGCCAAGCCTGCAGCGCGCTGTTATATTTGACCACGAAAGGTCCCTGTGCAGTGTCCCCAGTACGTTGCAAGTGTTAGCCGCGGTCTGAACAGTGTTCTCTGGAATTATGAGCGCATTAGGTCGGAGATACGTCAGTTCGAACACAGCAAATTGATGGCGCTCATATGGTGTGTGCTTCCGTAACCAACGTTGCCCAAGTGTATGGTGTTTCATAAAGCGTCATATCGAAGGTCTACACCGGATACAGGGAAAGTGGAGAAACGTCATCAAGTAAGTAACAATGCAAGTGAAAGTGTGTGTTGAGTGACAGTGACCAACGGTCATTGAAGAAAAACTAGAGGACAACAGCAGCAAAGGTCACTGCAGAACTGGATGTCACACTCTTGAACCCTTTCAGCACTTAAAAAATTAAAAGAAAATGGAGGGAACTCCATAATCAGGGAATTGCAGGACAGGCTGGAATTCCAAAACCACTCATAAGTGATGCCAACTCCCGTAAAATAAAATATGATGCTGAAGCCATAACACCAGGACTGCGGAAAAACAGAAAAAAACTCATTTGGTCAGAAGAGGCTTACCCGACTTCTGACCATAGTCAAACATGGCGGTGTTCGGTGATTATTTGGGCACCCAAGGATGGTACTCTATGGTCACAATGCATGCTCTGCAAGATCGAATTACTACCAAGGGTATTGTGTCCACCTCGGTAGATCAGATCTGTCCCATGGTACAATGCTGGTTCCCCAATGGTACAGCTGTGTTACAATAGGACACAGTTTCATTTCACACAGATGTTATCATCCAGGACTGGTTTTACGAGCCTGAAGATTAATTGTCGCATCTCCCCTGACCTCCACACTCACTAGATCGCGATGTTATACAGCCCTTGTGGTATGCTCATACTTTGGAGAAAACTGTGCGTGTTCGCAAGCCACCGCAATCGTCGTTACAAGAACTTGCCACTGTTTTGTAGGAAGAATGATATAAGATTACCTTGAGAACCATATAGGAAACGTACACTTTCATTCCGAGAAGACGAAGCTGTTTTCAATGCCAACCGTTTTCCAGCACCGTGTAGGGAGTAGTAATGTTTTTTTGTTTCATATCTTTGTCCACATTCTTGACGATACCATTATCGATATTTGTATCAAATTAGGCATAAGTCTAACAAATGTATCCGTCTAGGAGTTTGTTTCCCTACATAAGTACTGTATCCGTTCATCCTCAACTGTAGGGTGGGAGGCATTACTCCTTTCTCTGTGCCTTTGAGAAATGACCTGGAATTAGATGGAGAAATTAGTTAGGGGTGGGGGGAGAGACTATATGTTTCATCTAAACTGCTTGACCAAAGACTGAAGACCTGAGAAGAGGTGGTCAAATATCAACGTAACTTCGTACACATACACACCATCGTTCGGTATGTAAACGATTACTGTTGCAATTCTCTGGAAGAGGTAGAAGTGTCATCAGAGTGTGTTATTGGTGTTCATGTTTGCTCTAGTTACAAAGCATGGTAGGATATATATAGGGGTGTGAACAACTTCAGATGCTGTGTGATCACCGCGAAGGACATGGAGGTGCTGCGTATCCGTGTGACATTGCTTTATCAGCACCTGATGGATTGAAAGGAGTCTCATTGGCGTCTCTATTTGGTCGGTTGGTCGAACTGTGCTACATCCAGATTCGTGTGGCATTCAGATGTGGCAGTTTCCTGATGCTGACATGCATAGGAACATGAGGACAGTCGTACTCGCAAGACTACGTCTGACCACGACAAGAGAGAATCGCCGTACGGGGTACCAGGAGCATTGTAGTCCCTTCACATCTGCGTCTGCCATGCGAGAAAATGTAATGGACTCCCTCCAACACTCTGTGTCATTCCGCACCATAGTTCGGAGACTAGCAGCTACCACAGCAGGGAATTACTGTTTCATCTACAGGATGCCGTAAACACCACAAATTATAGAGTGGTGTCACGACTGGAAGCCTTGGCTTGATGGTATCGCATTGTTTTCAGTGACAAATTTTGATTCTACACTACCCATAATGACCATTGTTAGTGAGTATGGGAGCGACTTGGGAAGAGGTCCCAAACATCCTATGTTTAGATGAGGCACAATGTTATTACTCCTGGCGTCATAGTGTGGGAAGCCATCGTGTACGACTTCAAGTCAGGGGTGATAGTCACTGAGTACATGAGTGCGTCACAGACATCGTGCATCGTCATGTATTTCTTCTAGGGAGACAGTATCGTGGTCCCATTTTTCAACAGGACATTGTTCTTCTACACATAGCAAGTGTCTCTACGAACTGTCTACGTGATGTTTACATGCTGTTTTGTGCTATTAGATCCTCAGATCTTTCCCCGATAGAACATGTGTGAGACCAACTTGGACATCAGATTTGTCCGAGACTCAGTAGCCAGGATATCAAGGACGTGTTACAACTGTTGCTAGTCAGCATGCCTCGGGAGATGTCCAACGGCTTTTACACACCCCTCCCGACGGAATTAGTTCAGGCATGCAGGCTAGATGGATTACAAAGTAATACTGATATGTGGGCTCCTATCGCCAAGTTCTTTGTAAATTTGACTCGATTTTGTAATCACCTAAGTAAAATACATGCCCTCTCAGCGCATTTCGTTTCCTCCTCCCTTTCTCGGTGCTTCACTTTTATGTCTGGCAGTGTATGTCATCATCGATGTGTATAAAGTTGTTTTCACTGTCAGAGAACGAGAATGCTTTGCAGTCTGTCGTTTACAATACTACTGCTTTTAATTTTCCTTGTGCCTTTGTTGTAGGTTTCTCTAACTTGTCTTTCTTGATGAGGATGATTTTATCATATTTGTCTTTGATGCTATAGGAACACTACCGTAATTGACTGAAGTACTAACCATCAATTTGGGTCCATGTATATGTTCCAGCATTTAATATGTATGTTGAACCTTGCCAGTGAATGCGCAGGTAGCAGTATACGCTGAAGTGACAAAGGTCATGGGATACCTCCAAATACAGTGTCGGACCTGCTTTTGCCCGGCGTAGTGCAGCAGCTCGACGGGACATGGACTAAACAAGTCGTTGTAAATACCCTGCAGGAATATTGAGCCATACTACCTCTGAAATTGCGAAAGAGTTGACGGTGCTGGATGTTGAACACGAACTGACCCCTAGATTATGACCCACAAACGTTCTATGGGACTCATGCTGGGGGATTTGGGTGGCCAAATCGTTCGCTCCAATTGTCCGGAATATTCTTCAAACCAGTCGCGAACAACTTTGGTGTGCAGGCCGCTGTGGCCGAGCGGTTCTAGGCGTTTCAGTCCGGAACCGTGCCGCTGCTAAGGTCGAAGGTTCGAATCCTGCCTCGGGCATGGATGTGTGTGATGTCCCTAGGTAAGTTAGATTTAAGTAGTTCTACGTCTAGGGGACTGATGAGTTCAGATGTCCCATAGTGCATACAGCCATTTGAACCATTTTTTGGACAACTTTGGCCAGGTGACGTGACATCATTGTTTCGTAACATGAAGTCCATGAATGGCTGCAGATAGTCTCTATGTAGTTCAATTGCGCCAGAGGACACAGTACATTCCATGTAAACACAGCCCACATTATTATGGAGCCACCACCAGCTTCTACAGTCATTGTTGTCAACTCGGATCCAACGCTTCGTTTGATCTGCACCACAATCGAACCTTACCATCAGCTCTTACCAACTGAAATCTGCACTCATCTGACATGGCCACGGTTTTCCAGTCGTCTGGGGTCCAACCGATATGGATACTAGCACAGGAGCGGCGCTGCAGGAGATGTCGTGCCGTTAGCAATGGCAACCGCACCGGTCGCCTGCTTTCATAGCCCGTCAGTGCCCAATTTCGCCACACTCTCCCAATGGATACGTTCATCGTACGTCCGACATTGATTTCTGAGGTAATTTCACGCAGTACTGCTGGTCTGTTAGCACTAAGAACGCTGCGCGAACGTCGCTGCTTTCGTTCGTTATGTGAAGGCCTTCGGCCACAGCGATGATCGTGGTTAGAGGTAATGCCTGAAATGTGGTATTCTTCGCACACTCTTAACAATTTGGACCTCGGAATAATGAACGCGCAACGAGTATCGAAAAGGAATGTCCCAAGCGTTTAGCTCCAACCACCATTCTGCGTTCGAAGACTGCTAATTTCTGTCGTGGGGCCATAATCACATCTGATGCCATTTCACATTAATCAACTGAGAACAAATAACAACTCTTCGAACGCACTGCACTTTTATACCTCTCGTATGTGATACTACCGCCATCTATATGAGTGCATATCGCTATCCCAAGAATTTGTCACCGCAGAGCATATGCCAACTTCATTGGTCCTTTTTCCTTAATTGTCTGAAGTAATAACCATCAATTAGGATCCAGTTGTGGGCAGTGTAATATGCGTTAGCTTAGATGAGCATTCGCAGGTACCAGTACATGAGACACCTTTCTTGGTTTCTCTCTGTGCATGGGCACTGTTTTTAGGTTGCTTGTCTTTCAGGGCTGCAACATAAGATGCATTAAACATAGGAGACGGCATTGTCTTCCACGTTCGCTTCGCTTCTTGGTTACAGTCTGCTACTGAATTTACGTCTACATAAAAATATCTCAGGAGAAGGCGCTCAGCGAATAACGCGCATTAAAAACACCAGTCTCTTTAACACCTGCCCTACCGTTATTGGCAATTTCCCTTGAAGGTACCCAGTCCTCCTTTGTAGCTAAATGTTCAACGTGGATGCCATGGCGAGGATCAGGGTTCGATTCCAGGTACTGCCAGGAATTTTTCGTTGCTGGGGGACTGTAGTGGGAGTCGCTCGGCCTCGTGACGCCAAATGAAGAGCTGCCTGACCGAGAAGTAGCGGCTCCATGTCACGAAAACTGACAACGGCTGGAAGAGCTGTGTGGTGACCCAATGCCACTCCATACCGCACCTAATGATACCACTGGGACAGCATGACACGGTGGTCGGTCATATCAATAAGCTACCAGGGCTTGTGGATGCAGAGAGTTTAAAGATGCTCCGCAGTTTAGTAGTAGCATCTAGATGTTTGTAAACATGCTTTTGTAAGCAGCGCACGATGCGGCCAAGCAGTTTTAGCACTCTTTACTGTTCACTGTGGTTCAACTTTTCCTCGCTAGAGTACGTAACTCAGCACATGGCTTGGACGCCCCTTCCAGTAAAACTATTTAATGCATTTATTAAGAGATGAAAATTACTGTTAACCTTTCACTGGCAAATCACACAATTTCAAATTTCGAATACATCAAAACAGAATTTTTCTTAAAGCTGAAGCATACCATACAGTTAATGTATGGAATTGTATAGTTTTATGATCACTACATTCTTCACACGAAGGCATTGGGCACGTAACGTTTAAAGCCACCTGACATTTACTTTTTTATTATTTGACGTTGTTCCTCCACAGAACAATATATGTCATGTATTCTTCCGGTACTTCTACTGTACGTTTCAAAGCTTTGTGTTTTACCTCCACTTACGTAAAATACTTATATGTGCATCATATTACTTATTAACAATGGTGCGATGTAAAGATCTAAACAGATGGTAGTCACAATGAGGTTACTATTAACAACTGCAGTGGCTATTCATTAAATACCAACTACAGCTAATTCACTAACATTGATATGGTTCATAGCAAAAACACAAGAGCCAGTCCTCATGTCATTAGCTGGATATGATCCGAAAACCTCTCTCGGTGGTTGTTCATTTGCATTTTAGTGTGCTCCTTTGTAGTGCACTGTCTTTGGTTTGGTAGAATCCTATATAGTGTTCTCCCAAATGTGCGGACTCTGAGCCTGGAACAAGATACTGGCTACTGCAAGTGACGTTATGTATATTTCCCATGTACTATTTAAGCTGGATATTTTCCACGTATTTGTAGTGTCCTACATTTGCTAAGGAACAAGTTCAGCGCTACTTATACTTTTGCAACCCCCCCTCCCACCCCTACAGACAATCACACACATTTATTTATTTGAGCAATCAATTTTCAGATCTTTTTTTTTTTTTTTTGCTCCTCAGTTACCTAATAAGAGAGGGGTGAGGCGACATAGTGATGAAATTCATAGTGCATAATTTATTGAAATAATCTGGTGTAAGCTATGGTCCATTGTCCATTGTTGTCTAGTGTGGAAGTTCTTTAATTGAGAGGAATTCAGTTACAGCTCAGTTATCAGTGTATATGGAGGAGTTAGTACGTTGACGATGTATGAGGAATTAGGGAGTACATCTATCTCATTACAACTACGTGAATTTTAAAAATCGCACTATGAAGTTCAAATGAAAATGTTGCCAGAGGCGACTGAGAGCGGGTCAAGATTAGAATTTTCCTGATGCTAGCAGATGATGATATGAACATTTAGAGCATGTGCGTAGTCTTTCTATAGATCATGGACGTGAACGCTAGCGAACGTTTTGCCTAGCCAGCTGTTTCATTTTGTTCATCTTCCTTGGCTTTTCAGTTCTGATGATAACGTATACCATTAGAACTCCTCTGGGATGACCACCAGCGCTGGTCCCTGTGGCTCAGGGTTTGGCAGCCGCTGACACATTAATTGATTCACTGACGCTGAGAAGCGCCACTTGATTGTCGATATAAGTACTTTTCCAATATCTAATAGGAAGTCGTCTAGTGCTTCTTACAGGTCTGTATCTAACTTTAAGCATATAACCTCTCGTTTAATCACATGTTGTGTCATGTTCAACAGTAAGTAGGGATGGAGTATCAGCACTGACGTTGCTAGTGTAAAAAATCTCACAATTACATATCTTATAATTATATACTACAGGACTAAGAACCATCTTTTTAACTAGGGAGTTGTCTTCTCTCGTATCTTATTCCATGATCCAAATATAGCTCGCGGCATTATAAATACAAAATGGTCATACGGACTGAGTACTTTATTTCCATCAACTCTGTTTTTTTACTTCTGAGTAATCATATATTGCTGCATTGGCGTATTAGATGTGAAAGCTACAGGATGTTTGGTACTACCTGGTGTGTAGTTAAAATAATTTCACCTGTTACATATTGGTACATCTCTAGCAACTATGAGCGATGTTCCACGGGTGTCGTTTACTGAACATGGTACCAAGCACTTCTCTTAAGTGTTTCAGATTCTTGATTGTGCGCTATACATTATTCACATTATTCAAATATTATACTTCTCGATATTAATCAATTAAGAGGCCTTTTATATCCGTGAAACTGTAGATAAACTTCGGGTGGTAAATCATATTTCCCAAAAATTCTTCCAAATCTGCCATGTTCGTATAGCGAAGAAAACGTTGTTTTTGTATTACCATGGCTGAAGCTCTAGAATATAAAACTCACTATAAGTGTATGAATTCCTTTGGGAGAGATAATACTTTATATTAATTATTGTTCATAAAATAATTTGGGTCTGCCTGCGGTATGCAGGAGAAACCGCTCGGAAGGTATGAAGATCTTACCCTGAGGGTATGTCTATTACTGTTAAGTAATAGACACGTTATGGAGTGGATGCTCTTAGCTATTCCTGTTATCTCTTAAGTGTTGTCTAAAAGCTTGTCGTCCCAAATAATGTACGGTTCTGACAATACTAACCAAGGAATGTATTAGCTACCATTACCTATTGTTATTCCTGAAGTAGTTGAATGTAGGTTGAAGCAAAAGATTAGCTTAAAGAAAAAATACAGCTCGAGATGAAATCAGAATAGGAAAAGATGAATTCTGCTTCTAGGTAGCAGTCGTGGGAAGGATGTAGGCCAGCAGCTGCAGCAGAAATTAAATGCAGTGTACAAGGTCCCAAGATTTGTGAAACCAAATGCTAGCCTTAGCCAGGTGACAGAAAACTAGCTCAGCTCTTCAGGGACTTTGAGAAGGAAGATAAGGTAATTATAGTTGGGGGAGCAGGAAAAAGCCTGGCTATGAATCCAAGATATAGTATTAGGAGTGACTTGGGTAAAATAGGAGCAGAAACTGAGCATGAAAATGTGGGGTCTGTGGAGGTCTTTAAGCGCCATATCGGCCCTGGGTAAACATTGCAGTAAGGCATGTTAACCTTGAGCTGAACAGGGTGCTCCACACACTGGCAAAATCTCGCATAAATGTTGTTTTCAGTTGGTGCTATCTGTAGGTGGAGATACATTACACGTGGCCAGCACCTAAATAGGTAGGGGACAGAAAAGTGAGGATCTCTTTTAGCAGATACAGTAACGGGCTCGCAGTCACACAAGGGATGATCGCTGTGGTTAATGGGACCAGACAGACAGGTTTTTTAGGTTAAAGCCGAAGTCCAGACAGATAAAAATCAAGAAACATAGAATAAATGAAGCTTTATGTACAGTAAATATGGTTAAAACTAAGGGTAGTGTAAGCTTACTTCATCAAAATTTCAGAGAAAAATTAAAGTAGATGAGCTGTTAGTGTGTTTAGATGATCATAAAAATAATAATAGAGACTGATATACTTTTTCTATTTGAACACCATATAACTGTGGGGATGGAAAGTGTCAGTACAAATGTCTTACACTTGCAGATTTAGCGTGGATAAAGGAGGGAGTTGCCATTTACACAAAACAAGGTTATAAATACAAAACTGTACAAGTAAGCAAATTTTGTGCCGATCAGCACTTTGAATTTTGTGCATGTGAACTATAGGTATTTAATGTAGTGTTGATATTAGCAACAATGTACAGGACACCATTAGGAGACTAGATGCTATTCACATAAAAGTTTGACTCCCTATTATGCGTCTGTCGGCCAAAAAGAAGAAGCTATTAATCTACAGTGATTTCAGTGTAAACTATCTCAGCAATTCTGATAGCAAACGTAAACTAGAAGTTTATATTTCAACTAAAGTTCAGTCTTGATCACAACACTTGATGTCTCAATATATAAATATAACCTAAACCGGTCACCTGTGTTATTGAGACATAAGTGTTGTGATCAAGACTGAACTTTAGTTAAAATATAATACTCTATTGATCACTGTTCCCAAAAACGTTTACCAAAATTGTATAAACTAGAAGTGTTATTAATGACGTATAGCTTAGAATCAGTGATCCATATCCCTATATGTGTAGCTAAAGGCAGTAACACTCTAATAGATAATGTATTTGTACAGCAAGAGTAAGTAAAAATAACACATGCTTTGCCCATGATTAATCGACTATCAGGCCACGATGCACAATTGAATAACTTACAAAACTTAGCAGGGTGTACGGTTCGGAAACCATTAAGGAAAAGTGTAAGGTAGCTCAAGTTAACAACTCGGGCAATAAAATCAAATCAGTATGGAATGTTGTTAGAAGGTAGACAGGTGAAGTATTCATTGCGTAGGCAGCGCTACTGTTAAAGAGAATGAGACCATCTTAACCAACAGTACGCAAGTAGCTAATGTATTCAACAACCATTTCTTAAGGACAGGTTAAAAACTGGTGAAAATAGTTTAAAATAAAAAGCCAATCTGGATATGAAAAAGTCAGTTTTGAGAAATCCTAGTCAGATTAATTTTTTACCTAACTACCTGCTGTAAAATAAGAAAAAATCATTAAATGTTTGAAAAATAAATGTTCTGTCAGACTAAATGACATCTCCAACAGGATATTAAAGCAGATTGGAGCAGTTACAGCTGATTTTCTGAGTCACACATGTAATCAACCATTAACTCAATGTATTTTCCAGGACAGGTTAAAACATGCCACCGTCAAGCCTCTCTACAAAAAAGGGGACACCACAGATGTCAATAATTAATGGCTAGTATCCTTGCTTACAGGATTTTCAAAACTCGTCGAGAAAGCTGTGTACTCAAGAGTGGTTAGCTATCTCAACAATAATGGAATAACTAGTATATCAAAGTTGGGATTTAAAACGTGCTGTTTCACTGAGACAGCAATATTCCATTTCACTATCCACATAACAGACTAATTAAATAGTAAAATATCACCAATAGCAATTTAATGTGACTTATCCAAAACACATGATTGTGTGGACCATGACATTTTGTTCCAGAAATTACAGTTCTACAGTATAAAAGGAACAGCATATGACTGGTTTATGTCCTTTCAACAGAACAGGCAGCAAAATGTTTATTTATTTGGCTTAAGTGATTTAAAGAAGTTTTCCTCTTCATCTAACGGGGGTGAAATTACATTAGGTGCTCCATAGGATTCGATCATGGGTCCCTTTCTGTTCTTAAGATATGTGAATGACCTCCCTCCTTATTTGAAACAAGAAACTACACTGACACCGCTGATGATACAAGCATCATTATTTTCCATTAAAAGAAACGCCAATAGAAAATGACACAAATAATGTCTTTGGAAAAGTTATTGATTGGTTTTCTGCGAATGGGCTTGCGGCGAACTTCAGAAAAACACAGTATATCCAATTTTCTATTGCAAGGAGCACTGTTCCTTCCATAAATGTAACACATCAACAAAGTTAATAGCCATATTAGAGCATACTAAGTTTTTGGGTGTATATATACATGAGAATCTTAATTGGAAAATTCATATTTTGGATCTCTAAAAGTGACAAAGTCCAGCAACTTTTGCAGTCAGAATAATTGCCAATTTTGAGGATATAGAAATTAGTAAGCTAACATACTTTGTATAATTTCACTTTCCGATGTCATATGGGATAATATTTTGGGGTAGCTCAACTTAGGAAAAAAGTATTCACTGCTCAAAAGAAGGTGATTAGAATAATGTGTGGGGCCCATAGTCGCACATCTTGTAGGCATCAGTTTAAAAAGTTAGGCATTCTTACAACAGCCTCACAGTACACTTATTTAGTGAGGAAATTTTTTCTCACCAAGACGAAACAGTTTAAAAACAACAGTGATATTCATTAATATAATACCAGAAGAAATAAGGACTTACACTGTCCTCTACTTAACCTGTCTTTGGCACGGAAAGGAATAACTACGCTGCTGCGGAAAAAAATTAAATCATATCTCCTTGACAACTCCTTCTATACCATAGATGAATTCATGATTAGGAATAAATAAATCTATAGATATAATACATGCCTTTTGTGCCATTTAAGGGAATGAGGTAGGTAAAAAAGTTTTAAGTTTTAAAAAAGGAAAAGAAACTTGATTCATATGTGCATTTCTCGTGGACTTGACACGTTACACATCACAACGGGCACCGTGAGATTGATGAATATAACACGTAACTAAGTAACTAACTAACTAAGTTGCCTAAAGGCAACACTAAATGTACATAATCGAGAACCATTTGTAATAATGTGTTCTGTGCTCCAATTCTACAGTCTTGATGTTAGATTTTTTTACATTGCTGGTTGCTCTACGTTTCCACAAGGCTTGAACCATAATACAGTTTCATAATTATAAAGAACCGCAGCGTTCAAATGTCGAATATGATTGGATCGAAAACTTCACGTCCTGCACGACTTTGTAATTCCCTCTTAATTTCATAGTTAAGTTCGAGTCAGCCCGAAATGTTAGTGTGTGTCTCAGCTCATCTACTCGGAGATGGACGCTGGCGACGTCAAGGTCCGACGGTGAAGCCGCCCGAAGATTAAATAATGAAGCAGTCGAACGCTGAAAAGCGAAAGAATATGTATCGACTGTTTCTTAACCGGAAAAGTCGTTTCTCTTCAGTCAGTAAACCAGTAACGCGCTTCCTATCATTTCGAGTTGAAAAAATTGATCTCATTCCGTATCTCCTTCTGTGGCTAATGAAGTGTAACGTCAACAGCTCTCTAACGTCAAGTTTATTTACATTAGCCAATACAAGCAGTTCTCATATTGTGTAAACATTTCGTTTTTGTAGGCCAGACTTTTGGCGGCTCGAACGCTGTTAAAGAGGTTCCAAATTGCGGGCCCTCAAACCATTTTGTAGATGTTATCTGTGGAATACGGTGTGTTTGTTCACAATAATGCGTTTTCTGGATCTTGCTAAAAACAGAGTTTCGCCACTTTTTACCTTGTGGTCGTAAAACCGTCACTGCCGGAGGCCTTACACCGTGAGTGATCGCATGTACGTTGTCTGTAAAGGGTCCCATGGCGGAAACTCAAAAATGAGGCATCATCAAGAGAGCAGTTTTGACCTGCGGCCTGTCCGGCTCGCCCTTCTGAGAATCCAAGAATTGCAAAAAATAGGACAGACCAGTACTGTAGCAGTTTCCGGTGTATGACTGCTCATTAAACAGGGGTGACAACAGACTTCGAAACGTGTTCAAAGGCGCACTGTGTAATTTGAATGTTATTTCTGTTGGAGTAGTAACTGCAAAAATTCTTCTTGTCGCACTTACTGCCGTGCCAAGTGTTGTTAAAGCAGTTTTAACAGCTCTTTAATTGAGGAGTGCATGTATTCACCGTGCACTTCAGTGGGTTCCTCTACTTGTCGACATTCTTCTGCCAACGTTCATTAACTCATAGAGACTTTGGCAGTTCATCGTAAGTAACTATCTACAAATCGTAGTTTTGGTGTAGTGAGGAGATTGTGATCGACGGCAACTATATATCAGAGTCCGTGGACAATGTTCAATTCGGAAACATATAGGCATAAAAACAGTGAGTAGAAGATTCCAAAGCCTACCCTGCACGTGGGTGTATAACTAAGCGAGCAGGTCAGTGAATAACCAAGTACTTAGTACCTTCGAGGTCATCGAAATGGTGCCTGGAGGTTGTGCAGTACTTAAATACTAGTGCCAACGAGAAGCCTGGCTCTTCGCAACCGGATATGAGCGCTCCCTCATTGGCAACTGTCGCTGTTTCTAACGGTACGTCGATTTTCCCGTGGATTTCGGTAGTAATTCAGGGACCTAAAGACTTAATCGAGTGATAGAGAAATTGTGCACCAGATTAGATTTTAAAATTAGTACTTTTCAGTATTTTAAATCAGTACTGCGGCTGTATGCATGCCGGGGACAATCTTGACAGAGACTGGTTTGCCACGATCTGTTCCTCATGATAAGCTTTAAGTGTGGGTTACTGAGGCACATGTTTTTGAGGCACATGTGATTGTGAGGACACTGGAGCATAACGCTCTATACGCTCTAACTCTCTGAGAGCACTACTGAACATCTGGCTAATTTCAGTCCAGTTCATGTAAGACATTCTCCATGGCCTACGGCATCGTTGGAACGAAGTGATATTCCACTAGATATCAAACTGTGGGATTTAGCAGCAAAGAAGTGGCGTAGGCAGCAGGCAGGAAAGCCTGTTTATTAACTATAGTGGCACAGTCTAAAGTTCTTCTACATTTAATGACCCTACCGTTGAAATACTGGCCCAAGTAGTATTGAGGATAGAGGCTATACGTGAACATAAGGAGGTACAGTAGATTAGTCTCACTATCTAGCCGTGATGTACCTTCTTCCAACAGCTGATGTGACAGAGTGTCTTTAAGCATCTCTACATAAGGCATTGTACACTAGAAACCTACTAGTAAGTGCAGCTTATGGTGTGCAAATTATTGTACACTACATTTTAACAAAAGATATTTTATCATGACAATACTGAAAAAAACCGGGCTACGAGCTCTTTTGCTGCCTATTTTAGGCGATGAAGAGACGACTGTGGTAAGTGTTTTAATCTTGTATGATGTGTCTGTCTGTCAGTCCAAAATGTTAGATAAAATAATTTAGTTTGATTGATTCTTCCTTTATATTGGCGGGGCGGGGGGGGGGGGAGTGGGAGGGGGGGGGGGAGCTGAACTAGAAGTTACCGAGGTAAGTTGTTCCGGATGAAATAACTCCACGATGGAAAGAGATATGAATATGAAGTAAACACGTCGTGAAATGAATTTCCACAGCGCACCGATAGCAGCCATCGTAAACAGGCTAGTGGTCCCCGGAACATCGGAACGACAGCACGTGCGTCGCTGGTTCACGTAAGTAAATACCTTCGTATTTGGTATTTTTGATCTATCTCACGAATTTTAACGAGTAGCCTTTAGTGTTTCAGTGTTTTATTGGAAGTATTTATCTACTGTTTTTGTACACAATGCGTAAATTTCCTATGTTTCGTAACGTAATCAATATCTTGCTTTTATTTCAACATGTGAGATTGGGGTCAGATGTTCCGTTCTCGGGGGCACATTGTGACCTACGAACAATTTGCCCCAATTCATATGTACCACCAATGGAATATAAATATTAATTTTTTCTTTTGTAGTATGAAGACGTATACCCGAAAAGGAACACGACGTTATTTGTCACAGGAGTTGATGAAAAAAGCAGCAGATGAAGTTCTCAACGATGGCAAGGGAATAAAAACGGTTGTCAAAGAATTAGATATTTGTCATATTAATTTATACATATTTGTCAAAAAGCTAAGAGCTGGAGTAGAAAAATCGCGATTGGTTAGAAAAAAGTAACATCGGTCTTTACTGAAGAACCGGAAGATATCTTAGCAGAATATCTGTTGCAATGTACTTCAGTTTTCTTTGGTCTTCTGCCAGACTGACTGATTGGTTTTTTACAAACGCATTCTCACCTGTGAATAAGAACACAGAAGTCAACGAGTACCAGCAAGGCGACATCATTTAACAAACACAATATTTTTACAAACCTGAACACAGTGTTGGATAAATATGAATTTCCACCTTCAAGAATATATAATTTATATGAAATAGGCGTTGCCACAGTGCTAAAGGTGAGAAAAAATATTGCCAAGAAGGGAATGACGCAATTTGGAGCCGTAGTATCTGCTGAACAGGGACATTAGCTATAATGCAACTGGCAAATGGTTCAAATGGCTCTGAGCACTATGGGACTTAACTTCTAAGGTCATACGTCCCCTAGAACTTAGAACTACTTAAACCTAACTAACCTAAGAACATCATACACATCCATGCTCGAGGCAGGATTCGAACATGCGGCCGTAGCGGTCGCGCGGTTCCACACTGTAGAGCCTAGAACCGCTCGAACACTTCGGCCGGCTAATGGAACTGGCAGTAAATGCATTAGGTCATGCAGTTCGTCCCATGTTTATTTTCCCAAGGATTAAATACAAGGTTTTGTTTATAACAGGCGAGCCACCGAAATCTATCGGCGCAGGAATCAGTTCAGGATGGATGACAGCAGCGGGATTCGTGAAATACGAGTGGATAATATCATCAAACATGCTAAACCATCACCTGCAGATACGACTTTGTTGTTGCTCGATAATCAGTAGATAATCACCAAACTCATACTGATATCAATGTGGTGGGAAAAGCGAAATCCAACTCCGTTATAATTCTGTCATTCCCGCCTCATTGCCGGCCGGGTTGGCCGAGCGGTTACAGGCGCTACAGTCTGGAACCGCGCGACCGCTAGGGTCGCAGGTTCGAATCCTGCCTCGGGCATGGATGTGTGTGATGTCCTTAGGTTAGTTAGGTTTAAGTTGTTCTAAGTTCTAGAGGACTGATGACCTAAGATGTTAAGTCCCATAGTGCTCAGAGCCATTTGAACCATCTAGTGTGCTGTGACAGTTACTCTAATTCACGTTCTAGGGAAGAATGGGTTCAGTGTCAAGAATGTAAGAACTGGGCCCACACTAGAAGTAAGCAGAACCAAGCCTGATTAACCTACTTATGCCCGAATTGTGATAGTGATGTATCTTCTGATGATTAATTAATTGTAAGTAGATATGTTTTCTGCCTATGACGGCAACATGATAGATATTTTCAGCCTAAGACTAGGCCAATATGATTGAAGATTGAATTATCAAGGCTGAGGAGTTACAAGTTATTTGATAACCTGTTAATTACTAAAGGATTAATAATTGTTTAAGTACAGATTGTACTTACTTGTAATATAACATACATATGTTTATCTGATGTTTCGTACGACATTGTTGATTATTACATAAATATACAGGCATGTTTTAATCATTTTTTGTTTTTTACTTCACAAGTAATTGCTTTAACAAATATGGTAACAACTTACCCTGGCTTGTTAACAATTTGCTCCAAGTCTGGGTAAGTCGTTATTTTATGACTTTACGCATTACAACGTTATTACTAAAAAAGTCTCAGAACAAATGACCCAAATAACTGTCTTAATATCAAAGTTACATGTATAAGTTAATTTTGATTGCATCGCATGAATATTAAAAGCAAGCATACTTTACGAATTTTGAGTTTAACTAAAGATCGGAACTTGTAGCTTCACTCTACCCTACAAGCAACCTTTTTATTGAAATGTTTTAGGCTTTTATTATTTGTGTTTATATTTTAAATAGAGTGTTTCAAAATATATTGATGTACTAGCAGATTTATGCATCATTTGAAAAATTGCCAATGATTGTGTGCATGTGAGAGTGATTTGGAAAGAGTGAGCGGCCCTCTGCTTCCCATCGAGAATTAGATTTCGTTTCGACGTACCATGAATCTCTCTTATTCCGTGATAACTTTCTAATATTGTTACTGAACTTCTCTAAAACTTCCCCACATGTCGATACTGGAGGTTGGGGCTGTTTCAGACTTCCAGTTTTTCTTGATATCCCTTTCTCGACGCTTTTATTTCTCCGATTATATTGTATTCTATCTTTGAATTTGCCTTATTACACGTTCTTAAGATCTTACAATAACTAAAAGTGCTTGTAGTGAATCCTATTAAACTAAACCTCCTGTTATGGTAGTCATGTTGTCAGAGAGTGTGAACAAAGTGAAAGATGAGACCGGCAATCCACGCTAACGGCTGCCAAACTTTGCGTCATTATCTAAAAGACGATACACAGCAAAAAATACGTTTATAACATCACTTCAGAACTTTAGACGCAGAAATTAAGGATTCGGTATAGGAGATTGGCACTCAAACTTTTGCTGACGAAATTTGTGCTGTTCTTTCGCTGGAGAGTGATCACCTTTCGTAATCATGTGTGTTACGAAACTAACAAACGATAGTCAAGGACTGTGATTGGAAAACTTCAGATGTTACTAAGTTATCAAATGGAAACAACAAAGACTGTACAGTGAGGTGGTAAGTCATGGGATATCTCAAGTCCGCTGCACAAATAATGAGCCATGCTACCACTATAGCCGTCCATGATTCAGAAGGTATTGACGGTGCAGTATTTTGTGCAGAACTGACCTCTCGATTGTGTGCCATAAATGTTCGATGGGATTCATGTTGTACGATCTCGGTGGCGAAGCCTTTCGCTCGAATTGTCCAGAATGTTCTTCAAACCAATCACGAACAATTGTGGCACGGTGACATGGCGCATTATCATACATAAAAATTCCATAGTTGTTTCGGAGCATGAAGTCCATGAATGGCTATAAATGGTCTGCAAGTAGCCGAACATAACCATTACCGAGTGCACTTGATGGAAACATAGCCAGCACTATTATGGAGCCACCGTCACCTGGCACAGCACGTTGTTGACAACTTGGGTCCATGGCTTCGTAGGGTCTGCGCCCCACTCGAACCCTACCACCGGCTCTTACCAATTGAAATCACCATCTCACCAGCCACGGTTCTCGAGTCCTCCACGGTCCAACCGATATGGTCATGATCCCAGGAAAGGCCCTGCAAGCGACGTCATTCTGTTAGAAAAGGCACTCGCATCAGTTGTTTCCTGCCATAGCCCGTTAACGGCAAATTTCGTCGCGTTGTCCGGAGAATACTTGCGTGGTACATCACACACAGATTTCTGTGGTTATTTCACGTATTGTAGCTTTTCTGTTATCACTGACTACCCTATCCAAGTGCCGCTGCTCTCGCTCATTAAGTGAACACCAACGGCTACTGCGTTGTCCGTAGTGAGAGGTAAAGACTGCAGTTAAGTATTCTCGACACACTCTTGACACTGTAGATTTAGGAATATTGAATTCCATAACGATTTCATAAATGGAATGTTCCCTGCACCTTGCTCCAACTAACATTCCGCATTCAAAGACTGTTAACACCCGTCGTGCGCCCATAATTACGCCGGAAACCTTTTCACATGAATCAGCTGAGTACAAATGACAGCTCCGCCAATGCACTGTCCTTTTATGTCTTGTGTAAGAGACACTACCACCATCCACAAATGTACATATTGTTATCGAATGATTTTCGTCACCTGAGTGTATGCTGATACGTATACATTACTTCTGGATGCTTTTGTACAAAATCTGTCTCACTGCTAACGTATGTGTGCTACCTAATTTCGCTTCTAGTTTGGTGTTCCGCAATATGTAAAGCTTCTGGTTTAAACACAAAATTTTGTGAAAATATATAGTTTCGGATAGAAAGGTTCAAATTAGTACATACTCGCAGAACATGTAGAATCAGGTGCCAGTGTGAGTATAAAGAGAAAATATGACCATATAGCCAATAGTGCCCTCTCACAAAACTTGGTCCTCATACACTGAAAAGAGATAATATACAGGGGGGAAGCGGGCTAGGGAAACAGAGAAAGATTGCCGGCCGGGGTGACCGAGCGGTTCTAAGCGCTACAGGCTGGAACCGCGCGACTGCTACGGTCGCAGGTTCGAGTCTTGCCTCGGGCATGGGTGTGTGTGATGTCCTTAGATTAGTTAGGTTTAAGTAGTTCTAAGTTCTAGGGGACTGATGACCTCAGAAGTTAAGTTCCATAGTGCTCAGAGCCATTTGAACCATTTGAACAGAGAAAGATTACGTTTTAGACATTAGAGGGTATAATCTCAGTATGTGAATGATTTAGAACGGGATACAGTGTTTGACGTTCACGAAATAGGTCAATAATAAAGTAACATTTATGCATATATTGTCCACTGCTACGAAACAGATGCGAGTTTGTGGTAAAAGTAGATAAGTTGTAGGTCACAACTTGCCATTACTGGATCACACAATCTGATTACCGCATGGGGAAACCACCATCTCCTCAGAATGACCGTAACTGACTCTTTACTTTTGTTGGCTCAACATTTGAGCCTTCCAGTAGGTAAATGGGAATTAGCGTTTGGCGTCATTGACCAGGAGGCCCCTTACGGGGCAGGTCTGGCCGCTTTGGTGCAGGTCTTATTACATTCGACGTCGCATTGGGCGACCTGCGTGCCGGATGGGGATGAAATGAAGATGAAGACAACACAACACCCAATCCCTGAGCGAAGAAAATCCCCGACCAAGCCGGGAATCGAACCCGGGCCCGTAGGATGGCAGTCCGTAACGCTGACCACTCATCTATCGGGGCGGACTTTCCAGTAGATGAGAACCTAACTGCATCAGCGGTTAGAGGCCACGTGCTGTGTAGTAGTATTAGACTGAGCCCTTCGAAAGCTTTCCATTGCCATAACTTCAGTAATTATTAATAAAAATGAGAAAATAGTGATTGACTTAGAGACGGGAAAAACTCTTCCTTTCAGAAATCGGATCAGAACTGGTCACTCACTGGAATGAATTAGTTCTTTTTCATGACTCACCACTGACCATTCACCCACAAAAATAAATAAAAAAAAGGCATGTTACCTTTTTAGTTACGGTCACTAAACCTGTACTTTTATCTGGTTTAGTACTATTTTTAAAGGAACATATAAATAGGAGTCAGTAGGAAATTTGAGACACAGAAGTTTTAAATTTCGTCGGCTGTAAAAATTATAAATATTACAATAGAATCCTAAATATCAGTTTTCGAGTGGAAAAATTTAAAGACTTAAGATTGGTTCCTATTGTGTTTTGATTCTTTCATTGGAAAAAATACAATATAACAATTATTACATAACTGTAATGAAAGTACTTCTGCAGTCATCATTTACAGTCAGTATTATATATATGTACACAAAAAGGAAACATTAATCAATATTGTCATTTATGAACAAAATCTGACCGATTTTAGTCGACGGGAGTCTGTTTTCCTTCTCACTGCATATTTTTCCTGCTTTTGATCATATTTGTTAACAGGGCACTGATGTTGCTGTGATACGTAATACTTTAAGAACCAATTGTAGGCCACCGCAGTTTTCTTGTTTCCCACCAGTCTAGGGATCGCTGTTTGTAGGCAAATATCTCTCCGCTAAAGATCTGTCCAGTTCGACAATTGCCACACTTTCCGGGTCGCGACTTGCTTGAAGGTGACTGATAGTGTCATCGAACTCCTCACAGAGTGAAGAAGTCACATGCGTTACTGTGGTAACTGGTCTAGAAATGAGCTGTGTTTTTCTTCTTGAACAACCAACGCTTTCATTTCTGCAGTAGCCTTCATAGAGTAGTGATGAAATGTTTTGTCGTCTGAATGTCCTTGCATTTTGAATCAGGGGGCCAATTAACCATCCCTGACCAAATCAGTTCTTTGCTGGAGATAACCCCGAAACACTCTGATAACCCAATAAGCAAAGAATCAACCAATGACTCTGTCTCTTGAAAAAATTCTTTATTCTGGTCTTTAAAAATTTTAGTTATCGTTACATTATCGTTGGTAAGATTTCCGATTTTGAAAGTGAGACGGATTTCTCTGAGGACACCTCTTTGGTTATGTCATCGAAAACTTTCAAAATCTATAAAGTTTGTTGCATGATCTCCCAGTGTGTACCTTTTAAGATGAGTGATTTTCTCCCTAAAATAGCTAGGCAAGAAATTTTGGATTCGTTGTTTAATGAAAATTTTGAAGCATTTCATAAGTGCAGTCCCATCTCGTTGGGACACCATGTTACAGTTTCGGTCGGTCATTTTTTAAATTTTCTTGAATTTCAGCAACTTGTTTCAAGCAATGGAATAAAATTATGTGTAGAGCATGGGATATGTGGCAGTTACAGAAGCATAGCTGTTAATTTCACTTTTGATGCCTTGTGTGTTATTACGGAAGTGATTTTAAAATCGACATTGTATTTGGCAATAACAGACTTTACCTAGTTTCAGATGTTTTCTGCAGTGCGTCTGTCTTCGAACTTTGAGCACTCTAAATATACGAGTTTAGTTCACTCTTCGCGTCTATGAAATGTTCAGTGAAAGTATAGAAACTAATATTATTGGCACTCGCCCACGCATCAGACGTAAGGGAGACTGCCTTTGCGGTAGTAAAATAATTTTATTTATGTGCCGGTAACTCATGATACAACTGGTCAATAGAAAGTTTTACAATATTTTCATCATCTTCATCATTTAAGACTGATTATGCCTTTCAGCGTTCAGTCTGGAGCATAGCCCCCTTATAAAATTCCTCCATGATCCCCTCTTCAGTGCTAACATTGGTGCCTCTTCTGATGTTAAACCTTCTCCTTGGTCTGCCCCGACTCCTCCTGCCCTCTACTGCTGAACCCCTGAGTCTCTTGGGTAACTTTGCTTCTCCCATGCGTGTAACATGACCCCACCATCTAAGCCTGTATGCCCATTTTCGACTTGTTAAATTATAATTTGTTCATAGAATTTAATATATAATTTTTTGTTAAAATCTGTATCTTGAACTATACAGAAAAAATGATTTTCTCGGCAAATCACTTTTAAAAACGGCACATCAAATGCCATACATTCATCTAATGTGAGTGGCTTTAGAAGATGAAAAAAATTACTTACTGGTTGTTGTAAATGAAAAGCAGTTAGACTGAGGACATCACAGAAGGAAATAAATCAAAACTTGGTTCAGATCTGATGGGGTGGATACAGCTTGAGACTCAATTTGCCTTGCGAAGAGGATACCTTTACCCGCGGTGGAAGACGACGTCAGTGAGGACGGTTCACGAGAAATAATTTCTTTTTGTATAGATTGAGAGTGATCTTGATCAATTTCTTGACCCACATCGTTCCAGAGGTACTGTAGGAAGCTTCGAATTTAGATGTCTCTTCAGGTTTGATGATGAGCCAGAAGCCATGGAAATTTTATGCTGTTAGTAGCGGCAATTTCGTTTTTCATCCATTTAGGTAAAGTGTTACCATACATCGCTCGTCATTCTTCTAGTGGAAGGAAATGAGACTGAAATATTGTTGTGCAACACTAAAAAGTACGCTGGAAAAATTAAAATACACTCCTGGAAATGGAAAAAAGAACACATTGACACCGGTGTGTCAGACCCACCATACTTGCTCCGGACACTGCGAGAGGGCTGTACAAGCAATGATCACACGCACGGCACAGCGGACGCACCAGGAACCGCGGTGTTGGCCGTCGAATGGCGCTAGCTGGGCAGCATTTGTGCACCGCCGCCGTCAGTGTCAACCAGTTTGCCGTGGCATACGGAGCTCCATCGCAGTCTTTAACACTGGTAGCATGCCGCGACAGCGTGGACGTGAACCGTATGTGCAGTTGACGGACTTTGAGCGAGGGCGTATAGTGGGCATGCGGGAGGCCGGGTGGACGTACCGCCGAATTGCTCAACACGTGGGGCGTGAGGTCTCCACAGTACATCGATGTTGTCGCCAGTGGTCGGCGGAAGGCGCGCGTGCCCGTCGACCTGGGACCGGACCGCAGCGGCGCACGGATGCACGCCAAGACCATAGGATCCTACGCAGTGCCGTAGGGGACCGCACCGCCACTTCCCAGCAAATTAGGGACACTGTTGCTCCTGGGGTATCGGCGAGGATCATTCGCAACCGTCTCAATGAAGCTGGGCTACGGTCCCGCACACCGTTAGGCCGTCTTCCGCTCACGCCCCAACATCGTGCAGCCCGCCTCCAGTGGTGTTGCGACAGGCGTGAATGGAGGGACGAATGGAGACGTGTCGTCTTCAGCGATGAGAGTCGCTTCTGCCTTGGTGCCAATGATGGTCGTATGCGTGTTTGGCGCCGTGCGGGTGAGCGCCACAATCAGGACTGCATACGACCGAGGCACACAGGGCCAACACCCGGCATCATGGTGTGGGGAGCGATCTCTTACACTGGCCGTACACCACTGGTGATCGTCGAGGGGACACTGAATAGTGCACGGTACATCCAAACCGTCATCGAACCCATCGTTCTACCATTCCTAGACCGGCAAGGGAACTTGCTGTTCCAACAGGACAATGCACGTCCGCATGTATCCCGTGCCACCCAACGAGCTCTAGAAGGTGTAAGTCAACTACCCTGGCCAGCAAGATCTCCGGATCTGTCCCCCATTGAGCATGTTTGGGACTGGATGAAGCGTCGTCTCACGCGGTCTGCACGTCCAGCACGAACGCTGGTCCAACTGAGGCGCCAGGTGGAAATGTCATGGCAAGCCATTCCACAGGACTACATCCAGCTTCTCTACGATCGTCTCCATGGGAGAATAGCAACCTGCATTGCTGCGAAAGGTGGATATACACTGTACTAGTGCCGACATTGTGCATGCTCTGTTGCCTGTGTCTATGTGCCTGTGGTTCTGTCAGTGTGATCATGTGATGTATCTGACCCCAGGAATGTGTCAATAAAGTTTCCCCTTCCTGGGACAATGAATTCACGGTGTTCTTATTTCAATTTCCAGGAGTGTATTTACTATTAACGTAGGCGTTTTAAATTGTAAAAGCTTAAACTCAGAACAAGTGTACATGGTGCACATTATATAATCAGAAGCTATAGGTTAAAATGTAGGACGCTATGATCTGCGAAACCTATACCCCCAATCGTGAAGTTTGTATCATATATGAAAAGTTTTGAAGCAGTTATAAGTGATTAAGGAATTCGCGAAGACAAATCTGGCAATAAAAGTGGATTTCGCTACGGAAAGAAGAAAATTATGGATAATATGATATGCGGATTTGGGCTGGACAGCGTGTGAACAAGAGATGGCAGAATAAAGGTGTGGATGAAGACTGAAAAGAAAACAGCGAAAATGAAGTCTAAGGCCTGTCCTTTAGGATCTACGAACTTACCTACTCATGCCGCCACAAGTTCTACCACTGTGTCTGCATACTGTAGAACGTAGTTGGCCGTCACTTTCAACTCATTTCGACGAACTTCGCCATATATTTCAGAATATCGACGTCCATATCTTTCTTCCAATGAACTTAGACATCTAGCTCAAGCCAAGCATGCTCTCCAACGTAAATAGAGATTCCACTGTACTAAGACACAGAAGAAACAGATGAGGAGGTGGAGTACGGCATACAAACGCTTAGACTTAGTACCGACCGTGATACTCACATCCGATGGTAATGAAGACAAACAAGTCTAATATATGTTCGTAAAAATCAAATACCTTAACAAGATTTGCCCAATCTGTGTCCCTTACAGGCCTCTGAATGTAGGCGAGATAGCCTGTTTCAAAAGTGACGTTTCAAAAATCGATTCTAAGTAGGAGCATTTAAATAACGCTAGTAGCATATAAACGTTCTGCCCCCTCATTGTGAAATTCAAGTGTCTAGCTTCTTCTTCAGATGTAACATTATTTCAGATTGCACCAACCAATAAAGCAGCTTATAGTCACATTCTCATATATATATTTGTCTAGCAAAGAAATTCGTAGCTAGAATATCATCTCACAGCATCATATTCATGACTTACACTTTAAAAGATGAAAGGAATAATCTGTAACCGACAACATACAGAGACCTTATGTGTATCTTGCAGTGGATGCACATGAGATAATACGGGAGACGACTTCCATTACGTTCCTAGACATGAAAGACACACTCCATGGATTTACTACCAAACCAACTCAATTACACAACAAATATTCTCCCCCAAAGACAGGAAACCTCAGGGGAAAATCTGCACCTTGGCTAAAGAAGAGCTAAACAGTTCACGAATCTCGGACACACAGCACATTGGAATTACAAAAGACCTCCTAAAAGTGATTACCAGGAGAATGCAAGCAGAGTCAGACAGTCCGAGAGAAACGATACATAAGGCATGCCCATACATTAATCTTAAACGTAAAGGCTTGTGTGAGCTAGAGAAATATAGGCAAAGTAGGAGCTGAAGAAGATCACTTTGTCCCACTCAAGGAAGTAAATCCAGTACGTGTCTTTAGTGATAACAGTCATTGACTCGTAAACAAAACATAGACTTACTGATTATTTCACAGAGGTAAATGACGGGAGCTGACAACGCCGCCGAGAAGTCCTTCAGGCCAGCATTTACTGTACACGATGTATAACAGATCTAATGGTCAAGTTTATTATTGACCCACTACTGCTCATAATAACTACTGCTTGGGCAACACAGCAGAAAGACTCGTTCCCATTAGAATACAAGCACTAGTGTAACGATGGCTAAGTAGATTAGCCGGGGACATTCCTGATTATAAATATTACCCAGTGAGCAGGAGATAACTTGGAAAACGGAGGAAAATCAACAGTTTCAACGAAGAGAGCGTAATAGGCAAATGTGTAATAGATGGAGCGGGAAGAAAAGATATCATGTTAAAAATATTATGGTTTCTTTAAGAAACTGTGATTTTAATAAGTTTTGTAACTACGTATAAAACTCTGGTCTGATGTAAGAGGGGTACTGAAGGCATTAATCAATTCAGATTGATTAGATAAATAAAAGATAAACTTAACGTACAGGCTGTCCCAGATTGATTGGTCAGTATTTAGGGAAAAAAGAAACGATCTTTTGCACCAAAAACCTTCATGTGGACATCTGCGCTATTCTGAGTGGTTTCCGAGAAACAACATACTTAATACACACTTTTATTTATCTTCCTTATTAATCAGTACATTGTCATTGTTTACAATGTACCACAGTAGTGTAGCCAAAGTCGAGACGAATAATTTCAAATAGGACATATACTCTGTACTTGTGCTCTCTGCTTTGTAGTGTGATAAGTTTTCGAGAGGCCACGGATTTCGAATTATTGAAAATAAATGTACAAAAGTAATTTTCGGTGTGTTCCATCTCAGAAAACTCTTGGAGTAGGGCATACATCCATATTTAGTTTTTGCTTCAAATGATCGTTCCTGTCATATCTGTGAATACTGACCATTCATCCTGAAACAATCTGTGTACATGGACCTTCATACATGGTACAGTAATTGTTTGTCACTCATACCGTTATTTTCATAGAAACCTGGATTTGGATGGAGAGGTACTCAGTCAGGAAAGTGAGTTGCAAGTTCTATCACTGGGTCAAGAGCGCAGAGAACAGAGTGAGCCCTCAAGTTGCTGTGTGATCTGTTCCGTGAGATCTGAACCATGAGAGTCGCGGGAAGCAGTGAGCTACCTAGTAGTCTCATCCATAAGAGTGGGGGGAGTATTGAGCTGGTGAGCTACCTTGTGATCCGATCCCTGAGAGCAATGGGCTAGTCAGACTGCTTACAGTTTGATGGGTGACAGTGGTGGGAGTGTTCAGCTGTTGGGAGGGGCGTGATGCCTGGGACAGTTTGGGATACGCTCCAGCCGTGGAGTGGATGAAGACTGCAGCTTATATGATACCTCAAAACACATTCCGATTGTGATGCTAAGACAAAAGATAAGATGTCACAACTCACACAAAAGTATGTAAACGCTTAATGAGGTTCTGAAAGTTGAGATTTTCCTTGCAGATCAAGAGTGGAAATATGATCGTGAAAGTATTGTATTAAAGAGCCGATTTCTCATTTGCCTCGGTAGCTGTGTGGTCGGCTTGGCAGATTGCTAAGTGAAGGGACGTGAATTCGATTCTTGTCTGGGTCGACGATTTGTTCCCACTGTGGGACTGGTATTGTGTTGTGCTTACTTTCATAATTGACATTACTATTGAGATGGCTAAATGAGTACGGCCTGACAGCCAATAAATTGAAAAAGAAACGGAGGTTTCTTTATTTTCTGTTGTTTTCATGCATGAGAAAAGCTTCACGAGGTAGTAAGACATGCAAACCCACATGTGCACATGGTCTCTAACACATTAATTGTAGCTTGGAAAACATTTTATTAAGGATGTGGCGTGCAGCAGCCTACCATAGAATTTAGTGCTGCTCATTATAGCCATCAGGGACGTATTTTAAAATCAGATGAGCTATCATTAATTTTTTCCGTGTCACCCATTAACCAGTCCTCGGAAGAATCTGGCTCCCTGAACAAATCCAGAAGCGGACGGCCCATCTCTAGACTGAATACAATACGATTTAACAGCCCACTTTGTTGGCGAGCACTTCATACACATGCCAAGTGTGTTTGGGTGGTGCGCCATTGAATCACAACAGCAACCATTTCATCAGGGAGTTTTACAATCCAAGATGCTGCTCGTCGTGTTCAATTTAACTAGTTACTGAATCAAAGCAGGATGGGTCTTTCATAGAGCATTTACTTTCTCGACCTTATTCAGAATCTCTGCACTTGCGTTTTTAAAAGGAAGTATGGGCTCTGTTGGCATAATTGATACCACGAAGTGTTTTTAGCGTTTACTCATTTCCATTGTGCATCTACTTAGGTTCCCTGTTATTGGGTAATCAGACAAATACTGAAATCGAGTAAAATGCAAACTCTAGGTAAAAGAGATATGTGTCAAATTCTATGAGTAATAATTTTTGAAACTCAGTGAACACGAAGAATAATAGTGAATTATAAGATTTCACTTTCGGTGCATCCAAAGTATAATAGGAAGAATGTATGATTTTGTGAGTATACGGGATGAGGATTTTATTGTACGGAGGTGCTACGTCTAGCAGCAATAACGTCAGCAACCTCACTGGGTATCGAGTAGATCTGAGCCTGGATAACAGGTACGGGAAAATCATTCCATTCTTTCTGAACTCTATGTAAGCTTATTTCAATCATAGTGGCTGCTGAGTGGTGACATGTCTGTCTCTGCACGCTGTTTTGCGTTATCTTGCTCAAGGCTACTGCCACAGAGGCCTCAGAGATAGTGTACAGCTGTCAGTCGTAACGAGTTAGAACTGCATTGCTTGCTGTCAAATATACATGTTGCACGAACCACAGGTGGACGTTTTGTGTATCCAGTGGCACAACCTACATTCACAACAGGTGCTGGGCAATGACAGATAAACTCTCGCAGAGTTTGTTCTCATCGAAGCCATCACATATGGAACCCTCCAGTTTTATGCATTGTGCATTACCAAGCGTTTCATCTCAAAATACGATAGTGAGCCAGTCCTGTGCCCATTGTTGTCGTTTGACGTACTTTTGTTGACGTGCTTCCGCCTGCTACCGCAAGGGAAGCTGCAACAATAGTCGCCCTGCTGACAGTCCGTGGTGACCCAGACATTTCCACACACTCCTCATGGATACCTGTCTTGTTGTATTCAAGCTAAAGTGGCTGGACGATCCTGCATAGCAAAATTATCAATACGTCTGTCTTCTCTGGCGCTAGTCACGTGAGACAATTCAGATCCTGCGTGGTGACCAGTATGGGCTTCCACAAGTCGCTAAAACTATATCCGTATGACAGTGATGAGATCATGAGCAACGCAAGCAGCAATATCGCAAAACGACAAGTTGCAGTTACTGATTTTGTCGAATTTCGACGTTTTCTAATAGTCATTTCTCCTTCTTACATTAGGAATAACACTTTCATTTCACGAACAATTATTATGATGCAACTTCTGTACGAGAAAAACGGTTGTGTAATTTTTCCTTACATACACATGTAGATGGCGTAACATCTACTTACTTCCTTGAGGTGGGCACACCAATGCTTGTAGTACATTTCAATGCCAATTTGACGTTTCTTGCATGTCACCGCCGTGGATTTTCACTTTTACTGCCAAGCAGTTCATATATTGTCCAAGATTATTTGTCACCCACTAATACATAACTGGTTCCCGTGTGAATTACATCAGTGTGTATATGACTCTTAAATCCCACCTTTTAGCAGTTTCTTCAGTTTTAATCTATAGCTCATAACCAATAGAGTGTGGTCAGAGTCCACATCTGACCCTGGAAATGTCTTACAATTTAAAACCTCGTTCCTAAATCTCTGTCTTACCATTATATAACCTATCTGACCCCTTCCGGAATCTCCAGGCTTCTTCCATGTAAACATCTTTCTTTCATGATTCTTGAACCAGGTGTTACGTATGAATAAGTTATTGTCCGTGCAAATTTCTACCAGGCGGCTTCCTCTTTCATTCCTTACCCCCATTTCATATTCACCTACTACGTTTCCTTTTCTTCCTTTTCCTACTATCTAATTCCAGTCCGACATGACTATTAAATTATCGTCTCCTTTCACTATGTGAATAATTTCTTTTCTCTCGTCGTACATTTCATCAATCTCTTCATCATCTGCGGAGCTAGTTGGCATATAAATTGTACTACTGTGGTAAGCGTGGGCTTTGTATCTATCTTGGCTACAATAATGCGTTCGTATGCTGTTCATAGTAGCGTATCCGCATTCCTTTTTTTTTTATTCGTTATTGAACCTATTCCTGCATGACTTTTGTTTAGTTTTGTGTTTATAACCCAGTATTACCTGAACAGGAATCTTGTTCCTCCTGCCACCGAACTTCACTAATTCCCTCTATACCTAACTTTAACCTATCTATTTCCCTTTTTAAATTTTCTAACCTACCTGCCCGAGTAAGGGATCTGCTATTCCACGCTCCGACCCGTAGAACGCGTTTTCTTTCCTGATAACGACGTCCTCCTGAGTACTCCCGGCCCGGAGATCCTAATGGGGGACTATTTTACCTCCGGAATATATTGCATAAGAAGACGCCATCATCATTTAACCATACAGGAAAGCTGCATGCCCTAGGGAAAAATTACGGCTATAGTTTCCCCTTGCTTTCAGCCGTTCGCAGTACCAACACAGCAAGGCCGTTTTGGTTTGTGTTACCATGCCAGATTAGTCAGTCATCTAGACTGTTGTCCTGCAACTACTGAAAAGGCTGCCGCCACTCTTCAGGAACCACATGTTTGTCTGGCCTCTCAACAGATACCGCTCCGTTGTGGTTGCATCTATGGTACCGCTATCTGTATCGCTGAGACACGCAAGGCACCCCACCAACGGCAAGGTCCATGATTCATGGGGGGGGCGGGGGGTAAGTATTTATATAAATTATTATTTATTTGATGTCCCATGAATATCCAAAAACACACAAATGGCTCTAAGCACTATGGGACATGATATCTGAAGTTATCAGTCCTCCAAAAACACATAAAGACTTGAAAACAGTAGAATTGGCTAAAAAATGTGGATACATTAGTGTACATAAATTTGAAATTCATTTATGGTGACATGTAGGACAAATTGTGCGATAATGCTTCATATTTTGTTACCTTTAGGATTGATAGTTAATTGTAGCAAGTATTTTGTTAATGCGAGAGAGGGATTTACTTAATTTCTCTCAGCTTTTTTGTTTGTATAATCAGTTATCAGAACAGTAAACTGACAGTGTTGGAGTGTTGCTAATTTATCAATGGGTACACTAATTCATGCATATGAATTATTTTTGTGTAAGATATCTATGTATGTGTCTTCATACATTTATTTAACTGTGAGGCTTTAGCCTTATGCTGTTTCGTCTTGTTTGTCTTCCATTCGGAATTGAAAACAGACTTTTGTTTGCGGTCAGTGTCGTCTTATTATGTTTGTAAGATCATAAACCACAGGCCGTAATTCAGTGTAAAAGTCCAACAGGATTTGGCGTGGTAGCTAAGCAGATACCGGCATTACAGTAAGACGTATGTTGCAAGAAAGTGAGTTACAGTGATAGATTCAGTTGTATTACTACAAAAATCGAGATTACGTCTGGTGGCAATTGTCCAGACCTGACAGCAAGTTATAAATAAAATTTTATCTGCTTCTTCTACTAGCCCTTAGATACGAGATGTCTATTAGATTTGCAATAAACGATGGAAATAATAATAAATTAACTATTAATTAATTAGTATCGTCCAAGTAATGCAGAAGGTTGACGATTGTCAAAAGCCAGTATTCGGTCTGGGCAACAGCAGTAGTAATAACGCTCAGATTTTAATATTACTTTGTTATTGAATTTCATTGTGATGATATATAGCTCGATTAGAAGAGAAAAAGAATCTAACTTAAAATATACTAATCCTCTAGTGGTAATTACAGTAGCATTCGTATCAGGAGACGAGCGCTGTGTCACACGGCAGACAAGTTTCAATCGGTGATTACCCCCACAGTGCTCCAATTGTGGGTAGGGCAGACAGCAGATAACTTGAAAAATAAAAGCAGTTTTAATTTACGTACGAAAACACATCCGGGAGTATAAGAAATGAGTATGCTGTACATACTCACTATCACAGCTCACTATGAAGTGCAGGTGCGTTTCCTTATTTGCTATTATTTTGGATTATTCCTTCCCTTGAACTTAACTAGAACTAAATTTTATTTTGAATCGATATCCTAACACGGAATGAATTGATCGCATTCGTGCATAATAAATAGGTTTTAACATAATTCGAATATTTGCAGCAAATGGAAGGAGATGTGTTGAGCGTACTTTCACAGAAAACGTATCTGACATCTCTAATGTACTTCAGGTAATATCTGTTTCCACACATATCGTTTCCTTTCCAGCAGAGACTACATTGCGATGTACCCGTTCGCAATATTGTCACTGTCAAAGATAGGTACTCGTAACTGGCCAATTACTGAATGGGGAAATATACTTTCCCCTTAGCAACAAGTAGTATGAATAACTGTCAGAAAATGACAACGCATCTGAATCAGTGCTATGTTTTTGCACTTTTGGGATTGTGTCTACACCCCAACTCAGCACCTGAAGAGAAGGTGAAGGGACAGATTGAATGAGCTTCTTGCAGGAAGTGGACGGAGAACCACAAGTACACAAGGCAAATGCCTGTGATTACTGGAGTCAGAGGTTCATTTTATAGCTCAGTCATGCTATAGATAGATGGTCTTGAAAGAAGTTATAACAGAACAGTACCATAAATTACGAGACTAACTAAAATTAAACTCCGTCCGAACAGGCCTGGGACCGCCGTGACGCCCTCAGTCAAAAGCTGTTACTGGGTATTCGTGTGGACGGGCATGTGGTCAGCAAATCACTCTCAAAGCCATTGTCAGTTTTCGTGACCGGAGTTGCCACTTCCCAGTGAAGTAGTTTCTCAATGGACCTCATAATGGCTGAGTGCACCACGCTTCCCATCGGCACTCGACAGACCCGAACGGTAACCCATCTAAGTGCTAGCCAAGCCCCTCAGAGCTTAAGTATGGTGATCTGACGGGAACCGATGTAACCTCTGTGATAAGGCCGTTGGTCAATTTATGTAACAATTTCCAGAAAAATATAACTCATTTGTTTCATTATAACATTATAGGGCTGAAAAACAAGATAGATGGGATTTTTCTTTGTCTGAAATAAATTAAAAATTCAGAAGGGATAGATGTTCTGCGCCTCTCTGACACCGTATTACCACAGGGATATAAAAAGTTAAATTCAAGTAACTAGAAAGAAACTAATTTCCGTGTAGAATGAACATGGAAAGAGGAGGAGTTGCAACGCGTGTAAAAGTTGGAAACAAAGTCAAAAATATTGATACAAGCAGTGTTTGTCTACATCATAAACTACCACAACGTACCAGCGAGTTACTACTGCAGAAATCTTGTAATTGTAGCAATCTACAAATTACCTCTAGGAAACTTTCGTCTATTTACGAGAAATCAAGATGGGTTATTGAGCGACCAGTCAGACAGTAAGAAACAGTTAGGGTTTTGTAGAGATTTCAATAAAGATTTCTTAAACTGATGGACAGGAAACATGAACTGAAATCATTATTTTGGCATTTAGATCTAATTTTCGTGGTTAATTTTCAACTACTTTGCGGCACCATAGTTGGATCCTGCCTGATAGATTTTTATAGAGAGTGCTCAGGTTGAAATTTTTGATGTGTGCCCTGTAGTTAATGCACTGTTTGATCATGATGCACAAGTAAGGGAAATACACAATACACCTTACATCCCTGAGGCAAATTCATAAAAATAGTGGAGTTTAGTAATGGAAACAAGATGAAGTGTTTTAAGAATAAGTTAGGAGGTGGTATGGGATGAGGTTTATATAAAAAGAGATGCTGATATCATATTCAACATATTCCATAATTAATGTGTATCAGTATTTGAAAGTAGCTTTCCTAAAAAGTTATCAAAAATCAATTAAAAAATAAGTAAGCCATGGATAACTTTTGGAATTAAAATCTCATATAAAAGGAAAAGAAGAATTTATGTAAAGGGGAAAATAAGTTAAGATCCTACATTACTTGCGTACTACAAATATACTGTTGCATTTTAAGAAAAGTAATTAAAATATCCAGAAGCATGCATATTATGATACGAATTAACTATAACTGTACGGGATGTTGTCAAACAGGTGACAGGACAGCCAGTCAGTGAACAAGATACCATAATAATTGAACTAAGTGACAATTTTGTGACTGAAGATTCACAAGTAGAAAGTATTTTCAAACTCAGTTCCAGAACACTTACTCAACTGAAAATGGTGTATACACACAAGCCCACCAAATATTAAAAGCCGTAAATAATAAAATGTTATCAGTGGAACTTTTTGTAATCTTTCCAAGGTATTTGATTGTGTACATTATTTTACGCCCTTTGATAAACTTGTTTTATGGAATTGATGGATTTACAAACATCTGGTTAGAATAATACTTAATAAACTTAAGAAACAGAATTCAAAAGTTTGTGCTGAATAGTACCTTCCACTTAACATTCAACAACCAGAATTGGTACTTTTTACAACATTAGTATAATAATGAATTCCGTTGAGAGAAAGCAACAAATGAGAGTTTTACTGAGAATCATTAAATAATTTTTTGAAAATGAACCACTCCTAAATTTTTAGGAAAGAAGTTCACCAATCCAAGAATACAAACTGAAACAAATGAGATGGGAAACATAGTTATTAAAAGTATCATTGACTGGTTTTCTGCAAACGGTCTCAAAGCACGTTATTGAACTAGTAAAACAACTTAGATCAGCCACATTTGCAATTAGAATCACTGTAAATCTGGGTAGAGACAAATCACTAAGTTAACATATTTTGCATATTGTCGTTCAGTAATGTCATATAGAACAATGTTCTGAGGTAACACATCTTTAAGAAAGAATATCTTCGTTGCACAAAAACATATTATAAGAATAATATGTGGTGCTCACTCATGATCATCTAGAAGATATCTGTTTCATTAGTTCGGCATTCTGATTACTGTTGCATAGTATATTTGTTCCCTCACGAACTCTGTTGCAAATAAGGAACAATTATTTGCGTAATTATAATACAACAGGGGAAAATCACATTCATTATTCCACTTTAAGGTTGTCTGTAGCACAAAAAGTGGCCCAAATTGCTGCAACATAGCTTTTGATCACTTACCCTCCTCTATTCTGTAGAATAATTGCTAATACTGTAATGTACAAAGTATACATTACAATAATATATATATATATATATATATATATATATATATATATATATATGTGTGTGTGTGTGTGTGTGTGTGTGTGTGTGCGTGTGTATAGAACTTATAAATGTTAAATATGTAACTATATGTTTATATTAATTTTCGATTTTCGATGTGAATGTAAAATGATTCGTTTCAGATCATTACCCTCTATCGTGCAAAATGGCTCATGGAACATGTAACTAATTAATTTTTCTCTTGCTCTTTGTATACTTGCTAGACTTGGAATAAAACGAATTTACCTCCCGACATGGTTTATATGTTTTCTCTCATTAATGTCTTAAAGGATAATATACAGATGTAGGTTATCACTTAGAAAGTACTGACTGCACAAACGAGAGCAGTCAGAGTAATGGGAGTTTGTGGTGTTCACCAGCTGTCCTCATGTAGGCATCTCCTCACGGGGTAGACGAATTCGATCTGCAGCGTCACAGAACATATATTTGCTAATGAAATTCAACGTAAATAATCCATCACACTTGGAGAATAACGCTGATGTGCATACATACAACACTAGAGGAAAGAATTACTTTTATTACCCATAATTTGTCTGTTGCTCAGTAAAGACTTCAATATGCAGAATCAAAAATTTTTTATGTTTTCCCGGTACCATAAAATGTCCGACCGGTAGACAAGCAAGTTTAAAAAATAATCTCTCCTGGACAAATCCTTGTGTTCCATGAACGGACTTCTGTTTACAACTTGGTAGCCCGAAACAAAGACCAACTATTTTTTAACCACGGGGGCACGAGTAGGATTAAATGATTTTGATTTTATTAATGTTAACATTATTCATTTACCATGTATACCAGTAAAATGACTCATTCCACATCATTTCGATAAAAGAATCTCTCATATGATCTATGGAATATGTAACTAACTAAATTGCTGAGTAACGCTGGTCAAAGCAGTCAGATAGGGAATGATCTTATTAACCCGCGCAAGCTAAAAAGTACCTCGAATAATTGTAAGCTTTATAGGAATGGGAACAAGTGAAGAGAGATAGAACCATGTGCACTCAGCGAGTATACCGGCGGAAATCATTCAACGATCTGAAGAGGCCATCCCAGCAGAAATTCGGGATCTCTCAAGCCGGAACGAACGGTGCGTTTCTCTGGGGATCTGAAGCCATATTTCGTTCCTTCCAACGACTGAGAGAGTGGGTGGGAACAACGAGCCTCGCTCTGGTTTAGAGCCAAGTGGAAACCTGAAACAGACTTCAGCACTTCTATGACCATTTACGCTGTGGGCACTCTAGACCTGTACCACAGGGTTGAGAGCTGTTGCGTTCCCGTTACAGGGAGTAGCTTGCGTTACGCACTATAAGTGGCTACCGGTTTAGCTGACAGCATACAGAATGCGTATAAGGCTTTTTCAGAACCGGTGAACCCCGCTGCTACTGCAAAGGGCTCCGAAATCTTCTATTTGGACCTCTATAAATGTCCCAGACAGATGAAAGTACCAATATTTATTTGTGGCAAATAGTGGAAGAATTGGGAAAACAGTTCCAGAAATTTGAACGCAATTAAAAACATGTGGTGCTCACGTAATGTTCGATAACGAAAGTTGGCTAAGACCAGACACTAACAGTACGGAGCTGTTTGGGGCAAATCTAAGTTTTTATCGAAAAGACGGGCCTCATGGGTTGGAAGATGGTGTATTTATAGCAATGGTCTAGAATATGAAATCAAGTGAGTCATCAAGCAAACTGTTCTGGTGCGAATAACCACCACTAATGGGGTAAAGCTTGTAGTCGGAACGTTCTAGTGGCCACCAGAAACAACTGGAGTTTGACCGTTAACTACAGACAAGACCTTCTTTCTCTAGTACTTACATTTCCAAGTATGCTATAATAGAAGTTATAATCGCCCCACAGTTGCCTGAGGTATTATGACTTCGGTGATTAGAGAACCTTTTATGCTGAAAAGTTATAAAAACTTCCTCTAAAAATTAAGTGGAATAGATGGTTCGGAATTGTACTAATGATATTTGCGTATTATTTTCTTTACACGAAACGGATAAGAGTTACAGTATGTTCTCATAATGACTGCTAACGCCAGTATTCAGGATGCAGTTGCCGCTACAATGGAAATCATAAAATGATCCTCTCAGTAACAAAAACCCAGCGTTAGGTAACTTATGGGCGATACAGGAGCAGCAATAGAAAGAATAAAAACAAAATCAAAATTACTGATTTCTTTTTTAAATCTTTCTCTCTCAAAATAATATCAGATATTTTCTGTTGATTTCACTGTAGGAACCTGGTGCAACAAGATTATATTGAAAATCCAGACTCTTTTCGCTTCTTTCACAAGCTGCTTATATAGAGCCTAGGTTTCCAGCTATTATACCACAGTCTGGCATAGCAGGAAAAGCTCTTGTTGTGGACAATGCTACAAACATAAACCCGACAATGAGCTATTAACCCGAAACCTATGTAGCAAAAATAAGTAGTAAGTGAAGCAAGTGCCAAAACAGTTGAGTTTTTGCATAAGAGGCAGGTAATGTTACCATAATTAAATAACCACACCCTTGCATATATGAGTGACAGATTAATCAGTACTCATGACGTTGATAAGCATGCTAAATTGACAAAACTCCAAAACGGCCCAGGACCAGGGCGAATGCACTTGCTGTGCTTTTGGCCGTAGTTTATCGCTAATCCCCTTAGCAGAGATTCATTCTGAGAACCGCAAAATAGCAGTAACCTCTCCGGTCCAGAGGAAGCAGAACTGCGGTCCTGTATCACTCAGATCTGCCTGTTGGATAATACTCTCGCATAGTCTGAGTAATGATATAATGATCTACCTGCACCAAATAAACTTCTACATGCAAATAAGCATGGAAACCAAAACCAACGATTTTGCGAAAGACAGTTCGCTTTCTTCACACGAGATACACTATGTGATCAAAAGTATCCGGATACATGGCTGAAAAGGACAAGTTGGTGGTGACCTCCATAGGTAATGCTGGAATTGAATATGGTGTTGGCCCACTCTTAACCTTGATGATAGCTTTCACTTTCGCAGGCATACGTACAATCAGGTGCTGGATTTTTTCTTGGGGAATGACAGCCCATTCTTCACGCAGTGCTGCACTGAGGAGAGGTATCGATGTCGGTCATTGAGGCCTGGCACGAAGTCGGCGTTCCAAAACATCCCAAAGGTGTGCAGTAGGATTGAGGTCAGGAATATGTGCAAGCCAGTCCATTACTGGGGTGTTATTGTCGTGTAACCACTCCTCTACAAGCAGTGCAATATGAACCTGTGTTCTATCGTGTTCAAAGATACAATCGCCATCCCGAATTGCTCTTCAACAGTTGGAGGCAAGAAAGTGCTTAAAAAGTCAGTGTAGGCCTGTGCTGTGATGGTACCACGCAAAACAAGGGGTGCATGACTCCTCCATGGAAAGCACTACCACACCATAATACCAACGCCTCCGAATTTTACTGTTGGCACTACACACGCTGGCAGATGACGTTCACCGGGCATTCGCCATACCCTCACCCTGTCAGCGGATCGCCACATTCTCGTAGTTTTGGTGGTAGCTGTCTGTGAAAATGCCTCGGTTGGCAATGTTGTTGCTGACTGTACATCTAGTTATGCCTTTGTACCAATGTCTTTTAGATCTTGTCTACAAACCGTAACAAATTTACTACAGTATCTACGTCTTTTATGCATCCGATAGTTCACCGTCTAATAAAATTCGCGTTGTTGTACGTAAAAATCATACCTGCCTGCACAGTAAGTGATATCCTGTCACTGTTAAACGGAACACTTATTATGTACTCACTGCTACATGACACTTTCAGTACAGACTAATTTCGAATGACGATTGCAAACTCGTCTCCGATGAAACTACAAGATCTGTAGAGGTGCATTACAAATGCGAATGGGGCAAGGATTGGAAGAAATTCGCTACATTTTATTCTGAAGGATCTACCAAATCTCTCCTGATTTTCCTCCATCTGTTATTGTGACTTCCTTTTCATTAGATGCACAATCATCTCTGCGACTAGGAATTAACTTCCGCGGCAGATATTCCGGAAAACGTCTCTTCAAAATGGAATTTTGCATGAATGCAACTAATGGTCTGTTCAAATGAATTAGCTTCTTAACCTCTTCACTGCAAAATTCTCGCATAGAACGTCTACCTGTTTCGCCTCTCATACCGACGACGAGACTGTTTTTGCATATACAAGTAAATCAAAAGCGTGGTTCTTACTCTCTCTAGAAATACATCTTAAACTTGGGTTCTGAATACGATAGCTCTGTCCCGCTTTACACAGTTACACCGATTAAATATCTAGACGTAACGTCCTGAGCGATATGAAATATAAAGAGCATGTAAGAACTGTAATAGGACAGGCGACTAGTCGATTTCAGTTTTATGAGAAAGTATAGTTCCTCTATAAAGGAGATGGAGCATAGAAAACAAGTGCGACACATTCTCGAGTACTGCTTGAGTGTTTGGAATCTCCAGCAGGTCGGATTAAAGGAAGACAACGAGGCATTTCCGAGACGTTCTGCTGGATTTTTTACCGGTAGATTCGATTAGCAGCCAGGTGTTATGGAGACACTTCATGACGTCAAACGGGAATCTCTGATGGGAAATCGACGCTCTTTTCGAGAGGCGCTGTTTCGGAAATTTTGGGGAAGTGGCATTTGAAGCCGACTGCAGATCATTTCTGCTGATGCTACGTATATTACGCATAAGTATCACGAAGATAAAATGGGAGAAATTAGGGCTCGTACGGAAGCTTGCAATGAGTCGTTTATCCCTCGCTCTATTTCCGAATGAAAAAAAAAGGAAATTACTAGTACTGATTCACAGTACGCTCCGCCATGCACCTTACTGTGGTTTGCAGAATACGTGTATATATGTAGTCGTAGATGGAACAACGATAGATAGCATAAATGATAATAAACTTTCAGCTCGTATTTGTCAGGCCCCTATTCCTAGTATGCATTAAAATTAATTCGAGTAAAACCAATGTTTTTAAAAGTAAACCACGTATGTTTTCCACCAAAACGTCGGAATTAACGACGTAGTTGCGCGAAGTTTTAGTCATTAGATGATCTTGGTGTCGTGAGTGTATTAGCTTCGAATGTTTTATAAACAAGTGGCCTCCCTGTAGTCGTTCGAAGGAATGTGAGGACGTAATGCTAGGCTAGGTTAGGACTGAGTGAAATTGCAATTGTAAGGATACCACGACTATAATCTCAACTCTTTTATTATGCAAATAGTTTGAGAAATTTATTTGCCTATCTTGTTGATATATCTTATTGATTACATTATGAACCCTCGTAATTTTACCAAATATTATACGGAAAAAGATGCAAATGAAAACTGCAGATTGAATATGGGTATCGAACACACATTCTCTGTTCCCCAGCTAGATGCTTTGACTGCTATCCCGGCGGCGCTTTCTTTGACAACGTTTACCTTATTCGTACATAAATGGGAGTCGCAACCGTTTCATTCTTCGGTTTGTTGGAATATTGTCTTAGTAAAATAAGCGTTCGTGGACCTCATTTTTGACGTTGATAAATGCTCAAATTTTAATTACCTGTTAGCCCATCACTTTTGCCTCGATTACGCGTTATGAACTTTAGGAGTGACTTTCTCATAAACGAGGCGGTATTGAGCCAACGCATCGTAGAGCCTTTCGTTTTAGGTTGTACATAAGCTCCTGTCAAATGTGAGACGATTTTGTCAGAGTGTCTGAGGCCTTCCCCTTGTAAATGAAACTTCTGCACTTTGCAACTCTAACCTACATCGGCTACCAGGCTCTCTGCTGACAATTGAATCACAGTCACTTAGCCGCTTCTCTGTAGTCCATTCTCACTGGTGACATAACTGAAATAGCAACGAAAAACAGAAATGCGGCGCTGTATTGAAGTAACCTAGATATGTTAGAAATCCCATGCTCCGTGTATGACCTCGCCGTCGTCTGCTGAGGTGAAACGGGTGTTGCTACGATGCCTGCTACTGCTGCATGGGTTGAAACTGCTACTGCCTGCCGCTCTGCTGTGGTGGAAGGTATCGTAGTCGGCTGCCACGTCTTCAAGTGTTCCGTTTCCGACGTTCTGCTACTGTTATGAATACATTGCATTACTTTTCTCAAGCCCGCCATACCGATACATTTACTTTGTTCCCGCACTGTGTCTTCTGTTCATTCTCATTGGGCTTCTGCAAATAGCCCCTTCAAAAACAGTCACCCAACTGCAAGATCCTGCGGTCTAGGGGTCAGCAAGATTTCTCACATACAGTCCGACAATCTGATCGTATAACATCTATTTTCTATAATAAAATGTAGGTAAAACACTTATAGGTGGTCACAGCCACCAGTTTAAGTAGGCAACAAAAATTTATGGATTAAAACAAACACTTATTTCACACTACTATCTGTTGCTCGTCGGCACGCATATCTCCATAGCGTCTCCGGGACACGCAGTGTCCTGCAGCTTGCCTGCAGCTACCTGAGACAACATTTGCAAATACAAACTGATGTACGGTACACGACTGTATAATTAACATTGAAACATCTGCTTAGAAAAAAATTATGAATTGCTCTGCTTGGATACCCCTTACGTTATTTGTTTTTTTAAACAGCTGAGCAGGATTTAATGTACTCAGACATTACACTCTTTACTTATCCTGATCAACACTAAACTGACGCACAATATCTTTAGTGTAACGCAATCTGACTTTCAATAATCCCTACAAAGCAATGGCCCTGGCTAACAATAACCTATACCTTCCATGAATCACTTACCTCACAAAAATCTTCGTTACTCGAACTACTGCAATTATATAGTTCATGACATCCAGTCTTACAAATTTACTGTCTCTGATGGACACACGTCCAGATCATCCACTCTCAAAACTCCGCCATCTCTCTCCCCAAATCCACCACTGCTGGCGGCTCACCTCCAACTGCGCAACGCTACGCGCTGTTCACATCCAATTGCCCAGCACTACAATAGCGAATATTCCAACAATGACAACCAGCCACAGACTGCACACAGCACAGCCAGTGATTTTCATACAGAGCGCTACGTGGCGTTACCAACATAAAAACCTAAACAGCCTACTTAGAACATGCGAGAAACTGCATATGACGTGGCGAGGACGCTCTTAGAATTCACAAGATAAAAAACTTTTTCACAAGTGTAATCAAAAGTTAACTCAAAGGTAATGCAAGGGTAAACTCAACATAAATGTTAATCTTTTGTTATCTTTCTCTTTCTTAACGCGCAGTCCTCTTAATTTTTTATACCGAGATACTTAAATTGGCTGTGAGCACCAAACAGCGAAAACTAATTCGAGTGTACTGAAGATTAGTTAGTTTCACAAGTATATAAGATATGTATAAAACATTGATTATCTGGGCAAAGATTTGACGAATAACAATCAACAGAAGGCGACTCCTACCTGAAGAGGAGTTTTTCCTACATTTCACATTTCCAACGATTACATGCCGCAGATTACATTTTACAGTACCGATTTTCTTTAGGTACATGTATATGCTACTATTTTCCGGGATTTCCCACTAATTTCTGTCTTTTCCGACGGTGATTGCTGAAATAATTGTAGAACTTCATTTGATCAATTTTCATTTAGTAGGATCTTTCCTTTACATACTCATATTCACACTTGTAGAATATATTTCCGTTATTTATTGTATCTCAAGTTTCATAAATATCTTGTTAGTGCCCATTCGTACTTGCATCTGCATTATAAGATAGCAACTTTTCCTAATGGTGCTCTTTTATACAGCGACTTTGTAAAATACTATGACGCATATGATTTTTCCTTGGTTACTGTTTATGAAACGTCCCCTTAGAAAAATTATACATGTCTGTGCTTAAACTGACACACAATATTTTTAGCGCAACGCAATCTGACTTTCAAAAATCCCTACAAAAAAATGGCCCTGACTAACATTAACCTATACGTTTCACAAATCGCTTACCTCACAAAAATCTTGGTTACTCGAACTACTGCAATACAGCAAGCGCCACTACTGCCAGCTAAATAAAAGATTCAATCTACGGAAGGCACTAAACACTGATAGGCATAGTTAGCAAATGAAAGATTTTAATAGAGAACAAACAATGTATTTACCTTAACAGTGTTGAAAAATCATAATATACATAGCAGTTCATGACATCCAGTCTTACAAATTTCAAAACTCCACCATTTCTCTCCCCACATCCACCACTGCTGGCGGCTCACCTCCAACTGCGCAACGCTACGCGCTGTTCACATCCAGCTGCCCAACACTACAATGGCAGACAACAATGCAAACCAGCCACAGACTGCACACAGCACAGCCAGTGATTTTCATACAGAGCGCTACGTAACGTTGCCAATAAGAAAACATAAACAGCCTACTTACACTGTAATGTACCTGTAGGCATATCTGATTTAGATTTTTATTTTTATATTTCCTTTCATGTCAGGTACATGTGATACATCAATATGAATAAGATTGTATGTGTTTATTTAATGATCATTGGAGCATCAAAAAATGGTTCAAATGGCTCTGAGCAATACGCGACTTAACTTCTGAGGTCATCAGTCCCCTAGAACTTAGAAATACGTAAACCTAACTAACCTAAGCATATCACACACACCCATGCCCGAGGCAGGATTCAAACCTGCGACCGTAGCGGTCACTCGGTTCCAGACTAGAACCCCACGGCCACTCCGGCCTGCATTGGAGCATCTCTAGAAACCTTAGCCGCATAACCTTCTCTGTAAATCGCTATACCATATTAATGCGTTTTTATTAATAAAATTATATTGGTGAATTCAGCTACTTGCAGACGTGTAATAAAAATAATTTTAGCTCGTTTTTATTCATACGGCTCCCGCTTCCGATGGGTGACACACTGTAAAAGTTATGGAGCACAGCCTACTTACGACTGGGAAGATGTCGCTCGCAGCGTGAGGGCGCTGCTCGGCTTGTATTTCGTTTTAACGGTCGCAGGGATCGTCTGAGGATTCTGAATGCTCTGTTACTGGTAGCGACACACACACATCGGGGATCCCCTCCATTTATCAGCTTGCGTTCGCCGTTTTCTCCGATGTTACTTGAAGTCAGTGAGATGGCTCTTCCCGAGGACTTGCAGCTGTATGTGCAGATACGTGATGAACGCTCGCGGCATGTTACTGTTGCCAAGGCTGACCGCAGGCTGGCAGTGCGGCATCAGTGCCATGGCCCCTGGCCTTGTAGTGTTGACTCAGATGTGCAGCATCTCGTCGTAAATACACTCCTGGAAATTGAAATAAGAACACCGTGAATTCATTGTCCCAGGAAGGGGAAACTTTATTGACACATTCCTGGGGTCAGATACATCACATGATCACACTGACAGAACCACAGGCACATAGACACAGGCAACAGAACATGCACAATGTCGGCACTAGTACAGTGTATATCCACCTTTCGCAGCAATGCAGGCTGCTATTCTCCCATGGAGACGGTCGTAGAGATGCTGGATATAGTCCTGTGGAACGGCTTGCCATGCCATTTCCACCTGGCGCCTCAGTTGGACCAGCGTTCGTGCTGGACGCGCAGACCGCGTGAGACGACGCTTCATCCAGTCCCAAACATGCTCAATGGGGGACAGATCCGGAGATCTTGCTGGCCAGGGTAGTTGACTTACACCTTCTAGAGCACGGTGGGTGGCACGGGATACATGCGGACGTGCATTGTCCTGTTGGAACAGCAAGTTCCCTTGCCGGTCTAGGAATGGTAGAACGATGGGTTCGATGACGGTTTGGATGTACCGTGCACTATTCAGTGTCCCCTCGACGATCACCAGTGGTGTACGGCCAGTGTAGGAGATCGCTCCCCACACCATGATGCCGGGTGTTGGCTCTGTGTGCCTCGGTCGTATGCAGTCCTGATTGTGGCGCTCACCTGCACGGCACCAAACACGCATACGACCATCATTGGCACCAAGGCAGAAGCGACTCTCATCGCTGAAGACGACACGTCTCCATTCGTCCCTCCATTCACGCCTGTCGCGACACCACTGGAGGCAGGCTGCATGATGTTGGGGCGTGAGCGGAAGATGGCCTAACGGTGTGCGGGACCGTAGCCCAGCTTCATGGAGACGGTTGCGAATGGTCCTCGCAGATACCCCAGTAGCAACAGTGTCCCTAATTTGCTGGGAAGTGGCGGTGCGGCCCCTACGGCACTGCGTAGGATCCTACGGTCTTGGCGTGCATCCGTGCGTCGCTGCGGTCCGGTCCCAGGTCGACGGGCACGTGCACCTTCCGCCGGCCACTGGCGACAACATCGATGTACTGTGGAGACCTCGCGCCCCACGTGTTGAGCAATTCGGCGGTACGTCCACCCGGCCTCCCGCATACCCACTGTACGCCCTCGCTTAAAGTCCGTCAACTGCACATACGGTTCACGTCCACGCTGTCGCGGCATGCTACCAGTGTTAAAGACTGCGATGGAGCTCCGTATGCCAAGGCAAACTGGCTGACACTGACGGCGGCGGTGCACAAATGCTGCGCAGCTAGCGCCATTCGACGGCCAACACCGCGGTTCCTGGTGTGTCCGCTGTGCCGTGCGTGTGATCATTGCTTGTACAGCCCTCTCGCAGTGTCCGGATCAAGTATGGTGGGTCTGACACACCGGTGTCAATGTGTTCTTTTTTCCATTTCCAGGAGTGTATGACGGTGTTTGCGCTGTTATCAGATATGTACAGACCGTTTTCTTCCAGCAGTTATTGTGTGTATTGGTTGCAATTTGAAACCACATGGTGGTAGGTTAGTTGCAACTCAGTCTATAGAGAAATTTTTTATCTGCGGACGCTGCTAGAATTACACACTTCTCTTAGGTTGCACTACTTTTATCGTATAGTGGGAAAGGCGCTGTGACATCTGCGAGTCGTTGACTTTGTGTGTAGTATCAGTGTGGCCAGTGAGCATATTTGTAAACGGCGACGACTTACATAATTTGGATTATTCCCACACTTACTTACTAGTTTTATGTGACGTTGCATCAGTGATATTGAGACTTTTTAATCTCCCCGAGAGCCCTGACGGATCTCGCCCATAGTCAGCGTCCTTGCATGATTACATTTGCGCGCCCAACGGAATCACCAAACACTAATAAAATTGTAGTGTTATTTTTATATAGATATCTTAATTATAATTATGTGTATTCACTCCATCTGGGAGTTGTGCGAGGCTGAAAATGAGTTCGCCTACGCATAAGCGCAAGTGTTAAAACTATAATAATTGGGTGAGAAGTGGGATCTTGTTTCTTATTGGTCTAGAGAGAAAAGAGGGTGGGGAGGGGAGTGCTTGGCACTTAAACTGTTGGCAAAGTTTAGTATTAAAGGCATCTACAAATTTCCTCTGGTGAGCATGTAGGTATCTGCGACTTACGACTGTTTTCCCTAGGCGGTGTGAACCCTGAATGACTACCAGGCTGGAGATGATTGCACATACAGGGTGTTTCCGTAAGACCGTGCAGAAATGTAACAGGACTTAGAGAATGCTCCACTGAACAATTTGAGTTAGTGAACCTGAGGTCGGATGAGCCAGCTTAAAGAGATATGGAAGTAAACTTGTCTACCGTTTTGTCGAGCATTACTATTTTCCACCTTATGTTCAACTAACATGCGTAGAATTTTATGCCTACTGTGCTCTTTATTTACATGCATTTTCTTTATTTCCAGCAAGGAAACATGGAGGACAAGCCTCATTACTAGAGTGTCACGATGCAGGTTTTGTCTATTGTACTTGTCCATAAGGTAGCTCTGTTGTATCGTATTTACATTGTCCGATGACAGATCATGCTATGAATCAACAACAATTCCGCAGAACTCACTGACATGCACCTTGTGTATGGGGAAGTACGGTGCATTGCTGTCGCTCCCCCAAGGCTGTACAGGGACCGATTTCGTAACCTGCATCATCCGACACGACGAGTGTTTATTTCTTTCGAGGGACGGGTGTGGTAGAATGATTCATTAGGAGGAAAAACGAGGGACCTGGCAATATGAGGACCACACCAGGTATATTTTCGAGGGACGAGTGTGGGAGACTGATTCAGTAGAAAGGAAAAACGAGGGATCTGGCAATATGAGGACCACACCAGGTATATTTGTCAGGGTGCGTCAGAATCTTGTTCGACGATGTCATTCTTGCATTGAGGTTGATGGCCGTCAGGTTCAGCACATATTGCAATATAAGGTAGAAATGGTACGTTCACTGTGTCAGTGATGGTATTTGCAGCTATCTGTAACTAATACACACCTGGAAATTGAAATAAGAACACCGTGAATTCATTGTCCCAGGAAGGGGAAACTTTATTGACATATTCCTGGGGTCAGATACATCACATGATCACACTGACAGAACCACAGGCACATAGACACAGGCAACAGAGCATGCACAATGTCGGCACTAGTACAGTGTATATCCACCTTTCGCAGCAATGCAGGCTGCTATTCTCCCATGGAGATGATCGTAGAGATGCTGGGTGTAGTCCTGTGGAACGGCTTGCCATGCCATTTCCACCTGGGGCCTCAGTTGGACCAGCGTTCGTGCTGGACGTGCAGACCGCGTGAGACGACGCTTCATCCAGTCCCAAACATGCTCAATGGGGGACGGATCCGGAGATCTTGCTGGCCAGGGTAGTTGACTTACACCTTCTAGAGCACGTTGGGTGGCACGGGATACATGCGGACGTGCATTGTCCTGTTGGAACAGCAAGTTCCCTTGCCGGTCTAGGAATGGTAGAACGATGGGTTCGATGACGGTTTGGATGTACCGTGCACTATTCAGTGTCCCCTCGACGATCACCAGTGGTGTACGGCCAGTGTAGGAGATCGCTCCCCACACCATGATGCCGGGTGTTGGCCCTGTGTGCCTCGGTCGTATGCAGTCCTGATTGTGGCGCTCACCTGCACGGCGCCAAACACGCATACGACCATCATTGGCACCAAGGCAGAAGCGACTCTCATCGCTGAAGACGACACGTCTCCATTCGTCCCTCCATTCACGCCTGGAGGCGGGCTGCACGATGTTGGGGCGTGAGCGGAAGACGGCCTAACGGTGTGCGGGACCGTAGCCCAGCTTCATGGAGACGGTTGCGAATGGTCCTCGCAGATACCCCAGGAGCAACAGTGTCCCTAATTTGCTGGGAAGTGGCGGTGCGGTCCCCTACGGCACTGCGTAGGATCCTACGGTCTTGGCGTACATCCGTGCGTCGGTGCGGTCCGGTCCCAGGTCGACGGGCACGTGCACCTTCCGCCGACCACTGGCGACAACATCGATGTACTGTGGAGACCTCACGCCCCACGTGTTGAGCAATTCGGCGGTACGTCCACCCGGCCTCCCGCATGCCCACTATACGCCCTCGCTCAAAGTCCGTCAACTGCACATACGGTTCACGTCCACGCTGTCGCGGCATGCTACCAGTGTTAAAGACTGCGATGGAGCTCCGTATGCCACGGCAAACTGGCTGACACTGACGGCGGCGGTGCACAAATGCTGCCCAGCTAGCGCCATTCGACGGCCAACACCGCGGTTCCTGTTGTGTCCGCTGTGCCGTGCGTGTGATCATTGCTTGTACAGCCCTCTCGCAGTGTCCGGAGCAAGTATGGTGGGTCTGACACACCGGTGTCAATGCGTTCTTTTTTCCATTTCCAGGAGTGTACAAATAAAAAAGTGCAGAGTAATGTGACTTTATTCCTATTATCTCCTTAAGCTTGCTTCCCTGACCCGAGGTTCCCTGCCTCAAATTGCTCGGTGGCGCATCCTCTATAGTTTAAACCTAACTAACCTAAGGACATCGCACACATCCATGCCCGAGGCATGATTCGAACCTGCGCCGATGCAGCGGCACGGTTCAGGACTGAAGCGCCTAGAACCGCTCGGCCACAGCGGCCGGCAGCATGCTCTATGTACTGTTAAAATTTTGCATTCTCTAATCGAAACACTCTGTATAATTGAGCAACTATTCTAACTTCAAGAGTATTTCAGCTATCTTGAAGCAGAGACGACTCCGCTGGCTGGGAAACGTCCACCGTATGGATCCTGGCTAGATTACCACGTGAGGTGATGCTTGGAGAGATCTCTATAGCCAAAGGACCTGTAGGACGTCCTGTATTGAGGTTCAAGGACTCCTGTAAACGAGATATGGAGAGTTTTGGAATAGACACAAACAGATTGGAGGCACGGGCTAGCATGAGACCAGAGTGGCGTGACGATATATCATCTGGAATGTCGAAGCATGATGAAGGCTTGTTAGACAGATTAGGGCAGAAAAAGCTTCGCAAAGCTACCACTGCTCCTGCCTCAGCAGCCAGATACACTTGTGACAACTGCGGCAAGAGATGCCGTGCTGCCATTGGCTTGACAAGTCATATGAAAAAATGCCGCCCATAAACACACAGACACTGCAACACTCATCTACCAAGATGTCGTGGCCAATACATATACCATGCCTAGGTAGATGGTCTGACTAGTGTTGAGCAGGTTGGGCAGACATGTAGAAGTTTGTCGTTCGCGACCATGGATTCGGTGGCGGCTGCGATTGCTAAAAAATGGCTCTGAGCACTATGGGACTTAACAGCTGTGGCCATCAGTCCCCTAGAACGTAGAACTACTTAAACCTAACTAACCTAAGGACATCACACACATCCATGCCCGAGGCAGGATTCGAACCTGCGACAGTAGCAGTCGCGCGGTTCCGGACTGCGCGCCTAGAACCGCGAGACCACCGCGGCCGGCTGCGATTGCTTGAGGAATTCCATACCTGAGTAGTTTCTCACTTCGCTCGTTCTACCTGCGAATGCTGTAGAGAGTTCCTCGTATTCCTGGTGTGTATTTGTAGCAGTCTTTGACTTTTCCACTAAACTGTTGGGATCTGTTTGCCAGTTATACCGTGGGTGGGAGATACCTTGGCCAACCGGATGTGTCAGCCACCAAGCCGGAAATTATTGCGTCTATTATTACATCTACTATTACGTTTTCTCTAGGCGACGGCCAGCACTGTGTCCGCAGCTACACCCTACGGGTCGGAAATCGAGGTTCGGGCTATCCTGCAGACAACCTGGTATCACGAGGGTGGTTGCAGTTACTGATCACTTCACTAGGTGCCTATTTTTTGTAACCCTGGGCTACATATACAGTATCTTCGGTTGGGGCAATCAGAATTTTACTACGAAATCACACAATCTAGTAATGTAGTGGTAGTTCGGCAGGGGCTTATCTATCACTGTGTGGTATTTCTTATACATACAGTCTGTTTGGTTAGAAATCGGTAGTGCTTATAGAATTTGGTATGATGTCATTCATATGACGTGACGTCATTATTTCTGCCAATGTGTTCGTTTAGAAAGTCACAAAAACAGTAATAATTGGCCCATGACGCATTGCGTTGGGCTGAGACCATCAAGACATCGACGCAACTTGATGCGTCGTTGATGCGACAAGACGCGATGACACGACGTCGCAACGTTGATGTGACATCGTGACGTTGCGAGACGCGATGTTGACGTGACATTAAGACAGTACTCACGTAAATCCATTAAATCCGTAAAACTATTGAAAATATGGAAAAATACGGAAAACGTAAAATGTGGGAAGAATGAGCGTACTTATATATCTGTGTGGGTGGACTTCTGCAGGTGCCCCTAATGATGATATACTATATTGTTTTAACAACCAGCCATAGCCTAGACCTCAAGTGATGTGACTCAACGTAATCTGTTACTAACAAATAGACTCAGCCTACAACCTGTCCCACTACTGCCCAGCTGCTGCGTTTCCCAGTAATTGAAGATGGTACTGCGGAGGTGTGCGTCAAAATCTGTGATAATTAATTCGGGAACAAGCTGCATGTGATTTGCTATGAGAGTGTCATGACGTCGACGGGACTTCGGGAGCAGTGGGATGGATCTCGCGTAGTTTGATAAAATACGAGAAACGTGGCAATATAGATGGCGGACAAGCGTTAAGTAAGCTGTCTCTTTATTATATCTGTTCGTTTTCTAAGTGTTCTGCCATAAATGACAGTCTTTGATTTGTTCCCCACAACATTAACTATCTGATCGTTCCTATTTAAGTTATATGCAATTGAAATGTCAAGGTATTCAGCTAAATTGACGGCCTTTAGATTTCTGTGCTTTATGGTGTAAGAGAAAATCAGCGGATTTCTTATGGTACTCATGTGGATGACTTCACACTTTTCTTTATTTAGAGTCAATTGCCACTTTTCGCGCCACACAAATATCTGGTCTGAATCATTTTGCAATTGGTTTTGATCATCTGATGACTTTAAAAGACAGTAAATGACAGCATCATCTGTAAACAATCTAAGTGGGCTGTTCAGATTGTCTACTTAATCATTTACGTAGATCAGGCACAGCAGAGGTCTCATAATACTTCCTTAGGGAATGCCAGGTATTACATGCGTTCTACTCGAAGAATAAGATAACTTACGTATCTGTCAAGGTGTGGTCTATGCTGGTGCCCCGAATGACGTAATATTAAATTGTTATTAACAACTAGGCTACAACTCAAATGTCGAGACTTAACGTAATTTGTCAGTAACATACAGACACACTCTGTTCTTCTCTCTATGTTGTTCAGCTGTAGAGTGAATCCCTCCTTCTCAAGTGTCCCAGTTGTAAAACATAGTGATAGGGAGGGAGAGGAGAGGGTACTTAGTCGTCAATGGTCCAATGGAGAGTGAAGAGGAGGGGAAGGCACTGAAGAGTTGGAGGAGGGGAGCGGTTGATGGGAGAAAAAAGTAGGGGTGATCTTGCATATAAGTCGCGTAAGTGTGTAACATGACACCAGATTTCCTTACTTTATCAGCAGCGCCCACGATATCTGGATCCGGCACAACTGTCCTACTTACGCATTCGAAAGCAACGTCTTGTCCACCGATTTAACTCAAAATCCCGAGAAGTTTTTATCCAGCATTCAGTCAATAAAAGAATAAATTTATCCAATCACTCAATTGGTATACTGGCACCAGACCAGCATACAGCAGAGCGAAAATAAATTCTGTTTTGCAAAATTTTTTCACCGAAGACGGTCGTAGTACAGTTTCTTCATTCAGTCGTCTTACGAATACGAAATTGACATGTCTCTAGAAAGTTTTTGTGGTAGGAAATCAGCTAAAATCACTCAGCAGAAATAAAACCACTAGATCTGATGGAAAAATGGCCCTAAGCACTATGGGACTTAACATCTGAGGTCATCAGTACCATAGACTTAGAACTACTTGAACCTAACTGACCTAAGGACATCACACACATCCATGCCCGAGGCAAGATTCGAACCTGCGATCGTAGCAACAGCACGGTTCCGGACTGAAGGGCCTAGAACCGCTCGGCCATAGCGGCCGGCTTCTGATGGAAATGCTATACAAGTCTACATAGAGTATGCCACAGAATTTGCTCGTATTCTAACAACAGATTACCGTAGGTCGCTGGAGGAACGAAGAGTTCCATGTAACTGGAATAAAAGTAAAAGTCATTGCCGGTTTCAAAGAAAGGTTGTCGAACAGCTGCCCACGATTGTAGGCCAGATTTGATAACGTCAATATATCGAAGGATTTTCGCTCTCGTTTTATGCTCGCATACAGTTATCCCTATTGAGACTGAAAATCAACATGGATTCAGCAAAAAATGATCTTCTGAAAGCTAGCTCACTGTTTTCGTCCACGATACCCAGAGTGCAGTAAATCAAGTAAATGCAGTAAATGTACTGACTCGATCCTTCACTTCCGGAAAGCCTTCAATAAAATTCTGCATTGCAGTGTAGTGACAAAAATACAAAAAAATGCAAGGTTACGATATGTCTAGCTTTGTGGTTGGTTTGAAGAGTTTCTAGCCAATAGAACGTAGTATCTCGTCCTCAACGAAGAGAAATCATCTATAGTAAAAGTACGAGAGCGAACGTGCTGAAAAGCAATCACCCCGAATATTTTAAGTGAAAACTCTCAAAGGTTTTTAAATCAGACAGACGTTATTAACATTCTGCATCTATATTCTTCATGTCTACATATTTATTTCTGAACGTAGTCACCCTAGCAATGAATACATTTCTCCCAGCGAGAGATAGTTTCCTACTGAGCCACAACATCATCAATACCTCTTCGTCACTGTCAAAGTGAAATCCTCGAACGTGTCTATTAAGATTTGGATACATATTAAGATCGGATTGGGCTAAGTCGGGAATGTGCGGAGAATAAGCCAGGACAGTGAACCCAAGGCGTCGGATTGTGCAGATGTCTCAGCGCTCGTGCGCGGTCTGATATTGTCATGTTGAAGGAGGCTGACGTTCAGAATGCGAAAGTCGATTCCAGAGCCCTGTCCCTGACGCACCGACATATAATGAGGCGACAAAAGTCATGGGTACCTCCTATTATCGTGTCAGACCTCTTTTTCTCGGCGTAGTGCAGCACAGGCTCAACAAGTCGTTGGTGATCCCCTGTTGAAATACTGAACCATGCTGCCTCTACAGCCATCCATAACTACGAAAGTGTATCTGGTGCAATGACCTCTCGATTATGTCTCATACATCTTCGATGGTATTCATGTCGGGTGCTCTGGGTGGCCAAATCATTCGCCCGAATTGTTCAGAATCTTCTTCAAACCAAAAGGGAGAAACTGTGACCCGGTGAGAAGCCATCGTTCAATGGGAACATGAAGTCCATGAATGGCTGCAATGAATGGTCTCCAAGCAGCAGAACACACGTAAATCGAGTATATGATCGATTCAGTTGGACCAGAGGATCAAGTCCATTCCATGTAATCGCAGCCCACACCATTATGGAGCCATCGCCAGCCGCACAGTGCCTTGTCGACAAATTGGGTCCATGGCTTCGAGGGGTCTCCGCCACACTCGAACCCTAATATCAGCTCTTACTGTCTGACATCGAGACTCATCTGACCTGACCACACTTTTCCAGTCATTTAGGGTCCAACCGACATGGTCACGAGATCAGGGGAGGCTCTGCAGGCCAAGTCTTGCTGTTAGCAAAGGCACATGTGTCGGTCATCTTTTCGTATAGGTCATTAACCCCAAATTCTTCGCATTGTCCTAACGGATCCGTTCGTCGTACGTCCCACATTGATTTCTGCGGTAATTTCACGCAATGTTGCCTGTCTGTTAGCACTGACAACTCTACACTAACGCCGCTGCTCTCACTCGTCAAGTGAAGGCCACCGGCCTCTGCGTCGTCCGTGGTGAGAGTGATGCCTGAAATTGGTATTCTCGGCAGACTCTTGGCACTGTGGATCTTGTAATATTGAAATCCTTAATAATTTCCGAAATAGAATGTCCCTTGCGTCTACCTCCAAGTACTATTCCACGTTCAAAGTCTGTTAATTCCCGTCGTGAGGCCATAAACACATCGGAGACCTTTCCACATGCGTCTCGAAAGTGCAAATGACGGCTCCAACAATGCACTCCCCTTCTCTACCCTGTGTACGCGATACTCCCACCATCTCTCTATGTGCATATTGCCATCCTATGAGTTTTATCAACTAAGTGTAGATGCGTTGTACACCGCCATCCTACACGCTGCAGTTCGGAGCCCTCTAGCGACAGAAGTCTGTGGATATTAAACGTGACAAATAAATATATACAGTGTTAATGACTTTCATTTTATTTAAAAAGTTTTAAGAGTTTTCGCATAAAAAATTCGGATACCTCTAGCGACATAAGTCTGCAGTTATGTAGACATGACAAATAAATGTGTACAGTGTTAATAACGTTTATTTTATTTAAATAGCTTTAAGAGTTTTCACATAAAAAAGCGGAAGCATTACCTTTCAATGCGTCCTGGTATATTCATTGTACCACAATGGAATATTAAAGAAAGATTGCTGATGTTATCTGGTGGATTACTTCGGAAGCCCCGTGAGGCTATCCGTGAAGGGTGATGCAAGGACAGAAAACAGTTCGGAAGCTCCAAAGTATCTGCAGTGGGTCGACATTTTGCGGAGGGTTGGAAGTTTACTTCTAACGTAAGGAAATATGAAGTACGGAGCATAAACGGCAGTAAAATCCGTTATTATTTACATAGACGATAGCCGAAGAATCACAGGATTGCTTGACAACCTCAACCGGTACCAGGTAGTAATGATAATGGAAACAGAGAAAATAGAATGAAGAGCATGCCCCACGGAGATACTCCATCAACTCTAGTGGCGAACTCCCCAAGAGGGCGTTATGCTCACAGTAAGGTTTTCTGTTAAGGTACAGAGAGCATACATGCCTAGAGGCGGCAACCTACGTACTGATTAATCCTAAAAATAATATAAAACCAGGAAGTGATACAACTTTTTCTTTAGTCCGCGCTTGTCACAACTGGATAAGGAACATGAGGAGGCGCGTGAGTACTTGATGGGCCCTCCGCCACACATCGTACGGTGGGCTAAGGAGTATACATATAGGTGTAGATTCATTTATTTCGTAACACAGTCGCTCTTGAAAGCTGAACTATTTTCATGCTTCCAGTACCACAGTCATTTACTTCAGTCAAAATCAAAGAACCAAAGCTACTATGTAGTGTTCTATCGAGATCTGTAACAATCAGAAGCTAAGTTGTTAAGCATGGAACGGGATATTGGCCTTTTCCTTCTGAAAAGAAGTATTGTGATAACTGTTTCATGTGTTTAGATAAATCACGGGGCGTTCGTTATTGCCCTGAATTTATGATTTTCCCACAGGTTCCACTGTTGTCTCGCCGTGCAGTCAAAACAGCATAGTTTGTCCAAGTGAGAAGTGTAGCTCCCTCAGCCTGTTTTGTCACCCCCAGGATTCTGAAATGTTGTGGAGTGTCTCTACCTGAAATGTCCTATATTTCGCTGTGGATGTAGTTCACGTACTACTGCATGGCCGAGCTTTTATTGTTACTTTCGTCCTTAGCTCTTCAAAAATGCCGTTAGCTCTGATTCGCGAGTACTTATCATCTAAATTTAACCAGTGTTTCCACTTACTACATCAAACTGAAATTCAGCCATGGATTATCTTTTACGTTAATTGCAAGAACCAAATCTGGAGAAAATCTGTAGGATATCTAGGACTTCTATGCAGATGTGTCATTTAGTACGATGCGGATCCTAATAGGCCAAATGACGTATATTATATTGCTAGGTACAGATTTATTAACTACAAAGTGATAAGTCCTTACAACTGTATCACACGTTCAGAAGAAACTAAATGAAACTAGAGCAGGACAATAAAATCTTACGAAGTTGATTTACAGTAAAATCTTGGAAGCTATTTTATGAGTGTGTAATTCCTACATAAAGAATCCCATTTGGTTTGTAGGCAAATTCATGTCGAGCAAACGTTACTGTAACCAGCGATACAGCTACGAAACAGTACGTTGCTGGAAAATTTAAAAGGATGAGAAGCTTTTGGGAGAACGAGTGACATATTCTGCTGGTTCTTAGGTCACGAAAGAATGCAAAAGATGTGTCCATTAAACTCTGTCCTTATAATTAGGAAAATCATTCCCCCAGAAGTGTCTAGGGCCGTATTTACTAACTTAACACACCACACATCCTTCAAAAAATATCTTGTCGGATGTATATCACTTACGCATAATGAACAGACAGTGAATGAAAACAGAGATCTGAGACTGGAAAAAAATTATCAGTAAGAAATATATTTCATCTGTTGTGACTATCAGGGGAACATTCTCAAGTATAGGCTATAAATCTACGTGGTTTTTGCTAAGCTCTTTTATGTGTTTCCCTCCAACCATCTTTCAACTTTGTACATGTCAAGACTGAGGGACTATGGTAATTTTTGAAGATGGCGGGAAACTGAGATGCAAATTAATTCAAAATTTATTGAGACACTCTGCTTTCGCCTTACACACAGTTATACATCTCAATGCTGTCAGATTTGTCTGGAAATTTCTGAACGTTGAATACCTACACTGTCCCGTTAAGAGTAATAGTAATTAAATTCTCAGTGAAAATAAATTTTCATCATCATGAAACGAAATAAAATCATGTGTAAGAAATATAATTATTTCATGTGTATGTTTCACTAGATTTTCTTTTCAGCCTCTAATGACGTTGAGATGCTTACCCATCCAACAACGTTTAAACTGCACACGGATGTGTAGGACTCTACACACATTATATATTCCTGATGATTATTTTTGAAATACTGCGGCTATGTTCTTAAACCGACTATCAGATTATTACAATGAAGGAATTTTCCACCAGGTTGCATAGTACCGCTTAATACAGTGTCGAGACATTCATTTTAATATAAGTACAATAAAATGAGTAGCATTTGATAATTTGACTTCCTTTTCCATTTAGAAATTCAGATGAGCATCAACAAGCGTCCCCTACACACTGAGTAATTAACGCATTATTTTGCTTTTCGACAAATGTAAAAGACAGTTGGTGTACTGCAACAAGAGACTGGGCACCTTAAATACTTAATATATTACGAAACTCAATCTGCGTTGAAATCACTATTGAATGAAACCTTGCGTAAAAATTAATGCTGGGGATGTGGTGAGTAAGCGTGCAATTCGTCATCGCATTTCACCGATATATGAGCACTTTCAGAGCTTGAGACCGTCCATCTTTCTGCTCTTTGCTCTTTTGCGGCGCCTTTTGTAAAACTATCCATGTGTCTCCGTCTCTGTCACCCCCCAATCTCTCCTTCTCCCTCCCTCCAACTTCCTCTCTCTCTCTTTGTCTCTCTCTTTCCTTTCATACTTCCATCTCTCTCTTTTCTCTCTCTCTCCACAATACCAGATATTTTCTGGTAGTGACAAAGAGCGACCCTTTTCGATCTGTCAGCTTTGTTTTCGTCTTATTTTAACTCTTCTCTGTTCTTATTCTCTTAATATGCGGACGCTACAAATATGCAACTACGGGGGCAGTTCAATAAGTAATGCAACACTTTTTTTTTCTGAAAGAGGGGTTGTTTTATTCAGCATTGAAATACACCAGGTTATTCCCCAATCTTTTAGCTACACAACACTATTTTTCAACGTAATCTCCATTCAATGCTACGGCCTTACACCACCTTGAAATGAGGGCCTGTATGCCTGCACGGTACCATTCCACTGGTCGATGTCGGAGCCAACGTCGTACTGCATCAATAACTTCTTCATCATCCGCGTAGTGCCTCCCACGGATTGCGTCCTTCATTGGGCCAAACATATGGAAATCCGACGGTGCGAGATCGGGGCTGTAGGGTGCATGAGGAAGAACAGTCCACTGAAGTTTTGTGAGCTCCTCTCGGGTGCGAAGATTTGTGTGAGGTCTTGCGTTGTCATGAAGAAGGAGAAGTTCGTTCAGATTTTTGTGCCTACGAACACGCTGAAGTCGTTTCTTCGATTTCTGAAGAGTAGCACAATACACTTCAGAGTTGATCGTTTGATCATGGGCAAGGACATCGAACAGAATAACCCCTTCAGCGTCCCAGAAGACTGTAACCATGACTTTACCGGCTGAGGGTATGGCTCTAAACTTTTTCTTGGTAGGGGAGTGGGTGTGGCGCCACTCCATTGATTGCCGTTTTGTTTCAGGTTCGAAGTGATGAACCCATGTTTCATCGCCTGTAACAATCTTTGACAAGAAATTGTCACCCTCAGCCACATAACGAGCAAGCAATTCCGCACAGATGGTTCTCCTTTACTCTTTATGGTGTTCGGTTAGACAACGAGGGACCCAGCGGGAACAAACCTTTGAATATCCCAACTGGTGAACAATTGTGACAGCACTACCAACAGAGATGTCAAGTGGAGCACTGAGTTGTTTGATGGTTATCCGTCGATCATCTCGAACGAGTGTGTTCGCATGCTCCGCCATTGCAGGAGTCACAGCTGTGCACGGCCGGCCCGCACGCGGGAGATCAGACAGTCTTGCTTGACCTTGCGGCGATGACACACGCTTTGCCCAACGACTCACCGTGCTTTTGTCCACTGCCAGATCACCGTAGACATTCTGCAAGCGCCTATGAATATCTGAGATGCCCCGGTTTTCCGCCAAAAGAAACTCGATCACTGCCCGTTGTTTGCAACGCACATCAGTTACAGACGCCATTTTAACAGCTCCGTACAGCGCTGCCACCTGTCAGACGTCAATGAAACTATACCAGACGAAGCGGGAATGTTTGAAAATATTCCACAAGAAATTTCCGGTTTTTTCAACCAAAATTGGCCGAGGAAAAAAAATGTGTTGCATTACTTATTGAACTGCCCTCGTATAGGAAACGTACTTTTATCTCTTGTTTGAAAAATCTCTAGAAAATTATGTCACCCTGGGGAATGGATTTTAGAACGGAAATTTCAATGTCTATTCAGGAGCTGTTGACGGAGAAGTAGCAATGGTTCTCAGCAAATGTGCTACACGTAGTTGCATTAACCATAGTTCAGGATGCCACGCTGTTCTTAGGAGCATTATTGTCTTTCCCTGGGCTGCATTACTCTTGAACGTGAAATTCGTGCGACTGTTACGCTATCACTTTTACATACCGCTCACATTTAGTGTGATCGGATCACTCATTGTCAGGTTCTTCAGGCTCATTTATGTTCTTGACTATTTTGACTTATCCGAAACCTTTTCCTAGTTTCAATCAACGATACAAAAGCTCGGACTGGAGTAGGAAATCAGTTTAAAAGGAAGCACCCCACGATTTTCCTTAAACGATATGATGAAACAACGAAAAACTGACGCATTCGTTCCGCTATACTGATTACACATTCCTTGTGCGACTGAATTGGATTGGCACGCTGGACGAACTCTTTGTCCATCACAATACTATACATCCCTATCTCCACTCCACCTTGAAAATTCAAGTGGATTACTGTATGTACTCCAATTTCTACAGAATCTGCCAAGCTGTGATTGGGTGGCACAGTTGGCCACGGGGTGCATTAGAGGAAGGAGCATACTGTCTTTATTCTCACGCCGACCGCTACCATCACCAGATGCAGAGGACTGTAGTAACCAGAACACTGGTTCCCAGGGCCCACAAACCGTTAGACACGGATAGTTACACCAGGGGAGTGAGACACCTAAATATTGTTTTGCAGCGGAAAGCCGACGAAGGACAACAGCTTGAGTAAGTAGCTCGCTCAAAAATAACTGTACAATCAAAGATACCTGAAGCTTTACGTTCCTTTCATATTATGCTGAACTGATGGGGAAAATCAAGATTTTCGGTTATTTTTTGGTAACATAATGTAACACAGTAACAACGTTCTCAAAGGTGCCCTTGGACTACACAAGTCAGACGTAAAATTAGTTAACTAGTTAGTTACATGTTCTGTAGATCCTTTGAACGAGTCTTTTATCTAAATGTTCTGGAATTAGTCAGTTTACGGGATGTGTATACAATATTAGTGTTAACATTAATGAACACATTATTACTTTTGGTACTACTCATGTAACTAAACTTTTTTTAATTACTAACTGTTTTTAAGTAGAATCGCGTCAATGGAACAGAAAGAGATGTCGAGAAGAAATGATTTTAAACTACATTTAAAACTTGCTTCGCTTACTGTGAGACATTTTATGTTACTGGGAAAATGATTGAAAATTTTTCTTGTCGCATATTCATCTTCTTTCCTAGCCACTGACAGCTTTAACAATGGTAATACAGATCTTTTTACTCTAGTATTGAAGGTATGGATATCACTGTTCTTCTAAGATTGTGATGAATTATTTCTGACGAATTTCATTATTGAATATATGTACTGTGGGCACAGTTAAGATGCCTAGCTCGATGAAGAGACACGCACATGACGTCCGTGGGTGAACACCACATACTATTCTTAAATCAGATCCCACGCTTTTGTGGCGTGACGGAAACAAGGCGCACGGTGCTCGCAACGGAAAATCACTACCGATAATCTCAGTCGTGTACGGGGCATCTAATGCCTAATAACTTTCGCAGCAGAATCTCCCTTAGGGTTATATGATATGAACCGGTACTTCACCAAGATTCTGGGCGTTACTTCAACTTACTGGGACTCTGTCATCGAATTATCAACTATGATACAAGTAATGGGCAAGTTGAACGGCCCAGATACTTCTTACGACCTTAACAGTGTCAAACAACAATGAACTTGCTGCTGTTGAAGTTAGACACGTCCATCTAACAAAGTATTTGACTGTGCTATTCCACTATTACGAGCCTTACTTTTTTTGTGTTCATGGTTGGAGATTTAGCGAATTACAAAAACTTTACCTCATCAAAGTTTTAGTAGTATTGAGGGAAGAGCACTTTGGAGGACCATTTTTTGTGAATATTTACCAATCATGCTAAATTTTATTTCTAAACCGAACCATAAAAACTTTCATGTGTGATTTCGGTCTTTTAACATCAAGATATTTTTCTGAAAGTTGATGTAAGCATGCAGAATTGTATCCGACAGAAATTTTCGTTTGCTGGCAACTGCAGCGTCTGGGATGCTAAACTCAATAAATGTAGTCAACAAAAAATCAGTCTTTTGAGCATTGAGGAGTTCAGTGAAAGACGAGGAGATGAAACAATCGGAAATCTCCGTGGAATGCTCGCCTGAGTTAGCAAGTCAGAGCTGACGCCGTACCGTTTAACACGGAGGCAATTTAGGAGAGTGCGCCGAAGCATCAGGAAGCTCGGTAAACTCATTATCTGCGTTTGCTTAGCCCGCCGCAGTGCCACGACACTAATTAAAATTCAGGACAATTATCTTATAATAGTGCTCTGTGTATGTATACACCCTGCTAATCGTCCTCGCTTGACATCTATCTCGTGTGCCTACCAACCAGCAACAATACGAGGTAAAATCAATTCCTTACATTTTCTGAGCTAAATATCACTGCACCTACGAAAAGCTGTTTCCTCATCTTGGTACTCTAACTGCCGAATAATACAGCCGCAGTGTCTCCACAATGTGTTGAGTTCAATAATTACGAATTATTGGATGGATTAATTCAAAGTTTTTCTTTAATTATTCAAGGTTTTCGGTTAGGGAAAACTGTCCGTAAGTTACATGCAGGAGCATCGGCAGATATTTGGACTGGTCTAGATAATGTCTTACATTCCTTTGGCCTCAAACAATTGTTGATATTAGCAACACAACGCAATGACGATATCACCTAAACGATATATACGAACTGATACATTAATATTGACACATTAATATAATAATCGGAAGTGAGAGTTTTAACATAAATTTTCACGCGAATTGACAGAGATTAACTGCAACTAACCCATCTTGCGCACACCTTCCGATAGTTCAATGCGTTCGTTAAAATTCTGTGAGCGGTGCTTCGGGAAACCTCAGGAACCAACGTGCAGAGATCATCCAGGGTGATCCGCCGATCTTCAAGCATGCTTTGCTCAACCTTCAACACTGTCTCCTCAGAAATTGACGGTCTCCTGCTCCTTTGTTCGTCGTGAATTTCGGTCCGACCAGCTGCAAACTCTCTACAGCAGTTACGAACATTTTTGACATCCTTACTCGACCCACCATACACTTCCGTCAATTGGCGATGGATTTCAATCGGCGCAGTGCCCTTTGCGTTCAAAAACCGAATAACTGCGTGCAATTCGCACTAGGCGGTAACATCCATTCTCAACGGCTGCCAAGCCAAGACTGAGCGCCTCAGCGGGGCGTGCGCATGTTTACACACAGCGCGTGAAGCACTCTTCATAACAGTGAGACCAACTGCCACACATACAGAGTTCTGTTCTTATAAAAAAATAGGAGACCTTACTTTTAGAATTACCCTCATAATAGGAAACGTTGGTTCAAAGTGTTGGCTTGTTCGCTATATGAACCTACAGATTTTACTTGTGTTTCACCTTACTATACAAATCAGGCGATGGAGATAACATCAATTGTTATGTGGCTACACTTGAAGAAATTCAGATTTCTGTATGAAACGAAAGTTTGAGAACTTCTGTACTAATAGTGTAAGAGTGTTGTACCAAACATCTTGTAACTTTAATACCCCTATAGGATGTGTAAGCTGCGTACTTTAAAATACGTATCTGGCAATTTCCATACTTTTAGTCCTTTTTTTTGTCGATGAACCATGTCATAATCTTCAGTGGTGGCTGTTTGGTATTTTATATTTTTTTCGGGCCTAATATATTTTCAGCCAAATTCTTTGTTTTGGAGTTGATTTTCGTGTAAATGGACGGAACAGAGTATAAATGTGCCCCCCGAGACGTTTATTTGGTATCCTTCATGTTTGCCCTATGCAGGGGCTGTTACACATGATGTAACGAATGGTGTGACCACTAGATGTCTTTAGCTGCTGCAAAACTTACACTAGAAAGATGGTATAAGTTCACTCACGGAAATACAATAAAGATGTACGAAGAGTATTAATTTACCATAGTTCACAAATAAATAACAAAAGAACCATTAAATGAACCATTGAATGAAAGTCTAAGATGGCCGAAAAAATTAGTAAGCGATGTATGATTCTGTGACACTGTTTTTATTTCGTGATTTACAGGTAAGAAGAGAAGTTTCGTACAACAAAATTGAAAAACGCCTTCTGTATATAATGTTTAATACTAGTATTGTTGTATTACAATCGCATGATGAGAATTTGATCCAATAAATGTTAAGATACACTCTTATTTTTAACATCTCGGTAGTGCACACTTAACTTTTCGTCTCTTAACTGGACACAGGCAACCCTCAATAAAAGATAAAGCTCAAACAGGGAAACATCGTCTTCTAGCCAATGTACTCGTGAAGTATTAGACATTTCTGAAAGAATATGACAACGGAAGTAAATAGTTATAAAAGTAATTGATAAACTTCATCAGATGCCCCAAGCTTTCAACTCTTTCCTATGCCCTAAAGTACCTCAACTTACCACAATTTACAGTGCACAAATACTATAATGACAGTTGGAAACATGGAGGAATCCCGCCCGCATTGACTAATGTCAGTACACGCTGGTAAGATTATAACGCAAACTTCGGTAGTCTCATTTGGCATCTTCGCTTCACTGTACCGCTAACGTGGGTGACCGAGATTTTTCAAATAGTGGATGTTTATTTAAGATGAATAGGATGCCTAACACGTCTGCCATCGATTTACATGCTTACCGATGTGGGGACTTACTGATAGGATATGTTTGTCAATTTATCGCCTGCAACAAGAAATACACTTCTTCTGCGCTGGAGAACTATGTTAGAATGGTGTGAAGAACACTTGAAACATATAATGGTCCTCATGTCATCTGCCAGTTAATCTGACCTAATTCCTGTTGCCCATATGTTGGACACGGTCAAGGGTAATGTGTGAGCATTTAACACGGCATTGATCAGTATCAGTGCTAGACGTCGATCAAGCGGCCATGATGCGGAATACCTCCCAACTCTATCGGTGGTTCCTGCAATCCTTGCATTCAGCAAGTTGCAAGTGGTGGTACACGTTAGTAGGTAGATGTATTTACAAAAAACCTGACAGACTACCTCTTTGACTCTCTGAGATTCTTCGGATGTGATATAATGTTGTATACGTATTGGTCATGTCGTGCGAAATTTTAGATTAGTAATGAACATATTCAGATGATCAATGCTTGGAGACAAAAGTAGCAACTCGAGACTCACATAATGTGTATAACAAAAAATTCTACGAATATCTGTCTAGGGTTGCTTGGGATGAAAGAATCGGAAGTATTTAGCTGTGCAACAGATGTATACCAGACTGAAATTTATCGAAGGAGATCGCTTAATAGCAATCCTTCCACCAGTTTTTGAATTTTCTTCGTTGGTCTGGCAACCTTATGGAGCTGTATTAAAGAATGAGATGTTAAAAACGCGAAGTAGAGCTGCGAACTTCACTATGGGTTAATTTTGTCAACTAGAGACTTACGCGTTAACAAACTTCCAATGCGAGACGGTTTGTGGGATGCGTCGATCATCGTGCCGAGTCGAATTTCATTATTACGATAGTTAGTGTCACAGTACGAAACAAGAAGCACTGTGTAGTACCTGCAGCAAATGATGACCCTAGTAAGGACCAAGGTGAAAATATTAGAGAAAGTAAGGCGTATATACCGATAATTCTTTCCGTTCACCATTGACCAATGGAACAGTCCAGTAGGAAAGTGTTTTACATACATCTTGTATCCCAACCACCGTAAGGAGACTTTCGGTGTCTAGAAGCAAATGTACCACTCACAGATCATCATTGGAGCCTTACTTTCCACAGGGTGCAATGTGTCTACTGAACAAAACAGTGGAAGACGCGTGGTCTTCCTTTACTTTGAAAAGAGGCCGTAGACATTTCAATGATAGCGCTCCTGATTATCACTCTTTGAACAATGGGAGTCGTTCCACAGGTAGTCTGCAACAAACCGTTTGTTGTCTTCGGAATTTTGAAGTATTCACGTTTAAAATCTACCACGGCTGAAATAAATAATGCTCTTTGGTGCGAGTGATATGATGTTACTTCTTCTATGCATTCACTGACCAAAATTTATATGTTATCCCACATTTATTTTAGCCCAATACAGCTTTAAATGTTTTAGCACGAATCAGTCTGTACTCAGTGATTTGAGAGAGCTTCAAATGAATTATGTCCGCTTAATCTCGTATAGAGAAGTTTATAATTTCCTCATATTCTTCGAAGCACTATTAAATGTTCACAATTGTTTAAATAAATCCAGCACTAGTTATTGCAGCAGAAAATTCTATGCTGGAAACCATCTGCGTCATCGCCCGTCATCCCCAGGTACGTCTTATGTCGATAATACTTTTTAATAAACGTAACTATCTAAAAATCTTAAATAGAAATTTATAAAACTGTGAAAAATAACTGTAGCACACGAGAATATGCCGTGTTATTAATATGAATGTATGAAGCACATTAATCTATACAAATTATTTCATCTGATTTCACTGTCGCATTCAGATTTTGTGTATTTGGGATCGCTTTCGAATAATGATATATGTTTAAAAATTAAATATCCCATGGCACGAAACGGACTAAAAACTTTGAAAAAAAAATATATCTGAGTGCATGAGTACTGAGCCCACTAAACGTTGTTGATTGTTCGTATATTAATGCGTGAATTATTGTATGAAACTGTCTACGACGAACGAACAGTCTCAGGGTGCTTAAGGTAATTGTACATACAGCAGGTGCTAATGTCGAGTCAGAGCTGTTCTCAACGGCGTAACTGAAAGAAGTACTAAGTTTTTGCAACTTATTGTATGTGAATAGTCATTAATTTACAAATTATTGCAAATTCAGGATAATCTGTGTGTGTGTGGTGTCTAATATATGTGCGTCATATGTGAGGTGCATGCATCAAAAATATTGTCTTTAAGAAAGCTTCATAACGGTATATCTGCTTTCTGAATCAGACGATTTCTTCTGGTAAAGACAAAATGAAAACTCATCCACTGTTTAGATCGCTACAGCTGTTTAGTAACATCCGGGCACTCTTCCGTCAGCTCATTCTCCATTCGAACCTAACAAACCCCGACTACATGATCACATAACCTCTTTTGACGAAATGACATAGCGCCGTGTCCACTCCTTCTGATCATGGCCTACTGTCACGTAATGACACAATCTGCTTTAAACTGGGGGAGAAGGTGATGTACATTATCATCCAACAAAAATGTAATCATCGTGGACAAGATAGTGAATGTGTGGCGGTAAAGTACCTTTAAGCCGAGATGTCTTTCTTTAGTCTTGTATAAATCTTAATGTTATGGCAACAACTCATGGTTTTTAGTAAAAGGTGACAGTGAATGACCACATATAGCTTATCTCTTGGATGAATATCATCCACAGCAAACAATTTTGCTTCAAAAGTGTCCAACTTGGTCTCCCATTGTGAGTCTTAAAGAAAACATTTGGCGTACACTTTGGAGACATGTAACATCCTTTTCATCCAGATGAGCGCTAAGAGTAGTTTTGCAAAATAAGTGGTATTCACTGAGCATGAAGCTAATATATATACATAGGAATATAATTACACATCAGTTACCTCTGCTCTCAAAAACTACACACAGTTCTGATGTTACTTACATTTTTCCAAATTTACTCGTGTTTTTAACTCATTAGCTATATGTTCCTCTATTATAAGCTCAAATAACAATTAGTTTTCCGGAGCTTTGGTGTTTGCTTTATTCATGATATATTATTTATCTTCGACGGGATTTAATAATAACCTGACACTACTCGTGCTTGCTTGCGTTTCATTGTGTGTAAGTGAGTGATGGAAAGCAGAAATTCATGTCAAACATGACCGCAGAAACTATAATACTTCATTTCAGTTATCATCGCCCGCATATCACACTCGACTGTAGTTAAACGTAAAAAGTTAATGAGAGTTGATCTGGATCGAACTCAATCAGTTTCAATAAAATAAAATTGCAGAGTGGTATTACGACTTCAATTAACTCCATCTGTAGACCATGCACCCCTTAATTTTACACACGTATTAGCGGAAATTGCAAAACCATATATGAACAATCAGAATTAAACGTAAGAGATATGCAGAGTATAGTACAATATGAGAATGATTATGAGTTCAGAATAAGAGACGATGTAGCTGGAACACAGGGGGGAAGCTCAGGATTTAATGTCTCATTGACAACAAAGTAATTATACAGGGTGTAATCAACAACTGTTTAAAACGTACACGTTGGTCTTCGTGAAGACGAGACGATCAAACTGACATACAAACTATTTCTGTTCAGTCATGCGGAGAAACAGCTTGAAATTGGCCTATAAACGTAGCTTAAGATACAGCGCATGCTCGTCTCGCGAGACTTTGTTCAAACTGTCCTTCAGTTTTAAAAACTACTTCTTGTCCTTACAAAGTTGAAGTTTGTGTAAATTTTTCCTCAAAATATTACGAATTTTAACGGCATTAAATTATCAGTTAAACCGCTTTGTTTGCCTGGCCTTCTTCGACGAAACTGCTTTGTTAGTGACGGTTAAGTTCAGACCGGACTGTAAATGTAATTAGATTATGCGCAGCGTTTACTAACGTATTCTTTGTTTCCGTCAGCAGTTCGTGATCTTGTGTTTAGCGTTTCTGATCCCCGATCACGGGACCTCCTGCTCGATTCCTGGCCGGGTGATGAATTGTCTACCTTCGGGACAGGGTAGTCAAATAAAAGGATTAAAATAAAAAATAAAAGGATTTTCATAAGACGGCCGAACTCGCCACAAGGGGACCCCCAGCCAGGTATGCCGTACGCGCAATTTTTTTTTCCGTTACCATCACGGCAGATTTAAATTAATGAGGTTAAGGAAACAACTGAAGTAAGAGAGTGAGGGGTTATTGAAATCCTGGCTGGGCGCGTATGGGCTGTAGCTTACGTAGCTTTTATAGGACAATATGAGACTGTTTCGCAGTTTGATAGGAACCAAGTTAGCATATCAAATTGTTCGTCTCGACTTTTCCTACACAACTGTGGTAAGTTGCAAACACTTATCGTTTACACTCCGTACACCCCAGATTGAGACAGTGTAGGGAAGCAGCCTACTCACGCCGTATAAAATTCACATCAGTCCTTCCATTGTGTGCCAGCCTAGTCAGCTGTAAATAGCTCTGACTTCATAAATGTTGCGCAATACTTTAAAAATCAAGTAAATAACCTGAAACGTTTGTAGCATGTCAGAAGTAATACTAAATCAATATGTGTTGAATATCAGTTCAATAACTTTAACCTTTTTCGAAATTTGGACGTTTTTCTGTAAAAATCATTGGCGCAACAGAAAAGAGCTAGAAACTTAAAAATTTATATTTAGAGTCCTTTTGCATAATAATTTAGTAGAAACAGTATTCTGGATCTCACAAGCTAAAATTTTAGTTGAAATTCATGATTTTCTGGTTTTTCTCTTAAAAATTAAGGAAGCAAGATAGATTAAGTAGGCTAATAAATAAGGCTAGGATGTTTAAATTTAAGTAGAAGGGAGATCCGCTATAAGCATAAAGAAGTGAGAAGTTTCAGTTGAATAACTATAAAACTATAGCGATAGCGAGTCTCCAAAGGGCAAGTTCAGAGCTCGTCTACTGCGTGTAGTATAATAAAATTAATTTTCTCGCCCAAATTATTTTACTTAGCCACGTCAGACTTTTATTATGATTATATACCTGTGTGCTGATTGCACATTTAAATTGATCGCTTCATCGGCTATCAGCAAAGGAAGCAATGATTTATTCGATAACTTAAAGTGGTGCATTACTATCCCAGCGGCTAGTCGGGAGAGCGGAACTGATCAGGCGTTCCCTTAGCCGTCCGCACCGCGGCTTTATATATAAGAACGCTGCGCGAGAGAGGAAGGCCCCAGTTCTCTCCAGACGCTGAATAGCACACCACCTGTGTCGGGAGTCGCGTCGCGTCGGTATGATTGCTATAAACAGCCTCGGATGCCGTAATAAGTTACTCGGGATAAGCGTAACCATGAAATCTTTTTCAAGTGAAGTGTTAATTCTGGGATGACTTAATGATCTATCTTCAGTTTGCGTATGTCGTATTTTCACGTGCCGCCCCGGGACAGACATTCTACCATTATTTAGCGTGGTGTTTGATGAACATTATCATCAAATTATGGCGAGCATTCACTTAAACAGTTAATTTGAACAGTTATAGTTGCATCAGCGCATTAGACTCTGAACTGCTCTGTTAGTTGGATTGTGTGGATTCTTTTTGGCCTGTGACTTTCAGAATATAGTGAACATTTTAGAGAGAATCGTTTTTGATTATAAATCCCAGACAATCTCCTAATTCCTCAGAGCTATAAGCTGTAGCTATAAGTGTATTTCTCAGATGAAGTGGGCACTAGGAGTTGTAATTACAGGCTTCACGTTTTGCTAATCACTTTCTGCTTGCCAGTATTGTAGTTAGAGAGCCAGTGTTGAGAACGGCAAACCACAGCATAAATAATAGGAACATTTAACAACAATAATTCCACCCACCGCCCCACATATGGTGAATCGGCCGGAAAATGCATCTTTTCTACATTACATTCTACATTCATTTAACAACAATAATTCCACCCGCCACCCCACAACAGGAAGGAGATGGAAATCGGCCGTCTCCTTATGAAAGAAACACTGTGACCATTAAACTTAACAGATTAAGGTAAGCGAAGAAGGATCTTAATTTGTATTGGTGGACGGGGAGTTCAACCACCATCCTTTTAACGGCGAGTACAGTGCCTTAACACCATGCTACGATGAAATCTCCCGTCTAAATTTAAATGTCACGAATGTAGCCAGAGAACTGTACATGTAACTGCAATCACTGAGTTGTTTTCAACGCTACCTACCAGACTGGAAGTACTTTGCCTCATCTATGTGTGGTGGAATGCTGTAATCAAAAGTCAAAGCTTGATGAAATACGAGGGCTGACTGAAAAGTAATGCCTCCATCTTCGTAATTCTTCAACAGTTCGCAACATTGGTATGCGGCAGGTACTGGCTTGTTCCGTAGCCTCTTCTCTACAGCTGCAGTTGGCGGGGAACCTTAGCGCTAAACGGTTTTGTTGTTACAGTGTAAAGTGTGAATCTCTGCGCAGACGGTCGCTCAATGCGATTTAAGCAACGTGCAGTGATTGAACTCTTGATAGTAGAAGGCGTCACCCCAAAGGGGATGAAAGCAGTTTATGGTCATTGTGTTGATGTGAGTACTGTGCGTCGTTGGGCGAGTAAGTTTAAAGATGTTGAGGCGGGAACATCTGACCTACGTGGCAAAAAAAAAAAAAGAGTTGGACGTCCTGTGACAGCAACCACCCACTTCCACAAGCAAAATGTTGACAGATTGATTCAGGACGATTGTCGTATCATTGAGAGAGAGACATTGCAAGCACAATCGGCATTTCACAAGAAGGTGCGGGTCACATTATTGTTTTGCTGGGTTATCTGAAGATCTGTGCACGATGGGTACCCCAGACGCTGATTTCTGAAATGAAGGCGCACGTACTTGAAATTTGTCAGGAACTCCTCTCGCGTTACGAGAATGAAGGTGAGGCCCCTCTCCATTAAACTGTGTCAGGAGACGAAACGTGGGTACACCATTACGACCCGGAGACGAAACGTCAGTGTATGGAATATCGACACAAAGACTCGCCGAAAAAGAAATTCAAGACGCAGCTTTTAGCCGGAAAAATCACGGCAACAGTTTTCTGGGATGCAGATGGTGTTATCCATGTAGATTTCCTTGAGCGTGGAACAACAATAAATTCATAGCGTTAGATCACAATGCTGCGAACTCTGAAACTACGGCTAACAAGGGTCCGAAATTGTTTCTTCTCCTTCCTCGCCTAAGTTATGTTTGATCTGCCTCTAACAGACTTCATATCGACGAAACGTGAAACCCTAACCTTCCGTCCTTAGAAAACACGTGGGAAGGAAGGATGAACTGAATTTAACAGTCTGTCTGCGGCAAGGATATTAGACACGGAACACAAGCTCGGGATGAGGAGAGGTGAGGAAGGAAATCGACCACGCCCTTTCAAAGGAACCATACCAGCATTTACCTTAACCAGTGAATGTAAATCACGGAAAACCTAAATCTGAAGGACTGGAATGGGATCTAAACCGCCGTCCTCCCGAATATGTACCCAGCGTCGTAATAACTGGACCATCTCCTCAAGTAATACAATTGTTCAGATTAGCGGAAATGCCTACATTTGGAATTCAGACCTTACATCATAACAATAAAACAATGTCGTGGACTTAACGCTTTTTCAGCATTTACGGATGGGATAAAACTTGTAGTTGAATCCTTGTATCGGCCGTCAAACTCAGTTACAGAAGTAGCAGATAGTTTAAGAAAGAAACAACTGTTTCCTAGTACCTATGTATATAATTCTTGGAGGACGTTTTACTTGTCCCACAATGAATCGGGATAACGAGAACTTTGTAAGCAACGGGAAAGAAAACTTCCCCTGCAGAGGGTATTAAATTTTTCTCTCATTATTACCGTGAGCTGACGGTTCTACACCCTACCCATGATGGTAGTATACACGTTGTAGCGGGTATAAGTGCAGACCTTTTTATATGTGATGCCTTAATACTTGCGCACATCAGTGTTTTCGTTGGTTTTTATCTCCACCAAACAGTCTTCCCAGAAACGTGTCACGTAATTTACAACCTGATATTTTCTGCACGGTCGTAACTGAACCATTAAATGGACACCGCCCGCAATATAGAGGAAACGTTTTAACTCATCACCTCTACACTTAAACTCCTGAGGTGCTTCCCAGGCTAAAAATGTATTAATGGCTTGTTCGTGCCACGTGTAATTGAAGGTACAGCCCAAACTATAAAGATACTACGCCTAATAGCTATAATTATTAGTCTACTAGTATACTTCTCCTAAAATCTGTAATTATTAGTCAACAAATGAGGTAAATACCGACGTAATATTCTTCTGTAAATTGTCCTCAGTCACCAACAAAAATATCTGTACTTACACTCGTTACACCCCGTATAATAATTGTTTGCAACAAACAGATGTGACCTGATTTGTGGTTATTCACAGAGAGACGGCGTTCAGTGATACCTGTGTGGTTGAAGCAACAGTGAGGACCGAGGTAATAAATGGTAATAAAAAAGAAGCGTAAAAGTACTCAGATTCATTAAAATCGTCACGTGAGATCACAAAAGCCGGAAGTTGACCGTCTTGTTTCCAATGTCAAGAAAAGTTTCCTTACAGCGACTACTAGAGGTTCAGTTTCAGAGAATTTATTTTAAATTTAGAATTACCTCCTCAGCTTGTTTTAAAACGGTGGGATTCGTGATTGGAAGCTGTGTATTACTGTGTTAAATATTTCAGTGATTTGAAGAAGAAAAGAAAAAATAGCAAACAGTTTGGATCTGGAAGCAAAGCTTGGATACAAACAGCTCAACTGATATTTAAAATAAACTACAACACGTATGAAGTCGATTTTCAATGTTACCAGATATCATGCATGAACTGCTGACAAGGAAAAATTTCATTGCACCAGTTATCGTCTCTAGTGAATCAATTATTGTAGGCTCTGTCCTTCGAAACACGTGGCGTTGCAAAAACTGCTTTTGATAATTTTAATGCAGCTCTTGGAAAAAATACAGGCTGTAACACAATTGTAAAACTGCGAATCACCTGGCCTGGAAAACGAGTTAAGTCCGTGAACAACTAACTAAAGAATAGATTTGAGTTTCTCTCCTGTACCGATGACATCTTATGCAGAAGAAAGGTCTTTTCCATTATGCAAAAGTTTGTTTGGTGACAATCGAAGACGTTTCACTGCAGTAAACTTTAGGATAATATTTCTTGTCTATTAAAATAACAGCATTGGATAATAGGGTGAGTTTCTGATACAAAATATTCTTAATTTCATTTCACTTTAATATTTAGCTTAAAGCAAAACAGTACTTTTCTATAGAAAGTGAGTGAAATTGATTAAATTGTCATGAACTGATGATAGTTTTGTTACTCGTACCATTCTTATTTTGCATATCGCTTACGCATATCTTACGAATTTTAATGCATATTTTGGCGTTTGCTTTTTCATGTAAATCCGGACTCTGGTTATCACTATGATTTACCACACATTCAGCTGCTGTCATGACAGCATTCTGATTTATATTTATGATCCGTTAGCCATTTTTTGGTGATTGGCAGAGGGTAGTTCTGTGGTCAGTTCGATGTACTACACACTCAACTACGATCGTGATAGCGTCGACATTTATATCTGTACCCTGACAGCCATTTTTCCGTTTGTAGCGGAGAGTACTTCTGTTATCTACTACGATTCACATCCTGTTTCTTTTCCAGTAGTGATTAAGGAGCAGGAGAACGTCTCATGGTATAAGTTGGAGTTATCTGATTTTTGCATCATGTTCTTATCTTAAGCTGCACGTGGGAAGAAATAATATATTGCCACAGACTTCCTGAGACATATGCTCTCGGAATTTTAACAGTAAACCTTCCTATAGACGGATGTTTCTACCTCCTAGAAAGCAGGCTCCACAGCGATAATGCGCTGTCTGCGAACAATGAATAATACTGGTGCTTGCTGTTACTAACATACTTTTATCTGTGACTCTTCACTAGATGAACCTGGTATAACATTCAAATGAGGTAGCCGCTGGGTTAACTAGTAGAACATTTCTCTGCAATGTTTCAAAAAGTACTAAACTGAACATATATAGAATGTAAGCACACAGATATTGAAAAATTCGACCGAAAATCAACCTTTATGATCTGATTTGAAAATACCACCAATTGTAGAACTGAAAATTTACATTCAACTAATAGTAACTGATTTCATTTAAAGGCTCAATGAATTGTAATCACATATAGTGTTTCTAAATAAATGGCAAATGCTTACGTTAATCACATGAGAATCTATAAGTTTCCAGAAACTTACCAAAATTATTCCATGAACTGTTGGACAAGTGCATTTATCAGAGAAATTCAGGACTTGACAACAAAATTTATTTTTTGACACTGAAATGTTGCTGTGGGAATGTTGTAAGTTTGACTACTAGTCAGTGATAGAAATTGCTACCGTTTCGAGCACTTGTCAGTCAGCAGTTATTTGTAGACCACGTTTAACACTAAAGATTCAATGTAAATTAGCAATTTAAGGGTATCTCTGGACAGCGTGTTACACACTACACATATTTCTTCGGATATAATGAAAGGGCAGTAGAGTGGGAGGATACAAATTGCGAAGTAGAGTGGGAGGATACAAATTGCGAGTACACTTACCTTTCGGCGCAAGTCTCACCATTAAAAACAAGAAATACAACAACTGTTACCAGTTTTTGAAAGTAGGGAGGGTGGAGAGTAATAAATGGCACAGTAATTGAAACGTATTTATTTCCCTGGTAAATTAAAATTTTCACTTCTGTCTTGGTACAGTTGGTTTGTAGAAAGTTATGGTAGCGTAGGAAATATCAGAGCAGGCCAGTGCTGATAGGAATCCTAACAAATTATAGGATTTTTTTGGTCTATGTGTTTTTGCTCCATATCATGTCACATATTTTTTCCGAAGAAGGACAAAACAGAGCGATTTGTCGAGAGTATTCCGCAGACATACTTCGTACCATTTACGTAAATTGAGCCTAACGCCTTTATGTAAAATGCTGGTTTGCTGCCTTTTACACACACTTTAAACATAATAATTCTTCACTAGCTTTACAGTAAGCTACAAGGCGAGCCATTCGACGATATCCGTATGTCTATTTTGGAAAATAACGTAGTTTCTAGTGCTTAAGTACACTACTATAGTGTGTATGATCGCTCCCTGCACGTGTTGTAAAAAGGGTCTTACCCCATACTGAGTTAAGCTTTGTCCTATCCACGTTTTGAGCAGCGGTGATGTCACACTGCATTGGCTACTCCTGCCATTTGCAATGTTACATAGGTACTTGCAGGTATACGCACCACATCCTTCTAATTTTGTAGTAATATTAACATAAAGCACTAAGAAATGTTTTAAATGAACTCTCCAATGTTAATTGTTCCCTTAACCAGTGCCAGAACTGCACGACCAATACAGAATACGGCGACCCACACCAGGATGTATGTATTCTGTCGTCTGTGTCACAGTCCCGTAAGCACTTGAAACCCAACGTTTCAGCATTCATGTCTTCATTAGCTTAATAATTGTTAAGACGAGAGATGCTGTGTTTAGGGATGACGTAAGAGAGGAATCCTGACCAGCGAACGTCCTGCTTGCGGGCCATCCTCCGGCATGAGGCTTCTGATGGGCCAAGCTGACAAAATGGGTGTACAATTACTTCTAATATACGCTGTGATCATCAAGGACTCCTCATCTAACGCGTCCAAACAGATGTGAATGTATATCCTGCTTTCGTCCGTAACCAGCTCAATGAACTTGTGGAACTTTCTCATATTACTAACACCAAAGCGTGTATAACTCCCACGTGAATACGGGGGCAATTTCCTGAAAGGAGTACCCAGCCACTTGAAAATCCACGCCACAGATTCGATAAAAGGAGGAAATCTTCTTGGTATCTCTACAGTACTTACTTGCCCATCAAGATACTCAAAACGGTATGACGATTTTAAGTATATTTAGGATGTATAAAACATGTGTCAGGAATTTAAGAGATTTATTTCTGACGTTAAAACATTGAAATAGCTCGTATGAGCATGAATCGGAAAATTCTTCGTTAGGAAAGTATGAAGAGATTTACTTGCGGTGACTCCTGGCTGTGTAATTTACCTCAAATATGTATTTTTAGTCACTTTCTAGTTTACGGTAGGTTATGGCATTTGTTTTGGTTTGTCTAACGGTCGTTTGTTCTATTGTAGAGTAACTTGCATCGCAACACATCACAACGATCTATTCAGTGTCAGAAATGACGAATATGGGGTCTAAACTGTATGTACAGCGTAGAAGATGAGAATGTGGTCGCAGCACGTCAACTTACTCGAAACTTTACCTTGGGAGGCAGTTACCTTGTAGACGTTTGAACCGTTCCGGCACCGCTTGCTAGAGATAAGCTAATTTGAGAAGAGAATTGCAGATGGTGCGAAACCACACGATATACTAACGCCTCAGCGTAAACGACGGTTCTTTGTACTGGGGATGAAGCTCTGTCAACTGGTACAGGGGGAAGTGCGAGAATGAAAGGCATCATAAAATGGTGACCTGAAATATTCTGCATGAAAACCTTCTGTGCTTTACACCTCCAACGGCTGCAAGAATTAAATTAGGCAAACTATCAGCCAAGAATCACTTCCTGTCAATGCGCGTTAGGGCATGTGGTGTGTTTCTGCAGTTCCTGTCATAAACCCTATTCGATGTTGAGACTGGCTTTTGACTTGTTTCGATGTTCTGAAGAAAATTACACAAAATAGATTTGATCAAATACGGAACGCAACAGGAATTTTCCACAACGTACGGAAAAATGCGGAACGGTGGGTCGGGGAATGCATGGATGCAGGACGAAGTCACTTTGATAAATTTCTGTAAATATAAATGTATTTGGTAAACGTTTCACTTCTATACCATGAATAATAAATCCTTTCGAACATATAAATATTTTTGGTAATTATATAATTTTTGTATAATGAATAAAGAATTCTTTCACACCGCCCAGAAAAAGAATTTTCGGAGATACGTTCGTATGAATTTTTCGTAATTTTTTTATGTCAAGAATAAATTTTTAAGGTTTCTGACACATGTTTTTATACACCTGTTTACGTCCTCCTCTTCCATCCATAGCACAGAACTCTCAATACTATCATTTACTGATTTTTATCAGCATCCCATTGAAAAAATCTTACCTCAAAGGCACTTATTATGAAGTGTTCATATTCCATTTTACGTTTGTATATTATTATTACGAAATATGAGCTATGAGCAGTTTTAGTGAAATGAGGTAACGGAACCTTTGCCATGTGTTATCGCAAATCGTCTTTGTCACTTAACGTATTCATAACATTCTTAGGTAGCAATAATATGTGGGAACACCATTTTCAATTGATGAATTTTTTAATATTTGAAGAATTTTGTTATGTTATTGAGAAATTTATATAGTTCTTCTTTTACTACGTTTTAATTAGAGGTCTCACTAATTCTGGTCATTTTGAAGCACGCTCCGTACTACTCTTTCAATCCTTACATGTTACGATCACATGCTGTGTATCTATAGTCAGAATTCATTGCCTGATGAAACACTATCACCTAAGATTAAGTATTACTACTCTATTGGACATTAAAAGTACTGCACTCTAAAGGCTGGATGCCTCAGTCGCCAAAACGTCATGAAGTGTATTATATGCTTAGAAATGCAAGTTATCGGAACTTCAGCGCAACCCCAAATACAGTAGTAAGTAACTGAAATCTCTCTCAAATGTAGGATGTTTGCGAGAAAACACTGTTATTTCTCTTGTAAGACTGAGAAACATCTGTCGGCACTTGTCATAATTCGACAGTGGCAGGATGGCTTTTCGCATTTGTTGAGATGCCACGAGTGTCTTGTGAATTTCGAATCGATATGTTCAGGAGGGCCATTTACTCAACGCCATGCTGGAGCTCGACGTTCGGAGATAACAAATAGACCGAGAGGTTGGCCGCGACGGGTCTTAAAATCACTCCACATACCTTTAGTCAGGAAATGATCTTGGATGAAGAAAGATACGTAAACATACAGGTTCTTCAATGACGTCAAGAACACCACAGACTGCTGGCACGACAGCCATTGTTGTGTTTGAATAAAGACAAACTATAGTCCGATTAAAATTACTTGATAGTAATGTCTGTCACTTGATGATACAGTGTTGCCACATCTGCTGCCAGCTACTGCTCGATTACTAGCAACACACTAACAGGTACGTCACTTCACAAATACTTTTAATGAGTACCTTGAAGCAATGTTGGAAGTGGCCGCCGTGAAGTATGATGGAAGCGTAAGATTCTCTGTCGATAACTGATTTTAAGTGACCATTGACTGAAATGCGGCAGACGACAAGTTTTGTAGCTCTGAAGTTAAACTCTTGACGTGCAAATGAATTCGAGAAAATGGCGATCAGCAATCTGCAGCTAAACTAAAATCACGATCGCTATGTTCATGGAGTTTGTGTCGATCCTATACGAACAAACTCAAGACAGAACATTTCATTATATGTTTGTTGGTATAGCAATCTTCCGCAGCAAAATTTTAGTTTTAGCGATAAAAGAATGATGTAATATTCTTGCTGTCACGCGTTACCTGAAACTATCCTCGCAATGGCTATTGAGGATTCAGCGTTACCAACCGACAGGCAGTCTTGGTTGGCACTTGGTTGCACATTAAAGGCGACACAAGCAGATTCCAAACGAGAAAACGGTGATAGGAAAAAATAAGAGCAAATAAAAAAGTCAATACAACGATGAGAACGTCACGTAAAAGAATTAGAAATTTAAAAAATTACATTTATATCAATTAACTGAATAAAAATGAGAGAGCCTTATGATCAGATTTAGAAAAGCAAAACGTTTGCAGGATTTACGGTGATGTAAGCTTCTGCACTACAGGTTACAGGCTAACCACAACGCTATGCCATTATACTGCTGAAGTATCTTGTATTTATCACCCTAGTGTCCCACTCACACGATTATTTGACAGGCTTCATAAGTTCGGCTTCACGCATTGTCAGAGGAAGCTTATCTAATGTAAGCCGAACTCTGTGATTGTAATTACTATATAAATGACACTAAACCGTATCTGGAGAGGAAAGATCATGTAGTGTTTGGTTAGTGGTGTGTGTGAAACGTGTGTATTTCGTTAGTATCGTTGTGTGTGTGTGTATGGGGAGGGGGTTGGGAAAGGTTAATATGTGTGCTGAAATATGAAATAAAAGGGCAAGACACAGGTTTCAGGATCAAAACACATTAAGAAAGAAAACCAGACAAAGAACTGGAACCGAATTAATTGTTGAGGCAGTTAGGCAACGGCGAACGTTTCGGGCTTGACGTTGATCGCTTGGTTGGAGGACACCATCTACAACACGTCAAGTGTCAACTAGCAAGTAATTTTAAGCGGACTACAGACATGTGAGTGGCACCACATCGTCGTTTCAGAAGAGCACTGATGATGTATGCACAGTTCTTGTGTGGACCCGTTGAAGGGAACAAAAGTTTATATATTGCCTTCGTCACCATTATTCAAGCCCAGCACCTGGTGTGGTGGTATTAATACCGTTGCATACACCACACGATCACCTCTACTTCTTATATTCAGTGCCGGCCAGGGTGGCCGAGCTGTTCTAGGCGTTACAGTCTGGAACCACACGTCCGCTACTGTCGCAGGTTCGAATCCTGCCTCGGGCATGGATGTGAGTGATGTCCTTAGGTTAGTTAGGTTTAAGTAGTTCTAAGTTGTAGGGGACTGATGACCTCAGAAGTTAACTCCCATAGTGCTCACAGCCATTTTTCTTATATTCAGTAAATTATACAACTGTAATAACGTTTCACACATCTTAAGTTGGGTGACTGTGCTCTATGTTAGAGACCTGTATGAAATTAACTTCCAACGAGGTAATACAAGATGGTAAGTTACCCATGCTATCCTGAGCTACAGACGATGTTTGACTGTTGCCCTTGGACAACACTTTCTTCACTATCTCTCCTCCCTTGAAAACTTCTGGACATGGGTTACCGATACACTGGCAGGAGACCACACTAGATGTGACAAAATCTGGCATAGACTTGAAGCATCATGGAATGACGTAACCTTCTCTGTCACCGAAGCTCGTTTCGACTCTGTGTCCCGGCATGTTAAAACAAATGTTTCTGTCAGAGGTGACAACTCAGTGTGCTATATTTCGCACCCTTTACACCCCAAAATCACCAACAGATTTAATCATGTAATCGTATGCGCTAATATATACGTGCAGTTAGTAAAAATTCCTTAGATTAAAACTGTGTGCCCGACCGAGACTCGAACTCCGGACATTTACCTTTCGCGGGCAAGTGCTCTACCATCTGAGCTACCGAAGCACGACTCACGCCCCGTCCTAACACCATTACTTCTCCCAGTATCTCGTCTCCTACCTTCCAAACTTTACAAGAGGTCTCCCGCGAACCTTGCAGAACTAGCACCTGAAAGAAAGGATACTGCGGAGACATGGCTTAGCCACAGCCGGGGGGATGTTTCCAGGATGAGATTTTCACTCTGCAGCGGAGTGTGCGCTGATATGAAACTTCCTGGCAGATTAAAACTGTGTGCCCGACCGAGACTCGAACTCGGGACCTTTGCCTTTCGCGGGTAAGTGCTCGGGCACACAGTTTTAATCTCTCAGGAAGTTTCATATCAGCGCACACTCCACTGTAGAGTGAAAATCTCATTCTGGAAATATCCCCCAGGCTGTGGCTAAGCCATGTCTCCGCAGTATCCTTTCTTTCAGGTGCTAGTTCTGCAAGGTTCGCAGGAGAGCCCCTGTAAAGTTTGGAAGGTAGGAGACGAGATACTGGCAAAAGTAATGGTGTTAGGACGGGGCGTGAGTCGTGCTTCGGTAGCTCAGATGGTAGAGCACTTGACCGCGAAGGGCAAATGTCCGGAATTCGAGTCTCGGTCGGGCACACAGTTTTAATCTGCCAGGAAGTTTCATATCAGCGCACACTCCACTACAAAGTGAAAATCTTATTCTAAAAATTCCTTATTTTCTATCCTTTCTGGTACTGAAATATCAATGGCCAGCGGTGTACCATTATGATAAAGAAACTGTGTACCAAAATACAGTACAGCTCAAGTACATAACGGGTACAGACGACTATGGGCAGCTTAACTGCTTACCAGCAGTGAAGTGTCCCTGAAACAAGTGCAGACTGGTTCATTACGTCACAGTAGCAGATAATGGATCTACACTCCTGGAAATGGAAAAAAGAACACATTGACACCGGTGTGTCAGACCCACCATACTTGCTCCGGACACTGCGAGAGGGCTGTACAAGCAATGATCACACGCACGGCACAGCGGACACACCAGGAACCGCGGTGTTGGCCGTCGAATGGCGCTAGCTGCGCAGCATTTGTGCACCGCCACCGTCAGTGTCAGCCAGTTTGCCGTGGCATACGGAGCTCCATCGCAGTCTTTAACACTGGTAGCATGCCGCGACAGAGTGGACGTGAACCGTATGTGCAGTTGACGGACTTTGAGCGAGGGCGTATAGTGGGCATGCGGGAGGCCGGGTGGACGTACCGCCGAATTGCTCAACACGTGGGGCGTGAGGTCTCCACAGTACATCGATGTTGTCGCCAGTGGTCGGCGGAAGGTGCACGTGCCCGTCGACCTGGGACCGGACCGCAGCGACGCACGGATGCACGCCAAGACAGTAGGATCCTACGCAGTGCCGTAGGGGACCGCACCGCCACTTCCCAGCAAATTAGGGACACTGTTGCTCCTGGGGTATCGGCGAGGACCATTCGCAACCGTCTCCATGAAGCTGGGCTACGGTCCCGCACACCGTTAGGCCGTCTTCCGCTCACGCCCCAACATCGTGCAGCCCGCCTCCAGTGGTGTCGCGACAGGCGTGAATGGAGGGACGAATGGAGACGTGTCGTCTTCAGCGATGAGAGTCGCTTCTGCCTTGGTGCCAATGATGGTCGTATGCGTGTTTGGCGCCGTGCAGGTGAGCGCCACAATCAGGACTGCATACGACCGAGGCACACAGGGCCAACACCCGGCATCATGGTGTGGGGAGCGATCTCCTACACTGGCCGTACACCACTGGTGATCGTCGATGGGACACTGAATAGTGCACGGTACTTCCAAACCGTCATCGAACCCATCGTTCTACCATTCCTAGACCGGCAAGGGAACTTGCTGTTCCAACAGGACAATGCACATCCGCATGTATCCCGTGCCACCCAACGTGCTCTAGAAGGTGTAAGTCAAGTACCCTGGCCAGCAAGATCTCCGGATCTGTCCCCCATTGAGCATGTTTGGGACTGGATGAAGCGTCGTCTCACGCGGTCTGCACGTCCAGCACGAACGCTGGTCCAACTGAGGCGCCAGGTGGAAATGGCATGGCAAGCCGTTCCACAGGACTACATCCAGCATCTCTACGATCGTCTCCATGGGAGAATAGCAGCCTGCATTGCTGCGAAAGGTGGATATACACTGTACTAGTGCCGACATTGTGCATGCTCTGTTGCCTGTGTCTATGTGCCTGTGGTTCTGTCAGTGTGATCATGTGATGTATCTGATCCCAGGAATGTGTCAATAAAGTTTCCCCTTCCTGGGACAATGAATTCACGGTGTTCTTATTTCAATTTCCAGGAGTGTATATAGTGCTTCACTCGTAACATATGAAGATTGGCTAACCTTGCGTAAAAATTCATTTGAAGCTGAAAGTGTTGATCCAGTTGTTATGGATAAGCTTGATTGTGGATGAATTGGTGTTCAGAGTGTCTAACGGAAAGTGATCTGTGAGCATTGAGTAATGATAATGTTCTTCCACTTAATTTTCCTTATGATTCAGGACTACAATGAAACTAAAGATTAAATACTGCTTCCAGCATCCTAATAATATTCATATAATATATTTCACAAAACCTACCGGATAATGTTATTCACTCTCTCAACACTGTTACAACGAGGAAGCCAGTTATATCACTCTTGCAACACTGTAGGCCATGCGAGACGAATATCTCAGCAACGGTGTGCATTAATGACCTTAAAAATGTAGAGGCGAAGCGAGTGGGCAGCTGTGAGGGATAGCGCTGTGAGTAATGCGTGACCCAGCCTACTGGGTGGAGCCAGTTTCCGGCAGGTGACATGTAGGCCTGCCCCTGGCAGTATATGTGTATCAGACCACCAGGCGCCTCACCAAAAGCCATTTAGAAATTTTATTGTAGCAGATGTATGGCTGCACTCTCTGCTGCACGCAAATATGTATTCCGTTCGACTGTCAAACTAGTTACATGCACTCGCTCTTGTTGCAGCAGTCGCGTTCAAACGAGAGGTAGTCGATTCGATTCCTAATGTGAGAAATATATTTATTCACCAGTGTAATGCCAAAAAAAGATGACATTGTGACGTAAATACCCTATTCGTCAGACCAGTCATGAATGTCTGGGATTATGCTACAAAACTCTCCGCAATGTCATATGACACTGGTGACAATGAAACCACCTTCAGTAGTTGGCTGGTAGAATTTTAGTCTTGTACACCTTAGGTTTGGCCGTCAAGGGTTTATGTGTTTGAGACGTTTCTTGAAACTTCCTGGCGTAATGTCGCAGACTGTTTCACGGTAAATGATGGCTATTAGACTTGTAAGTCTCTCTAATGCCTCCGCCAGATATTTGGGTAGTTAGAGCAGGATCGAAGTACTTAATTCTTCATCATGTATGTCCTATCTCCCACTCAGTCTCCACATAAAAAAGTTCAGTGTGCTGTAAGCAATGATGATTAGCATGGTGTTGAAGCTTTCTCTTAGAGAACCCGTTAAAATGTTTTCCAGTGCAGAGTTAGTGTGGATTCGAAAATGTCGAAGTTTTCTACTGTCACGAAATATTAATGCGGAGCGAGATTAATGGAAATCTGATACTGTATCTCTACGTTATGTGGAATAACTGCGTGCACAACGTGTGGTTATAATTTTTAAAATACCGGGAGTGATTAATCATCCCATAGTCATTAAATTATCAGCTTGGTGATCTCATGATTGCTCCCAGTCGTCTGTGTTGACCGTGTTAGGAGGGGGCTATAAAATCTGCAAGCGAAAACGGACATAAATGCATAAATCTCGACCATCAAACTGCAGGTATACTCAGTGAATATAATTAATGACGTTATTCCAACTCTGTATACATGTCAGTAATGACTATCAGCATAATAATACTGAGACTACTTTGTTTTTCAGATATCTCTGCAGGTGAATATTCCAGTTAAAGCAAATATACCTAATCCCGGTTCAAAACTGACCAGCTAACATATTTCGGCACCACAAACCTAGATTTAATATAAGTGTTTGACATAAAAGCGAATTGAATCTCTTATTATCTTCCATTTCCTAATATTTCCCTTTTTTGTTTCCTTTAAGTCATGGTAACTATCGGGTACATTTCGGGCATGCTTTGCACCTTTTTAACCAGTTGTGCAGCTATGAATAGGTGTAAGAAATGTCTCTATCGTGACCCATAATAGTACAATATCGATGGGATGTAAGTCGAAGGAATTGGAGAGTATAAAGAACAAAGTTAACATCCATCATACCCAAATCTTAGAATAAGTAATAGATACAGGGTGACAATTATTGAAATATACGAAAAAAAGGGGAAACTTCGGTGTGCACACACTTTATTCAACATGTAAACGTCTCTACAGATTTTCGGGTTTGGGTTATGGTATGTTCGATACGCTTGCCACCCTTGGCGATGATGTTGCGCAGACAAATAGCGAAATTCTGCATGACCTACTGAAGTGTCGAAACATCGATGCCGTCTATGACCACCTAAATGGCTGTTTTCAGCTCAGCTCAGTTCAGCAGTGGTTTTGGCATTATTGCTGTACACCTTGTCTCTGATACAGCCCTACAAAAGGGAGTTGGATGTGTTCAGATCCGGAGAATGTGACGACCAATCGAGGTCCATGCCAGTGGCTTCAGGGTACCCCAGAGCCAGAATGCCTTCTCAAAAGTGCTCCTCGAAGACATCAAAATACTCTCCTGCTTCTATGAAATCGAGCTCTGTCTAGCATGAACCACATATTGTCCAAATCAGGGGCACTTCAGATAATGGGGATAAATTCATCTTACAAATATAAAGGAATATCGCACCGATTATTCCGTGATAGGACATTGCACACTACACAGTCACCCATTGAGTGTGAAGAGACTTCTCGATCTCGAAAAGTGGATTCTCAGTCCTTCAAAGGTGCCAATTTTGCTTACTGATGAATCAATCCAAATGAAAGTGGGCTTCGTCGCTAAGCCAAACCATATTCACTTCAAAGTCCTGTTCGTCAGTTCTGTGGACAATTGTGTTGGCGAAACGCTACCTCTGTTCCATGGCGCTGTGGCTTAATGGTTGATGGGTTTGAATTTGGTATGGGACGACATGTAAGTCTTCAACAACAGTTTGTCACAGTGTCTCCCTATTTATTCCCACCTGCTGTGCAACTCGTCTGATCGATTTCCTGGGGCTGGTTTGAAACACAGCGCGTGACTTCTGGATGTTTTCAGGCGTTTTCATCCTTTTCGAACGACCTATATTTCCAACACGGTCATCACGAACACTATCCGATCGCTCAAACTTTTGAATCAAATTCTTCATTGTTAGCACACTTTTACAGGTTGTCTTCAGCTTGAACTCGATCACAAGCTTCCTTTGAGCCGCAGCTGGGCTGTTATTGCCCGCATAGTAGAGCTTCACAAGCGCTATACGCTCAGGCACTCTATACCGTGACATTTTCACGTGCAAATGGCCGACAGAAACAAGGCACGTGCGCATGCGTATAGTAATTCCCATCATGCCCCGCGGCCAACCGTGCAGTTTGAACATTGTGACGCAAACCGTTTGAACGTTATGACGATTTTATTTCATACAGTTAAATAATTGTCATCCTGTATGTTCTCAACTGTGCCACCTAAGTTGACTCGAGCAGAAAGCTACATGAATTGAAACAGCGGCAGATTAAATTGACACACGTGAAAAATGTCCAACTTATTGTAACCTTCGTCACAGCTCGATGGCCAGTCATAGCGACAACCAATGCAACATTGTTCACTGAGCTCTAGAAGTCCAAAGAAAAGGCTCCTCCAAGTTCCCAGACCTAGACTCAGTTGTTTACCATTTTCAGCAGCAATTGCATGATCTGTCGGGAATTCATACGCAAATACTGCAGGGGTAAGAACCACCAGCCTCTTACTGGGGTGAGTGTAATAACGTGGAGATGGATGGGAGGACTACGAGATAGAGAGGCAGTGAGTGGGAAGGAGCAGATGGCCAGAGAGAGGGGGGTGGTGAATAGAGAGGGGGATGGCCTAATAGAAGATTAGAATAATACATACTTTGGCAAGGCTTGGTACTCAGCTAGTATTACCAATGGAAAGGTAAGGGAAAAGGTTAGTTACCAGTTTTTGTAAATTTACTTTCTTAGTTTTCAAATAATAAATTGAAATAAGTAATATGTAACATCAAATAAAGCTTCGTCTATACTTATAATTAGCAAGGATTAACTGAGACCTTGAGAAACCTTTATAAGAACCTCCAAATTTTAAAATCTACTTAGCTAATCGTAGCTTATCTAAAAATTTCCTGTACACATTTATCATACCAGGTTTTTGGCTTGGACGGTACTTTACCACACCTCTTCTAATATCCGTCATGAGAGGTTAGTAATCTGAAAATGCCATTTTGTTCAATGCAACATTATAATTTCCGAAGTGTATTCTTATATTGGCAAGGTTGTGTGAAGCTTTCTTTTAGCTATAACTTATTTATAGCTTGTGGTCTCTATTTAGCAATCCTCTAGATAGGAAGATTTACCAATCTGGGAGCAGCCACTGTTAACTAATGGATACCGATCATCCTTTACGATGACTTAATAGCAGCTCTCATTACCTATACATGATACTTCCGTTTGATGTATACTACCCATTGTATGCAAATGTGTTAAATTCGCATTCGCGGCTATAACTAACATATTTACAGCTTTTTTTAAACAATTAGGCTGCTATAGCGACATTAGTTTATAAAATTAGTAAAATATTTCATCTTTTCTTTATAGCTAAGGGTGATGATTACTTCCACTCGACGCTGCAGTCCGGAACCGCGGGACTGCTACGGTCGCAGGTTCGAATCCTGCCTCGGGCATGGAAGTGTGTGATATCCTTATGTTAGTTAGGTTTAAGTAGTTCTAAGTTCTAGGGGACTGATGACCTAAGATGTTAATTCCCATAGTGCTCAGAGCCATTTGAACCATTCTGAACTTCTACTCCAGCTGACTATCTTTTTTTAAATGCTAGAAACAGGATAGTAGGTCAGTCTATATTCCTGGGGTATTTTTCATAAACTCCAATTAGATGGGTCGCCGAGCACACTGCCCACGAAAGTTAACTTTCGTCCACATACTGTCTTCATTCCGAGACTTCTCTTTCTTAGTGGTCCCTTTTGTTTCCGTAATTATAAAAAATGGTTCAAATGGTTCTGAGCACCATGGGACTTAACATCTGCGGTCATCAGTCCCCTAGAACTTAAAACTACTTAAACCTACCTAACCTAAGGACATCACAGACATTCATGCCCGAGGCAGGAATCGAACCTGTGACTGTAGGGGTCACGCGTTTCCAGACTGAAGTGCCTAGTACCGCACGGCCATACCGGCCGGCTTTCGTAATTCAAGTATATATTTCACTGTATAAACTCCTTAATATCATTCATCATAGTCGAAGGTTTATGGAAAACCTACAACTGTGTCATTCGTGATTTATACAATAAATCACTGCAACAGTGACGTATTTTTCCATGCTTACCATGCCGCCTGCCGTGAATTTATTCTCATTGTCAAATTTATTTGTTTACTCCACAAAAGATACTTACGAGGCAAACGCACTAGACAATGAGAATAAATTCTCGAAACACGTCGTGTTAACCAATAAAAAATACATAACTGGTGCAGAAGTTCATTATTTAAACCGTGTATATTCTCACAGAAATTTTCTGAACACTTGTGGACCTACTATAAATCATTCAAGTAGATTTTCATTTTCCAGGAGGTCATAAATTAATTAATTTTTTCTTTACTTAGATTACTATCTGAAGCTTTCCATGTGTAACTCCTTCTTTTATGAACTTAAGAGACTGTGTTTATCGCATGTCATGTTCGTCACAAAATTAAATTGAATTTTTTCCTCTATTGTAGGTTCTTACTCGTAAGCTGTTTGGAGAATTCTATAGACACAATATTTTAACATTTATACACACATTAAAAAAGGTTTTGTATCACCCCAGTTCCAAGAATTCCTGAGGATAGACGTTGACTGTGGATCTTGAAACACAGACACAGCCCGTTGACTGTTCAGAGCTGTCACTAACACCGCCCTACTAGGGTCACAGGTTCGAATCCTGCCTTGGGCATGGATGTGTGTGATGTCCTTAGGTTGGTTAGGTTTAAGTAGTTCTAAGTTCTAGGGGACTGATGACCTCAGATGTTAAGTCCCATAGTGCTCAGAGCCATTTGAACCATTTTTTAAACCCGCCCAAAGATGTAAACAAGCATCCATGAGCAGCGCCTATTAGACGGAGGGGGTCCGACAGCATCCAGTCATTCCACCAAGTAGGAGATAGACGGCTCATGTTGTCTGTAGTTCAACCATGTTTAGATGGTCAATACCGCGGTTCGACCGCGTCCGCATTGTGGCCTTGTGCCAGGAAGGACTTTCAATGTAGGATGTCTCCAGGAGACTCAGAGTGAACCAAAGCGACGTAGTTCGGATATGGAGGAGATACAGAGAGACAGGAACTGTGGAAGAATTGCCTCGTTCAGGCCGGCCAAGGGCTACTACTGCAGTGGATGACCGCTACCTACGAATTACGGCTCACAGGAACCCTGATAGCAATGCCACCATGTTGAGTAATGCTTCTCCTACAGCCACAGGACGTCGTGTTACGAATCAAACTGTGCGCAATAGGCTGAATGCTGCGCAGCTTCACTCCCGACGTCCATGGCGAGGTCCATCTTTCCAACCACGACACCATGCAGCGTGCCGGCCGTTGTGACCGAGCGGTTCTAGGCACTTCAGTCTGGAACCGCACGACCGCTACGGTCGCAGGTTCGAATCCTGCCTCGGGCATGGATGTGTGTGATGTCCTTAGGTGAGTTAGGTTTAAGTAGTTCTAAGTTCTAGGGGACTGATGACCTCAGATATTAAGTCCCATAGTACTCAGAGCCAGTTGAACCATTGGAACCATGCAGCGCAATACAGAAGGTCCTAACAACATGTCGAATGGACCGCTCAGTATTGGCATCACGTTCGCTTCACCGATGAGTGTCGCATATGCCTTCAGCCAGACAATCCTCGGAGACATGTATTGAGGCAACCTGGTCATGCTGAGCGCCATAGACACACTGTCCAGCGAGTGCAGCAAGGTGGAGGCTCCTGCTGTCTTGGGGTGGAATAACGTGGGGCTGAGGTACGCCGTTGGTGGTCATGGAAGTCGCCGTAACGGCTGTACGATACGTAACTGCCAACCTCCTACCGATAGTGCAACCATATCGGCAGCATATTAGCGAGGCATTTGTCTCCATGGACGACAATTCGTGCCCCCATCGTGCACATCTTGTGAATAGCTAATTCAGGATAACGAAATCGCTCGACTAGAGTGGCCAGCATGTTCTCTAGACATGAAACCTATCGAACATGTCTGGGATAGATTGAAAAAGTCTGTTTATGGACGACGTGACCCACCAACCACTCTGACGGATCTACGCCAAATCGGCGTTGAGAAGTGGGACAATCTCGACCAACAGTGCCTTTGTGAACTTGTAGATTGTATGTCACGACGAATACAAGCATGCAACAGTGCAAGAGGGCGTGCTACTGGGTATTAGAAGTACCGGTGTGTGCAGCAATCTGGACCACCGCCTCTGAATGTCTCTCTGTGCGCATGCAATGTGTGGTTTTCATGAGCGATAAAGGCCAGACATGATGTTTATGTCGATCTCTGTTCCAATTATCTGTACAGCTTCCGGAACTCTCGGAATTGAGGTGATGCAAAACTTTTTTGATGTGTGTATTTAACGAAAAATTTTATAAGACGAAACCAAAGACAGACCAAGGCAAAAAGTAGTAAAAGATATACTGAAAGTAACAGATTGCCCAATTCATCAAGAAATGGAAAGACAGAAGAAAAAAGAGAACAGTTTTGTCAGTGACAAGGCATAGCTTTCAGAAGACAATGACGATGGACTTCCTTTACCCCTTTCCATTATGGCGCATTTCGTAACTGTTTGTGCAATATTTTCACGGTACTTCATCAAAATGGAAATTGGTATGCTACTGAAAGACCGTCGGGGTAGTAGTAATAAGTACGACAGGAAAATAGGTAAATTTCTTCGGACTGGTTTTTCCGTCTCTGTTATCTTATAAATTATGAATATCTGAGGAAAATCTGTTGAAAACAATTCTAATTATTACAGTTTCATAAGTGATGGTAACCATTACTCGATCATAGGTGATTTTCGTGGCAAATGATAGGCCAATACCAACATGTTTTGTAGAACAATACGAAAATTTTTAAATCGCCTGCGAGTTAACATAAAAAATTTCGGGATAAGATAACACATCGTATTTTACGAGGGCGTGCTGAAAAGTAACGCCTCCCATTTTTATGCGAAAACCCTTAAACTTTTCAAATACAATAAACTTTATTAATATTTTTTCCCTTTATTCTTCATGTCTACATCCTCATTTCTCGACATAATTACACTGGCGTCGAATACATTTCTCCCAACGAGAGACCAGTTTGTTTATACCGTCACTGTAGAACGTTTGACTTTGTTCAGGAAGCCACCACACCACGTCTGCTTGCACCGCTTCATCACTATCGAGGTGAAGTCCTGGAAGATGTTCTTGAATGAAGTTTGGAAAAGATGAAAATAGTATGTGGTCAAGTCGGGATTGGATGGAGGAAGATCGATGACAGTGAACCCAAGGCGTTGGGTTGTTGCAGATGACGCAGCACTCGCGTGAGGTCTAGCATTGTCATGCTGAAGGGGACGGCGCTCCATGTGTGAACAAACTCATCGAATTCGACACTTTCTTACAGCAGGCACGTTCTCATAAACATAGTTATTTTACACATCGTCATGTTACCCGCTACAGATGGGAGACCTCTAGCGACCGAGGGCTGCAAATATGTAGACATGAAGAATAAAGATGCAGAAAGTTAACAACTTTTACTTACTTAAAAAGCTTCAAGAACTGTCACATAAAAAATCGGAGACATTACTTTTCGTCGCGCTCACTTGTTACAACCGACGTCTCGGCCACGGTTACAGTGACCTCTTAGATCTGCTGTCTGCGTCATCAGCAAACTCAGAAGAAAGACACTGTAACCGTGACACAGACGTTAGTTTTGTCCAGTGAGAGTGATTTTACTATGTAACAAGTAACCATGCCCCAACAATGTTGATGTTAAAAGATTCTGACCGCGGCATCTTACGCAACTATAAAGTCTACTAGTTGTTCTGGAAGGCGGAAGTTGAAAACTGCTGTAGAATTTAAGGGGTCAGCTTCCTTCGTGAAGTCTTTCTTCTGTCTCAGTACACGGTAACTTACGTTCCTGGAAGTACCATAAGTAACAGTGACCATAATAAACCTGCTACTCAACTATATCGAGCTAATTGTTCGTTTTAGAACTTTCTATCAACTAGTCATCCGCAGTATGAGAGAGTTGGAAGTTTTAGAAACCAGCCGGTACAAGCGTTGATTGTAAACTATTTGCTGAAATAATCCGGCAAACTGGATAACAACCTCATGAAATCACATTTCAAGTATTCTGTTTTTTACAAATTATTTCACCGCCTTAGGACTGCACAAGTTCGTTATCTTCAAAGAACCTCGGCCACAAGGTTGTTCCGTAATAAATAACGTGGTCCCATTAAATGGGAGTTTCGGTTTCTTCTGATACAGTAAAAACGCTAACGAGCAATGGCAATTTTGTACCGCTCGTGATTTAGATTTCAGGCCACTTTCTTTAATAATATTAAAAGGGCAAGTGAGGAAGTGCCATTCTTCTATTTGATAAGAGACAACGACCATGTGTTGCATGCTAACTGATGACAAATGCGGTGGTACAACACTTAGGTTCAAACTGCAATTCATTTATTAACGCTCGCGTTTATTCACTCTCATCATCTCAAATCATCGATGTTTTTCACACTATCCTCATAAAATTATCAGCGAGGTGTAACATCTATTTAGTCTTTAAACTTTTTTCCTTATAAGCTCCTGTGCAATTAGCATAATATAAGCTGTTCATTAATGTCAGTTGAGTGTGAAAATGTGAATGAAACTACTGGATCCATACGAGTATGTTGCAAATATATTACTATCTACGTAGATTTTCCATTCTACTTCTCTTTCGGAAATTTTAACTGTTCCGTTTCATTCTTTTTGACGTTAACTGTAAGACTTTGTACTTAAATTTAAAAAAATCATCTAATGTAATTAAGTAATTACTTTTCCTAAGAATCTTCGTACTTTAGAACTAATTAAAAATTTTCGTAAAATACTGATATGCGAAAAGTTTTCTATCACGCTGAGTGACAGTCATGCAATATTTTTTGAAATAATAAATCGTCATTTGACTGTGTATTACTGTATTTATCTCCTGTACTTTAGATTTTGGCTTATATGCCATTATCAGGTACAATATTCAAAATTCTTAGATCGTTTACACGTCGTATCTGGTCAAGTCAGAAGATAAATAAAGTAATATACATTCAAATGGCGGCTTATTCATTCAAATAATACGCTAGTACATTAATCCGAAGCAGAGACGGTGTTTATTAACTATAACAGGAAAAGACGCTAGCACTTAGCCGCTCAGTTTTACTACATGTTTCTCATTAAATAACGTGTATAATTTAAACAATTTGGGTGGTGCTGGGGCTGTAACATGGCTGTCCGATTGCTATTCAGTTACGTTGCCGTAATAGTTTAAAGATGTGTTTCAGTGTTCAACGTTGACAAGTGAGATTGATTTTGTTTCTTGAGAATTGTAAATAGATTTACAGAATTAATAATTCAGCGAAAGGAAAGCCGCATATGGCGACCAAAAATAATTCTCTGGCCTTTACATAGTAATGCAGCGTCAAGTTCTATACTGATACACATTTTTATCTTCCAGGAATTGTGTAAGAGGCTTAAAATTCATGTATTCCACCCAGTTGTCGACTTTTATTAGAGGTATGAGCAGGCGGAGTATCTTCACAAATATATATTTCACTGGTGGATAGTGATCAGAAACAAAATTCGTCGTTGATGATGGAGTCGACTTGTTCCATATATTTCACTGGTGGATAGTGATCAGAAACAAAAATCGTCGTTGGTGATGGAGTCGACTTGTTCCATAGTTTCTGTAAATGACCATTCAAAGAAAGTGATAAATATAGTAAGATTATCTTCTGAGGCAGCATTAGTGTCCAGGAAAGCTTAATCCATCTGCAAATCTTAGGGAATTACCGAATTAATTGCATAGAACAGATACACTATCGGATCGAAAGTATCTACACACCTCTAGGTAATGCGGAATTAACCACTATCCGTCACGAGATGTGGGTAGGCCAGTTTACTGTGTTGTTAGTAGAGGAGCGATAAGAACAGAATGGGCCGGTGAGGAGAGCTCGGTGATTTCAAACGTGGATGTAAGTAACAAATATATCAAGGAAGTTTCAAACCTTATGAAGCTGCCCAGATCGTCTGTCTGTGATGTGATTGTGAAGGAAGAACGCGAAGGAACGTACCCAGCTAAACCAAGGCCAGGCAACCCTGGTACCCAGGGATACAAACCGTCGAACATTGCGGAGAGTGGATGTGTAGAGATCCACATAAAGTTAGCGGAAGGAATCACTCATGTGTGTTCCGAAGCGCTACCAGCAGTCCAGCTTGTACAATAACCGTGCGAATTTAAAAAGAATCAGGTAAAATGGTCCAGCCTCATAAGTCACACATTTCCGTAGTGAGTGCAAACCGACTTTTCAGGTGGTGTTAAGCGCGATATCAGTGGATAGTGTATGACTAAAAACCAATGATTTGGAGAGGCTAATCACACTGTAGCATGTGGGAATTGGATGAAAGTTCCTAGGTTTGGCGAATTCCTGGAGAACGTTACGTGACACCATGTTTAGTACCAACAGGGAAGAAAGGAGGAGCTAGTGTTACGTTTGGGGTCTTTCCTTGGTTACGGTGTTGTCTCTTTATTGCGCCTCAGAAAACGCTAAATCTTTAAGTATATTACATTTACAGCGTTCTGTACTGCGTATGGAAGAGGAACAGTTTAAGGATGATGGTTGTTTGCTTGTATGAGCATGACAGCGCATTCTGTCATAAAGAAGCATCTGTGAGAGAATGGTTTGTGGACAATTACTTTCTTGAAGTAAGCTTGTCTACTCAGAGCCCGACGTGAGCCAATGGAAAACCACTGAAATTTGTCAGACCTTCGACTTCGCCCCATATCCGACCATCCAGCGTCACTATCACCTCTGCTTTCGGCTGCTGAGGAAGAATGGGCTGTCATTCCTTCATTGATATTCAGATAACTCATTGAAATTGTCCACATCAGAGGTCAAAGCGTCATAAAGGCGAAGGGTCGACACGTCAAAAGTTAATATCCACCAATAGGTATCCGGATACTTTTGAAGAGATAATGTATTGTGTTTTGAGTATCAGCTTATATCAAACGAGGAAAAATTCAAGTAATGTGCATCAATGTGAGAAAAATTCAGAGATTCGAAGTACAGAGTTAGATGCCCATTGCTTGCTAAGTCAGATAAACCGAATACCAATACAGTACGTTAAGACGCGCGATGAAACCGAATGGAGATGTACAGTCCAGCAGGGAGATAGAATTGAATGACATAAAACTATTAGTACTATTCTAGGAAATAGTAGTACATGCAGAAACGAAAATCCGTAAGAGGTCATGGTGCGAAGTGTTCTAGAATAGTGCTCCACCGTTTGCGTCTTCAGCAGTTAATAGCGAAGGAGGATATGAAGAATTTCACAGTCGTGCAGCTATATTCACTGCTGGACTCCTTTATCAGTCTAATAGCGTTCAAAAGTGTCTTAGGAATTTTAAAAGCACCGTTTTAGATGAAAGACAGCGTTCCTTTCTCTAAACGCTTTTATGTAAGTTAAAATAATCATTATTTTCTTATACTGTAAAACGATTCCATTCCTTCGCCGTATATCCAACCTATTAACCATAAGAGAGTTCAGGGGCCATACGAATACAAGTAGTCGATTTTTTTACCGCATTATTAGTAAGTGAAACAGTAAAAAGAAAGAACGAGAGAAGGTTCGGAGTTATCGTCGCGTTGACGATGAGGGCATTAGAGACATACTTGGAACGGGTGGGGAAATAATTTGGCAGTAACAACTCAGTGGAATCCTCCCGCTATTTACCTTCAACACTTAAAGGATATTGCGAGAAACATAAATCTTGATGGCTTGACTGAGACTTGAAATGCCGTCCTACCAGATGTGATTCCAGTAGCATACCACTGCGCCCTTCGATTAATCTTGAAAGCGCAGTACAAAGACTGAAACACTCTCCGTCATGCACTATACACTATTTTCCGGAGTATGCATGTATATGATGTACTAGATATCTAGTTGCATTCTACGTTACGCAACCTCATCCCACGAGTTTCTTACGTACCGGCAGAGGAAGATTGGATGAAAGGAAATTTGTTATTTCACTGGAATGGAAAACGTTAATAAAACTGTTCCCGATTTGTTGTCTAACTTTCCAATATTTATCAGATTGTATCGAAGACCTGTATAATGTAAGTCTCTCAAATCGTCTCCTCTGGTACGTATAACCTGTTACCGCGTTAGTGAGACCGACCCCACTGTCTGGGACTATCAGCTGAGTGTTCTTGTTGCAGAGCGAAAGTGATCTTAATTCTGCTCAGTCGCTGGATGCCTGGGGGCGCTTCATTTTCATCCACGAACAGACCGACGAAGAGCCCAGAGCTGACGTTAAGCGCAAAATTTCTGGAAAGCTTCCGCAATAACGCGGTCTCTCATAAGGCAGCCAGCGGTCTCACTGTCAATTACGCGCATCTCTGTCAGAGAAGCAATAAACTACTGGAGATATTCCTCTGTGCATAGAGTTTATTGTCTCTGCAGCTGGTTCCATGGAAATCATTAGCTCCGCTATTTCAAAAATGATTACACCTATGCATAAGCGCATTTATTGTCAGATGGTATCGCTGTGTGTAGTTCCTTCTTAAATTCCTGCTTTGCTAAGCTTTAAATTGCGATAGGTAGCGCCAGTTTGCCTATTGAAATTGTAATTACCCAGCACGTATGCCACAGACTTAGTTCCCAACCCATAAATAACATCCAGGTGAGAGTTTCCACATAAACAGTATCAACCAATACAGTTACTCGTAAAGTACACTTTAGTTTGAAGCTTATTACTAGATTAAAATGTGTCCTCTTGCGAAATAACATCTATTTTCATAGATCCTTGCAGGTATTAGATAAAGATTTACAATTACACACAAATAGTAATTAAAACTATGGTTCTAACCGATAAGTTCATGAAGTAATAGTGAGTGGTATTTAACGTGTGCTAAACTGAAAAAATGGAAGTATTCAGGTGTGCCATGAGGCTGCAAGTGATATGTTTTTATAACTCATCAGTAATAGGCGTAGATATTATTAATTCTCCTGGACAGCATTCTTGAACTAATTGGTACTGGATTCGAAGTACAGAAGAAAGTTTCTTTTTCATTTTAAAACTGCAAACATAACCGTTTTTCCGAGAAGGTATCGGTATATGCTCTTAAAATGTCATACAGCTGTTGTTTCTGTGTATCTGTCGATAAATTTGAGTGGAACGTTTCTATCCCAATGTCTTTTCTGGACTGATCCTGAACTTCTTCAGTACTTTTCTCCACTAAAATGTTAGCGCCAGTTAGTATGCTTATTTTATTTGAACGAAAGGTTTTTTTATTTGTTGGTGAACTTAGCTTAAAAGAAACTTCTACCCCATAGTCACCCAGACTACATCTTATAGATCTGTTGGAAGAGTCAAGTATTAGATGATGTTTCAGTTACCAATCTGACACTAGCAGTACTTGAATATTCGTGTTATGTACTACTAATAACGTTTGAGTGAAAGAGAGAGGTCTAAATTGTATTGCGGTTCTTGTTTCTTGTTTAAATAGCTTACCCTTATTTCCGGCTATATACACTCCAGTTACGGATAATATCGAATATTAGAGAAATTTCACTACCAGAATCTACATAGACTGAAGAACCTGCATAATATCGTATAGGGCCCTCACGAGCACGCGAAATTGCCGCAACAAGACGTGGCGTGAACTCGAGTAATGTTTGAAGTAGTGGTGGACTGAACTGGCATCATGAGTCCTGCAGGGCTGTCCATAAATGCGTACGAGTACTAGGCAGTGGAGATCTCTTCTGATCATTACGTTGCAAGGCATCCCAAATGTGCTCAATAATGTTCATGTCTGGGACATTTCGTGGCCAGCGGAGGTGTTTAAACTCAGGAGAGTGTTCCTGGAGCCACTCTATAGCAATTATGGATGTGTGGTGTGTCGCATTGTCCTGTTCGAATTGCCCAAGTCCGTCGTAATGCACAGTGGACATGAATGGATGCTGGTGATCAGACAGGATGCTTACGTACGCCTCTCTCGTATCTAGACGTATCAGGGGTCACATATCATTCCAACCGCACACGCCCCACACCGTTACAAAGCCTCCACCAACTTGAACAGTCCCCTGCTGACATGCAGGGCCCATGGATTCATGAGGTAGTTTCCATACCCGTACACGTCCATCCGTTCGATACAACTGAAACGAGGCTCGTTCGACCAGGCAACATGTTTCTAGTCACCAACAGTCCACTGTCGGAGTTGACGTGCCAGGCGAGGTGTAAAGCATTGTGTCGTGCAGTCATCAGTCCACTGTAGGTCTTCTGCTGCGAAAGGAATATTGATGATGTTTCGTTGAATGGTTCGCACACTGACACTTGTTGACGGCCCAGCATTGAAATCTGCAGCAATCTGCGGAAGGGTTGCACTTCTTTCACGTTGAACGATTATTTTCTGCCGTCATTGGCGTCGTTCTTGCAGGATCGTTTTTCGGTAGCAACGATGTCGGAGATTTGATGTTTTACCACATACCTGATATCCACGGTACACTCATAAAATGGTCGTCTGGTAAAGTACGCACTTCATCGCTAACTCGGAGATACTATGTGCCATTGCTCGCGCTCCGATTATATTACCAAGTTCAAGCACACTTAAATATTGATAACCTGCCACTGTAGCAGCAGTAACCGGTCTTAGAACTGCGCCAGGCAATTGTCTTATGTAGGCCGACCGCAGTGACGTATTCTGCTTTTTGCATATCTGTGTATTTGGATACGCATGAATATACCAGTTTCTTTGGCGCTTCCGTGTACACTATGTGATCAAAAGTATCCGGAAACATGGCTGAAAATTACTTACAAGTTCGTGGCGTCCTCCATCGGTAATGCTGAAATTCAATATGGTATTTGCGCACCCTTAGCCTTGATGACAGCTTCCACTCTCGCAAGTATATGGTCAATCAGGTGCTGCAAGGTTTCTCAGGGAATGGCAGCCCATTTGTCATGGAGTGTTGCACTGAGGAGAGATGTCGATGTCAGTCGGCGAGGTCTGGCACGAGGTCAGCGTTCCAAAACATCCCAAAGCTGTTCTATAGGATTCAGGTCAGGACTTTGTGCAGGACAGTCCATTAGTGGTATGTTACTGTCGTGTAGCCGCTCCGCCACAGGCCTGCATTATGAACAGGTGCTCGATCATGTTGAGACATGCGCCGGCCGGGGTGGCCAAGAGGTTAAAGGCGCTACAGTCTGGAACCGCGCGACCGCTACGGTCGCAGGTTCGAATCCTGCCTCGGGCATGGATGTGTGTGATGTCCTTAGGTTAGTTAGGTTTAAGTAGTTCTAAGTTCTAGGGGACTGATGACCTTAGAAGTTAAGTCCCATAGTGCTCAGAGCCATTTGAACCATTTTTTGAGACATGCAGTCACCATTCCCGAGTAGCTCTTCAAGAGTGGGAAGCAAGAAGGTGCTTAAAACATCAATGTAGGCCTGTGCTGTGATAGTGCCATACAAAACAACAAACGATGCAAGGCCCTTTCATGAAAAAAACGAACAAACCATAACACCACCGCCTCCGAATTTTATTGTTGGCACTACACAGGCTGGAAGATGACGTTCACCGGGCATTCGCCATGCCCACAGCCTGCCATCGGATCGCCACATTGTGTACCGTGATTCGTCACTCCACTCAATGTTTTTCCACTGTTCAATCGTCCAATTATTACGCTTCTTACACCGAGGGATGTGCAGTTCGGCTTTTACCGGCGTGATGTGCGGCTTAGGAGAAGCCGCTCGAACAGGAAATCCAAGTTTTTTCACTTGCCGCCTACCTGTCATAGTACCTGCAGTGGATCCTGATGCAGTTTGGAATTCCTGTGTGATGGTTTGGATAGATGTCTCCTTATTACACATTACGACCCTCTTCAACCGTCGGCGCTCTCTGTCAGTCAACAGACGATGTCGGCGTCAACTCTTTTGTGCTGTACGTGTCCCTTCTCTTTACCACTTCACTATCACATCGGAAACAGTGGACCTAGGAATGTTAAGTGGTGTGGAAATCTCGCGTATGACACAAGTGACATCCAATAACCTGACCACGTTCGAGGTCCGTGAGTTTCGCGGAGCGCCGCATTCTGCTCTCTCACGATGTCTAATGACTACTGAGTTCGCTGATATGGAGTACCTAACTGTAGGTGGCAGCACAATGCTCCTAATATGAAAAACGTATATCTTTTGGAATATCCGTTTACTTTTGATCACATAGTGTATATGTCTACATCACTCTCACACAGAAGTCGAGATACTATAGGTTCGAATATTGTATCCTTATTATGTAGTTTCTCCTCTAATAACAATATTTATGTGCTGAAAGCTATGTATTTTTCTACATAAGTCCCGCAAAGAGTTCGGTCACATCCTGGATCTTGGTCGTGGATCCAGTATTCTCTCCGTTCTCCGTGGTAATCACCGGATAGCTACTTAGCGTCGTAACTTGGTTAGTATTTATAGCACCTACACGTAGTGCACTAGCCTGTGTCGTCATGTCACATTCATGTACAAACACCTGAGACTTAATCTGGTTATTTTCATTTAATTTTATTTTAATTTCCTTGTATTGTTAATGTGTGAACTACAGTAATTATTTTCCTACTTTATATTAAATGCACCTGAACTTTGAAATAGTTTCTCAATCCTGTTATACTGTTTCTCTCCTGGTCTTCCTGCTTTTCGTTCTTCTCTGTGTTTAATGTGTACATTCCTTCAGTAAACGATAGTAAATATCCTCCGTTCTACCGTCCTCTATACCGTGTTTATTTCTGACGTATTATGCTGGCCTACGTATGAACACTTTAACTAAGTCAGTTTCATCTAACACATCCTCTAAATACTTCGCTTTATTTAAATCTCATACGATATGCTTCTTGTAAGGACACCAGGAACTATTGAAGTACTTCGGGTCTGTTGTTGTTGTTGTTGTGGTCTTCAGTCCTGAGACTGGTTTGATGAAGCTCTCCATGCTACTCTATCCTGTGCAAGCTTCTTCGTCTCCCAGTACCTACTGCAGCCTACATCCTTCTGAATCTGCATAGTGTATTCATCTCTGGGCCTCCCTCTACGACTTCTACCCTCCACGCTGCCCTCCATTACTAAATTGGTGATCCCTTGATGCCTCAGAACATGTCCTACCAACCGATCCTTTCTTCAAGTCAAGCTGTGCCACAAACACCTCTTCTCCCCAATTCTATTCAATACCTCCTCATTAGTTATGTGATCTACCCATCTAATCTTCAGCATTCTTCAGTAGCACCACATTTCGAAAGCTTCTATTCTCTTCTTGTCTAAGCTATTTATCGTCCATGTTTCACTTCCATGCAAATAGAAACGACTTCCTGACAGATAAATCTGTACTCGATGTTAACAAATTTCTCTTCTTCAGAAACGCTTTCCTTGCCTTTACCAGTCTACATTTTATATTCTCTCTACTTCGACCATCACCAGTTATTTTTCTCCCCAAATAGCAAAACTCCTTTACTACTTTAAGTGTCTCATTTCCTAATCTAATTCCCTCAGCGTCACCTGACTTAATTCGACTACATTCCATTATCCTCGTTTTGCTTTTGTTGATGTTCATCTTATATCGTCCTTTCAAGACACTATCCATTCAGTTCGGCTGCTCTTCGAAGTCCTTTGCTGTCTCTGACAGTATCACAATGTCATCGGTGAAGCTCAAAGTTTTTATTTCTTCTCCATGGATTTTAATGCGTACTCCTAACTTTGTCTTTCTTTCCTTTACTGCTTGCTCAATATACCTATTGAATAGTATCTGGAAGAGGCTACAACCCTGTCTCACTCCCTTCCCAACCACTGCTCCCCTTTTATGTCCCTCAACTCTTATTACTGCTATCTGGTTTCGGTAAAAGTTGTAAATAGCCTTTCGCTCTCTGTATTTTACCACTGCCACGTTTAGAATTTGAAAGAGAGTATTCCGGTCAACATTGTCAAAAGCTTTCTCTAAGTCTAGAAATGCTAGAAACATAGGTTTGCCTTTCCTTAATCTTTCTTCTAAGATAAGTCGTAAGGTCAGTATTGCCTCACGTCTTCCAATATTTCTACGGAATCCAAACTGATCTTCCCCGAGGTCGGCTTCTACCAGTTTTTCCATTCGTCTGTAAAGAATTCGTGTTAGTATTTTGCAGCTGCGACTTTTTAAACTGATAGTTCGATAACTTTTACGTCTGTCAACACCTGCTTTCTTTGGGAACTGAATTATTATATTCTTCTTGAAGTCAGAGGGAATTTCGCCTGTCTCATACATCTAGCTCACCAGATGGTAGAGTTTTGTCAGGACTGGGTCTCCCAAGGCTGTCAGTAGTTCTAATGGAACGTTGTCTACTCCCGGGGCCTTGTTTCGACTTAGGTCTTTCAGTGCTCTGTCAAACTTTCACGCAGTATCATATCTACCATTTCATCTTCATCTACATCCAATTCCATAATATTGTCCTCAAGAACATCGCTCCTGTATAGACCCCCTACATACTCCTTCCACTTTTCTGCTTTCACTTCTTTGCTGAGAACTGGGTTTACGTCTGAGCTCTTGATATTCATGCATGTGGTTCTCTTTTCTCCTAAGGTCTCTTTAATTTCCTGTAGGCAGTATCTATCTTACCCCTCGTGAGATAAGCCTCTACATCCTTACATTTGTCCTCTAGCCATCCCTGCTTAGCCATTTTGCACTTCCTGTCGATCACATTTTTGAGACGTTTCTATTCCTTCTTGCCTGCTTCATTTACTGCATTTTTGTATTTTCTCCTTTCATCAATTAAATGCAGTATCTCTTCTGTTACCCAAGGATATCTACTAGCCCTCGTCCTTTTACCTACTTGATTCTCTGCTGCCTTCACTAATTCATCCCTCAAAGCTACCCATTTTTCTTCTATTGTATTTCTTTCCCCCATTCCTGTCAATTGTTCCCTTATGGTCTCCCTGAAACTCTGTTCAACTTCTGGTTCTTTCAGTTTACCCATGTCCCATCTCCTTAAATTCCCGCCTTTTTGCAGTTTCTTCAGTTTTAATCTACAGTTCATAACCAATAGATTGTGGTCAGAGTCCACATCTGCCCCTGGAAATGTCTTATAATTGAAAACCTGGTTCCTAAATCTCTGTCTTACCATTATATAATCTATCTGAAACCTTCTAGTATCTGCAGGGTTCTTCCATGTATACAACCTTCTTTCAGGATTCTTGAACCAAGTGTTAGCTATGATTAAGTTCAGGAACCACACGTTTGGTTGGCCTCTCAACAGATACCCCTCCTTTGCGGTTGCACCTACGGTACGGCTGTCTGTATCGTTGAGGCACGCAAGCCTCGCCACCAACGGCAAGGTCCATGGTTCATGGGGGGACTTCGGATCTAGAAGCTTTAATGTTAACTTCTCTTGTTTACTGGATGACCAGTATTTACTGTTAAATTTCTCCTGGAAATCCTCCTATGTTTTAAAATCCTCAAGATGAGTACTACCCCATTCTGCTGTGTCTGCGGATAAATTTATTTTCTTGTGATCACTCCACTTGCTGGGCAATGATCTATGAAATACTCTTAACAAATAAATTGGGTGAACTATCCCCTCCGGTTTAAACTTGGGGAACTGTTTCGCCAACTTGTTGTGACATCGTAGGCTTTCCCGGCATAATAAGTCTCTTCGGGTTTGCAGCCTGGTCCTAAAATCAACTCGAATCGATATTGAGGCGACCCATCCGGTTGCCATCTTCAAGAGAATGCTGCTTGTGCTGTGAGTCACTCTGAGAACTGACGCCAGGCTGCCAATAGACTTCCTATATAGGCCACCGTACCGTACATTGGTCATACGCCGCCCATCACAGTAGCTGCCCTCCAAGATTGGGCAGGTGGGACCGCCCTTAGTAGAACACTGGCGCCAACGATAAATCGCACTGGAGGTGCATGAAGAGGAACTTAGATCGGTGGCCTTTATCCCTCAGGCTGGGGGCATATCATTTAAGACAGGAAAAAATTTAAGGAATTTTAACATTAAGAGCGTGTTCCGTCCACCTTCTAAGATTGGGGCCGTGCCCGGCTATGTGAAAGGTGTATACAAAATTCCGTGCCAGTGTGGTAAGGCTTATATCGGCCGTTCGATTCTCACAGTTCATGACAGGTGTGTGGAACATCGCCGTCATACGAGGCTACAACAGCTGGAAAAATCAGCAGTAGCAGAACACTGCTTAAATGGGAGACATGATGCCAAATTTGATGAAACTGTGATAGCTGCCAACACTTCTGGTTTTTGGAACAGTGTCTACAAAGAAGCAATTGAAATTAGGTCGACGGATAATTTGATTAACACGGACAATTGGTTTCCTCTTAGCAGGACGTGCAGTTCTGTATTATCCCGTAACAAAACAGAACGTTTTAGCTGCGGTCTGCCCGAGTATTCGAATATCGTCCCTGAGTGCGATTTATCGTTGCTGCCAGTATTCTACTAAGGGCGGCGCCACCTGCTCAGTCTTGGAGGGCAGTAACTGTGACGGACGGCGCCAGCGCTGTATACGTACTGTGGCCTATACACGACGTCGTTTGGCCACTTGTCGTCAGTTCTCAGCAGGACTCATCAGCAGAAGGAGCATTCTCCTGAAGACGGCGACCAGTTGGATCTCCGAAATATCGAATCGAGTTGAGTTTAGGATTTGGCAGCAAACAGGAAGAGACTTTCATGTTTCGTCTATTTGTTTGTTTTGAAAGCTATTTTGAGTGTTCTAAGTGCATTCCAGAGGGTGTGTAAATCTTCTTGGCAATGTGTAGTATCACCATCCAACGTGATTGAGCTGTTGTGTAAGATTATGATAACTCTTACAAAATTTTGAAATGTAGTTTCTAAACCGTTATGTCTTTCTTCATTATATAAGAGCTTGTTATGCACTAAGAATTCCAAACGTATATTGGTTTTGAAAACTTCGAGTTGTACTTTGTGGAACTTATCCCCAAAACTAAGAAAATATTGCGTAAAGTGCGTATTTACTAACAAATGTACTTTATCAGGTAAGTTTTTTGCAAGATTGTTAACCTCTGTGTCAATATCTGTAACGTTGTTTTCTGTCTGTTATTTGAGCTGCGAAGTCTTCTTTTGTTTCATTAGTAACCTTACTAGAAATAATTTCTTATATGATATCCTGTCTTGCATTTAACTTAAGATCTACAGTATCTTCTATTGCAGTGTTTATAGTGTCCAGTTGGTCTGTTAAGGTTTTAATACTTCCGACTGAGCCCTGTAAGCTCGGAGATAACACATTGAAAATTGTGCTCTAAGTCTAGATTTAGTGTTTAAAGTGGCAAACAACTTTTTTTATGGTGGTTATTTTCTTTCAATTTGTCTTTTAAATCTGCTGTTTCGTGACTACGACTTTCTTCTGATTCTGATTAATGCATTCGATGAACTGTTCATTATTATCAGCTAGATGTTGCCTTAGCAACTTAAATATTCCACTCGTCTCTGTTTCTGAGTAGGCAATAGGAATTAAGTCGTAACTAAATGTACTATATGTATGTATATATATATATATATATATATATATATATATATATATGTATGTATATATTGCAATTATTTTACGTATTCATCGTAAATAACTTTGCATATAGGATTTATTTTTCGATAAGAACACACTACGAAACACACACACACACAGTGTTAAGAAATTCACTGCGCACCGCGTGTAGTGTGTCATCGAATGGCAGCTGCATCTGCTATCTGACGGCGGTGTTCCGTCGGTGATCGTCGACTGCATCTAGGCGGCTAAGTTCCTTTAGCGGTCGAGGATAGCCCCTCGTTGTTGTGTTCTGCATCTAGGCGGCTAAGTTCCTTTAGCGGTCGAGGATAGCCCCTCGTTGTTGTGTTGAGATGTATCTGTAGCGTGCTGCACGACGGACGATTTCGATGTCTCGCAGGTAACATCTCCTTCGAAATTCTTGTTAGTTAATAATTTAAATGAGATTTATCACATTTTCGTGTCAAATGTCGCTGTAATATTGCTGATATTGGTTAGGAATTTTAAATTTAAGTTCGCAAACTAACTGCGTAGCTCCGTATCGTTGTTTGTTTTCTTGTTTTCCATAGAAACTCTATCTCACTGGTATACGTCCTCTTCGTTTAGTGGCCAATTCTAAGACTCTTCTTTTGCAATAATTTTTTTCCCGAGAACACTGCCGCCATATACGGCGAAAGGTAAGAAGAATATCCATGTGAGTTTTTACTGTGTTAGCTCGTTTAGTTCACTTTCGTATCGCCCGATACTGTTTCACTTAGATGCTGTACCGTGCGTCACTATGTTCTGTTGAAGGATTGCCTCTTTTATGCTGACTTGCTTTTAATTCCGATCGCCGTGTAGAATTTTGTGCGCCAAGCTCGTGCGGACTTCTCCGAAGCGTCTCCTCTGCTGCAGGAAATTGCTAAGGCTTTCCGACTAACGACTTACACCAAATTACCAAATGACGACAGTCTTATTTTCAATTTCAACCATCCATCTCCAGATGTTTATTGCATAACTGCACTTACAGTTCAGTCCATTAATATCACGCTAACACATTCTTTCTCCATGGGTACTCAAACAAGAGTGCCGCCGATCTCAGAATAATACAAAAGCATCCATACATTACAATCAAAGAAACATGATTTGTTTTTCTCCTAAGAGATTCCACATTTATTCTGTGCGCCTCTTCTGGGTCCATGGACTGCATACCAGACTCCCAGCAAGTAGTCAACATTCCTCTAGCTTCCGCGCACTACGGCTACATTTTTCCTCGTACGCACTCTCTAAAGGAACAGATACGGTACGCACAGCAGGTCAGTCGATATATGATTCTTCTACTTAACTTAAACATCGCAAACATCTTTAGCTGATGAGACAATTCTTGATATAGCGTAACAGAACTTAACTCACGATGTCCTGTTGGGCTGAAAGTGGACGTTTGATTTTGAGACTATCAAAATATTAACGATTGCTTAGTTACTAATGAAGAAGTGCATGTTTGGAATTAACCAGAAAGTCGAGAAAACAATCAGAGAAACAAACAACGCTGGAAAATGAATAGAATGGAGGATGAAATTATGACTGTAAGAACAATGAAACTGATGTAAACAGAAGAAATAAAAAGGAAGGAACGGTAGAGTTTAATGTGCTGTCGACAACAAGCACATTAGAGGCGGAACACATGTTCGAATTACGGGAAAATGGAGAAAGAAATCAGTCGTGAACCAACAGGGCACGTGCCGTAAGTGATTTAGGGAATTCATTTACAACCTAATTCTGGATTGCCGGAAAGGGATTCGAACTGTCACCCTCTCGATTGCGAGGCCCATGTGTTAACCACCACCTCCTCGCTCGGTGCGAAACATGTGTTCAGGATATAGAGTGGTAGGTGGACCAACAAATTTCTTTGCTACATTCCAAGAAAGAAGGAAAAACCGTTACGTCGCTGCAGCTCAGCATAGTTGGGTGACGTCAATATCACGCACAGACATGATGGATGCATATATCTAGACACCGGAAAATTCTATACAAGATATTTTTCCAGGAGAGCATTTCAAATGAGGAATGAGTGAGAGGTAAATGATAATGGCGACTTTGGTGTAAAAGATGTGTAAAAATGGTGTACTTCACGCAACCTAGATAATATTTCGCATATATGAGAGAATACCGCAGGTGTGCGATAAGACCATGCTTTTGAAAATGTTCTTGAAATATTATCTGTGTAACTAGAAAACATATATTTCCAGTAAGAAGTTAAAGTAATGTCCGTTTGAAGTAATGTTTTGTTACCATTTATTATTTTTTTCTTCTGAGAAGATTATGCCAAAATTTACATTTTTTCTTTTGAGAAGATTACGCCAAGTCTTTTTCTTACGTTTAGAAGATAACTTGCTGGGGAACCAGGCTTCACACAGGGCGTTGATATGAGATTGTGTGGTATTTAGTAAAAAGGAAAAACTTTAAAGTACAAGAGGAAAAAAATATTGAAAGCATATTGCGAATACTTTTGGCTTCACAGTCTTTTATTAGAAGATTGTTGCGCAATTCTTGGTTCTTCAGTTTGTTAATTTTGTTATTCTTCGGTTTCTCTGCTCCTCTCGATTCTCATTGTCGTTCATTGGGAACTTAAAGTGCTTCGTGCTCTTCGTCTGGTTCGGGTTTTCGCTGCTCTTTCCGTTTTCCCCGGTTTGCTTCAGGACAGGCAAGATCTCCTCCCCTTAAACTTTGGGCGTTGTTTAAAATATAAATCAAATCGGCTTTTTACTAACAAATACAATAAGTATACTTGACACACTTTTCATGCTTTACTTTAGATTCATATTCGTTCACTGTATCACTCTGACTACTCGCACTTCAGTGTTTGTTTTTATTCACTCACTGCTATATTTTTTGGCTCCTCCCTTCGTCACTGATATGAAACTGACATCCGAACCCTCAACGAGTCTTGCTTTATATACCCCTAGCAATGGGTAGCCCCACAAGTATTTCAGAACACACTAAAACGGATTCGAATGGTCCACAATTTTCCAGAAGACTCGATAATATCAGAGAGTGTTTTGGAATGTTCCACAAGGGGGGGAGGGGGGAGAGGATGTTCAGGGATGTTCCCGAACATTCTGGCATTTTCCCGAATGTTGTAGACTATTTCAGATCATTCCAGAAGATCCCGAATCATTGTTGAACATTACGGAACATTCTAGAATGTTTTGGAATGCTCTCGAACACTCTCGAGTGTTCTGGAACCTTCTCGACTACTCTCGCACCTTCTGCAATGTTCTAGAAATTTGTAGAGGGCGAATGTTCCCAGTCCTTATATCTACAAAAGCACACCCTTCCGGTAAAAACGGGAATCTTCTTCATGGATGGGAGATAGAGAGCTACTGTACCATATAATCCCATGATCGTACTGGGACTCGTTTCTGAGTTTTAGAAGCACGCTCACGGTACACTTAATGTGATTATAATTAAACTTTAAAAACGCTGTAGAAATAACACCACTGGTCACAATGACGTCAAATTGCAACGGAATATTATCGGAGAAGGTTGAAAACGTATTGCAGCAAGAAAAAAAAAAGAAAAAAAAAAGAAAAAGAAAAATCGAAGATTGATCAATAGATGGCGCTGTATCTGTCAGAATACGTAAATGAAAACACCTATAATGTTGACGACCCATTGAAGGTGGTATAAATACGCCGGGTACACGGCTTTTCCTCCTTCCGCGTCTGCGACGTTCGCCATGACTGTCTCAATGCGCTCTGCTTCTAAAGTTGTACTACAAAAATGATGACTGTGTACACGTCGCTCTGCAGAAGTTCCGGACACTGAAGGGTTTGGAAAAAAAGACGTTGGTCCGATGACTGCCGTGGGTCAGCAGAAAATGATTCGGAAATAAGAAAAGAAAGGTTCTCTTGGTGAGCAACCTGGAAGAGGGAGAAAACGAACTGATTCGACTTCAGTGGAAGCAGTGACCACAGTAATGAAGGAGGAGACGAGTGGTGATGTGCAAACGTGTAGTCCACGGAGAACTGCCCGAACATTGGATTTACCCGTGAGCATGGTGCGTAAAATCGAAAATCTTTCTTTGCTATCCATTCAAAATTACCCATGTGCAGGAGTTGCTTCCTGTTGACCTGCCAGCAAGAGGAGCCTTTGATTTAGAATTTCTTGCTCGCATGGAAGTGGACAATGACTGGCCGTGGAAGTTTTTGTGGACAGACGAGGCCCACTTCCATCTCGCAGTATATGTCAATACACAGAATTGTCGAATTTGAGCCACGGAAAATCGTCACACAAATCAACCATTCCCACTTCACCCTGAAAAGGTCACTGTGTGGCGCGGGTTTACGGCATCATTTATCATAGGGCCATATTTTTTCGAAGCGGCGAGTGCTTCCGGTCCTGTTACCTGTACCGCCACTGCTAAGCGCTATGAGTGTCTTTTGCGCAACCACTTCATTCCAGGTCTCCAACAGCGTGGATGTATGGATGGGATCATTTTTATGCAAGATGGTGCACCTTCTCACATTGCAAATCCAGTTAAGCAGCTACTGAAGTGCCATTTCGGGAATGCTGGGATTACCAGCCGCCATTTCCCTACAGCCTGGCCATCCCGATTACTTGAACTCAATCCGTGTGACTTCTGGCTGTGGCGCTATCTGAAAAATATTTTCTACAGCGTTCCGATTGCGAAATTACCTGTATTGCGCAATACATTCTCAACGTGACACCGGAAGCACTTCAGTCAGTTGTGGAACATACTGTTCCTCGATTTCAACTTGTTGCAGAAAACAGTGAACAGCATGTACATCATATTTTGCGCCAGTCACACCCTCTGTTCCACTCGCAGGACGCGCGCGGGAAAAACAACTGTGTGAACACCTCAGTACGAGCTTCAATTTATCTTACCTTTGAATGTTTATCATTCCGCGATTTGGAAGTTGGTGGTAACAATATATGCAATAATATATGCTCTACATCCTTGGTGAAAATCAGATTTTGGAATTTAGTGAGCAGCCCCTTCGGTTTAGCGCGTCGTCTATCTGGAAGTGTGTTCCACTTCAAACTTTCTATGACATTTCTAACGCTCTCGCGATGGTTGAATGTGCCAGTCACGAATCTTGCCGCTATTCTTTGAACCTTCTCAGACTCTTGAATCAGACCCAACTGGTAAGGATCCCATACCGACGAACAATACTTTAAGACTGGAGAAACTAAAATATGTTAAACAATTTCCATTGTTGAAGTACTGCAACGCTTCTGGAATCTACCAATCAACCGCAATCTAGAGTTCGCCTTACCAGTTACTCATGTAATCTCATCGTTCCATTTCAGATAATTTCGAATAGTCACACACAGATACTTGACGATGTTACTGTTTCCAAAGACTGGGCATTTATTTTGTACTCGTACATTAATGGGGATTTTCGCTTTGTTATACGCAGTAAGTTACACTTACAAATATTGAGAGATAACTGCCAGTCATTACACCACGCATTTATTCTCTGCAAATCCTCATCGATTAGTTCACAACTTGCGTGTGATACTACTTTTCTGTAGACTACAGACAGCATCATCGGCAAACAGTCTAATGCCGCTGTCAATACCATCAACCATATCGTTTATGTAAATCGTAAAAATCAGCGGACCTATTACGCTGCCCTGGGGCACACCTAACGTTACGCTTGTTTAAGTTGAGGTCTCCCTATTCAGGATGACATACTGCTCTCTATCCTATAGAAAAATTTCTATCCAACCACATATGTCATCGGATAAAGCGTAAGAGCCCACCTTTTGGAGGAAGCGACAGTACGCAATTGAGTCGAACGCGAAGGAAAGGCGAGGAATATGGCATCAACTAGGGAGCCGGTATCTAAAGCCTGTTGTATACCATGCACAAAGAGGGCCTGCTGTGTCTCGCATGGGCAATGTTTCCTAAAACCGTGCTGGTTTCTGCAGATGAGCTTCTCAAAGTCTTGAAAGGTCATTATATCTGAACACACAATATTTTCCATGATTCTACGACGGCATATCGATGTCATTGAAATTGGCCAGTAATTAAGTGCATCCGATTTTCTAGTCTTTTAATAGATTGCTATGACCTGGGCCTTCTTCCAGTCCCGTGGAACTTTCCGCTTTTTTTAAGTTTTTTAGCGGTCTTTAGCCTCAGGACAGTTAAAAACCGACGTGAGTGATGCTATTTCTGCGGTTTTTGGCCTTAGGACAATGAAAAACCGATTTTTCCCCTCCGATGTGATATGGCCTTGCCGTGGCGGATGGCCTTACGCAACTAATAGTATCATACCTGTACACCCATGCACACTAAGTAGTACAGTTTGTTTAACATGAAACCTACACCTTAGGCATTCTTGTATGATTAATTTGTCATTTGTAGTCGACCACTATTAAATTATGATACTTACAGTGCCATCTATTGCTATATTTTGTGACTCTTTATTTTTCTTCTTGCATACGTTTTCTCCCTTCTCTGACAATATTCCGTTGCAATTTGACGTTATTCTGACCAGTGATGTTATTTCTGCAGTGGTTTCAGAGTGTAACTTAAATAATAACCACTCTGTTTATTGTGTGGAACTGTCATGATAAATAGAATTCTTCCTTCACAAAATTCTTCTGGCTAGTTCCCAAGTTGTTTTGATCAATTTTTCACAGTTGTAGATTTCGTATATGACAAACAAGCTTCTGCTTTGTTAGTAATAATTTCCCATTAACACAGAACACTGTATGGGTCTCGTTTTTTCCTACATGACATTTTATCGTACTTCGTAATACAAAGTTTCACCTTGCTGTCATATTGCGCAGGTTTCATTGGAGAGCACCCGTTAAAGGTAGAGAGAAGTTCATTTTCATGTTAATTGATTTTTGCAGTTTACATCACTGCATTACGTACCTTACTCAGCAGATACTTTCTATTGTACTTTGAAATCTGTCTGTAGTGAATTAATTCACTGTTCCGATTGTTTCAGTGAGTCAGAATAATTTTATTGCTGATTGACTGTCATTGCCTGAGATCACTTTGACAAAGAGATAAACATGAATTTCCATAGCAGTGAGTCCCATGGGAATTACGAAGGATTTTCCGCTACATTGACCGTTTTTTTACGAATATAGTTTTATTTGTCTTGTGAAAATTCCTAAGTGGTTCTAAGTTGTGAAAAATTTAAACAGTGCGTCGCTTTTGTTGACTATTATCTTTAATAGAAAGTTCTAATGTGCTATAGTGCTGCTATCATGCACAAACCAGCGGATATGCTCACGACAGATGTTACTTTCCTACTTTTAAACTATATTTACATATCTTCTACTTGTACATACTTCTTCTAAATATTAATAATAAATAAAACGTATGGTGGCGCTATTAGTCAGTATTACTTCACATGTAGACACTTGCATGAGTCAAGCTTTAGAAGAAGACTTTTTGTCTACAACTTATAATTTTTGTTTATTTTCCACATACATTACTATTCATTTCTCCATACTACTTCACAAACGAAAGCTATTAATTTGTAATTCATAACTCTTAAAGACAGAAATTCAAATACTGGATTTCATCCTGGTACATTACATCAACAAGTTAAAACATTTCCATTCATTTAAGCCAGCAACAGGGTAATTGGCTTTAATTCTTGATGTCTCTATTGTTTTAGTCGTTGGTGGCTAATGTGATAGTCCTTATTATACTACCCCGAATTTCAGGTAATATTTTTCCTCTTTACTGCCTATTTAAATGAGTGGCTTCTCTCCCAAACCAACTATTACAAATTTTTTGTTAATTTTATTTTTAACTCATTTACTAATCCGTCAGTCGCCTTCATATTAACGCGAAGAGCGTACTTTTTGAATTACCATCTAAAACAAGAGCGAACGTTACAGCATCTACGTGAGCTCTCTGAGAAGGCAGCAGTAACCAGTTTATTTCCTCGTTAACTCGCTGTACAACTTCGTTAAGCCAAGGCTGATTACGCTGCTGTGGAACTTTCACGAAACTCACACTAGCTTCTACAGTTGTAACTCCTAACACGTGAATAAGGCTCGTGATATTACACCTGACATTGTTGACGGCCCTCTCCTATACCTGAGCTTGATACTCCTGATTCAGGTGCTAATTAATGTCTTGACATTCTCTGACATGACGATGGCTAACACTAAGCTGACAATGATTAAAACCTTGACATGACAGCCTGAGTTCCATCTAGATCCAAAATGTCTTTTCGTGTCCGGCGTCACGTCATAATTGAGGAAAATGTGCAGGGTGGTTATAAGTAACCAGTGTAGACGAAAAACTATTTACCGTATGGGTACCCAACATTATAGAACTAATGTTCAGACTGTCCGCTGCAATATTTGTGTTGTTATTAGTTTAGTATCATCACTTACCCTTCAGCGCCGGTACGGGTACGACGACGTAGCGTCAAAACACAAGCATCAGTGTGCATTGCAGCTGCATTCAGTCAACATGAGTCTGGACTAGGTTAACAGGGCTTTACTCGGAAAGCTGTTGGATAAAAACAACAACAACTGTGCTGCTGCTCATCATGTGAGAGGACAGAGGTTAAATTTCCCGTCCGGCCATCAGGATTTAGGCCGTCTATAGTTTTCCTACTATTTTGACATCTACACATTTGATTTCCTTCTCTATTCTTTCCCAGTCATAGCTTGTGCTCCGCCTCTAATATCCGTGTCGGCGGCCGAAACATTAACTTTAATCTTTCTTCCTAACTTTCCATTCACCCTTTACCTTCCACTTTTTCCTACTGTCGGTTCCTCCCATCTCCCCGTCATACACATCCATTTTTCCACATTAATGCAGTTGCCCACATGAAATTTATCTTAATTTAACCGTAGTCCATAAAGCACTCTATAGGTAAGCAACCTAAGGCAGCAATCATGTTAATCGATGACAGTATCGTGGTTAACAGGTTCAGATACTAAAAACAGACTTACGGAGCCTTAATCATCTTATAATAAAACCGATACGTAAATAAAAACACTTCTCGCATGCTTTCACGCATTAATTGTTAATTCTTTAGTTCCTCTTGTTCATGGCTGTCAAAGAGGAAGAAAAACAAATTACCTTGTATAAAAAACTAGTAAGACGATTTCAAATGTCTTCAGTATGGTTTAAATAGTTTCAGTATAGTTTAAATTCGTATTCTTCCTTTTCAGGTATATGTTTAATCTTAAAATTACTAAATGTGTTACTGTTTTCATCTACAAAGGGGGACAAATAAAACTCAAATGGAATACCAAAATGATTAAAGGTGAGTTTTCGAACTTAGTCTCGTATAAATACAAATTCATATTGTGAATTATTCGCTTCATAATATCTGCTGAATATTTTCCGTAATCTATTGTAATTTACATGTTAAATATAAAGATTGCCCTCATTTTATTATTCCAAAACTACGTCTGTTAACGTAACAATCCAAATCGTGGTGGAATAATAAGGTGTACACTATCCGGGCATCTTGTTTTCTTCCTACGTTTATAGTGCCAGTGTAGCACAAAATCAGTTAACTGTAATAGCTTTCAGAAACTTCCTCTTCCAATAGCTACAATATTTTTTTCTAGTCAAATGAGAAAACTCTTTGTAGCAAACACATATTTCTTATTGATCATGAAATCTTCTCGGGTTATCAGCCGAGTCAGTTCGTCTTGCCACAAAACGACGCCTTGACTCAAATGGTTCAAATGGCTCTGGGCACTATGGGACTTAACTGCTGTGGTCATCAGTCCCCTAGAACTTAGAACTACTTAAACCTAACTAACCTAGCGACATCACACACATCCATGCCCGAGGCAGGATTCGAACCTGCGACCGTAGCGGTCGCGCGGTTCCAGACTGTAGCGCCTAGAACCGCTCGGCCACTTCGGCCGGCGCGCCTTGACTCGACTGACATCCCAAGAATTCTCCGAGATTCTCCGAGAAAGTCTAGATTAGCTTCCGAATTTCTTATTATTTCATACCCTGTAAAAGTATTCGATTGATGGATGTGACAGTACTTTCTTTATCTTTTCAAATAATCAGTATTACTACAACACAGTCACTATTGACTCTAAATGTTAGATTACAAAATTCAGTGACTTGACACTTTTATGGGCAATACCTAAAGAATGTCGTGTAAGAATGAGGCAAAAGCTACAGTTCGCTGGTCGCTATTTGATTATACGAAATTCCACCAGTATTTTCACTAAACGGTGCTTGATTGTACCGGATGCTACTCTTCGCGAAACACCAGCTTCAGTTATTAAACCACAGGCATACAGCGGTCTTTCAGCTTAATTTTCTTCATTTAATGCAGTATTCTACCTCTGGCTTTCACTTTCCAATCGGGGCTTATTACAGGAAATGAGGAGAGGAAATGCGGTAGTATACTTCTTTATATATCTTTTAAAGGAATGAGTAATCGTGAACTGTGCTATCATTACAATGTGAGTCTCAGAATATATCGTGTGTGCTAGTATCTAAGCCGTGTAAAAACATTTTTAAATACTGTTTTCACCAAACATTGTATTTTATACTACCTCTCAGTCATAATACTTCCACTTTCCATAGAAACTAGATCTCGCTTAAAGCAAACGTAGCTATTTGTGTACGGCGTATTACACTAATCCTTTAGAATTAAAAATTAAGTTAGTGCACTTTGGTGATCAGAAGTATACCAAATGTCACCCCAAGAGCGATGTTGTTCATGTAATAAAGTTTCGTGGTTTCTAATTATTTCGTTAGTTTGCTCTTTTACGTTATCTATTTATTCCTAACTGAAATAAACTATGTGCAGCTTTTCGCCATTTAGCATTTAGGAGATCTGTCGTCATGGCATCTTCGGCTGTACGTACGTCACCGAATATCAAGCATACGTCATCAGCACCTTTTTTTCTACAGAAGCTATCACTTCTCCATCAAGCAACTCGTCAGTAGTTTTCTCGGAAATATGTGCACTTCATCTGAGTCCTGTCAGCAAGCAAAACCCAAAAACGATCCTTGTTACTCTATCGTCTATGTAGGTTGAAATATTTGTAAGAATTTCTGGACGTCTAACCCCTATTCTTCCAGGAACTGTTTATTTGTTTTGGGTTATGTTGGCCATCAAACAATTTACAGGCTTTCTATAAACATTTATTTTATTGTTTCGCCCCAGTATACACCATATTTTGCTACTGTTTTCTTCTCTGATCCTTAAACTTAGCCGAATGTTTCTAAGTTTTTATCTGAAGTTGTTTGTTTAGTATTTGATGTCCAGCTGGCCTCTTTTTAGAATTTTTTCGGGGAACACGTTTGCTCATCATGTTTCTTCTATAGGCAGCCCTGTTTCAAGTGTCTGTAGCGTGAGACCCGCAACTCTTTCATGAGCTGTTCCAACTCTGTGAAAGGGGCTACCTATCGGTTTCTCTTCGAGAAATGGATAAAGATTCGTTCTATTAATTTTTTGTACTTAATTATCATCCCTTCTAGTTTTATTCCTGAACCAAGAATATAGAACAGGTTAATCGCTTTCTAATGATGAATGTCACTTTCTGTTCTTCGTAATTCAGCCTGTTTTGTGTACTATACGTTTGTTTTTTATCATTTGACACTAAGTATCGTACAGAGCTTCTGGTCGACTGAATATATAGTAGTGTCTAAGCTTGACACTTGACCTGTTATAGCTATCGCGGGGTTAAACAATTTTCATCTCATTGATCTACTAATGGAGGGAATTTTATTAATCGTTAGTTAGATTTTATTGCTCCAGTAGGGGACGAAACTACCAAATAAAAGGGAACCACAAGTGATAATTCTTGCGAAATTTGCAAGCAATCAACATGTCTCTGTGTTTACACGAATTGTATGCGGAAACGCCTTCACTGACGATGTTTAACACAATCAAGCGAAATATAGACGGTGCCGAAAAAAGAACCCGTTTAGTAATTTTGGACACAGTATCATAAGATAACGTAGTATACCGCTGATCGTTATTCTTGTCCAGTATTAGAGAAAAACTACGTACAGGCTCTAAACCATCAATCATATAAAGTGAGGGACATAATTTTATGGAAAGCTTTGTCCCATGTTAAGATGTGCACAGTATAACGGCCGATTATTGCTGCTGAATGTAGTGTATAGTGCCAGTGTAGATACCACATCTGAGCAGTCAATTACAACCAACTGTCTAGTGAATATTGCTGCACGTAGTGAGTTAACTGACTTTGAACGTGTGATGAAGGCCGCTATGAGACAGATAGATCATAGCATATCGCAGGCTACACAAAAATTCTAGTTTTCCTGTGCCTAGGGTGGACTTTCATTACCGCAGAGACAATTTTTCTACATACGTAGATGCCTCCATAGGATCACAAGTTTTGGACGTCTCCTCCGTAGACCCATACGGGAAGATACATAGTGCACCACGAGTTAGATCGCCACCAATTTGAGTGCTGGGCATCAGGAACTCATTTCGTATCAGTACTATGCACAGACAAATACACCGCATACAGTTCAGCAGCCAGAAGCTGTCTCGTGTCACATGTGTTCTCACGACTTTTGTCAACTCGGTATTTCTCTCAAAATGTGTATAAGAACAACAAACGAAAATTCAGTGAACACGTGGATTCTTCTCGCATTGCATCGAAAGTAAAACTGGAAAGGAAAGAACCTGTAACAATAGAAGAAACTCTCCAATACAAGTTTTTCAGGAGCTAAAGCTTTAATGTACACTGAGGTAACAAAATGCAGCACTTACATTATACAGGATAACACAAAATCATATTTCTCTTAGGAGCTTTCGGGTACTCGCGTACTTGTCTTTCCAGAGAAAACATCGAATGCCCATGCTCAGAGAAACAGTTTCTCAGAGTTTAAGAGCCTTTTCTTTCTTAAACAGTTGATTACAATGTAGTCTCAATACAGGTGAGGTGTAATGATAAAACATTCCTGGAAGTAACGCTATACTGTTACAGTTGAAATGGCTCTGAGCACTATGGGACTTAACATCTGTGGTCATCAGTCCCCTAGAACTTAGAAGTACTTAAACCTAACTAACCTAAGGACATCACACACTTCCGTGCCCGAGGCAGGATTCGAACCTGCGACCGCAGCGGTCGCGCGGGTCCAGACTGTAGCGCCTAGAACCGCTCGGCCACACCGGCCGGCTGTTACAGTTCACCGATTACATTACAAGTGAGCACAGGTGTGATTTAATGGCTTCTTACAGAATGAACAAGACTTTCTACTACATGTTTGGACAACATTGTCGGCTTTCAGCTTCACAAAATCAGAACTGTGAGGTCGTCTGTTGAAAGGATGAAACTAGATCAACGGCTGAAAATCATGAGAGTTCATATTAACGTTATGTTAACGTCAGGCTACACGTTGAGCGGTTAAGTAATAGTATTGTTGTGGCTTCATCGAGAAACGGTGCGATATGATCTCCGACGTTTCAGATAGTCCTGTGTGTGTTCGCGTTCATGCATGACGCATAATTAAAGTAGCCCCCTTTGATTTGTTCAAGTGAGTTCGACGAAATGAATGTGTCGTGTACTCTTTCGCTACTACGTGGAGAGTCGTACACCGGACTGTTTGAACTACCTGGAAACTGCACAGATTTAATCATTCATACTCAAAAGCTCTCTAGAGGATTTAAATGTTTTTCAAGCACATTAAATAACTGTGTGACACGTCTGAGAGATGCTTGATTCTCTAACTGCATTTGCTGCTCCTATGCTCCACGACCTGTTCATTAGCTCTGTCATACCAGTCACAATATACCGAAAATGCACCACTAAAATAAGTTCTATTGTTTTTACACCTAATGGAAACACTAATCACTTTCAAACGCGTGTGTTCAAATTGTGGCCATAGCAGAACTATTCCTTCTCAGAGCATAACTTATTCCTCAGTCGGTGCATAACAATGCACATAACATAGAAAATTTGAGCTGATGGGGTTAGTGTCCTTGGTAAATTAATAATTCCTGAGCAATTAAATTACTGAAATATTTTTACTGGGCAGTTTTTTAATGCCAGTGATCCTCCTATATTTGAAAAATTTGCTGTAATGCATTTGGAATGTAATGAAAAAAAGCGATAAATATTGACTGATTTTCACTTAATAACTTAAGCGTTATGTAAAATATAGGAGGCTTTCTCAAATGTCTAACTTAAAAACATTACTGTTTTTAAAATGTGTCCCACAGGTACTTGAAGCCAGCCTATGCAGTAAATTGAAACGAACTATTCTTAATGTGTGCATTGACTGCACTGACGATAATACATTATGAATACCTAACCATGTATCATATTGGATAAGTAAGGTTACCAGTGAGTATAAATGACACACGGTCTAAAATTAATGTTTTTTTATTTAGTTATTTACTTTTCTTCACTAACCTAATAATTACTCCACGCTGTAAAGTTCACGAAAGTGTCAAATGTTGTCTTCTAACTGTTATTTATAAAAGTTAAAAAATTTCATCAATCTTACGTCTTTAAACTTTAAAAAGTTCATATTACTAATTTTGAAAAGAATACACAGTAGAAATATTTTAATTGATCGTGATACACATGGAAATGATTTTAATGGGAATAAGTCAAAAGGAAGGTATATATACGGGACAACTCACATTTCTCATACCTGGTTAGCACAGTTCCCTGTCTCGACCTGCACTTTTAAATGTAATTTCTGATATACGCATTTACTTCATTCGGCATCTAGGAGCGTTGGTGAACTGATGATCTTAATGTCTCATTCTTTTCTTCTGTTTCATCATCTTCCTCTTCCTCAGATGCTTTTCTCCGTTTCAGAACCATCAATTAACAGAGTCAAATGGATCAACTGCCTCTTATAAATAGTTTTATGAAATGTAGTACTAGAAACCCAACATACCAAATGTGATGGATCTGACTAAACAGTTTTCAAGAACTGAAATCAGCTTTATTTTCTTTGCTAGAATTGGAGTCACGGAAATGACAAAATTTTAATAATGAAGCTTGTCCGTTACAGGTATTCTAGAACCCGTCACTGTGAGCTGAGTATAAATATTGATAACTGCAACCAATAACACTTTAAATATTTATTTACTTCCATAAACTATTCTTCTACCCCGTTGAAGCTCATCTTCCGATGAAGCACATAAAAGGCTCTGAGCACTATGGGACTTAACATCTGTGGTCATCAGTCCCCTAGAACTTAGAATTACTTAAACCTAACTAACCTAAGTACATCACACACATCCATGCCCGAGATAGGATTCGAACCTGCGACGGGAGCGGTCACACGGTTCCAGACTGAAGCGCCTAGACTGCACGGCCACACCGGCCGGCTGAAGCACATAAAAGATGTATCTTTATTTTAGTAGCGTTATACTTGGTACTGGCGCTGTGATAAGGACATATTTAAAAAACTTTAACTTATGGCTATGAGTAATAGTTGTACGGCGAGATATGTCGAAAAACGAATTGTCACTTACTGTGGCATTATGGACGATATTGTAGTTAGTATCCACCTGGCATCGCTATAAATTGTCACCATAATTTACCAGCATTTAGCAAGTTGATATAAGTTACAAAAACCTTCACTCAAAAATGTATTATCTGAAAACTAAGAAGGACTCAGCATTTTCCTCATACAGGGTAATTCCGATTAATGTTGTAGCTCACCGAGAGGATAAAGAGTAAGTATCACTGTCCTTCGTAGTACAAGGTGAAACTGTCCCCTACGAAAACTGCCGTGGTGTTGACTTCCACTTATTAATTCTTATGGCCGTATAGATCGTCGTTGTATGTTGTCAGTGGCGAGGCTTTACAGAAACTTCGCCGGGGAATACTGCTTTCCCTGCTAGCAGATGTTCTTTTGGCGAGACGAAGGGCCATATGGCTCTTGCTCCAGTTTCCCTCTCGACCTCTCACAGTATACGACAGCACACTGTACACAGAAATGTACTGCAAAGGGTGCCACGTGGTATATCAAGGGAACCACGTATATTTCGACGTATGTTTATTAGACTTTCTTGCCATCAAATCCCTGAGAAGTCGACTGCAAAAGTATTTCACATTCGTTCAGTATCTTTTACTTTAATTTCATGAAATGTGAAATGTAAAAACACTGCGGTGTGCTGCATTCTAGTGTTGTTCTTACACAGAATAATGATGTAACTGTGAAACTCATAGTCGGTGACGAATTGACATAAACTTAGGCTATCTTGTTAAACGATAAAATTCTCCTACTCGTACGAAGGGATACATAAAAATTCACATATCATCACCTACTTAAAAAATAATAATACTTTGAAAAAGATACATTTGTTTCTTCAGATAAAAGTATTACGTCTGCCTCGATAGATGAGCGGTCATTTCGCCTTAGAGTAGTGTGAAGGTAGACAGGATTTTCAGATATGCATGTGGCTTTACTAATGTGGGATGATTCGAACTGGCTGCACTTGGCTCTGTGAGACCAGATGAGAAGCTACTTGAATCACGAGTAGTGACGCCAAGATGCGTTAACCGTTAACGTCTAAGGATGCTGACATACTGGCCTTACATGCCGCATCTAGTGGTGCCGTTGGCCGAAGATGACACGGTGACTCGTCAGCGTAACATGTTCTTACAGGCCTGATTGAAGAATTTTTACTTTATTACATATATACTTACAAAATGGCTTCATCATATGGTCAACTCGGCGTTCGAGTATTTTCTGTTCCTCACTTCTAATGTCCTCGAAGTCGACGAGACGTTAAATCCTAAGCTTCCGCCGGCCGGAGTGGCCGAGCGGTTCTAGGCGCTACAGTCTGGAGCCGCGGGACTGCTACGGTCGCAGGTTCGAATCCTGCCTCGGGCATGGATGTGTGTGATGTCCTTACGTTAGTTAGGTTTAAGTAGTTCTAAGTTCTAGGGGACTGATGACCTCAGAAGTTAAGTCCCATAGTGCTCAGAGCCATTTTTGAACCTAAGCTTCCTACCTTCCTTACCTGTTACGAGTGACGTAAGTGTAGCAGGCACGAGAGCTAATTTGTGGACAGGTAACATGCTGCCTCTGGCCCACAATATGTTTTAAGAAATACGCTGGGCATTACAAGTACAGGTCATGTTACATGCTGTCCACCCAGTTAGCATTAATGTCTGTTACAGAATGTCCTCCTTCACACCAACTTCTCGTAAAAACCTATGAACTGAAGTGGGTATTCGGGTTACTTTTTACCTACCTTTTCGTCTTCCCAGTGGTTCAATACAGTGGAGGAATATTTTTTAATGTTTCTTGACCAATATTCGTTTATTACGTGGAAGAATTGTCTCGTTTTTGACAGCATACTAGTTTGTTGTGGTTCTTTTCTTTTAATTCTCGGCTACAGATTACATAAACAAACACTTTCTAAATCTCTTCCTGAAATTAGTCACCGAAGAAAAGTAGCTTTTATTTCGTCAGTCACCTATGTTCTGTGGAATGATGTGCTATCTTGCTAACAAATATTGCTTAGTGCTGATAATCTGCTACTTACTTGGTGCGGCAAAGCTATTATGATAAGACATCTGCCTTAAAGCTCAGCTCCTCAAAATTCTAATATCCTAAATACATTATGCGAGTAAACATTGTTCAAAATACATTGTAAACTATCGTCTCAGTGGTCCTTAAATACATACTATGCATTTATTATTAAAGTTTTCCATGTCAGTCGTTTGGAAATACTAGTAAACAGGAAAAAAAATTTTCTCGATAAAGTGAAATGTGAACACAGACAAAAATTTGAGGAAGGTGTTTCTCTTCAACATATAATTCATTGTGATTATTGCATTAAACTGAACAGTTCTAGTTTAGATTTGCGTTTTCGTACTTAAATGTCGCACCGACCTTACGCTGAGGTGACAAAGTCATGGGATAGCGATATGCACACATACAGTTGACGATGGTATCGTGGACACAAGGTATTAAAGGGCAGTGTACTGGCGGAGCAGTCATTTGTATTCACCTGATCCAAGTGAAAAGGTTACCGACGTGATTACGGCCGCGCGACTGGAATTAACAGACTTTGAACGCGGAATAGTACCTGGAGCTAGACACATGGGACCCTGCCTTTCGTAAATTATTAGGGAATTCAATATTACAAGATCCACAGTGTCAAGAATGTGCCGAGAAAGCCAAATTTCAGGCATTACTCTTGCCACGAACAACGGAGAGGCCGAGGGCCTTCACATAACGACCGAGAGCAGAGGCTTTTACGTAGTCAGTGCTAACAGACAAGTAACACTGCGTGAAATAACCGCAGAAGTCAATGTGGGACGTAAGACGAAAGTATCCGTTAGGACGGTGCTGTGAAATTCGTCATTAATGGGCTGTGGCAGTTTACGACCGACACCAGTGCCTTTGCTAACAGCGCGACATCGCCTACAGCGCCTCTCTCGGGCTCGTGATTAAATCGGTTGGAGCCTATACGACTGGTTAACCATGGTCTGGTGAGACGAGTCCCGAATTCAGTTGACAAGGGCTGATGGTAGGCTTCAGACGTCAGTTCGTGCACAAAATCCTGCGCCAGAAACGGTTCCGCAGTTACGGACGTCTATAGAGGCAGCATGGCCCAACATTTATATAGGACACTTCCAACCATTTCTTGTGTCCATCTCACGTGACGTTCCTCCACTACGACTGACGAAAGAAGATTGGACACTTCAGTGTGTGGGTTTTTTTTATTGGTAGAGGTTTCTGCTACATATTTGATTATTATATTCGTAGTGATTACAAATTTACTCGACGAGCTCGAGTGGATGTTTTGTCATTATCAAGCGTACCTGTGCAGATGGTATAATAGGTGTAACCTATTTCCTTAGGTCTATGTCTGTTATTCTGTCTACATATTGTACATTATGCTTACGTCTTAGATGGTATGATGTGGTCCATATACTGAAGTGTAAGTATCGGTTTTCTTTCTTTTACCATATGCTCACATTATTTCCATGTACTTTTATTCGTGTGATCTTGATTAAATTACTTTTGACAAATTTTTGACAGCTCTGGCTCCAGTAATGTCATATGTTTACAATGCAACGTACTCACTGAATTTCCACGAAATGTCCACTATAGACTTACACCATCACTGGAGCGACAGCTGTCAAAAAAAAGGATGGTTCAAATGGCTCTGAGCACTATGGGACTTAACATCTGTGGTCATCAGTCCCCTAGAACTGAGAACTACTTAAACCTAACTAACCTAAGGACATCACACACATCCATGCCCGAGGCAGAATTGGAACCTGCGACTGTAGTGGTCGCGCGATTCCAGACTGTAGCGCCTAGAATCGCTCGGCCACACTGGCCGGCAGCTGTCGAAAAGCTGACAAAAATAATTTTACCGAGCTCATGCAAATAACAGTGTATAGAGAAAACGTGATCACAACCTAAAAGATAGACATATATGATCCAAGAAGCAATATGAAACACGACATACCAGCTAAGAGGTACGAATAATGTATCAAAGGTGGACATTTCTCTATCATAGACTTAAAGAATAATATTATATCTGTTATACCATCCGCGCAGGTGTGTTGGATACAGACAGAACGGTGAAATGAGCTTGGCCTGAAAATTTGTGATCACTACGAGAAAATAAATCACTTTCGCAGTAAGTGTCTGTATCAAGAATAAAATATGTCTTTCTTCAGCTTCATCCATGCTACAGGCCCACTAGACAAAATTTTTTAAGTTCTTCAATTTGATGTAGTGTGTATTACGGCTTAGTTAGGTCAGGCATTTTACCTTATGAATAAAAGCTCAGGCTCCAACAAAAGCACCCCAGTCTGTGTCTTGACAGAAACACATACTCTTTACTCATGTAACTGAAGAAGCCAAGGAATGATTACAAACTTTAACTAAGACTATAAATATCCAAGGAACTATTATCGGACCATCTAGACCGTGAAGTGATATTCATTATCAGCTGTTTTATAATTCAGTTGTCAGGTAGCTATCTCTGCTCCGTGCTTAAGACGTTAAGCGGACACTACGGAAGCTACATCGCTCACGGGTCGGACTCATTTCGTGAAATAGAGGTTGCTGACGTGGGATGGATTGACATGTGATGGTAGATCCTTTATTGGAATTCCGTCTCCTACGTTTTCAGTGCTTGGAACATCGATCCACTGATAATGAAGGTCGGGGAGTGACTTTATGATGGCAGCGCTGGTTGTCTATGCAGGGCGAAGCGATCGGCTCGTACGTGCTGCACTGGAGGCACGCACGCAGTCCACCTCGGCTTTGCCACCGATGGAGAAATTCAGAAGGAATTTTTCATTAGCAGCCCGCAGCTATCGGAATGTCAGGCATCGTGGGCAGCAGTCAGCCATCTTCTTGCTGTGGGCACCGAGTCTACTTGGATCCCCCATAGCCAAGTAGTAAAGAAATTCGAGTTTCAGCCTTTAACTTTTTCACAATTACTGCCTACTCTTGTACAATGTGGAGCTAACTTTTTATCGTTATTCACGAACAGATGAAAATTATACTTGTCGCAACAAGTTTCTTGGAAAACAAGACAATACCTGTTAGGTCTTATAAAATTTTCTTAAGACTTACGCTGGTGTTCACTCAGTACTAAACTAAGAAATACATGAAGCTAATGTTGCTCGTGGTTTCATTCTTTATGATCGATCCGTCAAGAAAGTGAACCTTAAACGTTATGATTGCCTCCTACAACCAGATACACAATCCATTTAAACTCATTTAAACTAGAACACATTAGCACAGACATAGATAACGTCTCCACAGTTGTTTCAACTATCTGATGGATGAACAGAGAGAGTAATCGTCTGCCATATCATAGTTCACAAAGCAAACCATGCTCATATCCCAAACATAGCAAGGAAGATATTTAAAAATATTTATACAGTTGTTGATGTAATTTTCAGAGTGCTTCATTCATTTGTATGGCAGTTCTTTGACATTATGGGAGCACTTCATTTAAATGCTGAATTGTCGTAGAACTTCTGCAGTAATATTTCGGTTTATATGGTACCAGGAATACTAGGGCAAAATAAAAATAAAAGCTGTGAAACACAAGCAATGTCTCTGCAATCGTTAGATGTGAAAACTGATCTAGAAAGATTGTATGAAAAATGAACACGGTTATAAGACCCATCTGTGTGGAGTTATAAGTGCTTTCATTATCACTTATCATTGTTTACAGGTATTTAATGTGCAAACTTCGAATATTTCTAGCGGAAAAATTTATCATGTAAACAGTAACTACGCACCTAGAGAGTCAGCACAAAGATCACCTACTGAAACCTGCGCATGGTATTTTCTGTTCTTAACGTCATATTTATGCGAATTACGCATTTTAGTTTTATTCAAGTCCATAACGTTCTTACACAGATAAAAGTAATTAAGAATGTACAAGAGAACTGTTACTTTGTTCTTACTGGATCGCAACACGTTAGTCCTAGCCAAACCTATCTTACATGCTAAAATTGTCATAACATGTACCTGCTGTGGTATATGAGTGCGCTTGACTGATGGTATTCTTCGCTACCCTGATTAGCAAATAAATGGATGATTTGACGAAGCTGGATCTTATTTATTTTATAGGGTCCAGTCACATTAACGTTATCACCTCCTGTGTTCGACCTCTACCACTCACAGACTGCAGGTAGCAGCAGTAGGAGTGGAGGACATCTAAGGCGTGTCGGAGGGACATGGGAAGCCGTACAGTCATTGTCACTATAGGGAAACGGAGCAATTTATCTGATGCTCAAAAGGGCATGATCATTGGTTTTCGGGCCAAGGGTTGAAGCATTTCCGAAACAGATAAGTTTTTAAAATTTTCTCCTGGCATCGTGTTTCAAGTAAACCTTGAAAGGCAAGATGGAATTATCGATAATCGGCGTCGAAGCAACTATGTGCGTCACTGGCGGTAGATGAAAGGACTGAATGACGGCTGCGGAGATGTGTACGGGCGAATAGACGTGCAACTGTTGAGCGATTGACCGTCCAGATGAACCGGGGGGCTACGAACAGTGTCACCTCAACGACCGTCCAGTAAACGTTGTTACCTATGGGCCTCCGCAGCAGGAGCTTGTTTCATGTTCCCACGCTGGCAGCCGTTCGTCGCTGACGAAGACTGGAATCTTGACGCCAGTACCACAACTGAGTGGTTACAGTTGGCTCTTTTAGATGAATAACATTTTATGCTCCATCCGACAGATGACCATTAGACTGACGGAAGGGTGCAGGGGTAGAAGGGAGCTTTATGGTCTAGAGAATGTTTTCATGGTATTCCCTGAATGATCTGAAAGGCACAATGCATCAAAACAAGTGCGCATCTATTCTTGGAGACTATATCACCCCTACGTACACTATGGCATCTACCAATATGATAATTCGACGTGTCACACAGCTCGCAGTGAACGTACGTGGTTCGGGGAGCACCACGATGAGTTTAGCTTATTCCCCTGGCCACCAAATTTCCCACATACAAACCGAATAAAAAATCCATGTGACTTCCTCGATCGGGCTGTTCGCGCGATGGATCCTCATCCGAGAAACCAGAGCAACTGCCCACGGCACTGAAGTCAGCATAGCTCCACTTTTCTGTTGGTACCTTCCCGAATCTCACTGGCTCTCTTCCTGCACGTCTCGCAGCGTTTCGCCCTGCAAAAGGTGGTTACTTAGGCTTTAGACAGGTGGTCACATTAATGTGATTGGACAGTAGATAAAGAAACTATTAACTGAAGGGTAAAGAACGTCCGTCTAATGCGCCACTCGTACCGCATAAACAGATTCTCACACACTGTTAGTAATATATTTTCTGAATTTTGATGGTATAGCATCAGGTTTCCTGCCGAACTTCGACGCGATGATGGAAATCTCTTACTCAAAGACACATCACTAGAGTTCAGTCAGTGTAACAAAAAATGGTTCAAATGGCTCTGAGCACTATGGGACTTAACTTATGAGGTCATCAGTCCCCTAGAACTTAGAACTACTTAAACCTAATTAACCTAAGGACATCACCCACATCTATGCCCGAGGCAGGATTCGAACCTGGGACCGTAGCGGTCGCGCGGTTCCTGACTGTAGCACCTAGAACCGCTCGGCCACTCGGGCCGGCTCGGTGTAACAAACTGTTACCTTGCATAGAGACGATCTCGAGATTGAGGTGTACGTAGACTGATGAGAAGTCAATTAAAAACGGTGTACAGTTGACCCGAGATAAATTCAATATATTCTTTCATTCTATTAATTTTTAACACGCGACACTTCATTAACGGTGTGGTTGAAATACTCAGTGCAGAAATTTCGGAGAACAGCAACGCGTTTAATTGCATATATCTACAGCTTCGTGACATTAGACCATTCATGATACGGTTTATCGTTAACGTCTCACTAAGTACAACTTCAGGCTATATACCCAGTAGTAACAACCATCTATCGGTACGTTAATCCACATTGTTTCAACCTGATCAAATTCTATAGATTTGTGCGGGAAATACATAATTTTTCAGTACGCTTAACCACTACTAACAATCGTTCATCCATACGGTATTCAGCTCGTAGCATCTACATATATTTCATCCAGTTCTGTGGAAAACTAATAATCAACAAAGAAGTTTAAGTTGCACTTTATCATGACGGGTTGTCTTATTGTTGTCATCATCGAAATTGTGAGTAAGCAAATTTTCAGTCTTTCTTATGAGTAAGGATATAACAACTGTTTCAGATTTTAAATCTCGCATTTAACATCCAGTACAGCTTCCGGATAAGCCTTACATCGTCAGAGCTGCTAGAATTATAATTAGAAATTGTTGCGATGTAATATAAGTTAACAGCTAACTTTGAGTAAAATTACCAGGAGTAATGATTTACACACTCTAACAGTAAAGCTTAAAACACTCATAGCTACAACGACGCAACTGAACTTTGAACATTTCTGCAACGAAGTTTATATGGCACGTGGAGATGATGGCGCATTAAGGAAGTTAACGGCGCTCACGAAGAAGTTGTCAGTTCTCTAACAGTTATCTACATTTAACTATCTCTTACTGTGCTTCAGCCAGACTGAACACTGTTTAAGATGATCACATTTTGGATGTGGGTAATTTTTATTGTAATACTCCTCTAGCTTTTCTGTTGCAATTTTCGTATATTTCAGATACAGCTGTTATGATATACCGGTGTACGCTGATGTATAGTAGCTAGTTAACGTTCTTGTATTTATTATTCTTCTGTTTAATTTGGTACCTTAAACGTCGGTAGTCTTATACAATGTCTTTTGTTTCTGCAAAAGCTAAGTGAAATTTGTTGTGCGTGTTTATTTCAACGTGGGAGAAATGTGCACTTCCATCAGAAATACGACACGTGATTGGTAAATTTGGTAAACAGTAGTAAAACATTTTGTATAAAACAAAAGTTTACTTGTAACATAATCTGTATGGAGCTAAATGCATCTACTACTATGAAATTCAAATAGCTTTATTTATTTGAGGAAACCAATTTGTTTTCAACAATACCTAATAATCGTTTACAGAACACACAACCCTCTCTTTAGCACGTTACAACAGACTGTTGTGGATTTTATCCATTCCTTGGGCAAGTTCATATATTTTATGATTTTATTCTCCATGTTTCTTTTTAGAACTTGATGAATTTGCCATGGCTGTTCCTTTAATTCCACCACTCTCAGTTGGAGTACTGTTCCTTTCAAGATCGTTTTAATACAACACGACTAAGCGGGATCGGGTATCCCATAATTTTATGCTTTGCTGTAAATGATTTGAATATGAGTAGTCTCCTTATTGTGTGCTCGATTCTTTTGAGACTTACTGTCCGTTTTGTATATTTAGTATCTAAACGTCATGGAAGTTACAAAAAGTTTTCAGTGAACTTCTTATAAATTTTTTTTATCTTTCTCCCAGTCTCTGTTTGTGTATTCAGATGTACCTGAAGAAGCAACTTTAGGTTGCGAACCTGGTTGTACTAATAAAGACTTATTCAACAGCTGCTGTACTTTTGTTTAACAAGAATGAATTGGGTCTGTTTACGACATATACCCAGATACGGACACGGTAAGCGTAACACTTTCTGTTACCCCCACCCCTTGCTCCAGAAAGTATCGGTGTGCCAATTTTCAACAGGACAGTCCTCGTCTGCACATTGTAGGTGACCACTGTGAATAGTCTGCGTGACTTTGAGGTACTGCCTTGATCTCCAAAATCCACAGACCTGTCACCGGTAGAACGAGTTCCTTTCTAGTGACGGGGCCAGTAGCCAGGATATCAATGACCAGGGACAACACTCGTGGGCCAGCTTGCTTCAAAAGAGGATACAAAGGCTTTATGACAACGTTCTCTATCGAATCGGGGCATGCATCAGGCCAGAGGGGTAGCAACATCTTACTGATAAGTGGGCTTACACTGGTAAGTTCTTTGTCTATTGGACTCGATTTCGTAATAATTGCAGTAACATCACATACCCTCTCAGTTCGTTCCCTTCTACCGAAACACGCAGAAGGTACCTCTGAACCAATTCTGAAAGTTTGTCAGTGCATTTCTGGTTCACACTGCGCACATGATCGGTTTAGTGAATGTGAATCCAAAAGACGTTAGCTCTTCAAACCTGAGGCAGATTTTTTCCCGTCAACTACTGAATCACAGTAACCATGGTCCTAATATTCATAGGCATGGCGTGCGGTAACATTCATCTACTGATGTCCCCCGTCTGTTTAACATTCAGCGAAATCTGAAAGTGTGACACGTATGCCCTACAGGATCTGCGTTCCGCGAGACAGCTACTGCTTTGCATACCTGTGGCACCTCATCGATTTCGAATTGAACAGGTGTCTCATAATATTGAAGTTCCTAAAAAAATTGTTTGTTCGAGTTATTTCTCTATAAACTCTGTTACATAGCGTGACTATTCTTTTAAAATGTTTAGGGAATCAGTATGAAAAAAAGTGTACATAATGCATAAATAAACAGTTAAAGCAGTTTATGAGCTCAAGTTATTATAAGGGATAAAATAACAAAGATACTGAATCAAGTTATGGAGAGTTCATAGGAAAAAAATCTCTACAGTGTACCCCTATGCCGACCCTTCAGCTGCAAAAGTAGGTTCTTGGCTGACATGTTGGAAGTATAACTAACCGCAGTTGGCCTGACAGCATTCAGGTCTTGTGGCGCCCTCGCCCATCGCGACAACGTTCTGAAGATCCGTAAGGGAATGGCCGCAGAGGCATCAGCGTACACAAGGTTTCGAACAAACGTCTAGCCTAGCAGCAGAGGTTTCCTGACACATTATCCTATTCAGCACATATTTCCAAAGACGTCCTCTAAAACCCCTCGAATTTTGTAGGCATCGTTTACCTGCTTCAACCTTATCTCCTCTTTTATCCCACCTTCACCCTGCTACATATCTCTTGGATTTCTCCATGAACCGACATTCGAAGACTTACGATCACTTTGCACCACAAGAAAAGGAAATTATTGTTTCCTCACGAAGGTGTCAAAGGCACTCTCAGACTCTCCAATTGACGACTAGTCTTGATTTACAACATTAACACTTCAACCAACAGTAATCTTTCCGTTGAATAATGTTATGTCCTTCATTTCAGGTTCGTCATCTGCAGATACAGAGTTGGTAACGTGGGAATTCCTGATACTGTGAGGCTTTGTGTGTACTCTCAAGAACGCGAGTGTTCTAGGATATATGTGAGTATACATTAATTGAAGTAATAGTTGTTAAAGTTGAAACTTAAATGCATTGATACCGTCCATGTCACCACATTCTGCCAAAGACAACTTTGACGCCACGAAAGAGCGTTTAACGATCATATGATTAAAGTTACTGGTATTGGAAAGTCCAGTTGGTCACTACCACCTCTCATGAAGATGTCTGTTGGGTCAGATGGTTACCTATCTTCACAAGAATGGTAGTGATAAAATGTTTTCAATAGCTTCAAAATATGACATCGCAGTTGTCATTCACTTATACATAGTTGTTGGATGATTGCTTCCCTTTTCTGAAGTGATGCTATTTGGGATGTTACAAGTGTAAGCGAAGTTTCTGTACGTCTAAAACCAAATTTCTCGAGTTTTCCATACAAAAACTGTCTTCTATTAATGTGCCTTACGCTACTGAAAACTAACGCTTGAAATGCGTTCCCAAAACACGTTACCTACTTAGTTCCTTTATGGGAAGAATATATCGTATTTCGCAAAACCTCTGCTTTGAATCAGAATTGTACTTCGTGGGTGTAAACAGGAACGCACAAACTAAATAGCACTTGCCCGACGCCAAAGTGTTTTAACGGGGTAATATTGAACATTTCTATCCTTAGCCAACTGTCGTGTCTTTATGGCAGAACATTCGATCAGTTTAAAAGGAGATAGCAGGTTTCGTGTTTGCAACTGGTCTGCTGTAAGTTATAATGAAACGAAAAACTTTAGTAAATGCACTAACGATTGTGATCATTCAAGCACTCTGAAGACATCTTGAGAAATTAATTCCGTTTTGACAAAAGGCGAGAAATAACGAAACGAGAAAACTATTAAAGACAAAAAATGATATTAGTTACATTGCGCAACCGCTCACTGTAGTAATGTTCTATACACACTACGAAATGCAATTAAAGAATCAGATATTCGAAACGTTATAATTGTCTCCCATTGCGATGCGTAGGTTTGAAATTACGCTCATAGTGCCTACAGCCTTCCTCTGTAATGATGCACAACTGTGGCACCCCGCGGCATCATCCTCGAACTCGGCGAGGCCACAGACAGCAAGCTGTCAATACATACGGAAAAAAGGTCATAGATCAGAAGTTCATGTGACATGTAAGGTGGGTTAATGATATCACATTGTCGCCGAATTTCACCACAATTAAGCCCGACGCCATGGTGGACGAATCGCACTGTAGGATGATCGCAACATCCCCATCTTATTCACATTTCACCCCTTAATAATGACGCCTGTGCGATGGATATCAGAAATGCGATGCCCAGTGTTGAAATTAAGCGGTTTCCTTATTGGTGGCTGAGGAAAAAATTTCAGAGGCACCGAAGGTCAGAACAGAGACGAAAAGCCCTTATTCAGTGGCATAAAGGGCGTCAATGAAACCGCCCCTTCCCTGCGGGCGTTCATTTCCACTCATTTAACGGTCGAAAAGTACAGTTCGCAGTGCGATGAGCAACAGAACGACGTCCGTGACAACCTTTGACACAACTGACACCCCTGGACGATTTAGCCCTTCTCTAAAGACGTGGGGGGGCAGCATCCCACTGAATGTGATCCTGCTCCTTTCGTTTGCAGTGTGCCAACAATTTTTTCTCTGCTATACAGGGTGGAACCATTAGCGCCCGTTCAAAAAAAATTTCGACGTAATTCGAAACCGATCCGAAATTGCAAATGGTGCTTATGCTTTATCAGCCCTCGTATTTCGTGCCGTCCTATGGAGGTGTGCGAGGTTGACACGCTTTCAGACAGCAACAACTTCGACACCCCTCCGATTCCGGATGGCCAACTTGCACGTGCAAGGATAGTAGTGAAACCTGACTCCAGCCTCCTAAGACTTTCACCGCAGGTTCTGTCTGTACAGGTTTACTTTAAAGATGCTCGACAAAGATGGGAAGGTGACACCTAGGAGGTTCCCGGACTGGGTGTTTTTAGAGTGATCCATTGCCGTTTTTACTCATGTTTCAGTGTCACAACACTCTGTAATCACGCAAAGGAGGGCGAGAAATAGATAGGGCTGATATGGCATAAGCAGCATTTGCTGCTTCGGATAGATTTAACATTTCGTCGAATGGTGTTCATCGGTTCCTAGCGGTTCCACCCTATACCCAGACCAAAAATTGTGTATTCAAAACGGGTGGGATCACGTTGAGTGGTGTTGTTGGTCTACGATGTCATTAGAGTAGAACACAATCGTCTGAGCGGTGTCAGCAGTGTCAAAGGTTCTCAGGATCGTCGTCCTGTTACTCAGTTCAGATCACACTCTCGTTTTCGGTAGCGAAATGGGTGGAATTAACGAGCCAAGGAAAGGGTAGTTTCATTGATTCCCTCACTGCCACTCCATGAGGCCTTTTCGTGTCGATTCTGAACGGCGTTGTGTCTTAAATGTTTCCCGCTGTCATCCATAAGAAAACGGCGTCATATCAACACTGGGCGTCACGGTTGTCACATACATCCCACAGACGAGGAGGGGCGAAATGTGGGTAAGACGGGGTGTTTCGACCTTTCCATAAAATGACACGTTCAAGGTGCCGCTGGGAATAACTGTGGCGGAATTTAATGTCAATATGATGTCGTTAACATCTCTCACATCACACATGAACTTTTGAACTCTGGCCGGTTTTCAGCACGAGTCGACACGTTACTGTTTGAAGCGTCGCTGAGCCCAAGAGGGAGGTCGCAGGGCGCCATGCTTTTGCACCATTACAGACGGAGTTTGTAGGTGTCTTCCAGACAATTTTCAAACTTATACGTCGCAACGAAAGACAATTATGTGGTTTCGAAAATGTGTTCTTTTAATTGTGATGGGTAGTGCACTTTGAAGTTAATCCAGACACACGTAACTATAAATTCTTACGATATGAAATGTGTCGCTGCACGATTATCGTGGAATTCCATGAATGATCAGCAGATGAGTTCAGGTGGAAAAGTGCAGAAATAGACAGATATTATTGCGCCAGACTGTGGACAGTTCACAGTCTCAATATGGCGTCAGACGTGTGCTGAATGATGGTGTAACTTTATAACATTTAACTCAAAAGTGACCAGGGTTTCCATTTGTGTAGTATCGTTCCGCATAATTTATTATGCCTAAACGCACAACGGCAGAGCAGATGCACAGTTAAAAATCCATATCACAACAGTAAACGAACGTCCAGCTGAAATGGCTAGACGATGTGCTATAAGGACAGGCATCAATACAAGTGAACACGACATAATGCCCTTGAGTGTGAATTGTCCCAGAAACGATTGTGGTGACGAATATACAGACGTTAAGATGCAATATATCACGAGTAAGACCGACTGTAACCAATTTAGTGATTCCCTTGTCTGTCAGGAACCTGAAGACATTAAACGTGGTACAGACTCAAAACATAATATCTAGCCAAGGCAGTACAAGCAGCGATGGAGCAAGACACCGGCAGTGAGGGGTACTCTAACGTGGCCGGATACCGTTCCTGTCGCCACCACTCCCTCCGGGACGAAATCTGTGTATCCCATCTGTCTGCTGCTAGTGTAGCTGTTATGTTCAGATGTGAGATCGTTTTCTTAATGTATGCGCAGTGAGTATCTGAAGAGTGACGTGGATACCAGCCCGGTATTTACATGGGGGGGGGGGGGGCGTGTAGGAAACCATCTAACACCCAAATAAAGGCTGTCCGACTAACCAGCCCACCTTGTTAATCCGCGCCACCCCACCTGGAAGCGCCGCAGCTACGAACTCGGCCATCCAGGAAGTAACCGAGGTGAAAACCTGAAACAAAAAAGACACATTTCGCCGGATCCATATGGCATTCCTACTGAAGTTCTGCGGATTCTTCTTATGCAGATCATGTGTAAGATGAACAATGCATGTCTCCTATAAGACAAACAAAATGGAAAAAGGCCCACGTGATTTTATATAAAAAAAGGAATACTTACATCCTAAATGCCAATGTCTGCTAGAAAGTTCGGGAAAAGTTCTTCACAACCCTACGTAGCAGACCCACAACGCTACGAGACGAGACTCATATGTGCAGGTCTACATTTAAACAAATTCCCATAAGAATCCATCTGTGGTATTCTATGCTGGATCCACTCGAAGGAAAATTACAAGAAAAATCGGTCATAGCATAGGTATCATGATAACGCTCAAAATATGTAGGAGTCGTTTAGAACGAGTGACTAAATTACAGCGATCATATAGAAAGAGTAGTTACAAGATTGAAAAATCTAATACAATAAACAGGACGCTTGGCCAGACGCGGCTATAAGCTTCCATTATAAGCAATATGATTGTGTTAAGAGACTATTTTTTGCTACTATTGTGGATGATTTTACGAGTGTCTGGGTTAAAAGGCTGCTACTTCTAACAGCAGCACAGTCAATAAACAAAGTACGATCTCTTAACTTTCCGGTGAGTGTTTCGAACTGTACGGTCCGCCTCAATGGCTCAAGGGGGTTATAAAGACCAGGCTACTCTCCGTTCATTAGGACAAACGTTGTTGCAGAAGGCTCGAAAATAACTGTATCAAAATTACCTAATGCCCCAAAATGATGAAAATATCAAGATATTAGTTAGAAGCTGTAGAAGCATTCAAAGTGAAGGACCAGAGTTAAAGGAAGTATTAAAAAGCTATGGTATTCGACACGGACATTTGTCGATCATCAGAAACATTGTCAGATCTTCGAAGCAGAACTAAATGCATACCGAACAAATGCGCTCTTCAGGATGGGAGTGGTGTGTTTGTAGTAGCATACTAGAATCTTAAATCACTGAGATGGAATCGGAGGCTGCAGTCTAAATGATTTACTCAACAATAACAGTCAACCGTGGAAGATGGGTGTAATAGGGTTCTTCTAATGATAACCAGACTCAGCTGCACAAGAAGTTGTTAACTTTAAGTAACTCACCATTACCCAGTAGTTATATTCACGAGTCATGCTATACCAGTTGGCAGAGATTTCAATTTATTCGGAAATTTACATTTCGTAGCCGCGAGAGAAAATCCACTGAGAATTAGGGAAATTATCTAGAACACGTACTTTACAACTCTCCCAATAATAGAATTATCCGAAACTTATTAGCAATAAACTGATCCGAACTCTTTGATCATTGAGACGTAGAGACTAGGATTAGAGATCATGATGCAGTTGCCGGCCGGGGTGGCCGTGGGTTTCTAGGCGCTACAGTCTGGAAGCGCAGGACCGCTACGGTCGCTGGTTCGAATCCTGCCCCGGGCGTGGATGTGTGTGATATCCTTAGGTTAGTTAGGTTTAAGTAGTTCTAAGTTCTAGGGGACTGATGACCTCAGAAGTTAAGTCCCATAGTGCTCAGAGCCATTTTGAACCATGATGCAGTTGTATGGACATTTTTCTAAACTGTAGAAAATTAGTCTGCAAAGACTTTATGTTTAGTTTGGAGGTAATATTTACAGTGCATCCGTAGGTACCGGGTGGTTGTAATTAAAGCGCAGCTACTCACTGAGGGACAAGAAGAGAATAGAAGCTTTCGAAATGTGGTACTACAGAAGAATGCTGAAGATTAGATGGGTAGTTCACGTAACTCATGAGGAAGTATTGAATAGAATTAGGGAGAAGAGGAGTTTGTGGCACAACTTGACAAGAAGAAGGGACCGGTTGGTAGGACGTGTTCTGAGGCATCAAGGGATCACAAATTTAGCACTGGAGGGCAGCGTGGAGGGTGAAAATCGTAGAGGGAGACCAAGAGATGAATACACTAAGCAGATTCAGAAGGATGTAGGCTGCAGTAAGTACTGGCAGATGAAGAAGCTTGCACAGGATAGAGTAGCATGGAGAGCTGCATGAAACCAGTCTCAGGACTGAAGACCACAACAACAACAACAACTCACTGAGGTACAGTGTTGGCTGTAATTATAATGTAGAAATTCGTTCCAATATTGGCCACCATGTGCAAATCTGGCTCTGTGCTGCATCTCGCCGACGTCTCCGGTGCCCATATTGAACAAATTGTGTAAGCGACGTTTGATAATAAATTCAACGCTAAGCCTTTCTATTTTTTTTCACCTTTTCTGCCCATATCCTGTTCCTGATCCATGACATATGGAAGGATTTCTATACTTCTTGCCATACTATACTCTTACGTTACGGAGTGACAAATAATAGCGTAGATGACATACCATCATATAAACACTGTACAGCTCCAATACGCATCTGGTGGACAAAATTGGAAGTAATTTTTTCCAGCATAAATCGATTCGACATTAACGCATTAGAATATATATCCAGTTTAGCTGTCAGACGATGTTTACAAGCCACACTAGACCCCTGTAAGTAGCTGTTCTTTAATTACAGCCACCTAGTACATTCATACTTCGATCATACTTTGGCCTATTAGTTTCTAATTGCTCTGCACTTTGTCGCTGTTGGTAAGTAGCTCCAAGGTATTGAATCAGCGTGTTTTTTTCCATGTGCCGTCAATGACCGTCTCCCTGACACTGAGACGAGTTCTTAGATTGGTTGCTTCCTGTTGTAGTAGCTTGAATATTCTGGTTTTCTTTTCGTTACTTCTGTGAAAAAGTTTGCTCTAACACATTATTTTTACCATTCTAATTAGTCACCGCAGAGACTCAAAATAATGCTAGTTGGCAAGTACCGGAAATTATCATGATAGGAAATAATTGAACCTTCAACTGACTGTCACCATCAGTAATTCACTGCTCGTGGTTTTATTGAGTATTTTAGGTATGTAAAAATTATTTTACCCAGCACAAATGAAGGCAAAGGGTTCAAGATGTTCTCAGAGCTTTGGTTATACAGTACCTAGGCAACTTCTCCTTTTGTGAGAATTTTAATACACCTGATGTTCTGTTAGGTTCTACCACTATCGGACAGTGGGGTCAAGGTATTGAAAGCATCATGTCTTCGGGAGTATTACACATTTTAAAATCGGAGCAGAACAAATAGGTCATCACTGTTACGGAGTCGTGCTCCGTTACCGATCTCTCGATATGCTCCATTAATTTTGCCACCACGACTCATTGGGATGTGGTCGACAATGTGCTCTACAGTAAGGGCTTCCCCATTTCGATGTATCTGGTAGACAAGGGGACCCAAGAAACGTTGTCATCATGGACGCCAAGATGGTATTTTATGAAGGCTAGCCGGATGATCTTCTATCAGCTGCCCGTATTTGATCATCAAGACAGCCTCCAGAAACTACAGGATCGCAGTACAATGGAGATCTTATAACGCAATAATGCGTCCATCATACAGTCTTAGGGCTATCAACAAAGACCTAGAGGTTAAACAATTGCAGGGAACTCTGAAACCGTTAAGGTGGTTAGAAGTAAATACAGCTACATTTTTAAGGAAAAATAGACGAGAGAATGTCCAAAGAAATGTCGGAATTGCAGCCAATCATTGTTCACTTTATGATTTTTCGACAGGGCACCAGCTGGTCAAATGGTTCAAAGCACTATGCGACTAAACTTCTGAGGTCATCAGTCGCCTAGAACTTAGAACTAATTAAACCTAACTAACATAAGGACATCACACACATCCATGCCCGAGGCAGGATTCGAACCTGCGACCGTAGCGGTCGCTCGGTTCCAGACTGTAGCGCCTAGAACCGCACGGCCACTCCGGCCGGCACCAGCTGGTCACCCTCAAGTGAGTCATAGAGGATCCACGAAATCTCCCCATCTTAATTTATTAGTGCGGTGTGTGTATTCTGCACTTAGACTCAGCACACTACTCGACGGGCAACACCCTCGTTGGTAGGACTGTGGTACTCAGCTGTCCTCGGGATTTCCGTTCGACGTGCTCATCGGCGTACTCTGTCGTTTCCGATTAGAGCAGATCTTGGACATTATTGCGTTACACGCATTTTCTTGTTGATAATCGTTGTCATTTCCTACGTTTTCAGTGCGAAACATGTAGCAAATTTAATTTAAACGACATAAAATTATGGAGTGGATTTACTAACATAATTAAGAACCACTCAAGAACGTAAATCGGTGGTCACATAGTTGTCAAACGTATTCTACGGTGTTGCCATTGTCCATTAGACTAGCAGCAGGAAGAAAACGTCCGCTCAGCTGATGTGCTGAGATAGGTATCACTGTCGAAGCTCGCGCTTCGAAGACGCCAACGCATCTTCTGCCACCACTTCGTGGGAAATGAAATACCTCAAGTATAAGCCAATGTGTTATATTCGCATATCTGTGACTATGATTTGGCGCTAAAGCGTGGTTATGGATAGTACGTATGCTCAGTTTGCGAATTTAACATCATAAATACAGACAAGGGGAAATGAATTAGGTGTACTCCCTCTTCCGTAACAACAAATATATTTCAGTTATTCAGTCTTAAATGAACTGCACAGAAAACCATTCAGCATAAGTGAATAACATTTTAGCAACACCAGATGATATTAAGAGCTAGCCGGCGCGGGTTAGCCGTGCGTTCTACGGCGTCATATAGCGGACCTCGCGGCTGCTTACACCATCAGTTCGAGTCCTTCCCCTGGCATGGATGTAGGTTTACGTAGTTCTAGGTCTAGTAGACTGATGACCTAAGCAGTTTCGTCACATAGATCTTAGAGCCATTTTTTGACCTTTCGCGTAAAGTTTCTTTACATAAACGGCCGTATCTTTGGACTGAGTTGACATAGACTCTCACTTTTTTACAACACCAAGGGACCTTATACCGCAGGAAGTGTGATACATTTCCGCTTATTATGTCTACCCGTACTCGAGGTCCAAATGGCTCTGAGCACTACGGGACTTCACTTCTGAGGTCATCAATCCCCTAGAACTTAGAACTACTTAAACCTAAGGACATCACACACATCCACGCCCGAGGCAGGATTCGAAACGGCGACCGTAGCGGGCGCGCGGCTCCAGACTCTAGTGCCTAGAACCGTTCGGCCACTCAGGCCGGCGTACTCGAGGTAAACGGGTTTTAAGGGTTGGGTAGACAGATAGACGGTCAAGAAAGTGAGGCTAGTAGGACTCCGTTTTCACCGATTTAGGTGACAAAATCCTAACAACGAAAATAGCTACGACAGTTACTGAAGATGAGGGCCGCATAAATAATTCCCCGTACTCTTTATTCGAAATGTTCTAGTTGCAGTCGATACATCAGCATATTACTCGTAGCTACGCTTTCGATTCAAATCACGTTTACAGGAATGCAAATAAAATCCATTTGCCTATACACGTGGTAACTCAGATCCCAGTAATAATGCCACCGCGGTTTAGAAGTGCGAACGTTCCCATTGCTAACTAGCTTAAGAAACACTTCGGCTAATGGACGTTTTCTGGCTCTGACGAGTCTAATGGAGAATTGGAAACACAGCAGAATACGTTTGGAGGATATGTAGCCGTTTATTTCCTGGGGTGGTGCAGAATTATCCTACTACATTTACTCGCTAATAACAGTATTTTGCTATTTCGATAAACATCCCGAATGATTGTCACATAAGCGGTGACATAAAGGAAGAAAATTCATGTTTTTGACTCCAGAAAGTTCTATGCCACAGAAACTGCCCATCATTTTGCCATTTTCATTGCGAAATTGCTGGCTTATTCATGACTGGGTTAATAGTAGAGGTCTGTTTGCCTGGGTTCTCTGCTAGTGTAGTGAAAGGTGTTTGCTACTGTAAGGAAGGTCTGATTTGTTTTGGGATCTGATCTCGATGGAGGCAGATAGACTATCAGTAAAGCAATTATAAGAAATTCTCGCGCCCCCAATACGTTTTATTGCTACCTATGTTCTGTACTGGCACCCTGTGGATGTCAATATGAAACTCTTGTAGAATTTCATACTTGTTACTGCCTACTTTTTCCGCTTCTGTCAATAATTTAATTCACTTACGTATGGCACTGAATGATTTTTAACTGAATGTCGTTATGAATCTTCACGCATTACTAAATTTGCACACTTTCATGGTAGGTCAGCAACGGTAATCCAGTATGACTGGTCTGAACGTTGACACAGACCGTTTCGCGGCAGAATGCGCATATTATTTTGCTAATTCGTAACAATCTGGGTTACTTAGGCTTACTAAAACCATTATGTTATCTCGATAAGCTGAAACTCGTTTTTATTAGTATAGTTCATACTAATTAGCGTTTCTTGTTTCATTTATGTCTTATAGTTACGTATTGTGTTTAACACACTAATCAACATTAATATAGTCTTACACATGATTGAAAACAGTCTGACAATGTTCGGATAGTTTGTCAATTTCAGGCGAGTGCATAGTATGTTGGTAGCACTTCGTCGCCTGTTATGCTGTGTAGCAGACTTTAAATCTGTGCGGATCAGCATAACGAAAAGGTGAGGAGTCTCGGTCGTTTTGTCCACGACTGTACATCGACTGCTGTACACTGAATTAGATCATTTGGCCATTTGATAACCAAGCTAAGTGCAAATGCACTCCTCCGTTATTATTTTTATTTAATGCTATTTTTGGGATATTTATTGGTTGCCGGAAAGTCGTTAAACACAACAGTTACAGATCTAAGTACAGTCTGAAGTGGGCTTTACTGAAGCTGTAATTTCAACAAGGTACAAACTTAATATAGTTACGTTTGTACCGACCGCATTTTAACGTCTCGCTCTGAATTGGACTTGAGAGAAAAGCAGAGAAATTTTTTTTTTTTTTTTTTTTTTTTTTTTTTTTTGCAACTGAAGATACTATCAATGAAAGACGGGTAAGCTAAATACTGTCATATGATATCTAGTGTAACGGAAATTAATGTAAATTTCTATGCACACGTCACTACAATATTTATAATAATCGTTATAACTTTTAAATATATCGTCGATGCTGTACAATGCTAATGAGTCAGTTAGTTTTTATCAGGATAGAGTTATATACTGCAGTAATTGCCATGCTCTTTATTTTCAATTATTGCATCCTCATTACACGGATGTGTTGGTTTGTAAATGTACTAACAGAGTATCTGTCTTTGCCTTCAATTTGATCAAGGCTTCCCAAGTGAGATCACATGCCGGATATGGTGTGGAAATGACGAAGTACTTTAACTTCAAACGTTTCTACAATTGGCTGTATTCTGAGATAAAGAAGGGAAGTAACCGTGTAGGTATTCATGTGCAACTAAGTAGGTTGTATGGCAATTAGATACAATAGCTAGGTAAAAATAAAATTTTTTGCCACAGGCTGCAGAGTTTTAAATTTAAAGTTATAAGAAAATTATTTCTACCTATGACACTTCAGCATGATTTTGCAAAACAAGCCTAGACGTTCTGTAAACGCATCGATGGTCTTAAAATCACAAGCATCTAATAATTTCGGCACGATATTTACACCTACTGGAGAGCGTAAATAATCCAATACGTCATTAAAACGAGATTTTAATAATGCTGTAGCCTTGGCAGGTGATTCAACTAGAAGTTCCCTTGACCACAGAATCCTCCATAATGTCTAGAAAAACTTGTCGGCCTCTGTCTTTATTTGTCACAACTGCATTTATCGTTTCCGTTAGATCAAATTTATATACCTTACCACCTTGTCGACCAGTACTTTAACAAAAAATATATTTCAAAATCCATGGCATAGCGGAAAAACTATAATGATTGGTTCGTAGTTATAATGTCTGAAATAAATATTTTCTACATCTACATCTACATTGATACTCCGCAAGCCACCCAACGGTGTGTGGCGGAGGCCACTTTACGTGCCACTGTCATTACCTCCCTTTCCTGTTCCAGTCGCGTATGGTTCGCGGGAAGAACGACTGTCTGAAAGCCTCCGTGCGCGCTCTAATCTCTCTAATTTTACATTCGTGATCTCCTCGGGAGGTATAAGTAGGGGGAAGCAATATATTCGATACCTCATCCAGAAACGCACCCTCTCGAAACCTGGCGAGCAAGCTACACCGCGATGCAGAGCGCCTCTCTTGCAGAGTCTGCCACTTGAGTTTATTAAACATCTCCGTAACGCTATCACGGTTACCAAATAACCCTGTGACGAAACGCGCCGCTCTTCTTTGGATCTTCTCTATCTCCTCCGTCAGACCGATCTGGTACGGATCCCACACTGATGAGCAATACTCAAGTATAGGTCGAACGAGTGTTTTGTAAGCCACCTCCTTTGTTGATGGACTACATTTTCTAAGCACTCTCCCAATGAATCTCAACCTGGTACCCGCCTTACCAACAATTAATTTTATATGATCATTCCACTTCAAATCGTTCCGCACGCATACTCCCAGATATTTTACAGAAGTAACTGCTACCAGTGTTTGTTCCGCTATCATATAATCATACAATAAAGGATCCATCTTTCTATGTATTCGCAATACATTACATTTGTCTATGTTAAGGGTCAGTTGCCACTCCCTGCACCAAGTGCCTATCCGCTGCAGATCTTCCTGCATTTCGCTACAATTTTCTAATGCTGCAACTTCTCTGTATATTACAGCATCATCCGCGAAAAGCCGCATGGAACTTCCGACACTATCTACTAGGTCATTAATATATATTGTGAAAAGCAATGGTCCCATAACACTCCCCTGTGGCACGCCAGAGGTTACTTTAACGTCTGTAGACGTCTCTCCATTGATAACAACATGCTGTGTTCTGTTTGCTAAAAACTCTTCAATCCAGCCACACAGCTGGTCTGATATTCCGTAGGCTCTTACTTTGTTTATCAGGCGACAGTGCGGAACTGTAATGAACGCCTTCCGGAAATCAAGAAAAATAGCATCTACCTGGGAGCCTGTATCTAATATTTTCTGGGTCTCATGAACAAATAAAGCGAGTTGGGTCTCACACGATCGCTGTTTCCGGAATCCATGTTGATTCCTACATAGTAGATTCTGGGTTTCCAGAAATGACATGATACGCGAGCAAAAAACATGTTCTAAAATTCTACAAGAGATCGACGTCAGAGATATAGGTCTATAGTTTTGCGCATCTGCTCGACGACCCTTCTTGAAGACTGGGACTACCTGTGCTCTTTTCCAATCATTTGGAACCCTCCGTTCCTCTAGAGACTTGCGGTAAACGGCTGTTAGAAGGGGGGCAAGTTCTTTCGCGTACTCTGTGTAGAATCGAATTGGTATCCCAACAGGTCCAGTGGACTTTCCTCTATTGAGTGATTCCAGCTGCTTTTCTATTCCTTGGACACTTATTTCGATGTCAGCCATTTTTTCGTTTGTGCGAGGATTTAGAGAAGGAACTGCAGTGCGGTCTTCCTCTGTGAAACAGCTTTGGAAAAAGGTGTTTAGTATTTCAGCTTTACGCGTGTCATCCTCTGTTTCAATGCCATCATCACCCGTAGTGTCTGGATATGCTGTTTCGAGCCACTTACTGATTTAACGTAAGACCAGAACTTCCTAGGATTTTCTGTCAAGTCGGTACATAGAATTTTACTTTCGAATTCAATGAACGCTTCACGCATAGCCCTCCTTACGCTAACTTTGACATCGTTTAGCTTCTGTTTGTCTGAGAGGTTTTGGCTGCGTTTAAGCTTGGAGTGGAGTTCTCTTTGCTTTCGCAGTAGTTTCCTAACTTTGTTGTTGTACCACGGTGGGTTTTTCCCGTCCCTCACAGTTTTACTCGGCACATACCTGTCTAGAACGCATTTTACGATTGCCTTGAACTTTTTCCATAAACACTCAACATTGTCAGTGTCGGAACAGAAATTTTCGTTTTGATCTGTTAGGTAGTCTGAAATCTGCCTTCTATTACTCTTGCTAAACAGATAAACCTTCCTCCCTTTTTTTTATATTCCTATTTACTTCCATATTCAGGGATGCTGCAACGGCCTTATGATCACTGATTCCCTGTTCTGCACTTACAGAGTCGAAAGGTTCGGGTCTGTTTGTTGCAGTTGAAGATATTAGTGCAAAACTCGAAATCAACACAATAAATCTAAATTTGGAAAATAATTGTCATATCGTTTGTTGATCAAATATCGTTTTTGTTTGGAGTGATATTAAAGTTCACATTCTGATTCAAGTTCCCCATACCTCTCTCAGTAGTTTCCAGCGTTATGGGCCGGTTTCGACAAGACAATGACGGTCGTTTCTTTCATCAGGTTCGTAGAGCTGATTCTTAATCTCTAAAGATCTCTATGTCAATGAAACACGAAACTTAAGTGGAGGTCCCTTCATTTTACTTAAACTGTTTCACGACAATCTTTCCTTTTGACAAATGAAACAAACGAAAGCAGAAGAGCGTACAATGCGTTTACAACTTTTGAACTTACCTTTCACTTCCAACTACGCTGATAACAGACACATAGTGAACGGAGTGTGCCAAACCACCAACGTGCTAATTAGAGGCCAACCGACCAGTCAGAATCTCCCAACTCTGCCGAATTATTTCTTTAACGCATTTTTGATTAATTTACTTTCTAACGGTAGCTAGAACTGTGCCTCAGTCTTTACGAAACTGCGATCACGAAGTGACTGCAGCATTATCCATCGTTGCTATCATTCAACATAGTTCAATAATATGACTTGAAGACTTGTTGAAACCTGATTACATGAAATTCCTACAAAAGGAAAAAACATGTAATGGACTACATCAACTTTCGTTTAACATGACTCGACGATTAGCTTCTAGGACTCTGAAACTGAAGGTATTTACTTGTTGACATTACATTGTCTATTGTAGTTCGAAGATATACACACTAAACAAAACGACACACTACAAAGGATTTATCCGAATGGGACCGAAAAGTCATGTACAATTTCACAAAAATTGGATACAGCATTCGAAACAAATAGTTTTACAAATACAGTAAGTCCATATCGTGTTGCTGCGACTCTGGGCCTTCAGCAAGCAGTAATTTGGCTTGGCACTGATTGACAGAGTTGTTGGATGTCCTGCTGAGGGATATCGTCCAAATTCTGTCCAACTGGCGCATTAGAACGTAAAAACCCCTAGATGGTAGGAGGACCCTGCCCATAATGCTCTAAACGTTCTCAGTTGGGAAGACATCTGGCGATCTTTCTGGCCAAGATAGGGCTTAGCAAGCCCGAAGACAAGAAGTAGGAACTCTCGCTATGTGAGGTCGGGCAATACCTTGTTGAAATGTAATTCCAGGATGGCTTGCCAAGACCGGCAATTAAATGGGGCGTAGAATATCGTTGACGCTACACTGTCCAGTATAGGTATCATGAATGACAACCAAACGGTATGAAAAGAAATGACACCACCTATCCTAACTCCCAGATGTGGGGCAGTTTGGAGGGCGACATTCAGGTTGGTATTACACCACTGTCCGTCGCGTCTTCAGACACGTATTCGGCCTGAAATATCATTGACTGGGGTATAATTGTGTTTAGTGATGAATCGAGCTTCGAACTGAGCCCCGATGGCTAGTGTAGACGTGTCTGGAAGCGTCCCAGAAAGCGTTGCTGTAGCAAGCTGACTATCGCCCGCCATGCAACCTGACGACCGGGAGTGAGGTCATTTCACAGCAGGATCCCTTTGGTTGTCCTCTACGGCAGCATTACAGCACAGCGGTTCGTGCACGATGTATTATGCAGCGTTTTTGTGCCCTTCGTGGCTAGCCTCCCTGGGCTTACATTTTAGCAAGATAATGCACTCCTGCATACGGTGAGAGTTTCTACTGCTTGTCTTCATGCTTGTCATACCCTGTACCTTGGCCAGAAAGGTCGCCATATCTCTCCCGAGTTGAGAATACTTGGATTATTATGGGCAGGAACCGCCAACCAGCTCGGGATTTTGACGATCTAACGCGATAGTTGGACAGAATTTGGCACGGTATGCCTCAGGAAGACATCCAACAACTCTGTAAATTGATGCTCAGTCGAGCCGAATCACTGCTTGAATAAAAGCCAGACGTGGACCAACGCGCTATTGGCTTGTTCAAATTTTGAAGCTGCTTTTTTCAATAAATTATCTAGTTTTCCTGAAACTGTAATAGTTTGCTTGTCGGTACATGTTCATCACATATACAGATTTCCTTCCCATTCGGATAATTCCTCCGTGGTGCGTTGTATACCGGTTAATGGGCAAATAACCAGGTAATACATGGTAAGGGACAAAATCTCTCGGCTTAGAAGTGAAAGACGGTGCTCTCATAGAAACATCAACCCTTCACATGATCTTATTAATTGTAGATCTCTTCGAGGTCAGAGAAGTTTCTCCAAGGGAGTCGATTCAGGAAGATACGCAAAAATTCTTCTATAACACCCATGAGTTATTCATTAGATTCGAAAGGTGCTAGAAACCAAAGTGTCTTTCAATCAGAGAAAAGATGTTGGTCAGAGGGTATAAACCTTTTCCAATAACATGATTTCTCCACCTATTCATACATCTAACCACTTCGTGTTCCTATTGCCAAATAAATATTGCTCGATGGTATTTTATCCTGACGATTTGCAGAATAAATATCTTCAATGATATTTTCTCATCTAGTGGTTCCAGGAGACATGCGTAGTTTTGGCCATTTACGATTTCACCCTCGGAAAGGCATTGCATAGATGAAATCATCGTTCATCACATAACACAACTGCCTACTTCTTTTAGTAGATTAATCAGATTTTGCCTTCTACGATGAATGATTCCCTGCCTGCAGCCAGTGCTTTGATAGCTGCTTCGATTTTTATATCAGATGGTGGTCCTATGTCTCAAATACGGTTATAATTCGGTACACACAATCAGATACAATCGTACTAACTCTACGAATTCCTTTCCACATTTGCTATTGATCAGCAGCAAACTGCTGTCACTTACCTTGCAAGATCCTTTCTTATAGTTAACTCTTCTCTTGAAGTGCACAGTACACTTCTTTACGATACTCACATGGTTTCATCTGTTTTGTATATATTAACCGACCGTTGTCCAAAAGCAAATTATGGCCTTTTTCGATGACTTCACGTATAGTTGTAGTTTTGTAGTGACGGTGACATGGATTATATTCAAAATAATTACGACCATGTTTAAATAACGTGTCCGATTCTTAAGTGTTGAAAAAAAGGAGGCGACTCAGTATAAAGTTTCATAATTAGTGGTGTAAATGTAAAAAGCTAAGGATTTTATTACAACACACTGTTCCAGTTGGATTATTTGAAGTGAACACACTATAAAACCACTTCAGAGAGTGCTACAAGCAAGACTGCTTATCATATCTAACTAATCTACGAATTTGCTCAATACGTAAAATCACAAGAAAAACTGAAATTCATCGATATGAAACTTCCGGGCAGATTAAACCTGTGTGCCTGACAGAGACTCGAACTCGGGACCTTTGCCTTTCGCGGGCAAGTGCTCTACCAACTGAGCTACCCAAGCACGACTCACGCCCCGTCCTCATAGCTGTACTTCTGTCTTTACTTCGTCTCCTACGTTCCAACCTTGCCCGCGAAAGGCAAAGGTCCCGAGTTCGAGTCTTTGTCCGGCACACAATTTTAATCTGCCAGGAAGTTTCATATCAGCGCACACTGCGCTGCAGAGTGAAAATCTCATTCTGGATTCATCGATATATCCAACATCTCTTTTCCTTGCAAATAAATATTTCGTTCCTGTTGTAGAACGAATAGACCTCACTCCTGTTTCCAATATGATGAGTGTCTTGTTCAACGGATCAACTGTGCAAATAATTCGGAGTTATTGCGAGACAGGAAGTTCCACAATTTCCCTACATTCATTTCGCTTCCACGTGTAACAGATCATGCTACCTGAGATAGATATTTACACGTAAATCTGTATCGTATAACAGTAAACATCAATCGGTTGCCGAAACGCAATTCGGCCTTTATACGTTAATTGTCACGCTGTTCGGATTTACGTTTTGTAAGACTGGGCGTTGTATTTGACTTCGACAATGTAATACAAATAAACGCAAAGTACGTCAAGAGGTTATTGTTGACGACAGATATTTTCGTTCCATGTTGTATTCGCTCGTCAGCTACATATTAGGAGAGCGAAATTGTTAGTAATTCTAGCAGCGAGGACTCAGTTCTATTGTCATGGCTGCAGAGGGTCATCCACTCGCTGTTCCTGTTATAGGGCAACCAATAGCTGGATGTAAAAATTCGATCAGTGCTCGGAGAATTTAATTTCAAGTTCAAATGCAGTGAATACTACTTAAATTATCATAGTTTCCCTGAAATGGTACAGATCAACGCCAGATTGGTTCGACCAGGAAGACGATGGCCGTCTCCTCCCCACCTCTTGTTTATGACTTTTCTGATACTATGTTTAAAGCCGTAGCTGGTTTTCATAGAAGAGCTAATTCTGGCTCTCAGTGTTCTTTTTTATATTTTTGTCTCTTACCGTGATTCATTGTCACGGAAGTCATTACAGATAACTGAAGAAGCCCTCTCTTTCCTTATCTTAATAAGAATTCTTAGATTGGTGTATTACATTTTATGGAGGGGCAGAAAACTGTAACTGCCCGCTACAAGTCGAACCACTAATGAAAAATTCTACGATTTTATGGGTCCACTGTATTTTTGCCGTAAAACCTCGATGAATAAAACTTCATCTCTAAATATTATGTATACAAGTTAGAGACATGCTTTAATAATGCGTAGATAATAGAAACGTCGTCGAGTAGTTCCTGCAGAACTGTAATCAATTACAGAATATTTTCTTCTTTTGTGTGAGACTTGCATCTCACGCACATATGCAGATTCTTCTGCCATCTGTGAGGCAGGTCACCCGTTGAGCGATAGGGCTAAATCGGTCGACGGTAAATCCGGGACCGTGTTGGTGCTACTTCGCCTCAGAGCTGAAAGAGAACTTAGTGCAGACTTCACAAGGAACGGAGAATGCTCTTTGCATTCAGGAACGGAGCTTATTTGCAGCAGTCTGGCAAGCACACCAATTTCTTAGCGCGGAAAGAGAGACACGCGTTGTTGCAACGGAAACGTTTCGTCACGGTTGTAGATCGGACGACTGCCCTATTTCCAAACACATCCATACAACGGTGCTTTGCAATTTCAGAGTGTGTTAGCGTTGGCATTTCTTAGAAATTTATTCGATCTCGTGCAATATTTGGAGTTTAACAGTTGCAGAAGTTCTGATACTCAGCAGAGTAGAGTGAGGCAATATGTTGTGTTAGGCTTCTCTCTCTCTCTCTCATTGTGTAAGGCCTCGTTTTACGATACCGTAGGTCCTTAATCTCCGTCATAATAACAGAAAGATTCAGTGTCAGGTTTGAACTCTTCCCATGGAGAGAATAGACGAATCGTGAATGTATCAAATTTGACACATTGATAATTATTTATTTATATGAATTTTATTATTTAAAAGCAACTAAAGTACGACATTGCTCTTATAGTTTCTGCACTTGTTATTCGTCTATTATATTTTACTTACATACTTCCAGTGAGGTAAGAGCTGCTCAGTTTTCCATTAAAAAAATGTGAATGACATACTAAAATCCAAGCAAAATTGCTGTATAAGCCCGTTTTATTTTTGATAACAGTTCATATTCAGTCATTCACTCAACCATAACAACAGACAAACTATTATTAAACACCGAAGGATGCTTCTGCTACTGATTATGATAAATATTCTCTGGCGCAAAGGAGGTGCTATGTAAAGATAGTGCATTCTTGTTATAAAACGAGTGTGATTAAGATCATTATGTTGGATGCTGAAGCTCTTTTTTCATTCCGCGCTTGATGAGAAAAATTGAAGAGATAATCTGCCTTATGGTAGACACTGTTCATCTGTTTCACTTTTCCCAGACATGTTTTAGCACTCTTTATGCTATTTTCAGTGAGATTTTTAGTTTTTTGAAGATTCTTATGATATGTTAATATTTGAATTTATATACACATAAAAGAGTGATATTTTGAGTTTTTTTATATACAGTTAATGACACGTATCACTTAACTGATACCCAAAGTACTGAATGTTTCTGCTGTAGCGAAAATAAGGCGTAAAAGAAATTGTCTGGCAGCTGTAGACCTACCGGTATATAAACAACTTATTAACATCATACAAGGTATGAGAGAACCTGTACAAATATTTCATCCCCAAATCAATATTGTAGATCTGAATTTTTGCTCTAACAAAAACATGCAATATTTCGATTATAAGTAAGGTGACAATTGTGATTAACTACACTTGTAAACGAATACTACATCTCACGCCTATTTATCAGACGATTACATCTACAGAAATAAATTTAAACAGAGATTCAAATGTTTCCGTATTATAATAATTCGTCTCATATACACATAATAAATTACTGAAACATATTTGGCAAAAGTAGAACAAACACTGCCTTGCATATGGTGTAATACTCCTACAAAACAATGAGTGTCTTAAAAGAATTAAAAAATTCCTATTGTCAGAAAACCAATAGCACAAAAAGCGAGCGCACACGCACACATACACACACACACACACACACACACACACACAGACAGATAATATACTTACACAAGTGATATTCCTTTAAAATCAATTAATTTGTCACATCTTATACTTTCCCCTAAGGAAGGAATAAAACAATAAAAATTTGAAACTGGGAGGCACAAGAATTCGGTAGGCGTATCTCCGGGACTGTAAAATACTAGCCAGTCAGTCTTCAGCTGACTTAAACCTACATCCTAAAGGTTTAGACTGGATTTCAGACAATACACAACAGTACAAAAGTTCTGCCACATTCGTCTTATCGTTGACAACAGAGAACGGGTCTCCACTTAAATTTACAGCTGCCCTCTCGTCTGAATTTAAAATACAGAAGTGTCAGGTAAAGAGGTGCCTATGCCCCTTGTACTACATAAGGAATGATCCTCTCGCTAAGGGAAGACGTCTTGTGTAGTAAGGGAAACGTCTTCCCCTTTTTTTGCTCCTTAAGGAGTAAAGGAAGGATAATTGTATGATTTCACTGTCTGCAGCTTCTTGTACTCCAACATCAGCCGCTCTTCTTTCCATTGATGTATGACATTCTGTTCCAACAACGAAATAGGTCGAAAGGCAAACGTTACAATGTTCAAAACAGGGTAACACTACATATCACCAGCTTGTGGGTTTCCTTCTAATTTTATCTGTCAGTATACCCATACAATATCATTTATTTGGCTCTGAGCACTATGCGACCTAACGTCTGAGGTCATCAGTCGCCTAGAACTTAGTACTAATTAAACCTAACTAACGTAAGGACATCACACACATCCATGCCCGAGGCAGGATTCGAACCTGCGACCGTAGCGGTCGCCCGGTTCCAGACTGTAGCGCCTACAACCGCACGGCAATTCTGGCCGGCATTTATTTACAATAGTGTTGTAGCAAGAGAGGAGCTTAGGAATGGAGCTCGAACTGAACTTTTCTTCGGTGCAATAACACTCTCATGGCGGACCGGACATATGATGTTGTCGCTGATCCATACATGTGCAGTTGTACTCATGTCACGAGGGAGCAGATGCTCAATGAGACTGGAGCTGACTAACTGTGTCCCTTTCTCATGTTGTAAGCGCAAAATATAATGCTGTCTACATATGTTAAAAAGGGGGTCGTACGAGAAATACTACCGTGAAGGACGCCATAATCTATACAGGGTGTTACAATAAGGTACGGCCAAACTTTCAGGAAACATTCCTCACACACAAAGAAAGAAAATATGTTATGTGGACATGTGTCCGGAAACGCTTACTTTCCATTTTAGAGCTCATTTTATTACTTCTCTGCCAATCACATTGATCATGGAATGGAAACACACAGCAACAGAACGTACCAGCGTGACTTCAAATACTTTGTTACAGGAAATGTTCAAAATGTCCTCCGTTAGGGAGGATACATGCATCCACCCTCCGTCGCATGGAATCCCTGATGCGCTGATGCAGCCCTGGAGAATGGCGTATTGTATCACAGCCGTCCACAATACGAGCACGAAGAGTCTCTACATTTGGTACCGGGGTTGCGTAGACCAGAGCTTTCAAATGCCCTCATAAATGAAAGTCAAGAGGGTTGAGGCCAGGAGAGCGTGGAGGCCATTAAATTGGTCCGCCTCTACCAATCCATCGGTCACCGAATCTGTTGTTGAGAAGCGTACGAACACTTCGACTGAAATGTGGAGAAGCTCCATCGCGCATGAACCACATGTGTCGTACTTGTAAAGGCACATGTTCTTGCAGCACAGGTAGAGTATCCAGTATGAAATCATGATAACGTGCTCCATTGAGCGTAGGTGGACGAAACTAAAATGAGCTCTAACATGGAAATTAAGCGTTTCCGGACACATGTCCAGATAACATCTTTTCTTTATTTGTGTGTGAGGAATGTTTCCAGAAAGTTTGGCCGTACCTTTTTGTAACACCCTGTATAAAACATATCTGAATACAAACTAAAAATGACGTGTAGAGGAGGGAACGTAAAAAAAAAGAAAAAAAATTTGACTACGTTCCTGAAATCACATGTCTCGAACTGTCTAAGAACAGTGAGCCTTCAAGTTGTATCAGAGTGTTTTCAAAGGGCGAAAATTGTATCTCATATTTGTTGCTTACTTAGGGAAGCCTGCTGTATAGCCCTCTCCAACAGCGTAAGGTTATCAACAGTGGAAAGACCCAGGCTGAGAACGTCTGATGAGCTGTCTGGATTCTAGTATCCACACAAGACGATGGTTTACCACCAGCTCTATGGTTTGGCCACATCCGATCTTTCCCTTGCTTATGGAACGGAGTTAAATACGAGTAGATTCCTTAAATGAGGCAGGCCATTGTTTGATCTTCCACGTCAAATGAAAATTTCCATGTCGAGTTCCTTAACATTTATAGTGAAATAGGCTTGATGTAAAGGACGGCGGCTCGAAGCGTGCAGCACACCACAGACGCAATCTGGTGCTATCAGTATAATTCTGTGGCAGACACACCTTCATCCCTTCATGCTTGATATCTTTTCCGACTGATATGTCATCTTTCAGCAGTGTAACTGTCCGTGTCTCGGAGCATTATAGTGAACTCAATTCGATGTCTCCACCACCAAATTCAACTGATGTAAATCCCATGGGACCCACCTTGGTCGCCATCGAGTCCCATCACCACACAAGCAGATCAGTAGCCCGTTACTTACACGAATTACAAGACTTGTGCGTTGACACCCAATGCTACATACCTCCATAAACTTACCAACAAACTGTTGGATCCCTGGTACGAAGTATCAGTGATGTATCTCATTCCAAATGTGGACAAACAAGCTATAAAGGAGGTAGTCATAATGTTTTCTCTCATCAGTTTAGATATCTCTAATTCCATAGGCTTTTCTCGAAGTGTCAGCTGACGTGTCAGAAGAATCAAATTTGAATAGATTAGTGATTTTAGATCTGTTTCTTTAGTCTAGCGACTTTTCTTGTAATTTGTGTTTTAGACTTGAAATTAGCAGTTTCAATGTTCGACAACGTTTGGTTTCTTTTCGCTCATCTATGCGTGTGGAAGATGTTTTCAGTTAATTTCTGGCTTGCGTACTGGAAGATTATTTGATAGGCACAACTGATTTTAAAGCAAGAGCTTTGGCGGCAAGTGCAAGCCCACGTATTTCTACCATGTGCGACTGGTTTTGTTAGTGGAGGGGAATTCTTCGTCTGTGCTACGTTGATAGTCACTGTAACAAATACTGGCGGCTTCGTAATGTAAACTACTCCCTATTATACTCTGTGAAGGAGCGAGCTAACAAACTTAAGTATGTAGGAAGCTACTGAACACACAAGCCCAATAATACTGAACAAAGACTACACTTATCCATCGGTTCCAAACAACATATACACACATAAAAAGAAGTTTTACATCACCTAGGTTCCGAGAGTTACGGAATATGTATAGAAAATTGGAATATAGATCAACATAAACCTCGTTTCAGCCCTTTTTATTGCTCATGAATACCACACATTGCATGTTGTACCACCATACAACGAGACCTTCAGAGGTGGTGGTCCAGATTGCTGGAAACACCGGTACCTCTAATACCCAGTAGCACGTCCTCTTGCATTGATGCATGACTACTCGTCGTGGCATACTATCCACAAGTTCATGAAGGCACTGTTGATCCAGATTGTCCCACTCCTCAACGGCAATTCGGCGTAGATCCCCCAGAGTGGTTGGTGGGTCACGTCGTCCATAAACAGACTTTTTCAACTTATCCCAGGCATGTTCGATAGGTTTCATGTTTAGAGAACATGCTGGCCTTTCTAGTCGAGCGATGTCGTTTCCTGAAGGAAGTAATTCACAAGATGTGAAAGATGGAGGCGCCAATTGTAGTCCATGAAGACGAATGCCTCGCCAATGTGCTGCCGATAAGGTTGCACTATCAGTCGGAGGATGGCATTCACGGATCGTACAGCCATTGCGGCGCGTTCCATGACCACCAACGGCCGCATATAGTGCCAACCCAAAACAGCAGGGAACCTTCACCTTGCTGCACTCGCTGGACAGTGTGTTTAAGGCGTTGAGCCTAACTGGGTTGCATCCAAACACGTCTCCGACGATTGTCTGGTTGAAGACATATGCAACACTCGTCGGCGAAGAGAACGTGAAGCCAATTCTGAACGGTGCATTCGGCATGCTGTTGTGCCCATCTGTATCGCGGTGCATGGTGTCGAGGTTGCAAAGATGGAGCTCATCATGGACGTCGGGAGTGAAGTTGCGCATAATGGAGCCTATTGTGCACAGTTTGAGTCGTAACACGACGTCCTGTGGCTTCAGGAAAAGCATTATTCAATATGGTGGCCTAGCTGTCAGGATTCCTCTGAGCCATAATCCGTAGGTAGCGGTCATCCACAGCAGTACCAGCCCTTGGGGGGCCTGAGCGAGGCATGTCGTCGACAGTTCCTGTCTCTCTGTATCTCCTCCGTGTCCGAACAACATCGCCTTGGTTCACTCAAGACGCCTGGACACTTCCCTTGTTGAGAGGCCTTCCTGTCACAAAGTAACAATGCGGTCGCGATCGAACCTACAGACAACACGAGCCCTGTACATCCTACCTGGTGGATTGACCGGTACTAATCGACTGTCGGACCTCCTCCACCTAATAGCCGCTGCTTAAGCGTGGTTGTTTAGATCTTTGGGTGGGTTTCGTGACATCTCTGAAGAGTAAAAGGGACTGTTTCTGTGATACAATATCCACAATCAACGTCTATCTTCAAGAGTTCTCGGAACCGAGGTGATGGAAAAGATTTTTTCTGTGTATATCTTGACAGTTACTGCATCTTATATAACGTCGGGCCACCACCATGTACGTAAAATATAAAACGGATTACCCATGCACGCACCCTCCCAGACCACGCGCCGGCCGGTGTGGACGAGAGGTTCTAGGCGCTACAGTTTGGAACAGTGCGACCACTACGGTCACAGGTTCGAATCCTGCCTCCGGCATGAATGTGTGTGATGTCCTTAGGTTAGTTAGGTTTAAGTAGTTCTAAGTTCTAGGGGACTGACGACCTCAGCTGTTAAGTCCCATAGTGCTCAGAGCCATCTTTTGAATCAAATCACGCGTCGTCTGAAATCCCAGCCCACTGTTGTGCCAAACAGAGAGCAGCGCACCCTCAGATTCACACAACAAATGAGTCACATTCACAGGTACAGCATTAGAGAAATTGATACAATACTGGAACATCTAACTGCACATATATACCTCACAATAACACGAAAAGTATTTTTGGTTTTCCATATGTTCAGATTTGTGAGATTATTTTACTGAATTTTCTTGTCTTTATGGAATCTCGAACATTAGGAAGTCACAATATCAAGATTTCCAGTGCAGTTTATATTAAACGGTGGTGACAAAGACGGTGTTCCAGATTCATGTGGCACTAGCTACATGTGTCACAAGTTGTGTGAGCTTTGCTATGGTGAGCTCAAACTCACGGCATTTGTATTTGGTACATAGGATCTAACTATGACTAAGATAAATAGTGTTGGGACATACTTCAGTAAAACTGGTATGTTAGAGAAGAGAAGTAACTCTGCTGTTTCCTCATGCTGGCCGTGAGTCCGTTTGATCATGTTTCCTACCACAATAATATTTTATTTTTCCCATTAGTCTTTCAGTTCTTGAATATTCATTCTCATTAGATCTCTAAATAATAGAAAGCCCTGAAGAATCTTGTGCTATTTCGAAGCTCTGTAAATTCTGGATACCCTCCACGAAAATTAAGTTATTCTAATTTGGTGGCAAGCCACGCCGAAGAGCAGACGTTAATTACAAGACGTTTTACTGATCTAACGGTTAGCGCCACACGATGTAAGACGTCTTATAAATAAACCACCGAATCCTTTCCACACGATTCCTTATGGAGTTTCAATACTAGAAACTCTCTCAGTCAAGAAATGTGTTACACTCCACTAAGACCTGAAATACTCCTGTTCTTGAAAGTTTACCTTCCTGCAGCTGTAGCCCAACAGCGTGCCGGAAGATTTCGATCGCGTCAAGCAAATTTGCTCACCTAGTCATGAGTTCACTACCTTGGTCCTCAGACCACTATAGCACAGTTCTGACTTCGTGACATGGATAGTTCTCCTACTGGTAACTGCTATCTTCATCAGGAAAGGTATGATACATGAAGACATGTAAGTGTTCTGCAGAAGTGTCAAGTAGTCCACAGCGGTTATAGCGCCTTACATTATTACCACAGGTAACACAGAAGCCTAGGTGGATGTCCTCCATAGTATAATACAACACACACCGGCCAGCGTCCGCTGCGCGTAGCATATTTCGAGCAGCCGTTCGCCTGGATGCCGGCATATCCGGATACTACCATCGATGTGATGTAACGTGCAACGTGATTCATCCGAGTAGACGACCCGTTTCCATAGTTTCAGGCTCCAATACAAATGATCCAGAACCCCACTGCAATAGTCGTTGGGTCAACATGGGAGCATGTCTACTGCGGAATATCATGTACAACAATGTGTTCCGAATATTATGCTCCTATATTCTCGTGGCTGCACCAGCATTGTACTCTGTCATCCGACCTGCCACAGATCGCCTATTCTTACTTACAGAGCGGGCAATTCCCCCACCTCTAAGTTCCGCGATGAGGTTGTGACGTCCAACATTTTATCATCCATTCCTTGTATCACCATCCCTGAACCACTTGCCATAGATGTTCACCAAAGTAGCGCGTGAACAGCTGGCCAGCTTATCTACACTGGTATCCAAAATTAAAGCAACAAATGGAAATTTGCAAGGTTGCGTTTATTTTGCCACAAAACAGTATAAACATGTGATTGGAAACTAAAAACAACGTAAAGAATGTATAACGTAAACAACTGCAACATGAATAACGGAAGACAAAAATTTTCTTCGTTTCTTCCAACTTAAAGCATTTGCTCACAGCTGGATAATGTGCTCAGTGTGGCATTTGACCAATTCTGGCAGCAGTATAGTCCTGACAACGATAGGACATGCTGCGAATGATTTCATCAATGTCATATTGAGGCAATAACGCCCATTCTTCCCGAAGAGCTGCTCCCTGTTCCTGGAGAGTGGTTGGTGGACGGTGACGTGGTGCAACCCGTCTCCCAAGTGCACTCCAGATGTGTTCTAAGGGACTGAAATCGGGAGAGCGAGCAGGTCACGCCGTGCGTGCAATATCTTCCATTTCCAGGAAAAAGTCAACCACCCGTGCACTATAAGGGCGAGTATTATTGTCCATTAATACGGAGTCTGCGCCCACAGCACCTCCCTGTAACCGCACATGAGGCCTCAAGATCTCGACACCATACCTGACAGCAGTTAAACCTTACCGCTTGCAGTTTCATGACGATTTGTTCAAGTGATCAATATAATCCCTGCTCACATCATTAGCGATCATCTCCGATATCGGTCTCTTTACACTATCTATGGTTCCCGAAATCGTGTTCCGCGTACCCTCCAGATGAGAATCCATCGAGAATCACTCTCCAGCCAAATCTGGACTCATCTGTGAAGAGAACATTGGCTCACTGTTCTACCGTACAGGTGACATGTGAACGATTAAACTCTAGACGTTCATTTCTGTGTAGATGCGTCAGAGGTATACAGAATGAGATTTTCACTCTGTAGCGGATTGTGCGCTGATATGAAACTTCCTGGCAGATTAAAACTGTGTGCCGGACAGAGACTCGAACTCGGAACCTTTGGTTCGCAGGAGAGCTTCTGTGAAATTAATTAGGAGACGAGGTACTGGCGGAAGTAAAGCTGTGAGGCCGGGGCGTGAGTCGTGCTTGGGTAGCTCAGATGGTAAAGCACTTGCCCGCAAAAGGCAAAGGTTCCGAGTTCGAGTCTCGGTCCGGCACACAGTATTAATCTGCCAGGAAGTTTCACGTCATAGGTACACATACAGCAGGTATCCAACAATAAAGGACGCTCTGCCGAAGCCTTCTGTACACCGTTTACCTCAATACAACACTTCCAGTGGACGCTGGAAGGTCAGATGCCAGCTGCGGTGCAGTACTAAGGTGGTACCGTCATGCTCCTACAGCCAAATAATGGTCATTATTTTGGATGTCATACGTGATCGGCCCAGCTCTTGTCTTCGGGATAAAGTTTCGGTCTCCATAAACTGTTGCCACATCCGAGAAACAACAGGACAATTCACACTGAGATATCGGGCCACATCAATTTGCGACTGTATTCTCATTCATCCTAGGCTAATCAATCGCAGAGATCCTGGTAGGCATCTTGTTTGTGCCATGCTACACTGTCTGTGATTGTGTACACAGCGGGTGTGGATGTGGGACTACGCGGCAAACACTACTCTTTCTAATAGTTGCCCTGATGGCATAGTTGATATAGTTGTCCTCTGACCGGAATGCTATCTTCCGTGCAGAATTCGATCGTACGGACATCTATTGACTGTTTGTAAGATTAGATTGTAAATTAGACACAGGACGGGGAAATAGTGGTTTGTTGCTTTAATTTTTGACACCAGTGTATTTTCGAGATACTCGTTCTGAGGCACAGGATTACAACAACAGGCCAAATCACTTATAAAGTTGATATCCCCGTTTTCGGCCAGCGTCGCAGCCAGTAAATTTCCCCATTGGCCCTTGCTCCTCTTCTATACGTTCCCACAACGCCATCAGGCTGCATTTAATCTCGCCGTGGACAGTGGTCGTAACACTCGTTGGTGTATATTGTAGAACGTCATGGGTTAACACCAATCAGTCATTCGAGTAAACAGTAATTAAATACCTAGCTGATTTACTTAGCCCCACGTGAGACAGCGGTTGTGCACAAATGGTTTAACAACCCACCCCAATTTGGACAGTAGTTTCGACATATCTCAGGAGTGACCGCTGCACATATGAGTACATAGGTAATATTTTCTTCAGCTTAAATTTTATTCTGAAACCTACAGTCGTTTGCAAAATATGGCACTGTTAATCGTAGCAAGACCTTACTTCCCTTATTAATACGAACTGCAAAGTGATTTAGACAAGATATCTGTATGATTTGAAAAAGTGGTAATTAACTCTAAATAATGAAAAGCGTTATGTCATCTACTTGAACACAAAAAGGAATCAGTTACACGATAAACCACAGTAATCTGAAGTCTGTAAACTCAACTAAATACTTAGGGATTACAGTTACTCATAACTTAAACTGGAACAGTCACGTAGATCATGTTGTGGGGAAAGCTAACCGAAGCCTGCGATTTATAGTCAGAACACTTATAAAATGTAAAAGGCCTGCTAAAGAGACTGCTTACACTACACTTTTCCGCCCTGTCCTGGAGAGCAGTCTTGCATTGTGGGATCCGCATCAGATAGGATCGATGGAGGACATCGAAGAAGTTCAAAGAACGTCAGTTAATTTCGTATTATCTTGAAATAAGGGAGAGAACGCCATGGATATGATAAGGGTCTTGGGTGTAAGTCATTAAAACAAAGGCATTTTTCGCTAGTGCAGGAACTTCTCACGGAATTTCAATCACTAACCTTCTCCTCAGAGTGTGAAAATATTCTGTTGGCATCCACCTACATAGGCAGAAATGATCATCATAATAAAATAGGAGAAATCAGAGCTCGCACGGAAAGACTGAAGTGTTCGTTTTCCCTGTGCGCTGTTATAATTGGTTTAATGAATCCTCTGTCAGACCCTTAACTGTGAACTGTAGAGTAATCATGTACATATAGATGTAGAATACGCAGTCGGTAATAGGGGTACCAAAAGTTTAACTTTGAATACAAACCACGAAGAAACATGGCATTATTCACACAAAAATCAGTGCCAGACGAGAAAGTAGCAATATACAGTGTAAAAACCCAAAACCAAAGGCGTATCCCACATGCAACCTCCGACCTTCGGAAATTCAATCTGGCAATCATTTAGTCAGCGACTAAGTCACTGTTAGTGCTTGTTCATCTAATCAGTATTTTTCCTGAATATGTTCACTGGATCATATTCAGCCGTCCAGCTAAATATTTATGCATTGATTTAGGCTCATCGTGCAAGTTTTCGTATATATCAACCAAAGGGAAATATTTTAGGTGAACCAGTGGTGGTTTTGTAATTTATCGCGTATTTAAACATAATCCACTGGCAGCTCCCGGGTTTAGCTATGAACGACGTCATTCTGTCGCTTCAAATGCGTACACTGGATGAAGAGTAAACTTTATAGTTAGTCTGCTATGCAGTGCACACTATTTAGAAAATAGGCTACCAGTTATCACAAAGGCTGTTCGTTGCTCGTGTTGCGTCTGAGTAGATAACACCTTTTTTGTAACCTGAAAATGTATTCCGAGATTTCGGAAGTGTTGTAAGACTGATAAAGAAACTGACAGCCCATATCGTTGCACTCCTATTGAGGCCACTCCTTGTTCACACCTTTGGGTCCCGTACAAGTGGAACACCCTCATTTAAACATACGATAGTGAGCAAGGGTTACTTTGGAATAGCGTAAGACGAGAGAACTGTTAGCTGTACAAGAGTAAGGTGACGTATAGCGAACTACAATGCGTCGTGATCCGCTGCCAAATGCTGATGACAAATTAATCTTGAACACTATGGTTTACACACAGTGGAAATATTCACTAAAGATCTGTGTTTATGGTGTTTATTGCGTTCTGTGCTCGAGAGGCACATACTTCTTGCTTCAGATGAAACAATACAGCCTCGACTTCATCAAATAAATAGTTACTACGATTGTCAAATACATTAGTCTCTGGAATACCAAGCTGGTACATGATTTCGACTATGCGCTTTACTAATAGTCATCATAATGCCTATTAAGTTGCATACGAATAAGTCATTATCAAGAGTATTTCCTAGAATATCTAGAGACTGTAAGGTGTCAGGCAAATCCAACACCTTCCATGAAAATCCTGACATGATACGCAAATCCAGTAGTATGTCACATAGCTCCGAATAAATCGTGACATTAAATTAACCAAAGTAATACGAGTAACGAGTGAGCAAATGGAATACCACAGACTAACACAAGAATGCCTAAATGCATGTCATACCTTCTCACCGTGAGACAGACGCAGTTCCGAGGGGAGAAACGAGAACAGAAGCCGAGAAGAGAACCGTGTTAAGCTGAAGGCCCTACGATAAGGGACGGACACCCACGTAGCCAGCTAACCGCTAGGACTACCCCCCAGTCCATGTTAAAAGCTAGAGTCCTCCAGAAGAACAGTATAGATCTTACGATAACACAAAAAGGGCCACCCCAACCGCAAGTTTTAGCGTGAGACTTTTTCGCGTCTCTATTACGTCAGGACCACCCCCCCCCCCCCAGCCCATGTTAAAAGATAGAGCCCTCCAGAAGCACAGTATAGATCTTACGATAACACTAAAAGGACCACACCAGCTGCAAGTTTTAGCGTGAGACGTTTTCGCGTCTATGTTACGTTGCAAACTTTAAAAACATTGCCCCACCACGAAATGTATAACGTTTCTCATTGGATAGACAGAATTTTTGTAGGTGGAGCTTAAGGTTAACATTGAGACCCTGATTGGTCAGATGAAAACACAGCCAGATAGTTTTTTTAAACCAACTTCGGTAAATTGTAGTAAGGAGAAGTTAGGAGAGAGTTGCTTCTGAGACGGCGAAGTGAATGGAGCTGTGCTGCCCGCCGCCCCCTGACGAACACCGACAAGGTAATGAACGCACGCGATGCCGCATAACAGTGCATAAAGCTTTACGCAGAACTGCAGAAGTATCATCTGTTACACCCCTTTTTTGCGTAATACTAGTGTCGATCGTCAATTAAAGCTCATGGTGTTCACATTAGCCACTTGAAGCAAAAATCTGAAACGCGATGATTTTTCTGTTATATAGTTATTGAGAAGGCACATCAGCCACTGTAATTTACGACAAGTTAGATAAGTAATTAAAGATAATTGAGGGTCACTGTAGACCATTTTGATAGTTTTCTCTTTTGTGAAACTTAATTTAAACCTAGATTATAGATGTGATATGGCATAGGTCATCCTTCGATCCATTGTAGAACTTGGAAACCCATCCAGGGGATATTCGTTCACATTTTTGTTGAACGCAGTTGGTTTTTTACCATCCTGTATTAAAACATTTCCTTTTATCAATAGTGCAATTTATAAACAATGTTTTGTGAGTAGAATAAAATTTCCAGTGGTATACTTAACTGCTTTTTCGACGTTATTTTACCGGCTAACTAAAAATAGGAAAGCCTTGAACCCCTTCCACTAAATTTAGTTAGTATTAAGATTCTATTACAGGAAGTGCAGTGGAGCTGACGCTGAAATCATTAAGTATTTGGTTATATCATCGCTAGTCTCACTGAACTCTTCTGAACTCTACATGTCATGTGTGGTCTGATGTCTCCTTACCAGCAACAGGTCCCAGGTTCAAACTAGTCAATTCCCTAAAAAACACGCTCAGAGCGTCGTTGCGCGAAAGTGGTAGGGAGACACGACATACACTCCTGGAAATTGAAATAAGAACACCGTGAATTCATTGTCCCAGGAAGGGGAAACTTTATTGACACATTCCTGGGGTCAGATACATCACATGATCACACTGACAGAACCACAGGCACATAGACACAGGCAACAGAGCATGCACAATGTCTGCACTAGTACAGTGTATATCCACCTTTCGCAGCAATGCAGGCTCCTATTCTTCCATGGAGACGATCGTAGAGATGCTGGATGTAATCCTGTGGAACGGCTTGCCATGCCATTTCCACCTGGCGCCTCAGTTGGACCAGCGTTCGTGCTGGACGTGCAGACCGCGTGAGACAACGCTTCATCCAGTCCCAAACATGCTCAATGGGGGACAGATCCGGAGATCTTGCTAGCCAGGGTAGTTGACTTACGCCTTCTAGAGCACGTTGGGTGGCACGGGATATATGTGGACGTGCATTGTCCTGTTGGAACAGCAAGTTCCCTTGTCGGTCTAGGAATGGTAGATGACGGTTTGGATGTACCGTGCACTATTCAGTGTCCCCTCGACGATCACCAGTGGTGTACGGCCAGTGTAGGAGATCGCTCCCCACACCATGATGCCAGGTGTTGGCCCTGTGTGCCTCGGTCGTATGCAGTCCTGATTGTGGCGCTCACCTGCACGGCGCCAAACACGCATACGACCATCATTGGCACCAAGGCAGAAGCGACTCTCATCGCTGAAGACGACACGTCTCCATTCGTCCCTCCATTCACGCCTGTCGCGACACCACTGGAGGCGGGCGGCACGATGTTGGGGCGTGAGCTGAAGACGGCCTAACGGTGTGCGGGACCGTAGCCCAGCTTCATGGAGACGGTTGCGAATGGTCCTCGCCGATACCCCAGGAGCTACAGTGTCCCTAATTTGCTGGGAAGTGGCGGTGCGGTCCCCTACGGCACTGCGTAGGATCCTACGGTCTTGGCGTGCATCCGTGCGTCGCTGCGGTCCGGTCCCAGGTCGACGGGCACGTGCACCTTCCGCCGACCACTGGCGACAACATCGATGTACTGTGGAGACCTCACGCCCCACATGTTGAGCAATTCGGCGGTACGTCCACCCGGCCTCCCGCATGCCCACTATATGCCCTCGCTCAAAGTCCGTCAACTGCACATACGGTTCACGTCCACGCTGTCGCGGCATGCTACCAGTGTTAAAGACTGCGATGGAGCTCCGTATGCCACGGCCAACTGTCTGACACTGACGGCGGCGGTGCACAAATGCTGCGCAGCTAGCGCCATTCGACGGCCAACACCGCGGTTCCTGGTGTGTCCGCTGTGCCGTGCGTGTGATCATTGCTTGTACAGCCCTCTCGCAGTGTCCGGAGCAAGTATGGTGGGTCTGACACACCGGTGTCAATGTGTTCTTTTTTCCATTTCCAGGAGTGTAGAACAAACAGACACCACGCAGAATGTTAGAAGACAAAGACTATTTTTCTTAGTATCACGGATCTGTGTAGCATACAATGTAAATACAATTACCATGATAAGTATCAGAGATTTGCAAGAAAAACGGGCACGCACACAATGCAAGGGTTACTTTGGAATAGTGTAAGACGAGAGAACTGTTAGCTGTACAAGAGTAAGATGACGTATAGCGAACTATAATGCGTGGTGATCCGCTGCCAAATGCTGATGACAAATTAATCATAAACACTATGGTATACACACAGTGGAAATATTCACTAAAAAGAGAGAGAGAGAGAGAGAGAGAGAGAGAGAGAGAAGAGCTTTTAATACTATAGTTAGGCAAGAGAGGTGCCAGAAAACCACAGCAAACGAGTTTCACAAACTTGGAGTAGAGAAAATGACTTAACATTCATGTCAAAATGTGGCACTCTGTCAGATGGCGCAGTCCTCCTACTTTCTCAGCCGGAGCACCATATAAGTTACCACAAGTACGGAATCGTCTGAGATTCTCGAGAAATATGCCTATCATCTTACCTTTCAATAATACAGATCTTCCACTGCCTCATGTACAGAGATCGCTGCCCTGTGCAATATAACATTCTTCTGTGAAACTACTGATTTCCCTCTGGAAAGTGGAATTGTTGTGCACGGTAAGTAACTTTTTTGAAGTATTCTTTTTCTTTTCCACAGTAAAATGTAAAATTTGTATCTGTAACTAAAGCTGTGACATTATGTAACAGGGCTACAATAAACATTACGCAAGTATACTGGCGTCCAAACAATTTTACTAATAATATGTTTCACTTCATTCTTAATAATTTGTCAACTCACTGTTATATTTTTATGTGCTAAGGTGCCTGTGATAGATAAACATTAGGTTTGTAGGTAATTGTTTCCTCGAATTCCTCACGAAAAAACATAAAGTATATCTAACGGTAAATATAAAATAAGTAAAATAGAGTACCTCCAGTGGTCACATTTATGTTTGTGTGCTAATCGGTACGCTCTCTGCCGCAAGGCATATTTACATATAGCCACTCAGTTGACTTATAATGATTTTCTTTTGTTCGTCTTGCACTTTCTCTGCCATTATTTGAACACCATGTGATTATAATGAAAGTGCTGCTACACACAGAGGTCCAATGTGAGCTGTAATTATCGTTTGGCAGCAAAACTTCGTAGATATTTTAATGCAGTAATGCGAAACCTATTCACTTTGGAAAAAAACTAGTTTTGATTTTGGCTATCAGATGGAAATTGGGCGCTGTGAATGAAAGAAGGACGTACAAAAACGTTTTGATATATAATGGATCTCGAACGGGAAGTAGGCAGAAAAGAACAAGTAAGCGAAAAACGCAAAATGTTGATTTTATGATTAACTACCACTAATATAATTAGTTTAGTATCAGCACCGGAGAAATCGACGAGGTACTGAATCAGTAAAACTACGTGATCGATAGTTCCTTGCTGCAGTTCCGGTGGAATGTCGGCAATTTGTTCCTGTATACGGGCCGTCAGGTCGGATAAGGACTGAATATGACCCTGGTAAATGCGTCCTCTTAGGTATCCCCAGAGCCACAAGTTATACAGATTCAGAGAAAGTGCCGGCCGGAGTGGCCGTGCGCTACTAGGCACTACAGTCTGGAACCGAGCGACCGCTACGGTCGCAGGTTTGAATCCTGCCTCGGGCATGGATGTGTGTGATGTCCTTAGGTTAGTTAGGTTTAATTAGATCAAATTCAGAACGTTGCTGCGGGTCATAAGATTTCTGTTGCTGTACCGTCTGAATCTTGTATAGGTATCAGTTGAAAATGGACCGCTAAACTTTCCGTACTGATGATCACTGGATGGACTATTCTCATGACACTGCAGGAAAACTAGTGCTACCCGGGGCATGTGCTGCATGGTCAGTTACAGCAACAGCACCCTCGTCATTAACTTCAAGCAGAATACGACGTCTTCATCTTCTAAGTGCCATTCCACACTCACCCGTGTTTTCAAATGTCGTTATCACGTTCTTTAAACTATTTAATGACATCGGGCATCTCCTCACTCCTTTGTCAGCGATACTCTCTCAACGCAACACTTCAGTTCCTGCCGTTCACATAAATTTGCTTCATTCACAGTGCATGGACACTCTTCACCACTGCCACAGTGTTCACTCACGTTATGGCTTTTCAAATGACAGAGTAGCTGTCATATCGTCATACAGATAGTGCACAGCCCCAGATTTACACGTGGTGGCCATGACTGAAACAAATTTTTATACGGCATAAATCGGTTCCGCATTAACGCATTTGGATACCCGCCAAGTTTCGCTGCCGTACGGTAATTACAGCCAGCACTGGAACTCCGTGACCAGCTGCATTTTAATTATAACCACCCGTGATGTCTTGTCCACAAAAGTATTACCAATATTTTTATGCATGGGTCTGAAAATATTATGTTTAGTTTCCCCGAATTAGCAATAAGGCATTGTTTCAAATATCTTGAAGATAGGTAATCGTTAAGGGATGGAATAAAGATTAACTGAGCGACATACAGCAGATGCTGCAAAAACAATTCTTCCCAGATATCGAAGTTCTCAGTCAAGCTAAAATTTGTCTGTTCCAAACTGTTGTAGTACACGGTACCATTATTCGAGTGTAAATTTGGCGTTTTTCGTCTTCACTGATATGTTTCCTACAAAAAAGGAAACACCATAAAAATTTTTGGGGAGCCTATTGCCGATAAAAACAGATTTCTGTAACAAAGTCTGGTGGCCATAGGTGTTCAAATGGATTGTTACACAGTACGAGCACCCTTGCTGAGTCTAACAGAAAAGAGCTGAAAAGGTGAATGGTCTGACAACATCTGTATGTCCAACATATCGGAATGCTGTGAAGTTCTTTTCACTCAGCTGTAGATGTCAGTATCAAGTGCTCCCCAGTAACTCGGGTTGTCAGTCAATACTACACAGGATGTTTCAGTACAGCAGTTAAAAACTTTCAGGAGAAGTAGAGTACACCTAGACGATGGAAAAATCTCATATCAGTTCATGGTCAGAAACGTTTTCCTGTGGCGTTGGTAATGACATATAACACAAGAAAGGAAGGACATACAACAGCACAAGAAAAAAATGTTTGTTATGATTAGTACAGCAGAACCCAAGAAACAGGAACGAATCGGACAACGATCGTCATCTAAGAAATTATCAATCTTACGGCCCCAGACCGTGAAGCAGTCCTCACATCTGAAGCACATGGAATCCCTGCGCTGGAGACCTGAGGCCTGCATCATGGTCCGAGCGTGTAATTTTAAATACCTTCTTTGATGACGATCGTCGTCTGCCGTTGTTCTTATTTCTTGATTTATGCTGTACTAGGCATAATAAACACATATTTCCACCCTGTTCGTGTCCGTCCTTTCTTGAGTTTTGTGTCGTCACTTCTGGACCAGTAAAGCGTTCCCGACAATGCATTTCTATGCGACTTTCCATCGCCTGGGTGTACTCTATATCTCTCCTGAAAGCTTGTAACCGCTGTGCTGAAACACCCTGTACAAAGCACCGATAATGTTGAAGAAAGTGTATGTTATGAGTACTAGATTACATACAGAAAATGTAATTAATGCTTTTTCGTGTTCCGTCAATGTAGTAATTAATATTTAATAAAATATGGAAATATATTAATTATGGTTACTTGAGCGTCAATTGCTACTCTCATTTCCACACCGTGCTTTTTACACGGAAACCTGTAAGGAAACCCTTTTTACATACTGTTTCCAGCTTATTCCGGAAACTTATTAGGAGAGTATAAGGTAATTTAATTTGATAGCATATTCGGCTTGTCACTGCAGAACAATTTCCACTAGAAGGCAAGATCACGAAATCACTGTTATTACATAACTGAATAGTTAGTGTTTTTTCGACAGCATTCGAAACGGCGGTGCAAAAATATTTATTTTAGGTACACAAGCTCTGATATTTGTTTAATCGTTCCTGTCAGAAGTGGCCACTGGTCTCGTTTTACAGGCCGTAAAATTAAGTATTGAAGTCCTGTGACGTTACGACTTCCAATTCTTGATTCCTTCTCACTGAATAGTAGATCTTTGTACCTCAATATACCCAAAAACCAGGTCCCAAATTCTGCTATTTATTATCTCCTCTAAGAAATGCATGTAATTTTATTTTTCTAAAGGTAACCTGAAATTAATAATGAAAATCTCAATCAAATATCGATAAATATAATGTATTAAGGCATACGTTTCCTCGTTTTCGCTTGTCTGTGTACTGAATTCCTAAACCTGAAAACATAATTCATTTTATTGATTTTCTCTGCTTTCTATTAGACTGCTCTTCAAGTTTACGTGACGCTGATCAAAAATTACTTTATCAGTGTGGCAAATGAATAAATAATCTAAAAGCAACGGTTGTATACCATCCAATGTGACAGTATAACACAGTGCAATTGTATGTGGAAGTTCAGAACTTTGTTGGTACAGAATACATGATTTACAATAAATTATAAAGTATGCTTCATCACTTTGCAGTGCAGTGTTCTTGACGGCGTACACCTATTCGCAGCATCAACTTTCCATTAGTCTTCATGAAGTATATAGCAAAATTTGAAAACCTGAAAGTGCTTTCACATCTTTCACATTTCACCACTCCAAATGTTAGGGGCTTAGCACTTGTTTACGCACTTTTACGGACATTAGGTGAAACTTTCTCTTATTTACAGATATGTGATTATGTATCAAATAAAATTTTGTTACTATCACCTTATTAAATGTTTCACATAAAATGTAAGCCTAGCGTGAGCTTCAGTTTTGAATTAGATTTCCTTACAAAGCTTTTGAAAGTAGTGGTACATGTGCTCTGTTCAAATAGGTGGAAACGTGCTGCCGTAAATTCTTTGTTTCAGGCAGTTCATCACGATCGGAAGCAAATGGGTGACGGAATTTCAACAGCCCTGCTCCTTTCTAAAATGTCTGACGTGAGCAAAACACTAAAATTGCAGCTACAGGCAAAACATTGACACGCTGCCCAGTATAGAATTGCACAATGAAAAATTGCAATTGTATGAAGGAAATGACTGATACATACGTGTCACAGGAAACACTGTTGTTTACTATTTATGATATTAATTATGGGAAAGGTTTGTCCAAAACTGCTTCTTCGAAAAGCATATGAGTAAACGAATTTCCAAACAAAGTTGGGAAAACTTGAAAAGAATACAGCTCATATTGTGGATCGATATATTACTGTGGATCACACTTAGGTTCAGCACTTTACGTCGGATGAGCCACCAAAGAAGTAGATGAAACCCAGGAATCCCGATCAAATTAAAGGCGGTGTTGATTACATCTTCTGGAAACGCTGTTGCCAGTGTTTCTGCGTTGCAAAAGGATTCTTATTTTATATAACGAAAATCACGAGAAGTGGATTTGATTGGAAAATGAAAACATTTTAGTCAGAACACCACACTTTCGGAAAAAGTACTTCGCAATATGAAATCTGAAGGATCTATAGCAGGAATTGTTTAAAAATCTAACGACTTCACCGAATAGGGCACCCTTACACTTTTGTCTACTCCCACATTCAAGACGTTTTGAATCCTATGAAAATGACCCAGCAGGGGTAACTGCCAACTTCCCAGAATTTCTCATCTGGAATGAAATCTATGCACCGAAAAAAACGGTGGACTAAGTGAATTGACCTACTGGGACTAAGCCGTATATTAAGCCATCTTTGATGAAAAAAGGCCATTCTTTAACTGCAGGACTGAAAAATATTCCTAAACTAGGCTGTTGAAGAAACAAACGTAGAGAGAAATCAAATAAAGAAATCATTTGTTTGTGAGAAAGCGGTATTTGTAACTTTGCACACCGATGTTTGTGGTCATTCTGCTTTAAGAAAAGTCGCAGAAGGTAGACGTGGCTTGTCGCATTAAAACGGTACACAGGTGAGAGCTATAATGCATGAATGTGAAGGTACAACAGACATGTCGAACGCCCGTTCCTGTAATACAGCTTCATACACACAGTTGTGTTTCACTAATAATTATGCGCTCGGGTACACAACATGACGCAGATGAATTGCTGCATTCGGCCTACATCGTTCACGCTGCACATGATCCGGTGTTCACATCACGCGTCGCCAGTTCGCTCTTCCAGGGCTGAAACAGCTCACTGCGTCCACTGTATCGCCTCCCTTCAGCGCCTCGCTTTGTTACACATAGCAGCAAATTACACGTCTACGGTATATTGTCCGTACGTCAAGCAGGCAGCAGTGTGTTACCCACGTTGACGGCAACAACTGTCACATTCCTTTTAATTTTACCCGTGTCTGCTGTTCCACTTCTACTAATGTCTGCAAGTTGTCATTCTTGTAGGTGAAGAACTGTTAATGAAAATATTAATCTGGCAAATATTCCTGTTCACAGCCCTCCTGATTTGAGTTTTCCTCATTTGCCACGAATCATTCTATGATGGATTCTATTGTAGGCCATGACCGACAAATTTACATCTCCTTCTCCATTATGAAGCTTTGTAATGTGAAATAATCTGAATTGTTGTGATGTTTATTATTATTATAATTATTATTACTTTTATTGTTGTTGTTGTTACGGTTGTTAATTTCTGTACTGCTTTCAATTTTGCATTTCAAGATTCAGTTTCTTATTTCTTTTCTTCTAAAAATGTCGGTAAGTCATATGGCCCATATATGATCTTATGTGCTGAACACTTGCGTTGAGGGGAATAAAAATAGCGCACGTAATTAAAAAATTAAAAAAAACAGGAACTCTTCAATTTTGTATGTGTGTTCTCTGGTGTGTTAGATAATCTTTTGAAACCTGACATATTTTTCGTATCTGGGGCTTCTGTTGTTCATGACACGAATAGCGATAGGAAAATCTTAACGACGGTGAGAGAGCCCTAAACTTACAGAATTCCAGTGATCAAGTGATTCTCACAGAGTTGAAATGTAGTTTTTTACTTTTGGATTTTGGTCGACAGACTAAATCTTTGGTGTTGCCTACACGCATCCTTGACTGTTTCGAATGTTTCGAATGCCTCTGAGCTCTATGGGACTTAACATCTGTGGTCATCAGACCCTAGAACTTAGAACTACTTAAACCTAACTAACCTAAGGACATCACACACATCCATGCCCGAGGCAGGATTCGAACCTGCGACCGTAGCAGTCCCGCGGGTCCGGACTGAGCGCCTAGAACCGCTAAATCACCGCGGCCGGCATCCTTGACTGTCCTGACCAGTTGTCAGAACAGGTACTTCAACAAATACTCAGATTCTGCTTCTTGGAATTGTGACTTTATCTGCTATGATTTCTCTTTTGCGTGGAACTTAAACAGAAATAAACCGTTAAACGACAGTAGACACACAGTGGTAAAGCAGACTAGTATTAGCCTCAGGTCTCTGACGTATTCGAACCTGTCTCTTGTCTATGGAACTGACTGGAAGAAGTGTAGTGCTTACAAAGATAAAATCTCTATAACAACATAACATACTACTACTAGAATCGAATTCCTAACAAGCAACATTAAAATGTATGCCTGATCATCCCAAATAAGATATTTTCTTGGTTTATCGAAATCGTCTGCGCAGTGGTGTACTTGACCATTTTACTCTTTCGTTGTGGTCAATCTGAGCTTGTGCTCCATCGCTAAGAGCGGCAATGACTGTGGGACATTAAATACTACACATTATATCTTCATTAACAGAACGCCAGTTTACAGCGAACTCGAAAAACAGAAACCATCATAGACTGTTATTATAGGTTTAGCTTCGAACGACCGATCTTTTGATTCCTCATAACTGGGTTACACAGAATTAGTATTTTCGACCTACAGAGGAGAGTTAGTTGATGTGGCATACGAAATTGTGGGACCACTGGTGTGTGTCTGGGAGGGGAGGGGGGAAATGGGAGGACGGGGGGGGGGATAGGGGTTGGGGCGGGGTCGAAGAGAAATAAATGAAAGTTAACACATCCAACTTTCTAGACTTTATCTTCCCTGCAACTACTTTTCAAAATCTGTTGTAACATATTAAAATATTTTGACGATTTCCACTCATGAGACAGTCAGTCCTAGACGCGTCAGTAAATTTTTTCTTTATATCCTATAGCGTCTCAGATGTGTTCCACCGGATTGAGAAAATGCGAACGTATTTGCCAGATATCAACGTCAGTTCACTATCATGTTGCTCAAACCACTGTAGCACGACTCACAAGGAAAAAAATAACTGGAAAAGGTGGAAGATGGTGCATCAAAATATCTCAGTTAGTTCGTAAAATCACAACAGCACTACACCACATCCGTAAATCAATTAGGTTTTCAATTTTTTTTTCTTTCACCGGATTTAGCTACAACTTAGTGCGTATAATGAGAAACGTTGATATATACCGTAAGGCTAACAGATGCCTGATCAGAACTCATTATTAACACAGTTAGTATATGGTAACGCAGAAGAAAAATGTACATCCCGATATTTCAATGTTCTTTTATATTTGGAATACATTGAATCCAAATTGTCACAGAAGAATCTGAATAGCACAGTGGTGTAGTAACTGTGATGCTAAACTATTGCAGGGAGTGTCGTGGATTCAAAATTCCCGTGGATTGTACAATTTTAATTTCTATATTCGGTTCGAGTACATTCTAGACGTATACACAAATATCAAGAATAATTGTACTGGAATATTCTGTAGCTGTATATATACTGTATGTGTTCTGGCCGGAGGCAGTTCGCTCCGCAAGTGCTGAATAAACCTTCGTTAAGTGAAGTTAGTGTTCGTCATTCATCTAATTACACCTTCTTCTACGTGACAGTATATCCTTGCCTGTACACTGAATTCATGTGTTGTTATATCCTCTGTTACTCTCAGATTCTACAGATAACATTTTAAGGTAACCTACAAACATGTAATTCTAAAACGTAGTGGAGCGTGTTAAAGAATTATTAACAATAAGGTGGTAAAAGTCTGAAGACATGCCAATCACGTGTCCCCGAATAGGAAATGGACCTGACAAATTACACTCCAAATTCCATTTTGTCAGTACTGGACCATTAGTATCACATTACTAGCACATCTTATAAAAAAGCTGTGAACCATCATGATTTATTTACTTTTTCTCGTATTTCCCCATTTCACGAACCGGGCGAGGGATATCCATTATGCGCACTAAATCATAGAGACAGGTAAGACAGAGTAACGTAGGTCATACAAAATTTAGTTTCAATCGAGTCCTATCAGAACAACCACTGAGATTACATTTTTATATATCGTTTTCATCTAGGGATTCACTGTGCAGGATCATTTGCCTTCCTGCCGCAAGGTGGAATATCAGGACACATGTCACAAGTCCGTGTCGTATACGACACAAAGCTAAAAATCATTTTCCCCTTATAAATACACATTAAAGAAAAATTTTACAAAACGTACAATAAATAAACTGTTTGTTTTATTTGCCAAATTGCAAGTTTGTGAATTCGGAACAAACTTTCTATTTATTTGTATTTGTTTAGTCATATGCATGACAAACAAACAACTTTCTTCTGTACCTCACAAACACTTTTGCACCACTTGGTGAATAGGTGATTGTTTCTTCGATAATTTTTCCCTCCACAAAATTAATATTTTCCTGGCATTGTCGGTGTTGAAGGCGTTAATGATTGTGCATCTCCGGACATTTCTATTCGTACGATGTTCCAACTTATTTTTTCAATGATTTACTACTGTAGGGATCGGTCAGCCTGTTCTTCATGTTTGGTGTAATCAGTGCAAAAGAAAGCTTCTGCAAAAACTCTGTCCGGCAGGTGCTGCTTTTGTATTTAGACGGGATATCTAGCTTGTAGATTACACTGGCAGTTACTGCTCAAATGGTTCAAATGGCTCTGAGCACTGTGGGACTTAACATCTGAGGTCATCCGTCCCCTAGAACGTAGAACTACTTGAACCTAACCAACCTAAGGACATCACACACATCCATCGACGCAGAATTCAAACTTGCGACCCAGCAATCGTGCCGTTCCGGACTGAAGCCTCTAGAACCGCTCGGCCACTGCGGCCGGGTGCATTTACTGCCGTTGGATCTAAAATGCCGCAGAAATAAATCATAGACCATCGGTTTGTCACTCTTTCGACGGATTTTGCTTGACATAACTTATCAAAAATATCCACGCCCCTGTCTAGTCAAATTATAGATTTCAATAATTGAAGGTATTTGGCTAATAATTTCGCCAGTGGAGAGCATTGATGATATGAGGACTACATTTTTATTATTCTTCGTACAGCAAGAATCGAGCATCTTCCAATAACCACAGTGAAATTTTGAAGAATTCTTGATACAACCTTTGGGACTTATCATGGATGAAGGAAGTTCATTTTGGTTCTTCCAGAGCGTATCGACTATGGTGGGTTTTCTTTTAATTCTTCGCGTAATCGACAAAATGAGACGCAGTTGTCGGTGGTCACATTTCTGCTTCTTCCTTTTAGTTGCTCAGTAAGACTTTCGGGTCTGTTTTCTGTCCACCTGTTTATCTGGTTTTTAGGGTGTATAGATGTAAAAAGGGCATGTGCCCCTAAAGCTGAAAAAGATCTCGTCAACACTGACACATTCTAAAGGCTCTAGTATTTCAAACAATTTTGATTAAAATAATTCCAAAATTACTGGAATGCGGCAAATATATCGCAGTCTTTCCAAATATCCCTTGATGTGCTTGTATCAAAACGTATTGCACTCAGTAGAAAGTCAAATCAATTTGTGTCATCGTGCACTGAAACAAAGGTGAAACATAAGTGTGAGAAAAAACGTCTATTACGGTCAGTCCAAAATTTTGTAGTACCCCAGACATGAGCAACATGCTTATAAGAGGTTTGATCTCTGTTGAATCAGTTTTACTAATGTACCATTCCTTTGACGTGTACTTCTCCGCTTTCAAATCAATTTCTTAGCTGGTGTATTTCACCAATAGGTCATCTTTCCATCAATGATACACTTTGATAATATATCACTCGCTTTGACAAGACGTTATGCCCAACCTTTAGGTCCTGGAAGTTGAGTAATTTTTTTTATTTTTATTTTTATTTTTTTTTTTTTTTTGTGGAATACATGAATAAGTACTTCCAACAGGCTTATTTGAACCAATAGTTCCGAATCTCGTTCTGGTTCTACATTTCCTATATCATTCGCGTCAACAGGGAGTGAAATGGTGTCTTCTACACCATCATCATCATTCTGTAAGATTTCATTGCCCGTTTCACTGCTCGAGTTGTTGATACACGTACTTTCGCATTCGTCATGTGCATCTTCAGCATGTTGCCATAAGAATTCTACGCAAATTTCGTCTTCCGTAGTAAACTATTTTAATACTGCCATAGGCAAAAGAACGGTAAATAGTACATATATTGCTCTTTAGGAATTTCCTACATGATGAAAAATGATAACGTAAATCAGGCTCGGGCACGGCGTCCCAAACTTGACGCACGCAACATGTGCCAGCAGCGTGCAGGCCAAGGCCCGACCTTGCCAATCGGATTTGCTCGGTCCCTCTCGGAAGTACGCTGAACAGCACGACATTTCATTTAGTTTTTCTGTTGGCACAATTCTTTACGTTTGGCAGAATCGTGGTGTCAGCGCTGTCTACCCTTCGCTATTTATTCATGGTATAAAGGACGTTCACAGGTCCAGCGGCTGTTTGCACAAAAAGAGGAAGTCTAGGGCCTATCGTCACTATCTTCTAAAATGAATGGGAATGACAGAAGAAAGGAACGAGCATTCTCAATTTTCATAAGCGACGAGTACGGCTTATTTGCTACGAAACGATATTATACTACCATGCAGAAATAATTTAAACTCTTAGATGACAACGAAAGAGCAATATATTACAATGGTCAACAAACGAGATTCATTGCTCTGCATCAAGCTCCTTGTGCTAAATTTTCAGGCATGAGGCACTTGAAGAAATTGGTGGTATGAAAAGTAAAATTTCTTCAGTCACATCTATTAATACAGTTTCAGTTGCAACTGTTTTAAATGGAAATGATCGAATACTATGGAAACTTCATATATTACTGCAAAGTACGTTGATTAAGTCCAGGGGAATGCCTGGAACAATTTTTCACTTTAAAAACTCGCTATTGTTTAATTTATGAAGGAAAAAGGAGTGCAGGAACGAAAATCAGATCATCCGAAATGGATTGCTGACTTCGCGTTTTAAGTCGACTTGGTTGCACATGGTAAGGTAAGTTTTTCTGATTTGATCTGGAGGCATTGAAAAAGAAAATCGCATTGTACAAAAGACACATTGTGACAAAGACAATCCAGTTCGCAAAGCTCATTGGCGTTAGAGAAAACTCGAGGTATGAAGAATATATTGTGGCCTTGCAAGGATTACAACCGTTTTATAAAAGTTTTAAGGACACCTTCAGTTTTATGTATCCTTTCGATCTGCTTTCCAGACCGTTTGCCGTTCCATTTGAAAGCACTCCTGTGCATGTGCAAACGTAACTTACTGACCTGCGAGGTAGTTCCCGGTTTAATTACAAATCATTTTACGTTAAAACTGTCCATGACGTCTACATTGCTTTTATCAGGTAGATTTTCCAAGTGCCCATAAAGAGGTTGCCAAAGTGTTTAAAAATTTCGGTCGACGTATTTGTGCCAAAGATCTTTTTCCGATTGAATGACCTAAATAAGTCACGATTACGTGGCAACTTGAGTGTGAAACCCTGTGAAATCTTCTGAGTCTGTCCGTATGCCGGTAGTCTGCACCATATAAAGATTATGTTATGTCTTCAGCGCGCCTAAAATAATTAATTAAAACGAAAACGTTGTTTGGTGGGTGATCTATGTTGTTCAGCAATGTGCAGTGTAAAATCAAGTGCCGGCCGGAGTGACGTGCGATTCTAGGATCTACAGTCTGGAACCGAGCGATCGCTACGGTAGCTGGTTCGAATCCTGCCTCGGCCATGGATGTGTGTGATGTCCTTAGGTTAGTTAGGTTTAATTAGTTCTAAGGTCTAGGCGACTGATGACCTCATAAGTTAAATTGCATAGTGCTCAGAGCCATTTAAACCATTTTTTTAAAATCAAGTTGTACACAGTACGACTGCACTGCCATTTGAATGCGGTGCTTTCGCTTTTTTCCCCTCCTCGAGCTCATAACAGCGCAGCGTGGCGGTGGGAATATGTGAAGAGAGGCTGAGCGCTTTGGCACTCAAGGCCCGAGCGTGGCCTGCGATACGAAATCTTCGCCACCCCTACATAGATCACACAGGGTTATCGTAAACGACACAGGGGCAGAGTGCGCCGTAGTAGTACCTATATTATAGGACAAACTGAAAGTCAACGACTTACTTTTCCATGCAGCTGTCTTGCAAAAAATGGTTCAAATGGCTCTGAGCACTATGGGACATAACTTCTGAGGTCATCCGCCCCTAGAACTTAGAACTACTTAAACGTAACTAAACTAAGGACATCACACACATCCATGCCCGTGGCAGGATTCGAACCTGCGACCGTAGCAGTCTTGCGGTTCCAGGCTGCAGCGCCTTTAACCGCACGGCCACTTCGGCCGGCGATACAAATGTACACAGACGTGTAACTAGCTATTACAGATCGATCCAATGCGCAACAGGTGAGACGGTAATTAAGAATAAATAAAATTAAGTATACAGATATCATCCTGAAGATATACTTACCAGAAATTCATCACAGTGAAAAATCGGGTATTATCAAAATCAACTCATGTATACCATAAAAAGATAGCGCTTAAAGGGCTGAAAAGAGCGCTCGGAACTTACATTTGAAAATTTGAGGTTTTTTCTTTATAATTTTATCTTCATTTGTGTTGTAAGTTGTAAGAAAATAGACCTGGACACTCGTGCCGACTTTAATAAAGCAAAGAGTTCAAGTATCAATGGTTTTACTATATTGTGCGCTACAAAAAAGATTTTGCAACTTCAATGGTAAAAATTATAAATCCATGACAGAGTTCATGTGCTATGACGCTTGAAGTACAGTTCCTAGACTCCTTAACAAAAGCCAACATGAACCAAAATCACTCCTATTTTCACACGGGATTATGAGTTTTATGGCAACAGACATTAACGTGTTGTTTTATATTGAATTAAATTGAATTAAAAGGTCTCAAATCTCTCAATCGTAATAAGAAATTTGGGCAGTAATTTGAACGGACATTATGTCAGATTTTCTAGGTGGGAACAGTTTGTTTCACGTTTCTGTTTTTCCAAATATGAGACACATCTGACGTCACCGAACACCTATTAAGAGAGAGAAACATCACTATTATGCAACTCATGAAGGTAGAGCTACCATTATATTTACCCTTATATAGCGTGAAATTCTGCGTGAGGTTTACATTAATGAAAGTGTTTAGGGTGAAGTCATCTGTATTCTCGGATAAATGAGGATTAAATATGGTTAGCAATGGCAAACGTTTTCGATTTCAACACATTTATCACGGATAACACATTCACAGAAAAACACCACTTCAAACATTTTATTAAAGCTATCATTTTCAGTCATTAGTGGCTCTCCCGTAAACTTAATAGAATCGTTGTGCGTATGAATACGAAGCTCAAGGAAAATTGTTTGAAATAAACGTCCTTCGTTTCCCTGACACGACGTGTGACTGCTCATGTCAAATGAGCCGAAAGACGCTGACAAGAAAAATAAGCACAGCACACCGAAAGAAGCCCTTCCGCTTCATCAAATAGAACTGAAACTACGATTCAGCGTATTTTCCTGAAATGCGCAGTGTGGTATGAAGGCAGTCTTTGCTCCTGTATTTTAGAACCGAGCATGGCATTCCCTTACTTCATTTCTTTATTTTTCACAATCTAAAATTTGTTGGATACGCGAAGAGAGTCTAGGACGAAATTTTCGATAGAAAAGGAAAATTGCCCATGTTCCAGGGTAGCCTGAACATACGATGTTCAGCCAGAACAATACGACAGGCACCCTTTCCCAGTTTACTGCGCTTAGTTTACACAGCGAACACGTGAGACGGAACTAAATGTATTAGACAAGTGCAGGTGATACATAGAAATAATGCAGTGTTCTCCTTGCGAAGAAACCAATGAGGTACATCGACTGAGACTACTTCCATAGAAATGCAGTTTGAGCTAACAGAGTACTGTGAAAGGGAATCGCTGGGGTACAGAGGATATGTTCGCGTAGAGTGGAATAAAATCTACCGCATGCAAAAGACTGATGGTGAAACTGTAAGGATACTATCAGATGTTAAAAACTTGTACTTCGTTAAAGACCATAGACACCAGACCTTTTTTCACTTTCTAGGACATAACACGTGATAATTTTTTATCAAACATAGCTCGTCACTAGCAGAAAACAGAGGTCGTAAAATACCATCCTACATGCTAGACTACGGCAGAAACGTATACATGATCGTCATCATCCAGTTGCCGACAAAAGCTTAGTATCTCTATGGACGTATATGGATATTACAAAGAAGACATCTCAGGTGGGCGTGGGAGCCGTGGCAGCAACTGTACTTGTTTTTCATCGAGGAAGATATACTGCATCACGACTACATGCGGCTGGAATTTGTGAAATATAGGGAACGCAGTTGCCTGAACCACAGACGGGATATTGGGTCCGAAACCGACCTCACCTAGCAGTTCCTTTTCAGATTGATATTTACTCACGGGAGTCGAGGTCGCGTATTGTATCTATTGCCGTCTTAAAGCATCGCATTTTACGTCTGTATCGCAGGCTAAGTAACACGTAACCACTACTAAAGGAATCGTTTGGAGTGAGACGTGTCCAAATGCTCAGTTTTTTTCCACTCAGCACCCAGTCAACACCATTCACGAGCCTTCTCCATCCTGAAGCGTTTGTGGTTTTTAGCTTGGAATGTTACATTATGTCCATTATGTTTCCAGCTGGCATCTCAACCCATAAAACACTGATATGGGGCACCCACGAAAAGAAGAGATCTGTACCGAATTAATACGGTTAAATTCTATCCTCATTTATGTTGATCAGCCAGAACATTATGGTCAAAGGCATGATGTCGATCTAAGCCTATCCAGTCGATAGCAGCATCACCTGGCGAGAAGTAACTGCTAGTCAGACACACACACACACACACACACACACACACACACACTAACGCAGCATATAGTATCAGTGGGCATGCTGTCCTTGTGTAGAATGGGGAAGGCGCGTGATCTATCGTGATAGCCTGGAGGCTCGGCACGAGCGTTTCGGAAACTGTACGACTTGTTGGGTTCGAGGAGTACTGTGGTGTCCTCAACACGAGGCGAAACCAAGGTGACAGCACGTCCAGAGGTCGTGGGTATGGACGGCCACTATTCATCACAGATGTTGGATGTCGTAGGGTGAGCAGATTCATGAAACAGGACACGCGGCGAACTGTGTCGCAAGTAACATCAGATTGTAATGGTGACTAGAACTCAAGAGTATCTGGACAGACAGTGCACCGAACACTCCTGAATATGTGCCTCAGCAGCCGACGACCGACGCACGGACCAATGTTTGCACCACGACATCGTCAAATACTACTGAAATGGTCAAGTGACCATCCGCACTGGGCGTTAGTGCTGTGGCGGAGCGTTCCATGGTCTGATGGAACCCGACACCCTCTTCATCATGCCGACGTGAGGGCCCGAATCCGTCGTCTTCCAGTGGGACAGTCCTCGACGCCTGTACTGTGAGACGGAGTCGATTTCGCGGCGGCTCCATTATGCTATGGGGGACGTTCACGTGGGCATCCACAGGTCCAGTGGAGCTCTTGCAGGGCACCATGACGGTAAAGTATCGTACACTGGTTTCAGACCCGTACATCCCTTAATGACGATAATGTTCCACGACAGCAGTGGCAGTTTTCAGCAAGCGCCATGTCACAAGGCTAGGAGTATGATGGAGGGGTTCCAGGAACACAGTGGCGATCTCCAATTGATGTGCTGACCACTCAACTCCACAGATCTGAATTCGATCAAACACATCTGGGATGTGATTGAACGTGGCATCAGAGCTCATCGCCCCACTCCGCGGAATTTACGGGAATTAGGTGACTTGTGTGTGCAGTTTCTGTGCCAACTCTCTATACCGAGCTGCCAGGGCATCATTGCTTCCATGCCATGACGCTTCGCTATTGTTATCCTTGCCAAAGGTGGACATACCCGCTGTTAGGTGTGTGATCATAACGTTCTGGATGATCAGTGTACAGTGCCATTTGCTTTGGTTTTCAGTTTCAAAGAGAGCTCTGACCAATGGAATGCTTTTGAAGATAGAGGGGTTACCAATGTATTACGAAGTGTTAGAGGAAACCTGACAGTATCACTTTCAATGCAAAATTATTAACCGTTTTAGAATCTCATTTCGACGGAATTAATTTACCTGCCTTTCACTTATTCAGTAAATTGCTTTTAGGATTAATTGCCGTTCGGTAACACATTGTCTTTTTCTCTTAAATGGCAGTCTTCATATTTTTCAATTTTGGCACATCCTTCAGTCTCCAATTGCAGGCAGTCTTGGGAAACTGTATTTCGTTTAAGCAGGGCTCTTAATATTTTACTTAAAATAAAATAAAGGTTTATCCCAATCGCATACCGTTCTTTAAGTCTCGTTGACAATCATTGTGCCTTTACACGATAATATTTGGCAGTAAGGTGTTCGTTGTTGGATTTTCTCATCTTCTGGCTTTTTATATGTGTGAGAAACTCCTTAATTAATAGCAGGAGCCGGCAGCTGTGACCGAGCAGTACTAGGCGCTTTAGCCCGGTTCAGGCAGGTTTAAGTAGTTCTAAGTCCAGGGGACTGATGACCTCAGATGTTAAGTCCCATAGTGCTTAGAGCCCCCCCCCCCCTCCTTTGATCACAGGAACCCTAAAACGTCGCTGTATACGTGGAAACCACGGATAACCACAGTTTAGACTTAAAATTTCGAAGTCGAGGGGGGATTTTGCTATTTTCACTGCCATTTTCGAAATAAATATCTCTGGTTTCAGAACTTAATCACATGTTTTGGACAGCGTAATATGTAAGAAAGAGTTTGACAAAGCTTTACCTAGCTGTTTAAACCTTCACACATACGTCTCAGAAAACACACTCGCACTCTTTGACTACGAGTAGTTTTTGGATTCTAGTGTAAGGGTTCATCTATGTTTTCATTAATGTTAACGTTGTTTCAAGTACATAATTTCTTCCTTGGTAAACCGTTACCACACGGGGCCAACAGAGGAGCTGCTTGACGAAGTAGTAGCGGTTTCACTGTTTGGAACGTTTACTATACGTCCGAGAGAGTGCTATGCTGTTCACATGCTTCTCCAAACCGCACCTGCATGACGCCGCAAGGTGGAGGATGACGCGGTGGCCGGTAGACATCCCTTGGGCCTTCATGACCTCGCGAGAAGCTCGGTAACCTAGTATTAAGTAACCTAGTATTAAGTACTAAGTATTATAGTGGACATTTGCTGAAGACAATAAAACATTGTTTTAAAGAGCCGAATGTAATGCACGATAACAGCCCTCAGTTTCCACTTGACATGACTACAGTGATAGGTTATCCAAAAGCAGAATCTGTTGTAGCATTTATCCAGAAGTTCAGAATCGGCTAGAGACAAAAATTTGAAAATTGAAACGAGGCGCAACACTCTCCCCTATAATATCAGTGGGTACTAACGCAAAATCCTTATTGCGACACAGTCGTGTGCCATATTCAGGAAGTAATTGATGAATTAAACCTCCGTGTGCTGAAGAGAGTAGTGCATAGACCCACATATATAAACAGTGTGGTGCTGCCACCCAAACTGAGGTCCCTTTGCCCCTTAACAAAATCAACTCTCGGAGAGTCTTTCAAGACGCTACTGGTTGCGACGAGAATAAGATTACGATGGCTCTGTTGCATCGCGGTTTACTACGAAGGAATTTGGTACAGGAACACATTCATGATAATCGAAGGGAGACATGAGGTGATTGTATGCCCCGTACGAAAAGCAAAACCCAAGTGTCCTTTTATCATTAGCACAGGATGGAGTGGCAGCTGCTATCACTCAGTTAAGGAATGGGAAAGCTCCCGGTACACACTACATTAATAACGAAACGCTGAAAGCAGCAAATAACAAAACTGTTCCATTCTTCGCACAGTTACTGAAGAAACACTAGGACAAGGAAGAATTCCTGTATTATGGAAGTCTCCGAAAACTGTAATAATTCAGAAGAGAATGAATGAGGATTCAATGGTTCCTAAGAAATACAGAACAAAAAAATTGTTCAAATTGCTCTGAGCACTATAGGACTTAATATCTGAGGTCATCAATCCCGTAGAACTTAGAACTACTTAAACCTATCTAACCTAAGGACATCACACACATCCATGCCCGAGGCAGCATTCGAACCTGCGACCGTAGTGGTCATGCGGTTCCAGACTGAAGTGCCTAGAACCGCTCGGTCACACCGGTCGGCAATACAGAACAATCTGTCTCTATAGCACCTTGAGTGAAGTACAGGAGCTCTCACTGTGCAACAGACTACAGTCTCACAAGGAGCTACACGGCTTCAACCCAAGACATATCGGCTGCAGAAAGGACAGATCGTTAGGAGACACTATAAATTGTGCTGTAAGCGTTGTGGACAACTGTAGCAGCAAGTATGCTGTAGGTAGCACGTTTATATAGTGGAAGCATTTGCAGTGTGAGGTGGTCCGCAAAATTTGTCCACCTGAGACGTTAATAAAAAGAGTTTCCCAGATTGCTGTGAAAGGTGCACTGTGGGAGGGGCACAACATTCAGTAACGAAGTAAGGCAAGTAGCTGAGGGGTGCCTCCAGGACGCGTATGTGTACGAATTTTCTTAGACCTTTGCCTAAAGACCTTGTAACAACAATGAATGAAAACGCTCAACTGCCGAAAGTTAAAGTCTATGCCGATGATACTCTGATTATGGTGGCAGAGGACTCCAGACCCAGACTGGAAAGTAAAGTTCGTGATATGCCTGCTGAGTGGAAAAAGTGGTACTCAGATGATATACTAGAAGTTGTAGAGAAATACTTTCGACCTCCTGCTCCAAGACAGCTTCTCCCGCTCGTGGAGTCTTACTCTGAGAATTGTGCGAAATCCGGCGCACTGCCTGGGTATGAATGTATTTCGCCATACGTTTGGATGAGCCGCACAACTTTTCCTCAAATATCCGTCAGATACGTTAGAAAGCAATGTACGTTATGAGAAAATCGTCAAGAATGGTCACCATTATTCATTTTAAGATCCTATAGCAACTGCTTGGACTCAGTCATGATGCGATCTCCAGTGCCATCCTAGGATTTGCGGGCAGTGTCTGAGAACATCCACTGCTATATAGCCGAGACGTGTCATTGTGAGATTGTCCGCAGCTCGTGGTCGTGCGGTAGCGTTCTCGCTTCCCGCGCCCGGGTTCCCGGGTTCGATTCCCCGCGGGTTCAGGGATTTTCTCTGCCTCGTGATAACTGGGTGTTGTGTGATGTCCTTAGGTTAGTTAGGTTTAAGTAGTTCTAAGTTCTAGGGGACTGATGACCACACATGTTAAGTCCCATAGTGCTCAGAGCCATTTGAACCATTTTCATTGCTAAGACATACTCAGAGGAGCGTGTTTCTAAGGCTCACAGTAGCCGTTGGGAGAACATAGTCGTAGTAGGTACGTGCTCGATAGTATTGTCAGATACAGAGGTTCCCTCAACGAGAGAAATTGCTGTACATGAAATAACAACCAAATCAAATTACAACAAAAATGATGGAAAGTGCATGAGTGGCGAAGAGACTGGGAAAATATCCAACAGATCGTAGAGTATACGACATATTTCCACAAATTAAAGAGAGGAATCTTATGTTTCGTGTAACTCCACCTAAAGGCATAAAGTGGCTCTGAGCACTATGTGACTCAACTTCTGAGGTCAGCAGTCGCCTAGAACTTAGAACTAATTAAACCTAACTAACCTAAGGACATCACACACATCCATGCCCGAGGCAGGATTCGAACCTGCGACCGTAGCGGTCACGCGGTTCCAGACTGAAGCGCCTTTAACCGCACGGCCACACCGGCCGGCTCCCAAGGCATAATTCACTGCTTGAAAAGCCATGAACAATACCCTGAATTTCCATATAGGATAAAGAAACGTCAGCAAAAATGTATACATGTCGCGGCATTGGTACACCACACCACATCGTACTAGAGTGCTTCTATCTACACTCCTGGAAATGGAAAAAAGAACATATTGACACCGGTGTGTCAGACCCACCATACTTGCTCCGGACACTGCGAGAGGGCTGTACAAGCAATGATCACACGCACGGCACAGCGGACACACCAGGAACCGCGGTGTTGGCCGTCGAATGGCGCTAGCTGCGCAGCATTTGTGCACCGCCGCCGTCAGTGTCAGACAGTTTGCCGTGGCATACGGAGCTCCATCGCACTCTTTAACACTGGTAGCATGCCGCGACAGCGTGGACGTGAACCGTATGTGCAGTTGACGGACTTTGAGCGAGGGCGTATAGTGGGCATGCGGGAGGCCGGGTGGACGTACCGCCGAATTGCTCAACACGTGGGGCGTGAGGTCTCCACAGTACATCGATGTTGTCGCCAGTGGTCGGCGGAAGGTGCACGTGCCCGTCGACCTGGGACCGGACCGCAGCGACGCATGGATGCACGCCAAGACCGTAGGATCCTACGCAGAGCCGTAGGGGACCGCACCGCCACTTCCCAGCAAATTAGGGACACTGTTGCTCCTGGGGTATCGGCGAGGACCATTCGCAACCGTCTCCATGAAGCAGGGCTACGGTCCCGCACACCGTTAGGCCGTCTTCCGCTCACGCCCCAACATCGTGCAGCCCGCCTCCAGTGGTGTCGCGACAGGCGTGAATGGAGGGACGAATGGAGACGTGTCGTCTTCAGCGAAGAGAGTCGCTTCTGCCTTGGTGCCAATGATGGTCGTATGTGTGTTTGACGCCGTGCAGGTGAGCGCCACAATCAGGACTGCATACGACCGAGGCACACAGGGCCAACACCCGGCATCATGGTGTGGGGAGCGATCTCCTACACTGGCCGTACACCACTGGTGATCGTCGAGGGGACACTGAATAGTGCACGGTACATCCAAACCGTCATCGAACCCATCGTTCTACCATTCCTAGACCGGCAAGGGAACTTGCTGTTCCAACAGGACAATGCACGTCCGCATGTATCCCGTGCCACCCAACGTGCTCTAGAAGGTGTAAGTCAACTACCCTGGCCAGCAAGATCTCCGGATCTGTCCCCCATTGAGCATGTTTGGGACTGGATGAAGCGTCGTCTCACGCGGTCTGCACGTCCAGCACGAACGCTGGTCCAACTGAGGCGCCAGGTGGAAATGGCATGGCAAGCCGTTCCACAGGACTACATCCAGCATCTCTACGATCGTCTCCATGGGAGAATAGCAGCCTGCATTGCTGCGAAAGGTGGATATACACTGTACTAGTGCCGACATTGTGCATGCTCTGTTGCCTGTGTCTATGTGCCTGTGGTCCTGTCAGTGTGATCATGTGATGTATCTGACCCCAGGAATGTGTCAATAAAGTTTCCCTTTCCTGGGACAATGAATTCACGGTGTTCTTATTTCAATTTCCAGGAGTGTATTAAGATTTGTGGACTCAAATAACATGAACTGGTGCAATAAATTACTGTTTTGGAGACCAAAAACAAATCCTTGTGTGATAAATGAAGTAGCAAAGAAGGTACCCGGGAGAGAACTTAGAAAATAAAAGCACTATAAGAGAGGATCCAGTCTTACATAATAAAGCTGAAGTGAACACAGTGATTGCAGTGAATGTTACCGAGTATTCAGGGATGCCAGCTGATCATCAATAGTGGACACGAGAGGCAATGTAGGAGTGGCCAACAACGTGACAGCTCTGAAAGAAGCAGCAGCATGCATGAAAAGTTCTAGGTGACTTACCTGGGTCTTCAATCAACAGCAGGCTGTGGGAGGTGGTATGATGGATCCGTTAAGTCCCATTGATTGGCCCCACTGGGACTATGGACGATTCCTCGCTCGAGGCCACATGTCGGGGCTGATACGCGATTGGTCCCGGAGTGTTTTGGGATTGTATGGATTTCAAAGAACTACTCTTCTAGAGATTTAATATCTTGCCCCCTGCAATCGAGGACTCAGTCACATAGATATACGTAAAGATAGAACATGTCATAGACATAGAATTCCGCAAAATCGGCTTCCTTCACCCAGATATATCGCAGCAGTTAAGATTAGGAACTACCAGTTAGTCGTCTGCTGTGATGGTAATGTAGATGGCCAACAAATGTAGTCCCCTGGTTTAAGGGTTTTGCTGTTCTTCTTCTTTTATGTTATAGTAAATTTCACCAGTTTTCGGAAATGTTTGAACAACATTACAAGTCATGAAGCGAAAGTTTACAATTGTATATAATTTTATGAAGCTATGGGGAAATACGATCTGCATTAAACTGCAAGCCAAGTGTCGAGATGGTGAAAAGAGAAAATCCCACGATGAAGCCCCGAAGCCACGCAATAGCCAACTGAACACCGTGTCATGCCCAGTCGTTCATTACTGGGTGTGACATGGAGGGGCACAGGGACATCACACTGCGCTCCAGACCTTGGCCATATTCCGACTATGGAGCTGCTACATCTCAAGGAGGTAGCATCTGGGTTGGATCACAAGGCTTAGTGCTCCTTTGTCCAGTCCTCTCACCAAGGAAAAATCCCTGGTAGTACCAGAAATAGAACCTGGGTCCCCAGAATGTGGGTCTGTAGCACTGACCACGCGGTTACGGAGGCGGACGTCGAGATTGTGACTAATAATAAATGAACAATTAGCCAAGTATCTCGTAAGGGACATTTCTCAGAGTGGTACAGCAAGATGCACGGTATCATTGGACCAAGTAACACACAGACCTGGCAGTGCTGAGTGCAGGTGTGTAGTGTGGTCTGATGAGTCACGATTTGTCCTCTTGGCAAAAGATGCAAAGAGTCGACTGCATAGGCAGCTCCATATGGCGTTTAACCTGCCGTGTGTAGAGGTTACACTTTAGGTCAGAAGTTTTTAAGTGATTTATTGCCGTGGGTGTAAATCGTACAGTGACTTGGGTCCACTTATTCTAGTTTCCATAAACATATGGCACCACGCTTATTTCAACATTCTCTACACCTTCATGATGAGAACGCTGTGAACACTCCCGTCATCCAGAGAGCTGTGGCACTCCTGTCGTCCAGAATGGCTGAAGTTGTATTCCCACGATATAGCAAACGCGACGGCACCATATGCCATCTCGACGGGGCCACTAAATGATCCACTCTCTATGCAGTATAAAATGTCTGGGACCGTTTGGTAAGAACAAGTGAAAGTAGCTGTCAGTATTCAAGCAGTTTGGTAGCTGTAAGGGCACTGATCGTCAAAGAGTGGCTTCAGCTGAATATGGCAAACCTGAAGAAACGTCTAAACTCTGTTATGCGCCAGATTTATTGCGTTCTCAAGGCTACAGACGTTTCACTTGGTATTAGCTCGAGGCTAATATTTTCTTCCAGTCGGTTTACTCTGTCTGACAAAAGAAGCGAAGCACCTAGAAGGGGAGAAGGAAACGTAATTGAACTTCATGGGTTGGGAGGGTATGTGACCCTATATTAGTGGTTACAAAACCGAATTAAATTCACAAATAACTTGGCAGTAAAAGCCCTCTTATCTGTATGGCATTGCACCCACTACGGCCTAAATGCCATCTCTGATTTGGTAGGGAAGGGTGTAATAAAGGTGTTGAATATTCTCTTGCGGCTAGCTGGACCTTCATATCCTGGCACCAGGACGGAGTTGATATCCCAGCAGATACCACATATGTTCTACTGCGGAAGATCTGATGAACTTAATGGTCACATGAGCACCTCAGAATCACTTGGACAGTTCATAGAGACACATGCCAAGTTTGGCCGATCGTTTTCCTATTGAAAAATGGCAACACATTGCAGTCGAATGAGAGGTAGCACAAGAGGATGGAGGACGTCCTCAGAGTTCATTTTACCACTGTGCCAGTAGTGGCCTGAAGTCATACCTGGAGGCTGCCCACTTCATTACGTCAGGAGTACCAGTGCTGTGCCTCTCCAAAGTTTTGCAATGGGATCTCTCCTCAGATCACCACAAACCTTACCGGCAATGATCGTTTAGGGTAGTGCAGAATCACAGTTCATCACAGAACACACTTCAATGGCATTCCTCAACGTTTCTGTTCAAATGGTTCAAATGGCTCTGAGTCCTATGGGACTTAACTGCTGAGGTCATCAGTCCCCTAGAACTTAGAACTACTTAAACCTAACTAACATAAGGACATCACACATCCATGCCCGAGGCAGGATTCGAACCTGCGACCGTACCGGTAACGCGGGTCCAGACTGTAGCGCCTAGAATCGCTCGGCCACTCCGGCCGGCCCTCAACGTTTCTGTCGTCCTGCTCATGGCACCACTCCAAATGCAACCGTTTGTTATATTGTGTTATCAGGATCCTACGCATGGCATGGAAATTCCATAGTCTGGCTGCTCCTAGTCTCCAACGTGTGGTGCTGAGTGACAAAAAAGGTTTCAGCGAGTCATTACTTGTTCTCAGCTGGCTCTCATACATGTGAAGGGATAACGCTGTTCTTGGTCCACAATAAGAGTATCTTCCCTTGTGGGTCAGAAGTGGTCGACTGGAACACTGCGACGAGTTTTCCTGCCCTCAAATTCCCATGCTGTCCAACACTCGGAAACTGTCACAGCTGGATACCTTAGAATTTGAATGCTGCATTATTGGGCCAGCGCCGGCCTTTCTGGCCGATCGGTTCTAGGCGCTTCAGTCCGGAACCGCGCTGCTGCTACGGTCGCAGGTTCGAATCCTGCCTCGGGCATGGATGTGTGTGATGTCCTTAGGTTAGTTAGGTTTAAGTAGTTCTAAGTCTAGAGAACTGATAACCTCAGCTGTTAAGTCCTATAGTGCTTAGAGCCATTTGATTTATTAGGATAGCCAGTCCAATGCAGACCCACGCAGAGGCTTTTTCAAGTTCTTTCAAGTCCTGATAACGCAGTCTTACAGGAGTTCACGACATATCTAGGTCCTTCACAATGATCACTCAACATGCCCTACCAGACCCTGTTACAAGGTTGTCTCAAGAGTACTTCGATCTGAAAGAAATGGTGCTCATAAATAACAACATGTTGACGACGGGGACATTAACTGTTAATACATTTTGTTACAGTGCAGACGGACTTGCGATGCCCCACGCAGTTTATCCTAATATGGATACGTATTCACATATAAATGACCGAGACGGCGATCGGACTCGTAAATGTTTGTCTTCGGGCACTCGCCTGCAGTAAGTAATTAGCATTCACTTTACTGATCTGTCTCTCTCTAGAATGCAGAGCTTGTAGCTTACCACACAAATAGAATTTTGACTAAAGGAACGGACAAAATAGCATTATTAAGAGCGCTGAAGAGGAAGGCACAAATATTGTTGGGCAACACTGAGATAACGACGTTACCCTGAGGTATTCAGTGAAAAAAACCTAATAAGCATTGAAGACGTTTAGATACTGTGGAGGTGTTTTTATGAGTAGTGTACCTAGTAATCATTACCTTCGTATTACTTTAAGGTATCTGATCACTCTGTATAGAAATCTGCTTAGTGATTATTATTAAAATACTACACTTTATGTCGAAACAAGGCTAATATTACGTGATTACACTTTCATTGAACAAAAAACACTGTATCTAGCAATTTATCAAATTGGAAGCTACTTTCGTCGCAAGCAAAGAAATTTTGAAATCGTGTAAATTTAAGTGCCACCACAGTATTTTTCAGATGTATATAAGTAAAATTACGTAGTACCTTTTGGTGTCTTCTTCTGCAACACTGCTTCCAATTTGTAGTAACAGAAAAATCGTTGGTAAAGATTCTTTGGTAACACTATGATCTTTTACTCAATCATGCCAATAATAGAAATTTAGAACATGTTATACTTATAGCCAGCTGAATTATCTTCATAAAAACAAGTAGTAGGTCATGGCTTTTACAATATGTCATCGTAGTATGAAAACTACTATACACTGAACTGCGCCAATAAAATATACTTTAGTCTTTTCACAGATTGTGAAAAGTACGACGAATTTGCCTCTCGTTATTAGAGCTTAGGTGTCATAGTACTTTCCATTGTCATACTTGGCCAGCACAATAGATCTTGCTGCCACATAATGCATGCCATAAGCCAGCATACAACAACTTCACACTATCAAGAGCTTGGACAAAAGTTGCTTAAAAATACTGGAAAATTAATAGCAGAAACCTTATCTCATCAATCAGAGGCTTATATAAACAATTACGCTCAATTATGCCACTGCAATATAATACACGTGTTCACTATTTCGCTCATAACTCGAGACTGTAACGCACTTATACTAACAGAATGTTCTAGTTAGTAAGAAGAGGGTATTTTTTGCCACCAAAACCCTTCTATGTAGAATTCCATGTTGATTATGTCTTAAACCTAAGGTCATGACCCTGTACATTTGTATTTACACATGTCCATGACTATTACAATGATAAAGCAGTTTTACAAAATACATATAACAACATACAAGACATTATTTAGACAGTGAAGTTCAAAAATATATCTACGAGCTACGATTGCTCATTTATCTTTCTGGCAGCCATACTGCGCAGAGTCACGTGAGCTCAGTTTGTCACTGTTGCTGCTAGATGGTAGGAGAGTACCCTGTTTGCTCTGACATCTCACAGCCTACTATATGTTGTTATCCATCTATGCTCGGCTGATACTCGTAAGTAATGATATTATTATCGTTACAGGCTACAGTGAAGACAATGCATTGCAAATGACTGACGCACAACAACAATTGATAATCAATCCTACTATTCAGAGCCATGACACTTGTCCGATGTTTCTCAAATGATCATAACAATTTACAGATAAGATCCAGAAACGAAATATATGATCTGTAATAGCGAACGCCGATTCGGAATTGAGTGAGGCGGAAATTAAATGTGAAAATGAGAAAAACTCGAACTGCCCGTTGCTTTGGTGACGATGATGAAAATCGAAGAAGACGGACATATCTCTGTAATATTAACTACTGTCTATGCCAACTCCGCAAGGCATTAAGCTGACAATAGTAATCTAAAGCTGTTCCTCCAGCTTCTGTTGCATAAAATTCTCTCGCGGTTGTTAGGATTATCCCAATATTGTTCAAAGATCAACATAAGCAGGAGAACTTAGACAGTGTCGATAGGTCTTTCGAAGGGCATACTTTTTTCATAACCGCCCAAGGATATGTCAGCAGGCATCGCAAGAGAATAAAAATTTTTGAGAGAACGTCTGACCCAGATGGTCTCGAGCCAAGTGTCGGAACCGAGATGGGAATTTACAATTTGGGAATCATATACATATAGGAAGACGAAGTTGGGAACGTTTCAACGATCTGGAGAGTATACATCTCAAAATCCAAGTGCATATTTGCTACATCGCAAAAACAAAGTGCATATTTGTGCGATTATACGGAGAGAAGTAGATACAGCGTACTATCTATTAACTGACTAAATCTGCCCATTACTGTAGCTGGTTACTCTCAACCGCACATGCACGAAAAATTATGTTATTGAAAATTCAGTCGGTGGTGAAACAGATTTCATCCGAGAAACCAACATACCCAGGAAAATGAAAGTCGACTACACATCTCTGTGGTATTCAGCTGACCGCCAGTGACGCGAGGTCCATGTCAGCGAGAGCTAATGCTTAGTCATTTATCTACATCTACATCCTTTCCGTCCAACGAGGTGTACAGCAAAGGGTAACTCTCATTGTAACACGTTTTAGGGTTTCTTACCGACCCATTCGTGTATCAAGTGAGGCAAGGATGCATTCTTAAATGTGTCTGTGCGTGTTGTAACTAGTCTAAGCTTGTTTTGTCAGTCCTCACTGGAGTGATACGTGAGGGGTTCGTAGCGAATCTTGAGACCATGTAAATGGGCTTTCCTGAAATAGTTGAAGACTGTCTTCAAATGACTAACAAAAAATGGTTCAATTGGCTCTGAGCACTATGGACCCTAACTGCTGAGGTCATCAGTCCCCTATAACTTAGAACTACTTAAACCTAACTAACCTAAGGACATCACACACATCCATGCCCGAGGCAGGATTCGAACTTGCGACCGTAGCGGCCGGCAAATGACTAACAGTCCAAGTAATTCAGTATTTACAACATTTCGGCTGCCAAACAAAGTATGCTGCTTTTCTTTGTGTATTCCCAATATCTTTTGTCTGCTTTCCTTTTTTTTCTGCGAGTCCCATTCACTTGAGAAATATTTAAATACAGTATGTGTCACACGAGTATCCTGCAAACAATCTTCTTTGGAGACTTTCTGCCTTAGTCCATTATCTCACCAGTAAATCGAAGTCTACCACCTGGTTGCCCTAGTATTGCGACGATACCATCATTTCAGTTCATACCCTCACAAATTGTTACACCGAGGTGCTTGTATCAGTTGAACAATTTTAGCTGTGACTCACAAATATCATAGTTAAAGGATACTACATTTCCCCATATCGTGGCACACTTCAACATTTCCGAATATTTAAAGGCAGTTGCCAATTATTTAACCGCTATAACATTTATCAATACGTGGATGAATATTCGTGCACGTTTCCTCTAATAGTACTTCATAAGTAATGAAGCAGCTGCAAAAGGTTAAGAGTTACAATTAAAACAACCTGCCAGTATTGACATACAACATAAACTCCAAGGAACTCAACATACTTCCCTGGAACGCGTCCGCAGTTGCTTATATATTTAATTTACATTCACCGTAACTTACTTTGTCCAACTAACTTACTTCACCCACTCAGCTGCACTTTAGTTAACACACTTTGATGTAGTGCTCAGTCTGATTCAATTTGGAAGCCAAGAAATGCCATATCCACATTGTTTCCTTAATCTACGACTCTCAAATAATCAAATGAGAAATGCACGAGTTTCATTTCGCTCTGCGAAGTCGGAATTACAAATGCATTCTAGCACTCGACACACCAAAAGAAAGAACGACTCACCCAAAATTAATTATCCGAATATGACAGAATTCAGTAGATGCGATGTACATGTATAGACAAACAAATGATTTCAATTTCAGAACAATTGGTAGATTTATTTAAAAGAAAGAGCTTCACAAATTCTGCAAATCAATAACGTGTTGGTCAATTTCTGGCCCTTATGCAAGTAGTTATTCAGCTTGTCATTGAGCGATGGCATTTTTAGATGTCCTTCTGAGCGATATCGTGCCACGTTCTGTCCAATGGGCACGTTAGAACGAAAAAATCTAAAGCTAAAGTGAGAGCCTTGCCCATAATACTTCAAACGTTTTAAATCAGTGACAGATCCGGCGACCATGCTGACCAATGTAGCGTTTGACAAGCAATAGAAATCCTCGCCGTCCGCAGGAGGACTTTATCTTGCTGAAATTTAAGCCTAGGGTTTCTTGCAATGAAGGGCAACACAATGAGGCTTGCAATATCGTCGACGTACCGCTGTGCTGTAAGGTTGCCGCATATGACAATCAAAAAGGACCAGCTATGAAAAGAAGTGGCACCCCAAAGCATCACTCCTGGTTGTCGACTATATGACGGACGATAGTCAGGTTGGTATCCCACTGCTGTCTGGGCCATCTCCAAACAGATCTTCACTTGTCATCGGTGCTCAGTTCAAAGCACGACTCATAGTTAAGGACAATTACACAACAGTTAAAGAGATTTCAGGTCGAAGGCGAGTCTGAAAACACCCTGGACAATAGTAGGACACCGACCTGATTGTCGCCCGCCATAAGGCCCGACAACCAGTAGTGATGCTCTGGGGAGCTGTTTCTTTGCATGACCTCTTTTGCTGGCATTCGCTACACCCTTATAGCACAGCGGTACGTCGACGGTATTCTACGCCCCATTTAGTTGCCCTTCGCGGCAATTCATCCTAGACTTAACATTTCAGCAAGAGAACACCCACCCTTATGTGACCAGAGTTTCTACTGTTGTCTTTATGCTTGCCAAACACTACCTTGGCCAGCAAGGTCACCGGATCTCTCTCCAACTGAGAAGGTTTGGAGTATTATGGGCAGATACTTGAAAGCAGATCGGGATTTTGACGATGTAACGCACCAATGAGACATAATTTGGCACGGTTTCCCTCAGGAGGACATCAAACAACTCCATGAATCCAGAATGAGATTTTCACCCTGCAGTGGAGTGTGCGCTGATATGAAAATTTCTGGCAGATTAAAACTGTGGGCCGGACCGAGACTCGAACTCGGGACCCGAGTTCGAGCCTCGGTCCGGCACACAGTTTTAATCTGGAAGAAAGTTTCATATCAGCGCACACTCCGCTGCAGAGTCAAACTCTCACTCTGGGAACATCCCCCACGCTATGGCTAAGCCATGTCTCCTCAATATCCTTTCTTTCAGGAGTGCTAGTTCTGCAAGTTTCGCAGGAGAGCTTCTGTAAAGTTTGGATAGTGGGAGACGAGGTACTGGCAGAAGTAAAGCTGCGAGGACGGGGTGTGAGTCATGCTTGGGTAGCTCAGTTGGTAGAGCACTTGCCCGCGAAAGGCAAAGGTCCCGAGTTCGAGTCTCGCTCCGGCACAAAGTTTTAATCTGCCAGAAAGTTTCAACTCTATGAATCTCAGCCAAACCAAACAACTGGTTGCATACGGGTCAGACTTGGGCCAAAGCGTTATTAATTGGCTTAGTTTGTGAAACTCTCCCACTTGGATAAATCCTCCAGTTCTTCTGAAATTGTAATAATATGTTTTTGTGTACATGTACGAGGTGCATTCAAGTTCTAAGGTCTCCGATTTTTTTTTCTCCGGACTGGAAAGAGATAGAAACATGCGCATTATTATAAAATGAGGCCGCGTTCATTGTCAATATGTCCCAGACATGGCAGCACCGTATGACAGATAGAATTTTACCGCCAGCGGCGAGAATGAGAACTGTTTTAAATACTTAAAATGGCGACGTTTTCCTTACTTGAAGAGCGTGCAGTCATTCGTTTTCTGAATTTGCGTGGTGTGAAACCAATTGAAATTCATCGACAGTTGAAGGAGACATGTGGTGATGGAGTTATGGATGTGTCGAAAGTGCGTTCGTGGGTGCGACAGTTTAATGAAGGCAGAAAATCGTGTGACAACAAACCGAAATAACCTCGGGCTAGCACAAGCTGGTTTGACAACATGATCGAGGAAGTGGAGAGAATTGTTTTGGGGGATCTCCGAATGCCTGTTGAACAGATCGCCTCCAGAGTTGGCATTTCTGTGGGTTTTGTGCACACAATCCTGCATGACGACCTGAAAATGCGAAAAGTGTCATCCAGGTGGGTGCCACGAATGCTGACGGACGACCACATGGCTGCCCGTGTGGCATGTTGCCAAGCAATGTTGACGCGCAACGACAGCACGAAAGGGACTTTCTTTTCGTCGGTTGTGACAATGGATGAGACGTGGATGCCATTTTTCAATCCAGAAACATAGCGCCAGTCAGTTCAATGGAAGCACACAGATTCACCGCCACCAAAAAAATATCGGGTAACGGCCAGTGCTGAAAAAATGATAGTGTCCATTTTCTGGGACAGCGTGGGCGTAATCCTTACCCATTGCGTTCCAAAGGGCCCTACGGTAACAGGTGCATCCTACTAAAATGTTTTGAAGAACAAATTCCTTCCTGCACTGCAACAGAAACGTCCGGGAAGGGCTGCACGTGTGCTGTTTCACCAAGACAACGCACCCGCACATCGAGCTAACGTTACGCAACAGTTTCTTCGTGATAACAACTTTGAAGTGATTCCTCTTGCTCCCTACTCACCTGACATGGCTCCTAGTGACTTTTGGCTTTTTCCAGCAATGAAAGACACTCTCCGTGGCCGCACATTCACCAGCCGTGCTGCTATTGCCTCAGCGATTTTCCAGTTGTCAAAACAGGCTCCTAAAGAAGCCTTCGCCGCTGCCAATGAATCATGGCGTCAGCGTTGTGAAAAATGTGTACGTCTGCAGGGCGATTACGTCGAGAAGTAACGCCAGTTTTATCGATTTCGGGTGAGTAGTTAATTAGAAAAAAATCGGAGGCCTTAGAACTTGAATGCACCTCGTACATCACTTCTATTGATTTCCGTCCCATTCCGATAGTTCGTCCGCGAAGAGTCAGTTTTTTTTCATTCTTTTTGTTAGAGTGTAGTTCGTTGTTCTCCACAGTCACATAAAATTTCTCCTGTAGGCATTGGGACCTTCTTCATTCAAAATTAGGATTACGAGGGGTATCTCCTGTCAGCCTCCTTGCAGTTTCACTCTACTAGGCAGTACAAGAGATTTACGTCTGCTTAAACCGTAACCGTGTACAAAACCATTTTTCTAGACCAGATCCACTGTATACTTCTACTCGTAAATGAAAATGCAATCTGAAAGTCGTTAGATCTGGATGACGAGTTTAGTACACCTGTTACCAGGAGTGTCAAATCAAGGTATTGTATAGAATGCCTAGGAGGTGTGTAGAATGCCTACCAGTTGTTTGTAAGGTTTTTAATTAATTTAATTTAATACTGTTTTTAGCAAATAAATAAAATGCCTAAGTACTTCATGGAATGCGAAATGCAGGCAGGCAAGGATAAAATTACAACGAAATATCTTGTTTACACTAAAATTTTACATTTTTAATGGAAGTTAAATTGTAACATGGATATTATAGCAGTTGTATGAAACTAACTTAGTCAGGTCATCTTGATGTACTAAAATAAACCTATGTTCACCGGCCAGATGATTTTTAAAATCAATTAGGTCAACCTTGTTCCGAGAATTATTATCAATAGAAATCAGTGGTTTTACTACTTGCCTTTTTTACAATCCTTTTGCTTGTCCTGGCAGGCTTCAGAGATTAGTATGAAAAGGTCTGTATCATGACGAGTTACATTAAGATATGTAATGTTGTTGTTGTGGTCTTCAGTCCTGAGACTGGTTTGATGCAGCTCTGCATGCTACTCCATCCTGTGCAAGCCTTTTCATCTCCCAGTACCTACTGCAACCTACATTCTTCTGAATCTGCTTAGTGTATTCATCTCTTGGTCTCCCTCTACGATTTTTACCCTCCACGCTGCCCTCCAATACTAAATTGGTGATCCCTTGATGCCTCAGAACATGTCCTACCAACCGATCCCTTCTTCTGGTCAAGTTGTGCCACAAACTTCTCTTCTCCCCAATCCTATTCAATACCTCCTCATTAGTTATGTGATCCACCCATCTAATCTTCAGCATTCTTCTGTAGCACCACATTTCGAAAGCTTCTATTCTCTTCTTGTCCAAACTATTTATCGCCCATGTTTCACTTCCATACATGGCTACACTCCATACGAATACTTTCAGAAATGACTTCCTGACACTTAAATCAATACTGGATGTTAACAAATTTCTCTTCTTCAGAAACGCTTTCCTTGCCTTTGCCAGCCTGCATTTTATATCCTCTCTACTTCGACCATCATCAGTTATTTTACTCCCCAAATAGCAAAACTCCCTTACTACTTTAAGTGCCTCATTTCCTAATCTAATTCCCTCAGCATCACCCGACTTAATTAGACTACATTCCATTATCCTTGTTTTGCTTTTGTTGATGTTCATCTTATATCCTCCTTTCAAGACACTGTCCATTCCATTCAACTGCTCTTCCAAGTCCTTTGCTGTCTCTGACAGAATTACAATGTCATCGGCGAACCTCAAAGTTTTTATTTCTTCTCCATGAATTTTAATACCTACTCCGAATTTATCTTTTGTTTCCTTTACTGCTTGCTCAACATACAGATTGAACAACATCGGGGAGAGGCTACAACCCTGTCTTACTCCCTTCCCAATCACTGCTTCCCTTTCATGTCCCTTGACTCTTATAACTGCCATTTGGTTTCTGTACAAATTGTAAATAGCCTTTCGCTCCCTATATTTTACCCCTGCCACCTTTAGAATTTGAAAGAGAGTATTCCAGTCAACATTGTCAAAAGCTTTCTCTAAGTCTACAAATGCTAGAAACGTAGGTTTGCCTTTCCTTAATCTTTCTTCTAAGATAAGTCGTAAGGTCAGTATTGCCCCATGTGTTCCAGTGTTTCTACGGAATCCAAACTGATCTTCCCCGAGGTTGGCTTCTACTAGTTTTTCTATTCGTCTGTAAAGAATTCGTGTTAGTATTTTGCAGCTGTGACTTATTAAGCTGATAGTTCGGTAATTTTCACATCTGTCAACACCTGCTTTCTTTGGGATTGGAATTATTATATTCTTCTTGAAGTCTGAGGGTATTTCGCCTGTTTCATACATCTTACTCACCAGATGGTAGAGTTTTGTCAGGACTGGCTCTCCCACGGCCGTCAGTAGTTCCAATGGAATATTGTCTACTCCGGGGGCCTTGTTTCGACTCAGGTCTTTCAGTGCTCTGTCAGACTCTTCACGCAGTATCATATCTCCCATTTCATCTTCATCTACATCCTCTTCCATTTCCATAATATTGTCCTCAAGTACATCGCCCTTGTATAGACCCTCTATATACTTCTTCCACCTTTCTGCTTTCCCTTCTTTGCTTAGAACTGGGATTCCATCTGAGCTCTTGATATTTATACAAGTCGTTCTCTTATCTCCAAAGGTCTCTTTAATTTTCCTGTAGGCGGTATCTATCTTACCCCTAGTGAGATAGGCCTCTACATCCTTACATTTGTCCTCGAGCCATCCCTGCTTAGCCATTTTGCACTTCCTGTCGATCTCATTTTTGAGACGTTTGTATTCCTTTTTGCCTGTTTCACTTACTGCATTTTTATATTTTCTCCTTTCATCAATTAAATTCAATATTTCTTCTGTTACCCAAGGATTTCCACTAGCCCTCGTCTTTTTACCTACTTGATCCTCTGCTGCCTTCACTACTTCATCCCTCAAAGCTACCCATTCTTCTTCTACTGTATTTATTTCCCCCATTCCTGTCAATTGCTCCCTTATGCTCTCCCTGAATCTCTGTACAACCTCTGGTTCTTTTAGTTTATCCAGGTCCCATCTCCTTAAATTCCCACCTTTTTGCAGTTTCTTCAGTTTTAATCTACAGGTCATAACCAATAGATTGTGGTCAGAGCCCACATCTGCCCCTGGAAATGTCTTACAATTTAAAACCTGGTTCCTAAATCTCTGTCTTACCATTATATAATCTATCTGATACCTTTTAGTATTTGTAATAGAAAACTTATTTATCACCCTGTCTCGGCCAGCATGGTCAATAGAAAAATGGATATCATAAAGTATGTTTAACAACTCTCCATTTGGGATGTAAAATTCGATTCTACCAGACATTCCCATCAGTGGTTGTATCAGTTTCTATGTTCCCTGAACCTTCATTGCACTGTACTTCTTCATTTACCAGTAACGGCGACTTGCTTCTTTTCCCCAGTCTTAACCTTATTCACATCGATTATTGTTTCCTTACAGCGATCGTATGATAGAAAAATACTGTTTTTAGAAGAATTACTCCTCATTATCTGTAACTTGCCATAAAATTTTATTCACATTGCATTTCCATGATCATCAGACACAACAATTTCTCAACCATAACATACAGCTTCCATTTTAGCGAAAGTAGCACTCTGACTCAGCTTAACTCCAACCAATCTGGACTGAAACTGTTACAGTAATGATGTTTGTGGGTTTCTTAACTGTAAAAATATTTAAATTATATTTCGTTCAATCTTTGTGCCCACATGTAACCAGTATTCTACTAAATTCGAGTGCAAAGTGTCAAGTGAGATGCATTTCTTTCCCCTCCCCACGCCTTTTGGTATTCTATACATTGCCTAGACATTCCATAAAATGCCTTATTTCAAAGTTTTCCAGTAACTAATGGAGATTACTTTCACTGCTCGTCATGACGCTGCTACTCGTGTTTCCTATCATGGAATGTTAGTACTGACGTGGGAGGGAAATTAGTTTGTTACTACAGGACCTTGCAATCCATAATTCCGAGATAAACATAACAATTAAAAGAAATTTTGAGGCACTAAGACAGAGTACAGAAATAGATAACAGAGAATAAAATAAGAGAAAACTGAGTCAATAGCTCAAAGATAGCAAGATGCTCACCAAGCAAAGCGGAGCAGTAATGAAGACACTCAAATCGTATGTGAGTGAACCATTTCTCATGAGAAACTGTGTAATTAATTATTACACACGCATCGTATACAGGTTAATGGGAAAGATGGAAACTTTCGAACCTATAGAGATGTATTTGTCGTTACGGCGAATGGTGCGATAGATAGCATACTCTCTGAAGCTGACCCAGTGCGGCGGTATAAGTGCCTCACCAACGGATTTTCTCGCGCAGTCGCCTGCTTATCACGGCCAGTAGTTCCAGCTGCGCAAGCGAGCTGCGTTAATCTTCGTCGTCTGAAACAAACAACACTGGCTGGATTAAAGCTGTCATCTCCTCTCTTACATCACGGCCGCGTTAATCCCATGGCTTCTTTCAGCTTTCACCAAGTCACGTGTGTATTCACCTCGATCTATGTAAGGAGTGAGGCTCTTATGGTGTCTCTCCGTTCATCTGACTATCACGGTAATAGTTACTGTAATTGGATTTTAATTCCTTCCTGTATTTTAAGCTGCTGTCTACACCAACAAATGTTTTTTAGATGCACCAGCAAATTATGTTATCACCTCCCAGCATTGATGAAATTGTTCTGTTACGTAATTTTTTGATTCACTATGGAGTAGCACGTGTGACATTGTTGCCACAATACAGTAATAATGGAATTATGCAAACGAAAAGCCACCTTCCTGGTTCATTCAAGAGGAAAGAGACACTGCCACTGACCACTATGACAAAAAGATGCCCCAGAATATTAATATGGTAAAAAAGATGTCATTCACTCGGCAATAGAATGTCTCGTCTGTTTTGGGACTGCGTTGTACGTACTCTGTCTGCTAGGAACTCAGAGTTTAAATTAGAATCATTCCTTAGACCCGTAATAACGAGTTCCATGAGAATGTGGATCAGGCCATAACAAAAAAGTACTAAACACTTATTTATTAAAGGACTTGTGTGCTAACATGCCATCAAACTAGTAAGTGGTGTGGCCTTCGAGTACGTGCGAAAAGCAAATTATTGGCTGGGGCAGTTGCCGAACCTGTTCGGTCAAGAGACAGGGCACCGCCTGTAATAAAAGATTAAAACAGAGAGAAGTTTTCAACGACTTAATTTGAAAGATGTCGTACGACCTCCACACAGGACTACTGACAAAAATGTGGCGAAGATACTAATAGAAAGAAATACGACAAAAAAAATTGTCAGCGTGGAGGACTCCCATTCCTAGAAAGGGGGTTCGATTTCCAGTGTTGCCGAAAAATTTTTCTTTGTTGGAGGACTGGCACGGATTTCACTCGGAGACGTGGTGCCAGTTGAGGGGCTACTTGACTGAGAAACAGTAAAACTCCGAAAGTCTGGAACGTCGTCAAAACGGCAAGGAGAGCGGTGTGGTCACCATATGCCCCTCCCTACAGCATCCGTATGTCGTCATATGTCAGGGGATGGCACGGCGGTCACTCGACAATCCTTGGCTTTCATGGTTGGGATGAGAACGAGGAGCCAGTATTAAGTACATCACTTGTTTGTGTTAAGAAATTCAACAGTGAAGAAGGTGTTGTTCCCATATAAATTACGTAATGCGATCAGCTACAGAGGATCGCGCTGTGCCTACCTCCCGACGTGTCATCCTCTGCTGAATGTTGTCATTCAGATGCGATATGATCTCCCGGCCGTTATCGGGTGTTCAGATCTTGAAGCCTCTGTTTTCGATTCAAGTAACTCCTCATTTAGCGTCAATAGGCTCAGTAAGTCTCGCTCCAGCAGTCCCACCAGGGAAAAATTCGGGCAGAACTGGGAATTGAACGCTGTTCCTCTGTACGACAATCGGGAGGAGGTGACCTCTTACCTGCTCTTACTCTGTACTTCAGTCAAAGCAAAGTCTTATATGATTACAGACAAACATGTAGTCACATAAATTCCATAAATCTAGACATCTTGTCTAAGATTGGATATACGAAACTGGCAATTCTTTTGATTACGATGCATATTTAACAAAAACTGTGTATCGTCGACGCTTCAGAAATAAACCCTTATAAAACTTCCTGGCGGATTAATACTGTGTGCCGGACCGAGACTCGAACTCGGGACCTTTGCTTTCGCGGCCAAGTGATCTACCATCTCAGCTGCCCCAGCACGACTCACAAACCCTCCTCACAGCTGTAACTCCGCCAGTACCTCATCTCCTACCTTCCATACTTCACAGAAGCTCTGCTGCAGACCTTTCACAACTAGCACTCCGCTGCAGAGTGAAAATTTAATTCTGAATACTTTTAAAATTGTCAAGGCTTTCGAGGCCACTTCTTGACCAACTACCTGTTGGCTTCTGTCTCGGGTTCTTCGGTCGACGTCTGTAGATGTTTTTGTGACGTTTCGCCAGCACGAATGGCTGGACTTGTTAAAGCTTCACCCTCTATTACTGGAGGTGGACTGGAGCAGAGCTCGTGGCCACACATGGGTCTGTCCACCTTGATGCTTTCTTTTTTCTTGTTGAAGCTATACCCACGTAAGTGTATTTATACAGCTTGATAGAACAAGCAGGTGTGATAGTCCATCTCTAGAACTAGAACTTTCGTGTCAGTGAATTTCGCTATTTGGTCGGCCTCACACAGCACGTGCTCTACCGCGGCCGATTTCTCCACCTGCCCCAACCAGCAATAATGCCTACATTCTGTGATCCTGGTGTTGGTTGATCGCCCAGTCCTTCTAACATAAACCTTTCCACATGCGGCGTAATCTCGACATTGCAAGTGGGTCCCTTTCCTCCTTTGCCTGTCTGAGACACTCTTTGATCTTCTTAGTCGGTTTATAAATCGTCTTTACACCGTATTTGCGCAATATACGGCCGATTTTATCTGTCACTCTGGGAATGTACGGCAGAAAGACCGTACCCGACATTTCTTTTTCTGATGTGTCACTTCGCCGAGTGTTTGACACTCTTACATTTCTTATGTAACTGGTAGTGTACCCATTGCTCCTCAGAACGCTTTCTAGTTGTTCCATCTCGCGTCTGAGGTGCTGCAGCTCACATATTCGTCTTGATCGCTTTACGAGCGTATTAATCATGCCAATTTTTCTGGCTCGTACACAGCGAAGGTATCATCGACGTTCCTGCAGCACACTTTTGGTTTACGAAGGTCCAAAGTGCAGGTGCAGTAACCGTCAGTGGCAGATCGCTCTCTGTGTGAGACAGAGCACACAATAAAATTCGCCGACACTGAAGTTGTGGCTGTAGAGAAGAACTATCACACCCGCTTGTTAAGAGAAGTTATAGAAATATACAAACATGAGAATAGCTTCAACAAGACAGAAGAACGCGTCAAGGTGAACAGATCCAGGGTTCCCGTGCTGTAGCGAACAATCATTGCTGCTACGAAGAGGAGAACCGCACCTGAAGTGACCACGGAAAAACCCTTGGACGTTATTGCGCAAGGTACATATAATATGCGACCGAGAGCTCGATTCCAGTCCACCACCAGCAATGGGAGGTGAAGCTCTCTTAATGCCAAGGACTCGTGCTGACGAAACGTTAGAAAAGTCATCAAACAAACGTGGGCCGAAGAACCTGAGACAGAAGCCTACAGACAGTTTGTCAAACTCATTTATTTACATTCTTTATCGTGTGTTCGCTTTGAGAGTTAACTATTGTTATAATACCATAAATTAATGCTTACTGGTTGCTTTAGCGGACGCTATGACATTTGGAATCAGTTAATGAAGTATTATTCCAGTTCATATAGTACCATAGATTATGTGCCTTAACTGTTCTTCTACGTATACTACTGACCATTAAAACTGCAACACCAGAAAAGGTAACAACTAAAGTAGGTTTACTTGCTATGCGTATATAGCTTAGAAAGATCAATACACGATTAAATTTGTAAATGATTTGCTAGTACACAAAGCTGCTAATGCTGGCAGAAACAACGGCTCTAAACCGGCTGGTCAATGAGTCAAACTGAGCTTGGATAACTGAAGAGTGCGCCGTTCCATGCTGATTCAACTCTCAGAGTAGTGGCTGATGAGTGGTGGCATGCTGGTCTCTCAGTGAACCAAGACCAGATGGTTTCAATGGGTGAGAGGTCTAATGAACGTACTGGCAAGACATCAATCAATCACACTCTGCATCGAGGTAGGCCAAGGCAGCACAGACAACATGCGATTTTACGCTTTCTTGTTGAAATATAACGCCGTAGAGACCTTGAAGGTAGGACACTGCCAAAGGAAGTTAACATGGTAGAGATCTAGTACCTGCCGTTCAAGTTAATTGCTAAATGCGAACCATAGGTTATCGTGTTGTATACACAGTCGAAACGCATATCCTCTCACAAAGGGCCACGGTCCGTGTGACGATAGCGAATGCAGTTGGCCAGCAATCATTCCCTTTAGAGTTTCCACACACAAATACGTCGATCGTGAAATCACTCACGAGCAGATATTTCGATTGCTGACTTTAAAACGAAGTTAGTATTTAAGAAAGATACTTATTATGGATGTCTATGGATGAAATTACTCTTAACTCACATCCTGGTACTAGCGTACTCCAGTTTGGTGCTGTATGACTTTGCATTCTTCAGACTACTGAAACGCCTTACCCTGCCAGTTACATATGGACCAGCCGGCCGGAGTGGCAGAACGGTTAAAGGCGCTACAGTCTCGAACCGCACGACCGCTACGGTCGCAGGTTCGAATCCTGCCTCGGGCATGGATGTGTGTGATGTCCTTAGGTTAGTTAGGTTTAAGTAGTTCTAAGTTCTAGGGGACTTATGACCACAGCAGTTGAGTCCCATAGTGCCCAGAGCCATTTGAACCATTTGAACCTATGGACCAACATTTTAACTTCGACTTGCAACGACCATGCTGCTCGACATTTTCCATACTAATAAATCATTGCTATAAGTGCAAGTATTGATAATTAAAATGGAAAACTAAAACCCTTTCCTGAAAATGTTACTTATCAAAACAGAACGAGTCAGCTAAGACCGCCTACCCCAAAATACCTCCAGAACCAGTAAATGTATTGAGGTGAGGTTTTGCGTAAGTAATGGAAGTCAATATTAGCGAGACTATGTCTTGAGTCCTTGATTTATAGATGTCGATCCATTGTGATTTGTGACACAACAACATTGACATCCAATTGAAGCACACTCACTACTTAACCCTGCCCCTACACAACGGACTGGTCGACAAGCACGTGTAGTGTTTACAGTTGTTAGTTCAAGCTGCCACCGTAGTTAATGCGTAGATGTCGCTTGCACGCTAGGAATACAATAGGTCTCGGAAGGTTTTTGACGGACGGTGTGTATCAACAGATCCTAACAGATATGTTACCACAGTTACTGGAAGACATTTCACCTGATATCAGGCATTCATGTGGCTTATTTTTTCTCATTCCCGGTAGCAGCACCATGATTCCGCTCTTACAAAACATCCTCATACAGTTTACGTAGCTGCACTTTGCGTTTCTATTGAATGACTCAGTTCTGTACGACGATTCAGTACAAATTATTTCATGATAATGATAGGAAGGAATAGTTTAGGTGTTTAACATGTCGAATACGAGGTCACACATGTGAATCGTGGGGAGGTAATTAGCCGTTCCGTCTTAGAGAAATTATCCTGGCAATCAGCTTCAAATATATATGGGTACTGTAGAAATCCTGTATGAGGATGACTTGAGGATGGTTTGATCCCTACTCCTCTACATTTCTATTTCATTTCCTTAAACCGGACGCCAAGCCTGTGCAGATTATCTACTGAGAACACGAATTCAAGCGTGGTCAAGCGAATGTAAGCACACACAGCACTTTACACCACTGACCACATGCAGTTCGTGCAAACTGAAATGAAGCTGTCGAATGTGGAATATTCCCCACAATGATGTATGAAAATGTGAAGCGCAGTAGAAACATGTGGGCGATCCCACATATTTTCGATGTTGTTCGGAGTACGCTGCTGAAATTTCGGATGCAAGACCTTACACGTCCTCCATACACTCTCGATCTCTAACCATGCGATTTCCATATTTTCTGGAGTCCTGGCCGCCAGTTTGATTCGGATGAAAAGGTGCACGCCGGGACACGATCACATGTTCCGTGGACTACCGAAAAAAATTTTTTCAATGAAACCATTGGATGTCTTATCTCACAGTGGGATAAATGTTTTAACAGCTATGGTGACTAATTTTGAAATGATAAACAGTTTACTTACTTTTTCCCATCTGTCTTGTTTTGATTTGACTGCCCCTTATAGCTGGTAGTTTAATAACAGAATGATTGTTAGGTATATTTTCGAATGGAAATCCTACTAATTAGTGTTCTATGGACCGGTTTGATCACATATTTGTTATTGTGTTTGTGTTTGGTCTATCCGTTTTGCGAACACGAGCTCGATGTACTGCTGTACTATTTGCTCCGATATTTTAAAGTAATTCTACGTTCTAGCTTTAGTTGCTTTCTCATTATGCAAAACAAATACTCACAACGATATACAACAGACAACTGACTGAGTTACGCATTCGTAATTGCCGTAACCATCCTCTTAATGGAATTTAATTGTACTCGTACAGCAAATGCGAGGAAAAAGTATTTATGTATTTTTGGATGCGGCCATTTTAGTATGAGAAAGTCGCTACTAATCCTTTAATCAGAGTTTAGTTTGAAGTGAAAATTAGCCTTACAAATCTTTTTCATAAATATAATGTCGGCTTCAGTGTGGCTGCGTAATTCTCGCGGTTCCGAATAGCTGGTTTCCCTTGAACAGTACAGGCGCTTGTAACGTGAAACATTTCGTGCATGTAACAGGAGCTGTTCCACGCTCGTGAAAGTTACTTTAACAGTGTTGTTCCTCGGGCTCTGGCTGCTATTGCCGGTTTATGCTTATTCACAATAGCTATCTCTCCGCATCGTTTCGCATGGTGGGCGTTGCCTGATTCTCTACCATTAATACCCCTCCTCTGGGTCTCTCTCTCTCTCTCTCTCTCTCTCTCTCTCTCTCTCTACCCCCCCCCCTCCCTCACTCCCTACCTACCACCCCTTCTCTCTTAGTCTGTCTCTCTCAGTTACTTTCTCTCCATCTCTCTCTGTTCCTCTCCATTCAATCTGCATTATCCTAGATTACATTTCTGCCAAGGCACGTTTTCTGTGATCCAGATATCTGTTTCTCTGCATTGGATTTGCATTATTATAGATTGCATTTATGCCAAGGCATATTTTCTGTGATCCAGATATCTGTTACTCTCCATCGAATTTACGTTATTCTAGATTACATTTATGCCACGGCACTTTGCCTCTGATCCTCACTTACTCAAATTAATTCGACAAAAAAGCTGACAATGAAACGAGTGATGAGTAACCACTTACCCTAAGCTATTCCCCGTTGATGCTGGTATTAACAGCCTATTGAAATGCATCAGGCTTTATTAAAATGTCTATATCAGTATAATCTACAGCGAAGATTCTTTTAGAAGAAGTGAGATAGGAAGTGTTCAACAGATTTTCGTGATCTTCGTGTACGACATAGATAAAATACAGTTACGAGCCGAAACATTATGACCACATGCTCAATAGTCTGTTGTTCCCTCTGAGGAACTTTAAACAGCAGCAGTTCAGAGTTACGTGGATTTAAGAAGTCTTTTGCTGGATTATGTGGTATCTGGTACGAAATTTCTGCACAAAGGTCACCCAGTTCCCCTTAAGTAACGATCCGACGATTAAAGGGCTCGTTGCTGACGTCCGGTATAGTCTCTGATGTTTACTACTGTTTAAAAAAAAGAGAATCTGGTCAACATGAGATCACTATCATGTTTCTCAAACCACTGTAGCACGTTTCTGGCCTTGTGACGCGAACAGTTGTCCTGCTGGAAGGTGTCATCACCGTCGAGGAAGACATGTGGTTTGGAAGGATACCACTGCTCACTTACGATACAATATTGCAATGCATGTCCGAAAGAACATTGCCTCGTACTTCTTAACAACATAGACCTTGCAATATGGTATTTATCCGCCATTACCAGGTAGCGATTTTCAATCAAAATGTCTCCCCCTCCCCTGTAAAGGGATTATATAATGTGTACGAGTGCAGGTTTTGACGCATGACCGGCTACATATTTAAGTTTGGGTCTGGCCGTAGGTCGTGAACGGATGGCCGAAGCGCTTATGGCGTCGGCTCACGTATGGCGAGAAATACGAGGTGTGTTCAAGTTCTCTAAGGTCTCCGATTTCTTTCTCCGGACTGGAAAGAGAAAGAAACATGCGCTTTGTTTTAAAATGAGGCCGCGTTCATTGTCAATACGTCCCAGAGATGGCAGCACCGTACGGCAGTTGGAATTTTACCGCCAGCAGCAAGAATGAGAACTGTTTTAAATACTTAAAATGGTGCCGTTCTCCTTATTTGAACAGCGTGCAGTCATTCGTTTTCTGAATTTGCGTGGTGTGAAACCAATTGAAATTCACCGACAGTTGAAGGAGACATGTGGTGATGGAGTTATGGATTTGTCGAAAGTGCGTTCGTGGGTGCGACAGTTTAATGACGGCAGAAAATCGTGTGACAACAAACCGAAACAACCTCGGGCTCGCACAAGTCGGTCTGCGACATGATCGAGAAAGTGCAGAGCATTGTTTCGGTGGATCGCCGAATGACTGTTGAACAGATCGCCTCCAGAGTTGGCATTTCTGTGGGTTCTGTGCACACAATCCTGCATGACGACCTGAAAATGCGAAAAGTGTCATCCAGATGGGTGCCACGAATGCTGACGGACGACCACATGGCTGCCCGTGTGGCATGTTGCCAAGCAATGTTGACGCGCAACGACAGCATGAATGGGACTTTCTTTTCGTCGGTTGTGACAATGGTTGAGACGCGGATGCCATTTTTCAATCCAGAAACAAAGCACCAGTCAGCTCAATGGAAGCACACAGATTCACCGCCACCAAAAAAATTTCGGGTAACCGCCAGTACTGAAAAAATGATGGTGTCCATGTTCTGGGACAGCGTGGGCGTAATCCTTACCCATTGGGTTCCAAAGGGCACTACGGTAACAGGTGCATCCTACGAAAATGTTTTTAAGAACAAATTCCTTCCTGCAATGCAACAAAAACGTCCGGGAATGGCTGCGCGTGTGCTGTTTCACCAAGACAACGCACCTGTACATCGAGCTAACGTTACGCAACTGTTTCTTCGTGATAACAACTTTGAAGTGATTCCTCTTCCTCCCTACTCACCTGACATGGCTCCTAGTGACTTTTGGATTTTTCCAACAATGAAAGACACTCCCCGTGGCCGCACATTCACCAGCCGTGTTGCTATTGCCTCAGCGATTTTCCAGTTGTCAAAACAGACTCCTAAAGAAGCCTTCGCCACTGCCATGGAATCATGGCGTCAGCGTTGTGAAAAATGTGTATGTCAGCAAAGCGATTACGTCGAGAAGTAACGCCAGTTTCATCGATTTCGGGTGAGTAGTTAATTAGAAAAAAAATCGGAGGCCTTAGAACTTCAATGCACCTCGTACGTTTTCGAGTCGCGGTCCAGCACAAATTTTCATTGTCGCCATTCCATTATACAGCTGATGGTTGTCCGTATTCGTAACTGAGAATGTATTTCATGTTCGATCATGTAGTCCATAATTGTCATCGAGGTTTCGATTACTATCTTAGCTCCCCTGAGAGCCCAGGCGAGGCTCCTCTATAGCGTAATACTGCCCCACCAAATGCGACCACGATGTGGTTTGTGTTTCGAGCAACCGTTTGCGTACATGTCGGCGTCTCGAGCAACGACCATCGACATCTTGTAAAGAGAATGGTGATTCATTCAACTAGGCGAGATGTTTCCGTTGATTCACGGTTCGATCTCGATCGTCCCATGCCCAGTGCAATTGTAACTGACTTGGGAAGAGGTTGGAGCTGTTTTCAGCGGATCGCCATCTTCCACTCTGTGCGCTTACCAGTTTCCTCGGAAATACTTGTGCCTGCGCCATCATCGTACCCAGTCGTCAGGTCAACAACAGACCGCTGTCTATCCCACATTAAAGATCCGTAAAGATTCCGACTTCGTCGTTCTGTGATGAAATTTAGACGTTCAAATCCTTGTCGCCAGTTCGTGGATTCACTGTCCTTTAACCACTTCACGTAAATGCTCAAGGCAGTAGCATGTGAATAACCGACCATATTCGCCGATTTAGAGATGCACGTTAACAGGTACTGGGGCCTAGCGTTCTGCTCTTTGTCGATGTGGTTTATGTCACTGGCTTTCCCTCTTTGCTTCACCGTTAGAATGATACCACATTCTTCTGCTACTAAGCTTATGTATACGATCTGATGAGATCTATCCTGAAACATATTACTCGACGTTAGCATATGGTGTATCCACCCTTCGTCTTAATAACAGCTTGACCTCTGTTGAAGACACTTTGTAAAGCGACTGAATGTCAGTGGAAGAAGCGGATCCTCACGACCCGTAACCAGAGAACCTAGTGATGTTGGACGTTGGGGGCTGAAGCGAATTCGACGTTCCGTCTCATCCCAAATGTATTCCTTTGGGTTCAGGCGGAGACTCAGGACAAGCCAGTTCATTTCAGGAATGTTATTGTACATAAACCATTGCATCACAGATATTGATATACAACAGTGTGCATTGCCATACTGATACAACAATTGTCTCGGAACTCTTGAGGTAATGTACGTGGTACTCCATGCAGTAAAATGTGTTGATATCTATCGATGTTTAACGGTTTCTTACGCGCAATAGGGGAATCACATCCTAACCACCGAAAACATCTCCATGCCATAACGCCACCTCCTCCTCCGTATTTCACTATTGGCATGACACCTGACAGCTGATGACATTCCCCAAGCATTCACCCAATTCCATCCAATCCAGACCATCCGTCGGATTGCCACAGGGGATAGCGCTATTCATCTCTCCAAATCACTCGTTTCCTTGCGTCCACAGTCCACCTCAGAAATTCGCTTAGCATTGACTACAGATATGTGTGGTTTATAAGGAGCTGCTCGGGCACTGTACCCCATTATTTTTACCTCCCCACCCACAGCCATTGTGTCAGCATTTTGGATAACAAGAGTGATTTCTTCCGCTGACTTCACGCGATTTTTACAACCACCCTCCGCAATGGTTGATGGTTCCTGTCTGTCGGTACATGAGGTCTGCCTATTCTTGGGTTAGCTGCGGTTGTTCTTTCGCGTTTCCGCTTCACAGTCACATCGCCAAAAGTCGACTTGTGCAGCTTTCGAAGATCTGAAATGTCCCTGATGGATTTGTTATTCTGGTCACATTCAATGATTTGTCCACGTTCGAAGGCACAGAGGTCTCCTGGCCGTCACATTCTGATGGTACTGCTTCTCCACTGACAACACAGTACTCCCGGCCTCCTTTCATACCAGTGGATCATTCACTTGTGTCATCTAATGATCAGTTCCTCATTACTTAGGGGCGTCCGCATCCATTTGATCAGATAGTTGCTTTGTTTACCTCGTCACTTACTCGTAACACCACCCAGACGACATTCAATCTCTCGCTGGGCAGTGGTCATAATGTTTCGGCTCATCATAGTATCTTAAATGAAATGACATTTAAGGAACAATTCTTCGTGCGTACATGTCATGATAAATATCTGTTTTTAAGAGGGGTAGGACGTCAAACGGGCCGACTTGGAGCAGGAGAGACGCCACAGGACATTTTATTTTCTACTGTCTATACTTTTACAAATAAATTCACGAAACTTTGTCAGCATGAACAGGAAGGATTCAGGATTCAAGTGCAAAAACATAGCAAAATAATTTTTTTTAAATATGAACATTCATGATTTTTTCACTTACTGTTGGCTGCATTTTTTGCTATAGGTACATTTTTGTTCACAAGTAAAAGAGATTCTTTGATGAATTTTGCACAGCATACAAACCATGCTTACAGATGTATGAAACTGTAGAATTTTCCAAATCTATTAAAAACTGTGGTAAAAATTGAGATAATTAACTACAAAATTTGATTTTTTTCTAAACATAAAGTTTAAAACGTAACAGCTCATTCATTTTTTTCATAAATTAATTAGATTCTAGAGTTTCAGACACCTGTAAGTATGGTTTGTATGCTGTGCAAAATTCATCGACCAGTCTCTCTTACTTATGAAGAAAAGTATACCTATAGCAACAAATGCAGCCAATAGTAAGTGAAAAAATAATGAAATTTCACATGGAAAAAAAATTATTTAGTTATTTTTTTGAACTTCCGCTGCTACGAGTATGAACCCTGAATCCTTCCTTGTCAGGCTGACAAAGTTTTTTGAATTTACTTGTAAAAGTACAGACAGTGGAAATTAAAATGTCCTGTGGTGCCTCTCCTGCTCCAAGTCGGCTCGTTTGACGTCCTAACCCCCCTTCCCCCCCTTTAACCTTTAAGTAAGATTTACGACAAATTTTTATGAAATTAAGAGCGGTATATATGTTTCAGTAGCAATTTTCCAGTTTACTGCCAACTACATTTACCAGTGATCGATGTGGTTATAATAACAGATTTCACATTTATATCTGGCGCTATGCAAGACTTGCAGATTACACAATAAACTCGCATTGATAATGGATGTAGGGAAAAGTATGTTGGAGTTTCTGACAAAGGTACTTTGGAGCACAAAAATAAACTATCCTCTCTCTTTGGCTGCGGTGTCACGTTAGTGGCTTGTGACGCTCTATGATATATTAAATTAAAATGTACGAAAGGAGAATTTATTGCTTAAAAGCAGCAGTACAGATTTATTTAAAGGGATTAAACAGTTGAAATTGCGGTTAAGGCACTGAATAAAGAGGAAGCTGACCAGTTCGTAAAATCGTAGATTTAATAGCTAAGTTCATGCAATATATCATTGCCAAGATTCATGAGATTCAATACTATTAGATTTTCTTTCTGCAATATTATATTGAGGATTATTTCCAAAACGGTGTCCTGCTAACGAAAGGTATAGTACAGAATAATTTTATTCCAACAAGAGCTTCATGAAACAACAAACGCACACTGAGTTTAAGTATTTTGCTGCACATTTAATCTTGAACGTTTCTGCATAATGCCAATTTGGCAAGAATTGTTCAGTGATTCGTCTGCTAAAATTTGTGAGGTAAGAATAGATGTAATCGAGCCACGAAAAATAAATGTATAAAATAAATAAATAAGATGAAATAGCTTTATATGCTATTATAACTGTATTAAAACAGTATATAACTCTTGCACTACACCACTTTAAAGAAACAATATAGCATCTAAAACATCATATTTACGCATTCAAATTAAATTAGCATGTATTGTACGGTTTCATAGCCTTGTAATTCGTTGAATAGTTTTCACATATAACACTGAAATAGTAAAAATTTATGTCTTGGTACTTGCACGAGACACAAGAAATGTAGATCACCCACTATTTGAGATGGATATCGCCGAGGGTCGTGACATGAGTTCGGAGCGACCGACTCATCGAAACCCGACACGCTTATGTATGCACGCCACGAACCCATCAGCTGATCAAGAGAGGGCGGCATCAATTGGCTCCGTTCGGTAATGCACATCAGCTGCCAGTGATGTAGCGAAGGTCCATCATGGTAATGGATTCAGTCATTGTGTCGTCGTTGTGGCGTATTGGGCAGATACTTATTTTACACAGTTTTAGCGATTAATTCTGAGCTATACGTAAAAACTCTGTCTCAAACGATTCTGATAATATGCATAAAGGAGTTTGATGGGCAAAGGGGAAGTAATTGAATCAATTAATCTTATCACCTAAAACTAATACGTGTGAGGCGACAGTCTGCCCAGAAATACAGAAAAATTCGAAAGTTTATTCCATGGATTAAGAGAGCAACTAACGTTATTTCGAGAGTGTTCTGCTATTAAATAAACAATTCTAGTTGGTTAAATGACGTAGGAATGGTTCGTATAAATCTACATACAATCGTAGGTAAATACATGGATTTGCGAATGATTTAAACAGTGTCTCCAGAAGAGAAATGAGACTGCATTAGTCATCTCACTTTTAAATAAACAGCTATACATTGCGATTTGTGAGATTAACTTTTGCGGACTTTTGCTTGTTACTATTACCTGGAAAGATTGCAGCGTTCCAAACAGATTTAATTTAACATGTGTTTCCACACGTACGCCACGCAGTGTTCTTAAAAGGGATGTACATCAGTTATAGTGATTTTAAAACAGTGTGTTTGTTCTACCACTCGCAAAGATCATTTATCTAAAAGTGTGTAATTCAACGAGATGACCACCGAGTAACCAGTGAGATTTTTTTGTTCGTGAAAATGTAAGTATTTAATTGGTCCTTCTTTGTTATTTTAACTGATATAATAGAAAGTTTCATAAGTTTGTATAATAGTTATAATGTTGGAGGATCATATGAACGCCGAAGTTTTGATAGAATCAAACTAGGTCCAGCAGCATCATGAACTCCCGCTCATAAAGAACTTTGTGTATTGCCGAATATTTATGCATACATTTTTAACGAAAATTGGCGCTAGAACCTCTTTATTGAAACACTAGTAAAGATTGGATATTTTACAGTGCGTCTCGTGATGTACGAAATTCTGTAAGAGAGGATCTAGGCATAGCAATTTGTTTACAAATTTACTGCCAACTTTACTAGATTTGAGCTTGTAAGGAGCTTAGCACATTCCCTCGAGCTGCGTGCATTTACAGTTTAAGAAAGGTTATACATTGCAAAATATACATTTAGGGTTGTTTCTTCTTTACTAGAGTTTTCATCGTGAGTGGAGACTGTTGGAACTGTTGTAGGAAAGTCAGTCGTGCGATTTACTGCGAGGATTGTAATAAGCGCTTTCACTGAGGTGAATGTAGAGGACATATCACTGATGCAGTCGCAAGATAAGCAGTAGGAATAGCTTGATGGAAATGCGGGCCAGGACGATTTGTTCCCTTCAGTTATAGCTGGAAGAAGCGGGGAATGAGCTAGTGAGAATGTAGCCACGCTGTGGATTTGGTGGTGGCTGGAAACTGGTAGATCTTCCGAAGCTTGGGGGGGAGGAGGAGGACTCGGTCTAACGGGTTCCAGCTGACAGAGTTAAATGGAGACAAGGCTCAAGCACGAGTAGGGAGAGGAAATATGCAGCAGGCCCTGCCCGCTATCGCGACCATAGGGACTCTGTTACCGTAACGAAAAAGAAGTATTGCCGCTAAATCGTTGTCAGAGGTACAGACCCTCACTAGAAGAAGCTAAGATTAGTATCAAGTCACTACTTCTCACAAGCAGAGTGGAGGATTCAGACAAGTGATACAGTATTAACGGCCTTTGTGCGAAGATGTAACTAAAGATTATCAGGTAGTAACACACCGTGGAGCTGGGAGCCACTTGTACATCTACAGGGCACATTATACACGAGAGACAGATATAGTCTGAAAAACTTGTAAAGGTGTTGTAATGGTGTTGCAGGAGAGGTTACGCTCGTAAATAGTTGTTAAGCAAAAATTCGATACGTTGCGCCGTTTCCGAGGAAATTAACATTGAAATTAGCCATTCAGCCCGTTGAACACGCAAATTCAAGCGGGTCACCAGAGACGGTGTCTCCAGACGTGTTTTTCGTTTGGTTTCCTAAAACCGAACGTGGGAACGATACAAAAATTACACATGGGGTGGAAGAAAGAATCGAGCTCGAGTCAAAGCAGAGCAATTTGGCGCGGTGTTAGCTACGCTGTGAGAGCAGGTGACACCAATTTATTGTATCTTATGGGCCGTTTCAATTTGCGCGCAACGACCTCTTTGGCTAGCTTCAGTGCAAATTAACTTGTAAGCGGCGCAACGTGTTGAATTTTTTTCTTAATAACTATTTATCGGCACAACCTATCCTGCAACACCCTCACAAGCTCTTCAGACTGCTTTTGATCGCTCTGTATAGACTTCTTAACTGGTGGAGCTGTTCCGACGTTATGATCCACCTCGCCTTGGCAGTGATGTACGGCGCATTAATGCAGGGCTGGGAATAGCGCTCGCCGGCCAGTGTGGCCGAGCGGTTCTAGACGCTTCAGTCCGGAACCGCGCGACCGCAACGGTCGCAGGTTCGAATCCTACCTCGGGCATGGATGTGTGTGATGTCCTTAGGTTAGTTAGGTTTAAGTAGTTCTAAGTTCTAGGGGACTGATGACCTCAGATGTTAAGTCCCATAGTGCTCAGAGTCATTTGAACCATTTGAATAGCGCTCATGACTGTTGACAGGGCGCACGCTGGACTGGTGCCATCTGAGTCCATTGGAAGATGGGTTTTCACTAGGCACAGCTTGCATAGCAGTAGGGCTGGGAAGAAAAGGTTGGTTTACATAGTTAGTAGGAGAATAGAGGGCGAGGATGAAACTACGTATGCTCAAATCCCTATTCTCATGAGTTTCAGGACTAGATCTTTTTTACGACACACCACGACAAATGGTTTCCCTCCCTAAAACGTGTTTGTACCGGTACAGAGATTTATAAGAATTTCATTCCGTGTGGCTCGATGACCGGGTAAAAGTGACTACTGAATGCCACTTGCGTATCCCAGGTCTACTCAGCTATCCAATCGAGGCAAAGGAGACCTAGAGTTTAACATGGAATCAGAATCATGTGTCGTTCCTGGCGACTCAACTTACCGTTGAGAGATGGAGGCTAGACTAAAGGCAGACTGAAACATTCTGTGGTCCTATCGGTATTCGATTGCACTACCTCTCGGTTACCAGCCACGTCCTTTTGCCGCTATGCGATCAGCTCCAATATAGAGATTTCTGCAGTAGGTTCACAGAAAGCAGAATTTACTACACCCTTGAGAATGGTCGCCAGTATCATTTAAGAAGAACAAATGGTCAAAACATAAAGTCCGCTGCAATGTAAAGTAATACATCCTGAAGCGGACTTACAGAGTCTGAACTGTGCAGTGGTGTGTATTACATATCACTGGTGAAGAGACGATGAAATACAACATATAGTGACCTCTATCATTTTTCAGGAGAAGCTGCTAAACTGAGGGATCATAAAGGGTACACATTTCTAAATTTGGCTACATAGGATTGCAGTTAGTGTAGACAACCATATAGAAATGTCAGCTATTGAACTGACAACAACTGACATTCATTAAAAATTGAGTCATTTAGTTTCTGTGCTCACAGGCTCGCATTGTAGACACCTCTTTTCACAAATTAAATGAAGTTCTGGACAGAGTCTCAGCTCCAAAAACGAATGTAATTTTATGTGGAGATCGTCACATGAATACAAGTGTTAAAGATGAAATTAGTAACAACTTCCTGAAGATGTTGATATCTGCAAGTTATTTGTCTGAAACTAATGCTGAACCTTTGGTTACCTTCGTAGCACTGTTTGCTAATTTTACCACGTCAAAAGTTTTCTGCAGTGAAAATTACGGTATGTATGTAAAAGACATTGGCCTCTTCGGAAATTTCTAGCAATGAATAAAGCGAAGGGAAACTTGGAAGATCTCACGAAACAGGTGAGAATCTCCTCTAAGCCCAAAATACACTCTCTTTCAACGGTATTGGCTAATCAGAGCTGGGATGAAATGTACACAAAAACCATATTAAGACAACATTTCGAGAAGTCACTACTTCAGCAGCAGTGGCTTAATGAATGAGCGTATGGTGGCCGGGTGACACTTCTTGGGGCGGTTCGGCCGCGGCTCCACAAGTACTTTAACTCCACTACGGCGGTCAATGATGATGAAATGATGATGAAAGACACACAACACACAGTCATCTTGAGACAGAGAAGATCCCTGACCCCCCGGGAATCGAACCCGCGACCCCGTGCGCAGGAAGCAAGAACGCTACCGCAAGACCACGAGCCACGGACAGTGGCTTAATAATCTGATAACATCAGGTTTTACAAACTGTTCTGATAATCTTAAATACCTCAGTCATTTACAGAAACGCTGTAATAATCCAATTTCATAACGCTATACAGGGGGTTATGGCCTGTTGAAGAACATTTAAGTAAAGGAATAGACTAAATGAACCGTGTATAACAATTTTTTATGTAATTTACGTAACTTATTCCAATTATGTACAAATGTAAGGCAGGTGTATGTTAAGTGGAATTGCCCGAGGTAGTGCCTTTGTAGAAACACTGGCCTCTGATTTGTGTGGATGGGTTCTTACGTTCTGTCCAGGTATTCTTATTGAGGTTTTCCTCGAGTTTTCTGAATCAACTTAAACTTCCTCTGACAAAATCACGGTTGACCATTTATCCTGTGATCTCCTCATCAAATTCATGTATTATTCATATTTGTATATGTGAGTTTGGTCTCCCTTATATTTAGCTGAACCATCCTGTATCATCGTTAAATGACCCATGGTCGAATAAATTACTGATACTAAATGGTTATATCGATGGCTGAAGGTTAACGAAACTAGGAACTGCAGAAGCAGAAACTATATCGCATAACAAAGAATTATGACCAGCAGATTCATTACACTCACATAGGAGGTGTTATTTGACAAAAATCTAAGCATTTGCTCGGATGAACGTATGTCAGCACATGCAGAATATTCCCCGAAACAGAAGTAGCTGTGTTGTTGGATGTTGTTCCCTTATCCGACACTGAAATGCAAATGTGGTATCTCATTTATATATTTAAAACATAGCGAGAAGGGAAAGCTTGCGGAAAGCACTTGATTGACGTGAACACTATTGTTTTAAGAGATTGTACTACTGCATTGTGGAACAACCTCCAATGATACAGAATGTCCACTTGATGCTCTTGTCAAGTCTTCATACCATTCCATTTGGCTGTTTTAAATCTCTTCATTCCCTGTATGCTACGACACATTCGTTCATATATTTCGGCCCACAGTATTGTTGGTCAAGACCAATTGACTGATACTACCCACCATTCAGAAATGGCCACCTATTCAGACAATAAACTGGAATGCTTCCTTTCGGAAACTGGAGAAACATCTAAAAGTTTTGAGAAGAATTCAAGCGTTGAAGAAACGTGTTTGAACAAAGGAAAAGTCAGAAAATGAAGCCATTACATTACTCAGTAACACCTACCTAAACGGAAAAGCCATTAGTTGTCATATATCTCTTGTTATTTGTCTTCTGTCGCTGGAAATTTGTCAATAGTTACACTTCTAATAGTGACAAACACTTATCTGCCGTTAACCATCCTTCCATTGTGTGTGCATTATTTTGTCTATGCTATTCATTAAAATCTTGATCATCACTTTTCCGTTTCGCACAACTGAGTTTACCACTAATTTCAGATCCTATTTCTAAGCAAGTCCACCCCGATAGCTGAGTGGTCAGCGCGGCGGTCTGTCACGCCAAGGGGCCCGGGTACGATTCCCGGCTGGGTCGGAATTTTCTTCACTCAGGGACTACGTGTTGTGTTGTCCTCCTTATCATTTCATCATCATCAGTGGATGGTAAGGGGAAACCACAACTGGAATCACTTCCCTAGACGCGGTGGATCTCTCTGACGAGGCTTCCTCCCTTAAAGACCTGCCGGAAGGCAGAACACAGAGTTATTTCTAAGCAATAGGCAACGCATGTGACCACTCCCATCTTTCTATAAAACCATGTTATCCTGTACTGTTGCAATATGATTGTCCTTAGTGTTTGTAGCACTGATTTGTTCATTTAAATAGGAGACTAATTCTCATAAGTGTAGCACTGTGGTTAGCGTTCACATTACGAAATTTTCTCGGTAACTGTGCTTAAATGTGGCGGTATATTATCAATAAATGGAATGTCCTCATGTATGTACTTATCATAAATTGCTGACAATGCTATTAAAACAGAAGAAGAAAACAGTGACTTCAGTGCTTGACGATATACGTCTGGGTTACTGTATATCGAGACAGCCAGCTGCTGTGGTCGAGCGGTTCTAGGCGCTTCAGCCCGGAACCGCGCCGCTGCTGCAGTCGCAGGTTCAAATTCTGCCTCGGGAATGGATGTGTGTGATGCCCTTACGTTAGTTAGGTTTAAGTAATTGTAAGTCTAGGGGACTGATGACCTCAAATGTTAAGTCCCATAGTGCTTAGAGCCATTTGAACCATACTGAGACACGGCTGTTCCAAAAATCTGCCACGTTTATACGTTTTCTAACTGTAACTAAAATAATTTTTCTCTCAAGTTATGGTAATTTGGACATCCAAAAATGTATCTTTAGGGCACTGCTATCGCCAATTTGCATGATAAGGTGGACAACAGCCTTTCCATGTCAGATCAAAATGCTGTGTAGATCCGACAAAGCTATGTGGTATACAAGAAAATAAAAATAGTCAGATGAAATGAGTTTATTAGAAGGTCAGTGTATGATGTTTCTGTAACAAACAATTAGGGATCCTCCTACTACAAGGGATGTGCGGATCTGGATGAGGTTAAAATGTGTGGATTACTTCAAATTAAAATGATGGTGAATTTACCTCTTCATATTATAAACACTGCTAGTTCTCTCAGCGACAGGTCAGTGTTTAGTCATGAAATAAGGTTTCATGTCACCTCGCCCTTTCACACTTGCTCTCTATTGACAATCTCCCTCTTTCTTGTTCTGCAGCTCTGAACATCCCTACCAGAGTAAAGTAGCAGCTGAAGGTTGTAAACATCAATTTTGTGTTGTAAGGTGCTACAAGCACATAACCATGTGAAAGATACTTTTAAAGTTATTAATTGAAATACAGTCACAGATTTATAATTCCTATTTAATTTAAGCAATAACCAAAGCTTGTCATTATTCTGAGAGCATTAAATACCACAGTGTGATATTTGAATCAGAGCAGGAACTTTACGTGCGACAACAAAGCTGTACCACATGACTAGAGGCTTCCGTGATACTTTCACACATCGTTAACTACGCATGATAACACTGGATCAGAAGGTAAAGGATTGACATGTCACTTCGGGAGGAAGATAATGTCGTGGCAGTGCCAGGAAATTGCAACAAAGAAATCCAAGATGGAGATCCGTCGTGAAAGTTTTATACAGATGCACCAATTCAAGTCAAATGATTTTATTTAACATTATTTTTATCGTATAGAATTTTATCCTTTTCAAAAGAAAACTGTATACTCACACACATTGAATTATAGAATCCCTCACATCACTGCAAGTGAAACACTGAAATTCTTGACATCAAAATCATTAAAAACAACAGATTCATGTAACATCACTACATATGAAATTCTCATCGTCATTGTCATGAGAATTTAAAAATGTTACTATATAAATTCTTATTGTTTGTGGAATTGATATCCGATTGTGCTGCTTCAGAGTATGAAAATTGTACGTATTTCGACTATAACAAAACAAATATACTTCCTATGTTGTACAATTTATAACAGGCACCCTGAATATCAAGCAGTCAGACACTGTGTACCATAGGTTTCCACCTTGGCTCTCCCGTTACATTCGATATACATAAATCATCTTCCAGTTATACTCTCAGACGAATGAAATTTAGTCATATTTCAAGATGATACCAGTATAATAATAAAGAGTAGTAACTGTTCTCTTACTGAGAAGAGGTAGCTAATGAAACATTTTGGAGACATGAATAAATATATCAGCGATAATACTTCATCTTCAGTTTACAAGGCTTAGAATGTAGAATTCGACACTACTTGTAGATCTTCACAAGCTACAGGAATGGTGTATTAAGAATATGAAATACAACACATAGTTTTGGGTGCAAGTGTTAGATCATAAGCTGTATTCGAAAACCTTTACCTTGTGGTAATGCAGCGGATCAATTCGTTTTGAAAAATAAAGAAACCGCAGGACAGTTGCTTAATCCACAATCTTTTATTTTGTGCACCACGGGTTTCGGATCGCTTAAAGTTCCATCATCTGGTGTAAAATATAAAAGAACTTAGTTATCTGAGGTCATCTTCACCTCATTGTGCTCATAGGAATAAAGGTTCCATGTCAAAAGGGTAAAAGGGACAAAAACTCCACAACAATGGTTTCCCCGTGCTGCTCGACTGGTCGCAGTATGAGTTACTCGTACATATAACCAAAATTTGACATCATTCACTACAAGCATTTCATTTGTGGTTATGTAAGTGAAGCTAGGTTTTTCTTCAACTGTGAAGTGCATGGATGAGGGTACATGAGCGTGATACCACATGCTGATGTCTCTTGCTATTCCAATCGCCTATAGACCGCAGGAAGAATGCTTAAAGTCTTTTGTGCGTGCTGTAACCAGTATAATCTTGTCTTCAAGGTTCATGCGGGAGCGAAGCATAGGTAGGTGAAGAATATTTCTAGATTCTTCATTCAGTACTAGTCCTCGAAGCTTTGTGGATTACTGTTTGCTGGATAGTGGGCGTCTATTTTCCACCCTCTGATTTGTCAAGTTTGTTAACATTTCCGCGGCGCACTTCCGTAGGCCATACAAAACTGTGTCCGCTTGTTCGACCCTTCTCTGATAGTCCTCTTTCATTTGGATCCCAAAAACTTGAAAAAAGGCTACTAGGTAAAGTACAAATGATTTATAAGCAGTACAGTTTATAGACAGACCGCCTAGAAAGACGAAGTCTGCCAACTGTCTTGCCTGTACTAAGTCTACGTGATCTTTCCATTTCGTCTCCATACTAATTTTTGCACAAAAGACTTCGAATGAGTGGACTGATACTAGTTGTGAATCATGAATATTGTAGTTGTGGGATACTACGGGGGAAGTTCAATAAACAATGCCCCAACTATTTTACAGCACAGTAAGAAAAACTGGGAAACATCGTTTCAGATGGCTCAATTTTGTGTTTACTCCACACATGTGCGAAACTTTGAACAGTTCCATAAGCAGCCACCAAGAGGCCTGCAGGGAACATTACGTTACAAAATATACTATTCCCCCGCAGGCTGTCATTTCGTTGGCGTATCGCAGATCCATGAAATTGCGAGAGGAGGAGTGGCTGGCAGCGACAGACAATAAACTGTTCGGGTGTGGCGTTCCTCGTGCCAGGTGCTTCGGCGGGATGAAGTGGCTCTGACCTGTCTCCGAATTGGGCACTTTCCTGTAACGCATGGCCTTTTACTTGGGCGAGAGAACCCCGCCTGTCAGGATACCTGTGGCGTGCTAAATCGCGATACGTCACATTTCAATTGATTGCATTTCATTTTGTGACAAGTGGGAAGAAGCGAATGCTAAAACGCTTCTGAACACTATGGGACTTAACATCTGCGGTCATCAGTCCCTTAGAACTTAGAATTACTTAAACCAAACTAACCTAAGGACAGCACACACATCCATGCCCGAGGCAGGATTCCAACTTGCGACCGTAGCGGTCGCGCGGTTCCGGACTGAAGCACCTAGAAACGCTCGGCCACAACGGACGGCGAAGAAGCGAATCTTGGTGGGGACGTGCCCTCTGTTTTAGTTGATTACGAGACAAATTGCAAGTGTTTAAAACTATGTGACGTGTCTGGACTATGGTCTAAGCTTTTGAAACGGAGATTTTAGTATGTTGCAAAAGGGTTGGCTAGTCCCTTCAACTCCACTGACCATCTGCAGGTTTCTGCTATCTTCTTTTAATTATTTCCATTTCGTTTTTGTGTATGACTGTGTATTACGTCTGACAATGTGATATTCGTTGGTCTCAGTGTGTGAGAGTGCGGGCGCGCGCGCGCTGACTTGTGTGTGTGTGTGTGTGTGTTTTGTGACCTTTATTCACACGCATCTCATTACATTTTAGTACGGACGCTAATGGCCTTGTTTTCGTGTGCCCTCATCACAGCATAATCATCATCATCCCAATTCCGATAGATGGCAGAGCCATAGCAAACCATCAAGATCACATCTTCGCGAGGCACTCGTTACAAGCGTTGTGCTGTTATGGAATTCCTTGTTGTGGAAAAAGAAATATTGGGAAAAGTCCATAAATGTTTGCGTGCAGTGGGTGGTAATGATACAATCGATAGGAATATTGTTGGACGACGGGTAAAGTGAGTTAAACCCTCTGGAAGCGCCAAAACTGTACTCCATGATAGACCACGTTTGGTATGTCTTGTCACAGCCACATCCTCCACCACAGTGAATCATGCACATGCGATTACTGGTGCAGACTGGCACAGCAATACTCGACACCCGTCTCTACAGGTATCGCTGTGCGTTGGAAGTGTGTCTGCAGTGATTCAAACTCTTGGAGATTCGAAGATGGGCTCAAGATGTATTTCTCAAATGTTTACAACAGACCACTAGATTCTAATAAAAGCCGTTTCATCTGAACTCTTAGAGATCTTGGGGCCAATGGAGAGGCGTTTTTGCCACTATTCGTTAGAGATGACGAAATCTGGGTGCAGTTTGCGCCGGAAACAAACAGATAGTCACAGGAGTGACATCACCCGAAATCACCATTAAAGAAGAAATTCGAAGCACCTCCCTCTGCTGAGATAGCTATAATGACAGTATTTTGGGAGAGTGATGATGTCATTCTCATGGATGTGTTCCCAAAAGGATTAGTTATTAATAGGGAAGATTATGTAAAGACTCTGAACAAAATGAAGAACCGTTTCCGATGTGTTTGGTCTTACAAGAATTCAAAACAAATCTTGGTAAAACACGGCACTACACTCCCACAAACTTCTCAGAGGCAGTTATCACTGCCTAGTCCACCCTATAGCCCTAACCTAGTACCTTTGGGCTTCCATTTCTTGGACCATTTACAGATTCCCTATGTGAAACACACACTGAAAATGATGAAATCGTAACTAATGCAATGGAAACATAACTACGAGCTTTTTCCAACAGGGAATACATGCTCCTACATAAAGCTGGCGCAAGGACCTAGAACTTGATGGAAACTACACACAACAATAGTGCACGTAAAACAGATGTTGACTGATATCGTCACCAAATTGTAACACCTGTGAAAAAAAAATGTTCTGAGGAAAAGAACTTGTGAATTTGACTGTTTTACATTTCTGAACATTTGAAACCGGTTGCCAGTCTTTGGACCTTTCTGAAATCTCATCAAAATCTGACTTGACATTTATGAAGCGTTTCTCAGATATTCCTTCGTGCTACATCTGCAACATGTCTAAGGCTAGTATTTATGTCTCCTAGATTCTTCATTCAGTACTGATTCCCGAAACTTTGTAGGATAACTTTTGGTGGATAATTAGAGTCTATTTTCCATCGTTTGACATGTCAAGTTTGTTAACATTTCCGTGGTGCACCTCGGTAGGCCATACATATATATACTAGATCAAGTCATTAGTCACCATTTTTTAAACCACGTGAACTTGTACTTTTGCTGATAATCGTTGGTTTGATGCCGAGTAATTAGCTTTTCCGATGTCACGAAGTAATGCATCAAGGTGACCGTCTTAACACATTGTTTCCAGGAAGACATGCGAGAAAAGCGCGAGTTAGATTTCGCACAATCGATGTTTTCAAAAGACATGCTGGTTGTCATGGCGGAGGTCAATCAGTTTGAGATCCCTCACTGTGTCTGAGTTCAGATTATGTTCTAGGATTCTACGACAGATGAACATCAATGAGATTGGGGAGTAGTTTTGTGGATCACTTCTGCTACCTTTCCAAACACTTGACGCAGTTTTTGTTCAAGTGGTCTATGGTATACTATGGTGAAAAGAGAGCTAATTTTGCTACAAATTAAGTACAGAATCCGACGGAAGTTTCATCGAGCCCCGTAAAGTTGTTCAGGTTTAGCGATTTTAACTATTTCACTACGCAACTGATACTAATATCTCCAAATTTGTTTTGGTGCTAGAATTAAACTAGGGCAGTGTATTTTCCTCAGTACAGGAACATTTAAAAACAGACCTTACGAATTTTGTTTTTGCTTTGCTGCCCTCAGTTTCAGTTTGTGCGTCATTCACGGATACGTTGACACTAACTTTGGTGTCACTGACATCCATTAAGTTCAATCAGAATTCCTTGGCCTTTGTTAGAAGTCCTTCGTAAAATATTGTGCTACGTTAGTCACTGAATGCTTCACGTATTTCTCTATTTACACCGTAACATGTTTCATTCAGTATCTCCCTACGTGTCGCCCCATGTTTCATCTTGCTCCAATTATTTAGTAGTCGCTCTTCCTACAGTGACTATAGACCACGACAGCTCCACCCCAAAAAAACTGTTCCGCTAGGTACATATCTATTCAGTCCGTGATTAAATACTCTTTACATCTGAGATACAGTTCTTCTACGAGGGCTGTCCAGAAAGTAAGTTACGATCGGTCGTGAAATGGAAACGACTATGAAAATCCGATAAAGCTTTGCAAATATGTGTTGGGCAGTGTCTCTAGTATGACTCTGGGTAGAATTATGTCGCTATTTTCATTCCTGAGCTCTTAGTGAGCGAGTAAAGGTGTTATAGAAAATTGTGTCACCCGCCAAGTACGAGGGCCTGGTGAGAATTTTCCCCTGAAGCTATGCAACCAACATTACATAACTGTCGTGCGGTTTTTTCTTCAAGACAATTCTCAGCCTCATTCTGCAGGGGCAATGAAGATGTTCCTGCATCGTTTCAATTGGAAATGTTTGGTTACCCACAATACAGCCTGTAATTGTCTTCCACTGAGTTTCATCTCTGCTCGAACGAACCGCTGGCTATGAAGACAACATTTTGGCACAGACAACGAGCTTTAGGCCACCGTAGAGAATTGGCGGAAAGTACTGGCGGCTGGCTTCTATGATGAGGCTATTGGAAAGTTGGTACAACGCTACGACGAATGTCTGAGTCAGAACGGCGACTACGTAGAGAAGTAGCTGAAAGGTGCAGCTAACTGTTACAAATGAAACATTTCTGATTTTCACTGTGATTTTCATTTCGCGATCAATCGTAACTTACTTTCTGAACAGCCCTCGTATTTTCTCCTGTCCAGAGGTAAATGTTTTGAAATCGTCTTTCAGTTATTACGTGACAGCTCTTTATTCAATTTACTGAACGTGCAAATCTTCTTACATGCTATAGTGGTCCCTTGTACCTTAACTCTAGTTCACACCGTAAGTTAAGGTAGTGCGTCTTCACCCCCAGAGTACCAGAGTATACTGCAGGTCTAAAATATTTGAAGCCCATCGAAAGAAGTTCTCTGAAACAAGTTCTGCAACGTTGCAAATGTGGACGTGCTCGGCGGAAGTTTGGCCGACAGTGGAACGTTCACGATCTTGATGAAATTTGGCGAGTGTGTTGAGTGGGCAAAATAGCACAATACATATATTTTTGGTTTGTGCAGAATTTCACTTTTAACGGTAAAACACACCCCAAAATTGTAACTAACCGAATTTTAGGAAATCTGAGTAGTCGCAAACAAACAGGTACTAGTTGCAATCAGTAAATTTTGTATGGGTTTATGACCGCATTGTCAACAGGCCTATATATAAAACAAGCGACAGTTCGGTCCCTGTTACAAACGATCTTCTTCAGAGTGTTTTTGTCTACTGCTGGATGAGAAAACTTTGTTTCGAGGGATGATAGAAGTCTTTATTGATTTTTATTATTTCTTTTCATTGGTGGAAACCTGACGTTTTGATTGGTTCAAAAATGGTTCAAATGGCTCTGAGCACTATGGGACTCAACTTCTGAGGTCATTAGTCCCCTAGAACTTAGAACTAGTTAAACCTAACTAACCCAAGGACATCACACACATCCATGCCCGAGGCAGGATTCGAACCTGCGACCGTAGCGGTCTCGCGGTTCCAGGTTGCAGCGCCTAGAACCGCACGGCCACTTCGGCCGGCGATTTGATCGGTGTTTGCAATACTGCTTGTAGGCGAGACGGGACGCCCCATCAGCACACGGATATCTGAACACGAAAGCTATATCCGACTAAGACAGCACACCAAGTCAGCGGTGGCAGAACACCAGGATGAGTGTGGCAAACAGATTGATTTTGGTGATGCACGCATACTGGCGAAACAGTCTCTTACTTGAAGTAGGAAGATTAGAGAGGCAATAGAAATAGCTAGGCGACCGGCCAGTATGAACAGAGAAGATGGATATCGACTTCCGACGTCTTGGCTACCAGCAATAACAGCGCTACGGGACGACAGCTCACGCGAAGCAACACAGACATGCGCTCGGGAGACCGAAGCGGCCGCAGGTACATGTATACTGACGCGCCTCGGCGGCCGCTAGAAAGCAGGAAAACAACGCCACGTCAAAGCTGCCACTTGGTTTTCCATTCGCCGATTTCCACCTGTCACATGCAGCAATGCAAACACTAATCAAAATGTCGGGTTTTCACCACTGAAAAGAAATAATAAAAACACTGGTAAGACTTCTAACATCCCTCCCCTACATCGTAAACAGTCTATCATAATTAGATAACATCCATGTCTGCAGGTATATAAGATGAAAAGTTTTCTCATTTGGCAGTAAACAAAAACACCCAGAAGTAAGTGGCTGGTAACAGGGACCGAAACGGTGGTAGTTTTATATAAATTGACAAAGTGGTCACAAACCAAAAAAAAAAAAAATTTATTGAATGTGACAATGGCCGCGGTAGCCTACGTTTATAGGTACTGGTTGCATTATGGTGGATTTATTCTGGTGTAAGCAACACAACAAATAATTAGCTATACGTATTATTTTAAAACAGCAAATGTTAAGAAGAAAGCACAAAACCGAACTAAATATCGGTACCAATACATACAATTTCATCGCCAAACTTACTTGACAGCTTGTTCCTTACCCATACAGTCACGAACTACAAGGTGTTACATCTATTTTAAACTAGGAGAATGGAAATTTTTGTCGTGGGAAGGACTACGAAAAGCTGTTACTTCAGTGCGCTCGAACTTGTTAGATAAACGATGCAGTACAAGAAGTCACCACGTTACGGCATTCCGGCTTGCAAATACCGATATGTTTACCATTAATTCAAGCGGTAACCAATAACAACCAAATTTAAAATGGTTCAAATGGCTCTAAGCACTATGGGATTACCATCTGAGGTGATCAGTCCCCTAGACCTAGAACTACTTAAACCTAACTAACCTAAGGACATGACACACATCCATGCTCGAGGCAGGATTCGAATCTGCGACCGTAGCAGCAGCGCGGTTCCGGACTGAAGCGCCTAGAACCGCTCGGCCACACTGGCCGGCAACCAAACGTACATGCTGTGTGTCTGAACATAGGCACATTAACACTTTCGCTGCGGCATCGGTGCAGGCCCCCCATGAACCATGGACCTTGCAGTTGGTGGGGAGGCTTGCGTGTCTCAGCGATACACATGGCCGTACCGTAGGTGCAACCGCAACGGAGGGGTATCTGTTGAGAGGCCAGACAAACATGTGGCTCCTGAAGAGGGGCAGCAGCCTTTTCAGTAGTTGCAGGGGCAACAGTCCGGATGATTGACTGATCTGGCCTTATAACACTAACCAAAACGGCCTTGCTGTTATGGTACTGCGAACGGCTGAAAGCAAGGGGAAACTACCGCCGTAATTTTTCCCGAGGGCATGCAGCTTTACTGTACGGTTAAATGATGATGGCGTCCTCTTGGGTAAAATATTCCGAAGGTAAAATAGTCCCCAATTCGGATCTGCGGGTGGGGACTATTCAAGATTACGTCGTTAACAGGAGAAAGAAAACTGGCGTTCTACGGATCGGAGCGTGGAATGTCAGATTCCTTAATCGGGCAGGTAGCTTAGAAAACTTAAAAAGGGAAATGGATAGGTTAAAGTTAGATATAGTGGGAATTAGTGAAGTTCGGTTGCAGAAAGAACAAGACTTTTGGTCAGTTGAATACGGGGCTATAAATACAAAATCAAATAGGGGTAATGCAGGAGTAGGTTTAATAATGAATAAAACAATAGGAGTGCGGGTAAGCTACTACAAACAGCATAGTGAACGCATTATTGTGGCAAAGATAGACACGAAGCCCACACCTACTACAATAGTACAAGTTTATATGCCAACTAGCTCTGCAGATGATGAAGAAATTGATGAAATGTATGACGAGATAAAAGAAATTATTCAGGTAGTGAAGGGAGACGAAAATTTAATAGTCATGGGTGGCTGGAATTTGAGAGTAGGAAAAGGGAGAGAAGGAAACATAGTCGGTGAATATGGATTGGGGGAAAGAAATGAAAGAGGAAGCCGTCTGGAAGAATTTTGCACAGAGCATAACTTATACATAGCTAACACTTGGTTCAAGAATCATAGAAGAAGGTTGTACACATGGAAGAATCCTGGAAATACTAGAAGGTATCAGATAGATTATATAATGATAAGACAGAGATTTAGGAACCAGGTATTAAAATGTAAGACATTTCCAGGGGCAGATGTGGACTCTGACCACAATCTATTGGTTATGAACTGTAGATTAAAACTGAAGAAACTGCAAAAAGGTGGGAATTTGAGGAGATGGGATCTGGACAAACTGATTAAAGCAGAGGTTGTACAGAGTTTCAGGGACAGCATAAGGGAACTATTGTCACAAATGGGGGAAAGAAATACAGTAGGAGAAGAATGGGTAGCTCTGAGGGATGAATTAGTGAAGGCAGCAGAGGATTAAGTACGTAAAAAGACGAGGGCTAGTAGAAATCCTTGGGTAACAGAAGAAATATTGAATTTAATTGATGAAAGGAGAAAATATAAAAATGCAGTAAATGAATCAGGCTAAAAGGAATACAAACGTCTCAAAAATGAGATCGACAGGAAGTGCAAAATGGCTAAGCAGGGATGGCTAGAGGACAAATGTAAGGATGTAGAGGCTTATCTCACTAGGGGTAAGATAGATACTGCCTACAGGAAAATTAAAGAGACCTTTGGAGAAACGAGAACCACTTGTATGAATATCAAGAGCTCAGATGGAAACCCAGTTCTAAGCAAAGAAGGGAAAGCAGAAAGGTGGAAGGAGTATATAGAGGATCTATACAAGGGCGACGTACTTGTGGACAATATTCTGGAAATGGAAGAGAATGTAGATGAAGACGAAATGGGAGATACAATACTGCGTGAAGAGTTTGACAGAGCACTGATAGACCTGAGTCGTAACAAGGCCCCGGGAGTAGACAACATTCCATTAGAACTACTGACGACCTTGGGAGAGCCAGTCCTGACAAAACTCTACTATCTGGTGAGCAAGATGTAGAAGACAGGCGAAATACCCTCAGACTTCAAGAAGAATATTATAATTCCAATCCCAAAGAAAGCAGGTGTTGCCAGATGTGAAAATTACCGAACAATCAGTTTAATAAGCCACAACTGCAAAATACTAACGCGAATTCTTTACAGACGAATGGAAAAACTAGTTGAAGCCAACCTTGGGGAAGATCAGTTTGGATTCCGTAGAAATATTGGAACACGTGAGGCAATACTGACCTTACGACTTATCTCAGAAGAAAGACTAAGGAAAGGCCAACCTACGTTTCTAGCATTTGTAGACTTAGAGAAAGCTTTTGACAATGTGGACTGGAATACTCTCTTTCAAATTCTAAAGGTGGCAGGGGTAAAATACAGGGAGCTAAAAGCTATTTACAATTTGTATAGAAACCAGATGGCAGATATAAGAGTCGAGGGACATGAAAGGGAAGCAGCGGTTGGGAAGGGAGTGAGACAGGGTTTAGCCTCTCCCCGATGTTATTCAATGTGTTTATTGAGCAAGCAGTAAAGGAAACAAAAGAAAAATTCGGAGTAGGTATTAAAATCCATGGAGAAAAATTAAAAATTTTGAGGTTCGCTGATGACATTTTAATTCTGTTAGAGACAGCAAAGAACTTGGAAGAGCAGTTGAATGGAATGGACAATGTCTTGAAAGGAGGATATAAGATGAACATCAACAAAAGCAAAATGAGGATAATGGAATGGAGTCGAATTAAGTCGTGTGATGCTGAGGGAATTAGATTAGGATATGAGACACTTAAAATAGTAAAGGAGTTTTGCTAATTGGGGAGCAAAATAACTGATGACGGTCGAAGAAGAGAGGATGTAAAATGTAGACTGGCAATGTCAAGAAAAGCGTTTCTGAAGAAGAGAAATTTGTTAATATCGAGTATAGATTTGTGTCAGGAAGTCGTTTCTGAAAGTATTTGCATGGAGTGTAGCTATGTATGGAAGTGAAACATGGACGATAAATAGTTTGGATAAGAAGAGAATAGAAACTTTCGAAATGTGGTGCTACAGAAGAATGCTGAAGATTAGATGGGTAGATCACATAACTGATGAGGAGGTATTGAATAGAATTGGGGAGAAGAGGGAGTTTGTGGCACAACTTGACTAGAAGAAGGGACCGGTTGGTAGGACATGTTCTGGGGCATCAAGGGATCACAAATTTAGCATTGGAGGGCAGTGAGGAGGGTAAAAATTGTAGAGGGAGACCAAGAGATGAATACACTAAGCAGATTCAGAAGGACGTAGATTGCAGCAAGTACTGGGAGATGAAGAAGCTTGCAGAGGATAGAGTAGCATGGAAGCTGCATCAAACCAGTCTCAGGACTGAAGACCACAACAACAACAACAATCGGTGCAGACGCGCAACTCTCCAGTGCGGCCCGGCAACGTGCGAGTGCGGGCCGGTAATGCTCGAGTGCGGGCCGGTAACACTCTGAAACGGTAGGTACCGCTCGGAGCCGACGCTCCTAAGCACACCTGAGCTACAGGCTGACCTTGTAAGATCTGTAGGGTCATGTTCTATACTGTCTTAATGATGACACCATAGATGCATTACTTCAAATAAGCTTCGACTGTATTGTGGTCATGGTTTAACGTCTGTTTGCTGTCTGACACCTGGAGGGGTCACAGGCGTCATTCAAATGTTCGTGATTTGTTGATAATGTAACAAAAAATACAATTCAAACAAGCAACAAATCGCCGGCCGGAGTGGCCGAGCGGTTCTAGGCGCTTCAATCTGTAACCGCGAGACCGCTACGGTCGCAGGTTCGAATCCTGCCTCGGACATGGATGTGTGTGATGTCCTTAGGTTAGTTAGGCTCAAGTAGTTCTAAGTTCTAGGGGACTGTTGACCTCAGATTTTAAGTCCCATAGCGCTCAGAGCCAAACAACAAATCCACTGCATTCAGGAAAAAATTTGGATTCCAAAACGCAAATTCTTAAGAAGGAAAAAAATTGAAACTGGATTCATTTGAAATTATGTTTACTTCAAATGCGCATTTTTAAGATTGTCTCTGATAGAGGTCGTTAATTTAGTAGCATGTTTGCTCCTGGTATGAGAGACTTAGCCGTCTACATTTATCCTAGACGCCCAGGAGACGCCCGGATGTGTAGAAATTAGTAAGCGAAACACCCCCTACGTGGAGGCTTCTCTCATGTCCCCCATCACTTCAATAAGAAATACGTCGACTTAACACAAAAGAAAAACTCATTTTCTGAGTGTCATGAAAAAAGTTTTAGCCTTTCACGTCATAAAAAGAAACCATGCAATGTCAAAAGAAATAAAAGTTGTCTTTGATAATCGGAATTTCCCTGATATTATCACGTTTCTGCTACTTATGGGAAATTATACAGTAGTTGAAGCAGTATCCAGGTTTGTCTGGGCAGTTTGTACACTCGTATGGTGTATCAGTGCGCTTGCTTTGTTCCGCGCACTTCTTACACCTCTTCCTCATAACTTCCTTCTTGCCTGCACTAGCTTCCCGCTTTTGCACAACGTGTGTTTGTGATGTTTCTTGCTCACATTTTATGGAATGTCCAATAGTGGAAGGAAGCTCTTTATAACGTTCATCCTGTAATCGTACAACGTAATTTCATTTCCTGAGTATTTGCGGTACAGATATAGAGAATTGAAAACTAGCGTGTCAATGACATGAAAGAATCGTTTTTTCAGCCAGCGGATGGTCTTTCATTCACATAGATAATACGATAACATCTGATCTTTTTTATCAGTCCCAGACGTACACGCATTGTACCTAATAATAGGCAAAGGTTTCGTGACTATTTGCTGGCGCGCAGTCGTCACTTGCTCCATGACAAAATAGTTCAAATGGCTCTGAGCACTATGGGACTTAACTTCGAAGGTCATCAGTCCCCTAGGACTTAGAACTACTTAAACCTAACTAACCCAAGGACATCACACACGTCCATGCCAGAGGCAGGATTCGAACCTGCGACCGTAGCGGTCGCGCGGTTCCACACTGTAGCGCCTAGAACCGCTCGGCCACCCCGGCCGGCGCTCCATAACATTTAGATGTTCTGTGGCAATGTAGGAAACCTCTAGTCAATCCTTCCATTAACCAATCATAACTCCATTAGAATACCGAGCAATAGTCTCTCCTCTCCCAAGTTTTCCGATGCAACGTCTTAATTTCAGAGTACCAGTGGAGAGTGTTTTTAGGTTCAACAGAGTTGTAGCTAAATGAAAACTGTTGTGATAATTGTCCAAGTAAATGTGATGACGAACATGCAGCTTTTCTGCCATAAAATGCAAAACGACCTTTTCAGCGTGACCTTTTCCCACCATATCTCCACTACTTACCGTGTACACAGCGCACTTATTTATGAAACCGTATGGATTGTTGAGCATGTACATCTTAATGCCATACTTATTATGTTTGCTTTTTATGTAGTGTCTAAATGACAATCTTCCCCTCCAAAGAATCATTGATTCATCTATTGATAAATTTCTTCCCGGGTAATACACTTGAGACATTCTCATGTTAAAATAATCCATTATAGCTCGTATCTTATATAAACGATCACCTGGTTTAGCGTTTCCTGGAAGTGGATTTTTTGCAAAATGCAGAGAGCCTAATATAATCAAATACCGGTCTCTGCTTATACTCATCGCTATGCCTCTATTCTGTAACAGCGGTTCTTTCTTCCAGTAGTCTTGTAATCGCGGATATTTAACGTTACCCATACGTAACGAAACACTCAGGAAAACTAGTAATTCGCCTATACTTAGAGGTTTCCATTTACAGATCCTAGATCTCTCTTTTGTATTTTCGCTCAGCAATATGTTGGCTGCGTTATCGTTCGTTTCGTCAACTACAAGTTGCAACAATTCATCTGTTACCAATAATATCAAATCCATAGGAGAACTGCCAGCAGGATGAATTTGCAAAACTTCTTCCTTCGTAAATGGATGGTACTGCATATTATGTGGTTCTTTATGCCAAGAATCACCTGGATTAACTCCGTGTGACAGGTCGGGCTCTTTTTCGTCGTCGATTTCCACACAATCGTCGTGATCCGCATCGTCAGATTCGGAACTGTCACGAAACAGATTCGTAAGCTGTGCTTCCACGCTATCATCACTCTGCAATTCTGCTGCAGCTTCTAAATGACAATCTCCGGGTATGTCTCGTCCTCACTACACAGAAAATCAGTGTCATCTAGTACACTGTGTAACTGTTCCTCTGTCAATTTAACACTTTTCTGCTCCTTTTCACATTGGAAGGTCCAGGTGTCGGTTCATTAGCTGCCATTACGAACAATATACGTCCAATAACTGACCACATAAAACAAAAGTTCACACGCTTTGATGCTAGTTTAGACGCTGCAACTAGACTGAGTAATCCGACAGTGAGAGCGGACGCTCATAAGCCTCAGCCGCACCGGCTCGTGGCTTGTTTTGACACTTATAGGCGTCAGCCGCAGCGAAAGTGTTAAAACACAAATCGCAGAAATACGAAATACAAGAAAGTACATTACAAAATTGCAGAAAAATTACTTTCTTTTGGAAAGACATAACTTGTCGAATATTACAAAACGGTTCGTTTGAATTTGCAATTAAACTGCTTGACTATTCTTCAGTCATAATATCTTAAAACACTTGTCCCATTCTGTGGTAGCGTCTATTGTTTCGGGTATCCATATGCCAAAATGTCTACTGCCCGTCGAAACAGTAAAATACAACTAACAGACATGTAGAATGACTACACTTAAGCACAGTAGAAAAAGCATCATTGCAGTACATTCGCATGAAATTGTACCTTTCAACATTTTTAAATATTTGTTTATATCGGAATTACCGAAAAATTTATGTTGATTCACAGATCAGAGTAGTACAAAGGGAAGGGACTGTACATTTCAGAAAGATAACACTTATAATTACAAAAGGACTTGTTTTGATTTGTCTGTGCACTTCCTGACTAGACGCCAAATGTGGGAACTGGAGATATTTTCCTCCTAAGCCACTAATGCAGGTATGTAACGTGGTAGCCACTAACCACTGTAGAGCACAAAAAAAGAAGAAATACGTAGTAAAGGGAAAGGTACTTGTTTATATTCCCAAATTCAGAAAGTAGTTTCGAACATTATAGTGGATTATACGTGCCTCTCATAACAAATCGTTAAAAATACTAAATAGCCACTTCCTACCATTACAGATTTTCTCGTTGATTAACATTTCTGGGGCCACTTGATGCATGTTTTTCCAATTTTTCCACAATCTCCAAATTGTTTCCCTTCCTTCCCGTGTGAAGAATCCTTATGCTACTTCCTAATTCTGCCGGTTTATGGGTTTTATCTTTGAAATGGAAACCTAATGCGCAACTGTAGGTCACATACCCATGTTCTTTAAATGTCGTTTTTATTTTTCGCCCTCTTCGTCCCACGTAAAAACATTCACATAATACTGTATTACAATAGTTATTTTGCTCGGATTCCAGCCGTGCCTGAACAGGTTCCCCGAATTGGTAACAGTTTGGAATCCTACCTGGACGTTAAAAGTTTTGTACACGTTTGCAATCTTTTGCGAAAATCGCAAAAAAATGTTAACACGACTTTTCTCTACATTTCATTTTGCCTGCGGCAACCTTAGAAAAAGGTTTTTCACCCTGCCTCCTAATATTAGCTTAATCGTACCCATTTGAGAGATTGCTCTGTACAATTGTACAACCAAATTCAGTATGATTTCAGATTATGGCGAATGATCCTCTAGATTCCCTGGTTTTTATCAGGCATATTTCAGTACGTTGACTAACCCGGGTGAAGAGGAGTGATTATGTACTAATGACTGCAGTTTGATTATATTTTTCCTCGAGTTGACAGTGACATTAAAACATTCAACAGATCTTGATCTGAAAATCTTTACCAAAAGTTCTTCCAACATCAAAAGCTGTATGCGGTCACAGCTGTCCCTGTGCCGTTGAGCCCTATGTGATCACCAGATGAAAAAGTTCCTTATCCTCAGGTACGATGCTGCAGCCAGTACTTTCACATTCACTACCTCAAGAATCTGATAATATTGTAGTTATTTCTCGCTCACTGGGAAAGAGAACGTCTTTCAAATATCTTTTGAACAGGTCAGACTTTTTTTACAAGATATCGACGCTGTCACAAGTACATTTGGGGCTTCAAAAAGACAATCTCGAATTATAGTCCGAACTCACAATAAGTTTCTTTTAAAACTATGATAAGGTGGGTGGTCAGTATGAGAAAAGGCCATTACGAGCGCCATACCCGAGGCCAAGAAACATCTGGTGATCGTAAACGGCTCGATGGTACAGGTACAGCCGTGGAACGTATACGGCTTGCAGTGTAGGATGAACTTAGTGGAAGATTTTCAGATCTAATTCTGAGGAATGATTATAATTTTAATTTATTCTTGAGAAACAATAGAATCAAGCTGCACTCACTAGTTCATGGTCAAATTATTTCGCCAAGGCTTACCAATGTATTGAATTATGCCTTATACAAATCAAGATTTTAGAGGATCAGCAATTTGAGGTCCTGCTGAATCTTGTTTATGTTTTCTCCTCTGTCGTGTGTATTACGTGTAAAAATTTCTTTCATTTTATATGCATGGTGCGAAAAAAGGTTACGTTTTAAGCACTTCCTTAGATATTAACATTATTGTAATTATTTTCCTTCATAATAGTGAGTTACTTATTATTATCAATTAAAAAATACACTTATGTGAAAAGGTAAAAAAACGAAAAACAAAAACCATGAATTTAAAACGTACAGTAGCAGTTTAAAACATGAAAAGAATGCTAGTTAAGACTTATTCTCCAAAAATGGTATTACAGAAACCAGGTTTATTGCACAGGGCTGTATCTGGCTTGAAAGCTTCTTTCATTTGTGTTGTAACAGAAGTTTCCATTTTTCAAAATTAGCTAATGGTGGTTGAGTATTTTGTAACATTTCAGGTTATTACAAAAGTTCATTATGGAGTTTTCAATAACATTAATTATATCAACTTTTATATGAAAAACATTTTTTATATATCATCGTTTGTAAGATATTCCATCTTAATCTAAAATTTCAAAATAACTTTTGGGGTTTGTTTTGCTTCTTAAAAGTGAAGTTCGGCACAACAAACAAAGAAATGTACTGCATCGTTTAGCTCCCATACACACCAACCAAGTTCCATCACGATCGTGTATTGACACTTGGGAAGGTTTCCTTGTGAGCTGTCAGTGTTACTGCTGTCGTCTGACATAGTTGTATTTTATGTTTTCCAATGTATGGACGGCAGAAACTACTTTGAAATTAATTGATGATCTTCAAAAGAATAACTGATAGTGGTATAATACGCATATACGAGAATACAGAAACCGGTACAAACGAACACAGGCATTAAAATGTTGATCGTTAAAGTCTGGCACTCCAGCAGCGGAAACAGAAGGATATCACACTTTGGAAAACCAGTTTATCGGGTACACAAAAAATTACAGGAAAGCAGGAAGAGTGGGCCTTCTACTAAGAAATGGTCGTGGGGGGGATATGAAACGCTGATGTTTCTCTCAAATACCACTCAATCAAGAGAAAGTCGTAGTGTAAATGTAGTGGAATATAAGGTACTGTAAAATTATTTTCAAATTGCATTTCTTAGAAATACAGGAAAGAATTAGTAAAAGGTAACTTATTCACAAATCATTTTATAATCTCAAGGTACCTAACCTGCAGTTGATATGAACTAATCTCCAGATTTTTTTTTATTTCCTCCATTTCATTTGCAGATGTTCTCGATCCAGTTCGCAGTCCTAGTTATTGTAATTGTTGCAGTTCTAATCTCCAAGCTCCGTGTGCAAAGTTTCCGTCAAAAGCTTCCTGCTCAATGGTGAAAGGTGAAGTGTAGTTTGTTTTTGAATGCCGTTGTAAAAATTTACTCAAACAGGCAATTGCAGGAACCACTGTTTCCACTTTACTACGATGCAGTGACAAGGGTAAAACTTGAAATTTCGCGCCCAGTATCCCAAAAACATTTTCAGTAATGTGGCGTATATGACTTAGATGGTAACTGAACAATATTTCAGTAAGTGATAACGATTGATTGTTGTAGCCTGGATATCGTTTCATCAAATTTCGTTACAGACGAAACGTGTCATCTGCTACGAACAAGAACATAACGGAGAGATCTCTCCATGGCAGTGAGGCGGGCTTCGGCAAAGCTAATGTCCCATTCCTTATTTTTTCATGTAGCGTTGCAGATTTAAGGACTCCGGCGTAGCTGACATCAGCTGCAGTGTACACAAAAATAATATTTGCGGCAAATGCCTCATGGTCACTGAGGCATTTAAAGTACGGATATCACTGCCTCGTAGTAAATGATCCAATTACATTATGGAAATCACTGCATTGCACCTGGGCTAATAAGCTTCCGATAAACCCAATTTTACTTCCTCGTGAAACGATTATAAACTTTTGTGGCGATGTCATTCGAGCTACGACGATAACAGTTATGATAAGAACTCCATTTATGGTTATATTACAAACTAAATAATCTAAACACACATAAGTTTTGACAGCATCGATGGTTTATCGCAAGGTGAGGGTATATTTTTCCTTTGTCAGTGTTGACTTGTATTATGTTATCCTCAATGTCAATAACATACTAAGTTTACCTGCATTGTCGCACTTATAACTGTCTTAGAGGTGGGCTGCTCTGCCTAAATTTCTGTCAAAAAACACTGTTTATTACTGGTTCGATAACAACGAGAGGAAGCTACTATCTGAACGTAGCGCAAGCGATTGTTGTTATCATACACTCCTGGAAATTGAAATAAGAACACCGTGAATTCATTGTCCCAGGAAGGGGAAAATTTATTCACACATTCCTGGGGTCAGATACATCACATGATCACACTGACAGAACCACAGGCACATAGACACAGGCAACAGAGCATCCACAATGTCGGCACTAGTACAGTGTATATCCACCTTTCACAGCAATGCAGGCTGCTATTCTCCCATGGAGACGATCGTAGAGATGCTGGGTGTAGTCCTGTGGAACGGCTTGCCATGCCATTTCCACCTGGCGCCTCAGTTGGACCAGCGTTCGTGCTGGACGTGTAGACCGCGTGAGACGACGCTTCATCCAGTCCCAAACATGCTCAATGGGGGACAGATCCGGAGATCTTGCTGGCCAGGGTAGTTGACTTACACCTTCTAGAGCACGTTGGGTGGCACGGGATACATGCGGACGTGCATTGTCCTGTTGGAACAGCAAGTTCCCTTGCCGGTCTAGGAATGGTAGAACGATGGGTTCGATGACGGTTTGGATGTACCGTGCACTATTAAGTGTCCCCTCGACGATCACCAGTGGTGTACGGCCAGTGTGGGAGATCGCGCCCCACACCATGATGCCGGGTGTTGGCCCTGTGTGCCTCGGTCGTATGCAGTCCTGATTGTGGCACTCACCTGCACGGCGCCAAACACGCATACGACCATCATTGGCACCAAGGCAGAAGCGACTCTCATCGCTGAAGACGACACGTCTCCATTCGTCCCTCCATTCACGCCTGTCGCGACACCACTGGAGGCGGGCTGCACGATGTGGGGGCGCGAGCGGAAGACGGCCTAACGGTGTGCGGGACCGTAGCCCAGCTTCGTGGAGACGGTTGCGAATGGTCCTCGCCGATACCCCAGGAGCAACAGTGTCCCTAATTTGCTGGGAAGTGGCGGTGCGGTCCCCTACGGCACTGCGTAGGATCCTACGGTCTTGGCGTGCATCCGTGCGTCGCTGCGGTCCGGTCCCAGGTCGACGGGCACGTGCACCTTCCGCCGACCACTGGCGACAACATCGATGTACTGTGGAGACCTCACGCCCCACGTGTTGAGCAATTCGGCGGTATGTCCACCCGGCCTCCCGCATGCCCACTATACGCCCTCGCTCAAAGTCCGTCATCTGCACATACGGTTCACGTCCACGCTGTCGCGGCATGCTACCAGTGTTAAAGACTGCGATGGAGCTCCGTATGCCACGGCAAACTGGCTGACACTGACGGCGGCGGTGCACAAATGCTGCGCAGCTAGCGCCATTCGACGGTCAACACCGCGGTTCCTGGTGTGTCCGCTGTGCCGTGCGTGTGATCATTGCTTGTACAGCCCTCTCGCAGTGTCCGGAGCAAGTATGGTGGGTCTGACACACCGGTATCAATGTGTTCTTTTTTCCATATCCAGGAGTGTATTTTGGCTGCTGTTCATGTACATTTATAATAAACCTGTCACAGTTCACGGTCTCCTTACATCACATACTGCATCTGCTTCCTAAATAGTGAAACAGCCTCAGAACGTCGAGAAACTTTGATTATTGCTAGAAATGAGTAAGACAATAGCTGTATCCGTGTTCCATGAAGATTTTATATTGATCCGTTTCAAAATTATTTGCCCGTAGCATCTTAATACGATCTAAATTGTAGAACCAGAAGCTCTTGGAGCACGCTATGTGTAGTGTTCAGATCTGCACGTTTAGGAGATGAATGAAGTGGTGTGGAATTTAAGCAGAACAAAAGCCACTGAAAGATTGACATGGCTTTTCACCTAAATACGACATATTGTCATTGACGCAGCTAGTGACATGTCTGTCGTAACATAATTAGCTGTATTTTTCAGTTTGCTTCTGCCATCCACTACTTGCTGGTACGTACTGTGATATCAGATTACGCAAGTTTGTAAAAGCACCAAATAATTACAGAATATGTGAAATGTTCTAATATAACGCATGAACACATGTTGGCACCTTAAATGTTTCAGATAGCGTAAGAGAAAGAACTGAAGTATCGACATGTAAATATTTACACAAAATAAGCCTTTCTCCCTCTACCTTGAGTCCACTCCTTCCTCTAGCTCGTTAAAATAAAAGTGATCACGTAGATCAGCTACTTAGTCTGAATATATTTATTATTATGTTCATAAGGATTTCAACTTCAGCGTTGTTAGGAACTTTACTTTTTATATCAAATTGCACTCAACACTAGTTCCATGAAAGAGAATTCAATAATATAATTTCGACAGCTGAAGAAATCTAAAACGGGATTAGTATCAATAAATCCTACATTCATGTTGTCGTAAGATGATAGTAATTCCGGTAACAACAGCTAGTGTATCATTAAAATACAGTTTAAACCTTTTTAGCGTTTATTAAGGGGTCACTGCCCTTTGCTGCCATGTAACAGAAGCCAGACGATTTCATTACGCGTTGGGGAGACGTCAACGCTGCTGTAGTGAAGAAGGTTATGTGTGACTCTCATAGCTCCCCCACAAGAGAACTGTCGACGTAATTCCTTCATCAACGCTACGATCAATACAACGAGACAGGCCGGTCAAATCAGAGCAGATGTGGCTCGACTCTAATGATTGTCTGTTTGAGGAGCCGTCCAGCAGTAATGGCGCGTGCTGGAGGGAACTAGGGAAGCGGAAAGTAAGCGTCTTGCTACAGAGAACGTCCATAAACAAGATGACGATAAGACCATTATCGACGAAGTAAAAGACAATATTGGACAAGGATTGTCCAGTCGAATCGAAAATATAGGAAGTTTCATTAAGTGCGATTTAGTAAGCCAGTCTACTATTTTTGAGGACAATTGTTTCTGACCATAGGTGCTACTGTGTAGGGCGTAAGAATAGCTAGTTGACAGGGTGTGTATCATGTACGTTTAAAATTCCCACAAACAGTTCAAGATATTGAAACAAGAGAGTTAACCAGTTACGGTATTTTTCTGAAAGTAAAGTCTAAGGCAAACGGAACGGTATATTTTTCGACACTGCGAAGTGTATATCCGGTCACTTCATCTACTACGCTTAGTCAAGCAACATGATACTGCAACCCTACGTACATGTTCGTGTTAAACGTTCTAACGTAGGTTTCGTGTGTGAAGTGATAACAGAACGCCTGTACTCAAACAGTCGCGCAGATTTCTTTATGTTACTAAGTTACCTCGTCCGCAGAAAAAGAGAACGGACAAGCAGTATACGAGGTCATGATGAAAAGTAAGGCCTCCGAATTATTTATGTGAAAACTCTTAAATCTTTTGAAATAAACAAACGTTACTAAAACTCTGCATCTTTTTTCTTCGTGCCTACGTATTTATCTCTCAACATAGTCATCCTAACGACGAAAACATTTCTCTCAATGACAGACCATTTTACGATCCTCCAGCATGGTGGAGTAGCTGTGTGACAGTAATTTGTGTTAATCAGCAGAAAGAAAAACCAGTCCTAAGTTGTAAAATTTTACTTTTTTATTCGCAGTTACAGCGATTTAACAGTTCGTTGCAAGGTTTTGGTATGGTTTTCACATCTTCGGAAACACCATTTTCGATACTTTACGGTGATTTGATAATGGGTGTCGGCCCGAAACTAGTCATCGAGTGAATAAAAAACTAAAATTTGCATCTTCCGACTCGTTTATCGTTCTACTGGCAGATCACTTTGTTGATACCGTCACTATAGAATAATTAATTATGTTGACAGTGCCTCAGCCGCACCTCTGCTTGCACTTTCAAAGTGAAGTCCTCGAAGGAGTTCATTAATTTTTGAAAACAGATGAAATTCGGATCGGACCAGGTCGGGACTGTATGGAGGATGATCGATGACACTGAAACCAAGGTGTCTGATTGTTGCAGATGTCGCTGCTCCCTTGTGTGATCTGGCAATGTCATGTTGAAGGAGAGGGCGCTTCATGTTTGCAAGAACTCTTTGAATCTTAAACTCAATTACAGAATACTGTTTTTACACGCAGCAAAGTAGTTACGTAACACACTCCCATCTCACACTCTACAAATCGGACATCATAGAGTATTAATTTTACAAGTTTTAGCTTCTCTTTTGAATTTAATACCCACACAATATTCCATGAGGCGAAAAAACAAATGGTTCAAATGGCTCTGAGAGCTATGGGACTTAACTTCTGAGGTCATCAGTCCGCTAGAACTTAGAACTACTTAAACCTAACCTACCTAAGGACATCACACACATCCATGACCGAGGCAGGATTCGAACCTGCGACCGTAGCGGTCGCGCGGATCCAAACTGAAGCGCGTAGAACCGCTCGGCTACTCTGGCCGGCAGAAACATCATTATCGATCTTGATTGAAACAGTGTGGCACAGTTCCACTGGTATACATAAAGAATGTGGTTATTTTGTTACAGAAAACTGCTATAGGGATGCTGTCTGTGCAGAATCCTCTTCGGTCGGGAAAATAAAATTCCATCTTTGTTCTTCGATGAGCCAATGCTCTATAGCAGTGGCGGTTTTCGTGATTACCAGTTCACAGTAGTCACTCGTAACAATTGTGGAGCTCGCCAGTGTCCTTTTTTATCCTTTCGCTATACAACCATTTTGTCCCTGGTTTTCGGTTTGATTTTAGGACTGTAGGTTTATCAGATGGAAATGAGGATTACTGCCTGCCGTTATTTTTCTGTCAGCAGATTAAAAAGTCTCACCTGCCAAACTCCTGTTCTCTGGAGTGTGGTGACCTCAATCTCCATCTTCGACATTAGGGGATTCCATGGCCTGTATAAATGACAGGAGCAGGGGGAAAGATACGGACCAGTAACACACAGAGAAATGAAATTAAATCAGATATATGTACGATAAACGAACAGAAATGCAAGATAATCATGTCACAAACAGTGGAAATTAGCCAACTCACAATTCTGGGCTGTGTGGAAAGCTGTGGACTTTCTGTAAGAGAAAATAAATATAAATGCACTACAATGAGAATCAAACGAGATACAACGAAATACGTCCAGTAGCAGGATCTAAAAAATTGAGAAGAATTTCGGGAACTGAGAATAACTAAGGAAAGTAGTTACCCTTGAGGTGCAACCTAATACGAACACATAGAAGGGGGAAACGACACAGAGCTTACCATCAAAGCATCGATGCAACTGTAATTAGGGTTGCTCCCGCTGCAAGTAGCGTATGTGAATCTTACCCAAGGCCAAAGTTACCACGAGCTTTCTAAAACGAAACATCTTGACAAATAACTTTCTTGTAATATGAATCCACAGCTATTATAGATTTTTAAAGATACATCGACTTGCTTTCAGCTGTCAAAATTTTATTTTACGGTTTCAATTACAGCATTGGGCCGTTTCCAAGCATAGGATTCTCACATAAATGTTTATGTTAGGCAGAGAAAACAATGTATCTTTGCCTAAAGTAAATCTGCACGTGAAAATCCTTTGCTTCAATATGGCTTAATGCTGAAATTTCAATCGTAAAACAAAACTCTAACAGCTGAATTCAATCAAGATGATATCATCATTAACCTTGAATCAAGATGACTGGATATACACATGCTTGCTTCCAGTGTGATGGAAACCAACTCATGGAAAGTACAACGCAATGTACAAACTGTAGCTTGAAAGTAATCGTTCCGAATTTCTTCAGTGTTTTGCAATCTTCTTAATTTCTTGAATTAATTGATTGGTGATAATGAAAACCGCTTTGCTTCCGTCATTTGATGGTCCTCTACACAGGTGAACCACGGTTGTTTTCAGTTACCTGTCGAAAATTTATGTTAATGCATAACTTGGCTGTTTAGTTTCATAGACATTCTAATTAATTGATTTTTAATCCTGTGACTACTATCGTTAAAGTCGCGATCACCTAAGCGATATGAGACTGTGCTTGGAAAAGTGATTTTAATTTCTATCAATTCTCTTTGATTGTAGGGTGAGTAGACTGGGCAATTGCTGTGGCCTCTCCATGTGCTCTATAGCTCTCTCGGTCAGACCACTCCCTCCAAGGTTCTGACTGGGAAGCAGAATTCCTTACCACACGTCAAACAGAAATCAGTATCAGATAATGAAAACCATATGCACTGAATACACACAAAGAAAAAGAAACGAGGGTAAAAATTATTTACAGATATCAATATTGTTGTTCTCTTCAAGACTACTCCTTCCAAAAAACTAGCCTAATTATCGATATGGAATGATGTTCTGTGCGAGGGACCCTCCACGTAAACAACAAATTTACATAGTGAAACATTGTATTTAACATTTTTGAACCTTGCTAAAGGCTTTTAGAGCTAACAGATTAATTCTAATGTATTCTCTACTCACGAGTGATGTGTTTACGTAGTCACTGAGGCAACCTGGAAGGATTTTACAATCACCTTCCATTTTCACATAATCATTCCCACTTTTCAGTTACTGCCTTACTAGGCAATCTGTCGTGTTGTCCCAACGGTAAGGGGGACGGGAAAAGTGGGAGAGAGGCATGTGGAGATGGTCTGGAGGATGGACTCGCAAATGGAATGGTCAGTGCCAATGGCTTCCTTTAGCAAAGTGACCAACTGCCTTGGGGTGCAGCGTTGAGAAGTTTGAGCTGTAAACGGCTTACAGCTGGCATCTCAGGAGTCACATTCACTGCCATGGTTTACTGCAACGGCTGAGGCGTCTGTTCCACATCCAGCTGTTGATATCAGAACTATTTGTGGTAGTCACCTGCTTCAGTCATTGAAGTATATATTTAGAGCACTAGTGTCATGCGATGATGACTGCGGTATGTTACACACATTTCATAACTCATTCAAAACAATTAACAAGAACATATTTATTAATTTTCTGTAGTACCATATTTCCAATGGTCGCCTTTCTTCCTAAGTGGCACCACTAAAATTTAACAGCTTGATTACTCGGAGACATCTCTCAACAGCATTTGCTGCTGCATGATAGATGCCATCCAGTGGATTGTGACTCCACACGGTTTCAGTTCAGCGATCCCGGCACGAGAAGACAACTGAGGACTGTCGTCTGACAAGATTCTGCCGGCAGTTCTCCTCCATCATCAGATCGCTACACGCAGCCATTAGGGTACCTCAGGTTTGGATATTAGATTTCCAAAGAAACTTCAGTAACAGACTCTGTCGCCGCTAGTAGCGCTCTCTCCTCTGCACTTAGCGGGGGCGCGTGCTGACAACTGTTTCACTTTTGCTTTCTTCAACAAGCGTTTGCGAACTTCACCGACTAATTATTCTTCTTGTTCTGGTTGTTTTTTCTATAAATGAAATTCTGGCTGTGTCCCGACTGTCCCATCCAGGCTTTTTGTTACTCTGACTGTAGGAAATCTGTGACACTTGTTACCGCGAACCGGACCTTTGTTACTTGGGTTGTGACGATTTCGTTCTCCTTGAAAATCGTCTAAGGTAGCGATAATTTTCAATGCTTGTACTATACCGACGAAGTGGACGGTTGGCAGCTACCTACACGCCCATTCAGGTATCCTCTAATAAAAAACTGGGGTCATCTTCTCTGAATCTGCTGGTGGATACGGGTGGAAAACTAACGGTATTTCGCACAGAAACGACAACCATAGAGGTTTGCCACTAGCACTATGTGCTGGGCCCGTCATTAGAGAATGTCTGAACCCCAGATGACGCATCCAGGTGGAGTAATGAGCGAGGAACTCTTAGCTCTGCCGTGGGCAGCTATAAAAGTTGATATCAGTTACTACACGGAAACATGACGATTTTCGTCATGGGCTGAATGTTCTTTGTTCGTGACAGCTGGAACCGTAGTAGCCTCATTGACAATACACCTTGGTTGCTCCCAAAGTGACGGAAGTCTACACATGTACAATGAAATGGAGGCAACTCCCACACTACTACAGCTAATGAAGTGAAGCCAACCAAGTACTGCAACGAAATGAGGATGAGAGTGCGTCTCGCCGCTGCTTTGTAACCTCGAGTGCACCAGTGTTTTTCCTTTGATAGAAAATTGTTCCTAAACCAACTTGACTAGGGTTGGCAGTGCAAACAGTTCCTGCTGCATTCGGCCGGAGGGGCTGCTCGGCCTCATCGCGCTCATGTTGGTAACCCTGCAGTGGTACAAATTCTCAGAACACTGGGGAAATATTTTTCTTATTTGTCAGGGTGACTGCAGCTTTAATTAGAAAGTAACGGCCCTGAACTTCTGCAGATATTCACCATCATGTTAGTTTGCAGAGATAACTGACTGAAGAAGCTCTCTACCGTTCGATGGGCCTCTTCCGAGGCGAGCCATATGTTGGTTCAGCTGGCAGGAGAATTTTGATTTTAATGCGCAGATTAACTGGTTATATTCATCGAATTCTGAATTGATTAATTTTTATGGCTTCGATAATGCCTGAAGGCATTCCGAGTAAAAGTGTACACCGTAACAGTCCGCCAGCAAAGGAAAATTTCATGGAAATAGAGGGAACTGAACCTAGATCCTCCATAATACAGCTGTCTACTCTGAACACTCACCTACGGAGATTCACAAACTTGAGACTGATAAGCAATAAGAGTCCGCGTGTGAAATCGTGATTTTAATTTAATTCAACTATTTTTTTTTGTAAGTAGACTGGGCAGGACAGCTGTTGAAGATTCTCCAAGTGCTTTTTACATTTCACAAATGTCTCCGGCTTTCACAACAACCAGCTCAACATATTAGCATAAATGATGAAGTTAGTCGTTAGTTCACACACATATGACCACCAGACGAATGTTATGTATCGCTTTAAGAGAGAATACTGGTAGCTTTCTGGTGTTTTATATGGGGTAGGTGTGATGCCAGGCAGTCTTGTGGCCCTTCGCCACTAACGTACGTCATAGCAGTGAAGTGGTACTTATACGACAGTCGGTTTATGAGATCATCGCAGTAAGATGTGCCAACGCCGAGACTTGACAGAATTGCTGAACGGACCTGTCGTGCTTTCACGTTCCTATGACCGCACTGTGACTGATGTTGGCCGATTTGCTTATGTATTATTGTGGACTGACCAACGTGTCTACAAGGAATGATGTAACACTCACAGCCACGTAACATGGCGTAAGAACTTTGGTCGTAGAGGACACGGACCGGAGACGGGTGTCACGCACTGTCAAAGGCTATCGGTTACAAACTCAACTACAAATGCTGCTTTCCATGGATCTTGTATTTTGACCAGTCACCACGCGGAGAGTTCGAATGGAACCACAAGCGATGGATATATGCAGTCAGATGTATCGCAATGGGCTCGCAGCGATACGTAAAACTGCAAATCCTAGCAGCTGATTATAGGCTTATAGTTGGCCCAGTGAGTCACGACCTCTTCACTTTTCAAACAGTGCTAGGCTTCACGAACACCGACAACCAAATGAGGCGCACAGTCCACTGTGTGTAGAGGATGTAATTCAGGCTAGTGGCGGTTCACGGATTTTTTAGGCGTGTTCCTCGTTGCATGAATTTTTCCACCTATTAAGGTTACGTTGACCATGAAGAAGGAACATTATTGCAACATTCTCAATGATTATGTGTTGACCTTCCTTCTAAATCTTCATGATGAGTATGCTGTGGTCACTTCACAACGGTCATATTCACTGTGTGGTAATCATACGTCCCTAACTTAACGAGCAAAGAGGCACCTTTCGTACCTCGACTGACCCGGTACATATCCCGACAGTAATCCCTTATATAATGGTCTTATTGTACAGCGAGTCAAGCGTAGCAATAAAAATTCCAGCAGTGTGGTAGGTCAACGTTATCTAATCATCAATGAGTGGCTAGAGCCGCTTATGGCTTGCTTCTAGGAAACTGTGGACCATATAGCAAGTCAAACTGAGGCCAATATCAATGATAGAGAACTTGTCCGAAGTGCTTTTATGTGCTCACATCCATCGTACCTCTTTGTAGCTCGGCATGATCACACAGGCTCGGCACATACAAAAGCCACAGTCGCGTTCGCGGAGGCAACCGACCTCTTGGAGGGTGGGCAGAAGCATACCTGGCATATCTTTCAGTCTCTCTCTTTCTCGGACGTATACAAAATGCTATTGCCACTGTGAAGCGCTCACAGTTCTCTAGGTCGGCTATTAGTTTCAGGGCTATTAACATGTAAACGCCGCGCATCGATCACATGTCCCACCACTTTCTGAGGAATGTTTGATTATAAACTTCGACAAATTTAGCGTAACTTACTACCCGGCCACGATATTGTTGCAGCTGGCCTCCTGTGGCCGTTATCGGCAACACATAGTGACGGTAAAGGTAACAAGTACGGTGGTGACTAAGGTTCAAATGGTTCAAATGGCTCTGAGCACTATGGGGCTTAACATCTGTGGTCATCAGTCCCCTAGAACTTAGAACTACTTAAACCTAACTAACCTAAGGACATCACACACATCCATGCCCGAGGCAGGATTCGAACCTGTGACCGTAGCAGTCGCGCGGTTCGGTGAATAAGGAAAATGCATCGCATTATGAGTTATTTAAAGACAGTTGTGCATTATCTGTCAATGTTTCAGCATCTTCTCGTGAAATATCACTATGAAACCCACGATAAGATGATGTGGTCGGCTAATAAGTACTCGAATGCTGCTGAACACAATTATACAGTTCCTTAAAATTTAAATACGTTTTTGGTGTTTCGGTGTCTCGATAGATATAAGAGCTTGGAGAATTGGCCATGCATACAACATGAAAATAAATATGACAAACGTAGTTTATCGACAGTGCAACACTTTTTCAAGCAAAACATGACTATAGCGTTCAAAAAATAGTACTGGATTTATTTTCACTACTACACATTCCTTATAATTGTTATTGATACAGGATTTCACCTGCATTAAAATCAGTTCTCCGATTATCATTAGTGTAGCGGCTTCCACAGGGACAGAGGTTACACGCCTAGCTGGATTCGGATCTGCAGGCACGAGAGAATAAAATGCAGAGGTGCCTTGGCGCCGGTTGTGAACGCCGCTTCATCGTGCCCTGTTTCACCGTCACTCGCCGCCATTTATCCCGTTGGTGGCTCGTGCAGCACTTGCCCCAATAACCGGTTATTTCAGTCGACGCGTAAAACTTTATGGGCGGGCTAAAATCTGCCCCAGGTGGTACGCACCTGACGCGTGCCACACGCTTGGCCGAATGTAAACTGAACGATACACACATCCGACAGAGACACGCAGTAGAAAGGCAAGCGCCACGAAAGAAGCGGATGTCGTCATTTCCATCATATTCGCCGAAATATCGACTAACTGGAACGGCGGCACGCGTGAAACTCTAAAAACCAAAAAGCATGGCTCAGTCGATACGAACATTGGCGGTATGAGTACAGCTTTCACAACACCGTTTCCGCTTACACTACAATCGCCACTAACGTCTGTGTTAGGTAACGTTATGAGCCATATCTTCGTTACTCTAATGATTATCGAGCGAGTTCGAAAGTTATCAGAACATCACTATCAAAACTGACCGTGACCTTGTGGCTAGGTTCGTGCAGAGAAAGTCCTATTTACAGTTTCCAATCAACGTGCTACGATCCATGTGTCTCCCGCATGGGATTAAAAAATTACATTGAGCATCTCTTGTTTCATGAATCAATATGGCAGAAAACGCCGTTTACTTTTCATTACAGAAGAATGATTCTAATTTAGTTAAGTCACACTACTTCATCAAATTGAAGACTAGATAACAGTATTTTGGATCTGATTCTAGGTTAGAGAAACATACAGAAGAAATATCGATGAAGTCAGGACGAGAACACCAACCCGTAAATCTAAAGGAGAGGCTGAAGGTAGGGAAGGACGTCATATAGAAAAAAGAAAAATAAAGACAAAAAAGACTGTTTAGCATTGATGTCCATAGATCCAGGTGTCCGTGGTTTGATTCCCAACTTGGTCAGAGTTTTTCTCCGTTCAGGGACTGGATGTTGGTGGTGTCCTCATAACTTCATCTCATATTCATCGAGTAACCGAAGTTGCGTCAATTAGAAAGACTTACACCAGGCCTAGGCGACCGAACTACCTCGCTCAATAATGCCATACGACCATTTCATTCCACTATAGAAACTGATCTAGTAGTCCGCATCTGATAAACTGCCGGACAACAGCTTATTTTAATGCGGATGAAACTAGAAAAATGAATTCTGGTTTTACACTGAAGAGCCAAAGAAATTGGTACATCTGCCTAATAGTGTGTAGGGCCCCCTCGAGCATATACACTCCTGGAAATTGAAATAAGAACACCGTGAATTCATTGTCCCAGGAAGGGGAAACTTTATTCACACATTCCTGGGGTCAGATACATCACATGATCACACTGACAGAACCACAGGCACATAGACGCAGGCAACAGAGCATGCACAATGTCGGCACTAGTACAGTGTATATCCACCTTTCGCAGCAATGCAGGCTGCTATTCTCCCATGGAGACGATCGTAGAGATGCTGGATGTAGTCCTGTGGAACGGCTTGCCATGCCATTTCCACCTGGCGCCTCAGTTGGACCAGCGTTCGTGCTGGACGTGCAGACAGCGTGAGACGACGCTTCATCCAGTCCCAAACATGCTCAATGGGGGACAGATCCGGAGATCTTGCTGGCCAGGGTAGTTGACTTACACCTTCTAGAGCACGTTGGGTGGCACGGGATACATGCGGACGTGCATTGTCCTGTTGGAACAGCAAGTTCCCTTGCCGGTCTAGGAATGGTAGAACGATGGGTTCGATGACGATTTGGATGTACCGTGCACTATTCAGTGTCCCCTCGACGATCACCAGTGGTGTACGGCCAGTGTAGGAGATCGCTCCCCACACCATGATGCCGGGTGTTGGCCCTGTGTGCCTCGGTCGTATGCAGTCCTGATTGTGGCGCTCACCTGCACGGCGCCAAACACGCATACGACCATCATTGGCACCAAGGCAGAAGCGACTCTCATCGCTGAAGACAGCTGTCGCGACACCACTGGAGGCGGGCTGCACGATGTTGGGGCGTGAGCGGAAGACGGCCTAACGGTGTGCGGGACCGTAGCCCAGCTTCATGGAGACGGTTGCGAATGGTCCACGCCGATACCCCAGGAGCAACAGTGTCTCTAATTTGCTGGGAAGTGGCGGTGCGGTCCCCTACGGCACCGCGTAGGATCCTATGGTCTTGGCGTGCATCCGTGCGTCGCTGCGGTCCGGTCCCAGGTCGACGGGCACGTGCACCTTCCGCCGACCACTGGCGACAACATCGATGTACTGTGGAGACCTCACGCCCCACGTGTTGAGCAATTCGGCGGTACGTCCACCCGGCCTCCCGCATGCCCACTATACACCCTCGCTCAAGGTCCGTCAGCTGCACATACGGTTCACGACCACGCTGTCGCGGCATGCTACGAGTGTTAAAGACTGCGATGGAGCCCCGTATGCCACGGCAAACTGGCTGACACTGACGGCGGCGGTGCACAAATGCTGCGCAGCTAGCGCCATTCGACGGCCAACACCGCGGTTCCTGGTGTGTCCGCTGTGTCGTGCGTGTGATCATTGCTTGTACAGCCCTCTCGCAGTGTCCGGAGCAAGTATGGTGGGTCTGACACACCGGTGTCAATGTGTTCTTTTTTCCATTTCCAGGAGTGTAGAAGTGCCGAAACATGGTGTGGTATGAATTCGACGGATGTCTGAAGTAGTAACAGAGGGAATTGACACCAAGAAACATTCAGGGCTGTCCATAAATCCGTAAGAGTATGAGGGTTTGGAAATCTCACGTTGCAAGACATCCCAAATAAGCTCAATCATGTTCATGCCTGGGGAGTTTGGTGGCCATCGGAAGTGTTTAAATTCAGAAAAGTGTTTCTGGAGCCACTCTGTAGCAATTCTGGACGTGTGTAGTGTCGCATTGTCATGTTGGAATTGCCGAAGTCCGGCGCATGCGCAATGGACATGAATGTATGCGGGTGATCAGACAGGATGCTTACGGACGGGTCACCTGTCAGAGTCTTATCCAGACGTATCAGGGGTTCCATATCACTCCAATTGCGTACGCCCCACACCATTATAGAGCTACTACCAACTTGAACAATGCCCCGCTGACATGCTGGGTTTATGGATTCATGAGATTGGCTTCATACCCGTACACATGCACCCTCCCGATACAATCTGAAACGAGACTCGTGCGACAGGCAACATGTTTCCAGTCATCAACAGTCCCATGTCGGTGTTGACGGGCCCAGGAGAAACGTGAAGCTTTGTGTCGTGCTGTCATCAGGGGTTCATGAGTGGGCCTTCGGCTCCGAAAGCCCATATGGATGATGTTTCGTTGAATGGTTCGCGCATTTTCAGTTGTTGATGGCCCAGCATTGAAATCTGCAGCAGTTTGCGGAAGGGTTGCACTTCTGTCACTTTGAAAGATTCTCCTCAATCGTCGTTAGTCCCATTCTTGCAGGATGTTTTTCCGGGAACAGCGATGTTGGAGATTTGATGTTTTACCGGATTCCTGATTTTCATGGTACACTCGTGAAATGGCTTACGGGAAAATGCCCACTTCATCACTACCTCGGATATGCTGTGTTCCATCTCTCGTGCGTTCAAACTCACTTAAATTGCCATTGAGGCAGCATTTACCGATCTAACAACTACGCCAGACACTTGCTGTCTTATATAGGTGTTGCCGTCCTCAGTGCCGTATTCTGCCTCTTTAGATATCTCTGTATCTGAATACGCATGCCAAACCAGTTTCTTTGGCGCTTCCGTCTAATACTGTCCCACTTTCATAAAGACATACAAATCAGTGGAAGACTACGTGAAACTACGTCTAACGACTATAACGTGAATGTACTTAACGGATAAGAATTAAAATTTATACACGTATAAGAAATTAAGTTGAAGATAGGTGATGTGATCTAGTGATAATGCTCTTATCGCAGCGTTTCTCGCGGCTGGGACGCCGTGAGGAACCGTGATACCCCTCGGCGTGAATATCATATTCATGATAATGACGGATGTAAGATATTTTAATATCAGATACAACGGACATTTAAGAGCACTCAAGAGTGGATGAACCTACTCCAGATGTGTAGGACATCCAATAAAGGAAAATCAGTACCACACTGGGATAAAAATATATATGGCCACTTAGACCACAACAATAACAGTAAATAAAAATTAAAATATGCTGTATGACAAGAAAGGCAATAGCTGAAGGACAATATTCTCACAAATTCATAACTTACCACACATAAAGTGCCCAACATCCCACTCACCCCTCCCCCTCCAATCCCCAGCCAACCAGCCAAAATACCTCACCTTCCTGTCACCCTCTACAACACTCATAAACTCTCAATCATCCCTACAGCATGTGAGGAATATCATGCGCAGTGCGCAACAGGATAGGTTGTGTGCAGTGAAACTGAATTTGTTTTCCAGCGAAACTTGTATAAGGGACTATCAAAAAGACCGTACAGCCCAGAATCGGTATGCCAATCCGGCCAGGTCGCAGTGGGCACTGAGGTAATGATTCCACCGACGCAACAGGTTGAAGATATCGTTTGGTACCTCGTCCGACAGGAATCGTTGACCCTTCAAGGCCATTTTAAGGGACCGAATACGCGATAGTTGCATGGGGAGAGATCAGGTCTACAGGGCGGTTGCTCGAATGTCTCCCACTCTTCATAACGGTTGACGCTGATGTCTCAGATCGTCTGGCATCTTATGTCGAACCGTTTCCAGCACGGAACTCGGCGCACCATTTCATAACGGTGAATTCCGACAGACATACTGCCCCATACATGTTCCTTCTCCGATGGATGTGTACCGGTGTTTGTCCACCGGCAGGAAAGAAACGAATAACAGCTTGTTGGTCTTCTTTGGACTCAGTTGGTAATAATATCGCGATAGTTCACGTTTCCACATTTACCGAACGCATGTTGGGAAAACAACAATATCACACTAATATCTGATTTTCTGCAGAGCACACAACTATGCTGGCAGCTACACATTACTTACAAAAGCTCACAACAAAAATGAAATTTTAACGGATTATAAAGCCTACTGCAAGATATGCAGACACCAGCCTTTCTTAAGAAAACTAATCCACTGGTAATGGATGTAATGAAAGCCACCGAAGGAAACGAAATTTTGTGGAAGACGTTAAAATCTATGTAAGTGAAGTGACACGATAACATTGTATATGATGAAGTAGTCGATAACTTAGCGAAGGCCTCTGCTCAAAATGACACATTTACGAACATATTATTACCGCTATGAGACATGAAGACTATATTCTACACTGTGAACCAAACCCCCACAGAAAAACTTTCAAATGTCGACAACACACAAAAAAAAATGTCTGGTAAACATGGAAATATCTTCAAAGCCATGAGCACTTATTCATCTCTGCTAATGTGTAATAGATCTCTTCTACTGAACAAGTGCTCATACCTTTTACGGAATGCATTTTGAAGGTCACGTTTACTGGACTTTATTCCTTGTTTGGGTTCATACTACCCCCTTAAAAAACCAAAGAGCTTGTAGGAGAGGAGATGCGTTTCACAGTATCGAAGATGAACATGTGCTAATAGCTCTTAAGGTAGACACTTCAGAGCACATTTTTACCAGATATTTTTTCTTGCTTTGGTGTATACTACCTTCTCTGAAAGTGTCGGTGGAGTTCTGGTTCACCCTGTATAAAATAAAAGGCAAGGGGCCAACGGGAAGATGTTTATCAATCATCCACACTCAGTAAAGTGAAATATTAGGGACAGATACAGCCGTAAATTACTTCGAAGCAGTGTTTCTACACAGTGAAGGCGAATAAAAAGTTTATGTATTCAATAACTCGCCAGCCATCTTCACCGAATATAAGTTCGAGATACTTCTTCTAAAGTGAATGTGATGGAGTAAAAGTGGGATATATCCATCATACTATTTCTTAATGTAAACTATATGCAAAGTAGAAAACTGATTCCATACAACAAGTGATCAGAATTCGTCAACCATTATCAACTAATATAGCGACTCTCCTTCATCGTAATAAATTATTAATTTTAGTACAAACTGCAACATTCTGCACTGGCATGGTGCAACAACAATGGTATCAAATTACAAGTAAAATTAAAACATCTATTTAGTAATAACGTGTTTCGCGCTCGTTGAGCATCGTCAGATTAACTGCAAAACATGAATACACGATTTTATTTAACATAATTTCTATGACATTCAATAGCTTTTAGTGAAAACAGAAAGAACTAGAATTAATTTGGGTTTCTAGCTTGTATGTCAGTTTTCTATCTGTTAAAATGACATGAATCAATGAGAATATATTATTTTCGTGAGCTCCTTTCAGTATAAGTATGGAAATTTTTAATTCAGTGACATACAAATGATATCACGTTCCATTTGAAAAAGTGAGACAGAATGACGAAAATTATTATTTAATTTTATACTGCCGTGTTCAACATAAGACACTGTTTAACTGGACATGTTGCACGTTACGTATGAAGAAAACCCACCAGTAAATAGTTACATTTCAGACAATTTGCCGTGGAAGTAGTTGATAATTAATAAAAATTCTCAAAACTTTTATGAGTGCAACCGAAAACGAGAACACAGGTTTGTGTGTGATACCACAGAAAGTATGCTATGAATAAAGTTACGTGAGGGCGACATGTGGCACACATATTTTAACATCTGAGGTTAGTATCAGGAGGACTGAAAAGTAACGTCGTGTCTGCGCACTTCGATATTCGTTTGTAGTTTATCAATTCATTATGTCCTTTAAATTCGTGCCAAAGACGTTTCAAGGTTAGAGTGACTTGATTGCTCATAAATAATAATTTTGTTCCGTTACTTTTGAAATGGCTAAACAAGTACCAGAATAGGTACATATACGGCGTCGAATGCTTCGTGAGTTTCGCAAGTGTAGTAACGGAACAGTTGCTACCATAAACATTTGAAATGTTTATCCAAGCACCTTAGATATTCGTAAACGCCAAAGGCGTTTTCTAAGTGGAAATCCGGTAATGTTGAAATTTACGACTCTTATTGACTAGAAAGACCATCAACTTGTAGACAGTGGCATATTAAGGGCAGAAGTGCAATAATTTTTCTTTTTTTTATTTGTGCTAAGGTCTTATGGGACCAAACTGCTGAGGTCATCGGTCCCTAAGCTTAAACACTACCTAATTTAACTTGAACCTATGCTAAGGACAACACACACACCCATGCCCGAGTGAGGACTCGAATCTCCGACGGAGGGAGCCACGCTGACCGTGACAAGACGTCTAAGACCGCGCGGCTACCCAGCGCAGCTGGAAGAAAATCCACATCACACCATCGACGAATCGCCAAACAGTCTTAATGAACCTTGTTCGACCATCCAAGAACATTTACAGGGGATTGGTAAAGACAAACAAAGTTAACCTATCCCTCACACGTAACATTTTGCTTCAGTGGTACAGTGCCGTTTTTGAGCGCTTGATCACTAGAGGTGATAAGTGGGTCCTCTACGATAATCCAAAACGAAAAAGGCACTCTTTGCATGACTCTCCATGAACTACAGTTAAGCCAAGTCTACCTACATCCAAAACGGCGCTTTTGTGTGTTTAGTGGAGTATTCGCGGGCCAGCTCATTTTGAAGTGCTGAAACCTGGAGAAACAGTGAATGCACACCTTAACGGTGAACAACTGGTACAAGGAAATGAATCTGTAATAGAATAGTGACTAGTTATGGTCAACAGAAAAGGCATTATTCCACAACACAACAATGCAAGACCACCACTGTACAAGACGATTCAGGGAAAAAAATGTTGAATTGACGTGGAAGGTATTGACTCACCCACTACACTCCCCCGATATTGCGCCAACGGATTTAAATTTATTACCATAACTACAACATTTTTTTAAGAGTCAACAAATTGGAAAATGTGGATGGTGTCCATAAAACCATCCCCAGATTCATTGCTCAAAAACCCATAGATTTTTATTGATCTGGCATTAAAAATTTCCATACTACAGGTAAAAGGTTGTTGATAACGTGGGTGATTACATCCTTGAATAAGAACTTTAACTTGTTAATAATATATCTGTTCCAGTTCAATGAAACAAACTACTTTATTTTCCAGTCCACATGATTCTTGTTTCTAAGGTGGGCCGTGGGTGAAATCTGACTGTAATTAGTTGGGTATTTAATCGGAAAGTTCACATTTCAAAGACCTTTATACTAACTATAATACTGTTGATACTCAAGTGAGTGGCGGCATATAACCAGACAGTCAGAATTATCTCACAATCAACTCGTTCGCATTCACATGTTTACTGGAACCTTTCTGCTCGTATTAGCGTATGCTTTCACCGTGACAATTTTTGCTACTAATTATGATACACCTTGTCTACAAATTTGTCCGCCTCTGTAGCTGAATGAGCAGCGGGGTTGACTGCCATACGGAGGACCCAGATTCGATTCCCGGTATTGTCAGTGATTTTCCCTTCGTGGGAGGACTGGAACGTGGTGGATTCAGCCTTGTGATGCCCACTGAGGAGCTATATCACAGCGTGATATCGGCTCCAGGTCAAGGAAGTGTGTCAATGCACGATCCTACGTCCCTCAATACTGCAGGCAATGACGTCACTGCCAGCGGTTAACAGGGAGGTCGGTCGGTACCGATAGGACCGCCTGGGCCAGCGAAGAGAAAAAATGGTTCAAATGGCTCTGAGCACTATGGGACTTAACTACTGAGGTCATCAGCCCTTAGAACTACTTAAACCTAACTAACCTAAGGACATCACACACATCCATGCCCGAGGCAGGATTCGAACCTGCGAGCGTAGTGGTCACGCGGTTCCAAACTGACGCGCTTAGAACCGCACGGCCACACCGGCCGGCCCAGCGAAGAGAGTTTACGTTTATGTTTATAGATTTCCCATGGTCACCCTAAGTGGACGCTTGCGTCGCTTGTGTCTGAAGCTGGCATTGAGCATTGGGCTTAAGCCAGTGCAATTTCGGACGTGGATTTCTCGACCTCTCGTATTTGGCGGTGAACTGTAGAGAACTTATAACCCCAAAAAAGGAAGGTGCTACTTGGATTGCTCTGTACTTGTTATGTGAAGTTTTGGGTTTCTCAGGCTCACTGATGAACTATATGTCACAATCGAAGAAAGTATCAGATGAGCCATGTCAAAGCTCCAGTATTAGCCTTATTTATTTAACCCAATAACGCGCAGACAGGACATAGATCAGAATATAGGTTGCAACCAGAAGTGAATAGAAGCTAAATTCGAGATACAGATTATGCGTACTGACGTCCACTATATCCTTGCAAGGATCGAGTGGACGTCAGTAAGCCTAATCTGTATCTCGAATTTAGTAGTTATTCACTTCGAAAATACACTACCGGCCATTAAAAGTGCTACACCACGAAGATGACAATGCTACAGACAAGAAATTTAACTGACAGGAAGAAGATGCTGTGATATCCAAATGATTAGCTTTACAGAGCATTCACTCAAGGTTGGCGCTAGTGGCGACAACTAAAACGTGCTGATATGAGGAAAGTCTCCAACCGATTTCTCATACACAAACAGCAGTTGACCGGCGTTGCCTGGTGAAACGTTGTTGTGATGCCTCGTGTTAGGAGGAGAAATGCGTACCATCGCGTTTCCGACTTTGATAAAGGTCGGATTGTAACCTATCGCGATCGCGGTTTATCATATCGCGACATTGCTGCTCGCGTTTGTCGAGATCCAATGACTGTTTGCAGAATATGGAATCGGTGGGTTCAGGAGGGTAATACGGAACGCTGTGCTGGATCCCAACGGCCTCGTATCACTAGCAGTCGAGATGACAGGCATCTTATCCGCATGGCTGTAACGGATCGTGCAGCTGCGTCTCCATCCCTGAGTCATCAGATGGGGACGTTTTCAAGACAACAGCCATCTGCACCAACAGTTCGTCGACGTTTCCAGCTGCATGGACTATCAGTTCGGAGACCATGGCTGCGGTTACCCTTGACGCTGTATCACAGACAGGAGCGCCTGCGATGGTGTACTCAACGCCGAACCTGGGCGCACGAATGGCAAAACGTCATTTTAAGATGAATGCAGGATCTGTTTACAGCATCATGATGGTCGCATCCGTGTTTGGCGACATCGCTGTGAACGCACATTGGAAGCGTGTATTCGTTATCTCCATACTGGCGTATCACCCGGTGTGATGGTGTGGGGTGCCATTGGTTACACGTCTGGGTCACCTTTTGTTCGCATTGACGGCACTTTGAACAGTGGACGTTTCATTTCAGATGTATTACGACCCGTGGCTCTACCCTTCATTCGATCCCTGTGAAACCCCACATTTCTGCAGGATAATGCACGACCGCAAGTTGCAGGTCCTGTACGGGCCTTTCTGGATACAGGAAATGTTCGACTGCTGCCCTGGCCAGCACATTCTCCAGATCTCCCACCAATTGAAAACCGTCTGGTCAATGGTGGCCGAGCAACTGCCTCGTCACAATACGCCAGTCACCAAATGGTTCAAATGGCTCTGAGCACTATGGGACTTAACTACTGTGGTCATCAATCCCTTAGAACTTAGAACTACTTAAACCTAACTAACCTAAGGACATCACACACATCCATGCCCGAGGCAGGATTTGAACCCGCGACCGTAGCGACCTGCGTGAAACTGTAATGACATGTCATTTCCGGTATAATATATTTGTCCAATGAATACCTGTTTATCATCTGCATTTCTTCTTGGTGTAGCAATTTTAATGGCAACTAGTGTATATATATATATATATATATATATATATATATATATATATATATATATATATATATATATATTCTGGACGTCAGTATAGACGGTATATTTATTGCTGTTAGAACTCGATAATATCAAGTTAGATCGTTACAGATACCGTCTGTGAAAAACAAAAAAACTGAGTGACAGAGTGATAAAAGTGGTTCAAGAGTGGTTATCTGTTGCTCTCATCAGTACCCGCCTCAGGATCTGCATTATCTGAACGCTTCAGAGAACGCATAAGATACACTACGTATTCGGAGACCTGGCTGAAAATGACTTACAAGTTCGTGGCGCCCTCCACCGGTAATGGTGGAATTCAATATGGTGTTGGCACACACTTAGCCTTGATGACAGCTTCCACTCTCACAGGCATAAGTTGAGTCTGGTGCTGGAAGGTTTCTTGCGGAATGGCAGCCCACTCTTCACGGAGTGCCGCAATTAGGAAAGGTATCGATGTTGGTCGGTGAGGCCTGGCACGAAGTCGGCTTTCCAAAACATCCCAGAGGTGTTCTATAGGATTAAGGTCAGCACTCTGTGCACGCCAGTCTATTACAGGAATGTTATTATCGTGTAACCACTCCGCTACAGGCCGTGCATTATGAACAGGTGATCGATCGTTTTGAAAGATGAAATCGCCATCCCCGAACTGCTCTTCAACAGTGGAAACAAGAAGGTGCTTAAAACATCAATGTAGGCCTGTGCTGTGATAGTGCCACGCAAAACCACAAGGGGTGCGAGCCCCCTCCGTGGAAAACACGACCACACCATAACACCACTGTCTGCGAATTTTACTGTTGGCACTACAGACGCTGGCAGATGACGTCCACCGGGCATTTGCCATACCCACACCTAGCCATCGGACAACCACGTTGTGGACCATGACGCGTCACTCCACACAACGTTTTTACAGTTTTCAATCGTCCAATGTTCACGCTCATTACACCAAGCGCGGCGTTGTTTGGCATTTACAGCCTTGATGTGTGGCTTATGAGCAGCCACTCGACCATGAAATCCAAGTTTTCTCACCTCCCACCTGACTGTCGTTAGTACTTGCAGCGAATCCTGATGCAGTTAGGAATTCCTTTCTGATGGTCTGCATAGATGTTTGCCTATTACACATTACGACCCTCTTCAACTGTCGGCGGTCTCAGTCAGTCGACAGACGAGGTCGGCCTGTACGCTTCTGTGCTGTACGTGTCGCTTCACGTTTCCACCTCACTATCACATCGGAAACATTGGACCAAGGGATGTTTAGGATCGTGGAAATCTTGAGCACAGCCGTGTGACACAAGTGACACCCAATCACCTGACCACGTTAGAAGTCCGTGAGTTCCGTGGAGCGCCCCATTTTCCTCTCTCATGATGTCTAATGACTACTGAGGTCGCTGATATGGAGTACCTTACAGTGGGTGGCAGCACAATGTACCTAATATGAAAAACGTATGTTTTTGGGGGTGTTCGGATACTTTTGATCACGTAATTTATGACATAGGTATACCTCTTGATTATACTACTGTAGGCCTAATAGGAAGAGATTTGAATTTGAGAGTAGTAGCATTGGTAACCAATACGACTGAAACAGTTGATAGGCACGAAGGTTCGATGATTTTTCTGTACTTCGTATAGTAACAAGGCTAGTGGTGAGTCCGCGCCTGATAGAGCGAGTGCCGAATTATGAGGCTGAGGTGGTGGAGTAGGAAAGCATGGCTAATATAGTCACATGCAACCTGTGAGCAGAGCTACGAGTATGTTGACAACTGATTCACGTAGCATGTGTCGAACAATTAAGGGAGCTGTAAATGCTGTGGTTTACCCGATGCTGTAAATGATTATCCAAGACATGGGCAAATAAAGTTGTTTTGGTGAACAAAGTTTCATATAGCTGCGCCCGCCGTTGTGGCCGAGTGGTTCTAGGCGCTTCAGTCCGGCACCACTTTGTTCCTATGGTCGCAGGTTCGATTCCTGCCTCGGGCATGGATGTGTGTGAAGTTCTTAGGTTACTTAGGTTTAAGTAGTTCTAAGTCTAGGGGACTGACGACCTCAGATGTTAAGTCGCATAGTGCTCAGAGACATTCGAACCATCTCATATATCTGTAAGTACAGAAATAGCACGTTTTAAACTAAGAGAGCTCCGATATTTGTAAACACACTTGAGTCTTGGCAACAGTTTTTGAGTACATGATTTTATTAATGCAATTAAATTACGATCTGAGTTAGACTTTAGTGTTACCGAATATAGACTTGACTAACACGTTGTAGGATATCAAGCGAATGCAGCGTTTGTTGCGTGCAGTAAAGATATCTTACGTTGCCGAAGGTCATCAGTACATGCACGGCAGAAGCTGGCAGTTTCTGAAGGAACTTGAATCAGCTGACCAGAAGAATTCGTGAGACTACTTATGGAATCGATGCACCTTCCGGTTATTACTCATACGGCAGCTAATGGGATGACAGAAAGGAGAAGACATTATGCTACAATAGGAACACATACAGTGAACTTGTCCTGTCCATTTAACACAAAAATGTATGGAGTTCACCAAGCTGCTTGAGAGTTTGTTACTGCGGGATATCAGTGACCCAGATTTCGTAAAAACACCTTATCACCATGTGGATCTATAATAGAAGCGAACACTAGCGGTTTGTGCTCTGTGTATATTGTTCAGTAGTACATATTATAAGGAGTAATAGAAAACATAGAGATAACCCCCCCCCCCCCATCTGCCTTTGGCTCGGGAGTGTCATATTTGTGCCGCCATTTTCGTGCAGTGTTTTGCAGTGAGTGTTTTTACAGTGAGTGTTCTGTGTTGTCTTTTGGGAAGTGTAGCGTACAGCCATCATACTGTCGCTGGGTGTGATTTTTTATCTCTTGCGAACAGAAACCAGACTGTCGCCATGTTTTTTAATTGTGTATCTACTATGTTACTTGTCTGATTCCTGTGTATTTTATCAACATTGCCAACCCCTTTTGCTTTCTGTTTTAACTTTCCGAATTTTTCCACCATTTTACACTCTAAGTCACCGTTTTATCGCCTGTTTGTTTCTTCCTTTTTTACATTAAGTCTGTAGGCTGTAGAGCAGCGTACTAAGCTGCTGCAAGCCCGCCCCCTTCGGGGGGAATTGAAAATCAATAAAGAAAATAAAACTTAGAGATTAGTGAAGCCATCTATTGCTGGGTACGGGAACTATCCAAACTGACATTGGTCTCACCCGTAAATATCACTTGTCAGTTTTGATTGTTCCCGTACCCAGCAACAGATGGCAACACTTACAGTGTCTCTAAGCTTTTACATTTGAGGGACCGTTTTCCGCGCATGTCTTCATATTCCCATAAAACTAAAACTTTCGCAACTGATTTATTTATTAGTGAAGCTGTCTATCTGTAAAACGCAACCAGGAAACTAACAGGCACAAAAATACGATCATTTTCGAAGTTCGTAGATATGTGTAAGAAGCTGTTAGTGTTGCTGTTAGTAAATGGTGGAGGAAACGGCTCCATTCCTTCCAGTTTTTTTTTTCATACCTCGTCACATAAAGAAGAAACAGTAATTCAGTTTTAAGTTCTAATCACACGTCTACGAACTTAGCATCATGCCCCCAAACGAAGAACACATGAACTACAGCACAGTGCTCTGTCTGCATTTAGCAGGTGCAGCTGTAGCACTGGGCCCTGAGCGCCAGTTATTATTTGAAATGACACCTTTGTGTCCGGTGCGCTTCCTCTGCAATATTCAATAACGTTTCCCAGGTGGCTCATCCATTTCCAGATAGTCTGTTACTTCTTTCCTTTTACAGGTGTGAGGGATTATGCGTATTTTTTCAGATGAAAGTTGACATGCATGTATTGTATTAACATGAAATGTGAGTGGACTGTAATTTTAGTTGTATAAATTGTCCTTTGTGGCGTATGCCCTAATTGACTTATTCTCCAACAGTGCTCATACGGCTGTCTGACGTTATTTCAAGTTTTAAATCTGTCCATACTTTTCATACAGATATTTTACTTTTGAGAGCTTTACATCAAATCACTTTGGCAGTGATTTTGTAACTACTCAGTTGTAGGCCGTTGCGTCCAATTAACAAACCACAGAATAAATGTATCTCAAAATAAGTCAAACTATTACTAGAAACACTGTCATTTTAGTAACGTAATACTTGTAACGAGATAAATTCTTTGGAATTTATTTGGAAACAATACGCACTACGTAAAGATAGAATTAGTTACGAGTCAGAAAATGTGAAGAACCAATTACGAGACTGTAACCTACTTATTTACTATTGAGTTTTACGAGGACAACCAAGTTCTCACCTACCAATACAGACAATCTTGTAGAGGTACGTTTCACTGACGTTTGTGTTTGTCATTAGAGTACTGGGTGCGCCCTCCTCTGTAAGTACAGTGCTTTGTACAGTATACTCCTGTTAGGTTGAGCTGTTGACATACAGACGCGTGGATTATGCCTGAGTGGTAAAACACGGCCGATTACTTCCTCTCCCCTAACCAATGCAAGGCAATAGTCTATGCGTCATCGACGGAACGTTAAGCATTTGCAAATTTATACTAAAAGCTGTTTAGTACCTGTGTAGGACACATTAAATACGTACCGGACACTAACGAGTGTTCCATCTCCACTATATATATGGGTAGCGCAGTTTTGTTTTGTCTTCTCTAGCGGCGTGAAGTGGTAGTGCGTAGCGGAACTGCATAAACAAAATAAAATAAAATAAAAATACATGGCGCCACCTACCTTTTTCAAAAGACGCTCTTAAGCGAATGTTTAGTCAAGAGAGGAGTACGTAGATTAACAGACTGACATATTTTCCTCTCTATTAATTCTTGTGGGGTGAGGCAGGTTGTCAGATCTTAAAATGATTTTCCTCCCAACTACACCGACAACAGTGTCAAGGAAATTTGAAAGGCTACGGTAAACATATAAGAATAGTTCAATACTGTATTAATGCTAACAGAACATTCTCTGGTGACATATATAATTCGAATGCATGGTGGTAATCCGTTCTTGATGTACTAGTCTTCCATGGATGGATGTTTGCCATTGTTGATGTTGTTGCAGGAAGAGAGTGTCTGATGAAAAGCCTTCACTACAGAGGTCTACGTATAGTGCAGACATTGCATATTTTACGATGGTATTAGAAGTGTTGTTAGGCTAGAGAGGGCTAGATAAGAGAGACAACGTATTAAGAAAATGAATTCCTGCCTGTACAAGATATGAAAGTAACGAAGGTAATTTTGTCAGGGTTGTATCCGTCTTTTTGTATAAAGATGGTTAGGATAGTTCCGTAAGTATCTAGTAGATGCATCAGGAACAAGAATAAAACTGAAGAGGACGATACTATGGCGGACTTCGGAATATGAACTGAAGTTTCATAGCGTCTGGTTGCAGATACACTAATCAGCCAAAATACTTTGACCAGCTTTATAGCAGATGGCATGTCTACATCTACATGCATACCCTGCAATCTACCATACGGTGCGTGGCGGAGGGTACCTTGTACCACAACTAGCACCTTCTCTCCCTGTTCCACTCCCAAACAGAGCGATGGAAAAATGACTGCCTATATGCCTCTGTACGAGCCCTTATCTTATCTTATCTTATCTTTGTGGTCTTTCCGCGAAATTTAAGTTGACAGCAGTAAAATTGTACTGCATTCAGCCTCAAATGCTGGTTCTCTATATTTCCTCAGTAGCGATTCACGAAAAGAACGCCTCCTTTCCTCCAGAGACTCCCACCCGAGTTCCTGAAGCATTTCCGTAACACTCGCGTGATGATCAAACCTACCGGTAACAAATCTAGCAGCCCGCCTCTGAGTTGCTTCTATGTCCTCACTCAATCCGACGTGATAGGGATCCCAAACGCTCGAGCAGTACTCAAGAATAGGTCGTATTCGTGTTTTATAAGCGGTCTCCTTTACAGATGAACCACATCTTCCCAAAATTCTACCAATGAACCGAAGACGACTACCCGCCTTCCCCTCAACTGTCATTACATGCTTGTCCCACTTCATATCGCTCTGCAATGTGACGCCCAAATATTTAATCGACGTGACTGTGTTAAGCGCTACACTACTAATGGAGTATTCAAACATTACTGGATTCTTTTTCCTATTCATCTGCATTAATTTACATTTATCTATATTTAGAGTTAGCTGCCATTCTTTACACCAATCACAAATCTTGTCCAAGTCATCTTGTATCCTCCTACAGTCACTCAACGACGACACCTTCCTGTACACCACAGCATCATCAGCAAACAGCCGCACACTGCTATCCACCCTATCCAAAAGATCATTTATGTAGACAGAAAACAACAGCGGACCTACCACACTTCACTGGGGCACTCCAGATGATACCCTCACGTCCGGTGAACACACACCATTGAGGACAACGTACTGGGTTCTATTACTTAAGAAGTCTTCGAGCAACTCACATACTTTGTAACCAATCCCATGTGCTCGTACCTTAGTTTGGAGTCTGCAATGGGGCACCGAGTCAAAAGCTTTCCGGAAGTCAAGGAATATGGCATCCGTCTGATACCCTTCATCCATGGTTCGCAAGATATCATGTGAAAAAAGGGCGAGTAGCGTTTCGCAGGGGCGGTGCTTTCTATGCATGGACAGCAACTTCTCTCTCTCAAGGAAATTCATTATATTCGAACTGAGAATATGTTCGAGAATCCTCCAACAAACCGATGTTAAGGATATTGGCCTGTAATTTTGAGGATGCGTCCTTCTACCCTTTGTATATACGGGCGTCACCTGCGCTTTTTTCCAGTCGCTCGGGACTTTACTTTGAGCAAGAGATTCGCGATAAATTCAAGCTAAGTAAGGAGGCAATGCAGTAGAGTACTCTCTGTAAAACCGAATTGGAATCCCATCAGGACCTGGCGATTTATTTATTTTCAACCCATTCAGCTGTTTCACAACCCCAGGGATGTCTATCACTATGTCCTCCATACGGGAATCTGTACGAGACCCAAACGGCGGTATGTTTGTACGAACCTCCTGCGTGAAAGATGTCTCAAATGCTAAATTTAAAATATCAGCTTTCGTTTTGCAGTCTTCCGTTGCCAGGCCAGACTGATCAGTGAGTGACTGGATGGAAGCTTTCCACCCGCTTACCGATTTTGCGTAAGACCAGAATTTCCTTGGGTTTTCAGCAAGACCTTTTGCTAAGGTATTACGGTGGTAGTGGTTGAATGCTTCGCGCATCGTTCTTTTTACAGCAGCACGAATCTCTACTAACTTTTGCCTGTCCTCATTCTCCCGATCTCTCTTGTACCGCGAGTGCAACTGCCTTTGCTTCCTGAGCATTCTCCGAATACTGCTGTTAAACCACGGTGGTTTTGTCACCGATAACAGCAGCGATGCGTCGTAGAGCATGGAAGCAACGAAGCCTCGGCTGCTCGGTGGATAGACGTGGCAACACATCTACACACACAAGTCACCTAATACCCGTAAATTCCTAGAAGGGGGGCGATGAGCTCTGACGTCACGTTCGGTCACATCTCAGATGTGTTCGATCGCGTTCATATACGGCGCGCTGGGGGCCAGCACATCAACTGGAACTCGCCACTGTGTTCCTCTAACTACTCCATCACACTCTTGGTCTTGTGATATGGTGCATTATCTTGTTGAAAAACGCCACTGCCGTAAGGAAACGTGATCATCAGGAAGAGGTGTACGTGGTCTACTACCAGTGTACGATACTTCATGGCCATCATGGTGCCTTACAGGAGCTCCACTGGATCAATGGATTACTACTTGAATGTTCCACAGAGCATAATGGAGCCGCCGCCAGTTTGACTCCGTCCCGCAGTGTCAAGGGGATTTCGCATGGTAGACGACGGATTCGCGCCATTCCATTGGCATGATGAAGAAGGTATCGAGATTCATCAGACCATGCTACGCCCTGCCACTATGTCAACGTCCAGTGCCGATAGCCAAGTAGCCATTTCTGCTGTAGTGTTGATGTCGTGGTGTTGACATACGCGTGTGCATAGGCCCAATATTAAAGTCTGTTGTTAGTTGCACCACTGTTCACCGCCTGTCCTCTTTTACCTGTGTGCACAGCCTACGACTTCCGACGTCTGTAATAATCGGTGGCCGCCCAACCTAACGATGGCTGGACGTGGTATCATCTTGGTTTCGCCATGTGTTGCATGACACTCACCACGGGAGTCCTGAAACACACGACATGTCGTGCAGTTCCCTAAATGCTCGTGCCGAGGCTCCGGGCCATCACAGTCATCCCTCGGTGAAACTCAGAACGCGCAGCTTCCCCATTCTACACACAGACAGCACGCTCACGGTTACTACATGCACATTGCGAGTGTCTGACTAGCAGTCATTCCTCAGCCGGTGACGCTGCTATCGCCTGGACGGATTTATATCGATAGGAGGTCGGTGATCATAATGTTCTCGCTGATCAGTGTATGTGTAGTTACATAACTGGGGAATGTGTTACGGCAGACGCAACTAAAATAAGTGTAATGAGATGAAATTTGTGGGCCATATACTACACGGGCAGATGTTCAGTGTGGTTGTAACTGGAGAGGACGTTCAAAAACTGGTTAAATCGGTTGTTGAATGGCGTAAATGCACGTGGCTAGCAGTGGGTAGAGCCTGACAAAGTGTGTACTGCTCGAAACTCAAATAGTGGTTATATAGATTATTAGTATGTTAGCGGAGTGCAAATTCTGTGTGATTGGCATAGGAGAGGAATGATGGGATCATTATTTATAGTGGCAGATTATGGCAATCAGGTACAATCTTCATGCTTGCTGCAATAACAGTTTTAGAATATTGTAATGTTTCTGGTCAAATAACTGGTAATTTGTTGAGATGGAAGGCTCACATTAGCAAATGGTCGATAGCAGTACTAAGAGTTGTAAACTTGTAGACTGAAGATACGGAAGGACAGAAACAGAATGTGCGTAGATCTGTAATTATGGTTGGCCTTGTGGGTGAAGTCATCGATATTACTGATAGGTGAGGAGGTGAGCTGGCTGAATTAACCTATGGAAGTTAGGAATGAGTGCTAGTAGGATGAAATCCTCTGCGTGCCGAATAAGGTGGGTAGGAGGAGTTTGTTTCTGCGTGCTAGCCGTTTTTCAGAATGCATAGTAGCAAAGATATCATGACACTTTTGATTGCGTGTGAAACAGGATGGAGGCTAAGAAATTTAGCATGGTTAATGGATACAAATATTTCATAAATGGGTGAAAATGAAGCTATGCAGTGGATGTAGTTAACTGGAAGTGAGCAGTGACGTAAATCTATAATGAGCTGCAGCATGAATGCCATTCTTCTACCACTATTGATGCAGTTTGTGGGTATTAACAATATGATATGAATGCGAAATTGCAGAAATGAGACTTACAATCTTTTACCTCCAATTGTGAAAGTCTCCCAATTTGCGTAATAGTAGTAAACTATGTAAACGAAAGTATTGTGAGGTGTTTTGAGGATTCTAGGAAATAGTGTTATTTTTAGCACGCTTATACACAGGGCATTAAAATATTATAGATACTAACGAAAGAGGAAAGTGCAGCACAATGAAAAAAAGCAGATTATCCTAGCGAGGATAGTTCCGAAAACCTATGGTTTTCTCGAGAACATTACTGCTGTACCTCCAATGGTATTACACTGTTAATGCCTAAGACTACGTTTATGCCGCAGTTTACCGTGAAATAATGAGTCTGTGGTGCATGCATGATTGCGCAGCAGCGGACTTTCAAATGGATGTTCGTGAAAACGTAGACCGAATCTTCGACGACAAGTATATCCGTCATAGTCGTCAATACCATCGTCCCGCTTGTCCCACGCTTTGAACCCGTTGTTTCTTTGTGTGAGGGAACATTGAAAAATTTGATGTATTCAATCCGTCTCATAGTGCCACTGTACGCAGGAAAGTATTGTTAAAGAAGAAAAGCGAGACTAAAAGAAAATAGTATACACCACACAAAACAAGTAGTTCCCAACCAAGATTAACAAATAAAATGTGCCAAAGAAGAATAATATTGATGTCTAAGCTAAGGCTCCAAAGCACACTGCGCCCTCCATGAGCCCGCCTACATCCAGGTGAAGGACTGAAATTTAAGAAAAAAAAAATTGGATGGTTGTCAGTGCACGTAGAACACACCTGGGATTGTTGACGGTGTACGGGCACGGAAGAGGAGTCCTGCTTAATCCTGCCTTCACATGAACGATGGCCATGTGCAACACTTGATGTAATTTGTCTGTCCTCTAGTGCATGTCTATAGCTTGGACTCTCGGGGACTGTATTATAAAACGTTCATGTACTCCACTGCAATATGTGGTATTGGTTTCTGGCCCTATGTTTGTTTGTTATTTGTTTTTTCCATTGTCACCTACTTGTCCCTTTCGTTTGTACCAATGATAGTCAAATAGCCCGTATAAAGCAGACGTTATCTAGAGCAGTGACGTGTTGTTTGTGGTGCAATTCGTTGGCACCATCTGCCGTGGTCATTGTGTTAACTGAAGTACAATTTTCTTTTTTTTTTGGATCAGAATATTGGGTCCAGTTAACAGTTTTGGTTATTGATAAATTTAATCAGATCTCTCAGAACTATGCTGAACTGGCTCTTTAAGGTGTGAACTTTGTCGTTGATCGCTTGTATCTTTACCGCCGTCATGCCTCGCTCTGTACAACGTTACACCCGATGGGACTATTCTGAATTGAACTAAGCACTCTGCGTTAACTGAAACCTCTTGTTCAGCCAAAAGCATGTCCTCGTAGTCCCCTTCCAATCTTGCAAATGCACACAGCCGGATGTCATCGAGTAAATGCCGTTCGCTAGCGACTTAGACCCTCTCACTGACGTAATACACTAGCATTTTAACACGTCTCGTCTCGAAGTTCGAATGAAAGCCTTGAAAGCAAAATACCATTGCATTGGAGCAAGACAGTCGAAAATGCTTCATCGCAGACTTGCGAAGTGTATTTCTTGGCCGGCAGAGTGGCCGGGCGGTTCTAGGCACTACAGTCTGGAACCGCGCGCCCGCTACGGTCGCAGGTTCGAATCCTGCGTCGGGCATGGATTTGTGTGATGTCTTTAGGTTAGTTAGGTTTAAGTAGTTCTAAGTTCTAGGGGACTGATGACCTCAGAAGTTAAGTCCCATAGTGCTCAGAGCCATTTGAAACATTTTTTTTTTTTTTTTTTTTTTTTTTTTTGTAAGTTCGATTCGTATCAATATTCCGTTTCAAACCAGTTTTGTGCTGTATAGTTGGTTCTGTTTTGTTTTTTCTGATATATGTAAACGCTGATCATATTAGTAGGCTGTATCCTGGCTTAGGCCACTCCTCAATAATTTAGAAAGCTATTTGCCCATTAAGTTATTATAGTACATGGACATTTACCAATGTAGGTGAAAAGGTCGCAATACATTAACGTTTATAAGGTATGTTTCATACAATTGGAAAATGGTCTATGCAGTACATACTGAAAACTATATAATAAGTAATGACATTCAAATCATCTTCTAATTGAAAAATATACAAATAACTGTTTCTTAGGACTAAAAATCTGGAAAGGAATCAAATAGTAAAGTGTGTTGATGAAAGGGAAGCAAAACTTCAGCTGCTGTTGACGAATTTAGTGATCAAAAATACAGAACGGGAAAATCAAACTTCAGTATTAATAGCACGGTTTTATTTGAGTTGGAGAATGCATTTCTTGTCCTGGAGGCTAATTTCTATATACACTGAAGAGCCTTAGAAAATGGTACTCCTGCCTAATATCGTGTAGGGACCCCGCGAGCAAGCAGAAGTGCCGCAACACGACATAGCATGGACTCGATTAATGTCTGACATAGCGCTAGCGGGAACTGACACCATGATTTCCTCAGGGCTGTACATAAATCCATTAGAGTACGAGAGGGTGGAGATCTCTTCTGAACAGCACGTTACAAGGCATCCCACATATGCTCAATAATAATCATCTTGTGATGTTGCAGTTCTTCTTATTTCGGTGCTTGCTATGAAACTAGGACGAGGAATTTCGCCTTATGCAAGACACCTTTTCAGTTTCGTTTTACCCAGACATGATTCAGCACTTTTTGCGCTACCTTTAGTGGATTATTTTACTTTTCTTACTTACATGAAGCTAATGGGTATTTATGTTGGTAGCTGGTCTGCTACACAATCTACAAATTGTCATGGCTTTGATGTTGTAGTGTTTTCTCATACGTTTTGGCGAGGCGAATACGCTGATTTCTGTGACTTACAGTCGTTTGACCACGCATTTTCTATGATTTTTTTTTTCTTTTGTGGCGAAATCGCTGCTCATGTTTGAAAATTCGTAGAAAATGCGTGGTCAAACTACTATAAGTCACAGAAATCAGCGCATCCACCTCGCTAAAACATATGAGAAAACACTACAACATCAAAGCCATGACAATTTGTAGATTGTGTAGCAGACCAGCTACCGACATAAATACCCATTAGCCTCATGTAAGTAAGAAAGTAAAATAATCCACGAAAGGTGCTGCAACATGTCTGGATAAAACGAAACTGAAAAGGTGTCTTGCATAAGGCGGAATTCCTCGTCCTATGGTCAATAATATCCATGTATGTATGGGGAAGTATTTAAATTCAGAAGAGTGTTCCTGGAGCCACTCTGTAGAAATTCTGGAGGTGTGGAGGGTCGCATTGTTCTGCTGGAATTGTCCAAATCCGTCGGAATGCACAATGGGCATGAATGAATGCCGGTGATCAGGCAGGACACTTACGTACGTGTCACCAATTAGTGTCGTGTCTGAACGTATCAGGGGTCCCATATCACTCCAACTGCAGACGCCTACACCATTACAGAGCTTCCACCAACTTTAAATGTCCCCTCCTAACATGCAGGGTCCATGGATTCATGAAGTTGTCTCCATACCAGTACACGTGCGTCCTCCCGGTACATATTGAAGCTCTTGAAGAATTTTAAATAACGCAAAAGCTGTTAACATTCTGTATCTTTATTATCCATGTCTACATATCTATTACCCAACATAGTCATCATGAGGACGACCACACGTCTCTCAGCTGAAGACCAGTTTGTTGATACCGTCATTCTAGAAAGTTTGATTTTGCTGACGGAGCAACAACGTTGTGAAGCCCCCGGAAGTGTTGTGTATGCATTGGAAACAGACGAAAATCGGATGGGGCCAAGTCGGGACTGTATGGGGGATGATCGATGACAGTTTACTCTTGGCATTTGATTGTTGTAGATGTCGCAATGATAGTGAGTGGTCTCGCATTGTCATGCTGAAGAATGAACTCGTCGAATTCGAAACTCGATTACAGCACGCTGTTTCTCAATCATCGACACAGTTACGTTACAGACCACCATATTACACGCTACACCTCTATTGGAAGACGGCTTAAAATATGCAGACATGAAGAATGAATATGTCGAACGTTAATAAATTTTGTTTCATTTAAAAAGTTGTAAGGGTTTACCAGAACTCAGTCGCACTGGACATATTGTCATAAAGATGAGGAAGACTTAACCATAAATTCTACAAGGGAATTTTTTTTCCTTTTTTAGCATATGTAACAATCTAATATGCTATTCTCTCCTGAAGGCTAGATCAGCTTTCAGATATGGAACTGTCGTCGATTTATTTTCGGACGTTGGCCTATTTGTAATTTGTGCGGTAAATCGTGGTAGTTGTCCGTGAAATCCCTGAATCAGTGAGAGTGCACTTTGCTTAACGTCGTTGGTGTTCCTAAATTTTCCCTGTATACTCTTGCTGTAGAGTGCTTTACAGCTGAAGGCCGATGCATGCGAGGGTCATTCAGCAAACGCGATCCGCTGATCGACAGGCGACAAGGGCGGACGCGTAGCCGCAGCGCAAACAGACTGAGAGCCGCACCGCCGACAGATGCGGATCCGTGACTTAAATATTTACACAATGCCAGCTACTCAGCGCCACATCTGCGCTCTGTATCGAGTTGCTTCTCGTGTGTATTTTGTCTTTCTCGTTGTTTGGGTTGGTAGCAGCCCAAACTCCTTCCTGCGATTCGTGACCAGGTTTCCGATGGTGGTAAACTTTTTCGTGAATGCATTTTGAAATTTTTGTTTCACGGCGAAGCACTTGTACACTTTCTACTAAGTAATTTCCAGATGTACATTCATTTACGTCTTGGAACGTATATAAACTATTAGTTACACTTCTGTTCTGTCTTAAAGGCAGGAGCACAACTAAAAAAATTCATTAGAGGATCATAAATGTCAGGTTTGAAACATTTCAGTAACATCTGAAGGACCTATATCCACGTTATTCTTCTGACGTACAAATTCCTAACAGTAGTATCGGATTTTCGAAGGAAGTAAAATCAGTATTTGACGTACCACTGATGTGACATTATTAGACGTATAGCACAATCTCAGCCAGGCAAGGTATGGGAAAAGGAAGTGCGCCTGTCCTTTTCGAAGTAACTGCCTCTGAATTCTTCTTCATGGATTTAGGGAAACCATGAAAATCCTAAATCATTGTAAGTGGAGGTGGACACTAACTGCGCACCGACGGGATGTGAATAGAGGGTATTAACAACTGTACTTTCTTGTTCGCTACATATGATGTCAGCTTATGGTCTAGAACCATCATGAATGAAAAACTATAGCATACACGTATGTAATACTCACAAACATACTTGTGATATGCAGTCGTCAGGAAGAAATCCGTTACTTGAATGGAATTTAATCTTCAAATGTAGATCACAAATTCAAAGTAATAGTTAAATGTGTATAATAATAACCAATATTAAAGCTACAATGGCAGTATTTGTGTTGCCACCACATACAATTAGAAGGAATTTTACGCATCTTAGATCCAGAATACGAATGTTTTTCATCGGTTCCTAAGGAATGATAGTCCAGTGCCCATCCAAATGATTAATTCTACCGTTTTCTCGTGAGTCAAATGAATACGTTTCCGATCAACGAAGTAGGAGGCATATTCCATCTGTGACTGTGCAACAACTGGAGTACACTAGCTGTCGCGCAGAGCACAGAGAAAACTACTGTCGACTTACGAACCTCCACTGATTTAGCATGAGATCCACTTCGGACCCCAACTCTTCTGTACTGTAAACGTTGTTTTGCGTGCTTATTACTAAAGGTACATTGCTCGCCCACGATTTTGAATGACAATAGAGATTATCATGTTTACGCTCTGGATGTTTACACTCTTACCAGTAGTATATCACATACACTAATCCATCAACATTATGAAGATTACAACGATATATAAATGAAAATACGATTTTTTGCTAAGTGGCAATTTGTGTACAGTGGCGAGGCTTTCGTAGTCCTATGACTGTCCCATTCCGTTTCCGAGGGACAAGTGAAAATGTGGTAATACGAGTATATGCATGCAGTCCACACTACAGCGGTACCCCTGAGAGGAAGCTTTGTTGACAGTCACCCATTTGTAACTGTGCCTTCTGTTACCCAGAACTGATCATACCTCTAGTAGTTTCCTAGAAGTTTTTGATACCGGTATGGCTCGCTTCCATCCACCCTTCTACGCTCGCTTTAGTATCTACAAATTTCTTGTGAACAGCTTTTTCACAACTACACAAACTACATAAACGGCAGATGATCACTTGGTCCCATTTAAATTCAGTACATGTTTTGATGAGCATCTTGATTTAGAACAGGTAGAGTGATGGCTTACGTTAAATATACACCTACCGCACAAAACGAACAATATTCAACTCTCGGATACAGTATCTAACAAATTAATTCATATTTGGACCTCTTGGTCGAGTTCCCTGTAAGTTTTAATTTTTGGCATGGCCTTGTCACGTTTATAAACGGCATTCCATCTACTTCGAAAGACCTGTAATGTGCCAAGTTTCATCTATACATATAGAAGATGAGACAGATAAGCTGTTCACTCAAATTTATTCGGAACCATTCCTACACGAATAAATACACTGCCAGAATAAATGTAATACACTCAAGGACAAGGTCATTTCATTGACAAATGAGATAACAGGTAGTTCATAACTGTAGGAGTATATGATAACAAATTCAGACAAAATGAAACGCTCATGAGACAGTAAATAGTGCCGATAAAGTCGCGTTGAAACGTCCCCTTCGAAAAATTATACATGACTGTGCTTAAACTGACACACAATTTTTTTAGCGCAACGCAATCTGACTTTCAATAATCCCTACAAAAGAATGGCCCTGACTAACAAGAATCTATACCTTTCACAAATCACTTACCCCACAAAAATCTTCGTTACTCGAACTACTGCAATACAGCGAGCTCCACTACTGCCAGTTAAATAAAAGATTCAAACTACTTAAGGCACCAACTACTGATAGGCATAGTTAGCAAATGAAAGATTTTATAGAGAACAAACAATGTATTTACGTTAATAGTGTTCAAAGGTCATAATATATATATATATATATATATATATATATATATATATATATATATATATATATATATATATATATGTTCATGATATCCAGTCTTATAAATTTACTGTCTCTGTGCAGATCATCCGCTCTCAAAACTCCGCCATCTCACTCCCCAAATCCACTACTGCCGGCGGCTCACCTCCAACTACGAAACGCTACGCGCTGTTAACAGCCAACTGCCCAACACTACAATAGCCAACAACAATGGAAACCAGCCACAGACTGCACACAGCACAGCCAGTGATTTTCATACAGAACGCTACGTGGCGTTACCAATATAAAATCCTAAACAGCTTACTTATAGCGTAGCCGTGCTTGGCGGTATCGTTGCGTAATTGATAGCCTTTCCCCAAACAGACGGTTTCAATTGGTCCCTGGATGACGTTCTGTCGGTCACTGTTGCACTCACAGTGTTGTGGTTGGCAGGAGAGCCAACACCGTGTTACTAGAGGAAGCCGAAAGGCACGCGTTTTAGCTCACGCAGGCTGGCGTGAGGTCTGGAACAGGACAAGGAAATTAGAATTTAGAAAAAACGGACGTAGCTGGTGGAATACTTAACTTTAATCCAGTAATGGTGAACGTCGCTCTTGACGTTACATGATTCACAGTATCAATTGTAACTGGTAATGTCGCCTTGCTAGGTCGCAGCAAACGACGTAGCTGAAGGCTATGCTAACTATCGTCTCGGCAAATGAGAGCTTATTTTGTCAGTGAACCATCGTTAGCAAAGTCGGTTGTACAACTGGGGCGAGTGCTAGGAAGTCTCTCTAGACCTGCCGTGTGGCGGTGCTCGGTCTGCAATCACTGATAGTGGCGACACGCGGGTCCGACGTATACTAACGGACCGCGGCAAGCAAGTGTGGTGTCTGGCGGTGACACCACATTCCTCCCCCGCAAATCGGCGTACGGTTGTGGCATAAGACTTCCGCCCCCCCATGTGGAGGACCCCATGTTGACGTATGCGACGAGGTGGGGAGCCTAACAACAGTCGAGGCTGTGCCACCCGCACCCTGCCATTCGGACGGCGGGGAGCTAGGAATCGGCTGAAAACCTGCTCCAGGCTGCATGCCAACATGCGGTGTATGCGCCGGCAGAGAGACAGTGGGGGCCGAAGGGTCGACCTCCATCGGGCCGGGGCACCCGACGGGCGAAGGCGACATATGGTCCGGAGCGGGCAAGAGTTCCATGCCGGAGGACAACTGGTCACGGGAAGCGATCGGCGGCGCGCGACCCAGGGAGGCGCCCGGCGGTTGCAGCGACGCGTCCACTGCGGGCGTCGCTGGCGGGAGAACAGGCGGCGGCGCGTCGCCATGGGGCAAAATGGAAGGCAGCGTCGGTAACACCTGGGGCCGAGGCGAGCCAGTAGATGGGTACCCAGGGTGCTGACCGGAGGGCACCGTCGCTGAAAGCAGACGGGGAGCGGCGGATCCCGTGCGACGACAGAGGCGCAGCTGATTGAGATGCCGCCGGCCGCGGTGGCCGTGCGGTTCTGGCGCTGCAATCCGGAACCGCGGGACTGCTACGGTCGCAGGTTCGAATCCTGCCTCGGGCTTGGGTGTGTGTGATGTCCTTAGGTTAGTTAGGTTTAAGTAGTTCTAAGTTCTAGGAGACTTAAGACCTAAGATGTTGAGTCCCATTGTGCTCAGAGCCATTTGAACCATTTTTGATTGAGATGCTGACGCACCTCACCAGAGGCCCGCAAAACCAGATACATAGCGCGGCCGAGGCAGCGAAGAATGCGCCCTTCGAGCCAACGCTGTGAACCTCGATACTGGCGGTAGTAGACAACGTCGCCTGGGGCAAAATCAGGTGTCTGCCGCTGCACAGGAACCTGATGCGGCGGACTTAGCAAAGACATCAAGGTTCGATGAGAGCGACCGTGGAGCAACTCAGCCGGCGAGCGACCATCTCGGGGCTGAGAGCGATACGAGGACAAAAAGAGCAATAACGCGTCCTTCCGAGAATGCGACTCTTTCAACTTCAACATCTGTGACTTGAAAGTCCTGACCAATCGTTCAGCGGCACCGTTTCACTGTGGCGAAAACGGCGCGGACGTCAGATGTTGAATACCATTGGCCTTGCAGAATGACTGAAATTCTGCGGACATGAATTGTGGGCCATTGTCGGAAAATATAGTCTGTTGAAGACCTTCAATGCAAAAGATAGCAGATAACGCTTGGATGGTGGCAGATGACGTCGTGGAAGACATCCGGACAACAAAAGGAAAATTACTGAATGAATCTACCACAACCAACCATCGAGCTTTCCAGAATGGACCAGCAAAATCGATGTGTAAGCGTTGCCAAGGGGAAGTGGCTTTTGGCCATGCAAAGAATTTCCGTGGTGGTGCTGATTGTCGTTCGGCACACACTATGCAAGAAGAGCACATTTTCCGAACCAAGTACAGTGATGACGAGCAAGTTGTTTCGTTCACACTATATCCCATTCTCGTTGCCAATGTTGTGGTTGGCAGGAGAGCCAACACCATGTTACTAGAGGAAGCCGAAAGGCACGTGTTTTAGCTCACGCAGGCTGGCGTGAGGTCTGGAACAGGACAAGGAAATTAGAATTTAGAAAAAACGGACGTAGCTGGTGGAATACTTAACTTTAATCCATTATTGGTGACCGTCGCTCTTGACGTTACATGATTCACAGTATCAATAGTAACTGGTAATGTCGCCTTGCTAGGTCGTAGCAAATGACGTAGCTGAAGGCTATGCTAACGATCGTCTCGGCAAATGAGAGCGTATTTTGTCAGTGAACCATCGCTAGCAAAGTCGGTTGTACAACTGGGGCGACAAGTCTTTCTAGATCTGCCGTGTGGCGGCGCTCGGTCTGCAATCACTGATAGTGGCGACACGCGGGTCCGACGTATACTAACGGACCGCGGCCGATTTTAAGGCTACCACCTAGCAAGGACATCACACACATCCATGCCCGAGGCAGGATTCGAACCTGCGACCGTAGCGGTCTTGCGGCTCCAGACTGCAGCGCCTTTAACCGCACGGCCAGGCGATATGATAGGCGACACGATACGGGATGAGACTCGCAATACGACGCAGAAACAAACTGTATTGGCGAAGCACATAGAAATATAATTGAGGGGAATTAACTGATTCGCGCTCGAGCGACAGCGATTCGACACCAACACGTATCACTACCGCATCCCCTGGCGCAATATCTACTGCTGCTCGCCCCACCAAACTTCTGTCGTACGACACAAAGTAAAACATTAACTTTTCGCTAAAAAATTAAAACCCACGTTTTTTAGACTCATTCGTGTCCTGCGCGATGTTGTCTTTCTCATTCGATTTTGAAAAACCTGTTAAAAAACTAAAAATTTAATTTTTCCGCATCTTATAATATGACATTAAAGCTTGATAATATACTGGTTTTCTTTTCGTTATTTCCCATAGTTCAGATATTTCCCAAATAATGAAACCGTGCAACATGCTTTGAAAAGTTTGAATGTGTCACTGTAGTCACTAGCCAGTTTAGCACTCCGTCTTCAGGCCACAAGTGGCCCATCGGGACCATCCGACCGCCGTATCGTCTTCAGATGAGGATGCGGGTAGGAGGGGCGTGTGGTCAGCACGCCGCTCTCGCAGTCGTTGTGATGGTTTTCTTTGACCGGAGCCGCTACTATTCGGTCGAGTAGCTACTCAATCGGCATTACGAGGCTGAGTGCACCCGAAAAATGTCAACAGCCCATAGCGGCTGTATGGTCACCCATCCAAGTGCCGGCCACGCCCGACAGTGCTTAACTTCGGTGATCTGACGGGAACCGGTACTTGCCAGTTTACGTGCTATAAATTTTAGGGCATACATATCTGCATACGAAATAAACCTGACATATCGAAATGATTTCTATGCTCCATGATTCTAGGAAACTTTGTGACAGGTGTAAAAGAGATCCAATAGCGAAATTGCTGTTACTTTTGAGTAAGCAGCTGAACGAATCTGAGAAGAATATGTAGGATTTTACTTTTCATGAAGGACTTCTTCCATTTTTTTAAAACGTATTTTCTACCCCTAAGCAGATTTCACCACCTGCTGTTACACCATCAATGATGAGTAATCTCACTCCGAATCCATCAACGTTTCTTCCTGATACTACTACAGCTGAGTCACATAGTACTTTGTGAAACTGAACAGTTCTAGAAATACTATCCTACGTTTATTAATTTGTAACCATCATTTATATCATTACCAAACTGAATACAGTACCATAGTAGGTAGCCTTACAAAAAAACAAACTGTCCTCTGGAGCATTTTTTTTTATGTCACTTGCACTTTCACCAACTTATTGTAATGATTAGCTTCTCACCAGGAGAAATAACAAGTCGAAAACTTGTACCCTTCTTTGTCACTTCGTCAGAGTAACTGATACTACACTGCACAACACAAAGGATCACTTCTGCGAAACCCAGTACTTGTCTCCTATTGCGACGAATATATTTGAAACTTGCCTCAAAGATGCCTACAGCCTTCCTCCGTGATGGTGCAAAAGGGTGGCGCCGTGTGACATCACCGTCGGGCTATGTGATGTTTGAAACAGCAAGGCCTCGACACTTGTCAAAAAAAAAAAAAAAAAAAAAAAAAAAAAAAAAAAAAAAAAAAAAAATCCTGCCTAGCGTCACCGTGGACGAGTCATACGATAGGAGCTCACACCGCTTCTTATGCATATTTCGCCCATTCTGTGAATGTGATGTTGAATTCGCCCTGTTTTCTTATAGGTGCGGGCGGAACATATTTCTCGTTCACTGCCTCTCAGACTCGACACGAAAAGGCCTCAGGGGGTGCCATAAAGGGCGTAAATGAAACAATCCCTTTTGATGGGGTGCCAATTCCCACACATTTCGCTGTTGAAAACGCCGCTTACCAGAGCTATGAGCAACCGTACGACTTTCTTGACTACCTCTGACACTGTTGATACACGCCAGACGATTCAAACTTTCTCTAGAGGCATCGTATGCTAACCACCCCACTCAAAATAATCGCACCCATTTGGCGCGTATTGCGACCGCAATTTACGCTCTGGTATACAGGGTGGAACCTGTAGGGATCGTTCAAAACCGTTCGGCAAAATTTGAAAGTGATCTGCTCTTTCGGCTCTCCTGTTTGCTCCCTCTTGTGGAGTAATTGTAAATGTGTGTGAAATCCTATGTTAACTGCTAAGGTCATCAGTCCCTAAACTTACACACTACTTAACCTAAATTATCCTAAAGACAAACACACACACACATGCCCGAGGGACGACTCGAACCTCCGCCGGGACCAACCACACAGTCCTTGACTTTGGAGTAATTAAGGCCGCTGTCGCCACCACCGATGACGCAGGCCACCACCAAACCCGACGACACGCCCCAAACAACTTGTCCGTCGTCAGTGAAGGGAGGGAATGGTGACTTCTGCTGGAAGCCTACACACATAGCGCAACTGTGCTACGGGTGTGTTTGTGTGTGTTTTAGCTTTGGTGTTGGCAAATTATGTTGGAATTTGGCAGAAATACTACATACACTGGCTGGGTTCGACTCTGAACCAAAGTTGGATGGTATAAAGGAAATTTCTAGTTGCGCGTAGCTATGTAACAGAAGGGCATATCTATACTTGTGCACTTACATAGCCTATAGAAGTATAGGTAAATACGGAAGAATATGGAAAATATCAAAAATTCACTAAAAACCATGTATGTTATGATCAAACACGTTACCTGTAGTTATACTTACAGTGTAGCCGCGACTTTTTGTGGCATTAGAAACAGATAAAAGTACCAGGAGATATCTCTTATATACATTGCTGGACAGTTAGAACGACGAGCGAACTCCCTGATCTTTGCTTATTATTATTATTTATTTCTTGTGTCAGACGTTATGTCTGGTTAAAAATGGAAGGTGACGCGGACCTTGATCAAGCGTGACTTCCTTTTAACTGTACGGTATATGTTACATTGCGTTTAGGAAGTTTCGGACAATTGAACAAGTGTCAATAATTACAGATTTCTGTAGTTGTATATATAAGTTTGGATGTAGCTGTATTGCACTGATGTACTGGTGGATATTGCGTGGTATGACTTCTGTAGTTGATAGTATAATTGGCATAATGTCAACTTTATCCTGATGCCACATGTCCTTGACTTCCTCAGCCAGTTGGATGTATTTTTCAATATTTTCTCCTGTTTTCTTTTGTATATTTGTTGTATTGGGTATGGATATTTCGATTAGTTGTGTTAATTTCTTCTTTTTATTGGTGAGTATGATGTCAGGTTTGTTATGTGGTGTTGTTTTATCTGTTGTAATGGTTCTGTTCCAGTATAATTTGTATTCATCGTTCTCCAGTACATTTTGTGGTGCATACTTGTATGTGGGAACATGTTGTTTTATAAGTTTATGTTGTAAGGCAAGCTGTTGATGTATTATTTTTGCTGAATTGTCATGTCTTCTGGGGTATTCTGTATTTGCTAGTATTGTACATCCGCTTGTGATGTGATCTACTGCTTCTATTTGTTGTTTGCAAAGTCTGCATTTATCTGTTGTGGTATTGGGATCTTCAATAATATGCTTGCTGTAATATCTGGTGTTTATTGTTTGATCCTGTATTGCAATCATGAATCCTTCCGTCTCACTGTATATATTGCCTTGTCTTAGCCATGTGTTGGATGCGTCTTGATCGATGTGTGGCTGTGTTAGATGACACGGGTGCTTGCCATGTAGTGTTTTCTTTTTCCAATTTACTTTCTTCGTATCTGTTGATGTTATGTGATCTAAAGGGTTGTAGAAGTGGTTATGAAATTGCAGTGGTGTAGCCGATGTATTTATATGAGTGATTGCTTTGGGTATTTTGCTAGTTTCTGCTCGTTCTATAAAGAATTTTCTTAAATTGTCTACCTGTCCATAATGTAGGTTTTTTATGTCGATAAATCCCCTTCCTCCTTCCTTTCTGCTTAATGTGAATCTTTCAGTTACTGAATGTATGTGATGTATTCTATATTTGTGGCATTGTGATCGTGTAAGTGTATTGAGTGCTTCTAGGTCTGTGTTACTCCATTTCACTACTCCAAATGAGTAGGTCAATATTGGTATAGCATAAGTATTTATAGCTTTTGTCTTGTTTCTTGCTGTCAATTCTGTTTTCAGTATTTTTGTTAGTCTTTGTCTATATTTTTCTTTTAGTTCTTCTTTAATACTTGTATTATCTATTCCTATTTTTTGTCTGTATCCTAGATATTTATAGGCATCTGTTTTTTCCATCGCTTCTATGCAGTCGCTGTGGTTATCCAATATGTAATCTTCTTGTTTAGTGTGTTTTCCCTTGACTATGCTATTTTTCTTACATTTGTCTATTCCAAAAGCCATATTTATATCATTGCTGAATACTTCTGTTATCTTTAGTAATTGGTTGAGTTGTTGAGTTGTTGCTGCCAGTAGTTTTAGATCATCCATGTATAGCAGATGTGTGATTTTGTGTGGGTATGTTCCAGTAATATTGTATTAGTATAATAATAATAATAATAATAATAATAATAATTATTATTATTATTGTTGTTGTTCTTATTATTATTATTATTATAGTGGACATAAAGTACACCCTCGTCAATAGTACACCTTACTGAAAGTGAGCTGATATTGTTAAATGTGTGCTAAATAATACTTTCACGTTCTGCACCCTACTTACACTTTAGTATGTCTTTAAAATGTATATTTTTAATATAGATCAACAACAATTAACAAATTTTTCAAAAGATTTTAGGGTGACAATAAAATTCCCCTCTTGGCAATGCGCGTTATGGAAAATGCGTGGTTGCTAGGCTCAATAGTGGAACGGTGATGCATTCTATAATACAAAAATTTATAATGACTGTAAGCAATTAAATTTCAAAGAACAATTATGCATCCCTACGGAGTCTGACTCCTGCGCTGGCAGAGACATTGGAGGAATTGTAGCCTTCTGTGAAGTAAAAGAGGCACTATGCGTCGAGCCAGACTTAGACAGTTACTTATTACGGACTTCGGATATACAGTTCTGCAATTTGTCTAGTTTGGGAGTAATACTAGCTTAGATGCTATTGATGATTTCTCTTGTGGTTATGACTCCTAAAACTCCAGTTATCTAGGGTCCAACCGATATGGTCACGTGCGCAGGGGAGGCGCTGCACGCAATTTCGCGCCTTTAGCAAAGCCATTCGCTTTTGACACGTGCTTCCATAGCCGATTAAATCCAAATTTCGCCACATTACGGTAGCAGATATTTTCATCGTACAAGTCACATTGATTTCTGCTGTTATTTCACACAGATATACTTGTCTCTTACCAATGACAACTCTACGCAAGCGCCGCTGCTCTCACAAGGGGAAGGCCACAGACATGGCCCACCGATTCGGCTCAAATTAAGCAGGTCGCTTTTCTACAACCTAAAACGAAGGACTCTAAGATATTTTGGGTCAATATCCCCGCAATTTTGAGAAAATAACCCCTAAATGTTATGACGAGCAATTGACTCAAAATTGGAGGGCTCGATAGATAATTGTAAATAGAACATTTATCATCATCAGGTATGTGGTCCGCAACCGCAAACATTTCCAGAAATCGAGGAAAGAAACTTTTACAACTGCCGCTTCTGTACCCACATGGTAAACGCTTTTCGCCGACAGCGCCGATAAGGCAACGGCCAAGGTAACTGGGAATCGGAAAATGGGGGTTCGAGTCTCGAAGAAACCTAGCGGATCTGGCAGCCCGGATACCCCATATAGCTCAGATTCTGCCCATCACTGCGACAATTGCCGTCAGATTACAGGCGGATTTCGGCAATTTTATTTGTTCTGGACACATCTTCAAAGTCCAGCTCTCACCTTACCGAAACGGGACAGTTGCCTCGATCTGGTTAATGTGAGAGCCAGAACTGCGGCACTTTACACCAACACTATGCTCCAGTTATAGAAAAGCCAAAATGCTAGTTTTACTGGAATGTTGACCACCGAGCTCGCACCGGTTTCGAGACGCCCACCGACGTCTCTGGCGCACACCCCACCTCCGATGTCACATATCGACCGTTTCTTTTTGGAATTCAGTTACATATGCACCGAGCTCCCTCGGACGAGGAAGACGACCACCCGCGACATCTACCGCCTTCTCCGAAAGTCCCCACCCCGAAACCCCGTCGAAACACGTCACCCACAGGTTTCATGGCCTACTGTTTGGAAAACGATCCACCAACCATATCACACCACAGACACCACAGCGATGTGGTACCTTCTCGTCAACGGCAAGTATACTACAAGACAGAAACTGCATCGCATCGCGCTGGTGGACTCACCCTTGTGCCTCAAGTGCAATGTCGAAGATACAGATTTACATCGTTTTGAGTGTGGGCCAGCAGCAGCTGTCTGGACCATCGTACAGAAGATTCTGGCTTTCTACCTCCGAGTACCACCACATCAAGTTTCTCCTACCATAATGATATATCCCGACACAACCTGCTTTCCATCGGCTAAGTGGCACGCCATCACATGGATCAGTGGCATAGCTGTCAACTACCTGCGCCTCCAAGTCCATCACCACACCTTTCGCCGAGATCGACACTATCGGGCCACTTTCGCGAACTATTTACAGAGTATTTTCACCAACCCGCCTCAAAGCTGGAATCTCAACGAACCGTTCCAGCCAAGACTGGACGATCCCACGTTCCCCTTTTAATGGTCAATGGCAGAATGCACTTTGTTCTGATGGCGCGCCAAAGTGGAGCATGACGCGGAAAGTATTCATAATTTATTTCGCTTCTCTTTTCTCTTCTTCTTCTAAGCATATTTTTCCCCTTACACATGTTTATCTTTTTCACGCATAGCTCTCTATCTGCAGCCTATTTGTTTTCTTTCTCCTGTGCTCCCTAAAATAAGTAACAAAGAAAAGTTGGGTTTCTGCTGATGGTGAGACTGTATACTCATTTACGTTAGGAAAAAAAAGGATGTTGCGAAAATATAGCTACCTATTTGTTTTACGTTTTTAAGGGATATTGTGTTATTTTATGAAGAACGTCGTCTTTTATTTTCATAGACAAGAGGTTTTTATTTGTTTTCTCATTACCTGCAACTATTGCTCATGTAATAGGTGTTTGTTCTCTTTGAAAAAAAAAGCGGTTAAGGCGACAGCTCGTGTAGAAAGGAAAAAAAATTTATAGAACATAAAAAAAGCGGATGTTATTCTTTTCGTTTGTATTTTTCCGTATGTCAATTGATAGGGATAGGAGGGTTGATAAGGTATGGAAATCAATAAGGAATGATAATAATAAGGTAGGCAAACTAATTTCCCAAACGCCATGAGTTAGTAAAGTATTAAACTTTTAAGCCTCGTCACATGAAAACAACTCCGAGTAAGAGTGCTGCTTATTCCCCACGAAGGATCACAGATAGCCAAACACGCGACGCTTGTTTACAGCGAGGCACGGGACAGAATGCACGCGGGGAGAGTTAAGTTATGAACCTGGAAGAGTGAAAATGTTCAGCACGAACGTTACAGAAGTCAATCGGAAAGAGTTGTTTTCCGTCATTAGGCTGCCGCGAACCTCGCGGATACATGTAGTGATTTTTCCATCGTTAATGCGCCGAATGAAATACGTTTTGTGAATGAATACAGTGTTCTTCCGTAAGTAACATATGACGAGTACTGTATGTAGTTTGTAGTAATTTGCTCGTTTGTTTATGCTGTAGTAACTAGTTAGTGTTTCTTGTGTCATATTTTTCAGGTGCATAATCTGAATAATGGAGGATGTACACCGTTCAAATGTGTATGAAATCTTATGGGACTTAACTGCTAAGGTCATCAGTCCCTAAGCTTACACACTACTTAATCTAAATTATCGTAAGGACGAACACACACACCCATGCCAGAGGGAGGACTCGAACCTTCGCCGGGACCAGCCGCACAGTCCATGACTGCAGCGCCTAAGACCGCTCGGCTAATTCCGCGCGGCTGTATACCCTTCGACTAGCGCTGTGATATGTAGTTGGGAGCACGTCACAGACGATGGCAAGCGGAAGTTATCAGCGCTGTGTTTTGGTTTGTAAAAGTGTTGCAAGACTGATGCATTATCAGTGCACTTCCGGAAGCAGCAGTTCTCTTTCTCGGCGTTCCAGATTCATGGGGGCGGCTAGCGTGGAGCGGTTTTTGGAGCTGACAAACGAAATGAATTTTGTTGATACTGTAGTACTATACCATGAAGACGAAGCAGAAGGTGATTCAATGGAAGATATCTCAACTAGTGAATCGCAAAATGGTCATAACAGTTTGGAAATATCCACGTCACTGGGGGTATGGGCTTCATCTGTTTCCGATGAGCATTACGAACCGGTTACTAAACGACTGAACTACGGCACTATACCCCTTAAAGTTAAAGGTGGGAGCGCTAGCCAGGAATCACACAAATTGGAACTTACAAACACTGCAAAGGAATGGAACAACAACAGCCCTGAAAAGGAAGAAGGACTTGAAATTATGGGAAAGTGATATCGTTAAAGGAGGGACAAAATATGACAAATACGAGGCGATAAGTAAGTGGACATACGACTGATTTGTCGAATCTCGTTGTCGTAACGAGAATGTAACAACGAGAATACTTCAGGACTGGACTGCAGGTGCAGCGCTTCAATAGACGGCCCACAAGGATTTTACGTTTGCTGCATCATTATCTTGGGCAGGAAATTTCAAAACAGAGTATAAAGCTTGTCAACGGCAGTAAATACGTCTCTCATAAGCAGGTACAAAGTATAGAAGATATACAGAAACTGGCGGCTCTTTTCAGCGCGCAAACGGCGTCACTTATGACCGGTTTTAATCGTGATTACGTGATCAACACCGATCAAACAAGATGCGAGTATCAGGTGAACATTCGACGCACGTTATCGCATAAGGGAGAAAAACGAACCCTTGTCGCAGTTGGTACTAAAAACGAACTAACACATTCTTACACGGCGCAATATGCCATCACAGCCTCTGAAAAAGTGTTGCCTAAGGTTTTCCTGTGTTTACAAGAAACGAATGTTACATTTGGCCCTCGGGTTATAGAAAAGGTCAATCGCTTAACCGACTTGTTCAAAAATGTTTACATTACCTGCTCCTAATCCGGGAAACTGACGAAAGCAATTTACAGAACGTTTCTTGTGAATGTTTTAAAACCATACGTTTCTGATAACACGTTTTGTCTAATATAGGATTCCTGGAGTCGACAAATTAGTACTACAATATATGACACAATGTTTATAGATGGCGAGGTTCAGCTGACGTGCACAGTAAAAGTAATACCGCCAAACTGCACACCTGTGTGCCATCCGTGTGATGTTTATTTCTATCGCCAGGTTAAAAACTTTATTTCCAGGCCTCAGAATAGCAGTGTGCTTCAGGAAACCCAGCGGGAATTGCACAACCGCACGACTGCAATAACTATTCACAGCATCATTCATAACCAACTTTGAGCACCGATTTTTCAGGCAATGATATCGTATGCGTGGTATGCATCAAAATTAATTCCCTAAAAAGACATATTTTTAAATGTAAACCAAGTTTGTTTTCCGCCTACTCTTCGGAAGGAACAGTGTAGCTGTCGAAAGGTTGCATTCATTAGATGTTCTTGGTGCCGCGAGTATATTTGTTTCAAATGTTTATATGGCAAGTACTATCCATCTAGTTGTTCGAGGAAAAGTGAGGACACGTAACAGTGACTGGAAGACCCATTGTAAAGTGACTTGGAGTAACATTTTAGTTATTTACTATCCCAAGAGGTTTGAGAAATTTATTTGCCTACCTTATTATTATCATTCCTTATTGATTTACTTACCTTATTAACCCTCCTATCACTATCAGTTGAGATACGGAAAAATACAAATGAAACGAAGAACATCCGCTACGTTTCTTCGAGATTCGAACCCGGATTCTCGGATTCCCAGCCAGTTACCTTCGCTGTTGATCTATTTTTTCATTTTTTTCTCGATCCATCTTTTTTTTAAACCTAACAAATGAAATAAAACACAATCATAGCCATCCCTACGGGGCACCGCCACTTGTGTCCCTGCAAAACAAAAATGAACTCTTACCTCTTCAGGCGTTGCCTTCCTAACTTTACGTAACCACCCCCCCCCCCCCCCCCAATCTAAAATGTGAAGCAACTATACCATACGGGACTAAAGTGTGTGCACCCACCCCCAAAAACACAATAAAAGGAAGGCGGGAAGGGTATTTATAGTAGGGTGCGGAAGGTATAATTTTTTATTTTTTTATTGTTTTTTAAATGTTTCCTATTTTTTTATTTTAATAGATATCAATGCGCAAACAGTCATAGTTAGTCAAGCCTGGAAAACTAAAACAGAATGAAGACACCATCGAAGACAGTATACATAAATAACATGAAAATAAAGCTACCACTTCGTAGTTAGGCTTCCCAGCGACTGCACCCACTGATAAAGATAGTTCCATGTATGATTGTTTGCAGTTCGTTCTGACCTCATCTACCACTGCCTGGAACATTCCAACTACACGGCTGGCTCTGAAAAGCACTCCATAGGTAGTTAGCGAAACATTGTCGATATCTTGTATGCCCGGCAATAGCATGATGTTTTTCTTGCAACTAGAGCCAGAAGTCAAGTAGTTTCTTGTGTCCGTCACGATAGAGGTAATGGGCCGCATGTCCACGTATACAGGTGATGGAATTGGTCCGAGTCGTGCGTGCAGATATATGCTCCGGCGTAACTCGCAAGAGACAAGTCAGCATTTGCCGCACTAGGTGCCAAACTGGCTCTGCCTCTCCACAGTTGAGGCGGTGCTCGTCAGTATCTAATGTATTACAACACAATTGGGAGATTCTGTCATGTGGATACTGTAGAGACGTTATTGCGTCACCAGGTTCCCATTAACGACTACTTACCATTGGGAAACAACATCGGAATCAAACATGGCATCGTGTACAGTCTTCCACAACACGCGCCACCGTACAACAGAATATTTTGAGTTCGACCACATTTATGGGGCGGCGTTGCAGCATGTCGTGATATAGGCGTCGAGTTGTGGCCATTCGTGGTGTCGTGAGCGCTACACTGGAATAATTTTGTTCTAGGTAGAAACGTGCTATATAAAAGAAGGGCGCTGGTGTGTCCTGTAGCGGCACCGACGCTCTTATTGAAACAGGTCGTAGCGCCGTCAGACGCAAACTCGTGAGGCTTGCAGGACAACGGCACAGCAGACATGAATGTGAGCTAACATAGGGGCCCTGTCGTGGACGTTAACTAGGACGAGACCACCTTTTTCCTTGGGGAAGGCAAGAGATACGTATCTGATCTTCAGTAACATACCAGTGCTGACAAAGTGCCATAATGCTACGCGTTGTCCACCGTCACCATATCAGGGAGAACTGCTGAATAAGGGTGAGCGTAACGCCCATAGAAGGCTTCTGCTATCTCTGCTTGTTCTAACACGTTTCGACCATCGTCCGTTATCATGTCGGTTACCAGCGCCCTACGGCCCCTCCTGCGGTCTAAGAAAAATGGCTCTGGGCTCTATGGGACTTAACATCTGAGGTCATCAGTCCGCTAGAACTTACAAGGGAACCTCCCCATCGCACCCCCCTCAGATTTAGTTATAAGTTGGCACAGTGGATAGGACTTGAAAAACTGCACACTGATCAATTGAGAAAACAGGAAGAAGTTGTGTGGAACTGTGAAAAAATATGCAAAATATACGAACTGAGTAGTTCATGGGAAGATAGGCAACATCAAGGACACTGGGACCGCAGGAGCGTCGTGGTCTCGTGGTAACGTTAGCAGCTGCGGAACGAAAGGTCTTTGGTTCAAATCTTCCATTAAGTGAAAAGTTTGAATTTTTATTTTCAGTTTATGTGACAAACTCTTATGTTTTCATCATTTTTTGGGAGTGATTATGACATCCACAAGAAAACCTAAATCGGGCAAGGTAGAAGAATCTTTTTAGCCATTCGCCAAGTGTACAAGTTAGGTGGGTCGACAACATATTCCTGTCATGTGACGCACATGCCGTCACCAGTGTCGTATAGAATATATCAGATGTGTTTTCCTGTGGAGGAATCGGTTGCCCTATGACCTTGCGATCAAATGTTTTCGGTTCCCATTGGAGAGGCATGTCCTTTCGTGTACTAATCGCACGGTTTTGCGATGCGGTCCTAAAACACAGACACTCAACTTATTACAGTGAACAGAGACGTCAACGAACGAACGGACAGATAATAACTATGCAAAAATAAAGAAAGTAAAATTTTCACTCGAGGGAGGACTTGAACCAAGGACCTCTCGTTCTGCAGCTGCTCACGCTACCACGGGACCACGGCGCTCCTGAGCCCACGTTGTCCATGATGTTGCTTATGTCGCCCATGGACTACTCAGTTTGTATATTTTGTTTATTTTTTCACAGTTCCACACAACTTCTTCCTGTTTTCTCAATTGATCTGTGTTCAGTTTATCAAGGTCTATCCCCTGTGCCAACTTATAACTAAATCTGAGGGGGGTGCGATGGGAAGGTTCCCTTGTTAGAACTACTTAAACGTAACTGACTTAAGGACATCACACACTTCCATGTCCGAGGCAGGATTCGAACCTGCGACCGTAGCGGTCGCGTGGTTCCAGACTGAAGCGCCTAGAACCGCTCAGTCACACCGGCTGGCTGCGCTCTAAGAGCACGTGGTGCATAGAAGGGCTTTCTAATTGTATCATGTCTGGAGCACGCCACCGTATAACAGTGCCCTATAAATGTTGGCGTGCTAAGGAGACGAGCTGCGCTTTCGCTCGATTGACTATGATCTGACTGTCAGGTGAGGGCTCCAGAGCAAGGCATTCGAGTAGGACGGTGTAATAAAAGTTTTCCGAGCTCCTCCTCCATGCCGCCGCTTCCCGGCCGTAAGCCATGAAGATGCGCCTAAGAGCAGGCTTCGCACAATTAATCCACCAACTGAGGGTCGATCGGTAACGACCACGACGCTGTATGGACGCGTTCCACGACTCTTTGATGGCACCTTTACATGCCAGCTCGTCCAGGTGGGCGACGTTCAGTTTCCAGGGTGGCCTACTGCGCCACACACGTGTGGGTTGGAGGGCAATTGTGCAAATATAGGCTGTGTGGTCGGTGAATGCAGTGGGCCAGAGCTCTGCTCCTCTCGTCGCCGTCGAAAGGGTGCTTGTGACGTAAATCCTGTCCAACCGACTTGACGAATGACTTGTATAATTGGTACAACCAGGAGCTGGGCCATGGCTGTGGCACCACGTATCGAGCTGGTAGAGGTCACGCACTAGCATTTCTAATTCCGCACACGGAACGTGATGTGGCTGCTGATCAGACGGAGATAAAGTACAGTTAAAATGTCCTCCGATTATCATGTCGTCTATGCGGCCCATACAGAAATTCGTAATATCTTCCGAAGAAAATGCGGGTCCAATCTCTACGTCTCCCTGATCCTGAAGGGGCATATACATTGATGAGTTGTACACCGTTGTCAGTTACGGCCATGGCTGTGGCACTCGGTAGGTACAGTACGTCTGTAGCCGCCAAGCCTTCCCGTAGCATGACAGCCACACCGCAATCGGTAGAAGAGGCGTGGGAGCTGTGGGCGGTATATCCGTAGACACTTCCTGTAAGAGGGCCACGTCGATGTCCACCGCATCGAGCATGCGTTGTTGCATTGTCAGTTTGTGTGGTTCCGTTCTTTTTTTTTTTTTTTTCTTTGGTCATCAGTCTACTGATTGGTTTGATGCGGCCCGCCACGAATTCCTTTCCTGTGCTAATCTCTTCATCTCAGAGTAGCACTTGCAACCTACGTCCTCAATTATTTGCTTGACGTATTCCAATCTGTTTCTTCCTCTACAGTTTTTGCCCTCGACAGCTGCCTCTAGTACCATGGAAGTCATTTCCTCATGTCTTAGCAGACGTTCTATCATCCTGTCCCTTCTCCGTATCAGTGTTTTCCACATATGCCTTTCCTCTCCGATTCTGCGTAGAACCTCCTCATTCCTTACCTTATCAGTCCACCTAATTTTCAACATTCGTCTATAGCACCACATCTCAAATGCTTCGATTCTCTTCTGTTCCGGTTTTCCCACAGTCCATGTTTCACTACCATACAATGCTGTACTCCAGACGTACATCCTCAGAAATTTCTTCCTCAAATTAAGGCCGGTATTTGATATTAGTAGACTTCTCTTGGCCAGAAATGCCCTTTTTGCCATAGCGAGTCTGCTTTTGATGTCCTCCTTGCTCCGTCCGTCATTGGTTATTTTACTGCCTAGGTAGCAGAATTCCTTAACTTCATTGACTTCGTGACCATCAATCCTGATGTTAAGTTTCTCGCTGTTCTCATTTCTACTACTTCTCATTACCTTCGTCTTTCTCCGATTTACTCTCAAACCATACTGTGTACTCATTAGACTGTTCATTCCGTTCAGCAGATCATTTAATTCTTCTTCACTTTCACTCAGGGTAGCAATGTCATCAGCGCATCGTATCATTGATATCCTTTCACCTTGTATTTTAATTCCGCTCCTGAACCTTTCTTTTATTTCCATCATTGCATCCTCGATGTAGAGATTGAAGAGTAGGGGCGAAAGGCTACAGCCTTGTCTTACACCCTTCTTAATACGAGCACTTCGTTCTTGATCGACCTCTCTTATTATTCCCTCTTGGTTGTTGTACATATTGTATATGACCCGTCTCTCCCTACAGCTTACCCCTACTTTTTTCAGAATCTCGAACAGCTTGCACCATTTTATATTGTCGAACGCTTTTTCCAGGTCGACAAATCCTATGAGAGTGTCTTGATTTTCTTTAGCCTTGCTTCCATTATTAGCCGTAACGTCAGAATTGCCTCTCTCGGCCCTTTACTTTTCCTAAAGCCAAACTGATCGTCACCTAGCGCATTCTCAATTTTCTTTTCCATTCTTCTGTATATTATTCTTGTAAGCAGCTTCGATGCATGAGCTGTTAAGCTGATTGTGCTATAATTCTCGCACTTGTCAGCTCTTGCCGTCTTCGGAATTGTGTGGATGATGCTTTTCCGAAAGTCAGATGGTATATTGCCAGACTCACATATTCTACACACCAACGTGAATAGTCGTTTTGTTGCCACTTCCCCCAATGATTTTAGAAATTCTAATGGAATGTTATCTATCCCTTCTGCCTTATTTGACCGTAAGTCCTTCAGAGCTCTTTTAAATTCCGATTCTAATACTGGATCCCCTATCTCTTCTAAATCGACTCCTGTTTCTTCTTCTATCACATCAGACAAATCTTCACCCTCATAGAGGCTTTCAGTGTATTCTTTCCACCTATCTGCTCTCTCCTCTGCATTTAACAGTGGAATTCCCGTTGCACTCTTAATGTTACCACCGTTGCTTTTAATGTCACCAAAGGTTGTTTTGACTTTCCTGTATGCTGAGTCTGTCCTTCCGACAATCATATATTTTCGATGTCTTCACATTTTTCCTGCAGCCATTTCATGTTAGCTTCCCTGCACTTCCTATTTATTTCATTCCTCAGCGACCTGCATTTCTATATTCCTGATTTTCCCGGAACATGTTTGTACTTCCTCCTTTCATCAATCAACTGAAGTATTTCTTCTGTTACCCGTGGTTTCTTCGCAGCTACCTTCTTTGTACCTATGTTTTCCTTCCCAACTCTTGTGATGGCCCTTTTTAGAGATATCCATTCCTCTTCAACCGTACTGCCTACTGCGCTATTCCTTAGTGCTGTATCTATAGCGTTAGAGAACTTCAAACGTATCTCGTCATTCCTTAATACTTCCGTATCCCACTTCTTTGCGTATTGATTCTTCCTGATTAATGTCTTGAACTTCAGCCTACTCTTCATCACTACTATATTGTGATCTGAGTCTATATCTGCTCCTGGGTACGCCTTACAATCCAGTATCTGATTTCGGAATCTCTGTCTGAGCATGATGTAATCTAATTGAAATCTTCCCGTATCTCCCGGCCTTTTCCAAGTATACCTCCTCCTCTTGTGATTCTTGAACAGGGTATTCGCCATTACTAGCTGAAACTTGTTACATAACTCAATTAGTCTTCCTCCTCTTTCATTCCTTGTCCAAGCCCATATTCTCCTGTAACCTTTTCTTCTACTCCTTCCCCTACAACTGCACTCCAGTCGCCCATGACTATTAGATTTTCGTCCCCCTTTACATACTGCATTACCCTTTCAATATCCTCATACACTTTCTGTTCATCTTCAGCTTGCGACGTCGGCATGTCTACCTGAACTATTGTTGTCGGTGTTGGTCTGCTGTCGATTCTGATTAGAACAACCCGGTCATTGAACTGTTCACAGTAACACACCCTCTGCCCAACCTTCCTATTCATAACGAATCCTACACCTGTTACACCATTTTCTGCTGCTGTTGATCCTCATCTGACCAGAAATCCTTGTCTTTCTTCCACTTCACTTCACTGACTCCTACTATATCTAGATTGAGCCTTTGCATTTCCCTTTTCAGATTTTCTGGTTTCCCTACCAGGTTCAAGCTTCTGACATTCCACGCCCCGACTCGTATAACGTTATCCTTTCGTAGATTATTCAATCTTTCTCTCGTGGTAATCTGCCCCTTGCCAGTCCCCTCCTAGAGATCCGAATGGGGGACTATTCCGGAATCTTTTACCAATGGAGAGATCATCATGACACTTCTTCAATTACAGGCCACATGTCCTGTGGATACACGTTACGTGTCTTTAATGCAGTGGTTTCCCTTGCTTTCTGCATCCTCATGTCGTTGATCATTGCTGATTCTTCCGCCTTTAGGGGCAATTTCCCACCCCTAGGACAAGAGAGTGCCCTGAACCTCTATTCACTCCTCCGCCCTCTTTGACAAGGCCGTTGGCAGAATGAGACTGACTTCTTATGCCGGAAGTCTTCGGCCGCCAATGCCGATTATTTATCAAAATTTAGGCAGTGGCGGGGATCGAACCCGGGACCGAAAACGTTTTGATTATGAATCAAAGACACTACCCCTCGACCACGGCAGGTAGCATGGTTCCGTTATCGCATTGATATTGGTTGTGGCAAGGCGAAAGGTGTGCTGCCTAGCCTTTTCACCTATGGTAGACGCCATGGCAATCGAAGATAACCACAAGAGATGCCGGACCCACCGAACCCGTTACAGATTATGAGTCTGTCACGCTAGGAGTGGCATCCCCAATGCCACCCCCTTCCATCACCCGTGCCCTCTCCAGGAAGTTCCTCAACATCATCCCACCACAGTGGGTGCAACACGATGCTGTGTGGCAGATCTGCACCTAAATCTCTCCCACCCACGTCATCTTTGGAAGAAGTGGACGGAGCACCATCCATCGGCGCGACCTGCTGCATATGTGGTGCAAGAAGTAACTGGGCACTCGTAGTATGGGCAAGCAAACCGTCTACACGAATTAGATCCTCAGCAGGCGCAGCATCCATACCGTCTGAAGAGATGTCACTTTCTTGACCGGCCGACGTCGCTTGCGTCATCCAGGCGAACGTTGCATTCGAACGTGGACATCCGTATCCGAATGTGGGACGCAATCCAGCGTCGTAACACCTTCCGCTAGGAAAGCCGCGGTCGGAACAATGTTCGCCTCCATGTCCATCTCATCCTGAATGTTATGTTGCGTCTGGATTCCGTGGGACTGTTGCTGCTGTTGTTGCTGTGGAGGGGGCGACATCTGGGTTGGCATCTGGGGTCCTTCCTCTTCCTCCCTTGGTCCTTCTGACCCCGATGGATGTGCCCGATCGCCCGTTTCATCCTCATCTATGGTGCTCATCGTCGTCTGAGCGTAAGTGAGAGTAGGATTGTCATCCGTGTCGGGAAACGGAGTCTCCCACTGGTGCCTGCGTAATTCTACGTTGTAAGCAGCCCGATCGAACATGGCCTTCCTGCCCACATCCGGAACAGGTATGCGGTGGGCCGTCGCACATTACGATTCCACGACAGCTACCGATGTTCAAATATGACGGCACATGTTTCTTGAGCTCAAGTTTAATTTGGTGCACACCATTGCAGACCTTATATGTCGAAAAAGTTGCCCACTTTTCTGACGTGGCTGATGACATTGCCTTATGGTCGGAAGGTGTCCTAGACAACTTCTTCTGGGACCTCGAAGGGGAGCTCAAAAGCCCTTATAGTCCTCAGGCCCATGCCTGCATGATCCACCGTCACTGCACCGATATGCCCGTCAGAATGTTTGAATCTGAGTGAGTTCGCTTATTTAGACACCACTGTCGCGCAGACGTCTGCACTGATCATTTTAACATAAACCACACTCGCCTGTATAGAAAAATGTATTCCGACGACAGTCGCCGTATGTAAACGTAGATCGTCGCGTATGAACTGTTCTATTTAAGAGGCTTGAGGATGCGCGTGATCTGGTTGAAAGGTAATTTTGATCGTCTCGTGGCGCCATGTGTGTGCCATAGTCGCACTGAACTTGGAACAAATACAACTCGCGCAGCGAGAAGGTAAACACAAGCAAGCGCTCACGGTCGCGCACGGCGGGGTGCAGCGGACGTACTCGCCCCACCGCAGCGGAAAGCAGACTTTGCTGTCGGCGACAAGCGTTTACCATGTGGGTACAGAAGCGGCAGTTGTAAAAGTTTCTTACCTCAATTTCTGGAAAAGTATGCGTTTTAGGACCCCATACTTGATGATGAAAAATGCTCTATTTACAATTATCTATCGATCCCGCCAATTTTGAGTCGATTGCTCATCATAACCTTTAGGGGTGATTTTCTCAAAAACGTGGGGGTGTTGACCCAAAATATCTTAGATTTCTTCGTTGTACTTCGTTGTACTCAAGCGACCTACCAAATCTGAGCCGAATCGGTTGGCCATGTCTGAGGCCTTCCTATTGTCAGTCTTTAAGTGAAAGCCGTCGGCCTCTGCGTTGTACGTGATGAGAGGTAATGCCTGAAATATAGAATTCTCAGCACACTCTTGAGAATTTGGATTTCGGAATATTGAATTCCCTAAAGATTTCCGAAATTAAATGTACCATTGTCAAGCTCTAACAATCGTTCCGCGTTCGAAGTCGGTTCATTCCCGTTGTGCGGCCATAACAACGTCGGCAACCTTTCCACATGACTCATTTGAGTATAGATAACAACTCCGCTAATGCACTGTCCTTTTATAACTTGTTTACGCGAGACTACCGCCACCTGTATCTGTGCATATAGCTATCCGTGTACTGTTTCATTCTCAGTGTATTTAGCTGGATATTTACATGCAGTGGAAGACTCTAGTTTTAATGAGTTATTCGGTAATGAGAGGATGCAATACTTCGATAGTCTACTAAAACAAGAAAGGTAATGAGGCCCTATAATGGTGATTAAAACCATGTGGTGTATGTCTACAGTTTTTACGGGAAAATCCATTACACGAAGTAGCGATACTGGCAATTGTTTTGTAGGCGATCTAATACCGGAATTCAAAGTTACTGCAGCGGACGACTGAAAGTATTTCATCTGCCCTCACTGCTTGTTATAGAACCTAGACTTAGAAGCATGTTTTATTATGCACTTGCTGTAATGGTTGGCAGAAACACAATGTTTCCAGATGTATTACAGATCCATCACCAAGTTCTAATGTCAGTATGGTGTTCTAAATGAATACGTAAGACTGCCCTTAGAATCTATAGTTTTTTATCACATACATAATATGCTTGTAGATGAAAATTGAAAAGCTGCAAACAGGTAGGAATTTAAGAAGATGGGACGTGTATAATCTGAAAGAACCAGAGATTGTTGAGAGTTTCAGAGGGAGCATTATGGATCGACTGACAGGAAGAGGGGAAAGGAATACAGCAAAAGAAGAATGGGTATCTTTGAGTGATGAAGTAGTGAAGGCCGCAGAGGATGAAATAGGTAAAAAGAGAAGAGCTAGAAGAAATCCTTGGGTAACAGAAGAGATTCGAATTTAATTGACGAAAGGAGAAAATACACTAGCGTTTGCGGAAACTGCAACATCATAAAGAAAATGCATGAATTCAATAAATTTAATACGACAGGTTAGGTACATGAAAAGTAAAAAATGATTACCTTTCCAAATATGTTCACGTCCGTAGAGCCGTACTATTCAGTATGTCATGTGGCCACCGTGAGAAAAAATTAGAGCTGCTATACGCCGTGGCATTGAATCAATACGTTTCTGAGTAAGTTCCTGAGGGATTTCCATCCACGCAGTTTGTATCCGAGCCACAAATCCGTGACACCAGGTACTAGAGGACCGTGACGCAGCATGTGCCGACCAACCATATCCCAGACATGTTCGATGGGCCACATGTCTGCTGAACGTGCGGTACAGGGAATCAGTGGTACCCGTCGCTCTTCGAAGAAGGCCTGTAGATTCCTCGGAATATGTGGCCAGGCACTGTCCTGTTGAAATGTGGCGTGTGGAGATGCGTGAAGCAGGGGGGTATCTCAGGTTCCACAATATCCGTTAAGTACCGGTTGCTGTTCAAAGTGCCTGCAATATGTACGAGGTGAGATCGGTTGTTGTAACTAATGGCGCCCCAAGCCATCACACTTGGTGTTCGTCCGCTGTGCCGCTGCACAATGCTGCCCTCCAGGTTGCTCTCACCACGCTACTGCCGGACACGTATGCAGCCATCACTGCAGCACACGCTGAAGCGTAACTCATCCGAAAAGATTACATATTGCCATTCAGCACCCCAGTGACGGTGTTCACGAGACCATTGCTGTCAGAGGAGCTGGTGTTTCTGGACAATGGAAGCCGAAGTAATGGCATGTGTGCAGCCAGTCCAACCTGTAGCAGGCGGCGACGAACCGTTGGTGCGGACAAGTTGACACCTGTTGCAGTGCTCCAGTGAAGAGCCAAGACTATGGATGACGCTGTACGGCCCGTAATGGCCATGCGGACAAGATATCGGTCATCTCACTCTGCGGTCATGTTGCGTGGCCCAGTTCCCGCTCGTCGCTACGTACGACCTTCCTCTATCCACTGCTTCCACACACGCATCACTGTCGTAGCAGCATGCCCTGTGCGAGCCGAAATGCCACGGTATGACAACCCAGTTTCCCGGAGACAGGTCATTCTACCTCGTTCGAACTCGATCACAAGCCGATATGGCTCCCTTTGACGTCGACGAGGCATACTGGCACTGAATGTATTGTTTCCACCTTGTGTGACAGCTCTGCACCGGCTACACTAGGCGCAACACCGACCCTGTCGGACCGACACGAGAAGACCCTGCTTGGCCTACGTGTACCCCATCTTACTGCAAACTATTCGGGTAATTCCTTCTCGCTGTTGCACTTTTCACAAACGGCAGTGTATAAAGATCCAGTAAATGAAGCAGACGAAAGGGAGTACAAGTGTCCAGAAAATGAGATCGACAGAAAGAGTAAAATGAATAAGCAGGAATGGCTAGAGGACTAGTGTAAGAATTTAGAAGCACATATCACTATGGGAAAGATAGATGCCTAGAAGAAAATTAAGGAGATCTTTGGAAAAAACAGAACCACTTGTACGAAGACGAATAGCTCCGATGGTAAACCAGTCCTAAGCAAGAGGGGAAAGGTGAAATGTGGAAGGAGTATATAGAGAGCCTGTACAATGAAGATGTACTTGAGAGCAATGCCATAGAAATGCAAGAGGAGGTAGAGGAAGATCAGGTAGGAGGTAAGACACTGCATGACGAATTTAACAGAGCACTGATAGACCTAAGCCGAATCAAGGCCCCAGGAGCAACAACATTCCATTTGAAATATTCATATCCATGGGAGCGCCAGCAATGACAGAACTCTTCCACTTGATGAGGAAGATGTACTGTATGAGACAGATAAAATACCCTCAGACTTCAACAAGAATATAATAATTACAATTCCAAAGAAAGCTGGTGCTGACAAGCGCGGAGATACCCCAACTATCAGTTTAATAAGTCATGGCTACAAAATACTAACAGCAATTCTTTACAGAAGAATGGAAACACTTTTAGAAGCCGACCTCGGGGAGGATCAGTTTGGATTCCGTAGAAATGTTGGAACACGCGAGGCAATACTGACACTACGACTTATCTTAGAAGACAGGTTAAGGAAAGACAAACCAACGTTTATAGAATTTGTAGACTAAGAGAAAGCTTTTGACAATATTAACTGGAATAGTCTCTTTCAAATTCTGAAGGTGGCAGGAGTAAAATACAAGGGTCGAAAGGCTATTTACAATTTGTACTGAAACCAGATGGCAGTTATAAGAGTAGAGGGACATGAAAGGGAAATAGTGGTTGAGAAGGGAGTGAGACAGGGTTGTAACCTATCCACGATGTTATTCAACCTGTATATGGAACAAGCAACAAAGAAACAAAAGAAAAACTTGGGGTAGGAATTAAAGCCCAGGGAGTTGAAATAAAAACTTTGAGGTTTGTCAGTGACATTGTAATTCTGTTAGGGACAGAAATGGACTTCGGAAAGTGTCTGAATGGAATGGACAGTGTCTTGAAAGGAGATTATAAGATGAACATCAACAAAAGCAAAACGAGCGTAATGGAATGTAGTCGAATTAATTCAGGTGATACTGATGGATTTAGATTAAGAAATGAGGCACTTAAAGTAACATATGTGTTTTGCTATTTGGTTAGCATAATAACTGATGATGGTCGAAGTTGAGAGAATATAAAATGTAGATCCTCTATAGCAAGGAAAGCGCTTCCGAAGAAGAGAAATTAACATCGAACATAGATTTAAGTGTCACGGAATTCTTCCTGAAAGTATCTGTATGGAATGTAGCCATGTATGGAAATGAAACGCAGACGATAAACAGTTGAGACGAGAGGAGAATAGAAGCCTTAGAAATGTCGTTTACAGAAGAATGCTGAAGATTATATGGGTAGATCACGGACCAATGAGGAGGTACCGAAGATGATTTGGGAGAAAAAGAAATTGACGCAACCTAACTAGAAAAAGGGATCGGTTAGTAGAACACATTCTGGGACATGAATGGATCACCAGTTAATGCACTGGAGGGAAGCGTGGGGGTAAAACTCGTAAAGAAAGACAGAGATGAATACAGTAAGCAGATTAAGAAGGATGTAGGTTGCAGTAGTTACTCAGAGATGAAGAGGCTTTCACAGGATAGAGTAGCATGGACATTTGCATCAAACCAGTCTTTGGACTCAAGACCACAACAACAACAACAACAACACCATTTTAAATGACCGTCCGAGCTCTGGGTACCTTGTGGCTTACAAGAGGATCACGCGAACGTGATGTTTCTCTTCCTAAGGCACACATACTCACTATCGTGCTTTGAGGCATTCAGAAAACGGTGCTAGAGAGGACCACGTCTATCGGTACGTGATTTCTCTAATCTTCAGCGAAATGGTGACTGACTGCATGTGTAACAGTAGGGTGTGTTTTACAAGTCACTAATGATTCACTGCTACGATCGGTGTACAGTAAGCCTATAAATCAACATTACAGAATTTGTTTGTCTGTCAGAGATTTATACCAGTTTGGGTTAATAGATGTGGAATGCAGTTATCATGCGTCCTGTGATAAACATATGATCCATCAACAAACGGCATAGGCAAATGCGATAGAATGAAAGCCCCACATCCAAGTATTTTGGGCATTTTTCAAAACGAGATGCCTCATTAACTATCTTAGAAGGGATCGACAAAAAGAGTAAGTAATCGCCCATTTACTTGAGATGGACAAAACTATTCTTTCCAGAGATCGGATCACAACTGGTCACTCACTGGAATGAACTATTTCGTCTTCATGACTCAAACTCACCATTCACTCAAAAAATAAATTAAAAAAGGCACATCGTCGTTTTAAATCAGGTCACTAAAAATGTATTTTTATCTGACTTGATCCTATTTTGAAATCACATATAAAGAGGAGTAATAATTTTGTGTTATGTCCCTAGTAGTTCTCAGATATAAAAGTTTTAAATTTCGACTACAGTAAAAATTATAAATATTGCAACATAATCCTAAACATTTTTTTACCAGGTGGAAAAATTTCGAGCATGAACACTGAGTCATGTTGAATTTTAATACTATTAACGGAAAATATACAATACGAGAGTTACATCATAACTGTAATTAAAGTATATCTGCAGTCGTTATTTACAGTCATTGTTACCATACAGTCATTGTTACCAAAACAGTAAAGTTAATGAATATTGAGAGTTATAAGTAAAATTTGACTTAGTATAGTGTATGCCAGTCTGTAACTCCTCTCAGTGCATATTAGTCTTACTTTTGAAACTATTCGTTCATAGGGCACTGACGTTGCTGTGATACATAATACTTCTAGGACCAATTTTTTTCCCACCAGTTTAAGGGGTAAGTATTTCGAAGAAAATATCCCTCAGTTAAGTATTTGTCCATTTCGACTATTGCCACGCTTTCTGAGTCTTGACTTGCTTGCAGCTGAGTAATAGTTTCATCGAATTCCTCCCAGATTGAAGAAGTCTCATGCCTTACGGTGGTAATTAGTTGAGCTATTAAATGTGCATCTTCTTGTTGAACAACCAGCGCTTTCATTTCCGCAATAACTTTCGTGTAGAAATCCTGAAATGTTATTCGTATGAAAGTTCTTATCTTTTGAATCTGCGATCTAGCAACGTCGCCTGACTAGTCGGTTGCTGGAGAGTACCCTGATAACTCTTGAAGCAAATACTCAACCAATGACTCTACTTCTTGATGTCATTCTCTATTTTTCTCTTCGAAAGATTTTAGTTGTCATTCCATTAATTTCGGCATGATTTTCGTCTTTCAAAGTGAGACTCCTTTCTATGAGGACACCTTTTTGTTTACCGCATGGAAAACTATCACAATCTGTGAAGCTTGTTACATTATCTTCCAGTCTCTATCTTTTAAGTTTAAGGTGATCGACAGCGAGACAAGAAAATATGTGTTCTTTATTTACAGTAAATATTTGCAACATGTCGAACTTAGAGATCCATGTAGTTGGGACATCTTGCTTTAGTTTCATTAGACAGTTCTTTTAAACTTTCTTGTATTTCAGCAAGTTTGCTTAACTCAAACGGAGTGTTCTTGAAGAACATTACTGCACTTTTGACTTCGACAACCGTTTTCTGTATAGACGTCTGAATTGCATGTTGTACAGTGAGTTTTAAAGAATGTGCAGAGCGTGGTATATGTGGGATTTTCAGGATCATTGCAGCTAATTTCATATTTGACGCATTGTCAGTTACAATGGAGGTGACTTTAAAACTAATATTGTATTTGGCGATAACAGACTCTACCCAGTTTGAGATGTTTTCTGCAGTGCGGCTGTCTTCGTATTGTGAGCACTGTAAAAGGTATAACTTCAGTTGACTCTTGTAACCTATGAAATTTGCAGTGAGTTCACAGAAAGTAATGTTATTTACACTTTTCCACCCATCAGAAGTAAGGCAAACTGCCACCGTGGTGGCCAAGTCATTTTCAATTTTACCAAATAACTCGTGATACGAACTGGGCATTAGAGACTTTCACAACGTTTTTAGGGTTGGTAAATCATAATTTGGGCAAAGAATATGTATAAACCTTTTAAACTCTGCGTCTTTAACTATAGGGAAAGGATGGTATTCTCTGCAAAACATTTTTAAAACCTGTGCATCTAATGGCATATTATTTAGTGTGAGCTGCTTTACAGCGTTAAGAAACTTACTTGTTGGCCTTAAATAAAGAGCAGTTGGGGTGATGGTGCTAAAAGGGAAAATACATCAAGATTTCGTCCAGAACCTGACGATACAGATGGGCTGGATACAGCTTGAGACTCAATCTGCCTTTCTGGGAGGACACTTCACCCACTGTAGAAGCAGACGTCACTGTAGTTGGTTCAAGAGCAATGATTTCTTGAATATTAGCGTCAGTTGATGGCAATCGTGATCGGCCTCCTGACGCACATCGTTCCGGAGGTGCCTTAGGATGCTTGGATTTTAGATATCTCTTCAGGTTTGATGATGAGCCAGAAGGCGTAGAAATTATCTGCAGACGGTAACGACACTTTCCCATTTTTCTATTTTGATAAAATGGTACCATGCATCGTTCGTAGTTCTTCCAGGCGAAGGCGATGTGGCTGACATATTGTTCTGAAGCACAGGAAAGTACTTTGGAAAAATTTAAATATGTACTATTACGACAGACTTTTTAAACAGTAAAAGTTTAAAGCGAAAACAAATATAATGCAGCACAGTCTATAATCAGAAGCTATAAAGTAAGATGTAGGACTCTGTGATCTCCGAATCCTATACCCGCAATCGTGAAGTTAGTATCATATACGAAAAGCCCCGAAACGTTCATATTAATGAAGAAACTCGTGATGACAAGTCTGACAGTACGCGAAGATTTCACGGCTGAAAATTTAAAGTTTTGAATTATATGATATCCCAATTTATAGTATAGTATAGACTAGGATGTCTATGGTTTCATTGCCAGGCGTACAGACAGACAGTCATGCAAGATACTTTTGGGTACGTTTTCTGAAAATTGTCTGGAGCAGCTAGGCTGGCAGTCCACACGCAGAGGAAATATCGTAGTCCTCTTAGCTACAAATGGGCCCTACCTTATCGACAATATCAGTATGGAAACGGGAATTAGCGATCGTGACGTCATTACAGCAACTATGATTATGAAAGGTATTAAATCAGTCCAGAAGGCTAGGAGACTGTTTCTGCTGGATAGAGCAGATAAGCAGTTATTATCATCTCACTTAGAGAGTGAATTTGTTATCACTTACTTCTAGTAAGATGGATGTAGAGGAATAATGGGCAAGGTTTAAGCAGATTCTAAATCGTGGGCTGGAGAGTTATGTGCCTAGTAAGTGGCTAAAGAATGGAAAGAACCCACCATGTTTTAATAACGAAATTCGGCGGAAGCTGAGGAAGCAGGGGCAATGCTAATACTAATACCGTTAAACTTTAGCAAAACGTCTGACTTCCATTCAGTCCCTTGATGATCGGTCTAGTGTTGCAGTTGAACATAGCAAAACGAAAGCCGAAGTTTTACATTTCACTTTCAAAAAACCTTTTCCGGTTGATGTGATGAATGGCAACTAGCCCTGAATGTGGTAGCACGTAAGTTAATGCGGATGAGTAGGAACAACAAACCTGTAATGTTTGGATAGAGTATTACTAGTGTCTGCCTTGACACAGTCAAGTCTTTTAAATATCTGGGCCTAACGTTGCAAAGAGATGTGAGGTGGAACGAGCATGCGAGAGCTGTTGTATGGAAGGTGAATGATCGACTTGGGCTTATTGGGAGAATTTTAGGAAAGAGTGGTTTACCTGTAAAGGAGACGGTATATAAGAAGCTGGTGCAACCTATTCTTGAGTACTGCTCGACTGTTTGGGATCCGTCCCAGGTCGGCTGAAGGAAGACGTCGAATCAATTCAGAGGCTGGCTGCTGGAGTTCTTACCGATTGGCTGCAGGAACTCAAATGGGAAAAGATGGACTAAAGGCGACGTTCTTTTCGAGAAACACTATGTAGAAAATTTAGAGAATGGAAATTTAAAGGTGACTGCCGAACGACGCTATTGCCGCCAACATACATTGAGCCTCATACGGCGGCGTAAAGATAGTCGTTTTTCCCTCGCTCTATTTGCGAGTTGAACAGGAAAAGAAATGACAGGTAGTGGTACAGGGTACCCTCTACCACGCACTGTACAATGGTTTTCGGAGTTTCTGTGTAGATGTAGATTTAATTTGGTCTTAGTTCCATTTCTTGTATATCAATCCCTTATCATATCATTGATGTTACTAGTCATTTACGCTGATATCATCAATAGCTCTCCCTGACACCATTCTATTTAATTTGTTTATGCTATTCATACGTACAGATTATTTTTAATCTCAGCGACATCTTTTTCCTGCCTCCACGTCCCTTGTCACCAGACTGCTGCGAAACCAGCTGCCCTTGGTCGCACTGCCTCCCTGCCGTTTCCTCCTACCTGCTTCGGTCTTTGCTGCTTCCGTCTCTTACGCCCGCCCTCGGAAGCGCATGCCCCGTGTTTTTTTTTTTTGTTTTTGTTTTATTTTTTTTGCAGCGACATCCTCACGCCGACTACCGTTAAACGCCCAATACTCCATGTCACGTAAATGTTCAATCACTTTTAACTCATTTCGGTGATTTACGCCATGTATTCCGAAATATCGATATCCATGTATTACTTCTAACGAACTTGGACATCTGGGTCAAGCCAATCATTCGCTCCAGTTCCGTAAATATATACTCCGCTATCTTAAGACATCACAGACGTAGCAGACGAGGAGGTGGAGTAGAGGTAAACAAACGCTTTTGCTACTAGATACAGAGCACGTGAACTTGCAGCGACATCGGAGGCACAAGTTGCATTCCACTCGTGGATGAAACAGAAATTACGTTGATTTGCTACCAAACGGAGTCGATTACGAAATGAACAGACTCCCACGAAGACCGGGAACCTGGAGGCAAATCCTGCATCTTGGCTAACGGAAGAGCTAAAAGATTTTATGAATGTCAGAGACACTGCACGTTGGACTTGCAGCTACTTTTGAAAATAAAACTGATTACAAGCAAAAATCAAATAGAGAGGAAATATAACTATAGCATATCAATAAATTAATGTACAACACACATACCAGATGTTCTATACAAAAACTTCATGATTTAGGGAAGTACAGCCAAAGTAGAAGCTGCAGCTGATCCCATTGTCCCAACCGGGGAACGAAATTAGTACTTGACTTTATCGATAAACGTCTTTGAACAGTAGGGAAAATATAGAGTTACTGATCATTTCACGGAGGTAAAAAGCAGGAGTCGCGAAAAATTCTATCTTGATCTGACAACGCCGTCGGGAAATTTATCAGATCACCATTTACTCTACAAGACGCCGTCGCAGTGCAAATGATTAAGCTTATTGTTGACCCATTATGCGCATAATAACTACTGCTCCCTAGACCGAAGCTCTTGCCCGGACAACACATCAGAAACACTCGTTCCCATCAGACCAAAATCCTGTCTGTCAAGTACCACTACTCGGGCATCTTATGCAAGTCCTTTTCTGCACCAGGAACCCGAGTCTGTATCGATCTCCCTCAGTACATCAGAGAACCAAACAACATACCCAGATAGATAGTGACATATTTATTAAACCAACAGAAATGTCAACCTCTGTTCTATATGCACCCCTTATCCCTCTACAATTTACAGTTAAGCATCCTAGCAGACATTCCTCGTTTTCCAAATACCTTGTACCGTCATCTATGGTCGTTACTGTTATATTTTGGCAATAGTATGGCTAGCACCATTGCTATTAGTTCTTAAGCAGTGATCTTGCTCTAAATAGCGTTGGATAAATTCACACCTCTTTCAAATCATATTCAAATCTATTTAATTTCATTACTACATATCCTACAAATAAAACAACGTAAACAAAAGTCTGGACAAAAATGATTTGCTCGAAGATGAGGAAGAGACAACAGTAGACAGAATCTAAACAAAGACATTAGAAGATACAACTGATTAAATAAGCATCTCCCACACTGATATCCAGATTTTTGAACTATATTAACAGATACTGGACAAATGAGAACATGTCAGAGGGCTGGAAATTAGCTACAATATTATCTGTTTACCAGAGAGTAGACAAAAGTAACTGGGAAAACTACAACAGCATCTCTCTGGTAAACGTGAGGTATTAATTATATTCTATAACGGTGACACTGGTACTAGCAGTAATTACAGAAAAGAATCTGTATATGAGCAGATGGGTTACAGGAAAAATATATCATGCACAGACAATACGTTCGCTATCAAACAAGTCACTGAGGAACACAGAGTTATTTAGGGAGACACATTTACTCTTCATAGACAATGTTAGGGTTTTCGATAAATGTAGAAAAGCCATGACCGAAAATGAACAGAAGAGAAACGCTTCGTACATAATAAGAGTAGTGGAAAGTATGTACCAAGGAACAGACACGGAAATGGAAATATTTATGTTGACGACACGCTGAGGCAAGTGACGAGCAAACAAGATTTTATACTTCAGCCGAAGGAGTTATCTGTTTGCTGGAAATCAAACTGTGATTCCTGATAACGAGAACACACCGCAAAGAGCTGCTCTTAATTTATCCCCAACAGCTAATTTATGCAATCTGTTAGTATCTTCATAGAAAACAATAGTTATGGCTTTCAGAAGCCAACAGAAATTCCCATCAAAATGATAAATTATCCGAAAACAGAAAGAGTAAACTCTTTAAATTTCAATGGAAATACTATCTCATTCATGACAAAAATGGACATATAAAAGTAGATAGAAGATTGAATTACATTAATGGAACAATCAGTAGAGCCCTCAAAACCAAACAAGAAAGGAAAAATCTAGCTAATTTCTACAAAACGGCGTGTGTGGCAACTATAACAAGTCGAAGTGAGTCGTAGACTGCAACAAAAATAAATGAACAAAGAATACAAGCATTCGAGATCCGATTACTAATAATGTACCTAGGTACACTCTGTCTGACAGGAGAATGAATGAAAACATCATAAGAAAATTAGGAGTGAATGTCTTAAATGAGCAGATAAAAAAATATAGACACAACAGGAAGGCCTATGTGACAAGAATGGAAGACGACATCATTCCAAAACTAATGAAGACTACTACCCAGTGGGCAGAAGACATGCAGGAAGACCGAGGAGAGTCAGAAGTTTCAACGAAGAAGGCGTAACAAGCAAATGCCTAATACATGCAGAGAGAGAGAGAGAGAGAGAGAGAGAAGAAGGAGACATATGTTAAAAATGTTATGCTTTTTTTACATGAGTGAAGTAATGAGTCTCTAATTACATATAAAACTCACATCTAATGTAAGAAGGATGCTGAAGACATTAATCGGTTCAGGTTAAATACATAAATAAAAAATGAAACATAGTATGCAGTGTGTCTGAAGTCTAACTGTCAACTTTCAGGGATATAACACGAACAATCTTTCGAAGTGTAAAACATCTTAGGACAAATGCACTATTCTGAATTGTTTCCGAGATAGCACATATTTGATGAACATTCTTATTTATTTTCTTTATCATTCAGTTCACTGTCATTGTTTACTACGTCCACAGTAGTCTAGAGGAACTCGAGACAAATAATTTCATATCAGACACGTGGTCTATCAAGCCGAAAATCAACCTCAGACTGGCTTATAAAAGTTGCATTTGCCTCTGTTCATGCGTGTCACACAAGATTTTCTAAATTTTCGCCCAAACTATAGCTCCTAGAGAAAATGTGAATAAGACTTTTTGTGGGAAATTATTAGTTTAATTATTTACCATGGGACGTTTTTGCTAGAGGCTGTGGATTTCGAGTTATTCAAGCAAAACGTACAAAAGTAACGTTAAATTTCTACTGTCTAAGAAAGAAGTAGAAAGTGGGCATATGTCCATATACAGTTTTTTTGATTCAAATTGTCATTACTGTCATATATCCTAAATATCGACCACTACTCTTGAAACAACTTGCATACACGTCATACCATATAAGTTAAAGTACTTTTGTAATACACATATCATTATTTTTGTAACGAACAGTATCTGGTAGAGCCGAATTCAGACAGAGAGATACTCAGTGAAGAAAACGAGCTGCAAGCTGGAGCACTGTGCCAAGATCACAGAGACCAGAGTGACTACTCGATCGCCATGTCACCTGCACCACTCAATGTCTTCAACGTGAGTGGTGAGGACTGGTGAGCTACCTTGCAATCCGATCCGTAACAGTGGTTGGGAGCAGGAAGCTAGTGAGCTACCTTGTGATCCGATCGATGAGAGTGGTGAGGAGGGCCAGGAGCGGTGTGCTGCCTCAGTTGCTGTGATACGCTCCGACGGCGCTGTGGCTGAACACCACAGCTTATGTGATCACTGGCAACACATTCTGAGTGCAGTGATATGTCAAAGGATAAGAAGTAACAACTCACTCGAAAGTATGTAAATGTTAATCGGGGTTCTGAATTATTCTTTTTAAATCCAGAGCACAAATATGATGCTGGGAGTGTCTTCTGCATTAATACAGCGCTCTGACGAACTCTATTGTTTTCATGGCTGAGAACAGCATCATTTACTAGTAAGGTATGCAAATCCATATGTGCACATGGTCTGTAACACATTTCTTGTAGCTTGGGAAATGTTGTTTTAAGGACGTGGAGTGGGGTGCCATTGCAATCAGCCTACTGCAGAATTTTCATTCAGCTCGTTACTGCCACCAGAGACACATTTCAGATCAGATGAGCTACCACTCGTTTTTTCCGAATCACCAATCACTACAGGCTTCTCTCGCGACAGCATCATGGTCTTAACTTGACTCTGGTATTAGCTGATTTATGCGTCATAAGCATTGACAAGGTCATAGACAGAATGTTGTCTGAGCTCTAATGATATATGAGAAACAGGAAGGAAGTAGATTCATCGCATAATTTTAACATCGAACACCTTACAACTGATGATATTATTGTAATGAGTGCAAGTAAGATTAGTTTTGGTATTAGAGAAGGTGTTTTTTGTTAATAAGACTGTATGGGTAAATGCAGCAGCTCATAGTTGTGTAACCAAAATTATTTATACGTCATGCAGAACCTGCTGGCTGTTTTGCGCTCTTGCCAAGTGACACGAAGTTACCTTATCAGCAAACTTCTTGCAATCAATGAGGCCATCACTAGTGTGTGGACGTTGCTCGGATCACGTTTCTTTAACGACTGCAGAGTCGAGCACCCTTTGGACATTAAAATGGAGATTTGTGTGCGGTGGCAGGCAGGAATTCCTTGACCGTTAACTCTAGAGAAACACACCTTTATCAATTCTCATAGGCCGCTTTTCCCATCGTCGCTTCAGCCAATGTCCACACTTTGATGTTGTAGATCCAAGGACTAGGCATTTCATTTATGGTGACAGTAATGATCTAATTACTCCTCTCAACTGCCTGGGGCCTTGTGGGGATTGTAGGGATTGGAAAGAAAGTGCGGTCATTCTATGGTTATTAGGAATGTGCACCCCATTTTTTCAGCGTTTATTGTGCATGTGTTGTTCACAATTTGAATCATGTTGGCGGTAGGTTAATTGTAATAATGAACCTTTGGAAGATACGTTCATCGACAGATGAATGGCGAACTCTGCAGCTCCCGAAGATTGCATTTTTATCGTATAGCGAGAGAGGTGCTTTGACTTCTATGATTCTATAACTTTATACTTAGGAAGAGAAGATTTTCCTGCACTGTGACAATTCCTCAGTCTCATTTATGTGTGACGAGGATGTATGTACTTCAAATTATTTCCGTATCTATTTATGAGCATTGTGGTGATGTCGCACACTAATATTGCGAGAATTACATGTCTTTTTATATTGCCAGGAAGCAGTGGCAGATGTCGTCTAGTCAGTGTTCTCACAGGACTGTATTTATGAGTCTTACAGCATCGCCACAAACAAATAATATTACAGTGTTTATTTGACTAAAAACCGTCTTGTGACAACTTAGTAGCAATTCTTGGCTTTCCAATGTTAAATCCATACATATATACGCGATGCCACTCATTATTAGTGTACGGAGAAGTTTTGAAAGGTATGTTTCTTTTAGTACTTAAGTGCGCTCGATGTCCAGTGTGCGCCTTTGGAATTGTTTGGATCTATCGAAATTACGTTAATAGCGATGACTACACTCGTGTTTTCCTGTAGTTAATATATGAGACTTACTGTAATTTCGCATGTACTGCTACAAATACACACGTATATTCCAAAGAAATCTGACCTTGAATGAGCCAAGTGAGATGCTGGTAGTGTGTGGGACTCCTCAAGTAGCCACACCTGCCACCAGGATTCTTTTGGTCAGATACCGTAATTATAATTGCGCCAACCGCCAGGTGAGAGATGATTGCACTTATACATTATAATGCACCTTTCTTTGCCATATCTGGGAAGATGGTCTGGCTTAGAGTAGGACGGAGATGTTGAGCTCTCTCGTTCGTGGCCAAGGATTTATTGGCGGCTGAGCTTGCATGAGGACTGCCGTAGCCTACGGGCATCTCGCTGCTCGTTCAACTGCGGCGAATGCAGGATGAGCAACGTGAGAGATGCTTGTAATGCAGATGTGTATTTGTAACAGTTACTGATTTTTCCACCACTGGCATGTCAGGATCTGTTTGCTGCAATGAATGTGGCTAGGAGACCCCTCGGCCATAACTGACATAGCAAATGTGCCTGTTGTGTCAAACACGAGGCTGGAGATGGTAACACGTATAATACACGGTGGGGACAATAAAACTAGCCCGGAGAACAGAGTTCCAGGATACAAGGAAATTCAGCAGAGCAAAGGAAATACGCTACTAATTTGACTATAACATGTGTTGAAAGAGACCACCATTCATCTCTTGTCACTTTTTGGGTCATGGTCGGAAAACTGCTGAAGACGGGTCGAAGCCGGACTGCTGGAGTTGCTGCAATCTCATTCGAAATGTTCTGTTGCGATTCTTGAAAATTGTGAGGATTGTTGTGATACAACTTAGACATGAGGGCTCCCCACGCAAAATAATGGCATACTGACAGATCAGGTGACCTGGATGGCTAGCCAGGGCCGCAACCCGACTGACCTCTGCTAAAACCTTTGTCAGGCGTGAAGATTGTGTAAATGTGCTCCACGTTTTAGCCAGTTGAATGAGCTGCTGCTCGCTCCATCCTCTTGAGGTGTGGTTATATCCATACATAAATGTCCAGTAGTATCCATTTGTCTGGGCCACTTTTACTTGCCCAACCCTGTATTATGCATCTTCTTCGCCACTGTTAGCCTGGTGTTTATGACTATACCCCATACGTTGGAGTTCGACATTGGAGCTATGCTGGAGGCGACATGCTTTTGGGTAGGGGTTCGCACAAGTAGTGGTCAGCTTTGTCTCTAGTTGTGTATTTTGCTAAGATGTGATACACACACACACGCACGCACACACACACACACACACACACACACACACACACACACACACACACACACACACACAGAGTACCTTTGGTTGGAAACATCTGAATTCTGCTATGACATCACACAATCTAGTAATGTAGTGGTGGTTTGGCTGGAATTTATCTATTGCGGTGTGGTATTGCTTATACATACACTATCTTTGGTTAGACATTCGTAGGCCTTATAGAATTTCATATGACATCATTTACATGACGTGATGTCATTATTTCTACCAATGTGTTCCATTCTGTCGTATACACTATGACATATATTTGTAATGTAGTAGTGGCTTAGAGATGATATATAAGTCGTAACCCTCCTGTGTTGTGACTGGCCGAGAACATCACGACGTCGACGCGACGCTGCGACTTTTGAGCAGGGGATCCGAATCCATGTATGTGGGTAAAACTCGTAAAACTGAAGAAAACACGAAAATGGATGAAAAATTTTGGAAGAGTGAGAGTGAGAGCGACAGTACTGCTGCATCGAATGAGTTTGATATTAAATTGTTGTTAACACACAAGAGCTAACTGCTTTGCCGCTGTGGTGACACCTGTTCCGATTAGATCAACGAAGGTAAGCGTTATCGGGCTTGGCTAGCACTTGGAAGGGTGACATCTACATCTGCATCTACATGGATACTCTGCAAATCACATTTAAGTGTCTCGCAGAGGGTTCCTCGAACCACCTTCACAGTTCTCTATTATTCCAATCTCATACAGCCCGCGTAAAGAACGAACTCCTATATCTTTCCGTACGAGCTCTGATTTCCATTATTTTATCGTTATGGTCGTTTCTCCCTATGTAGGTCTGTGTCAACAAAGTATTTTTGCATTCGGAGGAGAAATATGGTGATTGGAATTTCTTGAGAAGATTCAGTCCCAACGAAAAACTCCTTTCTTTCAATGATGTCCATCCCAAATTCTGTATGGCTTCAGTGACACTCTCTCCCATATTTCGCGATAATACAAAACGTGCTGCCCTTCTTTGAACTTTTTCGATGTACACCCTCAGTCCTGTTTCGTAAGGATCCAACACCGTGCAGCAGTATGCGAAAAGAGGACGGACAAGCGTAGTGTAGGCAGTCTCCTTAGTAGATCTGTTCCATTTTCTAAGTGGCCTGCCAATAAAACGCAGTCTTTGGTTAGCCTTCGCCACAACATTTTCTATGTGTTCCTCCCAACTAAAGTTGTTCGTAAATGTAATTCCTAGGTATTTAGTTGAGTTTACGGCCTTTAGAATTGACTGATTTATCGTGTAACCGAAGTTTAACGAAATCCTTTTAGCACTCATGAAGATGACCTCACACTTTTCGTTATTTAGGGTCAATTTCCTATTTTCGCACTATTCAGAGATCTTTTCTAAATCGGTTTTCAATTTGCTTTGATCTTATCATGACTTTATTAGTCGAAAACGACCGTTTGCGTCTGCCGAGCACTGTTGGGAAGCGGTCAGCACTCAACTTTTGTGAGGAACTACTTGACTGAGAAGTAGCGGCTCTGGTCAAGAAAACTGGTAAGCTATGTGGGAGCGGTGTGCTGACCACATGCCCGTCCATATCCACATCCGGTGACACCGTCGGCTGAGGATGACACGGCGGTCAGTAGGAACAGTTGGGCCTTCTGAGGCCAGTTCAGACGAAGTATTAACACATAGCGCACGATTGACGTGACTAAATGTACTTTTATCATCAATAGGGACAGCCTATAACCACTCACTATGGTGCCCACTCACTGCCCCAGTTACAAAAGATGACGTTGGCGAGTGGGTGCTTCGGTAGGAACAATAAATAATTCTGACACAAATTATTTTGATTGGCTGAGAAAATTATTACGTCGGGAACACTGGGCTGGAGCTTACTGGATTGGACAAAATACGAGAAACGTGGGAAAAACGTGAAATTGTGGAAAATCCGGAAAACATACGAAAATGGGTGGAAAATACGTAAAATTTGTGAAAATACTGAAAATATGGAAAAATACGTAAAACTGTGGAAGAATGAGATTACTTTGGTTTGTGTCCGACTTCTTGAACACTGAAGTGGCTAGTAGGTCTAATAATACAGTTAATTACAACACCCTGAGTAAGTAATACTTTACAACAAAACGTGTATTGGTTCGCCAGGCTCGGTTGTAGGTATGAAACTGCACACGTCGACTTGCGGTTCAGAAAGCGCTAAATGAGCCTTAATTACTGAGCAGGAAATTGATCCAAGTTCAAAATCGCTGTACTGTGTTTTCACTACGGTCGCTAGTAAAAACAAGTTCGTAGACACTTGCTGACACAGTTCTGATAGCTATTGCGTGTAGGCTAAGTTCACAGGAGACGGAAGTCTCATCATTCGCCGACTGTTGCAAAGGGCTATGTCACGGCGAGTGGACAACGCAACGACATTACTCCGACAGAAACTTCCTTGAAGTGGGCAGGATCCGACCTCGAGCGGAACTACCCTCCTAGCCTCTGGTGACGCTATTCCAGAGCAGAGGCGCGGCGGTACCACCTCGGACCTACGGTAAGCACAGCTCTTTCCTAGCTTCTCATTAGCGCCTCGAGACACTGCTTTGCTGGGCAGTATCTCTGTGGTGGCCGACACTTCTTGCACCGCTCTCGATATTTGACGACACCGTACATACATATTTGCCTGGGTCTGGTCTCTGCTGGTGCCTCAAATGACTAATATTAAATTTGTATTAACAAATAAATCTCAACGTTACTGAACGTAATTTGTTACTAGCAAATAGACCCAGTCTGATCCTCTCCCGCTGCAGTCATGGACTGTGCGGCTGGTCCCGTCGGAGGCTCGAGCACTCCCTCGGGCATGCGTGTTTGTGTTTGTCCTTCGGATAGCTTAGGTTAAGTAGTGTGTAAGCTGAGGGACTGGTGACCTTAGCAGTTAAGTCCCATAAAATTTCACACACATTTTTTTTTCGATCCTCTCCCTGAACAGCTCCAGAGTGAATCCCTCCCACTCTAGTGTCCCAGTTGTAAAAGATGAAGTGGGTAGGGAGATAAAGGGGCGCTTAATCCTCATTAGTTGGGGGGGGGGGTGGTTCCCGCCAACTTTATGTGACATAACCAGTATCCCACAATTTCTTATGTAAAAGGGGGGTTGTTCCCCTAAATTACGTTTGTTAGTTCCGCCACCCCGTGGTGGTGTGGGGTGGAATGAGGGGAACCAAACAACCCAAGCTGTTCTGGATGTCCTCATCAGTGTAGTCTGACTCTCAAGATCGAAATAGACTGAAATGCTACTTTGTCTGTTGCAAGGCAGTAAGAAACAGAGACTAACAGTATCCGAGATAGGTGCGGAACATGGGGAGAGAAAATGAATCGATCGCAACTTTAACGGCATACATCGGAAGCGATTTAAGAAAAACCAAAGGAATTACAGCTGAAGATAGCCAGACGAAAGCTGGACCCTCTGTGGTTCCTATTATGAGTTCAGTAGCCACTGAGTTATCTAGCTACGTATCACAACCATGAGAATTTGATAAGGGTGAGGGCGAGGAGTAAGGTGATTCCGATAGACATAGTTCACTTGATATATAAGACGTTAAGATGGCAGGGACGGAAGGGTTCTAACATATAACGGTAATTGCCAGTACTTTTTTTTCTTCAAGACAATGACTCTAGCATCGCTATAAGAATATCGACAAAATTAGATTAGCAGTGTGTGTAATGTTTTACAAGAATTCCTCATATACTCAAAAGTTAACATCTCAAGTACCTCCGCAAACTGGACCAGTTCATTGAGACTGCATTTGGAACCTAGTATTGACGATGTAAAAATAAGTCACACATAATCTCATGTCATCGTCGTTAATATTATATCAAAGTCTCGTTTGATGCTTACTCAATGGACACAATTACGTATTAACCTTTGTCCTTAAATATACACTGGCGAGTACTCGATTTCCATAGCTCCGTGTGGGCTAAACAGGAAAATCACTTACGGTTCTCTGTACAGGGTTAACTGTATTGTTGTAGCGAATTATTCTTCACACTCTTACCCTTCCTGTCTTCTCTCAGGATTCTCCCCTCCCCCCTTTGCAATGAAAACGCCGATAGGTTTAAACATTTCAAATGACGTAGGCTTATTATTCCTTTCATTCTATCATCTAAATCCTTCGATCTTGTAATCCAGTTGTTTCTTCTTCCACAGTGTTATCACCTTATAGCCGTTAACACTCAGGTGTTTCTTTAATGAGGTGAAAAGTAAATTCACAGATGGTTGTTGTATAAGGAAACTGTGATTGTTCAAAACAACTATCCGTGCTATAATCGCTAACATTGAATGAAAACGATTAATTATGGGTTATGTAATATGTGTGAGAATACAACTCTGTGCTTCATGATGTGGGAAGTCAGGTGTCCGACGTCAGGCCACAGTTATACTTTATCTGAAAAATAGTTTTATTTATATGCCTTTAAGGATTTGTCGAGTTACGTGTGTTCCTTTTAAGGAGATGGTCTGTATTACCATGCTGTCATATAATTCTCTGTTCCTTTATTTTCAACCGTTACAAATGGAAGGTAGGATTCACAAGTTGTAGTACTTCCCTTGAAGTTAATCTGTGTGAAAAGTCTAACAGAGACCGAAAAAAAATGTGTGTGTTGCATAGAGCAAACTGTGCTGGTCATCACTCGTGGTTAAAGGTCTGTGAATTAGTTGACACAATCGATACATTTAAAAATTAATGAAATTAATTAGGAAAGAAGAATTAACAAAAAATTACTTTGTGCAATATTAATGTCACCGATTCTAAACGCTGATGAAACCCAGGAACAAAAACGAATATTCCAACTAAGTTCATATCCATTTTAAAAAGATTAATTTAAAAGATGGAACATTAGCGTTTAACGTCCCGTCGGTGTCGAGATCAATAGACATGGAAATTTAATTTGATTTTCTTACGAAAATTTGTTACTGTGGTTGATATGTTTGTCTCCCACTTGATGCCATAGGCCAAAGAGCAATCAAACCACTTAGCGCAAGCAGACGATATAGTTCCAAAGAAAGATCAGTTTTATTCAGGTTTGCTTCAAGAATTATGGCCAGTGCTTGTGGCTGCAAAAGGAATTATTGTTATTAATTATTTCGAAAACGATGAAATTTCTGGTATCTAAATCGCTATATTACTTCCTCCGGATCAGCCTACATAATTACTGTTGGGAATGGAAATCTGGCGACTGTGATACAAGTATTGTTAAACCATCTCTGTCTGGCATATGTAGTATTTTCTGACTTAAACGTTTTATGATTTCTGAGACACAAAATTTTGGCTGAACATTGTTTTGGTTGCAGTAACGAGGTTAAGGCAATCATATATTGAAATTTAGCAGACCTTCTAAAATTCAGGCATGAAATCTGTTACTTGAAGTATTTTAGACAATGTGCATAAACTTGAAAGGTGAAAACGTCGGAATCTTTGCAGATTTTTGACTTGGAAGCACAGCCCTTGAATGCCAGCTCAGTAACTTCTCACCATGTCTGAGCATTACGTAATATTCTTTAACGTGTGTGTTATGTTCTTCAATGTTATTCATGGTAACAAAGCATCTATTGCTGCTGACTCTATAGGTAGATTCGTATAGGCTGCAAAAATACTGTCACATTCGAAATGGCACGAAAAGTGCTATCTGAATCGGGTAAGGTAATTAATTCTTGAAACCTTCAGTTAGCAGTAAATCACCAACTTATGGTACACTTCAGTCGTCCACAATATGTATTAGAACAATTCCTCCTCAAACTGACAATTGTATAGCTCACAAATTGAGCGGGACTCTGTCTAACAACAGTAACGCTGGCTTACATGTACTTGTGATTTTACCAGGCTGAAAATATGCTTATGCTTTAAGTTCACTTAATTATCTGTCCATATGAGATGGAAAACTCGGTATACACCTTTACTCGCCTCTAGATTTTATGTTTTGCGTGCTATCAACGAAGGAAGAGACCATGTGTTGAGTTAAAACTACACTCTTGAGAAAAGGATGGGGAATGAAACCAAAAGCCCTGTGATGTAAATAAAACCCTGTAAAGGCTCATTAGCTTAACCACCACTGCATTCTTTTTTTTGTCTTTGTTCAAATTTCACAGCTTGTCTGGCGAAAGTAGTATTCAGCTGGCGTACTGGAAATGTCTACCGCAGCGTATCGCCGCGAGCGCTAGCTGTTGACAGACCCTAAGCTTCGTTGATAAAATCCAATTACTCGCTGGCGTTTAACACGTTTAACGTACTAATAGGGTGAACTAACGCCTGATCTCCGGCAGTCCAGTAAGCCAATACCTGCTGCTGCGTGTTGAAATGAGTCTGCAACTGAAATAAATCATTAGCTGCCTCTCGGTTCTAACGTTGTATGCGCTGCTATCGACTGTGAGTAGACAATGCAGTATATATTTTTGTCACTTGCACAGGAAGTTCATCAACAAAAAGATGAAACTAATCAATAATGTTTCAGTTCCCTTAAATTTACACAAAACATCATAAAATTATTTTCTCGTTCTCGTTTTTTTTGTTTTGTTCCTTTCTTTATTGTTTTTGTTTTGAATGATACCATCATCTAGATATACTAGGTACGGTTCAGCGTCGTGGTCTCGAAATTACTGTGTTAATTCCACCTACTGTCACTACCTTTAGTAAAAGTTTGAGGCCGCTTTAGACATGCACAAATCTCCGGCCGCTCATTTTGTTTTATGTTCTCGTATCTGCCTTAATTCACCTATGATGACTGCAGAGATAATTCCTTTGAAAATGACAATACAAACATTCCTCCATATTTTTATCCATTGAGAGAGTTTATTCCGCTTTGTTTTCTCAGAGCTCCGTTTAAACCAGTTCTTCCCTACATTCTCTGTCTTTCTGTTCATCAAAATTTCTATTTCTAGTGCCTCTTGCATCTTTTCATACATCTGAAAGCCAGCATGCGGTGGAACTTGATACATCCAGCCATTTTGATCTCTATCTCTGTCGATATTGTTCTCATGTCGTCCCTATTAGGAATCCATGAATTTTCTCAACATTTCTATTTTATGTTTTTAATGTTTAGAAAACTAGACTTATAGTATTCCTTCTTTTTTTTATTATGTCGCAGTTGCACTCTTTAACCTTCTTTTGTATTTAGGCTTGAAATTTATGAGTCAAAAGATGTCTGATATTGTTCACACACTTGTCTTCCACCTTTACTAATATCTTCAGCTATATATTTCTATAGCACTTCAAAACATGTTTCTTTAACAGTTTAGTAATCTACTTTTCTATTAACATTATTTCGTTCAGTAATAATCGTTACAATTTTTGGTCGAATGTTTTACCGAAGAGAAAATATAACGACTTAGACAGTACACAACTGATTTTTCTCCGAATTTTAACACCCAAACGAAGAGCCAAAAATGGACAAATACGATTCCTAACTGGCCAGGATGTATAATTTCAAAAAATATTTAACTCCAAAGAAGTAAACACGATAGTTAAAGAAAACTATTAGTTATTTGAGGGGACATTGAAATATTTCACGAACAGCTGGTGTCAGCTATTTCAATGAAGTTTCAAAATGATAATCTATTGAAGGCCTTGCTACTTTGCTCACAAAAATCAAGTTGGTGTAAAATTATGGTTGATAATAAGTTAGTGTACGATAAAAGGAATTTGAGGCCAAGCAGTTTTCATGCTCTAATGCAATTGCGCATTTAATAAAATGATGCTATACTGAAGTTAATTTTTCTTAACAAATAATTAATTATCGAACAAATAATTAATTATCAACAATAGAAACGTGTTCTTCAAGCTCAATCACTGTTATTATAGTTGGTAAATCCATTTAATAAAATGAGAACTGTTACTTATTGAAGAAGGTGGAGTTTTAACTAAATCCTTAGTATCTGACTTTGTTATCTATATGATAACTGAATGTATGTACCCTCACAGAAAGGTTTTCTTAAAATTATTACATCTTGATTCATAGGATATATTCCCTCTATCTTCCAAAGATGAATGACATTATGGTGCAGTGTGAACTTTGAAATACCACAATGTAGAGTGTAGCTACACTGTTCTATAGCAAGAAACAGTATTGGTGTCAATTCAAGCTAATTATCGGCAAACACATTGCACAAAAAGATGCATAAAATAGTGGGCTCAGAATATATTTTCCTGTATCAATATTGTATGAAAGAGTGCTTTCTTTAGCACAAAATATACATGTAGAACAAGAGCGTATTCAAATCAAATCATATTCTTCTGCAACGTCCGTAACGATGTCGCCTTTAACAGGACGTTAAAACCTGATCTTTTTTTCTTTTGATAGCATTCACCCTTTTCTTTCAAAAGACTAGTTTAAGTGAAAACTGGATCTTTCATTCTTTAATAACACACATCATTTTATTTCGAAAGATTCAGATGGTATTTGGAATTCAGTCACAGATTCCAGGAGATAATTTGTTTTGGGATGTGTTTGGCAATATTCGCCTGATGGCATCCATGTTTTGTGCGTTATCATAGTACAACTCAGGATGTTGTTTTACATTATATCACGGGTCACATTATGAAATATCACATCCGTCGCACATGGCTGTTTCTTCAGCACAGGAAGAAAGAGTAGCCTAGCAGTCATGCACCTTACTGTGGGACAGAAAACGCCAGATGACTCATAAGCTCTCCCAAAATAGTAATAAACACGTACTTTTTAGGAGGACGAGGCTGCTTCTTTGAGGGATTATACATTATATCAGGTTGTTACTGGGACGGCAGATCGTAAGCCGCACAGTGCAGTCAAGGGTAGGTAGCCGAGCTTATAAATCTAATATCTGCACTCTGCGAAGCATAAATAAGCAAGTTTTTCATCAGCACTTACATCAATATATTAGCCACTTTTTCTGTAAATAGTGAGTAGCATAAAGTGAAACTTTGTTGTTGTTAATCAGTTTAACATCAGATAGGATTATTAAAGTTATAAGTTGTATAACATGCTGGTGAAAAGCGTACAAAAAGTAAAAGTTTGCCTTAAAACCGACTCACATTAAAGAACGAAAGCGGAACTTATGAAACAGCAGCAAAGATACACATACTTAGGCGTAATAATATTGAGCAGAAACTATATTTCTTCGTAGATAGATGAAAATACATACAATTTATCATAACTGCTTCGTGAGGGCGGCGAAAATCTCTCGGTCTGGCAATGAGATGACATTAACGAAATATTTATTAAAGTGTAGTGTCAATTTGACCTGCAGAGAAGTTCTATTTGTATGACACTTTGAAACCGTTGTCTTGCAGATTCTCATTCAAAGTTCTAAACTGGAATTCTATGCCATCAATCAATATTTTTTTCGGCCTTTTTATTGACAGCTCAATTTCTCGGACGCTTATTATGTGAATAGCAGAATGGAAACTTGTTCACACTACTCTTAAAGATAGAGGACGTCAGACGTAGACACATAAAAAATCAATGCTGGCCTGACACATGTATTAAAACGAATTTGTCACTAGTATTTTCCCACTTTAAAAATAACTCAACTGTTTTTATTCACTATATGTTGACGTATCAGAAACGAATCATTTCGTGCCAGAAACGGGACACTAATCACATCAGTGGGTGAAACGCAAGGGCTTTTCAGCAAATAAATGAAGTTTCTTCTTTTTCTGAATGGAATGCGAAAGAAAGTCTTGTTAATAATTACCTTGCGAGACATAACTGACGAACACTATTCAAATCTTCTCGAGAAACTGAATGATGAACTACTTGGAAAGACGTTCCCATTAATACAGAACATAATAGATAACTTCTTGTCAGGAAAATACACCTGCTTACGTACATACACTGAGGTGACAAAAGTCGTGGGATAGCGATATGCATATATACAGATGGTGATAGTATCCCGTACACATGGTATGAAAGAGCAGTACATCGGCGAAGCTGTCATTTGTACTCAGGTGATTCATGCAAAAAGGTTTCCGAGGTGCTTACGGCAGCACGACGGAATTAACAGCCTTTGAACACGGAATGGTAGTTGGACCTAGTTGGGACATTCAGTTGCGGAAATAGTTACGGAATGGCACGTTCCGAGATTCACAGTGTCATGAGCGTGTCGAGAATACATATTTAAGGCATTACCACACACACCACGGACAGTCAAGAGTATGACGGCATTCACTTAACGACCGAGAGCAGCGGCGTTTGAGCAGCGTTGTCGGTGCTAACGGACACGTAACATTGCCTGAAATAACCGCAGAAACCAACGCGTGACGTACGACGAACAGTACGGAGAAATTTGGAGTTAATGGGGTATGGCGGCAGACGACAAACGCGAGTGCCTTTGCTAATAGCACATCATCGCTTGTAGCGCCTTTCCTGGGCTCCTGACCTTGTCGATTGGACTCTAGACGACTGAAGAACCGTGGCCTAATCAGATGAGTACCTATTTCAGTTGGTAGAAGCTGACGGTAGGATTCGAGTGTGGCGCAGGCCTCACGAAACTAAGGACCCAAGTTTTCAACAAGATAATGTGGAAGCTGGTGATGCCTCCATAATGGTGCGGACTGTGTTTACGTGGAATGGACTGGGTCCTCTCGCCCCATCGAACCAATCATTTACTGTAAGTTGTTATATTCGGCTATTTGGAGACCATCTGCAGCCATTCATTGACTTCATATTCCCAAAGAACAATGGTATTTTGGTAGATGACTATGCACCATGTCACTGGGCCACAACTGTTCACGATTGGTTTCAAGGGCATTCTGGCGAGTTCGAAAGAATGATTTTACCACCCAGATCACCTGATATGAACCCCATCGAACATTTATGGAGTTCAATCGAGAGTTCTGTAAGTGAACAAAACCGTGCATGAAACCGTGCACCGGCATAAATTTCCAAATTATGGACGGCTGTAAAGGCGGCATGGCTCATTATTTCTGCAGGGGATTTGCAAAGACTGATTGAGTGCGTGCCACGTCGAGTTGTGGCTCTACCTCAGGTAAAAGGAGGTCCGACACGACATGAGGAGGTGTCCCATAACGTTCGTCACCTCAGTGTGTATTGCTAACACTAAAACCACAGATCTTGAAGGAGCAATCACTGGAACATCCATGCTTCTCATCAGATGTAGGACACTACGAGTTCGACCAGTTCCGACATCTAAATACATTTTTCAAATAAAAATTGTCTGAATCCAACCACTAGATTTTTTAAGACCTCTCATAATCGTTACCCACTAAAAATCATTGGGCACAGTGCACTAACACGAAACGAGATTGCAGTGAAAAGTAAGTAGGAGAGAGTTGTATACCTTTGACCTTTGCATATTCATAATTTTAAAAGACCCATAAATCATTTAAACAGTACGTTTGCTGTGTTATTTAAGAGAATATACCTTACCCCACATTATAAATACATTTTTTATGTTAAATAATTTCGTAAAAGTATTACTTTTAGTAGAAGTTTGGAGCTGCTCCAAGGCAGAATGATTGGTTGTACCTTTGACTACTTCCAGCTGTACCTTTGACCACCTGAAGGAAACTGAACAGTGACCAGAAAACTGACTTTAGGGCTATACCTTTATCTTTCACATGACAGAAAAATAACAGAAATGTGACTTGTTCATATTGTTGTAATGGCATTAGATTGAAAGATTAGAAAAGTTAAATATATACGCATCGTTGTGTCTGTACTCGTGTAAACTTTTCAGATATTATTTCTGTTTTTAACAACACATAGACAACATCCACAAGCGGCATTGTAAAAATGTCAATATGATTCCTGTACTGGCTCATAAATTTGACTTCAAATCACTTTTCCCCATGCACCTTTACTGTTGAGCTGCAAAATCTTTAATTCCCTTCCCTGTATCAATACTCACCATAACCCTAATATAATATTGTTCTAAAAACTTTTTTCAGCCACGTAAGGGTTGGAGATCTTCTAAGATAGAATTACTGCATCTCGGTCCTCTGAACCATTTAAGTGCTCTTCCCATCATCATCAGAAAGGTAAATTTGCATTCATGGTTTTGGTGTCGGAAGAGACCTCGAAGTGATATTTCATAACTCAAGTTTTTCTCAGCTTGGATGCTGTAGGTCAATGTATAGGTTTCTCTTGTTACTGGGTAGTGACTTTATACTTTATTTTCCGAACGTCTTCCTTTTCAGGGTTGTCTGTCACAATTCTAGGCTCTCCTTTCCTCCGACCTTTGCTGCTATTTTTTTGTCCAGTTAGCTCTTGGGAAAGGACGATTCATTTCTGGGGTGACAGGTTGGTTCTTGGAGCCTATTGAAGTTGTGCTTGAAGAAGCGGTCTCTCTGAGTTTTCTTGAATTGGGACGCTCAAGCCTGCATTGTCAATTGGTCTGTGAGTGAAGCCTGAGGCAACAAATTCATCGTACCTAAAAATATTTTGATTCAGGGGAACCAGTCCCGTAAGCCACTAATAAAGTTTCTTGGGCAAAATGATTTTGAGTTGGCTACTTCTACCAGTTCTGCAATCTGATAAATTGTGACAGTTTTTCCCGCATTCGTAGGCGTTAACGTTCAGTCATTCATGGTAGTGTAGAAGTAAGTTTTATAACGTCTAGATACTATCCTACCGAGAGGCTACATCTTATGGCTTGGATGAGGGTGAAAAGTCATGAAAATTTCCGACTCCGTCGTCAATGTTATTGCTGGAGGAATGCTAATATGGCCTTGTGATAGCCCATCAGTAAAACCACAGGACTTTATCGATTGGCTTGACATGGTTGATGAAGTGCTTCAAGTACTCAAAAAAAAAAAAAGTTCTTAGTTGGACCGCCCCGAACGAGATTTTCCTTCAGTGGCTCACCACGAAAAACAAAACCCTTAAAATCTTCTCTTTGGAGAAATTAATTTGGGCGGCATTGAGTTCCCCGCAGCAGTCACTGCAGCAATATTCATTCAAATGTGACCGCTATAATTTGTTTACGCTTGTTGGAGGCTAGAATTTAGTTTGGAACATCGATTCTTAACATTCCACTCTCATCACAGGTCCAAATATCGGATGGATGGAAAGGATGTTATGAGAATACCTCCTTACATTTCCGAAAAACAACTTTTCACAGTCTCACGATTGAAGGTAATAGTTCGAGAGAGGCTGATTCCTACTGGTTCGCACAAGGAGAGTTAACTGGAGTATCTCTTACGAAAATCGTGAAATTCACTTCCTCTTCAGTTTTCCAGGATGGAGGAAAGTTTATATTGTAATTCTTTAGGCTTTTCCGTCGATCTAATCACATCTTGGGTTGTCGGGTGTTCTGCCGGCGATCAGCGTCGTACTTGCACGATATTTTAGTAACGTAGCTCGTTACCTTCATCAGACGATATTTTTGTAACGTAGCTCGTTACCTTCATCAGGTGCGACCTGGGTTGTCAAAAATGTAACTTGTGGTATGGTTTTCACTTAGGACTACATTTCAATGTTATTTTATGTTTTATGTTTAAACTTTTACCAATATTATTAACTATTCGCCGTATTATAATTAAATAATTAATTATTAAAAGTTGATACTAATGTAAATGACAAAATAACATAAAAATTATGTGTGTAATACCTACTTTTCTGAATGCCACTGGATAACTTCTTATTTTGCATAATTGCGCCTATGGCGAAACTATGAACTAAAACAGGTGGTTCATCTCTTAATATAAAGTTGGCCGAAAAACTCAAAGTGGCCGGCCTCTACATTTTTGGATAAAATATATGGTGTTCCACTACAAGTGCTAGAAGTGTCACTCAACTCCTTCTGCATTGTGGTACCACATGATATTACACAAAGCACAGTACTCAGTCGTCACTCCACTCCCCCTAAACCGGAACACGCAGGTTTGGGATATTCTTGCCTATTGTATTGACATTTGGACTACTAACAGCTAATCTATGGGCCTATTCTCTTTGCCCAAATTATTCAATATTTATTTAGTTTCTGAACTGAAGCTTTTTGGAAGCAGTCTAATGCGCCTGCTCATAAAGAGCATTAAAATATAGTAAAAGTTCAGACTGACGTTGTCTGTTGAACTTCTCCGCCCATCTCAGGACGAAGCTGTTCTATATATACAATAGTTACTAACAAGGGAACCTCCTCATCGCACCCCCCTCAGATTTACTTATAAGTTGGCACAGTGGATAGGCCTTGAAAAACTGAACACAGATCAATCGAGAAAACAGGAAGAAGTTGTGTGGAACTATGAAAAAATAAGCAAAATATACAAACTGAGTAGTCCATGCTCAGTATAAGCAACATCAAGGGGAGTGTGAGCGCAGCAGCGCTGTGGTCCCGTGGTTAGCGTGAGCAGCTGAGGAACCAGAGGTCCTTAGTTCAAGTCTTCCCTCGAGTGAAAAGTTTACGTTCTTTATTCTCGCAAAGTTATGATCTGTCCGTTCGTTCATTGACGTCTCTGTTCACTGTGTTAAGTTTAGTGTCTGTGTTTTGCACCGCAAAACCGTGCGATTAGTAGCCGAAAGGACGTGCCTTTCCAATGAGAACCGGAAACATTTGATCGCAAGGTCGTAGGTCAACCGATTCCTCCACAGGAAAACACGTCTGATATATTCTACACGACACTGGTGACGGAATGTGCGTCACATGACAGGAAAATGTTGTCGACCCACCTAACTTGTACACTTGGCGAACGGGTAAAGAGATTCTTCTACCTTGCCCGATTTTGGTTTTCTTGTGGATGTGATAATCACTCCCAAAAAAGTGATCGCATCGGACGGACGGACGGACAGATAATAATGGTATGAAAATAAAAGCTGCTCACGCTAACCACAAGACCACGGTGCTCCTGAGCTGAAAATACCCTTGATTTTGCCTATACTGCGCATGGACTACTCAGTTTGTATATTTTGCTTATTTTTTCATAGTTCCACGCAACTTCTTCCTGTTTTCTCGATTGATATGTGTTCAGTTTTTCAAGGCCTATCCACTGTGCCAACTTATAACTAAATCTGAGGGGGGTGCGATGGGGAGGTTCCCTTGTAAGCACGCACAGGGACTCGTGGACATGGCTGCAGAGAAATTCCCGTCGAAAACTATTCGATTATCCAAATTTTTCACTAACATTTGTCGATAGAAACTTTAGTTAAGAGGTTCGGTCAGAGGGTTTAGCTACACTCTCTGTAATAAAAAACTGAGTGAAGGGATCAACAAAGAACCCGAACGGGTGTCATCAGACGTCCGCCCAGAACAAATTCAACTGACAATATAAAACAAAGTGAGATTAAAAAAAAAGAATCCCGGTCGGGCTAAAAATTTTTACTGTCGTCATTCCATTCTGCAGCTGGTGGTAGTCATTATTCGCAATCGCGAATTCATCTGATGTGTTTCGTAACGGCTGTGGTCGCCGCAGTGCATCGACAGCAGAATAACACAGGCACTGTAATATCTTATTTCTAATAAGTTCAACCTGTGTCGCTCTTTATTTTGGCCTGCAACACTTCCAGTGGTAAGAGACCCATATCTCTTGAAAGTGAATTGATCATCTTATACTAGTTTCTTTAGTTGAGTGCCATGTAATACTAATCACTCTTTGACATTATTTTCTTTGCTTGTTGGACCTGAAAAGTAACATGGGTCTCTATTGATAATAAGCGTTATAAAGTATTTTAGCGTATTTTAGCTACCGAGCCATATTCTGCTTGTATAGCATCATTTTTGTTGTATCTTTAAGTCATTATAACTTTTATCGAAGAAGCTACAGCTTGAACGACAATACTGACAACAGGCGTTCAGTACTCATCGATTCTCTAAGTCACTGGCTAATGACGATGTGCTAATATTTTAATACTTATTTACGTATGAAATTCATGTATGGTGATATCCGTGGGATACCTTTGATCCTGTTTATGCCATGAGGTACTTATGGTTTTTAACGGTCTGACAATATCGAGATAATTAATCCTGAAATTGAAATAAAATTCATACGTAAAAGTGATTAGCTTCATAACATAGAAAGTTACTTTCAACTGATATTAAAAACTGTCCGGTAAAAGAAGAAAGAGATAACCGCCTATGTTCTATCACTTCCCTCACTGCAAGCAAAATATGCTGATATCGGTAACCATTTCCCCAGCAGGGTAACAACAGAAGCGAAGCGAAACAGAGTTTGTGTTTCATCGCATTGAGAAAGATACCGACCCGAGGAATCCCTTTTGTTCTCCTAATTCCTCTGCGTAGGCGAAGAGTAACATCAAACGTCGACAATGCAAATACGTTGGCTCATCTGCCACGGCCACGGGACGGTGTTGCAACTACCCACGGCTTTGCCACTTTCATCGCCGAAAGTTTCACAGAGCATTTACGGGGAGTACTTTGGGTGAAATGGAGAATAAAATACTTCTCGTATACGTGTGGCGCAGTTCTGGTTCCAGAACTGTTCTTTAAAAACGAAGACTATATATAGCACGCTATGAAATTGAATCTTTGAACTCATCTTATTAATTTTATTTGTAATGTAAGGAAACTAATAATTTTACCTACTCCAGTAATAAGTACAACATATTGCATCAACAAAATGAGCTATGCTCTCTATAAGTCAGTGGTAAGCTGCTAGAGACTATTTAGCATCAATAAATCTCTTCCGTATTTTATCTCGGAGGGACATTGTTTCCAAAGATATTGTGTGCTCATTATAAAACACAATTCTTACTTCCGTTTAATTCTACACGGAGAACTTAATTAGAAGACACGTAAACACATGGCTTAATTTCATCTAAATGAAAAGAACATGCTCATAAATTAGAAAACACATAGGTCGAGATAGAGTGAGACATCAGAAGATAAAAATATACCTGTCACCGACAGGTATCTAGCTAAACCCTCTGACCGAACACGCTGAGCTACCGTGCCGGCTGGATTCGAACCCGGATTTTCCGCTTATCGCGAGCAGTCGCCGTACCATTTCGTCGTGCAATGGCTGTAGAAGTGATCCCAATAAAATACAACAGATCTAGTTCATAAAACAGTATATTCTAAATACAATAATTGTATATACAGTTTATTTGTGTTGAGGTGTTAGACACACAGTCTAAAAAAAGATATTCATTTCACCCATTTATACAGCTGTAATAACGTAAATAGTCTCTATAGATATTTGTTTCACAATTCCATGTTCCCACAAGACAAAATCGGATGCCGTAGCAAGATTAGATTTTTTTTTAAAAGAATTAAAGCTCTTAGATGGGAAAGGAGAACTGCGATGTACAAAGGCGTGACCTGTTGCGTAGTAGGTACTACCTTAAAGATTGCTGTACACACATTAATACAGGGAATGTTCTCTATACTACGTAGCCGAAGTGTAGTGGAGAGTGTCCTGCCTAGAGTATAGTGAATATAGGATCACACAGTGTATGTTTGTTGAAACTTCAGTGTAGCGACTGAGTTTAGAATTGGTTCAAATGGTTCAAATGGCTCTGAGCACTATGCGACTTAACTTCTAAGGTCATCACTCGCCTAGAACTTAGAACTAATTAAACCTAACCAACCTAAGGACGTCACACACATCCATGCCCGCGGCAGGATTCGAACCTGCGACCTTAGCTGTCGCTCGGCTCCAGACTGTAGCACCTAGAAGCGCACGGCCACTCTGGCCGGCTGTTTAGAATTACATCCAGTAATGCGCTCTAGCGACCTCCATACCCTGTTTCCGCCACTTAATACAGTTTTTGTTGTTGTTAGACAAGAAGCTGTGTTTTGTAGTTATCACTTTAGACAAATAATGTTTTAGAGGATCTTTGACCATGTTTGACACTAATAAATTGCTCTTCTTACGGTAGCTAAAATTTTTCCTTTATTTTTCACTTTTCGTGACGCTTTTCGGTATCATGTGTGGTACAAAATTGTAACACTAGACAAAAAAAAAAACAGTTCATTAAAAAAGGCTCAGTGAAGCTGATTTACGTATCCTACATCGATTCTCTGTAGCTTGTCATTTTATGAATATTTCTTCATAACATCAATGCTCAAACTAGCTCATGCCATACAGCATGTTACAAGCTGAAAAATCTCTACTACTATATGGAATTACTGACATTATTATCAGAATACTCATTCGTATTCAAAATGATTTATATACAGGTCATATTACAAAGGTATCCTTCAATTTATAATGATATAACATCACTGATAATCTCCATAACTCATCAACTATATCCTGTCAGTGATTAGGGTGAGCCGAGATAAAATGCTCTGCATACCTACATTCCCTCTTCAAATATTGTGGTAGCAGAACATTAATTCCTTACATTGCATTGTGCTTACGAGATGACAGACGAATCTGCTAACACCAAGTTAGTTAGCTTTGCTTTCGACGAGCAGCATTTTTCTCCTGGCTGTACGTCTCCGCTACTGGAATACTGCCAACCGCTGATGTAGCAGCAGCACTAGGTATCTTCATTTTAGGACAATGCCGTCTATTTCCTGCTTTCTGTTAGTATACCATCTGAAAAGTTCAGGAAATAGCTTTATTTCACAGTAGGCTGGCTGCTGTTCGTAAATTCTCGGTCGTATAGTTGCCGAAACGCTGCTTTATGACCCGCACAAATGTTTTCTTTCCATTTTCTGAGTTATAATGGACGGTAAATTGAGCGTTATCTTCTAAAAATTTAATAAACCAGTGGCTTTACATTCGAAATAACGAAAATTCGATGGTTCTTTTTCAGTTAGCTTCTGGTTAATTTCTACCCTTTCTCAAGATTACGGACATAGACAACAGTTTTCGACTCTTTGAGCGTTGTTGTATTTCTTACAACCTGCACACGTCTAATTTGCATCAGGAAAAATATTGTAAAGAGGAATGACATTCAAGTATACTCTCCTCCGTAACTGACACACCGCTCCCAACGCCGTTTCCAGTTTCGGAAGCAGTCGTGGTACTCCTCTCATTGGATCGCGTGAAACGCCATCTGCGAGTTTTATTGTATCGCGTCTATAGTTGCAAATCGTCGCCCTTTCAATGAGTTTTGCAGCTTTAGAAATAAAAAAAAATATCTGCAGGTGTTAAGTCTGGAGAGAACGTAGGATGTTCCAGCGGAGTGATTTCGTTTTTTGTGCAATAGTCACGCACCAATAGGGATGAACGTGTGGGTGCCTCATCGTGATGCAAGAGCCATGAATTGTCTCTTCACATTTCTGGCCGTTTCCTTCACATATTTTCTCGCAGGCGTTGCAACATGTCCCGGTAATACCATCGATTAACAGTTTGTACGAGGTGCATTCAAGTTCTAAGGCCTCCGATTTTTTTTTTCTAATTAACTACTCACCCGAAATCGATGAAACTGGCGTTACATTTCGACGTAATCGCCCTGCTGACGTACACATTTTTCACAACGCTGACGCTATGATTCCATGGCAGCGGCGAAGGCTTCTTTAGGAGTCTGTTTTGACCACCGGAAAATCGCTGAGGCAATAGCAGCACAGCTGGTGAATGTGCGGCCACGGAGAGTGTCTTTCATTGTTGGAAAAAGCCAAAAGTCACTAGGAGCCAAGTCAGGTGAGTAGGGAGCATGAGGAATCACTTCAAAGTTGTTATCACGAAGAAACTGTTGCGTAACAGCTCGATGTGCGGGTGCGTTGCCTTGGTGAAACAGCACACGTGCAGCCCTTCCCGGACATTTTTGTTGCAGTGCAGGAAGGAATTTGTTCTTCAAAACATTTTCATAGGATTCACCTGTTACCGTAGTGCCCTTTGGAACAAAATGGGTAAGAATTACGCCCTCGCTGTCCCAGAACATAGACACTATCATTTTTTCGGCACTGGCGGTTACCCGAAATTTTTTTGGTGGCGGTGAATCTATGTGCTTCCATTGAGCTGACTGGCGCTTTGTTTCTGGATTGAAAATTGGCATCCACGTCTCATCCATTGTCACAACCGACGAAAAGAAAGTCCCATTCATGCTGTCGTAGCGCGTCAACATTGCTTGGCAACATGCCACACGGGCAGCCATGCGGTCGTCCGTCAGCATTCGTGGCACCCACCTGGATGACACTTTTCGCATTTTCAGGTCGTCATGCAGGATTGTGTGCACAGAACCCACAGAAATGCCAACTCTGGAGGCGATCTGTTCAATAGTCATTCGGCGATACCCAAAACAATTCTCTCCACTTTCTCGATGATGTCTTCAGACCAGCTTGTGAGAGCCAGAGGTTGTTTCGGTTTGTTGTCACACGATGTCCTGCCTTCATTAAACTGTCACACCCACGAACGCACTTTCGACACATCCATAACTCCATCACCACATGTCTCCTTCAACTGTCGATGAATTGCAATTGGTTTCATACCACGCAAATTCAAAAAACGAATGATTGCACGCTGTTCAAGTAAGGAAAACGTCGCCATTTTAAGTATTTAAAGCAGTTCCCATTCTCGCCGCTGGCGGTAAAATTCCACCTGCCGCACGGTGCTGCCTTCTCTGGGACGTATTGACAATGAACATGGCCTCATTTTAAAACAATGTGCATGTTTCTATCTGTTTCCAGTCCGGAGAAAAAAAATCGGAGGCCTTAGAACTTGAATGCACCTCGTACTTGTGGCACTAATCCATGACGAATTAATCCTTAAAAACCAAAGAATAAGATCAGCATGGATTTGACATTTGACCTGACCCAACGAGGTTACACATTAAACACAGGCGTGTGCAGGGATGCCAACCGCATTTCGCTAGAACACAACACTGGCGAGAAATTACGAAAATTCCGGAATATTTTGAACAGACCTCGTATTTGTCTGGCATTATTTTAATTCTTGTGATTTCACTTCACATTTCTCATTCGTTTTTATTTACATGTTTTCTTTCCACACTGGCATGGGGTGTTATTACGAGAACATCAATATTCCCAGCGTAAGTTATTGTACCAATTTTAGCAAGGTATCACCAGCAAGATCGTCTAATTGGCATCCTCTGCAAAAATATTCCATATTCTTCATACGAACCATGTCTTTCATCTTACGTAGATTGTTCTCAACGAAGTGCATTTGAAGTAAGAGTAAAATTATCTTGGTGTCAATACCATATTATACAGTACTAATATCAGCCAAGTGACTCATTCTAACTTCGTCCGTTTGGTGAAATTGCTTTCAGGTTATTAGTCAGGTATGTTATATTTCTAGTGGCAGACCTGCCAGGAGAGCCGAGAGCGCTAGTCTGCCTTCGGCTGGGCAACAGAGCGGACGCGTACGTGTTGACTTCGTGCGGCGCGCGAGCTCGCCTTGTTTACTTTCTGACGGCCGTTGCTTAAGTGCCGGCTTACCTTGTACGATCCATGGCGAACCGTTACCGTAAATCAACACTCCGATTTACTTTCTGCAACGATTATGCCCGACCCAAAGCACTTGAGGTGGAGCGTTTTCTGCGAGAGGAAGTGAAGATCCCGGCGACCGATATTATCGGCATACATTTGTCCATCGTGAGCAGCACGGTCTATGTGAAAATCATTAACGACGCGGCGTGCGAACGCATACTACGTGAGACCAAACAGGGGCTCCGCTTCTGTCACGCTGATGGCAATGTGTGGGAGGTAACCGTCGACTACGCAGGCTTAGGTATGCGAACGATACGCATTTTCGAATTGCCATTCGAACTTCCAGCTGAGGAAGTTGTCGCGGCACTACGCCCATACGGCACAGTCCACGGCCACACTGCGGAGAAGTGGACACAGTTTCGGACGTATCCTGTCCTAAACGGGGTCCGACAGGTCACCATTGATCTCCGAAGCCACGTCCCGTCCTACTTACAGATCGGCGGATGCCGTGCCATAATTATATACGATGGCCAGCCTCGGACCTGTTCCGGGTGCGGCAAAGAAGGCCACCTTAGATCCGAATGCCTACAACGGCGTATTACGCAACTTCCAGCTGCCGAAAAACCACCCACGTCGCAACCTACAGTGCTACCAGTGACCTATGCCGCGGCTCTAGCTTCTCCTACCACTTTGCAACGTCGCCCGGTCACCACAAACGACGCCACTAACGAGCCCGACCAAACACCGACGGAGAGCGCCTCGGACGACCCGCCGCCTCGGCCGGCCATTGACGCCGCTCAGAAGATGCCGACGCAACAGGACGCTGACCCTGATCTCGGAAACACAATGGAGATCGACTCGCTCATCGTTCCTACAGCGGCCTTTCTGCCAGAACGACGCGACTCCCTTCCGTCGTCGGACACGGAGGGTCGCACAAGGAAACAACGTTCCCCGAAACGTCGCAAGCGAAGACGTCGCACCGTTTCCGGCCAAGAGGAGACGTTACAAGTCGAGGAGGACGTACCCGTCGACCTGCACGAGGCCTCAGAACCCGCTACTGCTGACGAAGACGTAATGAGCGCGGATACATCTATCGGTGTGCCAGCGCCCCGTGCTGTCGCCTGATAAACAAAGTAAGAGCCTACGGAATATCAGACCAGCTGTGTGGCTGGATTGAAGAGTTTTTAGCAAACAGAACACAGCATGTTGTTATCAATGGAGAGACGTCTACAGACGTTAAAGTAACCTCTGGCGTGCCACAGGGGAGTGTTATGGGACCATTGCTTTTCACAATATATATAAATGACTTAGTAGATAGTGTCGGAAGTTCCATGCGGCTTTTCGCGGATGATGCTGTAGTATACAGAGAAGTTGCTGCATTAGAAAATTGTAGCGAAATACAGGAAGATCTGCAGCGGATAGGCACTTGGTGCAGGGAGTGGCAACTGACCCTTAACATAGACAAATGTAATGTATTGCGAATACATAGAAAGAAGGATCCTTTATTGTATGATTATATGATAGCGGAACAAACACTGGTAGCAGTTACTTCTGTAAAATATCTGGGAGTATGCGTACGGAACGATTTGAAGTGGAATGATCATATAAAACTAATTGTTGGTAAGGCGGGTACCAGGTTGAGATTCATTGGGAGAGTGCTTAGAAAATGTAGTCCATCAACAAAGGAGGTGGCTTACAAAACACTCGTTCGACCTATACTTGAGTATTGCTCATCAGTGTGGGATCCGTACCAGGTCGGGTTGACGGAGGAGATAGAGAAGATCCAAAGAAGAGCGGCGCGTTTCGTCACTGGGTTATTTGGTAACCGTGATAGCGTTACGGAGATGTTTAATAAACTCAAGTGGCAGACTCTGCAAGAGAGGCGCTCTGCATCGCGGTGTAGCTTGCTCGCCAGGTTTCGAGAGGGTGCGTTTCTGGATGAGGTATCGAATATATTGCTTCCCCCTACTTATACTTCCCGAGGAGATCACGAATGTAAAATTAGAGAGATTAGAGCGCGCACGGAGGCTTTCAGACAGTCGTTCTTCCCGCGAACCATACGCGACTGGAACAGGAAAGGGAGGTAATGACAGTGGCACGTAAAGTGCCCTCCGCCACACACCGTTGGGTGGCTTGCGGAGTATCAATGTAGATGTAGATGTAGAACTAAATCATGAACGTCTCACAGGCGACGCTACACCACGCACAATTCCAACATCTCCTGGAGACAAAATGGACGATACACCAGTTTCCGCTTCCACGGCGTGGCACGAGGAGGAGCCGTTACGGGACCCTGCGCCGTCACGGCCGCACCACTAATCATACTCTCCCCAGACTCCCCTGCGGCCCAGCGGGATAACGTTCCGCTGCGACGCCCACACCCTTGCGCGGACGGCGGAGTGGACCAGCCTCCAGCAATCCGACACCAGCCCTACCGGATAGCAACCATCAATACCAACAACATCCGTTCCAGGGTGAACATCCGCCTTCTGCAGGAGATGTTCTGGGCTTCGGATATTGATGTCGCCCTTCTGCAGGAAGTTCACTTGGCTAGTCTCCCGGATATTAATGGCTATACCGCCCACGCCTCCGCGAGTGATCCTATGGCCCGCGGGGTGGCCATCTACGTCCGGCACGGGATTTCTGTGACCAATGTCGCCTTCCTTCCATCAGCTCGGGGCATGGCACTCACTGCCATGGGGACACGCATCATTAATGTCTACGCTCCCTCAGGCACCGACCGACGGCATGAAAGAGCCCAGTTTTATTCCGAGGAAATCGCTCCCCTGTTTTTAGGGCGTTATGACCATTGCCTACTAGGAGGTGACTTTAACTGCGTTCTACGTCCTAAAGATCAGATTCCCCACTATACTACATGCCAGGAGCTACGTATAGTGGTGCGAGACCTCCTGCTTCACGATACCTGGGAAGTACAACACGGCGACCTTTCTGGCCATACCTTTCTTACAAGTCATTCCGCAAGCCGACTAGACAGGATATATGTCTCACAAACTCTTAGATCTGCGATACGGGGCGCCGAACGCTGGCCGCTGGCCTTTTCCGACCATTGCTCTTACATCTGTACGGTCCTCCTTCCGCCGCAATCAGTATGGCGCAGCCGTGCGCCATAGAAACTCAATACCTCACACTTGCATGACCTGGCGTGTCGCCAACAAGTCACTGAAACGTGGACAGCCTGCGAACGACGCCTTCCCCGCTACCACTCGACATTGACATGGTGGTTGGACTGCGCCAAGCCGGCGATCCGGAGGACACTGATGAGATACGGGAAGGACATGGCCGACTGGCATCGCACCACTGTTGACTTCTATTACGCGATTCTCCGAGATCTGGATGCTCAACCGCCAACCCCGGACAACCAGTTGGAACGGCAAAGAACTAAGGCGAAGATAATTGCGCTGGCACGCCGGAAATTGCAAGGGGTCGTGATACGGACGCGGCGCCACGATCACGCCGATTTAGAAATTCCATCCATGCATGATATAGTGTCCGACAAACGAAGGCGTCGTCGGCAGATCATCAGCACTCTGACCACGCCTCATGGAACGCAGGTGACCACTCAGAATGACATCGTCCGCGCATTCGTCGAGCACTACCGTCGTACTTATAGTGATGACGACGCTGAAACTGCAGCAGACGACTCCATTTTGAATTACGTCACGCGGACCCTCCCCCACACGGAGGCGGATGCTTTGACAGTGGCGGTCACGCTAGATGAAGTCAACAACGCAATCGCCAAGGGTGCAGTCAACAGATCGCCCGGCATTGACGGCTTACCGATTGAGTTTTACCGTACCTTTCGGGACCTCATGGCCCCACGGTGGACGACTGTGTATCAAGAACTGATGACATCTGACCAAGCAATCCCACCCGCCTTTGCTGAGGGCATCATTATACCAGTCCACAAACCAGCCCGTGGTTCGATGGTCACGAGTTACAGACCGCTCACCCTCCTCAATGCCGATTACAAGATTTTCGCGCGCTTACTGGCAATGCGGCTCCGAACTACACTCCCTCATATCCTCTCGCCAGAGCAAACGACGCCTGGCGGACAGATTAACATACAGACTGCCACAGGGGAATGCCGCGACTTAATTGCGATAGCGGCGGCCTGCAGGCTCCGGGCAGCGGTCGTCGCTATAGACTTCGACAGCGCCTTCAATAAAGTGCGTCATCGTTTCCTGTTTTCGGTGGCAGCCCGAATGGGCATCCCCCCTCCGTTTCTCGACGTCATCCGGCATCTTTACGACAGTGCCAGTTCACGTGTCCAAGTCAATGGACGTATAGCAGGGCCGGTACCTATCTGCCGTTCGATACGGCAGGGGTGCCCCCTCTCTACCCTCCTGTATGCTATTGCGCTTGAGCCCCTTATTGGGGGCTTGACGACCAAGCTCTCTGGCCTCACCCTACGCCAACACACTTTTCGCTGTCGGGCGTATGCTGATGACCTCCTCCTCCTCATTCGCTCCGGCTCTGAGATTCGGGATGTCGTCGAATTGATTACCCGTTATGGGGCTGCCGCTGGCAGTGCCATGAATGTCGCCAAATCTTCTGCAATGCACATTGGACGAGGCCTCCAGGAGGGTGAGGTGGCACCTCTGCCGCTTGTGCGGACTTTCCGGTACCTGGGCATTACCTTTACCCCCACGGTCACACGCACGGCGGCAACGAATTTCCGTCGCCTGTTACACGTCATCCGCAACGACGTCCGCCAGAACCTCTTGCGCCGCCAGGACACACTTCAACGGGTTGCATTTATTAATCTTTATGTGGCATCAAAATTGGTTCACATCGCGCAAGTTCTCCCTCTGCCACCTGCAATGGGGCGCAACATTCAGGCGGCTTTTGGCTATTATCTCACGGCTGGTTCAATGTTTAAAGTCCGTTATGAGACACTTACCCTGCCCTCACGGTATGGTGGCGTCGGGCTCGTCAATGTCCGTATGCGAGCTGCAGCCTTGTACATGAGTACCATGAGAAAACAGTGGATGGGCCAGGGTACATCTCTAACACGCAGCTTGCTTGAGGTCCTCCTACCTGCTTCCACCTCACCACCAGTGTCTGTCGGCCATATCGTGCCTCATATGTCCCATATTTCGACCTTTTTCGTCGACTACAGTTACATACATACCAGTCTCCCAGATACACGCCCACCTAGGACTAAGGATTTTTACAGCCTGTTGCTGCGCTGTGTTCCCTGGAATGTGATGGAGACCAAACACCCCTCCATCCAGTGGCCCATAGTGTGGACTACCGTCCACCAGCCCTTCCTCCCTACGAACGTCCGGGCACTGTGGTACCACATAGTCAACAGGAAATTTGCCACGAAGCAACGCCTGCACAACATTGGCTTGTCAGAATCACCTCTTTGTCTCCTTTGCCAGCAACTGGACACTGATGAACACCGTCTGACATGCGCCTCATCGCAAGATGTATGGCGCTTCGTGCAGCAAATCATTGCCTGCTATCTCCGGGTGCCACCAGACACAGTCGAGCCTCGAATGTTTCTATACCCGGAGGACCGACATTTTCCCGCCGCCAAATGTGATGCTATTACGTGGGTCAAAGGGTGGGCGGTCGCTTATCTCTTTAATGAGGGACCTAAATCCCGGCTCGACTTCTGGACCTATTTACGAACAGCCCATGCAGCTCTCGAAAACACGCCACGTTACCGAACATTATTTGCTAATTATCTTCAAGCGGTCTTTGTTAGACCTCCACTGAGTTGGGGGGTGCCTGGCACAGAGGGCACCCACCCCTCCTCCCCCGGCGGTGTTTGAGTTTCAACCGCCTACGATCTATTCTACTTCTGACCTCCGCGGATGGGAGAGCGCGTCGCAGATTGCGCGGATTTTCTTTCTTTTTGCTTTTCCTTTTTCCTTTCTTTTTCTTTATCCAGAATTTATATTTCTTTTCTCTTTCGTATATGTGTTCCCATAATTTCATGCTATTAGTGAATATTACAAAAACACATGCAAATAAATAAATAACAACGCCTTCCACTACTGTTGATTCCTGTTTCTCCCACTTCCCTAAGCACCACAGGCTCGGTGGTGGTGAGGGGGACACTGTGGCCAGGCCTCGGGTTTCGACCTCTGCCCACTTTGCCCCCCGAGCCCCCACCGGTCCACTACAAAAAAAAAAAAAAAAAAAAGAGCGCTAAAGCGCTGCTTCCTGGACTCGGGTAGGCGCTCCGGCCCCAGATCGAATCCGCCCGGCGGATTAACGACGAGGGCCGGTGTGCTGGCCAGCCTGGATGTGGTTTTTAGGTGGTTTTCCACAGCCCGCTAGGTTAATACCAGGCAGTTCCCCACGTTCCGCCTCAGTTACACGACTCACCGACATCTGACCACGTTCGCACTATTCCATGAATTACACTAGACGCAGACAGCAGGGGTACACTAATTCCGTCCTGGGGGGTACGGGGTGGTGGCAGGAAGGGCACCCCTTCATCCTAACCTTGCCAAATCCGTTCCTAACAATGCCGACCCTGCATCAGTGTGGGACATGGCACCAGTGAAAGAAAGAAAGTTATATTTCTAGTGGCAGATTTGCCACGAATGTTCTCAAGTTCCACCACATAAGTATATTTACATGTTCGGACATTGTTTTCAGCACTCTGTATAACTACATCTCATTACCGTCACTCCTTCCGCAGTTACTACATCTCATTACCGTCACTCCTTCCGCAGTTAATTTATATTTTGTATCTCTAACAGTATGGCCCCAGACAGAAGCTGTTGTCATATTGAGGACACAGGTTGAAGCAAGGTGACACAGCATTCTGTCATACTTAAAGCTGCCTCAACAGCTACACAGTTCCCAGGGGCTGTGACCAGCCTTCAGAAAGTTCCGATGGTGCTGAAGTAGGCGGCAGCACTTGTCTTCTGCATTAACTAGCCTCATGGTCGTAAAAAAAAATACCTCGGAACATTCAAGAAGATTATCGGAACGGTTGGGCTATGCATTGAGGCTCACCATGTGCCATTCTCTGCAGTGGGGTCGCTGACACCCTTCTGACGCAGCTGTAGTTGACGCAGTCAGGATGCGAACCGAAGACCGCTGCCCGACAGCCTAGCCATCTAATCCCCTTCTCTCTGTCGTCTTCTCCACGAGATTGCCTGACGGTGATCCTGCTACCACCACATGATCCTTGACACCAGCTGACATCTACCTAGCTCTAAAATGCTATTATTGACACCACCAGACGTAGCGTAACATTCAGCAGCCCAAGTTTCATCATCCGGCGTCACCGCCGTCTTCTGCTAGGCAGGCCACTAACCTGCGTCACTCTGGCCTCTGGAGCCGGCGCTAGCAACGTCGATCTGATCTGGGCCATTAGCCGAGGCTGCTCCATACCGGGCTGCCTCCTCGGGATGTGCTTAAAGCTGCGTGTCCACACCGGCGCGTGGGCAGCAGTTTCAACGCTTATGACCTGTCTTCCGCTTACCGCACGCACACTGCACTACGTCCGTTTATGGTTGATGATAAAGGGCTTTACCAATATCCAAAATGGTTCAAATGGCTCTGAGCACTATGGGACTTAACTACTGAGGCCATCAGTCCCCTAGAACTTAGAACAACTTAAACCTAACTAACGTAAGGACATCACACACATCCATGCCCGAGGCAGGAGTCGAACCTGCGACCGTAGCAGTCGCGCGGTTCCAGACTGTAGTGCCTAGAAACTCTCGGCCACACCGGCCGGCCATGGTGCCTGGAAGAGACCAGAGTGATGAAACGATGACATCAGATGTGTGCACACATTTTATTTAATAGGGCGTGGAGCTCTGTCTTCCGAATCGCAGTATATAGAAGGAGCGATCAAATATTACTGTTTGACAGCGTGGTAGGAGCTTTTAAGCAATGTACTGTGACTCCCATGGAGATATATAATGACCTACAAGTAGGCAAGTGCTGGTGTGCCATTCGTGATAGTCTGACGTGTGTGCATTTAACGCGGAATCGTGAAATATGGCGACGTTATTACCAGACACGTCCAAGCCGGATCATTGTGCTGATAATCTTTTGTTGGCTGCCGAAGGACAAACATCAGTAGACATTCAACGGATAATGAAGAATGTGTGTGGAAAAGTATGTATGTCGATAACGATCGTTTGTGACAAGGGATCCAGCCATTTCATGATAATGCACGTCCACCATTTCGCAAATGTCGTAACGCGGAAGTTACCACAACTCAAGTGGGACACACTCTACCACCCGCCCTATATTTCTTTTCACTTCCCATGCAATGATCACGCCTTGGGCCCCTTAAAAGAGGCCGTAAATTGTAGAAAATTCCTATCAGACGAGGATGTGCAGCAGGCAGTTACAGACTCCTTCGTCCACCAGGACACGATGTTTCACCAAACGAGTATCTTCTACCTCGTGTGTCGGTCGGTGAAGTGATTGCCTCATTGTTCACGGTGATTTTGCCTGGTTGGCATACCTATTCTGGATGGTACGGCCGCCGAACGGAATATTCGCTCTTCCCTTATACTATACCAGATATACGAAAATAAATGGAATTAAGCCAGGCAGTGAAGAGAGAACGCGTGGCTAAGGCGAGGAAAGCATTGGGTAGGGAGTGAATATAGGTAAATGTAAGTAATTGGCAATAACGGTCATGTGCTGCTGTAAATAGAGAAGTAGGAATTTAGTGATCTGTACTGGTGCATACGATATGTCTACAAGAAGTATATTGAGTCTTATAAATATGAACATATAGTCTACTAGTCTGAGTATGGCCAGGGCTCTAGTTAGTGAATACTATTTAGTTCTAATAAGTTAGAAGTTAATAGAAGTTAGTGACGATACAGCACTGACAAAGAAGAACATGGAGCAAGTGTCGGAACAGTATCTTTATTTTTAGGATTTTCTTCCTTTCCACCATGCAACACTGACTCAAAGCAGAAAGACACTGAGATAACATGGATGCTAAATGAGCCATTGCCCATGACCCTGTCAGTTATACCGCTCCAGGTCTCACGAGATACAGTGAGCATTATATTAGAAAATCCAAGCAAGTTACCTGTCGAAACTAAGGAAATGACAGTACGGGATGTAAGTAGGCTGTTTAGGTTTACTTATTGGTAACGCCACGTAGCGCTCTGTATGAAAATCACTGGCTGTGCTGTGTGCAGTCTGTGGCTGGTTTGCATTGTTGTTGGCCATTGTAGTGTTGGGCAGTTGGCTGTTAACAGCGCGTAGCATTGTGCAGTTGGAGGTGAGCCGCCAGCAGTGGTGGATGTGGGGAGAGAAATGGTGGAGTTTTGAAATTTGTAAGACTGGATGTCATGAACTGCTGTATATATTATGACTTTTGAACACTAATAAGGTAAATACATTGTTTGTTCTCTATAAAAATCTTTCATTTGCTAACTATGCCTATCAGTAGTTAGTGCCTTCAGTAGTTTGAATCTTTTATTTAGGTGGCAGTAGTGGCGCTCGCTGTATTGCAGTAGTTCAAGTAACGAAGATTTTTGGTGAGGTAAGTGATTTGTTAAAGGTATAGGTTAATGTTAGTCAGGGCCATTCTTTTGTAGGGATTTTTGAAAGTCAGATTGCGTTGCGCTAAAAACATTGTGTGTCAGTTTAGTGTTGATCAGAATAGGTAAAGAGCGAAATGTCTGAGTGCGTTCAGTTCTGCTCAGCTATTTGAAAATCACATAATGTAAGAGGTTTATCAGCACAGTAATTAATTAATTTTTCTAAGGGGACGTTTCAGGGAGAACATATGAAATATTAAGGAAATTGTTATGAGGTATTACAGATGTGTTAAAGGCACAAACTGACATATCTGGGTGTCGAGCTGGACAAATCACTGACATACCTCACTGCGAGAATACCAACCAAAAGACAGCAGCCGGGAACAACATCTTGAACAAACCAGTGAAGAATAAATGAGGTTCAAATGGCTCTGAGCACTATGGGACTTAACTTCTCAGGCATCAGTCCCCTACAACTTAGAACAACTTAAACCTAACTAACCTAAGGACATCACACACATTCATGCCCGAGGCAGGATTCGAACCTGCGACCATAGCGGTCGCCCAGTTCCAGACCGTAGCGCCTAGAACCGCTCGGCCACACCGGCTGGCCAAGAAATGAGGAGCCAAGCCAACTGTATTAAGAACAATTACCCAAAAACTTTACTTTTCCATGGCGGAATACGCATGCCGGTATGGTCCAGATCCGCTCATACAAAAAAAAAAATCAATACAAGCTTAAATGAAAACGGAGACTAGTAACATGTTATTCTGGAAGGTACATAAAGTGCCTGGGTAATCAGCTCCTGAATTACAAAGAATTTCACATGAACAAACACTAATACTTAAAAACGCTGTCGATTAGCGCCACTTCGTATAAAATGCTTCATGAAGACCTAGCAAGCAGACTTAAATTTCGCAAGAGATTGCTGGTTACCGAGCAAAGTGAGCCCCCGAACAACTAAGCTGCCTGACGAGAGACGCCCAGCGGCAGTACGCGAAGATGGAAGGTATGGAGAGCACTGAATCGAATCAGAACTGCTATAGCGCCTGTCAAAACAAATTTGTTTAAAGGGGACCTTAAAAACGAAGTAGAAAACAAATGCGGCTGTGGTGAATTCCTGGACATGGAACATCATTTACAGTGTCCCAAAATCTTCATTATCCGTGGCTTGGCAATAAAGAAGCATTGGACGTGACCCGATACTGCACTGAAAAATTTTTAAAGAAAATTTCCAGACAAGAAAAAGTAAAGTAAATAAAGGCACAGGGAAAAAAATGACTGTGACCCAGGACGTAAATCATTGTTGTCGATTTGTTGGACAAGTCTCACGGGGTGGGAAGTGTCATCAATTGAGTTTTTGTAGTAAAATTGTTGTGGACTGGCAAGACAGCCAATCCACAATGACGGGTAGCCGAAAGGCACGCGTTTACGCTCACGCAGGATGGTGTGAGGTCTGGAACAGGTCAGGGATATGAGACTAGCAAAAATAGTACGTATGTGTTGGAATACTTAACTTTAATCCATAATTGGTGAACATCGGTCTGACGGTACATGCATCACAAGATAAATAGCCATTGATAATGGCACCTTGCTAGGTCGTAGCAAATGACGTAGCTGAAGGCTATGCTAACTATCGTCTCGGCAAATGAGAGCGTAATTTGTCAGTGAACCATCGCTAGCAAAGTCGGCTGTACAACTGGGGCGAGTCCTAGGACGTCTCTCTAGACCTGCCGTGTGGCGGCGCTCGGTCTGCAATCACTGACCGTGGCGACACGCAGGTCCGATGTATACTAACGGACCGCGGCCGATTTAAAGGCTACCACCTAGCAAGTGTGGTGTCTGGCGGTGACACCACAAATATGAGTCATAGAACAATGGGGTTGTGATAGTTCGCGGTGATTGTGTCTGAGACCGCTACGATAGCAGCGCTACCACGTACTCCTTCCTTTTGTAAATAAATATGCGAATTTGCTATCACATAGTGATAAGACGCAATACACCAGTGTGCATCTAAGCAGTGTTTTCAGAAACACTCTGATAAGCTTTTAATGGCGTTGTAGGCTGGGCTGTGAAGAGAAACGATTGTTAAGAAAAAATTCGATACGTTGCTCCATTTCCGAGTTACTTAGCACTGAAGTTATCCAGTCAGGCCGTTGTGACCGCATATTCAAGCGGCCCTTCACATACAGTTAGTGTTACTTGTTCTCATAACGCAGATGATAGCGCCCAAGACTGCTCAGGCTTTGGCTCTGGTTCGATCATTTTTACTGTCCCACGTCCAAGTTTAGTATCGCTCTCTTGTTCAGTTTTAGGAAACCTAACAAAGAACGCGTTCAGTGACACCGTCTCTGGCGGTGTGCTTGTCTTTGCGAGCGCAATGGCCTGACTGGCTAACTTAAATGTTAATTAACTCGGAAATTGCTCAATGTATCGAACTTTTTTCGTAACAATTATTTCTCGCTGTAACCTATATGCAACACCCTTACAAACTCTTCAGATTGTTCCTAACCACCTTGTATAAAGTTCGTACAGGTCAAGAAGCACCTAGTTTCTTACTGATCAATGGAAGATGGCCTAGTAATGTTTACCTCAGCTGGCAGAGTCTGTCGCCCTACGGGACCTACATGTCTTCTTACTAGTTACTCAGAGTTTGTGATGTCGAGGTAGATACTACGATTGTTGGAAAGGTTACCGAGATTAGAGTACCAGGATGCTTCCCTGATCCCAATCCGCCTTCCTACGATGTGGGGCGACACAACTACTTACCAGACTAAAAGAAAGATTCAGTGTGTGTGTGTGTGTGTGTGTGTGTGTGTGTGTGTGTGTGTGTGTTTGTGGGTTAGAGGAGCTCAACGACGAGGTTTTCAGGGCCCATATTAAATCTGTAGGAAGAAATGTCGATAAAACGGAGAAAATGTGAGGACAGAGATAAAAAGGAATCAGAGATAAAAATTCACTCTTTCGCCCTCACTCTCATCCATGGCCATACGCGCATACACACTAGTTAAGACATCGAAGATAGTGTTAAAATTATTCAGTCGTTCTAAGACTCCCAAGAAAAGCTAAGTAAGGCAAGAGGAAATCTAAAATAGATTCACAGGAACGTGTAACTGGCTCATCATTTTCAAAAAAAAAAAAAAAAAATACTGATGAACTAGCCGCCCTGATAACACATCGAAAACGTCGCCCTACAATTTTAAGTAACAATTCGGACAATTCGGAAAACCCTGTAAGTCGCATCACAGTTGTTTGATTGTCAACTAAAACAGCAGCGCTGGTTTAGCCGAGCGGTCTAAGGCGCTGCAGTCATGGACTGTGCGGCTGATCCCGGCGGAGGTTCGAGTCCTCCCTCGGGCATGGGTGTGTGTGTTTGTCCTTAGGATAATTTAGGTTAAGTAGTGAGTAAGCTTAGAGACTGCTGACCTTAGCAGTTAAATTCCATAAGATTTCACACACATTTGAACATTTTTCAACTAAAATAGAGGGCAACTAAGTCGTCAAATGAGCTGCCATTCATTGGTCTGAAAATCAAAGATATTCTACCAAAATGCGGCGCACTGTGATCTACACGCTGTAAATACCACACTCTTGGGAGTCCTCTGGAAAGAGCAAGAAGCCACGCGTCATACGGCTGTGTCCTATGCAAAGACGAGTAAGAAGGACCTCAACCCGCTTGTGTGGCTGCAAGTGGGAACTCTGCTGCAGCTTTGTACATTGTACTAGACACAACTTGCCCTCTGTCAATTCAGCCACTCTTTTTCCCATCTATGCATGACCGTACCACAACTGCAAGCGATAGCATTTGGTGGGATTACGCACTAAAGTAGCTGAGGATCACGACATGGCCTTGGCTGCTGTATCCACCCTTTCGTTCCCCGTAATAGACATGTTTCCTTCCTACTATTAGTAATACCACTTGTTTCCCAACCAGCCTTTGACTAGGTGGAGGAGGGCGTCCTGGATATTCTGTTGCGTACAAGTACTGTAGAAATTGACGGGCTCTCATGGAGTAGACACAGTGGAGGAATTTAGCACTCACAATATATCTTATATGTTCCAGTGCCACAAGATCTCGTATAATTCCGCTTCGAAGATATTAAAGTCTTAAGGCAGTTGGATGTTAAAGACACGATCAGGGAAAAACCAACGGAGTTATTCTCTATAGACCAATCCGCAAATAAAGTTACAGACTTGGGGCTCTCAGTTAGAATATAAAAGTAATGTATTAGGAAAGTACTGATGAGTGCAGCCTCTCCAGTACTGCACTAAGTCTAAAACTACTCTGGGCCTCTGCCTTAACCAGGATGGCAGGCGGTAAAAAAACTGAATTTAAGGCTACACTCCACCGGTCGCTGTACTCGGATCACAAATGGGCTTGTTGCTAGTGGACAACTGGAAAAAATGCGTTCCATATAAAGATGAGCTACAGTATGGTATGCTGGAGAATTCGGAGCAGCGTGGAAGTTACACGCTGACCACACCTTAAGGACTTGCCGCCGGATGGTGACTGGCGGTTCCCCAGCTGCAGCACAGAAACTGAGTATGACGCTGGTCCTGTAATCACCCGGGGACAGCGTATCCCCTAATGATGGGTAGCGTGACCGGTCTTCATAGAAGAAGACCTTGCTGATCCATACACTGTGAACCCACAGTCTAGCCGCGATCGCACGAAAGCCCTATTATACTGCAGTAGACGCGTCCTGTACGCTGCCCTAGACCTGCAGCTGTGGCACTGTAAGATGTTCAGCACTTTCTAGGTCCATCAAGTGTACTAATAACAACAGTTTGATGTAGAGAATGGAGCTCAGAAATCTCACTCAGTTTTTAAAACGTAGAATGGTGTCCCTCATTTGCAACTCAGATAAATCAAATATACGATGACAATGATTAAAATGAACACAGACACCCTTATCTGCAGAAAACACGTATGTGCAGCCCACTCCACAACCCTGTACACACTAATTTGCAACAGAAAAATCGGCCACAGGTAAGAAGCGGAGTACTGGACTTCACATCTAAAACGTGATACTCTTCATGGCTATGCCGAAGAGATTAACACTTAAAACAGTGCCCTCAGGAACAACACTCTCATACTCAAAACGATCCGACAGCACGTCACCAAATCGGAACCAAAAGAAATGCGTAGATAGGAAGGACCACACGAAGATGGGGAGATGGCCACGATCCCCACTGGTGGTGCTGTCAAATTGTTCAAATGAGGTCATCAGTCGCCTATAACTTAGAACTAATTAAACGTAACTAACCTAAAGACATCATACACATCCATGCCGGAGGCGGGATTCGAACCTGCGACCGTAGCGGTCGCCCGGCTCCGGACTGTAGCGCCTAGAACTGCACGGCCACTCCGGCCGGCGGTGGTGCTGTCCTTAAATGATATGTTTCCTAGAAGCGTCCTTCGCCTTACTGATTGCAGAGAACATACTGGTACAGCAATATTTACGTAGGAAAACCTAATCTATAGTCATCTTTAGCAAGGCCAGGTTGTTGGCAGCAGAACTAAATCTCCTGAATCCACACAGAGACTGACTGTAACATCCAGAAGATAGTTGACTATCTGCTCCAGGGTCATCCCTACACAGCTCATTAAGGCGAAGCTCTGATAACCACTGGGACACGTTCGATGATTTCCTGGTTTGAGAAGAGGTACAAAAGTTGCTTCTCTCCACGAGTGGGGAAAATGGTCCGTCATTCGTATCAAATTCGAGGAGGACTTTCTTTGACGCTGCTTACACATGTAGAAGCATGCTGTACTGGATTTGAGGTGAAATTGGCCATACCACGTGGGCGAGCGGTAGCGGCGGAACGCTCGATTCCTGACTGAACGTCCATCAGTCGTTGCAAAATGCTCTGCGCCCATCTGGGTAATGTCCCAGGGTGGTGTTTGGAGAACCCCTGCTTGAGCTCTGGTGCTGTTTCTAAACGACTGCATTCACTGGAAACCCTCCTGATGACTACTCATACTTTTGTAGAAATAATGGAATGGTTGCTATAGTCCAGGGACGTTTTCCATGAGTTTTTCTTGCTGTCTATAACTACGAGTCGAACCAGCCGTCTGACTGAACATTCCAGTTATCTCTGCTGACCATCCATTCTGGCGGCTTCCTTCCTGGTAATGCTCCCTCCAGTAGATGGGTTCACAAAAGTAAGTGGTCACTGGAATGAAGGTCGACAATTGTTTCCTACTGAGCACAGTCTACGAGGTCTCGTAAGCAGAACGAAATGTCGTTGGCTGTGGACGACCCAGTAGCAGCCGAGAAATGAGTGGGATTGCCCACATTGTGGATGCACAGCTCCTGAGAGAAATCAAGTAAGGCGGTGTAAAACAAAACCTTTAGGTTTAATATCTGTGCCTCGCAGGAGGGATACAGTGAATATATTGTAAGCACAGAAAAGAGGAAATAACACCAAAAGGTATAGGTTACTCAAGAGTGGAAACTGTAGACTGAGGTAAGTGAATTCAAAGTATAAACAACTGTACATTCATTAATGCTTCTAAAAATAACAGTTTCTCATACAGGAATTCAGTGGGCCGAAACATTATAAGCAGAGAGGAAATGTAACGGTATAGGCCAAGACGGGAGCCCAGTGCTATATTCAGGGAGTAGGCTGCTGCCAGCTGACGCAGGATTTCACTGTGACAACAGCTTCCGCCTTAGTGCCCAGTTCTTCAGGTAATTACCAGCCTTCACGAAGCTCTGGCACCACTGACGTACGCAGACGGACTTGTCTTGCGCGTTAAGAAGCCCTCACTGGCCGTATATGTACCTCTGGTCCGGCTACGAATGGCATCCCCACGGATTGGCTATGCATCAACACCTGCAAATTGTCGGTGTACACTGTGGGGTTGCCACCACTCTTTTGATGTAGTTATTATCGATGCACTTGGGCTGCCAATATCTCCAAGAGACCTCCAGCCAAGAGAGGGTGGGATGAGATGTATCTACCACAACCTCACGGTCTGAGGTGAGAACGGAGGTCCTCCGAGCTCCATGTCACTAGGGTCCAACGTCACCAGACACTGTGCCCCGGCCATCAGTCCTGGGTTAGTCACTGTCATCTACCAGTAGGATGGCCCCTGGCCTTCTTCGCTCTGGTCCCCCAAGTCAGGACACTGTTACTCCGTCCTGACTCAGCAAACAGCCGGCCACTTGGTAGGCGCTGGTAGTGAAGGACACTCGCTGCCAAGCTGCCTCCTGTAGCAGCCCTTCCAGCAGCGCGTCCACATTAGCGTGCCTGGGAGCAAGGCTCACTGCTCGTTGCCTACCGTCTGCTTCCTGCAGGCACGCTTTACTACGTCAGTTTACAATTAACAACAGAGATCATTGATAACATTTGGCTGTCTTCACTTCTACGCATCCACCCACCTCCAACAGAGAACTGCTCGTCCACTTCATTCGCCCCGCCGCCATTACATATCTGACTAAGTAACTATAGTTTCCTGTAATTATTATTACTACATTCTCTGTTGTAAGGTAATAAACATACTGATTCATTAGTGGATATTCATGAAGTTTGAATTTACTGATAAAAACAACTCATACAACGTGCCATGTATTCTGACAGTGAGTAAAACGCAAATTTTCAAAAATGCTTTCGCACGCGAGGCGTTCGACATTGCGATACCACCGTGACCATCTCATAAATTCTTTATTAATACGGTGGTCATAAACAGTGAGATATATCTGCAAGGGCGTTGCAGGGTAGGTTGTGCTGAGATATAATTCAATACGTGCCCCCGTTTCCGTGTTAATTAGCGTTGAAGTGGGCCAATCAGGCCAATGTGTGCACACATCCGAGCGACCCGCCCGATACAATTAGTGTCAGTGTTCTCATAGCGTAGATGATAGACTTCTCAGCATTTGGCTCTGGTTCAGTCCTTACTAACGCCCCATCTCCAATTTTTGTATCGCTCTCTTACTCGGTTTTAGGAAAAGAAACGATATACACGTCCGGTGAGACAGACTATGGCGAGCTGTTTGAATTTGCGAGAGCAATGGACTGACCGTTTAGTTCACTACTAATTAACTTGGAAACGGCGCAAAATATCGAGTTTTTGCCTTGGGCGTTATTTCACCGTACAACCTACACGACAATACTCTTACTACCGTTTCTCACAACCCTGTGTATCTCAGTCTCGAGTCACAAAATTTTCTGTCACCTTAGCGTGAAACGTATAATTTTTTAAGGCTTCGTTGTGGCTTTCACCAGTCAACTATAGCCACCTCCTATTACCGTATATGATATTGAAGCTCGAGATGCAGCGTCTCTTAGGTCATGAGTGTCGCTATTGTGCGAAAATATGACAGACTGAATCTAAAAAACATTAAGATATTGAAAAGTCATTACCATATCAGTGCAGAATTATCATTAAATGCGTCGTAATGGTGATAGATTATTAACAGTATGGTGTCGGAGCTATTCGTTAGTTGTCTGTGTCTAGAAATAAATCAAACAGGACCTGCCCTACCGGTCTTACTTTTGTCCCTCCAAGCTGCCTTTAACATATCTGTTATGAGCTCAGTGCAGTACTCGTAAGTCACCACACATCAAAATACTGTCGTATATAGTATTTAAACAAAAAGGTTTGTCACCTGCTTTGCAATGGAACAGCGTCACAGTGAGACAAACAAATTAAGAATGCAGGTGTTATACTTGTCTCGAGAGGGTCGCCTAGCCAGGATCACATTTCAGGCGAGAGCCTGGTTTTGAGATTTATATCAAGTCTGAGTTTGGAAAGTAATTTATATAAGCAAAGATCTTCGACGCATACGACATTAAAATGACAGAGAAAAAGTTTTCAACGGTAGTAACGTAAAGTCTCTCAATGTTGACGGACAATCTGCTCCAACATAACATGCACAAAGATCACAAAAAAAATTTAAAACACAAAGCTCTCTAGTATTTCAGTTGTCTCCAGATGACGGAGCAATGGGTTAGCACAGCTGTTTCCACGGATTTCAGTGGCCTGGGGACCAACTTCTCTTCCATGAGCTTCTGTTAGTGACTTCCACGGGACACACCCCGGGACGAACACTTGAACCCGCTCGTATATTCACAAGGTAGTTTGGAGCTTTCTACCGGGTTTAGTTCTAAAAAAGAACCAAGAAATAAGCAGATAATTAATTAAATAACACTCAGCGATAGGTGACGGCCATGCCACAATACGTTCAAGCTGCAGAAACCTAATTTTTATGAGAGACGTATATGAAGCCTTGCGCCGTCTATGACATCAAGTGCCGGTGTGAAAAATCCGATACATGAGAGACCGAAAACTAATGCTACATTCATTTGGGAAAGCGTGAGTTAAGAGCAGCATAGGTTTAGAGGATAATCAGCTGTTTACATCAATGCTTGGTAGAGGTTACGTCTGTTTTTCCAATGATATTCCCTTTTCTATTTGACACAGGCGTAGTTTCCACTTCTGGGACATTATGAGAAGGTACTATTTTAATTTAATGGTTGCATTTCAATTTATACAACGATCACCGTTTTTCGTTAACATAAAATCAGATCTAAGATGTTATTACAGCTGTTAGAGGTTCTGTAGCATTGGTTGATTTTAATTTTATCTTCTATGCGTTTTTTTTTAAGATTAGCTTTAGGTGAATGTACAGAGTCCAAATATTTCCTAATTTAATGTCCTGCTCAATATACTCGTGCTGTAATTTGAAGCTATTAGTAACGGATTATGTGCTCTATTAATTGCGAGAGCAAGGCTGTTTCTGGTGTTTAACGACATATTTTTGAGCATTTCTCTGAAGCATTCGCGTAGACTAAAACAACTCGTCTTGAATCGCCTAATCCTTCTCGTAATGTTTTCTGTTTCTGTCGTTAATCCATCTTGATGGTAGTTCAAGCCTAACGAGCAATACTCAATAAGTAATAGAATCGTGGTTTTAAATGGTATATACTTTGTGGTGAACTACAGCTCGTTATGAGTCTTCCAATATATTTCCGTCTTGCCAATTCCTTTCCCACATCTGTATTTATGTCTCCATCGACATCTACATCTTCATGACTACTCTGCAGTCAACTGTTAAGTGCCTGGCAGGGACTTCCTCGAACCATCTTCAAGCTATTTCTCTACTGTTCCTCTCTCGAATAGAGTGGGGAAAACGCAACATTTATAATCTTCCCATGAGAGCTCTGATTTCTCTTACTTTGTTACGATTGTCAGTTCTTCCTACGTTGGTGGGCACCAACAAAATATTTTAGTATTCGGAGGAGGGAGTTGGTGATCGGAATTTTGAAAACCATCTCACCGCAACGAAAATGCATTTGTTTTAGTGACTGTCATACCAGCTCGCCTATCATATTCATCTGGAATTTTTCCGTAATGTACTCTTAGATGTTTAACTGTTATGTCGGATTCCAGCGAACAGTAACTGTTTGTGTAGCCAGGTGGTACCGGGTTGTCTCGTCTCGTATTGCACATTTTATTACATTTATTTTCAATGAGGGTCTTCTGCCAGAATTTTCACCAAATGTCGATCACTTGTCAGCTTCCCTCCGTTCCAGTCACATTTCAAATGATATAACCTCTTTGAATAAAACAGTGACGTCGGGAAACAGCATCTGGGAGTTTTTCATATTTCCCACTCATGAGACACTTTACTACACTACCTCGCTATCTTTACTGAATAAACTAATGGATTTCAGTTTTTGTGAAAGCACCTTCTCAGTAACAGTGTACGTCAATATACGGTTAGGGTAGCAGATCCATTTATGCAGGTAGGTTTGTTAAGCCTAAAATTTACTGTCGCTGTAAGACCTTAATGCGACCGTAGCATCCCAAATAAATAATCACTGCCAGCATACTGATCTTTCTCTTGGGAAAGTTGCGTGAGCCGGTCATTAATCTGTATTAACATATTTGCTAAGTGTTCCTTTCTCTTTGATTATGATGAAAAAGCCTTCGAACTGAAAGGCTGAATAATTTAGCAACAATACATTTTTTCTCATGCTCCTCGACATTCTTATTTCCTAGAATGAAAAAACAGCAGTTCCTTCAGAGCCAAATATCAACATTCTGCAGCATGTTTAAAATACCCCTTAAGTGCTGGAGTTCTTTATTAATAAGATGACGGTCATTAAATCTAATTTCAGGTAAATGCGGAAATGACGTAGTTTGGTTTTTAGCCAATGCAAACAAATGGTATGCCCAAAAACTTCAGCGGCGTACAATTATCACTGTGTAATAAGAGCTAGAACCATACAAAAGCGCAAAGTTGCTTATTTTCCAGAGCATGTCTCTAATTTGAGCATAAATGGTGCAAACTGTTTAGGTTCAAAAATGTGTGTGAAATCTTATGGGATTTAACTGCTAAGGTCAGCAGTCCCTGAGACCGCTCGGCTAATCCCGCTCGGCGGAGAAGCTGTGTCCCATCACTCGTGAGCCGACTCTGACACTACCTTCAGACTCATCTTGATAACCTGCCACTGTAGCAACAGAAACCGATCTAACAACTGCGCCAGGCACTTGTCCTATATAAGCCTTGCGGACCGCAGTGCCGTATTCAGCCTGTTTTTAAATCTCCGTATTTGAATATGCACGCCTGTACAAGTATTTTTGGCGCTTCAGTGTAGTATGTACCACTACGAAGTTTTTCTGAGGCTGAGGGCATGTGAGACTGTTGGTGCATATCCGACTGACGGATGGGACTGTTAGGCATAGAGCCTCAGTGATACTCTTCGAAAGGACTGGGCTCTGCGGAGGCACCAGCTTTCATCATTTACATTTGCCCATCCTTAACAGCAGAGCTAGAAGACTACATTACACAAGCAATCATTACATTCATTCACAGGATACGGAAACATACCAGAGACTTCAGAACATGTTGAGTAGATTAAATTACTTTCACTTGGACTTGGCCCTGGTACCACAATGGGTGTTTGCCAGTTCAAGCCGAAGTCTAGTTTTGTTAGTTCTGTTTCGGGATAACGAGTATTTACAACGCTCGTAACCAGGTAACAGAAAAACATCTGTTAATACCACTGAATCTTCATTATGCGATAAAATGTACTACACTCACCAGAAACGTATGAGGTGACTATAGAATAAACAACGTCAGTGAGATGGACGTTTAATTTCCTATTTAATTTCCGTCACATATATCTTTCATGAATAAGTAGGTGTATATTAATTACAAAATCCGGAATTTTATTCAGTACTTAGGATGTTGTCTTGAGGTTCATTATTAACGCAGCACTTAGCACACTCAACGGAGATGGTTGCACGAATTTATCTTCATCGTGAGATAATGTATCCCCTTCCACACAAGATATGGTAAAATCATGCAGTATTATGAGGAGTAAATGATACATATGTTACAGGAGACGTTTTGGTATTTAACCGACTGCAATTTCCTTTTCACTGACAGATTTTTATTCTGTTCCAGGTAACATCATGTCTCTGGGAATAAGGACTACGTAAATAAACAAGGAACAGTCCAATACAGTCGCGCAGCCATTGTCGACAAACCCATTCAGGTAAAATTTATTGAATTCTATTTTAGCTCTATGCTCAGTTCACCTAGTTACGTGGGAAGACAAAAAAGGAACTTTTTTTTTTTACCGTTACTCTGTGACACTCAACTGACATGTTGAGTAGTAAAACGTAGAACGCTTTTGACGAAATCATAAATTTACAGTTGATACCATGGAATTTGATGTGAATTATGGCTCATTGGGATTCAGGCGTGAAGTTTAACCTTCTTCTCTGTCTCCATGGAAGCTGAACATTTGCGCCGAATCTCATGAGAACAGCCATCGCAATACCGTCTGATAGATGCAATTAGCCGAGCCTGTTCGAGAGATATATGACTGACGTGGGGACCACACCCAGAGTTTGATGTAGTTGGCCATGTGAACAGCGCCAGCCGCGTGTGCTACAATGCCGCCGGATGGCCCGCACTAAGTCGAATTAACTGCAATGAATTTTCGCTGCTAGTTGCTGCTGCCGCAGTGGGATGGGCCTTCCTGCGTGCCTATTAAAGGCGACAGCCTCTGCTGTTGCTACCTTACGACTCACGTCATACGAGCTCCAGCTAATTTCCAACGCAACTTCATCCACTGTAGCCATTAGCTAGTAGACAACGACAAAAAATGGCACATAGTGGAAGTTTGTTAATGGAATAATTAGTTATGAATGGGAATGAAAAAGGTTTTCAGCTACACTTCAAACGCCTATCTAGAGAAAGTAATTTATTTTTCATACTTTATTAACGGAAATCTCTCTAACTAAAGATAATGTATCTATGTATAGTATACGCTTACGCCAGGCACGCGAAAATAAAGTAAATTAAATTGCGGCTTAATTGACTTCGATACTGTTACATATTCTATTATATAAAGACTACTTTAAGTTACTGGCAAGTTGATTACTGTTACATCAGCCGTTTTCTCAAAACTGGAAAATTATTCGCTAATATTATTTTATGAAGTTTGTTCTGTGATATGAGGTGCTCTAATGATAACTTCTGGGTTTGCTTAAATTTCGAGTCAGTCACTGAGAATTATTTCATTGTAGTTCCTACTGGATACATGTTAATTTATTGTAATTCAAATGAGACATTTATAAACGAAGAGGGCATGAGCTGTTAAGCTGATTGTACGATAATTCTCGAACTTGTGAGGTCTTGCAGTCTTCGGAAATGTGTGGATGATATTTTTCCGAAAGTCAGATGGTATGTCGCCAGACTCTAAACTTCTACACACCAACGTGAATAGTCGTTTTGTTGTCAATTCCCATTGTGATTTTAGGAATTCTGGTGGAATGCTATTAATCCGTTCTGCCTTATTTGATCTTAAGTGCTCCAAAGCCCTCTAAAATTCGGATTCTAATACTTGGTCCCCTCTCTATTCTAAATCGACCCCTGTTGCTTCTTCTCTCTCATCAGACAGATCTTCTCTCTCATAGTGGCCTTCAATGTACTCTTTCCATCTTTCCATTCTCCCCTCTGCACTTAAGAGCGGAATTCCCGTTGCACTCTTAATGTTACCACCCTTCGCTTTAATTGCACCGAAGGTTGTTTTGACTTTCCAATATGCTGAGTCAGGCCTTCCTACAATCATTTGTTTTTCGATTTCTTCACATTTTTCATACAGCCATTTCATCTTAGCTTCTCCGCACTTTCTATTTATTTCATTCGTCAGCGACTTGTATTTCTGTATTCCTGAATTTCCCTTAACATTTTTGTACCTCCTTCTTTCTTCGATCAACTGAAATATTTCTTCTGTTGCCCGTGGTTTCTTCGCAGTTACCTTCTTTGTACCTATGTTTTCAAAAAAATGGTTCAAATGGCTCTGAGCACTATGGGACTTAACATCCGAGGTCATCGTTCCCCTAAAACCTAAAACTACTTAACCCTAAGTAACCTAAGGACATCACACACATCCATGCCCGAGGCAGGATTCGAACCTGCGACCGTAGCAGTCGCGCGATTCCAGACTGAAGAACCTAGAACTGCTCGGCCACTCCACCGGCACCTATGTTTCCCATTCCAGGTTCTGTTATTGCCCTTTTCAGAAATGTCCATTCCTCTTCAACTGTATTGTCCACTCAGCTATTCCTTATTGCTGTTTCTGTAGCCTTAGAGAACTTGAAATATATGTCGTCATTCCTTAGTACTTCCGTATCCCACTTATTTGCGTATTGGTTCTTCCTGACTAGTCTCTTAAAACTTCAGCCTGCTCTTCGTCACTGCTACCTTGTGACTTGAGACTATATATGCTCCTGGGTACGGCTTAAAATCCACTATCAGATTTCGGAATCTCTGCCTGAACATGACGTAATCTAACTGAAATATTCCCGTATTACCCGGCCTTTTCCAAGTGCACCTCCACCTCTTGTGATTACTGAACTGAGGATTCGCTATTACTAGCTGAAATTTATTACAGAACTCTGTTAATCTTTCTCCTCTCTCATTCCTCATCCCAAGCCCATTTTGTTCTGTTACCTTTTCATCTATTCTTTTTCCTATAACAGCATTTCCTCTCCCACGACTATTAGATTTTCATCTCCTTTTACGTACTGCATTACCCTTTCTCTACCTCCTCAGCTTGCGACGTCGACATGTACAGATGAATTATCGTTGTCGCTGTTACTTTGCTGTCGATTATGATAAGAAGAACCCTATCACCGAACTGTTCACGGTAAGAAACTCTCTGCCCTAGCTTCTTATCCATAACGAATCCTCCTCCCGTTATACCATTTTCTGCTGCATTTGATATTTCCCTATACTCATATGAACAGAAATCTTTGTCTTCTTTCCATCTCACTTTACTGACCCATACTGTATCTAGATTAACCCACTGCATTTAAATTTTCATATTTTCTAGCTTCTCTACCACGTTCAAACTTCTGACGCTCCACGCCATGACTCGTAGAAAGTTATCCTTTCGTCAGTTAATCAATCTCTTGCTCATGGTCACCTCCCCCTGTACAGTACCCTCCCGGAGACCCGAGTGGGGGACTTTTCGGGAATCTTCTGCGAATGGAGAGATCATCATGACACTTTTTCAATTACAGGCCCCATGTCCTGTGGGTACACGTTATGTGTCTTTAATGCAATGGTTCCCACTGCCTTCCAATGCCGTTGATCATTGCTGATTATTCCGCCTTTAGGGCATTTTCCCACCCCAAGGACTAGAGACTACCTTGAACCTCTGTCCACTCTTCCGCCCATTTTGACAAGGCTGTTGGCAGAATGAGCGTGACTTGTTATTCCGGAAGTCTTCGGTCACCAGTGCTGATTATTAATCAAAATTTAAGCGCTGGCAGGTTTCGAACCCAGGACCGAGGACGTTTTGATAACTAATTAAAGACGCTACCTCTAGACCTTTCCCATAAAAAATGCATTAAGACAGGGAGATGCTCTGTAATGTGTACTGTTCAATCGCACCCTGGAGAAAGTCGTAAGGGAGAGAAAAACGTAACAGTGCAACATAGTACGAATGGAAGGTGACAGGTATCAGATATTTGTTTACGCAGACGATATAGCGTTAGTGACTAAGAGTGAACAGATCCTTTATGAGACGTACAGTACAGTCCCCTAGCTGCAAGTACACCATGATTACTCATCAATAAGCAAAAAGAGAGAACATTTGCAATCAGACACAACAAAATGTGCTCAAGAGCACTTAACAGACAATGAATGCAAGTTCATGCCTGTTGATCAGATTAATCACCGGAGAGTTAGTAGAAATGTTATAATCAAATATCCGAGCATGCAAATGAAAAAATTTATGCAGGTTCCAGGTGTCTGTATGCCTTCACAGATACGGTCAAGTCTAAAGTCATATCACTTTCTACGAAAATGATGATCTTCAAAGCAGTTATAGCCCCCCCCCCCCCCAACTGCATTGACACTAATGAAAAGGGAGATGCTGAGATTCCAAACATTTGCAACAAAGGTGACGAGAAACTGGAGCCGCTGAAAGACGAATATACCAGGAGAGCGACAAAGATTAGCGAAATTTATAAGATCATGACACCAACGTTTTACAGTATCTACAGTGCTAACAAGTAGCGTAATTCGTATGCGAGAGACCCCACTTACTAAGCAAGCTTCCATTGCCCACATTACAACCTACAGACCCCTGGGCAAACCAAGAAACACATGGGAAGACAGTGTAAAGAAAGATCCGGAAACTTTGAATGTAGTCATATGAGAAGAAACAGCAATGGACACAATGCAGTGGAAAATATTTGTTGACGCAGCGCATGGTCTAGTGACCGCTGGACTCATAAGAAAGCAATATGACATAAATGTTGTTTTCGAATAACAATGTAACACACTGAAGCTGAAAATATGTGCCTACGGCACACAGAACATAGCTGCCAAACTTTCAACGAGGATTGGTTTCTGTCGTGCACGTATTTTAATATTCCCTAGTACATTTCGTTGCTTAACGACGAATTATCCCAGGTAGTACAGTGGTAATACTGCTACGATTTCTCCTCGTCGTCTGGATATGTTGTGATACTGTAAACCTCTGTTAGCCTTCCAAGACCAGTTACAGCTGCGTCACAATGTGACACCTAAGCCCGGCTGTTAGTGCCTGGTAAACAAAAAATTATAGAGTGTTACTCTCCGAAGACAAATCTTTTGGCTCGAGTGCCATTCTGTCTCACATTTGTAATCTGTTAGTATGTATCATTTTATGTGTCATTTCAGTTTAACTCCATTTCAAAGTAAAAATTTTAATTAATTAATTTAATTTTTTGTACGTTCCTATGGGACCAACCTGCTGAGGTCATCACTTCCTGGGCTTACACACTACTTAATCTAACTTAAACTACTTTCGCCAAGGACAACACACACACCCATGCCCATGGAAGGACTCTAACCTCCGATGGAGGAAAGCTGCGCGAAACGTGGCAAGGCGCCTGAGACAGCTTGGCTACCTCCTGCTGCTGAAAATTGTAATCTCGCTGCAGTTCTCCCACTGATCTACTATGCCTTATCGGTACTGAAGTTATGGTATGTGCAATAATCTATTTTAAGCTGGAGACCTTTTGGAAAATTTTTGTATTACAACAAATCTTAGCTTATTTTCTTCTTCCTGGCCTTATGCTCGTCTGAAAGTGTGAGAGTAATTTCTAGATGTTTGTGAATCGTGTAACTGAGACGGCACTTGGGTACTAAGCTGGTATTCACGTATTGGTATGTGGAAAACAGCCTGAAAATAACATCCAGACTGGCCGACACACCGGTTCTAGTCATTAATCCGAGAGGAGATTAGATCCGGGTCTGGCTCGGTCCCACGGAATCCCGGAGAAGGCATTTTAATGCACACCGCCATCCGGAGAAGTCAATACACGAAATCTTAATAAACGGTGCTTCTGATAAAACTAAATACAGAGAACTAGCATAGTTAAACTAAGATGAACAACGGTACTTCTACGACGTTGTAGAGGAAATCATCCCCGTCAAAGTTTGAAACGCAATAAAGGTATGCACAGGAACAGATATTAGTGCCTCAATGTAGTAAATATGATATTTTGAACCATATTTATAGTCTTTGTTTTTGCAGTCGATTTCGGAGCTGCAGGACGAGATCTACAGGTCCCTCTATGATGCGAGGTGATACCACCGCAAACCAGCTGAAGGTATTATCAGTACTACATAAAGATATTCAGAGGTGTCACAGAGTTGTGTCCAGTTTTTACAGCTACTCCACCGTGACTTATACATCGGGTTCAATAACAGAGCTAACTTTCCAGAGAGCTTTACCATGAACTGCTGTCCTCTCATTTCGTATTGCCATAAAACGTATCATATCTGTCGAATATCATGGGTTAAATATCTAGTAAAATCTCAACATTTAACCGGAATATTTAATGCATTAAATGGAATATTTTGCTAAAATTAAGTAACATCAGTGTTTAGATTTACGTGGGATGGATTTTTCTTTCTTCTATGTAACAGCCGGCAGCTATGCCGAGCGGTTCTAGGCGCTTCAGTCCGGAGCCGCGCTGGTGCTACGGTCGCCGGTTGGAATCCTGCTTCGGGCATGGCTGTGTGTGTTGCCCTTAGGTTAGTAAGGTTTAAGTCGTTCTAAGTCTAGGGGACTAATGACCTCATATGTTAACTCCCATAATGCTTAGAGCCATTTGAACCATCCCGAATTACGGGAACTGTGGAAAATATGAACCCTTACCACCATATGGATATCGATAGCGAGCTCCGAAGAAGAGACTATTGCACTACTAGCTGAGCTACTATGATGTGTGCAACAATTTCAAGACAGCTTTCATAAATTATTATTAGTAGCCAAAATGTTTCTGCTACCTTCAAATTAGTGTGAACGGCAGTTCATTTCGTAATAGCATATCGGACGCAAATCTATCATCAATAAATTGGTCAATCTGTGTGTGGGTGTGCAAATATTTCGAGAATTATGAGAGTATTGATACTGATCTAACGGAACTATCCCAAGCGCTGGGTACTGGTGCATGGATTAAAGTGTCTGTCGCTGCGTACACGTTCGTTTAATTCGTTAGCACATTACACAGCTCGTCACATATTCATATAGATGTTGTTGAATATAAACACTGGATTAACGCAAAATAACCTACCGCTGTATAATGTTTAATGGGTGCAAGTATTCCTGTTGTTTTATCCAAATGCAATTAATGGAAACATATTAAACTGTGGCTCATTTATAATGCAGCTTCTGGTATTAACGAAAAAGGGGTGAAGTGGAAAAGGGGAATGGAAGAGAAGCACACATGTGATACTTTTTGTGTATTGTACATAAAACCTGGCGTGCGCATGCCAATAAATATTTTCATTGTGAGAAGTAGTAATGAAGCATTCATTCATTAAAATTTAATTTCTTTAAGTAATACGGATACTGTGTTAGAAAAAAATGCGTCAAATACAAAGCTGATACAAAACGATTACACAATGTGCTTTAAAATTCGCAACCACAGTACTGAATGTTGTACATTTTCTTGTAGAGAGAGAGCCACTCTCAGTTTTGCCTTTAAGATAATCTAAGCTCTGAAAAAATATTTCTTTTTAAATCAGAGAACCTGATCTACAATATGAGAAATATTGTCCCGTTCTTTTATAACAACAGCATGGTAGTATGCAAAACTGGGTAACAGACAATTTTCTAGTAACGTGTTATTGTAATAAGAAGATATTGCCTACTAGCCAAATAAAGAAAGTACTAAAACAAGAGCTACATGAACGTATGATTTATCTTGACATATCCAAATGAAAAAAAAAGTAGTGCTCGCTAAACCGTCAAGAATAACTTGCAGTCACCTTGTTTCACTAGTTTTGCTGCCAACCCTTTTACAGTTTTTTATGTCCATCTTACATTATTTCACTTCTTGTACGTAGGGCTCTACAGAACTCTATGTTATTGTTGTTTGTGTTAAAAGCAATACCATCATTTAATATTATTTCAGAACAGCGATTCTTTCTGTTTGAACATACTTTTACTTCTATTAACAGATTGTCATTTACATCTTTCATGTAACTGCAACAAATATTACTGCTTTTTAGTAACGCAGTTTGTATGTACACGAAAATTCTTCTGGTGGTTATGTGTTTTATTAAAATCTTCATGGTTGGGTATTTGCTACAATAGAGCAACAACTTCATTATCTGAATTCTGCAGGAATTTATTTTTCTATCATCAACAGCTTAAGCTCAGTCTATCTTATATTATATATTGTTTACTAATTCCTAACATTTTCTCTGAGGTAACTTTTATTGTATTTCTTAAGCATTTATATTTATATACAATTATAGTATCACGCAGGCTGTTGCAGAAGCCCTTCTTCTATACTAATTTGTTAAATGTTCTATGAGATCTTGGTTTATTGTGAGTTCTGCGTATTCTGATGTATTCTAACTGAGAGTGTGTGTACTTTTCTGTCACTTCGTTTTAAGGAGACACGAAATTTAATATTAAATAAAATGTAACCAAAATGTAAATCAACTCATTGATTCAATATAATTTCTTCTGGGCATATCCATCTACTAGCGTGTGCTGGAAAGTAATGCCTCTGAATTTTCTTTCTCACGGCTCTTAAGGCTTTTTAAACAAAATAACATTATCAACATTCTACATCGTTTTGTTCATGTTCACATCACATACATATTTCTCGACGTAGTCACCCCGGTAACGAACACGTTTCTCCCAATGAGAGACCCGGTTGTTGATACCTTAATTGTAGAATGTTTGACTTTTTGGCCTCGGAGTCTTTCGACACGGCATGGCTGAACAAAACCTTCTCGATTTTCAAGTCGCGTCATTTCGAGTTAAACACTGGAGGACACAAGGGCGCTGTTCCGACAGTTAGTGAGTTTTTACGCCTGACGAGTATGGCGGAGGTAGCCATCGAAGGCTTGAGTGTTTTATTCGAAATGACCCGACTTAAAAACAGAGAAGATATTATTCATGTTTCACTTTTTTGGTGCAGCCACCACGTCACATCTGCTCGCATTGCTTCATCACTATCAAAAGAGAAGTCTTCTTTCGGAAACAGATGAAAATCATATGGTGTCAAGTGTTGACTGTAAGGAGGATGTTCGGTGACAGTGGACCCTTGCCGTGGGATGGTTTCAGATGCCTAGCGCTCGTGTGTGCTCCAGCTCCATGTATGGACGAACTCTTAGAACTCGAAATTCGATTATAGCACACTTTTTCTCGCGCAGTGACTTAGTTACAAGAAACGCGTCCTAGTGCGTGATAAGAGTGGAGAAGAAACTATGTAGGCGGTAACCTTAAGTGACTTAGGAGAACATGGGAAACCTTATTTACCGACCCCAAAAATAGCCTACTTCTGGCTGAACTCACGTGTGTTCATACCACTCGGCAATACTCATAGACTGACTGTACCGCCTAAAGTGATATGGAAAAAACTAAATGTGTGTGAATGCCTAGGGGGCCAAACTGCTGAGTGCATCGGTCCCTAGACTTACTCAATACTTAAATTAACTTATGCTAAGAACAACACACACACCCATGCCCGAGGGAAGACTCGAACCTCCGGCGGGAGGGGCTGCATTCATATGGAACCGGCGAGCATTGCTATTCTTTGTCAGTCTTCTTGCAGAGATTATTTGGTAGTGTTTGATAATATAAGGATGATACCTGAATTTCGAAAATCTCTCAAATAGACCATGTGCAGAATACTGCCTGCGAAAAGTGGAGATCTGACCTTCAAATCAAGCGGTGTCGCGCAGCGCTTAAGGTATTGGACTCACTATGGGGAGGACAGCGATCCCAAACCTCCGTATGGGCATGGAGATTTAGAGGTTCTTTGCAATACTTACATCGTTTGAGGTATACAGCAGTATAGTTACACTGAAGAGAAAAGCCAAACATATTTTCTCAAGCAAAGTATGCTCCGGACTTAGTGATACCGTTGTCGACGGAACGTTAAACTCTTTTCCTTCATTTCTACTTTCTAATTTCGGTCTCACACGTTTTGTTCAAAACTGCCTGACGAAACAGTAAAGCACCCAGAGAGGAAGGAGGAGAGGAAATGAAGCTTTCGTGGTCACCCTAATGCATGGTGGTGGCCACTCTACCTATCATAGAGGATTGCGACTCTAATTGCTTACATATTCGCCACTGTTGTGTGCAGCTGCAAATTTACTTTGCCATCCAACCGTAACACCTGGGGGTTACACTTTATTTTGTCACTAACTGATCAATAGTATCTGGACACCAGTATGTAATACGTAATTGACCACTAGTAGTCACGAGAGGCGGTTCTGCCACAAGGAAAGTGGGCGAAGAGTGTTGTATTGTCAGTAGAAAGCAGTAACAGCAAAATGCTGAAACTGCGACTTCGAAATGTTACACGAGTAACAAATCCAGCAGCTCCATTTAAACACTTCTAAAATTGCCCCAGTCGACTATTTATGGTGTGATTTTGAAGTGTAAACGAGAAATAACAACCAAAGCTAAACAGAGATCAGACAGACCTCACATACCGTCGGAAGGGGATCGTCAACCGTTGCGGAGGGTGGTTGAGAAACTCGCATGACATTTGCAGAAGTAATCGCTAGTGAGTACAAAGTTCTATCAGCAGTGCACCCAGAACAGTGACTTTGCGGACGGAGTTGAAAGGAATGGGTTACAATGATCAAACAGCCTTTCATGAGCAACAGGTTATTGTAGTCATTGCTAAGCGACGCATGAGGTGGTGTAAAGCGCGTCGCCACTGTACAGTGGTAATTTTGAGTGATAACTCACGGTATGCCTTGTGGAAATCCGATTGAAGTGTGTATACACGGCCCAAACGTGAGTACCACATTTTCTAAACCCAGTAATTGACTCCCACGACGACACATAAGTTTCAAATGTCTCAAAGGCGGCTAGAACCTCTGTGTGTAATGGTGCAGAATACCTACAGATTAAAATGAGAGATGTGCTCTCTTTAAGCTAGTTGATTTGTTGACACTAATAAAAACTAAGAAGTAATTAAATTGTGCTAATACTAACAAACACTCCGAAGTGTGTACTTACTGTGATGAAATGCTTACTCTGTAATGATGTAAATCCGTGTAACTGCAGTTGGAATAACGGAGTCCTTCACGTAACACTTCAAGTCGCAGATGTATTTCACACAATTAGCAATCCCGTTTTCATTATCAACAATGGTGCCATCCCCTTTGTTGTTAAAATACATATTTACAAAGCTAAGATAATCTATGCGTTACGGTACCATCATTGCTGTCTCCTAACTTTTGATGACTCTAGAACATTTCGAATGGAAGATACCCTACCAGCTAGCTTACGAAGGCTGCTGGCGAGCACGAGGTGGTCTGCTTTCTGTCATCCCATCATATCACGACTGACGGCCCTATGATGCTACAAGCACTGGCATCAAGAAGCCCGAAATAACCTCCTACTTACTTTGTTATGAGGCTCCATTTCTGTAACTAACAGGATAGCTACTGTCTCCTGTCTGTACAGTTGACACTCTCTTACATATTTCTGATACTTTCTTTAACATTAAACAGAATTATCATTAAATGTAGCGCAGTGATGGTAACAGAAATCTTTTTAAAAATGAGTAGCTCTTTCTTGAATTTTGTCTAAATTTACGTAGGTGCTCAAAACGATTTTATTGGTATTTAAGAGAGTAGTTCGATAATTTATCTGTGAAATACGCACTACTTTTCAGTTTCCATTGAAGGTTGTTGTTGACAGCTATCTAGAATTTCTATCTGTTAAATTTCTCAACGTCTTACAGACATTACAAGCCTCACGCAGTATGTGATGAGAGGGTACAGCTTTCTTCACTTAGGATGAAATATCTTGTAACTATTTCCCCTAAGTTTCAGCTCACACTGCTTCCACATGTCAAAATACGGTTTATATGGCAGTTATAATTTGAAATAAAGTGTTATACAGGTAGCATGTATACTAACTACTACTAGACTTTTAATGTAAGTACACTTGTTTAGAGTATGAAGCTTAAACTTACTATATGTAACATGCAGTAATGAATCCAATTTAATTTACATTTCGTATTTGGCATTCTGGATATAGTGGTAACTTCATCTTCCATTCGTTGACAGCTTAGATAAGACCTATTACCATCATCGCTTTATGACTGGAACTAAATACAACTCACACATCAGCGAAAGACAAAAATTTGATTTTTATAATATGCTACGGACTGAATTTTAACAGTCATCAGAAAGATTTTGTTTCTTAAACATTTTTCGATCATTTACATCTCCGCAGCAAGAGTTAAGAAAGAGCTTATAGCGGTAGTTATCTCCATATTACAAAAATCCTTGAAGAAGATAGTCAACTTTCTGAACTGTTTTCTTATATAAAATATTCTTCCCTGTCATAACGAAAACGGTTTTCACGGTTTAAAACTTTTCAGAGGTGCTCAAAATAACAATACTACATATTGTAATTGTTGTGTTATCATGCACATTGTAGTTATCGAAAAGGGAGTGCTATAGAATATCAATATGAAAATTTACGAGGTACAACTGCTACTAACTTGCATACAGCAGTACATTTTGGATGTTTGATAATTGTTGGTGAATGCAGTTGAGAAGTTCCGAAGAGCAGAAAAAGTTATATTGCATAAAACTGACACGAGCATCGTTTTCTGGAACTAAGTAAGGGTTACCTAATACGATACTTCAAATTTTCTCTTTGTAAAGAGTACCCCATGAAGTTTCGGGATTGCAACCGGATGAGGTCGACTTCTTGCCATAATATTTCGGTTGACAACAATTCAGCCATCTACAACTGACGATTTAGTGCTGAAGATTGCTAGACCTTATGCCTAACTTTACACTAAAAATTGGCGCTTTACATACTACTGATATATTTATTATAATATACATTCATAGGTGCGCACTGTATTTAATATCACGAGCTTCAAATTTTTCTTGGTATCCCTGCATCAATATATTACAGACACTTATTAATGCAGCAAAGGTTAATACTAATAACTCGCGGAGTAAGAAACAATCAATTCATGCGTCTTCATTCACCAAATAGAATACTTCACGCGTTCTGTAGACTACGAAATATTTCATTCCATATATTTTCTGTCGGACAGAGGTGTGTACACCGATTCGCAAAACTGTTAAGGTCATTTTAATAATCCCATAATTTAACAGATCGAGAATCTTAGAAACGGAATAAAACTTTTTATAGCACTCTTGAAGATTGCTCGCTAGATCCGCGATTGTCTCGGTGGTCGCCCTCCCTTAACAATTAAATCGCTTTTGTTACCTCAACACGAAGTTAAATTGCTTTCAGAGTGTGGATTTGGGAAGGGAGGGAGAGTGCCACTGTAAATAAGAATCCTCTTTAATGGGTTGTAGCACCGCTCTAACTGCACCGCTTCTTTCGTCGTCTTTACTGTTGATATAACACCGCATCTCGTTTTCGTATAATGTGTTATTAGAACAGGTAAGATATTCTCCATTTTTAGCTTAGAGATAATTTATTCTAGCAACCATACGATTCATGTTGCATTTAAAGCCTTGGTTCACATCCTACGAAATAGTTTTAATGAAAGCAGTCGAAAATTGGCATTTGACAATGGATTTCACGCACGTTTAATCATGTTCGTTGACGTGCAGGTTGTGAATTGCGCTTACTTTAATGTTTCACTAAAGTACACAAAAGTTTGATTTGTGGCTGATACATATTTAAGGGATTTTCAGTTGTATTGAAGAACAAAGATTTTGAACTGATCTCTTAATAGGCATACTAGTGTACCGGGATTTGTCGCAATCAGTTACTCAGTGAAGAAGCAGATATTAAGAAAAAGAGTTTCGAAAGTGACACCTTGCTTTGGTACCTTACAGTACAAAAGTTTGTTTGTAATAACGATCAACTGATTATTTTCGTACATTTCTTAATTAAGTACATTTTAGAACAGCTGTGGAACGGCTTCAGATGCTGCGTCTATAATTCTACAGTTATTTCTTCATATTTGAAGGAGAAACTTCCTAGCATTTGAAATTAGATCTCACCCCATCTTACTAAGCTTGAGATATACTACATTGTAACTGAGGGAAGTCTTTCTCAGTGCCCGATTAAGGTATAACAGCATAAGTCATTTCTCACTATTGGGTATGCAGCTGTCAAACGCTAAACAAGAGATAAAAACGAAACCGGTCCGGAACCATTGCAATGATCATTTCATCACCACTTACCCTCGCAAAAGCGATACCGTATATCGTACACCACTTCCTTACGAATTTCTTATTTTAGTGTCGAAAGTATTCATAACAATTGCAGTAGAGCATCAGATTTCCAAAGGAGAAGTCGTTAATGAAGTCAATAATAGGATGAGCAATCTAGACTTCAACGCTAATCTCAGTTGGTGGCAGTGTAATGGGATTGTATGCTGTAGTTCGAAATAGTACTTATATAATATTTCGAGGCGATAATATTTTTTAACTGCAGCCAGAAATTCGGTTCGTTCTTCGTCCTATTTGAAAGTCTGCTGAGCGGACTAATGGCTATGATGCTAATTCAGCGGCTTCGGCTTGATACTGTTCATGTCAATAATTACATAACTTTTTTAGAAATCATGTTACAAGATCTACCAGTTAAAATTCTACCTTGTATACACCTACGCAGCGTGTTATTTGTAGTGGAGCGAAATAGTTGTCACTAAGATGAAGTCAAACATACCTTATGTGATGTTATAACTAAGAGATCGGTTCAATTCAAAAATTAGTGCTTATGATTTACGACAAAAAAGTTGTCTCCACTTTCTCCTGTCTTTTTTAGTGTCTTGGTTGAACGGGAATATTTAATATACTTTTTTGTTGTTGTTATTTCAACTGTTTTACTTGTGGGTGGGTGCTATTAGAATATCGCGTCACGCCTATAATTAGAGCAAGTGCTCAGTGACATGTAGTCAATACTGAAAGGCTGTTTTCTAACAGATGCAAATCTGCGTTGCCCACAACATCGCATCGACGAAGTGCGATTGTGCGTGAAATAGGGCGTCACTGCGTGGAGGGGTAAGGAGGGTGCTCCCTCGGACGCAAGGTATTAATCAGGGAGAGTGAGCCGAGGTTGTAAAAAAAGAAAAGAAGGAAAAAAAGTCACGCCAACCCTTCGCTGAAAACAAGTGTAGCAGTCCTGAATATCTGATGCTCCGAAACTGTGGCCTGTTGACGAAGTTCTTGCGTGTGTAGCTTTTGGCGGATTCCATGTTCGGTGGGAAGCTGTTCTATTCATGGTTACGAAAAACTGCAACCGTATTTATAAACATGATATGATACAATCCGTCACCGATTCTGTTTTATACTCAGCTTCGTCATCACACTAACGATTAATTTCGAGAATAACAGATCGGGTTAAGACGGTAAAAACATTGATAACTGCTTCAAGTTGACCATATCATGCTACCATATTCTGTCAAAGATATGGTAAACGAATTTTTGTAAGCATTTTATGATAAGCGTCTGACCTGTCGATCCACAGTTGCCTTCATTGCTATGTTGATGATCTTCGTGTTGAATCTATGCGCCTTTGCATAAATTTAATTTGTATTTTTCTACACATGTCATGCCTTAATTGACTGTGAAACAACTTCAGTGGACTGAAACGAATTTATAATTATATGATAAACGTTTACTGTAAAGACTACCTCGTTTCATTCTTTTCGGTTTTATTGATATTTTACTACGTACGAAATATGTACTCCTTTCACTACATGTGCAATTGCTAAACTGCTAGTGTGGCTATCATTCCACTTCCATCCCTATTTTGTCATAAATACCCTCTTGCTCTCAGTCATTGCTTTACTGAATGTCGTACGTCTCTTGCAGAGATATGGAGTATTCGTTATTGTTAATGATTCCGATTATTTTCATCTCTAATTCTATGTTTGTCGTGTGCTGGATATTTTTTTACTGTTGATTATTGCCCCAAATAAACAATTTCTTTCCATTAGTTTTTTGATTTGCGTATCTATAGCTAACCATTTGTTCTCACCAGTTGCTATAATACTCGTATAAGATGAACATAATCTGCCTCACATAAGCGCTAATTTCTTGTCTTATTTCATCCACAATCATTCCGTAGGTAGAGTGAAGATAATGAAACGCATTTCTTCGATATTGAATATCTTTCTTGGCAATTATGTGTCCTACATAGACACTGGAAGCTTCTAGACACATAAAAATCCCTGGTCCATTTATTTCCAAACATATAATATTACATTATTTTCCTCATAATCATTAATACTATAACTTCCGTGAAAATTCTAAAACTAAGATAGGTACATAGTATTGTCTTTTCATTTTCAGACTGCAGTTGGTAATTGTGTCCACAAATAATAAACAGCAGTCTCTAAAGAACAGTGACGACGAACGAAGTGCCAACCATGCATTTACTGAATCTGTAAAACGTACTACGTGTCAGGTGGACGAGTAAACCAAGGAAACAGTGGTAGCTGTCGTTATTCCAAACTTGTAAGTTTTTCGTAGCGTTGGGACAAGCATTTTCCCCATGTTGACTTGTCTGACTAAAGGGCAGTGCCTAAAACTCCAAAAGCACCCTACAGCACCTTAATAATATAGTGCCTCAAAACTTGGGAGTCAAGATCACAAACACTTTCAAATGACAACGTACATCATCACTTTTGATGTTTATTTGCTGTGCCCCTCAACAATTTAGGTTACGAAATTGGTTGTTAGCGTGACACTGCCTAACACTACTGCAGTCATCACTGTGAGACTTGCTTGGATGGAAGTAGTTCAAACCACTACATTCTGACACTTAGCATGACTTTGGCAGCTTCCGAGTGCCCAATGCAGACTGATGTGCTGTCGGTTTCTAAACAACGGAAGACGACAGACGGCAGTGTGTGCCATTAATACATCTCACAGTACAATGCGTCCTCATGTCTTCGCTAACATATCCACACTTCTTTCACAATGCCAACTTCGAGCTCTTACTGTAAAATCCATTATTGTTATCCGCATAAATAATATGTTGATCATTCTGTGTTGTCGTCGAACCGAGCGATCAGGGTCATGCTCGTCGTTGTGTAAGACCATCGGCTATGTCAAGTTACACGCGCATCGTTGTTGTATCACCATGGCCTGAACGAGCCCGTATATCTCAGAACGCCAAACCAGTTTCTCGGAAATAAGGCATTCTGCCCAGCAATGGCTCAATCAGCTTATTGCTGTCTTAGAGGTCTTAATGTAACACCTCCTCTTGCTATCTCATCTTTGCACAGACATGTCGCTTTAACCCGGAACTTGCAAGTAATATAAGAGAGAACACGATTACACGTGAGTATGCGCAACGACGCAGTCAAAGGGAGGGTCCAAGGGGTGGAGAAATCCCCCCCCCCCTCCGCCCCTCTTACGTAAATGAAATTCCACAAAGCCTAGTTGCGCATAGTGAAACTGAGAGGTATCTTGATTTTCAATCATACAAAACCTTCGGTTCACTGTCATCGATCATTCTACATAAAGTGCAAACTTCACCCCATCAAATTTTTATCTGTTTTCAAAACATAAAGATAATCTTCGAGGATTTCACTTCGGTAGTGATGAGGCAGTGCAAGCAGAGACGAGGAAGTGGCTCTATCAACAAAATCAAACAAAATCAAACGTTATACAGTGACGGAGTCAAGAAACTTGTCTGTCATAGGGAAAATGTGTTCGTCACCAGCACAGCTATGTTGAGAAATAAATACGTACACATAATGAAATAAACATGTAGAAAGTTAAAAACGTTAGCTGTATTTAAAAATATTTAAGATTTTTAGCATAAAACATTCGGGGGCATTATTTTTCATGTCGCCGTCGTATGTTATACTTCTTTCAGAAAAGCTGTTCTTGTTTAATCTGTTTTTAGGATAAATGAGAAACGTGAACCTTTTTAGGATCCTCTTTTACAAATCACACTCCTCCTTTGACAAAATCCTAGTCACCTTCTTGGTATATGCCATCTGCCTGTAACCTTAATTCGAGTTAGCATTCATGCGACCCAATCTTCTGAGTGCTGCAATTTTGATATATATTAGTGTCCATTTATGTGTAAGACGTAGAGACAGGCATCGAATGCTCAGCAATGACTGAAGAAGTTTTTATACGTTATAAGTCCAAGATGTACGACCAAAATATATACTCGTACAACTGAACTCACAGATGTGGCTAAGCACGCAGCTCGTGGTCGTGCGGTAGCGTCCTCGCTTCCCACGCCCGGGTTCCCGGGTTCGATTCCAGGCGGGGTCAGGGATTTTCTCTGCCTCGTAATGACTGGGTATTGTGTGCTGTCCTTGGTTAGTTAGGTTTAAGTAGTTCTAAGTTCTAGGGGACTGATGACCGTAGATGATAAGTCCCATAGTGCTCGGAGCCATGTTTTAGATGTGGATAACATGAACCTATTGCACAGGGTTTCACTGATAACTGAAGACGCAACTGCTTTTGCGATAAGCAGAAAGTAGCACACAGTCAAGTGAGTAACAGGTATTTTTTGAACTTAGCTGGTGGCAGGCACTCAGCTGCTAATTATAATTTGTTAATCAAATTTCCGTTTACGAACTCAGTGTGGTGATCCTACAACTACATTATATCAATTAAAAACCCATGCCTTATCAAAACAGATGACAGAGTTTTGTATTCATTATAAACGTTTCCATCGGTTTAATAACTTTATATGTGGTTTATGAATACGTGACCGACGTGGCTGCATGACGGGAGAACACAGGGCTGCGGTCGGAGGATACAGTTTCATTTCGATTCATCGGATTGACGATCGCATTTAATCAGACCACCTAATGTTGTCATCTGCGAAGTGCAACTGAATATTATCTGATTCTAGACTAATTTAACAGCAGCTGATTTACAGAAGACAAAGTGTGTTCAATGTTTTTCGAAAACAATTTTTCTAACATTAGTTTACTCCTTTCTGCAGTACTTCACATAATCTTATACGTCTACAGTTCTTCACAAAACTCTTATTCTCTGTAAGCCGAACCAACGTGAGATAACGTATTACTGGTCTCAAGAACCTAACTCGTGAAGGTAACTTACATAATGGCACTGTCTCAGTCGTAACAATCCTTTCAACGCCGGGGATTATCGAACTCGGTAGCTCTGAATCATTTATTTACCAGTGAGTAAACAGATCCATCAGTTTACCATGGTCCAAATTTAAACCGCTGATGTCACACAGCTGACTGGACAGTTTGCAATAAAAACATATTTATAATACAGATTCGTAGATGTGAGAAAATTAATCATGTTTCTAAGATAAATCAGGTCATCGTATGCAATAAATCCCACCTAATATCACGACGCCGGCCATTGTGGGCGAGCGGTTCTAGGCATTTCACTCTGCAGTTACGGGACCGCTACGGTTGAAGGTTCGAATGCTGCCTCGGGCATGGATGTGTGTGGTGTCCTTAGGTTAGTTAGGTTTAAGTAGTTCTGGTTTCTAGGGGACTGATGACCTCTGATGTTAAGTCCCATAGTGCTCAGAGCCATTTGAAACATTTTTGAATATCACGACACTGTGCGTCGCTATCAGCAGCAACAGATGCTACCCACTGTATTAACTCTATTCGGTACATAATGAAGAGAAAGTCGCCGCACTGATTTGACTCTGAACTTATGAGGAGACGAAAGGGTTGAATTAGGGTTAAGTTTCTGGAGCAGTCCAAAATCGTCCCACAGTGAAATGCGTGCTTTCGTAATATATGTTTAAATATTCAATTTTTAGGAATGATCATGCCGTTGGACATCGACTTCAGTATCTGAGGCTGAATGAGAAAGCAGTTTCTGCTGTCACGGTAAGTGTCTCACTAAAAGCGACATTTTGTGATTGAAAAAAAAAATCACGGGCAAGAGAAACTAGGATCACTGGGATGAGTCCTGAAATTAGATCCTCCGCGCAAAAAGAACAGTAATGTGCTGCTGGCTTAAACATCAGAGAGTGCTCCTTTCGCGATATTCTGCCTGTCGGCGAGATTTAGGGGAATTTTGAGGAAGACCCTGTGAGGCGGCGGGTGGAATTATTTGTTATATTAAAATGTAGAATGTAAAGTAGAAAAGATGCATTTCCCGGCCGATTAGCACCATATGTGGGGCGGCGGGTGGAATTATATATGTTGTTATTTAAAATGTTCCTATTATTTATTTAATACTGTGTTGTTGTTTGCAGTTCTCAACCCTGGCTCTCTAACTACAATATTGGCAACCAGAAAGTGATTAGCAAAGCCTGTAATTAGAATTCCTAGTGCCCACTTCATCTGAGAAATACACTTATAGCTACAGCTTATAGCTCTGAGGAATTAGGAGATTGTCTGGGATTCATAATCAAAAACGATTCACTAAGACTGTTCACTATATTCTGAAAGTCACAGACCAAAAAGAATCCACACAATCAAACTACCAGAGCAGTTCAGAGTCTAATGCGCTGACGCAACTATAACTGTTCAAATTAAATGTTTAAGTGAATGCTCGCCATAATTTGATGATAATGTTCATCAAACGCCACGCTAAATAATGGTAGAATGTCTGTCCCGCGACGGCATGTGAAAATACGACATACGCAAACTGAAGATAGATAATTAAAGTCATCCCAGAATTAACACTTCACTCGAAAACGATTTCATGGTTGCGCGTATCCCGAGTAATTTATTACGGCATCCGAGTCTGTTTATAGCAATGATACCGACGCGACGCGACTCCCGGCACAGGTGGTGTGCTATTCAGCGTCTGGAGAGAACTGGAGCCTTCTTCTCTCGCGCAGCGTTCTAATATATAAAGCCGCGGTGCGGACGGCTTAGGGAACACCTGATCAAAATTGCTCTCCCGAATAACTTTCAGTTACCGAAAAATTCACTGCTTCCTTTTCTGATGGCCGATGAAGCTCTCAGTTTAAATGTACAATCAGCACACAGGTAAGTAATCATAATAAAAGTCTGACGTGGCTAAGTCAAATATTTTGAGCGAGAGAATTAATTTAATTACACTACACGCAGTAGACGAGCTCTGAACTTGCCCTTTGGAGATACGTTATCGCTATAGTTTTATAGTTATTCAATTGAAACTTATCACATCTTTATGATTATAGCGGATCTCCCTTCTACTTAAATTTAAACATCCTAGCCTTATTTATTCGCCTACTTAATCTATCTTGCTTCCTTAATTTTTAAGACAAAAACCAGAAAATCATGAATTTCAAGTAAAATTTTAATTTGTGAGATCCAGAATACCGTTTCTACTAAATTATTATGCAAAAGTAATCCAAATATAAATTTTTAAGTTTCTAGCTCTTTTCTGTTGCGCCAATGATTTTTACAGAAAAACGTCCAAATTTCGAAAGTGGTTAAAGGTATTGAACTGATATTCAACACATATTGATTTAGTATTACTCCTGACATGCTAGAAACGTTTCAGGTTATTTACTTGATTTTTAAAGTATTGCACAACATTTATGACGTCAGAGCTAGTTACAGCGGACTAGAATGGCACACAATGGAAAGACTGATGTGAATATTATACGGCGTGAGTAGGCTGCTTCCGTAAAACCCCTCAAAATTCACTTACTGAAAATAAACAGTTAAGACACGTTGTAAAGGATCTATACAAATTATCCATTAACAGTGCAACAAAGTAGTTCTTCAAATTTTCGTCATGTATACACTGAAGCGCCAAAGAAAATGGAATACGCACGCGTATTGAAATACAGAGATATGTAGAAGGCAGAATACGGTTCTGCGGTCGCCAACGCCTGTAGAAGACAACGAGTATCTGGCGCAGTTGTTAGATCAGTTATTGCTGCTACAATTACAGCTGATCAAGATTTAAGTGAGTTTTAACGTGGTGTTATAGCCGATGGGATGGAATGGGGATATTCCAATTCTACAATTTCAGGAGTGTATCGTGATATCAGGAATCAGGTAAAACTTCAAATCACTGATATCGCTCCTGCCGGAAAAAGACCCTGTATGAACGGAACCAATGACGACTGAAGAGATTCGTTCAACGTGACAGAAGTGCAACCCTTCCGCAAACTTCTGCAGATATCAGTGCTGGGTTATCAAAAAGTGTCAGCGTGCGAACCACTGAACGAAACATCATCGATATGGGCTTTCGGAGCCGAAGGCCCACTCGTGTACCCTTGAAGACTGCACGAATAAAGCTTTATTCCTCATGTGGGCCCGTCAACACTGACATTGGACTGTTGATGACTAGAAACGTGTTGCCTGGTCGGACGAGTCTCGTTTCAAATTGCATCGAGTTGATGGACTCGGACGGGTATGGAAACAACCTCATGAATCTATAGACCCTGCATGTCAACAGGGGACTGTTCACGCTAGTGGGGCTCTGTAGTGGTGTTTAGCGTGTGCAGTTGGAGTGATACGGGAACCCTGATACGTCTAGATACGACTCTGACAGGTGACACGTACGTGAGCATCCTGCCTGATCTCCTGCATCCATTCATTAAAGGCATTCGCAATTGCGAATAAGGACAACCATCAGCTGTACCTGACGAATATTTTAAGAAGAACTTTGTTGCACTGTTAATGGAAAATTTGTATAGATCCCTTACAACGCGAATGAAAATCTGTGCCGGACTGGGACTCGAGGCCGGATATCCCACTTATCGAAAGTGGTCGCCTTGCCATTTGCCAAACCGTGCACGACTCACTGCCAGACTCACACTAACATATGTCGTAAACCACATGTCTAACATAACAGCTGTAGTCGTCGCTGCTTGTCCAAAGGAACTTTGCTACGTTATCAGAATAACACAGCCACTGCAATATCGCATGCATCCATTCATGTCCATTGTGAATTCCGACGGACTTGGGCAATTCCAGCAGGTCAATGTGACACCCCAAACGTCCAGAATTGCTAAAGAAAGGCCCCAGGAACATTGTTCAGCGTTCAAACACTTCCGCTGGCCACCCAACTCCCCATACATGAACATGATTCAACATGTATGGGATGCCTTGCAACGTGCTGTTCAGAAGAGATCTCCACCCCCTAGCAGTCTTACGGATTTGTGGACAGCCCTGCAGTTCTACTTCATACATTATTCGAGTCCATGCTACGTCGTGTTGCGGCACTTCTGCGTGCTCGCCGGGGCCCTGTACGATATTAGGCAGGTATACCAGTTTCTTTGGCTCTTCAGTGTATATTTCTGATTAAATTATTTTATGTAAATTCTAGTAACATTTAATTATATGTGTTATTACTGTATAGCGATAAAGCAGAGAAAACGTTAATGCAAACGTATGCTGTATAATCTCATCCTGAATAGTATCTGTAGTATTTATTAGTGACGTAGGAAAGTATTGGTGGAGGGAGCGATAGATTAAGTCTCACGTCAGAGACCAAATAAGAAATTGCGATACAAATTGTATGGAGCCGAGCTATAATCTCACCATCATGAGTAGACACAATTTAGAATACTCACAGTACTGCCGGATAGTCTATTTTTCTGAAAGGGTGTATCAGTCAAACAGGACTTAGCGTTTAAACCCTTCTATAGAACATGTAACTATGATAAAATGAAGTTGTTACGGACAGGATTCTGACACATTTATTTATGGAATAACTTTTTGTATGTTCCGCATCATGTTTTACCCAAAGAGTGTTCATTGAAGTTATGTTATTCATATGGGACTGTTATATATTGAACTCCTTCATTGGACTTCTCACAGTTCCATTATCATTTGTTCGGAAACATTTTACAGCACTTAACGTAATAATAATAAAAAGAAATCCCTGTTAATCTATAGACATCTCAGACTAGGTTGTTGATGAATAGGATATTAGACTAACAATCATATAGTAACATCCAATTAGCTTTGTACGGACAATCGAAGGCCTAAGACGGTGCACTCGATTCGTGGGATAAAATGCATTTTGAGTAAACCAGAAGGAAATAAACTACAGATTCTCTGGTTTTACTGTCAACTCGTGAGAAAGTGGGTAAGTTACACGTTTCAAATGATAAGTTTATTCAAAATTATTGTCGCTGAGTAAGGCTCTGCGCACTCCACATTTCTTATCAGGATATATTTGATGTTCCAATTCGTTTATTTCACAACAGTCGCCTTCTCATTGAATGGTTAGAGAGAGTTTGCAGGACTTCATAGGAATCTTATTGGGCTTCAAATTTCCTTTCTCAAGCTACACTGAAGAAATACAAGTTCTCTACCAATTATTATGGAATTACGTCTATTTTTGCCAACTCACTGTTTTTAAACCTCATTTTTAAATTTACACTCATTATTCTTGTCTTTAAGTTATTAGAAATGAATAAATTTTCCTGTATTGGACCTCATGCAACAAATGAAAATGATTTTCTTCATGACTGAAGCACATTTTTCACCTGACCTCGGTCTAAGGCGCTGCTGTCATGGACTGTGCGGCTGGTCCCGGCGGAGGTTCGAGTCCTCCCTCGGGCATGGGTGTGTGTGTTTGTCCTTAGGATAATTTAGGTTAAGTAGTGTGTAAGCTTATGGACTGATGACATTAGCAGTTAAGTCCCATAAGATTTCGCAAACATTTGAACATTCGAACATTTCACCTGACTTCATGCAATGTCGCATTTCGCACTATCGCTAATATTGGTGTTAGAAGAACCAGTAACTGCGAGCAATGTCTGCGGAATCACGTAGTAAAGTAAAAGAACTGTTTATCGTGTTATAAGGTTGCGTACTTAGTGTCTAACCACCTGAATAGGAGGCCTGGACATTATGCCAGGGAATGTAGAGGATGGCCCCTGGTTAGCACTCAGATGTAAAAATTTGGTGTGTTCAGAGGCAAGATATTCGACTCTGGTGCTGAGGTTGGTTTCTTTCCTGTTGAATACTTCCTTCTATTGTGGACCTCCTCGTATAGCGTAACGCACAGCGCGCTAGCTTGAGTGGTACGAAGGTGAGACAGACCTGTATCGAATCAGCATGCCGGATTAACGATCGAGGCTAGTGCTCCAGCTCGCATTAGTGTGGATCTGAGGCGATTGTGCACCCTTGGTTAGGCAATTTCTGGCCTGGTCCTCACGTTGCGCCTCAGAAAAAACCGTACACGAACAGTTAAAATACGGTTACGCACAGAACAAAGTTCGCACAGTTCATAGACAGGAGGCGTACGCGACTTACTTTCCGTAGGTAACTGACGACTGTGGGGGGCGGAATGACATCAGGCTGCGAAGTACTTGCGTACAGTGGAGCCCGCAATAGACGGGGAAGCGCTAACGAATGGAAGAGGACGAAGGTTGCAGACACAGGCTCTGCAATCAACGAAAAACAGGTGGAGTAAGTTTCCGCTACAGTGGCGGTTCATACAGTAGTGTATCAAATGCTGCAAATGCAGGCAGACAGTACAGAGCTGCGTCAGCAGCTTGATGAGGCAGCATAGGGGGGATCAGGCCTCGTCCAGGATGTCAGCACTCACCGAAGACACTAGTACGACAGCCCTGGTTATTTCTTTTTCGAGCAAGGTGGGAGACGATGTGTTACCATTATTGACCAACTGTTAATGGTTGCAAAGCTGTGTTATTGGTTAGAGAAATAGCTATTACATATGGCCAAATTACGTCTGCTGGGAAACGCTGAGGCATACTCATTGTGTCATGAGGAGTTAAGGACTGAATACACATTTGTAAATCAGTGGGAGCGCTTAGTGCCACGATACAGAGGAAATAATAACTTTAAGCACTATAGGGTACACTTGAATAATTTGTAGTAAGGACAGGGAGAGTACTGATAGCTTTGTGGACAGATATAAAAAGTTAAATTTCAATACTTAAGAGTAGAGAGAAAGCGATGTTACCAACAGGGTCCTTCTACAAGGGTGAGAACAGGGGGCATTAGCTACAAAAAAAAAATGGCTCTGAGCACTATGGGACTTAACAGCTGTGGTCATCAGTCCCCTAGAACTTAGAACTACTTAAACCTAACTAACCTAAGGACATCACACACATCCATGCCCACGGCAGGATTCGAACCTGCGACCGTAGCAGTCGCGCGGTTCCGGACTGCGCGCCTAGAACCGCGAGACCACCGCGGCCGGCCATTAGCTACAAATTTGCAGTTGTTGCTTCCCGATAAATCAGCAGTGGTATAGGCAGAGTTCCCTAAGAACTTAAGCCGAAGCCACAGAGACTGTGATGGCATTAGAAGATATATACGTGGTGACCGAAGTTTGGTTTGGAAAGAAACTAGATGTTGATCGACGTGTCACATTGCATAGCAGAAATGCTGTGGACAGGAATGTAAAAAATGTGTGTGAATAGGGCACTCGGAACGCGATTGCTGCCAAAATTCTATCACGGGGCATGACAGCTGGACATGGGGTGGGAATATTACCTTATCGTTAAATGATAATGGGAGCGCCGGAGCCGCCGTCGTGAGGTTCCAGTAAATATAAGCGCTATTAAAACGTCTGCAGTGCCGGAATTTTCATTTGATAGCTTAGGGCTGGAAAGATGCATAAGATTTTATTGGGCACAGGTTCCTAGGTATCTGTGCCAAGTTAGGACCTCACCGGTAATAAGATGGCCACCATGATATAGGTTAAATGTACTGGGTAGAGCCGACAGGAGTCGTCGAGTGGTTCTAAGCGCTACAGTCTGGATCCGCGCGACCGCTACTGTCTCAGGTTCGAATCCTGGCTCGGGCATGGATGTATGCGTGATGTCCTTAGGTTAGTTAGGTTTAAGTAGTTCTAAATTGTAGGGGACTTAAGCCCCATAGTGCTCAGAGCCATTTTTTGTACTGGGTAGAAATGACATGCGTTCACAAGGGCTTAGGAGTGGGAGTTTCCGCGTTGAGGCGAAAATTTTCGGATGTGTATGGAAGTATAGCTTTATATAAGCGAAGTCCGAGGGTTAGATTTCTTGCTTGAACATCCCGAGAGAAGTGACCTTGATCAGTGCGAGGTGGAACTAGATGGGGCATATTTGTATCTAGCGGAAACTGCTGACTGTGCCACAATGTTGCAAAGTAAAACCCTGGTGCGGGAGAAATCACTCAGACTACGAGCAAGATCAGTAAGGATCAATTTTCCTGATTTTGTGCTGCAAGGTACGGGAAAACTACTGTGGGTGACCGTAGGAACCAATTTGCCAGGATACGTTTTGTTCGTAGTGGAGCCGCTATAGGTAAATTGGGACTTATATAAAGTATGGTGTTTCGAGTGCATGGGTATTGGGAGCATACATGAGGTAGATTGTGAGCTAGTAGTGCTCGTGAAGTTCGATAATTTTTGGGCAGGTGTGGAACTGTCCAAGCGATTGACGGGGACCAATTTTTTAAATCTCGTAGGAAGACAGTTTATAGAGAACACACTCGGTCACTAAACTTAAGCTTACCGTCTGTTACCTTCCTTATGGTAGAAGGTAGCACAGCAAGAAGGAGGACAAGAGATAGTGATGGAGCAGATACTATTTGAATATGTTGATCTGTTTAATCTTGTGGTTCTTAGACAGCGATCCCATTGACACAACATAAAATCTCAGCGTGTATCATAAACAGTACTTATACGACATAACCTGCAACTAGTTACGCAATAAGATACTAACCAACAGCCATGAGACGGTATTATTAATGAAAATAACGGTCTCTGCGAAGAGCCAGTGGCAATCGTTTCTAAGAAAAATGCAGAGTGGAAGAAGGGCTAACATTATAGTTGTATCTAGCAGTACTTTAACAACCATATAGCAACAGACGCATACACATTCCCGAATTTAACAGCAGGGGAATGACGTATTTTTTCTACCATGTATCTGCGGAGTGTTTACCACCAGAGGTAGCAACAGAGAGCATTACTGGTCCTGTCAGAACATTTTCAGTGTCGTCTAGCTGCGTGAAAATGAAACTGCATGGCGAAATTCGCAACAGATACTGATGAACTATTTGTACAGACACGAATGAAGTATGTTAAAATATGTGACATATACATACATGGGCACAGATATGGGCAAAAATCACCTCCTGAGTCGCTGCATCAATACAACCAAACCTGGTGAACATACTACTTACTACCTGGAAAGAAATACTGTGGTGGTAATAACCAGCAGACTCCGACCGGACTAGACATGAGAACGTGGAGAATTGGGTATGAGGAGATGGACAGACAGTCAGGGGATGTGGACACAATAGTGGGTAGAGGAGATGGACGGAGTGAGAGGGAGGAGGAAATGGGTAGAAAGGAAAGAGGAGGAGATGAACAGAGAGAGGGGAAGATGATAGTGGAGGAGATGGTCAGAGAGACAGAGGAGGGAGAGATGGACAGTGAGATGGGGGAGGAGGAAACGGACAGAGATAGAAAGAGGAGGAAATGGACAGTGATAGGGAAGAGAAGGAAATAGTCAGAGACAGGAGAGAGGAAGGACTGAGCCAGGAAGATGAGGAGACAGACAGATAGAGAGGGACAGGAGATGGACATGGTCTTAATGGCGGTGAGGATGAGGACTGAGGACGAGCTAGACAGATGCGGAGGAGATGACCTTAGATAGATGAGTAGGAGGTGAAGAGAGGAGGCGGAGGATGTGGATAGAGGGAAAAGGAGGAGATGGACAGAGAGAGGGTAGAGGAGGAGATGAACAGAGATAGGAAGAGGAGGATACGAACAGAGAGACAGGGGAGGAGAAATTGGACAGAGAGAGTTAGGACAAAGAGATGATCTTAGCCAAGGTGAGGGCGAGCTATAGGGGTGAGGCATAGATGGATTTAGAGGGGCAGGAAGAGATGAACAGAGGGGAAACAAGTAGATGTACGCAGAAAGGAGGAGGAAACAGACGGAGACAGGGGGAAGAAGATGGACAGAGAGAGGGAGGACGAAATGGACAGAGAGAGGGGGTGGAGGACATGAACTAACAGAAGAATGGAAAAAAAATGTATATCTGGGAAATGCTTGGAACTTATCTAGCACTTGATAAATGTGCCACCCATGTGACGCTACAAGAATGAACAAACTAATTTCACTGACATGAAAGTCATTTAATGATTTATTTAGATACACATATTCTCCCTAAAGTAGTATTTTGTTCCTAGCCTAAGGCTAATCACAATTAAAGACTGTCTTTCCATAATGACAATAAACAGTAAAAACAATATATAATAAAATACCAATACCCATAATACGCATAACCATTGAGATGAGAGAGTTAAATTCTTTATAACTTTTTATAGTTAACACTTAGAAGTAATGCAGGAGTACGTCTGTTAACAAAATAGTGACTGCTGTCATACAGCGTGTAAAAAAGTGTGGCGACGCTTTCAAGAAACGTTCTTCACAAATAGAGAGTAAAATATGTTATATAGACCGGAAACACTTTATTTACATGTTAGAAATCATGGTCCAGTCAGAGGCAATTACTGACCACATAACACCCTTATCATGTTGAGCGTTTGCAGGCACTGGCAGCTGATAATTTTTCTGCACGATTATACTCCTGCGAATGGTTTATTCAGCTGTGTGTCAAACCTCACTTGAGTGCAAATGTGCTCGTCATGGTTGAGGCTTCGCAGTGGATGATTAATATGTTGAAGAGTTATAGAAAGTGAACTCTATAATGGAAATAAAGGGTATCCAGGCCCATCCATATGCATATAATATATTTTCTTCCCCCACATATGAGAAATGTTTCATGAGAGTCTGGCCATACCATTTTGTAATACCCTGTATATAACAAAATATAACAAAAAAGTTAGGAAGTCTTCACCCACATTACTGAAACAAGCCAACTAGCTTCGCAGGTGATGAGGAGATTAAAAGGCTGTATGATGAAATGAACGAATTTTTTTGCTTCTTAAGGAAGACGAAATTTCTATAGTTATTACAGGAAAAGGAGGAGAAGGAAAAATGTATCAAAAGGAATAGAAATGAATAGAAGGCTTGCCGGCATGGTAGAATTTTGCATAGCACATAATTTAATCAATAATAACGCTTGGTGTAAGAATCAAGAAAGAAGTTTTCGGACCTGAAAGAGACATGGAGATACCAGAAGGTTTCAGGTGGCTCACATAAGAATGAGACACTGATTTAAAACGAGATTCTTAAATAAAAAACTGTCACAGGACCACATGGTTACGCTAATAGTAATATATTGGTTATAAACTGCAAATACAACCTGAAGACATTACACAAAGACAAGGAAGTATGGACATGGGTCCTGGGTAACTTGAAAGAACCAAACGTTATTGACATATTCTAAAGGATCATTAATCAATCAATGACTCATACAAGGGCAACGAACGTAATGGAAGGCATTGATGGGTGGCTTACTAAAGGCAGCAGACGAACAACTAGGTGATGAGGCATGGATTAGAAGAAATCCTTTTTTAACAAATACTGTCTTTAACTGACGAATGAGGATGATGTAGAAGCACTGCAAGTGAATCAAACGGAATGGAATACAAACATTATATTAAGAGGAAGAACAAAACTGCAAAGCAAGAGAGGAGATAGTCAAAAATGTAGAAGCATCAGTGACCATGGGGAAGATAGATGCCGCTTATAGAGAAACAAAAAAAAGGTAAAACCTTGGACATAAAAGAAGCAGTTGTATGAATACCAAGAGCTCTAATAGCAAGCCGTTAATAATCATAGAAGGATAGGCTGAAATACTGAAGTATTATAAGAAGGGCTACACCAAAGGAAATGAAATTGAAGACAATGTTATGGAAAAGAATGTAGAAAGGAGTAAACATGATATGACAAGAACAGGGTATTAAAAGATCTGAGTCAGACGTGTCACCTGATGCAGACGACATTCATTCAAAATTGTTGAGATCATTGAGAAAATATATCATGACAAAACGATTTCAGATGCTATGCATGATACATGAGAGAAACAGAAAATGGAAAGATAGGTAAAAACAGCCTTTGGGGAGAATCACTTTAGGAACCATTGAAATGTCGAAACACGGGAAGCAATACTGATACAATGGCACACACCATAGAATGAAGAAAGGGAAACATATGTTTACAGCAGCCGACACAGTCATTATTTAAAGAATCTTACTCTTTTTCCATTACTGCCGTTGTAAAGTTTTCTGTCTCTTTGAAAAAAATAAGCCCAAAATCTTAGAATAAGGTCCTTTTCTTGCGGAAGTAATACATTTGCATGGGCAAGTTACGTTTATAGCAGTGCTTTAAGGGGTTCCTTTTTTTATTAATTCGTTTTCACAGTTCTGCAACACCAATCAGAGCACATACAAAGTGATCTCAAGGTCTTCATCATCAACAGCACTGTTAAGCACAGGCCATTTTCTCAAATCATCATAGTAATTTCTACGTTCATGCGGAATACTATTAAGTAAATGTTGTATTTCTTTCATTTTGGTCCTGTCAGTATCCACTGGTCCTGTGACAGCCTTTCCAAAATTAAAAACAACAGATAATATCAGTAATAAAAGATTGTTGGTACTTTCACGTCATTCGCACTCAATATTTGACGCCATTTCATGTCTCAAAACACTGTTCAGAATTAATAACATTTGAACTACGAATGGTGAAACGAAACATATAGTGAATTAGGTATTCGATTGTTGGCGTGCAAAGATAATCAACGTTGAAAGAGCATTATTCCAAGAGTAAAGCAATTTAAAAAATGATGTCAATGATGTCGCTGTAACAAAATCACAAAAACAAATGTACGATTTGTGGAATAAAGTTCTTTTCATGCAGAAGAATGAATCTATGTATAGACCATCTGGTATCTATCTTAAATTATTTTGTCAAAATTTGCAATAATACGGTTCCAAAAATGACTGTATCAATTTTAGAGTTAGAAAAAGCATTTTACAGTGTTGGTTGCAATATATTTTCAATTTCTGAAGTTAGCAAGGAGAAAATACAAGGAGCGAAACTTTATGTAAAGCTTTTCAGAAACCGGACTGCTATTACAAGAGTAGATGGGCATGAAAGGCTAGTAAGAGATGAGAAAGTAGCGAGTCATAGTTGTAATTTAACCCCGCCATTAATCCATCTGAATACTGAGAAGGCAGAAAATGAAATCAAGGAGAAAATTGGAAATGGAATTAAGGCTCAGAGACAAGGTTTAAAAACATTTTAGGCTAACCATGGCAATGTAACTCTGATCGAGTGAGAAAAGAGCTTGGACAACCATAGGAGAGCAACGGATAGTATCATGAAAAGAGTTTTTAAGATGGAGGTTAATGAAAGTAAAACATATGTAACGGAATGTAGTCTAACTATGTTATGAGGTACCAGTTGGTGTTCATTAGGAAATGAGGCACTAAAAGCAGTAGATGAGTTTTAGCATATGGGCTGCAAAATAACGAACGATGGCCAAAGTAGAGAGGTTGTAATTTAAAATTGGCAACAGCAAGAAAAAATGCTTCTGAAGAAGAGAAGCCTGTAATAATTTAATACAAAAATTAAGTATTAGGAAATCTATACCGATGGTTTATGTCTCGAATATAGTCTTGTGCGGATGTGAAATGTGGGCAGTAAACAGTTGGGGCAAGAAGAGAAGAGACGCTTTTGATATTTCTTGTTACAGAAAAATACCGATGGTTAGATGGATAGATCGAACAATTGATGGAAAAGTACTGAATCGAATTCTGAAGAATAGAAATGTACATCCAGAATGTCATTACTTAAAGAAACTGAAGATTGACAGGATACATCATTAGGCGTCAGTGAACTGTCAGTTGGGAATGGTGGAAATTAGTGTACATGTAAAATGTGGAGGGAGGCCGGAGGAGGTTTGTCTTAGTACGCAGATTGAAACAGATAGGTTGCAGCAGCTACACAGAGGTGAAGAGACTTGCACAATATGGGCCAGTATGGTAACCTAAACCAGGTCAGTTCTCGGACTGAGGTCCACAATAAAGTCAACACCTTTGGCCAAAATTAGTTTGCTAAATGGTATCTGAACTCCTATAATTTGTTTAAAGTAGCAGGTTTTGGATCCCCGTAATGAGTGGCATCAAATGAATGGTCTGATATCTGAGTCTGCCGTGATTACCCTGTTCTCTGTTGATAAAGGTATTCAAAGCCTCTGTTGAAAATATTGACACTTGTGTTGCGTTTACGTTTCTTAGAACAACAATATTATTTTCATCTTGGGGAGACGTAGAGAAAATAACCACGTACTTGATTAGCTTCAGAGATTTTTTTTTTATACGGGAGAGAGAGAGCTAGGCTTTCACTTCCTATATCTACATCAAAACACTATGTTTTATTCCCATTAGCTTCAGTATTCTCATCCATTATGATTTTTGAGAGCCGTAGTTTCTGTCGACCCTGTAGTTGATTCTGAATGCGATGTGGAATAAAACATAATGATCCACTACTGAAGACACTTCTGGTGTGAATAGAAGTGGAATGTATATGTAGGTTCAGTGCATTTTCATTCTCTTCGATGTCTAAAAATCTCTCAGCATCAGGAAGTCATAAAGGATACTCTACTATGTTCTCAGTTTCTCCAATATAATTCTGTAATATCACATCTCTAAACAAAGTGAATATGCCTAAATAATAATTCAATAAAGATATATTTCATCAAAATATATGTGGAGTAGTGCTAGAAATATGTCCAGCCTTTAACCTTAAGAGCAGACGATGGTGAACAAGAAATTATCCTGCAATAAATCTTCCTATAGGTCATAAGGGTTAAAACTCATATACATTCAAGGTATCACTTGGAAGAGAAGGACATAAAAATTAATGTACTGCTTTGTAGGGCCATTAAATAAAGAAACAGACGATACTTAAAAATTGAACTAGAGTGGGGAAAGCTATAAAGATGTGTCTGTACTGATATGTTGTCGACAGGATAGTGGTATGGGTGGCCAAGTAAGCTACGGATGTTGTATATATCCACTGCTAAAAGTGCTATACGGGATAAAAACTGTGAGAACGAGCACGTCATGTTAGGAGAATGCTCACGGTGCTATGTCAGTGGGAAGACGATGCTATTGTAGTATTTAAAAGAATTTAAAAGTTGCATCAGACAAAATATCGGTCGTAATCTGCGCAATGACTACGTTTTATCTTCATATGGCGGAAACTATCGCTATTTTAATCTTCAAAATTAGCGTATCTCCCGGTTTAATTATGGTGATGACTCTCTGAAGCTGCCACCCAACAGCGTTAACTGATATAAACACCAGTTCGGAAGAGCTGCTGCAAAATGTGACCACACCCATTCACAGTTCAAATCCATACGGCAGTCGCTATCTCTGATAATCCGCTGCTTTCGTTCAGTGGTTAATTCGTAAGTACTGTTAATAAACTTTATCCCATATTGCTCAAACCTGAATGGCTTACTAAACACTAATATTTAATTTGAATTCTGGACTACTGAAGTTTATGCATGAAGCATGGCAATAATACACAAACTACATCTACCGTTGCTGATACAAAACATACATCCACTTCGGTCTGTTCATAGAATAACAAATTAAGAATTTTGTGGACTAAATTTCATGATATGCAAAGCGACTGACATGAAAAAAATTCATGTTGCGTATGTTATGTATAATCACATTAACACACTGAAAATAACTGATAAATACCACTACTGAATTTCTATCAATGATTCTCACTTGGAAGAAGTTGGAATTAGGTGCCTTCCATCACTTCCACGTAAGTAAGTATGTGGCCCGTGTAAGAGCTGATAGCACCTCATCATTGCTATCTGAGGTACGTTCACCGCTCTCTTAGGAAGCGTAGAGTAACTCTGATGTTTGTATTACGGTTAAATAATATTATTAATTTCAAGTTTACCAAGAACTGACACGAATACATACAAAAGGCGCCTAATGGTCGTCCCAAGTAGATTATTTCTTTCATATATGCTCGTCGATTTCAGTTTAAGGAACCAATTTATACCGTGGCTGTCGACAACAGCTCACAGCCAGCTTTCATCGTGTTACAGACGAAGAAGGAAGGACGATTATGTATTTAGGTCCCGTCTACCGCAAAGTCTTTTTAGAAGGCGCACAAGCTCGGTTTCGAAAAGGATGGAGATGGCTGTCACGCACGTCCTTTCAGAGGTACCTTATTCAATTTGAGGAAACCACAGAAAGCTTAAATATGAATGCCGCGAAGCTGATTTGAACGCAGGTTCTCCGAAACGCGATTCTACTGTGAAGGACGTCTGGATACAGGAATCCCACTGCGAACACAATGTTATACACTCGGATGCAGTTATTACATTTTGCAAGAGACAGTCATACACCATCATGAGTGTCTTCGAAAGGCGTAATTTTTTAAAAGAGAACACCAAAACGTCTGCAGCAGGACAGTTATGATATAATGTGGGCTTAGAGCTGTTCATGACATTATTCTCTTTTTCGTACCTACACAATCCGTCGTAACCACGACTATTTCGTTATTCGCGATCCAGTAGATCGAAATATGAACACATGCTTAAAGTTATCACTTGACAATTAATTTGCATGAAAATTCTAACTCCCATGTAAATCTTTCATTGTTACATTTAAATTATAATTCTGGTTGGCCATCTCCAAACTCTTGTTGAGTACTTTTCCGTGTAAATACCTGTCCGTTTCTTCTGGACATGATACTTCCCTCAGAGATATGGATTCTTTCCCTCAAGAGAAGATACTATTGTGTAACACATTTTGCAAGAGTAATCCACTATAATATAAGAGGTTAGCCCTTGAAGCAACTGCAACAGCACACCATTTTGGGTAATAACACATAATATTCACCATCTGTTCTATTATTGGTCCACTTCATTTGTCCTATCAAGAATATTAGAAATAAAAGGTTAGTGTGTTTCTCGGGAATAATATAATTATTAATTAAAGCGTCTTTACTAACAAAAACACTAGCACCAAGCATCAGTGAATTCGCCAGAAACTTGTAGATGGCCAAAATCCGAAGTGTTTGAGATAAAATTTTTTGGTATTGCATTCTCTCTGGGCTAACTCCTGCAATGATTTTTTTTCTGTATTGGCCTCTCCACATAATAACTTATTTTTCGACGATCACAATTTTTTAAAAATCCAGCAATTTTGAAATTATGTTACAATGTCAACCACTCCCCTATATTTTATTAAGCATTTTTGCGGCATTTTCCCAGACAGGGGTAGCTGTGTTTCTCTGTTACTTGGCACCGTAATTTAGACTGAAAAAGCAGAAAGTTCTCAAAACTACTCTGTTCAGGACACGAAAGTTGGTATGTGACGTTATATTAAAGGCGTATTATAGTTGCTAGAGGTAATATGAAATCATTTTATTGATTGAGTGTGCAGAGAACTGAGAAAACTTCTAACGTGAATTAGCTTACCAGTGAACAGATAGTAAAAGAATAAATTTGAAAATATGTATTATACTGCCAATCGATTGCTGTCCCGATAATTAGGAAAAATAGAGAGCAGGGACAGAGAGCAAGTTCCACACCCCACATTTATCACTAAGCTGTGGAATAATCACGAATTAATACGGACTACTATCTGCACTAGAATAATATCAAATTCTTTTTATGAGGAACATAGATGTTGCCATCGTTAGGCTGCATCTTAGTGGGCCAATTGCACTAAATTCGCTATTGGGTAAGCGATGTGGATATTGCGTGCTCTTTAAAACAGAACGACAATCGATATATGGTTGACCCGTCCGTCGAGTACACTGCTGTTGATATCACAAGTGTATTCTTGAATATCGTAGAACGGAACATTGTTGAGAAGACTATCCCTGCTTTTGTCCTTATTTACTCAGTGACATACCCCTTTATGGCTGACGTGAGCACGTTCCTTTACCAGGATGTTGGTTCGTTTCTCTATACGATGACGAAGAACATTGTTGTGTAAATGGACGTGTCTCACCATTCATTCTGCATGTGAACTGAATTAGATTAATACAAAAATACCGTTGCGTCGATTATGGTTCCTAACAACATAATAGAGAACAGCTCATTATGTTGAAATTTCACTAAAACCTCGTTTAATGGTCTTATGTTAATTAAAATAGCTAACAGATCTCTTTCTTTCAATAAAAATGTGTTTAAGTTGCTGAAAAATAAAGTGCATCGTATACTCATCTACGGTATGTCATTTTGTTATAAAATAATACCCAGGTAATCAGTAGAGACATATAAAACTCATGACAAACGAGGCTAGTGCTGATAAGAATAAGTGAATCTTATCAGCAAATGCTCATTACAAGAGTGATATGTTGCCATCATGTGGAGCCAAACTGCTGTCAATTGGAAGGCTGGACTGATGCCCATTACCCTTATGGCAGAGATATTGTGGCTTGTTCGGCGAAGAAACGGGCCACTTACCAAGTGTTATCCTCACCATGATTAAAGTTTGGTCACAACATACGTGTATTGTTGAAATATTAACGCTGAATGGTCATCCTTTATTTCACGGCAAAGGAATTGCTGTGAGGAATATTTACCGATAGTGACTGGATTAGTAATCGGTGACGCAAAGTGTCACATCGCGCTTTCACGTTGCTACCTGAACGTTACAATACTCTGAAAAGCGTGCTGGAAGACTAGACAAAATGTTAAGCCTCAGAAAACACCGAGCAAACGAGATAAATAGTGTCTCTAAATAGGCAGCAGATATTACAACATTGAAGACATAAGCATTGTACAATATTGTGTCTACATCACTTGTCAGGCTTATTGTGAACACATGTATGGGTCTGAATTGTTACTACAGAATCTCTCAGCAGTGGCCGCGTTGCTGGACAAGTTTATGATGTAGAAAAAACTTAAGCGATGACCTTATTAATCCCTCTCTCTCTTTTTCCACGGTTCCATTACACGAAATATGATTCGTCATTACTGATACGCACACTCAGCAGACGTGTTACCTATTGGAGATATTAACAATAATGCCACTTTTTTAGTTACTCCACTGATGTCCGCAAACTGTCATTAATTTCCAGTAAGATGAACAATTAGCTTCCACGGATCCTAAGGACCGGAAGGAAACGTAAACCCTCAAAGCCTCGATGCTACCCCAAGCGGCTGCCAACATTAAAGAAATTATGTGGAAAATGGCGGATTTAATATTAATACGTATATGGATATTTGCCTCATACATTCACGAGAAGACGCAGGGAGAAATGAATCCTTTTATATTTTTGATAAGTATGAATTTGAAAACAGTTAATTGAAGTTTAAAATGAAAACCAATTGCTTTATAATAATTTCCAGTGAAAACCTGAAATTACTTAAGTGTAGTCGTAGTATTTTATTCATTCACGATTCATTTCCAGTATTGTTTGATGCTTGCTGAAGAAGAAAAGAAGACATAATTGCAATGTATGCATGTTAACTGACTCTTCCGTCACTTTTTGATAATAATAAAAGAATTACATAACACTGGTTATGTTCTACAGGATTAATTTATTTAGTGAACCGGTTTTTAGCTTTTAAGGCCATCAGGCTTTAACTGAATATTGTGGTCAAATAACTTACAATATTTGTAAACAACACTGGACAATATGTTACGTATCTAGTCTGATACACAAACACAAGGTAAATGTCATGTCTGAGCAAAGAAAAAGGTAATTAGTTGAACAATAAATAAATAAAACGGGAGTAAACCAAGAAGAAAACATTAGCCATTAGCTTCAAACATTCCTTAAAAGCAGTCCTGACTTTTGAGCCACTTTGTTACCATAGATTAAACGCGTATCCACTGCGTTAAAACGATGGCTGAACATCAAACAGAGCAGTGGTTAGTATTGGTCACTAAATATTGGTGCAAAATCGATATCATCTGCCGTAAACCAGGAATGTTATAGCAAGTTTTTTCTTTGAGACTACCGTAAAAAGTGCAGAACAGTAATTGACGAATACTAAGAACGTGACCTATAACAACCATCTGAAGTACCACACTAGCAGAAGATTCACCGGCAATAAAAGAATATATATTATGAAGGACCTGCACCAACTCATTAAAATGCTTTCGCTGAAAGAGACTGAAGATTCTCAACTACACATTGTTGCAACAACCGTCCTTTTCGCAAAATTTGGTGTAGACTAATATTTAACTGAATATTGGAAATCAAATTTCACGAGTGGACTCGATACTAGAAAGACGCTGGAGAATGTACATTTGTCTTAGAGAAGCACAGGTCGAAACGTAGTCATGTAAGACATAGTCTTATTGTTTAATAGACGTTCATGGAAACTTCTCCACGAGTATGACTTGCTGAGTTCCAATTTTCAATAAGTTTACAAACTGCAAGTAAGCTTTCCTGGTCCGTTCAGCGTTCTGTTCAGTAAGTGTGGAAATCCGGAGTAAAATATATGTCGCATTCGGTTAAGTACTCATGGCTATATACCATTTATAGTTTGCCTTATTCAGTTATTCTTGAATGATGCGAAGCGCTCTGCTCACAATTCCCTTTTCAGTACACAGAGAATCATACAGAGAACCACATAATTAAATGCGGGGGATTAGGTCTACGTGCTTCGGAAGCTGTCAGTCCAGCCTTCTGAGTTTTCGCCACCCTTGACGGCATTAAGGGCGAGTACGATGATGGAGCTAATTTCGAGACGAGGCTTTCCTACGACGTTTACGTCTTGCGGCTCGAGACCTCTGGAAGTAGGGGCTGTGATCCGCTGTGCAACCCCGAGAAAAGCGGAATTAATGGCTCCCTCAGGAGAGCACCTGTCGGCCAGTTTAAGTGCGGCCGCACTTGCGGCGACCCGATAGTCGGAAGAGCCGCAGGCTGTCTGCCGTCTACCGCCTTCCCCACTCTCTTCCGCCGTTTCCTCCGCGCCACCCGCACGACCACGACCACCACTCGGCGTACGAGCGATTGACGTCAGCGCCGGTCGTTACAGGCCAGACCATCATCACTTAAAGTGGTCTCCCTCAGATTAGTTCTGCGGGCCACCAGATAAAGGGACTTCTCAGTTGTTTCTTATCTTTACTAAGACCGCTCACACTTTTGGAGTCAGGGAGAACCAAGATAAATAATCTGCTTCGTTGTATTAGATGTATTACACGTTGTTTATTCTAAGAGTTTTTACTAGAACCTATGTTGTTCTGCATTTTATGCTCATCCATCAATTGATGCTTTTTATACAATGTGGACATTCTGTGCCGACTGTAGTTAATTCGGTGTAAGTAATCGTCTGACCTCTTAAAGTAATAACATGTGTTGTAACTTCGTAATATAAATGGAGGCTTCATTACTAAAAACAGCAACGAAATTTACATTTGTAGGTTGCTCTGTTCTCACATAGGCAGCACATAAAATAAGAACTGCATCATATGTGAATCACGTATAAATAAACTAAACATACAACTCATATAAACACTGCCACGTGTCTGTGTAAGTGTTAAGCAAACACGCCGTGCCCCTGCATTTTAATGCAGTGCACTTCCATAGATTTATTAACTGAACATTTATACACACGCAGTCTACAACGATGCACTGAAATAAGAGAGAAGTACTTTTGTGTGTGAAGATACTTGCTTTTATAATTCTTGGAAGTTTACAATACACACAAATGTTATAGAATTAGACACAAATGCGTCGTCTACCTACTTCGGATAAAACACACGGTTACTCCATGTCGCTATCCAGGTATGCCACTGCTATTTTTTTTTAAACTTGACATTTGATATTTTTAAAGCTGTAGTACTTCAGAAATTGACCGAGTAGGTCTTTTATAATTACAGTTTTAAGAAAGAGTGTCGTGAAATAATGGAACATTTTCTTTCGATGCTTTTTTACGATCTCCGTATAGTCGTAACTCTACAGGTAAATACCTGTAATGACATTGTTCAAGCGTTTTGTATTAAGTCACTTCCAGAAAAGACTGTATACAATGGGTCTGTAGAAATTTGTCATTATTGTGCTTCCTAGAGATATGAATTTCGTGAAGGCTTCCGTAATGCGGTGTTCTTCCAAAAGACATTGATATTGTTTTCACCATATTTGGAATGTATCGGCATGTAGGCTACCTACCGTGCGTTAAAAGCATCCTGAGGATCTAAGAACGATTTGCTTAGAGTGGTTTACAACAGATTATTTGCCAGAGGTCGTCGATCAAAAGAAACGAAGCTCTACGTTCTCGTCCGGATGGGAAAATCGGCACCCACCGACCGCCGTATCATCCTCGCCTAATGTCGCCATTTGGGTGCCGTATGGACGGGCATGGGGTAGCACACCGCTGTCCAAGCCGTTATACACTTTCCTTATCTAGTAACCACTAGTCGCCTGCTCTTCAATTTACATCACGGATCTGACTGCACCACGTACCAATCATTCAACCAAGAGAGAATCTGTGGCAGTACCGGGAGGTAAATCCAGGTCATTCGCATTGAAACCAGACACGCTGCTCACTGGCCACAGAGAAGATTATACATGAAATCAGAAAAAAATATCGCATTATTTTTCATTACGACAATTAAAGCTGTCACACATTACCTCAAATAACTTATTTTTCTACGCATAAAAACATTTAAATTTAGGTAGACAGCGATATTGATCTACTCATGAGGCTGTTGAATTCTTCCAAAAATCATGCTTTTGACGTTCCAGTACCAATGCTAGAGTATAGAAAACTATTCTACAATTAGTTCCTTATGGCATGTACAAATTATAAAACTGATATTATGAAAAACAATTAAATGCCAAAATGTTTTAGTTTTCATTGCTTCCTAAATTCATAAAAGGCGGCCCCGTTAAACAGTATGTTACATAAAGTATTCAACATTTTGGGATGCGGTTGTATGAACCAATACAAAACGAAAATGCTCAATAAACACGAACTCTAAAGTAAATAACTTAAGAGCTGTGAGTACTTCTTCATTTTCGCTAGTGTGGAAAACATATTTTCTACTGCAGACTCTGTTATTACGATCGAACTACGGAAGTCGGGAACAAAATGAGGCTACATCCCTCTTTTATTATCCATGGATACAGCATGCAGAGAGCATCTGTGAGTGTTGTAAATGTAAACCGTATTCACAGATCTGTCTAAGTGCACCGCATACGTTAGTTCTAATGGAACCATTTGTGTTTTTGTACGTTTTTTAAATTCTTTTACACTGTAGTTTTCTCTTTACACTTATCGTCATAACTGAAGCCTATTAGTGTACACGATCCGATCTTGATGGATTCTGATCATGTCTGCAATTTCTCGTGTGGAATAATAGACTTTCATTATCATGATAAGTGCAATGATAAAACTGCTGTGTAAAAGCATTTAACAAACTTATGAGGATAAAAACTGGATCCATTGGAACTAACGTATGCGCTGCAGTTACTCAGAACTGTAGATACGGTTTGCAGTAACAACATTGTAGTGGACTGGACCGACAGCCAATCCACTACGACTGGTAGCCGAAAGGCACGCGTTTAAGCTCACGCAGGCTGGCGTGAGGTCTGGAACAGGTCAGAGAAATAAGACTAGCAAAACAGGAGGTAACTGGTAGAATACTTAACTTTAATCCATAAGTGGTGTACATCGGCCTGACGGTACAGGCATCACAAGTTAAATATCTATTGATAATGGCGCCTTGCTAGGTCGTAGAAAATGACGTAACTGAAGGCTATGCTAACTATCGTCTCGGCAAATGAGAGCGTATTTGTCAGTGAACCTTTCCTAGCAAAGTCGGATGTACAACTGGGCGAGTGCTAGGAAGTCTCTTTAGACGTGCCGTGTGGCGGCGCTCGGTCTGCAATCACTGACAGTGGCGACACGCGGGTCCGACGTATACTAATGGACCGCGGCCGATTTAAAGGCTACCACCTAGCAAGTGTGGTGTCTGGCGGTGACACCACAAACACTAACTGATGTTCACTGTGTTCTGTATCCATGGGTAATAGCAGAGGGATACATCCTCATTTCCTTACTGAATTCAGTAGGTCGTTCGCAATAGCAAAGAGCTGGCAGTAGAAAAGATATGTTTCACCATAGCTAAGATGAACAAGTGCTTATAGCTCTTAAGGTGATGGTTTTAGAGCCCATATTTACTTGACAGTTTTGTCTTAATTTGGTCCATAATAGCATCTCTCAAAATATGGAATACTTTTTTGTGATAACCTGTATAATCCGGAATCATAACTTAGCTTTTAAGAACAACTAAAAGAATATACTTTTCCCTCTATAGAATTCGAATGTCTAACAAAGTGTTATTAAGGGGAGCCGCAGGTGGTCAAATCCAAAAAATTACGATTTTTTTTTGCTACCGAAAATTAATTGGAACATTCCTCTTTAATGTAAACTTTGAATTATTGTTCTACTCGCCCTAGAAGTGGAGTTATTACCATTTTCCCCCACGCCTGCAGAGGAAATGGGCGGCCGCAGAATGCATCTAACACCCTCTCATGACTTCCTGGCGAACTGCTTGGGATTTTCTCGCCCTGTTACGCATACAGCGCCTTATGTTAGCATACAGCGAGTGTACAAGGGTTGGCTACATTGTTTTCTGTAACAAATGAAGCGCTAAGAGCGCCGAACATCGTCTCTTTGCTGTTTACCGTTTCGAATTAGTTCAGTGTTGCGCCTGTTGTTGGTAGTATTACACTTATTGTGTAAAGCGTTGTTCTGGTTACGATGCCAAGTTTTAGTAACCGTGTATATAAGAAGAGGAAGAACGTAGGGAAAAGAAAATTAACACTAATACCAAGTTGTGATACTACAATTACTGAAACAATGCGATCTTCTGCTAAGCAACACATGGCCGGCCGTGCCCTGTGACATCTTCTAGCAAGAAGCTGGCTGGTGGAAGTGACAGATTTCGTGAATATGTTAGTGACAGTGATGATATTAACGAAGTAATGAATATTGGATTATTATCTTCTGCGCTGAAAGAAAGTGTTCTGTGCCAAATGTGTTCAAGTGTGGGAGTGGGACTAGATATAACAAAGCACTTTGGTTTAGCTTGTGAGATGCAGATAATCTGTTCAAATGGTTCAAATGGCTCTGAGCACTATGGGGCTCAACATCTGAGGTCATCAGTCCCCTAGAACTTAGAACTACTTAAACATAGCTAACCTAAGGACATCACACACATCCATGGCCGAGGTAGGATTCGAACCTGCGACCGTAGCGGCCGCGCGTTTCCAGACTGAAGCGCCTAGAAGCGCTCGGCGACACCGGCCGGCCTAGATAATCTGTGCATGTTGCAAGTGTCAAGTGACTTTCTACAATTCACATGCCAGTCTCTTTGGTGAAAATTGACGATCTAGAGTGATTGATGTGAATGTTCGACTTGTGTATGGTCTTCGATCCATTGGAAAAGGGTCTGCTGCTGGTAAACTGTTTTGAGGTATTATGAACTTGCCATCGCCTCCAAACAAATTTGGGTACTACTGTGAACTGGTAGGATCCTCTGTTGAAGATGTGGCTTTGAAAACCTTGAAGGAAGCAGTGGAGGTATCTGTAGAAATGAACGGTGGTTCTAGGGATTTGGTAGTGGCATTAGATGGTTCCTTGCAAAAGAAGGGTCATAAATCCCTGAATGGGGTTGCAACTGCTACTTGTGGTGATAGTGCAAAAGTGATAGATGTTGCAATATTATCAAAAAATTGTAGGTGCTAAAATAAAATCAAAGGAGAGCACAGTGGAACCTGTGAGGCAAATTTTAGTGGATAAAGTGGAGCAATGGAAGTGAAACAAATTTTTGAACGTTCAGTTCCCAGATACAACGTTAGGTACAAATACTACCTTGGGGATGGTGGCTCCGAAGGTTTCAAGACTATAGAGGAACTGAAACCATATGGAAATGAATTTGTAGTTGAAAAGTTGGAATGCATTGGGCATGTGCAAAAGCATATGGGTGCACGGCTTCGAAGGCTCAAACAAACTTTGGGTTCAAGTAAGCTCAGTGATGGAAAGACAGTAGGAGGGAGAGGCAGGCTTACTGATGAGGTGATTGAACGTCTACAGAGATACTATGGGTATGCTATAAGGCAAAATACTAGAAAAGTTAGTGACATGCGAAAAGCAGTGTGGGCATTGTTCCTTCATACTGCCTCTTCCAATGAATACCCTCAACACAGCCTGTGCCCAAAAGATTCCTGGTGCAAATATAATGCAAAAGAGGGCTATGATCACAAACATGGTTTGCCAGCAGCTGTGATAAATGCAATAAAACCAATTTTTCATGACTTAGCACAGCAAGAATTTATACAGAAATGTCTACACGGAAAGACGCAGAATCCTAATGAGAGCGTAAACAATTTGATTTGGAAAGTGATTCCTAAAAGGGTGTTTGTAAGCATAAAAACACTGCACTTTGGCATTTATGATGCAATAGCAACCTACAACCAAGGGAACAGTGTGAAGTGTGAAGTTCTGAAGGCATTAGGATTTACAGCTGGGGTGAACACTGTACGAGCACTAAGAAATATTGACAGAGAAAGGATATGAGGAGCAGAAAGAAGGGAAAGGCATATGAAGTATGATGGAACAACAGGCCAGAAAAGAAGACAGAAGAGGAAGCTTTTGGAGGATGAAGAAGAAGACCCTGATAATCCATCCTATAGTGCAGGAATGTATTGAGAAACTTTGATAGCCATTTCCCGTAAATTAGAATTTTTCGAATAGAAGGAACATTTTCTCAAAATCCACTCAAGCTAGAGAGATGGAATTTTTATGCAGCACTTCTAGTGGTCAAACTTACATTTTAACACAGCCATTTGGCAAGATGTTCAGTAGTTTCATTTCAGTTTAATTATAAAGCAATTATTTGTAAAAAAATTTGGGCCATTAATAAAAAAAATAATTGGAAGGAAACTAGAAAAGATACTTCAAAATCCCTCTGTCATAACTGCAATACCAAGCCACTCTACATGTAAAAAAATTAAATTTTTCTATTTGGTAGTTTATTCATAAATGTTCCTCAAACTTAGTGATTTAAACATGGGCAGCATTGGCACCTTCGACTCCACTTAAAATTAACCGTCGATGGATGGCAACACAAGCTGTAATAGCCGTGGCTAAGGTTCTGTATGCCAACATAATAGTCGATAAGTGAGTTCAGTTTGATTATGAGTGCCTCTTATATAATAGAATGTCAGTACGATATTAAGAGATGGGGGTCGGATATGTTTGCTCTATCAGCAATAAGATTACTTCAGAAAATGTTTATGACTTTAGTAAAAGTGACTAGATACATATTTAAAGAATGGCTTTTTGCAATCTGTTTATAACTATAACGTAGGAAAGAATAATTTAAACATAAAAGCCAAAATAAATTCACAGTATCTTCTCCTTGACCAATATAACAATTTCTATACATCGTAACAAGCCGAGACTTACCTCAGGAGGAGGCTAGGCTGTTACTACAACACACATAACATATTATTTTATTTTACTATAACTCTATAATAAAGAATACTTAGGGGCATTCCATGTCCATTTGAATGACAATACATGTTTATTACTGTTGCTGAGTACACGTGTAACTTGTTTATTTGAATAGTACTGACGGAAAATCACATCCCACGTACAGTTAACTTCAGACTTAGCTGCTCGATTTTGATTAATAATACTGTCGTTGCCGAATCTGAACCATGTTGATGCTGCTCTCTGAATCAGCGATCACAGAGAATGCGACAAGCGGCGGTGTGCTCTACGTAAGCAGACATTCAGCAGCGGCAGCGGTGGAACCTCTTAAGAGCGCGTCTCCTCCGACGCCCCTCATTCGTGGTTGCGTACGGCAGCGACTGTCTTTAGCTTGTGATGCCGTTGTGATGTACGAACTGTAACCTGAGACCTCTCTTCGGACGACAACACAACAATTCTTTTATTTATATGTATTTTACTTTCATGTTTATCTATTCCAGATGTGGTACATTCTGGGTTACAGAGAGATGCATCTACGATAAGAAGGTTTTTATACGCTAAAACTGATATCTTATAAATGTTTAAAAAATATTTCAAACGTTATTTTATACATAAATTTAGGCTTTTCCAGCCCAGTGTTTGACTTGGAGATATTTCATGGCACGTGGCATCAGGCGCTTTTCATTACTAACGTGGGTGGCAAACCTGTTAAGTCTAAGAAGTCTTTGAGCATTTGATAGCGATGGTCATAGAGTGCGTTTTGCGGAGTCGTAGAGTTCGAGTTACTCCAATTCCATTGGTACCTTTGAATAGCCGACTCCCATTGACCTGAGATAATCCTGGATTCATATATTCTGGGTGTTTCACCATTCGTGTTTATCAAGTGGTTGTTGAGGGGATTTAATGGGTAAGACTTTGTTATGGGAACCATTCCAGAAATGTACCGTTTGGGCATAAAATAAGTTTTAATCTAGTATCACTTACCAATCTCCTGCTTTACGGTACGCACATAAACTGAGAAGAGGGCGCCATATTAAGTCTCCGTTGTGAGTATATCATTTTCCTCCGACTACAACACATGGTACGTTTGCTACTGGGAGGAATGGCTGTGGTGATCCACATACGAGCCGCACTCTCGACTTCGTAGACGAAATTCTTCGTTACGTAGAAGAGAAATTTATTTTACATCCAAACGGTTCATTTCCGCACACGTGTTTTACATCTACGCTTTATGTGCTAAATCACCCCTGCTACTCCTAGAAAATCTGTGACACCATGTGCAAGGGCCAGCATCTACACTCCTGGCCACTGAAGGCGACACGCAGAAAATTTCTAAAAGGCGTGACTGGCACTTTAGCGCAACAGAACAAAGAACGCAGGAAGTACACCATCTGCATTCCGTACATAAGGAAAGATTACGTAGCTGTCCCCTCGTACAGAAATCGAATTTGAATTTTTGTTGTTTGTGAGATGATCATGTTGTGCCTCGTGTAAGAAGCTGAAACGCCTACTAGCACGTGTTGGAATTCGACAACGGAAGGATGTTGACCCATTAGCACGCAGATTTATCGTTCCACGATATTGCTGACCGTTCGAATATAAAATCCGTGAGTTGATGATAAGTGTACGCAACTTTAAGCTGGATGTCAGCGGCACTATAGCATTATCAAACGACGTACACTGACATGAGATACTTTGCAGTAAAACAGGCATCCACGCTGACAGTACCTCGACGTTTATATTACTACAGAACGTGAGCATAAGACCATTGCTGGGGCTACATTTCACTCGGTTTTCAGTCAACATATATACGCAAGACCACATGTCACTCGTGCTGCCCTGATCTACCTCGATACAGAGGGTACAAAACTGTTGCCTTGGCCAGCACGCTCTCCGCATCTCTCACCAACCACTGAAAACATCTCGTCATGGGTTTCCGAGAGAGTGGCATACCCGAATGGTTCAAATGGCTCTAAGCACTATGGGACTTAACATCTGAGGTCATCACTCCCCTAGACTTAGAACTACTTAAACCTAACTAACCTATGGACGTCACACACATCGATGCCCGAGGCAGGACTCGAACCTGCGACAGTAACAGCAGTGCCGTTCCGTACTGAAGCGCCTAGAACCGCTCTGCCACAAATGGCCGGCGGCATGCCCGAGTCCACCAACCACTACGATTGATCAACTTTGGTATAATGATGAAACAGCATAGAATGACGTACCTGCGTACTTGTTTCTGTCATTTAAGTTCACTTCCAGCAGATGTTCAACTGGGACAGACATTTTGTTGCCCCCAGACGTACGAGAAGACTTTAAAAATCAAGTACACATTTTCATAGTATGCCAAGTAGTTTTCATTGAATAATACGCTGCACTTTTAGAGTGACACACGCAGATTACACAGTTTTTCAGTAAAGCCATGACGTCTCTCTAAACAACGTCCTCAATATCTAAAAATCTTGTTCTCCCCGAGGTTCTTTTAGCTAGTCGTAAAGAGATAAATCGCATGGAGCAAGATCCGGATTGTATGTCGGATCAGTATCATCCACTTCTGTGCTGCTTTGGTCAAAACCTTGCTACCATTTCACTACGGCATTACATTTGGTCCATATGCCTCCATTTTTCACGGTGAAGATATGTGCAATTTGAAAGTTTTGCCACAATAATCGTACTGATTCGTGTACTTCAACTTTGCAGATCATTTTCGATGTGTACTCGTAACTAGGATTTATTCGATTTTTTACCGAATCACCTTCATTTCTGTAACGGTACCTTCACAACAGCGTGTAGAAGCACATAACAAGAACGTTATTTGCGAAACAAGTTTAAAGTCTCTTAAGAAATTCTTCTAAAGAATATGGAAAACTTGAATATCTACTGTCAGATGGTGGACAGGTGTTGCTCGAAATCGACCATGTTTTATAGCTATGTATATCGGTGTGTAAATAGAAATGTATATTATAAAACAAAAATAAATGGTGAAACTGGCTCCACCAAATGTTCGGCGTCTGGTACGGCTACTGGTTATGAATTTCTTGAAGTAAGACAGCGTTGGTTACAAATTGTTTTATCTATTTATTTGCAACGAAGCGTTTCGCCCTTGTGGTGAACCAACATCAGTCCTTTAATGCCAGCATATGTCATTGCCGGAGCATTCGATAATCTTTGGTGGCCAGCACTGTTTCAGAAGCTAAGACATCTGGAGGTACCGCAATCACTGTACAACAGTTTTCTAGACTACTGTAAAGACCGAGTAGTCGAATGGGAGATGGACAGCCGGAAAGTAATTAAAAGAATTACCAAAGGCTGTCCTCAAGGGTCGATCTGCGGCCGCAACTTCTGGGACATAACAATCGAACCCCTCCTACAGCTACTGGATGGGGATGACAGGTCAGACGGAATTATCGCCTACGCAGACAACAGAGCCCAGTTAGAAGAGATATCCAATGGATTACTACAAGCAATTACTCAGTGGTGTCATAACAACAAACTCAGGATAGCCGAAAACAAAACAACATACACTTTACTGAAAGGATCACTCCAAAGGAATCCTTCGGTTAAAATTGGGGACACAAACATCAAACGAGCACGCATTACGCGCTATCTTGGGGTACACATAGATGAAAAATTGAATTTCCACGAACACATAAGGCTAACAACAGACAAAGCAGAAAAAATACTCCACAAACTGGTGAGGCTAAATTCAAAACAGTACAGACTACCTCCACCAGTCATACGTACACACCACTGTGCGCTCTTCGAATCAGTACTCAGCTTTGCAGCTAGCTCGTGGGCACATAGACTGAACGTGGTCACCAACAAAGCATCCGTCAGACGAGGGCAGAGAAGTGTCCTACTTAGGCTATCTGGAGACTTCGGTACCACCTCAGCGGATGCACTGTGTGTGGTGCTCGGAATATGCCCCATAGATATCACGATCAAATACAGAGCTGCAAGGTACTGGTTTAAGGTGGGGAGACTAGATAAGGTACACACAATAACCGGTGTGCCCATTGAGACGATACGTCACCTCAAAAGTTGGCGTTTGGATACTTGGCAAGGTGAGTGGGATGTAAGTGATAAGGGACGTAGAATGCACGACTTCCTCCCTGACATAAGGGAGCGGTTGAGAATGAGACATATCGATCCCAGCCGCGGTATGGTACATTTCTTAACCGGGCACGGACCTTATCCCATGCACTTAAACCGCGTGAGTCTGAGGCAGACACCTACATGCACATGCGGGGAAAAAGATTCCCCAGAACATAGTCTTTTTCTGCGAACAATAGACATACACTACACATAGATTACACAGATACAGACATAGATATATACACAGCAATACGAGACGAAGATCAATGGGCACAATTAAACGCACTGACAAACAGTATTTCAAAAACAACACATGACGAGTATATGCGGACACGACATCACAGACATGCCTATGTGCAGCGTAACAGAAATCTCCAGAGGATGGACAGCGATATCCACAGTGACAGCGAAAAGAGTGACAATGAGGAGGAACAGGAGGAGGAAGCTGAGATGTGACAGTAAATAAGCAAATTGCTGGCAATCTAGCCAAGAAAACACAAAATGCTGTACATGGATGCGCACCTAAAGTAGTTAATACATAGGATTAGTAACAAATAGGATAAGCAACATTATTTCTCTACTAATAACCATTTGTGTGTGTGTGACTAGCGGTCAACGGCTCGAAGAAACCATTCCGAGGTATTCACCGTCAGTCACACTCGGTGATGGTACTAAGAAATCTCTCATCTATCCTATCTTCATTTTATATTCTTCTTAAAAAACAACAAAATTTCATTTATATTTCAACCTTAAATTTTTGTTATTTTAAAAAGTATCATTCTTTGTAAATGTTGTAGATAAAACAAAAGGAAAGAAAACTGTAAAAAGATGAAAAACGAAAATTGTAAGATGTACGACCTGTTTTAAACATCAGGTAACAGGTATATAATTTGGCAATAAATAAATAAAAATAAATATGTCATATTAATATAAAAATTATAAGGAAATATCTTCCTAACGTAGTACAGCAACTGTAGTGGTTGGCATAGATCCGGTAAGTCGTTAGTGTGTTTCCGGAGGTATGTGGTACCAGAGGTCTACGCATATGTCAGGCAATTCCTATACTAAATTTATCGACCATTTGTCAGTGAATAGCTGGCACATTATAGCAATTCAGATGTGTTTCACAGGTTTCAGTTCTGGTGCATTTTCTGTATAAGACATTAGCTTTAGTTCACTATCAATCTCTTCAAACAACTGCAGGACGATTCTAGCCATCTGACCAGAATATTTATCCTGCTGAAAGATGCCATTGAAGTTTTGGGAGACATCATGAATGAAGGTATGCCGGTGATACGCAGTAATGACGTTCACGAATTTCTCCCTTCGGTTGTCACCACACGTACCAAAGAAACCGAAATGAATATCTCCTATAATATTACACTACTCCCATTAGTCTGCATCCGTGGCGCGGTAACGTTAAAGCAGCCGTTCGCCTGGATGAAGGTGTATCCGGACACGACCATAGGCGTGGTAAAAAAAAAAAATGTACGCCGATCGTAGTGCTCCGTAACAACTGTGGTTGCTCCAGCATTGTACTGGCAAGGGGAGGCCACGACGTTGGGATCACAGATTTACTTCAAACTTTGTTCACATTTAATCGACCATTAAAACAACATAATGTGCAAGTGTAGTGCGCACTACTCGGGCAATTCCGAGAAAATTGCTAGAGAAGTTTTACGCGTCTATACTGAAGAGCCTAAGAAACTGGTACCTATGCTTAATATAATGCAGGCCCCGCGAGTTCGCAGAAGTGTCACAACATGACGTGGCATGGACTCCACTAATGTCTGAACTAGTGCTGGACGGAACGGACGCAATCAATCATGCACGGCTGTCCATAAATCCATAAGAGTACGACGGGGTGGATATCTCTTCTAAACCGCATGTTGTAAGGCATACCTGATATGCTCAATATTGTTCATGTCTAAAGAGACTGGTGGTCAGCGGAATTGTTTAAACGCAGAGTGTTTCTCTAGCAGCTCTGTAGCAATTTTGGACGTGTAGGGTTTCGCATTGTCCTTCTGGAATGGCCCAAGTCCGTCGGACTGCACAACTGTCATGTATAGATGCAGGAGATCAGATTGGATGCTTATGTACGTGTCACCTCTCAGAGTCGTATCTAGACGTATCAGTGGTCCCATATCACTCCAACTGCACACGCCCCGCACCGTTACAGAGCCTCCACCAGCTTGAACAGTCCCATGCTGACATGCAGGATATATGGATTCATAGGGTTGTCTCCATACCCGTACACGTCCATCCACTCGATACAGTCTGACCGAGACTCGTCCGAGCAGGCAACATGTTTCCAGTCATCAGCAATCCAATTTTGGTGTTGACGGGCTCAGGCGAAGCGTAAAGCTTTGTGTCGTGCAGTCATCAAGGCTGCACCACTGGGCATCTGGCACCGGTAGCCTATATCAATCGTTTCTTGTTGAATGGTTCGCACGCTGACACTTGTTGATGGCTCAGCATTGAAATCAGCAGCAATTTGCTGAAGGGTTGCAATTCTGTCACGTTGAACGATTCTCTTCAGCTGCCGTTGGCCCCGTTCTTGCAGGATCGTTTTTCGGCAGCAGCGATGTCGGAGATTTGATGTTTTACCGTATTCCTGATATTCACGGTACACTCGTGAAATGATAGTTCGGGAAAATCTCCACTTCATCGCTGCCTCGCAGTTGCTGTGTCCCATCGCTTGTGCGCCGACTATTTGAATACGCATGACTATACCAGTTTCAGCCGGCCGCGGTGGTCTAGCGGTTCTAGGCGCTCAGACCGGAACCGCGCGACTGCTACGTTTGCAGGTTCGAATCCTGCCTCGGGCATGGATGTGTGTGATGTCCTTAGGTTAGTTAGTTTTAAGTAGTTCTAAGTTCTAGGGGACTGATGACCACAGATGTTAAGTCCCATAGTGCTCAAAGCCATTTGAACCATTTGAATTTGACCATACCAGTTTCATTGGCGCTTCAATGTATTATGTAACTGATGTACCTGTGTGTAAGTGCAGTAAGTGCTGAGTGTTAGCGATCATGGTAGTGAAGTGATAGTCGGCACGGTATCTCAGCGTGTTCGGTCGAAAGGTTAGCTGTTCTCAGTAATTAAAAAAAAAAAAGAAAAAAAAAGCCAGAGTAAATGGATCAACGTTGAACTTCAGCGGGTGTCATCAGACGTCCGCCTCAAACAAATGCAAAGAACCATAACGAACAGTATGTGGTTAGCGTTCGAACGTTGTAACACGGCCGTGTACGAAGCGGCGGTTCGACTCCTACCCACACTTAACTTTTAATCTATACTCTTTTCATCACTGGTCACATTACTTAATTTATATGACATTTGCGGTTTAATTTAGTTTTAAAAAGCCACGTAAATTTTAGTGAATTTTATGTTATTTGACTACCTACTAATTTCAATTAAAATAAATTATTGGAACAAACATATTTATAACTATCGATAAGTAAATGAAGAATCGCATAGAGTTTTCCTGAAAATGTATGCCTGTCTGTTTTACAAAATCCCTTATGCTTGCAATCTTGTAAGGCATTACGAACTACTTTGCACCTCGATGCTTCGAGCTGCAGACACAGAGGCAGGCTCTATTTAGTAGTTAACCGACGTAGTCGTGAGACGTTGCTAATGCAGTAAGAACGAATAGAGTAGGTGCAAACTTTTTGAATATCACAGAAGTTACACTTGTACTACAAAAATGAAGGTTTGAGCGGAAGTCGAATTCACCTCATACATTTTTTGTCTTACGAACCCCAAACTTTTTAAAATTTTTATTTATTTATTTTTGTATTTCGGTTTGTTGAGGCCACAGTCAGCTTCAGGCTCGAGAAGAAAAGGTGGGCACAGGTCGAATCCCGAGGCCTCGCCACGATGGCGCCCCCTTCCCGTAGCGGTGTTGAACCCTGACACTGCTCATATTAATTTTACTTATGTATTTATTTCATTTTTTTGTGCACATATATACAGAGAAAAACAAATTAAAAACTAGTTCACCCATCCCTAACCCTGGAAATCCCGAAAGATGGTATAGGATGGCAGGCGGACCGAGTCAAAAATGCAGGCGCGTCATGTTTCATTCCGAGTCGGGCGAGCACCTGCCACGCTGGGATCACACCAACTTGGAGTGGTAAAAGCGCTGGTTAGATAATTGGCAAAATACGGGAGATAGTGGCAATTGCGCGCAACCGCTTCATGTGCAGTCTTCAATTATTGCCAAAAGTCTAGGCGAGAGTGAGGAGCATCTCCATGTAGATATGCCAAAGTCCAGCCCTTTATCCAGAGAACTGCCTGAGACCTTGTTGCAGGAAAATACTCTACCGCTTGGGAAAGCAAGGACACGGGGCCAATAATTTGCGGCAGCACCCGTAGAAAACACGCGGCCATCTGTCGTCTCAAACACCAGACATTCTCAACGGCTACACAGCTGAAGCGGTGATGATCATCGTCGACATGACAACAGACGGCGCAGAGTCGAGACTGCGGCAGTCCTATGGCATGGAGCGGCTGATTAGTTGGATACTTTCCCCAGGTCGTATAATACCACGTCGATCTGGTAATCGTAGGAAAGAAGCTGTGATGAATGTGAAGCCAAATCACAGTCCACCGCAGAAGTGGGAACTTGCGTTCTACCACGTTGCAGGCGACACAACAGCCATCGCGTTCGTATGAGTTCAGCGTGAGCATAACTGAGTTCCCGAATGAAAGGCGCGATGGGTGCAAACGCGGTCCTGGTGCTACCGACCGGGGCCGGCGAGGAGAGGGATACTGGTAGAAGAACGGCAAGTAAATAATGCCTAATGGAGGCCCTGATACTGCGCCATTGCTTATGCATCGTGGTCACGTCGAACGATAGCCGACGTTCGTAAGACCAAGCCCTCCTGCACCCGGGGGGACGAGTGAGCGTGTCACGGCGTACTTTGATGATGGATCCTGCCGTCAGAAAATATCTGAATGCGGCTTCAATGCAACGTCCTGTCATAATCGGCAGCGGTAGACTCTGCGCAGTATGAAGCACTGTGGATGCTACATAGGCATTCAGGTAGGCAACACGCTGCAATGGATCGAGGTGGCGTAGGGAACTGTGACGGCCATCATACGGGTAATTCTTAAAAATTGACGAGAGTTGAACGCCATCGTACGGCGCGTTGACGACGTAAAGGAGATCCTAAGATAGCGGAGATGAACACAGGCCAGGGGCAACAGATCTTCCGAGTGTAGCCCGCATCCTATAGACAGCGCCGTGGATTTGCGTATATTCGTCACACACCCAGCCGCTATCCCATGAGCCGTGATGGTGTCGAGGATCCGTGCGACGTCCTCCCGAGAACGAACCAGCAGCAGGAGGTCATATGCATATGCACGATATCGAAAGGTGTATCCGAAAAAGGAGAGCTCAGACAACTGTGTCGTCAGCAGGCTTATAAACGGCTCCAGTGCCACTTCATAAAGGTGCATGGAAAAGGGGCAGTCTTGTCGGACCGAGCGTTGAATCGGTATCGGACCCTCTACACGCCCCTTGACCTGAACCAACGATTGCGCACTGTTAAACAGCCGCCGAAGGACACTGCTGAACCGGAAAGAGAAAACCATCAGTTCTAAAACAAAGTATAGGAAGACATGGAGCACCCTGGCAAACACCCTGTCAAAACTACAGCAAAAATCGGTGTACAAAGTCTGCACACGTCTGCCAGCGCAGTCACGTCACGACATTCTCTTGTTGCCGTCTCGACGTTAACTGAGCCATCTGGCGTAGTTTCGTGGTGCAGAGGTCACGTGGTAAGAGGGGCCAGCAGCGCGCCGCCAACAACCGTACAAGAATCTTGTAATCAGTATTTAATAAGGTGATAGGGCGGTAGTGACCCGTAGTAATTCCAGGTGTCGGTTTATGAACGGGAATAATAATGTACAATAAAAATGCTGGCTGAATCGCAACTCCAGACGTGATCAGTTCATTGTACATCTCCCTACAGCGCATGGACGTGAGACCACAAAATGTACCATAATATTCCGTAGGGAGCCCTTCGATGCCTGGTGACTTGACAGTGAACCTCTGAATATAGCGGTAGTGACCTCTTCGGTGGTGAAAGGTTCCATTAACGTAACCCACTCCTCGAGTGTGAGGGAGCGCGGAACGTCCACGGCAATGGCATCGCAGTTCAGAACGGCCCCATCATCGGCATGGCAGACACGGTGATAAAATTCGACAAAGCTATTGACTATGTCCGCTTGGCAGGTGACCTGCTGCACACGATTATCTACGAGTTTGGTGTCTAAGTTTTGACTGCGGTGTCTGCGATCGTGCACAATACGATACATAAAAGGATTCTCCCGCCACACCAAATTAGGTCTACGGGCACGCACCACAGCCCCTGTAGCTTCTGACGAGTAATCTCTAGTAGCTTCCCCTTAATCTGGCTGCGTTCAGTCTGTACTTCCGTGGAAGGTGACTGGCCATCAGGGTCACGGAGGGTGCTTAAGTAGCAGTCTGTACTGTGCCTATGCCAAGCGGCCACCTCCCTGCTGTAAGTGATGAATGTACATCGGAGCATAGTTTCGGCATATTTCAGCTACCAGTCCACGACCGACGCGTAGAATCGGAGACGCCATTCGCGACTTGTTCGCGTCTCAGTGATGGTAGGCGACAACAGGATCCTGCAGATACTGAGTGTTGAGCTTCAATGATGATCGGCTCCTCCAAAAACTCCCGGAGGGGATGGAGCAATATATATATCTATGTAGGCACAGTCATCAGAGAATACCAAAGACCAGCGCTCTACCTCGAGCACCGCATCAACCAGCCTACGGGATACATAAATGCGGTCTAACCGATAAGCCGAATTGCTCGTGTGAAATGTGAAGCCTGGGTCGTCTGCACGCCGTACCTTCCTGGTATCCTGTAGGTCTAGATCACGAAAAATGAGACGCAGCTCCTGGCACGGTGTAAAATTCGGGTATTGATCTTTCCGTACGCAGTTAAAGCCCCCTCCATGTCGACCTAAGAACAGTGGGTCAATCTCATCTGCATAAAATCGTTCTCGCTCACGCCGACGTGCAGTACCAGAAGGCGCATGGACATTAATGACATGCTTGGAGCGAATTCTAAAAGCCCTACCCCTGGCAGATGGTAAATACATGACGTCGTTAGTCAGGATGCTTTCGTATACATAGATCGCCACTCCATTGCCAAGGTGACCACCATGAGAGGCATATAAGTCGCATACTGCTATCTGGGGTAGCGCTGCTAAACATACCTTCTGTAACAGTGCAATGTCAACTTCCGAAGCCCATATCATTTCCTTCAGAAGATGGATTTCGACCGGCGCTCGGACGTCGTTGACATTTAGAGTCGCGATACGGTATGCGCGGAGCTGTGCCCTACCAGGCTGGTGGGCTGCAGGTCGCTGCTATTAAGATGCGGGCCACACGGCAGCAGGAGCTGCCGGCGCCCCTCGCACAGCGCAGAAGTTGATATCAGCAGGTCGCCTCCCCTAACGGTGGAGGCTCCTATAGGGGATCTGCTGGTTCTTCAAAATCCGTGCTTCACGCCGGTGGTGACTCCGTCGTATCCATATGTTCAACGGCTGCCGCCATTGTCACATCGGCTGGTATGTTTCTTTCTACGGTAAGGTTTCAGGAGGTAGGAACATGCCTTTCCATCGATGCGAGAGCTACTGAGGGCCGCCGTTCCACAGATGCACTGACGACGCCGTCGTCCCCGGTTTCAGATGGTGAAACGTTAATTTCCACAACAGGTAGTGTATCATCTGGACAGGGCGAAGAGTCCCGTACTGTCGTCGTACGGTTGCATCATTTAGGGACCGTTGTTTACGCTACCGTCCTTCCGAGTCAAAAATGGTTCTCAGCACTATTGGACTTAACTTCTGAGGTAATCAGTCCCCTAGAACTTTGAACTACTTAAACCTAACTAACCTGAGGACATCACACACTTCCATGCCCGAGGCAGGATTCAAACCTGCGACCGTAGCGGACGCATGGTTCCAAACTGTTGCGCTTAGAACCGCTCGGTCACCCCGGTCGGCCCCTTCCGAGTCCGAAGACGGGAGGGATTCGCGCCTGTTAGGCAGAAAGTCGGCGGTAGGGACATCTAGACAGTCACGTTCAACATCAGCGTCCACCACAGGCGCAGCCGGAGCAAACGCCGGAACTGAGGACGTGACTGGAGTCACATTGTCAATCACCGGTTCAGGAAGGAGCGGAACGCTACCCATCTGCTGTTCACATGGTCCCATGAGCAGCCGGGCGGCCGGCGGAGACTCAAGCGCCGTTGCACATGTGACCTGAAGTACCGTAGACGACGAGGGAAGTACCACTGTTCCAGTTCGTAGCTGGGTTATCCGTCCGTGCAAACATTCAGATCTGACGTGTCAATCTGTTCCACACCCGTTACAAGTACGCGCTGTCCGTCGTACATGATTGTGACCTGACATCCGCTGATGGTCAGAAAAGGCGTATCATGGCTGCGCGATTCAATTGTGATCTGATGCACCCTGCAAAGAACAGGGTATGCTCGAAAGTGAGCCCAGAGTTCTGCCTTATTATCATGAACTGCGCCGTTTGGCCAGAAAGCCGCTTTGACCTCCTCTGCAGGTATCTCGAATGGCAGTTCGAACACGTGAATAGTTCTAACACGTAATCCAGCGTGTTCGACTTTGACCACGCCGACGTTACCGTCAGCGTGATGGAAACGGATCCCTGTTTGCTCGCGTTCGAAACACGCTCGCACGCAGCTTCTTTGATCATTTTAACGTAAACGGTGCGGGTAAAGGCTTTCGGTCGTGCAAATTCCGGTCAAAAGTGGTATCGTAATGTCGATTTCCTGAATGTATTCCCACAGGCTAAGTCTCAATGTAAACAAATACGAGCTCATACGCTCTGCATGGGGAAGTACGGCACGACCACTCCGGGCGGCCGCTAAAGCCAGACTGTGTCCGCTTGACCACTATGAGCTCCGACGTGGTGCACCTACTCACAGATACATCAGTTACATAATAGACGCGTAAAACGTCTCATGCGATTTTCTAGAAATTGCAAGAGTAGCACACCTTTCTACTTGAACATTATCTTGTTTTAATGGCCTATTAAAGTTGTACAATGTTTGAAGTTAATCCGTGATCCGAACGTCGTGGCTTTCCATTGTCAGACCAGTCACAGAATCGGCGCCCATTATAATTTAGCGAGCGGGCTAGCCTCCGGCTTCCATGTTATGTCCCGAGGGATGAACTCCCACACCTAGTCACATGGAAGTAGTTTCACAGTCCTTTACGCAAACAGCCTACCATCTTTACCGTTTCCAAGAGGGTCGTTACCAGTCATCGGACAATGAAAATCTACTCTTTCTCAAAGTCGGTTATTCGAGTGGATTTTCGCATTAGCAGTCTGTATCGTCTCTAAAATAATTCCACATCCGTCTCTGCTACGCTTACGTCCTTTTGTAACGACGTCAGGGTCCGCAAAGCTACCACGCGGAATTCAATCTCCCGGTGATCAGTGGTCATGATGTTTTGGCGCAACAGTGTATTTTTACCGAAAGTGCAACATTTTCAAAGAACAAAATTGTTAAGGCTTTCGTGGCCACTTGTTGACAAACTGCCTATTGGCTTTCAAAGAAATTCGGTGACTTAGGTGCTACATTTCACTCTGATTTATATAACTCTATCTATGTTTTACGAAGGCGCGCTGAAATGTTATGTCTCAGAATTTTGGTGCAAACTATTAAAAATTTTTAAATAAAAATGGCTCTGAGCACTATGGGACTTAACTTCTGTGGTCATCAGTCCCCTAGAACCTAGAACTACTTAAACCTAACTAACCTAAGGACATCACACACATCCATGCCCGAGGCAGGATTCGAACCTGCGACCGTAGTAGTCGCGCGGTTCTGGACTGAGCGCCTGAACCGCTAGGCCACCGCGGCCGGCCTTAAATAAAACAAACCTTATTAACAATCTACATATTTATTCTCCATGTCTACATGTTTATGTCTGAAGATATTCACCCTTGCAACGAGCACGTTTCTACCAACAAGAGACAACGTCTCTGTAAAATGTTTGACAGTTAGCGGAGACACACCTTCACCTATGATTGCACTACTTCATCACCGTCAAAGTAAATACCTCGATAGTATTCCGTAAGATCAAAATCGGATAAGGCCAAGTTCGAACGGCATGGTGGATGATCTGTGACACTGAACGCAAGGTGTTAATTGTTGCAGATGTTGCAGCTCTTCCGTGCGGTCAGGCACCGTCATGGTAAAGGACAGGGTGCTCCATGAGTAGACGAACTCTTCGTATTCGAATCTGTATTACAGCACGTTGTTTCTCACGCACCGACATAATCACGTTAAACACCGCCATGTTACAAGCTGCAATCCAGCGCTCTCTAGCGGCAGGTGCTGCAAATACGTAGACACGAAGAAGAAAGATTTAGAACATAAACAACATTTGTTTCATTTAAAGAGCTTTAACAGCTTCTACATAAAAAATTAGGAGGTATTACTTTTGGGCAAGCCTTCATAAATTTAATTTTTGCTATCCTCTTTTTACGGACACTGCCTCCTTGACCAGTCCTTCTTAAACAGATCGATACCATAAAAGAAGTACTTCACTTTCCGTGTCCGGGTCAGGATCATGGAAACTCTCTTCTTCCAAAATTATACTGCTTTAATAACCTTGTCATTACATACAAATAAATCTCCCACTGTGCAAGGAAACTCCATTCTTGGCCAAATGAGCAAAAGTTCAGTCGACTCTGTTTCCTCGCATGCACACCGAACACTTCCAGAGTAACTCCACTTAACTATGTCTGCATCACATTTTGTGACTCCTGCTCATAGTCTATTCAGTTCTCTCCATGTACTGTTCCCAAATATTACACTTGTGTGATTTCCTCTTTGGGGTGCAGGTTTGTATTTTGTAGTCAGTCCGACCATGAAGATACGCGCCGGGTCTTAGGTGAAAATATCCGTTGGATAAAACTCTAACATGTCTTAAGACGAGTAGGAGCTGCTTAGTGTTTATAGGCGTCAGATATCCGGTAACAATCCTGACAGACTCAGTTAAATCGACGTCTAATAGTCTCAAGTAGCTAGATGCCTTCCATTCTGGCGCCACATTTTCTCTGGCTGCAAAACGGAGTCTTATTGCTGATGATCGAAGAACTTAAGGCTGCATTCCCCAGGCTGATGCACTCAGTTTACGCATAATATTGTTCCTTGCACGTATATTTCCTTTAACCTCAGTACATCGTTTTTAAGTGAGTGTTGAGTTTAAGGTGACTCTTTAAGTATTTTGGGTTGGAGTTACGGTCTAGTCCAACCCTTCATTCTGTCTCCAACTGCTGTGTAGCTTCTCTATTACGCAGATGGAATGCGCATGAATGCGTTTTTTTCCTAGATTGGATCGCAGCTGAGTTTCCTGGCAGTCATTTTCCAAGAATGCCGAAGCCTGTGTCATTTAGCTTTCAACACATTCAAATGTTGTTTCTTGAGCAATGTTGGCAGTGTCGTCTGCGTATCCTTTTATTTCCGACTGGTGTCACTGGTAATTTTTGTATATATTGTACATAATAAGGGAATGAACGCCCCCTTTTGGTAAACCGTTCTTTTGGCTCCTGCATTCAATTTTCTTCCCTTGTAGAGTAACTTAGAATTCCATATCCCTCCTCTCAACATCTAAGTCAGTCTAATGTCCTTCGTTGTTCGACAGATTTTCGTAATTGTTGGTGGTTTACTGTATCGTACTTATACGAAAGGTCAAAAAAAGATAGCAGCAATTATGAATTGCCTTTTGGAGCTGTCTTCAATGTGGTCTGTGGTCTGAAAGCAGCTTGTCCAAGGTTACATGTTGTATCGATTTTGGGATTTTGGTTGATATTCTGGAAACATTCATTCTTTCAGATAGCTTATATGGGCGGCAGGTTAATGAAAAAGAAATTCTTAGTCTCAGTTGGCTCTTTGCCAGGTTTTAGCAACGCAGTGCACTTGTGGCCTTTCTCCACAGATCAGGAATCTGAAATGTTTCCAAAGATCTGTTCATCATTCTCACTAACCATTAATTACTTTTTGAACCAAACTGCTCCAGTTACTCCATTTTTATGACATTAGCGCTACTCTGAGAGTTCATAGGTGAGAATGTAATTTATAGAAATTCAGTCTCAGTTCTAACGCTTTGCTTGAGATTCAGTCCAGTAACCTTCTGTCCTGTCTTGCCATTCATTAGCAGTTGGTAAGCAATCTGGTCCGGAGCGACGTTTGTGTTCAGCGGTGGACACGTAGCATAATTTCTAATGACTTTTATCAACTTCCACGCTCTTGGACTGATCGGTTTCATGTCGAGATCAGATGGCAGTTTGGCCCGTATTTCCTTTTTTTCTTCAACTATGTTTCGGAGTAGGTCTCCTCCTCCTTCAATTGTATTTGCAGAGGAAGATTCTGCGTTGTTAAGAGTAGATATAAATAATTTTCTGTCCAACTCTGTAGCTGTTCCTCAATTTTATTAGTCGAGTTATGTCCCCGGTTGGCATTTCAACAGTTAAAATCTCCCTACATCATATGTTCTCGTTATCAAAATTATTTGGCTTGTGGGTGGTAAAATCAAAATTCGGTGACTTTTTGCACTCACGTGGTACGAGAATGTAGCTCAGTTGTTAAAATTTCAATGTTTTTCGTATACGTGATACTTGTCGACTTAATCTCTCTATGTGGCCTTACAAAGATAGGAGTATCATATTGTTCATTAGTGCATCCTAGTACCATCTTCACCCTTTCACTTTTTGATCTTCAGTGGTTTACCCCTAAGTGTATTTTTTGCAAACCTATAATGTCTAGTGAATGTTCTCAATAGTATGATTGTAAAATTTATTTCTGTCTTGACTTTTCAGTATTTAATGAAGTCATCACAATTTTTGGTGATGAAAAGGACCAGTTGTGTGTGTATGCCATCTTTCTCTAATTTTTTTAGATTTTTGAATTGTGGTAAGAGGATCAGCCGGTAATACCAGTTCAACTTTCTCAGGAGCGCTCAATTGTTTCCTCTACACAACATTCATACGTGAAGGCCCCTTCCATGTATCGCATAAAATAAGTAAATGACTGACAAACAGAAACTCCCTGAAGTGAGCTACGAATCCGCACAGAACGAAGTACAGGCGTGTGTATCTTCACTGCCGTCGCGATCTGTACATTAACTGAACTTGTACATGAGTCTGGAACACTGGTAATAGCAGTTTTCTCTGGAAACTTAGTAATCATGCAAAGTCTGAATACAGAATAATAGTCAGTTAACACTGAAGGGACATCAGTTCGTGTTTCACCATTTAAATATTAAATGAAGAATACTTCTATGAATCAGAACGTTAACTATCTGTTCAATATGAGGTTTACAATAAACTTAGTAATATAAGTTTTCAGGTCACATTTCCAAAATAACCTGTTAGATGTACACAAAAGACATGGAGACCTATATTTGTAAAGCAGTAATCATAAATTAATCCATTATACTAGAAGTGAAGCGACTGCATATCTGTGTATTCGTCTTGTCTTTTCTTTCATTAAATACTGTGTGGTCCTCTAACCGAATCATTAGCGTAAATAAATATGAGACATTTGTCTGGGAAAAAAAAATCGGGCAATGTACCAGTCCTTGGAATTCTACGAATGGCAATTTTACTGTGAGAATATTCTTCTCTCATGATTGGCTTATTATACACTGGGGATGTTCAAAGTAACGACTACTGGTCTTGCCGAAACAGCATTGATCGCTTCTCAATGTTTGCGCAGTTCCTCTATTGGAAAGGAAGGGGGCCGCCGCGGCAGAATGAAAAGCGTCGGCGTGTATAAACAGAAGCCGAAGAATGGTAGGCAGTCCGAGGAGGAATTTCAGAGCAGGTCCCCTGGCCAAAGCGTGCTATTTGACAGCAGAATCGCGAAACCTCTTCACTGATTTTGATTTGAGTGCTCTTGTCATATTGCTGAGTTTTATTGTAACATGAAAGATTTGGACCATAGCTACTCATCTCATCAGGACTGAATAATTTTATGATATATTTTGCGAGTTCACAGAAAGTTGCTGACCGTTTATGGCAGTAATATTCAGAATGACCTGATGTATTGCCCAATGCGCAACATTTCGTGGTAGGGCAGACACTGATCGAAACCGGGCGGTGGGTTTCAGTAGACTCTTACATCGGCAACCTGAGTGTTTTTTTAGGCGGTTTTGCACACTGTTTTAGGAAAAATCTGGTTTAATTCCGAAACAGTAAGTCACAAAATGTGATGCAGAAACACTTAAAATGAGATGATACACGTAGAAAATTTAGATGGTTCACAGTCTGCTAATGGCGTACACGACTTTGCTCACTTACGACTGTGGCAACAGGAAAAGTATCAAACCATAAAAAAAAAAACAGAATGAAAGCTGTGCCAAATCATGAACAACAGTTGATGATGATGATGATGTTTGGTTTGTGGGCACTTAACTGCGCGGTCATCAGCGCCTTTATCAAGTTCAAATTTTTTCACAGTCCAATCTTTTCACGATCCAATCTAGCCACTGTCACGAATGATGATGATGATGATGAAATGATGAGGACAACGCAAACAACCAGTCCCGGGCAGACAAAATCCCATGAACAACAGTGGTACACATTACAGGAGATAAACGCTGGGGAAGAGAGAGACTATTCGTCAAATTGTAGGCTCAAGGGATTCAGAAGAGAAGAGCGTCTTTTCCCTATGAAATTCAGTGAAATTCGCTTTATTAGATGACGACCATAGATATTCAATACCTGTACGTTTTATTTTATGCAGTTGTGGTTTATCGTGGCCTTCATTCTGTGAATAGTGTCATGCTATCAAAATTTAAATTTGATGAATCCATAATCAACTTACAAATACACTTATAGATGGAAATGTATTGTACTTGAGGATTAATACGTATATTACAATATAAATTTTATCCTCGACGTTGTAAGAATATATGATTATCGGCGGTTAAGAAATGAAACAAGAGCTTTTGTGGGACTCCCATATAGTATCCACATACACAAAAAACAATATGGATTTTTAGAGAGGTAATAAAATACCAAGAAGTTACGTATACTTACATTAACCTCACATCAACGATTGTCAAGACCCTTTGTTTTCTACTCGTCTGCTGGAACGTTTGTTCCACATTCCCCTACAATAAACGAGAGAACAAGTCAACTTTCGCCACAAGAGTCTAAAACTGGCACTTTTCTTTTACACACTATGTCAAGTAAACGAACCACGTGGATCCGTGCCAACACAATACACTAGTTGCTCCGATTATACTGACAGATGAATATCACTACATCCGTTTTTATCCAGCTACTTACAGATATTTTACAAGAAGATGTGGCTCTAGATACAGGGAAACTGAAGTATTAAATGAATGTGTTATATTTTCCTGTAATTCAGAGCACGCCATATTCATGCTTTGCTGTATAATTCAGTTCCTTACATGATTCTGTAGCTGTTAAACGTATGTATCATCCACAGGCAACAGCGACTGGACTAATGTGTTTTACTTTAACGCAAATTGTTAGCACACATAAGGAAAAGTGATGGACTCAGTATGAGAAGTTGTGGATTTTCTCATGCTTCGTTACATCTATTATATGCTAATTCATTAAGCCTTTTTCAAGGTATAATATTAAATTTGGAAATGTGAGGCACAGAGTCTAGGCCGTGAACAACGATAGACCGTGAACGACGAAGCTGCCATACGGTAGGGAAATGGCTCTGAAGAGAAGAGAAGAGCATCAGATAACACGCTGCATCGGGCAATGCCGAGGCAGCTGATATGAAGGTAGCGGGAACTGGTGATATAAGGTACAGTTTTCAGCGGATTACAAAGCAGCGAGATTTGCGACTGCCGTTCCGGAGCCTCTGCCGAATACATTTGGGCTGCAGAGCGTCACCTATCCTCGCCGACACAGGGCACACTTCCTGTGCTTTGTCCATTAAGTTTAAGAGATTGCGCATCGTTACCGCTCGCTAAGAGAACAAGGCAAGTGCCATCCCCAATTTCCCAGAAACTTCACTCAGTGAAAAAGGGGTCAAAATAGACGAACACGTGTCTCGGCTTATCCATATCTACTCAACCTTTTGTGAGATAACGACGGTCAAAGTTTTCGAGATAATATATATGCCTTTTACAACGTAGTTAATTTCACCGAAGGGGTGGCACAGTGGTCAGCGTCGCGGCTTCACACTCGTGTTCGAAACGCGATTACCTTTTTTTAATTTTTTTATTATTTTTGTTTTCGTTTTCTACATATCTACCCAACTCTGCGTTGAAGATTAATACACGAACTTATTTCACTGTACGCTGAAACAAAGTTGTTCTTATGCGTCTACTATATATCTGTCTGATGATTGAATTAAAAAAAAATTTGTGAGAAGATGACTTGAAATTGTTTTCAGTGAAATTCCTGTAGTATACCTTGATTTAGAGTCAGTTTCAAGAGCCAGTTTCCGGAAAACTGATCACAATCTTACGAAAACATGTTGTGGTGCAACCCGTCCTCGCGCGATGCACGTGGTGTTCGGAACTGCTATGTATCCAATGTTCTTACGATCGGCACCATCCAAGGGAATGCACAAAACCTTCCTGAGGAATAAACATAAGAATAAAAGATAAAAATTAACATAAGAATTCATATAAGAACGAATTATAAGAATACAAGAATTTAAAATGATTCTTAACCCCTGAAGGTACCATACACAGGTACATTATATAATAAATGTATGACACTTATAGTGAAATCCAACTGTAATTTTATAATTATTATAACGCCCTTGCATCCCACTAACTGATAAGTACCATTCGTACCATCTTCTACGGACATGGGTAATTAAACGAAGAAAAGAAAAATTTAGAACCAGTAATGGAATATCTGAGAAAGGGCGCAAACTGCTGTGTTGGGACGTTAACCACGGTGACTCCACTTCGGTTGAAATTAAGGAGTGCTGAGAGCCACGTAAATTACTGCAGAAAGTTTGACCGTCATTTTCTCAGAAACGGTGGAGTATCCACGGATAACTTGAAACACGTGTTCGCATATTTTGATTCCTCTTCCACTGAGCGAAGTTTCTGGGAAACTGGGTGACGGAACTTGCCGTGTGGCGGCTAACTACGGCCTTTGAATTCTATAACCCCCCCACCCAACTTTTAATTGTTTGGTGTTTTCTGTGAAGTGGCTTTACAAAGAGAACCTGAATTCGTGATTCATTGCATCACTGTTCGAAACAGAGAAGCAGTTCGTCTGAAAACAACTGCCCCAGAAAGTATTTGCATAGACTTTACGCATTAGAATATAAATTATTCATTTGTCAGGCAGCAGGGATGCCTAACAGAGGAAAATTTAGAGCTCTTTCCAGGTGAAAATGACGTCCTTGTTATACAGTGGAGTGAGATCTAATCACAGCCGCAGGAGAAGCACGAGTGTGTGCTGAAAATTAGCCGGCCGCGGTGGTCTCGCGGTTCTAGGCGCGCAGTCGGGAACCGCGCGACTGCTGCGGTCGCAGGTTCGAATCCTGCCTCGGGCATGGATGTGTGTGATGTCTTTAGGTTAGTTAGGTTTAAGTAGTTCTAAGTTCTAGGGGACTGATGACCACAGCTGTTAAGTCCCATAGTGCTCAGAGCCATCTGAACCTTTTTTTTTTTTTTTTTTTTTTTGCTGAAAAGTAATGCCTCAGAATTTTTTATGTGAATACTCTTAAAGCTTTTTAAATGAAACAGAAGACATTCTACATCTTTATTCTTCGTGTCTACATATTAGCAGCCCTCTACCAGTAGAGGGTTCCCGATGTAGTGTGTAACGTAACTATTTCGGTTGTGAGAAACATCATGGTGTAACAGAGTTATGAATTCGAAGAGTTCGTCCACACATGCAGCACCCGGTCCTGCAGCATGACAATGACAGACCACACACGAGAGCTGCGACATTACCAACAATGCGATTACTGGATTTCACTGGGAAAAACATTCTCTATACCCTCCAGATTTGGCCTCATACGATTTTTATCTGTTTTCGAAACTTAAAGAACACTTTCGAGGACTTCACTTTGGTAGTAATGAAGCGATGCAAGCAAAGGTAATGTTGCAGTTCCGTCAACAAAGTAAAACGTTCTACAGTGACAGTGCCAACGAAATGATCTCTTGTTAGGAGAAACGTGTCCATCGCCGTGGTGACTATGTTGAGAAACAAATATTTAGGCATGAAGAATAAAGAGGTAGAATGTTAAAAACGTTTGTTTGTGTAAGAGCTGTAAGAGTTTTCACATAAAAAATAAAAAGGATTACATTTCATCACGTATCCCAAAGGATGTCATAGGAATAGGAGAACGACTGATGGTCTAATAAGGTAATTATGAAATGTAGGAAACCCTAAAAATAAACAATTACTGACAATAAAATAGATAATCTCGTTTAAGCGTGTGTCCGTGTCAAAATAGCGTGTTTCAGAGCAATACTAGCCTTCCAAAAGGAATACTGTTCAAAAACTAAATTCGTTGAAATGTTCATCCATTTTAAACCACGTTTATCGCCGCTTAGGTAAATGATATGAGTGGAAAGAGAGGATTGTTCTTTCAGCTAAGATATGGTACTTCATCTCTTCATCGCTAGGGTGTTACAATATCCCATCTCCAATACATTTCTAAGTGGGTCCATACATTCATTGAAAATAATAGGAAATAAAATAGCTGTAATAATTATATGAAAACATTGTCAATATCGCTCCTATGAGACGTCAGAAATATTTTCTCTGGTGTTTTACATTACGTACATAGAGTCAGCGTAAATTAGTACTGCTCATCCCATGTTTCATGTCACGCCCATTGCTGACGGAAAGCGTCGGTTTGTTCTCCTATTACAAACAAAACTAGGGAACTTTATGTGCACATTCAGTGGAATGGGCTAAATTTGGTCTAGAGCGATATTCATTTTACTGATATGTAATAGCATTGGTGGTAATGCACGAAGACTAACATACGAGTGCGTGCCGAAAAGTTATGCTTCCGAATTTTGTAATGTGAAAACGCTTACAGTTTTTTAAATATAACGAACTTTATTAACATTATTTGCCTATATTCCTCGTGTCTACACATTACTTACCATCATAACCACCCTAGTGACGAATACATACCTCCACTGTAAAATGTTTGGCTTCGCTGACGGAGCCACAACCTCACCTCTCCTTGCACGGCTTCATCACTATCAAAGTGAAGACCGCGAAGGTTTTCCGTATGTTTTGCAAACAGATGAAAATATAGTGAGGCCAAGTTGGTACTGTATGGAAGAGGATGGTCGGCAACGGTGAATCCAAGGGCTGCAGATGTCGCAACGCTCGTGTGCGGTCTGGCATTGTCATGCTGAAGGAAATGGTGCTCTTCGTGTGGACCAGGACTTCAAATTCATGCTTTCGGTTTTCTGAGAGTATCGCAGTACTTTGTAGAGTTTATGATGGTGCGTTTGGACATAAATTTCAAATGCACCACATTTTAAACATCCCAGAATTCTGAGAGCCTGACTTTGTCTGCTGTTGAGCTGGTCTTGGAACTTTTTTCTCGTCTGTTACCTTTGCGGCCAAACTCCATTGATGCCCTAGTGTTTTCAGTTTCAAAATGGTGAATCCAGCTTTCATCACCTATCACAATGTTATTAGGAAACCCATCAGAAGGCCGGTGTGGCCGAGCGGCTCTAGGCGCTTCAGTCTGGAACCGCGCGACCGCTACGGTCGCAGGTTCGAATCCTGCCTCGGGCATGTATGTGTATGATATCCTTAGGTTAGCTAAGTTTAAGTAGTTCTAAGTTGTAGGGGACCGATGACCTCAGATGTTAAGTCCCATAGTGCTCAGAGCCATTTGAACCATTTTTGAGGAAACCCATCACCCTCACATCCAAAACGCAGACGTGCAATCGCCTCAGTTTACTCTTACGGGTGAACATTCAAAGCACCCGAAGTTCTGTATGTCACACTCTCATGATATGCTACGCTAACTGTGTCTGTGTTATTCGAATATACAGGGTGAGTCACCTAACGTTACCGCTGGTACTGAAGCGTCAACTTTAGGTTACAATATCTCCGGATGTAATTAACATTTTACAATGTAACAAACGGCACTGATTACGTATTTGTTTATATGTTCAGATGTGCTAAGAGAACTAACGGGGTTCCATTTAAAAAACGTAGGTTTGTGTTAAAAAAATCCTTCCGCGCATTTTTGTATGGTTTGTATTAAACAATTACACTAGCCCCTCTCCTCACGTTCGGTCTGTGGAATCGGTTCGTCAGTATTTGATGTGGTTTACGAAATATATCCAGCGGTAACGTTAGGTGACTCACCCTGTATTTTCTGATGAGTTCATCACCCCGATTCCAATGAGTTTCGTCGTTTGCTGTACGCAGTCGTCCACCCAGAACCATGTCACACACGTTGAGGTTGCAACCACCTTTTCCTTGATTACGGGCATGAACAACCCAATGTCGAATATATCTGATGTCGATATAACCATCATCCCACACAGCTTTTATTCATCTATGATTTCAATTTGAGGTACGTTTACTGCCGTCAGAAACTCAATTACTGCACGCTGTTTCATAAGCACTGAAGTTGTTATGTTACCCACCGCCATGTTACGCGCTTTAATTCGGGGCCCTCTAACTGCATATGGTTGCAACTTACAATAGCAAAGCGGAAATATCGATCAAGTAGTACTCTTGATATGTAAAACCACAAACGATATAGAAAACAGAATAATAAAAATTCGGAGCCATTACTCTTCAGCACGCCCTCAATGTACTGCAATAGCAACGAAGTAGCGCTGCTGCGTGGCGGTTGCAGATAGCGTGGAGCAAGGCGGCATTTGAGTAGCTTCTGCAGCATATCCATTTGCATACATAGTCCACAAACCATCGTGCGTGGAGGAGAGTACGTTGTGCCAGTATTAGTCATTTCCTTGTCTGTTCACACTCGCAAATAGGGCGAGAGAGAAAAGACTACCTACATGCCTCCGTATGAGCTGTTATTTCTCGTGTCTATCTTTGTGGTCCTTAATCGAAAATCGTTCTGCAGTCACCTTCAAATGCGGTTCTCTAATTTTTCTCAGTGATGCTCCAAGAAAAGAACGTCGCCTTCCTTCCAGGGATTCACGTTTAAGTTCTCGAAGCATCTCTGTAATTCTTGCGTGTTCCTACTAGTGGTGTTTTAACAAATATCGATAAACTGAATATCGCACAAGACTTATTCGCATGAAAGACGTGATGAGCAGCATTCGTTTGGGCTGACGTCAGCCACATATTGCAAAAACTACATTGAAAATATCCGCCGAAATTCCACAAACCTATGCCTGACATTCTTAGGAGGGACTGCCAATACTGATTCGATGAGAGAATTAGTTCAGTAATGAAGAGAGGTTATTTAAATTCGTCTTTATTTATAAGCAATGATACTGAGACAATGCATTAGTTGTCAAAAGAGCTAACCTACAATTTAAACATAACAGCTTAAGGATATACCTGAAAACCTGCATTAGTACGTCTGCTTCTCCTGAGTGAGAGTCCATTGCTTTCGTCTCCATATTATCTCGCTGTGTTACGGGCAGCTGCGATTCTGTAGGACTACATTGGTTACAACTACTGTCTGTGTGACTCAACAACTAGCGGCGATAATTTTTTCCTCTGAACAACAGCATTATCAGTAAACAACGAGGAACCTGCATTGCTTGCTTGATTTATGTATACTGAGATCTTTACCGGTGCTATGACATTTAATTGTGCGCACTGTATATTAGTTTTACACTACCGGTCGAAAGTTTTCGATCAACCACAATGAAAACTATACACCGTACTTCAATGTATAAACACATCGTACAAACTAAGTGACCAACTGAATAAATATTTTCTCTCTCTATCTTTAAGTACAATCTACAGTAATTTAGATTTTAGCCTCTTCAGAGTTTGTACCCCTTGCCATCAGAACGGCTACAGAACTGTCGGCATTCTGGATATGAGATTTTGCATTGCTCTTACAGATATTGCAGATCAACACAGCTCAAGATTGTCCAATAAATCTTCTACATTAGATGACCTAAGTTTCCTGTTCTCCCTGTCAAGGTCATCCCATAAGGGTTCATTGGGATTGAAGTCAGCTAACTGACTTGGCCAAATCATATACTAAAATTCTCCACACTAGTCGCTTCTACTGAAACACTCCCGGCACAATTTAGAAGGACGTTTGCGATCAGTACTCTGCTGCAGAACAAACCCACGGCCAATAAGTCTCTCGCCAGGTGGAACTACTTTGTTAATCAGTATCCTGTGATATCTTTCCTTCATTAATGTTTCATTAATTCTCATTAGATCACCGAAGGTATAACCTGCCAAACATTCCCACACCATGACCGATCCCCAACCACGCGTCACCGATCGCCTCACACTCTTCATACGTTCTCACTGCACACATATGATCTGATCTTCACTGTGTTACCTCACTCGGTGTCTACCTGATTGCGTTTCCAGCGACACCAGCTTCCTTGAGTTGTGTTGGGTTGTTTGGGGGAAGAGACCAAACAGTGAGGTCATCGGTGTCAGCGGATTACGGAAGGACGGGGAAGGAAGTCGGCTGTGCCTTTTCAGAGGAACCATCACTGCATTTGCCTGTAGCGATTTAGGGAAATCACGGAAAACCTAAATCAAGATGGCCGGACGCGGCATTGAACCGTCTTCCTTCCGAATGCGAGTCCAGTGTGCTAACCACTGCGCCATCTCGCTCAGTAGCTTCCTTGAACCGCTCCAATGTATACATTACTGTAAATTCGACTACGCCACATTTCGTTGCTGTTGTCCTACTAGAATAGGATTCTTGATAAACAGCATGTTTTTCAGTTTCAGTCCCCGGCTTCCGTCCCATTAGGAGGTAATATGATAATAAGCTGATCAGGACTACAAACGTACAGGTGGAAGCACACACTGCACTGTAAACTAATGTGTACTTATTGCTACACAAACAGCAGAAGGATGAGACCTACTCGAATGGAACCACTTTAGGTAAAGGCACGTCAGTGTCGTTGTGGATACCTCTCACCGCCGATCTGTTCGAACTGCCAGTCAAATACACAACAGAAGCACTTAGTTTTTACATGTTTATAATTGTTCTATGAGGGGCGATTAAAACGTTTCTGTTCGAGGGCGCTACTGTAGCATATATGCAACTTAGTGCGACTCCGATGCGCGTAAATAAGCACTGCTTTGTGGTCAGTGGATTAGTGTGGCATCTGTGTCATTCCGACGTGTGTGCGGTAAATTATTCTTTTCTAGAACCACCATGGTACGACGACAGGTGCTGCTCATGATACCGCACGACCCCATATCGTAAATATCGTTGGTAACACCAACTCAGGTGGGCGACACTCGAGCACCCGCCCTATATCCTTATCTCTCCCCACGCGATTATCACGCCTTCGGTTCCTTAAAAAAGACTTTTCGACGGCAGGCTGTTAAGGGATTCAACACTCAGCAGGACGCGGTGTTTCTCCAAACGGGTATCTTCAACCTGGTGCGTCTTTTACATCCTTGCCTTAATGGTCACGCCAATTATACTGATTGTGCATACTGCTCTGGACTGTACGACTATCGAATGGGAACTTTTCGATCGCCCTTATACACTATGTGATCAAACGTATCCGGACACTTGGCTGAAAATTACTTACAAGTTCATGGAGCCCTCCATCGCTAATGGTGGAATTCAATATGGTGTTGGCCCACTCTTCGCCTTGATGACAGCTTCCACTCATGCAGACATGCGTTCAGTTAGGTGCTGGAAGGTTTCTTGGGGAATGGCAGCCCATTCTTCACGGAGTGCTAAAGTGAGGCGAGGTATCGATGTCGAGACCTGATGCGAAGTCGGCGTTCCAAAACATCCCAAAGGTGTCCTATAGGATTCAGGTCAGTATTCTGTGCAGGCCAGCCCATTACAGGGATGTTATTGTCGTGTAACCACTCCGCCACAGGCCGTGCATTACGAACAGGTGGTCAATCGTGTTGAAAGAAGCAATCGCTATCCCCAAATTGCTCTTCAACAGTGGCAACTCGATCACACCATAACACCACGGCCTCCGAATTTAGTGTCGGCTCTACGCACATTGGCAGATGACGTTAACCGGGCATTCGCCATACCAAAACTTTGCCATCGGATCGCCACATTGTGTACCGTGATTCGTCACTCAACACAACGTTTTTCCACTGTTCAATCGTACAATGTTTACGCTCCTTACACCAAGCGAGGCGTCGTTTAGCATTTACTGGGGTGATGTGTGGCTTATGAGCAGCTGCTTGGCCATGAAATCCAAATTTTCTCACCTCCCACCTAACTGTCATAGTACTTGCAGTGGATCCTGGTGCACTTTTGGAATTCCTGTGTGATTATTTGGATAGATGTCTTGCTATTACACATTACAACCCTCTTCAACTGTCGCGGTGTTTTTTAGTCAACATACGAGGTCGGCCTGTACACTTTTGTGCTGTACGTGTCCCTTCGCGTTTCCATTTCACTATCACATCGAAAAGAGTGAACCTAGGGATGTTTAGTAGTGTGAAAATCTCGCGTACAGGCGTATGACACAAGTCACACTCAATCACCAGACCACGTTCGAAGTCCGTGAATTCCGCGGAGCGCTCCATTCTGCTCTCTCACGATGTCTAATGACTGCTGAGGTCTCTGATATGGAGTGCCTGGCAGTAGGTGGCCGCACAATGCACCTAATATGAAAATCGCATTTTTTTTTCGGGGGCGTCCGGATACTTTTGATCACGTAGTGTATTACCAGACCGGTAATATGATAGAATATTCAAAATGAAATATCTTTCTTAACCACAAATTAATATCTGTGATATGTGATCGGAAACTTTTGCCACGTAGTGTGTATCTGTAGCAAGGCCCACGACAAAGAGAAGTCGCGGCGCGTCCATCACAGTACGTCACACTGCAGGTCTTAAGAGTGCCAGCAACCGCCGCCGGTGAGGAGCGAGTGACTATCTCAGACGAGTTTCATAATTTCATGACTGCCTGTTTAAATGCATGCAACTTCACGATGGAACACGACAGAATGAAGACATTTAGTGGGTACCTTTTCTATTAAATACTGATTTCCCGTGGGCCCTGCTCGGATGCGACTGTTCCGAAGAGCGATGGTCAAGCCGACTAGTGTGAGGTCACAAGTTCGTCACAGGATCCGTATCTCGTTGGACCCGATCGGTAGACAGCGACGTCTTCGGTGTGGCCGAAGAGACCGCCTGCTCCGCGAACCCTTCGTGACTTGTACAACGCCCGCTGTTAAGAAGCGCTCATAAACATTACTCGCCATTTTCATACCCTCATTCTACGTAAATTAGTTCAAGTTAACCGCAGTATTATTGCATCTAAATGTGAGGGCGCTTAGGTCGGCGTATCGTGACTCAGCGCATAATCGTTGCTGACAGTATGTACACAACTGACCTGAAAGCATTGACAGTGTGGTGCGTTTTCCTTAGTCAGCACTGTCCCTCTTTACTGTACTGTCACCGTGTGTCTCCGATAACGGCCAAGTGCAATAATATCATGGTTTACTTATATATCGTACTTGCGTCAACCACTGTTACTGTTAATACACATTTATTTTAGTATGGAATGTATAAAAGTGTACATGCCTTTTTGTAACTTCTTTCAGCATTCACTTAAAATTTCACAAATTAGATCTCCCATATTTACGGACTGATAACAGTCTTAGTCTAGTGACGGAAAGTTTTCCTGTTACGGGGTGCATTATTGATATATCTACAAAACAGGAACCTGTCATAAAGCACATGACTCCAAAATACTAGTTGACCACGATATTAGTGCATCTGGAAATGAGGGCTCTCGGTCTACTTACCGCGAGATTTTTATCATGATATTTCGCTAGGACAGACTGAAACACGTGATAGTGTATGTACAGCTATCTGGAAATCAGGCATTTTCCTTAGTCACCACTGTATTTGTTTTTTGTGAAGTCACATCGTGCTTCCGATAACGTCCAGTGGAGGCAAAGTGCTGTAATAGCTTGGTGGGGTAGCAAATAAACCTGATCATCGAAATGTTTTACACCTTCAGACCAGCTGATGCTCTGGACGGCACAGATGTCAACCGGAGCCAAGGTGCCAAATTCCATTTCTTCTGTGAGCAGCAGGATTGGTCAGATCACTTGGAATGAAGCCTGGGTTGATAGTGGCCACGGCACAGACACTATCTGGCGGACACATTTACAATTCCTGAGGCAGGTGCGCGGTTCAACTTCACCAGAACCAAATCCGTCCATGATGGTCTACTCAGCCGCCACCGAACCTCCTGACAAGCTGACGATACAGCACTGACACTACCTTGGTTGAACCAGTAAAGTCAACAGAACCACTATCGGGCTGCTGTCTGATATACTCCAATTTCTATGCAGCTTTGTCACTGCCCCGCTGTCACTTCACCTACCAGTAGGTTCCTTACTAATGTTAGGAAGGAAGGACTGACTCCACAAAAGCCAATTCTTCGTCCTGACTCCTAGAGCAAATATGGTTGTTTGGTTCAAATTGTCAGTTCCTGGAGAATAGTGATGGGATATACTATAACGGGCAGTCAAATGAAAGGAGACAGATCGGAAAGAGCAAGCAAGCTGTTTATTATTTCATAAGTAGTCACCGTAGCTATTAATATTAGTAACCCAGTGTAGGGCAAGACGATCAATGCCCTTATAGAAAAATGTTTTCGGTTGCTTACGGACACATTATTGTACGCAGTAGCGAACCTCCCCTTTTGAATAAAATCCACGGCCACAAATGAAATACGTAAATCGCACGGCGAGAGATCAGAACTGTATGAATGGTGTGTAACGGCTTCCTAGAGAAGCCTGTGCAACGTAGTCTAAACTGTTCCGGCGTAACGACAAGCGTCGGCACGAATATCAAGAACGATACAGCAGAGAGGGCAGTGAGACGACGTCAGCCTATGGCACGCACGCTGACTAAGACGTCACCACGAAAGGAGTGGCATCTACACGAAGAGAATAAAAGCGACGCGCCGCCTACCCGCGGCCGGACGCTAGTAGACGCGCACTAGAAGGCACACTAGAAGAGCCGTGACTTGTGAACAATATCATATACTTGCACAGACATTGTATGTAGCGAAGGACATTGATTAACTGCATGTCGCCAACTGCTTACGAAACATCATGTAGAAACGAAAGTTAAGGAGACATTCTATGTTCTATGACGCCAATGATAAATTATCGAATTATGTGACCCATTATCTTGGAAACTTTTTAAGACACCAACTTACAATTTTCCGTATTTATAGAATGCACCTTTCTGAATATCCTGAACTAGAATTATTACTAAAATTAAATGGTGGAGCATGTTATCTATTTTTTTCAAACACACATTTTTTACACTAATTTGTAAATAGATGAACATAAAAACACAACATCTCAGGATATTTTAATTATTCTAGTTCCGCATGTGTTTAATTTTACACTTGGCATGCTGTGAAAATTTCATCTCTCTACCACCAGTAATTTTTTGGGAAACAGGTCATTTATTGCAAAAAATGTAGTTCAGAGGTATTGAGGTTTCAAACTTTTTTTTATTACAAATTCTTATACATACTTACATTTCTGCGTCTTTTATGCACTAGAATTGCCCTGGCCTATAGTCTGTGTCTTATTCAATGTCACAACAGCCTAGTGCTGGCCTCTTACTTTTCTTTCTTGCTTCTTATTTCATTTTCTGAACAGCTAACTCTGCTTCACGTACACGAAGCTCATTCAGTTCCTGCAAGCCTTCAGCCATGTTCTGTCCAAATCTTACCCCTAACATCTCCATAACCTTAAATCTTTTATAGTTCCCACCATTAAAAGTTATTACAGCATCAGACACTGCTAGCTTTAGAGTTATAAGGCCAACAAATACATTTTAGGCACATGGCACCACACAACATTGTTGAAGGACTCATTCACATTCTGGGTCTTCCCATGTAAACACTTCTTTAGTAGCTCAGTGTTTGCCTAAATTTCTGTAAATAGGTTTGATGGCCTCCATTACTGCCAAAGGAAGAGAATGTTTATGTTGTGTTGGTAGAAGAGCCAACACCGTGTTACTAGAGGAGGCCGAAATGCACGCGTTTTAGCTCACGCAGGTTGGCGTGAGGAGGGAAGGACTATACTGACGTGAGGTCTGGAACATGACAATGAATTAGAATTCAGAAAGCTGACTTAATTAGTTTGATACTTAACTTTAATCCATTAATGATGAACGTCGCTCTTGACGGTACATGATTCACAATATTAGATGTTAGTAACTTAATATGCCGCCTTGCTATGTCGTAGCAAATGACGTAGCTGAAGGCTATGCTAAACTGTCGTCTCTGCAAATGAGAACGTATGTAGACAGTGAACCATCGCTAGCAAAGTCGGCTGTACAACCGGGGCGAGTGCTAGGGAGTCTCTCTAGACCTGCCGTGTGGCGGCGCTCGGTCTGCAATCACTGATAGTGGCGACACGCGGGTCCGACGTATAATAACGGACCGCGGCCGATTTAAAGGCTACCACCTAGCAAGTGTGGTATCTGGCGGTGACACCACAGTTTATGTGTAAATTCATGCAGGGTGCCAGTAATTCAGCTTGCCTGTATTTGCACTAAGTGTTTGGTGGAGGTGGACACAAAGCATGACATGGCTTTTCATCGGTTGATATTCGATGAAAGAAAGTGCTCCACACAGCTTTTTTCATCTACTCTAAATTGTTACAGTTATCTCTAATGGCCTTCCCATAATATTTCTGCAATTCCTGTGTTACCCAGCTTGGTTTTTATGTTACGCAGACGTGTTACCATCCTTTTCTTGACATGTGCTTATACGGATATCGTATCTGTTCTTTCGGACATGTCCGAATGAACAGGCACCATATCCATATAAGTATATAGTTCTGGCAGAACCGGCCATGACCTTCTTCTTCCGTGCGGATGCACACATATTACCCGAACTCTTAAGGGACTTGGTAAGAATGTCTTTAACGAGTAATGAGTGTGTTGGGTAGGGACACTACGAATGTAGCGCGTGGACATGTAAGGTGAGAATGTGGGTCTCGCGGGAGGCGTGCGCGAGATAGTCCATGCAGTCACACTATCCTCTGTGCCCTCGGTGGCCAGATGGGTTTGCCGGCACGGTAGCTCAAAGCGTTTGGTCAGACGGTTAGCAGACCTCTGTAATAAAAAAAAAAAAGAATAAATGGATCAGCAACAAGCTTCTGTGTGTGTGTCGAGGGACGTCCGCCCCAAACAAAGGCAACGGACATTAAGGAACAAAATGAGATTTTTTTTAAAAAAAAGAGTGGCGGGTAGATCGTCTGCCACGTAAGCAGGAGATCCCGGTCGGGGCACACATTTTCACCTGTCCCCGTTGATATATATCAACGCCCATCAGCAGCTGAAGGCATTAATATATAATTCTAATATTCTTGACATGCCCAAACACTCAAGTTTTTGTATTGGAACATCATATACCATACCGATTTGAACTGCAATGAAAGCCTTGCTGTCTCCATCACCTATGTAATTCACGTATCTGAAACCTCTCTCCTTCTGCGAACCCTGGAAAACGTTAACTGCTCCTTCTACATCCATTCATCCTCTTGTGCCACCATAATTTTTTATACACAGCTGCTTATGAAGTAATCTGTTCATCTGGTTCACTGTACAACCTTGGCAGTACTTACTGAGAACTTCAAAATCCAAAACATTTCAGTGTCAATACTTACTGCAGATGTAAAACTATTTTCAGAACTAAACCCACGCTTTTGCCAGGATACATCCACAGCAATGCTGATGTCTGTGTTACCCTAATTTTGTTCAACAGCTTCTGATGTAGCAGCAACCACTGAATCTTCTGCCACAGCATTTACAGAGCCCCCAATTGCTCTTACATATCTCGCATACCTATAAGGTGGTTTTGGCAAATTCAACACAGTACAGAGAATATTACCAGCCCTTGCACCTTAACCAATGCATCTATGGCCATAGAACAGTCTCACATTAGTTTCGTACAATTCATTACCTGAATTCTTTGATGAAGTATGAAACCCTTTTTCGGTTTTGTACTATCGACATTTAATAATTAATTTAGGCTCAACACCTATTCTATCTCCAATATTCTCATAGAGTTTAACTTCACCACCACAAAGACAGCAAGAGACAGTTTCAGAAAGAAGTTGTGCAAGGATTTGCTGATCAATAATGACGTTGTCCATAATACGTAATATCTTCACTTTTACCACTGTCCCCATTTCTATGGTTATTTTCCTTTTCAATGCAATATCCGGTGTGGTCACTTCAGAAACATTATCGTGGTTTCCTTCTCTGCTAGCACACGTGTTTTCAAATACTACAGAAGAAAATGCAGGTCTCACATATCTGTTACCCGCAAATTTAAGTTTCTTGAAGTTACTTTCACGCTTAGTCATTTTACTTCTGTATAAAAAGCAACAGAAGTTAGCTTACTACAAAAATAGCCAACAATCAAATTACTTTCAAGAAAAGCTAGTATCATAAACAAAGGACTGATTTGTTTATTCGTAATGCCAACTTATGATACGTAGCATTAGGCGCAAAACTAAGTAATTCACAGCCTTCTATACTGTGTCGTTCCCGGGAAACGACTGCTCAACTGCAACAGTATATGTGTAGCCTCGAAATTTGACAGTTACTCGTCAACATTCAAAATATTATTTGAAGGTCTCACAATTGTCTGATTTTAATGTATTGTGTGCCAAAATGGCCAGGAAAGTCCAAAGTACATTATCGAGTAGAAAACAGAAAACGTCAAATTTCATCGAATTTCACGTACAATGTCCCGTTAAGTATTGTCAATTCAATTTCTGCAATAAACTCCATTAATATGATTTGCTTGTGTGTTGTCTAGTTATCCTAGAATACGGGTTCCTTGGCAGACATCATAGATAGGCGTCTATAATGTTGTGTATTCTTCTTTCATTTTATTCTTTAGCTGGACCTTAGAAATACTACAGGAAGATTCAGTTATTCGCTGTCGTTGAGATTTTACGTAAATATGTAGAGGCGATTCATTAAATCCATTATTGTATTCGACGTAAAGTCTAAGTGAATTTCTGTCATAGCCGTCACCTTGTTCACCTTGTGTAGTTAGGAGACTTTCTGAATACAGCACACAATCTCTTCGATAACAGCAATCTCTTACTTTGTATACAGGTCAATCTATGGTGCGACTGTAGAGCGCTGCTATATAAATGTAGTTCTGCGAAAGACTGGACGGTTTCGATCTGGATTTCGAGTAATCGGATTCAGAGGGGTAATCAGGTCACTGCATCCAAAGCATAGGATCCAGGTCCATTGGCTGTTTGCACAAACGGGAGAAACACAAGAGGGGGATGAGGATTCTTTATATATTTTATGCAGTTACATGTACGACGGGTACTGCAAATCTGATGCGAAAATATATCGTGCAGAAGGAATTTAAAAATTTAGTCGACAATGGAAGAGCGAAAATTTACAACGATCGACAGACGGAATTCATTATTCTACATATCAAGAAAAACGTTGTTCTGAATTTTCTGGCATGCAGTACGTGAAGAAGTTGGTAGTACGAACAGTAAAATGTCTGAAGTGTCATGTATTCGTCCACTGTCAGTTGCAACAGTTTTCGATGGAACTGAGCGAAGAGTATCGAAACTTTACATATTTCTGAATAGTACGCTGGTGACGTCAAAGGAGATGCCAGGAACGATTTTTCGATTTAAAACTAGCTAATATTGAATTTATGAAGGAAAAATGAGTACAGACACGAAAATCAGAACATCCAGAATGGATTGTAGACATCATGATTTGAGTGGACATGGACTGGTGGTGAGAAATAAGTTCTTCCTGATTCGATGGGGATATATTTAAAAAGAAAATCTCCATGTAGAAAAGAAACATCCTGAGAAATACAGTCCAGTCCCCTAAGCTAACTGCCCTCAAAGGAAACGCAGGATTTGAAGAATTTATTCTGGCCTTCACAGAATTACAAGGATAGTTTCCTAAATCTTTCAAGGACACTGCCAATCTTACGTCTGTTTTCGAGACCATTTGCCATTTCAGTTGAAAGCGCCTCTGTGCATGTGCAGATGTAAATGATTGACCTGCAAGGTAACTCCTGTTTTGATGACAAATAGTTCTATGTTAAAACTGTCCAGGACTTCTACATTGAGTTCGTCAAACAGTGTCCACTTTCCCATAATGAGATTACAAAAGTAATACAGTATTTCAGTCGACATATTCGTGTGAAAAAAACTTTTTTCGGTTATGAAACTAGATAATTGATGATTATGTGGCAGCCTGAGTGCGAAAATCTGTGGAAACTGCCTACGTCTGTTTGTATACCGACGGTCTGTACCAGACAAAAATTATAGAATGTCTTCAGCGGGCCAAAAATAACTAAATAATACTGAAAATTTGTTCTGCTTGTGATCTAACTCATTCCGAAATGTAAAATATAAAACCAAGTCGTAGCGCCGCGCTGGATTAGCCGAGCCTTCTAGGGCGCTGCAGTTATGGTCTGTGCGGCTGGTCCCGGTGGAGGTTCGAGCCCTCCCTCTGGCATGGGTGTGTGTGTTTGTCCTCAGGATAATTTAGGTTAAGTTGTGTGTAACCTTAGGGACTGATGACCTTAGCAGTTAAGTGCCATAAGATTTCACACATATTTGAACCTTTTTGAACCAAGTCGTATGCAGTGCGACTGCACTGCCATTTAAATACTGTGCATTTGCAGTTTCCCACTCGTCGCGCTTCTCGCAGTCAACAGCATGGCGTGGCGGTGGGGGAAATGTGAAGCAGGGCTGAGCGTTTGGCACACGTGCCAGAGCACTCGTCCCAAGTCGAATTCCTGGCCGACCGTGCTACAGACGCATTCATAAATGTTAAGTCCATCAAAGTGATAACACTCTCAAGCTGACAACATTATGTTTCAGTGTGTCTGAAGATTAATCGACTAAATGAAACTACATGCATCTTACAGCTATTGATACATTATATTACAATTTCACTATTATGGATGAGGCATCGTTCAAAACCGTGAATGATTATTTTCGACATAAGCTGTTAGGTTATGCATAATTTATACCATTTGCATTGCTACTTACAGCTGCAGTGTTATGGATTAGTCTCCGTCTTCTTCTTCATTTTCATGCGCCTTTGTCTCACATCGGCGCAAGGTCGGCATGGTTATTAACGGATTAGTCATGGACAATTTAATGGGGCCTTATGCCCTTCCTGTCGCCACCCTGTTTTCCCCAACAGTCTGTGTGTAGTGTCATCCATGTGAAAGAGAGCGGAAGTTTTCTAAATATTTACGAATCGTGTGATAAAAATTGTTCAAATGGCTCTGAGTACTATGGGACTTAACATCTGAGATCATCAGTCCCATAGATCTTAGAACTACTTAAACCTACTAACCTAAGGATATCACACACATCCATGCCCGAGGCAGGATTCGTACCTGCGTCCGTAGCGGTCGCGCGGTTCCCGACTGAAGCGCCTAGCCAGCCGCTGTGGTCGAGCGATTCAAAGTGCTTCAGTCCCGAACAACGTGGCTGCTACGGTCGCAGGTTTGAATCCTGCCTCGAGCATGATTGTGTGTGATGTCATTAGGTTTGTTAGGTTTAGGTAGTTATAAGTCTATGGGACTGATGACCTCAGATGTTAAGTCCCATAGTGCTTAGAGCCATTTGAACCATTTGAACTGAAGCGCCTAAAACCACTCGGCCACAGCGGTCGGCAACCGTGTGACACTTACGTTGCACATATGAAACAGGCCTTTTAAATGTCACCGATTTATCGCACACCCCAAAGATGTTGTCAGAATCCTAACATCAGTAGAACTGACACCGGAAACGAGTCCAGACACGTTCTGTGGACTGCATAACAAGGGAATGGGACTCAACGAGACAAATGGGGACCCCAATTTTAGTCACACACTCAAAGGAGCAAGACTGTTCACTTTATAGCGCTCTAGCGGTAGAATTAGTACCAAGTGGATATGTGGATTTCCAAGAGAAGTTACGTATGTGTCACCTGTAGTATGGAATCAGCGCAGTAAGATAGAACAACGAGGAGACGTGACATAATGACAGACAGGAGATATATTAGTTGAACGTGCCCCTGACCACATCTTGAACGAATTTGGCAGACCTCTTGGCGTATCAACGCGGATTTTTATGCTTCTCTACAAGGAATGATATATCACTCGCCAAAATATAGCACGGAGCAAGAAAAGTGGTTGTAAAAGGATCGTAACCTACAGGAAATTGCATGCAATGGATATTTGATTCGGGTACTTCCCTAAATGACCATTACTCGCAGCAGCACACACAACTGCGCGTAGAAAATGGGCCACATCGCCACACGCAAACATTAACCTTCGTTGACTTGACAGGTATGGTAAGGTCGGATGGGTCACAGTTTTCCCTGTTTCGTAATGATTTAAAGCGTCGAGTACATCGTGGCTCAAGGAGGCGTTTAACCAGCAGTACGTCGAGGGTGTAGTTCAGGATTGAAGTAGTCTATGAGTTTTGGGGATGTTTTTCGTACAATGACGTAGGCCCACCGAGAGGGTTAACCACAGTGTTCACTTCAACGTTTTCGATGATCAAGTGGTGCATTGTCTTCTACATCTCCTACATCTTGTCTAACAAAATGACAACAGACGATTTCACAGGGCTACACGTGTACGTTCCTGGTTTGAGCCGTCCGGTGTGGCCGAGAGTTTCTAGGTGCTACAGTCTGGAATCGCGCGATCACTATGGTCGCAGGTTCGAATCCTGCCTCGGGCACGGATGTTTATGATGTCCTTAGGTTACTTAGGTTTAAGTAGCTCTAAGTTCTAGGGGACTCATGACCTCAGCAGTGAAGTCCCATATTCCTCAGAGCCATTTGAACCATTTTCTGGTTTGACAAATACTCAGGCACCTAGTTACAACCCTACTTGTACGATAAATCATATGATCATCCTACAGTTTATGTCTGGCGCTATTTGAGAAGTCAGCAAATACGGTTCCCCACAGTCTGGTGGCTCTACAGAATCTAGTGGTATACTAGATACATATGGCATGTCTTAAGATGATTGAGGACTCTTTTCCTCGCCGAATTGAGGCACTTATCAAGGCTACAGGTTGTAATACGTAGTTTTACCGTGATGTATGTGTTGCGGTGAGATGTGGCCTTGGGATTTCGTGCTTCCACATGAGGATAGGCATTTTTCTGTTGGAACACAAATTCAAGAGTGCATTGAAGTGCGGTGTCCAATCAGGTCTCCCTGCTACCATATGTATGCAAAGAAGTTGCATTTACGCCAGGACGCGCTTGTACGTAGTGCTCAGTGGCTTCCAAGAGATCAGGCACAGCCATTTGTCTGCACTCTGGGATTACGCGTTTACCAGTAATTGAGCGCAATGAATAACTGGCCAGCACAACTACCGATACTGAGCTGAGAATCGTCTTATTTAAGCAATGATATACGTATACACAGCTAAAAAAAATTAAAAAAAACGACGCCTAACTTGGGGAAAGAGGGTTCAGGTAATGGCACACCTGTAAAAGTTCTCGATGCTGACCAAACACTTGAGATGAATATCTACGGCCTGTTATAAACTTATGGATGACATATATTCTCCTAACTCATAATTTATTATCTACTTCTACTCCTCTTTGTACTTTACTACCTTACCTATGCAGGAGTCACATTAACGACGTCAGTCTTGAAACAGCGTAAAATTTACGATATAATGAACTACTTTCATGAAATCCGATTATCACCATCCTTAAACGAAGGCTCTTGGTAATTCGTTACCCAGTGTCTTTGATAAGAAATGCAACTCTCCTCCTTATTCAAGTTTGCCTACAGACTACGATACATAATTATCAAGGCCCAGTTACATATCTTTACACAGCAACGTTTTTAACATGTGGAAGTTACGGCATCAACTGATAGGATACACTAACAAAACCAAGGAAAGTGTTTAGGAAAATGTGTCTATGTTCGTTCGTTTCCGAACCATTGTATGGCTGTTTGAATCTCGTAGAGAGCTTTTCTTCTTTTCTTCGCAGTTCAATTCTGTAATCTATGTGCAGATACTACTCACAGTTTATTTCAGACATCTCGTAATCATGTTGCTACGTATGATACGTCTTCATAGGAGATTTTATTGCTTTAGCCTCCGCAATCTCACTTCGGTCTATTCACCTTACACAGAAGTACGTTTATATATTGTCTCTTCAGTCTTTATGCTAATTTTTCACTCGTGACACTGCTTGGAAATGTCACAGCTTACTAAAGTTACACTTGGTTCCTTAGTTATTTTAGATCCAATATGATTTGCGTAAATTATTCCACTTTAACCTGCGCATTGTTTATGAAGCACGAATATGAACGCTGCCTTGTTTTACCCGCCTCATAACGAAATAACCAATCCATCTGTGTGATACAAAGTGAACACTAATAAATAACCGATTAGCTGACAAAATCTGAGATAAAGGGATTTATTAACGTAAAAGCAGCTCCCGGTGCAGAATATGAAAGTTTAACTGATGACATTACAGTATATTTAGGATTCCCTAGTAGCTTCGGTCTCATATACGTCGCCACTAACTAGGATTGTTTTTCCGTAAACATTCTTGGGAAGCTTAACTAAATACATTACGGGACACTAAAAGCAACTCACCAAGAGGGGAGCATCGAACCGATATGAAATTTACTAGGCATAATGATACAGTTGAGAGATTCACTTGATCACAAAATGAAGACGTGTAAAGAAATACAGCGTGTACAGGTACACAAACACAGTGCAACATCAGTAGCACGTTGGAGTACCTTCTGTTGCAATACATGCCACAACACGGTCCCGCATCGAGTTGAGTCTAATGTTCCTAGGAAGATCTGCCCATAAACCTTGAATAGACACCTCCAAAAGCTGTACAGAGCGGCACGCCGACCTCTCGCGTTATAGCTGGTCCCACACATAATCCATAGCGGACAGGTCTGGGTACCAGGCCGTCAATGGAAGAGCTGAAACGTGACATAGGAAGTCTTGTGCAACTCTAGCTGTATGCGGACGAACATTATGCTGCTGGAAAAAAGGATTCTTGTAGACCATGGGTGAAAGGTTCCACGTGGGATCGAAGAGTATCATCAACATAACGCTCGCCTGACAAGGTTCCCTGTACCACAATTAGTGAGGACACACTATTGTATACTAGCACCCTGTAGGGAAGCAGTATACTCACGCCTTATAAAATTCACATCAGTCTTTCCATTGTGTGCCAGCCTAATCCGCTGTAACTAGCTCTGACGTCATAAATGTCGCGCAATACTTTAAAAATCAAGTAAATAACCTGAAACGTTTTTAGCATGTCAGGAGTAACACTAAATCTATATGTGTTTAATATCAGTTCAATAACTTTAACCAATTTCGAAATTTGGACGTTTTTCTGTAAAAATCATTGGCGCAACAAAAAAGAGCTAGAAACTTAAAAATTTATATTTGGATTACTTTTGCATAATAATTTAGTAGAAACAATATTCTGGATCTCACAAATTAAAATTTTAGTTGAAATTCATGATTTTCTGGTTTTTGTCTTAAAAATTAAGGAAGCAAGATAGATTAAGTAGGCGAATAAATAAAGCTAGGATGTTTAAATTGAAGTAGAAGGGAGATATGCTATAATCATGAAGATGTGAAAAGTTTCAACTGAATAACTATAAAACTATAGCGATAGCGTATCTCCAAAGGGCAAGTTCAGAGCTCGTCTACTGCGTGTAGTGTAATTAAATTAATTCTCTCGCCCAAAATATTTGACTTAGCCACGTCAGACTTTTATTATGATTACTTACCTGTGTGCTGATTGCACATTTAAATTGAGAGCTTCATCGGCCATCAGCAACGGAAGCAATGATTTATTCGATAAGTTAAAGTGGTGCACTACTAGCCCAGCGGCTAGTTGGGAGAGCGGATTTGATCAGGTGTTCCCTTAGCCGTCCGCACCGCGGCTTTATATATTAGAACGCTGCGCGAGAGAGTAAGGTCCCAGTTCTCTCCAGACACTGATTAGCGCACCACCTGTGCCGGGAGTCGCGTCGCGTCGGTACCATTGCTACAAACAGCCTCGGATGCCGTAATAAGTTACTCGGGATACGCGTAACCATGAAATTGTTTTCGAGTGAAGTGTTAATTCTGGGATGACTTTAATGATCTATCTGCAGTCTACGGATGTCGTATTTTCACGTGCCGTCGTGGGACAGACATTCTACCATTATTTAGCGTGGCGTTTGATGAACATTATCATCAAATTATGGCGAGCATTCATTTAAACATTTTATTTGAACAGTTATAGTGGCATCAGCGCATTAGACTCTGAACTGCTCTGGTAGTTTGATTGTGTGGATTCGTTTTTGGTCTGTGACTTTCACAATGTAGTGAACATTTTAGAGAGAATCGTTTTTGATTATGAATCCCAGACAATCTCCTAATTCGTCAGAGCTATAAGCTGTAGCTATAAGTGTATTTCTCAGATGAAGTGGGCACTAGGAATTCTAATTACAGGTCTCACGTTTTGGTAATCACTTTCTGGTTGCCAATATTGTAGTTAGAGAGCCAGTGTTGAGACCGGCAAACAACAGCAATAAATAAATAATAGGAACATTTTATTAACAATTATTCCACCCGCCGCCCTACATATGTTGCTAATCGGCCAGGAAATGCATCTTTTCTATATTACATTCTACAATATAAAACAATTGTTCCACCCGCCGCCCCACAACCCCACTCCCGTCCCCCCTCCCCCCCCAGATCTTTACACCCGCTATGCAGGCGGTATGACCCACGACAGCGTAGGCTGAACAGTACCATTCGCCACGTTGCTTCCACACCCATATGCGGTTATCATTGTTCCCCGAAACGAATCTCTCACGCAGGGAAAAGTCTCCAATGACTGGAAAAAAGGACAAGTGAGTCCTGTCTATAAGAAAAGTAAAGGAACGGACCCACAACATTACAGACCAGTATCTTTAACATCAGTTTTCTGCTCCATTCTTGAAAATATTTTGAGTTCGAATATCAGAAATTTCCTTGAAAAGGCAACCGTAAAGGGAAGTAGAAATAACGGTGGCTCTGATGACAGCCCGTGATGCCACCGGAGAGATACAGCTACAAACAAGCCCATTTCCTTACTCAAGGTACGTCACGTAGCTCTACAATCATGCACGGACTAGTGAACAATATGTCCGACCTCTTAGTCGCTAGTCGCATGGGGCCGTTGTGATTCAGCAGGGCTTTAAGTATGGACGTCATGAACCCATCCATTCCACGTTCTTACGACAAATGTACTGCAGACAGCAACATCGCAGAATGGAATCCACGGTCTCGGTTTGCCACGATCCCGTCACTGTGAAATTCCGACATGTGGTGGTAGACGTTTCTTCTCCTTACAAGATGCACAACACGATCATCTCACAAACGATCAACAGCTAAAAGAGATTTTTCTGAGAGAGATCCGCTGCGTAATATTTCCTGATATTTAGAATATCTCCTAAGATTCTACAACGATTGGAGGCTATGAGACTGCGAGGTAGCTTTGTGGATCACTTGTCTGATCACTTCATAAAGACAGGTCTCAGCTTCGCTTTCTTCCTACCATTGGGAAGAGAATTTAGTTCGTGGGATCTCCGGGACACAACGGTTGAAATATTAGCTAATCAAACTGCTAATATCTGTCCGAACTGACTGCAAAGGGCCCAACTGTACCGTTCGACTACCGTGTCATCCTCAGCCCATAGGCGTCAATAGATGCGTTTTTTTTTTTTTTTGGTGGTGTTGGTGGAGGGGGGGGGGCATGTTGTCAGCACACCGCTCTCCCGGTCGTTGAGTTTTCACGACCTGAGGCGCTATTTCTAGCTTCTCATCTGGGCTCACAAGGGTTCAGTGCATCCCGCTAGCAAACAGCGGTCGGCAGATCCTCCCGAACGATCACTCATCTAAGTGCTAGATACAGACCGACAGCGTTTAACTTAGGTAGTCTGACGAGAACGGTGCTTCCACCGCAGCAAGGCCGTTGGCACTATATATATATATAAGGCTGCACTAATATATCAGTACCTTCTTTTGTAATTTGAAATCGATTGGCACGCTCCGATCATTCTTCTTACATTGTCTACACTGTTCAAGACATGTACTATAACCCTAATAACCACAGAAAGTCATACATACTGTACAACGTTACCATGTTACGTCATGTGAACGTAGCACTGTTGTTTTAGTGCTACTGAATTAGACTTCGTTGAATAACAATTGTTCTATAATCTGTGTAGTATCAGTGCTTAAGTTGTATGCAGAACTAGCTTGTTAATCATCTGAAGCTTCAGATTATGTGTTATGTAAACATACACATTCCAAGCCGGACACACTGAATCTTAATACATGTTTCAAATTGTTATTCACAGTGATGATGGGAATTGACACCTTTTATCTGTCGGAAAATCTTTGATTGTAATATACAGGACTAGTGTTAAGCGGTGTACTAGAGGCATTCGGTTTTGATAGGTCTTTTAACATTGTATGGGACGAATTGCGTAATTTGAAGTAGTATGGCCTTGTGGAATTTAAATAGTATTTTTGTATGCATGAAAATAAAATGCCGTTCTGGTATGGGAGATGTACGTACAATTTATAAGATTAGTTTTCCTAACATACAACCGTTTTGTGTCACTCAGCTGTCAACTGCAGGGTGTAATGGAGGTTAAACATATGCAGCGCAATCTGGCCAAATGTGGGTGCGAGTCTTTTATTTCTTTACAAGACTTTAATTAGGAAACTTCCACACCTGATATTTTGAATAAGACAGAAAATTAATATGTTCAGTTCAGACAGTTCTACGAATTGTGAGTGACTTTTGATGAGGATTCTTTTTGCATTGGAAGAGTGTTCGCTGAAATACGTGTAACAGCAGATGCGCGTAGTGGTCGTCATTATTCTCACGTTAGTGTCACCCGGGCTGATGGCATTGGTCACCACGTCGCAAGCTGTGTTTTGTGTTATTGATCGTCACTGGGCACTACAGTGTCTACAGTAGTGAATAGCATATCTACGTTTTATACATAATGCTTCTAGTAGTCATGCATCGTGGTGCATATGAGAACACTCTTGTAACCATTCTTTAAATGACAATAGGACTTTAATAAAAATTTGAGGTGATGACCCTGTGTCCTCGTCAGTGTAGTAATTAAGTATGTTCTATGTTTTGTAGATAACGATTGGTAAGTTTGTCTTTTGCACCTAGAGTGCACCTGGTCACTGAGGTGCGGTCCGAATGTACTGAACAAGTTTACAACAAAAGCCTACAGCAAGTTCCGATGGTTTTCCAAAGTCGGTGATACAAGGAAAACAATTGCAAAATGTGATATACGACGTTAACGAGAACTTTTTTGACCTTACACTCTCAGTCATTACAATTGGCTATTGCTTTCCAAGATATTGCGTTTCATGTCTGAACTAGCGCTTGTAGGAGGTCTGCAAAATAACGAACTGTGATTGCTTTGTCTTCTTCATTAGGCTCCCCTCACTTGCTGGAATGTGGATATCAGATGGTGATAAATTTTGTGAATTAGATGGATCTTCCCACAGCAATTAGTTAGAATCCCATGTTTATTTTCATTGCACTTCTGTGAGCAGGATTATTGTTCTATTGAAAGTTGATTTTTATTGCTAGTCAAAACCTCTTTTAACTTACTGTTTCACCAGGTTAAATCAGAATACTTTTGAGGCAGTACCCAGTTATTGGTTAAAATTTCCTCTTTGTGAATGCAGGGCCCATTTCACTGACTACTTAGTCATTTCTCGCGTTCCACATTAATGTACAGGCGCACGTAATTACACTGTTACTTCTTAAAATGCCCAAAAAGTTTTTGAAATAATTAATTTAATTATTTTCTTTTGTTCGACTTACGCAGTGTTCTATACAGAGGCGAGGCGGAAAGGACTATAGTTTACCGTTTCTTACCTGCCCCCATTATTTTCAAGGACAAAAATTACGGCATGTGTTTAGATTTATCCACAGACATACTATAAACAATCTGCCAATTCCTTATATGTTGCTTAGCCCCCAGGTTAAACCAATTGTATTGAGATACCATCATTTAGAGCAGTTTTTACTTTCATCATGCCGCAAATGGCTTTGTAAGACTAATCTGTCATTACTTCAGGAATGTTGTTAATTTGATTATTAATTATTTGCATTTCTGATACATCTCACGAAATATATCAAGATTTAAAGACATCTGAGAGTGACTGTACAACGTCTCTAGGTTGTTAATTACTGTTCTATCGGCCTTCTTAACAGACAGGGTGTGCTGTCTACCCAACATGAGTTTCTGTTTTGGCTGCTCGGTGTGCTTATTGTTTTCTATTGCTTCTCTATCCTAATTTCCATTGCATTCTTTCATATCATCTCCAAGAGATTTACAAATTATTTTGTGTACATCTAAATATTGTATTATGTTCGTATGATCTCACATTAGTCACTCTTGCCTTCTCTATACAAGCTACTGCGTTTCAGTTGAAAGTTTCTTTTGTTTTCCTTCCCCTGTGACACTTTCAACTTTTGATTTTCGCATAAGTAATCCGCCTTTTGTTCTATGTATAACCTCCATTTCAAGAGCTTGTAGCCTAGAAATGTTATTAACAGGTGGCTTGTGTTATGCATGTAGTAGAATAAATGTGTTGTAATCGTGCTATATACAGCTAGTGTAACATGACGACGGCTATGTGATATGTCCGCCTCATGTCATCTAGGATTGTGGTTTCCAAAATGTCTATACATGCTGGTGGCTACATGAGCCTTTAAAAAAATACGGTAGTCCAGTGTTTCCCCTTATAATAGTTACAGTGAGCCGACGAGCTGATCGTGACAACGTACACAGAAGGTTAAAAGGCAAGGAAAGTGTAAATAGTTCAAAGGACATTATTAGTGGAACCCAGGACCACATCACTGTGCCAATTAGATACGTCGTGAACTGCTCCCAATGGAATTTTGTACGTCACAAAATACAGCAGTTAAACATCAGCGTGAGGGCGGGGAAGGGATTCGGATGTGAGGGAAAGGTTAATCTCTCATAGATTCTATGTGCTTTGAATAAAGAAAGATCGTCAATATACAAGGTACCGAATTCATGAGATTGAAGTCATAATCAGAACCACAGTAATTTTTGTTTATTTTCCCCTGAAAAAAGACATCATTGCAAACTGTATCATAGGCGGGACATACTTGACTATTTAAAGCATACAAATGTAATTTGTTCGTGGAAAGTAAGAACAAATCGACAGATTACCACAAAGCTGCAGTCGCCATACAGAATATCTTCAAATCATCATTGGTTTACATCTCATGGTTTCTAGGCCGTATCCTTCTTCTAAAACTTCCGTGTTAGGCCTGATAGGTCTGGAGCTTGTTACCCAGAAATGGATATTTCGGTACGCAGCTCACGTTTTACTGTGATTGAGTTCATTATACACTCCTGGAAATGGAAAAAAGAACACATTGACACCGGCGTGTCAGACCCACCATACTTGCTCCGGACACTGCGAGAGGGCTGTACAAGCAATGATCACACGCACGGCACAGCGGACACACCAGGAACCGCGGTGTTGGCCGTCGAATGGCGCTAGCTGCGCAGCATTTGTGCACCGCCGCCGTCAGTGTCAGCCAGTTTGCCGTGGCATACGGAGCTCCATTGCAGTCTTTAACACTGGTAGCACGCCGCGACAGCGTGGACGTGAACCGTATGTGCAGTTGACGGACTTTGAGCGAGGGCGTATAGTGGGCATGCGGGAGGCCGGGTGGACGTACCGCCGAATTGCTCAACACGTGGGGCGTGAGGTCTCCACAGTACATCGATGTTGTCGCCAGTGGTCGGCGGAAGGTGCACGTGCCCGTCGACCTGGGACCGGACTACAGCGACGCACGGATGCACGCCAAGACCGTAGGATCCTACGCAGTGCCGTAGGGGACCGCACCGCCACTTCCCAGCAAATTAGGGACACTGTTGCTCCTGGGGTATCGGCGAGGACCATTCGCAACCGTCTCCATGAAGCTGGGCTACGGTCCCGCACACCGTTAGGCCGTCTTCCGCTCACGCCCCAACATCGTGCAGCCCGCCTCCAGTGGTGTCGCGACAGGCGTGAATGGAGGGACGAATGGAGACGTGTCGTATTCAGCGATGAGAGTCGCTTCTGCCTTGGTGCCAATGATGGTCGTATGCGTGTTTGGCGCCGTGCAGGTGAGCGCCACAATCAGGACTGCATACGACCGAGGCACACAGGGCCAACACCCGGCATCATGGTGTGGGGAGCGATCTCCTACACTGGCCGTACACCACTGGTGATCGTCGAGGGGACACTGAATAGTGCACGGTACATCCAAACCGTCATCGAACTCATCGTTCTACCATTCCTAGACCGGCAAGGGAACTTGCTGTTCCAACAGGACAATGCACGTCCGCATGTATCCCGTGCCACCCAACGTGCTCTAGAAGGTGTAAGTCAACTACCCTGGCCAGCAAGATCTCCGGATCTGTCCCCCATTGAGCATGTTTGGGACTGGATGAAGCGTCGTCTCACGCGGTCTGCACGTCCAGCACGAACGCTGGTCCAACTGAGGCGCCAGGTGGAAATGGCATGGCAAGCCGTTCCACAGGACTACATCCAGCATCTCTACGATCGTCTCCATGGTAGAATAGCAGCCGGATTTGCTGCGAAAGGTGGATATACACTGTACTAGTGCCGACATTGTGCATGCTCTGTTGCCTGTGTCTATGTGCCTGTGGTTCTGTCAGTGTGATCATGTGATGTATCTGACCCCAGGAATGTGTCAATAAAGTTTCCCCTTCCTGGGACAATGAATTCACGGTGTTCTTATTTCAATTTCCAGGAGTGTAGATGGAACACATACTCGTAATGGAAAAGGGTAAGGATGATAATCGGCGATGTTGTTTCGAAGAAACCTATTCGGAATTTGCTGTAATCGTGTTTTCGTAAATTACACTGTGGGGAATACTGCAACCAGCCACAATTAATAGCTAGTTGCAGTATTTCCTACTGGGTAAATCACGAAAGAAAGGGGTGACCGGACTTGTATATGAACCGCCGTCGTTCGTAATACGAGTCGAGTATCTTACCGCTGTAGTACCTCACTCAGTGACGTCATTTGTATAACATTAACGTGTGGTTATTGGTTACCATCCTCTTCAAAGTAGCGCGACGAAGATACGATAGGACTGGCTATCGCTCTTCGCGTGTTGAATGCTAAAGATTTCCCCAAAATTCCATACACGTTGCCATTTTTCGACGTGTCTTTCAGAAAACTTTTTTTGTAATTTCTGAGAGAAGTGTGTTAATTTTCTTCATCATCGCCTGTCCAGATTCACTGACAAGCACATCATATCATGTTAGGCACACTGCAGACCAAAATGCTTCGGTTGACAAATGGGATGATGTCCTAACCTATGCGTGAGCAGTGTTACTATCTCACACAAACACAGGGCTATTCTTATGTATTTCTGTGGTTTCATGAGATGATTGTACGAAAAATGCAAGACGTACAGAAAGTAAAAGTAAATCAGTGTTTACGAGGAAGGTGGCCCCAAGATTTTAGTCACATGGGTACGGTTTGTGATGAATCAAACGTCAATATGAGCGTGTAATTAATATAAGTCAGTGATGCGAATTACCCGGTAAGACGTCATAGCAGCCCTCTCTGGAAACCTGTTCATTAGGTACCCTATCAACAAGCACGAACTTATTCGATGCGACAGTACGGAGGGTACTACCTGTCTTCATGTCCTGATTTCCTCTCCCCCAAGTGCAAGGAAGTCACAGAGCAAATACGATATGATTTAACTTGTGTGGCAAAACACCAGTGGTCTTACACCCCTATTGCCAATCTAGATAACTTAAAGAGTAGTAGGAGACCATTTACTAGGCCTCGGTTACCGCAGTTTCTTCAGGAATTAATGACACAAATATTTGGCGTCTTTTGTACACCAGTGCTTCGTATTCGAAGGTTAAATGAAGTGCGATTTCATCACTAGCACAGCAGAATCAGCTCTTACAGGTTTCTTTCTTTTTTCTCACCGCGAGGTGCCTCCTGAAGTACCTATGGCCAGTCATTGAACCAACCATGAGTTTAATCTGCTTCCTTTTGAATCCCAGGACTACAGAACCTCTTTACAAACATTATTTCCGAATCTTTAGCCAGCCGTGTGTTTGGTTTTGGGTTGTAGTCCAATATTCTACGTGCTGCCTCCTGATCAGGTTCCGGCTCAACAAATAGAGTCGTCACCCTGCCTGGCCAGATTAAAACTTGTTCGTCACTATCAATTCCAGAGTGACAGGTGATCCACAGCAAGTTTACCGTAGCCTCACAAGGATTTTATAGCATTCTACAATGATATTTGATTTCGTTGCACAGGATGCTTGGCTATCTGAATGAATTTAGATTCTATGATTCTCGTAACACCTAAGTAGATCTTCCTCTGAGCATACAGTGATAGAGGATACCTCTGCCGGCCGCGGTGGCCGAGCGGTTCTAGGTGCCTCAGTCCGGAACCGCAAGGCTGCTACGGTCACAGGCTCGAATCCTGCCTCGGGTATGGATGTGTGTGATGTTCTTAGGTTCCTTAGGTTTAAGCAGTTCTAAGTTCTAGGGGAGTGACGACCTCATATGTTAAGTCCCATAGTGCTCAGAGTCATTTCAACCATTTGAACCATACCTCCGCCTGGAATACCATAGCCAGTTTCGCTACTGAGGTTGCACTTTATGGTCGAATCTACATCCTGTATATCTTGACCACAACACCTTAAGTCTGTTTTCAGCCCGTCAGTAAACCATATTACGTCACCTGCACGGTAACGGGGTTCTTCCTTCCACTGCTCTCTACTTTCTATGGTTACATAAAAAGAAGCATTGACACAGCTGGAAATTATCACATAGCTAGCGAGCATTTCCCTGAGCATTTCTATATTTAACATCTACATTATACTGGGTGCCTATATTTAATGTGCTCCTACCCACATTTATTATTTGCTTCAACGTGTCTTATCGTCATTGTGACATACCTCCTCTTATTCGTTCTCCAATCATTAAAATCATATCTTAATCATCTAATAATTCAAGTGTTTTTCAGTCTTTTTTAACATCAAATCAAAAGATAAACCTGGTGCTGTAAAATACCGAAGCTGGATCCAAATAATATCCTTTCATATAAGTTTCTCTAAGATTTTCAAAAACATCAGCTAATAATAAAAATTCAGATATTAAATAAAAATCAATATATTATACAAATTTTTATATCAATATACTACAAAATTGATTTAGCATAATTATAGTCTTTTTCACTAATATTGCATTCATTTAATTTATTATTCAAATCTTCTTTTAGTGGAAGGTATTTTTCTTCTGATTTTTACAACTTTCTAATAATCATAAGTATAAACACTTTTTCAATTACTGTATTTCATAGACATTCCAGAAAAATTTGTTAGTATTTTTCATTCTATTATTTCTAGAATTTGAAGAAGGTTTATCACTGGCTTGGGGCCACAAATTGAAATGTATCACTAATTCTCATATAGTTCTCTGATTGTTTACCAAAACAAGTATACCTACTTCCATTACCTGGTATTAAAACTATGTCTTTTTCATCATAAGTCATTCAGAAAAAGGTGAGATTCGCAAAATGGTTCAAATGGCTCTGAACAATATGAGACTTAACTTCTGAGGTCATCAGTCCCCTAAGACTTAGAACTACTTACACCTAACTAACCTAAGGACATCACACACATCCATGCCTGAGGCAGGATTCGAACCTGCGACCGCAGCGGTCGCGCGGTTCCAGACTGTAGCGCCTAGAACCACTCGGCCACTCCGGCCGGTGTGAGAATCACAGCCAGATAATTTATGGAAATGAATTGGTACAAAACCAGGGTGTTTTAATTGTAAATTACGATTACTACATAAATGATTTATAGATTTTCCAGTCAAATCATCATGTGGTTTAACTTTTTATTACTTTTTGTATAATTTTTCCTACATAGAGAACTAATTTTAGATTTAATATGTCTTGAATATTCTTCAGATATTAATGGTCTTTTTTTCGATTTCGGAATAAATTCTCGAAATGACTTCAATGTCTTTTTTCAAATAGTAGATACATTTTTATTAGAGTTTGGACCTCTATATATAAATGAAATTTTTCAGTGTTCATTTACATATTTAATATAACAACAGAAACCACATGTTTCATGTTTTTGATGTCTTAAAGTAAAAGATTTTTATCTTTGTTGACAATTATTTAATTCCAATAACAAACTTTCAAAAACTTTCATTCTTATTATATGGTATTTTCAACAGATGTGCATGATAGATTTCGTCACAAGGATAAACATTTATAGACATATTAATTTTAGCCTCAATGTCTGGAAAATCAATAATTTGAAAAGGAAATGAGATAATGTATAATTTTTTTCTTAAATTCCGTATTAAATTCCTTATATGTGCTTGTTAGATCTGGATTTCTACATTTCTGTCTGTCTTTTGGATTTAATGCTAAACCTATAGACCACTGGAAATATTTTAGATCTTTATTTTTAAGAATAATACAAACTTGTTTTTCTTTTTTTTCTAGCAGTTCATTGATAAATTTACCTCTTAGAGGAATGTACCTATTAGTTACTAATCTTATTGCAATCATTGTATTTAATGTCCATCCTGATCTTTGAGTTTGAAAAGTATAGTTTTTTGCAAAAATATTTCTTCTCATTCTTAATTTCTAGGACATTTCACTTTCTGTCGAGATCCTAAAATCTTGAGATTGATGTACATGTTCCATAACTTTATTAGTTTTCTGCCGCTTGTACTTACAAAATAAATGAAAATTAATTTCCAAATTGTCAAACAAGCTTAAATTTTTTACTTTTTTCATAATTTTTGGTCTTTCTAGAAATTAAGAATTGATGAGGTTCAATTGAACTTATATCATTTTGAAATTTATAGTTTTCAATCATTTTTAAACTCTTTTTCTACAAAATAATGATTAAATATATACTAAAAGCTTTAGTTTCAAAAATTGCATCACGTGTTAAATTATAAATGTAATTGAATTTAGTTTACTTAATTTATAATATGTCCTTAAATTTTCTAGTTTACAAAAATTAGAAACATTATTTGAGCGGAGACTTGTAAGAAAGACACAAGTTTTAAGCACATTGACCATATTTGTGAATATAGTTCGTAAAACACATTATTTTTTTATCCCCCATATTTTACTGTAGTATTTCCCTGTTTATAAAATAAAATTAACACTCATCAATTAGTTTATTACATTTTCTTGGCAAATAATTTTAAATTTATTACTGAGTTCTACAAAATTCTTTTAAGATATTTAGTATTTATACGCTCATAGTTAGTTATATTATATAAAAATTAAGTTCGAACTCACTTATTCCTTAAACTTGTATTTTATTTGAATATTTATTTATAAGGAAAAATGTATTGTACAAATTGAAAATGAAAATTTATTTCAAAATGGAAAAGTGAATTGAATACTATATTTATAAGAATTAATTTGTAAGATTTCTTTCTTATCAATACAAAAGTGAATAATTTTTAGGTCTTTTAAAATGTGGAAATAAAATTTGTGGAATTTCTATAAAAAGTGTTGAATACAAGATATTTTTGTTAAAATTTATAAGATTAAGTTTTTATTAGGTTCTCTTAAAAATAGAAAATCTATTACATTTAAAAAAAATGGAAAATAAGGAATTGGTTTTGTAAACAAGTTTTGCATTGAATTTTAATTTTTCTGGTGCAATTTTTATTTACCTTTTACTGAGCCAAAAATTTGTTATTTTCTAATATTTTAAATCAGTTCGTATTCAGTTGCAGCTAGCTTATATTACTTGGCTTTTTAATTAATGTAGTTTGTTAACTTTGGTTAAATTTATTTATTTCTTTGAAGATTGTTTGAGAAAACCTTTTAGCAGCAGTTAATGTTGAATATGGGGTTTGCCCTGCATTAGGAGTGAAATAACCGCAGAAATCTGTTGGTGTCATATGACAAACGTATCCATTAGGACAGTGAGGCGAAGTCTATTATTAATGGGCTATGGCGTCAGATGACAGACACAAGTGCTATTGCTAAAAGCATGACATAGCCTGCTGCGCCTCTCTTGGGCCCATGATCATATCAGTTAGACCCTAGACTATTGGAAAACAGTTGCCAGGTTAGATGAGTTCCAATTTCAGTTCGTAAGAGCTGTTGGTAGGTTTTGAAAGTTATTCGGACCCTATGTTGCCATGGACTCAAGTTGTCAACAAGGCATTTTGCAAGCTGTATGTGGCTCCATCATACTGTGATCTTCGTCTACGTGCAATGGACTGGGCCCTCTGGTCCAACAGATTATTGACTGGATACGGTTATAATTAGCTACTTGGAGGCTATTTGCCTCTAATCATGCACTTTATGTTCCCAAACAAAGATGGACCATCTCATCACGTAACAATTGTTTGGGATTGGTTCGAGGAACATTCTGGACAATCCAAGTAAACGACTTGACCACCCAGATCACCGGACGAATTGTTTGTTAATTCCATGGGATTCCATCATTATTTATGCGTGGTTTGTGATTATCGTATGAGAGTGAAACATGTTAGATAGTCTAATGCGTTAGTTATTATTTACCTCTGCTTACATAATTTGTCCTGTATGAGCCCCGAAGACGTCGACGATATGCCGTACAGTACCTGATTTGCACCTGGTGGCCAAAATTGGAACTATTTATTTCCAGAATAAATTGGTTTCTCATCAGTGCCTCAGAACATGTACCAAATTTCGCTGCCATACCCACTGGGCCTCTGAGAGTAGCTGCACTTTAATTATAACCATCTGGTATTGCTGTGTGATTCAGGAATTCCCAAAGATTTCAAGTTTTTTATCAGTTTCTAACCTGTATGCCAATGTTGCAGCCTTCATTGTAACGCAAAGCTTTAGTCACTGCATGTCCAGCTAGCAACAACCTTCTATTCTACATCATTCCACCATGCAGTAGGCCCATAAATTATCATATATTTTATAGAAGTGCCCTTGGGCCTAACACTGCAATTTTCTCCAAAGGCTCTCCTAGTGCACAAAATAACCTCTTTTTATTTGTAGCGTGTCGCATTTTGTGAGGGGTCAACCTTAGTTTCTCTGCCATTGTTACCCCTTGGATACTACACTGCTTCTCTTCAAAGCACCTATTACGATTCGAAACTTGGGAGGATTCTCTGTCACTGATGTGTGTCTTTTTCAGTATGTCTTGTAGTTCTCATGCAGCCATGTTACGGAACCCAGGAAGTAGCGGTGAGTAACCGTGTACACTGCTATACGCCAAGTTTCCATTATTTTAAGAAATATTATCATGGAATATAAATCATAACAAAACAATGTACTATAATGCTCCAAATAACTCGTGTAGCAACCAATAGTCTGACAGAACACGTGTGACCCATGCTTAGCTCTTTTTGTCTGACAAATGAGTATGACATGCTGCGTTCTGTTATCTAGGAACTCTTCAATCCAATCACACAATTGGTCTGATGGTCCATATGCTCTTACTTTGTTCATTAAACGACTGTGGGGAACTGTATCGAACGCCTTGCGGAAGTCAAGAAACACGGCATCTACCTGGGAACCCGTGTCTACGGCCCTCTGAGTCTCGTGGACGAATAGTGCGAGCTGGGTTTCACACGATCGCCTTTTTCGAAACCGATGCTGATTCCTACAGAGTGGATTTTTAGTCTCCAGAAAACTCAGTATACTCGAACATAATACGTATTCCAAAATTCTACAACTGATCGACGATAGAGATATAGGTCTATAGTTCTGCACATCTGTTCGACGTCCCTTCTTGAAAACGGGAATGGGCTGTGCCCTTTTTCAATTCTTTGGAACGCTACACTCTTCTAGAGACCTACGGTACACCGCTGCAAGAAGGGGGGCAAGTTTCTTCGCGTAAACTGTGTAAAATCGAACTTGTATCCCATCACGTCCAGCGGCCTTTCCTCTTTTCAGCGATTTTAGTTGTTTCTCTATCCCTCTCTCGTCTATTTCGATATCTACCATTTTTTCATCTGTGTGACAATCTAGAGAAGGAACTACAGTGCAGTCTTCCTCTGTGAAACAGCTTTGGAAAAAGACATTTAGTATTTCGACCTTTTGTCTCCCAAACTGTGTTTCAGTACCATTTTGGTCACAGAGTGTCTGGACATTTTGTTTTGATCCACCTACCGCTTTGACATAAGACTAAAATTTCTTAGGATTTTCTGCCAAGTCAGTACATAGAACTTTACTTTCGAATTCATTGAACGCCTCTCGCATAACCCTCCTCACAGTACATTTCGCTTCGCGTAATTTTTGTTTGCCTGCAAGGCTTTGGCTATGTTTATGTATGCTATGAAGTTCCCTTTGCTTCCGCAGCAGTTTTCTAACTCTGTTGTTGTACCACGGTGGCTCTTTTCCATCTCTTACGATCCTGCTTGGCACATACTCATCTAATGCATATTGTACGATGGTTTTGAACTTTGTCCACTGATCCTCAACACTATCTGTACTTGAGACAAAACTTTTGTGTTGAGCCGTCAGGTACTCTTGGTCACTTTTGCTAAACAGAAAAATCTTCCTACCTTTTTTAATATTTCTATTTACGGCTGAAATCATCGACGCAGTAACCGCTTTTATGTGCGGTACATAGATCAGCAGGCTAAAAATATGATGTACTATACAACTCCCACTCAGAAACCACTCTGCTGTAAGAGATCACCAGTAGAAATATCACTTAGTATCCCAAAGTGTACAGAGACTAAGGTCCCCTGGCGTAGCAGTTGTCACCTGGCGGGTAGTAGAAGCGGGTAGTTGGCTGAGTAAACGAGTAGTGACTTCGGGATTTATTTGCTGTGGATCACTGATGGTCACGACTACACTACTAAAGGATGCTTTTTTGTGTACAGTATGGACAAGGACGCGCAGCGCAACGTGCTTCCCGCTGATGGGTTAATTCCTCATGCCTCATGAAGGGAGCAAGAAAGGAACGTAGGTTACGTTTAACGTTCCATCCACAACGAAATCATTATGGACGGAGCACAAGTTCGGATTGGGCAAGGACACGGAAGGAAATCGATAGTGCAATATTCAAAGGACTCATCCCAGCACTTGCCTTAAGCAATGTAGGGAAATCGCGTTAAATCTGAATTTGAATGAGCGGACAGGAATTCGAACCGTCGTTTTCTCGTATGCGAGTTCGGCTTGCTTACCACTTCGCCATCTCGCTCGGTTCCAGCCGCATGAAGATCTCTGAAGATTTTGTACTGCAAGCGCAACCAGACACGAAATCCATTCGCCCTGGGTTCGACAGGTGGGCCGAAAGTCCCCCGTACGATACCGACTGGAACGCTGATAAGGACTCTGGATGACAGTGAGTTTGTTAGTGCAACTTTGATAAAGTCTGCGGTGATAGAGACACTGAATGAGGACGTCTTCCACATTCACGGTCTGGCTGTGATATGGGCGGCGAAGAAATTTCGTCCACGGTAGCATGTGGTCGGGTTTGATTGCCCTCGCACCACATGATTTATGCCTTTATAATGGGACGTTGTGATATGTGCACTGTGCGATGGCACCGGCTAGCGCCTCGGCTACAGCCCCACCTGGAGACTGGGGTCACGGCTGTACGTGCAGCTCTTGATAGTTGAACTCCGCCTGTGTGGGACTGGTGATGGCAAGTGATATCATGGCGACATTAGCTGAATCCGATGGCGTCGCTATAGGCCATCTGTGTTGAGACCTAGCACATGATATGCTCCAAGGAGGAGTCCACGCTGTGAAGTACATAATATTTTCCACACCCACTTGGGTAGCGACAGTGAAGACTGCGTGCCAATGGATGGCCTCAGGACGGTACTGTTTACCGAAATCAGTAGCCAGAAATCAAAAACAAAAAACAAAAAAATAAGATAAAAAAGTAATAATTACAACAACAGACTAATACATATGTTATTCTTAGGTAGATACTTGAACTGACGGCATTTTGATTTGTGTAATTCATCATGTAACCGAAATTTAACAGAGTCCTTTTAGTACTCATGTGGACGACATCACCCATTTCATTATTTAGTCAATTTCTACTTGCCGCACCATACATATTGCTTATGTAAGTCACTTTTCAATTGGCTGCGGTCTTCTGATGACTTTGCTCGACGCTAAATCATAGAATCACATGTAAACAATCAGCAGGGGGTCTATAACACTTCTCTGGGCAACGCCAGATATCACTTCTGCCTTCATTGCTGACCCTCCATTATTTACTACGAACTGTGAGCTTTCTGACAGGAAATCACGAATCCAGTCGCACGACTGTGACAATACTCCGTAGGCACACTGTTTGATTAAAAGTCGCTTGCGAGGAACTATGTGCAATGTCTTCTGGATATCTGGAAATACGGAATCAGTTTCAGATCCCCTGTCGACAGAATTCAGTGCTTCGAATGAATAAAAAGATAGATAAGTTTCTCAAGAACGATATTGTCAGAATCTGTGCCATGTGTCAATAGATGGTTGCCTTCGAGGTAATTCATAATGTTAAAACAAAATATATGTTCCAAAATCCTACTTCTAATCGCCGGTAGTGATATGGATATATAATTCAGCAGATTACTTCTATTTGTTTTCTTGAGTTACTCATGTTGGCAACAGTTCTTGGTTTGAATTCTGGAATACTTAGTTCGTCTTCTTTGGTGAAGGAATCTCATAAAACTTTATTTAGTAACTCCGCTTTAGTGGCACTGTCATTAGTAAGATTACCATTCCTATCGCACAGTGCAGGTGTTGGTTGTGCTTTGCCGTTGGCGTACTTTACATGTGACCAGAATCTCTTAGGATTTTCTGACAAAGTTTCTTTGTGGAAACTATGAAAACCATCTCGCACTGAAGTCTGTGCTAAATTTCGAGTTTCTATAAAATAATAGTCGTTGTTGGAGAACTTGCGTCCGCAGCTCGTGGTCGTGCGGTAGCGTTCTCGCTTCCGACGCCCGGGTTCCCGGGTTCGATTCCCGGCGGGGTCAGGGATTTTCTCTGCCTCGTGATGACTGGGTGTTGTGTGATGTCCTTAGGTTAGTTAGGTTTAAGTAGTTCTAAGTTCTAGGGGACTGATGACTATAGATGCTAAGTCCCATAGTGCTCAGAGCCATTTGAACAATTTTTTTTTTAATGGAGAATTTGCATTCCTTTAAGTTCGCGTGCTTTCCTCCTTGCTTCTCTAACAATGTTGTGACCTGTTTTGTGAACCACGGCTGACCAGTTCCGTCTCTTCTTCATTTAGTCGTAGGAAACAGCGGTTCTCCTGACCCATTCCTCTTCAAATCCAGGAATCATATTGTGGTGAGCTACTGGATATGACAACGGAATTGATTTAGTAATTGTTGAAGGGTGACTCAAAATGCGCTAGTGTGTTGCAAGAATGGTAAATCCTTTTGCCATTCTCTTAGTGAAGAGAATGGATAGCAGCGTCTTCCAGCAGAATAATGCAAGCTTCCTACCGCACTTCACAGAAAAAACACCTTCGGTTATGTACAGATTCTCGACTGGTCTGTCCAGTGGCCAGACTTATTACCCATGCAAAGCATCCCATGCTTGGGTTGCGAGAAAAAGACCTATATAAGTCTCCAGTCAAAATTCTTCATGAACTGAGACAGCTAGTGTTTCAGGCATGGCAAAAAATTACGCATTCTTACAGTCTGTCCTTAATTATATCCATGCCGCAGCGAATACAAGTATGTATACCAGTCAGTGAGGGCCAGAACTCTTATGATGTCGATGATGGACATCAGTTCTTCCAAGTGGAATGAAAGTTTGATTATTTAATATCCGTTGTGTAATGAACATCTCCTCACAGTTGGATAAATATTGGACTGAATCGGATCGTTGAGCAAGTTCAAATGCTTGTGCGTAAACCATATTGTAATCAGAGAGTAGGTAATTTGAACGCTGAATGCTAAATATATTTCATTGTGCGTACCATTGTACCACTTCATGTTTTCATCGTTATAACGTAAGACATTTTACAGCAACTGCATACGAATGAGATCTTGAAGTCTAGTCCGTGAAAAAGCCCCAAGCAGACCATATAGGACTGATTAACTCTTGTTTGAGTCTGGTAAAGACGCAGCATGGTTGACTTTAATGCGAGGGTTGTCTCTTCTGCGCCTGCGGCTCTTGGTATCGTGCTTCTTGCAGTGCTGCATGTTTTTATTGTTGTTCCCTATGATACTAGTGCTGTTCCCAAAGTTACTTGAGCTGGCAATTAAAAAAAAAAGTATTTGTCGGTGTTAAGCCTACAAAAAAAGTACATATTCCATTCCAATGTTCGTAATTTTACTTTAAAAGTCAAAAACTATCTTGTCTCCGGTTTTATTGCAGTACCATACAACACTTTGCCGAACTCTAGTCCAATAAAAAAACACTCGTGTCACACTACACTGCCTGGAGTTTTACAGTTTAATTCCCATTCATCCCACTTTGAAACCAACCTCACACAGAGTATTTCATTAGCTCAAACTATAGGAATACCCGAAGCGTCCAGAGGTTGAATCCATTTACCGCAGCAGTCTTAGGTGAATCCATCCAGCGAGTAATGGGTGCGAGCAGCTAACAAAGCAGTGTCAACCGCAGGTAACCGTGGGCTCCCCTACGGTACATTGCTTATAGCCTGCCATGAAATATCTCAACAATTTTTTGTCGGGCACCATGAAAATTTGTTTTATGTTTCTGTAGCTTATTAGATGAGATATTTCTTTGGTGAGCTGCCCTGTTAACATTTATAATACCACATCATGTCGAGAAAGGCCTGGGTCGGTCGTCTAATTGGTTCGAATTTCTTTATCTCTCCTCCTTGTTGTTGTTACATTTATAAACGTGATGGATTGGATCCAGATGTGGAATACTCATATCGTCAGAATGTGAACTCTGTTTAAAGTCTGCAGCACGAGCAGTTACACTGAAATTGATGTACACACTGTAGTACCCGTACGGCAAGAAAGTATCTTTTTTTTTTCAAGTTATTAGATACTGTTAACTGACTGCAAAACTCACACTAAGGTCGGAACTACGCAAGACCAACTCAGCTGCCCCACACACAGCATGACGTACACTAGACGAAATCCACGAATTGAAAGATTGTCTCGACAAGTGGACTTCTCCAAATACAGAGATAATTGGCAGCGTTTAGTTATCATTTTGTTGCCTTCTTCCTCCGAAACTACGTTCAGTTAATTCACGTAATCATACACAGTTCAGTTTGGAAAGATTTATTTTCTATATTGAAGAGATAACATGTTATCGAAAAATATATGTTTGTTGAAAATCAAGGAAAATAGTCCCCGCTTTCCGCTCGATATGGAGACTACTACATACGTATCACATGAAAAGTATTTTCGAACTCAGAGCAAGTTATCGTGAAGAAAAAGATATACTACTGATCAAACTTTAGTCACTGAGATAATACGTCAGTTTCCAGCTATCATGTACAGCTGACGACACATTTGAAAACATGGTGTGGGACTTTTCTTATGATTGCTGTTTCGTGCTATAAGAATTAGTTGTTACTATTAACGGTACTGTAATAAGCTCGTGCTAATTTTCAAGTATCCTAAAAAATTTCATTTTGAGTCGGTACTGATGGCTTGCACACTTCATTTCGATGATAGTGATACGCGCTGTAACAATCTGAATCGCATTCATACCGATATCATTTGCCATCAGTGTTGTGTCTGTCTGCAGTTACGATCGCTAGGAGGGTAAGGCGGGAGGTATTGGAAAGGGAAGGCTAGCACTCATTTTGTTTTCTTCCTCTATGTTTAGCTGCAGCTAAGTCACATCAGACGAGTACCAAAACCAAAATAATTCGAGGAACACGAAAGACTGTTCTTTAGTGGATCAAGCAGCTGTGATAAGTACTCCAAAAGAATAGATAAATCAATGTCTTATATCTGGTCCACTGACATTAAACATTATTTAACATTTGAATAGAACCTCTAGGAAATTAACACACTGAAGTGCAAAAGAAACTGGTATAGGCATGCGTATTCAAATACAGAGATATGCAAACAGGCAGAATACGGCGCTAGGGTCGGCAACGCCTATATAAGACAAGTGTCACGTATAAGTTGTTCAGTTATTAGATCGGTTACTGCTGCTACAATAGCAGTTTATCAACACTTAAATGAGTTTGAACGTGGTGTTATAGTCGGCGCACGAGCGATGGGACACATCATCTCCGAGGTAGCGAAGAAGTGCGGATTTTCCCGTACGACGATTTCACGAGTATACCGCGAACATCAGAAATTCTGTAATGTATCAAATCTCCGACACTGCAGCGGCCGGAAAAAGATCCTGCAACAATGTAACCAACGACGACTCAAGAGAATCGTTAAACGTGATAGAAGTTCAACCATTCGGTAAATTGCTGCAGATTTCAATACTGGACCATCAACAAGTGTCAGCGTGCAAACCATTCAACGAAACATGATCGATATGAGCTTTTGGAGCTGAAGGCCAACACGTGTACCCCTGATGATTGAACGACACAAGGTTCATGCTTCTCCTGGACCCGTCAACACTCACATTGGCCTGTTGATGACAGGAAATATGTTAACTGTCGTACGAGTCTCGTTTCAAATTGTATCGGGAGGATGGACGTGTACGGATATGGAGACAACCTCGTGAATCAATGGATCCTGCAGGTCAGTAGGAGACTGTTGAAACTGGTGGAGGCTATGTAATGGTGTAAGGCGTGTGCGGTTGGAGTGATATGGGAGCCCTGATACGGCTAGATATGACTCTGACAGGTGACACGTACGTACGCATCCTACCTGATCAGCTGCATCCATTGACGTCCATTGTGAATTCCGACGGACTAGGGCAATGCGATACCCCACACGTCCAGAATTGCTACAGAGTGTGAAACGTCCGCTTAGAAAAATTAGTGAATTACTGTGCTGGTAAACCCCTTATGTTATTTGATTTTCAAACAGCTGAGCAGAACTGAACGACTCAGATATTCACTAAACTGACACACAATACTTTTAGCGCAACGCAATCTGACTCTCAATAATCCTTACAACAGGATGACCCTGACTAACAATAACCTATACCTTTCATGAATCACTTACCTCACAAAAATCTTCGTTACTCGAACTACTGCAATACAGCGAGCGCCAATACTGCCAGCAAAATACAAGATTCTAACTACTGAAGACACTAACTACTGATAGGCATACTTAGCAAATGAAAGATTTTGATAGAGAACGAACACTGTATTTACCTTAATTATATATATATATATATATATATATATATATATATATATATATATATATCAGTTCATGACATCCATTCTTACAAATTTACTCTTTCTGATGGACACACGTCCAGCTCATCCGCTCTCAATACTCCGCCATCTCTCTCCCCATATCTAACACTGCTGGCGGCTCACCTCCAACTGCGCAACACTACGCGCTGTTAACATCCAACTGCCCAACACTACAATAGCAAATTCCAATAATGCAAACCACCCACAGACTGCACACAGCACAGTCAGTGATTTTCATACAGAGCGCTACGTGACGTTACCAACATAAAAACCTAAACGGCCTACTTACAAGTGGTACCAGGAACACTATTCTGAGTTCAGACACTTCCACTTGCCACCAAACTCCCCAGACTTGAACGTTACTGAGCGTATTTTGGATGCCTTGCAACATTCTGTTCAGAAGAGATCTCGTATTCTTACGGACTTATGGACAGCCGTGCAGGACTTATAGTGTCAATTTCCTCCAGCACTATTCCAGACATTAGTTGAATCCGTTCCGCGTCGTGTTTCGGCACTTCTGCGTGCTCGTGGGGTCTCTTCTCGAAATTATACAATTTTCTTCGGCCCTTCAGTGTATAATCTAATGTGATACTCCCATAGTTTTTCACGTACATTTATGTTGGACGTCCCAGGACGTATAATACGGTTTGAACTCTCTAAAGATAATAACATACATATAAAAAATCATGTAGTGCTGAAAACCACCAGCGATTTTCTGTTAGCCAAAGAAACCAAAACATAAGTGACGTTAAAAATTTTGCTTGTGGTAACCATCTTTTCGAAGAGGAAAATAAACGTATCAGAATAGCAACACTACCAGAGTTAGTTCAAAATCTTCAGCGCTTGCCCAGATGGCGGTGACATGGATCGTTTTGGTTTTGACGGTATGTGTGATGCAACAACATAAACCAGGTGTGAAGAGTATTATTTGACGCTTCATGTGTGCTTCGCAAATAGGGATAATCGAAAATCTTCAGTTATGGCACTTTATGAAAGAAGACGTTAATTCGAACATATAATGTCCAGTGGATCAGTTCATTCACTTACTGGTGTCTTAATTCTATTCAAGGTGATACACGTGGAAAGTACCCAGCAACTGCAACCCCTGATGAATTTCTCTGTAAGCTGCGAAACGTCTACAAAAGAACCAAATGACCGGTGACCGTAGCAGTCTGGTCCCTTTAATCCCCCCCCCCCCCCAAAAGAGCCAAATGTAATGTGTGTGCGTAGTTGTTACTGCGTATGTGACGCTAATCTGCCACTGATAGGTAGGAACGAAACGGCAATCAAAGAAACGGGAGGGAGCTGGTGGCCCAAAGAGAAGAGGTCACTTTCTTCAGCCAGAAAAAAAAAATTGTGGTCATTGTTTAGTGAGATCCGATAGTAATTTTCGAATACTGTGACAGTCTTCAGGAATAAATTGATGAAACACTGTTCTATAAGAGGCTTTGATTACAAGATAAAAATTGTGAATGGCATCAGGGCACAGCATCCACAAGGGTAGTTTGGCAGAGCAAAGGCAGAAGTTTTTGAAGCGGTATTTTATAGGAACATGCACTTCATTTCCTATATTTGAACCTACTCTCATGTCTAAGGAAATTTGTTGTTTTAGAACATTTTGCAGTCATTGAAGACATTGTTGCTACCGTAGGTTTTTGGTAAGAGCTAAAGAGATTCGTTCACCAATTCCAAAATCACACTACCCTCCCTTACACAGCCACCTCATTAAAACGTATAACAAAAGCGAACTGAAATCCTCTAACCATGGAGAAATATGGAGAGGACCAAAACTTACAAATACTGCTTAACGCTGTTATGTTTGAATTTAGAGAGATGGCATTCATATAATACAAGTGTACTAGTAAAATAGCATCAAACGCCACAGACTGAAGACCAAATGGTTCAAGTAGTATACCCACTTACGCTGATAGTTACGTTTATTGATCTAATCAAATTGTGATAAATAATTATTTGAGCTAAAGTATTTAGGAACTTACAATACATTGACGTTGTGCCCTTGTTGAGGAGTGGGACTGCGTTTTCTCGTAGGTTCACCTTATAGTCGTCAAAGAACCTATGCATTATTGACGAAAACTATGTATGTCAACAGATTAATGGGACGTTGTTTGCATCTAGAATATTACACCGCAGGCGCTACAATATCAAGCTCCTATACACAGTCGCTACAAACACTTCAGTGTTATAGAACACATTCTGCTTCAAACGTCATACCCGAATATACAGGCACTAGTTTCATGAATGTCAATACTCAGGCTAATGTGGAAGAAGACTACGTAATAAATTAAAAGATCAGTATAACCATACGTACCAGAAAACTCAACCAACATCGTTTAATTTAGTCTTTGGTATCTTTACCTATTGGAAAGTCTTCGATTATAAATCACAACATTACTTGGCAGGCCAGTAGTTGATACTGCGAATATTTTAGTTGACTGTTATAAGATTACCACATGAATATTCAAAAGGAGCATGGGTACAAATTTATCGTTATATTTAACACAGCATGTACCTTCACACAACTGAAACATATTTCACCTCATCCAATACCACATGAATATATTGGGATTTTAACGACTCTATCTGTCTGTAAAGAAATAAGCGCTAATTTACTCTGCGGGTTTACCGTCTTAATGGTTTCGAATACCTACATTTCATAAATAGAGGCAGTAATCACACAGAGTGCTACAGCAGGTGGTATCCCGCTGAAAGCATCGATTATCAAGTGAGTAACAAATGTAATTCTAATTAATTGCCCGAAAACCGATAACGATGAAAAAATAAATACATAAAAAATGTTTAATCCTTAATTATTGTTTAAGATGACGTGGAAGTACACCAACAATGATTTCAATGACGCATACATATGGATTCCTCTCTCCCATCTACCTTTAAGAATTTTTCTGTAGTTTTTATTTTGTTGTACCAGGCCTTCAATTGTTACATTAAATTTTTGTGACGCTGTATCATGTCATACTTTAGCATACTTTTTCTCTTGTAACAACCTGATGATTAAATTATCTTTAGGCCAACCTGTGATCACCTAACAAGAGACAAAAAACTTCGAAATCCCTTGTGGTGCCGGATTCTGTATAAGTCAGAAAGGTGGCAAGCTAACTAACTAGTGTGACAGCAGACTCTAGAGTCGCTTTGGCAAAGGCAAGCGCTATAACGGCTCAGACCAAGACGGCAGATGGTGTGCCTCTGTTCCCCTGACGATCAACCAATTTCGCGGGCCTAACTATGTTACGGAGCGCTCCAGGAGCGTCCACTATGCCCATAAGTGCTGCTCGCCGAAGACGCCGGCACTACGCCATGTTACGCCCAAAATGTCACTTCTCTTTTATCTTTCTTTTAGACGATAGTCTCAAACGACACTTGAAAGTTCTTGGTGATGGGCAGAAAAGTACTTTACAAAGATTGCTGTGAGTACGACAGAGATGCTGTTAAAAAAATTAAACATTTCTGCTTTGAAGGGAAGAAGGGTAGCCCAAATACAAATAATTCAGAACACAGACAAAGTATGACTCTCATGTTTTGACACAGAGTGTAAAATCAATTTGCGTAAATACGTTTGGAAGTGTACCGAATTAAATCAGGATTTATTTATCTATATAGAACATCGGTGTTGTTTAAAGGCGGGCACCAGCCTGATAAAGTTAGAAGCAAACAACACGGCGATCGTAGCAGAGACAGACAGTAACTAGCTCTGAGACGATTCTTGGGTGCATTCCTTTATCGACGCAATGGTGTGTCAACATGAAAAGAAGGCAAATCCAACGTTATTGACCACTCGTAAATAACGGGTTCCGTTAATTATTCAGAAGGGATAGGGAACAGTAAACATTTTAGATTTGGTCGTGAAGGAATACTGTTCTGGCCACGATGTACTGGCCTCTGTGGAGGTGAAAAAAGTAACGCTCGATTAGTTGCTGGCTGCCTATTCGAATTCTAGAATCACCACAGGTACATTTAGGAAGAAAGGATTGTTATGTTTCAGGATTACAGTGGCAATAGTTTTGTGTTATTAATTGTAGTCATACCATCAGGCGCATATTGCTAAATTACCTTGACCTGTCAGAGCAGGTCGACCTCGTGTGGAGGCTTGCTGTCAGACGTTCATCCCAGAAACCACTCACGAATATTCATGTAGAGGTGGTACAGACTGGGGGTAAGGGGCGTCGGTGATACTGATACACGACTCAAGACGTGGTATATCAATTCCTCGCTCAAGAACTTGATGTAGAGAAACGGGGAACCCTCGACTAGGTAAGCCGAGCCCTTCAGCGACGTCGAAGTTGAAGTGTATTTGGTATCAAAGATCTGTCAACCAGTTCTTCAATCTAACGTTTGGCTCATATTTTGATTACTTGTCACTAATTCCACCATTACGATGTCAGAAAACATATTTTTCAGTCCTCATGTATCTCGATCCTGTTCAGCGGTAAGACAGAACTCTGTCTCCACAAGATATTAGTTTTATCTAATTCAGTCTCTCGTCGTTGTAAAAAGTTCACATATGTATAAAGTCATGCCTAATGAGATTCAGAACGATGCTACATGTCACTATTTTGATCTTCACGGGTAGGTAAACTTCGAAACCTCTGTGTTGCGTGACTGAAAGTATATAATGCAATTATTTTTCTTTTGGTCCAGAATAGATTACGCAAATGACAACTCCCAAATATATGCATCCGATGAGATACCTATAATTAATACCACAGAATTAGGTATTAATTTGGATCTGAGACATTCAGGTTGGATTTACCCAAATTTCCATGGTATCACGTAGTTTGGGCCTGCTGTCTAAAAAAGGTTTATATAATACTGTCTCAGGAAGGAGACACACACGGCTAAACCGTTGCATCCGGCCGGAGAATCGTGATGTGCTAAGCTGCCGCTGGCCAGATTTGCTCTTGTCCCTTATCACAGCGCAGACGGCTTGCGAAGATGTAGTGAAAGAACTGAACAGATGCATCCACTGATATAGACAAGTTCTTTCTAGTGATGGTCATTCGTGAGTACTGCGTTGACCACTAGGTTGAGAACTGTTCACGTGTATCACAAAAATCTGTGTTGGACTATCTCCATGATGGAGGGAGCCGTAGCATCCAATGACAGTAGACTTCTGGCGTAAGTCGTAAGAACACTGAAAAATGTAGGTCACATACACAACATCCTCCATCTGATTGTACTGTCGCTCCTATTAAATCACATTAAATGATACTTATTGCAGACCAATGCCTGCACGCAGTTTACTCATCTTACTAGATGTGATCACCAAGATGGTCGTAAATTTGCCTCTCCACAACGAATGCTGTCTGTACCACACTAAATATGTGTGACACATGGAGGTACGTTGTATGGTACGGACTGAATTATCTACTACATTTCTTCACCAACATTTACAGCTGGGATAGATATCGTTGAACAAGATAACACAACTCCTCCCGAACAGGCCATGAAGGCCCAAAGGTCACCGACCGGCCGCCGTGTCATCTTCAGACCACAGGCGTCACTGGATGCAGCTATGAAGGGGCATGTGGTCAGCACAACGCTCTCCCAGCCGTATGTCAGTTTGAGATAACATACATTGCCACGACAGTCGCTATACTCGATTGAGGGGTTCCACTCAGACGAAGCAAATTATGTAGTTGCATTGGTACGATTAATAATATTAACCTACCAATACTTACAGCTGAGTATTCGAACTTCCATTAGAAATCTTTCCGAGTACAATCCTTTCGAATACATTTTTAATTATCTAAACCCTTTTAATCTGAAAGTGAAGCTACTAATGGAAATAAAGGTATTAATGCAAGAACTGTTAATTTAAGACACGAAGTATTTTGTAAAATATTAGAGAAATAAATACAGCTATATTCCAGCACAAGTAGGAAAACAATGCCGGCTCACAGACAGTACTGTGTGCTGTGTGCCGTCTATGGTTGTGTGACATTAACGTCAACAAAGAGTGCGTAATATGAAACTGCCCGGCGGATGAAATTCGTGTGCCGGACCGTAGCTCGAACTTGTGACCTTTGCCTTTCGCGTGCAAGCGTTCTACCAAGTCGGCTACCCAAGCACGACTGACGACCCATCCTCACAGCTTAACTTCCGGCAGTACCTGTGACGACCGGGGGCGAGTCGTAATGAGGTAGATCAGTTGATAAGGCCTTTGCCCGTGAAAAGCAAAGGGCCGAAATTCGGGTCTCGGTCCGGCATAAAGTTTTAATCTATCAGGAAATTTCATATCAGCGTACACTCCACTGTACAGTGAAAATTTCTTTCTGCGAGTACGTAATATGTTTAATATACTACTCAGTACCGTCAAACACGCAGCTCATGTTCACAGAAGAGAAATTTGAAATATGGCGGATACCCTCCTTCTCTCAATTACTGCACTGTTGTGGAATATCATGCCCCCATAGTATTGATTCTCATAGAGAGCAGTTCGTATTTTGATTTCTGGCTGAAGCACCATAATTTTACATGTGAATTTTATGGTGCAGTTCCAATCACTGTGTTGGTACCAAACCTGCACAATCCGTTATACTAAATAACCATTCGCAGTATGCAGGAAAGCATTCAGCAGCGGGACAAGTTTAGCACCTTAGTTTAAATTCACCAATCGCCTAAGTGTTGGCTAATGAGTGCACGCCGGTGCAAATATACGCAGACAGAAAAAATCGCAGCACCAGAAACATAATTAATGCAGAGTAATGGTCCGTCCCGATACTTGAGTGGTCAGCGTGAAGGATTGCCGTCCTACGTGCCCGGGTTCGATTCACGGCTGGGTCGGGGATTTTCTCCGCTCAGGGACTGCGTGTCGTGCTGTCTTCATCGTCATTTCATCCCCAACCAGCGCGCAGGTCACCCAATGTGGCGTCGAATGTAATTAGACCTGCACCAAGGCCGCCGGACCAAGGCGGCCGGACCTACCCCGCAAGGGGACTCCCGGCCAATGACCCTAAACACTCATTTCTATTTCAATGTAGAGTTATGAAACTTCGAGAAATACATTTAAGTGATCAATACTGCAAGCTCACTGGTTAAGGTAAGCACGAGATAAGCCACTGCAAATGCGAAATGCCGGTGCACTAACAACCGGTGCCAGCGCCAGAATGTTGAATGCAAGCATGCAAACGTGCGTGCATTCTGATCTACAGGTGCCGGATATGAGTTGTGCCTGTTGCTCTTGGTCGGTCAAAGCAGGGATGGTTAATGCTCTTTGTACAGACGTTGGAATCGTAATTCCCATGACGTCCCATTTGTATACAGATTTAGTGATCTAGCAGGACAAGGCAACATGTCGACACTCTGTAGAGCATGTTGCATTACACAACTGGTATGTAGCCGAGCGTTATCATGTTGGAAAAAAATCCCTGGAATGCTTTTCATGAATGGCAATACAACCTGACGAATCACCGGACTGACGAAAATAACTGCAGTGAGGGGGCGTGGGATAATCACGTGAGTGCTCCTACTATCATACGAAATCGCACCCGAGACCGTAACTGAAGGCACAGATATAATGTATCTAGCACGCAGACAGATTGCTTGCAGGCCCTCAGCTGGCCTCCGAACCAACACACAACCATCACTGGTACCGAGGTAGTAGCCGCTTTCATTAGAAAACATAACAGATATCCACCCTGCTCTCCAATAAGCTATCGCTTGACACCACTGAAAGAGCAAATGGACGTGATTTCTGGTCTGTGGAATGCACACTACATTACATCTTTCTCAGAACTATTCTTGAAGTAACCAATATGTAACACTGACTAAACCAACAGTCGAGATAGCAGTAACATTTGTTTATTATTACCGGTTTCGGCTTATGTTAAAGCCATCCTCAGATTTTTAGGACCACTATGGCTGGTGCTGGCGGCTCCTCTGTTCTTCACGTAATACCACGATAGTAAACAGTTTATGATCATGGTATCACTTGAAGAACCGAGGAACTGTCAGCATCAGCCATGTAGGACCTAAGAAATCTGAGGATGGCCTCAACATGGCCGTGATTTCTGGTCTGTGGAATGCACATTACATTACATCTTTCTCAGAACTATTCTTGAAGTAACCAATATGTAACACTGACTAAACCAACAGTCGCGATAGCAGTAACATTTGTTTATTATTACCGGTTTCGACTTATGTTAAAGCCATCCTCAGATTTTTAGGACCACTATGGCTGGTGCTGGCGGCTCCTCTGTTCTTCACGTAATACCACGATAGTAAACAGTTTATGATCATGGTATCACTTGAAGAACCGAGGAACTGTCAGCATCAGCCATATAGGACCTAAGAAATCTGAGGATGGCCTCAACATGGCCGTGATTTCTGGTCTGTGGAATGCTCACTACATTACATCTTTCTCAGAACTATTCTTGAAGTAACCAATATGTAACACTGACTAAACCAACAGTCGCGATAGCAGTAACATTTGTTTATTATTACCGGTTTCGGCTTATGTTAAAGCCATCCTCAAATTTTTAGGACCACTATGGCTAGTGCTGGGGGCTCCTCTGTTCTTCACGTAATACCACGATAGTAAACAGTTTATGATTATGGTATCACTTGAAGAACCGAGGAACTGTCAGCATCAGCCATGTAGGAGCTAAGAAATCTGAGGATGGCCTCAACATAAGCCGAAAGATGTAGTAATAAAAATTATTGTTGCGAGCTCGACTGTTGTTTTAATCAAATTTAGCACGAGATCGCTGCACTCCATAGACTGTGTTGCCTACATCTATGAACGACTTGTAACAGTTTCGTTGTATGAGTGCGGTGTCAACTGCTGCTGTAATTGCTGCTTCAGATGCAATACGATGCGCCAGAGACTAACACTGAATACGATGGTCTTTCCTCTTGTTATTGCCACGTGGTCGTCCGGAGGCTGGTCTTCGTGCGACAGTACATTCTCGTGACCGCCGCTGCCAGCAATTATGTACGGAGGCTGCATGCCAGCCAAATGTTCCTGCTATATCGCAGAAGGGACATCCAGCTTCTCATAGCCCTATTACACGACGTCGTTCTGACTCAGTGAGTTGTTTATAAATGATTCTTCGTCGCTTTAAAGGCTTGCTTGATTAACATCGTCTCACCACGTCAAATCTCGTAAATATCACTCAGGAACGTTGGAGGGTGTATTTAAAGCAAACCTGATTTGCATCCTCGTACTGGCGCTACAAGTGCCACACGTATACTACTGGCGCGAAATTGGAATAGAGACTATCTGGTTGCTCTAATTTCCATGACGATTGTAGTACAGAAGGAAAACAATTAATGTCGTGCATATAGTTTTATATATTAACTACAATTAGAATAGAGCCGCAGATAACAGATCCTCTATCCCTCTGCAGCCTTAGATGGTTTATGAAACTGTTGTCACAAACAATTTTTGTGATTTAGACGATAATTCCTCGTGTAACTTCATTCAAGTATTGTTAATGAGAACCGTGCAAAATGATATAGTTGTTAAGACACTGGGCTCATGATTGAGAACTGTAAATCGAATTACTGTCTACCGATCCAGATTCTTGTTTTCCATGGTTTCTGTATGTAGCTTGAGGTGTATATCGACATGATTAAAAAAAAAAGCATCAGAACTCATTATCTTCCTTTACTTAATGACACCGACGCATACGGGACATTAAAATCTGTCCTTCCTTACATTTTTAACTTACTAAGAGCACGGTAATTTTCTCTGTTTGTGTGGCAAAAGTATGCTGCTGAAGTAGAACTTCAGTCAGTCCACCTATATAAAATTCAAAATATACCAAAACGCAACTTTTAGCCCATTCTCTTGTGTTGTAGCCTAGATAGAGGGTTATCCGTTTATCATTGTGTTAACATGGTTTCAGAATTAGCAAAAATGAAGATGGAGAATGTGTATGCACCGCTTTGTTTATTTCTAGACATTCGGAGCGTTTGTTGACAGCTTACTTCCTAAAGTTCTCTTCCAGCAGACAGACAATCTTCGAAACCATTTGTTGTTATCATGAATCAAGTGGCATTTTAACACACTAGAGTTTTCAGAGCTACACTTGCAAGTACATACTTAGAAGCTCCTGCTATTTATTATTGAAATATTTCATAATTACTCATATCCATTAAAAGTAAAATCATTCAGTTTCCTACGGCACAATTATTTTGCGACGTAGACTCTTGCACTGGTGGATTTGAATGTCAGGCTGCATGTTTAAATAAAGATCCTGTTTTATAAGCCATTGAAGTCGAAGGTGCTTTTTGCACCTGAATTCCTCCGACAGATTTCGAACAATGACTGGAATCCACTAAAGAGCTGAACCAGTAACGACCCCTTTTCAGGCCGGGAGCTCTTTCCGATATTTCCCGTTGCCGTATTTGCACAAATCCTGTGACTTATGAATACGGACCCGTTCCCTGCATCTGTAGGTTCTGAAACTACAGTGGAGTTCACCGACGTGTATAAAGCCTAGTTATGTCTTCTTTGCTGCAGATCAGAAGAAAAGTTTTACATTTCATCACCCATCTCAGAGACAGACAATGTCTTTATCACGTATCTTTTGCCATCGTGTTTTCTAAAACTTTAACTGCACACAATACGTAATGTCAGAGGACTTCAAGATGTTATGGGCATACTAGCAGTTACTTCAAATTTAAGTCACAATATTATATCGATACTGGGATCTGCAGCACAGTTAATTTTTTTTAAACAGGAGCTGTGAAAGTATACAAATGAGCATCTACAAGTATTTTATACAAAACTAAACAGCAAATGACTTTTGCGTATTTCGTACAAAACTGTGATTGTTCTCGCGCCACCCGTTTCCAACGTTGTTGTTATGAAATATTACGTATTCGTAACAAATAATTCGTCTTTATTCACAAAATTGCTGAAGAGTGGATCAGGCTTCAGTTAATTCAATGTTTAAAAGAGTTATGAGATCATAATAGTCACTGCATTAACTTTAAAAAAGTTATTTCAGTGGCAGTAGTATTCATTGGTTTACACATCAGTCACCATCGCTGTATAAATGTGAAAGTGAGGCTGTCATTTTCGTCGATCAAACGCACATTCGAAAAAAAATGGTAAATTCGGGGAATGCACGCAGGTTCTAGTAAGAAAAATTTGAAACGATTTCATAAAATAATTAATTCTAGGATGTACAGCCCAGTAAACCATTCGCAGTCACAAAAACGTATAGTGACTGCTAGTTTCTGAATAATGGGAAAACCTGAAGGAGCACATTCAGCTTTCCGTACACCTACGAATGACAGGAGGCACGATGCTCCCTAAATATAATTTGGTTTCAGAGGGATTCAATCCATTTCTCATTCTTCATCGTGACAGCAATGATATGCACTCTAAAACAAAAACAAAAACAATAAACAAAAACGAAAAACGACACACTTCGAAGGAATTATCGGAATGGACGGAAATCGGTACAGATAAAAAAATGACAATTTCAGAAAAATTGGATGCTTTATTCAAGAGAAAGAGCTTCACAAGTAACGCGTTGGTCCATCTCTGGCCATTATGCAAGCAAGTCTTCGACTTGTGGAAGATATCGTGCCAAATGCTGTCCAGTTGTTGAGTTAGGTCGTCAAAATCCCGAACTGATAGGAGAACCTTGCCCGTAATGCTCCAAACGTTCTCAGTTGCGTAAAGATCTGGTGATTTTGCTGCCTATGGTAGTATTTGGCTAGCACGAAGACATGCAGTAGAAAATCTCCGTCGTGTCGCCGCGGACGTTATCCTGATGAAACATAAGCTCAGGATGGCTTTCCATGACGGGCAACAAAACGGCGCGTACAACATCGTCGACGTACCGTTGTGCTGCAGGGTTGCCGCGGATGTCTACGAAATGGAACTTCCTTTGAAATAAAATTTCACCTCATACCGCCACTCCTGGTTGTCGGGCCGTATGTCGGGTGAACGTCATATTACTGTCCTACCGTGGCCCGGGGTGTCTTCCGACACGTCTCGGCTGGTCATCATCCAAGCGAGAGTCATCACTGAAGATATCTGTATTCCACTTCATGAGGTTCCAGGCCCCGATGATTAAACACACACACACACACACACACACATATACACACACGTTTGTCTGTTGGTATTAGGAGAGCGACAGAAGCATTTACAGAATGGTGGCCAATCACTTTAAACTGATAGGTGATAGAACAGCAAGGCACAAGCTTCTTTGCACGCGTACCATATAGACCAGGGACAGAATAGACTACTAGCTTTGGAACAGTATACACATCAGCTACTGAATCTGGCTGAATCGAGATCTCGACGCTTTAGACTTGTTACAGTCTGGTCAGAATCGGCCTTAATAAGATCTAATGTTAGAAATAAGGTGACAGCGACTCTGCTTATTCTCTTCCGAAGATAGTTTTTGCAGATTTTAAAAAGGAAAGGAGAAAGGAGTATTATTAGGTAACGTCTCGTCAACGACGAGGTCATTAGAGAGGGAATACGAATTGGGATTGGGAAACTATGGGAGAATCAAATCAGCCTGTTAGTTTAGTCTGTATTTGAGTTAAACCACAACTTTTTTTGTTTTTGTTAGAAGTCAGTTAACAGTGTGTCTATGATCACTAAAGTCTAATAGCGCTCGATCGGAGTAACATCCTGGTACCGGTAGCGGTAAGAAATTATTCGCCACCATGAGGCTGGCAACGAAAAAATGATAGCGACATTCAGTACCTGATGAGCCAACTTCGGTTAAAATCCTTGATTAAATTGAGAATCTGTGCTACAATGTCTTCGCAGATGAGCGCTGTTCACTGAACTTCGATGCTAAATACGACAGGCCCCTAGCTGTCATTGAGCTTGGTACTCATTGCGGCACCGACGGATTTTAACCTATCCGTTATCTCTCACAATGCGGCACACGATACTAGAAACTGAAAATAAATAACATGTTCGTCTTCCCATTCGTCGCGAAGAGCTCGTCATTGTCAGCGAGCGAAGGAATGTTCTCGACTCAATCGGCCAAATGACTGCACTGCATCTTCCAGCTAACAACATTTGTATATCAGTTGCTACCATTCTGTTTCAACAGCTCATGATTGATAGTGACAGCAGAGAATTTCAAGACCATTGACATGAAATTTCAATTTAATGAACCAGACTCTGAACTGAAATGATTAGACGTCACTACGTGAATGTGCATTTGTGTATGAATATCGTCCGGCACACTTGAGAACTTGAGTTTTAACAGCTAAATCTTGACATTGCTGCCTATATCGTAGGACACTGTTACGTGAACCAGGTATAGTGCATTTGTGTATGAATATCTTCCGGCACACTTGAGAACTTGGGTTTTAACAGATAAAACTTGACATTGCTGACTATATCGTAGGACACTGTTACGTGAACAAAAGGTATAGTGCATTTGTGTATGAATATCTTCCGGCTCACTTGAGAACTTGACTTTTAACAGCTAAAACTTGACATTGCTGACTATATCGTAGGACACTGTTACGTGAACCAAAGGTATAGTACATAAAAGAATTAGCATTAAGGAAATGAGGGTACTATGACTTTATGAATTAGAGACTTACATTTTTCTACTTCGTTCTGATTATACAAGTCTGGAGAAAAGGTCATACTATATTCATCTTTTCTTTCCATGATTTCTTTTAGATTTAGCTAAATAATGGGCTCTGACATATGAATCTGGTGCTATTTTTCCAAGAATTACTTCGGTGCTCCGTGGTAAATTCTGTGTCTGCTGTAGCATATATATCCGCCCTCGTCCGAAGTCTTAGAGGCCTTGTATTCGGGAGGATGGAGCTTCCAGTCTTGATCCGGCCTTCCTGATATGTAATTCTGTAACTTACATACGGAAAATACCGGGATAGTTCGTACTATAAGGCCACTGTTGACTACCTCTCCCATTCTTGTCAGACAAGACCTATAAGTATGTAACTGGGCGTATGTATGAATTATATTACTTTATTGGTCTTAAGTTGTAATTCCATGCCATTTCCAATATCGTTATAAAGTGATCGATGGACTACTACTGTGTGATGAACTAGAGAGGATGTATACTGAAACCAAGGACTTCAGGATAGCAGAAGACGCAATAACGTCTGAATATGGTTCGTCGACTTTCCACGAGAAATTGCTTTCGTACATTGCAGAGTTTCTTTCATAACACGTACCAATCATCTTACAATTGCGCCACTGATTTTATAAAATTCAGAAACATTTTACTCTCATGCTGAAATGCAACTTGACATAGTGTCCAAGAACGATGTTATTCCACATGAAAACCTCACACACCACCGGAATCTGCTTGTACCGTAGACGACAGTGAAAGTCCTTCAAAAATACAGCTGCATCATGTCTCCAGAAATTATCACAGTGTACATGACCGGTAATAACGACATGAAGCTAAGTGGTACTTCTGACCCGGCTGATTTCACATATGCCTTTCTTAGAGACCATGCGACCATTACAACTCGAGATATACCTGGCATCACGATAGCCGGTCTACAACATATAACATGTAATAAGAGAAATAATTACGCATTTATATGAGACCACCAAAAGAAAAAAGAAACGGATTGTTATAGAAACCAATACAGAATGCTACTGAGACCTATACAGTCCTTAGGAGACGTCGGTTGAAGAGAAGTTAACGGTTGACCAAGATATGTGATAGTACTAGACGAGGCATTGAACAATACACGTTCAACATGAATAGAAATTACAAATAACTCCATAGTAAACTGGGATTTGAACTAGTAAAACGTTTAAATTAAGTAGTTCTTCAACGCTAATTTTCACGTGACATTCGCGAAAATCACAGTAATTTGTTTATCAGATATATACGTCACTGTGGTGGAGGCAGTAAGTTCTCCAAAGAGCATAAGGACATAGAGGCCTCTAGTCCAGAACATACAGGCTAAAAGCGTCTCAGGAAAAACATCGATATTCAGCGATATGATAGCAACGATCATACGAACCAAAATTATAGTAAACATGTCCTCTAAAATGCGTACCTCAAAAGCAATGAGCACTTCTTCACTTCTGATACTGTAAAACATATCTCTTCGACTGCCAGCTCTTTGCTTTCCATATTTTGAGATGAGATAGATGAACAAAAAGAATAAAAAAATTGTCTAGTACACACGGCCAACGACCTTGCCGCAGTGGTAACACTGGCTGCAGTCAGACCACCGAAGTTAACCTCTGTCAGGCTTGGCTAGCACTTGGATGGGACGCCGTCCAGGCCTGCCGAGTGCTGTTGGCAAGCGGGGTGCACTCAGCCCCTGTGAGGCCAATTGAGGAGCTATTTGAGTGATAAGTAGCGGAAACAATGCCGAAAACCGACAACGGCCGGGACAGCGGTGTGCTAGCCACATGCCACAGTATCCGCATCCCGTGGCGCCCAAAGGCTGAGGATGACAAGGTGGCCGGTCCGTACCTTTGGGCCTAGAAGGCCTGTTCGGACGATGTTTGTTTGTTCTAGTGCACATTGGCTCTAAAATATGTGCGTTAAGAGCCATGAGCATTTGTTAATTAGAAGAAATGTGTTTCACAGCAGTGAGGCTTAACAAGTGCTTATAGCTTTGATGATATGCATTTTAAAGACCACATACTTGACTTTTCTTATTCGAATGACCGTTCCTGTAATGTTCTTGAATATTGACTATACCTCCTGGGACACGCTGTGTATACTGAAAGACGTCCATCACAATATTTTTTCGCTGCCGCAAATAATATCACACGTGTAGCGACGGGTTGCTTATGACGCACAACTGTACTCACTGCTTTAAAAACAAGGTTACATAGTTGAATGTGTCAACTATTGTCAGATCCGTCTCGGGTAGAATTTAATGAAACTTTTGTGAGAATCTACGATACGATCATCTTACATACAACACCGACTTTGTATAAAACTGGTTCAATTGGCTTTGAGCGGTATGGAACTTAACATCTGAGGTCATCAGTCCCCTAAAACTTAGAACTACTTAAACCTAACTAACCTAAGGACATCATACACATCCATGCCCGAGGCAGGATTCGAGCCTGCGATCGTAGCGGTCGCGTGGTGCCAGACTGAAGTGCCTGGAGCCTCTCGGCCACAGACGTAGTGTAACTGATATTTGCTGTCCGTATACATGTTGAAGAAGGTCAGTAGACCATACGAAAAACATCTATATGTTGGATCTAAAGAGCGTGCAATGTTCGACAATAATTTAACTTTGTCAAACGTTTCCAAATTCAGTGTAGAAAAACCAACAACTGCACACATTATAAAAACAGCCTATGAAAGGGGCTCCCTGTACTTGTGTCAGTCAAAGAAAAACTTTCGCGTTTATTTTAGTCCTTGAAGTCATAAGAGATCTCGGCGGTCAACATACGTCCGGTATTCTAATGACCTCATGAGCGTAGCTGAGTCAAAAATCTGGAATAATATTATCGCACGTTTAGTTTCATTTCTGTTTAGAAATAATAGAAACTGAGCCTTCCGCCACATTTCCAAATACCTGCATATTCCAACTAAAAAGTCAGTATTTAACGAATGCTAATAACAAATAACGGAAGTTTGATTATTAGGCGTAGCGTGTGCGGTATATGAACACAGAGGGTGCGAAATACAGCATACAGCGTTGCCACCTCTGACATCAGCAGCAGCAACAGCAACTGTACCTCGGCTCGGCATCGACCAGATCTATGCTTATGTGACAGACAGGGTTACGTCATTCCATGCTGCTTCAACCCTGTCCCAAAGTTCTTCAATAGTAGAATTGGCTAGTAATAGCGTGCAAGTGCCTCGGGAACCCCTGACCACGTGCCTTCAGTGGGTGGGAGATTTAAAGAACTTACTGGCCAGCGCAACAGTCGAACTCCCTCTGTATCGAAGTAGCTCAGAACAGGAGGGGCAAGATGAGGTCTTGCATTATCTTTTTCAAAGATTACATCTCAGTGGCCTCGAGGACAGGGCAGAGACCATAGTCTTAACACGACATCCAACTTACCGACTCTGCGAACCAGAATGTTCGTGTTGTGTGCACAATGGCAACCCATATCATTACGCCACGTGTTGAGACCGATCTGGTATAGTTCTTTCACATCGTTGCCTCCGAACACGGGTGCGTCCATCCTGATGTACGCAGAGCCGGGACTCGTTCAAAAAGTCTAAGTCGTGCCACACCTGTGTCCCATGTTGGCGTTGGACGCTACTATCAAGTCAAGGGAAGGTACAACAATGGTCATCACACAGAAAGTCCAAGTTGCTGCAGACGCGACTCGCTGGACGTGTGGATACTAGTCTTCCTGCAAACGGCCACAGTTCCTTACTCAAAATTCGTTACGTGGCTCGGGCGCTAGTTTCGAGTGGTCGCTGAGATCTTACAGGATATTAAGTATATCCTTCCTGAACCCGTCGAATCCATATTCGCACTGCAGTCGTGGAATCCCGACCAACAATATCTCTGAAAGGTAAACGGCAGTCTCCTGCCACTGTCGAATAGCGACACGAGAGATTCTGAATCCTGTCCACATCTCGTGACCGTGCGGTAGCGTTCTCGCTTCCCACGCCCGGGTTCCCGGGTTCGATTCCCGGCGGGGTCAGGGCTTTTCTCTGCCTCGTGATCACTGGGTGTTGTGTGATGTCCTTAGGTTAGTTAGGTTTAAGTAGTTCTAAGTTCTAGGGGACTGATGACCATAGATGTTAAGTCCCATAGTGCTCAGAGCCATTTGAACCAATTTGATTCTGAATCCGAAACAACCTGCGTACTCTTACCTTACATACAGAATGTAGGGGGCACTTCGTGTGGTTGCGCTAAATTATTTGCATATAGAAGCATGTAGCATACTTCATACGAATTTTATGTTTTGTATCGTGCATTCATGATACTGCAGTTTTGATAATCAACAGTGTTTTCCAATAAATCACGTCCTATTTGCAACGGTATTCAAATATCAGCACCACTGACGAACTACCACCAGCGTTTACGACAACCTACAGGTATTCCACATGACAAGAAAAGGTAAAATATATTCAGATAAAGATAAACAAGACGTTCGTTCTCCATATAAAGCCTACGAGACGCGCTGGGTAGTAAATGTAGACAAAAAACTTCTACGCTACGGAAATATGATTACTGTGTGGGATACCGGCATTTCCATACGAGATCGTGTAATTAATGACAAACTGTTGAACAGATTGTATGCAACTTCTACAACCGAGAAACTGGAGACGGTGGGATTCGATGGTACAGGAGCGTCCACATGGAACATGAATACATCTGCGCACTGTCTAGAAAAAAGCACAGACCACATAATTGAAGATGGCAACACTTCGGTAACATAGAAGTTTTCTTTGGCCTCCACAAAAAATACGAAATACATCAGAGTCGGTCCATATCATTGAAAAATGCCCACGAAGAAGAAGGCGTCACTAACTCGACAAGTCGACGTCGGAGCCAATGTCTTGCTGCGTCAATACTCTCCCCAACATCCACGTACTGCTTCCCGCGGAGTGCATCCTTCATTGCGCCAAACAGACGGAAGTTAGAAGGTGTGAGGTCCGGGTCGTAGGGTAGATGAGGAAGAACAGTCCAGTGAAGTCCTGTGAGTTCCCATGGGGTGCGCAGTCTTGTGTGAAGCCTTGTGTTGTCATGGAGAATTAGAAGTTAGTTTGCATTTTGTGGTGACGAACACTCTGAAAATGTTTCTTCAGTTTCCTAAGGGCAGAACAATACACTTAAGAGTTAATCGTTGTACATTCAGAGAGGACATCAAACTGAACAATCCTTTCGGGGCCCCAGAAGACCATCGCCTTGATTTTTTGGGATGAGAGTGCAGCAGTGAACCTTTTCTTCGGAGGAGAGATGGTGTGGTGCCACTCCATGGTTTACCGTTTTGTTTGGGGTTCAAAGTGATGAACCCATTTTTCTTCGCCAGTGACGATGTTCGACAAAAAATTATCACAATGAGCCTCTGTACGCCCAAGTAACTCCGCAGAAGTGGTCCCTCATTACTCTTTACTGTCTTCTGTTAGGCGGCGAGGAACCAACTATGAGTAAACCAACTGGTGGACGAGTCTATCAGCACTACCAAAAGTGACGTTCTGTTGTGCAGCGAGGTGTTTGATTGTGATCCGTTGATCATCTCAAATGAGAATGTCCGCACGTTCCAACATTTGCAGGAGTCACACCTGTAAGCGGCTGGGTGGCACAAGGGAGGTAGGACAGGTTTGGGCGACCTTGTTGCGAATCGCCCAACGACTCGCCGTGCGTTTGTTTACTGCCAGGTCTCAAGAGACATTTTGCAAGCATCTATCAATATCTGGAACGCTCTGGTTTTCCACTAAAAAAAACTCAAAGACAGCTCTGTGTTTGGAACGCACCTCCGTTACAGACGCCAATTTGAAGGCTTCGGAAGGGCCACCAGCCATCGGAAATTCGTGGAACTATAGGGGCAGAAGCACGAATATTTCACAATGTCCCACACTAAATTCCGCAATTTTTTACACAGAAACTGGCCAAGAAATGTATGTGTTGTGTTATTTACTGAACGCCCCACAAACCTTATAACCTATGTAAAAAGGCAGATGATGCACATAATCTTAAAACATGTATGACAATCGTTTCACAGTTTCCTAAAATAGAGGGCAAATAATCTAGCATACTAACTACAGCGATTTATGATGGTCTCCTCGACAATACAAACGGCGACAAAATAAAGTCAGGGCCGAGCGTACCACTGAGAAGACTGATGACACAGAAAAGAAAGCGATCACACACCCTATTAAGAACAATGTCCAGACCTCTGTGACATCAAGGGGACCATGATAAACCCCGATGACTTAATAGGCTGTGTGGTCACCACGAACGGCACTGCACACTCTCCAACGTACGCCCATGCTGGCCACACGGCTGGAACGAAATTCTTGTTGTAGGGCATTCCAAGCATCCACCATCGTGACTGACAACTGCTGGGTGGTCGTTATTGCGCATGTGGACGTGCTACAGTACGTCTCCTGAACGCATCCCACACGTGCTCGATCGGATTCAAGTCGGGGAAACAGGCATGCAAGTCCATTCGCCGAATATCATCTCGTTCCGAGACCTGGATGCATTACATGCTCCCATATCCTACCATATGTGGGTACGTCATGCATTGTCGAACATAATTATTTTGGTGCTCCAGGTGTTACGGTGTGGGGAGGCATATTGTTCCATGGACGTACTGATCTCTAAATCTTTGAACACGGTACATTCACCGGTCGACGCTAACCATTATAAATCGCAGTGACTTTAGTGTAATTATTGTCTCTTGCTAAGAGTGTCACTTATGATCGTTTCATTGCGTATTTGTTTCAGTTACTTTCTGTACTATACCGTAACAGTTCTTTCTATGTGTAGTGCAATGTTCATCGTCTGTCTTAACAATAATACATTTATCAGGACACTAGTTTCACATTTATTTTTATTTATAATAGAAAAGTTTTTTGTTATGATGAGCTTGCGCTCGAAATTTGAGCACCGACACACCATACGAAGGTGGTTTTCCTCCTTAAGTTTTGTACACAGGGGTATTTATTGCATTTAGGCCGTTGGTGTTTAAATCATTCAGCTGGGGTAATAATATAATTTTCTCAGCAGAATACGGATCCCTAAACCTTTCTAAACTGTCAAAATTGAGAACAGTGATCCATTTTAACACAAACTCATGTTACTGAGAAAAATTTGGAACACCTGCACTGTCGTATAGTCAACAAAAAATGAAGGGTAGCCTTGAAAAGGTTGGAGGAGGAGCATAACATAAAGAATTCCTTCTTGAACGACGAACACTATCCAGGACACTTACATTAATGATCGACAACATAATGACCACCTGCTTATTAGCTCATTGGTCCTCCTTTGTGACGCAGTAGAGCATCGATTGTGGGTGGGAAGGATTAGACAAGGCCTTGGTAGGGCTCCGGAGATGTTTTGCACTAAGTCTCTAAGTACATGACAGTCTGGAACCGCGCGACCGCTACAGTCGCCGGTTCAAATCCTGCATCGGGCATTGATGTGTGTGATGTCCTTAGGTTAGTTAGGTTGAAGTAGTTCTAAGTTCTAGGGGACTGATGATCTCAGAATTTAAGTCCCATAGTGCTCAGAGCCATTTGAACCATTAAGTACATGAATGGAAATTCTCGTAGTTTACAGCCGCTGGCTTTTTGTCAAGGAACTGGAGCCTGTTTCATCTATTTCATATCATGTGAACTTCGTGACCAAAACATCACCGTGAGTTCATCATCTTGCTGTTTGAACCCATGTAACAATATGGATAGTTGTCTTGCTAGAAGACGTCATCGCTTCGGGAAAGACGCCAACTATGAATAGCTGCAAGTGGTCCACTAAAATGTTTACGCAGTCCAAAGCTGTCTATGTGCCTAGGTTTTCTACGACAGGGCCGCTGCAAGGCCGTGTGAACTGCCCTCAAAACATCATACGCGTATCGTATTTCGAACTGCCATTCTCTTGGATGATGGAGTATTCGGACACGACCGTCCCCCTGCTGTAACATGAAACAAAATTCATCCAACTAGGCGACACATCTCGATTGACCCATTGTCGTAGCTTGATGATCCAGTACCAACTCAAATCATAATGATGTCTTGATTCGCTGGGTCAAAATGGAAACACGTAGCAGTCGTCTGCTGATTTTGTTGTATTATTTTGTATGGAACTGGGGACCTAGAAACGACGGAGAGGCTCTGTTCGCGCCGTAGTCCGCAGTGGTATACAAACCCCACAACAGGCTACAGCAGTCCACACACCCGACCGCCGCCCCACACCGAACCCAGGGTTATTGTGCGGTTCGGCCCCCACTGGAGCCCCCCGGGAACGTCTCACACCAGACCAGTGTAACCCCAGTGTTTGTGTGGAGAAAGTGTTTGCGCAGCAATCGCCGAGATGGTGTGACTGAAGCGGAGTAAGGGGAACCAGCCCGCATTCACCGAGGCAGAAGGAAAACCGCCTTAAAAACCATCTACAGACTAGCCGGCACACCGTACCTCGACACTAATCGGTCGGACTGATTCGTGCCAGGGACCGGCACGTCCTCCCGCCGGGAAAGCAGTGCGTTAGACGACACGGCTAACCAGGCGGGCTCGTCTGCTGCTTAGCCCTATGTTGAACACTGGACCCTGAACTGTATGTTCCGAAACATTTGCGCCAGCTGCTTCATTATACCACGTCGTCAGATCTGCCACAAATGGCTCCGTACGACTTTCATATTCTGTGATGAGACTTTGTCGTGAAACATTATGCCGTCTGCTTGTGGTTTCACCGTCCTTCAACCTGTTTCCATAGTTGCTCACGACAAGAGCACACCAAGAGCAAAAACGTTTTTCCGTTTCCGTCTTGCTCGTTCCCAGGTGGCAGTCCGTAACAATGTGCGTGTGTGCGTGAATTCCTAAGGGACCAAACTGCTGAGGTCATCGGTCCCTAGACCTAGAGCTAAACTAAGAACAACACACACACACACACACACACTCACACACACACACACACACACACACACACACACACACGCACACACACCCATGCCCGATGGAGGACTCGAAGCTCCGGCGTGAGGGGACGCGCAATCCGTGAAATGGCGCCTCAAACCACAAGGCCACTCCACGCGGCTGCCATAACAATCTTTCCTGGCAAAGTAGCTTATGTCAGTGTATATACTCCTTTGCGGACCGTACCGTCGCAGTGTAAATCTTCCTCTTTTTTTGTACTGCTCCCGACATGATTGTTACAGTAGATACACCAAATAGCTGCTTATAATAAGCTATCTTTATTTACGACAGTCTGTTTCTGCTTAATCACCATTTTCAAGTACCAGCAATTACAGTTTTGGTGAGAACAGGTATGGATGCCATTGTCATTAATATTGAAGTAGTTGCCTTGTGCTCACGTCTAGACTGATGTGACGTCCATATTATGTAGTTAGTGGATTGTCACTGCTTTATTAAGATCTTAAGTGGTGTCAAGATGTTGAAATTAAATGTTAGTTACTACGTGAGAGCAGTTTGAAAGTTCCACTCTTACGATGCTACATGTTTACAAAGGTTCAAAAAATCAAATGGCTCTAAGTAGTGTCGGACTTGACATCTGAGGTCATCAGTCCCCTAGACTTTGAACTACTTAAACCTAACTAACCTAAGGACATCACACACATCCATGCCCAAGGCAGGATTCGAACCTGAGACTGTAGCAGTCGCGCGGCTCCGGACTGAAGCGCCTAGAACCGTTAGGCCACAGTGGCCGGCTTGTGCTGGTGAACAGCGATATTATTTTATTAACTAAAATTTGCTACGGTTTTCCTTGGTCGTTGCATATGTTACTACCGATGTATCCATTTTCGTACTCTAAGAGTTCAATTAAGTTTTGAATTGAATTCAAAAAGAACTTGCCACACTTTGTTATATAGCAGATATAAATGGTTTTGACCCCAACATAATCACAAACCTATATTACAAACATAAAACACCAAAGCAGAACACAACACACAGCGAGATATGCCTAATTCGGGAGACATCACCGACAAAGACAATAAGATACGTACCAGCAGTAGAATCTCCAACAGAATTAATGCACTTTTTAAAGCCACAAATATTCAACTAGCCTTTCGAGCCGATAACAACCTTTCAATAAAATTACGTCCCGCCACCTCTAGAACATAGAAATATGATTACCCAGGCGTATACAAAATCACGCGTGGCAGCTGTAACACCTTTCACATTCGACAAACAAGAAGAAATTTTAACGTGAGCTGTAAAGAAAATGCTATAGAGAGCGAATATAATCAGTAGAGATTCTTCCTGCATTTGAAAAATCAAAATCACACTGCTGATACGATCGAAAATGCACTACAGATTCTGCACAGAATACCAAATGGTTTTACAATGAACATTCTTCAGGAATTAGAAATTTACGTGTACACGTCAAAATACCCACAAACAATATTAAACTAACATACAGAATTTAGACACAAGAACTACCTGAAAAACTTTATTGAACTTTCAGAACACGAAAATGGATAAATCGGAAGTAACATATGCAACCACCAAAGATAATCGTAACAAATTTTAGTTAACAAAATAATATCGCTGTTCATCTGCACAATCTTTGTAAACATATAGCGTCGTAAGAGTGAAACTGTCAAACTACTGTCACTTCATAACTAACATTTAATTTCAACATCTTGACACCATTTACGATCTTAATAAAGCACTGACAGTTACAAAACAGCCCACCAACTACGCAATATGGACGTCACATCAATCTAGACGTGAGTACAAGACAGCTACTTTAATATGAATGACATTGGCATCCTTACCTATTCTCACCGAAATTGCAATTGCAGGTACTTGAAAATTGTGATTAATCCGAAATAGACTGTCGTAAATAAAGATTACTTATTATAAGAAACTATTTGGTGTATTTACTCTAACAATCATGTCGGTATCAGACATATGTTACGCTGCTGGCCCTAAAGAAGAAAAATTATACTGTTCCATTTAGTCATCACATTATACTTCTCACATCGATGGTCCTCTCATCGGCCCCAGCTTGAAGCTCTGTCGTGTCAATACAGGTAATATCACTGCTTCTTCTCACGCTTTTGCTACAGATACGGCTATGGTGGCATTTCAGTATAAAGGCGTACTCTCCTCAACTCGTTCTTTTTCCATGTTTCTACCTGTAATAAGCAATGATACCGTCACGTGACCAATTGTGTGGACAAGTTAATCTTAGAGGCTCTTAGAAATATGGAAAGATCTCCTCAAAGGTACATACTTCCCCCCCTTATGACACTAAAAATGTAATTTTAACGCACTCGGCATGATATTGGCAGATTTATCACGTTTGCTTTTGAAAATGCATCCTCAAGACTTCTAATCTGCCCGAATTTCGTTACTGAATGGTGGTGGTTACTGCCCAACAGACCACACGTTTCTGGAAATTTTAGATCCCATAATGTTCCCACGAGTACTCATTTATCCAAAGGCTATCCAAACAGTGTTGAGCGCCCATAAATCCCCCATCCCCCCAGCTATCCAAACAGTGCTTCACTTGGCTGATTACGCCTTATACAAATGAGGTGCTGCTGATGCTCTCAAGATTTCTTGCAGGCGCCTGTATTATCTCTACAGCTATCCACATCATCGGCACTTATTACACATCAAAGGTGAGTTATTGTAAAGAGATTTGTACCATTCTGACGATCCGTGGGTTAAGCCAAGATCCCTCTGGCACACGACGCGCCAGCATTGTGCTAAACGGTTGTTGCTGAAGCTTGTGCAGGGTCCATTGGTATAGAGAGCTGAAGACGCTGACCCTACTGGGAGTCTGTTCTTCGCAGAACCTGAACCAGATTTTCCGTATTAATCTTTGTATTTTCTGTTGTGTATATGCTAGTCCTTCGGCTAAGCCGAGGATTATCTCGCTCCTCCAAGTCTGCAGCTGTAGTTAATGATTACAAACTTTCTTGGATTGTCATATGAGAGCCTCTTGTTCTATACCAACCAAAACTATGCTAGACACAAAGATAGAGCTTTTGAAAGTGTATTTTCTGTTATTGTCGTATTAAATTGTTTATGTGATTTGTACTCAGGAGTGCAACTAGGATTCAGTGGCAAATTAATCCAAAAACATGCATACCACACCGAGAAAAAACGTTCAGGACGGTAGGTACCTCAAGCTATCACCCATTTAAGCCTTCATTTCGCCTGTGTGTGTCTCCATTCTTTTTTAGGTGAGAGATCATAAACCATTATACTCATCACGGAGAGCTTTTGGTGGAAGTGGATTACAAGTATGATTGCATTTTAGTGACTTCTTTCCTTTGGTTTCCTCAAAAGCGTGGAGATATGTTACTTCAATCGACTACATAACACAGTCTGCTATGATATTTAGGACTTTAAATTGAACCTTCATATTTGCTGTATATTTAACATAAACAGTACTTATACACGCATGCTGCTTTGTGCTGTTGGAGAAGTAGATGTCTTGTTTGTGTGTTGAATACGTGGAACAGTAGTGAGAGTGGCTGCAGCGGTCTGTGACATCCTTAAGCATTAATATATCGTCGTGCCCCGACATGGCTCAAGACCTTTGAAACAAGAGAACAGGCGCCTGTGAACAAGAGGTTCGCGAGCCCAGCTCGTGTTTATAAATTCTCTTTACCTTACACCAGAGTTGTTACCTTGTTGTTGCGTTTACGTTATTTAAGTATTACGGGAGAAGCAGTGAAGCCACAGCAGGGTCCTCGAAATATTACATTAGCATTTCTTCGTCGTGGTTTTCAGTGTGGCAAGATCCTGCAGGCGTAATCATAGTGAATAAATTTTTATTTAATTTAAAGGACTTGGTAACGTCAGTTTGGAGTTCCGAAATTCAAAATACGGATAAAAAAGGCACTTTATTAAACCCGATTTCATAACAGATGCTTCCCTACGACATTCAACTCGGGACAATTCCTTTTCTTTACTTTCACATATATGATAAATAACACAGCGATATGTCAATGAATAGAACTTTGTGCGTCGATTCAAAACTATTTTGACTGGTGTTTCTGAATTTCACGTCAGCTCATGGAGAATACAATATCACCAATAGTCAAAGTACTTAAGGTTAGGAAACATACATCTTATATATAATCTGAATTAAATGCAATTTTATTTCGCCATATTTTCTATTATATAAAACATGGGAAATATATTTATTCTCCAGAACGAGATTTGACTCAGCAGTGGAGTGTGCGCTGATATGAAACTTCCTGGCAGATTAAAACTGTGTGGCTTACCGAGACACGAATTCGGGAACTTTGTCTTACGCCGGCAAGTGCTCTTCCGACTGAGCTACCCAAGCACGACTCGCGGCCCGTCCTCACAGCTTCAGTTCTGCCAGTACCTCGTCCCTTACTTTCAAAACATCACAGTAGCTCTTCTGCGAACGTCACAGGACTAGCGCTCCTGGAAGACAGGATATTGCGGAGTCATGGCTTAACCACGTTCTGGGGGATGTTACCAGAATGACATTTTCACTCTGCAGCGGCGTGTGCGCTGATAAGGAAACTTCCTGGCAAATTAAAACTGTTTGCCGGACCGAGACTCGAACTCGGGACCTTTGCCTACCTGAAAACACCTACATATAAAAAATTGAACATTATTCTATACCGCTTTTCACGGAGCTGTATGTCATATACGGTGCGAACTCCTATAGCATAATACGTATAGTGCAACAGATAAATACAAAGGTAAATTACATCGAATCCAAGTACTGGCATGATTACCCGGTGTCTGGTAAAATATTTAGTTTCGATCTTGATTTCTGACGGTCAACATTATTGTTTTGGAGAATGTCGGGCTGGATACCATTCTCCGCCTCCGAGGCCACACATAAAGTCTTTTATCTGGAAAATACATACACTGGAATACACGGATTGCAGGAGGCATATGCGTAGTACTTCTCCTAATGAATAGCAAGTGTCCGAAAGAATTATCTTCAAATCTAAATAATGCTTACAATTTTAGTAAAATTAGGAAACGTGTTTTGTTCTCATGTATGACCACTGTTGCGAAAACTCAACATCTTTGGTGTTGCTTACCTATTGAATCCGCAAACAGCGACACTGTGGAACTCTATTTTGGCTGTTCATTTACAAGAGCCTTAAGGCTCTTGACAGTGTTTCACGATTTCCGGAAAGTCTTCGAGATTCATCCGCACCGGTACCTAGTGCGCTATATGCCTAATTACGTGATATAGGAACACACACAGTCGATTAGGTTGATGATTTCCTATGAAACACAACCAATTACATTGGGCTTAGTGGGCAAAATGCATATGTGAATGTAGTGTCTGGCGTAATTATAGGGAAGGTAATATGGCTGTTACTCTTGGCGGTAAGTGTGTGTGAACTTACAGTAAATGAATTTCCGTTTCTACACATTACGAAATGTGGTCAGCAATCAGTCAGTGCAGCCTCACACGCAGCTAAATGAGTTATTTTATATAATTACAATCTTAGGGTTTTACTGAAAATTTTCGCTGGACTCTTTATCGGCTCTTCCGTTCCACAAAAAATAATCAATGTGTTCAACACACCTGTTTACTGAGCAAGTTATGAGCAAGTCAACACACGGCTTTCTGGTATCGAAACACTAAACAACAGGATTCAACCTCTGTCCACAAGCGCTATGGCGAGAGTGGGCAGATATTTAGTGCCTAAAATGGCATATTGAACTTCGAGGTTGTGTACTTGAGGATTAGAAAGATGACGGCCAAAAAACATTGTCATTTTTAGCCAAAGGGCCGAGAGGGAACAGCTGCGACATTTATTTCACGCGTCCTGGCTCAGCGTGATCGTAGGCCGAAGCCACGTCAGCTGACATATATCCACCTACGTCATGCTGTTTCTGATACACAGGACGAGTTATGTGCGGCTCAGTACACTGAATCCTAAGCTTTCCGTGATACGTGCCAGTCGTGAAGTAGAGAAATGATCCCTGTCGTTGTTTTATGCAAGCGCTGGAGCACTCGCTGCATTTGTCTGCAGAGTGTCGACTTGAATGGCGCAGTAATATCGAATAGATAATGAGGGGTCTTCATTGTGCTCTCAAAACGTGATACTGAGCGTAAGCCTCGGTTGATCTGCTGTGCAAGCTGCCGCTATTGTTGTTCCTGGATGCAGCCACCCTTACTTCTGCCCGCGATACGCCTCTCCTAAAACCACTCCGTTAATCTTACTATAATCGCAAGCTGAGATTTAATCCCTTTAGACATTCATCATACCAGATTCGATGTTGTCTAGCCCTCTTGTGTAAATATACTATCAGAAAAACCAATAAATGAAATATGTATTTAGGAAATCATATTTAATGATACTCAGTAGTTCGCTTTTGTAGATGATCATTGTCCATTCGAGTGCATAGTTATTGCATTTCTTCCTGTATTCTACGATTCCCGATTAACTTATTTGTCCCCACAATCATCAAAATTTCAGTTCAGGCTTCTCGCAGCAGTCTGCTTCAAACTTGTTTCATGTTACAGCTGATGTAATTAATGTTCGGCGTTTGTTTTAGAAATGCTCGGTATTTCTGAACATATTTCAGTATTGTGTTTTTCTATCACTGCATTTCTGTGTTTTAACTGTTACATTGATGATAAGCTATAGGACGAGCGTTGTAAAATCAAACAAATTGTCTCTATAGATTTCATTTGAGCGAATTTAATTGTGCTGGTACATATTCCTGTTGCAGGTCAGCCACAGGGCAATATACATCTATTTCGCACCAATGCTGTTTCCACAAACCTTTTGGTGCAGCTACATATAGACTATCTGGAAGTAACAATGAGAAGCAATTGAAAACTGATGCCAGAATGGCGGCGTCATTAGACATCCGATTGGTCAATGAGAGAGGTCACGATAAGAAAAGACGCGACTTCGAACATGTGTCTGACACAAGTGTTCATTCGTCATGACACAATCATTACAATATTGGTTCAGTATATGTAATTGGATTTCGCTGTTATCATTTAATGTTACTGCACCATATCTCATTTGATCCAACACATTTCAGTTCATTTAACTGCAGTGACTTCATTTCAATTGGTACCCACACGTCTGACGAACAACGAGCAGCTGCCGCCGGATGATAAATGGTGGATTAGCTGCCTTACCGCAGAAGCTGGAGGCCGTAAAAGCGAGGAAGATTAGGGTTTAACGTTCCGCCAACGACGAAGTAATTAGAGAAGGAGCAAAGGCGCGGATAGGGAAGTGAAGTACCTGGCATAGGCAGTATTACGGCTAACTTTAATTTTCATGATGTCCATTGGTAAAATCTTACATTATAGGTCGTGAGAACGAACAGTAGTATGAAGTTACACTTTACACGTTATGGAACACTTCCTCGTACAACTTTCACATTTACGGATTAGTGGAGGATATTATACTAACAAGTTGTGTATTATCTCTTCTTAAGACGAGAACGACGTACTGGAAAGCATTGTTCCAATAGAAAATCCTCCTGTATAGCTGCCTGTAGTAGGACTGTGCTATCAGCAGCGGGCATATCTCCTCAACCCATAGTGGAAAAAAATGGTTCAAATGGCCCTGAGCACTATGGGACTTAACATCTATGGTCATCAGTCCCCTAGAACTTAGAACTACTTAAACGTAACTAACCTAAGGACATCACACAACACCCAGTCATCACGAGGCAGAGAAAATCCCTGACCCCGCCGGGAATGGAACCCGGGAACCCGGGAGCGGGAAGCGAGAACGCTACCGCACGACCACGAGCTGCGGACCCCATAGTGGAAGCGATTAATGGACTGCCTAGATCGCAGGTTCGAATCCTGCCTCGGCATGGATGTGTGTGATGTCCTTAGGTTAGTTAGGTTTAAGTAGTTCTAAGTTCTAGGGGACTGATGACCTCAGAAGTTAAGTCCTATGGTGCTCAGAGCGATTTGAACCATTTTTTTGACTGCCAGGATTCGGCAGTCCAAATAAGACAGCTGATCGCCGTTAGATCTATGAAACTTCATACGCAGCTTGTGAGGACGGCACTATGATATATTTCAGCACACGTACAGGTCTTCCTTGGTTTCAGGCGGAGCACTAGGACTACAGCTGTACAAGAATCGGTGAAGTCTGCGGTATCCGTTTCATGGCTAAGCAGTACAAATGGAATTCCGTTTGCAATTCCCACAAGGTGACGCATGTAATGCACCCTTACCATCATCAGATGCCGTGTCCAAGCCACAGATAACGCTAAACATTGATGAACAAAATTATCACATGGATAACGAGCCAATATGAATAACCTGTTTGAACTTACCAGCAATTTGTCCGCTAAGAAGAAAAACTGAATTCTATGTGGGCCCTGGGCTGTTCTAGTCACTTAAATTACCGTAATGAAGAGCTTATAGCAGTTTGAAAAGGAAAGTAAGAACTTGAAAGCAAGGCTAACGAAAATGAGAACACTGTCTCATGGCACTGTAATGACTAAACGTGTGAGTATCAATTAAAAAGAAAAACTCAGGACGAATCTGATGAACACGGAGAACTGTGGAAAAGAGTAAGGAACCGTACGGTTGAGACGGAACAGTTTTTCTGTTTTCATAAAAACAGCGAGGACAATATCCCTGACACTGTAAAGAAATAAATCATCTTGTCCTGCCGGAATCAATATTCAAGATTTATCTGCCCTTCACACGCATATAGCTTCATATTTGTGCAAATGCAATTATACCTGTTTTTTGAAGGGAAATTACCAGATATTTGGAAGAATGCAAATATAATTGTATTCGAAAAGGGTAAAGACACTGATACTTTATTTCCAAAGTCCTACAGACTTATTTGCTTTTTCGATACTCAACGGAATGTGTTGGAGAATCTGGTGTGTGGCAGATTACTAGAGGTACTTCTTCATCAAGAGACATCACAGTAATATGGATTCATACGTGGGAAGTCAAAAGAAGATTCTGTAAATTAGGTGATTTGGCTTCCAAAAGTTTTCTACATAAATACGTTGGGCTACTTAGAAGGATCCATATGTGACCCTTTATTTGGTGATCCGGTACTCTACCCGGTAATACGAAAGCTGGCAATAGCAAAGCAGTCGTAGAAGCAATGGCATATGCGAACGCTGTGATCACATTTGTGAAGGGAGAAGTAGCCTGAAAGTATGATGTAACACAGTCCTTGAAGATTTAAATTGTTTGTTGATGCTCAAAAGACCTCGTAGATGTTAGTAAAATGGGACCTTTCAAGAGACTGGTGAGTCTCCAGTCACGTATTCGCTGCTCATCGGGGCTCACTTCGAAACGGGACTCATAACTGAAGAGAACTCCACTCTGGTCATTGCGATTCCAGGCCGAAGACGCGTCCGGAGAAGCCCCGGTCAGGGGTGGGATAACAACATAACTGTTGCCCGCTATGCTGCCCGACACGCAGAAGTGATGGTGTGTGGTGCCATTTCAATTCACAACGGGACCCTTTTGGTTGTCGTCTGCAACACCCTTACAACAGAGCGGTACGTCGGCGGTATTCTACTCCCAGTTTTGTTGCCCTTCATGGTAAATCATCCCCGGCTTACATTTCAGCAAAATAATGTCCGCCCAAACACGGCGAGACCTTCTACTTCTTTTCTTCAGGCATGAGAAACCTTGTTTTGGCCAGCAAAATCGCCGAATCTCACCACAACTGAGATCGTTTGGAGCATTATGGACATTATCCTCCAACTACTCGGGATTTCTACGGACTAACAGGCCAAATAGACAGAATTTAGCAGGATATCCGGAGGAGGACCTCCAACAACTCTGCGAATCAATGCGAAGCCGAATAACCTCTTACATTCGGGACAGAGCCACACCAATTAGTTATCGACTTGCTTGATTTATGAAGCTCTTCGCTACAATAAATCACCCATTTGTCTGAAAATGTAATAATTTGTTTGTCTATGCACATGCAGCACATGTACCTCTTTCAGTAACATTCGGATTACTCCTCTGCGATGCGTCTTTTTCTTTTTCTTAGAGTGTAGCAGAAAAGATATGATGATTTAGATCAGTATTGTGTTAGATTTAATAGTGCATTTTGTATCATTACATGCTATATATCGGAAAGGTATTGACTGATGATCATAATAATTTAAGTACAGATTAATACACATGTGTTCAAATTCTGGGTATCAGGCCTCAGTGTAATAAATAAATAAAATAGATTATTACTGTAACTCTTCATCTTTAGTTTGTGTGAAACACGCACTTGCTGTCCTTCGTTACTAAGGTGTAGCCTATGAAACGATTAGCATTGTTCAGAATTTCCCACCACGACCTCTTCTTGCTCTCATACAAACAGATTACATGTTGCACTCGGTATCCGAAGGCAAGATTCTCTGAAGTTTTTGACATTTGAACATTTGCAGATCTACACTTAGGTCCTTAACTGGAAGCCCCTAAACCAACCAGGGTGCAGGCTATCATCATAGGCTAACAGAAGACTTTAGCATAGACACTTACCTATCTTGATGGATCATATTTGTATCGTGTTCCACCAATTAAGGGTACTGCCATACTGTACGGCAAGTTGGCTGTACTGTGCATCAAGTTTGCTTTACTGCGTCCAGTTAGCCGTACTAGCTTTCATTACGTCGGCCTCCTTTTAGGTTTTATTCTATCTGATAGGCTTACCCAAACCAGTTAAAGGTCACCACACTTTAAATCGACGACCGGATTTCACTGATAACTGTACAAAATCGTTCACGAATATATAAAATTTCCGACAATGTTATCAACTCTAAAACAAGCAGACGGCCGCATGACAGGAAACTGGCGGCAATCAGCGCAATTAAGATGGACGCTCACCTCCCAGACGACAATGCCAAGGACGAATTTAATTAACAAAGAATAGGGAAGCGTATGATGGAGTCTGGACAGTTTTTCCGTTTTTTGGAAGAGGATGCGAGGAAAGGAACCCTGAAAAAGAGAAGAAATAAACGATATGGACCTAATGACACCCGTCTCACTTTTATGATCATAATTTTATATTTTTGGCATTTCCATAAAGCGTGTTTATTGCAGGTAAAAAAATAATTTATCTGGCAGAAAGCAAATGTCATTATCTTGCAAAAGGGCGAATAAAGGATCTGGATCCAAAGACCTTCAGATCAATTTGCCTTCTCGATAGTTTTGGTAAAGCGTTCTAGAACATGTTGTGCTCTAGACCATGGGAGAAAAAGACTTATTTCTGGAATGAACCCCCAACAAGAAAGATGTAGAGGAAGAAATCAGCAGAAAACACTGCAAAAAATTCTCCGCATTATTAATTTGTGTTAATAACGGTGGACGTCGCAGGGGCATTGGATCAGTTTCGATGTCCTACACTTTTTGACAGCCTAACGCACTTACACTCCCCACTATTGTCAAAAGAGAGAAGCAACTTTGTCGTGACCAGGAGAAACAAAAGAAATTGCAGCAGGATACATAACAGGCCCCGTCCTCCGGGATCTGGTACTTTACGCAGCATTAGGAAAGCTGCAGGAAAACGAAGTGGCCACAGAAGCAGTGGAATATTCCGATGACGTTATTATTATTATTATTATTATTGTGAAGGTACGTTCCAGAAGTAGCTATTAAGTACGACAGAACTTCGTCCTTCATCAATAATGTCATTGATGCCAAGTATTAAATTGTCTGATGCGCCTGGAAAGATCATAACGCGTACATGTCATTAAAAGGGACCCTTGTAAGATACCTGATAATGAAATTAAGCGACAGGTCCACAAAGCAATTCATCGTGTTTTACCTAGGCATCTTCTTGCACGAGCGACGGAGTTGTAGTGCACATATTGAAGAAATGAGTAAGAGAGTCAGGAACATAAGTATGTCTCATAAAGTTAACCTGACTGCGATCATGCGATAATTTGTTAGTGCTTGGACCCACAGACTTCTGCTTATAACTCTAGCACGGGTGGTTAACAGATTGCATACCGAATACTTCCTTGGTTGGCGGTTAATTTTGGTACCTTTTCTGCTGAGGCGCTGCAGATAATACTTGGAATGTGTCCACTACATCTCTAAAAGCGAAGAAAAGCAACGATGTATTGGCGGATAAAATGACACCATCAACCGCAAAATTTAACCGGAGTACAGGCAACAAACTAGCAGTCAATTCCCAAACAGATCCCTCTGGACAGGATGGGTCGACGCCCAAAGAGGGAGGCGCAGCTTTGGCTTTTCCCAGATATAAAACAGAGACTGGGAATGAGGAACCTGAATCCCGTAACAGGCCTGAAACATTTTCTGTCGGATCATGAGCCTTACGCCACCCACTGGTATCAAATTCGTGGAAGGTAAATCTCATAATGTGACTCGAGTGAAGACTGGATGTCAGAGGATTCTATCTGGGTGTGTTCCAGTGTTGTTGTTGTTGATATCGGCGCGGGAGGCTCGATGTCAAGGAGATACTGCGTTTCGAGGCGAGACTTCAGATCCTGTACAATATCGCCGTCACTATTTCAAGAATGTTTTGGGTAACGCGAAACCCTAACAGTCAAACTCGGTATATTGCCCTCCGAGAGGTTGCAACAGACTATAGAGAAATGATGCAACAAAAACAACTGCGATCAACAACTGCTCAGACTAACAACCAACACTGAAAACGCAAGAGTGAAAGCACATCCGTGGGCTGAGTCTCGCCATCCAAAGAATTAGAACCGGAGCGACATGGTTTGGCATGTGCCTTCGCTCCTCAGCAGCAGCAACGATGCTCCCTCGGAACATGGGAGTCGGCCTTTGTGACCAGGGAGACGAATGACGTTGAAGAAGCAGATGCAATCATACCGCCCTCGGCAGCACCGAACGAAGCAGCACCGTGTGCCTACGGACCAGAGACCGATGGTGTGCTTTGCGGAATATACTTGTTATAATCTGTTCCAGTTAGCCCAATTATTGCGTATACTAGTGAAAAACGGGAGAGAGTTAAGTTTAGAGCAATAATACTTATCGACATAGTGATGGAGGTAGATGTAGTCACCATTAATAGTAGGAACAATTATGGTTGTAATAATGCACATTGTATTATTATTTGATGAAATGTAGATTTAAGCTATAGGCAACAGGTTACACTGTAACAAATAAAAAAAACTCTGTAAATTACCAATGCCTTTAAAGGCTAGAGAACGTATGAAGACGTAAGCGACAGAGAACGACCTCATAGCATTTCTGCAATGCGTGCCTTCACCCAAGTTCACAAAGCGTGAAGCTTCTTTCCTGCTGTGAGACTCAGAAGCCCCTGTATCTGGGACAAAGCCCATTGGCATGTTGCGTGCGCTGATGTGCCCACAATGGAGGAATGAACAGAGAATCTGTATGAGGAGACCTATAGCACGGGTGGTCAGCCTGGCACCCTTTTGCCCTATCGCGGTGCAGCTGGGCAGACATGACGTAACTGCGAGCAGCTCACCGGAAGGCATAAGTCACGATGTAGCTAGACGAAAGGGGAGAGCGGCCGGCTGCCGTCACCCCGCCGTGGAACGTGGCGCGTTATGGGCTCGGGGCTACTGCAGCTCGGGGTGTACGTCGTCTCTCGCGCGTGTCTGTGCCGTGCTGGGTCATATTAGGTTAAGTAAATTCTTTACACAAAATAAACTGATGAGCCAAAGAAACTGGTCCACCTGCCTATTATCTTGTAAGGCCCTCGCGAGCACGCAGAAGTGCCGCAACACGACGTGGTATGTACTCGACTGATGTCTGAAGTAGTTCTGGAGAGAACTGCAGGGCTGTCCACAAATCCGTAACATTACGAAGCGTAGACTGACAACAAGCGACTACCCTGACCGGTCGTCGTCTGTGTACTAAGATGGCACCCACTAGCCGGAATGCCCGGCGTGAGGGAGTCTGGTCAAGAGCATTTTTGGGAATATGGTGTAGTGAAAGTACGGTCATCCTGATCATTCTAATGACATTTGTACTACTGTGTCAACAGATTGCATGTTGGTGTCAAGGGGGCAGGTGAGGAGTGGTATACGCATACACTGTTTTATCCGATTACCAGTTACATGGCCAATTCTATGGATTCAATAGCCCCTCAGCACAAAGGCATAAATATATTTTACATGAGTGCTTTGAAACCCAAAACCGTAGCCACACTTATTCCATGAACCGTAATTCCTCCACACGAAATTTTAACGTGTTATAATTGTGCTGGAGGATGGAAGGCGGATTATTGTTGAGATTTGTTCCGCCTTGTCACTTATTGTTTCTACCTGGATGAGTTTCCTTGGTTGTTATGATAGTTGACTGTAGTGCTAAATGTTTGCGTCAGACAGACTTCATCATTCATGTGACCCTTAAATGATAGGCATCTAGTGCGTCTATGTTAGTGCCAAAGAGAGTGCTGAGACGGTTTTGTATCAGACAAGCTGAAAACAAGGGATAACCGATTCTATCTTGGCGGAACATCATTTATTTGAAAACCACGTATACTATGTAGATTGTGACTTTTTTACGTACTGTTAAGAAAATGAGAAAGATGACACTACTGGAAACACTTGGAATCAATAAACGTATGACACACAGTGCCGTCTTAGCTTAAAATGACAAAACACAAATGCCTTTTCCCATTTGTTAAATTAAGAAGTTTGTGTGATTCAAATGTTAGATTACAATAGTAAATTCAGTTGAATCCTTTGTTTAATGTAACGATTTCCACACAACGTATAAACTTTGTTCTCCAATAGGTTTGTTAAATGCAAGGGTTTCTGCCCAACATAAAATCTATACTTTCTTCTGTGACCACTGTATTCTATCATTTAGTGTAATTTCGTATTAGTAACAACTATCTCAATAGGTTACTAGTGATTTTATCTGTGGTTACAAAACGCTGTTGTCACCTGATTGTGACCTACGAAGCCAAGACTAGTTGGTAATCAATTGTACAAAATTTTTCAGGACTTAGGAAAATGTTTCCTGGTAAATATCATCATTTTTTACCTCGTTCGAGAATTTATAACATTTTCTCTTCAAACTAGATTGTGGAGGCTAGTTGAAAGATTAACACTTCATGGCTTTATATTTCCACGCCCATGACCATGGCTTATCGTGCAGGTGTACTCTAGTTAGTATCCTCTGCCTTTCGTGTGGAGGAGTAGTTGGATCGTTCCGTATTCGATGTATCAGAATTGAATTTGCAGATACAGGTATTCATGGGACTTTGTGTCATTACTGGCCATGCACAGAAATACAGTTTGCGAGAACACATTTCTGGTCACAGAAGCGAATTCCTGATGTAAACAGTTGAGGTATTTATACTCATAGAGCTCTACCACTTCAGAACTAGGAACTTTTATTTTATGGCAGTTCTTTTCTTCCACAAATGAGATACGTTCACGGACTACATCTTTATCATTGCAAACTGGCGCACAGTGGTCATGATGAACAGAATTTCTCTCTCAGAATCGCCTAAATGGCACACTTAGTAGAAGTGACTTGGCGGTTTCAAGGAAGCGTAATGATTCTATAGCGTAAGATTATTGGTACTAGAGCATAGCTCGCACATTCACACCCGATTACCTAGATTTTGTATGCTTTCGTAAAACAGCCAATTACAAACGGGGACACTTTTTGAAGTCGTTTGTAACCCTCTGGAAGGTATTTATGACATCTGTGGTACCTTCATTTTACCACTACTCTTACGTATGAGTTAGTATGGTTTGGCGGGAAGTAAATTTTTCTGCCATAAGCGTTCTCTGTTTCAGATGCTTCAGCTATTTCAACGTTCCAGATAAGACTTTAAACGCACTGCGAATATTGAACTGTAACACTTTTCTTTTTATCACTAAGAGAAAAACCGTTTCAGAAACGCCTCGCATTACTAAGTAATGCTCTATGTATAGCTGTCGTTCTTTAGGAACTGTCCTCCAAAGATCTTTTCGATGGCTATAAATAAGAACAATAAGAGAAGTGGGACGACATTTCTGCTTAGCAAGAACGACAAGAGATTTCCGATTGCCTGCGTGTTCAACATGAAAGTCTTATCTCCAGCACTGACAATGTTGAGCATCAATGAACAAAGTTCAAGAAAGCCGAACAATACGCCACAGACAGCTATGTGCTGAACAAACTTGTGATAGAAGCAAAAGACATGACGTGGTTTGACAGCCGTGTTGGAAAGCTGCTACGAAAGCAAAGAGAATTTCACTGGAAAGTTAAACGTAGCCGAAGCCTAACAGACAAACAAAAACTGAACGAAGCTAAAATTAGGGCAAGGAGAGCCGTGCGTGAAGCGTTCAACGAATTCGAAAGTAAATTCATCCTACCGACTTTACAGAGCGTCCTAAGAAGTTTTAGTCTGATGTTAAACCAGTAAACGGATCTAAGCCATCTGTCCAGACATTATGTATCCATAATGGCACCGAAACGGAGGACGACACAGAGATGGCCGAAATACTAAACGTCTTTTCCTAAAAGTATTTCACTGAGGAAGACCTCCCTGTAGTTCCTCCTTTAATTGTCGCAGGAACTTTAAAATAAGTAATACCGAAATAACTGACCATGGGATATGATATCGTTCCACAGACGAAAGACTACTAAACCGATAGGATTCCAGTACTATTCTAAAGAGAAAGAAATAGCTCCTCTTCTGCAACAGGGTAACGAAGGTTTCTCGAGGAGCGAAGCGCTCCTAGTGATTGGAAAAAGGAGCAGCCCATTCTCGTTTTCAAGGGCGGTCATCGAACAGACACACAAAACTATAGGGCTATATCTCGTACGTCAGAATGCTGTAGAACTATGGTACATATTTTATGATCGTGTTTTATGACAGTTACAGAGACCGAAAATCTCTATAAGTATCAACATTGGTTCTGCAAACAAAAATCGTGTGGAACTCAAGTCGTTCTGTTCGTCCAAGAGACTCAGAAACCAGTAAATACGTTCGCCCATGTTGATGCCGAGTTTCTTGACTTCCGGAAGGCGTTCGATACAGCTCTGAACTTCGACCTAATTACGAAAACTCGAACGTGCGGATTATCAGGCCACCTTTGTGAAGGGATATAAGAGTTTCTATCAAACGAAACACGGCATATCGTTCTCAAGTTAGAGAAACCTTCACACTTAAAAGTAATCTCAGGCGTACGTTAAGGGTGTTTTATAGGGCCATTACTTTCCACGGTATACACTGAAGTGACAAAGAAACTGGTATAGCTATGCGTATTCAACTACATATATATGTAAAAAGACATAATACGGCGCTGCTGTCGGCAACGCCTACATAAGACAAGAAGTGTCTGACACATTTCTTAGATAGATTACTGCTGCTACAATGGTGGGTTATCAAGATTTAAGTGAGTTTGAACGCCGTGTTATAGTCGGCACATGAACGATTGGACACAGCATCTCCGAAGTAGCGATGAAGTGTGGATTTTCCCCTACGACCGTTTCACGAATGTACCGTGTCAGGAATCCGGTAAAACCAAATCTCCGATATCGCTGCGGACGGAAAAAGATCATGCAAGAAATTCGACTAAAGAGAATCGTTCAACGTGATAGAAGTGCAACCCTTCCGCAAATTGCTGCACATTTCAATGCTGGGTCGCCAACAAGTGTCCGCGTGCGAACCATTCAACAAAACGTCATCGATATGCGCATTCGGAGCCGAAGGACCACTCGTGTACCCTTGATGGCTGCACGTAACATAGCTCTACGCCTCTCGTGGGCCCGTCAACACTGACATTGGACTGTTACTGATTGGAAACATGTTGCCTGGTCGGACGAGTCTCGTTTCAAATTTTATCGAGCGGATGGACTTGAACGTGTATGGAGACAACCTCATGAATCCATGGACCCTGCATGTCAGCGGGGGAATGTTCAAACTGGTGGAGGTTCTGTAATGGTGTGAGGCGTGTGCAGTTTTAGTGATATGGGACCCCCGTCACGTTTAGATACGACTCTGACAGATGAAACGTACGTAAGCATCCCGTCTGGTCACCAGCATCCATTGTGGATTCCGACGGACTTGGGAAATTCCAGCAGGACATTGCGACACACCATACGTCCAGAATTGCTACAGAGCTGCTCCAGGAACACTTTCTCAGTTTAAACACTTCCGATGGCCACCAAAGTCCCCAGAGATGAACATTACTGAGCGTATCTGGGATGCCTTGTAACGTGCTGTTCAGAAGAGACCTCCATCCCCTCTTTTTGATGAATTATGGACAGCTCTGCAGGATTCATGATGTCATTTCCCTCGAGCATTACTTCAGACATTACTCGAGTCCATGTCACGTAGTACTGCGGCACTTCTGTATGCTTACGGGACCGTACACGACATAAGGTAGGTGTACGAGTTTCTTTGGGTCTTCATTGTACATAAATGACGTAGTGGATAACGTTGTAAACTCCAAGAGCCTTTTCGTGGATAATGCAATGGTAGAAAACTGTAGTGAAGTGTAGGAAGACCTGCTGTGGATCTACAATTGCTGCAATGATTGGTAGTGGACCCTCAAATAAAAGAATGTAACGTATTGCGTAGAAACTGACAGAGAGCACCATCATTTTATGACTGCACGATTGCTGAAGACTAAATGGAAACAGTCATGTCCATTAAAGTGGAATGACCACATAAAACTGAGATTGATATTCATTCGAAGAATCCTGAGAAAGTGAACTCCACCCACAATGGGGGCAATTTAGAATGTCCTCGCTCGACTTCATTATTGGTCATTTGTCTGGAATCAGTACCAGATAGGATTGATTGAGAAAATAGTGAAGATCCAAATAACAGCAACGCTTCTCATTTCACATTCATTTAGTTAGCTAGAAAACATCACGGAGGTGCTGATTTAACGCCAGTTGAGGCGGAGCGCCGTATACCGATCCTGCCTTGGAGGCTGTTAAGTGGGAGATGTGTCTTAGAGCTGGATAGTGGCAGATGGTGACGCGAGACTGGACGTGCAAGTAGTCTATGTATCAACCGATAGAGGACAGTATTGGATAGGGGACTGTGATTTAGTTGCGATTGTGCCCACTAGAGTGCAGTAAAGTAATAGAATGTTTTCATAAACTGTTCTAGTAGTTTCATGAAGTGTTGTTATGTCTTTTTGTGTATGTAAAATGTTATAAAGATGTTTTAGCAGTATGAATGATGCGAAAGTGTGGTTTAAGGTTAATATGAAGATAATTGTTTAACGAGTTATGTAGTGGGATTTAGTGTGGGAACATTTAGAAGAAGTATGGATGTGGACAATTAGTAACTTTAATTGCAGCCTGGTTCACGTCGAAGTACAGTAGGTTTCGCTCGGCTTCCCTACTGATGATCTGCTGAGACAATGTTCCCAGATACGTGCAGGTTCGTCGTAAAGGGACGGAAGGAGATGCGCCGCCCACAGCGTTAGGCGCTGCGAAACAGGCGTTCTGCTCTATGCTGTATTTAATAGAAAAGTCAGCATATTGCTTACACGGAGGTTTCCTAATACTTATTTTCCCGGCGAACCACTCGCTTCTGGAACTGTTTCTCTAGTAGCATTCCTTTTTAGGCAAATGAAATTTACGCAAGCGTGAGAAGTTAGTTCGCCTATGCATTGGCCCAAGGTTAAAATTTACACCTGAAGAAAATGTTTACATTATGTAGAAAAGTTGTACAGTTAACATTATTTTGGATCACGTGCAACCCTCCGTGCTTGATGTCTTCCCTGATGCCGATGGCATCATCCAGTAGGATGAATGTCCATGTGACAAGGCTAGAATCTTACTACAGTGCTTTGAGGAACATGATAGTGGACACAAGTTAATGTATTGGCCATCAGATTCGCCAGATCAGAGCCAGATGGAACGTATCTTACACGCCATTGGACGTCAGCTCCGCGCCTACAAACCACCGGCCCTTATTTTACGGAAAATGCGTAGACACATAGTGCTACATATCTCCGGAAACTTACCAAAGATTTTTTTAATTAGTCCCACGCACAATCGCACAATCGTATTACGGTTCACAGATGGACCAAGACGCTAATGGAGTCCTCATACGATTTTGGCATGCAGTGTAAATATGTAGTCAATATTTCAATTTTACTGGATACATAATCTTTCATAGTGAAAGGTGACTGTTGGCGAACTTTTTCTGTTCTTGTTTTAGGGAACATCGACTTTAGAAAATTATGGGAAGATATTATTACTTCTAAGGACATTTCGACTGTATTCGTGAAACCCTCTGCTGCAACTACGATTTCAACAATCAAATACTTGTTACTTTGTCTGAAAAATAATGGAGTCTGCATCACAGTGAAGGTATCTTTTAGAAACAGAAAAAACTGGGAAAAATAGTATACAAATAAAGATTACAGTTTGTGGACTTTTATAGCGTTTTATTGTTTTCATAATTTTACGTAATGTTTCATATATTAACAACTAGCTGACCCTGCGAACTCTCTTCCGGCTTAAAGCCAATAAATAATCAGAATTTGGATGTTAAGTTCTATTTTTTATTAGGAAATACAATAAAAAATTAAGTACTTTAATGATTCATTATTCTTTATGTTTTTTGGTGCATACTTTCCACTCTTCAATTAAGTACCTTGTGATACACGACATTATTTGTCTTATTATCAGGCGCAAGAACAAACAACGCAAATGTTCTTCCGACCCACATATAACTGACCATGTGAAAAACATGGATATTCCAGATTTAAACTACAAAATTTGTAGGATTGGCCTTGTGATTTGTTAATGGTCATGGAGAATGCAAGACGGATTGGAAATTGAAGTCTTTTAAACTCAAACGGCATATCGGTTGGGATAATCGGGATCCTCGGAATGAGAACTTCCACACCTTCGAATTTTCATTTAAGTATCGTCTCGTAAATAACATTGTTCATCAATTTACTTACCACCAAATGCGTACCGTTGCACAGTTTTGGTTGGTTTATGTTTCGAAGCATGATTACTAGCCGGCCAGAGTGGACGAGCGGTTCTAGGCGCTACAGTTTGGAGCTGCGCGACCGCTACGGTCGCAGGTTCGAATCCTGCCTCGGGCATGGATGTGTGTGATGTCCTTTTAGTTAGGTTTAAGTAGTTCTAAGTTCTAGGGGACTGATGACCCCAGAGGTTAAATCCCATAGTGCTCAGAGCCGTTTGAACCATCTGATCCATGATTACTACCGAGCCAACTTTTAGGCGTAAATTGTGTGGTGGTAAGCCAGGCACATCCAAGGAGTTTAAACATTCAGTTGGATAGTTTGTGGCTTCATATTCATATGTTACACAGTCAGTAGATTTGAATGAATGCATTTGACCAATGATCTCATTCCGATTTATGTAGTTTAGGTCATCTACATCTTTATTTTTAGCCGCTAAAACTGCTTGCTCACTCAACCATTCATTACGTTTGTAGTTAGTAATGATGTTTGGGAATACTTTGTTGGTAAGTTCGTGTTTCGATGAGACAAAGTTACAGAAATTATGAGGAAATGAAATCAATCAGCTCGATTCTTCGACAGGTACTCGACCATTACCGATAGTCAGCTATTGCTCAGAGAAATCTTCAGCAGATGTGTCATTAAGCAATGCAATTCTCATGTTTGTTGTCAGGTAAAGTTTCTTCACATAGTGCCATAGATTCGATGATTTGAGGCAAGCATTTATTTCGTCTGCAGCAGTTGATCTTGAAAGTACTGGCAGTGTTTGGCGGGAATCGGCAGACAGTAAAATCATTGCTCCTCCAAAACATCTCGAGTCATTGCGTAGATCTTTCAATGTTCGGTTAAGTGCCTCTATTGCATGTTTATGCGCAATGTGCATTTAGATACGAAAATTTTTTGTTTTATTATCAGGCGTAAGAACATACAACGCAGATGGTCTTTCGACCCGTAACATGCCACATATAATTGACCACGTATCCTTCTTGCATTACGGCTTTGTCGAAAATTATTCGATCGTCTTGGTCGCGGCATTGTTAATTATGATTCAAAGAAAATAAAAATTGTTTCTTTAAATTTTTAGTTAATGATATATACTGATACTTAACCATAGACGTTTAGCTGTCATTTGCGCATTGTTATTCCATGTCAGATGCGTTTTTGTCATACCACGTTTTATAGTGACGTTTAGCTGACATTTGCGTTTTCTTATTCCAAGCCAGATGCGTTTTTGTTATACCACGTTTCATAGCGGTCGAACGGGGTGAAAAGTATCCTATGTCCGTCTCCTGGTTCTAAGTTACTTCTTCTCCAATTGTCAGCCAAATCGGTCCAGCCGTTCTTGAGTTATAAATAGTGTAACTAACACGACTATCTTTTATATTTATGTATATCTAGAGAATTTTACTTCCCTGACAACAAGCACTTAGATTCGAAATCAACGTTACGGAAATCTTTATTGTCACGACCTGCATTACATTTAGAAGACAGCAGGTTGAGTACATGTACAATTAATTCTGAAATCATTTCTTTACGTAGAGATGCTAAGTTACTTTCTTTTACCCACAAATAAAATATTTCCATCATCCGTAAACCGGTGATACTTGTGGCATGTGGCAGGCCTGGCTGCTGAGTCTTCCAGGACACGTCTCTCTCCTTCGTTGTCGTCCCGGCATCAGTGTCACAAAGCGGAGCTCACGTTTCTCCAGTATGTTTTGCCCTTATCTTCTTACACATCTGGAAAACCTTATTTCCTTGCCTTGTTTGCTGGTGGCGCTGCAAGATGCGCCTGATAGGACCTGGCACAGACGATCGACGCGCGCCTTTCCTTCGACACGAATTTCCTCCACCCATGTTGCCTTGCCTATCTCGCTCCCTACTGTAGTTATCCCAGTTGTCCGTTTCTCTTGCATGATGCTCATACTAAGGCGTCCCTTAATGTTCTCACACAAACTCCTCCGTCTTTATTCTTAATTTGTCTTTCATTAAGTAATAAAAGACTGGTTACTCATGGGGGATGGCAATAAATTTCCGAAGCCCTCAAACAACGCACAGTCACTTTTTCTCATTTGGATGAAATGTATCTAAATGTTACTCGTCTAACTATCCTATAGTACCGGTCGTAGCTGGAACTTAGTTGATCACGTGACTAGGTAGCGCCACACGCTATTTCAAAGTAGGGCACGTTGTTACCTCGAAATTCAAAGGTGGTATAATCACAGAAAATTAATAGAAGCAATTTACTCACGTAATTCTGATGGATGGATGTCATGGCACGAGTGTTTATACATACACTATGCTGTCATTTTGTGCATCTCGGAGTACTGTAAGGATGGTCCTTTGCGAACGATGAAAAAGGGACTCGAAAGACAAAGAAAGATGTGTTGTGGTTTTTGAGGTCTTCAGTCCTGAGACTGGAGTGATGCATCTCTCCTTACTCTATCCTGTGCAAGCTTCTTCACCTCCCAGTACCTACTGCAACCTACATCCTTCTGAATCTGCTTAGTGTATTCATCTCTTGGTCTCCCTCTACGATTTTTACCCTCCACGCTGCCATCCGCCCCTCCCCAATTCTATTCAATACCTCCTCATTAGTTATGTGATCTACCCATCTAATCTTCAGCATTCTTCTGTAGCACCACATTTCGAAAGCTTCTATTCTCTTCTTGTCCAAATTATTTATCATCTATGTTTCACTTCCATACGTGGCTACACTCCATACAAACACTTTCAGAAACGGCTTCCTGACACTTAAATCTATACTCGATGTTAACAAAATTCTCTTCTTCAGAAATGCTTTACTTGCCATTGCCAGTCTACATTTTATATCCTCTCTACTTCGACCATCATCAGTTATTTTGTTTCCCAAATAGCAAAACTCCTTTACTACTTTAAGTGTCTCATTTCCTAATCTAATTCCCTCAGCATCGCCCGACTTAATTTGACTACATTCCATTATCCTCGTTTTGCTTTTATTGATGTTCATCTTATACCCTCCTTTCAAGACACTGTCCATTCCGTTCAACTGCTCTTCCAAGTCCTTTGCTGTCTCTGACATAATTACGATGTCGTCGGTGAACCTAAAGTTTTTCTTTCTTCTCCATGGATTTTAATACCTACTCCGAATTTTCCTCGTGTTTCCTTTGCTGCTTGCTCAATATACCGATTGAATAACATAGGGGAGAGGCTACGACCCGGTCTCATTCCCTTCCCAACCACTGCTCCTCTTTCATGTCCCGCGGCTCTTATAACTGCCATCTGGTTTCTGTACAAATTGTAAATAGCCTTTCGCTCCCTGTATTTTACCCCTGCCACCTTCAGAATTTGAAAGAGAGTATTCCAGTCAACATTGTCCAAAGATATCTCTAAGTCTACAAATGCTAGAAACGTAGGTTTGCCTTTCCTTAATCTATTTTCTAAGAAAAGTCGTAGGGTCAGTATTGCCTCACGTGTTCCAACATTTCAACGGAATCCAAACTGATCTTCCCCGAGGAAAGATAGTAAAACTGAAAACGCTTATTTGTGCCTTTGAACAAAATTTCAGGCAGAATATAACGACGTCGACATCTATGAAAGTGGTGTGATAAGGTTGCCTCAATGACAACCGGTAGATTGTTACGAGAGATCCACTGGTGAAGCTGCCACAGCAAATAGTGCTTTCAAATAGTGTCATACGCTTTATATTTCTCAAACAATTCTTACGAGATACGGTCTGCATGTTAAAGCATGTCGTATAGTTGTTTCCAGCAGGATCACGTCATCAGAAGTGGACCGACATCTATCAAAACCACACCTTTCTAGGACCCTGATCAGGAGACGATTGACTAGTCTCTCTATGATTTTTCCCACACAGCTCCTTAAGGTGACGCTTCTATAAGGGGTACTATACGGGGTACTTTCGGAATCACCGTGTTCTTGCGGAGACGAACCAAAACTGCCTCCATCCAGCTAGCAATTAGTCGCCTGCGATATCGAATAAAAAACATTATATTAGGATTTCCTGCATAAGAGATTTATTGCGATTGGAGTAGCTGACGCTCAGTAAATTCGATTCGCGGCCGGTTCCTGAGGTTTTCTCCTCTCGAGACTGAGTGCGTATGTTGTCTTCATTTTCGTTTAGTCATAATGTACGCGAATGTCGCCGAAGTGATGTCAAATAAAAAGAATTGCAACAAGAGGTTGAACTCTCCAGAAGTGGGGTCCTGGCCAAATTTGCCATACAAACTTTTTTTCCCTTCACAAGAGTCGCAGCATGCTGTAGGGAATTCGATAGTGAACAGGCGCAGTATTACGAACGTCAGACAAGACTGATTTCAATTCTCACATGGAGAATAGGTAGTTATGTGCCTAAGAAATGGTGCATTTGAAGTCCAGCCAACCACTTCCCGTGTCGCACTGCAGCGGCAGAATGCTGGATCAGTGGCAGTAGCTATAGAACAACCCTCTGCCGTTGTCTGGGCAACGTCCTCAGGTGTATTTTGGCGACATCATCTATCTCAGCACAGCTGCTATATGGTGTCGACTGTATTTACCAGAGAACCTCAACAAGAGGCCGAGATGTGCATGAGGGACTTTCGTTCTAACAACAAAGAAGACTTAATCTGCCGCTTACCCACGTGGAAGCTGCATTCAGAATTACCTGTGACTCTTGACACTGCACCCGGCCACAATAAAGTGCGACAGGAAACTCCCTCCGCCACACACCGTTGGGTGGCTTGCGGAGTATAAACGTAGATGTAGATGTAAAACCTCCTGTGCAAAAACACTCTCTATGACCGTCCATGACCTTTACTGCTGTTCTTTGCTGTTGATAGAGCTATGCCCGTCGCTACTTGAAGGAGTGGAAGTATTTATGCAGTTTATCGGTATTCCAGTCGTCATAAAGGTACTCCACCGATCAAAATCATCGGCACACTTTTGGATCGATAAGCGACATAATGGATAACACTAATGACTTTGAACTCCCATTACTAGATACTGCCTTGGTGATAGAAAAGAGGTTGTCTTCTCTACGACGTCCAGTTTACTGATCATTCAGACTGCTAGCTTTCGTTACAGGATTGCTCTGTTTGGTAGATCGGCTCAGGACGGGATGTGATCACTGGAATGAAGGTCATCAATAACATATGACTTCATCATTCCTTGTTATTCCTACTCTCACTGATAGACTGTAATGTTTCTATGGAATAGATTGGTGCAGAAGTGTGATACTCAACGTCATTCAGCATCTCGAAGGCCCCAAACGAATATCGTCTGAAAGAACAGACATGTATTGATGGTGTTAGGACAGCAACCAGCCATAAATTTACTTTCAGTTCCTTTATTCAAAGGCTACCGTTACTGGTTTCGAATCGTTGTGACTCATCCTTAGACGGTTTACATGCTTTCTTTATGACATGTGGTGTGGTTTTTAAAGATTAATTGTCATAAAATATAAATAATACATAATTATAAACACGCCACACACAGATGGTTGCGTTACAGATTTTCGTTGCATGTGACTTACGTGAAACGTCGGTTTCGAGTGTTTGTTTTCATAAAATTCGTCCAGCAAATGTAAATGTATTACCACTACATTCTTATTGTTGCACACGTAAATTGTTCTCACTCAACACTTAAGATTTGTCACTGAGATGATTTCTACCACGCACCACATGTTTTGATACATACAAAGAGCTTAAAAACATATGAGTATCACAGATGCTATGATATATCGTAACATTTGACGATGATGTCCTATGTTTGGAAAATTTTGCATCTAGCAGAAAAAAGAGCCACTATGAATATATTAAAAGAATTAGAAATACACACACACACACAAAAACAGCACCCCAGACTATATCCTTAACGAACAAACAGAGTTAGCTAACACCCCTTTCCTGAAAAATTTCCAAAAATTACTTTGCAGCCTCCAAAGCAAATAACATTAGTACACCTATCTGCAGATCAAGTAGCAAATTTATATGTTACTATAATTCTCATGATGCTAAATATAATTAAATAATATACTATTTTACCTATACAGTTCTTTTAGCAATATCAACACAAAAATATCAATGTCTCGGTACTAGTGTGAAAGGCATTACAGTTGTGTAAATGAATATATGATCCTTTCCAAACATAGGACATCATCGTGAAATGTTACGATATAACATAGCATCTGTGATACTCATATGTTTGTAAGCTCTTTGTATGTATCAAAACATGTGGTGCGTGGTAGAAATCATCTCAGTGACAAATCTTAAGTGTTCAGTGAGAACAGTTTACGTGTGCAACAATAAGAATGCAGTGGTAATGCATTTACATCTGCTGGACGAATTTTATGAAAACAAACACTCAAAACCGACGTTTCACGTAAGTCACATGCAACGAAAATCTGTAACGCAACCATCTGTGTTTGGCGTGTTTATAATTATGTATTATTTATATTTTATGACAATTATTCTGTAAAAATCACACCACATGTCATAAAGAAGGCATGTAAACCGTCTGCGGATGAATAACAACGATTCGAAACCAGTAACGGTAGCCTTTGAATAAAGGAACTGAAAGTAAATTTGTGGCTGGTTGCTGTCCTAACACTGTCAACATTTGTCTTCAAACAACAGCCACGGCCTCCATCATGTCATCATACGACAAAATTGCACATACATGTAGCGCGGATTTGCAAGTTTATACAACCAGGTGAGATAATTTGAGTCTGAAAATAGATTTTTTCCAGCAAGACTTGTATCCACGAGAGCAGTACGACATCTGGAACACCATTAACTGTCAGCAGGGTGGCCACTGTTGTGGTTTTCCTAAACTTCGTGGGAGGGACTCAATGCTGAAAGTGGTGCGGCCAACAACAGTTCCAAGCGCAGTGGTGCCACCATGTCGTCTTCTCAGACAAGTCCTAGTTAAACGTACTAGATCCCGTTGAGGATATCTAGAGAGAAGGAACGTTGCCAGATTGCATACTTTACTATCATACAGAGTCAACACCTGTCAAGATAGTAAGAGGTGCCCATTGACTACACAATACGATCACATGTGGTTCGCATAGCCAGCAATGTGTGCACCAGCCGTTATATTTTACACATATTAAGGTCAGTGGCTGCGTCCTATATACGAAGTCTCAGTGACGTTGTTATTACACACGAGAAAACTCCTTCACTACGGAAACGCTATTGGTAACACCGATTTTAAAATAAGGCATATTTTGGCCAGAATCTAACTAATATCAGTTTCGCACTCGCGTCTGTATTATTAATAACATAAAGTAATGACTTCCAGAACTGGCGACTGGTGAGCGCCGCGTGTCTTCCACTGACGTAATAGGTCATTGTTCTTCAGAGATCGAAGGACGGTGCAGTGGAGGAATGATAGCTGTCACGGAGATCGTAGCTTAATCATCCTGATTGCAAGGTTGGTACAAACGTAAGAAAACGGAATGCGTACCTTCGTTGTTTGCAGAAACTGGTGGCAGCGATCACCCTATGGGACTCCTGTTACAGTCAAGGTAACTGAGGCTATTCACAGGTCGACATGTATGTGCTGGCAATTAAAATGTAGTACTAGGAAAGATGGTATACAACACAATTTTACTTATCGTGCGAATACAATATAATCTGAAGAATACGTGATTGGATTTGTAAGTGATTTTTCATTGTTTACACAGAGCAGCGACATCTGGCTCCTACAACGTTTCTAAACCAGCTGGGCATCCGGTCTAATTTAGCTAGGATGAGAGAAAAGGATTCGTCATTCTGTGTTGCTTCAACTTGTAGAAGATCACCAAGGAAGGTGGTAGTCCATAACTTGACATTTTCTGTCGGTCAGAGACTGTAGAAGCTGTGGACCAGAGTAACAGTCGAATACCTCGTGTATATTGATAGGGCAGGACAGATCGAGCAACATGCCGTCTTGTGTTATCTCGCTTAAAGATATCGTCATGGACATCTCAAAATTAGAGCACAGTCAGAGGAAATGAAGACAAACAAACGCGAAGAGCTTCACAGCTACTAGGGAAACGAGAGCATAATGCCGCTCAATTATTAAGGAGAAGAATAAAAGGATAGCGTAGTGAGGATACATTAGTATGGGGGCCCATCACTGGAACTTCATGGAGAGATGAGAGGTGTCCAACAGCTGGTGCCATGAGAAATTCCTCTCTCCTACCCAACCAAGGACACATGCCCCAGATAATGATGGAACATTTTACAGAAGCGATAGCTACCGTCAGCGATGACCAGTTCTTCTATTTCCTTAGAATTATTGCCGAGATGGGCATGAAGGACTTTCGTTCTAAAAACAAAGAAGACTACATCTGCCTCTTACCCACGATGAAGCTGCATTCAGAATTACCTGTGGCTCCTGACACTCCACCCGGCCACAATAAAGTGCGACAGGAAACTCGAAAGCAAAAATTACTGCCTAACTCAACAGCGTATGGGTAATGGGAGAATTTTTCAACTTTCGGTGGCATGCAGTAAAACGTTTCTTCTGGAATAAAGGAAGTACCTTAATAGTCCAAGTCATTACCATAGTATTACCCTCACAAACGTCATAGCAAATAAATTTAAGCGTATAGTGGATCACGTTCTTGTCTAAGTTCTCGAAACTAGGCAGCTCCATAGTCCACTCTAGTGTTGGTTTTCTTAAATATTGTTAATAGTGGATAATATGACACTGCAGGAGGCAGTTATATGCGAGTATTGGGCTTTCGTATACTGGCAACAACTAGTAGGAGTCTTTCTCGATCCATGGACTCATGCGTTCAACATGGATGTATAACATTCTTGGACATATACATCAATAAGTCTTCTGCGGACGGCCAACCATCCATCTAACGACTCTCCTGTCACGGCATTCTTTCGGACACCGAGTGGGAGATGTATCACGCCTTTCCGATCGGGATACCGGTGTTCCACACATAACAGTACCGAGTGCCCCCATTCCCTCTGAAGGTATTAACAGGATGACGTCCAAGACAAGGGAGCCAGTACAGTACTCATTTTTTGTGGACATTTTTGCTACATTATGATCGTCCAGCCACAGCTGTAGGTCAGCTTTAGCTCACGCTAAAGGAATTCTAAGAAGTGACTGTGTGCCCAAGCTTCAATCTTTCTACAGAGAAGACTGTTTTTGTGTACTTCCATCGTTCTCGATACTTACGTAGTCCACCAGAACTGAGAATAAGTGTCAGTCATTCAGTGAGGTATCTGGATGTTGTTTGTGACAAAAAGATGTCTTGAATCTTAGTAAGGGAAACTCATGGTCTTTCAATTTGCTTAGCATTTCATAATTAGTCACTGGCCTTTTGGAACCGAGAGCCGCTACCATTCAATTTCTATAAGGCTTCTATGTGACATTGGATGTATAATGAATGCCAGATGAATGGATCAGAAACCCCCCCAGATGCCATCCACTTTGAGGGGATCAGGTTATCTGTAGGTGACTACAGCACCCTCTTCATTCGACTCCTCTTTGCTTAGGCTGGTAAGCTGCAGTCATAAATTTGGCTACGGGTTCTTGTATCATGACTGGATTGTTGGTTCTTAGCTGTCCCGCAGTTACCTAGTATTTCTAGCTGTTGAGCGACAATGCATAATGTAGACATTGCCAAATTAATAATGAGTCAGAAAGTCGTTTACATTTCCTAAAAGAAGCAGAGGTCAAGTAATGCTGTGTGCACGAAACACCTATTGCTCAGTGTTAGAGTAGCCACGCACCGTCTGCTGTCGATGCCGAATGCTATTTGAAATTAACAGAGTAGGAAAGCCAAAATAAATCGGACTTTATATTCGAAATCATTTTTAAAATACTTTAAAATAGCGCATAAAAATATGCTTGTCTTTACTAATTGATACTCTGTCGATGACTTTATTCTCAATGCACACGACACGTACTGCAGCTACTTCTCTTACTCTGTGATTAGTGACATTCTTCTGAGTAGCAGGGCATATGAGAATTCAGCGCAACAAACTGGCGAGTGGAACACCGAAGAAGTCCTGCTCATTATTTACAGTTACTCAATGAGTTACATTCATCGATTGCATTTTAATAATTTATCTTTTCATTACTGAGGAACATCTAAATATTGAGACTGTGTGCCTGAATGGATGAGATTGTGACTCAGTAGGTATGTCAGTGTGCGTTTATGTGTACGTGTGATCACCACACAAAACTCACAGGTATTAACAATTATCAGAGTAGCTGGTTATTCCTCATTTATTTATTAGTGGCTCACTAGTCACAATCTTATATAATTTATCTTACACAGACTACCCATAAAAGTAAATCGCCCAGAAGGAGCGGAAGAAAATAAATGAAACAGCCAGGTTGAGAGCGTATGTGATGTTACTTTTGTGATTACAAAATTGAGCTAAATATACAAAGAACTTTGCTGTATGAGTCTACTTTTCACTATGACGTTGCACCCTTTCTGGCTTAGATGCATGCACTGATTCGTTTGGGAACGCTTTCATAAAGACATTGTATCCCTCTTGCGGCAAGCTGGTCTACAACCGTTGTTACCGGTTCTTGATACCCTGAATACTGTCATTGGGACTGAGTAGTGTCCGAGCTGATCCCACACATTTTCTATAGGGGACAGATCTATGAATCTCACTGGCCACGGAAGTACCTGAACAAAACACAGATTGTTCTTTGAGACACAAGCCACATATGGACGAGCATGGTCCTCTTGAAATATGGCATCATGATCCTGTCTCATGAGAGGTAATACATAAGGACACAGTATGTTGTGGACGTGCCGTTGTGACGTCGTAGTTCCCTCAATCAGTACCAGGTGTTACCTGATTTCTCCCCACACCATGAAGCCAGGAATAACCCCGCTATGCTTCTCTAAAACATAGGAAGAGTGGGTCCTTTCCCAAGGTAGCCTCCATTCTCACCAACGATGGTAATCCGCTGTAGTACTGAATGACTATTCATCGCTGAACATAATGCTAAATCACTCAGCAGCAGTCTATGCTTCTCGGTCAGGACATCACACCAAAAGCAGCCGCTTGTATTGCGGTGTCAACATCAGAGTAATTATGGGACACTGATTATCTAGTGCAGCTGCGATTAGTATCTTATCAATGGGGCGAGATGATGCACAATGTTGAAGGGAGTTAATACTTGTTTTCGTATTGCAGGAGCGGACGTGAAGTTATCACGATGTGCTTCGTGTAGAATATGGTGATCCTCCATTGTGGTGGTCAGATGTAGTCGACCGGAAACTTGACGTGTAACGTGTCGCATTTCTAAGCAGTCCTGCATCAGGCCACAGCACATCCGAATCCTCCCCCCCCCCCCCCAACCTCAAATAATCTACAGATCTGCCGATGATGTGTACGTGTATGAATATACACTGACATCCAGACAGGTCTTCTGAGTGCTTCCCTTTTTTGTCAAGCAGTGTATTAATGAATATTTGTTTGAACATTTTTTATCCTATAACTAATAATGTAGCAACAAACCTACAGGAAATATGTTAATAGTTTTTAATCTCGCCCGTCTAAGAAAAATATTGAAGAGTGTTAATAATCCAGACAATAATTCCCTCAAACTCGAACAACTATATGATTGGGCTAGATTTGATAGGAACGATGGATATCTTGGCGGATTTAACTGTCTCTAAAGGGGAATGGGGGGTTGTTGATGTATTATTGCAAGAGAATATTCGAGGTGTGTAGTTATACGGTTAATGGGCAGGATTGGCACCTGGAGGGAAATGAAGGATGTATTGAATCCACGATTTCCAAATGTATATGATATGAAGAAATGCTCTGTGCATATCTATAAGGTTAGAATTTGAATGAATTGGGAAAGCATTCGACTAGCAGAGAGTAACCAGATGTTTTAAGCGAGACGGGGAAAATGCCGTTAATGGGCACTATGGGACTTAACATCTGAGGTCATCAGTCCGCTAGAGCTTAGAACTACTTAATCCTAACTAACCTAAGAACATCACACACATCCATGCCCGAGACAGGATTCGAACCTGCGACCGTAGCGGTCGAGCGGTTCCAGACTGAAGCGCCTAGAACCGCTCGGCCACAGCGGCCGGCGCCGTTCAAGAATTCTGAGTGACTGACAGAAACAAGATCAAGAGGATTTTCATCTAACAATGGTGCAGAAGCGGAGAGGTCGAGTGGAATGAAGCCTGTGTAAGTTTTGATACGTTGGAAGGATATAATCCTATCGTAGTATTAGTTCGAATAAATTTATGCTCTTTGGGCTCTCTGGTTGGCATGTGTTTTTTCCACGTTAGTTTAAAACCAAGGATTAGTTTTCTGAAATCTGTTGTTACTGAACTGGATACGGTCATCACAAATTTTTATATGAGAGTCAAGGCGATGGAACATGCAATCTTGAGGAGCCATTGGATACACAAAGTGATAAACTTTTCCTCCTTCTCCTCTTCCTCCTACACATTGAATACCTTGTTATTTCCTACACTTCTTTCGAACGTAACACAAAGCAACCAGTTGTTTCATCTCTGATTTCCAAGCTCCTACTCTGCCGCACTTGTACAAGCCAATCCTTTCATCTATTTCCTACACGATCTCCACATTATATCCTATTGGACTTGAAGCACATCTCTTCACATGAGAAAGAAATCTACCCGGAGATCTACGCATCCTTTGGAGACCATATATTTTCCTCTACATGTCAGAATTCCTCTGTTCCCTAATCTTCTCTCTCCGATTTTCATAGGCTTGGTTCTTAGTCAAGATCTTCACCCCTTTCGTACCACACTCTTCATATCTATGGCACGAACAACGATAATCGACCAGGGTCCTTATGGTTTCTGTGACAATGAAAGAAGTATGATATTGACTAGGAGGTCTGTTGTATTGTATTATGCAGTAATTTGTGTGGATGTAAGACACTCGTTGTCGTATTAGCTATCACTTAACTTCCTGCATCATTTCGTGTAATTATTTACTTTACTGGTACTAAAACAAGATCAGAACGTAACGAATAGGAAATTATTCTCTTTGTCTTTCAGTACACTGAAATGATTTACAGAAATAATTCTACGATCAATAGTAGCAATAAGATGTAAGACTGTCTATGGAAGATAATCAGGGACACACGTTATTGCGGTATATGATTATTATACGCTTTAATCGAACGACTGATAACAGCGGGCAATTTGAATTACTTCCAGAAATTGAGATGTAATTGTCTTCATGGTCAGAAACATTTTCATTGCTTGGATTTCGCTTTCTAAAGTAAAGAAAGTGTGGTATTTATAACAGTGAAACTAGCTGTGTCATTTTTCTGCGGATAACGTTATCGTTAAGCGACAGAGGCAGTACTCAGAAAGAACCAAGCGAACGCCGGGAACTAGGGCTGCCGCTTTGTTGGTACGTCTATTAAAACGTCGCGATAAGATAAAGAAGTAAGTAGTTACTGCTAAAGCATTGCACAGACAAACACTGGGTGCCTACGGCTTACTCGCTGCTGACAAATTTTATCTTTCATTATCTGTGTTAACCACGCGCTTGCGGAGGATACTGCTGAATATAATATTTCTCCTGATACTCAAACACAACTTACTTTCTCACACGTAGACTGCTCTGATTAATAGCTTTTGTTTGCATTTCTGGAAATATGATCCGTCTTAAAAATTAACATTTACTATCATGCTCAATATGCTAAGCGTTGCGCAAGTGAAGTGAACGCGTCCGCTTTACACTGACGGACAACTGATTACATAACTAATTAGAATACCAAACACTACGCAGAGAGATAAATTTTTGTCACTGTTTATAACTGTCCACAGCCCCGAGAAAATGCTCTTCGGATCAGGGTTGCCCTCTTCAAAAATACGATGCGTCTGTTGTCGCACCAACTGAAGGCAATACTGACCCTATGACTTCTGTAAGAATATAGGTCAAAAGAAGCTAAATCTACGTTGATAACTTTTGTATACCTAGAGAAACCTTGTGAAAACTTTGACGGGAGTGCACTGTGTGAAATTCTAAAGGTAGTCAGGGTGAAATACAGGGAGCGGAAGGCTACATACAACTTGTACGGAAACTAAGACAGCAGTTATAAGAGTCGAAGCACGAAAGGGAAAGAGCGACTGAGACGGGAGTCAGACAGGGTTGTAGCCTGTCCGGGATGTTACTGAATCTGTACATTAACAGACCAGTAAAGGAAGCCAAGAAGAAATTTGGAGAAGGAATTAAAGCTCAAGGAGAAGAAATAAAATCTTAGAGAGTTGCTGATGACATTGAAATTCTGTCAGAGACAGCAAAGGACTTAGAAGTGCAGTTGAACGGAATAGACAGTGCCTTAAAAAGAAGAAATAAGATGAACAACAACAAAATCAAAATAAGGGTATGAAATATAATCGAACTAAATCAGGTGATGCTGAGGGAATTAGATTGGAGATTGAGATGGTAAAGGTAGTAGATGAGTTTTGCAATTTGGATAGTAAAATAACTCATGATCGCCAAAGCATACAGGGTATAAATTGAAGGCTGGCAATGGCAACAAAACCGTTTCTTTAGAAGTGAAATTTGTCAACATCGGTTCTAAATTTAAGTGCTGGGAAGTCTTTTCTGAAGATATTTGACTGTAGTGTAGACTTTTACGGAAGTGAAACGTGTACGATAAGCAGTTCAGAGTAGAAGAGAACAAAAACTTTTGAAATGGGATGTTGCAGAAGAACGCTGAGGACTAGATGGGCAGATCGAGTAAATAATGAGGAGGTTCTGAATAAGCTGGGGAGAAAAGAAATTTGTGGCGTAGCTCGATTAAAGAAAGGGATATCGTGCTGGTCATTTATAGTTGGAGGGAAGTGTAGGAGGAAAAATTTGCGAAGGGAGAACAAGAGACGTGTGCAGCAAGCAGGTTCAGATAAATATTGATTGCAGTGGTTATTCGGAGGTAAAAAGACTTGCAAGGGACAGAATAGCATTGGGGGCTACAGAACACCATCCGACTCATTGAAGACCGTAACAGCAACTACTTCAATCAAGAACAACCTTCCAGTCTGAGTAGTGTCTAAGCCCAAATTAAAAAAGTACGCTTGCGTGCCCTCCTTTCTTTGTGCACCTCATGGATGTAACAGTGACTCCAGTGTATGGTCTAAATGAAAATGTTTATGGACAGGGAATATTGCATACATCGTAGAAAACTACATCCAGCCGATGTACTTGGTTTGCAGAAATATGATGGCGTGGATCATAACAGGCCGCTGTTAACATGCGGGAGTCTAAGAAACTCTTCCAGTGTTGCGGATCTGATGTCTGCCATGTTTCCCTTTTATGAGAGTCTATCCGACGGCAAACCTATCTCTCACAGTGAAATTTTTTTCACCATGTTTCTGTCAAATCAGATGAACTGCACATTTGGATACGTACAGATGTCTTTTTGTCTTTGAATTCGTCAAGTGCAGCTTGTATACCAGAAAAACTGTTGTCACACACATGCATCACTTTAAACGGTGAAACATTTTTAGTCACACCTGCCATCCTTCTGCCATGGCACATTCAGTGTCATAAGGAAGAAATCTCTTTCCACTGGCAGGATTTTCTTTGTCTATTATTCCGAACAAAGGATTTTTCACTAGCAAGAGTAAAATAATATCCTCATTTGATATTCATTTACTGCATCAGAGTCACATAACTGGAATCGAAAACTGAGAAACTCTACGCATGCTTTTCTCAAGCGGCAAACTAACAAACAAGTGAACGGCAATTTGCACGTTCCTAATGTGCGGAAAATGCGACCTAGACTCACTGCCACTTCGGAATCGTCTTGGTAGCCCGTTGAGCATCAGTGGGATTTAATGCTCCCAGTCAGACTGCGGTTTTTTAATACCAAAATTAGTTTTCCATAAAGTTCAACTGTTTCACACTTAAATAACAATTTCTCATGAAGCAGTCATACATCTTAAGTCAGTTTAACGGATTATAAAACTCATGAGTAGTTTCAAAAGCCACATTATTTTTAAGTACGCTTGTGTGCCCTTATTTCTTTATGCACCTCACGGATGTAGCAGTGACTCCAGTGTATGGTCTAAATGAAAATGTTTATGGACAGGGAACATTGAATACATCATAGCAAAATACTTCCAGGCGATGGACTTGGTTGCAGAAAAATGGTGGCGTGGATCATAACAGGCCGCTGTTAACACGCAGGCGTCTTAGAAACTCTAGAACCTACTATGGTTGCATGTTATTTAGCAGTGGTGTCAGGAAAGCTACTATTAAAAGTGGCAACTATTTATTTACAGCTCGTACAAAATAGATACGTGTTTCAAAGTTTTACTGACCTTCGAAGTAGTCACCAGCATTGTATATAACCCGTTGCCAGCGGTGTGGATGTCGTAGGATACTCTTAGCAGTGCCAGTTGTGTTGACAGTCCGAGCGGCGTGGTCTATTGCCCGAAGAATTTGTAGTAGTTCAGTAACGAATTCCGTGAAGTGTTCCTTCAGTTTATAAATCGAGATGAACTCACAAGGGCTTAAGTCAGGAGAGTGCAGTAGGTGGTATAGCACTTAGAAGCCCCATACAGCCAAACAAATCAGTAACAGCTTGCACTGTACACGCTTGAGGATTGTCCTGCAAAAAGATGGCCAGGTCCTGCAGAAGGGTCATCACTTCTGTCTCTATGCTGTTCGTTTTTGGAACACAACCTACGACCAGCTTAGAGACAGATGTGATGACGCTTTCTGCAGGACCTGACCATCATTTTGCTGGACAATCCTCAAGCATGTACAGTGCAAGCTGTTACTGATTTGTTTGACTGATGGGGCTGCTAAGTGCTATACCACCTATTGCACTCCCCTGACTTAAGCCCTCGTAAGTTCAACTCGATTTATAAACTAAAGGAAACACTTCACGGCATTCGCTTCAGAACTGCTACAAACTCTTCGGGCAATAGACCGCTCCGCTCGAACTTTCAATACAAATGGCACTACTAAGAGTATCCTACTACTTCCACATTGCTGGCAACGGATTATACACAATGCTGGTATGCTGGTGACTACTCTGAAGGTCAGTAAAGCTTTGAAACACTTATCTATTTTGTATTAGCTGTGCATAAATATTTACCACTATTAAAGTTCCAGCCCTCGTACATTCTAAGAAAGAAAATAACGACACACCACGAAGGAACTATCCGAATCGGACGAAAATCCTTGGATGTGATGTGCATGTACTGGGGAACGAACGATTACAATTTCAGAAAACAATGGATCACTTTTTCAAGAGGAAGAGGTTCACGAATGGAACAAGTCAATAAATCTTTCGTCCACCTTTGGTCCTTATTTGAACCATGGAGGTAGTTCTACTCCAGTCAGTGAGGTTACAGGCGGAATGTGCCCGACACCACTGCAAACGGGCTTGTTGGTTCGCAGAGTTTAGTGGTGGTCGTCGCAAGGGCCACCGTGAGCTCAGTGTCCTTTCTATGAGTGACCTATTAATGTTCCTTATGCTCACTGTAGCACCAGTTGCAATTCAGATTGATGATTATGATGGATCTCTAGCTCTGAGTTCCCCTCTGACGATTGGCCGGTCCTCACTTTCTTTCGTCTCTCTAGGTCGATTGTTTCCCTCTTGACGCTGTGTTCGGCCATGGTTCATCCATTCCTCGCAACGTCGTCGAATAGTAGCATCACTCCTATTCAAATGTCAAGGGATTCGCCGATTACTCCAAGCGGCTTCTTTAGGCACAACTACGCGAGTTCTCGAATACGCGGAAATATGTGTATATTGCTCTCGCACCTGTCTGCGAGGCATAGTTAGTGTTCAGCTGAGATCATGGAAATTCGAAAAGACCATGATCTGGTAAAAATATGTCCCCTGATTACTATCCTTGTCAATTGCACGGTGAAATTGGGCATCAGCGTCAGATACTCACCAATCGACCACCGAAGTTTACAGTTTTATTTACCGTTGATACTTCAAATGGCTCTAAGCACTATGGGACTTAACGTCTGAGGTCATCAGTCCCCTAGACCTAGAACTACTTAAGCCTAAGTAACCTAAGGGCATCACACAAATCCATGCCCGAGGCAGGATTCGAACCTGCGACCGTAGCAGCAGCACGTTTCCGGAATAAAACGCCCAGAACCGCTCGGCCACAGTGGCCGACATTGATACTTGACTGGATGCCAATTCGTGTAGCGCCTTCGTGGTGCGTTGTTGTTTTTTTGTCTTGCAGTGTACTTTGAAACTATGAAAAATCCAATTTAGCTATGATCTCCATGACAGAAAATTCATTGTTAGCGAAAGCTTTATAAATGTCCATCGCCATACAGTGGTAATTAATGACAGACATATTCTTCCGAAAAAGACATTCTACAGATAATTTTTGAATAATATATAAACTAGAAAAGTTGTCTTATTGACAAACGAATGGACAGAGAATTTACACTCCTCAAGAACCATAATTATATATCTTCTTCATACCCATAACTTCAAAACGAATTTTGCCTAATGTAGGTGAATGTGGCCATATCCTAATTTCGATTGCCTATAAATCGAAATTTCCACGGTAACCGTGTTTGTCTACTCTCCAACATAAACAGCAATATACAGAATTGCTGAAAATTTCCCATTGGATTTAGAGATATACGGACGGCTCTAAAGCCATGAACTTTGCATCTAAGCACAGGTTACAAAGATGAACTGTGGTGCCTTCTACACTTGTCACGTATTCGGCAGTTCGCTTGCAGTTCGCCACTTTACCTCTGAAGTTGTGTCCTGCAGTCAGAGAGGAAACGTTAGGAGAACGTTCTATACGTGCACCACGGCCTATTAGCCCGGAAGTTTTAAGTCAAGTGTGTTACCTTTCTTCCAGGAACGAAGATTATAGCACATGTTGTGGACATACTATGGCGTCTGGTTTAAGTATCAGACAATCACACCAGACATGGTCATAGCATTCTCCATATCAAAGAAGACAAGACCTGCGCTATTTCCTTGATTGTTTTGCAGTACAGATGTATTCTACCAAGAGCATGGGGTCGTGAATTGTGGTATGCTCAGCTTGGAATCCCAAGACAATATCCTCGTCTAAGGCGTAAAATTCCACATCTGGTCATTCTGTCCTCAACCCAGCCTCTGAGCCGCTTACTGTCATTGCCTGCATCTCAGTCTCACCATCATGAGGTTGGAATTGGAGCACGATTGGTTTGTCCATCATTTCTACTTTACCTACATCAGCATAGTATACACCGTTTTTACCATGGAGTATATTTACAATACTGGCGGATCATTCTTTTGAACACTTACCTTAAGCTCAGAGGATTTCCATCAACTTCAGTGGATCTCAGTTATCCATCCCACCAGCTCAACTGTCCTATTTTAATACGCTTTTGCCATAAACTACAAATCGCCTCAGCATTCTTCGATCAGCGATGTTGCTACTGAGTTTCATTGCTGTGAGTTCATTAATCTCTGACGGAACATCTCAAGCTCCAGGTTCAATGGCTAGTGTAGTACTAGAATCGTGAACACAGGTGTAAAGCACTTGAGTAAAATATTCGATATTCTATTCCAGCGTTGTTACGTTAAGCATCTGTGGGCTATCCTGCACAGTTGTCCAACTAGATTATTAAAGATCTCAGAAATCATAACGTAAGTTGATTTTGTCATCCTTTCGTTATCGACTTCAACAATGGCAAGATTCAAGAAAACTGGATTTTCATCAAAGCTTAGCTCACGTAAGCCTGTAACTCCTGATTTTGCACAACATAGATATCCTAATTATCTGGTCTATGATGCAAATTTCTAAGAGAGTGATTCGGTTCGTCAGGCGCCATGATACCTGCAATAAAGCGTTACTTGACAACCTAGTTCTACTTCCGATCGCTGGAATTTACATTGCCACAGCAGCACATCTCATGTTTCGACTATAAGTGCCCAGCTGCTATCACACACTCGCTCACATCCAGGAGAGACTGACAGGTCTCATTTTCTAGGGGTATGAGAGAGGATTTATAGACCTTTATTATCTGAACTATGCTGCGGCCAAAGATGGCTTCCATATAGAAATACTCAGCATGGAATATCTGTAAAAGAACGTCGACATTTCACCAGGGCAGTCACTCTTCAGACAGAGGGCTCGGCACCTTCTACCCCGTGCACTGCATTAGATACGAATCGTCAGTCTGTAGCGTCTGTCAGGAGTGTCTTAGAGAAGGACGGAAGACGTTATTTCTGTCGATGAAGCGCTCCATCACTAGCATTTTTTAAGAACTCCGGCGGCATTCCATTTAAAAATTTAAAGGATATTTTTGCTCGCTATGTTTTATGTGGGTCTGTTCTGCTCCACTCTTCCGGGACACGTCTTGTGAATAAGTAAAAAAGCAATATAAATGCCTCACTGATATAATTCTAGCCACCGCTCTCACAATATCTCAAAATGCGCTTCTTTCTGTAGCCCTTACAATAAAACTTATCACTACTACTTGTACTACTGCAGAGACAGTTTCTTAGACGAATAATACTTCGTGTTTTATACAAATCATACAAAAAGTTTCTAATCATTACAAGACCTAAATTTAAAATGAACTCTCATGCTAGTTAAGTTAATCACATACCCAATTTTTTTTAAAGGATTTAACGGGCTGTCATCTATTGATTGTTAGGACGCAATGTTATTACTTAACATCTGTATCTACATGACTAATCTACGCTTAAGTGTATGGCAGAAGATTCACCGAACCACCTTCATACCACTTCTCTAACGTTCTACTCTCAAATAGCTCGCGAGAAAAAGAAACGCAGAAATCATTCCGTACGAGCCCTGATTTCTCCAACATTATTACGATGATCATTTCTCCCAGCGTAGGTAGCTGTCAACAACATATTTTCGCATTTGAAGGAGAAAGTTGGTGATTGAAATTTCGTCAACGCGTCTTACCGCAACGAAAAGAGCCACAATTTTAATGATTGCCACCCCAACTCACGTATCTCTCCCCCAATTCGTGATAACAGAAAACACTCTTAGAACTTTTCCTATGTTCTCCGTTACTGCTATCTCGTACGGATCCCATAGCGCACAGCAGTACTCTTAGAGGAAGAAGGACAGGTGTAGCGTAAGCAATCTTTCTAGCAGACCTATTGAATTTTCTGAGTGTTTTCCCGTTAAAACGTAATCTTTGGCTCGGTTTCCCCACAAAATTATTTATCTGATAGTTCTATTTTAAGTTGTTCGTAATTGCAATTACTAGAAATTTAGCTAGGTTAACACCAATTAGATTTATCATGCAACCGAAAATGTAATGGATTCCTTTTGGTAGCCATGTAGCTGTCGTCACGCAGTTCGTTATCTGGATCGATTTACTCTTTGCAGATAATACAAATACCTTGTGTAAATCATCTTCCAATTGGTTTTGATCTTCTTATGAGTCTACTAGACCCTGAATGACACCACCATTGCCGGCCGCTGTGGCTGAGTGGTTCTAGGCACTTCAGTCCAGAACCGTGCTGCTGCCTAGGGCATGGTATAATCACTGAATGTTATTAAAGGTTTCACTAAGTTCATTTGTAATCTTTCACACCTTCCAGGTAAATAAATGTGTAAATAAATGTGTAAATTTTACGAATCATCATACGAAACGGTTGCTGGCCATTGCGTAGTAGAGAGCTGCGTATCGGTGTCGTGAGGTAGAGGTAGCTTTTTACCGAAGAATCCTTCATACCGATATGTGGAAGGTGGAAAAGGATGCTCCGTACCAATGCTCTATGGCAGAAGTGGCTCAATACCAATTCTGTGAGCAGATAACGCTTCATACCGATGTTGGTTGACAGAGGGTGCTCCGCACTGTGTTCTCCATACAGATTGTGTGTGTGTTTGTGTGTGTGTGTGTGTGTGTGTGTGTGTGTAGAGGGCATTTCTATGGTGGATAGTGTCCCATTCGTATGTTTCGTAGTGCAAAGAGCATCCTAATGACGTTACGTGCCAGAGTGCCCTTCGAGGAGACATTACGTTGGGAACTGAAGGAACTGGTCGCAGAGATAAAGTAGCTTGCGCAGGTCTCGGGATGAAGTTCCGTTGCGAGGTAGAGGTCATGGCGCATGCTGAAGTCCTTCGCAGTTGGGCGGACCGTGATGGGCTAGCGTTGCAGTCAGGTGACTGGCAAGTGGCCATTGCTCGTGCAATATTGCCGCTGCAGTCGGGCAGACTGCGTGGCGTGGTACCTCACATCACCCATAATTGCCACATACCACTTCAGTCGCTAGTTAAACATGAATCAGAAGACATTCGTGCCTCCTGAGAACCTGCCTGGTATGCACTGTTTAAATCGTTTAAGTTTATGAAAGTGATGATTTACATCTACATGACTATTCTGCGATTCTCACTTAAATGCCAGGCAGAGGATTCATCAAACCAAATTCAGACTGTTTCTCTACTGCTGTGTTCTCGAAAACTGCACGGGGAATGTCAACATTTAAATCGTTCAATGTGGCTCTGAGTTCTCTTATTTCACCTCAAAGGATATTTTTCCCTATGTAAGTGGGGCCAATAAAACATTTGTGCGTTCGCAGGAGTACTTTGGTGATAGAAATTTCTTGAAAAGACCTCGCTGCAACGAAAAACTCCTTCTTTTCAATGATTGCCACCCAAATTCGGGTATCATTTCTGTGACAGTCTCTCCCCTGTTTCGCGATAATACGAAACGAGCTACCCATCTTAGGACGTTTTCGATGTCATCTGTCAAAACTTTCTGGTAAGTATCCCATACACCACAAGAGTACTCAAGCACTGGACGAACAAACATAGCTTGTGTATTGGTGTTACCCGACCCACTTTCCAGTCGTTAGGTACGGGTTTTCGTCGGGCAAGCAGTTGTATAAGATTGCTAAGTACAGAGTTATTATATCAGCATGCTCTGAAATGAACCTAATTGGTGCATAATCTGGGTCTGGAGACTTCAGTTACCTAACGTTTCCGCTAAGTTTTGATTATAACTCTGCGCAGTGGCATGTTAGGAAAATTACAGCTATGCTAGACAAGCTGTCTGGCTTTAGATTCGTAGTGTTATCCGTGTGGGGCTGGATCGCGAGTACATGTTATGAAGTTAAGGCCCTTCGCGAGTTTTTCTGTCTTTATGTGAATGTTAATCTTGTAAACTACTCTAGGGATTTACACTAATAGGCAGACTGATTCATGAAGAAGGTTTATAATTTACAATTTTATAATTTACAGTTATTTCGCGCGAATTTTTAGAAATTTTATGCTGTTTGTCAGTTAAGCCGTGCTTCCTGACAGCTCTCCTGGCGTGCGCCACTTAAATCGTTTTATTTATACTAGAATCTAGAGTTAATATTCAGTTACCTAACGTTGTTTTACTAATTTTAATCATAACTCAATGCAGTGGTGTGTAACCAAATTTAATGGTGTGCCAGACAAGTCATCTGGCCGTAGATATTTAGTGCCACCCATGAGAAGCCAGGGTGAGTGGCTAGTTACTTCTAAAGTATTTAACGTACATGTTAGTCCATAGGCGTGGAATCAGCCACATAAAATAAAAACAGGTGGATAAACAGATATTTAAAATTAATTAGCATGAGATGTGAGAAGAGAAAAACCCGCAAGGCTATCTTAGCAAATATGGTGATCATTGTGGAAGCCACCATCTTTGATATAAGTCGTAATTTTCTGATGGAAAATGGGGTTATGTGACCTTTCAAATGGATTGAATGCTACACTACAAAAACAGTGGTTTTCGTATTTGGGTATTGCTTTATTCGCTCTCGATCTACACTCCAGGAAATTGTAATAAGAACACCGTGAATTCATTGTCCCAGGAAGGGGAAACTTTATTGACACATTCCTGGGGTAAGATACATCACATGATCACACTGACAGAACCACAGGCACATAGACACAGGCAACAGAGCATGCACAATGTCGGCACCAGTACAGTGTATATCCACCTTTCGCAGCAATGCAGGCTGCTATTCTCCCATGGAGACGATCGTAGAGATGCTGGATGTAGTCCTGTGGAACGGCTTGCCATGCCATTTCCACCTGGCGCCTCAGTTGGACCAGCGTTCGTGCTGGACGTACAGACCGCGTGAGACGACGCTTCATCCAGTCCCAAACATGCTCAATGGGGGACAGATCCGGAGATCTTGCTGGCCAGGGTAGTTGACTTACACCTTCTAGAGCACGTTGGGTGGCACGGGATACATGCGGACGTGCATTGTCCTGTTGGAACAGCAAGTTCCCTTGCCGGTGTAGGAATGATAGAACGATGGGTTCGATGACGGTTTGGATGTACCGTGCACTATTCAGTGTCCCCTCGACGATCACCAGTGGTGTACGGCCAGTGTAGGAGATCGCTCCCCACACCATGATGCCGGGTGTTGGCCCTGTGTGCCTCGGTCGTATGCAGTCCTGATTGTGGCGCTCACTTGCACGGCGCCAAACACGCATACGACCATCATTGGCACCAAGGCAGAAGCGACTCTCATCGCTGAAGACGACACGTCTCCATTCGTCCCTCCATTCACGCCTGTCGCGACACCACTGGAGGCGGGCTGCACGATGTTGGGGCGTGAGCGGAAGACGGCCTAACGGTGTGCGGGACCGTAGCCCAGCTTCATGGAGACGGTTGCGAATGGTCCTCGCCGATACCCCAGGAGCAACAGTGTCCCTAATTTGCTGGGAAGTGGCGGTGCGGTCCCCTACGGCACTGCGTAGGATCCTACGGTCTTGGCGTGCATCCGTGCGTCGCTGCGGTCCGGTCCCAGGTCGACGGGCACGTGCACCTTCCGCCGACCACTGGCGACAACATCGATGTACTGTGGAAACCTCACGCCCCACGTGTTGAGCAATTCGGTGGTACGTCCACCCGACCTCCCGCATGCCCACTATACGCCCTCGCTCAAAGTCCTTCAACTGCACATACGGTTCACGTCCACGCTGTCGCGGCATGCTACCAGTGTTAAAGACTGCGATGGAGCTCCGTATGCCACGGCAAACTGCCTGACACTGACGGCGGCGGTGCACAAATGCTGCGCAGCTAGCGCCATTCGACGGCCAACACCGCGGTTCCTGGCGTGTCCGCTGTACCGTGCGTGTGATCATTGCTTGTACAGCCCTCTCGCAGTGTCCGGAGCAAGTATGGTGGGTCTGACACACCGGTGTCAATGTGTTCTTTTTTCCATTTCCAGGAGTGTATTTCGGATTTTGTGCAGAACAAAGCAAATGCTGGTAGTAACACGTAACCGCCATAACCTGTGCTCCACGTGTTGTGCAGCACATTTTAATGTGGTTGTCATCCGTTTCACCAATTCCTCATGGGCTTTAACCAATATGTTCACCAGAATGCGAACACAAGCAACAAGAAACTTCTCTCATCAGTGATGTACGGCTGATCTCTGTTTCCTGCGACATACGGCGGAGAATGCACTGTGGACTTTAACTGAATGATGCCAGAACAGTGGTCGATGTTGCACTTTGAGTCACTTTCGGGATTGCAATTCTTGGTATGCCTAAGACAAAGCGACTCGCACAGAATTTCGCGAGAAATTTCACCATAGCACAGTGGGTACTGCATGGTTTGCCTGGGTGACGTTGGTTGACAAACTCTGCGATCACAAGGGTGTTCATCTCTCCTGATATTAGAACTATTTCAATGCTTTCAGCTTGTGATAGTGTCACCAGCTTTCACGTTATTTATAAGGAAGAAATACCGGTCATAGCTAGAGAATGAATGGCATGTCTGCTCTTCTTGTGTAATGCCCTATATGGCTGACATGTCATATGACCCCTTTTCTTATTTGAACAATATCAACTGCTACATAGATGGTGGCTCCATAAACGACCACCAGATTAGCGTTATAGGCCCTCAGATTTTCCTACTTTCTCAAATATACTACCTGAGTTTAAATTTTCGGTTATCCAGCTGTTTTTGTTTCAGAATATTTTCCCTCCCCCTATGGATTACTCTGTATTGAGGATGCCTTGTTGCTAACAGGAAGGTTCAACACGCTATTCATCGGTGCATTTGCGCTCTGTTTATGTGTATTGATTCTTTTAATTTCCTTTGATGTCATTATACACGGTTTTCGAAATTTCTCGTTACAAACTTGTAGGGTATGTGGAGGGGAGTGAGTACATAATACTTTGAATGCGAACCCATGTCCGCAAACATACTGTTTCCGTTCTACTTCAGTTTCAGTTCAGATGTTTAACTCATCCACTTCCGCTTCGGGAAATGAATTCGGCGTCACACAGTACAATTATTCGGTAACAATTCGAAAGGAAACATAATGAAACATCCATTCATCGCTTAAACACATTTTTCTGTATGTACACTTAAACGTTACGTTCTGTACGTACAGTATGTTGGATTATTTTTTGTTTTATCAAGTCCTAACGCCTACGTTCCTCATAGACCTACATTGATTTCTGCCGTCATTTAGCGCAATGTTGATCGTTTGTTAGCACTGACAACTCTACCCAAACGCCTCTGGTCTCGGTCGTTAAGTGAAGACAGTCGGCCACTGCGTTGTCCGTGATGAGTGGTAAGGTCTGAAAAAGGATCCCTCTAAGATCCACTAATTTGGTAACACTTCGGTGCTATCCACGCACAATTTTTGAGCGCTTTAAACATGTATCTGTGCAGAAACAGCCCGTCATTAATTCCTTGGCACCGGTATGACAGACAACCATTTCGAAACCGTAAGCTGTGTGGTGCTACATCGGTGAACTAACGCCCGCTGGCGGCATATGAAATCTGAGGGGTGTCAAAAGGCGTGCCTGTCCGCCATTACTTAGGAATCAATGTCTGGTTCTCTTTGTACAACTCAACAAAGATGCATGGGTGGCACGAAGGGTATTATCGAACTAGATGGTCTCTCGCATTCCATAATTCTCGCCCCTCCCCCTTCCCCCAACCTACCGCCTGATCGCGCCATAGTAGGTCAAACAGAAGGGCTGAAAAAATAAAATCGCCCTTCGCTGCTTCAGATCACGTTCAAATTTCGTTGAATAGTTTTGAATGTTCCCTCGTGCTTTCGCCCTGTACATCTATATCTACATCTACATATAGCCACCAAGTGATGTGTGGTGAAGGGCACAATTCGCGCCATAGTCATATTCCTTTCGCCCCACCCTGTCGCACTCGCGGATCGCGCGAGGGAAAAACGACTGCCTGAACGACTCAGTACGAGCTCTAATTTCTCTTATCTTTGAATGGTGATCATTGCGCGATTTGAAAGTTGGTGGTAATAACATATGCTCTAAATCCTCGGTGAAGATCGGATTTCGGAATTTAGTGAGCAGCCCCTTCCTTTCAGTGCGCCGTCTATCCGCAAGTGTGTCCCTCATCAAACTTTCAATAAGATTTGTAACGTTCTCGCGATGGTTGTATGTACCAGTCACGAATCTCCGTTCTTGTTTGGACCTTCTCAATCTCTTGAATCAGACCCCAGTGGTAAGGGTCCCATACAGACAAACAATACCCTAAGACTGTACGATAAAACGTATTGTAATCTATTTCCTTTGTTGAAGGACTGCATCGGTTCAGGATTCTACCAATAAATCGCAATCTAGAGTTCACTTTACCCGTTACTAGTGTAATCTGATCATTCCATTTCAGATCATTTCGAAAAGTCACACCCAGATATATGACAAATGTTACTGCTTCTAAAGATTGGGCATTTATTTTGTACTCATACAATAATGGGGATTTTTGCCTTGTTATACGCAGTAGGTTACACTTACTAATATTGAGAGATAACTGCCAGTCATTACACCACGCATTTATTTTCTGCAAATCCTCATTGATTTGTTCATAACTTTCGTGTGATACTACTTTTTTGTAGACTACAGCAGCATCGGCAAATAGTCTAATGCCTCTGTCAGCACCATCAACCAGATCGTTTATGTAAATCATAAAAAGTAGCGGACCTATTACGCTGCCCTGGGGCACACCTGAAGTTACGCTTGTTTCTGTTGAATTCACCCCGTTCAGGACGACATATTGCTCCCTGTCTTTTAGAATACTTTCTATCCAACCTCATATGTCATGGGATAGAAAGTAAGCGCGCACTTTTTGGAGCAAGCGACAGTGCGGAATTGAGTCGAATGCCTTTCGAAAGTCGAGAAATATGGCACCAACCTAGGAGCCGGTATCTAGAGCCTATTGTATATCATGCGCAAAGTGGGCCAGCTGTGTCTCGCATGACCGCTGTTCCTAAAACCGCGCTGGTTTCTGCCGAAGAGCTTCTCAGAGTCTAAGACGGTCATTATGTCTGAACACAAAATATGTTCCATGATTCTCCAACAAATCGACGTCACTGGAATTGGTCGGTAACTATGTGCATCCGATTTTCTACCCATTTTATAGATTGCTATGACCGGGGCCTTCTCCAACGATATCTGATAGATGATGGATCAGAATGGAGTTATGTTTGTAGCATAGTCAACATATAATCTTACGGGGATACCGTCTGGGACACATGCCTTCCTAGCGTCTAAGGATCATATGTGTTTTACAACCCCAGATAAACTAAACACTATGTCAGCTATCCTTGCGTTTGTTCAATACTTGAAAGGGGGAATGGTACTGCTGTTCTCTGCCGTAACCGAGTTTTTGAAAGCTAGATTTAGAATTTCGGCCTTCTGTATATCATCATCAGTTACATTACCCGTACTGTCAGCAAGAAAAGGTAATGAATTATTTGTAGCGTTCATAGACTTTACGTGCGACCAAAATTTTTAGTGGTTATTTTTAGAATCTGAAGATAAAATGTTGTTGTTGTGGTTTTCAGTCCTGAGACTGGCTTGATGCAGCTCTCCAAGCTACACTATCCTGTGCAAGCTTCTTCATCTCCCAGTACCTACTGCAACCTACATCCTTCCGAATCTGCTTAGTGTATTCATCTCTTGGTCTCCCTCTACGATTTTTACCCTCCACGAGGCCCTCCAATTCTAAATTGGTGATCCCTTGGATGCCTCGCAACATGTCCTACCAACCTATCCCTTCTTCTAGTCAAGTTGTGCCACTAACTCCTCTTCTCCCCAATTCTATTCAATACCTACCCATCTAATCTTCAGCATTCTTCTGTAGCACCACATTTCGAAAGCTTCTATTCTGTTACTGTCCAAACTATTTATCGTCAAGGTTTCATTTCCGTACATGGCTACACTCCATACAAATACTTTCAGAAACGACTTCCTGGCACTTAAATCAATACTCGATGTTAACAAATTTCCTTTCTTCAGAAACGCTTTCCTTGCCATTGCCAGTCTACATTTTATATCCTCTCTACTTCGACCATCATCAGATGTTTGGCTTCCCAAATAGCAAAACTCCTTTACTACTTTAAGTCTCTCACTTCCTAATCTAATTTCCTCAGCATCACCCGACTTAATTCGACTACATTCCATTATACTCGTTTTGCTTTTGTTGATGTTCATCTTTTACCCTCCTTTCAAGACACTGTCCATTCCGTTTAACTGTTCTTCCAACTCCTTTGGTGTCTCTGACAGAATCACAATGTCATCGGCGAACCTCAAAGTTATTATTTCTTCTCCATGGATTTTAATACCTACTCCGAACTTTTCTTTTGTTTCCTTTACTGCGTGCTCAATATACAGATTGAATAGCATCGGGGAGAGGCTACAACCATGTCTCACTCCCTTCCCAACCACTGCTTCCCTTTAATGTCCCTCGACTCTTATAACTGCCATCTGGTTTCTATACAAATTGTAAATAGCCTTTCGCTCCCTGTATGTCACCCCTGCCACCTTCAGATTTTGAAAGAAAGTATTCCAGTCAACATTGTCAAAAGCTTTCTCTAAGTCTACAAATGCTAGAAACGTATGTTTGCCTTTCCTCAATCTTTCTTCTAAGATAAGTCGTAGGGTCAGTATTGCCTCACGTGTCCCAACATTTCTACGGAATCCAAACTGATCTTCTCCGAGGTCGGCTTCTACCAATTTTTCCATTCGTCTGTAAAGAATTCACGTTAGTATTTTGCAGTTGTGACTTATTAAACTAATAGTTCGGTAATTTTCACATCTGGCAACACCTGCTTTCTTTGGGATTGGAATTATTACATTCTTCTTGAAGTCTGAGGGAATTTCGCCATTCTCATACATCTTCCTCACCAGATGGTAGAGTTTTGTCAGGACTGGCTCTCCCAAGGCCGTCAGTAGTTCTAATGGAATGTTGTCTACTCCCTGGACCTTGTTTCGACTTAGGTCTTTCAGTGCTCTGTCAAACTCTTCACGCAGTATCGTATCTCCCATTTCATCTTCGTCTACCACCTCTTCCATTTTCATAATATTGTCCTCAAGTACATCGCCCTTGTATAGACCCTCTATACATTCCTTCCACCCTTCTTTGCTTAGAACTGGGTTTCCATCTGAGCTCTTGATATTCATACAAATGGTTCTCATTTCTCCAAAGGTCTGATTAATTTTCCTGTAGGCAGTATCTATCTTATCCAGTAGTGAGATACGCCTCTACATCCTTACATTTGTCCTCTAGCCATCCGTGCTTAGCCATTTTGCCCCTCGTGTCTATCTCATTTTTGAGACGTTTGTATTCCTTTTTGTCTGCTTCATTTACTGCATTTTTATATTTTCTCCTTTCATTAATTAAATTCAGTGTCTCTTGTGTTACCCAATGATTTCTACTAGCCCTCGTCGTTTTACCTACTTCATGCTCTGATGCCTTCACTATTTCATTCCTCAAAGCTACCCATTCTTCTTCTACTGTATTTATTTCCCCCATTTCTGTGAATTGTTCCCTTATGTTCTCCCTGAAACTCTGTACAACCTCTGGTTTAGTCAGTTTATCCAGGTCCCATTTCCTTAAATCCCCACTTTTTGGCAGTTTCTTCAGTTTTAATCTCAGTTCATAACCAATAGATTGTGGTCAGAGTTCACATCTGCCCCCGGAAATGTATTACAGTTTAAAATCTGGTTCCTAAATCTCTGTATTACCATTATATGATCTATCTGAAACCTTCTAGTATCTCCAGGGTTCTTACATGTATACAGCCTTCTTTCATGATTCTTGAACCAATTGTTAGCTATGATTAAGTTATGCTCTGTGCAAAATTCTACCAGGCGGCTCCCTCTTTCTTTTCTTAGCCCCAATCCATATTCACCTACTACGTTTCCTTCTCTTCCTTTTCCTGCTGTCCAATTCCAGTCACCTATGACTATTAAAGTTTCGTCTCCCTTCACTACCTGAATAATTTCTTCTATCTCATCATACATTTCATCAATTTCTTCATCATCTGCAGAGCTAGTTGGCATATAAACGTGTACCACTGGAGTAGGCGTGGGCTTCGTGTCTATCTTGGCCACAATAATGCGTTCACTATGCTGTTTGTGTTACCTTACCCGCACTCCTATTTTTTTATTAATTTTTGAACCTACTCCTGCATTACCCCTATTTGACTTTGTATTTATAATCCTGTATTCACCTGACCAAAAGTCTTGTTCCTCCTGTCACCGAACTTCACTAATTCCCACTATATCTAACTTTAACCTATCTATTTCCCTTTTTAAAATTTCTAACCTACCTGCCCGATTAAGGGATCTGACATTCCACGCTCTGATCCGTAGAACGCCAGTTTTCTTTCTCCTGATAACGACGTCCTCTTGAGTAGTCCCCGCCCGGAGATCCGAATGGGGGACTATTTTACCTGTGGAATATTTTACTCAATCGGACGCCATCATCATTTAATCATACAGTAAAGCTGCATACCCTCGTGAAAAATGGCGGCTGTAGTTTCCCCTTGCTTTCAGCCGTTCGCCGTACCACAACAGCAAGGCCGTTTTGTTAGTGTTACGGGGCCAGATCAGTCAATCATCCAGACTGTTGCCCCTGCAACTACTGAAAAGGCTGCTGCCTCTCTTCAGGAACCACACGTTTGTCTGGCCTCTCAACAGATACCCCTCCGTTGTGGTAGCACCTACGGTACGGCTATCCGTATCGTTGAGGCACATATGCCTCCCCACCAACGGCAAGGTCTATGGTTCATTTCATGGGCAGGGGGGGGGGGGGGGTGAAGATAAAATATCAGAGCAAATATTGCGGGCGCGATGGACTCTACAGTACAGGGTGTATGAAATTTCCGGGAACACTTTCAGTTATTTATTGCACAAGAACTAAACATTGCACAGATGTCAAACATATTGCATTTTGAAGAGAAACTCCGAAAGTTTTTCTTTACAAACATTCGATATGCGAACCATAAGTGACCAGGCAGATGTCGACACGGTAATCGAATTCTTGCCAGACCTGTCACAGCTTGGGATCGTCGACTGTGGTAGTCACTTCCCGCATTCTCTCCCGGAACTCTGCTACATCACGTGGTAGATGCGGTACATACACCAGATCATTAATGCGTCCCCATAGAATAAAGTTACACGGAGTGAGATATGGTGAACGGGGAGGCCATTTCATGAAACAGCTGTCCCCTTATGTTGCACGGCCGATCCATGGATGTGGCAGCTCCGTGTTCAGGTACCCACGAACTTCATGATGAAAATGGGGTCGGGCCCCATTCTGCTGAAGGATGAACGGAGAGTCCGATTGCAATTGGGGCATCAGCCCTTGCTGCAACATGTCCAAGTAGGAATATCCAGTGACAGTGCTCTCGGCGAAGGAGAATGGCTCGTACAGCTTTCGAGGTGACGAGGCACAAGAAACATTTACTTTTCTGGAATCACGCTCATATCCAATGCATTTGTGTGGATGTTTTGTACCCCAGCTGTAGCACACTTGCTTTTGTCGAACTCCAACACACAAAAGCTGTCTCCGCACCTGAACACGTCATGTTTGCGACTAGCTTTGACTATCGCAAATTAACAAACTACACTGTGGTGGTGTAAATGGAAAAAATCTTTCACGGTTTCTCTTCAAAATGACATATTTATGATATCTGTACAATATTGATTCTTGTGCAATAAATAATAGAAAGAGTTCCCGGACTTTATGTACAACCTGCATTGCGGTCAGTGGGGTCGCAGGTCCACGAAGTCCTTAGAGAAGAGCCGAGTTGTCCGGGAGTTGAGTGGTGGGCGGGGGGGGGGGGGGATGCAGTAGTGTGAAAGTTTGTTATTGCTCATTGCTCACTGAGCGGCAGTGTGATTAAATGATTTCTGGCCAATCCAAACGAAATGCTCGTGATTTGAACGCTAGGTTTTGCGGTTCCTTCCCCTGCAGTCTACGAAAGAAGGGATGACTTGTGTGTAAGAAGGGGTACGACGGCCTTCACATCGTGTGGCACATCCACGGCTGCCTTGAACAGAGTAATGGTGAAATCTGGTGCCTTGTGACATCATTAACCTCTTACATCCGTTATTCTGATCTCTAGCCTTTTTCCACATATGTCGACACTTTGCTGTCTAATGCGTCACTGAGTAAGAGGATGGCGTCGCAGGGTGCCACGCTTTTGCACCATTGTAGAAAGAGGCTGTAAGCGTCGCAGCTTTCCCCATAATCCCCTTACAAACTGTAGATAAATCGTAAATACGTGTGGGGTAAGGCTGTCTAGAAGTATTTGCATTTTTACGTTAACAGCTTCCATCCATATTATATGTTCTTCCCCAGCAGCTGACAGCTAAAGACGGATGGAAACTGGTCGCCTGGTTATGATGTAACGTCGACGCAGAATGTGCTTTATTCAAAAAAATTCTCTTTACACATAAAACCAGCTTCACAAATCATGAAATTCTGAATGTAAGAATTATACATCATTGGATCAATGAGAACCTACACTGGGTGAGGCAGGTTGAAAACCAGCGTTGGGGTAGTGTGGTAAGGAACTATTGAAGAGTATGTAATTGGTCTTGTCCTCACCTCATTGTAGAGACCTTAACAGATGACAGATATGCATAATATATTACCGAAATGCTACCGGCTCACCCAGAAGATATAATATTTGAAATAAATATACGTATGTTGTACCTGAGCGACAAGTACCCGGCTCTCTACAACATGAAGACCGTCAGCCGGCCGGCACGTGTGCCTCGCTTGACTGACGCCGCTGCTCTCTTTCGTCTGGGAAATCTATGCACTTATTTTAAAACCCGGTAGGACTTCAAATATGACGCCTCTGTAGCGCGTACAGCGACCATTTCACTGTGTACATTACGGCCACCTCCTTTTGTGGTTTGTCCGCAGCTCGTGGTCGTGCGATAGCGTTCTCGCTTCCCGCGCCCGGGTTCCCGGGTTCGATTTCCGGCGGGGTCAGGGATTTTCTCTGCCTCGTGATGACTGGGTGTTGTGTGATGTCCTTAGGTTAGTTAGGTTTAAGTAGTTCAAAGGAGAACTATTATTGTAGCTAACTGATGAATCATTCCTAGAAACCACATCTTAGCCTTCTAGTATTTTTTCCGTCTCACTACATATAGCCACGAGTGTTAATTTAAGCTTTTCACAACCATAATGAAGTTGTAAATAGTTTCTTTTGCTGTGTCATGCTGGATCGGAGTATGAATGTTCACAACCGATAATTCCTAAGTTATAAGGATTCTACTTTCTACAGATACATACCAGATTTTGGAGAGTAAAACGCTGTTGAATTTTTCTCTTGTAGAACTATAAAGAGGCGTGGAGGCGTTCTGGTGGAGAATGGAGGGTCGGTGCGAGTCAAAAGCCACTCGATTACGGTAGAATCCTTTTATTTCCTTCCTACAGTTCGTATTATTAGCGCAAGCCCACTTCTGGCGGCCACCAGAAAATGCTTATCGACCCATGGCCCTCGGGAGCTGCTACATGCGAGGCAGCGAAACACAGCGCGACCTTGCGTGGTATAGTCGCACATTCCCAGCCACCAGCCGATCTCCGACATGAGCTGATGCGACAGACAGGCAAGGCCGACCGTGTGCAGGTCGGGCTGCCAGCCTGTCCCATCTGTGGCGAGTGACAACAGCTTAGACGTCGTGAAGCCCTAGTCGGGGGACTAGTGCAGCCTGTGTCTGGCGCTGGTCGACGCCCAGTGTCTCCGTGGTTATGAGGACCTGATTCCGAATTGTGAAACTACCATATTTGCCTGGGAAGATGAACTTAACATTAATTTTTTAAAATAAGGAATTCATGATGAAGTCACTGAAATCACATTTCTGCTCACAACCTCTGGAGATGTATTACTGAAACCCTGGAACTTATCCACTCGTCCCCAAGTGCACTACCCAGCCTGTCACGCTTCATAACCTCTGTGATACCATAGACATATTTATGTACCAATAGGCGCTCTGCAAGTTGCTGTCTGTGCCACTTAATTCAGCTCCTGTCACTCACTAACATTTTCTCCTCGTCGTACCTTCCTGAAACCCGATACATCCTCCCGTTACGACTCCCATTATTGGTTATTCTGGAAATTATCTTAGGTACATTATCTGCTATCAAGCAAGTTAGAGCTCGAGGGTCCAGTAACCGTATAACGATGACGTCACGATCAGTGGCCCATCTCGTATCCACAGTACCTCAGCACATAGCTGTATCGTTCCGAGTCAGCGTCACTTGATGAAAAGACAAAGAGTCCTAACCGTAAGACACTGTTGTGACAGTCATCTATTTTTATTCCATCAGACTGGTACCACGGCTTACAACTACCTCATTAGAGAACGGAATCACAGATAAAGCAGAATGAATGCGGCGATGAAACGGCAAGGATGAGAAAAATTGCGCAAACGACGCAGAATTTCTGTGAACGTCAAACCTCATATTTACTAGCGCAGATCAACGGAGGATCCTTCAATTTATCACCACGTAACAATATCTATTTTCCAATAAGCTATGCCTTCGGTTCCTAGCTCTCCACATTCAGTTTAACTTCCCAGGTAGGCATCGTCTTCTAAACCACACAATCTGCTTATAGTGCCTGGCGTTATGCCCTTTTTACTGGAATGCCCACCATACGACACCATTAAACTCAGTACATGGAGCCAGATGACCTGGTAGGTTACTCTTCATTTACACTTCATACACAGAACCAATTTCTTCGGTTTGTCCATTCGATCTTCCACAAATGACACTACTACATAACCACGACATATCGGATAGGACAGTGGAAAGAGGGAAGAAGTTGAATAACAGGATAAGACCCTACGAGTAGTTACAAAATACACATGCTGCTGCATATTTTTCACTGAGTGGCAGATGTTGGTAGCATGTCCAACGATTTCACAATGTCTAGTGGAGGATGGTGAGTGGGAGTGGGTTAACACCCCTTCAATGACCGGATTCGTTTTATTGCTTTTCTAATAGCAGCTCGAGCCCACATTAGTCAGGCACTGGACGACAGGCGTCGATCCACGGACCTTGGCAGAGAAGCGTTGTCTTGAAGACATTTGCAACTTCTGCGTCCAGTTTAGCACAGGGGCGACGCGTCACATGGTAAACTTTCCCAGCTGCTAGGTTAGCAATCTCAGGAACTGCGCAGGAGACTGGTACGCCCTGACCGAGTGTGGGACGGGCTGGCAGCCTGCCAAAGTCGTGGCCGATGCCAAGAGCATCAATGTACAGGGACTGAACGCCGGTGTGGGATATGGCTGGTGGCCTCTTATACCGGAGGCCAGGGAAGCCACAGTTCGACTCTGGGTACATCAGTGCCACAGCCAGACATCCTGCCAGCCGGTCCTTTCAAGATGAAGGTGCAGCAATAGCGACTTGACGGCGGAAGCTGACACTGATTGATGCCGACTCAGTTGCTGGATGAGTTGATGACCTGCCTGGCCACATGGCTAGTATTTGTACGCCCGTATGTGGGCGTGTTGTGTTGTTACAGCTGCGAATTTCACTTACGCTGAGTAGGCTGGTTTCAGGAAATAGCTGCGCACAAACTGGCAGGTGTGAAGTGGTGCCCAGCGTGTGTCGTGAATAATCCTGTGCCTGCGTATTGTAGCAAATGTCCTCTCTTAGAGCATCGAGTTCTCTTGCATAAGCTCGCGCCATAATGGAGCTTCAAATGGTTCAAATGGCTCTGAGCGCTATGGGACTTAACTTCTGAGGTCATCAGTCACCTAGAACTTAGAACTACTTAATCCTAACTAACCTACGGACATCACACACATCCATGCCCGAGGCAGGATTCGAACCTGCGACCGTAGCGGTAGCGCGGTTCCAGGATGAAGCGCCTAGAACCGTTCGGCCACTAAGGTCGACATTATGGAGCTGTGACAGTATCAGCAGAAACTTACATACTCCGTCTGAAAAGCTGATGTTGATACGTGTGTCTTTGTACTTAATATAGCTGTAATAAGATACAGCATGTAATTCAGTGAGGCATTTCTTACAACTCACCTGAGTGAAAACGAAAATAAGACGTCTTAAATGGTTCCGGATATGTATGATGTAAACAGCTTAGCTGAATCACCATGTATGTTAAACAAAGAGGTATTATGGAGATGTGAAGTTAAAAACAAATACCAGGGTGAGATTCTCAGTTTATGTAAATAAGTAAAGTCTCAATTAATTACGCTGACTTAGCTTTACGAAATGTTCACTAAAATATTATCAGTCTTGAAACAGCGTAAAGCAAGTCTTAGTTCAATAAGGCACAACTGTTCCGGTTTATTGTTAAGTCTAGAATTACAGAAATCATTTCAGTCTTGATAGTGAGATGAAGAACGTTGAAATAATTTACAATAACCGTATTCCATCGCATATAATCACACAAGGTTTCAGAATCCTCGTTATTTGCGAGGGACAACGGAGAACGAGCGTGATTTGCGGTGGTCAAAATTACTACAGTCTCCACACGGTTCAAACACCTTGGTCGTAACTCACATACGGATCTAGTTCGCCACAATGATTGCAGACTTATGTGGGCCTCATTTCGTAGCTAATAACTGAGAGTGCAGGGAAAATTTCGTAAAAATTGGTTGAACAATGTGAATCGAGGCCCCTAACCGTACAAGGAAACGTCAGACACAAGAAAATGAGCACGTCAAATCATAAATTATCGCAGACGTTTTGTTACACCAAATAACTAACAGACTCACGCAGCATTCAAAGTAAAGTAAAGCGCAGCATCGTCATTGGTAAAAGAAGGCCACGGAAGCTCCCAGACCGAAGTTTATCGATCAAATCCTGATGTTGTGAGATCTATTGTAGATTAAATTGATGTAATTACGTATGAAGACAAAATACCCAGTCACCAACCTCCTTTGACACTTCAAAACTTTATACGAGGATTGACTGGAAAGTAATGCCTCCACCTTCGTGACTCTTCAACTGTTGGCAGCATTGGTATGCGGCAGGTACTGGCTTGTTCCGCAGCTCCAGCTGGCGGGAAGTCTTAGCATTGAAAGGTTGTGTTGTTAGTGTAAAGTATGGAACCCTGCGCAGATGGACGGTCAATGCGATTTAAGCAACGTGCAGTCATTGAATTCTTGACAGCAGAAGGTGTCACCAAAAAGAAGATTTCTCAGAGAATGAAAGTAGTTTATGGTGATTGTGTTGATGTGAGTACTGTGCGTCGTTGGGCGAGTAAGTTTAAAGATGTTGAGGCGGGAACATCTGACCTGCGTGACAAACAAAGAGTAGGACGTCCTGTGACAGCAACGACCGAGTTTCACAAGCGAAATGTTGACAGATTGATTCAGGACGATCGTCTTATCACTCAGAGAGAAATTGCAAGAACAATCGGCATTTTACAAGAACGTGCAGGTTACATTATTGCTTTGCTTGGCTATCGGAAGATCTGTGCACGATGAGTACCCCAGATGCTGACTCCTGAAATGAAAATGCACAGAGTTGAAATTTGCCAGGAACTCCTCTCGAGTTACGAGAATGAAGGTGATGCCTTTCTCCATTCAATTGTGACAGGAGACGAAACGAGGGTACGCCATTACGACCCGGAAACGAAACGTCAGTCTATGGAATATCGACATAAAGACTCGCCCCAGAAAAAGAAATTCAAGACGAAGCCCTCAGCCGGAAAAATCATAGCCACAGTGTTCTGGGAGGCAGATGGTGTTATCCATGTTGATTTACTGGATCGTGGAACAACAATAAATTCAGAGCGTTAAATCACGACGCTGAAAACACTGAAACGACGGCTAACAAAGGTCCTAAAAGAAAAGGGAAATGTTTTCCTGCAACATGACAATGGGAAACCACACATTTCACGTGCCACCACAGTAAAACTTCAGACACTGAATCTCAGCACCGTACGGCATCCTCCATACAGTCCAGAATTAGCACCTCCTGGTTTCCATCTTTTCCCAACAAAGAAAGACGATCTGTGGGGACATCATCATGCTTCCGATGAAAGTGTTGAGAGAACTATGAGACTGTGGTTGTGGAAACAGAGTGTCGACTTCTTCGGTGACGGATTCAGAAAATCCGTTCATCGTAGCCAGAAATGTGTCCAACTGGCTGGTTATTATGTAGAAAAGTGAATATTGGTAATGAAAAATCACGTTCTAAGGAATATTTCTGCGTTTGATTTATTAAAATATTCCCATCCAATCCCAGGTAACGAAGTGCTGTCAGCAGCTGATGAAGAGCAAGAAACATTTCTGTCAAGAAAACAATGGCGCCAATACTCCATAGGCGCACGATAGTCTTGTGTCTCACTGTAGGCATAGCTCTGAACTTACTTTCTCATAAAGAGGGGCAAACACAGTTATTTAATTACTGTGCCAAACATTTATCCCTATCAAAATTCGGCATTGATCGACACATGGTTGCAGCTTTTCTACAATTTCTTTGTGAAATACGTATGTTTCAGACACCTGGGTCAGTTTAATACATACAGTGTATATGAGTACCAAGCTCTTACAGAAACGTAATGCCGTTTTATCTAGCACGATGTCTATCACATCTTAATGAAGCGCGACAGATAAATATTTGTAGGTCGTAGCGTGTAGCATTTAAACACCTCTCACCTGAATGTATCAAACGATACATATGTTGACTGTATCACAAGAGAAGAGAAATGTCTGAAAAGAAAAAACACGTATAATTGTGATTACTGTTTATCACACGCACAAAGAAAAAGGCGATATATAATAAAACATTTTAAGAACATGTACTCAGCCGGCCGGGGTGGGCGAGCGGCTCTAGGAGCTACAGTCTGGAACCGCGCGACCGCCACGGTCGCAGGTTCGAATCCTGCCTCGGGCATGGGTGTATGTCCTTAGGTTAGTTAGGTTTAAGTAGTTATAAGTTCTAGGGGACTGATGACCTCAGAAGTTAAGTCCCACAGTGATCAGAGCCATTTCAATCATTTTTTGAACATGTACTCAGAAATGAAAGTCATTTTAGGACAGGATGGAACATTTAATAACCACGGTGAATAACAGTGAAATAGCAAAAGCAAGAATACCGAAAGAGCTAACCATAACATTCAACGGTGTCCTTTGGAACGACGTCCAAAGCGTAAAGAGATTACCACTGAAATGTTAGGTGCATTATTGGGCCATATCTGATACAGGTTTAATTGCGACGTGTAACGACATCAGCACGGAATGAAGCCACCATAGCTGCTCAAGAAAGTATTTAAAAATAAGATCCAAAACAAATGCTCGATTACGTTCCTTAACACACAATACACAATGTTAATGAATTTCACCAAAGAGCAGGATAAAACCACGTCTACTCAAAATTATCAGACGTTTCCCGGCTGGGATTACAAGATGTTCAATACTAAACATAGCGTTATAATATAAAGAATCATAAACTTCAAATTAAGGTAATAGAGAAAATGCGATTCAGTGAGTTTTTTATCCACATCACACGTGACTGTGTCTCCAATAGCTTTTCTAAAGTTTAGGAAGAATATTATTCCACCAGACTGTGTTTAAAATATCTTATTTGCGGTGCTAGTACCTGAACTGTCCTTTCTCAGGTGCATCTACAGTAACAGGTGTGGATACATCGTTGGGTTTCGTTAAAAAATCGAATGCCATGCATATTTGTGTACACATTAATGGATAAGTAATGAAATAATTCCAACATAGCACATTATCATTTATTCAGTAAACAATGCGTTTGCCGCGGGAGCCATATTACGAACGCTCAATGCTAATTTAAAAGGGATGCTAGTCTTCAACGACAAAACGAGGTGTCATGCAAACGCGGATGATGAAAGTTTGATAATCAATGACCAACACGATTAGACACTCGCCAGGCGGGTAATTTACGATTTTTCCACTGCTATCAGCGGCACGCGTAATGAATTTAAATCGCAAATTATACAGCCTGAACACAGACACAGCATTTCACATTTTGATTGGCTCCAAATCACAAAAACAAGAACTAAGCTTGGGTTTATTAGCATTGCCAACTGAGCTATCATGCTTAACCTGAAATGGAACCGAAAGTGTAATAATATACGCTTGAAATCTAAGTGACAGGACATCTGCACCTTAAACCGCAAGCAAAAGGCTAAATAAATATAAAAATTACCTCTGTTTCGCATACAACATTGTCGCGGTCTGTTAATTCTGGAAGGAATTGCCAGTAAAGTACTTAGTTTATATATAAATAGAGTATAATGGAACCTTCCTTACTAACTACACAGCTTCCCCTACTAAATGACGATTTTAGCATCATAAAATTAGTACATGGACATATCTTCACATAATTAAAAAGAAACAGATCAGCAAAGAATGAAAAATCTTCCTTAGAACTAATGTCGCGCATATGAATTTCCGTATTGAATACGTTAGGGAAATTTTATGTTGAATATACACTACCTGTTCAAACGTCTTTGTAATGTAGAATTGAGCACCAGATATCAGAAGGGAGGATCCGCCAGTATAAATAGATGGGGAGGGGGGGAGTATTGTGTTCTCAAACGATGAGCAGTAACACCAGAATGCGTTTGTCAAGAGAGCGCAGTGACATCGAACGTGGATTATTCATTGGCTGTCACCTGCGTAACAAATCCATAAGAGGTATTTGACACCTTATAAAGCTGCCCAAGTCCACTTTTGGTGATACGACTATGAAGTGGAAATGCGAAGAAACCATCATAGCCAAATCACGAGGGCACTGAAGCACTGACGGACAGTGGTTGTAAAAAAACCACATTAAATCAGCGGAAGAAATCACCCGTGAGTTCCAAAGCGCTACCAGCAGTCCAGCTAGCACAATGGCTGTGCGTAGGGAGTGGAAAATAAGGGGTTAAGGTGGTCGAACACTTCCTTGTATGTCACACATTTCTGTGGTCAGTGCTAAGCGACGCTTGAGATGGTGTTAAAAACGACGCCACTGGACAGTGGATGACTAGAAACGAGATTTCGTGGCGTAATGCAGGAAATGCTCACACTGTCGTTACTAGGCGAACGGCAGGAACTGCAGGCGTTGCAGGAAATGAACTGAAATAACTGCAGGCACAGAACTGAAACAGTGTCTTAGGCGCGCTGTCTCTTCTGACTATTGACGGAAGTATCACCATTCCTGCCAGTACTAGGCGCTCTCTCCGGCAGTTGGCCACACTGTCAGCAGACGAATGCAGGACAGTGATGGATGTGGTGTGGAAGCAGAATGTGGTCCCGAATAGCGAGCGCCATTTGAAGAATGGTGCTCAGAAGTGAGAAGGAGAGAGGTGATGATCTCCCTAAATAGTGGGGCCTCTCGTAGTACTGTTATGTACTTCTTGAGGCATGTACACAACACAATACATATTTATGATATAATGGACAGCTTAAGAAACTCCACGCGGTTATTCATTGTCAATGCTGTTGCCCAGCTGACAGTTGGAAACCTAGAAGACTATCGCGAAATTTAGAAAGCTCTCCAGAGGATCGACGAATGTTGCATAATCTAACAGTGGTAAAAGAGTACCTTGCATCATACGCCGTATCGTGGCTTACAGTGGAGGTTAGACGTCAATCCAGTGTATGGAGCGGGCGCATCAAGGGGGAGGGGTTCTGGAATCATCAAATGGTTCAAATGGCTCTGAGCACTATGAGACTTAACATTTGAGGTCATCAGTCCCCTAGAACTTAGAACTACTTAAACCTAACTAACCTACGGACATCACACACATCCATGCCCGAGGCAGGATTCGAACCTGCGACCGTAGGGGTCGCGCGGTTCCAGACTGAAGCGCCTAGAACCGCTTGGCCACTCAGGCCGGCTGGAATCATCATATGACAGTCATAAAGCCGAGCTGGTTGTTAAGTCGGTCACTGCATAATGCTACTCCATGTTATCATATGGCTTCCGCAGTTTAAAATTGGTTACAGAGAGTCGATATTTACGTTCACTGCTGCCTGGGGGTGTTTAGTGGCCCTAATGCGTTTCTTTTATACTCAACTCGTAGTGTAAATTACAGAGTCTGAATTCGTCCTTCGGCACCAGTCCATCCCATGGGCGGAAAGGCTGCCGCCCCTTACCCAGCTGAGAAGTTGTCTCTTCTCGTTCATCAGAACGTAGCGAGTCTCGGTCCTCACACGTCAGTGCGTCAGTCGTGTTGCTTCTCCGGCAATGAACACATCATGACCGCCAATTGCTTTCCCTGCTGGCTGAACCTCTGACGGCTGTCTTAGCGATCAACGCCAAGGAACCGTTTTCCAGATGACGAGGCTTTAAAACCGACGGACGCTCCGCTTCCCGACACTCACCATAGAAACTGCGTGTCGACGTGACTGCACCGCGCAGCCGTTACTGTGGGGTCGCGGTGACTGTTAACGCCACAACTGCCATAGACCATTCACCGACTACGTACCAAGTTTCCTGCCTTGATACAGACCTATACATCCTTGTGGTTGCCATTCCGATGGATAAGGTTAACATCTGGACAAAATAGTAAATCGAAGCTTGCCGGGTTAAGAACTCGTAGAGTATTGCAGCCTCCATTCACGAACAGCTCAGTCAGTGGACAACCTGCCAGGTGAAACTGGAAAGACAGGTCAAGGAAAATATGCAACTACGAGAAGAAGTCACACTCACTTCGTCGACAGAAACAGAATTGCGAAGCAATGTTTAAAGTCAGAAAATGTTGCAGCAGCCAGGTGTCTTATATTCGTCTGTTGCAGCAGCCGAAGCTAAAAACCAAAACAAAAGTTCTCAAAGTGGCGAAGAGACAAGGAGCCAAACCACAGGATACCACGACAAACCACAGCAAACCGAGACATTCTGCATCAAATCCAGAGACTAGGACACCAGACTGGTATGGGAAGCCCTGATCAGAGAGAGAAACTCCCGAACATTTAAAGATTACGTCGATTAGAACAACTATTGATGCAGACGTCGTGCACATTGCATCCCAGGATGATAGGAATTTCTGCAAAAGGCGCGTAGCATTAAAAATGTGAAATTTGTGGAGCCAAAAGAGAAGAAAGCCCAGACATGAAGGCACAGAAAGCCTTCTTGAAGGAAAATCATGAATTAAACGTGCCACGCCGAGATGCCGGTTGGAGGCTCTATGACACGGATAGCGCGTCCCCACCCGCCGGAGGTTCGAGTCCTCTCTCGGGCATGGATGTGTGTGTTGTTCTTAGCATAAGTTAGTTTAAGTAGTGTGTAAGTCTAGGGACCGATCAACTCAGCAGTTTCGTCCCTCAGGAAGTCACACATATATTAATGAAACGTGACTAGGATCACGAAAACAGATAAATTTCAAAATGAGGTCAAAATGACGTTATAAACGAAACTTACGGGCAGTGCGTATCCACAGAACACTCTTACGGTTAACTCACGTACCTTTTATTCTCAATACCCATAGTGTTTCCTAGGGTGGGCACTAAAAGATCCGGCATTTTAAGACAGTTCAAAGCAAACATCGTTCCCACTGCTACCAGCGCGAGCATGTTATGACATGGATATAGAGACTGATGGATTCTATGCGCTGTCCCCGGGCTCATATAGAATTAGAAAGTATATATTAAATAAAAAGAAACACTGACAATGATACACCAGGAGATACTTTTTGCGGCGTTGTGTCAAGTGTACAGAGGCCCATCACCGTGACTTAAAACAAGACACCTGTTAGGCACATCAAGAGAATATCGTTAGACCTACTAGAAAATGAACATCTGGATTCATCACCAGTGCGCAATATATCACAAGCATAACGCACGTTACCGCGTATAGAACCCTTCCACGTAGATGTCGGTATGCGAGACAACGCACAAGTCGAATAAAATCAACAAAAAAATGGTTCAAATGGCGCTGAACACTATGGGACATAACTTCTGAGGTCATCAGTCCCCTAGAACTTAGAACTACTTAAACCTAACTAACCTAAGGACATCACACACATCCATTCCCGAGGCAGGATTCGAACCTGCGACCTTAACAGCCGCGCGATTCCAAGCTGTAGCGCCTAGAACCGCTCGGCCACTCCGGATGGCCTAAAATTAACATATTGACATCTTGACCACTGTAGAATGGCTGTCAACTATGCATTCTAAGACGATAACAGGAGAGCAACTAAATCGATATTTCATCGCCCCATTTTCTGACGAATAATTGTACGACATACGAGGGTTGGAACTTAAATAGTGGCAACTATTTATTCACAACCGATACAAAAGAGTTACACGTTAGCACCGGTTACTGTGTTTCAAAGTAGTCACCAGCGTTGTGTAAAACCCGTTGCCAGCGATGTGGAAGGCGTAGTATACCGTTAGCAGAGCCTATTCTGTTGATCGTGCCTGTCGAAATTCTGAAACAGTTCTGAAGCGAATGCCACGAAGTGGTTCCTTCATCTTCGGAATCGAATCAAAGTCACAAGGACTTAAGTCCGCGTATTATGGTGGATGGTACAGTACTTCCCAGTCCCATCGACCGAACAGAGCAGCCACATCTTGCGCTGTATACTCCCGCGCATTGCCGTGCAAAACGATGAGTGTATTGAGCAGAAAGTGTCTCCGCTTATTTTGGAAAGCTGGTTGCAGGTGATGCTCCAAAAACGAACAGTAATACAGCTTAAGTCCTTGTGACTTTGATTTCATTCGCTTCAGAACTGTTCCAGAGGTCCGACAGGCAAAAGACCGCTCCATTCACACCATCAACAGAACAGAGTCTGCTAACGGTATACTACACCTTCCACATCGCCGGCTACGGGCTCTACACAACGCTGATGACTACTCTGCAGGACTGTAACAGGTGCATTGTATCGGTAGTGAATAAATAGTTGCCACTATTTAAGTTCTAACCCTCGTACTCAGGGCAGTTGAAAAATTCAATGTTAAGTACCGGCATATAATACGCAAGCACCTCCTCATATATACACAGCCTGACAAATAATGTAAAGCACCCAGACGACATGGTCGGATTCAGCATTACTTTATACACGTTCACACCGTACGTAAATTATTTCAGACATAATTCTCAGTTAGGTCGGCTACCAAAGTGCATTAGTACTGGTCGTGTTCTTACCTGGCCTGGTAGGGTGTGTGAGGGATATGAAAAGCGAAGGATGTTGAGCGATCACTGTGAAGAACACTGAGATGCCGCGCACACGTATGAGACAGCATTATCAGCATGTGACGAAATTTGAGAGTGGCCTCATTGTGGGCCTCTATTTGGCCGGTCGATCAAATCGTGCGATATCCAGGTTCGTGGGACATTCGTATTTGACAGTGTTCCGATAGGAGCGTCAGGACAGCCATACTCGTCGTCAAGGTTCCATTTGACCACTGCTGAGTCATCGCTAGGGAGGAAAGTCAGTGGTCCACCAAGCATATCATAACCACTTCACATCTACGCCAGCCATCTGAGAACAAGTAATTCACACCACGCAACGTTCTGTATCATCCCGTTTCATCAGTCGTGGATTAGCAGCAGCTGGGCAAAGGAATTACACACCCACGCATAGACAGCCACTAACCTAAAACATGACCTGTCGCATTCGGAGTGGTGCGGCGGCCGGTAAGCAGGGATAACTGAATAATAACATCCCAATGTGTTTACCGATGAATCGTATTTCTGCTCTACCCCGAATGACCGTTTTCGGAGGACGTGAGGGTGCCCTGAGAGGGGGTCTCAGCCTTCCAATGTTCTGGAGGGGCACAGCAGTCTTACTCCTCGTCTCATGGTGGCGGTAGCCATCGGGTATTACTTACGCTCAGGCTAGTACTTCGACACCACAACGGTACATCACAGACCTCCTACACTCTCGTGTGTTACCTCTCATACAACAGTGTCGTGGTGTCAATTTTCAATAGGGCAATGCTCGTCGCCCATTCGTCTATGAACTTTATGCGCGATTTTGTGGTTTTCCTGTGCCCAGCAAAGTTCCCAGATATCTCCACAATACAACGCGTGTGGGACCAGCCCTAACGTCAGCTCTGTCCCATTGCGAGTATCCAAGAAATCAGTGACCAATTACAACACGGCCTGCTACCTCAGAAGACGATAAAACGGCTTTATGGCACCATTTTTCACCGAATCACTGCATGCATCCAGGCCAGAGCGCGTGCAATGCCATGCTGATAAATGGGCTCATACTGTCAAGTTCTTTGTAAATTTTACCCAGTTTTGTAATCACTGACGCAACATTACATACTCTCTAAACACGTAACGTTTTATTTCGTCTCGTCCTATCCTTCTGGGTGCTTCTGGTATTTGGTGTTGGAGATGCACCTTTTTCAGACCGATGTCTGCTTCCCCGCTTTAGGGAAGCCTCTCTAGCAGTGGAACCACCTTCAAAGAAGGTCAGTTATGTACATACTGAAGAAATTGGCATATCTCATCAAAATGCAAGAGATATTATAGATAAAGTTAGCGAACTGCTTGTTGATGTTGGCTCCTATACCGAGATACACATTAGTTGCCTATTTTTCAGGAGCTGTTTTCGGAGTGGTGGACTGACCACGTACGTGAAAAACGGGATTCCATTTAAATCTACGCACATGTCAAAGCACTGCACTGAATAAGAAACTGAATGCTGTGCAGGGGCAGTTGAGTTTAGTAAAGTTACACTGTTAATTATAGTTCTCTACAGGTGTCCTAATTCTGATTTCAGGGCGTTTCTGTTAAAGGTACAGAGAGGTCACGTTGTGTAAAGTACCAAAAGCTAGTTGTTCATCGTGACTTTAATATTAATTTTAAAAGTTATTGTGCAAGGATAAGAATATTTGAAGAACTCCTAAATTAATGTCATCTTATGCAGGCTGTAATCTTTTCAACCACAGTGCAGGGAATCGTACCACAGATATAGACAACACTTTTTTCAAATTCTTCATTACTATAGAACCATTGTCGTAGCAAAACGTTAAATGATGCTCAAATTTTAACACTGAAAGAGGTTTGCGCGCGCACACACACTCACACACACACATGTTAAATATAATCATAAATGATATAGAAATGTTAATTCAGTGATATCAGAGGCATTTTCAAACTTCATTAAAGGGCATGAGTGGCAGGAAGGTCACAGTGCAGACAGCATAGACGGCACTATAATGCTTTTCTCACATTCATTTCTCATGTCCTTTGAACGTTGCCGTCAATTAGAACGTTTAAAACAGCATACTGGCGCTAACAGGAAACCTGTATGACTCATTATGGGATAAGGATAACGTATAGAGCAAAGTGTCAATTTTATCGGAACGTTGGGTAAGGTAACAATCGAACTGCAATAATCCGTTACAAACAGTACTTTAAGGTGCTGAAAACACCATTAGGAAGGCAAAAAGAATGTGGTATACAAATAGAATAGGTAATTCTCAGGGTAAAATTAAACTGTACGGATAATCGTAAAGAAACAGTCTGGCCAACAGCACAAGCTCGTATATATAAAGTTAGTTCTTAGTAAAGTGGTTTTTGTTTCCGGCAAGTCAGATACACGTACAGTATTTAATAATTACTTTCTGAATATAGCAAGTGAATAAATAAAAACTTAGTTTCTGTAGGAACCATATAACTCTCTCAGAAAATACCTTCCTTAGTCAGTTATTAAATCTCTGAAGACTAAGTACTCTCATGGATATGATGGGGTAACGAGCACGAGACTAAATCACAGTGCTGCATATGTTAGCCCAGTACTTAGACACATTCGCAAATAAGATTACAACTTATTAGTAAAGCCGCTATATAGAAGCGGAGAAAGGGATAAAGCAGACAAATTTAGACATATATTTATGTAATCAGCGTTTGCGGAAGTTACTGAAAATGCTGAACATTAAAGAGTAATTAATCATCTCAGTTTCCATAATTTGCTATTAAACGTAAAGTTCGATTACAGAAGTGGTTTAACAACTGAAAACGCTTTATTCTCTTTCCCTAGCGATGCGTTGGACGTACTAAACAAAATGTCGCGAACGCTAAAGGCGTTTCATTGTAACTAAATTAAGAGCAGGGAAAATTATTTTGGCGAGTCTCCTCTTCTGTAGCTATTGCAGTTATTCTGTTGGTCTGCCTGAAGGGGGCTGAAAACTTAAAAACTCATACACTGAAAGCGATTCGCCTTTCAGCATCACCAGACGCTATTAACATCATCTATAAATAACGCTCACTATATTACTATATGCTTGAAAACACTTTTCCTTATGAATACTGGCATTGACACCATCTCTGATACATAATAGCACAAATAAAAAAACAACGTAACACTTTTTATGGATGTTCGCGTTTGGTAATCAGATTTCATAAACCGTAAGTAACATACGGTTTGGAATCACAAAATCAAGGGAATTTTTCGCAGTGAGCGAAAAACAGAACTGGAACGCCGTGAAGATAGATAAACAAGTGAATCATTACGGTTCCAGATTTTGTTAATATGGAGGAGAAGCAGTTGTAATGAGAATCTAAAACAAGGAACAAAAAGTGCTATCTATATGTCTAATAAGCCACTCTGAAGCAACACTGTCATTCATGCTATAAAAACCAAAGAGACGAAAAAAATTATCTAATAGAAACTATTAAAATATAAATATAATTGATGCATACTCAACAGCGAAAAGCACGTTATGAATGAGATTTTAAATTTTCAGGCAGTTTAAGACAGAGGGACCACAGTAATAAGAAGAGGATAACCTAGGTGAGCGTGGGAAGGAATGTTTCTGCAGTATCTGACAGTTGGGGCTTTTGGGTCGTCGTTTGTCTCTCTGTTGTTTCACGCCAGCGGACTCTCTAGGCCATCACAATATTCATATGTGAATTATTGCTAGGTGCAGTTATTAAGGCAGACTGCTATTTTACATATTACTGCACTTGTGGTCGGATTTCATTCGGGGTCTACGGTAGCTGTAATGTCATTTTATCTTGCTGACTACTGGACAGGCTTAATAATGCTTTCTAGCTGGTCACTGTGCACAGTATCTTTTGTTCTGAGACGACTATTCTTTGGCTCTTGCTTATCGTTGTCTGTTCAAGTGGTTCAAATGGCTCTGAACACTATGCGACTTAACTTTTGAGGTCATCAGTCGCCTAGAACTTAGAACTAATTAAACCTTACTAACCTAAGGACAGCACACACATCCATGCCCGAGGCAGGATTCGAACCAGCGACCGGAGCAGTCGCTAGGCTCCAGACTGTAGCGCCTAGAAGCGCACGACCACTCCGGCCGGCTATCGTTGTCTGCGTCAGATCCTGCCACAAGCTTAGTAATACGTAGCTTAGTAATACGTAGTAATACGGTCTGTTTTATCGAATATACTTCGATAATTCACATAGGAATGGTGTGTTAGCATAGAGGGGTCGCTAGTGTGAAACAAGCAAGAATGAAGCTACGAACAAATCACCCCAACTGCGAGATACTGCACCAAAATTCCTTCCCATGCTCATGTAAGATAACCTCTACTTGTTACTTTGGATCATCTGTGTCCTTAGCTGTCTGAAAATAGAAAAACTCCTTCACCAAGTGCTTTTCGCTTCTATTTACAAAGCATGCCTTGTATTTTAATCGTTACGATTGGACGATAACTTTTCGAATCCTTAATTTCAGGGGAAACTCAGCATTTAGGCAAAAAGTACTAACTTCTCAAAAGAAAGTGGTTAGAATAATGTGTAGGGCTCTTAGTCGCACATCTTACGGGCATCTGTTTAAAAGGTTACGAATTCTTACAACAGCCTCACAGTAAATGTACTCAGTAATGAAATTTGTTCTCAAAATGATGAACCATTTTAAAACCAACAGCGACATTCATGATTATAATACCAGTAGAAAGAAAGACTTACGCTATCCTCCACTTAACCTCTCTTTGGCACAGGAAGGGGTAAAAAATGCTGCTGTAAAACTTTTCGATAAATTACCGGATGAAATAAAATGTCTGACAGAGAGTAGAAGTAGTTTAAACTGAAATCATATCTACTTGACAACTCCTGTTATACATAGATGAGTTCTTGAATATGAATAAATAAATCTATAAGTATAATATACGCATTTTGTGCGACTTAAGAGTATGTTGTAGGTAGTAAAATTTCAGGCTTAAAAAAACTTGATTCACGTGTGCATTTCTAATGCACCTGAAACGTTTCACATGGTAACAATTACCGTGACACTGATGAATAGAACACGTAACTAAATAACTAACTAACTAACTAAATAACTTTTGTAGAATGTATGACGGTGTTTCTTAAGAATCACAAAAATGGTACAAATGGCTTTGAGCACTATGGGACCCCACATCTGAGGTCATCAGTCCCCTAGAGTTAGAACTACTTAAACCTAATTAACCTAAGGACATCACACACATCCATGCCCGAGGCAGGACTCGAACCTGCGGCCGTAGCATCAGCGCGTTTCCGGACTGAAGCGCCTAGAAGCGCTCGGCCACAACAGCCGGATAAGAATCATACATTCAACAAATACATACGGCACTTTTTGTTGTTTGTTTCACATTCTCCTCATAACTGCTTTTCCTTACATGTTATCAGAATCTGGACTCGAACTTCCACTAAAATGCTTCACATATGCTTCTTCGGCTTTGGAGTTCTGTTTTCCTGTCTTACGAAAATTTCCGTTACATAGTTTGCTTTTGTGATTTGAAATTATATGTTAGTCGCAGCATATTAAATATGAATACGATACGCGAACTTCCACGAACGATTTTAAGTAGTCTATTAATTTGTGCCTGCCCTCATGAACGATGGACCTTGCCGTTGGTGGGGAGGCTTGCGTGCCCTAGCGATACAGATGGCCGTACCGTAGGTGCAACCACAACGGAGGGGTATCTGTTGAGAGGCCAGACAAACGTGTGGTTCCTGAAGTGGGGCAGCAGCCTTTTCAGTAGTTGCAGGGGCAACAGTCTGAATGATTAACTGATCTGGCCTTGCAAAACTAACCAAAACAGCCTTGCTGTGCTCGTACGGCGAACGGCTGAAAGCAAGGGGAAACTACAGCCGTAATTTTTCCCGAGGGCATGCAGCTTTACTGTATGGTTAAATGATGATGGCGTCCACTTGGGTAAAAATTCCGGAGGTAAAATAGTCCCCCACTCGGATCTCCGGGCGGGGACTACTCAAGAGGACGTCGTTATCAGGAGAAAGAAAACTGGCGTTCTACGGATCAGAGCGTGGAATGTCAGATACCTTAATCGGGCAGATAGGTTAGAAAATTTAAAAAGGGAAATGGATAGATTGAAGTTAGATATAGTGGGAATTAGTGAAGTTCGGTGGCAGGAGGAACAAGACTTTTGGTCAGGTGAATACAGGGTTATAAATACAAAATCAAATAGGGGTAATGCACGAGTAGGTTTAATAATGAATAAAAAAATAAGAGTGCGGGTAAGCTACTACCAACAGCATAGTGAACGCATTATTGTGGCCAAGATATACACGAAGCCCATGCCCAGTACAGTGGTACAAATTTATATGCCAACTAGCTCTGCAGATGATGAAGAAATTGATGAAATGTATGATGAGCTAAAAGAAATTATTCAGGTAGTAAGGAAGACGAAAATTTAATAGCCATGGGTGACTGGAATTCGAGAGTAGGAAAAGGGAGAGACGGAAACACAGTGGGTGAATTTGGATTGGAGGAGAGAAATGAAATAGGAAGCCGTCTGGTAGGATTTTGCACAGAGCCCAACTTAATCATAGCTAACACTTGATTCAAGAATCCTAAAACAAGGTTGTATACATGGAAGAACCCTGGAGATACTAGAAGGTTTCAGATAGATTATATAATAGTAAGACAGAGATTTAGGAACGAGGTTTTAAATTGTAAGACATTTCTAGGGGCAGATGTGGACTCTGACCACAATCTATTGGTTATGAACTGTAGATTAAAACTGAAGAAACTGCAAAAAGGTGGGGATTTAAGGAGATGGGACCTGGATAAACTGAATAAACCAGAAGTTGTACAGAGTTTCAGGGAGAGCATAAGGCAACAATTGACAGGAATGGGGGAAAGGAACACAGTAGAAGAGAAATGGGTAGCTCTGAGGGATGAAGTAGTGAAGGCAGCAGAGGATAAAGTAGGTAAAAAGACGAGGGCTAGTAGAAATCCTTGGGTAACAGAAGATATACTGAATTTAATCGATGAAAAGAGAAAATATAAAAACGCAGTAAATGAAGCAGACAAAAAGGAATACAAACATCTCAAATATGAGATCGACAGGAAGTGCAAAATTGCTAAGCAGGGATGGCTAGAGGACAAATGTAAGGTTGTAGAGGCTTATCTCACTAGGGGTAAGATAGATACTGCCTACAGGAAAATTAAACAGACCTTTCGAGAAATTAGAACCATTTGTATGAATATCAAGAGCTCAGATGAAACCCAGATCTAAGCAAAGAAGGGTGGAAGGTATATATAGAGGGTCTATACAAGGGCGATGTACTTGAGGACAATATTATGGAACTGGAAGAGGTGGTAGATGACGATGAAATGGGAGATACGATACTGCGTGAAGAGGTTGACAGAGCACTGAAAGACCTAAGTCGAAACAAGGTCCAGGGAGTAGACAACATTCCATTAGAAATACTGACGGCCTTGGGAGAGCCAGTCCTGACAGAACTCTACCATCTGGTGAGGAAGATGTATGAGACAGGCGAAATACCCTCAGATTTCATGAAGAATATAATAATTCCAATCCCAAAGAAAGCAGGGGTTGACAGATGTGAGAATACCGAGCTATCAGTTTAATAAGTCACAGTTGCAAAATAACAACGCGAATTCATTACAGACGAATGGAAAAACTGGTAGAAGCCGACCTCGGAGAAGATCAGTTTGGATTCCGCAGAAATATTGGAACACGTGAGGCAATACTGACCATAAGACGTATCTTAGAAAATACATTAAGGAAAGGCTAACCGACATTTCTAGCATTTGTAGACTTAGAGAAAGCTTTTGACAATGTTGACTGGAATACTCTCTTTCAAATTCTAAAGGTGGCAGGGGTAAATTACAGCGAGCGAAAGGCTATTTACAATTTGTACAGAAACCAGATGGCAGTTATAAGAGCCGAGGGACATGAGAGGGAAGCAACGTTTGGGAAGAGAGTGAGACAGGGTTGTAGCCTCTCCCCAACGTTATTCAATCTGTATATTGAGCACGCAGTAAAGGAAACAAAAGAAAAATTCGGAGTAGGTATTAAAGTCCATGGAGAAGAAATAAAAACTTAGAGGTTCGCCGATGACATTCTAATTCTGTCAGAGACAGCAAAGGGCTTAGAAGAGCAGTTGAACGGAATGGACAGTGTCTTGAAAGGAGGATATAAGATGAAGATCAACAAAAGCAAAACTAGGATAATGGAATGTAATCGAATAAAGGCAGGTGATGCTGATGGAAATAGATTAGCAAATGAGACACTTAAAGTAGTAAAGGACTTTTGCTATTTGGGGAGCAAAATAACTGATGATGGTCGAAGTAGAGAGGATATAAAATGTAGACTGGCAATGGCAAGGAAAGCGTTTCTGAAGAAGAGAAATTTGTTAACATCGAGTATAGAATTAAGTGCCAGGAAGTCGTTTCTGAAAGTATTTGTACGGAGTGTAGCCATGTATGGAAGTGAAACATGGACGATAAGTAGTTTGGACAGGAAGAGACTAGAAGCTTTCGAAATGTGGTGCTACAGAAGAATGCTGAAGATCAGATGGGTAGATCACATAACTAATGAGGAGGTATTGAATAGAATTGGGGAGAAGAGGAGTTTGTGGCACAACTTGACAAGAAGAAGGGACCGGTTGGCAGGACATGTTCTGAGGCATCAAGGGATCACAAATTTGCATTGGTGGGCAGCGTGGAGGGTAAAAATCGTAGAGGGAGACCAAGAGATGAATACACTAAGCAGATTCAGAAGGATGTAGGTTGCAGTAGATACTGGGAGATGAAGAGGCTTGCACAGGATAGAGTAGCATGGAGAGCTGCATCAAACCAGTCTCAGGACTGAAGACTACAACAACAACAACATTAATTTGTGTTGTTATGCCGGCCGGAGTGGCCGTGTGGTTCTAGGCGCAACAGTCTGGAGCCGAGCGACCGCTACGGTCGGAGGTTCGAATCCTGCCTCGAGGATGGATGTGTGTGATGTCCTTAGGTTAGTTTGGTTTAATTAGTTCTAAGTTCTAGGCGACTGATGACAGCAGAATTTAAGTCGCTTAGTGCTCCGAGCCATTTGAACCATTTTTTGTGTTGTTATGTATTAGAGGTGGTGCCAGTGCAAGCACTCGTACGGAAATGTTTTCAAGTGTACAGTATTAAACTGACTGTTATTTATGCACAATGTCAACAGCGTCTGGTGATGCTAAAAAATGCGGATCGGTTCTAGTGAATGTGTTGTTTAGTCTCCAGTACGCTTGAGGCAGAAAATCAGAAATACCGACAACAGTTTGTAATCGCCCATCTTATTGATTGGTTAAAGAGATAAGATGGCTAACATCGCGTATGACTAATGAATTTGATTCGGGAGAAAGCTATCGTCTCCGAAGAAAGTTTTACTTGTTAGTGGAAGGAGGTGTACAGCAGATTAATCTAATGAACAGCCCATTCTATGTACTTATTTGGACATTGTTTAGTTCTTAAAAAATGGCATCACTCACGTAAAATGCAGTTTCACTGTGAGGATCCATTTTACTATTTATCCATTTAGTCCAAGCACCCATTTTGCTAATCAAAATATTTAATAATAGATTCATATTTCCACAAGGGTCTGGTTGTGATTGTAACTCCGGTTCCCAATTAAGTTCGTCTCCATACCCATCGTCAGTTGGTTTTGTTTTTTATATATTTCGCATTACATAGCATCTGCAAGTGCTTCTGTAAGTGGTTGTTTATCTGCGGCAGTGATTATGATGCTTGCCACCGGCTCCTCGACTATGGATTCTCCTGCAAGTTATTTTCCTCTGCTACGTTAGTTACTTGTTCTTTTTCTTAACTGATATAGATTTAGTTATCATAATAAATTTTCTCCACTTATTAGTGCCTTGCGTCAGTGAAATGTCTCTGTAGCGGAAGGACTTTATTCGGACACGAATTCGCACCAACTGCAAAATTTTGAACCAGCTGACCTTCCCTTACTAACAGGTTAATGTGTTAATATGACTGCGATCGCTTGTGCATAACGAATTTGACTTGTCGTTTCCGAGGAAAATCTTACCAGTTAATAGAAGTAAGCATACAACAGGTAATTATAATGAGCAACCTATTCTATTCCTGCACTCTCTACTTGTTTAGGCTTGGTTTGATACATAAAAAGTGCCACCACTAACGTTAAACACAGAACGGAAAGTGGTACCAGACGACTTAGAAAGTCCAAAAAAAAAACTTAGCTTAAATAATACAGTTTTTAATTAATACAGTCGACAGCGCAATTGGGCATTGTCTGTGGTATCATGTATCGACACCATCCCATGGGCGTCAGAGTTGGAAATGGAACTGCAAGTTTCCGTCAAACACTAATAGCAGGCCTGCGGGATCCAACTCCCATTTCTGATCAGTAGTGCTGAGCCGCTGAGCCAGAGCTTCAGTGGCTCTGGACTACGAGCGCCCTCTGCCACCACAATATGTGTCACCCGGCAGCAGCCTCATACTTTTTGACCGTGAGAGCTGAACTCTATTTCCTGCTGAATTATTTATAATGGGTTTTCATACACTTGGAGAAATACAAGTAAATCTTTTGTTAGTTGTGACAACTTGTTCGCTTATTGTTTATGCTCTTGTCCAGCTTGTTTACGATGACATTTGCAGCACCGCTCTGTAGCCTGCCTCTCCTTATCGTTGTGAATGAAGTCATACACAAGAGTATCTATCTAATATCTGATCCACTTTGCTGACAGCAATGAATACGTAACCATTTGAGTGTACTGGTGGCAACACAAGGCTTAGATACATCAAACTGGGAAAGGGTATTTAATTTCGTTATTGAAAAGTAAGTGACTGACTGGAGGTAGGTCTTTTCTTACAACATCAGACTAACGTTTACTCAAGTGCACTAAGTTCCTGGACACGACGAGTTAAATATTTTGGAGAAATTGTAATTGGTACGAAATTTTATTGGACCAGCTAAGCAACTGTAGGCTTTCAATAGACAGACAACACCGAAATACTGCCCGCAGCTTGTGGTCTAGTGGCTAGTGTTGCTGCCTCTGGATCCCGAGATCCCGGGTTCGATTTGCGGCCGGGTTGTGGATTTTCTCTGCCCGGGGACTGGGTGTTTGTGTTGTCGTCATCATTTCATCGTCATCATTATCACTCAGACGGTAGCTAGATTGGATTGTGTAAAAATTGGGACCTCGTACGGGCTCTGATGACCTCGCTGTTAAGCACCCTACAAGCCAAACATTATCAGCAACGCGAAAATACGAATTAAGCCAGTATATTACAGCATTATTACAATTGACACATATGAAATACGTGAACTTAATTTGTCCTTTTATTTGATTTTGCCAGAATTGCTTTAATTTTAAGTTACTTTACCTTACTACGCCTTGACTTAATCAGCAAGAATGAAATTGCCTCTGAATATTATTGAACAAAACTGTTAACTTATTGGGGCTTCACTGTTATTTACTTTCAGTTATCTTGCCAGCATACAAAGAAAACTAGAAATGATAACCTCTTAATGCATTTCTTGTGGCTATTTAATCAATGGCACTCGACTATTCAGCAACTGGAAAAGAATGGGACACTACTTAGATGAAAAAGACAGTATCAAGTACGTAGAGTTTTCATGTACAACACTTATTATTGAAACAAATTTCGCTGAGAATGTCACTCGATAATGCCTCACAAAGTTTCTAACATGAACGATAGCAAAACAGCCTTACAGTTCGTTGCAGATGTTAAGCTGTCGTCTTCGTTTTCCTCTACAATGCTCCAACTGCCCCATTTAATATTGTGGGCCCACCTAGATTCGTAATGACCAGTTATGGGGCAGAATCTTGATGTTATTGGAGCCTCTTACATATGCCCACATTCGTCATGTTCTTGGTTCCTTGTTCGTAACAGCTGCGCCTCCCATAGGTCCCACACATCACAGTACAAAAGGCACCGAAGCGCCAAAGAAACTGGTATAGGCCTGCGTATTCACACTCAGATACAGGCAGAATAAGGCGCTGCGGCCGAAAACGCCTATATAGGACAACAAGTGCTTGGCGCGTTTGTTACATCGGTTACTGCTGCTACAATGGTGGGTTATTAAGATTTGAGTGAGTTTGAACGTGGTGTTATAGTCAGCGCACGAGTAATGGGAGACAGCTTCTACGAGGTAGCGATGAAGAGGGGATTTTCCCGCACAACCATTTCACGAGTGCACCGTAAACATGAGGAATACAGTGAAACATCAGATCTCCAATATCGTTGCGGCCCTGCAAGAACGGGACCAACGACGACTGAAGAGAATCGGTCAACGTCGCAGAAGTTGAGCCATTCTGTAAATTTCTGTAGATTTCAATGCTTGGCCATCAGAAAGGGTCAGCGTGCGAACCATTCAACGAACATCATCGATATGGGTTTTCTGGGCCGAAGTCCCACTCATGTATCCTTGATGACCGTACAACACAAAGTTTTATGCCTTGCTCGGGCCTGTCATCACCATCATTGGACTGTTGATGACTGGAAACATGTTGCCTGGTCGGAGGAGTCTCGTTTCAAATTGTATCGAGTGGATGGACGTGGAAGGGTATAGAGAGACCCTCATGAATCCATAGACCCTGCATGTCAGCAGGGAGCTGTTGAAGCTGGTGGAGACTCTATAATGCGTAGGGGTTTGCAGTTGGAGTGATATGGGACCCCTGATACGTCTATATATGACTCTTACAAATGACACGTACGTAAGCATCCTGTCTGATCATCTGCATCCATTAATGTCCATTGTGCATTCTGACGGACTTACGCAATTCCAGCAGGATAATGCGAAACCCCACACGCCCAGAATTGCTACATAGTGGCTCCAGGAACGCTCTTCTCAGTTTAAACACTTCCGCTGGACACCAAACTCCCCAGACATGAACATTGTTCAGCATATCTGGGATGCCTTGGATCATGCTGTTCAGGAGAGATCCCCACCGCCTCGTATTCTTACGGATATATGGACAGACCTGGAGGGTTCATTGTGTCAATTATCTCCATCACTGCTTCAAACATTAGTCGAGTCCATGCCACGTCGTGTTGCGGCAGTTCTGCGTGCTCGCGGTGGCCTTACACGATATTAGGCAGATGTACCACTTTCATTGGCTCTTGAGTGTCATTTGTACAGGTTAAAACACATATGACATTTCTAATTAACATATAGCATGTAGTGATTTACAGAATAAAGCAAGTATATTATATTTACAATAAACATATTGTACAAAAATTTTAGGTAGAACCTCTGTATTATAGTGTCATATGCAGACCACATTTCGTGAATCTAACCGGAAAAGTACGGAGTCAGGGAATGTATGAAAGAAAAGGAACATAAATACGGTAATACGGATATTCTACCATAGATACACGAGTACTGCTACGGTCGCAGGTTCGAATCCTGCCTCGGGCATTGATGTATGTGATGTCCGTATGTTAGTTAGGTTTAAGTAGTTCTAAGTTCTAGGGGACTGATGACCTAAAATGTTAAGTCCCATAGTGTTCAGAGCCATTTGAACCATTTTACACGAGTACCATGACAACTCAGAGTCACTACCTTTCAAACCAACTCAATTTAACATCATCTAAACCAAATGAACACAAATTACACTAACACCGAAAGATTATCAGGTTTACAGTTGACCATTAAGCTAACCACAGTTTCATGTCGGCATTACAAAAGCAAACATGGATGATCAGTCGTCTTGTATACGTTATAACAAGAAGAAGAACAGAAAAAATATATTTACCACAATTTTTTTCAATACTTTACCATAGGTAAATCATCTTAACAATAATCTAGTAACCAAAGTTCCTTTTTCGTTTTAAGTTTATTTTTAACAATACAACTTTCCAGTTTGCGAGTTTCTGCATGTAAAATATAAACTGTTTATAGTCACTGAAAATTACATAACCAAGTATCATCTAGGTTTCTGGAAATTAAATTTGGCTCACTACTGGCGTGTGTTTGAGTAAAGTCGTATCATCGCAAGAGTCGGCAACGGCTGAGTTGAAGCATAGCACTGTTTCGTGCCCCTTCTCGGCATGCCGTGTTTTATTGTTTATTTGCGCAGAGGCATTGGGAAAACGACCACCCGCATGCCATTGTCTTTCTGTAGCTCACGAGTAATCTCAAATCAGTCCATTCTCAATTATAATAGCGGAATACTCAACACAGCCCATGTTACTCACAAATGTTGGTATATAGAACTAACACAACACGTCTAAGTTGATTGGAAATGTTAATTATATACACAGATTCTGTCAATATAATTCCTTGCACATAAATATTCTTAAACATAGCACACATGTGTCACATTAATGATGAATACAAATTCATTTGTGAATTGTTTAAGTATGGATTTGCTTACGTATGAAGCAAAACTTGTGTTCAAAAATCTTGCAAAAATGGAAATGACCGTCTGGATCAAAGAAATGAAATTCGGAGATGTGAATTTGGAAAAACAACTATACACACACTATTTGTGTAACTCTAACTTAATCATTTCATGGTTGGTACAATTATTGTAGATCGACTATATAACTTACACCAAATTGATTGCCACGATTTGGATGTGCCAAACCGTAAGCGTTAATATGAGGTACACCATCTATTTTAAAAGATTGGCTATGTTAAAATTTAAGTTTGGAGATTTCGTTGTCAACTTCACTTGATTTTTCGTGCTCTTTAAGAAGAACGCGGTCTCTGATTGCTATTTTTGCGAATCGTGCTTTACTATTAGGACATCAAATTCGCACCGCTCCATTATTTATCTTCACCTCTCGTAAACGTCCTTTCCTTACTACAGTGCCAATGTTAATCCGTGCCCCAATATCGCAGAGAGTAAGTTTTCGGTTTTCAGGTATACACAATTTAATTATCGGTCCGTTTGCAATGAAAGGCCTTTGCTACGGCTTTATTGCATAGAAAGTATTGTTGAGATGCTAGATTATTCCAGAAAAATCAGCTAGGTTTGGTTTCTGATGGTGATTTATCTGGTGGTTTTCTCTTTCGTTTTTCTTCTACATCTTATATTGCTTTCAGAAGACAAAAAGTCCTTTCAGCCATAGTGCTCAATTCCGTACCTGTACCTATCAAAACCTGAATTTGTAGTCCAAGCATGCCGATGGGTACTAACAAGGGAACCTCCCCATCGCACCCCCCTCAGATTTAGTTAGAAGTTGGCATAGGGACAGGCCTTGAAAAACTGAACACAGATCAATCGAGAAAACAGGAAGAAGTTGTGTGGAACTATGAAAAAAATAAGAAAAATATACAAACTGAGTAGGCCATGTGCAAGGTTAACAACATCTAGGTCACCGTCAGCTTGCGAGCGCCATGGTCCCGTGGTTAGCGTGATTAACTGCGGAATGATAAGTCTTTGGTTCAAATCTTCTCTCGAGTGAAAATTTTAACTTTTTATTTTCAGACAATTATTAAAGTTCAGGCACTCACACATAATCAACTTCGCTCTCCAAAATTCCAGGACATGTTTAGATTTGCTTGGACATATGCAGGATTTAACGGTCTACACTCGGAAACATTTGAAAACGTAAAAAACATATGTTTTGACAGAGCACAGGGAAAACTGTGCGACTGTGAAACTGTTGCATTCATTTGTTCAGTTTATGTGACAAACTCTTACGTTTTCATCACTTTTTTGGGAGTGATTATCACATCCACAAGAAAACCTAAATCGGGCAAGGTAGAAGAAGCTTTTTACCCATTCGCCAAGTGTGCAAGTTAGGTGGGTCGACAACGTATTCCTGTCATGTGACGCACATGCCGTCACCAGTGTCGTATAGAATTTATCAGACGTGTTTTCCTGTGGAGGAATCGGTTGATCTATGACCTTGCGATCAAATGTTTTCGGTTCCTATTGGAGAGGCACGTCCTTTCGTCTACTAATCGCACGGTTTTGCGGTGCGGTCGCAAAACACAGACACTAAACTTATTACAGTGAACAGAGACGTCAATGAATGAACACACAGATCGTAACTTTGCGAAAATAAAGAAAATAAAATTTTCACTCGAGGAAGGAATCGAACCAAGGACCTTTCCTTCCGCAGCCGTTCACTCTAACCACGGGACCACGGCGTTCCTCGAGTTATATTGTCCTTAATCTTGCCTATCTTGCACATGGACTACTCAGTTTGTATATTTTGCTTATTTTTTCATAGTTTCACACAACTTCTTCCTGTTTTCTCGACTGATCTGTGTTCAGTTTTTCAAAGCCTATCCACTGCGTCAATTTATAACTAAATGTGAGGGGGGGTGCGATGGGGAGGTTCCCTTGTAAGAACGGGTACTATGCTCTGCTTACATGGGTCTGATTCCGGTTGTTGTCGTTCCCATAGAACCCTGGTCAATACTGAAGCCATTCACAAAAATCTGTCAGGTTTTTTGTCGCTCTTCTTTTGTCAAAATGTTTAATTTATTTCAGGTGATCCTGTGAGTGTAGTGATCGTAATGACCCCAACACAATAAAGTTTTGTCCATATCGTCGATCATGAGTCCTTGTCCTATTATAAGATCGTTCGTTGTTAATTACGGTCGTGATTCAACGGAAAAATGGTTATCACTTTCACCAGCCTATGCTGAGGAATACGTTCCGTTTCTAACGGTACTTCCTTTTTCGAGCTACGCTAACTCGCTTTATCGTAGTCTTACTATACTACACCTCTTTCTATCTTTTGAACATTATAGTCTAGGTGGCTTGCTAAAAGTCGTGCCCTGTCATCCCATGAAAAATCACTTTTCCAAAAAATGGCTCTGAGCACTATGGGAGTTAACATCTATGGTCATCAGTCCCCTAGAACTTACAGCTACTTACACCTAACTAACCTAAGGACATCACACAACACCCAGCCATCACGAGGCAGAGAAAATCCCTGACCCCACCGGGAATCGAACCCGGGAACCCGGGCGTGGGAAGTGAGAACGCTACCGCACGACCACGAGATGCGGGCACTTTTCCCCTTCTCACTATTTCCACCCTTGCATTTGCCACGACCAGTTTGGCTACGTTCGCTCATTACTTCCACTCCTTTCTGAAATGTTTGGTTGGCTAATTTGGGGGAGGAGACCAAACAGCAAGGTCATTAGTTCCATCGAATTGCGGAAGGATGGGGAAGGAAATTGGTAGCGCCCTTTCAAAGTCACCACACCGGCACGTGCCTGAAGCAATTTAGGGAAATCATGGATGGCCGTACGTGGGTTTAAACTGTCGTCCTCCCGAATACGAGCCACTTTGAGACCGGTACGTTTCCTCGTTAGCAACTAGTCATCTGTATTAAATGGGTATAAGACGAGTGTGGTAATTAATTTAAGGTCTTGTGTGTTATTAGAATTCCCGCTCAGATTACTAGATGGGATCTATCAATGTGTGCCAGACAGCGTGGTTCATTCCATTCCAGTTAGCGATCAACCAGGTATGTTCATACGATTCACAGATTCGGAGTTTTCTTTGTTTGACCGTTTTCCCTTCGATTTAACTTTTAACAAAGACTCAGGTTTTTTTTAACTATTGTCAGCGCGCGCGAGCGCGCGCGCGAACGCGCGCGGGTGTGTGTGTGTGTTTGTTTGTAGAACCACGTGTGTACATATCACGACCGTTTTAAAGAGCTTACTCCAAAACTGATTTGTTTGTTCAAATGGCTCTGAGCACTATGGGACTTAACATCTGAGATCATCAGTCCTCTAGAACTTAAAAGTACTTAAACCTAACTAACCTAAGGACATAACACCCACCCATACCCGAGGCAGGATTTGAACCTGCGACCGTAGCGGTCGCGCGGTTCCAGACTGCAGCGCCTAGAACCACTCGGCCACTCCGGCCGTTGTTTTGTTTGTCTTAACCATACTAGCTCCATAGTAAAAAGAATCATGGTAAGTCAGTACGACTCGCCAAATTTCTTATTTCAATAGTGGCGCACCAGCTAGATACTTGTAGAGGTCATCTGCAACTTCTGAGTTAGCAGGGGTGAACTTAACATTCTGTACCCTCATCTCTACTCACATACTCCCGAAAAGTATTACCAAGTGGCACCATTTACAAATGAAGACCATCCCTGCGTAGCGACATTCGACATCTCATTGCGGTACGCAGTTTTACCTATATCACACTTCCACTCTTTTCTTTTTGTCCCTGTTGTGAATGACTTATAAAAGCCTATGGGTTTCCGAACGGTTGATTCTCACTTAAAAGGTCACTATTTTCCATTGTCTTATGCTAACGTACGGTTAGTGATGCAATAGTACTTTGTGTTCGTAACTGGCGTATTATATTTCACTGCTCTATTCCTCTCTTCAAGGCTCGCGAAAAATCCCAGTTGCAATCACTCTCTCCTAAATCGCATTTCCAGCTTTTCACACTATATGAACATTCCACTAATGGATTTTTCCCTTTTAAGTCACTGCTTTATGGAGGAGATGCTACATATTTTCCCAAAATTACATTACCATTGTAATTATTTAGTATCCATTCAGATCTTATATGTAACGGTACAACATTCTTCAATGCAGTCCGGTAATGAAGTATGCAAATAGCCATTTACATTAAATAGGCTTGACTGAGGTCACATTGGACGGAATCTCACTTAATTTTTTTTTCTTTTCCTTTCTTTCAGTTACTAATTTATCCTCATATAGGAAATCCAGAGTATCATGTTACATATTAATAACATTTCCGTAACCGAGCACAGCAGCAGTAAACACTGCGCGGAAAACATATGTTATATACGACCTTTGCTAAAATTTCATGTGTGCAGAAACCTCTGATGGAATCCTCTTTAACACTGGTAAATTTGTTTATCGAAATTCAGCATTACTCTTCGAATATAAAATTACTAAATTGTGTATGTTAGGTCATCATTCGAAGTGAAATGAAAACATGGAATTCAGCAAGCACCTGTAATTCATGTCACAGACTGCAGTGACGAAGCAAACAGAAACAACGTAAGTCCCTTGTTTTCGACTTGTTATGGATGTATTAAACTAAACCACCGAAGGAGGATTATAACAGTACGCAACACGGTCGATAATAGAAACAATAATTAGACACATCTGCAGACAAATATAATTGTATCTCGTTCATTACAACAATCTTCCTTTCCAATAATGAGACTTCAAGCTTTAACAGAAAGGCACACTTTTAGATTATTCAGGTAAATCCTAGCCTTTAAGGAACAGCTATGACAATACCATATATAAGGGTAGTGGCACTAAAATACTTAAAACGGAATCCAGTTGTAGATTGTATTGATCCCAGAACACATTTTGCGATAAACTTCCTACTACTTATTTTCCTTACCATTTCAAAAATTGGCTCTGAGCACTTTGGGACTTAACTGCTGAGGTCATCAGCCCCCTAGAACTTAGAACTACTTAAACCTAACTAACCTAAGGACATCACACACATCCATGCCCAAGGCAGGATTCGAACCTGCGACCGTAGCGGTCGCGCGGTTCCAGAATTAAGCACCTAGAACCGCTCGGCCACTCCGGCCGGTCTTACCATTTCATTCAAAGAGTTAGTACACACTATAACAGTTTGAAGGATGTTGTTACTTAATTTGCATTACCTGTAATGTTCTGATGGTGTAATACGGAGACTTTTCGTTCACCTAGCCTGTTAGGTAACGATTCTATTGCGTTCGACGAGTTTCTTCATCAGAGACAGGCCATACATCTGTAAATGAAATGAAATAATCGTATGGGACCACTGGTCGGGAGACCCCGTCTGTTGTTGACCGGGATCCTGATATAAGTCTATCTGTTTGACGAAACTTCGGTGACTTGCGCGTCTTAGTGATGAAAAGGTTAAATGATTAGGACAACGGCATCAACAAGTCTCCAAGCTAAGAAAATTTCCGGCTCGGTGTGGAACTGAACCCGGCACTTCGTGATATAAAGGCAGCGACCGTAAGCACTTTTTTCCTGTTTCATTTTCTCTCTTCTCTTTTATTCTTTATGATTTCAAAAAATGATGATTTGCCAGAAGAAAGAAGGTTGTACGTCGATAAATCTACCTGGCTTCACGGAAGTAACTGTAACATATAATAATTAAAGAGCTCTTCTGCCTTGCTACATTCATTTTTCTTTCATTAAATCAAATGATAAACAACATAAATTTCCTTTCGCGATACGGCCCACACGAATCTTTAAATAAAAGGCTCCTAAATCATTGGCAAGGTAACATTTGTAATTCTTAATCAAATCTTCTTCATCCATTTACTTGGGATTATGGGTCTTCTGCATATGCATTTGGAGACGAAATACTTCACATGTTTCCTGAGTTTTCGATGTGAGAATGAGTGACTGCTACGACGTTTTTATAACTTTTCTGGACATTTTTACTGAAGCAGGCCTTTTATGTTTTTCTCTGATATATAAGTTTTAGTCCTCTAAAGATGTTGTTACACAATCTCCAATAGTCAGATATAGCTGTTGTTTTATGATTTGGGAAACAGGTTCCAGTCCGTTCGTAGTATGTGATTTATACTAACAGCATGTTTCGCTGTTCTGTTCATTATTGACAGCTTTTTGGGTCAATGTCCATATTTCTCTGTCGTTAATGTATACAAATAAGCGCACTTAACTGCCCACCATTTGGCAGATTGTACAATTCGGCGTTGCTCTCAGTTTTATGTTGTGTAGTATTTCGCCAGTAGATATGACGTCGTTTACTACATCATACCTGACGAAGCTGATTTTGGTTGGAAGTACCGGGATAATGGTGTTTGGCCAGTTATTTGCCCTCGTCACCTTCTCTTCGATGTAACTGAGTTCAGTGTGATACCTTTTCACATAACTCATATTTGTATTTGCATGGCACACAATTATTCGGATGAAGTCTTCTTGTGTGAAGCAAGTGAAAAACTGGTTGTTATCAAATTCGGAAAACTTCCAATTATCTTTAATGTTTTGTTGGTGGATAATGTAGTGCACTGTGCGTGTATGTTTTGTAGTCCAAGTCCTCCTTTGTGACTATTAGATGTGCCGCGTGGAATGGGGTCTTAAAAACTTTACCTGTCTATGTTTACCATCTGGCGCTTCCTACTACACTGCGGGCAATGTCGCAGGGTATAGGCAGCGTTATTGCTCTATGGTACACATTACTGTATATATAGGTGCATACAAGTACGTTATCCTGCAGCCGGTGTAATTCTCTGGACTTGGGTTCGTTCATTCTTGTTCGGTTGACGTTGAACGTCTCCTGCCAATCTGCCATTTGCTTGGCATCCAGGTTAGCCGTTATAATCCCACCTAGTTGTTTCCTTTTCTCTGTTGTTCGTAACCATGTGTCCTGCATGACGGTCCTAGTAGAACACGTTGTGGTATATGGTGGTTTATAACAGCACTAGTCGCTCTAGTATAGTCTTGAAGATTCATCTTATTGTATGCAGATCACAGTGGTTGTTGATGATAATACTAATGTCATGCGCATATGTATGACATACGGATCTGGTATTGAGAGTTTGTGGGCCATGTGAATGTTTATGTAACTTTTCAGCAGGGGTTATACTGTGCTTTCATAAACAATTAGAGATAATTTGCAACCGTGTCTGAGTGTTCTTTTGACTGATATTGGCCGACTTGTTTGACAATTTATTTTGCAAACTGAATGCGTGTCAGAACTACACTGTCGTACCACACTAACGACCGTACCCAGGTATCCCATTCCGCTCATTGCATTCAGTCAAAAACTCTGTTGAACTCTGTCGTGTGCTTTGTCAAAATCTATAAGAGCTAACACTAACTTTGCTTGGCTCACCCATAATCAGCTAACCAGTATGGAGCGTCATTTGTCACACTTACTTCATTTTGATTGAGTATCTTGGGGAGAATTTCTTTTATTCTTTTAGGCAAGTGTTCTTATATTTTTCTTTGTAGGATAACGCAAAAAGGACCTCAAAACGTGAAAGAAGGAATGGTTAGAGTTTAGAGTTCTGTAGACATAACATTCGTTAGGGATGGATGGCTAGCTCATCTACACAGTGATGTGGGTGAGAGTCAGCCTTGGATGAATGACGTCGGTTCGGGGTTCTTGTGACAGTACACTACAAATGATTTACTGTAATTACCGAAATGTTTGTTATTAGTAACACAAATGCATTATCAGGAGACTTTTACATTTCCAGGCCAATTTACAGCAAAAACGAGTTAAAATTAATTGTATACCTTAGAGTTTACTACTTGTGGTGTTTCGCAGCTGACAGAATGCGTGTGACAGCTCGTGCGTGGCGTGGTAACGTGTTTTAGTATTATAATGTCAGTAGACGTACGCCGTATTTATACCGTCATGTTTATTCATGCTTTCAAAGGCGAATGTAAAGCAGCAGCAACTGCTGAATGCTGCTGTTTTTGAATGGCGTGGAAACTACTTCCAGACCTTCGTTGCCTTCAAAAGCGAGCAAAGAACAAGAAAAGATGTTAGCAGGGCTCTATTCACGCATTACGTGAGTTACTCACACAGTGTTCGCACTCCCTTTTTTTATATATAAAACGTTAGGAAACTTTTCGTTAGTCACTTTGATGTAACTGTTTTAGTTAGAGCCGTACTATGATGCCGAGATATTTTCGTCGGTGCTTTTTAGTTACTATGCGCGTACATTAACATAACTATATCCTATGAGGAATAGTCTGAGCAAAAGGGTTTGAAGTATTTAGTTACTGAGAGTATTTCCTCTATGTGTATAAGTTTACTCGTCGCGTAGTAGCACTGCTTCTTGTAATCCAAAAACCTCCTCCTCCGGTATTGCAGTTACAACGTAACTTTTGCGTAAGAGGCAGGTTTTGCTTACAGTTTCCCATTTCGAAGTTCCTGTTAGTAACTCTGTGTTCTAAACTGTCTCGGCACGAAATAACTAATATAAAAAAAAACAGTTGCCGTAAATACGAGGGTTGCAACTTAAACAGTAGCAACTACTTGTTCACAACCGATACAAAAGAGTTACATGTTTGCACCTATTACAGCCCTTCATATTAGTCACCAGCGTTGTTTAGAACCCACTGCCAGCGATGTGGAAGGCGTAGTACACCGTTAGCAGAGCCCGTTCTGTTGATGGTGCGATTGGAGCGGTCTACTGCCTGTCGAGTCTCTGGAACAGTTCTGAAGCGAAAGCCACGAAGCCAAAACTGAAACGCCAGTCCAACGAATGGCGTCATTATGGGTTGCCGAGAAAGTCGAAAGTGCGTCAGAGCCATAGTATGGTGAAAGTTATGGTGATTCTCGTGTACGACTGTGATGGTGTTATCCTAACGCATTACGTTCATCCACGGCAGACCGTCAGTGCACAGTATTGCTGTTCGATTTTGGAGCATCACCTGCGACCAGCTTTGCGAAAGAAGCGGCGAGACTTTCTGCGCAACCCACCCATCATTATGCAGGACAATGCACGAGCGCGTACAGGGCAAACTTTGGGTGCTCTGTTCCGTCGATGGGACTGGGAAATACCATCCACTATACTTCCCGGACTCAAGTCCTTGTGACTTTAATTTGATTCTGAAGATGAAGGAACCACTTCGTGTCATTCGCTTCAGAACTGTTCCAGAGATTCGACAGGCAGTAGACCGCTCCATTTGCACCATCAACAGGACAGGCTCTGATAACGGTATACTACGAATTCACATCGCTGACAGCGGGTTCTATACAACGCTCTACTTCGAAGGACAGTAACAGGTGCAAACATGTAACTCCTTTGTATCAATTGTGAATAAATAGTTTCCACTATTTAAGTTCCAACCCTAGTACATCAAAGCCATTAGTAATGCTCACGTCCAACATTATTTCCGTATATCAGTATCGTATGTTTGACAATCTTTTCCATGTATCCACTATTTTCAGTCTACACTCTACCAGCAACGTGAAATTTACGGCGACTTATCTCACTGACAAAACTAGCTGCAGTTGTCTTTTAAGGACTCTAAAAATTTACTGTTTAAGTCGTTCAAGGTCATTTTTAACAGAACCACATCAGGTGAAGAAAGGGAATTATTTTATTAACCTTTCAGAAGGATGTAAGTCGTATTAATTACTCTGAGATGAAGAGGCTTGCGTAGGATAGGGTAACAGGGAGATCTGCATCAAATCTCTCTGTTAACACTGGGATAACGATGGAAGACATAATGTCTGTATACAAATGGGTAGACCGTGCCTAAATGTTGAGAAGGAAATTCAGATGCATCTACAGTGGCTTACATATCTAGAATGTGAGAGTTCATCGATAGTACAGTGTCTTCCCGATCAGAAAGTGGATGACGTCCTGCATCTCGTTTTCATCCATACATTTCAGCATGGTTAATGCCAGCCTTCGCCTTCTTTCCTCTAAAGAACATAGATAATACACTGCAACACAGACTAAATTCCCATTCACAAGACTAACACGCGATTTGAATGTATCACTGAAAGGTACAGAGAAAAGTAAACTTTCAAATATACAATGCAGGGTTTCACGGCAGGTATTTGCTTTGTCGGTGAATTTTGTTTTGTGGGTGCTAGGCCGCGGCCCATGGTACAATTCACTGCCTAACGTACCGTCGTCCTGTTCTGGAGACATTAGCAGAGGCAGGAACACCTCAGAAAGGAGTTACAGTCTCAAAAAATCTCAGCAGTATCTAGGCAGTCGTCGGGTCGTGACGTCATGAGACTGCTAAGATCACAGAGTCGCACAGAGAGTCTTAGAGAGTTCAGTTTCGTAATAAGTACCCCAACCTGTCTAATTTCAATCTCCCCTCTTTTCTATTAAAGTTAGGGACCTTAGTACCAAACAGAGCTCCATAACCCCAGTCGGTGTGACTTCGCCATATTAGGCAACAGTCGAGGCCAACGAAAAAGATAGGCCGTGGCGTGTACGTCATGAGGGTAGGCCTGAGCTCACTCGGTCAGCTCAGCAGACAAACTGCGTTTCTAAATGTGTTACCTCCTAATTAGATGTTTATGTACTAACGAGGATTACATCTTCTCCTGGAATCTGCTATGAGGGAGTCTTACTGAGTACTAGTGCTACAACAAATACACAACTTGGCAGTATGCTTTAAGTTAAGAACCATGCTCGACGTATATGGTACAACAGCTTGTTTATAGCATTTAGTCTCTTCAGCATAAGAGTCCTCATTTCACAGAAGATGTGGTGCCTAATGCAATAATCATTTTGGCATGATTTTAATTTTATTTTACGCAGTACAGCCATAACAAATTATTAGCAGACGTATGGATTTCCTACCGTTGTAGGAGTGGTAAACAGTAACTCAGTAATCAAGCGATCTCAGGCTTACCTTTGTGACGTACCAGCATCGGGTTGTCTTTCTCGTGGGCATAGGGCCGCAGTCTAATGACGTCATAAACTGATCATTACCTGGATTCGTATAAACAGTTCGGCTTGCTGAGCTCGTTTGAGGTTATAACTGATTTATGTGTTGTTAAAATCTCTAATGATGTCTCCAGCATTGGAAGACGATACTATAGGCAGAGATTTGTGGCTTGGAAAACGACCTATTGCCGATAAAAGAAATATCATCAAACTGCTAAAACGAAGCTGCTTTCGGGATGTTACTTTTCTTCTTTCGTAGTTTACTATTGCCATCAGAGCACATGAGAGTGACCTCCTATGATACAGTGACGAGCCGAAACATTACGACCGCTGGGCATGATGGGACTGAACGCCACCTGGTGACGTTGTGTGCACTTGACGTGGTAAGGTAAGTATATAAGCGCCGCCCAGACTAATGGGGAATCATAGCGACGATATGGGCCGGAAATGGGGAAATCCATTGACATAAGGCACTTTAACAAAGGGCGAATTGTTATGGCCTGGCATTTGCGGACGAGCTTCTCGGAAACGGCAAAGATGGTCGGGTGTTCACCTACAACTGTCTTCCCTGTAAAAGTTGGTTCACGGGCGGTGAAATGACGAATACGCGAGAAGGTGTTTTAAGTTTATGCATCATCACAACACATTACGATGTTGGTGACAAACCAATGGTTTTACGTTCAGTTTTAAGAGGTCCTCTAGGTCACTTCTTTTGTTTTTTATTTGTATTTAATTGTCTGCTAACTCAATCCATTTCTTGTGACTGTAAATAAGAGAAATACATTGAGAAGTACGGAGGCTGTTCACGGAGAGAGGATATAGAGTAGTTTTCCTAATCCAGGCACCGAGATTTGTAGTTTAGCATGGTTCCTATAAGTACGCCATGAGCGATACCTTCCTTTTTCCTTGTCCATTATTATTATCTGCAAACCAAAGATTGTATGATCATCTTTATCATAAGCATCTTTATTATTATAATTGCTATGTACTTTAACACAGACGACCAATCGGAGAAATCAATAAAAAGCAAAAATGACCCCTTACCGGTTAAGAAGATGTCATTCGCAGACTATAGACGTACGCTCAGGTGTAATATTGCTCAATAACTGTAAGTAGTGAGTCTCTGGACAGAAACTTGCACGTACCTTTGTTTAATAATAAGAGATTTCTTCAGAATCGAATAATAGCTTTCGCTCTGTGCTATCATATGTCTCTATTTTCTTCCTCATGGCAGTCTCGATTGAGACAATTCATCTTTAACGCTAGAACAATGATTGTTTCATATACCTAAAAACGCAGCAATGGTCGAATTGACCGCATTGGACGAGTAGACCCCTAACCAATTTTAACACATTTTTGCCCTAAAAAAAATTCTTTTTGTATAAAGAACATTCAAACTGACTTTGTAATTAAATTTATAGTTGCATTTTTGTTTGCAATTGAATTCATTTTGGATAAGAATACAATAGTAAATAAAATTCTGTTCTCTTATCATCATGAGTTCTGAAAGCAAACAATACAATGGGCCGAGATTATCTTATATATATCCTAGACAGAGGTTTCTTACAGTTGTCACGTGCGGCAGCCGTCTTGTTCTTGCATTTTGAAACTCAGCATTATTGTCAAATAATATTTGACACCATCTAGTCAAGCGGCCACGTCTGAGTTCTTTACTGTGATGCTGCAGAAATTGCTTACAACTGATAACTTTCTTGGTATCTGCACTGTAAGGAATCTGTGCGTAATTCCAGTGAAATCCATTGTATTTTAAAACACTTGTATTAGCCATGTCGGTGATGATCTAGTATTGAATTTTCTAGCCATCCTCCTGTGTCCCCAAGATTCATCACAGTAGTAGTAGAGTGATTTTGACGTTATGTTAGTATCTATCTTCTCAGACCGCTCACTGCGACCTTATACTTCAGCATTACTGTAAGGTGCAAAGATATAACAAAATACCTGTTGTCACATTCATTCTGCCTCTTATGGATGGTACTGTCAGCTTCATGACAACAAATTCAGAAAATGTTTCATGCTGTAGTTTCTGTTAATCATTTCCTAGGTATGGAAATTTGTCGAACAGTTATTTGGTGTCTACTGCAGCTACTAATTAGAATGTAATACGGAATTCATTTGAATTACTAGTGACGTTTTATGTAAATCTTCATCCCGCTGTAATGGGAAAGAGCATTTCATCTCTTGTGATACGTTGGGCTGGTCTGTAAAAGAGGGAACAAGGAAGAAATTCGAAACGTCTAGTACCAGTACCACTTGTGTGTTTTGAGTCTCACTGATATTTCTTCCCTCACATCAAAACATAGAAATTTCATTATATTTCATTGAGTTATATAAAAAATGTCGAAACGTACACACAACCATGTATTATACGCGTAGTGAGACACAAAAGTCAGTTCAGAGGTTTCGGCGTACATTGTACCATCACTTTACAGCCACGTGCAGTAAAAATGAGCATTTACGGTAGTCTCCCACGATACAGACACGTAGACTATTTGTAAGCTGTCAAGAAGACCATTCCCGTGGTTTTAGGTAAACACTGGGAAACAAATGCAGCGGGTGTAACTAAAGATCTGTAAATACCACAGTGTAATACCGGTTACAAACAATTAATGTCACGAAGTTTCAAAGCGTTAAGAACAAAAATATTGTCAGTTTCAGAATGGCTAATTTAACCACTTCTACCATTCTAGTGGTAAGAGATATTTGTGAAAATGGACGCATGCATGATGCCAATGTTGCTAGCGTGGGTTCCCAGTAATCCGTTCTTTGCAGCTGAGAGGGCAATTTCAGGTAGCGCAGGACGTTCCCTGGCAACGTTCGAGGCGCGGGTGTGTGGCCAGATATAACGAGGTGCGCCGGAAGCGATGTGCATCGTGTCGTGATTAAGTGCGCGCCGTTATCTCAACCGCCACGCAGCGCTGATCCCCGCTTAGTCGCCTTCCGCCAGCGGCAACGGCCGCGAGTCGGCGCCACCGCCTTCTGTACGTTGTGCTGCCAATAGAGTAATTCCTGGCGTAACAGTCACACACCAAGAAACAAGATAATTAACGGCAGAGGGTAAGGCAGATTCACTGAATACGTCATGCAGTACATGAACATGAGATGACCATTCTTGTTTCTCCGTACGTGTGTAATGAAGTACTGTCCGTGAAATCACGCAGGAGCCACGTACACTGATCATCCAAAATATTATCATCGCAACCCTACCGTGGAAATGAGCATGACTGCATCACACAGAGAGCACATATCTTGGTACTGGAGGTATAAAACTGATTATGCTGTAAATGGGGAACCTGTGAACGACGAACTAGTCTGATTTTCGTAAGTTGTATTTATTTGAAACTTCTAGAAACGAACAAATACATTTTAAAATCACTAACGTTGTATCTCCTCAAAACCCTGACCAACACTTCTGGAAGGGAAGATTCTTTGAGTTTCCACAAAAAGTCTAATGCAACTTCTGTGTTACCCTAACGTCACAAGGTGTATGAAGATAAGTGCTACTCATGGTGAAAAAATTCTCCTCGTTGATGACAGCTCTGTTATAGTCACTGAGAAAACAATAGAACTCCTTCCCGAGAAAGCAAATAAAACTCTCAAGGAAGTTTATGGTTGGTTCAAAATGTTTCAAATGGCTCTGAGCACTATGGGACTTAACATCCATAGTCATCAGTCCCCTAGAACTTAGAACTACTTAAACCTGACTAACCTAAGGACATCACACAACACCCAGTCATCATATGATAGGTCAATAATCAATAAAGTGACATTGAACATAAAGAAAACTAATGCCATGAATTTCAGTTTGAAGAGGAAAAATGACAGTGTTAAATTAAATGTAGATGGCACCTCTATATACTGTGTAACAAATGCCAAATTTCTAGGAATAAATATTGATTTCCAGTTGAAGTAGTGTGAACACATAAAGTTACTTGCCAACAGAATGCCATCAGCATATTATGCCATTAGAATCCTATCATCATTGTGTAACATGCAGTGTCTTTTAGTTACATATTATTCATATGTACACTCAGTTCTTAGCTATGGCATTATTTTTTGGGGAACAAACGCACATAATATGAACACAATTTTCAAACTCCAGAAAAGAGCCATAAGAATAATAACCAAAAATACTAGACGAGGTAATTGTAAAGATCTGTTCAAAACACTGGGGATTTTAAATGCCCCATGTGAATACATTTACCAGTCAGTTGTATACATCAAAAATAACATCGGTAATTACTGCAGAAACAGCTCGGTCCATGACCATGAAACAAGAGATAGATTCAACTTACATATACCAAGAAAAAATAAACATAAAAGGCGAAACAGAATTTTCTACCAAGGAATAAAACTGTACAATAAATTACCAAAAGAGGTTAAAGAAATTGCCAAAATACACTTACTTAAAAAGACAGCTAAAATGTACCTGTTATGAAATACATTTTATTCATTGACGGATTACGTAGATAAAACAGAGTAGGGGTTTGATAAAAAAATGTTATACAAATAAATAATAATAATAATAATAATGATTATAAAATATTCAACATTCCAGATAACACGTTCACTTTACGTTTTTTCCTTCTTTTCGTCTTTTTAGAAATTCTTACTCCCAAGCTACGCATAGCACAGTACTAACACCTCTTCCTCTTTCTGAGCTCAACATCTCACTCATTATGGAGGGATGCTGACTCATGTTTTCAGGATAGCAAATGGGGAGCTGCGGTACAGAAAATCAGAAAATGGCCCAGAGATCACCAGAGTGTGTGTGTGTGTGTGTGTGTGTGTGTGTGTGTGTGTGTGAGTGATTGTGTAGTGAGTGAAGTGTTATGAAACAATGTGTGTATAGTATGTGGAGTGACTGATAGTGAGATATGAGTGAACAGTGTGGCATTACATTATTTAATAAGCTATTTGTAAGAAAATTATTGTATACCAGGAGTAAATCTAATGATTCTCTCTAACTAGAAGTCTGTAAATATATGTGTATACGAATTAGCTTATTTTAAATTTTTAAATTAGTCTAAACTTGTAAACACATTGATATGCCCTACATCCTTGTAAAAAGAGATCTACGGATGAATAACGCTCCTACTACTACTACTACTAATGACACAGAATACGGCTGCTAATAAATATGATTTCGGCTATATCTTTGAACAAAAAACAAAATAACCAAAGAAATTTCGATAGAATTTATGAGTGAGAATTGACTAGATGCGAATGAAAGACTTCAGTAATATGAACTGCCAGAGGGTACTACAATACAGATTCCCTAGTTACCAATGGCTTCGTCCAGGAGAACTGAGCACACACGGTGATTGGTTGGCGAAGTGATGGTGGCAGTAAAAGTACCATTAGGCTTGCATTAGACAGGTAAGCATTTGCTTATATTCGCAGTGACGTCTGGAGTGAAACTCTATAAGACGCACTGATTGAAGTTCCTGCATAAAGGAATGACTATGGTCATTGTCAAACGTTTTTGAGACACCGATTGTTCAGTTTCGATTGTGACATGCGCTAATAAGATAAATAGCCACCTGGAAACGTGGTTCCTCACCAAAATCAGTACTGTAATAAAGTACTGTTGCTCAGTCTCTTGGCAAAAAGGTTATCTTTTCATGAATACCATGCGAATGCCGCACCGACCAAAGTGTAAATATTTAATAACAACTGCACTTACTCCGTAGCAGAAGTTGGTAACTTTACTCATTTAAGATTGTGCTCAACAGGCCGTAACAACTGTTGTGGCGAAAGGGAAGGGCTTTTTAGATGAGAAGGTGGGTGGGTGCAGCGTAAAATCCCTCATTACACGACTGATGCCTTTTCCTACATTCCGTGGGCTTCGCAGTTCCCTACCTCAGTTCCCTACCTGTGCTCATAAGGAGTAGGCAACACATTGGCACCAAATTTAGCCCTCTGTCTACTCCTTGTTTATCTTATCAACCATAACAGAAATTAGACTATTCAAAAGCATTCATCACAACCATTTAGGAGACACAGGCACTTGTATATACTTGACATATGACACTTAGGAATGAGACGCGGTATCGTAGTTTCCCTATATATTATATTCCTGCATATCACTTATTATAGATATCACAGATTTGTGAATGGAGCTAACGAGTAAGCACATATAATAATATCTGGAAGGCTCTTCTTGTGTAGAACTTTACACAGAGATACATTCGACACTTCGTATAACACGGGAGGGTTCCTATAGGTATAAATGCCATAACAGGTTTCTTTAGTTGAGCTTCTCGGTAGAAATAAAATAGTTGGATACATTCCGGACCTTACTGAAACAAGAGGAGGGTAATAGATTCTTTTAAGCTGTCTTAATAAAATGTACTTTACTTAGTGAGTCTGATCGACATCCGTTTGTAATGAGTTTCCAAAATATTCAGCTGTATATTTTATTTTATTTTTATTTTTAACTTCTGTGTCTCACATTACAAACTAGGTTTTTCGAAATTAATTTTTCTTGCCCATTGACACATACAATAAAATTTTCTTGAGATACAGCGCGTCATTTAGGCACTGAGTGCATCCGATCGTAACTGTTAGATATGTCAAAAAAGAAATATCAAACACTTCGAAAAGCCAAATTCTTTGTGATATGACTTGACGGTTTAAAATATACTAACATGGGAGTTCGTTGGGGGAATACAATGAAAACATTCAGCTCTTGTGTATGGAAAATATTTCTCTTCTGATGACGATAGGTACATACAGTCCCAGAGGCAGCAACTTATTACATACAGAGATGGCAGAGTAGATGGCAATATGGTTGTTGAACAGGCAATATGTATCCTTGAACCCCTATAAATCAAACTGTATGAAACACATTTTTAGGAAATCGAACTGAAAAATGAGTATTGTTTTTGTGGTATCACCGCCAGACACCACACTTGCTAGGTGGTAGCCTTTAAATCGGCCGCGGTCCGTTAGTGTACTTCGGGCCCGCGTGTCGCCACTATCAGTGATTGCAGACCGAGCGCCGCCACACGGCAGGTCTAGTCTAGAGAGACTCCCTAGCACTCTCCCCAGTTGTACAGCCGACTTTGTTAACGATGGTTCACTGTCTACATACGCTCTCATTTGCAGAGACGACAGATTAGCATAGCCTTCAGCTACGTCATTTGCTACGACCTAGCAAGGCGCCATATTCAGTTACTATAAGAAATATCTTCAAGAATGTATTCTGAACAGATAATTTTGTGAATCATGTACCGCCAAGAGCGACGTTCATCATTAATGGATTAAAGTATCAAACTAATAACGTCCGCTTTCTGAATTCTTATTCCTTGTCATGTTCCAGACCTCACGTCAGTATAGTTCTTCCCTCCTCACGCTAGCCTGCTTGAGCTAAGACGAGTGCATTTCGGCCTCCACTCGTAACACGGTGTTGGCTCTTCTGCTACCACAAAAATTTTCAGACGAATATACATTAATATTCTATTTATGTGTACTAAAATTAAAAAGAAAAGAAAAGAAATCATACAGACGAGAGACTGCCATCGGTAAATTTTGCGTCAGAGTCGTATCACAAATATTGAGGAATGTTTGGTAATTCTATGTTTTGCCTACGTGATTCTTCATTGTGAAAGCCTGTTTAGTAAATCAGCTGTATAGGAAATGGAAACAGTTTTATCGTCAGCCACGAAAGAAAGATAAAGTACAGTTTTCTTGTAAAACTGGAAAATAATTCATATACAATCGTAGAATTGTTACAAAATTATGAGATAAACATCTAAAAGAGAGTAAGGGGCAAACAGAAAAAGGCTTCTTCAGCAAACCTTTTGAATGTATCTACAATCATGATGACTCGTACAAAGAGTAATGTAAAGAAACAATAAACTTCCTAATTTGTTACAGTGTAGTAAATATGTGACTCTGAACTGTTTTGTCCAATATCTATGAAGCATAATGTTGATATCTATCCATTTTCGTTGGTTTATCATTCAGTTTATAGCGAAGCACTTCGGTTATTCTTACAGTTGTCGAAGGAACATCGAGCTCACTCTGACCATTTCTAACACGTTTTAGTGTCATGTTTTGCGAATTACAATACAACAAGAACTAAAGCAATATGTATCTTTATTTAACTTTACGTCATACATATGCATAAATAAGTATTACATTCATGACGTAACACTAGTTACTGAAAGGCGTGGTGCAATGGTTTAGCCATTGCTTGGTGTTGGACTGAAAATTTGAACAATCCTCCGTTTGACAGTTTAAATATTGAACAACCATTTATTTCGAGGAACACTCACTTCTAAGCGGAAAATATATTTGCAGCATTTGTTATTTTCATACGTAATGACGTGAGAAGACATTAACGAGTATGTTTCTTCGTCTACATTAACAAATGGCTCATAACTTCGCTGAAGACACCCATAGGGCATGCATATTTTCATTATTGAGATTATGGAGAGAAGAAGACTGTTACAGAATATGTCAAAAGTGAAATTTGCTCTTTACATTGAAATCTATTGCGTTAAAGTTCAGAGATATCTCTGAACAAGAAACTTAAATTAGTTGCTTTATTTACAATCATTTATGGACCTAAATACGTAGCAGCGATAAATATTACCACCTCCTTGCCAACTATTTTCTGTTTATTAATACGATGGTAAAAATCTTTTGAATATTATATCGTTATATCAAAATAACTTCACAGCTATGGAAGAACAGTCAGAATCGTTCGGATGTGTGGTCACTATCTGATTTCTCCCCAAAATATAACATATCTCAGTTAGTTTTCTGCAAATTTCTCAGTTATCTCCGTATCCTCTCAGATCACCAAAAGCTGTTACCGTCGTTGCGAATAATGTGTATCACAGTGTGTCTAGCTACTACCAGAAAGCATCATGAACCGGAACGCTAGAGCAATGAGATTATGCAGAGCAACTTCTTAGATTAAGTCTATATCCCAACTATAAAAATAGGGTTACAACAGTGTGAGAAAAGGATGGTCACTAATAAAACATAACGAACGAATTTTAAAACAGCGTGGAATTAGATACTTGCATTAAGTTGTCGCTAATACCTAACTTTACAGTGTCAAAAATAAAGATGTGTATACAGGGTGGTCCATTGATCGTGAGCGGGCCAAATATCTCACGAAATAAGCGTCAAACGAAAAAACTACAAAGAACGAAACTCGTCTCGCTTGAAGGTGGAAAGAAGATGGCGCTATGACGGCCCGCTAGATGGTGCTTCCATAGGTCAAAAGGATATCAACTGCGTTTTTTTAAATATGAAAACCCATTTTTATTACATTTTCGTGTAGTACGTAAAGAAATATGAATGTTTTAGTTGGATCACTTTTTTCGCTTTGTGATAGATGGCGCTGTAATAATCACAAACACATGGCTCACAATTTTAGACGAACAGTTGGTAACAGAAAGGTTTTTTTAAATTGAAATACAAAACGTAGGTACGTTTGAACATTTTATTTCGGTTTATCCAATGTGATACATGCACCTTTATGAACTTATCACTTCTGAGAACGCATGCTGTTATAGCGTGATTACCTGTAAATACCACATTAATGCAATAAATGCTCAAAATGAAGTCCGTCAACCTCAATGCATTTGGCAGTACGTGTAACGACATTCCTCTCAACAACGAGTAGTTGGCCTTTCATAATGTTCGCAGGTGCATGACAATGCGCTGACGCATGTTGTCAGGCGTTCTCGGTGGATCACAATAGCAAATATCCTTCAACTTTCCCCACAGAAAGAAATCCGGGGACGTTAGATGTGGTGAACGTGACGGCCATGGTATGGTGTTTCGACGACCAATCCACCTGTCATGAAATTAGCTATTCAATACTGCTTCAACCGCATGCGAGCTATGTGCCGGACATCCATCATATTGAAAGTACATCGCCATTCTCTCATGCAGTGAAACATCTTGTAGTAACATTGGTAGAACATTACGTAGGAAATCAGCATAGATTGCGCCACTTAGATTGCCATCAATAAAATGGGGGCCAATTATTCTTCCTCCCATAATGTGGCATCATACATTAAGCCACCAAGGTCGCTGATGTTCCTCTTGTCGCAGCCATCGTGCATTTTTCGTTGCCCAATAGTGCATATTATGCCGGTTTACGTTACCGCTGTTGTTGAATGACGCTTCGTCGCTAAATAGAACGCGTGCAAAAAATCTGTCATCGTCCTTTAATTTCTCTTGTGCCCGGTGGCAGAAATGTACACGATGTTCAAAGTCGCCGCCATACAGTTACTGGTGCATAGAAATATGGTGCAATCGATGTTGATGTAGCATTCTCAACAGCGACGTCTTTAGATTCCCGATTCTCGCGCAATTTGTCTGCTACTGCTGTGCGGATTAGTAGCGACAGCATCATCATTTGTTGCAGGTCGTGGTTGACGTTTCACATGTAGCTGAACACTTCCTGTTTCCTTAAATAACGTAACTATCCGGCGAACGGTCCGGACACTTGGATGATGTCGTCCGGGATACCTATTAGCATACATAGCAAACGCCCGTTGGGCACTTTGATCACAGTAGCCATACATCAACACGATATCAACCTTTCCCGCAATTGGGAAACGGTCCATTTTAAGACCGGTAATGTATCACAAAGCAAATACCGTCCGCACTGGCGGAATGTTACGTGATACCACGTACTTACACGTTTGTGACTATTACAGCGCCATCTATCACAAAGCGAAAAAAGTGGTCCAACGAAAACATTCATATTTCCTTACGTACTACACGAATATGTAATAAAAATGGGGGTTCCTATTTTTAAAAAACGCAGTTGATATCCGTTTGACCTATGGCAGCGCCATGTAGTGGGCCAATCATAGCGCCATCTGGTTACTCCCTTCAAGCCAGACGAATTTCGTTGTTTGTAGTTTTTTCGTTTGATGCTTATTTCGTGAGATATTTGGCCTATCACTATCAATGGACCATCCTGTATATCAAGTTGTACTGTGTGGAGAAGTAAATTATACTGCAATTTTCATAACGCAGGCTGATTCCAAACATTCACATGGTGCTTATTGTCGCTAACTTAGAATCGAGTAGAAAAGATGATAGTTTACCTAAGACATATGACCTATACAGATCTGTGTTTCAGTCTGGTGATCAATTTTAGAATCACCTCAAGGACCAGACACGAAGAATCGCCGTAAACAGTTTCCAGCAGTTTCTATTGTTTTCGTTGTTGTGAGATTTGACATTGCGTTTCTGCAGTGTTTTTATATATTAATAGTTCTACGTATTAGAGTCTGTATAATGTATTAAAGTTTTTTGAGGATGGTGATAAGTCTTCAGGCATAGAATTTATGGCGGAGTAAAATTTTAAATATTTTTAAAACTACTTACGGGCCGACGATGAAGCCTTACTTCACCAGTCCTGCACACTTCGTCAGTCGTATACCTTGAAACGGAAAGTGTTTTTACAATTTACAAATGAAGCGCAGTTTCCTGAATGAGTCAACAATTTTACCTGTCTCGAAAACGGAAATTTTTGTCAGTTGCCCATAGTTTTTATTTCAAATTATTAACTTGTCAGTGGTTTCTTATAATATATCTTCTTAATTTGATTTCACTCACTGATTATTGAATTTTACAAGCTCTCTATTAGATACCATACCGGCAAAATTTCCTCGACTGCAGTACTAGTAATTTTTAATAAAATGTTTGTCCATAGGTGAAGGGTGTTTATTTTGTAATGAAAGTTCCGCAGCTTGAGTGGGCCCCTGTAAAAAATGAGTGATCGTAGGAGAATGAAACTTTGTGAAAATATATGTAAGGACAAGGTGGAAAGGAGAAACGAATAGAACATTGAGAGAAACACTTTTCAATTTCGACATGAGAGAATAACCTTTGTTACTTTCGTACCATGTTTATGTTTCAGACTACAAACGTTGCGCGACGCGACGACCATCTTTATGGCTCGATAGCTTGGAATCGCAACAGAGGTACCATTTTATAAAGGTTCGCAGCACGTTTTGAGCGGTGGACCACAGAACGTTCAGTTGTGACACAACTCGTGCAGTGCTTGAAGTTCGCACATCGCGACTAGCTTTCTCCGCCAAGGCTACAGTAACTACATCTACAATTTGTAGCGCAATTGTCCGTCGACTTCTCCCAGGAAAAATTCCCAAATAAGCAGTTATTCCGATCTTCCGAATAGTGTTCTCCAACCCCGGTGTGGAGAGAGGACCTCCCCGTATTCCTTTATGTGCCGATACTCACCAAGAGAAGCAGCAGGACTGTTTCATAAAACAACTGCTCACCTTGTGAAGACCCATGTTGATTGTCTACAACTTAATGCATACTGACGCATACGTTTCAGCACTATATAGCCATATCAGTACGGGTATCTAGCGGCAAATCATCACACTAACACTACTTACAACTCAAATCCTGCAGCGCACGGTCTCAACATCGTTCATATTAAGTTGTGCACCATATGGTAGATAGTTTTCCGTCTACACTGGCTCAAGTGGCGAAAGTTTCATTATAACCACCCTGTACATCGCCATGTTGTACCTTGGAACAGTTTTTGACATTTGGGAAAACCTTACATTTCCGGGGCATTTTTTTAATTTCAGAAAAAGACTGCAGCAAACACAATGTGAATGCAATCATTTCAAAACTGAGAAAGAAAATATTTTAAACTTCTATTACTAGGCTTGCGAATGTCGCCCTAGAATTCCTCATTACTAAATAAAGTGTCCTTATTGTATTATATTATTTTGAGTTTAGTTTATATATAGAAAAAATTGTATTTATATACCTTTTTAATTCTTTCAAGAGCTTTCTTAGCATGAAGTAATGAAAATGCCTAGATGTTATTCGGTTATAAGCACAACGAAACGTTTTTAGAAAATAACTTTTCATGTCAGTTAAGGCACAAGTAATGTAATATATTCGTAAATTTTGCGAATGAATCAAGTAGCCACGTGATAGTGAAATTACACATCACTTTTTCTAACACATATGCAGACGACAGAAACCTAATTAAATGTTTCCACTTCGGGTAGTGAACTCACATTAAATATTTTATCAGTAGTTGACAAAAAACATAGATTATAGATGTGCTCGTTCTTAGATATACTGTTTGTCAGGCTTAAAGAATCGTAAGAAAGCAATAAGAAGCTACAGGGTATACTGACACTAAGCAAATTTATATCTTTCCATTCAGGTGTCACTGAAGTAATGTCAGACGGACGCATAAAAAGAAGTGAACTGCTGCATTGCACGAGAGAAGTTAAGCACCCCCCTTGTATAGCGTTATTGAATTGAGTTTGCTCCTCGCTACAAGTTTTAGTGAAGTTAAAACGAGTATTAATTCTGTTTCAAAGTCCTTTAATGTAAGTCAATGTCCAATTATAGAGAATACGCCTGTAAAGGCTGCTTTCAAGAAACACTAGGGTGTTTAATACCAAGAAACTGGGAAAAAGTGGCGATACAAGAGAAAAACGTAATAGGAAATAGTACTTACATCCACTAATGCACCGTATATTTGTAGAAGGCAGCTGTTACATCTTTCCCCCGTTATAAAATGTTTACGAATTTTGTAATTTGAATTGTTGTTGTGTTGACTTATATTCACAAAAAAAGTAGTTCTTTAACTTTCATTTTGCAGGTACGACGACAAGTATTTCCCCCCAGTGAGACGAAGACGAATTGTAAACCATTTACTTCTGTGTTAGTTTCACATGGGGAGAACTGAATGACTGCAGTAAAAACGAGGCCACAGCCGGATTGCTTTCCACTCCCAATCAAATCCCAACCGGCACGCGATTTATAATGACCTCGTCGCAGACCGTTTTCGTTTTCCGTTCTTCGTTAGGAACTAAATAAATGACTGTGTTAGTTTTATTTGGCATCTGACTAGACATATACAAAATATGTGAAATGTCATGACTAATTTACTAAGAACCACAACGTTTATCGTGTAATAGGAACTGTTTGCCATATACCGTTCGTCGTTCAGTAAGACCAAGTAGCATTTCATTGTCAAAAGATCGTTTTTTAAAGCTTTCCAATGTATGATGCGGAGGTATTTCCCGTCAATAAATCGAATAATCACGACCTTTAGCACTTGATCAAATTTGCCTTCTAAACTCATCCTCAATCTCTACAATTCACCTGTCGGCTGCGGGATTTCTTAGATACTCTCTTAGTGCGCTAACTCTAGATTCTACTTGTTCCACTTACAGTTAAATGTAATAAGTAAGTCGAGTTATTATTTATAATTGTGGGATTAATTAAAATAATTCGAAATCAAAAGTATGATGATTTTATACCGGACTCCAGTAAAGCTCCACTAACAATACTATGCCAGTTTCTTTCTAGATGCACAACTGTACTGCGCAATCTATCGCATGTTTCGTGGTGGAGGCTACGTGGTGTGCAAGGATAATCCTCACTTTGTCTTCCACTTTCCAACTGTTCATGTCTGTAAATATTGTCAGTAACATTTGCAAAAGAACAAATTTCTCTAAGTACACCTTCGAAATCTTTATGCGAGATGTACCCTCGTCTGTCCAAAACGTTTCCACATTGTATTAACGAAAAACAGAAAAGTTAAGTGGGCGGTTTTAAAGATTCAGGTGTTCTACATTGTGTCTCTCACTGGAGTACAACGGAAAGAACGTTCATAAGGCTATGAAACCATCAGAAAAAAAACTTCTGTTACAAATTGTTCAACTTGGGTGTCACATTGGATGGAATGTCTGTTATGTCGTCAAAGCGTTGACTCTTATTGTGAAAATCTGCACTTCGTCTTAATGCAGCAGGTTCATATTGATAATACCTCGTCTCTGCACACGAATTTATTTTTTCCAGAAAAGAATTTTCGGCGCTTTCAGTTTGAGTCAAGTCACTGCCTATCAAAACGTTTCAGCTTGAGGGCGTTGCTGCACCGAATATGCAATGTAGCGTGACTTCGATGCGGGTACATAGACACTACCATACAGGCAAGGGATTAGTGTGGCATCCGTGTCTTTCCGACGTGCTTACGATAAACGCGGAAATGTGAACTATGGCGACGTTGCTAGAAAATGCGTGCAAACAGGACCAACATACAGTTATTCATGTCCTGGCTGCCGAAGGAAAAGCACCCGTAGACATCCATCAGAGAAAGAAGAATTTTCATGGGACAGCATATTTGTTGAAAACCGCCGTTGTAGAATTGTGCGACAAGTTGTGTGTTGGTCGCGGTTCGACACAAGACGCCGGTCGATCTGAGAGGCCACCCTCATCCGTTATGGGCAAATGGGAGACATTGGAGCACCTGCTCTATAGTCCTGATCTGTCCACATGCCATTACCACGCCTTCGGTCCTATAAAAAAAGGCCTTCAACGGTCAACGATTCCTGTCGGAAGAGGACGTGCAGCAGACAGTTACGGACTCCTCCACGCAGCAGGACACGGGTTTTTACTAAACGGGTATGTCTAACTCGGTAAGTTGGTGGGATGATTTCATAAATGCTCACGGCAGTTTTGGCTGATTGGCATACCGATTCCGAACCATACGGCTTTCGAACGGGAACTCTTTGATCGACCTATACGGTATCTCTATTGTGGACCATAAAATTCAGTGAGCAAGTAAAGAAAGTAATAATCAAAATACCAAGAGATCTCCATCTTACGTACTGGGGACACTGAAAAGATACCGCTATGTCAGAGGGACTTTAAAACTCTAGGTGCTTCCTCTTCTGCATCCAAATCGAGATCGCCGGCCGAAGTGGCCGTGCGGTTAAAGGCGCTTTAGTCTGGAACCGCAAGACCGCTACGGTCGCAGGTTCGAATCCTGCCTCGGGCGTGGATGTTTGTGATGTACTTAGGTTAGTTAGGTTTAACTAGTTCTAAGTTCTAGGGGACTAATGACCTCAGCAGTTGAGTCGCATAGTGCTCAGAGCCATTTTGAACCAAATCGAGATCACATATTTCGGCAGAGCCGTGGCCAGCCACATTCAGCGAACTGTGTACAAGTCTTCTTCGGAGAGCTACATGCACCACTATTTCGTTTGCCTCTATATTAATCTGATACGTCGTTCGTTGAACGTATGTGAGGTGTGGCAGGTCAGCAACTCGTTCATCAAGATTCTCATGCTACCAGTGTTTACATCATGTGGACAAAAAAATTAAATCGCGTAGAGGAAAATTGTATAAGAATACTCAAGTGTTCTCTGATTCAGAGCCACGACTTTGGAATATTCTGAATGTAGGACGTCGATGCTTGACACCATACCAAATTTTCTATTTTGTAGCTCACGTAGAGTCCCACATCACTAATCATTTGTGCGTTTTTACATGCCTAATTTATGGTATACAGTATATTTTCGTCGCATAATTCTTTTCGGTATACCAATTTTCACAAACGTAATCTTATTTGTGAATTCAGTCTTTCAGGAATTTCTTGCACGTTTCCGAAAAATATGACCCCAATAAAATACTCACCTCAACATTCAACCACAGAGAAGGAATTGAGGCATGCCGTGATTTTCTTTGCGAATTTAAAAATTTTGTGAAACTACTTCATGCCAACCGACATGGATTTCCAAAACGTTGCCCAAGCAAAACCCAAATGATATTTTTTTCTTTTTTTATACCCGGAAAGCCATCGATCAAGACAATTAGATAAGTTTAATATATATCGACCAGAAAAAAAAATACTAAGAGAGACCCCAGCGGTTGTTAATGAAAATTACAGTCACAAGAGGTATTAAACCACTGGTCTGCGGATTTATAGGTAGGGAGCAAGCAGCCAGCTGTTGTGGATGAAGGGTTGCTGACAGATGTAGAAGGAGCTTCAGGCGTGCGTCAGGGAAGCGTGTTGGGGCACTCGTTTTTAATTTTTGTTTGTTAATGTGGTAGCATAGTGAAGCAGTATCGGACAAATGTTTAACAAATATCCGCCCAACACTTAATAAGATATCGAAGTACTACACAGATTGGCAGCTTGTTTTAGACATTCAAAAATGTAAAATTATACACTTCATTATACATAGGATCCTTGTCGGCTTATGTGCCACGTCAGGTTTCATTTTATACACAAATTTGGAAGAACTTCCTCTGTCGTCCTTATCTGCCGTTAATGGCTGTAGATATGCACGTGGTTCATCCGTATGCAGTTGACCAAACTATGTCATGGAGAGGTCTTGAAATAACGGATCTCCCATGTGCTATCAGAGATTATGTAGATGTCTTTGATGGAAGAACATTAGTAGCGATGGTGATTATGTTAAATTTAGATAAATCAGGCTACATCTTCATAGATTTCAGCATCCAGCATCTATGATATATAATACTAACGCTATCACCGCCACCCCGGTTAAAGCTGTTGTACATTTTCATCTCAGTGGATTCTTTGTTAACAGAATCCCACTAGGTAGCTGAATGAGATAAGATTTTGATTTCGTCAAACATAATCACGTTTCATTGTGAGCCTGTAGTCGGCAACCGAAGACAGGCCAAAATCGCGATATTTTACGTGCCTCGTTAATATGTGATTCTGACTGACGTAACGAAAATCTGATCCTATGCATATTCGAACTCCAATTTTATAATCAAAGGAGCCGGCGGATCAGCTTGGGCACCTACAATTAAAGCCGGGATACTGAGTGAACCCCATTGATACAAGAAAGCGGAAGTTGTTTGCTGAAAGGCTACCGAGAAATATCAAGTTTGTAGGTGTCACCATTAACCGAAACAAGTCTATAAATACCGTTTTATAAGTTGAATTGCTCTTTTTCCTTCTGCAATCCTTATTTATTTATGCTGCAGACGCGTTTCGTCTTCCTAATTCATGCATCCTTAGCGTATTTAATCTGTAATAATACTTTTTGTTTTTGAAGGACGATCAGAAACAGACTGAAAAGCTTGTAAGGCTGTTTCAGAGTCCAAGGTGGTGTCCGCTAAGAAATAACTGTTAGCAAATAATTTCGATACGTTGCTCCGTTTTCGAGTTAATTAGCGTTAAAATGAGACAGTCAGACAGCTGCCCGTGCAAATTGAATTTACATTTTTCAGTAGTTATTTCTCAGCACAAACTACGCTGCTCTACCCTTATAAGTTTCTCACACTCTTTCCGAGTGCTCTGTGTATACGACGTTAATAGATTAGAGAACGCTTAATGTCATGATTCTTACAATATACACTCCTGGAAATGGAAAAAAGAACACATTGACACCGGTGTGTCAGACCCACCATACTTGCTCCGGACACTGCGAGAGGGCTGTACAAGCAATGATCACACGCACGGCACAGCGGACACACCAGGAACCGCGGTGTTGGCCGTCGAATGGCGCTAGCTTCGCAGCATTTGTGCACCGCCGCCGTCAGTGTCAGCCAGTTTGCCGTGGCATACGGAGCTCCATCGCAGTCTTTAACACTGGTAGCATGCAGCGACAGCGTGGACGTGAACCGTATGTGCAGTTGACGGACTTTGAGCGAGGGCGTATAGTGGGCATGCGGGAGGCCGGGTGGACGTACCGCCGAATTGCTCAACGCGTGGGGCGTGAGGTCTCCGCAGTACATCGATGTTGTCGCCAGTGGTCGGCGGAAGGTGCACGTGCCCGTCGACCTGGGACCGGACCGCAGCGACGCACGGATGCACGCCAAGACCGTAGGATCCTACGCAGTGCCGTAGGGGACCGCACCGCCACTTCCCAGCAAATTAGGGACACTGTTGCTCCTGGGGTATCGGCGAGGACCATTCGCAACCGTCTCCATGAAGCTGGGCTACGGTCTCGCACACCGTTAGGCCGTCTTCCGCTCACGCCCCAACATCGTGCAGCCCGCCTCCAGTGGTGTCGCGACAGGCGTGAATGGAGGGACGAATGGAGACGTGTCGTCTTCAGCGATGAGAGTCGCTTCTGCCTTGGTGCCAATGATGGTCGTATGCGTGTTTGGCGCCGTGCAGGTGAGCGCCACAATCAGGACTGCACACGACCGAGGCACACAGGGCCAACACCCGGCATCATGGTGTGGGGAGCGATCTCCTACACTGGCCTTACACCACTGGTGATCGTCGAGGGGACACTGAATAGTGCACGGTACATCCAAACCGTCATCGAACCCATCGTTCTACCATTCCTAGACCGGCAAGGGAACTTGCTGTTCCAACAGGACAATGCACGTCCGCATGTATCGCGTGCCACCCAACGTGCTCTAGAAGGTGTAAGTCAACTACCCTGGCCAGCAAGATCTCCGGATCTGTCCCCCATTGAGCATGTTTGGGACTGGATGAAGCGTCGTCTCACGCGGTCTACACGTCCAGCACGAACGCTGGTCCAACTGAGGCGCCAGGTGGAAATGGCATGGCAAGCCGTTCCACAGGACTACATCCAGCATCTCTACGATCGTCTCCATGGGAGAATAGCAGCCTGCATTGCTGCGAAAGGTGGATATACACTGTACTAGTGCCGACATTGTGCATGCTCTGTTGCCTGTGTCTATGTGCCTGTGGTTCTGTCAGTGTGATCATGTGATGTATCTGACCCCAGGAATGTGTCAATAAAGTTTCCCCTTCCTGGGACAATGAATTCACGATGTTCTTATTTCAATTTCCAGGAGTGTAAATCATTTAATACAGTTAATCGTTTTTCCGACGAATTCTGCGTTAGAGATAATACTGTCACTTCACTCATCAAACACTGACATATAAAAAAAACAATGGTTCAAATGGCTCTGAGCACTATGGGACTTAACTGCTGTGGTCATCAGTCCCCTAGAACTTAGAACTACTTAAACCTAACTAACCTAAGGAGATCACACACATCCATGCCCGAGGCAGGATTCGAACTTGCGACCGTAGCGGTCGTGCGGTTCCAGACTGTAGCGCTAGAACCGCTCGGCCACTCCGGCCGGCTGACATATTTGCACACCGCCATCGTTTTGTTTCATAGTTTTCATATACCGTAAGATAAATGCAGTTGAAAACCAGTACTGGATTCGAACTAATTGTATATATTTTTGAGAATTGTAAGCTTGTATTAAATGCGAGTTCACTTGACATTCCCTTCTTTTTTTGTGACGAAAGTGTTGTGGCCAGGCTAACAACTGTCTCTCTCTCTCTCTCTCTCCCTCTTTGTGTGTGTGTGTGTGTGTGTGTGTGTGTTTGTTTGTACATGAATGCGTTTAATTTTTCTCTGAGATATTAAGATTAGTTTAAGACATTTGGGAGGGTGGGACTTTGTCTAGTTGCGGAGGGGGTTGCAGAAAATTGATCTGAAAAAAAAGTAGCTGCCAAGGAGTAGTAAAGAGATGTAGTGGCTTTAACATTTGTAATTTTGGTGTAGAAGCTATTTGGAGGGGATTAGGGAAAATTAATGGGAAGAGTGATACGATCGTGATGAGTATCTGTTCATGTGCCGTCTGTTAATGTGAATAGTATGTCTTGTGTCATGTGCAATTGGTTATTCAAAAATGTTTTATTTTTGGTTTGGTTTTTTTGTACATGACAAATTTCTTGTGAGTTTAGAAGGTGTAATTTATTGTTTACTTTGGTTACTTTCATCCCTCCTTTTATACAGGGTGGCCTGTAAATATGTTGGTCGAGATAATTTGCAAATAAGGAGTGATATTTCCCATAATACCAGCATCTGACACTTTCTATTGCGTATCGTATGTTCTACCTGTAAACTACCTTTGTAAACTAAACACATGCATGTACACACATACACACACACACACACACACACACACACACACACACACACACACACACACACGTATAAACACACACGAGAGAGAAAGAGCAGCGGTCATTAGACTGAAAACACTTACATGTTCTGCTTCAGTATTACACATGGATACCTATGACATTGTATTCTGGAATTCTTTTAATTTTTAAATAAATGTCCTCTTCTCTTCCCGCATATTATAAAAAAATGTATTTACTGAACAGATAAATAATGTTAATACAATGGCAACCAAAACGATTATTTCTCTTCTGTAGTACCTATAGAATATTAGATTTTTGTTAAACGCTTCCTCGCTATGCTTATTGAACATGACACCATCAGTTACTTATATTTAATGTGATCTTACAAGAAGTGGTACACGAGCGAGGTGTTTGGTGAAATCCCTTGTCACTTGCTCGACATTCTAGTAGTCTACGTTAGAAGATAGGTTAAATGTTCTGCCAGCGTTAGTCAGGATCTAGTTTACTGAAGGCGCTGCACAGTCTGCTGCGATTGTCACCTGAAAGGTGGGCGGCGACCACGTCCGTTAATCACTTCTCTATTTGTCATTACTGTGTGTGTTCGTAGTGTCGGAGTCAAAAGGAATGAGTGTAATTATCTACTTGTTGTTTTCCATTTCTTTTGTTTAAGTGTAGAAAACTACTAGGCCAAAGCGGGATGCGTTGCGATTTTCAGTGAATAGTCCTTCTGGCACTATGTCTAAAACTAGAGCAGTTGTTAACTTTATTTTTATTATTTATCAGTATTACTGACAGATATATTCACTCAAGTAATCCACAACCGAACTCACAACTGTTACAGAGAAACATTTGGTGCTCTCATTGCCTGCACGGCAAAACAACTCAGACAAATAGTACTTTGTGTCCTCCCCGTCATACACTGTGTTTTTATTTTATATTATTTCAGGAACAATGCAAATGTTGTGTAACAGTTTCGTGTTTTAACCATATGTGGTGGGTGTTAAGAGCTTGATAATGATTTCACAGACTCTCGAAACGCGTTGTTGATCTCTGTTAAATGCGAATAAAGCGATTGAACCCTAACAGTTGTTATATCAACTACTACCTCCCACCTAAAAGATGGATAATATTAAACGCTGAGTCATTATTTTATCATAGTAGAACCGTAAAAGAACGCGTTACAGTTCAGAGTCCAGAAGAATGTTATTCATCGGGTTCTGACGAAAGACAAAAAGAGTGTGGAGATCAGTATATACTGCGCAGTAAAATTAAAGAATCACTTTCTCGAAATCCCATAAATGGCTCCTATTGCGACGTATAAGTTTGAAATTTGGCTAAAAGGCGCCTGAAACCTTCCTATGTAAAGGTGCAAAAGCCTGGCTTCCTGGGAAGTCACATTCGCGCTCGACGTCGCTACAAACAGCAAGGTTTCGACACATGCGAAAAAATACCAGAACTTCATTTGACGTGATGGTAGGTTCAAGGTGTCACAGGCAAGTGACATTGGAATTGTGTCAAGTGGCTGCCTGCCTGCAGGCCCCTTGGTCTACTATGCATCTTTTCTTTGTAAAGGCACATTTTTTAAAAAAAAATGGTTCAAATGGCTCTGAGCACTATGGGACTTAACATCTGAGGTCATCAGCCCCCTAGAACTTAGAACTACTTAAACCTAACTAACCTAAGGACATCACACACATCCATGCCCGAGGCAGGATTCGAACCTGCGACCGTAGCAGTCGCGCGGTTCCGGACTGAGCGCCTAGAAGCACATTTTTAAAATGCTCAATAGATATGGGCGTGTGCCATCGAGGGTGTTGCGAAACTGGGAGGTCTGAATGGGGCCCTTTGTCGTTTTATTCATGTATGTGTCAATATTGCAACCCTCTGTGTGTACGCCACAGTAGTGTGTGAAGCAGGAGGGGAAAAAGGTTAAGCACACTTTGCTGCTTCGGATCACTTTCAAATTTCATCGAATGATTTTGAATGGTCCCTAGTGGATCCACCCTGACCAGAAGAGCAAATATTGCAATTGCGCTGGACCGCGATCACTTTCAGTGTAAATGCAGACCCGTAATTTCCTTAGGAGGGCTTCAAACATCCGAGGCTGTCAGCAGCATCAGAGGATGTCAAGAACTTTTCCGGTTACTAACTGCACTGAGAACTGTCGTTTTCGTCGACGAAATCTGCGGGAATGAAGGCCCCAAGGGAAGGTGAGGTTTCATTCGCGTCCATAATGCCAACCCATAAGGCCTTTTCGTGTCGATTCTGAGCAACAGTGTGTCTGAAATCTTTTCCTTGGCCATCCATAAGAAAACCGTTTGATTTAGATGCCGGGTGTTTCCATTTTGAACTCCATCTCAAAGGAAAAAGAATAATGTTTAGAATGTGGGTAAGAGAGGGTGTGACGACCTTACCATTGTGTTACACGGCCAACGTGGTGTTGGTCAGACTTCTTCTGCAATTTCGTGCCATTGTGACTTCATTAACCTACCGTACAGGTCACATGAATAATTGAGCTGTGGCCTTTATTCCGCAAGACACTTCGCTGTATGAAGCGTTGTCGAGCCCGAGAATGACGCCGCATAGTACCATGTTTTTGTACCGTTGCAGAGGAACGTTGTAGGCAAGTTGGAGCCAGTTTTCAAATTTATACGTCACAATGGGATTTAACTACGGGATTTCCTTTACTTGCGTTATACAGAGTTGTTATGAACCTGTGAAGTATGGCAAACGCTATCAGTTTCCCGTCATCAGAGATTAAACAGCACCTGTGATGATAGTTTCAGCATGTATCGAAACAGAGATGCCGGTAATAAAAAGGAATCCTAAGAAGTGAAGAGAGCCAGGTGAGACGCTCATATAGCCTAAGTAACAGCAGTGAACAAACAACTGATCAGCCTCAGGATCACGCTAATGCCGTGTAACACGACCTCCAACCTTGATAATGGCCTTCATCCGGCGATGAAGAGAGTCCACAAGTTTCTTCACGTATTCTGTATCCCGCAGAACTTACTAACTCACTTATGACTCGATCCCATAGAACTATGAAATACTGGGGCTATAGGTTCATGCGTTTCAGCTGATTCCAAGATGTTTTCAATTGAATGTAATGTATTGCGAATACATAGAAAGAAGTATCCTTTATTGTATGATTATATGATAGCGGAATAAACACTGGTAGCAGTTACTTCTGTAAAATATCTGGGAGTATGCGTGCGGAATGATTTGAAGTGGAATGATCATATAAAATTAATTGTTGGTAAGGCGGGTACCAGGTTGAGATTCATTGGGAGAGTGCTTAGAAAATGTAGTCCATCAACAAAGGAGGTGGCTTACAAAACACTCGTTCGACCTATACTTGAGTATTGCTCATCAGTGTGGGATCCGTACCAGATCGGTCTGACGGAGGAGACAGAGAAGATCCAAAGAAGAGAGGCGCGTTTCGTCACAGGGTTATTTGGTAACCGTGATAGCGTTACGGGGATGTTTAACAAACTCAAGTGGCAGAGTCTGCAAGAGAGGCGCTCTGCATCGCGGTGTAGCTTGCTCGCCAAGTTTCGAGAGGGTGCGTTTCTGGATGAGGTATCGAATATATTGCTTCCCCCTACTTATACCTCCCGAGGAGATCACGATTGTAAAATTAGAGAGATTAGAGCGCGCACGGAGGCTTTCAGACAGTCGTTCTTCCCGCGAACCATACGCGACTGGAACAGGAAAGGGAGGTAATGACAGTGGCACCTAAAGTGTCCTCCTCCACACACCGTTGGGTGGCTTGCGGAGTATAAATGTAGATGTAGATGTAGAATTACGATCAGGTGGTTTAGCCGGGCAGTCGCGGTGAGTCGGTCAGGACAGTGACATATGTGTGCAGCCTTGTGATTATGGCTGTAGTCAGCTAGTGTAATGGCTTTGTACACAGCACACGCATCATGAAAACTCACCAAAGAGGGACACATTTGCCCACCCTTAGTTTTTGAAATAAACTTCGTACATCGTATTTACACTACCCTGAGTGCGTGGTTCCAAGTCATGATACGGACAACGCAGCAAAACATCACAGCGCCAGTTCTACTCTCAATTACACGATGCACATACTGGGAACTGAAATAATAGGTGAACTCGATGCATTACATTATTTGAAAAAGAAGCAACATCGCATCTCGTCTGAGCACACTATAGCTCCTCCTGACTGGTACTGTCCAGTTTCTGTGTTGCTTGGCTCACTACAGACACGCATCTTTATGACCCACGGTGGGAAACTGCCTTTTGCGAGGTACCCGATTTATAATGTTAACTGCTTGCAGCTATCTCCGCGATGTTCTCTCTTAAACTGAGATACATCTGCGTTGATTGACAGGTGCAATAACAGTCGGGACTGAACGTATTGTTATTGACATGGCGTCAGCTATCACTGGCGGTTAAGAACATTTTAAGACCACTCCTTGCGGCATTTCACGTGAATGTCATTTTTACACCACACCTTTCACACGGGTATGACCATCTTGGTTGATACATCAACCAACTGGTGATTGGCATTCATCATGTTGACGTGGGAACGTCCTAACATGGTAGCTCCTTTGTGCCATTTTTACATATCCATGTCGGTCTACGTAATCATTTCATTATAACTGAGTGATACACCCATCATGTCACTACCATGGCTTACGTCAGCAGCAGAAGCACACATCACACAAGTTCCACACACTTTACCGCTCTCTAATACGATCAGAACTCTCTGTTAAAAAGATCACTAAGGTTTTGTACGGTTAGCGTAGCTTGTGCTAACCTCAACCGTTTACCAGAAAACATAGAAGTTGGTCAGAAACGGTGTGAAAAAGTTATAATGGCGTTGCAAGGCAAGTTGTTTTGAGAATTATTCACGTGCAAATTATAACGGCCCACCAGAGATGGTGTCGCCAAACGTGTACTTCGTTTAGTTTCCTAAAACTGAACAAGTAACCGATACTATATTTGAAAAGGGGCTGTAGTAAGAATTGAACCCGAGCCAAAGGCTGAGCAGTCTCGTGTGCTATCATCTACGCTGTGAGAACAGCTGACACTAATTTTATCGCTTGAATGGGCACGCGCAACGGCCTGATTCGATACGTTCAATACCAGTTGGCTCGGAAACAGGGCAACGATTCGAATTTTTCTCTCAACCGTTATTTCTCAGGACACACTTCTCTGAAACACCGTTACAGTCTTGTCAGACTCTTCCTGACCAGCGTGTCTACATGACGTCACATGTTATCACTAACTTCTTACAATGCACACAGGCAAATTATACCCCGAAGAGATGGTGCAAGTGATTTTTAAGATGTTTTCGAATAGGACTTTGACAAAAATGTAAGTGGGAAACCGAAACACGTGGCGTAATTACCAGCGATTTCTGGTCAGAGGGAAAGCTCAGGAGAATAAATTTCTCTTCATTTTAAACCTGTATTTAAAAGTAAACTTCCTGAAACTATGAAGTATGCCAGAGTTTTCTGCACGTCTAAGTGAACGTGACTAATAGGGTTATCCACATAAACTTGTCAAATGTAAGACCTGCGTGTCTCTTTCCACGTTTTTCGAGGCTAATTCGACTATAATAACAGTTGAAGGGACTTCGTCAAAGATTTGGTGCTAAAACATTATGTGTTACAATATGAACATTCACGTTTACGCTACATCTACATCTACACGATTACTCTGCAATTGACATTTAAGTGCTTGGCAGAGGGTTCATCGAACCACAATCATACTATCTCCCTACCATTCCACTCCCGAACAGCACGCGGGAAAAGCGAACACCTAAACCTATCTGTTCGAGCTCTGATTTCTCTTATTTTATTTTGATGATCATTCCTACCTATGTAGGTTGGGCTCAACAAAATATTTTCGCATTCGGAAGATTAAGTTGGTGACTAGAGAAGGGAGATCGCGCGTAAAATAACTTGGCCCATGCACAGAAACTTACTCTCGTTCCCAGCCCGGGTCCAGTCTGCTGCTTTCATTTGAAGGGATGACCGTCTTCGTTTGTTGTCACCTGTTGAACTGTGTACTACGTCTGTTAGAAGCGGCAATCTCATTGGTCCAGGCGCTGATTTTCTTATTCGTTACTCTATTCAGGGACTACTGCATTGCTGAATTGTTGATCGTACCGACATAATTTGTTAACACTATCGTTTGCCGAATCGCTTCCTGTACCATAGAAGTTTTGTATTTTGCGTAAGCTTCAAATTTAGAACTGCACCTCGCCATTCGTGTGGTCTCTTCGAGCGAAACCCTCGCCATTCGTATGGTGACCCCCCCCCCCCCCCACTTATAATCCTGTCTGCGCAGGTAGTGGCTGAGTTATTTTGTGCTGACGCTAATATTAGCGACAATGAAAACAACAAAGACTAAGCACCACTTAAGTTACAGTCGATATCATTGGCGCTTTCAGTAAGAGTGATGTCCTGCGCTGTTGGATAGCCTAAGAGTTCTACAATTCCCAAATGAGCTTCAGTAAACTGGACTTACAGTATTTAAAATACTGTAACGGTTTCTGTATAGGTTGAATACATGGGGAAATAAAGAGATTATCAAGGGCTCTCTGCAGGATTGCAGCTAGTACCGATAGTACTAAAATGTTTGTCTTCTGGGGTTCCAGGTGGAAGCATAAAGAACATGCAGGCCACATGCTTTCCATAAGGCAAAGATGAAGTAGGACAAAAACAAAAGCTACCAATAAATACACAAATAATCGAAACTGTAGGATGTTCCTACTAGATACTTACAGTCTATACTAATAATAAAACTGTAAAATCGTCATATCGATCTGATTAACTGTTTGAATATGCTTATCTCCTAAATATCTTGACAAATTTTCATACGGTTCTCACATGTAATATTAGCGTTGCTTGGGGCAACGTATATGCTTCATTTCATCAAAATCGGATCATGGATGGAAAAGATATCGTAATTTAAAACTTCAGGAGTCTGCTCAGTTTGGCAGTGTGGATGTTTGCCTTAGTGACGGCGTAGTACCGCAAAGAAGCAATAGATGACACTGTTGGATTTTTATTTTAATTTCATTTTATTTATTTATTTTTCCTTTAGTGTCATAAATATTTTCGGATGTTTACGTCAGTGACAGAATTACGCGCAGTAATCTCTTATTTACGAAAAATAACTAACATTGAATTTACTTGGCTAGGCTGTACTGATGTACTGATTTCGCTTTGTATATCAAAACCTTCTCTAAATCAGGTTTCTTCTTTCGATGGGCTTCTTTTGCATTTGTCTTCATGGCTAACAAAGACGGATTTATCGACAAAGTGTTCCTATGACGGTTCCATTAGTACCAGCTAAGGTATGGAATCATCAAAAGCGACGGTATGTAAAGGCCCTTCTTCAACTCCGTTGCGTAACACGGACGTACAGCTGGTCACGCTTAACAATTATGAGCACCGCCACTAGCAGTAACAATTTATTCTAGCACGCTATAACACTACAACGCAAGGCAGGTGTTATTGCCATTAGAGACTATGTAGCAAGTCCTAGGGCTCAACGGGCTCAAGTGTTCGATATACTTTGTCTTCTGATTGTTAACGGATTGTACCCACAACATCTTTGTATAAAATATCAGTTACAGAAACTTCACTGGATGTTTAAAAGATTTGAAGATATCCGTTATCTGCACATAAAGATAAGTAAAAATAAGAGGAGAACGGTTTTGTTTAACACAAATGCCTTTATCAAAATGGCTCTGAGCACTATGGGACTTATCATCTGAGATCATCAGTCCCCTAGAACTTAGAACTACTTAAACCTAACTAACCTAAGGACATCACACACACGTAGCGACCGTAGCAGTCGCCGGTTCCAGACTGAAGCGCCTAGAACCGATGCCTTTATCCGCAGAAAATTTAATGTCAGCATGAGCGGCGCGCTCTCATAACATTTCATTTGTAGACTGCAGCTAGCGAATAGCTGTTTTAGGTCTGGAATAGATGCAAAAGGGTGCAAAGTAATGAAGAAGACAGAGAGCTCCATAGCATGGATACTATACAATATACCCCAAAGGCAGAAACAGGCACTATTAAAATTTTGTCTCGAGGGACATCATCTGTTCATATCTGTCAATCAGAGCTTCCAAAATTTGCTACATAAAGAAACTTTAGGATAGGATGGATAGTGTGGGCTAGGTGCCCAAGGCGGCAGTTTTGATTGAGCTGTCCAATAAATTGTTCCTCCAGGTAGTGTAATATGACGTTTCTGTGACAGATGACTGGCCTGTTAGATGTTGTCACCGTAGCAAAGGCAGCTGTGTAGCTGTCTGCACCAGGGTCAGATTATTAATGATAGATCGATACAGCTTGGATCCACACTGAAAGCAGATAAGAAGCTTATATATCGCTAGAACCTGTCCAGGCGATGGTTTGTCATATGCTCAAATTCTTACACGTTCAGGTAGGTCAGGTGATGCTTTGGTAACCACTCAGGCATCTTAGGTCCTTCTGTGGTCTGAAAAGGGGGACCAATACTGCCTCCCTCCATGCGTTTGGATATTGTCCTGTCTGCCGTATTCTATCAAAAATTTTAGAAGAATTTCCTTACTTTCAAGATTTATGCAGCACGTTAACCAGGCTTCTTCGTTAATGTGACCAGTAACACAAGCCTTAGACAATGGTGAACCCAGCGCGAACATGGAGAATATGCAGTAGAAGGCCCAGATACCAAACTCACCCCTGTCCACAGTCACACGGCACTTATGGGATACTGGTTCCGAGCTGACACTAGGAATTGACTTGGTTGAATTCTACGGCATTGTATGGACGATGTATCGTTCAGAGTCACCCCTCTTTCGCCGTAGTGGCTTTTGGTAACCTACTGTGCATTCTGGAAATCTTTCTCACTGTTTCACAGACAAGCGCTGAGCTAATGGATCAGTGTAATGAATACAGGAATTTCTTACATAATCTCTTCTTACTATCCTCAATAACACCACGGCATTCCTCCCTCGTCAAACCAAGGACTTTATTGAAATACCAGCTATAGAGAAAACTGCAGTGCCAAGGAAGTTTTCGGTAAGCACGAAGTCCGGCATGTGCCAGTTAGAAATTGAATTCCTCTCTGATCCACTTCCTCTTGTATCACGGAGTATCATTTACCGAAACTTATAAATTAACCGTTCAGTAAAACAGTGCTAATCAGTGCCAGTATTCAGTACCGCGCCGATAAAGTAGTTAAAATTGTACCCTCTGCGCAGTTCTATAGGGCTTAGCACACAGCCAATATCCTGAGTAACAAGGCTTATTGCGGAGCGACTATTGACAATTGAGAAAGGGACGGAGCGGTGAATTGCGGCGTGACTACTCGTAAAAATGAGGGGAGACGCCTTTATGGCACTTGTGGGGATAATTGCCAGGTTCAGTGAAAAAGGCGCGATTGCCGAAACGGAAATGAGGCCATTAACGAAATTGGTGTGGCTGTAGTGGTGAGCAGTCATCTATTCATTCAGTTAGATGGGTTGAACCAAACTACTATTTCGGATTTGATACTGAGTTACCGTTGTCTCATATGTTAAAAAACGTTCGTCTTCATAAGGCTACTGGACGGTAAACTGTCTTTGCTTTGAATGCACATGTTGCAAGATGAGTGCGATTTATTAGCTCTTTACCCCTGATTTCGATTGTAAATGCCAGCTCTAATAGTCCTCAGACATGGAGCTGGTTCCATTAACTTATTAACACATATCATACGTTTTAGTTTCACGCAGACAAATTTAATTCTATGAGCAACGTATTCTGGTTTTGTTCGAAATATTTTGCTACTTATGCATGCGTGCATGTATGTGTGTGTGTGTGTGTGTGTGTGTGTGTGTGCAATTCAAAAATAGCAGCAGATTTCACATTTCTGTGTTTATTAAAGATGAAATAAAACGATAAGTAGAACTTACAGTTTTTGTTTTAATCGTAATGTCATCTATTTATTCAAAGTAGAGTAAACAATAAGGTGAAATGCCTACTAACAGACGATACGTAATACAGCAATTTCATAGTTACAATGTCTGTAAATCATTCTAAATCTCCTGAAAGAGGTCACTTTGGTTTTAAGTGTTACCAATTTGATAAGAACTCATGCCCCTAATTTTTCTTTGTGAAGCAGTGATGTCCCGGTTGTTTCTACGAGTACGTTACCTACATTGTAATTATTCTGAGAGAATAGGAAGTAGGCGTCTAAATATAAGTATGAAGCCGTTCTTACAGCAGAGCTAAATCTTGCTAAAATGCTTCTAGCGAGAATAAAAATAACCTGAGGATCGAATGACTAAGTACTTAACGTAGTAAAACGTATTTAAACGCTTACTGAAATTCAGTGAAAGCCCTGGTATCAATTCATTCACCATTAAATCAATTATGCATATATCAGTTTTAATTATTATAACAATTTGTTATGTCACTAAGGAAAATAAATATTCATTTTACCGTTAACTGAATACTGATATAGTGAGACTAATTTCCAGGCATAATATGCTTAAGGATTCCAACTTTATCTACGATATTATCTCATTCAGTATTTATTCCGAAGAAAAATTAAAGAAACATAAAGATACGCTTCACTGAGTGGCATCAGCTACGATAAAATTTCCAGAGAACTAGCAAAAAGGCATTTGTATATAATGGTGGTATCCTCTGTACATCAGGTAGGATTCGAAAATACACTAAAGTTGATGCATATTAGCCAAATACTAAATAAATATATCATTGATGCATCGAGCTACTTGGATTTGGTCTTCTTACCCAATATATAGTGTCACAATATGAGCATCTGTTGACTCACCACTAACATTACTCAAAACGATTAGAAAAAAGTAAAAGAAATGGTTTGTCATACTCTGGAACAAATGAAACTACACCTATAGCTTGCATGAAGTATAAGGACACCGATATTCATAGAATTATTCAGTATGGCAGCCAATATGCACCGACTAAAGTATAAATGGTATTTACCATGAATATTTTGACTTTATCCACAAAGTAATAAATGAATATCATGAGCAGTAACTGTCTATTACAACCCTAAGATACAATCAAAACTAACTTCTCAGATGATGTTTCCTACACGTTGACCCTATATCCTTAAAGACTTCAGTCTAGTCAAAAAGCTCATTTGATTTTTCATACATTTGTGTCATCTTCACTGTGCGACGGTACTGTAGTTGAAACTTCGCTAACTTAAAGTTACCGAACTGTCATTACAACATGCCCTTGTCTTATGACAACGGTGAGAATACTACTGAATGAAGTAACTCTAAATAACTTAATGATTGATAACTGCTGTTAATTTGTGGAAAACTCCTTGTGATATGTCAAGAAGAGATGATATCCGATACTTCAGATGTAAATTAAACAACATATTTACCAACAAAACGTTTCACTTATTCTCAGTGTGTACTAGGAACTAAGCTGTGCAATAATTTGAGTTTAGTGTAGAAACTTAAAAGTATTGGTTAACGAAATATTTTGTTCTCTTGTTGGAGGCATTCGAAGGGAATTTTCCTGTTACACTATTGAGATACGTCAACTGTAGCCCAAATCTCTGCGGAATCCTGTAATCTGCCTTCGTCCATTTATTGTCCACATTAAACAATGCCCAGTCCATGTAATTAATAAGTCTTTTATGAAGATTTGAGAGGAGCGAAGATAACAATAAACTTTCAGGTTTACTTAGCTTGTCATGTTGAGATGGTTCCAGTTCTTCTTGTCTAAGGATATGATTCTTGAAGCTGAAAATCTAACATCAGGTCCTCACGGCTGGTTTGAACTAAATAAATTGGAAGATTGTTGTTGCAGAATTTTTTACGTAAACGTACTTTCCACTGATTTTCTCACATCTTAGTACATCATACAGTATTTTGATTTTTCACATGAACAATGCCAAAATTACATTGAAACTTCCTGGCAGATTAAAATTGCGTCCCGGACCGAGACTCAAACTCGGGCCATAAGCCATGTCTCCGCAGTATCCTTTTTCCCAGGAGTGCTAGATTCGTAGAAGAGCTTCTGTGAAGTTTGGAAGGTGGGAGACGAGGTATTGGCATTTGAACAGCTGTGAGGACGGTGCGTGGGTCGTGCTTGGGTCGCTCATTTGGTAGATCACTTGCCCGCTAAGGGCAAAGGGCCCGAGTTCGAGTCTCTGTCCGGCACACTGTTTTACTCTGCCAGAAAGTTTCATATCAGCGCACATTCCGCTACGGAGTGAAATCTCACTCTCGAAATTACATTGTTCGCACCTATTATAAAAACATACATCGGATCACATCAGGGGACAGCTTACGACTCTCACACTCTGCGGAAATAACAATATACCAAAATGTTTACAATGTTTCTTAACAAATGAGTTTCTACTAGTTTTCCTTACATTATTAATTTCGATTATTATTCCATAAATGAATCCAGAAATAAATATAGTAAACAGTACAGGCTTGCGTGATCAATAATAGAAACTTTAAGTCCGCAAATAATGCGTAATTTCAAATGTTTCTAAAATAATTGTTTTAACTGTACATTCAGAACTAGTACTGATCGGTTATAACATTGAAACTAAAATATTTTATAAAGTAATTCCTTTTTATAGACTTTAGCTTGAAATATAACATACTGTATATAAAATTATATGAAAGTTTGAGAAAAGCGACTAAGATAATATTGACCTGTCCAAAATTCGAAGAATAATACTGGTATGGACAACTACTATTGAGGAAAAGTAATGGCAGAGGAGAAGGTTCCGTTACAATCCTACACCCTTAAGGTTCTATTCAGAGATTTACTAGCCCAGTGTTACATCTATAACAAAACTTATATTTTATCTGTACTACCCCTACATGATGCTACATTCTGCGAGAGCTTTCGTCACAGGTTTTGCGGGACTGTAGAAAAATAAAGTCGATCTGATTACGTGACCTTGAGTTTTATGTCATGCGTAAAGAGAGATGGTAGCCAGATACATTATTGGAAAATGGGTCTGAAGTAGGCTATGTGAGATTATATAAAAGCAGTCAACAACATTTTTTTTATAAAAAAGGAACAGTCGCCTTAAGTCACTATTGTGATTTAATTTCAATGCACGATGCAGTTCGAGGCCTGGGAGCTCATCTTAGGCGCATTGACAGTCCACATCGATTATTTTTCCAGGTTTAGGTAAATTCTTGCCGTGGCAGAACTACAGTGGCATATTAAAAGCGGGCACGTTGTGAATATGTACACTCCTGGAAATTGAAATAAGAACACCGTGAATTCATTGTCCCAGGAAGGGGAAACTTTATTGACACATTCCTGGGGTCAGATACATCACATGATCACACTGACAGAACCACAGGCACATAGACACAGGCAACAGAGCATGCACAATGTCGGCACTAGTACAGTGTATATCCACCTTTCGCAGCAATGTAGGCTGCTATTCTCCAATGGGGACGATCGTAGAGATGCTGGATGTAGTCCTGTGGAACGGCTTGCCATGCCATTTCCACCTGGCACCTCAGTTGGACCAGCGTTCGTGCTGGACGTGCAGACCGCGTGAGACGACGCTTCATCCAGTCCCAAACATGCTCAATGGGGGACAGATCCGGAGATCTTGCTGGCCAGGGTAGTTGACTTACTCCTTCTAGAGCACGTTGGGTGGCACGGGATACATGTGGACGTGCATTGTCCTGTTGGAACAGCAAGTTCCCTTGCCGGTCTAGGAATGGTAGGACGATGGGTTCGATGACGGTTTGGATGTACCGTGCACTATTCAGTGTCCCATCGACGATCACCAGTGGTGTACGGCCAGTGTAGGAGATCGCTCCCCACACCATGATGCCGGGTGTTGGCCCTGTGTGCCTCGGTCGTATGCAGTCCTCATTGTGGCGCTCACCTGCACGGCGCCAAACACGCATACGACCATCATTGGCACCAAGGCAGAAGCGACTCTCATCGCTGAAGACGACACGTCTCCATTCGTCCCTCCATTCACGCCTGTCGCGACACCACTGGAGGCGGGCTGCACGATGTTGGGGCGTGAGCGGAAGACGGCCTAACGGTGTGCGGGACCGTAGCCCAGCTTCATGGAGACGGTTGCGAATGGTCCTCGCCGATACCCCAGGAGCAACAGTGTCCCTAATTTGCTGGGAAGTGGCGGTGCGGTCCCCTACGGTACTGCGTAGGATCCTACGGTCTTGCCGTGCATCCGTGCGTCGCTGCGGTCCGGTCCCAGGTCGACGGGCACGTGCACCTTCCGCCGACCACTGGCGACAACATCGATGTACTGTGGAGACCTCACGCCCCACGTGTTGAGCAATTCAGCGGTACGTCCACCCGGCCTCCCGCATGCCCACTATACGCCCTCGCTCGAAGTCCGTCAACTGCACATACGGTTCACGTCCACGCTGTCGCGGCATGCTACCAGTGTTAAAGACTGCGATGGAGCTCCGTATGCCACGGCAAACTGGCTGACACTGACGGCGGCGGTGCACAAATGCTGCGCAGCTAGCGCCATTCGACGGCCAACACCGCGGTTCCTGGTGTGTCCGCTGTGCCGTGCATGTGATCATTGCTTGTACAGCCCTCTCGCAGTGTCCGGAGCAAGTATGGTGGGTCTGACACACCGGTGTCAATGTGTTCTTTTTTCCATTTCCAGGAGTGTATTTACATATTGTCAAACGCAAGAGAAAACAAGTCGAAGAATTTCAGATGTAAAGCTGCTGCATTTCTGCAAATACACAGGTGTTATTATTGCAAAAGAGATACAAAGACATTATATTATTATTTCTACAGGATGTTATCCGCAAAACTGATATGTGCGAATATGTCAAATATCGTTCATATTATCAAATGGTTGCACTATTAAATATTTCTTTCTATAGGAAAAAATTAATTCTTAAAATTACTGAAAAAGTTATGGCTGCTAATTTCTGTTTGTTCGTTCAACATATTTTCAGTAAAATTTTCTTTGTGTAACATTATTGCTAATTGTTCCAGCAGATAAAGTTTATTACCATGGCTTTTTGTATGGAGTACAGTTAGGCTATTGTGGATGTCGCTTAGTCCGTCCCTGTTAAGTTTGACTGTTGTGGATGTGTCAAAAGATTTAAGTCTAAAAACATCAGTGCCTACTTTGTAACGGGAGTGGAATGTTCTACCTGTTTTTCTCAAGTAAAATGCAGGTCAGCTGTTACACTGTAATTTATACGTTCCACTATGTTCTGTTGCTGGGGTGTTTGTGTTTCCGCATGAGATAAGTGGTGTCCAAGTTCGTGGTTTGTGGAAAGTGACATTTTCATATTGGTGTTTCTAAATAAGTTAGCAATTTTTTCTGCCTAGTAAGTATTGATTATGATGAAATGTGCTGTGTCAGTTGTTATTTTTGTCAAGCTTCTGTTAATGATGTTGGTGTGTATTTTGTTGCATTACTTTCAATTCCTTTTTCTAAATGCGCATTATTCATTGTTACACAGCTCGTACGGGTATGGCCTGGTCCGCCTGAATTTTGAATGGAAGCATGTGTAGGCTCTTTCTCTGTATTTTCTGCGTGCTGGAACGCTTCAAACCAGTCTCAGAAGCAATTCTACGTACGGATGACATTGAATTTCGCTGAATAATTCTAGAAACTGTGGCGATATTTTCAGGCGTAACTGCGGTTGCTTGCGGCCAACATGCCCCACTAGATCATCTGTTACGCTGCCTGTTGGTTGAAATATTGCGAAGAGCGTACGAATGGTTTTCGCATCGGGTCCTTTTGGAACATTAAATCGTGCTTGAAAACTTCGCCTTGTTGCCGTAGGACTCTCTTCTAACCTGTGGTACTCTAGCACCAGAAAAACGCGTTGTTCAATGGCGTACATGGTTTTAATCTATTCCTTCGGTACGCTAACCTTCTTTCACGTTTCAATAGTGGAACTGATCGCTCTGCACTGCACTGCACTGTAAGTCTCTGGTTTCATCTACCAGGAGGGAGACAGGCTAAGCAGCGAAGCTGCTGTTCCTGTGCGGACCTCAAGATTTATCGGTTGGCCTCACTGTTAGGATTGGCCTATGTGAGCGGCCGCGCGGGGGCGGACGCTGCGTCAAAAGCGTCATAAGGGCTGCGGAAAAAACTAATCCTGCAGCAGATCAGGCCAACGCGTGGTCGGCCTGCGGTGGACTTGGTGTCCCAGTCCGCGTATAAGACGACTGCCAGAGTGTTCAGCAGAAGCATAAAACACCCTGGCGGACTGCCTGATGCGATCCCGCAGTAATGGGACGCCAGCTTCCTCATGAAGCAGCCGCGTGGAGTAACGAGGCGGCTTGTGGAGTGCGAGTCGCAGTGCCCGATTCTGGACACGCTGGAGCATCGCAACGTGCGACGGAGCGGCATTGCCCCACACGACGGCGGCGTACTCGAGTACCGGCCGGACGAGGGCCAAGTACACGGTCAGGCCGTGCCGAGGGGGGAGGGTGGATGTGGGGTTCAGCAGCGGGTAGAGCGCCCGGAGACGCCCAATCGCCCGCCCCCTGATGTCACGGATGTGCGGCAGCCAGGTGAGATGCCTGTCCAGCGTCACACCGAGGTATTGGCCGGCTGGTGACCACGGGATGGGGCCTCCCGAGATAGAGACAGGCGGGAGGGCAGGAGGCAGCCGTCTCCGAGTGAAGACGAGCGCCTGGCTCTTGGCGGGGTTAAATTTGAGACGCCACTTGGTGGACCACACCCCCAGGACGTCGCAAGCTAGTTGAAGCCGGCGGCACATCGCGACCACGTTCAGGCTGCGGGTGAACAACGCAGTGTCGTCGGCATAAAGAGCCAACTCCACGCGCGCCACCCGCGGTGCGTCAGCGGTGTACAAGGTGTACAGCAGGTGGCCGAGAACCGACCCCTGCGGTACCCCTGCACGAATCGGCCGGTCGGTGGAGGTGCCGCCGGCGGCCCGGACGTGGAAGGTGCGGCCCGCGAGGTAGGACCGCAGCAGAAAGGCGTGGGACGTCGGGACCCCATGTACAAGGAGCTTGTACACGAGGCGCTCGTGCCACACATAGTCGAACGCTTTGGAGACGTCTAGGAGTACCGGCCCAAGGTACTCCCGCGACTCCAGCGCCCGCATCGCCAGTTCCACCAGGCGTAAGAGCTGGTGCGTGGTCGAGTGGCCCCGCCGGAATCCGAACTGCTCCGCTGGAAGGAGCCCTTCGGCAGTGACGTGGCGCCACAGCCGCTCCACGTACAGTCTCTCAAAGATCTTGGAGAGAGACGGGAGCAGGCTGATCGGCCGGTAGTGCTCCACCCGACGCGGATCCTGCCGGCCTTGGGGATAGCCACCACTTCCGCGTGTTTCCACGCCGAAGGGAAGATCCCGGAGCGGAGAATGCAGTTGAATGTGTCGGCCAGTGGTTGATGGAGTGCCGGCGGCAATAACCGCAGGAGGCGGTTCGTGACACCATCGGAGCCACCCGCCTTCTTGAGGTTGAGGCGGCGGAGCTGGAGGCCAACCTCATCGGCGGTGATGGGTGCGATCACGTCGTCAGCAGCCCTGGCGGCGAGGAAAACCGGCAGGCAGTCCTCCATGAGACGGACGTGGTCGGCATCGGAGACGTCCGCGACCGGGCGGAAGTTGTCGGCGAACACGTCGGCGAGGGCGTTGGCCTTGGCATCCGGGGCACAGACAACCTCGCCGCCGACGTGGAGCGGAGGAACAGGCTGATGGCGGCGGAGGAAGCGCTTGGCGGTCCGCCAGGCACTCCCATCAGTCGTGGTCAGGGTGACCACAAGGCCAGCCCAGTCACGGTTGCAGTGTTGGTCGATAGCGGCCCGGATTTCGCGCCGCGCCCGATTGAGGCGGCGCTTGGTCGCAGGCTGGCGAGTGAGCTGCCACTCACGGAAGAGACGGTTTTTGGCCGTTATAGCCTCCAAGATGTGCGGCGGAAGCTGCCTGGACATCTCGCGAGGCCGCCGTGGGTGGCGGGGAGACGCAGTGCAGCATCAGCCCCCTCCAGGGCAGGATCCGGAGCACCGTCGAATCGGCCGAGCGGATCAGCCTGAAAGTGGGCCTCGTCAATGCCGCGGAAGGTACGGCGGTCGGGCGGTAGGGAGGCGCCGACGACGTCCATGTCGTAGACCACCGGAAGGTGGTCGGAGGACAGGGCGCAGCGGACAGTAGCTGACGTAAAGTGCCCGACGCCTTTCAGGACTGCGACGTCGAGCACGTCGGACTGGCCTCGGATGGGGAAGAAGGTGTGGTCAAAAGGACCCAGGACGACAGCGCCAAGACGCTGTGTGATGCGAAGAAGGCGCCGCCCGCTGACGTTGGTGACTCGAGAGTTCCACTGCGGGCTCTTGGCGTTGCAAGTCACCCGCAATGAACAGTTTCCCACGCAGCGTCAGCAGGGCATCAAGGTTGGCCTCCAGGAGGTGGCCCCTCGGGGGCCTGTAGACGGCGATTAAGGTAATGACCCCCACCGTGGTGGTGATAGCCACCCCAGTGGCCTCCACGGCAGTGAGAGGCGGCAGCAGGACGGCATGGTGCTTCAGCGAAGCCTTCACATAGAAGGCGGTGCCTCCGCCATGGGTGGACCAGTCGGTACGGTAGCAGCGATAGTTCGCCACCCCGACGGCCACACCAGGTTTCAGAATCGTCTCGCAGACGAGACAAACGTCTATCGCCTCATCCCGGAGGAACTGGCGGAATTCCCCTTGATGGGGAACCAAGCCGCGGGCGTTGAAACCGCACACGGTGAGCCCATGGATATGCTCATTTTCCATGGCGGTCCGCAGGAACAACGCCGGCCTGGAGGGCGGACGTGACGGCGCTGACGAGCACCGGGAGCTGCTCGAGCAGCTGGCTCAACGAACGCAGGAGCGTACGGAGCTCAGCCGCATCGGGAGCCGTGGGGGCCCCTGGGGCGGCCTCCAAGGCAGGAACAGAAGGCTGCGGCGGGACCGCAGGAGGCGGCGTTGGCGGGGGCACAGCCCGAGGGGCAGACCGCCGTTGCGGGGCATCAGGGGCTGGACGTTCCGCCGCGGCACGCCGCGGTCGGCGGCGGCGCCGGCGGAGGGCGGTAACTGGTGCGGGAGGCGAGGGTGCAGGGGCAGCAGCCGCATCGGACGAGGCAGGCTGCTGCGGCGCAGCGCCATCGGAGGCAGCGGGCCGCTGAGAGGAGGGGGCGGGCCCCCCCCCCCCCCCCTTGGCGGCATCAGCGAAGCTGGTACCAGGCTGTACCTTGCGGGAGGGGCAGCCGGGCCACGGCGCTGATGTCGGCCACGCTGGAAGGCCGGACATCCGCGGTAGCTCGCGACGTGCGCGCCACTGCTGTTGCAGCACGTCGGTTTATCCTCTCGCGGGAGCGGGCATTCCTTGCTCTGATGCTGGGCCCCGCACTTGACGCAGCGGGGCGGCATCGAACAGTACCGAGACACATGGTCGAGCCGCTGGCAAGAGAAGCATTGGGCCCTCCTGCCTTTGGCCCGCAGCGGCTCCACTTCTACGTCGACCCGCCCAACCCGCCACACCTGGAAGATCTTGCGATTCGCCAGGTAGGCAACAAGAACGACCTGGTACAGCGGCATGGGGCGGTGGGTGCGTGTGACGGATGCCGAAGCCCATGTCCTCCAGTTCTTCTCGTAGGTAGTCCGCCCCAAACTGGAGTGGGAGGCGGCGGAACACCACCTTCAACAGCTTGAGCGGTTCCGATGGGTGGGTGTAGCAATGGAGGCCATCTTTGCAGATGACATCCATGACTACACGGTAGTCCTCGACAGACGTCATGGAGAGCCGGTAGAGATCATTGCCGGCAGTCCTGACGCTGGCAGTGGGCGCCACCCGAGTGATCTTCTGCTCGAACGGCTTATAAGGGCCGTCCCATTGGACCACAATCGGTGGGGGGCGCGGCGCTGCAGACCGGGGCGGAACCCCGGCGTCGTCCGGGACGTCATCAGACGCGTCCTGGAAGGCGTTGGCGGTCGGCAGCGGCAGCGCAGGCTGTAGGGCAGCCGCCCTTGCCGTGTGCCGCCTGGCAGGGGTGACGAAACCGTCCTCATCAGGGCGGCGCGCAGCAGCAGGCCCTGCCTGTGGAGGACCGCTGCTCCCTCGCGCGCCGGATGGGGCCGCCGACGGGAGCAACTCAGTCGCCTGAGCTGACCCCGCCGGACAGCGATCCGCCACACCCTTCGCTCGATCGTCAAACACGTCCTTTCGCCTCGACATCGCAACTCGTAATGCGTCCGTCGCGTGAACTGATCGCTCTGGGCTTCGGATCACTATTTATACTAGGCATTACGTATGGCGATTACAGCGCCATCTGTTAGCAGCTTTTGTAACTATTATTTCAAACTGCTGTATAAACTTCTTACAGCTTTCAAAGGTAAGGCGTGAGCCCTGTTCACCGTGGATCTAAATGCATATGGTGTGATGATTCACTTACTGTGTAGGTTGGTCTCCTGTAAAGGTAAAAATTATGTTACTGTCGTTCATTAACAACTGTGAGTTCTACGGAATTTATGGACTAAAGGGTTCCTTATTCAACCTTAAATTTTGTTTTATTGTGAAGTGAACTGAAATATGTAAGAAGCTAATCAAGATAATCTTTTGTGCCATGAGATAGGAATAAAAGTCATCCACATATCTTCCGTGACACATAATTTTTTTCGGGAAATTTATTTTTTCCCTTCAAAAAATTTATATTCTAAGCGGTTGATGAACATTTTACAGGGCGTCCAGAAAATCGCTCCCTGATTTCAGAATTAAATATCTCGAAAACAAAGATCGATAGCGGAATGCAGTAAACAGTATGTTTATTGTGAAAGCTGTAAGAAGTTTATACAGCAGTTTGAAATAATAGTTACAAAAGCTGCTAACAGATGGCGCTGTACGCAGTACAGCTCATATCAGCATACATAAGTGAAATAATCGTATGAAAACAATCTTTGCAAACAATCACATCACAGTGTTTCCAAAATGTTCATCACTGGCACTACAGAGGTGGCGCAAAGAAGAATGAAATTCGCCATCACATTTCGTAGAGTCTCAACATGCTACAGAGAGCGCCAATTCAAGCTCGTCCAGCGTGGCGGGATGCTTTGGGTAGACCATGTCTTTCAATGTGCCCCACAGAAAAAAGTCACAGGGAGTCAAATCCGGTGAATATGGAGGCCAATCCATGCCTGCACCAGTAAATTGGGGATATTCCACAGCAATGACTCGATTCCCGAAGTATTCCTCAAGAAAACGAAACAGTTGTTCGTTCCGATGTGGTCGGGCTCCATCTTGCATAAACCATTCAGTACCTGGTCGATCCTCTAACACTTGCTGTGTGGCGACAAATTGTTCCAAAATTGCAACGTAACGTGCACCAGTGACTGTTTCTCGAATGAGAAATGGGCCAATAATGCCTCTGCTGCATACTGCAGCGCACACAGTAACTTTAGGAGAATACAGGGGTTTAGCTTCACACCAATATGGCTTTTCGGAACCCCAAAATCGCCAGTTCTGCTTATTCATGTATCCATTCAGGTGTAAGCGTGCTTCATCTGTAAACCAGATGCAGCCAACACCAAATCCTTCACTATCAATCATTGTGAGCATCTGATTAGCAAAGGCAACCCTTTGTTGCACAGCTCGTACGGGTATGGCCTGGTGCGCCTGAATTTTGAATGGAAACATGTGTAGGCTCTTTCTCAGTATTTTCTGCGTGCTGGAACGCTTCAAACCAGTCTCAGAAGCAATTCTACGTACGGATGACATTGATTTCGCTGAATAATTCTAGAAACTGTGGCGATATTTTCAGGCGTAACTGCGGTTGCTTGCGGCCAACATGCTCCACTAGATCATCTGTTACGCTGCCTGTTTGTTGAAATTTTGCGAAGAGCGTACGAATGGTTTTCGCATCGGGTCCTTTTGGAACATTAAATCTTGCTTGAAAACTTCGCCTTGTTGCCGTAGGACTCTCTTCTAACCTGTGGTACTCTAGCACCTGAAAAACGCGTTGTTCAATGGCGTACATGGTTTTAATCTATTCCTTCGGTACGCTAACCTCCTTTCACGTTTCAATAGTGGAACTGATCGCTCTGGGCTTCGGATGACTATTTATACTAGGCATTACGTATGGCGATTACAGCGCCATCTGTTAGCAGCTTTTGTAACTATTATTTCAAACTGCTGTATAAACTTCTTACAGCTTTCACAATAAACAAACCGTTTACTGCATTCCTCTGTCGATCTTTGTTTTCGAGATATTTAATTTTGAAATCAGGGAGTCCTTTTCTGGACACCCTGTAGCTAGGAAGATTGACATGTTGTTACAAATAGGTAAGACGTCTACCTATTTGGTGGATTTTATCATTAAAAGAAAATAGTTACGGAACAGTACTAATTCAAGCAGCTCGACCAACTCTTAAAGTATCTGATATGCCTCCAGGGCTCGAAATGCATCATGCATTGAAATAAAATCACGATTGTGACTAAATGCGGTTGCCCTTTATTTTACGAAAGTAATATAGTCACGGAAGAAACACTGACAGCAAAGAGTAAAACCAAATGCTTTACTAGAAGCTTCAGTTAAACCAAGTGTACACATATTCTGTAGGTTACTAGTAATATCCCTACATTTTAGTCACTAGGACCACCACAACCTATTTGGAGATAAATGATAGTGACCAGTATGAGACTTGATAAGTAACTGTGGCGAAATATTGTAGTTTCCCATTGCATAACGACAAAATATTTAACGTACTTCCACTGATATATTGTTGCAACTTTTTATATAATTCGTCTTCTCAGTTTAAAATCTAATGTTTGTTTACTAGGAGGACGTACCGTGTACTAAACTTACATATCTAACAAACATCAGTGTGCTTCCAATCTTCATATCTTAGTTCATGTTTTGCGATATAATAGGAGCATATGTGGTCTTTGTGGATAACGGACGAATATCTTTCTAGTAAGAGAAAGACTGCAATGCATCACATCCCGTTAAAAAGGATTTAAAAATTATTTTCTAATTATCAGAGAAACACGAATAGCAAATATATATCTGGATGACAATGAATGAGCTATTATGAAGAGAGCAGGTTGTTGACTGCTCGCTAATATTTCGAAAATTACATTACACACTTAACAGCACCTCTCCTGCATCCCAAACAGACCTGGTGCAATGCAAAAATTTATGTCAAATATTCGAATCACTCAATAATCAAAAACATTTCAACATGTCAACGACCCACAGGCAACATTCACTCTTGCACTGACCTGTAGGTCATTTCGTTAGTTGAAATTTCTTTAAAAAAGGATTGTATTGTTCATACGTCTACAAGAAGATATTGTTTGGTGGAAAAAATGGGTGTAATAGTTAGTGCTACTCTAATTCCACACCATGCTTGCGTCTTCACGACATGCAGAAACATTTGATGTAAATAGGAGACTTTCGAGGACTCTAACGTCAGCTATTCTACAGGTTCACGCACTCCGCAGCAATGAATACTGCCACCGTTGTAAGAAAGAAATATTCTGGATCAGCTTGTGCTTCGTACATAAACATCAACAGCTATTTTCAGTACTGACGTCGAGCAACAGCATTTGCATTGGTCGTCGATGCACTACGGTTACTTTGTGCGGTCCCAGTTTCTGATTGTGCTGAGCTCTGTGAGATGATGTTACCGAAACGTATGTCTGAATTCCTACATGGGGCATAGATTTTCGTCAACTTCTTTCCGATGCAACGTGCCTCACTTTTTTGTGATTAAAACTGATGGGCAACCGGCAACATTCTGTGATAAATTGACCGGAGAGTCAAGCGACGACCGGAGGCTGCTTAAGGCCTGCCCAGACATAACGCCGCCTGGTCGTACGGCTCATGGACTGGAGGATGACGTCAACAGGGGACGCTAAACAGGAAAGCAACAAGCGGTTGTCATGAAACGGCTGATGCCAGTAAACGAGAGAATTTAGTTTTCCGATTTTCTTGGTCTACAGTGTTCCGTATGTAAAGGAAGCAATGCGATCAGGGAGGCAATGTCTACTCGAATCGAAAACGTGGTTTAAGTGAAGTATTTTAGTTTATTAAAAAAAGTTGGCAGGATGAACAAGAACATAAATCAATAATGAAATCACAAGAATCGGAAACATAGAATATTAACTATGAGAAATAGGTAAGTGAGCTATCGGTTGGTGATGTTACTCGGTTAGTTCTTAATCACATAACTCACTTTATGAAAATTATGTCAGCCAGTGCACGCATCAGTTGCAGTGATTGTTCGTCTGTCTGGAAAAACGAAGAAGCCCATGCAACTGAGGATATGCTGACAAACGTAGAAAAGAGACTCTGAACTACTAGTTCGCGATGCACGTAAAAAACTGTAGCTGCAAGCTACGCTAACCACTATCGGCGGTCGGATATGAGCAGATTGGCAGATTGTTGACACCGTGTCTGGCTGCCATCAAGTACGTCACTAGAAATGCACTGCCGAGAACTCAGCATTAGACCCCACTCGGCTAATGAAGTCTTCCGAAGTTGAGAACGAAGTCTCTGGAGTACCGATGCGTTCAGCACCAAGTCCACAGACGATGTTCCTCTTTCTAGTCAGAAAGGAAATGACTGCAGCCTTATTCCTGCGAAGAACCTCGGCAACCAATCCAAGTTATATAGGTTGACCACGGGTGTAATTGTTTACTTGTAACAAAATCTCACGTCAGAAGAAGTAAAACGTTAAAGACAAATAATCTCAGTTATTTACCAACATTTCTGAAAAAACTTCAAGCTGTGTCTTACGTCCTCCTGACGTCACTTCAGTAAAACCAACTGCCCTCGCAAGCATCACAGGCCATGGGGAAAGCTAGAAAACTGTGCTCGACGTTTCCCCTCAACTCTGCGGCATATTCTGAATCTGTAACGCGTCAGAGCTCTTTTGACAAATCATCTGGCCAGCCAGAATACGTTTATCAGCTGAACGAACACTTCTTAGCACAGCCCAGTCTCATACCCTGAGAATCGTCGAGAACGAATGCTCTCGGCTTGGCTGTCCAAAGTGATTAAGTGTAATAAACCGCACAGCAGGCCGGGGGCCAGTATGATACTAGCTGACTTGCAGGCAGAAGCAACACGAGGGCTGTCTCTACATGTCGATCCAAATCACTACCAGTGACAAGCCAAAAGACTTACCTCTTTTCACATATAGAAGTTGTTTTTACAGTATGAAGGGAAATCACTGTGTCACTTCAGTATAGGGACAATATAAGTGAAAGTATTTTATTTCGGAACTCCGGCTCTGAGCGCGTTGCCTGAGCACGCCATTTGAAAATAGCCTGCAACGCTGTTGTGAATAGTTCGTGAGAAAGGACGCACTTTTTCAAATTATCGAGCGGGATATATTGTTGTAATTACTACTGAAAGGAAATTATATAGATGGAAGATTCTACATCAACAGTTACATAATATAAAACCTGAAAAACACGCCATAACTGTGGCAAAATATGAAAATAATTCTTTACGACGCTTATAAATCATCATTTATTAAATGAAGACAAGGTACTGTGAGTTTTTCAGGTACAATATTGCCAAAATTAACTGTGCTCTTGATCTGATCAAGATGACTTTGGGAAGGATTAATGAAATACATATTTGTATCCAACAACACCTTATGCAAAATTGGTCAAAACACTAAAGTAAGAAAGGTGAAAATACTCTGAAGACTATAGCAGTTTATTTAACATTTATCGCTTTGTGAAAGGTGTGTTTTCACAAACCTGGCAGCTTCATGAAAAAGTAGAACAATCAAAATTTCACTTCAGATAGAACATTCTACCGTTTTGAAGACATTGAAGCAAGTGTGTATTAAAATTTGGAATGTTTCGCGCAACTACATGATAAATTTTATGATCTGTGTCAACGCCTAACAAGCTGAGTCTCTCGTAGCCACAGGGACATGCACTGTGGCATCACACAACGCCGTTAACTGCAGAGCAAGCTACATCGATACTTCAGTAGAGGTCAGTTCCGTAGACTACTACAGTATCGAATTTGGGTACTTGAATACCGTTAGAGAAAGGAGGATTACGCGGAATCTCTGCGAAACTAGAAGATTTAATTTCTGTTTTTGTGTTATTCGCGCTTAATTCAGTAGGTGAGCTCTGTATTGTCTGCAAATATCCAGCAAACAGCAATTTTTCAAGCATTGGTAATATTACGCCAAAGATATTTCTCATGAGATCAGAGACAGTACTTCAGACTGTGTTATAAGATAATGATATGTAATAACACCATTATTTTGTAGTGCATTGTTTCTTATGTACTTGCAGTATATCTTCAAGATGATTTAAACGGTAATATACACTAACTGAGTTCCAGATCTTAATAGTGTATTGTACTTGACTATATTTTATGTAATGGGTAAAAATTAAAATTTTTGCAGTAATCTTTCACATTTTGATCCGGTTTAGATGCTATATCCCTCTAATACTTTGACTTTCTTCTAATTGTTCTTTTTTCTGTAGCATTCGTATCGTACAAGAAGTTGCCCTTCGTCACCCCTTCGAGAAGTTTAGCTGGTTTTATCATTTACAGTGTGTGCAAGACGCGCTTACCAAAATTATGGATCTGCCTTCCGCCGCCGTCAGTGTGAGAACACAACAAAAAATGCGCCTGCAGGCGCTCACAGTCGTCGGCCGCGGAGTCGAATCCTTATTTCGAGACAGCCTAGCGTTCGCGGCAGCGGCAACCCGGTGGCTGTCGCATCAAAGCCGCCCTTTGTCTGACCGACACGATGCAATTATAAGCATTTCAACGACGCAGCGTGGCCGCCGTGGCTCCATGTCGCAGGCTGCGGCGCCAGGCACTGTTCTGTGTGGCCATACCATTACTGGGTTACAGGTTCCCGCGCATTATACAGGAAAATCCCGGCCCTTCGCGGCAAAGGTCCTCCGTATACCGAGAGCAAACTTGTCTTACGGTGCCGAATTCCAGACTCACAGTTTTTTAAATTGAGCCATACACAACCTGCTCCAGGGTAGCAACGTACCTCTTGGTGGCCCTTATAACAGCTTGAACTCTGCTGGGTACATTTTCAATGCAGTGGCTGAACGTACGTGTGGGAATGGCAGCTTACTCATTCTCAACAGTGAAACCACTGAAGGTAGTAATGTTTGACATTGGACTCTGGAGTGAAATCGGTATCCTATATAATCCCAAATGAGTTCCATTGGGTTTAGGTCGAGACTCAGGCAGGCCAGTCCATTTCAGGGACATTATTTTCAACCACCCGATGCCTCACTGATATTGCTTTATGACAGGATGCATTGTCATGCTGATACAAACAATCATCATCTCCAAACAGTGCCTCTACTATACGTAGTATACATTGCTGTAAAATGTGTTACTTTTCTAATGTATTTGCAGTTTATTAAGCGCAATGATGTGACCACAGACTGACCACAAAAAGTACCCCATACAGTAACACCATCTACTCTATCGTTCCCTGTTGGCACTACTCATGATGGCAGGTAGCGTTATGCAGATATTCGCTAAAACCAAATCTTTTCATCATTTAGCCACAGGATACACTCCAAAAAAATCGTTACCAGTCATCTACAGTCCAGTGTCGTCGCTATTTATACTACTTCCAGTGTCACTTAGCATTGACTACCGAAATGTGTGGTTTATTCAGTTTGTCGACCTTCGTACCAGACTCTTTTTAACACCCTACGCAAAGTTACTGACTCAGATGGACTGCTTGTAGCATTTTAGCACTCACTAGTGGTTGCTTCCCCCGATTTCATGCGACTTTATGTAGCCACCTTCCAGAATGCACGATGGCCCCTGTCTGTCAGTGCATGAGGTCTGCCCAGTTTTGGTTTTCTGAGGTCCTACATTCGCGTTTCCGCATAGCAGTCATATCTCCAACAGTGGATAATCGCAGCTTTTGAAGGATATAAATGTCTCTGAGGATTTATTAGTGACGTGACATACAGTGACTAGTCCACATTTGAAGTCTGTAGGCTCCTTGAAAGAGCCATTCTGCTGTTACTGCTTCCCTGCATGGAACACATTACTCCAAGTAATAGTGTAAAGCCAGCACAGCCACATTCTGCATTGTTACGAAATTTATTCAAGATGGCGGATCCAAGAAAGCGGTGATAGATGTGGCACCATGGCGTGGCATGATGTGATGGTGTAAAGTTCAAATTTTGGCAGAAAAATAGAAAACTGGGCTACCACCACTAACCTAACTCCCTTCCCCCCCCCCCCCCCCCCCAAACTCCCCTCCTCAGACCAAGAAAATGATGAGAAAATTTTGGTGTGATATACTGGTGGGAAAAAGAATTCCTCCACTAACCTAAGAAAAGGTCGAGAAGACATTGGCAGGAATTTCCGATTTTGGCCTGACAGTAGGTCAATTGGGCTACCTCCACTAACCTAAGTCATCCAATTACCACTTCTTCCTCGGAATTGGTGGGAAAAGGACTTCGTCTCTGCTGAGCTGGTGGATAGGATTGTCATAAGTCATTATTTGGCATATATTGTTTATTTAAACAATTTGAGTTGTTATAAGCAGTACCTCCATCCAGTGTGTTCACTTTGAGGACCAAAATGCAACTGACCTAGTTCACTGTACAGCCACCAGAGAGCGCTGTCGTCCCTCCTACTCTCCCATCCTATGACATAGCCGGCCGAAGTGGCCGTGCGGTTAAAGGCGCTGCAGTCTGGAACCGCAAGACCGCTACGGTCGCAGGTTCGAATCCTGCCTCGGGCATGGATGTTTGTGATGTCCTTAGGTTAGTTAGGTTTAACTAGTTCTAAGTTCTAGGGGACTAATAACCTCAGCAGTTGAGTCCCATAGTGCTCAGAGCCATTTGAACCTATGACATAATCCCAGGTGGCAGTCTGGGGAAAAACGGGGGGAAAAAGACTCAGTCTCCATCCAGCTGCTGGAGAGAAGGGAGTGTACTTTATTTTCAGCGGAAAGCTGGGACAATTTATTTAGGGGATGGATTTCATGTAATTTATTTACTACATTGATACAAAACACTCAGGGCTTCGGGTTACAATACAGCCTACAGACCTGCAAACTACTCGTATGTTACCGAAATAATGCAGTACACTGATGTAAAGACACGCAAACAACTCGTAAATTGTCAAAATAATGCATGTAAAACGCTCTGAAAACATGCTCACAATGCTTAAACAGCCGAAATAATGCAGTACACAAACATTCATTGCATGTAAAAACGCTTTCGAGCTGTCGTTAAGAAATTCACCTGCCATGTATGAGTGTTCTTTTCCCCACAGAAGTCGAAGGCCGAATGATGACTGGATGTGTCACGTGCACACGCCGGTCCAGCCTATCCCACACGTTAGACGCGTCTGGGTGCGCTCGTGTTCCCTACCTCACCACCGTGGCTGGTGCACTGGTACATCACCTTTGTACCTGCGGGTACAGCGCTGGCCTAATTGCCAGGTAGGATGTTTGCCTAGGTTAAAAGGTTGTCAGTGTTATACTGGCGTCTCATCTCTATGTAAATGACAGCAAAGTCTCCCTCTGGACAAGCTATAGAAATCTTTTGCAATGCTTTCAATGATTGTTTACGAAAATATCGCAGAATTACACAGGATGCATTCTTCCTAGCAATCTTAACAGGACAACCCGTACGTTACATATCAACCCCTCCCAGAAATCTTAAAGTGCCGCAGAAAATGTTGAAGGTCGCTTTTTTTGTAGGAGCTTTCATGATGTCTCAGATTTTCTGCATGGAAATTCATGTCTTAACAGGAATTGTTTACGAAAATATCCCAGAAAAACACTGAATGCATTCTTCTTGATAGTCATAACGAGGCAACTTGTCCATCACATGTTACCCTTCCCAGAAATCGTAACATCATAGTTACATTACAGCACACATCTCAGAAACGGTAAAATTCCGCTCTTGTTCTCACCGCTAAAAGCCTTCATCATGTCTGTGCATGCTTGCGAAAAAACTGTTAATCATTAAAGCATTGTTGTTTTCTGGGAAGAGAGCACTGTCTAAGCACAGATAGGAAATCAGAACAATTACGGAAACAAAATTCGAAGCACTGTACTACACAAGAGAAAATGGATGGAGTTCTCGGAGTGCTACGGCTGCCAGTCTGATGATGTCCTAATGGCACAGTGGCGGATGAGGGGCAGCATACCGCCAGAGACAGGTGGTGTGCTTCAACTTGTCTTTGAACCTTTGAACAAAGAAGACATCACGTTACTCTCAAAACTTTCCGTAGATACCATTCCACCATCTTGTTCGCACCAGCCTGTAGAGGTCCCTATATGCCACACAAGGTTCTCTTGTGAACGAATGGAGCATTCTGATTGACTAAAATGCTGCTGGTGGTGGTGTGGGAGCGTTGGTTACCTTTTCATTCTGCAGACGCCATAGGGCACTGACAGGAAAACAGAGCAAAAGTGGTCTACAGATCATGAACTACTGAAAAACACATCCTTAGTTACAGTGCTCTGCTGTTGTCGAGCAAAACTTGAAATTTTTCATTTCGGTCTGATGTCCACCGAATTATTGATGTTGACAGTGCATGGTCACTGTCTGCCATTTTCTGCAGATGTAACATTCAGTGGCAAAACCATTTTGTACACATCGCCCTATTGCACTGAAAGTTAAACCCAGCAAAAGTGATCTACAGGTCTTGAAAAATAGAAAGACATTTCTTCCCCGAGCGAGGTGGCGCAGTGGTTAGGACACTGGACTCGCATTCGGGAGGACGACGGTTCAATCCCGTCTCCAGCCATCCTGATTTAGGTTTTCCGTGATTTCCCTAAATCGTTTCAGGTAAATGCCGGGAAGGTTGCTTTGAAAGGGCACGGCCGATTTCCTTCCCCATCCTTCCCTAACCCGAGCTTGCGCTCCGTCTCTAATGACCTCGTTGTCGACGGGACGTTAAAACAACACTAACCTAACCTAACCTAACATTTCTTCAATCACTGTGCTCTACAATTGACGACGAAAACTTGAATATTTTAGCGTGAAACCAATCTCCTATCTGTCTATATATCACCACATATAATATCGATGCAGTAAACACACAAATCGTATTCTGCACCATACAAAATCATCACTTCTGCTTCCTGCATACAGCTATCGACGACTAGATACTCATACATATACCATGAATACAGCCATGAATACAGACACCATATGCACATGCACTGTATATAAACATCGCAGCACTAGATATTTCCCTCGAGCACAGTAGATCATCCACCACAGCCGACAATCGCTAGTCATCTGCCCCTGTACACACACTGGCCAGATGCGTGACCAGATCACACTCAGTGGACCGAGATCACTCTCTGAACTGTTGTACAAATGCTGGGTCGGTTCCCCTCGACACAAAGTCATTACGGTTTCTAACCCTGACCTGCTTAGTTGCTAGCTTTCTACACCAATCTCCAAACTCTGGGATTACAAGAACATATCTACTTTCGCATGGTTTACCAGAATATCATACCTTTTACGCGATTCCTCTCGATATCAAGCAGATGGCAATATCGCTTGCATAGCAGTATTGGTTGCAAAGTGTAATTGGTTGAAAATGGTTCAAATGGCTCTAAGCACTATGGGACTTAACATCTGAGGTCATCAGTCCCCTAGACATAGAAACTATTGAAACCCGACTAACCTAAGAACATCACACACATCCATGCCTGAGGTGGGATTCGAACCTGCGACCGTAGCATTCGCGCGGTTCCGGACTGACGCGCCTAGAACTGCTCGGCCACAAAGTGTAATCCACAAGATATAGACTGGAAATTATTTCTCTAGAAAGCCGAAACTTTAGCGAGTTGCAGCGAGGTGCAACTTGCTGTATACCTTGGAGAATGAAAAACTTATTTTGTCTGTGAAGACCTTTACGTGAAAACTTGAAAAAATTGAGGAAACTGATAATTCCACTCGTGAATGCCGACGTAGGTCATATAACAGATTCCAAATCATCCTTATAGTTTACAAAGTCAAGTAAGGTGTTTCCCATGTCTAGATGACCAACATATGTGACTTCCACCCATCATTCACCTTCTACATTCACAATACACACACCACGATCTATGTTCTCCCAAAGATATAAAGATGGGAAATGTGTAGCAGCCAGCTAGACAATTTATATGGGAGGGAATAACGGTCCAGCACAAACTCACGTACATATTAAATCTTCTCAAATTTCCACAGAGAACACACATGACCACGAACGCTGTCCAACACATACTGAGTATTAGTTCGCTATTCAGGCGTCTAGAGGGCGACATTATTAGATCAGCTATATTCCTGAACCCCAACCGGCCTTTCCATTCGCACGGATCGTGCCGTAAGTAGGAAGCGTGAATCGTTCCCACCGCATGCCACAGCCGCCACGTACTCCTCGCACACAAGGCAGAATCGTCCCGAGAAACCGACCACACATATTTTGTCGCTGTACTTACAATTAAATATTACTACTGCGGTCTCAATTGGACGATATTCGACGATGAGGCAGGTATCGGAAATACCCCCTGATAACGGCTGTGGCTCAGGAAATAGAAATATCTGTACCATTATTATGACTTAACATAATTTTCCAAGTGAAAAAAATATTTCATTCCCTTTGCGGCTAGTGCAATATTCATCATCAAATCCCTACTTTCCTTACGACAGGACATAGTCATTTTCTTTGCAGGTGCCAGAACGCAAACTTTATAAGCCTGATGTTCAAGGAGAATCTGTCACGCATCCCCGGCTATTAAGTATAATACTTCACTAAAAAATGAATGCTGGCGATACAAAAGAGTCTTGTGCAAAACTCAGTGATGGGTGGAAATGTCTCATTAGGTTTTCTTACGGCCCCTCCACCAAGACACTTTCTCCATCTCAAATAAGCGATGTCAGACAATCATTAGGGCCGTAATCAACAGCGTGCCAGTGGACAGATGTGATAGAAAAGGCACCGTCAGTAGTGCTGTAATAAAAATCATCACAGTTGATAGTGCGAACAATTTTAGCAACTTTACCGTAATTTGAACACCGACCAAAGATGTGTCATCATGCTTTCTAGTTTATGTATCATTGCTAAACCATTGTGGATGTTTGTAGATGACTGTGCAATACGTCCATTCATAGTTAATTTTGAACATATCAAAGTATAGCAGATAGAGATTACATATTTCTAGCACTTCGAGCACAGTGCGTAATTTGCGATATTTCTCTACGTGGATGCAAGCCATAGAGCATTCTCACATTCTTAGGATCTACGTGGATGCAAGTCATAGGGCATTCTCACATTCTTAGGATTATGATAGAGACTGAAAGCTCTCCTTGCATTGTCTTCGACCACTCTGCCATGCAGCACTGTCACCGACTGCATCTGCTACTGACGAGAATCAGACCGCTATATTCCACTTTTCGTAATGGAATGGAGAATGATGAGTAGGCAACTGTTGCTCTGCACCCCTCCAAGTTCACAAGATTTCTCCACTTGCACGCATGATGAAGAAGTTGACATCCCTTATCGAGTATGGTTGTAGATATGGACGTGTTCTGATGTAATAGCAGATGGTTAAGAAGAACAAGAATGGGTAGTTTTTATACATAATGGACCTTCAGACGGATAGAGTTCAAAGCATTTTACCTAAATCAACTACGCTATCAATTCTAAAGTAACGTTCTAGTGTCTGGGATCAGTACCAAGAAGGTGTTGGTAACAGAGAACATAAAAACATGCAAAAAAAATGGCTTTGAGCACTATGGGACATCTGAGGTCATCAGTCCCCTAGACGTAGAATTACTTAAACTTAACTAACTTAAGGACAGCACACACATTCATGGCCGAGGAAGGATTCGAACCTGCGGTTCCTGACTCAAGAGCCTAGAACCACTCGGTCACAACGGCCGACCACACGCAATCCTAAGGCTATACGGTTCTGCGCTTAAAACAGACTACAGATTGTAGTAGTTTCCGACGTATTAGTCGTGTGGAATGCAGCGCTGTTAATATTCCAATGTAAGAAATATAATTCCAGTGCATGACATACATCCATCGTGCTGGTTTGTCTACGACGAACTATGCTGACAAACTGTAAAATGAAAAAAATACTTCCCTAAAACATCGATTCTGTGTGGTTCACATCTGACCACGGTCCAGAGATTATAGTATGCTCGCACCACTCCTATAAGTTGATAGTAACGGAGGATGCCGCTTACAATGAAACAGATAAACACATAGCAGCGGCGTTTGAAATGTGAAATTGCACATCATGCTGCCAATAACTCTGTAAATAGGACATTTGTCAAGGAGATGTATACACGGGGATTGAAATACCTCACAAGCACCTTTCGCTAACTTAGAATCACCCTAGTTATGAAAATGAAGTCTACATCTACATTTATACTCCGCAAGCCACCCAACGCTGTATGGCGGAGGGTACTTTAAGTGCCAATGTCATAACCTCCCTTTCCTGCTCCAGTCGTGGATGGTTCGCGAGAAGAACGACTGTCTAAAAGCCTCCGTGCGCGCTCCAATCTCTCTAATTTTACATTCGTGATCTCCTCGCGAGGTACAAGTAGGGGGAAGCAATATATTCGATACCTCATCCAGAAACGCACCCTCTCGAAACTTGGCGAGCAAGCTACACCGCGATGCAGAGCGCCTCTCTTGCAGACTCTGCCACTTGAGTTTGTTAAACATCCCCGTAACGCTATCACGGTTACCAATTAACCCTGTGACGAAACGCGCCGCTCTGCTTTGGATCTTCTCTATCTCCTCCGTCAACCCGATCTAGTACGGATCCCACACTCATGAGAAATACTCAAGTATAGGTCGAACGAGTGTTTTGTAAGCCACCTCCTTTGTTGATGGACTACATTTTCTAAGGACTCTGCCAATGAATCTCAACCTGGTACCCGCCTCACCAACAATTAATTTTATATGATCATTCCACTTCAAATCGTTCCGCACGCATACTCCCAGATATTTTACAGAAGTAACTGCTACCAGTGTTTGTTCCGCTATCCTATAATCATACAATAAAGGATCCTTCATTTTATGTATTCGCAATACATTACATTTGTCTGTGTTAAGGGTCAGTTGCCACTCCCTGCACCAAGTGCCTATCCGCTGCTGATCTTCCTGCATTTCGCTACAATTTTCTAATGCTGCAACTTCTCTGTATACTACAGCATCATCCGCGAAAAGCCGCATGGAATTTCCGACACTATCTACTAGGTCATTTATATATACTGTGAAAAGCAATGGTCCCATATCACTCCCCTGTGGCACGCCAGGGGTTACTTTGACGTCTGTAGACGTCTCTCCATTGATAACAACATGCTCTGTTCTGTTTGCTAAAAACTCTTCAATCCAGCCACACGGCTGGTCTGATATTCCGTAGGCTCTTACTTTGTTTATCAGGCGACAATGCGGAACTGTATCGAACGCCTTCCCGAAGTCAAGAAAAACAGCATCTCCCTGGGAGCCTGTATCTAATATTTTCTGGGTCTCATGAACAAATAAAGCGAGTTGGGTCTCACACGATCGCTGTTTCCGGAATCCATAGTATATTCTGGGTTTCCAAAAACGACATGATACTCGAGCAAAAAACATGTTCTAAAATTCTACAACAGATCGACGTCAGAGATATAGGTCTATAGTTTTGCGCATCTGCTCGACGACCCTTCTTGAAGACTGGGACTACCTGTGCTCTTTTCCAATCATTTGGAACCTTCCGTTCCTCTAGAGACTTGCGGTCCACGTCTGTTAGAAGGGGGCAAGTTCTTTCGCGTACTCTGTGTAGAATCGAATTTGTATCCCGTCAGGTCCAGTGGACTTTCCTCTGTTGAGTGATTCCAGTTGCTTTTCTATTCCTTGGACACTTATTTCGATGTCAGCCATTTTTTCGTTTGTGCGAGGATTTAGAGAAGGAACTGCAGTGCGGTCTTCCTCTGTGAAACAGCTTTGGAAAAAGGTGTTTAGTATTTCAGCTTTACACGTGTCATCCCCTGTTTCAATGCCATCATCATCCCGGAGTGTCTGGATATGCTGTTTCGAGCCACTTACTGATTTAACGTAAGACCAGAACTTCCGAGGATTTTCTGTCAAGGCGGTACATAGAATTTTACTTTCGAATTCACTGAACGCTTCACGCATAGCCCTCCTTACGCTAACTTTGACATCGTTTAGCTTCTGTTTGTCTGAGAGGTTTTGGCTGCGTTTAAACTTGGAGTGAAGCTCTCTTTGCTTTCGCAGTAGTTTCCTAACTTTGTTGTTGTACCACGGTGGGTTTTTCCCGTCCCTCACAGTTTTACTCGATTTTATGCCCAAGATGCGTCAGGGGAATGGAGTATGTCGGATAAATCTTCGTTCGTTTAGAGGAATGTGTCGCAACGGGATGGTCAGGTTTCATAACTCATGAGATGGAGGTCCTCTGATGACCAGGAGGTTTGCTGTTAACGATCACAAGCAGAGAGTGCTCTAAGTCACATACAGAACACGTGATTGTATACAAGTCCAACACAGTCTATGTCACGCAACTGAGGTATCCTGACAGAACAACGGGGAAAACAGTCCCTCTCTCTCTAGAATGCATAATCACTCTACCATTAAGTCGTACATCGTAAGAACTCCATTTGAACCGATCACTCCATCCACTGTCTGTCATCCTTTAACACAGTAAGTCCCCTCTACGATTTCTACCCCCTACTATAAACCTCTGATCCCTTGTTGAGTTACAACCCCGAAATCGTAATCACGCCTAGCGAAAAATCCCAGTATAAAGAGTAACATCTTACTCAGCCAGAGAGTATCCCACAGACAAATCGAGACATTTTCGAAGCCTGCAATAAAAAGGATGGCATTGCACTAGTAAGAATGACGTGTAGTTGAAAGATGTAACAATCACAACGCCTCTCATTGTTGCTGTGGATAGCAATTATAACTAGACAGATCATCTAATTTTCTATGGCGTCCGTTTCGCAGTTTGTAAAGCGAGTGTGGGAGCTCAAGCGAGCTGAAATAGGTTTGGGTCCAGTAAGGTTACAGGATCTACAGTGTGGAGATTTTAATTAACTGTTATTTGTTAATGATATGAAATGTTATCTCAAGATTGCTATCCTGAAATTGTATTTCTGTGCTAAGTAGTAATGTTTTACCGAAATTGATTCACACTGCGAACTAGTTGGTTATCCACCGATAAAAGATATCTTGATACTGTCACAGCACATCTGGTGCGATAACTGACTTGTATGCTAGCTCCACTGTCAATCATGTCAGAACGCCAGCTTCATCAAGTTACTCAGACAGACGCAGTGCAGGAAACACATGTCACTTACACAGACATTGTCAGTTGATCGAGAAGTTTTTAATTTATCTTAGAGAACTGTTGATTTCTTTCAGACGAATAATTGCATCGTACCTATGAATCAATTCATTACAAGACTTGGCACACAATGTCGATTTATTTCGCTCAAGTAGTGGATTTTTCTTTTCCCCAGTTCAATAATACTGCATTTAGCCAAATATGCAAATATCGGAAAATAGAAACAAATCACAGATTCATCCTGTTTATTACTAATAAAATAAAATATAACTCCGGAATATCCCAGTTATTGATGATAATGATATAAAAGTTGCCATCGCTTGTATCACGGTTCTGCGTGAGGTGTCGAAGTGGTACAAAAAATGATTAACTTCGGGCACTCATCTTGCTTTACAGCTACGGTGGGGAAATTAAATTTAGTAGAAACTATCAGATAAAAATTCTTTAGCCCTTAGCTGTCTAAACTACATGACAGTTATTTCACTTATAATTTCATCATTAATTTGCCTTATATTCTCGGAGTTGACGCTCTTGTGTTAATGGCTAATGTGGCTGACAGACTTTCAACATGGCATATGTAATTAATTGTGGTATTACGTTATTACGTCAGTTGCCACAAATATTCAGACTAGAATTATGATATGTCAAGACTACTTTCCTACATTTCAGACGCATTCAAGGGTGCACTCATGCTAACAACCATGGGAAAAGAGTGGTATGGGGCAGATCAAAACTGGAAATGTAGTATTTAGCAAAGAAATGGAGAATCAGTACCATTCCCGAAGCCTTTTTCATCACAGACAGGAACTAAATAACAAATATTGCCAAATTCTGAAGGTCTTCACCATTCGTGATTTACATGTAAATAATTACCAAATGAACTAATATGAACTGAGGACATATAGATGAAGATTAAGGCAGAACGGTCGTTTAATCACGGCTTAAGAAGGTCGATAATGTATCACTGGAATACTCGTAATACAAATGCTCTTTTGAATAACTATATATTTACTTTAAAATATTTAGAAATCTTTTTAAAAGTGAATCAAATATAAGTAAGTGAAGCACATGTATCACACAATGATTATTTATCGTTACTTTAACACAACTTATATTTATTTTACGACGAGGACATTGGGAATATTTGAAACCTTAAATAATGACCAAAATGGGATTTTGAGTGAAGTGTTAATTAAGGGAAAATGAGCTTTTTTCTCGGCAGTGCGAGCTGAAATAGTTTCACCTTCACATGATGAGCTATAAACACTACTTGAGAACGAACACCAATCTACCCAACGTTTCTCTAGTCAGTCTGAAAAGAGTGGTTGATTCAAACTATATCTCAGCTGTTTTTGGTCTCATTGTGCAAATGTAAACCCAGTCTGGTTGTCTGGATGCTATCAGTCATGGTAGCTATCATGATAATTTATATGCTTACGTTGCGATAGCCATGTGAGTTAGATCAGTTCGATAGTCGAATGTGCTATGTAATAACGTCCGAGGACCTAAATGTGGAAAGTTCAGTTTGAATTGGAATGTAATTCGATCATCAGAGTCAAACATTAGACCATATCTGGCTTTTTCCAATCTCAAGTAATTTACTTTGCCCGTCTTTTCTATGGCCGACCGGACTTTCTCCTTCCGTGCTTTCGCTTTTACTTCAGCAGAGAATTTAGTGCGTTCCTGTGTTTCTCGGTTTTTTCATTCAGATTAAATATTTGTTTCTCCTCTTGAGTGTAGCCAGCTACTGCTCACAGAAACTTAATCTGTTCCCCTCGTCTACCTAATGTACGAGTTAACAGAACCTACATCTCATCAACGAGTATTAAAGGACTATAAAACAAGAATCGCAAAATAGAGCGAAACGTGTCTCAAGTGAAAACTGAAAGCTAGAGGAAACGAATGGTGAAAGTTCAAACGCTTGTAACCTGTACTGCCAATGTCTGTTTCTTATTTGAAAAACTGCACACACCACTTCTGCAGCTTTGTAAAAAGTAGTATGCAAGGGCACTGGAACGATTTTAAAAAGAAAAAATGATTTTGTACTTTAGAAAGGTGCCATGTACTGACCTACCCTTATAGATAAATACCATCTCGTCTCTAGTTCGCTCTTAGCAAATCACATGTACGTATATTCAATACAGAACCATGTTTCAGTACCAGGTAACGAATCTCAGGCACACGTAATCGGTTCATTAACGGCAATTTTTTTAAAGAACGGAAACCAGAAAGTTAGGAGAACAACGAAGGAAGGTTATCTCCAGAGTACCCCTGCGCATAGAGAGGCCTTAAAACGCTACCAGTCTAATACGATTGGGAAATGAACTCAACCACCAAATCCACGTGATATATTTGGTAAGGGGGAAAGTCGCTATATTGTGAGGTCGAAATGTAAAAGATCTAGATAAATACCATCTCGTCTCTAGTTCGCTCTTAGCAAATCACATGTACGTATATTCAATACAGAACCATGTTTCAGTACCAGGTAACGAATCTCAGGCACACGTAATCGGTTCATTAACGGCAAATTTTTTAAAGAACGGAAACCAGGAAGTTAGGAGAACAACGAAGGAAGGTTACCTCCAGAGTACCCCTGCGCATAGAAAGGCCTTAAAACGCTGCCAGTCTAATACGATTGGGAAATGAACTCAACCACCAAATCCACGTGATATATTTGGAAAGGGGGAAAGTCGCTATATTGTGAGGTCGAAATGTAAAAGATCTGGAGCACCATAAACATTCCGGGATGTTGGAGTCGATTTCTAGAAACAGCGACTTTCAAATTTTAAAGGTAAAAAGAAAATTCGTTGTCATGCCAAACGATGATAATTTTCCTGTTTCGATAATGCTCATATCAGGTGGCAAAACAAATAGTTTCTCAAGATCATAGAGTCATCAAGCGAGGTATGTGGCTATGGTTCTGTGGCATGGTAATGTACTGAAAATGTTGGTGCCAAAAATTGTAAAACAAGCAAATGTGTCGTCTGTAATCATTTCACTTATAGTTATACCTAGGTGAGAATCTGATGGGATATGTACTTATTGCATTTCTATAGATCAATCTCTTCCATCCCTCTCGCTCTTTCTGTCTCCCCTACCATCTCCCTGTCGATGTCCTACTGCCTGTCTACCTGCGCATCTGCTACTCCCTCATCTCTCTGTCCGTCTGCTTGTCCCTACTCCCTCTCTCCACTCCTCCTCCTCATCTGTCCAGCTGCTTATTGTCCCTACTAAGTCCATCTCCTCCTGCCGCTCTAAATCCTCCTGACCCCCGCCATCTCTTCCCTCACCATCTCTGCATATCTCCTCCTGCTCCTCCTTCTACCCATCTGCTGTTCCCCCTATTGGTCTGTCCATCTCCTCGTCTCCACTCTTTCTTTTCATCAGCTCTACCCTTACTGTCCATCCCCTCCTTGTCTCTCGGTGCCCCTCTCTATGTCCGTTTCCACCTTCCCGTCTGTGTGCATTTTCTCACCATGCATGTAGGTGTTTATCTCCTGCTCCTTCCTCCTCTAAGTATGTCCACCTCTCCACGTTATTATCCTCAGCCCGATACGGTTTTTCTGGTTCTATTCCCCACAGTATTACTTTCCGAATAGAAAGTAATATATTTACCAAGTTTTTTGAAATCGATCCAAGAGTTAAGGATGTGTATCTTATCCGTGGCTTTGCACGTATACGCATATATTACGTATATTGGACGTATATTTAACATATATTACACATATTTGTACGCACGTTTCACATGTATCTACCGAATTACGCCCTGCAGTTTAATTTTCACCCAGCACAATGTTTACGTTTTTTGCAACTTAACGGTGACTGATCTCAATAGGATAGGTTAACACGAAATAATGTAAGACAAACAACTGCGCGTACGCGAGCATTGCCGGTTGCATTATCGTCATATTACCTGGTGAATACTCACGTTTCAAATATAATAAGGTTTGTCTGTTTGTGATCTTAGGTTTAGTCAGATATACACCACTTAGCCAGAGACAGTGGACGGCGATGAACAGCATTATAACGCCTCAGCTTGGGGTACCTACACGAATTATGCAGCGAGGAATGGGGAACCATAAGAGGCAGAATTAAATAAGTCTTATTTAGAGGCTAAAATCATTTCCAGTGCATAATTCAAAACAATGAATGTTCAGATAACTGCCCATCAATAGGCAAATTGCGCTGCTCAGTTAAAATAAAAAGACTGCCTATCAGAATTCTGGATACCCACCTTTTGCAGCGCGAGACGTCCAGGAAGAGAGTCAGTGAGGTTCTGGAGGGCATCTACAGGGATGTGAAGCCTTGCCGACTCCAGTGCGGTGCCCAGCTGCACTAGATTTCTCGATTGTGGGTCCATGCCGCGAACAGCTCGAACGAGGTTTCCCAGATATTCTCAACTGGGTGTAAATCCATTGAATTTGGTGGCCAGGGGAGCACGGTAAGCTCATCCTACATTGTGAGGTGCCTGACACGACGCATTGTTCCTCTGGTACATGCCATCGTGTCTAGAAAAAATGAACTGTATGTAGGGGTGGAGGTGGTCCCCAAGGATAGGTGCAAACCTATGTTGATCCATTTTCCCTTCTAGAATGGCGAGATAATACATGAAATACCAGGAAGACATTCCCAGACAATGACGCTCCTTTCTCCGGCCTCGGTCGTTCGGACGATTGTTAAAGGGCCGTACATGCCAACGGCCTCCTGTCCGATGGTGCATAAAAGATGACTCATCTGGATAGGTCGCCTATCGCCACTGATTGGACGTCCAGCCGCGATATTGGCTTGGAGATTCCAGGCTTCGTCGCCGATGTACAGCAGTAAGCACGGGTGCATGAACCCGGCACCTGCTGCGAATGCGCATGTGCAGCAACATTCACTGAATGGTTGTTGAAGAGACTGTTGGTAGCGCCTCGGTTTATTTGAGAGGTCAGTTGCTCAGCACTTGCACGTGTATTCGTCCGTACACAGCCGTCGTTCACTCCCGTCATGTAGGGCGTGGTGCACCACAGTTGCCTCGTCGCCGGGATTCGATAGCGCCATTTCGCGATGCGCGGTATACTTTAATCATAGCGTCACGCGAACTGTCGACTCACTTAGGCGTTTCTGATATGCTTACATCCTCGGTCTGAAAGCCACTGATCATGCAGTTTTGGATGTCAGATTATCGCTCCCATTCCGCAGCACGACAACGACTGCACTGTTGTCTGTGTCCGCCCCAACACGTTACATGTACCCTCATCTGTTAGTGCTTCCACCTGCCGTCTGTCAGTGGTTATTGCACGCTGTCGTCGAACACGGGCGGTGCTCATATTAATGTGACTGAGTTCTGTATAATGGTTCAGCCTCTGGCCTAAACCCTTTATCATTAATTTCTTCTGATTTTCTTGAGTTTTTCGAGACAATATATTTTGTTTCAACTTGAAATTATGATTGAAAGTTCCGTAGTGATAACAGATGTAACGTTTGAAGGTAAATAATTTCGTATCAGACACTTTCTGTAGCAGGCTGAGGTTGTTTTCAAACGATGCTGTTGTATACAGGGAAATTTTTTGACATTACATAACTTTTACGTAATCCAGGATGACTGTAAGATAGTTAAAGCTTGGAACAATAAACGTGAGCTGAGGTTTATCATAAATAAAAGTAGTGTGGTGACTGTAAATAGACATACAGAAAATTATTACGCTTGCACGCGTGCCTAGTTACCAGAATTAGCAGCAATCGTCAAGTATGCACTATTGGGTGCTTATAAATACACTACAGCTACTCGATGAAGTCAACTGTAATTAGCATATGACAAGGAAACTTGGTAGATATTGTAATACGTTAACGCGGAACCGATTTACACTGGGAGAAATAAGTTAAAAGTTCTGTCACAGCATCTTGTCGACGTCTCATATTGAACAAATGGTGTAAGTGGCAGTTAATAACAATCAACTTTATGCCTTTATGACTTGTTGGTCTTTTTCTGCGCACGTCCCATTCCTAATCCGTAGCATATGGAAACATTTCTATCCGTATTTCTTGGATTTACAGTGCCAAATTTACACCTGGTGACTAAAACTGGAAATAATTGTTTTCCGGCGTAAATTGGTTTCGCATTAGCGCATTAGAATATTTACCAGTTTTCGTTACCGTATGATAATTGCAGTCCACAAATGACCGCTGTGAGCAGCTATACTTTTTATGTTCATCCAGTACTGTCTGGTGCTATTTATTTTTGAATGACAACAGCTGTTTAGCCGTGGGGAACCGAGACACACGACGTTTATTGGAAGAATACAACAGAACTCGCTGTTCTAAGCAGACATTACTAATGGCGGTCGCAGGCAAAATTCAAAGAAGGTGAGAGAGATCTGTTGTAGGTGGGTGTGTTTAGTCAGTAAAGATAGTTCAGAGATATGATTTTGAGTCATTGGGTACCTTCCACCACACTCTGTTCCATGGCTGGCTGTGTACATGTATAGAAGTAGAAAGCGCTTTTTCAGTTTCGTAAAACTGAATGGAATTGACAACTGAATGACACACTGTAACATACTCTTCATGCCAGTTTACCTCTTGCCTGCAGCGCAGTAGTAAATCGTGGTATACTGTTAATGAACTGGACTGCATGTTTACACGAAAAGGAGCAACGCGGAAAGGGCAGCCGAGCATGAAAGAACGAATGGGCGGTCAGCCCCTGGTAATGACGAGGATTTTTCGTCGACCATGAGCGTCTGGGCGGTAGGCGGCTGGCGGCGCACTCAGGCGGGGTCCTAACGAGTGGCAGAGCGCAGCGCAGCGGGGCTAATGGCCGTCGCAGCGTGACCCGCCAGCATGAGAGCGCCTCGAGTCCTCACTCCGCTCCGCCCCACCCCGCGCCACGCTACACGTGGGAAATGACGTGTACTACGCAATTACCAGCCCAGCCTTATTCTGCGCTGCCGCGTCACTGATTCATTTCTGACAGGCCCCAGAGACGAATCTGTACTCCATTAACTGGCGTGAAATATTTACATGGAGTGACTAGGTGCAAGTATAGACAATGATATCGAAGTTCCTTGCTAACAATTTTTTAGAGGATCTTCAATGACTCGATGCCAATTTTCAACCATTTATTTTTAGTTTATGGTGGTACTAATGCACAGTTTCGGTCTTATGCTGTTTAGTCACAAAATATTGCGATGGATGATATTGAACGTGTTGTGCATGAGGCACGCTAGTAAGTCTGTTTCTTCTGAGGGCACATGTCATATGCACTGTCATGTTCAAAAGTACCCGTACAACCTAAATTGTGTTCCGCAAGACTTGCTTGCAACCCATTTTACGTAACTTTCTTGTAGATCCTCTAATCACTTTTCGGTACAGCCGCTTAACTACACAAAATGTAACTGTAAAAGACCACTAGAGAACATTTGTCTATATTGTTATCAAGCCAGAAGTAGATTAATAGCGCGATATTGCAAATATCAGGTAACATGTATTTAAAGATGACACAATTTCTAACTCTACAAGTGTGCACCTGGGTCAGTCTTCCCCTGGATTTTTTTGTTTCCTATTGCGCATGATCCAACACACATACACAGCCCGCTGCCACCAACGTAAATTTAGGCCTGAATAAGACCTAGTAGAAGACGGACGTTCGAAGTTGTGAGACATTGTTGTTTAATCAATGTGACAGAAATATGTTTCGAACGGTCACTGTGACCCTGGAGCTCTCATTATACAACGCTGCGGTAGCTGAGTGTGACGTACATTTATGTGAAAACGGCAGGTATAAATGACATTTTGCTAGAGGAATATGCTATATGGAAAGCTTTTTTAGAAGAAATCAATTGTGAAAATGACGGAAGCGACTTTCCTGATGAGGATGATTCTGAAGGTCATTCTCCAGCAGCATTTATTGACTTTGCCGAAAATGATCAACATGCGGGTCTGCAGACAGCGATACATAACATATAGTAGTCCACGGTAAGAATCGACGTTGTTGGAACACAGCTGTTTCCTTACAGATGACGTCGGTCGGTTGTCGACAACATTGTAGTCTATATTCGAAGAGTGTAAATAACGAATGAATGGATTTATAATTAATTGAGAACATCTCAAAATGCGTACTACGTGCAAAATGAATACCATCTTCACCTACTTAAACTGAAACTGAAATCTTTTGAGCCGTGTCACTTTCAATTTTCAACATTGAAAAGCTTTCGTGATTTGTCTCGAATTTTTGTATTATTAACAGAAATATTGATTGAAAAAGTACATAACAGAGGTGAAATACGATTCCTTTGATGTATAATAGTCCAATTTAATTAGAAAATATTCTGTATTCAGGTACTTTCTAAAGCTGATATCTGAGGGTCAGTGTGAACCTGGTATACACCCTGTGCGACAATTTCAGAGAGGTAAACTTCTAGCGTTAATTCTACTGAACTCAAATTCATTAGAATAAATGAAATTTCGAAAACCAAGTTTCAACTTGAAATTACATGAAAATTTTTTAAACGGAACAGCACCCAGGGCCATAATCCAGAAACTATTACTTCTGTTAAGTAACCATGTAGGGCTTTGAATATGGTTTGCGTCACAAGTAAGAAAGTGTGAGCATATTTCGAGTTGAACTGATGTGACGTAAGTTTTTTTGGACAGGGATCCGAACCCAGCACGTAATCTGACGATTAACAAAGCACAATGAAATTTTAGATAACTAATTCTTTCACGTGTAGTAACACGACTCAATCTGAAGTAGTGGGACGGAAAAGTTTTGCCATACCGTTATTCGAACCTTGTACCTATCACCGCTGTTTTCAACACACGAACAGACACAGTAAGGGAAGTCAGACCGCGTTCAGAGCAAAGACACTTCCAATGTCAAAATTTTATCAGTACATTGTCGAAGTATTCGTAACAAACTTCCCTCATTTACTGCCCTACAGGAAATTCGGTTCATAAGACAACGCGCAAAGAGATTCGTGCGTCTGTGGAAAGATCTATGCGCGAAGCATACAACAACTACCACCGGCATACATGAGCAAAAGAGATGTCTGAGAACCCAAGAAAATTCTGGTCCTACGTAAAATCACTAAGTAGGTCTAAGGCTTCCTTCCAGTATGGTGTTGCAGTTGAAGATAGAAAAACGAAAGCCGAAGTTTTAAATTTCCCATTTAAGAAATTGGTCGCGCAGGAGAATCATATAAACATACCGTTGTTTGGCCATCGAATATACTCCCGTATGGACGACATAGTAATAAGCATTCCCAGCGTAGAGAAACAACTGAAACAGTTAAGAACAAATAAGTCACTATGTCTGGATGGAATACCAATTCGATTTTTCAAAGAGTACTCTACAGCACTGGCTCCTTAGCTAGCTTGCATTCATCGCGAATCTCTCGCCCGGCGCGAAGTCCGAAACGACTGTGTAAAAGCACAGGTGACTTCTGTATATAAGATGGGAAGGGGAACGGACCTGAAAAATTACAGACCATTATCCCTGACATCGGTTTGGTGCAGAATCCTCGAATACATTCTCAGTCCAAATATAATAAATTTTATTGGGATCGAGAAGCTTATGTCCATTAGTGAGCATTATTTTCGAAAGCATTGCTCATGTGAAGCTCAGATTGCCTTTTCTCACATGATATTCTGCGAATTATGGATGGAGGATAACAGGTAGATTCCATATTTCTATATTTTTGGCAAGCGTTTGACACGATGACCCACTGCAGGCTGTAAAAGAGTGTACGAGCATATGGAATAGGTTCACAGAAATGTGAGCTTCTTGAAGATTTCTTAAGTAATAGAACCAAGTATGTAACGTGCTAGGAGGCGCAAATTTCTGAAGAATTTGTTGCAGTCTACTTGCGCATCTGTTGTGTTGTATGTATTTATGGTCTAGTGATAAATGCCGGCCCTGTGGAAGACCGGTTCTAGGCGCTTCAGTCAGTAACCGCGCTACTGCTACGGACGCGGGTTCGAGTCCTTCCTCGGGCTGGAAGTGTGTGATGTCCTTAGGTTAGTTAGGTTTGAGTAGTTCTAAGACTATTGGCCTGATGACCTCAGATGTTAAGTTCCATAATGCTCAGAGCCATCTGAACCATTTCTAGTGGTAAATGTGGCACATTACAAACTCAAAAGCGAGATTTCGAGTACCGTTTTATCTTTGATTTCTTAAACCATTTATCGTCTGTTATAACTAAGGAAGCACGGACATTGTGATCTTTTCTCAAGTTACATATGACATGAATAATGCGAAGTGTGTTATCTAACAGGACACATTTTACCTTAAAAATTTCTAAAAAGTAGTTTGGTGAGTTCATGAGGATTTTTGTTTGTGTTTTATTACTCAATGTAATTATCAACCGTAATTTTTTGAGATTCTAGAATTGTTTATGCTGTGACTCACCGAAATTTGCGCATTTAAAGCTAGAAGGATCATTGTTCATGTACGGAACGAGAAACGGAAACCAAGTGTAACCTTTCTGACATTTTTTCTCTTTGTATTTAGTAGAGAGCTGCAGGCAGTGGAATCATCAAGTTACGTTTGCACTATGTATGGGGAAAGGACGTTGAAGAAATCAGGCCAGAAAATGGTTTTCATTGCTTCAAGTAAAATCGTCTCCACGCGAATTATTTGTCAATTTCAAGGAGATCAAACACCTTTGAAAAACGATCAACCGAGTTATTAGCAAATGTGAACTTAGTGACAAACTTGCATTCAGTGGGTACCACTGGGGAAAATGAAAGAAAGTATGACGAGAGGTAAACTTCCCGTCGACGACGAGGTGATTAGAGATAAAGCAGAAGCTAAGATTAATGAGGATGGAGAAGGAAATCGACTGTCCACTTTCAAAGGAAGCATTCCAACATTTGTCTTAATCGATTTAAGGAAATAACGGAAAACCTTAAATTTTCCAATTAACACGGTAGGCATAGTCTTGTGTCATGAGTTTAAACCACATAACAGTTAAGCACATGTTAAGCTCTTTGTGACACTACCTTCCGCTGAATCATATCCACATAAACTGCTCATCGGCCATAATCTGTACCTCGAGTGCCAAAATGTGTTTCGCTGTTATATCAGATACGATGGTCGTTCAGTTTTCTTCCTCAGAACATATTTATTGTTAAGAGTCAGAATTTGGTGACAATATACATCGGCATGTCTTGTCCATGTTCTATTTTCCTACGTTGTCCCCATCACATTATGGCCGTACGCCGACGTTTTGGAAGAGCATGTATTCCCTGCTGGTAAAAACTCTTGTCCTGTGGGCGTAGCCATGTTTCACTGCATGAATGACACTCTCCTCATCTTCAAAGTGTGTTCCCAATAGAGAATTGTCGAGTTGTGATGCGCCAGTCACACGATTCGGCATGTGGCTGTGACAGGACGTCGAGAGCGTGGCTGGTCATGGAGCCCTGTTTCTGCAGTTCCTGAGGCTGTAACTTTATTTACCCATCGCCCAACTGTACTCCTGTCAACTGCAGCATCGTCATACACTGCATATAACCGTTTAAGGATGTTCACCATGGTTTTTCCTCTTCACACAAGAATTCAATAATAACACGTTACTGTAACGTGAGTCGTATGTACATGACATTTTGATGCTGTACTACGGCTCTGCCATGTTGCAGAATGGTTCTAAACTTCACCGGCGCAAAGAACAAACATCAAATGTGCAGCACCAACATGGACGTTTGTCTACGTATATTAATTGCTTTTTTAAAAAATGTGGGGCATTATTTATGTGAATGACCTTCGTATGAACGTCGCGACATACCACAAGAGCAACTGTGTTAATATGGACTTTTTAACTAAATTCTGCATTTAGATGCACTAGGGTAAGGAACGGGGTTTATGTGAAAAACTTGTTAGTGATCAATATAGTAATGTCAGTCTTCATGCAATTGTAGTATCCGGCCAGCCAATGAATGGTATGACAAAATTGCCTAAGGCCGAAGCTGTAAAGTTGTGCGATAACAACGTAAAAATTAATAGTTAAAGGTGGTATGTAGTCATTAAAAAATTCATAACTGTGGACCTAGGTTCAATGAAAAATATATTTTCCCAAGTTGTTAAGGAGACAATGGTTAACACATCTCAGTAACAGTTGTTTGTTTTCAGATAATCCGTTTGGTTTCAATAACGCGGAATTAAGAGAAAACTGAGTTGGTGTGATGTATGATAAGCCTACAAGTCTAAATCTGAGAAAGATAGATATATGTATTTAATCGACAAAAGAATTTGACAGCGTAGAGCACGGTTAGGATTAACTGGAGCATTACGAAATTGCGGGAAAATTTCAAACATTTCTCGCAAGTAGAATATGAAAAGAGACGCTTATAAAGAACCATCTTAGACTCTCCCTTGAAGTTGTACACTATGCAGGTCAGTCGAGAGAATCGTGGAACAGGGAAGAAAGATTTACGTCCGTCAGGTAGAGTCCTACAGTACCTGTTTAGAATTAGACAGATTGAAGGGGGAAGAGATAATGGAAACTGGCAAAGGTTAAAAGGATACATATCGAAAAGAGAAAAAATTTCGAAATATCAATTAGGAAAGAGTTTTAATTATTATCAGAAACGGACGGAGAAATGCCTCACTGAGATTCATGAAAATGGTATTTAAGATAGATCATATGCGAACTCAAGGAGAGAGAAAAGTGTCTTGCCATTAGATACCACCCATGAAAGTGTTGTAGGTCAGATACTATGGAAAAGGCTTGTAATTTACCAGGTCACAAACATGTTTAAACCTAGTGCCAAATCTATCCTGGCGACAGACACACGACGAGATTGTGCAAAGGTTTTAAATGCAAAGATATGGTATTCGTAGGAGGAGGAGCGGGATAGAGCCTGAGTAATTACTTAGATTATAACACAGAACTGGAGTAGCAACAGGGTACAGACCTGTGGGTTGTGTGGAGGTTCTTCAGCGCCATTATCAGTCCTGGATTTCAGGTGAATATCTTGTAATCAAAGAGTCTAGTGTATTACTGTTTGCTGTAACAATGGCTCGGATATATACTGCATCTGTTGCTGCTGTTGAGAGACTGAGGTATTGTCTGCTTCTGGATATTAACGGGAAGGACAGGATGAGTTTTCTGCGAGAGGTGTAAGGAGGGTCGCAGGCAAAATTTCTGTGTTTACTGGAACCAAAGGGGCATATTCTTAAGATTAAAGCTACATTATGAACTTCGAGTCTTGTAGGAAATTCGAACGAAACAGGACCACAATAAATGTAATACTTTCGAGGAACGTAAAGTCGGTTTATTCCATGAGAAGGAGATTGAAAAACAAAACTGATAAAATTGTAAGATTAGAAGATTGGGAACCATTTCTTGACATCCATGTCCTGTGCAGGTCTCAAAGCCACTAAACCACATGGATAGAAAAGCTAGGTATGCCTTGTTATAGAATACCATAATTTTCATGTGAAGCCAACATCATAAAAGTATGAGTTGAAACATATGGTTCAAATGCCTCTGAGCACTATGGGACTAAACTTCTGAGGTCATCAGTCCCCTAGAACTTAGAACTACTTAAACCTAACTAACCTAAGGACATCACACACATCCATGCCCGAGACAGGATTCGAACCTGCGCCCGTAGCGGTCGCACGGTTCCAGACTGTAGCGCCTAGAACCGCTCGGCCACCTTAGCCGGCTGTTGAAACATAGTAACACCATGTTAACAATGATGTAAACAGCTGTTTTTGTGCCCAACAGAACATAGACAAATTTGCTTGTGTGTTGCTACTGCAGACTACTGCTCTTGTGATTGTAACAGTGTGCAGATCGCTCCTAAGAAACTTTCAGCTATTTATGAGAAATCCAGATTCTGTATAGAGTTACTTGGTGCGCCGAAATTCGAGTAACTAATTGGTGGAGATTTCAAAGTAGATTTCTTAAATTCTTCTGAGAGAAATAAGAGTTTTAACAATAACTTGGCCGTTAAATCGAATTTTTGTAGTTAATTTTCAAACTCGAGTACATCAATATAGCAGTATCCTGCTACAGCAAACAGTAATCCACTAGACTCTTTGATTACAAGACAGTCAACTGAAATGATAATGGCGCTGCAGAACCTCCACATAACCCACAGGTCTCTACCCTGTTGCTACTCCAGTTCTGTGTTATAATTTAAGTAATTACTCAGGCTCTATCCCGCTCCTCCTCCTACGAATACCGTATCTTTGCATTTAAAACCTGTTCATAACCAGAAAAAATAAATATACAGGGTGGTTCATTGATCATGACCTGGCCAAATATCTCACGAAATAAGCGTCAAACGAAAAAAACCCACAAAGAACGAAACTTGTCTAGCTTGAAGGGGGAAACCAGAGGCACACTAGATTAAGACAGGTGACTAAGTCAGCCATTGCTGAACACTGTCTATAACTAGATCATGCCATGAAGTATGAGGATACGAGGATTCTAGCACAAACACACAGATTTTGGGACAGTGTTATAAGAGAATCGATAGAAATTAAAATTGCTGACGATCTTATGAACCGTGACACAGGGTACCAGCTAAGCAGAGCCTGGGATCCGGCTCTGGAATTGTTAAGGAGCAACGGGGCCAGCTGCAACACCGCACAAACAGAAGAACCAGAGACATGGAGATGGAAAACGAGCCCCTGACGGACTGCCAGGAGCAACAGACCGAAGATGGAACACCCAGAAGTGGGACTGGTGGGCGCGGACCACAGAGGGAACATCCAGAGCCACAGTGGACGAAAAACGGAGCGGCAACGCTCCAACAGGTCGTGGTGAGCGGGCGCGGACCGCAGGGGGAACGCTTGGTACCCCAGACGGTAGATGAAACCCCCAGGAGCGGGTTTGGTGGGCGCGGACCGCAGAGGGAACACGTAGAACCGCAGCGGACGGAAAACGGAGGAGCAACGCTCCAGCAGGTCGCAGGGAATGGGCGCGGACCACAGAGGAAGCGCCTGCAGCCGTTGGTGGAGGGGAAGGCCATAGGCATAAATACTGGACCAGGTCCACTCGAGGAGCACTCTCAGGTCGCACCTGATTAAGGTTACGAGCTACGTGACCGAAATATCGTGCTAGTACGACGCTGATATCCGGCAGAACACCCGACAACCCAAGATGTCATTAGATCGCCGGGAAAGCCTGAAGTGTTACAAAATGATAATATTTGAAACTCCGTTAACGTTTTTTCGTTCTCTCTGCACTAATAATATAAAAATAACCCACATATTTTTCAAAATATGTTCATGTTGTCAGTGGGTAACATCTACAACACATTGAGTGTTCTAGACTGTTATCATATCGGTTCGGATGACTTTCATGACAATAGTAAGGGCCATCCAGCTCCAAGGCTACAAAAAATTTCCTTCCCACATAAAAAGGATGTTTATGTTGGGAGTTGCCGCTTAATATAGACATAATCTTTTTAATTTATTTCTTTATTCATTCTTGCGTGCTGCTTCCTGACACATCGTGTTAAGCCTGATTTTAGTCCAGTGTTTAAGTGTTATAAGCGTTTTTGAGCTTAGGAATCGACGTATTACACGAAGGGGTCGGTGTAGGTGACGCCATGTTTTGTGGTAACGTGTATTCCAGTGTACACTGCTGAATCTATGAAAGGCAAGGCTCTTGGTGCTCATTGTTTTACCGCCTAGTGTGCAGATCGATATGAAAACATAAAGAGGCCGTGGAATATCAAGTGTGACAGAGGAAAGACATTTCTCAAATAACACGTTAAAGATAACACTTTTCGAGATCCAGAGAATCAGCCAAGATGGTTTGTCAGGAGCACACTGCAGATAAATGTGCTGCTCTCGGACGGCCATTTCCTTGCTGTTGACTTAAAATGTCATACGCCATTAGAAAAAAGAGTGGCTGTAAAAGGAGAAAATAAGACGTGGGCAACAAAAGCAACTCTTCGGCCATGGTGATTCTCCTGTTCACAGCGTCGGCACCAAGTAGAATTGAACTGTCTCTGTACGGGTCATTGTCCTCTGAGTCAGGCAAGCTGTCCCACCAGTTTCCAGAGGTTGTAATGTATGGATTTCAGTAACTGCTCTGTTTGAATTTATTCTTTTATTCTGATAAAAGAGGAGCAGAAAATTTAAGTGCGTAGTCAATAGTCGCAGAATCGTAACACTGTAATCGACAACATAATTTATAGTCTGCCTCGATAGCTGAGTGGTTTGCCGACACGATTAGTCAGCGTGTTCGGTCAGAGGGTTTGCTGCTCTCTGTAATAAAAAAAAAACTGAGTTAGTGGACCACCGATGATGTTGAAGAAACGTCATGGGACGTCTGCCCCGAACAAATACAACGACCTGTAAGGAACTCAATGAGATAAAAAGAAATGTGGTCAGCGCAGCAGAATGCCATGCAAAGGGGCCAGGGTTCGATTCCCGGCTGGGTCAGGGATTTTCTCCGCTCAGAGGCTAGGTGTTGTGTTGTGTTCGTAATCTTCTCATTCCCATCGACATGCAAGTCGCCGAAGTGGCGTCAACTGAAAAGACTTGCACCAGGTGACAGGTCTACCCGACGGGAGGTCATAGCCACACGACATTTCATTTGATTTTCCGTTTTATATTTAGAGATGCAAAAATTTCGGATTTAATTATGACAGAAATGACGATTGCCTCACATTTTAAGTAGTGCAAACGTTTTGATTAATACTATTTGGCAAATCCTTACTTTAGAATCCAAAATGTGTAAAACTGCGAAACTATTTCGATGTAGTTCCTCAAATAATTTCCGCTTGTTTGGGGAACAGCAATTTTTTTTTCATTCGAACATGAAACCACTATATCTATATTACTAATGATTTGCTATTATGTCAGGTGATGGTTTTGGGTGATAAAGTATTTCATAGTCTTTAATTTAGTTTCAGTTTCATTATTAAAATTTATCCAAATTTGTCACGAAAAAATATAGACAGTTGATGAGTATATTTCTTGTATCTTTTTCAAAGTCATATATATGTACTTAGTTATTCGTGAACACTACGAAGAGAAGACATTGCATGAAGACTCGTAGGTATGATCGTTTGTCATCATTATGATTTATTGTTACGCAGCACCAGTTGTGTTTATCGTTGACAAAACACGGAAGCTGAGCGTTTTGTCGGTGTCGGGCTTGATTTTATGACGTACCAGTATAGTGACACTTAGAAGGGAGCTGGCGAGTATTGTAAAATCTAGCAGAGTTGTCGTTATGAAGCAAATTGAGAGTACATTCAGGGAACATAAATACACCGAAGAATACCGTGACGTTTATTAACGGTCTAACGTGAGCTCTGGTGGCTGAAGTAGAAAGCCACTAAGCCCAGATTTGCAGAGCCTATACGAAGCGATAGTAATGGGGGCACAAAACGTTCTAATGGCTTGCAGCCAGATACCGTACACCACATCCGCAGCTTACGATGGCTTACGCCAACCCGGCTGCAAGATGGATTTACGAGCCACAGAAGTCGCAGAAAAGTCGGCGTCGTAAATGTCTTTCGCACTTTTTTCGATATGGCGTCATCAACAAAATAGTGAAACAATTCATCATGTTGGACAGTTATGCGACTCATTACTGTTAGTTTGCTAATCACATGGGTAGCACGTTACGCTGTAGTAAGGAACAAAATTGAATTTGGAGATAGAGAAGTTATTCGGTCGAATTTTAGTGCAGAGAATAGGATAAGCTACTTATTTAACTTGCTTAGACAGAGGCCACGTTGCGATAGCTCGTCAGATGGGAATATGTTGCACAAGAACGATGCTGATAGTCAGTTGGTCACGTGAGATCGTCGATGGAGCATATATCAAGTGGAAGGATGTCAGTGAAACTGCTACATGCAACAATTGACGGATGTCCATGTCGCTTTAAATACCAACCTTCCTCCTTACTAACATAGAGTACAGGTCAATGTGCGCTTCTAATGACACAGGAGTAACATGCTGGACAACACGCGTTTCAAGTCACATGTTTGATCGTATAGTCTCCCAAATGTGTTTTGCAGCAGACCATATGCAAAACTTGCCAGCAGGTACTCAACTTCGTTGTCCGTCAGGTTGGCAGTGATCAAGTTAAATTATGAATAGAATCTCCGACAAAGTTGGTTCAAGTGAATCAAGTTTTCCGTTACATTAAGCCAGCATTGTGTTACCTCACCCCTACACCAGATGAACATCTGTCCTCCACATCCAGCGCCGATGTGCATTGGTCATTCTAGCAGATGTATTGTAAACTGTTTCCAAATTAATGGTACAATGGAATACCCCGATAAAATTTTTGTGAACAGCATGTGGTAAATATTGCAGAATGGGCAAAGTTGGATTCTGGGATGTATGAAAAGAGAACTGAAGCTATACGTTACTCCATTTGTTTTTAAAGGTACTCTGTTGCATAGATCTCATTCTAGACGTGTGAAGTTCCGATGTAATTTTTTACATCTTTTAGTTTCGTTACTATTTACTGCTGCCAACTTCGATTTTTCTTCATCTGTATTTTGCATGTTCATTTCCACATGGTGAATGGACGTAGAGACATCTAATCATGTTGTACAATCTTATAAATTCTAGTCTGTTCATATAACGTATTTTAATTTTTTACATATCCACTATGTCAGTTACGTGAAGCTCAGAATATACTGAAACGCATAAGGGACATTTTCCACAATTTTTTCAACGTCGCTGCCCATTCAAAACTAAAGAATCTTTGTCGAACGAGACGAGTCGACGGGCATATATTGAAACCACCCGTGTCGACAGGAAGCACAATAAAAATGTCAATTGGAAACTTTTTCTGATTGCCATACTTCCTATCTCTTTGTACTTATCCTACCGATGTTGCTGTAATCTTTACATAATTTTCAACATTTGAATGTGTACTGCAGAAAGGGAATAGTTAGCTTATCGGGCCGCTGTGTGAGCTTATTGAAGTGGCCCCGCCACAGACAGTGTCGCCAGACATGTTCTTCGCTATGTTCTCTAAAACCAAACAAGAGAACGATATAAAAATTGGAGAACGGACGGCAGTAAGAATCGACCCCGAGCCAAAGGTGAAGCAGTCTCGTGCACTGACGTTCACACAGTGACAACAACGGGCACTAATTGTATTTGGCGGGCCACATTAAATTTGAGCGCGCAATGGCCTCATTGGCTAATATCAGTCCCAATGAATTCAGACATAGCGCAATGTATCGAATTTTTTTCTTAACATTTATTTCTCTGTATAGCCTACCCCTCAATATCCTTATAAATTTTTAGAGTGTTTGTGATCACCTTGTATATCATTAGGTCCTTAGTTTGTACTTGGAAACAGCGGATACTATTTGCAACATCTGATTATTTTCTTAGAGATTCATAATATGTGCTGAACTAGGGAACGTCATATTCTGACATTATGATTTTCGTCACCCTGACATAGAACTGTTACATCCCGATACTAAATATTAGTACAATACCAAGGGTAACCACGTTAGCAGTAGACTATAACCAACTTTCCGATAATCTGTGTAATTCTGCTGTGTAAATGAAATCTTTAAAAGCTCCATTCCGGATTACGGCAGTTCAAGCAGCTGTCTAATCAGTCTGATTTAGGTTTTGTATGATATCCCTAAGTCACTGAACGCAAATGGTGAGGTAGTTACTTTGGAAGGACGCGGGCAAGGGTGCACTTCCTGCGCTGTATTGCACTGTCTTCTGAAGCCTTTGCATAGTAGCTGCAATTTTTTATGATTCCTCTAACACACTTGTACTTGAAATTTTTGGTAAAATAAAATTTGTCATTTGTGGATGTTTTATTTTCAACTATTCAGTATACATGCAGCAATTTGTATGCCGTTTTCTAAATTGCTTACGAAGTGCATGTCTTAGCCTGTTAGATGAATGCTCCCAAACACGAACTATGTAATCATGATTGATATTAATTATGAGATAGAAAAACTGATTGTTTCTGAAGTGATATATATATATATATATATATATATATAGGGTGTTACAAAAAGGTACGGCAAAACTTTCAGGAAACATTCCTCACACACAAATAAAGAAAAGATGTTATGTGGACATGTGTCCGGAAACGCTTAATTTCCATGTTAGAGCTCATTTCATTTTCATTTCGTCAGTATGTACTGTACTCCCTCGATTCACAGCCATGATTGCATACGGGATACTCTACCTGTGCTGCTAGAACATGTACCTTTACAAGTACGACACAACATGTCGTTCATGCACGATGGAGCTCCTGCAAATTTCAGTCGAAGTGTTCGTACGCTTCTCAACAACAGATTCGGTGACCGATGGATTGATAGAGGCGGACCAACTCCATGGCCTCCACGCTCTCCTGACATCAACCCTCCTGACTTTTATTTATGGGGGCATTTGAAAGCTCTTGTCTACGCAGCCCCGGTACCAAATGTAGAGACTCTTCGTTCTCGTATTGTGGACGGCTGTGATACAATACGCCATTCTCCAGGGCTGCATCAGCGCATCAGGGATTTTATGCGATGGAGGGTGGATGCATGTATCCTCGCTAACGGAGGACAATTTGAACATTTCCTGTAACAAAGTGTTTGAAGTCACGCTGGTACGTTCTGTTGCCGTGTGTTTCCATTCCATGATTAATGTGATTTTAAGAGAAGTAATAAAATGAGCTCTAACATGGAAAGTAAGCGTTTCCGGACACATGTTCACATAACATATTTTCTTTCTTTGTGTGTGAGGAATGTATCCTGAAAGTATATAGTTATGGCTGTTAAATTGTGGAGTATATTACGTTGGTCATTATATGTCACTGTTACCGCCTTTCTTGTCGGTGTTATTTCATGAGTCACAAAACAAACAATGGAAGAAGCTAAATGGCCACTCATCCCGTCCACAGATATTATACGCCTGAAGACATTAATATGCAGGTATTGACGTTCGTGGGTACGAACCCGCAAATTGCATTAAAGTATTACTTCACCTAAAAATTTCTCAACGTACTGTAATTTTCCAAGAAAATGCAATGATAAGTTGAAAAGAACGAAAGTAATTGACACTTGTTTTAGCTAACATGTTTAACAATTCCCTCTTCGAAATTTTTACTCAGTTTGGCCCCTATAATTTTGTAACATTTTAAGTCTGCATGTCTCATTGGCCCGAATGGCAAGAGTGATGGCCGGATATTGTTTTAAAGATATTATTTATTGTTATTAAAGGTACGGGATTTCCTGTAGTGCACATTAGAGAACGTTGCTGAAAATTAATCGATAGAAGGGCAAGTATACATAATGGATATAGGTTTCCACAAACAACGTTGCCTTGCTTCAGTTAACCAATGTAAGTTCGAAATTAAGAAATCAGTTACAATGAACAGAACTCTCTTAACTCAGTTCAGTCAATATAATCGTAAACCTACGGCGGATAACATTAATGATGCTTACAGAAAGTCGTTTCAGACAAGCGCGACGATTTTTCAGCATCAATAAATCGAAAGATTCATCGTTGTTAAAATTTAAATATTTCTGCATTGACCACATTTCGAATAAAACTGGTTATAATAAATATCCACGGAGATTAAAATTTCTGTAGGCAGAAACAGTTTATGGTTTATGATATAAAGCGATTTACACGTCACGCCAAGGCAAGTACTTCAGAGAATTTTATGATTCAGGGGAAAAGACCGAAGTATATTTATCATATTCGATGCACGTTCACTGTTGGATGCTGCGTAATTCAACATCGTAGCTTCCCATTCTTTTCTTTTTACTCTGACTGAAGGCTTCACGCTTTTTTGTGGCTTCAGAGTGGAGACATCTCATAAATCTCTAGGTGTACCCTCCATCCAGTAGTTCACATCGAATAACTTAGTGGATAACTGTGTGTTTCCCAGTGTGTTCTTCTTTAGACTATGGGTCTGAATCAGGAAGGACGAGTGAGAAAGTTCAAGGTGGATTCTCCATTCAATCCAATACATTTCTACGTAGCTTCACAACAGAATTTTATCCCATGTCCTGCACACAGTAAAACATCCTGCAGATACGATTGAAATGCAGATGCTGTTTGTTTAATTTCGCCAATGTGTAGAACACTGTGCCACCAACGAAGTATGTTTCGTAAGACGTACTTTTATTGACTTCTGGTTCTATATATGGCACCTAATTTCTACATCATACTGGAAAACATGAAGATACATTTTAGTTTAGAGCATTTCTAGAGTTTAGTGCTCTGTCTTACGTAGAGTCACATTCATTTCAGTCCTGCAGAAGAAATATGTAGAAATACTGAAATATTGTACACTAAGTTTGTTGTTTAGGGGAGAGTGGGGGAAATACACGCACCTAAGGAAAAATCGATGTGAACCATTCGTTACGGCATTAAAACCTACGAAAATAATTACATACCATACAATGGACATTTTTCCACATATTTCAATCGTCTGTAAATAGTTATAAACATTAAAATAAAAAAAGTGCAAATGCGTGGTATTCCCCACCCCTGAGGGTAATGACACGCAAAGTACTGGGTAATAACATGTAAAACAAACAAACCATAAAAATGTACAATACTTGCTATTTTTATTTGCCTATTAGCTACTACAAATAGTAAACAGTATATTTAAGAACGAAATAATGTGATTCTACAAACATGTCTTATAATTTTGGTTTTTTACATTTTTATTGATGCGAAACGATTTCATTTTCTCATACAGCAAAGATCGCACTTGTAACCTTTTGGAGTGTTCCAGCCACTACATTCTTCATGACTCCATCTGCTACAAGATATACATCGGTACCATAGTTCTCCATCTTTCCCAAACTCACCACAAACTAAACAGACATCTTCTGAAATCGCCAATGGATCAACATAATCCATTTCATCGTCATCACAAACGTTCTGCAAGTCCAGATTTAGGTCATCCTCGCTGCTACTTTCACTTTCTTGTTGGTGTTTCTTTTTATATAATGTCTGTTTCTTCTTCATGACTTTTTTAAGTTGCAGATTTCTGCACTTATCTGCTTTATCCTTAAGATTTCTTTTCTTGTTTCCTTCAGATTTCTTTTTCATGGCTTCTTTTTGTTTCTTTGTTGATAACTGTGTTAGCAGATTATTCTTCTCTAGAGTTGCTGTAGGATCACTGACTTTCCCTTAGACTTTCCCTTGGCTTGTTTCGTCTTAGGAAGAAATTGATTTTGTTTTGGAACAGGAGATCTGTCAAATACACTAACGTGCTTGACACATGCACGTTTAGTTGATATTGTTGTGACCTCTTCTAGGCCTACTAGAAGTGGAACATCTTCTGCTGAAAATCCAGGAATCTGTTCTTGACTCCTTTTGGGGATATGTGGCTCGTTTGTAGGTGCAAACATTTCATTTCCATTTGTTCCATTCGGAACCTCTTCATCTTCAAGGACAACATCTCTGAAGATCTCACATTGTTGTAAGTCGTCATGCTGGAATTTGTTTGGATTGAAAGGGCAAATCCCACATGCCTTAAACCCTGACTGCCCTTTTTCCATGGTAGCGACCTTAATATATGCCTTATTAAAAAGTTCTGCTAACTCATATGGTGTAATTTTTTGATACACCTGTGACTTCATATACATGCCACATTCACGATTGAAGGCTGATTTCAAAGAAGAATAGAATGTAACATCTAGTGGTTGAAGCTTGTGAGAAGTGTGTGGATGTATGGTTACCATGACAATAGAATGTTTGTTACAAAACTCAATAATATCAAGTGAAATGTGGCTGCTGTGATTATCTAAAATCAGCATCACAGGGTCATCAATAGTTGTTTTTACATTGTTCCGAAAATGTTGGATCCATTCGAAAAATAATGACTCATTGGACCAGCCATTGACAGAACAACCATATATTGCTCCAACTGGCCGGCCGAAGTGGCCGTGCGGTTAAAGGCGCTGCAGTCTGGAACCGCAAGACCGCTACGGTCGCAGGTTCGAATCCTGCCTCGGGCATGGATGTTTGTGATGTCCTTAGGTTAGTTAGGTTTAACTAGTTCTAAGTTCTAGGGGACTAATGACCTCAGCAGTTGAGTCCCATAGTGCTCAGAGCCATTTGAACCATTTGCTCCAACTGGTCCACCTTTACTTAAGAGATTTGACATCCTCTTCCTGGGGAAGATAAACATAGGGGGGGGGGGGGGGGGGGAGGGGGACGTAGGAACCAGCAGCACTGAAACAACATATCACAGTCACGTTTTTCCTCCTTTCTCAAGACGTGGCCCCACCTATTTGTTTAACGCCTTTAGGAGCCAAAATTCTCTCAGGCTTTTGTTCAGTATTTATGCCCGTTTCATCGACGTTGAACACTCCCCCCTCTTAAAAAATTTATATTTTTCAAAAATATTTTCTAAATTTTTAAAATATGCATTAGCCTCTTCTTCATTAAATGCCTGTATTCTGTTAATGCTAGTTGCTTCAGGTTTTCTCATGCTAATACTTGGGTTTCTTTTTAAAAATAGAGCTAGCCAATCCTTTACAGCTAACCTAGATGACTTATCAAAATTCTTTGCAATGTTTTTAGCCTCTGCATACTCAAATGCAATCTTTCGCAACTGGATACACGTAATGCAATAGAATAGCTTGGCAACTGTAATAACATGATCCCTAATCTCATTTTCCTGTTCTGTCGAAAATGTTGGGTTTCTTCCAAGTTTTAGACGCACAGGATTTTTAACCTTCATTCTCGTTCGCAGAGTAGCTTCATGAATCCCGAAAGCTCTTGATACTTCTCTTATTTTTCTTCCAGATTTGATGGCATCAAGAACCTTACAAAGTTCCTCTTTTGTCCATTTTACTTTTTGGGTTTTTCTTTTATAATATCCACCCATCTGAAATAAAAAAAACCTCGTTAGTATTGAAAATATAACCTGCTAGGGGGAATTCCATGCACTTCAACAGATGCGTGGCATTACCCCACCGTAAGTTCGATGACTAACCTAAGCATAATTCGGCACCTAATGCAAATAGAGGGACAAATCTACAATTAAATTAAAGGTTTCATCTAGGATTAGTAGTTGATACGCATTAATTACATTAAAGCAACTTATAGTAGCACTTACCTTGCAAAATACAGCTGACCAAAATTACATGAGACACGCAAAAATTAAACAATGCTTCACTGCTCCAACAATGCCACTGGAAAATGGCTGGCGTAAACTGCATAGTAGTTGTAACTCCTGCCGGCAGGGTGTAGCACCAACTGGGAACAGCTTGCGCCATTCAAACTGCATAAATCAGCCTGCGTGGCATTACCCACATGCGTGTAATTCCCCTACCTTCCCTTACTCTTAATACATACAAGCGGCTGGTTACGGGTAAGGACTGGATTTGTTTCGTTTCGTGCTTATGATTACACAGTAAGTAGTTTGTGGAATGAAAGTGAATTATTAAATTGGTACGTTGCTTTAATTCACAGTAAATTTCATGAAGTGTCGGACGTAACAAGGGGAGTGATCTGCCAATAAGAAAAAGAAATATGAGGACAGTGCGTATCTTTCTTTCACACAACTACCGGTCGCACTTAATAAAGTCTTGAAGTTGAGGTACGGGACAGCTGGCAGCCTCAGAAAGGCCAGTGATCAATAGAACGAGCCAGACCCGTAAACTTGGCAATAAAACGGCTATTCAGCTCTACAGCGTGCGCAGCGCTCTGTTGGCTGCAAACCAGCCCTTTGACGCATTCGTCGCAATGAGCAGTCTCACACCGCCCCGACATGGCCCGTTGCCCTAATGAACCTGGTGCACAAGACGATGTAAAACTGTAGGGTATAAGGCATGCCGAAGTTCCTTTTCATGTATTTCACCGCATTTTATCGAAAAGCTGTACGCTGCTGACACTAAGTAGCTTATGGAATGAAAGTGAATTATTAAATTGGTACGCTGATTTAATTCACAATATATTTCATGAAGTACCGGACAAAAGAAGGAGGTTGATCTGCCAGGTAAAGTGACTGCAATGCTCATTCACGTGGACCATGTCTCAGGCCAATCTATGCGGGGCTAACAAATTTATCGCAAGGTTGCCGTACATTACCTTGCCCACTTGACCTTTTTCTTAGATCATACGCGAGTCATAAGTGTCGAATATTTTTGTTGGTGTCGATTCTGAACTTTTACTCCACGCGATGGCTGTCCACGATAGTATCGAATGTTTTCGTCGATAGCTTCATCAATCATCTCAAAATATGTATCATTCATTATCCAGTTCTGTTTCTTGTATTTTACTACTGACGATTAAAATTGCTACACCACGAAGATGACGTGCTACAGACGTGAAATTTAACCGACAGGAAGAAGATGCTGTGATATGCAAATGCTTTTCAGAGCATTTACACAAGGTTGGCGCCGGTGGCGACAACAACTACGTACTGACATGAGGAAAGTTTCCAAACGATTTCTCATACACAAACAGCAACTGAACGGCGTTGCCTGGTGAAACGATGTAGTGATGCCTCGTGTAAGGAGGAGTAATGCGTACCATCACGTTTCCGACTTTGATAAAGGTCGGATTGGAACCTATCGCGATTGCGGTTTATCGTATCGCAACATTGCTGCTCGCGTTGGTCGAGATCCAATGACTGTTAGCAGAATATGGAATCGGTGGGTTCAGGAGGGTTGTACGGAACGCCGTGCTGGATCCCAACGGCCTCGTACCACTAGCAGTCGAGATGACAGGCATCTTATCCGCATGGCTGTAACGGATCGTGCAGCCACGTCTCGAATCCTGAGTCAACAGATGGGGACGTTTGCAAGACAACAACCATCTGCACGAACAGTTCGACGACGTTTGCAGCAGCATGGACTATCAGCTCGGAGACCACGGCTGCAGTTTCCCTTGACGCTACGTTACAGACAGGAGCGCCTGCGATGGTGTACTCAACGACGAACCTGGGTGCACGAATTTCAAAAGGTCATTTTTTCGGATGACTGCAGGTTCTGTTTACAGCATCATGATGGTCGCATTCATGTTTGGCGACATCGCGGAGAACGCACATTTGAAGCGTGTTCTCGTCATTGCCATACTGGCGTATCACCCGGCGTAATGGTATGGGGTGCCACTGTTTACACGGCTCGGTCACCTCTTGTTCGCATTGGCGGCACTTTGAACAGTGGACGTTACATTTCAGATGTGTTACGACCCATGGCTCTACCCTTCATTCGATCCCTGTGAAATCCTACGCTTCAGCAGGATAATGCACGACCGCGTGTTGCAGGTCCTGTACGGGCCTTACCGGATACAGAAAATGTTCGATTGCTATCTTGGCCAACACATCCTCCAGATGTCTCGCCAATTGAAAACATCTGGTCAATGGTGGCCGAGCAACTGGCTTGTCACAATACGCCAGTCACTACTCTTGATGAACTGTGGTATCGTGTTGAAGCTGCATGGGCGGCTGTACCTGTACACGCCATCCAAGCTCTGTTTGACTCAATGCCCATGCGTATCAAGGCCGTTATTACGGCCGGAGGTAGTTGTTCTGGGTACTGATTTCTCAGTGTCTATGCACCCAAATTGCCTGAAAATATAATCACATGTCAATTCTAGTATAATATATTTGTCCAATGAATACCCGTTTATCACCTGCGTTTCATCTTGGTGTAGCAATTTTAATGGCCAGTAGTGTACATCCCTCTTGCTTCCAGAGTTTCTGCGGAGATGTCCACTATAGCGGGTGAAAGTGATTGTTGTTAACCAGTTCCAGGTCGGATGGCTCTAGGTCTGTCACGGCCTCTTCAGTGGATGACCCTTCTCAGGCTAAGAGATACTTTGGCGGCTGCCACAGTTCTGTAACCTGTTGTTGCATCGACTACGGCATACTAGGCAGTTAACTCTTGCTTCCTGAAATACCGGATTGGATATGTGGGCCTGCTGCTACTGCTGGGTACTTCTGGCCATGCTTGCTGGATTGGAGGCTGTTGGTTTCAAATCTGTGAATAACTTGGAGCTGAATGCTGATGCACAGGTATTTGTCTGGATCTAGAACCCTAGGGTCCAGTGAACTGCCGGGGATGGCTCTTAGTGTTTACCGTCAGTAAGCATGTTGTCACGCCAGCTGACTTCAGGGATGTCATAGATTTGGTAGCAGTAATAGCCTTCTAGAAGGCTTTTGGGAGAGTAGAGACAATTCCTCATGCAACTGCTGCTGCCATGGACTAAGCTGAGTTTGACAATGGCACCATTAGCCGCATGGGAACATTGTGACATCGAGAGATCCATGCGGCAATCCAGCATCTTGCAAGGCTGTCTGCAGAAGAATGGTAACCACGCCGTAATTGAAAAGGCGACATAGATAGCAATTGTGGCCTCAGAAGACGGAAGAAGCGTCAAGGTTGACATTCATGCAACAACCGCACCAGATTTTTACTGGCTACCGGAATGGGTCAAAATAAAATCGATGTTCTCTGAAGGACAGCGGTTTCATTGGTTGCTCAGTCTGACACTTAAAGGTAGTTATAAATCTTTCCATCTCTTCTTTCCCCTGGTTGAGCAGAAGCTGTTACGACCTAATGAATACCTTGTAAAGAAAGGATTCTATAGACGCGGTAGAAGCACTACTGGACCATTGTCTCCATCTGTTGCATTAGGGAGATTGTAACACCACCGGCTCACAGTAAACTGGCAATACACCGATGATATTACTCTTGCGAAAGGATTTTAATTTTGACCGTCACTGCGAGTTATGAATAAGGTGTCGGAAAATTTATCGTCTCTGTTTTACTATTGAAAGGAAACAATAGTAAAACAAACGGGATTTGAACCAAGATTATAAAGTAAACTGTAACTACGTAGAAGGTAAACAGTCGCCAGCCTAGTTAGACAAAGTAGTACCAAGTATTAGCACTGTCAATAAAGAAAGTTAACTATTGGTACCTGCTTTACTTGATACTGAAATCGATTTATGCTTATTGGACACAATACGGTAGTACACTTTTGAAAGCAGCATATCAGTTCTTTGGCATGAATAACTGACAAGGAAAATTAAAATGTTTTGTCAACAACCGACTCACAGTAGCACTTACTATTTTTATAATAAAGCAGCAAAGTAATAACAATTACAATTAGATGATTTACTTACGATGGGGCACTACTAAAATGAATATGAAGTTCTTTTATAAGTTTAATTATTGGAAAATACTGTCACTGAAATTTTCCTCAGATAAGTATATCATTTGTACTTATCATTATTTGTTTTCTCAAGGAGCATTCAATATTTAGCTCAGATCGGACGTGTGATATCTGCATCTAGTATGGTTTGAACAGGTGTAGCTATTTGCTTACTATAGTCACACAAGTTATAATAATGAAAGTTGTACTTATTGCGTACTCGTATTTTCATATGAAATTTAAATCTGGCTCAACTACTAGCATGGGGATCCAGAAACTAATTTATAAATATAGTCGGATCTTGGCTGACCATATTAGTCACAATACAATAAGAGAAACTATATATATATATATATATATATATATATATATATATATATATATATATATAACACTGTTATTTACAAACCTCCACAATAATTAATCCTTATGCTGGACTTTCACGTCTGCTACCCAGTAACTATTATGAATCAAAACGGATATTTTTTGCAGTTAACTGTAACATTGTATTGAGATTTGATTAAGAAGGAACTTTAAACTGAATATTTTAAATCATCCCTTTGTAATTACATTTCGGTGAAACCTTAAGTATCCTTTTATGAAAATTACATTAGGTTTTTTAAACATAAGGCCGATTGAATAATTATGTACTTCACAACTCCACAAAGTTTTCTAACTTTTCATAAGGGATATAACTGAGCGATGTCCTTAGGTTAGTTAGGTTTAAGTAGTTCTAAGTTCTAGGGGACTGATGACCATAGATGTTAAGTCCCATAGTGCTCAGAGCCATTTGAACCATTTATTTTGTAATTGAGTTTCAGTTCAATAAAATAGGATACTCGGAATTATCGTAGCACTTGTCACAGTACCCTGTGTAGGTAAACGACTAAGAATAGAATTCGAGTGCTCAACATAAAATTTGCAGGGCACAAACTCATTATTGAAAAAGAAATTCCATAACTGGTCCATGCAGTTCTACAGTAGTCAGGCTGTTAATTTGAGACGAAGGTGGTGGTGATAGTATCGACCTGCTGTTGCTATTCAAAAAAGCGGTAAAAGTATTCATGGCTCTTGCTGTGTAACAAGCTCTAAAATTCTTTTCTTCGCGTCGAATTTCCACAGTATGGAGCTAGCAAAAGTATGCTACGAATAATAAGCTAAATTAACTCCACGTCCGTGGCTGTGTTATGCAATCTTGCTGTTCTTCTTGTCTCGTTAAGTTCACAGGGTGCGAACACACTGCCTGCTAGCCACCTTCTGACTCTTGCCACAAAGGAGGCTTGCAGTTCGACCGCTACATCCATCTTTTCTATTCCCTCCAAGCCAGTTTCGTTGCTGAGGGACTTTCCTCTAAGTTTTACTTGATTGCGAATCAGCTTTCCCTACTCATGAACCAGTATTATAAATAAAGTTATAACTTTTCCATACTCTTACAGCAAATTAGTTTTCAAATTACATGCATAGCTTAATTAAAAATACAAAAATGTCATAAATAATGAATAAAACGTTACATAAATGTTACATCAAAGAACATGTTTATACAGAAGCTACTTTAAGTAAAAACAAACAAAGAAGTTAGAGAAGACAGTTGATAATAGTGCTACAAGATATTCAATGAAGAGAAATCCAAGCAGTGAATGACCGTCTGTACTATTTCTTACATACATAAGGCAACACTGGAAATGAAGCCACTACAGTAACAACATTCAGTAGGGAAACAGACATGAGACGTATTCATGCGAACGATCTGGAGGTTCTGTGTCTTGCAACTATTATGAAAGTGCTTTATGCAGTGGTGTTTGCTGTGCTGAACTCTGTCACCACGCCTTCACGACGTTTTACACATCACTATTTCCAGTCAATAGCCATGGCACCCAGCCACAGCTTATTTCTTGAGATTAACAGACAGGGTCATGCGCAGCTCAAGTTTCAGCCTGGCCACCTCATGTCCTGCCCAAGGCTAGCAGCACCTGGCCTCGCTTGCTTGAGAGCTGAATGCAGCGAACCGCGCCACGGACAGCGAGCATGCAGGCAGCTGGTCTGCGTGTCGACCCGCCAGCCCGTAGCAGCGTGCATTCTGTTTACGGTTCTGCCCGCCCCAGATGGTTTGCTGTGCTGATGTCTGCCTTGCTTCTGTTTGCAACGTCCTCAGTCACATGGGGAACAATATGACTCAGACGTAATATGTTACGCGATTCCTACTATGAATTATATTGCGATTATCGGCGATTCCACCTTACAAGAAGGTAACGACTTAAATCCCATCAGTACATGCTCTGATATGTGATTTTTGGCGATGAAGATACAGATTAGATAGAGCCTGTAATGATCACTGCTATCACACACGCATTTTTAATTTAAAAAAAATGCTATTTATGTACTATGACGACTGGAAGTAAAAATTATAATATGGCTTTGCGGCGAAGCGTGGAAGATTGAACAGGCATTGAAACGACTACCAGATGCCCCTGTAGACTTAATCGAAACAACAGTGAAGCAGGGTATATAAGGGCTGTGCAGTGGGAAACTGCATGTCAAATAGCGCAGGCAACAGGTTCGCCCGGCAGGTGACGAACTTGGAGGTCTGGGTAGCGAGGACTGGCGGCTCGTGTCCTCTCGGCTGAGTTCAGCGAGTAAGATGGGCTGAGGCGCTTACGTCACAGCGCGTGACACTGCACGAGTGCCAGCAGCCATCTCCGGCGGGGTAGCGAGTAACTGTCTCAGACTTGGCTGCGTGTTTAAATGCTTGCAAGTTCTCGATAGCACACTATAAAATTAAGACCTTTAGTGGGTACCTTTTCAATTAGATATTTATTTCTCGTGTGCCATGCAGGAGCCGAGCGCTTACAAATGTGGCGGACAAGCCTCCTAGCGTAACATCACAAGTTCGTTTCAGGGCCTGTATATCTCGCTGGACCCGGTTCATCACTTCTACCAAGGGGGGGGGGGGGGGGGGGTTGCTTTCGGCTTCAGAGACCGGCATGCAACACTGACTGGCCAGCGTACCGTCTGGACCAGGACATTATTCTGACCTCAACATCTTCTATTAAAACTGCAAGTATTTTCTTCTGTAACACCCCACCCGTTGCTTGTCCGATTTTGCGTGTAACAAACAAATTACAGAGAAATTATGAGTGGAACTGTACGCAAAAATGGATAACGCTAGATTTAAATGTGGGCCTGTCACCCCTAATTAATCTGCGGTTGTAGTGTTGACGATAAATCACACCTCTTTTTCCTTCAGAACACGAACGATCATGAACACTTAGGGTGTTCAATGACATCGAACACATACACAAAAATAAAAATAGGCATAAGGGTGAATTCAGGATCAACTACTGAAAGTAAACACTCTACTGACTCACAATAATTTTGTTATAACCTTCAGACCAACGCTGAATAAAATACAGTGAACAATTTACAAATTACCCTCCTAACTGGCACTGGCAGTGATATGTGACAAAATCGGTACCAGACGCGATCTCTTATAAATTGGCTGACCAGCTGACATCGACGCAAACGTAAAATACGAAGAACCACTAAACCCCAAAGTATCGTAAAACCGCTGTGGAAACAGCAATTTCACGTGATCCAACTATTTAACGTCACTCCTAACACAGGCCGAAGCGGGAGCGATCTCACTGTAAAATTCCTGTTGTAGCGGCGGTCTCCGACGGCGACGGCCCGGCCGTGCGGTCGGCTCGTGGCGTCTCGGAAAGTACTATCCTACAGTATTCGGACAACAGACTGCTGTCCGTAAACTTCTCTAATTGCGACAATGTTTCCGTCAGCAATGAGCTGGCGCGGCTAACGTCTTCTCAGGACGAAAGACCAAGAGGGGAAACGACTTGGCTAACGTCCTCTCAGTACGAGAGCCCAGAACGGAAGACCTCTACAGAGAGTCGAGTAAGATCGCTCTTTACCTCCGTTTTCCCACCACAACTTTTACCGAGCGAATCATATCACTAGAAGCTCTCATAATACCCAGTTTTCCAGTACCGACCAATGTACGGTCTGGGAATAGAACTCTTTTCCTCCATTGTTCCCTTTCTACAAAATTCCAGAAGTAATCTCCTCCCATGCCGGCTTGGAGGAAACACAACTGTAGGCAATAACATGTTTACTGTAATTTTTCTCCTAAGGCACCACTCCAGATTTTCCTGGCAAGATTCCCAGTCGTAGCGAACACAGACTCTTGCATTGAAAGTTTTAGTTATTCTAAACTCCGGGCCTGCCCCACTTGAGTTACTCGAAGGCGTAAAATTAGTGGGACATAGGCGAGAGCACGCACAGGACAGCCCGTCCAGCTAATCACTGCTCTGTTTTGGTAAACACTTGAACACCTGCAGCCGCGCGTCACGTAGAGGCCGGCGGCCGCTGTGGCCGATGCGTTTTCACATAGATTTCCTCCACCGTAATTTAGAGTATTACTCCAACAAAACCTAAAGTGTCATGTTAAATGAACTCATGTAATGTGCAAGGCCGTTGGCACCTTACAATTACGAAGTGAGGTAGAAAACAACAAGTCATGCCTGCCATTCTCCGTAACTCTTAGGAGAACCCTTGTGTATCTGACAAAGAACGCCTTGAGTGCTAGGTCGCAAAAGGTTTATAGCATTCGTAGCCTCTCATACTGTTTACGGTGCTACCACAATATTGGCTGCTTACGGCAAAAGGGAGGCGGGACTGGATATATCCAATGGTGAGCACAAAATGAAGCTACGGAGCGTAGTTGAACTACTTAATCGAAGAGTAAGTCACAACACTGCTACAGTGCTAGTGGTGTTGATAAAAAGCAGAACAATGGCAACGATAAACAAAGCTTACACTGCGCTGTATCTACAAAAGTTGCCGAAGTTGACATTTCGTCAGAAAGGAAACCAAAGAATTTGGCAGGGTGTGAAAGAAGTCGCAGATGAAATATAAGCGTTTCTGCAAGATGCGTTAGTGGAATGTTATGTGTCATATACGCTGAATTGTACGGAAAAGAAGGAGTACAGTTACAACCATACCTACTTAACAAGTGAAAGTGATATGGAAACACGTATCGAGCTATGTAGTACACCATCTTTGTTGGACAGGGAGCCACAAATTCCGTCTCGAGTGAAACGTAGTAAATGACAATCTTTGTCCCACGGACTGGTACTGAACATAATTACGTAAATGGAAGATCACCTGCCACACAGTAAAATGAACAATTATGAACAGATTTGGAGTAGGTCCATAGCAATATAACCGTGTAGTGCATAAGAAGAACTATGTATATTCAAGAAAGGACAAGGCACACTAATTACAAAAACTGGTGTTTGTGCGTTCTAAGGACGCTCGATACAATTTAAAAGATGCACATGATATTGAACCTGCTACGCTATGCACAACAAATTGCGCCCGGCATAGATTACAGTGTTTTCAAGAGATGCAGAGGATGGCTGCATAACTTCAAACACTGCAACAGAATTGGCAGACGTGTGGTAACGAACTATCAAACACAGCGTCAACTTGACTATGCACAAAAAACTATTGAATCGGTCCAAAAATTTGCAAATAAGATAAGTAAACGTAATACATTATTCTGTAAGTAATTTGTTTTTAATTCCGGCCAATCGGAATCTGAAGAGGAAACGCACACGAAAGGAGCCCTGTAAATAACAGGCAGAAAGAGAGTTGTATCAACATCAAATTACATCAATAATGGCTTAACGCTGTCGTATAAAGGTATGGCTACTGCTAATCTCTCTTTTATATAGGCTGGAAAGTCATTTATTGTGCTGCAAGAAGTTGGAGGTGCTCTGCCCTCTACGGTTCTTTACCGAGCGGGGTGGCGCTGTGGTTAGCACACTAGACTTGCATTCGGGAGGACGACAGTTCAATCCCGCGACCGGCCATCCTGATTTTTTCCGTGATTTCCCTAAATCGCTCAAGGCAAATGCCAGGATGGTTCCTTTGAAAGGGCACGGCCGACTTCCTTCCCCGTCCTTCCCTAATCCGATGAGACCGATGACCTCGCTGTTTGGTCTCTTCCCAAAAACAACCTAAGCAACCTACGGTTCTTTATCGCTTGCGTGATCTTACGAGGGCATTAGGAGATATTTACGTCACATCAAGCAAGAGAGGGATCATGGGCATAAGAAGCTACAACTATGGTATGAGCACTGCCTTTGATCAATATATACAGGGTGAGTCACCTACCGTTACCGCTGGATATATTTCGTAAACCACATCAAATACTGACTAATCGATTCCACAGACCGAACGTGAGGAGAGGGGCGAGCGTAATTGGTTAATGTACATGTGCGTCAGTGAATAAGACCAATAAAAAGGTGTTAGCATGTGGACGTAATGTGCTGTTCCAGTCTCTTCTGTACCTATGGTCCGTCACCGTTCCCTTTGGATCCCTACGTAATTCGGTGCTCTCCGATACACACGATCGAACAGCGAAGGAGTGGTACTCAAGCGTCAACTTTAGGTTACTATATCTCCGGATGTAATTAACATTTTACAATGCAACAAACGGCACTGATTACGTATTTGTTTATATGTTCAGATGTGCTAACAAAACTAACGGGGCTTCATTTAAAAAAACGTAGGTTTGTGTTAAAAACATACTTCCGTGCATTTTTTAATGGTTTGTATTAACCAATTACACTAGCCCCTCTCCTCACGTTCGGTCTGTGGTATCGATTCGTCAGTATTTGATGTGGTTTACGAAATATAGCCAGCGGTAATGTTAGGTGACTCACCCCGTATACCGCGCTGCTGCTACGGTCGCAGGTTCGAATCCTGCCTCGGGCATGGATGTGTGTGATGTCAAAATGGTTCAAATGGCTCTGAGCACTATGGGACTTAACACCTGAGGTCATCAGTCCCCTAGAACTTAGAACTACGTAAACCTAACTAACCTAAGGACATCACACACATCCATGCCCGAGGCAGGATTTGAACCTGCGACCATAGCGGTCGCGCGGTACCAGACTGAAGCGCCTAGAACCGCTCGGCCACCCCGGCATGCTGTGTGATGTCCTTAGGTTCGTTTGGTTTTAGTAGTTCTAGGTCTAGGGGACTGACGACCTCAGATGTTAAGTCCCATAGTGCTTAGAGCCATTTTGATCAATATATGAACACAATAACTTGCTTTTGCTTGTTTCCTGATCTGCATATAAAAATCACATCCTTTAGAACAGACTATTCTTCCTGAAAAGTGTGTGACATTGTAATGGATAACCATTTTAACAATGAGGTCAACGACATACTGTTTCGCAATCAGTTGCATGCCATCACATTCCATCAGGTCTCACATTACACCTTTAAACCAATGTGATTTTATATACATTCTTTAAGAGGGAAACCTAGCTAAACGTCCTGCATTGTTTGTATAGCTCCCAAGGAGTTGGGCTTCGATCTTGATGTGCCTAGCTTCGTGGTCACTGTTGAGCGCCATTTTTCATTCGATGGTGATGACGCAAGCTAATGATTTGTTTTGAACATTTCTTGAACGTCGATGACGTCCATTTTGTTAAGTGTAATACACACCGCATAGAAGGTTGTTCTGTGCAGTTTCCACATAAATTTTCTGTCGCCTTCCTGGTGCATATAGTGACTCCTTAACAGGTAATATTTTTCCTGCCATAACTGTTAAAACAACACTTTCAAATATGTTTTACTAAAGACTGAACTCAAGGGGATCCTTGTAAGCGAAAAGTGCTATTGCCAGTTTAATTAGTACGAGTAGGAAAGTACTGTGGCGAACCGTTTTGCATCCAGAATCAAATACGAAGAACAGCTCTGACACTAAGATATGTGTTAAGAAAATAAGAAAAACTAAAAATTTATTCCATGACAACAAAACAGACATTGATAGTTGCGAAAAAGTATTCTGTTGGAATCTGAAAGATTTGTTGGAAGTAGCTTCCTGGCAACAAGTATACCTTCAATTATGTGTAGAAATTAGATTACAAGACTTCATTGAGCAATTCAGTCTGGTGATTATCATCTGCTGTCTGTGTCTTATTATGAGGGCAGTTTCACATTTTCTGGTATTTTCACCACAGAACAGGAAGTCCACCGTCGAATTACAGTACCTCTTACCCATAACCCTGGTCTTTTGAAACAATCCTCCGACCACCGATGACTATGTGAAGATACGCATACCCACGTATGAGGACCGCCCACCCTAGGCTCGCTCTAAAATTTAACTGGGCACGTTTTAAAGTTTTATTGTGGTTTTTCCATCAGCAACCGCTTTCTGACGTGATCCATGCGCAAGCAGCATTGTTCTGAAATGTAAAGCGGGATTATTTTGCGAAGAGCAGGTTCATACATCGATCAGCCGGCTTGTTTCCCTCCCACAGTACAAGAAAAGGACTTGTGCCCGTTGTAACTTGAGACGTGAACAGTGTGTTATATTGGTGAAAGCCCTACTGCTGAACAACAGACATTTTCTGTATACGCAACGTCACAAATCCATTGAATTGTCACGTCTTGGCGGATTTTGGGCACATAATACTGCGATTTGTGGTCTATTCTAAGGCGCTGGAACATCTGCTCGGTGTAACCGTACCCGAGTCATTACACTCACAACGAAATTACAAACAGATCCATGACACTATAACACTAAATTCTAACTGACTGAGAAATTATATGACAGTCGCTTTGCGTTGGGCGCAAAATATGTAGTAAATTCAAAAGCGATAAGTAAAAGCCCCTAAGTTACGTCCCAAAATGTGGAAATTATCGTGTTATCGACCCCATATTGGACGCTAAAATATTGTAAATGGGAAAATTAATTTTCCTCTTTGATGGGCGACAAGTTTAATCATAGTCAATCAAACCAAAGGTCATGTGTTACCTGGACGTGTTCTAAACATCTGAATGGCCGAGAGGCGAACACAAGTAGTAAAATAAAAAAAAAAATGTTGAAAAACCAGAAACATATTTAACTAGAAACTGTCAGGGTAGTTGGTCAGGAAAGGCTCGGCACACAGATGTCTTCTCGAGGGATGTGGCTTTTCATACAGATCTGACAACTGTTTTCATTCGGGCATCGGCTAGTTCTAAGTGGGCTCGTGGCGCATGTTGATCTGCGGCGGACTGTGACTTGGGCTGTTAACTTATCCTTCATTTCTATGAGCAGACCGAGCATGTCGAACGGTTGACAGCTCTCGGCAGTTGAATGGCCTATTCATTTTGTGTACACCGCGAGGATTAGCGCTGCCGTCCACCGAGGAAGCCTACACGGTCGTTCAGGTGGTCGAAACTCTTCAAAATTGAATATGCGGCCGGATTACGAAGGTGACACACAATTAATCGGATTTGAAGAGGATGATGTTGCTCATGAAAATGATTCGTTGGCAGCAGAGTCAAAATTCGGAATAGTATTGGTATCGGATAGCACAAGCAGCGTCAGGTGAAGTATGGAAGATTGCCTTCACAAAGGCAACATAGTCGACTGCTCGTCAGAATTAGCGTCAGAGTGGAATGATATCCACTTAAGACTGTAATGGGAATCACAACAATATAGGTTACTCTGGAGTCACCACGGGATCAGATCAGCACCAAGTGAAAGCACAGACCAAGTACTTACTACCAAGTTCTACGAAGAATTCCCGATTCGAAGTTTCTCGAAACGATTTTCATGGAGTCTCACGCCTCGTTGTGTGTCTCAGCCTGGAATGTCCGCAAAATGTCATCACATAATCTCATCACGCTAGCAAGAAGTGATCCTCTCCACTCTAAAGCTCGTTGGTTGTGATCCAACTCTCCCTTCGTTTGCAATTTGAGGGCCTTGAAATTTTTTTGTCACAAATTATCATTATCCGACGACACACCATTGCTATTCATTGAACGATTCCTCTTGGGCATTCCACGTATTCCTCATTCCTCGAGAAAGGGTTCAAACTGCGGCTATTGTGGACGGAGTTTCACTTACAAGCGTCCTGCAAGCGATCTCACGATCTTACCCAGCACGATGACGGCTCGCGACGTTGTCAGGAAAAAGTTTACACTCCGGGGACTCTTCACTTGACTTCCAGATGGTCGTTTACTTGCTCTTCTGTTATATTTCTCATGGAGGTGGAAGTGTATCAAAACAACGCATTTTACTAGCGCAGAAAGCCAGCCGGCGACGAGTCCCTGTGTCAGTCATAAGCCTTTCGCAGTAACGCCTCTCCGATGGGAAACGGTACTCTTCACTCTCTGTGCGAACTGTTGGCATATAGAGGACTGGTATCCCCAGACAACCATCAACCACGTAACGGTTCCTTTTGTGAGCAAAACCGTCATACCATTCAAACGTGTTTATAGTTTGGCATTCACTACATTACACTTCTTACAAACCTCTACTTTTTGAGGAAAGTGTGACTTCTTTTCTTTCTGTTTCTGTTTTCTTCCTTCCCCGTTATATTTAAATTTTGGATTATATTATAACAGAAGTATCACAGTCGTCTCACTACTATTTTACAAATGTTGTGGATGTCTTCACCGAATCGACAAATAAATTTACAATACAGTATATCATCTCCAGGTTTTATGAAATCGCCTCGACACAAGATTGTTTCGAAATAATCAATTAGTAGAAGAACACTAGCAGCTAATGAAGTATGTATTTGAATTAATCAGAGAGAGAATTATCTGGGCAATGATTTCCCAGACATCCCTACTTACGGGAGAAAGCAGCGTACCTGACAATGTGCCCAACCCCGTCTGTGAAACCGAGGCACAAACGTCTCACTTGTCTCACCTACACTGTCAGAAGTAGTGCAAAATGAATGAATTTGGGCAAAAGAAGACTTGTGAGTCAGCAGGATACGGAGTTAGCAAAAATCAGCAGAAGAAAGCACTACGTTTAGTTACTTTTATAAGAACATTTTTGGCACGTGTGTATTTTACTGTCCGGAGCTCGTGGTCGTGCGGTAGCGTTCTCGCTTCCCGCGCCCGGGTTCCCGGGTTCGATTCCCGGCGGGGTCAGGGATTTTCTCTGCCTCGTGATGACTGGGTGTTGTGTGATGTCCTTAGGTTAGTTAGGTTTAAGTAGTTCTAAGTTCTAGGGGACTGATGACCATAGATGTTAAGTCCCATAGTGCTCAAAGCTATTTGAACCGTTTTTTTCTATTTTACTTCATAAAATGAAAGCGAATTACAGCAGCACTAAAGGTAATTAAAAATAATGCAATTGGAAAGTTAAGGAATTCATGCTGTATAATAAAAAAAATTGCAGAACGCTTGTGGAGAGTTCCACTACTGGCCATTACAATTGCTACACCAATAAGAAATAGAGATGATAAACGGGTATTCATTGGACAAATATGTTATACTAGAACTGACGCGTGATTACATTTTTACACAATATGGGTGCATAGATCCTGAGAAATCGGTACCCAGAACAACCACCTCTGGCCGTAATAACGGTCTTGGTACGCCTGGGCATTGAGTCAAACAGAGTTTGGCTGGCGTGTACAGGTACAGCTGCCCATGAAGCTTCAACACGATACCACAGTTCTTCAAGAGTAGTGACTGGCGTAATGTGACGAGCCGGTTGCTCGACAACCATTGCCTAGAAGTTTTCAGCTGGTGAAGGATCTGGACAATGTGCTGGCCAGGGCAGCAGTCGAACGTTTTCTGTATACAGAAAGGCCCGTACAGTACCTGCAACATGCGGTCGCTGAAATGTAGGGTTTCGCAGGGATCGAATGAAGGGTAGAACCACGGGTCGTAACACATCTGAAATGTAACGTCCACTGTTCAAAGTGCCGTCAATGCGAACAAGAGGTGACCGAGACGTGTAACCAATGGCACCCCATGCCATCACGCCGGGTGATATGCCAGTATGGCGATGACGAATACACGCTTCCAATGTGCGTTCACCGCGATGTCGCCAAACAACGATGCGGCCATCATGATGCTGTAAACAGAACCTGCAGTCATCCGAAAACATGACCTTCTGCCATTCGTGCACCCAGTTTCGTCGTTGAACACACCATCGCAGGCGCTCCTGTCTGTGATGCAGCGTCAAGGGTAACCACAGCCATGGTCTCCGAGCTGATAGTCTATGCTGCTGCAAACGTCGTCGAACTGTTCGTGCAGATGGTTGTTGTCTTGCAAACGTCCCCATCTGTTGACTCAGGGATCGAGACGTGGCTGCACGATCCGTTACAGCCATGCGGATAAGATGCCTGTCATCTCGACTGCTAGTGGTACGAGGCCGTTGGGATCCCGCACGGCGTTCCGTATTACCCTCCTGAACCCACCGATTCCATATTCTGCTAACAGCCATTGGATCTCGACCAACGTGAGCAGTAATGTCGCGATATGATAAACCGCAATCGCGATAGGCTACAATCCGACCTTTATCAAAGTCGGAAACGTGATGGTACGCATTTCTCCTCCTTACACGAAGCATCGCAACAAAGATTCACTAGGCAACGCCGGTCAACCGTGTTTGCGTATGAGAAATCGGTTGGAAACTTTCCTCATGTCAGCACGTTGTAGGTGTCGCCACCGGCGCCAACCTTGGGAAAATGCTCTGAAAAGCTAATAGTTTGCATATCACAGCATCTTCTTCCTGTCGGTTAAAATTCGCGTCTGTAGCATGTCATCTTCGTGGTGTAGCAATTTTAATGGCCAGTAGTGTATATTGCAATACTGCAGGACAATTTGCTGGAACATCTGATGTTAGACTTTTCTACTCATCAGTATGAAATTTCAACTTTGCAACGGAGTGTGTGCTTATATACTGAAGCTCCAAAGAAACAGGTATAGGTATGCGTATTCAAATGCAGAGATATGTAAACAGGCAGAATACGCCGCTACGGTCGGCAACGCCTATATCAGACAACAAGTGTCTGGCGCAGTAGTTAGATCGTTTGCCGATCAAGATTTAAGGGAGTTTGACCGTTGTGTTGTAGTCGGCGCACGACCGATGGGGAAAGCATCTGCGAGGTAACGATGAAGTTGGGATTTTCCCGTACAAGAATTTCACGAGTGTACTGTGAGTATCAGGAATCCGGTAAAACATCAAATCTCCGACATCGCTGCGGCCGCGAAAAGATCCTGCAAGTACGGGACCAACGAGTACTGAAGAGAATCGTTCAACGTGACAGAAGTGCTATCCTTCCGCAGATTGCTGAAGACTTTAATGCTGGGCCATCAAATGGTGTGCCGAGGGGTTCTAGGCGCTACAGTCTGGAACCGCGCGACCGCTACGGTCGCAGGTTATAATCCTTAGGTTAGTTAGGTTTAAGTAGTTTTAATTTCTAGGAGACTGATGACCTCAGATGTTAAGTCCCATAGTGCTCCGAGCCATTTGAACCAGCCATCAAATGGTGCCAGAGTGCAAACCATTCATCGAACAAGCTTTCGCAGCCGAAAGTCCACTCGTGTACCCTTGATGACTGCAAAATATAAAGCTTTACGCCTCGCCTGGGCACGTCAACATAGACATTGGACTGTTGATGACTTTAAGCATGTTGCCTGGTCGGACGAGTCTCGTTTCAAAATGTATCGAGCGGATAGTCGTGAACGGGTATGACACAACCACGTGAGTTCAGGGACCCCACCTGTCAGCAGGGAACTATTCAAGTTGGTGAAGGCTCTGTAAAGTTATGGGGCGTGTGCTGTTAGAGTGGTATGGGACTCCTAACACTTTTAGATATAACTCTGGCAGGTGGCATTTACGTAAGCATCCTGTCTGATCACCATCATCCATTTATTTCCATTGTGCATACGTACGAACTTGGCAATTCCAGCAGGACAATGCGACACCCCACTTGTCCAGAATTGCTACATAGTGGCTCCAGGAACACTGTTCTGAGTTTAAATAGTTCCGCTGGCCACCAAACTCCCTAGACATGAACATTATTGAGCAGATCTGGGATACCTTGCAAAGTGCTGTTCAGAACAGATCTCCAACCCCTCGTACTTTTATGGATTTATGGACAGCACTGCAAGATGGATGGTGTCATTTACCTCCTGCACTACTTCAGACATTACAAGAGTCCATGCCATGTCGTGATGCGGCACTTCTGCGTACTTGCGGGGGCACTACACGGTATTAGCAAGGTGAACCAATTTCTTTGACACTTCTGTGTGCGAATTTCCTGGCAGATGAAAACTGTATGCCACTCCGAAACTCGAACTCGCGACCTTTGTGATTCGACGGAAGGTGCTCCACCGACTGAGCTACCCAAGCATGTCTCACGACCCTTCCTCACAGCTTGGTACTAACGAGGTACTGGCGGAAGTAAGGCTGCGAAGAATAGTTGTGAGTCGTGCTTGGGTAACTGAGTCAGTCTGGCCTTACAAGCTGAGCAGTGCGGCGGAACGCCGTGTTTCCGCCTGCGGGGCGTACACGCTGCCTCGTTTACATTGCGGACTTAGACTTCGTTTGCCTGTGAGCAAGAATGTGGCCGACCGCTTCATGAAAGCAATACTCCTATTCACCTTTAACAATATACACGACCAAAATCACTGGAAGTAGAACGGTTCCACCGTGACGAGACAAAGAAACCTTCATCGGCCATACAGGGAATTCATCTTCCCAGTCTTAATAGTGTCGTATATGTCAAAGTCACTGACAATGCGAAGTGTGACAGGATCTTTAAACCTGCTCAACATGTCCTGCGTTTTGTCACGCTGGCGGACACGTCGGAGCGGTCAGTGTCGTACATGCGGGCTTGGGCGTTCGTATCATACGCGTGTCTAACCTGCGTTTAGAGTATCTTGGTGAGGCAGTCACAGCGGCCGTCCGGTCCTAAGATGTGGGACACGGACACACGGCAGCACGATGGGTGCAGTTTAGTATGTACTCCGTTTTAAACGGTATTACCTGTCACCTACGCTGTACGCCTCCCTTCGGCGCCCATCGGTCGGCGACCAGCTGAGCCCATGTCACTCGTGACGCGCCCATCTGCGGAGCCCCGTGGAAGGGAGGCGACTCCGTCCTCCACTCTTCCTACCTGCCAATGTTGTGGCGGACTCTTCGATGGAATTTTCAACACTCATCGTTCCTACCACGGATTTTGTGCTGGATCGTCGTGAATCCCTCCCGTCTTCCGATAACGAATATCGTGCAGCGGTCACCAAGGAAGCGCAGGCGACGACTACACATGAACTCTGACTGGGATGCCTCGCCTCCCTTCCGTGATTCAGCGACCGATCGCTCCTGATGGCACCTCGGTGATTTCGGAAGATGATGAGAACAACGATGTTGCTTTGGGAGACGAACCACCAGTGACAAGTGCGATGCCTGCGTAAAACAACGATCTGGACAAACTCCGGCCACCGGTGGCTCGGCTGTTCTGCCGCCGCCTTCTGCAGTGTTTGCAGTGGATCATACAGACGCATCTGAGGCGCCGATGCCCTCGGCATGGAGCGACGCTGTCGACGACACACCAGACCCCGCACAAGGGCCTGCGGCACCCGCGACGTAGCAATAGACGCATGGCAGTAGCAGTGGTTTCCATGGACACCCGGCGAGTGGCGCTCCCAGCTGCCCCCCCCCCTCCCCCACCCCGCCCACCCTTCTATTGCCTGCCGGCGGGATTCACCCACGCGGCGGACCACAGCTGCACACTTAGACTGTGGCCACGATTAACATCAACAACATTAGTACCCGAAGCAAACTCCAACTTCTGCAGGAAATGTTTTGGGCTACCTACAGTGACATCACGCTTCATCAGGAGGTGCACTTTACCGCCCTCCCGGATATGGCCAGTTACGCCTCTTATGGCTCTCCTGGTGAAGATCTTGGATGTGAAGTTGTCACGTATGTTCATGAGGGCATATTAGTTGAACTTGCCATCTGCAAGGTGATGGGCGCCTGCGTTATACGTGTGTGCGCCCCATCTGGTTGTGACCATAGATGGGACAGAGCTCTAGTTTACTCCGAGGTGATCACTGCCTTCTTTCTTAGCTCGTGCGAACATTGTATTTTTTTGGCGACTTCAATTGGATTTTACATCGGAAGGACCAACAACCGCATTTGAACCCTGCCAGGAACTGTGCTTTGTCGTCCGCGACCTTTACCTCTGTGAAACATAGAAGATTCGACATGTCGATCCACAATGCTAGTTGTATCAGATGGGTCACTCAGCGAGTCGCCTGGATAGGATTTATGTCTCCCAGGGGTCGTCGGTTCTATCCAAGATGTAGAACGCCGGCCCTCGGCGTTCTCAGACCACTGTGCATACGTCAGCACTACCGTCCTCCCGCGGCAGGCTGTGTGAGTACTCGTGTGCGGTGGAAATTAAATACAACACACCTTACCAACCCTGACTGCCGGCTGTGTGTAGCAGGGTTTTGGGCAGCGTGCGAACGCCAGCGTCCGACATATACGACGACGATGGCATAGTGTTTGGAGTGCGCAAAGCCCGCGATACGGCGAGACTTGATAAAGTTTGGCAGAGAAGTGTCTGCATGGAACCATTATACAACAGGCTTCTACTTCGCTGTGCTTTGTGACCTTGATATGCAATCAACCTCTCTGACTTTTCAGATGGATCATAACAGGATCAAGGCTTACACAGTTTCTCTGACCCGTCGCAGATTGCAGGGAGTGTTCTTCAGGATTCGTCGCCAAGATACGGCGAGGTAGGAAGAACCTTCAGTGCGCCACATAGTGACTGGCAGGAACTACCGCCAAAGCAGCATCACTTGCACCATTACGAGCATCGAAGCGGAAACCCTGATGGAGAACATCATCTGTGATGACGTCAAGGCTGCGACAACGACGGGTGCTCCTAATAAGTCGCCTGGTGTGGATAGTGTCCCTGTGGAATTTAACCGGGTTTTCCTAGATTTGGGGGCGACAAGGCTGACGACGATGTTCCACGAACTGTTGACGACAGCTGCCATGGTTCCGCCATCATTTGTCGAAGTCATTATCGTCCTAATTCATAAACCTTTGCAGGGGAATACTACTATCAATTACCGCCCCCTAATCATACTCAATGCAGACTACACGATATTCGCGCGTATTCTGGCGACACGATGTCCTTTCAGAGTGCATATCCACAGAAGAAACTATTGCGGGTGGATCTGCCTGGGCCGTGTTGGCCACTGGTGAACGTCGTGATACGATTGTTCCAACAGTCATTTGCAATCTCAGTGAAACACTCGTGGCTGTCAATTTTGACAGCGCTTTTGATCGGATGTGTCATGGTTACCTCTTTGGTGACATGGAGCGGATCCTCCGTCGTACCTAGGCAGACAACCTGTTGTTGCTGGTACGGTTACGACAAGCACCACACGCGTGCTTGATCTGATCTCCACATACGGGGAAATGGTAGGTAGTGCTTTTACTGTTACCAAATCTACGGCGATGCCAATTGACCGCAGATTTACACGAGAAGAATCCGCGCCTCTATCTTGTGCCCAGGGCTTCCAGTACATTGGCATCGTCTTTACATCCACCACCCTTCGAATTGCAGCAGTCAGCTTATGGTGCGCCCTCCAAATAACCCACACAACAGTTCGGCAACATTACCACCGTTGCCTTGATTCTTTGCAACGTGTGGAGTATCTGAACGTCTCTGCAGTTTCCAAGCTGGTGTGCATAGCATAGGTCCTTCCCATGTCGCTGCCGATTGTTTGCAGCCTGTAGGCCGCGTTGGTCTACTTCCTGGCGGCTGGTAACATTTTCAAGGTACAAACATGATACACTCATCCTCCCCCGAAAGTCGGAGGACTTACACTCAGCAACGTCTGGTGTCATTGTGGGCCTTATATCTGAACACCACGAACAAACAGAGGTCGGACACAGGAAACTCACTCACGGAACAACTGTTAGACATTTACACGCCAGTCTCCATCTTTCCGTCAGTGTCGACAAGACATACTGCGTCTCTATCTGCGCACCGGTCTGTCAATTTTGTGAACCTTAGCCATGTACACACTAGAGAGCCATGTACGTGCCCCCCCCAACCCCCCCTTCCACCCCCCCCCCACACACACACACATCCAGAAGAATTCTACATTCAATTGCTGCTGAACAACGTTGAGATCAAGTATCAATTAACGAAGTGGACGGTGGTGTGGCACGACCTTCATCAGCCATATCACCAAACATCAGTGCGAGCGACATGGTATCATGTTACGGCAAGTCGAAAAGGAGAGAGTTAGAGAGAACAGAGGGTGATATATACGTGCATATGATAAATCCCTTCCCCCAAAAACATTACTCTTTTCATACCTCCTCTGTGTTACCACAGATGACGTGGCACCAATCACATTTGTACTACGTTTGCAGTACATGGGAGGTGCCATTTGCTTCCACCAACCTGAGTGGAATGCATAACATCTAATAAATGTTCACCAACCTGTAGTTTTCTATAGTTGATGTCCCCTGCTCAGAAAACAGCACGTAGGTCGTGAATCCATAACCTTGAGGCTGTAAGAAACTCTTGGCGAGGAACTGTTATTTTATAAATCATTAAATTTCCGATCAGTCATTCATACGGGATACCACTCGTTTTTTATTGGCAGAAAACGAGAAACTGCATAGTTACATTTCACTTTAGAGTCACACATGATTTCTGTTTTTCAACAAAGTAACGAACTGCGTATTTCCGTAATTAGTATCACACTGTTCTCAACTATATGTCCAAGTAACATTGCTAATAAAGTCTTAACTAACACTTACCGCGGCAGACCACATGTCTGTCCTACGACACTTCCGAAACAACTCTGATTTACATACTGGACATTGCTAACTGAATCTTAACTGATACCGCGGCAGACAACACGACCGTCCTCTCAGGCTGTCGGACGAACTCTTATCTTACAGGCGAACTACTTCGCCCGCCATCCAAGTTAGGCGCGATCTGAAGAACCCCGAAGTGCTTCGTCTGCTTTTTTGTTTCCCAGCTGTTTACTCTTCTGCTGGTTATTAATACTTGTGAAATAATGGAATGATACCACACTATTGAGAGGTGTTTTAATTTGAAATACAAGTAAATACGGTGTGTAGTTTGTCTAATACTAATAATCGAAGATTACCATTTTGGCGCGCATCTTCCGAACGCAGCAACCAATCGCGGAGATCCACAATTTAGGCGGTCTTTCTCACGATACCCGTCCCCGAACAAGCCATCTGTGATCGGTACCTCACACTACAGTACGTTATCTTTCCACAGCTGCCTTCTCAACCCCTCTAACAAGAGCTTCCTGTACCTGAATATGAAGGCTGGAAAGCCAGAAATATTACAACGTCTCCCGTGGAAAAGCTGCCACTAACGAGCGTTTACATGCGATTGGTTTAATGGCCACTCCTGTTTTGCTCCACCTGTCACTCGGTGGACGACATGCCCATCGCCTGACCTATGCTGATGTTCGTGATGTTTGGACTCTGGGACGCAAATGTACGCCGGTTTCCTTTGCGTCCCTACATTCATTCGCCTGGAGGAAGTGTGTTTCCTTGCAACCAAGACTCATGCGACAGTCTGGGTCAAAGGACGGACAGGCGCCTACCTTCATGGAGACAGGGACATAGCGTGGCTCGGTCTTTAGACCTTGTTGCAGAATGAGCAAGCGGTGATTGCACGATGTCCACGCTACTGCGCCTATTTCGCCAGTTACCTCCGTGGGCTCTCTCAGCTAGAATTTGCCTGGCGACGTTGGCTCGACAGCTGTCGATGTGCACTGCTAAGATCTTCTCATGTTAATTCAAGCCTCTGTCAGGCACAGCACCTGACACCGCACTGTTCCTGTTTTCCATCCATCTACCCTACCTACCACTGCTGTGTCACACGATGTAACTTCATGGTTACATTTAGGTATTTCCTTCCTTGATTGTCCCTTCTTATCGACATACGGTTGGCTGTAGGTGTTGCGGACGCCGTGGCCAGGCCTCGTGGGGTCGACCCCTCCCCACTCAGACCCCCGCCCTGCCATTGTACCGGAGAGTCATATCCCATCATCCCTACCTTCCGCCCTCTTATAAGGAACGGTAAGTTTTCCCCCTTTGCATTTTCTGACGTTATCTGCAGACCTGGTGTATTGTTTGTTTGTAACTAAAGTATATATTGCCGTTTTATGTTTCATAGAAAATGTCGGTAGAGCACTTGCCTGCAAAGTGCAGATTATATTCTCAGAAATATTTCATTTGTTCCAACTCCATAAATGTTTGTAAATCTGTAAAGCTTATGATATAATCCACAATATCCGGGAAGCACGTCACCACTGGCGAAGGCTTCGATACAAGGGCTGGTGACAACTGAACGTGAAGAATTATTAAAAAGTATAAAACAGAGAGAGATGAAATTTACTGATGAGTCAATAGCGTATTTAACATAAACGTTATTGGAGTATGAAACAGGCACAGAAGAAATGTAATGCAAGAGAGTACAGGAGCTGAAAAAAATATATTTCTTTTAATAAAGTACCAAAACAGAGCGATATCGATGGAATACAGAAATGGAACGTTATGTAGCCTATGTGTATGATGCCAGTTTATGCAATTCACATGAAGAAGTTTACGTAACTCTTTGGAACATGAGGCAAAAAATATTAGATCCTTTTCAACATGACCTGTTCTTTTTTTTAATTCAAGAGGGTTCAAAAAATTGCTCTGAGCACTATGGGACATAACTTCTAAGGTCATCAGTCCCCTAGAGCTTAGGACAACTTAAACCTAACTAACCTAAGGACTTCACACACATCCATGCGCGAGGCTGGATTCGAACCTGCGACCGTAACAGCAGCGCGGTTCCAGACTGTAGCGCCAAGGGGGTTCCAGAAGTAAGACAACCCATTGTTTTTTTCAGAAATCAGGACGGCTTTTTCCGGGATTCCAGTACACTATATTAGTCCCCACTCCTCTGGATATAGAACACTGTTTTTCAGCGTAATATCCGTTCACTGCAATGGCCTTATGCCAGCTCACGGGGGGTCCTGTATATCCTCGCGTTACCTCTCTACTGGTGAACGTCAAATCCTAAACATCTTGCTATATCAATAACGTCTCCATCTTGTACGTGCTGGTTCCCGCGGAATGCGTCCTACATTTGAGTAAACAGACAGAAACTGGAAGGTGCGAGATCCTGCCTGTAGTATGGATGAGGCAGAACAGTCTAATGAAGTTTTATGAGCATCTCTCTGGTGCCCGGAGCTACAGAGATGTCTTATTGAACAGCGGGATATCTGACTGCAGTCCGTCGATCATCTTGAATGAGAGAGTTCGCACATTAGAACATTACAGCTGTGTACAGCCAGCCGGAAGATCAGACAGGCTTGCGAGACCTAGTTGTGATTATGACAGACGACTTGCCCAATGACTTACGACAGTTTTGTTCACTGATAGGTCAACGTATACATTCTGCAAGCGCCTATGAATATCTGCGATGTTCTGGTTTTCCGCCAAAAGAAATTCAATGATTGCTCGCTGCTTGGAACGCATCCCCGCTACAGATGCCATCTTGCAAGCTGTGTATAGCGCCGCCAGCTCTCACAACTTCATGGAACTACGGGGACTAAAGCGGGAATGTTCAACGTGTCTCACAAAAATTCCTTGTTTTTCACCCCATACTGAACAAACTAGCCTTGCATTACTTATTATAAGCCCCTCATTGAAAAAGAATTATGATCTGGGAATTGCATTATCATTTAAATGAAAGGTAAAAATTTTTTGAGATTTCCCTCCATTGCAATTTTGAATAATTTTAAAGTTGTCATCCTCACCACCTGGCGTTTTTAATTTTCCACCGTCACAATCCAGGATTTTTAAATTTCCAGCCAATGTCATCCCGTACTTTTAAATTTCTTGCCCACCACCGTCTTGATAACGTCATGCGTTTGAAGTCACAGATGACATCATCGCCTCAGGAATGTAGGCGATCCACACTAACACTTGCACTTTCCAATGTCATTTAACTGCAAAGTGACCCAGACTCCCGTCGATAGAACACTAACAACATCTCGCTGTTCCTCTTACAACACCCTATGAAAGTCGGTTTCGTTACTTAAATACTATCGTTGGCTTGTACCATCTTGTCCCACGTTATCAGTGTTGATCACGCCCTTATACTTTCCGGGTCGTTCAATATGCAATATTTTTCCAGATATTCCCAGTGACATTCAGTCAGAGTTTAAACTCGGCGGACACGAAAACTGTCGCGTTATGAACATAAGATTTTATCTTCATAAAGATGACAGACAAAGGCAAAACCTCGTTGCCCAGCACCTCGACGTATCCATTCCGATTCCAGGTGAATGTAACGTCAGCCGATGAACCTTCTCGTCAAAACATATTAATGACTCCTAGTGCTTACACCACTCTATGCGTAAGCTTAGGGACTGATGACCTTAGCAGTTAAGTCCCATAAGATTTCACACACATTTGAACATTTTTTTAAAATTGTTTGCGTATGAAAACACTGTAAACTATAAATAAGGTATTAATTACCTGTGTGTCTGTGATAATCCTGCAAGAGGAGAACTGGGTTGTTACAGTAAACGACATTTAACTTATTTCCAGGTCAGAAAATGGAACTCTCACTCCTTGAGACGAAAGTAATACATAACTGTAAAAGCCACGTTTACGTAACAAAAATTAAACTGGGTAAGGAAGAAATTATCTATATGGTACATAGATGAAATCATTTTGGTCACAGGGATCGTTTGATTTCTGGCGTGCTGTTAACCAGCCATGACCAGGGCCGTGCTGAATCTTATGACAGTTGGCTGTAAGCCACACGCTCAACGTGGCTGCTTGTTTTTCCAAAACAAACGTGCGACGAAAACCGAAGTTACGCGCCATTGAAAGAGCACGTATACAGAATAACGTGCCTCCACGTTAGCCAGACCCAAAACTGTTCTTTTCTCTTGTGTTCTTCGTTGTAAATACTGGAAGAGAGCAGCACATGCAGTCTTTTTGTGCCGAGCGGAATACAATGCTAGATTAAAGGAAGATCGCATACTTTCCCTAAAATTAGAATTATCCGTGACATTACCCTTTTAGCGCGTAAGAGCGTTACGTACTTTGAGATGTACTTGTAGGATACAACAAATTACGTCACAGGTATCTTTAAAAGACGAAATGCCTAAATCCTTTCTCAAAATGACATGTACCCGTGTACTAAAATTAGAATATATTCTGAAGTATGCTATGTACGTGTATGAAACACGACTTCGTACACTGTAAGACCTTATAGAAGATTGTCTTCGATCTCTCTCAGCCAGGTGAGGAAAACTTGAAATACATATCAATAACTTCCGGGAAATATATAAAGATAAGAGATTAACATTTCTCTGGTAACGACGGAATCAGAGACAACGTGCAACTTGAATAATCGCTCAAGGAACATGATAGTTACTTTACTGTAGGACACATTATGGCCTTGGACAGAAGTTAGGGACACAACACAACAAGGAAATAAAAATGGCAAGAATTAGATAATACGGGACCAGGGTGCTGACAACAGTAAATCATCAAACACATTGTGTTGTCAGTTCAGGTTTAAATAAATATAGTAAAATAGTTACACGTCTTTCTGAAGAAGTAATGAAGACCACATGACTATTACCAGATAAAACAACAAGAAGTGCCCAGTATAATGCAACATAATACACTTGAATTCTAGTCACATATGTCACACACTGGCCGCGGTGGTCGAGCGGTTCTAGGCGCTCAATCCGGAGCCGCGTGACTGCTACGGTCGCAGGTTCGAATCCTGCCTCGGGCATGGATGTGTGTGAAGTTCTTAGGTTAGTTAGGTTTAAGTAGTTCTAAGTTCTAGGGGACTGATGACCATAGGATGTTAAGTACCATAGTGCTCAGAGCCATTTGAACCATTTTTTTTTTTTTTTGGTCACACACTGATAGGCGAGAGAGTTAAGGTCACTGCCCAACGTGAGACTGAATGCCATGTGGTGGCACTGTGGCCACGTGGCCTGGTATGAAAAGACTGATATAAGTAGAATAGAGAGGAAGCAGTAAACATTCTAGCAACAATACGGGGCACCAATCTGGAAATCTACTGAGGTACGAGACTTTAGCAAAGGGCAGATTATCTTAACAATTATCTTGAAAACGACACTCTGGTCGGCTGCCCACTTGCTACTGTTGCGGGCACTTATGGAAAATTAGTGAAGGATGGTGGAAGCACCAATAGGCGACTAGATGTTTGACGTCCACACCACATCACAGCTCATGGAAGAGGAAAATTTTCTGCCTCCGAAAAGCAGGCAGATCTGACTCTAGTGCTCGGACAGGTGCAAGTGTTTCGGAGCATATCGTTCAGAGCACTTTGTTGAAAATGGGACTACGCAGAAGACGAAGCTTGTATGTTCCCATGTTCACGCAACAGCACCAAAAATTACGACTGCAATGGACCTGAATAATCGAGATTGGACCGAGAATCACTGGAAACATGCAGGTGAACCACGTCTCTTTTCACACCAGATCGATGGTCGTATCCGGATGCGCCGTCAATGTGGCAAACGGCTACATCAAAAATCCACCGCACCACAGGCACAGATGGTGTATGTAGTACTATGCTATGGGTGATATTCTCATAGGTTCCCCTAGAACGTGCGGAATTCATCGAAGTGACAATGACTTCGGTTGACTATGTGAACTTAATTGAGGACCACCTACTTCACTTCACGATTGCTGTCTTCCCCGACGTCGATGGCTCTCCAAGAAGGATAACTGTCGCTCTCACTAGGCTAGAATCGTTCTACATTGATTTGACGAACAAGATAGATAATTCACGATGACGTCTGGGCCACCAGATCCGGGCGACATGAGCGCGAAGGAACATACTTGTAGCACTGTCGAATGTGAGATCTACGTTCACAAAACACTAGGGTGAAAGTTATGTGAACTAGGTGACCTGTGTTTAGATATCTGATGCCATCTGATATACTTCCAGAAGCCTAGCATGCAATCGTCGAATCCACATCACCCTGAATTTATGCTGTATTGATTTCTCATAGTGGAAAACGTGCAGTGAAAATGGGACTAATAGTGTTTTGGTTCATCGGTATATCTGCCCGGTTGGTCCCTAGTACTGAAAATTCGCTGCGATACTACGTGGTGTTGAATATGACTTTCCAATTTCCATCGACTCAGTATTCGCATTGCAGTCGTGGTGCCTAGACCACAGTATCGCAGCTGGCAATATCGCAGAATGATGTACCACAGTCTTGAATAACTCATGATGCTGCTGCTGTCGAAATCCGGCACGTGCTGGCAGACGGCTCTCCTTCTAACATGAGGCATTAGACGATCTTCTTACAAAGACTCAACATTCTAAGACGATATTTGAATGAGAAATACGATGTGTAAGCAATGCTTATATACAAAATGTTGATGGCTTCAACAGTAACTGCTGTTTGTGGTTTCATTAAAATGGTAATAATTTACTTATCCAAATATGTAGCACACTCTGTGTTAATTTGATGGTTGTTACATGCTAACTTCACGGTGCTGCAATTTAATCGATAGCAGTATACAAATGCAATAGACTTTTGTGGGCAAGTTTCTAGCGTAAGAGTGGAAGAATTTTGTGGTTTCAATTCGAATTCTGCTACAACGTGTGCTACAGTGATTCCCGCATAAGTGTTACATTCTGTCGAGGCATCGTCCCTCTGATAGTTCGCAATATTGAGTGGCACAGTTCAACAGTCACTTACTACAATGATCTGGAACTCCACTGGATAACAAACTGTACTTTAGATTCCGGAAGACAAAATGCATAGAAACTTCTGCTGTAAGCAATGTATAGCGCTAGTTCCTGCTCCTACTTCAGACTTGATTCTGTAGGTTCATTTCTGTTTACCATATGGTGGTGAGTATTTACAATCACTTCCATGCCATTCTCTTACGCCCTGAGGGTTTATGAAATAGACTTGGTCAGATATTTGTTTAAGTTACTTGGTTAATTTTAGACTCTTGTACAAACCGCACTGAGGGAGATTTCCTGGTGGAAAATCCCTCCTGTCTCTCAGTTCATCACAAATTGGTTAAGACTTCAGCGCGAGAATTTTTGTGCCATTCTGTAATCCTAATCATTTGCGTATTATCTCGAATATAATGTGTGATATGTAATTTATTCTAAGCAAAATTTACTTTCCTTGATGTTGCATTTCGCTCCAGTGTTAGTACACTGTATGATGAAAAGTATTCGGACGCCGAATGTAATACATAACTAAATACTAGTTTCTGGAGAGGCGGACTTGCCGTTACAGAAGCACGTGAGTAGTATTGGGTTGTCAGAAACGAAGCAGTAACTGCAGATTAGGCCAATCAGGCGAGACCAGTGACTTCCAGCGTGGGCTACACTCTAAGTAACAAATTCATAACGCATATTTCGAAGTTAGTTCAGCTACAAAAATCCACTGTTGATGATGTGATGTGAGGTGCCAACACGAAGAAACAATCATAGCTAACCGAAGACCAGGAGGAGGAGGAGGAGATTAGTGTTTAACGTCCCGTCGACAACGAGGTCATTAGAGACGGGAAGACCAGGCAGACCTCATTTACTGATAGGCAGGGACCATCGAGCATTGCAGAGGACGGTTGTAAAAGATTGTAAGAAATCAGTGGAAAGAATCAGTCGTGTTTTCCAAAGCGCTATCAGTAGTGTAGCTGACACAATGACGGCACGTAGTGAGTTAAAAAAAAGGATACAATGTTAAGAACCTTCTCATGAGCCACACATTTCTGTACTCAGTGCTAAGCGATGATAAAGGTGGTGTGAAGAGCACTGTCACTAGACAGTGGATGACTGGAAAAGAGTGAAGACGATGACTCACGCTATACCATGTGACAATCCGATGGAAGGGTCATGGACTGGCGAATGCCTGGAGAAGTTTACCTTCCAACATGTGTAGTGACAACAGTGAAGTATGGAGGAGGTGGCATTTCGGTACGAAGATGATTCTCCGGTTATGGTGTGGTCTCATTTTTGTGCTTAAGTAAATGATCATATTTTACATCATTGTGTACGGTTTACAGTAGAAGAACAGTTCAGAGACGATGACTGTTTGCATCACCATGACAGTGGATTCTAGCTGTTTGCGAAGACTGGACTGGCATTCCTTTACATACATTCGCGCACATCACTGAACGTATCCCAACCACAGTTCACGCAGTCATAATGGCCGAGGGGGTGGGGGGCACACACTTATTGTTAATGTCCTCTAATAAGGGTCCGTGTACTTCTGATAAGATATCTTACATTCCAAAGAGTCTGTGTTTGTTGCCTACCAGAGTAGAAAAATGTAGTAATTTAAATATACATACGTAATAATTCATAACAAAGCAACGAAAACAGCGTGTCAAATTTAGAAGAACGCAAAATCCCAAAGACCGGCTAAGTCTTACATAGGCTCAAAATTTAGGACGAACTTCAATGTGAGATGCTTTAAATAGTTTACATAACGAAACTCTGTTGAAAAATGACAGAAAATCCGAAGATATTCTGGTCGCATGTAAAGTGCACCAGTGGCAAGAAGCAATCATTACCTTCACTGCGCGATAACAATGGTGATGTTAGTGATAACAGCGCCATTGGAGCGGAGTTACTAAACACCATTTATCGAGATTCCTTCACAGAAGTATTGCTGGGCGGTGTGGGATCCCCATCAGACAGTAAAGACCGAGAACATCAAAATAGTTCAAAGAAGGGCAGTCCGTTTTGTATTATCGCAAAACAGGGTGGAGAGCGCCACGGATATAAGGCACGAATTGGATGGCAGTCATTAAATTACGACGTCTGTCGCTGCGGTAGGATCTCCTCATGAAATTGCAATCCACAGCTTTCTCCTCAGAGTGCGAAAATGTTTAGTTTCGCGTCCACCTGCATAAACAGATAGGATCACTAAGATAAAATAAGAGAAATCACAGCTCGCAAGGAAAGATTTCAGTGTTCGTTTATTCCGCTCTCTGTTCGATAGTGGAACGGTAGAAAAGTCGTAGGCGGTTCAATGAATCCTCTGTCAGGCACATAATTTTGAACTGCAGAATAATCATGTAGATATAGATGAAAGGAGATATTGAAAGTTTAAAAATCAATATAATTTATTCTTGGATTTACAATCAAATAGGTCTACAAATGAAGCAAGTACTGGATTTATTTTTGGGCGGCTCTGGAACTTCTCATAATTTTTACTTGTCTGCCTCATAATTTGGCCCCATTCCATTTAAAAATTAAAAGATTAGGCTCAGCTGGACTCGGGGATATAGTGCCCACTGGCATTCAAAATCGGAAAGACGAGATCAAAAAACTTCCCAAAATGTTACTTCGCAGTTGTAAAGATATTCATTCCGTTACATTGGTAGGCTGTTTACTTAAACTTCCTTCACTGCATTTCTACTGATTCTTCCTTCACTTCTTGGTAGCCATGGTTCATATTTGACGTTGAAAGACAAACTAATTACATTTTTGTTCTACTAAATTCATTATTGTTCCACAGATCACGTCGTTAGTGTAATGATCTCATTGATCAATGATCCCAAGATAGGTAAAGAGATCGCGCAATAATCTGACCTGTTTCTTTTTAAATCGCATTTGGTACCAAACCTGTAAGTTTCACATTCGTGGAAAGGTAGCATTCATAGCAAGTATAATGCTTTCTATTCGTTTAAGGGAGACGATATACAGGGTGATTCAAAAAGAATACCACAACTTTAAAAATGTGTATTTAATGAAAGAAACATAATATAACCTTCTGTTATACATCATTACAAAGAGTAATTAAAAAGGTTTTTTTTTTCACTCAAAAACAAGTTCAGAGATGTTCAATATGGCCCCCTCCAGACACTCGAGCAATATCAACCCGATTCTCCAACTCGTTCCACACTCTCTGTAGCATATCAGGCGTAACAGTTTGGATAGCTGCTGTTATTTCTCGTTTCAAATCATCAATGGTGGCTGGAAGAGGTGGGCGAAACACCATATCCTTAACATACCCCCATAAGATAAAATCGCAGGGGGTAAGATCAGGGCTTCTTGGAGGCCAGTGATGAAGTGCTCTGTCACGGGCTGCCTGGCGGCCGATCCATCGCCTCGGGTAGTTGACGTTCAGGTAGTTACGGACAGATAAGTGCCAATGTGGTGGCGCTCCATCCTGCTGAAATATGAATTGTTGTGCTTCTTATTCGAGCTGAGGGAACAGCCAATTCTCTAACATCTCCAGATACTGTAGTCCAGTTACAGTAGCACCTTCGAAGAAAAAGGGACCAAAAACTTTATTGGCTGAAATGGAACAGAAAACAGCGCCTCAAGCGAACAAATGTACAACTAGATGAAACTTTATAGCTCCCTTAATTCGCCGACAGATAGTGCTTAGCTCTGCCTTTTGTCGTTGCAGAGTTTTAAATTCCTAAAGTTGTGGTATTCTTTTTGAATCACCCTGTATATGCCTGAATGCTATGCTTATAAAAAAACTGGAAGTAATCTCCTATTTTCTAAGTAAACGTTAACGGATTTCATTTACAATTTGCGGGGTGTAAATTAACTGCGCATGAAAGTTAAACGTTAGCTATTCTTGAACCTACGCTTTGAGAAATGTGTGGATTGTAAAAAACGAGTTAATAGACTGCATGTCAACATTAGCAGATTGTATCAACAATAGAGGGAACATTAAAAAGAAAATTCTGAAAAGTCGTCATTGTGTCATAACTGGAAGGCAACAATTTCTTTTACCAAGGCCTTGTGTGCATAGCACTTGATAATTCCTTGCAAATCATTATCATTACAAAAGATAACCAGTTTTTGATCAATCCACAGTTGACAGGAGAACCAAAGTTCATCCACGAGATCAATCACCAGTAATTTGAAAAAGAGGCAAAGGTAATGGTGAAGAGACGACAACGAAGCGAATATGAGACGCAGAAATTCAGTACACTATCTATTAATATACATCTAACATAAAATATACGGGTCAATGTATTCGAAAAGAAAAGAGAAAAAAGTCCAGGTTGGAGTGGTAGTAATTTTACGAATATTTCGGTCGTTTGACTCTAGCTGAACTGCGAAGTTTTGGAATTAATTGCGATCCTTCTTGCCCAAAACATCGTCTGGCGGGGTCTCTCCCCGTGCACCAGCGGCTGTCCATCATTCGAGGTGGATGGGAAATGCATCTTTTGACAGAATATATTTACTTTCGCGATACTTGTATTTGGGTTTAGGTATGCTTTCAGAACGTTTATAAAGATCAAGGAGTCGATGGTGATAATTCTTGTGCCTTTACGAACACTGAAAAGAAATATCTCTTGTTTTACCAGTCTCCTGTTCTCTTAATTAGGAAATCTGGAATCCTAAATGGCCAAGAGAAAAACAAATGAAAATGGTCGTTACAGTGAATCGTTATACAAGGTCACCAACCGAAACTGTTGAAATACTTCAAATATGATTCGATCAGAGCCCATAAGTTATTATTGATTGGATTGAACAGTTTATTTACAAAGCCGTGAGAGTACCTTTTACAGATTTTATTCGAGTGACAAGTTTTTTAAGATAGGTCTTTGATGGGGAATGGAATTAAAGATTTCATCAGCACCTGAAACCTACCTATTAAACTGAAAGTTTTATGTGGTAAGTCTGAGAAACGCATCAGCTTCATGGACTACAATAAATAATATACAAAAATTATAGGACGAGTGGCAGTACGTGCTTAAGTTTTATCTGAGTATAGCTTCAAGTTTCTACGCCATAAAAAGATACTTAATCGATGAACAAGAACATTGAAAATAAAATACGATTTTTTGTTATTTCTGCTTCATACGCGATATGAAACTCACTTATTTGTGAAACGAAATCAAAGTGAGGGTAACTCAAAGGAAAATTAAATCTTAAAAAATAAGAGTCACCTAATTCTATATATTTCTTTCGAAATCTGTCTTTCTTATCAACGCAACAGTAGCTGAATCGGCGAAAATTTTGTAAACTAAAACGGTGTTACTTGTTTTGAATTCATTTTTAATTTTTTTTAATATGTTACACAGAGCTTTCTCTGTTTGTAATCTAGTTAAGTCAGGTAACTGAAACCAAACTTGTCTTTGTTTGTTCCAGATGGGGTCCATCGTATTAGGGAGACGTCGCAGGAGTAGCACTGGCGACCTGGAATGACGTTCATCAGGCCAATACTCAAATATCCGATTAGGGACCATCACTAAGTGAATGAGAACAAACTTTATCTGCAGTAGTGTTCAAGCATTCTAGTCAAACTTTCCTAAAAAAAGATTCAGTCCAAAGTAAAGAAAGAGGATATATTACATTGGTAGAAGTCTGAAATAACCGAAGACTATTTTAGTTACGAAAATATCATACATGTAACTTCCCGCAAACAATTACTGTGAAGTAAAATAGCCGAATTCCGCTATCTGTGGTATCCATATTACGACTTTTGCTTTCCTGTTTACATAAATGTTAAGTTTGCGCATTTGTTAAACGTTGGTTGTTCAGTGCTGATTTTAAATTTAGTAAGAACATTGAACGTAATATATGCCACGGTATTTATGGGAAATTCGTTTTTATTTTGCAAATTATTGGTTGTTCTGGACGCAAAGGAAAGAATTTGAAAGATGCTTTTGTGATTATAGAGGAATTATTTAAAAGAAATTCATAGTCACAGTTAAGGACATGTATTTAAAGGAAAGAAGAGCCGTAAGTGATTAGATAATCAACTCACACTGAAGAACGTATTGTGAGTTTCCCTGGTATTCCTCAATTCTGGGACATACACGGGTTGTGTGGGAGAGAAACGCATGCCTACAATACAGCAAAAATCAACCTCAGATATGTACTGACGAAATACTGGAAAGAGAAATCAAATACCGAGCCACAGCCCTGTGCGAGTACGAGAACCAATTTTCATATTTAGAGTGACATAAAAACTGCAGTATAAATATTTAGAGGATCTTGTGAATAACCAGCAAGGAAAATAAGATGTGATACTTGCCTGAGACTTGAATCCTGATTGTGGAATCACGAAGATCGGTTAAATTTCTCCGCTTGTCTCCAACGCGCTGAAAATAAAGTCAAATTCCTCACAGCATATGTATTGTGCAGCACTCAGTAGATTTCAAAGCAAAAATAGATCTTGGATGTGAAGTCCCTCGTATTTATCGTAACTGACACACCTGGTCTAATCGTCAGACTTTGTTGAAGAGAGCAGGTTGGGAATCACTGAACCGCTCGGTTACTATGTGTATATAATGACAATTTTAAATCACTTATTCCAAACTGCTTAGAATTGGAACAGTACTGCAGTGTCCGTTACGACATGAAATTTCACAGTTCTGAGACCATGACATTTTAGAGCTATCATAACGCCTATTGCCACAGATGGACCAAAAGTTTCAATAATTTGTGTACTAAGATGTTGATATTAATGTGAAGTGCAGCTCATCGATCTGCTATACAATTCTATAGTGACGTCGTCACATTCAGCTGGATTTAAATGTATTGGATTTTGTAGCTTGACATTAACTGTTCAATACAGTTAGTATTTACCAACATACTAATACGTTACTTATGGATTTGTAGGGGATTCCTCAGTCGCATAATAAAAAAAAGTTCATAAAGAAAATAAAGGTTATTATTTCTCACTCTTTGTAAGAGAGTAACAATTTCGGACAACAGTGCGGTATTTATCTAGTCGGTCTTCTCAGAACTACGTATAGACAAAGAGAGAAACACTAGTTGAAATATCTGAGCTTTACTTGGAACAAGAGAGGTAAAACGTAAATGAAACATTATTAATCTGCAAAGAAATATTTTTCAGTTATATTTTGAATAAATATCTGTTGACTTATGGAACATTTATCTACCTACTGACCTACTGTGGTGTTGTGTACTCACATATATCGAGTATCAGACTTGCAAATACTTTTGCAAGCGTCAGACAAAAACTTCTGAATAAGAGAATACTATACCCATCAGATTTTGAATATCTGAGATAAGTCCCGTTTGCGATAGTGCATTCCAGTTTCTTGTGCATACCTGTACCGAAGAGGTGAATATAAGTTTCCGAATCAGACGTATAGTGGAAGAGATGGAGATTGACACAGGTGACTGTTTCTTGATGGGCGGAAGCAATACGACGAGTGCGGCTTGTGTGATGAATGATACTTCCCTGGTAAACAGAACCTCTCCACTATCAGGAAACAGCAGCGATATTGACAACATTCCATATACACTACCTTGGTGGCGGCAAATCTTATGGAGTGTCTTCTTTGGAGGCATCGTTATAGTAGGAACCGGAGGAAACCTGATTGTGATGTGGATTGTCTTGGCGCACAAGAGGATGCGCACAGTTACCAACTACTTCCTCGTCAATCTTTCGATAGCTGATGCGATGGTGTCAACACTAAACGTCACCTTCAATTACACGTACATGCTGAACAACGACTGGCCATTTGGGGAGACGTACTGCAAGATCACTCAGTTTGTCGCCGTCCTCTCCATCTGTGCTTCGGTCTTCACGCTCATGGCTATATCAATCGACAGGTAAGAAACATTCACTTGAGAAAAGGTTAGTGAGCGAAATAAGTACAAGAAATAAGACAGGGGCAAGAATAATTACTAACGAAAATTGTTAATGGCAAGGAACGTTTCAGAAATAATTGTGGTTTCTTATAATAAATGAGATACGGTGGCTGAAAGAAAATCACAAAATCATGTCTACAGCCTAATATTTCTAGCGTATATTTCTAGCCTCTGTGTTGCTCTATAATTTAGTAAACTTATTTTAAGGAAAGTATGAGAATATGACTGTATTTGAAACAGAATATTTTGAAGTAAGTATCCTGGAAGGTGAGCAATGGTAATATTTTGTTAACCCGAAAATGCCAAGTAGTACTTTGGTTCGGAGCGCAGGTTAAACTTCAGGTTTCCTTTTAAATCCCTAATGAAATCAGTTCAAAGATTAGAGGAGTGCGAGGGCATAATGTCTCCATTAGGGCCATAGCCAGTAAAATAATATGTTGTTTAAACCAGTCTTTGTACTGAGGAGAGTTTTACATTTTATGTATCCTTAATGTTCTTGAAACTATCAGAAGAAGCAGGTTACGGTAGATCAGTATCGTAATACTTTTCCTTACAAACAATAAGTCAAAGAAAAAGAAGATAAACTGTATATACTTTGGGATTTGCCAAATAATACATAAATTTTCTTCCCAAACTATAATCACTAAGGTTTTGCTACTAGATGTGGAAAGACCTATGTGCCCTTATGGTGGCTTTCCTCAATCGTTCCACCATTCTAGAAACTGAATTATTGACGTGTGGCTGCATTGTTTCAGTGAGGTACTAGGTCATTTAAGTTCATCTAACTTGCTTTGTGCAGACAGGATATCCTTACTCATTTTACGACTTCCTCAATAGCAATCTCCGTACAGTATAATATTCACTTCACAGTTCCATTAAACAAGCATGGTATCATTCTGTTACTGATTTCTCACATTTTGAGGTAGGATACAAGAAAATTAGAAAAGCTGTTTAGCAGGTATTCCGAAATTTTACACTTTACATCACAATGAAGTTCCAGATAGCAAACAAAGAAAATCATTCTGGATGCTCTATTTAACTACCAGTCCGAAATTATGGGTCTTCGTGCTTATAATTTTAGGCCTCTGTTTCATCCCACTCATAGTGTTGATAGACGTCGAAACTGTTTCAGTGCGAAAATACCGATTTCGCTTATTTTCTCGTTTCACATTCTTCCAGTAAACGATAGTTCGAAAAGAAACCATGCATGCACAATTCTCAACGCACATCAGTGAAAACAGAATGCACCTGTGGAATAGTTTCTGTAAGTCTGGTTTTAATAACGTAGTTCTCTTTGTGAAACTGTAGAGATACACGTTTCACTTTTCCACAGTAAATTTATTGTCACACTGAAATGAAAATATTCATTGTTAAAGTGTACGCTCGATAATAGGATGTGTCTCTTAACGTTTAAGGCTTCGCTTGTCACTGCGTTAAGGAAATCATTATGAGCAGTTTCACAGACGTCGCAACTGACATTTCCGTAACAAACTGGATTTAAAGGTAACAATACGCTGAATTTACCGCCAAACATAACCAGCAAATCTGAGTAATTTGCATGCCAAGAACCACTGAAGGCACGCCTGAAATAAGTACCTAAAAATATCTTACCACAAAAATTACCTATACTATAACGCCATACTTGCAAATATGAAACAAAACTGTCACATTTTCGTTGTGATGTTTAAATGGGGTGAAAATAAGAAATGAGGATAACGCCTTCCTTACCAAATTACTTGACAAAGTAACAATGAACAGTTTAGTCCTGGAATATTTACGCGTATTTCCAAAAATTATGGTAATCTAATTTCTGAAAAGCTCGTTGTATGACGTGGTGAAATTAAGAGCAAGAGTTAGGGACAAGGAGTGATGAACTGAGGAGCAAGAGATACAGACAAAGGTATATGTTAAGCATCAGTTTTAGATGTTCTGGATGAAGAAGACACTGGCAGGTCATATGACAACCTGAGCAGCCAGCAAACCCTAAGTGCATGGGCTTTATGTAAGAAACTCAATCATTTCGGAGGAAGTGATCGACGATATCTCACGGCACTATGAAGTACAGATTCTGTTTCTATTACAGATACCTGAAGGCAATGACTGTCACTGACACATACTCTATTCATTGCACAATCTGGGCCAGTGGAGTCATATTTCAGTAATCGATCTAAGAAGTGGGTATCACCAACTACAAGTAGTACCTTCGTACATCCATAGTTGAAATGGAGGACAGTGGGACGTCAGCTGGTATCAATTTATATTAAAAATTAAGAAATTTCTCCAGCGTTATTTAAAGTGTCGATTTTATTTTGGCAACTAGTTTCAACGCTTTAACAACGTCATCTTCAGGCCCATACATTTGTTCACGTCAACTGCGTGCGGATGGTATTAATATACAAGTAGTTAACAGAAGATAGACCGAAAACTGCCTTCACAACACCATCGCGTCATTTGCAGTATCGTAGAAAGGAATTCTGACTTAAGAATGGACCAGCAACATGCCATTCGATGGCAGCTTCGTTAGTGTGATCCCTCCTTTTCTTTAACACAAATGGTCCATCACCAGTGACGCATGATACAAGACACCATGTACTTACAAGTAACAGTGCTCCAGTGTATAGGAAGCCACACTGGGTACCCAATCATCTGGAAGTAGTGATGGAAAAATTTATTGACCAGAAGCTACATAAAGAAATAAGAGAACATACTGATAGTCGATGAATTGCACATGTCCTTATCGTTGCCAAGAAATCACCTCATGGTACTATGAAGTATAGACGCCGTTGCAATTACAGATACTTGAAGACCAAGGCTCTTCACTCTGACGCATACCATACTCATTGGAGAATCTGGGTCAGTGCAGAAATATTTCAGTAATAGATCTGAGACGTGAGTATCACCAACTAAAAGTAGTTCCCGAAGATAGGCTGAAAACTGCCTTCACAACACCATCGGGTCATTAGCAGTATCGTAGAATGCCATTCGGACTTAACACACCAGCTACATTTCAGAGACTGCTGGATAGTGTCATTCGTCGCATGAAACCTAAAAACTGTACGGTGTACTCAGACAACATCATTGTATTTCCGAAATGCATGGAAGAACACATCAAATATTTGGAAGAAGTACACTGCCAGATAAAAAGGTTCGGAAGGAAGACTTTTTAGAGGTTCCCGATTCATTAAAGATTTATTGTTGCAACGCTGCACTTCGAGTACATGATATGATTACACTTTGAGATCAGCATCACAAACAGTTCTGAGGTACCAGATATCGAACCAAGCCAGAATACCCATAGAAGTACACTACGTGATAAAAAGTATCCGGACATCCCCAAAAAATAAGTTTTTCATTTTAGGTGCACTGTGCTGCCAGGTACTCTATATCAGCGACCTCAGTAGTCTGTAGACATCGTGAGAGACCAGAATGGGGCGCTCCACGGGAGTCGCGGACTTCGAAAGAGGTCAGGTGGTTGGGTGTCACTTGTGTCATACGCCTGTACGCGAGATTTCCACACTCCTAAATATCCCTAGGTGAACTGTTTCCAACGTGATAGTGAAGTGGAAACGTGAGGGGACACGTAGAGCACAAAAGCGTACAGGTCGACATCGTAATGTGTAATAGGCAGACATTTATCCAGACCATTACACAGGAATTCCAAACTGCATCAGGATCAACAGCACGTACTATGACAGTTAGGCGGCAGGTGGGAAAACTAGGATTTCATGGTCGAGCGGCTGCTCATAAGCCACACATCACGCCGGTAAACGCGAAACGACGCCTCGCTTGGTATAAGGAGACTAAACATTGGACGACTGAACAGTGGAAAAACGTCGTGCGGAGTAACGAAGCACGGTACACAATATGGCGATCCCATGGCAGGGTGTGGGTATTGCGAATACCCGGTGAAAGTCATCTGCCAGCGTGTGTAGTGCCGACAGTAAAATTCGGAGACGGTGGTGTTATGGTGTGGACGTATTTTCATGGAGGGGCCTTGCACCCCTTGTTGTTTAGCGTGGCACTATCACAGCACGGGTCTACAATGATGTTTTTAGCACCTTTATGCTTCCCACTGTTGAAGAGGAATTTAGGAATGACGATTGCATCTTTCAACACGATCAAGCACCAGTCCATAATGCACGGCCTATGGCGGAATGATTACATGACAATAACATCCATGTAATGGTTCAAATGGCTCTGAGCACTATGGGACTCAACTGCTGTGGTCATAAGTCCCCTAGAACTTAAAACTACTTAAACCTAACTAACCTAAGGACATCACACACATCCATGCCCGAGGCAGGATTCGAACTGCGACCGTAGCGGTCGTGCGGTTCCAGACTGTAGCGCCTTTAACCGCTCTGCCACTCCGCCATGTAATGGACTGGCCTGCACAGAGTCATGGCCTGAAACCTATAGAACACCTTTGGGATGTTTTGGGACTCCGACTTCGCGCCAGGCCTCACCGACCGACTTCGAACATCTCCTCAGTGCAGCACTCCGTGAATAATAGGCTTCCATTCGCAAAGAAACCTTCCAGTACCTGATTGAACGTATGCCTGCGGGAGTGGAAGCTGTCATGAAGGCTGAGAATCTGCCAACACCATACTGAATTCCAACATTACCTATGGAGGGCGCCACGTACTAGTAAGTCATTTTCAACCAGGTGTCCGGATACGTTGATCACAAAGTGTACATAGTGTAGATTCCACAGGTAGAAATGCAAATGCTGCCTCTAGCGTCCAGTTGATCGTGGAGACGGCGAATACTGTCCCGGGATATCTTATGCGACACCATTTTGATCTGTTCACGTGTTTCTGTTAGAGTTGTTGTCTGACGAGTATCACGAGTCATTTCTCATCTCATCATCATAATTCACATGTGCTCTATGGGATATAAGTTCAGAGATTGTGCTGACCAGGGAAGTTTCTGCACGTCTTACAGAGCACATTTAGTTTAACATGCAGTGTGTGGGCGAGCATTATTCTGTTGGAACAACTCATCACATTCCTGTGGCAAGAGCGATAGAAGAATAGGTCTAAGAACATTATGCACGTAATGAGCACTGGTTAGCGTGCCCTCCACCAAATGTGAACGAGTGTAGTAGCTTACCGTATCCCAGACCATAACGCCTGTAGTGGGCCCAAAGCTTCTTGGACAAATGGACTCTACGAGACAGCGCTCACCAACTGCACACCGTAAGTGCGAACGACAATCACTTGCGTGCAGGCAGAATCTGCTTTCATCACTGAAGGCCGCAGCACGCCATTTCATCTTCCAAGTAATCCTCTGACGGAACTAGTCCAGGCGTGCACGTCGCTCTGTGGCGTGACTGGAAGACGGGATAGAGGTGTGCGTTCTTGTCCTTCCACTATTAATAACCGATTCGTAACAGTTCGTGTTGACATGCTGGGCTCAAAAGGCAGCTTATCTGTGCTGTGGTAGCTGTACGATCTAACACAGCTGCCCTTACAATGCAACGATATTGGTGGACATCTGTGCTGTGTGCACGTCCAGAACCTCGTCTTCAGGTGTAAGGATGTTCATGTGACCACTGACACCAGCATCGTTACGCAACTGACACTTCACGTTCAGCGTGTGTGGCATTTCTACGAAAGGAACATCCCGCCACTGGGAAGGCAACAATTTGACCCCTTTCAAACTCACTCACTTGGCTGTAGGAAGCACGAGGGCGTCTGTGTGGCATGGTTGCCTGCTCGCATCACACTTTTGCACCACACTCAGCCTTCTTGCTGTGAGCATTTTCTGTTAAAGGATTGACACGCTCTGGCAGCTATACCACTATGCTGTCTGTTGGCGGAAGATGTTGAAACCATTATAAGAACATCTACTATTCCCGAGGTGACATATGCCGTCATAGAAACAAAATCGAAGTCGTATTCCCAGGTGTACTTTTTTTTAAGGCAGTGTATTTAAAAGTATTTAAAAGATGGCAGAAAACATTTCTGACGCTCAGTGCAGCTAAATGCTACACTCCTGGAAATTGAAATAAGAACACCGTGAATTCATTGTCCCAGGAAGGGGAAACTTTATTGACACATTCCTGGGGTCAGATACATCACATGATCACACTGACAGAACCACAGGCACATAGACACAGGCAACAGAGCATGCACAATGTCGGCACTAGTACAGTGTATATCCACCTTTCGCAGCAATGCAGGCAGCTATTCTCCCATGGAGACGATCGTAGAGATGCTGGATGTAGTCCTGTGGAATGGCTTGCCATGCCATTTCCACCTGGCGCCTCAGTTGGACCAGCGTTCGTGCTGGACGTGCAGACGGCGTGAGACGACGCTTCATCCAGTCCCAAACATGCTCAATGGGGGACAGATCCGGAGATCTTGCTGGCCAGGGTAGTTGACTTACACCTTCTAGAGCACGTTGGGTGGCACGGGATACATGCGGACGTGCATTGTCCTGTTGGAACAGCAAGGTCCCTTGCCGGTCTAGGAATGGTAGAACGATGGGCTCGATGACGGTTTGGATGTACCGTGCACTATTCAGTGTCCCCTCGACGATCCCCAGTGGTGTACGGCCAGTGTAGGAGATCGCTCCCCACACCATGATGCCGGGTGTTGGCCCTGTGTGCCTCGGTCGTATGCAGTCCTGATTGTGGCGCTCACCTGCACGGCGCCAAACACGCATACGACCATCATTGGCACCAAGGCAGAAGCGACTCTCATCGCTGAAGACGACACGTCTCCATTTGTCCCTCCATTCACGCCTGTCGCGACACCACTGGAGGCGGGCTGCATGATGTTGGGGCGTGAGCGGAAGACGGCCTAACGGTGTGCGGGACTGTAGCCCAGCTTCATGGAGACGGTTGCGAATGGTCCTCGCCGATACCCCAGGAGCAACAGTGTCCCTCATTTGCTGGGAAGTGGCGGTGCGGTCCCCTACGGCACTGCGTAGGATCCTACGGTCTTGGCGTGCATCCGTGCGTCGCTGCGGTCCGGTCCCAGGTCGACGGGCACGTGCACCTTCCGCCGACCACTGGCGACAACATCGATGTACTGTGGAGACCTCACGCCCCACGTGTTGAGCAATTCGGCGGTACGTCCACCCGGCCTCCCGCATGCCTACTATACGCCCTCGCTCAAAGTCCGTCAACTGCACATACGGTTCACTTCCACGCTGTCGCGGCATGCTACCAGTGTTAAAGACTGCGATGGAGCTCCGTATGCCACGGCAAACTGGCTGACACTGACGGCGGCGGTGCACAAATGCTGCGCAGCTAGCGCCATTCGACGGCCAACACCGCGGTTCCTGGTGTGTCCGCTGTGCCGTGCGTGTGATCATTGCTTGTACAGCCCTCTCGCAGTGTCCGGAGCAAGTATGGTGGGTCTGACACACCGGTGTCAATGTGTTCTTTTTTCCATTTCCAGGAGTGTATTTTGCACAAACAAAAGTTAAACGTCTAGGCTATGTGATAGGTGTATTAATTTCGGCTATCCCTGGTTTATCAGCACTGTAGAAAAGCCCAGCAATTTCAGACACCCGTATGCCTGTGCAATTATTGGAGGAAATTCACCAATTTTTTTCAAAACTTCCAGTATTATTCAAACGGTGGTTGCGAAAACGTATAAAATTCGAATGAAAGTCAGACTGCCAAACAGCTTTTGACATGTGATGAAAAAATACCGACGTCAGATCCAGTACTGATTTGATCTGATTGTGTGATGAAGCTCTCTTTGTTCATGCAGCACTTTTCTCACACGGCTATTAAGCGATGATGAGTCTTTACCATCCCTTAACACCTTGCTTTCTGCATTCTTGTCTAAAGCATATTGAACGATGGTTCAGATTCTTTTTGTTTCATTTGTGCTGCGCGTCTTCGCCCTCGGCAGTGAATATTTGATACTGGCTACTCAGATACTCTGCAGTTGGAAATGCCGTGTGACTAGCGCCTCCCGTCGGGTAGACCGTTCGCTTGGTGCAAGTTTTTCGAGTTGACGCCACTGCTGCGACTTGCGTGTCGATGGGTATGAAATGATGATGGTAAGGACAACACAACATCCCGGTCCCTGACCGGAGAAAATCTCCGACCCAGCCGGAAATCGAACCCGGGCCGTTAGGTCCGACATTACGTCGTGCTGACCACTCTGCAACCAGGGGCGAACACTCTGCAGTTTATATCTAGTCACTCTTGATTAGCACCGAGCGAGGTGGCGAGTGGTTAGCACACTGGACTCGCATTCGGGAGGAGGACGGTTCAGTCCAGCGTCCGGCCATCTTCATTTCCCTAAATCACTTCAGGCTAATGCCAAGATTGTTCTTTTCAAAGGGCATTGCCGACTTCCTTCCCCATCCTCCCCTAATGGGATGGGACTGATGACCTCGCTGTTTGGTTCCCTCCCGGAAATCAACCAACCAAAAAATCAATCTTGCTAAACAAAAATAAATTTCTACCTTTCTTATCACTACAAGTAAAAACTGTAGTCAAAATTGCTATCACAGCCTTATAATCACTGTTAACTTCCTTTATGTGAACTAATTCGCTAAGTTCAGACTTGTTTGTTGTTAGGCGTTGTAGGACGTTACTTTTACGACTTGTTTCTCTAATTACCTGCTCGAAGTAATGTGCGGAGTAGACATTGAGTATAATATCACACAAATCACTGTCTGTGACACCAGCTTTGATAACATGATTCTCCCAACACGTACCTGGGTTGTTGACATACCATTTTCTTACAACTGCATTATCAGGAAAACTATGACGATATTCTTCAACTCCTCTCTGAAGCGCTCTACATCTACAACTCCTGACCCAGGATGAAACAAGCCAATTAATATTTTTGATAGATCTTTGAAGCATAGCTTTACCCAGGTTAATTCATTCATATTCGAAATCCATGAAAACGTAGTTAGATATTATCGAATTCTTTACTGCAATACATACGCCGACTGCACTCGTGACTAACCTATCCTTACGATATACATTCCGATCTGAACTTCGTATTTCGTTGTTATTCAATAATTGATGCTAATTCTAGGATCTTTCCTTGCATGCTCCTGCAGTTTACTAATATAATATTAAACTTTTCTACATCCAGCGAAGACGAGAATTCTCTGAGACCACTGTGGTTCATGTAACTTAGATTTTGGCAGGCAGTGTATCTCAGTTCCGAAGGAGGGTTTCTCTAATCTAAAAAGCCCTCATGTGCACGCCATGTCCCTTTACGTGCACAAGTAGTAGTCATTTCCTGCGTGTACTGCACGCCTGACCTATTAAGAGGAACCCTGCAATTCTCTAACTGATAGCAGAGGCCGAGAAATTCGCGTCCGACACCATCGTAGAGTCATCGGAGACTTTGGTTTGGACCCTACTCTCTCCTCTAAAACGGCGGACCGCGGTCGACCCTGGGTACGCTGGTACAGATAGCCAGCTTAACCAGCACCACACATGTGATGTTAGTTCCTTCACCTGTTAGTAAAATATAACATGTGTATTTTTTGGTTACCTAATGTTGTCTCCGCAATGGAATTCTCACGCCTACAAATGATTAAAACGATTCTGGCGTTGACAACATATACCTAGGGATTTCCATGAAATGAAGTATCTTCTTGTGTTTTTACTTACGTTTAGCACATCAAAGTAATTATTACTATCGGAATGGTAATGAGTGCAAAAAAAGAATTTTGTAGACATCGAGTACACAACGCCGGATTCAATCCTAAATGTAATTTCGAGTTTTGCAAAATATATGTTTTACTTTCCTTATACCGAGCCTGCCTTTCTTATCCGGAGACGTAGTTGGTTGATACTGATTAGTGGTGAGAGTTAGAAGACCTACATCCTGACTGACATTTTCAGGAAAAGTACTGCGCCAATCACCTACTCGTTGGGGCGACGGCTGCTGTGCAGATGATGTACGTGGCGTTACTGCAGTTCTCTGCCTACACAACGGACGAAATATGCCGTTTGCAAGCCCCTAAGTTAAAATTCAAGGTAGACCATGAGTCAAGATTTCTGTTTGCTCACTAATCATGAACAGAATCTCGATTCAAGTATTCTTCTGTAGAGAAGCACTTAAATGTGCATCAGACCCCGCAGAGAGGTAAAGAATCGTCAATCGAGAAACAGAGTAACAATTCTGCTCAGAGGGAAACGACTTCACGTGTTGCTTGCGTCAAAAGCAACACTTCCCTGATTGTAATTGCCTGATTCCCTGCTGTGGTTCTCACCAGCGAAGTATCAGCATCGATTCCCAGTGGGAAGTGTCTTCCATGCATACCAACAGGGAAGTGCCTCTCCGTGACATATGCCAGCACCCTCCGGGAATGCGGCACTATATTTGTGCACAGGCGACGAATTCCAGGGGCCATTACAAAAGCACAAACTCCCAAGACATAAATCTACCAGTGAATAACCTCAAGCTCACACTGCTTTCGTAAGCAGTTTCTGGAAGTTTCCATTTCCCCTCACACATCTTTAGCAGTTCGCCAGTCAAATACACTTCTCCGCCTTTTTCTGTAGGAAGTGCGACGCAGCACTTCTCAAGAGAAGATTGCTCTGAGATCAGCTCATGACCATCGTTTGTGAGCCCGCGCATTCCATCACACTAAAAGGACGTCACTGAACGTTGTTCTGCCTCCAAAACTCTTTCTCCAGGTATAATACTCTGAAATGTTTTCGGCCCATCAGAGTGCAGCCTCAAACTTGCCCTGTCCATGCTATGGGGGATCTGCGGCCTCCAGCGCTGAAAACCCCCTCCTCATCACTCTGCTCTCTCTCAGGGTGGTAAGTGTCCACCCCTGCAGAACATGACAATCCACTTCCCAGTCCCTCCTTAGCCGACAGCGGCTTCTAAGGAAAGTGTAGCCCACGTCGCCCTTTCCGTCAGTTCTCACCTCTAATTTACACCCAGACATGCAGTACTACAGAAATTGTTAGTACATGGTGCTAGCCATTATCAGACAATGAAATGATTAATATCCGCTTCTGCATCAAACCATGATCTAATTAAATATAAATCGGAAAGAATTTACAGAGTATTTTATATATGGTGACAAAATCTTGCTGCCTTACACGCCAAAACGAACTGAGGATGGCCTCCGAGCCCAACCATCAGGCGTCATTCATGCTGACTTGTGCCACTATTTACAGCCAGTTGTATGTAGTGCGTTTTATAACCTGTGACAAGGCCTCTTCCACATTATGGACGAGACCCCCCGGCAAACGTACTGAGTGTAAAGTGGCATTCTTTCACGCCCTGCGTGGTATTTCCCTCAGGGGATCCATTATCAGCGTAATGTTGGAGCTCCCAGTGACGCAAACACGCCCTCTGCGCTTGTCCAAACTGAGCAGGAAAATCGGCCGCTTTATCAACACTTGGTAGTACCTCGTACGTGTTGCTGAGACATAAGGAGCCTACCATGCGTCCTGTTCCATCTTTCGCCTTCCGCTCAGTAACACTCTGGAGCGAAGACGGACCAGTCACATACTGCGTACCATAAGACGCAGCACGAACCTGGTCACCAGGGGCTTCCAACGTTACCGAGATTGTCGCAAGCCTAATCACCGACGCTCTGGTGTCACGGCAGCTTTGCGCAGTGGCCAGAATTTTTTTACTGACCATCGACGTATAAACAGTTACTTTTTACTAGAAACGTCGCTTATACAAAAGCTACTGCAGGAAATAAATACGCTAACTTTAAGGCTATGTACTCACACTAGCTGCATATGGAGTCACATGGCGTAAACGGAGTCTAGTGGCGGTCTCTTCGTACAGACATGCTCTAAAATTAGCTCAAAAAGACTCATAGTGAGTTAATAAACGCTAGTCTACATAGTAAAATACACAAAATTCACTTCCTCGGAGAAATATGTAAGAAACGGAAACTAAACTAAACTGATGTTTATCGGACATACTAATACAGACACTGGCGTCCACTCTGGTCCGCAGATGCGGCTACATTCCTGTGCCAGCCTTTGACCACATAGCAAAAAAATGTCGTCTATTTTTGACTTGATAAAATCCAAGGTTGGAGCAAACAAAAGATTAGTAAAAGAATTCCCAGAAATCTTACATAAAGTTTGGCATACAGGCAACAAGCGAATACGAAAACTTAAGAATGTCAGGGACAGACAGGGCTACGTATAGGGAGCTAAACCGTTCAAATGAGATGACTATGGTTTATCACAAGTTGCACCAGTTATATCAGTCTAGAAAAAAGCGTCAATAAACACTAGGAAACAGATATCTGATGACGATCAAGAGATACGCAATATCCCTTATGGACTCAGATCACGAAATACGTAGTTATGATCAGATTTTTTTATTTACCTCTAAATCTGCGTACATACTCTGCAAGCTACCATATGGTGCGTGGCGGAGGGTACCCTGTACCAATGCTAGTCATTTTCTTTTCTGTTCCACTCGCAAATAGTGCGAGGAGAAATCGACTGTCTGTATGCATTGATATGATCCATAATCTCCCTAATCTTAACTTCTTAATCCTTACGCGGAATGTGCATTGGCAGCAGTAGAATCGTTCTGCAGTAAGCCTTAAATGCGAGTTCTCTAAATTTCTTCAGTAGTACTGTACTTGGCCGATGTGAGCTGCTGGCCTCTCAACCACTAATAAGAACCCTTGGAAACGTGTACCTCCAAATTTTTGTGTCAAACTAATGGTGTCTGATGCATCGTCAACCCGCCGCAGTATTCGGGAGGCGTCATATTCACTGCCGCCCGTGAGTGGTAGCTGTAATCACTCATCGACAACCCCAGCCTTCCTTGTGGAAGGGTTTTGCTGCTGTTCGTCTTCCACGCTGTGTAGGGCAGTTGAGAGATTTCCCAAGCACACCCCTTCCGTGTCCACGAGAGTGCTCTGGTAATACGCAGTAGCCGTCCTGGGCAATAACGCCTTATGTACGGAGTACGATGGCCGCCAGCGTGACCTGTCGTTGACAAGACACCGTGTTTACGTGAGTGGAGGCTCCAGAGAGAGACGTCCTCTGAAGACTGCTGAGACAGCATTAGGCCATTCCGAGGTCATACGCTGCGCCGCTTCTGACATGGGCTCCGTCATAAAGAGGGATATATGGCAGTAAGCTTTATAGTAATAAATTTTAATTCCGCTAATGTTGTGTCATCAGTATCCAGCCTTCTCCATCGCACTCTACTCTCCAATATGCCAACAGCATTAGGGTTCTCAACCAAGGCCCCTACAGTCTCATAGCAACAAGCTTATAAAGCTGAAAAATACATGTCTTTGTGAAACAGTGGCTCAGGAATTTTCGATGTTTAGCAAATTCCTGGATATATAAGGAGAATAAATAAAATGAATAGCGAAGAGCCAATGCGAATTTACGAAAGTCATTCATGTCCTGGATTAGGTATCCATAAATGTAAGAACCACTGAACTTGTCACAGTGAGATGGCTTGCACTCCTCGACGATACAGACAGCTGCACCCTCGGTGGAACCATCCTCGAGTAGTTTCTGTGGAGGGGCCTGACTAGCATGCGTTTCCTGAAGAAGGGCAGCCGTATTTTCAGTATTTCCAGGGGCGTCAGTCTAGAAGATTGGAGGATCTCGCATGGAACGTTAGCAAACAGGGCCTTGCTATTTGGATGCTGCAAACAAGTGAAAGCTACGAGAGACTACAGGCGTTATATGAACAGAGGAGACGTAGCTTTATTGTGTGGTTTAGTGATGGTAGAATCGTCATCTGTAACATATTCTGGAGGTAAATGTCGTTCCCCAATTCATATCTATAGCAGGGGTACTGCGGAGGGTGTTTTCGTCAGAGAAAACTAAACTGCACACTATGGGACGGAGCGTCGAATGTTAGATTTCTTAAACGTTTATGTAGATTAAGAATTTCAAAATAGAAATGAAACGGCTCAAGTTAAATATACTGGAAATTAGGGAAGTGTGATGGCAGGAAAAACACGACTTTTGGTGAGGGGAGTAGAAAGATACTAACAGAAAATCAGGAAGGGGTATGGAGTGAGTACTTCACATAATGACCAAGAAAACAGAAATGCAGATAAGCTACTACGAACAGAATAGTGACAGAAGTATCGTATTCATACAGTATTACCAGTTTGTATGTGTACTAGCTCCACAGATGAGAGTTTTAGAAAGATTTATTTTGATATGAAAGAATTTATTCAAGTAATTAAGGGAGACGACTATCTAATTCCGATAGGAGCTTGGAATATTTTAAGGAAAGTAATAGAAGGATGAGTAGTACGTGAAGTGGACTGGACCAAAGGAATGAAAGGGAAATTCGCCTGGTGGAATTCTGCACAGAACATAATTCAGTCATTGGCAACACATCGTTTAAGGACCATTATATAATGTTGTGTGCGTGGAAAACGACTTCAGGCACCGGAACTTTTCAATTCGTTTTCATAATCGGAAGACGGAGATTTTAACATCGGATTTTAAGCTACAGAACATTCTCTGGTGCAGATGTGGACTCTTGCAATAATATAATTGTTATAATTTGAAATCCAAGGTAGGTTGGAGTCTAAGTACATGGGATCAGGATAATTTAAAAGAGTCAGCGGCTGCTGGGAGTATCAAAGGGATCATTAGACTGTGATTGATTGAAACACGGGTAAGGAATGCCATATAAAACGAGTGGGTATGTTTGAGGAATCAAAGAATGAAGGCAGATGAGTATCAAACAGACAAACAGGCAAGGTCCAGTTGGAATCATTAGATAACATAAGAGTTATTGAAAGTAAGTGACAAAAAGTGAAAATATAGAAATGCAGCAAATGAAGTAGCCAAAATCTATACAGTCGTCTAAAAAATGGGATTGACAGAAAGCACAAAACTGAAAACAAGGAACTGCTAGGGGAGAGTTGCTGTTGCAACGAGCAAGGCAATATTTACCTTACGAGTTGTCTTAGAAGTTAGGCTGGCGAGAGATAAACCTACGTTAGTAGCCTCTATACATTCAGAGACTTCCATTATCAATGTTGACTGGAGTACAGTATTCTAATTTCTGTAAATGGAGTGAAAAGTTGCCTAAAATTTATGCGTAGATTAGACGACAGTTTTAAGAGCCCAACGACATGAAATCGACACAGTTTTTATGAAGGGAGCTAGACAGATTTGTAGACATCCCTGATGTTACTCAATTCGTATTTTGAGCAAGCTTCCTAGAAAACAAAGGGGAAATATGGAAATGAAATTAAAATTCAGAGAGAAGAAATAAATACACTGAGGTTTGACAATGACATTATACTTAGAGACGACAAAGGTCTTGAAAAATCAAATGAAGTGAATGGATCGTGTCCTTAAATGTGGTTCTAATACGAACGTCAACAACAGTGAAACAAGGATATTTGAATATATAGGAATAAAATCAGGTGATGATAAGGGAATTAGATTAGAAAATATTTCTGTAAGATTAATAGGCGCGTATTGCTATTCTGGAAGTAAAATAACTGACGATGGCCGAAGTAGAGTGGATACAAAATGCAGCCTGACCATAGCAAGAGAAACGTATATGAGAAAGAAAAATTTTGTAAAATCTAATTTAAATGTAAAAGTTAAGGGTAGAGTCTGGTGGAAGCTGCATCAGACGAGTCTTCGTACTGAAGGCCACAACAGAAGCAAGGAACATAAGTTTCAATAAACACAGTGTATGTACGTAATAGGGTTCCATTTTCTCTGTCTAAGCTGCACTGTAACGGTCCACAGAGTTTTTGGCGCTTTTCATTATGACGTTACTTTGACGACTTTCTTGACTGGATAAGCCAACGACACGAAATTTTACCGTATCAGAAATAATTTCACGTGAAAGAAACAGAAGTATGTCATGTGTCACTGGTAGCGCACATTCAAAACAATATTTAATAACGTGTCAGTCCTGGAAACATAGTGGCTAAAAATCTATATCCTGGAAGTAAAAAGGAAAATTTCTTACAAAAATTAAGGTATCTTATGACAAAATTGAAAATGCTATCTCCACACAAGCATACCATCCTCTCGGGACAATTAGATGAATAATAAAAATACGATATCATCGTGAACACAATAGTAATAGTGCTATATAACGAGTAATTAATGAACATAAAGTCGGAAGTGAACGATGTTCTAATAAACTAATACGCACACGTTTCGTCAATAGACCAGCCCAGAAGTTTAACAGAATGTTGGAACACGATCATACATAAGTAAAGTACCATTTTATGGATAACTATAAACATTATCGTGTAAGAAGAACATCGTGTTCTCACTAGCAACATCGAAAATGAGGTGATTCTCGTTTCTGAAAAGCGAGAAATTGAGAAGCAATGTTGTAAAACAGTGAAAACTATTCTAAATAGTCGTTAAGTTCTTGCGACAGGTAACGTTCATAGCAGAAAAGGGTAATTTGTTATATCTCTTCTGTGTTCAGTATGGATCTAGAACGTTTCTCTGGAGATATAAGTCTATATGATCGAAGTCTGCTGTAAATGTCTCTAAAATACATTTAAAGCTCAATATGTGAATATACATAATTGAATGAAAATTACTGTGTCGTATAGGGGTCAAAATAAAGGAAAAATTTGGAGCCACATATTACTTACAAAAATGAAAATAATGATGGTTATAATTTCAAATACATGTAACCTTAATACAGTACTTTGACTTATAGTAGCATCTGCGTTTAGATATTTCTAATGTGTACTCATGCCGTACTCCGGTGTGCCAGATAAGAATTTCCTATTTATTCGGTTAGCTTGTTGGATAATTCTGCCGAGTTGCATTATCGCGTAAGTATTTCATTGATGCAGTATCAGATCAGCATGCAGTGAATTAAGAAGCGGAGATCACGAGGAAGGACATTAGTGCACCCTGACTTTTTCTCAAGGCCGTCATGATTTATACACCTTCATACTTAGTTTTCTATTTGTTGATACGTGTTAAAGAATAGTCTTTAATGAGATCGATATTCTGAAGCCCTACTAAAATAGTAACACGAGGGCACCAAGCAGACTATTTGTCGCATATGATAAGAATATTTGTCTAACTTTCTAGCTCAACTTCCGGAAGCCTACGACAGACAACGCACTATTTAAGTCCCTTCAACACATCGAAAAGCACAAAAAATATATATGAACGGAGTTTCTAGCATATATAGTATCAAAATTGAGATCTCGTAGGAGCAAGAGGCCTGAATATCAAAACAAACAAGCCTTCTCAGCTTAGTAAGTGTATGAATGACTACCACTGACTGCATCGATCTGCCTCCGACATGGAATACATTAACGTTGAAATAACGTAGCTTTTGTAATTCATTAATTCAAGGCGCCATCTTTGTCACATATTCTAATGAAAAGTGATAGCTTCAGAGATCCAGTGACACAAATAACATAAAGTCATATCAGTTTCAGTTTCAGCTGTGTTCACTTATGAACGGACGTAATGATTTTTGGTTTATGCATAACAAGGACCAGTTTCGAAAAGCGCGACATAATGAAGTTGATGATATTGCATTTAAAATTTTTCAATATGTAGCATGATCAGGAACATTTTCTGCCAATACGTCGTGCAAGCTGAGGAACAAGATCTCATTTAAATTCGCAATAACAACTCTTAAATGCAAAATGGAATTGTGATCGGAAAGGAAATGTTTCTAGGTGTTTTTACCTACACAAACAGTAAAAAACATTGATCTTTGACTATAGAATCAAATTACAACTTATACGTTAGTCACAGTACTTACAGAAAATAAAATAAAAGCGATGATTTCTTTCATTTCTTCTTCACTGTATCTGTCAAAGCACGTTGTTTTCAGTTTAGTTTCAGTACCTGGTATTCTCAGGAGACGGCTCACCAGTCGGACTTGGTCGTTTATGACGGAGAACGACTGTGATTGACTTGGCTTGCCGTATATACCGGAGATAGTCTTCCACGTGGGTAGCCTTCGAAGCAATACGGGAGATACGTAACTCCGGAACTCTCAGATCCCTACTGTGGAAGATTATTTCAAGAGAACAGGCTATCGTGGAAGGCACGGAACGCACACGGAAAATGTTGGTGACTAAAACGAGATGATTTAGAATTTGTCATAGAAATGGATGTCACAGTTTCAGAAATAGTTTTATTTCATTTCTGTGACGCTTGTTATGTAGTTGTCTAGAAATCTGTCATTCTAGGCAACAAAACTTGAGAGCAGTTTTCTCTCTGAGCAGTCAGTCAATATTCGCATTTTCTCAGTAACTCACTGACAGTCAATACATTGTAAATTTCCTAGCAGATTAAAACTGTACGATGGACCAGGATTCGAATCTGGGACTTTTGCGTGGGTATTTCAGTAGGTAGAAAACTCGATCACAAATGGGAAAGGTCCCAGGTTTGAATTCCTGTCCGGCACACATTTTTAATATGCTAGGGAGTTAAATATCAGCACACACTCCTCTGTAGAGGGAAAATTCATTATGAACTCAACATACACCCTAGGACGAAAAAAAAAAAGAAAAGACCCACATGACTCACCACGAAGGTATTACCCGAATGGAACGGATGTGATCTACGTGTACACTAGAGGTGGGTCGTTCGTGAACTAACGGGTCCAAAGGAACGGTTCATCAAGATGAACAGAACGAACGAGAAGCTAATTCTAAGGAACGATCTTTTAGAGTTCATTTCGGTTGCGGCTTTCTACTTATAGTTCCCGGGAACGGGAAACGGTCGGTCTCGTTCCCGCAACGGCACGTCGGCCGGTCTCGTTTCAGTCTCGGTCCCGTTCCCATCTGTCTCGGTCTCCGTCTCGCTCGCTCGGACTCGTCCTTCTTCGCGTGGCCACTCGTCGCAGTTCCGCTGCCGACTGCTCATAATTAGTTCAGTATCGATTTGTTCTTTTCGTTCGCTGCGGACGCTCATTCTATATCTGTTTCAAGCCTTTTTTTAAACTCTGACCTTCTGGAGTTTTTCGTATTCTATTCAGCGTCCATGACCGATAATTCAAATGTATTTTATAATTACCTAAATCACAATCAAATTACGTGGTATGTAATACAGTGCCACAGGGAGGCGCACGAAAAATCGTCCCCGAGTTCTAGACTGCTCATTGTTGCCTACCAATCGTCATCTATTGTTTCGAAGTTGTTGTTTGCATTAGCTTATTTGTTATTTCTCCACTGCATAATTATTACATGTTTATTTATTCTGCTCGTAGCGGTCAAAAAATCCTCAGTAACTGGCGAGCAGTCTGTACTTGCGGCTGGTTTTTTGTGCGCCACCTTATATTATTTCACTGCGATCAGCCACATAACGCTACAGTTGGCTAAACGAGAGGTTCTGTAGACTCATGAAACTTACAATTGTGTGAGAATTCTGTTAAGAATAAAAACTCTGTACTCTAGGGCAGAGGCAAATTCTCCCTCTTGGCGCCTTCCATCTTCGGTCACTGTTGTGTACATAGTTCCGTGTAGTCAGCGCGTACACAACTTTCCCACTGGAGCGCGCCCCGCTAAGCACAACAGCGCAGGCGCAGCGCTCGTTTACCTCCGCACTACATGGCGCTGCCATAGAGACGTACCAAATTGGGCTTCTGCTGATCCGCGTATTAATATGTAACGCAGCCAATGAGAACGTAGAACCTTTTCTCCTTGCAGATCACACTCGCACAGTGATATATGAACGCACGAGGTATTATAACGAGTGTACAAACCTCTGTTCAGTGAGTCTACATTTGTCTGTACCAGTCTATAGTCAAGTTTCAGTCTGCGCCTAATAAGATTACCATATTCCTGTACATAGCCGTGAAGATAGATGTATAGACACTTTTGTCAAGTATCAGAGATATATATGAGAGTAAGATTAACATGCCAATACCAAAGGAACTTCAGATTGTCAATTGTAAATAGCATCCAGAAACAAGTTAAGTAATTTTTATGCTTGTTATTATTCTAATAAATGGGTGTGAAAATTAATCAAGTTCTGTTTAAAGTGGGTCACCGTCAATCTGCTACTCTAAGCGTGCAAGTGACATTTCTATCATCTGGCATAACGCCAGAAGATAAACACGCCACGATAAGACCACGAGACATATTGCTGACACTTGCCTACTTCGTTAGAGCGACAAGTCAAATAATCTGATGGTGTGTGTACTGTAGGTCTAACAGTACGCACACCACAGTCACCCATGCTACAATGACTACGGACCTATGCTACAAATTTTCAAATTTTCATAAGAACCATATGCCAAGCACAAATGACAGGTGAACAAGTAACAATGAACGATACCCACAAAAGAGCGATCACCAGTGAACTAGTTCTCAAGGATGAACGAGTTTGCCCATCTCTAGTGTACACACTAAACAATGATTAGAATTACAGAAAAAGGGTATGGGTTATTCGAGAGAAATTGTTTCACAAATTAAGCAAATCAGTAATGCGTTGGTCTACCTCTGAGCCTTATGCAAGCAGTTACATGCCGTGTCACTGACTTTTGGATGCATTCCTGAATGATATCATGCCAAATTTTGTCCAATTGACACGTTAGAACTTCAGAATCCCGAGCTGTTTGATGGGCGCTGTCTACAATGCCCCAAATGTTCTCAATTGGGGAGAAATCGGGTGACCTTGCTGGCCAAGGTAGAATCTGGCAAGCACGAAGACTGACACAAGAATCTCTCGCCATGTGCGGGCGGATATTACCTTACTGTAATGTAAGCCCCGGTTGGTTTGCCATGAAGGGGTAATGCTCAGTTCTCAGCAGGACTCATCACTGAAGACAATTTTATTCCAGTCAATGAGATTTCATTCCGAATATGTGTTTGGGATGGATCCTGTCATCCAAAATGGTCACATGATCCTTGGCAGTAATACGATCTTGCAGACGGACACCACAATATGATTGCCAATACCCTCATAGGACCTCCATCATGTTCCCATTCAGCCGTTATTGGAACCAAAGTGAAACAAGGCTCATCCGACCAAATTACTTTCGTCCATTTCTCCATATCCCAGGTTTTATTGCCTCGACACAACGTTTTTCTGTTACAGGCACTTTCCTCATTCACATGTGGTCTTGAAATTCCAGATCGCCCTGCAGTTTCCCGCTTATGGAGCTTCCTTCGTGCTGATTTAGTGCTGACAGAATTCGAGAGCGCGACATTCACCTCTGCAGTGACTTTTGCAACTTTTGTTCTCTTACACAATCCTCTTCAGTGTATGCCTGCCACAGTCACTCTGCTCATACTTTTTTGGGAGTTGTGACTTAGTGGTTGATGCTTATCCGCTTACCATGGGTCAAATGGCTCTGAGCACTATGGGACTCAACATCTTAGGTCATAAGTCCCCTAGAACGTAGAACTACTTAAACCTAACTAACCTAAGGACATCACACACATCCATGCCCGAGGCAGGATTCGAACCTGCGACCGTAGCAGTCCCGCGGTTCCGGACTGCAGCGCCAGAACCGCACGGCCACCGCGGCCGGCCCGCTTACCATGTATTCGGTATATATCTTCGATGTGATGCCTCTTGAAACATCAAACACTTCAGCTAAATTTTTTATGGAAGCACTCACCACAGGAATACCATCAGTTTCACCACTTTCCAAGTCACTTAGCTCCGACGTAATTCACTCGCAAGTGCAATAGACACTCTCCTGACAACCACTGACTCTTGTAATGTATTGAGGTTATTGCACAGGTGTTGTTAATCGCGAGATACAACATCGGCATCAGCAGGATTGGCTAACATCAACATTAAAGTTCAAGCATGCATTTCTCACGATTTTTCCTTATTTTTGTCGAAGCCCTATACGTCGCTTCGAAGAGGAACTCATTGACAAAACTGCTCATAGCTGTTTCAGATGTGAGTGAAGAACCATAAGACTTACGTAATAGCTAGACTTTTCAGATGCATAGTTTGGAAAAATAAAAGACAAACAGAATGTTAGAGGACATAGGTGAAGAAATCATAGGTATCGAAAGTGGATGTCCGCTAGGCTTGAAAATGGTATAATGTACCGGATGGATGTAATTAAACTTCCCCATTTAACATGGTGTAGCATGGAAACTAATTACTGTACGAGTACCAAACTTGGTAGCATTAATTTTCAGTGTGCGGGGGTGCATGATTTTCGTGCGTCACAGCGCCATCCTCCAGTTGAAACTATGGCCACCAGGTGCCGTGATCAGTCATCGTGATTCATAGTCTCTCACACCTCACCTGCTGGAGTGCACTTGTTGACTTGTCAACATGAGCTTCGACAAAAAGAGCAGGGCATTAATGGTGAAGCTCTACTATCAAAACGACAGTAATGTTGCAGCTGCACTTCGAGAATATCGTCAGCCGAAAGGATTACGGAAGGGTCTTCTTTTTCTTCTTAATTTCTGAGGTCATGAGTCCCCTAGAACTTAGAACTACTTAAGCCTAACTAACCTAAGGACATCACACATATCCATGCCCGAGGCGGGATTCGAACCTGCGACCATAGCGGTCGCGCGGCTCCACACTGTATGATATAATCACCGTTGCTATGGCAAACCACGCGGCGTACAATTCACGATTTTCAGGCAGTGCGCATGCTGTGTCACGACAATTGAACATCCCGTGGACCACTGTACCGAAGGTCCTTCGAACCATTCGCAAATGGTATCCGTACAAGATCCATATCGTACAGTAGCTTGCACCACAGGACGCCCAACGAAGTGTTGACTTCTCTCTCTTCTTTCTCGCAAGGACCGAAGTTGACGAGGGCTGGCCCTGGGCCATCCCTAATTTTCTCTGACGGGTGAGGTGAACACACAGAATTGTCGAGTGTGGGGATCTTCACTTCCAGTCACTGTGCGTGAAGTTCTTTTATATGGTGAACATGTGACTGTATGGTGTGGCTTCACGGCAATGTTAATCATTGGCCCATTCTTTATTGAACAGGTTGGTACTCAGTGACCAAAGACGTGCAGTGTGACTGGCCAGCGTTACTGCGGTATGCTTCTGCAGCATATCATACTTGCCCTACAGAACAGAGACACATTGAACTCAATAAATTTAATGCAAGATGGGGGCCCCACTGCACATCGCTCTTGAAGTTCACCTGCTTCTCCGTAACATATTCGGTAACGATCGTCTGATAATTCGATACTTGGCCGACAAGATCACCTGATCTCACTCCCTGTGATTTCTGGTTGTGGGGCTACCTGAAGGACAGATTTTACCAGTGGAACATTCAAACATGTGCTGATGTGAAGCGCAGCATATCAAGAGAGGTATCGGTGCAGAATGCATTACTGCGCTTTCAGACTCTTCTGGACACTGATGGGCGCCATATTTGAGCCCCTTTTGTATCAGCAATGGTACCCATATGTAATGGTGTGATGTACCAGAGCAACACATTAAAAATGTTCCAATTGAATTGATTCTGCATTATTTCTCTTCCCCATGTCAATGACACTAATGTTATCAAGTTTGGTGCCGATGGTAATTTGTTTCCGGGTTTTAACGTGTTAAATAGAGAAAGTTTAACTATAGCCACGCTGTAATAGCATGAAGAAGCCCACTGGAGAATCTTGTGGTACAACAGAAAATTTGTGATAAAATATAAAATCTAGGTTATCACAGGAAGGACATAGACAAAACAAGCGCTTGGGAAGTAACACACAGACGCTATTGAGGTCTCAATCTCCGAAAGTAATCTGGAAGTACACGACATTTTCATTTTTTTTCACACTCTGATATTTCAAAAACGACATTATCTATACTACATTAACCACCACATAATACGTTAGTGGGTCGTAAGTTTTTACACTACAATTGTTTGCAGCGTATTAACTATTACATCAGGTGTTAGCTTCTCCACTTCTACAGGAAATGTAAACTACTCTATGGGCAACATCATTTTTATTACTACTGTACTGAACTACTCTACCAAACTACACTCCTGCAGCGTTACAGGTGTGCCAGAAGGTATATAAACCTACATTTGTCTGGCCATGCCCACTATGCTAATCACAGTGGGCGTGCCCCTGACATCAGGCTGGCCGTGAACGTGAATCGCTGCAGGTGCTACTACCGAAATTGCAGAAAAACGACATCTTACTTAAAAAGCTAAACTAGTACGAGTCATAAACGGTGTGCATTGTCAAGTCTGATTGGTGTCGCACCTTGCCCTAATTCCAGGACGTGGCTGATCCCGATCGTCACGGCGATCGTCAAATATGCGCCCCGGCGGAATGGGATAGGTACAGAGAATGTTGCAATATCCTCTACTGCTGACTGGTTCTCCTTTCTGTATTCTCTCAGGACCTTTTATGAGCCCTCGTTGGCGAGACTGTCGATAGTTGTACAGGTATCCTGGTGTCTGATCACGTGGTACATGTCGTACATAGGTAATTGTTGGCTTAATCTTGCGGCCACATTGTCAAACAGGGGACCCTCATAGCTTCAAAATTTTAAGTTATAATAGTTCTCTGATATTATATAGCAGCTGGTGAACCCTTCATGCCGTTTCCTCGTTGTCCCAGAATTCCTGCCAATGTTCTTGCCCCCTTCTTTTGATGGCAAACGTATCCCCTACCTGAACCCCCAAAATTTGTCCAGTCTTGTCAAATTTACCTTTCTGAACCCAGTACCATGTTGCCAGTTCCCTTATTTTTATGTCCAATGGACAAAGCCCCATACGTACCAGCGAAGACCTCTCCCACCACGAGATGTCCTATAAGCCCCTACTGAACGAAAGAACATATTACGCTGCACACTTCTTACAGCCATGGCAGGCATGAACCACGTGAGATAGTGTGCCCGTACTCCTGACCCGTAACCCACTATGGAGATTGGAATGGTGTTGTGGTACAATTTCATTAACTCCGCGGGTAGAATCTCCTATGCCCAATTGCAATTAAGTTGTTTAATACTTCTAACGGTCTCTGGGTCACTGTGTCGATATGCTGGGCGAAACTCCATTTTTCTTCAATCACAACACCCAGATATTGTTACTCCCGTCGGCGAATAACTGGTGGGCCCTTGATTCGAACTTTCGATTCCTGGCTATCTGACCCATTTAATAACAAGTAGGTTGACTTGTTCGGTGCTACCCTCATTTTCGATTTTTGGCACCATTGTGTCAAAATGGTCGTTGCCTTCTCTACCTTAGGTTCGAGATCCTCGCGGCTGCGGCCGCCAACCAGCAGGAGGAGATCTTCAGCATAGGCTATCGTCAGTAGTACACCTTATGCACTGCTCTCCAAGCTCTCCAGGAGGTGATCCTTTTATCAACACTTCCGCTAGGGGACGATAGCCAGACCTCTATGCCCATACGATAGCTCCTAAGACAGCCATATAGTCACTCCATCTCTCGCAAGCAGCAGAAGAGCGAAGACCACAACAGATTATCAAATGCGCCACTGATATCTACCATGATACCAACTACATACTTGTGTGAGGATGACCCACAGACCTCGGCTGCCAGGGCTAATGCGTGACACACGATCGAAAGCCGAATTGCCTGTCGCTCATCCCACACGATACTTGATGTGCTGTCAGTCTGTCAGCCAGCAACCTCTCTAGCAATTTGCCCAGCAGGTCTAAGAGACAAATCGGCCTGTAAGATTTAACTTTCTTCTGATCTTTAACGTGGCTCTTCTTGATTATGACAACATTTGCCTGCTTCCAGATAGAGGTAACATCCTTTATCGTAATGCCTCATTATATATCCTTGTTAGAGGTGTTACCAGTTGATGAGCGAGGTATTGTACCACTTCCGCCACAAAGCCGTCTCGTCCTGGGACCTTGCGTCTCTTTAAAGACTTTATGTGGACAGCCAACTCTTCCTTAGAGAATAGGTACACCATGGCATCGTTCGCATATTGTCTCTAATCTGTTAGCCTAATTAGGCGTTACTCCTCTGTGTCCTGTTGCACTTTGTCGTCAGGGAGCAGGGATCAGAGGAGACCCTCAGCAGTATCCTGCCAGTATCCCATCATCAGGTTCCTGTCCCTGACGGTGGACAGCATCGTAGGTGACCGTACTTTTCCCTCACAAGCTTGTAGGGAACGACTCAGGGATCGATAGCCAATTGGCTCAACACATACCTCTCCCAGCTTTGTAGCCGAACTGTCCTCAGCTCCTTTTAGAACTGCTTTTTATCTTTGAAACACCCCTGTTTATATTTCTTCACTGGATTTTATGTAATTTACCGAAGCCGCCAAACAGTTAATTATTATGATTATATGACCGTGTGCTTAATGGATGAAAGGTTATTGGTTGTTCTGCTGTGGTTTCGGGGGGAATTCAACTGAGTGCGGCTGTTTTGCAAATGAATAGTGGAATGATTGAAAGTTTGTCTATTATTAAGGACCATAAAGGTAGCGATGTACAAACTGATATATATTTCCCATTAACACACAAATTCTGAGGCAGTTCCTACCTTCGCCTTACACATCTAAATACGGTTGTGTCTTTTTATTGGTTGCTGATTTTCAGTACTTCGTTACATGCAATGCTGTTGGTTAACATTCACAACAATCCTCATTGCAATCCATGGTTGTTGCTGGCCGACGCGGTTAACGCGAAACACGTAATTCGGCACTTGTCACTTTCTGTTTCATATCACTCGCGAATCGGTATTAGTGAGGGTCAGCCCCACGACGATCAGGGCGACGTGCTCACTCGTCATACTCCGGTGAATTTTACCGTTTACAACTCACTCGACCACCATTCTTGCCAGTCTCTCCAGTACCACTGCTCATTCGAAACTCTCCATTACTACTACACACTCGACACTCGTCTCACTACTTCCTGCAACGTTCAACAATCGACTCCTGTCTAGTATCGACCCAGGCGTCGGATACTAGCATCTATGTCCGTGGGATCACGGATCCCTTACATCCCCGCCCTAAAAACTTTCTTAGTAGCCACAGGCAAAAAAGAGTAATAGGAAAAAATTATCACATAGTATATAAATGAAAATGAGGAACATAAGTTCTGGTTCAAATACTGAAAATTACATTGTATCACAAATAACACCCTATTGACTCCGGTAGCAAACTGCCCCGACAGAAACATCATACAAAATCAACAAAATCAATCTATCTTAATGAACATAGCATGGTAAATATTTTTATAAAACTTTGTCTTACATTGAATTACCAAAAATCTTCACTCTCAAAGGTTTGTCTTGGCCATTAACTACATATTCATTATAACTTGCTACAGCAAAGACAAAAAAAAAGAACAAATAAATTGAATGCCAGCTACCCCTCTGGTATGCCGTCCTTTCCTGCGGGGTTAAAGTTAAGGAAGAAATTCACAGCTTATTCATTTGAGTCCTTAACATAAGCCAAATTGAATATCAAAACAAAATATAGAATTTACACCTTGACTTATGCAATTAATTTTACAGTTCCTCATACCTCTACAGATTCAATAATATTAAATGCTCCATTATTGCACTAAGTATACCTTACGTAATTATTTGCATCACTGTAACTAATGTAGTCATCCAATGAAAAATTTTAAATACTGATCATTTCATTTGGCCAAACATTACTGCCATATGTCAATTGTTAGCACTAAAGCTTAGATGAGACGTAAAATATTTCCTATTATATTGACATAAATTCAGATCTGCTATATGGATATATGTTATTCATTACACAGTGCCAGAATTCTGCTTCTAAAGCTTGACCTAAGTATAAACATAATTGACTCTGATAGCTAATTGGATACATGAATTACTCACGATTCATGAGTTACGCTTCCCGTTTTATCAGCATATCTCAGATCAACATGTATACCTACAGATAACTTGCAAACAGGTATTGCTCATGTGCTAAATGACATACTTCAATACTTCAAATACCTCATACTCAATACACTTCATTACGTACAACTCCCTCAACTTAACAGCAACTTCAACTGCTAATAAATGGTATGCTATTATGCATGTGTTTTCATGCTGTACAGCACAAAATAGTGTCTCATTTACATTATTTATTATAAACTACATGTTTATATGTCTTCTAAGTTGTGTGTATGTTACTTTGAGATTTTGTGTATAAATGCAGTCATTGACGTTTGATGTTGATAGGCTTCTGTAATTTATGGTGTCCAACGGAGAGGTCTATTTTGCCAGTCTGGGTTAACCGAATACAGTGAAGGATTATTTCGTTATTAGCTAATTAGTGAGTGTTTGGGTTACTAGGAGGTTATTTTAATTTAATTTCTTTCTTTTGCTTGTCTGTGCATAGTGAATAGTTAGAATGGATCCTGAATTGAAAGAAAAGGTTGTGGAGGAGGTAGTTAGAAAAATGAGGGTAAGGGCAACCCAGATAATGCAATAGAGTCAGAGAAGGTGTAGGGAGCCAGCAACTCTTTTGCTGGTATACCAAGTGGCGACTCGTACACTTCCAGCTGGGTGAGACTTTAGTTCTCATTTTAAGTTTCACTCCTCTACCATCTTTCTCTATCCGTAGGTTAACAAAGTTAGTGTAGTAGTTAGGATTGGTAGTGGTCATCCAAGTAATTCAGTCAGGAACTATCTAGCAGATTTACAGTTGACTTAAAATAAGGATAAGTAGTTACTGTTGATGTAGAGTGTGAGATGTAAGAGCATCAATAAGTCAAAAATCAGCCCAGTGTCAGTACACTGCAAAATTATTAGTGCCAGAAATAATAAAATGAGAACCAGATCAGAAAGCTGATGTTTATAAAATGTGGTGGGAAGCTAATTGTCAGAATTACCATAGCCGAAAAATTTCCATAGTCGGAACAAAAATCGAAATGTTAATTGTAAGAAACTGAATATAATATCTGAATGAAATGAACTCCTGAATATCGTAAGCTTCCTACAGTCCAAGAAAAGTTTTGTAGGGAGTAAGACACATGGCTTGCTGAGCTGTGCACAGAGGCACAGCTTTTACTAAGTCTTGTGTAATGTTCTTGCTAAATTTTTAAATGTTGCGGCACATAGCGCAATAACAACAGTTGTCATAGGTGACATACGCTTATGACGTTGTAAGTCAGGAAAGTTTGGACTATCCGATGCCAGATGGTGAACGGTATACTGTAATGCCGATTCATTTCTCTTCACGTCCAGTGGGCGTGTGTCAACACTGAAACCTCGAGATAGTGAGATGGCGTGGAGTGATCACAAAATTGCACAAAGAAGAAGTGAAGTGCATTCTCTCACACGTGTACGACACCATATGGACACATACACAACCAGAGGTGAAGCGTGGAAAGTTAATGTTTCCGTGCAGATGACAATAATATAGGAAATTGGTTGGAAGCAGAAATCGCCCGTCACAACTGCATGGCATGTCAGGACAACAAGGATATCGACGAATACTCAAAGTGGGGTCTGCATATTCCTGACCACGTGTAGCCGGGAGCTCTCCTTCTAGAGTGTGGCGTATGGACTTCACGAAGCAGGGACACTATGAAGAGTTCTAAAACATACCTTCTGTATCGGTTTCCGTTCATATTCTCCTTTACGACTGTTTTATGCTTCACAGGTGAAAGCAAAATGGCAGCCTTAACTGGCTACATGAATAGCATAGAAAGACCACATTTTACGGGTTTGGGTGCCACTGATTAAAACATGCATTATCTGTTCCTACAACTTCCGGCAAACAGCTGTCATCTGTGTAGCGTCTGACACACAGTGCTTGACAAAGAATGGAGGTAACAGGAAGACATAGTCTGATGTTAGTCTAAAGCCATACACGTACACTGTATCGGCGGGTATGTAATATCGAGAGCTCCAACTCTCTTTGAAATTTTGAATGGACACCAGTGTGCATTAGTACTGTTTGTGTTTAGTGTGGTTAATAGGCCTGGTAGGGCATATAAGGAGCGTGAATAGCGTCAGATGTTGGGTGACCACTGTGTAGCGCACGGGTAGCCACGTACGCGAGTGAAACAGCGTTATCAATACCTGGCAGAATTTGCTAGAGGCCTCATTGTATGTCTCTGTTAGGCTGGCTTGTCGAATCTTCTTGTATCCAGATTTTGGATGTGACAGCAGCCCGATGTTAGACAGCATGGTAAGATGAGGGCAAGACTACTGCTCATCAAGGCTATGATCGACTACATCTCACCACCACTAGAGACGATAGCCGTACTGTGATCCAATCAAATCGTAATCCCTTCACAACTGCTCCCGACTTACGATAACAAGTAATAGACTCCCTGCAATAGTCTGTATCGTTCTGCACATCTGGTCAGGGACTAGCGACAATCAGACTCGGAACGAAGATCTTATGGGCTCTCAACGCCGAGGTTATCTGCGGACGAACGTGGAAAATATCCAATGTGCGTGCTGTCCTTAACATTACATTGAAAGTGGCTACCTTTGGATTCGTGCTGTGACCTGAAAGCATAGACTGTTGATGAATTGTGATAAATTGTGTTGAAAGATGAGATATGGTTCTTATAACAGCTCGGAGGACCATCGTCGGCCGGTATGGTGGCGAACTTGTAGAGGTCCAATCCTCCCAATTTTTTGGATCGACACAGTGGTATTACTCCTGACTTCATGATGTAGGGAACCATCGGTTATGACTTCATGTCACTGCTGGTAGAGATTGAGGAAGCACGGTGATACGTCACGGACATCGTGCGTCCTCGTATGTTACCTCTCACGCTGCAGTAGCGTGGTGCCACTTTTCAACACGACAGTGCTCGTCTAAACATGCCACGTGTGCCTACGAACTATCTGCATGATGTTGAGGCAATCATGTGGTTAGAAAAATTCCCAGATCTGATCCCAGTGGAACATGAGTGGGACCAGCTCGGAGTCAACTCCGTCACAGTGCTAGTACCCAGGATATCAAGATCCAGCTACGTCAGTTGTGGGCCACTTTGCCTCAGGAGAGGAAATAACGGCTTTATGACAGCTTTCCTGACCGAATCAGTGCGTGTATACAGGCTGAAGGGAGTTGAGAGGCATACTGGTAAGTATGCTAATGCAGCCAAATTCTTTGACTCGATTTTATAATCACTGAAGTAACATAATCAACTCCGTCAAACCTTGATTTTTTATTAGTTTCCTCCTCTCTTTCAGGGTGATCCAACTTTTTTGTCACTCAGTGTATTATGCGGTCACTGTAGTAGGTCAAACACATGTGATTTCGTCAGAAGACAATATTAGACCACTCCAAGCAAGTGACATTATCCACGTGCCATATGCAGTTTGAGATATTTTTGGTATCAGGTCAGTGGAATCAGATACAGTACCATTCGTGACTAAGTTTAGCCTACAGCCGGCACCTTGAATCCATGGACATGGAGAGAGTCACAACTATAAAATTCCTAAAGCGTAGATCCAGCTCTTAGTGCGTGATAGCCTTGTGAGTCAGTCCCTTGTCTTTAATGCGTGCCACCCTCTTCTGTGTACAGGTTGAATACATGAGGTATTTTCATAACAACGTGCCATGTGGGAAGAGTTATCTCAACGCATTTCAAACAAATCTTTAGTGATCCATACCACAATTTGTGAAAACGGAACCCTTATATGATCACTTTGTTGTCCATCTCTCTGTCTGACTGTCTGTCTGTCTATTCGACAGTTAAGACAGCTTTTTCTCAGGAGAGGGTAGAGGTACCAAGCTGAAATATATGTCACCTACGCAAGTCTGCTGTTGCTTGGTGGTGTAATAAATTTAAACGTCTAAGTCAATGCAGTAAAAAGTTAAGGCCAGTTTTTGATACACACAAATTCACTCATCAAAACCTACGAGATACTTCCTAAAGATCTAGAATTATGAAATCTGACATGCAGCAAGGTTTCACTGTAACGGTAAAGGAAAAAAATCCGTACATGGTAAACTGTACATAAATCAGGTAAAAATATTCTTACCAAACCGACAAAAATCTCAGGAACTACTGTAGGAATTATGATCTGTTACTTTATCCGTATTGGATCTCACGAACTCCATGGCCGTTAATGATAGTTGGTGAATTACGAAATCAGTTACAAATACCATTTGAATGTGTTATGTAACTGCTATAACCGGTTTCGGACTGCCATGCACATCTTCAGATGGCTAAAATTTTTCGTTACATAGATGTTTTCGTTTACAGCATGTCGTCTGCTCCAGAATTCCTCTAGATGTGGATCCGTCTTGTTTTGGTCCATACGGTTTTCTAGCTCTATTTATATTTTTTTGAATACCACCACAATACATACATTGAACAAAAGTTGCTGTGGCACACTTCATGATATTGTTAAGATGCTTTTACTTTACAATTGTAAAGAGAAACATCAAATGTATAACATATGTGCCATGCTCAACATGCATCTGAAGATGGGCATGGTAGCCCGAAACCGGTTATGGCAGTGAAATACAACATTCAAAATATATTTGTTGCTGGTTGCATCATTCACCAACTAGTTTTGATCTGGTTTTCCCTAACATGTAGAGTTATTAACGAGGAAGATTGTGGATATAATCTGTAAATATTTCGTGCTAATGGTCTGAGCTACGATGAGGTGAAGTCCCCTGCTGCTGCGGAAATGATGCCTTTGCCATCGAGCGGAGAAAGGCATAAGGCACCCTAACAATCACGCCACGCCAGCGTTACCATCGCAGGTCCTTTACGAACTCTTCATTCTACATACGGACATTCCCTGGCAGTTTATGCCTGTGACGTGTACAGCATCGGTAATATATCAGAGCAAAGTGTACTGGTAATTGATGCAAAACTGCAGTTCCGTTGTTTGCAATGAGGTTGCGACATCCTATAAAATATCCATCGAAGCAGTCCAGAGAAGAATACGAAATAAGCGTAACAATACATACATATGTATGTAGAAATACTTAAACCTAACTAACCTAAGGACATCACACACACCCATGCCCGAGGCAGGATTCGAACCTGCGACTATAGCAGTCCCGCGGTTCCAGACTGTAGGGCCAGAACCGCACGGCCACCGCGGCCGGCACTTACCGTTTCCTTCTGTGGAACTTCCATCCAATCCTACCAGTAATCATAACACAGACGAGAGCATACGAAGTCATCGCTTCTGAAACTGCCAGTTACCATAGCGTTCAAAAATTAGTAAAACAAGTGAAAAATTGTAATATCGAATGTGAAATCACACAAAAAATTTTATCTGAAAACTGAAGTATCCTGGAAAGTCTTAGAATTCCGGGACCGATACTTAGCAAGTATCAAAAAAATGGTTCAAATGGCTCTGAGCACTATGGGACTCAACATCTTAGGTCATAAGTCCCCTAGAACTTAGAACTACTTAAACCTAACTAACCTAAGGACATCACACACACCCATGCCCGAGGCAGGATTCGAACCTGCGACTATAACAGTCCCGCGGTTCTGGACTGTAGTGCCAGAACCGCACGGCCACCGCGGCCGGCACTTAGCAAGTATCGATATAGTCGAGATTCTCGATTTCTGTGTTGGATTAAATACCTGTATACAATATCAAGTTTCTACAGAACTCTCGGAGCGCGAGTTCTACTCGCACTAGACGCTTTTTCTCCACAAATACTGATCATTCTGCTTTATTCGAATTCACTCATATCATAGAGTGACCCTTCACAAGGTTAGTGTCACTCAATATCACCTTTCTGCTCCGTTTGGCGTCTTGCAATGTAATGAGTATGTCATTACGGTGACCTAACTGCTAATGTAAGAGATGGATTCACTGGAGTTACCTACATCATCCCCATACCCAGTGCTTGGTTTGTAAAAACAGAGGTGCCGGTACTGTGACTTTCCGGAGGGGGGGGGGGGGGGGCTAGTGTTGAAATTTGATTTATTAAAACTTTATTTCAAACCTTTTATGGACATTTTAAAAGTGCAAATACAACATTATTACTAGTAAAATATGAAGTTCTATCGTACCAATTCTCATAATCTGCGGCACCGATTCTTTTTTGTTATAGGTACCGGTACGGAGTGCAGTTGTATACCGTCACAAATGAAGCATTGCCCACGCTTAATGCTGGTACATTGCTCTTTTCTTCCTGATAGTTTCCTTCCCTTCGGATCATTATTCCAGTTTGCGAGAAGTTTCACATAAATTCCTTTCGTACTAGGTAGAAACGTTCTAAATTGATTTGTCAAGAACAGTACAAGTTAACACGGAGGCCAGGAGTGGTGTATGATGTTTTTGATGATGTGGGTCATTTCATTAGGAAATGAGCGAGTTCTCCTGGTGAAACCACTGTCATTGCGGAAAATGTCTGAGGGGAAGTAATTATAGTGACAACGTTCCTCCCACTGTCCCCAAGTGCATTCAAAGTTGACTATATATATTTCAGTTCCCGCAATATGACTACGTAATTCGTTGTTAAAAATATTCATCCTCGATAGAAGCTTAGTTATGCTTAAATTTATCGTATTTTGCACATGTGTAAAGCTACAGCAATGTATTAAGAATTTAACTCTGTAGACGTGTTTTCTCAGAGTTACGTACGTGCTGATACTGCATTCAATGTGTTACTTACACGGCCACACACACTTACATTAACTGATTCGAAAATATCCTTGCACAGAGCTTTAACTGATGGTTAAGGGGCCTTGAATCTCACAATATAAAACCATTTTCGATGTCATTACACAAAAAAAATCCGTGAGTCTTCTGTGAACCGCTGTCAAATGTCAACACATGGTTGTAGATGTTACTGTTTATTACATGAGACATAACACCATCCTCTCAGAAACAAATGGCTGAGTACCATATTGCACAATTCTTTCTTTTATGCAGAATTTAGATGGTGCTACCCCAAGTTGAAGTGCTGTTCATTTGAATATACATAATGTAGTACACTTGATGTTAATATGACTTTTGTGTCATACAGCCTTCATGGTGATGTAATTCTTATGTCTAGCAATGTTCTACATTTGTTGAAGGAATGAAAAATTCAGTTGCACCAAAATTCGCAGGAACGTTTGGAAACTGAACAGTAACTTTTGGGTGATTGTTTGTACCACGGGTGGTAATGCTGAATGACCTTATCTAATGCCATTTTTCCTGCAATGAGTCTCATTCCTGCATGTTTTCGTGGTATTTAATTCTCATTAATTATCACATCCACTGTTCTCATAAGCAAAATTTTTGTCCTAGCTATAGTTTTCTCTGTCGATGTTGGGAATACATTTCGTTTGACTCTGATATCTCTCTGTTTCAGTTATATGGTACCCTATAACAGTCAAATACGATTGTTACACAGTGTTTACCTGGTGATATTTGTTTGCATGATACACCGTCTGGAAACGTAACTACCGGTTACTGAAAGGCCACGTGCCAAAGCATAGGTCGGCAACGCTTTCATGACATGTTTGGTTTGCGTGATGTGCCAAAGCGGCCGGCCTCTTTGCCGAACGGCTGACGGGCCCGCTTTGCCAGGTCTCCGAGTCGGTCCCAGCAGTTTACTCTCCGCAGCACACAAACAAATGATATGAGGTTAATTTTAACCCAAACAAATGTTCTGACGCAGAGGTGCGCTTTCCAATCAAATATCAATTGACGGGCGAGGGTGTGGGACGAGAGCTCCCCTTTGCATTCGGGCCCAATATTGAGTGTTTGCGGCGATGGCGGGGCGCAGTGCCGTTTCGACCTGCAGCCTCGCAAACAGCTCCATCTCCGCTTGCCTGCATTAGTTCCACTGCGCGAAGACAAATAACTTCATGGGACGGCGACGCATCCGAAACTCTCAGCGCGTGTTGAAACGAGGCAACCGCGAAATATACGTTGACACGGGAGGTCTACTGCAGCAGTAATGTCATTTTAGGAGTAAGCCTGTCACCACATTTTTACCGATTTCGGAAAGATTAAAATCAAGTTATATGTGCATAATTTTCCATAGTATTTATGCGAGAATCATGCAAGATTTTAATATTTCAGTATTTTGTAAGTGAAATAGTGATTCTGAAGATGTTTCCGATAAGAAAATGTTAAAGGGTTACCAAATATATTATATCCTAAATGATGATAATTAGCAACTTTTTATTTATTGTAGGCAAATGGCTAGATTCATTTGTACCTCAAGGGGACAATTTGATCGTTGACATACACAAACTATATGTTATTGAGTTATTAATATTAATATTGTTGTCATCTTTTTTCGTTAAATGTTTGGAGTAATTATTTATTGCAGACAGATCCTTGGAGTCATGTGTACCTGTACCTAAAGGGGACACACAAATCGTTAACATACACAAAGTACATATTTTTGCGTAATTGATATGACTATTCGTTAATATTATTCCGTTAATGATGTGCAATTACTATTTCATCAATTTTTATTATAAGTCCATCAACATTTTAACAGAATAATACCACATTTGAGGAATACGACCTCACAAATTTCCACAAATCTCTTGAGGGTTCCATAACTCACTCGGTAAAAGGAGAACTCTTATTGAATTACGTTGTTGATTGTTTGTCTCTTAACCTATTAACACCCCTCTTTCTGAGGATCGGGTGGATGAGTTAAGCTACCGAGCGAGTTGAAGCAGTGGTTAGCTCACTTTACACGCATTCGGGAGGACGGCGGTTTAAACTCGCATCTGGTCATCCTAGTTCAGGTTTTAAGTGATTTCCCTAAATCAATTCAGGTAATGCAGTCATGGTTCCTTTGAAACGGCTCGGCCGATTTCCTTCCCTAATCCAATGGGACCGATGACCTCGCTGTTTGGTCCATTTACCCAAATCAACCAACCAGAGTATCAAGCTGTCATTTATGTTACGTCCAAAGGCCTACGATGCATGGGAGGTGCGAAATATATAAGTTTTTAATTCAGTGAATTCAGAAAATATGGTAATTTATCTCACACCTTCGATGCGCGTGAACTTAAAAATCAAAACATATAGAGTACTTCCCACGGAAATAGAATCGTGTAGTTGTACAAGAAGAAAGTTTTCGCAGTAAAAATAAAGGAAAAAATTCGAAAATTGTTAATGTGTAATTATATGACATAAAAGTAATTTTTGCCTACAGTTTTCCGTCGACTGTCCATCTGTTAAGACCACTTTCTTTCAGGAAGGGGTATAGGTATCAAACTGAAATTTATGTCACAACACTGAGATCTGCGGTCCCTTGGTAATGTGAAAAATTTAAGTGTCTTAATCAGTTCAGTCAAAACATATAGCCAAATATAAGACGTAATTTGACAGTCGCAAACTCACTCATCAAAACCTGTAAATGAAGGTCCTACATACTGTACTTGTCGGGGCAGGTAGTCTAGCGGTTGAGGATGTACGTGGGTGCCAAGAGATGGTGGCATCGAATCTCGATCGGACCACATATTTTTCAATCGTCACTTTAGCCTCGCCTTCACATCTAAGCGATGAGTGTAGATGCCACAAACAACGCGCTAAACCGTAGGTTCCCTTTCCACGATTGAGTAACTGAAGAACATTAGGGAGAGGCAAGTCGCCAAATGGTCTCAAATGGAAAAACTTGCACTATGCCATTGTTGCACGCGAAATTGTTCTTATCTATATACGTAGTTACGTTTATACGAATCGCTTGGAGTGCAAGTCCTACTCGCAGTTGTCCGTTTTTCTATTCTTTTCTTTTCTTTTTTTTTCAATTTTAATTCTGCAATTTGTGTTAAGTAACCACAGTTCAAGGTTAATTCGTGGGCTGCAATTGTAAGTAACTGTCCAGTAGGTCCATATTTTAGTGCAGCATGTGTTACAGGTACTGTCTATAAGGAAACCATAAAAGTAATTTTGCAGATATACTGCACGATAAGCCCCTGGAAACAGGAGACAGCAAGTGGTTTATTCAAGACGGTTCTCCTGTTTATATCATTCTCACTGTTCGACATGCGGTGGATGATATGAGGTTGTTTCAAATGAAACCTAGTCAGTGCGTCTACCTTTGCCTTACACTTAGGGTGACACCACGTAACTGCGGGTATGGTGGCGCCATCTATTGGTTCAGAGACATCGCGTGAGCACCGATTGATGTTGCATAGCGCCACTGTGGTTTCACGCTGAAGAGAAGGTCGTCACACATGTTAACGTCCACAACCGAACATGCAGGGGCGAGCAAGGAGGAACAACGAGGAGCGATTCAGCTTTTGAAGGCGGAGGGAGTTGGAGACTGTGAAATGTATCGACGGATGAAGGCTATGTACGGTGAGTACAGCCTGAGTCGTTGAAGTGTTGTGGAATGGCGCAAACGATTCCTTGAGGGGTGCGAGTCAGTGGAAGACGGTACTCGTCCTGGACAGGTTCATCGTGTCATCAAATAGGAAATGATTGAGGAATTGCATGCTTTAGTCTTGGAAAATCGCAGAATCATCGTGGACGAGATCCATCGGTTCCTGAGTATTAGCGCGGGCACCGCCCACACCATAATGCATCGACACTTAAACTTTCGAAAAATCTGTGCGCAGTGGGGTCCTCACCAACTGGCTGCCGAACAGGGCAATACTCGAATGGTGCCGTCTTTTAGGCATCTGCAACATTATCATGAAAAGGAATACGGCTTTCTGTTGCGTACTGTCACAGGTAACGAAATATAGTGTCACCATTTTGAAACGGAAAGCAAGCGTCAGAGGAAGCAGTGGAAACATGCTACTTCACCACTTCCAAAGAAATCAAAGGCCGTGCACACCAGTTCTGCTAAGGTAATTATGTCCTCGTTTTTGACCACAAGGGCCCATTGCTTGTCGAGTTCCTGGAAGGGGGAACCACCATAAATGCCCAGCGTTATCAAGCCACTTTACAGAAGCTTAGGCGAGCCATCAATCGAAACGACGAGATATGCTGTCCAATGGCGTTATCCTACTGCATGATGATGCCCGCCACACAAGGCCAATGTGATGAAAACGAAACTGCAGCAGTTTCTGTGGGAAACGCTGGAACATCCACCGTACGGTCTCGACCTTTCACAGTGTGACTTTAATGTGTCTGGACCTCTAAGCCGGCCGAAGTGGCCGTGCGGTTAAAGGCGCTGCAGCCTGGAACCGCAAGACCGCTACGGTCTCAGGTTCGAATCCTGCCTCGGGCATGGATGTTTGTGATGTCCTTAGGTTAGTTAGGTTTAACTAGTTCTAAGTTCTAGGGGACTAATGACCTCAGCAGTTGAGTCCCATAGTGTTTAGAGCCATTTGAACCAATTTTTAGGACCTCTAAAACGAGCTATTCGCGGACATCGATTTGCAACGGATGACGAAGTGGGTGACTGGGTCCAGGCCTGGATCCAACAGCAGCCTACTAGCTTCTTCAAGCCTGGAATCGACCGGCTAGTGTCTCAATGGGATAAATGTGCCAACAGTTTTGGCGACTATTTCTCAGTATGTATACTGCGTATAACTAAATTTTTGAGTTAATAAAATCGTTACCGTTAATTTACACTAGTGACCGGATTTCATTTGAATGCCCCTTAGATATGTACTGACATACGGATGGCTAGAGAAGGACCAGTTTCGTGCCCCGCAGTTTATTCAGATTTCAATCACTCTTATAATTTTCTCCGAGGCCATCTAAGAGAATTTATTTAAGTAGTAGACGTTGCTAATGTAGAGATAGTTCATGAAAGCGTTAAGGAAACCTACAAATCACTTGGACGCATCCACGGGTGGTTTACAATTTGTTACAGTTCCTGGTGCAGCCAGTTTATGCGTGTGTATAAGCAACAGGAGGATAATGTTGACATTTGTTATAAGGTTTCCAGCTGAGACGACTGCCTCTGTACGTCAGTGGTTAGGGTTTCTGCTGCAAATGGATGGTTCAGATTCAATTTCCGATTTTTCCTTCGTGCGAAGGCTGGAAAGAGGTGCACTAAGCCTCGTGTTGCCGAATGAAGAGCTACTTGCGTGAGAAGTATCAGCTGCAAAGGCAAGAAATCTGACAACGTACAGGAGAGCGGTGTGCCAATCTCTTGCCCCTCCGTATCGTATCTGAATTATGCCATTGGCAGAGGACGACAGGGCGGAAACTCTGTCTTTCTTGGCACGGGTCGGTCAGAACGCAGAGCAGAGCAGACCAGACAACTTTGAAGGAAGTTCTGTCGTTAAGCAAAACCGGACAACTGCGAGTAGGACTCATCCTCTAAGGGTTCTGTACAAACTTAATTATGCATATCTATAATTGGCCGGTTGCAGGTCTCTGTATAGGACGCCACCTACCACAGGTATCCAACAGTGGAAAGGGAAACTACAGTTTAAAGTGGAATCTGAACCAGATTTTGTTTCTGATGACTCTACACATCGTTGGGAGGTGAAGGCGAGATTAAAACGAATACTCAAAAATCCATATTCCTTGGTCCGTCGAGATTAATCCCCATGACTTTTCCGTTTCAAGGCACGTGCTTTGCCGCGAAACCACCTTTTCTTTACATTTTGTTTTCTCGATAGTTTGGATTCTGGTTTACTCCACAGTCTTTACCAGATTTGCAGATTTGTGCTGCGCTTCAGCTTCACGATTTCTTTTCTTTTTCTTTTTTTTCCAGTTCGGCTTCTTGTATATCGGAGAGTGCCACTCGCTGGAAGCTCCCAACGTCCGTTATGGACATTCCAGGCGACACAAAACGTACTCTCCTGATTTTTCTTAACAATTGCCCTCTTGAATACTGAATGAAAGTCAACTGGTAAGACAAAAATTAAACAGAAATGATTACAGGCATTCCTGTTGCCAGAGAACTGACATGCGCCAATACTTTCCTCAGAAAATAAATTTTGTTCTTAAGGAAGTAGAAGTGTGTTTGCATCCAGAAATAAATTGATTTCTAGTAATTTGAGTATATTTCTTGTGCAGTTACAAGATAATATTGAGGATATAAATCTCTCTTTTAAGTTATAAATGCGTCTGTAAAATATACTTTTTCTATAGCCCTAACTGGAAATAAGCAATAATAATAACGGCGTGTTGTAAAGTGTTGCCTCCAAAACATTTTATGTGAAAATTGTTAAGACTTTTCAAATAAAGCATACGTTATTAACTTATTATATCTGTATTCCTCATGTATACGTATTTAATGTTCACACAGTCACCCTGGAAACGAACACATTTCTGCAACGAAAGAGCAGTTTGTTGATACCATCACTGTAAAATGTTTGTCGTCGTTGACGGAGCCACAACCTCACTTCTGCTTGCACGCTTCATCACTATCAAAGCGAAATCCTCGACCGTGTTTTTAAGATACGGAAACAGACCAAAATCGGATAAGGTGAAGTCGTAAATGTGTGGAGGATGCTCGATAACAGTGAACCCAAGGCGTCGTATTGTTGCAGGTGTCACAGGGCTCGTGTATGGTCTGGCACTGCTATGCTGAAGAAGTGTGTGCTCCATGTGTGGACGAACTTTTCCAATTCGAAACTCGATTACAGAACGCTGTTTCTCACCCAGTGACGTATTGGCGTTACATGCCGTCATGTTACAGGCTACAGTTCGGAACCCTGTATCGGCAGAGGGCTGCAAATATGTAGACGTGAAGAATGAAGATTTAGAACGTAAGTAACTTTTGTCGTATTTGAAGAGCCTTAAGAGGTTTCACGTACAAAACTGAAGGCAGTAGTTTTCACCGTGATCTCGTACATACAGGGACCTCTTTTCGTTGTCACTTCTAAGTTAAGCACTGGCGTCATTGCTTTCCTTTTTTTATGTTGAAAGATTTTCCCGTGCTCTTATGTGCAGTCATACTGAAATTTCAATACAGACTTTCTCTTCCTGTCCAAGCCAAACTCAGTGAAAAAGCCAATTAATCAGTAAATTGACCAGTCGTTTTTGTTATGGGTAAGGCCACCTCGTCGGAGCTATCAGTTCCTCCAAATCTATTTTGTTTTGAGACTTGCGATTAATTCTGCCAAGCATATGTATTGTCCATTGCCATACCTCGTTTGCTGCGAGTGATGTTAAAACAACGAAGTATAGTATCAGTCTGCTGACAGCCCAAACATCAATCACTATTTGACAAGCCGATCCTGAATAGACGCTCATTTGTACTTATGGTGTGGCAGCAAGCGCAGTACCTCATAGCGTTTATGTTTCACTGTAGGATTTTCACCTCAGTATTTTGACAGATCCTATTCCAAGTGGCTGTGGGGAAGTTCTTCTCGAATTTGCCTGTACACTTACCTTCTGTCAGCACTTTAAGGACATCCTTGCGTTTGTTGTTCCTCATCCACATGTTTGCTGTATCTGTTCTGTCATGTATGATTTAATATGTGACAACTCATAATTGATATGGCTGACCATCACTGGGGCCCTGTTGTCTGGAGGTCTCAGTGCGTTCACAACCTACGCCGTGAGATTTCCATCTCCCTCTGTCAACGCCTTTGACGCCCTAGATATCAGTATAATCCTGCATTTTGTCTCTAACATTGATGAGCCCTGAATCTTCTTTTGCTTCATGTACAGTTGTGGTCTGGTAGTCAGCCTTAAGGATACAACCACTCCATATGAACTATGCAAGAGCCGATTCAGTGTGATTCTCTATTGGTTCAGGCAAGGGGAAAATACGTGCGAAATCATCAGGACCGACATTTAGGCAATTAGTTTATTTATGCCAGTGGTACGTAAAATGGGGAGCGCGCCTCCTCAAGAGTAAGTGAGGCATTTAGGGACTAACTAGGGGAGTACGCAGACAGCTGTCAGATGAAATCAGGAACACACTGTCAGACAAGTAAAGAACTTTTATATATTTCAATTTACTATTGGCACAGTACATTCTTCAGTCCACACTCTTCATTTCTAACTCAGCATCACTCCTGTTATGCTCTGTAGGTGTGAATAGTATTTATATTGGTTTTGTAGTGTGAGTGAAAATGTCTCGTAAAAAAAGAGTGAATGATGAAAGATGTACTCTACTGCGCATTAAAATTGCTACACCAAGAAGAAATGCAGATGATTAACGGGTATTCATTGGAAAAATACATTATACTAAAACTGACATGTGATTACATTTTCACACAGTTTGGGTGCATGGATCCTGATAATCAGTACAGTTGCTCGGCCACCATCGACCAGACGTTTTCAGTTGGTGAGAGATCTGGAGAATGTGCTGGCCAGGGCAGCAGTCGAACATTTTCTGTATCCAGAAAGGCCCGTACAGGACCTGCAACATGCGGTCGTGCATTATCCTGCTGAAATGTAGGGTTTCGCAGCAATCTAATGAAGGGTAGAGCCACAGGTCGTAACACATCTGAACTGTAACGTCCACTGTTCGATGTGCCATCAATACGAACAAGAGGTGACCGAGACGTGTAACCAATGGCCACCAACACCATCACGCGGGGTGATACGCCAATATGGCGATGACGAATACACACTTCCAATGTGTGTTCACCGCGCTGTCGCCAAACACGGATGCGACCATCATGATGCTGTAAACAGAACCTGGATTCATCCGAAAAAATGACGTTTGGCAATTCGTGCACCCAGGTTCGTCATTGAGTACACCATCGCAGGCGCTCCTCCCTGTGATGTAGCGTCAAGGGTAACCACAGCCATGGTCTCCGAGCTGATAGTCCATACTGCTGCAAACGTCGTCGAACTGTTCGTGCAGATGATTGTTGTCTGGCAGTCGTTCCCATCTGTTGACTCAGGGTGCGAGACGTGGCTGCACGATCCGTTACAGCCATGCGGATAAGATGCCTGTCATCTCGACTGCTAGTGGTACGAGGCCGTTGGGATCTAGCACGGCGTTCCGTATTACCCTCCTGAACCCACCGATTCCATATTCTGCTAACAGTCATTGGATCTCGACCAACGCGAGCAGCAATGTCGCGATATGATAAACCGCAATCGCGATAGGCTACAATCCGACATTTATCGAAGTCGGAAACGTGATGGTACGCATTTCTCCTCCGTACACGAGGCATTACAACAACGTTTCACCAGGCAACGCCGGTCAACTGCTGTTTGTGTACGAGAAATCGGTTGTAAACTCTCCTCATGTCAGCACGTTGTAGGTATCGCCACCGGCGCCAACGTTGTATGAATGCTCTGAAAGGCTAATCATTTGCACATCACAGCATCTTCTTGCTGTCGGTTAAATTTCACGTCTGTAGCACGTCATCTTCGTGGTGTAGCAATTTTAATGGTCAGTAGTGTATTAAGGTATGATCACGTTTGTTGAAAACAACAGTGTTTAAGTGCCATACCGTGTTGTGTAAAATAATGTAATCAGCAACGCCTCATTGCGGCCTATGTGTCCGGAACGTCATCTAACAACAGTTCACCCGGGCTTGAAAATTAAACTGATATTTTTTTGTCGAAGAAGGAAATTTTCTAAATCTCACGGAACTAGGGTATCTTCCAAAACGAAAATGAAAATATTTTCGACGCATAAAGTGAAATTTTTCTTTTAATAACAAGAGAAGGAAAGCTCACGCTATTGGTGAGGTTTCAGTCAAGCCTTCGTTTCTTAAACGAGTTGGTATTGTTTTTGGGGAAGATAATCAGCGAAATACGGACACGCTACCTCTTTGAAACAATAATATGCAACGTAGGACCTATGAATGTGAAAGGACAGCTAATTAAAAGATTGAAAATGTCTCATTTCTTCGCCTTGCAGTGTGACGGTTTTACTAATATAGCTCGACTGTGTCACATAATGGTAAACTGCCAATTTGTGAACGAGAAGAAAGTAATGGATGAACAATTGTTTTCTAAAGACTTGGAAACAACGCCAAAAGGTTCTAATGTATATACCGCCGTTAATGAATATTTGGTTGAAAATGGGTTTCCTCTGGGCACAGTTATGGAATTTTTATTGACAAGCACCAGACATGTTAGGTTCACGGCTTGGTTTCCTAAGTATTGTCAAAGAAGGTGTGGTGTTACCGCCAGACACCACACTTGCTAGGTGGTAGCTTTTAAATCGGCCGCGGTCCGTTAGTATACGTCGGACCCGCGTGTCGCCACTATCAGTGATTGCAGACCGAGCGCCGCCACACGGCAGGTCTAGTCCATAGAGACTCCCTAGCACTCGCCTCAGTTGTACAGCCGACTTTGCTAGCGATGGTTCACTGTCTACATGCGCTCTCATTTAAAGACATGACAGTTTAGCATAGCCTTAAGCTACATCATTTGCTACGACCTAGCAAGGCGCTATATCCAGTTACTATAATTACTTCAAGAATGTATTCTGAACAGATAATATTGTGAATCATGTACCGTCAAGAGCGATGATCATCACTAATCGATTAAAGTTAAGTATCAAACTTAATACGTCCGCTTTCTGAATTCTCATTCCTTTTCATGTTCCAGACCTCACGTCAGTATAGTTCTTCCCTCCTCACGCTAGCCTGCTTGAGATAAAAAGCGTGCATTTCGGTCTCCACTCGTAACACGGTGTTGGTTCTCCTGCTAACACAAAGGAAAGAATCCTCATATTAAAGATGAAAATGTTCTGGAAAATTATATTTATTTGGTCACGAACCGTATTTGGTCTTCCCAGGCCATCTTCAGGTGACAAGATGGCCTGAGAAGCCGAGAGCCGTTTCATGACCAAATAAATATAATTTTGCAGAACGTTGAGAAGTGTTTTCCTTTTTAACATCATTATCATGTTCTGCCAAGCAACAACAGGAAATTTACGTCTTGTTTAAAAAAATCCTGATCTCATTGGCTCCCACTGTATGGTCCATAGACAAGTCCTGACATGTAGAACTTTAACCGAAAAGCAGAAAACTGCACTGAAAATGGCTAACTGTGTAGTTAATAAAATTAAGCCAATTGCTGCGAATATTCGTTTGTTCCGAGTCCTGAGTAATGGTCTCAGAGCTGAGCATCAATATTTAATCTTTCATACAAAAGTCCGGTCTCTTTCGAAGGGGATTAGCAGCCTAAGTGAATTGAAGTCTGTGGTAGAACTATTTCTTTTAAGACAAAGGAAAGCTGAGCTTCATCATTTATTCACTGATGACTGCTTTATATTTTCCCTAGCCTACCTTGCAGTCTTCTGTGAAACACTGAATAATTTGAATGTGAAACTACAAGGCAGAAACATCACATCAGTGTATGCCAGTGATGCCGCAATAGCCCTCTTGGGAAAGACATAACAATGGCAGCGTTGTCTGGATGCTCACATTACTAACCTTTCGTCATTCCCTCGATTCGATGAACTTCTAGTTAGGCAGTAGTACGATGTCAACTATTGTAGAGTTATTATCAGCCAATACTTGTAAGGACTTCAAGAAGAGTTCCATTGCTACTTTGTCATTGGTCTCCAAAAGACTGGCAGTGAAAATTAATAACACCACCATGCACAGTTGATGTCCATGCACTTCCTACTGAAATTCAAGAACATCTAATTGAATTGAAATGTGATTCTTGCACTAAAGAACAGTTTCCACATATTGTTTTGAAAGAATTTTGGTCCAGATTCCTTCCTGTACATCTAGGAGTGGCAACAGAAACCTTGAAAGTACTCGTACAGATAGTTCTCATCGACATATCTATGCGGTCGAAGGCGCTGCAGTCATGGACTGTGCGGCTGATCTCGGCAGAGGTTCGAGTCCTCCCTCGGGCATGGGTGTGTGTGTTTGTCCTTAGGATAATTTAGGTTAAGTAGTGTGTAAGATTAGGGACTGGTGACCTTAGCAGTTAAGTCCCATAAGATTTCACACATATTTGAACATTTGATATACCTATGTGAGACAGGGTTATTGAAACAGGCCATCATTAAAACAAAACATCGCAGTCGCTTGAATGTATAAAGTGACCTTAGATGTACTTTGACTAGTTTGAAACCCAACATTCAGCAGCTGATTAAAGAAAATCAATTTCAACCGTGCCACTGACATTCTGAATTTTTCTTGTGACTTTCATCGAATAAAAAATGTTAGAATTGAACAGTGTTGTTCAAGTGAAAACAAGATCTACAGGTATTTATGTAAGGCGTGAATAAGATATTTCTATTTCGACTAACAAGTCTTTAAAACATTACAGTTTTGTATTACCCTACATCTGATAACGTTGTTTTACTACACTGATGATTGTAGATTATTGCTAAATAAGTAACAGGTGGACAGACAGACAGAGGGATCAGAAATGGCAAAAAAAAATTTAGTGAAATAATTACGAATTCATAAATTTCGAATTTTTTCCTTTAGTTGTAATGTGAGAACTTACTTCATGTAAAGTTTTATGGTTCTAGCTCAATGAGAAATGTCGTATATATTTTGATTTGTGAATCTGTGAGTATCGAAAGATGTGACATAAATGTCGGTATCTTTTGAGTCCATTGATTTAGAAGATTAAGTTTCTCACAATTCACATGCCATAACTTTCTCACATCGCATATACCTTAATATATGACACAAATGTCACTTAAATCTGTAGCCATTCCTGAGAAAATAGAGTCTTAAAAGTCGGACAGACAGACAGAAAAACGGAAGGAAATCAAAGTGAACCCTTAAGAGGAAAACAAAGTGAACCCTTAAGGGATCAGATTGTACTGATTTGGTACCGAACTAAGAAAAAAGGTCGTAATACTCGCCCTTGAATAATCCATTTTAAACCATGGCTGATTTCATAGTAGCTACCCTTCTCTAAACCCATAATGTATCGTCATGAAGTGTTTAAACTCTAAGTAATAAGACAGACCCGTCACAAACTGTGATTCAAAAGTAGTTGCATGCTTATTCAGTTGGTTACGATCTCTGGGTCGCTTTCGTAAGCGTTTATTCTCAATGGGTAAAATAAACTAAATATTTTCAAAACAGACCATTAATGTGGTGCATTAATACTTACCATTACCCTGCGAAGGTTGGAGCATCGAATGGGTGGATTAACGTTGCTTGTGGGAGAGGGAAATGTCTGATGACAACGGCAGGTGCTGCATGCGCAAAGGCTGAGAGCGGTCAAGAATGACTCTGATTCACAGTCATTGCTCACGACTAGGTTTGTAAAACTACCGTCGGCCACCGTAGAATATCGTAAGAAAGGGTACACTATTGTAATTTTTGCAAGCAGCTTTGGTCAGTTAAAGTCGCATCCCCGTTACCTTATGTTGGGTGTGTTGCATACCGAGTGGACATTATCGCATATCGGTCGCGTTCGTTGCGTATACGATCAGTGTGTTACGAGATTCCCCTAAAAATCGGAAACTGTGAACCGTCTAGAACGAAAATAATACCAACAACAAAAAATTATCAATGTAAAGTAATGAGATTTCAGGAATATATTGGTCTAGGTAACATATTTAAATGATTAACATTATAAGATCACAAGTTAAGGTAAGCGCTAGAGAAGACATGGAAAATGGGAAATGCTGGTAAATTAATGAACCGTGACACCACCAGAATGTTGAGTGCAAGGCTGCAAACGTGCATGAATTGCGTTGTACAGATGCCGGATGTCAGTTTGTGGGATGGAGTTCCGTGCCCGTTACACTTGGACGGTCAATATATGAACGGCTAATGCTGTTTGTGGAATTCTCGTCCGATGGTGTCCTGTATATACTCGATTGGGGGCAGATCTAGTGATCGAGCAGGCCCAGACAACATGACGACACCTTTAGAGCATGCTGGGTTACAACAACGTTGTATGGGCGAGCGTTATCCTGTTGGAAAACATCTTTTGGAATGCCGTTCATGAATGACAGCACAACAGGTCGAATCACGAGACTGACGTTGAAATTTGCAGTCAGGGTGAGTGTGCCTGCTGTCATACGAAATCACAACCCGCACCATAGCTCCAGGTGTAGGTCCTGTGTGTTTAGCACGCAGACAAGTTCGTTGCAGGTCCTCAACTGGACTCCTACTAACTAACACACGGCCATCTCTGCCACCGAGGCAGAAACATACTTCATCATAAACACAACGGACCTCCACACTACCCTCCAACGATCTCATCCTTGACACCACTAAAGCCACAGATAGCGGCGGTTTGGGGTTAGTGACATGCACGATACTGGGCGTCTCGTTCGGAGTTGTCCCTGAAGTAACAGAATTATAACCGTTCTTTGTGTCACTGTGGTGTCAACTGCTGCTCAGACTGCTGCTGCAGATCTATACGCTGAACACGAGGGACTTCCCTCTCAGTAGTGCCACATGGCCGACCGGGGCTCGGACATCTTTTGTGCATTTATTCTCGTGACCAGCGCTGCCAGCAGCCATGCATAGAGTCCACATTCCTGCAAGTCTTTCTGCAATATCGAAGAAGGAACATCCAGTTTCTAGTATTCCTATTACATGACCTCATTCAAACTCAGTGAGGTGTTGGTCATGGCGTCTTTGTAGCCTTAAAAGCATTCTTCACTAATATCAATTCACCACGTCCAATCCCAAAGGTAGCTAATGCTCACGACCGTTACAGCATGTTTTTGAAGGATACCTGATTTAAATCCTCATAGCGGTGCCACCAGCGCCACTCGTATGCGACTGGTGCGGTACTAGAACAGACATAGTCTTTCACATGTAGAAACACGGTAATGAACTTTCATTGGCGTAGAACAGCTCTTTCTTGATGGTGTTATTTTTTTCCGTCAGTGTACACACATCGAAAAAAGTTTTGCATCACCTCGGTTCCGAGAGTTCCGGAACATGTACAGAAAATTGGAATAGACATCTACATAAACATCATTTCAGCCCTTTTTATTGCTAATGAAAACCACAGACTGCATGTTGTACCACCATACAGGGAGACCTTCAGAGGTGGTGGTCCAGACTGCTGTACACACAGGTATCTCTAATATCCAGTAGCACGTCCTCTTGTATTGATGCTTGGCTCAAATGGCTCTGAGCACTATGGGACTTAACATCTGAGGTCATCAGTCTCCTATAACATAGAACTACTTAAGCCTAACCAACCTAAGGACATCATACACATCCATGCCCAAGGTAGGATTCGAACCTGCGACCATAGCAGTCGCGCAGTTCCGGACTGAAGCGGCCAGAACCGCTGCGTCACAGCGGCCGGCCATTGTTGCTTGCCCGTATTCGTCGTGGCATACCATCCACAAGTTCATTAAGGCACTGCTGGTTCACATTGTCCCACTCCTCAACGGCGATTCCACGTAGATCCCTCAGAATTGGTGGAGGGTCACGTCGTCCAGAAACAGCCCTTTTTCATCCATCCCAGGCATGTTCGATAGTTTTCATGTCTCGAGACCATGCTGGCAACTGTAGTCGATCGACGTGGTTATCCTGAAGGAAGTCATCCACAAGATGTGCAGAATGGTGGAGCAAACTGCCGTCCGTGAAGACGAATGCCTCGCCAATATGCTGCCGATATGGTAGCACTATCGGTCGGAGGATGGTATTCACGTATCGTACAGTCGTTACGGCGCCTTCCATGACCACCAGCGGCGTACATCGGCCCCACGTAACGCCACATCAGAACTACAGGGATCCTCCACCTTGCTGCTCTCGCTGGGCAGTGTGTCTAAGACGTTCAGCCTGACCGGGTTGCCTCCAAACACGTCTCTGACAGTTGTCTGGTTGAAGGCATATGCAACAGTCATCGGTGAAGAGAACGTGATGCCAATCCTGAGTGGTCCATTCTGCACGTTGTTGGGCCCATCTGTACCGCGCTGCCTGGTCTCGTGGTTGCAGTGATGGACCTCGCTAGTTGCGCATCATACAGCCGATTGCGCACAGTCTGAGTCGTAACACGACATCCTGTGGCTGCACGAAAAGCATTATTCAACATGGTGGCGTTACTGTCAGGGTTCCTCCGAGCCATAATCCGTTGGTAGCGGTCATCCACTGTAGTAGCCCTAGGGCGGCCTGAGCAAGGCTTCTCATCGACAATCCCTGTCTCTCTGTATCTCCTCCATATCCCAATAACAACGCTTTTAGTTCACTCCGGGACGCCTGGACACTTCCCTTGTAGAGAGCCCTTCCTGCCACAAAGTAAAAATGTGGACGCGACCGAACCGCGGTTTCGACCGTCTAGGCATGGTTGAACTACAGGCAACACTAGTCGTGTACCTCCTTCCTGGTGTAATCACTGTAACTCATCGGCTGGCGGACCCCTTCCATGTAATAGGTGCTGCTCATGCATGGTTATTTACATCTGTGGGAGGGCTTAGTGACATCTTTGAACAGTCAAAGTGACTGTGTCTGTGATACAATATTTACTGTCGACGTCTATCTCCAGGAGTTCTGGGAACCGGGGTGATGCAATACAGGTAGCCTATGGAACGTTCATGTTCTTCATAGCTATCCTCCTGTCTGTTACATAAGAATAAGTAGTATTTATATCAAAACTGAAATTGTCAGTGTTAAATTCAGATTTTATTCCAGCATTGTTGATTTTTAGCTTGAAACAGAGAAATTTTGTAAAAAAAATAAGGAAAGCAGTACAGTTCTTTTCATATTGTGATAGAATACGCAATTTCCCCAACGTAAAGTTAAGTAAAAGAAAACAAACATATATCAAACATCGCTTCAGTACTTCGATGAACGAACATAAATCGTCTTTCTGTTATTCATAAACCTTCGCATTTATCGATAATACAGGAACCTCTTGCATCTGATGATGATGAAGGAAATTGTATACAGCACAGAATAACAACGAAAATAATATAGTTGCACACTGTACTAAGATAAAAACTAATTGCTTTGGTTGCATACAAGTGCAGAAGTTAGCCGATCAACAAATTTTTATTAGTTATAAAATGCAATTCATGTTCTGTATCAATATAAAATACACATTGTGCTAACACTTAAAGATTTGCGGTTTTACTAATGTGCAAAACAAACAATCAAATTATCAAAGGAGCAAAGAGAAGTTGTCACCTCCCATTTTCTGTCCAACACATTCATTTATGTTTCTTTGTCTACCAATTCTATTAATACTACCGGTAGTACTACCATTACTACGTCATTTACGTTGTGCAACAAAACTACTGTGCTCAGAACCAATTGAACCATTTGTGTTGTATTCATGCTGCCACGGTTTTGCGTTACCAATAAAATGAAAAGCCATAACGATAGTGGACTCTCGTTCGATCCCACTTTTCTATTAGGTGCATAAAACAGGAGTGAGATGTTTGCCGTTACTCTGACGGAAGGCCCTTACAAGTTTTTGTCTGCCAGTCAAACGGGGCAATTTTTTTTTCCTTGAGTAAGCCTTCTTTCGGTTCCACTCGCACTTTGTTCTCATTGCGAGGCATAACCTGTTTTCCCATGTTGTACCCAGATTTGAGGGGTTGCGTGGAACACTGAAGAATAAAATTTTTGGTTTTCTCATTACCTCAGTCCCGCACATTTTACTGTAGTTACTTTAGTTATCACAACTATTTTCAGTATTAGTATTGTTATAATTATCATTATTACTGAGTTTGCACATTTTCACTCCATTACGGTCGTTGTGAATTGCAATTTGCATTGTCAAAACGTCTAATTAATTTTCCACATACGTTCTGTGTTAATTGCGTGCACAATTTTTGAGGATACCCTGTCAGATGAAAGACAGATGCTCGAGGCTCTAATACCTTCATGTACAACTGCTACATAGATAAATGAAAAGAGAAGATTTAAGAGACATTGTTGGGTATAACTTTATTAAGACCCTTGTACTGTGTTATATTCATGTAGCTCTGAGACTTCTCTACGATGTGTAAAACGCGCGGAGGAAACTCAATAGCTGTGAAGGCCTGACCGATTCAGTGAAAGAGTGTCGAATTGAGTAATAATCATATATGAAATCACGGATGCGTAAAGAATTCGTAATTACGATATCATCTAAAGCTAGCACTGACACATCGTGAAATTAATTCACAAACCTATAAGCCTAATTTTCTACTTAATGCATGAACATTAACTTTCCTCAACCATCTGGACCCGTCGATGTGTTATCTAGGTATCAGACTATCAGATGTCAACTTTAGCACTCCTTCGTTCATTATGATAAAGAAAGCCACAAAATGACGGAATCCAGCACGGTAAGTAGGCGTTCCTTTCAGTTTTCGGCCACACCACAGACACGCCACCACGTATACAGACTAGATTCTCATTCACTTGATGTCCTTCTGCGCCGAGACATGTTCCCTAACCCCAACGCCAGCTGGTCTGGCCACAGGAATCGTCTTTAATTCCCCCCCCCCCCCCCCTCACCCTTACCCCTCTCCCCAACGGTAAAGTTGGAAGCAGCGATTATTTCTCTCTCTCGATAGGCCCACGTCTGTGCTGCGCCCCAACCTCTTTAGAAGGTACCACTTCAGTACACAGCTTACGACAGAGGAGCGGAAGCTGTCGGCATCTTTATTGAACATGTACTGGCTTCCTTGAACCTGAAAGTAGAAGTGTATAAATTGAGAGTAGTAGCTGCTCGGTAACTTCGTCGTAGAATAGTCGGGCACACATCGCCCACCGTTATTTCGCAAGAGCGCACTTGGCGCTGCCAACTGTCGGTATCATGCATTCTACACTGAGGACTGTCGCGCTTTCCACCGTTTATATCGGCATCCGATAGTCCTCGTGGCCAACTACGTTCTGTCTACTGGTATACAGTTCATATAGTTTCTTTAAACTCAACGCTCTAGGGACTGGACGATTTAATTTCTTGTTTCATTGAGTTTCAATGTAATTAAATTTCCCTGCATCGACTATTAACTACGAACTGCAACTCCGTATCATTCAGTAGTGTAACTGGGGTACATCGCGTTGGATCAATGTACTTTGATACTGTAACTACTTTTCTGTTACTTGTTTGCAGTATATCCTCTGATCCATTTTATTATCGTTTATTAGGGCACCTGAATACCTTTAGTAAGGTGAGGACTTCGATATCTCCATGGTCTGTGGCCAGAAGATTCGCAGATAGAATATCTTTTGCCTGCTAAAAGAGAGATACACTGACGGAAAAGAATAGCAGCACAATGAATGTTGGTAGTGGTGTTTCTACACCTGAAAGATGAAGTGTATTCACTTGTCACGCCAGTTACATAAGAGTGGCGCTAGTATCGCCACTATGAAACTGCAAGTCATATTTGTTTTCAATGGACGCTGTTACGATCGTGAACGTTAGTTTCTTTTGTGATTGTACGTGGTGCTTTGATGTTAGTCAAGAATGCTTTTAAGGCGACAAAGACGCCGTTATCAACGCACCACTGACTTTGAACGAGGTCGTATTACTAGGCTACGGGAGTCTGGATGTCCCTTCTGTGATACTGCAGAAAGACTTGGCAGGATTGTAGCCACTGTACACGACTGCAGTGGTCACGAGAATGTACGGCCGCAGGAAGACTGGGCTCCGAACGGCCACGTGGCAGTACGAAGTGGGAAGAACATAACTCTGCCGCGTCGTACAGCATCTGCAGCAGCAATTTGGGCAGCAATTGGCACCACGTCCTGTCGCACAAAGTCCACTGATCACAAACAACCGCCGTTTGCATCTTAAGTAGTGTCAGTTGAGAGTTCGTCTGAGGGCAAGGAGGAGGTCTTTTGTGCATCTGATGAAAGCTGGTTCTGGCCCAGTGCCAGTGATGGGCCGTGTGTTGGTTAGGAGGAAGCCAGTTGAGTACCTGCAACGAATCTGTCTGCGTGCTAGGTATGCTGGACCTATACGTGGTGTTATGGTCTGGGGTGAGATTTCGTATGACAGCAGGAGCACTTTAATGGTTATTCCACACACCCTGACTGCAAATTTATGATTCGACTTGTTTTGCTATCATTCATGAACAGCTGTCCACCGGTGGTTTTCCATCAGGATAAAGTTTGCCGACATTCCACTCTTGTAAACCAACATGTACTACACAGCTCGACACGTTGCCTTGTCCTGCTCGATCACCAGATCTGTCTCTAGTTGGACACGTATGGGACATCATCGGCTGACAACTCCAGCGCCATCCGCAACCATCATTAACGTCCTGTATTTACCGACCAAGTGCAACAGGCATGGAACTCCATCCCATAAACTGACATCCGGCACCTGTACGACACAGTGCATACACGTTTGCAACTTTGCATTCAACATTCCGGGGGTTACACCGTTGTCAGTGTACCAGCGTTTTCCATTTGCAATGGTGTACCTCGTTCTTACATTAACCTGTTATCTTGCAATGTTAATCACTTAAATATGTTATTTAGACAAATGTATTTTTTGTGTGTTGCGATTTTTTGCGTCATTCTAGTTACTGCAAGGAAAGCTGACCAAGTTATTCATTTGAATCCCATTGGCAATAAATTCATAACAGCTATATTCACATAGAGGTACAGAGCAAAGGAGACCTTCCAGTGGTGTTTCCACAGGTGCCTCATAGGAGGGAGGAGAATAGCTGCTGCACGGAAGACCTCAACGACTAGAGTAATTTTCCGAGCACTTTTGAGACAGACATCCGTCAGCGCTGCATAAAAAGCTTTCGGTGAAGCTCCCAGAAAAAGTGACGGCATCCTGAACATTCATTTCCACAGCAACCGTCCGTGTGCGAGTTCGTACTCCACGCACGCTCTGTGGCGCGTCCGCCGATAAGGGACTCATTGTTCGTGTCCCTTTTTTGTGAAATCGCTAGCGTCGACCAGAACGTGCTCGCAAATTAGGACTCTGCTAAAACTGCCGCGTAACGCCGGAGGTAGCAGAGGCATTAGCGCTGCCCACAATGGAAACTTGTGCGTAGCCGCAGTTAAGCCGCAGGCGGCGGCCAGGTTACACAACAATTACAACCTTAGCCGCGAGAGTCGATACAATGCCCATGAGCGCGCTGCTCCGTGGATGCGCTAGAGGGATGAAGTGGTGAAGGAAGTGAGATCCTTAGCTTTATGATTATTACAGAATTAGTTTCCATTTGGGCACTTGCATCACCAGTTACATGGTGTACTTCATGTGAAGTTACTTTGCTACAGTTACCGTTAAGTATTTGTTCTAACCTGAATATTTTTGAGGGTAACAGGATTATCAAAGAGAAATTTATAGCACATAAACATTGTTGTAGTACGAGGTTAAATCTTTATAAAATGTTTACTTCGTACTGTAACTATAAATTTTCTGTTAAACTAGAGAAACGTAGCCTTTTGCATTTTTCCGCTACGTAGAAATGTAGTGGCCTTAGACTTTCACTATGAATCACTGAAAGCAAGATTCAGCCCCATCGCCGGTCGCTGTAGCCGAGCGATTCTAGGCGCTTCAGTCCGGAACCACGCTGCTGCTACGGTCGCAGGTTCATATCCTGCCTCGGGCATGGATGTGTGTGATGTCCTAAGGTTAGTTAGGTTTAAGTAGTGATAAGTCTAGGAGACTGATGACCTCAGATGTTAAGTCCCATAGTGCCTAGAGCCACTTTCAGCCACATAAAGGAAATACCTGGCAATTCCCTTGTGTAGATAAATGAAACGATCTCGTAGTTCTCCATTCATATTCATAGCCGAATGGCTTAAATTGCTTATAGGGCCTCCTCAGCCAATCTGGAACGTCATTATGTAGCGTTTGCCTTATGGAATAGCTTGTAACGTCAGACAATGTCCCAAATGTGTTGAGAGTTAGGGGACCAAAACCATGTTACTCTCTGTTCGTCATCGTCGAGTGACTTTTTCCAGATGCGCTTGTTTTTCATTTATTTATTTTACTTTGTTATGGAGGAAGAGAATTTGTCGACGTTCGACATGAGGGCCTTGTGGTGGGAACAGTACGACCGCAGCTGTAAAGCCAGTGGGAAACCTCAGAATCCAGCTTGCTTGGGGGAAATGAAACTGGACTTTGGCGTGTTTAACGTTCTGCCCAGACTAGTGAATAGATGAAAACAACAGTCCAAAAGGTTTGTATTTAGTGCATGTACACTGAAGTGAGAAAAGTCATCGAATTGCAATAGGCACATACACAGATGGTGGTAGTATGGCATGCACGAGGGATAAAAGGGCAATACATTGTCGGAGCTGCTAAGGCGATTTATGCGGAAAGATTTCCGACGTGATAATGACCGCACAGCACGAATTAACAGCCTTTGAATGCGGAATGGTAGTTGGAGCTACACGCATCGGACATCCCATTCCGGAAATCGTTAGGGAATTCGACATTCAGATAACCGGAGCGCAAAGAGTGAGCCGAGAATACCACATTTCAGTCATTAATTCATTCAACGGACTACACAGTGCCCGGCGACCTTCACCTAAAGATGGGGACGAGCAGATTTTGCATACACATGTCAGTGCTAAGAGACAAAGAACAGTGCTTGAAACTGCCGCAGAATTCAGTATGGAACGTGCGACGGGCGTATCTGTTAGGACAGAGCAACGAAATTTGGTTCTAATGGGTCATGGCAGCAGAGGAGCGACGCAAGTACCTTTGCCAACAACAGGACATCGTCTGCAGCGCTTCTCCTAGTTTCGTGACGATATCGGTTGGATCTTAGACAAAGGGATACCCGTTAACTGGTCAGATAAGTCCCATTTTCGGTTGGTATGAACTGATGCTAGTTAGAGTATGGTGCAGACCCCACGAAGTCATGGACCCAAGTTGTCAACAACACTCTGTGTAAGCTGGTGATGAATCCATAATGGTAATGGGCTGGGTCCTCTAGTTCAGCTGAACCGGTCAATGACTGGAAATAACTATGTTCGGCCACTTGGAGACAATTGGCAGTGATTCATGGACTTCATGTTCCCAAACGACGAGTCATCTCAACGGGCCACAATATCATAACCATTCTGGATAATTCAGGATAATAATATGACCACCCAGGTCGCCCATCCTGAATCCCATCGATCATTTACGGGACAAAACTGAGACGTCAGTTCGTATAAGAAATCCTGAATCGGCAACACTTTCGCGATTACTAACGGCTATGGAGGCAGCATGGCTCAACATCTCTGCAGGGTGTTCCAGCGACTTGCTGAGTCCAAGCCACGTCGAGTTGCTGCACTACGCCGGGAAGAAAAGGTCCCACAGGATATTAGGAGATATTCCATGACTTTTGTCACCTCAGTGTAAGCTAAAATGTGGATATCACATGGCGCAGGTTTCGGAAAACCGTATAATAACGCGAAAGTTCGGCCACCAATTGTAATATCATTCAAGAACAAGTACTCGCTGTAAACGTTCTCGAAGACAGTGTCTCTGACCCGTAATGAAACGTTATATTTTCCAACGAATCAGTATTTTCGACCGAAAATGTCCGTATACGCGTATTTCCGCAGGAGCAGTTGTACCAGCGAGTCTCTGCGCAGTGGCCTTATGTCTGTGGCTGTGTGTAACTTGATTTTCTTCTGTGAACTTGGAGCAAATTACAGGATATGTGGTCGAGTCGATACTATCTGGTATTCTTATGTTATGAGGAAGCTCATTCCATTAATGCGATGCTTACGCGTGGGGGCGGATATACGGTTACAGGATGACAAGCCGCTGGTGCATGCGTCAGCGACGCAGCAGGGACGGTTCGCAGAACAGAACGAGATTACTGTTTATGACTACCCTGCTTCTGACGAAGACCTCATACAAAATGAAGAGGATGATGCTGGGAATATGACCCGTCGCCGGTGCAAATCCTGGAGATGGCGTTGAGAATGTCATTCTTCCTGCCAGGAAGTTGGTGAGACACACACAGTGGCCACGTCGTAAAACCATCTACAAAGATGAAAGGCTATGTTTAGACAATGTTTCAGCAGTTACATTCTATGTAGCAGTACACGAAAGGACTGATGCTGAAAGGAATTGTCGTCAATTTAACTGGAAGAGAAACTGAAGCGGCAACCATTTGGTTCCTGACATTGATGTGAACTGTCCTCTGACACCTATGACTCTCCCAAAACAAAATTTAAGGAGCGGAATAGAACATACCTACAGCTGTCACGGGGCTTCCACCTGCAGCACCCGAGAAAATCCTTCGGACGACATGCCACATTCTCACTACCGCTCTACAAGCCACATCTAACATCTAAGCATCAGAAAGTGGATCTCTGTAGAAGTTGGATCAGAACGAGGACATAAACATTCTTACAGCTGACGAGGGACACACCACGGAGCTTCTTCGCATGACCACCTACGTGGAGGAAATAGTGGCAGTTCCAAACGATCCTACTTACAGAAAAATTGACAACGTGACAACATCGGCTCTCAGGAGGAAAACACTCATTACTGTGGCGGGGGAGACCGCAAATCATTGTGAAGTGGTTGAAACGGCAGATACCGGCGCCAACTCGTCAATATGGCCTCCACAAGGTGCATAACGAGGGTGTACCGTTCAGGGGTATAGTTAGTGACGTTAGGTCACCGATGCAGACTCTGACAAAACACATGACTTTTGTGCTAGGTGACGAAGTGACTGTAGCTGCCGCATCCGAAAATCGGCACAGCTTATGACATCCAGAAAACGATCATACCGATGCCAGGAGATGTATTATGAATTTAATGTCCTTTTATTCTTCACAAGGGTTTCTCTCAAAGAGACGCTGGTCTTACTAGAACTACGTGTTGAATCTCTCATGTTAAAACTATTCCGTCACTACTTAACAACATACTTGTCTGTCACGTGACGGAAACTAATATGAAAATTTGATGGGGTGCCGAATGGCTCACTCCTATGATTTACATGGATGTATTTGAAGAGACTGCAGTAAAGACAGCGACTTGCCTCTCAAAGCACTACTATAGATACGAACAACTCGTGGTGTGGTAAAATGGGAGTGACTAGGTGAATCCCACGATTACTTCAGTAAGATTCATCAAACATCAGGTTTACCATGTAGTTTCAGAATAACAGCTACCTCCCGATTTTGGATGTTCACGTTCATAAATAACCAGATATCACTCTGAGATATGAAATGCACAGGAAACCTACCTACCTTCCAGTAACTAGCTGCCATAATCCAGGAGAATGATCTCCTGTCTGACGACGCTGGTGCCCAGAACGAAGACCATACCTGACGATAGGAACTTATCGGTGGAACAAGATCGAGAGAAAATGCTTTTCCTTCCAAAGACAACAGAAATAAATAAATTAAGGAGACCCTGGGATACACAGGCGCAATAACATGAGCAAATAATGAGAGAACATTGAAAGAAACAGAAGATTGTTATGCTGCTATACATCGAAACAGATTCTTTAAAAATCGGCAAATATCTGTGTAAGAAAAATATCCAACCTTCATTTGAACCACTTGGAGAAGTAAGGAATCGTCTGGACGGTACTAATATAACAGCCCAGTCAACGAAGACCAAGACTGTGGGAAAAAAATCGTGTATTCGCAAATTTTGTGCAATCGTAGGCGGAAGTGTCATGAACCACATGGTAAAGCCCCTGACCGGTGGAACACGAGCATGAATATATCGAAAATTCACGGCTTCTAGCTAAAATGTTTTCCAGTAAAAAATTAAGCAACACTAATTGTTCTATAAAAAAGTTCTGTTCACTTTTTTTTCTAGGACTAATAAATTCCGTGCTTTAGGTGTTGCAAATATCGCAGAATATTATAAACAGTATTTTGCTGGTATAAAATTAATGTATACTGATAAATAACGTGGGTTAAGAACAAATACTAAATGTTTGTACTACATATAAGTACTGTAGAACCGTTTTAAGGGATAAATTTTGTTCTGCTGGTGTAACAGGTGGGAAAGGCGCGAGTGGAGGTTAGAAGCACGAGGGAATGTAGGTCGCCGGATTGTGGCGATGCAATTCCCTCCTTCATAGGTCTGCAAAATTAGGAGAGAGCAGGAAATTCCTCATTCTCTCTACCGCACTATGTCATAAAAAGCCACTACAGGGCATTTCGCAAAGTTATACAGACCCTTCCGCAGCTTGCATTATGAATCTCTGGCGACGCAGTCCGCAGACACTCCCCAGGGGAGGTGAGTGGGGCAGGCTTATTTTCCACTAAGTGAGTTAACACTACACTGAATACAAACATGAACTGATATTAACAGAAATACGAGAAAAGCGTGTGGACAGATTCTATGCACATTGTTCTACAATGCTACAGGGAAACTGATTCGTGGTCATTTTGTAATGCAGTTGTAGCATTGTACCGGAAAAGGCGACTTCCTCCACCACGAGCATTTCTCGTTTTTCAGCTTACAGACAGACTATATCTTCCCTGCATTTCCTGTCCAGTTGTTCATGTAAGCAGACAAAACAGCTTCACTGAGCTCGTTTTATATAGTGAAGTTATCTCCAGTTTATTAATTGAGTATTAGTTTGGTGTTTTAAGTCTCCTTTTGTGTAAAATATGTTCGAATAAATAATGACTCAAAGCTGTTAATTTCTAAGTGTAATGTTGTAAGTGACCTGTGTAGTGTAGGTGGGAAAGGGACTGAATTGGTGACTGCGCCACCTTGCGGCTGTCTGTCGTTGACAGCATATTGTAGAGCCACATAATCATGTCGTGGTCTCTTAGTGCTGAACCAGTGAATGAACTCAAAGTTACTGCACTCCTCTTGCCATTAACTGTGTTACTGGTGGACTGCATAAATCTCTTCCATTCAGAAATTGCTGGAACTTGTAGAGTGGGCTGCACAGTATGGAGACACTTACCATTCATCTACAATATATCTTGCTAGGTGGATGTGAATATGTCTGATGGAACAGGACTGATCATGTTTAAAACTACACCAGTAATCTGCTGTAATAAATCGTTTGACTTGTGTTGAAATTTCGGAAGTTCCATAACACCTAGGTGACCAACTTCCGTTGCAGAGGGAGCCAATTTAAGCCTCTAGGCATCTTCAGATACTGGAACAGCTGAGGATGGGGTGGTACCTTCAAGTTGCGAAAAGTATTCCAGTCACTGATAGTAGAGACAAAGAAATCGACATTGTCGAATACATAATGAAGGCTTATTGGATTTGGTGAACGCTCTTCAGTGTGGTAGACCGCTGACAGAGCCAACTGTAGAGCTTATTTAGGTAACAACCCAGTCAACAACTGCAATAAATGCTCGCTTAATAAACGGAAAATAACTCGAATATATAAACAAAAGCTCAATAAAGTTATCTTTTCAATTCACATGAGAGAACTGGATGGGAAATACTGGAGAGGTATAGTCTTTTTATAAACCGGACAGCGAGTAGTACTCATGGTGGGGGAAATTGCCTTTCCTGTATGAACGCTACAGATGCCATATAGGACAACTAAGAATCAGTTCCTCTGGAATAGTAGAATAGTATACACAGACAGACGTAGATTCTGTCCATACGTGTTTCTTGCTCGACTAGTGTTACTAGTCCATATCTGTTATCTCTGTTCCATGTAGTGTTAACGCACCTTGTCGAAAATAAACACCTCTGGGTAAGTATGTACACTGCATGGCCAGCGGTTCATTGTGCGAGCTGTGGAATGGAAGATATAACTTTGTGAAAGACCCGGTAGTTTGGAGTTGTGGTTGACATGTGAAGGAGGGAAGAGATTGACCACAATCCGGCGACCTTCCTTCCTCCACACTCACCTTTCCACCATGTTACAATTTATCCCTTATTGCGGTTGTACTGAATTTATATGGGGCACAAACATATCATATTTATTCTTAACGCATTTTATTTATCATTAATAATCAATATAAATTAATTTTATACCATTAAAACATAATTTTTTAAAAACTGCGGTTTTTCCGTCTCCTGCAACGCAGACACTATTACTCCTACAAAAATTAATAGTACCTGTTGTGCTGGAAATTTGATGTAGTTTAACTTGGTACTGGAAAACATATTTGCTAATAGCTTTGGTTTTCGAGACAGTGAAAAGGAACGTAATAAAGTGACTTTAAACTCCCCATCCCTACGCTCACAGTCCACCGATCAGGATTTGCAGTATGTTCGTCACCACGCTCACCCGCCACCCCCCTCTACGACTGTGCAAAAATTTGTGACTACCCGAATTTTATTCCTAATTTAACCGGCACTTGGTAAACACGGCGTCCTTTTGTGGCAAGAAAAGCGTGAAGATTTTATTTCACGCTGTTATGTTATTGACTCCTGTAACTCAATTGGAAAATCTAATTTCAGCTCTGGCCATATCTTCAGCCGTGCAGTGTGCGTAGGGATGAAGGGTCTGCTCTATTTGATCAAGAGTATTCTGGCACCCCTATGTAATGCGTCACTGACCGCTAGAAGTCACGAGAGGGGACACCGTCAGTATAAAAGAAGACGACGAATATTGTGTTGTTAGTAGAAAAGCATTAACAGCTGATTTAGTCAGTAAGGAGAGCTAAGCTAGTTCGATTATAGGTTAGGCATTGGACATTATCTGAGTAACAAATGCATCTCAGATATTTCAATTCTTTTACAGCTGTCCAAGTAAACTGTTCGTGATTGGATTGTGAAAAGCAAACGTGAATGAACGAAGTCAGCTAGACCACGACCAAGCATATCTCATGTACTGATTGACAGGGACCATCGAGAAATTGCCGAGGGTGGTTGTAAATATCGCAGGTAATCAGCGAAAGAATCGTCTGCGAATTCCAAAGTGCTACTAGCAGTGCATCCAGGACAATCATTGCATAGTGAGTGAAAATCATTGATATACAGTTGTCGAGGAGAAGCGAGTGATTTGCAGTAAACCATACCGTTATACCCCATACCAATCCAGTTGGCTTGGGTTTTACGTATTTCTGCAGGATGTTAACATCTGGCATGTGTAATCCCAACAGGGAAATACAGAGAAGGTGATAGGCGCATGTATTTCGTTGTTGGGATATGATCCCCTTATTGCGCTTACTGAAACGCTAAATGCGGATGGATATGAGCAAATTTTACAGAATTGTGTACTGCGTGCAGTAGAGGAACCGTTTGGAGACGATGTTTGTGTCAGCTTGACAATGCACACTTTCGTAAAGCAGCATCTGTGAGGAAATGGTTTATCAGTAACAACTTTCTTGAAACGGACTGGCCTACCTAGAGTTCCGATATTAGCCCAATGGAAAATCTTTGAGATGAGTTAGAACATCGAATTTGTTCCAGTCTCCAGTATCCAACAACACTACCTTCTCGGGTTTCGGCTCTTGAGGTAGAATGGGCTTCTATTTCCCTGTAGACATTCAATCACTTTATTTAAATTTTCCCTTGCTGAGTTCAGGCCATCATAACGGTGAAAGGTAGACTCAAAAAAAAAAAAAAGTTCAAATGGCTCTGAGCACTATGGGACTCAACATCTTAGGTCATATGTCCCCTAGAACTGAGAACTACTTAAACCTAACTAACCTAAGGACATCACACACACCCATGCCCGAGGCAGGATTCGAACCTACGACCGTAGCAGTCCCGCGGTTCCGGAGTGCAGCGCCAGAACCGCACGGCCACCGTGGCCGCCAAAAGGTAGACTCACTTCAGATTATTGTCCACTAATAGGTGCCCAGATACTTCTGATCAGATAGTATATCAGCTTAGTGTTTGCCTTAAGTAGTTGTAGAAACTAGCTCAAAAATGGTTCAAATGGCTCTGAGCACAATGGGGCTTAACATCTGAGGTCATCAGTCCCCTAGAACTTAGAACTACTTAAACCTAACTAACCTATGGACATCACACACATCCATGCCCGAGGCAGGATTCTAACCTGCGACCGTTGCGGTCGTGCGGTGCCAGATTGAAGCGCCTAGAACTGCTCGGCCACTCCGGCCGGCGTAGAAACTGTGCAAACAGTTTGTGAGGGGTAATCACATTACCACTAGACAGACGGAGGGAAAAGTAAATAAATTGTTTACTACAGTATTTCAAATGTAAACGCCATAGTTGCTAACACATTTATCCCATTTTGAGGCAAGATGGTCAGTGCTTTCATGGAAAATACTTGCAATAGCCTACGTTTCTAGTATTGTATCGAGACCTGCGCTTCTTCATTCGAAACAAATTGACGATCACAAATGTTTTTGATTAGGCCTCGAACAATACAGAAACAGCATGTATAGATATCAGGACTGAGTGAAAAATGTGTAAGCATGTGGGCGGGGGAGCGTGTTGTCAAACATGTTTCGACTACACTGCAACGGGCCCAAATGTTACCAAAGCTTCAAAGCCCTGACACATCCTCCGTACAGTCTCGATCCCTCCCTAAGCGATGTCCAAATATTTGGTATCCTGAAGAAACAGTTTTGTGGGTGTCGATCTGCTTCGGACAACAGGTACGCGCCTGAGCACAATCATTGTTCCACTGGCTACCGCAGAAATTCCTCCATGACGGTAGGATCAATATATTAACAGCTATGTATATCACTTTTGAAATAATGAACAATTAACTTATTTTTCCATCTGTCTCACTTTTATTTGACTACCTCTTATTAGATTCTTAGCTGTCCCAATATATAACAAGAATTTGTGAATAATCTACACGAATTAATTTAATTCGTAAACTGTTAATTTATTCTTCGATGAACAATCACAGTCTTCTTTGACGATGGTTGGTTTTGGGCCTATGGTACATTTCTAGTCGAGTTGGCACTTCCAGATTGCAGACAGTATTTCTAAAATTAACCTGCTATTCCTATTCAGAACTGTCGCGTTGTTCTTTAGAGTATACTTACTGTTAGCAGTCAGCGTTCGTTTGTGTCGCAGTCCTACGTTTAATGGATTCCTACTCACGGCTACTGTTGCGTTTTTGGGTGCACTTGTTTTCCGCATACGTGCCGTTATTTCGTGGGTCACATATCTCCTCAGTATTTTCGGGCCCTGACCGCTGAGATGACCGGAAGGATCTTTATAAATTGAGTTCCGGAAAGAAACATACTTAACCTTTCTATTCTTAATGTCTTTCGGTAACTTTCGAATCCCTCATTAAACTATTTCTTTAACCTGATACCTGAACCACCAATTTGGTATAATCACGTCGTATTTCATGATCATATTCCAAACAGTGCATTACGACTACTGATTTGCTTGGTTGGTTCAGTAGGATATTTCGCTTACCGATCAGCACAGTTTCAGGCGTCCTACCAATGAAATACTCAGATTGCAGAGGAAGTCAGAGGCACGTCTGAGGTCTATCGGATAGATGAATACGCAGCAAAAGCATGAAGATGCGCTTGTGTATTACGGAGGAATTACTGAATTACTGAAGGTTTGGCCAAACTATGTAATAACGACAAAGTACTCAGCCGGATGGGGTGGCCGAGCGGTTCTAGGCGCTACAGTCTGGATCCGCGCGACCGCAACGGTCGCAGGTTCGAATAATGCCTCGGGCACGGATGTGTGTGATGTCCTTAGGTTAGTTAGGTTTAAGTAGTTCTAAGTTCTAGGGGACTGATGACCTCAGAAGTTAAGTCCCAGAGTGCTCAGAGCCATTTGACAAAGTTCTCAGTGTTGGATTCATTGCGCAAGGCATAGCGTCTAAAAAAAAGCAGTTAGATATCACTGAGTGTAAAACTAAAAACTAGTTAATATTTCATAATGAAGCATGTGATCGAAGTAAAAGTAAAAAATATGCACTAACAGACCAGATCTTGTTGTGGGCTATGTGCACTAACAGATCAAATGTTGTTGTGGGCTATGTGGCGTATCCAGTTTGCTTAGTTGAGAGAAGTTTGAGATTTGGATTCATGTCCTTTTCCGGAAGCTACTTATTATCTGCCGAGATAACGTACTGTAGTGACGTTATTTACTGATAAACCTTAGAACATTTTTACTAGAAGTTGCGGTTTGTTTCTTCTGTTGAGGTACAATAACTCCTTAGATTTGCTCTATAATACACTTACCTGAGCCATTCTTTTTCTTATTTCACTATCTGGAACAACTAAACATCACTGATTCTACTTTGGTATCCTTTAGGGGCAAAGAAAGGTTTTGTTCTTAGTTATGGGTACAGTACCTGTTGTATTTAAGAGATGAGATGTGATTTATTTATTTCCATTATTTTTTATAACACGTAAATAGTGCAAATAGTATGCGAAATGACTATAATAAACAGATAAAATTTTAGATACAGTTTAAATGGAAGTTTAAGTCCTATGTGTGATTGTTACACTTCCTCTCAACTGCGTCCGTCTGTAATACGTGCATGTGGCTGTCACTGTGACAACAGATACTTAAAAAAATTCTGAAACTGACTGTTTTGTGAAGTGTTTTTATGTAGGACAATTAATCTTTCTATCAAGCTCCATGGGGAAGAGTGAGTGCTACATCGACACAACCACATTGTAGATGTATCTGTTGACAGACCAGACTACCACATGGTTCCTGAAGAGTGTCAACACCCTTCCGTATGGTCTTGTTACGATTGCACTATGAACGATTAAAAGTAAAGGGAAGTTACAGCCCTTGTATTACCCAAGAACACGCATCTCTACTGTATATTTAAATGGCGTTAGGATCCTCATGAATATAATGCCCCAGGGCTAATATACTCCTCCGATATGATTTCTTAGCCGTGACTAACTCGCAGGATGTTGTCATAGGTAAAACGAAATCTGATGTTCTGTTCATAGGAAAGTCGAATACTAGATCCCTTAATCGTGTAGCTGGGTTATAAAATTTAAGGAAGAGAACTGGACATGTTGAATTTCTATATGATGGTAAGAAGTGAGATGCGCTGAAAGAAGGATAAGGTCAGTATAAAGTCATAAAAAAAAATCAAATCGGGGTAAAGAGGGAATAAGGGAATAGCAATGCCGGCGAGCTACTAAGATGAGATAAAATACATTATTCAAATCACTAAGGTAGACCAAAGTTAAATTGCTATAGTGAATTGAAATTGTAAGTAAAGATGGACTGGAAGATAGGAATGAAATGGATACATGCCCAGTTGACTTCTACACAGAGTACGAATTAGTCTTTATAAATCTCCTATTTTGAAAATCATGAGAGAAAATTGTACAGGTCAATTACGCCTGCAGCCACCTGAAGATTTTAGAAGCATTATATTACGGTAAGACAGAAATTTCTAAACCAGATTTGAAACTGTCAAACATTTCGAGGGCCAGATGTGGACTCTGACCATAATTTATTGGTTAGAAGTCTCAATTTAAAACAGAAGACACTAGAGAAATGTTGGAAATTAATGATATGGAACCTAAATAATTTGAAAGAACCAGCCGACGTTGATAATTTCTAAGGGAGCATTAGGCAGCGTTTGTGAAAGGACAACAAAAAAAAGACGAATGGTTACCTTCGAAAGACGATAGGGTGAGGTAAAAGGGTACAGCATTAAGAAAATGTCAAGCAATAACTGAAACCCTAGGAAAAGAAATGAAATACTGAATAAAATGATAAAATAAGTTTATATAAATATGTGGAAAATCAATTAGTCAAAGCTGATTAAAGTCATCTACATAACGACACTGACAGGAAGTGTAAAATGATCAAGAGGGAATTAACAGAGGAGAAACGTGATGCCATAGATCGTTGGAGGAATGTGGCAAGGATTGATGTCGATTTTGGGAGGTTTCAATAAATTTTTCGATACAAGGGAAGCATTTGAATGAGTATCAGACGGCTACTAAAGAAAGTGGAACCGCGCGACCGCTACGGTCGCATGTTCGAATCCTGCCTCGTGCATGGGTGTGTGTGATGTCCTTAGGTTGGTTAGGTTTAAGTAGTTCTAAGTTCTAGGGGACTGATGACCTCAGATGTTAAGTGCTATAGTGCTCAGAGCCATTTGAACCATTAGAACTAAATAAAGCAGGGAAAGCTGAAATGTGGAAGGAATATAATGAAGGGCTACTGAAAGGAAACAAATTTGAAGAGAAAATTACTAATAAAGAACGTGAGATGGGAGATATGGTACTAGTAGCATAATCTGACAGAGCAATAAATGACCTAATCGAAAGAACCACAGTAGTGTAGACGACATTCGTTCAGAGTTGTTCGGAACCATTGGTGAAGCGACCATGAAAAAACTGTTCCACCTGATATACAAGGTGTATTATAAAGCCTGTACCTTCTGAACTCAAAAATAATGTAACAGTTCCAGTTCCAAAGAAAATAGTTTCTGATAGGTATGAATATTGTCGAACCATTAGTTTGATAACTCACGATTCCAAGTTTATAATACGAATTGCTAATACAAGAATTTATAGACAGGAAGAGGCCGGCCTCGGAGAAGATTAGTTTGGGTTACAGTGAAACAAAGCAAATAAGTGAGGCTATACTGATTCCCCGACTTATATTACCAGACAGGCTGAGTGAAGGTAAGAATACATTTATAGCATTTCTCGATTCAGGACAAGCTTCTCGGAATCCTTAAACCAGAAGGGATGAAATACGAGGAGCGGAAAATTTTCTACAGCTTTTACAGAAACTAGCCCCCAGTTGTAAGAGTCGAAGGACATAAACAGAAGTTCCAAAGAAACTTATATAGGCATACCTATTCAAATACAACGGCTATATAAGACAACAAGTATCTGCCGCAGTTGTTAGATCGGTTTCTGATGCTGCAATGACAGATTATCAAGATTTAAGTGACTTTGAACATGGTGTTACAGCCAGCGCACGAGCGATGGGACACAGCATCTCCGAGGTAGCGATGAAGTCCCGTATGACCATTTCACGAGTGTACCGTAAATATCAGGAATCCGGTAAAATATCAAATCTCCGACATAGCTGCTGCCGGAAAAGATCCTACGAGAATGGGATCGATGAAGAATGAGGAGAATCGTTCAACGTGACAGAAGTGCTATCTTTCCGCAAACTACTGCCGATTTCAATGCTGGGCCATCAACAAGTGTCACCATGCGAACCATGCAACGAAACATCAATCTATATGGGCTTTCGGAGCCGAGGACCCACTCTGACGACTGGAAACCTGTTGCCTGTTCTGATGAGTTTCGTTTCAAATTGTATCGAGCGGATGGACGTGTACGGGTATGGAAACAACCTCATGAATCCTTTGACCCTACATGTCAGCTGGGTACAGTTCAAGCTGGTGGAGGCTCTGTAATTGTGTGGGGCGTGTACAGTTGGAGATATGTGGGACCCCTGATACGTCTAGATACGATTCTGACAGGTGACACGTACGTAAGCATCCTGTTTGACCACCAGCACCCATTCATGTCCTATGTGTATTACGACGGACTTGGACAATTCCAGCAGCACAATGCGACACCCCGTATGCCTATATTTGCCACAGGGTGGCTAAAGGAACACTCTTCTGAGTTTTGACACTTGCGCTGGCCACCAAACTCGCCAGACATGAACATTATTGAGCATATCTGGGAAGCCATGCAACGTGCTGTTCGGAAGAGATCTTTACCCCCTCGTAATCTTACAGATTTATGGACAATTCTGTACGATTCATGGTGTCAATTCCATCCAGCATTACTGAATACGTTAGTCGAGTCCATGCCACGTCGTATTGCAGCACTTCTGCTTGCTCGGGGGGCTCTATACTATATTAGGAAGGTGTACCAGTTTCTTTGGCTCTACAGAGTAAGAGGATGCAGTAGTTCAGAATGAGACAGAATGGAATATTTCTAGCATATTCATCTATGATATTCAATCCGTGCACTGAGAAGGCAGTAAAACTAAGGAGACATTGGAAGGGGAATTAAGATTGAGGGAGAATAAATGAAAATTTTATTGTTTGGCTATGACATTGTAGCTTTATCAGAGCCCGCAAAGAATTTTCCAGACCACTTGAATGGAGTGGACAGCTCTTTTAAACTGTTTTATAAAATTAACATCACCCTAAGTAAAACAACGATAATGTAATGCTGTAGAATAAATTGGGGTGATTCTATCGGTATTGTATTTGGAAGGCTGCAGATGAGTTTCAGTATTTGGGCAGTAAAATAAGTATGTCTAAAACGAAGAGGATATAAAATGAATATTGGTAACAGTAAGAAAAGCGTTTCTTACAGAGTGATTTACTTTAACATTTAATATAACGTTATGGCTACAAACCCTTTTGCCTATTTTTCTCGCGCGTAGTCTAATACGTAACGAAAGACTAATGACAAGGAGTATAGACAAGAAGTGATAACAAACTTTCGAAATGAAGTGCTACAGAAAAAAATCTGAGGATTGGAAGGGCAGATTGGATAACTATTGGAGAAATTCGGAATTTAATTGCAAGAAAGAAAATTAATTCGTGGCTCAACCTGACTAAGGAGAGAATCGGTTAGTAGGATACATCCTGTGGCGTGATGCAATAGTTAGTTAGGTGACAGACGGACGTGGTTGGTGGTGCTTGTGGGTGCTCAACACCGATGTTATCAGCGCAGATGGACGTCTGGGTGGCTAAAAACTACAGAGGGAGGTAAAGGTTTGACTATATCAAAGTGTTGCAAATGAGTGTTTGCTGAAATAGCTATGTAGAAATAAACGTGTGCTGAATTTTAGACAACATGGTTGTATGGAGATATCAGCGATTGGTTTACTTATAATTAATTATTCAAAATGACAATCACAATCGCATTACTTATTTTGCCGCCAACCGGTTTCATACCGCGATGGGATCATCTTCAGGACGATTTACACCATTTGGTCGCTCGCCGGAGTCGTCACCTTGCCTGCGCACGGTTGGTGTATATTGCCCTGAAGATGACCCCATCGCGGGTTGAAACCGGTTGGCGGCAAAATAAATAATGCGATTGTGAGTGTCATTTTGAATAATTGATTAAACGTCTACTGGATAGAGTTGCTTGGGCAGCTGAACTGCTTGAAACCAGTCTTCACATTTTTGGTCACAACAGTAATATTTACTTTTGTTATGTATCTTATGCAATATTATTTCCATTTATGGTAACAGGGGACGATTTTACGACTCTCAGATATGACATGGTCGAGCAGTTAGTAGCTCGAAAGGTTAGGACACTGCAGCATCACTCAAAAGCTATGCCAATCACCGCATGCAGGCAGCTATGCTTTAATCTTGAAAGTGTTCCATTCGGGCTGGTTGTCAACATAGCAATGATAAATCTGCCTAATACAACTTAAAATTTAATGATGAATAGTGCAGTAACACTTGTACTGTATGATTTTATTGTTTCGATGGTGACATGTTCATTGTTTTCTTTTTACTACCGAGCGAGGTGGCGCAGTGGTTAGCATTCTGGACTTGCATTCGGGAGGACGAGGTTTCAGACCTACGTTCGGGCATCCTGATTAAGGTTTTCCGTAATTCCCTAAACTCTTCAGGCAAATGCCGGGATGATTCCTTTGAAAGGGCACGGCCGACTTCCTTCCCCCTCCTTCCCTAGTCCGATGGGACCGATGACGTCGCTGTTTGGTCCCCTCCCTCAAATCAACCAACCAACCATCATTTCAGCCTGTTGGAGGTTATAACGCTAATTTCACTTGAGAATCTACATTACGTAATTTTCAGGAAAGTTTGAATACCCGATGTTAGACGATATCAGAATTCCGAGGTATCTTTAGAAAGCAGGAAAGAATGCGGACTGACCCTCCTTAACCTCAGTGGGCATTTTGGAAGTTCTTTGATTTGAATAGATATATTCCGAATCAGTGAAATATGGGCGACTGTACTATAACCAGCTGTTTACCTCGCAATTAAACCACTACTTGATCACATGAGGATCGTCTAGGTGACGTTACTTTGTTGTGTCGTCGAAATTTCTGCATTTCTTGAAAAGTAGCAGAAGAGATATCAGAAGTGGCATGACAGTGGGATATCAGCATCGTTTGTATCGAATAAAATACACGGTGTGATTCTTGAAATTCTCCCGGCGTACTGTATATTCTACGAGGTTTCGGGATGGCAGTCGTATCATGTTGACTTCTTGTCACAATATGTCGGCTGGTAACCGTCCAACCATCTTAAGGCGGTTATCCGCCGGACACTCACGTGAAGATGGCTTTGTAGTTGCCAGCCTAAATTGTCATAGTCTTGCAGACCAGATAGCTCAACATTCTTAATTTACTAAAGCTAATCCTGCACATAGTGCTACCACTATCGTATACTGCCAGACACTGCAACGGTTTGATTGCCTAGGAACATTAATTGCGCTTCGAAAAAGAGGATCTTGTCAATATATTTCTTACTGGGTAATAATTAATATCAGATTAATATCCCTACTGACCTAAGGCGATTTTCTAGCCTGGGTCTCAAGCACACCTGCGTTCAGCTTTTCACGAAAAGCATTCTGTGCAGTTATACCTCTCAGAATGCTAGAAAAGTGTTCATCTGTGCACAACCTCAAACAATTCGTTCGGACAAAACAAAGAGTTACCAATAATGATATTTCTTCTAAAAGTTAAAATACTCTAGCCACGTTATCACATCCGTAAAAGTACACTCATTGTATATTAATTCTGTGGCGCACATGCCCACTGCAGCAGACAGCTGTTAATGTCTCTTCTTTGGCGTTTTCAATGAGCTCTGTGACTGCAATTGCACTTTGTCCTCTACAGTGGACACTCACTATCGGTGCTCTGCCCTGCGTACATTTGCTGCCTGAAGACTGACTGAAAACTCCAAAGAAGCGAACGGTAACAGCTGTCCTCTGCAGTGGACATGAGGACCACATGGTTAAACTCGGCATAGTGTTCTAATCTCTGAGTAAAGATTTAGTTTGGGGGCACTATCTTAGTAGATGGGATAAGTCGAACAGAAACAGTTCGCTGGCTATGGCTGAACAGCTATCAGTCTGTTTTTTTGTCTTAATCTGGCTAATCTTTTGAGGTCATGCGGATAAACTGTTGAGGTTATGTGGAGAGAGATTCTTGGCCGTCTAAGGGACACAAATGTCGATACTTTTCGCATATCGAAATCTTACAAAAGGCTGTAAGCCAAATTTGGTTAGCTGATTTGGAGCTCTCAATTCGACGTTGCCTCACAGTGTTATCATGACCTCTCAACGTCTTTAATACTCCTTTGTATAGTTAATGAAATCAAAGTATCAATGGTGTATTTTTATTTAAATTGTTTAAAATTTATAGGAATGAATAGAAGCAGCTACCACCAACTGACACTGACAGATACCATTACTCTTTACACAACTACTCTGTGCAAGACTTACGAACATTTGCAAACTTACAAAATCGTGTGTCATGGAGCAGCAGTATCAGTTTCGGTAACACCGTAATAACAGGAAGAAACTGGGCAATCACAAAAGTGACTAGCAGTTCGGTATAACGTATGTATTACGGAGTCCACTGGACGATCAACGTAAAATGTTATCATGCAGATACCTTAGCTCAAAACAAGCGACGTACTACTAGCCCTGTTCAATGTAAGAGAAACACGTTACCGATTTCTTTCCTGATTACGTTGAGTGAGTGTGTCTACAGGTTAGATATAAATGATGATGATTTTCAATGTGTGTGGCTAGATAGAGGGCATTTGACATTACCACACAACAGTGTCTTAAGGTAGTTAAGACTGCTCATGACACTAATGGAAAAATCTAAATGAGAAAAGTAAACCAGCTTGATTGTTTTGCTCAACACGCCACTTTCTTGTACCAATAAATTTGCCTACAGAAAAAAAGGTTGCAGAACCCATTTTGTCTGTTTTAGATTTAAAATTTTAATTATGCTTCTCAGTCATTACATGTCACTCGACAAATGACTGAAAACATTTGTTGATGAGTACTGAACACCGTGCAAAGCTTGTGAAAGTTTTTGTGATGAGTAATGAACGTTATTTTTTGTGATAATGTTATAGCTATCGATGTTTTTTTCAAATTTAGTTGGATTATCTGCTAGGAATTTCGTTATTGAATTATTAGTATGAAGGCGCATTTCGAATATCTAACTAGATGAAGAGACGCCTACGAGATAACTATGAGGGAACATCAAATTTCATTCGAATTGGACAGCTCTGTGTATTAAAGTAAATGAAGTACCCAAAAGTATTGTTTCACGACGTATTAATCATGGGATATGTATATGTGGTGCCTGTTCTTTCGGACATGTCCAAAAGAACAGACACCATTCTCATCCAGCAACCACAAACGAATTACAGATATTGGCTGCGAGTGGGTAATGATTTAAATCAATGGGGAAAGTTGAAAGTCTATGCTAAACTGGGATTCAAATCCGGGTCTTCTGCTTACAATGCATATATTCTGACCACTGCGCTTTTCACACACAGTGGTCATCACAACTGCACGAATTACCCTGGTGTGCACCTACGCAGACCATTGGTCGTCCTCGTCTTGGCACTGCATTCATAGTATGTGTGATAGGTTTGAGGATTTGGATGTGACGGGAGGCGTGCTAGGGTAGTAAGTAAAGCTGCGATGACCATTGTGTCCAGATGGCGCAGTCGTCAGTGCATCTGCCTAGTAAGCAGGATACCCAGATTCGAATCTCAGTTCGACACAAATTTTCAGTCTTCCACTTTGAATTAAACTAATGCCCACTCGCAGTCAATACCTGTGATTCCCATGTGGCTGACATAAAATATCCCAAAATTTAACGGTTTGGTCTTCTGCTACCAGAGTCAGTCGACATAAAAGTTTTCTTAGTATCGTACCACGTCATAATTTAAAAACTGCTCAGAGGACCTTTGTGTCAACTGTTCGGAAACTGTTTATGATGTCTATACATTTGCTTCTCAAAATAGTAATTAAACTGAAAAATAAGTGTCTATGAACGTAGCTGTTTGAGAAGTGCAATAAATATTTCATACGGTTCACGTTTTCTACAATACGAATACCAAAATTACTGGAAAATCTGCCCTATTTATTAATCCCCGTACTTGTGCTACATTAGTAATTGACTCGATTGTATATATTGTACAGAATTGAATATATCGTATTATTTCGACACAAACTCCGAATCCAATTGTAATCACTTAATAAGTGTCACTAAAAATTCCTGCTTCGCTAAGAGGACTAGTTATAAGATTCACTGGTTTTATTTCTTCATTTAGCATGGTTTGAATTATCTAGCACCTACTTTTGCATTCATTTAGTTGGGTGATTTCCAGATCAATGTTTGAAACACCATTCATTACATTAATGCTAGACGTTTCTAGGAAAGAATCAAGATCTTTGAATCAAATGCTTAAAACAGGTCACAAAAATAGCAGTATCAGGGTAATAATACTGAACTTCTTGCGTGCTGTGTTTCTGCAGCTTCATCCGTCTGTGACAATACATTGGTGGTTGGGAACTTCAGGAGGCGTGTCCGTGTGAAGGAAGTAGATGCGGCGCCCAAGGCAAACGAAACTTTGCAACGCAGCAGAACCAGCATATCTAGCGCTCGGAGGAGTTTGCTGGCTGTTATCCCGCTAGTGAATGCGTTATCAGGAAGTTCTGTTACCACTACTGCTGTTCTGGTACCGTCTATTAATGATTCACTTGTTAACAAAAGCATTTTTATTACGGAATTTTTCATCTTACTCCCCATTAATTGTTTCATTTTCCATCAATGAAAGAAACACGCATGTTTGAGATGTGGCGCTATTGCCATGTGCAACAGAGGGAAACCGTAAATACATACGGAACTGTAACTAAATTTTTATGGGAATGCCTTACGTTTATGAAGGGTTTGTCTGATGGGCAGGGAACTAGTAACTTATAATTAGCAATACTTATCTCCTCACGTACATCAGCAACTTTACTAATAGCATTCGTTGCTGAACTTAGCTAGTATATGCTCAATGTACAGTTGCAGTATGTCTTGTAGAGTATAGTGTTATAATATGAATTTAATGTTTTCATATATCTGCACTGAACGATTTTGGACCAAAACATTCAAAAACCCTCTAAATTGGAAATTAGGGTTGTCTTAAGTAATAGAGAGCAGAGCTAAGACATGATAAGATACAGTAAAGTTCATATGTGAAGCCATCTTTTCACACGGACTTGTTAATAAAGTTCTAAATTCCAGTGAGTCAACTGAGATTAAAAATTGCGAAAGACACACATCTATGGTTCAGAAAACTGAACAGAAACCGATGAACAGCTACAGTTCGTACAATACAGCTGGAAAGGTACCTTTCAGTTTTATAACGTTATAACAATGGAATCTAGGATAACAGTGAAAATAAATGTATTTGAGTATTTCTCAAAGTAAACAAGCAGTTGCAGGTGGTGCATGAGAACTTAGATCTGGGAGTGATATAGTCAAGTGTTTAAACAATGAGGTGGCATCTTCCTGGTACAGATGACGATTCGAAGGAGAACCTCCACCGATAAATTTAAATTTTTTGCCCCTCAGTTGGTAATAGGATCAGATTCTGTGGAACCTACATCTATTATGTAGTATTGGAGTACAGCGTTTGGAAAGGAGAGACACGGGAATTATCGCGGTTAAAAACAAATATTATTAAATTTAAGTTATGTCGAATGACATGCTTGTTAAACAGATTTCTCTAGGAATTTACTTCAGTGTGTCCACAATGCCAAAGGAAGATATGCTAAACGCTTCATTATTTTGATGCAACACTGATGGGGTAATTTGAAGAACTTGATATGACGAACTTAATCGGATTTCTTTTTACATTTAATTGTTTCTCAGAAATACCAAGATATTCTTAAATTAATTAACCTCAATTTAAGCCCACTGTTTTTTAAACACCGTTCAGATGTACATAATTCTTATTCTGCAGTGATCGTAATTGGTTACATATTGAAGATCAGATGTTAAAATAAATTCGTACATCGGTTCTTAGTACTTAAAGTGTTGTCTCAGGGATTCTGATAAATAATTTCTATCGCTTGATGTATTTCTTAGAATTTTCTGGAAGGAACTAAGCGGGGAAACGAACAACGTCAGATTGACGCCCACGCACGTGTGTTTGGCTGCGACTGGCTAGATGATTGAGCCAGTAATCACGGCAGCAATGAATCACCTACCTTGTTGGCTCGCTGCCAGCGTAGGCGATGTTTTAGCGTTTCTGCAGACGGGATTACCTTGCGAGCAATGTCGGTGGGGAAGTGTCAGTGGTAACACGAACAGTGGTGTAGTTAAGATAGCGACCGGCTGGCTGTAAGATAGCAGCCGGCGGCAGAACACGGCGGTAGCTTGAAGACGATGATCCAGGTTGAATGTTCTGGAACGGGTTGACGTCGGCTCAGTTCCTGTTGCTCCGTATGATATTTAAATTGTCTTTGGTTGGCGTGGGAATTATATAATCACACGTTTCCTGCTATTAAACACGAACATTTTACATGTACTCCACAATGAATTTATTACGTTGGCTACGCCTCCGTCATCTACTGGCAAGACACTCCGGAAAGACGATTTTAAATTACGAGTAGATGATGCCCTGTATATCCGGACCCAAATTATTAGATGAAACTCCGCCTTAATGAGGCTTTATACAGGATCGTTATCGGGAAACAATATACTGATCGAGGTCATAGTAAGGAATAGTCTTAAAGGTTAATGGAAACCATCTCAGCAGTATTATTACACATGTAGCGTGGTACGAGTGGATTCGGTTCTTTGAATGTGCTAAAGTTATGCCATAAGTGGTCTAGTTGTCTTATGTAATGTCAAAGACCAAATCCAAGAAGACTGATCGTAAACATTCTGCTAATCGCCTGGCGGAAGCATGACGAGCAGACATGGCGTGTTGCTCAGAGTAAACTGTGACTGCCGCTAGAAAAAAAGTTATTTTACAACGAAATCTCTTACTTGAATATTGTTCCAAGGAAGGAACTGCTAGTACCTCAGTCATTTAACACACGTCCCATTTCCTTTCGTGAATGGCATTTGGAAAGTATGACTGTCGGTATACCTTCGCATTAGCTCTGATTCGTGAGATTTTCTCGTTTAATCATTTTGCGAGAAGTAAGCCACTCCTTTCGTAGGTGGATTACATTTTCTTAAGATTTTTCTAGTGAGTCTGAGCCTATCCTCTGATTCTCCCTACATTTCATTCTATGAGGCCATTCCACTTTAAGTCGCTTCGATTGGTTGCTTCCGGGAGTTTCACGATTGCTACTGTTCCTAGTGATTAATGATCAATAGTGGAATTATTCATTACGGGATTTCTAGGCTTATTTGTGCACACTACATGATATTTAGCCAGTGCCAAATTCCAGTTCATGAACCAATCGTCAATCTATGGCACGTCTTTGTGCAATTCACTACTGTCTTCTGCTATAACTATCTTCTTATAGACAATCACATTATCTGCTACCTTCCTCATGGAGCTTCTGACGGTACCCATTGGATCATTTATACCATTGCGGTTGCTTTATGGGTCTGTCACAACCAACCATATACTTACGGAATTTTTGTCAGTAACACCAACATATGACCCATGTGCATTTTCTTACTGCTACAGAAAAATTAAGATATGAGTATAGTTCCATGTGTGTTTTGTATTCGAAACATTACGTATTTCGATAAATATTAATACAGGCAATCTTATTTTGACACAATATTGATTTTTTTTTCATTTGCAATTAGAGATGTAGATATAATAATACCGTATCGTGATAAGCTACCTGGGTGTCTTTTGTACACATACAGTTACTCTCCGCCAAAAAGTACATATTTAGGGAGCAAATTCAGCAGGGCGTATTTATTAAAGTAATATGACAGCTTGACTGCTACACTGCATTCTTGCACAGTAGAGTGGTATCTATTGCAAAGCTCTATGTACCAGCGACGTTTTCTATCATCATGTTTTGCCTTGTTAGTGGTACCATCAATTGCCACCTCACCAGATGCATCAGTGTTAACTGTCAAATATCTAGATGGCAATGTGTGTATTGTGGCTGTAGCTTTACAATGCCATAGCAACCGTGCTGTAGCTTGACAGTTATATTGCAACCTTGCACTGTTCAGGGACGCATACTGCAAAACCCCTGTCTATTCGCAACCTTTTTTGTATTTCCATCAGCAGTCAGAGAATCTTTAGCATTGTACCCTTATTAAAATAAATATATCTTATGGCTTCTCCGTTCTGTATTATATAGTAATCTTGTTTGGGAGTTGGTGTCTGTATCATTTCCGCGGTCCATGCAATACATATTTTGATGTACAGGGTGAACATGAATAAAACGGACTGGAAATGGAGGAAAAAAGGTCCCCTGAACATGTGTCAGGAAATAGATGGTGTGAGTGCCACGACAACAAATTGTCGCGGAACACAATACAGAGCTGCATTGTATCCACGTCAAAACAGATGTTGAAAGTGCCTTCCGTGGCGTGCAATGCATGTGTTCACACGTCGGTAAAGAAGGCTAATGACAGAAATCTCATAATTGCTATAGTCTGGGGTAAAAGCCATCGACAGCCGGCCGGAGTGGCCGAGCGGTTCTAGGCGCTACAGTCTGGGACCGCGCGACTGCTACGGTCGCAGGTTCGAATCCTGCCTCGGGCATGGATGTGTGTGATGTCCTTAGGTTATTTAGGTTTACGTAGTTCTAAGTTATAGGGGACTGATGACCACAGCAGTTAAGTCCCACAGTGCTCAGAGCCATTTGAACCAACCAAAAACCATCGACAAAATCCTTCCCGTATAGGGAAATTCGCTAGTGATAATCCTTGTACTCGTTCTAGTTGACAGCTATAGTAGCGGTTGTCATGCAGGATACGCACAGTCGTACTTCGACTTACACCATCTTGATGGGCCACTGACCAGGAACTTGTTCTAGAGGTCGACTCAATATCCTGTGGAACCCGGCCCTAAAAATATTCTGTACGCACAATCCACCACCTCCCTGCACTTTCGTCTGTCTAAAAGGACGCATGATCACATAAACGCCCAAGAAGGGCTTGAAATGTTGTATGATGTGGTTGGTGTCTGTGGGGGCACTAGCAGTGATGCCTCTTGACCGTTCCTATCTAGTTGGCCGTATACAAACACCATCTCGCCATATTTCCGGTACGCATAATGCATACCGGAACATTACGCTGCTTACAGTACGCTGCGTCAATAATTCAGCCTGCAACACACAAGGAACACATTGCACGTGGTCAGAGGAACTTTCATTTTCCAGCGCCATCTACCGTAGCAACGATGCATTTCCGGACGTATGTTGATAGGACCTTTTTTCCTCCATTTCCAGTCAGGAACGCGTCCCTGTAGTTTGTCGGTTTTATTAATGTTCACCTATATAGTTTAGAAACTTTTCTGGTTCCTCTATTAAAATGTAAATATGTCGTGACGTCTGGCACTTACATTGTAAAATAATCTTATTTCACAGCTTATACTTACATCAGATATTCAACACTTGCATTAGGCAATATTTTGGGTGAATTAGGATGTTTCGTCACTCCTCTACCAAAGTACAGTCATTTGGTGTCTTCTCCCTCACATATACAGGATGTAATAATTGCATGTGCTGATATTTTTTACGTGGCACATTTATTTTGCATTGGTTGGTTTTTCTGTGCACCCAACACTCTTTCCAAAATCACGTCACTAACTTTATGACCTGATGTCTTTTGCACTGTCGTAACTACACCGCCAAGTGGTCTACACTTGTCGGTATTGACTAACAGTTTTTCATTTTGCATCTACGCTTTAACACCTAACCTCCTGCGCAGGGTAAAATAATCATTAATGCTTGCACTTGCCACATGTACCTAGAGGTACTAACAACCAAAAAATTTACGACTTGTAACAGGTACAATTATTAGTCTACAAATGACTTAAATACTGTTGTAATGTTGTTCAGTACACCGTCCTCAGCCACCAAGAGAAATATCTGCACTTACACCTGTGCTGTGTTGACATTAATCTCTCAGCTATTTTCACTCCACAAAGCACTCGCTATCGGATGATACTGAACTTTGTAGTAAATGCCTCAATGCCGTAACAAAAGTTCTCGACCGCAGGAAACAGTATGATGCTTTCTAACCCTGTAGACCCTGTAGAAAAGTCTCTACGCCAAAAAACAGTGGTACTGTGTAGACTCTTGTCTGAAAATTCTACATTCTAGCACTGAAGACTTGCTACTTTAACGTTTGCCAGTTTTTTCTAAGGAGATGTTTAGATCACAATGTAATCATACATATTTTATTAATATTTGGCATAATTAGGTATTATTTGTCTTGATATAGAATTTTGACGTGCGATGTCATACTTTAGCCAAACATTGAGATCTTTTATGTGTATATAATTACACAGCCTTTTGCCAAATTTATCATAGGATATGTGATCGTTTATCTCTAACGCAGTGTAAACTATGTAGAACATCCAAAACATCTACTTCTCATCAACGTTACTGACGGCGCAGTATCATGTAAACTACTGTCTATTGCTGTATCTCATCACATTATCTCTTTTATAGCCAGACACTTAAAGAAGGTAACAAATCTACCAAAGAGCCTGCATCCAAAACACCTGCCAGTAACCAAGATCATTTGGGGGTTTTACTTTTGCCTTTTGTTTTATGTGTTATTTAAAAAGCAAATGGAGGTTTACAAACAGACTTTTTTTGCGTCTCCTGTAACGTAAGAAACGCCCTTGAAACCCACCATTTTCTACCATTTCACCAATGTGTAGTCCCCCTTTCATTACTATTTACAGTAAATGCTGATATCCTGTATGTCTCATTCACATTCGCATTTTTTCCATATATTTTGTGTAAATGTATACGCAACAATTAATAAATGCTTTAGAAGACTATTTGTTTCCTTACATGTTGCAACATCAGCTGTAACTTGGCTCCTTTAACATGAACAGTGATTTCGATTCCTTCACCGAGGCAAAGTATCCACAAAGTGTTAACAGAATCTCTTCTACCTCCTTGCTCAAATGTCAACCTGGGAAACTGACACCCCAATGCTAGCTATAAAAACTACACCTTATGTAAACTAAGGCACATGGATCAAGTGCAAGTGGAGCGTTTTACTATGTTAGCCCATCATTGGTGAATGTGTTGTCACTAGCGCTCTTAGATACAGAATTAAGCTTATTTAATGGAACACAATATTGTTCTATGACCACCTACAAAAGGTGACACCGATTTATTACTTTCTTGTATGTTGATAACACTGCTTACTTATCAAGTGCACCTGTAAAATTTTTTCATATACTCCTAAGATTTCAGATGTATGTAACAATTACATTTGAGGAAATGACTTTACCCAACTCTAAATCTGTAGCCAAATCGCACGATTTCATTTGCGTGTACAGAGCCATTCAAACCCTCCGTAAGATAGCAATTATGTCTCGGCATACTGTTTAAATCCTCATTAGTCATGTGACACTGACGTATAGATATACTTAGAAAAGCTGCATTCAGACGACGTAATCGGAGTTCGCAACAGAAGCTGTATAGTTTTAATGTAAACGCTATATAAAAGATGGAGAGGAAACCACATATATATACTTTAAAAGGGAAATGACATAACATTCTAAATTAGGCAAGAAATTTCATAGTACATGGATTGAACACACGATGTAAGCTAAGCTTCTAAATAAGATTACCATATAACAAAAACAACTGATAATTTTAGCAACTCTGACAAATCCTAAATCGAAAGTAAAATTTAGGGGAGAGCTCTCAGTATCGTTTGAAATAAAGACAGCTGTCCCATAGGGAGATGGTTTGTCTCCTCTGCTTTCCAACTGTGTGTTATAGAAGGTAGTTCGAGAATGGAGGAAGGCCATCAATACTAAAGGGATTAAACTAGGAAGGAATCCAAAAAAGATCATTGTCGACTGTTTCGCCTTCGCAGAAGACATGTCATTGATTACAGATTGCCTAGATAATGCCCAAGAACAAATAAGAGAACTGCAAAAACCAGCAGCCAAAGTAAGACTACAAATATCCTTTGAAAAAACAAAGTTCATGACAAACATCTCTGACGCTCCTCAAATTATTGCAGTTGACAACAGTACAAAACAGATTCTTTAAATACCAAGGAGACTGGACTACATACAATGCAAAAGAAAAGCCAGCTATAGAAACAAGAGTGCACAAAATGGAAGGAGTGTTTCATATGACCAAAAACACTGGAATTACAATAGACACAATAGAAAACACAACACATTTCACAAAGTCAGTTCAAAGGGCATAATTTCACGAGAGAAGAAAACAACTAGACGAAAGTGGACTCAAGAAGAAAGGGAACAACACTCTACAAGGATGAAGGAAATTTGGAAACTAAGGAAATCTAATACAATGTAGAGTAGCCAAAGTTGATTCATCGTACTCTCGAAATGGATTACTCGAAAGAAGAAGACAAAGAAGAAGAAGAAGAAGAAGAAGAAGAAGAATATAACGTAAGAAGGGAGATAACACCATTTATCAGTATTTAAAAAGAAGAATGAGTAAACATTATTATGGTGAATTACTTATTGCATAGGTCGAATGGACAATGTAGCTGTTAAATACATCTTAATCTATATCTACATTACAGCTCTGCAATTCCATTTAAGTGCCTGGCAGAGGGTTCATCAAAAAGCTTTCTTACTATTTCTCTACCGTTCCACTCTCTAACATTGCGTGGGAAATACAATCAAATTTTTTCCATGTGAGATCTGGTTTCTTTTATTTTATTAAACGATCATATCTCGGTATACAGATGGGCGCCAACAAAATATTATCGTACTCAGGGGAAATATTGGAGACTTAAAGTTCGTAAAACCGTTTCACCGTAATGAAAATGACCTTCTTCTATTGCCATTCCAACTCACCTATGAAATCGGTAACGCTCCCTCCCCATTTTGATTATACCCAAATGGATAGGAGCGAGATATTGTTACTAAAGGAACCAAGAAACATTCGAAGTTACACAGCAAATAAAGGTTTGCATATGTTGAGTAAATAGAATAAAACCAGCTGACACAAACAATTGTGCTACAATATAGAAGGAAGATGTCAAATGGCCCTGAGAACTATGGGACTTAACATCTGAGGTCACCAGTCCCCTAGAATCTAGACCTACTTAAACCTAACTAACCTAAGGACATCACACACATCGATACCCGAGGTAGGATTCGAACCCGCGACCGTAGCGGTCTCGCGGTTCCAGACTGCAGCGCCTAGAACCGCACGACCACTTCGGCCGGCAAGGAAGATGTCATCACATATCTATAATTAAATAAATGTACCACACTACAAATTTCCTCCCCCACACTCTGTAAAAGTATATAAGAAAATTTGATAGAGACAAATTATTAAGATGGAACAACTGTTGTTGTTGTTGTTGTTGTTGTTGTGGTCTTCAGTCCTGAGACTGGTTTGATGCAGCTCTCCATGCTACCCTACCCTGTGCAAGCTTTTTCATCTCCCAGTACCTACTTCAGCCTACATCCTTCTGAATCTGCTTAGTGTATTCATCTCTTGGTCTCCCTCTACGATTTTTACCCTCCACGCTGCCCTCCAACGCTAAATTTGTGTTCCCTTGATGCCTCAGAACATGTCCTACTAACCGGCCCCTTCTTTTTGTCAAGTTGTGCCACATACTCCTCTTCTCCCCAATTCTATTCAATACTTCATCATTAGTTATGTGATCTACCCATCTAATCTTCAGCATTCTTCTGTAGCACCATATTTCGAAAGCTTCTATTCTCTTGTTGTCCAAACTATTTATCGTCCATGTTTCACTTCCATACACGGCTACACTCCATACAAATACTTTCAGAAACGACTTCCTGACACTTAAATCTATACTCCATGTTACCAAATTTCTCTTCTTCAGAAACGCTTTCCTTGCCATTGCGAGTCTATATTTTATATCTTCTCTACTTCGACCATCATCAGTTATTTTGCTCCCCAAATAGCAAAACTCCTTTACTACATTAAGTGTCTCATTTCCTAATCTAATTCCCTCAGCATGACCCGACTTAATTCGACTACATTCCATTATCCTCGTTTTGGTTTTGTTGATGTTCATCTTATATCTGCCTTTCAAGATACTGTCCATTCCGTTCAACTGCTCTTCCAAGTCCTTTGCTGTCTCTGATAGAATTACAATGTCATCGGCGAACCTCAAAGTTTTTATTTATTCTCCATGGATTTTAATACCTACTCCGAATTTTTCTTTTGTTTCCTTTACTGCTTGAATAACATCGGGGAGACGCTACAACAGTGTCTCACTCCCTTCCCAACCACTGCTTCCCTTTCATGCCCCTCTACTCTTATAACTGCCATCTGGTTTCTGTACAAATTGTAAAACGCCTTTCGTTCCCTGTATTTTTCCCCTGCTACCTTTAGAATTTGAAAGAGAGTATTCCCGTCAACATTGTCAAAAGCTTTCTCTAAGTCGACAAATGCTAGAAACGTAAGTTTGCCTTTCCTTAATCATTCTTGTAGGATAAGTCGTAGGGTCAGTATTGCTTCACGTGTTCCAACATTTCTACGCAACCCAAACTGATCTTTCCGGAGGTCGGCTTCAACCAGTTTTTCCATTCGTCTGTAAAGAATTCGCGTTAGTATTTTGCAGCTGTGATTTACTAAACTGATAGTTCGGTAATTTTCACATCTGTCAATACCTGGTTTCTTTGGGATTTGAATTATTGTATTCTTCTTGAAGTCTGAGGGTATTTCGCCTGTCTCATACATCTTGCTCACCAGATAGTAGAGTTTTGTCAGGACTGACTCTCCCAAGGCCGTCAGTAGTTCTAATGGAATGTTGTCTACTCCCGGGGCCTTGTTACGACTCAGGTCTATCAGTGCTCTGTCAAACTCTTCACGCAATATCGTATCTCCCAATTCATCTTCATCTACATCCTCTTCCATTTCCATAATATTGTCCTCAAGTACATCGCCCTTGTATAGACCCTCTATATAATCCTTCCACCTTTCCGCTTTCCCCTCTTTGCTTAGAACTGGGTTTCCATCTGAGCTCTTGATATTCATACAAGAGGCTCTCTTTTCTCCAAAGGTCTCTTTAATTTTCCTGTAGGCAGTATCTATCTTACCCCTAGTGAGATAAGCCTCTACATCCTAACATTAGTCCTCTAGCCATCCCTGCTTGGCCATTTTGCACTTCCTGTCGATCTCATTTTTGAAACGTCTGTATTCTTTTTTGCCTGCTTCATTTACTGCATTTTTATATTTTCTACTTTCATCAGTTAAGTTCAATATATCTTCTATTACCCAAGGAGTTCTACTAGCCCTCGTCTTTTTACCTATTTGATCCTCTGCTGCCTTCACTACTTCATCCCTCAGAGCTACCCATTCTTCTTCTACTGTACTTCTCTCCCTCATACCTGTCAATTGTTCCCTTATGTTCTCCCTGAAACTCTGTACTACCTCTGGTTCTTTCAGTTTATCCAGGTCCCATCAAATAAATATAAATTGCTGTCGTATAAATTGTTAACATTCTGATTTGTGGTGGGTAGAGGGGGCTCCAAATAGGCGAGCTGCCAGTATCTCCGCTAGCCGCACGTGGGTGCTGTTGGCGGCGACATGAAAGTTGTAACATCCTGGGGCTCACTGCCGGCGTCACGCAGGACTCTCCAGTGGAGTGTGGGCGAGGCATCAGGAGCCTTTGCGGTGGCACACTGACGGGTGTCCTGATGGATGTTGTTTCGGGTGACCTGCCAACTGTTCTTACATTATCCTACATTGTACATACATCAGTAATTGCTTAATCGTTGTAACTTTCGTATTTACGAAAATTTTCAAGTGTCTTTCGAAGAGGAAATAGTAATGTTTTAATAAGATACTAAAACATATCAGTAATTATAACGTCATGTAGAAGAAGGTGTAATTAGATGAATGACGAGCGCTCACTTCACAAAACGAAGGTTTATTCACTACACACATATGGTATATATACAGTTACAGAATATTCCAGTACAATGGTTCTTGACATTCGTGGATACTTCTAGAGTTTGCTCGAACCGAATATATAAATTAAAATGCTACAGTCCAGATGAGTCTTGCACTCACAACCCTCCATGCAACAGTCTAGTCACATAATCACTATACTACAGTGACTGTGCTACTGAGCTGCTTCTGCAACATTGCTCCCTCCTTAAGAGAACAGCGTCTCGGTGTTACGTCCTCCCAGTTCGGGAACGGGTCATCTGACCTGCATACTCCGACTCCCGATGACTGATGTTCGACCTGTCAGTGATCTTCTAATAACTTCCCTTGCCGCTACCCTCCTCGTCACCTTTCCCCTTGTTGCCCGTCGCTGGAACTACGAATTTAACCTGGGTTGCAGGATCCTTATAGGGCTTCATTCTAAGAACGTGAACCACATCTCTGATCTTTTGGCGTCTTGTGTCGGGGTCGAAATCTTCAACTTCTTAAGTAACATCAGGCAACTGTCTTACAACATTATAATGTCCAAAGTAGAGCCTGAGGAACTTCTCAAAGAGACCAACCTTTCGAACAGGAGTGAAGATCCAGACGAGGTCTCCAGGCTGGGCGGTGGTCTCGCGGTTCTAGGCGCGCAGTCCGGAACCGCGCGACTGCTACGGTCGCAGGTTCGAATCCTGCCTCGGGCATGGATGTGTGTGATGTCCTGAGGTTAGTTAGGTTTAAGTAGTTCTAAGTTCTAGGGGACTGATGACCACAGCTGTTAAGTCCCATAGTGCACAGAGCCATTTGAACCATTTTTTTCTCCAGGCTGGTAGACAACACAGCGGTGGCTCGCGTCATACGGCGATCGTTCTCTTGAGCCTGCAGCGGGCGGAGTCAAGCTAACTGCCGAGCTTCCTCAGCTCTGGTTAACACCTGGCCGATGTAATCGTCGTACACGTCATCTGGATGTAATGGAAACACAGTGTCCATCGTCGTCGTCGCCTCACGCCCATGCACCAGGAAAATGGCGTGAATCCTGTGGTGTCTTGTTTGGTGGTGTTGTAGGCAAACGTCACGAAAGGTAGCACCTCATTCCAGTTGCTCTGCTCACCATTGACCAACATTGATAGCATGTCGGCCAAGGTCTTATTAAGGCATTCAGTAAGCCCGTTAGTTTTAGGATGGTAGGCAGTCGTTATGCTGTGAGTAATGTTGCATCGACGGTTTATCTCTGTCACAAGATTCGATTGAAAAACTTTCCCTCAATCAGTAATTAACGACCCTGGGGCACCGTGTTTTAATACAATATCTTCTACGATGAATTTGGCTACCTCGAATGCTTCGGCTGTTTTCACGGGTTTTTAATGGCATAGCGTGTCTGATAATCAGTGCAAACAATAATCTATCTATTGCCACTAGCAGACGTTGGAAGTCGTCCGAGGAGGTCAATCCCAACACGGTGTAATGGCGTTTCGGCTGGTGGAATTGGTATGAGTTGGCCGAATGTTTTCTGAGGAACTGCCTTTCTTCTCTAGCTCTCTCGACAGTGCGACACACAGTGACGGACACTCCTAAATAGACGTGGCCAGAAAAATCTCTTGTGGATCCTATAGTGTGTCTTACTAAATCCTAAATGGCCGGTCTCAGGTGTGTCATGGAATTTCTGTAGAACATCTAAGCGTATGTGTTTTGGAATCACAGGTAGCCACCTCTCTCCAAACGGATCAAAGTTTTTCTTGCAAAGTAATCCATTAACTACCTTAAATTGTCCTTTCACATCCTCTGACCGATTTAAGGCAAGCATAATTTGAGATATCTTGGCGTCCTCCTTCGGCTCAGCAGAGAGATCCTGGAGTGTAGCGAGACAGTCACTATTTTCTTCAAAGTCTTGATGGTCTTGCACAGGGTTTCTTGCGAGAAAGTCAGCATCTTAGTGTTTTCTTCCACTTTTGTACACTATGGTAACGTCTTACTCTTGAAGACATAGTGCCCACCTGGCGACTCATCCTGTTGGATCCTTTAGACCCGCCAACCTACAAAGTGAATGATGGTCTGTAAAAACTGTGCATGGATTGCATTGAGATAATTTCGAAATTTGCACATGGCCCAGACCACAGCAAGATATTGTCTTTCTGTAGTTCAGTAGTTTCTTTGGTAAGTGTCTTAGAAGCATAGGCTATAACCTTATCTTTTCCATCCTAAATTTTCACCAGAACAGCATCGATCCCATACCCACTGGCATCTGTGTGTAGTTCTGTAGGTGCTCTCTCATCGTATAGACCAAGTACAGGGATAGTCGTAAGAGCTTTCCGCTGCACATCGAAAGAATCTTATTGAGCACCACCCCAGATAATTTTAGCATCGGCTTGTAACAACTCTTGGTGTGGCCTGGCTTCGGTACAAAAGTCTTTGATAAAACGACGGTAATTAAAACATAATACGAGGAAGATTCTCACATCTCTAATACTGTCAGGAATAGAAAATTCCGTTATAAATCTCAGCTTATCTGGGTCTGGCCGCTCACCTTCGTTTGACACAAGGTACCCAAGTATTTTGATTTCTTTTGCTCCAAAGAGACTCTTCCTTGGATTAAGTTTCAGTCCGCCTTCTTGGAGACACTTAAGAATGGCGCTGAGTCTCTTTATGTGTTCATAAAATGTCACTGAGAACACTAGAATGACATCTAAATAATAAAGACACACCGTCACCTTCAGGTGACTTAGAAGATAATCCATCATACTTTCAAAAGTTGATGGTGCATTACACAAACCAAACGGCATTCCCTTAAACCCATACAGACCCTCAGAAGTAATGAATGTATTTTTATCACGATCAGCCTCATCTACACTACTGGCCATTAAAATTACTACACCACGGAGATAACGTGCTACAGACGCGAAATTACCGACAGGAAGAAGATGCTGTGATATGCAAATGATCAGCTTTTAAGAGCATTCACACAAGGTTGGCGCCGGTGGTGACACCTACAACGTGCTGACGTGAGGAAAGTTTCCAACCGATTTCTCATACACAAACAGCAGTTGACCACCGTTGCCTGGTGAAACATTGTTGTCATGCCTCGTGTAAGGAGGAGAAATGCGTACCATCACGTTTCCGACTTTGATAAAGGTCGTATTGTAGCCTATCGCGATTGTGGTTTATCGTATCACGACATTGCTGCTCGCGTTGGTCGAGATCCAATGATTGTTAGCAGAATATGGAATCGGTGGGTTCAGGAGGGTAATACGGAATGCCGTGTTGGATCCCAACGGCCACGTATAACTAGCAGTCGAGATGACAGGCATCTTATCCGCATGGCTGTAACGGATCGTGCAGCCACGTCTCGATCCCTGAGTCAGCAGATGGGGACGTTTGCAAGACAACATCTATCTGCACGAACAGTTCGACGACGTTTGCAGCAGCATGGACTATCAGCTCGGAGACCACGACTGCGGTTACCCTTGACGCTGCATCACAGACAGGAGCACCTGCGACAGTGTACTCAACGACGAAACTGGGTGCACGAATGGCAAAGCGTCGTTTTTTCGGATGAATCCTGGTTCTGTTTACAGCATCATGACTGTCGCATCCGTTTTTGGCGACATCGAGGTGAACGCATATTGCAAGCGTGTATTCGTCATCGCCAAACTGGCGTATCAAAAAATGGTTCAAATGGCTCTGAGCACTATGAGACTTAACATCTATGGTCATCAGTCCCCTAGAACTTAGAACTACTTAAACCTAACTAACCTAAGGACAGCACACAACACCCAGCCATCACGAGGCAGAGAAAATCCGTGACCCCGCCGGGAATCGAACCCGGGAAACTGGCGTATCACCCGGCGTAATAGTATGGGGTGCTATTGGTTACACGTCTCGGTCACCTCTCGTTCACATTGACGGTACTTTGAACAGTGGACGTTACATTTCGACCCGTGGCTCTACCATTCATCGATCCCTGCGAAACCCTATATTTCAGCAGGATAATGCACGACCGCATGTTGCAGGTCCTGTACGGGCCTTTCTGGATACAGAAAATGTTCGACTGCTGCCCTGACCAGCATATTCTCCAGATCTCTCACCAACTGAAAACGTCTGGTCAATGGTGGCCGAGCAACTGGTTCGCCACAATACGCCAGTCACTACTCTTGAAGAACTGTGGTATCGTTTTCATTCTGCATGGGCAGCTGTCCCTGTACACGCCATCCAAGCTCTGTTTGACTCAATGCCCAGGCGTATTAAGGCCGTTATTGCATCCAGAGATGATTGTTCTGGGTACTGACTGCTCAGGACCTATGCACCAAAATTGAGTGAAAAAGTAATCCCATGTCAGTTCTAGTATAAGGTATTTGTCCAATGAATATCCGTTTATCATCTGCATTTCTTCTTGGTGTAGCAGTTTTAATGGCCAGTAGTGTAATCCGATTTGCCAGTATCACGAGTACATGTCCATGGTTGAGAAAAACGTAGCCCCTTCAGACAATCTAGTGTATTGTCAATTCGTGGAGGGGAGTAAACGTCCTTTTTAGTTATCTTACTAAGCTTCAACACAAAAACGCCAACTGCCACCCTTCTTCTTGACGAGAACCACTGGTGACGACCATGGTCTCTGGGAAGGCTGAATGATGTCATTCTTCATCATTTTCTCTACCTCATCGCAAATTATTCTACGTTACATTGCTGATAGACGGTATGCTCTCTGGCCTATTGCTTGATGGCCTCCATCGGTAATACGGTGCTTCACAGTCTATTTGTCTAATTTGCTCTTCACCTGCGGATTTAAGAATTCATAGAACTCTTGAAGAATGACAAGTAGCATCTTCTGATGTTCCTTAGTGTAGTCTGGTGATAGTTGAGCTAGAAGATCTTGTCTCGTAGTGGTAGCGCTCTTACATTTCATTACACGATCCATGGGTTGATGCATGGAATTACACATGACAGTTACCTTTCTAGCGCTGACTGCAGGAATGATAACTTCATCCAGCACACATAGTCTCCACACACTCGGATGCGCATCTTCCTATCCACAGTATCTCATCTCGTCTAGCATAATCTTCTATTGACCACAATCTATAATTCCCTGAGAAGCTTTCAAAAAGTCCCATCCGAGAATGACGTCATGACTACACTCTTGTAAGACAATGAATTGTAATGGCTGTGTATGGCCACTTACACCCACACAGATGGTACATCTTCCTGTAGGTTATACATATTTCCCATTAGCCACCTTCAACAGAGTTGTTTGGCTGTCGACGATTACGGTTTTCTGTAACGCGACGGTACTTCTCCGAAATGACTGAATATGATGCTCCAGAGCCCATAAGAGCTCGGGATGGTTGGCCATCCATGAGGATATCGACGTAGTTTCCTATCATTTTTGTAGTTATCGACGGTGGAGGATTTTTCTCTTCGGCGGCCTCACCTCCAAGGAAGGTCTCACCCTTTAGTTTTCCATGTTACGGTGGTTGGGTGTTCCGCTGGTGCTTCTAAACGGCAATGGAGGCCTTGATCGGCGTGTTGGGGAGCGTCCTCTCCAGTGGCTAGCTTGCGGCGAAGGTGACCTTCGTCGTCCTGCACCCAGATCTTCTTGTTCATCTTCGTCGTCCCGTAGGTGCGGGCGTCCGCAAATATCCGCCTCCTTGCTCGACAATAGAGCACCACCTGTCCCGGCCGTCCGCAGTGGAAACATACTGGTTGGTTATCCTGGGTTCGCCAGACGTCAGTCTTCCTTTGTGCCCAAACAGGTTCCTCATGCGGCATTGCAGGAACATAGCTTCGGCTGGGTCTCGACATTTTTACCGTTTTAAAGGGAAATGAGGGACGAGAGATTGGATTCAATGTCTGTTCCCTTTCTTCCTTAATGACCTCATGTGGCGTCTCGGTTTTTTGCTCGCCGTGCAATCCAAGTGAATTCTGAACTTCCTCCCCCACCATCTGACGAAGAATACTTGTGATATCAGTGTTTTCCTCCACCACAGATATCGATACAACGTTTGGAAGCCGTTCAAACTTCTTGCGAGTAATTCTTTTTTGATGCATTGTCTCGATTTACTGCCACTATTTTATGAAGTCGTCTGCTGTTGAAACTTCCTTCAGGAGTAGGGCTTGAGATATGTACTCAGCAACACCCTTCATGAGATGTGCAACCTTATCTTCCTCCTTCATTCTAGGATCCACTACTTTACAAAACTCCAAGACGTCTTGAATGTAGGATGCTGTCGTTTCTCCTGGACGACGTGCCCTGCACTTTAATTTACCTTCAGCCTTGCACTCCTGTCGTTATATGTCGCCGAAATACTCGCGCAGTTCCTCCTGGAATACATCCCAGCTTGTGAACTTCTCGTTGTTCTCATACCATTGCTTGTCAGTGCCCTCCAAGTAGAAAAATAGGTTAGCCAAACACACGGTGTCATCACATTTGTTCAATTTGGCTATACGCTCATATACCTTCAGCCACTTGTTTGGATTTTGGCCATCGTCACTAGATAACACGGAAGGATGTCTAATGTGGTGGCACACCGTTGCTGTCGTCGTAACGTCCTCTTCTTCTTCTGTCTACGATAGATTGTGATCTGTTGAATATGGCTCGAACTCGGTTTCCTCGCCACGTAAACGGCGGCTCTTTTGTGGCCTGATGGGAGCCACTGTGTCGTCGATAGTGTGGGCTATCACAAGTTCCAATACCCAGTGTCTACACCAGAATAATGTCACGTAGAAGAAGGTGTAATTAGATGAATGACGACCACTAACTTCATTTAACGAAGGTTTCTTAAGCACTTGCGCATACAACAGCGCGGAGCGAACTGCCTCCGACCAGAACACATACGGTATATGTACAGTTACAGAACATTCCAGTAGTATGATCATTGACATTTGTGGATACTTATAGAATGTACTCGCACCGAATATAGAAATTAAAATCTTACAGTTCAGATGACTTTTGAACTCACGACCCTCCGTGCAATAGTGTAATCTCATAACCACTACACTACAGTTACTGGGCTATTTAGTTTCTTTAGCGACAATATTAACCAGCTGAGTATCTGGTTTGTATTTGAATTTCATGCCATTTTATACTTAGCACGGCGATGAATATTCATAGATAAATAGACCACGGTTTATACTTTGTTGCGGGCCGCGGTGGTCTCGCGGTTCTAGGCACGCAGTCCGGAACCGCGCGACTGCTACGGTCGCAGGTTCGAATCCTGCCTCGGGCATGGATGTGTGTGATGTCCTTAGGTTAGTTAGGTTTAAGTAGTTCTGGGTTCTAGGGGACTGATGACCACAGCTGTTAAGTCCCATAGTGCCCAGAGACATTTTTATACTTTATTTATATAATTTCCCACGCATATTTCTTGCACTGGGCTATACCTGCTGTTACATCATAGTGGTGGATTTATCTTGGGCAGACGTGTTTGATAGTGCCGTCATAGTGTGTCAACTATATTGTTCCATAAACGATACTAAATAAGAATAAGACTATCTTCGGACAAAATTCCAGAAACTGTATTTGACCATAAATTTTAGTGGTAAATTATCCCTTAAGGTCCTAAAAACATAATAAATCTAGTAATCGTGCATGCTGTCCTTGTGTGCCTTGACTAACAAGAGAACAGCCCACCATTTTATACATATGGCAATTGGCCTAGGCACAAGGCTTCTAAGGGAAATGGGAGGGGGAGGGGGACTGGAGGGGAGGGGACACCTAGCAACAATAGAGACTGCAATTTGACTCTCTTTCTCCCACTATGTACAGGGCTATTACAAATGATGGAAGCGATTTCATAAATTCACTGTAGCTCCATTCATCGACATATGGTCACGACACACTACAGATACGTAGAAAAACTCATAAAGTTTTGTTCGGCTGAAGCAGTGAGACAAAATGGCGACAGGAGCCGAGAAAGCGTATGTCGTGCTTGAAATCCACACACATCAGTCAGTCATAACAGTGCAACGAAGGACGAAGTTCAACAAAGATCCACCAACTGCTAACTCCATTCGGCGATGGTATGCGCAGTTTAAAGCTTCTGGATTCCCCTGTAAGGGGAAATCAACGGGTCGGCCTGCAGTGAGCGAAGAAACGGTTGACAGCGTGCAGGCAAGTTTCACGCGTAGCCCGCGGAAGTCGAGAAATAAAGCAAGCAGGGAGCTAAACGTACCACAGCCGACGGTTTGGAAAATCTTACGGAAAAGGCTAAAGCAGAAGCCTTACCGTTCACAATTGCTACAAGCCCTGACACCCGAAGACAAAGTCAAACGCTTTGAATTTTCGGCGCGGTTGCAACAGCTCATGGAAGAGGATGCGTTCAGTGCGAAACTTGTTTTCAGTGGTGAAGCAACATTTTTTCTTAATGGTGAAGTGAACAGACACATTGTGTGAATCTGGCCGGTAGAGAATCCTCACGCATTCGTGCAGCAAATTCGCAATTCACCAAAAGTTAACGTGTTTTGTGCAATCTCACGGTTTAAAGTTTACGGCACCTTTTTCTTCTGCGAAAAAAACGTTACACGACACGTGTATCTGGACATGCTGGAAAATTGGCTCATGCCACAACTGGAGACCGACAGCGCCGACTTCATCTTTCAACAGGATGGTGCTCCACCGCACTTCCATCATGATGTTCGGCATTTCTTAAACAGGGGTTTGGAAAACCGATGGATCGGTCGTGGTGGAGATCATGATCAGCAATTCATGTCATGGCCTCCATGCTCTCCCGACTTAACCCCACGCGATTTCTTTCTGTGGGGTTATGTGAAAGATTCAGTGTTTAAACCTCCTCTACCAAGAAACGTGCCAGAACTGCGAGCTCGCATTAACGATGCTTTCGAACTCATTGATGGGGACATGCTGCGCCGAGTGTGGGAGGAACTTGATTATCGGCTTGATGTCTGCCGAATCACTAAAGGGGCACATATCGAACATTTTTGAATGCCTAAAAAAATTTTTGAGTTTTTGTATGTGTGTGCAAAGCATTGTGAAAATATCTCAAATAATAAAGCTATTGTAGAGCTGTGAAATCTCTTCAATCATTTCTAATAACCCTGTAAGTATACTGATTACCCGGAACTTTATGGCCGCCTACGTAATAGCCAGTATGTTCTACATCCGCACGGATAACAGTGGTGAAGCCTGGTCACATAGAAACAATGAGGCCTTGGTACGATGCTGGAGGGAGATGGCACGACATCTGCTCATACATGTCTCCTGATTCCAGTAAATCCAATGGATGAGCGATGAGCTCTGGAGCCCATTCAGTCACATCCCTGATGTGTTTCACCGGATTCTGATCTGGCGAGATGGGTGGCCAGCATATCAATTGGAATTCGCCACTGTGCTCCTCGAGCCACTCCATCACACTCCTGGCTTTGTGACATGGGGCATTATTTTGGTGAAAAATACCACTGCCGTCAGGAATCATGATCGGCATGAAGGGTTGTATGTGGACTGCAACCAGTGTGCGATACTCCTTGACCATCGCCGGCCGCGGTGGTCTAGCGGTTCTAGGCGCTTACCCGGAACCGCGCGACTGCTACGGTCGCAGGTTCGAATCCTGCCTCGGGCATGGATGTGTGTGATGTCCTTAGGTTAGTTAGGTTTAAGTAGTTCTAAGTTCTAGGGGACTGATGACCACAGATGTTAAGTCCCATAGTGCTCAGAGCCATTTGAACCATTTGAACCTTGACCATCATAGTGCATTGCACGACCTCCTCTGGACCCGTGGGGGTCCACGTAAACGTTCCCCAGAGCATGATACAGCGCCGCCAGCTTATCTCTTTTCCGCAGTACAGATGTCAAGGAGATGTTCCACTGGAAGACGATGGATTCGCGCCCTCCCATGGGCATGACGAAGAACGGAATTCATCAGACCACGCAACGCTCCGTCACTACGACAAGTTCTGGTCATATGCCCATTTCTGTCGTAATTGTTAATGTTGTGGTGTTAACATTGGCACATGTGTGTGTCATCAGCTGTGGAGGCCCATCGTTAGGAGCGTTTGGTGCTCTGTGTGTTCAGACAAACTGGCACGCTGCCCAGCTGTAAACTCTGATGTTAGTTCCGCCACAGTTTAACGATCGTCCTGGTTCACCAGTCTGCCCAGCCTACAAGGTCAACCATCTGTAAAGAGGGGTGGCCGCCTCGCCCTACGACGTATGGATATGGTTTCAACTTGCTTTCGCCACGTGTTGAAGACACTCATCACAGCACTCCTCGAACACCCAACACGTTGAGCAGTGTCCGAAATGCTCGTACCGTTCAGTCCGGAACCGCGCTGCTGATCGAATCTTGCGTCGAGCATAGATGTGTGTGATGTCCTTAGGTTAGTTAGGTTTAAGTAGTTTTAAGTCTAGGTGACTGACGACCTTAGATGTTAAGTCCCACAGTTCTCAGAGCCATTTGAACCATTTTTTGCTCGTGCCGTGCCTCCGGGTGCCTATATGGGTTCATATCGATAGTAGGTCGGTGGTCATAATGTTCTGGCTGATCAGTGTATATCTTTGTGTATGGGCGTGTATGTGTATGTGTGTGTGTGTGTGTGTGTGTGTGTGTGTGTGCCTTTTAATAGAGGACTTTATTTATTGTGTGAGCCGACCGGTGTGGCCGAGCGGTTCTAGGCGCTTCAGTCTGGAACCGCGCGACCGCTACGGTCGTAGGTTAGAATCCTAACTCGGGCATGGATGTATGTGATGTCCTTAGGTTAGTTAGGTTTAAGTAGTTCTAAGTACTAGCGGACTGATGACCTCAGCTGTTAAGTCCCATAGTGCTCAGAGCCATTTGAACCGTTTGATTTATTTAATGTGGAACATAAATGGTATCCAATGAATTCATTTATATTGAGATCTATCTGAAGCACAATTAAAATTAAAACGGTACGGAACGGGTTTTTCTGAGAAACAGAGATCACATTTCAACGTAGTTTATTAAAACAAAACATCATATTAAATGTTCACAAAGTAATTCTAAACCATGATCTGTTGTGGCCTGGTTTGTAACTAGTTAACTCACTTATATTACTACTCTATTAAATACTGTGGTACGTTGTGGTTATATATTAAAATGAAATCCTCTAGGTGCATGGGAAAAGTTCACACAAACATACACGATTTACAAACAAGAATAGAGATGAAAAGAATTTTTCCCATCACAGTGAGTCAGAGGCTGAGAGGTTCATTCCTATCGTTATGACTGAATTATTTTGAATAAGAATATAAAGGAACACTCTCCGACAAAGAAATTTATCTGCATTACCTTTCACATCGCCGGCCGTTGTGGCCGTGCGGTTATAGGCGCGTCAGTCTGGAGCCGCGTGACCGCTACGGTCGCAGGTTCCAATCCTGCCTCGGGCATGGATGTCTGTGGTGTCCTTGGGTTAGTTGGGTTTAAGTAGTTCTAAGTTCTAGGGGACTGATGACCACAGATGTTAAGTCCCATAGTGCTCAGAGCCATTTGAACCATTTTGGAACCTTGCACATCAAACTAAGCTACGGTGGCGAGAAATACCCGCAAATGCCGTGAATACTCATGAACAGAACAAAATTATTAACACTCGTGAAAACTTCAGGAACATAGATGAAGACCATATAGACACAAGCACCAATACAATATTACGTGGATTTAGGGATAAAACTTATTCAAGATGGTACTGAAATTATACACGGTGAAATCGCCACCCCGTGACATGACAAAACCTACAATGTCTTAAAATTGAAACGAAATTGCCGGTCGGAGTGGCCGTCGGTTCTAGGCGCTACAGTCTGGAGCCGCACGACCGCTACGGTCGCAGGATCGAATCCTGCCTCGGGCATGAATGTGTGTGATGTCCTTAGGTTAGTTAGGTTTAAGTTGTTCTAAGTTCTAGGGGACTGATGACCTCAGTTGTTAAGTCCCATAGAGCCACTTGAACCAATTTTTGAAACGAAATCAAAAGTAGACGAAATAAAACACATATACACGTGAAAAAGTCACACATATATTTCAGTTAGAAAAGAATTCAAAACACTGAATTTTGAAACTGTGTTGGAGTAACGAACTTCCTACACCACGTGTTCTGATTACACGAAGCGAGGACCGGAAACCTTACTACATGCAGAAAAATATACTCGTGACTAAACTCTGTAATATATAGGAATTCGCCTACAGAACTTGAAAATGGACAAGCAGATCAAACGTGTACATCAGTTGGAATAGCTACACACCATCACATGTTATCACACTCACCAGTGCCAAGTCGCTCTTATGGGTACTGTCTTCACTCAGCACCGGTCCTGTTTCGTGTGCCGAGAGCACGCTCTCGCTACAACGAACGAATTTCCCCCAAGTAGCCGGAAGAGACGAGATGGGTCGTCTCCGCCACCAAATTAACTACTGTCGAATGACTACCGAAAAGTTACAAATCTCTATGCCTTGACTGAGAGAGCTACGTTGGCTGCACTGTTGCTACCACACCAGACAGCCGGAAGCTGTACCAATTAAAAGACAAATTCAACATACACACTAACTCACTCACTCATACAGATGAAGAAAAAGGGAAATTTAGGAGGACAAAATAAAGGAAATGTATGTAGGATTAGGTGCTCACTGAAAAAATTGGTACTATAATGTCATTGTTTACCATTGAATGGGGACAAACACGAAGTACAAAACTAAATTACAAATTACTGAGCGTGCAGCACTATATACAAGTTAAGTAGTATGAAACAAATCTAAAAGAGACGTTTCAATATGTGCGCTAGACTAAGTAACCAAATTTTACTAAGGAACATTTTTAGCCGAGATAGCTCCAGCACATTCTAAAACTACGTAGCCCATATTGTTTCTCGCAGAATTTATAGCAAATCTTTTCCATTCTCACACTCTTTCTCATCACATGTCGTCAACAGTTCGTAGTACATGTAGGTGCCACAGAGTTTTATTAATTTTTTAACGCAGAAAAAACTGAGAATCTTGATTCCACTGTTATTTTTATGGACTGGGAAGTACGACATGAACATAGGACGCTACTGTATAACATGTGAACCATGATTGTTCATCAGTAGCATATTACCGTAATACTTGTACAACCTGATGAGTGTAATAGGCGATGGTGGTCTGTGGTAAATGGCTCCTCATCAAAATGACAGGGTCAGTTAGGCTCCATCTGCCATCCATGTTGGTCCACAGGTAATATGCGGACACTGGTCATTTGAAATAAACAAGCTGACCTATGGAAGACCGTCACAAGGGCTACAGACATACAGCAGAAGATCGTGGATTAGAAATTTACATTATTCTTCTGTAGAGTACGCAGTTAATGTTTTCACGGTGTCTTTGCGATAAACTAAAGGAGGGACTACGACTAAGCGTTCCATCGATGGTAAGTTTGTTAGAGAAGGAAGTCATACCATGCTACACTTTGAAACCTGAAATTAATCCGTACCCTTTGTTAAAATACAAACTTTAGAAGCCGAAAACACTACACGATTTTCAGTGGTAAATAAACTAATTGTGACAGAGTGAACAAATAACGGTGACTTGCCCCCTGGCCCAGAGGTTTTTTTTTCCTCTCCTTTTCTTTCCCTCCGACAAGACTAGCGGCCCACTGTGCCGCGTGCTGCCTCGGTATGTTTGCTCTGTATTTCAGAGTTTGCGGCGGGTCCTTATGGGATTTTCGCAGTCTTCTCTGAAAGAACTCTCGTGAAAGTTGTGAGCTTCTACAATGCTAGATGTACAACACGCAAACGAACTTTATTCTGAAAACAATTACGAAGATGTGTCTAATAGTATAATGTCTTACCCCTGCTGATACATGAATGATCTGTTAGACAGTGGTGTGGTGCCAGAGCGATTGTGCCTAACAGCTCTTTTATTCTGTAGTGTCTTGCATAATACATGTTGTTAGCCTCCAGTGAGTATTTTAAACCTTTGAAAAGTTGAATATTTGTTCTTCGTCACACGCTGTGCGGTTACTAGAAAAACACCACCGAGTTTCAATGACTGTGTATTACTGTTAGAATCAGCGGTACTTTGATCGCCGTACATTCCCTGTGATCAAATGGAATGACGTATGCTTGGGGGTCAATAGAAATGTCTGAGATTTCGGCACTAATTCTGGTTTTAGACATGGTACGCGTTAAATGCCTAAATATCTTGGCATTTCGATTTAAGAAATGTAATTCTTTAATTACTTGGGTTTCACTACCTCGTAAAAGCAACAAAAATGGAAAACTACGAAATTATCCGGAAACGAATAGCATTCAGTAACAGACTGTATGGTAGTGGCCAGAACTGTTAGTTCTGTATTTTTTGCATGCAGCTGTATTGGGTTGGGGTTGTTTGGGGGAGGAGACCAAACAGCGAGGACATCGGTCTCACCGGATTAGGGCAGAATGGGGAAGGAATTCGGCCGTGCCCTTTGAAAGAAACCATCCCGGCATTTGCCTGGAGCGATTTAGGGAAATCACGGAAAACCTAAATCAGGATGGCCGAGCTGTATTGGAAAATGAATGATAAATGATACGGTGTTTTTCCCTTAAGCATGAGATTGTCTAATATATAGCTATATATATATATATATATATATATATATATATATATATATATATATATATATATATAGCAATATATTCTACTATTTACGTTGAGCTTTAAACTATAGTATAAAGACTTCTAGAAAACAGTGTAACGCACATTCACCCACAATATGTTAATTTTTCACACAGGAAGTGTAGTGGCTCACGAAAATTGGGATGGAAAACAACAACAGAATTAATCAAAATATCCACGGGTGTACTGCCGGTCTACAGTGACCAACGGGCACAATATTTCGGCAATCATACATGTCGCCATCATCAGGTGAACTGACGGACTGAGCTCCTGTGAACGTGTCGGTACGGAGATCCGTACGCTATGGCTGCTCAGGGGGAACTGGCTTCGGTCGCGGCGGCTGCCGATTTAAATACCCTCCGCCCGCGGCGCACTCCCTCCGCCGTCCGCGTCCCGCGCCACGGTCATGCGGTGGAACAGATTGCGACGGCGTCTGAGATGACGTCGGTGTGATAGCTCTGTCCGCCGTGATCGTCACAACTATACGTTTGCTCGATTTACTCTTGATTAACCCAATCACTGGTTCCCAAGTCTTGCTGTCACGGTTTATGAGGTCGTGATTGGTGCGAATTTCGATGGCCTCTCTAACAACGCTCTCCCAGTATCTCGAAGTCTGTACCAGAATCCTCGTGCGTTCATACTCCATAGCGTGATTTTCCGACGAACAATGTTCAGCGACCACCGACTTGCTCGGATACCATCAGTCGAGTGTGCCTCTGGTGTTCACGGCATCGATCCTCGACGGTACGCATCGTCTGACCAATATACGACTTGCCACATTGACACGGAATCTGGTACACGCCGGCCTTCCTCAGACCGAGGTCATCTTTGGCGCTCCCCACCAGTGCACGAGTTTTATTCGGAAGACAAAACACAGTTCCGACCCGGTGTTTCTTCAAAATGTGGGCGATTTTCCCCGAGAGTGCGCCTGTATATGGAATAAACACAGTGCCTACTTCCTCCCTCGTGGTTTCATCCATCTCCACAGGTTGTGCTGTAGTGGTTGGGCGGAGAGCACGTTGAATCTGCCACTCTGAGTACCCATTTTTTCGAAATACAGTTCTCAGATGTTCCAATTCCTGGGGTAGACTCTCTGCGCCAGGGATAGTGCGCGCCCTATGTACTAGAGTTTTAAGTACCCCATTCCTCTGTGAAGGGTGGTGGCAGCTGTCTGCGTGCAAATACAGATCAGTGTGCGTTGTCTTCCGATACTCCCCATGACCTAGGGTGCCATCAGCCCTTCTCTTGACCAAGACGTCAAGGAAAGGTAATTTACTATCCGTTTTAGTCTCCGTAGTGAATTTGATGTTGGGGTGTATGGAGTTTAGATGTGTAAGGAAGTCAAGGAGTTTATCCATACCATGTGACCGGATGACGAACGCGTCGTCCACGTAACGGAAAAAGCAAGTAGGTTTCCATTCGGATGACGACAGGGCTTCCTCCCCGACGTTCTCCATGTACAAATTCGCTACCACCGGTGAGAGTGGGCTACCCATGGCGACTCCCTCCGTTTGTTCGTAGTATTCTCCATTAAAAAGAAAATACGTGGAGGACAAGACATGCCTAAAAAGTTCAGTGGTCTTCTCGTCAAACTTCTGACTAATCAATTCTAGTGACTCTCGCAAGGGGGTCCTCGTAAACAAGGAAACGGCATCAAAATTCACCATGATATCTGACTCATCCAACCTGAAGCTATCAAGGCGTTTAACAAAATCCACGGAATTATGGATGTGATGAGGGCATTTACCCACATAAGGACTTAATATTCCCGTCAGGTATTTGGCCAACAAATATGTAGATGCCCTGATGTTGCTGACAATGGGACGTAATGGTAACTCCTCTTTGTGAACCTTCGGGAGCCCATATAGTCTAGGCGGTACCGGACCTTGCGGTAACATTTTCTTAGCGTCACCCTCCGGTAAATCTGCGTCCTTGAAAAGCGACCTCGTCTTGTTCTCCACCTTCTTTGTAGGGTCAACGCTGATCTTCCGGTAGGAGTGCTAGTAAGTCTCTCTAGACCTGCCGTGTGGTGGCGCTCGGTCAGCAATTACTGATAGTGGCGACACGTGGGTCCGTCGTATACTAGCAGACCGCGGCCAATTTAAAAGCTACCACCTAGCAAGTGTGGTGTCTGGCGGTGCACCAGACTCAGTCTGTCAGTTCACCTGATGATGGCGACATGTATGATCGCCGAAATATTGTGCCCGTTGGGCACTGTAGACCGGCAGTACACTCGTGGATAATTTGATTATCAAATACGCCGGGAGAAACTCAAGAATCACAACAACAGAGTTCTCAAATGTGTTGGAGGATGAGTATGTACAGGCATCTTAAAAGAGCTGAAATCTGTTATTAGCTGGGCAGTTACATCTGAAAGTTCCTCACTTCAGAGCAAAGGATATTATGGGAGGAACTTACTGGCGAGCGGCTACAATTGTAAGTGGTCGGATCAGGAGGTATGAGATTGTTAGGTAAACGCTTTGGAAAAACAAGCTCTTATACCCCGTAGGTTATAAGCCCTCTGAAAAATCATTATTCTAAACAGATTTATAGCAGTTCTAATTCCTCTGCAAGGACTGTAGAAACCTGATATGCAAGAGTGTGCCACGTAGAGAGGCATTTTAGTCATTCCACTTGAGATGCTCTGGCTAGCGATTACCATGACTTTGGTTACATCAGTGAAGGCCTATACTTTCACCCGACTTCCTCGTTCTTAACGTCTATCCTCAAGGAAGCTGAAGAAATTAGTTTATCCAGCGGAGATTTTAATTTGCAGAGGCCATTTATCAAAATATGATGCAAACCTGAAAAAACTTTTGTGGCTCTTCTGAGGTTTCTGAAACATTATGAGATTCCATGACAGGAGATGATACATATGTAGAGACAAGAAGTGAAAACGTTTCAACATTTTCAACGAGTTGCTGTGAGCTGATGAGATCAGTTATCATGAACTGCACAAAACAAGAAACGTGCGTTCGTTTACACAATGTTCTTTACATACTAACTCAAAAAGTATAACTGCCAGAGCTTATGGCGATCTCGTTGCTGAGATATAGTGTCCAAGGCAGAACGCTACATATTTGCGAATAGTATCTGCGCAAACAGTCCTAACGTAAGACATTCCTGCACAAATCTGTGGATTTCCGCCATTTCCAATTGGATTTTTATAGACATGCGCACGTGACGGCTCTTTGTTTCTACTCCTTTTGTTGGTAATGTAGCCCTTAGAAACGCGGTTATGTCGCCCTACAAATATCTTGTAATATTGAAACAGGGTGCAGAGTATGGAACGTTCGGAATTGAGAGCAGTGGTCCTGTCATAGAAGAAAAGTGGGTCAGTTATTGCGAATGGATATGTGAAACACCCGCTTATGAAGTGGATATTTGCATTACGATTGCGTATGCGGGTTGTGATATTTAGAACTTTTACAAAAGACCAGGTAGCGTTACAATTTTGTTAATGTTCGTAAGTGACTTTCGTAACCACATTTTTCGTAATATTTTGGATGTAAACTCCGAAAACTTTATTTTGAGGAAGGTGTACTTGATAGATAACCTTAAAAGGAAAGTAACCACACTGTTATCACTAAAACCAAACAAAAATAATTATAAATTACGTGGATGTATCGATTGTAACATCAACCAAGGTCTTTAAAACTCTGTATTTGTATAAATCTATCTTCGAAAGTTAACGATCTAAAAAGTACATAAGCACAAATAATTGAAGAAACAATACCATGAAACAGATATTTGTGGCCAGGAGATCCACAAGAACGAACTTGCAAAAGGTTGAAAGCTTTCTTGAAACAATATATGTTAACATATGCAATACTTACAGTGTCATGATTCCCAAAACAGATATGGCTGCTTTTTCATACATTCCTCCCTTACCTGTCATCAAATTGCTGATGTGGCGTTTCAATGAACAGATTAAAACACCGGATAAAAAAACAGTAGGCATGCTTGACTTTGTACCCGCTTTACGTATCTGACAAAAAATAACATAAGGGGTCAATTCGTAAACTGACTTCATGTAGGGGTGTATAAGAAACTATATACCACCTTGGTGTCATTGTTGACTGCTATGACTTCCTGGTAAGACGCAGGGCATAATGTACAGAATTACTGTCGATACACTAAGAGTATGAGACAATATACTTAATTTGTGGCAAGAAATGTCAAAGCAGTGAGTAAAACACCATCATCCAGTTCCTGCCCCATGCATTTCATTTGATTGGATCATGGTAAAGCAAAGGAGTCTAAAATCTAGCTCTGCATTCATAGTACAGTGATCGGGTGAAGTGGAGGACACTGAAGGCATCTAGAGGACGGCACTACAGCTTAAGGTAAATGCTCTCATATGTACGTGGTTGCAGTGACTCTGCAAATCGCTTTACAAATGCGTATCAGCTGGTTTCCCATAGTGCAATTTGTGCATAACGTCCAGCTTTCAACGAAGAAGTTTCACTGTTCACTCATACCTGGATATGCTACCATGCCGCATGAGGCACCTAGGACAAGTCATTGCTCACATATCCAGGTAGAGTAAATATATAGAGGTGCGGTTCTCGCTGATTACAGCAGAAAATATGACGACTTTATTACACAGTATAAGAGCAAAACTTCAACATCTCTAATCTTATCATCGCGAATTACGTGAGTAGCAAAACCTTCTCTTAAACGTATTTGTCGCAACAACTTAACAGACACAAATACAAAAATAAGCAAAAGTCCGACACGAATATGATTCGTTATACGTTTAGTTGTACTAAACCGTGCAATAGTCAAGTCGTCATTTGATTCCTTATTGAAAGTTTCTCAAATAAGCATCGTTTTACGTTTGGGGAATCAAGTTATTCCTGTACTTCGTCAGTGTCGAAGATGGTATGGATGTCGGTATATTTTTCTGTAATGAAACATTTCGCCTCACAATAGTAGTTGAACAATACCACTCCTGCCACAATGATTTATGACGCTTACGTTAATAAACTGTACTTGTCAGCCTTTCCCCTTCCCCTTCCTCTTTCCACCCTCTCTGGCAGTTGGCTACTTTGGCTGTTTTCCTCTGCTTCTTTAGGCTCTAATTTGTTACACTGTGATGTTATCGTGTTCGCTAGAGGGTAGATGTTATTATTTACACAAGATCTAATTTATTACAGAATTGAATTTTTCTATATTTGCGTCAGCCTTATTTTATTCGCTATAATTTTTACTCAATGGTGTCAAAAGATATTGTTTTTCAGTATAGACTTATTTTAAATAGCATAATTTATGACCAGATATGACCGACACAATATGACATCTCAATCAGATTTGGATGCCTGAAATGGGTCCGATACTGTGACATAATAGTGGACATAGCCCAGTGTTAAATGATGGGAAACTAAACAGAATGCATTGACCATAGGTTTAAAATTCTGGGCAGCCGCCTGGTTGAAGCTACATAGTTATTGAAAGTAGACCACTTGACCTAAGCTTAAAACTGTATACTTCAGTAGCAAAACCTGTATGGTTCTAGAATATTTCCATAGCTGTGTGCAGAAGGAAGAGAACGGGAGAGGTATGCACTTGCATCATATTTGTTTAAACGCTGCCACTTGCCACTCTCTTTGGTCGACACACAGGACACACAGCACAGTGTGTAACGTCCCTCACTCTTCTATCAGCTGCAGCCAGGCCCCTGCGCCCATCCACCTGCAGCGAGCAGCATGGACGCAACCAAAATATTCCACCGTTGGAGAGAGCATTATATCAATAAACACCTCACGAGCACTACCGTCTGGCACCTGAAGAAACATTAAGCACAAAGCTGCATGACAACTCCAGCCCGCGATTCGGGTTCAGATGCATATGGATACAGCTTGTACTTCGCTCTACATCCTCCCACAGATGGCAGCACAGTACAGAGGTATTATAAGAGTACAGCATGTTTTCTTCAAATGTTCAAATGTGTGTGAAATCTTATAGGATTTAACTGCCTAAGGTCATCAGTCCCTAAGCTTACACACTACTTAACCTAAATTATCCTAAGGACAAACACACACACCCATGCCTGAGGGTCCGGCCGGTGTGGCCGAGCGGTTCTAGGCTCTTCAGTCTGGAACCGCGTGACTGCTACGGTCGCACGTTCGAATCCTGCCTCGGGCATGGATGTGTCTGATGTCCCTAGGTTAGTTAGCTTTAAGTACTTCTAAGTTCTAGGGGACTGTTGACCTCAGATATTGTCCCATAGTGCTCTGAGCCATATATGAACCATGCCCGAGGGAGGACTCGAACCTCCGCTGGGACCAGCCGCACAGTCCACATGTTTTCTTCCTCAGATGTTTAATACAAGCATTGTTAATTTTTTCCCAAGTGTTCTTTCAGCAAACATGCGTAAACTTGCTATCCTCCTAGTTGCTTGTAGTAGATTCTGTGGTCCACATTCTAGAAAGTCTATCTGATCAAAACTTACTGTAAATCTGTTGGTGTACATTCATGTTGGTGTGTCTGCTGGTTGAAATGTACACTGTATTTTAAAAGAAATTATGATTTCTAATAGAACGTAAGCTACTTTATAAACAAACCCTTTACTTAAATTTCGTTCTTAAGGTGGAATGAATGTTTGCTTGTTAGGGTCTTCAGGACGCAACTAACGGCTGATTAAGTCACTGCGCAGTATGCATAACATAGATCCCCTCTGTTCGGTTAAGATTGTTTCCTCTCACTAATAGTGCACTGCATAGTAAATTAGTAATAACTATGGCATGATTAGTGGGTTTGTGCTCTACCTAACATTAATACATACACAGAAATGGGGCAAAATATCATGATTAGCATCTGCAACAGTATTTAGGCTGCGTGAAAGGTTTACCCAAAGACTGCATTTTATTGCCAGAACACAAGGAAGGTGCAACAAATCCTCTACACCAGGTTTCTTCATCTTCTTCTAGACTAATGGTGTGTCATATAGGATCCTCATCAGCAGTAGGTAAAAGTTATTTTATAGACAACCATATTACTGACATTTTCGTTTCAAAGACGAGACTTCTGCTACCTGTATCATTTAACCCCTGCGTCTCTTCCATTCGTGAATGGTGCAAGGAAAGAATCATTGTTGTTAAACCCCTTTATTAGCTGCAATTTCTCAGATTATCTCATTGCACAAATTTTGTGAGACGTATGTGGAGGAAGTAATAGGTTGCATGTAATGTACTCTCTTGGACTTGTTGTAGTGGCTACAACTGGAGTTTGTTTATCATCCCCAAGACAGTTGTGTGTGACGCTCTTCAGACGATCTTGTCTACCCCTTCTATTACCATGATTTGATAACTGTCCGAGATTGACGAGCACAACTCAGGAATCCGTCATGCAACTATTTTGTTAGCCACTTCATTTTTGGATGTATTACATTATCTTAACCGTCTTCCAATGGACCTAAGAATGGCTGTTCTCTGCCAGAGGAGTCTGGTGTATCCTCGCTCGTTGTATGGGGATGGGGTATTAGACGGTGGCCACAGCGAACAGATGAGTGGTGGATACTGCACGGCGTTTTGCGTGCTATGCTAGCGAACTGGTGCAGATGGCTGTGTTTCAAGAAATAAAATTCAAGTGTACACCTATCCCGTTCCTATCCTACTACCCAGGGCAGTGGCAGTTAACTGACAGCCATACAAGCTGCACCAGCGAGCTATACTTCTGAAAATTACTAGAGGGCTTCCTAGCATTTTAAGGTAATAGTAAGTGATTTTCGTAATTTCCAGATGTTTTTAATCTGCATTATGTGCACACTGATGTCATAGTGTGGGAATCATCTTAGGCAGCTATGTTTGATTGTAATGACATAGTTCACTGCCATATTTACTAATAAATTATACTAATTAAGATAAGGCTGTCGTTGAGAAACACACAGCAACCATGTTGGGTCAAAAATTGAAAATTTAAGTGGATGGTGGTGGGGACGAGAGGAGGGGGGAGAGTAGAGTGGTTGCAGCGGCGGTTTTTCTACGCAATGGCCATAAATAATTTTACCGGGAGTGGTATAGTTCCATTATTAATAAACACTTAAGTACGACAGTGGGCATCCGTCTAAAACGGAACGCTTTGAGTACGAGGTCGCAGGTTCAATGTTTAGTAAAGCCCGTTTGAAAGTAATGTGTAAAAAATTACGACAGGAAAAAAATTAACTGCTAATGACTCAACATGTGTAACAGGAGGGCGACAGAAAATGAGTGTTCGGGATACACAGAGATTGACCTCCTTTGGGAGGTACGCATTATACATCACAAAATGGATATCGTCGACATTCAAGAAATGTTTAAGATAATCCATTAACGTGTACCGTGAACACAGAATGAAAAACGGCACGCCACAGTGATGACAAAGGTTCACACCATCAACATCGAAGGCGAACGACTTGGGAGCTACAAACCGTGCTGGACATTTAGTTAGGTATCCACTCTTAAAGAATGCATGTAGAGTCATATGGGTGTAACAGGGTAATGTGACGGATGGATCTGAGGTCGTGCAACCGAGTGCGAAACAGTCTGTCTTGGAGCCGATCGTGAATCTGGCTATCCTGTATGGCGCAGTTGTGATAATATGTTTGTAGGCATGGAAAAAACAAGAATACAGAGGCTTAGTTTGTCATGTGTCATACTTTTCAGGAGCGAAAGTTTACTCCAAAAGAGTTCAAAATGGTTCAAATGGCTCTGAGCACTATGGGACTTAACTTCTGAGGTCATCAGTCCCCTAGAACTTAGAACTACTTAAACCTAACTAATCTAAGGACATCATACACATCCAAGCCCGAGGAAGAATTCGAACCAGCGACCGTAGCGGTCGCACGGTTCTAGACTGTAGCGCCTGGAACCACTCGGCCACTGCGGCCGGCTCTAAAAGAGTATAATTTTTATACGCTGCCCAGGAATCAAGCAAAAGCTAATTATTTCTACCAGCTATTTGCCAAAATCAGTGTTCATACGAAATTTGCAGATTTCGTACGTCTATTTTCCCAGCCTAGCTTCCTGTGACGTAAATATTCCCTTGTGCCCTTCCATGATCACGCACACGAGAAGGTATCGTAGGTGACAAAGCACTGCCAACTTCTCACAGTACAATAAATAACTACCCACCCTGTTTACCATCCTGATTAACATTTGGCAAGATTGTATACGAATTCGTTAAGACATTGATGTTAGTTGAAGTTTATACAATTCTCTTGGTACCTCTAATTTCCAGGGTTCCTTCCATGTGCATTTCATCTTCAAATCCCGATTGGTCGCTGTTGAAAAAATGTTCCTTACTGAACAATGGCATAAGTTAATTTATCTCATCTACAAATATTCTGGCAGATTCCCCAGTTTTCTGTGCATCGTCAACTTGACGTTTTGTTTCTAATTTCGTTATCTTACACCTTCCAATTCTGTAGCACTGTTTAAAGTTATGCAACCATCCACAGCTTTCCTTGAAATCACTGCAATCTATGTCGCATGCTGTTTGATTTGCATAACGTAGGTCACTGTCATGCACATCCTGTAAATTGTATCTACCATCTTTGAAACGTGCAGACACCAGTTACTGTAGAAAGTGCGCCTTGTCCTCCCTTGAATATCCGTAGTTCTTCTTATGCACTACGAGGTCATACTGCTGTGGACTTTTTCTAAAGTTCACAATATTTCTTGCTTTTCTGTGGATGATCTTCCATTTACGTAATTGTGTTTAGCACCCGCTACGTGGACAATGATTACCATACGTTGCACTGGAGACGGTACTTTAGGTTCCCTGTCCGGCAAGGCTAATGAACTACATAGCTTGACACCTGTTGGAATATCACTTTGACTTGTTAAGCACGCATCGCCTTTATTGTACTCCATAATGTACATTGTCCGCACAGTCGTACATCTGCGACACCACACTTTCCGCTGACTCACCTTGGAGTAAAACTAATATTTCATCTGCCACATCTTTCTCACTCTGCGAAATTCCTTGGGTTCCTTTCTGACGAAATGTCAACTTCGGCAACTGTCGTTGTAGATGTAATGCAACGTTTGCTTTGTTTATCATTGTCATTGTTTAATTTTTTATCAACTGTAGCACTGTTGTGAGTTAGTAGTCGACTAAAATGTTCAACTACGCTACGTAGCCTCATGCTGTGCTCACCACTGGATACCTTCAGTCCCGTCCCCTGTTGCCATTATCCGCCAATATTGTGGTTCCATGGTAGATAATATGTGGCGCGTCGAATGCCGTGAACATTATTGGCCTTTTGCGACCTTGCACTCGAGGGTTTCTTGTAAGGCATGGCGTCTCAACATATACTTGTTTTACTTCTCCGACATGAAGCACTCTCCTTTGTAATATTCATAATCTTTATTGGTTGATTGTAGTAAATTATATCGGCACAATACATTGTGGAAAATCTGAAAAAAAATCCGAGAAAATTGCTTGACCACTTCATTGCTGGGCCCTGAAGTCGGTGTCATCCTCGCTGTACAACAGTCAAGAAGTTAATAAATAAGTTTTAACACTTCTGTGAAACAGTCGACAATATGATAAAATATTCATGTTTGGTAATTACTAATTAAGTATAATGTGGTGTGTACGATATTCTAAATTTTTGAAAAAATGAAATTAAAAATATTTAGTACTGTGGCTCGAGACACTTAGAGTTTATTACGGAGAAGCTAGGATTAAAAACTCGCGTTCGTGAGACAAGTAACACCCAGCAGTATATTAACATATTTTATTGAAAACTCTTTCTTCGTGTTAGAATATGCAGCATGTATTAGCCATTATAACCTGAATAGTTTGCAGTACATCAACGTAAATAAATGAATACATAAATGAATACATAAGCAATCCACTCATTCATAATTTTAGTTGTGTTCTCGGTTTTGAGTTTTAAATTTCGTTCGGAATTCTTTACGTGGTGGCGTTGTGAAATTATTAAGATAAACCACTTAAAGACCAAATCTGGAGTTTCCGGAAAGCAACACTTTGGGTTGTTAAATGGATGCGTGTTTCTGCCAGTGTTTGGTTTCCCTATGCATGTCAGGATCAAGCTCTCACTGTTCTGTAGTGGGAAAAAGGTTCAGATACGACAAAAAAGATATGTACGCTGTTAATTATTAATGGAGTTGGTGAATTTTGCACGGGTGCTTGTGCATGTATGCAGCTCATTAAATATTTTGGGCTGCCCAGCTTCGTTGTGGTCTACTAGCACCCCACTGCCGATGCGCCGAAAACCACAATCGGCTGTCAGCTAAACCGACTGCCAGAGCAACTAAAAGAGTAATAAATAAGGTGGGCTGTGAGATTGATTATTCAGTTATCGTAGGTTTTAATAGTCTCTTCATCAGCAAAGAATTGCCTTCACAAACTACCCGCTGCTGGCTCAATTTGGACAGGGTAGCATACAAATTTTCGAAATGATTCTATAGGACGACTGTGTCTTTGAAATTCGTATGGATAAATGTAGTTGTTTTCCAACATTAGCAAGAGAGTCGGAGACTTTTGTTACAACAGAAGTACTGCTCGAACCTACCACAGGCTAATTTTGCAATGTGAACACAAAGTCCTACTATTATTTCAAAAGTCTAGACCAGGAAGCTATTAAATACATACAATCATTGTTTGGTGTAAAAATTTGATCAACTCTCAAAGATTTTTACTTTGTCGTTTGTTATTCATTTGACTTGGGGTGAATCTGAATGGTGACTGACTAGAATGCACATCTGGCACGCAGAAAACGAATCTGTGACGACGGAACTGCAGAGTTTTCAATGTCAGTATGTGAGAAGGCCACCAGCGAAACAACCACAATGTTGTCCTTCATAAACTTTAAAGAGACAGGCAGTGCTTAAGACATTTAAGAGGACTTATATGGATAAGGTGTCTGTTCTTTCGGATATGTCGGACATGTCCGAAATAACGGACAGCATTGATGACCTGCAGCCGTCTAGAACGAGAATAGAATTATATTAATAACTTCATCTGCTGACAGGCGTTGATATATATCAACTGTGACAGGTGAAAATGTGTGCCCCGACCGGGACTCGAACCCGGGATCTCTTGCTTACATGGCGGACGATCTATACATGTAAGCCACCGAGGGCAAAGAGGATACTGCGAGTGCAGGGATTATCTCGCACACGCCTCCCGCGAGACCCACATTCTCAACTTGTACGTCCACTCACTACATTCGCAGTGTCCCATCCCAACCCCGCCACACACCGTTGGGTGATTTGCAGAGTTTAAATGTAGATGTAGAACACACTCATTACTCGTGGAAGACATTCTTACCAAGTCCCGTAAGAGTTCGGGGAGTATGTGTGCATCCGAACAGAAGAAGGTCATGGCCGGTATTGCCAGAACTATATACTTATATGTATATGGTGTCTGCTCTTTCGGACATGTCCGAAAGAACAGACACCATTCATGACCTGCAGCCGTCTAGAACGAAATGAGAATTATATTAATACCTTCAGCTGCTGACAGGCGTTGATATACATCAACGGGGACAGATGAAAATGTGTACCCCCCTCCCCCCGGGATCTCCTGCTTACGTGGCAGATTCGCTATCGTTTTTTTTAGTTGATCTCATTTTGTTCTATATCGTTTGTTGAGCTTGTTCGGGGCGGACGTCCGATGACGCCCGTTCAGGTTCTTCGTTGATTTGTTCACTGAGTTTATTTTATTACAGAGGATAGGTAATCCTCTGACCGCACACACTGAGCTACCGTGCCGGTTACATTGTACTATAGCATGGTCACAGAGTTCTACCGATATAACCCCATTAAACTTATTTTTGTGGGGCTACATCGACGATAGCGTGTACACAACTCAAGGCAACGGCATTGCTACCCTTCATACATGAATCAATGAAGCAACCAGAACTGTTGATGGTGTAATGTTTACCTGTGCATGGGAAGAACCCGGATACAGCCTTATTGTTCTACGAGTGACGACTGGGGGCACACAGAAAAAAAGGCTTGAAAGCAGCTAAACATTTTACAACAAACCACTATACTCTCTCTATAATGGTTTACCAGTTACGAGTTTTTGAAATAATAATGATTCTTCATGAAATCTTGCAATCTACTTCTCTTGCGTGATGTATACATTTTTCATCCCCTGAAGCATTTACGTTAAAATGTCTCACTTTTCTGCCAAATTTTGTCGGAAATGAGAAATGGAAAATTATTATCTTCGTTGGCGTTGCTCAAGAACGTCGACAAAATGTTAAATATCTCCACTCCTCAGTGGAAAGTTCAAACGTCCCAAGTTAGCGACGGGGTGAATTATAAAAAAAGGAAACATTTTCAACTCTTCCCACCCCTTCTTACTCTTGGCATCAGTATGCTGAAATAAATCTGTATGAGTGATGGGACTTCTTAAGTGTAGGTGCTACTGGTCTAACAATCACGGAAAGAACTCTCACATTTCACAACGTCTCTTTCTTGTCTGCCGGCCTGTTCAACACAAATTTTGCAATTTATTATAAACTTGCTTCCCCTTCAGCTAGAGACCTGAAAATTTACACATAGCTCAGAAGTGTATGCCAATGTAACACTTTTAGGGTAAGAACCAGCTACCGGGTAGTTATAATTAAAGTGCAGCTACTCATGGAGGTCCAGTGTTGGCTGTCACCCTCTTACGGCAGTGAAACTTGGCAGATTTGCTAATGCGTTAGTGCAGAACCGACTGTCGCCTGAAAATAAATAATTTCCAGTTGTGGCTACCAGGTGCAAATCTGGTGCCGTATGCTCTTTGTCTTACATCCACCCTGTCACTTGACAAGCCATAACGTGAGTGAGTAGTATGGCTTACGAGAAGAGAGAGCGTGCGCTGTTAGTGAAAATGTTGTATGTGAACGGCAGCAGTTACAGTCCTGCACTCTGAGGTATCACCGGATCTTAGGACACATCCGATGCCATTAAATAGTTTAAAGAATGTTATAATGAAATCCGAAAACAGGGGTAAGCTTGGTATGGCATATGGAAAAGGGAGGCGTCCTATGCCGGTGGAAGTTATTGACGAAGGTGCTGTTTCTGTAACTGATCGTGCAGCCCGTGCCCCAGGAATTGTCACTGGCCATGTCAAGAGAACTGTCCATCCCTTGCTCAAAAGTACGGAAAGCTTTGTGGTCTGTTTTTCACTAGTACCCGTACACGATCCAGACAATGCAGCAACTGAAACCTCATTATCCAAAGCAACGTTCTGAATTTGCTCTTCGGTTTCTAACTCGGATGGAAGTTGATGACGTATGGCTTGGTAATAGTCTATGGAGTAACGAGGCACATTTACACTACAGGGTACAGCGAGTACACACAACTGCCACATCTGGGATACAGTGAAACCACGTTTTGTGCTAGGAGAGCACATTTCTAATTGACCCATTCTTCTTTGAAGAGAATACACCCAGAGGGCCTGTCAGGTGTAGCGTGACGTCTGCACGTTATCAAGATCTCCTTGTATTGCATCTGATACCTGCTTTCGAAGAGCACAGTTGTTTGGAAACCACTGTTTTCATTCAAGATGGGGAAACACCCCATGTCGCTCGCAGAGTGAAAGAAGTGCTTAATGCAACCTTACAAGGACGTCTTACCTCCAGATATTTTCCAGATACATGCCATGCAAGATCACCAGCTTTCCATCCATGTGACTTTTGGCTCTGGGGTTATCTAAATGAACGCATTTGCCGAGGACATGTTCAACCTCTACCTGATCTGAAGGCTAGTACACAGGATAAGTTAGCTCAGATTCCACAAGAACTATTGCGAGCAACTGTTGATGACGTCGTTTTACGGATGAAACACCATGTCGACGTCTCTGGTGCTCACACTCAGGAGATGCATAAGCAAAACAAAATTATCGTAATAACTTTCTCGTTTGTTTTACCTTTTCTGCCCACGTTGTTTTCGTTATCCTTTACATACAGAGACATTTCTGTACGTCTGTTTTGCATTCGCAGCGCCAGATTTGCACCTGGCATCTGAATTTGGACCTAATTTTTTCCAGCATAAATTGACTCCGCAGTAACGAATTAGATTCTCTACCGAGTTTTACTGCCATACGATAATTACAGTCTATCCCGCACGTCTGTGAGTAGCTGCACTTTATTGATAACCACCCGGTATATGCGACGGGAGGAGTGAGTGCGAGAACGACGTGACAGAGAAGCGTGACACAGAGTACGGTTCGTCGAATTAGGGTTCTTGCATAATGGCTGTGCTTCTTAGATATTTACAGGCACAATGAGGAGCAGAAAAAGCTTGCGGTAAGTCGACCGATTTGTAGGTGCAGCTCTGTAGTGCCTGAAGCAACTCCTACCAAATTACGCTCGTGTATCACTTGCAACTTGGAAAAACATGCTGTGGCAGTAACACTACCAAGTATCCTTGCAGTTGAGGTTGGTTGAGAAAAGAGGTGATAAAAAAGGCCAGTATACATGAGCTGTAAAATGCATACCTTATGAGCAATGAGCACTTGTTCAATGGAAAAGATGCGCTTCACAGTAGCGAAAATGAACAAATGTTCGTAGTTCTTAAGGTATGCATTTTGGAGCCCATGTTTACTGGACTCTTTTTTTCTTCTCATGGTGGGTACTAAAAGCTGTCAAAATATTCTGCACTTTTCTGCAATACGTTGTAATGGCTCATCGAACAACTTACTTTTTTTAACTTGCTGTCTCCTCCATTTATTTGTCTGTTCGGTACAAATTTCTCAGTTTATTTTAATCTAACTTACCGATGACTAGAGAACTTTCAATAAGGCTCAGAAATTGATGAATTGCAATATTAACTTCCTATTTATGTAAACTGTAGGAGGACGTGGGAGAAAGGAAAGGGAACGTAAGGAACTAATGATATCAGGTGCACTGGGACTTTATGCGGAATCAGCGGCGACGAATGAAAAAGTGTACTGAACCAGGACTCTAACCCAGAATCTTCTGCTTACCAGGCAATTGCGTTAACCACTGAATTACCTTCACATAGATTTTACTGCCCACTCAGGTTCATACCTAATGCGTTCCTATTCACAACCCCGTCCGTGTCTTCAATGCTCGCTAATTTTAGATTCCCGCTGAAGGTTGTGGATGAATTGGCCATCGTGGTGAATCACTTACACGAATGGGTGGCATATGTTCTTTTGGACATGTCTGGAAGAACAGACATCGCGCGGAATCCACAGCTGTGATATGTATTATGTAAATTGGAGGTGGGGGGAGGGGGAGGAAGGAGAGGACAAGGATGGAACTAATGATATTAGATGCCCTGGGACATTGTGTAGAATCGACGACTGAAAACGTGTGTCTGACCATGAGTCGAACCCGCGATAACGAAAGGATAGAGAAGAAACTAATAACATCAGCTGCACTGGAGCTTTACGCGGAATCAGTGACGACGAATGAAAATGTGTGTCAAACAGGGACTCGAACCCGGTATCTTCTGCTTACTAGGCAGTTACGTTAACCAGTGCCCCATCTGGACACAGTGTTTATCGCAAATGCGTGGAATATCCCGGCACGCTCCCCAGCAGACCCACATTCCCGCCTACCACCACCTATACACAGTTCCTACCCATGCCTTCCATGCTCTCTAATTCTAGATTTCAGTTGGACTACAAACGTGAATGTGCATCCGCAGTGAAGGCTGTGGACTCATTGCCCATAGAGGCAAATCATTTATATGACTGCATTGCCTCTGTTTTTACGGACATGTCCGAAGCGACAGACGCTACACATATATATAATTGATTCGTTATCTTCATGGAAAGCAAGACTAAAATCATCATCACACGCCTGAACAGCAGTTTTGGCTCGATGGAATGTAAATCCTATCCGACTATGGAGAAACTTACGATGGAGGTGTTCGATGGCGATGGCTTGCAACGCTGACGACAGCGGGCAACCATACTTGTGGCGTAGTTGTAGTGAGCCTTTGCTTAAATGGTTCGCAAGCCTTGAGTGCATGTCAGCGTTACGTTTGGAGGGGCCAGACAGATCCATCCGGATAGCCCAGCGCTTTAACGCGTCGTTTCCTTTGTTGCGGCGAGGCGAGCCTGCCTCAAATGTAATATGCTTCGTTGACTAACAGCGAGCGCTGGTGAGCCGACGAGCCTGATAGCGGTTTTTAGGCCGCTTCACACATGCACTTGGGTGAGTACTGGGATGAAACCCTCGTACCGGTTCAGATACACACACAGGGCAAGCAATTAGAAATAGTTCTACCATTTGAATATGCGATATATTCTAGACGCAGACACAAAGTGTACTTGAGTCAGCTCAGGGGGGAGTGGGAAAATCCAAAGAAGAAGAAGAAGAAGAAGAAGAAAAGAAGAAGTTAGTAAAGGCGAGACTGAATTACGAACTTTTCATAAGCGTCAGAAGTATGGACAACTGTTGTAACATAAACATGTCTGATAAAATGGTTCCATGAGGCGGCGTTGACGAGATCACTATAGGCTTCGTATATGCCTATCATAGAAGGCCCAAGAATGGCCCATTTCTCTAAAGCTATTTGAAACCAAGGTAAAACAGGAGACAATCTAGCGTTAAAAAATGGGGACAATAATTTAAATTCCACATGCACTAGGGTACTAGGGTGGTAATCAGGGATGGTAGGGGGATGAGTTTGTTTCTAAATTAAAACAGTGAGACCCTAAGTAAAATAGACAGAGGGAGAGGGAGCAGTGCGTTAAAGATGGAAGTTAACTGTTCACGTAAAATGTGGCTGTGCTTCTTGTAAAACAGCTGGTACAGAATCAACGACGTGCATTTTTTCCCGAGGAAACTCTGAAGCGTATAAAGCAGTTCACCAGTCGAAAAACGTCACTTGAGTTGAGGTGGGATAACGATTCACCTTTTGAGCCGTAGTACCGGGACAGTTGCAACACATACACTGTTGAGGCAAAACATTATGACAAATCACCCCTACTAGACTGAAGTCAGTCGGATAGCGTTATAGCATGTGACACAGTATATAAACCACACAGGAGTGCAAAACTCAAGGACGAGAATAAATGTCAAAAAATTGGTTCAAATGGCTCTGAGCACTATGGGACTTAACTTCTGAGGTCATCAGTCCCCTAGAACTTAGAACTACTTAAACCTAACTAACCTAAGGACCTCACACACATCCATGCCCGAGGCGCGATTCGAACCTGCGACCGTAGCGAACGCTCGGTTCCAGACTGTAGCGCCTAGAACCGCTCGGCCACCCCGGCCGGCGAATAAATGTCGCACGATGTGTCTCTGCCAAGTAACATAGCTCGATGAACGGTCGGCCATACATAGAAAGAGCTGATACAGTGTAATACAGCAGGTAACTGAAAGAAATACACAGTGAGACGAACAGAAGTGACACTTTTATAGAAAGACAATAATTACGCTGAGGTTACCGTTATTCATGATGGTCCCCTGGGCATTACAGAAGACTGTACTTAATATGGTGTATGATAACCAAGGACGGCACTGGAAGCTCCCCTACGTGCTCCCATGCTGGCCACGCACTTACAGAGAGTTACTGCTGTAAGGCTTTCCATTCATCCACCTGTGCCGTTACAACGGCGGAATGGACGTTGGTGCATGTGGACTTGTGCTGCAACACGTCTCCCCAACGCATCATACGCCTGCTCGAAGGGATTGAAGGCGGCGGAACGGGCAGGCTAGTCAATCCGCAGACAACCCACTCATTTCTAGAGCTACTTCATAAGCGCTGTTCGGTACGGTCGCGCACTGTGTTAAATCAAAATGGAGCTAGGGCCGCATGCGTTTCTGAAAAGACACACATGGAGAAGGAGGAAAGTGTCACGTCAGCGTTGACCGATGAGTGTACCGTGATCAGAGATTTGTAGGTCAGTACAATCATTCAACATCATGCCTCTCCACACCACAATACATCGACCACCAAAACGATCATGTTCGACAATGTTCCTTTATGCATAACATACCCCCATATGGAGAGAGGTAGGAAGACTTATTGACCCAAGGAACATTGTCGATGATGCACTTTTGATGCTCCAGGTGCTACGTTGTAAGGAAGCATAGTGTTGCATTGGCGTACTGACATCCAAAATTTTCGAAGTGATACACTGACCGGTCAACGTTGGTGGATCATTGTACTCCTTCCCCACGTACGTCTTTAACAGGTACATTCGTCCCCGACTTCATTTTTAGGATTCCGTACCTATATCGGTAAAAACGGAACCCTTATAGACTGACTGTTGTCTTTATATCCTTATGTCCTTATGATGTGCAGGTAGAAGTATCAAGCTGAAAATTATGTCAGACTCTAAGACCTACCTCCGCTTGGCGGTGTAAATAATATAAGCGTCGAAGTCAATGCAGTCAAAACATACATGTCACATGTATTGATACTCGCAGACTAGCTCATCAAAATTAATAGATGAAATATCTTTACACTCGTCGTGCATAATGGTCCAATAGAAAATCTCGTGCCTGTAAACCGAGAGGTTCGAATCCTGTCTCGAGCATGAGTATGTGTGATGTCCTTAGATAGGTTTAAGTAGTTCTAAGTTCTAGGAGACTGATGACCTCAGAAGTTAACGCCCATAGTGCTCAGAGCCATTTGAAACATTTTTTTTAAACTGAGAGGTCGCGATCAACAGCGGTTCATATCCCGAGTCAAACTATAGGTCAACTCTTATTTCTTAAATTGCCTGTAAACCGAGAGGTTACGATCAGCGTAGTTCAGATTCCAAGTTTACTGTAGGTGCTCTTTTACTTCTTGGGTAACTGGTGTAGGTTAGGAACATGCAAGCGCCGGCCAAGGTTGCCAAGCGGTTCTAGGCGCTACAGTCTGGAACCGCGCGACCGCTACGGTTGCAGGTTCGAATCCTGCCTCGAGCATGGATGTGTGGGATGTCCTTAGGTTAGTTAGGTTTAAGTAGTTCTAAGTTCTAGGGAACTGATGACCACAGCAGTTGAGTCCCATAGTGCTCAGAGCCATTTGAACCATTTGAACATGCAAGCCGCCGTAGTGGCGTCCACTAAAAAGACTTGCGCCAGAATCAGGTCAATGAGCCACACGAAATTATTATTATATCAATATCTCTATATATAACGAGGTTCGTACGGAACGCTCAGTGCGCGAGTCCTCCTCACACTTGCCCGGTCTTTTTATGTGGGACAGTGCACAACTGCACTGACTTGCGAAAGTAGGGGAGCTCTTGGAACGAGTGGATATGTGTCGAATAGACTTCCTGTCCGTTGGCTCAACCTAAATCCCATCGAGAAGATGTGGGATGTCTTGGGGAGACAATACTTTGTACTATCGAGAGATAGGGGAGAGGGTGTCACGGACATGATACAGGATTTGGGGTATACATAATTAAAACAAAAGCGTTCCACGTTGCGGCGGGCTCTTCTCATGGAACATCAATCACCAGCTATCTCCTCTGGATGACGAAGTATTTTGTTGACGCCGACCTAATTAGGGAGGAGCGATTATCATAATGAAGTAAGGGAAATCAGAACTGTCACGGAAACATATGCACTGATAAGCCAAAACATTATGACTACATTATGACTACTGCCCATGGTGACTTTCGTTGCGGGCACGTGACATCCTGACTTAAGAATGCGAGGCGTAAGAGAAAGACAAGCCACGGTGTGTACGTCACGAAAGTAGGCCTGAGTCGCACCCTCGCTCTCTCAGTTCAGGAGACAAATTACGCTTCTGCACCTGTTATCTCGTAACTGCGTGTTTACGTACAAATGAGAACTGCACCTGCTGCTGGAATTCCAATATTATGGAGCCTTATTGTTTATTAGTCCTATAACGATCGAAACTTCATATGACCACTAATAATTTGTTACGGTTTTGCTAGGTGCAATAAACTTTTATCGGTTGGATGAGGCACTACATCTTGTATGAATTGATGACTGTTAAACAGTAGAGACTAAATGCCATAAACGACCTGTTACACTATTTGTGCAGAACATAAATCTTAAATTACAGCTGCTGCGCAGTTATGTATTTTTTTTTTAGTACTAGTAACCAGTAAGACTCAATAAAAGCAGATTTCAGTAGAATATGCAATGTTCGGTAGTACGTAAACACTCAGTTGCGAATTAAAACGATTAGAAACGTATTTCGTCTGCTGAGTTGAGCGAGCGAGCTACACTATGTGACCAGAAGTATCCAGACATCCCCCAAAAACATACGTTTTTCATATTAAGTTCATTGTGCTACCACCTACTGCCAGGTACACCATATCAGCCACCTCAGTAGTCATCAGACATCTTGAGAGAGCAGAATAGGGCTCTCCGAGGAACTCATGGACTTCGAACGTGGTCGGTCGTTGAGTGTCACTTGTGTCATACGTCTGTACGTGAGATGTCCACAGTCCTAAACAACTCTAGGTTCACTGTTCCCGATGTCATAGAGAAGTGGAAACGTGAAGGGACACGTACAGTGCAACAGCGTACAGGCCGACCTAGTCTGTTGACTGACACAGACTGCCGACAGTTGAAGAGGGTCGTAATGCGTAATAGGCAGACATCTATCCAGATCGTCATACAGGAACTCCAAACTGCATCAGGAGACACTGCAAGTACTATTACAATCAGGGGGCAGGTGAGAAAACTAGGATTTCATGATCGCGCGGCTGCTTATAAGCCACACATCACGTCGGTAAATGCCAAACGGCGCCTAGCATGGTGTATCAAGCGTAAACACTGGGCGATTGAACAGTGAAAAAAACGTTGTGTGGAGTGACGAATCACAGCACAGAACTACAACTTTGTTTTAATCACATTCTTGCTTCCCACAGTTGAAGATCAATCTGGGGATGGATGCTGTATCTTTCAACACAATCAAGCACCTGTTCATAATTTACGGCCTTTGGCGGAGTGGTTACACGACAATAACGTCCTTGAAATGGTCTGGCCTGCACAGAGTCCTGATCCGAATCCTATAGAACACCTCTGGGATGGTTTGGAACGCTGACTTCGTGGGAGACCTCACCGACCGACAACGATATCTTTCCTCAGTGGAGCACTCCATGAAGAATGGGCTGTCCTTCCCCAAGATACCTTCCAGCTCCTGATTGAAAGTATGTCTGCGGAGGAGGAAGCTGTCGTCAAGGCTAAAGGTGGGCCAACACCATATCGAATTAGGGTATTATCGTTGGAGGGCGTCACGAACTTAAGGCATTTTAAGTCAGGTGTCCGGATACTTTTGATCACATAGTGTACCTAATTCTGTGACATACTTTAGTAGATACATTCTTCATCCTGAAGGATAGTAGGCGTTTTACATTGAGTTCTAACCGACTTCAACAGATGTCAGTAGTATCTTCACAGTAGAAAGTCACTGTGAGCAGGAATCGTCGCTGGGTGATTGCACGTTGTGTCGCGGAAAAGCGGTGTCAGCTATGGTTCAAATGGCTCTGAGCACTATGGGACTTAACATCTATGGTCATCAGTCCCCTAGAACTTAGAACTACTTAAACCTAACTAACCTAAGGACATCACACAACACCCAGCCATCACGAGGCAGAGAAAATCCCCGACCCCGCCGGGAATCGAACCCGGGAAACCGGGCGTGGGAAGCGAGAACGCTACCGCACGACCATGAGATGCGGGCTGTCAGCTATGCTGATCCTGTGATGATTCCGATGACAACCTCACTAAAGTGGAGTTACTAAACACGAAATACCTTCACCAAGAAGTAAATGTTTCAGAATTCGAATCAAGAGCAGTTACCGCCATGAGTACCTTAGAAGTAGATATCCTCTGTGTAACGAAGTAGCTTAAATCACTTACTAAGGGAAAGTTTCCGGTCTTGACCATATATCAGTTACGTTCGTTTCAGAACACGCTGGTATAATAGCTACGTATTTAGCATTCATACACAACCGTTCGCTCGATGAAGATCCGTACCCAAAGTTTTAAAAGTTGCGCAAGTCATACCGTACTCAATAAATGGAATAGCAGTAATCCGCTGATTTGTAGTAGAATTCTGTAATATATACTAAGTTAGATCATTATGAACTAGCCCGGAAAAATTAACTGTTGACAGTCAGTAAGAATTCAGAAATTATCGTTCTTATGAAACAGAACAACTATACCTTTTGTCTCACGAAGTAGTGAGAACTATCGACAGGAGAACTGAAACTGATTCCGTATTTCTAGATTTCCAGAAGGCTTTCGACACCGTTCCTCACAAGCGTCTTCCAATCGAATTGCATACCTAAATAATATCATTTCAGTTGTGCACCTGGAGTCGCGATTTCCTGTCAGAAAAGTCACAGTTGTTAGTAAACGATCGAAAGTCATCGATTAAAGCAGAAGTAATACCTGGCGTTCCCCAAGGAAGAGTTGTAGGCCCTCTTCTGTTCCCGATCTACATAAACGACATAGCAGGCTATCTGCGCAGCCCTCTTAGATTGTTAGCAGATGGTGTAGTCCTTTAAGGTCTTGTAAAGTCATCAGAAGATCAGAACCATTTGCAAAATTATTTAGACAACAGATCTGTATGAAAAGTGGCAGTTGATTCTAAATTATGGAAAGTGTGAAGTTATCCACATGAGTACTAAAAAGAAATCTGTTACGTTTCGGTCACACGATAAATAGCACTCGTCTAAAGGCAGTCAGTTCAGCTAAATACCTGGGTATTACAATTGCGGACAACCTGAAATGGAACGATCATTGCGATAGTATTGTGGGAAAGGCGAACCAAAGACTGCCTTTTATTGGCAGAACCCTTAGAAAAATCAACAAGTCTACTGAAGCAACTGCCTACACTACCCTTTTCCTTTCTCATTTGGAGTTTCGCTGAGCAGTATGAGACCCTTACCAAATAGTGCAGACGGAGTACATAGAAAAAGTTCAAAGAAAGAAAGCTAGATTTGTAGGTTTCAGTCATTAAGACAAATGAGTTTTTCGTTGTGGCGAGATATTTTCATGAAATTTCAATCACCAACTTTCTCTTCCGACTGTGAAAATAATTTTATTGATGGCATGCTACATGGGGAGAAATCATCATCATAAGAAAATAAGATAAATCACAGTTCCCACGGAAAGACTTAAAAGTTTGTTTCCTCTGCGCACTGTTCGAGAGTGGAAAGCTACAGAAATAGTCTGAAGGTGGTTCATGAACCCTCTGCCAGGTACTTCAGTGTCGATTCCAGAATAGTCACATGGATGTAGGTGTAGATGTACTTTAAAGGCATTAATACTGTCAGACATAAGAGTTGCAGTTTGAAATGAAGAAAGGACTGTTTTGCGATGACACTGATAGACGCTGTGACATCCCGCCATGTAAACGGAGCTGCAGCAGATCATAGAAGCTTTACGGCGATAGGGATTTGATGAAACGAAAGTACCAGATGTGTGGGTGGCTGCAGGTGGTATGGCGTGTGTCAAGGTGAGTGTTTGCAACTCCTGCTGATGCGTGTGATCTCATTTGTTCTTGTGGCTAGTAAAATTATTTACTATAGGTACAAAGAACTGAAAATTTACTAATGTTTTGACAGATGTAGATAAATAATCTTGTGGAGAAACTGCTAGTTGCAGTGATCATGGTGTTACACTGTGCTTCCCGCTCATTGCGCATGTAGAACTTCGTAAGCTGTAAATGGTGAGAGCTCGAAAATAGGCTTCAGTCAGGTACGAGGAGATAGATTTAGTAAATTCCATTCTTAAGAAACGGAGTACATCATCTGTGTTAGGTTATCAGTTTTGTATTGCCAGCACACTTTATGAAAGTAATGTACTTTACAGTAGGTGACAAGGGTGTATTGAATAATGTTACTCTTGGTTTCAAATTGCGTGTTGTGAACATTCATCGCCGGCCGCGGTGGTGTAGCGGTTCTAGGCGCTCAGTCGGGAACCGCGCGACTGCCACGGTCGCAGGTTCGAATCCTGCCTCGGGCATGGATGTGTGTGATGTCCTTAGGTTAGTTAGGTTTAAGTAGTTCTAAGTTCTAGGGGACTTATGACCACAGATGTTGAGTCCCATAGTGCTCAGAGCAAATTGATCGCATTCCTGTTTACGCGTATGTAATTGGTCACTTACGTATTTCACATAATTTAAGGACCAAATGCGCCTGCCCTTGAGATATACGCACGTTAACTACATCATTAATCACCTTAATGTAAACGGCATTCACAAAAAAAAAAATATGTTGCCAACTCATGTGTCAACAAATCAGTCGTCTGAGATGCCTATAAATCAATCGGGAGATTTTTTGGACGTTCACGTCCAGGAAGGAATTCGAAAAGTTACATATTCGCACGAACATTTCCATGATGAATTCAGTCGGCCACATACAGTCACGTGATTCCATCTTCTCAGCGTATTCCTCGATGTGCAATCTAGCCAAACCTGTCGACAGTGTTCCCCAAATGGCCGCATCCATTCTCGACCATGTTTGTTAAATGATAGCCCAGCAGCTGGTGCTCTGAAGGCTGTAGAAAAAAGCTTGTATATCTTAATTGGTAAACTATGTTCTTCAAGTTAATTATGGAATAGGATCGTTGAAGGTTGGTGGCAGATTTATTCTGAGGTCAAATTTTATAGTTAACGACTGGCTGTACTGTATATCCGCTATTTAGAACTTCAGGTTCTCAGGAAATAGAAGAGTGACCACATTTCAGAAACAGTCTGCCCTTGTTTCAGTCGCAAGTCGGCATACTGCACGCAGAAGGGGTAGCGAGGGTAGCAGGAATGTGAGACCATTAGCAAGTATCTACCGCTTGGTACTAGTTCTGAGAGGAGGGGTTTGCACACTTCATGGATTAGTGTTTGATTTAGCTTATAAAGAGAAAACAAAAATATTCCGATCTGACGAAAATCTATACCCGTTACCATCCATCACATATCACTGAACAGAACGCCTTCAGATGAGACAGTGTCTGCATGCTTGATCGCCATACTTGCTAGAATGTATTGAATTTTAAGTTTGAATTGGATGTTAGGTAAGCTGGGATAGAACAGCAGCGTGACCCTATTCATGTTCCATACGATGTTAGATGTTAATGTTGATACAATTACAATTATATGAAGTTGTTACAGACCTGAATGAAGTAATACTCGTAACCGTAAATAGATAACGACAGATAGAAATCATATCTCCCACTTGAATAGAGTACAACAGTGGCTTCTTTGTTCCTATGAACTTGGGGCAATAAACAAGTTATTTATGAAAAGGTTCCGGCTAATGATAGCAGATCAATGTGACTTGCAGAAAAAGTACTAGGACACATCATGGCAAAATGTGTAACCATGTACAGCCTTGCTTACCTATTTTAAATTACTTTTTTCTCTAATTTTAAAATTATGTCACCAAACCCCGGAAGGTCTTGAATAAAACTCATGTGTTGATTTCGTCTTAGTGACGTGTATTTACTCAGTCATTCTAATTAAATCATTGTGGAATTATGAAACCAAGAATATATAATATACCAATAAACTTCACTATTATGATTATCATTATGTATATTAAGCTTGTGTAAACTGTTTGTCCGCAGCTCGTGGTCATGCGGTAGCGTTCTCGCTTCCCGCGCCTGGGTTCCCGGGTTCGATTCCCGGCGGGGTCGGGGATTTTCTTTGCCTCGTGATGACTGGGTGTTGTGTGATGTCCTTAGGTTAATTAGATTTAAGTAGTTCTAAGTTCTAGGGGACTGATGAAAAAATGGTTCAAATGGCTCTGAGCACTATGGGACTTAACAGCTGTGGTCATCAGTCCCCTAGAACTCAGAACTACTTAAACCTAACTAACCTAAGGACATCACACACATCCATGCCCGAGGCAGGATTCGAACCTGCGAGGGACTGATGACCATAGCTGTTAAGTCCTATAGTGCTCAGAGCCATGTAAACTGTTGTTAAGCTACATGAAATTGAAAGCGAAAGCTTCGTTCGGAACTGACTAAAGCATTGATTTCACATGAAGTGTGAATCACACAGCGGTAATATACAACGGTTATGGCTGACTGCTTTACTTCGGATCGAGCGTGCTGTGATGATCTTGCTCAAACATTTCAATAAAACATCAAATAGTATCCACATCTGTTTTAGAGTTTGTCAGGTACTTATCAACAACTAAAGCAGAGGAAACTGGGAACTGATCTTCATGTTACAGAAATTATTGTGAATGATGGTGTCATCACTATCTGCTAACCATCTAGCCCATCGATATCGATCTCCGAAAGAATCAGTGATTCTGTGCCAGCGTATGCTATCTTTGTCTTGGAATATCTGTTACAATGCTTATTAGGTGCTGATTCAGAAGGTAAGACGGAAGGAAGATTGAGTTGAACGTCCCGTCGACATTGAAAGCATTAAAGAGCGAGCACAAGCTCTGATGGTGTCAAGGATGGGGAAGGAAATCGACGGTGCCCTTCCAAAGGATCCCTCCAGGCATTTACCTGGAGTGATTTAGGGAAATCAAGGAAAACCTAAATCTGGATGGCCGGATGCTAGTTTGAATCGTCGTCCACCGGAATGCGAGTCCAGTGTGCTAATCACAGCGCCACCACACTCGTTATTTTGTGAGTCAGAGTTGTAACATCACCAACATTCTATTTACCGTCTCGATCCAAATACAAAATATCTCCTGCATTGTGGTCCTAGATCACCGCGCCTGTTATATGAAATATGAATGGGTAAGAAAAATTCAACCAGTCACTCATTTACTTGCAGTAACTAGTATCGGCGCTTGTCCGTGAGCAGATTGCCGATAGGATTTATCATTAAAATGTTCAGTGCAGTCCGATTATGTGCCTAATCATCCTCACAAACTATGTTCCATACACATTCAACGGTATTACAAAAGTCTCCATTGCAGATTTTTACACTAATTTCGTGTAAGCGCTTTTAACATACGTTACATTAGTTTCCTTGTCATCGAATCCTTTAGCTACAACGTGTATATTTTTGGACGCTTATGGGGTTACCCTAAACTAAACGTCAACTCCAATTAATAGAAGAATCGCGTGTTTCGGTCAGGCGCAATTTCGTCAAGGATTTTTTGTTGTTGCTTGTTAACTGCTTGGTTATTGAAGTAAATAACATCAAGTTAGTCGTACAATTATTCGTGAGTATCAAAAACGTACGGACACTATACACACTGTCATAACAAATATCCATACACGTCCATGTAATATGGAATACACCAGCAGATATCACGAGGGAGAAACTTCTCTGTATAAATATGGACAATATGTTGTTGTCAGTAGAGAAGCAGTAACGCAGAATGGGTTAGCCAAGAGAGCTCGGGGACATCGAACGTGGAATAATCACTGCATGTTACCTGAGTGACGAACACACGAGGGAAATTTCAATCTTTCTAAAACTGCACAAATCGACTTTGATAATTTGACTGTGAATAGAAACGCAGACGAACAACCACACGTAAGCTAAGGTCAGGCACTCTTCATGAACGGATGGGGAGGCAACTTCGAGCACTGTGGATGGTGGCGGAAGGAATCACTCCACGTACAGATCACTACCAGCAGGCCAGCTAGCACGAATGTGCATAGTGATGTCTGAACAAATTATGCTCGGAGTTGTCATTTCAGTGCAAGGCGGCACTCCGGAAAACATTTTCGGGCATTTAAATCTGTATTAGATGTAACAAATATCACTTTGGCAAAGCTGCTTTCCTTGCTATAGCCATTCTACATTTTATAACGTGTCTCTCTCAACAATCGTTATCCGTTTTGCTTGTAAAAGAATGTATAAGTACATGTAGAAACTACTGCACTTCCTGTGCTTTACCTCGTTACTTTGACAATTTTGAAGAGAGTATTTTTTAAAAATTTGTTAGAAGCTTTCTCTAAATCTACAAACGCAATAATCGTTGGTTTCCTTTCTTCTATCTACATTATATGAAAACGTAGGGTCAGTATTTCCTCGTGTGTTCCTACATTTCTCAGGAAACCAATCTTATACCGCGAAGGTCTAGTAGTTTATTCATTCTTCTGTATATAGCACTTGTCGATAAAATTAATTTTTTTAATATTAAAAGAAGTATGATGGGTGATTCTCCCTACATTTCGTGTGCTGATTTCATATCTTTACAAGAGTTTTACCATCACCCACAGTTTGTAATTACGTTAATAATGTTTCTGGTTTGAGCTGTTTGTGGTAAGTTCCTATGGGACCAAACAGCAGAAATCATCGGTCCCCAAGCATGCACACTACTTAATCTAACTTAATCTACCTTACGCTAAGGACAACACACACACCCATGCCCGAGGGAGGACTCGAACCTCCGACAGGGGAACCGCGTGAACCGTGGCAAAGCGGCGTTTAGACCTCGCGGCTACCTCGCGCCGCCAATATTTCTGATAATTGCGCATTTAAGTTAATATGAAACCAATGCTAAAATACGTTTTACCTTCCTCAATTGTATGTGAAGTAGGTTTTCGACGATAATTAGCCCGAGGAACATCTCTTTTGAATGTCCAACAGTAGTCTTCCAACATATTTATACTGCAGTTCGCTTCGTAGCGTGTCAGGGAATAAATCTAAGTAGGAGTACAACATGTATATTTCCAACGACATACGAGGGTTGGAACTTTAATAGTGGCAACTATTTATTTACAGCTCGTACAAAATAGATCCGTGCTTCAAAGTTACACTGACCTTCAGAGTAGTCACCAGCATTGTGTATAACCCGTTGACAGCGATGTGGAAGTCGTAGGATAATCTTAGCTTGTCGTAGGTTATGTTCCAAAAATAAATAGCATATAGACATAAGTGACGACACTTTATACACTACCTGACCATCATTTTGAAGGACAATGCTCAAGCACGTACAGTGCAAGCTGTTACTGATTTGTTTGACTAATAAGGCTGCTAAGTGCTATACCAGCTACTGCACCCACCTAACCTAAGCCGTCGTGAGTTCAACTCGATTTTTAAACTGAAGGAAACACTTCACAGCATTCTCTTCAGAACTGCTACAAATTTGTCGGATAATAGACTACGCCTCTCAAACTGTCAACGCAACTGGCACTGCTAAGACTAGCCTACGACTTCCACATCACTGGCAACGGGTTATACACAATGCTGATGACTACTTTGAAGGGCAGTAAAACTTTGAAACATGTATCTATTTTGTACGAGCTTTAAATAAATAGTTGGCGCCATTAGAGTTCCAACCCTCGTATTAATCCCACGACCATGTAGATCCCAGTAGCCTCATTGACTAGTCCTCTGTAATTTTCAGACCTGTAGTTTCCTAGAACGTTTGTTACCGGCTTCTTATTTCCATGCTGCTTTTGAGCAAGCACGGATCACAGGCGGTGACCGCTGGAAAATTTAGAGAACCGGCGTTTGAAGGCGAATGCAGAAGGATTCTACTGAAACTAACGTATATTTCGCGTAAGGGCCACGGAGGTAAGACAAGAGAAATCAGGGCTCGTACGGAGGCAGAGATACAGTCGTTTTTCCCTCGCTCTATTTGAGAGTGGAAGAGGAAAGGAAAAGAGTAGTAGCGGTATAATGTACCCTCCGCCACGGACCATACGATGGCTTTCGTAGTATGTATAGCTATGCAGATGTACGTATATCAGTGGGCTCCTGTTTCATTAGAAACAGAATGCTGTAAGATCCATTTATGTGTGTAACGGTACCTTAGCTCCTCCAAAGCATGGAAGCTGAAAATCTTATGTATCTCACACAGTATAAACTAACCCCTTTAGGTTTAATAATTTCGGAAAACTCTATTTTTTAGATTTTCTTAACCATTCATAAAATATTAAGGTTTCCCAACGTTTGTGGATCATGTCGTGTAGGGCAACAAAATGCATCCACTATTACACATTGGAAAATAGCTCTGAAAACCTCCAAACTAAGGTATTATGTCAATTCTGGTTCACAACTTACTAAAATTTAGATATAATTTTCTACTGATCAGTTTTTCATTTATTATCACCAGATGCTTAAATCGTAGAATGATGACTATATTTCACTCTAATGTAAGAAGAGTATGACCTTGTGCAAGCGAGTGGAGTATATGGGTCAGATTTTCCTGTGCATTTGGAGAAAGCACTGAAGATTATGATTTATCACAACGGCATCGATGAGACACTTAGAGATGGTTGTGATTATGATGAGAAAAGAAACCAACAGCGCTCATCTCTACATAACAACCTCAGGATGTACGTTACTCGATGTACGGAGAAAAGTGTATAGCATTAACCTCCAACTCTACATTGGTAGTTATAAAGTTACTCCTATGCGCCAGCGGTGCTTGAATAGTAATAACAGGTCTGAATTTAACAGTTATCTGTTGCAACTTTTACTATGACTCTCACCTTAGACTATTTCGTGAGTGCTTTTATGATAAATGCTAGGCTATTCAAGTGAAAAGGGGTTGATTTTAGTTAAATTCACTGGTTCTTAGCTATGGGAAGGAAATATTAAACTACACTCCTTAGTTGTTACAAAAGCAAGTTTACTTCAGGAAGATTCACTCTCTTAATATTTCTATGATTTTTCCTCTCGCAGTTGGCGTGTAGTTACAGAGTACTTTATACTGTCTGCAGTAGTAAGCATTATACGTTTCAGACTACCATCGCAACCGTGCATCCACGTCGGAGAATTACACTTGATAGTTTTCAGCAACGGGCCTAATTACCCATTCTAGTCTTCAGTGAGTGAATTATGGAAAACATGAAAAGGAAAATTAACACAGAGAAGTAGAGACTATTTGCAACATAAATCTGTGCTCATCACTTCGTCGTGTCACTCTAGTTTTTACTTTTTAGTGATTATTTACTTTCCCATGGACTTGGTTTGTCTAATGCATCTCGTTAATGATTTAAAATATCCCAATTTAACGACACATACACTACATGTATTCGCAGTTGTGAGTATTACAACAGGACAAATCTTAACAATTATCTACTTTACATACTTCTTAATTAATCAGCTGTCTAATGGAATGACGACAGTGAAAATATCTGCCAGATCTGGAATAAAACACGGATTCCCGTCTATCGCAAGGCGTCGCCTTGCCGTTTTGTTATCTAAGCACGACTCACGGCCAGAAGCAAACTGCCATATGTCGTCAGCCATGTATCTACAACCTGTACTCGTACATCCATTATGAATATTCTCATAGAGGGGAGACATTTTGCTTTAAATTCGCTCGCCCGATATCAGCGGATAAATATGAAATTGCATCGTATTCCTAGTAACACAGGCATAGCAATATCGTATTAGCGGCACATAATTTTACGGAAAAGAAACGAGGACATTGTTTATCAATGGGAAATAATTTGTAATTAAACTGCAAAATCATCCTGAACATTACCAGATATAATAGTCAAGTAAGCTGCAAATAACGCCTGGATGTGCTGAGGTGGCTCTTGAGGTGAAGTTTCTTTCGGGCAGCGTAACAGACGCGCGTGTGTTATTTCGGCTTGTTTACCTTGCTCTTAAAAGGAATGCAGCTGTGCGCAGTCAATATTTCACGGCATATCTTTCTTCCACTCGTCCCCATAGAAACTATACAAAGCCGGCACCGGGAGGCTGCTCTCCAAAAGCTGCCGGACATCTTCAATAGAGTCCTCAAACGTGGCAAGTGGACTCTCCTCGATATCTGCCAACGACACGAGGCCTTCTGCGATGCTGTTTGCTCGGTAAGTAATGTCAAAACTGATGGTGAAACTAAGAGACCTTATCGCTGCGTAGGAGCTAACAATTCGAGTTAAAACCTGCAGAATGCTATAGGAATTATTGTGTAGAGCACTCGAAAAGTAGTCTTTCATGGGAACTCCTTATTTCAGTTCTAGATGAACATAGAAGTAATGCGTTTGTTGGCGTTGAAAAAGATGGTGTTTTTAACCTCATCACGTTTCAGGACAGATATGTGTAATAAGGAATCAAGATTGCTTGAACTAGTGTGGTAGTTTAGTATCTCACGTGCTTATAGCTCTGCCCCGTAAGTTAAGGGAATAATTTCATAAATTTGCTATCAATGTATGCGGAAACAAAGGTATCACGAAAATCAATGAAGTCAGTTTAGTACTGCAGATAGCGCAATATTGTTAATTTATCACGAAAACTGAAGATTTGTGCGAAACCCTGGCGTGATCTCATACTTACTGCTTAACGCGATCAGTAAACAGTTATCTACGTGAAAACATTTCTGCACCTGACTCAAACCTCCACTGTTACTTGTATTTTCCTACTATTAGTTCCGAACACTAAAACCCTCTTACTTCGGAGCGCTCATACCAGACGTTTTTATTCCACGAGTGTAGAGTAACAGCAGCTTGGAAGAACAGGTGTGGGGACAGAGACAGACTGTTAGTAAGTGCTCAGAATAATATTGAGGCTTAAGTCATTCATTGGGGTATGCACGGATGACTGGCGACTGGCAGGGACCCTAGATTCTTATCCCGATGTGGTACTGTTTTCCATTTGGCATGATTAATGACGCAATCACCAACTATAATAAGACGGTTACTGTCTTATCTTAGCTTCCCCCATCTCACCTATTTCAGTCAACTGGTTTACAAATGTATGGATGTATGGTAAATTCTACACAAGAGTAGAGGAATAGACAGCTTCTTTCAGGTTCGTAGAAAAATGACATCGAGTCACTCAATCACAAAACAGACAATGGTAAGAAACTAAAGCCATATGGTTAATAAATCTTCTTTTCTTGTGACATTAATAATCTGTTTAACGAGAGAGGCGCCCCCTGATGAGAATCTATGTGTAATAAATCTTTGTGCAATAATCAAACGATCAGTCTAACCATCATCAGAATGTATATTCGTACTTGCTATCGAAATATCAAATCAGTAACAAGCACGTAAGAACGTCTGTGAAGATCGGAATAGTTCTGTAAGAAGAACAACGTCGGATTGGATAAAAATAGAGTCGGTAAATGATCGTAAAATTTTGAAATGGAACACCATGGCATTTATCTTATATATTTTTGGGAAACAGTAGAGAACATGAACGCTGAAGGACGGGCAGAGTTTTGACCTCCACTCCTCCCAAATGTGAGTCCACACCAATAACCACTGTGCTTCTTCGCTAACTGTGTATAGTGAAAGATGATCGATGGCTTATGTTGACAGTACTATGGGTCTGTCTGTGAGGTTCTCTCTGATGAGTTTGCTTCGGACTAGAGCTTGATTTCGTGATAAACACTATACCGCTGTATCATAAATCAGAAATCTGTGATCACTCTGCTACAGCTGAGATATTTCTTGTAATGTGAAATAGGCTGAAATTATATATCAACTAGTGTAAGCGATTCAGGGGCCACGATATTGTAAAGGTTCGTGGAATAACGTCTGTGGAAATGTAAGTACAGGAAGACGAATACTAGGTCATAGTTTTGACCATTTTACAAATGGCCGAAGGAATGAACTTGTAACATACGATGTGAACAGTTTAGTTGTCGAAACCCCTATAATTTGCTTCTTTATGGTTAGCCCTAGTGAGTATTTAGCGACGCTCGTTTCAGAGAGCCTTATAATTTATGGTCGTCACGCCGGACGAGGCTGACGGCGCGAAGTGAGACTCCCTCGTCGCTGTAATCAAAGCGACACTGCATTTCCGTCACCGCCGCCCTCGTGCTCATTAGCATTGTCTGCCAATGGGTCGCATCCGCGTGTAACGAGCGATTAAGGAAACCATCCCTGATAATCACACGGTCGAGCACACCTAAGCGGCTACGGCCGGCGCGTAATGAATGGTGTCGGTACGCCTTCAGTAACGCTCGTAGGGACAAGTTTAACGAGAGAATTTTAATAACTTTACACCCCGTGCCACTCGGGAAAACAGAAAAAAATTAGCGCAGATCTCATTAAAAGTGAATTTGTGGTGCGAGTGCTAAGACCGAATTTTTAATTCATATTCTAAGCTGCCAGTAACAGGGAAACAAACATACTCTATGGTTGTATCGTAACGTATATTCCGGAACGGACGTAACAGGATTGAGTATACACTAATTGCCTGCACTTCAGACTTGTCTACAATTGAGACTTCATAGCAGATCTGTGAAGAAAAGAACATTGCATTAATTAAATAAGAAACAATCCTCTTAATGTTATCGCTGACGAATAGGTTTCTTAACGCGAGACGGTAAAGAAAGCTGTATGTTAAAGTTGTAGACGGTGTTCCATCGTGATCTGTCACCATATTATTTTATAAATTGGTTACGACATGTCTTGGAGGTTTATATCGATCATCTCGTAAATATCTTAGTTCAGAGCTACTGCCCTGTGATAAACGTTGTTTCAGGTCTGCCTTGTGTATTTTCATCAACAGTTTATCAATTGAACTTTAAGGATACACTGGGAGCAGTGCTGGAGCAATGTCTCAGAAAAGCGGCAAGGTCAATAAGCTTCGAAGTTTAGTGTCTCATCACCCATTTTGCTCCGGCCGGAGTGGCCGAGCGTTCTACACGCTACAGCCTGGAGCCGCGTGACCGCTACGGTCGCAGGTTCGAATCCTGCATCGGGCATGGATGTGTGTGATGTCCTTAGGTTAGTTAGGTTAAGTAGTTCTAAGTTCTAGGGGACTGATGACCTCAGAAGTTAAGGCCCATATTGCTCAGAGCCATTTGAACCATTTTTGAGCACATTTTGCTTATTTACGATTTGAACACTCTGCCACTGAAACATGTGTAAACATGACTATGTGGAAAATTCCCTCCATTACCTGAATGAAGACCCACTGGAAACTCCACTGCAACGTTTCGCTGCACGCTCACTCTGTTCCTTTAGTCGCACATGTACGCTGAAGCACTAAAGAAACTAGTATAGGCATGCGTATTCAAATACAGAGATATGTAAACAGGCAGAATACGGCGCTGCTTCGGCAGCGCCTATATATGACGACAAGCGTCTGGCGCAGTTGTTTAGATCGGTTACTGCTGCTACAGTGGCAGGTTATCAAGATTCAAGTGAGTCGGAAAGTGCTGTTATAATCGATGCACGAGCGATGGGACACAACATCTGCGAGGTGAGGATTCTCCTTTATGATCATTTCACGAAAGTACCGTGAATATCAGGAATCTGATAAAACATCAAATCTCCGACATCGCTGCTGCCGGAGAAAGATCCTTCAAGTACGAGACCAACGCCGACTGAAGAGAATCGTTCAATGTGACAGAAGTGCAACTCTTCCGCAAACTGCTGCAGATTTCAATGCTGGACCATCAACAAATGTTAGCGAACGAAACATTCAACAGAACATCATCGACATGGGCTTTTGAAAACAAAGACCCACTCGTGATCCATTAATGGCAGCACCACAAAAAGCTTTATGTCTCGCTTTTGCCCGTGAAAGCCGCCATTGGACAGTTGATGACTGGAATCATGTTGCCTGCTCGGACGAGTCTCGTTTCAAACTGTATTTAGCGGATAGATGTGTACGGGTATGGAAACAACATCAGGAATCCATGGAACCTGCATGACAGCAGGGGCTGTTCAAGCTGATTGAGGCTCTGTAATGGTGTGCAGTTGGAGTAACAACAATACTTCTAGATACGTAAGTAACCATCCTGTCGCATCGCCTGCATCTATTCATGTCCATTGTGCATTCCGACGCACTTCAGCAATAGCAGCAGGACAATTTGTGGTGTCACCGCCAGACACCACACTTGCTAGGTGGTAGCCTTTAAATCGGCCGCGGTCCTTTAGTATACGTCGGACCCGCGTGTCCCCACTATCAGTGATTGCAGACCGAGCGCCGCCATACGGCAGGTCTAGAGAGACTTCCTAGCACTCGCCCCAGTTGTACAACCGACTTTGCCAGCGATGGTTCACTGACAAAATACGCTCTCATTTGCCGAGACGATAGTTAGCATAGCCTTCAGCTACGTCATTTGCTACGACCTAGCAAGGCGCCATGTTCAGTTACTATTGATATTGTGAATAACGTACAGTCAAGAGCGACGTTCACCATTTATGGATTAAAGTTAAGTATTCCACCAGCAACTTCCGTTTTTTCTAAAGTCTAATTTCCTTGTCCTGTTCCAGACCTCACACCAGCCTGCGTGAGCTAAAACGCGTGCCTTTCGGCTTCCTCTAGTAACCCGGTGTTGGCGCTCCTGCCAACCCACAACACAATTCGACACCCTACACGTCCAAAATTGCTACAAAGTGGCTCCAAGAACATTCTTCTGAGTTTAAACACTTCCTCTGGCGACCAGACTCCCCAGACATGAACATTATTGAGCATATCTGGGCTGCCTTGCAAAGTGCTGTTCAGAAGAGATCTCCATCACATCGTACTCTTACGGATTTATGGGCAGCCCTGCAGGATTCATGCTGTCAGTTCCCTCTTGCACTACTTCAGAGATTAGTCGTCTTTTCCGCCCGTGGTAGCTCAGTAGTCAGCGCGACGGAATGTCATACATAACGAATAGGGTTCGATTCCAGGCTGGGTCGGAGATTTTCTCCGCTCAGGGACTGGCTGTTGTGTTGTCCCTATCATCATCAATTCATCCCCATCGACACGCAAGTCACCGCAGTGGCGTCAACTCGAAAGACTTGCACCAGGCGAACGGTCTACCCGACGGGAGTCCCTAGCCACACGGCATTATTATTATTAGTCGAGGCCATGCCACGTCGTGTTGCGGCACTTCTGCGTGCTCGTGGGGGCCCTACACGACATTAGGAATGTGTGCCTGATTCTTTGGTTCTTCAATGTATAACAGGGGAAGAATAAAGCTACTTATCAATTATACTGGAAGCTGACTGCAATGCACTATCCGACATGATGAAATTAACCATCCGAAATTATTCACGTGGACTGTGAGTACCACTTACACTTAATGGCACTATACCTCCCAGCGACCCGTGACCTCCAAGCTCAACAGATAGGAAACGGTCAACAGTGGGACCGTACATTTCTCTACTGTGTCCATTATACAATTCCCTGTCTGCAGTGTCTGCTTTCTCATTTCCGTAGGTATCCTCTAGCCTGTGTTCCCAGAACAATAATACTTCCACTCTCTGGGCAGTCAATACCTACATGCAGATCGCGGCTGACCACTGTTGATCCCTTTTGTGTAGAACGCTTGGTTTCTGAGTGGTAAGTTACCCCAGAAATTATTCTGTGAGATGTTACTGACTGGAAATATGCTAAATGTGTCAGGAAGTTGATTCGTTTGCTTCAAAGACTAGCAATTATACCAAGAGCAAAAGTCGTAGAACTTATATTTTTGAGAGGCTCAGTAATGTGCTTTTTCCAGATCATGTTTCCATCAGTAAATACATCAAAAATTTTTAGGCATATCACCCTGTTTACTGACTCTTATTAGTGAGTGTCATCAGTTGTTGGCATAATTCCATTTGTTGTACAGAACTCAATGTAGCGTTAAGAAACAAATGAATTAGAGACATTGGCCGCTAGTGGGCATGGGGAAAGTTGCAAGTTTGTGCCAGAGCCGGAGTCGAACCTTTGTCTCCTGCTTACTCTGCAGATGCACTTTCTGTTTGAACTGGAATCTTGCCTTCCTGCCACCCAGTGGCGGGGTGGGGGCAAAGTGGCCACTAGTCGCAATCCGATGCATGGCTATCATGTCTCGTTCCCTCCACTCAGGAACCAAGAAAAGTGCAGGGAAGGTGGAGCTGTACAAAGCGCATCAGTAATTTATTTTTTTCCTTTTACTTGTAAGTTATTATTAATACCACCGAGAATACCGGGAAACTGACGTTGCAAGGAGGAGGGAGGGGCCACTTGTCAGAGTCGGTGAGACAATCGATGCATAATTTTGCAGAGAACAATATTCCGATGAGCAGAGAATAACCGGTTCTAAGAGTGGATTCTACTCCTCCTTGCAGTAACACCCGAGTTCTGGTGTGGGTTAACAAAGACACTACAAAGGAAACTGGAGAACTATTGTCTGTATTTGGGATATCGGACAACTGCACAATGGCGTTCATTAAGGAAGTGCCAAAAATAAAGGGCGTGTCAACAAATCCACTTCATGGAGTTCGTCTTCGTTTGCAGGGTGTATCCCGCGTCCGTAAAGAGGAGCTCGTGAGTAGGTATCTGATGAGGAGTCGTACAGGTTTTAGGGACAGAAACTGTCGCACCAAGAACTACACACATCTTGCCGATCCGCACAGCAGGCAATGTTCGTCCATTTCCAAACCATCACAGGTGACACACAACGGCGTGTCTGCGAGGTGAATCCTTTGAAGGCGTGATGGGCTTGCTTGCTTCCCATTGACAGTAAGGTGTCATGCAGACTGGACGTCAGTGACAATATAAGGAGCGCACACAGATCGCCAAACGGCACACCAACCGACGTGGGGATCCTTCCCCTCAACCACATTCGGTGACCTGTATTGCTGAATAATGCCATAGATCGCCTTCGTGGATGTCAATCTCTGTAATATTATCGCAGTACGGACGCAGCTCAGTTCGAGGAAAAAGTGGCGGAAGTAAAAGAAGGGAACGAGACGTCCGAAAGCTGAAAGAGAGTGTGGTACAAGGGCCTCCAGAAACAGGCTGGTAAGGCCTCTAGGACAATGGTGCCACAGTGTCATGTGAGAGCTGCCGAAGAGGACTATCGCTCTGGCAGGCGAACGATACAGACCTAAACCTTCCCTGCACCGCGGGACGGTGAGGGTCTCGTACCTTATCTTGAACAGCAAACCGTTGTAAACATATGAACCCAATGCCACTAGCACCGGCCGGCCGGTGACGGCGGAATATGAACTGTCTCCACTATGTGGGGAATATGTCACGCCAGATAGACATTTACACATTGTGTTCACTGCAAAGAAACAAGGGCTCTTAGACGATGATCTAGGAGCCCAGCTCGTAGTTGGCTCAGTAGGCGCCAGTACTTGAGGCCAATCGTGAGTCGCAGATCACTTGCGACCTCAAGTACTGAGCATCCTATAGTAGGAACTACACGCAATGGAGCTGCCAAAGTCCAGTGTGTGCAAGAGCGATTATGTCTCGACAGTGGTAGAGGGCAACGCATCTCCCAAAGAACTTTATTCAGGGGAAACAAAGTATTGAGCTGTCATTTTAAGCCGTGTACCCAACAGCTGGGTAAAAGTCTTCGTGTTACTGCTGAGCAACGTCAAGGCGTGGTAATCAAATTTCCGCGGGGTTTCTCAAGGTTCGTGAATGGCAATGAGGAGTCCGTTAAGAAAAGCGTCTGGGAACTGCCAGAGACGTGACATAAGGTCCTGAAGAAATTCACACCACACCAGCGCTAATAGGGGACGAAATTTTGGTAGGATGGTGACGTTGTTTAGAGTTGAGCATAACATAATGACCGTGGTGAGCAGACCCTATATCGCGCTGTGTATCTAAGCACCACCCATCAGCACTCGTAAGAACGTTAGTCAATGTCTTCCGACGGTGGCTCCTCTCCACTATCACATGATGTGTAGATAGACGCTCCTGAGCAAACCCATCGTCTGTGCGCCGCCTGACCATAGCTCATTAAAGGTGACGGCTAGAGAGGGATGTGGGCTGTGACTTTGCACCATTCACTGTCGCCTGGCGCTCTGGCGATTAGAGCATCATAGTACATTACAGGAGACTGGTGAAAAAGAAATCCTGGGTTCGTCTCCTTCACGAAGTGACCTCCAATTCATAACCAATCTAGTCCTAGCATAGGGCAGGCTTTGCGCAGTGCACCCTCCATGCCAGAGCAGACGGATAAAAAAACAAGGCATGAATGACAAGCTGTCCACGTGGTCTCGATGAGTTACCGGTAACACGGATGATGTTCCGCTTCCATGGTCCACAGAAGTGCCACACCCTTTGACAGCTGAGGTTTATGGCACAGATGCATGCACCGTGGTCAGAGAATGCAGCAAGCCAGACTTCAACCACCTTCACCCCACTGAAAGTAATGATGGAGATGTGAACACGATCGAGATGGCTGGAACAACGGCTAGTGAAATGTACAAAACATGGGCGATAACCATGAACATGCCTGCAAGAAATCCACAAGGTTGAGGTGCTGGAGAATTGTCGCTAGCGACACGCATGCTGAAATGGTAGATGGTATTTGGGTGCCTGGGTGGAGATTAAAGCGCATCACAAGAGCAGCGCATCCTTGCCGACCCAGGAAAAGAAGCGTGACGGTCTCAGAGAAGAAACCTGAAAATTCGCTGCGTCGACTCGAACTGGATGGTGCATAGATATTGAGGATTCTGACGCCACTAAAAGTGAGAGCTGTATCTTTGACATTAGGGAGATAGGCAACTGTTTCAGCTAGTATACCGTCATGTGGCTGGATCGCCACCCCACTACCAGCAGGGAAGCATGGGAGACATGTGCTGTTTAACCATAGTGGGCACTAAGGTTGCAACGTGCACCTACTGAAGGAGTGCAACGTCAACGTCTGCAGCATACAGCATGCAACAGAGTGAGGTCAGTTTGTGGCGTATGGGAATGGTATTGACATTGATTGTGGCTATGCTATAAGTCTGAAAAGCTGCTATCATCAGGAGGATAGGTCACTCATTAAAGGGGGAAGGACTGAGAGCTTCCTGTTAGGCACATGTGGAAGGGCACATCACTGTGACAGTGAGAGAGCCGAAACCGCCATGGGGGATCCATTGCACTGTACGCCTCCAGAACGTCCATGCTCCGAATCGACGTCATCCACTCAGGAGACAAACGCCTCAACAGGTAGCGTCAGTCACAGAAAGGGAAGCAGCAGCATCAGACTCAGGCAGGGAAGGGTGGTGTCTGTCCGTGGATGCTGACTGAAGACCGAGTGGGGAAAGATACCCCGTCGACAGGTACCAGGGCGTCAGAGGACAACGTATTATCAGTTGGAGGATCATCATCCTGTACATATCATCATATGGGGTACAGTGTTGTCTCTTCTGTTGCTTCCTAACATGCTGTTCCATGTCAAATGGCTGGCAGCTATCATCCGACACATGACCAAATGGCTGAAAAGCGGACGTCGGTACAGCTCCATGATCAACAACCATGGGGTCGAAGCTGCGCGTGTTAGTCACGCGGTTTGAGGCGCCTTGCCACGGTTGGCGCAGCTCAACCCGTCGGAGGGGATTAATGTGTGTGTTGTCCTTAGCGTAAATTACTTTTGGTCATGTGTTAGCCTAGGGACCGATGACCTCAGCATTTTGGTACCATAGGAACTTACCATCTCAATGGGGTCCAGACTGACGGCTTTTGCCTGCTGATGGTCATCATCCTTTGGTACAGTCTCTGGTGGCAGTGTGGGAGAGACAGGCAAAACGACCACCCCATTGTCGAGAGGAGTTGACGATGGTACCAGCTCATTCACAGTGGGTGCAGCAGACAGCTCCACTGCGGGTGTATAAGATAGAAGTAACACAGTGGGCGCCGCAGGGAGAGCGACGTCTCTAATCGCTGTCTGAACCAGTTTATGTCAGAGACATTCAGAATGGACATGGTCTTCCTGGCCATGACCTGAACCAGTGCGCTGTTGGCCATCATACATGACGACAGATCTGCCGCCAGCAATTACCAAGATGGAGTCCACGGCTTCCTCAGTTGAATTTTTATCTGTCGGACACCACTGAGGAGACGGTATGTTTCAAACTGCTTTCTCGTTTCAGCAACGTCAATAACGACGTTGCCTTAATGTTTAAAGGTGGCCATGACAGCGTCCGGTGGCACCTCAAACGGGAGTTCAAAAACCTGCAACGTTCCGAGGACAAAACCAGCGTGATAAACCATGACAGCTCCTATATGCCCGTCACATTTTCGGAACGTGAGGTCGTTAGCTTGGCATAGCACAGCTCTTCATCCGACAGTTGTATGTACAAGGTAGCCTAAGAATCTAAAAATGAAATATCTTGCGGCGGATGGCGCATTTTGTCCCCTATAAATCATGAAACTTCATACACTTTGGGTAACTTTAATTTAATCGTCGCTAGGCGACAGTAAACAGCCATGATGGTCGGTGAATTACGACACGAAGACAAGTCGCTTCTCAGGAGTAAACAAATGCGCGCTCACTCGCGAGCTGCACAGCAGGCGAGACACAAACAAAGCGTGCTCGCCTCACCACTGCCACTAAGCCACCCAGACACAGTGATCATCGCAAATGCACAGACTACTCCAGCACGCTTCCTGTCAGTCCCAAATTCTCAACATATCCACACCCTACTACGTTGTGCCATTGCACATTATCCTCATTATTCGTGGCATTTTGCCGATTCTCGTAAGATTTCGAGCCAGGCGTGCATCCACACTAAAGAGATTACTGGCCGTCGTCGCCTTAATTATATACAGGATGATATTTTCCACTGTGTATAAACTCCAGGGATTGATCGATGAGAGGATACAGAACAAATAAGTCTAATGGACTTATGTCCGGAAACGCATGGTTTCTGCTTTGAAGACCATTTATTCAACCATACTTTAATACGGAGCCTGTGGTCTAATACGCGCTATACCATGCATCCACAGTCACAGTATGCATAGCTTCCTTCTAGAGGGTAGTACTGCTCCTCGTACATCTTGACCTTGCGACCTCTGTTACCATAATAATTGGTAATGCAATGTCCTATTCACTTCTTTTGCTGCCTCTCCTCATAGTGGATGTGATGCAGTGTTGTACATAGTGTTCCGTATTCGAATCGAGAGCCTGCCGACATTGTGTTTACTTACGTCATGGCAAATGGCAACAGGCGGCGGGCGGCAAGGTTGTATCAGAAAACCTTCCTTGTTCCGGATCTTCTCACCGATCAGTCCCTAGAGTTTGTTCATGTGGGAAAAATCACCCTGTATATGTGGTGCCTGTTCTCTCGGAAATGCCGCGATTAATGAGGATTATGAGCAAGGGGCACTACATTAGTAATGTGTGGATTAGCAGAGAATCAGGAAATTGAATATTTGTGGTAAGCTCCCTTGGGACCAAACTGCTGGGGTATTCGGGTCCTACGCTTACACACTACTTAATGTAACTTAAACTAACTTACACTAAGGACAATACAGAGACCCATGCCCAGGGGAGGACTCGCACCTCCGGCAGGGGGAGCCGTGCCAACCGTGGCACGGCGCCTAGACAACGCGGCTACCCCGCGCGGCTGAGATAGAAAAAAATGTGTGTGAAATCTTATGGGACTTAACTACTAAGGTCATCAGTCCCTAAGCTTACACACTACTTAACCTAAATTATCCTAAGGACAAACACACATACCCATGCCCGAGGGAGGACTCGAACCTCCGCCGGGGGCTGTGATAGGGTCTGACAGGTGGCATGCTAGGAAGGTCCCTGCAGTTGCGATGACTACTGTGTCGCGATGGCTTATAGGTCAGAGCATGTGCATAGTAATCAAGAGACCCAGCTCTTAATTCATGTCCGGCACAAGTTTTTAAATTTCCTCATTGATTTTAATCTATTTCCACTTGCGGCCTGTGTCTCTAGTTTGTAATTCCTTTGTGTGTTAATAGCGGCTGTTGGATCTAAATGGTGTCTGTTCTTTTGGATACAGCCAAAACAATAGCTACCCCTCCACCCTACCCACACACACACACACACACACACACACACACACACACACACACGCACACACACACACATATATATATATATATATTCGCGATGGCGAATCGTGCCAAGGCACAGCTCATGTCCCCCTATCGCCGCCAGTTTGAAAGAGCCATGGTCAGTCCCTGCACACACGATAGGTTAGTGCAAGAGCGTCCCTCTATGTATGCCAGCCTGGGTGGCCGAGCGGTTCTAGGCGCTACAGTCTGGAACCGCGCGACCGCTACGGTCGCAGGTTCGAATCCTGCCTCGGGCATGGGTGTGTGTGATGTGCTTAGGTTAGTTAGGTTTAAGTAGTTCTAAGTTCTAGGGGACTGACGACCTTAGAAGTTACGTCCCATAGTGCTCAGAGCCATTTGAACCTCTATGTATCAAGTCATAGCGGAACGACGTCACCGCCGCAGGAAGTTGTTTAATGTTCTTACGGTTGATGATGCCAACGTTTTGATACCCAGCGGTATATCGGGTGTGCCCTCCATGCACATTATGTTACGTTGTACTCTCAACAACGTCACCGCCCGGCCAACAATACGGCGGTCTCCAGCCTCTCCTTTGGTGACGATGGGTCTGATTGCTAACGTTACGAAGAGCTCAGTCCATGACGGTATGCAGTCGGATTCTGCGAACAGGTCGCCTGGCCCTGACGGCCTCCCACTGCAGTCTTATCGGACATTTCGTTCGCTTCTGGCGCCCGTGAGGACGGAAATTTGTCAGGACCTTTGTCACCTTACGTGCCGATTCCAGACGCTTTCCTCGATGGTTTCCTCATTCCCATTCACAAGACTTAGGGTACCTCACGGATATGCGACTACCGCCCCTTGACGTTACTCAACAGCGATACAAAGATATTAAGCCGGCTGTTGGCTGCGCGGCTTAAACGGACAGCTCGGTACGTGGTTTCCCCTTATCAAACTTCTTTGGAAGGTAACAATAACACAAAAAAAGGTTCAAATGGCTCTGTGCACTATGGGACTCAACTGCTGTGGTCATCGGTCCCCTACAGCTTAGAACTACTTAAACCTAACCAACCTGAGGACATCACACACATCCATGCCCGAGGCAGGATTCGAATCTGCGACCGTAGCGGCCGCGCGGTTCCAGACTGTCGCTTTTGGGACATAATCGCTCTTGCTCACGCAAGTCTTTTGAATGGACCTTTGATAGCTCTTAACTTCAGCCTGGCGTAAGATCGCGTCAATCACGACGTCCTCCGGGGTATTCTGCAATATGGGCTACCCTGATACCACCATCGATGTCGTAATGCGCTTCCTTCGTGGAGCTACGTCTAGTGTACTCTACAATCGCCGTCGTACTCCTCCCATCTCGATCCGTCGATCCGTGCATCAAGACTGCCCGCTCTCTGCACTTTTGTGTGCATTCGCCGTGGAACAGTTGCTATGCAGCCTCCGTTAACGCCTCTCTGGGATGTCTCTCTGTGAACATCTATTCAGCTGCACTGCATATGCAGCTGATCTAAACCATCGTTCTTCATCGCGGTGCTGAGGTTAGGGAGTCACTGTCATGGGTTACCACCTACGACGAAGTTTCTGGTGGCTGCCTTAACGTCCACAAATCGAGCGCCATGGCTATAGTTGCGGGACTTCCTGCAGACAATGCTGCTCCTTTGCTTGTAGCTGACACTCTTCGATACTCAGGAATCGATTTCGCAAGTGATCTGCCGCGGACAAATGCCCTCAATCACTAACGTCTTCTTTCCCAACTACGAGCGGGGCTTTTAGATCACCGTTTACGAGCACTTGATTTTCTGCAACGCTCACAATACGTAAATGTATATTTGACGTCACATATCCCAAACGTGGTATTGCGTTTGTTTGTTTGCCACGGCTTGCTATTCAAAATAAGGTACGAAAACCTCACCCTCCCGCGGTGCTGGGACAGTTTAGGTCTGCATCATGTGCCTGTCAGAGCGATAGCCCATTTCATTGGCTCTCACATGACGTTGTGGCGCCATAGTCCTCCGCGCCTTACCAGCCTATTGCAGGAGACCCTTGCACCACACCCTCTCGAAGTACCTATCCAACTTTGGGAAGTCCTGTCGCCCTCATTTTACTTCCGTCACTTTTTCCTTGAATTGAGCTACGTCCTTACTTTGGTACTGCCGGCACAATTGACATCCACGCAGGCGGTCTACGGTTTCCCTCAGCAGCACAGGTCACCGAATTTGGTTGAGGGGAAGCTTCCCCACGTCGACTGGCGTGCCGTTCGGCGATCGGTGTGCGCTCCTTAGCTTGACACTGACGTCCAGTCTGCATGGTACCTTACTGTCAATGGGAAGCCAGTATACCGATCATGCCTTCAAGGGATTCGCCTCGCAGACACACTGTTGTGTGTCGACTGTGATTTTAAGGCCGTAGATGAGCACCGCCTGGTGTGCAGATCGGCGTGAAGTCCGTGGTTCTTAATGCGACAGATGTTGTCCCTAATTCCCCATACGACTCCTCTTTCCGGAGGCGGGATGCTTCCCGCAAGCAAAGACGGACTCTGTGAAGTGGATTTGTGGACACGCAGCACACTACTTCTTTGCTGAAGGCCAGCAATGTATCTTTGACTTTAGGCAGTTCCTGGATGAACGCCACTGTGCAGTTGTCCGCAATCAAAAATACAGATAATGTTTCTCTAATTTCCTTAGCAGTGTCTTCTTTAACCGACCTCAGAGCGGGGGTGTTCCTGTCATGAAGAGTTGATCCCTGTCTCTTCCACACTTAGAACCGATATATTCACTAGCAATAGGAATGTCTTCTTAGTCTGACGTCTTGCTGCGCCCTTCTCCTCACGTGACGCCGCTTTCCGAAATTTTCGGTGGTATTGATGACAAAAATAAATAAATAAAAATAAAAAACAACGAAATGAACAATAAATAAATAAACGATGTTTATTGTGCCTCTACTTCATGTTAACTACACTTTCCTTGGTTCCTGGAGGGTGAGAACGGGACATCATGGTGAGGCCTCGGGTTGCGACCCCTACCCACTTTGCCCGCATACCTCCCTTTAAGCACCGGAAAGGTTCCTTTTAAAAAATGAAAAAGTGGTTAGCGTTCGAGCTTCGTAAGACGAACATGTATGTGGCGAGAATTCGACTCCCACTTTAGTTTCATCATTAATATTTTTTTCATTACTGGTTATATTATTTAATTTATGTGACGTTTGAGAGGTAATATGGTTAAAAACAAAGAGTATTTGCTTGAAGATTTTAGTGAGTTTTATGTTATTCGACTACTTACTAAATTTGATCGGATTTCATTAGTACAACAAATATATTTATAACTATCGACAAGTAAATGAAGAAACGTATAGTGTTTTCCTGAGAATGTATGCATGTCGTGATTTCTGAAATCCCTTAGACACGCAATCTTGTCACGTAACCAGAACTACTTTGCACCTGGATTCTTCGAGCTGCAGAGACAGACGCAGACACCATTTGGCAGTTAACCAGCATACCGGTGAGACGTTGCTAAAGTAGCAACAACGAAAGCGTAGGCGCAAATTTTGTGAATATCACAGAATTTACACTTGTACTGCGAAAATGAAGATGTGAGTCTCAGTCGACCCATCGCCTCATACTCGTTCGCCTGACGAAGCACAAACACTAACCACTTGACCACCATCAGCGCTTACGTGCGGCCCCTACGCACAGATACATCAGTTATATAACAAACACGTAAAACTTATCCTGCGACTTTCTCGGAATTGCTAGAGTAGTGCATCTTGTTACTTGCACATTACATTGTTTTAATGGCCTGCTAAGTTGTACAAAGTCTGAAGTAAATCCATTATCCCACCGTCGTGGCGTCTCCTTGTAAGTAGAATCGAATGTTTTATTTATGGGTTGCAGTTACCCGCCCGGATAGCCGAGAGCGCTAACGCGCTGCTTCGTGGACTCGGGCAGGTGCGCTGGTCCCGGATCGAATCCACCGGGCGGGTTAACGACGACGGCCGGTGTGCCGGCCAGCCTGGATGTGGTTTTTAGGCTGTTTTCACACATCCTACCAGGTGCATACTGGGCTGGTCCCCACGTTCCGCCTCAGATACCCGACTCACATACATTTGAAACACGTTCACACTATTCCACGGTCTACACTCGACGCAGACAGCTGGAATGCACTAATTCCGTCCTGAGGGGTAAGGGGTGGCGGCAGGAAGGGCATCCGGCCACCCCTTAACAATTAACATGCCAAATCTGGTTAACCATGGCCGACCCTGCGTAACCGTGGGACAAGGCGCAAGCGATAGAGGGATAGATAGATCTATAGGTTGCAGTTCGTAAGATCAGTGGGTTGCCAAGGAGACAAGGGTAACCCAATTACTTTTACATGACGTATAGGATTGCGAAGTTGTGTTGTTTTTGTGATTTCCAGCATCAGCAATACATGCTTCCGAAGGCTTACTTTGAAGTAATGAATAAAGTGCTATAACCAAGTAAAAAACAATTCTTCGTTAGTGCAAACGTTTGGTTAGTTTTCTTATATAGCACAATGTGGGCCATGGTTTTTGTTCTTAGCAAGTGGCTCATACTTTTTCAGGGTTAAATAAACACTGTAAGAATGAAACTTCCTGCCGCACTCATAGCACATATTACCGTCACTAACATTCTCCTCTCCCTATTGGGCATTAAGCCGAACCTTCTCTGGCATTTAGTAGCAACTAATGATCCGGTCTCTTGTAACGCTGTTATCCCTATTGTAGATGCCAACTGGGGTGTAATCAGTTGCAAAAACATTTTTCTATGTTTTCGAAATATGTATTTAGTGGATTCGGGTTTTGTATTGCTTATCACGGCATTTCGTTTCAAAACGCCGTCAGACTGGGCCTTGTGCAGCATTAAAAGAATTAACTCCAGCAACGGAATTCAACAAATTATTAAGGGCGAACTCGGAGAAAGTTTCCCGATTCATAATTCTTTTCTATGTTTGTAAAAGTGTCGAAGTGGATAGTTAAAATAAGGCATGTTTTAATTGAGCTGAAAATAATCATTGAACTACACCTGGGGACTGAGGGGTGAGGTAGCTTTCTGCCATTTCCACGAGGTTACGTACTGGGGCTACCTGCTTCCAGTGGTTTGAAAAAAATCATCCTTAAAGTTTAGGATTAATTATATAATAGTTCAAATGGCTCTGAGCACTATGGGACTTAACTTCTGAGGTCATCAGTCCCCTAGAACTTAGAACTACTTAAACCTAACTAACCTAAGGACATCACACACATCCATGCTCGAGGCAGGATTCGAACCTGCGACCGGAGCGGTCGCGCAGTTCCAGACTGTAGCGCCTAGAACCGCTCGGCCACGCCGGCCGCCTAATTATCAAAAATACTTGAACCATACGCTAAGTTAAACCTCATGTGCAACAGTAGTATTCATGGAACGTGGTTTAGTGAAAAAACACTAAGGCAGGGGCTAGTTACAGTGGCTAGGAATCTAATGAAAATTAGAGTAGAAGCACATTACAACAATCCCGAAACACTACTTCACAACAGATTATTCAGTAATGGCGTCGCCCGAGAAATTTGTTTTCTATACTCTTGCAAAGAGCGCAGTACCAATGAGAGCTCTTCCAGGTGGAAATCAAAGCCGAAGACCAACATACCGAGGCCACTTTCCTACCGTAATTTTGTATGAAGGTGTAGAAAGTATAATAACGAATGAGGATTATATTTATTCTATTATTTGCTTGAAACTTTTCATCGACAAGTAATGAATAAGGCGCAGGTAAGCCTTTTACTGTAACGGAAGAACAGAAAATCTTCAGTAGAACATTCACCCATTTGCGTAACCATTTGATTCCCTGTGGCTTCTGCGTGAAACCAGTGTATTTAGCATGAAATCATCGATGCGGTAGTGAAACAGAGACATAAAGTGAAACACTTCTACGAATGAAGTACATGTGATACACACTTAACCCGTTCAACGAATCAGTCGGCGCGAAAAATCTGCTAGGTGATAGTAGGAGATTGTGAAATGTGTTTCGTTCTATAGTGAGCATTTTGATAAGATAACTGACAGTGAATGTAATTGTATCTATAGTTACTAAAACGTACATTTTAATTTTTGATTGTTATTTACGACTATAATTTGTTTTAGGCATTACTAGTTCCTCTAAGATAAGGTATATGATGCAGTGCCTAGGAAAAATGCAAATGTGCCTTGATATACACCGAAGGGCCAAAGATACTGGCAAACCTGTCTCCGCGAGCACGCAGAATTGCTACAAAACGACGTGGCAGGGATTCGACTAATGTCTGAACCAGTGCTGGTGGGAACTGACACCATGAATAGTGCGGGGCTGTCCAAAATCCGTAACAGTATGAGGGGTTGGAAATCCCTTCTGAATAGCACGATGCAAGGCAGCCAGATATGATCAATAATGTTCATGTTTGGGAGTTTGGGGGCCAGCGGAGGTGCTTAAACTCAGAAGAGTGTTCCTGGAGCCACTCTGTAGCAATTCTGGACGTGTCGAGTGTAGCATTGTCCTGCTGGAATTGCCCAAGTCCGTCGGAGTGCTCAATGGACGTGAATGCATGCAGGTGATCAGACCGGATGGTTACATACGTGTCACCTGACAGAGTCGTATGTAGACGTATCAGGGGTCCCATATCACTCCAACTGCACACGCCCCCCACCGTTACAGATCCTTCACCAGCTTGAACAGCCCTGGCTGTCTTGCGGGGTCTATGGAATCTTGAGGTTGTCTCCACACCCGTGGACTCGTCCGACCAGGCAACATGTTTCCAGTCATCAACAGCTCTCTGTCGGTGTTGACGGGCCCAGAGGAACCATAAGGCTTTGTGTCGTGCAGTTATGAAGGGTACACGAGTGGGCCTTTGGCTCCGAAAGCCCGTATCGGTTATGTTTCAAATGGTTCAAATGGCTCTGAGCACTATGGGACTTAACATCTGAGGTCATCAGTCCCCTAGAACTTAGAACTACTTAAACTGTACTAACCAAAGGACATCACACACATCCACACCCAAGGCAGGATTCGAACCTGCGACCGTAGCAGTCGTGAGGTTCCGGACTCAGGCGCCTAGAACAGCTCGGCCACCGCGGCCGGCGATTATGTTTCGTTGAATCTTTCGCACCCTGACACTTGTTGATAGGCTAACATTCAAATATGCAGCAGCTTGCGGAAGGGTTGCACTTCTGTCGTCGTTGGTCTCGTACTTGCAGGATCTTTTTCCCGCAGCAGCGATGTCCGAGATTTGATGTTTTATCGGATTTCTGATATTCACGGTACACTCGTGAAATGGTCATAAAGGAGAATCATCATTTGATCGGAGATGCTGTCTCCCATCGCTCGTATGCCGGCTATAACACCACGTTCAGGCTCACTTAAATCTTGATAACCTTCCATAGTAGCAGCAGTAACCGGTCTAATAAATGTACAAGACACTTGTCTCATATAGGCGTTGCTGACCACAACGCCGTATTCTGCATGTTTGCCGATGTCTGTATTGAATACGCATGCCTATACCTGTTTCTTTGGCGTTTCAGCGTATATCACATGAAATGCTTTTTGGTTCAATATTATGTGTCCTAGTGGTTCCAAGGAGACCTTCTCTCGAAAACAATGAATTGTTTTGGCCAAAATATTCTTCTATTCGTTGCTTAACGTGATAAAATGGGTTAATTTTGTGAAAATTCGTGCTGGCACAGCACGGGTGATAAGCTACTCCTAAATCACTCCATTGATTTCAACCACAGTTGGTACACACAGTACTTACTATCAGGAAAGAAATACTATAGGTGTAAAACTAGCGACCTCTTACTGGTGGGGGGATGGTAGCATGGAGAAAGAATAGGGTAGGAGGAGATAAACAGACAGAGAGGATGGTGGAGGAGATGGAGCCGGCCGGTGTGGCCGTGCGGTTCTAGGCGCTTCAGTCTGGAACCGCGTATCCGCTACGGTCGCAGGTTCGAATTGTGCCTCGGTTATGGATGTGTGTGATGTCCTTAGGTTAGTTAGTTTTAAGTAGTTCTAAGTTCTAGGGGACTGATGACCACAGATGTTAAGTTCCATAGTGCTCAGAGCCATTTGAATCATTTTGAGGAGATGGACAGAGAGAGGGGGAGCAGGTGATGAACAGAGTAATAGGGGAGGTGGTGATGTACTGAGAGGGAAGGAAAGAGCAGATGGGATTAGAGAGAGTGAGGAGGAGTTAGAAGATCAGGAGGAGATGGAATTAGAGGGGGAGGAGGAGATGGACACAGAGACAGGGGGAAGAGTGACGGATAGTGTGGAGGAGGAGGAGACGGGCAGAAAGAGGGGGACCAAGGAGATGAACTAACATAAGACTTGAATTATTACATACCCAAGGATCACTGGGTACTCACATAACAATTTTTCATAAGTATAAATTAATAAGTGAACTATTTCGAGTCACATAAAGTTTTGTCCTTCAATTCTATATGTGAAAGTATTCAGAACTATACCTTCTGACCATGTACATTCATATGGTTCCACTCTTTCACAACGTTTAGGGTAAGTTTTATTCGTCCCCTCAAAAATGATGTCCTCATTACTAGATACTGAAACTGAAAACACTGGCCGAATATTATTACTGTAAATTAGAGTTTTATGTGAAAGGAAATTCAGGAAGACACGAGTCAGAAACCAGCGTAAGCATTTGCAGCAACGAAATTTACAGTACGAAAACATGGAAATCATAATGCCGGAATAAGGTTCAAATGGCTCTGAGCACGATGCGACGTAACTTCTGAGGTCATCAGTCGCCTAGAACTTAGAACTAATTAAACCTAACAAACCTAAGGACATCACACACATCCATGCCCGAGGCAGGATTCGAACCTGCGGCCGTAGCGGTCGCTCGGTTCCAGACAGTGGCGCCTAGATCCGCACCTCCACTCAGGCCGGCCCCGGAATAGGGTTTCAAGTCACTACTCTACAGTATCACCAGTCGAATTGTCTCTGTTAGATTCTCTATATAATTTCATTAAATTTCTTGCCAGTTATTTCGTTGTACCACAAAGTCATTCTTGAGTGCCTTTTATCTCGGCAACTCGCTAAAGCGCTAGACTTCCACGAGGGATGAAGCGGTTTCAAATCCCCGTCCTGTCATCCGTTTTCCATGTCTTGCCTAAATCAGTTAAAGTGGTCGCCAGAATAGTTCCTTAGAAAAAGTCACTACCGATTTCATTTTCCACCCTTGTCCTATACGAGACTGTGCTTCGCCTCTGATGTCCTCGTCGTCGTCGATTTGTTAAATCCTAATTTTTTATCATTTTTCTTTTTACTTGAATTATTTTGGAACTTTAGCAGTTATATTAATATTTTTTACATTTATGAGTGCATTTTTTCGATAACTGTATGCAGACTGTGATGGGCAGCGTATTTTTCAATAACATTATCATTCACAACGTAGATAAATAATGTGGTACTAAATGAGTCAATGCTTGTCCTTCAATTGCTTCTTCCTTCTACGTTCTGCGTATCCAAAATCAAAGGTAAGACTAAAGCAACAAATAAATTGTCTTTTCAGAAGTCATTAGAGTTAAATTAAATTTGGTAACTGATCATTCCAGTTATATACTTGATATCCACACATCCATGCATTCTCGTCTAATGTAGACAATACTATCGTTATAGCAATTATTCCAGACATCTAAACATGGAGCTTGTAAAGCTACGCAAAGCGACGAGTGATATGTGAGGAGTTAATACACTTAAAATTTTCGTTTACCTCCATAGTATAAATACCTCGGTACTCTAAATAGATTTATCCACATTTTTTAACTATCAGTGACGTAAGGCGCGTTAAAGTTTCCTGAGGAACTTGCTCCATGAACTGATGGAAAATGAACAGTTACTTCTGTTACCACATAGGCTGGAAAATGCGCCTCGTACAGGTGACTTGATATGGACAGCCAAAATATCTTCGGCTATTTCTGGTTGAAGTATCTGCAAAAAACATGGTGAAGACGTTGTATTCCCCTTGCAACGGTCTCTCGTATGTCCTTTAAATCGTATGGGTCCCCACTTTGAAGAAAAGCATGTTAAATGCTTCATTGTATCTGCCAACACAAAAGTTGCAGCTATTACAGAAACATAGATGTCACGAAGGTTGTAATTAGTACTCGGAATTTTTTTCCGATATCTTGGAGAATACTGAAATACAGGGTGAACAAGAACTTCACCAACGAACTTTCAGGGCTGTTGCTAAGGACTAACAAAAGAGACAACTGTTTAGTAAACACAGCCTCTAAAATGCATAGCTTAAAAGCTATGAGCACTTTTTCATTATCAGCACTGTGATACACATCTCTTGTAAATCAATGTCTTTGCTTTAATTTGGGATGCGGCAGAATGGACCAAAATAAGGAGCCGGCCGCGGTGGTCTCGCGGTTCTAGGCGCGCAGTCCGGAACCGCGCGACTGCTACGGTCGCAGGTTCGAATCCTGCCTCGGGCATGGATGTGTGTGATGTCCTTAGGTTAGTTAGGTTTAACTGGTTCTAAGTTCTAGGGGACTGATGACCTAAGATGTTAAGTCCCATAGTGCTCAGAGCCATTTGAACCATTTGAACCAAAATAAGGAAAAAGTGCCCAGTAGACGTGGACACTAAACTGGATACCTTACGAGCTATCAGCACCTGTTTAGTAGAATAAATGTGTCACAGTAGTGCAGATGAAAAATATTTTCTCGGTACGGTCCATGCTGCTACCTCTGTAAGTCTGACAGTGGAATTCTGGTTCACATTGGAAATATATGTGGTGTCCTAGGTAGCTTGAAACACAGGATAAATCAATGTATTTCCAAATAGAGATGCGCGTAGCAGACTGAGTCTATAATCTGCAATATATTCAGCTAAATATAATTCAGTATTGTTAGAGATGGTCTCAGAGTAATACTCAAGAGATACTACGAGCGTGGTGTCTTGCTCTACAGCTAAGCTGAGACACTAGAGATCGCTCACGTCGTGGAACTCCGATGAACAGCAGCTCCGCTGTCTTGAGAGCCTTTTCAGTTACTCCCTTTGTGTCCGTCCTCAAAGAGAGCCCAATGAAACGCAATCACTTCCCTGCCCTGCCCAGCGTCCCCGACGTCATCTGACTGGTAAGCGTGGAAACTGCTGTCCAGCATTATCCATCTAAGACGTCGTACGACGTTATCGTTTTTTATTTGGGAAACTAAAAGGAGAGACCATTAATTCGGAGAATGCTGCATTATTTATATTTAGCAAAAGCTGCTGCCAATATTTAAGACGGAATTAAATGCTTTATAGATCATCGTGCGACTTCTTACGCGACTGCAGCGTGAAATATTAGCGAACTGTTACCATAACAGCGACGATATCATTTAAACATTTTTCTTATTACGTTGGAGTACGTTTAAAAACGTCGTAAAGCAGGTGTCAACTTTGTCAGTGTTGTGGATTTGTTTATGGTGACAGTTAAAGTGATTGACGATTAAGTGTTAAAAAATGGCTCTGAGCACTATGGGCCTTAACATCTGAGGTCATCAGTCCCCTAGAACTTAGAACTACTTAAACCTAACTAGCATAAGGACATGACACACATCCATGCCCGAGGCACGATGTGTCTGTTCTGACGGAGACACCAATCAGATACACTTAGCTGAAAACAAGACGGGGACAGCTCCACGTCGTTTGATTCAGTGTATATGCACAAATATCGCTTAAGCTCCTACTGGAATCAGGATTTGCCAGTAGTGAGTGTAATGGACATAGGACTTGCATTGCAGCGTGTGATAAGTTGGAGATTTGAGTCTGTCAGTGACTGTGTCTGGATGGTCGATACGCGATAAAGACCAGCTAAGGCACAAGTTTTCAACATTCACCGTCGTATTACCACAATGCCGTGTGCCATTGGTCTTCATAAATTCCCACCCATCCTTTCTCTTTCCTTCCCCTTCCTACAGATCATGTTTAAATTAAGAAGAGGCCAGCTGAATAAAATCGATACGAAGTATCCCTTGAACATGATTTACGCGAAACTGTCACTAATTTACAGCCACGTATTAAAACATGTATAAAAAAGTGCCCAACATAGAACTTGGTGCTTAAGTGTCCTATGAAACGACTGATGTCATTGGTATATTAGAAGAACATTACGATAATTATTCGTAAATACTTAAGTGACAGCTTTGTACAACACTGATACGACATTTGCTGAATTCTGACAATTGTAATACAGTCTAGCATAGTTTTGGGTCAGTTTGTTACGTGGCTTATTCCCATGTGGAAACTCGAATGAATCAATGAATTTAACCATTTGGTCTATGCCAAAATGAGCGTACTCGATATAATCTGCTAGAAATTTTACGGATTATGTTTCGTGATATGCAAACCGTGTAGTATCAATTTGTACCTTGGAAGATGCAGATCACAATTTATTGACAAATTCACCAGTCATATGAACTAATTACATATAAAACTACCTTTGAAGGTGACTGGATTACAAAAGAAAAATAAAGATTTTATCTTCCATTAGGATAATGTAGTAACCCGCAAGGTGCTATTTCAGTAGTACAACTGGAAGGTTTCAAAGAGAAATTTTTGAAATATCCTCTCCATTCTCCGAAATAAGCATAGGCTGACTTCTAACGATTCCATCACATGAAGAACGATCTGGCTGAAAATTTTTGGATTAAATGTAGACTTACTGGCAGCCGTAAACAAGTAACAAGCAGACTTGCCAGAATCGTATTTCATATACAGAATATCTTACCTAATAAACCATTTTACAAAGTGACTGGACATAAAAGGGAACTGTTGTGATAATTAAATTGAGATTCTTACCCATGAATCTGTCCGTCACTGACAGAGAGCGTCGTTGACAAGTTTTTCTTCTACCTTATAGCCGTTAATACAATCAGGATTAAGTCAATAACAGGTGGACATAAAGTGAACTACAAATGCGGAAATAAGATATTCCTCAGTGAAAGACGTTGTTTCCATAGGCAGTGCTTGACGGAGGAAAGCGCGGCTGCTGCGTTGCTCCTCCGGCCGCGCAAAATTCTCTCCGGTGCGACACTCATTACTGAACACTCTATTTTTAACACGCGCTGCTTTATACGGATTGTGCTGCCACTCCGTCTCGCACGGACGGAATGCGCGCTGTTCGTGTCTTCATTCGCGCAGTCTCCAGGCTGGAAATGATTCACACCTGTTTTCTACAGTTCCCTATCTCCTTTCACCACGATGTCAGCCCCTTCATTTCGTTGGGAAGGGCAGAATTTCTACACAAAACTGAAATTTATTCGTATAAGGTCGATATACACATGCAACATGCGCATATACTTCTAATTTAGTTTAAAGTTGAACACACTGTCCATATATAGATAGTTCTAAGGAACGAAACAGTACATTTGTCTCCTTATTATATGAGAAGTGCGACTGATGTTGAGATTATCGAATTAGAAACAATATTCGGGAATGCGTATTGAATTCGCTTGAAGTGTTTCCTTGCGCAACATACGTGGTATCATTAATGGTGGGAAATAAGTGCTTGATTCATCTACAGCATGTCGTAAATCACTTTCTCAATGCAGCATATTTTAAATCTTTTAGCATTTCGTACTTATAAATGAACGGAATATCCCTTCGGCATCTGCGTTTTAGAAATGGAGCACTGGCATCCGTTGTGGGGTAATGGAAGAGGATATCCTAGTGGATCGTTGAAAAGGGTTCGAACACCTCTCCTCCCAAATACGTCTCTGCGGTACCGAACAAAGCTTCGATAAAAAGCGGAGGAACTTATTCCCGGTCACACAAAGCAGAAAAATATTTGCCTGAGCAGAACGAAACTATTAATGCAGTAAATAAAAAAACTTACACCGATGATAATATTACAGATATTCATTGATAGAAGAAGAATAAGTCTTAGGTTCTGACACCCCGTCTACCACGAGGTCATTAGAGAGGGGGCCCAAGCTCGGATACGGCAAAAGTGGGGAACGAAATCGGCTGAGACTCTTCCAAAGCTACCATTCCAGTGCACCACTTAAATAATTTTTTCAATTGTTGAACACTTTGATTAGGGCTATAAGTTGGTATCAGAAACCTGGCTTTGCTCAGTTCGAGTCCCGGTTTAAACACCGCTATATCGCAATCGGTATACAGGTCTTTGGTTTTGAAAAATGAGATGTAGACTCTGCCACATCCGACGCAAAAGTGCTACATAGCCGGATAAAAAGACTTATGGACTTCCATAATGAAATATAGGCTGAGCCACACGGGATACAAAAGCACTTAAAAATTAGATAAATAGGTGTAGATACTACTACAAGTTCCAGTATTTAGAACTTTAAAAAAGCCTGATACATAATCTCGTACACAAAAGGACATATTCCATTCAGAAATAGGATAATGATTGTTTGTTAATTGTTTAGCAGTAGGCGCTGTAATACCTTCTGACTCTACTAAATAAGAGACGATTCAGTTGCTGCACCTGAGGTAGCAAGATCTTCCTCGTTGGTCACTTCAGAGTTTGGCATTTCGAATCTACTATTTTACTGAATGTGGATGAACTGTTATGGCAGAAACAGTGCTGATATTGTTTCGTTCTATAATGCGTTACAGAAAAAGCGTAGAGACATTCCCTCGTGTCAAAAAAAAAAGCTGTGCTCAAGCCCAGGTGCACCCGTAGCTTCCTTCTACGTATGTCATTAAGCTACGGTGAACAAGCTAGGTCAATGATCAAGGTCACTACTGGTTCTTTGTTCAGTGGAAATTTGACAAAAACAGTGCTAGATTAAGCAGTGCATTAGTGTAATGTTGAAGAATGTCTCTTCCAACGATGCAGATGAATCTTTGGGACGTGAAAATCGTGAGTCAACAACTGACATACAAAAAAGTACATTACACGATTATAATACCAAAAGAACTGATGCAAAATATCGTCCCGCAGACGCTTTGGTATCATCACAACAATTTTTGGCCACCCACTGCCCACCCACTCCACCCAAAAGAAACCAAAAGTCACTCCAGGAGCAGAACAGTTTTAAGTTAACTTACACAGGGACCACCAGATCTGTTAATCACGGATTTTGATATATGGAAGTAATTTGTAGTGGGACCTGTCCCACATGTATAATTTCCTATTATGAGACGGACCCCCATTCCAAAAAAAAGTTTACGTTCACCAGGCTGGTGGTAGGGGTTCAAATCCTGCCCGTATACCTTTTTCAGTCTTACCGTACAGAATATCACTAAACAGTATATGCAATGTAAAATTATTCAAAAATAATCATTTTTGCCGTAGTAATTTAATTAGCAACTCAATCATTACAGCAAACTTGTTCAAATGTGTGTTTCATACGTTATAAAACAGATCATAGAATCGTCTTACTCGCTATCGCTTACATCGCTTTTATGTGATAGAAGAGAATTCCGGATGATATTTGTGGCAGATATAACTGAAATAGAAATTCATAGGGCACCAAGCGGATTTAATGAAATCTACTGTCTCGCAGGCACAAGGATTTTTCAGAAACGATACCTGAAAATACAGTTCGCTGGGATTTAAAAACATTCGATGCGATCTACGCGTATTTAGTATTCCTGTGAAAGCAGGCGAATAAATTGATGCAGAATCTTCCCTCGAAGCGATATCTCTGTTAGCCTCTGGCACTGGGGAGCATTTTGAGTTTTTCCGTAAAAAGTCTAAACTCTATGGGCAATTAAACATCACTGTGGTGACTCAGTGGAATAGATTTTAGGGAATTATTTTTACGGTGCAGGTGTACGCTTGCGTTTCATCCACATATATTTGATCGTCAAGTGTCTGAACTGTCTGCTTTCCCCACGAATCAATACTGTAAATAAAGTTTTCTTGTACGCGCGGTAGAATGACAAGTTTTAAAAAATCTTCCTTTATCACTTTCGTGAACTTCCCTGATATACGGCAGCTCACAGTTACATTCTTTAATTTATGAGTCAAACCGTCATCTCTTTTTTGAACAGTCACACCAAAGTTCCCGAATGATTCTTGCATACATAAGAAAACGTAGGAGAATTCCTTTCCTGACGCAGTTATAGTATATTGTTCTTGTTCAAATAGGTTTTCGTTCCTTGCTTCGCATGGAATCTATTGAACGTCGATCGGCACTGGAGCCAGTTTCGTCGGTATTATTTACATTACGAAGTCAAAATTAGTGATGAGTACTTGTGTCTTTATCATGAATTGTTTCACAGATGCTAATACTTCGTCTATCTTTGAGATCTCTTTGTAGCTGTCTAAAATTTTGGAATTTTTACTACGAAACAGAAAAGTGAATACATATTTGAAAAGAGTGCTGTAGACACTGATATAGAAAAAAAATTAGTTTAGAGAAAATGACTAATTTTGAATAGTTTCTGATGAAATGGTTCAAATGGTTCAAATGGCTCTGACCACTATGGGACTTAACTTCTGAGGTCATCAGTCCCCTAGAACTTAGAACTACTTAAACCTAACTAACCTAAGGACATCACACACATCCATGCCCGAGGCAGGATTCGAACTTGTGGCCGTAGCGGTCGCGCGGTTCAAGACTGTAGCGCCTAGAACCGCTCGGCCACTTCGGCCGGCTCTCATGAAATATTCTGTATAATGATAAACTGTACGACGAAACTGAAAGAAGGTACACGGGCATGATCTGAACCCGCAGAGCCAGCGCGGTATCCATAAACTTCGCCCCCGCATTGCGCTCGTTTAATCGAAACATGACTGACGTTACGTATGCATAAAATTTCAGAACCTATTTTCTCGAAAATTTGGGGCCGCCACATTAAAGGCCCTGATATACGGCAGCTCACAGTTACATTCTTTAATTTATGAGTCAAACCGTCATCTCTTTTCTGAACAGTCACACCAAAGTTCCCGAATGATTCTTGCATACATAAGAAAACGTAGGAGAGGTTGTAGCCTCTCCCCGATGTTGTTCAATCTGTATATTGAGCAAGCAGTAAAGGAAACAAAAGAAAAATTCGGAGTAGGTATTAAAATTCATGGAGAAGAAATAAAAACTTTGAGGTTCGCCGATGACATTGTAATTCTGTCCGAGACAGCAAAGGACTTGGAAGAGCAGTTGAATGGAATGGACAGTGTCTTGAAAGGAGGATATAAGATGAACATCAACAAAAGCAAAACAAGGATAATGGAATGTAGCCTAATTAAGTCGGGTGATGCTGAGGGAATTAGATTAGGAAATGAGGCACTTAAAGTAGTAAAGGAGTTTTGCTATTTGGGGAGCAAAATAACTGATAATGGTCGAAGTAGAGAGGATATAAAATGTAGGCTGGCAATGGCAAGGAAAGCGTTTCTGAAGAAGAGAAATTTGTTAACATCCAGTATTGATTTAAGTGTCAGGAAGTCATTTCTGAAAGTATTCGTATGGAGTGTAGCCATGTATGGAAGTGAAACATGGACGATAAATAGTTTGGACAAGAAGAAAATAGAAGCTTTCGAAATGTGGTGCTACAGAAGAATGCTGAAGATTAGATGGGTAGATCACATAACTAATGAGGAAGTATTGAATAGGATTGGGGAGAAGAGAAGTTTGTGGCACAACTTGACCAGAAGAAGGGATCGGTTGGTAGGACATGTTCTGAGGCATCAAGGGATCATCAATTTAGTATTGGAGGGCAGCGTGGAGGGTAAAAATCGTAGAGGGAGACCAAGAGATGAATACACTAAGCAGATTCAGAAGGATGTAGGTTGCAGTAGGTACTGGGAGATGAAAAAGCTTGCACAGGATAGAGTAGCATGGAGAGCTGCATCAAACCAGTCTCAGGACTGAAGACCACAACAACAACAACAACATTAAAGGCTGTTAGTCAACTACTCAGGACAGCTCCTTCAACATCACACTTACGATCCATCAATAATATGTGGTTAACAGGTCTCATGGTACCCTTGTTAGACTAAGATAGTTTATCTTTAAATAACTAGTATATGCATAAAGGACTGATGATGAGCAAAATAAGATCGAAAATGCGTTAAAATGAACGTAAGGTAAATAAATGTGACTGAAGGCAGAAAAATACAAATAAATATTCCACGCAGTCTCGGTTTCGTAACTTATTCAGCGTGGTCCCAAATGATTAGTAGGTCTTCACATGTCCTTTATGATTTCATCCGGTTGAGAAATACACTCTACTTTCCAAGGAATAAAAAAAAAATCGCACCACGAAGGAGTTACGCATACTGGTGACAAATTGATATTCTTACAGGTATCGACGGAAAATTCAAAACTATAAACTTTGGCTGCCGGACGTGTGCAGTGCAATATCACTGCGCAGTTGGCAGGGATAATAAACAGAAGGCATGTCGATACCAGTGCATACAGTCTTCGCAAATTTCATTCTATGTGCTCAGTTGAACAGCAATTATGCCCCGCAGACAGGCACTTGAACAACATATGCAAATGGCAGCATTTGAGAGAGGATGTGCAGCTGACGTGGACATTTTAATGGGAGCGGTGACACTATTCGACGATGTCTGTAAGAATGAGTGAACTATGGCCGAACACAGCGTCAAGAAGTGAGTGGTTTACCTACGGAGGCGACAGAACGAGAGTACCGAGAAATCGTCAAAGAGGCCGTCAGAGCTCCGAATTCATCTTTACCATCGATCCGACGTGCAAGTAGGGCTTTGGTGACCACAACTACCATTAATAGGAGGCTCACAGATATGGAACTGAGCTCAAGACGCCCCTGCGCCGACTGCCATTGACCTCTATACATCAACAAGCCCCTTTGCGGGGATGACAGACACATTTGGTCTGGAATATTGTTGACTGGTGCAGAATTGTCCTCATGGATGCGTCCCACTTCAAACTGAGCCAGCGGACACTAGTCTGGAGATGCCCCAGTCATCGGTGGCACACCCATCTGATTTTCATGCGCCATACGGCCCCTCAGCCAGGAGCGATGCTCTGGGATGCCATTTAATTTGACGGAAGGACCTCTTTGGTTGTCATTCGTTGCACCCTTACACAACAGCGATACATCGACGATATTCGAAGCCGGTTTTTTGCCCTTGATGACAAGACGTCCTCGGCTGACATTTCAGAAAGCTAATACCTGCCCGCACACGCAAAGTGTTTCTACGGTTTGTCTTAGTACTTGTCAAGTCCTAACTTGGCCAGCAAGGTCGTCGTATCTTCCCCAGTTGAGAACGTTTGGAGAATTATCGGCAAAGACCTCCAACCAGATCGTGATTTTGACGATGTATCGTGCCAAATTCACAGATTTTGACACGATATCTCTCAGAATGACATCCAACACCTCTGTCAATCTATGCCAAGCCCAATAACTGTTGCATAAGGGCCAGAATTGAAACAACGAGTTATTTACTTGCTCCATTTGTGAAGTTCTTGTTTCCTCTTCACTAAATCATTCAACTTTTGTGATATTGTTTTCAATTGATTTTCCGTACATGTACATCAAATTTACCGATTTCAGTCCTGCTAGGATATCCTTTTTTGGTCGTAGAGTGTGGTTCCCTTTCACGTTAAAAGAAGATATTGTAATTCACTGGCTTAACCTAGACTAGTACGAATGTTTGTTAACAGTTATCTGAATAATACTGTAACCAGCTACAAAAGAAATTCCGTGAAGTTGACAACTTACCTGTGCCTTGTATGCATCTTACAATAATAACTGCTCTTTTAATTTGCTATCCGGGCATTTTTGGAAGTATTATTCCACGTTGAATACTCAGGCTCTAAAATGAGGTTCGCAGGAGAGCTTCTGTAAAGTTTGGAAGGTAGGAGACGAGGTACTGGCAGAAGTAAAGCTTTGAGTACCGGGCGTGAGTCATGCTTCGGTAGCTCAGTTGGTAGAGCACTTGCCCGCGAAAGGCAAAGGTCCCGAGTTCGAGTCTCGGTCGGGCACACAGTTTTAATCTGCCAGGAAGTTTCACTCAGGCTCTATCGCAAGGGACTATACAACAGGATTATGCACATAATCACCATACAGAAAGCATTTTCTTCGACATTGAGGCAGGCTTTCTTTTTACTTGGAGGAATATTATCCTTGGAGAGCTATATGAATAGGGGTTCCAAAGTCTGTTTCAGTTTTTATATAACTTTACATTTAACAACAATAGTATAAAGTTTGTGTCTTCGAATTCTTTAATTACCACTTTGAACGAGAGATGGGTGCCAAGTATGGTAGTATGTTAAGTGTAACTTTGTGGTCCGTGGCTATAATTATTTAACGTTGACGTTCCATTCATAAGACCTCTCGGGTGTTCTTTGTTTGTGCATGACTTCTCCGTCAACTGATACTCCTTCAGTCCTCCACAATAACGTTCAGTCGTTGTTAACAGCTGCTATAGTGGAGGATGATTGGTTGGAGAAGAAATGTTTTAATGTTTCCACTGAAAAGCCTGTATATCATTTTTAACCAATCGCGTTCAACTTCTAATTTTGTCTCACTGAAGATGTGCAATTTTTAAGGGAAGAATGAGTTTTATGAGTGTCACATTTGATTTTAAGAATTGTTTCATTATGAACAGTAAGCAACTAGAAGTAGCATCAACATCTTTCATTGAAATAAATACTGTTACAAAAATTCTAAAAAACAAAAGCTCTTGTGAGGTTGATGTAATTTCAAACGGAATCCTGAAAAGTTTTTCCAACTTAATAAGAAATGCCTTTAGTGATATACGAAATGCATCACTAGCACAGAGAATTTTTCCCCTCTGGATAAAATAGGCAGTTAGTAAACCACTTCATAAGAAAGGCGACAAGACAGACTTAAACAACGATCGTCCAATTTCCATACAGACATCTTTTTACCAAAATATTCAAAAAGCAATGTAGTCAAAAGTAGTTGCACACTTAAGTGGAAACAATCTACTGAGCACATCAAAGTTTGCATTAGAGAAATCTTGCTCGACTGTGAATGCTATTTATAGACTCACACATGAAATAGAAGTACAAGTCTTAAATAATAATATATCACCAATTGCTACATTTTGGGATCTCTCCAAGGCCTTCGATTGTGTAGATCATTATATTCTCTTAGAAAAACCCATGGTTTTTTTGTGGTAGTGATGGCTTTACACATAGCTGATTTGAAACATGCTAGAGAAACAGAATGCAAAAGATTGTGCTGAATAGTTCAGACAGTGTTGTAACGGTACAAAACTGTAGTGATTGGGGTAAAATCACAAATGGACTCCCACATGGTTCAATTCCGAGCCCATTCCAATTCCTTATATTTGTGAATGACCTTGACAAGCGAAACTGCTACTCATAGAAGACGATACTAGCGTTATAATAAATCCAATTAGAGGTCAAAGCGACAGAAGAGTTATTAAATGATATCTTCTAAAGAATTATTAAGGGGTTCTCTGAAAATGCGCTTTCCTTATATTTTGAAAAGACATACTTCATTAAGTTCTGAACAACAAACAGATTGCTACCTACAACTGCTGCAGCACATGAGCAGGAGTCAGTAAGCAGGGCAGAATGCTCAAAATTTTCGGGTGTACATATTGATGAAAACTTGAACTGGAAGGAGCATATGACTGAGCTTCACAAACAATTACGATCAGCTACTTTTGTTTCTCTTACAATTGCTAATCTTGCTAACAAACTATCAACTTCCTGAAATAATTTACATATTTCCTCTCAATAATGTCTTACAGAATAGTCTTTTGAGTAAACCATCCCTTACAAAGAAAGTACTGATTGTACAAAAGCCAGCAGTAGGAAAAATATGTGCTGTTCACCAACAGACGTCACGTAGGTACCTCTTCAAGAGGTAGGCAATTTAATATGTCCACAATACATATCAACATTAATAAGGTTCGTCGTACATATGTGGTCCCAGTTTTAAATTGGTGCTTGACGTATGGGTCTGTAAGACACTCCTATTCGAAACCGTTGCGCGTAGAGAACCACGAACGATTTCGGGTGAGTAACGGTGATTTTGGGAGTCACTGCGCTGATGCTGATAAGCTACCATTTAACATGAGCAGACGACTTCGCTTGCTCCAATTAGCCTATTAAAGGATTTCCAGGCCGCAACTATGTACCGTTTAGTTATCGACTGCGAACAGCAAGTTCTTTCACACCCGTATGAGTTACTGTCTTTCAGGGACATGTATGGTTTATAAAGTCTTAAGCCTAGATAGGTGGGAAATTTATGCATTGTCTGCATAAGACGTGAAGTATTACTTCAGACTTAATCGGTTATAAGAAGACTGTACATCGGATTTAGCTCTTAGTCAATATTTGAAAATATTACACGCACATACGGTATGTGGCAGGAGACCCTTGGCTGTTTAGTCGTGTATCCCAAGATTGTTTTAGGACTCGCCTTCCCAATTCTTGCTCTACATACAAGGTGGAAATGCCAATGAACCTTATGGTACAGTCTGGAACCGAGCGACCGCTACGGTCGCAGGTTCGAATCCTGCCTCGGGCATGGATGTTTGTGATGTCCTTAGGTCAGTTAGGTTTAAGTAGCTCTAAGTTCTAGGGGACTGATGACCTCAGAAGTTAAGTCCCATAGTCCTCAGAGCCACTTGAACCATTTGAACCTTACGGTGCTGTGCTAAGTGAGACGTAATCAAAACAAGAAATGCTTTGCATAGATTGTACCCAGTTGAAAGGACGAAAGAATGAATGATGAATACATGCCCTTGTTTTGTACAGACATAAACAGAAATCTGGGATAAAGAGCAAGCAGCCAAGGAATCCCATATGCAACACAACGTGGCATAAAGCGACATATATGAGCGGTATTCCTCTAAGACAGAGTGCCGTAAATACGCACGAGGAGGAGTGCCAGAACGGAGGCGCGGAGGTGGTGAATGAGGGGTGAGTGAAATATGCTGTATGTTGTAAAGAGGTCTTTCGAATCATGGCGTACCGCATACCGATCACTAAGATGGGTCAAAATTACCCTGACGCTGCCTTCGAGTAGGACACTGTTCATTCATACATGGTTTCACCTTCACCCCCCCCCCCCCCCCCGTCCTCGCCACAATCTTCATGCCTATGGCGTACGATTCACATTACACCACTTATTAAATTATTAAATGAGTGATGAGTGAGAGGAACTAAGTTTAACTGAGGACCAAGCTACCATTTTGACGCTGCCTTCGAGTAGGACACTGTTCATTCATACATGGTTTCACCTTCACCCCCCCCCCCCCCCCCCCCCCGTCCTCGCCACAATCTTCATGCCTATGGCGTACGATTCACATTACACCACTTATTAAATTATTAAATGAGTGATGAGTGAGAGGAACTAAGTTTAACTGAGGACCAAGCTACCATTTTGACTGACAAATAGATGAGTATCGTACATCTTCTAAACATTCAGTGATGTCTGGACTTCATGAATTTAAGCCAGGGGTTTTATTGTCTCAGAATTTCCAGCTTATACTTTTCAACCCAGTATTCTTTCTCGCCGCATCTACTCTGCCTGACGCGAAAAGAGAAGCACTCAAAATGAAAGGAGGAATTGAAACTTCCCAAGTTGAGAATGTATGTGATTTTATTTCAGTGGTTACAGGATTGATATACATTATGGAGACATAGACACTAGTACAGTATTACACATTTAGTACAAAAAACAGTGGGTGTGTAAGCAGTTTTATTTACTGCTTTGACCATGAGATCCCGAAAAGGATATCGTTGGAATGCCAAAAACAGATATTGTCACCAGATGTGGCATGACGATCTAGGGGGTAACTCGTAGATTACATCTGATTATCGCAGTAGGCCACTAGCAAGTCGGAGTCAAGCCAGTGCAGAAAGTCAAATGGTCATTTTACTGGAGCATAGTAAGCCAGTGGATGAGAGATAAGGATTTGTGCGTTCCACCCGACAATCAATAAGAGAAAGCAAAAACTGCTTACATTCATCTGCCGAAGAAGAGAAAACAGAAAAACACACTATGTGCTAGATTGAGGAGCATTTTTTTTTTTTTTTTTTTTTGAGAATACTGTTGAGCTTTTAATCACGAATTACACTGATGGACCAGAGCATTATGTTCACCTATTTAATGGGTTCATGTTGAGAACGCACTACAGCCGCGATTATGCTCAGCATGGATTCGATACGTCCTTGATAGGTACCTGGACGCGTGTGGCACCGGATTTACACGTATGTCTCCAGCAACTCCTTTAAATTTCTTGCCTATTTGTGAGAGCAGAGCGGCGCCCGATAGCGTCCCGGAAGTGTGCCATCGGGTTAAGATCAGTCGAATTCGGTGACGAAGTTTTCACCATGAGTTCACTATCATACTCCTCGAACCATTACAGCAGGATTGTGGCTTTGGCACACGTACCGTTATCCAGCTAGAAGATGCCATCAGCGTCGGGAAATACTTCAAGCGTGAACGCGTGCAAGTGGTCCGGATCTGCTACAGGTCCAAAGACAATGTCAGCGTCATCTTTCAATGGCTTTTCTCCATAAAAAGGGCTTATCCGGAGACATCATCGATCTAACGTAACAAGTAATGTGAGGGATCCGGTCTCGCGACACTATCCTTTCTCAATGATTCCTCGCTCACTGCAGTCTTAATTGACTATATTGTCGGCCGAATATGTGAACTCATAAGTGTCGTCTGCTGCGGAGCCCCAGGTTCAACAATGCGAGCTGAGCAGTGTGTTCTAATACACTATGGCTGCGGCAGCACTGTGGTCTGTCGTCAGATCTATCTCAGATCGTCGCCTATCTTGTTTTTCAGAGATGGCAAGTCCCCGATCCTACATTCTGTAATGAAAATATTTCATAGATGCCCATCACAGTACTACGGTAGCAGCCGACCATCTTTGCCTTAGCCGAGACGCTCGCCCCCAGTATCCAGTTTATAACAATCAGTCACTTATGGCAGGGGATTTCCCAAATCGTGACCTGTACCGTAGCTACATTGACTCTCCATTCGTCTCAACATCTATTATATACCTTCCTTCCGTCATCAAGTGCCAGTATCGCCACCAGGTGGCGTTCAAGCTCGCCCTGGACAGTCGCCATAATGTTATGGTTGATCAGGTTATGTCACGTTTAGATAATTTATGATATTTCACTACATGCAACTAAGAGTTTGTACACTGATAACAGTTCAAGTGGGTGCTATCACATGAATATCCCCACACTTTTTCGTGATGTGTTGTTTATGTCTCCAATAAAAATTTAGAGTACAAAAATTTCAAACATTATTTAGACTGGGACACTTCACGACAACTCTAGAATGAACGAATACTGCCGGCTTGATTATACTATTTACAGATATCTATTTGTGAAAAGTAAATCTTTATCGGACAGGTGACCACATTTCCCTCACCCTCCAGTTTTAGTTAAGAAGATGTTTCTCGTGCATAATTTTAACTGAAAATCAACTTGCCACTCTTTCTTATCTTTGTATTACAGCTTAATCTCAAGGCCGGAGTTTCTGATTAGTAGTACCAGAATCTTGATTCAACTTTCGCTTAGACACTTATCTCACAACTACGAAGTTGACCTGTCGCTTTTCCATTAATATACACCTATTATTGTACACACAGAATTTATGTATGTAATATACACGTATATCATATTTCGTCCTCGTCAACAGATTACCAAATACTTCCTTACACATTTCTGGAATCTTACGCTTAAATGTAGTTCCGTTTTTCATGTAAAAATCTCCAGGGAAATGCCAGTTAACTTTTCATGCTATAACATGGGCACCGTAGCAAATGGACACTAAACGATTTAAGAGTAAGCTCTGGAGCAGAAGGAACTTCGAATGTTAGACAACTGTAGGAGACACAGCAGCGTCTGAATCTAGACGGGAAAGGAATTCAAAAGTTATCTAATGAACACAGTCTCTAGTGGGGAATAAGCTCCCAAGTGTCGACTTAAGGGTTGAAAATTTAATGAATCGGCTAGGTGTTCCTGCTTGAAACGGAGCTTCCTCCTTAGAGCCAGAAGCAAACACCAAATGAAGCACGGACAACGTCCCCACGTTATTTCATAATTTACGGCCTTTAAGGCGTAGTAACAATAGTCAGCACACCGAAGACTCGTTTCAATAGAATCTCTTACTAGGAATTGTCCATGCCATATTGCAGGTTGTATCTTACACCATTCCTCTAAGGTTCACATCACTTGCTTGATTGCGTTTGGGTACCACGCAGTTAAACGTGTGATCCTGATAACGGTACAAAACAAATAAATAAATTAGTAAACAATCATGCCATTAGGAGGAAAAATAAACAGTTCCTAACTGCTTCCAAATATTATAATTAGCATTACAGTTTCTATTTAACTTGGTTTTATTTCGCATAGTATCATTATGTTACAAAATAAATGCAACTCACTAATCAGTTGATTGATCCGTAAAGTTTTGTGTCACACTATAGTTTCACTCTAAACATAGTCTCAAAATATCGTTGGTATGCATTTATTGAGGGACTGAAACATTTGTTTACTTTTAGGAATAATCTCTGTACTCATGTACATTTAGAACTTTGTCATCTGGAGAAAAATAACCACGCAAATAGCGATAATATTTTTTCAAATATGTACAATAATATGTTCTTTAAAAGAAAATGTAGGTTTATTGTCATTCATAAATACATATCTACGTAGAATATTCAACTTTATAACTAGTAACAATCTGTTTGGTTTTCAGAGCATACAAATTAGCCTGCATGGAAAAAGGATCACTGCCTTCTTAGGATTTTAACTGTGCACATTTAATGGGGAAGAGGGGGAGAGGAGGGGGCGACACAGCAAACCGTAGTGTATAAAGAGAATATCCGCGCGCGCCCATGTTCCGCTAGCATTAGCACTGCACACACATTCTTTACGGTCTATGGATTTACAAACGCTTTCCTGGCTTTTCACATTTACAACTTTCAGGTACATCGTTAGACTCAGCTCATGAAAGCCACGAATACAAACTAGTTCCTTCTATGACACAAGCAGTTGTCCCTCTCGTACGTCAACAAAGAGTCACACTGGAAATATTTTCTCACTCGTCAATGAAGGTCACTTTCGTTTCATTCGCTCCGCTCCCTCCTCTCAAATCGCTGAGCGTAATTCCTTTGCTTAGGTGGTAGCTGATTATAGATACTGGTAGTTATCTCTGACAATACACGGGAAAGACATTGTCTGATCAACTTACAAATTTCGAAATTTTTACTGCATTGTCAATATACCTAAAAGATGACTGTGTAGGGTTATTGCTACTACCTCGGTTTTTTAGTATGCTCAAAATGTCGTGGCACAAACGTCATTAAATCTCTACCCAAAGAGGCCAATCATGTCGTAAAATCATTCCCAAAACCACTGGTCAGCAACAGGTACTAACTGATGCTACGAACGGGTGATTCCGATTCGTTTGTTGAAGGAAATGAAACACAGAAAGAAAGACGAGGTCATTTAACATTATAAAGAAAGGCAGCGAACGGGTTTTCACACTGTATGTATCAGTGTACTACACGTTTTCTCTGTAACTGTGGCTCGATGAACAGATGAAAGTCATTTTCTTTATAATAAATTGGAGGATAAATGCTCATTTCTTGGCATAAATGACAATTATTGGTATAAATGACAATTATTTAAGTGATACTTCGATGTTAAGTATGGCCAATATAATTCCTATGAGTCGACACGATGTTCTTCTTATTAACAATATTCTTAATTGAAGTATTTTCATGCTTCTCTGGGATGTCTTCCTTTCTTTTCTTATTTGAAGTTACTCCCACATTACTGTTTAGTCGGAGGAAATCAGATTCTCAGACCGAAATGTTGCTAAATTTTTGCACCCGAAAAAATCTCCTTGCTGACTTCAGTTAAGTCATTCCTTCCATCGACGAATAGTATTGAACAATGCCTCCCTATTGCAGGCAAATGGACGGACAGATCCGCTACACACAAGCATTCCAGGCAGTTATGACTACTAGTTTTTAACTCATAATACCTGTCGCTAACTTCATGTATTGCACCTTGCTGCAGATTCAGTTGTTGAGCTTTCTAGATCGATATACTAGAAAATTTCTTCACGGAAAGAATGGTATCAGTTCCTCAGTAAGTTATTGTGGTCATTTTATCGCACGTCAGTCAAATGTCTTAAAGCTGGATTTGTTAGAAAGAAGTTCAGTCGGGAAATCATGAGCGATTCTGTATGTTAATTTATCCGATTTAGTGGCACACTTCAGCACACACTTCTGCGTTCTATACCGTTGAATAGTGACGCCATGGAGTTGCACTACGAATATTAATAACTGATTTGACGTTGGCCGACATTCTTCACTCTTCTCTGCGTACCATTGACACACTATTGATATAACTAACGTTCGACCAAAAGGTAGTAGGCATGTCCAGTTTTTATTGGCATTACACATATTGCTTCTTCTGTCGCTTGGTAGTTCACTAGATTATCCGTCAATTGGTCGGCTATGAAATATGGCAACTAAGCAGCTGATGAACCAATGGACAGCAAAAATGACCAGCAGAATCCATCACAACACACAACACATTTAACAACTCTATAGTTTCGTGATTATGTATACAGAAGATCGTATAGGAGTTCGGGGTGGGTTTACTGAGTCATTCATAGGTGAAGATAATTGGTTATTTAAGCAGGTGTCTTTGCAATGAGGTGGAAAAAAACATTCTTCAGCCAAAGATTGTATATACGTAAAAGTAGTACTGAAATATATAAACAAATGCATGATGACAAATGATATTTTCGTTAGTGCTTTACCAGACGTGATTGTAACATGCCGCTCATGCTGAATTTCTTATAAGAGTTTTCCTGAGAGCTTGATACTATCAATTGTTTCTCCTTCACAGCTTCTTGATAGACGAACGATTTGCAATAGGCTTTAATCCTAACTGTTTTTCATATAGCAACACCATGGTTCTTTATATTACACTGAGGTGACAAAAATCATGAGGCGCATTCTAATACCGCGTGGACCATCTTTTGCCCGGCGAAGTGCAGTAACTCGACGTGGCATGGACTCAACAAGTCGTTAGATGTTTCCTATAGGAATATTGATCCATACTACCTCCGTAGCCGTCCACAGCTACGAAAGTGTTACCGGTGCAGTATGTTTTGCACGAACTGACCTCTCGACCATGTCCCATAAATGTTCGTTGAGATTCATACCGGGCGATCTGGATGACCAAATCGTTCGCTTGAACTGTCGAGAATGTTCTTCAAACAAACTGCATGGTGCACTTCCATCCTTTCATCTGAGAAGGCCACTGCTTTCCAATAGTCTAGGATCCAACCGGTAAGGTCATGACCCAAGGAGAAGCGCTACAGCCAATGTCGTGCTGTTAACAATGGCAGTCTCGTTGGTCGTCTACTACCATTGCCCATTAATTCCATATCTCACCCCACTGCCCTAACGGATACGTTCGTCGCACGTCCGACAGTGGTTTCTGAGGTTATTTCACGCAATGTTGCTTGTCTTTTAGCACTGACAACTCTACGCAAACGCCATTGCTTTCGGTCGTTAAGTGAATGTCGTCAGCTGCTGCATTGTCCGTGGTGAGAGATAATCCACGTGACCGCTACGGTCGCAGGTTCGAATCCTGCCTCGGGCATGGATGTGTGTGATGTCCTTAGGTTAGTTAGGTTTAAGTAGTTCTAAGTTCTAGGGGACTGATGACCCACAGATGTTGAGTCCCATAGTGCTCAGAGCCATTTGAGAGATAATGCCTGAAGTTTGGAATTCCCGGCCTACTTTTCGCATTGTGCACCTTGGAATACTGAATTACCTAACGATTTCCGAAATGTAGTGTCACATGCATCTAGCACCAATCACCATTCCGTGTTCAAAGTCTGTTAATCCCCGTCGTGTGGCCATAATTGTGTCGGGAACCTTTTCAAGTGAATCACCTAAGTCTAAACGACAGCTCCGCCAATGTATTGCCCTTTTATAGCTTGCGTAAGCGATACTGACACCATCTGTATTTGTCTGTTTATGGCGACGTTGTGGGACACGTGGCGTGTTTACAAACTACAGTAGTACGGAAACTTTCACTCGCCCCGATGGAGAAAAAGTTACAAACGTGTAAAAAACTACACGGAGTCCGTGAGCTGCACACCTGTGAATTGTGTATCTGTTCACCCACAACTCTTTTGCAGGTAGACCCTGGGTGTATGGCATATTGCAGGGAACTAAACGGTTTCCTAATAGTAATCTTTAAAAAAAAGGCCACCAGCCGGACGTGTGTACCTTCGGGGACTTCGAAACGTTTATTCAGTGGTACTTCAGGTGCTAGTTTGATAACTGCGAATATGCTAGAAATAGAAATTGCACCAGATTCATGTATGAATTTCTCTTGGTGTATAGCTCTCTGTCATAGCCAGTCGAACGTTAAACTGGAGGTGTATCTTGCGTATCCTTTCATAAAACTGGACCGACTGTACGATCGTGGACAAAATCATTTCAATCATACCGCTATAGTAACGAATTTTCTTGCTTAGACTGTAATATTCAGTATTCACCGTCTAGGCCTGGTTGAACTACGTACAACACTAGTCGAGTACCTCGTACCTAATGGAACGACTGGAACTGATCTGCTGCCGGACCACTGTCTAACAGGCGCTGCTCATGCATGGTTGTTTACATCTTTGGGTGGGTTTAGTGACATCTCTGAACAATCAAAGCGACTGTGTCTGGGATACAACATCCACAGTCAACGTCTTTCTTCAGGAGTTCTGTGAACCGGGGTGATGCAAAACATGTTGTGATGTGTGTACAACAGTTATCATCCCTTCCAATTTAAGATGTGCTGTATTCGATGGTAGACTGTAGTTGATGTTTCAAGTAAAGAAGTTCATAGAAACGTTAGCAACATATAAGGCAATTACCGAAAAGAAAATTGTTTCCTTTCGAGACTTTCATTTATCAATGTCTCTCCTGTTTCTTACGTTTTCAGACGAAAATTATGTAGCCAGCGATTACTGGTCACAGTAAAGTATGCGAAAATATGATAAAGTCCACTTACATCATCCTGCTAAACCATCTTGTATTTGCTGCTACTTTTATTTGATTGTAACCGGCTTCTGGAAGCGCTTTGCAGAACATTACCCAAATCTAACACATAATTTAAAAAACTGCAAAAATGAAAAATATACAGTAATCTAGGCTACAATAGTGAGGAATTTATGTTCAACTTCCTAAATCGAGTACAACGAACTGATACGTCATATGTAATTAAATTTCGGAAGTGAAAAAGTTTGTCTGCTGCAGTTTATAGCCATTGTCATTGACGTTGCCTTGAGTAACTGCTAAACTATATCAACGTGATATAAAGATGGTGTTGTGGACTGGCAAGACAGCCAATCCACTAGGAGGAAGCCGAAAGGCACGCGTTTAAGCTCACGCAGGCTGGCGTGAGGTCTGGAACAGTTAAAGGAGTTGAGTCTAGTAAAAAAGGTACGTAGCTGCTGGAATACTTAACTTTAATCCATAATTGGTGAACATCGCTCGTGACGGTACATGTTTTGCAGCATCAATAGTGACTGGTAATGGCGCCTTGCTAGGTCGTAGCAAATGACGTAGCTGAAGGCTATGCTAACTATCGTCTCGGCAAATGAGAGCGTAATTTGTCAGTGAACCATTGCTAGCAAAGTCGGCTGTAAAATTGTGGCGAGTGCTAGGAAGTCTCTCTAGACCTGCCGTGTGGCGGCACTCGGTCTGGAATCACTGCTAGTAGCGACACGCGGGTCCGACGTATACTAACGGACCGCGGCCGATTTAAAGGCTACCACCTAGCAAGTGTGGTGTCTGGCGGTGACACCACAGATGGTTTGTGGTAGTACTAGAAAGCGACATGAAATGAAACAAGAGCTTGATATCTACACTATGGGAGCCTTTTACGAACATGCAGTACACCAGCAAATGAAACTTGCGAAACACCAAGGAGAGATACTCTATAGTACCGCCCCCGTATATTAGAGCCGGTAACAGATTTCGAAGAAATTGCAAGACGCGCTGTTAGGATTGTAACAGGTGCGTGTAATCCATACAAAATCGTAAAGAATGTGCTCAGTGAACTTCAGTCTGGTTCTACGGAAGAAACGTGAGGACATTCTGAAGATAGCCTATTGGATAAATTTAGAAAACGGTGTTGGAGAAATACTGCTACAATTCTGCTGCTACCACATATGTCTAGTCTAGGAAGTGATACAAAATGTCATTTGTCACTCGATTGACACATCATTACAATGGGTTATGGAGCGACTATTAATGATACGTAGTATCCTACGATATTCTCTGTACAGTCACTTGTCACATATACATGGGATGGAACATTAATAGTGGTATCACTGCCGTAGGGCTTCAACGCAAAGGAATCTAATAATGTTGCTTATATCACACGTTAGTTACCGCAGCCCAGATGATCACGCCCATCTCATACCAGGTGCATGTGTAGTCTAGAGAATAGTAGAGCTTTTTGAAGCAGATGGTCTAATATAGTGCTGTCACGAAGCGTTCGAAATAAAAACGATAGTTTCGGATAAAAATTGAATGTCAGAGAGGAAGTACTCAGTACAGTGTCATCAGGACCTTCAACAGGCTCGCGGAGCATCTGCATTTCCTTACAGAATAATAGTGAAATGGTTAAAAGCTTTCAACGGGGGACGCAAATATGTGGCAGATATTCGTAGACCATGTCGTGCCGTGTCAGCGAAGAAGAAGCACCTGCTTCTATCACGTTAGTGGACAGTGATTGGCACCAAACGATTCATGGGTGGCCTGAGAGACAGGGTTAGTGCATATGACTGTGCCTCATATTCTGAAGGAGTGTTTGGGCATAAGAAAAATTGCATCACGATAGGTCCTGCATGGAGAAATGCAGAAAGGGCTAGGATATGACGTTGCTCGTATCTGTTAATACAGCACTTATGAGAATAAACAGAGGTTTCCTTACACTGTATCATTACGACGGTTGAGACATTGGCCAAATCATACGACCCATACCTGAAATGCCAATGAAACGAATGGCGTCATTACGGGTTACCAGGACCATCGATATCTCGTCAGAACCTCAGGAATGTGAAAGTTTCAATGATTATCGGGTACTACTGTGATGGCGTTATGCTAACACATACGGCTTCGCAACGGCAGACAGTTAATGAGTTGAATCACTGTCGATTTTAAGAACACAGCTTGCGTCCTGCTTTGAGAAGGCAGCGGCGACGCAATCTGCAATATCAGCCATCATTTTGGAAGACAATACCCTGCCGCATGCACTACAAGCTATGACTAACTCTTTCGATCGATGGGCTGTGAAGTGCTGTATCCTTTATACCCCTTAGACCTACGCCTTTATGACTTTTACTAGATTCCTAAGATAAAAGATGCACTTCGCATTTTATTCAGAATTGTCACAAAGATTAGTCGGGCAACTGAACGGTAATTTCGAACTACCAACACAACTGGCTCTGCTAAAGGTATCCTAGGACTTCCACGTGTCTGGAAACGGGTTATACATGATGTTAGTGAGCTCTTGGGACGACAGTAAATCTTGTATCAATTTTTGGTCGTATGTCAGAGAAAAAGGAAAAATATACTCTCTATAAATTACACAACGACTTCCTTTCTGAATTTTTATAGACAAACGAAGAGTGGAAAATGGACATTTGTGGTATAAAATTGATCAATGTGATGTCTAGTTTTGAAAAACATGGTTAATTATCTTTAAATTAAGTAGAGTAATTAAAATCAATTTAATGATTTGAGGAAAGATTTTGGTCCGTATTTTCATTGTGAAGCGAAGAACGGTAAATGGACAAATTGGGTATCAAACTGACTGTGTGAGGTCTAGATTTGCTAAAAAAAATATGTAATCGCTTGAAAATAATCTGTGTAATTAAAAAAAAACTTAATAAGTGATGTGAAGAAAAATTCTCCTATGTATTCTTTTCCGAATTTTCATAGCCAAATAAATAATTGAAAAGGGTCGATTTAGCTCTGCAAGAAAAAGGAGGTTAAATGCTTCAAATTAATCAGGGTGATTATGAAGAAATTAAATCTTGAATTGTATTGAACAGAGCGAAAATTTTTGTCCGAATTTTAATAGCCAAAAGAGTGGAAACTGGCCAACTGGGGTATCAAAAACGTCAGCGTGAAGCTTAGTTTTGCAGAGAAAGATATAACTGCGTGATAACAATCAGAGTGATTATGAAAAATTTAATTTCCGATTTCAGGGAAAACAGAATCATTTACCGAAGATCTGCTGGTACCTGTGTGAAGTGTCAGAAAGTGCATCTCTCCAATATATTTTGCACGTAAAACTTTGCACGTTTGTGATATTTAATGGTCAAAAATGTCTCCTTCCAATGAAATTCTAAATTTAGGAGATTCTGAGATTAGAAGACGGCAGGAAGGGAAACGATGTGTCGAAAAGTTCATATGGTCGCAAATCACACTTAGATACTCTCTCTCGCTTTAATATCCGTCTGTTGTGAGGAAAACTGAGATAAAACGCTTCCTGGCATATTCATATTGTGAGTTTCCTGGGGTCGTACGTGTAGTAGCTGCTGTGCACCTAATGATTCCCTACTAATGAAGAAATCGTAGCATTCACGTTGCAGCCTTCATGGTCTTTCTCGTTCTTCCCGGCTTTTCCCTAACTATAGCTACATGGTCATCATATTTCAGGTTTGATAATAACGACACGATTTTAATTTAGAATTAATTTTTAGGTATCTCTCGTAGTTTAGTTAAAATTGTCTAATTTCGGTACCACTTGTTTATTTGATTTAGATTTTGAAAGCGCAAGAATTGACATTTGCAAATATTTTATACAACGTGTTTCTTGCTTGTGGCAGGGAAACGTTTTGTGTCCTTATTCTCGTACTTTATCCACAGCGAGAATAATCAGGGGCGTGCGCTTGTTCGTTGCAGGTACTTGGCGATTATTCGGCCGCTGAAGCCACGCATGGGCCGGCGCACCACTCTGGGCATCGCGGGCGGCATCTGGGTTCTGGGCTCGCTTATGTCGCTGCCCATGCTGCTGTTCTTCACGACGGCGCCCTTAGATAAGGCTGGCGGGGAGACGCAGATCGTCTGCTATCCCGAGTGGCCCGACGGCCCCGGGCCGGGATCCCTGTACGACTACATGTAAGTAGCGCCACTTACGCTGATTCCTCTAGCGACCAGACCCACTCAGTCGTTTACCTGATTACCTCTCACCCTCGTTAGTTCTTGCCTATATATGTACGATGCCTGTATTATCGATCTGGGCTGTCACGTGATGTAATCTGTTGCAGCTCATGAAACTCAGATTGTCGTCCTGCCACATACGCTCCTTGCCCCCGCACCCACACCACCTCCACCACCAGCGGCAATACGACGAGGTTGCAACGTAGAAATCATTTCTCTTCCAGCACTGGTTCCACACCTTCACTGATATGTTTGGTATCGAGTGACTTCACGTTGTATTTTTTGTGTGTTGGAGTCACTCATATAACCGTATGTTTTGTGTCATTACTTTGACTGAAAATTTAAGCGAAAATTCAATTCCCACTATAAAATATAAGAACCCATGTTTCAGTGAAGTTTTACGTCTGTTACAATTCATATTCGCAAATACTGTTGCTACCGGATGGCACATAATACGCTAGTCAATTAGAGGTTGACAGTTATTCTGGGTAACTCTTATTGGAACGTTTAACGCTCTAACAAGTGAAGGACATCAGAAGTTTCTCTCTAATACTTGGAAAATAGTAGAAAACGTTTCCATTTACATACTAATATTGCCAAAACAGACAAAGGGAACGTACGTTTTTGTATACCGAAACACTGTCAGCCTTACTAAGATTTATTCTGTATCTCTGTGGCACACTCATTTGAAACTTATTGGTTTCTGAATCAATCCACGTAAGAACCTGTTTGAAGTAATACGCTCAAAGATAAAAGAAACGACGCAACACGAAGGAATTATTAGAATGGGACGAATATCGCTAGACAAACAAATTGTTGTAGTTTTAGCAAAATTGAATGATTTATTGAAGAGAAAGCGCTTGAGAAATTTAGTAAGTCAATAACGTGCTGGTCTACCTCTGGCTCTTATGCAAGCCATTATTCGGCTTGGCAATGACTCAAAAAGTTAATGGATATCCTTCTGAGGGATATCATGCTAAATTCTGTCCAATCGGCGACGTACCGCTGTGCGGTTAGGGTACGTCGGATGATGACCAAAAGGGTAGTGCTATAATAAAAGATGGCACCCCGGGTCGTATGACGTGCGACACTGAGGTTCGTATCTGAATGCTGTCTGGGTCGTCACTAGACACAGATCGAAACTCTCACACGGAAAAAGAGCAGCTGTATATGAATCGGCCTAAGAAGCAAGCTACCCTTCACAACCAGACGATTATGTGCAGACCAGCCACAGCTACAGTTCTACGGCTACGAACTGCTATAGTGCGATGCCACTGTAGCGTAGTTGAACTGAGTCAGATTACTACAACATCACACTAGGCGTCATGGTGTATATATACGCATTGCTCAGCAGGCGAAATAAATGATCATCCTGAATTTGAGTGACGCAGTCTATTGGGCATTCATAGGCCGGTTGTTCGACTAGACTACACTGTCTATCCTTCAGAAGCGTCGTCTACTAGTTGGAGCCGCTTGCCTATTACCTGACAGCCAGCCATGATAGTTCCGGACTTCGAATTTGATTTGCCGGGGCGAGCTCACTCAGAATCGCCTGTCACACCAGTCAACTTACAACCGCCCTTGGTTCAACTCTGCCCTTTATGCCAGTTTCTAAGGGCTGGCGACAATGTATGCCAGTCGCCGGCCCTTGGGCCACCCGAGCTGGCATGCACGGACACCGACGCTGCCAGCCACTGTTGCACTTCTGGCACCGAATTAGGATTTCGCCCCGAGGACATCAGATCCTGTGCACTGGTCTTTCTGGTCCTATGCCTTAATATCAGGTATCAGATGCTGAAAGTACACATAAGCCAGTAAGAGTCACTTCATGTTAGGTCGGGAGCTTAATGATTATAATAAATTATGATGGTGTCGGGGATGCCTTTAATGCACTCGCATATTTAAAAAAATAGAGATAAGTATGGTGAAAATCAATTAAATGAATTTAAGGTCCTAATTCCAAGGTGCTGCTTCAGCAGTAAAGCCTGTTACATTCCTACTTCAGGTCGTCGAGTGTAGAGTGACGCCTCCTGAACCCACATAGGAAGCGACGTCGAAGAGACCAGATTTCGAGAACACAAGCTAAGTGTCGGTAAACCATGTGCTCCTTGGTATTCGCTATCCAAATTCTGTAATTTTCACTACAATAACTAGTAAGGCAAGTATCATTCTTTCCCGGTTGAGATTAAAATGGATTCTTATCAGACATTGGTATATGTTCCTATTAGTGAATTTAAGTTAAAAGTATTTTAATAAGATCAGAGTTATCAGGTGGCCACAGGGTAAGACATCACGAACAATGGACAAAGCAAAATACATTTCCCCAGATAATGGGGTAGTTGTATTCCTCAGTGTTAATGGAAAGGAAATCATATCCACCCTGTTTTATCGTGCGAGCCAATAGTGACCGAATATGGATCCAAGACGTAGTTGGTTTTGATATTCGTATAAGATGATGCCATATTTGGTATCGATGATACTTAATGTTGTTAGAAGGCACCCCTGATCTTGTAAGGCAACTGCAGGCAGTTGTGAATGCTACTTGAGAATTGTGTTATCGGTTATCCATATTTTATTTCCAGGTGTGATATACAGGGTGGTTATAATTAAACTGACAGTGTTTCGAGTGCTGCAGTACGGGCTGTATGAACCGCAGGACACTGAAACGTGAAGTATGCTGCAAAAATGATAGTTCCACTTCCTGCCACCATTTCAAAATATCGAGCTTTATGGGATCATAATATGAAATGTTTCCTGTATTAACGTCAGTATGCTATTTGTCGCTTGTTGATGCGTGTTGATTTCTTTTATGAAGTGATTGATGGTATACAGGGTTACGAAGGAAGTTCCCGAGTGAAATGCAGCGTCTGCGGAGAAGAAAGTCTGTGAACTGACGGCAAAGTTGTTTTACCGAAACTACAGCAATAGCAGCGCTGTATTTCGGGAATTTCGCACAGCTGCAAAGAGGCACCACGACAATAACTGAGTTAAACAAACGATCAAGAAAGTAGAAGAAACCGGTGAAATATTTCGTGCAGCAGGAAGAGGGAGTGACTCATTCGCATGGAAGTTTTTGACGAAGTTGCTGTAACTACGACCGACCGTACAACACACGCGTCAAATTCTGCAACCCGCGCACCAGCTGTGTCAAAGGAATTGTCTCCCCCCGTTCAACAGTTCAAAAGGTTTTGCAGCGTATTTTACAAGATTCGTAATATGCACCAAATGAAGCCCCAAGATATGCTACAACGCCGTGAATTTGCCCTTCGTTTTCCGCCACGGATGGAAATGGCTCGCATAAGGCTGGAGAAATTCTATGACTGGATGGCGTACATTTTACTCTGCATGGTGGCGTGAATGCACAGAACCCTGTCGCATAAAGGGCTCTGAGGGACTTTCGGTAACGACTGCATCATCCCTAAGTAATTTCAGTAAGTGTAGCCTTTCAGAGCCCCAGACTTATATCCAGGTGACTTTTGGTTGTAGAAATATCTGAACGATCGTATCTATCAGGGATGAATCCAGACACATCCTGATATGAAGGATGTAATACGTCGATGGCTCTGAGCACTATGGGACTTAACAGCTATGGTCGTCAGTCCCCTAGAACTTAGAACTACTTAAACCTTACTAACTTAAGGACAGCACACAACACCCAGTCATCACGAGGCAGAGAAAATCCCTGAAACCGCCTGGAATCGAACCCGGGAACCCGGGCGTGGGAAGCGAGAACGCTACCGCACGACCACGAGCTGCGGACAATACGTCGATATATAGCTCTGATTACACTAGATATGCTGCGACCAACTGTCAACCCTACAGTATTACAGATGCAGCATGTTGCTGAGTATGTTGTAACTTGTGACCATATCCTAATAAACATGCCAGAACCACTGGTATTGTGTGTCTGATCGTTGCTCCCATTCTCTGCATCTACGCCAATTCCGACTACTTGCAGCGTCACACTTTCGCCTGGTGGCTGAAAGTGGAATCTATTTTTCAGAATAACCAACGAGTCCGCATATTAAAGAATATACTTAAGACGTTTCAGGGCCCTGCAGTGTATACAACCCACACTTAAGCTCCTGTAACACAGTAATTTTTATTACAGCCAGCCAGTATTGACTGAATTTGGAAACTAATGCTATGACGTCTACAATCTTTAATTTTTACAGTCGCCTCTGACCTTTCCATCCAGAAAACTGCTATGTTATTGGAAGCCACTTTCAATCCTGAAATCGATACCGACTTGCCGCTCTAAGCGTAGCAATATTTTCCATTTGTCTAAGAGACAGGGCAGTTGTTTGGTTGTGTATCAGATGGATGCGTCAGGGGTCTTGTGGAATACGTCAGTAATGTGCTCCATTCAGACCCGGACCCTTTCATGGTATCCAAAAATAGTCAACTGGCTACAAATCGTAAGTTGAACATTAGTGAGTGTTCACATTAGCAGTCTCAGTTCAGATCAACTTCGTGTGGCACATGAATCTAGGTGAGGAAGAGCTCCTTCCATGTAAGTCACGATCCACTTCCCACCGAAGAGAGTATGTAAGCACAGGTGAGACAAATGAAAGCAATGACGTTACAAGACCCTATAGTTCTACTCTTATCAGTGACATGTGCCTTTGTGAAACACTCGCAATCATCTGATCCACGAGAAAGGTGGTGGTAGAGCCTTACAGCTCACAACGTACGATGAAGTCCTTTTTGGAGGTGTCACCACCAGTGGGCTCATCTTTTGGGGTGACGAACCATGGAAATCGCTGCCTGTAGTGTTGTGTTGATTGGCGACTCCATACAGTGCCAGTGTTGTGGCTAATCATGTGACGCGTGGCATATGTCCTGGATGAACATTGTCACACTACCCCTCATCCTGTCACCAGGAAACTAGTCTTTCCTGAGGCAACATAGAATCTACAACATGAGTGTAAATTTTTTTTATGAAATGCGTCTTTCGTATATGCTGGTAGAGAGGTTCTTCCTGTACTTTTCCATGTCATCAGTCTTTTGACAGGATTGATGAGGAACGCCACGAACTCTTCTCCTGTTCCAACCTCTTCAATTCAAAGTATCACTTGAACCGAACTTTCTCGGGTATTTCTTGGAAATCTTCCAATCTCTGCATTCTCCTACAGTTTTCAGCCTCCACAGCTTCCTCAAGTACCATGTAAACTATTTATTGATGTCTTCACACACATTGTATCACCCTGTCGGTTCTTCTAGTCATTGTTTTCTACATGGTTCTCTTCTTGCCGTTTCTCTGGAGAACCTCCTCATTTTTGACCTTCATCCACTTAAATTTCAACTTCTACCACATCTCAAACACTTCAATACCTAGTTTTCATGGTTCTCTCACCGTCCGTGATTTACTCACATACAGTCCCTTGTTCCAAACGTACTTTCAAAAAATTTATTTCTTAAACTTTGGTCAGTGTTTGATACTGGTAAAGATATCATTTGAGCAGGAAATGTCAATCCTTATACAAGTGTGCTGGACCCAGTTACATCCTGTGAAGTATGGAAGCCATTTTAAAGAGAGTTTTTTTTTTTTTAATTTCCAACCGCCTCCTCCAACACACACACACACACACACACACACACACACACACACACACATACAATCAAACACACTCATCCACACACACACACACGCACACACACACACACACACACACACACACACACACACACACACATACACACACGCACACACTCACGGGTTTGTGTCGAGGAGGAAGTGTAAAGGATTGCTTACTGTAGTGTCGAGGCATCTACTCGTATGTCTACGTTCATTTGCTTTCCCAAAACTGTATATATATTTCGTATTTTGTTGCAATATTGCCCCTCTATGTTTTTCTGATCCTTTTCCCTGTTTACCTTTGCAGGTACAAATGCAGGTGTCGTTTCCAGATTTCCTAGATGTCTTTTGTGCCAATAAATCAACTTCAGTGGCAAATTTGATCCCCAGCGATGCTTAAGAGGTCACAAAAATAGAAGGTTTAGTCATATTAAATTCTGTTCTGGGATTTCGAGTGGGAAATCTATGGTTTCTTTCACTTTTATTTCTTGGCTTTATATTTCCTCAATGAATATAGAGAAGTCTCGGCTCCACTCTGAAGGCTCCCAATAGTACTCTGCACGTAGTTGACGGTGGGCAATCAGTGCCAGGCAGATAAGCTGCCTTTCCACATTTTCTGTACTCAAATTTTCCTTTAATACTCATGGTAATGTTGGTCATAGAGATTAGGAAAAATGCCCTGATATATTTGGACATCGCCGGCCGCGGTGGTCTAGCAGTTCTAGGCGCTCAGTCCGGAACCGCGCGACTGCTACGGTCGCAGGTTCGAATCCTGCCTCGGGCATGGATGTGTGTGATGTTCTTAGGTTAGTTAGGTCTAAGTAGTTCTAAGTTCTAGGGGACAGATGACCACAGATGTTAAGTCCCGTAGTGCTCAGAGCCATTTGAACCATTTTATATTTGGACATCAACTAGTTACGGAACTAACTACGAAAGCGTTAGTCTTTTCGAGTACTCCATTATTTCTTTTTGTTACTTATCCCTCGTAAACTATTCCTTTTTACATATTCTTTCCTGTTTCGTTCATGAGATATCGATCTCCATTATCTCATAATTATCTTAAATTCTTCACATTTTTGCCGTTCCCTTCGTAGTTTCATCTGGTTAGATACGTCAGGATTAATTAGGAGCGTACAATGTCCTGGAAGAGTTGATGCTTTTAGAGTACCTTCCAAACATATATGAATACACACTAACGAGCCAAAACGATAGTACCACTGTCCGGTGGGAGATTGAACGCCACCTGGTGGCGCATCAGTCATGTCACGTGGTAAGAAAACCGTGTGAGCGGAGCAGAGGGCAGTGGGGTATAATTCTAGCGAGGTCGGAGTCTACCACTTTCTGTAAAACAGGCGACGATCCGTGCAGGGTTTCAAATGGTTCAAATGGATCTGAGCACTATGGGACCTAACATCTGAGGTCTTCAGTCCCCTAGAACTTAGAACTACTTAAACCTAACTAACCTAAGGGCATCACACACAGCTATGCCTAAGGCAGTATTCGAACCTGCGACCGTACCAGTCGCGTGGTTCCGGAATGGAGGGCCTAGAACCACTCGGCCACCGCGGCCGGCGTGTGCAGGATTTGATGACAGAGTACAATTCTGCTGCAGCCACAAGTGTTTTCAAATTAGATCGTTCAGGGTACATCGTTGAACGTGGGGCTCCACAGCAAACGATCTTTACATGTTCCAATGATGACCCAACGACGTCGTCAATTTGAGTGGCAGGCAGCATAGAGATTGGGCCATTTCGCCTGGCCGGATGAATACGTTTCTTGTTAAGGAAAGTCGATGTCCTTTATAGATACGTCATCATGCAGGCCAACGACGGTTCGAAACAACCACTCTGTCACGAACGACAGCCTATGACGGCAGTGTTATGTTATGCACCCTATTCATCTGGGTTTCCACGAAACTTGTGGTCGTAATCGAAGGCACCATGTCAACTATGGACGTGAATATTATTGCGCACCCTTCATGCTTGATGTCTTCCCCGACGACTCCGGGATTTACCAACGGGATAACTGTCCGTGTCACAAGTCCAGATTCGTTCTATACTGGTCTGAGGAGCAGATTAGTGAACTCACCTTGAAGTCTGGAGCACCAAATTCACCTTATCTGTAAACGATGGTACACAGTGTGATCGCCTTCGGATGCCAGTTCCGCGCTCACAAACAATCTGTCAGTCATTAACGGGAACTATGTAACATTTGCGTAGAATTCTGATGGAACATACCTCTAGGAACCTACGAATAAGTTCTCGACTCTATGGCACAGAGGTGCTGCTGTACTGCATTCCAAAAGAGGACTGCCAACTCATTAAGCAGGTGGTCGTAATGTGTTAGCTCTTCGTTCTAAAAGACTACACTGTAATGAACATCGCATCTTTTCTATGAACAACAAGAAATAAATTTTGGCTCATGCACTGGCATGTGTAAGCAATTTTGTTCACACGACGTGGAGGACTAGCCTCCATTGGCGTTTGACGTGCGTTGTGTGTGAAATCTGCTGGAGACCATCTCATGCACTAAGAGTGTTTATGGCAGTAGTGGAAATGGTTCAAATGGCTCTGAGCACTATGGGACTTAACGTCTGAGGTCATCAGTCCCCTCGAACGTAGAACTACTTAAACCTAACTAACCTAAGGACATCACACACATCGATGCCCAATGCAGGATTCGAACCTGCGACGGTAGCGGTCGCGCGGATCCAGGCTGAAGTGCCTAGAACCGCTCGGCCACTCTGGCCGGCGGGAGGAAGGATAATTGGCCCTCATTTTATCGATGGCAATCTAAATGGTGCAATGTATGCTGATTTCCTACGTAATGTTCTACCGATGTTACTGCAAGATGTTTCACTGCATGCAGAATGGCGATGTACTTCCAACGTGATGGATGTCCGGCGCATAGCTTGCATGCGGTTGGAGCGGTGCTGAATAGCATATTTCATGAGAGGTGGATTGGTCGTCGAAGTACCACACCATGGCCCACACGTTCGCTTGATCTGACGTCCCCGAATTTCTTTCTGTGGGGAAAGTTGAACGATATTTGCTATCGTGATCCACCGGCAACGCCTGACAACATGCGTCAGCGCATTGTCAATGCATGTGCGAACATTAAGGAAGGCGAACTACTCGCTGTTGAGAGGAATGTCGTTACACGTATTTCCAAATGCATTGAGGTTGACGGACATCAATTTGAGCATTTGTTGCATTAATGTGTAATTTAGAGGTAATCACGCTGTAACAGCAGGCGTTCTCAGAAGTGATAAGTTCACACACGCACATGTATCTCATTGGAACAACCGAAAAAATGGCTCAAATGTCTCTGAGCACTATGGGAATAACATCTGAGGTCATCAGTCCCCTAGAACATAGAACTACTTAAACCTAACTAACCTAAGGACATCACACACATCCATGCCCGAGGCAGGATTCGAACCTGCGACCGTAGCAGCAGCGCGGTTCCGGACTGAAGCGCCTAGAGCCGCTCGGCCACAGCGGCCGGCGGAACAACCGAAATAAAGTGTTCAAACTTTGTTTTTTCTTTATTGTGATTTCATTCCCCTGCCCCATATGGGCAGGGGAGGGCTGTCAGAGGCACAATCCGCCGCTCTTCAGCGGAGTGACATGCCAACTAAAATAAGAATAAAATGTCACATACATAAGCTGATAAAAAAAGCGGAATATAAACAAAAAGTCACCAGAAAGTTAAAAAACATAGTTGGCCATTCTTAAAGTACAGAGAAGACACTGAATGGACATGCACATGTTAAAAGCCGGCCACAGTGTTAAAAACATTCCAGAATAATTCAAACGTCCTACGTTTTGTATTTTAATTTAAAAAACCTACCTGCTACCAACTGTTCGTCTAAAATTGTGAGCCGTATGTTCGTGACTATTACAGCGCCATCTATCAAAAAGCGAAAAAAGTGGTCCAACTGAAACATTAATATTTCTTTACGTACTACACGAATATGTAATAAAAATGGGGGCTCCTATTTAAAAAAATCTCAGTTGATATCCGTTTGACCTATGACAGCGCCATCTAGCGGGCCAACCTTAGCGCCATCTGGTTTCTCCCTTCAGGCTAGACAAGTTTCGTTCGTAGTAGTTTTTTCGTTTGACGCTTATTTCCTGAGATATTTGGCCCGGTGACGATCAATGGGCCACCCTGTATGTAGCTTCAGTTTCACTACCACTTTTGTTTCCGCATTAAAAAGGTCATACCAGAAAGCTTATTCATCTACCCAAACACACGTAAACAGCGCCAACTCAAACACCTGCTTATGTAAGTGAACTAGAAAAGGTGTTCTTACCACAAAAGCTACATATCTCGTCAAACAAAATGGTTACCAGCATTATAGAAAATCAAATAACGAAACATGCAGACTCCTACAAACATACGAGCAATATGAATGCTACGAATGCTCATCCAGTTTTCTTAGCAAAGAAATGTCTAAGGAAAATATACAGCACATAAAATATTGTGGACCTTTCACTACGTTACCCGACGCAACGTCTGTGAACTACTCAGGAGTAATGAAACAGGTTGTAAAATGTTGTGTGTCTAAGGCTACCATCCAGCCCTTCAACTGGACCCCTAACCGACACGAAATCCTCATCTCAGTGGAGAGACAGGGGAAAAGGGAAACTTCACTGATAAAAGCGGTAGTTTACTCCAAAGGAAACTTAATAGGCTGAGGACTCATGTAGAGGAACTCAAATTTTAGTACAAGGAAGACCATTGTGTTTGTGTTTACAAGAGACGCATTCAAAGTCACTGGACATCCCTTGTGCTAAGTGGATATAGCTTCCACAGAAAGGATACTCTCAGTGGAAATAGACATAAGGGTGGACAGGCCGTCCCTTTAGATTATACATACCATTTGTCTCCCCCTTTGACTGATGACCTCAGAAGTTAAGTCCCATAGTTCTCAGAGCCATTTGTCTCTCCCTTTACTACCAATGTGTAACTATTTCATATCACAGCTTATCTGAAACACAGGGTCACAATCAGGTTCCTCTATCTGCCCCATCAACATGTAGACGATCAAGAAGGTCTCACCAATCTCATCATACAGGTCTTCTTCCCATTCATGTTTGTGGAATCTTTAATACAAGCAATATGCTACGATGATCCGTTGCCACCTGGCCCAGTGAAGAGCAGTTGAGAACCTTTCGATGGCATAAAACCTTTGTCTTCAGAACATGCGACAGAATAATCATTGTAGTACTGCTATGGGGTCTGTCTCTGACATCGACCTTTCGATATGCTCTCCAGCAATCGCACACGTTTCACACTGAAAGATGGCAGACGACTTGCATTCTAGTGACCCTTTCCCATCAGGATTCATCTGGCAGAGTGCGGCCCGAAAGTATACCACCAAGGTGGGTGAGCTGCAGGATGATCTGGAAGCTGTACAGATAACTCGCTGTTTTTGAGCACCATGCAAGTACCTAGGAATGGATGGATCGTAGCTCATACACGATCCACCACGCCGCCAAAGCACCCATTCCTGCCATCTTCAAAGAAAGTATATGCTTGGAGGGAGTTATGAGCATTGCTCTGATAGCAAGGCCAGCCAGGAGGTTCTGCATGGGCTTCAATGTCAAAAAACACCAGGGAACGTCGCAGCCTTTCGTCTAGCGAGGGCCTTATTCCCACGAATTATAGAAGGGAATAAACGAAGATCATGGCAACAGTTTCTTAACAGTATCAACCGTTCCATCAATAGTACAGTTCTCCGAGAGACTTTTAGTGGGGGAGGTGAGTGGTGCCACGGAACTGCTGTAACTGCAGACGAATTCCTCCAGAATTCGTGAACACAAGACGTAGAAATGCTCTTACAAGTATCTTTGGCTTTCAGTAGACGTGCACATTAGTGAGTTATGTACGAAAGAAAAGCAGGTGCCTACTTCTAATGAGTACTATGCACCATGAGAACAAAATAGATGCAACAACTGGGGAAGCAATGAAGCCGGAAACGATAATTCTGTATGATACTACTAAGCGTGGGGTAGATTTAGTAGATCAGATATGTGCCACCTATGATGTAACAAGAACAACTAGAAGGTGGCCGTTGGCCTTATTCCTTTGCTTACTGAATGTAGCAGACATAAATAGCATCGTCATCTTCAGAGCTAACAATCAGGGGAGACGGCCAGGAGTCGGAAATCACTTGGGAAGGCTGTTGTCAGAGGCCAATTACTACACAGGGGTGGCAGTAAGCATATCAGCCGACCTCTCAAAAGATCTGTCAACAGACTGGCGGGGTCAAACAGCAAGAAGATGGGAGTGTGAACCAGAGTACGGTGCTTCAGAGACGACGGTGCTATGGATGTGAAGATATCAAAATGCTACAAATTTGTTACAAACGCTCTAAGTTTGTGTGTTTGAAGAAGCACTCAAATTTAATTTGTAAAGACTGCATGTAGTGGCCTGGTGTGGTGAAACGACACGTGGAAAAAGTACGTTCAAAAGACATTGTGGAGTTTCTACGCTTACTTACAACGTATTCGTGCATGATTTCTGCTCATCTGTTCAAAATGAGTTTGGTTTTCGTAGCTTTCATTGTTATACTCTGTGTGCTATGACACACGATATTCACATTGTGTAACCATTTTGTCCTGTACGGTATGTAAATGTTACAATCACTGTCTAATATGCTTACGTAGTAATGAAGGACAACAATTTACTCTAACCCAAAGCAAAACGTGTTTGTTTACTTGATCTAGACAACATACGTGAATGCCAAGCCCTTTGGTGCTCCCTATCCTTAACAAATCAGATACGCAGGTGAGCTCTTTGAGAGCCCATGTAGCAACGGTGGTACAAACGAACACAGCAGCAACGCAGGATTAAATGAACGCTTCGAGGGCTGGGTAATAGGCAGACGGGGTCATACGACATGGCCCCCGCGATCGCAAGACCTCACGGCACCGGACTTTTTCCTGTGGGGATTCTTCAAGGTTCTAGTTCACCCACCCGGGCGCGAACCACCTACAAAAGAAGAGTAGTTAATCGATCGCATTCAATATGCCACCAATCACATCAGGGCAACGCCAGGAATCTTTGAAAGAGCTCGGCAAAACACCATTTGACGTTACCAAGCTTGTGTCGCGTCAGAGGGTCGTTTGTTCGAGCACCAGCTTTAAGTAAACAATGTACTACCTACAAAAAGGCCCTTTTCAGGGCCGACACAAATTGTAAAAGATTTTCTGTACGCAGACTAACAGCTGTTGACGGGTTTGTTCCCGGTATGTCTCATCATGAAACAACAATGGATGTGTCGGAACCCCAGCAGATTCGTCCCCAGGCCCCCTGAGTGGTGCGGTACCACCAAGCGTGAGGGCCCCCTTGGATACATCGAGATCTCCGGCAAGCAAAGCACTCGCGATCATGCGTTGTGCAGAGCATTCGGCAACAGGACAATCCCGCGGCCAATCGGAGCGCGTGGCGCCGAGTTTCCGTAGTCGAAAAACGGCTTGTGGTCGACCTACACAGCATTAGTAGTTCCAGTTCCTACTGGCATCAGCTATCCAGGGTTAAAATTTCGTGACACAATTTTTCTCCACCCTGTATAGAGAAGCCATCGAAATATGTAAGCATAGTGATCATTTTAGCAGAAAACGAGAAGCCATGCAACTCAATTGTATGTGGACAGTGGCTCTGTATAATCTATAGATAAGTTTTTGTCCTTGACAGTCTACAGCCTATAGTTAAGTTTTAATTGTGATAACGATTCTCTCTGCTTTTCATGTGTAAAATCGAAAACGCTTAATTTACAAGATGCCCGGGGTAGCCGCTCGGTCTTCGGCGCCTTGCCACGGTTCGCGCGGCTCTCACCGTCGGAGGTCCGAGTCCTCTCTCGGGCATGAGTGTCTGTATTGTCCTTAGCGTAAGTTAGTTTCAGTTAGGTTAAGTAGTGTGTAAGCCTATGGACGGATGATCTCAGCAGTTTGGTCCCTTACGAGCTTACTACAAATTTCCTTTTCCCAATTTACACTGTATTTACAAGTATATCTCGATCCGACGTCCGACTCGTCAGTTGGCAAGACTCAGCCGTCGCTAGGAACACATCCGAACTTGTACAGCGCAGTTCTGCACATATGATCAGGATCCAAAAAGTTTCTTCGACCATGGCCATACAGCCCGGAAGACTCATCAGCAACTACGGCATTCGGTTGCGAAAGCATTTATTGTATGACGAGACTTCACTTGGTCATTTCACTGTCATCCTTCCATGTGCTAGTCACAGGATACCAATGTGACAGATATTGAACTAAGTCAGTGAATAACAGACAAAGAGTTCAAATTACCCGATACAAGAAAAGATTCTGTATCGAATTTTCGGAGTAACTTGCTCCTCTTCGACCATCGTAGATTGGTGGAACAACGGAGCTTGCTACGTACGTCGGAAAAGAAAGGGATTATTCCAGTCAGTAACAATGGTCGCAAGGTCAGTGTCCTGAAGTACATACGAATTTCACAATGGTCAGTATGATGTAGAATCGTGGGACTTGTGCTATGATAGCGTATGATGAGTTTCCTGCATACCGAGTAACTGGTAAGTAGAAATCAATATAGTTTTGGTAAGTACCGATTGTGTGATAACGAGCATACTCTATTCGTTAATGGTTCAAAAATGGCTCTGAGCACTATGGGACTTAACTTCGGTCCTCTGTCCCCTAGAACATAGAACTACTTAAACCTAATTAACACAATGACACCAAACACATCCATGCCCGGTCGCGTGGTTCCATACTGTAGCGCCCAGAACCGCTCGGCCACCCCGGCCGGCTATTCGTTGATGGCATCCAGAATGTAGCAGGTGGCATAGCACAAGTATGCGGTGTATTTTCTTTTCCAGAAGACCTCCAACACAGTTCCATAAATCGCTTAGTTAACAGAATATGTGCATACGGGATGTCCGTACAAAGATTCAGTTTAGTAGAAGGTTTCATAACAAACAGAAGCCAGTCTATATGTTTTATTCGGGTGGCATCATTAGATGCGAAGATTACCTCCGGCATATCTCACGATAGTGTGTCAGGACTGCTGCTGTCCATGAGATTTGTAAATGACTTAGGGAATAACGTCTTATCAGCTTCTCACGGTCTCAACACTATTAAAACTCACTTTGGAGGATGAGGAATAATGTATTTATTTATTTATTTAAAGTTGTCTTGAAACTAAAAATTGACAATGCATAATCGGAACTTCAACTTCTCCTTTGTCCTTCACAGAAATATTAACATTAGCCAATCGTGTACCACTTCTACTACTAAACAACTACTAGAATGGTACAACGTATTCAGCAAAGATCAACAGCTAGCACAAAACAAAATCACAAGCCTTGCACAAACAACGAACTTCACGGCAATTTTTCTCCGTCAATCTAATTTACGATTAAAATTTGTCGTTATACTGGTTGACTCCCGTTACCTACAGCGCATATGTACGAATACCGCACACTGGAAATGTCGGCGCTGTTTCAGTTTTAGGCAGCTATTCTAGTATTTAGCGGTGTAGCAAACATTAGATTACATCTTCTTACAATCATAAGAATTAATATACACTGAAGTGCCGTAGAAATTGGTACAGGCATTCAAATACAGAATATGCAAACAGGCAGAATACAACGCCGCAGTCGGCAACGCCTATATAGGGCAACAAGTGTCTGGGGCAGTTGTTAGATCAGTTACAGCTACTACAATCGCAGGTTATCAAGATTTAAGTGAGTCTGAACATGGTGTTACAGTCGGCGCACGAGCGATGGGACGCAGTATCTCCGAGATAGCGATGAAGTGTGTATTTTCCCGTACAACATTTCACGAGTGTACCGTGAATATCAGGAACCCGGTAAAACATCAATTCTCCAACATCGCTGCCACCAGAAAGAGATCCTGTAAGAAAGGGACCAACTACGACTGAAGAGAATCGTTCAACGTGATTTGAAGCCCAACCCGTTCGCAAACTGCTGCAGATGTCAGTGCTGGGCCATCGAAAACTGTCAGTGTGGGAGCCATTCAACGAAACATCCTCAACATGGACTTTCAGAGCCGAAAGCCCGCTCATGTGCCCTTGATGACCGCACGACACAAAGCTTTATGCCTCGCCTGGGCCCGTCGACACCAACATTGGACTGTTGCTGACTGGAAACATATTGCCTGGTCGAATTAGTCTCGTTTCAAATTGTATCGAGCGGAGACAATCCCATGAATCCGTGGGCCCTGCATGTTAGCAGGGAACTGTTCAAGCTGGTGAAGGCTCTGTGATGGTGTGGGCGTGTGCAGTTGGAGTGATATGGGACCCCATATACGTCTACATACGACTCTGACAGGTATCTGCTCACCTGCATCCCTTCATGTGCATTGTGCAATCCGTGTGACTTGGGCAATTCCAGCAGGACAATGCGACAGCTCACACGTCCAGAATTCCATCAGAGTGGCTCCAGGAACACTCTTCTGAGTTTAAACACCTCCACTCGCCACCAATCTCCCCAAACATGAACATTGTTGAGCATGTCTGGAATTCCTTACAAGGTCCTGTGCAGATGAGATCTCCACCCCCTCATACTCTTACGGATTAATGGACAGCCCCGCAGGATTCATGGTGTCAACTCCCTCCATCACTACTTCAGGCGTTAGTCGAGTCCATGCGACGTCGTGTTGCGACATTTCAGCATGCTCGCGTGGGCCCTACACGATATTAGGCAGGTAAACCAGTTTCTTTGGCTCTTCAGTGTAACTCCATATATTTAAGCTTCTACCGTATTGTGATCATTAATGCTTCTTAACAACTCACTAGTTTCACGCATGAAAATTTCCACGATTTCTCTATTTTCGCAGTAATTCATCGAAATTGCTACTGACTTGTCTCCTACGAACATTTGCAATCGAGTCCCATCCAAAACTCTAATACGTTTTCCGAATTTCTTCTCCATGCTGCACATAACAACTAATCTTCACGTTCCAGCGACCATTTCGCCTACCTGCCTCCCTGACCTCTACATGAGTTGACTGTTCTGTTAGTGTATTCTTCAGAACAATTAATCTATCTAATTTAGTGGTCATCCCTCTATAACTATTGTTCAAATGCCATACTGTTTCTTCATCGTAATGACGAGTTTCATGTGCGAACTGCTTACCTTAGTCATACATCGTTATGTCGTTGTGATATTCATGATTTAGTTATGTTCTACCGTTCTTGTGGTATGGTGGGTCTTGATGTCGTTTGTCAAAATTTTCGTATCTTCTCTGAGGCCCGCTGTCCCTCTTATCTGCTACTTTCTTTTAACCTTATTTCCTCAGTACGATTAACTGTGGATAAGGCTCTTCAACAAATGGATGTTGTGGAGGGTGGCATTTCCACGTACCGCTATCACGAAGCTTTTAATCTGAATTTGAAGTAATATTTCTTCATGAACAGATTCTTCTACATACACGTACTTGGCCTAGTACTTAGTTAATAATTCCTTCTTCATCTTATCGTAACCCGTGTTATCAAAGATGCCTCGACTGTCCAAGGTTTACATTTGGAAAAATAATTACCTAAAAATGTTGATTAAAGTCGTTCATAATTATCGCATTCCTCTATCACATGACCAGGCTTAGTTGTACTTGTATTTATAGTGTATTGTGTTCGTCCCAGTTAGGCTCTAAACGATTTATAATTGCATTATACTGAGTGCACTATCCGAAAATACCTCGTCCCACGCATCCCCCGATCGGACTACGACTGTGGTTGCCCAGGATACTGCCCGCATTGAGGCTGATCCCTCACCTGTGGTAGAGTGGGAGGTCGTCTCAAGGTGTGGCAGCGGGCGAAAGACATTCCGGAGGGCTGAACGGAAGGCCTCTCCAGTTTGTCTGACGAACCGGTTTCAGGCTCTGTCTCAGGCTGATACTGATCTTCGGCCTGACAGGGCTGCTTGTCCTTTTCCAGAGGTTGCCCCTCAGTCTGCAAGATCCCGGCGGTCGCAGAGGGTGGGCTTACTGGTAGTTGGGAGCTCCAACGTCAGGCGCGTAATGGGGCCCCTTAGGGATATGGCAGCAAGAGAGGGGAAGAAAACCAATTTGCACTCCGTGTGCATACCAGGGAGAGTCATTCCAGATGTGGAAAGGGTCGTTCCGGATGCCATGAAGGGTACAGGGTGCACCCATCTGCAGGTGGTCACTCATGTCGGCACCAATGATGTGTGTCGCTATGGATCCGAGGAAATCCTCTCTGGCTTCCGGCGGCTATCTGATTTGATGAAGACTGCCAGTCTCGCTAGCGGGATGAAAGCAGAGCTCACCATCTGCAGCATCGTCGACAGGACTGACTGCGGGCCTTTGGTACAGAGCCGAGTGGTGGGTCTGAATCAGAGGCTGAGACGGTTCTGCAACCGTGTGGGCTGCAGATTCATCGAGTTACGCCATAGGTTGGTGGGGTTTCGTGTTCTGCTGGATAGGTCAGGAGACCACTACACGCAACAAGCGGCTACTCGGGTAGCAGGGGTTGTGTGGCGTGGGCTGGGCGGTTTTTTAGGTTAGATGGCCTCGGGCAAGTACAGAAAGGGCAACAGCCTCAACGGGTGCAGGGCAAAGTCAGGACATGCGGGGACCAAGCAGCAATCGGTATTGTAATTGTAAACTGTCGAAGCTGCGTTGGTAAAGTACCGGAACTTCAAGCGCTGATAGAAAACACCGAAGCCGAAATCGTTATACGTACAGAAAGCTGGTTGAAGCCAGAGATAAATTCTGCCGAAATTTTTACAAAGGTACAGACGGTGTTTAGAAAGGATAGATTGCATGCAACCGGTGGTGGAGTGTTCGTCGCTGTTAGTAATAGTTTATCCTGTAGTGAAATAGAAGTGGATAGTTCCTGTGAATTATTATGGGTGGAGGTTACACTCAACAACCGAGCTAGGTTAATAATTGGCTCCTTTTACCGACCGCCCGACTCAGCAGCATTAGTGGCAGAACAACTGAAGGAGAAATTTGGAATACATTTCACATTAATTTTCTGAGCATGTTATAGTCTTAGGTGGAGATTTCAATTTACCAGATATAGACTGGGACACTCAGATGTTTAGGACGGGTGGTAGGGACAGAGCATCGAGTGACGTTATACTGAGTGCACTATCCGAAAATTACCTCGAGCAATTAAACAGAGAACCGACTCGTGGAGATAACATCTTGGACCTACTGATAACAAACAGACCCGAACTTTTCGACTCTGTATGTACAGAACAGGGAATCAGTGATCATAAGACCGTTGCAGCATCCCTGAATATGGAAGTTAGTAGGAATATAAAAAAAGGGAGGAAGGTTTATCTGTTTAGCAAGAGTAATAGAAGGCAGATTTCAGACTACCTAACAGATCAAAACGAAAATTTCTGTTCCGACACTGACAATGTTGAGTGTTTATGGAAAAAGTTCAAGGCAATCGTAAAATGCGTTTTAGACAGGTACGTGCCGAGTAAAACTGTGAGGGACGGGAAAAACCCACCGTGGAACAATAACAAAGTTAGGAAACTACTGCGAAAGCAAAGAGAGCTTCACTCTAAGTTTAAACGCAGCCAAAACCTCTCAGACAAACAGAAGCTAAACGATGTCAAAGATAGCGTAAGGAGGGCTATGTGTGAAGCGTTCAGTGAATTCGAAAGTAAAATTCTATGTACCGACTTGACAGGTAGTCCCAGTCTTCAAGAAGGGTCGTCGAGCAGATGCGCAAAACTATAGACCTATATCTCTGACGTCGATCTGTTGTAGAATTTTAGAACATGATTTTTGCTCGAGTATCATGTCGTTTTTGGAAACCCACAATCTACTATGTAGGAATCAACATGGATTCCGGAAACAGCGATCGTGTGAGACCCAACTCGCTTTATTTGTTCATGACACCCAGAAAATATTAGATACAGGCTCCCAGGTAGATGCTATTTTTCTTGACTTCCGGAAGGCGTTCGATACAGTTCCGCACTGTCGCCTGATAAACAAAGTATGAGCCTACGGAATATCAGACCAGCTGTGTGGCTGGATTGAAGAGTTTTTAGCAAACAGAACAGAGCATGTTGTTATCAATGGAGAGACATCTACAGACGTTAAAGTAACCTCTGGCGTGCCACTGGGGAGTGTTACGGGACCATTGCTTTTCACAATATATATAATTGACCTAGTAGATAGTGTCGGAATTCCCATGCGGCTTTTCGCGGATGATGCTGTAGTATACAGAGAAGCTGCAGCATTAGAAAATTGTAGCGAAATGCAGGAAGATCTGCAGCGGATAGGCACTTGGTGCAGGGAGTGGCAACTGACCCCTAACATAGACCAATGGAATGTATTGCGAATACATAGAAAGAAGGATCCTTTATTGTATGATTATATGATAGCGGAACAAACACTGGTAGCAGTTACTTCTGTAAAATATCGGGGAGTATGCGTGCGGAACGATTTGAAGTGGAATGATCATATAAAATTAATTGTTGGTAAGGCGGGTACCAGGTTGAGATTCATTGGGAGAGTCCTTAGAAAATGTAGTCCATCAACAAAGGAGGTGGCTTACAAAACACTCGTTCGACCTATACTTGAGTATTGCTCATGAGTGTGGGATCCGTACCAGATCGGGTTGACGGAGGAGATAGAGAAGATCCAAAGAAGAGCGGCGCGTTTCGTCACAGGGTTATTTGGTAACCGTGATAGCGTTACGGAGATGTTTAACGAACTCAAGTGGCAGACTCTGTAAGAGAGGCGCTCTGCATCGCGGTGTAGCTTGGTCGCCAGGTTTCGAGAGGGTGCGTTTCTGGATGAGGTATCGAATATATTGCTTCCCCCTATTTGTACCTCCCGAGGAGATCACGAATGTAAAATTAGGGAGATTAGAGCGCGCTCGGAATCTTTCAGACAGTCGTTCTTCCCGCGAACCATACGCGACTGGAACAGGAAAGGGAGGTGATGACAGTGGCACGTAAAGTGCCCTCCGCCACACACCGTTGGGTGGCTTGCGGAGTATAAATATAGATGTAGATGTAGATGCAGCTGGATGCCGTTTGCGTGCCTGTTGAAATTTCCGAACTCTAATGTGATCGTTGTCCACCGCGCACGAGGTAATAACCATAAATTAGCTTCTATCACTGTGGTAAAATCGCCCGTAATTTGATCTTATCACTTTTCGAATTCGTATACCCATTTGTATTTTCGTGCAGTTTTTTATTCTTTGCTTCAAGGTCTGACATGAATTCGCACGCTTCCGATAATTTTATTAGAGTTTCTTTCACATGTTGGCAGGCGTTTTTGGTATGAGAGATTTAATCACCGTACGCTATGATTCCATTACCTAATTTTGTGGTGACCTCTCTAGTAACGTTCTTCTGTTCCTCGAAATCTTTATTGAAATCTGCTACTTCGATTCCACTGTTCTCCTACGAATTGCTGAGCGTATCTACGGCCTCTCTGTCATGCTTAATAAACGCGTCTGTGAATGAATATTGTAGTTATGGGTATTTTCCATATGGTGGCGGTTACTACCCTTGAGGTCGCAGTTAAAGATTTCCATTTCACGATTCGCACTTTACGAAAGTTGAGGAAACATACTATAATTACCGTCACGATTATCAATACATCGCAGCTGAGGATCGTTGTAAATTTCGTTGTTTACGGTGCTATTGATGCACCGAGATCCTGAATCAAGTTATCTTCCAATATATCGATGTCAGTTATGTTTTCTACCTTTTCTACTAACATTACTGGCATAACTATGATCCAATAGTCCTGATTTTTACACTACTATAATAGCTATAACATATAATTCAGTTTGAGCCGTATCAGAATTAGTAATTGTTCCCTCGTTCCTATTCCATGTTTCAGATCTCTCCCGCACTTCATTTCCACTCAGTATTGATTCATTTTTCTACATGAAGCACACGAAGCTGATATTTTTACACTCATCATTATACTGCACCCGTTGATCGGAGCTCGACCCATGTTCTAAGCTATATAGGTATATAGCTATAATCTCTAATTAAATTTCAGCAGTATCAAAATCAGTAATTATTCCCTGGTTCCCATTCCCTGTTTCAGATCTCGCCCGCACTTCACTCACACTCAGTATTGATTCGTTCTTCGGCACGAAGAGCAGCGATACTGATATTTTTACACTCACCATTTTATTGCGCCCGTTGATCTTAGATCGGCCCTTTTCTAAGATTATCCCGGTGTCAGGAGTCCGGTCACTCGATGCACAGTTGTGAACTACCCAGCGTTTCAACGGGCGAAACTGTCACAGGGGATTGGGAATGATATTACTTTTTATTATCAGCGGTATTTAAACTACAGACTCACAACGATTAATCGTAATAATGGTGTGTTGCTCCAATTTCTGCGAAGTGTGAATCAAAAGATGGAAATCAGTAATCCACGAGATATTATCATCTGCTAGTTTTTCATGTTAGTGGTCATCAAACTACGGAATGCAAAGTGAAGTCGAAATTTTAATTTCACCCTCGGCGTTTCTTCACATCATCAGAAAAATAAATATTACGCCAGTCATGTGTTGCATTATTTATTAAACCATTACTAATAAGCAGGAAACATAAAAAAGTTGTGTCAGCAGGACAAGCAGCGCATACGACACTCAGCGGCCATTACATTGGCTGACATTAATCAGTAGTTCACCATTTTCAGCGTTTAGCTCCGCAATGTTAAGTGAAATTCTGTAAGGGCACCCACCGGAAGTTCGAGTCCTTCCTCAGGCATTGGTGTGTGTGTTGTTCTTAGCACAAGTTAGTTTAAGTAGTGTGTGTCTGGGGACCGAGGACCTCAGCAGTTTAGTCGCTTAGGAATTCACACACATTTGAACATCTATAAGGGCAATCAAATGGAAACCAGACAGATGGCGTAAAAACAGGTAAATTGTGTATTATTCAAAAAGTAGTTGCATAACTATTAACGTTCATCGCACTGTAGGACAAGACAGGCAATGCCTTCCTGGAATACAGTGAGAAGTGGCCGGTCTACATGTTGCCAAGATTGTTTCGAGTACGCTTGAGAATTTTTCTGGGAAGCCCTTACACAACCTTCATACAGTCCCGATCCCTCCCCGAGCGATTCTCATATTTTAGGGGCCGTAAAGAAATACATTCCCTACTGTCGATTTGCTTTACAGTCATGATATGCTGGCAACCACAGACATTTTTCCTTGAAGGCAATGACTGTGTTTCCTCACATTGACGTTAATGTATTAACAGTTATGGAGATTACTTTAGAAATAAAAAAAAACAGTTTACTTATTTTTTCCTGTATTTCTTGTTTTCATTTGACTGGCCTTCATTATTATTATTATTATTATTATTGTTATTATTATTACTATTATTCACGAATGGACCCAGTAGGACCACGCGAGATGTACTCCATCAATGTCACTTCTGATGGTTGGCCTTCCTTTCTGTCCAAATTTGTTTTATCCTTTTAGAACGCAGGCTTTTTCTTTCATCAGACAACGGTGTTCCAGTCCGTTTTCTAATTTCCATCTGACCAACTTTCTAAGACAATATGTTTTTCCTGAATATTTTTCTATCTGTAACGTCTGCCTGAGTTATACCAGCTACTTTAAGATTCTCCGTCATCGCAACGATCCATTTAATTGGCTCAGTTTTTTCCTTATTTGTGTTTTCGTAGAATTCTACTATTTGTTTTGTCAATTTAGTGGTTGCTGTTCTTCTAATGTATCCATAAAACTGAGGTCTTGCTTTCCTCATGTCACCATAATTATCTCCATCAGTAATTTGGGGCCTACTATTTTCCAAATAATCTATCATTCTTTCTTTGGAATTTCTTCAGTATCCCTCTTCCTATTCAAAATTAAAGTTTCTGCTCCATAAAAACATGCAGGTTTGATTACAGTGCTGCAATGGCTAAATTTACTGAATTTAGAAAGTGATTTTTTGTTATAAATAGTCTGTGTTAATCAGAATGCAGTTGCCGTTTTTTGACGGCGATATTCGTTTGCAGCTTTTCCTACACCGTTTTCTTGTATGATTTCCTCCAAGTATTTTAACTGAAAAACCCTTTTTATTTTTCCACAACTTGTGTTAAAAAACTTTGGTGCTTGTTTGTTACATGTCATATATTCCGTTTTTTCGAATTCTATTCACAGTCCCACTTCTTCCGCAACTTTTATTAAGAATTTCAATTTGTTTTTGAGCTGTGGTAATATCACGAACTAAAACCGCTAGATCATCCGCAAAGGCGAGACAGTCTACTCTAACATTGCTTCTACCTAGCCTGATTGATTGATCTATATTTTGATTCGACTTTTGCTCTCCTCATTCTGTAATGAACTTTTCCAAAACGCAGTTAAACAGTAATGGGGAGAGTCCATTTGCCGGTCTAACACCAGTCTTTATATCAAACGGTTCAGAAATTTCTCCCTTGAATTTAACTTTCGAGCTAGTGTCAGTTAACATTTCCTTAACCAGTGTTAGAGTTTTATTATTTAACCCTTGTTCCCTTAAAATATGGAAAAGAGATTCACAATCAACTAAGTCGTAGGTCTTTTCAAAATGAACATACAATATTGTTACCAGAAATCCTTTGGTCCCTAAGAATTAGTTTTAAATTAAGAGTTTGTTCCGAACAGGATCTGTTTGGTTTAAAGTCTGCTTAGTATTCACTAATTTTAGGTTCTAAGTGTTATTGGGCTCGATCAAGCAAACATTGCTAGAGAGTTTTATATGTGACCCGGAGAAGAGAGATTCATCGTAAATTATTAACATCGGTTCTATCCCCTTTTTATGCGGTGGATGAATTAGCGCAGTTTTACAGTCCTCACGTATTTTCTCAGTTTGCCAGGTATGTTCTATTAGTTGAGTGATCTCTTTTATAGTGTTAGGGCCTGCTGATTTTGTAGGTCTGCTGTTATAACGTTTCGTCAGGATGCTTTATTGTTTTTAAGTCTCTTATTTTGTTCAGTTATTTCGATTTTGTCAGGTTCTTTAGAGTTAGGATTGGTGTTATTAGTTTTCCGTCGTTGGAATTTATTCGTTGATTCTGGACAGTTTAATAGTTTTTCCAAATAATTAGCAAGTACTTTACAATTTTCCTGGTTGTTAAGAGTCAAACAGCCATTTGCATTTTTAAGCAAAGGTTTTGAGGTTGGTAATCAATTAGTTTAGTTTTGAATGTCTTGTAAAAGTTTCTTGTATTGACCTTTTGGAAGTCTTTCTCGATTTCCAAGAGTTGGGCATTTTCGTAGTTTCATTTAGTCTGTCAGATTAATTTAGATGTTTATTTTCTTACAGTCAGAAAGGTGTTGTACGCATTTTCAGTTTTTTACTATTCTAAGTTTTGAATGTCTCATGCCTAGATTAAACTGCTGTTTCACAGTCCGCTTTCCACGAAGGGTGTTTTAGCTTCTTTCAAAGCGGAATTAAATTATGTGCTGTTGTGATAAACTTTTCTTTTAGGCTTTGCCAATTGTTGCATTTAGAGTTGGGGCTAATTTAGCAGTGTCAAAATTTGTGATAAAAGTTTTGTTTTGAAGAGTTTTTGAGACTGAAGTTTCACTTATATTCGCGTTAAATAATGGTCAGAATCTATATTAGCCCCTTTCCTAACTTCGGCATTCAAAATTTCTTTGTAGTTAGAGTATGAAATTGCTACATGATCGTTTTGAAATCCCTCAATAAATGTACTTGGTGCCAGCAAAATTTTTTGTTTACAAGGGTTCTTTTTAAAGTGTGTTGACATGATTTTACGGTTAAAATTTTTGCACATTTCAACAAGTCTATGGCCATTTTGGTTCGTCATCTATGCGCAGGAAATCCACCCACCGTTTTCTTATATTTTTTCTCTCTACTGAATTGATCATTAAAATCATCGATTAAAATTTTAACATGATGTGAGGGAATTTTCGAGATGATGTTTTCTAACCTTCCCAAGCTTCATTAATTTCTTCAGGTGTTTTACGGTTATTCTCATTGACTGGCTTATGGGCATTAATTACAGTGTATGCCTTATTTGCGTATTTAAGAGGAATTGTCAGTAGTCTATTATTAATCGGTTTTACCTCTGTTTTTTAATTTAAAATATTTTTTGAGATCGCAAAAGCAAACCCCTGATGAGGTGTTTTATTAAGTATTCTTTTATCAGCCCTTTATAGGATAAACAAACGACTGAGTTTTAATTCCCTACCGAGACTGCATTATTTTGTGCCAGGAAATTTTTTGCGGGATCCTCACAATCTGTTTTATTAAGATTCCCGCAGATGACGTACTCGTTTACAGGCTAAAGATATCGTTAAAACTTGTTAGAAAATGCAAAGACGATTACAGATAATCTGCAGTTGGTACAAAAACTGGTAGCTACGTCTAAACTTAAAATAATGGTTATACAATGAACGTAAGTAGACTGCCAGATCCTACACCGTGTAGCTACGCGTTAGCGACCAGCGGTCAGCCATTGTAATTACCTTTTAGTCTTTTAGTAGCATTCCAGATCGATTCAAGGAGGCTTTTTGATGTATATATTGCCTCAGGAAAGGCAGATTTAAAATTCATATTTGTAGGAACAAACGTTAGAATATTAAGTTCACTTTCGAAAGTGCTCGCTTGTAAACGCTTGGTCCATCAATTACTGAATGCTGTTTGTTTGTCTGACACCATAATCATGTTGAACTGACGGAAGGAATATAAAATACTCAAAGTAGAGATTTTCGTTCGTCACTGGTTAGTTAGTGAGAAAGCGCCCCAGACCTCATTCATAAACTGTACTGGCCAAGGGTACAAGAAGGCGTTGTGCATCTCGGAGAGATTTGCGTACAATAATCAGACAGCTCTCGTCCTAAGACGTGTCAATAAACCAACTAATTCCTCTAAAATCCAAATTGGGTTGTAACTACGACGCTAAATTAGACAAATTCGGAATCATGAAGAATATACCTAAGGCATTTCTCCACGCATATCATATGCGAATGGCTAACGAAGGGAAAAATGCAAAATAAACTGTGTACCCTTCACCACAATCCGTGCAATAGCTGACTCAGAAATGATACAGAGGTCAATATGGTGCAACCAAATTCTCGCAAACGATATATGATCACAAATGGAAAGTTTCCATTTTCTTTTGGAACCCAAAGACCATGTAACAAGGAAAGGGTCTAGTCCTGCATATATAAACACGCCATGAAAGACACTGAGGTAACAAAAGTTGTGGGATAGCGATATGAACATATGCGTATACAGATGGTGGTAATATGGTGTACGTAGGGTACAAAAGGCAGTGCATTAGCGGAGCTGTCACTTGTACTCAGGTGATTCATATGAAAAGATGTCCGACGTGATTATGGTCGCACGATGGGGATTAACAGACTTTGAAAGCGGAATGGTAGTTGGAGATAGACGCATGGGACATTCCATTTCGGAAATCGTTAGGGAATTCAATATTCCGAGATCCACAGCGTCAAGAGTGTGCCGAGAGTACCAAATTTCTGACATTACCACACACCACGGACGACGCAGTGGCCAATAGATTCATTTAAAGAACGGGAGCAGCAGCTTTTGCGTAGAGTTGTCAGTGCTAACAGACAAGCAACACTGCGTGAATTGGCCACTGAAATCAATGTGGGAAATGCGGCGAACGTATCCGTTAAGACAGTGGTGTAAAATCTGGCGTAAATGGTACGGTATCAGACGACAGACGTGCTTTTGGTAACAGCCCCTTATCGCCTCCAGCGCCTCTTCCGTGCTCGTCATCACGTCCATTGGACCGTAGACCACTGTAAAACCATGAATGGTCACATGATTCCCGATTGCAGTTGGTAAGAGAGTTCGAGTGTGGCGCAGACCCCACGAAACCATTGACTGAGGTTTCCAGAGAGACACTGAGGAATCTGGTGGTGGCTACATGACGGTGTAGGCTGGGTTTACATGGAATGGACTAAGTCCCCTGGTCCAACTGAACCGATCATCGACTTGAAATGCTTATGATAGCCGCGCGGGATTAGCCGAGCGGTCTAGGGCGCTGCAGTCATGGACTGTGCGGCTGGTCCCGACGGAGGTTCGAGTCCTCCCTCGGGCATGGGTGTGTGTGTTTGTCCTAAGGATAATTTAGGTTACGTAGTGTGTAAGCTTAGGGACTGATGACCTTAGCAGAAGTCCCATAAGATTTCAAACACATTTGAACATCTTTTTTTTTGGTTATGATAGGTTACTTGGAGACCATTTGCAGCTACTCATGGACTTCATGTTCCCAAATACACAATGCGGCATGTCAGTGGGCTGCAGTTGTTCACGATTGGTTTGAAAAACTTTCTAGACCGTTCGAGCGAATGATTTGGCCTCGCACCGAATTTAATGGGATATAATCGAGAGCTCAGTTCGTGAACAAAATTCTGCACCGGAAACTCTTTCTCAATTATGGATGACTATAAATGCAGCATGGCTCAATATTTCTGCACGGGACTTCCAACAACCTGTTAAGTCCATGCCACGTCGAGCTGCTGCACTACGCCACCTCACTGGTGTTACTTGAAAAGAAATAGTGAATAAATCACATAGTACGCCATGGTACCCACCGACGATATCCTCCTCCTTCCTAAAAAACAAAGAGACCATTGAGTGGCAGCTATTTCCAGAATGATACAGATGTGAGTATCAGACTAGAACGTGTCCTTAATAGTCAAAATATAAACTTCTACAACCAAAGTCTCTGTCTAGTCGTCTACCGATGGTAAGAATATGTCACATTTAAGAATGAGAAGGATTAACAACATCTCAGGTTTCATTGTCGCAGGTTTAGATTTTTCAGGGCGATAATTAAAGATTTATCATTACCCCTCGAAGGCGTCTGAAACTACTTTGCATACATTGGTTACTTTAATAGCACGTCATATTGGCCAGCTTCATAATTGTTCGCAACTGACTGTGATTATCTATTCAGTACCGTCTCCCTAGGTGCGTCCGCTAACGGACGGCTATTATGGCGCTCGACTCGGAGGTAAGCCGGTTCCAATCCTTGTGGTGTATGAAATTTTCACTTCAAATCCTTGTGATACGCCAAAGTCCTGGATTAAATTCCAAACCTATCCTAAGTGGTTCATGTAGAGAGGGAATGTAACATTGTTGAGGATGATCCGTCCGTCGGATGGGGATATCAAGCTCGGTGATCCTCTTCGTGGTTTTCGATGGGAGAAGGGTATTGCTGACACTGGCTTTCACCATCTCCCTTTCCTTCACCCATCACAACAGAAACCCGAGACCACATTATCCAAGTAATCGTCCACAGTCATCCACACGACACCGATACATAATCGACCCTTCACAGTAGGTGGCACGAAGGCAAAGGCAAACTTCCTCCACCAGAACCTTTTCATGAGCGGCGGTGCAGTATACCTCCATTTGCTTCCCCTATACGCACTAGCTGAGTACAGGACTATTTACTATCTATTAATTAGCGCGTTACACCAGTCAACTCAATGTCTGCAAAGTAATAATTGCTACATGCAAGATTCAAAATTTAGCACTGTGACATATGCATATTTCCTAGTTTCGTTTTCTTTACTGTTATTGTTATCGTTGTTTTGTCTCATCCGTCTTCCAAGAAATATTATTTCTGGACGGTCGTAATAAAAGATTAGATTTGGAATCCTTTTCTTGACCATTTGTATACACTTTGTCTTCTACTATCAACTTGTGTACATAAAACCGGTGTACTGTTTAAAGCTCTTTGGAAATATACTGACTTCTTGTGAAATTCATGTAAGAGCTCTCTCTATCAGCGCCTATTTCAATTACTGCAAATGTGTAGATATTTTGATGATTTTAAATAGTTTTCCTACCCTCGCTTCCTAATTATCTCCCCAAAATATTTCTGTCCATATCATTGCATGCTACCACGATATCAAGAAAGGCTAGCGGAGTATCGTAATTAAATTACCTTCTTTTGTTCTCTACAGTGAAAATTGTCGCTGCAGTGCCACCGACTTCTAAAGCCAGTTTTAGATTAGCTAAAATCTCATTTTAAAATCGCCATATCTTACACTTCGTAAGCAGTGTTCAGGACACCAAACCCTCTCTAAAGGTATTCGGTTCTCCTTTCGTAAGGGTGGAGACAAGTTTAGCAATGCTCCAGTCATAAATTCATCAGGTGTTTGCTGTGTTTTCCAGCACATGCTAATTAGGTATCGAATTAAGAGCCTGAGTGGATGCCTCTGTTATTAATTAACTCCAGGTATATTCCATTTAAACCAGGAGACCTGAATTCTTTAATTTTGCTATAGCTTCGAGTAACTCACTCGCCTCGGCAGCATCTCGTTTTGTCATCAGACACTGCAGACAAAGGCATAACCACTTCGACAAATAACAGAGAATTCGCTCATACCGACACTTCAGTTCCCTAACACTGACAGAACAAACAACGTTCTTTAAAATACACTGATCAGCCAGAACATTATGCCCACCGACTTATTATCGATATAAACTCGTCCAGGCGAGAGTAGCGTCACATGGCGACGAATGACTGGTAATCAGACACACACACTGTGCATGTAGTATTAATGAGCGTACATTCTGTATGTAGAATGGGGAAGGAGAGCGATTTGAGTTTCACCGATGGAAGAGTGTGAGTGTCCGGAGGCTCGGCAAGAGTAAGAAAACTGCGCGACTTGTCGGGGTTGGAGGAGTATTTGGTGAGTATCTTAAACGCGTGGCAATACCAAGGTGAAACCACGTCCAGACATCGTGGGGTTGGGCGGCCACCACTCATTACAAATGTTGTACGTCGTAGGCAGGACAGGCTGGGACTGGTAAAACACTACAGGAGGCGAACGATGGTTGAACTGACATCAGACTTCAATGCTGGGCAGAATGTATGTGTGTAAACAGACAATGCACCGTACACTTCTGACGATGGGCCTTCGCAACCGACTAACCATGCGTGTCCCAATGATAACACCTCGATATCGGCATCTACCGCTGAAATGGGTACGTGAACATAGGCACTGGACGTTGACGCAGTGACAGAGCGTTGCATGGTCTGATGAATCCCGACACCATCTTCAACATGCCGATGGAAGGGCGCGAATCCGTCGTCTTCCAGGGAAAGAGCTCTTTGACATCAATACTGCTGGACAAAGGCAAGCTTGCGGCGGCTCCATTATGCTCTGGGGAATTTTCAAGAGGGCATCCGTGGGGTTCAGTGGAGCTCGTGCATGACTCTATGACGACCAAGTAGTATCCTACACTGGTTGTACACCACGTACACGTCTTCGTGTTTCCAGAGGGCAGTGGTATTTTTCATCAAGATAATGCGCCATGTCACAAGACCAGGAGTCTGATGGATTGGCTCCAGGAACACAGTGGCGAGTTCCTGTTGATGTACTGACCCCCCCCCCCCCCCCTCCCCAACTTGCCAGATCTAAACGCATCTGGGATGTTATAGAACGTGGCGTCAGAGCTCATTGTTCCCTCCCAGGAATTAACGGTTATTAGGTGACTTGTGTGTGAAGATGTGGGGGCAAGTCCCTCGTGAGTTCTACCACGGCCTCATTGCTTCCATGTCACGACACATCGCCGCTGTTACCCGTGCCAAAAGTGGACAAACCGCCTATTAGGTAGGTGGTCATAATTTTCTGGCTGATCACTGTATTGTGTAGAGCCTTTTTAGCTTATCGTTATATAATTTAATCTACAATTATTCGAAAGGTATCACTGAACTCAAACTTGTCCTACTGTCTTTTATTTTATGAAAACAACAAACAACGTTAATATGTGCCCGTAGTAGGATTTGTAAATTGTTAACGAAATTTATGGTGTTATATACTATATAATTTCTCAAGCAACTAAAATTTAGTTAGTTTATATAACTGACAAGGACCAAAGAGCTTACGGCCATTCACCATGTTCTGTGTTCTGTTATTTAATCATGTCAGCAGCATTAAACGCTGTATATAAAAAATAAACAACGAATGAAATTCAGACTATAAAATTCACAAAACTAAAAACTGTGTATAAACATTCAGTTAAAGTATGATACTCTACAGCTAAGATATTTTGGACAAGAACTTGGCCACATTAAGCGCATTTGTATAGCTTTCATAAGCTGTTCAACGGTGGAGGTACTTGGGCCCAGATCGCTCTGTATAAGGTGGGTAGTAGTTTTCTGTTGTCTCCTACCTCACAGTACCGATTTGTCTGATAATCCCGATCTATTCATGTTTCTTTTGGCTCTTACAACTGCCGAACATAGCTTTTTTAAAAATCTTCTTATGTATCACTCTTTTATATGTCCTTGGGAATGTTTTTCCCTTGGTAAAGACGAATCTCTTATATGGACATTCTTCTCTTGCCGCATACTTTGGTCTGTTGCGGTGTATTGGTGAAATTCTGTTTTGTGTACACGAAACCCCTCCTCGATTGAAGTCGGTGGCTAGCTGGTCAGTTTTCAAAAATGTAAGGGCAGTAAATACACTACTGGCCATTAAAAGTGCTACACCACGAAGATGACGTGCTACAGACGCGAAATTTAACCGACAGGAAGACGATGCTGTTTTATGCAAATGATTAGCATTTCTAGTGACTTAAGGCTGAAATTCTCATCTAGATTCTTGTACACTGAGATCATTGTGTAGTCACTAAGTTCACTTCTTGACCTACGAAATGTGTCAATGTCCCACCATATAGACGAGGCGTGGGCAATGAACATACCTTGCTCGCAATTGTAATCTAAACTCTTTTCCACGTAAAGACTGAAAATACTAAATATAATAAATACTGAATGGATCCAGAGATGTCGTTAGCTGCCACGAAAATCTCGATGGAAACATATCTTCAGTAACCTGAAATAGGCATTCAAATATGCTAATAATATTCGTGTTGCTGAATAGATGAGTGCTAACTGCGTAAGCAGCTCGTGGTGAATGAACACTATCGTTAAAGGAACTGATCACGTCAGATTCTTTACCGCAAATGAATTCCCGAAGTGCAGGAATAGTGATAGCTCAAATTTAAATTTAATTGGGTTCAAGGGACGTAAGTGAATGCAGAGAAGTCATTTAAAATTACTGACTATTTCAATGCAAAATATAAGTCATAGTAACGGGTGATCAAAAGGTCAGTATAAATTTGAAAACTGAATAAATCACGGAATAATGTAGATAGAGATGTACAAATCGACATACATGCTTGGAATTACATGGGGTTTTATTAGAACAAAAAAAAACAAAAGTTCAAAAAATGTCGGACTGATTGTGCTTCATCTGATCAGAATAGCAATAATTAGCATAACAAAGTAAGACAAAGCAAAGATGATGTTCTTTACGGGAAATGCTCAATATATCCACCATCATTCCTCAACAATAGCTGTAGTCGAGGAATAATGTCAACAGCACTGTAAAGCACGTCCGGAGTTATGGTGAGGCATTGGCGTCAGATGTTGTCTTTCAGCATCCCAAGAGATGTCGGTCGATCACGATACTCCTGCGACTTGAGGTAACCCCAAAGCCAATAACCGCACGGACTGAGGTCTGGGGACCTGGGAGGCCAAGCACCACGAAAGTGTCGGCTGAGCACACGATCATCACCAAACGGCTCGCGCAAGAGATCTTTCACGCGTCTTGCTATACTTTATTTTGTTCTAATAAAACCCCATGTCATTCCAAGCATGTGTGTCAATTTTTACCTCTCTGTCTACATTATTCCGTGGTTTACTAGGTTTTCAAATTTATACTGACTTTTTGACCACCCGGTACATTCAAGAACACAGATGTCCCTGCATGAATGACATAGATTTTTATGCCGCTGTATAAGGAACACTTTACCCATGAAATATTCAACAAAAAAAAAACGATAATTGATACAGTTCCCCTGTAATTCGAATGTGCTATATAGAGAAACCGAAGGCTGGCCCAAGTAAGATGAGACTTGAAGCCAAACAGTAGAGAGGATGTTGACTCCTATCAATTGTAATGGCTCTGTACTGGCGTGAATCCTTTGCATTGAAATAATACGGCAAGCTGCGCTATGCAGTGCATTACCTCGTAACAAGTAACTCGTAACAAGATAATGCAGGTAGCACATCTCATATTAAAGTAACTGTTCGTCTCCTTCTCCCAGCTCCCTCGGTCCATCTCCTCCTCCTCCTATTCTCTGTCCGTCCCCTTTTCGCCACTCTCTCTTCCGCTTCCCTATCAGTCTGTATCCCCCTCCTCCTCTCTCTGTCTGTCTCCTCCTCCACCCTATACGGGTCTGTCTCCTCCTGCCACCTCTCCATCTGTCCACGTCCTCCAACCCCCTTCTCTCCCTACATTATCATCCCTATCCCAGTTAAAGATACCTCTTTCCAGACAGTATGCAGTATGTGCACCAAGTTTCGTTGAATCAAGTCAGGGGCTTAGGATAAGATTTTTGCCGATTGCTTTGCTTGTGTACGTGCATGTTAGATGTGTCTGATATACATTTAACATATTTCACACATAGTTGTACATGTAGTTCACCTGCAAGTCTAGCGAATTTCGTCCTGCAGTTTGTGTTCACGCTGCTTGATGTTTATGGTGTCATATGTCCTCAAATATATATCGTACAAAGATATAATTTTGTAAGTTCCGTCAGCGTTATATTTTTTCGGATGAATTCAGGTTCTATTTACAGCATCATGATGGTCGCATCCGTGTTTGGCGACGTCACGGTGAACGCAAATTGGAAGCGTGTATTCGTCATCGCCATACTGGCGTATCACCCGACGTGATGGTATGGGGTGCCATTGGTTACACGTCTTAAGTCACCTCTTGTTCGCGTTGACGGCACTTTGAACAGTGGACGCTACATTTCAGATGTGTTACGACCAGCGGCTCTACCCTTCGTTCGATCCCTGCGAAACCCTATGATTCAGCAGGATAATGCACGACCGCATGTTGCAGGTCCTGCACAGGCCTTTCTGGATACAGAAAACGTTCGACTATTGCCCTAGCCAGCACATTCTCCAGATCTCTCAACAACTGAAAATGTCTGGCCAATGGTGGCCCAGCAACTGGCTCGTCACAATACGCCAGTCACTACTCTTGATGAACTGTGGTATCGTGTTGAAGATGCATGGGCAGCTGTACCTGTACAGGCCATCCAAACTCTGTTTGACTCAATGCCCAGGCGTATCAAGACCGTTATTACGGCCAGAGGCGGTTGTTCTGGCTACTGATTTCTCAGGATCTATGCACCCAAATTGCGTGAAAATGTAATCGCATGTCAGTTCTAGTGTAATATGTTTGTCCAAAGAATACCCGTTTATCTTCATTTCTTCTTGGTGTAGCAATTTTATTGGCCACTAGTGTAGATATGTTGTGCATCCAGGTGTGACAGTCCCCCGATGTTCGACCGCATGGGAACGTGAGAGTAGGCATACTCGTCTTCGGGTTCCGGTAGACCACTTCGGACCACCACAGGAAGGCCCGCCACATTGTGCACCAAGCACATTGTAAGACCTTCAGATATTCGCATCTCATCTGAGAGCAAGTAATCAACTCTCTGTAAAATTGTGTATCAGCCGCACTATTAGTCGGAGACCAGCAGCAAGACTAGTGACTTAAGGTTTCATGCGTAGGCTACTGTAACAACTACAACACAAATGCCTGTGTTAAGATTGATGCCGTAACCCTGAAGCATGGATTTCTGATGAGTGGCGTTGCATTGTGTTCAGTGACGAATCGTGGTTCCGCACATCCCGAATGACCATGGTAGAGATTATCCGTGCCGCAAACCTGAAACTTGAAAATATACGATTCGAGAACATGAACGAACTAGTGAATAAACCTGATTGTACGCATATTGACTGTTATTAGTCGTAATACCACAGGATAGGTCGACATCTAGGACAACAGAAGTAAGTGTTCGACACAATAGTCGACTGCAAATCAACTGTATTACTGTCAACACTTGTAAGCTCCACAATATTATAGCTATAATGTTTTAACAGAACATGTGAGGTACGCAACAATAATTTACATGGTTCGTATGTGAGACGTAAAATAGTGAAATTATTAGTTTATCGACTTTCACGATCGTTATGTTACTTACGCACAAACTAAAACCTCAAACTCGTTAAAATTTTTGATTAAAAATAAAGGAAATCTTGATTATTCAGTTCTTGTTTCAGTTTATTTGATAACATCTACATGTCCAAAGAGAAACGTTACAATTTCAGTATATTTCCATAATAGATAGTAAAATAAGAAGTTCGTTTCCTGTATCGGTGCGTCTATTCCTTATGATCTTCCCTTTCAGCAACATTTTACTATAGCTTTCTCGTATTTCTTTGTTGAATGATTTTATGTTTTTCATAGATGATAAAATAACTGGTACAATACACCCTTCAGCAAATGTTTCCAAGTAAGGCTCCATTTAAAAGGTACATATCGTCACTTTACCTATATTTCAACATCTAGCAACAAACTTGATTTTGTGCAGCATGTATGACTCATAATGTACGTTTTAAATCCACTATTAATTCTGAACAGAGGATGTCGCTCCGCAATTATACATTTGCCCTAGTCACAGAATATAGAGAAGAGAAGTTGTAAATCAAGTCGTATCAGACAACATGCAACGTCTGGTATGCGTACAGGAACATCACATGAGAGACAAAAAAACGTGAAACTTAGGATCTCTTGAATCATCTTTACTAATAAAGAAACTACCACTTAGAAATTACGTTAAACCACTAAGCTTGGGTAATCAAGAGACAGGCGGTGCCTAATAACTTCATATTTGTCCCGTGAAACCTGTGCGTTAAAGCTACGAGAATTTACAACTAGTGAATTGCGGTGGCATAGTACCACGCGGAAAGGCTTTTTCTCAGTTTAGGGCTTCCGCCAAGCAACTCTGCTTGGAGAACCCTACAACCGTAAGTAATGTGGCTGCTTGTGAGTCACCGAAAATATCTCTCGCGGAAAAGAGAAGCTCCAAAAACATTTATCTATTGCCACCCCCGGCGAAACTTCGGATAAGAAGTTTTCTGCAGCTGGGAGAAGAAATGGCTGTGGCATGACCTCTTGAATTTTTCTACGGTATTATTCATGGCACTTTGGATCTCGTTATGTAAGTATAAATCACTTTATTAAACAATGATTCAAGATTGATGCCACTCCCTGTCATTCTTACTTCTTTCGCCTCTCAGATTTTTGTATACTGAAGCACACTATATCTATAATTTACGCAGTAGAGAAGTGCAGAAGGATTTTTAAAATTTGTAATGATAAAATTTGCATCTTAACTTTCAAACTGAGCAAAGGACGCATGGATTAAGACTCTAGCCTTGTGTTTGGAAAGGCTCATATTCAAATTCCTGCTCGGTCATTCTGCTTTTGCTGTTAACTTGATTTCATAATGCTCTTTAGTCCAGTGGACTTACTGTTTCTTTAGAAAATCAATGGCGGTACATTTTTCACACCCATTTCCTAATGAGAAATTTTTTCACCTCCATTGCCTTATCATGAACGAGAAGTTAAGTGTAAACCTTCGCTCACCTTCGAGACTCAGTTAGGTACAGAAATCTCATCGTATTTTAAAAATGCTGTCGACACCGCACATTACATTTTCATTCCCTTTTATGAGCTGCACCTATGAAATGAAAACTATTTGCTGTTTAGATTTTGTAAAGCAAAATGGGAGATGAATGTGTCGCGGCAGTTAGCGGTAGATATCACACTTACACTGCATTAGATATGAGGTGCTGGATCTCTGTTTCAGTTTTTACTCACTGCCTCACGAACAAACAGGGACACTCTCGGCCACCATTGGTGATACTTTTATGGCTTCAACTCACGAAAGTGGCAATGCAATGTAGAGACGATTCTTGGGTACAATGAGCCAGCGTCTGGAAATATTTTCATTTTTAAAAAGAATCATTTGCTGGCTGTTGGATTCTGAGCGAATTTTTACGACGATGTAGAAAGTACAACAAGTCTGCACATCTTGTATACGCCCGTTATGTTTCTTATCGCGAAAACTGTCCAGTTAATATTACGTAACTTTTAACACATCCTTGATTATTCCTCTCGGAACGGAACTAAAGTTCAGACGAAGTAACAATAAATTACAAATACTTTCATGGCAAATAGTGTATATCTTTGGCAAAAATGGAAATATAATCATATCTAGTTTTATCTAAAGCGTCATTCGTGAGAGATAGACGCCTTCGACATGAAATGCACCGACGTGACCTTGATGATGACGCTTAATAACTATTTTATAACTACTGTGACTTGTCATCTGAGCTCTTAGCGCTCACTAGTGGCAGTTATTGGTACACCTCATGTCCAGACTACATCGAATCATTCTGTAGATATCTTATGAAAGAGCTGTTTATTTTTATTAAAGATCGCTGGAGTTGACTGTGGTAAGTCCCGAAGAGGACTGTGAATACTTCAATAGCTTAAGTGACTCGGTAATGTACTATAGTACACTACACGACATAAACTGCTCTGTGAACTAAAATATATGAAACTACTAGGAATTACCTTTTGCATTTACCTGCTTTTGACTTTAAAATGAATTTTGTCAGAAAGAGCCTTCTTATGGCAGTGTTTAGTGTAGTAATTATTCCTGTGACATTATACAGCCAATTCACACTGTCTAATAGAACGGACATTTCTTCCTTCCTCTTCTCGGTTGCTTTGTACTAAAAGAAGAGGGACAGGGAGGCACTCAGTGACGTAAATAGCAATTGTAGAGCCGCGCTGGGTAGCCGTGCGGTCTCGGGCGCCTTGCCACGGTTCGTGCGGCTCCCCCCGTCGGAGGTTAGAGTCTTCCCTTGGGCATGGGTGTGTGTGTTGCCCTTAGAGTAAGTTAGTTTAAGTTAGATTAAGTAGTGTGTAGGCCTAGGGACCGATGACCTCAGCAGTTTGGTCCCACAGAATAAAAAAAAATCAATTTTAGGTCTCATTGGCTCGCCTTCTGCTGGGCGTTCATAAGCTCTGATAATTTTGGTCTTACTGTTCGCATCTCAAATGTTGCGCGACGTGTGTATTCCATTCTGTAGCGTTCGAAAATTGATCACTTTGTGTGTCCACTTTCGCATTTCTGGCAAATGTGAGCAGGGTATAAGGACTGGTTTTCAGTTATACTGGTCTTCAGAAAACGAGTATTGACTGATAATGGTGTTTTAATCAACATCAGCATCTGTGGATTGGACGCAACCAAGATGTTGGACGATGGAGACTAGCGAAGTGAAACAGTTGTGGAGTCCAGTAGCCCTAGTTGATGATTTATGAAGTGGATACTCTACTCATTTACGAGTCGTAGCCCTGGACGATATAGCTCTTGTGAGAGCATAGCTGTATATCTTGAAGAGAAAGAATCAAAGGCTGACTGGATCCACTGTGCCATCGCTGGAGTCATCAGTATGATATGCGTCAAATGAGCTATCCGGCCCGCCATGTGGGTGTTAACGCAGGCGACCCTTCAGACCATAACTAAAGCTCGGAAGAGGTGGCCACGAACGCGTACGTGGAGTGCTTGTAAGAGGCGTTTACAGTCCGTCGCCGCCGTACGGAGGACATATTTCGTAAATATGACGCCCAAACAGCTTCGTCCACATCGGGGCCACACTCCCTTCCGAGAGCCTTCAGCTTATTTCCATGGCACGTGACTTGACCATGTCTTTCATGCGGCATGCCGCACTCCAATACTGCTCGACCCCTGCTAGCGCCATTCGGATCTCCTGTTTAGAATGGGTGAGAAAGACTAGATCATCCGTGTAAACATTTCATTGAAAATGATGTCCTCTCAGCATGATCCCCAAAAGATCAGCCTACATAGAACCGGCTCTGCCACTACTGCATAGAGGTTCATTGATTACATCTTGAGGGCCTTCTGGATATTACTGTTCTCTCCTCCCCTCCTCCCAAAGATGTTTGTTCGTGTGAAATAAGATTCTGCAGTACTCACTTCAGAAGCATTGCCCCGTTGGACCTAACGTAAGGCGGAGATTTATCCTTCCACTGTACCTTTAATCATCACAATCGATGAGGCAACATAGAGAATGCGCATGATCGTGAAGGTAAAGGCCAAAATGGTAGCTAGTAAATCATGTCTCACTTTATCAAACTCGTGATGGAAGTGTGTTGGGACTAGGTCACTATTCGATCAGGGCGACGCAGTGGGAATCAGATTTTGATCTTCTGGATATTATTGTCCCCCCCCCCCTTCCCCCCACCCCAAAAGATGTGTGTTAATATGAAATAACATTGTGCAATACTCACTTAAGACACATTGTAAAGATTCTGGCGAAGATCTTGAAATTACAATTGGGGAGGGTGATCGGGCAGCAACGTTCAATCTGCGTCCCTCCAACTTGTTTGAGCACCAGAATACCAAGACCTTGCATGAAAGCCTGCAGAATTGGGACAGCTAGTGATTTATATCCTTCCACCATGAGACCATCGAATCCTCAAAAGATCCAAAAGAATACCAACGATAAACCATGTGGTCCTGGTGACTTATTAACTGGCCTCTTGGCAAGGACGTCCACAATTTCATCCCTCATGTTCTCCCCCAAACGCGATGCCGACATCTTATTGTGGGGCTGCTGGATAGGTCGCATAATTGTGGCGCACTTCCTGATAGAGTGGGGGACATAATTCGATGAATACACGTGCGATGTCTGCTGGGTGATCTCCCTGCTACTGTCTGGGAAATCGAGAGTGCGTAACAAAGTTCGTCGTATTTTTCGTTGTTCGGAGGTTAATTTGGTTCATATAGGGAGGTTCTTTGCCGATCCGGTCATCTCGTTCGTCCCATGACACCTTCAATCCCATAGTGGGTAAGGGTTAAAATCTTCGCTTTGGTGGGATGGATCTCCGACAGCCGGTCAGTGGAAAGGCAAGTGTCACAATCTGGCATGTGTGGGTCCATCGGAAGTCGTTCGTCGTCGTGAGAGTTCTCACCGGCTCACGACTGTGACAATGGCATATTGGCTAAAGTCGCCTTTCTCTTCTTATGCCTCTTTGGGGACTGCTGTTTCCGAGGGAGCTTCTCTGTGTCAGATGATGGGAGTGAATCCTGACGTCCAGGCACAAAGGCGACCGTGGATACAACCATTGCATCAACATCCATATCACCACTGGGCTTCTCTTCACCTCTCTCTGGAGCTGGTGGAGTAGGAGCGGCAACCTTTTTAGGTGTCAGCTGCTCTCCTCGTCTCATCTTGACATGAAACGTTGTAGAAGATCCTCCCAGTGGTCAGTCAAATGCATCTGACTGGGATCTGTCTGGTGTGTTGCTATATATGTGAGAGGTGAAGATGTCAGCGTGGTGGAAGGCAACAGATCAGTAGGATGGAGATGGGTAATTTTTCGCTGCAGACACTCTGAGCGAACATGACCCTCTGTTCCGCAACCTGAGCAGGTCTTTGTCTGGCATTGATATATGATGAATGCTCAGCATGCCCTGGTGTAGAGATAAGACGGAACATCGTAACTGAGTTCAGTGCGTACCTGACGCATTTCATTCGGTACAGGTTAGGTGTTGAATTGTGCACATTTCTCCGTGATGTGGCTGTGAATCGTTTTCATAGAGTCTGAGTGCAACGGCCACTTTGTCGGCCGGCATTTTAAACGGGAGTTCGAATATTTGGATCCTCCTGAGTCCCAGACCCTCACTATCCACAGGCACTGGACCAAAGTTGCCGTCTGAATGTGTGAACTTGAACCCGTCCCTCACCTTCTATAAAATAGCGTCGCATGCACCTTCAGTTGTTAATTTAACGTAAACCACTCTTCTCACAATTCAGAGTGGATTACAACAACATCAATACACAGGAACTTTACAACATCTCGAATTAATCGTTCTACTTCCAGTGCTTTTGAATGTGCATATTCACTCAAAAAGCTGGATTTCAGGGTCAGTTTCAGATATGAATTAGCTATTTACTTCGAAAGGTACTCATATGCTTGAAAGCCATTGTAGCATAGAAACACCTCGAAAGAGCGCACAGCAGCGAGGATGTAAACAGCTCCATCCATACCGCTCTACCGCCGAAGGCAGTCTGGCATGCATGCATGTCGGCAGGAAAATTGTATCGTTCTTCCCAACAACGCAGGCACTGCAATATCGTAATTATCCGCCGATAACACGCAGCGACTTTCAATTAAAATGTTCACCCCTGTACGGGACCTGCAAGATGTGTGTATGAGTACAGGTTGTGAGGCAGAAAGAACGACTTACGGAAGTTTGGGTCTGAACGTGATTCACGCAAGGATAACCATAACTGTTAAAGCATGAGCTCGCGTAAAGTGAGAACTCTGGGTGCGAGTCCCGGCGTGACACAAATTTTCACTGTCGTCATTCCCTTATACAGTTAATGGTTTTCCGCGTTCGCCACTTCGAATACATTTCATGATTTCATAACGGCTGTAGCCGCCACAGTGTCTTTTCCTTGGAGCATGTGTGTCCGAAAGTAAATTACAGCGTTCTTCTTGAGTATACACTCACTGCAATATCGCGTTATATTTAAACGTACATTTAAGCCCATAGATCAACCGTTACGAAAAGTAAGTGCCCCAGTTGTTAACTTGTTCTTAAAAAGAATTCAGGTTGGCATTAAATAATATTTTCATGAGTCATTAGTTACAGATTATAAGAGAGCTTTTAATCAGGAGAGTTTCAGTTGACATTCCTATATGTACTCATAACTTAATAAAGTATAGAACACTAATAATGTGCGCTAAGTTACACTGAAATCCAGTCATTCATCTGGGTACTTCACTTTCTGTGTCAGGAAATGTGTTTGAAACAATGGTCTACATTTTCTGCCGCTAGATTAATGCAAATTTATTGTCTTTGTGGGTGACAACAGTGACTAATCGCTGACGGAGCAGACAAGTGATATCAGGTGTTTTATACTATCTACTCGTATTACATTAGAAATAGTTAAACTTTAGCTGAGCTGACAGTCTTAGCACAAAACGGTATTCACTGTTGGTATCTGGATACGCAGTATGTAATAACATCAACTGGAAAATTGTGTAAAATAGAAACATCGGAAACTTGTACTTATTTAGTACATCCGATGACCTTATTCGATGTCATCTCGATGACATAAACTGAAACTGATTAAAAGCTTCGCCTTTTAGCAAGGCCACGTTCAATATATTAAGTACGACACGCTAGCATTTCTCTACATCTTACCGTAACCGCGCCTAATAGTTCATGTGGGCTCACTGATACGAGCTGAGGCTGGCGATAGAACTCATCCATAATCTCCACTTTCCATCGTATTCTCTTAAATTTTGATAAGAATTTCTCGTTATGTAATCTTTGAACTACTATTCCAGATGCTTAGTAATGTTTGTCAGAATTCATATATGAGGCTATAAACACTGACCTAACCCACAACTTCGGCAAATCGCGTAATTTTGTGAATTATTGACACATAGTGTTAATTATGGACAAAAAATTTAATTTATTGTCTAACATCTGCATGACACAGTGGCTTATCGTCAATTCTACAACACGGTCGGGACAGTGGGGAGGGGGAATGCGGTAGTACCGGTACAGTTTGCTACAAAATAAGCCTAATCTCCTGCTTTTCATACCACCAGCAATGTTTCTTCAACATCAGATTTTAACATTTTAGTTAATGACTATTACCATTTTATAATTTTATAACAGAAAACACTAACATTCCTCTATGCAAAATCTTCCGTAATTTTCATAACCTTTGTTGGTCATATGTACCTTGCTATCATAATTCTTGTGCCACGAGACGTATATTTTCATTCAAGTGCTCCTGCCTAATTATTCTGTTCACGTAGCAGAAACAGGAAGAAAAAGAAAGCCGTTTTCGTTGTCTAACTGCAGGGATCGACTGTTTGATTTCCAAGAAGTTAAAAAAGAGCATTGCTGGCAGAAAAGTATTGAAATAATGAAAACAAAGAAATTCTAAATTTTGGAGATATGACTAATGGAGACTGTATTACTAAACGACTAACCCGGTTCTTCGTGCACGGGGTGTGTTTGCACGTTGTCTGTCAAGCAGACAAGTGTTACAGTTAGAAACTGTGTATATGTGTTGAGGCAGTGTAACCTTGACTACATTCATTAAGTATTTGAGAATGACAGCACTAGCGACTTCCAACTAACTTTACACATAACTTCAAAATGGTTCTGAGCACTATGGGACTTAACATCTGAGGTCATCAGTCTCCTAGACCGCAGATTTACTTAATCGTAACTAACCTAAGGACATCACACACATCCATGCCCGAGGCAGGAATCGAACCTGCGACCGTAGATGTCGCGTGGTTCCAGACAGCAGCGCCTGGAACCGCTCGGCCACAGTGGCCGGCACACATAACTTCAAACCTTTATCAAACCACACTGAAGCGCCAAGGAAACTGATACAGGCATGTGTATTCAAATGCAGAGATATGAAAACAGAAAACGGCACTATGGTTAGCAACGCCTATATTAGACAACAAGTGTCTGGCGCAGTTGCTAGATCGGTCACTGCTGCTACAATGGCAGGTTATTAAGATTTAATAGAGTTTGAACGTGATGTTATAGTCAACGCACGAGCGACTGACACGGCATCTTCGAGATAGCGATTAAGTGGGGATTTTCTCGTACGACCATTTCACGAGTGTACCGGGAATGTCATGAATCCCATAAAAAATCAAATCTCCGACATCGCTGCTGCCGGAAAAAGATCCTGCAAGAACGGGGCCAACGACGACTGAAGAGAATTGTTCAACGTGACAGAAGTGAACCCTTCCGCAAATTGCTGCAGATTTCAATGCTGAGGCATCAACAAGTATTAGCGTGCGAACCATTCAACGAAACAGCATCGATATGGGTTTCCGGTGCCGAAGGCTCACTCCTGTGCCCTTGATGACTGCACGACACAAAGCTTTACGCCTCGCCTGAGCCCGTCAACACCGACATTGGACTGTTGATAACTGGAAACATGTTGCCTGGTCGGACGAGTCTCGTTTCAAATTGTATCGAGCGGATGGACGTGAACGGGTATGGAGACGACAGCATGAATCCATAGACCCTGCATGTGAGCAGGCGACTGTTCAAGCTGGTGGAGGCTCTGTAATGGTGTGGGGAATGTGCAGTCGGAGTGATATGGGACCCCATATACACCTACATACGACTCTGACAGGTGACACATACGGAAGCGTCCTGTCTGATTACCTGCATCCGTTCATGTCCATTCTGCACTACGGAGGACTTGGTCAATCCCAGCAGGACAGTGCTACATCCCACACGTTCAGAATGGCTACAGAGTGGCTCCAGGAACAATCTTCTGAATTTCAACACTTCCGCTGGCCACCAAACCCACCAGACATTGACATTATGGAGCATATCTTGGATATCTTGCAACATGCTGTTCGGAAGACATCTCCATCCCCTCATATTGGCTCTGAGCTCTATGGGACTCAACTGCTGAGGTCGTTAGTCCCCTAGAACTTAGAACTAGTTAAACCTAACTAACCTAAGGACATCACAAACATCCATGCCCGAGGCAGGATTCGAACCTGCGACCGTAGCGGTTTTGCGCTTCCAAACTGCAGCGCCTTTAACCGCACGGCCACTTAGGCTGGCCCCCTCATATTGTTACGGGTTTATGGACAGCCCTGTAGGAGTCATGGAGTCGTGTCCATTCCACGTCGTGTTGTGGCGCTTCTGCCTGCTCGCGGGGGCCCTACACGATATGAGGCAGATGTACCAGTTTCCTTTGGGCTTCATTGTATTTCTTGCTGACGTCCTGCACAAAATGACGAAAGGAAAAAAAGTTTTTCGCTTACTATTTCTGTTCTATTCATGCGGTACATCTGCAGCATCACTCATGACTTTTACTTTTTCACTATAATCTCTGCTCACAGCTCACTCCACTGCATATACCTGCAAAATTATTTCACTGTGCAACATGTAGTTCGGGCGATTAGATTTGATATAGAAAGGACTTCCATTCCTTAAAGTATTTGTGTCTGCATTTATTGGTTTACACAGGATCTAACAAAACTATTCAGATTTGTCAAGGTAAATTCCGGAGAGAACTCCGACTCCGTATGTAAACTACATCTCCTTACGTGACTGGAACGAAAGAATATCTGAGAACAGGGAACCTTATTCATCTACAAAATATATCACGTTTGTCCAACACTAATTCCATTTGCCATTATTTCGAAACTATAGTTTGCGTTATATATCTCAGTTCATGTTTTAGTAATATTTTTCATCACAATATCCCGATGCAAAAACTCATGCCTATTTATTGACTCGATACGTGACTTAATTTTTAATTCTTAAAATGTGTGGAAGACGCAGAATATATTTATGAGAGAATTCAAAAACAAATTTAAAAATGTATGACAGAAAAAATGGTGTTTCGAGATAGATGGAAACTCAAATAGTGTATTTAAAAAGGAAAGGACGATCGTTGTTCAATGTTTTATCGTAGACTACATCATCAGACACTACATAACATATTCGGCCTCGATAACCGTGTGGCATAGACCATTAAATTAGCTGCGACCGGATTACTGCAATAGTGGTGGAGTCCACACTTTTTACACAAAAATACATGACAATAAAGAAAGTGCTAAGACATGGACCTCACAATAAAATTTACCATTAAAAAAAGAAAAATCGGCATAAGCATAAGTCAGACTTGTATATTTATCCTAAGGATACGACAGTCTGCCACGGTGGCAGCGTGTTTATTACAGTAAAGTATTAGATAATATCTAGCGGCTTTATTACTGATTCTGAATGTGAATTAATGATTAAGTCTCAAAAGTCGGTCAAAAATGCAGTCAGAGGCTTTTATAGATCGCCTGAATCTGGAGCTGTAGTGGTAGACCGCCGGCCGAGATGGACGAACGGTTCTAGGCGCTACAGTCTAGAACCGCGCGACCGCTACGATCGCAGGTTCGAACCCTGCCTCGGACATGCTTGTGTGTGATGTCCTTAGGTTAGTTAGGTTTAAGTAGTTCTACGTTCTAGGGGACTGATGACCTCAGAAGTTAAGTCCCATAGTGCTCAGAGCCATTTGAACCATTTGTAGTGGTAGACCGCTTCAGAGAGAACTTGAAGAATATCGTTAATAACTTTCCTAATCATGTCGTTGTATTACGGAGTGACTTCAGCTTGATATGAATAGATTGGTAGAGTCATGCCATATAACTAGAGTCAGAGGCAGGAAGTAGTGTGACATTATTGCGAGTGTCTTCTTCGAAAATTACTTCGAGCTTTTGATGAGACATGCAACTTTTGTAAGATATGTCTCAGACCTTGTAGAGACAAACATACCAGAACTTATCAGTTAACGTAGAGGAAGATACCAGTGACCATTAGATGACAACTATATCTACGGCTAATACAAGGGAAGTTAACAAAGATAGGAAACTGTTTTTGCCTAGCACAAGTGACAGGATATAAATTGCAGAGTATTCAAGTAGTCAGAATCAATCTTTCAGTGGTGAGGACAAAGATATGGAGGACAAATGGAAAAATCTCAAAAGCATCTTTCAATATGTCTTAGACAGGTATGTTCAGAGCACGATCTTTGGGATGGGAAAGATTCACCGTAGTTTCATATCCATGTTAGAAAATTGCTAGGTAAAAAAGCGAACGTCATCGCAGATTCAAGCGAACTCAAAACTTAGCTGTCAAACAAAAGTCAAGCGTTCAATGACCTTGAAATTAAAATTTTGTCATCCAATCTGATTAAGTATCCACTCAAAGACAGGAATCAGTAAAATATTTTGTAAGATGTAGTTAACGCATGAAAAACTTTTCAGCTCACTGTCAGATCACTGGGTGAATATTAATGCAGACACAATTAAGGAAGTGCCTGGAATCATATTTTAGAGTTAGAACTTGCGGAATAATTGAATACGTGGTCAATAGACAAGAACAGCCATTATAATCTTCTGAATAAACGTGAATGCAAACTGAAATTACAACGTTGTCTGCTGAAATTAAATGTTAAACTCCCTTTTCGCTACAGGTCACGTTCATACTGTTTTCATTACGACTTATGTGTAACACTGTGTTGATTACTTTTTTAGGAAAATATTTATGGGAAACCGACTAAATCATATTTACACTGACAAAAACAGTTTAAGAACTCAGATACAACTATTATACTCAGTAATCATAGTTCTGGGGAGCAAGGAATTGGAAATGCAGTCAGAATTGTTTGTTAACTTTCTTATTCATAAGTGATGGTAAGCTGAATACTATACATCGTTTCGAAACATGCAACTACAACTAACCCTAATTTTTAAGTAGTTTAATATAGAACTATTTTAATATGTTTAAAAGTTTTTTGACTTATTCCACATCAGTAACGATCATTTCACTTGTGACCTGTGGAACGTACATTGGCGTACCTGTGTTCATTCTAAATATTTATTGGCTCAAATCTCTCTGAGCACTATGGGACTTCACTTCTGAGGTCATCAGTCCCCTAGAACTTAAACCTCACTAACCTAAGGACATCATACACATCCATGTCCGAGGCAGGATTCGAACCTGCGACCGTAGCGGTCACGTGGTTCCAGACTGTATCGCCTAGAACCGCTCGGCCACTCCGGCCAGCTAAATATTTATTATGTATTCTTGTTCTTCTGACATGTTCTGCATCCTGGAGAATCTCCTCCCTATGTTTCCGTTGGAATTAAAAGTGTATCTAATCTAACCAAATCTAGATACTTTACGGTAGACACATTTTCCAGGAATTTGTGACTAGTAGTGTTGTGCTGTAATGGTTTTATTTTCCTATGAATGCGCTATATGTTACTTTTATTTACGTTCAGGGTCAACTGCCAGAACGTGTGCCATTCATCAAGTCTCTGGAGGTCATTCTGAAAATCGGTACTATCTTCTGGCGTTGATGCTTTTTTATCGACAGCCGCATCATCTGCGAATAATCTTAAAGAGCTTTCGACGTCCTATCACACCTCGTTGGCGTACTCCGGAAATTACAGTTACATCTGTCAGTTCTTTTTCCTTTTAGAGCAACGTGTTGAGTTCTATTTGTAAAGAAGTCTTGAATCCAGTCGAAAATATGAACAGATAGTCAGAAATTACGTATCTTTTTGAGTAAACGGCATCGCGGAACGGTGTCAAAGGCGTTTCTGAAGTCAATGATCACGGAATCAACCTGAGCGCCTCATCTACAGTGCCATAGATCTCACGAAGGATCAGAGTGAGCGAAGTTCCGCAAGAACTCTGTTTCCGGAATCCATATTGATTTTTACGGAGAAGATTTTCGTTCCCCAAAAAGTCGTAATTATTGAGCATCAAACTCGTTTCGAGATTCTGGAACAGACTGACGTCAACGATATAGGCCTATATTTATGCAAATTTGACTCTACGGTCCAATTTGGAAACGGAAATAAATTGCGCTTTTTTCCCAATCGCTAGATATCCTTCGTTGCTGAAGCGAACTGAAATAAACTGCTGTTGGAAGGGGAGCAAATTCCTTTGTATAGGTTTTGTAGAATCCAACAGGTATTTCATATGGTCCCGAAGCCTTTCCATTACTAAGCGATTGCAGTTCCTTTTCTGCTCCGTGATCGGTTATTTCAATATCTACCACTTAGACTTTCGTACGATGATTGAAAGAAGGAACCTCATTGTAACGAAATACAGTAACCCGGCCTTCTCTCCATTTTCGTCCGTTCCGATGCCCGTATGATCACTGAGTGACAGAGTAGATGATTTACAGCAGACCTGAAACGATAGAGTTGCCAATTTGTCGTCTGTTACCTCTACATCACGGCTCCTCGTAATGCTGTAGAGGAGTTACTTGCGTGGAATGGTGGTACATTTCACTGCTAACAAATGCTAATGAAAATAGCTGTATATATTTTGGTATATTACTTACCCATGAGGGCACATGGTGTTGTGGTCAGAGGTGTACAAATTCTCCTTCCAACCTTCTTGCCGCTATCTCCGCTGCAACCATTAAAGCAGCTCAACCTCTGCCGCGCGGAGTTACCGCGAGGTTTGAGGCGCCATGTCACATATTGCGCTGCTCGTCCCGCCGAAGGTTGGAGTCCTCCCTCGGGCATGGGTGTGTGTGTTGTTCTTATCACAATCTAGTTATAAGTAGTGTGCAAGTCTAGGGACCGATGACCTCAGCAATTTGGTCCTTTAGGAATTCACACACTTTTGAACATTTTAAGCACAACCTGCCGCTACTGAAACATGTGTAGTGAAGCACAGGGGTGAAAGTAGACCAGCTTGGGTTACCACAAGCCTAACAGGCTTCACAGGAACCACTCAGCCAGCCGCACCTGACAACAGGTTGTCCTATCAGTCCAACGTGACTACCCAGGTATATTTTTGGGTTGGTAGTTCCACTACAGTTCTTTTATCATGACAGTGGGAGCAGAAAAATGAACAAATCGAACATAACGGCGTTTGAGGAGGAATTAAGATATGGGGAATATACATACACCAGTCAAGAAAGAAAGTCCAATTGCAGAAGGGAAAAAGTTTCCTTTTGTTTATGAGGCAGCTTCAAATAAATCGGTAGGTATCTCTCAATGCAAATCGTGTAAAAAGTTGCTAAACACTCATTCTGTAAACTCGAGTATGTTACATGTTTGTAAATTAGACCAGCAGTTTCCTCCCTCCACATTTTGAAAAAGGACCAAGACTTAGTGGCTCACAAGTGTGTGAAATATTGGCCAAGGACTTGACGCACTTTAGCAGTGTACAGTTTTTTCTAAATTTACGTATACATAGGTTGAAAAAGGAAAATATTTTTCAGTGGATATTAAAAATTACATTCTGGTAGTATGCAATGTAGTGCAAAGAAAGTACAGTACGAAATAAATGTCTGTTTTTTCATACATCAACATTTTAGATTAACATACTATGAAACACGAACTCCATGTTTGCTAAAATGTATTTGGGGAATTTACAATGAACTATTTGGGAAACTTAGAATGAATTCAACGAACTGGCTACCATCCTGGGAAAAGTAATTAAAATTTATATAACTGGGGTCATACTTCGCTGATAAACACTAAGGTTACAGAAAGTAGGCTTCTAATATGTTGTTTTCGTTGACGTTGTATTAATGTGAGCGTGTGAGTGCTATTCTGTCATTCTGCGCAACGGATTAATCTGAGATGTACCCTTTACCCTGTGGCTCCTGCAAGATGCAATTTCCACCCCCACACTACTACAGAAGTCAGACAGACGCTCTTAACGTTCTAAAGAGAAATGCCTGAAAAACTTTCAGCAATAAATATCATCTGGAGTTGTCCGCTGTAATGAAATGACACAAAAATTCAAAAAATTTCTTACATAACTAGTCGGATACTTGGGTACTGGAGTAGTGCTAGTTAGTGTAAGGAAAACATGAAACTAACGAAAATTATTAGTTATTTTGCAAAAATTCTGAGAAATCACGATGGCACTTTTAATTATGAACTGAACAAGTTATTTCCGTGTTCTTTTCGGAATGTGAAGTTACATCTTAAGGATATGATTCGCTAATGAAATTTCGATTCAAAGTTTGTTATTGACTTGGCAGAATGGCTAAAAGACGCGCCTACTCAACTTGAATAATTATCCGTTAGAATGTTGCTAGGTACGGTAGAGGCTGTCACATGTGAAAAGCAGTTAAGTGTACTGTTGTGGAGGAAATATGAGGCTCGTAAGAGCTGTAGTGCACAATACCGTGAGCTGCGATGACTGCTGTCTCCGTCGCTCGCTGCTGACAAATAAGATAACTCTCGTTTTATCTGGATTAACCTTCGCCAATCAAACTATCCCTACACCTTGATGAAGTCAAGGACTCCTATTCACCCCTAGTCCATCTATTGGCATGGTACACTGGTCTGATAACCAGTCCACCACGATGCCACTCAAAAATTTGCTCGCAGGCGTTTAACTATAACTCTGTCCGTTCGCACTGCACAATAAGTGTGGCCGCGAACATAGTGAACAATGCTTAATCGCAATGACTCAATATAGAGTCGCACTCCAATTCACTCTCAACAGAGGTGCTCTCCCAGTGAAGTACTAAGGAGAGACTTGTTCCTCGCTCTTTGAGTACACGTACGAGTGCACACGGTCTCGTTACGTGTTCTTGCTGCAAGAGCAACAACGGAATGGCCCCTCTCCACACCAGACGTGAAGGGGTATATCTTTTGGTCTCTTCCGTTACTACTTCAGCTCAAGGCGTGAGGAATATCATTTGTCAATCAGCATTGCTCTTCTAAAATGGGAGAATAGCGTTGCGTTTAAGGCGACCGGTCCGGAAATCTGTAGCATCGGCGTTTGGCGTTTGCTGTATCCCTGTGAAAACCTCTGAAACTGCGTGCTATGTTTGTAACGAATGCGTAGGTTGAGAACTCCCACACAATGTAACGGAATTTGTTTTTAAGCCAAACACGGGGTCGTTCACCCTTTCACTCGGGCAAACGCTGTCTGCTCCACGGGCTGTCGCCGGCCGACGTAGATAGTGTAGGCGCCCTGGTGGTTCTGGTCGCTTACGATGGACTGGAGGCCGAGCGGTGACTTCTCCAGTTGTCAGGATGCTAGGAAATTACTGTGGACGCGTCAGAAACGCCAAAGAAACATTATTAATTCATAACACCTCTATTCCTGCCGAGTACAATGTGGCTTGGTGATATCAATGACCTTCCCCAAGTACCCACTGACTCGTAGCGATGACACCAGCTCCGGGCCTCACAGTCTTGCTAGCGCAGCGCCGCGTGCTGTGACATAGCGAAAGAATGTCCTTACTTTGTACTTCGTCCGCGCGTGGCTGGCGGCGCGCGGCTGGCTGACCGGCTCGGTGGCGGACAGCAGGAGGCTCCGGGTAGGAGTCGCGACGCTGTCGGCACGAGAGGCGTTCTCGTAGTGTGGAGTGTACTCTATCCCACCCTGTCTTCTGCCCTGCTCCTCCAGGTGGCTGGTCCACTGTGGAAGGGCGGAACGGGCTGCAATCCCCCAGCGTCGTCGGCTCACCCGGTTGTGACGGCGGATGCACAGGGCCTAGACCCCGCACGATCTCGACGACGGATCACTGATGTGGTCAGCATTGGCGGCGAGCGAGTCTGCCGCGATGTCTGCTAAACCTGGGTTGATGATTGACAGTGGCAGCTGAGAGGACTAGAGCTGGTACTGTCCCCTCACGTCTTCCGCTGGATGGGCCGCCCTGGCAACATCTCCTTAATAAAGATTAGCATGTCAATCACCGAGCTGAGCGCTACGCAGCGACCCAGTACACATCTAACTGCAAGTCTAATTGCGAGTGCCTTGTTGTTATCAAAGATGGCGTATTGAAAGGAAGCACGAGCGACGTCCTGACGTCATGCTCGTTTGTAAAGAACGCATTCGTTCCACTTATACTGCTGATTCATCTGTCGTACTCGCCCCTTAGGTGTTCTTGCGACAGAGTTGCGTGTTGTTACGGCAGACTTATGTGAAGTTGTGAAATACAGTACAACTGACGTTATACCTCTGTCTTGCACTCTATGAAAGTCTCCGTCTAACACAAACCTGCGTGCTAAGCAATTCTCTCTCGCCTGTTGTGTGTAACCAGGCCATTGCCCCTGCGTGACGACACATTCCGACATACACTCCTGGAAATGGAAAAAAGAACACATTGACACCGGTGTGTCACACCCACCATACTTGCTCCTGACACTGCGAGAGAGCTGTACAAGCAATGATCACACGCACGGCACAGCGGACACACCAGGAACCGCGGTGTTGGCCATCGAATGGCGCTAACTGCGCAGCATTTGTGCACCGCCGCCGTCAGTGTCAGCCAGTTTGCCGTGGCATACGGAGCTTCATCGCAGTCTTTAACACTGGTAGCATGCCGCGACAGCGTGGACGTGAACCGTACGTGCAGTTGACGGACTTTGAGCGAGGGCGTATAGTGGGCATGCGGGAGGCCGGGTGGACGTACCGCCGAATTGCTCAACACGTGGGGTGTGAGGTCTCCACAGTACATCGATGTTGTCGCCAGTGGTCGGCGGAAGGTGCACGTGCCCGTCGACCTGGGACCGGACCGCAGCGACGCACGGATGCACGCCAAGACCGTAGGATCCTACGCAGTGCCGTAGGGGACCGCACCGCCACTTCCCAGCAAATTAGGGACACTGTTGCTCCTGGGGTATCGGCGAGGACCATTCGCAACCGTCTCCATGAAGCTGGGCTACGGTCCCGCACACCGTTAGGCCGTCTTCCGCTCACGCCCCAACGTCGTGCAGCCCGCCTTCAGTGGTGTCGCGACAGGCGTGAATGGAGGGACGAATGGAGTCGTGTCGTCTTCAGCGATGAGAGTCGCTTCTGCCTTGGTGCCAATGATGGTCGTATGCGTGTTTGGCGCCGTGCAGGTGAGCGCCACAATCAGGACTGCATACGACCGAGGCACACAGGGCCAACACCCGGCATCATGGTGTGGGGAACGATCTCCTACACTGGCCGTACACCACTGGTGATCGTCGAGGGGACACTGAATAGTGCACGGTACATCCAAATCGTCATCGAACCCATCGTTCTACCATTCCTAGACCGGCAAGGGAACTTGCTGTTCCAACAGGACAATGCACGTCCGCATGTATCCCGTGCCACCCAACGTGCTCTAGAAGGTGTAAGTCAACTACCCTGGCCAGCAAGATCTCCGGATCTGTCCCCCATTGAGCATGTTTGGGACTGGATGAAGCGTCGTCTCACGCGGTCTGCACGTCCAGCACGAACGCTGGTCCAACTGAGGCGCCAGGTGGAAATGGCATGGCAAGCCGTTCCACAGGACTACATCCAGCATCTCTACGATCGTCTCCATGGGAGAATAGCAACCTGCATTGCTGCGAAAGGTGGATGTACACTGTACTAGTGCCGTCATTGTGCATGCTCTGTTGCCTGTGTCTATGTGTCTGTGGTTCTGTCAGTGTGATCATGTGATGTATCTGACCCCAGGAATGTGTCAATAAAGTTTCCCCTTCCCGGGACAATGAATTCACGGTGTTCTTATTTCAATTTCCAGGAGTGTATGTGCAATCCTCTTACCTCTTGGCTAACATACTGCCTCTGGGTCTCAGCATAGGCAACGAAACTTTGACAATATTCCACGTTTCCAACTCTTTACTATTCCGCGACACTACAATCGGTTGACTCGTCCTCTGAAGGGACCAGCTCCCCGGGGTGTGGTTTGCCTCTCCCGAACTAAAAGCCTCTGTGACCGTCGTGTCTTGAATATGTGTGTGTACGCCAGCCTCGAGTATTTCAATCTCGGTGCGCACATGCGATTTACTAGTTATTTTCATATCGTTTACATGAATACACACTACATTGACTTTATCTTATCGAGTTTGGATTCGAATGAATCTTCTTGATGTGCGGAATATGATTGCGAGGGCGGAATATGTAAGCAATGAAGGTCAGGAGACCACGACGTCTTACATTATAACAGACATCTTCAGGTTCTTAAGTGCAAAAATCTCGACTTTCAGAGATAGTTCTATCTACTACATGAAACACAAATTAGAGTTGACCGGATGATTGTTCTATTTGAGAACAACCAGTACTAGCTGAAAGAGGCTGAAGTTGCACAGAAAACAGCTCATATCGATATAAATAAGTAAGCCTGATATGTGTCGAAAAAGAGAAAAAAGGTAAATAAAGTCCATCATTTTCACTCCTACAGTGAATATATATTTCATTGAGTGCCGTCTTGCGAAACTAGAGTAAAAAAAAGATTTTTCATCAATTGAAGGACACTGCTCATAAGTCTACAACAATAGAGTTGGAAATTAACTGTTATGTAGTGTATTACAGTCGAAAGCCGGTCAAGCAAGCAAGATTCCCTTAGCCTACTTGGGTTGGGCATCGCTTGGCTTGAACGGGAGTATAGCAGCCTGTCCGTTCTGCTGCTAACGTGCGGCAGCTTAGCTGCCCGGGTAACAAGCAATTATGGACAAGTTAAAAACAGAAAGAGTCCACCTCTGGTTGTAGCGAAATTACAAGGTTCCTTTGCTAGTACATTTGACTATCTTCGAACAGTAAAGATGAAGGATGCATTATTTGGAGCAGTGCAATTGGCAGCAAGTTTTCGAATCCTCAGTGGTTTGGCTGTATTTAGATCTTAATACCAGCCTATATTTGCTACTCGTTTCATTTCTGAATAAATACTAAACCATATATCTATTTTTATTTTTTTTATTTATTTATTGTTCCGTGGGACCAAATTAAGGAGAAGTCTCCATGGTCATGGAACGAGTCAATACATGAAATTATAACACGATATTAGAAACAGATAAAATGAAATATAAAAAAACATATTCAGGTGACAAGTCGTAAGTTTAAATGAAGAAAATCAACAACGTAACACTGGAATTTGCTTAATTTTTTAGCTCTTCCTGGAGCTCCTCGACAGAATAGAAGGAGTGAGCCATGAGGAAACTTTTCAGTTTAGACTTAAAAGAGTTTGGGCTACTGCTAAGATTTTTGAGTTCTTGTGGTAGCTTATTGAAAATGGATGCAGCAGAATACTGCACTCCTTTCTGCACAAGAGTCAAGGAAGTGCATTCTACATGCAGATTTGATTTCTGCCTAGTATTAACTGAGTGAAAGCTGCTAACTCTTGGGAATAGGCTAATATTGCTAACAACAAACGACATTAAAGAAAATACATACTGTCAGGGCAATGTCAGAATTCCCAGATTTTTTAATAGGGGTCGACAAGACGTTCTCGAACTTACAACACATATAGGTCGAGCAGCCCGTTTTTGAGCCAAAAATACCCTTTTTGAGTCAGAAGAATTACCCCAAAAAATAATACCATACGACATATGCGTATGAAAATACGCGAAGTAGACTACTTTTCGTGTTGAAGTGTCACTTATTTCAGATACTGTTCTAATGGTAAATAAAGCAGCATTTACCTTCTGAGCAAGATCCTGGACATGGGCTTTCCACAACAGCTTACTATCTATCCGAACGCCTAGGAACTTGAACTGTTCCGTCTCCCTTATAATATGCCTATTCTGTCTGATCAAAATATCGGTTCTTGTTGAATTATGAGTTAGAAACTGTAAAAACTGAGTCTTACTGTGATTTAGCATCCAATTATTTTCCACAAGCCACGAACTTATTTCATGAACTACATTATTTGTTACTGTTTCAATATTACACACAAGATCCTTCACTATCAAGCTGGTGTCATCAGCAGACAGAAATATTTTTGAATCACCTGTAATACTAGAAGGCATATAATTTATATAAATAAGAAACAGCAGTGGCCCCAGCACCGACCTTTGGGGAACGCCCCACTTAACAGTGCCCCATTGGGACTGAACATCACTACCACTCTCAATATTGCTGAGAATTACGCTCTGCTTTCTTTTCTTAAAGTAAGAGGCGAACCACTTGTAAGCTACTCCCCTTACTCCATAATGGTCCAACTTCTGCAGTAATATTTTGTGGTCAACACAGTCAAAAGCCTTCGTTAAATCAAAGAAAACACCTAGCGCTCGCAACCTTTTATTTAATCCGTCCAAAACCTCACAGAGAAAAGAGAATATAGCATTTTCAGTTGTTAAACCATTTCTAAAACCAAACTGAACATTTGACAGCAAATTATGTGAATTTAAATGCTCCAATAACCTTGTATATTCCACCTTCTCGATAACTTTAGCAAACACCGATGGCATAGAAATAGGTCTAAAATTGTCAACATTATCAATGTCTCCCTTTTTATAAAGTGGCTTCACTACCGAGTACTTTAATCGGTCAGGAAACCGACCACTCCTAAAGGAAAAGTTACAGATATGGCTGAGAACTGGGCTAACATACATAGAACAATACTTCAGTATTCTGCTAGATACCCCGTCATAACCATGAGAGCTCTTGGTCTTTAGTGATTTAATTATTTATTCCCTCTTGTCAGTATCATGGAGGAGCATTTCAGGTAACAGTCTCGGAACACTTTTTTCTAAGAGCGCTATATGATTCCCTGTTGGGACTAGGTTTCTATTTAGTTCACCTGCTATATTCAGAAAGTGATTATTAATACTGTACATATATGCGACTTATCAGTAACACGGACATTCCAACTACGCACTGATTCTATATCCTCGACCTGTCTGTGCAGACCAGCAACTTCCTTTACGACTGACCATATGGTTTTAATTTTATCCTGAGACTTAGCTATTCTATCTGCATACCACATACTTTTTGCCTTCCTAATAACATTTTTATGCACCTTACAATACTGTTTGTACTGGGCTGCTGCATTTAGATTTTGACTGTTTCTAACGTTTTGATATAATTGCCACTTTGTTCTACAAGATATTCTTATCCCTCTAGTCAGCCACCCAGGCTGCCTGTTTGTGCTATTACCCTGTTTTAAACGTTCTAACGGAAAGCAACTTTCAAAGAGCATAAGAAAACTCTTGAGAAAAGCATTATATTTATCGCCTACTGTATCAGTGCTATAAACATCTTGCCACTCTTGTTCCTTGATAAGGTTTACAAAGGTCTCTACAGCAACTGGATCAGCTTTCCTGAACAGCTGATGACAATATTTAACACGTGTTGCAGCACAAAAATCTTTTAAAGTTAAAATTTGTGCATAATGATCTGAAAGGCCATTCACCTTTTTACTAACAGAATGCCCTTCTAGTAATGAGGAATGAACAAAAAATGTCTATGGTTGTTCTACTGTTCCCTTGCACTCTCGTTGGAAAGAATACGGTTTGCATAAGATTATATGAATTAAAGAGGTCTACCAGCATCCTCTTCCTTGCACAATCACTTATACAATTAATATTGAAGTCACCACATATAACTAACTTTTTGTATTTTCTATAAAGTTAACCAAGAACCTCCTCTAGCTTTAACAAAAACGTTGTGAAATCGGAGTCTGGGGATCTATAAATAACAGCAGTTAGAATTTTAACTCCGTTAAATTTAACCACACCTGCACATCATTCAAACACCTTTTCAGTGCAGTACTTTGAAACATCAATTGACTCAAATGGGATGCCGTTTTTCACATACATGGCTACTCCCTCACACCGCAAAGAGCTCCTCGAAAAGCTGCCAGCCAACCTGTATCCTGGTAAAGGAAGCCTCTGAATTATCTCCTTATTTAAGAAGTGTTCAGATATACCAATAATTTCAGAGTCAACAACTATAGGCAGTTCACTAACTTTATCTCTAATACCTTGTATATTTTGATGAAATATACTAATTCCCTCATTACTCGGATACCTGAGCTTTGTCAAAAGTGATTCCCTTGTTAGAGAGACTTCCCTTAAGCAGGAATACCTATCAGCTGACTTCAATCTAATAAAGGTGCAGCTCTAACACCCACTACTGCTGGAATTTTTCCATGAGTGATCCCACCAACCCCACCTATGCTGTCACCTATAAGCTTTGCCAACCTCCCCTTCCCATACCTGTTGAGGTGCAGGCCATGTCTAGTGAAACCCGTCCTGCTGATAGACCCCACCGACACCACTGAAATGTGACCCATGCTTTCTGTTATCAGCGCACCCCCAAGTCTCACGTTATTACGCCTGACGGCTGTATTAAGATGAGGCAGATCGTGACACTGAAACAGTTACACGAAATGCACATTCGTGTTGCCAGTCTGAGTGGCTATCTTTTCCAGGTCATCATCTATGTTATACTCCCCATCCCTACCAATACTATTACCAGCCCCACCCACAATCACTACCTGATCATCTTTAGTAAAATCCCTACATAACCCCCCTATGTTAACAGTCACCTGAGCCAACCCTGCATTAGGCTTCACAATGCTGGTGACCTGGTACTCACTCCCCAGCACTTCCTGCTACTGCTGGCCTACACCTCTGCCATGAGAACAACCTAACAGCAGAACCTTCTGCTTCCTCTTCGACTTTGCAACTGTTCTAGGCACAGTAACTACTGAGGTCTGCTGCATACTTCCTACATCTACAGCTACTAGAGATTCCTCTCCACTAGACTCTGACAGTTGGTCATATCTATTATAAACACCAGTAGTAAAACTATCTGAAAATCTTCTTCTCCTACCAGATCTCTTGCCATCAGCCAGCTCCCATTCCCCAACCCCCTTCTCCCTCCTCATCCTATCTAGCTCCTCCTGTGCGTTTTTCAACTGCACCTGAAGGGCACAGATCTTACACTCCTGCTCCTCTATCAACTTACTCTTGCTACATAACCTGCAGTTCCAGGAGAGGATCTCACCAGAATGCCCACTGGCTTCCCCACTGCATTCCCCCCAGTGAAAATACTTCGAACAAGTCTCACACCGCAATCCACTACTCACGAACCTACGGCAAAGCCCACACTTCTCACTCATGGTAAAATTTTACTTTTTCTAAGTTCCGCTACTACAATAAGAAGATGTTAAAAACCTGACTACAATAATCACAAACATACTCTACAAGGGAAGTAACTACTATTATTAACAGTATTAATAAACAACAAATGTTAATATAACAAAAGACTAATACAGAAAGAGAATCAAACGTCTAATGACACAGTAACGAAGCTGAAAACAGTTCCCTAAAGTTTCTTCTGAAATTACTTCACCAGAAAACACCAAGAACACCGGTTGAAGACTACTAAAGTTCCTAAATAAACCACTATACACAAACAATTAATTAGTACTTAGCTTTCGATGCGCCGCTACAGCTGCAACTGGTCAGCGCGGAATGTAAACACAGGCAAGAGGTCAAGTTGCTCGAGACGAAACACTCACAAATAACGGGTCTAACACAAGAAAGGCAGAGGTGAATGAAGAAACCACTAATACGTCACTTATATAGTAAATATTATCACAAAAACCGTTAAAATATGTATCTGAAACCTAAAAATATATGAAAACTTAGAGAGCGATCTCACACGCAGTCACTCGCTTATGACGTCACCTTAATTGAACCATTTTACTAGATTCGAACCTGTAAAATCTTATCTCCCTCTGCAATACCTCCCTGTACTACCAAACTCTCAAGTCCGTTATGTTTCACTTCATTTGTTACGTAATCTCAGCAGATAGTCTTCAGTATTATTCTTTGTTCTATGTTAATATAATTCTGTTTCTAAGGACAGATTTTCCTTCTACTTCCTCTTCACTTTCAATGTTTTTATTTATTTTGCTGTTCAGACTCTTAAACTTGTCTATTACTTTCAACGCGTCATTTGCTAATCTAATTCCCTCTGCATCATCTGACTGATTCATTACTCTTGCATTACTTTTCGTAATATTCTTCTGATAAATTATTTTTGATAAAAATACCAAACATTTTCATTTGATTTTTACATCTCCGACAGAATTACAAGGTTATAATAAAATCTTAAAGTGTTCGGTACTATATGTTCAACATTAATTCCCTTACAGAATGTTCCTACATGTCCTCTGCAGTATGTTCAATATACACATTAAATAACATTTAGGGTAGGCTACCACCATGTCTCATTCCCTTCCTGGTGGCTTCCCCCTCCCCACCCCCCACCCTAACGTTTATGTCATTCAAGTGATAACTGCAGACTCTTTGCCATACAAGTGGTGGATCTCCACGTATTTTATTCGTGACAACTTCGGAATTCCAAGAAGAGTTTTCCCGTCTAAATTGTCAAAAGCATTTTCTAAATCTACTGGGTGCTCTCAATTTCTGAGACAGGCTTATAGGGGGTTTTGAGTGGACCTAGAAGTTAAAGTTTTGCTGAGGAATCAATGTCAACAAATTTACCACGTTGATGTAAGATCAATTTGACGATCTGATTGCTATCTAATCTTCCACTTCATGGTACTCACACACCAGATACAATAAGATCTGACCTGTGTGCTCTACACGAGCCCACAGCATGGGCAATGTTTCAAGTACTCGTCGTAGAATTCGCTTCTACGTATCGAAGGAAGTTCTCTTCGACGTCGAGAGTGCGGTGTATCTGTGGAGCACCACCCCAGCCCTCCTCGTTGTGAACATACCAGTTTCTCCCAGTCGTTATTGTAGTCCGATGAAAATGGCATGTGATGTCATAATTGCAACAGGGAACTGACGTCAGCGGCCTCCTCTCAGCTTGTGGGGCAGACCGTGAGACGGGAGATTTGAAAGCGATCCTACTTTAACCTAACCTTATATCGAATGGAACATGGACATTTTCCCCATAAATATTTTTATAGTCCAGTACATTAAGACCCCTCTGCTATCTTTAGAAGCCTTTGATGGAAACTGGGAAACATCCTGTATAATTTATACTGTTACATGCCTTCGAAGATCATTATGCATTATTAGACCGACTCCAATACACACTTCTTTTATATTGTGTTGATAACAGCGTACACATCTGTCAGGAAGTTCTGCTCTTCCTTCCAACACCATTCATATATTCTCACTATATCCATCTTCCACCTGTCCTTTACTGCTTTTAATGTCTCTAACTTACGTACCGGACTAAGGGATCTAATGTTTCTCGTTGTGACACGTAGAACGTCAGGTTTGTTTTCATAATGACAAAATTCTGCAGAGCATCTTACACGGGAGGACATCATCATCACTAAAACGTGAATTTGATCTGAATGTCCTCCATAAATATAACAGTTGTATTTCGTAGTATGATCATAAGTCCAAGTTGGCTGCTCTGACGAGGCCACATGAGTCAGCCATCTACAGTGTTTCCCCTGCAGCCACTGCTAAAACCGCAAATCCTCTTCATGAATCGTATGGCAGCTAGACTTCTCCACAGATACCCCACCACAGTGATTACATCTGTTGTATGGCTATCTTTATCGTTGAGGCACGCAAGCCACCCCACCACGGCTAGGGCCATGAATAATGGAAGGGTGGGGGATCTGATATATACATGGTGTTTGAGACAACTAAATTCTGGAAAACGTCGTATCGTACGACAAAACATTTTTAGGTGGAAATTAAAGGGGACGTCAAGGGGACGTCTACCTGTGCTACAGCTGGCGATATCCTAACCACCCCTCCTGCGTGGGCGTGGTCAGGTTTGCATTTGCAAATGGGAACCATTCCCTATATATCTCGTATATTCGGATTCTACGCCAAAAAATACGTATGTTTATTGAAACCATTGTTTTCCATTCGTGGTAGATAGTACTGTAATCGACAAACATTAAGTGCGTCTGCTTTTGCAATTACGAACCGACGCATTTGGCTCTACATTTCATTTACGATGTAAATATAAGCCTCTCTGTTCTAACGGTTAGCCGTTCCATTGACCGGTTAGAAGCTACTTTTGGCGTGGATTGTATACTTTCCAGTTCCCATTGGGGTGCTTGATTTCGGTGAGCCCCTCGCCTCACGCCACTTGGGTACTTCATTCCGGTTAGTATCTATGGCACGTGTAACTGTCACTATCACTTCATGGACATTGTACCTTATTAGAATGCTGTGGCTTGTATTCCGCCGGTAGCAGCGTAAAGACCAGGGCGATAGTTACCACGGGCGGATGGAAACACACACCGAAATCAGTCACCTTGATGGGGGTTTCAAGCCGGCCACCGAAATGAAGCATACCGATTGTTTGAGAACTCACCACAACCAGTCCCACAAAGAATAGCTAGCTGGGTTACCATACAAGTAGCCTCTTTTCCCGAAACGTCAATGTCTAGCAATATTAATTGTAGTCTACAATCACATTTGCGACACTCAAGTAACGTTCAAAGATCAGTACCCCCCTTTAGAACACAAAGATTTACATTTACATCGTAAAGGAAATGTTGAATCAAACCTGTAGTTCTTTAATTGCGAAAACAGGCAGACTTGGTATCTGTCGGTTACAGTGCCATCTACCACTAATGGGAAACAATTTTTCTAGTAAACCGCGTTAAAAGTTCCCCCTTCGTTCTGTGCGCCGCAATATAGATCTATTTAAAGTTGAACATTGACATATACCACACGTTTTGTGCCATATAGGTTTATATCTTTGTAAATTGCTCTTCGACTACAGTCCTCTCCATATAATAGGACTTTTTGATCGTAGGATGGCCTGAAAATTGTACGGTAGATCGAAACCAGTGCCCAGTAGGCCGAAAACAATAAAAAAATTAATTGAGACTACTGACTAAAACATATACTAAAAATGACGGTTGCTCGTAAATCAAGTGAAACCATTATCGTAGACAGGTGTAGTTCCTCCATCTGATCATTCAGTTTGTGCCCATATACACAGAAAGGAATAAAAAATAGAATTGCATTTGTAAACCACACCTTGGTCATTGACTCAGGGAGTCTCCAGAAAAGTCAGTGATGATCATTAAATGAAGAAGTTTTAAATGTGTTTCACTGTAAGGAAGTAACAGTGTATATTAGATGTAAAAGCCAATAATAGTACAATACTGATCAAAATCGAGGACGTTGTGCAGTGGTTAGCGCACTGGAACTTGTATTTACGAGAAGTGCAGTTCAAATCCCTGTAAGGCCATCCAAATTTAGGGTTTCCATGGTTTCTCTAAATCACTTAAGGCGAACGCCGGAGTGGTTCCTTCGAAAGGGCACAGCCGATTACCTTCCCCATCCTTTCCTAATCCCAGGTTTTACTCCGACTCTAATGACTTCGTTGTAGGCAGGGCGTTAAAGACTAATATGCCTTCCTTTTTCTAAAAAAATATCATTGATCAGCTGTGTAGTGATCAGTTCTTACATATAGCATACTTTCGGAAACATCAGATCACAGACTATATATACCAAAGATGTAGGCAAGGAAATGAAGGGAAAGGTTTACCAAACAGGAGCCATGTCTCCATATGGAGTTATTAGTACTATACAAACTTTTCCTAGCGTGCCGTAGCAGTACCATTTGACGCAAAAGGAGCGCTGGAGATTTTTTGGATGATATGAATCCTAGGCAAACATTTATGGACGAATTAGTGGAAAATGTCATATTACTTAAAATCTGGAAGGTAAAGTTGCACTTAAATAATTAAGATGACTGTGTAAAATCACCATCGTTGAACACATATCTAAACATCTATTCTTTGGAAAGTATATGAATATCCCAGAGTGAATTTCTCAATCGTAAGCGGTCTGAGCGCTACATTAGAACGTTATAGCAACTTGAACTTGTATCCATGTCTTTTGAGGGCAGCGGTATTACTGCCTTCGATATCCAGGGTCCTGTCACAGCTGCACGCTCTCTATTACCTATCTCCTGCTTTGCAAACTTCACAAAGATTCTTTCATATATTAACGGACCACTAGTCCTGAAAGAAAAACATACTGCGGAGAAAGGATCAGGTAGTTTGGAGTGTCCTGCCTCTCCATTCCAATGCCTCTTGCCTTGGATCAGACCGCATTCGCTGGGGGCGTCACACTCATCCTTTACGTGGAATGTTGCTGGTTGATTTCAGCGGTGCCACAACTGATCGCAGCTGATTTAAGATTTTGCAGCACCGGTCTTTTAAGGAATTATATTGTCAATATTGTCATTTTCCGGGGGTGTTTACAATCTGACAGAGTCTACGCAAAACTGTGACGTGACTATCAGCTTTAATTCGAGTCCTTGTGATGCACCTGTATCTTGCTCCATCCTAAATAAAACAAGCCTTTTGTCTAAGGTTTACTTGCACCTTTTTTTGTCTCTATGAGCTAGTCATCACGTTGTTCGATCAGAAGTGCTAGCTGTTTCATGTCGCTTTTCCAAAGATGTGGTCTTAATGCAACATCTTATTATGCAGCATGTCTCATTAATGATTTAATCTTCGTACTGCATCTTGTGTGGCTCTATGCCGCTGGCCTTCCTCGGACACGTTAAAATTTTGTTGAGCCTATGTCGCGCACAGATAAATGGCCTACAGTTCAGTGTCTAAAGCGTTTGATCTCAGTGTGGGACGCCTATAATATGGTGACCTAACAGCCAGGAGGTAACATGTTTAAAAGTTAGGTTTTTTGCCACAAGTGTAAAATTATCTGCGTGAATAAAATGATCATTGGCATATTTGTTAAACAATGATGGCACACTACTTTGAGACAAACGATTTTTTGATTTCTCCATTTATTTCTCTCCATTATCATCCCAAACAAACAAGCGTCAGTCAGAAATTCGAAAATGAGTCATCTGAACCCAAACGTGGCATAACAAAGTTCAATAGGGCTTTGCAAGCAAAATTTGGTGTTCGGTGTTGTCATCTGCGACGCTCCAGCATGTTTTCCTAGAGTATTAATTTTTCATTTAGTTCGAAAATAGTGGCAAGGGATTTGTAGGTGAAATCACTATACAAAACTATGTGGGTCTTTAAAGGGTCTATAGTTCTACTCCAGTGGAAGAGAATGATTCCCTGGGAAAAGTTAGGTAAGTCTTCCACGTCTGTCTCCGAGACATAACACAAACCATTCAGTTTATTCAGCATCCACGTGCTATACCGTTTTGATTTGGTACATGGAGAAGCATTATAGCATTTATTTACTATATCAACTTAAACAAGAGTACATTTAACACAATTCATACATACTTTGTCACTACTTCAAGTTGAGAAGCTTTCTTCTAACATTTTTCCAAATACCGGGTGATCAAAAAGTCAGTATAAATTTGGAAACAGAATAAATCACAGAATAATGTACATAGAGAGGTACAAATTGACACACATGCTTGGAATGACATGGGGTTTTCTTAGAACCAAAAAAATACAAAACTTCAAGAAATGTCCGACAGATGGCGCTTCATCTGATCAGAATAGCAATAATTTGCATAACAAAGTAAGACAAGGCAAAGATGATGTTCTTTACAGGAAATGTTCAATATGTCCACCATCATTCCTCAACAATAGCTGTAGTCGAGGAGTAATGTTGTGAACAGCACTGTAAAGTGTGACCGGTGAGGTATTGGCGTCGGATGTTGTCTTTCAGCATCCCTAGAGATGTCGGTTGATCACGATACACTTGCGACGTCAGGTAACCCCAATCGCATGGACTGAGGTCTGGGGACCTGGGAGGCCAAGCATGACGAAAGTGGCGGGTGAGCACACGATCATCACCAAACGACGCGCGAAGAGATCTTTCGCGCGTCTAGCAATATGGGGTGGAGCGCCATCCTGCACAAACATTGTACGTTCCAGCAGGTGTTGATCAGCCAGGCTAGGGATGACGCGATTTTGTAACATATCGGCGTACCTCTCACCCGTCATGGTAGCAGTTAACAAAACCAGAATCACGTATTTCCTCGAAGAAAAAAGGCCCGATAACGGTGGATGTGGCAAATCCTACCCATACCGTGACTTTCTCTTCGTGCAATGGAGTTTTCACGACAGTTCTTGGATTTTCGGTAGCCCAGATTCTGCAGCTGTGGGCGCTGACAGACCCTCGGAGCGTGAAATGAGCTTCGTCGGTCCACAACACGTTGCTCAACCAATCGTCATCTTCCGCCATCTTTTGAAACGCCCACACTGCAAATGCCCTCCGATTCACTAAATCGCCAGGTAACAGTTCATGATGCTGATGGATTTTGTACGGATAGCATCGGAGGGTACGCCTAAGTGCCAACCAAACAGTAGTGTATGGAAAGCCGGTGCGACTTGCGACTGCACGAGCGCTGACTTCCCCGCGCATAGACGAACCCGCTACAGTCTCCATTTCTTCTTGAACTGTCTCGGAAGCATTACGCCTTGTGCTCGGTAGGCCTCTACGTGGTGGCTTCTAACTTCGAAATCATTCTCGCCACAGCTGCATTTGTCAACGGACCTTTACCCGTTCGAATCCCCTTCCTATGGCAATAGGATCGTACTGCTGAACTAGCACACTCCCCATTCTGATGATACAGCTTCACTAAAAGCGCCTTTTCAGGTAACATCAACATGCTGCGAGTGCTGGCACATCTGATTCTCTCTCTCGCTCTCGCCACAGATCTTCACTGGGGGTGGACTTCGACCTGTGTGTGTACGGAGTGTCCAACCTTGCGGTTTCTACTCCCGAGTCTGAGTTGGTGAGATATTAGGACTTCGTGGTATGTTTGTCTTCTGGACGATCCGTAAGTGGAGGTCGTCACTGGCTAACCGATCCGTTCGACTAGCCGGTCTGGCTATCGGGTGGATGCTCGAAAGTGAATTTTCCTCCCAAGCGCCCGTATTTTCGGATTGTGCGAAACTTGCGTCTTCTGACAGAAGAGTTGCGCTGTCTCGCGGAGACGTTCGCGCAGTTGTTAAACTCCTGCCATCTGGTGTGCAGCCACCGAAGGGAAGTTGTTATCCACGTGGAGTGCAAGCCGGAGGGCTCGATTTTGCAGTGTCTGTGCTTCTGTACGTGATACTCAGCAGCATTCCCCCATACCGCCGCAGCGTACTCTAGGACAGGGCGGAACAGCGCCTTGAAGAGAGTTACCCCGAGGTGAGGAGGTAGCGATGAGCTCGGGTTGAGGAGGGAATAAAGAAGACTGAGTCTTCCTGAAGCTTTTCGTCTGACATCCGCGATATGGTGGCGCCACGTAAGACGGCAGTCGAGCGTGACGCCCAGGTATCGTGCGGTGTCGCTCCATGGAACAGCATTGCCAGCCCGAGGACCGACCCCTGTGGCACACCTGCCCGGATGCGGCGGTCGGTGGACGTCCCAGTCTGGGCCCGCACGTGGAACGTCCGGTCTGCCAGGTAACTGCGGATGAGGCGAACGTGTGGCACGGGGAGTCCCTGCACCAAGAGCTTGTACAGGACTCCCTCGTGCCACACGCTGTCGAACGCCTTCGAGACGTCCAACAAAACGGCTTCGATGTATTCGTAGCGATTCACAGCATCGAAGGCTTCTTCAACGAGACGAAGTAACTGCTGTTCCGTAGAATGGCCTCTTCGAAAACCGAACTGCTCTTCGGGGAGAATGGCTCCTGCTTCAACATCGCGCAGCAGACGACGGAGATAGAGCCGTTCGAAGCACTTGGAGACACGGTAGAAAACTAATGGGCCTATAACTGTTCGCAAGCCGGAGACCCTTTCCAGGTTTTGGAATGGCCGCTATCGCGGCATGTTTCCAGGCAGTTGGATAACAGCCAGAGCGGAGAATCTCGTTAAATATCTCAGCCAGTTGGGCATGAGCGGGAGGTGGAAGCTGCATGAGGATCGCATTTGGGATTCTGCTTTCCTGTTGTCGAGATGGCGTAGAGATTCGGCAACCTCGTCGGCAGTAATGCGGTCGATCTCGTTTCCCTCCCCTTGCGGAGCGAGGAACACCGGTAGCCTCGTGGCGACCTCGTGGATGGTAGCAGCGTCGACGGGGTCGTCAACAGGGCGGAAGTTTTCAGCGAACGCGTCGGCAAGTAGATTAGCTTTCTCGTCAGGGTCGCAGACGACGCATAGTCCATCACGAAGTGGAGGAATCCTCTGGGAGCGCCGTAGGAAGCTTTTCGTTGCCTGCCAAGCCGATTGGTCGTCCAGCCGCTGGCAGGCCACTTTATTAGCCCACTCCAGGAGGCGGTGTCCTTCTACAGCAGCCTTGATGTCTCGGGCGAGGCGGTTCAGCAGCCGTTTCGTCCGTTGTTGTCTCGTGAGCTGCCATTCACAACGGACGCGATTCTTTTCGCTGATCGCAGCGAGGATGTCTGGCGGCAGCTTTCTAGAATAATTTCTCGGGCCTCGCCTTAGTGGAGGCGTAGCAGATTCCGCAGCATGGAGAGTGGTCGCGGTAAAGTGCCGCACAGCCTCGTCGATGCCGGCGTCTGCCGGGGTTGGGGCCGTCCGCAAGTCGGCAGAGAGAGTGGCACGGAACTGCTGCCAGTCAGTGCTCCGGACGTTAGTGGCACGTTCGAGTAGTGCGATAGTGTCGGCATCGTTTTCAAACAAGACGGGGACGTGGTCTGAGGAGAGGACATTCCTCACGTATGCATGAACATGTTGTCTGATGCCCGCGACGAGCGCGAAGTCGAAGACATCGGGCTGGCCCCTGGGACGCGGGTAGATGGTAGAGTCGTAGGGCCCCACCGGTCGTGCTTCATGACGTTCCGCTACTTGCAGTAATCATCTGCCGCTGGCATTGACAAGTCGGGAGTGCCAAGCGCTGTTTTTAGCATTGAAATCTACAGCCAGGAAGATTTTGCCTCGGGGAGATAGCAATGCGACAAAGTCGTCAGGGTCGAGCCTCGCTCTCGGCGGTCTATATGCTGCAATGAAGTAGATGCGGCCCATGGAAGTCTCGACCGCGACTCCGGTGGCTTCCAGCGCCGTCAGTGCAGGAAGCGCAATTTTAATATACATAACAGCATATGAATTATTACTTTTCCTATCTTACGTTTCACTTATACATCTACCAGATTCTCTCTCTCATTACAGCTCCTTTTATACACGATTGCCATGCGCAGTCACTGACGTTTTGCTGTCTAGCACCATCTGTCGGACATCTTGTGAACTTTTTTTTGTTCTAATAAAACCTCGTGTCATTCCATGCGTGTGTGTCAATTTGTACCTCTCTATCTACATTATTCCGTGGTGTATTAAGTTTTCAAATTTATACTGACTTTTTATCACCCGGTAGTTTGTTTTCGCATAAAAGAGACAATTCCTTGGTGGAGGCAGATCTAATTTTTGCAGTCAGAAACTAAAGGTGCAAATAAAAATAAATTTCAAAAAAATGAACTTGCAAAATGGGTGACAGATTGAGATTTCCGAATCGTTCTGTGAAACTCTTAGTTTCACTGCTCCGTTGACAGTAAGAATTGAATCACTGTAGTATTATAGTAGCAAGAAGAGTATCTCATGAAGGTACGCATTAGTCAGAGGTATGCAAATAAACGTGTCGATAGGTAACCAGTTTCCTATGTAAGAATCAGACTGGATGACCCAAAGTTAATGCTCAGAAAATTGAAGAGAGCTGCAAAAATGATCTATTAGGAATGACGGGGAATTCAGCTTCTAGATCCGGGATGTTCACACAATTCATAAACAAACAATAAGGGAACCGGCCGTGTACCAAAATAGGGGGCACACGACGATAAAACTTAACGATTGAATAATGTAAGTCATTATGTAATGATATAAATCTCGTTATTCCACTTATACACATCAATAATTGTCTACCTTCACTTACTGTGTAGTTAGTTTTATAATAACATACAACGCTAAACGACTCTTGAAAGGATAAGGATGTAATTATCTTCCATGAACGCATGTCCAGCTATTCAAGTTTCCCAAGGAAAATCCATTATATCCACACCGTGCAGCACACTGTACTGTGAATATCATGGACAACTTGCTGTAGCCTGGTAAATGTGTTTAAACTGGCACTCACGGTCTTCGAGATGTCTAAGCACTCCCGCCTCCCCACGTGGACTGTTACGTTTGATGATATGCACTAGCAAGAATCCAAACACACCACAGTGAGTATGAGTGCTTTAATCCACTATCCAGATATAAAACTATTAACACATGATCGGGCACGTGTAACTCGGAAGAATTAGACCTAAGGTCCTCGGAGGGGGCAGGACATACAACAGGACAGCCTCGTTTTTTTCATCGATTGGGAGATGCCTCCATTTCGTAACACAGAAGCGACCTACAAAGTAATCATGTGGCAGCTATATGCATTTATCCTGAACACATACTGATGGTTCGAGTCTCCACGGCACTGCGTTTCTGTGCAGTCGGCAGAAAGTTTGGAAATTTGTTGTAAGATCTTACGGGACCAAACTGCAGAGGTCATAGTTCCCTAAGCGTACACGCTACTTAATCTAACATAAACTGACTTACGCTAAAGACGACATACACACCCATGCCCGAGGGAGGACTCGAAACTCCGACAGGGGGAGCCGCGCGGACCGTGACAAGACACCCGAGACCGCGCTGCTACTCCGAGCGGTAGTCGGCAGATGGCTGTTGTATCGTTCACTGGAATTCAATGTACTGGGTGCTGGATTAAGAAAACTGGTATGATAAACAGGCATTTCGGACACAGGTTTATTGCAGTTAGTTTGCTTCTTATTTCGTCAGGGACTTAATAGCGCATTTGGATGAAAGAAAGACAAAAGAAAGAGGGAATGAGCTAGAGTTACGTTCAACGACTCTTACCGCGTCCCTAAACAAACTGACGAAAATAAAGAGTACAACTCATTACGCTAATATCACACTGTATACCTGCTGTTGGGTCAGGGATTATCTCTGCCTCGTGATGGCTGGGTGTTGTGTGCTGTCCTTAGGTTCTAGGGGACTGATGACCATAGATGTTAAGTCCCATAGTGCTCAGAGCCATTTGAACCATTTTAGCCATACCTGCTGTTGTTTCCTCGATGCCACTCGCTCAACGTTCATTATCAATGTTATGAAGCATATTAGCTTAGGTTTTGACGCAGTTTCAAAATATGGCTTCCATTTGAAGACGTCCCATCCGTATGCTCATAGAAGTAGCAAGTATGAGGTCCTCGCAGCACTGTCCAGGCATCTGAAGATCTTGCGGCCATATGCGTGAAATGACGACCTAGGTATGATGTCACTAGTAATCAAATGTGGCTGGTGACAACATAGTTCATTAAGTAGTGGAACATCACAGTTCTGCCCTCATAATTCTCTCAGGTGTTCGGAGATGCTCCCTCGTAGTATCTTGCTATGGGGAAATAAGCCTCGGATGAGGTAGATTAACTGAAGGAAGTGCAGTGCTTCTCATTAAGCCGAAGTTTTGCAAGCCACTTACATAATTATATATTTCTTATGCTTTAAATCTGGATGATCTAATTTATCTCGTATTCTGTCCGTTTATTTTGTCAGCTGCAAGTAATGCGCTCAAATGCGGCATATTTGATGCAAAAATATTAATTAAATCAATGCACTTCGGTGCAAAGTTTTCCATTGACTAAAATTTAACGATGAGGTGTGCATGTGTCATAAATGTAGTTCAGATACGCTATAATTGGTTTCATTTGCACAAGAACCATTTATTTTGTACCTCAATTAAACTGATGCTAGTTACCCCATCCAACATTATTCACATGTTCTTCCCAACGCAAAGTAAATTTAAATGACATTAATACGCCTAATCATTCATAATAATTTCGTGATCACCTGTTTCGCTGTTAATTATTTATGATTGTCGTTATCATCGGAGCAATGAACTGCAGACCTGCCAACTCTGTAGTGCTTCTCATTAACAGACAGTGATCGTTGAATTAACAGCGCTTGGTGATACATGTCTTTCTCTGTGGAACCGGCAAGGGCCACCTGTGCATTCCGCAGCTGTTGTGGACGTTTCTGCTCGGATGACACTGGACCAGGCGCCTGCCAGCAAAGGTTCAGACGGATAGTGTAATGTATGGCCCAGAACGAACCTTCCCCGAAATCCTAAAATTAGAATTCTCAGGACCCACCCGCTGGCCAGGCCGGAATTCCACGAAGGTCCCCGTACTCAATTCATTACGCTGCAGATTCACACTCACACAGTGACATGTATTGAGCTCGATGCTGAGTTCCCGTCGGTCTCACTTTAGTACATTCTCTTGCAGCTGTAAGTAAATATAATTGTGAGAGACGCAAAGAGCGACGAACTGTCGCCAGCGCAATTCGTTACGCCGGCGACCAGAGACAATGGGAGGGAATACTAGTTTTAAAACACAAAATTTTAAATGCTCCCCGACATGTTGGCGACGAAAGTCAAAAGGAAAATTAATAAAGAAAAGGAGAAGGGAGAAGAATGGGAGACCAAGTTTTCTGAATGGCTACAGAGAATTAATTTAATATTAATTCTTCGATTTCTTCTTCTTCTTCTCGTTCCTATCCGTTCCGGATATTGGCAACCATCTTGGCAGTGCTTTCCCTGTCACTTTCAGCTCTAAATTGCTCTGTAAATGTTTTAGAGATCAACGTTCTAATGTTCTTTTTGTACTAAAAAAAAAAAATGGCTCTGAGCACTATGGGACTCAACTGCTGTGGTCATAAGTCCCCTAGAACTTAGAACTACTTAAACCTAACTAACCTAAGAACAGCACACAACACCCAGCCATCACGAGGCAGAGAAAATCCCTGACCCCGCCGGGAATCGAACCCGGGAACCCGGGCGTGGGAAGCGAGAACGCTACCGCACGACCACGAGATGCGGGCGTTTTTGGACTAAAGAAGTCTTTCATATGACGCTGAGGGAGACGCCTCTAAGCAGAGCCACAGTGATGAACTAAAAGCCTTCTAAGCATAACGGTGACAGGTCAGAGGGTAGAGATCCAGGTGTAATGATTGCTTACTGAACCAGAGCAGAAGAAAGAAAGTGGTAGGTGGCCGTTGCAGCAGCATTACTTGTACTTTTCAAGAAATGTAACGCAGTAGTCTACTTCACAACAACTTCAAGCGGCCCTGAGAGCGCAGACATTCTTATTCATTTGTCTAATTAAATGGTTATTTATACGGTCCAGTCACATTAAAGTGACCACCCCCTGTGTTAGACGTCAGCTTGCGATATCCACTCACAGACGACAAGTGACATCAATATCAACGGGGGTGGGGCGGTATGCACTGAGGTGACAAAAGTCGTGGGATACCTCCTTTTGCCACGTGTAGTGCAGCAGCTCAACGTGGCTTGGGTTCAACAAGTCGTTGGACGTCCCCTACCGAAATATGCGGCAATACTGCGTCTATAGTCGTCAATACCAGCAAAAGTGTTGCCGGTGCAGGGTTTTGTGCATGAACTGAGCTCTCTATTATGTCCCGTCAATATTCGGCGAATTTCACGTGGTGCGACCTGGGTGGTCAAATGATTCGATAGAACTATCCAGAATGTTCTCCAAATCAATAACTAACAGTTGTGGGGTTGTCACATGGTACATTGTCATCCATAAATATTCTTTCGTTGCTTGGGAACACGGAATCCACAAATAGCAGCAAATGGTCCCCAAGTACCCGAACATAACTATTTCAAGTAAATGTTCGGCTGATTTCCCCCACAACAATATAGCCACCACCAACTGGCAGCCGGCCGGTGTGGCCGAGCGGTTCTAGGCACTTCAGTCAGGAGCCGCGCGACCGCTACGGTCGCAGGTTCGAATCCTGCCTCGGGCATGGATGTGTGTGATGTCCTTAGGTTAGTTAGGTTTAAGTAGTTCTAAGTTATAGGGGACTGATGACCTCAGATGTTAAGTCCCATAGTGCTCAAAGTCATTTGAACCATTTTTGAACCAACTGGCAGAGTGCCTTCATGTCAACTTGGATCCGTGTCTCTGTGGGGTCTACGCCACATTCTAACTCTACCAATAGCCCTTACCAACTAAAATCTCCATTCATCTGACCAGGCCACGGTTTTACCGACGTCTAGGGTCCAACCGATACGGCCACGAGAGCAGGAGAGACGCTGCTGACGATGCTGTGTTGTTAGCAAAGGGACTCGAGTCGGTCGTACGCTGCCATAGCCAATTCACGCCTGATTTCGCACCGCTGTCCAAACGGTTAAATTCGTCGTATATCCAACATTTATTTCTGAAGTTATTTCATGTAGTGTTGCTTGCCTGTTAGCACTGAAAACTTTACACAGTCGCCGCTGTTCTCGGTCGTTAAAGTGAAGGCCACCGGCCACCGCCTTGGCCGTGGTGAGAGGTAATGTCTGAAATTTCGTGTGGTCGGAACACTCTTGAAATTGTGGGTCTCGGAATATTGAATTCCCCAACGGTTTCAAAAATGAAATGTCCCATGCGTCTAGCTCCAGCTATCACCCCGTGTCCAATGTCTGTTAATTCTCATTGTGCAGACACGACGGAAATCTTTTCACGTGAATCGTCTGTGTGTAAATGACAGCTCCGCCAATGCACAGCCCTTTTATGCCTTGTGTACGTGATACTATCGCCACCTGTATATGTGCATATGGATATCTCATGCCTTTTCTCATCTCTGTGTATAAGGCGTGTCGGAGAGGATGCGAGAAATAGTGCTGTGGTTCTCGCAGAGCGGAAACGGAGCGATTTACCCCACGTCCAACAGCTTTTGGGAAAAGGATGGAAGCATTTTAGAAACGGCCAAATCTGTAATCTGTTCGCGTGCCGCTGTGGTTAAAGTAAACCGTGCACGGCAAAATGGTGCTATCCAAAACCGTTGCCGTGGCAACTTTGGTGCACAGTGCCCCATAGATGACAGCGACTGCGGGGGTGTGTAAGACCGAACAGGCTTGCAACTCTCTAGCAACTGGCTGCTGTGATGAAGAAAGGAACTACCAAAAGTGTCTCTTCAGCGACCATTCAGTGAGCACCGCTGCGTATGGGCCTCCGCTCCTGGAGCCTGGTTCATGCACCAATACTAACTGCTGTTCATCGGCAACGACGGGTGATATGTGCACCCCATTACTGCAACTGGACGCCCACTTAGTGACGATAACGGGCATATTCAGATGAAACCCGTTTTGTGCTTCATGGGGCAGATGACAGTTGGCAAGTAGCGTGTGAAACGTCTGAAAGCAAACATTCTGCATCCAGAAGGGACCATTAACCATCCACTATGTTCAGTATTGCCCATTGCATACCAAACTTATTTACTATGTAACATATGTTTCTCAACATAAGTTACTAGTGCTCAGTTAAATAGTTCCCAACCAATGCCACAACCTCACAAACTACGGCGCGATAGCCATATAACCTGTAGTAATGTAATATTATATACTATAATTATTGTGTAAATATAGTCTATTGCCTAAGAATTAGTCTACAGGGTTGAAAAAAGTTTATTGAACAAAATGAATGAACAACACTCGGTTTAACAGTATCTTATAAAAAATCATTTAACCTGTAACATTGTGTAATAATCCTGGGTAATGGTGTGTAGTCGAATTAAATCAGGTAAAAAAAGTGTTGTCTGTCTAGGGCTTCCCGTCAGGTAGACCGTTCGCCGGGTGCAAATCTTCCGATCTGACGCCACTTCGGTGACCTGCGCGTCGTTGGGGATGAAATGATGATGATTAGGACAACACAGTCCCTGTACCCGGGTCGTTAGGATTGGCATACTGTCGCGCTGACCACTTTTTTGTTTGTAAAAACGGACCGAGACTCGAACTCTGGACCTTTGCCTTTCACGTAAGAGACTTATTTTTAGGGAAAAGGTATCTGTAAGTTACGACAAGCAAAATTAGTGTTCACATCCATATCAATATCAGAACAAGAGTACCTTCGAAACTATGAAATGGAATTTGATTTGAAAATAATCGTATAATGATAGATAATAGAGAAAGGGAAATGTAAGCAAGTCTTGTACGCCATTCCATGTGCATGGCCCATCTGAGTACAGATTCCATGTTCCAATTTGATAAACATTTCGCAGCGTGTGGAGCTCCATAGCGGCGGTCATCCTCTGCCCGGTACTACCCAACTGTGAGGGGTTTCTCGAAGACATTGCGCAAATAGTTCGCAAATAGCTGTTGGTATCGGGGTGTATGCTCAAGTGCGCTATGACTGTCCTGGAGAAATTGCCAGTAATCAAGAACCATCTTCTCATCATCTCGAAAGAGGTAGTATATGGACATGCCTAAACCATGTGAGAGCGTGAGTCTTCGCAGGCGGGAAATAAGTATCCTCCGGACGAAGGGGGAACCGTGGCTCAATTGTGGGAGGCGCGATACGTAGGTAGCAGGCGAGGATCTTCTGCACTAGCAGAGGTGGCAACGTTGGCAAAGGGGGGAATCCGTCATCCAATTACCATGCAGCCCTTGTCATGTTACAACTCTCCCGTTCACAACCTCGTACGACGTGGCTCGTACCCGCGTGGGGACGAACGGCTTCTGGACCGCTCTCCACACTGCAGGCCATATGGTGGTCGAGCTTTTCCTCTCAATCACATTGCGAGGGATCGACCTTAACAGAAAACTGTAAATGTCTCTCGCCTTGGGAGTGCGAGTGTTGGGAAGGTCTGAGTGTACGTAACTATACTCAAGAATAAATGCTGAGAGGTGCGAGAGTGAAGGAGTAATATGCGCAGTCGTGACAGGTGGCAGAAGTGACGCCGGCAGCAGTTACTGTAACAGACGTCCCGTAAGGGAAGCATCTTGCTGGGTCCACAATTCCATCATCGTGCACAAGTATAACGCTGTAGCTCTCGCTCGTACATTTATAAGTCCCAGTCCGCCTTCAAGCTGAGGGAGGGTGAAGGTTTCGTAGCGGACTTTGAATAGGAGTCCAGCGGTAAGGTAGTATCCAAACGCTGCTTGCAGACTGTGTGCCATCGCTGTCGATATCGGTAGAAACTGAGCCATGTGGGTCATCTTAGTCGCCACGTGAAGGTTGACGTATTCCATATTCTGTAGAAGGTCCATCCGTCGAAGTAGGTTCCGGCAAACTTCTGTGCGTATCGCCTGTAGTAATCATTTATAGTTTATGGCAGCTGCGCGGCGCACATCCTGTGTATGTGTTATACCCAAGAACCGGATCTTGTTGACTAGTGAGAGTGGAGCTAAAGCGCTCTCCTGTAGACCTCTCCCAATAGGCATCGCTGCCGACTTGGCGCCGGCCGAAGTGGCCGTGCGGTTAAAGGCGCTGCAGTCTGGAACCGCAAGACCGCTACGGTCGCAGGTTCGAATCCTGCCTCGGGCATGGATGTTTGTGGTGTCCTTAGGTTAGTTAGGTTTAACTAGTTCTACGTTCTAGGGGACTAATGACCTCAGCAGTTGAGTCCCATAGTGCTCAGAGCCATTTTTTTGCCGACTTGGCCACATTCATGAGGCTGCCCGCTGCCAGCCCGTATCGATTGATCCATTGTATCACCGAACGTAATTGCTCACCAGATCGGACAAGCAATAGAAGGTCATCAGCATATATCCTGCAGTGAAAGGTGTGACTCCTAAACGACATGCCCGAGAGCCTGTTTTTCAACCCCCCGACAACTGGTTCTAGTGCACTGGCGTAAAGGATCATGGAGATTGGGTATCCTGGGCGAACTGAACGTCAGATCAGCAAAGCACTCGCAATCCGTCCATTCACCAGTACAAGGCATGCAGCTCCGCTGAAGAGGCGCTGAGAGACTCTGAGAAAGTCAGGCGGAAAGCCCAATCGAGCCATAGCTGACAGAAGAAACTTGTGGTGAACTCTGTCGAAGACGTGGTCGAAATCAACGGAGATCAGAGCAGTTCGAAGGCGACAGGTTGTGACGATGGCTATTAAATCCCTGCATTCGCTGGTGGCCGTTTGCATGTTGTCCACTCCGCCCTGTGTCGTTTGCTCCATTGATAGGAGTAGTGGCAGAACCTTCTTTATGCGGCTGGCGAGTAGTCGGGCGAAGATTTTACTGTCCGAGTGTAGCACTGTAATTGGCCTGTAGTCCTCGACCATCCGACCTCTGGAAGGCTTGCGTATCGGTATGAGGAGATCTCCCACGAACCCAGATGGCACCTGGGAACCGGGGGTCATCAGTTCTTGGTACAAGGTGATCTATCGGGACATCATGAGATCGCTGAAAGTCCGACAAAACTCGAGCTGCAGCCCGACTGGCCCGGGTGACTTGTTGAGTGCTCCCTTGTTAAGCGCGTCCTCGATGTCGTCCCGTGTAAGTCCAGCTAAAAGTGATGCCGGTGCTGCATTGACGGGCGTGTGTGACACGTGTTGCAATATGTCGTGATCGTTCACGTCCTCCGTAGTCACCTCTTCGTAAAACCGGCGATAGTGATCTGCAAAGGCTTCAAATGGCTCTGAGCACTATGCGACTTAGCTTCTGAGGTCATCAGTCGCCTAGCACTTAGAACTAATTAAACCTAACTAACCTAAGGACAGCACACACATCCATGCCCGAGGCAGGATTCGAACCTGCGACTGTAGCGGTCGCTCGGTTCCAGGCTGTAGCGCCTAGAGCCGCACGGCCACTCCAGCCTGTGATCTGCAAAGGTTTCTGCACCCGCCGCCTGAGTCATTACGACCCTATCATCGGGTAAAAGGGCAAAATGAGGTCAGAGATCAGCTGCTGTCGGCGTCGGCGCCTTTCGAGCACGATGTGATGCACAGACGCGTTTTCTCCTCCTGCTCGGTCTTGACGTCGCGGCTGCACGACGACCCGCTCCAAACGTTGCCTCGTAAGAGACAATATTTTACCTTTAGTTCGGCGGATTTCCATTTGTCGGTCTGGTGACGGTGGTTGGGCGGCAAGTTCTAGGAGCATTCTGTAATAAAAGTCCAATGTGTGACGGTGCCACGCTGCGACGTCTTTTCCATATTAGCAAACGCCGAAACGCTGGTTTGGAACATTCCATCCACCACGCTACAGCAGAAGGATATTGGGGAAGACGACGTTCGCAATCCATCCATGTGCTGGCTATAGTCTAACAGCATTCCGGGTCTTGGAGGTGTGCCACATTCAGCTTCCAGTGTCGACGGCTGAGCCATATCCGCTGCTGCTGTAGAGTGAGCTTGCATATGAAAGCGCTATGATCAGAGAAGGCAAGCGGCCAACGTTTGGCACCCAACAAAAAAGCTAGAGCTAGAGCTCGTGAGACATAAATGCAGTCTAGGCGACAGGCTGAGCGACTAGTAAGTATATGGGTCCGGAATGGTCACCATGCATTTTCTCCCAAGTGTCGGTGAGAAGCAGATCTCGAACCATTAGCCGAAGTCCTTGACAAGTCGACAAATGTGGGACCTGATCTTTGGGATGGAGCACATAGTTAAAGTCGCCGCCGACGATAAATTGATCGAAGCGACTAAGAAAGAGGGGGGCGATACCCTCCGAGTAGAACTAAGATCGCTCGCGGCGTTGGTCAGTTCCTGATGGAGCGTAAATGTTAATGATACGCGTGCTCAGCGCTGTGATCGCCAGCACCCTGCGTGACGGAAGGGAAGTCACTTCCTCGATTGTAATTCCGTCCCGCACTAGTATCGCCGTACCGCAACCATTACTGTCTGCCGGTGACATATATGTCACGTAACCGTAGAAGACGGGGAGGGCAGCTATATTCACTTCTCGCAAGAGAGCAATGTCAACATCCGAAGAACGAAGCATCTCACGCTGCAACTGGATCTTCACTGCCATTCTTATCGTATTGAGTTTAATCGTGGCGATACGATACGCTTGTTTACGAACCGCAGGTGCTAAGTTATCCATTGAGACTGGAATTGTCTATGGAGCTTCCGATTGTATTGGCATCTCCGAATCCCCCCAAACCTCACCTGCAGTCGTTTCTAGAGAGCCGGCGCCAATGACGTGGGCCCTGTTGGCGCAACTTGCATGGTGCCGTTGTCGTCGTGGTCATCCGCCCAGCCGGGGAACTCAGAGCAAGATCGGCGTCCCTAGCTTTCTCAGGACACGGCATGGGTGCCTGCACTCAAGAATGTGGTGGGCAGAATCTGTCCTGCATATCGGCAACCGATTGTGCCACTGTGGATACGTGTGATTTGTCCTCAGTTCCGTTCGGTGGTGCCACACTGCAGAAAATGACGGCTGCCTCTGTGTTAACGTCGTCATTGAAGGAGGAGTCGTCGTCCTCTGGAGACTGTGTCGCATCCCGTTCGGAAGTTGCTCTACCCCTCCGCTTCCGTCCCTTTGCAGAGCGTTGCTTCGTGGTGTGTCCTTCTGCGTCCTACGATGACAACGACTCCCGACGTTCCGGCACAAAGGCTACCGTTGGCACAATACGCGAGTCTACTGCCATGCTATAGTCTTGTATCGCGTCATACGTCGACGGGGATGGCGTCATCGGAGTTGAATCCGTAACATGTTGAACGGATGTGTCGTCATCGGCCATGATTGTAGGATGGAGCGGCGACTCAACAGTGGATATCGGCTGTCGTGGGGAAGTGGTAATGGTCGTGAGTGCTGCTACGTAAGTCACAGGAAGCAGCGTCGGCTGCGATGGCGGGTCCGCGTCAGCCGGCAGCAGTGCCGGCCGTTGTGGCCGAGCGGTTCTAGGCGCTTCAGTCTGGAACTGCGTGACCGCTACGGTCGCAGGTTCGAATCCTGCCTCGGGCATGGATGTATGTGATGTCCTTAGGTTAGTTAGGTTTAAGTAGTTCTAAGTTCTAGGGGACTGATGACCTTAGATGTTAAGTGCCATAGTGCTCAGAGCCATTTCAACCGGCAGCAGTTGAGTGATTCGGCGTTGGATACAATCGGATCTGAGGTGTCCCTCCTTCCCACAACCAGAGCAGGTCTTCGGTTGCCAGTCGTAGGTGACGATGGCACGGCAACCACCGATATTCAGATATGAAGGTACATGTTCAAATAGCTCTGAGCACTATGGGACTTAACTTCTGAGGCCATCAGTCCCCTAGAACTTAGAACTACTTAAACCTAACTAACCTAAGGACATCACACACATCCATGCCCGAGGCAGGATTCGAACTTGCGACCGCAGCGGTCGCGCGGTTCCAGACTGTAGCGCCTAGAATGAAGGTACGTGTCTTTTAAGTCCTAGTCTGACCTGGCCGTCTCCATTCAGAACAGGATATGTCTGGAATTGCGTCCATTTTTCTGCAATATGATTATGCACCGTGCCGTAGGGGCGCAGCGCTGTCACGACAACCTTCGCCGGTAGGTCGAATGGAAGTTCGAAAAGTCTGATGGTACAGAGTCCCATGCCAGAATAATCGACGTGCACAGTCCACACATTGCCATCAGTATGGCAGAAACGGAGGCTCTGTTTCGTCTCCCGAAGGATCCGTTCACATGTTGCGTCGTTGATGAGCTTGACATATAAAGATGCTACTCACAATGGGCAAGTGAATGCCAAGAATTTTGGTGGCTGCGATTTTTGCCTCTTCTCGTAGGAATTGTTCGACTTCAAGAGCTTTGGGTCGTGCAAATTCGTTGCGGAACGTAAATTTGAGCGTCGATTTTCTTTATTGGTGCGTCATGGTGATCAATATGCTCACAAGGAAACCTCCCCATCGCACCCCCCTCAGATTCAGTTATAAGTTGGCACAGTCGATAGGCCTTGAAAAACTGAACACAGATCAATCGAGAAAACAGGAAGAAATTGTGTGGAACTATGAAAAAATAAGCAAAATATACAAACTAAGCAGTCTATACGAAACATAGGCAACATCACGGAGAACGTGAGCATTAGAGCGCCGTGGTCCTGTGGTTAGCGTTAGCAGCTGCGGATCGAGAGGTCCTTGGTTCAAGTCTTCCCTAGGATGAAAGTTTTTTATTTTCACACAATTATCAGAGTTCAGGCACTCACACATAATCAACTTCGCTGTGCAAAATTCCAGGACATGTTCAGATTTGCTTGGACATATGCAGGGTTTGACGGTCTACACACGGAAAAATTTGAAAACCTTAAAAACATGTGTTTTGACAGAGCACAGAGAAAACTGTGCGACTGTGAAACTTGCATTCATTTGCTGAAGTTTATGTGACACACTCTTACGTTTTCATCAATTTTTTGGAAGTGATTATCACATCCACAAGAAAACCTAAATCGGGCAAGGTAGAAGAATCTTTTTACCCATTCGCCAAGTTAGGTGGGTCGACAACATATTCCTGTCATGTGACGCACATGCTGTCACCAGTGTCGTGTAGAATATATCAGACGTGTTTTCCTGTGGAGGAATCGGTTGACCTATGACCTTGCGATCAAATGTTTTCGGTTCCCATTGGAGAGGCACGTCCTTTCGTCTACTAATCGCACGGTTTTGCGGTGCGGTCGCAAAACACAGACACTGAACTTACTACAGTGAACAGAGACGTCAATGAACGAACGGACAGATCATAATTTGCGAAAGTAAAGAAAGTAAAATCTTCAGTCGAGGGAAGACTTGAACCAAGGACCTCTCGCTCCGCAGCTGTTCACGCTAACCACGGGACCACGGCGCGCTTGTGCTCCTACCATTCTTGATGTTGCCTATGTTGCACATGGACTACTCAGTTAGTATATTTTGCTTATTTTTTCATAGTTCCACACAACTTCTTCCTGTTTTCTCGATTGATTTGTGTTCAGTTTTTCAAGGCCTATCCACTGTGCCAAATTATAACTAAATCTGAGGGGGGTGCGATGGGGAGGTTCCCTTGTCAGTACGGCACGCTCGAAACGGCCGAGTACGATGTAAACAACACGAGCGCTCGCTCCACGGCAGGATCACAAACAGCGCGTCCTCACCGCAGCACTGCTATAGGTCAACTTAACACTCAGCTACCGCGGGCGGACATTACGTCAGGTGATGCTGAGGGAATTAGATTAGAAAATAACGGATGACAGTCGAAGCAATGAGGATATAAAATGTAGACTGGTTATGACAAGGAAAGCGTTTCTGAATAAGAGAAATTTATTAACATCGAGTATAGATTTAAGTGTCAGGAAGTCCTTTCTGAAAAATATTTGTATGTTGTGCAGGCATATACGGAAGTAAAACTTGGACGATAAATGCTTAGGACAAGAAGAGAATAGAAGCTTTCGAAATGTGGTGCTACAGAAGAATGCTGAAAATTATACGGGTAGATCACGTAACTAATGAGGAGGTACTGAATAAAACTGGGGAGAAGAGGACTTGGTGGCACAACTTGACTAGAAGAAGGGATCGTTTGGTAGGACACATTCTGAAGCATCAAGGGATCACCAATTTAGTATTGGAGGGCGGCGTGGAGGGTAAAAATAGTAGAGGGAGGCCAAGAGATGAACATACTAAGCAGATTCAAAAGGATGTAGGTTGAAGTGGTTACTCTAACATGACGATGCTTGCGCAGAATAGAGTAGCATGGAGAGCTGCAGCAAACCAGCCTATAATGTTTGATTACCAAAAAACCAGTATCCATTCCACACGCTAGTCATTTCTTTCCTGAAGATGGCCTGATAAGTCGAAAACTAGTTCGAAAAAAAAAGCGATTCAGTCATTTACGGAGTGAAAAGTATGTAAATAAAAAATACTAAAAATTTTTTGAGTACATTACCTCGTCTGAATCCAATTAATTTTTTTTTATATGGCGGTAACCAGTTTACTAACTTAATGTCCAGTTACGACAACCTCACTGTAATCAAGGGTCAGTTGCTTGTTCCACTGGTACAACCTTCTGGTCTTAAAACATAAGCAGATAGATATTTGGTGAATGACTTCAGTGCAATAATTATAAGTGATATTAGCCTCATAATACTTGTCATCAAACAATAAACTGTGTAATGTAAAGTAATGAAGAAAATTCAACTCTTCTTTTAATGAAATCCTGTACATCACTTCACCTGTGGGTTTATTAGCGGACTGCTATAACTGGGGTAACTGTATGTGGAGTGATCTACATTTGGATCGGATACTCCTTCCAACGAGAAAAGGTTATTGATAGATACGGGACCATGCTGCTACTTCACGTGAAATTTAGCAAAGCATTTTCAAACATTTACCTTAGCGTCATGTGTTACGAATGCTTTCATCTTACAAGTGCGCACGTACTGTAAACATTTATCATCACGTGACCATATAAACTACCTTAACGCTTTGAAGAACTCTATATGTTCCATGACCTGATTAGTCGTCATAATTGATCGATTGCTGGTCATTTTTATATGTTTATGAGCTGTTTAATGTTTCAGTGCAGTTTTCAGAATTAAATACCAATTTCTGGATTATCCGTGGGTTAACACAGTATAAGTCACCCGTTGTAAACGGAGAACGTAATTTAAAACGTTAGCGTAATCTAAATTTCTTTCAGAATGAGTCAGAAAAATTAAACACGTTATTGCCATGTCACCGGTTTATATGGACAGGAGGAGGAAATGCCAATTGTAGTTACAGCGAGATTTTCTCTTAATAAACCCGTTAATTTTTGTAGGTAATATAAAATAAAATGCTTGTAATATGTATTGCGTACTCTCACTGAGAATAAGGGGTCGGAGTGGGTTCAGATGTTGCAGTACGTTGTTCGCCATTTTATTCCAGAATTGAATTTATTCATTTAGACGCCAGAATCAGCGGCACAATATCAAAAAGGAATCATAACAACGACTGCCGAATATGAGAAAACAAATAAATTCTATGTTGATATTTTAGTCATTAATATGAATTTCCAAGATAAAAAACATTAATAATAAAATAATAATCATATTAATAGTAATAAGAATGCGAGTCATATTCCGAAAGTAAGGTCCGATCGGTCGCGAAATGTAAACCGCAATGAAGATCAAAAGTGTTTTATTTGCAATTGGTAGCCACACCTTCCAGAAACGTCTCTACACAGTCGCCGCCCCGTCTGAGACCTCTGTCGTAACATTGTACCCATATTCCGAAACCGTAGAAGGCAGCCGCCTGCACTTACAGCCGATTCTCTACGCTCATCTGAAGTTCGTCGTCTGTGCCAAAACGTTGACTTCATAGCCGGCAGTTCATGTATGCAGAGATGAAAATCAGAGGGAGCATGGTCCGGGCTGTATGGAGGGCGATCGAACACTTCCCATCGAAAACGCTACAGGGGCGTCCTCATTACCGCTGCAGAGTGCCGCCGAGGTCTGTCATGAAGAAGGAAATGCATGACAGTTATGTAGCAATTAAATTTGTGCATCAAATCGGGCGAAATCCCTACAGACACTAATACTGTTTTCTAGGCATTTTTACGTGCTCACTGTGATCTCAGAACTGAAAAGACAGACGTGATGCTATCAACGGGCTTACTATAGGTACTGTCCAACACACACTTCCAAAGCTTTATCGGCTTTCCACTGTGATTTCCAATTCGCGACCGATCGGATATTACTTTCGGAATTCGCCTCGTATAAGCCAGCAACCAGAAGGACGGATGTTCATCAAGGTCTAATCACGTGGACAGAAAAATTCAAGTATCTTAGAAAGTAGACAGATTGGAACACCACTAATAAACAAAACACTCAGCTCTCTGGTAAACAAGATGGAAGTCGAATCCTAGCTGACTAGATGTGTTTACAAGAAACGAACCGTGTCGTTGAACGCCAAGTTCGGAGATTACTGTCAGCCAATCGATGATGGATACTCTTATGCAGCTAACACCAAATACATTCGTATCAGTAGTTTATACCATTATAAGCCAGATTGTCGCTTCTGCTTCTGAATGGCGATTACGGGGATGGTGGACTGCCTTCTACCAGTACCACGGTGAGCGCGCCATAAAAAGAACTGAATTAATAACAACAATCTTTTTTACCAGCTTGGGACTTATAAACTGTTGGCACAAATTTAATTATACTGGACTGGGAACTGAATCCCGGGAGAGGAAACGAAACTCTACACGAGAATAGTGAGTCTGAACACTGAAAAAAAGATGAACACGAAGAAAAACACCAAACGATACCTGCCCGAGCAATTAAGCACACGAAAACAGCGTGGCGCAGGGCGAAGGCCAGGTCCGAGGTAGCTGAAATCAGCGTAAGAACTGACTGCCCCGGCTTATCGCTGTCGACATCTAAACACCTGTGGTACAGTCCACACAATGCTGCGCACGCGTCGTCTATGGCAGCCTCCACACTACGCTCCCATGAAACCCACACCAGTTCATCTGCGTCCATATTAATGCTCGCTGGTGAAGATACTGAGCTATTATTAATCCACCTGACTTCCGTATAGATGTCAATGACTGCGTCTTAGTGTCGTGTGTGATACCCTAGGCAGCGGTTGCAACCTCACAATAACTTCCAGTAGCGTGCTCGGGCTACGGCAGCACGTGTATACGCATGACAGTTGTGCTGTCTTCACAGAAGGCCATGGCCGGGCAGTAGCCACACTTACATGAGTTAGGTGGCCCTGGCTACCGTCGAGTTACGCAGCAATCAGCCTAGAGTGCTGGTCGAAAACACCCTAGAGAATGTTTACCCTTGATGGCACCGCCTGAAAGCCTAGAACCATTAGGTGTAGCAGCAGCTTGTAGTCCAGTTATTGGCTGACGTTGCTGCTATGCTAAGTCGGAGATAACTGGCCCCACATTGGCTAGTCGAATGGTTATGAGATTGTTACGGTGTCAGCTGTAGGTGGAAGTCCTGGAGCCAGTCGTAGTACAAATACAAATGCAACTAATGGCTGAGTGTCGATTATTTATAGGCGGTCTGCCCAGCTATGTTCTGACAGGAGCCCACCTCCAGTCACGTAGGAGACCACAGAAGCGCTGCGTTGTGCCACGACATGAGGAAATCCAGTCCACCCATACTGGTAGATTTCTTGAATTGCAGGCTATTACATCAGCAGTATTTTGGCACGCAACAGCTGGATTTCGTAGGCGGCACGCAAGCACAGCTCTCATCAGATTGAAAAATCTGGATTGTGGTTGTTACCTCATCACATCACAAGTTGTTATGCTTCAATGACTGCTCTAATTGAAGAGCACCAAGAACAAATAACAATTTAGCTCATATAAGTGTTCTGTGGGAAAGATGACTGCCAATAATGTTGGCGTAAAAAAATCGTAGATGAACAAATAAAACGCATGTTTAAAATTAAAATTATAATAACTTTCCATAATTTATTAAAATTGTGCGCTTAAACAACAGTCGGGTCATTATGATCTGGAAGAGCATATATGTATAGATTCTTTAAAAACGACAGGGTTAATTGTCTGCTTCTTGCTGTCCTTAGCTGTTCATCGAGCTTTCGCTTTCGATAGCCGAAAGATTTCTTGTCTGGAGAAGTACTGCGCTTTAATCTTTACAGTTCTGTACGCCTGTCGGTTCTAGGCGCTACAGTCTGGAACCGCGCGACCGCTACGGTCGCAGGTTCGAATCCTGCCTCGAGTATGAATGTGTGTGATGTCCTTAGGTTAGTTAGATTTAAGTAGTTCGAAGTTCTAGGTGACTGATGACCTCAGAAGTTAAGTCCCATAGTGGTCAAAGCCATTTCAACCATTTTTTGTACGCCTGTCCCTTATTGTGTAGGAACACTGATCGTTCCACCCGGAATAGGACGCCACCTACAATGGCCTGAAAATTATGATTTTGACACTTCAGTAACAGTTGGGAACTTGAAAGTGTTTGTGGTGGCTGCTGATTCCGTCTCTGTTGCCTTAGTCTCTAATCTACTGCACTTTGATTTGTTCTTGGCTGAAGGTCCGTGACAAAATGGACCAATTGTTGCTGGTGAGATCGTTTCTGGTAGAGGTATTGGTAACACATTGTCAGTCTTAGGAGTCCTCGTAAATGGTTCACCGGCTTTTGTAGGCTTACTGAATCCTGTAATGTGGCATACGCAGCAACATGAGAAGGTGTTTGTAACGTCACTTAGTGCTTTGTGTCTGTCTTGACATACTACCTTTATTTGTGGGTTGTTACACGACTGATGGAAATGAAGTAAAGCATGATGGCTTTAAGTAATATTTTATTCAGCTTGTGGCAGACATTTTATAAATTTAGTAACTTGTATTCTTTCCTTCCATGTAAATTAGACACTCTGTGTTTCTGACCGGATGTTGGTTACAACAGTTACCACACAATGGAGGACACGAATGTATCATGAGTTCGGCCGTATTTCTCACAAGTAGCACGACCATTACATGCAACTATAACGTGGCTAAATCTTTGGTCATTCAAACATCACATAAGGTTTCGTACGCAGGGTGAGTCACCCAAAATCTGCACCTCAAATACTGCGAAAAGGAAAGTGCTATTGATGTGCAGTTTTCACGGAACGAATTACTAGTCAGTGGCTTATATTGTTAGCCAATACATAGATATACTTGGAAAGTGTACTTCTGCTGAAAACATACACTTCTTAAATGGAACAATGCCTATTGACATTTACAGACTAAATGTAGGGTACGTCAGAATGCCAATGCTGCTTTTTCTTTTTTTTTTTTTTTTTTTTTTTTTTTTGCAGGATTCTAGGGCGAGTCTTTTACGAGACATCGTATTCTGAAAAGTTCACACACTGACACGTGTATAATACCTGTGGTAGCAAAACTTAAGAACAGCACAAGACCATACACTAGTTATGTGGATTCTTAACAGTAACGAGACAACTGACCATCACGGGTTGTGTTCTAAATGACCACCGGCAGCGGCAATACACGCTTCCAGTCTGGTATGGAACGACTGCTGCACACATGTCAGCATTTCAGCAGACATGTCCCAGGAGACTTCAGGAATACGTCGTGAAATATCACCTGGTGTAACTGGTAGCGTCAAATTCGGGCAATGGGCCGGACAAGATAGAGGTCCCCTGCGTCCAATCCAACGATTTGGAAAGAATTCGTGATGACATGCAGTAGTACTTCACGCACAATGGGCTGCACAGCCTTCATGTTGGAACCACAGGTTCCTCCTACTATACAGAGAAACGTCTTCTAACATACATGAACGATGGTCTGTTTGGAGGTAGCGATACTTGAATGCGTTCAGTGCTCCGCCTATGAAACACGTGTCTATGAGCTGATGGTGCACCATTGCACACTACATCGACTCTGACGTTCCACCTGACGAAGCCAATGGGGATTGTCAACAGACAAATAGTGCAATTCCCGGCGGTTTACCTGGCCATGATTGGTAAATGTGACTTCATCACTAAAAAAGGTACATAATACATCTAGAGTATCCAGTCTTAATGCCCATGCACCCAAGTTAACACGATTCGCCGGCCGTGGTGACCGAGCGGTTCTAGGCGCTGCAGTCTGGAATCGCGTGACCGCTACGGTCGCAGGTTCGAATCCTGCCGCGGGCATGGATGTGTGTGATGTCCTTAGGTTAGTTAGGTTTAAGTAGTTCTAAGTTCTAGGGGACTGATGAACTCAGAAGTAAAGTCCCATAGTGCTCAGAGCCATTTTTAACACGATTCTCACAACCGTTTCCATGCAGCTCTTGATGGAGAGAGATGTAGTAGGGACGGGACCTATGTCGATGGAAAAAACGCAGGACACTTGCCTGGATCATACCACTTCCTCGTGCAACTTCGCCGGAACTAACGTGCGGATCAACTGCAACAGCAGCAGGAACATTAATTTCCCTTTCCTCTGCCGGCACTTGTTTCCTTCTGTCCCTCTTCCCAGGTGTTATACTACCACTTTCTCGTAACTGGTTGAGGAGGTTGATAAATAACTCACGAGATGGTTGACGTCCATTGGGATATCTTGCCTCAAACAACGCATAACAACGAACAACATTCTTCCTACACTCTCCATACACCACGCGCATGTCGGCTTTCCCTGCATTGGTACTTCTTGGTCTGTCACACACTAACTAACATGTTGCAGTGCACTCACGGAACACGCATGCACACTGTAAGGAAACATAACAACATCGTACCGGGCAACTATGCAAGTTGAATGGCATGAGCAAGTGTCGGTGTCGAAACTTTTCAAAATACGATATCTCGTAAGCGACTCGCACTAGAATTCTGCAACACGCATCTCTCATATTTCAATTTACCCTAATTTTAGTTTGTTAATGTTCCACTTAAAAAGTGTATGACTGCACAAACGTTACGCTTTCTAAGAATTATTACAATCTGTTTATTGGCTAACAGCGCGAAACCATAACTAACGATACGTTATGATGCCTTCTGTGAAAACCGCACTTCAATAGCACTTTTCATTTATGCAATAACTGCGGTCTAAGTTTCCTGTGATTCACCCTGTTTATAGACAAACATTTCATTGTGAGAAACCAGCCTTAGTTTTATTGGGTAAGATTGCCGAATTGAAAGTTAAATTGAATGTAGGTGGTTACCTCAAGACTTCTGTTCACTGTCTTGATTACGTTCTCGTCATTCTTGAAGTCTCCGTATCCACAAATTTTTTAGTACAACAGAGTTTACTATTCCTTCATGTGACTCCAACCAAGGATGAAATTTCCAGGGACCAGTCACATTAATGTTCCCACCACCTATTTTCAACATCATAGTGCTATAATTACTTGTAGACCGGCGTCGAGGCAACTGTGGTCCATCACACACCATGGATGAAGGGGGTGAAGGACGGATGCGGTAATGTGTTCGGGAAGATAGATGTGCAGCTGAGTGGCGAATGGTGACCTTTTCTGATGAATCAAGTTTTATGCTCCACTGGACAGAATGCCGTTGGAGTGCACGGCGTGAAACGTCTGGGAGGAAACATCCTGCAACAGTCATCGGGAAGGTCCAGCCAATCTCAGTTCACGCACCATGTCCGTGGGACTCGTCTCCTATTTCGCGATAATAAAAACCGAGCTGTCCTTCCTTGAACTTTTTCGATGTCCTACGTCAGTCGCATGTGATGGATATGCCTTACCGCAGAGCAGCACTCCAGAAGAGGGCCCACAAGTGTGGTATAAGCAGTCTCTTCAGTATACCTAGTGCGCTTTCTAAGGGTTCTACCAATAAATCTCTGTCATTGATTGCTTTCCGCACATTATTATCAACGTTATCGCTCCAATTTAAGTTATATGTGATTTTAACCCCTAACTGTTTAGTTGAATTTACAACCTTTAAATTTGTGTGATTTGCCGGGTAACCGAAATTAGGCTAATTCCTGTTAGTATTCACGTAGATGACTTCACACTTTTCATTTTTCAGAGTCAATTGCCTTTTTTCACACCATACAGATGTCTTCTCCAAATCATTTTGTAATTGGTGTTGATAATCTGATGACTCTACCAGAAGGTCAATGACAACATCATCCGCAAAAAGTCTATGAAGGTTGCGCAGATTGCCTCCTACGTCGTTGATGTAGATCAGGAACAGCAGAGGGTCTATAACACTTATGTTTTACTCGATGACTTTCCGTCAATTACTGCGAGCTGTGTGACCTTTCTGACAGTAACTCACGAATCCTTCCGCACAACTGAGCCACGCAGTGTTATTAGAAGTCGCTTGTGAGGAACGCTGTTAAAAGACTTCTGGAAATTTAAAAATATGGGATCAGTTTGACATCCTCTGTCCGTAGTACTCATACTTCGTAAGAGTAAATAGCTAGTTGTCTTTGACAAGAACGATATTTTGTGAGTCCCTACATGCTGTTTGTTTTTTCGTGTCATGATGCCATCTACCAGCTGGATAATGCAACTTTTCACAGAGCTCGCCGTTTTCGTGCGTGGTTCGAAGACCACCAGGATAAGTTTACAGTACTCCTCTGGACAATGAACTCCCCGGATTTAAATGCAGTCGAAAATCTGTGGGACGATCTCGATAGACCTGTACACGCCATGGCTCCTCAACCGATAAACCTAGAGCAGCTACCCACGGCCCTGGAGTTGGTCTGGCCCCTCATTCCTGTCGGTACCTTCCAGAACCTCACTGACTCTTTTCCGGTAATTCTCGCAGCCGTCCGCGCTGCAAAAGTTGGTTATGCATACATTTCACAGATGGTCGCATTAATGTGACAGGACAGTGTAGAATTTAATGCAGTTCAACAAAACTCGATATTCCCCAATTTTCGTACATTTAACCAGTGTTGTTAACTGTCAAGATGTATAAGTTTTGATCAAGTGTTGTATTTGATTTCAGTCCACTTGTAATACCATCTAGACCTTTTTATACGTATAATGGGGCCACCTTATCGAAGATGTCCTCTTCCAATTTAACAACCACAAAAATATCTTGACAGATATTTGCGTTTTTCTAAAACTGTTCCTTATTTCTGTAGGAAAGCCATGAGGAAAACTACCTCCTGAGGTCTCTTGATGGGTTGGTTGTGGGTGCTCACCAGTTGCCCACAGAGTCCACTGAGTGTGGTATTTTTATAATTCCTAGGATTTGTTGGTGACCCACGAGCAGCTTGTGTATCGGGTATCCGCTTGTCCAGGCAAGCCTTGTATAACTGAAGAGCGGTAAGCTCTTCAGAGGTAGTCCAGTAACGAGTGTGTCACCTGCACAGACATTCATCATATCAACTCGCAGCACACCTTCCGACTGATTTTTTTATCTATAGACGTTTTTACCACCGTTGTGATGTGGGCAGCTAAGCTACCATCCATGTATCCTGTGACACGTAACGTTTCGCCTCCACGTTGCACAGAGGTCGCTGAAACATGTCCAGAGTTTACGATTAAAGAACACTGGCTAATTCAAGACCCCTTGATCTGCCGAACCCATAACCGGCCCACTAAGACTGAGTTCCCTGAGGTTTCCACCATCTGGTGCGACCCATGAGCCACGTGAGCCACGTGTGGCTTATACACTGAAGCCCCAAGGAAACTGGTATATGCAGTCAGATACAGAGATATGTAAGAAGGCAGATTACGGAGCTAGTGTCGGAACGCCTACACAAGACAACAACTGTCTGGTGCAGTTGTTAGATCTGTTGCTGCTGCTCAGTGGCAGGTTATCAAGATTTAAGTGACTTTGAACGTGGTGTTACAGTCGACGATAGGACACAGCATCTCCGATGTAGCGATGAATTGAGGATTTTCCCGTAGGACCATTTCACGAGTGTACCGTGAATATCAGGAAACCAGTGAAACATTAAAACCCGAAATCGCTGCGGCTGGAAAAAGGTCCTGCAAGAACAGGACCAACGACAACTGAAGAGAATCGTTCAACGTGCTGGGCCATCAACAAGTGTCAGCATGCGAAGCATTCAACCGAAACGGCATCGATACGGGCTTTCCGAGCCGAAGGACCACTCGTGTACCCTTTATGACAGCACGAAACAAAGCTTTATGCCTCGCCTGGGCCCCTCAAAACCGCCATTGGACTGTTGATCACTGGAAACATGTTGCCTGGTCGAATGAGTCTCGTTTCAAATTGCATCGAACGGATGGACGTGTATGGGGATGGAGACATCGTCATGAATCCATAGGCCCTGAAAGTCGGCAGGGGACTGCTAGAGCTGGTGAAGGTTCTGTAATGGTATGGGGCGTGTGAAATTGGAATAATACGTGATTCCTTATACGTCTAGATACGACTGTGTCAGGTCATACGTATGTAAGCATCCTGTCTGATCCATGACCATCGTGCATTTCGGCGGACCTGGGCAATTCCAACAGGACAATGCGGTACCCCATACGTACAGAATTGCTACAGAGTGGCTGCAGGAACACACTTCTGAGGTCGGCCGCTGTGGCCGAGAGGTTCTATTCGGTTCAGTCCGGAACCGCGCTGCTGCTACGGTCGCAGGTACGAATCCTGCATCGGATATGGATGTGTGTGATGTCCTTAGGTTAGTTAGGATTAAGTAGTTCTAAGTCTAGGGGACTGATGACCTCAGATGTTAAGTCCCATAGTGCTTAGAGCCATTTTTCTGAACTCTTCTGAGTTTAAACGCTTTCCCTGGCCACTGCATTCCCCAAACATGACCATTATTGAGCAAAAAGCTGTTCAGAAGAGATCTCCACACCATCGTACTCTTACGGATTTATGGACAGCCCTGTAGGATTCATGGAGTCAATTCCATCCTGAGTTACTTGAGACATTAGTCGAGTCCACACCACGCCACATATATTTCTGCTAATCCAAGTTTTTGTTGAAACATGTCAGATAACTTCCTCTGTAAACGGAAAAATGTTGATACCGCATTTCCTTAAATCTTTTTTTCCTGAAATTCCACTGACGTTAACATGTTCTAATACAAATTTCATACCGTGCCACTCATCATAAAAATGTGTAAGATGTGGCAATATGTGTCACTACAATCCGTCCCAGTCCATCCCCGAATGTTCATGGGAAAGGTTGACTCTGAATAAACTCCCGAACAAGATTGTATTTCCGCAATTTTACCGTTATGGTCATTTTCAAATGGTTCAAATGGCTCTGAGCACTATGGGACTTAACATCTGAGGTCATCAGTCCCCTAGAACTTAGATCTAATTAAACCTAACTAACCTAAGGACATCACACACATCCATCCCGAGGCAGGATTCGAACCTGCGACCGTAGCTGTCGCGCGGTTCCAGACTGAAGCGCCTAGAACCGCATGGCCAGTGCGGCCGGCTTATGGTCATTTTAATGTTGTATATAGCAATAAGTTAAATATTGCCTAATATTGTAGATGCAGATGCCTAACCCTTATTGAAGCCTACCCTGCTTTAATTCCGACAAAAATCCCCTTCATGAGGCACAACTATTCTATTGCAGCGAGTGAGCTGAAGTTCAGTGACAATCTCCGCAACGTTCTAGAGCTGACAAAAGAATAAATAACTAAACGTGTAATTCTTAACTGATCTCCTCTAATGATCCTACGAGTCAAGTTCACAGATCAACGAGAAGTGCTCAAAACACAGACGAATGTCGATTTCGTTGGCTGCGCCCTTGATAGAAGAATTGCGATTCCTTTGATTTCTTTTTAATGTGGCTACGACATCGACTATACCCGCTATAGCTGCTACACGTGCTCCTATTTCAGCCCAGATGGAACTCTCCGCGTTCCTGCGAAAAATACGTTGCGTTTGCTTAAGCTAAGGCCCAGCTGAGAGTCTTTGAGCCAAGTATCCATAATCTGCACGTATTGTATTTCGCCATACATTTGTGGCATTGTGACTTTCTTATATATAGAGCAGTTGTATTCACTCAGTCGTTTGCGTGTCTCTCGAACATTAACGGTCCTATATTTCTGCCTTGAGTCAATCCATAACTACTTCCGCATTTCACGGTTTCTCCTCCACTCAGAGCGACGTCCTCAGTTCTGTTTGCTACGAACTCTTAAACCAGTTACGAATTTGAGTCGATAGGGTTTTATTTTCTTAACTATACTACAGTGCAAGACAGTGTAGAGTGCGTTTCGCAATTCAGGAAACGTGATGTAAACCCAGTAGTTGCCACGTTACAAATAGTGGTTGTCTAGGAGAGCTGAATTCGCATGATCATTGTTCTATGTTGATTTCTTTTAAGATGTACGGCTTCCGGTGAAACCAATTCATAAAATGTTCCGAAAAGGTCTTCAACGAAACTGACTCGACAGCTTGGGCCTACGCATATGTCGAATGACCAACTCTGATAACTGCATTGGTCTGTGCGTTCCCCCAATCGCATGGAAAGTTTCGTATTTCTCTTGATCTACGCATTGCAGCCACTAAAATCTTTACACATAAATTGATGTTAAGATATTTAACTAACTAAAAAGTATAGAAATACGAAAACAGATTTGCGACGTTACATACTGTTGTGTATAGGAATTCTGCATACTCGGTTCGCTAGACAAACAATCAAACTACTCTTGACCCGCGGGTCAGCCGCGCGGTCTGAGGAAACCTTGTCACGGTCCGTGCTGCTCCTCCCGTCGGAGTTTCGAGTCCTCCCTCGGGCCTGGTTGTGTGTGCTGTCCATAGCGTAAGTTAAAGTTAGATTAAGTAATGTGTAGGCTTACGGACTGATGACCTCAGCAGTTTGGTCCCACAAGTCATTTCCACAAATTTCCAAAAAAACTACTCTTTTTGATGAGTATTATTACAACAAGACAATTACAACATTTAACTTTGATAGATGTGTCGCTACCAAAGAGCGACACACAAATAATCCGCCTACTTTAGCATAGACAAACACAAGTGCTACGTAGAGATTCCTAAGGAAATGGCTCACGTTGACGCTGCTACGAAGTGCGGCCCCCCACCAGTCGGGCAAGGCGTTCATGTCCTCTTCACCTACGGGGCACTGCTGTCGCGTAGTCGTCCTGAAGGGAGGTCGCTCAGCGAGCAATTGACTGATCTCCTCTCACAGTCGTCTCTTCTCTGTCGTTCCCGACTGGTGTGCAGGCGCTGACTTTATGCCGTAGCACATAGACAAAAAAATCACACTGGAGAAAATTATATGCGATCATGGAAACAAAGTGATTCAGTGACGTTCTTTAATTTCTTACTTCTTTCGACATAACGTCATGCACATTTCACAATGCGGGGCAGAAGAGTCCTTATATAATTATGTCAACAACATAAATGTAAAAGAAAATATCCCATTACAGCGAAATACTCTTAAATGACGTGCGGATCTCCCGTACTGAGTAAAAGACGATCATACAAGAAATCGTTATCGTTCTTTTAGGCGCACCTATAATCAACGAGAGACTTTCTAAGAAACCCTCATCCCTTTGCGGCGCTAACACAAGAACTAAAATTCTTCAGGTTTTTCGTCAGTTCGTTTTACCTCTTCAGCCCTGGTAATTACTGTTCAATGAAGACTCCCCTGGTAATCTGCATTCCGTTTCTTGACATTCTTGATAATCAGAAACATTTTTGAACATTCGGTACCATCCATTATACAACTGTGGGCAGCGATACAATAATACCACTAGCGACCTCCTCTATTTTACTGAAAAGAAACGATCGGGTTTTTGTCACCACATCCAATGCGTTGCGCTCGCATTTCGAGTGTCTAAGTAACTACTTCCCCCCCCCCCCCCCCATGAACCATGGACCTTGCCGTTGGTGGGGAGGCTTGCGTGCCTCAGCGATACAGATAGCCGTACCGTAGGTGCAACCACAACGGAGGGGTATCTGTTGAGAGGCCAGACAAACGTGTGGTTCCTGAAGAGGGGCAGCAGCCTTTTCAGTAGTTGCAAGGGCAACAGTCTGGATGGTTGACTGATCTGGCCTTGTAACAATAACCAAAATGGCCTTGCCGTGCCGGTACTGCGAACGGCTGAAAGCAAGGGGAAACTACAGCCGTACTTTTTCCCGAGGGCATGCAGCTTTACTGTATGATTACATGATGATGGCGTCCTCTTGGGTAAAATATTCCGGAGGTAAAATAGTCCCCCATTCGGATTTCCGGGCGGGGACTACTCAAGAGGATGTCGTTATCAGGAGAAAGAAAACTGGCGTTCTACGGATCGGAGCGTGGAATGTCAGATCCCTTAATCGGGCAGGTAGGTTAGAAAATTTAAAAAGGGAAATGGATAGGTTGAAGTTAGATATAGTGGGAATTAGTGAAGTTCGGTGGCAGGAGGAACAAGACTTCTGGTCAGGTGACTACAGGGTTATAAACACAAAATCAAATAGGGGTAATGCAGGAATAGGTTTAATAATGAATAGGAAAATAGGAATGCGGGTAAGCTACTACAAACAGCATAGTGAACGCATTATTGTGGCCAAGATAGATACGAAGCCCACACCTACTACAGTAGTACAAGTTTATATGCCAACTAGCTCTGCAGATGACGAAGAAATTGAAGAAATGTATGGTGAAATAAAAGAAATTATTCAGATTGTGAAGGGAGACGAAAATTTAATAGTCATGGGTGACTGGAATTCGAGTGTAGGAAAAGGGAGAGAACGAAACGTAGTAGGTGAATATGGATTGGGGGACAGAAATGAAAGAGGAAGCCGCCTGGTAGAATTTTGCACAGAGCACAACATAATCATAACTAACACTTGGTTTAAGAATCATGAAAGAAGGTTGTATACATGGAAGAACCCTGGAGATACTAAAAGGTATCAGATAGATTATATAATGGTAAGACAGAGATTTAGGAACCAGGTTTTAAGTTGTAAGACATTTCCAGGGGCAGATGTGGACTCTGACCACAATCTATTGGTTATGACCTGTAGATTAAAACTGAAGAAACTGCAAAAAGGTGGGAATTTAAGGAGATGGGACCTGGATAAACTAAAAGAACCAGAGGTTGTACAGAGATTCAGGGAGAGCATAAGGGAGCAATTGACAGGAATGGGGGAAAGAAATACAGTAGAAGAAGAATGGGTAGCTTTGAGGGATGAAGTAGTGAAGGCAGCAGAGGATCAAGTAGGTAAAAAGACGAGGGCTAGTAGAAATCCTTGGGTAACAGAAGAAATATTGAATTTAATTGATGAAAGGAGAAAATATAAAAATGCAGTAAGTGAAACAGGCAAAAAGGAATACAAACGTCTCAAAAATGAGATCGACAGGAAGTGCAAAATGGCTAAGCAGGGATGGCTAGAGGACAAATGTAAGGATGTAGAGGCCTATCTCACTAGGGGTAAGATAGATACCGCCTACAGGAAAATTAAAGAGACCTTTGGAGATAAGAGAACGACTTGTATGAATATCAAGAGCTCAGATGGACACCCAGTTCTAAGCAAAGAAGGGAAAGCAGAAAGGTGGAAGGAGCATATAGAGGGTCTATACAAGGGCGATGTACTTGAGGACAATATTATGGAAATGGAAGAGGATGTAGATGAAGATGAAATGGGAGATATGATACTGCGTGAAGAGTTTGACAGAGCACTGAAAGACCTGAGTCGAAACAAAGCCCCCAGAGTAGACAATATTCCATTGAAACTACTGACGGCCGTGGGAGAGCCAGTCCTGACAAAACTCTACCATCTGGTGAGGAAGATATATGAGACAGGCGAAATACCCTCAGACTTCAAGAAGAATATAATAATTCCAATCCCAAAGAAAGCAGGTGTTGACAGATGTGAAAATTACCGAACTATCAGCTTAATAAGTCACAGCTGCAAAATACTAACACGAATTCTTTACAGACGAATGGAAAAACTAGTAGAAGCCAACCTTGGGGAAGATCAGTTTGGATTCCGTAGAAACACTGGAACACGTGAGGCAATACTGACCTTACGACTTACGTTAGAAGAAAGATTAAGGAAAGGCAAACCTACGTTTCTAGCATTTGTAGACGTAGAGAAAGCTTTTGACAATGTTGACTGGAATACTCTTTCAAATTCTAAAGGTGGCAGGGGTAAAATACAGGGAGCGAAAGGCTATTTACAATTTGTACAGAAACCAGATGGCAGTTATAAGAGTCGAGGGACATGAAAGGGAAGCAGTGGTTGGGAACGGAGTAATACAGGGTTGTAGCCTCTCCCCGATGTTGTTCAATCTGTATATTGAGCAAGCAGTAAAGGAAACAAAAGAAAAATTCGGAGTAGGTATTAAAATTCATGGAGAAGAAATAAAAACTTTGAGGTTCGCCGATGACATTGTAATTCTGTCAGAGACAGCAAAGGACTTGGAAGAGCAGTTGAATGGAATGGACAGTGTCTTGAAAGGAGGATATAAGATGAACATCAACAAAAGCAAAACAAGGATAATGGAATGTAGTCTAATTAAGTCGGGTGATGCTGAGGGAATTAGATTAGGAAATGAGGCACTTAAAGTAGTAAAGGAGTTTTGCTATTTGGAGAGCAAAATAACTGATGATGGTCGAAGTAGAGAGGATATAAAATGTAGGCTGGCAATGGCAAGGAAAGCGTTTCTGAAGAAGAGAAATTTGTTAACATCCAGTATTGATTTAAGTGTCAGGAAGTCATTTCTGAAAGTGTTCGTATGGAGTGTAGCCATGTATGGAAGTGAAACATGGACGATAAATAGTTTGAACAAGAAGAGAATAGAAGCTTTCGAAATGTGGTGCTACAGAAGAATGCTGAAGATTAGATGGGTAGATCACATAAATAATGAGGAAGTATTGAATAGGATTGGGGAGAAGAGAAGTTTGTGGCGCAACTTGACCAGAAGAAGGGATCGGTTGGTAGGACATGTTGTGAGGCATCAAGGGATCACCAAATTAGTATTGGAGGGCAGCGTGGAGGGTAAAAATCGTAGAGGGAGACCAAGAGATGAATACACTAAGCAGATTCAGAATGATGTAGGTTGCAGTAGGTACTGGGAGATGAAAAAGCTTGCACAGGATAGAGTAGCATGGAGAGCTGCATCAAACCAGTCTCAGGAGTGAAGACCACAACAACAACAACAACAAGTAACTACTTGTGGTGATTTTGGAATAAGACGTTCAGTGAAATATCACACAAATGCCTGTCGATTGTGTCTATTGTAATCACTTTAGTCTATCAGACAGAAGGTGCAGATGCTTTGAATGAAATTGAACCTCACACACTGCTCAAACATCATGGTCGGTTGCTTTCAAAGGGCACCCGCTTCACTTACCATAACGGTAGAGCCCTTCGTGGAAAACTTTGAAATCCGTTCCTCTTACCGTAACATGAGCGAAATGTTTAAGCGCGATATTCTTTACGATTTCCCTGAAAATTCCGTGTCTACGGCAGTCGAACTACAACAGAAACTGACTATAGTGTTTAACATTCGTATTAAGCTTAGAGTAACCCAAATAAATTTGTATAGTCAATCACTAAGAATGCTCCTGGGTATGATCAATTTTACTGTGCCTTTAAATATTCTATCATCTTTGATGATTCTAGTCAAAGCTCATTCTGCTGTTACTACCATGATACAAGACGCCAAACAACGAGCTCCTAAAATTTCACTACCTCCATAGAAACACTAGTCCTCATCTCGTTAGTGGACGGATCCTCTGGATTAGTCAAGGGGTTATATCAGTTTTCTCTGGGCTTACATTCTACATCTAGCCACCTTCAAAAATGGTTCAAATGGCTCTGAGCACTATGGGACTTAACATCTGAGGTCATCAGCCCCCTAGACTTAGACCTACTTAAACCTAACTAATCTGAGGACATCACACACATCCATGCCCGAGGCAGGATTTGAACCAGCGACCGTAGCAGCAGCGCGGTTCTCGACTGAAGCGCCTAGAACCGCTCGGCCACAGCGGCCGGCTAGCCACCTTCACACTAATTTTAGCAACATTCTGTGACTTGCTTCTCTAGCTAAAAGACGTGATATTTGTTGGAAGCTTTCCATGTATTAATGATGTGTGTCTATTTGGACTATCCTCGGTACGGAAATTAAAACAGATAATTCTTTATATTTCAGTCGTCCTTTAAGTGGTTTGTCAGTTAAATGGAAACATTATTCCTATACTTACCCCGAAGGAACACTTCTTTTGGATTATACAGGGATGATGTAAAAGAAAAAAAAACTGTGCTATTGAAATCACTGAATCCTTTGTACTAATACCCTTTTCTTGACCGAGCACTCTTCATACACCACGTAAACTCACTAGGAGCTACTGTAAGCTGCCTTCTATCTCTGGCGTGGAGTAGCTAACGGTTTGGACCCTCCATTAAACTGTACGGGTGTCAGAGCCTAGGTATTGGGTGAATGGTTCTGCACTGGAGGCGAATGGAGCCGTAGATGACAAAGAGGCCAAATGTTGTCAAAAATCTTTACTGCTAACCATAAACAGACGTAATGCAGAGCGCCTACAGTAAGTAGCGACAAGCAATGGGAAGGAACCCAGATGCGGCAGCTCCTTCATAACACTTCTCGTAGACAGCCCTGTAGCGATCAGCCTTGGTTACCAGAAGATTCTAAGCAGCTGGATGTTGCTGAGCCAGGATGGCTCAGGGGGCAGTAAGCTGGAGCGATGTGTGGGACAGGGCGTCTGGCGCTGTCGGACCACAGCAGTGCGGAGCTGCTGTAAGCAGCTGTGTCAATAGATCTTCTGGGAAGAAGGATGGGGATCAGAGCGCTATCATATCAATATAACCTCGCCGACCCTGGATACTTTCGAAGTATCTTTGGTGACATAACTGATTCCATAAATGTAGTTCGGGACATGAGGGCAACCCAGGGATATACTCCGCATATTCGTACGTAAAGAATACTTCAGGCCATGAGGCAGTAGCAGAATTTGTCTCTGATGGAGACGGAAGTACTATTCCGGTTGCTAGTCGTAACTACACTCTGTTAGATGTTATATGCTGAGTATATTATTACTAAATTAAATGTTAACACATAGAGCACTTGACAAGCAGCGCCCCCTACTGAGGGCTCTACGCTACTAGTTGACTTGTTTAGCGTCAGTATACGTTCTGCTGCAAGACTGCTTGTGTGGCAGTTATAGTCATGTTATTCGACACTTCCTTTGAGTTGTTAAGGCTGTACGCCTGGTTGGTTAGGAAGGAGTTGAAGTTTGTGGTATGTAACGCATATGACCAGATCTCATTTTCTGTAACGTTGAAACGTGTTGTGTGCTGTTCACTTACGTTTTGAACTTTTTTGTAACTGATGTCTGAAGATAGGTGTAATCCCGAAACGCTTAACATGTTCTAATAAAAGAGTCAATTGAATATTTCATGATTTTATTGCAATTGTACGGCTTTGGTTTACAATTATCTATATTGCCTGATGTCGTCTCTGACAGTTACCATATTGTTCCAGGTGCTAACAATGATAAGATATCAGATCTAGATACCTTTTATGCTTTCCACAAACCTTGGGTTCGAGGGGGGAGAAAAGGGACACATGTGTGTTATGAGATCTTGTTGTATCGGTGCCGGTGATTAACAAAATGAACGTATTTACCTCCCTTTTCTTCGGACGACAAAGATACATAAACGCCAGTAAAACTGCAACAGATTAACAGCCACTGGCGATCAAGCGAAAGCCGTAACTTAATATTGGACACATTTCGCAGCGCGGCAGCCTGCTGAGTTCATCAGAAATCGTTTTCTGACCGGTGGATGAAGAAGGGTACCCCTTTGTACTTTTTGTAACACCCTGTATACAGATTGTTGAGATACGTCAGCAGAACAGGCAGCAAGTGCATAACCTTGTTTTATTTTCCTGCCTTGCTTCTAGAGCACTTTATTTTATAATGTTCCTAACTTCCTTATTCACTACTGTCACGATTAATCTGTCCGTTCTCACGATCTGAAAACAACGCGGAGGCCGAAGATATAATTCCAGTGGCTAATGGCTCGCCAGTTACTGAATTTGTTCATAGTTCTCGACAAAAGAATAAACAATACAAGAAGTATACAGATACTGTGAGGGGTCCATTTGTACCTGGAGCCCTATTTTGTAATATATTTCATGAAAAATGACATAAAATGGTTATCACATGTATAAGAGATTGTATCTTTGACACCACTGAACCAAAGATGCTGCCTGAGTGGCAGAGTCGATTGTAAGTAGGGGCGCGCGGAGCTCAGTTTCAGTTGCCGTTGCACTCTGTCGTAGGTAGGATTTACATCTTAAAGCTAGTAGCTAGCTGTGAGAATTTAGTTGTTGGCCTATGGACGCAGCATAATACAGTTTTGCAAGATAGTGAAATTTTGTGTATTTAGTTTTAAGTATGCAGCAACGCAATGTAGATTTTGCTAACTCCAACAGCACCGAACCTTGAATGTAGGAACCAAGTATTTGCCATCAGATTTAATGTATACGTTAAGCCCGTATTACACGATGCGCCTAAACCATACACCTATGCACCAGCGCCCCTAACGTGCATATCTGTAACTACAGACTGGTTCATTTCCGACCTATTACACCATCCACGCAGGATAGACCTAGTACGCATGCGCAGCAGCAGACGGTACGCGCGAAAAGAAAACAGAACTGAAACTTCCTGGCAAATTAACTGTGTGCCGGACCGAGGCTCGAACTCGGGACCTTTTGCTTTCGCGGGCAAGTGCTCTACCAGCTGAGCTACCCAAGCACGACTCACGCCCCGTCCTCCCAGCTTTACTTCCGCCACTACCTCGCTTCCTACCTTCCAAACTTTACAGAAGGTCTCGGTCCGGCACACAGTTTTAATCTGCCAGGAAGTTTCATATCAGCGCACACTTCGCTGCAGAGTGAAAATCTCATTCTGGAAAATAGAACTGTCTGATGTCTCGTAAAGTCGTCCTTTCTACCGCGCGCAACTCAAGAGCAACTGTATGATATACTGGAACGTCATACGTTCAAAGTATTTCTGTCAGCTCAAGGTTCCTATTTAATACAAAAATTGTTTTTACCATTATTTATTAAGTAATTGTTTATGTGTTATGTAGGTTAGTACTGTTCCGAATTACAGAATCAACAGTTTTATATTACGACACTTGGTTACACAGATATATGTATTTCGAAATTTACATTTATACAGCATATTGAACATGGAGTATCCACTTGCTTTTGGAGCTATTGCCCCGGCAGTGACAGTAAAAATTTGAATTAGGGCAGAACGGCGACGAAAACGAAAAATCAGACACTATTGGGTTCGACCCTAGCTGAAAAGAAGGGACAAAGGCAGGGGAATATATATAGGGATGCTATCTCACCTTCCCGAAGGTAAGAATTATATGTTTATACGTTTAGTGATCATACCAGCCAAGATCACTGATAATATACCGGTCAACGCCCTGTGATGCTTCAGGCTGGTTGTAACAGTACGTTTCCTGGCGAATGGGGAATCTTTTAAGAGCCTGGCTTTTAGCCACGGAATAGCACAGCCCACGAATTCAGAAGTTGTGGATGCATGCACTGCAATTTGCAGCATTTGAAAGGACCAGTACTTAAAGGTGTACGTGTGTTATTTTTCCAAATTTTGAATATACTATATATAAGTGCTCCTCAGACTTTTTCAGTTCTCGTCTATCGCACTGGGTGAAACTACACGAACTTTGTCGCCAATCACTGCCAGTTTCACTTTTCTGGCATGCTGAAATAAACAAGAGGTGCAATCAAAACAAACATGAATTTTCGTAAGCTAAGGCATTACGATACAAATCGAAACTCACCACGTGGCGTTATATGCACATTAGGCAGAAAAAAACGATTGCCGACGTATCGTATTATGAAACAGCGAGTCACACGTACACCTTTCGTCGATATATGCCTGAATTAAAATACTTAACGCCTCTTTGCTCCATTTCATTTCTAGAATACGAAGTAATCAATATAAATAATGCTTTAACAAACAGCTAGTATAAAAGAAAGCCTACTGGCAAAAAAGGTTTTTCTCTGCATTTAATAAAACCTACTTACTGAAAAAAATTCGCGGAAAACCCCCAACATGAAAATCTGATTTGAGCTACTAGTCACCAGGCAGTAACCAAATAAGCAGAAAACACTGCGGTAGCCCCTTCTGCGCATGCGCGAGTTATCGCTGCATAGTGCGTATGCGCCGACTGACTGCAGTTTAGAACTGCTCTCTATTTCGGCACGCGGAAAATGTGTCTGCTAATTTTCGTAGATTCACCCATTCTACCGCTAGATGGCTATCGTGCTAGACTAGTACCGTTCGTGGTGGATCGTCGTGTAATACCGGCTTTAGGCTAGGCGCAAATTGAGACGCGTATAGCGCGTGCGGCGCGACGCAGCGCAGCACGCGTTTTTGAATCATCACAGGTTCAAATAGGGCCGCAACGCGACGCGACGGGACCGGAACGCGACACGCGCGTGCGCCAGGTCGCGCGGCGTTGTAGTTGTGACACAGTTTCTCGCGTCGCGCGTGCCTCGCTAGCACCGTGGGAAATTTGAGGCGGGGAGCGGAAAAGTAGCCCGGCCATATGATCACATCGGAATGGCGCATATGAGCAGTGGTAGTATTGCCCATACGATAAATTTTGCCTTACTGTGTACTAAGTTTCATTGCCTTTGTGTAGTATTTAGTTTGTCGCGATTTAAACGCTCTAGCTTTCTTTGTTAGCACATGATACTTTTCTGTTATTTATATATGTATAGTTTTGTTTTGTTTCTTTTCTGTCAAGAAAGATGCATACTTCAGTAAGTGATGTGCCATTGGCCGCTGGAATTGTATCATATGCCTCTGCGGTGTTCTCAGATCGCAAGAAGGGACCGAGGGTAGTGAATAAGGAAGCAGGGAATATAATAAAATCATGTGATTAAGAAGCAAGGCACGAAAGTAAAACAAGGTTATCTCCTCGCTGCCTAGTATGCTGGCGTATCTGTACGATCTGTTACAAAAATTTAGGAAGGGATAATCTCCACAGGTGTGATCCCTTCGTGATTCCGGTAAAAAGCGTCCAAGATGTGAAGTATAGAAGTCTCACTGCGAGTACTTGGATACGGATCTAATAATGTAATACGATAGACTGTACTGCATGTATGTAAACATCACATTTCCACTGCAAGCTAGAAACAGCCGTAAAGCAGTCACAAATAACAGTGTTTTAATTGGTTCGCCGTGATGAGAAAAAGCATTTCAGTTGTTGCATGCACATTATCAGCATTAATAAACTAATTATACAACAGGCTACACAAATGAAGAAAATGGTCGGTATTATGACGAAAATAGGAATATCCTAGAAGAGTGTGATGATAAGATATATTTAATTTGTTGAAATTTACTGCTGACAAAAGCAGATCTACTTTAATGTCAATGTTTTTCGATCTCCAGCTCACAAGGCACACGGGGCTAGCTTGTGCATTCTCGTCGCGCGCATTATCCTCCGCTGCTGACAATACGCTGACCATTGTGTTGTACGACAAATCAGTCGTTTATTTTTCTCAATAACAACTATTTTATTCGCGATCACACATTGTCAGTTTGGCAAGCCGTAGGTGAGTAACCAGTATCTGGCATGTGCCTATCATTCCGCCTGAAGGAACGCTCGTCATTATTTTAATACTGCTCAGATCATGAGAAGGAATAAAATCCTTTGGTAAGTTTCCATTCCAATTGCTCAGTGTTAAAAATACGATGGGTTACGGGGATTCCACCAAAATTCCAACAGAATTGACAAGCTATTTTTGTGTGAGTTGTTAACCTTTCCTCATTCGAAGAAGCATCACCGTTTGTGAGTAACGGCCACACTTCTCTTGGTGACTGGTATAATTGTACTTCATTTGTCACAATGTAATTTACCAAACTCACCTCACAGCAGCTATTGAGACAGAATTCCGAAACGGAGTGCCTCATTAAACTAGTAATTGGCAATCACAGAGGTCAATAGCTTACGAAAAACCTCATTGTGTCGGTTTGCAGTAACACTAAAGAAGAAATTTCATGTTTATTTTCATACTAGGAAGCACTTGTTTCGCTAGCTGTCGAGAACTCAAAAAATTACGGTCACTGGAATGAAATAAATAAAAACGGAAGTATAAATACTGATATATCGCCATAGATAATAAAGTTCCGTGTGTTTAAGAATTAGCAAAACACTCCCTTCCTTCTGTGCTATCATTCGCCAAACTGTCATTTCGATGTCTCGAGCGGTTTAGGAGATATGAGAGATTTTGCGAGTATTTCATTCTCGAGGGCGTGAGATCGGAAGTGAGTGCGCTACATAGGATCAAATTTCTCGAGATCGGAGGCAGATAGAGACCTCCTCCCAAGTCAAAACAAAAGTTCAACATGTTAGCTAAATTTCATACGCAGTAACATATGGTGTAATACGCACCAAACGCAAAATCGTAGCGACCCCTTATTTTCGTTGCAAACTTTTTGAGTTTTGCTTAGTGTCTCATTAAAATGTGTACATCACAATAAGAATGCTCATTGCGATGTGATGGGCACTTCGCCACGAAGCTGACGTATAACGCTACAAGTAAGGGAAAAATCAAATATTTTCAGTGAGTAGTTTCTGTAAAATCGTTTGAGGAAGGAACAGCTTGCGAGCGCTTCGGTTCTGTCAGCGCAGAGCGTCGCCAATCGGTGCGGCACATGCGTGTCTCAGTGTAGTGCCGTGTCACGTCACACGTGCTATACGCGTCTCAATTTGCGCCTAGCCTTAGGCCGCGCGACTTGGCGCAGGCGCGTGTCGCGTCCCAGTCGCGTCGTGTCCCGATTTTCGCGGTCCCATTTGAACCTGCGAAGTTACAAAGTACAGCGCTGCGGTGCGCGGCTCAAAACGAGCTATAGGCGTCTCAATTTGCGCCTATCCTAATTGTGTTCTTTCGCTTGGTTGCCTTGTCATGATGATGGAAGTAAGTCACATGGAAACCTGGTCTTCTGCTTCCGTTCTAATACCGCTGAGACGTGCGGTCTAAGTGGTCAGTGGGAAGTTTACTGTCCTCTCCACGCCGGCGACAACTCTGACCCCAAAACGACCCCTCCCCCCCCTCTCCCCAAACCCCCGAGCTGGTTGCATGTGAACAGTTGCCACCGCCACCAGCAGGTCGAAAACCTCCGATACGCGCATCAGGACTGTACAACCAAGTGTTCACCATGCCTGACAGCTGTTAATGGCCCTTGACTCGCAAAAGTTGCGCTATTCTTCTCAGAAGGATTCGGCGCTTAAACATCGCTGGGCTAAATACCAGCGTGTTGAGCAACATGCTTCACCTCATCCCACCTGCAAACCCAATCGTCCTGAGATGCGTTTCCCAAAAATTCCAGAAGGGATGACCCAATATGCAATAGGAAAATACCTGTCTACTGACCGACATGTCCCAACGTGTAAAAGTCTGCAGATCTAGATACCACTGAATGATTCGATCATAGTGCAAGCAGAGTATTTCACAGTTGATAGTGAGTGTGAGCACACCAACAAAATAAATATAGCCTGCAATTATATCCACAAAGTTCAAAAGCTGCACATAAGTCTTTAATCATTAACAGGTTTTACTGTGGCAGTGATAAACAGCCTGTGACTCTAACAAGGGAGTAGTCCAGCCCGAGACGTGGAAACTTGCGCTAAATTTGTTTAAATAGGGAGAATACACTGAAAGAAAAATAATGTCAAAATATTAGCTGCTAAGACAAAATGTAAGTTTTTTTAAAAAAAAATGTTGAAACTGTCAAATTTGTAGCTCACCAGGCGGCTGCAGAAATGTACACCTCTACTGTAGCTGTAGCAGACAGTTCACACGCAAAACGGCAGGCACATATCCTTGATTGATGGCACATCGGTAAACAGATAACATGGCACAATGTAATCATAGTGTGAAGAGAGGTTTTCAATTTCACTGATAGTTACAATGACAAACAGCTGTTCGGATATTATTCGCTATAATTTGCTACTCATTTAATATCCACAGTTAGTAGCAGTGACCTTAGCTGTATCGTTATGTGTTCACAATGGAGGTAAAACTGAATTAATTTCCTTTGCGTTTCCTCTGCATACGCTTGTTAAAAGCATCTGTCTCTGTGTATGTTCCAGAGTGTCTTAGTAATATGATATCCCAGTAGTGTTTTCAAACTCAAAAAAATAAAATACGAAGAATGTGGTATGAAATCGACATCACCTACTTCTCCCGAAGACATGCACATGCGTTATTTATTAGTTAGTTTCGTGGAAATTCATTTGCACTTTATGATTTCGAGTGGAAAAACGTCAGAGTCCGTTGTACAGTCGATGAATGCTACGACATACTTGTATTCAAAAGTGCCCGTGATAAGTGTCAGTGGATCACCGTTTCACCAGCTTTGTATTTATCTTCAGGACACTCAAGGCAAATTAGGGTCAAAAATTAAAAACAAGACTGTTATTTGCAAAAATTCTGTAATCTAGATACCCAGATATGGAGAAATGAGAGAGGGTAGTTTTCAATACTACGTCCGTAATTTCTTGTTACCTGTGCAGAAAATAACTCATTGCTTTTGTTATACTGTTGATCTGGACATATCGACATCTCTGTCCATAGGAAGAGGATGAAAAGGTTGTTAATATAATTAGGAGTCCACCGGGTATTTCTCATTTCAGATTTATCCGAGTAACACTATTGTTAAACTGCATTTACCTGTGCATTATCAGTTTGCCTCACCACATTTTACGAATCTGATCAATTATGCTATGTACGTAGCACAGTGTGTAGAACAAGGGCCACAACCATTTCTTGCACCATCCCAAATCTGTCAAAATAAAACTCATAATTACTCTGAAGTGCCTGAATCCATTCATTATTCTTTTCTCCGGTGTCCTAATAAACAAAACGTCTGTTTTCGTCATCCAATAGCCACTTCGCATTTTGGTGATGACTACAAGGAATAAACAGGGAACTGTATCTTTGCTTGTAAAATACACATTATTTAAAAATTACCAGAAGAGCTGTCCTACAGTAATTTTACAGTCTATTTCATGTGAACAAGTTAAAGTCATCATAGATGAAGTTGTCTTTAATGTGGAGAATAATTATCCTGTTTTGACTGATAGATACACTGGTTAATAAGGAATGATTTTGTATATCTTTTATAAGCATTACGTACGAACTGCCTGAATTATGATGAATTAAAGTTAACTTGTAACAGTGACGCCGTTACCATTTGGTGGACTGTCGCCACAGCTCGGGACAGCAGCAGTGCCTTGAGAGAGCAAGAAGGGTCGGGACACTAACATCAAGTGTACTGGTATAGTGGTAAAACATAATGACCATAAAGAGCAAAGAGCTTGGCACAATCAACGATGCTATCCGTGGGAGGGAGTACATGGATGACTGTGAGGTTATTGATCCAACAAGACGTTGGCTCCGACGTCGACCAGTAGTGTGGTATCATGAGAGCATACAGGCTATCTCAGTAAAGTGACGTAAGGCCATCGCTTTGAACGGAAATTATGTTGAAAAATATCATTTTGTAGCCAAAAGAGTGGGGAATAATAAGGTGTACTGGAATTGTGAATAACATGAAACTGCTTTCTGGAAAAAATGTGCTACAGTACTGATTGAATGCAATTCGTAAAAAAAGAGTCAAACCAAGCACACTACATACAGTTACGTAAACACACATTAATTGTCTACAACACTTCCAAGATGATGGCTGTTTCAGTACAGGACGCTTCATGGTAGCGATTTCATCTCTTCAAAAGCTTGTTCGTAACGTAAAGTAATGCCGAACTGACTACGTGAAATCATTAAAGAATTTCAAATAAACCAAACGTTATTAGCCCCCCCTACAACCGACACCCTCCCCCCCCCTCCCCCGGCTAGCCGCGCGGTCTAACGCGCTGCTTCCCGCGCGGGAAGGCGTGCCGGTCCTCGACACGAATCCGCCCGGTGGACTAGTGTCGAGGATCGGTGTGCCGGCCAGCTTGTGGATGGTTTTTAAGGCTGTCTCCACGTATGCATGCACCATGCACTCTACCAGGCAAACATTTGGGGTTACACTCGTCTGGTGGTGGAGGGGGGGGGGGGCGACTGGGGGCCGAACCGCACAGTAACCCTGGGTTCGGTGTAGGCGGCGGTGGGGTGAGTTGACCGTCGTGGCCTCTAGTGGTGTTGTGAACCACAGAGGGCTACGGCGCGACCAAGCCTCTCCGTCGTTTCTAGGTCCCCAGTTTAAATACACAATACACGACACACAAACATTCCACTTCTTTATTCTTCATTACTACATCTTTCCAGCCATCTGCCGCTACAGAGCTCCCAATAGTAGCGTGTAACATGGCGGTGTGTGATGTAACAATGTCGGTGCGTAAGAAACAACGTGCTGTAATAGCGTCTCGAATGTGAAGAGTTCGTCCATACATGGAGCGCCCACTCCTTCAACATGTCAAGCCCAGACCACATACACGCCATGTAAGATCTCGAACAATACGATACCTTGGGATCACTGAGATCGATCATCTTCCATTCAGTCCCGACATGGCCCCATCCGTTTTTGTCTATTTTCAAAACTTAAATAACACCTCCGAGCACTTCATTTTGATAGAGATGAAGCGGTGCGAGGGAGGTTGTGGCTCCGTCAAGAACGTCGAACATTCTACAGTGACAGTAACAACGAATTAGTATCTCGTTTGGAGAAATGTGTTCGTCACCACCGTGGCTATTTTGAGAAATTAATATGTAGAATGCTTATAACGTTTGTTTTATAAAAATTGTGGAGGAATTACTTTTCGGCATACCCTTATATATTATTTATGCGTTACGGTGTTTGTAAAGTCACATGAAAAGGTACATAGCAGGGGAACTAGGCCAGAAAACCATAGCTTTTTATCTTGACACTAGATATAGCAAATAAGTATAGTAGAGGAAGTAGGTCAGGCAACCACAGATTTACTACATTGCAATGCTGGTGATACTACTAGAAACAGCACATTAAAAGTGGGTCAGACAACTATGTTCGTGTACTAGAAATAGTGCGATCTAGAAGGGTAGGTATGTGGAGAGATCATGCTAAATGGTTCCCTAAGTTGGAATGTTAACAGTGTCGCTAGAAATAGCATAAGGATAGTAGGTGGGAAGGAAGGAAGGAAGATTGGGTTTAACGTCTCATCGACGTCTAGGTCATTAGAGACAGAGAAAAAAACTGGAATTTTGTGAAGGATGGAGAAGGAAATCGGCCGCACCCTGTCAAAGGAACCTCCCCATAACTTCTCTGGGGCGATTAAACTAAATCACGTAGTACCTAAATCTGGAAGGCTGGAGGCGGGTTTGGACCATCGTCGTCCCAAATGCGAGTCCAGTGTGCTAATCACTGCGCCGCCTCACTCGGTGGAAAACTAGATCGTGACGCATGGAATCTTCAATGACTAACAGGTTCAAGCCCTATAGAAATTGAAAGCATGCAGGCTACAAATTTACACGAACGCTGGAGACGTGAAAATGTCTTGGCTGTACCAGTGGCTCTGGGTGATGTCACTTGGCCGAGCGGCATGGCGTGGGTAGTCTGCCGTACAATACGGTGCTGGTCAGTGTCACATATGCTTCCTGTGCTGCAGTGTGCGATCAGGTGACCCAGCCTGGTGACTAGTAGCTACTCAGATGGTGTCGAACTCGCATGGTAAGGGAGGTGGGGGGTGAAGGGGGTTTTGGTGGCGGTACAGGGGTGGTGAAGAGGGATGTATTCTGCGTGGGCCTGGTGTTAAACAAATAAATAAAATCACTCCTACTATCCACACACACACACACACACACACACACACACACACACACACACACACACAGTCGCAGTGGCATATGACTCTGGGGCAAGGCTAATTGGTTAAGCATAGTAGGTCACAGTGTTATGACATTTTTAAGTTATGATATCTGTGATTTCCCACTATTTTGAATTAATGAAAATTTGACTAGTTCTGCCTTCTTGGATTTTTTAATTTCTTATCCTTTTAAACTTAGGCAAAGTGAGCTGTTGTGTTCCAAACTTAGCACAAGCGACCCACTTCCACCTTACATCAAGGAAAAATTTGTGATTTCCAGTGTTTTAAAACTTAGAGCAAATGCCCGTGAGCAATAATCTTTGAATGTACTCTTAGCACATAAATGGCCTACTCCCACTGTGACTTCAGAGGGGTGAGGTGAGGAATTCAGAGTGACGCCCAATTAAATTTGGCCAAAATGTACCCTTTCCCACTATCCCAACTCCCCATATTACTGAGTATGAATACCTGAGTCAAATATTTCCTCACTGGGTGTCGTCATCAGCAAGAAGTTGCAAGTTTTTGTTTTGAATGTCCTCATCATCAAATCCATTTTCAAGTTCTGTAGGCGAATTCCTATATATTACAGAGTTTAGTCACGAGTATATTTTTCTGCATGTAGTAAGGTTTCCGGTCCTCGCTTCGTGTAATCAGAACACGTGGTGTAGGAAGTTCGTTACTCCAACACAGTTTCAAAATTCAGTGTTATGAATTCTTTTCTAACTGAAATATATGTGTGATTTTTTCACGTGTGTATGTGTTTTATTTCGTCTACTTTTGATTTCGTTTCAAAAATTGGTTCAAGTGGCTCTATGGCACTATGGGACTTAACATCTAAGGTCATCAGTCCCCTAGAACTTAGAACTACTTAAACCTAACTAACCTAAGGACATCACACACATCCATGCCCGAGGCAGGATTCGAACCTACGACCGTGGCGGTCGCGCGGTTCCAGACTGAAGCGCCTTTAACCGCGTGGCCACACTGGCCGGCTCCTCATCATCCGCTCAGCCTCTTGCACGAGGCTGGGTGTTAGGGGATGGGGCCAGGAGTACAGTGCCGTTGTGGTGACAAAAGGCCTTGACTTACTGGGTATTGACAGGCAACAGTATTTGGAGTTCTCCCTGAATTTTACAGATCGAAGATTAGCGTCAGGTGGTGGCTTACGTGCTCGATGAAGGCATCCGTGTCACAAAGTGGAAGATCTAGTGAGTGTCTAACACAACCAACCACCTAACACCCTGAAATAGTCCGGCATACGCAGAATAAAATTCTCTCCCATGGGTAGTCTGAGTGTGGCTATGGAGGGAGACTCAGTGCCGGACCTCCTGATTCAGGCAGCTGCCACGTCGAGAGCGGCAGACATGTTCAATTCTGGCGTCAATATCGGGTCAGTACTTGTGTCTCCCAGCTAACGCCAGAACTAAGCTAACGTCTTAAGGAAGGGGCTACCAAGAGTGTCTACTTATTTTGGTAAATGCTCCGGCCACCCTGACTGCACTACTCACAAAGCTCTGTACAGTAGCGTGTCGCAGACCGATTCTTCGACTACTTCACACCCTGTCAGTGGAAACTCGTGCATGGTTTGTTGCAAGTGCTGGTCGAGTGTACAAAAATAGTTTTCTGGTGATCCAACACTTCGTCTGGGCAACGAGAAGACGGGACGGAGCGTCTGTGTTGGTTTCTTGGGTGATAGGACTGAAATGAATTCGATAGTTACCACCGCTTAAAAACAACGTCCACCGCTGACACGCGTTACTGTCTTTCGCAGGAGCTCGAACCCGTACCCAAACGTCACATTATTGTCCTGTGGTCGTATAGGCTTAGTTACTAATAACTTCTTCGGTTTCGTCCGAGATTTTTTGTCCAAAACTAACCCAGCTCCATTTTGTAAGGCATATATATGGTGTCAAACATGATATTGTTTTTAAGAGTACATAATGTGTTGAACAGCCTGTCGACATACGACCGGTCTCACAAATGTGACGCTAGTTTCGTGCACGTACTTTAGCAGGTATAAACTTAGCACTGTAAGTGATTTTTTCTAGCAAAGATTGCTGTTCTTTCAGGACAGTAGGCGCTGGCAAGTTTCAAAACGCGCTGATGTGCTCGCACGTGCACGTGAATTCTTTAATGTTAAGAATGTGTTCCAGATATTTAAAGCTGGGATAAACCTGCACCTCAACCTCAAGGCACGTCCGAGAGCCGTTTGAAACGAAATTCTAGGTTCGCAATGTATCGCACGGTATTCAGCTTGTTGTTGATAACCCTGAATCAATTACTCCAAGTATATGTGACGTATGGCCGCGGATTTAGCAACCTCAGACGGTAAATCAGTAAACAGGATTAAGCCGAAATTTCAGTAACTACTTCGATTCGTTATCTAATGCAAGTTGTCCATGTGTATCTCTTAAATTAATTTTAGTAATATTGGCCTCCTGCTAGATTTGCTAATAAATCCTCGGGATAGGGTATAGGATAGAGATCAACATCTCGCTGAGCATTCATAGTAGCTTTAAAATAGTCACAAATGCGTATCGACCTATGAAGTTTTTAAATAACAACCACTGGGTTCGCTCACTAACTGGCTTGTACCTGTGAAATGACGCCTAGATTCTGAAACCATATTAGCACGACTTTAACAGCAAATCAAACAGCAAACAATGGTGGACGAGCTCTACAAAAGCTCGGCACTGTCAATGCTTTCATAGATACATCCAAGGTAATTTATTATTGTGTGATTTATGGATGTTTCGAAAATCTCCTAGTGTGTAGCACACGGCGAATGGAGATCAGTAACTGCATTGCTTCGAACACTACGTTTACGGTGTCAGCTATTTTAAAAGCAAATACTATTAAGGGGACTACACCAAAAATATTAATAGTTCTAGACGAATAGACAACCAAAAATCATAATATGAATTCGACGTTTTTCTACGTAGCTCTAATTGACAATTATCTAGGGAGATGAATTGTTTTTTGGTAGTAAGACACGATCTTCGACTGAGTCCTTTGGAGCAGAGACGAGGCGAGCTGCCAATACGTGTCTTCATTGATTAATGTCACGACAGCTCCGGTGTCCAGCTGGAACTCCACTGATAGACCGGAAATGGTACGAGGAAACGCCAGCTTCTTCGCTGCCTGCTAGAGTGTCTGCCCAGTTCACTTGACCGCGTACAGACATTCGCCGTCACAGGACCGTGTTCTTACGTGTGGCAACCATGCGGTTTAAAGCGCACCGAACAGTGAGCGGCTCGCTCGGTGCGGGCAGCAGTTTCTCTTATGACATCGACCACAATCTGACCAAGACGGTAACTTCGCTGACGTGCATAGCACACACTTCACCGTCGATGTGGAAAGGTGTTTTCCATCAGCCCGTATAGTATTAATTGTGATTTAGCGGACGTTGTCTCACGAGACATAGGGATTCCGAACCACTATGAGATATTCTAAGATATAGGGCAGAGAATAATATGAAGAGACAGAATCATCAGCTGACTGCTGCTCACGGAGGTGATTAATTTGACACCCGAATTTCGGTAGTGTGCTTTCGAAGCAAATTCGAAAGATTACTTAGAAGTTCACCTGAGGCTAGTATTGGGTGTAGATAGTGCTTCAGCTGTGGCTTCTATTTCCGGGGCTAGGTACGTATCCTTTTCACGGATCAATGATTCTGCACATGAAACTATACAGTTATACAAGTCAAGTTGTATGGTCGCTTGAGAAGCTAAATGTCGATATCCATGCTTCGTAGGATAGTCCACATACACGTTCGAGTCAGATTACTGAGAATACCGCCTATGTTCCACATCAACTTGCAATAGCATCCACAAACGGCAGGTGTCACTACTAGCAGCAGAGGGTATATAAAGCGTGTCGGGGGACGCAGAAAACAGTGCAGTCGTAACGCGGAAACGGAGCGATTTATCTTACGTCAAAAAGATAATGATATTTAGCTTTCGAACCAAGGGTGGAAGCATTTCCGAAACGGATAAGTTTGTAACCTGTTTCAATGCTGCAGTAGTTTAAATATACCGTGCATGACCATATCGCGCTATCCAATGCTGGCGCCGAGGCAACCGTCATGCACTATTGGCCATATGTGACAGGAGTGAACAACGGCTGAGGAGAAGGGTGGAGGCGGTTAGATATGCGTCTGATGAGCAATTGGACAGGCAGATGAACCAAGGGGCTACCAACGCTGTCTCCTCAACGACCGTTCAGCAAACATTGCTGTTTATAGGCCTCCGCAGCAGATGCCTGGTTTATGCACCCATCCTGATTGCCGTTCATCGGCAAAGAAGGCCAGAATTAGGACACCAGTACCGCAGCTGAACGTCGGCTTATTGGTGACTAATGGCTTTTTCAGACTAATCACGTATTGTGCTCCATTGGACAGATGGCCGTTGTCGTGTACAGATATGCAACAATCGCCGAAAGTGTCCAGGCCGGAGGAGGGAGCGTTGTAGCCGGGGAATGATTCGTGGCATTCTCTGGGTGACCTTATCATACAAGGCACAACGGATTAACAAAAGTATGGGTTAGTCCTTCGGGAACATGTAAACCCCTACGTGCAGTCTGTTCTTCTTCGATCTGATGACATCTAGCAGCAGGACAATGTTGTATGTCATGTAGCTATCAGTGTACGAGAGTTGTCCGAAGAGCACCAGGATGAGTTTACTTTACTCCAGCGTCCACCAAACTCCCCGAACGTAAACCCAATCGATAATCTGATATTTCAGTAACTGTATAATTCCATTCTGCAGCTGATGGTTGTCGCTATTCGCATTTGCGAATATATTTAATGGAGTCGATAATCTGTGGGACCGCTGCGATCGGACTGTTCTCGGGCCGCCGGCCGAAGTGGCCGAGCGTTTCTAGGCGCTACAGTCTGGAACCGCGGAACCGCTACGGTCGCAGGTTCGAATCCTGCCTCGGGCATGGATGTGTGTGATGTCCTTAGGTTAGTAAGGTTTGAGTAGTTCTAAGTTCTAGGGGACTGATGACCTCAGAAGATAAGTCCCATAGTGCTCAGAGCTATTTGAACCATTTGAACTGTTCGCGCCACGGATCTTCAACCGCCAAACCCCAGCACAGCTGGCCACAGCACTGGAGTCGTCAATTCTCCACATCACTGTCGGTACCTTCCAGAAATTCAGTGACATTCTTCCTCGACGTCTCGTGCTGTAAAGGGTGGTTGTTCTGTATATTGACAAGTGGACACATTAATGTGACTGGACAGTGTATTTAATGACACTGAATGCTTTTTAGCCTAGTCGCTATAAAGTGCATCTAATGATAGTAGTATTTCGTTAACAGACACAGTTGTTTACAAAAAGATAAATCACGAGGGTTTTCGGGTGGTCGAGGAGTAAAGGATTTCGGTGCCTATCGGAGATGCTACAAACTGTTCAAAACTGTGCAGGCCACTGATGAAAGACCTGTAAAATAGCATCACGCTGCTCTTATTGTTGCTACTGCTTTTCTTTCTTGCTGCTGCTGCAGTAACAGCTGTTGTTTACAGTCTTCCTGAAACCTAGGATCAATAGTACTGGACTACGTCCAGTTGTATCATGGAACGCAATGTAGGTTATCACCCTGTCGCCACTTTCTGTCCACTGACGGTACGAAAACGTAAACCATAATAAGAGTGGGAATCGTCATTTGCAGTGCACTGAGAGTTAATAGTAGCGGAAACCCGACAGGCTAAAAACACAGGAGGGTCGTCGTAAGTGTAGCGATATACTGATTGACTGTGCACTTCATAGAGCAGGAAACAAATTCCGAGGTTGTCCGCAGATGATAGAAGTCATGTTATAGTGGTGTTCATAAATACAGATGGCAGTAGTATCGCTTACACAAGGCATAATAGGTCAGTGCATTGGAATTGTCACTTCTAATCAGGTGATTAATGGGAAAGGGTTTCCGAGTTTATGACCGCATGACGGGAATTAACAGCTTCTGACCACGGAATGGTAGTTGAAGCTAGACACATGGGACATTCAGCTTCGGAAATCGTTAGGGAATTAGGTATTTAACGATGCACAATGCCAAGAGTATAGCGAGAGTACCAAAATTTTAGGCATTACCTCTCATTGCGGACAATGCAATGGCCGACGGCCGTTCAATTAACGAACGAGAACACTGACGTTCGCGAAGAGTTGTCAGTCCTAAGTGACAAGCGAATTTACTTCAAATAACCTCATAAATCAATTTGGGACGTACGACGAACTTATCCGATAGCACAGAGCGGCGAAATCTATCGTGAATAGGTTATGGCAGCAGACGACCGACGCAAGTGTCGTTGCTAAGAACACGACATCGCCTGATGCGCCTCTCTTGGACTCGTGACCATGTTGATTGCACTCTAGACGACCGGAAAACCGTATACTAGTCAAATGAGTCCAGATTTCAGTTGGTAATAGCTGATTATAGAGTCTGAGTGTACAGCAGAACACACAAACCCATGGACCCTAGATATCTACAAAGCACTGTGCAAGCTGGTGTTGGCTCTGTAACGGTGTGGGTTATTTTTGCAAGAAAGGATTGGGCCCTGTGTGTGTTCGGCTAGATGTAGACTAATTGCTGCCATTTGTGGACGTCATGTTCCCAAACAACGATGCAGTTTTTATGGATGACAGTCCGCCATGTCACCCTACAACAGTTGGGCGCGAATGGCTTGAAGAACCTTCAGTCCAGCAAATGGTTTGAGCACCTGGCCGCCCTACTTGAATCGCATAGAACATTTATGGAACATAATCGAGAGGTTAGGTCATGCACAGAACCATGCACCGCAACATTTCCGCAATTATCGATAGTTACATAGGGAGCATGGCTTAATATTTCTGCAGGATACTTACAACGACTTGTTGAGCCCATGTCACGTCGAGCTGCTACACTACGCCGGGAATAAATGAGTTGTGACACGATATTTGGAGTTATCCCATGCCTTTTGTCACCTTAGTGTTATACACGTTAGCGGGGCCGCCCACATGACTCGCCGATCTTATCTCTTCCGTTTGTGGCGGCTTGCATGCCAGGGCCTGAGTCGACGCTTAGATCGACATAGCTGTTGGCAGCGAAACTAAACCAAGTATCAGCACGGGCTGTGTGTCTGATTTGGAGTATCATTAATCAGCTTGCTAACGCTTATTGTGGCTTTCCTATATGGGAAAACTGAAGGAGGGACGTTGACATTGTTGAGTCCTATGAATGACAACTCTGGGCACGGGAGTGGAACCATTTTGTCTTTTCGGAGAAGTCCGCGATCCGTACGTTGCATCACGATGTACGTATCAATGTATGAAGGATCCTCGAATGATTCTACATAATATTCATAGTCATCATATCGGCCCGGAATACGGCGTGATGGTATGGCCTGCTATTCGGAACACAACGTCATTACCTCTAGTTCGCATAGCCAGTAATTTTGATTGCACCCGTTAGAAATTCTGCGTGTTAACAACGGGTGCTGTGTCATTTCTTCGAGGTCTCAATGCCGCTAACTTTCAATAAAATGACGCAAGACTTCAAGTCACTCTTGCAATCCAGACATACCTCGATTTAGAGCGTATTTGACAGTTGCCTTGAGCAGTGGGTCCTCTAGACCTAGCACACAGTCAAAACATCTGGTCAACGGTTGCCGAAAGACTTCCAGGTCACCATTCACCATCCACTATACATGAACTCGGGCACAGAGTTCAAGCGGCAAGTGACGACGTACCCGTATCTGGCATCCAAGCTCGATCGAAGCCTGACCAGATTAGAGCTGGGAGAGGTGGCAGCCTGTGTGCTAATATTCTCATCCTCTTTACCCTTCAAGTCACCTAAAAATTTCATCTGACTGCACAGCATTTGCACAAGAAGTATACTTCAATATTTCTTGATTATCTGGATTATGTCGTTACTTCTTGGTAGAAAAATGTCTAATATAAAATGAAAAAAGTGAAATCCGGTTTGACATAAGTAAATAGTAGTAGAACATAAACTCAGTTTCTCCACCTTCGACATAAAAAAAGTAAAATTTCGTTAATTGCTATCGTTACAATTGTAGTGGGCAGTTGAAATAATATTCAATCTGTACGAGTTTAACTGTACATTAATTACAATGGTCTTTCGACTGCTGCTGGCGTCGCCTGCACATGCTAAGTTACCTGTTATGGATGGCTTTGAAGTTCCACACAAACTTTCTTCACAACTGCTTTTGACACATACTACTGAGATATGCAGGTTCAAAAGTAAACCCACCGGCCCTCAACATAGAAAGTAACTCGTATGTCACGCAGAGATGTATAATTCCGTCAGGCTTTCAAATACGTGCATACATTTTGGGTAAAATAACGATGGCACAAAATGATGATCTTCCAGACCATTCTGCGACAGAAGCAATAAGTATCAAGCACAGTTTGGTGCTTGCTGTAGTACTAACAGAACGGCTTCTCACCAAACTGTTCATGTAATTTCTGTTAAAAGTTCTGCTTTCTATAATATATTTACTGCAAGTAATTTTCTGTGAGTCGCGCTATAGATACGTCAGAATTTCTATTTAGAGTTGCTGGGTAAATTGCACTATTAATTTCTGAATACTGTTCTTCAATTATTATGCGAGCCACACCAAACTAAAATGCTATTTCTATAAATTACCGTGGTCGAGATCTATGGAGAATGCTTGAAATTTCTGCAGAAGTACTGACCCATACAGTATCAGTAACTGCCTAGAGTTGAAATGGGAAATCATGAGCTGGGACAAATCCAGTGATAAAACGAGAGGACTTAAAAAAGTTAGTTACATATTATTATGGCAGCTTAAGAAAGTTTTATTGAATTCTGTACCGCACTTCAAAATGTCGCAGATACATGATATTATTTTTAATGTTGTCACCAAGTCTGTGTTAACAAAGTTCAGACCAAACCATGCTATTTCTTGGCGATAGAAATCCGCTCCTTGAACAAGGAGACATACAAGAGCAGCTGTGTGAATGTCCTAATCGTTGGAAGCCTTTTTTCCCAATCAGGATCACCCAAGTCTGTGCCTCCTTCGCTCGATTGTTAGCACCATGTCATTGCGACTGGACGCGACATTGTATTTGGACCACATACCACCGGAATTTCTAGGTGAATCTGCATGGTATTTACGTGTTTTACCAACAATAATCGTGCTATCTTGATCACTTTAACTTTGGATTGTGATTCGAGATGATGTGCCATTTCACTCCCACTCCGTACTGAAGTATTATTATGTTTTCAAGAACCCCGAGGCATGTATTGTCTTCTAACAATAGGCCATGCTTGTTGCAAAATTTTCTTACCGTACGACGACATATGTAACATACTTTCTGAGATCCCTACGTACTGTACACAGGAACAGGTTTTATACAAGTTTCCGTACACAGTAAAGAGTATTGAAAAGTGATTTGGATGAGTATTGAAAAACGTTTTGAACAAACCGAACAAATTTAGTAGACTACAACTACCTGAAATTGTAACAAATAAATAGGAATGCATTGGGCATTTTATTTTGAACTTCAACGTTGACCATTCTTTCCACTCACCTATTCCCTCCCGCTCCCTCCCTCTTCCCCTACTTCTCTCCTTCCACTACCCTCCGCAGTGCCTCTCTCCCCTTGTCAGCCCTCTTCTAGTCCAATTCAACCCGCTTTCTTTGAACTAAAACTATCAGAGAACTTCTAAGCCAGTTGTGTTCCACATATTTACGTACTCCAGTCACAACTCAATATTTTACTGCCATAAAAATGAAACATCCAATCACATCCTGCTCTCCTCTGACCCTCTTCCCAATTCCTAAGCGACACCTCTTCCTCACCCCATCCCCTCCACCCATAATCTAATTCACACGCCTTTTTTGCATATAGCCCTATCGTAAAGTTTCTAAGGTATTCGTATTGAACATGTTTAACTCTCCTAATAAAATTTCAGAAATTTACTGATGTAAAAATGAAACAGCTTGTCACAAATTTTCCTACGACAAGACTGGGAAAGGGGATTGGGCGTCTTAAAAATCCAGTTGTGTTGGTGGCTGCGTATTAGTCCATCCTGCAGATAGGAACAGACATGTCCTTCGGTTGTCTGCCTGCCATGCAGTTTCAAGCAATGAGATACGTACATTTGGGTTGACAAAAACATAAATAAATAATGATAATGTATGACTAGGGCCTCCCGTCGGGTAGACCGTTCGCCTGGGAGCGTCCTTCGATTTGACGCCACTTCGGCGACTTGCGCGTCGATGGGGATGAAATGATGATGATTAGGACATCACAACACCCAGTCCCTGAGCGGAGAAAATCTCCGACCCAGCCGGGAATCGAACCCAGGCCCTTAGGGTTGACATCCTGTCACGCTGACCACTTTTTTTTCGATATAGTTCGTTGCGTTTGGTCTAGGCGGACGTCACAAAGACATCCGTTCAAGTTGATCGTTGATTCCTTGACTCAGTTTTTTTATTACAGAGAGCACACAGCCCTCTGACCGAACACGCTGAGCTACCGTGCCGGCGCGTCCACTCAGCTGCCGGGGGCGGACGACAAAGACATAGAAACTCTAACAACACAACACATTATCATGCCTATATGTTGTAGAACGAACGTTGACATTAAAAACAGATTTCAGTCGTCTCAGAATGGACAAATACAAGTCCTGTATGGTTTCCAATGGAACATTATACCTGCATTAGTGCCAAAGAGTGGGAAATTCAGGCAACGGTGTGGAGATGGATAACGATCACGGACTCTTATCTCCAAAGTAGAACACAAAGGCACAATAATTGTCAGATCTGATGACTGTGGTGGCCAGGGTATATGCGACAGTTCATACTCGTGATCACAAAACCAGTCCTGGCCGATGCGATGTGTGTGAACAGAGGTCCAGTCACCCTGGAACACAGCATCACAATTTGGGAACAAATATTGAACCCGGGGTTTAAATTAAGGTGCAGCCACTCACGGAGTGTAGTGTCGGCTGCTACTATCTGTAGCAGCGAAACTTGGTAGATAAGCTAAGCCGTTAATGTGTAACCGGTTTAAGATGAACAAATGAACAAAAAAAAAAAAAGAAAAGAAAAGAAAGTCGCCATCAGGTTCTTCAAATCCGGTGCTGTATAGCATCTTGTGGCACCTCGAGTGCTCAGATTGAGTAAACTGTGTAAGCAGTCGTTAATACGTAATAAAATAAACATTATGCCTTTCTCACTTGTTTGGCCTTTTCTGCCCATGTCCCATTCATAATCCATTACATATGGAAACAGTTCTATACGTCAAGACACAGAGAAATTAAAGACGGTAGCTGCCAGTGGGCCTTGATTATCAATGGGGCAAGTTGAAAATTTGTGCCGGACGGGAATCTGAACCCACGCTACCGCTAACTAGGCATATGCACTGACCACCACGCCATCCGGGTCACAGTAATGACCTTAATCGTACGGACTACCCTTGCGCACTTGCCGTGAGACACAAATTCTCCACTTGTAGCACACACTACTGATGTAGTGCCACTGCTCACTAGCCTCATTACTGGCAGTATCTCGCCGATTCCTGTAACAGTTCGACCTTGGTGTGCATCTGGATTCTGCGACATGCCGCGAGTGATGAAGCTAATCAGCAGTGTCACTTTATCAATGGTGTGTAGTATAAAAATAGAATCGGTCTGACGGGAGGCGTGCTAGGGTAGTCTGTGCGGTCGTCGTGACCTCTGTGTCCGGGTGGCATACTGGTCAGCGCACCTGCTTAGTAGTAAGTAGGAGACCTGGGCTCGAACCCCAGTCGTGGACATGTTTATAACTTTCCCCATTGGTATAAATCAGTGCCCAATGGCGGCCAATGTCTTTAGTTCCCAAGCGTCGCTGCAGGATCAAAACTTTGTCTGTTCTGTTGGGTATGTATTAAAGAACAGACACCATATATATAATTCTGTTCCTTCCGTGTATTCAGAGCGCTACATTTGCACCTGGTGGCCAAAATTGGAAGTTTTAGTTTTTTACCGTGTAATTCAGTTCCGCGTTAATGCATTACAATATCTGCCACTCTTCGCTGTCATACGACAATTATAGCCGGCACTGCACATCTGTGAATAGCTGCACTTTCATTGAGGTGTTGAGATCAAACAATAGTTTTGAGATGTATAGAGAAATATGTATAATCATGAATAGTATTATTCGCATAGTTTCTGTGTCGACCGAATAAGACACAGCCAGGGCAAAAGCACCACAAGCGCAAAGATGCGAGCTGGTGCCAGCGCCATAGAGACTCGACACTTGCGCGAGTTCCACAAGCGCCACGGGCGGCGCCGAGGGTGAAGATATCGACTTCGCCTCGGCCAATTGCCGGCCGAGTACAATCCACAAATCACCGGACGACAACGGACAGAAGCCAACTCGGAAGAAAGAAGAGCGGCTCTCGCCCACTTGGTTGTAGATCATCGTCCAAGAGTGATTTAGACGGGGAACGTCGTTTAGTAAACTCTTAGAAGTGAACAGACAGTTGCTGTAAATTTCATTTGCTATGTACTGTGAAGTTTACTTACGATTATTTTTACTTAGTCATTCAGGGCCTTTTTTATGTTATATTACATGCAGTGTGGCAGACTTCGGTGTTCAACTAGTAACAAATGTAAGTAAACCTTTTTAACTCATTTGCGTGACTTTGTCACTAATTTGTTGAAGCGTTGTAATGCCTTCGATCTCCTATCCTGTTAACGGACCCTGGGGCATAGCTGTGTAATAGCAGCAGGGATAAATTGTACCGCACCATAAGCCGTTCCAGGAACTCACAGATTCGGCCAACCGCAACAACAGAGGCAACTCGGCCTCTATAGCAGTAGCGACGTGGTCCTAACAAAACTGTAGAAGAGGGTTAAGAAAAATAGTTACTCCCACATGCTCATGAGGAAGAATACAGTCTTATATCAAAATTTGTGATCTTAGCGTAGAGGCAAGTGATAGACAATGATAATGGGTGGTAATGACATATCACATTTTCAATCAAACAACACTTATTGTACCGTAATATAACGTAAATAATTAAGTAGTGTATTTTGAAGCAAAATATTTGTTGTAATTTTTTCAACATGTACACATCCCTATTACTTGCATAAAAATTCATAATTAAACGATATGTATCGAAATAGACAACATAATGGAAGTCAATGTCCTTTTTCGTGCCTTCGCTTGTAGCATGAAAGAGTTAAAATATCAAATCACAACACCTTCAGTCGTCTAAATTCCTAGTTTCAGCGTTACACTGCGCCATCTAGAGGCGCCCCGAGCTAGGTGTAAGAAAGATCCCACTTCTTGTACAATCGAAAAAGGAGCCAGCATACAGCCACTGGTATCCGAAGACTTCCCTTTAACACAGCTATCCCTTAGATCATCACTTGCAAACGCAGCATTAAACAACGTGATATGGTCACTGGTTATTAATGCACCATAATTTCACATTTTCATTGGCTTATCTCGCACTTACATTAAATTGTGATCTTGCAGTATTAACCACTTAACTTTGTAACCTAGACAAATAAATTCCCTAAATTTCATTACTCTTCATTAATGATTTTTTTTGGTCTTGTGATTCTTTTTCCTCATTGTATTACGTACAGATGGTACTAAAATGAACATTGTACATCTGCAGTATTTACCTGCAGTTTGCACCTTTTAGGATCAATGTTGCATTTCTAGTGGGCATCCTCCCAAAACAGGACCTTCTTTTGTTGTATCACATTTCTCTCCCATAATTTAGATTGTCGTTTCTGCCCTCTAAAATAATTAAATCGTCTACAGACTTGTCTGACGGTTCTGCCACCAAAGTCATTTTGAAACCTTACAGCTGTGTACTGCATCCCGCTGTAGTGTTGCTATCAGGCCTAAAGTTCTTTCGCGCAATATAGCGATTTGTCTCTGTGACAAATCCTCTTTCTGCACGAAACTAAACTTTCAACACTGGTTTAGACAGGGAATAAAATTCACTCAACAAGACCCTTTTTAGACCCACCAGATGCGGATTCGTGACGAAAGAACAACTACAGTAGTAATTCATATACCCGAAAAATGATTACAAGTCTCGTCTTTGATCTCATCACCTCAATCATCAGCCCAAGTGATAACCTAATACTTGGCAGTAAGAACCAAGGGCCAATGGAATACCACGATATGGTTGCCCAAATAATCACCGAAAACCCACCATATTTCACTCTTGGAACGTAAACTCGGCTAGAAGTTGGAAAAAATGTAAAACAGTACTCATACGAGTAAATGACCTTCTTCCATTGATCCACAGCCTAGGTTTTATTGCTTCGGTGACACGTTCTCCTATGGCGGACATTTGCATATCTTATTAGTGGTTTTTTGGGATTCTAGTTCGCCCTGCAATTCCCAAATTATGGAGCTCCCTTCGTGTTGCTTTGGTACTCAGAATTCGTGAGTGGGATACTCAGTTCTGCGGTGGTCTTTGTACCTGCTGTCCTCTTACGTTTTTTCAAAATCGTCTTCAGTGCCCGTTGCTCACGATCAGTCGACATACACTTTCGTCCATGTTGTGATTTAGCGGATGTTGCTTTTCCACTTTCCGTGTATGTTGTACAGAACTTGAGAAACTAAACACTTCAACAACCTTGATGATGTAAGCACCCACCATTTAATCACTAACAACCAGCCCACTTTAGAATTCGCTTAGCTCTGACATAGTGTACAAGCAGCGCAACCTGCAGCTTTAGCCAGCATCTGCATTTATGTCCATCTAGCTGGGAAACCCGGCATTTACGAGGTATTTATTTGTGACTGTGCCTGAGACATCGGACGCGTATGATTTACTTTTTGTCTTATAAAGATTACTTGTGTACAACGTATGAAGTAGTGTGATTGGGGATACCAACAAAGAGCTTCTTTGCATCACTAATACAGGAGAGTGTACGTAGAGCAGTTTGTGCGAAAAGCAACTGGCACTAAGTTCCACACCTACAACATACAGCGACTGTTCTTGTGATTCATTTTTGGCCATGGCATAACATAAGCTCACCGTGGATTGTTCTCGTTTAAACAAGAAAGAGAAATTGCTAGGAAGCAGCTCGGTTCAGTGTGTGAAATCTCGCTCGCCTGCGCAACTTCATGCCGAAATTTCCTCTTCTATGATGTTATGTTGGAGAGAAGTAACGGGCAAATTAAACTAGAACGATAACATAGATAATATTGTGGGTAAGGCGAATCAAAGACTACATTTAACTGGTAGAATGGTTAGAAGAAGCAACAGTTCCACTAAACAGGATGCCTGCACTGCGACTGTCCATCCTCTGCTAAAGTATCGCTGCGTGGTGTGCAGTCCTTTGCAGTTAAAATTGACGTAGGACATCAAAAATGTTCGAAGAATGGCAACTCGTTTTGTACTATTGTGAAATATGGGAGAAAGTGCCACAAATATGTCACGCAAGTTTGTTTGACAACCATTAAAACAAAAGCCTTTTTCAATGCAGCGAGAGAAATTTCAATCTCTAATTATCTCCTCCGAATGTGAAAATACTCTGTTGGCGCCTCCTACGTAGGAACAATGATCATCGCAACAAAGTAAGTGAAAAAAGAACTCAATAGGAGAGATTAAAATGTTAATTTTCCCCTCGCGCTGATATAGTGTGAAAGTGGTTCGATGAAATCTCTGCCACGCACTCAAGTCTGAATTGCAAAGTTGTCATGAATGTGTAGATGTAAATGTAGGGTTGAGGATAGTGTACCTAGGAACACATCATGTTTCCTGATCAATGATTCATTCTAGTGACCGGTTTTAGAATCACATGAAACAATGTGGTCTAGAAACGGCCATAAACGGTTACCGGAATATTATACTATTTTTGATGTTGTGAGGTATGACGTTGCGTTTTGTGCAGCGGTTGTAAATATTTTAGGATCTACATTGCAAGTGCTGTGTAATATGCTGAGGTGGCAAAAAGGATAGCGATATGCACATATACAGACGGCGGTAGTCCATCGTACACAAATGCTTTGACGGAGCTGTCATTTGTACTCATATGATACAGTTGAAAGGATTTCTGACGTGATTATGGCCGCACGACGGCAATTTACAGACTCTGAACACGGAATGGTTGTTGGAGCTAAACGCACGGGTCAATCCATTTCTTAAATCGTTCTGGAATTAAATATTTCGAGATCCACAGCGTAGGGAGTGTGCCTAGAATACTAAATTTCAGGCATTACCTGAACGCAGTGGCCAACGGTCTTCACTTAACGACCGAGAGCAGTGGCGTTTGCGTAGACTTGTCATTGCTGACAGACAAGCAACACTATATGAAGTAACAGCAGAAATCAATGTCGGATGTACGACGAACGGATCAGTTAGGACAGTGTGGCGAAATTTGGCGTTAATGCCCTATGGCAGCAGACTACAAACGCGAGTGCTTTTTCTAACAGCACGACGTCAACTGCAGTGCCTCTTCCGCGCTGGTGACCATATCGGATCGTCCCTGAACGATTGGGAAAACATGACCTGGTCAGATGAGTCCGGATTTCAGTTGGTAAGAGCTGATGGGGTTGGAGAGTGGCGCAGACCCCCCGAAGCCACGGACTCAGGTTGTCAACAGGGGCCTGTGAAAGCTGGCGGTGGCTCCATAATGGTGTGGTTTGTGTTTACTGGTGTAACTGAATCTATCATTCATTGGAAATAGTATGTTTGGCTACTTGGATATTATTTGCAAACATTAATGACGTCATGTTCCAAGTCAACGAAGGAGTTTTTATGGATAACCATGCACCCTGTTATCGAGCCACATCTTTTCGTGGCTGGTTTGATGACTGTACTGGACAATTCTAGCGAATGATTATGCCATCCAGATCGCTCGACATGATTCCTATGGAATTTGTATGAGACATTATCGAGAGCTCAGCTTGTGCACAAAATCCTCGACCTACAACGTTTTCGCAGTTACGGAGGACCGTACAGAAATGGCTCAGTATTTATGCAGGTGACTTCAAACGACTTGTTGAGTACATGCCGCGTTGAAGTGCTGCACTACGTCTGGCAGAAGGAGGGCCGACACAATATTACGAGATATGCCATGACCTCCGACACCTCAGTGTATACTGAAGCTATTTAGAAAATATTGCTACTTCTTCATGTACATAATTTTATGGTGATCAAAACAATATATTTGTATTCTTAAACTAGTTATATGTCATGAGAACAGTTAAGCCGTAGTTCGTCGGTCGCACATCATCGTGTAGAAACAGAAGGACCTTTGTGGTGGAACATGCGATGTTTGCAAATGAACTAAGTCTCCTTCATGTTTTAACAAATGAAAATTTTTTTCGTTTGCAGTACCTTCAACTTTGAAATGTGTTTAAATTTTAACAGGATTTTGTTAATGATTCTGCATAATTTGATTTCACTTAGTGATTACTAGCGTGTAGCAGACAGACGACTGAATGCGGTACTGACAAGATTTTGTCGGGTGTAATCATTTTAAATTACAACAGAATATTTTTTTCCTGTGCGCAAGACCATGTTGCACCTTGGAACATAGCTTGGAGAAACCTTAGTTTTCCGAAGCCCTTTTTGTAACTTCAGAGAAAGGCTGCAGCACATAAAAAGGAATGAGATCATTTAGAAATGGAATAAAAGATTATATAAAACTTTTATTGCAGGTCTGGGTAGATGCAATGGTCTGAAATGAGTTCCGAAGTATGGCACGCTCCCTCCCAATAAAGCAATTCCATGTGTCCTACAGTTACAAGTCGTAAACAGTCAATAGACCACACTGTCGAACCTGTAGGTTTTGAACAGGGTGCTGCCATTCTTCAGAACCGTAGATATGTCTGACCTCTATACAGATACTTCCCCCTGTGGTTGCACATTCAGTACGGCTATCTGCGTTGAGGCAACCAAGCCCCCTCACCTTTTCAAGGTCTGTGGTTCATGGGAGGGGGAAGGGACGTTTAGTATGATGATTTTCTCTGTTTTAGCCTTAATAGGTCTTGATTCCACGCGAAATATTGTTACAGTTCGTAACTGAAATATCCGTGTGCTTGAAATTTCCCTATATAACTGATAAGGTATCACATGCATGGCATGCAGTTCTGTATCGTTCTACGCATGCAGTCTCTTTTTGCTATTTCTGTCACTCAGTACTATGTAATTTCTCTGCTTTCTTTCGAAGGTAATCATAAGATATCTTTTAACCTACACTCAGTTTTTTTTAAGTTCTCACTTATAAAGGTTTGGATTTATTATTACTGTTATAGCTACGTATAGTATGCAAATAATATCAACATAATATTTAGAGTGTATATAGGACACTAATCTTTTTATGTTATTTTGGCATTTCCATCGTTTAGTAACCATATTGATAACAGTAAGTACAACATTTGTAGGATGTATCGTTCTTCTTTATTCATTCATTAGGTTACAATAATTGTATATGCAACGTATACTGGAATTAATACAATATCGATTTCTACAAAGTATATTACTGGTGTACGACATATACGACTATCTCTAAAGATATAACTTCCCCTTATCAATAAGTGTTCATGAAGCAGGAACGTGTTCTCTAGATATCAGTGCATAAAATAGACATACATACGTGAAGAAGAACACTTTATGCGGGAATATGAACTACCGTTCCTCTCTTACAAGAGATTAGCCCTTATTTTTTTACATATTGCGAGTTAAGGCTTAAATTCTGTTCTGGTCCATGGCAACGGGTCTCACTGCTATGACTTAGTCGAAATAATCCATTAAATTTTTAATGAGGAAACCCAAACCCACTGTATCATGTAGCTGGTAGGCTGCAGTATCTCATTAAGCATTTAAGAGGATATAAGATTATTGTACCGGCGTAGGGCACTCTCGGGCAGAGAGATGGTGTGTTATCTCAGGCTGAGGTCGTTAAATATTAAGACGTTCACCACAACCTCTACGAAATGCCATCACAGCTTGCCACTTAAAGGGAGAAAGCTATGTGCAAGGGAAGAGCTACTCATCTGATCTTCCAGAGTACAATGGATGAGAAAAAATTTAAATCGACTGGAGCGTTCAAGTGAATGATATTCATAGAGGTCCAGATGAACTACAAAATCTTACGCTGATATAACAATGGAATATAGTCACAATACCGTAAGTAACTTTACATCGCTTGTGTGTACCAACTGGAAATATGCTCAGTGAGCACACAGAGGAATTGTTACAATTTTAGTGATCGGATGGAGCCACATTCACAGCCCTGGCTGACCTTTCTGATAAACGCTGACCTAGATACTCCTGAACCGCTTCAAATAAATGCCGATAGTATGGGTTTATTGTGAGTTAATTATCTTGGCCTTTTTTCTACTGCAGTATTAAATAATGTAGAGCAGTGAAAAGTACGCGTATCATATCGATTGATTTGAAGAGGTAGAAGAAATATATTATGGAAAGAAATAAACACCGCCATCCAATTTTAGGGGATTTTAACTTTTATGTCTGGAAAATTAAAGACGAACTCCGAAAACATCTATGAAATAAGAAAATGAAGTAGACAACATCATTGTAGGAAGCAGCAGAATGCAATGGAAAATAAATATTCGATGCTCAACATCTCGAAGACATTTCGCGTGTTTTCGGAAACGATTAGAAAGGGAACAGGGTAAGATTCTTACACAACAACGGAATTATTATTTCCAAACAGAGATGCTTGATCACGAACAATCCTCTGGCGATGTAGAAAGCAACCGCAGTATTTAACTAGACATTGAGGTAGTCAGAGACTGAACACCAGCCGAGCTGAAGAGAGAAGAGGAAGTAAATTACTTCTACTAAATATGGAATCTACCCAGCATTTGTGACACGAGATTCAAAGAAAGTGAATAACATTAAAATCACAGTGGCTATCTTTCCGAGGTAGCGTTTGGCTAGCACAAACACAAGCAGTACAAACTCACCCTGTGTGTGGGCAGGCATCATCACCTTGTTGAAATTTGAGCCCAGGATGGCTTCCATGATGAGCAACAGAGCAGTGCGTAGAATATCACTGACACTTCCAGATTTGGAATCAGTCGCCTTACCACTGCGCATACATTGATACAATAGCCCCACGCCTTATTCTAGCTAATGTGACGAATATGAACAGCGTGACTCTGCTTAGAAGTAAATAACAGATTTGTTGTATACTACTGGCGTGTAATACGTGAAATACGGTAATACTGCATACGGCATTTTCTGTAGAGGAAGGAATTTCTGTGTTTCATGTTATGCTGAAAGCGATGTCATATTACACAGAGCAAATGTACAGAACGGAGAAGAATCAGAAGGTAAATAGTATGTGGCATTGTTCCGAGAGCGATCATAGCATTCGCATCAGTCGTTTTATTGAGATCCCAGAAACTATAATCGTAATATATGGAAGGAGTAATTGCACACCACGTCTCCCAAGTTCCCAAGTTATATTCACTTCTCCATACCCTTTAGTAAATTTTTACTTAGAATACACATTCTGTAAATTACACTTCAAACAAAAAAGGGAAGTGTCGATATTAACAAAAATTGCGTGAATTTTGTTCGAGATAAGCAGAAGTCAGCTTCATAGGGGCTTGTATATTTGACATGCGGGGCGCTCCTGGACCACAGTTATGAAACAAGTTTGTTCATATTTAAGTTGTTCGGTGGATAAGACTCAGACATCATGAACGCTCCCATGCAAACTGTGTGAACATAATGTAGGATAGTTACGTTAGGCGGAAATACTACATTATGTACTTCTAAATATAACTAATTTTACAAATTTTGCTCTCTCTCTCTCTCTCTCTCTCTCTCTCTCTCTCTCTTTCACACTCACACACACACACACACACACACACACACACACACATACACAAATTGTTTGTGCTGCCTGTCTAGAAACTCAAAACCCTACATAGTGTCCGGTGATATTTGCATTAAAATAGCCTTACAAAGTGACATATTTGTCTAAAATTTCCTTCACAACGAGTAAGTCTTCTTTCTGTGAAGGTAATATAATTTCTTCGTGAAGGGAGTGCGAACATAAGCTGTTGCAAAGGAATATGTATGACCTTCAAACGATATTCCGAAGAATTCTAAGGAAGGAGGTGCCGCGAATAAACCAATAGGAGCTAACCGTGATATTTCAGGCTCACGTAAATTCCAATGATATTTCACAGTGAACGTCCGTTTTCAGATATAACACGCACACAACTACAGTGCGAATTCACTCTAAGACCAAAAAAGGAAAAACGGCCCATCAGAATAGGACGGAAATATGTACGTGTGATGCACATACACAGATAACAATTTTGGAAAAAAATTGTTGACTTATTCAAAAGAAAGAGCTTCACAAAATGAGAAACTCAATGCCGGGCTGGTCATTTTATGGCCCTTATGCAAGCAGATATTCGGCTTGACGTTGATAGTGTTGCTGGATAACCTCCTGAGGAATATCGTGCCAAATTCTCACCATTTTGCGCGTTAGATCGTCAAAGTACCGAGTTAGTGGGAGAGTCCAGCCCTTAATGCTCCATATGTTCTCAGGTGTGGAGGAATACGGCAACCTTTCATTCCAAGGTAGCGTTTGGCTAGCACGAACACAAGCAGTACAAACTCACCCTGTGTGTGGGCAGGCATCATGACCTCGTTGAAATTTGAGCCCAGGATGGCTTCCATGATGAGCAACAGAGCAGTGCGTAGAATATCGTCGACTCACGGCTGTACTGTAAGGGTGCCGAAGATGACCACTAAAGAAATTATGCTGTGACAAGAATGGGCACCCCAGACCATCACTCCTGGCTTTCAGGCGTTATGGCGGGCGACAGTCAGGTTGGTATCCCACCGCTGTCTAGGGGGTCTCCAGACCCTCCTTCAGCCTAGAATCTCATTGACTAGAGTACAGTTGTCGTCAGTGCTGGGTTCTGCTTCGAACTGAGTACGATATCCAGCGGAGACGTATCTGGAGACGGCCCAGACAGTGGTGAGATACCAAAATTAATGCCGCCCACCATACCTCTCGACAATAAAGAGCGATGGTCTGTGCTGACGCTCCCTTTCTTGCCTTTCATGGCAAGCCATCCTGAGCTTACATTTCAACAAGATAATGCCCGTCCGCACACGGCGAGAGTTTCTACCGCTGATATTCTTGGTTGTCTGATCCTACGTTCAACAACAAGGTCGCCGGATCTCCGCCCAACTGAGAACGTTCGGAGCATTATGGGCCTCTGGATCTCCAACCAGCTCGGCAGTTTGACGAACTAAGGCGCCAACTCAACTGAATTTGGCAAGTTATTATTGAGGAGGCCATCTAACAATTATGTCAGTCGATAAAATATCGAAAACTGCTTGCATAAGGGCCACATGTGCACCAACGTGCTTTTAGCTTGTTCAATATGTGAAGGTCTTTCTCTTGAATAAATAATCCAAGTTTCTAAAACTAAAATTATTTGTTTGCTTGTACATGGCTACGTCACATCTATCGATTTCCGTCCGTTTCGGATAGTTCCTTCCTGGCGCGTCTATTTTTCTGGTCTTCGATTGTATTTTAACTAGAAGAACTGTAGTCAACAACAGATTTTCCCGTATCTTGTAAATCATTTACAAGAGGAAAATAAAATTAAATTTAATTCTTGGGCTCAGATGAAGTAAAGTTAGCTCTGCAACTCCTGTGCTGTTGATAAACAAATGGCAACATCGTCAACGGGTCTTTCTGGTTTGCAACTGATAAACAGGGCTGGTCTTTCACATGAACTAGGGAAAGGCACTGATTTGACCTGGTGTTTATCCTCTTTTCAATACACTGACATATTTCCATTCTTATGTTTTAGAGAAGGAATTTTTGATTGTTATTTGAGACCAATGACGAAGAGTCTCTTCGATCATACTGCACTTTGAGCTTTTAGTGCCGGCATTGATTCACATCGGTGTTGCAATAGCGTCTTTAAAAGCAAAGACGTTAAAAGTACATGGAATGAGTCCTTAAATTTGGCTGACTCAACAATCTTGTTTAAATCACATGGGATTTGATTACCTTTCTTGGTTTCTCTATAACTGTAAAATCTGTGTCGCAGCTCAAAATGTTGTGCCCACTTACGAAAAAATTTTGTGCTATCTTCTCAAACCATCCCAGGCTAAATGGAGCAGAGCTTGAGGCACAGCATTTTGAACACCAGATGAAAGCGCTGCTTGAAACGTACACCATGCCATCGAAACCGCGCCATTTTCTAACGCACATTTAAAACACTTTCACTATTATTTAGCATCTGCATCAATTACACGGGCTGGCAATAGAGTACAGAGAACAGCTAGCACTGAAATCATGTTTTGTGAAAAAATGTCACTTACTCGCATAACATATCCACTGTAATATTTCCAGGAGGGAATGAATTGTGCGTGTACACATCTAGAAGTTACTCGATTATATGGTCACTGAAAACAGCAGTAAATAACACTTTGATGGGCTCTGTGAATAGTCAGGTACTCTGTGACCACGTTATGTGGTAAAGACTGTAGCAGCTGAACAGACAGATAGGCCTACAGAGGACTCCAGCGCAATATAAACCAAGAATCTGTTTCCCCTTTTAGCCCCATAAAGCAACATATCGAAGAATGTGTTCTTATTTAAGAAGGGTAATGTTATGCAATGGATGAGACAGCGTTAAAGTGAAATTCTGTTCGCGGTGGTTGACGAGAGTGGAAGACAAGGTTTTCCTTTAACCATCATAGCAATCTATAACCGAGGCGTTATATTGTCAATCACTTCGCTCACAATCCTCAGTGAAAGCCAACCACTGATTTTATGGCAAAAAACAGATACACTGAGGTCTACGAAACGAACGGTCTTAATATGATGTACAATTACGAGTTATCCGCTGAGCGTTGTTACAGACTGTATGAGAAACGGAAAAATTATAACCGGTTTTTTACTAAAAAAGTTGATTTCACTACGTACTCTCGTCATATAGCTGCTAAATCGCTCATCCTTTCCTCAATGTGAACATCAGGGATGCATCCGGTTCGGCGCGTCTTTAATCAATCGCTATTACTAACAGTTTCTTGGCAATTAGCGGTGGCTCTCATCTCCGTTGCTTTTCAGGCATGGCTGTGCATAAAATAAAAATTGGCTGGATTTTACAAGGAATGCGAGCCAACATATATACGAGTGACATAGAAGGATTACGTAAAATTATGTTCTTTCGGCACTACATGCCGATCACAGTGTCCGTCAAAAGTTCAGTCAGTAGTAGTAACATTCGATATATAAACATATAACCTACTAAATCACAATAAATTAAAACTTATTACAAGACTTGGCATTAACTTACAAATCGCAAACTGACAAAAATGTTTTACGATGATTATGGCTCATTACGGACTTTCCAGTGTATTAAACTAGTACATATTCTAGACTTTGAATAACGGAGAGCACATATTCATGTACATTCGAAAACGATCGTTTGTCATCAAGAGTCAACAGTTACAGTGACATAATAATTCCATGTAACCATGGCGAAGTCAAGAAACAAATACAGCTTCCCTGAAACCTCTATCTTTTATAGTTACTGGATTTAGTTCATAGCTAACAGTAATTATTAAGAGTTTGGCACTTGTATTGGTATCCTGTTATTCGATATTCGCACTGACATTTCATGGAACCAAATTCCATTTTCAGCTTACAGGCAGGCATCAGTCGCTAATCATAAGTTTGTCAAGGAACTAAGCTGTGTTTCTAAAGACGCATCTTAATGATATTATTGATTAATACCTGAAATATTACACTGAATATGTCTTATAACGAAATCTGTTGTACTGGACAGATAATAAGAACCACAATTCCGTGAGCTTTGTAGAGGAGAAGTCACACTACAACGACACAGTGCACTAGATCCCAAGTCAATTATCATGAAAAATTTTAAATATTGGCAGTTGTTAATTTCCAGACGCTGCATGTGTAGATTTATACCTTCATGATGACTTTGTCCAGTATGGAAAATATCGAACAGTTTACAAATTTCTGTAATTAATTGGTTCTCTAAGCTCATATAGATACTTAATTCTATTTACAGGAGGATACTTTATCCAAATAGTTGTAAGACAATGATGACTATGCGGATAAAAATTGAAGTTTCACTGTGACGTAAAGTCGGAATGACGTCGTTTTATCCCTCTCTGATCTTGACTTTAAAGTTTTATTGACCGTATTCTGATAGTATCAACTGACGTGAAGTTTATTCATCAATTATTGTGTAATCCATCAAGGTTCTCTAACACTCTATTGTGATGATGCGAGGGGCATTCCATAATTAGTGCAATACATTTTTTGTGTCGGCCATTTTCGGTTTAAATAATTCTCAATTTGTTGTAGGATGGAATGGAATATTCTCACTTCAGTCCCTGTAGTTTCATCAACTTCGATAAGCAGCGGCGCTATACGTGGCCTTCTAAAGGGCGTCTGTTGCCGAGGTATGCTCCAAATAGAGAGCTTTCATTAAAATTTTTCTGGCGGAAAACCAGAGCATCGCAGATATCCGCAGGCACTTGCAGAATGTCAACGGAGACCTGGTAGTGAACAAAAGCACGGTCAGTCGTTGGGCGAAAGATCAGTCATTGTACAATGTCGCGCAAACCTGTCCGAATCCCGCGTGCCTGCCGATCACACACAGCTGTGCTTCCTGCAATGTTGAAACGTGCAGACGCTCTCATTCGATTTAATAGACAGATCACAATCAAGCACCACCATGCTCAACGAACGCCTTTGTTAGTAGTGCTAACATAATCGTCCACCACTTGGCATACTCTGACCGCTAAGTTCCTCTGCGCCCAATAGAAGACCAGTAAGCAACGAACGACCGTCTCTGCGTATTGATTGCGCGTTGCGAGACTGAATGTGACAGTTTTTTGACGAATATCGTTTTCATGACTTCGAACCAGAAACAAACCGGCGATCAGTGGAATGGTGTCACATCACCCGTCCTTTGAATAAATAGTTGAAAGGCTAACCCTCAACCGGTAAAATCATGGCGATGGTCCTCGAGGGCTCTGAACGGGCTGCTCTGGTTGATGTACTCCCTCATGGTGCAACGATAAACTCTGAAGAGTATTGCGTTATCCTCAGGAAACTGTAGAAATCGCTTCAGCGTATTTGTAGCCTCAAAAATGCAAAGTAAGTCCTCCTTCTGCGTGACTACACAAGCCCTCATACAAGTCTACGCGCCTGAGAGGAGTCCGCAAAAGATAACTTGACAGTTTTTCCTGATCCACCCTACATGCCGGAACTCGTATCTTTCGCGTTCCATCTTCTTAGGCAATGAGTAATGCAATCCGCGGGAAGCAGTAGATGGATATTGGAGAGGCTGTTGATACAGCGTGACGTTGGCTCTGAGATGAACGAGTAGAGTGGTACCAAGTGGGCGCACAGGCGTTTTCCGTAAGGTGTCATAATGCCGTCGCACTGAATGGATATTATGTTGAAAAACAGGATTTTGTCGATGAAAGTATGGGGCATTTAAATTAGTGACGTAAAGAGGCTGGCAGCATCACTTTTTTAACAAACGAGTAGACGAAATATATGATACGCGACAGCAGATGCACGATGTCACATTCGATGTTACAGTAAGGGTAACGATTATCTGAATCTTATCGGTTGAATACTATGGCGATAACTGTATAATTCAAGATACTCAGGAACAAGAGTTGCATTATCTATTGCTTAAAGTTTACCTGATAAACAGTTACACAACAATGGATTTTCGGAACTATGTTAAAATCCTAAAGAAAACCAGCGCCTATAGCCTGTGTTACTATTCGCACGTTACAAACAGGTCATCACGTGCACCAACATCATCAAGCGTATCGTACGAAAACCTGAATCTGAGAAAATTCTAGACCAATATCATCTTCATTGTCTACGAGGGGACGAACAACGTGAGAATGTAGTGATTAGGAAGGTCAAATGGAGGTTGAGAATGAAGTACATTTTCACATGGTAATATATAGGCAAGGTGTGTCTTTCAATGAAGCTGAAGATCAGAAGACGTATGGGAACTATATTTTTTACTGTTTCACTCTAATAATCAAAATGAATATGTAGAGCGTTTGCTTTTCTTGATGACACCAATAGCGGCAGGCAAGAAGCCACGATAATGAAATAATATATACAAGGAGAAGCTATTTATATTTTCTATTGCAGCGTAAGTCTTTTAGCTGTAACTAGGTCGCAAACATAGTGCTAAGATGAGACCAAGAAGTGAGGAGACGATCATGTATGAAGTGTATACTTCTGTAGAAGACAAGTGGGCACCTCCCAGTTAATGAACACAAGAATTTCTTATTAAAACACAGTAAAACACTCAGTTGCTCAACAGGAACTTGCAGACGAACGTACACTGTCAGTTGAAAGAAAATGGTGTGATTTTCGATATGTGTTGTTTTGGTGATAATTACTGAAACTACTGTGTGGAGTCACATATACGCGTTGGGGAGCAGATATTGACAACAATCGTATTCGATTCAAAATAAGGCTCGAGAATACTGGCATATATCCTGACTGCTCTACAAACCCTTCAAAGAAAACGTGTAAGATACAGATTTTATGGTATATCTATAACCTTTCCTAATTTGAAGGTAGCTTCTGTGTCTATGGTATATGGAAGCAAATAATGGATGTGCTCAGATGTACAGTATAATTGTGTGTGTGTGTGTGTGTGTGTGTGTGTGTGTGTGTGTGTGTGTGTGTGTGTGTGTGAGTAATGAGTGACTTTGTGCGTGTGTCTGTTTGTTTGTATTTCAATTGTGTCACACATGCTACGACTCAATCGCACGCATATAATGGTGCAGCCCCCAGATGACTTTTCTCGTTTTGTATGTTCGCGTTGTGATGAAGCACACACTGCTGGATGTAATGCGGCAAGTCGTAGTCGCCCCGTTTTTCTGCCTCCTCGGAAAACATACTGTAAACACGAATGTATTGTTGTACTGAAGGTGAAACGTGGTACCGACCTCACGGAAGCACTTGAAAAAGTATATGTAACAACCGGCCAAGAGCGTTTAAGACAGTGATGGAACTCACACATTAATGTTAACCTACACTGACTCCGTCTTCTGTCGAATGTTTCTCACATACGCATTTCTGTTAAAGTATGGAAAATTCGACATTCGTGTTTTGCACCTGTGAAGAGAGAGAGAGAGAGAGAGAGAGAGAGAGAGAGAGAGAAAATGCGAATAGCACCACAAATACGTGTGAATTTAAAATGTTGACTATGTTGACTTGCATGACAAACAATTTCTGGAGAGTAACCAACCAATTTGCACATCCACATCAAGTTTTAAGTTCTATCTTCCCCGTGCATATGCATAGATTTAATCCGTATTAGATTAGTTCATACATCGTGCCACATAAACATTTAATTCTCCATTTATCAAATAGTTTTCATCATAAATGCAAGGAAATTAATCGCTCATCAACATGATTCTTATTTTCATATAGTTATCTTCAAAGGGATAAGAGATTTTGTCAAGTGTCGGATTGTGTTCATGGCGCTACAGGCACTTTGTTGTATGCATTGTTCGATACAGAACCACTTATTACACGACGAGACGTTAAGTAAGTAATACAATTTTTTTTCCGAAATCAGTTTGGCTTTATTCAGGATTTAAATAAATGATGTTATACTCCACTCTTTTAGCTACAAAATCCTATTTTTCAACATAATCTTCACTGAACGCGTTTGCCTTACGACACTTTAGTGGGAGCGCCTTTACGCCCGCGTGGTACCACTCTACTCGCCAATCTCAGAGCCTAAGTCATGCTGCATCAATAGCCTCCCCATTATCCATTATCCACGTACTAGTTGAAGTGAGCCTATGAACTTTTTCTCCAGAGGAGAGGTGATCTGGTACCATTCCATGGATCGTCGTTTTTTTCCAGTTCGAAGTAATGAACACATGTTTCCTATCGACAAGAAATTGTCACGGCCAACCTATTAACGCGCAATCAATACGCACAGATGGTCGTTCGTTCTTCTTTATGGTCTCCAGTTGGGCGGCGAGGAACCCAGCGGTTTGAGTATTCGAATTGGTGGACAAGTGTGTTAGCACTACTAACAAAGGCGTTCAGTTGAGCGTAGAGGTGTTTGATTGTGATCCGTCGATCACCTCGAATCAGAATGTCTGCACGTATTAACATCGCAGGAGTCACAGTTGTGTGTGACCGGTCGGCACGCGGGAATCGGACAAGTTTGCGCGACGTTGAGGCGATGACTGAACCTTCGCTCAGTGGCCGGAATTTCCTGTTCTTCTTCGTCGTCTTAATATTATCTCATATTTCTCTTTCTCCACCTCCTGCTTTCACAAATGTCAGTATCATATGGTATTGGTGGTTTTACTTTCTCCGCCTTCCCTCCTCCTCTGTCTCTCCTCCGCAGCCCTTAAATGTTTGCCTCGTGATGACTGGGTGTTTTGTGATGTCCTTAGGTTAGTTAGGTTTAAGTAGTTCTAAGTTCTAGGGGACTGATGACCATCGCTGGTAAGTCCCATGGTGCTCAGAGCCATTTGAACCTTAAATGTTTTTGAAGTACAAACGCGGCTGGAACCTCAAATTTTTGCAGCAACATCTAGCAAATGTTTGGTCCAGCTATCAACATCTGCATTTAAAACTACCGGAAACCTCTCTCGCAACGCAAATTCAGAGCATAGTGTTTCTAATGTAGTCGGTGACAATTGCAACACATTTGGCATCTGAATCAAATCTAACCAATCATCTCAATTTATAACACACACGTGCACATTTCTCAAATGTATAAAGACTTCTATTTGTCCTCAACCTCGTACTATTGCCCTTTAAACTTCGAATTAAATGCTGTTACTCAAATTTAACATCATAATATTCATTAATTAAATCATCGCCTTTGCTTACAGTGACGATATTCTGTGCAATCTCACTCCATGTCTATTTACTCAACTGGTCTAACGAATCACTTGTAAAGTCAGGGTTGACATGATCGGTAGCTACTTGCGGTACATTTCTTTCATCTTCTTTAAAAAATGAATTATTTCTTTAGCACTAACTATGTTTAACCTTTTAATATCTTAGCTGTATTCTCGACATAAATACGAACTCTATAGCTTAGTGGCAACCCTTAGAACACTATGCATTCAGGTGCTCTTGCTTGTTACAAGAAATTTCATTAAAAATAAAAGTCGAATACACCACCGTTTCATCGGACGCTACTACGTCTTTCTTACTTCAAAATTAAAAATACTCTGTATTTCTGCAATTTTCAAAACTCGTCTTAGAAAAGTATACTGTTCTGTTAAAGACATTTGAATTTTACACTACGTGATCAAAAGTATCCGGACACGTTTATAATGCGTTATTGACCTCTAGATGTCATCAGAGACGGACCTATCAGAATAAAAGGTGGCAGAGGGTATTGCGTTGCCAATAGAGTACCAGTATCAGTAGAATAGGTCGGTTAGGAGAGCTCGGTTAGTTTGATCGTGAACTAGTCATTGGATGTCACTCGAGTAACAACTCCATGAAGAACATTTCAAATTAGTAAAGCTATCTAAGTCGACAGCTGATGATGTCATTGTGGAATGTAAACGCGAAGGAATAACCACAGCTCAATCAAAACCAAGTAAACGTCATCAATTCACGGAAATGTATTGTAGAGCCGTTAGTGGGTTAGTTGTAAAATATCACAAGAAATCAGTGGAAGCAATCATTGGTGAGTTTCAAAGTGCTACCAGTAGTCCAGCTAGCACTGTGTCTGTGCGTAGGGAATTAAGAAGAATGGGGTACATTTGCCGAACATATCCTCGTAAGTCACACATTTCTGTAGCCAAGCAACACCTGAGTTGGTGTACAGGGAGACGCCACTTGACAGTGGATAACGCAGAACGAGTTGGTTTGAGTGGTGAATGACGATACACTCTGTGACAATCGAATGGAAAGGGTTGGGACTTGGCCAGTACATGGAGATCGTTACCTGCCATAATGTTAAGTACCAAGGGTGAAGTACAAAGGAGATGGTGTTATAGTATGGGGGTGTCTTTCGTGGTTAGGGTGTGGTCCATTTATTTCGCTTAAGAAAACGCTAAGGACAATGGAATGAAGATAATGAAAATCTATTCCCGACCGGGACTCGAAGCTGGATTTACCGCTTCTCGCGAAAGGTTGCCTTACCATTAGGCTATTCGAGCATGATTCACTGCCACACCCACACTTCCGTGCCTCGACAACCATGTGTTTACAACTTGCAGCCATAAATCTATTAAGCATATTCCTGTACAGGGGAGATATATAAACTGAAGGTCGGTTTCCTGGTGTCAGCATATAAATACGACATGGTAGTGCCTGTGTTGTGCAGAAGTAAGGTGTAGTGTTCCTACGGACAGGGCCTCGTACGCGAATTTCCGACTTACCGCGACCGGTCGCCTTATGATTAGGCTATACGAGCAAGACTCACGGTACAGACCGAGACTTCGAGTCCCAGACTGGCACAAATTCTTGCTGTCATCATTCTGCTCTACAGCTGATGGTTGTCCGTATTTGCAACTGCGAGTACATTTCATGTATTTCATAACGGTATCAGTTACCGAAGTGTTGCGTGTCCGAAGGAACATTGCATCATACTTCTGAACAATACAGGAACTGCAGTATTGCATTTAAAGCAAATAAACGGAGATCATTTCTGAGCTCTAATAGACAGAGTAAGACGGGGGGGGGGGGGAGGGGGAGCGAGGAGGAGATGAACAGAGAGAGGATGAAGGGCAGTGGTAGAGAGCGATGGAAGGAGATGGAGGGAGACAGAGAGAGAGATGCGGAGGAGAGAGGAGGAGGAGGAGGAGGAGGAGGAGGAGGAGGAGAGAGAGAGAGAGAGAGAGAGAGAGAGAGAGCGGGGGCAGGGATAAAGAGATGGACAGAGAGCGGAGAGAGGAGTAGATGGACTAATAGATGACTGGAATAACTACAGTAAATACCCAGGCAACCAAGGCTATCTCAGGTAGTATATCAGTAATCATAAGACGCATTTTATTCAGTAGCTTCCGCCTGGTTCAGGCCGTCCAGGAGCTAACCAAATGCTTAAGATCCGAGTTGGCCAGCTGGCATAATAGCGTGCCAGTATTTTCGTGGGTTCTATTCTTCGTAAGAATCAGAAACTCTTTCTGTCTCAGATCTAGGAGAAACAGTCGGGATGGTTAGCTAAACTGATCTTATAAAATTAGTCACCACGCCGTTACTATGATGGTGCCGCAAACGGCCACCGGCAAGTAGAAACTTGCTATATTTCCCGATGACATGCAGCTTTACTGCATGATTTAATGATGATGCAATACCTTGGGCATCATATTTCGGATTTAAAATAGTCTGTCATTCCATTCTTCAGTCTGGGTCTTCTCAGACGATTTTTGTCATTAGGAAAAAAAAAACGGTTTTTAACGTGACGTAGTTCGGAATTTTAGATACGTCAATAGTGCGGGTAGGTTTGAGAACTTGAAAAGAGGAAAGAATAAGTAGAAATTAGATAAAGTGGAAATTAGTGAAGAGCAGTTGCAGGAAGTACAGGGTTTCTGGCCGACTGATACAGAGTTACCATCGTAGAACCAAATAATGGTAATACGGTAGTAAGTCTAATAACGAGTACGAAAATCGGAATATGAGTGAACTATTCATAACAGCATTATTGTAGACAGATAGACCAAACCCATATCTACCACAGTAGTTCAAGCATGTATGCCTACTAGTTCACAATGGTTCAAATGGCTCTGAGCACTATGGGACTTAACATCTATGGTGTTCAGTCCCCTAGAACTTAGAACTACTTAAACCTAACGAACCTAAGGACATCACACACATCCATGCCCGAGGCAGGATTCGAACCTGCGACCGTAGCAGTCGCGCGGCTCCGGACTGAGCGCCTAGTACCGCTAGACCACCGCGGCCGGCGTCTACTAGTTCCTCAGATGTTAAGTTGCTAAAGGAACTATTTGAAAAGATAAATCTCGTTATTAAGTTCGTTAAGGAAAACGAAAATTGTGCTGTGTCAGTGGAATTCGATACAACCATATCGGTGCCTGGAGGGTATACCAAATTCAACAGTAAAGTACACTGTCTAAACACACACATTAATCACTTAAAATTAAATACTCTGCATTAACGTATTAGAACTAACAGCTGTGTTGGAGAGGTGGTGTTCCTTTCGCTATGGCCAACAGAAAACTAGGATGTGTCGTATCACTTTCATAAACACTTGTGCTATCTGTTAGCATGACAGTAGACGCCAAGATGGGCCATCGTGTTGAGATCAACTCATTCAGCTCGTTTCGTGACAACTAGGTTGTCGCTGGCCACTGACGGATTAATCGATAATCCATCTTCAGAATCATATAAGCATTACGCGTCCTTGAAGGGGCGGACCGGTAGTTCTCAGTGCGAATCCCTAAGACACTCGTCTCTTGACTGTACCAAAAGCTGAGATGCTCAGTCGTGTTCAGTCTTCGTTGACTGATCACGGGTTTGGTAACACAGAATCATTGTGAGTGAAACCTGATTGATCAACTAATGCATACTTACGACATTCAACGTGTGCAATAGAGTCACCGACACGAAATAATGTCTCACATTCTGTTAGATACTCAACGCCATCTTCTCTTCTTTTAGCATTAAGTGAAATGAGATCTCTCGCAGACCATGACAGTATTTATGATACTAGGTATCTTAGTGATGATAATATCTGTCGATTGTGGTGAATGAACACATTTTTCTTCTACCTTTTCACGATACTCATTATATTTTGTCAAGTCTAATCGCTCAGTTACTCCATCACGGTCTAAATCCATTAGATTTGATTTTAATTTCTAATTCTTCCTTCTGAAATGTAGCTTGCTACTACAGACATGCACATGCGTGAGTTTAGGAACTGAGGGCTAGAGGTAATGTAACTTGTGTTTCAGAGCGACTTTGTGGAACCAACTGCAAGAAAACTTAAAAATAAATAAGAGTTAACATTCTTAATTGTAACTGGATGTTCACCTGTTTCTGAACGTTTCTTCTTTATTTACATTTCCCTCAAAACCTAAAACTAATACTACGTATTTTTCCAGCTTAAAATGAAATATACATTACTCTGTCAGTTAACAGAGTTATTTTAAATGATATTCTGTTTAATGTTAAAGTAAGGCACTTTCATACACATGTTGTTAAATATTTAGTGGTGAGTGAAGGATAGCAGGTAGAAGCGAAACTTTATCCGTTACACTGAACGTTACCTGTAGTTCAGTAGCGTTCACTGTAATACTGCCGTTACGAGGTAAATCCTAATCGACTTGTGGGTTAATCTAGAATTGAGGAAACGCAGATACAGAAGATAACACTGAAATTCACTTGACTGTAACGTATTTTAGTTTTACTTTATTGTACAGCTGATGAAATACCGTACTGGTTCTGGAGAACGTCGTGAATTGCCAAAGGCATGGAAGTGATACACTACATTAACGTTGTCATTATATGTATGCTACTCTCATGTGTTTGCAGACAACTCCATACTCTTAACTTCTCCTATCCTCAACACATGTTAAAAATATTTACCTTGAAAACTTAACGAAATGGTGATCTGCTTAATTATTTACATATTACATTATGTCGTCATTAGCAAGGGCTCTTGTTCAAGGAGAATTATTTACCTTTTCTACCGTCCTGTAGTCTTTGTTAGCTACAAAAGCAAATCCGTTTTTCTCTTCATAAAGCACTACTCATACTATTGCTTTTTGTGTATCTCGTTGGCAGCCACGTGGACATAGCTACTAGCTCTCATCATACTAGTTGCACCTACAGTGAAAGCTCCCAATGCAGATAAAACAGACAATTTTGTAGTCAAGGGTTATATTCCTCTGTTTTTGTGATCTGTGCTTCACAGTCTCTGTAGAATGATTTTTTATCCTAATACACTCTTCGGACCAACGTATGAAGCCATATCACCTCACTGACGCTGTGAGATTGCTTCCAGGCTTAAAACACTGAGGTCAGCTTCGATTTTTTTCTGATTTTTTATTCTGCACATTGCTGATATTATTCTTCTTTTTCTTGTAATCTGTTTCTAATTGCTACCGGTCTGTTTCCTACGAGTTCTCATTCATTTTAAATTCCCTTACTCCTATCACTGCTGCAGTACCTAATTTCTCGCTGGCCTTTGTGTCCTTCCACTTCCCTCTTCCCGTCATTTTAAATGTCACAGTTCGCTCAACTCGATGTGTGTCTGACAGAGACATTGTGCATGGATTGAGTAAGATACGTCGTGTTACGCACACGCTTGATCGATTTGATTGATACTGTTATCATCTCTTTACTGTCGTTCTGGCAGTTTTGCCCCTTAACTACAGATTGAGTAACCAACTAAATTTAGCGTTCCACCTTTCATCATATTCTGCTCCTCGTAAATTTATTGCTCGACATATATTATAGGCATTCTTTCATCCAGAGAACATTCCCTCTACCTCGTCTCTCCCGCTATAACCTATTGCTGATGTACTCCAAGAAGCAATATGCAAAAAGAAGCACGGAAAGTTCTTTAGAGACTATGAGACATTATGTCTAGTCTTTTTGAAAAATAATGTGATTCTTAAAGAAATACTTCCCGAAAACAGTCTCAAAAAAGAGACCATCCAGTACAATATCCGATTGGCTTGAAATCTGCTACGGACAGTTTTAATGAAATACATGAAAGGTACTCTCAGCTGCGAATATGGACAGCCATCAGATGTATAGAGAAATGAACACAACGAAAATTTGTGCCTTACGAGGACTCAAACACGGATTTCCTGATTATCGCCGACGGTCGCTTTGCCATTAGGCTATCCGTGCACGAATCACTGCCAGACCCAAACTTCAATGTGTCGTTAACCATGAGTCCACATACTGCACTGGTGCATCTATCATGTATAATCATGTACAGGGAAATATTTTAATTGAAAGTTCCTTGCCCGAAGTCGGCGGATAAATACGATACTGCAGTGCCAGTGTTACTCAGAAGTACGTAAATGTGTGCCAAGTATCGGTCGAAAACGATCCAGGGGCTTAAGAGAAAATGTTGAACATAAGTGTATGTAATATACATTGCACACATATATATGTGTCATTCACACCTACTTTACACCATACAACTCCCTAGAAGATATGTCTCGAAGCACGTGGATAGAATTATTGCCTCGTTTCAGTGCTCATTCACGCTACCCGGTTTTCACACTGAACAGCACAAAGAAGAAATAAATTGCTCTTAATAATTTCTAAAGCATTTCAAGTAAACTAAAGCAGGGCAGTTTCGAAAATGTTTACGTCCACCCTTCTTATTCACTCCCCCACCCTTGGTGGGAGTGAGGAATCTTACTTTCACAGTATTTTTATTCAAATAATAAGTCATGTACCAAATATATTTGGTTGAAATTACTCCAGGTGTACGCGAGTTACGATTCAATGTCACACACTTTTCATTCCCAACCCTAGTTGGTATTAACTACGCAGTGCTTGTTTCCTGATAGTAAGTAATCAGTAAACCCTGATTCTGTAAAGAGTCCAACTCCCCTGTCAAAAGCAGCTTCAAACAATTATTAACTTGGCGTATGAGTTAATGTGTTAAATGTTTGATGTTAAGCGTGTAAGCGAGTGAAAGTTAGAAAAATTTTCAAATTACAGGTGATTTTATAATAAAAAACTGGATATGTATAGTCTGGGTAAATTGCGTTATGATATGAGATAATCTACTTTTACACGAGTCTTAGTGTTTATTTCATTACATCGCCTAAACTATGAGTCGTACAGTGATATAATTTTGCTGGTACGTCTAGTGGTAAATGTGATATCGTATGAAAAACTTGTTAATAGAGTTACTAGCAATGAAGTAATAAGATAAAATATAATGCCGTATGCGCCACTTTCGCCACATGGACAACGAATATGCACTTAGCAATACATCGTTTTCCTTTCATTGTTTTGTGTGGTGAGTCAACGGGAAAAAGTTTCCTAAAGGTTTGAAGGGATGTGTAAAGTTTGTTGCAGGTCCCTCTTTGTCAAATATTGGATCATGTAGTCTTAGTATTAGCGTGCAGTTACATATGGTGCTATTTAAACCCCACGCCACATTCCTTTGAGAGGCAGATGGTTCTTTCTTCCACACTGCCACGTTTCAGATAGTAAGCGGTACCTAGCAGGTTTGGTTGAAAACGGTCAAGTGGTTTAGGATGAGATGTGGATAGTACATAGATACGTTGCACCGTTTCCGAGTTAGTTAAAACTGAAGATTGCCAATCACACCGTTGCGTGCCTAAGTTCAAGCGGCCCGCCAGAGATGCTGTTGCGAAACGTGTCTTTCGATTCGTTTTCTAAAACCATCCAAGAAATAAATACAGAAATTGGACACGGGATGGTACCACATGTACTTCTACATGATAACTCTGAAATTCATAATTAAGTGTTGGCGGAGGGCCCATCGACTTAGCTTCACGCTATTTCTCTACGTTTCCAATCTCGAATGCCGAGCGGGAAAAACAAGGACTTAAATCTTTCTGTCCGGGTACTGATTTCTCTTATTTTATCATAATGATCTTTTCTCCCCTTGTAGGTTGTCGCCAGAAGTGTGTTATCCCTATTGGAGAAGATCCTGCCAAAAAGAAAAATGCCTTTGTTTTAATGGTTTCCACCCCAAGTCACATATCATGTCCGTGGGACTCTGTCCCTTGTTACGCGACAGTGCAAAACGTGCTTCCCTTGCTTGAACTGTTTCGATGCCATCCGTCGGTTCCATCTGACGCAGAACCCACAACGCACAACAGTATTCCAGGAGAGGGCGCACAAGTGTGGTGTAAGCAGTCTCATTACTAGACGTGTAGCACTTCGTTTGCTTTACCCACAATACAATGTATCTGATCGTTACAATTTAAGTTATTCGAAATTGTCATGCCCGAGTATATAGTTGAATTTACGGTCGTTACGTTTGTGTGATTTATCGTGTAACCGCAGTTTATCGGGCTTCTTTTAGTACTCACGTGGATGATTTCACACTTTTTGGGGGTTTCCGGATACTTTTGATGACATAGTGTAATTGTTGAGTGGGGTACGTATTGGAAATAAGGCTCAAGTTTTCATTAAACTGTTCAGCAACTGTATCATCTGAGAACCTCTACCCATATTAGCTCACAGGAACTATCTACTTCAAATTCACTACAAAGTAAACTACTTGTGGCACCAATAAACCCTCCACCACCAACTGTATTTAATTTATCATTTCTAAATACGTTTAAGTTCCTTGAAAACATGTTGGCTGAACTTATTTCGAGCTGTAACCATTTTTTAATTTCTATAACAATTTGAGTTTCAGTCCTTTATGTTAGCGCTTGGAGGTCTTGTTCTTTCCCAACACAGCTACGACAATTTACAACTACAATGACGATTGTCGTTATACCTATCTTGCTGTGTTTGCCCTGCACCCCTTAAGAGTGACGCCCTTTTTGTAGTTTCCCGAGACTCTCTAACCTAAAAGACCACTCTGCCTCTTCCACACAGCCTCCGCTGCCCATGTACCATCTTCCTTATGCAGAGAACCTTTGGCGTATTAAGTGGAACCCGAAAACCCACCACCCGATGGAGCAAATGGAGGAATCTGCAGCCTACACGGTCACAGAACAACTTGAGCTTCTGATTCATACCCTTCACTCGGCTCTGTATCAAACGACCACAATCGGTACCATCGAGGTAACGATCGAACCTGAGGCAAAGGCTGAGCACTCTCATGCGCTATCGTCTGCACTATGACAACAAATAACAATGCTTGAACTTGCGCAGGGGTCTACCTGACTGGCTAAATTCAATGCTAAATAACTCTGAAACGGAACAACATATCGAATTTTTTTCCTATCGGTTACGAGTATCTCTCAGCACAGCTTCCCCTGTAATATCCTTACAGGCTTGTCACATAATTTCTGACCATTCTCTATAAATATACTAGCCGTTCACCTGTGGCTTCGCCCGCACAGGTCCATCATATGTATGTTGCACACATCTCACCCACGACCTCTGACTGTCCGCTTCCTCCTCCCCCTCTCTCTGTCATACTCATTCTACCCACTCTCTCTGTCATCTCATCATCCCTTTCTCTCTCTCTCCGTCCCTTCTCACCCTCTCCCTATCCATCTCCTCCTGTCCCCTCTCTCTGCGCAGCTCCTCCTCCCCATTTGTGTCCTTCTCCTGCTCTTTCTCTAGCCTTATCCTTCTCCCTTACTGTATCTGTCCATTACCTCATTTCCCCTTCTCTGTGTGTTTCCTCCTCTCCGTCCACCTCCTGTGTCACCCACACCCCAATGGGAGTTAAGAACTTATTTTCTGACAATAAGCGTTATATGAATCAAGTTTGGGTGGAATCGATCCCGTGGTTTTGGAGAAGATGTGGAACATTCATCTCTCTCGTTCTCGGTCGGCCCCTACTTATGCCTGTGGGTCGGAAACATCACTCCCCTTTTTTAGGTTCTCGCCATCGAGTACTTCCGTACCTTATTAGGATGTATCAACGGTACGCAATTTTAAGCATACAGGACCTGTGCCCGTTTAACTTCATACACTCCTGGAAATGGAAAAAAGAACACATTGACAACGGTGTGTCAGACCCACCATACTTGCTCCGGACACTGCGAGAGGGCTGTACAAGCAATGATCACACGCACGGCACAGCGGACACACCAGGAACCGCGGTGTTGGCCGTCGAATGGCGCTAGCTGCGCAGCATTTGTGCACCGCCGCCGTCAGTGTCAGCCAGTTTGCCGTGGCATACGGAGCTCCATCGCAGTCTTTAACACTGGTAGCATGCCGCGACAGCGTGGACGTGAACCGTATGTGCAGTTGACGGACTTTGAGCGAGGGCGTATAGTGGGCATGCGGGAGGCCGGGTGGACGTACCGCCAAATTGCTCAACACGTGGGGCGTGAGGTCTCCACAGTACATCGATGTTGTCGCCAGTGGTCGGCGGAAGGTGCACGTGCCCGTCGACCCGGGACCGGACCGCAGCGACGCACGGATGCACGCCAAGACCGTAGGATCCTACGCAGTGCCGTAGGGGACCGCACCGCCACTTCCCAGCAAATTAGGGACACTGTTGCTCCTGGGGTATCGGCGAGGACCATTCGCAACCGTCTCCATGAAGCTGGGCTACGGTCCCGCACACCGTTAGGCCGTCTTCCGCTCACGCCCCAACATCGTGCAGCCCGCCTCCAGTGGTGTCGCGACAGGCGTGAATGGAGGGACGAATGGAGACGTGTCGTCTTCAGCGATGAGAGTTGCTTCTGCCTTGGTGCCAATGATGGTCGTATGCGTGATCGGCGCCGTGCAGGTGAGCGCCACAATCAGGACTGCATACGACCGAGGCACACAGTGCCAACACCCGGCATCATGGTGTGGGGAGCGATCTCCTACACTGGCCGTACACCACTGGTGATCGTCGAAGGGACACTGAATAGTGCACGGTACATCCAAACCGTCATCGAACCCATCGTTCTACCATTCCTAGACCCGCAAGGGAACTTGCTGTTCCTACAGGACAATGCACGTCCGCATGTATCCCGTGCCACCCAACGTGCTCTAGAAGGTGTAAGTCAACTACCCTGGCCAGCAAGATCTCCGGATCTGTCCCCCATTGAGCATGTTTGGGACTGGATGAAGCGTCGTCTCACGCGGCCTGCAGGTCCAGCACGAATGCTGGTCCAACTGAGGCGCCAGGTGGAAATGGCATGGCAAGCCGTTCCACAGGACTACATCCAGCATCTCTACGATCGTCTCCATGGGAGAATAGCAGCCTGCATTGCTGCGAAAGGTGGATATACACTGTACTAGTGCCGACATTGTGCATGCTCTGTTGCCTGTGTCTATGTGCCTGTGGTTCTGTCAGTGTGATCATGTGATGTATCTGACCCCAGGAATGTGTCAATAAAGTTTCCCCTTCCTGGGACAATGAATTCACGGTGTTCTTATTTCAATTTCCAGGAGTGTATATAATATAGACATGAATTTGTATTCTAAAGGAGATATCAAAGATAGCTTATCTTTGAGTCAACTGACATATCACTTTACATCTCCTAAGTACTTCCAACAATGCACAGTGGTCTTCAGTTTCCTTTTCCTAATGGCTACTGATAAAACAACATGTACTGGAAGCGTTTATATCCTTTTTAGTAAGACAGGTTCCGTAACAATACCGTAAGACAGGTTCCAAAACAATGCGGCTGGTTCACTCCGGTGTAATAATTTCGAAAGTATGAAACTTTTCCCCAAGTGCTAACAATTAGAAATGTATGTTTTCAGCACCTTCTTCTTTATTTACACATAACACGCAAATCACCTTAACTGTTATTGAATATATTTGTCCTCGGTAATTTACTTGTTTTATAGGACACGTAAGTTTGCCTAATTACGACTACAACGAGTCTTGTAAAATTGGCTTATTATTGATGGATGATAATCATAAATCAATAATAATTCTACTATTTAATATATGGGGAATAAAAAGTTGTACAGTAGGTCCTAACATTGTATTTTAGCTCTACATGTGTATCACAATTTCTAAGAGTCTTACATGACTGTCACATCAGTACACTGATTTATGAATCCAGGAGACACTCTAACTTCAATGATCGTGATTTACTTTTTTTCTATTAGTTGACGAAGACAATAAGTTCAAACGTCAGAAATACTGTGCATTGTACATTATAGGCCTCATATATAGTAGTCTGGTCGATAGTGGTCTATACTATATCGCCTTAATTTTGTATGATTACGAGTTTACACAATCAGTACAATAGTAAAAAGAATTAGTTTCCCAGATATCAAAATCTTCATTGAATTACTAATGAAACTTGCTACACTCCTGGAAATTGAAATAAGAACACCGTGAATTCATTGTCCCAGGAAGGGGATACTTTATTGACACATTCCTGGGGTCAGATACATCACATGATCACACTGACAGAACCACAGGCACATAGACACAGGCAACAGAGCATGCACAATGTCGGCACTAGTACAGTGTATATCCACCTTTCGCAGCAATGCAGGCTGCTATTCTCCCATGGAGACGATCGTAGAGATGCTGGATGTAGTCCTGTGGAACGGCTTGCCATGCCATTTCCACCTGGCGCCTCAGTTGGACCAGCGTTCGTGCTGGACGTGCAGACCGCGTGAGACGACGCTTCATCCAGTCCCAAACATGCTCAATGGGGGACAGATCCGGAGATCTTGCTGGCCAGGGTAGTTGACTTACACCTTCTAGAGCACGTTGGGTGGCACGGGATACATGCGGACGTGCATTGTCCTGTTGGAACAGCAAGTTCCCTTGCCGGACTAGGAATGGTAGAACGATGGGTTCGATGACGGTTTGGATGTACCGTGCACTATTCAGTGTCCCCTCGACGATCACCAGTGGTGTACGGCCAGTGTAGGAGATCGCTCCCCACACCATGATGCCGGGTGTTGGCCCTGTGTGCCTCGGTCGTATGCAGTCCTGATTGTGGCGCTCACCTGCACGTCGCCAAACACGCATACGACCATCATTGGCACCAAGGCAGAAGCGACTCTCATGGCTGAAGACGACACGTCTCCATTCGTCCCTCCATTCACGTCTGTCGCGACACCACTGGAGGCGGGCTGCACGATGTTGGGGCGTGAGCGGAAGACGGCCTAACGGTGTGCGGGACCGTAGCCCAGCTTCATGGAGACGGTTGCGAATGGTCCTCGCCGATACCCCAGGAGCAACAGTGTCCCTAATTTGCTGGGAAGTGGCGGTGCGGTCCCCTACGGCACTGCGTAGGATCCTACGGTCTTGGCGTGCATCCGTGCGTCGCTGCGGTCCGGTCGTAGGTCGACGGGCACGTGCACGTTCCGCCGACCACTGGCGACAACATCGATGTACTGTGGAGACCTCACGCCCCACGTGTTGAGCAATTCGGCGGTACGTCCACCCGGCCTCCCGCATGCCCACTATACGCCCTCGTTCAAAGTCCGTCAACTGCACATACGGTTCACGTCCACGCTGTCGCGGCATGCTACCAGTGTTAAAGACTGCGATGGAGCTCCGTATGCCACGGCAAACTGGCTGACACTGACGGCGGCGGTGCACAAATGCTGCGCAGCTAGCGCCATTCGACGGCCAACACCGCGGTTCCTGGTGTGTCCGCTGTGCCGTGCGTGTGATCATTGCTTGTACAGCCCTCTCGCAGTGTCCGGAGCAAGTATGGTGGGTCTGACACACCGGTGTCAATGTGTTCTTTTTTCCATTTCCAGGAGTGTATAATAATATACCAGCAAGGTAGGAGTGTACAGATAATACAGCAGACAGAAAAAAAGAAGGGACCACTTGCCTGGAGTGTTAAGGACACTATAGGTTACAGGTTATTAAATTTTAAGAAATAATATATGTAAATGTCTGTAAACAAAGCCTCCAATTTACACAGATGATGTGTAAAGTTCTCATTCATCGAATGTTGGATGTGTTACGAATAAAACATGTTATACACTTATTTTGGCGATCTTACGTATGACTACTACAGATGCAATAATATAATGGCATGTCAGAGGTACGAGTGCATTAGTGAGCATTGCTACTCTATATAATTACCAATTAGAGTTAACGTCCCATGGAACACTAGCAAAATATTTAAAAAATCTATTATTGCTGTTTCAGATATACAGTGGTACTGATGATCCTGACGTACTTTCTGCCTGTGGGATCGATGACCTTTACTTATGCTCGTATTGGCATGGAACTTTGGGGCAGTCAGAGCATTGGTGAATGTACACAACGCCAGGTGGAAAATATTCGCTCCAAGCGACGGGTATGTAACTCTTATCATTATTGTGACTAGAACCTCAAAAATTCAACATATTATTCAAGTAAGCAGCTATGAGAAATAAGTTAAAGACGCACGATCGTTAACGGATGAGAGCAGCAACTTCCCATGACATGCTCATAACATGCACGTTGTTGCAACAGTACCGGTAAAGAGCGAAAGAAATCTGGATGAAGCTTTGCTGCATGTTAAAGGCGTTAATGTTTAATATCTGTTTCTTAAATGCAACTTTTTACTGTTTCAGTTCACTAAACGCGTTATTTTTTGACACACAATAGACCATAATGTTCTCCGTGAGATAGAATTTATTGATTTACTATCATTAATAAGCAAGTACCAGTCGGATGGCCATCTGTAACACCCTCCCTCCCGCAATCCACACACACACAATTAACGCGCTGGGTATAAATAAGGAAAAAGATCAACAGAGAAAAAACTGAAGTACTGCAGCTGTTAGATGTGGCAGGCTGATCACTAATGTGAAAATGAATGAGCCATCATTCTTTGACAGATAGTAAAGCTAACTTAAGAGCTGTCGTCATCCTGACTGGATTGGAGATGTCGTTATGCTAATTTATAGATGTAAGCAGATGCAGAAACTGTAGGAAAGCTAGGCATGACTGAAGAGAGATCGTGGTTGAATGCCTTTATTTGGGACCGATCGAACAGAGAGATCATGAATCGTCGTGTGTCTGTAATATCTCAGACACTGATGACTCCCATGAATTTACAGTATTAGCTTAATCCTTTCAGTTCTGTCACCCCATCTGAGTAGGAAGACTGCTCATACTGAAGACTCCGGTGAATAAATTTAGAATACTTGCTTCGTTTTCAGACCTGCAACCGAATTTGAGTAGAATTGTAACTCAAGTGACTGCAGTGTTGACATTTCTACGTAGCGTTGAATGCTGTATTACGTAAACGTCAAATGGCCAGTTTTCTAAACACCGACACGCTCAGTAAATGAGGGAAGAGTGGGAATGGCGATGATACCGACTGCAATGCCATGAGCGTAGGCACATTAGACATGCTTCTTCTGCCCCCTGTTCGTTTTGAAGGAATTCGTGTAACACTTGTCCTATTTGGAGTTCATGTGGATTCGTGCTAGTAGCGGTATACACATGACATAATTTACTGAGCGCAAGTCGAAATACACTCGAAGAAATAAGAAAAGTCTGCTGGTACCTGTTACCACACGTTATCCTACCCGTTGCAAGGATAGGTGAAGAAGAGCACCGAGAATCAATGTCTCAGGTGTTACATTTTCGTAGCAATAACACCGCTAAGCAAGGCATCTCACAGACCACTGTAGTCAATGTCACTGCTGGCGGTCGCAGTGCCTCGCCTAATGAATGTTCGTGACTCTACAGGTAACGACAGAATTCCTATCGGAAGCGGTGAGAACAGTATTCAATACATTTCTTTCTGTCTTAATGGGAAAATTTAATCCAATTATCCTAAAATATCTGAAGCTTGTAGAACTTCTGTATTCGGTATGTTCCATTGTGTGGACTCAAAAAAGGAAATAACAAATACACTTTAAGTGTAACAAGGTTTGCTTATGCCATTTTAAAAATAAAAAGCGATGTGTTTCATCAACTGTCTTTCTTGGGACATAATAGCGCACTTCGTTATTGAAATACGTTTCGCTGCTACATATAACACAGTACTGACTGCAAGAAGAAGAGCGTCGTTTGCTTTCAGAAAGTTGGTCTTACTTTATTTAGTATTTGCTAATGCTTTCAAAATCACAGTTAAAGGAACCATTAGACCGTAAAAAATGACTTACGTCTGCCGTTAGTCGAGCGATAATCCATCAAATATCGACTTTTTTAGTACAGACAATAGACCCTAAGAGCAGGGTTCCATAAATATGAGAACAGAAAATACTCATCATACATTGTAGGCCGTGGTCGATGTATAAAACTCTCCCCAGATGTTTCCTACAGATATTGTGACATTATTCCGACAGTGCCTCACCACAACCTACTTTCAGTACAACAGTGTCTTTCATGGACAGATAAGCGGAGTGGCAATGGGCAGTCGTCTTAGTCATGCTAGGGCTAACTTGTTTATCGAGACGTTTGAACAACGGGTGCTACAGACTGCAAGTAAGAGACCAGCCAGATGGTATAGCTAAGTCGATGACACTTTCGCAGTATGGAAACTAGGAGCAGAGTAGTTGGGTGCCTTCCTGATACATCTAAACAGCATTAAACCGAAAATCCAATTTACTATGGAGACGAAGAGTACTGGACAATTGATTTTTCTGATGTGTCTGTGATTAAACGACAGGACGGAACGTTGGGCCATAAGCTGTATGGAAAGGCCACACATACTTATCGTTATTTGCATAAAGATTCAAACCACCACCCTAGACAAAAAGAGAGGTGTAATAAAAACCTTGGTAGACAGGGCCTACAAAATTTGTGAACCTGTGTTTTTAAAAGATGAGACTGAACATCTACGGTCGACTTTCGTGAAGAATGTCTATTCTAGTAAGGAGACAGATCGAGCACTTCGCTCTAGGCAGAGAATCAGGAGCAACGACGAACAACAGCCGCCCAACTGCAAGGTTCTTCTTTCGTTCATTAGTACGGTCACAGATCGCGTTGGGAAAGTGTCAAGCAAGTATGAGGTGGAAAATGTTTTTAGAGCCATCAGTGGCGTAAGATGCTCGACATCCTTTGGCTGCACCAGGGGTATATAAAATTACTTGTAGTAGTGGACAGGTTTATGTCGGTACCACAAAGAAAAGAGTGAACAGCCGTCTGGTTGAAAATAAGAGGAACTGCCGCTTGCGTCACACGGATAAATCGGCCGTAGCTGAACATGTTTACCAGGTAGGTAATCATGAAATAAAGATCAGTGACACGAGCGTCATATCTAAAACCTCGCATTATTATGCGCGCATGTATTGAGGCTATGGAGAATGATAAACACCATAATAATTTTAACAGAAAAGAGGAAGGTGTTAAACTGGATAAAATTTAGATGTCAGCGCTGCACCGGAAACGTGACGATCGATTACTCTCAATCGAGAATGTTGGCGTTACCAGAGACAGTCTCATAGCCGACGCCACGTGATGGACAGTGGCGCCCTCTGTACTGCCTATCCTCGAGTTCCCCTTGCAGTTCTCCTTTTACCACGGACGGTGTCATTCCGCAGTCTGAGACGAAACGTCAGGAGAGAGTTTTATACATCGATCACGGCGTATGCGTCCGGAAGTTTTAAGTGAAGAAAATACTCGGATTTAGAATCGCTAATAATTGAGAGCATTAGTAACGACGTGGAAAAAAAGCTGTATTGAAACAATTAACGAAACTAATTAGTAAAGCTTGTACCTTTCATGGGAAAACCCGAGTAGTCACAGCAAATACAGACGGAGTTATCAGGTCAGTAGTGACGTTGAAGCCGACCTCCACGTCAACAGAAGGCAACAGAGCGCATATAACTAACCGTAACAATAGAATAACAGTTTCCAATGATTGAAGTCGGCAACGCACGTTAGAACACGTATGAAAGTTGTTACGGTAGACACTTCGAAGGCTGCTGGCAGCAATATATGTGTTTTTTAAATTACGTCGGCAAGAGTAAGGAAGATGGCGAGAACCTGACTGTGGCCAGTGGTCTGTGGTAGGTCTACAAGATCTAAAAACTACCTCATAAGCTGAGAACGCCTTTAATGTGTGATTTACTTAATCATTAGGGAATTCATCAAACTATGTAAGGTGCATCCGTCTTCATAATAAAAACGTTAACACGGGAAAGACTATATATTGGGAATGATGTACGTTGCGAGAAACAGTACTCTGGAACCACTTTTTCATGACTTCTGTTTGTTCCAAACCCCATTACCGAAGAATGTGGTGGTGTGTTCAGCTAAAGTCGTATCTTGTATCTTTAGTTCAAATGTGTGAATTAATATACCAATTTAATTTACAAAAATTAGAGATGAGATGCTACATTAAAAACTAGCCAAAATGTCGGAAAATAATTCACATGAAGGACGTACTAACACTGTAACTACAGATGCGTACATGGATAGAAAATATGGAAGCTGATGATTTGAGACTAAAGCTTGCCTCTAGGAAAAGAGTTGCTACTTTACAGATTACATCATGAAATAAGTACAAGAAAATTTTGTGCAAATTAGATGCCATATATGTCTAATTCCCATGAGAAGTTGACATGAGAATGAATTTCGCAAGAAACTCTGAAACCGACCCTTAAGTAATGTAATTGAATTTGAGTGTCATTGTGTTACTGCCAATAAGACTCGTTCATTATTCCACGCCATACTCTAAACAACAGTTAAATCATGGGGTTTGTCGTGGAGCCTCTAAACAAAAAAGTCTAAATTTATTTAACTAGCTGCTACCGTTAAAAGTATCACCTTCAGGAATGCAAGTTTGGCTCTTGTCATCTTGCAACTGGTAAAAATATAACTGGCGAATATACGGAAGTCTACTGCGCTAAGATAATGGTTAAATACGTGAGCAGAGTTCTAGATTGTCTTTCCTCGGAAAAATCGACTCATACATGATTTTCACAAATAGCAAGATTGTTACATTTTAAGTTTGAAATGTACAAATACCATGGTGTTCAGAAATGTGGTGCCCTCAAACTTTAAACTGTGACCACATGTGAAGAAATATGTGGTAGGCAAAAATTTTGAATGAACTAAAGAGATTATGTTGGGAGGATAACTAATGAGTGCAGATGACTAGCACCCGTGAGTACCTGTAGACCTCCTTGTATTATCGTGTAGCGAAAGATGCCATAGACTTCCGTGATGTCGCTAACACCCCAACAACCGCCAGGACAAGCATTAGTGTACTGTGGTCGTCACTGAGTATCATAGATCAGAACATTGTTACGCGTCATTAATATTAATTACCATTACATACTTACTTTGAAAGTCACAAAACACAGGCAGTAAAAGGAAACAGCCACAAGGTGTCAAAAGACACGATTACAATACACGTGGGTGTAGCTAAACATGCACAGCACTACCGAGATTGTCCTTACAATTAGCTACGCAGCTGTAACTTACATCTATTGGTTGATTTTATTTATTTATCGTATGATACGCCAGCAGCATATATACAACGTTGTCATTACAATGCAAAGGAATATATATACAAATATATTTAAAAAAATGAAATAGTGAGTGAAATATTTCTTATACATGCAAGTGGTCATTGTGACATGATATCAAGAAATATATGTGTCATACGAGACTAGAAGCTCTTGGTTACACATTGATGTCCCGGACTTGGATTCACTTCATAGCTCGAGGTGGGGCTTCTATTGATGTGGTTCAGAATTTGCTCAGGTGTTCCTCATTCACAGCTTCAGTTACCTACGAATCCCCATTTACAGAGCGTGGCCTTGCATCTAGTATGGCAACTTCGCATACGGCTGAGGTTAACCCAGCTTTTCCTAGCAAACCCGAACACTTTCAGCGCTTTTGAGGAGTCAGTTATAAGGCAATTACTGACTGAGTTCTCCCATTCCTTTTTCCGAGCGTCTGTAAGGTTGAAGCTATCCTCTCCTCTTATGTAACTGTCATTTCAAATCGGGTTTCGTGATTTCAATCGGTGATTTGGTAATTTTCTAATGATGTCTTGAATAGGTAGGCATCTTGCGTAATATATTTGTGTTATTTTTCCCATTCTTTAATAGATAGAGTCCATCCAGTCAGACAGTGTAATAGGCAGCTGTTAAGTGTACGACTGCCTCTGATGATTTTAGTCCTCTTTGAAAGCCAGCTTCTATGTATAATGTTAACTCCAGTACTTGATCGCAGCAGCTAAGATTATTGCGGAAGCCTGTATGGAACGGGGGTATCACTTCATCTATAGCTTTATAGATACGATTGTATATGAATCGTTCCAGAAATTTGTAGCTTGCGCTCAGTAGTGCTATTAGGCGATAGCTTGCTGGATCTTTGCGTAGTTTACCTGGTTTCAGTATTGCTATGGTGTGAGCTACTTTAAACTGTTGTTGGGTCTTCCGGGTGTTGAGAATCTTGTTCTAGAAATCTCTTAGCCAAGTTGTTCCCTGGGTGTTTGATGAATTCTGGGAAGATCCTGTCCGTGTCAGCGGCTTTCCTATTTTTGAGGCTCGTAGTGGCTTCTGTTATTTCTAACTCTGTGAAGGTGTTCGATTAATCGGGGTGTGGTTGCACATTTTTGGCCATTTCGTCTAACTCTTTCTTTACTTCAGCTGTAGCTGTCGGTCCAGAGGAACATCAGTGAAGCCTGTAAGTTTGTTTCACAATGGTTTTGGAAGAAGCAGAGCCCAATTTCCTTAGTAGTGATCATGTCTTTCTGCTGAAGTGGAGAAAGTTCGGCTCTGAAGTAACGTCTTCCATCTTTGTGTCCGTTTTCGGTTTAATGACTCCAGTATTTGTTTTCCCTTTTCGTTATGACCGCTCTCGCTGTGCTCTTGGTATAGCTTTTCAGACCCAGTCCCAGCAGGGTATATATTCCTTACGATAGCCTCCGGGTATGTTTATCTTGGCAGCACCGATTAACATCCCGATAAATCGTTTATAATTTTCTACTTTAGGTTTGATCCATCTTCGAATTATTTATTTATTTATTTATTTATTTATTTTTTTGGTATACTGCGGTCAGTTTACTTTGCTAAAATTCCACCGTTAATTCATGATGGAGTTTACTAGAAGAAATTCTACGTCCACGGTGACTAGACTAGGCCTGTGCTGACAGTTTCGGAAGTTCTTTAATACTTTATTTATTTGGGGTAGAGGGACGTTACTAGTGTCCTTGCTAACCATACACAAGTCTGCATTGGTGATCGTGTTCCATCTTGCGGATCGGAAAGTTTTCGGGTCCTTGGCATCGTAATTCACATATAGATCTTCTTTTTCTATCTACTGAGCTAGGTTTGCACCGTTTTCATTACTGTTGCTGTAGGATCAGTTAGTGTGACGGCTGTTAAAATCTCCTATACATATTCAAAGATGAGGGAAGGTGTGAAGTACAGAATTTACCCAAGCTTGCAAGTAGTCATGATAGTTACACCGTTAACTTCGATGGCTATTGTTTCAACGTCATGTTGCTGTTCTTATTTAATTATTTTATAGAGGCTGACGGTATGTGTGCTATCAGCTAATATCGCGTAATATTAATTCTTGCTTCAGGAGCTTCTTTGGCAGGTGAGTATCTTGGACAGCTACTATGTCGATGGTATTATCAGTGGCCAATTTGCTTAGGTATTCGCATTTGACTCTGGAGATTCCCTCTACATTGATCTGCAATAATTTAAGGCCAAAGTGCCTTGTCAGTTGGCGTTTAAAAATGCCATTTTGGTTTTGTTTTCGCTACTGCCGGTGGGGACCGTGAGAGATCGTCGTTTGTGTAGTCTTTTCGCCGTCCTTTTCTTTAGGGACGTTGCGCGGAGTCCACCATCTTGGAGGTCGTTTATACGGCGCACCCCCGTCTATTGGTAACATGCAGATATTACTAACGTGCACGCATTCATAAGAGTGTTATCGATTATTGACTCCATCACTATGCTCCACACAAATTATGCTAACAGCAACTGTAGCTACAGTGTTTCACAGCTGAACATACTATCGAACTGTACATCTCGTACAAGCAATGGCCTCTTCCCACTCAGATTTAAAAATATGAGGAAAGAGACAGCGCAGCCATACGTAAATTTATGTTGCTCCGGTTGCTGCATCACGGTATTTCTGATTAATTTCGATTTAACTGCTTGAGTGAAGACCAGGATTCCGCTCTCTTAGGAACATGTGGCAACTGTGAGCCGTTGTAGAAGTGTAACGATGATAAAACCCGTTGCTTCTAGCAGTTAATTGACGAAATGCCTATCTGCTGACATCTGGATGAACTACGTTAATCAAACCATTGCATATAAAGGGCCTGCCAGTACTAATCAAATATATATTACTAATATACTTCAATTAACGTATTATTCTTACGATGATGAATCAGTCATAGCTCTGGGGTTTCTTGCTGGCAGTCTACCGTGTGCTATCTAATTACCAAGTAGCTGTTGAATTCGTAGATCATTCCTGATTCTCTGTTGGGTCTGCGGACAGAATCAGTCAATTAGCGTTAGTAGATGGCCCTGACCGTTGTTTCGTTAGATGTGCAGCTGTGAAAGACTTTTCCCACGCCCGTTCAAAAATGGTTCAAATGGCTCTGAGCACTATGGGACTCAACTGCTGTGGTCATCAGTCCCCTAGAACTTAGAACTACTTAAACCTAACTAACCTAAGGACATCACACACACCCATGCCCGAGGTAGGATTTGAACCTGCGACCGCAGCAGCAGCGCGGTTCCGGACTGGAGCGCCTAGAACCGCACGGCCACCGGGGCCAGCTTCCCACGCCCGTCTCATGTTTACAGCTCTACCTCTTCCATCTGCATATTACATAGCAAATGAACTGCTCATTGGGTAAGACTGGTCTTTAAGCCCTTTCGCCAAAAAAATGAATTTCACTCTGCCCACAACTCTTAATGTATCCCAACACACAGACAAACGGTGAATATTTCTCTGTGTGCCCAGCTTTATACTGTGGGGCTTGTAAAATTGCATTTCAGGCGTAGTATCTGCCCACTGGAAAGATCTTGGATCAATAACATTGATGTAAATGGAACTGTGCCTGAAGAAGTTTGTATTTTAGACGTAAAAGCACATTCTTTTACTGCCAGGTCAAGAACGTTGCACACTGCACTCCCGTTTCTCCTAAATTGTATCGAGGTCACAACCACCGACATCCAACAACATTATCTCATCTCGTAGATAATTATCCCTCTGTAATGTATCCTATAGTAGAGAACTTGAAAGTCGAATTTCCTTTTCTCACTCCTTGTTCGTACTACCGTAACAAGCGATGAAATTTTGTGAATAGTGTATGAGTTGCCGGATCGGTAGGTTATTTATGATAATTTTACATAAAATATATCATATACCGTCTTAGTTCGTCAATACATTACTGATCAGTCTGATATTTTCTTGAGTTAATATTCTGAACTAGTCATAGCTGAAAGAAAAAGAATAAATGGAAAGCCAGCCGGGGTGGCCGAGCTGTTCTAGGCGCTACGGTCTGGAACCGCTCGACCGCTACGCTCGCAGGTTCGAATCCTGCCTCGGGCATGGTTGTGTGTGATGTCATTAGGTTAGTTAGGTTTAAGTAGTTTTAAGTTCTAGGGGACTGATGACCTCAGAAGTTAAGTCCCATCGTGCTCAGAGCCATTTGAACCATTTTGAACAAATGGAAAAATTCTCCTAATCGACGAAGAAGTGATGAAAAATTCGTGTGTAACACCCCTCTGACAACGAAGAGCTTAGATACAGTGCACACCAGGTTGTATTGCACAAGGATAGAGCAAGGAATGACCCGTGCCCTTTTCGTAGAAACCACTTTAGCTTTCGTCTTAAGTGAAGTGGCGAGACTATGGAGAGGTGAAAGTAGTATAGCAGAACTAGGGTATCAACCAAACTCCCCGAAAATCAGAGTCCAGTGATTTAATAATATATCTTGTGCTACTAGAGCATTCATCTAGAATTTTTATGCTAGGAAATTAATTTCAGCGCTGTCAGCAGAAGACAAATCGTCACGTAACACCTGGAGCAAACGATACACGTGCGCCGCGTGCTGCGAGGCGAAAGAATCAGAGTGAACGTGCAGTCCCGGGCTCCCGGCCGTAAGCCACCCATCCTCCGGCGCCGTAAATCTGCCGAGGGACTCGTCCTTCCCAACGACACTTTCCCGGGGGAAACATCTCACGCGATTCGGGTTTTCCCTGACCCGTTCTGCTTTCCGACCATACCTCCGAGGTGTTGTTGAATGCGTCCTCTGGGAATAAACCTCCTCCTGTACACAATTTCCTTGGAAACTTCCTACAGCTATCGATTTACGAACGTCAGTCGAAGTCTTTCACTCCAATTCTGTTATTTTACGTCTACGAATATGAGGGGGTTATCGTCATTCACGGTGGACAGTAAGCGTGATTTCAAATATCTTTGGTATACAGAAATGTTTCATTTCTTTATACACATCGATATATGACATATTGTGGCCTCACATTTGTGATCTTCATATTTCCCTCGCCAAGACTCAGATATGATAAGGTGAGAAAATAAGCCAGTGATTCATTTACGTCCCTTTATTGTTACGAGCATTGGAAAAGAGCATTCATAGAACCATGAAGATCGAAACATTACTAGCCAGTAACAACTGACTGAAGTATATATTATTCAAGTTGAATATTTGTTCATCTAACACAACACAGTCGGGAGAGACTGATCTAGGCATTCTACTCCTGTGACGTCATCAAGTACTACATGTTGTTGTTGTTGTTTTCTATTTCGTTTTAGCCATTAACTTTCCGATTTTCCCATCTTAATTATTGTCACATACGCAAGAAAACAGTGAATATTAAACATCTGTATGACATATAGTGACTCTAGTATTATGTCAAATTGTTCACATCAAATGGGTTGTTTTTCAGATAGATCGAATTTCAGACATGATAGCTGCAATATAAGTTTTCGAATGGGGTCTAGAGATCATGTTAGGAAGGTCGTCCTATGATTACTATAATAGGGCTGCTTCCACTTTGTACTGTCTTTCTTGCTAAGTCAATCTAGTGCTAAGTCTAATTTTTTTGCGAAATGTAATTCTAGTCGTCTTCAAGTCCACCTCTATAGCAAACAACTTCATTTGCAACTAATTCAGTTTACGAAAACGAGACGCTGGCTGGATTGTGTCACCAATATATAAATTTATTACTGCGTATCCAAGACCTGAAATTAAAGCAACATTTCTTTCCATTGGTGCACTTCAAGCTACTGAGTGTTTCAAACGAATCTGAAAGCAATTAAAGAAGATAGCTTAGAGAAATTAATGAAATCTAATTTTTCGCTTCATAGACAGTTCAAGAACAGTATCACTATTTCAACAACATGAAAGTAAATTCCTGACATGACAATATTTCCGTAAACGACTGCAACAGTTGTTTATTATCCATTACAGGCCAGTTTCAGCTACCATGTCATTGTCAAGCGTTAGCTGCTAGGAACGAACAAACGACTGTAACAGTTGTTTATTATCCATTACAGGCCAGTTTCAGCTACCATGTCATTGTCAAGCGTTAGCTGCTAGGAACGAACAGTGGTTACATGCACCTTTTACAAGAAATGACAAATTTACAAGAGGTTCCCTCTTTCCAGTAGAGTGAATAAGCTAATAACTTACCGGTTCTGCATGGGGCAGGCCGACGTGCTATCCGGCAACCAGCCTATGCTGAACAGACATAAAACTGACGACAAATAATCATGCAAATAAACTCTTATAAAAGCAGTAGCAGAAACGAGCACACTGACCACTGCGAGGCAACAATAATAAAAGAAGTTGTCATAGTAGCGGAAATTGAAGAGCAAATAAGATCAGCAACTGAATTCTCGTTGAGGTGTAATTATCGTTCGTGCTAACGTAAAGATTACAGTTTCAAAAATGGAAAGCAGTAGCTCAAAGATCAAAAATAAATTAGTACTATCGCTCCAAACAAAGATATTCATAAAAGCCTGCAATGAAGAAGGGACACTGCTACTGATATATGGAAACAAGTTCCTGCAGTGTCTATAATTATGCACCATAAACTGTCAATAACATAATATTAGAAGGCGCATTCAATCAAATTTTTTATGTGTTCGCGATATATATATATATATATATATATATATATATATATATATATATATATATAGAGAGAGAGAGAGAGAGAGAGAGCGACTTGGCTTTAAACGTAAGGTGAAATAAAATATTAATTGCGGAGTATTGTAAGGGCCAACGCACCTTTAACGTCTCTAAAATACAGAACACCGTTTCCAGAAACATTCTCACAATGGCCCTTCAGTTTACTTAGCTATACAATAATACATTTAACGGAGCAGTAATAAGAGCAGAGTACTTGGACACATAAGATGTATACAGTTTTGTACGTGGATGTTTTATGATTCACATTAAAGTCACTCTATAGTATAGGGGAGATTCAGTATTAAATCTATTTAATCAAATAAAATGATAAATGCCACACAACATACCTGCTGCATCGTGCAAGATATTATAGTAGATCACTACATATGTTTTTAATATACATCATTTTCCTCCTATTGCTCAAAGGTATTTAAAAACCGCAAACAGCTACATGAAAACATAAAAAGCTTTTGGATGACGAGATGTTACAAGAAGCTAGTGACGTCCACTTGAAATACGAGGTCCAAATCGTATCGTGTCACGCCCGTGTATTAAAATACATAATCTTTATAAGTGTATTACTTCAGACTGCCTAATCACCACTACGAATAGTGTGAAGTATAGGATGAAATTTCTCTGAGAACCTCTTATTATATGAGTCTGATCATTTAGCGGATCGTTTGGTCACCTTTTAAAGTGATCATATTTAATCTCTACCCCTTTAAGGTTGTCCTTGACCTTTCATTTAATTATCCAAAGTAGAATAGGGAGTGAAGTTTCGATGTTATTGGCATTTTGGTGCATTTCTCTTAAATGTGTACCAAAAATAGAAGAAGCATTACCATCGGTAAACCGGGGCTGCTCTCTGAAACGTGTACCGAACGCCTGTCCAGTTGTATATTGGAGTCGAAGAGTCCAAGTGTGGTGTCTCCTTCCTAGGTTCACTAGAGAAACATTCAAGCAAATCGTATCAGTGAGTTTTATTACAGTAAGATAATTATAATACTTAACATTTGCAGTTTCACAGATCTGTCGCAAGCAAAGGGCGATATACATAATAAGCAATCTTCTTCAGTGTAGACAATTTCAAGTCTGTGCTACAAAGATAGTACAAGCGAAGTAACTAGAGTTGTAGCTGCTAGACAACTGCCTAATCTTGAAGCTGCTATTCAACTGGGAGATTGTCAATTGTTCGCGGCGCTTATGGCTGCTTCACACAGGGGCCGCTGCTGTCGCGTTGTCGTCCTGGAGGGACCTGTGGTCAGCGTGCGATCGGCTAACTTCTCCTCATAGCCTTTTCTACCGTGTCGTTCCCGACTGGCGTGCCGGCGCTTGACTTTACGAAGCAACACCAATATTATTATTTTATTGCAATAACATAATTCTAGAAGGATGCTGAACAATTGCTACCAAACTCCCTGCGCATTAAACGAGATGAAAAGAATTATTCAACATACCCTAGAAGCGGTGATGGGTACAAAGTTCCTCCGAGGTATAAGGAATAACAGTTAAACAGAGCACGAAACTTTGCTATAATACTGAAAAACAGCGTAGAGAGCGACTATGGTTAAAAATGTCATGCCAGGATGTACCGGAAGAAAAAGTGACCATGCAGTCCGTGATAAAAAATTGAACGTACGGGACCATTTTAAAAAATTACACACCAAAACTTTGCTATAATACTGAAAAACAGTGTAGAGAGCGACTATGGTTAAAAATGTCATGCCAGGATGTACCGGAAGAAAAAGTGACCATGCAGTCAGTGATAAAAAATTGAACGTACGGGACCATTTTAAAAAATTACACACCAAAGCTTGACTCTCTAATAACCGCTTACGCGCCCAAAAATCAAAGTTACTACAAGTACGTCAAAGATCATAGTGACAAAAGAAAGAATACACATAAGAATAATATCATTGCAATATATAAATATCGATGTATCGAAGCACCTCTACATTAATGAGATCAAATCTGAATGTTGTCACAGAAATATGTTAACTATTTTACAGAAACACAGTAGAATATTGCTGGTATCGAGAGGTTGAGGTGAGGTGCCGTAATGGTTACGTAAGTCAAGTATCATTACAGCATGCAGCTAACATATAAATACAGTGAATGTTTACAGTATGGCAATATCCTCAACGTTCTCGCTGTTGACAATAGTAATGTCACTTTACTCAAATTTGCAAGAAATATAGCTCATCCTGTTTTCTTCAATGAAAAATACCCAAACTCCTGTTGACGCAGATCACCATTAAAAATTGACAGACAGGGGACAAAGTTCTGCTACGTTAATGAAAACTTAAACTAGAGGAACCATATAGTAGAATTCCAAAATTATTTAGACTCGATCGCTTTACCCACAAGAATAACTGCAACCTATGGAACAAAGTATTCAGAAAGCCAATAAATTTTATGTAATTTCATTTCCTTTTATCCTACAGTACAGTATTCTCAGGTACCTCACCACTTAGGCAGACAGTAAAATGCCTTGTTTCCACTAACATCCTGCAGGTATATATTTAAGTAACTGGGAATTTTAATTACAGACTCATAGTACATTTATTCAATGATGAAACCTGTTGTCAATAGTGCATTGTTGTTTGAAGATAATAGAAAAAAATTAGTGAAAATAACAACCACAGGAAAAGAAATGTGCTACATAGCCTTTAAAAAATTCACAATGCCCTGCAGACACAAAACGTGTCATAAATAGAAGGCACAAACCCATTGTGGCTGTGTCATAAAAAAGTGATTTATCGAAAATAACAGAAATACTTTGCAATAAATCAGTCACCCTCGCCGCAGACGGAATGACGTTTTACAAATAAATAGAAAACGTTTCCATGCATGAATTAAATTTTTTTCTCTTACGAACAAATCCTGTACAAGAGAGAAATTCTTGAATATAAATAAGTGGTCAGTTGAAAGCCAGTCAGTGGCAATGATTTAGACTTATGAATGTATACATATTTCTTAACTTCATTATCAAAGATAAGTTCCGCCTCAGGTGTAATTCATTTTCTGTTTCATAAAAGGAAAGCACAGCTGGCTTCGTGACCTTTGTACTATCATCAGGTGGATGAGTCCATTAAAATCGAATTTGAACTTTACTCTTTGCAAACGTAGATTTCATAGGATCACCAACAGGATTGGGCAAATTTTCTGTGCAGCCTTTTGTTCATTTGGAAAGTTTCATATCGATGAATATCAGGAACGGCATCTGTGGAGTATGTTCTAACTAGCTAAGACTGTCACTGATTCTAATGACCTCGTCGTTAACGAAAACTTAAACATTGATATTCCTTCCATTTTGCTTATAATAATACACCTAACTTTATTTTGGTGAATTTGGTGGTTATATTAAAAGATTAGTGCCCTGACCCAGTAAACCATAAACATAAAATGAAATTATGGCAGTACAAAAATATGTTAACTATGACTTTCTTTCCTCGTGGTTACTCTTCTACATTACATATCTCTTTAATTAAAGTAACTGTAGTTATCGTCGTTATTATGTTCAAAGCGCTGGGCTACTATTTTCGGCAAGTTTCTTTGTGATTGCTTCGCTTTCGATATCGTGCATCGGACTGTAGAATATTTATTCGTCAGCCACAAATTAACCCATGACCGCTGTCTTAAATTTACGATACCCGCATCTGCATTTAATTGCTGTTCAGTGCACTGTTTACCACATAATACATCATCTCTGCCCTGTGACTTAGTTGTCACTGTATGTTACCCATCGCAGGTAAGTGCTCTTATACTAGCAGCATCACACAGCTCTGTCTCAGTTCTGAAGCGAACGTGCAATGCTGTGTTTTGGTGAGCATGTGGTTCTGAACAACATCTTGATTACTTACTGTCAGCCGGCCGCTGTGGACGAGCGGTTCTAGGCCCTTCAGTCCGGAACCGCGCTACTGCTACGGTCGCAGGTTCGAATCTTACCTCGGGCATGGATGTGTGTGATGTCCTTAGGTTAGTTAGCTTTAAGTAGTTCTAAATTCTAGGGGACTGGTGACCTCAGATGTTAAGTCCCATAGTCCTCAGAGCCATTTGAACCATTTGAAGAATTGAATTTAGTCAGCGGAAAGATCTCAATGAAGCTCCATTGTCGCATAATTATGTCACTGAGTGCTGTGAATCTCAAAAAAATATGACCTTTCTCATTCGGCTACAACGGCCAGCTTTAATTCCTCTTCGCACTTATTCAGCCAGACTATCGTGTACATTACAGCAAAATAGTACGTTTTTGAAGATGTCATTTTTTCAGTTATTTAAAAGGACCGGAAATAGGGTATTTGAAAACACTATCAAATTCTAGCTAAAGCATTGTGGTGATTTTTGGAGCCTATTCTTGTCATAGTAACTTTTATTTACTACTGCATTCATCTTTCCATTAATCTAGATTGTGTAATTCTATTCGCAGCGATTCATTTCCAAGTCATTAGCGAAAGCGCCATCGAATGTGACAAATCCAGGATAACTGCTCCAGTAGCATAGCATCAGAAAGGGTTTTAATGAATAGCAGTTTATATATTAAGTTCTATGAGTCTCACTTTATTTCGCAGTGGCACCGCGCAGTATCGTCTCCCAAAATCATTTTATACATTGCATATTCTTGTTTATAATATCCTAGTGAGGTAGCATACGTCTGATGAAATTAAGAAACATACATAAATTTATACGTCTATATCGTATACACTGACAACTTATTTCTATCTACGGTCGCAGGTTTGAATCCTGCCTCGGGCATGGATGTGTGTGATGTCCATATGTTAGTTAGGTTTAAGTAGTTCTAAGTTCTAGGGGACTGATGACCACAGCTGTTAAGTCCCATAGTGCTCAGAGCTTCACTTATTTCTATCTACTCAATGATTCCTCAATGCTAAAGAAGATGTTGTTAGGCGAAAAAACTTTAATTCATATTTGGAAACCGTTTTATATTGAATGGATAAAAACCACATTCCGTTTGAGGGGACAGTGATTTACTTATTGTAAGGATTTTTTGTTATTTGCGACACAATCAATTTTTTATGATGCATTCTTAACCTGATTCTTCCTTCTATTTATCACACACTTTGTTTCTATAGACGATTGTCAGTTTTTCATGGCAGTGTAGCTCACTTTTTCTCGTGTGATATTTATTTTCACTATATGTAAACGCAGATAACGTTACCTTCAAACTGCTAGCCTTTGACAACATAACGTCTCCCACTAGCATTGCATTTATGAATTTCTCTATTACCTCCAAGTTGCAAATAAGTGTACTGTGAGTCTGTCGTTAATATTCCAGGGTACTTAAATATATACATGCAGGAGGTTAGCGGAAACTTCGCACATTACTTTTTGCCTAATAGAGAAGATACTGCGGATTTTTAACTTATAGAACATAAGTGATTGAAATTAAGATAGATTTCTTAACTTCTTGAATTCTAAGTAGGCAATTACTCTTTTGGCTAAAATTGTTGAGTCTAATTGTTTTTGGAATTCTGTTATATGATATCTCTAATACAAGTTTTCGTTAATGTCTCAGAACTTTGTTCCCTCTATATTAGTTTTTAATGGTACTCTACATCTGTAACTTCCTGACAATGCTTGAACTTAGGTATTTTTAACGTTTACCTACTGTTAGCATTGCATAACGTCAAACTGAGCTTTTTTTATTAATTTTTCTACTTCCACTTTATGAAACATATCTTTTCATATCTTCCATTTGCAGCTACTGCTAGGTATCCAAACTCCGGAATCTTCTTTTTTACTCTTCTTGTGTCTCTGACAAAGCCTTCTCCTGGATCCTGTATCACATAATTATTTATTTTGGATGCTTATTTCCAGATCACACTTAGTATAATCGTCTGTAAGGTACCTCGAAATATATTGAATGCTTCCTTCTTCTTCAGCTAGAACGAGATGGTCGCCACCTTACAGAAATTATGTTTATACTTTTCTCCAATTTGAACACTCATTTGACTACACTTTCGGAGTTTCAGTGATTCACTAATGTACATTTTGCATAACGGTTGCGAAGGATATCTTTGTCTGAGGCTTCTATTTCCATAGATGTTTTCAGAAAATCCAGTGTGTGTCTGAATTCTATTCATATATGTTTATACGGTAATAGCTTATTTTGAATGTATGCTGACAATTTCCTTGACTTTTAAATCTAAAAGTTGAAACACTACCATCAGATTCTTTCAGTAATAATTCCTTTGAATATCAATTTTTGGTCTGTGAGTTGCTTAAGAATAAAGAGTTTATACATTGAGGATCTCCTAGTCAAAAAACCATAATGATCTTTAAGTTCTTTCAATAGTGCCTCAGTTCTATCCCTCAAGATTCCTCCATAATGAATACGAGACGAATCCATTACATCCAATCCTCTATGATTTGTACATACACTGACGGAAAGAAATAGCAGCACCAAAAAATAATTAACGTAGAGTAACAAAATTTTGTGAATGCGTTGATCTAGGTAACGTATTTAACTGATTAACTTTGCAAAATCACACGTTAATGTGAGGGAGCGATAAGCCGTTGCAAATGTAAAACTCGGGTATATTAATAACCGGTGTAACAGCCAGAATACTGAACGTAAACATGCAAATGTACATGCATTGTGTCGTACAGGTGCCCAATATCACGTTGTGGGATGAAGTACCGTACCTGTTGCACTTGGTCGGTCTGTACAGGCACGATTAATGCTGTCTGGCTATGTCGCTGGAGTTGTCGTCCAGTGGTGTCCCTCGACTGGAGACAGATGTTGTGATAGTGCACGTCAAGGCATTATGTCGACACTCTGTAAAGAACATTGGGTTACAGCAGCGGTACGTGGGCGAGCGTTATCCTGTTGGAAACCACTCCCTGGAATGCTGTTCGTGAACGGGAGCACAACAGGCGAATTACCAGATTTGCGTACAAATTTGCAGTCAGGGTGCGTAGAATAACCACAAGAGTGCTCTTGTGTGTACGAAATCGTACCCCAGAACTTAATTCCCTGTATAGGTCTAACGTGAATAGCACTCAGAAAGGTAGGTTGTAGGCCCTCAGCTGGCCTCCTAACTAGCACACGGTCTTCACTGGCACGGAGACAGAACCATATCTCATCAGAAAACACAACAGGCCTCCAACATACCATCCAGAGTGCTCTAGATTAGATTAGATTAGATTAGTTTTTCGTTCCACAGATCCGTGCTGAGGAGATCTTCGTGAATGTGGAACATGTCAAACTTTTTTCTTACTTTCTTTAATTTTTTAAGCTGAACTAACAACACTAATAGTATGAGTATTACAATACATCATTTTTTTAGCTGAAATAACAATACTAATAGGATGAGTATATACATCATTTGTTGCTATTAAAAAATTCGTCAATGGAGTAGAAGGAGTTCGCCACTAGTAAGTCTTTCAGGCTCCTTTTAAACTGAACTTTATTTGTAACTAAATTTAGTATGTTTGGTAGCAAATTATTGAAGATGAGTGTTCCTGAGTAGTGGACTCCTTTTTGAACTAAAGTAAGTACTTTTAAGTCCGTGTGCAGATCATTTTTGTTCCTGGTATTGTATGTATGAACCGAACTGTTTGTTGGAAAAAGAGATATATTATTTAGGGCAAATTTCATTAAGGAGTAAATATACTGGGAGGCAGTAGTTAGTATACCTAGTTCTTTGAAGAAGTTTCTACAGGGCGTCTGTGAATTTACTCCACAGATAATACGTATTACACGTTTTTGGACTCTGAAAACTTTTGTTTGACTTGAAGAGTTACCCTAAAAGATTATACCATATGACATTATGGAATGAAAGTAAGCAAAGTATGCAAGCTTTTTCATTTTTATTCATTTTTACGTCGCCTATGTCTGCTAACACTCGTATTACAAACACAGATTTGTTAAGGAGTTTCCGCAGTTCTGTCGTGTGCTCCTCCCAACGGAATTTATTATCAAGTTGTAATCCCAGGAATTTGAGACTGTCAACCTCTCCTATTTGCTCTTCTTCATACTTTATGCATATGCTGGGTGGAAACCTCTTACAGGTTGTGAATTGCATATAGTGAGTCTTTTCGAAGTTTAATGTCAGTGAGTTGGCTTCAAACCATTTATTAATATCCATAAAAATATCATTAGCAGATCTATCTAGAACTACACTCGACATACTATTTATTGCAATACTTGTGTCATCTGCAAGCAAAACGAACTCTGCTTCAGGCAGTGTAACTGATGAGAGATCATTGATGTTCACAAGAAAAAGCAATGGTCCTAAGATGGATCCTTGTGGAACACCACATGTAATTTCTTCCCATTCTGTTGATGACTGATGACTTAATTCACTAGTCCCTTGCACTGACACCCTTTGTTTCCTGTTAGCGAGGTATGACTTGAACCATTTTGCAGCACTGCACATGATGCCATAGAAATCTAATTTATTTAAAAGAATGTTGTGGTTCACACAATCAAATGCCTTCGACAAATCACAGAAAATACCTGCTGCTTGTAATTTTTTACTTAATGAATTAAATACATTTTCACTGTAGGTGTAAATAGCCTTCTCGATATCAGAACCATTCGGAAATCCAAAATGTGTTCTTGATAATATGTTATATGTGGTCAGTCAGCCGCTGTGGCCGTGCGGTTCTAGGCGCTTCAATCTGGAACTGCTGGACCGCTACGGTCGCAGGTTCGAATCCTGCCTCGGGCATGGATGTGTGTGATGTCCTTAGGTTAGTTAGGTTTAAGTAGCTCTAAGTTCTAGGGTACTGATGACCTCAGGTGTTAAGTCCCATAGTGCTCAGAGCCATTTGAACCACTTTTATTTATTTGTGGTCAGATGGTTGAGAAGCTGCCTGTACATTACTTTTTCTAAAATTTTTGAGAATGCTGGAAAAAGTGAAATCGGTCTGTAGTTTGATGGTATCTCTTTATCCCCTTTCTTGAATAGAGGCTTAACATCTGCATATTTTAGCCAGTCAGAAAATGTCCCAGTTATAATTGACTGGTTACACAAGTAACGTAGAATTTTACTAAACTCACAAGAACATGCCTTAATTAACTTTGTTGATATTTCATCGTAACCACTAGAATGCTTTGTTTTTACAGATTTTATTATGGTAGTTATTTCTTTTGGTGAAGTGAGTGACATATTCAATTATCTGAAGCTATCTGGTAAGGCTAGTATCAGATATTCAAGGGCATTATTTGCTTATCCTGTCAATCCCATTCTATCAGTAACGGATATAAAGTACTAGTTAAATAGATATGCCACACTATGCCCATCGGTTACTAATGTGTCATCTACCCTTAATGCTATTTGGTCCTGTTCCTTTTTGGTTCTACCAGTCTCCTCTTTCACTGTATCCCATATTGTTTTTATTTTGTTCCCTGACTTTGCTATCTTCTTCTATAAGTGCATTTGTTTAGATGTCTGAATTACTTTTTTTAATAATTTACAGTATTCCTTGAATTTAGCTAAATCATCAGCATTGGAGCTATTCTTGGTCGATAGATACATTTTCCTTTTTGTCTTACAGGAAATTTTTATTCCATGGTTTCATTACAGACTTCTGTTTAATTTGAGTAACTTTTAGAGGAAAACAGTTTTCAAACATGGTACCGACATGGTTCATGAATGTGTTATATTTTTTATTCATTATTTCATTCGCTTGACACTACTGAAGTCGCAAATGGCGGTGGTTTTGGGTCAGTGGAACTCACGCTCCAGGATGTGTGGATCGGAATTGTCCTTGAAGTAACCAATTTGTAACAGTTCGTTGTGTCACTGTGGTGCTAACTGTTGCTCAGATTGCTGTTGTTGGTGCAGGAAGATGCGCCAGAGCCACAGGCAGACCACGACGGTCTTCCCTCTCGTAGTGCCACGTGGCCGTCCGAAGCTCGGTCTTCTTGCGACCGTCCGTTTTCGGGGCCACCGCTGCCAGCAATCATGTACAGTTGCTACATTCTTGCCAAGTCTTTCTGCAGAATCACAGAAGGACCATCCAACTTGTCATAACCGCATTACACGAACCCATTCAAACTTAGTAATGTGTTGATAATAATGTCTTTGTCGCCTTACATCAGCTCACCACGTCCAATCTAAAAAGTAACTAACGCTCACGATCGTGACGGCATGTATTTGAAGCAGATCTCCTCATAATGGCGCTACTAATGCCTGTCTTATGCGACTGGCGCGAAATCTGAACAGACATTACCTTTCGGATTTAGAAACACGCATACCAAGTTTCGTTTATCTCACACAAATCCTTCTTAGTCGTGCGTTTTTGTTTCCGTTAGTGTATATTTCTGTCTCTTATTTATTGCTAATAGAGCTTATATTCTGACAATAATGGTATTTTATTTAGGCACCTGGAAAATAGTTTCGCTGGTGCCTCTAACGTCACTGCGAATGCATATGTTGCAGCTCTACGGGTACACTTCCCGGCCATGCGAATTTGTTATTCTACGTTGCCTTTAATGCTCTCGATATATATTTTACCCCAGCCTCCTGACGTTCCGAGTGGGGTATCGAAAAGACAAAAAAATTCCGTGTGTTCTTATATAAAACTAAACTTACATTATACCTCGGGATGGTACTATCAATAGATTACCCGAAAAAAATAAAGAAAAAGATTTGCGTGAGTACCTGCGATGTAAACTATGACTGCTTGTTATGGGTGCAATGTTTTTAACTTCTGCCCTAACAGCGTGACGTAAGTGTCATAACTGATGTAGTCTAAGGGCACCTGCCTTTCTCGAAACTGAGTAATGGAGACACAGATAGGGCTTCTCATGAAAGATAATCACATGCAATAGCCTGCGAAGAACATAGATCTTCACTGAAACGTAATTGTCATGAACAAACGAGTTTGCAGAAATGTCGTGCGATTGTTTTATGTACTTTAAAGGTTAATCAATAGCGAAAGCTTATCAGACTTAGATTTCATGCTGTGACCAAATACTGTGAGAGAAATGCCTCCGTCTGCATCTGTCGTTTCACCCTTTTCCTGTCCGCTACATTATTAAACCTGCTCCACCGGGGGAAGAGAATGAAGTGGAATTCGATCCTGCGCAGATGGTTTCGAGTGTTCGCTCTTCCCCGTGGGTTTCCAGATTGGATTCGAATACACATCAGGTGGCGAAAGAAACGTGTGCGGTTTGCGGGGCAGCTCGTCCCAGTGTATTATAAACGAACACATAAGTTTCTAAAAGCACTATGCATTTATTGAGGTAGCTAAGACAACTTGAGAATTTGAAATTAGTAAAACATAAATTTAGCAAATAAATGAAATTAAAGAAAAAATACATGGTTTCATATATTTAGTCTTTCCAACGCCATGTTATCAGGAAATACCAAATATTCGCATTTATAACGATGTGTGTCTTACCATTATTTTACGTTCAGTTGGAATCTGTACTGAAGACCGTATTATAATTTAATTCGGCAAAAGTAACGGTGCTGCATTCACATTATGTTACACAGTCACAAAAGCAGCCAATTAAGTTTTTGAGGAGGACTGCTTGTTGTCAAAATATATACGCCCTATATTGTAGTCATAATATCTTATAATTTATAACTGTGCAGTATTAGAATATTCCAAGTGCATAAATTTCGTCCCGACGTTAGGAATTAGATTATGTACCACTAACAGTTTTATTACGTGCTACAAAATCGGAATACGTAGTTATCTCTGTTCCATTTGCTTTCGCGTTATCCGTTCGCCATGTGCGTCATATCTTTAGTATAACTCTGTTTAAAATTTAGTAAAAAGAGTAAGTTGATGGATAATACATGGAATTCTTTGAATTTAAATGTCAATCTAATGTCTGAAAGAAACATTTCGAGGTATTTGTTTTAACTTTTGTATGAATTTTTATTCTTTAAATATTTGTCTCTACAGCCAAGAAATAGAAACGTTCAGAAGAGTAAGGCACTAATGACCATACATCCTCTGTATCAGTGCTCCAGTTTTAGATTCATTGTATTTTCGTAACAACATAGAACAAGGGAATCATATGCAATGAAGTGTAACTATTGAACATAAAGAATTTTCAGTAATAACGTTTCTTTTAGTTGCACAAATTTATTCATTAGGCAGCTAAACTCAATACGATATTTTGTTGGCAATTGGATTTATGGTTGTTTTACTCGTTTTTACATCTTACGAATATAGTTGTACAACAAGGGAGCTCGGCGTCTTCGTTACAAAGCATACCGACTTGTGTATCCGAACGCCAGAATGTCCTCAACGCTTTAAGAATTGTAGTCGTAGACTTTAAATCTGGAAGCACCTCTGTTTGCCAACTCAGAAATACCACCAAACAAATATTTAGCTCATTTCACATAATGCTGTAGATAACTGAGACACGGTAAAATTGTGACATAGCAAAATGTATGGTGTTCAAAGCATATAATGAGCGCAATGAATCTTATTTACAGTTGGAATTAAGACTTTAATCAATACTGTCACTGTCTTCAAGAAATGTTGCAGATCCAATCTGCTTTTCCGTTGAGAGTGACAGTCTTTTTGTTCTGAGTATTGTGAGTGTTCTAAGGATATCAACCGTTTGCAGAATGCGTTTCAAGTAAACATTGCTTTTTAAGTGTGTTAAGTGTAACATGACAGCCTCGGTTATGAAATATTTCATGCTTCAGAGAAATAAATTTTTCATTAATGATCACTGCGGAATAATTTTAGTACTATATTCAGAGTGGTAGAAGCTTGTCGAATAAATTACAACTCCCAGTGTCTAGAGAAAGTTCACAAATTGTAAGTTTGTTACTCTGTCATTCTTTCTTATGGAATCATTTGAAAGATACAAGTTTAATCACTCCGTCACACTGTACGCTCGAGTTTCCTATCTGGAACAGTTAAATGTCACTATTACATCCGATTGATAGATCACGCTATTCCAAGTCGCAGATACATCATAGCAGTTCCACTCAAGCTTTACTGTACGAGCAATAATTAAAATTCTAAAACTATATTCATGTTATTAATATCAGAAGTCTACTGAAGGTATTAAATTACATTAAATACAGTCTCATTTTCTTCTTGATATGAACGAAAATATCTGTTTAGAAGCGTTCAATAAATTATTGAAATTTTCTAAATCCAAATGCACGAACGCTCCAGTACTACTGATTGTATAAAACAGCGGGTACTAGGTTGTAACTAAACAGGAAGTTCTGCATGAAACCCTGGCGAAAACTGCACATTAAATAGTCTGTACTTGCCACAAATAGTTTGAATAGGAAAATAACAACCAAGCAAAGTCTGTGGGTAGTTACAATATCAATTACTGACAGTATTGTCTGTCACCTAACATTTAATACTGTGTTGAAGGACACGCAAACAACTCTGACAAGATAGTGCTTCTCACTTGTAGCGTCAACCTCGAAGATCGTAGGAAGACCTATTTGTCATAACCGTTTTGTGTAATTATGGAAGCGGGGTTCTGCCTTTAGTGAATACCAACCGTTTTTAATCAAAACCCTATTTTAATAGATGCACATTTGAAAGAAAATACGAACAGTACGTAAGATTCACTGACAATATGACGTCTTTTCTTCTTTTCTTCTTTTTTTTAACTGGTCGTACACAAACACTTATATTTGTTCTCTCTATCGTATGTTTACTGTAATTAAACACAGAAAACCCGATATTATTGTGTTAAAACATCTGCTGCGGAAGATGGCTATGCAAAGGAATACATTGTTATATGTCAGTATACATCTCTCCAGTATGTCAACTAAACTGTTTTATTTGGAGAACATGTACCATGTTTTCCATTCGGAATAGCGTCTCGCACGCCAGTTGGCAAGTGGACGCGTGCTTTCGTTGTAGAAATCTTGGTCTCATGTGTCCTACTGACGTTGGGTGAATGTCGTTAAGTCACTCTCCTAAGAAAAAGCAGCTCGAAAAACTGCTAATCGAATTTAACTTACGCTATTCCAGGGTGACACTCACTGCACACAGCTAAGGAGTCCAAGTTCTCTGTAGTAAGGACGGACTTGTAATGTACTTGCCCATTTTAGTTTCTTAGCTGCTGCCACTGCCGTATGTAAAAGTGTAATTATGGCGATTTCAAAGTGTAAAACTGTTTCCAGACCTCTTTTTAAATTTATAATTTTCCATTGTGTAACCATGAGATATTGATGCCAGGGCACCACCATAAACACTTACAGTTATTGAAGTGCAGTGCTGGAAGTCACGTTGGAAACGTGAGTCATGTTAAATATAACAATATTAATATGTCTGTTATGGCTTATAAAGTGAAAAATTTTAGAGGAAAACAAATCTTAATTAATGATAGGTGAGCAGAAGACTTTGATTGACAGTAAGTTCAATAAATCGTGCTGAAAAGATAAAATGTCGTTTATCGTAATCAGCTAGACATATCAAGTTCAAAGTAGACCTTAATGTAAATGCATATGGTATGATTATCCAGGAGCCCCTCAACAGCTATGTTCAGCTGCCTGTTTGCAAATTCTTTCAACAGGACGCCATTTTGGCGACCTACCCTCCCTTAACCTACTGCATCAAACTTATCGGGAAAAGGGGACCCACATTTTAAAATGGAATCCAATTCACGTGTCGTTCCTAGCATATCTAGATATGAAGGTTAGTGTAAAAACAAACTAAACATTCCTGTGTCTGACCGGAATTCGATCACGCGATATTAATAGTGTTCGGAGATTACTCCAACAGCCCGATGTGTTCAAGGGATGTGATAATTGTGGGACTTTTTAAAAGGCGTTTAGATCTAACTTGGGTATCTTTCCAATGAATATGATGTCATACTGAAGTATTATCTGGAAATTTCATCTGTATCATAGAAGATCGTCACTTATGGTAGACGTTGTCTCCATTGAGAAGACACAAAGAATTAAAATAAAGCAGAGAAACAATTGTTAATAAAATTTGATCTAATAATTCGTACCTAAAGTTGAAAGAATAAATTAATTCTTCATATAAATCCTCCGTACATTGTTATGCAATTTAAAACTGGAAGACTTCCTCAAGAGAGGAAAATGGATGCACCATACAGTGATTCGGACTTTCCACTGAAATGATTGCTATTTTGACTGAAAAATATAAATCCTGCTGCATTATTTGTTCACTGCTCGCTGATCTGTGACATTCATCAAAGAATGGACTTTTCCCCCATTTTCAATCTTTTTACTGTTTTTATAGTTCTTTGCTCTGTACCTACAATACTCTTTGTTGTTACCTCATGTTTAGTAAGAATTTCAGAAGTATTACGTACAACGGCCAAGGATTTTTTTGTTTCGTAAATGATAAAAAGTGCACATAACATATGTAGAGAATAAATGTACCATTTTTCGTAGATTAAAAAACGCTTTGCGAGATAACTAATTTTATGCATGTTGTCACAACATATGATGTAAGTTGAAGTAGATAATACGTTTCCCCATCCGCATTATAGCTTGGGTTCTCGGAATTATGAAAGATTCTCCCATGGAACTTCCTTTAGGACATACCTATGTCAATATTGGGCAGAAGTTCTTTTTACGATAGCCATCTCTTCCGTTAAATTTCTCTAACTGATGTTACAAATATCAGAATGATGTTGAAAGGCGAAAAATGTGGATTTAAAATAACAGGGGAAAATCATATTGAAAGGTATGTGCTAAGGTCTGATCAGGGTAGCTCCAGAAAATAGTCGGTAGTTGCCAACCGCAAGGTGGAACGAGTATAATATCTTTGAGTAGGAGGATCGTTTATGGTTAAGAGAGCCGGGCGCGCGTAGTAAAAAACCGGAGAGTCACAGCTGGGTGCCCGGTGGAAGCAGACGTGTGGTGACAGCGTTAAGGTAGGTCGCTGTCCCTGACCAAACTTTAGCACATAAATAAGAGAAGATTTATAATCATTTCAAATTGGTTTTTGTTAGATAATGTTCAGAGTTAGGATCTGTATGTCCAAGGTTTGACGCAGTAAGTGTTTTGTAAAATTTTTTGTAAGAGTGATTGGTGCTACAAAAATGTTTTAAATGGTAGGTTTCGTGTATGACTTAAAATTTTGACAGTATATATATATATATATATATATATATATATATATATATATATATATATACTGAGATCAACATTGTATTTAAATCTAACAGCCTGAATCATAAACCACATCCTTTGCTTGTATTGAATATGAAAATGAGTAGTAAAGTGAAGTTACTCACCAATGAAAGAACCAAGTAAACATCAGGGCCAAAAAGTTAATTTTCCAGTACCATCTTAATGCCGTTGCACAAACGGCATTATTCTCTTAAACTTGATTGCTGAGTCACATACATGTTGCATTTCTTGCAAAATGGAGGAGTGCAAGAAACAAGTTCACAGACACAGTCAGATGCAGATTTGCTGAATAATTTATTTAGGACAATCCTGTCAATGATACTTTCACTGAATAAAAGGATACAACAGATACTTTCAATAGCTCTGACAGAAATATGAATAAACAAGTGCGATTTGACGATGTTCATGAAGTCAGACAGTATATTGCGAGGTTGTAAAAGAATCTGATCCGATTTTGACCATTCGCATTACCAGTCCCCCAGTTAATAAATTATTGTGTGCCTGGAATGATAATGAATGCACTGATATTACACAGACTCAAGAAGTATTTGTGCGATCAGTCGTTTCATTTAGGACAGCGGTCGGCTCGCGTGGTCTCTTGATCACCGATTTCCTCGATAACAACGAACATTACATTTTCGTACTTGCATAACCGCAGTACTGTTAAGGCTATGCGTTGTTTCAGATATCAAGCACAGGAGTTACGTGGTAAGAATTCATACTATAATGTACCTTACATAAGAATCTGTCATTGAATTAAGTATTTCTTTCATAATCAGTTCAAGAGATGGAAGCGAGGACGTGGCTGTGTAGTTAAAACACATACCCGCTTATAAACAGATTTACAGAAGTACTAGAGTCTTTATGCAACGGATCGGTGCATTTTGACAGTTTTCAACAGCTCATGAGTAATGAAGATATGTCATGTGCAAATTTCCTGGAACTGTACTAAATCTGTGCGTATCTTTGTTATTATAGTACAGCTTCTGCATCGATACCTTGTAAACACGTGTAATATGCACACTCCAGATCTTTTTCGACGATGTGGCAGTAAATCAGTCGAAATGTTTCGTGGAACGAATAAATAATTAAGTTACTGTATACAGTTTATATAGCTCAATTTTTCTTTTCAAAAATGGTTCATATGGCTCTGAGCACTATGGGACTTAACTACTGAGGTCATCAGTCCCCTAGAACTTAGAACTACTTAAAACTAACTAACCTAAGGACATCACACACATCCATGCCCGAGGCAGGATTCGAACCTGCGACCGTAGCGGTCACGCGGTTCCAAACTGAAGCGCTTAGAACCGCACGGCCACACCAGCCGGCAATTTTTTTTTTTTTTTTGTGTGGAGGAAAATGCGTTACTTATATTAACCATGTAGCTATGTAGTACTAATTTTCCGTGCAGTAATGTGCCCAAGGCTTCGTTTCGGTAACTTAAACAGATTAGGAAATTTGAGGGACTTCGTGACTTTAGTAAATGCACCAACATTATACATGTCGTAAAGGAGAAGTGATCTGTAAGCCGGGTGTATCACCAGGAGGTGGAATATAGTAAGATTTGACGGGTGCGTCGCCGGTTGATCCCAAGTGGAGATGCACTGCCGGCTCCTACTAGCGGTGGGCGCGTGGCGTCCGGTGGCCGTGACACCAGGGAAGGTGGCGCTCCGCAGGGAATTTGCAGAGGCGGAGCGGAGTCCCCTCTGTTTGTTATGTGGGTCACTGAGCCGGCCGCCCATAGACAGCGCGCCCTGACTCGCGGCCAGCCTCTCCCGGGTCCAAGTTTCCCGTCCGAGCCGAATTAGGCCGCAGGAAGCACCGCCAGTTTCATCACTTGCCGGTGCAAATAAGCCATTTAACACCGCCTGATAGAAATACAGCTTGTATTTTCGTTTCTTTAAGTAGTTTTTGTGGTGATAACGAATTACATTGCCTTATTCGCCTCCTTTTTATGAAGTCGCAAATTACTAGTTAGCTTTATGCAGCCTCACTTGGATTTCTCCTCACTAACATTGGCCATCTTTATTACCGTAGATAGCGGTTCTTATGGTAATAGTTATAAATATTCTAGTACACAATGACTAATATTAGGGACATAATCCACAGCAACGCGTTTCGGGAGTCAAGGTCCCATTATCTAGCTGTCTTTGTTGGTCCTAAATAAAATGCACTGCAAAAACACTCATGGTCGAAATATAAAAAACACAAGTATTCGAACTTTAAATCCTCGACTTACTGTAAAAATGGCAACACTAGATTCCCTGTTCCGCTTATCCATGTCACCGCACGTCCCACAAAGCGTAGCTACCGTAAGGCGGTAAACACCGGCTACTTCAGTTGCCACTCCGTGCACCGCAGGTTCGTAAACAAATTTACGGCTTTGATAGACTGCACTGAACCATCAGTCGTTCCAACCATTACTGTAGTGTCTCTTCATGATCTTTGTCAAACTTTTGGAATGTAATGGAACTGCTGATGTCTCAGTGCAGCCGGCCTGTGTGGACGAGCGGTTCTAGGCGCTACAATCTGGAACCGCGCGACCGCTACGGTCGCAGGTTCGAATGCTGCCTTGGGCATGGGTGTGTGTGGTGTCCTTAGGTTAGTTAGGTTTAAGTAGTTCTAAGTTCTAGGGGACTGATGACCTGAGAAGTTAACTCCCATAGTGCTCAGAGCCATTTTTTTGTCTCACCAGGAAAGTACTTGGGCTCGAACAAACACAAATACACCAAAATCGTGCGAGAAATAATATAAAGGTCTCTTATTGCACTAGTGATACTCCCGCATCTGCAAAACTCTGCAGTCGTCCGTTAGAGGCCTCTGCGTGTGCCATGCCGCACTCCACACTGACCTGCCGATACGCCAGTCGGGACCAGTAGGGACGGTGCAGTGTGCCTATGAAGTTGCGTTTTGTAAAATTATTTGTGTATTGAAGCGTCAGATGGCTCGGCGATTGGTAATCAATCCTGCTAATGTATTGCGATTGGTTGAGATGAAGTTACGAAGAACCCTTCTTCGTGATGATGGTATTGGTGTAGAAGACGAATCATTCGCATGTTTTCTGGTATCTATTATAGTGCAGAAATATGAGCATAAGTAAGAAACAGATACTGTTGTAACACTAACACATAATTATGATGATAGGGATGTTAATGACAAACAACTCATTGCAAACGGTAGTGCTACGGTAAGTGCGGGAAGAGGCGATGGAAGCAGTGACAGTGAATACCAACCGTCTCCCAAGAGCCGGCCAGAGTGGCCGAGCGGTTCTAGGCGCTTCAGCCTGGAACCGCGCGACCGCTACGGTCGCAGGTTCCAATCCTGCCTCGGGCATGGATGTGTGTATGTCCTTAGGTTGGTTAGGTTTAAGTAGTTCTAAGTTCTAGACCTTCGCTGTTAAGTCCCATAGTGCTCAGAGCCATTTGAGCCATTTCGTCTCCCAAGAAGAAGGTTAAAGTTGCAAGTATCATCACGGCGTTTGATGACAACACACTGCAGAACATGTACGATGATTATTACTTAAAAGGTTTCGGCACATACGACAAGCTTCTGAAAAGATACCCTAAACTGAAGTCTAAAAGCAATATTAAAAACATACTGGATTACGTGGCAAAGAAGAGAGAAGGAAATACAGTTTGCAAAGGAAATCGTACACTGCTGTTCAAGACCATCAAGGAGCGTGTAATGGCGAAATTCGATGAAGGACGAGAATGCGGTTCCGCCGTTGATTATTGGCATTTACAGCATTGGGCATTGGACGTAGCCAGAAATCTCGGGTGTACAAACTTTACAGCTTCACTAGGATTTATTACTAATTTGAAAAAGGAGTTTAGGATAACATCACGCCGTATCACTATGCTACAAGCACGAAAAGATAAGGATGACGAAGAAGAGCTGATTGAAAGAGCTCAAACGTTTGTTGCTGACTTCAATGAGTATATCACGAGAGAAAACATAGATATTAGTTTTGTATGGAACTGTGATCAGTCAGTTCAACTATGAACTTTCTTGTGACAGAACACTATCCATGAAAGGGGAGAGAAACACTGTCGCGATGTTGCAATCAATTAACTGTGCAACACATAGTTACACGATCGATGTTGCTATAGCAATGGACGGACGATTGGCAGACAAACTCTATATTTGCTTCCAAGAATCCAGTGGAAAGTTTGGACCCCGCGTGTCAAGGGAAATAGAAACGCGGTGCCCTTCAAATGTCGTCGTCGATGCAAGTGTGAGTAGGAAGATGACGAAACAACATCTTAAGAAGTTTTTTCTGTCAGTATTGAATCCACATTTGTCGAGAAAGTTATCAGTACTTTGTGACTTCTGGTCTGGACATAAGGATGAACGAGTTCTACTGGAAGCATCTGGCGGAAAACATGTGGATTTAAAAACGATTCCGCCTAAAACTACAAAATATGCACAACCTCTGGATGTGTATTTTTTCAGGCAATATATAATATATGCCAAGAGAATAACAGACCTCATTAAACTACGTTCCACTAATATGCAGCCGACATTGCACGACAGATTCTTTATTATTATGTAAGTAGGCTGTTTAGGTTTTCTTATTGGTAACGCCACGTAGCGTTCTGTATGAATATCACTGGCTGTGCTGTGTGCAGTCTGTGGCTAGTTTGCATTGTTGTCTGCCATTGTAGTGTTGGGCAGCTGGATGTTAACAGCGCGTAGCGTTGCGCAGTTGGAGGTGAGCCCCCAGCAATGGTGGATGTGGGGAAGTGAGATGGTGGATTTTTGAGAGCGGATGATCTGGACGTGTGTCCATCAGAGACAGTAAATTTGTAATATTGGATTCATGGACTGATATATATATATATATATATATATATATATATATATATATATATATATAAAAAATGACTTTTGAACACTATTAAGGTAAATACATTGTTTGTTCTCTATAAAAATCTTTCATTTGCTAACTATGCCTATCAGTTGTTAGTGCCTTCAGTTTGAATCTTTTATTTAGCTGGCAGTAGTGGCGCTCGCTGTATTGCAGTAGTTCGAGTAACGAAGATTTTTGTGAGGTAAGTGATTTGTGGAACGTATAGGTTAATGTTAGTCTAGGCCATTCTTTTCTAGGGATTTTTGAAAGTCAGATAGCGTTGCGCTAAAAATATTGTGTATCAGTGCAAGTACAGTCATGTATAATTTTTCAAAGGGGATGTTTCATATGGCGACCCTGCCAGGATACCTCACAAAAATCTTCGTTACTCGAACTACTGCAATACAGCGAGCGCCACTACTGCCAACTAAATAAAAGATTCAAACTACTGAAGGCACTAACTACTGACAGGCATTGTTAGCAAATGAAAGATCTTGATAGAGAACTAACAATGTATTTACCTTAATAGTGTTGAAAAGTCATAATATATATATATATATATATATATATATATATATATATATATATATCAGTTCATGAATCCAATATTACAAATTTACTGTCTCTGATGGACACACGTCCAGATCATCCGCTCTCAAAAATCCGCCATCTCACTTCCCCACATCTACCACTGCTGGCGGCTGACCTCCAACTGCACAACGCTACGCGCTGTTAACATCCAGCTGCCCAACACTACAATGGCAGACAACAATGCAAACTAGCCACAGACTGCACACAGCACAGCCAGTGATTTTCATACAGAGTGCTATGTGGCGTTACCAATAAGAAAACCCAAACAGCCTACTTACAATGAATATGCATTTTGTCATTTACAATCAGTTACCTGCGGGAGTATACAGACCAATACTCCGTTACGCGTGGCAGAACGCTGGCTACGATATTGGTGAACCAATGAACAAATTCAAAAGTGAAAAACGACTCCCACCAGCACATTCAGAGGTACATAATGGTCCTGTAACCATACGTTCAGACAGATCTGTTTATTCGAGTCCAAATACTTTCCTGGTCAGTGCAGTTCGTCAGAGCCTTACATTTGCTTACGAACTAGTGGTACACTGAGAGGCAGGTAATGTGAACGACATGTACTGCCTTACGGAAGCAACACAGAGGAAGATAAGCGGTATAATAGATAAGCGGAAAAGGGAACCCGGTATTGCCATATTTAAAGTAAGAGGAGGACTTCATTTTCGGAAAACTTAATATGTTTTATATTTGACCCTTGAGAGATTTGACGTAAATTTTCTGTAAGATTAACTTATAGAGCTAGATGATGGGAACTTGTTGCTGTGAATTATGTTCCTAATATTAGCGGTTGAACGCTCAAATATTTATAGCGATGATGACCATCGACATACTAACGATATAAACCAGTCTAGGCGTTAGTAGCGTCACCTGACGAGGAATGCTAATCAGACACACGAAAGGTGCATCTAGTATCAAACTACGTACTGTCAGTATGCAGAGTCGAGAAGGCGTGTGATCTATCAGAAATGAACTGAGGGCAGATTGTGATGGCCTGGAGGCTCGCGCACGAGCATTTCGGAAACTGGATTCCGTAGAAATGTAGGAACACACGAGGCAATACTGATCCTACGACTTATCTTAGAAAATAGGTCAAGGAAAGGCAAACTTATGTTTATAGCATTTGCAGACTTAGAGGAAGCTTTTGATAAAGTTCACTGGAATAGTCTCTTCCAAATTTTGAAGGTGGCAGAGATAAAATACAGCGAGCGAAAGGCTACTTAAAATTTGTACAGAAACCATATGGCAGTTATAAGAGTCGAGGGGCACGAAAGAGAAGCAGTAATTCAGAAGAGAGTGAGAAAGGGTTGTAGCCTATTCCTGATGTTATTGAATCTGCTTATTGCACATGCAATAAAGGAAACAAAAGAGAAATTTGGAGCAGCAATTAAAATCCAGGGAGAAGAAATAAGAATGTGAATGTATGCTTTCCCGGCTTATACAGCTGGCGATGAGTTCTCGGGCTTCCAGCCGGGTGGCGGTGTCTTCAAACTGCGACGTTTCGACGAGTGACATACTCGTCATGTTCTGGCGAAGTGCCGAGACTTTGCGGATGCCGGTCCCTTTATACCTGCGGCGTGCCCCCCACCACCTAGCCGCGGTGTTCCAGTTGATGTGCAAGGACCTCTAGCCAAACCTGTCATAAAAGTTTAATGTTTCCTCATTCCATTTTTAAAATGATGGCATTCCCAATATATGTGTTTACCCCTTTTCTCAAGTTACTAGTATTATTCGAGAGAATTAACGTTTTCGAGTAAGCACACAGTCTCTCTGAAGCCCAAATATTTAACACATCAATGTTCATACAAAACTTTGTAATAGTAATGAGACAATTTTGCGAAATCAGTGTTAAGTAGTTAAACTAGGGTTGGATTTTTTGGACAAGATACCATAGAATAACAATGTTGGCTGCTCGAAATTGTTACTGTACTTTGATCTAAACATTTGTTTCAGAAATGCGCACAACATGCGAAGTGTGGCCACATATAAATGAATTCGGTGAACAACGAGTCAATATTTAAACAGCAGTGCAAATTCATAATCACTTCTCGTGAACACAATATTGACAGCCAGGAGCATGTCCTAAATAAATAAGCATGTCACTGCAATTACTTCGCGAAAATCCCCACGATCTATGTGCATACGTGAGCATGAAGTTTCCCTATCACTCAAGGAGAATCCAAATATCATAACCATCAATGTTTTCCCCACTACTTCTCTTCGTTTCCATGACACAATTTAGATCTGATAAAAGCAGCAAATATTTACAAGTTCACAGCTGCAAGAATAAACAAATGAATCTAAAATTCGCGAAGGCAAGATTTCGTTACATTCTAAACGATGTACGTCTCCACGACAGCCGGTAGGCTGAAGACGAAAGCCGAGTATGAACGACCGAAAACTAAAATTCTTCCATATAGGTTTAAAATACTACACAGCACCTAAAACTGTAGAACTAGAAATATTTACCAATGCTGCACAACCTCCTCTCTGGCAACTTCAAAACTGTAGAAAACGCCGGAATTTGCTTCTCGATGTCTACAGTGTCAATTCCTGCTTGATATTTTAAAATATGTCATTAGACTGAAGTACCGACAAAATGTATTATGTGTTACCAGGGACAATATCCTTCCGGTACACTACTGTCCTACTATATTTAATGACTAAAATGTGACCGTTCATCATTATTGTTATTTCGATTATTTCGCTCTAGGGCAGCGCGAGAACTTGAGCCAATCCCAGCTTCATTTTCTTTCCTTATTTTCTTTTCTTCTCAAAACCTCTTCATTAATTCCCTGCGATTTTATTCCTATCGTCTGTAAATTTTTTCCCACTTGTTTCTTTCGTTGAGGTTTGTTCAGGTTTCTTGTTTTTGATTAGGCTTCTGAACTGTTGTCTACCTTCAGATTCTTCTTCTGAAATTTGAATTAGTCGAGGTGTTGTAGTGCTTATTTCATCCATTGGTCTTTAATTTGCTTCCATTAACGTTATTAAAAGTTTTCTTAGTGAATTTTTTTCATTCATCCTACACATTTGCCCGTAGGACAGCAAAGTTCCTTTGTTTGTCGTCTGACCCAAGTAGCATCTCGGATTATAGCGCCGCAGATTGTGCTAAGAATTTTTCGTTATTATTTCCCTGCGTCCCGAATTTTTGTCATCGCTCTAATTTCTATGGTTCCTGCTATATACAACTTCTGCTACATGCAAGTGTTATGGTAAAACAACGGTACTCTTGTTTCGCAGTTTTGCAGTATGAGATATTAATTTTTTGTTTTAATGATGCCATGTCATTCCGTACGTTTTTAGCAGTTTGAATATTCTTTCTGTGTTAGAAATAGTGTTCAGTACTTGAAGTGAGCGATCTGTGTCGGTTCTCCATCCTGTTTTTTCGGTGGGAGTTTCAATTCTGATTTGATGTCGATATACTGAGTTTTTTCATAGGAAATTTGGAGTCCGGATTTCCAGGAGATTTCATGTAATTTACGTAGTGCTCATTTGGCTATGTCTTTGTTGTTCACCGAGCGAGATGGCACAGTGGTTATCACACGGGACTCGCATTCTGGAGCACTAATGTTCAAATCCACGTCCGGCCATCCTCACTTAGGTTTTCCGTGATTTATCGAAATTGCTTCAGGCAAATGCCGGAATGGTTGCTTTGAAAGGGCACGGTCGACGTTCTTCCCCATCCTTCCCTAAACCGATTGGACAGATGACCTCGCTGTTTGTTCCCCTCTGCCAAATCAACCAACCAATATTTCTTGTTCGTTATTACAGTCAGATAATCAACAAAGGCCAAGCATTTGACAGTTACTCGTTTTTCTGTACGTTAACCAATTTCGGTACCTTTGAACTGTTTTCCCATTCCATTATTATTTTTTCTTATACGATGCTGAACAAAAGTGGTGATAAGCTATCTCCTTGTCGGATCCCAGTGTGGGTTTCAAATGAGTTTGAGGTTTCTCCCATGAATTTCACTTTTGATGTGCTCCCTGACATGGTTTCCTGGATGATGGCTCTTTTCTTTCCATCGATTCCTTACAGGTTATTATATAGCGTCGGCCTATCAGCAGAATCGTTAGCTTTTTTGAAATCCGCAAATGTCTGTAGCGATTCGAAATGCGATCATTCGTTAGTAAAACCATGTATATTCGAATAACAGTAGCCACAGTTACATCATGTGCCACTTTACTGTAATAACGACTGTGAAGTGGAGTTTAATCAGTTCTTGTTAATGATTTCCATTTCGAGGTAAGAGTAAAAGGAGTCGTCCCTCAAATAAAAAAAGGCTTTCAAAAAGTACTTCAGTTTATCCGCTTCGGACTATAATTTAGGTAAAGGATTTTAGGAAAAACGTAAGCTATCAGCTAAGTACAAGTTGTTACGTGTTGTTTCGGTGCAAAACTTTCGCTGTGGGCTCCCTCCATTCTCACATCGTAATGGTGTAATACTCTGAGCAACCTTATCAATTGTAGTATCAGAAGCTGTTCCTCTCCTTGGAAATATATCTCACCAGATATTTTTATGTTTTACACGCGCAACCAAATTAGACACTCAGTACTGCGTTTGAAGTAGATTACCCAGACTGACACGGATTCAGAAAATATCGTTCTTGTGAAACACAAATAGCTCTTTATTCTCACGAAATAATGAGTGCTGTGGACGTTCGAATGTCACTCATTCCATATTTATGGATTTCCAAAAGGCTTTGATACCGTTTCTGACAAGCAACGTCTGAAGAAATTGCGTGCCTACGGAGTATCGCCTCAGTTGCGCGACTGGATTCGTGCAAAGGTCACAGTTCGTAGTAATTAACGGTGATTCATTGAGTAAAACAGAATTAATATATGGCTTTCCCGAACGAAGTGTTATAGGAACTCTGCTATTCCTCATGTACGTAAACGATTTAGGAAACAAAATGAATAGCCCACTTGAGTTGTCTGCAAGTAATGCTGTCTTTTGCTGTCTTGTTATGTCAACAGACGATCGTCAGCCATTGGTAACTGAGTGGTCAGCGTGACAGAATGTCAATCCTAAAGGCCCGGGTTCGATTCCAGACTAGGTCGGAGATTTTCTCCGCTCAGGGACTGGGTGTTCCTAAGACTGCGATTTATATGGAGAACACCTACAAGAGGCAGCAGGTCTACTAAAACGACTGCCAACACTCCGCTTGGCCGACCTCTTCTGAAGTACTGTTGCACGATGTGGGATCCGCATCACACAGGATTGGGGGCAGATCGTTATGTACGAAATGGGGGAGAGAGTTCTACGTATGTGATGCGCTTACTGCGGTGGCAATCATTAAAACAAAGGCGTTCTTCGTTACAGCAGGATCTCCTCATGAAATTAATGGTATCAGCCTTCTTTTCCGGGTGCGGAAATACGTACCTGGCGCCTGCCGACATGGGAGAAATGATAATCATAACAAACTGAGAGAAATCAGAGCTCGCTCGGGAAGATATAAATGTTCGCTTTCGGGGTGCTGTTCGAGTGGAACGGTGTTTCGATGAAACCTCTGCCAGGCACATCATCTGGGTGGCTGCACAATATTAATATTGCTACACGTTTTCCATATTCGTGATTTTGATATGATTAGAAGATATTCGTTTTATTTCCCTCAGCTTGTTAACAAAACCACTGAGTACATAGTTGGCTCCCACTATAGACAATAATGTATGGGTGGCCACAAATTAGCTCACTGGACTTGCATTCTGAAAGAGCACGCATGTCAGCTCCGTCCAACCTAATAAGACCGTGTTAAAATAAAAACAGTATTCATAACACGTTGCAGTCATCAGCAAATCTTACGAAACGAAAGAAAAAAGAAAAGATACGAAAACATAATCTTAAAAGTATAACTGATGTAGCATGTCTGTGTAAATAGTTTACTATACGTTACATGGTAATAAGGATTTCATAGTAATGTTTTCTCCCTTTCCACATTTGGAAAATTCAGATTATATCAAATAATAGTGATAATGATTGTTTCGTCTTTTCTGTCCTTTTTAACACGTGTTTATTTTTTCGTGTCTATCTGCCTTTTCGGTTCAGTATTGGCAACTAATTTTAAACTAAGGTCCTGATGAGCTAAAAGCGGGAATTTTAAATATAGCTCAGAACTGGATGACAGTGCAATATTAATTCGCTTTTTTGTTTGTTTCATCCACCTAGCTCCCATAATGATGAGGGTTGGGGAGAGATGAGTTAGTAACCGTTGACATTTAAGCTACCCTGCAAGACTAGCAGTTTGAGCTTGTAGTATCGGAATGGGTTCGAGAATGTATGCACTGGCACGACAAGGCCATGTCCACCTTGTCCAAGTACTGTTCGTCGCCGCATAAAGCTAGCCACGCCTTCAGTTGAGTATTTACTGTAATCTCATATCGATTCCAGAACACACCGCTGGATTGGTTTCATATTTTGCTACACCTCGGTGTTTTGCTCTTATATTACTCATCCGAAGATTGTTATTCTTCCATGTCATCTCTATTGCCCGTTTCCCTCATGTTGTCGTCACTGAGCGAGGTGGCACAGTGGTTAGCACACTGCACTCGCATTCGGAGGGACGACGGTTAAAACTTGTGTCCGGAAATCCTGACTTAGGTTTTCGTGATTTCCCTAAATCGCTTTAGGAAAATGCTGGGATGGTTCCTTTGAAAAGACGCGGCCGATTTCATTCTTCATCCTTCCCCAATCCGAGCTTATGCTCCGTCTCTAATGACCTCGTTGTCGACTCAGAGTTAAACACTAACCTCCTCCTGCTCCTCCTCTTACTGTTGTTCTCCTGATCACATTTAGCTGGCCGCTGTTGATGGTCGCTGGCTGGTCAGCCAGTCTCTGGGTCTCTTTGGGTCTTTCTCGAACTTCGTCAGACACTGATTATAACAGTTTGCATCAATAAAACAAGGCTAGAAAGCAGAAAGTAATTATTTAAGTAACAATTAATTTCTTATTCAACACGTTTTTAAATGAGATAAAGAAGTACAAAATAGTTTCTATTAGCCACATACAGATTCCTAACTCGAATACAGTTCTACAAATTTGTTAGCTTGAATTTGTAACAGGTATGATAATGTTTGTAATACTTACAGGGTGTTCAGATATTCCGGTTTCAAACTTCTAGAACTTCTATAGAGGACTTAGTAGATAATATTTTGAATGGGAAACTATGTCCGGAAACGTGCCGTTTCCATGCTACATCCATTTAGAAACATGTTGGTAACGCAACCATGTTTACAAGTAATTTATTAGGAGTGACTCAGTACATCCCTTTATAATTCTGCTCATTAATAACCAACGGAATAAAGGAAACGTAATAATTTTTAACAATTCGGGTGTGGCCCGTCTCTTTGGAACACCACAGTCACGCCTATGCCGGCCGCGTCGGCCGAGTGGTTCTAAGTGCTTCAGTCTGGAACCGCGCGACCGCTACGGTCGCAGGTTCGAATCCTGCCTCGGGCATGGCTGTGTGTGATGTCCTTAGGTTAGTTAGGTTTAAATAGTTCTAAGTTCTAGGGGACTGATGACCTCAGCAGTTAAGTTCTATAGTGCTCAGAGCCATTTGAACCATTATTGTTAAGTCCCATAGTGCTTAGAGCCATTTGAACCAGTCACGCCTGTTGACGGTAAAGTTACCCATTTCTCCAAGCCGTGGCATGAGTATAGCGAGAACGGTATGCGATGGAGTCGGACGTTGTGGATAACGATCTTGATAAAGTCGACGAGCAGCTCTTCCACTACCGCGAGCTTCTCGATCAAGAATCATCATGTCGGTGTATTCTGCTAACGTACACTCAACTATTTTGCTCTAACACTCACAGATTCGTGAAGGTAGCTCGAACTAAGTCAGAGACGTAGGACAAACGTCAAATGACATCAACAGATATAGCACCCCCCCTCCCCCACCACCATAGCTACCCTGTTCCATACCTACCTAGCAAACATGTTTTCAAACGAGTGTATCACGGAAACGGTGCGTTTCGGGACATGGCTCTAGCTAAAAATATTGTCTATTGAATCCCTTCTACAATTCCCAGAAGTTTGTTTCTGGAATTTCCGAACACCCCGTGTAACGAAAAACATGATATGTGAACAATGTAATGGCTAGGAGTTAAAATATTCACGCATGAACTGTGTATTATAAGAGCCAAACTTTTTTCGTTGCTATTAAAACATTGCAATTCCGAATTTTCAGAACTATCTCTATGACGTTTGGAATCTGTTTGGGCTGAGCAGAAATTATTTTATCCTTTTTGGTCTGATTTAAAATGATGTTACATTAATAATTAATTTACATTTAAGTAAATATTAACCCAGTTTAAAAACATGCTGGTTTAAAAATTTATTTCTATTTTAATAATTATTTGTGATCTGAAGATGTGTGTTGATTTACCTTACCTGCCAAACGAATCCTCTAAGAAGTAGGATTAAAAACCATAAACTCCATTCTATTTATCGTGGATAGACTCATACATCATTCCAGTGACTACCTCGACTCGAGGTGTCAGATATTTCACTGAGCAAAAATGTTTGATCATGACAAGTAGGTGAACAAGAATGGCTAATCTCTACACTACTAAGGTCTGAGTGTGATTCGTTAATTGAAAACGAATGTGTGTCAAAAGATTCAAGAACATAAGCGAATAAAGAGAAATAAAATGTAATTGATTAAAGAATAAACTGTAGTAATGAGAAAGGGAATGTAGGTATTTAAAGTAGTAGGTTGACACGAAGTGGAAAGAGTAAAACAGGCATGACTAGAAGAGAATGCAAATTTTGAGAAGCAACATGACTATGAGAATGGTGGCATCGCCTATAGAAAACATAAAGTTACATATGGAGGAAAAAACAGCTGTATTAATTTCGTGAACTCAGATGACTAGTTATTACTTCACAAAAAATGGAAGGCTTACCGGCTAAAGAAATATTTGAAGTATGATGGATACGTAAAGGATAGAAAGTGGATGAGCATATTACGCCAGAAGGAAGAGAATGACAATGATATGAATAGTGGAATAATGGGATAATTTGTCAGAGGACTGAAAGACCTAGATTGAAACAATGAATCTGGTGCAGGCAACATTCTCTTTGAACTATTAAGATGCTTGGGAGAATCACGCTAGTATTCTGGGTACACGGACAGGCTAAATACTTTCAGACATCAAGAACTGCGTAGTGAATCCAATACGATAAAGGCGATTGTTGTCTAGTGTATTACCGAACCATGGTTGCGAAATACCGGCAAGAATAATGTACATAAGAATGGGTCAATTGAGAGAAGAAGATGTGAGCGAATATCAGTTGGCCTTTGGAAGACATGTAGGAACACTTGAAGCAATATTTACTCTACGATTTATATTCGGAGAAAGAAAAATTGACATTTGCAGCATTTTTATACGTGAGAAAAAGCTTTTGACTATGTTGACTGAAATACGCTCGTTGGTATTCTGAAGTAAGGGTTTACTGCAGCTTACACGAAAACCTGACAGCAGTTTTAAGAGTTGAAGGACACGAAAGAGCGACAACATTTGAGAAGGTAGCAAAAAAGGTTTCTAGTTCTTATACCATGTCATTTAATCTGCACGTAGATGAAACATTAAAGGAAGAGAAGGATAAATTAAGAAAAAGAACTGATTCCATGCGAAGAAATAAGAACTATAAGTGTGCCAGTGAGATTGAAATTCTATTAGAGACGGCCAACGTCATTAAAGATTAGTTAACGAAATGGTCTGTGTTTTGCAAATACTTTATAAGATGAACACACACAAAAGGAAAACAAGAAGACAACAATGAATTCGAATCAAATCAAACGAACCTGAGGAAGCTAGGCTAGGGAATGAGACTAACAATAGTACATGAATTTATCTATTGGAGCATCCAAATAACTACGATGGTTGAGGTAGAAAGAAAGTAAAATGCAGATTGGTAGTAACACAAAAAGTATTTCTGAAAAAAGAAGTTCCTTAACATCGAATATACATGTAAATGAGTAGTAAGACTGTGCCGACTCTGGATTAAAAGTCACAATGCGTGCAATGTGTTCTGCCCTTCTTTCTACATACGTTCACTGCCCTAGAGAGCAATAAGTCATACACCATACCCCACCTACCTCATAACAAGCCACGCTCTCTCATCTATCGTGGTGAATGTTGCCTGTTAAATTTGTCGACTTCTAGTTTATAATATTTTATGGGTTCATGATCTGCCAAGCTATCTTTGCCATTACAGTCTGTGCCCACTGGTGATCCTAACTGGTGTATACGTTCCGGGCTCATATGTAGTGGTTTTCCTTAACTATGGTCTTTGGGCGAGTGCTGACTCGGCCAGTAGGTATTTTATGTGGCCAGGGTGTGCAGAATAACCTGTACGAACAAAATGTTCCCATCTTGTCTGTGCTGGCGTGTGACAGTGAGGCGTAAATATGGTTGCTGTGATAGATATGAAGGGAGAAGCTGAGTGCTTGGTGAACACGATCTGGATTTGTATGTGGAAGCTTGTAATTATTACTGCGACCTGCATTCTTCTGTGTATAAATGCCGGAAGAAAGAATAAAGTTTGTGGCAGTGCTCAGCATGATGAACTGTATTGAGGGATGATGTCCATGTCTCTACTGAGCCACTGTGAGTAGTGTGTCGAGACACTAAGTTCCAAATAGTGCGGATCAGAATCTAGTTCCCCGTGTCTTCCATTTCATTTGCAACCGATTAAACAACATCTTGTCTTCGTTTACCAAAAGGTTCTTTGACTTTTTGGGGTTTTCATGAATATTTTAGGAATAACGTCTTTGTCTTGTCATGATACAGCTATCACATGGATATTTCAACATTCATTCAGTATATCCATATGAAACGATTGTATATACACTTTCCCGTCATTAAATTGATAATATATATGTATAGCTGTTATCTTAAACGAACTATGTGACCATGGTATTATAAAGTATTCAGTAATAGTGGTCCAACTGTGGTCAGTTGCCTCCAGCACAGTTACTTGCTTACTAAGAATTATTTTTCATGTGGAATTACTTTTCATGTAGGTCACTTATTCATTCAGGATAAGATTACTTGCAGTATATATAGTATTATCCTCAAAGGTTACATAAATTGAGTTTTCGATGACATCTCCTGAGCTTCAGACTCTCTGTTACGCCACAGACAATATTCTTTGAATGTCCATTATTTACAGATTGTTGTATAAATATATTTCAGATCACATTTATGAGCCATTCTTACTCGCTGCATATGATCTGCTTATAAGGTGGGACAGATGAAACTTTTGCAGGGTTAGAAGGTAAGAATTCATTATCAACCTTAGTCATTAAAGAGAATGAATCATTGTCAATGCCCAGTTTAACCATTGCGGGAAGTAAGTACTGCCTGTGTTGTGTTATTCATGAAAGTAAGTCAGATTGCATTAAAATGGTACTTTTATAGATCAACATTCGTGAGATAAAGAGGTCATGTTCATCAGAAGAAATTTCGGTAATCATAATTTCATATATTCTGGAACTTTGGCATCAGTTACAACAACACAGCCAAATACAGAATAGTAGGTTAACGGCTATTAAAATGAAACAGCCACTCCCAGTGTATCCCGACAGTAGACACCACGGCTTTGCTCAAAATTATGTAAACATCAGAGTTTTTCTTTGCTTTGCTGATAGCGTGTGCTAAAGTATGTAACTAAAAAAAAAACCTAAATGGTGGAACTTGCAGTATTTCCATATCTAAAATACGGCGTCGAAAGCGCGCGAGCACACACACACACACACACACACACACACACACACACACACACACACACACACACACACATTTAAAAACATATGTTATCCTTACCTGAATTATGTAATATGGCGCCAAGTAAAAAAAGTGGACAGTTCTGTATTCACTCTTCACTATAATAAATCTTTATCTTGGATCGTATTGCCTCATAGGTAACTTTCATCTTGTATCTGTAAATTTAACTAGCGACTATATTTGCTATGGAATACTAGAATGAGCGTAAAACGTACTTGCCATAAATAGCTGAATACAAACTTTTACCAGTGCAGTGTAATTAAAGAATTAGAAATTCATAGCTGGCAATGATGGGTTTTACTTTAACTATTATTCCGCAAAACATCAAAGTTTGATATATAATCAAAGCTGCTTTACACCCCTGTTGCTTTATATGGCCAACAAATTGCTGAACTTGTTAACATCGATAGTTCTATTATTTTTCAGCGCTTGATGCAATGTACAACACACATTCAAATTAAATATTTTTGTTCTGTGTTGCTTGCCAGATGTCACAGTCGTGACTCCACATCTAACATACGCAAAGGGTCTTGGTATCTCTAGCTGGTGCTATGTTATTGATGATTCATTTAACGAACATCGATTTTAGAAGTTTTCTCTAATTTTTCGTCTCAAGGTCTGCCATTTTAAGAAGGAAGACGATACTGACACAAGTTCTACACCATAAAATACAATCAGTGTTAATAACAGGCTAATATTGCTTTTTATTTTCATTTGAACTTGGCCTACTAGTGATTATATAAAAAACGAAATTTCAAGGAATGCTGCAACATCTAACTACCAGAACGATAGTGCGAAGGCTCTCTAAGACATTTAAAGACCGTTTTCTCCTTAAATCAAAAACCATATATTTCCAAAAATCTAATGATATATCAAATGTAAAAGCACACAACATAGCCAAAAGGCAAATGCATTGAAAATCCACCGTTTTAGGAATGAAGAAAGAAGGTGCTTTGACGAGATTATTATTCCAGTGTAACAATTACATTGCACATTTTTGTAATAAACACAAATATTATTTAACTTACTCAAAGCATGACCACAGACGGTGCTGTAACAAAATATGACAAAAGATAATGGTAGAACAAGAGGGAGATGAAAAGTCGATATCTTGAAAATAAAATATTTGCCACAAAAATAAATAAAACATAGTAAACAACAGTTTCGAGCGCCCCCGCCTCCCTGCACACACAGGTTGTTTATCATAATACACAAGTATAATAATAGATCTCTTATTGTGAACGAAAATGTCAATATGGAACCAAAATGAAATTATTTCACAAGATTTGTAAGACTTCGAACTCAAAAAAAGTAACATGTAACGTTAATATCATAATGTAATTTCTCTATAAGTTTGAAAGAAACACACATGTCTCTTGTATTGCCATTACTGATGGAAATTTCACATTAAGCAGCACTTGTGGACAACCAAAGTTCGATTACTTGCCACATTCTGAATGCACAGTGGACCTTCAAAATAAATATTTTCCCATCTAAAATGCCTGCATTGCGTATTAAAATATATATGATTCACTTACTGACACTACTGAAATAAATTTTATTCGACAACTATAGTATAGTGTTTCTACCATGTATTAAACTCATCAAAGTATGTAAAATTTGTTCGACAAAACTGGAAAGCACTTAGGCACTTTAGTCCAGACTTTGGTTTCCTAGACTGCCTAGGGAGAGGGCTCATCAAACTAGAACACACAAAATATTAATTCACTTTATTACTCAAAGAATAAAACAATTTCTTTGACTGACTTCTTTCTCACGGTAGTACTGGATAATTTACAGCTGTCGTGGACTAGTAAAGCATCACTTGATGCGTTAATGAAAAACAGTTCTATTGAGATACAATGTTCATCACAAACGACACTAAAAGTTCATCTGAAACTTTAACTACTCATTGATCCTAGAAGATGTTGCTGTCTGCTGTAACTGAGGTCATGAACTGGGCGAAATTCTTACTAACTAGACACTATAGTGACCTCAGTGTGAGGGTGCTACCATGCTGGAGGTGCACCTCCAGTGTGTCATTGGAGATTGCAGGGACCCCTCACTGACGCCTGTGGTCTTGATTCGCATTGCCAAGTATTAAGTGGCACCACGATCTCTGCATGATGCCACTTATCTCACCAGCAAAATTACACATCATCAACGTGTAGGGCGGATGCATATGAGGACGGCAGCGTGCTTAGTGAATGTGGCAGCAGATTAGTAGTCAGGGAGGGATGTGTGGCAATTGTTGCCTCCCTGCCCGCATCCTGGTATTCATCATGTAGGTGTCCAAGAACAACAGCCGAGAAACCAAACGCACAGTGAAGTCCCCACATTCAGAGACGCAGATATTGTGGTCAGCTGGTTGGCGAGGAGATCTTATGAAGCAGTGTGATGACCTTCTGGGGGCAGATCGTCCATGTACATCGGTTCGGGCAGCTGGATGGGTGCTAGTGCTGGCGACATCCGCAACGGCAGCGATGGTGGAAGTGGCAGCTGGGCGTCTACCTTCATGAGCATGGGAGTGGACAGTACTGGCAGCAAATGGTGGAGGGATTGTTCGAACCTCAGCGACATACTGGGTTTGTAGATAATCACTGACATACTTTTACGCGTGGGAGAGTTGGTTGTGGTGGCACCAGAGTAGTCCAGCAGAACATTGAATGACATAATATGAACATCTGATGCTCCTAAGACTGTTTCTTGCCTAGGACTCGTATAAGACTTCATCCTGTGGCTGAAACCCTTTCTGACCTGTTGGAATTAATTGTTTCTGTTGTGAACGCAAAAGATGTTGCAGGGTACGGTGCCTTCGACCCTGTAAAAAATTTGCTGGTGACTTCCCGTCATGTGGCAAGGAGTGATTGGAGGACAGAAAAATTCTCAGTACCTTGTCCCATGTACGGTAGGAACGGAGTTTCTCCATGTGACTCTTGAACGTTCGAACACACCGTTCAGCTTTACCGTTAGGCTGTGAGTGGGAATGTGCAGTGGACACATGTTATATGCTGTTGCCGACACTAAACAGAAATCTACTGACGTGAATTATGGACCATTGTCCGAGACACTGACCTCTGGAACACCTTCAACACAGAAAACAGAAGACAAAGGCGATACTGTTTTGCATAAACTATGTCCCGATGACATAGGTGTAGTAGAGATTGAATTTTTCGTCAGCCCGCATATCGTTCTTCTCCATACGCAACACCTGATCATGTGGAAAGCATGTAACGAAGCAAAAAATAGCCACGAGCCATTGAGTGGTGAATTCCTTTCAAACTGTATGGCCACCTATGGCGCAAGTGTTTACAAAATAACGTAAAGAGATGCATCACAATCAGTCGTTGCATCAATACACTGATAATCGAGAAGAAAATTGTAAAGACTTCAGGATCCTGAAAATCGACCTGAAAACATGATGTATAAGACGAATCAAAGGCTGTGTTTGTACCGACCGGTAATCGAGACAACGTACCAGCGTTCGAAATTTCGGCAGTGGGTCTGTTCAATGACTCATACTGATAACTAGACAATATCAGAGCCGAGCAATGAGCTTTTTTGCGGTGTCGAGGTGTGGCAGACTTGATAGTATTGAACAGGACAGTCAAAGGCCAATGACCTGACAGAAAATACTACTTTGGACTGCATAAACACTGGTGAAATTTCGTAGTATCATAGATAATGGCGAGCACCTCTTTTTCAAGCTTACTGTACTTACGCTACGCATTGTTAACAGTTTTTGAGGCAAAAACAATAGGTCTGTCACAAGAATCAATCTTATATAACACCGCTCTGATCACAAAAGAAGACGTATCAACAGCTAACATGACAGTCTTTGCTGGTTCAAAATGAATCAAACATCTACGACATAAGAATGCTTCTTGTAATTGCTGAAATGTGTTCCGGCATTCTTTGAACCACAGGAAAGGAACTGAAGCTGCAATTTACCCAGCGTTAGAAATAAATTTTGTGTAACATAAATTTGATATAATAGACGAGATTCTCATGACCGATTGGAGCTGCTTAACATTACGGTGCGCCGACAGATCTTCACTGGCCCCCAAGTGCGATTTATACCCTGTGCACGCATACTACGTGACCGAAATAGTTCAGTTGCACCTGGAAGTAGGGGTAATTATCCTTGTTGCAGTTTAAGCTAGCAACAGACAAAACTTTAAGCAAGAAGTCTAAATTTGCTAAATTTTCAATAGACGTACGACTTGCGTACACATTGTCGTCAAATAGTTTGTACAAGAAGGGACTAATGCTGTTAACTGTTCTAAGAACGGTTAAAAATGACAGGAGCCAAAGCAATTCCAGACGGCAGTCTTGGAAACTGGAACCAACCTATGTGAGTATTTATCACAAAATATTGATTGGAGTGTTCGACCAGCGATAATTGTACATATGCCTCTCTCAAACCTATCTTTGAAAAGTATCTGCACTGTCCCAGTCTTTCCATCAGTTCTTCTAGATTGGGAAGAGGAACAGAATTCGCTACGGATTTGAAGTTCACAGTTGCCTTAAAGTCCGCCCAACTACGTAAACCAACCGCGCTGTTTTGTCTTCTCTGTAATTCCTGAGCAACTTGATCGCGTAATGCATGGGGAACAGGATATACGCAAAAAAATCGCGGATGTGCATTATCTTTCTCAGTGATGTGCGTTTTAGAGTTTTGTGTCCTTCCTGTACCTGGCATATAAGGTTCCTCCTACTTAATACACAAGTCGGAAGCGTTAGTGTGAGGCACGGAAACACTGATTAGTTACATATTGTTCTGAATGCAGAAATTCAACAAATCAAATTAATCTGACCCAAAGATATTTGTACTGTTCTTAGAATTGAGTACATGGAATGAAACACACTATACCACGCACTGAATAGTCGCTGGTAACCTTCATACGCCAAGGACTGAAATTTTGTTCAGTGCACCCACAGAAATACAAATAGGCAGCTCTAGCGTTGGGGTGCCGATTCTGGCGTAAGTGTCTTTATTTACCATGGAAACAGAAGCACCAGAGTTCAACTGTAACTGAATTTTCTTATTTTCCACTAGCAACTGGACATAAATTTTGTTCAGCTATCCGATTATAGCAGCAAATGAGTTCGCGTTGCGGAAGTACTTGATTCGGCTCTCAACTGAGCGAGTCAGTTAGACCGTCAGCGAGGGCGCACCATAGCTCCTGCTACTATTACGGCGAGTACACCGTTCGCTTGTTACATATTTTTAAGAGCTTCAAACAGGAGCGACTGCAGTAATGGATAGGAACTGTCATTGTTGTGTACAGATGCGAGCTGAGCTGGCGACCCTTTGCTCACAGCTTCAGGCTGCGTTGGCTTCCGTCACACAGCTTGAGGCTCCTGCCAAGGGGCATCACTGTTGGAGATCGGACGAGGGGATGGAAAGGACGTCGAACACGTCCCACGTGTCCTCCGATCGGTCCACTGCTGTGACCCCCCGGGTACTGCATGCACTGAGGTTGACCCCTCACCCGTGATACAGTGGGAGTTCATCCCAAAGTCTGGCAGGCAGCGAAAAAAATTCCGAAGGGCCTATCGTAGTGGCTCCTGGTTCGTTTGACGAACAGGTTTCGGGCGTTAACTGTGGCTGACGATGTGTCTGAGCCGGATGCAGTCGTCCACTCTGTTCCAGAGGAAGCTTGTCGGCCCGCCAGGTCTGGGCATTCACAGAGGGTGGGTTTGCTGGCAGTTGGGAGCTCCAACGTTAGGCGCGTAGTGGGGCCCCTTAGGAACATGGCTGCCAAGGAGGGGAAGGGAGCCAGTGTGCACTCCGCGTGCTTTCCGGGGATAGTCATTCAGGATGTGGAAAGGGTGCTTCCGGATGCCATGAAGAGTACAGGGTGCAGTCAACTGCAGGTGGTGGCTGATGTCGGTACCAATGACGTGTGTCGCTTTGGATCGGAGCAGATTCTGTCTGGTTTCGGGCGGCTAGCGGAAGTGGTAAAGATGGCCAGTCTTGCTTCCGAGATTAAGGCGGAGCTCACCATCTGCAGCATCGTCGATAAAACCGGCTGTGGTCCTTTGATGCAGAGCCGAGTAGAGGGTCTGAATCAGAGGCTCAGGCGGTTCTGTTACCGTGTAGGCTGCAGATTCCTTGACTAGCGCCATCGGGTGGTGGGTTTCCGGGTTCCGCTTAATAGGTCAGGAGTCCACTACACACAGGAGGCGGCTACGCGGGTAGCTGGTGCTGTGTGGAAGGGACTGGGTTGTTTTTTAGGTTAGAGGTTCTCAGGGAACTACAGAAGGGGCGTCCGTCTAAAAGTGGGCAGGTAAAACAAGGAAAGGTGGTTGTAGAAACGATTGGTATTGTAGTTGTAAATTGTCGTAGCTGTTTTGGGAAAGAACCAGTGCTCCATGCCCTAACAGAAACCACTGAAGCTCAAATAGTTGTAGATACAGAGAGCTGGCTACAGCCGGAAATAAATTCAGCCGAAATTTTTTCAAACAATCTAACAGTGTTCAGAAAGGATAGATTTAATACAGTTGGTGGTGGAGTATTTATTGCTGTCAGGGGTAGTTTGCCTTGTAGCGAAATTGAAGTAGATAGTTCATGTGAAATAGTATGGGTAGAGATTATACCTGACAATCGGCCGAAACTATTAATTCGATCGTTTTACCGACCCCCTGGCTCAGAAGACATAGTTGCTGAACAGCTCAAAGAAAAATTGAGTCTCATTTCAAATAAGTACCCCACTCATACAATTATAGTGGGTTGTGGCTTCCATCTACCCTCGATACGCTGGAAAATTTATACGTTTAAAGCTGGAGGCAGGCATAAAACATCATCCGAAATTGTACTGAATGCTTTCTCAGAAAATTATTTTGAACAATTAGTTCATGAGCCCACTCGAAGCGTAAGTGGTTGCGAAAGCATATTTGACCTTTTGGCAACAACTGATCCTGGACAAATAGTGAGTGTTGTGACGAATACGGGGATTAGTGACCACAATGCAGTTGCTGCTAGGCTGAATACCGTAACACCTACAACCATCCAAAAGAAACCCAAAGTACATCTATTTAAAAAAGCTGCTAAAAATGCTGTTAACGCCTTTTTAAGAGACAGTCTTCACTCCTTCCGACCTGATCATGTAAGTGTAGAAAAGTTGTGGAATATTTTCAAAGAGATAGTATCAACAGCAATTGAGATATATATACCACGTAAATTAATAACTGCGTGATAACAACGGTGAATTCACTGATGACAGTGCCACAAAAGCAGAGTTATTAAACACGATTTTCCGAAACTCCTTCACCAAAGAAGACGAAGTAAATTTTCCTGAATTCCAATCAAGAACAACTGCCAAGATGAGAAACATAGAAGTAAATATCCTCGGTGTAACAAAGCAGCTTAAATCACTTAATAAAAGCTAGATCTCCTGTCCAGATTGTATGCCAGTCAGTTTCCTCTCAGAATATGCTGATAAAATAGCTCCTTTTTTTTAGTTATTATATACAACCACTCGTTCCCAGAAAGATCCGTACCTAAAGACTGGAAAATTGCTCAAGTCACACCAATACCCAAAAAGGGAAGTAGGACTAATTCGCTGAATTACAGGGCTATATCACCAACCTCGATTTGCAGTAGGGTTTTAGAACATATACTGTATTCGAACATTATGAAGTACCTCGAAGAAAACGATTTATTGACATATAGTCAGCACGGATTCACAAAATATCGTTCATGTGAAACACAACTAGCTCTTTATACTCATGAAGTAATAAGTTCTATCGACCGGAGATGTCAAATTGATTCCATATTTTTAGATGTCCAGAAGGCGTTCGACACCGTTCCTCACAAGCGTCCTCTAACCAAAGTGCGTGCTTACTGAGTATCGCCTCAGTTGTGCGACTGGGTTCGTGATTTCCTGTCAGAAAGGTTACAGTTCGTAGTAATAGACGGAAAGTCATCGACTAAAAGGGGAGTAATATCCGCCATTACCCAAGGAAGTGTTATAGTCCCTCTAATATTCCTGACCTATATTAACGACATAGGAGACAATCTGAATAGCTGTCTTAGATTGTTTGCAGATGATGCTGTCATTTATCGTCTTGTAAAGTCATCAGATGAGCAAAACGACTTCCCAAATGACTTAGATAAGATATCTTTATGGTGCGAAAAGTGGCAATTGACCTTGAATAAGGAAAAGAGTGCGGTTATTCACATGAGTATTAAAAGAAATCAGCTAAATTTCGATTACGCGGTAAGTCACACAAATCTGAGGGCTGTATATTCACCTTCATGCTTAGGGATTACAATTACAAATAACCTAAATTGGAACGATCACATAGATAATATTGTGAGTAGAGCAAACCAAAGACTGCGATTCATTGGCAGAACACTTAGAAGGTGCAACAGGTCTACCAAAGAGACTGCTTACACCACGATTGTTTGCCCTATTCTGGAGTATTGCTGTGCGGTGTAGGATCCGCATCAGGTGAGACTGGTGGATTATGTCGGAAAAGTACAAATAAGGGCAGCTGGCTTTGTATTATCGCGAAATAGGGGAGATAGTGTCACAGACATGATACGTGAATTGGAGTGGAAATCATTAAAACTGCACTGGGTGCACCCGACTGCAAATAGTTGCTCATGTCGGCACCAATGACTCCTGCCGTCTGGGTTCAGAGGTCATCCTCAGTTCGTACAGGCGGTTGGCGGAATTGGTGAAGGCGGAAAGCCTCTCTCGCGGGGTGGAATCAGAGCTAACTATTTGTAGTATCGTTCCCAGAACCGATCGCGGTCCTCTGGTTTGGAGCCGAGTGGAAGGCTTAAACCAGAGGCTCAGACGATTCTGCGGAGATCTGGGGTGCAATTTTCTCGACCTCCGCTATCGGGTGGAGAAATGTAGGGTCCCCCTGAATAGGTCAGTCGTGCACTACACGCCGGAAGCGGCTACAAGGGTAGCCGAGTACGTGTGGAGTGCACATGAGGGTGTTTTAGGTTAGAGAATCCCCTCCCTAGGCCCGACAAGACGCCTCATGAGACGCGGCAAGGTAGGAGTAGGCAAAATGCAACAGGGAATAACTATATTAATGTGCTAATAGTAAACTGCAGGAGCGTGTATAGAAAGGTCCCAGAACTGCAGGAGCAGCTGGCTTTGTATTATCGCGAAATAGGGGAGATAGTGTCACAGACATGATACGTGAATTGGAGTGGAAATCATTAAAACTGCACTGAGTGCACCCGACTGCCAATTGTTGCACATGTCGGCACCAATGATGCAATTCGAAAACAAAGGAAGTAGGTTACAGTAAGCTTGTTCGCCCACTGCTTGAATACTGCTCAGCAGTGTGGGATTCGTACCAGATAGGGTTGATAGAAGAGATAGAGAAGATCCAACGGAGAGCAGCGCGCTTCGTTACAGGATCATTTAGTTATCGCGAAAGCGTTAAGGAGATAATAGATAAACTCCAGTGGAAGAGTCTGCAGGAGAGACGCTCAGTAGCTCGGTACGGGCTTTTGTTAAACTTTCGAGAACATACCTTCACCGAAGAGTCAAGCAGTATATTGCTCCCTCCTACGTATAGCTCGCGAAGAGACCATTAGGATAACATCAGAGAGATTAGAGCCCACACACAAGCATACCGACAATCCTTCTTTCCACGAACAATACGAGACTGGAATAGAAGGGAGAACCGATAGAGGTACTCAGGGTACCCTCCGCCACACACCGTCAGGTGGCTTGCGGAGAATGGATGTACATGTAGATGAACTGCTCTCATTAGTAAACCGTCACAACGCCCATATAATACTAAGGACAGAAAGTTGGCTGAAACAAGACGTAAACTGTAATGAAATCCTAAACTCAGAGTGGAATGTATACCGCAGAGACCGGCTGGACATTGAAGGGGGAGGCGTGTTTATAGCGATAAGAAGTGCAATAGTATCGAAGGAAATTGACAGAGATCCGAAATGTAAAATAATTTGGGTGAAGGTCACCGTTAAACTAGGCTCAGACATGGTAATTGGATGTCTCTGTAGGGCCCCTGGCTCAGCAACTGTTGTGGCTAAACACCTGAAGTATAATCTGGAAAATATTTCGAGTAGATTTCCCCACAATGTTATAGTTCTGGGTGTAGATTTTAATTTGCCGGATATAGACTGGGAGACTCAAACGTTCATAACGAGTGGCAGGGACAAAGAATCCAGTGAAAATTTTTTAAGTGCTTTATCTGAAAACTACCTTGAGCAGTTAAACAGAAAACCGACTCCTGGCGATAACATATTAGACCTTATGGTGACAAACAGCCCCGAACTATTTGAAACAGTTAACGCAGAACAGGGAATCAGCGACCATAAAGCGGTTACTGCATCGATGATTTCAGCCGCAGATAGAAACATTAAAAAAGGTAGGAAGATCTTTCTGTTTAGCAAAAGTGACAAAAAGCAGATTACAGAGTACCTGACGACTAAACACAAAAGTTTTGTCTCAAGTACAGATAGTGTTGAGGATCAGTAGACAAAGTTCAAACCCATCGTACAATACGCGTTAGATGAGTATGTGCCAAGCAAGATCGTAAGAGGTGGAAAAGATCCACGGTGGTACAACAACCGAGTTAGAAAACTGCTGCGGAAGCAAAGGGAACTTCACAGCAGACATAAACATAGCCAAAGCCTTGAAGACAAACAGAAATAGCGCGAAGCGAAATGTAGTGTGAGGAGGGCTATGCGAGAGGCGCTCAATGAATTCGAAAGTAAAGTTCTATGTACTGACTTGGCAGAAAATCCTAAGAAACGTTGGTCTTATGTCAAAGCGGTAGGTAGATCAACACAAAATGTCCATACATTCTGTAACCAAAATGGTACTGAAACAGAGGATGACAGACTAAAGGCCGAAACAATAAATGTCTTTTCCCAAAGCTGTTTCACAGAGGAAGACTGCACTGTAGTTCCTTCTCTAGATTGTCGCACAGATGACAAAATGTAGATATCGAAATGGACGACAGAGGGATAGAGAAACAATTAAAATCGACCAAAAGAGGAAAGGCCGCTGGACCTGAAGGGATACCAGTTCGATTTTACACAGAGTACGCGAAGGAACTTGCTCCCCTTCTTGCAGCGGTGTACCGTAGGTCTCTAGAAGAGCGTAGCGTTCCAAAGGATTGGAAAAGGGCACAGGTCATCCACGTTTACAAGAACGGACTTCGAACATATGTGCAAAACTATAGACCGATATCTCTAACGTCAATCAGTTGTAGAATTATGGAACACGTATTACGTTCGAGTATAATGACTTTTCTGGAGACTAGAAATCTACTCTCTAGGAATCAGCTTGGGTTTCGGAAAAGACGGTCGTGTGAAACCCAGCTTGCGCTATTGGTCCACGAGACTCAGAGGGCCATAGGCACGGGTTCACAGGTAGAAGCCGTGTTTCTTGACTTCCGCAAGGCGTTAGATTCAGTTCCCCACAGTCGTTTAATGAACAAAGTAAGAGCATATGGACTATCAGACCAATTGTGTGATTGGACTGAAGAGTTCCTAGACAACAGAACGCAGCATGTCATTCTCAATGGAGAGAAATCTGCCGAAGTACGAGTGATTTCAGGTGTGCCGCAGGGGAGTGCCATAGGACCGTTGCTATTCACAATATACATAAATGACCTTGTGGATGACATCGGAAGTTCACTGAGGCTTTTTGCAGATGATGCTGTGGTATATCTAGAGGTTGTAACAATGGAAAATTGTACTGAAATGCAGGAGGATCTGCAGCGAATTGACGCATGGTGCAGAGAATGGCAATTCAGTCTCAATGTAGAAAAGTGTAATGTGCAGCGAATACATAGAAAGATAGATCCCTTATCATTTAGCTACTAAATCGCAGGTCAGCAACTGGAAGCAGTTACTTCCATAAATTATCTGGGAGTTCGCATTAGGAGTGATTTAAAATGGAATCATCATATAAAGTTGATCGTCGGTAAAGCAGATGCCAGACTGAGATTCATTGGAAGAATCGTAAGGAAATGCAATCCGAAAACAAAGGAAGTAGGTTACAGTACACTTGTTCGCCCACTGCGTGAATACTGATCAGCAGTGTGGGATCCGTACCAGATAGGGTTGATAGAAGAGATACAAAGATCCAACTGAGAGCAGCGCGCTTCGTTACGGGATCATTTAGTAATCGCGAAAGCGTTACGGAGATGATAGATAAACTGCAGTGGAAGACTCTGCAGGAGAGACACTCAGTAGCTCGGTACGGGCTTTTGTTGAAGTTTCGAGAACATACCTTCACCGAAGAGTCAAGCAGTATATTGCTCCCTCCTACGTATATCTCGCGAAGACACAATGAGGATAAAATTAGAGAGATTAGAGCCCACGCAGAAGCATACCGACAATCCTTCTTTCCACGAACAATACGAGACTGGAATAGAAGGGAGAACCGATAGAGGTACTCAGGGTACCCTCCGCCACACACCGTCAGGTGGCTTTCGGAGTATGGATGTAGATGTAGATGTAGATGTAGAACCGTAACCTTCCTTGTAGAAAACAAAGGCGTTTTCCATTGCGACGGGATCTTCTCACGAAATTTTAATCACCAGTTTTGCCTCCGATTGCGAAAACATTCTGTTGGCACCCACCTACATAAGGAGAAATGATCATCACGATAAAATGAAAGAAATCAGGGCTCGCACAGAAAAATGTAAGTGCTCGTTTTTCCCGCGTGCCGTTCGAGAGTGGAACGGTAGAGAGACAGCATGAAGGTGGTTCACTGAACACTCTGCCAGGCACTGTATTGTGAATAGCAGAGTAATCACGTAGATGTAGATGTAGATGTAGACTACACCGTGAACGCTCGTTGATAGCGAAGTTGTGGCCGGCGTGTGCTAACACGATAGCGGCTGTTGTCCTTGCCAAGCTTTCCGTGTAAACAAAATTGTTCAAATGTCTCTGAGCACTGTGGGACTTACTTATGAGGTCATCAGTCCCCTAGAACTTAGAACTACTGAACCTAACTAACCTAAGGATATCACACACATCCATGCCCGAGGCAGGATTCGAACCTGCGACCGTGGCGGTCGTGCGGTTCCAGATTGTAGCGCCTAGAACCGTTCAGCCACTCCGGCCGGCCCGTGTAAACACACAGTCTGAATGTGACCTTCAGGTCCGCTTTGAATGCAACGAGCATTATACCCATGACATTTCTTTTGATCATGCCTAGAAACACATTGAGGACACGATAGTCTAGCAGAGTTTTGTAACACACTCCGTGTGCTACGAGACTGAACGTTCTTACTTCTACTGTTATTAATGCTCTTACTGACTGTCTGAGCACTATTCTTGAATACTTGAATACTAGTCTGGAAACTGAGCGTCTAGTGTACTACGAGACTAAAGAAGTACACTATTGGCCATTAAAATTGCTACACCACGAAGATGACGTATTACAGACGCGAAATTTAACCGACAGGTAGAAGATGCTGTGATATGCAAATGATTAGCTTTTCAGAGCATTCACACCAGGTTGGGCGCCGGTGGCGACACCTACAACGTGTGGACATGAGGAAGTATCCAATCGATTTCTCATACACAAACAGTAGTTGACCGGCGTTGCCTGGTGAAACGTTGTTCTGATGCCTCTTGTGAGGAGGAGAAATGGATACCATCACGTTTCCGACTTTGATAAAGGTCGGATTGTAGCCCATCGCGATTGCGGTTTATCGTATTGCGACATTGCTGCTCGTGTTGGTCGATATCCAATGACTGTTAGCAGAATATGGAATCAGTGGGTTCAGGAGGGTAATACAGAACGTCATGCTGGATCCCAACGGCTTCGTATCACTAGCAGTCGAGATGACAGGCATCTTATCCGCATGGCTGTAACGGATCGTGTAGCCACGTCTAGATCCCTGAGGTAACAGGTGGGGACGTTTGCAAGACAACAACCATCTGCACGAACAGTTCGACGACGTTTGCAGCAGCATGGACTATCAGCTCGGAGACTGTTGTTGCCGTTACCCTTGACGCTGCATCACAGACAGGAGCGCCTGCGATGGTGTACTCAACGCGAACCTGGGTGCACGAATGGCAAAACGTCATTTTTTCGGATGAATCCAGGTTCTGGTTACTGCATCATAATGGTCGCATCCGTGTTTGGCGACATCGCGGTGAACGCACATTGGAAGCGTGTATTCGTCATCGCCATACTGGCGTATCACCCAGCGTGATGGTATGGGGTGATATTAGTTACACGTCTCGGTCACCTCTTGTTCGCATTGACGGCACTTTGAACAGTGGATCTTACATTTTAGATGTGTTGCGACCCGTGGCTCTACCTTTCATTCGATCCCTGCGAAACCCCACATGTCAGCAGGATAATGCACGACCGCATGTTGCAGGTCCAGTACGGGCCTTTCTGGAGACAGAAAATGTTCGACTGCTGCCCTGGCCAGCACATTCTCCAGATCTCTTACCAATTGAAAACGTCTGGTCAGTGGTGGTCAAGCAGCTGGCTCGTCACAATACGCCAGTCACTACTCTTGATGAACTGTGGTATCGTGTTCAAGCTGCATGGGCAGGTGTACCTGTACACGCCATCCAAGCTCTGTTTGACTTAATGCCCAGGCGTATGAAGGCCGTTATTACGGCCAGAGGTGGTTGTGCTGGGTATTGATTTCTCAGGATCTATGCACCAAAATTGCGTGAAAATGTAATCACATGTCAAATCTAGTATAATATATTTGTCCAATGAATACCCGTTTATCATCTGCATTTCTTCTTGGTGTAGCAACTTTAATGGCCGGTAGTGTAGCTGGATCCTCAACATCAGTTTCTGTTGAGTTTACAATTGTTTGAGATCCCATAACTGGCAATACTGATTCTAAATCAGGATCTGGCAATTTTAGATTGGCAGCAGTCATGAGCGCGTCAGCTACATTCTGTGTAACATCATGCAAAATGATGTCATTATAGTAACATTCCACACGAACTTTTAAACTTGCAATGTCAGGTGAGACCGCTAAGTTCCGCTATCAACTGTTTGACTGTCTGAGCAGCCTACTGCTTCAGACGAAATAATTTAAACCGCGCAATTGCAATATGGATTTTACTTTCGTAAAGTTCATCCAAAAATGCCGCAAGGTCATCGTAGGCTATTATTTCTCTACAGAATTTAATACAGAGGCGATAAACCCCAGGACCGACAGTAGACGAAAAGTAGGAATTGCGCTCCATACCTGTTAGTTTGCAGGCGGTGTAGTGTGCCTTCAATTGTGACCTACACTCCGACGACCGCACTGGTGTTGCCTCTAGTTTGTTGAGTAGTAACGTCAATTATTGGCTCACAGTGAGCAGCAGGCGTTCTAACTGATGCGCCTCGAACTATGCAAGCTCTGCAAAAGATATATGATCTCGCCTCTCAGACATGGTAGAACTTTGTAGAACACACAATGAGAAACTGAATAGAAGAAGAGCAACAAAATAAAAAAAGAACGATGTTCGCAGTAGGCAGGCAGCTGACTTGGTATATGAGCTGGTTAAACGCAGATTATCGTCGCGATTTGTTGTGGCCAGGTGAAACTGCTTTCCGTTGGCCACAACTGTAGATTCTTTTATTACTCTGGGAGAAGTTTCATCAAACTAGGACATACGAAATATTGAAATGATAATTAAATCAAAACCCTACGTTGCCGACAGGCGTTGATATAGATCAACGGGGACTGTGAAAATGTGTGCTCCGACAGGGACTCGAACCCGGGATCTCCTCCTTACATAGCAGATGCTCTATCCATCTGAGCCACCGAGCACACGGAGGATAGGGCGACTGCAGGGACTTATCCCTTGCACCCTCAACGTGAGACCCACATTTCCAACTTAATGCCCACACACTACATTCGTAGTGCCCCTGCCCATTACACTCTTTACTCACGGCTGAGAATATTACCGAGTCCAGTAAGAGTTCGGGGAATACGTGTACATCCGCAAAGAAGAAGAAGGTCAATGGTCGGTTAGCCTTAAATACCTGTGAAGATGGTATCTGTTCTTAAGGACACGTCCGAAAGAACAGATACCATCTTCATACATGAAATATTGGTTCACTTTACTACATAAATGAATAAAAAGCTTACTTAACTTTGACAAATTTCTTTCCCACGGGAGTACTGAATAATTAACAAGTGTCACGGATTAACAGAGCATCACATGACGCGCTAATTAATAAAGTGTTCTCTTGAAGTACAGGGAATACGTGTGCATCCGCAAAGAAGAAGAAGGTCAATGGTCGGTTAGCCTTAAATACCTGTGAAGATGGTATCTGTTCTTAAGGACACGTCCGAAAGAACAGATACCATCTTCATACATGAAATATTGGTTCACTTTACTACATAAATGAATAAAAAGCTTACTTAACTTTGACAAATTTCTTTCCCACGGGAGTACTGAATAATTAACAAGTGTCACGGATTAACAGAGCATCACATGACGCGCTAATTAATAAAGTGTTCTCTTGAAGTACATTTTTCAACACTAACGACGCCGTAAGTTCTTCCGTAGGTTTAACTATTCGTTGAACCTAGACGACGATGCAGACTGCTGTAACAGAGGTCACAGACGGGCAGAGTTCTTGCTAGTTGGGCATTATACTAACTTCAGCTTAAGGGCGCCGTCATGCTGAGACGCCGAGTGGAGGACCTGAATCAGAGGCTCAGACGGATAAGCGACCGTGTAGGCTGCACATTCCTCGACTTGCGCCAGGGGGTGGTCGGGTTTCGGGTTCCGCTAAATAGGTCAGGAGTGCACTACACCCAGGAGGCAGCTACACGTGGGCTGTGTGGCGTTGACTCGGCGGTTTATTAGATTAGAGTGTCTCGAGAAAACAGATAAAGTGCTTCAGGCTGTATGGGTGCAAGTCGAATACGGGAAGAACATATACCTGGGGACAACCGATTTAACAGTTGTAGACACTCGTAGCTTTATTGGAATGTACCAGAGCTCCAAGTGCTAATAGAAAGCACTGATGCTGAAATTGTTATAGGCACTGAAAGCTGTCTAAAGCCGGAGATTAATTTAGCCGAAGTTTTTGCGATGGACTTAACGGCGTTGAGAAATGATAGGCTAACTACAATTGGCGTTTTCATGTTTGCTGCTGTTAGAAGTAGCTTAACTTGCACCGAAACTGAAGTACATAGTTAATGTGAGTTAGTATGGGCAGAGGACATTCTTGGCAACAGAAATAAAATAATAATTGGATCCTTTTACCGACCTTCCGACTTGGGTAACACAACTGCTGAAAGTTTCAAAGAAAAATTGAAGCTAGTTTCAAACACATACCCAGCTCATAAAATTATAGTTGGTGGTTACTAATTTATCCTCGAATGTTGTTGTAAATACATGTTTAATTCAGGAGGTAAACATAAAACGTTATGCGAATCTGTGATAAACCCATTCTCTGAAAAATATATGAAAATTCCGCTTGACGTCGTTCTGAGAAACAATCTCTACTCCTTCCAAACTAAAAATGTAAGTCTACACCGGATGGGGCTTGAATTCAAAGAAATGACATGGACAGCAACTGAGAGATTTGTACCAAAAAAATAAACAAGCGACGGAGTTAATTCTCCATGGTACACAAGAGTAGTCAGAACATTGTTGCAGAAACAACGAAAAAAGCATACTAAATTTAAACGAACGCAAAATCCCCAAGACTGACGATCTTATACGGAAGCTAGGAATTTAGCGCGGACTTCAATGTGAGATTCTTGTAATAGTTTCCACAACAAAACTTTGTCTCGAAACCTGGCAGAAAACTGAAAGAGATTTGGGTCGTATGTAAGGTATGCTAGCGGCCACACACAATCAATGCACAGCCTTCCAAAATTCCTTCACCAAAGAAGACGAAGCAAATATTCCAGAATTCGAATATGGAACAGCTGCAAATATGTGCAACTTGGAAAAAATATCCTCGGAGTAGCGAAGTAACTTAAATCATTTAATAAAAGCAAGTCGTCCGGTCCAGATTGTATACCAATTAGGCTCCTTTCACAGTATGATGATCCAATACCGCCTACGTAACAGTAATATACAACCTCTCACTCGATGAAAGATCCGTACCCTAAGACTCGAAAAATGCACAGGTCGCACCAGTATTCAAGAAATGCATCAGGGTTAATCCATTACATTACAGGCCCATGTCATTAACGTCGGTATGCAGCAGGATTAAGCAACAGATATTATGTTCTAACAATATGAATTAGCTCGAAGAGAATGGTCTATTGATACACAGTCAACACGAATTTTGAAACGATCGCTCTTGTGTTCTTTACCCACAAGAAGTGTTGAACGCTGACGACAAGGGATTTAAAATTGATTTCTTATTACACGATTTCCAGAAGACTTCTGACACCGTGCCTCACAAGCGGGTTGTAACCAAATTACTTGCTTATGGAATATTGTTTCAGTTATGTGACCGGAGAGATCACAGTTCGAAGCAACTGACGGACAGTCATCGAGCAAAACCGAAGTGATTCCTGTCGTTCCCATAAGTAGTGTAATGGGCCCTCTGCTGTTCCTTATCTATATAAACGATTTTGGAGACAATCTGAGCAGCCATCTTACGTTGTTTGCAGATGATACTGTTATCATCAGAAGACCAAAACAAATCGCGAAAAGATTTAGGAAAGAAATCTGTGTGGTGCGAAAATTAGCAATCTTCCCTAAATAATGAAAGGTGTGGATTCGACCACATAAGTGCTAAAATGAATCCATTAAACTTTGATTACACGATTAATAAATCTAATTGAAAGGACGAAATTCAGCTAAATACCTAGGAACTACATCTACGAATAACTAAAATTGGAAAGAACATATCAAAATTATGTGGGGAAGGTGAACCAAAGACTATATTTTATTGGCAGAACACTTAAAAGATGCAACACATCAGCTAAAGACACTGCTTACGCTATACTTGTTCCTCCTCTTTTGGAGTACTGCTGTGTGGTGTGGGATCATTAGCAGATATGGTTAACGCAGTACATCGAGAATGTTCAAAGAGCGACAGCATGTTTTGTATTATCGAGGAACAGGGGAGAGAGTGTCGAGGACAAAAAATGGTTCAAATGGCTCTGAGCACTATGGGACTTAACATCTGTGGTCATCCATCCCCTAGAACTTAGAACTACTTAAACCTAACTAACCTAAGGACATCACACACATCCATGCCCGAGGCAGGATTCGAACCTGCGACCGTAGCAGTCGCGCGGTTCCGGACTGAGCGCCTAGAACCGCTAGACCACCGCGACCGGCTGTCAAGGACATGATACAGGATTTGTGGTGGACATATTTCAAACAAAGACGTTTCTAGTTGCTGTGTATTCTTGTTACAAAATTTCAATCACAAATTTTCTCCTCCGGATGCAAAATTGTTTTATTCACGCTTACCTACATAGGGAGAAACGATCATCATAATACGAGTAAAATAAGGGAAGTAAGAGCTCGCACAGAAACAAATAGGTGTTCATTTTCCCGCGCGCTGTTCGAGAGTGGAGTAGTAGAGAGCTATTGCGTAGATGGTTCGATGAATCATCTGCTAGGCACTTGACTGTGATTTGCAGAGAATCCGTGTTGATATATATGTGGATATTATTTGATTATCATGTGAATTACAGCCTACTGCTTTCGAAGATAGCAATAAGTCTAATCACTCAGTCAATTCATTTGGTTTACTCCAGAGAAGAGTACCGACATCTGCTCTCGATTCATTGTAGATTGAATCATGAATATCATTTTCCCCAGGTTGGGGATAACATTCCTTATTACGTTAGTTATCGTTGACATGTGCGCTTTAAACTGTGTTCGATCAACAGCATTGCCCATGTGTCTTTTGTAAGGTTATGGTACCAGATTTATCTATTTCGATGAATTTAGTGTATGATACAAAGGCCGAACTGTGATCGTCAAGTAACGTGCAATGAGATTGGAAACCATATAATGCCGTTGCGTGCAGCTGTCATTAATGTAGGCAACGGAGTAAATAACAGTATTTGTTTAAAGTCTAGTGGAACAATTAAATTATGAAAGTTGGGCTACATGTCTTTTGTTCATCAAATATGTTATATTTTAGAAAAAAAGTTGTTTTTCTTTCCACTTTCAAACTTTCTTTCATGATCAATTATCTCTAATTATACTTTCATTTTAAGGAAAGTAACCTGTAATTTTTTTTAAATATTGTCTTGTTCCACCTTTGGTTACAGTATACCTAAAAATTTTATCTAATTAAGTCCTACATGTCTGTATTACGAAAATATGCAGTCTAATTGTTATGTCAAAATAGAAATCTCAATAAAATAACATCATCCTAAGTTCCCAAAATGTTTTTCGGTCAGTTTGTTTGACTTTTGTCTGTGTTGTGTATTTTTAAATTGCGTGTGTTAACTAGATTTTTAGATATTTCTTAGTAGTTGACTACGGGAAATACAGTCTGTAAACGGTTTAGAGGGCCTTCGCTCTGTAATACCGGCCAGGAACTATTTTAACATTCCTCCGAAGTTCGTTTTGTACATAACTTCAAATGGACACAGAACAGGCGCAAATAAGAGGCAATTTTATCCTGTTAATAACATCGATTATATGTCCCAGAGTAGAACAATATGCCGCATTTTACTTCCACTCTAATATTAAATGGTGCTTTCTGATGCTGGACAATTTGTAAACACTTCAGGTGACGGCGGGTCGTTCAGAGATCAACCAATAACATTGCCTAAGTTTGAGATACCAACAATCTTACTAATTTTGGATGGAGAAACCATTGTGACAATTCAGAAGTACCGTAGAACCGCTTTGATATGTTTAATATTTAATTTGGGTGTCTGTTGTACCTTACCGCAAGTGTCGCACTGTATTCGAACTATGTACAGGGTGATTCAAAAATGACCGGTATATTTGAAACGGCAATAAAAACTAAACGAGCAGCGATAGAAATACACCGTTTGTTGCAATATGCTTGGGACAACAGTACATTTTCAGGCAGACAAACTTTCGAAATTACAGTAGTTACAATTTTCAACAACAGATGGCGCTGCGGTCTGGGAAACTCTATAGTACGATATTTTCCACATATCCACCATGCGTAGCAATAATATGGCGTAGTCTCTGAATGAAATTACCCGAAACCTTTGACAACGTGTCTGGCGGAATGGCTTCACATGCAGATGAGATGTACTGCTTCAGCTGTTCAATTGTTTCTGGATTCTGGCGGTACACCTGGTCTTTCAAGTGTCCCCACAGAAAGAAGTCACAGGGGTTCATGTCTGGCGAATAGGGAGGCCAATCCACGCCGCCTCCTGTATGTTTCGGATAGCCCAAAGCAATCACACGATCATCGAAATATTCATTCAGGAAATTAAAGACGTCGGCCGTGCGATGTGGCCGGGCACCATCTTGCATTAACCACGAGGTGTTCGCAGTGTCGTCTAAGGCAGTTTGTACCGCCACAAATTCACGAAGAATGTCCAGATAGCGTGATGCAGTAATCGTTTCGGACCTGAAAAATGGACCAGTGATTGCTTTGGAAGAGATGGCGGCCCAGACCAGTACTTTTTGAGGATGCAGGGACGATGGGACTGCAACATGGGGCTTTTCGGTTCCCCATATGCGCCAGTTCTGTTAATTGACGAAGCCGTCCAGGTAAAAATAAGCTTCGTCAGTAAACCAAATGCTGCCCACATGCATATCGCCGTCAGCAATCCTGTGCACTATTTCGTTAGCCAGTTTCTCTCGTGCAGCAATGGTAGCGGCGCTGAGGGGTTGCTGCGTTTGAATTTTGTATGGATAGAGGTGAAAACTCTGGCGCATGAGACGATACGTGGACGTTGGCGCCATTTGGACCGCAGCTGCAACACGGCGAACAGAAACCCGAGGCCGCTGTTGGATCACCTGCTGCACTAGCTGCGCGTTGCCCTCTGTGGTTGCCGTACGCGGTCGCCCTACCTTTCCAGCACGTTCATCTTTCACGTTCCCAGTCCGTTGAAATTTTTCAAACAGATCCTTTATTGTATCGCTTTTCGGTCCTTTGGTTACATTAAACCTCCGTTGAGAACTTCGTCTTGTTGCAACAACACTGCGTTCTAGGCGGTGGAATTCCAACACCAGAAAAATCCTCTGTTCTAAGGAATAAACCATGTTGTCTACAGCACACTTGCACGTTGTGAACAGCGCACGCTTACAGCAGAAAGACGACGTACAGAATGGCGCACCCACAGACTGCGTTGTCTTCTATATCTTTCACATCACTTGCAGCGCCATCTGTTGTTGAAAATTGTAACTACTGTAATTTCGAAAGTTTGTCCGCCTGAAAATGTACTGTTGTCCCGAGCATATTGCAACAAACGGTGTATTTCTATCGCTGCTCGTTTAGTTTTTATTGCCGTTTCAAATATACCGGTCATTTTTGAAACACCCTGTAGATTTGCAAGTGCTGCCAACTTTTGGCTACGACAATAAACAGAAGCATAAAGTGTCATTGCCTTTATTTCACATTTCCGACTTTTTTGGAGTAGTCGCTGAAGTAAAATTAACCTTTGGCAAGTATATATTTCTAATTCATTAATAACATTGTATAAACGAACTTTGGTTTTTAACTACATATCTGGAGAATACGTTGTTCTCATATTCCATTGCGAACGCCACATAATTCCCAATGAAATCTGCAACTGCAGTTTTACTGACAGAACAGTACAGTACCTGGAAACAGATTTTTGTAGTGAAGTATGAAACAAAGCTAATAATATTCTTTTTAGCGTGGCGCCATTTTACGCGTGGCGCTTCTAGCTGCGCGTGCCTGTGTGTGTGTGTGTGTGTGTGTGTGTTTGTGTGTGTGTGTGTGTGTGTGTGTGTGTTTTTCTCACATATTTTAGAGTTGCATGTACTACAAATTACATCCTTCACATGAATTTTTAGATAAATGCTTTGGATCATGCTGCAAAGAAATCAGATCATTAGCATGAGCACAGCCAAGATGAATGTTCTGGGGCTACATTCTGATTGGCACTTTCAATTCAGTAGTAAGATTCTTCGTTTTAAATGCTACCAAGAATTGAGGTGTTGCTTTTAGTATTGTGAGTGACATGATAAGCAAAGGGGTGAGGGGCTGGCGTGTCATGTGTTAGATAAGAAACCTTGACTTATCGACGTCTTGATTGTACGCACTGCACACACTGTGACTATTTTATGTATAATGGGCATAGCCTTTCTACCCAAATGTCAAGAAGTCTTATTTGAAGTTCCTGCTCTGGAGATTAGCCATGTATGGAAATGAAACGTCGGCCATGAACAATTCAGACACGACGACAGTAGGAGCTTTAGAAATTTGGTCCTACAGAAGACTGTTAAACATTAGGAAGTATTGGCTTCAATTTTGGAGGCAATAGATTAAGGCAAAGCTTTTTCACAACGATAAATATGTTCATGTGGATACGTATTAAGCCGGTGTGCAGCTATTAAGCGAACTTACTAGTACAGACTAGGTTATATAGCTGCATTAAACTAGATTTAATACTGTCTACTACAACAACGTTAGCCAACTAAAATTCTCCACTGAGACCAGTGGAAAGAAGTGTATTAATGTTGGTTATCTGGTTTTACTGGTGGTCAAAACATTAATTAAAGAAAAAGGTTAAAAATTAGTGTCTCCCGATATTCCTAATGGTATTAAAATATTGAGAGGAGCGATGAGAACGGTGTAATTTGCTGGCATGTTGCAGGCGGCGTCATTTTGACGTGTAGCTGGAGAACGCTAGCTGGCGATTCATTATCCGATCGCGTAAATCACGAAGGTAATTTAAGCCTCGCTAGCGGTAAATATTCCCTTCTATATTACAGTTTCCTAATAGAAGACTTTCACCAACGTGGCGCCTAACACGAGGTCCATTCTCCTACACACTACCTTTAAGACCGAAAGTTACCTGTTGGTTGCTTCAGAAAACCTAAAAAATAAGAAACTTTAAAGGTCGTCACTGTCGATAGCTTTTTGTGTTATCACTCCACATGCAGATTCCTATAAAAAAACTGTTACTTTCTCAAGTAAGTTAGAAGAACTGTGCAGAAGTGTTTGATTGACCTTACCTGGGTGGTCCAAACCACCAAATACTTTACAGTGGCCTTCATGACGTCGCTCTTCATGAAAATAAATCTTGCTAATAGCCTCAATTATATTGGTAGAAGCTGAATTTTTGAAAGTCCAGAATTAAAATAACTCAGAAACAATTCCGTAGCTAACGAGTCACATAATTTCACTTTAAACTAGGGAACACACAGGAAACAGACATTCAAATTTGTACGCTAGTTAGTTAATAATCTATCTGTTAGGTATTACAAAGTACTTCAGTTAAGTTATCCAACAATTAACCACAAAGTTGTCCTAAAATAACACAACAATGATGACTAAAAATGTTAATCGTTCGTCAGTATAACGAATGATATTTTTCGACCAAGTCTAATTACTAAAACAATTCTGTAAGGAACTGGCTACGTGTTGCGTTCCTCGACTTTGTCAAGCTTCTTATCTCTTTCTGAGTCCTCTTATTAGTTTCTATTATTTCAGTAATTATTTGATACGCTTTCATCTATTTCCCTGCTGCGTCTAAGGGGCAGGTGGTATCTTTAATGGTGAGGCAATTCGCTGGTATATTATTCGCTGAGCCACTTACTTCTCGAACTTCGTTCTTCGCAATAAATCGCCTCCATTTGGATTACGCACTATCTTTGTTGTCTGCCAGATACGATAGAGCCGGACCTTCACGCTAGTTAATATTTATTGCCATGGCAGCTTTACCGAGTTAGATGATCAGTTTCTAGATGCAACATAATAAATTCTCTCATAATCGCGTCCAGTTTTCTTATCACTTCCGATATAAGAAGACTAACCGAAAAGCTAAAGTTTGCATTGTTAATAAATGATTTGTTGTGCATTCTGGTTGATGGCTATTTATCTACCTTCAACCTTGTGCTTATGGTATGACAGTTTTCATCAGTATCCAACTCGGTGGCATGGATGAGTATTTTACTGCAGACTGACTTTTGCGCTCATCTAGCAAATGTCGTCTACGACGTCTGACACTAAACTAACAGGAGTAATACAGTTTCCCTCTGTACTTAGCAAATATATTCCAGACCCACTAATCGCTTTCACAGTGAAACTCATTTGTGCCTATGCAAGTGCGCAGCCGGTCCTTGCATTACCTAAAACATTTCAGCTTATTGTTTCCCTGGAGGTGGTGCATGAGCTTAGCTGTTTTCGCTTGCTGTTGAACTGCACGGACCTATCCGTTGACAACTAATCGAGCATTAACACTGTTTTGATGGAGTCTGTCACAACGAATGTACACAGTTAATGATCGGAAAGTTCCACACAGGCAATTTACATATAACGTCGCCAAATGAGGCGTGCTAGGTGTTATCTTGGAGATAATTTTCTGGTGGTTACCTGGTCTCACTCACATGCATGAAGAGACATACATGGCAATGCAGCTGTGGAGAGAGTGATATTTTGAATATCGTTTCCCTGAATTTATTAAATCACACCGAGATGTGACTGCTTCTCAGCGGTATAAGTATTCCACTATGTTTAAAAGTATTAAAAGTAGAGAGAAACTTAAGGGGAATTAATAAAAACAACTGACCTGGGTGTGGTGATGATAAATTCAGTAGTGACAGACGTGGTGAATGTGTGCTGCTGATGTAGTTGGTGTTGGTATTGGTGCATCTATGATACGGCTGAAAGCTAGACGATGCAGTATGATGACCTTGCTCAAGTAAATTAGATTATATTGTCAGGCAGTGAAGATGAGGAAGGATAGTTTGGTAGAATACGGACTTAGCTGTCGTGAAACGGATATTGGTAATTCCGAGTTGTAATTAAGCTGTGTGGGTAACAGTAGAATCAGATTCGTTCCTACTGCAATTGATACCGCTCGGATCAGAAGGTCAGTAGGCATCAAAGCTAGACAGGTGAGGTGGTGACCTTACGGTTGTAGGAGGCTGAGCTCCGAGGACTGGTGAGGGTCCTTGTCATATGCCTGGAGTCAGTGAAATAGCTATATCTGTAATAATATACTATTAACGTGATAGTACCAATAAATACTGTCTTCTCCGGTATGCAGGATGGCGGTTGTTGCGAAGGCGGAAGTCCAGGGCCCCCTGAACACACACAGCGTAGAGCCAGGAAGTTGGCACTTGTGCAGCCTAGGAGGCGGTACACTGGTGCCCACCCACCAAGCAGCAGATCCCAGCTCTCTGTCAGTCGGTTTTGTCATAAACCAGAGGAAGGCCCAGTAGGCCCGCATCTTCTATGAGTTACGGCTGTGACCCGTAGGTAAAGGCAGAGTGGAGCGACTAAGTCCAATAGGCAGGTTGCAGAGTCGTATCTGAAGTCTTCAAAGAGGCAGCAAGCAGCACATCACGGTTCGTCAGCAGATTTAACCTGGAATTAGCGAGACTGTCACCCATCGGGACGGTGATGCAGACGGAATGACCGTACACTGAGGACGAGATGTCTGAAACATGTATATTTAAAGCCAGGCATCGCGTCATAGCAGCAGGTTAGCCGGCATTTACCCTTGTTTAAACAGATGTGTCAGTAGTCCTGTCCGCACCGGGGTGTCTCAGTTATCATCGGTTTCCCCACCCTCTGAAATCCTCAGCAGTACTAGAACGACTTGGAGAGGCAGAGTTCGGATGTTGCATGTAATTACTCTGTACTGCAGAGTCCGCACAACGATATTCTGGGTGCTGTCATACTGCACCCTTTGCTAGCCTTACTATGGCTCTACTCACTTTGTGGCTATGATGTACGACCGTTGCTCTGTGTCTGAAGTACTGGCAATCTTTGCATGCTTTAGATTAGGATAGTAACACACGGCCTGAGACGGAATTGGTTCCTTTACCGTCTAAGTCGACCAATAACTTTGAAAATTTATTATTACACCTGGGAACAGGTTTGCTGTGTAACATTGCTATAAGGCTTAATGAAATTCCCAGTCTTGCTCGACCATGCTTTCTGATGTAGTACAGCTTATGATGAAGCAGGAAATCATCAGAAACTACAACGGCATGGACCAAAGGCAGTGCATAATTCCATATCCACAGCATCGAGTAAAGTGCACTGACCGCCGCAGCCAACGACCTACCGGTACAGTAACACCCAAGTAGCAGTGAAACACTTCTGTGTTTCAAGCTACTACAGCAGGCCAACACTTGCGCCAAGCATAGTGCCCACCTTTCAAAATATTTTCGCGTGGTACGGGCTCTCGGTAGTTGTGTGTCTTTCACATGGTCGCTCCAGACAACAGTATTCGAACCCTCGGACCAGTCAAGCAGATTATCGGCAGGGTAAGGCGGTGTTACAATGCTCGCTATGTATCAGATGCTGCCACGAGATCTACTGATGCAATCATAACTGGTACAGCTGCAGTATATTGTGATGTTCAGCCTATGCCAGTCGACGCTGTACTAATGATGTCGCTGCCACTGCCGTCTGCAGACCATGAACCGCCGACTGTTGACTGACCACCCAGGCCCTTGGCAAACGTCTCTCCGCCGCTACCTCACGATTAGAGGTATGAAGTGATTCCAGCATGTTCCAAGCTATGGGGGTCAGACGCCTCCTGATACCACTCTGCAGCATGCGGTGCCATGGACGGTTCCACTGCGATGGACTGTCGGGCTCTGGCCACCAGTCACGGTGTCACTGTCCCACTATCGCTCTGCCTGCCGTCTGCCGGTGGGTACTCACTGATGTTCGTTAATTTGAAATAGAAATAAAGAATCTTAACAGCAAGTTGCCTGCTTGCATCGTGTGCACCTCCACACACCTCTGGCAGAGGGCTGCTCTCCCACATGTTCCTGTCGATCCCCATTACATGTGACGTCTAAAGAACAATTGGGGATTGAAATTGTGATCAACGGAGGGCAGAAAAGGCTGTGATTCAGCAGCAGTGGCAATCAGCACAAGAACTTTATTTCTTCCTTTCCTTCCTTTTCTGTTTGGGTATATTGTACACTTGTGGTGACAGTAGTAAGCAGTTCGTAAAAAATGAGGCGTTTGCTGCATGAGATTGTCAGGGTCCAAACTGATAATGAAGTGTTGCATATAGATGTAGAACAGTTGAGGGGGGAAAGAAGGAAACTGTTAAATCTTAGCATACCTTCACCCTTCTTCATGATAGTACTGCCTCATTAATGGCGCCATGTTTTTTTGATAGATTGGGAGAACATATTTTGCTTTTCTTTTCGGTTAATTTACGTACAGCAGGAAGGTTAGGCAATCGGATTAACGAGCAGTTGTTAAGTGTGGAAGTGTTATAATTAGTAGACGATGCCAGAAAATATGTAATATGCAGTGAGAAGTTAAAGGATGCTCAGTCCTTGGTGGACTGACAAAAAGAATTACTGGTTCGCTAGAGAAGATGGAATACGTTTAGGTACTATTATGAACAGTTTAATGCTGTAGCACAAAAACAATGGAATTTTGTGGAAATCTTTGGGAAACTAATCAGGAAAATCAACATTAATACGTATCAGCTGACTGATAATGACAGTATCTATAGGTACATCTTGTAGGAAGTGAAACAAAGAAGCTTGACACATTTTCACTGGGTCTACTGACTGAAAAGTTGTATTGTATTATGTCAACGACGAACCGTGTGAGCAGATTTTCACATGACCATTGCTTGCTCAATTCTTTTCCATTTATAGGGAAGATATTTTCGGTATCGCCAAAGGATTCCAGTCTCACAACTCTGGGACGTGTGGTCTTCCTCCTTTGGTTACCACGTTGTCTACATCTCTTCTTGCAGGACTCACCACATTTCATTGTATGAAGTATATTAATACCCGAATTTACTAACAGCATGTAAAAACAATTATATTCAAAAGGAAAACCAGATTTATAAAATTGGTGACTGTCGAGATATATGAACACTATAGACAGCGTTTTATTCAAAGTGATCTACAATAATGAAAAAAAAACAGAAAAAAACTAACTTTCCTGATCTGGCGTACTGGACAATTTGGTATAGCAAACTACCTAAGCGACGGTACTCCAGATCTGAAAATTGGGTTCTTAACAAGGGTTGCTCACCAGCTGAGTTACAATATTGTGACGCCAGCTATACTGAAGAACTGCGAGTGACCCAAAAGCTTATCAGTGCAGAAGCGGAAAAATTGGGAGCTTGCGCCGCAGGACGTGGGCCGTGGTGAATAGCTGAGCACCGGCCTCAAGCCTGTTGCCTGCTGCTGACCACCGTCTGTTGTGGGGAACAAAATGGCAAAATGAGTTTCGGTCAGGAAAGAAAGATCTACAACGGGGGTACTTTGTTTATTTGGTCACGGAGACTAAGCACTAGTGCCTGCAGTGCCTTTCTGTACTGTTTCGTTCTTTCCGAGGGAAACGTTAAGTGCAGCAATTGGTAACGCTGCGACAGTTGGAGGATTCCTGGCGGCGGTCAACTTGGGTGGAATAATCCGCGTCGCTGAAGTACCTTGGGACTGCGAAACTAATTTGCGTGGGCACTACTGGCCGGGCGGCACGAAATTAATTCTGGACGCTTGGACTTCGGTGAAGTGGGATAGAGTGTGCACGCGCGTATTCTCAGCCCGTATGAAAGCTATTCCATTTCAGCGTAAGAGCTCTGGGCGTCCCACAGATTACGTGCGTTTATGTCACTGCCGTCCTAGCAGAATTCGTATTTAGCATTCACTATGTTTGGTGGAATACTTTAGATTCGGTTTCATAGAACCTTGACGAAACAATAAGTAGAAGACTACTGGCAATAGAGATGAGGCAAATCGAACTTTCATCTTATAGCAAGGATCAGAATTGTATGATAAATGAGTCTTTTATACCAGCAGTTACAAATGGTAAGGAGACTGGTAGATACATTTTCATTATTGGCACCGATGCTGAGTGGCTATAGACGAATTCCTGTGAGAAAAAGAAGTTCGAGCCGGTGGCCGTTTACTCGGGTGTTTCTGTGTATGTCAGTATTCGTCGGTGTGTGGTCAGTGTGTTGTTGACGGGCAATGCGTGGCTCTCCTGCCTCTGTAGGAAACGGGTGTTTCGTGTCTGACCAGATGATCAGATAAATGACTCTCAGAAAACGGAAAAAGGTTCCATGTTTAACTTATCGTCAACAACGACGTCTCTTTAGATGGACCACAGCCTTAAATTGAAATAGGATAGGAGCGCAAAGCGGCGTTGACTTTTTCAAAACAACAATCGTGGAATTTTGCTGAAACTTTAAAGGCAAATCATACTGAACTAAACTTGGAGGGTTGGATAAGGATTTGGAACCCTTTACTCCTGAACACGAGCACGGTATCCTACCAGAGCGCCACCTCGATAGATTACTTTGACTGATAACTATCGTTTACACTAATGAACCATATTTGGCTACCTTTCAATGTCAGGGACAGCTGCACAGAATCTCTACCACGAGACTCTTAAAGACTTCCCTCACTCAGGCGTTTTGTGAAAGTCACTCCGAGCGCTCCTTCATTGTTTGACTAACTTGAGTTGTGAATCCCACCATTTTTATAATTTGAGAGACACTTCTATTGTTGTAGAGAGACGAATTCCTTTCTCGCGTTACGAAACACACATTTCCTATAAAAATATTCCCTGTCAAATCATTCCAAGATCATAAGATTCGAAGGGAATATACAAATCAGTGTGTCCCGTTGAAAAGTAATGTCTTATGACCCTTGGACAGAGCTGTAGTTCATTCACTGATCGCTATTGGTAACACTGCAGACCGTCAGATATAACAACTATCACAACGGTGCGGAGGGACATGTCTATAACGCCGTTGCCTGGCAACATACATTGTTACCTGTATTCTGGCATCCCTTCGCATACACAGAATAGTATCTCACAGTTGGTCTTACCCGCTATATTTGTTATAATTCACTGACTTCAAGAAAAACCCACCTCAAAAAAGCACTCAAATCTCGTGGAATCCAATCCAGTAAGAAATGAAAATAATTAGCTCCGATAAGAGAGTAACACAACCACAAAATTGTGATACCAGCAAGAAGGTGTCAAACAGTGTTAAACTGTTGCAGAGACTCACACGATGCCGTGCCAAACTACTTACATTTGGTTTACAATGCACAGGCGTGAGTAAATATGAACGACCAGATGTAGAACACATTATCATTAGTGTTTCATAAAATCGTTAGGAAGTGATAAATATATGGGTTTCCTTGGTGACTGATTAACGTATTCCACTGGTTGCATGTTAGCGTCTTTCCAGTAGTCTGAATGGGACTGTAGTGTCAACTTGTCTAACTTGACATATAGTGCCTCATATAGTAACTACTACCATGGATACTACGAGATGGCAGAAACTATTGTAAGGTTTGAGTTCACATTATCCGAATTAAAATAAATTAACACATTTTGAAATTCTGTTGCATGTGTTTTAATAACAGAATAAACGACTTCACATTAAATTATTACTGCAAATTGTTAGACTATTAAAGGCATACTTACTGAAATTTTGAGGGGCTTGGATGCAGCCTACAAATGATGAATGTGTAATATGTATTTGTGAATCGCGTTAGACCTTTCAAATTGGAGTAGATGAATGGATAGAGCTTGTAACACGATTCCTTTAGAACAAGTATGGGGAAATTTCAGTAATACAAATATTATTAAATGATAAAAAAGACATGAACATTTATATTCTTAGATGTAACAGTGCTCAATATTTACAGGAAGGTGCTACACTTCTAGAGTTTAATGTAACGTTACTAATAATAGTTATAATGTACGTGCCACAAAACATAATTTATATTTATTAAATACAAATACGAAATAAACAAAAGTTACATTTAAAACACTGTAATGTATTGTCTAATACAATTAAAGGCTACGTTGTAAACAGAGCCCTTCAGTAACAGTCCACGCTAGGACTTCAAATGTATCTAAGTATGGCTTCAAAATATACTGAAAAAGTAAGAGATCAGTTTACTTAACTAGAGATATCACTGATGGCACGATATTAAATCACAGTTAAAATTGTTTCGTAAAGTTCTAGTCATGTCAATAAAAACACACAGACATATAATTTTCTCGAACAATACGATCCTTTATCAGTACGAAAGGACCTGTTATACTGATAAATAAGTTGGGAACAACGATTCTGGAAAATAAGGATATGTTTTTAAATACATACACTGAGTTACTAAAAAAATAGACTCGTAAGAGAATACTCAGTAACACTGTACTTTAGGTAGCAGATACTATATGTCTGCATAGTTCTTTAGCGGATAGCCTATTGTTTTTGAGAAAAACATTCCTATGACTGTTTTCCAAAATTCGCTTTCATCCTATATTTCTAAGTGATGTCACCCATGTTAGCAACTCTTTCAAAGATATGTGAATGGCTGAGAGCCACAGTGGGTGGGCCAAATGTCACCTTCTCGAAACTGAGAAAAACTGCCCTAAAGTTTAATACGATGGGGTTCAATAAGTGATGCAACATATATCCTTTCTCCGCCAGTTTCGGTTAAAAAACTGCGGAATTTGTTGTGAGACATCCTGGAATACTCCTGCTTCAGCCCATACGGTTTCATGAAGTTGCTATAGGTGGTGGCGCTATACGTAGCCTTCAAAATGGCGTCTCTGACTTAGGTGCATTCCAAGCAAAGAACTGTCATTGGGTGTCTTTTGGTGGAAAACCAGAGCATCGTAGATGTTCATAGGCACTTGCAGAATGTCTACGGAGACCTGGCAGTGAATAAAGGCACAGTGAGTCGTTCGACGAGGCGTCTGGCATCATTGCAACAAAGTGCAGGCCGACCGCACACATGTGTCTCCTGCAATGGTGTAGAGTGCGAACATTCTTATTCGAGGTAATTGACGAATCTCAGTCAAATACCTCGCTGCAAAACTGTATGTCTCTGTATCTATTGGTAGTGATGACACACTCGTCTTCCTGAACGGGGACTCAAAGGTTTTTGGCAGTAGTGTTCCTATAGAAGACTATAAACAGCAACGATGGACCATCTGTGCGAAATTGCTTGAGCGTTACGAGGCTGATCATGACAATCTTTTTCCGAACATCGGCACAGACTATGAACAACTGGATCATCACTTCGAACCGGAAACCAAATGGCCATCCGATGAGTGGTGCCACATCACCTCTCCTCCGAGGATAAAATTGAAAGCCGCAACCTCAGTTGGTAAAGTCATGGTGACGGTCTTCTGGGACTCTCATAGGGTCATTCTATTTCCTGTACTCCCTTGTGGTCCAACTATCAGCTCTGAAATTTATAGTCTTGCCCTCAGGAAATTGAACAAATAACTTCAGCGTGTTCGTCACCACAAAAATGCAAACGATATTCTCCTTCTCCATGACAACACAAGGCCTCACACAGGTCGGCGCACCTGAGAGGATCTCACAAAACATCACTGGACTGTTCTTCCTCACCCATCCTACAGCCCAGACCTCGCACATCCCGTCTTCCATCTGTACGGATGAATGAGGGTGAACCCTGCGGGGAGCAATACATGGATGAGGGAAGCGTTACTGTTGCACTGAGACGTAGACTCAGCCGTCGGCCAGTAAAGTAGGCATACAGGCCCTACCAGAAAGATAACTAAGGTCTACACATTGAACGGAGATTATGTTGAAATAGATAGTTTTGTGACTGAAAGAGTGGGGAATAAAATGGTGTATTGAAATTCTGAATAAAACCGACCAGCTTTCAGAAAAACATTGTTGCGGTACTCTTTAAACGTCCCTTGTACATCAAATAATGTATTGAATGCATATTACCTGATACTGTTAAAACTATTATGTAAAATACGCATTGCTCTTGATGCTCAGTTTTTCTCCTGTAAATTACGGAAAATTTGATATGGGTCTGGTGGAATACTAAGTAACAATAGCTTAGGTTTTCATTAATATGAAGGCTAGCTGAAAACTAATTCCTCCGAACTTTTTATGTAAAAACTCTTAAGGTTTTTTTAAAATAAACAAACTTTGTTAATATTCTACGACTTTATACTTCGTGTCTACTTATTTGCAGCTCTCTGCCGCTAGAGTGCACCGAACTGCAGCGTGTTACATGGCGGTTTGTAACGTTATAATGTCGGTGCGCGAGAAATTACTGACTGTAATTGAGTTTAGAATTCGAGGAGTTCGTCAACACCTGGAACACCCCCTCCTTCAGCATGACATTGCTATACCACACCTATGCAGTGACATTTGCAACAATCGGACGCCTTGTGTTCGCTGTCATCCTTCACACAGTCCCGACTTGGTCCCATCCGAATTTGATCTGATTCCAGAAGTTAAAGCACACCTTTGCGCTCGGTAAGGTCGCAAATGTGTACACGACGTTTCCATTGAGGAAAATCGTTTCTATTGCAGCTAAGATAGAGTAAATACTGTATAACGTACACAACTGTAGCCAGTGGGTCTGAATGGGTTAATAACGAAAGTCATGTGTGAGTCTTATTTCCTGAATAGCTTTTTAGGTGTGTGTTGAAGTGGTCATGTTGAGTCTGCTTGGTTCCAATGGATGAATTGTGACTTCCAGACGTCCCAAAAGTCTGATTTATTTGGGAAATTTACCGTCCACCGAAATTCACCGAAGTTAGTGAAACTTTACATGGAGTCTGTTCTTTCCTTTCCAATAGTTAAGAAGCGAAACATGGTGCGTATTTCGAAGACGATCGGCGTAATGGACGACTCAAATCTGCGAACAAAGGTGAACATTTTTAGAAAGTGCAGAATCAGCTATTGGACGAGGGTCAATTAGAGGTGTACGAGATATGTAAGGATTTCAGACCCAAACAGCGTGTAACACATTAGAGGCAAAATTATCTGCAAGATAGCTTCGCGTGAAATGTGTGCCCTGTTGTAGAATTATGATGAAAAGCAAATGCGAAACTAGAATTTCTCAGTTACATTTTGACCGTTTTGAAACGTATATACTTGATTCTGAGAGGCGAAAATAAAACAGCGATGGAGGCTATGAATAGAAGCAGTTGGCTATTGGCTAAAAAAAAGGTGAAAGTGCTTTCTCCCATGTAAAGTAAACAGCGTAACAACGGGCTAATATTATATAAGGTGTTCGTCTCAGCCGGATCATCTCTCTATATACCAAATACCAAAGACATTTCAGCAATAAAAGGATGGATCCGTTTGAACTATGGATTGTCGAAACAGTCACCCTATCAGGAGACTTTTCACCCTCTTACTTCCACCTAGTCCGAATCTGAAGATGTTTTTGGCTATAACAAGTTTCGAGTGAAGTGACAACTGGCAGCAGTAGATATGCACTTTATAAAAACTTACGAATCCGCAGTTCGTGGTGAAAATATACTGAGCAGAAAATCGCTGGACGAAATATATGTTCCTAAAAACGCCTCACGTCGAAAAACAAATGAATTTTCACTCAAAAAATCAGTTTTTTGCTTCAGGGCCAAGAACATCATTGTCTGCCCTCGACTGATAGCATGAAGTCACTACATAAATAAGAACCGAGTAATTAAATTTCCATACCATAGAAATCTTATGTTGAAAGTAAGATAATGAACGTGCATCAGTTGGAGTACAGGTGCAACAGTTACGCTTTGATTTAGAACGTCTGTGCATCCGAGAGTATTTCCTTGGGTATTGTCACTGCATGGAAGGAAAGGCAGATCCCTAGCGCTATCTTTGCAGAATCCGAGCGAAAGCGCTGCTCCCCGTGAATGGGAAAACGGGTGTGCAGCTCTCTCCTTGGGGGCACTCCAGACGCGCTGCCTGCTCCCGCCCACCACTCGTATCCTTCTTCCCGCTTTCCGTTCTGCGTCAGCTCGTCTGTACACGTCGCCACTGTGGAGTCCAGACGTAGTTTCCAGTGCACGTAGTTTAAGTTTTATTTTTCGCAATAACTACGCAAGAAATGCGGACCACTTTACCTCCCATTAATGAGACGCCTGCCACGACAGAAAGAAATGTATCGCAGCACCGAAATAAAGCAGTACCATTTACACAAATTTTTGTACTGAGAGGCATAGCACCGCTAAGCTTGTCTGACCGAAGCGACAAATTAGACCCAGAAGGCTATTCATGGGTGGAAGTTTGGCTCGAGCTATGTGCATGCAACATCTGAAAACAACAAGTTTTTGTAATGGAAAATACGTTGCTCCTGCATTGTTGTTCTCGTGGCCTTCAGCTTAAAGACTAGTTGGATGCAGCTCAGTATGCTATCTCTCCTGTGTAAACTTCTGCGTCCCTGCCACACTTACTGCAACCAACATCTACTAGTGTAGTCAACCCTTGAATATCGTACGTTATTATTACCCTTCATAGTTCCTCCATTACCAAACTAACTATTCCCTGATGTCCCAGTATGTGATCTATCAACGGAATCCCTTTTTTAATGATTTTGTGCTAAACATTTCGTTTCTCCCCAGCTTAATTCAAACCTTCTTCATTAGTTGTCCAAACCATCCAGAAAATTCTGTTCTTCTATGTGCTGTTTATTTTCCATATGTCACTTCCGTAGATGGCTACGCTCTTGAAAATACATTCAGAAAAGGCATCCTACCACTTAACTTTGTAATAGCTGTCAAAATTTTCGCTTTCTCAGCAATTCTTTTCTTGCTTTTATTAGTTTCTATCATATCCTACCTGCTTCGGGTATAGTCAGTTATTTTTCTGCCTGATTTAATTCTACTACACTCCCTCACTATTGTTTTACTTTTATCGTCGTTCGTGGTTCCATTTCGGTTAAGTGACCGTCTGATCTTCCAAGAAGATCACAGTCTCTCACAAAGATTCAGTGTCATCGGCAAAACTTGAGGTTTTTGTTTCTTTTCGCTGAACTTCCGTTTCTAAATTTTTAGTTGGTTTCCTTTAGTGTTTGCTCAAGGTACTGACTGAATTACAAGGGGATAAGTCACTCCTCTCTCAAATACTACCTCCTCTTACGGGGAGCACAATTTTTGCTAAGAGATTTCGTTATGGAATATCAGTTGCAACGTGGTTCCCATCCGTTATATTTCGTGTATATGAATCCCGAGATGAGACTGACGTTTTGAAGCACGTGTAACAGAACTCCAAAAGAATTACCGATTCCGGTGTCAGTGAAATCGAGATTCTGTTAAAACTTTTGGAGCGGTATAGATACACAGTCACGAAGATCACAGCACAGCTTTCGTTAACTATGTTAGCAACATGGTTTTCGTCCACGAAGGAGTGCTCTCGAAAATCAGAAGTAGTGGAACCGTGCTCCGGTTGTGGGCGGTAATCTATTCACCAAGTCCTGTTCCCAATAAGGAAACGGAAATAACATATACGTAAAATATCATGAATCTCACATTCAGGTATGGTGGTCAGTCATCATTGCCTAGATGCGCGTGTTGGCAAATTGCGTAGGAAAAACAGTATGTGTGAGTACACGTTAAATTCCTTAGGCTATCTCTAGCATCTGAGGAATGATTTTAAATAAAATATTTCGAAACTGGCAATGGCATTTGCTCCACATTACACGAGGGATAGATCCTAAACATTATGAAAATAGCACAAAACGTTGTAAAAACAATGCTTCGAAACTTTCCTCAGTCTTTTGCTTGTAAAACGATGAAAACTGTATGCTAAAACCTGGGGAAGGACGCGCATAAGACTTATATAGATTTAAAAGAGCATTTACGAGATGAGCGGTGTGCTAAAGACATGTCGCTGCATGTTCGCATCCTATGACATCTATAGGTTGAGGATGACACAGCCGTCGGGCAGCACTGTTGGGCCTTCCTAGGCCTATAGGGACGGATAGTTTTTACGAAATGGGTGGAAGAAAGAATGGGTGGAAGAAAGAATGGGTACAATTCAGGACAGATCTCATTTCTGAGCTGCCGATGGGGAAAATACGAGGTATGTGTGCAGGATAGACTGATTACATAATTCATGAAGAAGCTCATAACTTATATTTTGGGAAGGCAGGACTAATAAAGGTACCTGTAAAAAGTGTAAAGAAAGACCGTTGATAGCGCTTTCAGCAGTGGTTCAAACTGGCACTTGAAAAGATGAATCGAAGTTAAGTGTGCTTACACAGAACGATGGCGAAGAGTAATCTGTACATAAATGTGAACGTAATTATAATGCATCGTAACAAAAGGTTATTTTCGAACTATGTAATAAGAAAAACAGTACAGAATTTTTTGCTTCCTGGGGTCCACCTCCTTCTGATCTATTTTTTTGTTACTGGTACACGCAATCAGAGTATAAATAAGGAAAGACTTTGCAGCTCCTTGTCATCTACCGTAGGGGTAAGGTAAAAGTACATTCATGTCCTACCACCGAAGACCTGAGTCTCGTATTTCTGAACAGTTACAGTACACTACTTAACCCTCTGGAGTGAAATATGGTCACCCACACAAATAATCGTTGAATCACGTAAGTAGTAAAATCTAAGTCAGGATAGGACAGCGCCGGCCGGGGTTGCCAAGCGGTTCTAGGCGCTACAGTGTGGAACCGCGCGACCGCTACGGTAGCAGGTTCGAATCCTGCCTCGGGCATGGATGTGTGTGACGTCCTTAGGTTAGTTAGATTTAAGTAGTTCTAAGTTCTAGGGGACTGATGACATCAGAAGTTAAGTCCCATAGTGCTCAGAGCCATTTGAACCATTTTTTTGATAGGACGGCAAAATTAAGCTTTTCCCTTTTTTGTAACCATCATTCATCACTTTTAATATTGTACATAATTAATGAGGACTAAACAACATTAATACGTAATTTATTAACTAATTATGCAAGCAACACACCAGTAATGTTTCTATGAAGGCATTTTGCACTTTCTTTCGCTTACTGAGTGCATGTACCATTCGTGTGTTAAATTGCCCTCCTTGTCGTTGCTTTCTATCCCGTTAGTTGACTCACTGTTAAGATATGTTGAAAATGTTTTGAATCTTGCTTGTTTAACTCGCTATGAAAGGAAAAAAAACATTTAACGCGAAATTCTACTAAATAAAGTTTATTACACTCAATTCCCCTCCCCGTGAGCATTTCGGAGACTATATCGCTTCTTACTGGATAATCATTTTAAATAGCTCAACGAATTATTTTTGTTTCAAACCCCCTCATAATAAGTCGACTGTCATTATAGATGCGAAGCTTCATACCAGCGGAAGGATTACAAAGCACCTTAAGCAAGGACTAACTTTATGGTCTACTGATAAGACTAGCCAGTAAATACCAGTACTGTCACTGAAGCATTTTTCGAGCAATAAGACTGTACTACAATTTATTGTCAGAACAGTGTCTCCCAAAGATCCAGGCACGCATTTAAGACCAGGGCCGGCCAAACGCTGCACAGTGTGCAGACGTGCGGAAGTGCTGCACATGAGCGCACGTGTGCGACAGCGGGCGACAGTGACATCTGTTATTAGACATGTGTCCTAAATGCACGGCGGCGGCTCCACTTCCCTGTGGTACAAGCAAGAGCGCAACATATCCAGTCTCGTTTACCCCTGGTGACCGTAACCTTAACAGCGAAGTACTGAGAAATGGCAAGTACTGTGAAAAAGCAAAGGACGGGAGATCTATGTTCTCATTCGTTTAAAAATGACTGCGAACTGCAATTCTTTTTTGTTGCCGTTGGTGAAAATTCACAGTGTTTGCTGTGCCGCCGAATAATAGGCGTCCAGTGTAAGTTTTTAATTTAAAGACATTACAATACATATCACAAAGACGAGTGTAGTGTACTCAACAGTGAAGAACGGCAAGCAAAATTAAATGTCCTTCAGAAAATGGATGTGACACATCAACTCGATTTTACTGTACGTCAAAGTAACTGATACTTCTTGAACTCTTAGTTTCTTGTGTTACATTTATGTCTGTTTTACTGTACGCTGTACAATGTACTGTTTTCAATTTTCCAGAGTGACAACCACACTAAATCTTCACTGCGAGCAAGTTTTAAAATCGCATTTAGAATTGCACAATCTGGGAAACCCTTTTCCGAAGGGGAGTTTGTGAAAGGGTGTCTGATTGATGCTGCAGAACTTGTGTGTCCCACGAACGTTAGCAGGTTTCAAGAAATCAGTCTATCCAAACAAACAGTGACAAGACGTATCTGTGCTATGGCCGGCGATCTGCACAGGCAGCTAATAAATAAGGCTAAATACTTTGTTGCTTTCTCTGTTGCGCTCGATGAAGCAACAGATCTTACAGATTTTTTTTATTTTTTTCTTTATTGTATTTCAATTCCCCATCGGGGCGGGCTGGCAGCAGCGTATGCGCTGCTCTTCAGCCGACAGACATAGAACAAACAATAGAAGACATTTAAAAATAGCAAAGGAGAGAGTATGGTGAACATAGATTATAAAAAGGGGGAACATCATGGAAGGCGATAGACAAAAAAACGGGGTGACTGTAAAATGGAGATAAAACTGTTTAAAAATCGTACAGATACAGCCCAGGTTGTTATATACATACGAGGTGTCGATGCGCATTTTGTGTAACAGAGGAGCGACATCTGTCCGTAGAAACATGCACTACCTGAACGCTGACGGTTGCGGCGTGCACGCTGTGACCCGGAAGTTGCACATGTGCAAGAGCACCGCATGCGTGCAGAATTTCTGGCCGGCCCTGTTTAAGATGGAAGGTGTGGGTTTACTCGAGGAGACTCTTGATTCCTTCTTCATTTCTGTTCGAAGGTTTTCAAAGCCTGTAATAGCAAAAGTAATAATTATAATGATAATGAGAGTTTCAGGTTTGTCAATGGCCTGGTGCAAGGTGTCTGAAACGGACCTCACTTCGACGACTTGCTTGTCTCTAAACAACCACAATTTTCCAGTCGAAGACAGGAGAATCCGAACCACCTGTCTTTTTTGCGGAATCTTTGCATCGTTGAGAGATGAAGGATAGTTTCAAGGCAGACTGAAAAAAATCCGTCATCTGATTAGGATTCAGTCCCGCGACTTTTGGTTTCCAGGCACGCCTGTAACATTACGCGAAATGTTGTGCAACCTGAGAAAATAAACAAAAAATTTCTCGTTTTACTGGAACTGTTGACAGACGACTACTGAAGTTGTTTGGTATGATGGAACAGCTGAACTTCTGGCAGTCCTTTGTCGAAGTAAACTAAGAGTCACATTTTTTAATAAAAGTCACGTTTCTTTGTTTACTCGGACCCGTCAACTTTCTTTGCTTTAACTTTACAATACTTTCACGTTTCATAGTGATCTAGACTAATGTTAGTGTTGGACTTGGGATCATTCTGAAGCCTTTTTCTGGATGGTATTGCAGTGGACTGGAAATCATTTATTTAAACATCTTGTTATTTTGAGTATTTAGTGAAAGATACTTGTTCGTATGCATCCACGTAATGAACATGCACTGTAAAGCTTTTACTGATTAACGCTGATTTCAAAAAGTTCAATCAAGTTTTAATATATGCAGCCACGTGAACTTTGTGATGGGTTTCTTGGGTTATAGTCGTCGTTGTATGTCGATAGACAGCTCCTACATTGTCTGACACGTACGGCTTTCGATTTTACCAATTAGTGCTTTGTTGTCTTGGACATACTTCTGAAGCAATCATTGTGTGTTTCTATAAGATGGAAGACTAAAATTCCTCATGAACTTGGTTGCAGATGTTAAGCCATATGAAGAGTTTTTTATAACGGACGTCAATGGTTAGATGAAATGGATTTCTGAAACACGTGGAACATCCTCACACTTAACAAAAATGTGGAAAATTATACTAAACATGTCTTCACAGAAAAATCTCTCGCGATGAATTGTATTTTACCACTATGATTTTGGCAGAATTGAACCGCAAAGAATGTAGTGCCAAAGAAAATCAAACTGTGACATTTAGGGGGATGGATCTAGTTCTGACTGAAACTGTGTCCAGTGTCATCTGCATCTATTACCCTACAGTTTTATAAATCGTATTACTTTGCAGCCTGAAAGAGAGAGTGACGTGATTATTGCCTCAAATTTATTATTAAAGAATTGTTTCACTTAATACGAAGGCGTGCTGAAAAGTAATGACTCCAAATTTATGTGCAAAGTCTTAACGCTTTTTAAATAAAACGTTGTTAACATTCTACATCTTTATTCTTCATATCTATACATTTATTTCTCAACGAAGTCACCTTAGCGAGGAACACATGTCTTCCAACGAGACACCGGTATGTTGACATAGTCACTGTGGGGTGTTTGACTCTTTTGACGGAGCTATATCATCACCTCTACTTCTATCGTATCATCACTATCAAAGTGGAGTCCTCGAAGGTGTTCTTCAGGTTTTGGAAACAGATAAAAATCGAATGAGGCCAAGTCGGGACTGTATGAAGGATGGCTGGCGACAGTGAACTCAAAAGCGTCGGACTGTTGCAGATGCCGCAGCGTTCAAGTGCAGTCTGACCCTGTCAACGAATTCCAAACTCGATAGCAGCACTCTCTGTCTCACCCACCGACACATTTGACATCTAACATCACACACCGCTACGTTACACGCAACAGTTCGGAGCCTTCTATAAGCAAAGGATGCTATTTTGGTTAGAGAAACGAGAAAATCATCCGAGAAAAATGAATGATATTTAATATCTCACCCCATTACGAGAAAAGAATAAAAAATTTGGAGGTATTACTTTTCAGCACGCCCTCGTACATATACTGAACTAATCGCCTGCATGTGGAAGTATATTATGCGTAGATACCAGGGGTTGCGAACTTATTCCATGATTTAAACAGCCTCAGAATTTATAATTCATAAAAGTATTATGAGATATCATTCAATGTGAGCGCTATTACTGAAGTGAGAATCGTGGAATTAATTCAATTTTTGAAAGTGTCTTTTACTATCTGAAACTTAAGGTTGTAGCAATAATCGAGTCCTATAGTGCTATTTAGTGTTCGTATACAAAGTCAAAAGCCCATTATCTAAGAGCAGGACCTTTGCTGACGACATTCACGATAAACCTGCTATCATCTGCGGTAGGCCAGTGTTGTGTTTACACACTGGCTGTTACATGCGCTCAAGCCGGAACACATGTGAAAAGGAACAGTGTGATACGTCACCATCCAACGCTCTTACATAAAACTCGTATGCCATTTTCAGAGTGACAAGTGTACATGAGAAATTCTGTAAGTGTTTTATTACGTACTCAGAATGTCAATTTAACACCTGTCGAGGTCATCCACGAATTCATGCTATAGTAGAATCAACACTTTGAAGCAAGAGGTAAAAATAATCAACTATGCCTAAATCCCCTATGAAATTTAGTGTGTTCAGCAGAGTACATGTATCTTCTACCGGCTGTGGAAGACTTCTAGTTGATATGGGAACTCGAGTTTTTCTTGCTGATTCACTGCTAATAAGAAGTATTCGGATTAGCTACAGAATATGGTAAGGTCCGCAGAATCTGGTCACGAGGTAAGTCGAGTCTGCTCCAAAAGTTTCCGCCTGGTCCTCAGATACGAAAAAGCTACTCGTCATCACCTATTTCGTCCAAACTTGTCGCGTATGCAAGGCCCGGCCATAAATGAAAGCGATGGAAGTGGGAGCTCCAGATGGTCAAGCATTTACAAAAAATATAAATTTTGGCCCGGTTCGAGTGAGGTACAAGCCGTTTAATTTGACGTAGGTTCCAGTAAGTGATTGTCATAGCGGAAAGAATCGTAAAGGTAATCCGAGGGTCGTTGGTTCAAGCTACTTTACAGAACCTTGTTTCCTTTATTTTCAATTTTTACGTTACCTACTCTACAAATAAACCGCAATGAAGCTAAGTCTATCGCATTTACTAATACTTTCACTAAAGACATGAAATGGATGGGGAAAGGAAACTTTGGGTTTGTAGATAAAGACCTACGTGCAGGAGACATATTTCTTCTTTTAATAGGCTCGCGGAGAGACAAATGAATCTCCAGTTATACGAGACGGTTTGCCAGCATGCAGTATTAAAGTTATTACCCTCAAATGCTCTCCGCTAGTGGAAACCTTCGATATTTGTTTAATCGTGAGATAAAGAATTTGATCAAAAAACTTTAGAACTGATCTTATCCCATCGAGAGAGAAAAAGAAGTCTCATCCTGAAGATAATGCCAATATCTGGCGAAGTGATGCATTATGCATTATTTGCTGCCAAACGGCGCAGTGAGAGCTAACACTTTATTAATGTAAACCAAGTTTGTTTTACTACAGAAACTGTAAAACAACAATGTAGTTTTTAAAGTGCGTCGTTCTTAATAGCGCAATATACGGAGGTAACTGTTATTTCCTCTGTTGTACATTGCACGTCGCCCTGGCACTTGTAAATCATCAACTGCAAGATAATAAATGTATATAATTTTATTTGTGAAACTCTCGGGTACGCCTTACAACTCCTTTCTGAACTTTATTTGATATCCCAGATTTTCAATCGCCTATCCCTTTCACACATTTAATGAAAATATTAATAAATACAATACACTGAGCTTATTTCAGTTTACTTGCAGTGTTATTAACCTAAAAATGAAGATAGGCAAAAGGTTCTGCAAGTGGACGCGATACCCATGATCCTACGATTAACATTCTGCACTCTTTATGCTGCGCTAATCGCTGCCCGAAGCCTGCGCTAAGTGTCTCATGCCTTGACGGACCCGAGCCGAAAGCTCCACATTATTTCTAAACGCTTCTCCATCTATATCTCCTACTTCTGGCACATTCATTTCCGGTCAAGCCATGCGTATGCCATAAGCGTGGACGAAAGTGATAATGACGAGTCGACGCGGTCCCCGTGTAATTGATGAAGAAAGTGTTGCACATATAGCGGTGACTGTAGGTGCTTAGTGTATCATTTGGAAACCAGTACATATTGCTAGGTTTGTTCGTCGCTAAGCTAAGGTTTGTGGAGGTTTGTGCCGCTTGTCTTAAGATCTGAAAATATTCTTCTTCGTAAAATAGTCATAATTTCAAATTGATTATTTTTGATAACCCGTTTAATAATTTATTGCGTGTTCTTTGCATAATAGATTTATTTCTGGAGTAGAGGTTGTGTTGTTACCTGCGCATTATACACTTTTACGGGACTATCAGCTTAACCCTTTGAATCCAAGCAATACGAAAAATGTAATTTAACATTTTTCCCAAGTTTGTTCTCTTAGTAAGCAACGAATAAAAGAAGAAATTGTCAAAAAGTAAACAGTCAGTTGTTATAAACAGATGATTACGCTTTAAAATCAGTGATGCATACAGTTTTCGGCTACCCATCATTTCATGCGATATTTTTAAAGCAATTTTGCAGTTTTCCTGCACACATCTCCACAGCTCGAAACTCGTATGAACTCATAATGCCTAAAACAACTTATAGGCCTAAATAACAAACGAAAATGGGATTATAAGTTCATACATTTTTAATAAAAGTGATTATTGCCCCATTTGTTTCATTTCAAACTTGCTCATAAAAGCAGTATCACAAACTAAAATTTACGTTACAAGAATTTTAGATGTACTTACTTTGACTATGAATGATCTCAGCATGATAACTATAAATAAAACCACATGTCACAGTTTCCTACAATCACGCAACATAGTCTCCGCGCCGACTGTTGCTTTGAACGCTGTAAGCGACTGCTACAATGCACTACATGCGCAGGAGTACCAGTGTGTGCTGCTAGATGTCTCTGCTTTGCAGTAGCATCGGTGGTTTCATGTTAAAGGCACTGGTACTACAACACAAAACGAATAAAATGGTGGATTAAGCTAAAGGACACTGGGGCTCAGCAAGTTTATAAAGTAAAGGCTTACATAATCTTCGAATATAGTCAGTGTAATGCGGTCAAAAATGGTTAGTATAATTTATGTTAACTGATTTAAATTATTATTTTGCCTTCATTTTGCATTATATTTTATTGCAGATGCCGATCTTTGAGGATCGATGATGTGATGCAAAACTTAATTAAAGAACAGAGTAGGAGCCAGCAAGAGTTATTTCGGTACCGCATTCTTGTGTATATAAATGGAGCTTCAGCCTGTGATACAGCTTTGTAATCCAGTTCATGATAACTATGAATCATCTCATTCTTCTCTTTTCTTCCATGAGTTGTTCATACATCCCCAGAAAACGTACCTGAAACCATAAGTATATACGACAAGAAAAGAAGAAAGTCTTTTCAGTGAGACAGATCAAAGAAACGTCAGGTTAAGGAGTGACTCCACGTATATGATGAATTATCAAAGTCAGGTTCATCAGAATCCTCTGAAGTAACAGATGAAGATAATTATACATATTGTGAACTTGCCTGTAGAAGACGAATAGATCATGCACCTTATTCTTTAGATTAAGTACTTAGAGCAGTGAACAACACACGTTTATTTTATATGTTATAATCCGTATACGAAGGACACAGCAATTAAATATTTACATTAAAAACCTTTTTATGTGAAAATATGTCTTCTGTTTATACTCAACAAAGTTTGACACGATTTGGCCAATCTAACCTTTTGTAAATTTGTTGACAAAAATGGTCCATGCATACCCTGTAATTTATTGTAAGGAGGAATATTAATTAATCGCTGTAAAATATCTGAGTGTACTTAATGAAAACATTTAATTGTTTTTCAGGTGGTGAAAATGATGATTGTTGTTGTGATCATATTTGTGGTCTGCTGGCTGCCTACACATATCTATTTTATCGTGCTGTCCTACGTACCATCTCTCAACCAGTCTACATATATCCAAGAACTTTACCTGGGTATTTACTGGCTCGCCATGTCCAGCACCATGTATAATCCCATTATCTACTTTTGGATGAATTCCAGGTTAGTAATACTGAATTACTTTCATATCTAATGGCAACAGTGCAATAGTACGTTGCAAGACACATAAACTGATTTAATTTCAGTTAGCAAAATTTAGAGATTTTATAAAATTACTGTTTTATGTCTCATATATAGTTACACACGTTCACTATGATCTACCAGCATGAAACGTGGAGTAAGTGCTGGCCGGCCGAGCCAACCACCAGTTACCGTGTAAAAATAACTCATACCATACACCAGGCATATGAAGTAAACTCTGGCCAGTGTTTCTTATACTAAACAAAGTGTGTGTATAAAAAAATTCGGTACAGCCATTACCGGTTTGCTGCCATTTGTATTAGTTCGAGAGAAGCAACAACTATATAAGTTGTAAAGATATAAACTAGAAGGAACATCACTCGTCACGTTCACTGTCGGTATGTATTAAAAAATGCCACTGTAAGGATTAAGAAAGTTTTTCTCGTTTTCCTGGAATTTGTCTTGTATCTGTGTTCATAATCATAATCTTCAGTTAGTTACGAATCCTCGGAGGTTTTATACTGCACAGGAACTCAGCACTCTATCATGGCAAGGAACACAGATATAGAAGAAATGGTATGTACCAAATAGTGGGCCTGTTCAAGGTGCAACGTAGTGTCTAATTTTCGAAGAGTAATTTAATTACCGGTCACATAACTACTCTGGATAAGAACTGGAAATATGAAAGTGACTGGAAGATTATTTTGACTGAAATCAGTGATGAAAATCTCATATGCATTGTGAATGTAAGGCCCATAAACGCTTTGGATCGGTGAAAATGGTACGGATTTGCTCAAATTTATACCAGTCATTATGTTGTATACACCCATCTTGTCAAGTTTACTTCACAGTGTCATGTCGGCAGATTTTTGTGATAAGTGAGTAAGCGTCTCAAGATATCTGTGTAAGATAACGTTCTACAATCCATAGTAAAAAAAAAAAATTAGAAATTCTCTGAATACACAAGACAAGAATACAGTACTTCTACTTGCCATACCGGCACAATTTAGCTGGTCTGTTGAGTCCTGAAAGGCTAAAAAAACCATGATTTATTTTGAGGTTGTCTGAATTACATCTTTAGATTTGGTAATGTGAACTTTCTTCAAAAGCTTATACTTACATTTAGTGTATCGTAAGTGAAACTAGCTAAAACGGTGCAGTATTCAGTTAATCTGATGACTCTTTAAAGATGTCTTGCGTATCATGTTGCCTGTTTGAGATTAGTCTTAAACCGACAGGAAGTGATATGGGATCATACACAAATAACCCTTTACCTACGGTGCCGCTTGAAAAAGTGATAGTCTTTTAGTGACGTGTAAGCGTAGGAGCCATGTCGTTTAATAAAGCTTCTACCACATGCTTTGGTAATGTAACTTGCTTTTTCACTCAGTGAAAACGTGAGCTATCGAAAAAATGAAGCGACCTTTGCATTATGCAACATCATCTTACCCAGAGACTTCTTAGGCGTAATTCTTTCTTTTTACGATTTTATAATGAATATTCAGTTTACATATAATTCTTGAGGTTATCATTGTTTTCTATGTTATATTTATCTCGAGTGCTCGGTATGTTACATAGATTCCTTAGTTCTGTGACAACACAAGGGATTTTAGTTGTTCATTAGTTAATGTTGGGCGGTAAAACATTTACGAGGGTTACAGAACAGTTTATCTGCGAGCGTTCGTTTCCAGGAAAGCACGAATAGGAGAAAATATGTAGAACGTTCACGCCTCATCACAAAACGGAGGTTGACCTTTCTATAAAGTAGGATGGGCGGCTATAGCTATCACAATGGAAGACAGAGTACCATGCTGGTGAGGCACATGTGTTTCGGAGCGTATGTTTCGTTCAGCGTATATTGCAAACGACCCAACGAGATCGCCAGTTAAGATCACAATAGCACGCGGTCACTGATATCGAACAGTGGGTAATTAGAAAGGTTTGCCAGTTTGGACGAATTGCGTTTCTTGTTAAACTAAGTCGTTGGCCGCATCCGGATAACCCCTCAGCGAGGCGAACGGCTGGCCTGGTGGAACACATGCGGCAGACTATGGGGCGCCAGCTTCGGAGCCACAGACCACCGGCCCGTAATTTACGAGAATTGCGTGATCTGCGCATAGACATCTGAGGCACATAACTCCGGCAACCTACCAAAAGTTTGTTGACTACATATCACGCAGAATCATTGCAGTTTTCCATTCCAAACGTCAACGAAACCACAAGTATTAAGCATTGGATCATCAGTGTGTACTGCTTTAGGGAAATATGTGGTACGTGCGTCTCAAAGTGTAGTTACAATAAAGCCGATTGCTAGGATTTTTATGTTTGACTTTATTTATTTGTCAGACTTTGTTGATCAGATGCTGACACGATAACGTTATACTTCTTTCATCATTGTAGTACGGATCATTTTTCCCCTTTTTTCCACAGTGTGGGAAAGGTTCACTACATATCAACAGATTGTATGAGCAAGAACTCGCAGTACATAGGTAGGACAACCATTCAGGAGGACAAGACACAAACCTTGCCTCCTTCACATCATCCTTCCTACGATGAGGCGTACTTTCCTTGCTGAACTAAGATGGGAAAACGTAACGACAGGCTATACAGACCTCTATACGGTCTTCGGTTTTGTTCGTTCTTTATTTGTTATGCTGTTGTTCTCCTTAACTTTATTTTCCTCGTGTCAGCGGATTAAGAGACCAAAATACATTTCAGTCAGTATATATTGGAACTAATGAAACGATCACATAACACAAGATAATTAGGACAGGACTGTGCAACTGATGAACTTTTAGAGATATTATTCAACCTTAGGCTTGTAATAATAAAAGATTTTAATTTAGTGCCTTTAGTATTCCATACATACAGAACATCTACTGTTTCATAGACAGCAGAATGGAATCGAAAAGAGTCAACAGCAAAAGCATGGGCTGCATGAATGATACTCTTATTTGTTGAGGTATGTAAAAAATTGTGTCTTTTACAATGGGGTGACAACCTGTTTATCAGTATTTTATAGTTCGCGAGAGTTAATGCAGTTTTTAAGTAATTTTTAAGTCTACAGTAAAACGTTCTGCAAAATAAGTTCGCCAGATGTGATGTCACTGCGCTGTTTACAATGACATGTAACGTTACACTTCCGTGTTCGCCATTTCCTCTGACGTAGAAGATAATTTTCTCCAATTGTTTTTGATGAAACTAAATCATCGTATAACTTAACTCTAACTATATACTTCTACTTCTTATATATGTATCAAATAAAGACAATAAAGAATAGAAACGTAGAGTAATAACCATAGCATACAGCAGATAACTGAAACCAACCATATTTCAGCTTTGGTCACTTGCTACAACCAACTAAACCTGAGATCTTACAGTAATAACAATACTAATTAACAAACTTTTTACCTGATTTCCGTTTCATTAACAGTTTCCAGATACCTTGCACTTTTACCGAGCAAGTTAGCTCAGTGGTTAGCACACTGGACTCGCATTTGGGAGGACGACGTTTGAAACCAGCGTCCGGCCGTCCTGATTTAGGTTTCCTGTGATTTCCCGAAATTGCTCCAGGCAAATGCCTGGACTGTTTCTTTGATAGGGCACGGCCCACTTCCTTCCCCATCATTCCCTAATCCGATGGGACCGATGACCTCGCTGTTTTTTCCTCTCCCCTCAACTCAACCATTCAACCAATCTTGCAATCTGTAATTTTTCAACTTAATTTCCCTTAGTTTCACTCTTAATGAAATCGTGTCCAGAGTACTCCTTACTCTTTCAGAAGGATTAAGACTGTAGACTGGCCATGTGTTAATAACTTTAAAAAAGCAATTACGTAGAACAGACGCACTTTGCAGCCTTATATTTCTCTTGCAAAACCTGGAACTCGACCTTAATCTCAATTTGTAAAACATTTTTTGCATAAACTCTAATGTAAATTGTATTTTGTTAAATAATGATCAATAAATATACGCTCTTCTTAATGACCGAGAAGTATACTACTCGTGCTTTATTGAGGTCTGTACATTTTTCTTCCCAGTTCTTCTCAGTTAACTTTCGCCACGCACTGAATTAGTATTTGGGAGGAATGGGGCTCAATTCCTGTTTCCCCAATACAAATTTGAGTTCCCTATGATTTACCTAAATCAATTAAGGTGAATTCTGGGATGATAACTTTGAAAGAACCACACGTGTTTCTTCTCTATTCCCTCCAATCTAGGCATGTGTGAGTTCTAAAATAACCACTTCGTCTACTGCACGTGGAACTGAACCTTTCTTCCTTTAAGTACACATACACCATACCAAGAGATTTAGAGAAGAAAATTTTACTTTCGTCAACGCGGAAATTATCTTCACACACTTTAGTGTCGTTATTAAAGTAGATACTAGCTCTGATTTGAAACTTCCTTTCAGAGTAAACCAGGTTGTATGCCTGATCACTATTCGAACCGAGTATAGCAGCTGCAGCGGAAGACAAAGGCCAGCTGGTGTGACCGAGCGGTTCTAGGCACTTCAGTCAGGAGCCGCGCGACCGCTACGGTCGCAGGTTCGAATCCTGCCTCGGGCATGGATGTGTGTGATGTCTTTAGGTCAGTTAGGTTTAAGTAGTTCTAAGTTCTAGGGGACTGATGACCTCAGATGTTAAGTCCCATAGTGCTCAGAGCCATTTGAACCATTTTTGAAGACAAAGTTTCCGGGTTGGAGTCTCGGTCTGGCAAACAGTTTTATTCTGTCAGCAAGTTTCAACTATCGAAGTACTGGATAAGAAATGTGTGGTTACTTGGTACTGTTTAACCTAATGAATGGAATTCATTCCACTAAGCTGTAACGAGCGTATTTTTAGGAAGTCAAATGCTACTTGCAGAAATGTACTTTCATCTCGGCATGAAGACTTATCTATGCCGCATTTTTAGTTCCTAAACAATTATAAAGAACATTTCACAGAATAGGGTGACATTGTACGAGGTAAGGCTTCGCATAGTACCACGCTACGCAGTTCCACAGCCCATCGTGCACTGTATCCGCCTCGGCGCTCAGGCAGCGTACAAATCCAATTAGCGTCTGGGTCCCCCTGTGCTAAGTAGGCAGTCCCTGATCACGTACATGGCACGACTGAGTGCTACCTGCCTGGGTAGGATAGATAGGCACCCGTGCAACCACGTAGTAGGAGAGCAGTCACGATAAAAAATGGCTTGTGGAAGGATTTCGAAACTCACAGCATTACGACTATGATGAGCACAGTAAATATCTTGATTTCACCAAAGAAATTATTGCTAAGAAAAAAATAGATGGTGGTTCATTTGAGAAAACTGGCCTGAGAAATTAAATGGAATACTTGCGGTTTAATTGAATATGTAACATATTAAATTTAAGTGCAATGATCATCTTGATGATGCTACGACCTCCTGTTGCCTTTTTTCTTACGCACAAATTAAATTTTGCTTTTAAAACAATCTCTACCGCAACCGAAATACAATATGTTCCCATGTTCTGTTGTTCTGCCATATACAGACTGTTTCCGTAAGAACGTGTAAAATTTTTTCAGGACATAGAGGATGCTCCACTGAACAATTTGAGGTAGGGAACCTGGGGGCGGAGAAACCAGCTTAAGGAGATAATAGGAATAAAATCACATTAGTATGTACTTTTTTATTTACATTATTTAACAGCAGATACCATCAGTGACACAATGAACGTAACGTTTGTGCTGTATCTTACCAAATGTACTGAAACTGACTGCCATTATCCTCAATGCTAACATAGCATCGACGAACAAGTTTCTGACGCACCCTGACAAATAACTCCTGTTGTGTTTTGAATCAGATGCAGCTACAATTCTAGTGACTAATTCCATTTTCGTATCCAGTGGGTTCTCACACACAAGGAACTTTAAATATCCTCATAGGAAACAATCAAGGGCATTCAGGTGGGGTTACCTCGCAGGACATTGAATAGGAACCCCACTTCCAATCCAGCGACCACTGTAAGTCTCTGAATAGCACTGTGTAATGAATGCGTCTGTCGTTGATTCATAGCACGTTATGTCATGGGACAACGTAAATACGATACAGAAGAGCCATCTCATGGGCAAGTAAAGTAAACAAAACCTGCATCACGACATCCTGGTAATCAGTCTTGTCCTCCTTGTTTCCCTGCAGGAAATAAAGAATGTAAATGTAAGTAAACAGCACAGTAGGTGTAAACCTATACGTTGTTAGTTGTCAATAGGCTGAAAAACAGTTGTGCTAGGCAAAGCGGTAGGCAAGTTTACTTCTGTATATCCTTAAGCTGGCTTCTCCGACCCAAGGTTCCATACTTCAAATTGTTCAGTGGAGCATTATTTATGTCCTGTTGCATTTTTGCACTCTCTTACCTAAACACGCTGTACATTTCTGGACGTACAATGTAACTTCTTTGGGTCTCCCCTATCAGTATGGTGACATAGGTTCTTCTATATTCATCTAAGTAGTACGGATTTCTAATGAGAGATGACAGTGACCCGACAAAATATCGGAAAAATACTATGAGTAATTACATACAACGATATTTACCAAGGATTCACCAAATCAATCATGCTGTCAAATTTAGAAAAGCAGTACATTAATCCATCCTTCTGAAATTATTATTTGTATGATACAGCTTGATAGTTATGTACTAAAACAACAGAATGTGACACACAGGTATCGAAACATTTATTAAAAATAATAGAAAATAGGTGTAGCATTTTTCCCAAATCTAGTCACTGTAATGATGACGATCACAGAAACCATTTGTCCTCCTCCCGTGCTTCAAGTAAATATAAGGAGCTACCCTTTGGTTTTCTGTAACATTGTCACGAAACGTAAAAAACGTAGTACACATATTTATATATGTTAGGCTTCCCTCCATTACTTGTTGATCTATCTGTACATGAGCACCAGTTTCCTTCTTTTCCACGATGTAATTCATATATTGTTCAACAGTTTTGTTCTCGGACATCAGCATCGTATTTGGCAGTGCAGAATTTTAAAAAAATGCCAGAAAGAAAAGGCTGCAAACTGCAGATACAGGTAAGGAAACTAAACTAGTAATGATGGAAATGCCTGGAGTTGACCTCCTGCCACTTTATATTTGTGCAGGAACGTCTACTTTTAGCGGTGTCTATTCAGGTACAATTCGAAAATGTACAGTGGGCTGCCTGTGACGCTTAATGTTACGGAGGATGCCTCACCAATATTGCATGTCGACTTTCATACGCCGGTATTATGCAGACCACTGATACGACGTGAAAGTCTACAATGTCAATTGACTTGCGCCTAAAATTTAACACGCATTTTCACTATTTTTCGTGTTACGTTTCACAGAAAATAGTGACTTGCACTGTATTCATGTGCGCAGATTTTAACGAGTCTTGGAAATACACTAACATGTACTCAGTTTTTCGAGAAGACATTGCTGTTTTTGTATCTCGATGGGTAAAAAAGCTTATTAAACATACAGTAGCATACTCTTTCTCGTGTTTACAATCGCCTGACGGAAATCCAGTTTACGTCATTTCAAGCATTTTTGAAACGTAAGAAGCGTCTATGTCACGTGCGACACCGTGCACATTAAAGCAGGTAGACCAGCACTCTGCTCACTTCACAACGAGGTATCCTTGTCACGCAACGCGGGAGTAGGTGGCGCGTCCCGCTAGTTTCAGCACGCCTGGCTGACTGACCCGTGCGGGTCGATCGCTGGCCCCTGTGGCCCGCCAAGCTGACGGGTTGATCTCAGCAGGCAGGCCAAACCTGAACCGTTTGAACGTCCGGCGGGTCAGTTTCCAACCCGTTGCCGTCAGAAGCCGCCGCTTTGCACGCTGGAATTGATGCCGAGCACTCTGACTCCGTCTGCAGCTTCTACGCACTTCCATCAATCACTGCGTACTATTGTCTTCTCATGTTTTTTATTTGTTATTCTTTTAATATGTTGGGTATATTATTGGAGATTGAGACTCAGTTACTATTGGTTTTTCCGTCTTAAGTTTACTGCATTTTAATTAAAGAGAATTTTACACCAGACTCGTTTCGCTTTTATTTATAATGCATCTTCTTTGGTAACTGGTGTTTCATCTACATCTACATCTACATTTATACTCCGCAAGCCACCCAACGGTGTGTGGCGCAGGGCCCTTTACGTGACACTGTCATTACCTCCCTTTCCTATTCCAGTCGCGTATGGTTCGCGGGAAGAACGACTGTCTGAAAGCCTCCGTGCGCGCTCTAATCTCTCTAATTTTACATTCGTGATCTCCTCGGGAGGTATAAGTAGGAGGAAGCAATATAATCGAAACCTCATCCAGAAACGCACCCTCTCGAAACCCGGCGAGCAAGCTACACCGCGATGCAGAGCGCCTCTCTTGCAGAGTCTGCTACTTGAGTTTGTTAAACATCTCCGTAACGCTATCACGGTCACCAAATAACCCTGTGACGAAACGAGCCGCTCTTCTTTGGATCTTCTCTATCTCCTCCGTCAACCCGATATGGTACGGATCCCACACTGATGAGCAATACTCAAGTATAGGTCGAACGAGTGTTTTGTAAGCCACCTCCTTTGTTGATGGACTACATTTTCTAAGGACTCTCCTAATGAATCTCAACCTGGTATCCGCCTTACCAACAATTAATTTTATATGATCATTCCACTTAAAATCGTTCCGCACGCATACTCCCAGATATTTTACAGAAGTAACTGCTACCAGTGTTTGTTCCGCTATCATATAATCGTACAATAAAGGAACCTTCTTTCTATGTATTCGCAATACATTACATTTGTCTATGTTAAGGGTCAGTTGGCACTCCCTGCACCAAGTGCCTATCCGCTGCAGATCTCCCTGCATTTCGCTACAATTTTCTAATGCTGTAACTTCTCTGTATACTATAGCATCATCCGCATGGGACTTCCGACACTATCTACTAGGTCATTTATATATATTGTGAAAAGCAATGGTCCCATAACACTCCCCTGTGGCACGCCAGAGGTTACTTTAACGTCTGTAGACGTCTCTCCATTGATAACAACATTCTGTCTTCTGTTTGCTAAAAACTCTTCAATCCCGCCACACAGCTGGTTTGATATTCCGTAGGCTCTTACTTTGTTTATCAGGCGACAGTGCGGAACTGTATCGAACGCCTTCCGGAAGTCAAGAAAAATAGCATCTACCTGGGAGCCTGTATTTAATATTTTCTGGGTCTCATGAACAAATAAAGCGAGTTGGGTCTCACACGATCGCTGTTTCCGGAGTCCATGTTGATTCCTACATAGTAGATTCTGCGTTTCCAAAAACGACATGATACTCGAGCAAAAAACATGTTCTAAAATTCTACAACAGATCGACATCATAGATATAGGGCTATAGTTTTGCGCATCTGCTCGACGACCCTTCTTGAAGACTGGGCCTACCTGTGCTCTTTTCCAATCATTTGGAACCTTCCGTTCCTCTAGAGACTTGCGGTACACGGCTGTTAGAAGGGGGGCAAGTTCTTTCGCGTACTCTGTGTAGAATCGAATTTGTATCCCGTCAGGTCCAGTGGGCTTTCCTCTGTTGACTGATTCCAGTTGCTTTTCTATTCCTTGGACACTTATTTCGATGTCAGCCATTTTTTCGTTTGTGCGAGGATTTAGAGAAGGAACTGCAGTGCGGTCTTCCTCTGTGAAACAGCTTTGGAAAAAGGTGTCTAGTATTTCAGCTTTACGCGTGTCATCCTCTGTTTCAATGCCATCATCATCCCGGAGTGTCTGGGTATGCTGTTTCGCGCCACTTACTGATTTAACGTAAGACCAGAACTTCCTAGGATTTTCTGTCAAGTCGGTACATAGAATTTTACTTTCGAATTCACTGAACGCTTCACGCATAGCCCTCCTTACGCTAACTTTGACATCGTTTAGCTTCTGTTTGTCTGAGAGGTTTTGGCTGCGTTTAAACTTGGAGTGAAGCTCTCTTTGCTTTCGCAGTAGTTTTCTAACTTTGTTGTTGTACCACGGTGGGTTTTTCCCGTCCCTCACAATTTTACTCGACACGTACCTGTCTAAAACGCATTTTACGATTGCCTTGAACTTTTTCCATAAACACTCAACATTGTCAGTGTCGGAACAGAAATTTTCGTTTTGATCTGCTAGGTAGTCTGAAATCTGCCTTCTATTACTCTTGCTAAACAGATAAACCTTCCTCCCTTTTTTTATATTCCTACTAACTTCCATATTCAGGGATGCTGCAACGGCCTTATGATCACTGATTCCCTGATCTGTACATACAGAGTCGAAAAGTTCGGGTCTGTTTGTTATCAGTAGGTCCAAGATGTTATCTCCACGAGTCGGTTCTCTGTTTAATTGCTCGAGGTAATTTTTGGATAGTGCACTCAGTATAATGTCACTCGATGCTCTGACCCTATCACCCGTCCTAAACACCTGAGTGTCCCAGTCTATATCTGGTAAATTGAAATCTCCACCTAAGACTATAACATGCTGAGAAAATGTATGTGAAATGTATTCCAAATTTTCTCTCAGTTGTTCTGCCACTAATGCTGCTGAGTCGGGAGGTAGGTAAAAGGAGCCAATTATTAACCTAGCTCGGTTGTTGAGTGTAACCTCCACCCATAATAATTCCGCCTCTTATTTATATTTTCTCCAAAACACTGCTACATCCCTCCTTGTTAGCAGCGCTTGCTATCCAAAGACATCGTTTCACATATACACTTGGCAGTTTTTGCCTTTCCGCAGTATTTCTTGCACTGCATTTTATACTTCATCTCGCTTCTGTAAATCGAACTGAAGCTATGTGTGTTCTCATTCAGCACAGTATTCCAGTGTTTACGTCTGTTCGTGTATATTGAAAATACAGTCTTACTGTTACTGACGCACTGCACAGCGTTTTAAGAAAATACTTTGAAAGTTTGTACAGTAATGAAAATGTTTAAGAATTGCTAGTTTAGAATAGAGCAGATATACTTTTTGATCTATAGCTAATTGGCAAGGAGATCATCAAGAGCACAGATGTGTAATAAATCAAGAACACGTAATACATATTTGCAAATAAGGAGAGTTGTGAATGATCCTTCCACAGACGAAGAGTAAAATGATCCTAATGGATGTGGAATAATCAAAAGAATCTTAAACACGTTTACATTCAATATCTAATGACAAACTCGTCAAAAAATAAGTTACACTAAGGTGCATACGATATTGTAGCTTCACACCATCAAACAATCACGTTAATACTCTGAAGATGTGGAAAAAAAGTTTTGAAGAACACTCGCGTGAGTTTGTATTAATAAATAACGTACGCAACCGTTGGTTGGAACAAAATATTCGCCGACGAAGTAGATGGATGGGGCAAAAATTTTGACTTAAGGCTCCTTTTAAACCAACCTTTACAAGCAACTCAACGTTCTATGGATGCTGGCAAGTTTCCTTTAGAGTCAGAAAACGATAGCTTGGATTGATAAGTTATCCAAAAAATTATTGATCGTGTACGAAGTATTGATTGGAAGTAATCAAAATATGCTAGCATTTATTCTTGAATAACCTACGTCTGAAAACATCTGCAGTGAAAGTAAAGCTTTGTTTGGGCCTTTCAGCAGTTCTATGGTAAGCACCTCCCAATTGTATTTTTATTATGCTTTCTAATCCCAAGAATTTTACAGTGTCAACTTTTTCTGTATTTCATCCTTGTGTACAAATACAGGGAGATAATTTTTCAAATCCTGAACTGCACATAACATCCCCTTTTTCACACTTCAGGCACAAATGAATGGCTAGTAACCATTTATTAACGCCCAAGAAATATCACTCACATATCTTTGAGATCCATACTTGATTTGGTATATATTGCAATTTATGTATACCTGTTAAAAAAGTAAACTTTACACCTGGTAAAGATGCTATTGAAAGGATGTTAATACACTAAAGGAAAACCTTGTGGGTCACCAAATCTTTCCAGTTCTCAGCTGGGTGATGCATGCTAGCCTACTACAGGATTATTTTCTAGTCTTATCATTCGTTTCTGTCAAACAGATACGATACGAACATTATCTTGTTAGTGAAGGGATAAACGTTTTTGTATATATATTATTTAAATAAAGGTATATAATTCATTTTAAAATTAAAAACTGTTCTTAATTTTGAAACCGGGAGTAATTATCTTATTTAGAAGTTATCAAACACCAACACTTTATCCTTTTTACAGAGTGTCTTAATAACTGATAGAAGTCGTTATCGCCTTTTCCACATTCATGCTCTGTCCGTGTGCACTTTCTGTAGTCACAAATACTTAAGTCGCCCACAGCGAGTAGTATAAACCTTAAAATGTATCTCTCGTTGTATTACAATGTTCATGAATGAAAGTATTTCGTTTCTAGACTCTTCCAAATTTAGGACTGTTGCGTCTTGTCTTATTCTTAGAATGCACCGTTGAGGAAAAATGTAATTTGAGGTAAGTTAAACCATCAAGGAAAAATTAGACGCCGATGCAAAGATCAAAAATGGTTCAAATGGCTTTGAGCACTATGCGACTTAACTTCTGAGGTCATCAGTCGCCTAGAACTTAGAACTAATTAAACCTAACTAACCTAAGGACATCACACACATCCATGCCAGAGGCAGGATTCGGACCTGCGACCGTAGCGGTCGCTCGGTTCCAGACTGTAGCGCCTAGAACCGCACACAATGATCAAAACAAGCAAATTATTCTATTGTTCTGATTTGTAAACAGACAGTTATTTACCTCTAAAATACATCTATTTATCGAGTTAAAATGGAAAATTACTTATATTGTGATTATTTTGTGGCAAAGAGAGCAATGTATTAAATATTTTCTGCGCTCCTTTTTCGATATCAGGTGAGAGAAGAACGATTCGTTTCATATCATAACGAGAGCTGTTATTAGTCTAACTTTAACTACAAACTCACTACAGGACTTATATGTAGATGCCTGATGCATATTCATAGATTTCGTGGTAATGACATGACCTCGAACCTCTCTGACCAGGTTTTCGTGAGGTATATGCAGTCGTAAGGTATATGGAGTATTTCGCTGTGTACCCGTGGTCTAGGACAGCCGGCACGGTAGCTCAGCGTGTTTGGTCAGAGGGCTGCGTGCTCTCTGTAATAAAAAAAAACTGAGTCAAGGAATGGACGATCAACTTGAAAGGATGTCGTGTGACGTCCGCCCAGACCAAACGCAACGAACTATATCGAACAAAATGAAAAAAAAAGGGGTAGCGTCTTTAATTCATAATGAAAACGTCTTCGGTCCCGGGTTCGATCCCCGCCACTGCCTAAATTTTGATAAATAACCAGCATTGGCGGCCGAAGACTTCCGGCATAAGAAGTCAGCCTCATTCTGCCAATGGCCTTGTCAAAGAGGGCAGAGGAGCGGATAGAGGTTCAGGGCACTCACTTGTCCTAGGGGTGGGAAATTGCTCCTAAAGGCGGAAGAATCAGCAATGATAAACGACATGAGGATGCAGAAGGCAATGGAAACCACTGCATTAAAGACACGTAACGTGTATCCACAGGACATGTGGCCTGTAATTGAAGAAGTGTCATGATCATCTCTCCATTGGCAAAAGATTCCGGAATAGTCCCCCATTCGGATCTCCGGTAGGGGACTGCCAAGGAGGAGGTTACCATGAGAAAAAGATTGAATAATCAACAAAGGGATAACGTTCTACGAGTCGGGGCGTGGAATGTCAGAAGCTTGAACGTTGTAGGGAAACTAGAAAATCTGAAAAGGGAAACGCAAAGGCTCAATCTAGATCTAGTAGGGGTCTGTGAAGTGAAGTGGAAGGAAGACAAGGATTTCTGGTCAGATGAGTATCGGGTAATATCAACAGCAGCAGAAAATGGTATAACAGGTGTAGGAATAGTTATGAATAGGAAGGTAGGGCAGAGGGTGTGTTACTGTGAACAGTTCAGTGACCGGGTTGTTCTAATCAGAATCGACAGCAGTCCAACACCGACAACGATAGTTCAGGTATACATGCCGTAGTCGCAAGCTGAAGATGAACAGATAGAGAAAGTGTATGAGGATGTTGAAAGGGTAATGCAGTATGTAAAGGGGGACGAAAATCTAATAGTCATGGGCGACTGGAATGCAGTTGTAGGGGAAGGAGTAGAAGAGAAGGTTACAGGAGAATATGGGCTTGGGATAATGAATGACAGAGGAGAAAGACTAATTGAGTTCTGTAACAAGTTTCAGCTAGTAATAGCGAATACCCTGTTCAAGAATCACAAGAGGAGGTGGTATACTTGGAAAACGCCGGGAGATGCGGGAAGACTTCAATTAGATTACATCATGGTCAGACAGAGATTCCGAAATCAGATACTGGATTGTAAGGCGTACCCAGGAGCAGATATAGACTCAGATCACAATATAGTAGTGATGAAGAGTAGGCTGAAGTTCAAGACATTAGTCAGGAAAAATTAATACGCAAAGAAGTGGGATACGGAAGTACTAAGGAATGACGAGATACGTTTGAAGTTCAAATCAAATGGTTCAAATGGCTCTGGGCACTATGGGACTTAACATCTATGGCCATAAGTCCCCTAGAACTTCGAACTACTTAAACCTAACTAACCTAAGGACATCACACAACACCCAGTCATCACGAGGCAGAGAAAATCCCTGACCCCCCCCGGGAATCGAACCCGGGAACCCGGGCGCGAGAAGCGAGAACGCCACCGCACGACCACGAGCTGCGGACCGTTTGAAGTTCTCTAACGCTATACAGTAGATACAGCAATAAGGAATAGCGCAGTAGGCAGTACAATTGAAGAGGAATGGACATCTCTAAAAAGGGACATCACAGAAGTTGGGAAGGAAAACATAGGTACAAAGAAGGTAGCTGAGAAGAAACCATGGGTAACAGAAGAAATACTTCAGTTGATTAATGAAAGGAGGAAGTACAAACATGTTCCGGGAAAATCAGGAATACAGAAATACAAGTCGCTGAGGAATGAAATAAATAGGAAGTGCAGAGAAGCTAAGACGAAATGGCTGCAGGAAAAATGTGAAGACATCGAAAAAGATATGATTGTCGGAAGGACAGACTCAGCATACAGGAAAGTCAAAACAACCTTTGGTGACATTAAAAGCAACGCTGGTAACATTAAGAGTGCAACGGGAATTCCACTGTTAAATGCAGAGGAGAGAGCAGATAGGTGGAAAGAATACATTGAAAGCCTCTATGAGGGTGAAGATTTGTCTGATGTGATCGAAGAAGAAACAGGAGTCGATTTAGAAGAGATAGGGGATCCAGTATTAGAATCGGAATTTAAAAGAGCTTTGGAGGACTTACGGTCAAATAAGGCAGAAGGGATAGATAACATTCCATCAGAATTTCTAAAATCATTGGGGGAAGTGGCAACAAGACGACTATTCACGTTGGTGTGTAGAATATATGAGTCTGGCGATATACCATCTGACTTTCGGAAAATCGTCATCCACACAATTCGGAAGACGGCAAGAGCTGACAAGTGCGAGAATTATCGCACAATCAGCTTAACAGCTCATGCATCGAAGCTGCTTACAAGAATAATATACAGAAGAGTGGAAAAGAAAATTGAGAATGCGCTACGTGACGATCAGTTTGGCTTTAAAAAAAGTAAAGGGGCGAGAGTGGCAATTCTGACGTTACGGCTAATAATGGAAGCAAGGCTAAAGAAATATCAAGACACTTTCATAGGATTTGTCGACCTGGAAAAAGCGTTCGACAATATAAAATGGTGCAAGATGTTCGAGATTCTGAAAAATGTAGGGGTAAACTATAGGGAGAGACGGGTCATATACAATATGTACAACAACCAAGAGGGAATAATAAGAGAGGACGATCAAGAACGAAGTGCTCGTATTAAGAAGGGTGTAAGACAAGGTTGTAGCCTTTCGCCCCTACTCTTCAATCTGTACATCCAGGAAGCAATGATGGAAATAAAAGAAAGGTTCAGGAGTGGAATTAAAATACAAGGTGAAAGGATATCAATGATACGATTCGCTGATGACATTGTCATCCTGAGTGAAAGTGAAGAAGAGTTAAATGATCTACTGAACGGAATGAACAGCCTAATGAGTACACGGTATGGTCTGAGAGTAAATCGGAGAAAGACAAAGGTAATGAGAAGTAGTAGAAATGAGAACAGCAAGAAACTTAACATCAGGATTGATGGTCACGAAGTCAATGAAGTTAAGGAATTCTGATACCTAGGCAGTAAAATAACCAATGACGGACGGAGCAAGGAGGACATCAAAAGCAGACTCGCTATGGCAAAAAAAGGCATTTCTGGCCAAGAGAAGTCTACTAATATCAAATACCAGCCTTAATTTGAGGAATTAGGTGGACTGATAAGGTAAGGAATGAGGAAGTCCTACGCAGAATCGGAGAGGAAAGGAATATGTGGAAAACGCTGATAAGGAGATGGGACAGGATGATAGGACATCTGCTAAGACATGAGGGAATGACTTCCATGGTACTAGAGGGAGCTGTAGAGGGCAAAAACTGTAGAGGAAGGCAGAGATTGGAATACGTCAAGCAAATAATTGAGGACGTAGGTTGCTAGTGCTACTCTGAGATGAAGAGGTTAGCACAGGAAAGGAATTCGTGGAGGGCCGCATCAAACCAGTCGGTAGACTGATGACCAAAAAGAAAAATGGAGTCTTTTAACGAATGCTTGTCCTTCTAATCTACCCTATTATCCAATATACACATTTCAGCTGTATTTCAGTATAGGCCGTGCAAGACTTTAGTCAGTAGTCTGAAGTAGTCTGAATTGCAGATGTACTGCGACTGTGTAAGCCACAATGAGTCGAAGCTACCTGTAGGTGGCATCGACAAGTAATACCGTGAGACCACTCCACATCATATGTTCATATACTGTTAAACCTAAATATTTGCATTTACGTTTTTCGTAAGACACAACTTTGTATATGTTTCTAAATTAAGAAATAACGTCCGTATTTACACAGTATTGATATCTGCTCCACATCCAAGTAAGTGTAGCTATTTCTTTACAAAAATAAGGAAAGAAATTTAAGTTTTATCAGCTAGTCAAAGATGAGGTTATCAGAGACCCAATTTTTGTTAGATAATACTTCTCTGTAGACACCATATTATCAGCAAAATTCAGAGTTCCCAGCTAGCAATATCAGTTACATCATTTACAACATGGAAATAATTGTCCTACCACACTTTACTGTGGATGTACAGATATTGTTAAGATGAGCCTGTGTGTCCTCATGGAATCGAATCTCGAACGTTTGCTTTGACGGTGAGTGCCAAGGTGGAAGTAACTGATTTTGTGACATTTTGCGAGTTCCTAACCAAGAGCGAATTATATAATTGCGTAATTTCATTTTAGTGCCTTAGTAGTTTAGTTTCTTGACATTCTGAGCGTTAATTTAATATTTAATAGACACAGTTCTCGCGATTTCATTTGTGCGGGAAAGTAAAGCGATTTTGTGACTTAATACAAGTTCCTAAAGAGGAGCGAAATATTAGTCTCACCTGAGTGCTTTGGTAGTTTAGTTTTTAAATCTCTACGTGTTAATCTAATTTATTAGACATAGTTCTGGCGTTTGCATCAGTGTCTACAGTAGAGTTCTGTAGCGCTTGTCGATAGCCCTTTTTCGACTGTGTATTGTACTTTTCCACGGTCCTTAGTATGGGTAGCGACTGTGACTGCTGTGTGCGGATGCAAGCCGAGTTGGTAACACTTCGCTCTCAACTCTAAGCTGTGATGGTTTTAGTTACACAGCTTGAGGCTGCAGTGGATGGGCATCGCTGTTGTGGGCCGGCCGTGGGGGTCCAAAGGACATCCAGCACGACTTACGAGTCCGCCTGTCGGTATGCACCTATGGCCAGCCCAGTTACTGCTCGCACTGAGGTTGACCTCTCACCCGTGGTCGAGTGGTAGATCACCTAGGGGCGCTGCTGGTGGCGAAAGATTTCCCAGGGTGCCGAACGCCTCCCCGGTTAGTCTGGAAAAAAGATTTCAGATACTGTCTGTAGCTGGCTCTGTCGCCCAGCCAGATGCAGTCGCTTGTTCTGTTTCAGAGGAAGTCTCTCAGCCTGCAACATCCAGGCAATCATAGAGGGTAGAATTATTGGGAGTTGAGAGCTCCACTGTTAAGCGCGTTATGGAGTCCCTTAGGGATACCGTTGCCACGGTGGAGAAGTAATCCAATGTGCAATCCGTGTCTATAATGGATGTGGTCATTCCAGACATGGAGCGTCTCCTTCCAGATGCCATGGAGAAAACAGGATGCAGCCCGTTGCAGGTGGTGTCTCACGTCTGTACAATTGATGTGGGTCGCTTTCGATCGGAAGAGATTCACTGTGGTTCCGAGCGGCTATGAGGAGTGGTAAAGGCTGCGAGTCTGGCTTACGAGATGAAACCAGATTTCACCATTTGCAGCTTAGTCGACAGGACCGATTGCGGACCTCTGGTACAGAGCCGAGGCGGTTCTGCAACCGTGTAGGCTGCAGATTCCTCGACTTGCGCCGTAGGGTGACGGGGTTTCGGGTTCCGCTAAATAGGAATTCATTACACGCAGAAGGCGGCTACACGAGTAGCAGTTAAGGTGTGGCGTGGTCTAGGGTGGCTCTTTATAGTAGAGGGTCTCGGGGAAACACAAAAATAACTTCATTCTCAAAGGGTACAGGTCGAAGAGAGGAAGAATGTAGATCTAGGAACCACCGATATCAAAGTTGTAAACTGTCGTAGCTGTGTTAGGAAAGTGTCAGAGCACCAAGTGCTAACAGAAAGCACTGATACTGAAATTGCTGTCGACTCTGAAAGCTCGCTAAAGTCGGAGATAAGTTCAGGCGAAATTATTTCGAAGGAAGTTACGGGTTCAGAAGGGATAGGCTAAGCAGAGTTGTCGGCATAGTTTTTGTTCCTGTTAGAAATGGTATACCTTGTAGCGAAACGGAAGCAGATAGTTCCTGTTAGTATGGGTACAGGTCATTGTTGGCCAACAGAATAAAATAGTAACTTGATCTTTTTTCCGATCTCGCCACTCATATGGTGCAATTGCTGAATGGTTGAAAGAAAATATGAGTCTAACTTCAGACACATACGTAACTGATACAGTTACAGTTGGTGGTGACTTCAGTTTACCCTCGATATATTGGCGAAAATACATGATTAATTTCTGAAGTACGCAAAGAACATCATTCGAAATTCCGCTAAACAGATTCTCTGAAAATTGTTTCGGGCATTTCGTTTATGAGCCCATACAAATACAAACATTTGTGGAAACACACTTAACCTCTTAACAACAAATAATCCAGAACTAATAACGATTATAAAATGAATACAGGGATTAATGAACAGAGGGCTGTCGCAGCGAGACTGTATATCGTAACTCACTAATCGTCCGAAAATAAACGAAAAATTTACCCATTCGAAAAAGCAGATAAAAATTCTCTTGACGCTTTCCTGAGAGACACTCTCCATTACATCCAAATTAACATTGCAAGTATAGATCAGATGTGGTTTGAATTCAAAGAAATAGTATCGACAGCAAATAAAAGATTTATAACAAATAAATTAACGGACGACGGAGCTGATCCCAATTGTTGCATAAAACGGGTCAGAACTCTGTTGCAGAAACAACAAAAAAAACATGCCAAATTAAATCGTAAGAAAACTCCCCAAGCTTGTAGATCGTTTACAGAAGCACGAAATTTAGAACGGACTTCAAGGCGAGACACTTACAATACACCGAAGAAACTGGTACAGGAATGCGTATTTAAATACAGGTATATGTAAACAGGCACGCCTAAATAAGACAAGCGTCTGGCGCAGGTGTTAGATCAGTTACTGCTGCCACAATTGCGGGTTATCAAGATTTCAGTGAGTCTGAGCGTGGTGTTACAGACGGCACACGAGCGATGGGGCACAGCAACTCCAAGGTACCGATGAAGTGGGGATTTTTCCCGTACGACAATTTCACGAGTGTACCGTGAATATCATGAAAGCGGTAAAACATCAAATCTCCGACATCGCTGCGGCCGGAAAATGATCCTGCAAGAACGGTACCAACGACGATTGAAGAGAATCGTTCAACGTGACAGAAGAGCAACCCTTCCGCAAATTGCTGTAGATTTCAATGCTGGAACGCCAAAAGTGTCAGCGTGCGAACTATTCAACGAAACATCAACGATATGGGCCTTAGCAGCCGAAGGCCCACTCGTGTACTCTTGATGACTGCACGACACAGAGCCGTACGCCTCGTCTGGGCCCCTCAACACCGATTTTGGACTATTGCTGACTGGAAACATGTTGCTTGGTCGAATTAGTCTCGTTTCAAATTATATCGAGCGGAGGGACGTGTACAGGTATGCAGACAACCCCGTGAATCCGTGGGCCCTGCATGTTAGCAGGGAACTGTTCAAGCTGGTGTAGGCTCTGTAATGGTGTGGGGAGTGTGCAGTTGGAGTGATATGGAACCTCTGATACGTCCAGATACGACTCTGACAGGTGTCTGCTGACCTGCATCACTTCAAGTGCATTGTACATTCCGACTGACTTGGGCAATACCAACACGACAATGAGACACCACACACGTCCAGAATTGCTACAGAGTGGCTCCAGGAACACTCTTCTGTGTTTAAACATTTCCGCTGGCCACCAAACTCCCCAGACATGAACATTATTGAGCATATCTGGGACTTCTTGCAACGTGATGTTCAGAAGAGGTCTCCAACCCGGCGTACTCGTACGGATTCATGGAGAGCCCTGCAGGATCCATGGTGTCAATTTCCTCCAGCACTACTTCAGACATTAATCCAGTCCATGCCACGTCGTGTTGCGGTTCTTCTGCGTTCTCTCGTGGGCCGTACAGAGTATTAGGGAGGTGCTTAGTTTCTTTGGTTCTTCAGTGTAGTTTCTACGACGAAACTTTGTCTCGAAACCTGGCAAACAATCGGAAGAGATCCACGTCGTATGTAAAATACGCTAGCAGCAAGACACGGTCAATGCTTTCTCTGTGCCATAGCAATGAAAATACAATTGATGATAGTCCTGCTAAAGTAGAGTTACTAAACACAGCTTTCCGAAGTTTCTGCACCAAAGAAGCTGTACTCGCTGGACATTATGTCTAAGGCATTCAGCCTTTGGCGGGTTGCCTCCAAAAACGTCTCCGCTATTGGCTGGTTGAAGGAATATGCGATACTCATCGGTGAAGAAAACGCGATGCCAATCCTGAGCGGTCCATTCGGAATGTTGCTGCCCATGTGTACCGCGCTGCATGGTGTCGTGGTTGCAAAGATGGACCTCCCCATGGACATTGGAAGTGAAGTTGCGCATCATGCAGTCTATTGCGCGCAGTTTGAGTCTCAACACGACGTCCTGTGGCTGCACGAAAAGCATTATTGACATTGTGGCATTGCTGTCAGGATCCCTCCGAGCCGTAATCCGTAGGTAGCGGTCATCCATTGCAATAGTAGCCCTTGGGTGGCCAGAGCGAGGCATGTCATCGACATTTCTTGTTTCTCTTTATCTTTTCCATGTCTGAACAACATCGCTTTGGTTGACTCCGAGACGCCTAGATACTTCACTCGTTGAGAGCCCTTCCTGGTACAAAGTAACAATGCGGACACGGTGGAACCGCGGTGTTGACCGTCTAGGCATGGTTGAACTACAGACAACACTAGCTGTGTACCTCGTTCCTGGTAGAATGACTGGAACTGATCGTCTGTCGTACCCCCTCCGTCTAATAGCTGCTGCTCATGGAGGGTTGTTTAAATCTTTGGGCAGGTTTAGTGACATCTCTGAACAGTCAAAGGGACTGTGTATGTGATACAATATCCGCAGTCAACGTCTACCTTCAGGAGTTCTGGGAACTGGAGTATGCAAAATTTTTTTGATATTTGTATGTATAAAAAGAGACATGTATTACAAGCCATTGAAGATGCTTCGCAAATAAAAGAATCGCAACGCATATGGCAATAAACAAACTGTCTTCAATTAGTTGCATAGACGGAACATACTTCCACAAAATAATGATCCTGTTGGTCTATCCCTGTGGGGCAAGAACTCTTTCGGAATTTCCTCATCGTTTTCCTTCGTTCCATCAACAAGAGTTAAAACTTTGGATTTCACAAAACTGACAAGATCCGTTGACGTGTACCAGCTGTGTATATTGATTGGAGTTTAAAACTTTAAAATCTGACGGATGTAATTCTATATATTTGTGCACTGGAAATGGGTATTTTCTCTCTTCCTCAGTCAGAGTGAGGCTGTCAGTATATGTTCCACTGCACGAATACGTATTTAGTACATAGTGCATTTTTTAATCTGCTAGACGTGGCATTTTCAAAACATATTTTGGGTAAGCTAGGAATGTACATTTTTAAGAGATATCGTCCACTAAAAGGAACCAAAATGCCATCAATAGTTGCATTAGCATAGATTCAGTAATTTGCTTGAGAATTGTTACTGCACACATCTATATTCTGTCGTTATGCAGCTTGGGTCAGATTTTTCCGTTATTTTCTATCATTTGGATTATGGAAATAAAGGCGCAACCGGAGCGAATGAAACCGGAGTGAAAAATTGCATGGTCGAAAAATTTCTCGTCCAGTTCCATCTGCTGCAGATAGCGATATTCCTGTTTCATGATTTGACCTTAATATGACAGAATAAAGAAATAAACCCAAAAAAATCATCCAGCTCCTAGAGAGTCATTAATTCAGTCCTCTGCAATCCGCTGACTTGTACCACGATCTGAATTCCACTAGTTTTATGTTTTTACAAATTTGTTTTAGATACGTGCATCAAGTATTATGTCGATTGATTCCTTTTGATCGAATGGTTAAATACGTCTTGAGCGAGAAGTGATAGAAAGCAATCTAATACTACGGCTGTTTGCACAGGCATTTCTTGCAGACAGTTCCCTAGCAAATTTGAACCTATTATTCCCGCAAAAGTATCCCGTGGATTTATTCTCTTCATTCTCTTGAACTTCACCTTGTTGAATCTCTTCACTGTCACAAAATTCGGAGCTTGAGTCACTTTCACTCATTACCACAACCTCTTCATCATTTTCGGAAAACACATTTCCTCAATTTCTGTTCCTTGCAGACGATGTATTTCTAACAGTATCGTTCTCGTTCTGGGTAATTCAACGTTCAACCATTGCTGTGAAATATAACATCAATTCCAAGAACTCTGTTTGGATTTTATTTTCAAATTACGTGAAAAACAACGGTTAAACTAAAGAAGTACCATAAATAAATAAATCCCGTATCTATAGTCGTGGATCCAGTGGGCCCAAGTGAACATTGACACTGACTTAGGAGTAACGAGCAAAACACGTCCGCCACGCAACGTGGGCTTCAGCTTACCTGCTTTAACGTACAAGTGTAGCGGGGAAAGCTGTCGTGCCTGCTGCGTTTTTTTACCCACGTTCAAAGACTAACAACAGTTAAAGGTTAATCTATCTCAGAGTAGAGTGTTAACTAGGATAACACAATAGTTGATAATGTCACTACAGACTCTTTTAAAAACAAGTCGCAAAAAAATAGCATTTGGAGAGTTGTGTTCGAGACACTACATGTAAAAGCTACGCAGAGTGGATATCTTAGTCAAATTTTCCCCACCTTTATCAAATATATCCCCTTCGGATTTGTAGAATATGGCTCCAGTTGTGTATGAAATTAATCTTTAATGACCAAAGGCATGAATGAGAAGACTGTACTAAATGGTTAGTATAAGCACAGGTGCGACTAATTTCGTATTATAGAAGGTACTGTCGTTCATTGGAAAAAGCTGTATGAAAAACAAAAAATTACATTTTATGTAACATTTTATTAATTTAGGAATTAAAGTAAGAAAATGGCGGGAAGTTGAAACAGAAACTGAGAAATCTGTCACGGAACAAGCTGAGCTGCTCTCTTTATTAAAGATGATGAACCAGTAGTCCATGGCAAAAGACATCTAGCAAGATTCTTTAACACCGGGATAATTGGACGTTAAGTATCTAAAGTCGCACCAGCCTTAAAATTATCACCTTTCTCTGATTTAACGTATTTCCAATGTAGAATAAACGCATTATTATTTGAAAGAGCATTAAAACTGAAGGTCCGATTATTTTCATTTTCAGTTGCTTTCTAATTTGGGGTGAGAATACAACAACAAAGCAAAACAGTATTTTCTAATGAGGTCTGAACGCAAGTGGTGCCCTGCTTTGGGATAACTTTCGTTTATTTTCCCCATACGCGTTTCTTCCATTTATTACGTGTGACAATCATCTTGTTCTTGCACTATGACACTCTAAATTGCCGTCTGCAGTTCTTATTCGCTGCGTCATCTTCATCATTTGACCCGCTGCTAATTAACTAAATACATATTTTCCATGTGTTCGTGTCTTAGGTCTAGAACGGGTTGTAGTAGAGACTACTTATGGATGATTACTGTCTATGTAACTGCTCTGTAAGGAATCCAGACATTGATTCCAGTGAAGTCCAATGTGTTGTTAAGCACATGTTCCTGTTCTCCGCGAAGTTACTTGCGCTAGAGATCTTGTAGCCATCTCGTACATCTCGTACATGATATTTCCTCCATATTTAATTTCAGTACAGAATTCAACACTTTCTTGAAGACGCCATCAATCATTCTCAAATTCTACCCTTCTATAAAGCATATTGAGAGCGGCATCATTATTGTTTATCGTGTCTTGACAAACTAAGAAGATTGGATGTCCTTACTTCATTGCATAATGTTGGTTTCACTATTCCGCAAGGCTTGTTCCCTAATGCATCAGTAGCTTGGTCAGGTCCAGATGTGCAGAAATTATCTATTGACACATTTCTTTCATTTCTAAAGGATGATGCCATAAGCTTCATGACGCATTTACTGGAAGCAGTATGATACTCTGATGGATATTCTTCCTTTAGCAGAATTCTGTTAAACAGACATTTGTTGTCCACATTCACTCCTAACCATAACTCTGTGTGAAATTTATCTCTTTTGATAGCCGTGTACTGTAATAAATCACATCTGACATAGAGAAAGAATCGTTTATGAGTTGCGATATTAGGTTCCCTAATATAAAGCAATGAACCACTTTAAAGCACCTATCCCAAAGATGTAATACCACAGCAAATTATCGCCACGGGCGACGCCCTAAGGACATGTTCCGCCAAAGGAAAGGGAGTCGTGTGGGGTAGGCCCGCAGCCCCCTCGAGTGGCTTATAAGGGCTGCCCACGAGAGCAGAAAACAGACCTGTGTCTAGCTATGCGCGCTACTGATTACCCGGCAGATCTTTGGACAAATAATTTCACTATAGAAAAGTTACTGGAAGTGTGATCTTCGAGAACGTGCTGAAAAGTAATGCTTCCGAATGTTTTATTCTGTTCTCAGTATAGACCGAGAGACGTGGCGCAGTGGTTAGCACACTAGACTAAAAATCTGGAAGACGACGGTTCAAACCTGCATCCGGCTATCCTGACTTGGGTTTTCCAAGATTTCCCTTAATCGCTTCAGGCAAATTCCGGTATGGTTCTTTTGAAAGGTCACGACCGGCTTCCTTCCCCGTCCTTCTCTTAACCGATGGGGCCGATGACCTCGCAGTTTGTTCCACTCCCCAAAATCATCCAACCAACCTTCTCAAAATAGGTTGAGATATACATGTGATGCATATTACTCGGTCGACATTCCCGCTTCGACGACACAGTTGCAACCCACTATTGCTAGAGGGCTCCGAATTGCAGAGTGCAACTTGCGGTGTGTAACGTAAATGTGTAAGTGCGTGAGAGAAACTGGTAGCACAAATTCGAAGAAGTCGCTCACACATGGAGATCCTCCCTTTTGCATTACAATGACAGACCAAACAAGAGCGCTGGGCCGTTTGCAACAATCCGATGCAGTGGGTTTACTGTCATCGATCATTCTTCAGTCCGGCACCGCCGATTGCTACGGTCGCAGGTTCGAATCCTGCCTTAGGTATGGATGTTTGTCATGCCCTTAGGTTAGTTAGGTTTAAGTAGTTCTAAGTTCTAGGAGACTGATGACCTCAGATGTTAAGTCCCATAATGCTCAGAGCCATTTGATCATTCTTCGTACAGTCACGACTTCGCTCCATCCGATTTTCATCTTTTTGAGCAACTTAAAGAGCACCTTAGAAGACTTCACTTTGATAGCGATGAATCGGTGTAATCAGCGGTGAGGTTGTGGGTCCGCAAACGAAGTCAGACATTATACAGTGACGGTATCTACAAACTGGTCTCTCGTTGGGAGACATGTATTCAGTCGCCATGGTGAATATACTGAGAAATATATATGTAGACATGAAAGATACAGATGTAGACAGTTAATAAAGTTTGTTTTACCTGAAAAGCTTTAAGACGTTACAAACAAATATTTGGAGGCATTATGTTTTCAACACCTCCTCGTAATTTGATATGTGAGTTGTTTTCTCAGTCATTGCGCTGTGTAAAACAGTCATGTAACATTTACTACACACACTGGAAATGCTGGCAACAGACAGATTAGATCTTAATATTCATTCATCCTGGAGGTAGAAAATAGTGACCCTAGACTCTTGAGTCATTGATCTCTGGCGTTGCTTATCACGAGTAACAATAAAATTAACAGAAAGTACCTGAGGGGTACCTTGACACTTTCAGTTCCGGGGAGGAGACTGTAGAAGATCTCTGGGACAGAGTTAGACTATGGTAGGCCGCGTGCTAGATACGTTTACGCAGTGGGAGACAGTGATGGACAGCGAGCATCCAGCATGATTAAGTAACGACGCACGAATGTTTGTACGAGAGTTAAAGGGCATTATGGAAGCTTCCAAAGAATACGAGCGAATACAGACACCTGAAACCCTAACGAAATAAATAAAAAGCGTGTCGAGGGCTAGGTAAGAAACGTTCTATGACTTCTGAAGGCAGTTTATGACTGTCGAATGACCAAAAAGAACTGGTTGAGGATAAACAGCCACCTACTTAGACGCACTTTTATCATAAAGACACTGAAGCAGAAGAATACTTATTTGACGTTGAAATACTAAGTTTTCTCTTCATAAATAGATTCACTGAAGACGTTACCTATAAGGTTCCTATATTCCACTGTTTGCAGTTGCAAAGTTCCAAAATATAGGACCAACTCTACACCGAATTTAACATTATCTCAAGTCGCTCTATGGAGGAATGCTAATTAGGCCGGCAGGGACTCTGATATATTTTACATCGAATATGTAGACGAACTGGCCACACTTATAGCAACCGCATATTATAGATCACTAAAACAATGTACAGTGACATGTGATTGGGATGAACCCACTTAATATGAAAGCTATAAAGAAAATCGAAGTACAGTTGTTGCGCACAACTATAGTCATAGCTCGCTAACTTCCATGTGTCTCTAATGATCACGTCATCGACGTGTCGTTAAACCATAGCATTACTTCATTCACTGACAACAATTTATTGTAGATTTATTTAAAACGTTGTGTGCTGCAGCACAATAATTTCAAGGATTTTTTGACCGCATCAAATAGTACTTAATAGTGAGTAGGCTCCAGCCACGGGACGAGAGTAGCTACCAGTGCAGGCAGCAGCTACTTTTTATATTTTATATTTAATTTTTCCCTTACGTCCTTCTATGAAGAAAATAGCGATACCTGTGCGTTTACTGTGCTGAGTGATATTGATTAACTTTTTCTAGTTGTCCGTGTATTTTTTTTCCAGAACGAGCGTTTCTGAAACCTGACATCGTAGGTAACTGTAGTAAAATACTCTTGTGTTTCCTGAAGTGTTGCCGGCCGGTGTGGCCGAGCGGTTCTAGGCGCTTCAGTCTGGAACCTTGCGACCGCTACGGTCGCAGGTTCGAATCCTGCCTCGAGCATGGATGTGTGTGATGTCCTTAGGGTAGTTAGGTTTCAGTAGTTCTAGGGGGCTGATGACCTCAGATGTTAAGTCCCATAGCGCTCAGAGCCATTTGAACAACTTTTTTTCCTGAAGTGTTTTTTATTTTGCGGTAACGGTTTGTGTAATTTCATATCTTGTACAGAAGATTTTAGTGCCAGTTTTATTAATTTTTATATTTGTGTTTTGCGTGCATCGCACTTCTAGTACGCTACAGTCGAGTAATTTCATTTATTGTTGCGGTCTGTTTGTTCTTGCTCAGTTGGACCCTGAATGCTTTGATTAGCATACTTTTTGTCATTTTACACACTCTTTCCACAGTAGCAAATTGATAAGGACTGATCTTGTGTGAGGACAAACGGGAAACTAGTCACTGTCTGAAAGTAGCTGGAAGCTGCAAAGGTCACAGTTAAAGCCAGCATAACGCGTGGGATCACTGTTTGCAGAAACGTACTTAGAGTCTATCACGGTCCTCTTGTTTGGAGACGATTAAAAGGTCTAAATCTATGTCTGAGATCATTCTACCACGATCTTGTTCGCAAACTTCTCGACTTTCGGCAACGCGTGGAAAAATGTAGAGCTGCACTCGATAGGTCAGGGATTAACTACACTGACGAAGCTGCTACTCGGGTAGCAGAGTAAATATGGTGTGCGCTCGGGGCCCAATAACAGTTAGTCAATAGAGCCAAATATCTGCTGAACAACGATTGAAATTTCTTTTGAGAGTCAAATTTTCAACACATAAGCTATGTATGTAGGTACATTGTTATTCACTAGGATACTCCTAAGCTGATCTTCGCTAAAATCTCAGTCAACAGGATTGAGGTAGGTTTACGGAGGTCACCTCTACACATCTTCCCTACTTGTTTCGACTATCTCCTTCCGTTCATCCTCTTGATATGTCCAAACCATATATTTCTCAATACGCGATACTACATCTTCTTTAATACGAGAACATTCCCTGCAGGTAACTTAGCAAACTTTAACTACAGTTTTATGTTTCAGTTACACTATTGGTAAGTTGAAAAGAAACTTGACATCATTCTTAGCAACGATATCATTTATTGATTAATTTATATTGTAAAGTATCATCTAACTAAATCGTGGCAAATATTGACAAACACTAACGTGAAAAAATGCCATCGTTTTCGAAAGCTTGGGTGAGTCTAGTTGGTATGTCGTTGTTTTTAATTTTATGGACGATTCCACGTTCATCAATAAGACGACTTCTCAATTACACCCTGATAAGCTTCATGCTTGAAATTGGTTGTTCGCAATATGTAGATGCGAATAAGGGGGAAAAAGCAAATGCTTCTTTTATCATCTTCTTTCGTCAGACCGCACACTTTTTCCATATCTTACGAGAAACAGTTCCACACTCTTCAACGGAATAGGCACCTCTTCCACTGCTTCTACTATGTAGGAACCAACATGGATTCCGGAAACAGCGATCGTGTGAGACCCAACTCGCTTTATTTGTTCATGAGACCCAGAAAATATTAGATACAGGCTCCCAGGTAGATGCTATTTTTCTTGACTTCCGGAAGGCGTTCGATACAGTTCCGCACTGTCGCCTGATAAACAAAGTAAGAGCCTACGGAATATCAGACCAGCTGTGTGGCTGGATTGAAGAGTTTTTAGCAAACAGAACACAGCATGTTGTTATCAATGGAGAGACGTCTACAGACGTTAAAGTAACCTCTGGCGTGCCACAGGGGAGTGTTATGGGACCATTGCTTTTCACAATATATATAAATGACCTAGTAGATAGTGTCGGAAGTTCCATGCGGCTTTTCGCGGATGATGCTGTAGTATACAGAGAAGTTGCAGCATTAGAAAATTGTAGCGAAATGCAGAAAGATCTGCAGCGGATAGGCACTTGGTGCAGGGAGTGGCAACTGACCCTTAACATAGACAAATGTAATGTATTGCGAATACATAGAAAGAAGGATCCTTTATTGTATGATTATATGATAGCGGAACAAACACTGGTAGCAGTTACTTCTGTAAAATATCTGGGAGTATGCGTGCGGAACGATTTGAAGTGGAATGATCATATAAAATTAATTGTTGGTAAGGCGGGTACCAGGTTGAGATTCATTGGGAGAGTGCTTGGAAAATGTAGTCCATCAACAAAGGAGGTGGCTTACAAAACACTCGTTCGACCTATACTTGAGTATTGCTCATCAGTGTGGGATCCGTACCAGATCGGTCTGACGGAGGAGATAGAGAAGATCCAAAGAAGAGCGGCTCGTTTCGTCACAGGGTTATTTGGTAACCGTGATAGCGTTACGGAGATGTTTAATAAACTCAAGTGGCAGACTCTGCAAGAGAGGCGCTCTGTATCGCGGTGTAGCTTGCTCGCCAGGTTTCGAGAGGGTGCGTTTCTGGATGAGGTATCGAATATATTGCTTCCCCCTACTTATACCCCCCGATGAGTTCACGAATGTAAAATTAGAGAGATTAGAGCGCGCACGGAGGCTTTCAGACAGTCGTTCTTCCCGCGAACCATACGCGACTGGAACAGGAAAGGGAGGTAATGACAGTGGCACGTAAAGTGCCCTCCGCCACACACCGTTGGGTGGCTTGCGGAGTATCAATGTAGATGTAGAATTTCAGCGCGTTAAAACTGACCTCACGCGTCTGATTTCAACGAATGATTGCCCTCCCCCCACTTTCGAAGACATTATCACAAGCAGAAAAATCAGTGCACGAGACGGCGAGTGCATATGGTCTGAGACACGAGAACGAGTAGCAGTTTCACCCGACACCCACGACTGACCCAAGGTTTTCAAAATAGACTCGCTCAGGCCGAAAACCAGAAGCAGCAATTGGGCCACGAACTTCCAGTTTCACTATACGGGCGCACTCACATATGGTATATTGTGGAAAGAGCCTCACTCAAACGGCTAAAGAGCCGCATGTTGCTCGCGAGCCGCTGCTTCCTGAGCACTGTGAAACACGAGCTTCTCCTTATGGTCAATGATTAATTGTCTACTGAACAGAGGTCAGACACATTCATCTAAGAGAACTTTCGTCCTTGCAGAGGAAAAGAGAATATGATAGTATTAAACTGTAGGATCACCCACGGCAAGGTTCAAGAATTAGTACTGCTTATTAAAGATAAAATGCACGCGTAATGTTAGGAATAAAAAGTTGGTTGAAACAGGAAATGAATAGCAAAAGAATGGCTATGAGCACTATGGGACTTAACTTCTGAGGTCATCAGTCCCCTAGAAAAAATAATGGTTCAAATGGCTCTGAGCACTATGGGACTCAACTTCTGAGGTCATTAGTCCCATAAAACTTAGAACTAATTAATCCTAACTAACCTAAGGACAGCACACACATCCATGCCCGAGGCAGGATTCGAACGTGCGACCGTAGCGGTCTCGCGGTTCCAGACTGCAGCGCCTAGAACCGCACGGCCACTTCGGCCGGCAGTCCCCTAGAACTTAGAACTACTTACACCTAACTAACCTAAGGACATCACACACACCCATGCACGAGTCAGGATTCGAACCTGCGACCGTAGTGGTCGCGCGGTTCCACACTGTAGTGCCTAGAATCGCTCGTCCACCACGGCCGGCGAAATGAATAGCAGCAAAATCCTTAATTATGATAGGAATACGTATTCAAGGATAGGTTAAATGCCAATGGGACAGGCGTATTTAATGCCGTGATGAAATCGACACTATGTAGTATGGTAACTACAGATTCTTAATGTGAAATAATCTAGATTAATTAACCTTTAAGTGGTTGATGTGTCATATATTTCCCATTAACTTTGAACCCCAATTTGAGTTATCCACATTCGGATGATGTTGACATCATGAGACGACTGTGCTGAACCAGAGAATAATTGAAAACAGCGCTGCAGAGGCAATTGAGACGCTGCGACTACTCAACCCGTCGGTCGCGTAACCGCACTCACTCGTGTCTTACGCTGATTTTTATCGTTTCTCACATTCCAAAGAAGTTTGATGTACGTAATTCTTATTATTATTAACTTAATAATCATTTTTCTAGGAATAAACTATCAAAGGTGCTTCTCACCAACTATATTACTTTTCATGCGGAATTTAATTAGTGAAACAGATGGGATGAAAGGACTGAGAAACTATGAACCTTATAGTTTTTGGACTGTGAAGAGATACAGGAGAGGGTTCCTAGAAATTAAGAAATAAAAAAAGTGATATGAAACGTGAATAATTTAAGTTTGTGGTAAGGTCTGTTTTTGCTGAGAAATGGCAGTTTGTCTGATTCCCACTTTCAACAATCTCAGAAAATTTGTATTTGTCATACGGCATATTAAAGATAATTCTAAGATAACTCTGTCTTGCACTGATGTAGAATGCCATAATAAAGACACAACGATCAGCTTCGAGAACGATACCTGATCGGCAGCCATGTAAAATGTTGGAACCCTCTATTTTGTTGATGTTGATTTTTTATTATAAATTCGTACGTGTTTTGTCAGACAGAACGGAAAAAGACAGATCAGGGGCCCATTAATTTCAAATTACGAAGGCAGCTGATAGATGGGTTTTGATCCAGAACGAAGAGGGATTCAGTACTCACTTTCTTTCCAGCAATGTGAGAAGTTTCTAGTGTGCCCGGTGAAGTCCGGCTGGCGAATGCAAGCTACCTTGGTAATCATCGCATCGAGCCACTGTTGCCATACATCAATACTGTTCTGTACGTACAGGATGCTGGGTGCTTTTCGGTTTTGGAATAATGTAAACACGTAATGTTTGAATGTTAATACAAACTAATGTGGTTAACTGATAAATGGAAGTTTCGTTATGTAGCCTTTCGAATTGTTACCTAATAACTGTAGTGCGGCAGCCACATCTAATTCAGTTCATTAAGGAGAAGTAGATGAGTTAGACATCTGAATTTAAACAGTCGTAAAACGGAAACGGTACGTTTCCTGGCATGGGTTCCTCTTCAAAACATTACGTATTCACTCCATTCTAGAAGTCTTAGAAGATTCTAACGGCAGTTTCCGAGAACACTGTATGTAAATTATGCACACAAACATTCATCGTGACTCCGTCTACCTACTACTAAAAACAATATTGAATGCAATTTAGGTTTGTAATGGCCAAAAAAAAACGGTATGTGACATAATTACAGATTACCCATTTTCAGATTTTGTCCTGAAATTTTATTGTGAAAGCTCGCCTCTTGTCAAATTACATAATTTTACGTCTACAAGAACTGCCCTATCGTTTTTTGTGAGTGAATTTGCGTGTGTTAAAAATGGCCATATATTAGGGAATACAGTCGGTCAGACAGACAGATAGACAGACAGAATGACGAATCTGCAGCGAAGTGATACTATAATGAATGCGCTTTTACGAAATGAGGTGAGGAACCTTAGAAATGGAATCAGGGTCTAACGCACGTGGGGAAGCGGTGCAGTGTCAGAATTGCGTTGACCTGGGAGTGTAGCATGTTTAAAGACTTGGGGGTCAATGCGTCCATGTTGGAATACGCCTTCCTATATTAAAATATCTTGACCGTCAAAACGAGAGTGATCGACTATATTCCTGGGTGCACTGAGTGTTTCCACCTCTCGTCATATGAGGCTACACACCCTGCTAAGAACCCTGTCATGCCGTTTGTAATATCCAGGGGCTCAGAGTCAACTGCAGAGACTTAAGTGTAATTATTGCCTTTGAATAAAACAGTCATTTCTGTTAGTCTCATTGTGTGTTCCTTTCATTTACCTTCTGTATTATACTGTAACAATTCTCTTCATGCATGGTCCTAGTTTCCTTGAGGTATGTTACTTGGCAGTGAACATCATGCCAAACTTACATTCGTTTTTAAAAACTGCACATCCCCATGTATCCAGAAAGGGTGATCAACTGGAGATGCGATTTTTGCCAAGTTACGGAATGCAACGTGGGAAATTCATGTAATGAGCAAGCAGTTTTCCCGATTTTAAGCTGCCGAGTATGACATTAGACTTGTGTTTATTTGGCATGTAACTAGCCAGACGGAAAAAAATCACAGCATCAAAAAACAATTAAAGCAGAGTAATGAAATTTCGGAAATTTATTTCTCTAGGTAACATATGTAAGTGATTAAATGTGCAAGATCACAGGTTAATGTAAGCGTGAGATACTCCATTGCAACTTTGCAGTGTCGGACAGACTCTCAGTGACAGAGCATCTCCGGTTTCTGCTGCTAATAATGCGAGTAAACCGTTCGTTTGTTGCATACTTTTTCGAGCTTCCTACAGAAACGACATATTTACAGTTACCTGTGTAGTTACTAGTTTATTTTTGTGATTCCTTTCGTGTTCGAGTGCTTACTAGGGACAAACTTTTATTTTAATAACAGTGTAGCGTACATTACCGCCGTTGTTTTCGACCCTTATATCGACCCTCGTATCGTAAAGGCTTTTGTTTGTTCCTATTAGTGTAGATCAGTATCGGACAGACCGTCAGTGACAGAGCACATCGTGTTCCTGCTCCTAATAAGCCGAATACACCGTGTGTTACGTATTTTTACGAGCTTCAAACAGGAACGACTTCAGTGTGTGTGAAATCGTATGGGACTTAACTGCTAAGGTCATCAGTCCCTAAGCTTACACACTACTTAACCTAAATTATCCTAAGGACAAACACACACACCCATGCCCGAGGGAGGACTCGAACCTCCGCCGTGACCAGCCGCAAAGTCCATGGCTGCAGCGCCTAGACCGCTCGGCTAATCCCGCGCGGCGCGACTTCAGTAATGGATAGGAACTATGATTGCTGTGAACATATGAGAGCTGAGTTGGTGACCCTTCATTCACAGCTCTTGGCTGTGCTGGCTTCCGTCACACAGCTTGAGGCTGCTGCCAAGGGGCATCACTTTTGGGGGTGGGACGCGGCGAGGCGAGGGACACGGAGCACGTCCCACACCTCAACCGATCGGTCCACTGCTGTAGCCGCCCCAGGTACTGCCTGCACTGAGGTTGACCCCTCACCCGTGGTCGAGTGGGAGATTATTCCAAAGTCTGGCAGGTAGCGAAAGACTTCCTGAGGGGCCGATTGTAGGGCCTCCTGGGCTCGTTTGACGAACAGGTTTTGAGCGCTATGTGTGGCTGACGAAGTCTCGAAGCCGAAAGCAGTCGTCCATCCTGTTCCAGAGGAAGCTTCTCCGCCCGTAAGGTCTGGGCATTCACAGAGGATGGTCTTGCTCGTAGTTGAGAGCTCCAACGTTAGGCGCGTAATGGAGCCCCTTAGGGACATGACGGCCAAGGAGTGGAAAGAAGCCAGTGTGCCCTCCGTCTGCATTCTGGATGTGGAAAGGGTTGTTTCGGATACCACGAAGAGCACAGGGTGCAGCCAGCTGCAGGTGGTAGCTCATGTCGGTACTAAAGACGTGTGTTGCTTTGGATCAGAGGAGATTCTCTCTGGTCCCGGAAGGCTACCTGAAATGGTAAAGATTGCCAGTCTCTCCACCATCTGCGGCATAGTCAATAGAACCGATTTGGTCCTTCGGTGCAGAGCCAAGTGGAGGGTCTGAATCACCGGCTCAGGCAGTTCTTTGACAGTGTAGGTTGCGGATTCCTTCAATTGTGCCATTGGTTGTGGGTTCCCGGATTCCACCTAATAGGTCAGGAGACGACTACACACAGTAACTGGCTACACGGGTAGCGAGGAGCAGTGTGGCAGGGACTGGACGGTTTTTTAGGTTAGAGGGTCTCAGGAAACCACAGAAAGGGCGTCCGACTAAAAGGGGGGCGGTAAAACACAGTAAGGTAGTTGTAGAAACGAACGACATTGTAGCCATAAATTTTCATAGACGTTTTGCAAAAGAACAAGAGCTCCAAGCCCTAATAGAAACAACTGAAATATTTTTAGGTGCAGTAAACTGTCTAAAGCCGAAAATGAGTTCAACCGAAAATTTCCAAACGATCTAACAGTGTTCAGAAAGGATAGATTAAATACAGAAGGTGGTGGTGTATTTATTGCTGTCAGAAGTGCTTTACCTTGTAGTGAAAATTAAGTAGATAGTCCCTGCGAAATAGTGTGGGGAGAGGTTATACTTGACAATCGGACTAAACTATTAACTGGATAGTTTCACCGACCCCCCACTCAGAAGATATGGTTGCTCAACAGCTCAAAGGGAACTACAGTCTCATTTCGAATAGGCACCCTAGTCATACAGTTATCGTCGGTGGTGACTTCAATGTACCCTCGATATGCTGGAAAAATAATAAGTTTATGGCCGGCGGCAGGCACAAAAAAAAAAATTGTTCAAATGGCTCTGAGCAGTATGGGACTTAACATCTGAGGACATCAGTTCCTTAGAACTTAGAACTGCCTATACCTACCTAACCTAAGGACATCACACACATCCATGCCCGAGGCAGGATTCGAAACCTTCGACCTTAGCGGTCGCGCGGATCCAGAATGTCGCGCCTAGAACCGCTCGGGCACACCGGCCGGCAGGCATAAAAAGTCATCCGATATTGTACTGAATGCTTTCTCAGAAAATTATTTTGAACAATTACCCCATGAGTCAACTCGAAGCTTGAATGGTTCAGAAAGCGTACTTCACCTCTTAGCAACAAATAATCCTAGTCAAATAAGGAGTGCCGTGACGAATACAGAGCTTAGCGACCACATGGCAGTTGCTGCTAGGCTGAATACCGTAACACCTACAATGATAAAAAAGAAAATATTTATTTAAAAACGCTGTGAAAAATGCTCGTAAGCCTTTTTAAGAGAGACTCTTCACTTCTTCGGATCTGAACACTTAAGTGTAGGAAATGATGAATTCAAACACATAGTATGACGGCAATTGAGAGATATATGAGATGCATTCAAGTTCTAAGGCCTCCTATTTCTTTTCTCCGGACTGGAAAGAGATAGAAACATGTGCATTGTTTTAAAATGAGGCCGCGTTCATTGTCAATACGTCCCAGAGATGGCAGCATCGTACGGCAGACGGAATTTTACCGCCAGCGGCGAGAATGAAAACTGTTTTAAATACTTAAAATGGCGACGTTTTCCTTACTTGAACAGCATGCAATCATTCGTTTTCTGAATTTGCGTGGTGTGAAACCAACTGAAATTCCTCGACAGTTGAAGGAGACATGTGGTGATGGAGTTATGGATGTGTCGAAAGTGCGTTCGTGGGTGCGACAGTTTAGTGAAGGAAGAACATCGTGTGACAACAAACCGAAACAACCTCGGGCCCGCACAAGCCGGTCTGACGACATGATCGAGAAAGTGGAGAGAATTGTTTAGGGGGATCGCCGAATGACTGTTGAACAGATCGCCTCCAGAGTTGGCATTTCTGTGGGTCCTGTGCACACAATCCTGCATGACGACCTGAAAATGCGAAAAGTGTCATCCAGGTGGGTGCCACGAATGCTGACGGACGACCACATGGCTGCCCGTGTGGCATGTAGCCAAGCAATGGTGACGCGCAACGACAGCATGAATGGGACTTTCTTTTCGTCGGTTGTGACAATGGATGAGACGTGGATGCCATTTTTCAATCCAGAAACAAAGCGCCAGTCATCTCAATGGAAGCACACAGATTCACCGCCACCAAAAAAATTTCGGGTAACCGCCAGTGCTGAAAAAATGAAGGTGTCCATGTTCCGGGACAGTGAGGGCGTAATCCTTACCCATTGCGTTCCAAAGGGCACTACGGTAACAGGTGCATCCTACGAAAATGTTTTTAAGAACAAATTCCTTCCTGCACTGCAATAAAAACGTCTGGGAAGGGCTGCGCGTGTGCTGTTTCACCCAGACAACGCACCTGCACATCGAGCTAACGTTACGCAACAGTTTCTTCGCGATAACAATTTTGAAGTGATTCCTGATGCTCCCTACTCACTTGACCTGGCTCCTAGTGACTTTTGGCTTTTTCCAACAATGAAAGACACTCTCCGTGGCCGCACATTCACCAGCCGTGCTGCTATTGCCTCAGCGATTTTCCAGTGGTCAAAACAGACTACTAAAGAAGCCTTCGCCGCTGCCATGGAATCATGGCGTCAGCATTGTGAAAAATATGTACGTCTGCAGGTCGATTACGTCGAGAAGTAACGCCAGTTTATACGATGTCGGGTGAGTAGTTAATTAGAAAAAAAATCGGAGGCCTTAGAACTTGAATGCACCACGTATGCCACATAAATTGATAAGTGGTGCTAATGATCCCCCATGGTACAGAAAACGGGTCAGATCACTGTTGCAGAAGCAACGAAAGAAGCGTGCCAAATTTAAAATAACGAAAAATCCCCAAGATTGGTAAAATTTTTGCAGAATTACGAAATACAAGGCGTACTTCAATTCTAGATGCTTTTAATAATTTGCACAATGAAACTCTGTATTGGAATCTGGCAGGAAACCAAAAGATATTCTGGTTATACATAAAGCACGCCAGTGGCAACAAGTATTCAATACCCTCACTGCGCGATAACAACGGTGAAGTTACTGATGAAAGTGCCACTAACGTAAAGTTATTAAACATGGTTTTCCGAAACTGCTTCACAAAGTAGATGAAGTAAATATTCCTGAATTCCAATCAAGGACAAATGCCAAGATGAGTAACATGGAAGTAGACATGCTCGGTGTAGCAAAGCAGCTTAAATCACTTAATAAAGGCAAGACCTCCGGCCCAGATTGTATACCAGTCAGGTTCCTTTCACAGTATGCTGATACAATAGCTACATATTTAGCAATTATATATAACCCCTCGCTCACAGAAAGATCCGTACCTAAACACTGGAAAACTGCCCAAGTCACACCAATACCGAAAAAGGGAAGTGGGACTGATCTGCTTAATGACAGGCCCGTATCCCTAATATCGATTTGCAGTTGGGTTTTGGAGCATATACTGTGCTCGGACATTATGAAGTACCTCGACGAAAGTGATTTATTGACACATAGTCAAAACGCATTCAGAAAATATCGTTCTTTTGAAACACAACTAGCTCTTTATACTCATGAAGTAAATAGAGCTATCTACAGGGAATGTCAAAATGATTCCGTATTTTTAGGTTTCCAGAAAGTTTTCGACACCGTTTCTCACAAGCGTCTTCTAACCGAACTGCGTGCCAATGGAGTATCTCTTCAATTGAAAACTGGATTTGTGTTTTGCTGTTATAAAAGTCACAGTTCGTAGTAATAGAGGAAAGTCATCGAGTAAAGCAGGAGTAATATCCGACGTTCACCAAGAAAGTCTTGTAGGCCCTCTGTTGTTCCTCATCTATATTAACGACACAGGAGACAATCTGAGCAGCCGTCTTAGACTGTTTGCAGAAGATGTTGCCATTGATCGTCTTGTAAAGTCACCAGATGACCAAAACGATTTGCAAAATGATTTAGATAGGATATCTGTATGGTGCGAAAAGTGGCAATTGACCCTGAATAAAGTAAAGTGTAAAGTTATTCACATGAGTGCTAAAAAAAAGTCCTCTAAATTTCGATTGCTCGTTAAGTCACACGAATCTGAAGGCTATAGATTCAACTACATACTTAGGGATTACAAAGACAAAAAAACATGAATTTCAACAATTACATAGATAATGTTGTGGGTAGAGCATATCAAAGACTGTGATTCACTGGCAGAACACTTAAAAGGTGCAAACAAGTCCACCAAAGAGACTGCTTACTCGACGCTTGTGCATCCTATTCTGGAGTATTGCAGTGGCGGTGTGGGATCCGTGTCAGGTGGGACTGACGGATGACATCGAACAAGTTGAGAGAAGGGCAGCGCGTTTTGTATTATCGCGAAATAGGGGAGATAGGGCTACAGACATGATACGTGAATTGGTGTGGCAGCCATTAAAACAACGGCATTTTTCGTTGCGACGTAATCTTCTCACGAAATTTCAATCACCAGCTTTCTCCTCCGATTGTGCAAACTCTCTGATGGCACCCACCTACATAGTGAGAAATGATCATCACGATAAAATAAGAGAAATCAGGGCTCGCACAGAAAAAAATATGTGTTCGTTTTTGCCGCTCGATAGTGGAACGGTTCAGAGACAGCTTGAAGGTGGTTCATTGAACCCTCTGCCAGGAACTTTATTGTGAACAGCAGAGTAATCACGTAGATGTCGATCTAGATGTAGATGTAGAAATTCTGGCACATTAATAACCGCTGTCGATGCCAGAATGTTGAGTGGAAGCACGCAGACGTGCGCGCATTGTGTTGTACAGGCGCTAGATGTGAATTTGTGGGATGGAGCTCCAAGCCTGTGGCAACTGGTGGATCAGTACAGGAACGGTTAATGTGTTTTGTGGATGACGCTGGAGTTGTCGACCGATGATGTCACACATGTGTTCGACTGGAGGCCGTTATGATGATCGAATAGTCCAAGGCAGCATGTTGACACTCTATAGGGCACGTTGGGTTGAAACAGCAGTATGTGGGTGAGTGTCAGCTTCTTGGAAAGCACCCCGTGGGATGCTGTTCATAAATGGGAGCAAAAGAGGTCCAAACATCAGACTGATGTACAAGTTTGCTATAAGGGTGCGTGGAACAACCAAGAGAGTGCTTATGCTGCCTTACGAAGTGGCACCCCAGACCATAGCTCCTGGTGTAGGTCCAGTGTGTCTGGCACGCAGACAGGTTGGTAGCAGGCCCTCTAATTACCTCGTTTTAACCAGCAAACGACCATCAGTGGCAACGACTCAGTACCAACTTTGATTAGAATACACAACAGACCTCTACACTGCCCTCCAGCGAGCTTTCGCTAACGCCAGTTAAGTCACAAATAGCAGAGGTTTGGGGTCGGTGGAATGCACTCTACAGGGCAACTGACTCTGAGCCGTCAGTGAGGTAACAGATTTGTAATAGTTGAGTCACTGTGGTGCCAAATGCTCAAGAATCATACGCCGATCAAGGTGATATTCCTTCATGTGGCCGTCCAGAGCCCTGTCTTCTTGTGACCGTACATTCTCGTAATCACCGCTGCCAGCTGAAGAAACATCCAGCTTCTCTTCGTCCTATTATATGCACTCTTGAAATTCAGGGAGATGTTGATAATGGCGTCTACGTCGCCTTAAAAAATTCTTGACTAACATCAGCTCACCACGTCAGACTCAAAGGTAACTAACGCTCACGACCGTTACAGCGTGTATTTAAAGCAAACCTGATTTGCATCGTCATAATGGCTCTACTATCGTCACTCTTATGGGACTGGCGTGAAATCTAGATAGACATCATCTTTCATATGACACGACTGTCAACTCTCGTTTATGTTGCACAACTCCTTCTTAGTGTTGAGGTGATTTTTTTTTTTTTTGCGTCTGTGTAAATGTTCCTCCTGTAGAATTACATCCTTCCAATGACTCCACCTTCCATCTTCTGCTTTCTCCTGCTAATCTTTGGTATACTAGTCTAATATTTGACGCTTCAGACCGATCTTCTGGTAAATATTTAAACCATGAGTGCTACGCTAACGCCCAAAATACTTTGATATTATTGTAAGGGTTTTGAGGTTCTCGATCTCGTTTGATCAGTTTAGTGCATGCAGTTGAGTGCATGTGATTCCTCGATTAGGTGCACTACTCCCTAGGCCATAGAAGCTTGGCCTAAATTCTAGATGCTTAGATTCCGTTCAGAAGATTTCTGCATTACAGCTCTCCCCGGTTTGTCCACAACGTTTCTTCACAGATTCATTCTTCTTGTTAGTGGTTTTTTTTCTACCGTATCTATGTTTGTGGTATGATCTTTAACTTATTTGCTCAATTTTCCTACCCATTTGGTGTTCATTTCTACCATGTAGAACTCACTACTGCAGCTTGAATTTCTACAGTCATTACTCTGGAGTGCATTTCAATCGTTAATGTGTTGAACTACACTTCAGAGGCCTTAGTAGGTACTGTGTTTTAGCATGTAACACTACTATTTGTCTTTGTACCTGCCAGTAACAATTCGTTGCACGATTTCTTTCTTGTTTCCAAATAATCGAGAGGCGAATCTAAAGACTCATTACTGATTTCACTTTCAACCCTAAGCCCGTTAGCCTCAAATCTAATGATTAATTGTTACAAATGGTTCAAATGGCTCTGAGCACTATGGGACTTAACATCTGAGGTCATCAGTCCCCTAGACTTAAACCTAACCAACCTAAGGACATCACACACATCCATGCCCGAGGCAGGATTCGAACCAGCGACCGTAGCTGTCGCGCGGTTCCAGACTGAAGCCCCTAGAACCGCTCGGCCACAACGGCCGGCCTAGCGTGCAAGAACTGATACTGCAACGGAGGCGCTGTGTTGTATGACACTGCCGTGCTGGTTAATGGACTTTATACATTTAGCAAACGATTAATGCTACTGTAAGCAAGTGGAATGACTCTTGGTAGCTCTCAGCTGTGTTCTCAAAGTCAACACTTGCCAGCACTCGTAAATGATATGGGTGGTCTACAGGCAGTGGTGGCTCAAGGGTCGCCCATTAATGACGTTTTTCCTTTGTAGCTATCCATCCTATTTGCATGTCGCACACCTCGTGGTTGAGATTTTCTTGGTATTACTTGTTTCTTTTAAAGAATAATACTCTCCGTAATATTTGTGCAGCACCTACATCCTCATTCACTAACGCATACAATGCTCCAGAGCCACGCCAACAAGTGCAGTGATAACAGTCACAGACAAATGGCGGCTCTCATAGGTCCCACGATCAGGAGCTCCATTATTGCTATACCCATTCCTTCAGGTGCTGGTGATTTCGCGTGAACCATGAGAAAGGGTGGCTTAACGAATAGCGTGAACACAGTAAACTTTGTTTCTGCTCCGCGCATTGTTTGGGAAGTTCTTATTTTAATAAATGTGCAGCTTGATTTCTGTTTTTTTTTTAATTATTGAAACTTAAAGTTGACTTTTTCTTATAAAACTTTGTCAGAACAAAAGGAAAATATTTTTTATAACTAACTAATGAATCATTCAGAGTTACCTCATCCGTTGTGACTCCTCTGGTGTGCTAGTTCAACCACATTTCGGAATTTTTCTTTTGATATAAGCCTAAAATTAAGTTTTTCTCCGTTATTTCCTATTTCTTAGTAGTCTCTCTTAACTGCTTGAAGGCTGAGAGATTCCTCGGCCAGACGTAAGATTTACACATGATATAGCGAACATATGCAAGGTACAGCTCAGTCACATGTTCATAATAGGAAAATCTTTCGGTGTAAATACTCTAGTTATAACGCAACTACTTTTAGAGTTCCATATCTGATACGTTGTTGAATATCTGTCTTTGAGATCTAAGATTTGGAATCTCGAATAACTATAGCTCTACTGGAAATAGAGTAGATGCTTTCTACACTGCCGGAAAAAAGGCAGTACCCTCAAGGACAAGGTCATTTTATTGACAAGTGTTGTGACAGTGAGATCATCATTGTAGGAGTACATGATAAAAAATTCAGACTAAATGAAACACCACGTCTCAGTAAGGGCTGGTCAAACAGTCGCATCAGTACACGGTGTATTCCTCTTAGGGAGCAACGCGGGCGTGTATTGCATCCTGCGGTACATTTCCCTAAGGAACTTGCGCATTTCGATGCAATACGGGTGTGGATCTTGCAGACGCCCGAGGACGAGTAAGTTTCCGTTTCATCATGTCCCATATGCGCACGACTGATGAGACATCTGGTGATTTTGCTTGCCAGGGCAGTTGTTGTACACAACGAAGAGCATGTTGTGTCGCAGCCGGTGTATGTGGAAGTGCATTGCCCTGCTGAAAAATTACATCATATTCCTATCGAACATATGGCTGTTTTCAGGGTGATAACAGCCTGTGCAATGTAGCTCGTTCAGGTTACTTTACCCTGCAGAAACACCAAACGTGACCGCGATCTGTAACTGATGGCCTTCCAGACCACGAGGCCTGGGGAGATAACTAAGCATCGTGGGCCAATACTCTCTGGACTAGGCGGATCATCAGGTCTAAACTATACTCGTGTACGTCCACCACTCGCACGCCGAGAGAAACTACTCTCATCAGTGAAGACAACATGACCCCATTACACTCTCCAGTCAACACTTTCACGCCGGCCGAAGTGGCCGTGCGGTTCTGGGCGCTGCAGTCTGGAACTGCGAGACCGCTACGGTCGCAGGTTCGAATCCTGCCTCGGGCATGGATGTGTGTGATGTCCTTAGGTTAGTTAGGTTTAACTAGTTCTAAGTTCTAGGGGACTAATGACCTCAGAAGTTGAGTCCCATAGTGATCAGAGCCATTTGACCCATTTGAACCAACACTTTCACGACACCAGTGAGGTCGTAGTGTCAATGGTTTCTTGGCCAGGCGCACACTTCATCGTAGTCATGTTGCAAGCAGACGTTTTCCCAAAGGCCTTTGATGAAACCGTAGGTGCAACATGTGTCCAGATCTCTTCTCTGTATGATATTCGGTCGACCACTGTTGATCGCAAAATGCGTCGAACTTGACGTGCGTCTGTATTGCACGGACGTCCAGTAACTGATCCACAGGTGTAGAACTGTTGCACAAGCCACTGTAGAAAGCAACGACACACCGCTGATACATGGTGCCCAAATTGTGCGGCCATCATTCGATACATCCAATCCCGTTCCCCAGACCCACAATGCGACTCCGCTCAAATTGCTGAAGCAGCTCAACAGGAGTACGTACTCGACACCCCGCCATAGTTGCACCGTAGAGTGAAATTCAGCAGAGTTAATGCTTGCAGATCATAACAGAGGGTGCACAGACAGGCCTCTTGAGTGCCACTACCTCGCCGATGTTCGTGACAAATAAACCACTAACACTTCAACCACTCAGAAAGAACATGTTACACTATTGTGCCACTGAACACAGTCAGTGAGGATGTTGCATTATTTCGGATAGTGCCTGTCTGTACAGTTCACATTACTGTAGCAGAAATTATATTGAATTATCAGTTTACTTCTATGTAGTATATCTCAACGCAAATACACAAATTACGTCTTCAGAGCTTCTGAAAAAATATATTTATATATCAACCGCGGAAGAATTTAAGAATTTTTATTTGATATTCATTCATTCCAACACACGAATAGTGACAATGACAATGATTATAATGTTGGAAGAAATAAATCATTCCCCAAAAACCTACGTAACTAGGGTCTACAGTTGAGGAAAGTGGTTAATGAAGCCAGGAGCTTCATAATTTTATAAAATATTAAGCATGTCACCTTATCACGGTTATACAATTTCCAGATTAAAATTCGGTGGTAAAACTTTAATGTCAACAGAAAACCAAGGAAACATCGACTCTGACACAAACAGACGTTCGACAATTGAAGATGTTCTCATAAGTGAATAGCAAGTGATCCTAAAATAATAAATCAGAAACAATTAGTGTTCATTTTCATTAGCTGAATGCACCAATCGAACTGAACTCACTCAGTCTTATGTAAGTTAGGGCCGAGTTCTTCGTCTTTCAGCAAGGAAAAACTTTCAGATGTTCGTCGGAAATGTCAGGTTTATGTACTGGTATTCGAAGTCATTGGCGCCCTTCGTCCTTCATAGATACACTCCGATAGATCGAAAAGAAACATCAGTGAACTGGACAAGAGTTTTTTAACATAACTGCCGAAATTCCATAAAAGATAAGATGACACTATCGGCTAGGCAAGCTATAAAAATTACAAATAAATAACTAAAGAACTAGAAGACGCTTCGCATCATCTTCCGTTTAATCGAGTTCGGCAAGCAAAACTGCGCCGAATCAGCTGTACAAAATTCCAGTCAACATAAAAAAATTACGTAAGCGCTAAATCAAGTATTGCTGTAACTCTTACGTCGCAGTAAACTGACAAAAATCCTTAGGACATCGCTACGTCTACGAAACAGGTACGTTGAAATATGGACTGTAGTGACCCATAGACTCGAAGAAGATCCCCATCGACATCATTTGCTAGGTAGCACCACAACGTTTTCTTCCTAAGGCAAAATTGGCCTTGAAGTGTTTCGCAGCATCGTATTTAAATTATATGCTGAAGTGAAGTTCATTTATGTGAAGGTTAAGGACTGTTCGACATACACAATAATGCCGGGCGTCATGACGGTAAGCCGTGTAGTGTTGTGTAGCAGTATAATATAGAAACACTTGGCATGCAAGGCGCACCAGTACGGAAACACTTAGTGTGTCTGCGGCACTTTCTTCTCCTCTGTTCGTTTTGCATGTGTTTTAGGGTGGTAGAATAGGGAGAAAGTGTGTGAATCACATTACGTGTGCATATCAGACGCATCTGCAGTACTTCAGGAAAGCAATGCCACAGGTAGATTTATTTCACAGTGGCGTTGTTGATTTCAGGATAGAATACACACTAAATGGCAGAACGGAATAAGCCTATAACAAATTCAAATTTAGTCGGCAGGATTCTTATGATACGTAAAATGCTAGAAGGCGTACCAATGACAATGTACGTCATTCCACTGAGACATTGAGGCAGCCTGTCCGTCACATATCGTCCCTCAGTTTGTCTATCTTGTATTTTTGGAAGATTGATCCGCATGCTAAAATCCCACCAATACAGTTCCTTCGAATTAAAGGCACTGCGTGATGAAGTGAATGTAGCGCGTAGCTCACCGTGAAGTCGAAAGTGGCAATGGATGACCGTCCTCTCTGCGTATGAGCCGTGATGCAGACATGATACTGGGCGTGTTTTACATGATGTGTTAGGATATGGGCTCGAATTGATGGGAGGCTCTGGTTTACTAGTATCTCAAGCGTGAACTCTTCCCATGTCTCTCTTTCTACAGTAGTCTGCTCGCTCCTAGCAAGTAACTGTTATTAAAACCACATGGAATGCGGTAGGCCAAAGGACTACTGTCGCCTCCACGGAAAGTTAGTGACTTGATATTCTGTTTTGCCATATGCAGACGTCACACCCATTTATGCTGTAATATCTGGCGTAGGGACATTACACACGGCAAGTGCTGCCTCCTGTTCCAAAGGTTCTTTCCTACATATCTGGCATCCGTAGCACAGTGACACGTATCACAGCGTTGTCAGTCCATTTACTAACATGTACTTTAATGATGTGCAGTTTTTGGCCAAAGACTATATGGGGTTTGCCGGCAGCCAGTCGCAAGTCTTCCTATTAAACTGTAAGTCAAGGTTTTGGCCCTTTGACGAAGATGAGATGAATGATAAGGACGTCACATATATTAAGATCCCTTGCGAAGGAAATCCCCGACCCCGCCGTGAATCGAATCTGGGGACCTGATATACAAAGGCAGTAGCGCTAACCTATTTCTCTTTCTCTTCGTTTTGTTCGTACTGTTTTCGTAATTTGGCATTTGATATATGCGGGTGTCACATCACACTCCTCCAAGTTCGTCGTTAAATACTTCACTGAGTTCTTTCATTACAATTGCAGCCAGCACTCAGATCTAACTCCCTAAGCTACCATGCCAGCAGCATTATACTCCAAGCTTTATACACCACTGTCACAGTTGAAAAGTAAGGGAGATGCGTCAACGCGAAAATTATTGTTTCATCATAGAAAGGCCGGCCCCGGTGGCCGAGCGGTTCTAGGCGCTTTAGTCCGGGCAGCGTGACTGGTACTGTCGCAGGTTCGAATCCTGCCTCGGGCATGGTTGTGTGTGACGTCCTTAGGTTAGTTAGGTTTAAGTAGTTCTAATTTCTATGGGACTGATGATCTCAGATATTAAGTACCATAGTGCTCAGAGCCATTTGAACCATTTGAACCACAGTAAGACACCATAGAAGCTGCTGACTACTGACAAGCATAAAACTACCTGATTGCGTAGCGAAGCTGCACGGAGAGTTCTTCATTTAACCATTATCTCCTCTGATAAAGAAGTATTGCCAGTAGTATGGGGTACCTGTTACATTTGAACATTGAGGCACAACAAGTCTCCGAAAGTAACATGGGTACAGGTCCGAGGTGAAAAACAAAAAAAAAATGTTGCAGTACAGAAGGTGACGTCTTGCAGTGAGTGGATTAAACTCTTGAAGGACATCACCCGGTGATTAGGGACAGCTGGTGAAACATGTCAGTGCTGGGAACCTTAATCAACATAAAAGTGTTTGAGTGAGGAGTTCCAGATTGGAGTGGAGTGTTTATAATCGGGAGCGAAATATTTTTAACACAAATATATCATTGGATGTTCAAAATTTCTGTTAAAAGTAATTAGCGTTTGCTCCCCAAAAAAAGTCAAACCGCACAGCAACCGATCAAAAGGAGCAACGTAGCTTGACTAAAATATATTCGACACAAGGAAGGTTACGGTTCTACATCTACATCTACATCCATACTCCGCAAGCCACCTGACGGTGTGTGGCGGAGGGTACTTTGAGTACCTCTATCGGTTCTCCCTTCTATTCCAGTCTCGTATTGTTCGTGGAAAGAAGGATTGTCGGTATGCTTCTGTGTGGGCTCTAATCTCTCCGATTTTATCCTCATGGTCTCTTCGCGAGATATATGTAGGAGGGAGCAATATACTGCTTGACTCTTCGGTGAAGGTATGTTCTCGAAACTTCAACAAAAGCCCGTACCGAGCTACTGAGTGTCTCTCCTGCAGAGTCTTCCACTGCAGTTTATCTATCATCTCCGTAATGCTTTCGCGATTTATAAATGATCCTGTAACGAAGCGCGCTGCTCTCCGTTGGCTCTTCTCTATCTCTTCTATCAACCCTGTCTGGTACGGATCCCACACTGCTGAGCAGTATTCAAGCAGTGGGCGAACAAGCGTACTGGACCTACTTCCTATGTTTTCGGATTGCATTTCCTTACGATTCTTCCAATGAATCTCAGTCTGGCATCTGCTTTACCAACGATCAACTTTATATGATCATTCCCATTTAAATCACTCCTAATGCCTACTCCCAGACAATGTATGTAATTAACTGCTTGCAGTTGCTGACCTGCTATTTTGTAGCTAAATGATAAGGGATCTATCTTTCTATGTATTCGCAGCACTTTACACTTTTCTACATTGAGACTGATTTGCCATTCCCTGCACCATGCGCCAATTCTCTGCAGATCCTCCTGCATTTCAGTAGAATTTTCCATTGTTACAACCTCTCGATATATCACAGCATCATCCGCAAAAAGCCTCAGTGAACTTTCGATGTCATCCACAAGGTCATTTATGTATATTGTGAATAGCAATGGTCCTATGACACTCCCCTGCGGCACACCTGAAATCACTCTTACTTCGGAAGACTTCTCTCCATTGAGAATGACATGCTGCGTTCTGTTATCTAGAAACTCTTCAATCCAATCACACAATTGGTCTGATAGTCCATATGTTCTTACTTTGTTCATTAAACGACTATGGGGAACTGTATCGAACGCCTTGCGGAAGTCAAGAAACACGTCGTCTACCTGTGAACCCGTGTCTGTGGCCCTCTGAGTCTCGTGGACGAATAGCGCGAGCTGGGTTTCACACGACCGTCTTTTTCTAAACCCTTGCTGATCACTAGAGAGTAGATTTCTAGTCTCCAGAAAAGTCATTATACTCGAACACAATACGTGTTCCAAAATTCTTCAACTGATCGACGTTAGAGATATAGGTCTATAGTTCCGCACGTCTGTTCGACGTCCCTTCTTGAAAACGGGGATGACCTGTGCCCTTTTCTAATCCTTTGGAACGCTACGCTCTTCTAAAGACCTACGGTACACCGCTGCACGAAGGGGGGAAGTTCCTTCGCGTACTCTGTGTAAAATCGAACTGGTATCCCATCAGGTCCAGCGGCCTTTCCTCTTCAATGTCTCGTCAACATAGTAATGTTTAAAACCTGCTGGACAAGAGCTGGATTAGCCGAGCGGTCTAGGGCGCTGCAATCATGGCCTGTGCGGCTGGTCCCGGCGGAGGTTCGAGTACTCCATCGGGCATGGGTGTGTGTGTTTGTCCTTAAAATAATTTAGGTTAAGGAGTGTGTAAGCTTAGGGACTGATGACAGCAGTTAAGTCCCATAAGATTTCACACACATTTGAACATTTTGGGACAAGAATGGAGAAAGAAATTGTCGTCAACATTAACGAAGGAACGTCCTAATATTTACATAACGTTACTTAGAGAACCTATGGAAGAACCCAGTCAGAAAAACTGGCTGGTGACGTACGACACTGACAAACATGTGGCATCATTATCGGTTTACAGCAACATTATGAATTTTGAGTACAAAATACACTCTACAGGCATATTAATGTGACCACCTGTCAAAAGCCTGAATAACGACCTTTTCCAGCTCGGACCGCTGCGAGACGTACAGGAATAAAGTGAATCAGTTTCTAGAAGGTGAGCGTGGTTGTAGAGCTATGCCGACTCAAGTGCCGTAGACAGCTGTACTAAGATTCTCGGTTAATGATCCATGGCGTCAATAGCCCAAGGGAGATGGTTTTAAACCGGGAAGTTCGGTAGCCAAGCGAGTACCCTAAACTCGTCCTGGTGCTCTCTGACCCACTCAAGTACACTTCGAGCTGTGTGACGTGTTGCATTGTTCTGCTTTACTGTCATGTTCGGAAGAAACAGAACACCTTGAAAGACTACAGATAGCACGTTCATATTCACAGGACAGGTACATTACTATCTTCTAAAAAAATCATTGGCATTTCAGTCACCTCAGCTCAGCACGTGTCCTGTTGCCTAATAGGCAAAGGGTCCAAAATGACCACTGACAATTTTTTCCACGCGTGATGGCATCTAAAGCATATAAGGTGCGAATGGCGCCGTGTGGTATAGCCATCCATTCTGTATTCACCTTATCCAACGTTCGTTTGCGGTGATTGGTATTGGGTCACACGCCTGCACCCGTCGTTACACCACATCCCACACAACTTCGATTGGCGGCAGGTCTGCTGTCTGGTGATCTGGTTGGTCAGGGCAAAAGGATGACAGCCTGTGACACCAAGAAGGCACGTGGTTGTGCAGAAACATGCGGTCGTGCATCGTCTTATTTGAAAAAGGCGTCCGGGGTGTTGGGTCGCAGGATGTATTCCACGTAGGTAAAACTGGTCACAGTGTCCTGGACAAGCATAAACTGTGATTTTTGGTTGTATCCAGTAGCGCCCCACACCATAAGGCCTTGAGTTTGGGTTGTATGTATTGAGCAAATGCTCAATACACTGTCACTGTGACTCCACGTCCCATGCCTGCGACGAACCAAAATGCCGCCATCATTTTCAAACAAAAAGAATCTGAATTCGTCCGAAAACACTGTCTGATGCCATTCCTGTCCACAGTGACGTAGCTCCATACACCATTGCTGTCTAGCACGTTTTTGCACGTTCGTCAAAGGTGGGCGGAGGATTGGACGACGCGTACGTAAACCATGCCGTAATAAACGGTGACTGACTGTCACCCCTGGTAGTGTACGATGTGTTACACTGTTCCATTGTTGCACCAGAGGACGCAGATATGTTCTGCAATGCCATTCGGATGAGGTTCGATCTTCCCGACGGTGGTGGTGGAGGGGGAGAGGGGTCGGTGTGGTGTGACCTGAGCCATCTCGTCGTGTTCTACGGTCTTGCGTGAACAATTCTACACACACCCGTAGCACTACCGAATCACATAGTCCCACACGAGCAGCAATTTTCCGGATGGATGCATCACATTCTTTCATGTCAAAAATGCGCCCTCTTTGAAACTCGTTGACTTGAGGGTACGGCTCGTGCATACGTCTGTAAGGCATCCTGCACGTCTGCTCAAGTAACACTGATCCATTACCTGCGATTTATAGCTATAACAAGAGCCGTAGACACATTTTACCGGTAGGTGGTGTCGCCCCGCGATATCTATGTTGACGTTGGACTCTGGGGCCGACACGGTTCAAATGCTTATCATTTCTGCAAACATAATAATGTACATGTCCTATGAGTATGAACGCCCTATCTCTGATCGTTCAAGGTCTTCTGTTTTTTCTGAACGTAAGTGTAGATCCCATCATGCCTAGGAAAAAAAACTGCATTTTGTGGTGGACATGTTCCTAGGCATATACTCGTACTTATGTTGGTCCATTGTGCCTTCCGGAATGTCGGGATCACCTAGGGATTGCCATAGAAACAATCTCCAGACACTAAAGCTCTGACGATTTTCGCAGTGTGCATGCATTCAGACGTTTCTCGTCGTAAACGCTAACGGACCCATGTCTGACGGAGCATAAAACATTGTTCGTTTGGACGTCCCATTGATGTAATTGCTTGCAAAATCAAGCCTTCATCGCCCTTGAACAGCAGTGAGCATGGGTGTATGAACCAGGATTCTTCTGCGAAAGCCAATATTCTGCAACATGCACTGAATAATCTTTGAGGCGACGTCGTTGGTGGCCCCTAGTTCATCTGGGCGGTGAGTCGCTCAACAGTTACACGTCTATTCGCCCGTACACATCTCTGCAGCTGTTGTCCACTCCTGTCATCTAAAGCCCTTGGTGCACCAAGACTCAGCTCCGGTTTTGGATAGCGGCATTTTGCCATGAACGGTATTCTTTAACCACGTCCGCAGGTGAACAGTTCACAAGCTTAGCCGTTTCGGAAACGCGTCCACCCATACCCCGACAGCCAATGGTCATGCCCTTTCGGCGGCCAGATAAAACACTCTGATTCCACCTTACAAAAACTGCAGTGTATTCCGCGTCCCCCGAGACGTTCGACATAGCCTCCGCTGCTGGTACTGCCACACGCCCTCTGTGAATGGTTATTGCACATTGACGTCGAACATAGTCGGTGATCACATGAATGCGACTGGACGTGTATATTGTGCCCAATGAAGAAATCTTTGAAGATATTTTATTTGTATGTTATGTTGTCTTTCCTCCTTGAGAAAACTGATAGTTATTTTGCTGGACGTAGTTTGTATTAATGATACACAGTGTGTCCCCGGAGTAATGGTGAGTATTTACTGATATGACAGCAAGAATCATTCGAAGCAAAACAGTCAAGAAAACAAGGGCCCTGTAACCCATATATGAAGATTAATGAACTCTTCTTCATTTTTCACACCATGAAAAAAATCTCTTCTACTGCAACCAGGAATTGTGTAACAAAACAAGAAAAAATTGTCAAGTATGCATGGGCTGCAAAATGCTAACCTTAAGGGCTATGAACACTATTTCAGTAGAAGAGACATTTTCCACAATAGCGAAAATTAAGATGTACTTACTGATCTTAAGGTATTCATTCTAGAGTCCCTGTTCACTAGAGTTTCTGGCTTCGAATGATCGTTCTCGTCATAGACTAGAATATTGACCATTCCTCCTGGGCTTCTTACGTATATAGAAATGATACCTATGTACAGGTATACGATATATATGAAATTATTTTCTGAAGTATAGTCTTGCTCATGTTCCACGCTGGCACACGTGTCCCCGTGATTAACACCACTGAACTGGCAATGGGGTGTCGGAATGTTTACCAAGCAGTGAACCTAGGAATGTAAAGGGAATGCAGCCGAGATATGGGGAGAGAAGTGGCGTGCTTGCAGGGGTGGTCCTTACCCGCCTTGAAATTGTATTAACCCGAACTCTCGCGTGGCACACCGCGTCCTAATTGTGGCAGCGGAGCCAGACACATACAATTTTAGCGACGGAAATAGAGCTCTGCCAAAGAACGCGTACGTTTTTTCCAGAGAACGTCAACGTTGAATATGTCAGTTCTTTTGTCTTCATTCAATGGATTTGTCGTTGATTCGTAGATAACTCACGTTTTTTGTTGACAATTCTTGATTGTTTAAAGGGTATTCCACCCTGTAAATACAACTGTTATTTTCTCTTCGATTTCATGAATATTATGTACTTTTGCTCAAGAGAGCTGCAGTACTTAATTCAATTGGTTTTAACGTCACTCATTCTGATGCATTTGAAACGGTATTCTAGCTGCAACTAGACGGTGTCACCGTCATAACCTGAATAGAAAACTGTGTAACGTATATAAAACCAATATGTAACGTAGCTACAACCTATAAGTAACGTAGCTACCACAAGTATACCTATGTTCGCTTGTGAAAATGGACTCGATAAGCAACCTGAGCAGTAAAGGGAATCTAACCTGCATAACACTATGTGCGAATGTCAGTTTTACTGTCTTTTAAGCGCTCAACAGATCGTTACATGAAAAACCTAAAACTGACATTGGGATAAGCTACCGGATAAGCTACCTTATTGCGTGTTTGAACAAGAATTTACAAGTGATACATAACCTGACTTGTTCAACAGAATATACTGGATTAGAGTACATGACATGTTGTGTTGTGTAAGTGTCTCTGTTTTGGCCCAAGGTCTTGCACTCACCTCTTTAGATGACTGCCTTTTTAGTTGTGGTTTACAGCAATTCGCAACAGCTTGCAGCAGCAGCGGCTAAAGGTTATTGTTACTAACAATGAATTTAATAAAAAAGAGATCCTTTGGGTCCAGTTAATTACTAAATAACTTGTGAGAAGGGATTTCATAAATTAAGTCTATTTAAAAACTTCAGAAATCATCATGACCAAGTACTAATAATGACAATGACAATGACATAGGCTGAGTACCAGATTAACAAATTTGATAACAACAGAATTTGTTTAGTAATTAGATGTGGAAAATAATAATTATTATTTAGGGGATAAGGAGGCTTCTTTAACTTTCAAGCCAAACATGGGATTGCGGTTCTAGGCGCTACAGTCCGGAACCGCGTGACCGCTACTCTCGCAGGTTCGAATCCTGCCTCGGGCATGGATGTGTGTGATGTCCTTAGGTTAGTTAGGTTTAAGTAGTTCTAAGTTCTAGGAGACTGATGACAGCAGCAGTTAAGTCCCACAGTGCTCAGAGTCATTTGAACCAAAACATGGGATTATTGTAAACTCGGACAAACAATCACAAGCCTACCCCTGCCATTGCTTTTGTGCTATGCTTGCGAATTTTACCTTAAACTCCATCATCAAGCGTAGTTAAGCCATATAAATCTCTCCTGACTATATAAATGAAATCAGGACGTTATCGACATCAGGGCAGCATAACACGTCTTCTGTCTCCGAGCTCTCGACCGACACTACTACTTTAACTCTCGCAGAGAGACCTCATCTCACAGCAATGCTTAGAAACGCACTCCATGTTTCGCCGTCAAATTGTTACTATCGATATCAGAGTGCTTACAAAATGCGAAGAATATCGTTAAGTTGGATATATTGTTTTCAGTGTAATGGTGGGTTCTGACACACCTTTTACAACCGTATTCTGAAGATACTCTTTGGATGGAGACTGTGTTGCTATGAGTAAAGGAAGTGATTTTTTTCTGTCGTTACAAAAAATCAAATGACCTTTCCCAAAAACAGAACATTTCGCGCATGGTAAACACAATACGTGCTTACGGCATATCGAAACATATATACGATTGCCGTCAAGGATATCTGCCAAATGTAACTGCTTACGACGTGGTACTAGCGAGACACCACTGAAAGGAAGGTAACGGCCAGCGTACCTTACGGAAGGAGTTTTGGACGGTTGCTGCTCGTAACGTCTACGTTATTGAGCAACTGCATTAAGGTCACCGACATAGTAGCGTAGAGTCACGTTTTTATCAAGATCACGGTTGTGGGGCATCGTAGCATCGACTCACGAGTCCCCGAATGTAGCTGTAACACACTGTCATCATGACCGCTCAATCGCAGCATTTGCGATGGATTAAAGGCGGACGGATCTCGGTCGATGGTATTTAAGAATTTTTCTGTAGGGATAATAGGCCTTCTGAAGGCACTATTCTAACACAATTCGATAGCGATGGGCCTTTGTCAGGGTACAGACCATATTAGGCTTGCCTTCGGTGAACAAACGAATACACATTGTTAGGCAGTTCGATTCCCCATCTTTCCCTAGTGAGACACAATAACAGACATTTTACGGTCACTATTCCAACACATGTAACTATGGCATAACACGTCGTCTGTCCCCGAGCTCTCGACCGACACTGCTACTTTAACTCTCGCAGAGTTCTCCTACGTGAGAAAATCCCCAACATCTCTCTAAGTGGCACCCTGTTGACAAGCAAGGTGTATGGTCTGAACTGTTTGTCGGTCAATTCGTACCATGTTCTCGACTTGTACCAAAATGTGCTGTCAGCTATCACACTACACGATCTTTTTCCGTGCTGTGAGAATACAGTGGAGCTATTCTCTCGTTCATTGTAATTTCTATGACCTTTGGCGTGGTGTGAACTGAGATACACGTGTGAAGCGAAAGATTCCTTACCTCAATGCGAAGTTTCTGGACTGTATGGCTGATCACCAATTGTTTGTACCCACCATTTGAATTAGCGAGTGATAGCCTTCTCTGTGGAGTATCAGTTCGTTCTCATAACGTGCCATATTCCACGACGCCCCTGTTATCGACACATTTCTACCCATGACATTTGGTTCTGTAACGGCGGATATCCCCAAATCACGTTACTCCCGGTACGCCTTCAACAATTTGAGTCCAAACACGTGAAAAAATTATAACTTTAAAATTTCTCACGAAATTAATCTTTGTCATTATGGTAAGCAACGAATACAAGAAAAAATTGGGAAGAAGTAAACTACCAATTGTTTCAACATCTACATCAGCAAGTCCCGCTTAAGTACCTGGCAGAGGATTCCTCTCAACGCCTTCACATTATTTCTCTAGCGTTACACTCTCGAACAGGGCGCGGGAAAAGCGAACACATGAATCTTTCTGTACAAGCCCTGATTTCACTTATTTAATTACCATGATCATTTGTCCCAGCAAACGTTGGCGTCAACAGAACGTTTTCGCATTCAGAGAAGAAAGCTGGTAGTTGTAATTTCGTGAAAAGGTCTTGCCGCTACGAAAAACGCCTTTGTTTCAATTATTGCCACCCCCAACTCGTGTACCATATCTGTGACACTCTCTCCCCTATTTCATGGTAATACGAAGTGAGCTGCAGTTCTTTTAACTTTTTCAGTGTCCTCCGTCATCCTACCTTGTACGGATCCCATAACTTAGAGTAATAATCCAGAAGGTGACAGTCAAGCGTAAGGTAGGCCATCTGTTTAATAGACATGTTGCATCTGTCGATAAAGCGCAATGTATGGGTCGGCTTCTGCAGAACATTATCTACGTGACTGTTCAATTTTAGGTTGTTCTTGATTGGAAACTCTAGCTATCTGCTGTACCTGACAGCCTTTCGATTTGTGTGATTTGTCATGTAGCTGAAATCACACGGATTCCTTTTAGTAGTCATTTGTACTATTTAGAGTGAGTCTGATCACTTTACTAGATGGTGAATGACAGAATCATTTGCAAACAATGTAAAAGGGCTGCTCGGATTGTCTCCTAAGTCGTTTGTATGGATTAGGAACAGTGTAGGGCCTATAGCACCTCCTTGGCGAACGAAATATATCTCTTCTGCTTATCTCTTTCATTTTCCGTCGATTACTACGTAGAGTCAATTTTCTGGCACTAAGCGACGAATCAAGTACCCCAAATGAAGCGATACTCCATAGACGCGCAATTTGAAGTATGTCGTGAGGAACTGTGACAAAACCGTTTTGGAAATCAGCAAATATGGAATCAGTTTGAGATCCCGTGTCGGTATCACTCTACTTCGTCCGAATAAAGAGCTAGCCGAGTTCCACAAGAACGACAATTTCCAAATCCTTGCCGCCTGTGTCAATAGACCATTACCTTTGACTTAATTTATAATGTTTGAACACAGTGTACGTTCCAAAATCCTACTACCGGTCGACGTCAATGAATGGATCTGTAATTAATCAGATACTCTTATTTCTTTCCTGGGTATTGGTGTGATATTTGCTCGTTTCCAGTATTTTGATACCCATCATTCGTTGAGCGAACGGTTTTACATGATTGCTAAGCATGTGGAAATTGTGTCAGCCTACTCGGAAAGGTACCTAAAAGCTTTGATATCTGGACCGGAATATTTGCTTTTATGCAGGGATTTCAGTTGCTTCGCTGCACCGAGGCTATGTACCTCTAAGTTACTCATGTTGATAGCTTTATTGATCCGAATTCTGGAATACGAACTACTTCTTCTTTTGTGAAGAAATTTCGGAAAACTCTGTTTAATAATACCTGCTTAGTGGCCCTGTCATCGGTAGTAGTGCCACTGGTGTCGTGCAGTGAAGGTGTTGATTGTGTCTTGCCACTGGTGTACTTCACACAACACCACATACCCTTTACATTTTCTACAAGATTTCGAGACAGACTTTCGTGTCGGAAGCTGTTAAGATAATGTCGTAATGAAGGAAGTGGTTGCGTTTTGGAACTACTAGGGCATATAGTTCACAGTCACCCTCATTTCATGCTACGTATCGCGAGGTAGACACGCGGTCTTGGGCGACTTGCCATGGTTCGCGTGGCTTCTCCCGTCGGTGGTTCGAGTCCTCCCTCTGACATGGGTGTGTGTGTTGCCCTTAGCGTAAGTTAGTTTAAGTTAGATTAAGTAGTGTGTAAGCCTAGGGACCGATGACCTCAGCAGTTTGGTCCTATAGGAACTTACCAGCACCACCACCAACAACAACAACACCACCACCACCACCACCATGCGACGTATTTGAAAGCAGTTTCGCATTTTCCCTAGACACAATCTCACCTCTCCAAACTTCCATGAAATCATAATGGTTAAACAGATTATAGTCTTAAATAACGGTCAAAAATTGGCCAAAATTTAATTATTTTATATCAAATGTAATTCTGTCCCAGTAGTTTCGAAACAACTCAAAAAAGCAGTAGTACAATTTCATATTTATGACGCAATAAATTAAGATATACTTAGTTTCACAGCCAATAATCTCTTCAATAAGATAACTTTAAAAAGACAACATGTGAAAATCTCCTTCAATCACATACCCTTATCTTCCCGCCGTCTGATGCTTTGGACGCCGTCACTACTTGCCACAATACACTTCTTTCATAGAAGTACCTGATTGTACCACTAGATGTCTCTATAGTCGAAACATCGGTAGTTTCACTCTAAAGACTCTGGTAGTTCAAAACCAAGTGAACCAAATGGTGGTTTGAGGCAGAAAACACTGTCGAGTTAGGAGGCCAGTTCTCCCTCAGTCTCGAAGATGAAGCGTCCCATGATTAGGTCATCGATCATTTGACCATGCTCATTTTCTTATATCATGGGTCTTGCTCGACCTGGTTTCGAATAACACGTCGATGGTCATCAGGAGGCCTGTCGACATCAGAGCCACATGATACCTCAAATTGTTCGATTCGTCGCGTTAAATGTTACCTCGCTTTCGAGTTCTAATTTAATACGTTAAGTTGTTGCATCGATCTCTTTATTGTCTTTGTGAACAAAGAAGTTCTTTAACTGAAATTCGATTACTCCAGGCGTAGGATCGACAACACTTGTGTTGTTTTGCTAAGAACTTGCTATATACAGTTTAATACCATGCAGTTAATACCTTCCTGGCTCAAAGCTGGGGACATGCTTTTAGCAAGTTTCTAATTTAAAATTCATTGTGTCTTTCTTCTGGAAGATATATGCACTAACGGGAAAACGTCGCAACACTAAGAAGGAGTTGTGTCGCATAAACGAAAGCTGATAGGCGTGTTTCTGGACCTAAAAGACTAATAGCGCCACCATAAGGATGCAAATCAGGTTTGATTTAAATACAAGCCGCAACGGTCATGAACGTTAGTTACCTCTGAGACTGGACGTGACTTTGAGGTGACAAAGACGCCATTATCTACAGCTCACTGAGTTTGAACGAGGTCGTGTAACTGGACTACCAGAAGCCGAAAGTTCCTTTTTTAATACTGCAGACAGACTAGGCTGGAATGCAGCCACTGTACATGATATCTGACAGCGGTGGTCACGAGAATATACGATCGCAAGAAAACCGTACTCCGGACGGCCACGTGGCAATACCGGACTATAGTACGTCGTGTTCGGTATATGGCTCTGGCGCATCGTACTGTATCTGCAGCAGCAATCTGAGCAAGAGTTAGTACAACTGTGACACAAAGAACCTTACAAATCGGTTTCTTCAAAAATAGCTCCAAGCCAGATGCCCTGTAGCGTGCATTCCAATGACCCCAAGCCACCACCGTTTGCGACTTTAGTCACGTCAATCGAGAGCTCATTAGAGAGCAAAGTGGATGTCTGTTGTGTTTTCTGATGAAAGCAGCATCAACCGGTTCCCAGTGATGGGCGTGTGTTGATTAGAAGGAGACCAGTTGAGGGCCTGCAAACAACGTTTCTGCCTGCAGGACACACTGGACCTACACCTGAAGTTATGCTCTCGGGTGTGATTTCGTATGACAGCTAGAGAACTCTCGCAGTTACCCCACGTGCTATGACTGCAAAATTGTACGTCAACCCGGTGATTTGTGCGACCATTCATGATCATCCATCCAGGGGCTGTTTTCCAACACGATAATGCTCGCCCGTATACCGCTGTTGTAACCCAATATGCCCTACAGGGTGTCGATAGGTTGTCTTGGCCTGCTCGATCACTAGATCTGTCTTCAGTCGAGCACATACGGGACATCATCGGACGAGAACACCAGCGCCATCCACAACCGGCATTAACCGTCCGTGTATTGACCGACCAAGTGCAACAAATCTGAAACTCTGTCCCACAAACTGACATCCGGCACCTTTACAACACAGTACATACTTGCACTCAACCGTCTGCCAGCTACAACGATTATTAATCTACCTGCGTTTCACATTCGCAACGGCGTATCTCTTGCTCACATTAACCTGTGAACTCACAATGTTAATCACTTAAATATGGTACCTAGACAAATGTATTCCTGAAATTTCATTACTCTACATTAATTATTTTTTAGTGTTGCGATGTTTCTTCCGTCAATGTAGATAACTGTGAAGTCTCCAGCTGTCATGTGCAAATGTACCCACGCGCTTAACGCTATACAATCGCTTCTATCGCGGAAGAACACTTGCTCGTCCTTGAGAGCGCTGTTACTCGAATCCTGTTCGGTTTTGTTTCACGAGGTGTGCTGCAAATTCGTAAGTGCCAATTTAAAAGGAAAGCAGGGCTTTAAAGTTGGGGTGTAATTCAATTCCGTGCTGGCAGAAAAGAGGCCGGCTCAGTGGTCGTAACATTTAACTGCTGCGGCTGTTTTTATGTTCTAATGCCTTGGATAAGAGCAAAGTGTTTATTGCAGTCGTTCCACGATCTTCCAGCCTCTCTTAGCGCATAAGAGTGTGTAAGGCAGCGGAATGTGTATTATGGGGACCCGAACTGATAGTTTTAGTTCTTATTAAGTTCAGAACTTAGTTCTCCGCGGCGCCACATTTTGATAAATGTGTGAGGCATTTCCTGTCGCGTCAGATTTGAATATAAACTCCTTTTTACCTTGTGGTTTAAGGTTGGTGATATACTATTTACTATGGCACTAGTGCTTACGCCGTAGTGTAACTATAAAATTGATTACTATATTATGCGAACATCTCATTAATAATGAGTACAGTTTCTATCCTGCTGCGTAGACTGATTCTTTATCAGACTACTTTAAGACGCATGCATCGACCGCTGAAGAACCTTCTGAGGGTGAATTACACTTTACATCTTTCACTTTGCCATCGGCCTTGCCGCAGTGGTTACATCAGCTCCCGTCAAATCACCGATGTTAATCGCTGACGGACTTGGCTAGCACTTGGATGGGTGACAGTCCGGTCTGCCGAGCGCTATTGGTAAGCGGGCTGCACTCAGCCATTGTGAGGCTATTTGAGGAGCTACTTGATTGAGAAGTAGGGCTCCGGTCCCGAAAACTGACAGCGGCCGGGGAAGCGGTATGCTGACGACATGCTCCTCCATATCAGCATCCATTGACGCCCATCGCTAAGGATGACACGACGGTCGGTCGGTTAAGTTGGACCTTCAAGGTCCTATTCGGACGGAGTTTTCTCTCATTTAAATTTCTCTTTTATAGTCTCCTGGCGATTAAAGACAGATATAAAGCGTGCTTACTATAGGGAATATGACAGAATGTTACGAAATATTATTTTCGTTTTTGGTACGTGAAATGTTGGTATATAGTAATTTTGTTGGTATTGTTGTATCGGGGAAAGACGTAGTCTCCAAAGAAAGTCAATTTGGTCAAATAAGTGAAGATGTGTTGATAAACAGATCTTTGGCATTCTGTTTTTGTGAGTACGGTTTATCATAATCTTGGACTGAGCAAAATGTTATAAGAAGTGAAGAGAATGTATCCCAAGCTCACATCTGGCGTATTTTCTTATGGATGAGATAAAATCCACTTTAATACAATTAATAGAATAATAGATACCGAAGAATTAATAGAATAAAGTGAATAGTGCGTATACGAAGCACGCCATTCTGCATGTGAATGAAGATTTAATCCTGAAAGTAAATATTTAAAAAAACTGCTGGAAATATGCCATTAAAATCGTCCAATGTTATACAGATTTTAACAGTTTATGGGTACTTATTCACAGGGAGTAAATACCACTTCGCATCGTAAGTCTTATTTTAGGTATTGTTCTGTACAGAGCCGATTTCGAATCGTCTATCTCATTCGTCAACTGTGAGTTATCCAGGTAAGTTATTAACGTATAATAAGTTAACAATGTTGATGATCGAAACTAGTGCATAGCGTTTAAACCACAGTTTCAGTAACCAATGAATGGACATTCTGTTTTTGAACGTCCACAAAAATTACGAAGAGCTAGTACGAATAACTCCATTCATACAATAACACTAATCTTTATACGCGTTGTTCGCATTGCTTTGCTGCTATCCAAACAAAAACTATGAATGCTGATCAAATAATCTTTTTTATATGGCCAAGATTTGAAAAATGTTAATGGCGGTGGAATTTCCCTCTAAAAAGGTAAATTCTTGAAGTTTCTCACACTGACAGCCAAGTCACTTTGCTCACTGACCGAGTGTGTTGCACGTGTAGTAATCCGTTCAGTGCACTTTATCCACGATTCTAATGGTGTGGATCCTCTGTGGACTACCTACATCGTATGACCATGGTGCGTAAGGGGCTTGAAAATACGGGGTTATTGAGATCCTTAGCAATGTTTTAAGGCGTATTCGATAAGTTCGGTCAGATTTGGGGCGAAATGGGAACCACTGTGAAAATCCACTGGAAATTTGCACAGTTGTGTTGGGCACTGTCTTTAGTGTGCCTGTCGAACGCTTCATGTCGCTCTTTTCAGTTATGATTGCAAAGAGATCACTTAGAAATGCCTAAGACAACAGTGTCTCTCGCCTAGTATGTGGATCTGGTAAGAGATTTCGCCTGAAGCTATGCAGCGCACATAACTTAAATGTCATACATTACTTTCTTCAAGACAATTCTCAGCCCTCTTCTGCAGGAGCAATGAAGATGCTCCTGCAGCATTTTCGAGGGGAAGTGTTTGATCACCCAAAACATAGCCCTTTATTGGCTCCCTCCGATGTTCATCTCTGCTAACTTGAACCGCTAGCTGCGGCGACAACATTATGGCACAATCAACGACAGGCAGACCGGCGTAGAGAATTGGCGGAAAACAAAGGCGCAAGGGTATTGGAAAGTTAATACAACGCCGCGACAAGTCTCTAAGTCGCAGCGGCAACTATTTCGCGGACCTTACTTTCAGAACCGCCCTCGTACGCACAGTTTCCTTTTTTTCCTGTATATGAAGAAATGAAAACAGCTCGGACTGAAACATGATCTAAAATTCAGCTTACGCCTCTTGAGGAGCGCCATTAAAGGTTATCCTCTTAACCATCCGCTTCCATACTCTCAGTACTCCTCATACGGGACACGTGGAACAGTTGGAAATTGAGTCAAGTACGTGGGTGGATGAATAATCCAGAGACCTGCATCAATATTCCGCCGTATAATCATAAATTCTACACATGTTCAGATCATATGAGTCTCTTCCACCCCAGAAGTAGGGTTGAGTGGGTGAGGGTGAGACAGAGAAATATTCCGTGGATCTATGATTCGTTGAAACAATCATTCGTTTCCTACATAAAGATTTAAAAAGAGTTGTATCTGTTACTAGTAATCTCTGCTTGAACTTATTGAACTGCTGTCATTACTTGCCTCTGCTGTGGATTATACGAACTGGTGGCTTAACACTTAAACAAAGACATGTCGATAGGCTTAGCTCAAGTACAAGATTATCAACATAAACGTCGCTTGGATATTGAGCACTGAACGCCAGTCTTGAACTATGCAGCGGCTGTGCAGTGTACTGACGAGTATTGCGTGCATATTCCCGAGTGTTCTTTTCATGCATATAGCAGGTGTTCGCTGAACGTTGTGGTGTCCATGAGGTACAGGAACACATCTTGTAGCTTCTCCTGTCTTCTCTGGTTTGTGTTCAGTGGTAGCTATGGTGCCTGTTGCGTCCAGAAATGCAGGCTTGATACGGTCCACTGAACTGTGGTGGGTGTACCGTTAATCATTATGCGGAAAGTATTGGTATCCCTACTGACTACCAGATATGGTCCGTCATATGGTGGCTGCAGTGGTTTACGCACAGTATCATTGCATAAGAATACATGCGTGCACTTGTCTAGCTCCGCAAAAACGAACGAGTGTCTTCCAAGCTGGTTTCTAGGCATGCCTTTATCGAATCAAGTTCGTGGCCCAATGAGCTACAGCTTTCTCCTACATCCTCACCAGATATCTTTTGGCAAAAGTCTGAAAACCCACCTTCCCGTTAATTTACTTGTCATATGCCTTGTGCCAGTGACGCACTTATAACAATTTTAAGTTTACTGTACCGTAATAAATGTCAATACGACCAATGACAGAGTTTCTCTAACATTTGCCATATCAGAAATAAATTATTGTTATTAACAGATACTTAAGTTCTGTGTGTTCAGTCCCTTTTTTACAGCTTATCCCCGATGGATATGTTAGTGTGCTAGATACCTCCTTATTTAGAGAGCCACACAAATCGGTAAACTGCTATAAGCACGATGTGGCACAGCATACGCGCCGTTCAAGCTCTTTCCAGCGATGACGACAACCTCCGGCTACAGTCTGATAGCCCTGTAGCCTACTGTTCAAGAAAGTATTGTAATGTCTCAACCTCTGCAATATTTAAATAGACTTAATAAAAAGTTACACTAATGACCAGATATGGGAAGCTATTTTGAACAGTGGCTAGCCAGCTACATTTATCTGTTGCAGAATTTTAGATTTCTCCAATTTTAGATATGACAAAAAAATGTTACAGTTTTTTGTGTGTGTGTGTGTGTGTGTGTGTGTGTGTGTGTGTGTGTGTGTGTGTGTAGTCTCGGAAAAGATAGTGTTGTTTCGGGGGCCAACACCTACTCAGTTAGCAACATACGTTACACCCATGTTACAAGGTCAATCGGCTTCCTAGCAGACGAGCCACAGAGGATGCCACGCTGCACATGGCCACAAGACGGAAACCTAAGCGCCGTCAGAGGTCGCTTGCCCCACGGACATTTTGCTTACGCCGACCACGTGACAGGATGTAGAACCAGCTGCATCCAGGCCGTCAAGGCTGTAGACTGGAAGGTGCTAGGCTCTGAGATAGCAGTTCATTCCGATTGGGCTTCCTGGGCCAGGCGCCATACGCAGTATTCCATAAATCAGGAACTCATTATAGAGCCATTGCTTGTCGTCCTCGCAGATTGAGTCAGTCTTCACGGCTTGAAACTTCGATTGTGGCTTTACCTTGAAGAAGAGGTGCTCACCATCGCCATGACTGGTAATCAGTCTCTGTAATATTTCTCTTGCTAATTACTGACATCATGCCTGACTTCCACTGTTGTGAATCATTTCTGGGGTTTGACTTTGGCTCGTCCTCTCGGGCCCCTCACTTGTGTACGGCTCTTACTGACTGTGGTAATGCAATATTCATAATCGAAAATTCTGCACTCGGAATGCCAATCATCCAAGCTACTCTGCAGCTTCTGTCGGAAAAACATTATTTGTGTTCGTAATTATTTAAGAGGCCTTTTGGTTTAATAGGCGTTTCACCACGAACTCAGGTGAAAGTGAGTTACCAGCCTTCAGCTTATGCTATTTTGCTTGTTCATTAAATTTTTTAAGAACTGTTGAAGTCAGTGTGTTTGACATCTCCTTTCTGAGCAGATGGTTTAGGTTTAATATGCTTTTAGGCATATTTTGCATGGCATTTTCCCTCGTGCTGTCCTTGGCAGATACTTCTATTTTAATCCTAGTAGAATTGTTTATAGTTTCACAACTTTAAGTCACATTCGTGACTTTTGGTGTGGATGCTAAATACCTTACGGTCATCATCATCAGGATCACGAAAATTCCAAAAATATCGCTTGAAGAAAAGAATTGGATGGGTAAATGAAGATACATATACTCTACATCAAGATGTAGATGTAGATGAAAGCACCTCAGACCTATTACGGAGGAGTAAGGGTACAGCCTTGCGGCCAGCACCAAAATTCGCCTTCGGCCCAGGGATTTGTGACCCCCACACGGTACGCCAATCACCGTCAGGCAAGTGTCGACCGGCAAGGACGTCCGAATCCACGGGCGCAGTGGCATCAGAGATCCCAGGCGATGCTCCAGATTCCTGGGGGCCAAAGCGATCGCCTCGGCTGTCCCAATGTCACCGCGACCCAGGGCAACAGCCTGGAGCTTGTCGACCACGGCCAACACAGCTTCCAGCTCTTTACGGACGGTGGCCAATTCCCCCTGAATCCGTACACAACAGGCGCAGTCCCTATCCATCCCTAACAATTTTTTTCCCTCTCTTTTGTCTCACAAGCCGTTCAAAACAAACAGATGACTGATGACTATGCGAATTTACACTATTCAGGTACTAAAACGCGATGCTACAAGGCTCAAATACTATAGTACGCGCGAAATTTACGAATTAACTATGCAAGTACCCAAAAACACGCAAAGAAAATAAGACTAAAACCATGAGGTAAATAAGTTAGCTCAGAGTATGACTTGCCGCTGGCAGCTGCTTATCCAACGGCGGCAGGGAGCTCTGGGGGCAGCATGGCTCATATTTCTGCAGGATTCTTCTAACGACTTGTTGAGTCCATGCACGTCGAATTGCTGCACTATACCGGCCAAAAGAGGATGTGACAACGTATTAGAAAGTTTCCCATGACTTTTGTCATCCCAGTGTAGACCTTGTGTTAGGTGCAGGGTTGATTATGGTTGCATGGTGTATAGATTTTCTGGACTGTCATAACTAATGGTAAAGGATGTAGTTCACCCTGAGGGAATTACGTCAACCACGAGGCGTTTAGAGAGAGCTTGATTCTCAGCTTTTGCGCAGATGCTAGCGAACCACCACTTCCTTCTGAAAGAAGCTTCTCATAGTGTAACAACCTTAAAAAATCGATTCCGTGCCCCATGCACTTACATATCTCACCTTTGATCGCCTACCCATGCAGTAATTTTTTGGTAATCGTCCACGAGCAATGAAGCCCTTTGGGAACCGTGCAGAAGGCCATATTTTTAACGGGGTATTGCGAATGTTAATGATTTACGCCTAAGCTCACATAAATCAACACCATGAGTTTTTAAGAGGCACAGAATTATTTCAGTTTTTGATAATTTTAGAAAACAGTGCACTGTATATGTAATATTCAAACGAGCAACACAATTTCAAACGTATGTAAATAGACTGTCTGCAACAGCTTTCCCTGATCGTGTCTTCACGATCGACCGACTAGATATATTTACAGTTACCCTACTGAGTTATGGTCCGCAGCTCGCGGTCTCGCGGTAGCGTTCTCGCTTCCCGAGCACGGGGTCCCGGATTCAATTCCCGGCGGGGTCAGGGATTTTCACCTGCCTCACGATGACTGGGTGTTGTTGTGTCGTCTTTATCATCATCATTCATCCCCGTTCAGGTAGGAGGAAGGCAATGGCAATCTACCTCCACTAGGATCTTTCCTAGTAAGGGGGAGTAGGTCTTCCTCATCGCTCCCCTACGCTCTGTCAAGGAGTATGTGACTTCATCATCATTACTGAGTTATATGTGATTCCGCAAGCTCTGAAAGAAATAAGGTGAGCCTAAGGGAAGATGGTTCGCATCTGCTTCGATTTCCATGGAGCTCTCAGGCCCTTCAACAAATGTACCCGTCAGAAAAATCTGCTCTTATTTGTTACTTTTTACACTATACTACTTATAAATGGGGAAAATATAAACCTAATTTTCTACCACATCTCAATCCTCCGTTTCTAAGGAACTGAACTGATCTTCAAGTACTAATTGTCTTCTTGCACTTCATTATCCAACGCCACAAATTTGTAAGGTCAGGTCTTACAAAAAATTGTGCATGTGCTGCTGCTACCACAGTGTAATTACTGATTTAATAGCAGTGACCATATTATAAGCAAACAAAGCCCTGTCACGGCCGAATCACGAAGCGTAGTGAAATAGTTCCTAATAAATCATAATAACATGCACAGGTCGCTGAGTTTGGTCTAGAACAAGCTCTTTCTTCCACTGTTATGTCCACAAAATAAATTCTGCAGCTCAGAAACACGCGTTGTATTAACTGTCACTCATAAGTAGTAATATAATGCAACTGAAACGTTTAATCGAAACTATTAAGGTCCAGATCCGTGTTGTTAGAGAGGGAGTTGCTCTAATGAGTACAATGAAGCACAATATCCACAAATAATAAATGACTGAACTCTATGATACAGTGCCGAAGGGCAATGCAGCCATACAACAAAGTCAAAGACGTCAGCTCCTATGCAACAGATGTAAGGAAAAGGAACATTACACTCACAGAACGTATTGAACCATGGTTATTGCATTTAGACAATAACATAACACGTAACACAAAATACTTGAGTTGTATGTCCAGTGTAATGCTCTCCGAAAACTTATTTCATTAAGTGTCCTTAATGTACAGCGCTATGCGCTATTATTCAGTACAGAAAACTGATTTTAATGGTTTTGGATCTATAATAAATTTGAACAATAGTTTCAGCTGCGCATAATCTGTATTCTGTTTTTATAAACTGGCTCAGTACGAATATTTCAAGTTAACAAACATATGAAGAACCGACTGAAGCAGCATGGGAATGCGTGCTCCTATGTCCAGTGCCGTGAATTAGCTTCAGTCGGCGCCTGCAGTCACAGGATTTTGAGGTAGTTCAACTGGTTCTAAAAACTATGGGACGTAACATCTGAGGTCATTAGTCCCTTAGACGTAGGACTATTTAAACCTAACTAACCTAAGGACATCACACACATCATGCCCGAGGCAGGATTCGAACCTGCGACCGTAGCAGCAGCGCGGTTCCGGACTGAAGCGCCTAGAACCGCTAGGCCACAGCGGCCGGCTTTTGAGCTAGCAGTCGCTTGTTGGACACCAGAGGAGTACTACGGTATGCACTGGGGCATACTGCACAGCCTCATGAGCATGTCCTGTAAGACGGCCATCTATATTTTTCGCCCAGAAAAGGGCACGCTTTTTCTTTGATGACCACTAGGAACCTCCGGTCTCTACTGACGGCACGGAGCCGTCCGTCCTTGACAAACGCTCAGATGCGTGTCAAACTTCGGCCACTAGGTACTTCCCCTTCCACCCACTATCACGAATCACATTTTTCTTTCACAGTGAGGTGCTGCGTATGGCCCTTCCCGTTAGTCATTTTAGTGAACCACACATGTGCTTTCTGGTTGGAATTCCATGGTGCCAAGGTATGTACAACTATGGCCTAGGGAAATACTAGCATTTCATTTATGCCTATTCAGTGACGCATGCTTACTTTGATTTTAGGACTTTCTTGAGGGCACGGTGTAACAGCAGAGAACCAGAACTCTAAGTTAGCAGCCGAGCCACTACATTTATTAAATGGTTGTGACTTACCCACTGGTTGTTAGGTAGTCACAAATTAATAAATCAGATAATTAATTTTAAATCACTTGGTTGCCATAAATTAACTGGTACATGGAAAATGCTTTGCGCTCTTCAGAAGATAAAGCTCCGATTTTCCATATGAAGTTGCATGATACTACAGCAACTCGACGTCTACCACAGTTTACACTAGCGGCTATATCTCTTTCTGGATTACGGAAACAGGTGGAAGTAGTGTCGACTATTACCTCACAGAGGGACTTCCGACATTTCTGTAACCGTCTTTATGGTCAACTTCATTGGAGGCCATACAAGATACTAAAATATTAAGTATAAATTATATCTAAATGCACATCAAATTTCAGTTAGTTATATGACATCAATAAAATGTAATTTATCTATTATGGATATTTAGCTATCTACACCCCTTTCGGAACACACAGAGTGATAATTACTAATGAAGACTTACGTATTTTTCTTCTGTCTGTTTCTTAAATTAGACCTTCACAGCTCGTTCATCAAACTGCGTCAGACAAATGGGTTGGATGTCACGTCACAGAAGAGCGTAAGACAAAAAGTCGGCCTCCAACATTCCATTCACACACAGACGTTAAAAATTGTGTGACTTTACCTTACGAATGCAACATACGCTTTCAGACTATAAACAGTTTATCAAGTTTTGTTCCTAGAAAAAATATTTTGAGGGAATGTATTTATGATTGAATGCTAAAATTTTTAACCGTAGGAAAAATTCATAGCAAGAAAAGGCGGTCCTATTTTCTAAAATTTATTAGCAGTTTTTACATTGTTATTAAACTATATCCTTTTATAATCGTTGTCATCACCACCGATCCCAAAATAAGATTAAACTTAGTACGAATTTAGGTGTTGACCAGAGTTTTTAATTTATTTAAAAACCTCATATGTGAGTAATATACTTAGTGAACTCGGAAACTCCATAATATCCGTCACTCAGTAGCAGTAAGCAGCTTCATTTTTTGAAACGCTGCAAATACTCTAATTACTATAGTTTCCTCGTATTCCTTCCTGATCTGGATTGGCGCTAACGGAAATGGAGACTATGTTTTATAAAATTCTGTATGACGTGAGAGATGTTCGCAGAGGAATTTAACCTCGGTAATAAATGTAAATGAAGGAAGCAAGAAACCCTTGGTCGGGAAGCACGGGATTGATCCGACCTGGGAGGCTTTTCGAATGCCACGGGCACGGGATGAATTATTGCCCCCTTCTCCCTTTCTCTTTCTTTTACCTCGATATCAATAGTATATCAAGTAGCGATATGAATGTATCACAGGCGTTTGATATGTAGCTGTCTGTAGTTTTGTTCTTATTTGGTACTTATGAAGAAGACGACGACAAACATGTAGTTTACGGACTGTACTACCAGTTCTGTCAACTACCAGGTGGAAGTATGGAACCAGAGAAAGGGATATGAGTTAAGTTCTTGAGCTAAGGTTTTCATTTCAGATTAATAATCAGTCTTTATCGAGTCGAAGGTCTGTTTATGAGAAAAAAATTTGACAACTGGAACTTTGAGTCGAATGACGCGTCCGTAGCGTGATTATTTGAGACCAAAACTTCTTCAGTTTTACAAGGCAGAGCAGAAATCGTCACTCACTTAAACCCTGAAACAAATACTGTGCTTCACATGAACATTATTTTTACTGTAGCGCGGTAATATATATTAGGATAGATGGACGATAATCATAATTCTCTCCGTGCCAATACACTTCTGTTGAAAGGTTATTGCCTAAGTTTCCTGCCTGCACTGCGCTCCCTCACATCATGTTCCTTGCCTGTTCCATTGGTGATTAGGATGAAATAAAACCCAATTAGACAATAGTTTAATTTCGCGCAACGGGATATCGACACACAAACAACTCTTTGGTGGAAGTGACGTAACGGACTACATACAGCATTCGGATTTATTGCACATAATTCAGTTACGTGGTGATTGGGCACTGAAGGATATTACTATGTGGCACCTCAGTTGACAAATTGGGGTATGAGGAAATTCTCCGGAATTCTCAGTACAATTATACATAAACTTTGAAACGTCTCTGTAATTTACCATGACCATCGTTTACTTAATTTTTGCTTTGAAACAATCACGAATTTTTCAACATGGTCTCACATTAAAAACAAAATATTTAGAATAAGTAGCAAGTGGTCCCCTGACATGAAATGGTTTAAATTAGTGGAATAGCCATTTTAGATAAAGTAGAGGAGTCTTAGTCTCTTGCATTCGTCAAATATAAAAACCGGCAGAGTGGGAACTGAGCACTGCCGACAGGGAAACATGGAAGCCCTAAAAACTTTAATAGTTACGAAAGTCACTTTTATGCCGAAATACTTCCAGCTTATAGGTATTCATTCTTTTCGAAAATCCGAGCCCCATGCATTGCAGCGTAACAACGACTAGTAGAATATGAATCATCAATACACATCATTTTCTAGCACCAACAGGGAAACCCTTTACAAGGAATAAAGAGAACACACCAGAAGGAAATCAGATTAAGACTGGATTGGATTGTTTGGGGGAAGAGACCAAACAGCGAGGCCATCGGTCTCATCGGATTAGGGAAGTACGGAGAAGGAAGTCGGCCGTGCCCTTTCAAAGAAAGGAACCATCCTGGCATTTGCCTGGAGCGATTTAGGGAAATCATGGAAAGCCAAAATCAGGATGGCCGGACGCGGGATTGAACCGTCGTTCTCCCGAATGCGAGTCCAGTGTGCTAACCACTGCGCCACCTCGCTCAGTCATTCAGCTTAAGAGTTTACAGATGCAATGTTGAGTAATTTACCAGAAGTTGCAATGAGAGATCTTGATAATAATCTACTACTAGAATGTTTATAAGTGACTGCTGTTTTGATGAATGGTCACCGCACTGCCCCTCACGGGGCATTCCAAAATACCGTCAAAAGTGGAATACACATCACCAAACACTCCCTTATCATAGTTAGACTAAAACAAAAGCAACTAATAACGAAAAAATCCCAAAATTAGCACATCCTGAAATCTTCCTCCCAAAACTAAACGACAGTTTTCCGCAATGTGTGTGTCTCCGCTTATCGAGTCCATCGAAAGAGTGTCTCAAAACGATCACCGCTAGCGAAAAAATTCATTGTGTTTGAAATGTCCAACCAGCTCTCACCTTCAGTCTTAGCTTCTCGAGTCGAGTTTTATCAGGCTCAAGGCATCTGTTCCTCTGTTTAAAAAGTGTGGAAAGGGTGATGGCGGCGTGGGGGGGGGGGGGGGGGCTCGCTAAGTTTCAACTGCTCAACGCTTCTGATCCCTTGCCTAACCTTTCCATCCTCGTCCGTCATGGACTGACGTTTTGTCATGTCCTGACACAGGATACAGGGAACATAGGGGGTTTAAGGTCAGCCTGAAATATCCGAGCTGTGAGGAGTAAATGCAGAGACACGAATTCCCAGTGAAAGCACGTTGATGATTTGGATCGGTGCCAACCACTGTCACAGGGCACCTACAAGAGAAGCAGATTCTGGGACTCGACAGGATGCTCACAGCAGGAGAGTCACGGAATTCACGGGTCTGATTAACACTATTTATCTGTGATGAGTCTAGTTACTACAATGAAGGCTAGTTCCAAACATTAGAAAAAGCAAAGGAGTCGGTTGCACAACAGAAGTCAGCGTCTGAAGCCACGGGGGCGAGCGCTAACACAAGTAACGAACACTAGCAGCACGTTAAGTACAAGCCTGAGAGCAGCACTCCAAGTCAGTAAAACAGATATGTCGGAGCTTACCGAGGGTACCCACGAGTGACACAGAGTCGGCGCCCCAGTGATCTGACTGAGAACTCTCTCCAAATACAAAAACTTGAGTTTTTAAATAATCGTGGTGGCGCGTCATTTCTCCCTTCCTACAGTCGACCCATCAATCTATCAGTCCGGCGAATCTGGTGTGTCGTTCTGCACCTCCATGGCGCCTCTGGCTAACCACATTTAGATTCCTCCACTACTCCTGCCCGCCATGTAGGGATGCTTCTGGATTTTCCATTAACAAACTCCAAGTTTGGTATCAACAGCGTTCAACTGAAAGCTAAAAGTAACTGCCACTCCTAGCATGGCCAGCAACAACAGTGTTTTACGCACTTGGCCCCGCCCTCTGCCCTTCTTTGGGTGGCGACTGTTGTAGTAGCATTGTAACCTGTGTAAACCAGCTGATGTTGCAGTTATCAGGGGCAAATATCACGCTTGCTGCCTCTGCTAAGACGTGCTTTTTCGTGGCCATCTTCCACAGTGACGCCATACGACCGCGTCTAGGCGGTGGATGGAATTACCAGTCCATTTTCCGAAGTGAAAATTCTACCCTGGGACAGTTGCACAGAGAGTCTGCAATTTTCACGGCTCTACTGTTACTATTTATCTCCGGTAACCTAAACGCTACCACTTTTGTGTGCTCTCTGCTTTGTGTCTCTGATTTCCTACCTTGGAGTGTTTTTGATGGCTCCAAATAGCCGTAAACGTAACAACGTACAAGTCATTATGTCGTCAATATATGACAGTGTCTAAAACTACATTAGCCGGCAAACAGTTCCTCTTGTTGAAAAGTGTCTGGGAGAAACACTTTTCTATCATCTACATCTACATCTATACTCCGCGAGCCACCTTACGGTGTGTGGCGGAGGGTACTTATTGTACCACTATCTGATCCCCCCTTCCCTGTTCCATTCACGAATTGTGCGTGGGAAGAACGACTGCTTGTAAGTCTCCGTATTTGCTCTAATTTCTCGGATCTTTTCGTTGTGATCATTACGCGAGATATATGTGGGCGGTAGTAATATGTTGCCCATCTCTTCCCGGAATGTGCTCTCTCGTAATTTCGATAATAAACCTCTCCGTATTGCGTAACGCCTTTCTTGAAGTGTCCGCCACTGGAGCTTGTTCAGCATCTCCGTAACGCTCTCGCGCTGACTAAATGTCCCCATGACGAATCGCGCTGCTTTTCGCTGGATCATGTCTATCTCTTCTATTAATCCAACCTGGTAAGGGTCCCATACTGATGAGCAACACTCAAGAATCGGACGAACAAGCGTTTTGTAAGCTACTTCTTTCGTCGATGAGTCACATTTTCTTAGAATTCTTCCTATGAATCTCAACCTGGCGCCTGCTTTTCCCACTATTTGTTTTATGTGATCATTCCACTTCAGATCGCTCCGGATAGTAACTCCTAAGTATTTTACGGTCGTTACCGCTTCCAATGATTTACCACCTATGGCATAATCGTACTGGAATGGATTTCTGCCCCTATGTATGCGCATTATATTACATTTATCTACGTTTAGGGAAAGCTGCCAGCTGTCGCACCATGCATTAATCCTCTGCAGGTCCTCCTGGAGTACGTACGAGTCTTCTGATGTTGCTACTTTCTTGTAGACAACCGTGTCATCTGCAAATAGCCTCACGGAGCTACCGATGTTGTCAACTAAGTCATTTATGTATATTGTAAACAATAAAGGTCCTATCACGCTTCCCTGCGGTACTCCCGAAATTACCTCTACATCTGCAGATTTTGAACCGTTAAGAATGACATGTTGTGTTCTTTCTTCTAGGAAATCCTGAATCCAATCACAAACCTGGTCCGATATTCCGTAAGCTCGTATTTTTTTCACTAAACGTAAGTGCGGAACCGTATCAAATGCCTTCCTGAAGTCCAGGAATACGGCATCAATCTGCTCGCCAGTGTCTACGGCACTGTGAATTTCTTGGGCAAATAGGGCGAGCTGAGTTTCACATGATCTCTGTTTGCGGAATCCATGTTGGTTATGATGAAGGAGATTTGTATTATCTAAGAACGTCATAATACGAGAACACAAAACATGTTCCATTATTCTACAACAGATTGACGTAAGCGAAATAGGCCTATAATTATTCGCATCTGATTTATGACCCTTCTTGAAAATGGGAACGACCTGCGCTTTCTTCCAGTCGCTAGGTACTTTACGTTCTTCCAGCGATCTACGATAAATTGCTGATAGAAAGGGGGCAAGTTCTTTAGCATAATCACTGTAGAATCTTAAGGGTGTCTCGTCTGGTCCGGATGCTTTTCCGCTACTAAGTGATAGCAGTTGTTTTTCAATTCCGATATCGTTTATTTCAATATTTTCCATTTTGGCGTCCGTGCGACGGCTGAAGTCAGGGACCGTGTTACGATTTTCCGCAGTGAAACAGTTTCGGAACACTGAATTCAGTATTTTTGCCTTTCTTCGGTCGTCCTCTGTTTCGGTGCCATCGTGGTCAACGAGTGACTGAATAGGGGATTTAGATCCGCTTACCGATTTTACATATGACCAAAACTTTTTAGGGTTCTTGTTTAGATTGTTTGCCAATGTTTTATGTTCGAATTCGTTGAATGCTTCTCTCATTGCTCTCTTTACGCTCTTTTTCGCTTCGTTCAGCTTTTCCTTATCAGCTATGATTCGACTACTCTTAAACCTATGATGAAGCTTTCTTTGTTTCCGTAGTACCTTTCGTACATGATTGTTATACCACGGTGGATCTTTCCCCTCGCTTTGGACCTTAGTCGGTACGAACTTATCTAAGGCGTACTGGACGATGTTTCTGAATTTTTTCCATTTTTGTTCCACATCCTCTTCCTCAGAATTGAACGTTTGATGGTGGTCACTCAGATATTCTGCGATTTGTGCCCTATCACTCTTGTTAAGCAAATATATTTTCCTTCCTTTCTTGGCATTTCTTATTACACTTGTAGTCATTGATGCAACCACTGACTTATGATCACTGATACCCTCTTCTACATTCACGGAGTCGAAAAGTTCCGGTCTATTTGTTGCTATGAGGTCTAAAACGTTAGCTTCACGAGTTGGTTCTCTAACTATCTGCTCGAAGTAATTCTCGGACAAGGCAGTCAGGATAATGTCACAAGAGTCTCTGTCCCTGGCTCCAGTTCTGATTGTGTGACTATCCCATTCTATACCTGGTAGATTGAAGTCTCCCCCTATTACAATAGTATGATCACGAAACTTCTTCACAACGTTCTGCAGGTTCTCTCTGAGGCGCTCAACTACTACGGTTGCTGATGCAGGTGGTCTATAGAAGCATCCGACTATCATATCTGACCCACCTTTGATACTTAACTTAACCCAGATTATTTCACATTCGCATTCGCTAATAACTTCACTGGATATTATTGAATTCTTTACTGCTATAAATACTCCTCCACCATTGGCGTTTATCCTATCCTTGCGGTATATATTCCATTCTGTGTCTAGGATTTCGTTACTGTTCACTTCCGGTTTTAACCAACTTTCCGTTCCTAATACTATATGCGCACTATTTCCTTCAATAAGAGATACTAATTCAGGAACCTTGCCCTGGATACTCCTGCAGTTTACCAATATTACGTTAACTTTTCCTGTTTTTGGTGTCTGAGGACGGACGTTCTTTATCAACGATGATAATGTCCTCTCTGGTAAGCCGTCAGGTATTTTATCGTTTCGCCCAAGGGGGGGTCCCTCTAACCTAAAAAACCCCCGTGTGCACGCCACACGTACTCTGCTACCCCAGTAGCTGCTTCCGGTGTGTAGTGCACGCCTGACCTGTCTAGGGGGGCCCTACAGTTCTCCACCCAATAACGGAGGTCGATGAATTTGCAACCATTATAGTCGCAGAGTCGTCTGAGCCTCTGGTTTAGACCCTCCACACGGCTCCAAACCAGAGGACCGCGATCGACTCTGGGCACTATGCTGCAGATATTAAGCTCAGCTTGCACTCCGCGTGCGATGCTGGTTGTCTTCACCAAATCAGCCAGCCGGCGGAAGGAACCAAGGATGGCCTCAGAACCCAAGCGGCAGGCGTCATTCGTTCCGACATGTGCTACTATCTGCAGCCGGTCACACCCAGTGCGTTCAATAGCTGCCGGAAGGGCCTCCTCCACATTACGGACGAGACCCCCCGGCAAGCACACCGAGTGCACACTGGCATTCTTCCCCGACCTACCCGCTATTTTCCTGAGGGGCTCCATAACCCGCCTAACGTTGGAGCTCCCTATAACTAATAGGCCCGCCCTCTGTGACTGTCGGGACCTTGCCGGAGAATCGGCCACTGGCCCAACAGGCGAGGCATCCTGTGGTGGCTCGGAAACGATGTCATCACCACTAGGAAGCACCCCGTACCTGTTGGAAAGGGGTAAGGCAGCTGCCACGCGGCCAGATCCCACCTTCGCCTTTCGGCCAGGCACGCGCGAGTCCACCACTGTCCGCCATTCACCCTGGAGTGATGGCTGACCGGTAAGATGCTCACTGCCGGAAGACGCAGCGACATCAGGGGTTCCATGTGATTCCAAGGCCACCGAAGTAGGCATAGGTCTCACCACAGTTGCCCCAACGCCACTACGAGCCGACGCCTGCGCCTCGAGCTCGATGAGCCTAACAGACAAAGCCTCCACCTGCCCCCGAAGAGTGGCCAATTCTCCTTGCGTCCGCTCACAACAACCACAGTCCCTACACATGACTATGTTTACCCTACTCTATACGGTGACAAATTCCCAAGATAATCTTCTGATGAGCTACTCTGATAATCAAGAAACACTCACTGAAATACGAGACGCGAAAACTACGCTAGGTTTTCCCAGAAAAACTATTTAAAAGCTAAGCGCAGCAAATAAGTACAAAAACGCTTTATACAAACAGTACTCGCTGCTGCTGGTGCTCTCGCTCTGGCTGTCACAAGACAACTCTATCCTTGTCAGGACTCCTGCCATTCTTCGTCACCTACTACGTTTTTTCTTTTCAACTATCCGCGCAATTACCCAAAGACATTCACTCATGAAATACAGGATAAAGGAAAAAATTATCCACAATGATAAGTTCCATGAAAGAAATAACTTGGTCGACCTCTCTTCCAGAAGTTAAGTGCTCTCTTTTCAGAGTAAACCAGCATGGCAGAACCGCAAAGGGCGCAACCAATATGTCGCACAAATGAAAAAAATAGGTCATGTTGCTGGAAACGAACTGATGGTCTCCTTTTGCTATTTATGATAGGTCATTCCGGACAGAATACTACCGAAATGGGACGAAGGGTCGACTGGACGCGGTGTCATATCAAGACTCCGATTCAAGTGATTTAGGGAAACTGTGGAAAACCTATATAATTATGTAGGACAAAATTTGTCATGACTAAAGAACTATAAAATATTCTATGTCCACTTGCCTTTCAAGTTTAAGTAAATAGTCGAGTTTTCGCCGAAGTCCTTTGTCGTCACCGTTAGAAGCTCCTTTCTAGGGACTGATACTGTGATGGTCTTCTGAAACAAATTGTTGTATTATGATTGGCTAGACTATGTGATAGTGACGCTATAATGAAATGATCGCAAAGCAGCATTGGCTCAAAAGGCTACTCGCTGATACGAATAATCTGTCTTATGCACAGCGACTTACTAGTAACTGCCACTGTGATGAGCCTCCGTGAAAAGCTTTTGTGTCGTGACTGACCACACCATGTGACCCTGACGTTATAAAGAATTAAAGACAAAGCAGTATGGTCTGACGAGGTACGAAACCGGCTGCTCGCTGATACGAATAATTCGTCTTGTACACAGAGCGACCTCGTTCGGAATGTTCCTAATGTCATGAATTTCCACTGCACAATACCTCATTCGTAACAAGAATGGCACATGACCCCCATAAAATTCCAGGTGGTAATTCTACTTTTTGGTTACGAATCGATTTACAAGTTGGCAGTGAACGTGAATCTTTCATAGAGCATACTGTGTCTTGCAAGACTTCATCATCTACTGCGTTGTCTCCTGTTGCAGATTCCGTCGGGGCTTCAAACAGTTCTTCTCATGGTGCCCGTTTGTGCACGTCCCGCCGGAGACGCTGTCTCGACGTGAAGCTGTCACGTCTCGCTACAGCTACTCAGGCTCCCCGGAGGCGCAGTGTCGCATCATGAGGAATGGTGAGTCCTCATCTGTTATATCTGCTCAGCTCATGAGAGTTTAAGAGAGGTTAAAGTTCAACATTTGAATTGCTCGTGTAAACAAGAGAGTGCCCAATCAAGAGGTACCAGAAATTAAATTATTAAATTCTGATGTGATGGGCACCAAATAAAAACGAAATTAAAAAATAGATTTTACAGCAAAAATGTGATTACAAATTGAGTTTCAGTAACAGTGTGAAGTCGTCTACACTGTACAAGGGGTAGAAAATGAAGAAGACACAGATGGAAAGAGAGTAATTAGACTTTTCATTATTTCAAATGTAATTACCATAACTGTTAATACAGTTGTTCAACTGTGAGAGTAGACGGTCAGAGCCTTCATGGAAAATTGTTTGCGGTTGCCTACGGAACAGTGATTGTACCCAGGACACATCTCTTCGTCCGAAACAAATCGATGGCACTGGCCCACATATTGCCAACAATGTTTCGACTACGCTGCCGGCGTTTTGGTGGGAAGCATTTACGCGTAGCCCAATCCTCCATACAGTCCCTATCTCTCCCCACGAGATTTCCGTAGTTGGGGAGCCCTGAAGAATGACATTGGTGCCGTCGATTTACTTTGGACGAAGAAGTATACACCTAAAAACAATAATGATTCAGTAATCTGACTTCCCAACCTATAATTACTGAATCAAATTGATTAATTACATTCGGTCTCTGCAAATTTTCAAGAAGATACACTATTTGATAATAAGTATTCCGACACCAGGTTCAAAATGACTTACAAGTTCGTGGCACGCTCCATCGGTAAGGATGGAATTCAATATGGTGTTGGATCACCCTTAGTCTTGATGACAGCGTCCACTCTCGCAGGCAAACGTTCAATCAGGTGCTGGAAGGTTTCCTGACGAATGGCAGCCCGTTCTTCACGGAGTGATGGACTGAGGAAAGGTATCGATGTCACTCGATGAGGACTGGCACGAAGGCGGCGTTCCAAAACATCCCACAGGTGTTCTATAGGATTCAGGTCAGGACTCTGTCCAGATCAGTCCATTACAGGGATGTTACTGTCGTGTAACCATTCTGCTACAGGCTGTGTATTATGAACCGGTGCTTGATCGTGTTGAAAGATGCAGTCGCCATCCCCGAATTGCTCTTCAACAGTTGGAAGCAAGAAACTGCTTAAAACATCAATGTAGGCCTGTGCTGTGATAGTGCCACACAAAACAACAACTGGTGCAAGCCCCTTCCATGAAAAACACGACCACACTATAACACCACCGCCTACGAATTTTACTGTTGGCACTACAATCGCTGGCAGGTGACGTTCACCGGGCATTCGCCATACCCACACCGTGCCATCCAGACCTTCACACAGGGATTTCAAATTGCATCAGGATCCACTGCAAGTACTATGACAATTACGTGGGAGGTGAGAAAAGTTGGATTTCATGGTCGAGCTGCTGCTCATAAGCCACACATCACCGCGGTAAGTGCCAAACGACGCCTCGCTTGGTATAAGGAGCGTAAACATTGTACGACTGAACATTGGAAAAACGTTGTGTGGAGTGGCGAATGACAGTACACAATGTGGCGATCCGATGGCAGAGTGTGGGAATGGCGAATGCCCAGTGAACGTCATCTGCTAGCGTGTATAGTGTCATCAGTAAAATTCGGAGGCTGTGGTGTTACGGTGTGATCGTGTTTTTCATGGAGGGGGCCTGCATCTCTTGTCGTTTTGCTTTGCACTATCACAGCACAGGCCTAAATTGATGTTTTAAGCACATTTTTGTTCCCCACTGTTGAACAGCAACTCGTGGATGGCGATTGCATCTTTAAACACAATGGAGCACCTGTTCAGAATGAACAGCCTGTGGCGGACTGGTTACACGACAATAACATCCCTTTAATGGACTGGCCTACACAGAGTCCTGACCTTAACCCTATAGAACACCTTTTGGATGTTTTGGGACGCCGACTTCGAGCCAATCATCACCCACTGACACTGATACCTCTTCTCAGTGCAGCACTCCGTGAAGCATGGGCTGCCATTCCCCAATAATCCTTCCAGCCACCTTACTGAACTTATGCCAGCGGGAGTGGAAGCCGTCATCAAGGATAAGGGTGTTGAATTTCAGCATTACCGATGCAGGGCGCCACGAACTTGTAAGTCATTTTCAGCCAGGTATCCGGATACTTCTGATCACACAGTGCGCTGATAGTCCATAGGCTGCTAAATGCATATATTACATAGATAAAAACACAATGGTCAAAGATAATTAAATTTTTCCATGCTTACATACCTGTCTGACATATACATTCATCAAAATAATCAAAACAAATTTTTATAGGATATATTTACAAAAATATGGTAGCTGAAAGATGGTGTCACAAAATGCGTGATCAGACATCTTGTATCGGTAATTAGACTTTGTACATAGAACATGATATAGTAAGACCAGTTTCTGTACAGTAGGTCCAGTTTATTTTTTTCCCATCTGCCTCGTTTTCATTTCACTGCCTCTGATACATTTTACAGCAGCTAAAACGGCTCTCGTCAAGACTGCTTCGTATTTATTTCTAAAAGATCTCTTACGAAAACGACATGTATAAAAGGAATTTTATTTCCGACAACGATAAAAGTAATCATTCACTGACTAGTTTCGGCAGTAACTGACATATCAAGATCTGCGGAGAGAAACACGTAATTTAAGTCTTACGTGATATAATGTAAGACACTTTTAAACATGTTCCGGTGTAGCACCATAATTATTTCGAGATAAGGGATAGATATTCAAATATATTAAGTACATAAATTAAAAGGCTTCAAACTGAAATATCGGTGTGTTACGGAGCCCACGGGATATTTGTACAAGCGTCAAATCGTATTCTGTGACTCGGAAAATGTGTGACTTTTTCTGAAAGTACTATTGTATATATTTTACTTGGTAGCTGATAATTCCACAAACAACGTTTGAATATAAGTACGAAACGATTTTGAAAATAATACTAATAATTTGCAAAAAAAAAAAAAAATAGCCATGTGAAACTTTGTTCAGGTTTCAAAGTTTGGAAATAGAGAGGAAACCTATTGCGTGGTGTAGTATGTACAAAGATTCTGAACTAGAAGGTTTGGTGAAAATAGACATAATAACACCTATCTTCTCGGTTGAAAATTAAAAACCATAACTTAGGCATGAAAGGTAAAACAAACAAATATTAGCACTTAACGAATGCTTGGATTGAAGTTTGGAAGTCGTCGACGCTATTTCTGACTGTCAGGAATCACATCGGTTTCAGTTGATACCCTGTAGGTCTTATGAGACCTGCAGCAGATCTTAAGCCGCCAAAATCAACCCACTGTGTGCTGTCTGGGTATAAGGATACTAGTTAGGATGCAAACATTAATTTTGACTGTAATCAGATGCCTTCCAACAATCTGATAAATGTCTGACAGGTTTTTTTCTTTCGGCCGACTCTTACAATGTAAAGATAATTTAAATTTACTTCAGAATATTTGGAGAGTTTTGGGTCCCCTTTCGAACGTATCAGCGATAGATCACCATTCGACAGTGATATTCGAACAGAAACCATCGGGTTCTAAAACTTCCAATAAATGCAGTTTTTTGTTCCAGGAAATATCGATTCAGATATGATAAAGACGTGTGCAGTACTGCAAATCTGTGTGAAGCATTCATATTTGTTATAACAACAGTTTTTAGCATCGTTCACATTTGCAATACTGAAGGCAGCCACATCTGCTACTATTTTGACGTTTATCTCTGCCAGGCCCTTAAATATAGGTTGCAGAGTAGTGAAATAAATGTAGATGCAATGGGGAAGCTATCCTAATGATAAGTAATCATCAGTTCACTATTTGTGTATGGTTTACTTTCCAAATATGTAACGGAATGCCTGTCTTCTCCTGTAATTCTCATGTACCGTACTGGAGAGATGTACATGCGTCATCTGTTGGTGAAACGTGTATATTTTTTTCATTACGCACAGTAACCACTGTTGTTTTTGGGTGGATTTCAGTAAATGATTCTACGTTTGCAGAACTGACTGTGGAGCTCATCATTTCCGACGTTCATCATTTCCGGAATCCGATTTGTCTTGGCAGTCTACGTTACGGTTTAAAATACGTATACATGTTGTCTTACCGTTATTTGATTCATCGATATATCCGTGTGTAAAAACAACTGCTTTTCTCCTTCGTTAGTGCACTTTTCATGGGATTCATCGTCACCTGCTAGTTTCACCACAAGCTTGTTTAAAACCTTTATGAACTACAGCCCGCATCTCGTGGTCGTGCGGTAGCGTTCTCGCTTCCCACGCCCGGGTTCCCGGGTTCGATTCCCGGCGGGGTCAGGGGTTTTCTCTGCCTCGTGATGGCTGGGTGTTGTGTGATGTCCTTAGGTTAGTTAGGTTTAAGTAGTTCTAAGTTCTAGGGGACTGATGACCTAAGATGTTAAGTCCCATAGTGCTCAGAGCCATTTGAACCATTTTTTTATGAACTACACAGCCGTTATCACGAGAGACCAACTACTCATAAATAGTTTCGATCGCAGATGGTCTTAGTCAGCTACAGTTATTACATGCTTTTTGACGTATGGTGTTCTACTTTAGCTATTCGGCCATATATTAAACACCTTTTCATTGTTCGCTGACATGGAACATGAATCATGTACTCGATACCAGTGATATTAAGAAGTATTACGATTCACGCGTTTCCCCCTTTGATCATCTCACATTCGATCATAGTCTCATCATACAGCATGACATTGGTGTAAATTAGATTTTTATGTACACTGCTGGTCTTTAAAATTGCTACACCAAGAAGAAATGCAGACGATAAGCGGGTATTCATTGGAGAAATTATTATACTAGAACTGACATGTGATTACATTTTCACGCAATATGGGTACATAGATCATGCGAAATCGGTACCCAGATCAACCACCTCTGGCCGTAATAACGGCCTTGATACGCCTGGGCATTGAGTCAAACAGAACTTGGATGGCGTGTACAGGTACAGCTGCCCATGCAGCTTCAACACGATACCACAGTTCATCAGGAGTGGTGACTGGCGTATTGTGACGAACTAGTTGCTCGGCCACCATTGACCAGATGTTTTTAATTGGTGAGAGATCTGGAGAATGTGCTGGCCAGGGCACCAATCGAACATTTTCTGTATCCAGAAAGGCCCTACAGGACCTGCAACATGCGGTCGTGCATTATCCTGCTGAATATTGGGTTTCGCAGGGATCGAATGAAGGATAGAACCACGGTTCGTAACACATCTGAAATGTAAAGTCCACTGTTCAAAGTGCCGTCAATGCGAACATGAGGTGACCGAGACGTGTAACCAATGGCACCACATATCATGACGCTGCTTGATACGCAAGTATGGCGATGACGAACACACGCTTCCAATGTGCGTTCACCGCGATGTCGCCAAACACGGATGCGACCATCATGATGCTGTAAACAGAAACTGGATTCATCAGAAAAATGACGTTTTGCCATTCGTGCACCCAGGTTCGTCGTTGAGTACACCATCACAGGCGCTCCTCTCTGTAACGCAGTGTCAAGGGTAACCGCAGCCATGGTCTCCGAGCTGATAGTCCATGCTACTGAAAACGTCGTCGAACTGTTCGTGCAGATGGTTGTTGTCTTGCAAACGTCCCCATCTGTTGACTCAGGGATCGAGGCGTATCTGCACAATCCGTTACAGCCATGCAGATAAGATGCCTATCATCTCGACTGCCAGTGATACGAGGCCGTTGGGATCCAGCACGGCGTTCCGTATTGCCCTCCTGAACCCACCGATTCCATATTCTGCTAACAGTCATTGGATCTCGACCAACGCGAAGAGCAATGTCGCGATACGATAAACCGCAATCGCGATAGGCTACCATCCGACCTTTATCAAAGACGGAAACGTGATGGTATGCATTTCTCCTCCTTACACGAGGCATCAAACATCGTTTCACTAGGCAACGCCGGTCAACTGCTGTTTGTGTATGAGAAATCAGTTGGTAACTTTCATCGCATCAGCACGTTGTAGGTGTCGCCTACGGCGCTAAACTTCTGTGAATGCTCTGAAAAGTTAATCATTTGCATATCACAGCATCTTCTTCCTGTCGGTTAAATTTCGCGTCTGTAGTACGTCATTTTCGTGGTGTAGGAATTGTAATGACCAGTAGTGCAGATATTTACTCCGTGCCACTTATCGCTATTTACTGACCACCAAAAATGTTCACAGACTCTCTCCAAGCTGCTGCCTACTATATATCCCGAAATCGTTTCATTTAGAAAACAAGTTACAACTTGACTTACGTAATGTATTTCCTTTTTCTTAAAATTATCTTTTTTTCGAGCTTAATTACGTAGCATGTTTCTTTTGGTCTAGTTACTGCACGTAATATCGCTTACTACTATGCGCGTTACTAAGTAACTATTTTAATATTTCCTGCTTTTATCGTTACGAACGTATGTTAGAGAGTATGACGAGAAGGTGTCTGCCTTGCAGAAAAAAATTATCTACTCGAAAAAGTGCCTTGTTTCCGACTTAATCATCTATTACGTCAATATACTTTTTCAACTTTTTGCCCTGCAGGCAGATTCCATTCCTCAACTGTGACTCTTGAAAGTCTGCAATATACCCAACTGCGATTTCTTTAATTTCTTCATGGGACAGAAATAAACGTTAATCTCTTAGTTGTGTTCCTAGAATGAACTCATAGTATGCTTAATCGGAAAAAGCTTCTGCTTACATGGCAGACGTTCTAGCCGTCTGAGCCGCCGAGGGCACATATGTTATTGCGGCTGCAGGGACTTATCCCTTGCACGCTCCCCGTGAGGCCCACATTCCCAACATGTCCACGCCAGTACATTCGTAGTGCGCCTAACAGATGTTTGCCCATCACTACGTTTGCATTCCAAGACTCTCTGACTTGATCTATCAGAAAGATCAAAAGGATTTTCTCGCGAAACACTAAACCACACCCCCATCTGCAATATAATTCTGTGCACGTAATCAGCAGTTTCCTGTACGAAACGGTACATACATTAACGCGAAATATCCTTTGGCATTCCCTTTTCTTAAGCTCTCAACAAGTACGGAATCGATGTTCCATAAAATGTTGTAACAGTGTTTGCTTCACGTAAAATGTAAAGGAAAGGAACGGATTCTAAAGACAGTGCAAAGCCTGGATATTAAACGAATACAGAGAAAACTCTACAACGAATTATTCAAATGAACCTCATTAGCATTTCCTTTACTTTATATAGAGAAACCAAATGGCAACCCAAATCAAAAAGACTTAATCGATGTTTCAATCACACTTCCGCTAAATGGCAGTCCATTGCTGTAACTACTGTTCCAGCTCGTTCGATTAAAATTATACAATACTCTTTCTTCTTATTTTATCACGTCACCCAATTTTCCACAAGCCTTGTACCGATTATTTTCCCAATTATCATTGTAAACTTTCTGGATGTTTTTTCCTGGGGTTTCACCTTTAAAACGTATCACCTGTATTACTCCATCAACAAAAGTGTAGACATTCATTATTTGGCCAAGCATAGGATTAACTTCGTTTAACACCTTTATGAACTGCGTTTTCTGTTGGAGGTAACTGTCGGTAACAATGAATTATCTGCTGCCACAGTTTTCACATTTTTCCACGTGAAATGAACTAACACTACACGATTACTTTTGAAAGCCCTGTTAACAAGACTAGTTCTAAAATCGTGATAGCACATTAGTTTCGTTATTGAACAGTATGAGCGATATAAACAAGACAGGATATCGTTAATATTAACGACATCTCTGTATACGGACGATAGTTGTATCATCTTGTCATCGCACTTACACGGTGTGTAAATAGATGCCAGTTCTTTCATTCGATAGCACCTATCTGATTCTTTTTTTTTTTGTATAAAGAGAAGAGACAATTAGAAGATTGCTTGATCAATAGTAGCTGTTTATATTATCCTCATCATTATACGAAGGAAGTTCAGTAAGTAAAGCACCGCTTTTTTTTCTAAAAGGAGGATGGTTTTTATTCAGAATTCCAATAAACCATATTATTCCCACTCTTCTGGCTATAAACCCTATTGTTCAACATAATCTGTTTCAATGCGGAGGTCTTACGCAACCTTACTGGGAGAGACTGTTGCCCGCATGGTACCACTACTCTGGTAGATGTCGATGTCAACGTCTTATTGTGTAAGTAACCTCCCCACCACTCATTTACTGCTTCCCGAGGAGTGCATCCTTCATTGAGTCAAACAGATGCCATTCGGAGGATGCAAGATCGAAGTTGTAGGGTGGATGAGGAAGAACAGTCGAATGAAGTTTTGTGAGCTCCTCTCGGATGCGTATGCTTGTGTGAAGCCTTGCTCAGTCATGGAGAATGAGACGATCGTTTGCATGTTTGTGGCGACGAACACACTGAAGTGGTTTCTTCAATTTCCTGAGGGTAGCACAATACGCTTTAGAGTTGATCGCTGCAACATGTGGAAGGCCATCAAATAGAATAACTCAGAGTTCCAGAAGGCAGTCGCCATGACGTTACCCGCTGAGTGTGCGGCTTCATATTCTTTGGAGGAGAAGTGGTGTGGCGCCATTCCATGGATTGCCGTTTTGTTTATAAGCCCTTGTTTCATCACCTGTGACGACGACACATGTGGTGAAACACGTGCACGGAATTCCGCATTGATAGCCTTCGTTACTCTTTATGGCCGCCCGTTAGCGAGGGGGGAATCCAGCTGGCATACACCTTTGAGTGCCCCAATTGGTGGACGAGTGTGTCAACAGTACTAACAGAGACCTCCAGTCGAGCAGCAAGTGCTTTGATTCCGATCCGTCTATCACCTCGTATGACAGTGTCCGCAAATTCCAACACTAGAGGAGTCACAAAGCTGTGTTTGCGCAGCCGCCACACAAGAAGTGGTTCAAATGGCTCTGAGCACTATGGGGCTTAACATCTGAGGTCATCAGTCCCCTAGAACGTAGAACTACTTAAACCTCACTAACCTAAGGACATCAAGCACATCCATACCCGAGGCAGGATTCGAACCTGCGACCGTAGCAGGCGCGCAGTTCCAGACTGAAGCGCCTAGAACCGCTCGGCTACCGCGGCCGGCTACAAAAAGTGAGATATGTTTGTTGGACCTTGTTGCGTTCATGACAGATGCCTCGACCAATGACTCACTGTGCTTTCGTTCACTGCCAGGCGTCCGTAGACATTTTGCAAGCGCCTGTTAGTATCTGTGACGCTCTGGTTTTAAGCCAGAAGATACTCTCTGCTTGGAATGCACCACTATTACAGACATCAGTTAGAAGGCTTCGTATAACGCCTCCACATATCGAAATATCATGAAACTACAAGCGCTCGTTCCACAACGAATTTTGAACTCTTTCAACAGAAACTGGCCTAGAAAAAAGAAAAAGAAATTGGTTGCACTGTTTATTGAACTCCTCTTGTATTTGATTACCTCTCGCTACGCAACGCATTATCTATGCTGCTTTAAAGATCTTGTAACGGTGACAAGCTCCTTACAATGATTTGAGAAGGTGTGTCTTCCTTTTTATCTGTTTCCTAGGTCACTGTTGATGTGCCGGAAAGGACAAAAATTCATTCACGTTAGTAGGAAAAATTAACGCAGGGATTATAGTTATCATGGAAGATAAGGTTTAACGTTCCTGCAATTTAAGGTCCCTCCGACGACGAAATGTTTAGCGATAGACGATAAACTTTGGTGGGAGAAAGATTGGGGAGGAAATCTATCGTGCTCGTGCAAATGAACCACCCTGAAATAAGCTTTAAGCAATTTAGAGAAGTCACGGGAATCCTAAATTTCACCCGCCAGGCAGGATGCGAATTTCCGTCCTCCCGTATGACAGTCGAATGCCTTACCATTACGCCACCACCGTCAAGTAGGGACTTATAGATCTTTTTATGACAGATCCTCATTCCGGTACTTCTTATCGACTACCACACCGTAGTGTTATTTCTACAGAGAAGTTTAAAACTGTAAGTAATTAATCACGTTTTGTGTAGATGATTTATTTGCCAAACTTCAAGCAGTAATAATCACAGAAAACTCTCACCCGTCGTAAACAGACAGATTCTGTTTGCTTGGTTTTGACTGTTCAGTCTAAGCATTTAAAATGATATAGTTAAAGAACTATCTTTATTAGCTGTAAGCTAGAGTAAGCTGGGATAGATTCAGAAGCCTCCGAGTCCTAGACATATTTGTTACGTGATAGTTCATTTCTGATCTCTGGTTAGCAAATTTTTTTTCCGTGATTCTATATCTCACCTTACCCTGATTTTATTGTTAATTTTTTATCTGCACAATGTATGTTTTTCTCAATGTTCGTGAGCACCATCCCTTAAAAAGCAATTGTGATAGGGTTTTTCATACACAATGTTTACAGAGATGCACATTGCATTGTGCCATATCCAATCACACTTTCACTTCATTGCCACAGTTATCTCTTGTGTATTACAATACACTGAATAGCCACACAAACTAGTACACCTACCTAATATCGTTGTAGGGCCCCGCGAGCACGCAGAAGTGCCCCAACATGACGTGGCAAGGACTCGACTAATATCTGAAGTAGTGCAGGAGGGAATGACACCATGAATCATGCAGAGCTGTCCATAAATCCGTAAGAGTACGATGGGGTGGAGATCTCTTCTGAACGGCATGTTGTACGACATCCCAGATACGCTCAACAATGTTCATGTCTGGGGAGTTTGGTGGCCGGCGGAAGTGTTCCTGGAAACACTCTGTAGCAATTATGCACGAGTGGGGTGTCATATTGTCATGCTCGAATTGTCCAAGTCCGTCGAAATGCACAATGGACATGAATTGATGCAGGTAATCAAACATTGTGCTTACGTACGTGTCACCTGTCACAGTCGTATCTAGACGTATCAGGGATCCCATATCACACTGCACACGACCCACACCATTACAGAGCCTCCACCAGTTTGAACAGTCCACTGCTGATATTCAGGGTTCATGAATTCATGAGGTAGTCTCTGTACCCATACACATCCATCCGCTCAATAGAATTTGAAACGATACTTGTCTGACCAGTCAACATGTTTCCAGATATCAACCATCCAATGTCGGTGTTGATGGGCCAAGGCGAGGCGTAAAGCTTCGTGTCGTGCGGTCATCAAGGGTACACGAGTGGGCCTTCGGCTCCGAAAGCGCATATCGATGATGTTTCGTTGAATAGCTCGCGCTCTGACTCTTGTTTATGACCCAGCAGAGAAATCTGCAGAAACATGGGGAAGGGTTGCACTTTTGTCACGTTAACGATTTTCTTCAGTCGTCGTGGGTGCCGTTCTTGCAGGATCTTTCCCCGGTCGCAGCGATGCCAGAGATTTGATGTTTTACCGGATTCCAGCTATTCACGGTACACTCACGAAATGGTCGTACGGGAAAATCCCCACTTTACCGCTACCTCGGAGTTGAAGTGTCCCATCGCTCGTGCGCCGACTATAACGCCATGTTCAAACTCACTTAAATTTTGATAACTTGCCATTCTAACAGAAGTAACCGATCTAACAACTGCGCCAGACACTTGTTGTCTTTTAGAGGCGTTGCTGACCGCAGCGCCGTTTCTGCCTGTTTACATATCTCCATATTTCAATAAACATGCCAATACCAGTTTCTTTGTTACTTCAGTGTAGTTAGGGTTAAGTTGTAATTCCATATATGATAGAACAGAAATTTACTATCGTATGCATCTACAAGTGATTCATTTTTAACAGTAGTCTTACTGTCCTACTTCTAATTCAGCCGTTTAAGATATTGATATTGGTTATACTGGATGTCGGGAGACACTGTTCTGTCACTGACTCACAATCCACCGAAAATGGTCAGTGACGTAATGTCCACGGAAATGTATAATTAAGGAACAAACATTCTGAAGTTCCTTGCCTTCATCCGCCAATTATTGTGAACAACGTAGTGTCTTTGTTACTAAGTTATTGCTGTTGGACTATACAACAGTGGAAGGACTGGTTTTGCTACATTGCGTAGTGAGTGAACTTATGAAAGACGTTCTAGATGAATTGAATTAGATAGTTCCACCTCAAACTGGAGTAGCTGTCAGCTTCTCATTAAGGCTCTACCACCTCTTTCGCACTCTTATTCCCCTTCAGTGAAATGCTTACCGAAGTTCGGCTTCTCTCCATTACGCTTGTTAGTGAATTTCTCCGAATAGGGGATCTTAGGTCCTTGGTTAAGAGGCTTTTAGGGCCACTTAGCTTCACTCTTATAAAACTTACTGGCTGTCACGCATGCACTTCAGTTTTCGTCTCACGTTGCTCTGAAAGCAAGAATGCACACATTCACCAAAGTCTGACACTATGCATAGCGTTTCTTTTTAAAATCCGCCGTGTTATCTGCATCTGGTTTCTTAAGTAGAGGGGAAGGTATATTCAACAATTAAATCCTATTTTAGCACAAATGAAGCCTACGAAGTTATAAACATACTAATTTAATTTAATTTCTCACATCGAAGCGTTTATAAAGGCACTCAGTTTTTATCCACAACCGGAAACACACCATGTTGACTAGGAAGACTTTTTTATCGCTAAGGAAACTGTCACCATACAGAAGTTCTGACTTTAGTTTTATCGCATGTTGCCTGACACAAAGTACTGAAATGTTTATTAAGCGGAAAATTCAGACATTAAACGTCATTCTCCTAGCTTTTAGTGTTAGTCTGAAAGCATTCGACAATATCAAAAACTGATGATATATAAAATCCTAATGGTATCACATCTGAGATACCGAGCATCTTAATTGCGTACGCAGCGTGTGCTTTGTAATAAGAATGATAAAATTTTGAACATAGTTGCTCTTCCGTAACGGTAGGTGTATATGAATGAGCTGAGAAAATCAGCCAACTAGTTGTAGGTATAAAGGTTTATCAACTGTTGGTCATCATTACAACAATTGTAAAATAATGTTACTTTGGAGTACATTGGCCTTTTGCACCTTGCTAACAGACAACTGCCGATTACTGATACATGTATACTTCCAACCATTATCACTATAATAAAAAATAATAACAATAAACTACATGCTACACTACCATAAACAGGAACAAATGGCAAAACAAGAAGCATAAACTGTGATTGTGGAAAAAATTACTTTCATATGTCATTTTACCACTATTAATATCATGTCATTGACCTGCAATTGTAGCTTTTCTTCCAAAGGACAGTACTCTTAAACACATGAACCCACACAACTGCAAATATGATGAAAATTATTGCAAGGAAAGTGTTTACTCACAATCTCTGTAGGAAATATTATAGATCAAATGATCCAGATATAGTATGTCACAGAATAACAGTTGTCACAACTTGTGAAACGGATTCTACACATAACACATAAGCATCTAAGGAAACTGCGTCGTCACTTTTGGTGTAACAAAGTCGCCAACACAAGAACATAGCCTCGTACCGCAAACTGATTCGTCTTGTAGCAGTAACTAGAAAGACAAGGTAAGTAATTTTACCAGACTCTGTTAGCTTAGGACACTATCCCTAAACAGTTAGTGTGAGAGAGCGGAAAGACCCGCTACGGTCACTATCTCTATCAGAAAATTATTTCTAAAACAGAGATAGATTCAGCACTGACTGAAATGAAGACCAAACGTCGTTGGCAAAGAATACACTAAGACAAAATTAATACAGGAAGAAAAATTAGAATGTTGAAAGGAAGGAAGGATGGTTTTGATTTAATTGTCCCTCTATAATGAGGTCACTGGAGACAGGACACACACTGGGTTGAGAAAGAATGGTAAGGCATATTGGCCGTGTCCATTTGAACCATCAGTCTCCTGCATGCGAGTCCACTGTGCTAAGGACTGTGTCATCTAGGTAGACACAGCAATGCGAAGCACATGCAATGAGTCTAAAGATGAGATTATGTCTGACTTGACCCAAAATCGTATGAAGTATAGGTATTACGTGTGTAGAGTAGGTCAGGGGTGTTTAAGAATTCAGCTTGGGAGCCGCGCACGAAGCACTCAGGACTGCTGCACACTCCACCGCCGGCCGGTGTGGCCGAGCGGTTCTAGGCGCTTCAGTCTGGAACCGAGCGACCGCAACTGTCGCAGGTTCGAATCCTGCCTTGGGTATGGATGTGTGTGATGTCCTTAGGTTAGTTAGGTTTCAGTAGTTCTAAGTTCTAGGGGACTGACGACCTCAGATGTTAAGTCCCATAGTGCTCAGAGCCATTTGAACCACACTCTACCCTCCGCCGCGCCGTGATGTCCGACCATGTGGAGGGGTAAAAGGGGGAAACACTGATGCGCCGCATTTAAATGGCAACACAGTTACACTTCATATGACTTTGTTTCATATTTCACCTTTCTCGACAATATAGATAAAAAAAAACAAATTTTCAGTGTCACTGGATTATGCTTGGCGCACTGAAGACGCTGATAGCCTAATTTTTATCTAGTACAAACACTCAGCATACGGACAGAGGGGGACAGTTTCACAGACTTTCGTACTGAGATTGCCAGGTAATCGTGACTTATTACCAAGTGAGGTGTCGCAGTGGTGCGCACAATGAAGTCGCAGTCGGGAGGACAACCTAATTTAGGTTTCCGTGATTTCCCTAAATCGCCTCAGGTAAACGGCGGAAAGATTCCTTTGAAAGCGCACAGCTGACTTCCTTCCCCTTCCTTCTCTAATCCGATGGGATCGATGACCTCACTGTTTCTTCCCCTCCCCCAAATCAACCAAGCAAAGTAGAACAGGTCGCACTGAGTATGACTGTAACTTCCTTAACAGATTAACTTAAAAATACGGAAGAAACATGTGATTTAATTAGCTTCTTAATCGGATAAGCGTCTTGGACATAAATACACACATCAAAAAATCCATCACCCCGGTTGCCATAACTCCTGAAGACAGACGTTGACTGTGGATATTGTGTCACTGACGCAGTCCCTTTGTTCGGAGTTGTCACTAAACTCGCCCAAAGATGTTAACAACCATCCATGAGCAGCACCTATTATATGGAGGGGTCCGACAGCCGATCACTTCCAGTCATTCCACCAGAAGGAGATACACAGCTCGTGTTGTCTGTAGTGCAACCATGCCTAGGCGGTCAAAACCACGATTCGATCGCGTCCGCATTGTTACTTTGTGCCAGGAGGCGCTCTCAACAAGGGAAGTGTCCAGGAGTCTCGGAGTGAACCAAAACGATGTTGTTCGGACATGGAGGACATACAGAGAGACAGGAACTGTCGATGACATTCCTCACTCGTGCCGCCCAAGGGCTACTGCTGCAGTGGATGACAACTACCTACGGATTATGGGTCGGAGAAAAGCCTGACAGCAATGCCGCCATGTGGAATAATGACGTCACACTTTTTTTATGTGTGTATGTTGGTGGAAATACTGTAGCACCTTTTCAAAGTGATTATCGAGACTTGGAATCTCTAATTGAGTAAACCAAAGTAATTGTCCTCGTCAGTTTTAATACTGTGAAGTCCACTTAAAATGCAAGGTCTGCAATCCATTCCGGATGTTCTAGTTTTCGTTACTACACTCCTTTTTCCTTTACAAATTCAAGAATAATGAGTTTTAAATCGAATAATCGTTCCAGACATTCTTCTAAACTTAACCAAAGTGCTTTGCAGTAATATAGAAAGTCATCATACTCTTTCTTTAGTTCCAGCGAAAACTGTCGTAACTGACAGTGGAACAATGAGCACTATTTCAGAAATTTTACTACTCGTACCACCAACCTTCACGTGCTACGTGCCTGCAAATTTTGTACAAAGTGCTTCTTAACGTACAGGGTAGTGAACCCCATGTATCGATCGTTCTAATTTTTTGTTCTTTCTGTCGGCTAAACTCTTTGTACACGGTATGTGTCGTCGTTACATAGCAAATCTATAGTATCGAACACTTACGCGACTGCGTGATATATAGTGAGAACTCTTATCCGTCTTTTCTGTCATTACTATTTATTTTTAAAGATTGTGATGATAGATCGTTGGACTGTCTCTTTTTGTGCGAACAGCCACTTAACCTTTGAACGTCCTTCATACCACGAATGTATACGAAAGGTAAACAGCGCTGACACCACGATTGTCCCGAACTGAAGAGAGTTGTGCCGAGCGAAAAATTCTCACGAGGAAAACACTGCGAGTGCCATAATCGGATTTCCCGAAAACATCTCTGAGGGGGAGAGGACTCAGAATAAGCGAACACTTAACCGATTCTGAGAAAACGACAGTCAAAGTTTTCGAGGCACTATATGTGCCTGACAGTGAGTAAACGATTCTGCCGAAGCGGTGGCACAATGGCTAGTGTCGTGGACTGGCACTTTCGCGCCCCGTGTTCGAATCCCCACTATTGTTTCTTATTTTGCATGTATCTATCCCTGTCCGTAGAAGATTGCTACACCCATGTATATTGAAATAGGGTTATTCTTATTCTTCTACTATTTGTATATCTGGTGAAAGAATTTTTGAGAAAAACCATTAAGTGAATGAGAAAGTTATTTCCAATTGTTTTCTGTGAAATTCTTGGTTCATAATCAGGTGCAAGCATCATATTGGGGTGAAAGACCCGTTATGCGTGGTTTGCCACGGAATTATTGCCAACGCATGAAATCTTTAGAAATGTTAACGAAATTTCTCTCCCAAGTGATATCCATACGAAGAAATGTCATTGCGGCAAACCTGGCTAAGCGCTGTGCTCGTGTAGCTCGTAATTTCTATTTTTCGAATGTTCTTATGATCAGTATCATCCAAGGGAATGCTCCAAATCCTGCTGAAGAGTAAACATAAGATTAAGCGTAATAATAAATATAAGAATAAACGTAACAATAAATATGAGAATTGATATAAAAATGAAATATAAGACTAAGAGAATTTAAAAAGATTGTAACCCCTGATAATACCATAGACATATGTATTATACAATAAATGTATGAGATTCTTGTGAAATCCAGTTGTAATTTTACAATTACTACAACGTCATTGTATCCCCTAACTAGATATATAGCTTTTGCGGACATGGGTAGATAAGTGATAATAAATTAAATAAAAGCAATAGTCGGGCTTCGAAAACAGAGCGCAAAAGTGAGGAGCCATGAGGCTAGCCACTGTGCCACCTTATCGGCAACGATTAGCACTCGTTACAGGGCATCTAAATACCGTGTAAACCCTTCACCCCCATTTTCTCAGAAACGGTCGAGTATCTACAGAAAATTCCATACGTGTTCATACATTTTGACTCGTCTTCCACTGAACGACGTTTCTAGGAAATCGGGTTATGGCACCCGCCATGTCCTTTTCATCAGCGAAATGTCTCACTGTTCCGATTACTTCTGAGAAAGACTGAGCAAAGCAGAGAGCGGCCGGGCCTTTTCCCGCTCGCGACCCGTACACCCTCACACCACGCACGCATGGCGTTTGCCACGCTGTTACCGGCCCTGGAGTACATGGATCATAATCATTGATCAGTGACAATATTTCAACATAAACAGAAGATAACCCACATAGAAGTCCGAAATACGGATATCGATCTTTCGATATTCTATCGTGGCAGAAACTCATAAAACACTACCATATTTCATTAATACACTGTTCTCAAAACCAAGAAGGGGTTGTGCGACATAAATGAAAGTTGCTGGACATGATTCTTCATATGAAAGATGATGTCTATTCAGATTTAGTACCAGTTGCATAAGAGTGGCACCAGTAGATTGGCTAAATGGCTCTGAGCACTATGGGACTTAACTTCTGAGGTCATCAGTCCCCTAGAACTTAGAACTACTTAAACCTAACGACATCACACACATCCATGACCGAGGCAGGTTTCGAACCTGCGACCATAGTGATCGCGCGGTTCCAGACTGTAGCAACTAGAACCGCTCGGCCAACCCGGCTGGCACATAGCCTCCACCAGCTTGAACAGTCCCCAACTGACACGCAGGGTCGATGGATTCATGAGGTTTCTTCATACCCGTACACGTCCATCCGCTCGATACAATTAGAAACGAGACTCGTCATACCAGTCAACATGTTTCCAGTCACCAACAGTCCACTGTCGGAGTTGACGGGCCCAATCTAGGCTTAACTATTCGTGTCATGCAGTCATCAAGGGTACACGATTGGGCCTTTGTCTCCGAAACCCCTTACCGATGATGTTTCATAGAATGTTTTGCACATTGAAACTTGTCGACGGCACAGCATTGAAATCTGCTGCAATTTGCGGAACGGTTGCACTTCTGTTCAGTTGAACGATTCACTGCAGTCGTCATTGTTCCCGTTCTTGCAGGATCTTTTCCGACTGCATTGATGTCGGAGATTTGAAGTGTTACCGGATTCCTGATATTCACGATACACTCGCGAAACGGTCCTACGGGAAAATCCCCACCTCATTGCTACCTCCGTTGTGCTGTGCCCCATCGCTTGTGCACCGACTATAACATCACTTTCTAACTCACTTAAATATTGATGACCTGCCATTGTAGCAGCAGTAACCGATCCAACAACTGTGCCAGATACTTGTCTATTATAGGCGTTGCCGACCGCAGCGCCGTATTCTGCCGGTTTACATATCTTTGTATTTGGATACGCATGCCTATACCAGTTTCTTTGACGCGTCAGTAAAGTTCTCAGACAGACCTACCTGCTGTTGTCTGCCGATAATAAAATTAATGAAATGTTGGCGATTCGATATGGGTGGTTGTAATAGAATTCCATTTGCGGCCCATACCGCTCTTGCCGTAATTGATTCGAAGTGTTGAAAATCGAGCAGATTATTTAGATTTCTCACCCGGAACAGGGGCCACTCCTTATGATTTTCGATATCTACAGACATCAACTGTGCATCCTTAGGTGGAATGTCAGTTCAATTATGCTGCTTATTCCTTAACTGATTGTAAAATACTTGAGACACTAGTTATGTGAAAACGTTGTAGTGTCTGCACATGACCATGTTGATGTAATAATAGATTAACAGATGCCTAAGAACTTAAATAGTAGGTGTTGCTCACAGGCAAACATAATGATTATGCTAAATAAATGGAACAGTCTGCAGAATTCTCCCATCCGATCAAGTAGCAAAGAAAACAGTACGCCACGCAGGGTTAGCCGAGCCGTCTAAGGCGCTGCAGTCATTGACTGTGCGGCTGGTCCCGGCGGAGGTTCGAGTCCTCCCTCGGGCATGGGTGTTTGTGTTTGTCCTTAGGATAATTTAGGTTAAGTAGTGTGTAAGCTTAGGGACTGATGACCTTAGAAGTTAAGTCCCATAAGATTTCAAACACATTTGAACATTTTTTTGAAAACAGTACGCTTCGAAAAAATATGCCACAAGTTATTCATTCGGATTACAAAGTTCAGTGAAGAAGGATTACTGTATAAATATGCTGAAGACATCGAACAACCAATGGCGTTGGCATTCCAAAAATGTACTGCGGCTCAACGAAGAAACTGAGAAGGATGTTTATTGGACCAATAAACAGCGCCCAGATATTTCATCTTTATCTACACGGGCCAGTCTCATTAATTATTAGTCCTTGATTTTATTGTTCATTTCCTATACCTCCTTAATAAGTCAGTGCAACGGCTCCAACGGTGAACATTGTTTCTTAGTAACTAAAATTACGAAATCCACATACGGAATGCGACATGCACAGGGTCCTATGTTTTGCCTTTGACACGACCAGTTAAACACCCTGAGCGAATTCACAAACATGTCGTGCAAAGTAGCGACATAAACAGGCAGCGATCTGCTACTTTACGGGGTGTTGTCTGCTGTGTAATGAGGTTAGAGAGAGCACTTAACTAAGAGCAGAGACCCGGCATGTCAGGCATATTTCTCTGTGCGGGAATGCCTTACAGCAACCAACAGTGTCACGTTACTATCTGTGGTTGACTCTGAATACCGTGTTGTGCTCCCATCCGAGTTCGCTTGCGCATGCTCGTACTTCTGCACAGAGCGCATTGGAATACGAGCAGAATGAAACCACTACTACAACCTCACGTTGCTGGCTTTGTGTTGGCGCCATCAATGGACACGCAGTCTGCTGTTACGTGGCCATAAGACACAACCAGCCAGCTCTACAGCGAACATTTATGCCAATGACTTCACTTCGATTTTGGCACACATTACAGGGAGATACATGGTTCCTAGTGGTGAATGTAATATCTAACTTCACATACGTACCACAGATGAAAACTCAAACGAAATCACCTACGAACAGTGCCTTTGCCACCAAAATTTAAAAAGAGAGGGTATCTACTACGATACTTTCTGACAATAATCGTCACTTTATGTCATCCGCATTTCAAACGTTGTAAAGTGGGATAGAGCAGCGGTTCAAGCAAACTATAGTTTCACCATCTGTAAGATCCCAAGTCGTCGTCGTGTGACTAGGGCCTCCCGTCGGGTAGACCGTTCGCCGGGTGCAAGTCTTTCGGTTTGACGCCACTTCGGCGCTTTGCGCGCCGTTGGGGATGAAGTGATGATGATTAGGAAAACACAACACCCAGTCCTTTAGCGGAGAAAATCTCCGACCCAGCCGGGAATCGAACCCGGGCCCTTAGGATTGACATTCTGTCGCACTGACCAGTCAACTGCCAGCTGCGGACAGATCCCAAGTAACATCATACGAGGGAGATCAATTCATATGTGTCGGAGGACTCGTACTGCACCTGAAATCAGAGAGCTGCTCCAATCTGTGTCTCAACAGGGCAGTGTCATCTTCGTGGACAAGGTTTAAGGGGATCTAGACGTCATGAGTGCCCAAAAACCGCAAAGTTCATGTAATAAAATTAGGTGATTCCTCTTATTTCTCAGAATATATACTGTTTGTCTAGTAAATCATCATTTTCGTGTTTAAACGCTTTTCTAAAGCAGATGCGGTGCATGACTGCCCAGCTGTCTCACTACCGTCAAACGCAAAACGTTGCCTGCACTGTCTTGTTATTTAATTCTGGCGCCACCATTTCCACAGCAACCCGTTTATATAACATCCTTGACGAACATATCGACTGTACTATGAGCAGGGGCTTATTGCAATAGTTCTTTCGGTAGATGGAAGGAGATTAACTGAGTTTACTTATGTTTTCCGTGCGCGTACATGCTGTAAACTTATTGAAGTGACGCTGCATGTCAACCATTTTACATCGTAAAATACCAGAAACAGTGAATTTTAATTGCAGTCATAATTTTTACGGTAATCAATACAAGTGTGTTGTTGGAAATCATGAAAATGAAGAAACTGCTACTCAGCAGCGAAGTGAGGTCAGGCTTCAGAGTTCACCAGGCAGCTGAAACATCCTACTAAAAATGAACAAGGTGTTGCTGTTGTAAATAGTGAAAATAACGGTTACATTCTACTTAGTAAGCACAAGCTTGCAGCATTGCTTTTGTCTGTTGCTAAAAGTAGATATCGTAACAGTGAAAAATCCCTTACGTTTAGTGTGGACATCAGGAATAGAAGTTGTCTATCCAACAAAATTGTAATGAATGTCAAGTGTGTAAAGTAACGAAATGTACAAGGACGTCTCCTGTTATATGCACAAAATATAGTGAATTGGATATTCACCTTGCTTATGCTACGAAGTGTATTCGGGCGGGAAGAAAACCAGCTCAGATATTCTTTGCCATGATGGCTTTTCTACTGTCACCTGCCAAATCTGAGAGTTATTATAAACGATTGCATAATGCCCTAACAGAAGCCAGTGAAACATTTATCCAGAGGGCAGTAAAATAAATCTTAGGTACTTATCAGTTTACTGATATTCTTGCTAAATTGCATGGTTCCAGATAGAAAAGATGCCACACATCGCTGAATTGCCATAGTTACCTCTGTAGATACAGGAAAGTTGCTGCACTATGATTGTCTGAGTGCCGGCCGGAGTGGCCATGCGGTTCTAGGCGCTACAGTCTGGAACCGAGCGACCGCTACGGTCGCAGGTTCGAATCCTGCCTCGGGCATGGATGTGTGTGATGTCCTTAGGTTAGTTAGGTTTAATTAGTTCTAAGTTCTAGGTGACTGATGACCTCAGAAGTTAAGTCGCATAGTGCTCAGAGCCATTTGATTGTCTGAGTAAACACTGCTAAGTTTGTGCCAGTAAGGTAAATTAATGTGACATAAACTTTGAAGGTTTCAGTGGTGGTATGGAAAACAAGGGGCAGACTCTATTTTTAATATCTCAGCAGCTAGGTGTGGTGTGCGATACACTCGCTGCCTTAGTGATGGTGGCTTTATAGACTTTAATGGTGTTGTGCCTGCTAAACCATTTGGTGGAACTGAATTTAAAAAAAATTAAGATATAGGACATGTGCAGAAGAGAATGAGAGGAAGACTTATGAATCTCTACCCGTGTATGACGAGTAAAAAACACTCTCTGGTGCAAAGCAATTGGTGGAAGACAGACTAACCAAATGAGATATATAAAACTCCACAGAATATTATGGTCCAGCCATCATAAGAAACAGCAAAATTGTGAGTAATATGTGAAAAGCAATTTGGGCAACTCTGTTTCATGGAATATCCACTGGTGATCATCCACAGCATGGCCTCTGCCCAAATGGAACTCTTCATGGTGCAGTTATAACAGATGTGAAGCATACACATGCACACTCCATGTCAGAAACTCTCGTGGTAGATCTAAAGCCAATATATGAAGTATTTTCCTATTCTAAACGCCTGCAAAAATATACACATAGAAAAACACAGCATCCGAAAGGAAGCTGCAATATTTGAATTGGGGAAGCCTTCCTAATACTGTTTTTATTTGCATGTCAGCTTTCCAGATTGCTGTGATGGACTACATAATCTTTTAATGATGGACTAACAAGCAGTCTGAAAACCATGAGCAGACTAGGCATAAAAACTAGGGACAACATGAGAAGTGAGCTGCTACAAGTGGACAAGTAACGTGTCGCTGACGCTGAAGAAGCTGCTGAACCCATGACAGAGGATCACAGAATAACAAGCAAAAGAAAGAAAACTAAAGATGGTGAAAGGAAACTCAGAACCAACAAGATTATGGAGTTGGAACGTTTTGAGACGTTATCACTAATAAAAAAAATTACATGCAAACCTACTATTAGTTTCCCACAACTAACGTTTTTGCATTATTAGGTATCAATAACTCATATAATATTAAAACTACAAAAAGAGATTGCATGGATAATAACACAGGGCCTGCCTACATAGTGGAGTACATTATTCAACAATGTATTAAATATTTTAAACTGGAGCATACCATATGTTCTTAAATTATTAGGACTCCTACAAAACATATTCTAAATGCAAAACACGGATAATTGGTAAATATTCCTGGTTCACTGTTTCAACAGTGTAATAATTAAGATAATAAAATATATTTTGGCCCTTTTATTTTGAATAGTGTGGATGTACAGTGTAACTACAATAAAAATTACACATAAATCAGTATGTAAGATAAAAACCAAGATACAGTTCACTATGTATTGCATAGTTTTTAAATTTTTGTTACATAGAGGACACAGCATACTAATTATTTGGTCAACGTCTCATTTCAACATCCATTAAAGTTCTGAGATATTACATTTCAAAACACTAGTAAAAACTACAGACCATGGCGTCCGTGTCCTCTTAAAGGGTGCATAGCGGCCAGAAAACCTTTATTACGCAGACAAAATAAGGTGCAAAGATTGCAATGGGCACGGCAATATAAAAATCGGAGTATGCAGAAATTAATTGAGGTGTTACTGAGAAACGTTTTTAAGTTTGAAATATTTGGAATCCATCGTCCATGTTTGTTCGTCGGCTTTGTGAAGAATGCATGAAGAGTTGGTGTGTGAGGCCAGCGTTGAAGGATTAAGAACGGTTGATTTTCTTATGGGCAATAAAGTTGATAATCTACCGAGAATTAATGGAACATTGAAGGAGGGAGGATGTCATGGGCTACTGATCAACAATTCAGTTTCATCTGGCAAGAGATTTAGTTATTGTGGGTTGTTTCTGCAGTACAGTGATCTGAAACATGCTTCTGAGCTGTGCAGGAAGTATGTCAACAGAAGGGAGAAACGTGTGGAACTGAAAAATATGATTTAGCCAAGTAAGTCACGTGACTTTAATCTCATCGAACTCTTATGGGATGAACTTGGCAGGGAGGTTAGAAAACTGAGTCCATCTAATGTTTAACACCAATGGAATAATTTACAGTTGTGCTGGACTGCAGTATATCTATACAAAATGTTATAACCAGAAAGCCAAATTTTTGTGCAGTGGTTCTGAGTGCAAAGTGTGGATGGTTTGAAGAAGCTAAAATCTAAACTTTATTCTACTGTACCTAATTACAGAGGCAGAAAATACTTATTTTGCTGGTCTATTTTAAATGGTTCAGATGGCTCTGAGCACTATGGGACTTAATTTCTGAGGTCATCAGTCCCCTAGAACTTCAAACTACTTAAACCTAACCTAAGGACATCACACATATACATGCCCGAGGCAGGATTCGAACCTGCGACCATAGCGGTCACGCGGTTCCAGACTGTAGCGCCTCGAACCGCTCGGCCACTCCATGGTCTATTTCGTTTGTAGTATATGTTAGTTGTGTGACAGAGCGAAAGCTGTAGCATTTTTATCTAATTTACGATCATGACCCACGATCCATGATAACAACTTAACCAGTTGGTCTCTTATGTAAACGTAGTCTCTGTCTACTCTCCTCTTACTCTCTCCATACCTCCCCTTCTCTCCACCACGCCTATTGTTTGGGTCGGGGGTCAATCAACGTTCCAGTATTTGCGCTTTTCGACTAGTGGGGATCCTGATCCTGCGTGCTCTGTGTGGAGCGTCATTTCATAAAATCGACTGCGTGAGTGGCATCGGCGGCAATCGTCCAGCAGCATCCGCCGCAGCAGTAGCCACACAAATTCACGATTTTGTCAAAAACGACATTGTGAGCAGCAACACGCAGCAACAAACAGCCAGTAAGTATTTGTCATGTTTATTAGTGATATTGTTACTGTAATAACTATTTACAATTTTTCACATTGGTACTGTTTTTTAACACTTGTTTACATTTGTTTTTCGGCACTGTGGCTTCCAGCGGCAGTAGCGGCGGCTGCAGCATGTCATTACAGAGTGGAGCATCGGAAATACACCGAGCCAATAACGAGTTGCATTGTCAGCAGTTAACATTCGCAACAGCATTCAGTGACGTTGAAATAAATTATTTCCCACCTGTCATAATGCGACAATGGTACGGCCAAGTAGCTGAAATAATTAATATGGAGTGTACATGTCTTGAGCAGTAGTGCCAATTCACAGCTATGTAGATAAAAAAAATTACAAGTGTGTTAACACAATGCGGGTACGGTATTAATATCAGTAGGTGTTCACCACAACTGTTGTGTGTGCCTTTTCCTTCGACAATATTGTGACGGCAGCAGCCTCGAATTACTAGCAGTAATAACTGGTACAAACTCCAGCAAAACAAAACAAAAAAAAAGAGAAGGAGGGGTGGGGGGGGGGGGTTGCACAATGGAGCATAATGGTACAGGGAGAACATTAGACTGTGTAAATAACAAATTACGTCACTTGAGTTCTGCTACGTTATTCGAGGCTCCAGGCAGGTATGCAAGTACTTCCACAATCTTTCACATATTTATCCATAGCAAAAGTCTATAATCATTACCAATTTCGCCGGCCGTGGTGGTCAAGCGGTTAAAGGCGCTACAGTCTGGAACCGCGCGACCGCTACGGTCGCAGGTTCGAATCCTGCCTCGGGCATGGATGTGTGTGATGTCCTTAGGTTAGTTAGATTTAAGTAGTTCTAAGTTCTAGGGGACTGATGACCTTAGAAGTTAAGTCCCATAGTGCTCAGAGCCACTACCAATTTCTAAACAAAGGTAACACATAAGAAATACCATACTCTAATCTATTGCAAAGCCATCCAGATGGCAGCAGATTGTGTGAGTTCAAAATAAAGTTGGTTAGGCGGTTACAGATCCCCAACCATCGAGTAAAACAGAAGTGATTTCTGGCGTTTCCCATGGTAGTGTTATAGGCCTTTTGTTGTTCCTTATCTATATAAACGATTTGGGAGACAATCTGAGAAGCCTTCTTCGGTTGTTCGCAGATGACGCTGACGTTTATCGACCAATAAAGTCATCAGAAGATCAAAGAAAACTGCAAAACGATTTAGAAAAGATATCTGAATGGTGCGAAAAGTGGCAGTTGACCCAAAATAACGAAAAGTGTGAAGTCATCCACATGAGTACTAACAGGAACTCATTAAACTTCGGTTACTCAATAAATCTGTCTAATTTAAAAGCCGTAAATTCAACTAAATATCTAGGTATTACAATTACCAACACCTTAAATAGGAAGGAACACATTGGAAATATTGTGGGGAAGGCTAACCAAAGACTGCGTTTTATTGGCAGGACGCTTACAAGGGAACCTCCCCATCGCACCCGCCTCAGATTTAGTTATAAGTTAGCGCAGTGGATAGGCCTTGAAAAACTGAACACAGAACAATCGAGAAAACAGGAAGAAGTTGTGTGGAACTATGAAAAAAATAAGCAAAATATACAAACTGAGTAGTCCATGTGAAAGATAGGCGATATCAAGGATAACCCGAGCTCAGGAGCACCGTGTTCCCGTGATTAGCGTGTGCAGCTGCGGACCGAGAGGTCCTTAGTTCAAGTCTTTCCTAGAGTGAAAAGTTTAATTTTTTATTTTCAGTTTATGTGTCAAACTCTTATGTTTTCATCACTTTTTTGGGTGTGATTATCACATCCACAAGAAAACCTAAATCGGGCAAGGTAGAAGAACCTTTTTACCCATTCGCCAAGTGTACAAGTTAGGTAGGTCGACAACATATTCCTGTCATGTGACGCACATGCCGTCACCAGTGTCGTATAGAATAAATCAGACGTGTTTTCCTGTGGAGGAATCGGTTGACCTATGACATTGCGAACAAATGTTTTGGGTTCCCATTGGAGAGGCACGTCCTTTCGTCTACTAATCGCACGATTTTGCGGTGCCGTCGCAAAACACAGACACTGCACTTATTACAGTGAACAGAGACGTCAATGAACGAACGGACAGATCATAACTTTGCAAAAATAAAGAAAGTAAACTTTTCACTCGAGGGAAGACTTGAACCAAGGACCTGTCGTTCCACAGCTGCTCACGCTAACCACGGGACCACGGCGCTCCTGAGCTCGGGTTATCCCTGATATTGCCAATCTTTCACATGGACTACTCAGTTTGTATATTTTGCTTATTTTTTTCATAGTTCCACACAACTTCTTCCTGTTTTCTCGATTGATCTGTGTTCAGTTTTTCAAGGCCTATCCACTGTGCCAACTTATAATTAAATCTAAGGGGGGTGCGATAAGGAGGTTCCCTTGTTAGAAAATGTAACTGACTTACTAAGGAGACTGCCTACACTACGCTTGTCCGTCCTCTTTTAGAACACTGCTGTGCGGTGTGGCATCCTTACCAGATAGGACTGACGGAGTACACCGACAAAGTTCAAAGAAAGGCAGCACGTATTGTATTATCACGAAATATGAGAGAAAGCGTCACAGAAATGAAACAGGATTTTGGCTGGATGAGATTCTAATAACAGAGAATTGTGAAGGTGGTTATATGAACCTTCTGCCAGGCATATAAACGTGATATGCAGAGTATCCATGTAGATTTAGTCGCTGTGTTGCACTGCGTAACAAAAAATACGCAGATAGGGAGGTAGCTTTTTTTCTAACAAAAATATGTTCAGTTACAAGAAATGAGTTCTTTTACGTAACTCGAGGCACCAGGCAAATGCATAACATCTCACATTTTTTTTCGCAGAATCGCCACTATGTATCACATCGATACTATAACATGTGAAGAGCACAAATTTTTTAATATCGCAATCCATAGAGGACACTGTCGACAAGCTGGTTGTAGAAAAGAACTGGCCCTATAGTCTCAGGCCGGACACAAGGAGCACAACGTCACAAACGATGTACGCTGATCAGCCAGAACATTATGAACACCTACCTAACAGTCGGTATGACCATATTTGGTACGGATAACAGCGGCGACGAGTCGTTGTGTGGCATAAAATGTGGCCGTTGTAGGTCGCTGGTGGGAGTTGGCACCGTCTCTGCACAGACAGGTCACCTAATTCCCCTAAATTCCGAAAAGGGGGTGGGGCGATTAGGTCATCAATTAGCTACGGTGTTCCTCGAACCACTCCATTCCACACCTGGCCTTGTGACACTGCTCATAATCTTGATGAAAAATGCCCGAAAAATCAGCAAACATGAATGTCACGAAGAGGTGTACGTGGTCTGCAACCATACGATACTTCTTGGCGGTAACAGTTTCTTGAATGAGATCCACTGGAGCCATGGATGCCCACGTGAATGTTCCGCAGAGCATAATGGAGCCGCCGACAGTTTGTCTTCGTCCCGCAATGCAGGTGTCAAGAAGCTGTTCCTCTGGAAGACGACGGATTCGCATCCTCCCATCGGCGTGATTTAGAAGGTATCGGGATTCATGAGGCCATGCAACGCTCAGCCACTATGAAAACAACCGGTTCCGATCGTCACGTGCCCATTTCAGTCGTAGTAGCGGATGTCATGGTGTTAACATTGGCACATGCATGTGTCATCGGGTGAGGTAGCCCATTGTTAGGAGTGTTTTGTGCACTGTGTGTTGAGACACACTTGTACTCCGTCCAGCACTAACGTCTGATGTTAGTTCCGCGACAGTTCCCCACCTGTCCTGTTTTACCAGTCCACCCAGCCTACGACGGCCGACACCTGTAATGAGGGGTGGCCACACAACCCCACGACGTCTGAACGTGGTTACACCTTGGTTTTGCCACGTGTTGAGGACACCCAGCACACTCTTCGAATACCCGACAGGTCATACAGTCTCCGAAATGATTGTGCTGAGACTCCGAACCATAACAATCCGCCCTAGGTCAAACTCGAATAGATGGTGCGCCTTCCATCATTCCATATCTACATCCACATCTACATCATACTCCGCAAGCCACCTAATGGTGTGTGGCAGAGGGTACGTTCGGTACCACTATCTGATCCCTCCAACCCTGTTGCACTCATGGGAAGAATGATTGTCGGTAATCCTCTGTATTGGCTCTAATTTCTCAGATTTTCTCCTCTTGGCCAATACGCGAGACGTGTGTGGGGGGAAGTAATATGTTGTCTGACTCCTCCTGATAAGTGCCGTCCCGAAATTTCAGCAGTATATCTCTCCGTGATGCACAACGCCTCTCTTGTAAAGTTTGCTAGTGGAATTTGTTTAGCATCTAAGTAACGCTCTCTCGCCAGCTAAACGATCCTGTGACGATACTCGCAGCTCTTCGTTGGATCTACTCTATCTCCTCCATCAGTCCTACCTGACAGGAATCCCAGGTGTCAAGCGCAAACGAATTACACTCTATTTTGTGAATGGGGTGGGATGACTGTATTTTCGGTCAAATATCCTAAATGTGAGTTTAGTTGCACAATTTTATGTGCGTGCTGTGTCGTGAGCACACGAGGACAGACAGACCGATGAGATTCTTTTGCTGCACGCGTAACACTCACTAATGCATGAGGCCTCCTTAACGGACAACCATACCGCTGTATAATGAGCGACTAATTGTTTATTTAAATAATAACGTATAATTTTAAAACATGTTTAACAGAGGATGGAGACAAGTAGTTGCATGTTTAACAGGCAAAGCCATCGATGATTTAGCTAAGGAGAATAGTAAACCCCCGCAATCCTGTGCAAAGATCGACACACACACACACACACACACACGCACACACACACACACGCGCGCGCGCGCGCTTAGGAAGTAGCCCTCTGGGAAGGTGCTGCCAATAGCCATATTCTGCAGTAATGTTCGAAATCGAGAGCGTTTCCTGACGACCAACGAAACTGTTTATATCTGTACTAATTGCAAGCCACTTACATCGAGGATCACTTAACGAGTAAGTTAACTGAATAACTATTATGCTTCGTTTTTAACGGTGTTCTCTAGGTTGTCTACTGGGGTAATAAGCGTCTATGCGTGGTTAATATATTATGTTAACGGAAAAACGTCATTTCTCAACCTTTAATTCAGTTCTCGGTCAATGTTTGGTGCTGTGATTGTAATAGATGTTTCCCAAGTGCCATGGGGATCAACTCCTGCATTCAAATACCAACTCCAAAACATACTCTTACATGGATTCTGTTGTAAACTCATACATAACTGATTTACGTTATTATTTCACGTCCTTCCTTCTCTCATCGCTCTTCCCCGCAGCGGCGGCGGTGGTGGTGTGCGGAGGCATGGGCGACAGCGACGGCGGCCACGTACCACATGTGCATTCGGCCGTCGGTATTGTTGTTTCTGATGGAGCCAGGGCGGTTCATTTTCCAGTTACCCTTTAGCGTATGTTACATTACCGTGGCTCGCAAAAGCGATGCTTCATCGTAAGTAAAGAACACACGTTTGACGTAGTGACAGATGATAAGGGTGGAATATATGCTGATGAAGGGTGTGAATGATTCCACCTGGCTGATCCCGCGTTCCGTGACGTCACGACTCGTAGCACCGTGCTGATTCATAAGCGGTGTCGACAGAAACAACTGCCACACTAAATGAACAAGATCGTCACCCCTATACCACCATACCGTTTCAAATGCATTTATTTCATATCCACCGTATAAAACTAGCATGTATTATTCCTCTTCCTCGAGGGGGACTGGGGTGGGGTGTGGGGTTGATGATTGGTGATTGAGAGGGCTGTGGGAGAAACACTTTTTCTTTTGCAGCAACCATGCGATACTGAGAGCTCTAATAAAACTGTGAGGCAATCAAAGTCTAATATAATGCCTCTGAATTTTTTCGGTGGTGAGACACCTACATCAAGACTGTTTTTGTCTAGAGGGATATCGCCTTCGGAGGGTTATCATGCAGTTATGACTTCACACAGATAGCTCCTGGGAGCGACTGCTTACTGTAAAGAAAAAAATTATACTTCTCAGAGAGATTGGGACATTTTTTGTTAGGCATCTGCTACGCACTGTCTTAATTTCACAAAGGACCACAGCCTTATCTCGCTCGCAAAACCAGCCTTACTCAGCGAGCGGTCGGCCATAGGGCGTTGCGGATCCATCATAGTAATGTCCCTGTACACAACGAGGGTGGATTCTATCTTTCAGATGCAACTCTGAACCCACCTCCCGTACGCAGCCACTGTCCCCTGCTGCCGACGTCCACCCCCGCTGCTGCCACCGCCACCTCTGGTGAGATTGTGGAGATGGGGGGGAGTTTGAATTTGGATGCAGGAGTACATCCTCATGACCATGAAGAGACATCTACTAGAATCACAGCGCCTATACGTTGCAAGCAAAGCAGTGTGGCACTCAGTACCTCCACATAGGCCTTTTTGATAATGTTATGAATGTAAAAATGCCAACTAACCAAGACGGGGATTTGCCTTCGAATCTACAATTGGTACAAAATATGGGATGTGATCGACAGTCTGACACAGTAACAAGGTATATCTCATGGATATTGCCTACAGTTATCGCGAGAGAACTGGTTCCATTGAAGACTGTTTTACTGATTGTCCAGGGTTTGGATACGTTTATTGCCAAACAAATATTACACAGGAATTCACAGTAAACATTGTTTGAAATTTAGGTCACTTTAGAGTGTGGTCGGACTTGCGTTCTCGTAATACTCACATGTTGATTGAACCTACTGCCACAGTCTACATTACGCTACTGGTTCCTTTATTTCCAAGGTATTCTACGTATAAAGGTGTGTGCTGCAGCAACAGTAAGAGATTTATTGCCACGAAGTGCAATCAGCAGTCTTATAAAACTGAATTACTGGATTTGATCGTCAGTCTGAGATCTATACCCTCTGAGGTCAGTATGTATGGAACATAATTATCCTGCACTCTATCTTGCACATATGGTCCCTAAACAAAATACACCACTGCAGAGCCCTATAAGAGGCAAATATCACATATGGGGATACGGGGGATTACAGACATTTTTTCCAAACGAGGCGTCTCATTAGCACCACCTTAGAAGCGTATCATTCATACCATTCATACCATGTTCCACTGCATCAAGAACTTCAAGGCGCCGATTTCCATAATCGGGTAGAGTCTTATGAATGGGCACGTCAACAGGTGCAACGACCCCCATGTTCACAGAGCGAGGTGGCACAGTGGTTAGCACAATGGATTAGAATTCGGGAGGACGGTTCAAACCACCGTCCGGCCGTCTTGAGTTTTCCATGATTTCCCTAAATCACTTCAAGCAGTCCAGGGATGGTTCCTTCGAAAGGGCACGGCCGACTGCCTCCCCATCCTTCCCTAACCCTATGGGACCAATGACCTTGCTGTTTGGTACCGATCCTCGAATCAACCAATTTCACGTTCTTTGCCGAGGTAATATTTTCACAAACCATGGTAGCGTTAACCGGCGTAACACACATTACTGGAATGTAGACAATCCCCTCTGGTTACAGCAAGTTCACCATGAACATCCTTAGTAAGATAGCGTATGGTGTGGCGTCGATTGTAACAAAGTAGTTGGTCCGTATTGTATCGACGGTGCTTTGAATGGACGCAAATACCAAATTTTCGTAGAATAAGAACTACCGGTATTACGGGATGACGGTTCCCTACACGTTCGACGACGTATGTGGTTTCGCCATGACGATTCCCAAGCGCATTACACAACTAAGGCACGGGAGTTATTAGACCGTGCTTCCACTTATCGGTGGATCGGCAGAGGAAGCCCTGTCAACTTTCCCGCTAGGTCGCCGGATTTGACGTCACCGGATGTCTTTCTGTGGAGATATTTAAAAATAAGGACTACTTGCAAGTGATAAAAAGCCGTGAAGACATGGTCGACCGCATCAGACACGCCTGTGATGGCACTCCCACAGATATGCTTCTGTCCGCGTACGGTCGTTTTAAAAGCGAATCACTAAGTGTACTGATGTTGGTGGTAATATGTTATTATTGTATGGTTAAATGATGATGGCTACCACTTGGATAAAATATTCCGGAGGTTAAATAGTCTGTATTCGGATATCCGGGCGAGGACTACTCAGGACGACATCGTTATCAGGAGGCCGGCCGTTGTGGCCGATCGGTTCTAGGCGCTTCAGTCCGGAACCGCGATGCTGCTACGGTCGCAGGTTCGAATACTGCCTCGGGCATGGATCTGTGTGATGTCGTTAGGTAAGTTAGGTTTAAGTAGTTCTAAGTTCTAGGGGACTGATGACCTTAGATGTTAAGTCCCATAGTGCTCAGAGCCAACCATCGTTATCAGGGGAAAGATAACTGGCGTTCTACGAATCGGGGAGTGGAACGTCAGATCCATTAGTCGGGCAGGTAGGTCAGAAAATTTAAAAAGGGAAATGGGTAGGCTGAAGTAAGATATAGTGAGAATTAATGAAGTTCAGTGGCAGGAGGAACAAGACTTCTGCTCGGATGAATACAGGGTTATAAATACCAAATGAAATTGGGGTGATGCAGGAGTAGGTTCAAAAATAATTTAAAAAGTAGGAGCGCGGGTGAGCTACTACAAACAACATAGTGATCGCATTATTGTAGCAAAGATAGACACAAAGCCCACACATACCACAGGCGTACAAATTTATATGCCAACTATCTCCGCAGATGAAGAAGAGATTGAAGAAATGTATGACGGGATACAAAGATAGTCAGGGAGGGCGAAAATTTAATAGTCGTCGGGTACTGTAATTCAGATGAAACTTGGTGGCCCAGCATCCTTAAAGCGCTAGAACAATTTGAATGTCCTAGGAACATATATAAGCAAGTAATAAATTATTTAATTGATAGAACGTCAGTTTTGGGGTTTAACAGCATCAAACTATAAAAGAAGGTGACAAAAGGTGGCTCACGTTTTTCAAATGGTTCAAATGGCTTTGAGCACTATGGGACTTTAACTTCTGAGGTCATCAGTCCCCTAGAACCTAGAACTACTTAAACCTAACTAATCTAAAGACATCACAAACATCCATGCCCGAAGCAGGCGACCGTAGCACTCACGCGGTTCCGGACTGAAGCGCCTAGAACCGCTCGGCCACACGGGCCGGCCTGTTCGATAGTAGGAAAAGGAAGAGAAGGAAAAGTACTAGGTGAATACAGACTGAGGGTAAGGAATGAAAGAAGAAGAGCATAACTTAGTCATAGCTAACACTTGGCTTAAGAGTCACGAATGAAGGCTGTATACGTGGAAGAGGCCTGGAGATACTGGAAGGTTTCAGATAGATTATATAATGATAAGACAGAGATTTAGGAACCAGGTTTTAAATTGTAAGACATTTCCAGGGTCAGATGTGGACTCTGACCACAATCAATTGGTTATGAGCTAAAGATTAAACCTAAAGAAAGTGAAAGAAGGTGGGAATTTAAGGGGATGGGACCTGGATAAAGTGAAACAGCCATATGTTGTAGAGTTACAGAGAGAGCATTAGGGGACGATTGACAGGAACATGAAAAAGAATCACACTAAAAGTAGAATGGGTAACTTTGAGAGATGAGATAGTGAAGGCAGCAGAGGACCAAGTAGGTAAAAAGGGGGGGGGGGGCTAGTAGAAATCCTTGGGTAAGAGAAGAGATATTTAATTTAATTGATGGACGGAGCAAATACAAAAATGCAGTGAATGAAGCAGGCAAAAAGATCTACAAGCGTCTCAAAAATGAGACCGACAGGAAGTGCAAAATACCTAAGCCGGGATGGCAAGAGGACAAATTTAAAGACGTAGAGACATATGTCACTAGAATTAAGATAGATACTGCCTACAGGAAAGTTAAAGAGACCTTTGGAGAAAAGAGAAACACTTGTATGAACATCATGTGCTCAGATGGAAAACCAGTTATAATCAAAGAAGGGATAGCAGAAAGGTAGAAGGAGTATGTAGAGGATCTATACAAGGGGAAAGTACTTATGGTAAATACTATGGAAATGGAAGAGGACGTAGATGAAGATGAATTGGAAGATATGATATTGCATGAAGAGTTTGACAGAGCACTGAAAGACCTAGGTCGAAACAAGGCCCCGGAAGTAGGCAAATTCCATTTGAGCTACTGCTAGCCTTCGGAGAACCAGTCATGACAAAACTCTTCCATCTATAAAGCAGGATGTGTGAGCTGGCAAAATATCCTCAGACTTCAAGAACAATATAATAATTCGAATCAAAGGGAAATCAGGTGTTGACAGATGTTAAAATTGCCGAACTATTAGCTTAATAAGTCACTGCTGCAAAATACATACACGAATTCTTTACAGACAAATGGAAAAACTGGTAGAAGCCGACCTTAGAGATGATCAGTTCTGATACCGCAGAAATGTTGGAACACGTGAGGCAATACTGACCCTGCGTTTCTAGCATTTGTAGTCTAATAGAAAGCTTTTCACAATGTTGACTGGAATACTCTCTTTCAAATTCTGAAGGTGGCAGGTGTCAAATACAGGGAGCGAAAGGCTATTTACAATTTGTACAGAAACCAGACGGCAGTTATAAGAGTCGAGGGGCGTGAAAGGGAATCAGTGGTTGGGAAGGGGGAAAGGCAGGGATGTAGCACATCCACGATGTTATTCAATCTGTTCAAGAAGCAGTAAAGGAAATGAAAGAAAAATTTGGAGTAGGAACTATAATCCATGGAAAATAAATAAAAACTTTGAGGTTTGCTGATGACATTGTAATTCTGTCAGAGGCAGAGAAATTTGTTAACATCGAGTATAGGTTTTTTAGTGTCAGGAAGTCTTTTCTAAATGTATTTGTGTGGAGTGTAGCCATGTATGGATGTGAAACATGGTCAATAAATAGTTTAGACAAGATGAGAATAGAAGCTTTCGAAATGTGGTGCTACAGAAGAATGCTGAAGATCAGATGGGTACATCACGTACCCAATGAGGAGGTACTGAGTAGAATTGGCCAAAAGAGGAATTTATGGCACAACTTGACTAGAAGAAGGGATCGGTTGGTAGGAAATATTCTGAGGCATCAAGGGATCACCGTTTTGGTATTGGAGGGCAGCGTGGAGGGTAAAAATCGAAGCAGGAGATTAAGAGATGAATATACTAAGCAGATTCAGAAGGAGGTAGGATGAAGTAGTTACTCGGAGATGAAGAGGCTTGCACAGGATATAGTAGCATGGAGAGCTGCATCAAACCAGTCTATGGACTGAAAACCACAACAACAACAACCCATTTCTGTTCCTCCCTTTACAGCGCGATCTATGGCGAAGCGAATAAAATGCTGTAGACAAAATGTACGTAGATGGCGAAGGTTTCGAGTTCGAGTCTCAGTCTGGCACGCAGTTTTAATCTAACAGGAAATTCCATATCAGCGCACACTCCACTGTAGAGTGAAAAATCTCATTCTGGAAACATCCCCCAGGCTGTAGCTAAGCCATGTCTCCGCGGTATCCTTTGTTCCAGGAGTGCTAGTTCTGTAAGGTTCCCAGGAGAGCTTCTGTGACGTTTTGAAGGTAGAAGACGAGGTACTGAAAGAAGTAAAGCTGTGAGGATGGGGCGTGAGTCGTGCTTGGGAAGCTCAGATGGTAGAGCATTTTCCCACGAATGGCAAAGACCTTGTGTTGGAATATAGGTCCGGCACACAGTTTTAACCTGCCAGGAAAGTAACAAATTCGAATTATAACTTTTTTTGATCCGATGTGTACTTTTCGGAATGTTTCAGTGCCATCAGTTAAAATGAACACCCTGTTTACAAAAGCAGCGAGAGGTGAATTTATGGTAAAACCTTAACGGGCTACATTTTTCTCATTATTATAGTTGTTACTGTATCGAGTATATGTAGGTTGTGTCTTTCGCTATTAAATAATATCTGTTTTCTTGATAAGACTGTATGTGTACATCCAAGAGCTCGTAGAACTAATCCATAATAGATGCTGTTTTTCATCTGTATACAGGGTGTTACAAAAAGGTACGGCCAAACTTTCAGGAAACATTCCTCACACACAAATAAAGAAAAGATGTTATGTGGACATGTGTCCCGAAACGCTTAATTTCCATGTTAGAGCTCATTTCAGTTTCGTCAGTATGTACTGTACTTCATCGATTCACCGCCAGTTGGCCCAATTGAAGGAAGGTAATGTTGACTTCGGTGCTTGTGTTGACATGCGACTCATTGCTCTCCAGTACTAGCATCAAGCACATCAGTACGTAGCATCAACAGGTTAGTGTTCATCACGAACGTGGTTTTGCAGTCAGTGCAATGTTTACAAATGCGGAGTTGGCAGATGCCCATTTGATGTATGGATTAGCAAGGGGCAGTAGCCGTGGCGCGGTACGTTTGTATCGAGACAGATTTCCAGAACGAAGGTGTCCCGACAGGAAGACGTTCGAAGCAATTGATCGGCGTCTTAGGGAGCACGGTAAATTCCAGGCTATGACTCGCGACTGGGGAAGACCTAAAACGACGAGGACACCTACAATGGACGAGGCAATTCTTCGTGCAGTTGACGATGACCCTAATGTCAGCGTCAGAGAAGTTGCTGCTGTACAAGGTAACGTTGACCACGTGTCTGTATGGAGAGTGCTACGGGAGAACCAGTTGTTTCCGTACCATGTACAGCGTGTGCAGGCACTGTGAGCAGCTGATTGGCCTCCATGGGTACACTTCTGCGAATGGTTAATCCAACAATGTGTCAATCCTCATTTCAGTGCAAATGTTCTCTTTACGGATAAGGCTTCATTCCAACGTGATCAAATTGTACATTTTCACAATCAACATATGCGGGCTGACGAGAATCCGCACGCAATTGTGCAATCACGTCATCATCACAGATTTTCTGTGAACGTTTGGGCAGGCATTGTTGATGTTGTCTTGATTGGGCCCCATGTTCTTCCACCTACGCTCAATGGAGCACGTTATCATGATTTCATACGGGATACTCTACCTGTGCTGCTAGAACATGTGCCTTTACAAGTACGACACAACATGTGTTTCACGCACGATGGAGCTCCTGCACATTTCATTCGAAGTGTTCGTACGCTTCTCAACAACAGATTCGGTGACCGATGGATTGGTAGAGGCGGACCAATCCCATGGCCTCCACGCTCTCCTGACCTCAACCCTCTTGACTTTCATTAATGGGGGCATTTGAAAGCTCTTGTCTACGCAACCCCGGTACCAAATGTAGAGACTCTTCATGCTCGTATTGTGGACTGCTGTGATACAATACGCCATTCTCCAGGGCTGCATCAGCGCATCAGGGATTCCATGCGACGGAGGGTGGATGCATGTATCCTCGCTAACGGAGGACATTTTGAACATTTCCTGTAACAAAGTGTTGGACGTCACGCTGGTACGTTCTGTTGCTGTGTGTTTCCATTCCATGATTAATGTGATTTGAAGAGAAGTAATAAAATGAGCTCTAACATGGAAAGTAAGCGCTTCCAGACACATGTCCACGTAACATATTTTCTTTCTTTGTGTGTGAGGAATGTTTTCTGAAAGTTTGGCCGTACCTTTTTGTAACGCCCTGTATATCAGGTCTGTTGTAATAACATAACAGGATGAAACACAGCCCACCTCTTCACTATTTGCATTGAAATCGCCATAGAATTCCTACGGATACCAGTCCGGACAGGTGTAAGCTATAATTATTACACCGCCTGCATGGAACGTTTCCATATATTTTTCCTATTTTCAAGTGCGTTGTCGCGGTGAACATGCATGAGTACAGATCTCTGATTGCGGAAATGTTGCATATAGATTAGACAGTAATGTAATATAGCTGTTACTTTATTATGCATACAAACAGCCTAAATTGATTTCTGGGGTTGGGACTAACGGTCTACATATAAAAAGACAGCACTGATAGCGTCTTACGCACGAAGCGGTGATCAAGGTTGGAGCGCTCTTTACGAACAGATTTTTCATGTGGTATTTAATGTAGAAAATGTTCTCGATTCCAGCATTATTTCGGCCTGTGCCAGAACGTATGCGCACTTACAGTAAATGTTGCTGTCTTATATTCCCCACGTGCATCGAGACTTTCCCATACTCTGTGTTTAAAGTAATATGTTAGTCTTGCCTGTAAATCTGCGATGGCTTCCTATTCTTTTCTTCACCAGCGGCAATTTTTTTCCTCCTCCTCCATTGTAGCATCTGTTTTCGCCATATGCTCCAGTTTTCGTTTTCCTTGTTTCTTTGTTTTTGTTGTGACCGGTTCTGTTTCCAATCTCGTATGCATTAACAGCCCTTAAAGGCGTAATGTACTTAATGAAGTGTTTTTGCATCTGCTCTGGACATCGGATGTTAAGACATGTGGAGTGTCATAGTTTATGAGGATCAGTCCCAGTTCGAAAATATCCATAGCCGATTTTACTTTGGTGACCAATGTAATGGAATCTGAGAAATATGTTTTCTGATGCTTTAATATAGTGCATCTATGTAATATTTATGTCTTCTTCGGAATAAGTGTTAACAATCTCCACGTAGTTGCCGGGTAGATAATTAAAACGGCATACTGAGAGAACGTACTTCGTTATCTCTTCTCGGTCTTCAGAGGGTGTGGAAAGTTTATTTGTACACCAGTCAGTTTTAGGACATTCTTATTGCTTCTGCGGAATGTTATTAATCACCACACAGCAGCTGTCCTACAAGGCATTCGTTAGTGACACCACATGGATGTGATTGGCAAAGAACACATTGAAAATAGTGTTTGTTGGTGCTTGATACACTTAACCAGTCTTGCGCGTGATCCATTCTGTAACTATATAATATAGCCTCCGGCCTCGTAACTCCACGTTCTTTAGTTAGGGAAGACGTAAATGTTTCTCGTAGGCGTGTGTCTGGACTCTTTATAAAACCTATAATGTGGATACCAGTGAGTTTTTTCATCCCAGTCTTGTGATCTGACACAGAAATTTGTTACATATCTTTACACTTGGAGGTTAACCGCTTTAGAAAATAGCAAGTCCAAAGTGTCTTGTAGTTGTCAACAGTCACATTCCTGCTGTTTCATCGGCACTCTCCTTCCATGCAAAAGCTGTGATTGATATTAGGTAGTTACAGGACTGCACTTTATTTAAAATATCCCAACAAAATCTCGCATTATGTCCATGTACAAAAGGTAACAGTCATCTAAATATAGCTACTGCTGTACCGTGGACTACTCTTCAATTAAAATATCGATTTTAACGTCGTGTAATTACATTTTACATAAGGCATAGCCACAATATTTTCCTATATATTTCCTCATAATGGCTTCCAGTGCTTCCTTGTTGATTTTATCCAATATTCATCCTGCTCTCACAATGTTGTTTCCGTGTAAGTGAAACTCTACCTTCGTCCTGACACCATGTCTGGCAGTGACTATCTTTGGGAATCTACTACGCAAATAATAGTTAAATGGGTTACAAATCTTCTTCTTTTAACATTACAGATCGTTCTTTCTCTAATAGCTCCTAACAGTACACGTGATCTCAGATTGTAATTATCATAATCTTATCTCTAATGTGGTCTCTAATGGGTTTCTTCTCCTTGCTGATGAGTGTAATTTATACTACCAATGTCAGTAGCAATATTGTCCTGCAATAACCAAAAACCAAAGCGTATTCCGATTGATGTCAATAATCATGCAACTCTCTATCTCAGCGTTTGAGGCTCTACATCACACGTCCGAGTTCGAAGAGCAAACTACCTGACGGAGAAGAAATGCTTTCATATTTCTCTAGGTACATGTGTTTTAGCGCTGTGATACGCACACACGTAATATCTTCGATTAGAAGTTTTAGAACTTTTCTTGTCTTCATATCTCCAAAATGAGAACGAGCTCGTAGTGTTATTATATATTGATCTGCGGCATTTCTGCTTGGCGTTTCCCTCCAAATCAGGACCATTAATTAATATGCAGTGATACTTTTTTTTCTGGATATTGTTTCTATTTTCAAGTACGGGAAGACTATGCTAGCTCTTGTAATATCTTAGTACCATTTCATTTTGTGTGAATAATAGAGTCTTTCTGTAAGAAGAAATCAGTAGCGTTTAATACGGTTTGCATTTGCCTTGTTGCTAGCTGCAACTACTTGGCGTTGATCCGCCTGCGTCTACCTGCTTATAGCACCACTGCCAGGGCGGTTCATAGTCCAAGGCCAGAAGGCACAGAATTAGCGGTCTCCGCTCCGCTCATTTGTCGACAAGATCGGCTGTGGATACCCGATGGGGGAGGGAATGCGACGCATCTAATTTTGTTAAATAAAGTGCTTTTCACATTCTTTACTATGGCCACCGGTGGCGAGAGAGTGGGGCGTCGGTGGTTCATAGATCACGACTGCTTCTTTTTCTTTTTCGTATGACTGACGTATGATCCAGTGAGAATGTGAAAAGTGTATATTTGGTGTATTATTGATATTGTTCCTGATGCTGTGCTTCTTGTTTCTGGTCCGAGCCTCCAGCACTAGTTTCTCTCTACAGCCGATTTTCCGACGGGATCGTACATGGACTGCGGCACGTACATTTTCTTTTTAAATAAAGTGCGTTTCGTATTATATACTATGGTGGTAAGATATAGCGGTGTTCCTGCTGCTACAGCGGAAAGTGTAGACATATTCCAATGCGTTGCTGGGAAGAGCAGAGGACGCAGTCTTGTGTTGCATTGCTTGCATTGTTTGTAGCGCTATGCTGCCTCTTGTCAATCGCTGTATTTTTTGTTAAAATAACGCTTACATATAAATCACTTCATGATATCGACACGACACTATGCGAAATGCTGAATACTGAATTATGGTGGGTATTGTTTTAGTGCAGTGCAACATGGAATCTTTCGTTACAAATCGGTAACACTCTAAGGAACTTTATTTCATGTTACGCAACCTACTACTCTAGGAGTGACTTTGTAAGACATGAAGGGTGTACATTTTTTATACATTATCTTTGTTTAGAAATGAGTAGTCTTTATAGAATTTGGCTAGCAGTTCATTGCTACTGCTGTCGCAGTATTGTCGAATAGACAGACATACAAAATTGCGATGGAGAAAACCTAATGAAAATAATGATGCTGCACTCGTATTACGTTATCACACTTGTAATTTGTTTTTGCATACACAACTGTGTATTGGTACTACTGCTCACAACAGGTAGACTGAATGTTAATTTTTTCAACGCCACTGCAAGCTGTTGCGAAGGTTAACGGCAGACAAAGCAAATCGTTAGTAGCTCGGCTGTATTATCGATGCTCCATGATTTAAAAACGTGCTGCTGCTGCTCCTGCAGCTGCTGGAGACCATAGTGCTGTAAAAAAAAAAACAAATATAAACAATTATCTTAGAAACACCGTCAATGTGAAACAATTGTATACACTTATAATGGCAACAGTGTCACAAATATATTTGACAAATACTTACTGGCTGCCTGTTGGCTACTGCTTCTGCTGGTGCTGCCGGACGACTGACGTTGGTGTCGCTCATCCAGTCGTTTGTATGAAATGACGCTCTATGTGGAGACTCCAGGAGCAGAAACCCATGGCCGTAAGTTGCTGATACTCCAATGCTATTGGAATCCCCAAAACACTATGCATGAGTAGGGGTGGGGATCGGGAGGAGTGAGAAGGGAGAAGTCAGTGAACCTGATTATATAACAGTCCAATTAGAGAGAAATTAAATAACCCTTGCAACACCAAGGCATTTTCCATAACTCGCATTACCAGAGGAATGGAGGAGAATGTACTCTATGTCTAGCCAAAAAATACAAACAAACAAATTTAGTTAATTAAAACTGAATGACATTAAGAAAATGCTTGCTAAAGAGGTACTGATACTTAAATAGGGTCCAGATCCTTAAAAATAACTTTTAGCACACTTTTAACGATATCAAAACATTTTCAGTAACGTTTACTACCACGAAAAAAATTTAAAACGTGCACTTGTTCATTATTGTTGACTTTTAATCTGAACATACTTTTTAAGGAGATATTTATGGGGAAAGTGACATCTACTACTGAGACTTTAATTTTTGGGTTAGTTTTAAGTGAAAAATTTATAATATATGTTATGAATCCGACAGGAGAACTCATTAAAGACAATAAATATTTTTTTCCAAAATTTAAAGCATCAATTAAGTAACTAGTTTACTAACAGTTTCAAAAGGTACCCCCTCCCCTCCACACCTTAATGCGGGGGAAAGAGGTTACGTTATAAGGTTCTGATGGCTCTGAGCACTATGGGACTCAACTGCTGAGGTCATTAGTCTACGTTATAAGGGATCAGAGGCGAAGATTGTAAACTAGATAAGAATGCATCAGCTTCCCCCTCCCCCTCCCGCCTCCACCCTTGTCACACCACCTTTCTTAGTACATAGAATTAATGTATATTGTTTTTAGACGTGTGATCAAAGACGTTTGGCCGCTAGTGTCAGTACCGAGAATTGTCACCACAAATAACATAGCTATATTTAACACAGCAGTGTAATAGTGGTTGCAACGAAAGGCCATCATCCGATTCGACACTGACCGTGAAATGTTTATCTAATCACTTACAGACTTACGACCAATAACCATATTATAGATCCGAAAATTAATTATAGAGTGAGCCTGAAGCCAGTATTCAATATTATAATCCTTCCAGTCGAAGGGACACTATCGCCAAAGCACCAAGAAATACATATGAAGAACCTTCAACCTCTAGGAAACACATTCATCAAAAAAAGTTTTACATCACCCCACTTCCCAGAACGCCTGAAGACAGACGTTGACTGTGGGTATTGTATCACAGACACAGTCCCTTTGACTATTTAACGAGCCGCCGCTGTGGCCGAGCGGTTCTAGGCGCTTCAGTCCGGATCGTCGCTGCTGCAACGGTCGCAGGTTCGAATCCTGCCTCGGGCATGGACCGCGTCCGCACCGTTACTTGGTGCCAGGAAGGGCTCTCAAAAAGGGGAGGGTCCAGGTGTCTCGGAGTGAACCAAAGCGATGATGTTCGGACATGGAGGAGATACAGAGAGACAGGAATTGTAAATGACATGACTCACTTATGCCGCCCAATGGCTACTATTGCAATGGATGACCGCTACCTACGGATTACGGCTCGGAGGGACACTGACAGCAACACCGCCATGTTGAATAATGCTTTTCGTGCAGCCACAGGACGTCGTGTTGAGACTCAAACGGTGTGCAATAGGGTGCATTATGAGCAACTTCACTCCCGACGTCCATGGCGAGGTTCATCTTTGCAACCACGACACCATGCATCGTGGTACAAAGGGACCCAGCAACATGCCGAATGGACCGCTCAGAATTGGCATCACGCTCTCTCCACCGATGAGTGTCACATATGCCTTCGGCCAGACAATCATCGGAGACGTGTTTGGAGGCAACCCAGTCCAGCTGAAGCCTTAAACACACGGACCAGCTAGTGCAACAAGGTGATGGTTCCCAGCTGTTTTGGGGTGGCATTATTTGGGGCCGATGTACGCCGCTGGTGGTCACGGAAGGCGCCGTAACGGCTGTACGATACGTTAATGCCATCCTCCGACCGATAGTGCAACCATATCGGCAGCATACTGGCGAGGCATTCGTCTTCGTGGACGACAATTCGCACCCCATCGTGGACATCTTGTGAATGACTTACTTCAGGATGACGACATCGCTTGACGTGAGAGGCCAGCATGTTCTCCAGACATGAACCTTATCGAACATCAGGTCGCACCTGATGAAGGTCACGAGCTACGTGACCGAAATATCGTGCAAGTACGATGCTGATATCCGGCAGAACACCCGACAACCCAAGATGTCATTAGATCGCCGGGAAAGCCTGAAGAGTTACTTGCCTTGGATAGATTGAAAAGGGCTGTTTATGGAGGACGTGACCCACCAACCACTCTTAGGTATCTGCACCGAATCGCCGTTGAGGAGTGGGACAATCTGGACCAACAGTGCCTTGATGAACTTGTGGATAGTATGCCACGACGAATACAGGCATGCATCAATGCAAGATGACGTGCTACTGGGTATCGGAGGTACCGATGTGTTCAGCAATCTAGACCATCACCTCTGAAGGTCTCGTTGTATGTTGGTACAACATGCAATTTGTCGTTTTCATGAGCAATGAAAAGGGCGTAAATGATGTTTATGTTGATCTCTATTCCAGTTTTCCGTACAGGATCCAGAACTCTCGGAACCGAGGTGATGTAAAACCTTTTTGATATGTGTAATCAAAACTGTGGAAACAAATTAGATAATAACCACTACTAATATATGGACAAGAAAAGATATGATTGGAAACAATGCCATAACAAAAGTTTTTGAACGATATTATGCAGGTAAGTTACTTTCATTCGTTAATTTGGCTCGGACGTTTCTTTATCTTATGCTCGATATCTACACAAAAACGAGGAAACAGATGGTTTTCTCGTTCACCCGTTTGTAGTGCTGTTTCTGAAGAGTGGGTTTAAAATTCCAATGAAGCTTCTCTGATTTTTTTCAGGTTTACTTTTAAAAAACAAGGCCTCGGCGTATTTTATGCCACATGCATGTCAAATATGATTATGTAGATTGTCTATAATGTCTGCTGCGTTAAGATGTGTTACGACTTAAAACTTCCTTGATTAACATGATAGCCTAAGTGCTATATTTCTGCCCAGCTATAAACAAAACATTTCCTCCTTTGTGAAGAGAGCGCCCCTTCGAGACAGTGCGTGTAATGGCTAGGCATTTTACATAACAGGGATTCTGGCAAATACATAAACAAGTCATCGTGTTCCAGGAGCATGCAGTATAGGCAAGATGCGAGAGATATGTGTGCATTTCATTGCGAGCATATTGTAGGTGACCGTGTGCTGTGCTCATCATGAATGCCGGCCGAAGTGGCCGTGCGGTTCTAGGCGCTGCTGTCTGGAACCGCGAGACCGCTACGGTCGCAGGTTCGAATCCTGCCTCGGGCATGGATGTGTGTGATGTCCTTAAGTTAGTTAGGTTTAAGTAGTTCTAAGTTCTTGGGGACTGATGACCACAGAAGTTGAGTCCCATAGTGCTCAGAGCCATTTGAACCATTTTTCTTCACGAATGAAGTCATCTTGGCTGTAGAGTAGATAACTCAATATTTCATATACCCATCACATACACAACCAACTCCGATGAGTAAAATAGTGTTTATGAGATAGGTCGCCGTCGACTATCGTAGATTGTAAGCTGAATGACGGACGCTAATAATCGCAGAGCAGCCATAGTAGCCATACCTACAAGAACCACAAAGCCGCAATCGAGTACAGAAGACACACCATCCTCGGGTTTATCTCTGATTAGTGCAAGTCACAGCACACAGACGTAAGAAACATCACCATTGAAATCTGTAAGTATACTGAAAGGCCATCTGGGTTGGCAAGTTTTGGTGTGGATGATGTGTACACGGGTTGAAATGTTTACTCTGGTTCACCAGCCGTCGTCCATCATTGCGAATGATTTTGAATACCATTGTCTTAGTTTCTTTTCGTGCTGTAAAATGTGTGTGAGCTGCATCTTCATCACGACAACGGGTATTCCCAAATCTCTGGAATTATGCCCTCAGAATGACGGTGTTTCTAAAGAACACCAAGTTTGGTTGTCCTTTGTCTTATCAGGAACATCTCTGACGGATTTGAGCAAAGCTTACGTGCCTTGGACTGAGGCCAGAATAACACTCGTGACTTACGAGCACCTATTGAGTGCTGGTACATTTTAATGGCTCCCCACCTGCATCTATAGCCTAGACAAAGGGCCGGTACATGCTATAAAATAGATATCAGTAATGTGGTTGCTCACGAGAGTATAGCAGCGTCGTTTATTACTCAGTTACTGCCTTATACGAGAGAGCGCACTGAAAAGCAAAATCTCTGAATTTTGATTTGAAAAATACTAAAGATTTTTACAGAAAACATGTATCATCAACATTATACGTCTTTATTCTTCATGTCAACATATTTATGTCTCAACATAGTCACCATGGCGACGAACACATATCTCGCAACGAGAGACCAGTTGTTGAAACCGTCAGTGTAGAATGTTAGACTTCTTGACGGAGTAACAACCACACCTCTGCTTTCATGGCTTCAGCACTATCAAAGAATGTCTCCGAAGGCATGCTTACGTTTTCTAAATAGTTGAAAATAGGATGGAGCGAAGTTGGGACTGTTGGAGGATGATCAATGACGGTGAAGTCCCGGGGTTACAATGTTGCACATGTCGCAGCACTCGTGTGTGGTCTGGCATTGTCACAATGAAGAAGGAATTCGAAATTAGATTACAACACCCTATTTTTTGCGCATCGACATAGTTCCGTTACACACCACCATGTTACACTCTACAATCAGGAGCCCTGTAGCGGCTATAAATACATACGTAGACATGAAGAATAGAGGAGTATAACGTTAATAACGTTCGTTTTGTTTAGTAAGCTTTTAAAGTTTTCACATTAAAATTTCATATGAATTACTTTTCAGTACGCCCCTGTAAATGAGAAAGTGATGATGTTCATCCGTCAGTTAAGTAAAAAAATAAGTTACACAGAGACGACTAGGCGGCAGTACTACATAAAATTCTAGTTCGCTATTATGCTGTGTACAATGTGGAACTAGTTCCACCTGTAGCTTTTTATAGATAACCTCCTGTGGGGCGAATAGCCCCGTGGGACAGGTCTCTCCGGTCTGCAAGTAGGTAAAATAACGGGTGCACGGAATCATAGACAAATACCACTAACGTCTCTCTGTTGAAGGTTCCATGCTCAAACACTGAGTTGTTTCTGGAAAAAAATGAGGTTACGTCACAGAATCAATGGGAAAAACCATTCGCGAGAAATAACTTGCTTCAGTAATACCTGATATTTTGAAAAAAGTAGATGCCGAGCAATTATTCAACTCCGTTCTTAGATTTACGCTAGGCGCGTTCGGCACTATACCAAGTCATCAACTACTGACCAAGATACGACCACATGAAGATACGAATACTAACCAAGATACGGCCATATCTTCTTAAATCATGCAGATGGCTGGATGAATATTTGATTAATGGAAAACTGTGTTCGACTGTTTAAGATTGAGTGTGCCCATAGGAGGTTTAACAGGACATCTAACGCTCTCAACGTACATGAAAGAGTTATTAGCTAGAATTAATAGACTAACAGATTGTCTGCTGATGCTGATACCTTATACAGGACATAATCATTGTCTGACGATCGTTTGGAAATTCAGAAACACTAGAAGAATATATTCCCTCTTTTTGAATGAAGGATAGTCCTCGTAAAATGTTGTTGAGTGGAAGATTATGCCTATACTAAGGAATAAGAACTCGATTGAATCTGAATACCAGATGAATGGTGAGTATACGGAAAACTAAGCAAACCATATCCACACATATTACCTCCGTTGGCACAGAAAAATTACGTACAATGACAAAATGCCACAAACTCACACACAAAATACGTAACATATTCAAAAAATCAAATGACTAAGAACTGCTTACAAAACAAACGATCCAATACAAAAGCACAGCCCAAAACTGAAATCAAAACCAGACAGTTACCAACAATCTGGTATCTATCAGCTTAGTTACAGAGATTGTAAGAATATATACATTGGGATGACTGGCAGGACCTTTGACAAAATATAAGGAAAATATCAGAGCACTGAAGTACGCTACAAATCATTCATCATTAGCAGACCATCTAAAACAAGAATTCCACAGACCAAGTGCAATGGAAAAGAGACATGAACATGATAAGAATCAGTAAAGACAGACCCTTCCCAAGATAATTTGAACCTACACAAAGCATTAACACGAAATAAACATTTGCTCAGTGACCAAATAAATATTGGTAACCGGATGCAGTATAAAATGATTTAAGGAAGCACATAAAGGAAGGGCCTTTTCCATACTTGACCCTCTCCCACTCATACCCCCGCCCGTCCGTTCCCAAATTCATATCACTTCTTGCTCCTCACCTCTTCCTCCAGCTCACTATCACACTACTATGTACTTATGTCCGTTCATCTTTGCCTCACCCCAGCCCTCCATCTCAACCCACTCACACACACACACACACACACACACACACACACACACACACACATAAATAAAAAAAAAACGAAAAACCTCCTTCATTATTATTTCATTACTCTTACACTGTATGTAATTACACAGCAACGTATTTAAATAGAATAACACACGTAAAATTAACTGCAGAGAAAAAGTATTGTCAAAGGCAAACTTGTGGCAATGTTGGAAACTCTACAAAACACAATACACCCACAGAAGTATACAAATAAACATTGAACAACGGTGAAAAAAAGGGTACTGTGTAAAACGCAAGAAATGCATAGTTCAGCAAAGCAGCGAAAAATTAGATTCAAGTATCACTATTTAATGAAAAGAGAAAACAAAGACGTGCTAGAAGACGGTATTTCCCACCGTAGGCAAATAGCTAAGCAGAAATTACTCTAAGTAAAAACAAAAAAAATTGTTAACGAACTCTTTTTCGATCTTAAGATAAATAAAATTGTAAATATCTTTAATTACAGACCATCAGTGATGCTCTACTTCAATAAAGCGAAATGCGGTGGTTGAGGAAAACATGCAACTTCTTTTAGTTGCAACGACGGAACATAAATATCTTCACGTTTTGGATGAGTTTAGATTCTCTGTATTCAAGAAGAGCTATGCGACTATTCTGCTGTCACCATTGTATATTTTGTGCTGGGCTCGTGAGGATAAACTCGACACTTAGACAGTAGGATGACATCAGGGGGTGAATGAAGTAATACAGAAAATCACTAAAATTAGCACGAAGTACTGTCCTCCATACACTGTTCAGTGACTTATAAGATATATATTTAGAATAATTGTGTCATAAAATTTATTTGCAAAATGAATGTGTGGGAGATAAAATGACATTAATTATTTCCTACACTAAATTACTTTGAAAAAGTGGGAATCACTGCGTACCAGATAAGTCTGCATCGAACTAATAACGAAACATAGACATAACTTAATGCAAAACCAAGTGCAATGTAAACATCCAAAATACGACGTTGATACAGTCTGGAACCGCGCGACCCCTACGGTTGCAGGTTCGAGTCCTGCCTTGCGCATGGATATGTGTGATGTCCTTAGGTTAGTAAAGTTTAAGTTGTTCTAAGTATTAGGGGTCTGATGACCACAGCATTTAAGTCCCACAGTGCTCAGAGCCATTGGAACCATTACGACGTTGAGATCGGTTACGACTATATAAGACAACAAGTGCCAGGCGCAGTATTTAGATCAGTTACTGCTGCTACAATGGCAGGTTGTCAACATGTAAGTGATTTTGAACATGGTGTTATAGTCGGACGCAAGGGATGGGACACAGCATCTCCGAGGTAGTGATTAACTGGGGATTTTACCGTAGGACCATTACACGAGTGTACCATGAATATCAGGAATACAGTAAAACATCAAATCCTCGACATCGCTGCTGCCGGAAAAGATCCTGTAAGAACGGGACCAACACGACTGAAGATAATCGTTCAACGTGACAAAGGTGCAACTCTTCCTCAAGTTGCTGCATATTTCAATGCTGGGCCACAACAGGGTATCTACGTGCGAACCATTCTACGAAACGTCATCGGTATGGGCTTTAGGAGCCAACGGCCCAATCGTGTACTACTGATCACTGCACGACACAAAGCCTTACGCCTCGCCTGGAGCCGTCAACTCCGACATTGGACTGTTGGTGACTGGAAACATGTTGCCTGGTAGGACGAGTCTCGCTGCCAATTGTGTCGAGCGGACGGACGTTTACAGGTATGGAGACAACCTCATGAATCCATGGATCCTGCATAGCGGCAGGGGACTGTTCAAGATGGTGGAGGCTCTGTAATGGTGTGCGGCGTTTGCTGTTACAGTGGTAAGGTACAATGTGACACCCCTCACGTGCAGAATTGCTACGGAGTGTCTCCGAGAACACACTTCTAAATTTAAACACTTCCGCTGGCCGGCAAACTCCCCAGACATGAAAATTGCTGAGCACATCTGGGATGTCTTGCAACGCGCTAATCAGAAGAGATCTCAAGCCACATGTACTCTGACGGAATTATGGACAGCCCTACAGGAGTCATGGTGTCATTTCCCTCCAGAACTGCTTCAGACATTAGTCGAGTCCATGGCGTGTCGTGTTGCCGCACTTCTGCGTGCTCGCAGGGGCCCTACACGATATTAGGTAGGAGTAACAGTTTCTTTGGCTCTTCAAAGTATATATTTAACGTCTTTTCTATATTTTTGACTGTTTCAGGGATATTTGTGATTACTGAGAGATGAACAAAAAACGCAGAACATATAAAACTTCCTGACAGGTTAAAAGTGTGTGCCGTACCGAGACTCAAACTCGGGACCTTTGCCTTTCGTAGGCAAGTGCTCTATCACCTGAGCTAGCCGAGTACCGCTCACGACCTGTCCTCATAGCTTCAGTTCTGCCAGTACCTCGTTTCCTACCTTCCAAACTTCATAGAAGCTCTTCTGTGAAACTGGGAGAACTAGCACTCCTGAATGAAAGGATATTGAGGAGTCATGGCTTAGCCACAGCCTGGGGGATGTTTACAGAATGAGATTTTCATTCTGCAGCGGAGTGTGCACTGATATGAAACTTCCTATCAGATTAACACTGTATGCCAGGCCGAGACTCGAACTCGGGACCTTTACCTTTCGCGGGCAAGTGCCCTACCAACTGAACTCTCCGGAGATGAGCTTCTGTGAAGTTTGGAAGGTAGGTGACGTGGTACTGGTACAATTGAAGCTGTGAGGATGGGTCGTGAGTCGTGCTCGGGTAGTTCAGATGGTAGAGCACTTGCCCGCGAAAGGCAAACGTTCAAATGGCTCTGAGCACTATGGGACTTAACTGCTGTGATCTTCAGTCCCCTATAACCTCGAACTACTTAAACCTAACTAACCTAAGGACATCATACACATCCATGCCCGAGGCAGGAATCGAACCTGCGACCGTAGCGGTTGCGCGGTACCAGACTGTAGGGCGTGGAACCGCTCGGCCACTCCGGCCGGCGAAAAGCAAAGGTCCCGAGTTCAAGTCTCGGTCCAGCACACAGTTCTAATCTGGCAGGAAGTTTCATATCAGCGCACACTCCGCTGCAGAGTGAAAATCTCATTCCGGACAGAAGCATATACGAGTACATTGTTTGTCTCAAAGTCTTTGCTTTAAACGACTAGAGTGACAGATCACGTCATGTGTAACCACTGTTATTAGAGAGGAAATGTTCACTGCTGCTCCCTGGCGACTACAGGCGACCTTTGTGTTGCTATAATCCAGTAATGTGATGAGTATGAGAAATACCAACACAGCATAATTTAAATTCCTGATTCACTTAGAAACCTTATTCTAAAGGTTTTCAAGTTAAAAATAATTTTATCAACTTTTTGGGGTAGATAGCACGCAGCACTCTAGGTTAGTGGACCCTGATAGTTGCGTTAGTTGGGTTACATCTCATCTTCCTACGATTAGAGAGTACTAAAGGACGCCTGACGTCACCGAGATGCGTCACTGAACATTTTGTCTATATTAAACGTTGTTCCACGTTTCAGTAGACGTCTTTGGCCAGGAATCTCACTGACTGGAGTAGCATTATCTTCAGTGATGAGTCCCGCTTCATTTGGAGACTCTCTAGGCAGTGGTTGGATTCCAACCTGACCATCACCTGCCATATGGCCAGACAACCAGTAGACATGGTTTGGGATGACATTTAATTTCATAGTAGGACACGTTTGGTTGTCATCCGCGGCATCCTTATAGCATAGTGGTACGTCGACAATGTTCTACGCCCCGATTTGTTGCCCTTCGTGGCAAGCAATCCTGGGCTTATATTTCAGCAAGATAATGCCCGGTAGCACACAATGAGAGTTTCTACTGATTGTCTTCGTGCTTTCCAAACCCTACCTTGACCAGAAAAGCTGCCAGATCTCTCTCCAATCGATAATGTTTGGAGCATTATGGATATGGCCCTACAACCAGCTCGGGAGTTTGACGGTCTAACGCTCCAGTGGGATACAATTTGGTAAGAAATCACTCTGGAGGACATCCAAAAACTCCTTCAACCATTGCCAAGGAAAGTATCAGTTTGCTTGAGGGCCAGAGATGGACCAACGCGTTATTGACTGGCTCAGTTTGTGAAGCTGTTTCTCTTGAATAAATCATGCAATTTCTCTGCTGATTTCTGTCCCAATGTGATAATTCCTTCTTAGTGCGTAGTTTATTTTGTTTTAGAGGTGTAGAGTATGTTTCTCATGAGAGTTGTCAGGCACTTTTATCTTGTATTTCGTAAGATATTTGCAGTTTCGCTTTTTCAGTGTGTAGATGGAGTTGGCCTAAACAAACGCTTCTCATTACATGTTTCATTCGACGCCCAGCGTCAACTGAAAGTGTTGATTTCTTTCCAATGACGAAAAAACGATTTTTAAAGCGAATGTTTTCATAGCCATTCGACAGACTGTTCCGAAATGAGTCTAGTGCAACATTCGTTTTATCGATATTAATTAATAGGAACAGTAAAACAGGAGTTATAACGAGAAGACCAGCTTCGGCGGAGTAGCGGTGCTGCATGGTGGTAGCAGACAGCGTGTTGCAAGGCAGCAAGCTTGTCGCTGCTGAAGTACTGTTATTGCTCGTTTTAACTGTCCCTGTTAATACATATCGATAAAGAGAATGTCACGCTAAACTGATGTAAGATTGCTCTATCAAATGTAAATGTAAAGGACATCGACGAACACCTGTTTTAAATTACAATGTAAATTTTCTGCCTTGTTCCGTAATGTCAATTCTGAGAGCATGGATAAAACACTTCGTCTACCAAACTCGATATAAACGGGTCTAAATGAGGAACTTCAACTGCACTTTTCAATCAGTAAAACGTAATTCATTTGAAATATCGGCGAACAACTTTATTCCCCGCAACTTTTTATTCAATATGACATTCCTTCAAATGCCTGAAATGCCGTAAATGCATCTCGCTAGGAAAATTAAATATTACAAGAAGTGTATTTCGAAGTACATCATTTACCTTTTAACGGTTAAAATCTGTATTACATTATTTATCTAACTGAATTTGTTTTATGTTCAGAGCTCTTTAAAAATTACTTAAGGCGAATAAATAAAAACTTGGTAGTGCCCTCAATGTTTTTGCAAGTTAGAGTAACCAAAAATGAACTTATTATCAAATGAATTGTTTACGATCAATGGAGCACATTCATCTGTAAATATTGTGTGCGAAACTGAAACTTCCTTATCCATGTGAGGAAGTAGCGAGTAAAATTGCTACTGACGAGCTGAGCAACGTATACTTTCTATAACTATTTCTTTGTGAAGCCCAATGATTATCCAGTAACTCCATGGAGCACACAGTAGTAGGAAACAGAGAGGTAAAGGCTTTCCGAAAAAGCGTGACAAATTAATGGCATTACCGTATAAAATGTACCTTCACTATGAAACCTTCTTGTTGGTGGCTTAAAAAGTTATTTCACTATCTTTCCCGTCAATGGAATCACTGATAAAATAAACTGATTTCAGAAAAGGCATTGAAACTGTGGACTGTTACCGGAAATTACATTGCAATGTAGAGAAAATACTGTTAAACAATAAATGATTAAATAAAGTCGAGAACACCTGTGGAATCCATACCAAAAATTACCTGCAGTCGGTCATTTAAGAATTATTAAATAATGTCGATAACACTTCCGGAATGCGTACTACATGCGATGAATAGTCGGTCATTATTTTAATCATGCTCTGGCAATATTACTTTGTTTAAAAGTTATTAACAGTACTCATTAGTCTCCTCCCAGATTACCACATATTTCTCGCATCAGTAGCGGTAGTTATAATTGTAAGCGTTGAAGATGATTTTAAAGTTCTTGAATCCGAATGACAAATTACTGCGGTATATTAAGCTGTTGTATGATGCAGTATTAAAAAGTGGGACTAATTCTTGACTACAAGACTACACAATAGTTCCAACAAGTAGATGAGTAACAGCAAATTACGCTCTAATGGACGATTAAATACATAACGTGTTCATTCTGTGATCGTTACAAAGTAGACAATAAATACAGTCCAACACATCAACAGCTGATCAGACAATAGCTCTTTCCTGGCCACAACCCATTTGTTTTAGTTACGGGACACTTATCGATGAACTGGTCTTTTTACGTCCATCGCACCATAACCATATCATTTGCCCAATAATTATTAGCAAATTTTCTTTGAAATCCACGTCACTTACTACGCTCTGATCTCAATGTCAAGGATTTTTCCTGCCCAGTACTTACACAAGCGGAATGTGCAAATTACGCCTATCGTTTCGAAAGGGCATACAACAAATTAATTTCCGCAGCATTGTTGAACTGACATGGATTGGAGACATAATTATATTGTTCACTCTTTACAGGCTACACGAAAAGTTAAAACTGCCGGAATGGGAGTCTAGCTCTTAATTATGCGGTTTACGTGCAGCGTTTCGCGAATCTGACATGACACCAATAGTTTTCCACTCGGATTAACACAAGGTTACGTTCCACACCAGTTTCTGTTTATTGCTTTCAATTTACATGATAATCAAGGACTGTGGTGATCTGCACGAGGTCCAGCTCTGAGGCTGTGGTAAATCATATTTTTCGTTTTATCTGTTGTCAAGGAAATTTTAAACAGACCTAAAGCACGGTAGGAATCCAGTGGCAAGTTGAAGCCTTTCGTCAGTCGAACACGCGTGATCAAGAAGTCCACAGAAACTCTGCTGCCTCGATTCGAGCCTAGTTCTGGCAAATGATTTTAACTTGTAAAATATCACACGATCGACTAAAATTAATCTTACTCATGTGCTCTGCAGTAAAATTGTTGCCACTGAGCACAAAAGTTGATGCCACCGGGCATTGACTTTCTATACGCTCTCTTACCTTCGGTTGTCACAAGTTGCTGGATGCGCTACAAGTGGTTTCATTATCGGCATATTCCGTATTAGAGATTATTTGTAAACAATAATCTGTAGCAGTCTGGGTATTAAATTCATGAACTAACGTTTCCTCTGTACCGGCAAAAATGAATAAGAATTGTTCTAATCTATTATAATATTGCCGCAGACCAATATGCCTGAAGCGTGATGTGTATTATTTTCAGTCATCACGAGTACAAGTGTTTTATGCTTGTATTTCTCTGTGAAAAAAATTGCAATATCTTGATATAATCACAGGGTAGAAAGGTTACGTCACAAATCATTAACAGTGTTACAATTACACAACTACATTATCAAACACGTACTCCCAAAATGATACCGAAACCCATTATTCCGCAAAGCTATTAGGGCATTTTTCCTTCAGGCTTGACACGATTTAAAACAAAAGTTATGAATACTCCTGTGTACTCCTGCTTATATCCTTCAAGCTAAGTCTACTCCTCCTAGGTTCCGAGTAACCATGATGGGCAGACTAGAAACGGAAATAAGTTTTGAATATTTTGGGTGACGTAATGGTGCACTGCTACAAACGCTGTACTCGTATTTAGCAGAAACAGATTTAAAGTAATCGTCCGTATTTAGGATTACATTATTTTCTTAAATGATGTAAGGCGCATATCAAGACTGAACTTTTAATAGTATGACATATTCCATTACTAGTACACGTCCAGCAGAGTTTGTATTGAGTCACGTATAACATCTAGCGTCAATCAGATTTACAACTCGTACCTTGTACTACGTATGCTTCGGATATTAGCGGCGTAGTGTGTTTTTTCGCAGTGCCCTCCCCGAGCAATAATCCTGTAGTGCTTGTGTATATGGGTAAAGAGGAAATTTTTCGTTGAGGTATTCTGAAGAACAAAAATGCTCCTATGCTTCTACTAAATGTCCCCTTTCAAATATTCCGGTAGGTCCTCCGAACGTAATTACGTGGCTGTCAGAACCTCTCCTTGGAGCTCAAAGAAGTTTTGCAGGGGATTTGTAGTTAAAATCACCGCGTTATCCCTTTGCTTAATGTACAGGTGTACTGTTCTGAAGACATATATTTCTCTTGTACAGTAGAAGCCTCGTGAAATTCATTTTCTTCATTCAGTTGGACCGGGAGAATTGCATGATAATCCCCAGCTTCTGTTTAAACTGTTTAAGGGAATCAATAAACAGAATCCGCAGAAATATTTTGATAAATAAAGCAAGGCCTATTTAAGTCCATGAGCATCTCCCCACTATTTTGATTGGTGTTTCATTTAATGAGCGAAGATGTGATGAGGGAGCATGGTTAGTGCTTATGTAGTTCAGACAGTAAAGCACTTGCCCACGAAAAGTCCCGAGTTCGAGTCTCGATCCGGCACACAGTTTTAATCTGCCAGGAAGTTTTATATCAGCGCACACTCCACTCCAGAGTGACTATCTCATGTGATTGAGCAATTTATTTTCACGTTTGGCTTTGGTCATCATTGAACAAATCCGGCATCGATTGTGCGTAGAGGAATTTCATTGTAAAATTTTTATGTAAATCATACCGTACTCTTTGTCTTTATGTGGCTATGAATTTGCCTATTTCGGACACTTTTAATCATCGAAATTTAAGCTACAAATTTTCAAATGTGTGTGAAATTTTATGGGACTTAACAACTAAGGTCATCAGTCCCTAAGCTTACACACTACTTAACCTAAATTATCCGAAGGACAAACACACACACCCATACACGAGGGAGCACTCCAACCCCCGCCGAGAAAAGCCGCACAGTCCATGACAGCAGCGCCTAGACCGCTCGGCTAATCCCGCGCGGCTTTTAACTACAGTGTGCTTTTCCTCGGTGTTGTCATCTGTAGTTGTTCTTTGCATGGATCGTGTCAGAGAAGTGTCAGGAGCTAAATTCAGTCACCCATATCTTAATTGCTGAAAATACTCAAACATTCATCTTCTTTAGCTTAATTTGGGTTACCGATAAACCACACGGAACCAAGTATCTTATGACGTCGTTGTATTCCAGTTTAGGTACTTGAATGAAGCATCAAGAACGCAACTACTTTAAAAATTGCATTAACTACTTTCTGCAGATCAAACTGACACTAGATTTATCAGTTCGTCGTCGATTACAGTATTACAAAAACCCATGACGACGTCGAGTATGAATTGTTGACATCTCAGACAAGAATGTGTGCTTTGCACTGGGTTTACAGCATTTGCAAGATGCTAAGCCATCTGAGTAGCTATTCTAATGAAGGTTATCCATGATTTTCCTAAAACAGTTTACACGAATACCGGCAAGATTTATTTTAAGAGGATACTGGAAAATCATTAGCTACAATTCCTTTCTTTACTGAGTTACTGCTTTGTCTCTCAATTTTTACAAACAGTTAAACTCAGAACTTTAAGACGAACTACAAGGGTCAGTTGGTAGCAAATACTGAAAGCGAAAACATAATCTTCTACAGTGCTATCAACGTACGGATTAGGTGAGTATTATGATTCTGTGTATGTTTTGGAGAGTCATACTGCAAGAAAAAACGAGGTGACGGCGTCGGGTATCGGCAGTGACCTCTCCTATGAACAGCGGATGTTCTCAAAAGGCGCTTCTACCCCACGAGGTTTGAACAAATGCCAGTCCGCCTTTAACAGTAATCATAAATGTGTTCACCAGCATGATAATGCCTCATGAGAAGTATATTGCTCTTCTTCTCTGTCGGCTATTGAAAGAGTAAGATAATATGACACCTCAGCTATCAATATCCTTCAGGTGTCTTTTCAGTGATAAGTGCAGATTGTATCAAGAGTGTTACAGAAATTACAAAAAAAGGTCTTTCCAATAAGTCTCGCCGAAAAGAGTAAAATATGTTAGTAGCAATAAAATGAATAGTTTCATAAATCTAATCTGACAACATACTCGTTTAAGTACATAGTAAGTTTCTACTGACAGAACAATTGTTGGTATGTAATTCAGGTAGTGTACTGTGTCTAATCAGGTCTCCCTCACTATGCAGACAATAGAATCAGTGTTTATGGAAATTTTCAGCTTGTAACAATGCCTCTCAAAGTTGTTTTGGTCTTTTTGACAACGACTCCAGTAGTTGAAATGTAGCTGCTGTATAACCATTACCTTTAGCAGAGTTGTACGTCTGTCTGTATTCCGGCCCCTCTGTTTATAGGACGTAATATCAGACCAAGAAAACGCCTGTGAGGCTCGGAGAAACACCAACACCGCCACCTGCGTCCCACTCAACGGGCGTGGAAGATTGTCCAGACACAGGAGGTAAATGCGTGAATTTAAATATAACACATGCAGGCATTTCTGCCCAATGCTCGTAGAAGAATCTTAAAGTGTCGTTCGTAGAAAGCAGCTTCTTGCATATGATGAGGTCATCACTGTTTGTCATAAATTAAGAAACAGTCGGATGTAGTAGTATCAAACTAAAAATAATATTACTGTGATACAAATAAGTAGCCTACAGATGAGTTGACGATATAAGAGCAAAGTGTTTTGACGGAAACAACGAGGCTAAGTAAAACTTGTCGGGAAGAATATCGGCTTACAAACGCAGCTTTTGAAGAGTATAGTACAAAGGTGTTGTAACTCAGGTCTAGCAAAGGATATTACCGCTCACGTTTCACGATGGCTCTACATACTGATGTGGTAATGACCAGATCTGATGATGTTTGTCTCAAATGCCTTAGGAGAATATTTGCTACATCTTCCATAGTTTTTACCCGTAGGACTATGCAAGCAACTCGTGGAAAGATGTCACCCTCCATATGTTCGATAATACTAAGGTCTGACAACTCTGCTAGCCTTTCCCTTCATTTGATATTGTATTTATGCAGTTATAGTCTTAGTAATAAGCCCATATTAGGCGCGTATTATCGTCGTGGAAAATTATTTCTTTTCCTCAGTTTCCATAATTTACCTAGCAAGGTTATCCCACATGTTAACCTAATTTGCCACAGCAGTGCGGTTCCACGTGGAAACACATAGACATTGATGAATTACCTAAGCTCAACTAAGCCGTCAGTCATTCCCTTTTAGTCTTACGGGACACACGTAAACGGCGAAACTCCCTATGTGTAGCTAATATGAATCTGTCTCTTAACTACTCGTGTAATTGGTTCTCCCTATTTTGACACTGGGAGAATACAGCGTACATACTAGTGGTTTATTTACATGCAAGACATCTTCATGAACACGTTTATAAACGATTTCTGTGAGTACAGATCAGCCGATGACATCCACTGCGTCTTCTCATGATTAGTGAGATATCTGGAATGAATTTTTCCCGCTAGTATTGCGAAATACATTAGATTAGTTTTTCTTGAATGCCAGCTCCGCTTCAATTTTTATTTCTGCTGCTTCATTATAGAAGAACGTGTATTAACAGTTAGTAGCTAAAAAAAACTTCTTCTCCTTTTTCCCCACTCATTCTCTCTATCTCATCCATTGTCAATAAGTATATAAACTCTCGACCCAATCATCATCGCAATCTACACCAAAGATTTACACCCAACCGTCTACAGAAATGTGCCCAGTAAGAGATTCTGAGGAAAATATTTTTACCTTGTAGTGTACACCTTAAAGGAGAATCCTAGTCCACAAGTCCACATACCATTACAGTCCGTTATAATAAAAAATAATATTTATTATTATTATTACACTGTAGAGCCAAAGAAACTGGTACACCTACCTGGGACCCAACGAGCACGCAGAAGTGCCGCCAACACGACGTGGCATGGACTCTACTAATGTCTGAAATAGTGCTGAAGGAAATGACACCTTGAATCCTGTAGGGCTGTCCATAAATACGAGGAGGTGGAGATCTCTTCGAAACAGTACGTTAAAGCCATCCCAGGTATCTTCAATAACGTTCATGTCCGGGGAGTTTGGTGGCCAGCGAAAGTGTTTAAGCTCCGAAGAGTGTTTGTGGAGCCACGCTGTAGTAATTCTGGACGTGTGGTGTGTCGCATTGTCCTGCTGGAATTGTCCAAGTCTGTCGGAATGCACAATGGACATGAATGGATGGAGGTGATCAGACAGATTTCTTACGTATGTGTCACCTGTCAGAATCGTATCCACAAGTATCAGGGGTCCCATATCACTCCAACTGCACTTGCCCCACACCATTACAGTCTCCACCAGCCTGAACAGCCCCTGCGGACATGCAGGGTCCATGGATTCATGTGGTTGTCTCCATACCCGTACACGTTCATTCACTCGATACAATTTGAAACGAGACTCGTCCGTCCAGGCAACGTGTTTCCAGTCATCAACAGTCCAATGTCACTGTTGCGGGCCCACTCGAAGCGTGTCGCTCCCTGAAGAAGAGTACAAGAGTGGGCCTTCGGCTCCGTACGGCCATATCGATGATGTTTCGTTGATTGGTTGGCACGTTGACTCTTGTTGATGGCCCAGCATTGAAATCTGCAGCAATCTGCGGCAGGGTTGCACCTCTGTCACGTTGAACGATTCTCTTCAGTCGTAGTTGGCCCCGTTCTTGCAGGATCTATCAGGCCACAGCGATGTCGGAGATTTGATGTTTTACAGTATTCCTTATATTCATGGTACGCTCGTGAACTGGTCGTACCGATAAATCCCCATTTCATTGCTACCTCGGAGATGATGATGTGTCCAATCGCTCAACCGCCGACTATAACACTACGTTCAAACTCACTTCAATCTTGATAACCAGCCACTGTAGCAGCAGTAACCGATCTAACACCTGCGCCAAACACATGTTGTCTTTTAAAGGCTTTGCCGACTGCAGCGTCGTATTCTGCCTGTTTACGTATCTCTGTATTTGAATACGCATGCCTATACCAGGTTCTTTGGCTCTTCAGTGTTATATTACTCAAAATGGTTGAAATTCCTCTGAGCACTATGGGACTTAGCATCGGAGGTCATCATTCCTCTAGAACTTAGAACTACTTAAACCTAACTAACCTAAGGTCATCACACACATCCATGCCCGCGGCAGGATTCAAACCTGCGACCGTAGCAGTCGCGCGGTTCCGGACTGAAGCGCCTAGAACCGCTCGGCCACAGCGGCCAGCGTATTATTAATAATATTTCGTATCCGTTGAGGATATCATATTATAACTAACGGGAAAACTCGCGAAGCCAATTAGGAGCTGTGCGACGTAAACGAAAGCTGGTAGGCGCGTTTCTTCATTTGAAAGATGAAGTCTGTTCCAGTTTCCCGTCATTCGCATAGGAGTGTTGTTAGTGGAATTACTATGAGGATGTAAATCAGGTTTCCTTTAAGAATACGCAGTAGTGGTCTTCAGCATTAATTGCCTTTGAGACTGCACGTGGTGAGTTGAAGTTAGTCAACATTGCCTTTAATGCAACATAAAAGCCATTATCGCCTCCTCAGTGAATGCGAACGAGGTCGTATAAAAGGACTGCGAAAAACTTAATGTTCCTTATGCGGTATTGCAGAAATACCTGGCAGCACTGTAACCACTGGACATGATTGCTGGCAGCGGCGGCACGAGGAGCCGGCTCCGGACTACGTGGCACTACACAGAGGGATTACCATCGCGTCCATCGGATGGCTCTGCTGCATCGTTCTATATCTGCAGCAGAAGCTCCTGCAGCAATTTTAACCTCAGTCACACAACATATCGTTACAACGTGGTTGCTTCGAGGACACTCCAGGCCAAATGCACTGCAGCGTGTGTTCCACTGACACCAAATCACCGCCATACAAGCGACTTCAATGTTGTCATGTGAGAGCTCATCGGAGGGCAGGATGGAGGTCTGTTGTGTTTTCTGATGAAAGCTGGTTCTGCGTCGGTGGCAGTGATGGCAGTTTTTGCTTAGAAGGAGGCCAGTTGAGCGCCTATAACTGACCTGTCTGCGTGCTGGACACACTGGACCTACACATGGAGCTATGATCTGGGTTATGATTTCGCATGACTGCTGGAGCACACTCGTGACTATCCCACGCTTACTGACTGCAAAATTGTATGTCAAACTGATGATTCGACCTGTTATGCATCCATTCATGAACAGCATTCGAAAGGGTGTTTCCCAACATTATAACGCTCGCCCACATATCAGTCTTGTAACCCAACATTCTCTGCAGATTGCCTATAAGTTGCCTTCGCCAGCTCGATCACCAGATCTGTCTCCATTTGAGGAGATATGGATCACCATCGGACGACAACTCCAGCGTCATCCACAGACATCGTTCACTGTTCCTATATTGACCGATCAATTGCATGCAACTCCATTCAACAAACTGACATTTGGCACCTGCATAACACAATGCATGCACATTGGCATGCTTGAATCCAACATTCTTTTGGTTACTCCGGTTATTAATGTATCAGCATTTCACATTAGCAATGTCTTACCTCGTGCTTAGATTAACCTATGATCTTGCTCTGTTAATCACGTCAATATTTTACCTAGACGAATGTATTCCCGGAATTTCTTTCTCTACATTTATTATTTCTCGGTTTGGCGATTTTTACCGTCAGTATAAAATTACTCTTACAGTGATACATACAGGCAAACACACAATGAAAACAATTCGAATGAAAAACAAGGCCTTAAACTCGGTTACATGAAAATTGTTTTCATGATAGTCCTTTGTGTGGTGTTTGTATGACTTTCTGCAGGCAGCAGTAACATTCACAACATCATTTTCCATGATATATCCTTAGCTGTTGGAGTGAAGTGGCACTGTACATAAGAGACTTGATTCGCATATTAGTGGAAATTGGGGGCCTAATTCTGTTCTTGTCATATACGTTACTGTCTCGCTTAATTAGATCTGATGCATTATAGGATAGGTACTAAAAAAAAAATTACTGCTGAATTCGTATTCCTGTTATATCTAATCGAAGTTTCGTCATACACTGACATCGTCAGACTTCGTCCTCTCTACAGATTTTGTGCAGGGGTTTCATATCTTCTGGAGCAATTTATTAAAGGCCAGCAACAAGACCTTCTTTGGTATCCTCAGGTGCAGCACCAAACGGGCCAAGATAATCAACGAATATGGTCCACGACATAATGTTTACATGGACCTGATTGAGAGGAATAACAAATATTTCTTGAAATGGATCCTGTATATCCCGTTGCTGAAGAATGTAAAGTGAACGTTGCCTTACAAAAGCCATTCGTCTATCCAGTCACGTGCTGCTACTGAAGATAAGGGTGATGTTTTGCCGAAGAAAGATTCTACGTATCGTTGGTAAAGGTATTCGAGCTTCGTAGTTTATGGTTTCAAGGCGAACGCGCACCGAAAGGTATATTAAAATTCATTTTTCAGTAATTGATTACAGCACTTAAATTATCGGGACACGTTTAAAATATTTTCCATATGGGTTTAAATAGTGACAGTCAACGTTTTAGCAACCGTTTGCATTGAGTGGTGTTTTTCGGAGAGGTGGTAGCTAGCCTTAAGGCTTCTCCTTGATATGCCAGTTATCTCACTTAGCAGAGATTTGGAGGCGTGGCTAACATGGAGTTTAGCTCTTAGGAGTCTGCTGATGGCTCTATTCCTTCAGTGTAACGATGTCCTACCAAGCTCCACATAATTTCCACGTGGCGCCGCTTACAGAGAAAGGGAATCAAAAGAGTGGCTGAATCTTTGCTATCGAATCTTCACCTTCGTATATCTCTTATGTCGTGAGACATCATTAATCCACGTTTAATATTAATGTTTTGACAGTGTTGAAAGTAGTTTATGTTAATTGCATTGCAGTTATTTCACCTTAGGAAAGTCTTGCTAAGTTTGTAAGTGTCACGCTATATTGCACTAGAACACGGTAACGTAAATGGCAATACCTATCGATGTGATCAGGCATGAATAGTACTGCCGGCCGTGGTGGCCGAGCGGTTCTAGGCGCTACAGTCTGGAACAGCGAGACCGCTACGGTCGCAGGTTCGAATCCTGCCTCGGGCATGGATGTGTGTGATGTCCTTAGGTTAGTTAGGTTTAAGTAGTTCTAAGTTCTAGGGGACTGATGACCTCAGATGTTAAGTCCCATAGTGCTCAGAGCCATCTGAACCATGAATAGTACTATCGTACAAACACAAAAATCACCGAATACGGCAGGTGGGGATGCTGTTACATTCGACGCTACATTGGGCGACCTCCACGCCGGATGGGGATGAAATAATGAAGACAACACAACACCCAGTCCCGGAGCGGAGAAAAACCCCCCGATCCAACCGGGAATGTAACCCGGCCCCCTTAGTACGACAGTCCGTCACGCTGAACATTCAGCTATCGGTTCGGACATTGCACAGCCATTATTCAGAGCGATTCTAATTGTCCTATTTCTATGAACTGTTTTCAGCTCCATTTCAGTATCTCAACACATGTAACAACCACGGTGTTACCCTCATGGACGAACGGCCTTCTATCATTTCTGACTGCATGATTATTTTTGAATATTTCAGTTTAGTGACTGCGCCAGACCACTCTTTTGAGAGTAGTTATTCCATTTTTTCGACTAAATCCTTTACCTTTTCATGGTAATATGCAATTATATGCTTCGCAACAAGCACTGTGTTATAATTGTAATTTGATGCTAAAATAAAATTTATTTCATGACTAAATCACATATAATCTAGTAAGATTACCAGTTTCGACCGGTTCAGATATCATGGACTTAATAATCTGTTGTGTTGATGTAATGATAACTCATCTTTTTTTTTTACTAGTAACTGCTAACATTAATGACCCCACGGCTTTGACCTATTTTGTTACAAAGCGTTGATCGATATTCAGGGCCAAATAAACGTACTGATTACAGCATTATTGCCGTGGGTGGCCCTGACACTGTTTCTTCATATGTATCTTGTCAACATGCTTGGAGTTACTGTTATCGGTTACTCTTTCCATAACAGCAACGTACGTTCCAAACCATTGCTACCTACCCGTGCAGATGACTGGTGAGTGCAATTCACATGATGTTTCTACGAAAAACTAACAATATCCACTGAAGGTGAACGTCGTTCCTTCTGCACTAATTAAAATCCTGTAGGTGTTTCCATAATTTTAAATACTACTTATCAGCTGAGGGCGCATTCAGAAAAAATATGGCTGACGTTTAAGTACTCTGGGAAGATGTGAGGCATGTAAATTACACAACACCGAAAGACAACCAAACTCAGAAGTTGATTATAATGAGAACCTACGAACAAATGTAACTGCCGAACTGATAGACTGTTTTTCCTTATTCGTACACAACGATCGAAATTTTAACACGTCTTACGAAGAAAGCAACATTAAATGTTAACTAAATTGGATACCGAAAGTAGTGATATCTCGAGTCAAACCCAGTCGCTTAAGAATTGGTATATGACACGTTATGGTGCCGCATTCATGTTTCTAGAATAAATTAACTTTGCAAGTAATAGATTTTAGTGATGATAAGGTGGTGTTATAGGTTACTGCGCAGCATATTACACGTCACGATCAGATGTGAGCGACATAAATAACACCATGTGTGTCTGTCACCCTCGCAAATCGTCACCTGTTTTAACCTTCTTTACATCACAAAGCTCTGCCCGTACTTAGAAGAGAGGCAACATAGCGCACACATGGAACAGCTGCCGTTTGATGATAACATCTGTTCTTTACCTTCAACTGTCTGAAATATCAATCATAAGTTTACTTTAGTGAAGTATAGACAATGAATGTGAACTGAAACACATTAAGTAAGGTTATCTGTCAAATGTAAGCAAGAAAAGCCGTTGGGTTAACAAACAGGTTACAAACCCCGACCACAGAAGCAACAGAAGAATTCACTAGAACAAAACTTTACCCACTTATAATACAACACGCACAGGAGGGAATTCTGCAACCGGGGTCAAGGACACATATGGTGTCCGCCAACAATGCCGAAGGCATCAGCCCTATTAAATTAAATGGAATTACTTCTGAAGTGAGACAAATGCAGTGCTAAATAAAAGAAAACTCTGTCAGACTGTTTGCCACGTTTTGTCTGCGCCAGTTTAAAATGCAAAATACGTATGACATAATGGTAGTCACAATCGACATGATCCAAAATGAAATCTGGGGAACAATATTGTTATAACTAGAAATGGCAAATGTAAGTTACCGATTTCGCAACAAAGCTAAGATATTAAGAGTACACGGATGTTTTAAACAAATTAGATACTTTCACCGATTAACTACCTCAATATCGATCGAGAAATAATACAGAATATGTTATCATGCGCAATAAGTTTTGGTTCTTTTTTTTACCGTAAAAAATGTAGGGATCAGCTCATGAAAGATCTCCTAAAATTGAAGTAGTTTTGTTTCATTTACCTATCGATGCTTCTGTAGCAAGGAATTAAGAAAATTTATTTTTTCGTGTTCTTCTCTCAACCATAGATTGTAGCTAATTCAAGTCAATCACTTTGAACGCGTCCACCCTGACCGTCAAATACACTACCTTGAACGCAACCACCAACTACATCGTATTAAACGCATCTGATGAACTGGTGATCCCTTGATCTATCAGAGTGTGTCCTACCAACCGATCCCTTCTTCTAGACAGGTTGTGTTACAAATTTCTTTTCTCCTCAGTTCTGTTCAGTACCTCCTCATTAGTTATGTGATACACACATCGAATTTGGACGTCCTTCTGTAGCACCACATTTCAAATGCCTCAGTTCTCTTCTTGTCATAACTGTTTATCGTCCATGTTTCACTTCCATACATGGCTACACTCCATACAAATATGTTCAGAAACGACTTCCTGACATTAAATCTGCAGTAGATGTTAACAAATTTCTGTTCTTCAGAAAAGCTTTTCTTCCCATTTGCAGTCTACATTTTACATCCTCTCTACTTCGGCCACCATCGGTTATTTTTCTGCCAAACAACAAAACTCATCTGCTACTTTCATTATCTCAGGCTAATGCCCTCAGCATCACCAGATTTAATTCGACTACATTCCATTACCCTCTTTTTGCTTTTATTGATGTTCATCATATACCCTCCTTTCAAGGAAGTGTCCCTTCCGTTCAAATGCACTTCCAAGTCTTTTGCCGTGTCTGACAGACTTACAATGTCATCGTCAAGACTCAAAGTTTTTATTATTTCTTCCTGTACTTTAATTCCTAATCCCGATTTTTCTTTTGTTTTCTATACAGCGTGCTCAATGTACAGATTAAATAACATCGGGGATAGGCTATTGCCGCCCAGGATTAGCCGAGCGGTCTAAAGTGCTGCAGTAATGGACTGTGCGGCTGGTCCTGGCGGCGGTTCGAGTCCTCCCTCGCGCATGGGTGTGTGTGTTTGTCCTTAGGATAGTTTAGATTAAGCAGTGTGTTAGCTTAGGGACTGACGACCTTAGCAGTTAAGTCCCATAAGATTTCACACACATTTGAACATTTGGGTAGGCTACTACACTGTTCCACTGTTTTCTCAGCCACGGTATCGCTTTCATCCCCCTCGACTCTTATAACTGTGCTCTGGATCAAGTACATGTTGTAAATAACCTTTCACTCCCTATAGTTTGCCCCTGATAGCCTCGAATTATCAAAGAGAATATTCCAGTCAACATTGTCAAAAACTTTCTCTAAGTCTACAAATGTTATAAAAGAAGGTTTGACTTTTCTTTACCTACCTTCTGTGAGAAGTTGCTGAGTCAGTATTGCCTCGCATGTTCCTACATTTCTCCCGAATCAAAACTGATGTTCACCGAGGTCGGCATCTACGGTTTCACTGTACTTCTGTAGAGAATTCGTGTTAGCATTTTGCAACTGTCACTTGTTAAACTGTTACTTCGGTAATTCTCACCCTTGCAGCATCTGCTTTCCTTATAATTCGAGTTATCACATCCTTATTTAAGTCTGAAGGTATTCCGCCTGTCTTATACATTTTGCTCACCAGGTGGAAGAAATTTGTCATGACTGGCTCTCCCAAGGCCATCAGTAGTTCTAACGGAGTGTTGTCTACTTCCGAGGCCTTGTTTCGACTTAGGACTTTCATTACTCTGTCAAATTCTTCACGCCGTATCTTATCTCCTTTCTTATCTTCATATACGTCCTCTTTCATTTCTGTGGTATTGTTCTCAAGTACATCTCCATTGTCCAGACCCTCTGTATACACCTTCCACCTTTCAACATTTCCTTCTTTGCTTGGGACTGGTTTTCTATCTGAGCTCTTGATATTTATGCAGGTGGTTGTCTTTCCTCCAAAGGTCTCTTTAATTTTCCTATAAGCTTCATCTACCTTTCCTCTCATGATATATGCTTCAAAATCATTACGTTTGTCCTCTAGCAATACCTGCTTACCCATTCTGCATTTCCTGTCGGTCTCGTTTTTTAGATATTTGTATTGCCTTTCTCTTGCTTCATTTGCTGCATCTTTATATTATCTCCTTTCCTTACTTAAACTCAGCATCTCTTGTATTACCCACGGATTTATATCAGCCATCGTCTTTTTACCTACTTGATCCTCTACTGACTTCACTATTTCCATTCTCAAAGCTACCCATTCTTCTCCTATTGTATTCTCCTGTTCTTGTCAGTCATTCCCTAATGCTCCCTGCGGAACTCTCAACAACCTCTGGGTCCTTCAGTTTATTCAGGTCAAATGTTAAATTCCTACATTTCTGCAATTTCTTCAGCTTTAATGTACAGTTCATAACCAATAAATCCTGGTCCAAGGTCACATCTCCCCCTGGAAATATTTTAAAATTTGAAATTTGATTCCGAAATTTCGGTCCTACCATCACGTAATCGATCGGCAATCTTCTAGTGTGTCCAGATTTCTTCTACGTATATAACCTTTATTCATGATTCTTAACCCAAGTGCCAGCGAAGATTCGATTATGCTCTGTGCAAATTTCTACCAGGCGAGTGTCTCCATGTCTCTTCCAGGCATACAAACATCTATCATGATTTTTAAACCATGTGTCAGCTAAGATTCGATAATGCTCTGTGCAAAATTCTACCAGGTGGATTCCTCTTCCACTCCTTTCCCCCAGATCATATTCCTCTACTGCTTTTTCCTTCCATTCCTCTTCCTACTATCGAATTCCAGTCCCATAGCACTATTAAATTTTCGTCTCCCTTAACTATCTGAATAATTTCGCTTATCTCATCATACATTTCTTCAATTCCTTCCTCATCTGCTGAGCTTGTTTACATATAAACCTGCACTACTGTGATAGGTGTGGGCTGCGTGTCTATCATGGTTACAACAATACGTTCACAACGCTGTTCATTGTAACTTATGCGGGTTCCTATTTTCTTGCTCATTATTAAACCTACTCCTCCATTACCCAAATTTGACCTTGTATTTATAACCTTGTCTTCACCTGACCAGAAAGCCTGTTCCACTTGCCACGGCACTTCATTAACTCCCTCTATTTTTAACCTATCCAGCCCCCTTTCTAAATTCTCTAACCTACCTGTCCGATTAAGGGATCTGACATTCCACGGTCTAATCCTTTGAATAACAGTTTTGTTTCTCTTGATAACGACATCCTGCTGAGCAGTCCCCATCGGGAAGTCCGAATGAGTGACTATTTTGCATCCGGAATACCTTACGCAAGAGGATGCCATTATCATTTAACCATAAAGTAATGCCGCATGTCCTCTGGAAAAATTATGGTTGCAGCTTCCCCATGTTTTCAGCCGTTCGCTGTACCAGCGTAGCAAGGCTGTTATGGTCGATGAGACGAAGCCAGATCAGTCGGTCATCCATACTGCTGCCCCTGGAACTATTTAAACAGCTGCTGCCCCTCTTCAGGAACCACACATTTGGCTAGCATTCCAACAGTTATCCCTCCGTTGTGGTTGCACCTACTGTACGGCTATCTGTATCGCTGAGGTACGCGATCCTCCCTACCGTCGGCAAAGTACACGGTTCATGAGGTGGTGGTGGTGGGGGGGGGGGGGGGTTTACTCCACTTTCAGATATGCGGTACCGTCCACTATATGGTCGGCCGCACTTTCAGATATGTGCGCCGTCAGTTATGCCGCAACGTTCAACGTTTCCTGCACTCGCCATAGCCGCACGAGGGCTCTGGCACCAACGGTTAGGCTGCTGCCAGCGAGATGCAAACATCCCCTCTCCAGAGCTCCAGTTGCAAGTGTACTTAATTTACAACATTTATGCACGGATCCCATTTTGTGTGTTTGCCATTTGAGTAATATTTATAGGCCTTCATAGTGGCCACGGCTCGACATCTTTTGAATAGATATTGTGTTGAAGAAAGACAGATTTATAAATCTTTTGTGTCTGTATATATTTCTACGTTCAAATCTTCTGCAACTTCAGCAACAAAGTCATGTATAATTTTTACATTTTGATATAAGATGCAGAATAAATTAACAGCCTGAATTCTCTGTCAACGAACAGCATCTGTTCCCTGCGCCTATATCCACTAAAGAACCACACAGCGTGCAAAGGAAGCCATATAAAATTAAATCATGCATACACTGAAATATATTTGTTGTGACCAACATCTCCATTAAAACACTATTCTTGCACTATCATTCAGAGAACAACTGAGAAAAAACTTGTGAGAAATCTTAAGCATCACGACCATAGAGCTCTAGCTGTTCTAATTTTTAGATGTCACCTGACTTCAACTCAGGAGTGTGCCGGAGTGGCACAGTGTGAATTCGGTCACCATCAGCCCATTTTGTGTTGCCTCACACGTGTAACTGTTTACTAATTTTGGTCAGAATTACTTTGCAGAAATTATTAATTAAAATCTCATTAGTTAAGAGGATTTCTTCGTACTCTCATTGATTGCCGCCAAATTATTTAGAGTACATTTTATAAAGAGAGCTATAATTTAGCGAGCAGTCCTCGCTCCTTCTGCCCAATTCATCCACTTTGTCACACTGCGTCCAGCAGTGATCCCAAGAGACGCTACTCGATCTTCCTCATCACGAAATGGGAGCGTCTGCCGTGTGAACTAATGGCTTGTTGACCGTGAGAACCAAATCAGCTTACTTGCGCTGCTGAAATCCGGTTGCCTGTGTGATGACTTAACGATGGAAACAATGTGCATTCTTTATAGTTCAATGAATGAAAAAATACATTTACTATTAACGTATCAGCAGCCAACAGAACACCATACATAATCAAAAATAGAGAAAGGTGAAACCTTTCAATGAACTTCTGTATGTCCATCTTTACAGAGATATTTTCTATGAATCATTTCCAAAACTTTTGTTTGAAAAAAAGTGTACCCTCCACAAACCTACACGTGGTGAAACTTAGCCTTATCTGAAATTTCAAAGAATTCTTGCTTTAAGAACGTATAAAACGATGTGTTATCGTTAATTCGTGTTTGATAATGCTAAGACATTGTGTTCACGTAGTCCAAGCAACTCCCTCTCTTGGGTAAGTTGAAGAATCGGTGTTACACCAAGCTGAGTCTGTGGCAAGCCTTAAAACGAAACTGTAACGTTAAAGAAAATGCCAGAACTTCACAGGTTTTTAATGCGTGCAACATCAGCTTCTAGGTAAGTGCGAACGACGAAGAAAACCAGCCACAAGCAAACGTCTTTGTCCTACTACTAAGTTTCAGATACAGGGCATGATACTACAACAATGATAGAAAAACTTCGTACGTGTCCATAGCCACTTACTGGACCATGTAAGGTGGCGTCAGTAACGGATAATTGCCTCTCGTTGACATGCCTGTAAGAGAGGACACTGGTTTGTTCATATTGTAGGCTCGAAGTGGGAGTGCGCCAATGTACTTGCAGCTGTCTCCTTCGACTGTTTGGCACTGAATGATGTTGGCTGGACTGGTGGTACATACAAATTTCGATCATTTATATATCAGCAGTGAGTCATGCTGCAATTTGGGCGGAAATACTGTGTTTAGCATTCAGAGATGCAAAATGTATTTTACGTCGACGCGCTTCGTTCCTACCATCCGCACAATAACGGCAGCATCCTTGGTACATAATACCGTGGCGTCCACAGCCAGCATTACTGACTTACGCAGTAGACAAATGCTTAATGTGATGGTTATGGGAGGCTTTGGATAAAACATGTTCTCTCAGCTCCTGTTTATTGACAGCCGTCTGTAGAGCGACATTTAGATAAAGAAAATTTGATACCCACAGGTGTTACCCCTCTTTCAGACCAATTACAGTACTATACTTCCAACAAGCCTTTCCATTAGGATACAAGTTCTTTCCTTGCTCGATGACCTGGCGTCACTACAGGTTACTCAACCTTAAAGCCAGGGGATCGTGCTGCCGATGCACAGTTGCCAGTTCGCTTCAAAACCTGGGCAGAATAGAAGAAAAGGTGCACATTCCGACATTAGTCCCGGAAAATACTGTACAGACTGCACTGGTGCTCAATTGCCCATTGCTGCGGCGCCATTCCAGTCGTAGGTGGATACGATACGTGCCGTATCAGTTGGCAGTAAACAGTGAATCGAACAGCGACACATGTTTCAGATGTTGTTTGTGTGGTTTGTTTAGCATATGACAGCAATCGTGCCTAGTTGTCAGATGAAAATAAGATGAGTACGAATAGCAAAGGTATGTTTATGACATTTTAACAGGTTTAATGACGTATATCAAAAACATGGTTCAAATGGCTCTGAGCACTATGGGACTTAACTGCTGAGGTCATCAGTCCCCTAGAACTTAGAACTACTTAAACCTAACTAACCTAGGGACATCACACACATCCATGCCCGAAGCAGGATTCGAACCTGCGACCGTAGCGGTCGCGCGGTTCCAGACTGTAGCGCTTAGAACCGCTCGGCCACTCTGGCCGGCTAATGACGTATATCGACTTAAAACCTAACTACTACCGATTTTATCCGAAGCTGTTGACTAGCAAGTTTTATCTGGGTGCCTCCACTTTTGTCAATGGCTCTCTTACTACCTTAATAGTATAGTTAACGAGCTAAAATGAATTTGAGTGCAAATATTTCCATGTTTTTAGTGAACAGTCATTTTTCTACCGTGCGTCAGTGCCACACAATAAAACTGTGTTCCTCTTTATTGCAATTACCTGCACAGAAAAGTATCATTAGGGTTTTCTGTAGAATTCTTGAGGAACTATTCACAATTGTAATCATTATTTTTTGTTTGAAATTGGCAAATAATATTTTACAAGATTATTACTTCTTCGAGTAATATACTTTTTTCGCCAAATGCCGCATAACCATTAAATTTTGTACAGAGAACTCTATAACTAAAACATATCAATTGAAACTCTGAAGAAAATGTATATTTCTCGGAAGTCGGTTGACAACTTCACCGGTCTCGTAACGTTCTGCAATAATGCCCGATGCCGTCATCAGTCCATGTAGTTTTTATACAAGGATATGCCATAATTGAAGCTACTCCGTCGCCGATTGGTCGCCTATCTGAAGATGCGCAGGAAACTCGGAATAAGGAATAATATGTGTTACCGAGATTTTACACGAAATAGTCCCTTGAGAAAACGATGCATGTCGTAATACATCGGCTTCTGGCATCTTCGGGTCATTCATTTCGAGAGTCCAGAAGAGTTTTCACGAAGTATGTTTATTAAATTTAGTGCGTATTTCTTTGGTTAAGAGGCTTAATCTCGCTTTTCTATAAGTGTGCCTGTAGCGAAGTAGTTGATCACTAAACAGATCACTAATCCATCAGCAACCTTCGTTGACACATCAGGAGGGTAGCAAGTTGCATAACTAGAATTGTCTGCTCTTATTGTTCACTTATTCAGTTTTTTGGGATGGCTAGCATGTGCTCATGCAGTGTGCGGACGCAGGAGGAGCAGGCCGCAGTTCGCGAACAGCTGAATGTGCTTTTGGCTAGGGTTAGTCACTGCTACATCGGAGTGAAGCGGTGTCGGAGAATCTGGCGCGTCGCATGTGACACCTCAAGTGTCGCTTATTTTGCCCACGGGTTCTGCATCTGAGGCACCTCCTAGTGCACCCGACGCGGTGGATCCGTCGTCACAGCAGTGTGAATGGTGGGTGGTAACGGGTTCGTGTCGTTCGAGCCGGAGGGCCAATGTGGAGACTGGGCCTCAGGCCTCGTCCATCCTCCCTGTGAGAGGACAGGTGGCCGCTCCTTCAGCAGGTTCCGAGCAGGCACAAGTGGGGAGGGGTTTAGTAGTTATCGGGAGCTTTGTTGTGAAGCGCGTTATAAAGCTCCTTGCGCAGATAGCGTTCAAGACCGGAAAGAAAGCCAATGTGCACTCGGTATGCCTGCCGGGGGCCCTCACCCGAGATGTGGAGGCGGCTTTGCCTGCGGTTATCTAGTGTGCAGCGTGCAGTCGTATGCATGATGCAGCTCACGGCGGCAGCAAAGACGTCTGGCCTCGCGCACTGGGAACAAGCAGAGCTCGCAGTTTGCAGCATCGTTCGCAGATTTGATCAGGGTCCTTTGGTTTGGAGCCGAGTGGAGGGACTGAACCAGCGGTTTTATCGTCTCTGTGACTGTCTTGGCTGCAGATTTCTATTCCTGAGTTATCATGTGGGGATTTGTAGAGCTCCCCTTCATAGGTCAGGGGGGCACAACACAAACGAAGCAGCTACTCGGATAGCAGAGTACTTGCGGTGTGCTGATAAGGGTTTTGTAGGCAAGGCAGTAATTTGTGGTGCTCTGAAGAACGCTAGCCAGTCGATATGTAGCAAGGGAAGTTAAACAGAGTTCGGAATAAAGACACTTTGTCTGCCACAATTTTATCAGTAAACTGCCGAAGTATTCGTAATGAAGTTCCAGAATTTAATATCCTCCAAGAAAGTTCTCGTGCTGAAATTATTCTTGGGACCGAGAGCTGGCAGAAAACCGAAGTGGTAAGCTCTGAGAAACTTAGTGAGCCGTGGAACGTATATCTAAAAAGAGATTAGAGGCCGTAAGAGGGGGAGTGTTCATTGCAGTTAACAAAAATATTGTATCTATTGAGGTCGAAGTTGAGTCTGACAGTGAAGTCATCTGGTGACGTATAACAGCTAAAGGTGAAACCAAGTTAATTGCTGGATGTTTTCTTCAGCCATCCAGTTCTGTTGTGACAGTCATTCAATGAAAATCCACGATCAATAGCGCGTAAATATCCAGATCATGCAATACTAGTTGGAGGCGACAGACGATCATGCGAAATACATTTGAACACGTTTTCTGAAAATTGTCTTAAGCAGACAGCTCGGCAGCCCACACGCAATTGAAATATCTTAGACCTTGTAGCTAAGAACAGGTCGGACCTAGTCGACAGTGTCAGTATAGAAACGGAGATTAGCGATCATAATGTCATTATAACAACTATGATTATGAAAGCTAATAAATCAATTAAGAAGACTAGGAGAGTGTTTCTGCTAGATGGAGCAGATGAACAGTTATTAGCATCTCACTTACACAGTGAATCAGCATCACTTAGTTCCTGTAAAATGGATGTTGAGGTCAGTGCATACAGGATGGAAAAGATCCACCATGCTTTAATATCGAAATTCGGTGGATGTTGGGCAACCACAGGCTGCTGCACTCCTCGGTTCAAAACAGAACGCACAAATGACGCCAAGCGAAGATTAGTAGATACTCGTGAGTCTGTGAAAAGATATTTGCGCGAAGCATACAGTAACTACCACTGTCACACACTAACAAAATCAAGTAGAGAACCCGAAAAAATTTTGGTCTTATGTAAAATCACTAAGCGGGTGTTGTTGATCAGTCTGGTGTGTCAACTGAAAATAACAAACCGAAGACCGAAGTTTTAAATTTCAGGTTCAAGAGATCGTTCACACAGGAGAATTGTAGAAACATACCGTCATCTGACCGTCGGACAGACTCCCAAATGGACAATCATAGTAACAGGCATAACTGGCTTAGAGAAACAACTGAGAGATTTAAAAGCAAATAAATCACCAGGCCCGCATGAAATACCAGTTACATTTTACAAAGAGTACTCTACGGCATTGGCCCCTTACCTAGACTGCACTTATAGTGAATCTCTCGCCCGATACAAAGTCCCAAGTGACTGCAAAGAGGCGCAGATGACTCCAGTATATAAGAAAGGTAAAAGAAGGAACTTGCAGAATTACAGACCAATATTCTTGACACCCGTTTGCTGCAGAATCCTTGACCATATTCTCAGTTCGAATATAACAAACTTTCTTGAGACTGATAAGCTTATATCCGCGAATCAGCATGGTTTTAGAAAGCATCGCTCGTGTCAAACTCAGCTTGCCCTTTTTTATCAGATGATATACTGAGAGCTATGGATGAAGGACAACAGGCAGATTCCATACTTCTAGATTTCCGGAAAGTTTTTGATAAGGTGCCCAACTGCAGGCTGTAAACGAAGGTACGAGCATATGGAATAAGTTCACAGATATGTGAGTGGCTCGAAGACTTCTTAAATAATGGAAAACTATATGTTGTCCTCGACGGTGAGTGTTCATCAGAGACAAGGTTTCGTCAAGAGAGCCTCAGGAAAGTGTGATAGAACCGCTGTTGATATCTGTATATATAAATGATTTGACGGACAGGGTGGGCAGAAATCTACAGTGGCTTGCTAATGATGTCGTGGTGTACGGTAAGATGTCGAAGATGAATTACTGTAGCAAGATACAAGACGACTTAGACAAAATTCCACTTTGTGTGATGAATGGTAGTTAGCTCTAAATGTGGATAAATGTAAGTTAATGCTGATGAATAATGTTCGGATACAGTGTTACTAGTGGCCTGCTTGACACAGTCAAGTCGTTTAAATATGTGAGTGTAAAGTAGAAAAGCGATATGCCGTGAATCGAGTATGTGAGAACTGTGGTAGGGAAGGTCAATGGTCGACTTCGGTTAATTGCGAGTATCTTAGGACAAAGTAGTTCACCTAGAAGGGAGACACTGGTGCGACAAGTTCTTGAGTATTGCGCGAGTGATGGGCATCCGTACCAGGTCGGACTGAAGGAAAACAAAGAAGCAGTTCGGAGGCGGACTGCTAGATTTGTTACCGGTAGGTTCTAACAACACGCAAGTGTAACGGTGATACTTCGAAAACTGAAATGGGAATCCCTGGAGGGAAGGCGTCGTTCTTTTCGAGAAATTTAGAGAACCGGCATTTAAAGCTGACTGCCGAACGACTCTACTGCCGCCAACATACATTGCGCATAAGGAGCACGAAGACAGGATACGATGAATTAGGGCTCAAAAGGAGGCATATAGAAAGTCGTTTTTCCTTCGTTGTATTTGTGAGTGGAACAGGAAAGGAAGTGACAACTAGTGGTACAGAGTACCCTCCGCCACGCGCCGTACGATTTCTTGCGGAGTATCTATGTAGATGTAGATGTAAATGAGAGATGAAGATGATAAGAGGGAACCACCTGCGGTAAAACATCTGCTTTATGGACCATCTCCCAGCGGACAATCCGATAGCGACCCTTCTGACGGCAATAACAGCAGACCTGAGGAATGTGATCTCGATTTTAATTGAAAAATGTAAAACATAGAATACAGTATTTCAGTATGGCAATTTCGACTTCTCATTCCCTATTAGCGACCTCACAATGCTTTATACCTGAAGTCTTAATTTTTCATTCGCTAAAATGGACGCGCCACTTTGAATTTGGTAATTCCGACATCGGATCACTAATCAGCGACCCAAAGAATTTAGAAAATTAAAAATATATTTTGTAATAGGATTTTACAACCATTTTTCTATTATTTCCAGGTTTTCAATCGAGCTTCCCCACTGGGCTCCTTGCGGAGGCTGCAGGAACCATGTAAATGTCACACCCGTAATGTTGGTAGTACGAACCTCTTTTTTCTTGAAGTGAGCCCATCTGTGCTGTCTCCAAATCCACAAAACCACGGCGAGACGCTCTCCGAGACCCATTCATGGCTGATAGTGCGGAAGTTGCCGTCATATTTATTCAACATATGCCGGCTTCCATCAGCTTGGAAACATTCTTCTGTACCTTCAGTACAACTATAGTGAAGATGTTCCGCAATACTCCGGTCGCTTTTGTTGCACGACCTTGTCGCTTGCTCCGCGAGCACCTGGTAGTACGATTTCTTCAGTGCTGTAGCCGTAAGATTATCCATCAGAAGTCACGGATACGACAGCATGAGAAAACACTATCGTTCTTGTTACTTAACTTCAAGTGTTCACCTCAGTTCTCCAAATACCTGTTTCTAGAGACTGGGCGAGTTAACATTAATGTTTTATAGATTTTCCGTGTATTTTCCTTTACCTACAGCAAAAACCCACTTGGCAAGTAATCCAGATTTGTGGGATAATTACATTACAAATGTGTAAAAGGACTACGTCGCCTTCATTCTGTTTTAAATGAAGAACACACTTTGATTTGTTTTTAAAATTGCCGTTTGTTAGTTGTGTGTAACTTTTTATTTCCTTGTATCATTAATTCTGGCAATCGAAACATTTGCAGTGAAATAACAGGTATTATGTTTTCTCAGTCAGGGGCCAGAAAAATGGCGAGTGAAAATTCTTTTATCTGATAGCAGCGAAACGACAATAGACAGTACAGTTCAGTCTATTTGCATTCTTTTCCTTCTAAAAGCGTCCACCATATCTACCTTACTACAGTCAAGGTAGAAAATTTACTGAAGCACTCAGTCATATGTACCTGTTCAGTAAACTTGGTAAGGAGGAGATCATCTCATTTGACAGATAGGAAATCATCATCATCGGCAACTATCTGATAGCTGCTCCAGCACGAAGACCCCCTCTTGAGTCGTTCACGTGTTATTATTTTCTGTCATATGCATGCCATATTGCTCCAACATATTTCTGGTATCATCTACCCAACGTCCTTTTGGTTCCCGTATCCATCTTTCCGTGTCTATTTGAATTTAGTTGGAGCCACTATCATCTACTGTTGCACTATCCTACCTTTCAGTTTTTTTGTCTGTTGTTAATTAAATTGGTGACGAACATCTTCGGTGATGAAACGTAGCGTCGACCCCAATATAGTGTTCTGTTCTGAAATATCTACATTCTTTCATTTTCAACTGCCTCTCTTACTACGTCATTCGCCCTGATCAATTTCCTGATCCATTTCTTTGTTTTCCGGCTTTGCCCAATAATGCTCAGTATAACTCTCATTACTGGCTGAGCAATGTACGGTGTAGGAATGGCTTTTGTGTTAATCGTACATTTTCCACTGTCGTAAGTAAAAGCCAGTAAACTAATAATTTTTAAACTGTACTCTGTTAACAAATTCCCTTTTAAATTACTGTGTGTCCAGTTTACTGATTTTTTACTGAAGGACACTTGGCACACTGGCTTTCTTTATACTTGGAATGAGTAACTATATTCCATGGGCGTTACGGTTCTTACTGAAAGGCATTAGTTTCATTATGCTATCTGCCTTGCTGACCACATAAAAATGCTGAAAAAGTCTTGGAAACCGTGTACAGTTTTGTGTCTGTTGTTAATGAAACTAGTGCCTACTATCTTTAGTTTTGAAATATGGCATCGACCCCTACATAATGTTCTGTTCTGCTATATGTACAGTCGTGGACAAAACGAGCGAGACCCCTCGCCTTTTCGTTATGCTATTCCGCACAGCTCTAAAGTCTGCTACACAGCATAACAGGCAAGGCGACGAAGTGCTACCAACATACTGTGCACCGGCGTGAAATTGAAGAACTATCCGTTGTCAGACTGTTTTCAATCATCTGTAAGACTATACTAATGCTAATTAGTGTGTTAAACACAACACGTAAATCTAAGATATAAATGAAAGAAGAAACGCTAATTAGTATGAACTATACTAATAAAAATGATTGTCAACTTATAGAGATAACATAACTGTTTTAGTAAGACAAAGTACCCCAGATCGTTACGAATTAGCAAAATATTTTGCGCATTCGGCCGCGAAACGATCTGTGTCATCTTTCAGACCAGTGATACTGGTTCCTAACATAGAACCTCACTTTTTTACACCACGATAGGAACGTATACCGCAGGAACTGCGATCATTTCATCTTATTATGTCTACTCGAGGTAAACGGGTTTTGAGAGTTGGGTAGACAGACGGACGGTCAAGAACGTGACACTAGTAGGGTTCCATTTGTACCGATTTTGGTGGCGAAATTCCAAGAACGAAATAGCTACGACAGTTACTGAAGATGAGGGCCGCATAAATAATTCCCCCTACTCTTTATTCGAAATGTTCTAGTTGCAGTCGATACATCATCATATTAATCGTAGCTACGCTTTCGAACTAAAACACGTTTACAGGAATGGAAATAAAGTCCATTTGCCTATACACGTGATAATTCAGATCCCAATATTACTGCCAATGCGTTTTAGAAGTGCGAGCATTCCCACTGCTAGCTAGCTTAAGAAACACTTCGGCTAATAAACGTTTTCTCGATGTTGCGAGGGCCGGCTCTAGTGGCTGAGCGGTTCTAGGCGCTTCAGTCTGGAACCGCGCGACCGCTACGGTCGCAGGTTCCAATCCTGCCTCGGGCATGGACGTGTGTGACGTCCCTGGGTTAGTTAGGTTTAAGTAGTTCTAAGTTCTAGGGGACTGATGACCTCACATGTTAAGTCCCATAGTGCTCAGAGCCATTTGAACCATTAGAACAAATCAGCATTAATGTAGTCTTACGCATGATTGAAAACAGTCTGACAAAGTTCGGGTAATTTTTCAATTTCACGCCTGTGCGTAGTATGTTGGTAGCACTTCGTCGCCTTGCCTCTTATGCTGTGTAGCAGACTTTAAAGCTATGCGGATCAGCATAACGAAAAGGCGACGGGTCTCGCTCGTTTTGTCCACGACTGTACCGTCTTCCATTTTCAACTACTTCTCTTACTAATTTATTATTGTATTTCCCACATTTGATCTGTGATATCTCGAATATTTTTTGCATTGTTCCACGTATTGTATCATGGTCTTCATTCCATTTTCTCGGTAATGTCACTTTCGTTTTGAAAGTTTTCTCATTACACTCGAGATTCTCTTTCCTTTCGCTAGGATCGTTTGTGGAACAACGTTTGCTATTTCCGTAAGTACTGTTCATTTTAATTTCATTTTTCAGCATACTCCGTTACAGTGTTTGTAATACTATCTGTTTCGATACGAAGATACATTATGTGATTAAAAGTATCCGGACAACTGACTCAAAATGACTTACAAGTTCGTGGCGACATCCATCGGTAATGCTGGAATTGTTGGCCCACCCTTAGCCTTGATGATGGTTTTCACTCTCGCCGGAATACGTTCAATTAGCTGTTGGAAGATTTCTAGGGGAACGGCAGCCCATTCTTCACGGATTGTTGCACTGAGGGAATGTATCGACATCTGCCGGTGAAGCTTACAACGGAGTCGGCGTTCCAAAACATCCCAAAGGTGTTCTATAGGATTCAGGTGCGGACTCTATGCAGGTCAGTTCAATACATGGATGTTATTGATGTGGAACCACTGCTCCACAGGCCGTACATTATGAACAGGTGCTCGATCGTGTTGAAAGATGCAATCGGCTACCCAGAATTGATCTTCAACAGTGGGAAGCAAGAAGGAGCTTAAAACATCAGTGTAGACCTGAGCTGTGATAGTGCCACGCAAAACAAGAGGTGCAAGCCCAATCCATGAAAAACACGACCACGCCATAACACCACCGCCTCCGAATTTTACTGTCGGCACTACACACACTGACAGATGACGTTCACCAGGCATTCACCATACCCACACCCTGCCATCGTATCGCCACATTGTGCACCGTGATTCGTCGCTCCAGACAACGTATTTCCACTGTTCAATCGTCCAATGTTTACGCTCCTTACATCACGCGAGGCGTAGTTTGGCATTCACCGGCATGATGTGTGGCTTATGAGCAGCCGTTCGACCATGGGATCCAAGTTCGCTCACCTCCCGCCTAACTGTCATACTACTTGAAGTTTGTAATTCCTGTGTGATGGTCTGGATGAATGTCAGTCAACAGACGAGGTCGTCCTGTACGCTTTTGTGCTGTACGTGTCCCTTCATGTTTCCACTTCACTATCACATCGGAATCAGTAAACCTAGGGATGTTAAGGAGTGTGGAGATTTCGCGTACAGACGTATGACACAGGTGACACCCAATCACCAGACCAGGTTCGAAGTCCGTGAGTTCCACGGAGCGCCCATTCTGCTCTCTCACGATGTCTAATGACTACTGAGGTTGCTGCTATGGAGTACCTGGCAATAGGTGGTAGAACAATGCATCTAATATGAAAAACGTATGTTTTTGGGTGTGTCTGGATACTTTTGATCACATATTGTACATAAAGGAGAAGTCAAATAATAGGGAGTAGCAATAATTTGGATGAAAAGTATTTACAATAGAAAACTTCCGTAGAACACGACGGAAATACACTAATAATCATATTTACAACAGTAAACTCTTGTGTGGCCGATATAAGGTATTCAGTAGAACATCATTTTTTTGCCTGTAAGTAGCATATTGATACGAAGGGACGCATTATTAAACTGTAAAAATTTATGAAATTCCTTCATGTATGGCTTTACTAAAACTGGTTTCTCGTCGCGTCAGCTGCCTCCCTTTCCTGTAATACTCTTCCTTATGGCATCTCTCTCTGAATTCAGTCCGTGACACACCCGTAACAGATGATCTACTGTTCTATTACCCACTCCACACGTACAAGTAACACTTGAGGCAAGCCTGAATCGATGGTAGTAAGACATTAATTTTCCATGACCGGTTGACGTTGGTGTAAGATTAGATAACTGAGGTAACTTTATAGAAAGACGATGTTGAACAGTCGGAAAGAAATCTTTTGTGATTCCCCCTTTTGCAGTTTCAGTCCATTCTCTTTCCTACTTTTCTTTCGCAGTGCATCTTAACCTTCTTCAGATCAGAGACTAAGGGATTCTGTTCTAGCTTTCTGTTGCATTTTCTCGAGCTGCTTGTTTGGCAAGCCTGTCTCTCAGTACATTACCATGGGTTTCTACATGAGCTTTCGTCCATTCGAAGTTAATATGTCATTTCCCTCTCTGCCGGAATTCCCTAATTTTGTTATGATCTCTTCTATCAAAAATTTATGATTCCTGGAATTTTTAAATAAATCCAGTGTAATTCTACTGTCTGTGCGTATTACAGCTGCCATTTTAACGTTTCTTCTCGTAAGTTCTCTAGTTTCCCTAAGGCTCGCCAGACTGCTAATTTTTCTGCTTAGTTAATGGTGCACCCATTCATTAGTGTTTACTTTAAGTGATAGGTAGGTGTCCCATTAATGGTTATTACCACTCCTGGACTTGTTCCGTTCTCTGAATGACTCACATCGGTGTAAATCTCTGTAGAAAATTCCTTGAGTTTGTAATTTTCTTCTAAATTTACTGTACTTGTTGACTCGGGCCACTGTTCCTAATCTAAAGGAGTGACTATAGAATGGGACGCTTGCTTAATTTTTGTAATTTTATGTTCTACAGCTATTGCCTATAGTTTAATAATTATTGGTGTAAGGCTTGTTAGAGTGCACAACGCTTCAGTAAACGTCGTTCTGTAAGCGTTAGAAATCTTTATGTCGCCCAAGCGCTGGATTCTGCAAATCTTCACACAGTTATATTTTCTTCTTGACGCGTGAATCCAAAAAATGCTGCTTATGCCAATATTGGTAGTATAGCACCTCTGTAAATTATTTTCATTGCTCCTGAACCAAGCCCCAGATGAGTCTTGCTGATTTACACAAAGGATGAATAACTTTCATGCATTTTTCAGTCAAGAACTTAATATGCTCATTAAACAAAAATTTAGAATCAATAATTATATTCAAGTATTTTAAACGTTCAACTTGTTGCATACCAATAGTGTTTAGAACGATGCTAACTGTTGCTATGTCTCTACCTCTTCTCCTTGTTATTAGCATTATTGTAGATTTTTGCTCATTAAAACGGATTTTGTTCTTTTGGGTCCAAGTTATGACTTTTTTCATTTCTGTGTTGCACAGCTCCTCAGCAGTAATAAAGTATATTCTTTGGTCAACACGATTACGTCCTCTGCAAATGCTACCGTTTTTGTGTTTGCTGTGTAATCCAAATTAGCAGAGAACTACATTGTATATTTCAAAAACGTGGGCCAGCCGGCCGGAGTGGCCGAGCGCTTCTAGGCGCTACAGTCTAAAACCGCGCGACCGCTACGGTCGCAGGTTCGAATCCTGCCTTAGGCATGGATGTGTGTGATGTCCTTAGGTTAGTTAGATTTAAGTAGTTCTAAGTTCTAGGGGACTTCTGACCTCAGAAGTTAAAGTCCCTTAGTGCTCAGAGCCACTTGAACCATTTGAAAAACGTGGGCCAACTTTTGTCACCTTCTTTTATAGTTTGATGCTGTTAAACCCCAAAACTGACGTTCTATCAATGAAATAATTTATTGCTTGCTTATATAAGTTCCTAGGACATTCAAATTGTAGTAGCGCTTTAAGGATGCTGGGCCACCAAGCTGCGTCTGAAGCTTCATGAACTTATAGACCGACGATTATTACGTACTATCCTTGTGATATGTTTCCTCTACGGAGTTCTTAAGAGCCAGTAACATGTCTACTGTTCCATTCTATAGAGTGAATACACACTGATGGTTGCTTAGGAGATCCTTAGAGAAGACATGGTGCATCATAATTCTGTTAATTAATAGCTTTCCCAGCACTTTTCTTAGCAGTAATACCATTTTCACCTGGAGCATTGTTTTCCGGTACGTTAGTTATTATTTCCTCTATTTCTGTCTGTGTGAAAGCTACATCATCTAGCGTACGGTTGGATCGTAGCGTTTATGATCTTATTAGTTTATGGTATTCAGCGTTTTGAGTTTGATCGTCCTCAGGCACAAAATATACGAGCATATAGGTGGCAGTGTCGATTATATCCGCTGTAGTCGTGCTATCACTTTTGCTTAGAGTTGCCATAGGAGTATTATTTGTGACTTTCCCTGATGCGATTCGATAGATTACATTCCAAAGGTGACTTGTTGGGGTCGAGCTGCAGTATTGCTTCCAGGGCTGTCCTTTTTTTCTTTCTGTGTAGGTGTGCTGTATTTCTTCTTCTCTTTACAATATTGTTGTCTTCGTAGCTTCCTCATCTGTTCACTCCCCTCTGTACGTTGACAAATTTGCCTTAACACCTTGGTCTTTTTTCGCATCGCAGTTAATTCAGATGTCCACTAGGGGACAGATTTTCTCCCAGTTCTGTACTTCAGCTGGTTTCGTATCTCGAATGTTTTATTGCGTGAGGTATATAGAACTTCTTCAAATGCTATAATAACAGTTTTAGTATTTGTTTCCACTTGAACTTAAGCTGCCAAATTCTGGTCTATTTCTTTTAAGTTGTGTAAGTCCGTGTTTGGTAAATACTTTTGTATAAGTTCTTCTGACTAGTACCCATCAAAGTCTTTCAAGTTTTCGTCTGTAACAATATGTTTTTTATTTCAATTATGCTTCCAGCATGTGATGTTGCGCACACTCCCATGTTAAAAGTAATAATCTTAATTTCGGAGCAGCTCTCTTCTTCGCCACACGTCCATTGGCTGAACATCGGCATAGTTGAATCAATATTGCTCTTCCCTTAACTATTTTCAAAAGTGGTTCCGTGATTCCCCTCCTTTAGTAGACAGATTAGTGGAAGCCAGGAATTGTTCCATCTTCTTTCCTCATGAGTTTGTTACTATATCATGCTACAAGCTTAATCTTGAGTTGCTGTCCATTGCAATTACTGAACCAACTCTTTATTATAATTTATCATGTCGTCAATTTTTCTCAAGCCATCTTTGATGTGTTTTGTGATATCTAAGTACAATCTAGATACAAAAGTCCACAAATTTTCTTTTACTAATATTTCAAATAGTGGTTAATCATCACGAAATTAATATCTTTGTTGGTTATCAGTATTGCTGCAGATCTCCTTGTGTCATCTGTGCTAAATATCTTGTAGCCTTAAGTGATTCCAGCTACATTTTGTTGATAACAATATAGTTTTTGTATGAAAGCAATTTAAATCTGATACTGCACAATTAGCTGCATTAGGTTTATTTTTGTAGCTCTGGAACGCTTAGATTTATTTGTAAACGCTTGATTGTTTTTGAAGAGATCAAAATTTTTGGCTCGTGTTTGGTGTTGCCATTAGTGATAATCAGTGTTCTGTTTACGTTGTGTAATGTTTATTTCGGAAGTATCCACACTAGTGCATTATTCTTGTTCGAACACAGAGGTGACGAACACGTATCTCATTTAGTGGCAGTTTCTTTTATAACCGCACTGAATAATCGCTGTCGGTGACAAGGTTCGTCTCTTGCCTTTGTTTTTGTAAATTGTTTATAAATCCTCAGTGTACTGTTTTGCAATCGCAAGTATTATTTTCTGATTTCTTGTCGCCTTCTTATTAAGGCATGAGGTAATCTTTATGGATATCTTCCACCAGCAGCGCACTTCTCATTGAGGAATCTGATATTGGCGTATCACATTCGGATTCCACATATATCACGTCGTCGTTTTCTTGTGTAGCACCAGATATCTGTAGTGTGCAGAATGCTGCGCCTGACGCTTTGTGAGCTTTAATATTAGATTCCTCAGTCTCGCTGAATTTACGTAAGTCGTTATTTTACATAGGAAGGACAGTGACAGTTTCATTTGACAGATTTTTAATCTACTGTACATTGGCAGAAATATTGTTATTACCGACGACTGAACTGTTGACACTATCCTAATTAAAATCGAAATCAGATTCCAGAACAGGAGCACCAGGGTGAGATGTATGTGGCTCTTTTCCAGACCGTGTGTGAGGAAGAGGAATTGTAGGAACTGCTTCTTGTACCGATGGTGATATTTCTAGGACTGTGGTAGAAGATTCAGATGTATATTGCTCTTTTCCAGACTGTGTGGTAGGCTGAGAAATCTTTGGAGTTGCTCTTTGTACCAATGGTACGAGATTTTGTGTAGCAGCATTGTGTACGAGAGCAGAAAATTCGCTTTGATCATTTGGGATAGTCAGTAACTGCGAGCAATTTTTCTTGATACGACCAACACCTTTCCAGTGATGACATACAACGTCATCCATGGTCATATGCGCACCGAAATAATTTTCTTCATAGGGAATCTTTATTGTGGATGGTACTTCGCTTAAATCGTACAACATATAATGAGCAATGTACGAAATGATTTTATATGAGAGCATCTCAGAACCCTGGAGCCGGTTGGAATATCTCTGACATGCCCAAATATACGTCCCCGTTTAGACAATTTGTTTACTATTACAGCATTACTAATAAATGGAAATACATTACAAAAGGCAACTCGTCTAATTGCACTTTTAAAACGCTGTCCTGGCGTCATTATCTTTTTAACACACAAATTACCCTCTTGCACTAATCGATCTACATTTTCAACAGTTCTTGTAAAAATACAAATGTTGACTCCAGATGCGCGAGAGCAATGCGTAATACTGATGCCACAAATTATGTCACTTGCCGGTTTTGCATAGTCATCTGTTATGGTATTGGGAACACTCTCGATGGTGACAGGTTTTTCTGGTGAGATCACATTCTCGGAAGAAACAGAAGATTGCTGTTTTGCTGGATTAGCTGATGTCTGTTGAGGTGATTCAGCCATGGAAGTTTCAATGGTGCCTCCATTTCTGAGGAAATTTCTAACGTTGCTGTTGACAACTGCCTATAGCGCCGCGCTGAAACTATTAAGGAACTCGCCATGCTGATGAAGCTGACGTATTGAATTCGATTACGTAGGAACAGTATCCTCTGCACTAAAAAGAATTAAACGACAGTGACTCTTGTGAATTAAACTATAAGACAGTCAAGTTCACGAACTATAACAGTTGATTTACACCTCTATTTGAAATACTTTTGCATCAACAGACATACACAATGTTTACGTCCATTGGTTGTCAAACATACTCTTCGAATGTGTACTGTTGTTAAATAATTACGTTTTTTCTTTATGCCTGTTAACCTTCATTTCGTGAAATACTGAAAATATTCCAAAATTAAATGTGGAATACCTCGTTATACAAATTAATTTCTAATAATATACATTAGGAACTTGCTGCCTCGGAAGTGTCGTTCTTTATAGTTTCGTATCTATGTATCAGCTATATCTTATTAGCTTATAATAGAATGCAATTCGAAAGTGAGTTTGTTGTCCTGTACAGGTGCAGTTTTATGTGAGACTGTGAACAACGATCTTTTGCTTGGTACTCGAATACAAATTTCCATTGAACGCAGTTCTTTAAGCAACGTTCATTTGGAAACTGACTGACATGGATCTGCATTCACTGACAGTAGCAATTCCGGTCGGGTATGAAACTGACAGTCATTCAGAAAGCATGGTACTCCTCTCAGTGACTGTCGGTGAGGATCGTTGTGCGGCCTCTGTTTTTACGCCAATTTACATGTCTGCGAGTGGTACACCATTCCTTGTAGGCACCTAGGACGGCGCACGTTGATAAACCATGAAAGTAGGCAATTTAATTCAAGTTTTAATTATTGGCAAGTTCAAACACGGAAGCTTCTTTCTACCAGTTTCCACGTTGAACCACTGTCTTAATCCATACCATCGACAGGCATATAAATACTTGGTCACTTCCATGACTACAGTCAGTAGTGGAGACTCACAAGATAGTCTGGTACAGTTCTATACCATCAGCAGTTCTCCAAAGGGGCTACTACGCTGAACCTTTGAGTACGGCAAGAAATGAACAGTGGTTTCATCCTTTGTGTAGTCTGTTCGATGCTTCGGATTGCCTACGCATGTATCTACTGAAAAATACTTCAAAAACCGAGTTTTTTGTAATATGTTTTTTAATGAGAATTAACCTTTTCGCTACGGTGGACTTCTGTAAAAGTCGGGAACGAATGTGTCGCTCAGGCGATGTACTGCTGCATGCGTCGGGTGCAGCCCGTGCCGCCCAACCGGAGGATTGCTGTAGCAGTTCCGCCTCGCGTCGTTCTTCTCCGCTTCACTACAGTTGACTTGTGTCGAAGTTTATCCTATGCACCAACTAGCGGTTTTGCTTGAGTTGCGCTGCTAATTTCCCGCCATGTTTCTAATCTGAAGTGACGTGCTGTTAAGCCCAGTTAGTTTCTTCTAGAAGTGATGTGACAGGTAAAGGATATACTTTGGAGGAAGCTCTTTCTCTCATACTGGGTAGTGACTTTGAAGATGAAAGCGAATCATCGTCCGAATCTGACGATGAACATAAGACACCTATTGTAGCTGCTTCTACATCAGGTACACGTGCTACACCAACTGATCCTTTGACAGCCCCAGACTTGGATTTGTTTACAGAAGACGAATCTACAGGTAGTGAGACTGATGAAGAACCATCAAAGCCGCCGAGCAAGGAAGAAATGACGTAGGAAAATTACAATTTGAATACAAAGAAATACGCGTTTGACGCTGCTCCTTCTGGACTGAAAGGTATCGTAAACAATCAAAGCATGCTCGGTTTCTTTCAGATGTTCTTTAGCACTGATATCATAAACACTTTGTGTGAGGAAACTAACAGATACTTTTCTCAAATGGTTGCTGCTGGTCGCGTTACAGAAAGGATCCAACGAGTATGGAGTGACGTGAGTGTAAATGATTTTTACATTCTTATTGCCCCTATGTTTATCATGACAAGAGTAAAGAAATAGAGCCTGTCTGAATACTGGCTGTAGAATCCAGTTATTCTTACCATATACGTTTTAAATAATAAAGAACCCACCCACCAGAGCTGAATCCAAACCACAGGTCTTACAGAATATACGAAAAAATTACGCTAATTATCTGAAAGATCCAAAATGAATATCAAAAATGTGTGGGATCTGTACAAATCTTTTCCCGAATAAATATTAAGTCCAATAATTGGGCTAACACTAAGTGTGTGAAAGCAGGGCAGAGTAGCGCCACGGAGAGCGCGGAAAATGCACCGTACAGCAGGCACGGCGGAGTGGGATTGGCACTCGTCCACAGCGCACTACGCAGCAATCACGGCGCCTGCGTTAAATGGTTAAACGTACATTCCATAGTTGTAAATTTAATCTGGCCACTGTACCCAAATTATCAAACGATCTATTAAAATTATTTTACATGGAGAGACACGTAGACGATCAAACCCTCCGACAGCCAATACTGAATTACTGTTTACTGATGTTGTTTAGACAGGAGCCTAAACCATTGTCTTCTTTGTGTCTATTCGTAGCTGGTTGCAAAAATTCTGGTTTTGGTTTCCAATAATCTTTCACGGCTGTGGCAAGATCTTTTAATTTTAAAATCTTCAGTATAGTCTAACCTTATTTTGCCGTTTTTGAACGAGTAGTTTTGTTTACCATCTCGTTACAACTCCACGTGGGCCTAAATAATCGTCCTTAACCACCGCTGATTTAATAGCGTTTTGCCGCCACCGTCTACAGTTGCTTCCGATGCGAGCTTGATCTGTTGCCATGTGTACCCATTAATAAATTCTCCAATGTCTCAACAGCGAGGTAGCTGAATTTATGGGGACACCATAGGTTGAAACTGTATTTTTCATGTGGGAATTCTTAGCTACGGCATCCACTGCTTCGTTTTCCGGATTTCCCTTATGACCTCACGCCCAGCACGATGACGACACTTTTCCCTGCCTCTGAAATTCGAAAAGGGAGACGTGACGCGTTTGGAGTTCTTTGTCTGCTGGGTACACGTGATGGATTACCTGAACAGCACTCACTTAGTTGGAGCGGATGAGCAATTTGATTATCTGGTCAAAAGTATCCGAACAGCTTTTAGTTGACATGAATATGGGGTGTGCTCAACGTTCGCCTTTATGACTGCTTGAACTCTACTAGGGACACTTTCAAAACGGTTCCTGAGTGCCTGTGGAGGAATGACAGCACATTCTTCATCAAGAGCCGAAACCAGAGAAGTTACTGATGTAGGACGTTGTGGTGTGGAATTTATTCGACGTTCTAAATCATCCTAAAGTTGCTCCACTGGTTTCAGGTTGAGACTCCGGGAAGTCCATTTCAGGAATGTCTCAAAGAATTGCCTCACAAGCGCTGCTTTATCACAGACTGCAGCGTCATCCTGACATAGTCATCAGCTCCGAATTGTGTCTCTGCAGTACGAAGTAGAGAATTTCGTAAAACGTGATGACATCCTTCCACATTTAGCGTTTTCTTAAGTCCAATAGGGGGACGACAACCCAACCTCGAGAAACACCAAGATATCGTAACACCACCTCCTCAGCACATCGCTGTTGGCACTTGGTATGATGACAGGTAATGGTCCCCAGGCATACACCAAGCCCAAACAGTTCTGTCTGAGTGCCACAGGATATAGAGTAATTCATCACTCCAAGTCACTCGTTTCCAGTCATCCACTGTCGTGTCTCGTCGATCATTACACCACCTCTAGCGCTCAGCAGTAACTACAGGAGACAGTAGCTTACGAGGAGCTTCTCAACTACTGTACCCCATACTTTTCAACTCTCTGCGCACAGTCACTGTGATATCCAAACGGCTGGCAGCAATTTGAAACTCATGCAGAGATTTGTCCTGGTATGAAGTCACTGAGCTCTCCTAGCCGACTCATTCAGCTCTTACTTCTTCCATACTGACAATGCAGTACTTACTGCCTTATTTTCTAGTGGCGGGTCTCCACTTAGTGACACCTGATGGTCAGTTCCGCATTACATACGATTGCATTTATACTTTCGATCACATAGGAAGAAAGGTGCCTGTTTCTTCGACACTTTAATGTCTTACTATTATGTCTTGTTTCCAGTGGCTCGGCATATTTATCTTTAATATTGTTGTTGTTGTGATCCTCAGTCCTGAGACTGGTTTGATGCAGCTCTCCATGCTACTCTATCCTTTGCAAGCGTCTTCATCTCCCAGTACCTACTGCAGACTACATCCTTCTGAATCTGCTTAGTGTATTCATCTCTTGGTCTCCCTCTACGGTTTTTACCCTCCACGCTGCCCTCTAATACTAAAATGGTGATCCCTTGATGCCTCAGAATAATTCCTACCAACCGATCCCTTCTTCTAGTCAAGTTGTGTCACAAGCTCCTCTTCTCCCAAGTTCTATTCTGTACCTTCTCATTAGTTATGTGATCTACCCCTCTAATTTTCAGCATTCTTCTGTATCACCACATTTCAAAAACTTCTATTCTCTTCGTGTCCAAACTATTTATCGTACACGTTGCACTTCCATACATGGCTACACTCCATACAAATACATTCAGAAACGACTTCCTGACATTTAAATCTATGCTCGATATTAACAAATTTTTCTTCAGAAACGCTTTCCTTGCCATTGCCAGTCTACATTTTATATCCTCTCTACTTCGACCATCATCAGTTATTTTGCTTCCCTAATAGCAAAACTCCTTTACTACTTTAAGTGTCTCATTTCCTACTCTAACTCCCTGAGCATCACCCGACTTAATTTGACTACATTCCATTATCCTCGTTTTGCTTTTGTTGATGGTCATCTTATACCCTCCTTTCAAGACACTGTCCATTCCGTTCAACTGCTCTTCCAAGTTCTTTGCTGTCTCTGACATAATTACAATGTCATCGGCGAACAAAGTTTTTATTTCCTCTCCATGGTCTTTAATACCTTCTCCAAATTTTTCTTTTGTTTCCTTTATTGCTTGCTCAATATACAGATTGAATAACATCGGGGATAGGCTACAAACCTGTCTCACTTCCTTCCCAACCACTGCTTTCCTATCATGTCCCTCGACTCTTGTAACTGCCATCTGCTTTCTGTACAAACTGTAAATAGCTTTTCGCTCCCTGTACTTTACCCCTGCCACCTTCAGAATTTGAAACAAATTATTCCAATCAACATTGTCAAAAGCTTCCCTAAGTCTACAAATGCTAGAAACGTAGGTTTGTCTTTCCTTAATCTTTCTTCTAAGATAAGTCGTAGGGTCTGTATTGCCTCACGTGTTCCAACGTTTCTACGGTATCCAAACTGATATTCCCCGAGGCCGGCTTCTACGAGTTTTTCCATTCATCTGTAAAGAATTCGCGTTAGTATTTTGCAGCTGTGACTTATTAAACTGATAGTTCGGTAATTTTCACATCTGTGGACACCTGCTTTCTTTGGGATTGGAATTATTATATTCTTCTTGAAGTCTGAGGGTATTTCGCCGGTCTCGTACACCTTGGTCACCAGATGGTAGAGTTTTGTCAAGACTGGCTCTCCCAAGGCCATCAGCAGTTCTAATGAAATGTTGCCTATTCCTGGGGCATTGTTTCGACTCAGGTATTTCAGTGCTCTGTCAAACTCTTCACACAGTATCGTATCTCCCATTTCATATTCATCTACATCCTCTTCCATTTCCATAACATTGTCCTCAAGTACATCGCCCTTGTATAGACTCTCTATATACTCCTTCCACCTTTCTGCTTTCCCTTCTTTGCTTAGAACTGGCTTCCCATCTGAGCTCTTGATATTCATACAAGTGGTTCTCTTTTCTCCAAAGGTCTCTTTAATTTTGCTGTAGGCAGTATCTATCTTACCCCTTGCGAGATAAGCCTCTGCATCCTTACGTTTGTCCTCTAGCCATCCCTGTTTATCCATTTTGCGCTTCCTGTCGATCTCATTTTTGAGACGTTTGTATTCCCTTTTGCCTGCTTGATTTACTGCATTTTATATTTTCTCCTTTCGTCAATTAAATTCAATATTTCTTCTGTTACCCTAGGGTTTCTACTAGCCCTCGTCTATTTACCTATTTGATCATCTGCTGCCTTCACTATATCATTCTTCCTCTACTGTATTTCTTTTCCCCATTCCTGTCAATTGTTCCCTTATGCTCTTCCTGGAACTCTCTACGACCTCTGGTTCGTTCTGTTTACCCAGGTTCCATCTCCTTAAGTTCCCACCTTTTTGCAGTTTCTGCAGTTTTAATCGACAGTTCATAACCAATAGATTGTGGTCAGAGTCCACATCTCCCCCTAGAAATGTCTTACAATTTAAAACCTGGTTCCTAAATCTCTGTCTTACCATTATATAATCTATCTGATACCTTTTAGTATATCCAGGGTTCTTCCATGCATACAACCTTCTTTCATGATTTTTAAACCAAGTGTTAGCTATGATTATGTTGTTCTCTGTGCAAACTTCTACCAGGCGGCTTCCTCTTTCATTTCTTAACCCCAATCCATATTCACCTACTACGTTTCCTTCTCTCCCTTTTCCTACTCTTGAATTCCAGTCACCCATGACTATTAAATTTTCGGCTCTCTTCACTACCTGAATAATTTCTTTTATCTCGTCATACATTTCATCAATTTCTTCGTCATCTGCAGAGCTAGTTGGCATATAAACTTGCACTACTGTAGTAGGCGTGGGCTACGTGTCTATCTTGGCCACAATAATGCGTTCACTATGCTGTTTGTAGTAGCTTACCTGTACTCCTATTTTTTTTATTCATTATTAAACCTGACTCCTGCATTACCCCTATTTGATTTTGTATTTATAACCCTGTATTGACCTGACCTAATGTCTTGTTCCTCCTGCCACCGAACTTCACTAATTACCACTATATCTAACTTTAACCTATCCATTTCCCTTTTTAAATTTTCTAATCTACCTGCCCGATTAAGGGATCTGACATTCCACGCTCCGATCCGTAGAACGCCAGTTTTCTTTCTCCTGATAACAACGTCCTCTTGAGTAGTCCCCGCCCGGAGATCCGAATGGTGGATTATTTTACCTCCGGAATATTTTACCCAAGAGGACGCCATCATATTTTAATCATACAGTATGGCTGCACGCCCTCGGGAAAAATTACGGCTGTAGTTTCCCCTTGCTTTCAGCCGTTCGCAGTACCAGATAAGCAAGGCCATTTTGGTTAGTGTTACAAAGCCAGATCAGTCAATCATCCAGACTGTTGCCCCTGCAACTACTGAACAGGCTGCTGCCCCTCTTCAAGAACCACACGTTTGTTTGGCCTCTTAACAGATACACCTCCTTTGTGGTTGCACCTACGGTACGGCTATCTGTATCGTTGAGGCACGCAAGCCTCCCCACCAACGGCAAGGTCCATGGTTCATGGGGGGAGGATCTTTGATATACTCAGTGCGATTCTACTATAATGTTCAGATTAATCGATACAACCACTGCAGCAACCTCGTTGCATAGTTACTGTGGTTATTTAAAGTCTTTGGGAGTCAGTTTGATTCCGACCAATGGGATGCGTTTTTGGTTATCATCTCATGAAGTTCATTCAGTAATCTGATTCAGTAGCTAGGCGAGTCTGCGCTGTGTACTGATATTGAAAGGTAGACTGTCTTTGTCTGGTGGAGATTGTGCATATTCTACAATGGTTTAGATATTGGGTGAGACAATTTTAATTTATTTACCGTGGTGAGACTTACTCAGAGTGGCGGCGTTAGACTGTCATAACTTCGGTTCAGTTACTTCGCGAGCAGGCATGGAGCTATTTATTTGCGCGTAGTATAATGGATGCTCACAGGCAGCTCATATTGTGTTAATGTTGTAGATTACGCCAGCCTTCTTGTTAATGCTGTGAGATCGATTCAAGACGAATGAGCGTTCTCATGGACAGACAGTCACCTGTTGAGCTTCCATTAGGATACATTAGTAGTAATAACGCGCAAGAAGCAAGATACAGCGACGCACACAGGTGTATTTCATAAAAAAAGTTGTCGAAAGTAGTATTAGCATTTCTTTGCAGTGAGACCCTGGTTGACATATTTATGTGTATTTTTATTAGATTCTTTATTTCTTAGCCAGCTGCAGTGGCCGAACGGTTCTAGGCGCTACAGTCTGGAACCGCGCGACCGCTAGGGTCGCAGGTTCGAATCCTGCCTCGGGCATGGATGTGTGTGATGACCTTGGGTAAGTTAGGTTTAAGTAGTTCTAAGTTAAAGCAGACTGATGACCTTATAAGTTAAGTCCCATAACGCTCAGAGCTATTTGAACCATATTTCTTAACCAAAGTACTATGAACTACTCAGATGATGCCCCGCCAGATTTGTTCATCTGATCAGTTTGTTTCGATTACGGACTCCATCACCATTTTCAGCTTCAGGGACCTGCCTAATCCATCCTTCACGTGAGAGCAATAAATTTAACGTTTCTTTTAAGAAAAGTTCTGCTGGTTTTCTTTGGCTTCGGTCTCATATCTATTACTAATGGATCAGATGTCAGTAGTAGCCTGTTTATTAAGTCCAGATTGCATTCTTCTCGTAAGAATTTCGTGGCTATGGTTTGTCTGAACAGACGAAAGTGTTTACTGCAAGCCTCGACTGCTTCTTATAATAAACTGCTTATGGGTAAGTGGGCATGTTCAATTACAGTTACACCATGCACCAAAATCTTGTGTACAGTGGGAGACATAGGATGCCATGGATATAAATTAACATACAGTATGGCTGTTTCAGTTATATAAACAGAAATTTGTCAGTGTATATCCTATGTCCACTGGAAATAGCTTCCAGAAAAAGCTTGGATTGGTAGATGAATTGCAGATCGGCATTTGTTGTTTCTGCTGATATTTCAAAATGGCTCTGAGCACTATGGGACTTGACTTCTGAGGTCATCAGTCCCCTAGAACTTAGAACGACACAAACTTAACTAACCTAGGGACATCACACACATCCATGTCCGAGGCAGGATTCGAACCTGCGACCGTAGCGGTCGTGCGGTTCCAGACTGTAGCGCCTAGAACCTCTCGGCCACTTCTCCCGGCTCTGATATTTCAGGGTCTGCTAAAAGCCTTCTCCTCGTATTTCCATACCCCCTCTTGGGAACATCTACAATTAACCACACTCGATATCTAAACATTTATTTTGTGACTTTTCTCCTCTCTCTAACAAGTTTTTTCCTATTTTGAATGGATTTACCTATTCTAGATGCTTTTTTATAGGACAAATGGAACAAAAATTCGAGAAATCTAGTTTGGGTACGAAGTATAGACAGGCTCTGTCTTTACTACTTTGCTTTTGACAAGTCATTCAAGACTTATGAGATACCCTTCTAAATCAAGCATCACATTGTCGATGCTGTCTCTGTTGCAGCACTGCAGATCTTGGCTCCGACCACTGTCATCAGTAATGCGTTATTAATCGATAAAGCACCCTCTGTACTTGCAGTTTTTGTTTCTTGTAATATTTTAATTTGTTTGTTGATATGACCAAATTCTCCATTAGTAACATGAGCTGTTTCATCAATAAATCTAATTATTATTTGTCTGGAATTCCGAGGAGATCATGGTGTAGTATTTTTCCAAGCAATTAGGTCTCTATAAGTGGGACTATTAAGTTGGAGAGGCACTGAAAATGACTGAAATATCTTTGTTTCAGAATCATGGCTGTTTTAAAGTTTTTGTTCAAACTGAATATGCTCTTAGCCATTACATCGCTATTTATAGATAAGTGTCAACGCATTTACGTCATCATTTGGAAGAGCATTTAAAACCTGTTCAAATTATAGTATTAATCGATCACATCTGTGAATAAGAAAGGCTTGAAGTTGATTCCCTGCAATTCTGGCAGTCACCTGACACGATTCAGTCATAGGGTAACACTGCTCTTTAGCCTCTTCCAGGATACTTTAACAGGTACAGATCTTACCAGCTGTTTGGATTATTTCGTATTATTTCCTTGTAAGTGAGGCTTCCACGACAATTGAGAAGTCTTTGATACGTGAAAGTCGTTTTCTTGCTTGTAAGTCTCTATGACTTCGATCTATTTCCTGTCTATATTTACCTTCTAGTGCAGGAGATGAAGTATTATCTATAACCTCATCATTTTCAGATTCTTGAACCTTCATTTGACTTGCGTACGTTAATTCCGTTGCACCATAGCTGTATCACAGTAGCTGCGTCTTAAACCTTTTACTGCGTTCGCTTAACTCTGTGAACGACTTTGAGGGCCTACCAGTTCGAGTTTCGGAACATGGAATTTTTATGACATTTTGCCGCTAGTTACGGCTTTTTAAAAAGATACTTTCAACTTCGTGTGAAGCAAGACATCGTTTCTTTAATTGTGACTTTACAAAAGCCAGTTAATGTTGAGAACGTTTCTTTTCTTCATGAGGCAAGGTAGGATCTGATAATATATAATTTTCCGTTTTACATACTCTTTTTCGCAACATTCCTTCATAAGGTCATTGAGGCCATTTCTTGTCATAATTTAGACTTTCGAAGGACCTAGGATGAAAACAAGATCCATTCAGAATTCATCACAGAAATGACTTTTTCTTCTGGTTGACAGCTCATTAACTTGAAACAATCTTACAAAATGAAACTGCGGTATTCAGAGGCTACTTTTTGAAATTTGCGGTAGAAGAATTAGTTTATCACACTGTATTAACAAATCTGGAGGGAAACACACCGAACTATAATAGAAAAAATTATTAGTAATGAAAACAGTAAATAATTTAAATGAAAATAATTATAAATAACTGCACCTACCCATATTACTTTTCACTACAATTAAAGTCAAAACACCTTTAACACACTCACAAACGCAAAGCTATTTCAAGTCTGCAGAGAAGCTTCTCATGCACTGCAAGCGAGACGTAAATACAGACTAACTCCAATGTGTGTCATTGCATAAAAACCAAATAACACACTGCCTTAGCAATGACCCATCTATCACACTACAGCAGTAAGATATGTATTCTGGGAATTACTCAAATCTCAAAAGGGGACTTCTGGCGAACATTTGGGGCAAAATGTCCCTATGTGCAACGGGGTGCCGTCTATTAGTAGTGCGGTGTGCCAAGTTTCATCCCATATAAAGATCACTAAATATGACGTAAAGGCTGAAGTATCATCGTGAGTTCGTGGTGGAGTGCTGTTTTCACTAGGGCGAATCTACCTTGCGCTGGCAACTTGCCTTTCGTAAGTATTTCAAGATTCAGCTGCGGCATCCAATACATACTCGTAAAAAAATAGTGAACTGGGTAAGAGACTTTCATGTAACTGCTAGTGCATCGAATCGAAAGTCAAACGGCCCTCGGAAAACCGTTCGAACTCCCGAGAACAAAAAAATGGTCCAAATGGCTCTGAGCACTATGCGACTTAACTTCTGAGGTCATCAGTCGCCTAGAACTTACAACTACTTAAACCTAACTAACCTAAGAACATCACACACATCCATTCCCGAGGCAAGATTCGAACCTGCGACCGTAGCGGTCGCTCGGCTCCAGACTGCAGCTCCCGAGAACACTGAATGTGTGTGTGGCAGTGGCGCGACATACCACACACGCAACAAGAACTTGCAGATTCTCCGTGAAACACTTGGGAACCGCATAACTTCCTAACGCGCTTGTGTCGTATGGCCGGCTAGCTCACCTGATGTAACTGTGCTATACTTTTACCTGTGGCGTTATTTGAAGGCAACAGTGTTCTTCGATCGACCGAGAAACCAGCTGAAAGATCGAATTCAAGATGAAATTCTCTGAATTTCTTCAGCAGTTGCGGAAGATGTGTTCAATTACTGGGTACAGTGTTTCATACGCAAACTTGAATAAATTTCATTCCTCAAGTAAAATGTTCAACTTTGTATCGTGAATTAGTTTGTGTGTTATTCATATTTTAAATGATCAAAATATTGTGGAACACTCTGTTGTTCTGCTTTGCTTGCTATTGGGTTACGTGTGCTGATAACGGTAGGTCGACAAGTGCTGTTTCTCCAACACTGTGCAACGTAATCACGACTACTCGTATGGAGCTAAATAGGAATCAGATTTAGGCATACGTTGCTAGCTCGTATGACTAAATCATCCTTGCTCAACAAATTAATCGTTGGGATACATTCTCATAGCATAGCTGGAGAGTTTCAGCAGAAGGTTAATCCATGCTCAGCATTGTTCACTGTTCAGTAACAAGTATGAGTAGATCAGGACCATTTATTTCCATTGCGCTGAATATATATATATATATATATATATATATATATATATATATATATATATATATATATGTGTGTGTGTGTGTGTGTGTGTGTGTGTGTGTGTGTGTGTGTGTGTGTGAGTGTGAGTGATGATTTCTATTCAATTTAAACAATAAGATAGCGTTTACAAGAAGTTACTTTGGGGCATCAGAATTACACATTTTGCATATTTTGAAAGTATCAAGGCTTAATTACCAATATTTATGAGAGTATTTCTTGTTTCAATTAACATACACACGTCTTTCAAATGTATATCACGTGCCTCCAGTTCCCTTCAGTATGCATATATTTCAGCACCGAAAGCCACCAATTGTTTAGGTATTCAAGTATTGACGGTACTTTCAGAAAATGTCACAATACAACAAATGGCGTCCCCATTTTTAGACCAATAGTGTAAACTAGAGCACCAGTACAGGCCTCAGACAGAACTCTGCAAAACATGGATTTACAAAACCAAGTCTAGGGTACAATTCATTCTGTACCCTGATCATTCTAAATTAACTCTGGGCCTCCTAATTACTAATTACCAGATTGGTGAACAGCTCCATCCTATTTAAAAACACAATAATATAGTCCGCAAAAAGTCGTGTTTAGCGCAAGTTCCGAATGACCTCTGTGTTCGTGGTCGATTTATGACTGTTAGCTACAATTTATAGTCACCGACAGTATGGAATTTCAGTGAGAGTAGGGTTAAGAGTGTGATGTATCATGAGACTGCGATGAAGATCTGATGCCGGATGGCAAAAGTTGGGTGGGCCACCAGCCTCAGCGGAGAGGATGGTGGTAATCGGTCTGGTTTTCAGTCTAATGCACTCATGAACAACACCAATTACTTTCACAGGTGATGACCTAGAGTAGACGTACACCGTGCATCCATAGTCGCAGTGGGATCGCACGGAAATGGAGCAGACAAATGCTGTCTGTCCCCTATAACATTTTGCAGGAGCAGTTAAAAAGTTGATTGTCTTCATGGCTTTGGCCGTTACATGCCTCACTGCAGCATAAATGCAAACTCCTCATGAAATCTGTAGCTCAGAAACATCTGCTAAATTTTAACATTAAGAACAGTGCATCTCATTTGAAGTAAGGGTACATTATGAAGACGACAGAAAAAATGAGAATCAACTTAAACAAATAATCAGGAGGGCATCGTTATCAGGAGGAAGCAAACTGGCGTTCTATTGATCGGAGCGTGGAATATCAGATCCATTAATCTGGCAGGTACGTTAGAAAATTTAAAAGGGGAAATGGATTGGTAAAAGCTAGATATAGAGGGAATTAGTGAAGTTCGGTAGCAGGAGGAACAAGACTTCTGGTCTGGTGAATTCAGGATTATAAATACAAAATCAAAATCGGGTAATGATGGAGTAGGTTTAATAATAAATAAAAAATAGGAGCGCGGGTAAGCTACTACAAACAGCGTAGTGAACGCATCACTGTAGCAAAATTAGACACGAAACCCACACCCACGACAGCAGTACAAGTTTATATGCCAACTAGCTACGCAGATGACGAACAGATTCAACAAATGTATGCTGAGATAGAAGTAATTATTCAGATAATGAAGGGACACATGAATTTAATAGTCATGGGTGACTAGAATTCAAGAGTAGGAAAAGGGAGAGAAGGAAACATAGTAGGTGTATATGGATTGGGGCTAAGAAATGAAAGAGGAAGCCGCCTGGTAGAATTTTGCGCAGAGCATAACTTAATCATAGCTAACACTTGGTTTAAAAATAATGAGAGAAGGTTGTATGCATGGAAGAGCCCTGGATATACTAAAAGGTATCAGATAGATTATGTAATGGTAAGACAGAGATTTAGGAACCAGGTTTTACACTGTAAGACATTTCCAGGGTCAGATGTGGACTCTGATCGCAATCTATTGGTTACGAACTTTAGATTAAACCTAAAGAAAGTGTAAAAATGTGGGAATTTAAAAAGATGAGACCTGGATGAATTGAAAGAACCAGAGGTTGTAGAGAGTTTCATAGAGAGCTTTAGGGAACGATTGACAAGAACGGGGGAAAGAAATACAGTTGAAGAATAATGAGTAGCTTTGAGAGATGAAATAGTGAAGGCAGCTTAGGATCAGGTAGGCCAAACGATCAAGGGCTACCAGAAATGCATGGGAAACAAAAAGGTATTGAATTAATCGATGAAAGGAGAAGATGTAAAAATGCAGTAAATGAAGCAATCAAAAAGGAATACAAAGGTTTCAAAAATGAGATAGCCAGGAAGTGCAAAATGGCTAAGAAGGGATGGCTACAGGACAAATGACAAATGTAAGGATGTAGAGTCATGTATCACTAGGGGTAAGATACATACTGCCTACAGGAAAATGAAAGATACCTTTGGAGAAAAGAGAACCACGTGTTCGAATATCAAGAGCTCAGATGGAAAACCAGTTCTAAGCCAAGAAGGAAGGCAGAAAGGTGGAAGGAGTAAATAGAGGGTCTATACAAGGGCGATGTACATGAGTGCAATACTGTGGAAATGGAAGAGGACGTGGATGAAAATGAAATGGGAGATATGCTACTGCGTGATGAGCTTGATGGAACACTTAAATACCTAAGTCGAAACAAGGCCCCGGGAGTAGACAACATCCCATTACAACTACTGATAGCCTTGGGGGAGCCAGCCTAGACAAAACTCTACCATCTGGTGAGCAAGATGTACGAGACATGTGCAATACCCACAGTCTTGAAGACGAATATAACAATTCTATTCCCAAATAGAGCGCGTGTTGACAGGTGTGAAAATAACCGATCTATCAGATTAAAAACTCACGGCTGAAAAACACGAAATCTTTACAGGAGAAAGCAAAAAATTGGTAGATGCCGACCTCTGGGAAGATTAGTTTTGATTCCATGGAAAAGTTGGAACACGTGAGGCAATACTGATCTTACAACTTATCTTAGAAGATAGATTTAGGTATTGCAAACTTACTTTTCTAGAATTTGTAGACTTACGGAAAGCTTTCGACAATGTTGACTGGGATTTTTTCTTTCAAAGTCTGAAGGCGGCAGGGGTAATATACTGGGAGTGAAAGGCTGTTTACAATTTTTACAGAAACCAGATGGCAGTTATATGTGTCGAGGGGCATGAAAGGGAAGAAGTAGTTGACATGGGATTGAGACAGGGTTGTAGCCTATCTTAGATGCTATTCAATCTGTAAATTGAGCAAGCAGTAAAGGGAACAAAAAGAAAACTTCGAGTAGGAATTAAAATCCGTGGAGAAGTCATAAAAACTTTGAAGCTTGCCTATGACATTGTAATTCTGTCAGAGACAACAAAGGACCTGGAAGAGCAGTTGAACGGAATGGACAGGAGGATATAAGGTGAACATCAACAAAAGCAAAACGACGATATGTAATGTAGTCGAATTAACTCAGGTAATGCTGAGGGAATTAGGCTGAGACACTTAATATAGTAGATGAGTTTTGCTATTTTGTGGGCAAAATAACCGATGGTGGTCGAAGTAGAGAGGACATAAAATGTTGAGCGGCAATGGCAAGGAAAGCGTTTCTGAAGAAGAGAAATTTGTTAACACTGGGGATAGATTCAAGTGTGAGGAAGTCTTCTCGGAACGTATCTGTATGGAGTGTAGCAATGTATGGAAGTTAATCATGGACAATAAATACACTCCTGGAAATTGAAATAAGAACACCGTGAATTCATTGTCCCAGGAAGGGGAAACTTTATTGACACATTCCTGGGGTCAGATACATCACATGATCACACTGACAGAACCACAGGCACATAGACACAGGCAACAGAGCATGCACAATGTCGGCACTAGTACAGTGTATATCCACCTTTCGCAGCAGTGCAGGCTGCTATTCTCCCATGGAGACGATCGTAGAGATGCTGGATGTAGTCCTGTGGAACGGCTTGCCATGCCATTTCCACCTGGCGCCTCAGTTGGACCAGCGTTCGTGCTGGACGTGCAGACCGCGTGAGACGACGCTTCATCCAGTCCCAAACATGCTCAATGGGGGACAGATCCGGAGATCTTGCTGGCCAGGGTAGTTGACTTACACCTTCTAGAGCACGTTGGGTGGCACGGGATACATGCGGACGTGCATTGTCCTGTTGGAACAGCAAGTTCCCTTGCCGGTCTAGGAATGGTAGAACGATGGGTTCGATGACGGTTTGGATGTACCGTGCACTATTCAGTGTCCCCTCGACGATCACCAGTGGTGTACGGCCAGTGTAGGAGATCGCTCCCCACACCATGATGCCGGGTGTTGGCCCTGTGTGCCTCGGTCGTATGCAGTCCTGATTGTGGCGCTCACCTGCACGGCGCCAAACACGCATACGACCATCATTGGCACCAAGGCAGAAGCGACTCTCATCGGTGAAGACGACACGTCTCCATTCGTCCCTCCAATCACGCCTGTCGCGACACCACTGGAGGGGGGGTGCACGATGTTGAGGCGTGAGCGGAAGACGGCCTAACGGTGTGCGGGACCGTAGCCCAGCTTCATGGAGACGGTTGCGAATGGTCCTCGCCGATACCCCAGGAGCAACAGTGTCCCTAATTTGCTGGGAAGTGGCGGTGCGGTCCCCTACGGCACTGCGTAGGATCCTACGGTCTTGGCGTGCATCCGTGCGTCGCTGCGGTCCGGTCCCAGGTCGACGGGCACGTGCACCTTCCGCCGACCACTGGCGACAACATCGATGTACTGTGGAGACCTCACGCCCCACGTGTTGAGCAATTCGGCGGTACGTTCACCCGGCCTCCCGCATGCCCACTATACGCCCTCGCTCAAAGTCCGTCAACTGCACATACGGTTCACGTCCACGCTGTCGCGGCATGCTACCAGTGTTAAAGACTGCGATGGAGCTCCGTGTGCCACGGCAAACTGGCTGACACTGACGGCGGCGGTGCACAAATGCTGCGCAGCTAGCGCCATTCGTCGGCCAACACCGCGGTTCCTGGTGTGTCCGCTGTGCCGTGCGTGTGATCATTGCTTGTACAGCCCTCTCGCAGTGTCCGGAGCAAGTATGGTGGGTCTGACACACCGGTGTCAATGTGTTCTTTTTTCCATTTCCAGGAGTGTAGTTTAGACAAGAAGAGAACAGGAACTTTCGAAACGTGGTACTACAGAAGAATTCTGCAGATTAGATGGGTAGTTCACGTAACTAATGAGGAGGTACTGAATAGAAATGGGGTGAAGAGGAGCTTGTGGCAAAACTTGACTAGAAGAAGGGATCGGCTGGTAGGAAATGTTCTGAGGCATCAAGGGATCACCAGTTTAGAATTGGAGGGCAGCGTGGAGGGTAAAAATCGTAGAGGGCAATCAAGAGATGAATAAACTAAGCATATTCAGAAGGATGTAGGGTGCAGAAGTTACCTTGAGATGAAGAAGCTAGCACAGGATAATGTAGCATGGAGAGCTGCATCAAACCAGTCTCTGGACTGAAGTCCACAACAACAACAAATTTCTGACATCATTTCACACCTCCAATCGCTATTTCGTCGACTGCAACTTACAAATAATCGTTGAAAAGTTTAAGGGAGAACATAATATGGCACAGCCGTCCACGGTCAATGACCACTGAATGGTAGACGTAGCTGTGAACTAAATACCGCTGATTGCTGCTGCAGACTGAGTAACGCTGATCAGCCACCCAGTGTCTAAAATAGCATCTGGACGGGAAGAGTTGTATGAAAATGAGATGACGAATTCTGGGCTCAATGTATGAAGTTTTCCGAGAACGTTAAACATCCAAATAGTCTACCGAGTGAGATGGCGCCGTGGTTACGACAATGGGTTCACATTCATGACGACGACGGTTTATATCCATACGGCCATCCATATTTAGTTTATCCGCAGATTTCCTAAATCACTGCAGGCAATTGTCGGCTTGGTTCCTTCGAATCCGACTGCGTACTCAGTCTCAAATGAGAGCGCTGTCGACCTGATGTAGAGCTCTAATCTTCCTTCCATCTACCAAGTAGTCTCATAGGCCCTTTCAGGATCGAAGAATATAGCTATGTGTTGCTGTCTGTGTAGGAAAGACTGTTCTGTTACAGCCGAATGAGGTTTCCGAAGGCTGAACGTGACCTCAAGAACTCACAATGAAAGCGATTGAATAATTTCTTGGGTTCTTGGACCCGTGTCAGGCACTAATTGACCATGCGTTTCAGAGTCTCTCATACGCTGTTAGTGAGGGACACGCTAAGATGACTGTTAGGCAGCCCTTCCCCGGTTTTAGGTAGGATTCTGGAAGCTTCCCCCCTCTGCTTGCGTAGGAGCTTCCTATCAGCGAAATTTTATCAAATGAGGTAGAACGATTTCATTCACATGCTTTTCTTAACTCTCTAAAATGCTGCATTGGATACGATCCTTATCTGTTGCACTTTCCCAAGCCTAAGACACTGATCAATGCTGCTACATATAGAAAAGAGGTACTTATAATCATTGGTGTTTTTGTAATGGAAATTACAACCACCTCTCTTTATTAAAGACTACCCCTGGCTGCGATTGGTAGGAGGCTCGTGATTTGAGTGTCAGTTACCGAAGTGAAGTACTCCACCATTGCCTGCTGCGAGGTTCGCAGCTGTAGATTGCAGAAACCCCTGCTTCAGAACTGTAGTTACTGGTGACCTGACAAAGTTGCCATATTGTCAACAAAATTCTTCTGGGTTTGAGGCCGCATTCTCAACTATAAAATTCCGACGGGTGCCTTGCAACAGTTGCCGAAACGTCGAAATTTTGTAGCTGACAATGCGGCCTCAAGCCCAGAAGAATTTTATTGACTGTGACAACGACCACGGATGCCTACGTTTACATGTTTACTATATGTCCACCGAATGGCTCCCTATACCTTTGAATTGCTGGGGAACGATTTAACGCTCCCAGAAACACTTACACAGACGTCTTGTTGCTTTTTTTTAAATGCACGTCGTTACTCTACCTTCGCAAAACAGTTCAGAGTGGGTACAATAAATCTCAAAAAAGTTTGTAACTGCGGAATATCCCAGACCTTCAGCATATTTACAATACTGAACGCACAACGTTGTGGAAACAAACTACCGGCAAAATATAAGCTTTACTGACATTCCAGTATATATATATATATGCCGACTCATAAAATATATTTGGGGCAGGGGGGGCACACTGGGGGGTGTTGCCCCCGGGAAATTTTCTAAATTTTAGACGAAAAATGGGGAGTTTTAAAGCTTCTTAAGCATTTTAGAGTCATATGATCAACATCAGAACCCCTAAAACTGGACTCTCGATAATTCGACACTCCGGCAAACTCGACAAGCCTAATAGATTATTTGGCTTAGAAAAATGAAACAAAACATAAACACGCAAGGTATTTTTGTAAAAAAAAACAATTTAATTTATAGAAATAATCATACTTATAGACTAATACAGAGCAGTGAACACATAGATCTGAAAAGACTGAAATTATATTTAAATAAATTCTAAACAATCATTAAGAGAATAAAACATTTCTGTCACACAGTAATAGCACTTTGATTAATAACTGAAACAGCTACTTTAAGCTTACTTTTAATAAGGCCCAGGGTTGGTTAAATAAAAACAATATCTCAAAGTTAATGCTTTAATACAGTTAATAAATTTAATACAGTATGCCTAATACTATCAGTGAAAAAGTATGTAAATAGCGGGTTTTAATTGGGTCTTACATTCTAAAAAATTTAAGTATTAGAAAATAACTAACACAGTGCTATAGTAATATAGTTATACGGTACTAAACTGATACTAATATTTCGAAACTGAAAATTTAGCATTATGGATGTATTTAATTCTCTATTTTATAAAGATTTTTAATATTGCTCTAAATGCGATTATTAGGGCTAGTGTCTTTAGAAAGGTGCAAATGTCGACCGTCTGACTGGATTAGTGAATATGAAGTCGTTGATGACAGGTTGTATATCCAACTCATCCAAAACATCTCGGTGGGCATGAAGAACAGCCAGATTGTTCAATCGCTTCTGTCCCATTGCTGATTGGAGATACGACTTCAGACGTCTAGGGGCGCTAAATGACCGTTCTGCTATTGCTGTCGTGATTGGAAATACTTGGTGAAACTTAATGCACTTCACTACTTCACATGACATTTCTCCAACTGCAGGCTCTTGTGTAATGTACTTTCTTACATCAAGCATGTTTTTATGACCAGTTGTTTTTATTAGCTGTATTGGCTAACATATTCAAGTGTAAGTGCAACCTCTCAATTTCTAGGTCATTTTTGAAAAACTCAGTTGATATTTCCAAATTTGTTTCACCTCTGTTTACTAAAAGCAAGCACTCTTGTTAAATTGCAATGACTTGTGTGAGTCCAGTTGAAGGAAACCGCACAATAATGCAAGGCTGCACCGTTTCACAAACTTCAATGTAAATAGTTTTGCAGTATTCCTTTGGCGTTTTGAAGGTGTGCGGTGAGCTGGCTTCATTGTTTTCATACTTCTTTTCTATGCTTAGATTGAGAGGAAGCGAAGGATCATCAACTTGTGAAGATTTTTCTTATAAACACAATTCCTAAAAGTGTTCAAAGCTATCACACCTTCCATTCAATATACAATCATATATTTTTTAAAGATCAGCAACACTTAGATGAGGGCATTGATTATTTTGACATCCTCTACTGGGTTCATTGCATGGCAGTAAAGACGTAAAAAGAAATACGTCTTGAATTGTAACAGTGACTCAAGGTAGCCTGCACATTTTTAACCTGTCTCTGTTTTATTCTCTGCAGAAAATGCTTCAAGGAATTCTAGAAGTTCTTCGAAGTTTCTCAATATTCTCAAGATACTAGAAGCTCGCATAGTCTATCGACTCCGGGAAAGGGGTCGTAGACCAGCTTGGTCATTTGCGCTCTCACAGTGTATGCTTCTGAAAAGTCGCATCCTTTTGTTGGATTCCCTTACGGTGTTTTTAAGTTCTTGGCTAAAGCCATAATATCCCTCATAGACGTAAGAAAGCGGAGACTGTCTACAACTGCCAAGTCTAAACTGTGAGCAGTGCAGTGCACATAACATGCTTTTGGTTTTATATCCAAAACTAACTATTTTAATCCTTTGAACTTACCTCTCATATTCGAGGCACCATTATAACACTGTCTTCATAAGTTATCCATTGAAAAATCAAGACGAGCAAAAACTTCTTTTAAAATATTAAACAGAGTTAGTGATTCTGTGTTGGGGGTCTCGTATAAGCCAATAACGTCTTCGTTGATGATTAAGGAATCATCGACAGTACAAATACAAAATGACACTTATTCGTGAATCGAAGAATCACTTTTTTCGGCGACCATAATAGAAAAATGTTCAGTCATCTTGATTGAAGTCAATACCCATCTCAACACTTTCCTAGACTGTACTAGTAGATCAATGATTTCGTTTTGAAAATCGAGGGACGTCCACTTATACTCCGAACGCCCTAACCAATTTTTAGACTCAGGTATGTCATTCTTTCGGAGTTCCAACAAGTGAAAAGATATTGAGTTTACATCTTCGTGCCCTCTAACTGCTAGTCCTTATTGGCATAGAAATTGCACGGTAGTAAAAATTGTCTCAAGAGCTAAACGGCCTTTCTTCATATCACTACCTAACTTTTTATTCTATTGGGAGGTCACAATTGGGTAATTGATAGAATTTAGTTTCACAACACCTTATTTGTGCATAAACGTGGTTTCATGACGACGGAATTTTTCCAAAGCCTTTTTCAGTTAGAGAACACTACGGAAGTAAATGCATCTTCTTTTTTTGAAGAAAATTGTAATAGACTTTTAGCATCTGCTTCTTTGCAGGTTTTGCAAAAAAATAATTCGGTAGGTGCTTATATTCTAGACATGTATATTTGATCAACCAGGACTTCTGAAATGATCTTCCCTTACCGGACTGTCCAGGTTTTGGCTGTGAACAGTTCTCGCCTGAAGACGAAAAAGCAATTGACGGCAGAATAATTGTTGGAGATTGACCTGTAGTATCATCAACTTCCAAGAGTGCCTTTTTGGTAACAAATTTATCCATTGCAAACTTAATTCACAATACACTAAGAGACTAAAGTAAACGAATAAAATATAGTCACATAAAATAGTCCTCTAGACACTAAAGTCGGAACACTAAACACGTCTGCAACATACACTGAACGAAACCATCCACACTGAATGACTGCGACGGCAGAGTGGGCTTTATATAGCCGCGGCGTCGTAATGTCTCGAAGCGTCAAGGCAACGCGAGGCAGAGGGGTCCAGGCGCTTCTGCTTCAGTCCTTTTGATGTCGCCGCGGCCGCAACGCTGGCCGGCGGCACCAGACTTTACCTGAACGTTCGCGCACCAGGGGATATTCTAAGTGACCCGCAGCATCATAACACTATCATGATTCACACCACTCGTTTTCAGTTAACCTGCTTACTACCGTAATAATTATTTACTTTAACTCATTACTAAATGTATTTTAAAAGATAACTACCGTCAAACAAGGAAAATAAAAATATCCAATACAATTTTGTGATTTTATGAAGCAGAATATAACTAATAATTTCCTTAAATAATTTAAGGGGGGGGGGGGCTGTGCCACACCCAAACGAATTTTTGAGGTGGCTCAGGCCCCCTCAGGCCCCATGGACTCAGCGCCTGTGTATATAGATTTTCTTAGACTTACTATATAGCTGCGGTACTACCGAGTCCGAAACCAGTATCCTAACGGCTGGGCAAATTTGAAGACTCATCCTCAAACATGAAGAGCTAGACAGTGGAACAGTCAACCTAAAATGTGTGTGATATATGATGGTGAAAAATTTTGTCACAATGCATGTAAATCATTAGAATACGAGATGAATTTTCGATGACAACTTTACTCTGGATAACTTACGTGCCCAGAAAGTGGTAGAAGATGTTGGAATAAGAGATGTTTCTGTGGACGTTAGAACAGATGCTCTAGGTGCCCCGGCAGAAATCGTTATTACTTGGAGACGTTGGCGATATTCTCCGTGCCTTCCTATTCTGTTGCAAAGTAGGTGGCATTAAAGAGAGAACATAATCACAGGTACATATTACTATCACGCTTTTAAGGTTGTAACTATAAAATGTTTCAAACTGATCGCGAGAACACTTTATGAAGACTTCCCGTTGCGTAGATATCCCAAATATCCTTAGGCTTTGATCCTAAAGTAACAGATGAAATCGATATGTCAATAAAATTATAACTGTTGCGTCACTATAAATAAATAACTCAACGATTTCTTATTAAAACATTCTGTTCTGAAGATATTTTCAAAATGAATGTCTTTAAAATACGCGTATTCATATTTGGTGTCTTCTGTGATTCAAATGTGGAATTACAGGCCTAAGATGGTATGGCATGGGATCGACTGTGGTCACAGTGTCAGCGATTGAGTAAAAAGGTGAAGTTATATGTTTCCGTGTAGACGGAGCTAGAGCCAAAAACCACAGGTATGCAGGTCACTTTAGTAATAATGGGGAAACAATGCTGCCAGAGCCGTTCAAGGAAACGTCGCCGGAACCGAAAGGATTTAAGGCGCCACATTGCGAAAATCAATGTAAAGCCTGAACATTTGCGCCACCTTCCGACACTCGTGGCACAACACAGTGATTCAGACTGAAACGCACTGTGAAATATAAAAAATATCCAACAACAGATTTTATATATAGTGTGCGGAGGTATTGTCTACATCATCTCAAGTAATCAAACAACATCATTTTCATTTTACTTTCATTAAATATTTGTTCGCCACTAATCCATACGTAGCTTTTTATTACTTAATTATCTTCTAAGTTTACGGGCTTTTCTTATTACTAAAATAACGTATAACTCACACTTTACCTGGAGTATAGGTTACTTACTACAGCTTATGAGAAATAGTTGCGCTCACATATCTCACGTTACGTATTATACCTGTTGACACTTATTTCATTTTAAATGAAGGGAACGTTTAAAGTTTCAGTGTATCTATCCAAAAATATGTGATCCATTCGAATCCTAGGACGTCTTCACTGTGATCAAAGCAAACGCTTTCCAATTTCAGCAACTAATTCTTCTCTGATGATAACTGTGTCAAAGTAGCCAAACATATATTAATGACTGGGAAGGTAAGGCATGTATCTACGAGTTACCTATACAGTGAGCATGTTTGATTGCGTTTACTTAGGCCGGCTTTGTTTAGCTGTTACACACGTTAAGTTGATTGAATTATTAATCTTCGTTCATCTGAGATAATTTCCACCTCAGAAGTCTTACCATGACATTGTTACCACTGCAACGTTCGGAATGGAAATAAAGACTTCACTTTCAGCCTCATAATCTGAACGTCCCCCATTATTGTTCTGACATGACATATTTATTTTCTCCGTGGTCTGCCACACGAATGCCCGGATGTGTCCATAAGCAGATGCACAAAGGAAAAGCAAATGTAGACAAATGAATCTGTTGTAGAAGCAGTACGTAAAAATGCTGGTAAATACAGAGAGCCATATCTCAATGCAATCTACTATTGAATTAATGTATTTCTTACAGTAAAATTTCATTTTTATTTTTATTTCAGTAGAGAAGGAACATCTTTGTATTATACGTTTAGTACATAAATAAATACTTCGTTTATCATAATTTTCTTCCATCGAACCAGTTTACTCTACAGTCAGAAAAGAGAAAATCATGCATATGACCAAATGTGGAAGTAACATTTAAGGGCATAGTTAGGACAGATTTACGATCACAATTTCGACATATGAACAGGAGTATTGTCTTAGTGTGAGGGGCAACTTTTGTACTTGAATAATGGTCCCTTCTGCTTCAACTGAATGCGCAATGTGGCCATTAGCTCCTGTTACAATGGTTAGTCAGTGTTTCACGTTCCCGCTAGCGGATAACCATCGTGATATACGGAGATTCAATGAAATGTCACCATCACCTTCCGCCCCTATTACGAAACTGTTATGGCTTTCTCAATGCATTTTCACATTCTTAAGTGAATTTCTGAAAGCAGATTTCTCACTTGGAATGTGTTGTGACTCGCCGATCTTTCAAAGTGCCGCCGCGTCCTCTACATGTGGCGCTGTCTGCCAGCTATGCAGCAGCAGCGCCACCTAAGCGGTCAGCCAGCCAGCGGCCGCTACACTCGGGACCAGGAATCAGTTATGATTTGACCGTTAAAGTGTACACACGTCTTACTCTGTTTACTTCATCTGTGATTTTCATGTATTTAGTCTTCCTTGAAATATAATTGTTCAACTTGAAGTTATAACAATTGGCGACGAAGTAGTGATTTTTCTTTTCCATTGTTGACCCACATGTTTCCAAGGCTACTTTAGAGCAACTATTGCAAGGTCTCATAGAACAGCAAACGCTTCTCACAAATGCGATTCTTGATTTCGTCGCAGCATCAAATGCGGGGCGTCTCTCGTCGTTGTCTCTCCCTCCTTTTCCTCCTTACGACGAGACGGCTGAAGACTGGTCTGATTACGAAAAACATCTTCGACAGCATTTGTTGGCATTTCATGTCGCGGACGAACAAACATGTAAGTCTCTGTTCCTTTCATAGGTTTCACCTCAAATATATCGGTTGTTGTCGCAATTGGCTGCTCTGAAAGATCCTGCGTCTTTCTCATTTCCTGAAATGTGCTCACTTCTGTCTGTCTATTTTCAAAAGCAAACTCATGTGGTAACCTCTCGTGTTGCCTTTTATCGTAGTCAGAAACAACCGAATCAGTCCTATCGCGCTTGGGCTGCTCAACTTCACGGCCTCAGTAGAAAGTGTCAATTTGTTACTGACGTTCACAAAGAATCCTACGCCGATTCCATGGCACGGGCTGCTATTATCCGATCGGCGCCCGACAAAGAAGATACGCAACCTGCCGTTCAGTTGGCAAATCCGACTCTAGATGAAGTCCTATCTTCTGCTCACTCTTTGGAAATTTCTCGCGCCGCTGGAGCGCAAATAGAGGCATGGGGCGACGTCGGGGAAATAGAACCTCTGTGTGATGTTGACGAAGCGTGTGGCGTGTCGCCGCCGGCCGGCGTGGCCGCAGTACGCTCCCAAGCGCAGCCTCGGCCTAACCGTAAACAGACCTCTAAGAAACTGCAGCTAAACCCCGGCAACTTCCTTCATGTCCGCGGTGTTTTACGAAACATTCACGAGAAGACTGTCCACAAAGCTGGGCCGTGTGTCGCAAATGCAAAAAAAAGAAAAAAAAAGTGTCATGTGTCATCCGTTTGCAAATCCGACCGCATACATGATGTTCATGAACATGACGCAGATTCTTATTCTGTGTTGTCTGTCAATTGTACTTCTTCCCTTTAGGGGAAGTTATTCCTCACTGTCCAAATACTTGATCGAGATGTTCGCATGCAGGTGGATACTGGTTCTGCTGCCACTATCATCAATTCTCAGACGTATCATCAGTTGGGTTCTCCAATCCTGTCACCTGTCACTAGGCAATTACGGACTTAAAATAAACACAAGATTTCTCTCTTGGGACAATTTGATGCTGAGGTATCTTACAAATATATCGTTCGCACTGTTCCCATATTTGTTGTCGACCATAGTAACGCGGAGCATCTATTTGGTTTCGATGCCTTTCGCGTTTTTGCGCTCTCCATAGATGACTCTGTCAATATCGTCTGTGATGCTATTCCTTATGCTCAATTGGATTCCTTGTCGACGACATTTTCTTCCCTTTTTTCTCCTGGGTTAGGCCGCCGGCTGAGGTGACCGAGCGGTTCTAGGTGCTACAGTCTGGAACCGCGAGACCTCTACGAAAATGTTCAAAGTGTGTGTGAAATCTTATGGGACTTGACTGCTATGGTCATCAGTCCCTAAACTTACACACTACTTAACCTAAATTATCCTAAGGACAAAAACACACACCCATTATCGAGGGAGGACTCGAACATCCACCGGGACCAGCCGCACAGTCCATGACTGCAGCGTCTTAGACCGCGCGACCGCTACAGTCACAGGTTCGAATCCTGCCCCGGGCATGGATGTGTGTGATGTCCCTAGGTTAGTTAGGTTTCAGTAGTTGTAAGTTCTAGGGGACTGATAGCCGCAGAAGTAAAGTCCCATAATGCTCAGATCCATTTGAACCAGTTTGGGTTAGGCCGTGCAAACGACTTTGAAGCTCATATCACGTTCAAACCCACTGCTCGGCTTAAGTTTTTTCGGGCTCGGCCCATTCCTGTGGCCCTTCGTGATCAGGTCACACGGGAGCTGGATCGTCTCACTGCTTCAGGGGTCTTGCTTCCTGTCACTTCCAGTGAGTGGTCCTCTCCTGTCGTTGTCGTTGTTAAGCCTAATGGTGATATTCGTCTGTGTGGCGATTTCAAAGCCACTGTAAATGCTCAATGCCTTATCGATACTTACCCTATGCCTCGACCTGAAGAAGTGTTCACTAAACTTGCTGGAGGCAAGTATTTTTCTAAACTTGGCCTGTCAGAAGCTTATCATCAACTTCCCCTCGACGCTGCTTCCCTGCAGTTTCTGGTCCTTAACACGCCTTTCGGCCTCTATCAATACAAATGATTGCCATTCGGGGTTGCCAGCGCCCCTGCTCTCTTACAGCGATTCTTCGAACAATTATTGCTCACTGTCCCTGGGTGTATAAATCACCAGGACGACATTGTTGTCACTGGCTCCACCACTGACGAAAATCTTCAAAATCTCCGCACACTTTTTCATGTCTTACAGACCGCCGGTCTTAAGTGTAATCTTCAGAAATCAAAATATTTTCAGGCATCTATCACGTACTTGGGGTTTCAACTCTCTCCGGATGGTATTCGTCCGCTTCAGCAAACTGTCGCTGCGATCAATGCCCTCCTACGCCCTACATCTGTTAAGGAACTGCAGGCCTTCTTGGGGAAAATAGCATACTATCACACGTATTTACCGTCTGCTGCATCGGTGGCTCAGCCGTTGCATCGCTTGTTGCATGAAAACGTGCCTTTTCACTGGTCCGCGTCATGCGAAGCGGCTTTCCAGAAATTGAATACTATGCTGAAACGGGCCCCGGGCCTGGCTACTTATCGACCTGGCCAACATCTTGTTCTTGCCACGGACGCCTCTCTATACGGGGTCGGTGCAGTCCTTGTGCACCTTTTTTCCGACTGTTCTGAACAACTCATTGCTTATGCCTCCAAAACGCTTACGGTTGCCCAACAAAAGTATTCTCAAATTGAAAAAGAAGCTTTGGCCATTATTTATGCTCTTCATAAGTTTGGTGTTTTTCTCTATGGATCCAAATTTCATCTTGTTACGGATCACAAATCACTTGTTTCCTTGTTTCATCCATCAACGTCACTTCCCGACAAGGCTGCACACCGCCTCCAGCGAAGGATGTTGCCGAGCAGCGGGTTGTGGACGGGTTCCCCGTCACCGGGGACCGGCTGGCGGCTGCTACGGGTTCTGACCCTACCCTGTCCCGGGTTTTACGCTGTATTCAGAAGGGTTGGTCAGAGCGTCCGTCCTCTAAGCCGGCGAGGGTTGGTGTTATCGTCCATTCCACCGAAAATGCTTCGCCGCGTGTTGTGGTACCTGCGTCTTTGCGTGCTTCGGTCTTGCGCCTCCTTCACCAAGGGCACTGGGGTGTCTCTTGCACAAAATCTGTGGTGCGCCGTCATGTGTACTGGCCCGGCATCGACTCTGAAATCGCAAACATGGTCGCTGCCTGCGGCCCTTGTGCGTCACAGGCCGCCGCCCCGAAGTCATCTTTGTCACCGTGGCCTTCGCCTGAGAAGCCCTAGGAGCGTACTCATGCTGACTTCGCGGGACCTTTTTTTGGTACTTATTGGCTTCTCGTTATTGATGCCTACTCTAACTTTCCTTTCATTGTCCGTTGCACGTCGCCTTCCACTACGGCAACACTAATGCTCTAGCTCGCATTTTCTCTTTGGAAGGCCTTCCCTCTACTCTTGTTACTGATAATGGTCCGCATTTTGCCTCTTCCGATTTTGCGGATTTTTGGGCCCGTCACGGTGTCAAGCATTTCACGGCCCCTCCGTTCCATCCACAGTCAAATGGTGAGGCTGAACGACTGGTCCGCACATTTAAGGCTCAGATGAAGAAACTCCTGACTTCTTCTGCTGCTGCTGATGCGCTTTTCCAATTTCTGGCTCCTTACCGTTTTACCCCCATGGGCGACCACAGCCCGGATGAGCTCTTACGTGGCCGACAGCCCCTCACTCTACTTCATCTTCTGCGGCCTTCCACCTCGCGGCCGCTGGTGCCTTCGCTTGGCCGGTTCAGCGCCGGCGACGTTGTATGGGTACGGGGATATGGCACGCGGCCAAAATGTAGTCCTGGACGCATCTTAAGACACCGTGGCCAACGCCCGTATGAAATCCAGACGGACCAGCTTCGGCCTCTTGTGCCGGCAATGCCTGTTCCGGAGGCCGCTATACCACCTTCGCCTCTACCTGACGCTCGGGAAACTGGGAGCTCTCATTACTCACAACACAGTCCTCTCACCATCATATCAGTGCCAGTACAAGAACTGACGCCACTAGGAGACGTGCCCATGCAGGAGCCAGATGACCATCATCTGTCGGAGCAACTCTACTCGCCTCCTTCTCCAACGTACGCGGACACATCGCCCATGTCTCCAGTTATATCAACCGGACTTGCCCAAACGGGCAGATCGGTGCACGGGGCCCCAGCAGATTCGACTCCCACGTCTCCTATCATCTCGACCCGTTATCATCGGGGACACTCCCGTCCGTACGGGAAGCCACCTCCTCGAGACTTTACGGCCAGTCAAACAACACCTATGGACGTTAGCAATCTACAGGCCACCTCCCACAAGATCTGTGCAAAAACTTCAAAGGGGGAAAAGTGTTGTGACTCGCCGATCTTTCAAAGTGCTGCCGCGCAGTTACGCGCGTCCTCTATATGCGGCGCTGTCTGCCAGCCATGCAGCAGCAGCGCCACCTAAGCGGCCAGCCAGCCAGCGGCCGCTAGACTCAGTCACATTTATGATTTGACTGTTAAAGTGTACACACGTCTTACTCTGTTTACTTGATCTGTGACTTTCATGTATTGCGTCTTCCTTGAAATATATTTGATCAACTTGAAGTTACAACTGAATGTGTTTCATGTACAGTCACGTAATGTAGGGATTTTACTAAAGCGGATCAGGTCGTGATTGTGGATGGGACTGGTAATAGTATTGATAGGGATGGGGAGTATGACATTGATGGTGACCTGGAAAAGATAGCCACTCAGACTGGCAACACGAATGTGCATTTCGTGGAACTGTTTCAGCGTCAGATCGGCCTCATCTTAATAGAGCCGTCAGGCGTAATAACATGAGACTTAAGGGTGCGCTGATGACAGAAAGTATGGGTCACATTTCAGTGGTGCCGGTGGAGTCTATCAGCAGGACGGGTTTCACTAGACATGGCCTGCACCTCAACAGGTATGGGAAGGGGAGGTTGGCAAAGCTTATACGTGACAGCATGGATGGGGGTGGTGGGATCACTCATGGGAAAATTCCTGCAGTAGTGGGTGTTAGAGCTGCACCTTTTTTAGATTGAAGTCAGCTGATAGGTATTCCTGCTTGAGGGAAGTCTCTCTAACAAAGGAACCACTTTTGACAAAGCTTAGGTATCCGAGTAATGAGGGAATTAGTATATTTCATCAAAATATACAAGGTATTAGAGATAAAGTTAGTGAACTGCTTATTGATGTTGACTGAAATTATTAGTATATCTGAACACTTCTTAAATAAGGAGACAATTCAGAGGCTTCCTTTACCAGGATACAGGTTGGCTGCCAGCTTTTCTAGGAACTCTTTGCGGTGTAGGGGAGTAGCCATGTATGTGAAAAACGGCATCCCATTTGAGTCAATTGATGTTTCAAAGTACTGCACTGAAAACGTGTTTGAATGTTGTGCAGGTGTGGTTAAATTTCATGGACATAAACTTCTAACTGTTGTTATTTATAGATCCCCAGACGCCGATTTCACAACAGTTTTGCTAAAGCTAGAGGAGGTTCTTGGTTCACTTTATAGGAAATACAAAGAGTTAGTTATATGTGGTGATTTCAATATTATTTGTTTAAGTGACTGTGCAAAGAAAAGGATGCTGGTAGACCTCCTTAATTCATACAATCTTATGCAAACCGTATTCTTTCCAACGAGAGTGCAAGGCAACAGAAGAACAACCATAGACAACACTTTTGTTCATTCCTCATTACCACAAGGGCATTCTGTTAGAAAAAAGGTGAATGGCCTTTCAGATCATGATGCACAAATTTTAAGTCTAAAAGATTTTTGTGCTGCAACACGTGTTAAATATAGTTATCAACTGTGTAGGAAAGCTGATCCAGTTGCAGTAGAGACCTTTGTAAATCTTATCAAGGAACAGGAGTAGCAAGATGTTTATAACGCTGATACAGTAGGCGATAAATATAATGTTTTTCTCAAGACTTTTCTCGTGCTCTTTGAATGTTGGTTTCCGTTAGAACGTTCAAAACGGGGTACTAGCACAAACAGGCATCCTGGGTGGCTGACTAGAGGGATAAGAATATCTTGTAGAACAAAGTGGCAATTATATCAAAACGTTAGAAACGGTCAAAATCTAAATGCAGCAGCCCATTACAAACAGTATTGTAAGGTGCTTAAAAATGTTATTAGGAAGGCATAAAGTATGTGGTATGCAGCTAAAATAGCTAAGTCTCAGGATAAAATTAAAACCATATGGTCAGTCGTAAAGGAAGTGGCTGGTCTGCAGAGACAGGTCGAGGATATAGAATCAGTGCGTAGTGGGATTGTTCGTGTTACTGATTAGTCGCATATATGTACAGTATTTAATAATCACTTTCTGAATATAGCAGGTGAACTAAATAGAAACCTAGTCCCAAATGGGAATCATATAGCGCTCTTAGAAAAAAGTGGTCCGAGACTGTTACCTGAAATGCTCCTCCATGATACTCACAAGAGGGAGATTGACTTAATAATTAAATCACTAAAGACCAAGAACTCTCATGGATATGACGGGGTATCTAGCAGAATACTGAAGTATTGTTTTGTGTATGTTAGCCCAGTACTTAGCCATATCTGTAACTTTTCCTTTAGGAGTGGTCGGGTTCCTGACCGATGAAAGTATTCGGCAGTGAAGCCACTTTATAAAAAGGGAGACAAGGATAATGTTGACAACCTTAGACCTATTTTCATGCCATCGGTGTTTGCCGTTATCGAGAAGGTTATATATACAAGGTTACTGGAGCATTTAAATTCACATAATTTGCTGTCAAATGTACAGTTTGGTTTTAGAAATGGATTAACAACTGAAAATGCTATATTCTCTTTTCTCTGTGAGGTTTTGGACGGATTAAATAAAAGGTTACGAACGCTAGGTGTTTTGTTTAATTTAACGAAGACTTTTGACTGTGTTGACCCCAAAATATTACTGCAGAAGTTGGACCATTATGGAGTAAGGGGAGTAGCTGACAATTGGTTCGCCTCTTACTTTATGAACAGAAAGCAGATGGTAATACTCCGCAATATTGAAAGTGGTAGCGATGTTCAGTCGCAATGTGGCACTGTTAAGTGGGGCGTTCCCCAAGGGTCGGTTCTGGGGCCACTGCTGTTTCTTATTTATATAAATTATATGCCTTCTAGTATTACAGGTGATTCAAAAATATTTCTGTTTGCTGATGACACCAGCTTGGTAGTGAAGGATCTTGTGTATCATATTGAAACAGTATCAAATAATGTAGTTCATGAAATAAGTTCGTGGCTTGTGGAAAACAATTTGATGCTAAATCACAGTGAGACTCAGTTTTTACAGTTTCTAACTCACAATTAAACAAGAAAAGATATTTTGATCGGACAGAATGGGCATATTATAAGCGAGACGGAACAGTTCAAGTTCCTAGGCGTTCGGATAGATAGAAAGCTGTTGTGGAAAGCCTATGTCCAGGATCTTGTTCAGAAACTAAATGCTGCTTTATTTACCATTAGAACAGTATCTGAAATAAGTGACAGTTCAACACGAAAAGTAGTCTACTTCGCGTAATTTCATACGCTTATGTCGTATGGAATTATTTTTGGGATAATTCTTCTGATTCAAAAAGGGCATTTTTGGCTCAAAAACGGGCTGTTTGAGCTATATGTGGTGTAAGTTCGAGAACATCTTGTCGACCCCTATTCAATTGTCTGGGAATTCTGACATTGCCCTCAGAGTTTATATTTTCTTTAATGTCGTTTGTTGTTAGCAATGTTAGCCTATGCCCAAGAGTTAGCAGCTTTCACTCAGTTAATACTAGGCAGAAATCAAATCTGTGTGTGGAATGCACTTCCTTGACTCTTGTGCAGAAAGGAGTGCAGTATTCTGATGCATCCATTTTCAATAAGCTACCACAAGAACTCAAAAATCTTAACAGTAGCCCAAACACTTTTAAGTGCAAGATGAAGAGTTTCCTCATGGCTCACTCCTTCTGTTCTGTCGAGGAGCTCCTGGAAGAGCTAAAAAATTAAGCAAATTCCAGTGTTACATTGTTTGTTTTCTTTATTTAAACTTACGACTTGTCGCCTGAATATGTTTTTTATATTTCATTTTTATCTGTTTCTACTATCGTGTTATAATTTCACGTATTGACTCGTTCCATGACCATGGAGATTTCTCCTTAATTTGGTCCCACGGAACAATAAATAAATAAGTAAATAAACGGAAGCCGTTCCCGAGGCCCTTCTGAATTTCCGAAACAGTTTTTGGAACTTAATCCCACGATGCATTTTTGCATCGAGTCAGGGGGCATGAGATCCATTGCTCAGCCATGTCCTTCATTTGCAAAATGTTGTTCCGAGTACTATATGATATGACTGGCATCCAAAAGATATTGTTAAACTTAATACGGCAGCATTCTTTAATGATACAATGAGCTATTTTTCCGACTTAATAACAAGAAAAATGAAAAGATATTAGTAACAGAATCAGAATACACTCGTCATATGACCACTCTTTAAATTACTGCCTGCTGGTAAAGAGTTCTCATGAACTCAGTTTGTATCCGGTCGACAGGTCTCTTATTAAAATAAATGGGTGTTACCAGTGTACATTATTTGGTTCAAATTGCTGTGAGCACTATGGGACTAAACATCTGAGGTAACAGTCCCTGAGAACTTAGAACTACTTAAACCTAACTAACCTATCGACATCACCGTAGCGGTCGCGCGGTTCCAGACTGAAGTGCGTAGAACCGCTCGGCCACAGCGGCTGGCGTACATTATTTACATTCTACAGATCATTTCAGGTGAGTGACACGTATGATTTAAAACAACGCTCAAACAAATGTGTTTTGCATCTGTTTGGAAAATTCAACTAACCTGGTACCAGAATCATGTCACCACCAGCGTTGTTGGTTAACAAAACCACTGCCTCAAAAAATTCACCAAACCTAAGAACTAAGCATCGCAACAACTGATAGTTATATTTCTGGTCAGTCTTATAGACATGACGATGTCTATCAGTTTTCTCTAAATGTAACAATTTTTATGCGTCAAACTTCACGTTTTACGTAGGTACTACCAGACATCGTTTATAAAGCTGTCTTAGTACCTACAGCGTTCATTCTCACTGGCGTTCCTCCCAATAATTTTCTCAGCTACGCAACATAGCTTTAACTCATTTGAACTGATTTCAAGACTAGCGGCATTTAAGGATTGTGCAGGCAATGCTGGTTTAAGATACTTGTGGTGTAAGTAAATAATTACGACCGAAAGCCGAGTAGGTTCCATCTACACTCCTGGAAATTGAAATAAGAACACTGTGAATTCATTGTCCCAGGAAGGGGAAACTTTATTGACACATTCCTGGGGTCAGATACATCACATGATCACACTGACAGAACCACAGGCACATAGACACAGGCAACAGAGCATGCACAATGTCGGCACTAGTACAGTGTATATCCACCTTTCGCAGCAATGCAGGCTGCTATTCTCCCATGGAGACGATCGTAGAGATGCTGGATGTAGTCCTGTGGAACGGCTTGCCATGCCATTTCCACCTGGCGCCTCAGTTGGACCAGCGTTCGTGCTGGACGTGCAGACCGCGTGAGACGACGCTTCATCCAGTCCCAAACATGCTCAATTGGGGACAGATCCGGAGATCTTGCTGGCCAGGGTAGTTGACTTACACCTTCTAGAGCACGTTGGGTGGCACGGGATACATGCGGACGTGCATTGTCCTGTCGGAACAGCAAGTTCCCTTGCCGGTCTAGGAATGGTAGAACGATGGGTTCGATGACGGTTTGGATGTACCGTGCACTATTCAGTGTCCCCTCGACGATCACCAGTGGTGTACGGCCAGTGTAGGAGATCGCTCCCCACACCATGATGCCGGGTGTTGGCCCTGTGTGCCTCGGTCGTATGCAGTCCTGATTGTGGCGCTCACCTGCACGGCGCCAAACACGCATACGACCATCATTGGCACCAAGGCAGAAGCGACTCTCATCGCTGAAGACGACACGTCTCCATTCGTCCCTCCATTCACGCCTGTCGCGACACCACTGGAGGCGGGCTGCACGATGTTGGGGCGTGAGCGGAAGACGGCCTAACGGTGTGCGGGACCGTAGCCCAGCTTCATGGAGATGGTTGCGAATGGTCCTCGCCGATACCCCAGGAGCAACAGTGTCCCTAATTTGCTGGGAAGTGGCGGTGCGGTCCCCTACGGCACTGCGTAGGATCCTACGGTCTTGGCGTGCATCCGTGCGTCGCTGCGGTCCGGTCCCAGGTCGACGGGCACGTGCACCTTCCGCCGACCACTGGCGACAACATCGATGTACTGTGGAGACCTCACGCCCCACGTGTTGAGCAATTCGGCGGTACGTCCACCCGGCCTCCCGCATGCCCACTATACGTCCTCGCTCAAAGTCCGTCAACTGCACATACGGTTCACGTCCACGCTGTCGCGGCATGCTACCAGTGTTAAAGACTGCGATGGAGCTCCGTATGCCACGGCAAACTGGCTGACACTGACGGCGGCGGTGCACAAATGCTGCGCAGCTAGCGCCATTCGACGGCCAACACCGCGGTTCCTGGTGTGTTCGCTGTGCCGTGCGTGTGATCATTGCTTGTACAGCCCTCTCGCAGTGTCCGGAGCAAGTATGGTGGGTCTGACACACCGGTGTCAATGTGTTCTTTTTTCAATTTCCAGGAGTGTAGAAGGATATGCTGGTTTCCTTCTCCGTGGTTAACTAAGGTAACTTTCCACCGCTGTGTACCTCGATACCTACGTAACATTAAGCTCTAAGCTTCTTTGTCTCTAATAACGTCTTCAATATTTTACTCTCTAAATGGAGCTTTGCTGGATCCATAAGTCTTACCGTCCAATAATACTAATAAGGTTCAGTCTCCATTTTTACGGAAGCACAACTTGAAGTGAGACATCAGTCACTATAGAAATCAGACAGAAGTGCAGCGGAAACTTGCTGAACTTAATTATTAATGTAATTACTACAAGCACAGAACCCTTTGTGATGTAGCCCTAAAATATTTAATGCTAGGCTGTCTGTTTATTAGAACCGTCAGTATTATTTTCACATTTTATAGTTCCACGGCGTCTGTATGACTCATTCTCAACTTTAATTAACCCATTAAACACTAGTCACATTATGTCGCTACCATTGTAAAAAAGTGTAGGAAAGAGTAGGTCTGTGTTAACATGCTTGTGTGTTCAAACAGGATATTTAAGAGATTAATGAATATGGCAGCAAATTTAATATTTTACCCATCTTCTTCACCAAATGTAGTTGTGTATATCGAAATAATCAGCAAGCAAATGCATAAAGGAAATTTAGTATCTTAACCGGTTTCAGGCACTTAGTGTTGATCTGCTATAGAACGGTAGTAAGTACCTGAAAGCGGTTAAGCAACTGAATTGCTTTAATGCATCCGGTTGCTGGTTATTTCGATGTACAGATACAAGTCCATGATGTTAACCTTTAATGTAAAACACAATCGATAAATCCACAGCAGCAGTAATTCCTGAGGATATATTTAATGTAAGTGCAGCATTTATACCATAACGTATAAAAATAAACAAAGAGTGAGGACCAAAAACATATTACTAAAAACCAAATCTGCATGCATTAAAATACATCAACAGGAAGAATTCAGGTGGCGAAAGGAAGTCCATGGACGTCTTTATATACTCAGTATTTTGACAGACTAAGAATATTCGATATACTTTTGACCCTGGCAACGACGTTACGATTAACACTGTCAAATATACAAACAGTTTTAAAAGGGATGACCGAATAGTCTCCCCATATTCAATCAACTCATAATTGAAAGAAAGAGTAATTGCCTTCGTAAATGAGGCGTGAATTCACCTGTCGCGATAGGTCACAAGTCACATCTTACGTATTTCGATATGTGAAAGAATATTGTGAAATATGAGTAATTATACCATGCAAGACATTCACGACAATACTCCTTCTCTAAACCTGAGTCATTTGAATATTTGGTGGGAAGATATTAAAAACGAAGAACTCTGCATGCATATAGCACAGATGCCTTAGAAGTAAAGATCAGCTTATCATTGTAATCAAATATTATGTAAATGAATGTGTGCAAATAAGTTCAGCATATTACGGTGATGAGCTCGAAATCCTCGTCCAGGCCGTGAAGGCCCAAGGGATTTCTACGGGCGACATGTTATGCAACGCGGCATCATGCGGATGCAGGATGGATGGGCATGTCCTCAGCTCACTGCTCTCCCTTCTGTTTCGCAGGCTCTCCTTCCCTTCAAGCCGCTACTACTTGCTCCACAAATGGCAGCACGAGGCGGAGGGCACCCCGTAATAAAGCTTCCTCTAAGGTAAAAAATCCTTGGCAGTATCGGGAATTGGTCCTCCGCATGACAGCCACCTGCGCAGATCACCAGACAACGCAGGCGTATATATCTACTCAAATATCGCACCAGTCGCATAAGAGTGGAGCTAGTAATGACAGTATGAGGATGGAAAACGTGTTTGCTTTAAATCCACGCTGAAAAGGTGATGAAAATTAGTTACCTTTGAGATTGGACGTGGTGAGTTGACTTTAGTAAAGAATGCCTTTAAGGCAACAAAGATACTATCATCAGGATCTCAGAGAGTTTGAACGAGAGCGTGTGATAGGGCTACGAGAAACTGGATGTTCCTTCTGCGATATTGCAGAAAGACTTTTCAGTACGGTAGCCACTGGACATGATTGCTGGCAGCGATGGTCGCGAGAATGTACAGTCGCAAGAAGACCGGGCTCCGGATGGCCAAGTGGCTTTACCGAGAAGGAAGATCATCGTATTCGGCGTATGGCTCTGGCACTTCGACCTGCATCTGCATCAACAATCCGAGCAACAGTTGACACCACAGTGACACAACGAACTGTTACAAATCGGCATTTCAAGGACAGCTCCGAACCAGACCCCCTGTAGCATACGTTCCATTGACAGCAAACCACCATCATTGACGGCGTCAGTGTTGTCAAGCAAGAGCTCGTTGGAGGTCTGTTGTGTTTTCTGATGTGAGCCGGTTCTGCCTCGGTGCCAGTGATGGCCGTGTGTTGGTTAGAAGGAGGCCAGCTGAGGGCCTGCAACCAACTTGTCTGAGTGCTAGACACACAAGACCTATACCTGGAGTTATGCTCTGGCGTGCGATTTCACATGACACCAGGAGCACACTGACTGCTAAATTGAATGTCAATCTGGTGATGCGGTGTGTCGTGTTGCCATTCATTAACAGCATTTCAGGGTTTTTTTACAACAGGTTAACCATAGTACACATACTGGTGTCCTAATCCAACATGCCCTATTGAGTGTCGATATGTTGTATTGGCCTGCTCGATTGGCAGATATGTCTGCAGTCGCACACATATGGAACATCATCGAACGGCAACTCCAGAGTCATGTAGAAATAGCATTAACCGTCCGTTTTGACCGACCAAGTGCTACTGGCATATAACCCCATCTTACAAACTGATATCCGGCAACTTGCATGCCTGTTTGCATACTTGCATTCAATAGTCTGACGGTTACGCCGGTTACTAATGTACCAGCATTTCAGATTTGCGATGGCTTGTCTCGTGTTTACATTAACCTTTGATCTCTCAATGTTAATCACTTAAATAGGTTACCTAGACAAATGTATTCCCGAAAATTTATTACTTTATATTAATTATTTTTTTGCTCCGATTTTTCCGTCATTTTATTATTTTCTAGCTACGCATGACTACACCAGATTGACTCAAATTCAAAAAGATACTGAAATTATGTTGGAAAATAGGCAACATCACTTTTTGATACATATTAGCCATAAAAAGTAGTGCATTATACATCCCTATGAGACACCGAATGTTCAGTTGATGTCACAGTGAAATGCAACGTTTGTTTTCTTCTAATTTTTCTAGTACAATCTATGTGGCAGTTATTTTCTAATTGCACTAACAAAGTCCACTGTGGACATTTTTTGGAAAATGAGACAGAAAAGAAGGGTGAGAAGAATCATCGTCTTACCGACAACGACGTAACTTTAAACTGAATTTTATCTCATCTGGAGAAGGGAAATAGAAGGAATCGGTATTGGCATTATCAAGCGAAGCATTGCGACATTCGCCTTACCTGATTTAGAGAAACCACGGAAAACGGAATACGTAAACCAGGACGGTCGGACAGGAGTTGACGCCACGGACGTCCACAAACCTATTGGCGGGGGACAGCGGAGGGCAAGTGGAAGCCATGGTACAGGTTTTGTATTGATTACAAAATTTTCTCTAATTTCTAGCAATGCTTGTCAGCAGTGATACTAAACAGCATCTTAAGGTTGCCTGGCGCGACACTAAGTACTGTGACTTTAACACTGATATCGGTATTGGGATTGTTTTGATTTCACGCCCTTCAAGAGAAATTATGCTGATTGCCCGGCTTGGTGACAGTTTCGGCGCTATTCTGCAGTCAAATGGATGCGAAACTGTACAGAACATTTCTGAAATAGTGTCAGCAATCTTTTCTCTGTCTCATCCTTGTACTGCTGTTTTCGAGTTGCCGAAAGGGACTGATCAGATTTCCTGAAGCCAGGATTGCAGTACAATATCAATATGGCAGCAGTGTACGTGCCTGTCATCCATCCCCAACTTCCTCAGAAGCGTCCCTTCCCTTGAGCAAAACAAAATACTAATATCAGTTTGTCAGTGGACAAAGAAGACCCGTGATGGCTTGGAAATTCTGCATTCTGTTTTACACGGTATAGACATTGCAGTAGACTATGAAGAATACAGTGGTCTGTAACTAATGTATGACTCCATATGCTTCAGCTGAAACAGAATGTCCGATTTTATATGCTAGAAAAGAAGAAAAAAATGTGTGAAATTTGAATATCGAACACATGTTCTCCCCAAGAATTGGAACATTGTGAATTCAATGGGGTGTAACACAATGCAAAATGCAATCATGTAGTTACGAATTCTACAGTCGAGTTGGCCAGACTGCACAATAGTGTGACATTGTGGAAAGACGGAAACAACCTTGGTTCAGACTTCGGCCTATAAAAACTGATTTTATCGGGTAACTTTTGGGGATGGTTTTGGAAGTTTTCCGTCGTTCACCTAATCGGTTCTCATGCTACACTTTACGTTACCAAGATAAAAAATGTAATTCTCAAAAAAAAAAAAAATTCTTTCAGTTTTAGTTGTGGCTGTCGGTATCAAAGCTGAAAGCATGAAAGGGAACTAAATAATCCCACTCACGTAGTCAGATGTGTTTTTCTACCAAAGAAATGTTGTGGATTACATCAAATCTAATAATTCTTTTTCCAAAATTTACGCCCGTTCCTCCACTTCGAGCAGTGTTAATTTTTATTCTTTTTGTTGATACTGAACAGAATTTTCTCTGTCTTTCTCACTACCCTCTTCCTCAGATTTTTAATTTTGATTATTTTGTTGATACTGAATAGAATTTTCTCAGTCTTTCTGACTACCCTCTTCCTCAGATTTTAGACTTTAGTTTGACTTAATTAGAGGACCATAAATCACTTTTTGTTAACTTTATTGAGTTTGGTTTCGTAATTCGTTGTATACACTGGATTTAGTCGTATGATGATGAAATTGTAGATCGTAGAATCAAAAATAAGGCATCTATAATCATATAAATAACAAAACTATGTTATTTACCTGTACAAATCCGAACCGTTCAGGTATTTAAGTCACCTATCTTAAAAATAGTGATATCATAACTATCAGTTGGTTGATGTAGAATAAGTTTCGTGCTTCTCTTATCAAATTTAGTTGGACAAATTTATGCCAAAGCCCATGTTTGATGCCCACTCCATCCGAATGCGAGTACAGTGCGTTGCCATTGTATCACTTCTCTCGGTAGGAATGGAAGCAATAGTGATCAAATGAACAAGTTACAGACGTTTAACACGACCTTTGGGACCTAAAAATAGCGGTTAGGAAATTGGAATGTGGCTGGCAGTCTCTAACGGCAGTGTGCTAAATTCTATCACAGAAAATTCAATGATTTCGGATAGTGATATTGTGCAGAGGACGGAGTAGTATTTCGTCGTTTTTGCAAACTTCAGCAAGATGACTATTTTGACTCATCTCTCATCGCTTGCCCATGCTGAGCAAGATTCTTCATCTCTGAATAAGTACTGCAACCAACAGTCATTTGAACCAGCTTGCTCTGGTCACCCCTAGATCTCCCTCTTCAATGCTTATCTCTGACCCTTCCTCCATTATCAGACTTTTTATTGCTTGCTGCCTCAGTATGTGTCCTATCAATTAATCTATGTAGATTGATTAACTGACAGTGAAGCTGTGCCATAAACTTGCTATCTTCCAAATTCGATTGAGTACCTCTTCGGTAGTTATTCAACCTAACCGTATAATATTCTGAGGCAGCAGATTTCTGAAGCTTTCGTTCTCTTCTTGCTTGAACTGCTAATCATCCACACTTGACTTTCTTATAAGGCTACAATCCAGGCAAAGGCCTTCGGAAAATACCACCCTACTCTGAAATTTATATCAGAAGTCCTGTTTATAGAAATGCTTGTCTTCTTATTCCCAGTCTGAATTTTATATCCTGCCTACTTCGACAAAAACTGCCAAATTCATCTCCCACTTTGAGTGTGTCGTCGATTTGCCTAAATCCTTCATGCACTTTATTGAAATAGACTACATTCCATTACTTCTGTCGATGTTCGTCTTATAATCTGCTTTCAAGACATTATTTATTCCTTTCAACTGCTCTTACAAGTTTTTTGCCTCCCAAAGTGAACTACAAACCGACCGCCAAAAATCGAAATATTTATTTCCCCTTCCTGAAATTTGATTATGTTTATAAATGTCTCTTTGGTTTTCTTCATTGCACGCTTATTGTATAGACTGCATAACTTTGGGGATATACTCTATGCAAATGATCTTCTACATTTCTGAGAGTATAGTCCAGTTAACGTTGTAAATAGCTTTTTATAAATCCACATATGTTATAAACGTAGGTTTTCTTTCTTCAACCTATCTTCTAGGATAAGCCGTAGGATACTATTGTCTCGCACGTTCTTACATTTCTCCCGAACCGAAAGTAATCTTTCCTAAGGTCGACTTCTCCCAGTTTCTCCATTTCCTGTAAATAAATCGTATCTATATTTTGCAACCACGACTTATTAGGCGGATTAGTAAATTCTTCTTGAAGTCTGAGGATATCTCGCTTGTCTCATAAATCTTGAAATCAAGGTGGAATAATCTTGTCATGTTGGCTCTCCCAGGGATCCCAATACCCCTGAGGGAATGTCGTCTACTCCATGGACCTTGTTTCCATCGAGCTGTCATGTTTCCATTGAGCTCTTTCAGTGCTCTGTCATGTATTTCTTGAAATATCATATTTCCCATCTCATCTTAATTTAGCTCCCCATCTCTTTGAATAATATCACCTTCACTTTCCGTTGTTTAGGTGTTCTACATATTTTTACCGCGTTTCAGTTTTCCATTCTTCCTTTAGTACTGGCCTGTCATCTAAGCTCTTCATATACGCACACCTGCTTTTCTTTTCACAAAATGTCTGTTCTGCTTTTCTGTAGGCGGAATCTATCTTTCCCTTAGTCATGCAGCCTCCTGTAACTATTCCTAGTTTGCCATTTTACATTTTCAGCCAGTCTCATTTTTACACCCCTTTTTTTCTTTTCGCCTTGCTCCCTTCGATGCATTTTATATTTAGGCCTTAGGCGGTTACATCTTTTTCCTACAAGGTGTGAATGTGAAGTTTTAAGAATGGTTCCGCTACTGCTTATTGGTTTGGCGGGCAGGTACACAGACGGTGGGGAGTGAGTCATTGCCTTGTCATTCAACCCCCTTTATTCAGTTCGTTGTGGCAGCTGGTCGAGTGCGGGTTTGTTATGGCATGTTGCCGGATTCTGTCTGCGTGAAAACTGATGTAAAAACAGAGCAACGAGTATGTGTGAAATTTTCTATTAAAACCGGGAAATGAGCTTCTGCGACTTACGAACTATTAAAAACAGCTTTTGGAGGTAATTGTATGAGCCAGTCAGATATCTTTGTCTGGTTCAATAGATTTGAAAATGGTCACGAATCATTTGAACATGAACCACGGTCCGGCCGTTCTTCCACCTCAAAAACGTATGACAATGTTGTGTAAGTTCGCGACTTAGTGTGCTCTGATCGTAGACTCACAATTAAGGAGCTAGCTGATGAACTTACTTTAAGTTTCTATGTACTTCAGTAAATTTTAACTGAAAATCTGAACATTCGTCGAGTGTCCGCAAAGTTCATTCCAAAAGTGTTATCAAGTGACCAGAGACAATACCGACTTGAGGGGTGCCAATAACTGATTAATCGGACTAAAAATGACCCAGATTTGTTAAACAGGGTAGTTACAGGTGACGAATCGTGGGTGTATATATGGTCCTGAAACCAAAATGCAGTCTTCGCAGTGGAAGACTCCAGGTTCACCATGACCGAATAAAACACAGCAAAGTCGGTATAAGGTGAAGACAATGTTCGATTCTACTGGTATTGTGCATCATGAATTTACCCCTGGAGGACAGAAAATTAACCAGGAATACTACAAATGTGTCCTTGAGCGTTTGCGTGCAAAGGTGGACAAGAAAAGGCCTGCATTGTGGAAAGACAGGAGCATGACAATGCTCCGGCTCATCATGCCTTCTCCATCGTTGAATTTTAGACCAAATTAAAAATTCCTGTGCTTCCACAACCGCCACATCCGCTGATTTGGCCACTGCGGACTTCTACCAGTTTTAAGAAACTGAAATTTTCACTGAAAGAGAAGTGATTAGAGTCGACTGAAGACGTCCTGGCAAATACGGGGAGCGCTCTTTACACACTTCAGGAAAAAAATTTCCAGGAATGGTTCCAAAAGAGAAAACACCGTTGAATCCGGTGTATTTGGTCAGAAGGAGATATTTTGAAGGAGATGCGTCACAGTACCATGTAAGTTCCTCCATTGTAGAATTATAATCCCATTCTTAAGGCTTTCCCATCACACCTCGTATTTGATCCTCTGCTGTCTTCACATTTCATTTCTCAAAGCTACCCAACGGTCTCCTAATGTGTTCTTTTCTTCTGTTTCAGTCAAATTTTACCTAATGCTCCAACAGAATATACACAGTTGTATAAACAATCTTAAACTTTACGGTGTCTCTGGGTCTTTTCCATGTAAACATAATTCGTACGTGACTGCTAAACCAAGTGCTAACGATGATTAAATAATGTTCTGTGCAAAATTCTACTAGGTAGATTCCTATTTCATTCCTTTCCGACAGTCCGCGTTCTACTATTCCCCCCCCCCCCCCCCCCCCCGCCGCTCTTGTTTTCCGGTTATCGAATTCCATACCACTATCAAGATTCATTTTTCAGCTCCTTAAATACATATATGATTTATCTTATCCTGTCTAACATTCTTTCAATTTCTTCATCATATACGGACCTTATTGACATAGATGCTTGTAGTACGATAATGCACTCACTATGCTGTTCATAGAAGCATATCGTCATTCCTGTGTTTCTTAATCATTATTAGACCTACTCTACCATCACCCTATTACATTTTGTACTTATAACTCTGTACTGACTTGCCAAGAAGCCCTCTAATTCCTCCCACTGCACTAAAGTTCCACGCCCCGAGCAATAGTTTTTCCTGATAATGAAATGCTCGTGAGTAGTTTCTGTCTGAACATCCGAGTGGGGGACTATTTTACTTCGGGAGTATTTTATCCAAGAAAGTGTCATTATTACTATGCCATCAGTAAAGTTGCATACACACTGAAAATTAATTCATTTTAATTACTCCTTCATTTCACTCGTTCGCAGTATCAGCACAGTTAGGTTATATTAGGCTGATGTTGCAAGGTTCAGTCACGCATTCGTCCACATTCTTTCTCCTGCACTTACCAGAAAAGCTGCTGCCTCTGTGGATGAACCAAAGGTTATTCTGCTCTCTCCACTGATATCCCTCCGTCGTAGTAGCATCTAAGGCGCGCTATTTGTTTAGCTGAGGCACACAAGTCAGCTACCTTAGCAGGGTTCATCGTTCATGAGGGGGGGTAGTTTTACGTATCGTTAAAACTTGGTCCTTAACTTCCGCAGAAAGACTAAAGCAGCTATGCATGATTTCAGATCAATCGATTTACATTTTGTGTTATTCGAAAACTTTTAAAATGGGGAGTGCAATGATACACACAAATGATACACACAGGAAACTGATCAGAATGAGACATCTTACAAAACTAGACGCGGAATTATGGCAAATGTGAGGCCGCTGTCTCCCGAAACAGCGTAGTTTCATTGCCATTCTCGTGCCAAAATCGGATGACAAGGCATGAGAAATCGTTCTTTCGTAAGACTTCAGCATGCTTTCATTTTGCATATACGTATTCTGCAACTTTTACGGAGAGTATAGCTCTGAAGTTACATGTGACAACGATTACTCATCTAGATAGAATGGAATATCATTAGAAAAATACATTCTTTCGTTAAATTAACATTGCCTCAGCACTCAGTATTGTCTTAGTAGATGAATAAATAGAACAACAAATATTAGCTTGCAACCGTATAGACCGTTCACATAGTTAGTTTGATGTACATGTTTCTTCATCGTTTTCCAAAAATCATCGGTGCTCATCCTATGAGTGACGCCTGCACGAAATCAGAGGACGGGAGATAAGGGTATAACGTCCCATCGACGTTGAGATCAGAGACGGAGCATAAGCACGGAGCACAAGCTAGGCTTATAGAGAAATGGAAAATCAATTTGTCCTGCTCATTTCAAAGAAACTATCACAGAATTTTCTTTAACTGATCAAGTGAAACCACGGAAAACCTAAATCTATATGTCTGGACGTGTCTTTGAACCACTGTCTTCCCCAGTACTAGTCCATTGTGTTATTACTGCACCACCTCGCTCGGTACCCTTAACGTGGGCAATGTGACAATTTCTCTGCCTGGCAGAGACATGCTGTGTGTTTAGCACAAATGTACTTTGATTTCATCACTTCCTTATTTTGAGTTAATGCGATTCCAGAAAATCTGTAACATATTCATTGTCTGTTTTTTTACTAGTAACGTTTGTCAGACAGCAATTTTTTTATGTATATGGGGTTAGATGGAAGTCTCTATATCGCTGATCTAATGCATAAGATCATAAGAAGGATGTTTGTACATTTCGCACTTTATATCGCTCAGTTTTTTCCTTTTCCAAAACACGTTCTATCCAATACAGGAATCATTCCCGCTTTTATAGGTGAAGTTATTTCTCGTGTTCATATTGTCCGATTGATCCGGATGATCTCCTTAGTTCGTGGAGGTATGTACCGTCTGCGCAACTAAATGAAGCCAGTTTCTTTCTTTCCATATGCGTTTCGATTTTTTTAATTGTGAAACATCATCAGTGGCCTGAAATGCATGTTTCCTTTTATATACACAATAAATGTATTTCAGGCCACTGACGATGCATCCCAAATAAAAGAAGCGAAACGCGTATGGTAATAAACAAACTGATTTCGTTTAGTTGCACAGACGATACATACCACCACGAATTTAGAGTAACTAAGAGAATGACAGAAAACATACAAAAACGACGATCTCCTTAGTATTAGGAAGTTACTGATGGATACTTTATTGACAAACTTTTTAGAAAAACACGTTTGACATTTCAGAAAAGATTCTATAACCATTTAGATGAAATACATTCCGTTTAGTTAGATGCGGGGCACTGGCTATCGCCCACAGTTTAAATTATCAGTTTGTTTCTTGAGCGAAATGGAGAACGCACCTAGCATACACAGTTACACATCACCGAGCAAAATCATTTTGATCTCTGCGGAAAGTCTAAACATTTCTGGAACATTAATTTTCGCATTTAGTTTTGACCAACATTCAACAATTAACACACCAGTCTCCAACAAAAGTACCTCAGAGTTAATTTCTCATGAATAATGTACTCTCATTATTTTGTTCTCATATCCATGTTGTATGATAATTCACACTGATTCAGTCGTCGATCTTTCTGTATAATACTCTGCCTCCTTTGATTGGAGATTTCGAACGTCGTTGTCACTCAATATCTTCAAAAGAAGTACGCCCATGTTACTATAGAATGTGATGGCCCTGAAAGCTTAGAAGCTCTCTCATATGCTGTATGATATTTCCTTGGACATAAACCACCCACAGAAATGGTTTTTCAGCGCAGTAGTATTTCTGTTTCTTCATTCGACAGAAACACACCACACAAATCCACATCGCAAAAAAAAGAAAATTGTATCTCTTCTTCGAAACCCCGTAGTTATCTCACATTGCGAGGTGTAAGTTTGAAATTTAGCTCAAACGTGTCTAAAACATTTCTTCGAAATGGCGCTAAAGCGTAGCGCCCATTGACGTCACTCTCGGACTCGACAATGGTTCCAACAGCAAGGTGCCGACACATGCGAAAGAAAGGTCACAGCTGGAAAGTTCATATGAAGTGTAAAAGGTGGTTTAATGATATCACATTGGTATCAAATTGTGCCATAATTCTGCTTCATACCAGAGTTGGCGCATGAGACAGTCGGAGTGTGTTCACACTCTCCTTACTCACGTTTCACCCATTCGTTTGATGTACCTGCGATGGATGCCATAACCGCGACACTCAGCGTTGAAATCGTGCGGTTTTTGTATGAATGGCCTAGGAAAACATTTCAGGTAAGCCGCCGCTCTAAATTGACATAAGAATCTCTCTGGAGGTCTATAAAGAGCGTCAATGAAACAACAACGTTCCTTGGGGCGTTGATTTCCACATATTTCGCTGTTGAAGACTACAGTTGGAAGTGCGATGAGCAACAGGACGACGTCCTAGACAACGTTCGACACTGCTGATACACCCTGGACAATTTAACCCTACTCTAAGAATATCGTGTGGCTGCAACTCCACTGAAGGCGATCTGACCCCACTGGAGTGCAGTTAGGTGGTAATTTTTGTTCTGCTTTTCAGGGTGGAACCACAATTGTCGCTCAAAACTATTCGACAAAAAATGAACGTCATCCGAAGTGCAGAAGGTTCTTTATGCCCTCTTGATTTACGCCTTCCTTTGGCATGAACATTCAGGGGTGCTACATTGATCTGTGCGTGAATAAAATGGTGAATGTCAGAGAATTCGGAACCCGTTCAGCTGACTGATGCCTCGTGGCTGCTCTAATCCTTCACAGCAGGCAACCTCTTCAACACACCTTAGATAGGATAGCTTGCCCTCAGGCGCTAGAGCAGCCATGAGGCACCACTTAGTTGAATGGGTGTGGAAGTCTCTGAAAGGTACATTTTCGGTTTTATTCACGCACATGTCAGTAAAACACCCATCAGTGATCATGCCAAAGCATGGCGCAAAAGAGGAGGGTTGAAAAATAGTAAACAGGCTTTCCTTCGTTGCATCACTTTCAAATTTTGATGAAAAGTTTTGAACGTCCCTGGTGGTTGCACCCTATGTACCAGGGCGAAACTTGCAGTCGCACTACGCTCAAAAGAGGTCCAATCACGCTGAATGACGTTGCAGCCCCACAATGTCATTAGAGATTCATTGACGCCCTTTATATCACTTCCTGAGGGCTTTTCTTGTCAATTATGAGCTACAGTGTGTTTCCTCCACTAGTCATAGGGAAACCGCGTGAACCCAAGTCAGAGTATCGTGTTTCTAACCTACCCTTCTGAGGCATCAGACGAAGGGGTGAAAGATGGTTAAGAGCTGACTGACGTACCTTCCCGTTGTGTATCACGTCCACTGCTGCGTTAGACAGTATTTTGGTGAAATATTGTGCCAATCTGACGTCATTAACCCATTCTAGACTTCACATGAACTTCCGACCTGTGAGCGTTTTTCCTCATTTTTCGACGCCTAGCCTGAGGCTGACGTCGCAGGGCACCATGCTTTTGCATCAATATAGAGGAAGCCTCAAGGCACCTTTGAGCCAAATATAGAACTTATACGTCCTAGTGCGAGTCATTAAGTGTGTATAGAAAATGTTATACATTTATTTCCTGCATTGAATTTCACCAACTTGGCACTTGACTTACCTACATTATTTCGTGACATGAATCAACATCCAAAGGGGTAAATAGCTATGATATCAATACCAACTTGGAGCTAGACCAAGAAATAATTACTTACCATAATATAGCTTCACAAAATCACAAATGTGTAAATAACATTTAATGTATAGGTAAGGAGCTTCTCAATTCGTAAGCAAGAAGTATTTATTATGAGTGTACACGACAAGCAAGGAACAGCTCCGATAATTCTGTCTGATACGGAGGGTGGGATGGTAGCCTCTCCAGCTTTGCGCTCCTTCCAATCAGCAGCGCCGACCGTAGCCCCGAGGCAGGCAAAGGCTTTCGCCCGGCATCTGATCCTGCGGTCGCCGGCCGCAGTATCAAACCCGCAGGGCCTGGAGCCTATTGTCTTTATCCTCCAGCACACCGGCAGGTACAGCGCACAGAGGAGGTCCCAATGTTAATTCAGTAGTTCGGGTGACAGAACAATTTTCACACTGATGCTGTTCTATGGAGGACTCTCATTGTAACGGGAAATACAAATTCGGATATCTGACGTGTTCCGAGATCCAGTTGGCGTTATACTGTGTTATTCCGTAACAGAATATCAGGGAATTGCAATGCTAATGTTTCGTAATGAGCTTAATAACACACATTCCACTAGACGAATGAAGATATCCATCTGTTCATACTTCCTCATTAAAAAGTTACCCCATTACAAGACATTAACGATAGGTTTCACCAAACTTGCGTTGTTACAGCGATGTATACTGATATTCATATAAAACATATGAGAAGTATTCAAATGAAAAGGCACGAATCGTGGTAGCAATTAAACTGGTTAAAATTTGCGTATACTGCTTTGGAATAACGTAGTGACACGAATACACTGACGTCACCTCCCCCTCAAGAATTCAGAGCAGTGCCCTCAGCAGACAAGGTGATGTTTACCGTCTTTTTCAACATCTGAGGTCCGATACTCGTCGAATTTCCCGAGTACGGAACAATCATTGACAGTTACGTGTACTGTGAGATACTTCCTAGTCCATCAAGAGCAAATTGCCTGTGCCACTCAGGGAGGAAGTGATCCTGCTCCACTATAACCAGTGTCCACACGTCTCGTTGGCCACCAAAAACCTAATGGCTAAGTTCAAGTGGGAGCATCTTTAGCATCCGTCCTACAGCACGGACATGTGGCCCTGTGACTACCATTTGTTTAATCTGCTAAAAATACATGTCACAGGGAAGCACTTCAACTCGGACGTGATCTGAATGACACAGTGCAGGACTGGCTCCTGTCACAGCCATAGGAATTCAAGGAGCAGGGAATAATTCAGCTCGTGAAACAGTGGGATTTTTATACTGAGGCCTGTGGTGATTACCTTTGAATAAAGGCTTCAGTTATACCCACAGTGTTGTGTCGTACCTTTTCCTTTGAACACCCCTCATTTAGTATCAAATACCTCTCTTAAATGGCCAAGAAGGTTGTGTGCACTCACTCGAAAAGTCCATTGTTGACACGAATTCTCTGAAATTTGACCATTCTTGTGATCTGATAGGAGATAATAAAGCTGTTAGTACCTTCACAAACATATCAACTCTCCACGCAGGTGTATTGTGGTACGTAAATTCCCAACCATTCCTCAAAGGCCGTCTAGCATATCACGCATAGCGGGTGCATGGGCATCATGGAGATGACGTAGTCACGGATCGAATTCGAATGCAGTATATAGCGTATGTGCACCATCCAGTATGGGTGTCGTTTTTAGACAGCTACTCGCGTTTGCCAAGGCAAGCTGCGGACTGGTTCTCCCCTAAGACACACAGACAGCTCAAAAACGAACGCACGGAGAAAATGTTACATGATCCGCAAATAGATGGCTCACTTGGCGTTCTTCCTTTAGGGTACTTGGTTTTGAAGAAATCAGGCAATGCAAAAACAACTAACCAAATATCGATTTATGGTTGTACGTCATTAGTCAGTTCTCCCACAACAGTCGGACCACTTCCAGGAGTGCGATTTCCACGAAGTATACAAGGGAGCTACTATGATGTTCTGAAAGTAGAAGAGGTACTTGCAGAAGTAAAATTGCAAGAACGAATAACAAATTATGCCTGGATACCTCAGTTTGCCCAGTGTCCATGAAAGCAAGGTTGAAGTTTCGAGTCCCGTTGCAACACAACTTTGAGCTGCCGCGAAGTTTCAAAGCAGCGCATACGCTACTGCGCTGCAGAGTGAAACACATAGTATGGAAAGTCTCTTAGTAAATTTAACCGTATGTTACCTCAAATCCCATCCGTTAGTACAGATATTCAGGAAACCATTCTTCAGAACACTTCATTCCTCATTTCAAAATTAATTCGTACCTATACACAGATACCTGTTTTTCTATAGTCATCAGTTTCTCAGTATATCTGCAGAATCTGCAGAAATCTAGACAAGTTTACCCTAGAACTTGCAGTGAAACCTTCGTCATCTAGACGTCAAGTTATTTCACTAAACAATATTTGGCGATTGCTTCATTAAGGAAACTGTACTTTTCCCTTGTTGTCACAGTCTAAATAATGCCAACTAATTATTTATATTTAATATGAATCATAGTGGATTTCCCACTCTGGGTGTGCACACTGTCACAAGAGAGTCGTATTCCTCTTTAGACGAAATAAACTCAATTTACATTGGAGTTTCACGGTGCACTGTGAATACATACCATAATATTACGACATTCATCATCCTCAACAGTAAAAACTAGGATTATGTGTATTATGTCACGTCAGTAGGCCTTCTTAACATCAGTAGCTATTATCATGTTAAGATTATCCTGTTCTTCCCGGCCTATATCATGAGCGAAAAGCTCTTGTCCCAACAGCCGCATCATTGCGCCGACAGGCAAAATATTTGTGTGATAGAGTATCGTCAGGCAGGCTCTTGGACATAAGCTAGAAAACTCGAATTGTAATCCTCTATACCTTAGGTGTCTACCACCAGACCCGCATGTACAGCAGCAACCCAAGCGTGTGTTACACATTTGTACCAAACCATCTAACAGAGTTCTTAGGCCCATATGGTTGTTCGACCTTAGAGTTTTCACTATCCGATTTCTGGAGTCGACATAAAGCGAATCTTATAATAGAAATATCAGTTGTGTCGTATGGATTCTGGGAGTCTCGTCGCTGTGCTACCACAATGAGTATGTCTCGGGGATACAATCATAGAACGTAATTCCCGATGAAAATCTTAAAAATGGAAAGAACAGTAAAAGTATGAAGTTAGTAAGGAATACGCTTCAGCCTAATGACATGGATCTTAAGTGCACTTGATGACAACATCTGGTCATGTCGACGAAACAGGATGCAGCTGTGTCATTATAATTTAGCTGATAATTCGAGAATGCGTCACTCAGTACAAATAATGTTAAATTCACTCGCTACGACTTTAGTCATTGACATATAACGAAATGGGCAGTAGTGGGTACGTAAAATGCCCTACCTCTCGCTACTAGGGTATTAATGGGTGTATGATCCCAGATAACGATCTAAGACAAGGTCACTGCCCACACTTCTGTGACAATTGTGAGTGATAAATTCTAAGTCACGTTGCAACCTGATATCTATCGTCTGTCAAGGTAGGCCCACCAAGGCTCTAGGACGACAGTATGGCATGAAAATGGTGGGAGAGTGGTCACCCATCCACAGTACCACTTCAAGCACACCCAAAATTGATCGATATCAGTTGGATGATTTCAGAAATGTGGGAAAATCATGTCCCCAACCCTGTCCTCACCCTTCTGTCACTTGGCCCAATGTGAGTCTTCTCAGTCGAATTTGCGAGGTGCCGGGGTGGAGAAGAGCTGGTACCTCTTTAATTATGATGAATTTTGCATGAGAACGAGACATGCACTCGACCCCCTCCTTACCTATAACCTAATTGGTTATGCGCACAACGGTAACGAACGGAAATGATGGTGGACCCTGCTAGTTGGTAAAATAAAGACTGCACAATCATAATAATTTAATAAAAATCGTAATCTACTCAGAGATGAAAAAGGGAACTTTATCATTATCAACAACATGAAATGGGATTCTGCAAATATCTACGAAATGATATGTAGATTAAATATTAGAATGAGATTTATTATACATCGGAACATAAAGGCACATGATAATCGTCACAAACAATAGGTTAAAGGATAGGGTATACTGAACTATTATGAGCATAAGAGTTGGCTCGAGAAAAAGGGGCTCCTACTCCTTGTGATGCAATAGATTGACGATAATGACTGGAGGTCCTAATAAACCAAATATTACTAATATTACACTCCTAACTATATAGCAGTATCGCGATCAGTAGTGAGAGCTCAAACGGGATCACATGGAGAAACAAGCAAGGTGGACTTGTAGCAAAGCGAGCGCGCGTTCTGCTGAAATATTCAGTATAAAAATGATAGGTCCTATAATGCCGAGGCCGCAAAATACCGTACCAGAACTGAAATATGCACCACGTCGTCGGTAGGCAGCGGTCTGATCATGTAGGTGCCGACTTCTGCTGTGCAGCAACACTGTTTCAACTCCTGGCCTCGAAGGCTGTCCGAGAATTCTAAGTTCTGCCGAAAAAGAGCGACTAAGTCGCAAGACCGTCCGACTCAGACGCAGACCAAATACCGAGTGAACCAAACATGCATAGGAATCAAGTGAAAAGTATTTTGAGGTCTCAGTACAAATACTCTCATTACAATAATCTTATTCGGCCTGTTACCACAGTGCAATGACATGAAACATTTATAAAATTGATGAAAATGAGAGGCGACGTGCTAAAGAGGGCATGGAACCTCTCAAACTCTGTACTCTTTAGTGAAAGGATTATCATGATACACCAGCAGCAGAGCTCAGCCTCTGCTTTCTGACAGAATAAGCTGCAGTTAAGTGGTTCCTTCCACACTATATTCTAGGTGAATTATATGACAGGCTGTTATGCTACTTATACATGGCTGAAAGTTAATTATCAAAAATGGCCACCTCCAGACTTACTACCTTAATTAGCACCATTAGCAGCAGAGTATTGGGCATTTTCTGTAAGCACTCCAATATGACAACAACCCATTTTTATATTAAACTTTGTGATAATTTGTAAATTGTTTTGGCTGACTGTACTCTCAGCATTCCAAATACACATTATCTCAAGGTTGTCAGCCAGAGATGCACCTAATTACGTGGCTAAGAATGTTTGACAGTTACCAGAGTGCATTATTTAGAAAAAGAACTCTTACTATGTACCCAGATTACAGTTCACAGTGAGAAAATTGTCCCTGTATTGTAAGTGTGTTAAAAACAATGATGTCGTAGTGTGTTGATAACAATGGGAGATTCCACGAGGACTGCAATATATAACCACCTCACGCTGATATTTGCAATTTTGGTGTAATTTCTTACATTCTTTCCCCCAGACCCCTTGTTATTCCAAACAGACGAATCTCAGGATCGTTAGCCAAAAACCTATTACCACTGCACTTCATGTAAACAAATTTACTCTTGCTACATACGAAGTCTATGTTTCACTGTGAAGAACTTTTGCCCACGTTGTTAGCTGGTTAATACTGTGTACACAACTTCGTACATAACAGTAAGGAGAGGTGGTTAAGAGAGAGTCGCTGCAACTGTTGTCGGAGGAAAGCTGGACAGGAGAAGAAACGACAAGTAAAGAAGTTAACAAACCGAAGGTTTACATAAGTTGCATTTCTCCAAACGATTTAGGGCTCAATAAAAGTACTGCAGTAAGAAACAAAATCCAGTTCATGCAATAAAAATACTCACAATTATGATGTTGATGCCGCGATGCGGCGGGGTCTGTGAGGCGTCCCGTAGTGAAGTGGCTCCAAGTGCGAGTGTCTGAGCGGCTGCTTCATGCTGTCTTAGATCGCGGCGCAGTTTGTTCAGCAATGTTCGTTGCGTTTGGTCTGGGCGGACATTACAGGACATACGTTCAAGTTGTTTGTTCATTTCTCTCCTCAGTTTTCTTATTACAGAAGGCACAGAGCTGCTCGAAGTATGACTCTGCAGACGTGCACCTTTGGGTCCGACAGACCCCGCGCGATCGATGTCGGTGTCGAATAAAAACTTGCAATTCTGGTAGCAACGCCACAGCACCCGTGGTATTGACACATGATACCACAGTTAAAATATTTGATGTTACAATATGTTTAAAACAGTGATGTCACTGTAAGACGGTCTTTCGGAGTCCGAGACAATAGGTTTAAAGTAGACTCTTAATTAACGGCGGAACGTCCAAGTGTAGACACACACACACACATACACACACTAACACACACACACACACACACACACACACACACACACACACACACACATGATACTGCTAAATTTACAGTCCAAACTGTTACCCTGTCACCTCTTGTTCAGTTAGCAGAAGCTCTTGAACAACAGTATCGAAATTTACTACAGAGACAGAAAATATCTAACGCAACTCATGTGTCGAGGAGACTTAAACCATTCCCTGGTAACGATATCGTTCTGCAATTTCTCTGTTGTGGATAATGAGGGTAGAAATGGAACTTGATTGATGTAGAATTATCCCTTGGCAACAAACAAGACCAAGAAAATATTGTAAATTATGTTAAATCTGCCTATAATTGCAGTTCTCGACCTGTAAGCTGTATGGGGATTGTTAACACAGTCCAAAAACACAATATAAGTATCATACAGAACCTATGTTATGTGTTTATGATGTTAATAAGCAGTATTTGCTATACATCCTCCGCTACGAGGGCAAGTCAATTATTATTCGCAAACTAGTTATAAAATTTTATTGTAATCAAATAGGAAACTTAAAAGAACATCATTTTTCGACATAGTCTCCTTGCGTTTCCACGCACTTGGTCCATCGTTGTACATACTATCCTGGTGCCCTCATAAAAGTAGGTTCTAGTTTGAGTTGCGAGCCAGGAATGCACCGCCTCTTTCACAGCTTCGTCCGAGGCAAATTGACGGCCCCTTACTGCCTGTTTGAGTGGATCAAATAAGTGATAGTCAGAAAGGGTAAGATCGGGTCTATATGGAGGATGATCCAGTACTTCAGATTTCAGTTTTTGGAGCGTTTCAACAGTGTGGGTAGCGGTATGTGGACAGGCGTTCTCGTGCAACAACACAACACTTTTGACAACAATCCTCGGCGTTTGCTTCGAATTGCAGGCTTTATCCTGGTAGTAAGCATCTCAGTGTAACGTTCACTGTTTATTGTTGTGCCCGTTTCCCCATACTTTTCCAGTACTGTACCCTGTGTGTCCCAAAAAACCGTAAACATCAGTTTTGCTGCGGACGGTTGGGTATTGAACTTTTTCTTGCACGGGGAATTTGGATGTTTCTATTCCATACTCTGCCGTTTACTCTCCGGCTCGTAATGATGGATCCATGTTTCGTCACCAGTAATGATCCTGTCTAAAAAGTTGTCCCCTTCGTTACCACAGCGATCCAAATGTTTTTTGCTGATGTCCAACCGCGTTTGTTTATGCAACTCTGTGAGTTGTTTTGGGACCATCTTGTGGATGATTTCGTAGGCAGAACCGTGACTAATTTGCAGACGATGTACCACTTCGTCAATAGTCAATTGTCTGTGTAAGAGAATCATTTCACGTGAACGCTCAATAGTTTCTTCATTTGTGGCGGTAAATTGTCGTCCAGCTCCTTCATCGTGCGTAACACTTGTGCGAACGTTTTGGAATTTTTCAATCCATTCTTTGACACCCCGTTGTGGCAAAACATTGTTCCCGTACTGTACCGAAAATCGTCGATGAAATTCGGCCCCTCACGACCAAAAAAAACGGATCAGTGAACGTCGCTCTTCTTTGGGCAAATAGACAGCGGAGCAGCCATGATTAAAAGCACGGCAGCGATAACTAACCTAACCTAGAAGCTTCAAAATTGCAAATATATAACATAAAAAAGCAAGGCATGCGTCATCAATGTAAAATGACAGTACTACTAAAATAGACAAGAATATAACTAAATTGGGAATAACAATTGTCTTACTCTCGCATATACTTTTACAGTGATGTAAACAGGCAAGTAAGCATCCATTCGTTTGCTAATGTACTATAAAATCTAGTTTTATACACGAGAATATAGGTAAAAGTATTGCTGACATGCACCCTACAAGATGTTTCTTCTGTATGAGTATAGTTTTAATTACTTAACCTCCAGTGACATAGAGATCGACGGGACGTTAAACCGAAAAACGTGGAAATCGGTTATAAAAGTCATAGAGTTTGTGCACTCCCATAAAATAGTGTTTTCAGGCACATTTACTACAGAAGAAGCATACACGTGGTTTACGTGAAAATGAGGGTGAAAATTGTCTGTGTCCTTTTCTAGGTAACCTGTCTGGTGAGCATCCTACACTTCACAGCAACACTATTGAAGTCAGATAGTATTAGTAGTTTGATACTTCTTTTAAGTGTCTCACAGTCTTTGGGTTGCTCTTTCACATTACCTAGACACTGATGTATATGTAGTGGTAGCACATCTTGCAGCATGTGACCGATCTATATATACGCACACCTTACGTGTGTCCTATGTGTTCCGTGGGGATACAACATGACGAGACGAATCACAATAACCAAAACCTTGAAAAGATGTAATATAAGAGTCACTTTAACACAGAGGAATGTAGTGGGAAAAGCTCGTAAAAAGACGACGCATATATTGCTATACACTTTTGAAAAAAAATGCATTTAACGTGGACGCGTTCCCATTATGTCGCCACCATTGTATATCTGGCGTAGCGTTCACAAGAGGAACTGGAGCGTCTTAATAGACTCATTTTTTCATGGACATAAGTTTCTTCTGAGGATATCTCATTATTAATTATATCACGCTGACTGGTTTCAACAGAAGGTTTCTGTCATCGTCTGATCGTCGTAAATCAGAGGTGCATTTCCAATCAGATGATGACAGCAGCCTTCTTACGAAACCGGTCATCGTGAACGAAATAGTATTTAGCAACCTTGATTTCAGAAAAAAATTATTTTCAGTAAATGGAGAAATCGCTCCCATCACATAACATGAGTGGCCTATCCCATTTTTTCTCAATTAGTAAGAGAGAGTTGAATAGGAAAGAGCATCGATAATATTGCAAAATGCTTGCACAGTATATATTTATACATAGATGTAGACGACGCCACAGGTGGCGTGCAGTGCTTTTCAATGTAGCGAAACGAATAAAAACGAATAAAAACTACATAAGATTGAAGATTGAGGTAGGGACTGGCTGTAAATAAATGTAACATACTGTGTGCATAAAGAGGCGGAGCGTTAAGTCGCTATACAATCACACTGTTGGTACTAAACTTCTGGAATCAGTAACTAGTAAATAAAATAAGACCATAATATTGAATGATTACATCATAAAAACTGTGGGAGATTAAGATTGTTATACCGAGATTCTTAGGCAGAATCGTCATTAAACACAATTCATCTTCCACGGCATATGTGTCACACGAACACCTCTTCGACCTGTTACATCTTCACACACACCTTTCGGGATTTCAATGTTAGTATGACAGCTTCCTTTGTGGATCCGGGGTACGGTCCTGTAACTAGATTGATTGTTGTTCTTAAGGTCTTCAGTCCGAAGACTAGTTTGATTCTGCTCTCCGTGCTACTCTGTCCTGTGCGAACCTCTTCATCTCTGAATAACTACTGCAGCCTACATCCTTCTGAATCTGCTTACTGTATTCATCTTTTGGTCGCCCTCTACGCCTTTTACCGTCCATATTTCCCTCCAGTACTAAATTCGTGATCCCTTGATGTCTCAGAATGGTTGTTATCAACCGATCCCTCCCTTTGGTCAAACTGTGGCATAAATTTCTTGTCTCCCCAGTTCTATTCAGGATCTTCTGATCGACCCATCTAATCCTCAACATTCTTCTATAGCACCACATTTCTGAATCTTCTATTCTCTGTTTGGCAAAACTGTTTATCGTCCACGCTTCACTACCATACATGGCTACACTCCAGACAATTACTTTCAGAAAATACTTCCTAACACCAAAATCTGTGTTTGATGTTAACAAATTTCTTGCCATTTCCAGTCAACATCAATAATGTTACCCCTTCACCACTGCTTCCCTTGCATGCCCCTAGGCTCTTATAACTGCCGTCTTGTTTCTGTACAAGTTTTAAACCACCTGTCGCTCTCTGTAGATCACCTATGATCTTACCTGTGATCCAATCAACATTGTCAAAGCCGGCCGGAGTGGCCGTGCGGTTCTAGGTGCTACAGTCTAGAGCCGAGCGACCGCTACGGTCGCTGGTTCGAATCCTGCCTCGGGCATGGATGTGTGTGATGTCCTTAGGTTAGTTAGGTTTAATTAGTTCTAAGTTCTAGGCGACATATGACCTCAGAAGTTAAGTCGCAGAGTGCTCAGAGTCATTTGAACCATTTTGAACATTGTCAAATGCTTGCTGTAAATCTACAAATACTATAAATGTAGGTTTTGTCTTTCATTAACCTATCTTCTTGGATAGGTTTTAGGGAATCGAAACTGATCTTCCCCGAGACCGGTTTCTACCAGCTTTTCCCTTCATCTGTAAAGAATTCATGTCATTATTTTGCAACCATGACTTATTAAACTGATGGTTTAGGAATTCCCCAACCTATCAACAACTGCTATCTTCTTGAAGCCTGAGGGTATTTCACATGTGTGATACATCTTACACACGAGATGGAAAGGCTTTGTCACGGCTGGCTCCCCATAGGCTATCAATAGTTCTGACGAAATATCGTCTACCCCAGAGCCTTGTTTCGACTCAGATCTTTCAGAGCCCAGCCATACTCTTCTCGCAGTATCATATCTCCCATCTCACCTTCATCTACGTCCTTCCCTTTCTATAACACTGCCTTCAAGCTCTTCTCTCTTGTGTAGACTCATTATATATTTCTTCCACCTCTCAGCTTTCTCTTATTTCCTTAGGAATGGTTTAGCGGTCGCGCGGTTCCAGAATGTAGCGCCTTTAACCGCTTGGCCACACCGGCCGGCTCTCCTGAGTAGTCCCTGCCCAGAGATACGAATGGGGGACTACTTTATGCCTGGAATATTTTACCCAAGAAGACCCCATCGTCATTTAACCATACCGTAGAGGTGCATGCCCTCGGGAAAAATTACGGCTGTAGTTTCCTGTTGTTTTCAGCCGTTAACAGTACCAGCACATCTAGGCCATTTTTGTTGATGTTACAATGCCAGATCAGTCAATGAGACTGTGGCCTCTGTAATAACTGAAAGGGCTGCTTACCCTCTTCAGGAACCACGCGTTTGTCAGGCCTCTCAATAACAACTCCTCTGTTGTGGTAGCACCTACAGTACGGCTCTCTGTCTCGCTGAGGCACGCAACCAATCCAACCGACGGCAAGACGCATGGTTCATGCGGGCAATACGTTGATTATAATTACTGTAATCTCATTGTATGATATAATTTTGTCAAGTGATACATACGTCAGTGTAATGAATCTACATTTCCACCCACCTACACCTACACATACATTGCATCAGCACCTGGTGGACTTGTCATTCTTTTTACTTCATAGGTCTTAAATAAATAAAATTCCTTCACTTGCTACTGTTCCCACAAATAACTTTATTCCGCAGGTCTTCTCAGACACAGATATTATATGATTTGTGCTTTGCATTCAACGAAACTGTCATACACGTGATATTAACATACAAACTTTGCTTACTTTTCTTACGCCTCCCTAAAAATTGTCTAATGTGAGTCTCCATAAAATGTGTGACTGTTTTTCTCTTACTTCGATCAAGGTATATTATCACTGTGAATTGGCATAATGCTGAATTTTATAAACTGGAATGTCATTTCTATTGGTCTTCTGATATCTAAAACTAAGTTCAGGCACTGTTGTATAGTCTGGCGGTGCCGATTCGTTTGTAACACAAAACACTATCCAGGTACATAGTGAGGTTGAATAAGAAATAATTCTCGTGCTCTTTTAAGTTAAACATCAATTTAGATTCTTGTCCAGTATAGGAAATTTGGTTGATGTCTTAGAATCTCAGTATGTGATTCATAGACCAACAACATTGGTTCTAGACCTAATTTGCTAGAATGACGTCGGTCAGAGTAAGATACAAGTAGTCCGTGTAATGACAAGGAGACAAAAAATACCCAAAAACAATGTTACCGTATAAGTTAGCGGCATTTAGGTAGCAACACAATTTCAAACACCATTCACTATGATGTGACACTGACAATTAAATTCTCTGGTGTGTATCACATTACGATAAATGACTAGTAAATAATATGATGCTATTGGAGCTGTAATTTCATCACTACATACAATGGTATTTGTGCATAGGGTTTCTTTTCGCTGGCACGAAATTTGACCGCTCGCAAACTCACCGAAAATTGGCTCTAGCGAAAGAGTTTCTTTATGTCTCGCCCACTAGACGTTCAAAGGAAATTATAGATTGAAGACAAGGTACACAATACTTCATAGTATTTCTGGGTGACCATAAAAATTTCATTATTTATTTTCAGGTTTCGTTTTTTATTTCTGTTTTTCCTTCGACAGAATTATCACAGTACCAAGATTTGACAATATCATGTAATACCAAGTGTGAAAATGAAACCTTCACTATAACATGGGAAACACAATCAGTGCCATTGTCATTAGGCAGCTCATTATATACAACGATCATAGTGTACCATTATATATGTAAACAAAATGCAAATATAGTGATCCGATCACAGTTGCTTGTCATGAAGTGTGTGTCATGAGGAATCAACTCCTTGTGTAGCTGGCTGGCATTGCCACCATCCCAGAACGTTTTCTGGTAAAGCCAACTAAAAAGAAATTGTTACTCTTCCAGAGAATTAACAAGAATCTGAAATATGACGACGTGCTTTAATGGTAATAACTTATTACTGGAAATATTCATGAGAATTAGGGAGACACATGATAAAAGTATTAGAGCGATTTAATTACACTGTAGTCCTTCTCTTCTCATTTTCTGATTAGTAAACACATCGATAGAACTGATAGCATATCGGCGACATCCAAATGCTACCGGCCTGTTGGTGTGTACTGATGATGCCTGACTGCTGGGAAGGGTCGGCATCTCATATAGGAGCCACAGAAGCTGTAGTCCCATGTTCTCAGATAGTCAGCCGGCGCAAGACGGCCATCTGCTGATTGCGGCCTACTGGCTCTGCTGTTGGTAGCAGCTTCTGATGTGGGCCACTGCCGTCTGGCAGCAGCGTGTGGTCATGGCAGTGGGTCCAGAGCCTTTATCTGAAGAGTCGTGCCTAAGCATGGAGATGTTATGTGCTGGACTCTACCTCGAAATTTGAGTTTGTTTAAAATAAAGTGCATATCCTATTTCCATACTATGACGGAGCTTTTGGTGAATTGGGATAACTGTTCACAGTGTACATTTAGCGACATCAATGGTTCAAATGGCTCTAAGCACTATGGGACTTAACATCTGAGGTCATCATTCCAATAGAACTTAGAACTACTAAAGCCTAACTAACCTAAGGACATCACACACATACATCCCCGAGGCAGGATTCGAACTTGCGACCGTAGCGGTCGCGCGGTTCCAGACTGACGCGCCTAGAACCGTTAGGCCCACCCTTATCTGCAAGTGTACTACAATGCTATTGTGTCAGACTCTTCGAAGGCAGACTTATAGTGACTTGTTTCTAGCACATTATGATAGTATTGTTTTTAAGACTAATAACGCAGGGACAAGTTCCTTACTGCGAAACTTTGAATTGTTATGTAGCAGGAGTTTATTATTGGACGTAGTGCTTTGTCGTAATTGTCAAGCATTGAAAGTATTGTGTTTACGTGCATCTATGGTTTACAGTTTTAAAGTGTGTATTTTGAATAGTGGATTAAAAGTAGTCAAAAATTTTAACATATTATTCTTAAATTTTTAAATAACAATGGGAAGTCGTGATACATTTGACTGCTTACGCAAAGTGCAGTTCTCTGTTCCTAATTGTGCTAATTAAGATAAGAAATTTGAAGGCATTCAGTTTGGATTTTCAGTTATCGTATTTAATATAATACTTTCCACCATACTTAAGTAGGTTAACACTCTGTCACACACTTCGCTTAGATGGAGAAATTGATATATAGATGATCCTTCATAATGATCCATTCACGATCATGTAAAGGGATCGAATGAAAAAAACTCACACAATAGGCATCTAGTAGGGAGAGGGGAGGAGGCCGGTGGGGACTTCATTATTAGGCAGTAACACAAATTTGCCTTACAAACCTCTGTGCCTCAGCCAGGCTGGTGGAATAGTGCCTTGTCAGCAGTGAAGAGCTGACGCGCACTCGATTCATAGTATGCCGAGCGCAGCAAAGCGTCAGGTCGTGGCTGCTACGCCACAGGGCAGCCGGTGACAAACGACTCCAGTGGCTTCTAGCTCCATGTATCGATCTACAAAGTTCCCTCGTTGACGTCGAAGATTTTCACTGAGGAGTTTCGTCCCTAATCAGCCTGAAGTATCTGCGGGCTCACAGTGCACGGCTATTAGCGCCTATTTAGGAGACAGGAGCGAAGAGCATCAGTGTCTGCCACAGACATTGGATAAGCAAGAGCAGTGCTGACCCTCTGTAAGGCGTATGACAGACAGTGTCGACCTCAAGAAGGTCGAGCTTCTAGCTGACCTGCAGTGTGATGCCGGCCGCTGTGGCTGTGCGGTTCTAGGCGCTTCAGTTTGGAACCGCGTGACCGCTACGGTCGCAGGTTCGAATCCTGTCTCGGGCATGGCTGTGTGTGATGTCCTTAGGGTAGTTAGGTTTAAGTAGTTCTAAGTTCTAGGGGACTGATGACCTCAGATGTTGAGTCCCATAGTGCTCAGAGCCATTTGAACCATTTTTTTGCAGTGTGATGGCGGCCTCTGTGCCACCTTCACTGTTGCCTTCCAAGTTGGCAGTGCGGCTGGCAGCAGCAGCGGCCTCCCAGCTGGACGTAAGGGTTCTGGAAGACCCCTAGGTGTCCTTAGGGTTGACCTCCATAGCCTCCCATCTCACTGGATTGCTGCATCTGACACAAGAGTCAGTCAGCACCCAACAATCGGGCATTTGTTAAGAAGGGTGGGGTATCTACGTTGACGCTTCCTGTACCTTCTGCAGTGGTGGGGATGACTATGACATCATGTGTTCTAGTTTTCCTTCGCTGTCAGCTCTCATAATGACTTCAGTCTTTCCCAACTTCACTTTTGAGAGGCTCTTTTCTGCTGTTTCAGCACCTGAATACTTACTGTTGTGTAGTCCCTAGCCTTAGTTATGAAACACTGATTTTTCATTAGTATAACGGTATCTCTCGGTTTCGATGAGGTCATTATGTTTCACTTGCAGACCTGGGTAATCGGTCGTTTCCCTGTGCTGCAATAGCTTCCGTGTTTACTGCAGCTCGCTCAGCTGGAGATTCTACACTGGGGTGTAACAGTTAAGAGATTTATTGATGGCACAGTTTACTTTCAAGGAAGAGGTTCGGAAGTCTAGGAAATAACACTATCTGACGTAACACAATATCGAGCCTCTAAATGAGATACTGAGGGGCCTTAAGTACTCATTACTGTCTTGGAAGCAGCATTGCTGCTGGCAAGGTGAGAGGTTCGTTTTAGAGCTGTAAGTAACTAATATATCGTCAGAGCTATTAATGAGCATTGACGTAACAGTCAATAGCATAATGTGGAAATCTATCAATATCACTGCATTTTATCACAGATTTATATTCGGGGATCGATGCATGGATCCATGGGTAATTGCAACTGCTGGGCAGTCATAACGTACAGAACCAGCTCCTCGTTTTGGGTTACAGAAACCAAATCCACGGAGGTATACTGCTTCATATTTTACATGACAGCTGATACAGTTTAGAGAGAGGGCAGGAACTCCACCGTTGTTGAGACCAGAGTAAACTACAAGCGTCCAGCCACAACTGAGGGTTCTTTGGCTGCTCAGTGAGCCAGCACACAAAACTAGAACACATGAAATACTAGTTCAACTAATTACATTAATAGAGAAAGGATTTATTTAGCTTTGACAACTTCTTTGTCACAGGGGTACTGGATCACTTATAACTATCATGGGCTAGAAAATCATCACTTGATTCACTAATTACAAATTTTTTCTCTTGAGGTACACTCTTTCACATTCAAATGAACAAGCCCATCAGAAATTTTGCTTATCACGTTGGTCCTAAAGTACGATATTGACTGCTGTAGACGAGGTCTCGAAGTGGTACAGAGCTCTTCCTAACTTGACACTATGTTAACTTCAGTATGAGGGCGCCGCTATGCTTAGAGGAGAGGCGTTGTCTTCAAGAGTGCCTCCCATAAATCGTTATGGACTGCAGTGAAACATCGGTAATATCTATTGTATCGATCTGTATAGCACCCCTTGGTGTGACAATGTGATCTCTTTAAAATATTACATTACTCCCCCTCCACCCCCTTCACCCCCCCTCCCCCCAATCCTCTACACTGTCTTCTTGTTGGCAGACCCACATAATGACGGCGGTGGGGAGGGTGGGGGAGGACTGGATGGAGACACAGATGAAGAGGCAGGGAGAGGCACTGTGGCTGTTGGCACCTTGCTGTCCGCACCTCAGTAACCGCAGCGAGGGAGTCGGGGAACACCAGCCGAAAAATTAGACGCTGGGTGCACGCCCGCATCCAGAGAGGTAGACGCAGTGGCCGGGTGGATGGCGAAGGGATCTTCTGGAGCGAGGTGTTGACCTTCCGGGGGCGGCTCATCCTCCGAAATCGGTTCGGACAGCTCGGACAGTGCCGGCGCCTGTGACGTCAGGGTCGGTAGCGGTGAGGCGTTGTTGTCCTTGGGCACCACAGAGGAAGGATCGCCCCGCGACTGACGGAGACACGGCTGCGATTTCAAGTGAAGATCCCAGCGACGTGCTGGTTTTCTGCGGCAGAATCACCGACATACGCAGCTGGTTGTGGTGCCGCCACAGTAGCCCAAGAGAACAGTGGACGACATAAGATTTGGTAATGACTCCACGCTCCCAAGGCTGTTTCTTTCCAAAAACTTTGTAGAAAACTTCACTCTTCCGCTGAAATTTTGTCCGACCTGGTGGAATGTGGTAGCCGCATGATATGTAACAGGGTATTGTGATACAACCATGTAACAATTCTGCCGGCGACTTCCCATCACTTCGGTAGGAGCGGTAGAAGGCAAAAAATTTCCAGTTTCTGGTCCCTTGTGTGGCAGGAACTGTGTTTCACCATTTCATTTTAGAACTTTCGAACAAGCCGTTCTAGGCGCTATAGTCTGGAACCGAGCGACCGCTACGGTCGCAGGTTCGAATCCTGCCTCGGGGATGGACGTGTGTGATGTCCTTAGGTTAGTTAGGTTTAATTACTTATAAGTTGTAGGCGACTGATGACCTTAGAAGTTAAGTCGCATAGTGCTCAGAGCCATTTGATCCATTTTTTTTAACAAACCGTTCAGCTTCTCCGTTAGACAGAAGTTGGAAAGATGCAGTGGACACATGGTGTATGCCACTAGCAACGCAAAACAATTGTAAACCGGCTGATGTTAATTATAGACAATTATCCAAGACAATGACATCAGGAAGACCTTTAGGACAAAAAATAGAAGATGAAGCCGATATCGCAATTGCAGTAGTGGTGGGTATGGGAACAACAAAAGGAAAATTACTGTAAGAATTAACATCCAACAACCATCGGGTGTTTCAGAATGGACCCGCGAAATCAATACGATTGGGCTGCCACGGTCCGCACGGACGTGGCTACACATGAAAGCGTCCCGGTGAGGATCACTGAATTTCTGCACAAGTTCTTCAACGAGTGGTCATTTGCTCAATTTGAGCGACCATGACCCGCCAGGCACAGTGACGGCACGTAATTTACTTCGTCCGAGCTACGCGCCAATGATCTCGTGCAATAAAGACAGAACGTACTGCTATATGCAACAGCAAAACACCTGACGGCTTGTGACAAAATAGCGTCACGCCACTTGGTGCGGAGTGACTTTCAAATTGCGTGTCAATCCATGGCGCACATATTGCGATACTACCTGAAGAGCTGTGTCAGAAGTAACTGCTGCGGCAGACGCCGTAAGACGAGAGGAAAACTTTGAAGTTATTCAGTATGAGGAGAATCGATTTGAAGACATGATTCCGTAGACTATTCAAACGCTGTGTCGGTATCGACCGGTAACCGAGGCTATATGTAAGCGATCGAATGTTGAACAGTGAGCCTGTACAAAATCTTCTTCTTTTTCCTGAAACGTTTCTGTTTATGTAGGTCGCTCACAGAACCTCTCACAGGCATTTCATTTCTCACAGTCTATCATTAGAATCTCCTCCTACTACAGCCCTCTTCGGTTCACATCACCCTTCACCTGGTCTCTCCATCTTTTTTGCGGTCCTCCTCCAGATTTCTTTCATTCTAGGTCTCTTCTCGGAAATCTCTCTGATCTTATTCTTTTAATAAGGCCAACCAATTAAGCCTATTACTCTCCACAGTTAGTTTTACGGGCTTGATCTGCAGGGTGTTTGATATTGTCCCATTCCTTCTTGTCTTACCCAGGATCCCTCTTCGAAAGCGCAATTCTGTTGCTTGTATTCTGCTCAGATATTTCCTTGTCGAGGTCCTACATTCTCATCCACAGGTCAAAATTGGCAATTAATATATGTACATCATTATTTTTCCTTTGGCATGTACTTTTCAATTTCTAATTATGTCTGATACACAATCGCGCATAATTATATATTAGAAAATACATGAAGGTCATGATGTACAACAACTCATACTGATTATTGGACAGTATCAGAGCCCAACATTGCACTTTTTGCTCGGTCCGGGATGGGACAGACTTGGAGGGATTGAACAGGGCCGTCAAAGGGACGTGATCTGTCAGCAAATAGAACTTCTGGGCGTACGAATAATGGTGGAATTTCGTAACACCATAGATAGTGGCGAGTGCCTCTTTTTCAAACTGACTGTAGTTACACAGCGGTCTTTTAAGAGTTTATGAGGTAAAAGCAATATATCTGTCAGAAGAACCAGTCATAAGGAAGAGCACCGCTTCGATCCCATAAGGAGATGCATCCACAACTAACACCACAGTATTAGCTGGGTTAAAGTGAATCAACCATCTACGGCGTAACAGTGCCTCTTTCAGTTGTTGAAATGCGTTCTGTCATTCTTTGGACCACCCAAAAAAACATTTTACCGGCACAGCTGGTTAACCATAGCAGCAGTTTTCTTAGCGTTAGGAATAAATTTTGTGTAATAGGTGAGCTATCCCATGGCTGACGTGATATCGGCAATGATACGGGGCACCAGGAGACCTCTAATCGCAGCCAAGTGTGATGCAGTTAGATGTGTACCCTGTGGATTTATTACGTGACCAAAGTAGTTCAGTTATTCTTGGAAGAAGGAGCACTTGTACTTGTTGCACTTTAAGACAGCAACAGAAAGAACATGAATCAAAGAGCTTAAATTTGCTAAATGTTACGCAGGCGTACGACCGGCGACCACTACAATTTCGTCTAAATAGTTTGTACAAGAAGCGAATTTTTCTGTTAACTGTTCCAGGAATCGTTGAAAAGTTGCAGGAGCTGATGTATTGCCATACGTTAGTGTTTGAAACTGGAACAAACATAAGTAAGTATTTATCGCAAAGTACTGCTTGGACTCTTCGTCCACCGGTTACTGTACGTATGCCTGTCGTAAATTTGTCTTTCAAAAGGATCTTCCCTGTCTTAGTCTCTTCATCAATTCCTCTGGACGTGGAAGAGGAAAGGAATCCACTACTGTTTCTGGATTTATTGCTCCGTTAACGTCTGCACACAAACGTACATCACCTGAAGGCTTCTTCAGAACGACCAAGGGTGGTGCCCATCGGCTTGAAGAAACGGTCTGGCTAACTTCACTATCTAACCGCTTCGCAGTTCCTGAGTAACTCGTTCACGTAATTCATAGCGGACGGGTCGTGCGAGAAAAAATCGTGGATGTGCATTCTTTTTCACAATGGTGTGAGCTTCATAGTCTTTAGCCCTACCTATTCCTGGTTCAAATAGTTCCTTATAGTTACTATACAAGTAAGAGACGTTAGTGTGAGGCATAGAAACACTGATTAGTAACACATCATTCTGAATGCTCGGAATAAACAAATCAAATAGGTCTAACACAAAATTTTGGGACTGTTTGGTTACATGGAATACACCCTGAAAAGTTGCAGGCAAACTACACACGCCAAGAACTGGAATATCGGGTCCGTTGCAGCCAGACAAGACAGAAGTAGGCTGCTGTAGTGGTGGGCTACGGATTCTTGCATCAGTGTCTTTATTTTTCAGGAAAACCGTAGCAACAGTGTCCATCTGCAACTTCGTAACACTTGTAAATGAACAAAAAATTTGTTTGTCTGACAGCATATTGCTGCGGAAGAGTTCAGCGATGGGGAAATACTTAGTTCGGCTCGTGCCTGAGTGAGTGGCGTCGCCTGCACCATGAACATTTGTTGGCAGCGAAGTTGTAGGCGCGGCGCTCTAGCACGACGGTGGTGTTATCCTTTGCCCTGCCTGCCACGAAACACACAGTTTGAAGGTCATCCTCACGTCCACAATGAAAGCAACTACCCTTACGACACGGAGAATGTTGCTACTATGTCTCGAAAAACAATGAGCACAGGATTTTCTTCCAGAGTTTTTTAACACACACCGTTTGCTACAAGACTGAAAATTTTTATTTCTGTGGTTATTACTGTTAGTCTAGGCACTACTCTTATTACTTTAACGTTGTTCTGTACATGGGACAGTGTCTGGTGGACTACGGACAAATGAAAAACAGCGAGTCTCAATGAATCTCTGTTGAATTTACAGTTGTTTGAGACTCCATAATTGACAGCACCGATTTTAAATCAGGGACCGGCGGGTTTAATATCGCTGCGCGAATGCCTACGTCAGACAGAGTCTGTGAAATAGTATCACGCAATGTGATGTCACAGTAGTTAATTCCATACAACACTTAAACTTGCGATTCTTGGTGAGACCCCGAGTTCCACTATCCACAGCAGAATAATAAACAACCGCTAAACGAAAAGGCAGACGAAGCACTTCGGTGATCTTCGGATCGTGACTAACTTGTATGGCGGATGAATTGGTGCGGCTGTAAGATCAGAGATGGTTCGGCTGTCTAGGACAGACATGTTGTCCACCGCGGTCGGTCTCAGTTATGAATTTATTAGCAATTTCTGGTTATGTGGACATGTAACTGAGAACATTTTGATAGTAATTACGCAAATACGCAGACCATTGTTTTCTCGTTACGAAAGTATGAAGATTGTAGATTATTTATTATTCATAAAGTGGTAGATAATTGTGTAGTTTCTCGTATTCTGCTAATGATAACAAGTAGCATCCAGTATGAGCAAAATAACTGAAAATTTTAGTATTCAAATAATATCAGTTCCTCGCTAAGAGTTTCTTACAGCCTCACGATAACGGATTCACGACCTACGTGCTATTTTCTGCGCAGGGTGCAATAACAACAGGGGACTGCAGGTGTGTCAAAATTAATTAGAACTTACGCATTCCACTCAGGGCGGTGGAAGCAAATAGGCACCTCGCGGGTACTGCAGTCTTACTACAAATCAGACCAGTGATACGTCATCTGTGGTAACGCCGAGGGGGTATGAAGGAGAGAAATTTTAGAGAGAAGGGATTTACCATACGCACGTATACATGATCCCGCTCTCCCTCTATCCCTCTCTCTTTTTCAACTTGCCGTACATGGCATCCTTGGTGGGAATTATCTTTGAAGTAGAAGCTAGATTTTGTTAGCGAGAAAGATGAACTGTAAGCGACCAGCAAACTGTATAAGGACTGTGATGGGTGAACTGTGAATGACCAAAGAACTGCATGAGAACTGTGATAAGAAGGCTTACGTGCCACTGTCATTACCTCCGTTTCCTGTTCCAGTCGCGTATGGTTCGCGGGAAGAACGACTGCCGGAAAGCCTCTGTGCGCGCTCGAATCTCTCTAATTCAACATTCGTGATCTCCTCGGGAGGTATAAGTAGGGGGGAGCAATATATTCGATACCTCATCCAGAAACGCACCCTATAGAAACCTGGACAGCAAGCTTTACCGCGATGCAGAGCGTCTCTCTTGCAGAGTCTGCCACTTGAGTTTGCTCAACATCTCCGTAGTGTTATCACGCTTACCAAACAACCCTGTGACGAAACTCGCCGCTCTTCTTTGGATCTTCTCTATCTCCTCCGTCAACCAGACCTGGTACGGATTCCACACTGATGAGCAATACTTAAGGTCGAACGAGTGTTTTGTAAGCCACCTCCTTTGTTGATGGACTACATTTTTTAAGGACTCTCCCAATGAATTTCAACCTGGTAGCCGCCTTACCAACAATTAATCTTATATGATCATTCCACTTCAAATCGTTCTGCACGCATACTTCCAGATATTTTACAGAAGTAACTGCTACCAGTATTTGTTCCGCTATCATATAATCATACAATAACTTTAGTTGAACTATAATATCTGCTGCCGCAAAATTACATTTTATGTCACAATGAAAGTCGTATTGGTAATTGAGGTACAGGAATCGCTGAAGTGATATGAGATTAAAGGTTAACGTTGTGTGCACGCTCAATGACATTACGTTATTAACTCTTAACTGCTCTAGTGAAATGCTTATACGCTAACATTCTACTGGTGTCTCGGAGTACCCCAATAAGTTAAACGAAATTGTAATTTAAGGAATTTTTATTTTGAATTTTACTTTTATTGCTGAGTATTATAAACATTTTTACGCATTTGAGATATGATGACAAACAATTTTGGCACACTTAAAATCTTTGATCGGGACTAACATTACTTGAGCATTTTTCACACACTAATTTGGTTTCCTTGTCCGCATTTCTTGCACACATCTTGCATTCCTCATGGGTTCTGGCTCTGAAGATCTTGAGGCAAGAAGAGTGCCACCAAGTTTAACAACAATGTCTCTCAGTTCACGAAAAAGGGGTAGGACATCTCGACGTTGTATATGGGGCTTTAGGAAATCCATTCCAAGCCTCTGTAGCAATTCTCTTCTTTTTAAATCATCAGGTTGATCAAGCTGTTTGGTGCACTGAAGTAAAACAGCAGCATTGACTCCTACTATGTTTAAAATGGCATAAAATACAGGCATTGGCCATCTGCGTGTTCACCGTGATACCGAATAGTTGACCCATATTTGGTCCAGTGCGTCCACTGCTCCTTTTGTGGCATTGTAATCAATGATCATTTCAGGTTTTCTCTTTTGAGTACTAATTTGCTGATCGTGGTGCATAAATGAAAGCTACACAACAGCTCTGACTTCCCGAGGAACATAAGAACAAATTGTTTTCCCTTTCTTGTGCCCTAATAATGCAGATTCTACTGGGCACTTTCTGTTTGCTTTGAATTCTTCTGATCACAGAGTTCAGGTCACATGAACCAATTGTCCACAGTCACATTTCTATTGCTCCCCTCAATTGGCGTTTCAAAACATACCGTGTGGGAATTGATAATATACTTTCATTTGTCCCTTTGCTTGTGTAGACAAATGCATTCCATAAATAGAATGTTCACGAATCACGAAAGCACGTAACTTTGAGGCCGTATTTGGCTGGCTTCTTAGGCATATACATGTGAAATTTGCACCTACCACGAATGGGTACTAACATTTATCCATTGTCATGTTCGCTCCTGGACTATAATACTTTTCTCATTTGTCTATAAAGAGTTCCCGGACATCTGTAATAGCTGCAACTCTGTCATCAGCCTTCTAGTATCTCTTCTAGTAGCACACTCGAAACGTAAAAAAGACAAAATGAATAAAACTCTATGAACGCTTATAGTGGCTCGAAACACATCATGACCAGTTCCATCATTAGCAGAAAGTCCAAAAACATTCTCGTGATTAGATTTCATTACTTCAGATAAATAAAGCAGACCTAGAAATGCTCTCCTGTTACATGTAGCGGCTTTATGAGTGCTGGTTGAGGAGCTCTGTATTTGTTTGACATGTCATGTATTTTGACGTTTGTATTGGTGAGTTTTAGTTGTAATAAATCTTCAGTAATGAACAATTCTCAAGCAGATAATATGTCAGCTGAATCAAGCGTTTTTGCTTCACGTCTATCGCCTGGAAGGCAACTAACTATATTGTGAACACAGGTATGAGTTGTAGGAGGAGTTTCTTTTGACCACTTTTAGCACTGCTTTTTTCCAAAAAAAAAAAAAAATTGTCAGTGGAAGGCCGAATACACGCCTCTTTATCTGATTCTTCACAACTACTTTATGATGTACCTTCAGAGGTGGAATCATGATAACTTTGTATAAATTCGTTCTCATCTGCTGTGCTCTTCTCATCGGATTGCAGAAACGCGGGATCATTCACTATGTTTTCCAGATCGTCATTGTTTATGACTCCGATGATGCCATTCTGAAAAATAATGCATATATACTCATATAACCTTAAAAAATTGACGTTATCATTGAAATTTTTCTCTTTTCGAAGAACTCTGAGACATCAGTCGCGTAAAACAATAATTAATATGATGAGAAACAACTTACGTTAATACTCTGATGTGGTATTCTGAGATCTCTTTCTCTTTATCTCATAAAATATTACCGCAAACACCGCATCCTACACCCCGCATTAAACGGCATCACTTCACTGACGACTGCCAAGAACACAGGCGCCGTCTGTTGTTCCGGCCGGGAATACACTTGGCGTTTTTGTCCCATCGGAATTTTTACCGTCGCTGCTCTAACGGTAATGTAGCTAAAAATGGCTCTGAGCACTATGGGACTTAACATCTGAGGTCATCAGTCCCCTAGAACTTAGAACTACTTAAACCTAACTAAGCTAAGGACATCACACACATCCAAGCCCGAGGCAGGATTCGAACCTGCGACCGTAACAGTCACGCGGTTCCAGACTGGGCGCCTAGAACCTCTCTGCCACCGCGGCCGGCGTTAATGTAGCGTTTACACACTGAGCGGTAAAAATACCGACGCCACATCAGTCGATCACTGACCACCGTGCAACAAGTGTTATATTGTCGATTGAAGAGGAAGCGAAAAAATAGACTTATTTGGATTCATCCGATTCATGAAAGGAGAGAGGAAGTTGGAGCCTTCTATAATTTGTTTCTTGATTTAAGAAACGATAAAGAAAAGTTTTTCAGTTATTTTAGGATGTCAGTCTCGTCATTCGATCAATTGCGCAACCAGCTGAAAAATCATATACAACGGAAAAATAGTAGACTGAGAAATTGTATTCAACTGGTGGAAATGCTGACAACAACTTTAATGTAAGTAAAGGTGAGAGTTGGGAATTAATTCACCTCACAATTTTTAGATTACAAAACCTTGTATTTCTGTACAGAATAAGCTACAGGATTTTATTACTTGTTTGGTAATATTTGATCATTACGAATTACAGTTCAGAAAAATCAGTAGTGTTCGTTCAAGATAGGGAAGTTACTGAAGGGCTGCGAGATTGAATATTATCATCCCTGAACATCTGAGAATAATCTTCGTAATGCTGAGCAGCAGAATGTTTCTGCCGCGGTACGTTTGGAATTGGCTGGAAACCTGTGATTGGAGAGCAGGTCATATGTTTTAATGGAAATGGAGAACTTGTAAACTGCGATGAATGTCTGTTAGTCGTAGATGCTTGTTGAGGCATCTGGGGAACATTGAAAGGTTGTGTAAACTTAATATTTGATGGCTGATGAAACTGCTGGATCTGGGAAGTAGATTGGTTGTATACAGTATGGGTTCGAGGTATGGAGGGGTACGTAGTTTTAATTTTCGAAATGACTTGAAAAAATTCCATTTGGCATTGAAGCCACTGAGTGTCATCATACTTGTCTACATGAGGCAACAAACTTTCGAAGAATGACAGTTTGTCATTTTTTTCTCAGGTTCTCGTTTCTGTAAGGTGCGTAAAATTTTTAAGTCGCCTTCATCCCTTTTTTTATGTTGCCTTGTAGGTGGTTTTGCATTTGAAGAAAATGTTTCGGCTGTTCCTTCAAATGTAGTCACTGCCGGAGGTACTGGTGGAGCACTTAGCTCTTCACTATCGTTGTCTTCATCTCCTTTGTAGTAGCTTTCTTCTGTTTCTCTTTCCTCGTATATTTTTCGCAGAAACTGTAGCTCATTGTTGAATATGTACTTTTATTCCTTGGAGGCATGTGAACCACTTGCTTTTGATTCTTTGTATTTCTTGTGGTTTGATAAAAGCATCACGTAAGTTTTTCCACCTTCTCATAACTTCCCTACGCGAAAATAAAATATATGTAAGGCGAAATAAGGAAGTACATAGAAAAAGTACAACTTGTTAACTATAACATATGTGTTGCATTGACACTAAAATAATGTTTTTACTTTTAGGTATTTGGCCAGTGGATGCACATTTACCGACCTCCATTATTCGTACAGATCTGGAATATCTACAGCAAGATTGATTGTTAAAAAGGACTGTCAAACTCTGTGCCTAATTTTGCAAAGTGAGTGCATACCACCACCCACTAAAGAAATATGGGAAGATTCAGCAAAGCAATTTCAATCAATAGCAAATTTCCCTCATTGTATAGGTCACGTAGAAGGAAAGCACACCCGTCTCGTGTTTCGAACGGAAAGTGGCTCTATGTTTTTCAATTATAAAGATTATTATTCAATTGTGTTAATGGCTATCGGAGACAGTTCGTACCGATTTACGTTCGTGAACGTTGGAAATTATGGTAAAGACTGTGACTCTTCTATTTTCTAAAACACTAAGATGTGTATATCAATTGAATATGGTTCACATATTGTACCGGAAGGGATGTGCCTACCAGGCACAGTGAGCCTTTAAAGTACCTTATTTCTCTGTTAATGACGCTGCACTTCGCTTACATAAACATTTGTTGAGACCTTACGCTGGTACTCACTTGACTGTTGAAAAGAGGATATTTAACTACAGACTGTGTAGAGCAAGAAGATACATAGAGCGCGCTTTCGGACTACTCAGTAACAAATAGCGAATTTTTCATCGTCCCTTGAATGTGCGACCTGATTTTGCTACTGATATTGTCAAGGGCTGTATTGTGCTTCACAGTTGTGTTAGAGATACAGATGAGGATGCTACGTCAATTACAGGACTTGAAAACATCCAAATAGCGTACTGTTCAAGAGAAGGTTTGAAAGCCAACAACGTGAGATACATTCTGTGCAAATGTTTCGTGTCAAGTGTTGGAAACGTTCCCTGGCAGATGTCAAAGATCTGAGGACCAGATACGTGAAACCAGGAAACATAAGTATAACCACATATATTGTGGACATATTTGACACCGTTTGGCATACAAAATAACCCCAATCTCACTGATTAGAACAATTCGATGTATAACTGGTGCTATGTACATTGAAACAATAAAAATGCAAAATAAATGCAATAATATTGAAAAATAATTGAAATACAATTAATTATTAGTTGAAATTCTATTTAAATTACTTTAATAGTCTTACATCTATTTAATATCATAGAAATGATTTGTTAATTACTTTTATTACTTCTGCTTCGGCGACATTTCGAAATTGAGAATTTCTTTACCAAGCCTTGTTGTAAACAATTATGATAATGTAATTTATTCATTACTACTATGACCGTCCCTTTATCTGCTGGTGTTATTGTAAGATCTTTGATGTTTTGTTATTATGCTTTAGTGTCTTGTTTTCCCTTTTGTGTAATGTACAGTGCTTTATCATTTGTTTTTTAAATTTTGATTCTTTGCATTTTTAGTAAGTTTAAAATTGCAAATAAAAAAATAAATAAATTTATGACTGTTAAGGACAATTCAGTAGCATCATAAAATAAATAAATGAAATTATTTGTACTTACCAAAGTCATTCTTTTCGCTGTCTTCCAGCTTATCAAAATCATTCACTCCTTGTGGCGTTCCTATCTTTAAAAATGTCCAAGGTTTTGTCCCAGAGCACAGGCCTTTCTTGTACAAAATCAATTAATAACTCATTGTCAATTAAAACCACTTCGGACGTGATTGAATCACACCACTACGCCACTCTCAAAGCGTACACAACAGCGGTCGGCGGCAGACTGAACGATGAGTGTGTAACCGCGCGTTTAGTCACGTAGGCCACCATTTCGGCGGAGACGGTATAAAATCCGTCGACTGTAGTGGCAGTGGGCGGCTGAATTGCTGCCGTCGGCGTTTAATAATCCGATCGTCCAGTTTTCCACACAATGTGTACGTCGCAATACTATTCTACGCGCCACTACTGGTACGGCGGCGACGCTAAAAATTCCGATCGCACAAAAACGCCAAGTGTGTTCCCAGCCTTTGGCTAGGCGCAAATTGAGACGCGTATAGAGCGTGTGGCGCGATCCAGCGCAGCGCGCAGTTTTGTAACTTCACTGGTTCAAATGGGACCGCGCAAATTGCGACGCGACGCGACTGAGACGAGACACGCGCCTGCGCCAGGTCGCGCGGCGTTGTGTTTGTGGCACAGTTACCCGCGCCGCAAGCCACGCGAGTGCTGCGGGAGAGAGAGACAGAGAGCGGGAAGGCATTCCAGTCCTGCCGTATGTTCACTTCGGCATGGCGCGTATGGGCAGTGGCAGTATTGCTCACCTGAAAAGTACGGCCTTACTGTATATTGGATTTTGTCATCACTGAGTAGTGTTTCGTTTTTCGCCTTTTAAGCGCTCCGTCTCTTTTCGTTAGTATATAATAGTTTTCAGTTATATTTATCTGTACAATTCTTTTGTTTTGTTTGTTCTTTTGTGAAGAACAGAACAACACACAGTTCAACAACAGGTGAGCCACTATCCACTATAATTATATCTTCTGCCTCCACAATGTTTTCAGATCGTAAGAAGGCTCAGGGGACCTGGATAAACTGAAAGAACCAGAGGTTGTAGAGAGTTTCAGGGAGAGCATAAGGGAACAATTGACAGGAATGGGGGAAAGAAATACAGTAGAAGAAGAATGGGTAGCTCTGAGAGATGAAGTAGTGAAGGCAGCAGACGATCAAGTAGGTAAAAAGGCGAGGGCTAATAGAAATCCTTGGGTAACAGAAGATATATTGAATTTAATTGATGAAAGGAGAAAATATAAAAATGCAATAAATGAAGCAGACAAAACGGAATACAAACGTCTCAAAAATGAGATCGACAGGAAGTGCAAAATGGCTAAGCAGGGATGGCTAGAGGACAAATGTAAGGATGTAGAGGCTTGTCTCACTAGGGGTAAGATAGATACTGCCTACAGGAAAATTAAAGAGACCTTTGGAGAGAAGAGAACCACTTGTATGAATATCAAGAGCTCAGATGGCAACCCAGTTCTAAGCAAAGAAGGGAAGGCAGAAAGGTGGAAGGAGTATATAGGGGGTTTATACGAGGGCGATGTACTTGAGGACAATATTATGGAAATGGAAGAGGATGTAGATGAAGACGAAATGGGAGATAAGATACTGCGTGAAGAGTTTGACAGAGCACTGAAAGACCTGAGTCGAAACAAGGCCCCGGGTGTAGATAACATTCCATTAGAACTACTGACAGCCTTGGGAGAGCCAGTCATGACAAAACTCTACCATCTGGTGAGCAAGATGTATGAGACAGGTGAAATACCCTCAGACTTCAAGAAGAATATAATAATTCCAATCCCAAAGAAAGCAGGTGTTGACAGATGTGAAAATTACCGAACTATCAGTTTAATAAGTCACAGCTGCAAAATACTAACGCGAATTCTTTACAGACGAATGGAAAAACTGGCAGAAATGGACCTCGGGGAAGATCAGTTTGGGTTCCGTAGAAATGTTGGAACACGTGAGGCAATACTAACCTTACGACTTATCTTAGAAGAAAGATTAAGAAAAGGCAAACCTACGTTTCTAGCATTTGTAGACTTAGAGAAAGCTTTTGACAATGTTAACTGGAATACTCTCTTTCAAATTCTGAAGGTGGCAGGTATAAAATACAGGGAGCGAAAGGCTATTTACAATTTGTACAGAAATCAGATGGCAGTTATAAGAGTCGAGGGGCATGAAAGGGAAGCAGTGGTTGGGAAAGGAGTGAGACAGGGTTGTAGCCTCTCCCCGATGTTATTCAATCTGTATATTGAGCAAGCAGTAAAGGAAACAAAAGAAAAATTCGGAGTAGGTATTAAAATTCATGGAGAACAGGTAAAAACTTTGAGGTTCGCCGATGACATTGTAATTCTGTCAGAGACAGCAAAGGACTTGGAAGAGCAGTTGAACGGAATGGACAGTGTCTTGAAAGGAGGATATAAGATGAACATCAACAAAAGCAAAACGAGGATACTGGAATGTAGTCAAATTAAATCGGGTGATGCTGAGGGAATTAGATTAGGAAATGAGACACTTAAAGTAGTAAAGGAGTTTTGCTATTTAGGGAGTAAAATAACTGATGATGGTCGAAGTAGAGAGGATATAAAATGTAGACTGGCAATGGCAAGGAAATCGTTTCTGAAGAAGAGAAATTTGTTAACATCGAATATAGATTTAAGTGTCAGGAAGTCGTTTCTGAAAGTATTTGTATGGAGTGTAGCCATGTATGGAAGTGAAACATGGACGATAACTAGTTTGGACAAGAAGAGAATAGAAGCTTTTGAAATGTGGTGCTACAGAAGAATGCTGAAGATAAGGTGGGTAGATCACGTAACTAATGAGGAGGTGTTGAATAGGATTGGGGAGAAGAAAAGTTTGTGGCACAGTTTGACTAGAAGAAGGGATCGGTTGGTAGGACATGTTTTGAGGCATCAAGGGCTCAGAAATTTAGCATTGGAGGGCAGCATGGAGGGTAAAAATCGTAGAGGGAGACCAAGAGATGAATACACTAAGCTGATTCAGAAGGATGTAGGTTGCAGTAGGTACTGGGAGATGAAGAAGCTTGCACAGGATAGAGTAGCATGGAGAGCTGCATCAAACCAGTCTCAGGACTGAAGACCACAACAACAACAACAAGAAGGCTCAGACGATTCATCGTGCGGCTAGTGAATAAGCAAGTACAGAATATTATAAAATAAAATTATCTAGAAGCAAGGCAGGAAAATAAAACAAGGTTATGTACTTGGTGCCTGCTAACGTAACTCTGCGATCTATTAAAAAAGTCGAAAAGGCGGAATTTCCATAGGTATGACGCCTTTGTGTTCCTGCTAAAAAGCGTCCGAGATATGAAGTATATAAGTTTCACTACCATTATTTGGATATGAATGTAATAAGAGACATTATACTACGTACATGTGAATATCATGTTTCCACTGCAAGCTATAAACAGTCGATAAGTTCTCGTGAATAATGATGTTTTAATCGCTTCGTAGTGACGAGAAAGAGCATTTCAGTGGTTGCATACACACTATCAGTATTAATAAACTAATTATACAACAGGCTACAAAAATGAAATAGTGGTCGGTATTATTTTGAAAGTATGAGTATCCTTGAAAGAGTGTGGTGATTTGTTATATTTGATTTGTAGAAATGCATTGCTGATAAAGAAAGATCTAATTATATGACAGCGTCTTTAGAACGACGTGAACTCTTCCTCTCACAAAGCACACTTGGCTAGCTTCCGCATTCCCGTCGCACGCATTATTCTCAGGTGCTGACGATACACTGACCATTGTGTTGTGTCACATATAAATTGTTTACTTTTCTCAATAACAACCATTTTAATCGCGAATCACACGTTGTCACTTTGGCAAGGCGTAGGTAGGTGAGTAACCAGCATCTGACATGTCTTTGTCATTCCCCCTGAAGGGTACGGCTCGTCATTATTTTAATATTACTCACATGAAGTAACGGAATAAAATCCTTGGGTAAGTTTCCATCCCTGTCTCTCCGTTTTACAAATACGATGGGTTATGGGATTCAATCAAAATTCCAATAGAATTGGTGATTTATTTTTGTGTGAATTGTTGATCTTTTCTCATTCGAAGAAGCATCACTATTTATGAGTAACGGCCACAAGGATATTATTGACAGGTTTAATTGTACCTCTCTTGCCAAAACACAGTGTAATTTGCACAAATTCTTTTTTGCAGCATCTGCTGCGACAGAATTCTGAGACAGAGTGTCTCGTTAAACAAGTAATTGGCAACCAGAGAGCTGAATAGCTTAAGAAAAACCTCATTGCGTCGGTTTGCGGTAGCATAAGAGAAAATATTTTATGTTTATTTTCATACTAGAAAACTCTTCTTTCAATAGCTGTCGATAACTCTTAAGGAATTGCAGTCACTCGAATGAAAAAAAAGGAAGTACAATTTCAGATATATGGCCGTAAATTGGGAAGTTTATTGTGTTTAGGAACTGGTAAAGGACTCTCCTCCTTGTGTGCCATCATTCGCAAAACTCTTTTCGGTGTCTCGAGCGGTTTAGAAGACATGAGGGATATTCTAAATATTTCATTCCCACGGGCGTGAGATACGGTTGTGAACACGCTACATAGGATCCATTTTCTCCATATCGGAGGCAGATAGAGACCACCTCCCAAGTTAATCAGCGGCGACATTAATTTGTACACGCCAATCGCACCATTTACACCTTCGTCTACATCTGTGCTCCGATAGCCACTATGTAGTGCATAGTGGAGCGTGCATCGTATCAGTGTTATAGATTTTCTGTCGTGATCCAGAAGCGTATGGGAATGAATGTCTGCGTCTACACGTCCTGATATTTCTTACGTTATTCACATGACCTCGATGCGACATATGCGATGGTGACAACGCAATAAACACACGACAGTCTTCTACGAATACAGACTCTGCAAATTTACTTCACAAAGTTTTGCAAAACTACATCGACTCTCCTCCACGGATTCCCATTTAAGTACTTCTAGGAGTTCTACTACACATTCGTCTGGGCTATACAAGTGGTATTCAATCCCATTAGTCAACACAGTCGAGTAGTAGTAAAACAACGATTGAAATTAGATTCGAGAGACAATTTTTTAAACTTAGACTATATACATTGGTACATTGTTATCCACTTAATTAGGAGACACCTAAACTGGTCATCGCTAGAAGCGTCTAAAATCTGATTGAGGTACGTTCATTGAAGTCGACACCTTCCAGCTCGCCCATACAATCTCGTACTGTTACTTCTTTCGTTATGTCAAGGCTGGCCATGGCGTGGCATACTTCACACATTCAAGGAGTACTCGCCGAAAGAGTGCCAAGGCCCTGATTTCCTCGGCTTTTTTCTCTTTATTTTAATTTTGGGTTACAAGGACCATACAGCCAACAACGGTTATTAAGTTCCAAAGAAGCATAATCACAAAAAGCAGAAAAGCACAAAAGTACGAAGTTAGCATACAAACACATTCTTAGAGTAAAAAACCACAGTTAGACAAATGACAGATAGCGGCATTGATGAGAATGACATTCAAGCAAAAGTACAAACAGCACTATACAGCAACGTTATGACAAGCATGCAGATGTTCTTTTATTAAAAGACAAAACAGAAAAGGGCACACACCGTACATCATACAATAAGTACAACAACAGCTGAAAAACAAAATTGCAAATAACATCATATAAAAATGTAAGAAGTGTAGCATACAGACAGACGTATTTGAAGTAAAAGAAAGTCCCAAAATGACAAACACAATACAGCCAACGGTATGTACTATAGTGCCAGTAGAACAGTGACTTAAAATGCAGAAGAAAGCAATAATGAAAATTTAATGGGCAAATAGAAGTCTGTACGCAAATTAAAATTCAAAATTAAGCACCCGATTACGGACCGGGCTGGTGCCATGTGAATATGAAGACCTCGGAAACTCGTGAATTAAATTTGAATGCCGTTAGATTTCAAATAGTCTGTGAGCAGGTTATATTTATCAAAACGGTGGAGTAAAATAGGAACACTGATGGGGTACGGGTGACCTCTCGCAACCAATTTCTGATACAAGTCTGACTGTGAAGTCAGTGGAACATGCCAATACGATGTGATTAAAATCTGCTACTGACGTCGTCTCCTTATCGCTGTGTCCAGACATGTTAATCTTCAACCGATAAAGGCGCGTTGGGTAACACTTGTGTCCCAGCCTCATACGAATGACAGAAGTCACGCGAACCATGATCAAGAAGAGATGTTCGGTTGTATGGCCGCCAGGTGATCCCCCTTACAATGCTGAGATACATGCCATTCACAGTTCGAAGCGTGATAAGCAGCCTTCCGTATCGTCGATGTGAGATATATATAGGGGATAGGCGTTGGGCGTAACTGGCCTTCTGTAATACTCCTCTTGGCAAGGTGGTCAACAGTTTCATTATGAAGAATGGCATGATGTCCTTTAGCCCGTAGTAAGTGAATGGCTATGCCCAAGATCTGCGCATCTCGTATGACCGCCAAGACATCCAGAACATACTTGTTGAATTGTTTATCAAACGCGGGTTGTTACAAATTCTGCAGCACGCTTTGAGAGTCTGTCAGTATCAAGACGATATTGAAGGTTCGGGTACCTTAATGAAAAGCTTCCCTGATGGCCAATACCTTCGCCTTGTAGATAGACTATTCAGGTGGAAGCGCTAACATTTGCTAGTTGGCACTAGAAGGACAAAGTAAGGCGTATCCCACATCCGCCTCAGACTTAGAACTGCCCATATAGATTTGAGCGTATTGCGGCCACTGTATACTGAGAAAATGCTCCAGGTCACGAGTCATGTTGGTCTCCATTCGAAAATCGGACGGCAGATATACCACTGGGGCAGGAGTGGAGAACAGACTAAACGAAAAACTATAACAGGTAAGTTTTGTGTCCTGTAGAACGAGTGGAAGGAGATGGCGCCATTTCTCGTAGCTGCGAACTAGTAAAGAAGTTCTGGTAATTCGTCGTCCATGAGGTGCCTGTGTGAGTCTCCATACTCGACCAACCGCTTTAAGAGAGACACAATCGGATATCAAAGATCGGCTGAGGAGAAAAATATCAGACATCTGCAGTCTTATAGACAACGGCACGGCAGACGCTTCCAGTACCAGGGTTTTGGTGGGCGTTGACTTCATGGTTCCGAGGACAAGACGAATCACTCTGCAATGGATGACATCGAACTTGCGCAAAATTAATTGCGCTACAGTCCTGAAGACAATGCTATTATCATCCAAGACAGAAAGGATCCGAACCTCATACAGAGTCAAGAGCATAATCAGTTCCGCTCTCCACCATACTCGCGTAAGCATACGCAAGGTATTCACAGTGTTATTTACCTTGTTGATGAGGTACGCAACATTTCACGTCCACTTTCGTTTGCTGTCGAAGCAGACGCCAAGGAACTTAGCGTGTGCCCTAACAGCAAATGTTTAGTGGCGAAGATGTTCAGATGTTCGTGAATATCACAACAATTCACTTTTCAGGTGACTAGGTGAACCCATTTGTGAACTCCCATGTGGCCAACATTTCACATGCGTCGATAAGCCATAGGCGTGTCACCCATAAAGCACGATGAGTGAGCGTATATACAGACCTCGTCAGTATACTGAAGAACTTTGACGGTGGGGCTGAACGAAGTCTGTAGGTTGGCAACATAAAGGGTACATAGTAAGGAGATCTGTACGGCGCCCTGCGGGAGGCCATGAGACACTAGGTGAGGTCCATGCAACACATTGTCCTGAATGCAGATATATACTGTACGGCAACCACGTTAACTGTATATAATCAGCGAAATCACCACCGGAAATGTAGCAGATATTGATACGTTTAGGTATAAGGACATAGTCGTACTTCCTCGAAAAGTAAAGAAATAAGGCCGTTAAATATCCGTTAGTGAACAATGTCAATCGCAAACCAGGTAATAGACTAGTGTCAAAAATTAAAGGAAATGAAATATTGCAAGGTTGCGTTTATTTTGCCCCAAAAAAGTGTAAACAGGTTATAATAAAGCGTAAATAATGTAAAGAATGCAGAAAGAAAACGACTGCAACTTTCATAGCCGTATAAAAAACTGTTCTTCGTTTTTTCCAACTCAACAGATTTGTACAGTCATTCAGACAACTGGATAATGTGCTTAGTATGGGGTGTGACGACCTCTGGCAGCAACACAGGCCTGACAACAACGGGGAATGCTTTGAATGACGTCATCATTCCATGTTGAGACACTAACGCCCATTCTTGCTGCAGAGCTGGTCGCAGTCTCGGAGAGTGGTTGTTGGATGCTGACGTGATGCAAGTCGTCTCCGTAGTGCATCCCAGACATGCTTTATGGGATTTAAATCGGGAGAGCGAGCAGGCCACGCCACGTGTGCAATGTCTACCATTTCCAAGAAAACATCAACCAGCCGTGCTCTATGAGATCCAGCATTATCGTCCATCAGTATGCTGTCTGGCTCACAGCACCTCGCAACAACCGCAGATGGCGTCCCAAGATCTCCTCACGTTACCTGACAGCATATAAACCTTGCCGATTCACCCCTAAAGTATGATGAAGAGGGGTTCGAGTGGCAAACATAATTCCTGCACACACCATTAGGGATCCTTCTCGATCTTGTATTTTTCAACAATATTTGTATACAGAAGTAGTGTTCTACGCTCCCTCCAGATGTGAAACCATCGATAATCACTCTCCAGGCTAAATCGGGACTCATCTGTGAAAACAACATTGGCCCACTGTTCCACTGTCCAGTTGGCATGTTAATGACTCCACTCTACACGTTCCCTCCTGTGAAGAAGCATCAGAGGTGGACATAACAGCATGTCACTGACAACAAAGGCGACACTGCCGAAGCCTTCTGCACACCGTCTGCCTCGTTACAAAACGTCCAGCGGATGCTGCTAGCTCACGTGTAATTTACCATGCAGTACTAAGGCTGTAATGTCGTCCCATTACAGTCAAATAACGGTCCTCTCTTCTGAAGTCACATGTGGTCGGCCCTGCCCTGGTCTTCTCGATAAAGTTTCGGTCTCATAAGCCGTAGCCACAACCGAGAAACAACAGAACGATTCACATTAAGCCATGGGGCCAAATCAATTTGCGACTATCCTGCTTCCATTCTTTCTATGGCCCTCCACAGCAGGGACTCTGCTAGGCATCTTCTCTGTGCCATACTGCACCGTCTGTGACTGTTTACACAGCGATTGTGGATGCGGAGGTAGCCAGAAAACATTATTTCGTTTCATAGGTCCCTGATGTCATCGTAGGCATGATTGTCCATTGACTGGAATACCACCTTCCGTGCAGAACACGATCGTACCGACGTCTGGTTGACAGTTTGTATGATTATATCGTGAAGGGGATATAGCGGTTTTTTAACTTAATTGTGGACAGCAGTATATTACAATAAGTACTTCTACCCTTACAGAGCCGTTTTGAGTCCACGGGAGCAAGTTCTCGTCTTCCAACAACCATTCTAAGCGAAGCTTGATGAGACGTTAGAATGTCTTGCTCAAGCAGCAGGACAGTGCAATCAGGCGATACGATTTTGCATGATGAGGGTGTTTCTCAAGATTCAGTATCTGAGTATTCCAATCATCAGGGACGTTCCCAACCTTCCAGACGTCATTAAAGATTTTCATAAGAAAATATTTTGCATCGTCAGACAAATTCAGAAGTATGGAGTAGAGCATCTGCTCATAGCCGGGCAGCGTATCTGATAAGGACGTCAGAGCCCTCTGGAGGAGATTGGTGAGAGAGAACGCCGTCCTTATAGTGTCTCGTAGATCGGCAGTCGCACCTGTCACCGCGAGATCGATGGGTTCTGTCACGGCAGTTGGTGGTGCACCGATGATAGCAAACTCGTCTATCCAGATTTGCAACCGCTTTGGAGGTACCGGCAACCGTTTGAGCGAGTTCACCAACGACCATATACGTCCTACAGAAGTGTGCACAGTTAGTAGTCTCGGTCCTTCTTGGAAGTACGCGGAATAGTAAAACATATCATTGAGTATCGTGTGGTGACATTTATTGGTCAGCACAACTGTGAAAACTTGCAGAGAATCATGATGACAGCGCTGTATACACTTCGCTATTCGTTCGTGGTGTGAAAAACGTTCACAGTTTTTTATTTTATTTATTTATTTTTCCGTGGGACCACATTAAGGAGATGTCTCCATGGTCATGGAACGAGTCAATACATGAAATAATAACACGATTGTAGAAACAGATAAAATGAAATATAAGAAACATATTCAGTTGTAGATTGTAGAATCAGATAAAATAAAATATAAGAAACATATTCAGGCGACGCGTCGTTAGTTTAAATAAAGAAAATCAACAATGTAACTATGGCATTTGCTTAATTTTTTAGCTCTTCCAGGAGCTCCTCGACAGAATAGAAGGAGTGAGCCATGAGGAAACTCTTCAGTTTAGACTTAAAAGCGTTTGGGCTACTGCTAAGATTTTTGAGTTCTTGTGGTAGCCTATTGAAAATGGATGCAGCAGAATACTGCACTCCTTTCTGCACAAGAGTCAAGGAAGTGCATTCCACATGCAGATTTGATTTCTGCCTAGTACTAACTGAGTGAAAGCTGCTAACTCTTGGGAAGAAGCTAATATTGCTAACAACAAACGACATTAAAGAAAATATATACTGTGAGGGCAACGTCAAAATTCCCAGACTATTGAATAGGGGTCGACAAGAGGTTTTCGAACACCACACATAGCTCGAACAGCCCGTTTTTGAGCCAAAAATACCCTTTTTGAAACAGAAGAATTACCCCAAAAAATAATACCATATGACATAAGCGTATGAAAATATGCGAAGTAGACTACTAGTCGTGTTGAAATGTCAGTTATTTCAGATACTGTTCTAATGGTAAATAAAGCGGCATTTAGTTTCTGAACAAGATCCCGAACATGGCCTTTCCACAACAGCTTACTATCTATCCGTACGCCTAGGAACTTGAACTGTTCCGTCTCGCTTATAACATGCCCATTCTGTCTGATTAAAATACCAGTTCTTGTTGAACTGTGAGTTAAAAACTGTAAAAACTAAGTCTTACTGTGATTTAGCATCAAATTATTTTCCACAAGCCACGAACTTATTTCATGAACTACATTATTTGATAATGTTTCAATATGATACACGAGATCCTTCACTACCAAGCTGGAGTCACCAGCAAACAGAAATATTTTTGAATCACCTGTAATACTAGAAGGCATATCAATTATATAAATAAGAAACAGCTGTGGCCCCAGCACCGATCCTTGGCGAACGCCCCATTTAACAGTGCCCCATTGGGACTGAACATCATTACCACTCTCAATATTGCGGAGAATTACCTTCTGCTTTCTGTTCTTAAAGTAAGAGGCGAACCAATTGTAAGCTACTCCCCTTACTCCATAATGTTCCAACTTCTGCAGTAATATTTTGTGGTCCACACAGTCAAAAGCCTTCGTTAAATCAAAGAAAACACCTAACGTTCGCAACCTTTTATTTAATCCGTCCAAAACCTCACAGAGAAAAGAGACTATAGCATTTTCAGTTGTTAAGCCATTTCTAAAACCAAACTGTGCATTTCACAGCAAATTATGTGAATTTAAATGCTGCAGTAACCTTGTAAATACAACCCTCTCGATAACTTTAGCAAACACCGATGGCATAGAAATAGGTCTATAATTATCAACATTATCCCTGTCTCCCTTTTTATAAAGTGGATTCACTACCGAGTACTTTAATCGGTCAGGAAACCGACCACTCTTAAAGAAAAAGTTACAGATATGGCTAAGTACTGGGCTAAGATACATGGAACAATACTTCATTACTCTGCTAGATACCCCGTCATATCCATGAGAGTTCTTGGTCTTTAGTGATTTAATTATTAAGTCAATCTCCCTCTTGTGAGTACCATGGAGGAGCATTTCAGGTAACAGTCTCGGATTACTTTTCTACGAGCGCTATATGATTCCCTGTTGGGACTACGTTTCTATCCAGTTCACCTGCTATATTCAGAAAGTGATTATTAAATACTGTACATATATGCGACTTATCAGTAACACGGACATTCCCACTTCGCAGCCTGCATCTCGTGGTCGTGCGATAGCGTTCTCGCTTCCCACGCCGGGGTTCCCGGGTTCGATTCCCGGCGGGGTTAGGGATTTTCTCTGCCTCGTGATGGCTGGGTGTTGTGTGCTGTCCTTAGGTTAGTTAGGTTTAAGTAGTTCTAAGTTCTAGGGGACTGATGACCATAGCTGTTAAGTCCCATAGTGCTCAGAGCCATTTGAACCATTTTTGAACCCACTACGCACTGATTCTATATCCTCGACCTGTCTCTGCAGACCAGCCACTTCCTTTACGACTGACCATATGGTTTTAATTTTATCCTGAGACTTAGCTATTCTATCTGCATACCAGATACTTTTTGCCTTCCTAATAACTTATTTAAGCACCTTACAATACAGTTTGTAATGGGCTGCTGCATTTCGATTGTGACTGTTTCTAACGTTTTGAAACAATTGCCACTTTGATCTACAAGATATTCGTATACCTTTAGTCAGTCACCCAGGCTGCCTGTTTGTGCTAGTACCCTGTTTTGAACGTTCTAACGGAAAGCAACTTTCAAAGAGCACAAGAAATGTCTTGAGGAACGCATTATATTTATCGTCTACTGTATCAGCACTATAAACATCTAGCCACTCTTGTTCCTTGATAAGGTTTACAAAAGTCTCTACAGGAACTGGATCAGCTTTCCTAAAAAGTTGGTGACTATATTTAACATTGTTGCAGCACAAAAATCTTTTAGACTTAAAGTTTGTGCATCATGATCTGAAAGGCCATTCACCATTTTGCTAACAGATTGCCCTTCTAGTAATGACGAATGAACAAAAATATTGTCTATGGTTGTTCTACTGTTCCCTTGCACTCTCGTTGGAAAGAATACGGTTTGCATAAGATTATATGAATTAAGGAGGTCTACCAGCATCCTTTTCCTTGCACAATTACTTATACAATTTATATTGAAGTCACCACATATAACTAACTTTTTCTATTTCCTATAAAGTGAACCAAGAACGTCCTCTAGCTTTAGCAAAACTGTTGTGAAATCGGCGTCTGTGGATCTATAAATAACAACAGTAAGAAGTTAAGCTCCACTAAATTTAACCACACCTGCACAACATTCAAACACCTTTTCAGTGCAGTACTTTGAAACATCAATTGACTTAAATGGGATACCGTTTTTCACATACATGGCTACTCCCCCACACCAGAAAGAGCTCCTAGAAAAGCTGTCAGCCAGCCTGTATCCTGGTAAAGGAAGCCTCTGAATTATCTCCTTATTTAAGAAGTGTTCAGATATACCAATAATTTCAGAGTCAACATCTATAAGCAGTTCACTAACTTTATCTCTAATGCCTTTTATGTTTTGATGAAATATACTATTTCCCTCATTAATTGGATACCTAAGCTTTGTCGAAAGTGGTTTCTTTGTTAGAGAGACTTCCCTTAAGCAGGAAAACCTGTCAGCTGACTTCAATCTAAAAAAGGTACAGCTCTAACACCCACAACTAGTGGAATTTTCCCATGAGTGATCCCACCACCCCCACCTATGCTGTCACCTAACTGATTGCTTGCTCAAAAAGAGACATTGTAGCGATCCATCGTCACAAGCATTTAAAAATGAATCGGAAGAGGGGGACGAGAATTCTCAATATATATTACGTAGTCACATAAACGCCGTGTACCACAAATTTCTATGAAACAACATTACAGTACCATGCACAGAGAATTTAAACATTTAGATGACAATGAAAGAAGAAAATATTACAACGCTCGAACGTCTAGATTCGATGTTCTGTACGCCAAGAAACACCTTGTGCACAATTTGCAGGCATGGAGCCCATGAAGAAATTGGTAGCACGTCTGTTTCTGAAATTACACGCGTTAGTCCACTACTAGTTGCAACAATTTTCGATGGAACTAAACGAAGAGTATGGAGACCTTATATTACATTGCAGAGTACATTGGTTAAGTCAAGGGGCATGCCTGGAATGTTTTTTTCGAATTAAAAGTTCGGATCACAAAAACGCTAATATTTCGGAAGCACGGTTGTATTGCGACCTCCAGCATTTGACCAGACGAGAGGAAACGCAGATGCCAACCAGATGCCGCTTTACCTCGGAGGATGTCTCCCGCAGTCGGAGACGAAACGTCAGGGGAGAGTTTCATACACCGACCACGGACTATCAGCCCGGAAGTCGTAAGTGAAGACAAAACCGACCATGAAAGATTACATTGTATGATCACGAGTAGAACAGGTGTTCACATAAAAAAACGAGACGTGTACTGTGTTATAATATACGAATAGAGCATATTAAAATAGAACTGTGTCATTATAGATCCCACTGATGATGCCTTAAAGTGAAAAGGCGAAATGCGTCTGGGAGAAATAAAGTACAGTGCTGAAAAAAAGAGGATTTTTATTTACAAAACAAATACTTGCCAACCTTAATACGAAAGAGAAAAAAATTTAATTCCCTTCCATGAATATCAGGATTATATTCTTGAAGATGTTTCAATATTCTCAGAAGTGGATCAAACTTTCTCCTTCTAAATCAAGAGCAAGAAAAGGGATAATTTATTGTCGAATGACGTAACTGTAGCTAACATCGAAAAAGTTTCCTTTCCTTTCCCTGTAGTTTACGAGTAACCTGTTTTAACGAGACGTTCCGTCTACCATGAGATAAATATTCTTGCTCAACTGATCGTTAGTTAGTTCTGGATAGTGGATACCATTCTCAAGGAGAAATACTTTAATTTCAGTTAATAATCAAGCGATATATTACGAAATATTCCCTCTTGCCAATCAGCTTATCTCGTTCTGCAGCAAAATATCTGCTTACTAACCCTTCATTTCAGCTAAAAGGCCTTTACATTGACGATGATCAAGAGCTTTAGCACTGTACATAAGCCCACACGTGGTATTTTATGGAACAGCCCCTCTCAAGGGGCCGGAAAGCTGCTATTTGCGACCACTGGGCTGTACCAACCTGTTGTATGTATGTATGTATGTATTGAACTGGGGACCTCGCCGTAGCCACAACAGGCTACAGCAGTCCACTCACTCCACCGCCACCCCACACCGAACCCAGACCTAATGTGTGGTTCGGCCTCCGTCTCACTCCAGACTAGTGTAGCCCCTACGTTTGCGTTGTAGAGTAATTATGGTGTACGCATACGTGGAGACAGGGTTTGGGCAGCAATCGCCAATATAGTGTGAGACGGAATAGGGGGAACCAGCCCGTATTTGCCGATGCACGTGGAAAACCACCTTACACACCATTTACAGCCTGACCGCCACACCGGACCTCGTCACTAATCCGCCTAGCGGATTCGTACCGGGGACCGGCACGCCCTCCCGCTCGGGAAGCAGTGTGTTAGACCACACAGCTAACCGGGCGAGCACCAACCTGTTACTATCCTATGAGCGCATCTCTAAATTATTTGGATGCTGGTTTCCACGACTACTTGATAAAGACTCCAAACACTGGAACGAAACACAAGAATTGGAGCCACTAGAATCCTGTATGCGTCTTCCTTTAGAGAAACATTGTATCTTTCCAGAAACATTCCAATAAATCGACGCCTTCCGTGTGTATTCCCTAACACTGATTTTAAGTGATCGTTCAATTCAAGAAAACTGCTAACCGTCTCACTTAATTCTTATATGATACGACGTGCACTAAATGTTCTCCACCATCATTGCACTCATTTTCTATCGCATTCTTTCTCGTTTCTTGCAAATCTTTCCGCATTGCCTTACGTTCGTGCAATGACGACTCTTTTCTGTAAATAACACGTGGTCAGTGCACTACCTAATAGAGATTCTGCTACCGCGTGACAAGTTTTTATGTAAACTGAGAACGTCAGAAGACCTATTACGCTTCCTCGGAAAACACTCGTTGTTAACTCGGATTCTGTGCAACATTTGAATCCCAGTGTAACGTATTGGTTTCTATTAGTCAAATATTCATAGAGCCAATGACATATTTGCGGAGATATGCCGTATCATCATATCTTAGTGTATTGTAGCCGATGTGGTGCGGTTCGAAAGCCTTCCGGGAGATGGAATGTATCTGTAGACCTGATCACTTATTTGGAGGATGTTCCGTATGAATAAAGCAACCTGTGATTCAAGGAGTGTTTTTTATGAATGTGTGTTGTTTCTTTGAGAGAATCCTGTTTTCCTCAAGGAACTTCAAGAAGTTAGAGCTTACAATAAGTTCTAGGATTCTGAAACAGAAGGACGTCAGCGATAATACTCTGTAAGTGTGCATCGAATCTTTTATGCTGTTTCGGAATAGAAGTGACCTGTCTCCAGTCACGCGATACCTTTGAGAGCGCAAGGTTTCTATCAGAGTCATTCGTATTAAGTAGTCTCAAGCGATGGTCGAACCAATCGATGTGCGGTTCCGGCAAGACACAACCATTCAGAATGATGTCATTACCTGCTCTCGACCATCTTGAACATATCTATAACGACAGTGAATGAGAAATGTGCTCCATGCGTCAACTCCGATCATTTTCAATGAACTGTAAACGTCGGCTGTGTTGTCTTGAATCAAACCCGTACCCCTTTAAGTACACTGAAGAGCCAAAGAAACTGGTACACCTGCCTAACATCGTGTAGGGCCAGGGCGAGAAAGCAGAAGGAACTCGACTAAAAGTAGTGCTGGAGGGAACGGACATCATGAATCCTGCAGGGCTGTCCACTAATCCGTAAAAGTACGAGGGGTTCAAGATCTCTTCTGAACAGCACGTTGCAAGGCATCCCAGATATGCTCAATAATGTTCATGTTTGGTATGTTTGGTGGCCAGAGGAGGTGTTTTAAATCAGAAGAGTTTTCCTGGAGCAACTTTATAGTAATTATGGGCGTGTGGGGTGTCGCATTGTCCTGCTGGAATGCACAATCGACAAGAATGGATGCAGCTGATCAGACAGGATGCTTACGTACGTGTCACCTGTCAGAGTCGTATCGAGACATATCAGGGGTCCCATATCACTACAACTTCAAACGCCCCACACCATTACAGAGCCTCCACAGGTTGAACAGTCACCTGCTGACATTCAGGGTTCATGAATTCATGAGGTTGTGTCCACACCCGGACACGTCCATACGCTCGATACAAGTGGAAATGAGACTCGTCCGACCAGGCAACATGTTTGCAGTCATCAACAGTCGAATGTCGGTGCTGAGGGACCAAGGCGTGGCGTAAAGCTTTATGCCGAGCAGTCATCAAGGGCACACTACTGGGCCTTGGGCTCCGAAAGCCCATATCGATGAGGTTTCGTTGAATGCCTCGAACGCCGACACATGTTGATGGCCAAGCACTGAAATCTGCAGAAATTTGGGGAAGGGCTGCATTTCTGTTACGTTGAACGTTTCTTTTTAGTCGTCGTTGGTCCCGTTCTTGCAGGGTCTTTTTTCGGCAGCAGCGATGTCGGAGATTTGATGTTTTACAGAATAAATTATATTCACGGTTCACTCACGAAATGGTGGTACGGAAAGTCCCTACTTCATTGCTACCTTGGTGATGCTGTGTCCCATCGCTCTTGAGGCGACTATAACATCACGTTAAAATTTACTTGAATCTTGATAACCGGCCATTGTAGCAGCAGTAACCGATCTAAGAACTGCGCCAGACGTTTATTTTCTTATATAGGCGTTGCCGACCGCAGTGGCGTATTCTGCCTGTTTACCCATCTCTATTTGAATACGCATGCCTACATCAGTTTCTTTGGCGCTTCAGTGTATGAGCCTATAAAGACTGGGATCAGCAACAACGATCCATTTGTGATAACAATGAAGACTACATAAAATTACTCCGTAAGTCTAAATTTTCAGTAAAATGGAAACAAATGGCGATTTTTCACTTTTCAGGGGTGATCCATGATTGCTACTACTATTATTATTGTAACTTTCTTTGACATGCGGTCCGTCTAAAGAACTACGTAAAAGGTGTCCATTACGTGCCACACGTTTCGCTCACTTTATTTACGAAATATGATGTGCAAGTTGTATTGCTTGCTTACTGTACGAATAAAACCACTGCGCTATGTAATGGTTCGAGATATGTCACTGTGTAGTACGGATTTCGTTTTTCTCTTATTATTAGTAAAGGATCAACGTTTTGGGGCGCTGGTTCCCTAACGTTAAATTACTGCGTGGTTACACCTTCCATTTTTAATGTTGTTCCACTTGTACTACCCTGGAATAGTACCAAATTGCCTGCCGTTGTGACCGAGCGGTTCTAGGCGCTTCAGTTCGGAGCCTCGGGCATGGATGTGTGTAATGTCCTTAGGTTAGTTAGGTTGTAGTAGTTATAAGTGTAGGGGACTGATGACCTTAGATGTTTGGTCCCATAGTGTTCAGAGCCACTTGAACCATTTGTACCTAACTTTCCTGCGTACACCTGGAAGCTCACACGTTCGGCGGCTAGGAGCACATTTCAAATTTTATTCAGACAGTGATATACGGAGGACGTCTGGGTCAAATTCAAACGATAAGTAGATGAAGCTCTAGAGACGTATGTACCTATTCCATGAGAAACAGCCGGCCTGTGTGGCCGTGCGGTTCTAGGCGCTACAGTCTGGAGCCGAGCGACAGCTACGGTCGCAGGTTCGAATCCTGCCTCGGGCATGAATGTGTGTGGAGTCCTTAGGTTAGTTAGGTTTAATTAGTTCTAAGTTCTAGGTGACTGATGACCTCAAAAGTTAAGTCGCGTAGGGCTCAGAGCCACTGGAACCATGAGAAACAGGCAATACGAAAAAATGTTCAAAAGTGTGTGAGTCCCTAAGGGACCTAACTGCTGAGGTCATCGGTCACTAGACTTCCACTAACTTATTCTAAGACCAACACACACACCCATGCCCGAGATAGAACTCGAACTTCCCGTGGGAGGGGCCGTGGAATCCGTACTTTTCTTAAGTAAAGGAGACTAGGGAACTGTAGGTACAAACCACCGTATATATCCCCAGTTAAGGCACTGTTAATCGAAAAGCGCTCGACTAATGGCATTTCTTTAAGCCTTCCATAGCTATCATAGCAGAATAAGGTAACAGAACCTTCCCCAAAACCTGAAGATACTTTGTTCTGACATTTCTACTGTTACAGGCAAAAAATATAGTGTCACGGTGTTTGTGGACTAATGAGGTACCCTAATGGCAATACAAAAGTTGAAATATAGCTACCCGTGATGAAATATTACTAACAATGGAAATTCAAGGATGTCTAAAATCTTTCAACAACAAGGTAAGGATTTTAACGCCCCGCGAGATCATTGGTAAAAAGCACAAATTCGAACTGAAATTTAACGGAAGGAAATCGACGGAGTCTTTGTTAATTGAATCATCCTGGTATTTGTGTTAAGCGATTTTGAGAAATAAGCCCCGGGCATTCTAAGTTCGAGTCCACCGCCTTAACCACCAGAATGCCCGATGCTATCGACTTACGGCCTACAGCTGACAAAACAGTTGATGTAGTAATCAGTACAAGGGATTCTGAAAAGAAGCTTAGATAGCTAAAACATAATAAGGTCCCAGAGCCCGATTCAGCCTCTGTCAACTTCTATACAAAATTTGTGGGTTAACGACGTCCACCCTGTACTACTATTATTGCAGATCCTTTGAGCAGAGGTATTCACCATGGCAGATCAGTCTCAACTACGGAATAGGAAGTAGAACTGATCCTCATAGACGGCCGGAGTGGCCGAGCAGTTCTAGGCGCTACAGTCTGGAACCGCGCGAACGCTGCGGTCGCAGGTTCGAATCCTGCCTCGGGCATGGATGTGTGTGATGTCCTTAGGTTAGTTAGGTTTAAGTAGTTCTAGGTTCCAGGGGACTGATGACCTCAGAAGTTAAGTCCCATGGTGCTCAGAGTCATATGATCCTCATAAATATCGGCATATGTCACCCATATTCATCGGTAGATGAATCTAAAACATATTCTAAGGTAAAAAATTATCAGCCAGAGAAGAAAGTAGCCTTATCCATTGATGCATTCTAAAGAAAATACTTTCCTATGTTATTTTAACCAACTTTCGATTGAATCGAAAATATTGTGACAGCCAGAATGCACCGTGTTGTCATAGATGGAAATCGCGTTCAGGCAACGAAATAATATTAACTGTTCCCTATGGGGATTGTAATAAACCCCTTGCTGCCTATATTTTTCTTAAAGTCTTAAAACATGGTATTATTTGGAATCTTAGGCTTTCCTTGGAAAATGTGGTTATCTATCAGCATATTATGTACAGTAAAAACACCAGTGATAAACAGTTAAACCACGACAAATCCTGAAGCTGATCCAAAGTAGCTCTCAGGTTACAGAAGTTCAAATTAATATACATTGCTCACATAAAGAGTCACTCACGTGATACAAATATTTAGGAGCACCAGTGTATAGAGATATAAAGTGGAGCGAATAAAAAGCTCACTTTTACATAGAGTAAATGGTAGGCTGCATTTAACTGATAGGCTACTGGCAAGTTGAAGTTTTCCCTCAAAATAGATACTATATAAAACTATTGGACGATCCGTATATGAAGACTGCTCACGCACTACGATTCATATTCATAAGCTGAAAAATACGTGTCCAGTGTCTTTAAAATTGCTGTTCGGTGATACCAACGTTGACACATCCTGTCCCGTCCCCAGGAGGTGGGGCGGGGGTAAACTTTGAAATCTTAAGCGGGAACATATCACTCTTATTGTAGAAATGGATTCTACGGGAAAAATACGTGTAATCCTTTTGTGGTTGCGAGATAGATGACGCTGTAATAGACAAATAACACAATTAAGTCCCACCGAGCGAGGTGGCGCAGTGGTTAGCACACTGGACTCGCATTCGGGAGGACGACGGTTCAATCCCGCGTCCGGCCATCCTGATTTAGGTTTTCCGTGATTTCCCTAAGTCGCTCCAGGCAAATGCCGGGATGGTTGTTCTGAAAGGGCACGGCCGACTTCCTTCCCTGTGCTTCCCTACTCCGATGAGACCGATGACCTCGCTGTTTGGTCTCTTCCCCCAAAACCAACCAACCAATTAAGTCCCAAAACGATATCATCTCAAGAAAAATGCATTGGATGAAGAACTTAAAAACCTTAGGGTAGAGCCCACTACTCTGTGTTTTGGAGTTTTCTCCATGTAGCTGTTTTGAAACATTCATTCAGTCATTATTTGACTTGATGTAATTGCAAGCGCATCGATCTGTTTCTTAGATAGTTCCATTATAACCTGACCACGTTGATTGTCGGAATGTAGGTTATTACGATAGATGAAAAAACTGAAATAGTTTCCAGTTATGGTGCAAGTGGCAGGAATGTTGATAATGCTTAACACTTTACTCTCAACATTTCCAAAACATGGTGCAACAGCGCGCTTCTTTTTGTCGCGTTATTCGACACTTGTGGAGCTATGAGAAAGTAACTGTCGAAGAAGAGATTCCCGAGAGAATAATGAAACTGAGATATTAGCTGCAGTGAAAAACAGCCCCCACATTAGCATAAGGCAATTAGGTCGAGAATCAGGAATTAGTGTTTGCCGAATTCTGCAACATATAAAATATCATCCGTTCCATATTTCCCTCCATCTCAAGCTTCATGACAGTGAACGAAGTAATATTTTGGTACTTGTCGCTCCAGCAAGTGCAGAAATACCCTAATATCTTTGCTCGCGTATTTTTCTCCGAAGAGTCGACCTTCACGAAGAGCGGCTGTTTAATCGACAGAACATGCATTATTGGAATTGGAAAAACCCACATTGATTACGCTAAGTTGAACGCAAGCGTTCGTGGAATGTGAACGTTTGGTGTGGACCAACTGGCAAAAAACTTATTGGACCAGTCTTTACCGATGCCAATTTAAATGGTGAAATATGTCGAACATTACATCAGAAACACCTCTCAGATGTGTCGAATCATTCCAAGTGCGATGTGCGAATAAACAAAAGCATCGAAGTAGGTGTCGACATTTTTTAGCATTTACTGTCATATAAATCTTACAAACAAGCATGCTGTTGGTAAGAGGTGATAGAATACACTCCGAACGCATTTATGTGAAGATAATATCATTTTGGAAGTTAACTGTGTTATTTTTCGATTACAAAGCCATGTATTGCGCAACAACGAAAGTGTCTGATGTAGAAGTTACGTATTTTTTCCCGTAGAATCCGAATCTACAATAAAAATGGGATGTACCTCTTTAATATTTCAAAAATGCCCCACGCTCACCCCCTGAACGAATGTTTCAAAACAGCTACACTGAGAAACATCCAAAACTCTGAGTCGTTTGCTACTCTCTTCTGTTTTAATGATTTTGATTCGAGGCATTATTCCCGTAATATCGTTTTGGAACTCAGTTGTGTTACTTGTCGATAGCAGCTCCATCTATCGCGCAACGGCAAAAGTGCTGCAAACAGATGTTACGTATTTTTGCCGTAGAATCCGTTTCGATAATAACGTGAGATAATCCTCTTTAAGATTTATAAATTTTCCATCGCCACACGTCCTGGGGGTAAGGGTGGAGACAACTTTGGTTCTGCAGGACAGCAATTTTCAAAATATCGAACACGTAGTTTTCCGTTTTTTAATACAAATCCTATTTTCAGATGTTTTTTTTGTCTCAAGGTAAAACCTCAACCTGTATGGGCAGCACAATGGATATCTAGCGTATAAAAATAAGGGAGATATAAATGGTCACAGGTTTATAGAGTAGCAGCAGAATGTAACTCAAACGCAGAAAAATTTTAACTGGCGGTCACTAGAGAAGAGCGCATTGCGCCATTCGTTCAAAGTTCAGTTTTAATGCTGCCGACTACACATTACATGGGCCCTTCTTTGTGGTGCAATGATCGAGAAACACACGGCAGGACGTCTGAGAAACACAGCTGCTGTTCTGAGCCTCCGACACACAGTTTGTCGGGATGCAGCAAATCCAGAGGCAGCTGAAAGCTCTGCAGCCACTTGTCTTGCATGAAATGTATTCGCATTTGAGAATATAGACAACCATCAGCTGTGTAATGGTACGATGATATTGAAAATTTGTGCCGGACGAGGACTCGAACCTGGATTTTCCACTATTTGCCAGTGGCCGCCTTATCGTTAAGCTACCCGAGCGCGACTCAAGGCCAGATCCAAACTTGAATATGTCGTTAGCCATGTGTGTACAACCTGGACTCATACATTTATTAAGTATGTTCTTACACGGGAGAGAAATTTTAAGTGAAAGCCGTTTGCCCATTGTAGGCGGATAAATACGAAACTGCAGCGCCTGTGTTGTTTATAAATACGATGCAAGGTTCCTCCGGACATTACGCGCCCTTAAGGAACATTGCATCGTATATATGAACAACACAGGTTCTGCAATACCGTGTCGTAATTGTCTTGCAAGTCTACTCCGATTTCTTCTGGCAGTTACGGTCAGACATCGGTCTTGCAGTGGGTTGGTTATTCTTGGCCGACCTAGGACTCGTCTCCGACAAACAGCCGTCGCCAAAGACTCGAAATGACACTTTGTGGAATATATAGATACAGAGACATTAGGCCTAGCCTGCTTCCAGGTGGCCCAGTATTTTACCACTCAAAACAGGATCAAAATGGAGTTTTTGTGGCATTACGTTGCCAACTTCACGAAAAGGCTAAACTCTTATCGCTATGAACGCGCAAACGAGACAGAGACATGACTGCACTCATGAAGTACTTGTGTTTATTTTTCAGCTACGCCGCTGTTCACAGCTCGTAATATTCCTTCCGTACACAAAGAGATTAAGTAGTACTCGTAGATAAATATTTATGATGATATCAGGTGATAGCTCATCTCTTAGCCTTTTACTTTTGTATTTTCGTGATTATACTTAACTTTTGGGCACTAGTGTATTTGTTTTGAAATGGATCGTCTTCTATGCTTCACGATTAACTTTCAAACAATACAGATAATTGTTTCTGGCATTTCATAAAGTAAAATTACGTCTGCCATTTGTGAAAATTTCAGCCTTTCCACCGTTTCCCACAAACCACGCTGAAAAGTAGATTTCACACACATCACCTGGTGGCTAGCTTCATTCTATCAACTATGCGACTTCTGTCAACGTAGTATGGAGTAAGTCAGTGTACAGACTGCACATAAATTATACAAGCGGATGTTGAAAAGTAAAATTTCCGATTGTTATATGTAAAAATTCTGAGATCTTTTTAAAGAAGACAAAAGCTATTAAATTCTTCATGTCTACAAATTTGCTGCCCTCTGGCGCTACAGGAGTCTGAATAGTAGCGTGTAACATGGTGGTGTGTAATATAAATAGGTCGGTGCGTGATAAATAGTGAGCTGTAACTGAGTTTCGAATTCGAAGATTTTGCCGCATGCCCACATTTAGAACACACTCGCCTTCAGTAGGACAACACCAGACCACACAGGAGCGCTAAGACATCCACAGCAATCCGATGCCTTGGATCCACTGGCATTAATCATCTTCCGTACAGACCCGAATTGGTCCCGTCCGATTTTCATCTGTTTCCAAAACTTAAAGAAGATCTTGGAGGACTGGTGATGAAGCGGTGCAAGAAGGGGTGAGGTAATGGTCCCGTCTACAAAGCTGAACACTCTGCTGTGACGGTATCATCAAATTGTTTTCACGTTGGGAGAAATGTATTCGTTACCAGGGTGACTGTGTTGAGAAATAAACATGCAGAAAAGAAAAATAAAGATGCAGAATTTTAATAACGTTTGTTTTATTCGAAAAGCTTCATGTGTTTCGATATAAAAAATTTGGAGGCGTTAGTTCTCATCAGGCCATGGTATGTCTGGAGATGCGGTTGCATGCTACCTGTTGGGGAAGTACTAAGACAGAACTTAAGTTTAACAGCAAAAAGAACACTTCGTTGCTTCCTCTATTAATTTTACAAGCTAAACATTAAATGAACCGATGAATGTAAATATTGTGCTTGAATACTGTGGTACTGAATTTTGTAAAGGCAACACGTTGGGAGTTACTTAGCATCGATTAAGCTTATTAGCTACAAGATAACTGCATTTGAGTGTAATATTTCAATTTAATTATAAATAAGAGATTTTAAGTGCTCCAGCAGTATTACTATACTAAATTTAGAACAGTACAGTTGCTGCGTTTTCACAAAATTTCTGTTTTTTACCTTGGCTAGGTACTTTCAGAAATAATTTAATGACACAACGTAGCAGTTATCATGTTTCCATCATAACGTTCGAAATCAGGAAAGAATAATATTGCCCTCATACTAATGAAAACCTCAGGGGCGTTTTTCCTGGGTAATATTTATTGCTCTCAGTCAAACGCAGCATTGGTAGGATACTGTGATGGGAATATTTGTTTGGATTTTCGGTCATGAATCTATCTGCAGTGCGGCAGTTACACATGAGCGATGGCACCCTATTGTTGCGACGATTGCCTAGTTGGTTTGCGATAGCAGGGCATTTCCTTGGATACTCACTGGCGGTCATCACTTACGTGCACAAGGAGAGTCTCAAGGAAAGTGTCCACTTAATTGTCAGATACTTTTGAAGTTCCTTATAGCAGGCATAGCAGCGAACTGTCCGTCACGAAACCTTGTATATAATTCCAACTCTAGGATGATCTCTCCACCAACATGTCCATCCATCTGATTGGCCAGTTTCGATTACTAGTGTCACAAACAATTTTATGGAAAAACAACTTTGACAGCAGTGGCGTGACACACCTTTATTTCCATGCTAAATGTCATATGTACACTCTTATCTTCTACTATTTCATCTATAAAAAACAAATGACTGATGTGACTGTCTTCAAAGTCCAGAGATGTGACGTCTTCTTGACACGTATTGTTCGTAAAAAAGATATATCTACCCCTCTTAGGCTACTGATCGTCCAATCTGGCCAAACAGTTATAGCATTTTATTCTTTTTATGCTGTACATGCTAGTGATAAAAGACATTTAATTTTGAAAAGGATGATAACATACAAATTTATCTTGGATGCCAGTCATACTAAAATGTCTCAGTGTACAGAATGTGTCAGTGTACTAGAAATGATGAAATTAACACATTTACTTTTAAGTTCCTTGGGTTATGTATATTCGACTTTTCTCACGTAATTTTAAAACTTTGTTTTCAAAAATTAGTGCGTGTACCTTTTTCTCAGAAACTATTCACGAGAAGTCTACGAAATTTTCTTTGTGTAATCTCTTTGCGCGTAGTAAGTTTCTGTCATGAAATTTTTTCGGTACCCTGAATAAGAGAACGTTAATAAATTCTTAATTATTTTTCTGTAAGCCGGTGGTAGAGAGAAAACATGTTCCGAAATTGTACTAAATGCTTTCTCTGAGAATTACTTTGAACAGTTAGTTCATGAGCCCACGCGAACTGTAAATGTTTGCGAAAACACACTTGACCTCTTAGCCACAAATAATCCTGATCTAACAGGGAGCGTCATGACGGATACAGGGATTGGTGAACACAAGGTCACTGTAATGAGGCTCAAAACCATATCAATCAAAACCACTAAAAATAAACGCCAAATATATCTATTTAAAACAGCAGATAAAAATCCGCTTGATGCCTTCCTAAGAGAGAGTCTCCATTCCTACCAAGCTAATTATGTAAGTGTAGACAAGATATAGCTCAAATTCAAAGATACAGTATCCACACCAATAGATAGGTTCATACCGCATAAGTTAATAAGAGACGGGACTGATCCACCATGGTACACAAAACAACGTCAGAACACTGTTGCAGAAGCAACGAAAAAAGCATGCCTAATTCAGAAGAACGCAAAATCCTCATGACTGGCTAACTTTCTTGGAAGCTCGAAATTTAGAGCAGACGTCAATGCGAGATGCTTTTAATAGTTTCCGCAGTGAAATACTGTCTCAAAATATAGTAGAAAACCCAAAGAGATTCTAGTCATAAGTAAAGCACACCAGTGGCAAAAGCAGTCAATAACGTCACCGCGCGATAGCGATGGAAATGTTACCGATGATGGTGTCACTAAAGCGGAGTTACTAAATACAATTTTCCGAAATCCCTTCACGAAAGAAGACGAAGTAAATATTCCGGAATTCGAAGCCAGAACAGCTGTTAGCATGAGTGGCATAAAAGTAGATATCTTAGGTATTGCGAAACAACTCAAATCACTTAAGAAAGGCAGGTCTTCCGGTCCAATCAGGTTCCTTTCAGAGAATGCAGACACAATAGCGCCTTTCCTGGCAATAACATACAACCGCTCACTTGACGAAAGGTCTGTTCGTAAAGACTGGAAAGTAGCACAGGTCACACCAATATTCAAGAAAGGAATTAGGAGTAACCCAGTGAATTACAGACCCATATCACTGACCTCAATTTGCAGCAGGATTTTGGGGCATATACTGAACTCGAACATTATGAATCACCTTGAAGAAAATGACTTATTGATACATAACCAACACGGATTCAGAAATATCGTTCTTGTGCAACACACCAAGCTCTTTATTCCCATGAAAAAATCAGTGTTGTCTACAAGGGATCTCAGATCGATTCCATATTCCTAGATTTTCAAAAGGCTTTTGATACAGTTTCTCACAAGGGACTATTAATCAAACTGCCAGCATATGGAGTATCGTCTCAGTTGTGTGACTGGATTCGTTATTTACTCTCAGAGAGGTCACAGATCGTAGTAATAGATTGTAAATCATCGAGTAGAGCAGAATTGATATCTGGCGTTCCGCAAGGTAGTGTCGTAGGCCCTCTGCTGTTCCTGATTTATATAAATGATCTGAGTGATAACCGGAGTAGCAGCCTTAGATTGTTTGCAGATGACGCTGTAATTTACCGTCTATTAAAATCATCAGACGATCAATTCCAACTACAAAATGATATAGAGAGAATTTCTGTATGGTGCGAAAAGTGGAAATTAGCACTAAACAAAGAAATGTGCGAGGTCATCCACATGGGTACTAGAAGAAATTCGATAAAATTTGGGTATACGATAAATCACACAAAAGTAAGGGCTCTCAATTCGACTAACTACCTAAGAATTACAATTACGAGCAACTTAAATTGGAAAGACCACATAGATAATATTGTGGGGAAAGCGAAACAAAGACCGCACTTTGTTGGCAGAACACTTAGAAGATACGACAAACCCACTAAAGAGACAACCTACATTACACTTGTCCGCCCTCTGCTGGAATATGGCTGGGGGGTGTGGGATCTTTACCAGGTGGGATACACGGAGGATATCGAAAAAGAGCAAAGCAGGGCAGCTCCTTTCGTTTTATCGCGCGATAGGGCTGAGAGTGTCGCTGATATGATGCCCGAGGTGAGGTGGCAGTCACTGAAACAAAGGCGGTTTCCTTTGCGGCGAGATATATTTACTAAATTTCAGTCCCCAACTTTCTCTTTCGAATGCGAAAATACTTTGCTGACACCCACCTACGCAGGGAGAAATGATCATAATGAAACAAGAGAAATTAGAGCTGGAACGCAAAGATTTAGGTGTTCCCTTTTGCCCACGCGCCATTCGAGAGTGGAATGGTAGAGAAGAAGTATGAAAATGGCTCGATGAACCCTCTTAAGTGTGAATTACAGAGTAATCATGTAGATGTAGATGTGGATGCAAACTTCCAAGCACTTTGCCCTATATCTCAACTTACACTCATAATTTCAGAATATACTGTTGAGACTACATTTATTGGGTCAATAGAAATAAGTCTACAAAATTTCGTAATTCTGGCCTTCACAGATTTAGAGAAGAATGTACATAAACCTTTAAAAAACTATTTTCAGGATATGCAATTTAAAGTTCAACCTAACGTGCTTTCTTATGTCACCAAAAGTTTGTACTCTGGGTCCTCTTTCCCTTCAAGGCTTCTCTTCAGGTCTCTTGCTTTCTGCTCTCTTCAACTGACTTTTCAGCTGCAGAGAGGTCCTGTAAATCTATATTTTGCAAGATGTCTTCAGTGAAATTTCCTACCATAAAATTTATTTTCTGTAATACCTTCATCCTCCCTACTTTCCCAACATTAAATACAAGAACTTATCATGAACTGCAATTACGAGAACTGTAGCAGATGAAAATGGGGCAAAACAAGAATTGCTTCTTCATAAACAATGCAGCTGCTTTTGTTTTTGTTTCTAAGGTACGGAACAGAGTCGCAGTAGATCTGTAAGACGAAAGAGCATAATCACAGCCTTCTACGTGTATCTGTTCAAGTTTGCTTCAAATTAATCCACGAAATCGTTGTTTACCGAGCTAGCATTCAAGTGTTTTTTGAAAAATTGGGCGTGGCAGGAACGTCGCGTCACGCATTTACTATTTTTTCAGGCACTTCGGATGTGAATTCATCATTGAAACTTTGGGAACTTATTGTCCATGAGTTCCGCTAATAAATGGAAACCCATTTCGTCTAGTGCCATAGTAAAGTCATTACTGTCTCTACTAGTAAAGATGTTATTAAGAATATTCTGACATGAAAAATGTTACTGTTAAATTTAGGGACAAAAAATAAATATTGTTTCAGAGGTAATGATATTTAAGACTATTTAGTAACATAAAAGATGTTAAGACCACAGTTACTAGGTGAACGTATAAAATATTACATCACAACCATAATGGTTCAAATGGCTCTAAGCACTATGAGGCTTAACATCTGAGGTCATCAGTCCCATAGACTTAGAACTGCTGATACCTAACTAACCTAAGGACATAACAAACATCCATGCCCGAGGCAGGATTCGAACCTGCGACCGTAGAGCTGTGCGGTTCCGGACTGAAGCACCTAGAACCGCTCGGCCACAGCGGCCGCCCAAGCATAATAAAAGGAGAATGAACTATCTGAAAATAATGGAAGATAATAAATATATGTCCATCTGCCCGAGCTTACTACAGAATAACCAGAGACACTTTCATCAGTCACCAATTCTAACTGTAGATAGTACTCATAATTTCATCCAGACGATGTTGTAAATTACCCATCCTACTTACATGCCCCATTTTCCTTTATTTCAGTTACTATAATTTCTCTTGTTGTGTTAAAGATTTTACTTCCACAGTCACAGCTGCTTCAAATACCTGTTTAATATTACTATTGCGTCTTATCTGTTTAGTATTTAGGATCAGTTAAAGACATGACTATTTTGTTCAGACACACTTTTGGAATATGTTACTAAAGTTTATTGTTCAATTTATTTTCTTCTATGAACATCTGTTGTAATTTGTATATAGTTCATTAGTTAATGTGTTACATATTTTATGTTAGTTAAATAATCTTACATTGAATTTAGAGTGGAATAATCCAGCAGTTAACCTAACATTAACATTTTTCATACCTTTAAATGGAGACACTCAGTAGATACACTAGTTTAAAATCTTTGTCCACTGAAATTTCACTGCACTACATACTTATCCCTGCACCTGATGATGGCGTAAAAGTCTAAAAGCGGTTTGTGAAATAAATGATAAATATTATAGAATATTACACCAGTGTTGTGTGTGTTTTCAATCATAATGTATGACAATATTCTACCAAGAACAGACGGAACAGCTAATAAATGCAGTCAATAATTTATGCGTAGTTATACACTTAGATAATCCTACAGTTAATCTAACATTAATATTTTTCATCTCTTTAAATGGAGACACTCAACAGATACACTAGTTTAAAATCTTTTGCAATGAAATTTCACTGCACTACATACTTATCCTTGCACCTGATGATGGCGTAACAGTCTAAAAGCGGTTTGTGAAATAAATGATAAATATTATAGAATATTACACCAGTGTTGTGTGTGTTTTCAATGTTAATGTATGACAATATTCTACCAAGAACAGACGGAACAGTCAATAAATGCAGTCAATAATTTATGCGTAGTTATACACTTAGCAGTTCATAGTTACCGCAGAGTCTGTGTGCGCAGGTTCGACGAGGGTGCACGGATCGACAGAAACGGTGACGACGCACGCGGATATGGCGCCCAGCTACTCGACGTACCGTGGAGAGGGCGGCCGACGCTGGCGGCCGTATGGACGCGATCTGTCGCACAGCGTTTCCTGACGAGCGGCCGGCGCGGGCGACGGCTCGGCGCTGGGGATGGGGATGGGCCACCACGGCCCGCCGGCGCCCGCCCGCCGCACGCGCGTCCAGACCTGGATCTGAACGGCTGGCTCCCTCCCTCGCTTTTCATCACCTCCTGCCTTGCAGCAGTTCACAATATATTTCTGCTCCAATTATTTTCTATAGTTAATCCAACAGCTACGGTAGCAACTTGTGTGTTTTCTGTACTAGCCACTTGTTTATTATTTTCTTACGTTGTGTAACATATTCAGTATATCCTACTGATGTGAAATGTAAATGAAGACTATTAGAAAATTATGAGAGCCTCCTGTTACATAACATCAGTTAAAGGTTGCAGCCACATTCCTTAGATCGCTTTGGTACATCGCACGCTTCTAAATGAAATAACAACTTCATTTATGATCCGATCACTAAAACACTGTTACTTCCTGAAGCTGCCAACACTGCCTGTATTCAGTACTGACATATAAAAACCCCACGAGTAATGATTTTTTATTCTACCTAAATCAGAGCTTCGAATTATCAGCATATAAAATGTACCCTAATGATTAACAAACTAATAATCAATTCTACTGAATCACATATAAAACTAATACATTCTGCAGTGGATAGCAATCCCTTACGATCACACATTCTTTAGGTAAAACAAAATTTTTACGGTTGCAGTCATCATTCTCGACATTTGACTGCTTGATGAGCACTTTTGTGAAGGTGAGTTTCTTATGTCGTAACAGCTTCTGCAGCAGTGGAGAGGGAATGTATCACACATATTACCAACCAAAACTAAGGCAAAATAGTGGCCTTAGATGAAAATCTGACTTCGTTACCGCAACGTATTGTAAGAAGCACAGACTGGAGAATTATAGCGTTGTAATATCGGGAAATAATAACCACATGAAAAGAACGGAGTTATTCTGAGTTGCAGACCTACATGTGTTAATAGAGTCGGCACTTTTCCATTACATGAGATTCTCCAAAATTATTAGATGGAGAAATAAAATATTCATTGTACATTTCATCAGTGCGTAAAAGAAAACTTTTGCTACCGTTAAACTGATTTATTGGTCCTAATAATTCATGGGAAGTCAACAACAGCATATCTAGATGATTCTTAGCTGGCATTTGCTACACAAAATATTCGGAAATAGTTGAAACCGTGTTCGAAATAACCTGGAAATAAATAACTTCTTTCAAGGGAAATAAGAACGTTCGTGAATTGATCGATAGCCTTTTCATAAATTCAGTATTGCAGATTAATCTAAAAGAGGGACCAACCATTTACTTAATATCACTAAACACAAAGCCATATTTATATTGAAATAAGATTCACATTATTACTTTATAATGTTGGCATTTTATGAGGTAGTAGCATACCTCGAACGAATACTGTACTACATACTATGGAGCATTATGATTAAGGTTTCTCCAGACTGTGACAGGAAGGTGACAGCCCATTCACTTAAGGAAAATAATTAATTCTTGGGATATTGGCATATATGTGTAATTCTGGATTTTTTAAATGTATATGTACCTGGAGTCTCACGTTTTAACCAATATTTATCTGCAAAGAGTATATGTTTTAATCATCTTGAAGCTCTTCTGTCCATGTTTCCTCAAAAACAGATTTATTTGTAGACAAGGTTCGCCTTGACCATAGTACAGTTATTATCTTTTCTTTTATTTTCCAGACATGTTTCGCTGAGGTTTCAGCATCATCAGTGGGCTTTCATCGTCTTTCTTGTTACTACACGCTGTGAAAGAAAACAACTGCATTAAAATAACAAAGAAATCCAGGAAAACCACAGTATATGGCAACAGGAAAGAGAATAAATGCCCACTGATGATGCTGAAACTTCAGCGTAACGTGGCTGGGAAATAAAAGAAAACATAAACAAATATCTTGCTTAAGGAGAGCCTTCTAAGAAACAAATATATGATTTGTTCATTCACATCAACATGAATGTACCATAAATAGCAAAGAACTAAATTCATGACAACCCAGCCTACATTCCTAGTGGAGTTGGCTTCACAGAGTAGTAATTTCTGATTATTGTTATCATCACACTGTCCCTCAAAAGGGTGTTGAACGTCAAAGACAGCATATTGACGATAATTTACGGTACCACTGGAAAAGTTGGCTGTAGTGTGAAAGACTCCAACTGTTGTGAACTGTATTATACGAACAATCTCAGTCACACTGCAGCAAAACGTCCTACCTGGAATGTAAAATATGTCTAGACAAAGTATAAGGCTAGACGTATCAGTGACAAATCGTATGGTCATCCTGTGTTGCTCTCATCGCATTACACAGATTTTACAAGTGTAAACATTACGAAAGAAAGCTCAGATTGGTGGGTTTTATCAAAAAAATTGTTATGGTATTGAAAGGATACAGATGTAAATCAGACAACAATATCTGATTGCGTAAAATTTTAGTGACTTGCGTAACTATATTCGTTTGCTTCGTTATTAACAGTGGCCGGCATCTTTTAAACGATAATGTTTGTGTGAGTGCGCTGGTGGCATTATAAAATTAAAAAGAGAAAAAAAACATGAACTGAAAATTCATAAGGGTAGTAATTAATAAATGTTTTCAATATTTATTGTATCTGGGGAGAGTAGTAGATATTAGCTTCCTTAAACTCTAAAGAGACATATGAACTGTCAGGCCTCAGGTATTATTAATTAACCCAAGCTCAGAGATATGATAATCTACCACTTTGGTCTTTTTGATAATGATGGCATATGTTTGCTGGTGTATTATGACTTTTGATGATTTTCATAACACAAGGTACAAATTGTTCTTTTTCACAATATAAACATGTGACAGTTAAAAATTGTGACATTTCTATGTTATGTATGTGTTTCCATACAACACCTCAAGCTGTGAAATTTAAGACTAATTTTACTCAAATAATCAACTAATTTATAATACACCTGATCAATCTCAGGCAACACAATGGCAGGGGCCAAAGCTCAGTGTACAGAGTTAGCTGCCTACATCGTTTGATCGCCAATATGTTAGTTGATTTTAATTGCACTTCCAGAATATGCAAGAAAAATTTGGAATCAATAGTGAGTGCATATGTGATGGAGCCGTTTATTTAAATTTAGTTGTTGTTCAAATACACATTTTCGATGTTTATTATGATAAAATTTTAGAGGCATTCTTCCAGTTAATAAAATATTTACATCTTGTAAATAGTTCGTGTAATCCTGATATGAAAATCAATGCATATCATAGAGAGTTGTAGTCATTATTAATTAGATAATAATTCATAGCATTTTGTTGTACACCCACCAAATAAAGGCTGTAAACACACATAAAATTATGTTCATTACTGCAAATAATTTACACGTCATTTGTTTTACATTACATCAGGCCTTCCTATCATGTAACTTACCTGTTCACTCTGAATGTTAGATGTGTAAAATAATGGAAATAAATACGCAAGGAGTCTTAAGAAAGAACATTTTGAGTCTTACGTGTAATTACAGAACATCTATGTCGTTCTGAAAATACCGTCTACTTCACAAGAGCACTGAAATTATTTTCAGGAAAATAAACGAGTAAACGGTTACAGGATTCATTAGTTAACACTATCAAGTATGGTGCCACATGTTGCTGTTTCGCCATTAAGGTCACCTCTTTCATTACTTCCTATTAATGCGTTTATGCTACAAGTTCCACATTAAATATAAGGAAGAAACTTTGTGTTCAGTGTGTTATACTGTCCAAGTTTTGATAACTATAATGTCACTTCAGTTACGAAAGCCCAAATATTGTGGTTGTAGCTCACACAGATTTCGAGAAAATATCTTAGCTAAGTACACAGTCAAGATGTTATGTCTGGCATCTAATCAACTGTGAGCAGACATTTGTCGTATGATATTATTTATTAGAATTATTGACAAATATTCAGTGCTACTGTCACTGTCGTACCACATTTTTGTTCTCAGAAAAGCGGAAGTAACTTACCTCATGTCTCCAGCTCTTTGACCGTTATACAGAGCTTTTTTGTGGTTCATTTATGTCAAGAATTCAAGAAAATGTCAAGCTAATCATTACACTTCTAACTCTACTTCTTAGGTTTTTGTTATTTGAGGATCATGGTATACACAGACTTGATTTCAGTTCTAGAACGACATGTTAGAACTGAACTGTCAAGTTTTGTCGCTTAAAAGTAACTAAATTCTCTTTTTTTTTTTTTTTTGTTGCAACACCATAACATCCCCCTTACAGCCTTGTACGATTACGTTACGGATGTGTACTCAGTTGTCGTTTTCTTTTCCACACACCATCTGATTTGTGCAACTTCCTGACAGCTTCAAGTGTCCTGTCGAAGATTAGTACTTGCTACCTATGTCATCAGTTTCTTAGCACAATAATAAATAGTGTACCGTGGGTAACTGATATCAGTATTCGACGGCTCACTTGAAGATCTCTGGTAGGTGCCTAGATGAGATATCATGCATGGTAGAAAATAACGACTAACTGCACACCTGAAAATTCATTGAGCATTCAGTTAGCAGGACAAATTACAAGATTCATGATCCTGTAATAGATTCACACATAGCACACACATTTATAGCAGTGACCTAGAAAAAATAACAGAAATCACTCAGAGTAATTTGGGTAACTATATCTGTACTACATTCTGATTTTCAGATACTTCCGATTTCTCCCTCAATCCATAACACTTAAAAAAGGTGTACGGTAATCTTAAACGTTACGGTTAATTTACATAATTCAGAAGCTACATACAAGTTAGGAATGTAGGCAGGGACTATTAGATATAGAAGAGTGTAACACATCCAACAGGAAAAAAGGTATTCGGATGTGTTCAGTAGTTTTAATAGGTACAATAGAATTAGGAAGGTTTTGTACAGTATACAAAAAGTGTTTAATGTAAATGAAATTCACGTATCCCAAACCTGCAATGATTTGTAGTTTCACAGTAGTTTCTGATAAATCATAGAGAGCAGAAACATTATGTCACTGACAAATAATAATACTCAAAATGTTTCTCTGATATAGTATAGGAGAAACAAACAAGGTAAAGTGATTTCTAAATTGGACGTTCAATGTCATATGCTTGTCATTAATAGAAATGTTGAACGTTCTGTTAAATATGGTAAATATTTTGTAGATACATTAGGTAGCTTAGTAAATATTTTAGAATTAAGCACAAAATAAATATTTTAGTAACTGGAACACAGCCTCGATTTAAATAATACTGAAAATATTTACAAATGTGACGCTTTATTCAGTTATTATATGTGTACCAGCAGACATTAATTGTTGACTCAGTTACATACCTAATTCCTACGTATCAATGTAAATATTTCATGGTTACTGTGTATAGCTTATACCAATGTGTGTGTTCCACTTCCTGAAAGAATTGAAATATTGACAAAAGTCTTCGTTTTATGAGGTGTCGAAAGTATATCTTTGGAACTTGCATTTATGGACATAAAATTTATATTTATCTATAAACTGTAATTTGTGTAGTATCCCACTATCTAGCACAATTATTAATACCAAATATTGCTGTATGCAATTGAATCTGACTTTACTGAATGCTCAAACAAATGATTTTCTTCAGCACAGATATTTTTCTTGAGACCCAGTTTTTTTTAAGAAATTTTCTGCATCATACTCTGTTATCAGCTTTGCATCATCAGATGGCATGTAGTCATTTTACAACGTTAAGGCATACTGACAAAAACTGGTACCTCATAACTGTGGCTAATAGCTTTACAATCACGTTGGAGTTATCAGAGTCTAAGTGAAGCACATCAACTGTGAATTTACTTTCACCAAATGTCTTACACACATCTTCGTTTTGAATGACCAACTTTTGGAATACAAACTGCATGACAACTGTCGAGGTTTCCATCATATATTTAAACATTTCTAAATAGTCAAGAAAGTTAACTGTGAATAAACATATGAGTTAACCGTGTGCAGCTGACATTAAATATATTGCTATGAAATAACTTTTCATTGCGCTAATTTTAATCTTTGTTGAGGAGACTTTTAAAACGAATTTATAATATGTTCATTAGGTTCATGGACTTATAAGTGTGAATAGGATCAATATTTTCACTGAAAATTGTTGGTAGACATGTGATTCCAGCACAACAATAAAAAGTTACGGGTCTTGGCAAATAGTTCATTTCTGTAATGCTGGGTTTAAGATTAAGTTGATCATCAATAATAATTAATGAAATTGTAATGACAATGCTAGATTTGGTTAAGGTTGTGCTCCAAGGAATATGCTTGCCTTCGACTTTTTACTCAAAATTTCCTGTCAGTAACAACCTACACATAAGAAAATTATGTTTGGTCTTATATTATTAAATATGTGCAGTCCTATGGTGTTACAAAATACCCCACTCAAACGTCTCTTGAATATCATCCTACATCGTTTTTCATTGTACAGCATCCTTTATGCATGTAACAATGATGTACCCTTTGGAAGACTATTCTGTCTTCAAATACAGCAAGTATCGTACTTCTCATTTCCTTGCTACACTGGAACCACCGATGAAAAATATTAACTATGTAGCACAGTATTTGCCTAAGAATGTTCGCTTTATGTGGAAATAAGTAAGAAAGATATAATATCTGTTTATCTGTGTGTAAGTAGCTATTAGATCTGCAATTGTGCAGAACAATTAAAATGAGTGTGTGCTGCTTTATTGAGAGTATAGAGCGTATTAAAACTAGTGCTTATTTCAAAGCAATCATTTTGCAATGGTTATGTAGCTAACGCTTCTATCATTCTTGTAAGTGTGACATTATGCCACAATTACATATGCTTGATGATGAGATAGGAGTAAGCTATCATGGATACTTTCAGCTCTTTGGAACACCTTAAAACATTCTGTTAAGCTGTGTAAAAATGTTTTCTGCTTTCCATACTGCAACTGAACATTAACACTGCTTGAGCAGCATGTAGTCCACATGTACGTCTATTGTACAGACGATATTTATGCATACGGCTTTCCTTAAATATAAAAAAATCACTTTTTATTTACTTTATCAGCCACTATTTACTATTGCAAAGAATAATTGCAGAATAAAGGAGGTGCATTACAAGTCGTGAAACGTGTCATTAGATTAATGTTTATAAATTTATGTTGGCAGAAGGCTTTATTGAATTAGTATTAATCCATGCGGTGTATTTTTTACAATTCACTTTTATTGCTTTTAAAAATAGCTGATTGGTTGCAATATGGAAGAGAAAGTACCTAAAATAGAGACTTCTATGAACTGTATATATCGTGTTCATTATTAATTGCGCTAAGCTACTCGTATAAAATAGGGAAGTTGAAAAAACTTGTGGCATGCCAAGTGTGTGCCTCTTGATCTGTGTTAATATGTGTACATGTTGTGAAATAAATGTATAAACATTTTACTAAATAAACTCATTACTTGCTTGTAACCTAATGATATATTAGATTTCATTATATACTTATCAGTGTGCTATGATATTGCAACAGTACTATTGTAGTACTTAACAATAATAACCAAGAAAAATGTAATAACATTATCTGACTAGCACTTATTTTGCGAGATTGGATAGAAAATTCTACAAGGTGATTCTGTCTTTGACATCAGGAGAAATTGCAATCAGACCGCTTTGAAGTGCAATCATATATCAACAAAATTAAATTAGTACACTTAAAGATAATTATATATCAATGCAAGAATACAAGGATGTTACGACTAGATAATCATAACACCATTAGCGATGGATGAGTCACGAAAACAACCTTCTAAGGGAATCATTGTGTCATTCACTTTAATTAGTACGGAGAACGCTCAAAACTTAAATATGGATGAGCAGATGGAGAGTTCAGCTGTACTCTTCCCGAAAGTAAATATAGCTCCTTCTTCATTGCATCACCTCAGACAGTACCAAATGTACTATTTCTGTGATTCAGTGTCATTAGTAATAATCTATGACGCTTTCAAAGACGAAAAAAGTAGAGTACAGTGAATTTATTTTGAATTATCAATAGCTAGAGCACCAAATATGCAGTGCCATTATCCTTTGGGATACATAACTATCGAAAACCAATAAATTCGTTTGCTACACTAATTTCGAATGCTATGGTTCTCGACGCATTACTTTTTTGTATATGATTTTAGAAAATGAAACATTGCGATGGCTCCTGTCTAAACGTATTCGAAAGTAATTTTCCTCAATAAATGCTACAAAGATTATATGCAGCTAACTGTAAAAGATTGGGAATATGTAACAAACCAGGAAATCATCAGCATTTGAATATCATATTTACAATTCAGTACACTGCAACTGGGAAACTATTTAAACAGCGGCTCAAATACTATCTGAAGACAGCAGGTGTCTTTACTGTCTTCAAGAACCATATTATGACACACTTCGTTAAATGCTATACACGATGAACGTCGATTCGCTCATGGGTGCTGGCCTTGGTGCTCAGAGTGAAGTAAAATAAAATCAAAGAACAGCAGGAAGGCTACAAAGAAGCTGAGTTGGTTGGCTTACTAGAGTTTACATTTGGAAGTAGTGCAAGTGTTGCTGAATTGTACTTATAATAGTCATACGCTGATCATTTCTGATTTGTAACGGCTTCCCCCATCCATTAGGAATGGCTGTAAATAATGTTTCTAGAGTTCATTGTGGAATATTACTTTCGAATACATTTAGCCGGAAGCCATCGTAATGATTTCTATTCTAAAATCAAATACAAAAAGTAATGTGTGGGGAAAAATACGTTTTTAAGTTACTGTAGCAAACGAATAGATGGTTTCTCGATGAAAACACATCGCAAAGGATAAAGAAACAGCATATTTGATGTTCAAGCGGGCTCTTTACGTACTATTTCTTAAGCACCTGTTTCTAAGAAATATTGTCTTTGTTGACTAAGATTGCTCTTCGTGCATCTCTGTTGTTTATTAATTTTGCATCCAGTTACTACCCTCAGATATTTTAACATACAAACGTTAGACGTACACTACTACTTATAGCTCACTCGTAAATAAGTTCCAGTAGTCACTATCCTTATTCATGTCTTATAAATGAGATATCAGCACAAGAAAAGTGGTGGAATCGATTTCTTTGGTAAATCACTTTCCTAGAATTCCTCCGCATGCTATAACTATTTAATTCCAGATTTTATGTGTGTACCACGAATGTATCAGTAAACACGAGGACATAGTATTAACACCGAAAACACTGATTTCTGTCCTCATTGTCTGGCTGTGGTAGCCATACAGAGACTACAATCTTTCTTTTATAAATTTCACAGTCGGTGTAAACAATAAAGAAAACTTTCGGTCTATTACAATGCAAGATCGCCATGCTTTGAGCAGACTTAATTCTCTTCTACATTAAATACTTATAAGACAGCAATCGGTAAACAGGTTTCCATGTGTTGAGTGAAGTTGATATAGCTAGAGAGAAAGAGATTTATTAGGTATTACGAAGTGTACGGTGTAAATAAAGTGCTTGGAATGCTACAATGAAGCCCTCAATTTGAAATCGATAAATCTGGATATACAGAGATATTTTCAATAAATTATAAGACCTGATTTCCACCTGTGGAGTGGTTGGTGTAGAAAGTAGAATTAACCTTCATTTTAATAGTCTCACGGTGTTGTGAGAAGCAGTGGAGAACAAAAGAGAGAAAGAATAAAGTCGACGTATCGTATAACTGTAGAACATAAGGAACACTTATAATATTTCTGCTCGAAGTTTTAGGTTCAAATTAAAGAGTACTCTACAGTGACTATGGATGCACTGGTTGCTGGTAATTCAATGCACAGAAATTCATAGAAGGCACCGGAATCGGATGATGTCAATAGATCGTATAATTAGGTATGTTAATGGCCAACAGCAGCAAATCTGTGAAACTAAATAGAGATACAAGAGTGAGCGAAATATCTGTTGCAAACAGTTTTTTAGTGTTGACAATACTCAACTTTGACATTAACACAGAAGTGTCGCAAGCAAAGAGCGACATCCGAAACAAATAAGTTTCTTCATTATAACAATTCCAACACTGAGCTACATAGAATGTACGAGCAAAGTAATGAACTTTGACGCTTGTATTCAGGACGCTAGTGTAGAACCTTCTCTACAACTCGGCCATGGCCAGCCGCGTGCAGCCCATATGATCTCTTCGCATAGAGGCTGTTGCGTTGTCGTTCTGGAGAGGGGTCGGTCAGCGTGTAATTGGCTGAAGTCTTCTTCACAGCCCACTCTGCTCTCACATTCCCGTCTCTAGTGCTCTTGACTTTACGCTGTAACATTAAGGAAGCTATCAAATGTCGCTTATGCGATCCATTATATCTGTTTTCAGGTAAGTAATACAATACTGAACTGTTGATGCTCTGAAATCGGTTCAGTTCAGTATGTCTTACATGTCAGATAAATGTGACATACATTATCTTTCCCGAAATTAAGGCTTGTGTGCACTGATTTTCCTTTCCTGATAACGAAAAACTTTCATTTTCTCAGGATTACTTCCAAGACCATAAGTTCATATTACGAAATTATTGTATTCTAACTACTCTGTCAGCTGTATGTGCACAATCTGTATTTTTACGGCTCAGTGAAATATTACAAAATGGTTTAATATCATGATATGTTATCTACTGAAATGATTCTTCAACGATTATTACCTACAGACAATGGCCGGCTGCTTGGGCTATCTGATATGATTAACGCTACCAAGCTGCTACCCCAGTAGCCGCAGGAACCAAGCCTCCTATGGTCAGAAAACTAGAAACCATGCCTCCTGGACCCTTAAAGGTCCGCTTGGGGCACAGAACCAAGGCCTCTCCCTGTCAGAGACGGAACCCAATCTTCCCATTCAAACTAGGCAGTAACACACATATTTGTAGTCGAAGCTGTAAAATATTTTCCTGTTATAAGTAATAAGGGAAACTGACTCTGATTATCTAGCTACTGCTTACACATGAATTAGTAATTTTTGTATCAATTAGTTTAGCGTCACCCAGGGTGTACCATGAGGAGGCGATCTGGCTCAAGTTTTATTTTGTGGGAAACTACTTTCACATATTGTACCACTTTCGTAATTTTTCCACCTTGGAAGTTAGCCACTTGTTACTTTACGAATATTAAATCTGTACAAGATCTTTCCTTCAGTTTTTTTTTTTTGTTTTTTTTTTTTTTTTTTTTTTTTTTTTTTTTTTTTTTTTTTTTTTTTTTGGAGGAACTGATTGCAGTTTTGGTGTCGAGTTGAATTTGCTTGTGCCTCAAGATATCTGTGTTTATCGGGGCTATAGGAGTAGAACTGACTATTGTACTTCCTGTGGAAACTTTCGCAGGCACAAGTGGTTTCTGCTATTTCAGCTTTCTTTTTCGTCACTGTTGTCATCATCTGATCTGGGCGGACGTCGCGTGACATCCCATCCAGTTCATCGTTGAATATTTCACTCAGTTTTGTTTTTTTACAGAGAGCAGAAAGCCCTCTGACCGAAGACGCTGAGCTATCGTTCCGGCACTTATTTCAGCCCACATGGTCTGAGGAAAGAGTGCGTTCTTGTCTGTGCAAGTATCTATTAAGTAGTTGCAGAACGTTTGTAGTATTTCACTCACAGGCGTTATTGACATCAAGTCCTCAACAAAACAGATACAAACTATACCAGGATCCAATACTGGCAAACCAAATAACTAAGGTAAAAACCTGTGATTTCGTTACTTTAATAGTAGTCGTGTACAAGTCGTACAACTCCACATGAGTGTATATTTCGCCACCAGCTCTGTGCTACATGACCTTTACAACCTAGGACCCTTGCGTTGGTCACACTTCACCTTTTGAAGAGAAGAAGCCTGAGGTAAGACTGTAGCACTGCGCAGCGAGTTTTCCGGAGTGACTGTTTTCAGATAGTAAATCTTCTTCGCTTTCTCAGAGCTGAGTGAAAGATCAACTCACTTCCCTGAATCATGCATTAACATATCAACTGCTTATGCTAGCTTTAATAGAAATTCTCGGTAACATTATACCCTTTTTAAATCACTCTGCACTTCTTTAGCGTGGTATAGTTCAGACCAATGCTATGTGCGAAGATCACATGAAGTTTTATTCCTTCTTTTTGAATACATGCTTAGTTCTAAAATCGTTGTCCTGGAATATCATTTCATAGGAATAGTTACTCTCCACATCCCACTGTTTAAGGATGGTTTTTTCATTACGCTTTACCACATTGTACCATATGGTATGAACGGTTTGAATATTGTGAGGAAATTTTATTTAAAAAACATAAACCTAGCTTAGCTGCTTCCTGCTTCCTGTCTGCTGTGTTGCTTTCCAGAAATCTGTGCCGATGTTATCAAGACGCAAGGTAAGTGGAAATTTTGATTGAGACCCGGTGCTCGTGTTACTTCAGTTGCGCATTTAATATATTAACAAGTTGTATTCAGACCAGTTACACTTCAGTTCAGATTAGGTTTCGTTTAGTGAAAGGTTAGCACACGACTTTAAGTTGGATAATAGTTTGTGGATACACATATTTGGTAATACGTAGGCTTTTTATAGAGTGGGAGGTTAATTTGGGCTAAATTTCATACATAGACACCTAGGGGAGAACTTACAATGGCTTTCCGTAAATTGTTGACATCGTTAATGGTTCTCTCTTCCATTCGTTCTCCTCCGTGTTGATTATACACTGCTAAAAGAATTATGGAAACATGATTTTGGGTGTCCACTAATATCTAATGAGTAATAATTAAGCAATGGGTAAGGTAAGATCCCCAAAAATTGGGCCCCTTTTCCATTATCACTTATAAATCCATAAAATTGCTAGAAGAAAGACAAGTGGATGTGTCATTGTACCCCCAAGTATATTTACTATAGGTGCCGAGGTCAACTTTTGTAATAACTGTATGAATAATCTACAAAATAATGACAATATAAAAAAGTGGCATTCCCTTATTAAAGAGAAACGTGATCCAAATACGGCCCCTCTGTAATAAAGGCACACAAAACTTTGACAGTTGGTAGTAAAGCACAAAACACGTAATATATTACAAAAATTAGTTAATACTATAAAACTCTTGTGTATTAATATTTAAATTTCTATCAAAGAGTGCAAATAATTCTAGTTTTACGTTGATTTCGATCACAGAATTTTTCACAGATCCACAAAAAGCACTGTAAGCACCGAATACTTTATTGTCCTTTGCTTTCCTTCGAATGCAATTTCTTGCTCACTGGGAATTTTGCATCTTCATCGCCGTCGCTTTCATCACTAACATCTGTAACAAAAGGATCTTCAGAGGATTCAGACGAATAAACTTTTCTTTTCCCCCATCAGTTCGTGCAAGCTGTCTTCTTGGTTGCAGCTGATTCCTCCTTGTCCTCCTTCCTCTGATGTTACTCCACAATAATAGTTTTGCGAGTTGAGCCTGTGATAAGGGTAGCTGAACATTGTCAGGTGGAAGTGCTTGTTTGAATGACAGACACAGGTCGAATCCTTAGGTGATATGATACGATTATCATCTTCTGGAGCATGGTTTAGCTGCATAAAATGTGAGTCGAAGATATTTTCTTCGATGTGGAAAATACATGAGGATGTAAAACCATTGTTAGAGATTGACATATTTGCAGCTCTTGTGTAAGCACGACCCATCAGAGCATCTATTTGATAGTGAGTAACAACTCTGTTTTCTTGAACATCCAACCAATTTCCAGTTTCTTGGACATAGTCGATTTTAACGGGAACATAAAAGAAACGTCCAATGGTTACCTCTCATCAGTGTCGTGCGGAGGCAGGTAAACTTTGGAAGCACTATTATCTCGACCAGGTTGAATAACGTTGATGTTACGATTGTGTGTCTTGTGGCCATCTAAAATCAGGAGCAATGGGTATTGTTTGGATCGTTTGACAATGTTGTTAAAGTGCTGAAACTATTTAGTGCACAAGTCCAGTTGTATCCATCCATTAGAATGAGTTGCCCCGATTGTGTATGGAGGAGTTCCGTTTGCTGATTCAGCTTCAAAGTCTTCTCCTGGAAAAATCAAGTTCAGCAGAAGACAATCTGTGAACTTGACGTTTGCCTTTTACAGCAACAATTTTTCTACACTAATGCTGAACTATGGTCAAGCCTGCATCATCTACATTAAAGATTTCACTTTGGTTGTGGTTTATTTTCTCCATTTCGTGTTTTAGAATCGAAAAAAAGTTGTCCACGTTCTCCTTTGAGAATCCTTTGATTCTACCTTTAGATAGCTGCTGCGGTGTTCTGAAGCAGATATCTGGATGGCGTCTCATGAACAGTTGCAACCACTTCTTATCTGCGAGTCCTTGTTGAAATTTAAAAAGATGCTTAGTATTATTTCTAATGGCTAGCTGAAAAGCCATACGTTTACCATCATCTGCTTGTAGCCCATAACCCAAAATCCATAGTTTTACAGTACTAGACGAAATTAGCCTCTATCTTGGGAGATAAAATAGATGTTTGTCCTGGTGCAACATTCAAAACATCTTCAGATTCATTGTTTTGCAAACTTAGAGTCCTCAAATTCGTCCTCAGTGTTGCTCTCGATATCCCAAATAAACGTACTGCTTGTTTAACAGGTATATTTTCCTCTTGAACAACTTTAATTCCACTGAACACAGTATTTTTATCCCAATGTCGCATTTTCGCAGTCTGAAAATTAAGAGAGTAACTATTTGTTGACATGCTAAGCTATTTACCAAAATATGGCTCTGGGGCTATAATTAGATGCGGCATGGGGTCCATATTAGGAGAATGGAAGCATTGTATGTGGTGGGTGATTGCCAACGGTACATTTTATGTAAAAATGTTCAACAAATCCAAAATAAAGCAAAGAATGCTGACTACCTGTTATTAAAGAACAGGTTTTCTAATATTTATATTTCATAGTAAAACACATTCTGCAACTAAAACATAACAAAAACTGACATTAGCTCCCAAAAGAAAACAAAAGATTTCAGACTATCACACCGAAACCTTCTTTTATCACGCACTCTTCGTTGGTCACCAGCGCCCTGTGAATAAGTTCACAGTAATACCTCATGATTGAGCCACTTGGTGGAAAATTTAAGACAGGATGGCCCTAATGGGATTAGGGGCCATATTTTTGGACTTCACCTCATGTTAGCAAATTGTATCTTTATGTATCACAAACTAAGTGCAAACTAAATATCGTTACATCCTCGTTCACTTACGTAACAAAATCTGAAATGTCTGACAGGCGTCGAAAATGACCATTCATCCTGTCATTATAGGTGCTTATCCTTGGACTTCCACAGCTTCAAGTACGTGTACGTCCTCGATGAGCATTTATCACTGCCTCACACCTATGTGGCAGACGTCGCCGAAGTATATGGAGGTCATCCTGTGGTATCTGTTCCCATTCTTCAATGAGAGTCCTAGAAAGTTTTTGGACAGACTTCTGTGGAAAAGAACAACCACTAAAATGATCGTCAAGCACGTCCCATACATGCTCTACGATGTTTAGGTTTCATTTACTTCAATGTCCAGGCTTCACAGATGTCCCTGATGACACCAACAATATGGACCCTGGCATCATCGTGCCTGAGAAGGATTTCAGGGGGTCCATCGTATGTAGCAGGGAAAACATGGTCCAACACTGGCGGTAAGGCGACCTCGGTCAACGACGAGATGCCTATGGCTGTCAACATTGATGCCTCCGCACACCATCACGGAACCTTGGCCGAAACTGTAAAATGGCTCTGAGCACTATGGGACTTAACATCTTAGGTCATCAGTCCCCTAGAACTTAGAACTACTTAAACCTAACTAACCTAAGGACATCACACACATCCTGGCCCGAGGCAGGATTCGAACCTGCGACCGTAGCAGTCTCACGGTTCCGGACTGCAGCGCCTAGAACCGCACGTCCACCGCGGCCGGCTGCCGAAACTGTAGATTTCCTTGACAACATCCGGCAGGTAACCCAGATTACGGGGTCTCCACAAGCGAACGAGGCCATCACCTTGCATCACAGTATCCGGACTCGCCTGTATATAACAAGTCCCGCCAGTGACGAAGTTGGCAGTTGAAATGAGGACTGCTGAACCGAAGGCAAGCTGCGAGATGTGTCAAGCGGTATACTCGAACACGACATCTGAGTCTTAAAGTCCTTTCTCGTAACTTGTTCCTTACAGTCTGATCATACACAGTGTCTCCAGTGGCCGTTCTGAGAACGTCTAGCAGTGCTCTGGCAGTAGCCATATGGCGACTCAACGCAGAGATGGCTAGATAATGGTCCTGATGTGGGGTTTTAATGTGTCGTCTTGTGTACTGACCTATCTCCCTGCAGTGTGTCCTCAACTTGAGGATGTCAGATGGGGACACATTGCCATATGTGGTAACACAACGGACATTCCATCCTTCTTGCATCAAAGAGACTGTCCTTGCAGCTTGCACTGCTTTAAGATGTCGCATTGCGTGTGACTGGTTGAATACCACGTCCAAAGATGACAACTGCTGTCTGTGTGCCTCGGCAGGAAACACTGGAACACCGGTAAACATTTCCTTCTGAGGGACCACATGATATTGTAATGCGTAACACAGCCGACAGATGGTGAAAGACTTAAATTGTTGGAAAGCAAAGATCTAAAGCTGTGCAATAAGACAGTACGTACTATCAAAACAGATTTAACATACTGGACGCTGATACGCGTGTTCCCCTGATTCTTTTGAGCAGTGAGGTTTCGATAGTCTCTCACATGTATGTTCTGTAGCTTTCCTGTTCTGATCTCAAACTATTTACTGCTTTTGAATTTCTGTGTTGTTGTGTTCGTCTTGACTCTCGAGAACATTGGTGTCGTCAGTGGAGGCACTTTTGCAGTTCTTAATGTTGCACGTCCATCGCGCTCCACTACATTTTCACAATTTTTGGATTCAAAAATATAACCTATCTGAAGCAGCAGTTTGTTTCCTGTTCTACTCTACATCTACATATATACTCCGCCAGCCACCAAGCGGTGTGTGGCGGAGAGCACAATTCGTGCCAAAGTCATATTTCCCCCCCTCTGTTCCACTCGCGGATCGCACGAGGGAAAAACGACTGTCTGAACACCTCAGTACGAGCTCTAATTTCCCTTATCTTTGAGTGGTGATCATTGCACAATTTGAAAGTTGGTGGTAATAATATATGCTCTACATCCTCGGCAAAGATCAGATTTCGGAATTTAGTGAGCAGCCCTTTCCCTACATTGCGTCGACTACCTGCAAGTGTATCGCACTTCAACTTTCTATGATATTTGTAACGCTCTCGTGCCGGCTAAATGTACCAGTCACCAGTTTTGCTGCTCTTCTTTGGGCCTTATGAATCTCTTGAATGAGACCCAACTGGTAAGTGTCCCATGAAGACGAACAATACTCTGAGACTGGACGAACTAACATATTGTAAGGAATTTCTTTCATGAAGGATTGCATCGCTTCAGGATTCTACCAATAAACCGCAATCTAGAGTTCGCCTTGCCCGTTACTTGTGTAATCTGATCATTCCATTTGAGATCATTTCGAATACTCGCACCCAAGTACTTGACGGATGTTACCGCTTCCAAAGACTGGGCATTAGTTTTGCACTCGTACATTAATGGGAATTTTCGCCTTTTTATACGCAGTAGGTTACACTTACTAATATTGAGTGATAACTGCCAGTCATTACACAACGTATTTATTTTCTGCAAATCCTCATTGATTTGTTCACAACCTTCTTGTGATACTACTTTCTTGTAGACTACAGTATCATCGGCCAACAGTCCAATGCCGCTGTCAATACCATGAACCAGATCGTTTATGTAAATCGTAAAAAGCAGAGGACCTATTACGCTGCCCTGGGGCACACCTGAAGTTGCGCTTCTTTCTATTGAAGTCACCGCATTCAGGACGACATACTGCTCTCTGTCTGTTAGAAAACTTTGTATCCAACCACATATGTCATCGGATAGACCGTAAGCTCGCACATTTTGGAGCAAGCGACAGTGCGTAACTGAGTCGAACGCCTTTCGAAAGTCGAGAAATATGGCATCAACCTGGGAGCCGGTATCTAGAGCCTGTTGTATGTCATGCACAAAGAGGACCAGCTGTATGTCGCACAACCTCTGTTTCCTAAAACCATGCTGGTTTCTGCAGATGACCTTCTCAGAGTCTAGAGAGGCCATTACCTCTGAACACAAAATATGTCCCATAATTCTGCAACAAATCGATGTCAGTGAAATCGGCCGGTAATTACCTCCATTCGACGTTCTACCCTTTTTACAGATTGTTATGACCTGGGCCTTCTTCCAGTCCCGTGGAACTTTCCGCTGTTCCAGTGATCTCTGGTAGATGATGGATAAGAATGGGGTATATTTGTAGCATAGTCAACATATAATCTTACGGGGATACCGTCTGGGCCAGATGCCTTCCTGGCGTCTAAGGATCTTAACTGTATTACAATCCCAGATATACTAAACACTAAGTCAGCCATCCTTGCGTTTCTTAAATCACTGAAAGGGGGAATGGTGCCGGAGTCCTCCACCTTAAACGAGTTTTTGAAAGCTAGGTTTAGAATTTCGGCCTTCTGTTTATCATCATCCGTTACATTACCCATACTATCAGCAAGAGAAGGTATTGAATTATTTGTAGCGTTCACAGATTTACGTCCAACCAAAATTAATTTTTTGTTATTTTTAGAACCTGCAGATAAAATATTGCTTTCAAGTTCGTTAAAAGAATCTCTCATTGACATTTTGACAGCTGCTTCCAATTCGCATAATTTCTGTGTGTCAGTGGGGCAGTGACTATGTTTAAACCGAAGGTGAAAATTCTCTGCTTTCTCAGTAATTTCCTAATATGTTTGTTGTACCAATGTGGATCCTTTTCCTCCCCTACATTTTTGCTAGGCACGTACTTCTCTAGCACGTGGTGGACAATACCTTTAAATTCCAACGAAAGATGCTCAATATCTATGTGTCCCGCGGTGAAAGCTTGGAGCTGACTATGAAGAAATTCATTAATGACACTTGTATTTGCTTTCCCAAACAAGAAAACTCTACGCTGTTTCTTTGCCTTCTTTGCGACTTCCACCGACATAGAAGCGACAACGACATAATGGTCGCTAATACCTCCTTCTAGATTAACTTCCTCAAAAAGATCAGGTCTGTTTATCGCCATGATACCTAATATGTTCCCATCTCGAGTTGGTTTTCTAACCAATAGCTCAAGGTGGTATGTTGAGAGTGCTCCTAGAATAACTTCACACGAGTCTTTGCTTCTGCCCCTGTGATAAAAGGGCAATTTTCCCAGTCAGTGGATGCCACATTAAAGTCTCCACCTATAACCAATGGGTAATTTGGATATTTATTTCCTATGTACTCAAGACTTTCCCTGAAACGTTCTGCGACGTTTGTTGAGGATGCTGGTGGTCTACAAAAACATCCTAATACAATGGTCAATCCTTGTCTGATTGACAGCTTCATCCAGAGTATTTCACAGTCTGACCCAGTATCGATCACAACCGCGTTTAAACAGCTTTTAACCGCAATGATCGCACCACCTCCCATAGCGTCAGTCCTATCCTTTCTAAACATTGTACGATCAGAGTTCAAAATTTCACTGCTATTTATGTCTGGTTTCAACGAGCTTTCGGTACCTAATACAATATTGGCATTGCTACTATTTATTTCGCAGAGTAACTCAGGCATCTTTCTACAGACACTTCGACAGTTTACTAACATGAGATTTAGCATATTTAAATCATTAGGAATGACCTGTTTAGGTGAACTAACGATTTTTACAGTTGGCACAGCCGCATCAGTGTCATGAACTTTTAATTTTTCGGGCCAAAGGTTTGTTTCCCGTCGGGAGGAACCGAATTTAAAAACCCCCATGTGCACGCAACAAGTACTGTGCTGCCCATGTAGCTGCTTCCTGTGTTTAGTGCACCCCTGATCTATCGAGGGGCGTCCTACAACCTTCCACCCGATAGCATAGGTCGAGGAATCTACAACGATTTTCGTCACAGAGTCGACGTAGCCTCTGGTTTAGATTCTCCACTCGACTCCAAACCAGAAGAGCCCAGTCCACCCTGGGTACGATGCTGCAGATCGTCAGCTTGGCTTCCACTCCTCGAGAGATGGAGGCCGCCATCGCCAGTTTAGCCAGCCGGCGAAAGGACCCAAGGATTTCCTAGGAACCCCGACGACAGGCATCGTTGGTGCCGACATGTGCAACAATCTGCAGCTGGCTCCACCCCGCACGCTCGATAGCCGCCAGAAGAGCCTCTTCCTCATCCCGGACAAGGCCCGCCGGCTAGCACACTGAGTGAACGTTGGACTTCATCCGCGCCCTAGCCGCTATGTTCCTGATGGGCTCCATGACCCGCCTAACATTGGAGCTCCCAATAACTAACAAACCCCCACCCCCACGTGCCTGTCCGGACCTTACTGAAGGAGCGGCCACTATCCTGGCAGAAGGTGCATTCTGATCCGGCTCAGCCTCCCGCCCTACCCAAGCATCAGATAGCACACTGAATCTATTAGCGAGGTGCATAGGATTTGGCAGGAGCCTGCGTCCCCCATGCAGCCTTCGCCTTGAGGCTCGAGACCTCGACACAGTCCACTAACCACACTGAGGTGAGAGTGGGCGACTGGCTCAGTCGCATTTGAGGTCGGCTCAGTGACAGAGAGCTGTCACAACCCCTCAGCACATCTAGTACAGCAGAGGCCGCCCTAGGCACCCCATCCCCACCGCACCTCAAGGTGGCACTCTGGAGATTGTTGACTGTGGCCAACAAAGCTTCCAGCTGCGTTTGAACTGTGGCCAGCTCCTCCTGCATCCGTACACAACAGACACAGTCCCAATCCATCTAGCTAATAACTGATTTACTATAAGAAAATTAAGGAAACCAACTACCTCACAAGGTTAGCAGCTACACTGTAGTTGGCACAAAGGACACTCAACAATGAAAAACAATAAAAATGTATGGTAGAAGCTAGATCTGGTGCTTATTTTCCTGCTAGGGGCTATTTAGTGAATACTAAAGATAAGACAGTGACCGACAGTAAACTGCTAGGTGCTATCTAGTGAGTATTATTAACGAATTAAACAGTAGCCTACGGTATGCTACATCTACTGATTATCCCTCGTATTTATAATGTAAACAAGTGTTTACGTACACGCGAAAATGACCTAATAAAACTATAAAAGCTGTTACCTTAAATGTACCGAGTCTAAATGACACTAATAAACGTAAATACTGAGTATTGCACACTGACGGATGCAAGTGCAAAACAAAACCTTTAGCTAACAATAAGAGTTCAGAATGTAAAGCACAAATACGAACTTTACTTTATAGGAACCGATGGGCTTACAGTACACGATCACTAAAGCCCACAACAAGCTAAGGAATTTAAGCAGACGGCGAGGTGAGTTTTAGCTTTCTGCTAACTAAACTGTATGTAACAAGGGGTCAGAAGTTGTATTGTCACACTGATTTACTCAGATATTGTAGTGGAACACTGATGTAGCACATATTTTACGTTTGCTTAGATGTTAACGGTCGCATGTTGCGCTAGTCAAACGTATACAAGTGAGGTTAGAATTCACTGTCAGTATCACTTTTCCAAATAAAACGTTTAAATACGGCTACCATCAATGTATCGAGTCTAAATGACACTAATACATCTACATCTACATTTATACTCCGCAAGCCACCCAACGGTGTGTGGCGGAGGGCACTTTACGTGCCACTGTCATTACTTCCCTTTCCTGTTCCAGTCGCGTATGGTTCGCGGGAAGAACGACTCTCTGAAAGCCTCCGTGCGCGCTCCAATCTCTCTAATTTTACATTCGTGATCTCCTCGGGAGGTATAAGTAGGGGGAGGCAATATATTCGATACCTCATCCAGAAACGCACCCTCTCGAAACCTGGCGAGCAAGCTACACCGCGATGCAGAGCGCCTCTCTTGCAGAGTCTGCCACTTGAGTTTGTTAAACATCTCCGTAACACTATCACGGTTACCAAATAACTCTGTGACGAAACTGAGTATTGAGCCAAAAAAATACCACACCGAGAAGGCGCGGATGGCACAGTATTTAGACTTGTTCGAAAGGCAAGGGACCTGCTACCTACGAGACCAATTTGCTTACTGGGGACTTGGGTCCCGCCAAAATTTCAAAATACCAACGCCTGCATGATACGTTCATCAAAATTTCATTCTTACGCGAGCTTATTTGTAATATTTAAGGTTCAGAGAAATGTCATTCGCACCGATGACCAGTGACTTGACTACATTTTGTCTACTGGGTGTGTTTAACGTTACTGGAACTTTTCGAGTGGAGACAACAATACTGCATCCTCAGAAACTTGCAGCTATGCGCTATCTTTCGCACTTTGAGAAAGATAGAATCGTTGGCATGAGACATATAGGAAATTCATAAAAAAAGTTGCGCGGAAATTTTGCAAGTGTGCAATGAGTGCAGAACGACTATTGATGAGAAAGATTCAGTACAACATTCTGTCAACATAATTAGTCCAGGTCCTTCTGAAATAAAGTATTATTGCTCGACTAAATCTGTTCAGTATTCGGATGACAACAACTAAAATCGGGTACAGGTTACAGGCAGAGTGTCAGAGTGTCATCACGAACGTTCGGGAACAGATTTCTGGAAACTGGGTTGCGATCTCTCGCCTGCTGTGCAGTGCTTAACTGTGAGACCATACTACAGACCGCAATACTTAGCTGGTGTAGAGAAGGTCCAAACTGGACGTAGAGCAGCATTCTCTTGAATAGTAGTAGTAGTAGTAGTAGTAGTAGTAGTAGTACCTACATTCATCCGTAGATCTCTTTTCAAGACTATTGGAGATATCTTGCTATTACAATTTAAGAACAACAAAAATAGAGAAATTCTCATGTAGACGGTGCTTAAATAAAGTGTCGAATACTTTAATAGCTGGTAGTACTCATCGAAACAAGAAAAATAAGTCCAATAAACTTGGGTCCGGAAACGCATACTTTCCGAGATAAACACGTGTTTATAGGAAGCGCTGGGCGACGCTTGGTTGCATATATTAGCATAGTTTCGAACAGTCGTTGCATTGGAACTCCGTCAAATATGTCGGCAGGGTATTATGATGTCTTACTCACAGCACTCTACCTATCATTAGGTGGTCTTCAGTCAGTTGTGTGGTTCGAGTCGTGTTGTAGCCTATTTTAGTTTTCGTCGTGTTTGTGTGCCGTACTGTACAGTCCTCTTTAAATGTTCAAATGTGTGTGAAATCTTATGGGACTTAACTGCTAAGGTCATCAGTCCCATACACAATACTTAACCTAAATTAACCTGAGGACAAACACACACACCCATGCCCGAGGGAGAATTCGAACCTCCTCCGGGATCAGCCACACAGTCCATGACTGCAGCGCCCATAGACCGCTCGGCTAATCTCGCGCGGCTGCAGTCCTGCCAAGCCTCGGAACGTGTCATGGTGTTTTACCTTCTTCACAATGTGGATTCACGTACGTGTTTACGGTTACTGCGCGTTTTGTACATTTACATAATCTCTCTTCCACCATTTGTTAGCAATTGAAGCCTAGTACTCGACAAGTGAAATGGCGGATATGATGTTCTGCTGTGGTTTAGCAAATTGACGTAACCCGCGAGCCCATGCTCCCTATGTTGAAAAATATCCACAACGGTGAGTGCCTTGTGATAAGCTATTCGGCAGACTTTGCCAGTGTCTGCGAGACACAGATACCCTTACACCTCGAAGGACTGACAGCGGAAGGCACCGCACAGTCTGCACGCCTGACATAGAGGAGCGTGTGCAGCGTTCTTTGGGGAAAACCTCTCGGATCACCGTGCGACGATTAGCAGCAGCAGAAGGCATTTCTCAGTCTCTAATGTGGGGGAGGGGAGGGTACTCCAGGAACAATTTTTGTACCCATATCATCTACACAGCGTTCAGATGATGAAGCCACAGGGTCATCATGGCAGACGGCAGTTCTGTCAATGGCTGTTGCAGATCCACTGTTCACATTCAAGATTTTATTTACGGATGAGGCAGGGTTCATAAGAGATGGTGTGTTGAATTTCCATAACCAGGCTGTATGAGCAGATGTGAAACCCCAGACAATTCAGGAAAGAACGCATCAACACCCGTTCCCAATTAACGTATGGGCAGGCGTACTAGGCGATAGATTAATAGGGACATACATGCTACCACCGACGTTAACTGGGGCGCATTACTTGGACTTTCTCATTAATGTATTGGCTATCTTGCTGGAGGCTGAGCCATTGCATCAACGAATAAGTGGTTCATGCACGATGGTGCTCCAGCACTCTTTCGTCTCAACGTACGCGAACATCTAACGCAGACATTTCAGAACTGCTGGACTGCTCGGGGGCCCCACACCTTGGCCTGCTCGTTCTCCAAATCTCAATCCGTTAGACATTCGGTTATGAGGACACTTGAAGGAATTGTATAAAGATTGTATCTGTTCTTCCGGATATGTTTGAAAGAACAGATACCATCTTCATATAGATAAGGCTTACCGACCAGTGATCTTCTTCAGTGCGGATGCTCTCACATTGCTCAGACTCTTACGGGAATCGGTAAACTGACTGCCGCGAGTAACGAGAATAGTGGACAGGGGCATTACAAATGTAGTGTGTGGACACTGAGTTAGATATGTGGGTCTCATGGGCAGCATGACAGAGATAAGACCCTGCAGTCGCAGTTATTATCTGTGTCCTCGATGGCTTAGTCGGATAGAGCGTCTGCCATATAGGCAGGCGATCCCGGTCGGGGCACACATTTTCAGCCGTCCCTATTGATATTTACCAACGCCTGTAAGCAGTTAATGGCCTGGATTTCATTGTAATTATATTTTTGAAGGAATTGGTTTACGCCACACCGGTCAACGCTGTTAGAACACTACAGCGCCGCGTCTTCCACGCATGATAGAGGATACAGCAACAACGGGGTGCACTTCAAAGGGAGCGTCGTTCTCTGCGCTGGAAAGCAGAGGGGTGCATTGTCATGAATGGACGCCACATTGAACACCTTCTGTAAGCACATGCTAATCACAGAAAGTATGCATTTCAGGATTCACGTATATTGAGCTTGTTTCTCTTTTTTCGATGAGTACTACCATCTTTCCTAATCTTCGATATTTTTTTGAACACCTAGTATAGAAATTTGCAGATTTTCTGGTCTAATATGAGAAGTATGGGACAGGCAGTCGGCCGTGGCCATATAGTCGGAACAATTCCGTCATTTGCCTGCAATAATTTAGGAAATCTACAGAAAACCTAAATCAGGATGACTGGAAGAGGACTGTAGTCTCCACCCTAGCGAATACAAGGCCACTCTGTTTAAAACAGTTCTCTCTTATTCGATTTACCCCTGGTGTATAATACTGTTTTACAAATACGTTATTTAATAATGAAAAAGTTTTAATGTTACACTGTTCATCGCAGTCACTGCACGCACTACACACACTGTACACACATGATTTGATAAGACTACACACTCTATCAGCTGATGTCAGGATCATTTTGTGGGCGACAACATCTTATTTACTAGCATACTTCTACACCGAGTGAAATGTTGAGCTCAGAAAGGGAATAAAGTATTAGTATCACATGCTGCATAGCTTTGGGAGTAGGATTTTTCAGGAAAAAGAAAAGAAAAGGAGAAAAAATATAGTGAGAAAGCATTATATTGAATGCTACATGTTTTATTACATTATTGACTACATTTTTTTACGGTACCCCTGCTGTGTGTTATCCAACAATGGGAGACCACGACGTTGAGATCACGGATTTACTTCAAACTTTGTACACCTTTAGTACGCCTTTAAAACACCATAATGAGCTAGCAGTAAGGTGCACTACTCTGGCAATTCCTTGAAATCGCAAGAGAATTTTTACACGTCTATTATGTAACTGATGTAAATGTCTGCAGGTACCGGATGTTAGCGTCCAAGGTCGCCAAGTGGTTAGCGTTCGAGCTTCGAAAAATGAACGTGTATGAAGCGAGGGTGTGACTCCCACTTGAATCCAATTTTAATCCATATTTTTGCACCACTTCTCATATTATTTAATTTATATGACATTTGAGAGGTAATATAATTTAGAAACTACTTTTTTGCACGAAATTCTAGAGAATCACATGTTATCTGACTAAATACTATTTTTAATTAAATTTAATTATTAGAACAAATATATTTACAACTGTCGGCAAGTAAACGAAGAAACGCACAGTTTTCCTGAGAATGTATGCCTATCGTGATTCACGAAATCGCTTATAAATGCAATCTGGTAAGGTACCCGGAACTACTTTGCACCTCGAGCTGCAGACACAGAGACAGGTCCCATTTGGCAGTTAACCAGTGTAACGGTGAGATGTTGGCTCAAATGGTTCAAATGGCTCTGAGCACTATGGGACCTAACATCTGTGGTCATCAGTCCCCTAGAACTTAGAACTACTTAAACCTAACTAACCTAAGGACATCACACACATCCATGCCCGAGGCAGGATTTGAATCTGCGACCGTAGCAGTCGCGCGGTTCCGGACTGAAGCGCCTAGAATCGCTTGGCCACCGCGGCCGGCGGTGAGGTGTTGCTAAAGTAACAAGAACAAATAGCATATGAGCAAATTTTTTGAATATCAGATAATTTAGAGTTGTACTACAAAAACGATGACTTGAGCGGGAGTCGACCCGTCGCCCCATGCATTTTCTTTTCCCGAATCTCGAATGCTAATTACTTAACCACCATGAACGCAGACATCCAGGACCTAGATACAGAAACATCAGCGACATAACTGACGCTTGACATTTCTCTTACTTTTTTCTCGGAATTACGAGAGTTGTGCACCTTACTAATTGCACATTATGTTGTTTTACTGGCCTACTAAATGCGTGCAAAGTTTGAAGTAAAACAGTGATTGCAACGTCGTGTCCTTCCCTTACAAGTAATCTTTCAATGTATAGAATTTTTGGGTTAACAGGTAGTTTTTGACTGAATTTGTTGTAACAATTTCTTTAATTTCCTTTGGTAATTTATTCTACAGCTTTATTCCATGGTAGATAATACTGCCACTCGTTTTAAGTTTATTTTTCTTGGTAAATGCGAGTTAAATCTAAATCTTATTACATGGTCATGGACAAAGCTGTTTGTGGAGTAATTATGAATGTTATATTCGATGTTACGACGTCGCGGTTGGTACTTCGTCACGTCTAGCGGTTCAGTCCCACCACCTTGGCAGTCTTCTGACGTATGCCCACCTCACTAGGCGATGGGAGATACTTGTTGAGCCGAGAAAAGCAGTGTTGAAGAAACCTCGACTAAATATCTACTACTAGAATGTAGAAACGTTAGGAATCACCACAGAATTCATCAACCGACCACGGCATAACAGCCCGGATAATTGTAATGGACATAAGTATCTACTGACGGCCGAAGTGGCCGTGCAGTTCTAGACGCTACAGTCTGGAACCGAGCGACCGCAACGCTCGCAGGTTCGAATCCTGCCTCGGTCATGGATGTCTGTGCTGTCCTTAGGTTATGTAGGTTTAATTAGTTCTAAGTTCTAGGCGACTGATGACCTCAGAAGTTAAGTCGCATAGTGCTCAGAGACATTTTTTTAAATATCTACTAAGCAAAGGCCGTAGGCTATAACTCAGGTTTGGAAGCAGCATCTATAAGTTCATGAAAATATCAGGTTTTCGGGATTTTGAGTAAATTGATTGAGTAGTAGTGGCTCCGGTGACGAAATCTGACAACGGCTGTTAGAGCGGTGTGCTGCCCACATGCTCCTCCATATCTACATCCAGTGATGTCTCTCGGCCGAGTATGACATGGCGGTCGTTCGGTACCGTTGGGCCTTCCCAGGCCTGTTCACATGGAGTATACGTTTTAACGTTCCAACGCGTGTTAATCGGTTCTAGGAGGTTTTTTTCTTTCAAATAAGTATGGACAGCGCTCAATATCTTATACTAATTTCTCAAATTTAAGCTTGGAATAGAACTGTGAAATAAAGTAGCTTGGATGTTGGTGCTTCAGCTTCAATTAAAAGAAGTGCAAACAAGGAGAGGTAAGACATTTTGCATGTATTTATATAAAAGGAAAATATAGGTTTTCGACTGCATTTCTACAGATAAATTATTTTCTTTTCTGTGTCTCTGTTGGCTAGGGGTAAAGGTACATGCTGGATGTGCACTGGCTTGTCTCATCTAAATCATCTGACGCAGAAGGTTTAAGAAGCATGACGAATCTAATGCAGATAAGAATGCTTATTTAGTTTTATCAGTACGTGAAAAGACAGATATTAGGCAGCACCTTAGTTTAGCTTTCAAACAGAATATAGAAACAAGCTATGACAACGTACACAAAAATTACTTTTTTTCCAAAACAATTGACTTTCTTAAGTTCTACAGCGTGTTTGAGGTAGCCTTACGTGGACATGAAGAAAACGCAGAATGTAATAATCGTGGAGTATTCAGAGGGCAAATTAATTTCACTTCAGCTTTAGATGTAGTTCTAAAGGGATGCATAAACAGTGCTACAGTCTTTAAGGGAACATCCAACAATATACAAAAATAAAATTAAAGAATTTATGCTATATCTGCGTCATGAGGAAATTAATGCAAAAATTTCGAAGGCCGATTTTGTGTCTGACTTAGCAGGTGAAACTTCTGATGCATCTTCTAAATTTCAATACGTTGTAGTATTACCTAGTGAAGAGCCTGTTGAAAGGTTTTGGCCCTTTTTATATCCATCTATTAATGGTGCTCTCTCCTTAGAAACTTGCATCAAAACTGTTGTCGCTGACGCTGTTCAAGAACAGAAATAAAATTAGCAGCTCGCGGATACAATGGTACTTGCGTCATTTGCGGTTAACACGCAAGCGTCCAAGTTACCGTAAGAGAAAAGTATAACTCCGCGTATTATGCCCAGTGCTACGCACACCAACGCCAACGGCCTTGCCGCGGTCGTAACACCAGTTCCCGTCAGACCACCGAAAGTTAAGCGCTGTCGGGCTGGGATAGCTCTTGGATGGGTGACCATCTGGTCTGCCGAGTGCTGTTGGCAAGCGGGCTGCACTCAGCCCTTGTGAGGCAAACTGAGGAGCTACGTGATTGAGAAGTAGCGGCTCCGGTCTCGTAAACTAACATACGGCCGGGAAAGCGGTGTGCTGAACACATGCCCCTCCATATTAGCATCCAGTGGCGCTTGTGAATAAGGATGACACAGCGGCTGGTCGGTGCCTTCGGTACCGTTGGGCCTTCGAATGCCTGTTCGGATGGAGTTTAGTTTTTTGTGCACACCAACCAAACTTAATTCTTGACCATGTTCCAAGACAAAATAAAGAAGTAAAACTGTTTTTCAGTACTATTGCAGAGGTACCAGTACTCTCTCATTCACCTCAAAGTGTGGCTGTTCTAAATGCAGTTGTGAAAAGAAGAGTGGAAGGCAGCACGTGTCATATTAATTCAGGAGAGCAAACAGATATTTGAACTCTTCAGCCACTAATTGATCTCTGATTTAATTGGCCAAAATTTTTCCCGTTCGTTGAAAGCTAAATTTCCTGAAAAATTCTTTCTGCTGTGTTGCAGTCCTATACATTTTCAAATAAAGCTAAGTTAAAAATATTTCTGTAGATCATTTATTCTCGAAATTATTTTCTAGATGAGAAAAGTGCAATAGCCCATCTGAAGTTTTTAACCGAAAATAACCTGCAATTAAGTTCGATGTTATCAAATTGTTGAAATTAGTAGCTACTCTCCAAATGACAACGTGTGAGGCAGAAAGGTGTTTCTCCATCTTGTCGTCGACATAAATGTTTCTTAGAAATATCATGGATGAAGACCTGTTGTCTGCTCTTGCCATACTATCAGTTGAAGAGTAAAAAATCTACATGCTTCTAGATTTTAACGTTAGCTACGAAAAAGGAAAGGAGAATGAGCTTTCATTAAAAATATACTCTACAAGAAATTTATCACCATGAACGTCGTCAGGCTCATTTTATTGTGCTTCTAGCGAGACAGAATAATTATTTGGAAAGGTTAATTGCATAATGCAGTAAATGTACTAAACGTCCCGCAGTTTAGGAACCAGCCACCACTACGGATACATCACATGGAAACTGACTAACATACATTTTACGTAGTTTTCAATCAAACAAAAAATCCACACATTACGTATGTTTTCCATACACTCTCTTACTCTATCCATAACATTCACACAGAAAAATAATTTTTAAAGTGATTATTATTGGACCAGCAAGCTATTTACCCGTTTATACGTTGGATGCATAATAGAGGCCTTTCAGGCCCGAGAGTGAATTAATCATCTCTTTATTCATATGAAAATCATGTACAATTGAACTCTATTTTACGAAATCCTTAAAAATACGTCTAGATTAAGAAACATGTAAAAATTAGATTTAATATAACAAAGATAGTACGAAAACGAGAAGTTTTTTCAGGCCTGTTATAATCTAGTGCTTTACCAAGCGATTTTCTGCCGTTCTATGAATATTGGTACCTGTGATATTTTTACCGCGACAATTGCTGCTCTTGCTATATTGTAGCAACAGCAATAATGGTCATCCTGCTTATTGTTGGAGTTGACCTCAGAAGTGAAAGGCTTTGCTCTTATAACTGAGGTAAGTAATTATGTTATCCTTTTTGTATTCCTTTCATCTCTCTGTCTCTGACAAAGTAACTACTGAGACCTTCTTTCTACCCAAGGAAAATTCGTTTCTTACGTATGGAATCATCTAGTAATTCTCGAAGAAGACAATGTGCTTGTACTATAAATATAGATAATTCAAACGCTTCAACGATTGTTTCTGAGTAGTTGGACGAATGTGAATCTAGTATTGCTTCTTATGAAGATATTGATCCTGCTTATAGGCATATGCCGGAGACCTCATAACCTGGAGAAAGTAGTGATGAACCTTGGGATGTAAATTATGTAAGCGTACGATCTATAGCTTGGCCTGTTAACGCAGCGCAGCCTCTATGGGACTTAACTGCTGAGGTCATCAGTCCCCTAGAACTTAGAACTACTTAAACCTAACTAACCTAAGGACATCACATACATCCATGCCCGAGGCCGGATTCGAACATGCGACCGTAGCGGTCGCGCATTTCCACACTGTAGCGCCTAGAACCGCTAGGTCACTCCGGCCGGCGCAGCTTGCAAATTCAGATAATGTAGCAAGTACACCGAAGCCTCTAATTACCAAGCACAACCCAACCGGAAAATGTAAATGATGTAGCAAGTGCAGCCCAGCCTGTATACTTTTCTTATCGGAGGCGATGGAACTGAATGTAGCAAAATACAACCTCTTTCTAGCAGAATGCTTACTCATCATACACTCCTGGAAATTGAAATAAGAACACCGTGAATTCATTGTCCCAGGAAGGGGAAACTTTATTGACACTTTCCTGGGGTCAGATACATCACATGATCACACTGACAGAACCACAGGCACATAGACACAGGCAACAGAGCATGCACAATGTCGGCACTAGTACAGTGTATATCCACCTTTCGCAGCAATGCAGGCTGCTATTCTCCCATGGAGACGATCGTAGAGATGCTGGATGTAGTCCTGTGGAACGGCTTGCCATGCCATTTCCACCTGGCGCCTCAGTTGGACCAGCGTTCGTGCTGGACGTGCAGACCGCGTGAGACGACGCTTCATCCAGTCCCAAACATGCTCAATGGGGGACAGATCCGGAGATCTTGCTGGCCAGGGTAGTTGACTTACACCTTCTAGAGCACGTTGGGTGGCACGGGATACATGCGGTCTAGGAATGGTAGAACGATGGGTTCGATGACGGTTTGGATGTACCGTGCACTATCCAGTGTCCCCTCGACGATCACCAGTGGTGTACGGCCAGTGTAGGAGATCGCTCCCCACACCATGATGCCGGGTGTTGGCCCTGTGTGCCTCGGTCGTATGCAGTCCTGATTGTGGCGCTCACCTGCACGGCGCCAAACACGCATACGACCATCATTGGCACCAAGGCAGAAGCGACTCTCATCGCTGAAGACGACACGTCTCCATTCGTCCCTCCATTCACGCCTGTCGCGACACCACTGGAGGCGGGCTGCACGATGTTGGGGCGTGAGCGGAAGACGGCCTAACGGTGTGCGGGACCGTAGCCCAGCTTCATGGAGACGGTTGCGAATGGTCCTCGCCGATACCCCAGGAGCAACAGTGTCCCTAATTTGCTGGGAAGTGGCGGTGCGGTCCCCTTCGGCACGGCGTAGGATCCTACGGTCTTGGCGTGCATTCGTGAGTCGCTGCGGTCCGGTCCCAGGTCGACGGGCACGTGCACCTTCCGCCGACCACTGGCGACAACATCGATGTACTGTGGAGACCTCACGCCCCACGTGTTGAGCAATTCGGCGGTACGTCCACCCGGCCTCCCGCATGCCCACTATACGCCCTCGCTCAAAGTCCGTCAACTGCACATACGGTTCACGTCCACGCTGTCGCGGCATGCTACCAGTGTTAAAGACTGCGATGGAGCTCCGTATGCCACGGCATACTGGCTGACACTGACGGCGGCGGTGCACAAATGCTGCGCAGCTAGCGCCATTCGACGGCCAACACCGCGGTTCCTGGTGTGTCCGCTGTGCCGTGCGTGTGATCATTGCTTGTACAGCCCTCTCGCAGTGTCCGGAGCAAGTATGGTGGGTCTGACACACCGGTGTCAATGTGTTCTTTTTTCCATTTCCAGGAGTGTATAATGAAAGTTTCTCCAGGTCCTGTCAGGGGAACAAATACACAAACGCCATAAAATACTTGGCGCTTCTTCATCACAGATAATATTGTGGATAAATGGTGCATTGCACAAATCTGGAAGAACGACACTCAGTAGGTGTAATGTCACTGTAATGTCACAAACGAGGAAATACATCCATTTTTTTGAAGTCTCCTATTAGCTGGTAGCTACAGAAGCTGGGATGTTCGTACACGAGAATTGTTTCATGACTCTACTGTTAACTGTGCTTACACGGCAACCCTTTCAACAACATCGTCTGAAAAATAAGGAGAGTAATAAGATTCGAAGAATGATGCACCTGGCAAGCTAGGAGCCAGTGTGATAATATGGAAACCTTCCGCACTATTCGTAAGCAACTACAGCTAAAGATTTCGTCCAGGAGAGAACACCACAGTACATACCTAATTGGTGTCTGTTAAAGTTCGTTCCACATTTCTACAATTTATTCCAAGCAATTCAGTTAAATACGGGATGAAGATATTTTGGCTCTGCGACCCTTTAACATCATCTACTATATATAGGCTAGTGTACTCAGGAAAAATTCCAGACCACCCTTGTCTAGCTAATGTCGCACCACATGTAGTACATACACTGGCAAAGACGCTTAGGAGAAGCTCATCCAGTATCACGATGGACAACTACTTTGTCTGTGTTTCCCTGTTTCATGATTTATCGAAAGATAACATTACAGTAGTCGATACTCTTCATCATAACAAATCACGGATCCCACCTGCAATGAAACCATGTATGTTTCTTTGTTTCAGGATTATTTGAGGGAAGAAATATCAGCAGTCGGTACTGTTCGCCATAACAAATCACGAATTTTACATGCAGTGAAACCACGTAAGATACGAGAGGTCCTATCTTCAACATTTTTATTCAGATATGATTTGACTATTGGGCGTTATGTATTAGAGAAGAATAAGAATTTGGCCCTACCAACTTCCATGCATCACGACGCTACATTAGGTGAGACTCACAGGAAGGAGAAACCAGAAACGATTCTATTTTGTAACCAAACAAAATCAGGTGTGGATTCTCTTGACAAAAAGGTACGTACTTACATTTGTAAAAGATAGACATGGAGATGGCCTTTTGATTTATAGGCTGAGGTAACGAATGTTGATCTTTCTATTTATTCACAAATCAACATTCAGAAAATCACAATGGAAAATCACATAAAAGGAGGATATTCTTGAGAGACTTGGGCCCAGAACTAATTCGTCCACGTATGAAATACATAGTCAAAACTCCTAATTTGCAAAGAAATATTCGACAAGCACTGACTAGACGTGGCGTCAAAAGGGGCAGAAAATGGATTTCGACCACCAAAGAAAAATGCCCACAAGAAGATGCTCTTTGTTTCCAAGTTAACTGGATAGCAAAATTGCTCAGTGTCGTTCAAAATGTTTTTACAATGTTTGCAATGAACGCAGTGTACTTGCTTGGGAAGATTGCCTTTATTATGGTATAGACCTTTGTGACAGTCTGTCTAATCTTTGTTTGGATAAAATGCTACGTAACGTAATTATTGTTGTGCCTATGTAATGTGCAACTTAGCCATTTTCTTTCTTTCTATTATGTATTTCGATGTTTTATGCATATTTATTTGCACAGGGCCTCACCAATGTACAATTCCTAGTTTATATAAATGCTAATATAAGTTATTACATTAGAAAATAATAAAATTACTAGAGATTCAATTGAAACTTATTCGATTGAAATTAATGTCTAATCCTCTTCTTTAACGTTTTCCTAACTGATTACAGGTACGTTTTGTAAGACTGTCTTCACTTGTTTACAACAGCAACATTTCATAATAAGAAAGCTGAAAAATTATAATATATTTAGGAGTGTCAATGGGAGCTTCTGAGGCACCCGTCGTGTATTAACGTCTGTCCTAACAATCACACATCCAAGGGTTAACGAGAGCAAATAATCACTTTTTTTTAAAGTCAGGACCGCCATTAGACTGTTGTTTATTTACAGTGTTACATTTACACTCACACAATCATGATTTCTGCTCGAAGTGCCATTATCAAGTGTTTTCTGAAACCAGGTTAAACAATAACAGTGAAATATATAACAAGTGATATAACCGTATAACAACCCATATTTGTAATGCTTACTTAGAAGTGTTATAAATTGCCGAAGATGGCATACTGTCGTATTAATATACACTATTAGACACATTGTCTAAGGGTCGATATTTTTTGCAGAGCCTACTGATTTGTTTCATTACTGAGTACATCATCTTGAATGAATGACAGTCGGCTAAGTGTCAAATTGTCTTGGTCAACGAAATTTCTGTTACAAGCAGGTAAACTTTTTTTAGTCTTTGGACTCAGTGTCCGGTAGGATAGGAAAGGTTATGAGCAAATTATTTTCCTTAGTAGTTGTTACACCTTAGCATTACTTATTTTTATTAGTATACAATGAAGTTACCTGCTCATAAACATAAATGGTAACAAACTTCTCGATAATATTCATTGCATCCCTAAATATAAAAGACCAGCTAGTCACTGGCGTTGTTTAAAGTACATTATAGTAGATAAATATACAGATTTGTACGTGAAATTAACACATGGCCAACTCTAAGTTGTGTAATTATGGCTCAATTCAGAATTAATACAATGCAGTGCAGTTACTTATTCTACTCACTCATTAATTAAACAGTGATGTGGCCGGCCGGAGTGGCCGTGCTGTTCTAGGCGCTACAGTCTGGAGCCGAGCGACCGCTCCGGTCGCAGGTTCGAATCCTGCCTCGGGCATGGATGTGTGTGATGTCCTTAGGTTGGTTAGGTTTAATTAGTTCTAAGTTCTAGGCGACTGATGACATCAGAAGTTAACTCGCATAGTGCTCAGAGCCATTTTTTTTAAACAGTGATGTTTGAAGCGGTATTCATGATGTGCGTATCATCAGGCATGTAAATCCTGTTATATGTGATGGAACATTACTTAGGAATAAGTGCAAGTAACACAGGAATGTGAAACCTGTCATGTACATAAAAGCATTTAAGCAAATAAAAGAATGAAAAGATTTCATGTTAAACAGCACATTTAAATTTAACATAATATAAGAGTAGAGATATCCCAGTGTTTGTTAATGGTTGATGAGATACAATTACAAACGTGAGTGCACCGTGGTATTGATACATATAGCTGTAATCTTGCTGCTATAAATCTTACTTACATGCTATAGTAGTGACATCTTAATTATATGACGTGAAGATGTCATAGCGCACTTACAGATTGCTATAAGTTTTACTAATCGCCTACTCTCTCACTAACACCGGTATAAAGATTTATCAACTGGCTAGAACGGTGCTCTGACCTTGCAGCTGATTGTTGATGTGGGTAATTGTAATTTCTCTCCTTATCATAACAGCTACCTCCAGGAGAATCCCCTCGTCCTCTGGACCTTCTTCTATAATTCTTTTATCTTAGTATGCCTGTTCCATTTCTATGCGCTTCTATCCAGTTCACATATTTTGTAACAGAAGGCCTATAATCCAAATTTGTACACTCTTACTCATTCATTTAAAACTCTACTCTCTCTAGTTAAGGAATAAATTCATTAATGTCATCTCTGGGTGCAGAATTTATTATGTTTTGCCACTACAAAGGCAACTCAGTCGAGTGCACGGTGTCGCACCAGACGGATCGCGGTGCGCGCGCGTTCTGGGCAATTGGCCCGCCATCGGCCCGTTCGGTTGCTCCAAGTATTACAACTCAGTCAACGGCAGACGGCTCCACGAGTAAGACGACTCAGACCACGGACCCAGTATACGAGCTGGAAACAAGTCACAAATTATGCTCGCCTTCGGCGCCAGTACTGTAACAACACCTCAGTAACTCAACTACCGAAGCGCTCAACATAACGCCGAAGTTGACACCGTCGATATACAAACACACTCCTAGCCACGGCCTACTGGAGGGCAACAACCAGAGGACCATATCACAGCTGAAGACTCCAAAGAAGAAACGTTTTGTTCTTCTCCCAGCGAAGACGAAACGGAAGAAGATCCTAATGTTGACAACTCACGAAGGAAGCAAAGAAGATGGTGTTTAACATCCCGTCGACATCGAGGTCGTTAGAGACGAAGCACAAGCTCTGATTGCTTCAGGGATGGGGAAGAAAATCGGTAGTGCCCTTCCGGGCATTTGCTTGGAGCGATTTCTGGATGGCCGGAGTCTTCCCCGAATGTGAGTCCAGTTGCTAACCACTGCGCCACCTCGCTCGGAGAAAATTCTCATGAAGCGGAATATGTAGCAGCCTACTACAAGCGACAACACCGGCGGCGCTCGGTCTTAGAACAATATCCACGTAAACAAAAGGCGGAGGTGGAAACGACTAACCGTTTCCGGTTTATCACGCCACAGGACGCCGAGCTGGAGGAAGTATCGATGGGAGAAATACCTCCCGCCACGAACCAATCAGCTGACGTCGTTCAAAATTCCGTCAATCACAGAACAGAACTACGTCAAAGTCAACGAAATGTGGAACCACTATTTGAAAGGCTCTCTCGTCGTAATTTTTCAGGAAGACGAAGTTACGTAATACCCTGAAACTTATGAAAACAGTGCGTGAGCGATCCAGTTCTTTAAACACTATTATTTACCGCATTTTACTCTTCAGCCACTGGAGGACAAGGAACTGGAAGTCGTTACGACTACCAGCACAGGTGACTGAGGGGCAGTCACCACGGGCACTTCGTAGAAAAGGATTTCCTACAGTGCGGATGCATCAGTACAATAAAGGGACGACAAGACTAATAACCTAATTCCATCTCCAGTTTTCGTTATCATTTTACCAAAATCCAAGGACGATGATAAGATATATGAGGTGAAGTACCTCCTGCAGCACTTGTCCGCATCGAAACCTACAGAAACAGGGACAGTGTAAGAGATGCCACTGTTTCGAGCACATGGGAAATTATTGTACCCTACCGGCAAGATGTGAATGCTGTGCTGGAACCCATTTCTCGAAAGAAAGTTCGATGCCACTTGCATTGAAGCCCAAGTGTGCCAACTGTGATGGCGAACATCCTGCTTCGCGACTCGGCTGTTGTAAGTACCAGGAATTGCTTAACTAAACAAAAGGCAAGAAAACAAAGGCTCCAAAGAAGACGCAGTCGCAGCTAGACTTCGCATCACAACCAGCAGTGACACTTGTACAAACACCGGAACTACCTACTGCATCGGCTCAACCGACACTGCCACCACCCAGTACATCAATTACGGGTCGGAGGCGTGCTAATACGACCAATTCGTATGTGTTTCACAAGCGGCCAAACATCGTAACTACTCCTATCAAATACGCCAGCGCTCTGACGTCTCAAAACAAAATGCAGTCTCTTAGAAGGGATCAGCGCTTCCTACCTCCTTGCAGGAAAAGAACACCTTCTTCTTCGTCTTGGTAGAAGGAATTATAAAGGCTTTCGTCGCTCATTAACTGGATCGTCGGTAGCGCAAACAACATCTAAAATTCGTTATATGGAACGCTATTGGCGTTCGACCCAAAAAGACGGAAACCAACGAATGTATTTCACGTCATCACTTCTATGTGGCTCTTCTCACAGAAACACTCATGAAAGCCACGATCAGCTTCCGTCTCCGTAACATGCAAATTTGCCGAACGGTTAGAATTGGTGGACTTGGTGGGGTAACGGCCATTTGCATTAAAAACTCCATCAGACACTACTTGGAAACCTTACCAGTATTCCAATCATTGGAGGCGAAGCAGTGACGGTCAACACCACAGCGGGAAATGTAACGTGAGTGGCATCTGATTAAGGACAACTTGATATAAACATTCGACCGGTATCCGAAAGTCCTACCTGGTGAGGACTTGAACGCGATTCATGACTCATGGCAATCATGGAAAACAAATCGGAAAGGCCACGCTCTTTTCGACAAGCAGGGCGACCTCAATTGTGTTATACATGGCCCACGAGAACCCACTCGAGCCAGTTCTTTCCGGCGTCAGATGGATGATGCCCTAGACATCTCACTGACGAAGGGCATCAATTCGAACATCCACCTGAGGACTACCGATGAGCTCTCGTCAAACCACCATCCAGCTGTGGGATTGCCAGCAGGGGTGGCCGAGCGGTTCTAGGCGCTACAGTCTGGGACCGCGCGACCGCTACGGTCGCAGGTTTGAATCCTGCCTCGGGCTTGGATGTGTGTGATGTCCTTGGGTTAGTTAGGTTTAAGTCGTTCTAAGTTCTAGGGGACTGATGACCTTAGAAGTTAAGTCCCATAATCCTCAGAACCATTTGAACCATTTGAAGCAGTGGGATTGGTCGAACGAGGATTCTGCTAGGCCCACAGGTCCGTCAGACACTGATACACTGGGTCCAGTTTCGAACGTATCTTGAAAATAACGTCCAACCGACTATGCTCATTCAAACAACAGCTGACGAGGATGTCGCTATTGAGATGTTGACAACGAAATTACAACGTGCTACAAAAAGAGATGCTGTTCTTACTGTCGTTCCAGAATCGCAATTCATTCCATTCCCCCAGCCCTTGCAGGACTTGAACACAATGAGAAAACGATCCCACAAGAGATGACAGTTGTTTCGAAACATATCCTATAGACGGAACGTGAGGAGACTGTGTGGAGACCTACGGCAACGCGTCATGGAATGGCGGCAACAGACTTGAGACCAGAATGTCCCAATTTGTGCTAAAAATACTTCGGCAAATGGCAATTCGCGAAAAATGTCCGTTAGCAGAATCCAACGAAACGGGCAATTAGGGGCCCTGATGGACTCATTTTCGATGACGATGATATCTAGTTTGTGGGGCTCCTAACAGCTCAGTTATCAGCGCTGGTACAAATTCCCAATCGTTTCACGGTTCTGTCTCTCCATTTTCCCGAATGATGATGAAATTATGAGAACAACACAAAACGACCCAGTACCCAGGTGGAGAAAATCCCCAACCTGACCTTTCCGTCAATGCTTATGGTCAACAAAAGAAGGTTGCAGCCTGTGACGGCCAAATTTAAAACAAGGAAATGGACGCAAGCGACAGAAGGATCTATGACTTCGTTGCAATATTTCGATTAACACCAATCCAGCATCGGCCGCCGCTTACAACGCTTCGGGAGGTCGCAAGGCCGTTATGAAAAACCAACAACTAGGAGCAGGCAGAGACTACATCAGTAACGCCGAACTTAAGTAGACTTCACTGGAAACTGTCGTACTGTTGACGCGTATTATAAACAGCAGTTTCCTACAAGCATACTTCCCTACGGTCTGGGAAATGGTGAAAGTACTGACAATACTAAAATCTGGCAGAAACCTAGCGATACTGTCGAAGAATCGTCCAATCAGGTTGCTTCTGACACAGGGTAAGTTCTGGAGCGAGTGCTCCTGGAACGTCTCAAGCAGTGCGTCAGTGAACATGGGGCTATCAGGTCGCATTGAGACAAAAACGTCAGCTGAACTGCTATTCATACGTCTAACAAAACACGTCCAACACCATTTCAACGTCTGGCTGTCCACAGTGGGCGTCTTCTTTGATACTGAAGAAGCTTATCACAACGTGTGGCGGGGCGATTTGGTAACTAATCTCTGTCAACAATCCCCTCTTCCGAATTGTTGTGTGAAACTGGTGGATACTTTTCTGCAGCAATGGGCATTCTTCGTATTAGTGGATGGAAAACGTTCGGCACTGATAACTCCTGCTGAAGGTATTCCACAAGGTTCGGTTACTGCGCTACTACTTTTCAACTTATACGTCAACCATTTCCCAATGAATCTTTACGCCGACGACACTTCGTTTCTTACTTGAGGACCAGTTGATAACCAGGGCACAGCGCCAAATTGACAACATGGAATTGTCAGCGTGCGCGAACAAAATCACAGTCAATCCAAGAAAATCGGAGGCAGCGTTATTCGTGACAAAGTGGCTGAAAACACTGAGACACCAACTCCAAGTACCTGGCCAACACATTCCTTGGTCGCTCTCCACAAAGTACCTAGGAATTGTATTAGATAAATCGTTTCCCCTCACCTTGCATACAAATGAATGGAAAAAAGCTACAAATAAGATGATGAACGCCCACTTTCTTTCTTTATCAGCAAGAAACACTCTACGGTACAACCAAAACTTATGTATGGGTGTACGACACGGGACAACAAGTGCACCACTCTTATTAGATCTCTCCCGATACTCCAACACCATTGTCTGCGATGATCGCTGGGAACAACGCGTAGGATTAGGATACAGAATCTCCACTCAGTTCTTGACGAAACATCCTCAAAGACAAGACTGAAAACTATGCTGCCAAGGTTTTCACGAAGATAGACGTGTCAAGCGAAGCTGTTACGATGGGGGCTTAAATACCTTGGGCCACTGTGCGTTGGCCCCAGCGTCATATACAAATATCTCCTCGAAGAACGAAGACAGCAATTTGGACACCTCGAATTCACGTTACCCCAACGATGTATTCTACTTTCAATCCCATAAATAAGGTATTTCCTGCCTTGAGGTTCAAAGGACCGGCAGGGTACCTACGAATCTTCTCAATGTGTAAAAATCGTAAATAAAACTAAAACACCCTGTCTTATCTTACATCCTACAATAATAAACTCTCAAGGAGAGTCATTCCTGAGTAACCCAAAACGAGGGCAACTCATTTCCTATCCCTATAATGAGCTGCTCATTTGCTAATTTCTGCCTCAGCTGGGAGGACCTGGAGTTCCACCAGAAACAGTACACCAGCGTTTCTGACATTCCGGCGGACTGAATAGGACCTACGCGGACTTCATGTCAATATCGTCGAACTTCACTGCTACACGGCAACCGTCATCGCGGCACGATGCATGACGAAGAAGGGTGGTGAGCGGGAGAGGACAGAGCACCTCCCAAGTCGACTTGTGAAAGTTCAATACACGAGCCGCCGCTACTCACTGCCGCGGCGTCGCGGTACAGCTGATATCGGTGCCACCTCAAGTGGCGAACCGCCAGTGCATCAGCCGGCTGGAACGAATTGTGCGATTTCAGCTGCCTTCAGCGGACTGAAGGCCGCTTACGACTCGGTTCCTCAGCGGGAGTTGACAGAAGATGCCAATCACGAATCAAGACGCTACCTGTAATTTTATGAGAACAAACAACTAATTCTGAATATTCTTGCACTACGCCTACCGGCTACCACAGGTCACTACTATACTTCTGAGCAAAAGTGGTAAGGAGCGAAATGGGAGAGAGCATCTACATCACAAGGCTGTACGAAGCGTTTCGTACGGAGCCAAAGCAGTAGTTATAAGAATTGTGAGGAGAGTAACTGGAATGCTTTGTTCCTCATACAAGTACGTTTTGGTGGTGATCGTATCGAGAATAAGACACAGTGAGTTCAGAGCCACTTTTTGCAAAGCCTTGTACCTGAATTTAAGAGGAATTGTAGTCAAGTCTATTTAGTACCAGTAGATTGTAAAATTTGTAATTTGTCTAGCCAGGGAGCGCCTTGTGATAGGTATCCCTGTAATATATTCCACTTGCAGTATGGTCATGAAGCCCACCCGGTTGGCCTTGCGGTCTAACGCACGGCTTATGGGGCGGGAAGGAGCGCCTGGTCCCCGGCACGAATTTGTGTCGAGGTCCGGTGAACCGGGCAGTCTGTTGATGGTTTTTAGGCGGTTTTCCATCTGCCTCGGCGAATGCGGGCTGTTTCCCCTTATTCCGCCTCAGTTACACTATGTCGGCGATTTCTGCGCAAACGAGTTCTCCACGTACGCGTACACCACCATTACTCTACCACTCTACACTCGGCTGGTGTGAGACGTTCCCTGGGGGGTCCACCGGGGGCCGAACCGCACAATAACTCTGGGTTCAGTGTGGGGTGGCGGAGGGGTGAAGTGGACTGCGGTAGTCGTCGTGGGGTTGTGCACCACTGCGGCTGCGGCGAGAACGGAGCCTCTCCGTCGTTTCTAGGTACCCGGTTAACATACAATACCGTACATACAATAGTCATGAAAAAGACTGGGTGTCGAGAAGATGAAGTAATAGATACATTTTGATATTCTTTATACGTTATATTACGTGTGATGTATAAGGCTTACAGTGATATAAAAGGACACTGCATAAATATGGCACAAACGCGAACAGCTGCTAGAGCAGACACGTTATCAGCTCTGACGGAACAGGTTAAATTATTAAACGAACAGAACGAGAAAATGGCGCAACAATTTAGTAGTCAAATGGGAGATCTTTCGCAATCGGGTCCTCGTGAAGTTAAATCAATACTGGCAGTACCTTCCCATCTGTGGAGTCTGTAGCCGCTAGTCTTACTTCCCATTTTTCTGGCAGTACATCAGAGGATGTCACTCTTTTTGTTTAGGGCAAGTTATCCGCAACCTGCTTGTGAAACTGGTCTGAACAAAGATCATTGCAGATGGCCAAACTGCGCTTTTAGCGTGAGGATAAGATGTACGTAATGTACCACGGGGTTTTGAATAAAGTAATCACATTTACAGAGTTGGCTAATGGCTTAAGGAAATGGTACAGAAAAAAAAACAGTGCTCTTTTCTTTCGACAAAAGTTATGTAATTTGAAGCAATTGCCAAATGAGTCTGTGGTGTCGTTTTCAGACAGGATACGCGAACTAAACGCCCAAATTTAAGGTTTGGCTAACAAATTGGACGCTTTTGCAGTTTTATTGAGAGACGCTGAGGACAGGGCACTGGATGTGTTCCTAAAGGGGATTTCTCCAGACTTTTCTCTCAGAGTCAGAATGGAAAACCCTCAACACGTAGCAGCAGCGCTGCAGGTAGCCAATTGTCTGCAAGAGATAGATAGTCTTACACAGTCTCGGGATCTTAGTGTCAAGCAAAGAATATGGTCGTTGCGGGATGAAGGGTGATTTTAAAGCGCAGTGTCGCCAACTGCAAAGTTTTAACTGTCATCGAACTGGTCATAAGGCACAGGAGTGTAGGTCAAAGACGCAGAGTAACCATAATGGGAAAAAGAAATCGTTGAACGACAACGAGAATCTTCCTTCCGTCGAGAAGCGTTCCCATTACATAGAAGTGCATTCAATGTGCTCGCAAAGACAGATTGTTCGTTGATGGCTTATCTGAAAGAGAAACATTATGAAATTTATGCAGATACAGGGGCACACTTAATGGTCGTCGGTCTGGGCCTCGTGGTTAAGGGAAAACTACAAGAGCCAAAGTATAGGTTCCGCACGCCAGGTGGCAGCGCAGTTCATTCAATTGAGACAACATGGTTCGGGTTTAAAATAGGGAACTCGATCGTTAATTATTTCCTTTAGGTGCGACAGTTGTAAAAGTTTCTACGTCACAAGGTACACCCATTGCAAAGGTGGCACCGAACCAAATGTGTATAAGTGCTTTAAAAGTTGTTTTACGTGACAGAGTACCAGTAGATGCAGAAAAACCAATCTGGGTACCAGCAGACAGTAACATTCCACAGATTGTAGTGTGTTTGGTACAACCACTAAGAAGTAATGACATGCTGGATGGGAAACATCGTTTTGTACGTTGGTGTGTAACGCGCAAAAACTATAATAATAGTAAGTTATGGTGCCAATAAGCTTGAATAATTTTGAGCTAGATGATGTGTGTCTTCCCAAAATGAATAGTAATAGCCACGTTAGAGGTTCTCGAAGAGGAGGATATTGAGTACTGTAGAGGACAAGGTAGAACGGAGGGAATCGACGACATAACTGCTTTGCGAGAGAAAGTTAAATACCTTCAGAGTGAAGACAGATCATTAATGGAATCAATGTTAATACGGTATAGGGATTTGTCCAATCCACAAGGAGTCTTACATGCTGCACCAATCACACAGCAGCAGATGGCAGGAGCAGACCTTCATCTACTAGAAACCATCATGGGTACGACAGGAATTACTAGTGTACAACCGACATTGTATTGGCCAGAAAATCCGTTCAACATTTTACCTATTCCTAATATTTCCTCCTAAAAATACCCACTAGATGCTGCGGTACTACAGAACATAGGTAAATTGATTGGCGCAGAAAAGTGGCTAATACCTGCCAATCAAATGTTATGACATGTTCAGGAATATTACCGTTGGCAAAAGCAGAACACAATTATCTTCAGTGTTGCAACCACTAGTACAATCGCAGTACTAGCAGTCTTTTGTGAAGTTTATCTTTCCTCAAGCAGTAAAATAACATATGCAGTGTTAAAGCCCACAGGAGACCTCTCTTAAATAAGTTCTACATCAAAGGAGAAAAGAAAATATAACAAAGCTTGAGTTGATAAATAATTTAGTATGTGGACAAAGATTATTATATTACAGGTTGTTTGCCTACAAATTTTGGACGAATTTTATTTACAGAAGAGGAGTATGTTGGATGCCAAACTTGTATATGGCAGTAAAACGGGGAAAGTTTTCAAAGTCCCATAGCGAAGCTATATCGCTGTGTTATGGCATTATCGACACGAGGCGGCCACAATGAAAATACAGTAATTCGCCACAGAGGCTGGGTCGGGGCACAACATAACAGCAGCGTTTCTGGCAAGCCAGCCAGCAGACTTCAGCATAATATAGTGGGTCGGAGATGGTAACAGGGTCACGTTATCATCGTTATGTGACACAATGCAAGCTGAGACGAATGCAACAAACAGTACCAAAAGCTATTACGAACGAGTCCTATACTATAACAAGCTCATTAAGCAAGTATGGCAGAATTAAAACCTCTGATACCTTCATAATAGCAAACCCTATGTGGACATGAAGAATAACATCGTGTAAACATTAGCCGCTACTTCGCCCCCTACGTACCAGAGTAGTTTAGTTTGTGAGGCAGTCGGTCAGACGAAAGGATGGCGTACGTGACGTTCGCACTCGATTCCCTGATTTCTAGGAAGTGACGCCTGACACAAGTCTGTTGCAGATATCCTACACGCTATGGACAACAGCCTCTACTGGGAGAGGTGGCTACCTCGCCATAATCACCAGTCGCAGACTTCAACACCGCAGTCTGTCTCTGTTGCAGATGGGAGTACCTGGAGGCCGTCCCGCCCCACCAGAGTCACGGCAGGCCAGTATTGTCTAACTTCACGGCTACACAGCAATAGTCATTGCGGTATGACGGGTGACGAAGAACGGTGGAGAGCGGGATGGGACAGAACGCCTTCCAAAGTTACTCCAGAATGCCTTGGAGTGAACACTTTCATTCGGGACGCATCTCAAAAATCATATGTGGGTAACAGATGCAGTTTCAGATGATTTTGCAACACCAGTTATTCGTCTTATGACCTGAGCACTATTGTTAGTTACATTTTGTTCTGCTCCTTTTAGCCTACAGGGATGGTCATGCAAGTTACCAATCACAGCTGTAATAAATTGTGTTAAGGTAGATTCAAACTTTTTCAATTTTGCATTCCCTTATACATCAAACAATTCACACTTCTGCCTTTCTGCTTTCATTTAATTTAGCAAGACCGTCGTTTATCAGTAAATTGTTTCTCTACGTTATTTACCTGTATTTATTTAAGTCAGTACTTAATTCTTTCCCACACTGTTCACTATTTTCAAAAACTTAGTTTTTAAGCATCGTTACCTCTGTTATAATAGTATAGTTACATTCCTGTTTTACTTGACAATTTGTCATTTGACACGACCGTTAACGGGTGCCGTATTATTCTGTGACTCCCTTAAGAGGAACGTTCATGAAAAACACACACTATTTGGAAGATCACTGAACTTTCTCATTCTGAGAGTACTGTTTTACTTACTAAAAATGATTCAACAACCTAGACAACATTAAATATTTCTTTATTTAAGTCAGTCTGTTCCAACAGACTTTGCTATTATCTTCAGGTCTGTAATGAAATGCATATACATAGAATGTGTCTCATAACACGAGCTAATATGTAATATTTGAGACAAAAGTTTTAGTTTGGCTTTACAAAAACCAAAAGTGGAACTGTACATTTACATACCTTAAATTTTTTATTGCTATGAAACGTGTTTATTTTACGTTGAAGTGCATATACACTGAATACGTGTCGGAACACGAGCTAAGACATACAATTTCACTGATCTGTCATTTAGTTGGACACAGTTTTACCTCAAGAACTTGCTATAGATAGGTGCAAGTCATTCTTTATTATGTTGCGCTGCACCTACATAGGTGTTGTTCTACAAGACAGAAAAATATATAGATATGTATGGCAGAGTAATTAGATATGCATAACAGCGTAATTGTCTAAAAAATTGGAGTATGTGACCAACCACAACGGAAACGTGTGTTACATACTATTTATTTTGACTGCTGCCTCATTTTAGGTTGGAGTACACAGGATCAATAATATTTCTGAGAATAAAGGTCTGAGTAAACTGACAACTTGCAGATTATTTCTGCAGTGGGTAACTCTAGGAGTGCAACTACAGGTCTACCATCATTTTTGAGGAAAAGTCTCAGACATTAAAAAAGACAAGAGTATGATCATATGAGATAAAAAGTCACAGTAGGTCTTTAAAAATGGAGAAGTATGGGGTAATCGTAAGATCATAATGGATACAATAATATTATGGGTACAACGGGGTGGTGCGTACTCTAACATGCTGATACAGCGTGTCTACCTCTATGCAAACTAATTTTTTTAAACATGACATTTGACACTCGGAAATGTATAATAATAAAATAACAGTGCTACAATCATACCTTATACTGAAAATTTATGTTAATTATTTACCGTATTGAAAACCTAGTAAAGACTGCATTCATGTTAAATGAGAAGCACCCAGGAAGGTTCTCACGAATTAAGCACAACATGCACAGGTAAAACCAAGTGACATCATAGAGACAAGGACACAAAGCAGCTTAATGTGATTACAAAATACAATGACAAAGTAACACAAACCGAGGCACTTAAAGCCGCAGGTCGCTTATGGGGATACATATGACAACCTAAGGCTAGTATAAAATTGTCCTTTCGTGGGATATATTTTGAGCTTATAACCGTTTCTATAGATAGGTGCAAGTAATACTCTGCTATGGAGGGTTGTGCATACGTAGGTGTCACCCTACGTCTTTTCTATGCGTATCCTACAACATCAAAAACATGGAGTACGTATTATTGACGTCACGTAGGCAGCAATAGGACTAGCTTTTAGGTAACCCTATACGGTAGAAAAAATATTTTTAAGAGTAGAGTCCTCAGCAAAGTGTCAGATGGGAATGCAAAATATTTTTTCAATATCTATCTGTAGGAATACAACTAAAGGTAACAACATTTGCAATAGGTAACTGTAGGAATGCTGCTAAACGTAACAACACAGACATGTCGTCATTAATGAGCAAAAAATTAAAACATAGAAGATCAATCATTTAAGATAAGGAGCCCTAACACAACTTCACACTGAGTAAAATGCGGGATAACAGTAATATAATAATAACACATACCACACTTTATAAATCACAATGGGGTGGTGCAATCAACATAAATAATATCTACAACACGTCTTTGTTGTTGTTGGTCACGTACACCTATTTATGCGACAATTACTCTGTCATACATGTGTATATATTTTTGTATGTTGCATTATAACATAGTGCAAGACCTTCGTATCTAAGCTCAGTCCAACATAAGAGAGTATAAATTGCACCTGTCTGTAGCTTGAGCTGCGGTTCTTTTCTGCCTTTAATGAGCAAAAAATTAAAACATAGAAGATCAATCATTTAAGATAAGGAGCCCTAACACAACTTTACACTGAGTAAAATGTGGGATAATAGTAATATAATAATAACACATACCACACTTTATAAATCACAAGGGGGTGATGCAATCAACATAAATAATATGTACCACACGTCTGTGTTGTTGTTGGTCACGTACACCTATTTATGCGACAATTACTCTGTCATACATGTGTATATATTTTTGTATGTTGCATTATAACATAGTGTAAGACCTTCGTATCTAAGCTCAGCCCAACATAAGAGAGTATAAATAGCACCTGTCTGTAGCTTGAGCTGCGGTTCTTTTCTGCCTCACTGGGGTCGCTGTATAGTGATTGCGTTCTACGCTGTTTGTCGTATGTAGCAGTTTGTGTGAGGTTGTACCTCAGGGCTTTGATAGCTACTTGCGAAGATTTGTGCATGATTTGTGGTTTTATGGAATCTGCTGCGCCTGTGCACCGCGAGTTCCGCTTTGTCATTGTCCGGCATACATGTTCCCAATGCCAGCTCCACTCCCCCTCTCTCCCCACCACCATCCTCATCGTCATCCTCATCTTTGGGTAAATTTAAAATCAACTAAAAAACTATTTCGTTCATTAATTAACCCATTATCAGCAGAAAATGAATTTGGGTAGCCACTATCTTTGATTTATGAAACTTCGAAACTATTATCATTTGGAAATATTGTCTCATCCAAACCCATACCCTCCCTCTCTTGGCTTATTATAGAAACATTCTTTTCTCCATTTTCACAAGTTTCTTTACACACACACACACACACACACACACACACACACACACACACACACACACACACACACAAAACGAAGTAAAGCACTACCTAGCTCTCTCTCCTCGTCGTCAGAATGCGAGATGATAGTGCACATACGTCCTCCCCGCTTTGCCAGTACAGGCACAGCATGTGTGTATCCCTCATTGTCCAGGACTACGAACTGCACTGATTACAATCCGCTACGGTCCCAGAGATGCAAGGTGTTTCCGTCGTAGTTCGCTGATTCCCTCAAGCCAGTTGTCTCGACTCGCTGTTAATACTGTTTGTTCTCTGTACAACGTATGTCCACCGAGTTTAAGTTTTTCTCCTACCGTTACAGTTCGAAAGTCTGTCCACTTACGTGTGGAACTTTCTTTCTCATGTTTTACACTTCTGCTTTTGAAGCTTACAGACACTTGATCTTTATATTTCCTAGACGCTAATTGAACCATACGCATCAGAGCAGGTTCATTTTTCGTCATTTCTGACTATTCAGTCAACCTATCTCAATAGTGTTCTTGATGTCCCACCTATTCACTCTGCTTTGGTAGACATTAGATCAACCGAGGAAAGAAACTTTGAAGAAAATTCCTCTAAATACCTATCAAAAAAGGCAGCATAACTGAAGCTAGGATGCGGGATCTTTATGTTCGTGAAAATATCGGCCTTTTGGGATTCTAAGTAAATTGCGTAACATGGTTTAACGTTCTATTTATTAGGCTTTACTGTCTCCAAATAAGTCATTAATGGCTATCAAGTCTGAATTTACTGTCAAAACTATCTTTGGTGCATGTCAGCTACTGACTTTACTACAAAGTTCCACAGAAAGCAGCTAGATGTTCACCAATCCGTTTAAAACCTTTTCCACGTTCTGCACTTTCAACTGACCCACAGCTATTCGCGAGTTGCAACATCTGATCGTTCAGTATCTTCTTAAAAAGAAGTACTCGCCCAGATGCTTCGAGACGTTCACGAAACACATCGTGAAGAGTTTTAAGTACAAGAAAGTTAACAAGTATATACACTGATCAACCAAAACATTACGACCACACCCCACCGCGACGTTGGATGCCGCTTGGTGGACCTTGCGGGCACGCGACGCGTTGACAAAAGTATGTAAGTGCAGCAGACACGGACGGAGGTACGCCCTCGCGAATACGTGGGCTGCAAATTTGGAAATCCATCGAGATAAGCGACTTTGACAAGGGGCAGATTATTATTATGCAGTGCTTGTGAATGAGTATCTCGAAAACGGCGAAGCTCGTAGAATATTCAAGTGCTACTGTCGCGAGTAGCTACAGAAAATGGTAGAACTACCACCAGGCTCCAGATGGTTTGAAGTCCACGACTCTTCATAGAAAGCGTGGTTCAGAGGCTTGTTTTCTCTATAAAGTAGGATAAATGGTAATCTGTGGTGTCTCTGTCGAGAGGGCACAGTGTTGGTGCATGCGCAAGTGTTTCGGAGCACACCGTTCATCGTACATTCTTGAACATGGAGCTGCGCATCAGACCACCCCTATGTGTTCACATGTTGGACTAACAACATCGCCAGTTACGGATGAAGTGGGTGGGGGATCATCGGAATTCGACAGCAGACCAATGTAAACGTGTCGCCTCTTCGGATGAATTATATTTTTGCTACAAATGAGCACTATGCGACTTAACTTCTGAGGTCATCAGTATTTTTGTTACACTATGGCGATGGTGCCGTGGTCGCATTCTGGTAGGAGCAGTACTGTGCTGTGGAAGACATTCTCCTGCACTTGAATGGGACCTGTGGTAGTAATTCAAGACATGATGACAGCTGCGAACCACCTACATTCCTATATCCTCGATGTCTTCCCTCGTGACTTGGAGCCAGAACCGTGCTACAGTGGTTTGAGGAGCATTATAGTGAACTCACGTTGACGTCTGGGTGACAAAATTCGCCTGAAATAAATCCTATGGAACCCCTCTGCCTCGCTATCAGGTGCAGTCACCGCATACGCATGTCATCGGCCCTTTGTTTACCCGAGTCAAAAAATGGTTCAAATGGCTCTGAGCACTATGGGACTCAACGGCTGAGGTCATTAGTCCCCTAGAACCTAGAACTAGTTAAACCTAACTAACCTAAGGACATCACACACATCAATGCCTGAGGCAAGATTCTAACCGGCGACCGTAGCGGTCTCGCGGTTCCAGACTGCAGCGCCAGAACCGCGCGGCCACTTCGGCCGGCTTACTCGAGTCACATGACCTGTGCGTACACATCTAACGACACCTTCCTCTCGAAACCTACCAAGAAACTCTCGGATCCCTGATACATAGAATCAGTGATGTATATCGTTGTGACGACTTAGAAACAAGCTATTAGCGAGTGGCCACAATGCCTTATCTCATCATTGTAACTTCCAAACTAAGTCACTTAAAATTTCCAAAACTGAAAGAAAGACGTTTAAACAGTAGCCACTTCCTGAATGTGATAAAAGAACCGACAAAATGCAAGGTGTTCTCCATCTGAACAAAAATATTTGTGGTTGGTACCTCACTGATCTGCACAGTAAGACGGTTCCCGAGTTACTTCTAGGGGCACGGACAAAGCAGTAGACAAAATGCGGGAAATGGTTACCGTCCTATTGGCTTGTGATTTAGACAGCCAATCGGAACATCCCTCAAATACTCGCGGTAATTCCTAAGTCACCAAACAGAATTTAGAAAGCCATTTATAAAAGAAAGTACGAAAATACGAAAACAAATTTTATTTAAATGAAACAAAATACGAATTATTCCCAGAAATGAAATGTTACCTGACTTAGCAATTAACATTTCTTCTGGCTGCTTTTGTACAAAAGCGTCCACTCTGAACATACGCCCCTTACGTCACATGGTACCTAATTGAAAAATGTATTTTCCCTTGCAAACATTTTGCATGGTTTTCAGTAACAAAAAATTTCCACATCATACGTATGTCCTCCAGACACTCTATCACTCTCTCGGCAGCACTCACACAGCAAACCATAATTAAACAATAATTTTTAAGGTGGTTATTATGATGTCACCAAGCTATAGTAACGGCAGCAAAGAAAATTCTAGGAATACAAATTATATGAAGTGATCATTTTGGCTACAGTTACAGCTGACATTACAAATAAACACTTCAAAATCCCTAGCTCAGTTTTACAATACTATTATGATTTTTAGATAAAATTTTATATCTTCGAAAGTATCGAAGATAATGAACTGAACTGTTAAAGCGTAGTAGTATTATCAATACAAGTCTGTATGTGAAGTATGACAAAGATCGAATAAAATATAATACTATTATTTAGATTCGGAGGGAACGTGCATAACGAACTCGGTCGTATGCTGGGCCAGCACGTTCCTCCAGTTGTCACAGCGATAACTGCGCTGATATAAGAGCAGAAAAAAATTAAAATTAACAAAAGATTTTCTCCTCCAGGTCTCACGGCAAGACACGTTACAATATCGATTATTTCAGTGCAAGCTGTAGAGATTCGGAATGATCTGCTACGTTGCATTGTGAACAACTGACCAGTAAATTTGTCGACATGGTACAGTTAAAAAAACCCATTGATTTTCAACAGAACTTTAAAATGAGCTCGAACAATGCATTTTATTATTATTATTCTTATGGCCCTTTTCTGATGTTTGAACATTGTGTTCGTATTTTGCACACTTGTTCCCCATATAAGAATATCATACATAATAACTTAGTTTGCAAGTGAATAATTTTTGACAGGCACTGACTGTTACACACTAATGACCGAACACTATGGGTATACCATGCTCACAGTATTTTATTAGCAATTATCCTCTTGAGCTCATACCACTTTAACTTAGAGTCAACATTTATTCGCACAAATTTTTCACTGGGTACAAAATCTATAGCAGTGCCATCTACTTTTAATTTAACAGAGCCATTTTCCCTCGTCATACTGAAACTAATGGCATTTGTTTCCTTTTCATTCAATGTCACTGTATTTTTTATTTACCAGTTGTGAACTTTCTTGTGGATTTCATTAGCTTTCTCTGCAAGAAGTTCTCTTGCTTTGTCAGTGACCGATATTGCTGTCACCAGAAAAGAAAATTTTTTCTTGATACTACAATGTTACAGTGAGGAACTCCAACATTGATGTACACTATGGGATAAAAAGTATCTGAACATTCCCAAAAACATACTTTTTCATGTCAGGTGCATTGTTCTGCCACATACTGCCAGTTACTCCATATCAGCGACCTGAGTAGCCATTAGACATTGTGAGAGAGGAGAATAGGGCGCTCCGCGGAACTCACAGACTTGGAACGTGCTCAGGTGATTGGGTGTCATTTGTGTCAAACGTCTGTACCCGAGATTTCCACACTCCTAAACACGCCTTGGTCCACTGTTTCCGATGTGATAGTGAAGTGGTAACTTAAAGGGACACGTACAGCACAAAAGCGTACAGGCCGACCTCGTCTGTTGACTATCAGACACCGCCGACTGTTGAAGAGGGTCCTAATCTCTAATAGACATACATCTATCGATACCACCACACAGGAATTCCAAACTGCATTAGGATCGACTGCAAGTACTATGACAGTTAGGCAGGAGGTGAGAAAAGTTGGATTTCATGGTCGAGCTGCTGCTCATAAGCCACGCATCACGCTGGTAAATGCCAAACGACGCTTCGCTTGGTGTAAGGAGCGTAAACAATAGACGATTGAACAGTGGAAAAACGTTGTGTGGAGTGACGAATCACTCTACCGAATGTGACGATCCGATGGCAGAGTGTGGGTATGGCAAACGCGCGGTGAACGTCATCTGCCAGTGTGTGTAGTGCCAAAACTAAAATTCGGAGGTTATGGTATGGTCATGTTTCTCAGGGAGGGTGCTTGAATCTTTTTCTGTTTTGCGTGGCACTATCACAGCACAGTCCTGCATTGATGTTTTAAGCACCTTGCTTCTCACTGATCAAGAGCAATACGGGAATGGCGATTGCATCTTTCAACACGATCGAGCACCTTTTAATGATGCATCGCCTGAGGCAGAGTGGTTACACGACAATAACATCCCTATAGTGGAGTGGCCAGCACAGAGTCCTGACTTGATTCCTATGGAACACCTTTGGGATGTTTTGGAACGCCGACTTCGTGCCAGGCCTCACCGGCCGACATAGATACCTGTTCTCAGTGCAGCACTACGTGAAGAATGGGCTGCCATTCCCCAAGAAACCTTTCAGCACTTGATTGAACGTATGGCTGCGAGAGTGGACGCTGTCGTCAACGCTAAGGGTGGGTCAACACCATAGTGAATTCCAGCATTACCGATGGAGGGTGCCACGAACTTGTAAGATATTTTCAGCCGGGTGGCTTTATACTTTTGATCACATAGTGTATTTTGGCTCTGGTAAGTGTTTTACTGAAACTTTAGACTTATTTGAAGTATGTATTATGATTGCACGTTGTATTCTATCTGCTAGGTACGATCGGAACTAATAATTAGTTACCCATATTATTCCTAATGATTCTAGATTATTTAGCGAAATCTTAGAATCTTGGTACCCAAAGTCCAAGAAAGATTAAAAATGTACCTGGGACACATTCATCTTTGTCAAGAGCATCAAGTAACACCCCCTATAGTTCTACTTTGGCTGATACTATGCATATTCCAATTCGGAAAGCAAACCGTAATTCACTGATAATTCAAGCAGCTCTTAATTGATTATATTCTTTTTAAGAATGGTGGCAGTAGGGAAATGGGACAGTGATTTTCAATATCTCCTGAATTATCTTTCTGTAGCAAAGATACAACTCCCGCCTGTTTTAAATACTCTAGAAATTACCGGGTGTGAAGAATTCGTTCATTAGGTTTGTTAAGGAAAGGTGCATGCCCTCTATGTATTGTTTCACCACACAAATTGTTACTTAACCCAAGGCTATGGACCGTTTAATTTTTAACTTTTGTACAGTTTTACTGACTTCATTCTCTGTGATTGGTAACAACATCTTTGCACTTAGAGCATTGTTATTTACATGTGTTGTATTTGCGTTTTGGATTTTTTTTGTAACTTCTCTACAATTTCTGAAAAATGCTTTGGCACAGTTTTACAGGTTCTGTGCGTCATTTATTACTTCATCCCCAACCCTTTCCAACATTTTATTATGCATCTGTTTGTCTGACCCTCTCTCTTTTTTTATGACTTCCCTGACTGGTTTCCTGCTATTCTATGTACAGGGTGATTCAAAAAGAATACCACAAATTTAAAAATGTGTATTTAATGAAAGAAACATAATATAACCTTCTGTTATACATCATTACAAAGAGTATTTAAAAAGGTTTTTTTTCACTCAAAAACAAGTTCAGAGATGTTCAATATGGCCCCCTCCAGACACACGAGCAATATCAACCCGATACTCCAACTCGTTCCACACTCTCTGTAGCATATCAGGCGTAACAGTTTAAATAGCTGCTGTTATTTCTCGTTTCAAATCATCAATGGTGGCTGGGAGAGGTGGCCGAAACACCATATCCTTAACATACCCCCATAAGAAAAAATCGCAGGGGGTAAGATCAGGGCTTGTTGGAGGCCAGTGATGAAGTGCTCTGTCACGGGCTGCCTGGCGGCCGATCCATCGCCTCGGGTAGTTGACGTTCAGGTAGTTACGGACAGATAAGTGCCAATGTGGTGGCGCTCCATCCTGCTGAAATATGAATTGTTTTACTTCTTGTTCGAGCTGAGGGAACAGCCAATTCTCTAGCATCTCCAGATACTTTAGTCCAGTTACAGTAGCACCTTCGAAGAAAAAGGGACCAAAAACTTTATTGGCTGAAATGGCACAGAAAACGTTCACCTTAGGCGAGTCACGTTCATACTGAGTTGTTTCCCGCGGATTCTCAGTGCCCCATATACTGACATTGTGACGGTTGACTTTCCCGTTAGTGTGGAAAGTTGCTTCATCACTAAACACAATCTTTGAAACGAAAGATTCATCTGTTTCCATTTGAGCAAGGATAAAATCACAGAAATCGATTCTTGAACCAATTTCAGAGGATAAGGTTTCATAACTAACCTTTTTCGTAGGACTCTCCATACAGCTGATTGTGGAATTTGCAGCTCTCTGCTAGCTCTGCGAGTCGATTTTCCTGGGCTGCGAACAAATGCTTGCTGGATGCGTGCTACATTTTCATCACTCGTTCTCGGCCGTCCAGAACTTTTCCCTTTGCACAAACACCCATTCTCTGTAAACTGTTTATACCAACGTTTAATACACCACCTATCAGGAGGTTTAACACCATACTTCGTTCGAAATGCACGCTGAACAACTGTCGTCGATTCACTTCTACCGTACTCAATAACACAAAAAGCTTTCTGTTGAGCGGTCGCCATCTTAGCATCAACTGATGCTGACGCCTAGTCAGCAGCGCCTCAAGCGAACAAATGTACAACTAAATGAAACTTTATAGCTCCCTTAATTCGCCGACAGATAGTGCTTAGCTCTGCCTTTTGTCGTTGCAGAGTTTTAAATTCCTAAAGTTGTGGTATTCTTTTTGAATCACCCTGTATATTATTTTATCATTAAATGACTTTTTGCAGCAGTCAGCATCTTCCTACGTATCTTTTTGTACTTATGATGAAATTTAAGAATCTAGCTCATTGTGACTTTTTCATGGGACTGAGGCACCTAGGGGACTTCTTAATAACCTGCTGTTAACCGTTCCTTAGGAAACATGTATATTTTGATTTCTAATTAATGTCTATTATAAGCAGGCATTTTCGTAAATTTTCCAATGCCCGAATTCATTGTTAGTATTTATCAGAAATGGTTTCATAGCCCATAACTGATGCAATCACTGTATTAATCTATGTTGCACTATTGGCCAACATGTACATGTCAAAACTCTGAATGATGACCATATTAATGAGATAGGAGGAACGGCAGCATAGGTCATAAATTTTAATCTGTTTATTGCAGATAGATTTCAGCTACTGTGTAGCTATCTTCAGTGCAGTTATATCCAATTCATGACGAGTCAGGGTAAATAAAATTGGACATGGTACCACAAAGACGTTACAGATAAGAAAAATGTTAATCTTTCTATCCGAAATAAGACCTACTTACACTGCCTGAGACAACATTAGACCACATGTGGCTGGAGAACAACCCCCTATGTTTTCATGAATCAGCTGTACCGATCTTACCTTCCAGGTCTAGGTCATACATAGTAAAGCCCCATCTATTGATAGTCGCCACGGTGTTCGTAGACAGAGTCACGAGAAACAGAGATCTCCAACAAATGCTGTGAGAAATATGCGGATCGTTGACTGGCCTGCCGATTCCACTTATTTGTCACTCACTGATCACGTCTCGTATGTGACAAGAAGACCTATATACTCATACCAGCCTCCAGCCAGTAGTATAAATGAACTTATGCACTGGCTTTTAAGGCAACGAAATCAATATTTCAAGAAGACGTTCGGATACTGTTCCGAATACAAGATTTATAATTTCATACCTTTAATGTGACGCAAATCTCCACAACATCTGGTCCCTATCGGGCTAGTAGTCCATGGAGTAACTTTCCCTCCCGTCCATGTATTTCGCATAATGAAAAGTAATGTAACCTTAGAGCTTGTTTGGCTATCGCCAGCTAACTAAACAACGACGCTACGTTTAACGACTGATCACAGGATTTTTCCTGTTAGGAATTGTGCATTAATATTTGTTCTTCTTACTAAGACCTCACACTGCTATGGTCTATGAGCTGCACCATTAGCCTCACCATTTGGGTATAGATAAAATCCTAATGTAGTGACTTCATCCTGATATTTCTGCGAGTAATATGACACCAACATTTCACACTGAATCTGAGAAACTGGCTGATTTACGTAACAGACAAGGAAGTTACCTGCTCCGTATACGAAAGGAACAAAACCCGTGGTATGTGGCGGTACAAGACCTGATATGCTGCAAAGTGTTGTTCATGCCGATGCAAATATGCATCCTAATCTTCCTTTGACACACTAAATGGCGAAAATACAGGTGGAAATGCCGACACTGAGGTGGTGAGAAGATTTTGCACTGACCGGATATGCTTCAGGTATTGCTGTTTCACGTTTATTCTGTAGCATTGCTATTTGCTTCTCATGTCAATCTTATGGCTCAAGGAGAATTTCCAGCAGTTTAGCATGCATGGTACACGAGTTTCGCAACTATTGTGTGTAACACGAAATGCATTCTTAAAAGGAATTTATTGCACCACAGCTTACATTCACATACAACAGAAACAAATGCAAAGACGCCAAGAACTCAGAAGAGCCAGTCCGCCGTCAGCGGACAATACCAGTCAAAAATTGTGTCCACAGACAATTCCAAATGATCAGAACGCGCTAATCGTAACCAAAAGCTAGATTAGTTTGCGAGAAAAAATCATGTAACATACCACGTCGTCCGTTTGTAGATAGTGAAACAATATTGTAAACAGCCATGTGGTCACAGAAGTACGGACGAAGTGTCTGTTTGTGACTGCTTCAGCGACTATATGCAGCGGCACTGACCACAGGATCGACACTAGTCACGCTGTGCCGTCGATGTGGTCAAGCATGTGGCGCAATGTATCGGACGTTGCAGCCCACATATTCCGTCAGACTGTCTGAATCGTTGTCGGGCCGGAACACTAAAAGTTGCGTTTATTTTCCAGTCCAACAGTGATTTAGCAAATACAAGACAACGATATACATAGTTCGCCTTTGACCTGTATTCATTTGGTCTTATGAATGTTAGAAAAACATATAAATGTATGAGGCGTTCACGTCCGTATGAAACTGGGTCAAAGCGTAAATTCACCGACCTTTTCACATCAAATTGGGTCAAAGCGTAAATCTACAAGTACTGGAAACATAACTGATTCTTCCAAAAACGAAATTTTCACTCTGCAGCGGAGGTTTCGATAATATAAAACTTCCAGAAGATTAAAACTGTCTGATGGACCGGAACTCGAATTCAGGACATTTGCCTTTTGCAGGCAAATCCTGTGCAGTTTAACCTATACAAGCACGACTCACCACTCGCCCTCACAGCTGTTCCTCTGGCAGTAGCTCATCTCCGACCTTCCAAAGTTCACAAAACTTCTCCTGCGAACCTCACAGGACTGGTACTCTTGGAAGAAAGGAGATTGCGGAGGCATGGCTTAGCTACAGCTTGGTGGATGTTTTCAGAATGAAATTTTCACTCTGCAGCGGAGTTTTCGCTGATATGGAACTTCCTGGCGGATTACGACTATATGCCGGAACGCAACTCGAACCCAGCTCTGGAAAAGTAGATGTGTAACATGCAGGAGTAGAGTTGTGTGTGCAGGTCGTGAGTCGAGCTGCGGTGGCTCGTTCGGTTGAACTCGTGCCCACGAAATGCAAAGGTCTTGGGATCGAGTCCTTATACGACACAATGTTTTAATCTATCAGAAAGTTTCATAACTCCTTATTCTTTAATATACATAGCCAAAGTGCTATTTGAATCTTCCTTTTAATAGTTATTTACCTGTTGAACTTAATATACCAATAAGATTTGACTGTTTTATTTCTTGCTGTCGTTTTAATTATTGTTAGATTTATCATTGAGCTAGTCGTAGAGAAGAACTGTTGAATTACAGGGTCTGTACTTCAAAGAAATTAGTCGGCAGTTCTAGACATCTAATTGCACATATCCATCAAAATATCTGGTTTTTTGACTAAGTGTTCGTTTGTATACGCACCATATAAAGACAATGGATTTTTTCTTGTGTAGGCGATGCGGAATCAGACGCTGTATAGTTGATTCTCTTTGAGGTCACAGGATGACTAGCTATATTTTTTTAACTTAAAGTTAAGGGAATCTTACTTCTGAAAACAGATTGAACCGTGCCAACAATTAATGTGCTAGATACAGCTGCACCCATTAATATATGGATTTAGGTTACTTGCGCATGTGTAAGTGTGCATTCGTGCCTCTAGTAGGTGATCTACGTAGTTAATGTTGGTGGCGTGAACTTTTCTCCTCACCCTTGTTACACTTCCGTGTTTCACCGTGTTAGTCACTTTGTGCGTTAACGAGTCGATATATTAGTGTAAAATCGTGTTATTAATTATCAGGTAAGATACTAGTTATAGAGACTATGATGTCCTCTATTACAGAGTTAATGTTTTTTGGTAGTCCGAAGCTAGCGAAGAAAGTAACTGCTGATTGTTGTGGCTATGTTCGCTGTGAGGTTTTAGAAACATTTATTGATTGAGAGTGGAACTTGAAGTGCCATTGAGTTCTCAGAGCTTCTTATTAGTTACGTCAAAGGAATGAATCACATGAACGATGTTTAATAGCTTATTGTCATAGCCATGATCTGACTAGCCTCGCTTTAGAAACTTGAATGTAGGGAAGAATTTTGTACCTTGGAACACTTTTCAGGCTTCCGCCTCCAACCACGTTTTAAGTATAAGGTTAATATACTTTCATATTTCATTTTAAATGATAGCATTCACTTTTAACGCGCATGATCAAGTACCCAGGAAAAAATTATCTAAGGAAATTTAAAAGATGTGCAACAGAGAAAATCTTCCAATAATGAATTTAAAACTCTGTCTGTTCCAGTATTACTCTTCAACATCCTAGTAATCAGTAACTGAATTGAAATTACGTGTAAGTGTTATAAGAAACTAGTTACAAGTTAAATATATTTTAAACAGAAAAAAATCACTCTGTCTTCAGGCCAGAAGTGGCCCATCGGGACCATCCGACCACCGTGTCATCTTAGGCTGAGAACGCGGATAGGAGAGGTGTGTGGTCAGCACACGGCTCTCCCGGTCGTTATGGTGGTTTTCTTTGACCGGTCTAGTAGCTCCTCAATTGGCATCTCGAAGCTGAGTACACCCCGAAAAATGGCAACAGCGCACGGCGGTTCGAATGGTCATCTTTCCAAGTGCCGGCCACTACCGACCACGATTAACTTCGGTGATCTCACAGAACTGGTGTATCCACTGTGGCAAGGCCGCTGCCTTTTTAAATAGAAGCTCTTTAAAAAATAGCACAAAGTTCCACAAAGACAAGTAAAATTGTTAAGACATTAAAGAAACTCAGTTCAGTCGTAAATATTACGTGTTCCATGGTGGAAGACCTACCTCTCTAGGTACAAGACGGTGCACAACCTACTAAGTATGGCTCAACCGTCCACCCAACGTATAAGCTGTAACCCCATTTCGAAGACATTACTACTCCTTCATTTACAGATGCTCATGACCAATAAAATTTTATTGGCCGTGAATTTCTGTTACTGAAGGAATACTAATATTTTACAAATGTCATTACTATTTTATGGGGTACTGAAATATATAGAACTAAACATTTTACAAATTCTGCAAAAATACAACCTCATGTCTCACAACATCAACATCGGGTTTTGCTGGAAACTGCCTATGGTTGTCTTTAGGGAGCTTATCTTCATGTGATCTTAAAATTGGTTACTAGCATTAAACGCCAACCAGGAAATATCAAGTGTTCTTAGGTAAACAATCATCCAGGTACAACACTATTCTCTACTTGATGCTTGATTATCTAATTATAGCAACAAATATTTTGATCCTTGGTCTGTTAAACGTCGCACTTTTGTTCAAGAGGACTCACGGAAATGACAGTGGTGGTGACGGCAGTGATCTCGATGATACTGTGTTGGTTTCTTGTTTTGAGAATGGAGGAAATTAAATAAATATTTTCAATTGGGGCTGTGCAGCAAGTCAAACCTTCCAGAAATGATATAAGACTTAGTCGTTCATTAAACACTGCGATGATTTATTTGTAACAAGAGATCTTTCATCAGATACGATGCTGATTACTATTTATATGCTCCTACCACAAATGGAGACTTATAATACGGTGTAATACATACAGTGCTAAAGTTCTAAAGCGCAACGAGATGGATGGCGAAATAGTGGCTGAATCTGTCACAGGAAATAATGAAAAGTTGTGGTAAGTTCCTATGGGACCAATTTCCTGAGGTCATCGGTCCCTAGGCCTACGCTAAAGACATCACACACAGCCATGCCCGAGGGAGGACTTGAAACTCCGACGGGGGGAGCCGCGCGAACCGTGGCAAGGCGCCCAGACAGCGCTGTTACCCAGCGCGGCTCTGTCACAGGAAATTACGGTTTTATGCAACACCTCAATATGGCTTTATTGCCCACAATTACGAACTCGTCTACTGGGATGAAGAGTGCCATAGAAAGTAAGGTACCCGTATAATATGTATTAAATCCAGTGCGAATTATGATATGTAAAATGCTGTGTACTGGTGGTATCAAAATATCGTTAGCGACCAAGAGTTTGCGTGTCATAATGTGAACAGTATTACAATACGAATGATTCTGTCTAAAAAAGTTTGGTTGACAGAAAGAGAAAAATGGCAAAGCACGAATGACTAGAGGTGAAATGCAAACCTGAAGAACGAACGATGATTATGGGAGATAGATGTGTCAGCTGTTGGAAAATTAAAGATATCATTGGTACAAAGAGATGCATTTATACGAAAATTAATAGCTGACATTGCAGCCCAAAGCCAAGTAAAGAAAACACGGCAGAAAAATGGAGGGCAGATACGGATGGGCTATACAAGAGAAACAAACTTCATAATACTACAGACAGGGAAGAGAAAGTAGATGAGAATGATGTGGAACATGTGAAGAATTTTTAAAACAGCCACTTAATAACCTAAATCGAAACATGGCTCCTACAACACACGCCGTTCCCTCAGAATTATTGAGTGACAGTCACGACACAACTATTCACCGCGTGTGCAAGATTATGAGACAGGGTAAATACCCTCAGACTTCAAGGAGAATGAAGTAATTCCAGTTTCAAACAAAACAGGTGCTGAAATGTGTCAGTATTATCGAACGTTGAGTTTAATTAGTCAAGGCTGCAAATTACTGACTCGAATTATTTAAAGAATTAGAGGTCAACTAGTGGATGTCTACATCGGGGGAATCGGTATGGTTTAAGGTAGAAATGAAGGAACACGTGTAGCCAGCGATACGGTCTCACCAACATGTTTTAGACGATAGACAGAAGTAAGATAACCGTCTCCAATGACCTCGACGTCGACGGGAAGTTAAACCTAAATCTTCGTCCCTTTTCTTGACGTAAGATAAACCAACGTTTATAGAATTTGTGCGTGTAGAGAAAGCTTTCGGCAATCTTGACTCGAAAAAACTCTGAATTCGGAAGCAGAGATTGGGGAAACGAATCTGAATTCGTAGATAAAAATTAAAGCTTTGATTTTGGCCAATAACATTCTAACTCTGTCAGACACGAGCAAGAATTTGGAAGAGCAATTGAAAGGATTCCGTTAAATCTTGAAATAAGTACAAAGTGTGCAACAACAAAAGTAAATCAAATATCTCTGAACGCAGTTGACTTAAGTCAAGCGTTGCTGTAACAATCAGATTAGGAATGGAAACACTACACGTGATAGATGAGGCTTGTTATGTGGACAGAAAAATAAGTGACGATTCCCGAATTATCCATGCACATTATAAAAATGTATATATGTATGTATGTTTGTTCTACATCTCCCCTTCCACTGGACCGATTTCAACCACACTTGATAAAAATATCACTTACTGACTGGAAATAATCACTGTGTGGGCAAGAATCAGCTTCTTATCAGTGAGATTGGGGAGGTGAAAAAGCAGTGCAGCCCACGTCACGCGAGTACCCATATTTTATTTATCGAGTACATGAAAATAAGAGCACTTAGTGATTTTCCACAAATTTTTACATAATTTAGGACTTTTCCTAACTTTTTTCTCGCTGACAGCTTTCATAAGATTACGAAATCGAAACGGTTTATCACTTACTACATTTTCGTTGTTCATGCAGTAAAACTGCCGCATGAAATATACATATCAATTTATTAGTTCTTTGCTACTAATCGTATTCACGATAAATTTAGCAGACAGTATTCAAATATACCACTGAATGCACCCGCAAAATTATATCATTGCGGGCACATAGTTCAAGACATATGACATTGAACTCTAGGACGTGGGGAAAATTGACGCATCAAGCACTAAGCTTAAATTTATTACGTCCTTACTACTAATTCTATTCGGAAAACATTTCGCAGACAGTATTCATATATTCCGCTGAGTGAATACAGAAAAATTTATCGTTGTATGGCGCTTTGGCCAGGAGGTATCATATTATGAATACTAACATACGTGAAAAACCGCTCCATGATGCAAGACGTTTTAATTTATTACTTCTTTGCTAATAACTCTATTCACAAAACATTCCGCAGACATTAGCTAGATATACCACTGGATATACATGCAGAAGTATACCATCGTACGGCAAATATTTCAGGATATAGGAAGTCATAAACAGAGTTGTGTGAAAATGAAACTGCAGGATGAAATTCGATAGAGGTATGAGTGAAATATGAGTGCAGATACGTGTAGTCTGTGTTACATGTGCGTACGTGGGCAAAGCCACGGGTAAAATTCTCATCCTCAAACTCTGGAATAATGTCAACCAAACTGGTACATTTATTAGTTATTATCTGGAAGAAAATAGTGTGGGAATGAGAACCACCAGCCTCCTATCAGGACTTGCGTGGGTGTGATAAAGTGGAGAGAGAAGGGGGAGTAAGAAATGGAAGGTCAGGGAAGGACGAGACGAACACTGAGAGGGGGGATCAGGAGGAGGACAGAGAGAGGGGAATGGAGAAGATGAGCAGAGGAAGGAAAGGGGAGGAGATCAACAGAGACAGGGGGAGGAAGAGAAGAGCGGAGAGAAAGGAAGGAGTAAATGGCAAAAGAAAGGAAATAGGAGAAGTTGGACAGAAAGAGGGGAGAGGAGGAGATGGACAGGAAAAGGGATAAGGAGGAGATGGACAGAGAAAGGACCGAGGGGGAGATGAAAAGCGAAAGAACAGCAAAAGGGAGTAGCAGGAGGAGGTGGAGGCGGATAGGGAGAGGGAGAGGGAGAGGGAGAGGGAGAGGGAGAGGGAGAGGGAGAGGGAGAGGGAGAGGGAGAGGGAGAGGGAGAGGGAGAGGGAGAGGGAGAGGGAGAGGGAGAAGGAGAGGGAGATGGGACGAGGTATGGATGAGGAGAAGGGGGAAGAGCAGATGTAATTAAAGAAGGAAGACGAAAATGGATAGAGTGGATGGAACGCTCAGAGAGAGGGGGAGGGGAGTGCAGATGGACAGAGTGGGGAGGAGAAGATGGACAAAGGGGTTAGAAACAGATGGATAGAGAGGGAGGCAGGAGGAGATGGAGACAGAGAGTGACATGGTGGAAATCATCAGAGAATGTCTGGGGGAGGGGACTGGAGGAGGTGGACAGGGAGAGTGTGTGGAGAAAATGGAAAAATAGAGCAAGGGAAGGAGAGGTATACAGAGAGGGGAGGTGGTTAGAAAGGATGGACTAATAGAAGACTGGAATGACTACACCACTGGGCAGTGTGGGTTACTCAGCTAATCGACGATATAAATTGCAGACGGGCAATAGCCAGAAAAACCTTTGTAAAAAAGAAAAATTTGTGGAAGTCAAATATAAACCTAAGTCTTTTCTGTTGGTATTTTTCACTTGTGTAGTTTTGTGTTGGAGTGAAATGTTGAATACAATATTCAGAGAAGAAGAAATTGTATCTTCTTCACTGCGGTGCTACAGAAGTATGTTCGAGGTTAGATAGGTGGGTTGGGCAACTAATGGAGACGCACGCACTGAATTGAACTGGGAGGAAAAGAATTTTATGCTACTACTTGACTGAAATAAGGAATCAGTTAATAGGCCTTATTCTTAGACACAAAGACAGTGATGGGATATCAGGGCTTGCCTTTAGTAATCATGTTCAAGAGGATGAAAGTTCCAGAAGTCATGAGCCTAATGTAAACGAACTTCTCACATAGCTACGAAATGAGGCTTACTATACGTCCAAATACCTAGCGTCACTCCTTTTAACTAGACACTACTTTTCAAAGTAGGCATCCAAAGACGAAGTAGATACTCATAATAACAGGAATTTTAATGTTTAAGCAATTGCTGTTTCATATGTGTAGTTCGATCGCGTAGTACAGGAATGTTTAATTACCTAAAACAAAAAACTGCTCGAGCCCATACCACTCCGCAGTTCAAACACCAACAAGAGCCTTCGTGTTTGCTGGGAGTCGCTAGTATAGACTAAATGCGCTGCACAGCACTGTGTATTTGTAAATTCATGGTGCTGCTAGAAATTTAATATGTATATTTCTAGCAGCTAGAAAAAATATATATACGTACTAAATTTCTAGCAGCACCATGAATTTACAAATCATTGCTTAATACAATGCTCTTCAGTCGGAGTAATATCATCAGTAAGTTAGATACTGATTCGTGAATAGTGTTGGAATTCGAGAACTCGATTTCCACGCTATATAATTTAAAATATAAGCAAACACTACTTGTATTCTAATGCAGGGAACTAGAGTTGATAGCTTTAAAAAACGAATGTCTGTTTTCTAGTTTACACCGCAATAAAATCAATTATAGGCGGTGGGGAGTGAGGGGTTGTGGGGGTCTGCTGCAATTACTGCTTAGTAGTATAAAAATGCGTACCACGATAGTAGGGCTGCAAATAGAAACTTCATACAGCCTTCTTTAGAGAGAAAAAACCATATCAGAGCTTGTTATAAGACTTCTAAGATGATTGCGTAGTAGTCAATGTCTGTGCTACACCGTTTTCTTCCTTAAAAATGTACAACATAACGACCACTGTATACCGTAGGATAAGGAGATGCATTGGTGTTTTAATCTAGGGTTGTGATAATGTTTTATTTACCTGGATGTTTTATTTCAATCATGCGAACGTCTACAGTCCGCAGAGACGACCACAGTACCTCGTAGTATTGCTGCACGAATCATGTTTTGCAACCATGTTTTGCCAAGATGTTCTATCTGTTCAGACGTCAATGGTGTCAGCTGCCTAGTCCATCACAGAGAAATGAAGGAGCTATTTCTACAACTCTGATCGAGTCGAATACTGTTTCCTTCTGATTTAGCATGTCCACTTCACTGTTATTAAGAAACGGGACATTTAAAAAAAGAAATAACACAACCTAGGATGAAAAACGGGACAAAAATGTTGTACTGACAAAATTTCATGGACGTAGATGTTTGCCTTGCCTTGCAACTGATCACCAATGATTTTTTTACAGTTTTTCTGCAGCCCTGACGCAATACTTATCTCTTTTACGTATTTCATCAAGGGGCAGATTTTCGTTTGAATAGCCGTGGGGTGTTTCTTAACATCACTCAAAATGTCAGATCATTCATCATATCAATAATGTCAGAACTGCATGACGGACATGGTAGAGGTTCTGCACTACCAGCGATTAAAGTAAATTCACTGTCGTGTTAGTGACTCTTCCTAGAGTATACAGGGTGGTCCATTGATACTGACCGGGACAGACATCTCACGAAATAAGCATCAAACGAAAAAACTACAAAGAACGAAATTCGTCTAGCTTGAAGGGGGAAACCAGATGGCGCTATGGTTGGCCAGCTAGATGGCGCTGCCATAGGTTAAATGGATATCAACTGCGTTTTTTTTTAAATAGGAACTCCCATTTTTTTATTACATATTCGTGTAGTACGCAAAGAAATATGAATGTTTTAGTTGGACCACTTTTTCTGCTTTGTAATAGTCACAGACGTATAAGTACGTGGTATCACGTAACATTCCGCCAGTGCGGACGGTATTTGCTTCGTGATACATATTATCCGTGTTAAAATGGACCGTTTACCAATTGCGGAAAAGGTTAATATCGTGTTGATGTATGGCTTTTGTGATCAAAATGCCCAACGGGCGTGTGCTATGTATGCTGCTCGGTATCCTGGATAACATAATCCAAGTGACCGGACCGTTCGCCGGATAGTTACGTTATTTAAGGAAACAGGAAGTATTCAGCCACATGTGAAACGTCAACCACGACCTGCAACAAATGATGATGCCCAAGTAGGTGTTTTAGCTGCTGTTGCGGCTAACTCGCATATCAGTAGCAGACAAACTGCGCGAGAATCGGGAATCTCAAAAAAGTCGGTCTTGAGATGCTACATCAATATCGACTGCACCCGTACCATATTTCTATGCACCAGGAATTGCATGGCGACGACTTTGAACGTCGTGTCCAGTTCTGCCACTGGGCACAAGAGAAATTACGGGACGATGACAGAATTTTTGCACGCGTTCTATTTAGCGACGAAGCGTCATTAACCAACAGCGGTGACGGAAATAGGCATAATATGCACTATTGGGTAATGGAAAATCCACGATGGCTACGACAAGTGGAACATGAGCGACCTTGGTGGGTTAATGTATGGTGCGGAATTATGGGAGGAGGGACAATTGGCCCCCATTTGATCGATGGCAATCTAAATGGTGCAATGTATGCTGATTTCCTACGTAATGTTCTACCGATGTTACCGCAGGATGTTTCCCTGGATGACAGAATAGCGACGTACTTCCAACATGATGGATGTCCAGCACATAGCTCGCGTGCCGTTGAAGCGGTATTGAATAGCATATTTCATGACAGGTGGATTGGTCGTCGAAGCACCATACCATGGCCCGCACGTTCACCTGATCTGGCGACCCCGGATTTCTTTCTGTGGGGAAAGTTGAAGGATATATGCTACGGTGATCCACCGACAACGCCTGACAACATGCGTCAGCGCATTGTCAATGCATGTGCGAACATTACGGATGGCGAACTACTCGCTGTTGAGAGGAATGTCGTTACACGTACTGCCAAATGTATTGAGGCTGACGGACATCATTTTGTGCATTTATTGCATTAATGTGGTATTTAAAGGTAATCATGTTGTAACAGTATGCGTTCCCAGAAATGATAAGTTCACAAAGGTACATATATCACATTGGAACAAACGAAATAAAATGTTCAAACGTACTTGCGTCGTGTATTTTAACTTAAAAGACCTACCGGTTAGCTACTGTTCGTCTAAAATTGTAAGCCATATGTTTGTGAATATTACAGCGCCATCTATCACAAAGCGAAAAAAGTGGGCCAACTAAAATATTCGTACTTCTTTGCGTACTACACGAATATGTAATAAAAGATGGGGTTTCTATTTCAAAAAACGCAGTTAATATCCGTTTGACCTATAGCAGCGCCATCTAGCTGTCTCCCTGCCGCCGTTGGATAAGCAGCTGCAGCAGCAAGTCGTATACTCTGAGCACACTTATTTGTTACGTAGTTAAATTCTTAATTTCTTTGCGTGTTTTTGGTATTTGCGTTGTTTAATTCATAAATTTCGGGCGTATTGTAGTAATTGAGAGTTGTAGCATCGCGTTTTAGCACCTGAATAGTGTAAATTCGCGTAGTCGTCTGTCTTCTGTTTTTGTTTTGGACGGCCAGTGTCAGTTGGTCACAGCCAGTGTGCTCCCTGCCGCCGTTGAATAAGCAGCTGCAGCAGCAAGTCGTATACCATTAGCTCACTTATTTGTTACATAGTTTAATTCTTAATTTCTTTGCGTGGTTTTTGGTATTTGCGTTGTTTAATTCATAAATTTCGGGTGTATTGTAGTATTTGTGAGTTGTAGCATCACGTTTTAGTACCTGAATAGTGTAAAATCGCGTAGTCTACTTCCGCCGCCGAGCAGTGTGTCAGCAGTGCGCAAGTTGCAGCATTACTGCATTTACTAGGCAATCTTGTATTTTAATAACCGTTTAAATTTTGTGTCGAATTGTTTGTGCTCTCTGTAGATTAGTTCAGACGTTCTTTGCACAACAGTTTTTAGCATGGATAGGGACAGCAACTGCTGTGTTCGGATGCAGGCTGAGTTGGCATCCCTTCGCTCCCAGCTTCAGGCACTGTTGGCTTCGGGCACACAGCTTGAGGCTGTTGCCAATGGGCATCACTATGGGGGTCCAGATGGGGGTTTGTCGGGGACGGCCAGCTCGTCCCACGCATCCCCCGATCGGACTAAGACTGTGGCTGCCGTGGATACTGCCCACATTGAGGCTGATCCCTCACCTGTGGTAGAGTGGGAGGTCGTCTCGAGGTGTGGCAGGGGGCGAAAGACATTCCAGAGGGCTGAACGGAAGGCCTCTTCAGTTTGCCTGACGAACCGGTTTCAGGCTCTGTCTCAGGCTGATACTGATCTTCGGCCGGACATGGCTGCTTGTCCTGTTCCAGAGGTTGCCCCTCAGTCTGCAAGATCCGGGCGGTCGCAGAGGGTTGGCTTACTGGTAGTTGGGAGCTCCGACGTCAGGCGCGTATTGGGGCCCCTTAGGGATATGGCAGCAAGAGAGGGGAAGAAAACCAATGTGCACTCCGTGTGCATACCGGGGGGAGTCATTCCAGATGTAGAAAGGGTCCTTCCGGATGCCATGACGGGAACAGGGTGCACCCATCTGCAGGTGATCGCTCATGTGGGCACCAATGATGTGTGTCGCTATGGATCGGAGGAAATCGTCTCTGGCTTCCGATGGCTATCTGATTTGGTGAAGACTGCCAGTCTCGCTAGCGGGATGAAAGCAGAGCTCGCCATCTGCAGCATCGTCGACAGGACTGACTGCGGACTTTTGGTACAGAGCCGAATGGAGGTTCTGAATCAGAGGCTGAGACGGTTCTGCAACCGTGTGGGCTGCAGATTCCTTGACTTGCGCCATAGGGTGGTGGGGTTTCGCGTTCCGCTGGATAGGTCAGGAGTCCACTACACGCAGAAAGCGGCTACACGGGTAGCAGGGGTTGTGTGGCGTGGACTGGGCGGTTTTTTAGGTTAGATGGCCTCGGGCAAGTAAAGAAAGGGCAGCAGCCTCAAAGGGTGCGGGGCAAAGTCAGGACATGCGGGGACCAAGCAGCAATCGGTATTGTAATTGTAAACTGTCGAAGCTGCATTGGTAAGGTACCGGAACTATAAGCACTGATAGAAAGCACCGAAGCTGAAATCGTTATCGGTACAGTAATCTGGCTGAAGCCAGAGATAAATTCTGCCGAAATTTTTACAAACACACGGACGGTGTTTAGAAAGGATAGATTGCATGCAATCGGTGGTGGCGTGTTTGTCGCTGTTAGTAATAGTTTATCCTGTAGTGAAGTAGAAGTGGATAGTTCCTGTGAATTATTATGGGAGGAGGTTACACTCAACAACCGAGCAAGGTTAATAGTTGGCTCCTTTTACCGACCTCTCGACTCAGCAGCTTTAGTGGCAGAACAAATGAGAGAAAAATTTGGAATACATTTCACATAAATTTTCTCAGCATGTTATAGTCTTAGGTCGAGATTTCAATTTACCAGATATAGACTGGGACACTCAAATGTTTAGGACGGGTGGTAGAGACAGAGCATAGAGTGACATTATACTGAGTGCACTATCCGAAAATTACCTCGAGCAATTAAACAGAGAGCCGACTCGTGGAGATAACATCTTGGAACTACTGATAACAAACAGACCCGAACTTTTCGACTCTGTAAGTGCAGAACAGGGAATCAGTGATCACAAGGCCGTTGCAGCATCCCTGAATGTGCAAGTTAATAGGAATATTAAGAAGGGAGGAAGGTTTATCTGTTTAGCAAGAGTAATAGAAGGCAGATTTCACACTACCTAACAGATCAAAACGAAAATTTCTGTTCCGACACTGACAATGTTGAGCTTGTATGGAAAAAGTTTAAGGCAACCGTAAAATGCGTTTTAGACAGGTACGTGCCGAGTAAAACTGTGAGGGACGGGAAAACCCACTGTGGTACAACAACAAAGTTAGGAAACTACTGCGAAAGCAAAGAGAGCTTCACTCCAAGTGTAAACGCAGCCAAACCCTCTCAGACAAACAGAAGCTAAACGATGTCAAAGTAAGCCTAAGGAGGGCTATGCGTGAAGCGTTCATTGAATTCGAAAGTGAAATTCTATGTACCGACTTGACAGAAAATCCTAGGAAGTTCTGGTCTTACGTTAAATCAGTAAGTGGCTCGAAACAGCATATCCAGACACTACGGGATGATGATGGCATTGAAACAGAGGATGACACGCGTAAAGCTGAAATACTAAACACCTTTTTCCAAAGCTGTTTCACAGGGGAAGACCGCACTGCAGTTCCTTATCTAAATCCTCGCACAAACGAAAAACTGGCTGACATCGAAATAAGTGTGCAAGGAATAGAAAAGCAACTGGAATCACTCATCTGAGGAAAGTCCACTGGACCTGACGGGATACCAATTCGATTCTACACAGAGTACGCGAAAGAACTTGCCCCCCCTTCTAACAGCCGTGTACCGCAAGTCTCTAGAGGAACAGAAGGTTCCAAAAATTTGGAAAAGAGCACAGATAGTCCCAGTCTTCAAGAAGGATCGTCGAGCAGATGCGCAAAACTATAGACCTATATCTCTGACGTCGATCTGTTGTGGAATTTTAGAACATGTTTTTTGCTCGCGTATCATGTCGTTTTTGGAAACCCAGAATCTACTCTGTAGGAATCAACATTGATTCCGGAAACAGCGATCGTGTGAGACCCAACTCGCTTTATTTGTTCATGAGACCCAGAAAATAGTAGATACAGGATCCCAGGTAGATGCTATTTTCCTTGACTTCCGGAAGGCGTTCGATACAGTTCCGCACTGTCGCCTGATATACAAAGTAAGAGCCTACGGTATATCAGACCAGCTATGTGGCTGGATTGAAGAGTTTTTAGCAAACAGAACACAGCATATTGTTATCAATGGGGAGACGTCTACAGACGTTAAAGTAACCTCTGGCGTGCCACAGGGGAGTGTTATGGGACCATTGCTTTTCACAATATGTATAAATGACCTAGTAGATAGTGTCGGAAGTTCCATGCGGCTTTTCGCGGATGATGCTGTAGCATACAGAGAAGCTGCAGCATTTGAAAATTGTAGCGAAATGCAGGAAGATCTGCAGCGGATAGGCACTTGGTGCAGGGAGTGGCAACTGACCCTTAACATAGACAAATGTAATGTATTGCGAATACATAGAAAGAAGGATCCTTTATTGTATGATTATATGATAGCGGAACAAACACTGGTAGCAGTTACTTCCGTAAAATATCTGGGAGTATGCGTGCGGAACGATTTGAAGTGGAATGATCATATAAAATTAATTGTTGGTAAGGCGGGTGCCAGGTTGAGATTCATTGGGAGAGTCCTTAGAAAATGTAGTCCATCAACAAAGGAGGTGGCTTACAAAACACTCGTTCAACCTATACTTGAGTGTTGCTCATCAGTGTGGGATCTGTACCACATCGGGTTGACGGAGGAGATAGAGAAGATCCAAAGAAGAGCGGCGCGCTTCGTCACAGGGTTATTTGGTAACCGTGATAGCGTTACGGAGATGTTTAGGTAACTCAAGTGGCAGACTCTGCAAGAGAGGCGCTCTGCATCGCGGTGTAGCTTGCTCGCCAGGTTTCGAGAGCGTGCGTTTCTGGATGAGGTATCGAATATATTGCTTCCCCCTACTTATACCTCCCGAGGAGATCACGAATGTAAAATTAGAGAGATTAGAGCGCGTACGGAGGCTTTCAGACAGTCGTTCTTCCCGCGAACCATACGCAACTGGAACAGAAAAGGGAGGTAATGACCGTGGCACGTAAAGTGCCCTCCGCCACAAACCGCCAGGTGTCTTGCGAGGTATTGACGTAGATGTAGAACCATAGCGCCATCTGGTTTCCCCCTTGAAGTTAGACTTGTTTCGTTTTTTGCTGTTTTTTCGCTTGACGCTTATTTCGTGAGATATTTGTCCCGGTCACGATCAACGCTCCATCCTGTATACTTGACAGTGCGCTGTAATTACATGTAAACAAAACATCCGGTAGCGTAAAATACTTTAGCCAAGTAAATAAAACATGCGGTACGTTTGAGTTCCTCCCCCCTCCCCCCCCCCCCCCCCCACAGCCGCCACACCTCATGCCCCTGAAAAAAAATAAACTTTCCAGACAACGGGATATTAAAAATGAAAAAAAGGGTAAGGAACGAGACTGTCCCTGTATAAACGGGACGAATGGACACCTTACTACTACATCATTGGACATCTTGCATGGAGTGCATTTTATATAAAGATTGTTGGTGTAGGCTCAATTACTGTACTTAGAAAATCCTAGTTCGCAGTCTGTTAAGAGCATTTTTCTTAGCTAACAAGATTAATAAAGAAGAATTTTATACAGTACTAGTGAGAGGGCACCACATCATAAGTAGTAGATTATTTTGGAACTTTTGGTAGAGTGGCGATTAAGAAAACACTTTTTTTGCCCGTTCATCACATAGCACGATTCGCGCAGTTTTAACTGTTTGGTATATTTCACTGTCGTGGACGTTGCGAATCTTCCACTTCGCAATATAGCATCCAACCACACATGTATAGCTTACCTTTTCGTTGTGCACGTCGTAATAACAGATCCCATGAGTCAGAAGGCTGCTAAACTCACAAGGACATCACTAATTGCAGTTGACGCTACGGATCCTGGCCAGAGGATTCCCCGCAGCTCAGAAAAAGTCGAGGACACCGTCGGCGCGGACTGTCTCTGCAAGACGAGCAATATGCTTTTGTCCGTATACCGTTTAATCCTGTTTAAACAGGTTCTTGTAATAAACGAACTATATGAGAAGCGTAGAGGCTTGCGTCCCTACCATTGTGGAATGCTGCCAGAGAAAAGACTAGCAGAGAACAATCGTGTTACATTTACAGGAAAGAAAGAGATGAATTTCTCTGCGACCTACTCTGAGTGAATGCAATTCGAAAGATGGTATTTGGTTAGCACTTCTATACATGTTCAGGGTAAGACTTTGTGTTAATCAGCACCGGAATAATGCAGATTTTTTGCACCTGTGTTGTTATAAATATTACAGCGAAAGCGATTTCGTTAATTAGACGATGAAACAGCTGTCAGAAAAAGGACTTAACAATATTTTGAAAGATAAACGAATTTGAAGATAGCCCTAAATTACTCAAAAATTACAAGATTATTAGAAGTTTCAACCTTTCTCTTCTTCTCTGTCTCATTCGTAAGAGTCTTTAGGAAATTATGAATACAACACAACGAGATGTAATATGATTATTATTTCTTATCCTGAAGAGACCATATGAATGCCAGTATCAGTTATACAACAGGTATGTTATGAAACTGTTTTTGCGTATCTACAATGTAACTCTTCGCTGCTTCGTTTTTATTTATTTATTTATTTATTTATTGTTCCGTGGGACCAAATTAAGGAGAAGCCTCCATGGTCATGGAACGAGTCAATACATGAAATTATAACACGATATTAGAAACAGATAAAATGAAATATAAAAAAACATATTCAGGTGTCAAGTCGTAAGTTTAAATGAAGAAAATCAACAATGTAACACTGGAATTTGCTTAATGTTTTAGCCCTTCCAGGAGCTCCTCGACAAAATAGAAGGAGTGAGCCATGAGGAAACTCTTCAGTTTAGACTTAAAAGAGTTTGGGCTACTGCTAAGATTTTTGAGTTCTTGTGGTAGCTTACTGAAAATGGATGCAGCAGAATACTGCACTCCTTTCTGCACAAGAGTCAAGGAAGTGCATTCTACATGCAGATTTGATTTCTGCCTAGTATTAACTGAGTGAAAGCTGCTAACTCTTGGGAATAGACTAATATTGCTAACAACAAACGACATTAAAGAAAATATATACCGTGAGGGCAATGTCAGAATTCCCAGATTTTTGAATAGTGGTTGACAAGAGGTTCTCGAACTTACACCACATATAGCTCGAACGGCCCGTTTTTGAGCCAAAAATACCCTTTTTGAATCAGAAGAATTACCCCAAAAAATAATACCATACGACATAAGCGTATGAAAATATGCGAAGTAGACAACTTTTCGTGTTGAAGTGTCACTTATTTCAGATACTGTTCTAATGGTAAATAAAGCAGCATTTAGCTTCTCAACAAGATCCTGGACATGGGCTTTCCACAACAGCTTACTATCTATCCGAACGCCTAGGAACTTGAACTGTTCCGTCTCGCTTATAATATGCCTATTCTGTCCGATCAAAATATCGGTTCTTGTTGAATTGTGAGTTAGAAACTGTAAAAACTGAGTCTTACTGTGATTTAGCATCAAATTATTTTCCACAAGCCACGAACTTATTTCATGAACTACATTATTTGTTACTGTTTCAATATTACACACAAGATCCTTCACTATCAAGCTGGTGTCATCAGCAAACAGAAATATTTTTGAATCACCTGTAATACTAGAAGGCATATCATTTATATAAATAAGAAACAGCAGTGGCCCCAGCACCGACCCTTGTCAACATTGTCAACATTGTCAACATTGTCAACATTATCAATGTCTCCCTTTTTATAAAGTGGCTTCACTACCGAGTACTTTAATCGGTCAGGAAACCGACCACTCCTAAAGGAAAAGTTACAGATATGGCTGAGAAGTGGGCTAACATACATAGAACAATACTTCAGTATTCTGCTAGATACACCGTCATATCCATGAGAGTTCTTGGTCTTTAGTGATTTAATTATTAACTCAATCTCCCTCTTGTCAGTATCATGGGGGAGCATTTCAGCTATATTCAGAAAGTGATTAGTAAATACTGTTCATATATGCTACTTATCAGTAACACGGACATTCCCACTACGCACTGATTCTATATCCTCGACCTGTCTCTGCAGACCAGCAACTTTCTTTACGACTGACCATATGGTTTTAATTTTATCCTGAGACTTAGCTATTCTATCTGCATACCACATACTTTTTGCCTTCCTAATAACATTTTTAAGCACCTTACAATACTGTTTGCAATGGGCTGCTGCATTTAGATTTTGACTGTTTCTAACGTTTTGATATAATTGCCACTTTGTTCTATAAGGTATTCTTATCCCTCTAGTCAGCCACCCAGGCTGCCTGTTTGTGCTAGCACCCTGTTTTAAACGTTCTATCGGAAAGCAACTTTCAAAGAGCATGAGAAAAGTCTTGAGAAAAGCATTATATTTGTCGCCTACTGTATCAGTGCTATAAACATCTTGCCACTCTTGTTCCTTTATGAGGTTTACAAAGGTCTCTACAGCAACTGGATCAGCTTCCCTGAACAGCTGATGACTATATTTAACACGTGTTGCAGCACAAAAATCTTTTAAAGTTAAAATTTGTGCATCATGATCTGAAAGGCCATTCACCTTTTTGCTAACAGAATGCCCTTCTAGTAATGAGGAATGAACAAAAATGTTGTCTATGGTAGGTCTACTGTTCCCTTGCACTCTCGTAGGAAAGAATACGGTTTGCATAAGATTATATGAATTAAAGAGGTCTACCAGCATCCTCTTCCTTGCAAAATCACTTATACAACTAATATTGAAGTCACCACATATAACTAACTTTTTCTATTTCCTATAAAGTGAACCAAGAACGTCCTCTAGCTTTAGCAAAACTGTTGTGAAATCGGCGTCTGGGGATCTATAAATAACAACAGTTAGAAGTTTAGCTCCGTTAAATTTAATCACACCTGCACAACATTCAAACACCTTTTCAGTGCAGTACTTTGAAACATCAATTGACTCAAATGGGATGCGTTTTTCACATACATGACTACTCCCCCACACCGAAAAGAGCTCCTCGAAAAGCTGCCAGCCAACCAGTATCCTGGTATAGGAAGCCTCTGAATTATCCCCTTATTTAAGAAGTGTTCAGATATACCAATAATTTCAGAGTCAACGTCTTTAAGCAGTTCACTAACTTTATCTCTGATTCCTTGTATATTTTGATGAAATATACTAATTCCCTCATTACTCGGATACCTAAGCTTTGTCAAAAGTGATTCCCTTGTTAGAGAGACTTCCCTTAAGCAGGAATACCAATCAGCTGACTTCAATCTAAAAAAGGTGCAGCTCTAACACCCACTACTGCAGGAATTTTCCCATGAGTGATCTCACCAACCCCACCTATGCTGTCACCTATAAGCTTTGCCAACCTCACCTTGCCAAACCTGTTGAGGTGTAGGCCATGTCTAGTGAAACCCGTCCTGCTGATAGACTCCACCGACACCACTGAAATGTGATCCATGCTTTCTGTCATCAGCGCACCCCCAAGTCTCATGTTATTACGCCTGACGGCTGTATTAAGATGAGGCAGATCGTGACGCTGAAACAGTTCCACGAAATGCACATTCGTGTTGCCAGTCTGAGTAGCTATCTTTTCCAGGTCACCATCTATGTTATACTCCCCATCCCTACCAATACTATTACCAGCCCCACCCACAATCACTACCTGATCCTCTTTAGTAAAATCCCTACATAACCCCTCTATGTTAACAGTCACCTGAGCCAACCCTGCAATAGGCTTCACAATGCTGGTGACCTGGTACTCACTCCCCAGCACATCCTACAACTGCTGGCCTACACCTCTGCCATGAGAACTACCTAACAGCAGAACCTTCTTCTTCCACTTTGCAACTGATCTAGGCACGGTAACTACTGAGGTCTGCTGCATACTACCTACATCTACAGCTACTAGAGATTCCTCTCCACTAGACTCTGACAGTTGGTCATATCTATTGTAAACACCAATAGTAAAACTATCTGAAAATCTTCTTCTCCTAGCAGATCTCTTGCCAACAGCCAGCTCCCATTCCCCAACCCCCTTCTCCCTCCTCATCCTATCTAGCTCCTCCTATGCGTTTTTCAACTGAACCTGAAGGGCACAGATCTTACGCTCCTGCTCCTCTATCAACTTACTCTTGTTACATAACCTGCAGTTCCAGGAGAGGATCTCACCAGACTGCCCACTGGCTTCCCCACTGCATTCCCCCCAGTGAAAATACTTCGAACAAGTCTCACACCGCAATCCACTACTCACGAACCTACGGCAAAGCCCACACTTCTCACTCATGGTAAAATTTTACTTTTTCTAAGTTCCGCTACTACAATAAGAAGATGTTAAAAACCTGACTGCAATAATCACAAACCTACTCTACAAGGGAAGTACCGACTATTATTAACAATATTAATAAACAACAAATGTGAATATAACAAAAGACTAATACAGAAAGAGAATCTAACGTCTAATGACACAGTAACGAAGCTGAAAACAGTTCCCAAAAGGTTCTTCTGAAATTATTTCAGCAGGAAACACCAAGAACACCGGTTGAAGACTACTAAAGTTCCTAAATAAACCACTATACACAAACAATTAATTAGTACTTAGCTTTCGATGCGCCGCTACAGCTGCAACTGGTCAGCGCGGAATGTAAACACAGGCAAGAGGTTAAGTTGCTCGATACGAAACACTCACAAATATCAGGTCACAACACAAGAAAGGCAGAGGTGAATGAAGAGACTTGCCCATATAGACGTATGAATGTGAGACGTTAAGACGGCTTATTTATTACATTGCACTACGAATGGTGTAAGGTTTATTTTGTAAATAACAGCATTCTTTACGTCACTAGTAAAAGTGTTTATTAATTTCGTGAAACAATTTTTATTCTGTACTCAATGATCTACAGTTCCCCAGTCACAAAATGTGCTCCGTCTTTTTTTCTTCCTTTTTTCTTTCTTTTTTTTTTCAAGAAAAATTTTCCAAGCAATTGTGGCCTTATAGTATATAAGTTCCTCTGTAGTGCTGTCTTGACTCCCAGCTGCATTCATTTGCTGAACTGGGTATCCGGCTCCAAAATGGTTCAACTGGCTCTGAGCACTATGGGACTTAACATCTGTGGTCATCATTCCCCTAGAACTTAGAACTGATTAAACCTAGCTAACCTAAGGACATCACACACGTCCACGCCCGAGGCAAGATTAGAACCTGCGACCGAAGCGGTCACGCGGTTCCAGACTGTAGCGCCTAGAACTGCACGGCCACACCAGCCGGCTAACCGGCTCCAATTAGTGGAGAAAGTAGTAAGGTTTCGATAAGAAAAGTAACATATTTAAGAACATACATAAGCGCAATTCTTCTGTTATTCTTTTGCTCTAAAATCCAAAAACGTAAGTATTTTCACCATTACTTACAATATGTTTCCGTTAAACATCAAGAAGTTATCATGAATAAACGGAAAGGGGAAGTTTCCTACGAAAATACGGTCAGCATATTTTAACTATCACGCTTCGTTTTGATTTAGTAAGTGTGACAAAATACTTAGTAAACTCTTTTATTTTATGACAAAATGTGCATTACTAACATTCAAGAAATTTTCTGTGTTTATTCAACAATTTTAGTTTTAAATACATTGTACAGTGCTGTAGACAAAGACGTCCAGTATACTTGTGTTTGTTGATCTCATTAAAACGGGACCTGATTCATGACTTCTGTAGCATCGGCAATTTCATGCGAATGAAACTTGTACTTCAAACCAAAATAAATAAAACGCTTGCTTGAGGAAGAAACCTCTGGGCCTCAGTGGGTTAATACACGGCTCATGCTATACGCACATCGCATACTCACTCCCTCAGTATGCGTTAAATTTTGGGATCAATTAACGGTTGTACAATTTTTCTCCGCCTACGAATATATTTACCTGACGTTTAGTAGGAAACACACTGACACTCCAAAGAAACTGGTATAGGTATGCGAATTCAAATACAGAGATATGTCCAACAAGCAGAATACGGCGCTGCGGTTGGCAACGACTACATAAGACAAGAAGTGTCTGGTGGAGATGTTAGAACGGTTACTGCTGCTATAATGGAAAGTAATCTAGATTTAAGTGAGTCTGAATGTAGTGCTATAGTAGACGCACGAGTGATGGCACACAGCATCTCCGAAGTGGCGATGAAATGGATATTCTCCCATACGACCATTTCATGAGTGTACCGTGAATATCAGAAATCCAGTAAAACATCGAATCTCTGTCATCGCTGCTGCCGGAAAAAGATCCTGCAAGAACAGTACCAACTACGACCGAAGAGAATCGTTCAACCTGACAGAAGGGCAACTCTTCCGCAAAGTGCTGCAGATTTCAGTGCTGGTCCATCAACAAGTGTCAGTGTGCGAACCATTCAACGAGACATCATCGTTATGGGCTTTCGGAGCCCAAGACCCACTCGTGTACCCTTGGTGACTGCACGACATAAAGCTTTACGACTCACCTGGGCCCGTCAACACCGACATCGGACTATTGATGACTGGAAACATGTTGCTTGGTGGGACGAGTCTCGTTTCAGATTGTATCGAGCTGATGGACGTGTACGACTACGGATACAACCCAGTGAATCCATGAACCCTGTATGTCATCAGGGTATTTTTCAAGCTGATGGAGGCTTTTAACGGTGTGGGGCGTGTGCAGTCGGAGTACATAGGCATCCTGTCTGATCACCTGCATCCATTCAAGTCCATAGTGCCGTCGGACGGACTTGAGCAGTTTCAGCAGTGCAATGCGACACACCACACGTCCGGGACTGCTACAGAGTGTCTCCAGGAACCCTCTTCTTAGTTTAAACACTTCCACTGGCCACCAGACCCCTCAGACATTAACATTATTGACCATTTCTGGAATGCCTTGCAACGTGCTGTTCAGGAGAGATCTTCACACCCTCGTACTCTTAAGGATTTATGAACATTCCTGCAGGATTCGTGGTGTGAGTTACCTTCAGCACTACTTTAGTCGAGTCCATGCCACGTCGTTTTACGGTATTTCTGCGTGCTCGAGGGGGCCCTGCACCATATTAGGTAGGGGTACCAGTTTCTTTGACTCTAAAGTGTGTATCACTAGACATAAACATATGAACATCAGTATTACATGTAACTTTTGGTATCTGCTCTGTTCCGTGAGAGCAATGGTGATATTCTTATCTTTAAAATCTTCCTGCATTAAATGCAAGTATTTGAATATTTTCACTGGATAAATTTATGAAGTTACAATATTCCTTTCTCTGCATTTGCTATCGCAGAAATGAAAATCTCATAGTGTCTTTCTAACTCAGTGTAATTCGATATTAACTGTATTAACTGTTCGTTAACAGTATGATAGCCTCTAAGTGCTGTATTTCCTAATCAGTACTATGAGCATATTCATTCATTTGTACATGGAGCTTTTCCAGGTTTTTAACAACCATTTCCTCGTAACGTGGAAGGCTAGCTACCGTACCACTCCCTCGTACTCCCACGGATTTATCGACAGCCCTGCAGGATTCATGGTTTCAGTTTCGTCCAGTGCTACGTCAGACATTAGTCAAGATCATAACACGTCGTACTGTGGAACTTCTGCGTGCTCGCGGGGGCCCTACACGATATTAGGCCACCAGAATCCCCAGACACGTACATTATTGAGCATTTCTGGTAAGTCTTCCAATGTGCTGTTCAGAACATATCTCCATCCTCTCGCACTCTTACGGATTTATGAAAAGTCCTGCAGGATTCATGGTGTTTGTGCCCTCCAGCACTGCTTCAGGGATTAGTCGAGTCCAAACAACGTCGTTTTGCTGCACTGCTGCCTGATCTCGGGGCCCTGCGCGATGTTGGGCACGTGTACCATTTTGTTTTGCTCTCCAGTGTATAATACTGCTAATAAATGTCCACATCATCTCGTCGACAAGCTCAAAATTTCATTAATAGGATTATCTCTGTTAAGAGAATACCGATACGATTTTACTGGTAAGATATCTGATTTAATCTTGCCAAACAAAGCCTAGTCTTTACCTGTACCTACGAAGGAATTAACTGCATTTTTCTGGAGGCTGTTACCTTATTCTCCATTTGGGCTGCCTTCACGGCGTTATTTGGTCCCATCCTTTCTCTCGTAGTCAGCTCTGGCTGTTTTACCTTAGAAAAGATAACTAGTTCCTCCGTGACAAACTATTACTTCTCTCTCAGATGAACTTCGAACATTGTTATATTAGTAGTGTGAGGTAACGGGCGATTTGTGGGCCCGTGCCGCTCGGACAGCCGGGGCCCGGCAGCAAACACGTGGTGCCGAACGTTAGGTGGACGAGAGGGGTAGCCGCAGCGCACATCACGACCGCGCGGCTGAGAATTCCATGGTGATGCTGCGTCAATGAATGAGGCTTGTATGCCGTGAGTGCCAGAGATGGCGGACTTTGTGAAACCATCATGGCAGACATTTCTATTCCGTATAGATATTAAAAGTAACCAGATGAATCATGATATCTCAAAAATAAACATGTACATTACTATTATTTGCACGACAGTTCTGATTGTGTAAACAGATTTTCAATATCTTTATTAGTTTAAAGTTTAGTATCTGATGGTAAATTACACAAGTAACATCCAGCAACGAATTTCCAAAACTTAAACGCTTGATCCGAGTTCATCGATCGACGTGTCTTTAGAAAGTTATTAGTGTAAACCTAAATTGGTATGAATTACAGGCAAGTAACTTGAATAGTACATGAGTTATTGGAGGTCAAACTGGCCAATTACTATCGATCGCGTCAGGCCATAAGCACTAAATTGGTATGAATTACAGGCAAGTAACTTGAATAGTACATGAGTTATTGGAGGTCAAACTGGCCAATTACTATCGATCGCCTCAGGCCATAAGGACTCCACAGTTACACGAAAAAACGGTAGCAGCATGCTTATAAATATATTTATGCATCTATGTCTTTCTTTATGTCTGATATATTCTATTCATGAAGAAACTGGTTAAATATTTACTGCGTTTTGAAAGCACATAGACATTAGACTACTGACCTACCTTTTGATGCTATTCCTTCGATATAATTTTAATTAATTTGTTTATGCATTTAATAATTTGTGTTAGAGCGCGTTTATGGTCGAGCCGTAGGAATATTTGTTTAATTTCAAGTATTTAAATGTAAATCCTGTATTTCGCATGTGCTTAAATACGTTTGTGAGTGTACGTTGGCTTGGAGACATGGAGGGAGCGCTGTAGCCAATCATAGCGCTCGTTAATGGTAAGACTGTATGGAAGTGGGGGAGGAGGATCGTTTCGAGAGAGGACACGAGGGTAGTGCTAGGCAGTTCCGAACGGCGGCACTTCTGGACAGTATGGCGCGACAGGCGCACAGTCGCGAGAGGGACTTGGAGAGTGTGGATCTGTTAGCGCGTGGTGGCGGCACATATAAATATTTCGTAGTGATGACTTGTGCACTTCTGAGATTTCCGTGGCTTCTACAGTGAAGACGTAGTGTGCGTTTAGAAGTGAATGTCTCGCGAGGTATGTTGTTGTTCATAACTAATTACGTGCAGTAGGAATCTATTGTTTCCCTGTTATTCAACTTATGTTTTATTTAATTGCTGGACCATTTACACCAATAAGAGTTTTGCAGAAACATACCGCATTCTCAAAAGTATTTCTACTCTCGTACTCATCATTTAAAGTCGTTAAGATAGTACCTGCAGATTTTATTTAATTGCAATATTTCTTTTATAAATTTATATGTTACTTTCATTATACGCAGTTGCCGAGTGATAGAAACCTTCGACCATTCGATTCATGTGTGTGTTCTTATCGTATACTGTAGACTCAGAAGTATTTGGCCCGTAATGCGGCAATTACGTATCCCCCCCCTCCTAGACAACGAAACCAGCCAAAACTTTTAATATTTTAACCCTGAGTCGGAGGATACGTAGCTGAGAGGCACACCTCAGCATTTTATGTGCAAGCCCGCAGTAGGATACAGTAAGAGGCTTTTGTTCTCAAATCACTCTCTCCGTGTGGTGGAAGACACATAGTTCGGCACAAGGAAAAGGAAACAAATTGTTGCCTTGTAACAGTTTTCCTTCGAGTATGATTACCAGAAGAATTGTAATACTGTGCATCACTTCGATACACTTTCTACCGAAAACCGTATGCTGCTGTCAAAACTGTCGAAAAGGTATGACAACAACACGTTCCAAATGTCAGAGCTAAATACCACCATGTTTAAAATATGTCAACAGTAAAGAGATTAGCTAGCCTCTTACCAGAACTGTAAGTTTCGCAACTAATGTCGATCAGTTCGGTGTAACATTTATCTTAACGAATAAAGAATCGCTATCTCTGGTGTTTATACTCAACCTAAATTTGTTGCCCACTGTTTACATAAAAGCAACGGTTTGTTTCCTGTTACTAGTAATATTATTTGTAAAGAGAAATTTTATGTGCCAATTCACATAGCGGCACAAACTCAGCCTCATGCAACATTCCTTCTATCGATATAAATTAACAGGAACAGTGACAGGCAATGAATAGCCAGTACTACTTCGGAAGCTATTGAACTGTGCTGCTGCATGGCAGTGCTGTCTCTGCTAGAGTATTGCCTATTCTTCGTATGTTACTATCCTGATAATTCGTATCGACAAAACAAATATTGCACTGAGTTAATTTCAGGGCGCTCTATCGAATAGGCATTTAAAATTGGGCTTTAAAAATAGTTTTACTCATAAGAGAAAATTGACCGACAATTTCCGTCAATAATGGCGGTTCGTATGAATGATTTGAGGAGCAGTATTTGTTTGAGCTGACTTCAGCTACATATGTGAAAAACTAAGTTGCAAAAATCTGCTCAAACACTAGAGAAACTGTGCCTGACGACTCTTAGGAGAGATACCAAGTATTTATATAACAAGGTATACGATAAGGATATTTTGGCTAGAGTTACTTTAAAACATGCAACTTATTACCAGTATGACTCCCTTTCCGACTACGTAAGGGAAATAACGTCATTCTTACACTAATGTAACATCAGTTCCGACCTGCAGTACTCCTTGAATACAATGCTGTGTACTTGTCAGATTTCCCCATTTATATGCCTGTAGTGGCAAGAGGATTCAAAATTAAGTATATTAACAACAGTTGAAGGCAGATAATTGTAGATTTTGATGGTGACGAAGTAACTTGAGAGTTGTCTGTTAAATTGAAGCTTTATATATTTTGTTTGCTACTTTACAACTCAGTCATTTTCGTGTACTTTTTTAGCGCAGGGTTACTGAATAAATGTTATTTTGTAGCTGGTATCGAGTATAGGCAACATAATTATCTTTGGGCTTAGTATGTGATGCCTCCAAGAACACTTCCTTAGGTTGTGGGCGAACTGACCAGCCAGGACACAGACAGCTTGTGAAGAATCGTGGGTCATGAGTTTGAAGAGGCGTTGTTATGTTCCGCCATTCGGAAGGAATATGTGCTTGGTGTTGAATGCCGTGAGCATAAAGAAATCCATTCATTGCCTTAATATAAATCTCGTTTTGCGTACTAATTGCTTCATTTCATAACAGGAATTAGTAATACATGTTGCTTAACACGTCCAGAAATTAAAAGATAATCAGTATGTTTATTTTAAAGTTATTCGTTTGATGTCATGTAAAACATTAAACCAGTCCCAACGTAGCCCTACAGTGAACGCTGTTCTCGAATACTGTAGAAGTTATTTCATGTTAGTAAGTCACTGGACCAACAAATTCGGGGTACTGTCTTCCACTGAACTTCACCCGTTGGGAATCTTCTGTGTCTGTGACAAAAGGACACAAACGCAAAAGATTTGTTAATCGAGTAAAATTTGACATAAAATTTCCCTCTGGAGAATTGATTGTGACGTTATTTGAACAAGATTTCTGGTTTCATATATACAATAACCATCTTCGGACTCCTGATATATTATAAAAATAGAAGTACGTATAAATGCGTGTATGAATCTATGTATATATGTTCCACACCTCCTACTAAAGCACTGGACCTACTTTCATGAAACGTAGAACACATATCACCTACTGGCTGAAAAGAATAGCTGTGGGGGTAAGAACCACCTACCCATCAAAGGGGAGGGGATGATGATGAAAAAGCAGTGTAGCCTACGATGAGCGATTAACCATATTTCATACCCCCTGTATTTATCAACGAGAGCACTTTGTGACTTGTAACATGCTTTACACATAACTTCAAATCCTTACAGAAACCTTTTCTCGTTTAAACCTGCACAAAATGATGAAAGCAAACCAGTTTGTGCTGTACAACGTTTTCACTCTTCATTCAATAAAACTTCAGCATGAAGCACGACGTTTAAATTAATTACTTCTTTACTGCTAAAGCTATTTCCAATACTTTTCGCTGACAGTATCCACATTTGCGGCTGAACGTACTTAGAAAAGTATATCATTGTAAGAATGATAGCCTACCCCCATGAACCATGGACGTTGCCTCACCTATACAGATGGTCGTACCGTAAGTGCAATCACAACGGAGGGGTATCTGTTGTGGTGCCAGACAAACTTGTGGTTCCTGAAGGGGGGAGCAGACTTTTCAGTAGTTGCAGGGGCTACTGTCTGTATGACTGATTGTCCTTGTCCTTGTAACATTAAGCGAAACGGCATTGCTGTGCTGGTACTACGGACGGCTGAAAGGAAGGGGAAACTACAGCCGTTATTTTTCCCGAGGGCATGCAACCCTACTGTATGGATTAATGATGACTGCATCGTCTTGGGTGAAATACTCCGAAGGTAAAATAGCCCCCCCCCCCCATTCGGATCACCGGGCGGGGACTACTCAGGAGCACGTCGTTGTCAGGAGGAATAAAACTGGCTTTCTACGGATCGGAGTATGGAATGTCAAATCTCTTAATCGGGGAGGTAGGTTAGAAAATTCAAAAAGGGAAATGGATAGCTTAAGTTTAGATATAGTGGGAGTGACTGAAGTTCTGGAGCAGGAGGAACGGGACTTCTGGTCAGGTGAATGCAATGTTATAAATACAAAATCAAATAAGGCTAATGCCGGAGTAGGTTTAATAATGAGTAAAAAAATAGGAATTCGCATGAGCTACTATGAATAGCATAGTGAACATATTATTCTAGCTAAGATAGCCGTGAAGCCCACACCCACCAGAGTAGTACAATTTTATATGACAACTAGTTCCGCAGATAAGGAGGAGATTAAGAAAATGTATGATGAGGTAAGAGAAATTATTCAGACAGTTAAGGTAGCCGAAAATTTAATAGTCAAGGGGGACTGGAATTCGATACTTGGAATAGGAAGAGAAGGAAAAGTAGTAGGTGAATATGGACTACGCGAAACAAATGAAACAGGAAGCGGCATGATAGAATATTGCACACAGCACAATTTAATCATTGCTAACACTTGGTTTAAGAATCAAGAGATATGACTATATACGTGGAAGAGACGTGAAGACACCGGATGATTTCGGATTGATTATATAACGATTAGACAGAGATTTAGGTATCATATTTTAAATAATAAGAAATTTCGAGGGGCAGATGTGGACTCTGATCGCAATTTATTGGTTGTAAACTGCAGATTAAAACTGAAGAAACTGCAGAAAGGCAGGAATTTAAGGAGACAGGACCTGAATAAACTGAAACAACCTGAGGTTGTAGAGAGTTTCAGAGGAAGTGTTACGGAACGCTTAACAAGAACAGGGGAAAAGAACACAGTAAAAGAAGAATGGGTGGCTTTTAAGGATGAAACAGTGAATGCAGCGAAAGATCAAGTAAGTAAAATGACGAGGGCTAATCGTAATCTTTCGTTAATAGACGAGATACAAAATTTTATCGATGAAAGGAGAAAATATAAGTATGCAATAAATGAAGCACGCGAAATGGAATACAACGTTTAAAACATTAGATCGACAGGCAGAGCAAAATGGCTAATCAGGAATGGCTAGAGGACAAATGTAAGGTTGTAGAACCATGTATCACTAGGGGTAAGATAGATACTGCCCAGAGGAAAATTAAAGAGACCTTTGAAGAAAAGAGAACCACCTTTATGAATATGAAGAGCTCAGATGGAAAACCAGTCCTAAGCAGGGGAGGGAAAGCAGAAAGGCAGAAGGTGAATACAGAGAGTTTGTACAATGGAGATGTACTCGAGGGCAATATTACCGAAAGGGAAGAGGACATAGAGGAATATCAGAACGACAATATGACACTGCGTGAAAAATTTAACAAAGCACTGAAAAGCTTAATTCGAAACAAGGCCCAGGGAGTAGACAACTTTTCGTTACAGCTAGTGATAGCCGGGAGAGCCAGTCATGACAGATCTCTCCCATCTAGTGACCAAGATGTATGACACACGTGAAATACCCTCAGACTTCAAGAAGAATATAATAATCCCATTTCCGAATAAATCGGGTGTTTGCAGGTGTGAAAATCACCGCCCAGTTGAATAAGTCACGGCTGCAAACTACTAACAGGAATCCTTTACAGAAGAATGGAGAAACTGGTAGAGGCCGACCTCATAAGGATCAGTTTGGATTCCGGAGAAATGTAGGAGGCAATACTAACCCCACGATTTCTCACAGAAGATAGATTAAGGAAAGACAATCCTACGTTTTGTAGACTTAGAGAAAGCTTTGTACAGTGTTAACGGGAATACTCTCTTTCAAATTCTAAAGGTGGCAGGGGTAAAATACAGGGAACGAAAGACTATTTACAACTCTTACGGGAACCAGATGGCACTTATAAGAGTTGAGGGGCACAAAATGGAACCAATGGTTGAGAAGGGGGTGAGACAAGGCTGTAGCCTGTCCTCAGTGTTATTCAGTGTGTATAATGAGCGAGCAGTAAAGGAAAGAAATAAAAATTGGAGTAGGAACTAAAGTCCAGAGACAAGAAACAAAAACTTTGATGTTCGGCGATGACATTGTATTTCTGTCAGAGACAGCAAAGAACTTGGAAGAGCAGTTGAAAGGAATGGACAGTATTTTGAAAGAAATATATAACATTAACATCAACAATAGCAAAACGAGGGTACTGGAATGTAGTCTAATTAAATCAGGTGATGCTGAGGGAATCACATTAGGAAATGAAACTCTTAAATTACTAAATCAGTTTTGCTATTTGGGAAGCAAAATAACTGATGAAGATTGTAGTATGGAGGATATAATATGTAGAATGGCAATGGCAAGAAAAGAAGAAAAGCATCTCTGAAGAAGAAAAATTTGTCAACATCGAGTATAGATTTAAGTGTCAGGAAGTTGTTTCTGAAAGTATTTGTACGGAGTGCAGCCATGTATGGATGTGAAATACGGGCGGTAAACAATTTAGACAAGAGGAGAATAAAGCTTTAGAAATGTGGTACTGCAGAAGAATGCTGAAGATTAGATGGGTACATCACGTAGCTAATGTGTAGGCGCTGAACAGAATTGGGAAGAAGATAAATTTCTATTACAACCTGACTAAAAGAAGGGATCGATTGGTAGGACACATTCTGAGTCATCAAGGGATCACTGAATTAGTACAGGAGGAAAGTGTGGGGGGTAAAAATTGTGGAGTTAGACCAAGATATGAATACAGTGAGAAGATTCAGAGGGATGTAGGTTGCAGTAGTTACTTATAGATGAAGAGGCTTGCAAAGGTCAGACTAGCATGGACAGCTGCATAAAACCAGTCTGTGGACTGAAGACCACAACAACAACAACGTGACAGATAGTTCAGGAGACATGCAACAATAAGTCTGAGATACGTGATAAACTGCCGCACCATGCATGGCGTTTTAGTTTATTACTTCTTTACTATAGACTCCATTTAGTACACAATTCGCAGAAAGTAGTCAAATGTACGACTGGTGCACCTGCAAAACTATTTCACTGTACAACACGAAGTTCAGGAGACACTGAGGTGCGTCATAATGAAACTGCAGGTGGAAATTCACTGCAGATATAGGTGAAATATGTGTACAAATATGTGTGAAATATGTTAAATATATGTGAAATTTGTGCGGCATGTGCGTACGCAGCTAAATCCATCGGCAAAAAGCTCATCCTAGATCCCTGTAACGATTTCAATCAAATTTGATACATGAATTAGTTACGTTATTGTGAGTAGAATTGCTGGCCAGATCTCGCCGCCTTCAGTATGCTTGAAGGATTTTGTTTGTTACGAAACTTTACTCGATGTGTCCAGTATGTTAGGGGGAATATGGTGGTTTCGTTACATTGCACCACTGCTGCCATGTTTTACAGAAATTACAGACTAACCATACCAGTCTGATGAACACAGAAGGGTTTATAGCGCTCCTAGTAGGAACTTTTTCCTAGTTATTCACGTGTCTTCTAGCAATGGCAAACACTAATGATAACGAAGCAGTAGGTTATATACGGCTGCTTAGGTGTATTATTCCGCATAGGAGTTCTGGTTGAGCGAGACTGACGCCACCCACACACAAGCTGTATTTTCTAAAACAGATTCTGACTGGTCCAGAGAGAAATGGGGAAGGGAAGACTCTTATCCACAGTGCAGCCCACATATTCCCAGCGACGTATTGGGACCTGTTTGTCAAGGGTGGATTTTCGCTGCTTCAAATTTCTCGGACATTGCTAGCACAGTGTTCGTGGTCGAGGGTATACTCCATACGTCAGCGTATAATATAGGCCAGACACTTTTCACTGAGACACTGGTCATTTCTCTAGGTGCGTATTTTGTATCGCTGTGCTTTTTCTTATACATATAGTACCTTTTTTCTGAAACATCATAGCTTTGCTTTCACGTCATGAATTTACCTTGATTCATTATTTCCGATAATGCTCTCGTTTCAGCGCAAAAACTATGACGTTACAGAATCTAGTAATGTAGTGGTAGTTTAGTAAGGGTTTATCTTTTGCACTTATACATACAGTATCTTTGGTTGGATATAGGTAAAACTTCAGTCCTTATAGATTTTGTTATGGGGTTAAATGTCGAGGGCAGTGGGATGCAGCTCGCGTAGTTGGATAAAATACGTGAAATTTAGAAAAAAATAGGAAAAACTGTAAAAGTGGAAATGTTGTAAAATTGTAGAATATACGGGAAAGCGCCCAAAATTAGAAAAATACATAAAATAGAGGAAAGTGTGGGGATATTTGTGTACTTACAAAGTGTACAACTTCGCTTCCTCCGTTTTTTCCCCAACATTTGAGGCTTTAATGAAAGAAACTGGTTACACCTGGGTCATTCGAAGTAGTTTCCATTGTTGGCCACTACCTTCTCCCATCTTTCGGGCAGTGTACGAATCCTGCGTCGAAAAAATCGTTAATCTTTTGAAGCGTTCCACGAATCGATCCAATTTGTGACATCTTCATGTGATCAGAAGTGTTGGTCAGCCTGGCCATGCCTCATTGGTCTAAACATGCGATAGTCAGAAGGAATAATGTCTCGAGCATATGGCGGGTGGGGTAGGAATTCCCATTTTATCGTTCCCAAATACGTTTTGATCTCATTTGCACGGCTGCTACGGTAGCAGGTTCGAATCCTGCCTCGGGCATGGATGTGTGTGATGTCCTTAGGTTAGTTAGGTTTAAGTAGTTCTAAGTTCTAGGGGACTGATGACCTCAGATGTTAAGTCCCATAGTGCTCAGAGCCATTTGAACCAGCCATCTCATTTGCAACGGGGGTCGAGCGTTCTCGTGCAGCAAAATCACTTCATCGTGCCTCTCGCTGTATACCGGCCGTTTGTCTTTTAATGCTCTGCTCAAACGCATTAACTGCGTTCGATAACGAGCACCTGTGATTGTTTCACTTGGCTTTAGTACTTCATAGGACGCGACGCCGAGCTGGTTCCACCAAATGCAGAGAATGATCTTGGAGCCGTGAATATTCGGTTTGGCGGTCGACGTGGAAGCATCGCCGGGATATCTCGATGATTTTTTGCGTTTAGAGTTATCACATTTAGCCCATTTTTCGTCCCCGGTCACAATGCGATGCAGAAATCCCTTCCGTTTTTGCCTCTGAAGCAACTGTTCACAAACACACAAACGCCGTACAACGTCTCTTAGTTTCACTTCACACGGGACCCAAGTTCCTTGTTTCTGAATCATGCCCATAACCTTGAGACGTTTCGAAATGGCTTGCTGTGTCACTCCCACTAATCGTGCCAATTCTTCTTGATTTTGACGCCAATCGTTTCTAAGCAATGTCTCCAATTCTACATCTTCGAAAAAATTCTCTCTTCCACTACTATGGTCCGCAGCTCGTGGTCGTGCGGTAGCGTTCTCGCTTCCAGCGCCCGGGTTCCCGGGTTCGATTCCCGGCGGGCTCAGGGATTTTCTCTGCCTCGTGATGACTGGGTGTTGTGTGATGTCCTTAGGTTAGTTAGGTTTACGTAGTTCTAAGTTCTAGGGGACTGATGACCATAGATCTTAAGTCCCATAGTGCTCAGAGCCATTTGAACCACTACTATGCCTGTCTACCACGTTAAAATCACCGTTCTTGAAGCGTTGAAACCACTCACCACACGTTCTTTCACTAATAGCGTCCTCACCATACGCACCTGAGAGCATTCTATGAGACTCAGCTGCTGTTTTCTTCATACTGAAACGAAACAGTAACACTTCCCGCAAATGACGAGAATTAGGCTCGTAAACTGACATTTTCAGTGATGAACCACTTTATGATGCAGATACAAATCGACTAATGTTTGAATGAGGTTATGTTGACCTATGTCCAAGCTAACAGCCTGACGTTTGCGATATGTTTCTTTCGACCGCTGCTTATCATTGTCACCACCTATCAGCAAACGGTGGAAGCAAAGTTGTACACTTTGTACATATCTGTATGTGTGTGTAGTCTGTTCTGGTGCCTCTAATGAGAAAAATCAAGTACTATGTAATTGATTAATAAACAGATCACAAGTGATGTGACTTAACATAATTACAATGACATTAGCTAGTTACTAACAAAACCATACACCCCGATCCTCCCACTGTGGCGTACGGTTCAAGCGTAAGCTCACCTACTCAAGAGCCTCAGTTATGAAGGGTGAAGATGGGATTGGGTTCTTGAATCATATTTTTCTAGGTAGGCAGGGTGGGGAGGGAAGGATGACTGGAGAGTGTGGGAGTGACCTTGATTAATTCCCCAGGTGGAGGGGAGTGACCTCTCCCAGTTGCCTCAATATGTAACCCGATACCCAAGAAATCATACCTTTTCTGCAGATAAGCGTCACTTAAATTCTGTTATCAGTCCCTTTAAATCCCATTATTTTGAGATACGTTATCTTATCACTGGAAGTCCTTATCTTATCAGTGTGACCGGATACTCCTTATTTTACCAATTACTTGAATTATCCTCTTCTCTTATCATTTCCAGGATTTTAGACCATTATCTGCACTCGTACCCGCCCTGCACGTCTAAAGCCTTAGTGCTTGTGCTTCATTATAAGTAGAGTTAGGCTTCTGCCGAAACTGAGCATTGCTGCACAGGTGAGCAAGAGGCTAATGTGGATCTACCTATTTAATGTTCGCTGTCACAAAGACCAACTAAGTAAATTTTATTGTTTTCCAGTAGGTATAGCAAAAAAAGATTCAAAAATTCCGCGCGGTGTGGCCGAGCGGTTTGAGGTGCCATATCACGGAATGCGCGGCCCCTCCCGCCGGAGGTACGAGTCCTCCTTCTTGCATGGACGTGTGTGTTGTTCTTAGCATAAGTTGGTTCAAGTTTAAGTAGTGTGTAAGTCTAGGGGCCGATGACCTCTGCAGTTTGGTTCCTCAGATATTCACACACATTTTGAACATTTGATTCATATTCTAACAGTTCCTTTGTCCATAATCTTATGGACAGTAATCTCTAGGATCCAATTTTAATTCTATCGGATTCGTGTTGAGGGCAAAATAAACATATGAGTATATTAAGAATTTATATTTGGCTTTCAGAATCAAAAAACTCAACAATACAACTCTTGTTTCCAGTCAGGTGGTAGAAGGAGTGGACGTTATAGAGGACTGGGCCAAGAAACCCACAGACACAGTTGTGACACAAAAATATTTTATTTTGTATTACAACGGAAACAAATTTTCAGTCTTTTCTTCTTATGCAGGAACATTCAATTATCATCCAATAAAAAGGTGGACGTGCACTACCAATGCTGCAAAATGAAATTGTAATGTCGAAGACGTCACGTCCTGGGGTTCCATATGCAAGGTACGAAGATATTTTTGCGCTATTCTAGTTCGGGCGAGTACAGTATGCAGAAATGTTCAAGACGACTCCCAACGGTCGCAGGTTCGAATCCTGCCTCCGTCATGGATGTGTGTGATGTCCCTAGGTTAGTTAGGTTTAATTAGTTCTACGTTCTAGGCGACTGATGACCTCAGAAGTTAAGTCGCATAGTGCTCAGAGCCATTTGAACCATTTTCAAGACGACTGCAGAACACTGCGCATCTGTGAAAGAAAATAAATATTAAGAATATGCAACAGGGAAATGATCATTGATAACCAAGCAAAGACTATTAAAGAATATTTTAGAGGAGGTCATTTAGTGGTATTCATTTGTTTAATTAATTGAAAGAATTCATTTATTTCACTTTGTGAAAAATATTGTTAGTAGCTGATTTTTAAAACAATTATGTTGCATTTGGTTCCTTATTGCATAAAACGACTAAAATAACAATTTGAAAATTTTGCAAAGCAGATAAGTTTCTTTAGCAGAGATATACTTTTAGTTGTATTGAGGTCAGAGATTTTAATTTTCATCATATACAGTGATCTATTAAATAACAACTTAAATTTGGTACTACATTACCCGTCAAATCATTCTATAAGTCTTATATATTACATTATCAATTCGTGTGTTCTGAAACCAAAATGTTTCATTTGTACTTGACTGAAATTTTGTCCATGTACATGAGTTTGAAATGAACAAAAATATTTAAAATGTTTGATGCAGTATATCTCGATTTCCATATGTTTCAGTTAAGCCATTGTTCCAGATAACGCCTTCATTGAAAAAATACATTTTTCTTCCATGTCTTATTTTCTAAATGTAGATGTTCAAGTCTCATGTTCAATGAAACGACTTTGGTTACGCAAATGTATGTATTATCGCAATACTCGTATTGCAATCGCATTTGTCAATGCAAGATTCTGATGGTAGTTGTAACGCAATTACACACGAGAAATATACCCTGCACTTCGTCGTTTATCAAGTATTGTCTTTCATGAAAAAACGTAAATGATGATCTTCTGTTATTTGTCGACGTATAGCTTGTGACGCATTGAAACCCGACACTCGTTACAGAGGCCATCGAGAATATTTGGCATTTCGCGCTATTTTCTACGTTAAGGCCGAATGGAGGCGCTCTACTACCGAATCTCCCCAATTTGTCGATTATGTATCATCAGTAGAAGTTCCATTCCTTAAAGAATCAAACTCCCATGCATAAGAGAGCTTCAAACGTCTTACTTCTATGCAAATGAGATAATGTGTTAAATTTTAATCTGTAAGAAACTAAGCTAGAAAAAGCTTGGGAAACGTAGGAAATGACGCTTAAAGTTTATTGGAAATCACGAAGTCCTCCAATTAAGAGACATAGGAGGAACAGAAATTGGGTAATATGGAAACCATTTCAAGCAAAAGAAAGTCTCTCACGCATCTCAGTGTTTATGTCGTCATCATATCTCCTGATCAAAGGGTCGTACAATGATGTAATCTTGCAGGTACGTTAAGTGATAAGCTGCTTGGTAAGACCATAACGAGTAATAGTACGTATTGCGAATAGATTTATTAGTAAATAAATAAGAAATTAAAACGTCTTACCTGATGTTCCAGTTTTACGAGCGCCGTTTTAAGGAATGCTTGCATTTTAACATCGATACAGGGCATTATATATCATCATTACAATAACAAATATGAAAAAAATATCCATACAAGATATTTGTTCCAATTCTCCTTATGTGGTTCACAACAGTAATTTCTTACGTAATAAGGGATTTTTGAAGTGGCCTGCATTATCCTTGTTCTCTGTGAGGAGCTGCCATAGGCAACAAGGCTATTTCTTCATTGTGTTAAAGGTAATAAAAGCTTTCATTTCGCTCTTCACTGTTTCCTCTACTTCACCGAAGAGGCCATCTACTACGAATGCATATCATCTCTGAGACTTTACATGTGTTTTCTATGGTCACCCTCACACACACTGCCATAACGATCATCACCCATGCCTTTCCAATACTTAAAGCAATACCTAAAACACATACAGCATCAGCACAAAAAATGTATGAACAACTGCTAGGTAAGACGATAACGTGCAATAATATCAAGTTATGTCTGAGAAACTATGCTGCTCTTGGAACGATATTTACTCTTCTATTCCCGATGTGTTATGACCAGCTTCTTTAAGGTCATCAAAAGGTTGTATTACATGTTCCAATGGCAGGTCTAATCTTCATTCAGAAATGTTCCTGTTTTCCTGGTTTATAGTAAAGCAATTGATCTCCATGTTTAAAGCGATCTATGTCTTCACACAACAGTTGGTAGTTGGTTTTGCATATTGCCGCTTGGATTAATCAGTTAACATATAATTATTCTCTGCTTGTATGTGCATTAATAAACTTTGGTTTCAATCAACTCCGGAACAACAGACTCTGTACATAATAAACAAATCATTTTCAGCTAGCAGGAGATTAAATACATTGCTTAATACACTGAACCGCCAATGAAAGTGGTATAGGCATTAGTATTCAAATACAGAGATACGGAAATTGGCAGAATGTGCGCTGCGGTCGGCAACGCCTATGTAAGACAACAAGTGTCTGAAGCAGTTGTTAGATCGGTTCCTGCTGTTACAATGGTAGGTTAACAAAATTTAAGAGGCTCTGAACGAGATGTTATAGTCGGCGCACGACCGATGAGACACAGCATTACTGAGGTAGCGATGAAGTGGAGATTTTCTCGTACGACCATTTCACGAGTGTACGATGAATATCATGAATTTAGTAAAACATCAAATCTCCGAAATCGCTGCGGTCGGAAAAAGATCCAGCAAAAACGGGACAAAGGACGATTCAAGAGCATCGTTCAGCGTGACAGAAGTCCAACCCCTCCGCAGATTACAACAGATTTCAGTGTTGGGCCATCAACAAGTGCCAGCGTGCGAACCATTCTACAAAACATCATCGATATGGGCTTTCGGATTCGAAGGCCCACTCGTGTAACCTTGATGCTTGCACGACATAAAGCTTTACGCCTCGCCTGGGCCTGTCAACACCGACATTTGACTGTTGATGAGTGGAAACATGTTGCTTAGTCGGACGAATCTCGTTTCAAAGTGTATCGAGTGGATGGACGTGTACGGGTATGGAGACAACCTCTTGAATCCATGGACCCTGTATGGCAACAGTGGACTGTTCAAACTGGTGGAGGCTCTGTAATGGTGTGGGGAGTGTGCAGTTGGAGTGATATGGGACCTCTGATATGTCTAGATACGACTCTGACAGGCGACACGTACGTAATCATTCTGCCTGATCACCGGCATCCATTCATGTCCATTGTGCTTTCCGACGGACTTGGGCAACTCCAGCAGGACAACGTTACACCCCAAACGTAAAGAACTGCTACAGAGTGTTTCCAGGAACACTTAAGTTTAAACACTTCCGCTGCCCACCTAGCTCCCCAGACATGAACATTATTGAGCATGTCTCGGATGCCTTGCTAAGTGCTGTTCAGAAGAGATCTTCACACCCTCGTACTCTTAAGGATTTATGAACAGTCCAGCAGGATTCGTGGTGTGAGTTCGCTTCAGCACTACTCTAGACTTTAGTCGAGTCCATGCCACGTCGTTTTACGGTATTTCTGCGTGCTCGAGGGGGCCCTGCATGATATTAGGCAGGGGGTACCAGTTTCTTTGACTCTAAAGTGTGTATCACTAGACATAAACATATGAAAATCAGTATTACATGTAACTTTTGGTATCTGCTCTGTTCCGTGAGAGCAATAGTGATATTCTTGTCTTTAATATCTTCCCGCATTAAATGCATGTATTTAAATAATTTCACTGGATAAATTTATGAAGTTACAATATTCCTTTCTCTGCATTTGTTATCGCGGAAATGAAAATCCGATAGTGTCTTTCTAACTCAGTGTAAATTGATACTAACTGTATTAACTGTTCGTTAACAGTATGATAGCCTCTAAGTGCTGTATCTCCTAATTAGTACTATGAGCATATGCATTCGTTTGTACATGGAGCTTTTCCAGGTTTTTAACAACCATTTCCTCGTAACCTGGAAGGCTAGCTACCGTATGATTGAAACTCGTCACGCTGGCTTTTACTACTGTTATTTGCTTTTCGGTCAACTTAAGCAATTGCCTGTGTTGATTTTCCACTAAATCTGTCTCTGATTTAAAATGGGAGCAGCCAGTTCATTTAATGTCCTAAACAATATTTTACTAATTCTACCCACAATATTTAAGAGAGCTCAATTCCCATGTGTCTGATTCCTGTTAATTGGCCAATTACACCTTGCTATTTCTGGATGTTTTTCACATGCTACTCTAAGGTTTGGTGTACAGATTTACATTCTTGAATGCTTGAACTTTTGTTTACAATATCCTACAGATGAATGTGCAAGATTTTCTGCCTCATCGGCTTTTCCCTGAAGTTCTCCCAAATTAATACAGCTAAGATTTCTACACGTCACACTGCAGATTTGTACCTTGCGAGTACTATCATAATAAAAGCAAACTTCTCAATGGTAAAATTTTGAAACTGTCAAATTATGTATACTGCTACAATACAGCTCACCAGGTCCAACATTTCTGTCAGTTCCCTTATCTGAAAATCAAGAAAATTCTCTGTTTCCGTAGAACTCCTTTAAACTGTTGGCATGCACCGTTAAAAATTTATTTCTCTTTAAATGAATGACCACATTTAAGGCCTATGTCCTTAATACAGTGTATGGACCACACCACTGCATGTCTAGCTTGAGACTCCTGCCCCTTCTAACGCTTTTATCGTAAAACAGAACTCGATCACATATAAAATTTTTCTGATTTTACTCTCTATCACAGTACTCTTTTTTTCGACTCCTAACTATAATCCCTGACGCATTGGTGCATCTGTGGCGTTTTGTCCTTTAATTCTTGTACATCATAATCGTAATTATAAGTAGCACTTGCGGGATCTCTTTGCAATATACCAAGTATATTACATGTCTCTACCGAAAAATGATTCATCTGGCGTATAATTCGTGGCGCTATATGATGTGGTATTGTACTCAAACACCGCAACGGAACCAATTCGGCCCTATTTGGTAGAGCCCCATAGGCACAGTGTCTCACGAATTGTGTTATAGTTCGGTGTGATCTTTTCAAGGCTCCTTTCGATTGGGGAGGGTAACATAAGTCCTTAACAAGCTGCAGTATCTCTTTAGTGTGTCAATGAAAACATTGCAGCCGTTGTCACTGAGTATTAGTGAACGTATTCCAAATCTTACAACTACTCTTTCCACCAGGACACGAGCTGCTGCATCTGCGTCCGGTTTTTCTATTGGTTCTGTTACAATTAACGTTGTTACAGTAGCCTGGAATGTTAGAATATATTTATTATTCCTGTATGATACCGTCAGGTTACCTGCGATATCAGTGTCACAGTATCAAACATCCATTCCCGTGTTGGTGTTATAACCAAAGGCATTCTTGTCTTATTTTGAGTTTTTGTCAACTAACGCACTTTCTGATATAGCTCAATATCGTTCTTCATATCGGACCAAGTTCGCTATATCCTAACTCGATCGTAAGTTCTTACGATCCCTTGGTGACCACCTAAGGGTACCTGACGAAATTCCCGCAAAATTTCAGCCTTTTATTCAGCAGTAATCTATTGCTGTTTGTCTTCGTTGACTACCAGCCCGTCTTGACTTTCCTTTGACCCAGTTTCGTTATCTGCTGACTATACTTCACTGGAAGTTCAACAATGTATCTGATACAAAGTTATTCTTGCCCTTTTTTATACAATTTAGTAAACATACTTCCCTAATATCAGTCTGAACTTCATTAAACTTGAGGACGAAGTGATGGCATTTCCGACCTAATACAATGGTTTATATGATGTGCTAATGGTAAACTTACAACCAAACACATATGGTCTGAAATTTTTGGCTGCCCAAACTACAGCCAATAGCTCTCTCTCAATGGTGCTTCGCTCTGCCTCGTTCAGAGTTCTGGATTCATATGCAACTGAAAGGTCTTTACCTACCTTCTCCTTGCTGAGAACAGAGCCTACAGCGTACTGGCTCGCGTCAGACGGGATTATAACCTTTTTCTTTTTTTAAAAATCTGGGTATTGCAATACAGGGGGATTAAGCAGCTTCTCTTTTAGCACTTGGAACTCATCTTCTTGCTTGGTTCCCCATTCGTACCTAACACTATTCTTCAGCAACTCATGTAGTGGTTTCGTCAGTTTATTAGAGTGACGTAGGAAGCTCCTATAGTACCCGAATAATCCGAGGACACTTTCGAATAGTTTTATTGTAGTGGGATGGAGATATTCTGCCACTGCTCTAAACAGTCTTGGTGTGGCTTCAATCCATTCTGGGATAAGATATGTCTAACACATGTAAGCTCTTTCCTCAAAAATTCACATTCATCCACTTGTAACTACAAATTATGTTGTCTGAGCCTCTTGAAAGCCTCGCCGAAGCGGGCACTATGTTCTTCCAGAGGTGAACCAAACATTAATACATCCTCTAAATAAATAAAAAAAATTTCACACTGTAAACCCATTATAACCGAATTAATGCACTCTCTAGAATGTGGAGGGTACTAAAGGAGTCCCATTGGCATTCTTTTACACATATTAGGGGCGTGCGGTGTACTACTAGTTTTAGGTTCTCAGTTCGTTTCAGCTAGTAACATGTGATAGAATGCTTTAGCCAAATCGAGCAGTCAAAATACTTCGCCTTGCCCAAGCCATCCAAAATTTCATCGATACTCTGTTGACAGTACTGTCACTTAGAGCTCTGTAATCAGTTACCACTCTATTCTTTTTACCAGATGCATCATGTTTATTATCATGATTAACGGGAAATTCTAGGCCCTTGTTGAAGGTTTTATTATATTGTCCTCTAACGTCTACTTTATCTGCTGACGTAACGCTTCCGTCTGCGCTTCTGGTATTCTATAAGGTTGAGAAGAAATTACTTGTTCTTCTGCTTCGGGAATCAATTTTATATGACGCCTCATTGTATCTACATATGTAAACTTATCTCCTGGGAAATTAAAGATATAGTTATACGCAAAACACACCTTTGTTATGGACTGATTTCTGCGGCATTTATATGATCTTTTAATAAAATTACACTCGACTTTTTCTCAATCGCACACAGTCCCTTCGGACTTGGGTTAAATGGAGGAACTTATTCCACCTTCATGCGATGCATCCCAATAGAATTCACCTCCTCGCGTCTATTTAAGACGCTAATTATGCAAGAGGTTTGTCGTACTCCCACCAGTTCCTCTGGTACGCACATGCTTTCGTACAGCTCTTGTTTTTCAATAATTCCTTTTCTTAGACAAGTATCTGCAACCCTTGTTCTAAAAATCCTCTCCTCACGATGACCTAACTTTATCCTCGTCATCTGGCCTGCCTTAAGTATCGTAGCGTTCCGTTCCTGTCGGTGACACGTTTGTCTACCTGTACTTTGGTTACTTCGCCATTTCTTTGGCCTACTTCGATTTCCTGGCACCTCTGAGACTCTCATAGAACTGAACTGTGACCTCTACTGTATTCACATTCTACAGTTTCAAAAGCTGTTTGTTGTTTCCTACGCTCCTGCCTCTGTGTACTGGCACCTTGCGCTTTTCTGTCCCTGCTCAATTTAATGGGTTACTCACAATCGACCGGGATCCTTTGGCGTAATCAGGTACTACACCATTCATCGTAAGTATGTTTCTTCCAGTTAAGCTGTCAAGGGAATATCCAGTTCCCCCCTATCAGATGATACATTTCACTCTTAATTCTTGATCTGTTCCAGTATCTAAAACTGTTGTCCCATTTTCACCTATGACCGGACTTGTAATACAGTCAATCTTTATACTTTCTTCACGTCTATCCCCGTCCGCAGCTCGTGGTCGTGCGGTAGCGTTCTCGTTTCCCGCGCCCGGGTTCCCGGGTTCGATTCCCGGCGGGGTCAGGGATTTTCTCTGCCTCGTGATGACTGGGTGTTGTGTGATGTCCTTACGTTAGTTAGGTTTAAGTAGTTCTAAGTTCTAGGGGACTGATGACCATAATTGTTAAGTCCCATAGTGATCAGAACCATTTGAACCATCACGTCTATTCCCTACCTGGCTTCGCAGATACTTCATACTGAACAAGCTGGTCTGTACCCCATTATCTTGAGTTAATTTTAACATACTCTACATCTACATCTACATTTATACTCCGTAAGCCACCCAGCGGTGTGTGGCGGAGGGCACTTTACGTGCCACTGTCATTACCTCCATTTCCTGTTCCAGTCGCGTATGGTTCGCGAGAAGAACGACTGTCTGAAAGCCTCAGTGCGCGCTCTAATCTCTCTAATTTTACATTCGTGATCTCCTCGGGAGGTATAAGTAGGGGGAAGCAATATATTCGATACCTCATCCAGGAACGCACCCTCTCGAAACCTGGCGAGCAAGCTACACCGCGATGCAGAGCACCTCTCTTGCAGAGTCTGCCACTTGAGTTTGTTAAACATCTCCGTAACGCTATCACGGTTACCAAATAACCCTGTGACGAAACGCGCCGCTCTTCTTTGGATCCCACACTGATGAGCAATACTCATGTATAGGTCGAACGAATGTTTTGTAAGCCACCTCCTTTGTTGATGGACTACATTTTCTAAGGACTCTCCCAATGAATCTCAACCTGGTATCCGCCTTACCAACAATTAATTTTATATGATCATTTCACTTCAAATCGTTCCGCACGCATACTCCCAGATATTTTACAGAAGTAACTGCTACCAGTGTTTGTTCCGCAATCATATAATCATACAATAAAGGATCCTTCTTTCTATGTATTCGCAATCCATTACATTTTTCTGTGTTAAGGGTCAGTTGCCACTCCCTGCACCAAGTGCCTATCCGCTGCAGATCTTCCTGCATTTCGCTACAATTTTCTAATGCTGCAACTTCTCTGTATACTACAGCATCATCATGGAACATCCGACACTATCTACTAGGTCATTTATATATATTGTGAAAAGCAATGGTCCCATAACACTCCCCTGTGGCACGCCAGAGGTTACTTTAACGTCTGTAGACGTCTCTCCATTGATAACAACATGCTGTGTTCTGTTTGCTAAAAAGTCTTCAATCCAGCCACACAGCTGGTCTGATATTCCGTAGGCTCTTACTTTGTTTATCAAGCGACAGTGCGGAACTGTATCGAACGCCTTCCGGAAGTCAAGAAAAATAGCATCTACCTGGGAGCCTGTATCTAATATTTTCTGGGTCTCATGAACAAATAAAGCGAGTTGGGTCTCACACGATCGCTGTTTCCGGAATCCATGTTGATTCCTACATAGTAGATTCTGGGTTTCCAAATACGACATGATACTCAAGCAAAAAACATGTTCTAAAATTCTACAACAGATCGATGTCAGAGATATAGGTCTATAGTTTTGCGCATCTGCTCGACGACCCTTCTTGAAGACTGGGACTACTTGTGCTCTTTTCCAATCATTTGGAACCTTCCGTTGCTCTAGAGACTTGCGGTACACGGCTGTTAGAAGGGGGGCCAGTTCTTTCGCGTACTCTGTGTAGAATCGAATTGGTATCCCGTCAGGTCCAGTGGACTTTCCTCAGATGAGTGATTCCAGTTGCTTTTCTATTCCTTGCACACTTATTTCGATGTCAGCCATTTTTTCGTTTAGCTTCTGTTTGCACATAGAATTTCACTTTCGAATTCAATGAACGCTTCACGCATAGCCCTCCTTACGCTAACTTTGACATCGTTTAGCTTCTGTTTGTCTGAGAGGTTTTGGCTGCGTTTAAACTTGGAGTGGAACTCTCTTTGCTTTCGCAGTAGTTTCCTAACTTTGTTGTTGTACCACAGCGTGTTTTTCCCGTCCCTCACAGTTTTACTCGGCACGTACCTGTCTAAAACGCATTTTACGATTTCCTAGAACTTTTTCCATAAACACTCAACATTGTCAGTGTCGGAACAGAAATTTTCGTTTTGATCTGTTAGGTAGTATGAAATCTGCCTTCTATTACTCTTGCTAAACAGATAAATCTTCCTCTGTGGGCAATTCGATTCAAATATATTTTTATCTTCACAATCGACTTTAAATACCTTTCCCAATTCGGCAGAAGGTGACAGTATTACGATTTTTTTTTCTGCTTCTTACTTTTCACAGAAGACGCTGAGTTCTCAGTACACACTCTAGCCATATGCATTGGCCTATGATACATGAAACACAAATAGGGGACTGATGGCCTCAGATGTTAATTCCCATAGTGCTTAGAGCCATTTTGAAACACAAACGACTTCACCACAATAACTTGTAACTTTCTCATCTGAGTGGATTTGAACATCTGAACCACGACACAACTGAACCGGTTCTACTTTACGAATTCTTTTCTGAAGTCTGCTGTCTCGCATTACATGCCCTCGTTTGCCTTAGTTTTTAAACTTAAAATTACTTCTGCAATTCTTAGTTGTGTGCCCTACACGTCCACATGAGAAACACATAAGGGTAAACTTCCCAGTTATGTCCTGACGACTTTCCTAAACAGCGTCAGTTAGGGCGACTCTTCCGCACCTTGCACAAACAGTAGTCTTTTGCGCTCACCATGGATACCCTGAATTAATACTGCTCTCCAACTGATGACAAAGATACCGCCAGTTCTGATGTAGTCTTCGCAACACGAACAGCTTCACGAAATTGATGCTGAAGTGCAACTACTTCACTGAGCCAATCAACATTTGATTCTCCCTTTGATTGCCTACTAGAAAACGTATTACAAGTGTAGAAATTTAAAGTATGTCTAATTTTCCAACAAGGTATACCATACTACTTCCCATGTGGAATAGAATTCACACACTAACAGCTTACTTCATGCCAGACCGTGAATACGAGTTTTTACGAACTTTAACAATATTTCATGGTCTGCTTCACGCACTAGTCCAAAAGCTCTGTCCGCATTCCTTATGAACTGATTTAATACCGATTTCACACCATCAGAAACCTGGGGAATGAGTTTAAAGACATCACTAATAGCAATGTTAGTTGTGGCTGCTACACTATCGGCACCTGCATTCATAGGTGAGGCCACGACTTACTATGGTTATTGTTGAGCTGTGTAGAGGCGAGTCAGGGGGAATGAGTCGAGATAGCACCGCCGCTGAAAGGGATGCGAGCGCTGCACTAAAGTGAGATGAGCAAGACGTGATTGCGGTACGCCGGCGGTATTGCATTGCCTTCAGCTGCTCTGTGCCGAGCTATTGCCTTCTGCCAGCTGCTCACTGGCCGCCGTTGTGCTGAAGCTTGCGAAGATTCCGCGCTCCTTCTGCTGCTGGACCGAGCTACGATAGCAGTGATTAGTGATCCACAAACAGTGTGACAAACGTGAATGAACATTGTATATAGCAAAGAACACTGATTTATTTGCATGTCGCCCATGACCTGCGACACCATTGAGAATTCAAAGTGAAGTATTGTCAATCTGCTTTATTGAAATAAAACTGCTAATGTTATTTGCTTGAATTGTTTTATAGCATTCCGAGAAGGCAACATCCTTTAGGCACCCTATACAAGACGAATGGGGAAGGCCCCACAGCTCTACAAATCCACAGGCACTTTACAGGTCTCAGCCAGTGTGACGAGTGGCTCCGCCCCTCCATGGTGCCTCTCGTCAACCACATTCAGAGTCCTCCTCTTCTATTCGGTAGGCAAGGATATGCCTGGACTTCATATTAACAGTCTCCTAGTTTGGTAGCAACAACGTTCAGCTGAACGGTAAACGTCCCTGCATTTCATCTTATAGCCAAACGCGACAGTGTTTTACGTCACTTGGTCTCGCTCAGAGACAGTTTCTTGAGTGGTGACGGCTGGTTAAGCACTCTGACCAGTATAAACTCACTGATGTTTGGTTTCTCAGGTGCTATTATTAAGCTTGCTGTGTATGTTAACACCCAAACCTCCATATATCAGACACTCAGGTCTGTACCAGATGTTGTAAGTCGGTAGAGTGTCAACCAAAAGTCCGATTTAGTTCGTGCTATGTTTTGTCATCCAGCAGAACGAGCATAAGCGATAAGTAAAAGTAACACAACAACTACCAGAGAACTGGAAAAGTGTATCTTTCAGATATGAATACGCATGGCTTCCGTGGGTAAATTGGTACAGCGTAATATCGTCGTTTGAATGGACTCGGGTTTGAACCCCAATGACGACAATTATTTTTAAATGTAGTATGCGTGAAAGTGTTTTGGTAGTCTGCTGTCGCTTTGTTTCTTTGAAAGTAGTAAATCTACAGAGCACACTTATAGTTTCATAGATTATACAATCAGAACAGAAAATAAAGAAACAATTGCATCACACGTGCGGAAGTACTAGTAACAATAATAATGATAATAAAATAATGCACATAATAAAACTAATAGTAGTAATAATAAACCGAATAAAACATTAATAATAATTACATAACGTTCAAAAATCAAAGCGAACACGACCCCCTACACACACACTCGTGCACTAATGACAGTCTACACTGAAGCAAATATCTTCAAGGCCGACGCAGGTGGATTCAATAAGGAGTCGTCTGTGGGCCACTCATGCAACTGGAGAATCTGAAAATTTTGTAGGGGTTCTACAGTCCGTTCACGCGACAACCCATACGTACACAGTCATTCCACTGCTTTCATTTGTTGTCCTCCAAGTGCCTCGTTCTTCGAGTACTCATACGCGTCAGTCCACGTTCGCAGCACAAAATTTAATCGTCCATTCTCACTCCTCCACCAAAGTGACCGAAGAACTATTCAGGACATTTCTACAAGAAGCGGTAGTGGAACAAATCAGATGAGAGAAAGTTCTGGAAATACTGAATTCTTACGTACCTCACAAAGATACTAGTGTTCTTCATGACCTGCACGTACAAAATAACTTATGAGAAGACAAAATCAGAATTCACGTAATTCCAGCAAAGGCAACCTCCGTTGGTCAACCCTTGCTCTTTATTTCATCAGAATGTACAAGTACGTGATTCGTACAATACTCGACGCTGCTCGAGATTTTTCGGAATAGATTAGTCAGCAACAACAGAATAATCTTCTTAAACTCCAGTCCCTTACATGCAATCAGTTACGTTCTCCGCGTTTCTATCATTCTCACCGTCACAGGTGAAGAACCCAGACCCTCTGAAACTCGACAAAGTCCTGTTTCAGACACAAATTTTCATTCTACGATCTAAAAGGTGAATGCGCAAATGTGAGATTCATGAAATGTGCTTGGTGCACGAAAGTAATTTGCTTCACACACTTCTTCGTATGCAACCATTATAGTGAAGCCTTTGTGCGTGAAAGAATGACAGTGACGAGCGCGCGCGCGCGCGCTTGTGTGTGTGTGTGTGTTTGTGTGTGTAAGTATGTGTGTATGCGGCTGTGTGTTTGTGAAGGGGAAGGGTGGTGTTTACATTGGTTTTTGAACGTTATGTCCTTATTATTAAGGTTATTGTTTTGTTTATTATTACTACCATTAGTTTTATTACGTGTGTTATGATTACTATGATCATTACTACAGTTATTATTATTGTTATTGTTTCCGCAATGGTTTATTTTCTTGTTCTGATTGCATATTCTGTGAAACAACAAATGTAGTCTAAAGGGTCTACTACTTTCGAAGAAACAAAACGAAAATAGGCTGCCAAGAGGACAGGACATTGCTGTAAACTCCAAACAGCCCTTTTACATGTCATACATGATGTCCCTTACAACACTTTCACGCATAATACAGTTAAAAAGAGTTGCGGTGTTTGGGATTCGAAGGCGAGTCCTTTCACACAATTATTTTACGATCTACCGACCAACCTGCAGAAGCCTTTCCTCTTCAGTCCCTCAACGATACGCTTTCGCAGTGCTGTAGTAGTTCTGGTGTTATTTTAGTTAACTTTTACGCCCGTTCTGCTGGACGCCAACATATAGCACGAACTGAATCGGTACAACGTTTGGTACAGATCAGTGTGTCTGGAGGTTTGGGTGTAAGATATACCATCCGACAACAGTGTCTAGACGGTGGGTGGAGTCGCCAGTAATTCTTTGAAGTGAATCTTCTCCCTGGGATAGCTGCCCAGATCGTCTGCAGTTCCCAGGGCTCTAACATTACCGTTGACCTGCTGTAACCTAAACGCTACAATTTTTGCCTGCTTTCTACATTGTGCCTCTGATATCCTCTCTTGGAGTGCCGGGTCTGCCTTTCAGCAGTCAAGTTCAAGTGATTATATTGTCAATATTTGGAAGTTGAAAACGTTTCGAACCACTTAGTGCTCCACCCAAAAAGTTCTAAGGTGTGGCTGTTGCATGTTGCAACCTAAACAGCATTCGCAGTAATGTCCCAAAGGGACCGAAAATACATTTCTTGCAGGTACTCTGGAGTTACCTCCAACTGATGATATTCACGCCTTTAGTTTCTTGTGGAGATGTATTGCCACTGCGCCATGCTGTCAGATGTTTCTGTAATGTTGGGTATTAGGTATGCATCTGCAGTATATTTTGGTATGATGATGACCATAGCTCTCCAGGGTCATTTCTGTCACCAAAGAGGCCCGATGTAGGTGGCACCTACACTGCCAGGGTAGAGTTGAGGCAGTGGGTTGACATCAAGACGCCGATCGGTGGTGGCTCAGAAAACAGCAAAACAGTCACACATTTTACAAGGAAACAAGCTACAGCACTCACAGCGTCAGTCCACAGTAGTTACATGCCCTTGGCATGTGCCGGCAGCAGTGGGTTCACTGGCGATTATTGCTGCATCTTATGCAACGGATTTAGATAACATGGTCTGCAGATGTGATAGAGATCAATTATAAATTATAAATAAATAAATCAGTCATAAATACAATAATTATTGATTTAAATATGATGATCGGTTCTAGCCTTTACGCTGGCCGTCTTCGGATATAAAGGGTGCCAAATTAAATTGGAAACTGAGCAAATAACATACTGCGATAGAAAAAGAGTGAAAAAAGACCAACAAGAGTTAATACAACGTACCATTTAACTATCGGACTGTGGCAGGCGGGGCTTGGAACAGTTGCGTGAAGTCACACTAGCTTACTGGTGCTGATAGTTCATCTGCCATGCAATATAGAGAATGGAAAATGCATACTTGTGGTGAATGACGTTACCGTCAGCCAATGGACAAAGTCAGCAGCACCATACTGCTTCAACCTTGCAAGTGCATATCGCTAACCACATCGTCATAGTAGCAACATATGGTGTCCTTCAAGTACATCTCTGACTAACAGAAACCATCTTGACAACGACGCCTCTATCTAAACAGGGTATCTGTAAGGGTCAACCAGTGGGACCAGGTAGCTATCGATTACCATATAGGTTATCACATTGGCTCTTTTGATTTGTTATCATTTTGGTTTAGATGATTATTATCAAAGAAGTTACATAGATATTTGAAAGCCACTTTTCATATAATGTTATAGGAATACTATTACGTTTTCTTTTAGGTTTCATTAGTTAATTTGGACGCATCTTGTGTAAACCATTGTCGATTGGCTGTGGCTGACGCCATGCGGCATAAGCGCGTGATTTCCACTCAATTTAACCCCATGGCAGATTAGCCATCAGCAGCAATAAACTACTATAATTTCACACAGCTGTTCTGTGCTCTACTTTCTGCAGCCATGTGGTTAAACGCCACGTCATTTTAACACAACACTTTATTATGAAGTTACTCACGCTGGAAAACTGTGGAAACTATGCATAATGGGATCTTTTCAGTTGATATACGTCCACTGATGAGACAAAACATTATAACCGCTGCCCACGGAGACAGTGAACGTCGCGTGTTAGTGATGCAGCTACGTGACACTGTAGGAGAAGTACACGAAAGGTGGCGAGGCGAATGGTAAATACTTCTAGCGACGATAAGAGTCACAATTTCGGATATTTTCAAACATAAGCGACTTCCATAAAAGGCAGAATCTTATGGTCCGGCGCCAGCGAACTATCATCTCGGAAACGGAAAAGCTGGTGGCGTGCTAATGTCGTCAGAATGCAAGAAAAGTGGTTTAAAGGCGGTGAAACCACGAGTAAGTTACAAGCCTTGGACTTCCACACGTCGTGACAGTACGTAGATGTCAGAAGCTTGTCCGATCTTTAAAGCGGAATATGGGACAATCTGTGACAGTTGACGGCAAAATACAACGCTAATACAGACGCAAGTGTTTCGGAGCACACACTTCGTGCGGACTTCGTTGGACTCTGGACTTCACAGCAGACGAGTTTTCTTGTTGGACCAGCACCATGGTTACGATTGCAGTAGGCAAGTATCATAGAGATTGGGACTGTTTGAATTGAAACGTGTCGCCAAGACGGACTAATCAAGTTTGATGTTGCATCATGTTGATGGTTGTGTCCGGATACATGTGGCGTGCACATGGGGAATTTTTACGCTAGGCAGTAGTGCGAGGTGTCCTGATGAACACTCAGCAGTCGACGTGCAGGCAGGGAAATCAGGACGCGCTCAGTGTAAAGACACTTCAGCTATCAAGATATCAGCAGTAGATTTTCAGACTGTTCGGAATATAGTTCCTGAATTTACTGCCCTCCAGGAAGGGTGTGGCGCGCAAATTATTCTCGGGACTGAGACCTGGCTGAACCCTGAGACAGGAAGTTCTGAAATATTTAGTGAGGGTTGGAACGTGTATCGGAAAGACAGATTAGACACCGTAGGAGGTGGTGTCTTCATTGCCAAAAATATTGTGTCCACTGAGGTCGAAGTAGAGTGTGATTGTGAAGTTATCTTGACACGTTTAAAAGGGCTAGGAGAAATAAAGTTAATTGTTGGGTGTTATTACCGGCCACCAGGTTCCACCGCGACATTTCTAGAATCATTCAAAGGGAGTCTACACTCTGTATCGCAGAAGTACCCGGATCATGCTATATTAGTCGGAGGCGACTTCAACCTACCTAGTACAGACTGGGATGTCTATGGATCCATTACAGGTGGTACGGACAAGCCGTCGTGTCAATTACTTTTGAGCGCATTATCCGAAAACTGTCTTGAGCAGCTAAATCGACAGCCAACGCGTAATGGAAATATTTTATATCTGGTAGCCACGAACAGACCAGACCTCATCAACGGTGTCAGTGTTGAGACAGGGATTAGTGATCATGATGTTGTCATTACGACTATGGTTACGAAAGTTAAAAAGTCGGTCAAGAAGGCTAGGAGAGTATTCTTACTAGAAAGAGCAGATAAGCAGTTGTTAGTATCCCACTTAGTAAATGAATCGACTTCTATTACTTCCGGTACGATGGACGTGGAAGAATATTGTGCAAATTTTAAACACATTGTAAATCACGCATTGGACAAGTATGTGTCAAAAAAGTGGGCTACGGACGGAAAAGACCCACCGTGGTTTAACAGCGCAATTCGGAGAATGCTCAGGAAGCAAAGACAGTTGCACTCGCGGTACAAGAAAGATCGGGAGAATGAGGACAGGCGAAAGTTAGAGATTCGTGCTGCTGTAAAATGAGCTATGCGCGAAACATACAACCACTACCACCGTCATACCTTAGCAAAAGATCCTGCTGAAAACCCAAGGAAATTCCGGTCTTACGTAAAATCGGAAGGCGGATCGAAGGCTTCCATCCAGTCACTCACTGATTAGTCTGGCCTGGCAACACAAGACAGCAAAACGAAAGCTGAAATTTTAAATTTAGTATCTGAGATATCTTTCACGCAGCAGGATCGTACAAACATACCCCCGTTTGAGTCTCGTACAGATTCCCATATGGAGGACATAGTGATTGAAATCCCTCGGGTTGTGAAGCAGCTGAATGGGTTGAAAATAAATAAATCGCCAGGTCCTGATGGGATTCCAATTCGGTTTTACAGAGAGTGCTCTACTGCATTGGCTCCTTACTTAGCTTGCATTTATCGCGAATCTCTTGCCCAACGCAAAGTCCCGAGCGACTGGGAAGAAGCGCAGGTGACGACTGTATATAAGAAGGGTAGAAGGACGGATCCTCAGAATTACAGACCAATATCCTTAACATCGGTTTGTTGCATGATTCTCGAACATATTCTCAGTTGGAATATAATGAATTTCCTTGAGACAGAGAAGTTGCTGTCCATGCATCAGCACGACTTTAGAAAGCATCGCTCCTGCGAAACGCAACTCGCCCTTTTTTCACCTGATATCTTGTGAACCATGAATGAAGGGTATCAGACGGATGCCATATTCCTTGACTTCCGGAAAGAGTTTGACTCGGTGTCCCACTGCAGCCTCCTAACTAAGGTACGAGCATATGGGATTGGTTCCCAAATACACTCCTGGAAATGGAAAAAAGAACACATTGACACCGGTGTGTCAGACCCACCATACCTGCTCCGGACACTGCGAGAGGGCTGTACAAGCAATGATCACACGCACGGCACAGCGGACACACCAGGAACCGCGGTGTTGGCCGTCGAATGGCGCTAGCTGCGCAGCATTTGTGCACCGCCGCCCTCAGTGTCAGCCAGTTTGCCGTGGCATACGGAGCTCCATCGCAGTCTTTAACACTGGTAGCATGCCGCGACAGCGTGGACGTGAACCGTATGTGCAGTTGACGGACTTTGAGCGAGGGCGTATAGTGGGCATGCGGGAGGCCGGGTGGACGTACCGCCGAATTGCTCAACACGTGGGGCGTGAGGTCTCCACAGTACATCGATGTTGTCGCCAGTGGTCGGCGGAAGGTGCACGTGCCCGTCGACCTGGGACCGGACCGCAGCGACGCACGGATGCACGCCAAGACCGTAGGATCCTACGCAGTGCCGTAGGGGACCGCACCGCCACTTCCCAGCAAATTAGGGACACTGTTGCTCCTGGGGTATCGGCGAGGACCATTCGCAACCGTCTCCATGAAGCTGGGCTACGGTCCCGCACACCGTTAGGCCGTCTTCCGCTCACGCCCCAACATCGTGCAGCCCGCCTCCAGTGGTGTCGCGACAGGCGTGAATGGAGGGACGAATGGAGACGTGTCGTCTTCAGCGAAGAGAGTTGCTTCTGCCTTGGTGCCAATGATGGTCGTATGCGTGTTTGGCGCCGTGCAGGTGAGCGCCACAATCAGGACTGCATACGACCGAGGCACACAGGGCCAACAACCGGCATCAGGTGTGGGGAGCGATCTCCTACACTGGCCGTACACCACTGGTGATCGTCGAGGGGACACTGAATAGTGCACGGTACATCCAAACCGTCATCGAACCCATCGTTCTACCATTCCCAGACCGGGAAGGGAACTTGCTGTTCCAACAGGACAATGCACGTCCGCATGTATCCCGTGCCACCCAACGTGCTCTAGAAGGTGTAAGTCAACTACCCTGGCCAGCAAGATCTCCGGATCTGTCCCCCATTGAGCATGTTTGGGACTGGATGAAGCGTCGTCTCACGCGGTCTGCAAGTCCAGCAGGAACGCTGGTCCAACTGAGGCGCCAGGTGGAAATGGCATGGCAAGCCGTTCCACAGGACTACATCCAGCATCTCTACGATCGTCTCCATGGGAGAATAGCAGCCTGCATTGCTGCGAAAGGTGGATATACACTGTACTAGTGCCGACATTGTGCATGCTCTGTTGCCTGTGTCTATGTGCCTGTGGTTCTGTCAATGTGATCATGTGATGTATCTGACCCCAGGAATGTGTCAATAAAGTTTCCCCTTCCTGGGACAATGAATTCACGGTGTTCTTATTTCAATTTCCAGGAGTGTATGTGAGTGGCTCGAAGACTTTTTAAGTAATAGAACCCAGTACGTTGTCCTCGATGGTGAGTGTTCATCGGAGGTGAGGGTATCATCTGGAGTGCCCCAGGGAAGTGTGGTAGGTCCGCTGTTGTTTTCTACCTGCATAAATGATCTTTTGGACAGGGTGGATAGCAATGTGCGGTTGTTTGCTGATGATGCTGTGGTGTACGGGAAGGTGTCGTCGTTGAGTGACTGTAGGAGGATACAAGATGACTTGGACAGGATTTGTGATTGGTGTGAAGAATGGCTGCTAACTCTAAATATAGATACATGTAAATTAATGCAAATGAATAGGAAAAAGAATCCTGTAATGTTTGAATACTCCATTAGTAGTGTTGCGCTTGACACAGTCATGTCCATTAAATATTTGGGCGTAACAATGCAGAGCGATATGAAGTGGGACAAGCATGTAATGGCAGTTGTGGGGAAGGCGGATAGTCGTCTTCGGTTCATTGGCAGAATTTTCGGAAGATGTGGTTCATCTGCAAAGGAGACCGCTTATAAAACATTAATACGACCTATTCTTCAGTACTGCTCGAGCGTTTGGGATCCCTATCAGGTCGGATTGAGGGAGGACATAGAAGCAATTCAGAGGCGGGCTGCTAGATTTGATACTGGAAGGTTTGATCATCACTCGAGTGTTACGGAAATGCTTCAGGAATTCGGGTGGGAGTCTCTGGAGGGAAGGAGGCGTTATTTTCGTGAATCGATACTGAGGAAATTAGACAACCAGATTTTGAGGCTAACTGCAGTACAGTTTTACTGCCGCCAACTTATATTTTGCGGAAAGACCACAAAGATAAGTTAAGAGAGATTAAGGCTCGTACAGAGGCATATAGGCAGTCATTTTTCCCTCGTTCTGTTTGGGAGTGGAACTGGGAGAGAAGATGCTGGTTGTGGTACGAGGTACCCTCCGCCACGCACCGTATGGTCGATTGCGTAGTGTGTATGTAGATGTAGATGCAGCTATGGACCACATGAACAATAATATGAATCACTTGTACCCATTCGTATTTGATGTTTTTCCTGACGGCGATGGCATCTTACGGCCTGGTAACTGTCAGTGTCGGAGGGCCAGAATCGCGTTACAGTTATTTTAGGAGCAAATTACATTTTGCATACAAACTTGAGTGAAGGAGCCACCAGCCCTTAAATTATGAGAACTGCGCGATCTATGCGTAGGCATCTGGTGCCACATTCCTCCGGGAAACAACAGAGAACTTTTGATTTTCATCTCACGCTAAATCGCTGCTTCATTACATTCCAAGTAATTGGGAGCTACACGCTACGCAGCATTTGGTTATAATATTTACGTTCATCATTCGATTTTGTTTAGGTATCACTCTGTAGTATGATAATGTACAATTATTTTAGAGAAGATCTTGAAGACAGTAATAGCAGTAGTTTACGGTCTGGCCTTCTAGAAGAACATACCGTTTCTCGAATGGAACAGCGAACTTCGTTATCTTGTAACTTTGTAATTAGTCACATTATCTACTCGTCCAATATAACTTCGTCAAGAAATTTTGCAAGCTTCTTACATTATTTCATAATTCAGATAACGTCCTTGTGACGAGAAAATCTTGTACGTTGAATGTCCGATCATTCGGCCTCTTTTGGTTTTAGCTACCTGCTTGTGGGTAAAGTTCTCTGTTGACTAAAAATGATGATTCCTCTCACACAGATCCTCTCTTTCAGTTAATGATTCTATCACAGCGTAGCACTTCCGTATTTCAAATTTTTACTCTTCACATGACTGTTTACCCACCGTTTTCTATATGTTTGCATGCTTGTTTGTTTTGAATTTGGCGTAGAGTTTCCTTTCAATCATGGTATTAATAACTTAGTAACATAAAAGTGAAGCAGCCTTAGAGAGTTAATGGTTCTGAGCACAGGATAAACCAAAACTGGATGATTACAACGAGATGAATTCTTGACTTTTGCTTGTGTATATTCCTACCACTAAGTCATATGTCTGGGTCCATTACGAAGTGAATATTTGAATCAGTATGGAAAAATTAGGTAAGTATTAATTGAAGAGTATTTCGAATGTCACTACTGATTGTGGGAGATTTGGCGAGTCTCTGTTTGGTACTAGACCTGGTAAAACAGAGGAGAAAAGCTGTACCCATTTCACCATAGCTCCGCACCTCAAAAGACTATGGATAATAGAGTCAAAAATCTCCTTTGCAAGTTAGCTTTAGGACAACATTTTGTCTCTAGAAAGTTCATTTATTTACGCAACGAAAAGTACAGAGAACGCGATCAACATCACATCATGAAAGGAGCAATCAAGGTCAGCAGATTGAGAGTACCTTAACAATATGTGACTACATCATCAACAGGTGTTGTATTTTGAAGGACATCATTTTTTTAATACTGAAAATATTTTCGCTGAACTATTTGTAGTTGGTCCAGGAAAGAGAAAGGCGTATAGAAGTAGTTTTTAGATAAGTAAATTGTGCACATGAATTCGACGCAGTAATTAGACAAGTAACAGAATTTATTCTTACGATGTGTAGAATTGATCGGTTAAGTTGATATATCAAAATGAAACAAAATACTTTAAAACTGAATGTTATTTATCAGCTGCCGAAATCATTTGTCTGTTCATCGTCAGAGATGTTTTGAGTTAAAATAAAATTGACTATATTGCTAAACTTGTCAAATTTTCCCTAGTATTCGTAATACTCGTGCTTGAAGTTTATATCCCGCAAAATGTCTGTATTTACAAACGGGTAACTTCAGACAGTGAGCTTTCGGAGGTCACCACTTCAGGGCCATTAACGCCTCATTAATCACTGCTCTTGTGGATCTATTGTAATACATACTTGATACCACGTTCATTAAGGACACGATAGAAGAAACAGCTACTGTAGATAATAACTTAGAGAAAGTGAAGACAAGGTAAAGTTTTTTAAAAAAAACACAACTGTTTCTAATTGTTATTATTATAAAAAATTGTATAAAAGAAGTTCCTAAATGTAATAAGTTCTCTGCAAAATCTTCATAGTCGAATGTAGGTGCAAACTGCTACAACACAATGAATGTTAAATTTTTTTGTTGACTAGAATCCAAAGCTTTGAAAAGACGTACTGTAGCGCTTGAAGCCGCTAAAAGAGATAGATAGTTTTTAAATTCCCCAGAAGGTCATTTTCGTTATTGTGAAACATGTCTCGCCTATGGAACAAGTGCTTATATCTCTTAAGGTATGCATTTTAGGGACCATATTTACTAGACATTTTTTTCTTGTTTTGGTTCATACTACCACCTCTGGAAGTTTCCTATCCTATAATAAGGAAGAACACTACCGGTACAGGTGTTCCACTGTCAGAGGACTCGTGGACTAGTGGCCTGCTGCCTATGGATCACGGGGTCCCGGGTTCGATTCCCGGCCGGTTTGGGGATTTTCTCTGCTCGGGCATGGGTGCCTCTGTTGTCCTCATCATTTCATCATCATCACCATCTTTCGTGACAGTGGCTAGATTGGACTGTGTAAAAAGACTGGACTGAGTAAAAATTGGTTCGTTGTACGAGTGCTGATGACCGCGCAGTTGAGCACCCCACAAACCAAACATCATCATCGTCATCACCACTGTCAGAGGTATCAGAAAGATTTCAACTATAACTTTCGACTGCTGAACGTGAGGCCCGAAAATTTGAATACATCAATCACCGTATGTAATTACATCTTGTGTCTCTTTGTTTCATATAGTGTACGATATGCAGTGCTGGTGTAGTAAACCGTCGTAGCACAAGGAAGAAACCTAAGAGGATGCCCCTGTATTGAGAAATTAAAACAGCAAATCTTCAAGGAAGGAATTGTATTCTGTGGAAAAAAGGAAAAAGTGGTACATCACAGAAGGAATAAAGGTAACAGATCTCCTAGTTTTCTTACTTTCTTCCGGTTTCAGTTACCTCATCGAGCAATTCACAGCTCGCAGTAAAACTTTCCAAGTTTTGTATTCGAAAATACTAAAATCTGTAAATTGCATCGTTCATAAAGGTCATGACTAACGTGATGGATTTTAGCCAGCCTACAAGCAAGGTGGTCTGTAGGTGCCTTCTTCTGTTTCAAAATGTAGCATCCATCTTGTGTAACAACACGTAGAAATAATATCTACTTCGTCTAGTTATAGCATTTATTATCTGTAATATATCGCAAATTAATTTTCAATAACTTTGATCATTGCGTTCTACGACCAAAATTACAAAAACAGCACCGATGGAACCTGTACATCACATGAATGTTGAATCTGCTGACGATGGTAGAGGCAATGCCGATCCAGCAACAGAGTAAACAAATCTCGCTGTTCCTGATTTGGAATCAAACGTACAATGAACATCTACTGACAGATTTCCCGGAATTTGCTACATTTTAGATTCTTTTGCTGTTGTTGTTCTCGTGGTCTTCAGTCCTGAGACTGGTTTCATGCAGCTCTCCATGCTAATCTATCCTGTGCAAGCTCCTTCATCTCCCAGTACCTACTGCAACGTACATCCTTCTGAATCTGCTTAGTGTATTCATCTCTTGGTCTCCCTCTACGATTTTTACCCTCCACGCTGCCCTCCAATGCTAAATTTGTGATCCCTTGATGCCTCAGGACATGTCCTACCAGCCGATCCCTTCTTCTAGTCAAGTTGTGCCACAAACTTCTCTTCTCCCCAATCCTTTTCAATACCTCCTCATTAGTTACGTGATCTACCCACCTAATCTTCAACATTCTTCTGTAGCACCACATTTCGAAAGCTTCTATTCTCTTCTTGTCCAAACTATTTATTGTCCATGTTTCACTTCCATACATGGCTGACCTTTCAGAAAAACAGCAATAATGATAAACACCACACTTAAAGAGCGTGGCAAACCACAATTACAGTAAGTGATCATAAGTTAGCCATGTGAATTACTGTTCAGCTAAAGGGTACCCTTCCAATAAAGAATTTGCTATATAAATGAATGATACCCCGGCAGAGTGTGAGAATGAAATGGCCTTGCAAATAAGTATGAGGCATATAGTGCGAGACAAACAGCTTGCTGAGCGAATGGACGAGCGTGGTAATGAGTTAGGAAATAGGATAAATTCTGGGTTATCTAGCACCTTAAGAGAAATTTCTGAGTGAAAGAAAACAACGAGGGTACACTTAAAATGGTAAGGACTTTAGCCAGTGATGTGCCGACATCTATACAGAATATCTGACGAAAATGTTTGGAAGAAAAAGATAGCTAGTTAACGAAAAATTAAACATAGATTGGAAACATGCTAAATGGCGGGGTAGGCCTGAATCGTGACATGAAGTTAATATTACCGGTGAAACAATACGGAATAAATTGGAGTACATAAAGCGTATGTTAAATCACGACAGCCCTGACTGGCGCAATCGCGTGTCTGCAAAAGCCTGTAATCTGCAGCCCGAGGTCACGACACTAAACGCACCACATGGCGAAGGACACGCTGTGGACCGGGCTCACTAAATATATTAGACGACTGATCCATGTAACCGAATTTATAGTCTTGTGGCAGAAAGAACTTAATCTACACACAGATTACCCTTGTGAATCGGAAATGGCAGCCCCCATCTTCATGTTGATACTATTAAAAAAAAAAGCCTACTGAAGCATCGCCAGTACCAGGTGTATTCATTTGAAAAAAACTCCCCCAAACATGGTTATCCTTATAACATCCTTTAAGGGTGTCCTTGCCTGGTCTTGGGATGAAAGACAGAAAATTCAGTATGTCACAGGATATCTAGCCACTGTCACGAATGATGATGACGATATGATGAGGACAACAGAAGCACAGCAGAAAATCCTCGAACCGGCCGGGAATCGAACCCGGGACCCCGTGATCCACAGGCAGCAACGCCAGCCACTAGACCACGAGACCTCTGACAGTGAAACACCTGTACCGGTAATGTTCTTCCTAAGACTATAGTATAGGAAACTTCCAGAGGTGGTAGTATGGACTAAAACAAGAAAAAAATGTCTAGTAAATATGGTCCGTAAAATGCATACCTTAAGAGCTAAGCCGGCCGCGGTGGCCGAGCGGTTCTAGACGCCCAGTCCGTATCCGCGCGACTGCTACGGTCGCAGGTTCGAATCATCCCTCTGGCATGGATGTGTGTGATGTCCTTAGGTTAGTTAGGTTTAAGTAGTTCTAAGTTCTAGGTAACTGATGACCACAGATGTAAAGCCCCATTGTGCTCAGTGCCATTTGAACCATTTGAACCTTAAGAGCTATAAGCAGTTGTTCCATAGACGAGGAATGTTTCACAATAACGAATATTACCTTCGGGGTAATTTGAAAAACGATCTATCTCTTTTAGCGGCTTCAAGCGCTACAGTACGGCTTTTCAAAGCTTTGGATCCCAGTCAACAAAACCGATTTTACATTGGCAACTGAGCTGCCGCTAGCTGTATGACACAAGATCACTTTGAGTAGGCCTTCTTGGCCATTTCAAGCTGTTTACAGGAGCGTCTGCCGCAAGAACTATCTTTATCCAGAAATTTGCAATCCAAAACAAGGTAGCTTGAGGAAATACTTCGAGAGACACATTAGTAAAACTCACTGCGAGAAACTACTCACGATACCAGATAGCCGGCAGGAGTGGCCGAGCGGTTCTAGGAGCTACAGTCTAGAACCGCGCGACCACTACGGTCGCAGGATCGAATCCTGCCTCGGTCATGTGTGTGATGTCCTTAGGTTAGTTAGGTTTAAGTAGTTCTAAGTTCTAGGTGACTGGTGACCTCAGAAGTTAAGCCACATAGTGCTCAGAGCCATTTGAACCAATTTTTTGATACCAGATCAGGAGTAGTTTCTCTCAGTCCTGGATACGACTGACCTGCTCCAGGAAGATTTTAAATGTGCTGACGACAATTGCAGCGCGCAACCTGTAAGTGCCGCCGTGCATGCCAACAGTCATGGGTGCGGCAACAGACGTGGTTGCAACGGTGTGGCGCAGCAGCCAGGGCAGCCGAATCAAAGGAATCAGATTAAGACGAAGAGCTCGGTACTTTTTTACAACTTTCCAAGGAATAACAACTAAAGGTTTAATCTGCGGCATCATACAAACCGCAGTATACCCCACCACAAACAGTCGCACTTGAATTTCGCCAACCAGATGCGCTCACAGAAAGGAAGTTCACCATTGCCTCGAAATTACATCCGTAGCAACAAGCAGGTGATCAATGTAGGACCTCAACCAAATTGGCCACCGACTTAGCATCCTAAGTTTGGCAACCGAAACGCGACCAATAGGGGATCTCCACTGAATTAGTCACCAAAAGAGTATTACGGCTTTCGCATTGTTGAGTTGACAGGTGAGCGTCCCTCCACAATGAATGAAGCACCAAAGTAGATGCTACTTAATAGCGCTCGTTGATGGCGGTCACGGGACGGATAGATGGCACTATTTCCCCTGGAGACTCTGTATGTTAAGATACACTGCAGGAAAAAGAATTAGTATATCCTTTTAGAGGGTTCCAACTCAATCACGATTTATTGTTATAACACTGCATATGTAGTACATGAAATGAGTACATTTACAGATCAATAGGACAAGTGCTTCTGAGGTACCAGGTATCAATCCACAATGAAACACTCTTATTGCTACAGGGTGTAGCCTCCACAGGCGACAATGCAGACACTCACTCTGGCATCAAATTGATCGTACATTGGGCGAATTCTGTCCTGGGATACGACACGGCACGCCTGATTGAACTGTTCAAGTAGTTATGTAAGAGTTGGTTGACGAGTCGCACTAGTAACTTCTCGTCCAATCATATCCAACACCTACTCGATAGGAGGCAAGTCCAGAACAGCAGGTTGAGTTTCAGGTGCAGTGCGTGGGGAAGCATTATCCCGTTGGGACAAATGTCATCTTCTTGTTGCATGCACGGCAAAGAACCCGTATAACAACATTGTGCACGTACCAAGTGATGGTCAACGTCCCCTACAGAAACACCGAAGGTGAAGCAGATTTGTAGTTCATCGCACCCCAGATCATAAGACCTAGTGTGGGGCCAGTTTGTACCTGATCTACATCGTACTGCAAACGGCCATCAGTTGCGTGTAGGCAGAATCTGCTTTCATCGCTGAAGACCACGGCGTGCGTGCCATTCCATCTTCCAAGTGATTTTCAGTCGGGCAGTGCACGTAGATGATGTGGCGTGAATGGAAGACTGGCTAGAGTCGTGAGTATCCGTAGTCCCACTGCTAATAACCAGCTCGCAACATTTTACGTTATGTTTGAAGCATTCGTTTCCACTTCACAACAGTTCATGTTGATACATCTAGGCTCACAAGCCCTCTTTACCGTGCTGTGATTATTTGCGTAATTTCCCACTGTTGCCATTACAATTCGAGGATCCTGGCGGGCGTCTGTGCTGCATGGACTACCAGAACCTCTTCTATCGGTGTACGAAAGTTCAAGTGATCAATGATAGCAGCATCTTTGCACAGCTTACGCAGCACGCCCAAGTTGTGTGGCATCTGTGTGGAAGGACCATCGCACCATTCGAAAGGCCATAGTTTGATCCCATTCTGACTCGCTGTGTTGGCTGTAGAAAGCACAAGTGTGTCTCAGTGGCACCGTTGCCTGCTTGCTTCACACGTTTGCACTCTACTAAGCCTTCTGGCTGTGGGAATTGCCTATTAGAGGGGACACACATATGGCGCTCTGGTAGCTGTGTTTCTGTGCTACCTGTTGGAAGACAACTTTGAAAACATTATAGGTACATCTGCTATCCTCCATGTTCCATGAAAATCGATGTCTTTCAAGGTGTACCACTTTTCTCTGGCTTTATGCAATGACGATACAGATATATGACAAGTGCTCTGCAATGATTCTGAGTTGTGTAGAAAACATGCATAACAACCTTTTCAGCGCCACTTACTACCGTTGGCGGCATTTTGATCTTCAATATTCTTCACACAGGTGCTGGTATGAACATTATTGCAGGTAATTTCTGTAAAATGATTATCAACGCTATGAAAGTGCACAATCAAACTGTGCAAAATTGTTTAATATCTAGTGCTACCAAGGAAAGAAGCGAGAGGATGGAAAAGCAAGTTAAGATTAATCTATAATTTGAGAACGGAACCGTTAGTTGCCCGCTTCTCGAAGCGAAGGGGCTTTCTGTAAACTGATTATTGGGCATGGAGTTCCTGAGAGGGAGTAACGTAAATATTTACGTTTTGAGCAATTAGTGGCATCTCATAATTGATAGTATAGATCTTGTTTTACACTTAATTAAAGCTAAGGCACGTCATGGTAGATTCTGCCTGAGGGCTAAAGTAAAATCATACGATTTCAGATGATGTGCTTAGGTAACCACCCTGACTATACTAGCACCAGCAATGTTATGTTAAATTGTGATAGATCCTGTCCATATACGAAAGTTGAAGAATTAGAATGTTTCTCACAGGAACAGAGACCTAAGTTAGCAACCTTACTAATGTCTAATGCTAAAGTATTATCCAGTAAACCAGGGATGATTAAGAGGCTACAGTACTATATGGAGATGGTTCCCTATAAGATGTAATATCATTCATCGTATTCTGTCCAGTATGTTGGAACCGAGGCTGTAAAGTGCGAAATGCAAAGCATGTTACAGTGGGCTATCACAGATACTTCCTTGTCACCTTTTGATTGCCCACTGTTAACTGTATCGAAGCAAGGAAGGAACGATACCAAATGTTGGATGCAAGGTCCATTAACCAAATTACAGTCTTAGTATGGATCAGACTCAACATCCTTGGAGTGCAAAACCAAACAGTGTATGGAACACAATATCTGTCGACAATAGATCTCCGCCTCGCGTAGTGGTCGTGCAGTTAGACGCGCCGTATCATGGATTGCACGGCCCCTCCCGCCGGAGGTTCGAGTCCTTCCTCGGGCACGGGTGTGCGTGTGTTGTTCTTAGCATAAGTTAGCTTAAGTTAGTTTAAGTAGTGTGTAAGTCTAGGGACCGATGATCTCAGCCGTATAGTCCCTTAGGAATTCACACGTCTCAATATTTTTGAATAGATCTCATCTTCTCCTACCGGTACGTGCACTTAATAGAGTACTCACGCCACTATACCACCTTTGTTTTCAGGCGGAGGTAATACAAATCTAAAGTATTGCCTTATAGGCTGAATATGAGTTCCAGGCGCATCAAAATGACGCTGGACACTGACCATGGCCTGGACCTGTTAGAGTAGGCAGCAGTGTAAGTAAATGACCTGCTGATTGCATCTGTGAGTTCGCTGGAACACATTAAACAAGTAGAACAAGTGCTCAGGGAACCTTCGAGTAGTGAACTAACTGCCAACTGGGAGAAATCTAGCAAAGTACATTGACGGCTGTGGTGGCGGGGAGGGGGGGGGGGGGGGGAAGGAGCTCTTCCGTGCCTCATCAATGAAGATAACCGTACCCCGTACCGTAGGTTGTAGTATATCTGGCTTACTCAGTCACCATATTAGGCTCCAGGAAGCTATTCCCAGGGCAGTGGAGATGCAAGAAGGATAGAGATGACGCATTGTGGCATTAAGTATCGGTGACAGATGTTAGATTCGGTACCATTCCCGAGAGAAAGGCCGCCTGCATGATACTGCTGCTCTGTGATTGGCTGCTGGGCTGCTGTGTTCGGCGGTAGGGCGCCAAAGCGTTAAATTTTAATTGCTATTATTAATTAAAACTGTCATTCAAATTATTTCATTTTTTTAAATAAACGCCTCTCAACAGCCAGCTATCAATCAGCAATTTCAAAATTATTAAAATCAAAGTATTACTAAAACAAAAGACTGACGATATTACTGCCGATGCACTTCGGTGGCGTTCGGGTCACGCCTTGCTGGCTTTGCGCGCGAAGTGTCTCGGGCAATCCGGCTCTCCAGTTCAAATGGCTCAAATGGCTCTGAGCACTATGCGACTTAACTTCTGAGGTCATCAGTCGCCTAGAACTTAGAACTAATTAAACCTAACTAACCTAAGGACATCACACACATCCAAGCCCGAGGCAGGATTCGAACCTGCGACCGGATCGGTCGCTCGACTCCAGACTGTAGCGCCTAGAACCGCACGCCCACGGCGGCCGGCGGCTCTCCAGTTCTGACCGTTGCAGTAGACAGACATGTTGTCTGTTATAGTAGTATTTGTTTCATGCAATTTTATTTACTACAATTCCGACCTTCGCTAGGTACAGACATGTTGTCTGTAATAGTAGCATTTGATTCATGTAATTTTATTCTCCAGTTCTGACGGTTCCAGTAGACAGACATGTTCCCTGAGGCAGGATGTATTTCATGATATTTTAGCCAGATATATTGACTGTGGAAAGATATGTTCAATACATTGTGATCAAGAATAGTTTCTCGTGTCTATATAAATAAAAACGCGAGTGGCATCCCAAATGAGTTATAGTTTATTCGTAGCAGCAGTTCCTTGCAAAGTTAATTTCAGCCTCAAGAAAAAGAATCCAAGACCTGCGTGCTGTTTTCTGCGCTGGGGACATCATCATCATGAAGACAGTAGGTTAGTGAAGTGTACAAGAACTTATGTATACAACACAGGGCAGTGGAAACAACTAGGCACGTCACGTGTACTGCATGCACAGTACAAATGTGCTCAGTGACACGTCATCTGCAGCAATGCAGAGGAGGTAAAGAAGGATGAAAGTATTAATACTATCTCACTTTTATTCCTTTTTTTTTTGCCATAAGGTGCAAACGCTATGGAGGGGTGTCTGTTGAGAGGCAAGACAAACGTGTGGTTACTGAAGAAGGGCAGAAACTATAAACTCCCTCTTACTAATCGCCCTATCCTGCTTGCGATATAAGATATGACCGTGGATCGCGGGTATGCCTAATGCATTTTTTCTAATTGTATAAGGCTACCTTTCACGAAGAAGTGATACCGATAAGTAGGAGGAAAGTGTACAACGGACACTTCTGATGGAACGTCTACTAAAAATAAAAATAATTACACCGAGCAGGGCTATAATTTGGAAAATGAAAGTTATTATGTGCATTCACTTACGAACAACACTGGACAGAAAAGGGTACCACTGATCATGAATCCAAAAGATACACTAATACACCTATAGGAAATAATTAACGGTCGCCAGACCACTAGGGCAATCTACATCCAAAATCCTGTACAAGATGATGGGAAAGAAAATCATGTATTATTAGACACTGACGTTGTTAACTAAACGTTGCCATGGTTTTTTTTTTCTTGACGCTAATTTTAAGTGAGTATGTAATGATCAAGTAAACTGAGAAGTCACTCTTACGTTATGTTTGGCATTAAGTTTTGAAAAGGGAATCGAGTAATGATTTGAAAATATGCAATTAAACTGTGTGTTAGTACTAAAATTCGTACATGAACAATGACTTACTGTGACCTCAGCATAACGTCATCAAAGAAATTTAGAAAAAAAGCAAGTAATTTTTACTTCCCCGTTGCTTATTTTGCAAATTGGATCTGATACTATCGTCTAAACAACTGAGAATTTTTTATTGACTTGATCAGAATTAAATACTAGAACACGTACCAACCTATATGTAAAATAAAAAAATTTCCGCACTCTCAATTTGTGCATTTCCTTACATTGGGAATTTCTCCAGTGATCTTTTCTCAAACTGAAAAAATTTAATTGCGTTACTTTAGTCATATACTGAAGCCTTTGTTGTACAACAATTAATTGAAAGTAGACTCAGGCTAAAATTCTTAAAAGAGAAATTATTCATTAGTAAACTGGCTGTAACTACTCAATTTGTTTCTTATGACACTAATTTAGCATATTAGGAAAAAAAGGAACAAGGATCCTGATTGGTAACAATATCTGGGGGCAATGAGGACACAATCGCCCTGAGTTTAACTGATTATTATTCAAATAAATCTTATCAATCAAATAACATACAGTTGAGCTACTGGGATAGCCGTTAATACTTTCTACCAATGAACAGTCTTGCTTCAGTGCTGTGCATACGACGAAACTCGGAACCGACGACGATACTGTGTTGCCAGAACTGCTGCTGTTGTTGAAGACGGTACCGGTATGCATATTGTGGAGCCACGACTAATTATAGGAATGGACAATCGTAATTAATACAGCCTCTTCCGCCCGTCCACTGTCCGTACTCCTGCTCTAGACATATGGCCGACGCGCGTACATGATGACGCCGAAAACGTTACTTTCTACTGCGAGAGGGTTAACGCTGCACTTCAGCACACTAGAAGCGCTGGAAACCGTCTCTCCCTTTCTCCGCGCGCTGTACGCAACAACTCCCTACCAAAAGATTTTACAACGTACAAGCACTGCTATTATCGTTGCCAGTCGGTGCAAATAACAATTCCTTTGGTTTTTTCCTAGGGCTGGTAAGTTTCTAGTGAGAAAGAGATAAATACAAATAAACGTCAACAGACTGCTACCTACATGTACATGTAGAGTGTAACAATGTCCTTACTTATTAAAAGAAAGCATTAAAATTACAAATATTTACACACAATTAAAAACAAAATATACCGATAGCAGGTGGCATGCACCCTGCATTTTCGGTGTGACACTTTCCCCACGTTTTTTGACTTTATTCCGAAGGGAAACCAATTCAGGGAATGTCCTGAAAATTAAACAAACTGAAATGCAGGTGTATACACTTCAACAGTTTTGGTTGTATAAAATCCATTAACCATTGGGTTATGAATTACAATAATTATTGAAGTTGTGTAGGGGGGCACGTTGTTTACATGACGACCCTGTGTCATTATTAGTCAAAACATTATAGTATGACAACACTTCTTAAAAGCAAACAATTCCTTCAAGAAATCAGTAAGTTCAAAAGTACTACAAATATGATGAAAAATATACTCAATATTAGCATAGGAAAATTCAAGCATCATTTAAAGGTACATAAGGAATAGTAAAAAACTTTCATATCGGGATAGAAAATAGTAACTACAAGATTCATTACATAAATATCTATAATGAACATGAAATTTTTTTAAGTGTCCTCTCGCATTGCGCGAGTGAGTGTATTTTAAATAACGTCGATACCAAACATAAAGATTTACATCAAAACCCTTAACAGATGGCGCTGAAAGAAAACCTATTCGCGTTGCACACGCACATTCACAAAGAACGCCGCAGCGCTACAAGAGCCGGCAACGACTCAGTTCAAGTGGAGCAGTGTTGCGTGCGCTATAGCGGCACGCTAGATCTCCGTGTTTGTGTATACAGTGGCATTCCAGAACGTCCACCTGCCTCAAATTGTCGGTCCTCACTCCCGAAAAATGGAGTCCTCTTTTTAATTCCATCAACACTGTCCGTTAATACACACATGTACAGAGACCTGAAACTTACAGTTCGTCTTAGTGCATCGGTAATAACTCACATCATACAGATTACAATAAAATTTTAACATAATACATACATATACAAAGTTCACACACTCACTAATACTAGAATAGCACGCAATGGCTTGGTTTCTCTTATCTCAATTCGGACTAATTAGTCATTGACTGGTACATTTTCAAATCGACAATATTACGCACACCTAACAGCTTGCCTGATTTAGGAAAAGCTAAACAGTAAGCGTTAGTATGAGGTACACTGGTAATCTCAAATGGTCCATTGTAAACGAATTTAAAGTTTTAAATTTCATGGTCGATCTCGCTTGTCTTTTCTTGTGCTTTAACAAGTACAAGATCGCCAATAGCGAATTTGGCAAACCGCGCTTTAGCGTCATGACGCCGTATTCGCGCTTCAGCTTTCTCTTTCATCATTTCTCGTAGGTGTTCTTTCTTTTATTCAAGGTAAATATCAACTCTAGGAGAGAATTCAATAATTTCTTCCACTAAACCTTTAGACTTACGGTCCAATAGTATTTCTTACGGAGTGTAGCCTGTCGATTCATGCATCAAGGTGTTCATTATTTACGTCGGTGAAAGCCACGTGTATAATAATATCTACGAAGTCAAACCTGACGTTATAAGGTCAGACGATTGCGATGAGGCTTGCGTGAGCTCAGGAGATGAGATAGAAGGAAAAATAGAGCATTTTTCTCCAAATGTCTCGGAAGCTGATAGCCATCTTTCCGAAGAATATCTACTTTACGTGACAACTAGCGAACTATTGGTTAAACAAAGTTCATTATTCGATGAAATTGATAGTAAGATTACGGTGTTGAGATTAAAATAAGTTCAGCTACCGCAGGACATACAAATAAAAATCGAAAACGTTCAAACACAAAGAAATGGAAAACCGCCGGATAAACCGCTGTCGGCATCGGAACCGGACGCATTTTTCTAAGATGACCTGGAGATAGATGAGGATTTGTTTTTGGAAGACCAAACCATTGTCTGGCGTGCGGTCGGTCGCTTGACGGCGCGTTCGGCGCGACCCTGTACGTTGCCTGTGCGCCGTAAGGCACGGAGGCTCGCATTAGGGCGTATCGCTTCTAGTCGGGTGTGCCGCGGCCGTCCTCACAGGGAGAAGTGACGCGTCTCTCATAGCCTCTCCTTCCCAAGTGGCTCTTTCCGCCTCCCCGTGGTGCCAGACGTTAAGCTCGGCATTCTGCCTTGCGACAAAAGGGAGAGTTGCGACTCAACCCGATGCGAAAGCGAAGGGTGCGTGGTACAGGGGGAGCTGTGTCAAGGGACCGAACATCAGTCCCTTTCTGTTCGCAGGGCACAGACCAGCAGGTGCTCTGCATGCCGGTGACTTCGTTTGTGCACGTGGGATCACGGCGCGAGTCGGCAAGGGTGCTTCGCCGCGCCACTGGGTAACCGGGGCGTGTTCTGCCAAACCCAGGAGGTGGTTAGATGGGTCCAGACCTCCGAACGTCTGGGGGACCGGCCCGCCACCTGAGTAGGAATGGGTCCTTGGCCGAGAGGTGGAAACTCGGGCAAGTAGGCGGCGAAGGGCGAGAGGTGCATCCACCTCTCCGGAGTGCGGGGTGCAGTTGCCGAGGAGCGTCGCGTGAAATCGTCGATAACGGAGTCACCGAGGGGGACCAGTGCACTGGCGACGGTGCGTTGAACGCTGCAGCTCGGAAGTGCCCTTGACCTAGGGGCGAGGTCGCTGGGCAAGCTGCAGAAGATCTCCCCCCCCCCCCCCCCCATGCCACAGGAGCCGGTCCGGGGCAAGAGACGAGCTCTCACCTTTTTCATCACTCGTTACAATCATGGCTACAAACGAAACGAGTGATTCGTGTATGCCTCAACGGGTTTCCACTGCACCTGATCCCTCACCCCAGGACGAGCTGGGACAGGCTGACAATGAGAATGTACTACAAAGACATTCAAGAATCACGTTGCTCATGGAGCAACATTTAAAGAATGGGAAAATTAGTCAAGCTGGACTTGCTATAATTAAAAACGAATTGGCAGCATGGGCCATTGTCGACGCTAAACTTGAAGGTGGAGTAGAGGAGTTGGAAAAAGAAAACAGTAAACTGAGGAAGCAACCGGCAAAGACATGGGAGGCCGTGGCCACGCAAGCGCACACAAAGCCAAACACAACACGAGACACAATAGGCAAAGTGACAAAGACACCAGACACAGCAGTCTTTCTTAGGACACTGCCTGGTCAGGACATCAGTGTAAAGAAAATCGAAGAACTGTTCACAAAAATCATAGATCCCGTTAAAGATAAATTTAAAATTAAAAGAATAAAACCAAGTAGGAATTCAGTCATTGTCGAAGTTGCCTCTGAACAGGACAAGGACAAAATGTTGAACAATCACAAGCTGAACTCGGTGGCAAAATGCGAACCACCGAGGAAAAGAAACCCACTTGCAATACTATACGATGTACCCACTATTATGACCAACGGAGACCTTTCCGAAACAATAAGACAACAAAACTTTGAGGAAATGAATGAGGAAGAATTGAAGAATTGATTCAAGTTAAAATTTAAGACTGGGCCACGGGGTCGTGATGTTCTTCATCACGTCGTCGAAGTAACTGAGCCAATGTGGAAAAATATAACAACAATGCGCAGATTATATGTCGGCTTTCATGCCATCAATAAAAGAGATTATGTCGTGGTACGTCGTCGCCACAATTGTGGTGACTTGGACCACATTCTGAGGCTGTGTACCATGGAGTCGGCGTGCACCAATTGTGGTGAAAACGGTCATAACCGCAAAGATTGTAAGGCGGCAGCAATTAGCATACCTTGTAAAAATCGAGGGAAAAAGTCTTGTGGAGCCACAGGAAGGAACTGTCCGACATACCGAATGTTCGAACAGAGATTAATCTCTAGAACCGACTATGGTTGAGCCCGGCATACCGAACAGGATGCCAAAGCGAAAGTTCCCGAGTAAAATGAGGAGGGACGCTATGAGGGCAAATAGATTCAAGGATTTTTTGAGGTCGCTTTCGGGCGCCGTTAAAATCGAAACAGTAGACAGAGCCATACAGACTGAATTCCACACGATGGATATAGGTATACAAACCGACGTCCCCCTCATAGCTGCAGCTCCCTCCTCTGAAAGCCGGGGAACAAAGCCGATAATACACCAACAACGGCAAGGGCATCCTGTGGCTGTGGCAGTTTCTAAAGACGAGCTAACAGATAAACAACAACCAATTCAGGAAAATGTAGTGACAAGTTCAAGCACGAATTCCACCACAGAAGGCACACCAATAGTCAGACTACCACCTATCGATCCGGTAAGGGTGTACCCCAACCTAGAGTACACCATGCAACCATCGAGATTAGAGCAGCCAACTACCTTGACCACTGCCTTACGACATGTGGTCTGTGTAGGACATGAAGAGGGTAGGAAGGTAACCTTCTCGTTTATGGAGGCTGTTGACAGAATTCAACTAAAATCAGAGAATCTCCCCACTGACTTCGGAGCCTTGCGAGACCTGCTCAAGAAAGTATTCGAAAGACGAGGTGAGAAATTCGATCTTGACGACATTTACCAACAATCAGTACTAGCACATGGACGAATTGCGTTCGACTGGAGCAAGACTTAGCCGAATGACCGAATACATATGTACATCCCTTAATGACAAATATAAATATTGGACAACTCAATACTCATAACAGACGACATGTGATGCAGGAGCCCCGAAGGGAGGTGGAGGAGAGGAGACTAGATGTATTCTGTCTACAGGAGCCGTACTCCCAAGCTGGGAAAATTGCATTTGCTGCCGCTACCTGGCAGATAGTTAGCAGAGGGGATGACCCGAGGGCGGCAATCATAATTACTAACAAACTTTTGAGGGTCACTACACTTTCGCAGTTTACAACTAGCCACTGTAACGTCGTGGAGCTGCAATCCCCTGTGGGAATTATTACTCTCATAAACATGTATTTTCAATGTGCAGACAATATAGAACAGCATATAGGTCATTTAGCGAGAGTAACCACGGCGTTACAGGGAAGAAAGGTTGTGATAACAGCTGACATCAACGCTAAGTCCCACCTGTGGTACAGTGGCACAAGAGATGCGAACGGTGAAAAAGTAGAAGAATTTCTTATGGCATCGCAACTTGTGGTGGCCAACAGGCCTGGCAATCCTCCTACCTACGCTGCAGGAGGAGGACAAGAAACAAATATAGACGTCACTCTCGTAACACCGAACACAGCTAACATCGTTCAGCACTGGAGAGTTATAGGAAACGCGACCACAAGCGACCACAACTTGATAACTTTCACCTTAGTCGAAAGAGAGTGCCGCTGGGCCATGGGATGGTAGGTACAAGTAAATTATAAAAGAACTGACTGGGAACGTCTAGCAAGGCAGTGCAACATTCCTCCATTACCGGAAGGTGACATGCATCGGGACATAGACGTGGACGAGAGGGCGGAGGAACTGGTGAGTGCAGTGACCAGAGCGGTGAGGGCTGCTGTACCGACTAGGAGGAAGGCCATGGCGGCCTCTACGTCACCACGGTCTGCCGAACTAGGAGAACTGCGTCAATCTGTCAGAAGGCTGAGGAGGCACTACCAGCGCAGTGATGTCTGGCAGAAACGACAAAGGTGGCAGTTGCCACACAGGGAGGAAAAGCAGAGGTTCCAAAAGGAACTGCGTGAGGTAAGGATGCGAAGCTGGGAAAACTACGTGTTAAGCAAGCTAGTCATGGACCCATGGGGGCTTCCCTATGAGCTGGTAAGAGAGAAAATCCGCTCTCCTATGGAGTTATCGACAGTCAGGCACTGGGACAGGATGGCGGAGTCTTGGCAGGAGACTGCGGAGGTCCTCCTCCGGTCCCTGCTGCCTGACGACAATGTGGATGGGGAGACTGAAGGGCAGCAGCAACTGATAAATGAAGACCACGAAATATACAACAATGAGACGGCTGTCTACCCCTTCTCTGAGGAGGAGGTAGCAGCCCATATAAGATCATTACAAAGAGGGAAAGCACCTGGGCCAGACGGCATTGTGGCGGAGGTGGTGCAGTTCCTGGCGTCCCAGCTGACTGCGCCACTTACTCATCTTTACAATGAATGCCTCAGGCAAAGGAAGTTTCCGAAGAAATGGAAAACAGCAAATGTAGTTATAATAAAGAAAGGACCTGACAAGGACCCTGAAGAAGTAAAGTTGTACAAGCCTATTTGCTTGTTGGATCTATTCGGAAAGATACTGGAGAAATTGTTAGCTGACGGATTGGCGGCACACCGAATGTTGTGCGGGATGAGCAGCAGGCAGTTCGGCTTCAGGCCGGGGCGGTCGGCCTCTGATGCAATCGCCCTGGCGGCTGAGGTCTGTGGCTCGACCCCGCAGAAATACGTGGTTGGCATCATGGTGGATATCAGTGGTGCCTTCGACAACCTGTGGTGGCCATCCTTCTTCTCCTGCTTGCGGGAAAAGAGTGTCCAGGGCCGCTATACAGTTGCCTGAGGAGCTACTGTAAGGATCGGGAGGTCCGGCTATCATCCCATAGCGAAAGAGTTGGAAAAGCAATCACTAAAGTATGTCCCCAAGGATCCGTTTTAGGACCCCTCTTCTCGGACATCCACATGGAGCCACTACTAGACAGGTTACAACAAAGTGATGAGGTGCTAGAGGTGATAGCCTATGCGGATGACCTCCTCCTGTTGGTCGGCGGCCGTAGCCGGGAAGACATTGAAACAAAAATTGAGAGAGCCATAGAGAAACTCTATTATTGGTGCCACATGACTAAAATGGCGATCTCACCCAGCAAACCCACATACCTGCTGCTGAAAGGACATCTAATCAGAAATCCCACTGTCAGAATTAACGGCTCACCAGTTCTCCGGCGACGTGAGACACGCTATCTAGGAGTCATCATTGATGGGAGGTGGAGCTTCGGGAAACACATTGACCCCGTAACCCAGAGAGCTCTCCAGACATTAAACAACCTCATCTGAATAGGTCATAAAAGATTCCATCTCCCACCACACCTCATTAAACTTTACCACAATAGCATCCTAACTTCAGTTGTGGGTTACGGCTAGGGAGTCTGGGCGCACAGGCTCACGAGGGTTGTGCCCGCTATGACAGTGAGAAGGGTCCAGAGAAGCGTGATATTGAGATCTGTGGGGACCTACAGAACATCTCCAGGGGGGGGGGGGGGGTATTAGTCATAATGGGACTCTGCCCTCTGGACATCAAAATAAGGGAACAAGCTGCTTGGTACTGGGAAATTATGAGAAGATTGCAGACATCATGGGTGTAAGGGTGGGGGATAAAAGGGAAATAAGGAAAAGAGGGGAGGAACTTTGGCAGGAGTCTTGGGAGGTAGAAGAGGCTGGACGTAGAACTTTCCAGTTCATACCTGATGTGAGGGAACGCTTGGAAATGAAATACTTTGAGCCCACACAGGGACTGATCCATTTTCTCACTGGCCATGGACCCTACCCGACATACTTACGTCGATTTGGGAAGAGGGCTACACCAGCGTATGACTGTGGCGATTCGGAGGGTACGCCCGACTATGTAGTTTACGAATGCCCCCTCTTCAATGATGTTGCGAACACACTTCGAGACAGACTACCAAACCATGACACATATCAACTACTTAGACGGGAGTACACTTTCCAGATCTTAAACACATTGGCCAACGAGGTATCACGAAAAGCTTTAACAGAATACTTGATGGACATAAACTAAATAACAAAGACAACCATCACTGATTGCGTCCGGAGCCCTATTCCCATACCGCCTGTGCGTGGACTGGCAGACTTCCCATCATTGTTGGAATCCGCCACGCGCAGGATTAGGGGGAGTGGGGGTCAATATTACCGATAACGACACGCACCGGAAATGACCTAGGATAAGTTAGTTTGTAGGACCTAGTTTTTTAGGAAAACTATGCTAGGGAACTGTAGCGAATTAACATCGTGGCCTGCCCAGAACCAGGGGCACGCTCTTCGGGTTTAGCTCGAAGAGCAAGGCTATTTAAAGTAGGTTCATATCTTTCACTGGCACACATGTGACGCTGCAGGCGATAGGAATTAGTTGTAAGAATTAGATATAAGCTGCAGATATTAGAAATTAAATGCCCATTGTATGAAAAACTAACTGTAACTCACTCAAAAAACTGTAACTAGCTGCAAATTAAGTATTAGATGTATAATTATTATGACCCACTAATGAGATAAGGAAGTGGGTTAATTTTGTATAATTATAATGGTTTTATTAATAAAGAATTAAAAAAAAAACATTGATAATGACAGGTGTAGACAGATGTTAGTGCCCGTTAATATGCACGGCCTAGAAATAAAATTTTAGTTGATACAGGGGCAAAGCTAAGTGCTATGTCGGGAAAAACTTTTGAATTACTAAAAGATAAATAGTAGTAATGCCAGTAATGGGAGTCAAAAGAATCAGTTCTACCGGAAGCAATAATAAACCAATAACAAACCAAATATTTGTATGTTTTGAGATTGAAGGAGAACCATCTGAACAGGAATTTGTCGTTGTGCCAGATCTGTGCAACGATTTTATTGTGGGTTTAGATTGGTTGTTAAAATATTGTGCAATTATTAACTGCAATAATAAGACCATGAAGTGCATTTCCAAAGACAAAACCGAAGTAACTGTGAGTTTTGATGAAACGATTGACGAAGTGAGTAGTGGATACAAACGTATTCATCTTGTTACTTGTCCTAATGAGATTGATTTAGGCAGAAAAATGGAATACTAAGGTATCCGAAATATGAACATCGATAATTGTTGGGAAGACGAATTAGAGAACATTGTACACAGACCGCGAAACTCCCCGCCTGAACAAAAACGAGACCGATATGAAGTAATAATAAGAAACAAGAATGTGTTTTCAAATAAACCGGGCCTTGTTACTAGGTATCAGTGCAAGTTAAATGTAATACACCATGAACCATTCTTTGTAAGACCATAAGCGATACCGCTATCCAAGAAGGCGGCTGTCCAACAAGAGATGGATCGGATGTTAGAATGGAGTGTTACTGAGAAGAGTAGCAGCCCCTATAGCAATCCCGTAATAATAGCAGGTAAGAGAGATAGTAGTGTCAGGATTGTGATAGACGCACGCACGTTGAACATTGCCGTTCAACGTGAGGCAGATAGACCAGAAAGTATGAAAGGGACACTGCAAAGATTTCACAATGTACAATTTATGACTAGCCTTGACCTTGCAGCTGGGTACTGGCAAATAGCCTTAGAAGAAGAGTGTATGAAATATACGGCCTTTTTACATGCAGGCTGATGTTACCTGTACAAGGTAGAGCCATTCGGCCTGAATATACTGTTCTGTCTTTATCATGGCCCTAGATAACGTGTTAGGTGGTGCCCTGATCTCAAAACCAATAGTGTACGTGGACGATTTGCTGTGGGACCGAAAGGTGATAATTCACACGAATCACAAGGCGCTCACATATCTGAAGGATTGGCGCTTAATGCATGAAATATTGACACGGTGTTCTCTTTTCTTGCAGCAGTTTTATTATGACATTTGTAATGTGAAGGATCAGGCAACTGTATAGGGGACGCGCTGTCACGTTTGCCTGAAACCGACCATCGGTTTGTGGAGGACAAGTCTGAAGGCGTACTGAAACTGTACTCCTTTAAGATGCAGAGGGTCATAAAAGAGTAGAGAGCATCTATAGAAACATGCGTCGTCATCAAAACGAGGATGACTGTCTAATAATTCTTAAGAACAAGTATGACGAAAATAGTAGAGAAGGGGAGAAACTGAGAAAGTATTACAAAATATATAACCATATCTTGTGCATACGTAAAGGTGAAGATAGCAAAAACTGACGAGTGTGTTGGCCAGCCAAGTACGTCACAGAGATAACTGACTACTGTCATTTAGCTTATGGTCATTGCTGACTAAAGAAGTGTGCTGAGAAGCTGGCGGATGTTATAAATTTTAATAATAATAAATAAAACAGTTGCGGAAAGAATAAAGACATGTGATAAGTGCCAGAGGGTGAAGGTAACGAATCGCACGAACCGTGGCCCTATGCAGAGCATAAGACCTAACGATGTGCTGGATTTGGTTTGTACAGACTTCTATAGTCCACTGCCCAAGACTTCAGCGATTTTCGCGTGCATATTTGTGGTACTAGAAACATTTTCTAAGTTCATCAAGCTACATCCGATAAGAAAGGCAACAGAGAGAGCGGTTTGTAACAGATATGTTAATGATTACTTTGTGCACGTCGGCAAATCAAAAGCGGTTTTGTACGATAATGGAGCCCAATTTACTTCCAAATCATGTAATGAAGGAATGAAAGGTAATGGCATTGAAGTAATACACATTTCGGCCTATTGCCCAAGCGAGAATCTCACGGAACGGGACATGCGTGAATTAGTTCGGCATTGCCGAAAGTATTGTCACCACAATCTCAGTTCGTGGGGTAATTACGTCGGTGATTTCGAGAAAACAATGAACGCCTTGACGCATGAGTCCACGGGCTACATTCGAGATGAAATACTATTAGACATAACGGCTAAAAGTTTAGTTGAAGAAATGATTGATTTCTCTCCGAGAGTTGACATTAACTTTGAAGTAAATAAAGAACACCTACGAGAAATGATGAGAGAGAGAGCTGAAGCGCGAATACGGCGTCATGGCGCTAAAGTGCGGTTTCCCAAATTTCCTATTGGCGATCTTGTACTTGTTAAAGCACAAGAAAAGACAAGCGTGATCGACCATGAAATTTAAAAATTTAAATTCGTTTACAATGGACCATTTGAGATTGTCAGTGTACCTCATACTAACGCTTACGGTTTAGCTTTTCCTAAATCAGGCAAGCTGTTAGGTGTGCGTAATATTGTCGATTTAGAAATGTACCAGTCAATGACTAATTAGTCCGAATTGAGATAAGAGAAACCAAGCCATTACGTGCTATTCTAGTATTAGTGAGTGTGTGAACTTTGTATATGTATGTATTATGTTAAAATTTTATTGTAATCTGTATGATGTGAGTTATTACCGATGCACTAAGACGAACTGTAAGTTTCAGGTCTCTGTACACGTGTGTATTAACGGACAGTGTTGATGGAATTAAAAAGAGGACTCCATTATTTGGGAGTGAGGGCCGACAATTTGAGGCAGGTGGACGTTTTGGAATGCCACTGTATACATAAACACGGAGATCTAGCGTGCCGCTATAGCGCACGCAACACTGCTCCACTTGAACTGAGTCGTTGCCGGCTCTTGTGGCACTGCGGCGTTCTTTGTGAATGTGCGTGTGCAACACGAATTGGTTTTCTTTCACCGCCATCTGTTAAAGGTTTTGATGTAAATCTTTATGTTTGGTATCGACGTTCTTTAAAATACACTCACTCGCGCGATGCGAGAAGACACCTGGAAAAAAGTTCTTGTTGATTATACACATTTATGTAATGAATTTTGTAATTATTATTTCTTATCCCATTGTGAAAGATTTTTTACTATTCTTTATGTACCCATAAATGATGTTTGAATTTTTCTGTGCCAATATTGAGTGCGCTTTCCATAATATTTGTAGTAATTTTAAACTTACTGATTTATTGAAGGAATTGTTTGTTTTTAAGAAGTGTTGTCGTACTACAATGTTTTGACTGATAATGACACAGGGTCGTCATGTAAATAATGTGCCCCCTACATAACTGCAATAATTATTTTAGTTGACAACCCAGAGGTTAATGGATTTTGTACAACCAAAATTGTTGAAGTGTATACACTTGCATTTCAGTTTGTTTAAATTTTAGGACATTCCCTGAATTTGTTTGCCTTCGGTAAAAAGTCATGAAATGTGGGGTATGTGTAACACCGGAAATGCAGGATCATGGCACCGGATACCGATCTATAATTTTTCTTTAATTCTATGTAAATATTTGTAATTTAGATGCTTTCTTTTAATAACTAAGGACATTGCTTCACCTTATGTGTACATTTAGATACAAGCCTGTTGTCATTTCATTGTATTTATCTATGTTTCACTGCGAAACTTATAAGCTCTAGGAAAAAGCCAAGGGAATTATTATTTGCATCGACTGGCAACGATAATAGCAGGACCTGTGCGTTGTGAAATCTTTGGGTAGGGAGTTGTTGCGCACAGCGCGCGGAGGAAGGGAGAGACGGTTTCCAGCGCTTGTAGTGTGCGGAAGTGCGATGTTAACGCTCTCACAGTAGAGAGTACCGTTTTCGGCGTCATCATGTCCGCGCCGGCCATATCTCTAGAGCAGGAGTACGGACAGTGGACGGGCGGAAGAGGCTGTATTAACTTCGATTGTCCATTCCTATAATTAGCCGTGGCTCCACAATATGCATACCGGTACCGTCTTCAACAACAGCAGCAGTTCCGGCAACACAGTTTCGTCGTCTGTTCCGAGTTTCGTCGTATGCACAGCACTGAAGCAAGACTGTTCATTGGTAGAAAGTATTAACGGCTATCCCAGTAGCTCAACTGTATGTTATTTGATTGATAAGATTTATTTGAATAATAATCAGTTAAACTCAGGGCGATTGTGTCCTCATTGCTCCCAGATATTGTTACCAATCAGGATCCTTGTTCCTTTTTTTCCTAATATGCTAAATTAGTGTCATAAGAAACAAATTGAGTAGTTACAGCCAGTTTATTAATGAATAATTTCTCTTTTAAGTATTTTAGTTTCAATCTATTTTCAATTAACTGTTATACAACAGAGGTTTCAGTATATGACTGAAGCAAACAATTTCATTTTTTAAGTTTGAGACTCAATCACTGGATAAATTCCAAATATAAGGAAATGCACAAATTAAGAGTGTAGAAGTTTTATTTATGTTACATATAAATTGGAGCTCATGGGTGTTTGGTTTGGTACATATTCTCGTATTTAATTCTGTTCAAGTCAGTAAAAAAGGTTCAGTTGTTCAGGCAATAATATGAAGTTACGGCAAAGTAAAAGCGCTTGCCTTTTTTCTAAATTTCTTTGATGACGTTGTGCTGATGTCAGAGTAAGTCATTGTTCACATAACTATGTTCAGTACTAACACTCAGTTTAACTGCATATTTTCAAATCATTACTCACTTAAAATTAGTGTCAAATAAAATTCTTTCCCATCATCATGTACTGGATTTTGGATGTAGTTTGCCCTATTAGTCTGGCGACCGTTAATTATTTCCTTTAGATGCATTAGTGTAACTTTTGGATTCATGATTATTGGTATCAATTTTCCGTCCAGTGTTGTCCGTGAGTGAATGCACAAAATAACTTTCATATTTCCAAATTATAGCACTGTTTGGTTTAATTATTTTTATTTTTAGTAGACTTTCCATCAGAAGGGTCGGTTGAAGTCTTTCTTCCTACTTATCGGTATCACTTCTTCGGGAAAACCAGGCTCATCCAATTAGAAATATCCATTAGGCATACACGCGATCCACGGTCATATTTTATATAGCAAGCAGTATAGGCCGATTAGTAGGAGGGAGGATACGTGTGACGACGCAGGTGGCAGGATAATATTAGTTTGGTATTGTTCTGGGCACGAATTTGCATTGCACAGTTTTGTCACGAATAATAACTTGTTGTTACAAACAAAGTCTCTCACACACGTACAATAACAGTAAATGGCAGAAATAAGCCGCACATTTAAATTTCACAGTAATCAGCGAAATGGGCAACTGAATGAATTAGGCGAAACGAGTAATTTGATTGTAGAAAATGTGGAACAATCGGTCGAACAATGCATGACACATGAAGTGTGACCCATTGTTCGATTTTCTGCAGCAGCGTCTGTGATGCTAGCCGCCGAATTCTGAACGATGGTCGTGCTCCAAGCTATATGTAAAATAAATAAAACTTCCACACACTTTGTTTGTGCTTTTCTTTATATTTGGAATTTTTCCAGTGATTGATTCTCAAACCTAAAAAATGAAATTGCTTTAGTTTAGTCATATACAGAAGCCTCTGTTAACTGAATGTTGCCTGAGGCTAAAATCCTTAAAAGAGTAATTATTCATTAATAACCTTGCTGTAACTATTCAATTTGTTTCTTATGACACTCAGTTAGCATATTAGGGAAAAAAGGAACAAGTCTGGGGGCAATGAGGACACTATCGCCCTGAGTTTAATTGATTATTATTTAAATAAATCATATTAGTCAAATCACATTCTGTCGTGCTGCTGGGTTAGCCGTTAAAACTTTCAACCAATGAACAGTCTCACTTCAGTGCTGTGTAAAGAACGAAACTCGGAGCCGACGACGATACTGTGTTGCTGGAACTGCTGCTGTTTTTTAAGATGGTATCATACTTTGGAGCCACGGTTGCCGGCCGGAGTGGCCGAGCGGTTCTAGGTGCTACAGTCTAGAACCGCTCGACCGCTACTGTCGCAGGTTCTAATCCTGCCTCGGGCATGGATGTGTGTGTTGTCCTTAGGTTAGTTAGGTTTAAGTAGTTAAAGTTCTAGGGCACTGATGACCTCAGAAATTAAGTCCCATAGTGCTCAGAGCCATTTGAAACTTTTTTTTGTCTGGCTACGGCTAATAGTGGAACTGGCAATCGTAATTAATATAGCCTCTTCCGCCCGACCACTGTCCGCACTCCTGCTCTACAAAAATGTACTTTCTACTGCGAAAATGGTACTCTCTACTGCGAGAGCGTTAACACCACACTTCCGCACACTACAAGCACTGGAACCCATCTCTCCCTCTCCGCGTGCCCTGCGCAACATCTCCCTACCCAAAGATTTTACAGCGCACAAGCACTGCTATTATCGTTGCTAGTCGATGCAAATAACAATTCCTTTGGCTTTTTCCCAAAGGCAATAAGTTTCACAGAAAAACACAGATAAATACAGTGAAACGACAACAGACTTCTACGTTAATGTACACAGAGAGTGAAGCACTGTCCTTACTTATTAAAAGAAAGCATTTAAATTGCAAATATTTACATACAATTAAAAAAAAGTTATATACCAGTAGCAGGTGCCATGCATCCTGTATTTTCGTTGTTACAAAGCCTTTTTTGTAGTTGCAGGGGTAACAGTCTGGATGACTGAATGAACTGGCCTTGTAATATAAACCAATAATTTTTCGCAATGGTATAAAGCTTTCCTGTATGGTTAAACGTGACGTCCTCTTCGGTAAAATATTCCAGACGTAAGACAGTCCTCCATTCAGATCTCTGGACAACGACTACTCAGGGGGACGTCGTTATCAGGGAAAGAAAACCGGCGTTCTACGGATCGAGGGGGTGGAACTTCAGATCCCTTAGTCAGGCAGGTAGGTTAGAAAATTTAAAAAGGGAATGGATAGGTAAAAGATAGATATAGTGGGCATTAATGAAGTTTGGTGGCAGGAGGAACAAAACTTCTGGTCAGGTGAATACAGGGTTATGAATACAAAATCAAATAGGGGTAATGCAGGAGTTGGTTTAATAATGAATAAAAAATAGTAATGCAGATAAGGTACTATGAACGGCATTGTGAGAGCATTATTGTAACCAAGGTAGACACGAAGCCCACGCCTACCACAGCAGTACAAGCTTATATGCCAACTACCTCCGCAGATGATGAAGTGATTGAAGAAATCTATGATACGATAAAAGAAATTATTCAGATAGTTAAGTGAGACGAAAATGTAATAGTCATGGGGGACTGGAATTCGTTAGTAGGAAGAGAAGGAAAAGTAGTAGGTGAATATTGATTGGAGATAAGGAATGAAAGAGGAAGGCGCCTGGTAGAATTTGGCACAACGCATAACCTAATATTAGCTAACACTTGGTTTAAGAATCATGAAATAAATCTGTATACGTCTAAGAGGCCTGGAGACACTGTAAGGTTTCAGATAGACCATGACCAATAAATTGTGGTTAGAATCCTCATCTGCCCCTGCAAATGTCTTACGATTTAAAACCTAGTTTCTAAATCTCTGTTATTTCACAATACAGTATGGAGGGAACTTCACAGCGAGAGTCTTTACATGCCAGCGATAAAACAAATGTCTCTCACAAAATTTCGTCCGGCGAGTACATGGGGCAGAAAAACTGCGTTAAAGAGCGGCAGTCTGGCAACACTGTAACCACATGAATGGTAACTACCCCTGTCAACACGTTTTAATTGTTCTGTACAGTTGGTGCAGTGGATAAACGTCTAGGTTAGCATGCAGGATGCCGAGGGCTTTCCTGCCTTGAGGTTCATTTTTCTTATTTGTTAATTTCATTCTGTAATGTACATGTATCCTAAATTTACAATATTTTCTAACGCTGAACACAACAAACAGGTGGTTAGAAAAATAAGGAATAGATAGTTGAAAGCCTCGCAGGATTAGCCGAGCGGTCTGATGCGCTGCAGTCAAGGACTGTGCGGCTGGTCCCGCGTGGAGGTTCATATCCTCCCTCGGCCATGGGTGTGTGTGTTTGTCCTTAGGATAATTTAGGTTAAGCAGTGTGTAAGCTTAGGGACTGATGACCTTAGCAGTTAAGTCCCATAAGCTTTCACACACTTTTGAACATTTGAGATAGTTGAAACAAATTACCTGTTGTGGGACAGAACAACTCCAAAAATAATATTAATTTCGAGATTCTAAAAATGATAGCACAGTACAGTAATTCAACATCTAATTGTCATCTATCCTACATGTAATATGAATGCTCAAATGTCGCACATTAGCAACCAGTGACAATTATAACGTCCATTTTAATGATTGCACGACCTTCACAACACAATACGTCGTCCCCAGAACAACAGATGAACTAAACGACCTCCTTGCACGTCCGCCGGCCGGAGTGGCCGTGCAATCCTAGGCGCTACAATCTGGAGCCGAGCGACCGCTACGGTCGCAGGTTCGAATCCTGCCTCGGGCATGGATGTGTGTGATGTCCTTAGGTTAGTTAGGTTTAATTAGTTCTAAGTTCTAGGCAACTGATGACCTCAGAAGTTAAGTCGCATAGTGCTCAGAGCCATTTTTTTTGCACGTCCAGACATTGTGCAACCCGCCGAATCATACAGCTTTGGACACTTCGCGGCACAGCTGCGTCCATATTAACAAGACCAGTACGAACACTCGCTACCAATTCCTCCAGGAGATTTAGGTCAGGTGAACGTGGAGGCCATACAACTGGACCTCTACATCCGACCCATTTCCCTGGAAATGTTCTATCCAAATACTGTCTCGCATTAATTCCATAGTGTGCAGGTGCACCATCAGGTTGTAACCATATCATCTGCCAAACATGTAGTGGAACATCTTTCTGCGCATCAAGCAGATAGTTTGAGAGGAATGCATAATACCTTCATGCAGTCAACGAGTCAGGCAACATGTAGGGGCCCAAACACCTGTTGCCCAATATTCCAGCCCAGACGTTGATACCAAAGCGAATGTGATATCCACAGTCCCGCTTGACGTGTGGGTTAACCTCACACCAATATTGGGCATTGGGAATATTAAAGACACGCTCACGAGTGAATGCTGCTTCGTCCGACCATTTTACGGTGTCCACGAAATCATCGTGAAACCATTCACAGAACTGCATTTGCTGATGTCGATCTGCAGGATGCAGGTGTTGCGAAAGCATAATGATAGTGGTGCAGCCCATGCTCGTACAGCACGTTAACGACTGTGTTGCGAGACACTCAGCTGCCTTGCTACGCTACGCGTACTTCGCTGAAGTTCTTGGTGTATGACCTCCAGAATAGCTTCCTCAGTAGCTGGAGTACGGCGAGTCCGTGGACGACCTCTATCACGAGATGCTGGAAAGAGAGAACCTGACTTCCGAAGGCGCAGCTGCAGACGACGAAACACATTTTTACATGCAAGGCGTCGACGAAATTATAGAGAAACATATTCACGGGCGACAACACCAGCCCGGTTATCAGATGCACCAAGGACCAGAAGTATAGCCACATATTCATCATCTGTGTATGCCACACAACTGCCACACTGGTTAAGAGGTTTACAATGAGAAAATTCGATGCATGGATGCATGTACATTGGAGTCAGTCACGGGCGCGTTACACCGTTCGCAACTAGTCCCTGTCTGGTGGACAACGCATACCGTATAAACATGCCTTCAGTCCTGTCCACTGTTCCACCTAACACGCATTGACCCTCTGACATATACTGTTCTGGATGATTCATCCACTGTAACTACTCATAGCCTCGGGAGAGCCAGCCATGACAAAACTCTACTATCTGTTGAGCAAGATGAAATACCGTCACACTTCAAGAAGAATGTAATAATTCCGATGCAAAAGAAAGCAGGTGTAGACAAGTGTGAAAATTAGCAAATTACCAGTTAAATAATTCAAGCCTGCAAAATACTAACACGAATTCCTTACAGACGAATGGAAAAACTGGTAGACGCAGAAGATTAGTTTTGATTCCGTAGAAATGTTGGAATACGTGAGGCAATACTGACCATACGACTTATCTTGGAAGAAACCTACTTTTCTAGAATTTGTAGACTTAGAGAAAGCTTTTGACAATGTTGATTGGAATTCTTTCTCCCAAAGTCTGAAGGTGGCAGCGGTAAAATACAGTGAGCGGAAGGAAGTTTACAATTTTTACAGAAACCAGATGGTGGTTATAAGTTTCGAGGGGCATGGAAATGAAGCAGTAGTTGAGATGGGAGTGAGACGGGGTGGCAGCTTATCTTCGATGTTATTCAATCTGTATATTGAGCAAGCAGTAAAGGAAACAAAAGAAAAACTTGGAGTAGATATTCAAATGCATGGAGAAGATATGAAAACTTTGATGCTTGCCGATGACATTATAATTGTGTCAGATAGAGTGAAGAGCTTGGAAGAGCAGTTGAACTGAATGGACAGCGTCTCGAAAGGAGGATATAAGATGAACATCAGGGAGTGTTCCAGTCAACACTGTCAAAAACTTTCTCTAAGTTTACAAATGCTAGAAACGTAAGTTTGCCTATTCTTAATCTATCTTCTAAGATAAGTCGTAGGGTCAGTGTTGCTACATGTGTTCCAATATTTGTTCGGCATCCAAACTCGGTAATTTTCACATATGTCACCACCTGCTTTCTTTGGGATTGGAATGTTGTCTACTCCCGGGGCCTTGTTTCGACTCAGATCTTTCAGTGCTCTGTCAAACGCTTCACGCAGCATCATATCTCCCATTTATCTTCATCTACATCCTCTTCCATTTCCATAATAGTGTCCTCAAGTACATCGCCCTTGTATAGACCCTCTACATACTCCTTCCACCTTTGTGCTTCTCCTCTCTGCTTAGAACAGGGTTTCCATCTCAGCTCTTGATATTCATAAAATTGGTTCTCTTTTGTCCAAGGGTCTCTTTAATTTTCCTGTATCTATCTTACCCCTAGTGATATATGTCTCTACGTCCTTACATTTATCCTCTAGCCATCCCTGCTTAGCCATTTTGCAATTAATATTGATCTCATTTTTGAGACGTTTGTATTCCTTTTTGCCTTCTTCATTTACTGCATTTTTATATTTCCTCCTTTCATCAATTAAATTCAGTATCTCTTCTGTCACCCAAGGATTTCTACTAGCCCTCGTCTTTTTACCTGCTTGATCCTCTGCTGCCTTCACTACTTCATCCCTCAAAGCTACCCATTCTTCTTCTACTATATTTCTTTCCCCCATTCCTCTCAATCGTTGCCTTATGCTCACCCTGAAACTCTGTACAGCCTCTGGTTTAGTCAGTTAATCCAGGTCCCATCTCCTTGAATTCACACCTTTTTGCAGCTTCTTCAGTTTTAGTCTACAGTTCAGGACCAAAAGATTGTGGTCAGAGTCCATTCTGCCCCTGGAAATGTCTTACAATTTAAAACCCGGTTCCTAAATCTCTGTCTTACCAAAATTACTAGTACAAAATCCACAACAAAAAGTAAGTCATCAGTCCCTTAAAACCCAATTCAAATGTATGGCGCGTATATACTCAGACTGCGTTCTGCAACCATTTTATTTGTTGCAGACATTGGGCGTGCTGGCACTTCGGAGTAGAAAAATGTAAGTGGAAGAGTGCACTGCATTGTTATATTCCTAATCTGTAACGTTGTGTACACCAAGTGTTAAGCACTTTCGTTGTCTGTCAGCAGGCCAAACCTATGAACAAATCCCAAAAAGTACTCTTACATCCGATTTTTACTTCAAAAGCAGGAGAAATCATGTCTCCTGACGTCGAGGAGTTGAAACGCGGATAGAGGCGCCATGACACCAATTGTGCGTTCCCTCCCGCCGGAGGAGTCGATTCCATCCTCGAGCATGGGTATGTGTGTGTTGTCCTTAGCGGAAATTAGTGTAAATCGTGCGCAAGTCTAGGTAGCGATGACCTCGGCAGTTTCGTCCCTTTGGAATTCACTCACACACCTTTACCCTAGCCTCGTGGGGGTCTCAAGTACATTTTTGCTTCTCTATCTCACATTGTACGTTGTTAAAATTGTTACAGTACCCCGTATAATCAAAACGATGAGGGTACATTACATTCCCAGGTTTGTGAAACTCCAGGCGATACTATCTGATAACGCCCCGAACTTTAGCGGCAAGACGTGGAAGACTTTCTTACAGGAGTAACAGATCAGACAAATTTTGATCTCGTAATTTTATCCCTAATTAAATCCGACGGCATTAGTTTTTAGAGATTTCAACCGCTTCAGAAGGGCGTATATCCCCACCAACAAACTAAATGAGTCGAGTTTGTAAACCTTTGGGTAAATCTTGAACAATTTTAAGGATGCCTTCACACCGCACACACCTGCTGAGGTCATGTTCGAAGCTAGAGAGGAGAACGAGTGGGTAAACCCTTTCCACACATACCAGGAGATGACATATCAAAGGAGGAAAGGATGCGCCAGACCCTCATTTCCGTAACGTCTTCTGAGCGATTAAAGGAATCAGTCAATGGTAGAGAACTCTGACAAGGCCACAAAGGTTGGTGAGTAAATACTGTGGTGAACACACCCCGGAAGTAGAAGTGAAAGTATCTATACATAGGGCAACATAAGATTCATGAAATACCCCATGAGGGGGTGTATCTCATAGTCTGTCCAAATTGTAATAAAATCAAGGATTATAGGATCAGAGAAATCGGAATAAATACATGAAATACAGGTTCTAAACACAGAACTTGATTGCTTATTTATAAACACGTTTCTGTTATTCTGATAATTTCTTTCTGTTTCAGTATCTACACTGAAGCGCTAAGGACATTGCTTTAGGCACGAGCATTCAAATACAGGGATGTGTTACCAGGCAGAATACGGCGCTGCGTTCGGAAATGCCTGTATAGGAAAACAAGTGTCTGGAGCAGTTGTTAGATCGGTTACTGTTGCTACGATGGCAGATTATCACGATTTATGTGAGTAGCAATGATGTGGGGATATTTCCGTACGACCATTTCACGAGTGTACCGTGAATATTAGTAATACGGTAAAACATCAAATCTCCGACATCGCTGTGACCGGATGAAGATCCTGCAAAAACGCGTCCAACAACGTCTGTACAGAATTGTTCAGCGTCACAGAAATGCAACCATTCCGCAAATTGCTACAGATTTCGAAGCTGGGCCATCAACAAGTGTCAACGTGCGAACCATTGAACGAGACATTATCGATATGGGCTTTCAGAGTCGAAGGCCCATTTGTGTATCCTTGTTGACAGCACGACACAAAGCTTTACGCCCCGTCTGGGCCCGTCAACACCGACATTGAACTGTGCCTAGTCGGACGTGTAACAGTTCTGTCACTAAATGTAACTGGATTTTCTCTTTTGATGCTAGTCAATTGTCAGGATGAGCATTCTAAACCATTATGTCAGGGTGAAAATACTAAATTATTAATTTTTCTCTCTTAACAACATGTGGGCAGCGTGGGTTCTTCCTTGGCTCGGGTATGTGGCAGTGCATCCGATGGTGATAACTTGTATGTGGCGTTCCAGTGTTTCTCTTCTCTAAGCGCGTGTTGTGCGTCGGCCAGCGGAGCGGCGCGGCGGGGGAAGGCCAATGTCCCGGACTTGAACAACGGACTCCCGCTTGCCAGTCTTCGGCTGTCAGATCCTCATCGCAGCTCACAGGTGACTGCTGATGTGAGGCCGTCTCCTTCCCGTCCTCACGAGTCACCCGGGTAAGTAAAAGTCAGCCTTCAAATACCTTTTAACTTCTGTCTTCTGACGCCGAGGCTGCTGCTTGCTATTCCATTACAGCGGCGGACTTGGTGCGTCTGTGCATGATGTAGTCTCTTCTTGCATGACGGTGTTCAGCACCGAAACTGACTGAAAACTACTGCTAAGCTTCTTCACTTCTTCGTCTTCTTCGTCTCTCGTCTCCGTCTGTCGGCCCCACTGCGTCTCGCGTATTTATTCACTTCAGTTTACTGGAGGTGAACGACTACACGGTCATTGCCTGTTCTGTCACGTTGAGGAGCTTCTCGAAGAATCTTCTTAACGTCGGTCATTGGCTCTTGGAATGTAGGCGAGGGCCTTTGATCGCATGTGACGACTGAGAAACACGTGAGCCGGTCGGGCGATGCCCTGACGGCTGAATCGACAGCGCCCGCTTATGTGGAACTTGCTGACTTCACGGTCATTGTCTCTTCTGTTCTGCTGTTCTGCCCGCTGTTTGCCAGTATGTAACTTTCTAAACTAAACCAAGTTTTTCATTTATATTCTAATTTCTACTCCACTTTGATTTCACTAATTTATTTACTAAAGTACCACTCAACAGACGAGTCGCGTTTCAAATTGTATCAAGCGGATGGACGTGTACAGGTGTGGAAACAGTCTAATGAATCCATGGACCCTGCATGTCAGCTGGGGACTGTTCAAGCTATTGGAGCGTCTGTAATGGTGTGGGGCATGTGTAGTCGGAGTAATATGGGATACATCCAGACCGATACGTGTAGATACGACTCTGACAGGTGACACGCGCGTAAGCATCCTGTTTGATCACTAGCATCCGTTCATGTCCACTGTGCATTCCGACGGACTTGGCCAGTTCCAGCAGGACAATGTGACACCCCGAACGTCTAGAATTGCTACAGAGTATCTCCAGGAACACCCTTCTGAGTTTAAACATTTCCGCTGGCCACCACACTCCTCAGACATGAACAATATTGAGTATATCTGGGATTCCTTGCAACGTGCTGCCCATAAGGAATCTCCACCCTCTCTTAGTATTACAGATTTATGAACAGCCCTGCAGGATTCATGGTGTCAGTTCCCTCCAGCACTACTTCAGACATTAGTCTAGCCCATGCCATGTCGTGTTGCGGCACTTCTGTGTGCTCGTGGGGGTCCTGCGCGGTATTAGGCCTGTGTATCAATTTTTTTGGCTATTCCATGTATACGTATTTAGTACAATAAGTTTTGCTTGGTGTTAAAATATGTTGAATGTTGCTCACCGCAAGCTAACAAGCACTCATTGGTCAATATGTTCCTCTCTGTTGTATATAGTAGTGAGTATTACTAGAGACTGAGATAAAAGTTAGGCAGAATGTAAATAATTTATCGTTGGTTAGACAGACTCTTAATTTACTTGGTACATTTAAAATTATGGACATATGTCCAAAGGATGGTCAGTCTGTTTTACGTGGACAGGTCATGTGTAAATATTTTCAAGTGCTGAATTAGAAAAGACATATGTTTCTGAGCTTCTGAAGAAATCAGTTTTCCTACATGAGAGATCCTAGTAAGAACCGGAAATGTTAATATCTCGTGCTGCGGTAATGTCATTAGTGACAACGTCAATTGTAAAACATTGCCTTAGAGGCATACCATGAAATTTAAATGTGCATATAGTATAGGTTACATATCTTATCTATGTTGATTTAACTGTGTCAATTAAGATGCACCGAATCCTGCTTGTCTGTAAGATATTTAATATAAAAAGAATAATGAAGCAATCTCATTATTTTTAAGTATAGCAGAAACTTGAAAAAAATTAACGTTTTATTTAACAAGAAGTATGTCTTGTAGTTGATTTTTATTAACAGTTGTGTAGTAAAGGTTTAAGTTTCATGTGACACAACGCCATAGAATTCAGTGTAAGGCGAAATGGTTCTAGGTGCTTCAGTCCGGAATCAAGCGGCTGCTACGGTCGCAGGTTCGAATCCTGCCTCGGGCATGGATGTGTGTGATGTCCTTACGTCAGTTAGGTTTATGTAGTTCTAACTCTAAGGGACTGATGACCTCAGATGTTAACTCCCATAGCGCTTAGAGCCAAGGCGAGCTATGAACTTTCAGTGGGTGTTTCATCCTAATCACGAATTCTTGTTATTCTTCACGATGGTTTGCTTGTCTATTCGAATCGCGCTCGGCCGTGTGATGATTAATCGTATGAAAGAATAAAACAATGGTATTCCAAGTACTGAGGTCCATACTTATATTGTTTTACTAGTATCAGGTGAACGATTTCCGTGCGAGAATTGCAGACACAAAAGTTAACAGAAGTTTTGTACATAAAAAAAGTGGGAGACGCTGTATTCTGTGTAATACAAAGAACTATAGTAATACTCTTTGATCCAAGTACCGTACAATTTTATAATACATGGGAGCCCCAAAGGAAGAGACTTTGTAAAAGCTCCTACATGAAGTTATTGAAGCCGAACGGGTGTGCGAACCTAGAGTCCTTCCAGTCGAGTTTGAAATGATAAAGCGGTATGTGGGACGCTCATGCAAGCGAAGATGCTACGTGATGTACGCTAGGAGACAGCTGACAAACATATGAAATGGCACACGGCTTAGCACTCATCTATGATGAATTGTAAGAGACGTGAAATTGAGTGATGAATATAAGTATGTTCCTCGTCTTCAGCGTATCCAGCAGATGGTGACAGAACACGAACTCTCAAAGACACATGATAACGGTACGTGACACGGTTTCAGACTGAGCTCTCGCTTAAACAGTGGGTATCAATGATGCCGCTGCAAAAGACTGTTGTCGCCATGTATCTCACACTCTAAGATGTGTCTTAATGCATCGTATTACACGCAGTTATACTACAGCGACGAATGTTACTTGCCTATAATGAACACTTCAGTGATTACTTGTCGATAAATATGCTTAATACTGTGATATAAACTGACAAGGACGGTTAAGTTCGTAAATACGTAACTTGTTTAAAACAGTGAACAGGCTTACCAGCTGATGGATAGTAAAAATGAATGTATGTATGTGTAAATTAAAATTTCTCTGAACAATAAATGAACTTTATGACAGGGTAGCATAGCGCGTCAAGCATTAATATAACCACGGTACAGCCCGTTCAATTGTTTCATGAATTCCTTGACGCGCGGCTTGAAGAACATTACTCCATTCAACCTGCGGAGCACTCGGCATCTGAACTGCGATGGGGGTGGTTAACCGCGGACGCCCACTACGGTTACTCCCCGCCTCACAACGATACTGCTGCCTCCTTTCAAACCTCGATGATGTCAATTCATTACTCTGTACAAATCTTTCACAACAGCCAGACATTCAAATGAAGATTCCATATTATTAAAAAACAGGAAAACGTTGTGACTTTACCAATGCAATTGTGTTTGCAGGGAAGAAACAATTTTGCGCTCTTTGTGCATAGACAAATCATTTGTGTAAATGACAGAACATACATAAATATCTGTAAAATAGAAGAAAACTTTAGAAATAATTATATTTCTTGAACATCTTATGATGTATCTATTTCTGGAACAATGCAGTAACAGCACAAAATGCATGATAATATCCCTGGTTCTGGCAGTTTTTCTCGATGGCTCTTTTTTATTACTAAATAGGCCTTGAAAAAAGATTATTTATTAACTTCTCAACAGGATCTGTAGAGTAAAACTGATTTTGTTAGTTTTAACTTACTTGTGGCCTGAGCGCTTGTCGAAACCGTCTATCGAAGACTTACCGGGCTTAGAAAGAGTTTGTAACCATACATATGTAAAACATTTCATCTATTTTGTGTCTTACACTGTCTAATTGCTCACTAAAGATTAACATCAGTATGTCATATTAAGAAATAACTACCCCTACCGCAGTTGAGTACTCCTTGTGTATACTGTTTACACGATAACTCCAAGCATGCCATGAAGCATAATGTATTCCTCGTATTTCTCTCTTTTCTCTCAGTTTTTCTTTGTTAATGAAGTAATCATGTTTAGGAAGGGAAGATATTTTTATTTATAAGAAAGTGAGGATACCCTATGATAAATAACATTAACCCGTTTCACAGAGTTTTAAATCGTCAATACTTCCATAAAATGTGCGTGGGGAGTATAAAATCACTGAAAAATATGAAAGTGTATATTTCATTTGTCTTTCTTCCTGTTATACCGCTTCTTGTTTTTACGAGCTCAAGCTGAGCAGATATAAGTTAGTTAGCTGTATTACTTTTCATCCATAACTGTTACTTAACTCTATTTATTGAGTCAGTTCCGTCACTAATTGAAGCCACCACCCTGTCTCCTAATCATTTATTCCATTTATTTGTGTTATAATTTGTATATGTTTCAGGAAAGATAAAAGCAGGTGAGGTTAGTTCAAAATGGCTCTGAGCACTATGGGACTTAACAGCTATGGTCATCAGTCCCCTGGATCTTAGAACTACTTAAACCTAGCTAACCTAAGGACAGGACACAACACCCAGTCATCACGAGGCAGAGAAAACCCTGACCCCGCCGGGAATCGAACCCGGGAACCCGGGTGTGGGAAGCGAGAACGCTACCGCACGACCACGATCTGCGGACAGGTGACGTTAGTGGCAAATTGTTCTCACAGGGATCATCGGGCTCTGTTGGTTTCCTTTCGTCAAATAGTTATCTATTAAGGGTCAGAAAGACTGAGATATTTAATCCGATCATTTTTTCAGCTGTAAGGAATAGTGCATAGCAGAATTTACATTAGTCTGGTAGCTTTCTGCTTTTGAGCAGCTTGATATAAAATAAACTGAAAAAAATTCAAGGATGAGCTCCACAAGCTAATTTGAGTAGTAAATATTGTAGGAACTTAAATATGCAGTACTGCAGCGAGCAATTTACGCACATGATAGCCATTCTCAATGTTGGTTGTTACCATGTCGGGACTATTACTCTATACTGAACTACATCATTTACATATCATTATATCAAATTTTCTTCTATTATCATCTCGTTACTGAGACAGGAAGTAACGTCACATCACCTCGACCAATACATTGGCCACGATATTGCCGAGATTTCTCCACATGGAAATTAGGATGTGAGCTGCGGCACTATCATGTAGTAACCACATGTAGTGGGACAGTGCGGGTTCTGGCTATGATAACTCTTATTCCAAGGGAACGCTCTCATTTCTGGGAAATCACCAGTACGCCCCTCTGCTGGCGAATGTCTGGCAGTTGTGTGAGGTATTTTCAAGGTCACGATGTAAAATGATACCGGTCACATGTCAAGATAAGCCACCACCACCCACCCCCCACCCCACGAACATCCATGCATCTTTCGCATTCACCTGACATAAATTTTGTCAGAAAAAAGAAAATCGCCCATCAACTGTGCCGCTTCTGCCTGAGATGACTCAAATGGCTGAGATGCTGGTCTAAGACAAGATCACACTCTAATCGCGCTTCGCCACTTCTCTCTAGAAAACAGGAGTCAAGTTACCCTCATATCACATTTTTTGTTATGAATCGGGCTGCATGAGTCTTATTATCATTATTCCTTACACTTTAGTGAAAGCAGTGACCGTGAAGCACCAGTAGCAGCAGAGGAGATCAGCCTCTACATCTGACCTGAATAAAAGGAAGAAGAGAGCTATCACATTCGAAACTATGTATTCTTCCATCCAATGTTCTTATTATTATTATTATTATCAGTTTTGCTAAAAGTCATTAATTAATATACTACATTATACTTACATCTTGTTAGTTTTTTCCAACAGCGAAATGGGCCCCAAGTGCAACACTAGTAGGAATGCTGAACCAGGACAGACAGCTGTCTACTTTCTGTTGTCCCCACCGCCGAATTAGCAGTCCACAGTCAGACTTCCTCATTTATCACATTTCACGTTAGACTATCTTTGAATGCCATAGCTACAGCAGCTCCCGCCCAAGCTTTCTCAAACCACTGGAAGGCAGTTAAGTGATTCTAGAATATTGCTATTTGCCAATACTTGTAATCTGATAGCTCATCGAACCATATATATATATATATATATATATATATATATATATATATATATATATATATAGAAGCAGATAATGACTGCTATGTAGTAATAAAATTCGAGAACAATCATTGCGCTAAAGTGCTGTATACGTGGTTTGAGTGGGACTTATTTATGCAGCATGATGGAGTATATTGAGAGAAATATGAACACCTATAATGTTCCGTCTCACATGGCTATCGGTGCCCTTATGTTTGTCAGGAAAGTGTTCACTGTCAATATATACGGGGAAGCAACGCTATATTTAACTACTTGAGACTCGTCCACTTATTTACATCATTCTAGTGTAATGAACGTAAATTATGTCCGCCCCCGGTAGCTGCGTGGTCAGCGCGACAGAGTGTCATTCCTCAGGGCCCGGGTTAGATTCCCGGCTGCGTCAGAGATTTTCTTCGCTCAGGGACTGGGTGTTGTGTTGTCCTAATCATCATCATTTCATTCCCCTCGACGCGCAAGTCGCCGAAGTGGTGTCAAATTAAGAGACTTGCACCCGGCGAACGGTCTACCAGACGGGAGGCCCTAGTCACACGACATTAATTTAACGTAAATGATCTGGAACGCCGGCCGGAGTGGCCGTGCGGTTCTAGGCGCTACAGTCTGGAACCGAGCGACCGCTACGGTCGCAGGTTCGAATCCTGCCTCGGGCATGGATGTGTGTGATGTCCTTAGGTTAGTTAGGTTTAATTAGTTCTAAGTTCTAGGCGACTGATGACCTCAGAAGTTAACTCGCATAGTGCTCAGAGCCATTTGAAGTGGAACGTGTTGTTGCGACAAGCTGAGTCGCTGGCAGCTGTATGTCTTTGCCCTATTCAGTGATTTTTAAAGTTATCTGGGTGAGCAAATTGTGCATGTCAACGCTTTAGAACAATGTGTAAATTTATGTGTTCATAAACAACCAAAGCACTCAACAATCCTCCCCATGAGTATAAAATCAATAGAAGCAGAATATAACGATCGAATACGTATACTTACTACTACCCCCATAGCTTTGGATGTGATGCAAGTCGAATTTAAAGCATATAAAACAGTTACTTTCAAAATTTTGCTGCACACATTCACTGTAATTATGTGAGAGTTTATATACATGTATGTATAGCAATAATAGTATACCCTACAAAATCTTATTTTCCCCCATTCACATCCTGTCATTCAGCGGGCTGATCATGATTTATTGCCAGATGTCGCTGGAGAGAGACGTGGCTGCCAAAATGTCAGAAACAATGTCTGTAACCACTTCTATGTATGACCCCCCCCCCCCCCCCCCCGTGAATTACTATTTACAGATTTTTACAGCTTTTAAATTGTTTTCTCCGACTTTTGAAGATTGTCAAAAAAAGATGTATGTAAATACGATCATGACCATGTATATTCATTAATGTGTGCACATCAAACGTCTTGGCCGCCAGCATCAGCCGAAAGCGTCTGATTATTGACAGTGGTACTGAAGATGTCCTTCGCTGCTCTCTGGGGCACTGACCACTAACCGTCTAGCACTCCACACGCCAAAGATAAGATAGTTGCAGATCACCGAAGTCGCGCGTTTCAACGTCGCTTTTCTTCTGAAACATGTCCGCCATCAACAAGTGCCTATGTGCTAGAGGAAGCCTATGATAGGCTACCAGAAGCGATCAGAAGAAGAGGAGAATGTAATCAGTCGTAAGAATAAAATCTAAAGGTAATTTTAATTACAAGAGAATATTTACATTCAAGTGTTATTAAGGTCATTACCCACAAGTGGGTAACTGTTCATCAGTGTACTATTCCTTAGTTATATTCCTAAAACACATCCAGCATCTATGAAATTGCTGCGTTTATTCTTATGATTTCAAAATGTCAGCGACGAACCACTGAGAACGGTAAGTAAACCCACTGCACACCAATCATTGTAATTCGTAGTAAGTTTCAGTGGTATGGATTATTATTTTCTCATCATTTTGAGTTGCTTACTTTCTCGTAACCTGTGCAGCACACCAAAATGATAGACGAAAAAAGGCACTTGAAAACAGAATAATTTGCCGGAACGAGCCATACGCTGATTAATAATAGCATTGCGTGTTACTGAGTATAACGCAAACTATTTGTATGAGCAGTAAGGACTCTGACATAACGGTGAAAGCAGCACCTAAAACTCATCGAAAACATTAATAAACAGACAATCCAGTTACGTCATTTTATCAGTACAGTCAGCTATATCTGTTGCTGATGGGTTCGATCAGTTCGTGAACTCAGATGGAAATCCCTAGAGGGACGACGATTTCCTTTTCGCGAAATAGTGATGAGAAATTATATAGGCCCAACATTTGAAGGTGATCAAAGAAAGATTCTATTGCCTCCAGCGTCTATTTAGCATAAGGAACACGAGGATAACAGCATTTAGGGCACGTATAGAGACATGTAAACTATAGTTTTCTCTCGCTCTATTTGCGAGTGCTACAGGAAAATAAAAGTCTAGTATAGGTACAAAGTACCTTCCATCATCCAGAATACGACAGCTTGTGGATTATGAATGTAGATGCAGATGTATTCTAATTTAGGAGTCATAATGAGTGTGTGACTAGCGCTGTAGTGTGGGGTTTTCATTGACGCCTGCCAGTATATTTCAGTATGTTGACGGCTCCCAAAGACTGTGTGCTTTTTAATCCTTTGTTTCCTCCGCGAATTTTGAGGATGGTATTTTCCTATCAGACATGGATTGTCATGTGTTATCCGGACTCGTCTGTTGACAGAGTTTCGGAAGTGTCTTACTGATCACGCGCGGTTCGGTTCGGACACCCATCTGCCGGTTATTTCATGGTTTTACTGACATGTTTTTATGCGCACTTGCACCTTGTAAGTCATGGCACATGATGTATTAGTTTCATATGAACTTAAGATATACCTCCAGAGTATGAAACCCGTCGTCATACACGAAAAAAACAATAAATAGCTATTGCGGATTTGGACTATCACTCAATTTAATATAGGCTACTTTACCATCTTTGATTTTAATGGTTTGATTGTCCTTCACATTATGTTCAGATCTTTGGCTGTGGTTGCCTGACCTACAAGGTTATTTGTGTCCAGAATGTTCCTCAAACCAATCGCGAGAAACTGTGGCCTGCTGACATGGCACATTGTAATCCACAAAAACTTCTCCGTTTTTGGGAACATGAGGTCCATGAACGGTTGCAAAATTATTTCCGGGTACCCGGACATAGCCATTTCCAGTAAATTATATGTTTGATTCGACCAGAGGATCTATTCCATTCCAAGGAAAAACAGCTTACACCTGTATTGAGCCACCACCAGTTTGCATAGTGCTTTGTTCACAAGCTGATTACATGGCTTCCTGTGGTCTGTGCCACACTTGAATCCCATCATCAGCTGTCGCCAACCGAAATCAGGACTCCTCTGACCAGGCCACGATTTTCCAATCGTCCAACCAATGAGGTCATGAGCTCAAGAGAGGAGCAACAGAAGATGTCGTGCTGTTAGTAAAGGCACTCACTCCACTCATCTACTGCTATAACAAAATTACGTCTCAATGCCCTAACCTATACGTTCGTAAGACGTCCCACATTCAGCACTTTAAGCAGTCTTACTTGTCTGTTACCACCGACAACTCCTCGCAAACACCGCTGCCCTCGGTCGTTAAGCGATTGCCATCGATCTATGCGTCGTCCGTGATGAGAGGTAATGCCTGAAATTTGGTATTCTCGGTACTCTCATGATACTGTGGATTTCAGAATATAGAAATACCTAACACTTTACGAAACTGGATGTCCTATTCGACTACCTCCAACTACCATTCCGCGTTCAGAGGCCGTTAATTGCCGTCGTGCACCTACGATCACGACGGGAAACATTTCTTTCGAAATTGCAACTCCGCCAATGCACTGCCATTTTATAACTTGGATACGTGACACCACAGCCATCTGTATCGCTACCTCATGAATGTTGCATTCTTAGTATATATATGTGTACATATGTATTGAAAGGTGGCTGCACTGAGCCACAGCGCCAGAGATTGCTGGCAGTTCTTGTCGAGAAGTCGTGGTGGAGAGTGCTTGTCGAGATGTGGCAGTAGTCAGTGCTTGTTGAGAAGTTGTAGTAGTGAGTCGGTGTTGAGATGTTGTAGTAGGGAGTGCTTGTTCCATGTTTTATGCAGTTGTTTGATGGGCTAGACAGCAGATGTTGTTCGAATGGAGATATTGTAACGATCAGAGTGCTTTTCGTCAATATATATGAAGGTAAAAAAATTCCCTTTTTTTATTATTTCAATGTCTTAAATAATGCTTCATTACAGGTTCAGTCAACAAAGCATCTGGCTTGTGTTCTTGTATTAGAGTGTAATTCTGGTTTCCTTACTCAATTATAGTATTTTAATTTTTTTAATTACTTCAGTATAGATGGTATTTAAAATTTCTTGTCTTATTGAAGAAGAACCGTGCCAGTTGTGTACGTTGAATCACACTTCCACACACAGAACAGTTACACTTGTGCTTTGGTTTCGTACGTTTTATAGTTGCTGGGGACTTAATTAATTAATTGTGTTAACGGAAATTTTCTTTCATTCTTTGTAGTAATTCTATGCAGTCAGATTGCGTACTAAAACTAGTCAGGGCCAACCGTTTACGAGACCTCGTAATCGGACAGACAGCTACTAAATAAAAAAATTAAAAAGTATTTGCATTTAATATTAATTAAGCCCCCATGCACGTGGCGACCGCTGCTTCGGATCGTCCCTTGGAATTCTTCTGATTGTAAAAATAGTAGACAGTAGTATTGTTGTAGTAATTTGTAGTTTAGTAACTGTAGTCTATATTGCATGTGTAGATTTGGTAATTGTCATTCTTCTAATGGTATTTTTTGCAGAATTCAATTTTTGTTGTCTTGTATACGGGTTTGACAATTTTGTGCAGTTAGGAAGATTTCAATTGTTCGTTAATCGTGTTTGAGGGAAGCATTTCGTGTGAATGATATTGATGGTGATAAAGTGTCATTGTGTGTAATTTTTGTATAGTGACGAGTTTTGTATGTTTTGTAAATGATTACGCGATCGATGAAAAAGGCAAAAATGATGAATAGTCAGAATAACGAAATTGTTGACATGGCGAACTCGCCAACACAGGAGAACAGGATGATGAATAATGAAGTGGAAACAATTTAATAAGTTGGGAAAATAGTCCGGAAACAGTTCAAAATTTTTCACAATCAAAAAATTTTCAGAATACGAGATTAACGACAGAAGATATGGAGCAGTTGATGAGTGCAATATTAAATTTGGGATCTGAATTAAAAACAAATATGGGAACAATGGAAACACGGTTAGACTCGCTGGGATCACAGTTACGATCTGAATTTAAAACAGAGATGGGAACTTTGGCAACACAGTTAGAAATTGATATGGGAACAATGGAAACAGGGTTAGACTCACGGATAGGGACATGCTTCAAAAACATGAAAGATGAATTAAAGAAAGAAATTAGAGAAGAAGTACAACCGATTTTGAATGCTCACAATAATAGATTAATTTCAATAGAAATCAGACAAAAGGAACAGGATAGAGAACAGGAAGAAAGAGATCGCGTGATAGCACAAAAATTTTCAGAGTTAAATTTACAACGTGCACACGATAAGGAAGCAATATTTGAGAGAATCGAGTAATCCGTACCAAATGACAGAATAAATAACCTAACACAACAATATGAACAGTTAACTAATAAATGTGTCAATACTGAAACCCGAGTCGCGACACTTACAGAAGACGTAAATAAACAGAAAGAACAAACAGGTGATTTATCGGAAAGAGTGGAGGAGATTTCAGATAAATTGACCAATCTTAGTTTACATGGGGACAGAGATTCAGATGATACAGCTCCATTACCATTTTCAGAAACTGAAGAGTACCAGAACATAAATAAACATGTTGAAAATCAGGGAAAATTTAATGAACGCGTTAAAAGGGAAGTTGAGGCATTACGAAAGCAAGTCAAACAAATTGAAGGCGAAATCGTAGGAAAAGACAGCAGAAGAAATTTAGAATCACAGATGGCAGAGGGGTTTGAAGAAAATAATTTGTTTCATTTAGGGGATGCAACAAGAGAGCGCCAGGCGCGCGAATTTGACAATAATCGACATTCGGACTGGGACAGACGCGGTAGGTCTTTGTCGCCACGAGGAGAAAACTTTGACTATAAACACTTCTTAACTGTTCGGAAATTTAAGATCTCTCGCAATTCTAAGAATGACATACATCCATGTTCATGGTTAGATCAATTTATGTACGCACTTCCACCAAATTGGCCACTAAGTCACAAACTGGAAATTATGTGCGGCTATTAAAGTCCTCAGGGGATTCACTACACTAAGTGAACATGTGCCGTAGCGTGCATAGGGCCCCGAGCTGTAGTGGTGCTATTTCCCTTTTAGTTTTCTGCACCGCTGCCTACTCTTTTACTATTCTTTGCATCTATCAGAATAAGTCTTCAACTATCAATCTATCAAGAGAGTCGGTAAAGATTAACCGGATATGACTATTTTACCCAAAAGTGATTTCGGAAATTACCGTTTGGACTTACTGTAACCTCAGCAGCATTCATTTGTAGCTTAAACAAAATTTTACCTGTTTATCTCCGTGACAATATTACTTCATATGTTGCCGATATTCTTATTTCTAAACGTTCTTGGAGTGAGCATAACAAAATTTTGGAATCATTATAACGTATCTTTGCAAGAGTTGGCATTACAGTGAACTTGGAAAAATCTGAATTTGGTCGTTCTCAGGTGAAATTTCTCAGTCACATTATTTCTACAGAAGGTATTCTTCCTGATCCAGAGAACTTAAACGCTATTCGTAATTATGCTGTTCCTACTACAAAACGTGATGTTCGTAGTTTCCTTGGCGTCTGTAATTTTCTTAGACGCTTTGTTAGATTGGACAATTTGGCCACACCTCGTTTTTGCGAACTATCTGGAAAGTTCTTTTTAAACGAAAATCGGTCGACAACTCTGTTTGGTTAGTTTGTATTCCTGATGAGTGGGCCAATAAATTGATTTGGTATACACATTTCAGTTATGCACACTTTGGTCCCAGAAAATGCGTTCATAAATTACGAGAAAATTGCTACTTCAGTAATATGGAAAATCATATTCGATCTGTTCCTGCCAAATGCAAATTATGTCAAAAGGCTAAGCCGCCAACTATTTCTCACACAGCACCGTTGTTTCCTATCATTCCAGCGAAATTAAAGGAGATGGCTGCAGTCGATTTGTTCGGTCCAGTGGTTCGTTCTACTAATGGTTTTGCGTACATTTTAGTAGCAGTGGAATTGACATCAAAATATGTGTTTTACACCTTTACGCAAAGCAACAGCTCGTTCAGTAACTAATGCTTTTATCAAACATTTTCTTAAAGAAGTGGGTCATGTTGATAAGGTTATATCAGATAATGGATCACAGTTTCGCCCTAAAATTTGGCTTCGTACTCTACGGCGTCGTAAGATTAAACCAATTTTCATTTCACTTTTTCACCCTCAATCTAACGCTTCAGAGAGATGGATGAAGGAAATCAATAAATTGTGTCGACTTTATTGTCATCAGAATCACAGAACGTGGGATCAGTATCTTCATATTTTTCAAAACATTCTGAATGAACTTCCTAATGACTCAACTTCTTTACCGCCAAAACTGACATTATAAAACAAAGCACCGACAAATCGCATTTCTGAAATCGTTCCTTTTGCGCCTACACGGAAACTGCGGCATTCTGAAGTTGTGAACCTGGCTTTGCAAAATATTGCATCTGCGGCTGCTAGAAGAGAAAAATCAGCTAAGCGTCCGGGTCGTTTAAAAACCTTGTCAGTTGGTCAAAAAGTGTTAATTAAGTCTCACCGTTTGTCTCACAAAGGAAAGGGATTGTGTCGCAAATTTTTTCTGCTTTACAACGGTCCATATAGAATTCGCAAAATTATTCATGATAACACTGTCGAAGTAGAAACTCTTAAATCTCGGCGCTCTAAGGGAATACATCACATATCGAACGTTAAGATTTTTGTGGAATGACATACTTTTGAGAGACTAACAGTTACATGTAAATATGCATAGAATATAAGGATACCGCGCCGCGTTCCGGCGGCGGCACATACTCAAAGCAACAGTCAAGTCTGCGCGCCGCACAAGGCAGTCGTTGACCGCAAACAATTACTTCCTACGTCACGCGCCTACAGCTGATCGAGCGCTCAGTGCGAATGCACTGACAGCCGTAAACAAATACACAGTCTAATTCCTCCGATTAAATTCAGTACAAAGCTATAGTGACTTGATGAATTATGTTATTAACGTTCAGTATTTTTCAGGATACGGTTCTAGAAAATATTTAAGAACTTCAGGTAAATTCTGTGCGTGTCCGACGTTAAGACGACTTGCTATCGAGAAAATTTCAGGAAGAATGTAATTTCGAAGAAGAAACTAATAAACTAAAAAGGTAATTATTAATTGAGTTCATTTTTAAGGTAACATATTTCCACTTTAGACGTAATTTGCTGCTCGCGATTACGTGATTTATACTTTGTGCTAAATTTTATGTTCTATGAATTTACTTTGGAAGCAACGTGCTTGCGTACATTAACTGAATTTGACAATGTTTTATCAATGAACAGGGTTGTTACTCATGTATATTATGCATCGCTTGGCTGCTATGCTTTTTCACTGACGTCATATTTTTTTTTAATTATGTGCCTGCTGTGCTTATTTATTTAAATTATAATTGTCACATGATTAATTGTGCTGACTGTGGTTATGTATGTAAGTTATACTTTGTGATTTATCTGCTTGCGCCTTCATGTTTACTTATTAAGATTACATATTAACATTTATTTGCTTATGCTGATATGATGCTAATGACCTGTTTATTATGTGAGATATATATTTGCTGCTTTGCGTATGGATTGCATATTTACACATTTCTGTTTTGTTGTCATAACTACTCTTCAATTTAGAATATAGCAATGCTGATGTACAGTGTACGAACATAGGGTTTAGGTTACACTACGGTATTAATTATTGTTCGCTTGGCAGAGCCTCGTTGTAGGGATTGTGCTGCATCCACTTGTTGACATTCTGTTCTCTACTGGTATATTTACTCGCTGTTGCATGTTTCGCTTACGCTCAGTGCCTTATATTTTGAAGATAAGAAAATGAACTGCTATAATTCGACGAACGACATTAGTACAAGAAACTTCATTGAAGTCACATGAGCTGGAGGTTTTATGGAAGCTGTATAACTTTATGCTAATAGGAAGGAAGCTAACGACATGACATACCAACACTAGGTCTAGACCATTGACAGCTATTACACTGCATTCTTCGTGAGCAATTGAAATAGCAAGTGACACTTGACACAAGAAATTGCTTATGTTTGCCATAATTCTTGAAGTGGTGTGCACACTGAAATATCACGATTATTCACACTTCGTAATCGTACTTACTTACTGAAAGTTATTCGAACTTAAGTCTGTTAGAAGTCATGTATGCATTTCTTTTCTTTTGATGGACAAGGTAACCATTCGGCCGCTTGACTCCAAGCGGTCCACATCGGGGTAGCTCCCAGAGGATAGTCGCCTAGCGATGGTCGCGAAGAAGCCGCAGATGGTCTAGAGTGGATCTTCCGCTCTCACCATCCAGCCGTACTGCAGCTGAGAAGCCGCGTACGCTGCCGCCATCTCCGAGCAGAAGCTGCTGCAGCCGCTACCGCCACAGCCACCAACGTTTTATCCACTGCACGCCGTGTCATCACAGTTGAAGAGCAGAATTGTCGTGTTGCAGTGGAGAATAACACGTGGACATCCAAGCGGAAGAAGGACAACAACCGAAGTTGCTGTACACGCTGCCATAGCCGCCAAGTTTCACCGCTACACGTCGTGTTCTCACGGAAATAAAAAGCATAATTGTCGTGTAGCTGCGGTGACGAGGCACCTGTGTATCCGAAAGGAACCAGGTTCTTATCAGCTGTTGCTTTCGCCTCTACTCCACGGAGTAGAGGATTAACTGCCATCTGGGCACTTCTTACTCTTCCGGTTCTCCTATTTATTCTTCAGGAATAATAAATAGGAGCCCTAGGGACCTGTTAGGGAAAAAGTGAGCCAGGGCCCCATTCGCATTGGATCAGCCCGCGTTCACAGAGATTAGCCTATCTACTCTGTCATCTTTCTCCCCTTCTTCCTCTTCTCCCCCACCTATGAAAGTAGGGCCCCCTCGCCCCCCCTCCACCACGATGGACGCTCCGACGTCCGCCAATCAGGCGACGGCGGAAGACACCACAGATAAGCTGATGACCACGAACGCCGTGACAGACAGCGGCGGAATATTGCCCGTGGTCACCGAAGCCGAAGTCGCATATAAAGCCCCCAACAAAGTCAGATTCATTCAAGGAATGTACCCCAACTTAGGTGTCCCCTCACCTCCTGAAAGCACCACTCCCCCCGATGTCCGCATCTTCACAGGCAGCGCAGACGCAGCCGGTCCATCGCGGAGTGGGAGGAAGAACGCAGCGCCGCCCAAGAGCAGAAAACGGAAGAGCCGCAAAAGCACCGCGCCGGACGCAGAGGGCTGGATACAGCCCAAGAAGACAGCGAGGGCGCGCCAACTCGTTAACGCGGGCGTCCAGATGCAGATGCAGAACACCTTCCAGCAGCTGCCCGAGGACGCAGCTCAGCCCGACCCCGGGCCTCCACCCCCACAGCCGCCCCCTCCCAAATCAAAGACGCCTCCTCCGATCATAATCTGCTTTGAAGAAGCGTATATGACACTCCTCGAAGTAGTCAGGAACATAGCCAAGGATCCTTTCCAGTTCAAACCTGCTGGAAAGGATCTATACAGGCTACACACGCGGTCAATGTCCGACTTTGAGAATGTCACCAATGAGTTGACAAGCAAAAACTGGGGCTACTACACCTATGCCACAGATCACGAAAAACCCATCAGCTTGGTAATGAGAGGTCTTCCTTATAAGTTCAGTATACAAGATTTGCAGAAGGAATTACTTGTGCTGAAGATTGTCCCGAGCTCTGTAACAAAGATAAAGTCACCTAAGACGGGAAAAGAGACACCCCTGTTTATGATTATAGCCCCTGACACAGCAGACAACCGTCAACTCCGTAATGTCACAAACATCGCCAATATGAGCGTGACTATGGAGAAGCCACGCCGAAAACGCGGACCGCGGATTTGCTTCAGATGCCAAGGGCTCGATCATGTAGCCCGACACTGCATGATGCAGCCGAAGTGTGTTACATGTGCCGGGGACCACCCAAGTGATAAATGTCAAAAACCGACAGACGAAGCACCGAAATGCGCCCGATGCTCAGAGGCACACCCCGGAAGCTATATGGGCTGCAAAGTGATAAAAGACCATGTTGCCAAGCAACGAACTGCATCGGCAGCACGCCCAGGTTCCAGCTACGCATCGGCAGTCGTAAGAAGAGGAAACGGCCAAGGGACGCGATCCAATCAACCGAAGAACGACAACACGAGTCTCCCCGCAACAAGCACCTACAGCACAGCCAAGGCAGACGCCAATACTCAACAGCATACGCCACAGCTAACTGAGGTGATGGCGCCTCTCCTGAAAGCAGTGACCGCCGCCGTCGCAACAGCAATGGAAACTATTGCCATGGCTATCCCAGAACAAATAGCCAAGGCAATCCAAGCCGCCCTCGCGGCAACACCATCAGCCAGCACCCAACAAAAATATGGCCATTAGACACTACGGCTTGACCATATGTATATGGAATGCCAATGGCATAACAAGACAGGAAGGCGAATTTCGCCACTTCTTAAAAGAAGAGGGAGTTGACGTGTGTCTAGTTGTTGAGACACATCTGAAAACGGGGGTAAATCTGAAGGTCTCTAATTACACCTGCTTCAGGACGGACAGACCAACAGCTGGAGGGGGTACAGCAGTTTACGTCCGCAAGTCTCTACGGCATCACCCAATACAACTACCACCACTCGCGACAGCAGAAGCAACAGGAGTGGCAATAGACACATCGAGGGGACGCATCCAATTCGTGGCAGTATACAGGCCGCCCAGAGGCACCCTTGAGGAAGCAGACTTTGACGCACTGCTTTCAATGAGAGGGAACACCTTTCTAGGCGGAGACTTTAATGCCAAGAATACTGCCTGGAATAGCAGGATCACGAACAACAGCGGACGACGACTCCTGCGCACAGCAGACAGACATAATGCCATAGTCATTGGGCCACATGATCCTACCAGCATACCATCCAGAGGACGTCACGATGTGCTAGATATTGCAGTAGTCAAAGGAGTGCCACACGCCATCGACGCCACTACACGAAGGGCTCTGTCCTCGGATCATCTCCCTGTCATCATTGACCTAGACCTAGATGGAGTTCAAGCACCCGCACACAGAGGAATAAACACTCGCGGAATAAACTGGGAAATGTACAACCACAACTTGGAGCATGAACTAGTGGCATACCCAGATCCTACAGAAGCAGGGGTGGACGCCACACTACTACACTTCACCTCAAAAGCACTAGACGCAGCAACAGCAGCGACCCGACACAGACCGCAACATCGGAGGGACAACTCAAGGCAACTGCCACCCACAATCCTCGCCATGATCGCGGAGAAGAACCGCCTTAACCGGGAGTGGCTGTACACCAGACTGCCAACCACCAAACGAACGGTCAACAGACTCCAGAGACAAATAAAAGCAGATATACAAGCTCACAGATACCAAGAATGGGAAGAAAAAGTCGCGCAAATAAACACAAGCGACCAATCAGTGTGGAAACTCACGAAGAGCCTGCTACAAAAAGGAAGCAGAATACCGCCGATAGAAGTGAACAACGAATTCATCTGCGAACCGGACGCAAAGGCAAATGCCCTAGCGGACGTATTCGCAGAAAATTTTAAACCAGTCGAGGACCCGGTAGACGATGCCCATATTCAGCTAGTTGAAGAGCGACTACCAATGTTCCTACAGCAACAAGCTGATGATATCATAGAACCCATATCAATCGAAGAAGTGGAGCTAGAAATTAAAGCCCTCAACCCAAGAAAGGCAGGAGGCCCAGACCTAGTAACGAACAAACTGATACAACAAATGCCGCCAATTGCAAGCTCATTACTTGCCGCAGCATTCAATAACATCCAGACATCTGCACAGTACCCACTGGCGTGGAAACATGCAGAAATCATAGCACTGCCCAAACCAGGAAAAGACCCCAGGTCACCAAACAGCTACCGCCCGATCAGTCTCCTGCCAGCGGTCTCAAAAATATTCGAACGGATATACGCTAAACGACTCCTCCGACATATAGAAGTTGAACGAGTGCTGCCAGAAGAACAGTTTGGCTTCCGACGAGGGCATGCTACTACACACCAACTGCTGAGGGTCGTCGAAGAAGCCCTGGACGCCATCGAGCGCAAGGAGTACTTTGGAGCAGTACTACTAGATGTCTCCCGCGCATTCGACTGCGTTTGGCACAAGGGCCTCCTGTACAAACTACTCGTACAGGGGGTACCAGTGCCGCACGTACGGCTGATCCAGAGATACCTAGAAGGACGAACTATTCACGTGAGGGCGCAGGACGGCACATCCGGAGTAAGAAGAATCCAAGCAGGGGTACCACAGGGTAGTGTACTCGGCCCCCTGCTCTACATCTTGTACACAGCAGACCTCCCGACAGTAAACAGAGTACAGTTCGCCCTATACGCGGACGATACCGCCGTGTACTCGCGGAGCAGAAGTGCCAACCACCTACAAGCACGACTACAGGGAGCCTGCGACACACTAACGGAATGGGCAAAGAAGTGGCGACTGTCCTTTAACCCAACCAAGACCCAGGCTATTGCTATTTGCCGTCGAAAACTACCAGCCAGGTATCGGCAAATAACCATCACAGGCACACCGGTACCATGGACGAAAACAGCTAAATACCTGGGCCTGACTTTGGATAAAAGTCTGACATGGAAGCCACACATCGAGGCAATACGTGCCAAAGCACTGGGAAGACTAAGGCAACTCTACCCAGTCCTGAACCAGAACTCATCTCTACCACCAAGGCTGGGGGTCGTGCTATACCTCACCCTGGTGAGACCAGTCCTCGAGTACGCCGCGGTCGCGTGGGGTAATGCGGCCATCACCCACACAAGAAGATTACAACGGGTGCAAAACCGCACTCTCCGACGAGCCCTACACCTGCCAGCGGACTTCCCGACAGCCGAGCTACACCACCTCGCCCGAGTCCAGCCGCTACAAGAGAGAATCCGCCAGTCAGCACGGATTTTCTACGAAAAAACACAGAACTCGCAAAACACACTAATAAGAAACCTAGGTCACAGAATACACAGACTGGCCACTACAAGATGGCCAGATCTACTGAGAAACTGAAAAACGACAACACCCCAAACTTGTCAACTAACCTAAAAATCAGTCTGTAACTTAACAAACGAAGGCTTCAGTCGCATGTATCACACTAAAAAGATAAACAATTACAAAGTAAACATAATAGAACACCACATAACATAATATTTAGCTAAGTATCCCCCAGAGTGAAAGGAACTAAAAAAAATAAAAAAAAAATAAAAAAAAAATAAAAAAAATATATAAAAATATATAAAAAAACAAAACACACACAAAAAAAGTTATATATATATATATATATATATATATATATATATATATATATATATATATATATATATATATATAGTTAATCAGCTATCAGACATAGTGAAGAAACTTAACACTAAGACTAGAATAAGATATATATACTAAACTACACCATAATAACCTAGAGCAACCTAGTAATTTTGTTTCTCTACCTACTTAATCATAGATTATAGACACAATAAATATGGATGTGTCATACGACTAGATGTAGTACCTTCGGGGGATCTAGCACACATGGGCAATATGATTGTAAATGTACCACCAATAACTGATGTATTTGTCTCTGTCTCTCTCTCTCTATCTCCACAATCATCTCAAGCATCTCCACACCTCATCCAACACCAACTCACAATCATGCACATCATTATCGTTCTGTCTCGTCTCCAACTATATTTAAAAAAAAAAAAAAAAAAAAATCCACCATTACCGCAGTTAATAGCCATGACAACCTTAACAGATATGTATCACAAACCTTTCCAGTACAAGCCAAGCTCGAAGGCGAAGCCAACATGCTAGTACTTCGATCACAGCAGGAAACCAGGAATTTCCAGCCATCAGACTGCTGCGCACAAGGTAACCAAAATGTATCTTATAATTCATAATGAGTAGAAGATTAGGGTCAGATGGATTACACAGAGGTTGTGTGTGGACACTGTGTCTTCGGATTGCATGGGATGATGAATTGAAGTTTGCACTAGGATTTTATCTGTACTTGTTCGAAGAGACTGACTAGAGGAAGAAGTTTATATGTATCGACGTATTGAAGAGGTATTATTGAGGTATTGAGATTATGTGAAATTAATGATTATTGGAGTTTTGGTGGACAAGAGAGAAGGTAAATGATATTGATGATAAGGTTTATGTGTATCAACGTATGAGGTATTATTGAAGTATTGAGATTATGTGATGCTGATGATTATTGGAGTTTTGGTGGATAAGAGGTAAAGTAAGTGAGGAGCATATTTTTTTTGTTGGTTTATATGGAACAAGGAAGATGAAGTTGGCAGACTAGAACACTCAAGTGGAAAGAAGATTGTCTACACACACACTTTGTTAAATCAATAAGCAGTATATACTTTTTTTTTAAGAGAGGAAGTATTTGCATATCTTGGGACACTGACAGTTGTTCAGCAACAGTACATCTGATTTAGCTTGGCAGACATTGCTCTTGAGATGATGACTACAACGTTGACTAACTATTATTGACTGTTATACATTGCTGCCACTTCTACTTGATACACATGATCTACATCAAATTTTGACAGAATTGCATTTACACAGTTAACACTATTCAATTACACAGTAGCACTAATGTGGACGAAAGATGAGTGAATGTGTTTTGTGTGTTTTCCCTTCCTAATCCCAGATAATTGGTACCGACCTATCCCCTAAATATTATTTTACTTGTTTGTTGTGGCTTGCACTGACACCCATAAATATTATGGGTTTACTGTTATTTGTGTATTTGTAATAGGGAATATGACAATTATCTGATTTCATTTGTGTGTTTATTATAATTTGTATGTTTAGTGTAAGAGCATTGATAATAATTTTGTAAAAGCAATTGTGTGTGCATTCAAACTGTTGTTCACACCTACACCTGTTCAACATTGATGTGTGACACTTAGAAACGTTTAATTTCTGCTGATGAACTGTGTGATTAGTGATAGTGAATATTATGGACAGTTACTTGCACTTTTTCTACATGATTGGTACCACTATGAAATGTTTAATTTCTGCTGATAAACTCTGATGAACAGTGTGATTAGTGATAGTGAATATTATGGACTGTTACTTGCACTTTTTCTACATGATGGGTGCCACTAGGACATGTTTAATTTCTGCTGATAAACTCTCATGAACAGTGTGATTAGTGATGGTGAATATTATGGACTGCTGTCTGCACCTGTTCAACATTACTGGGTGTCACTAGTGGATCTGCTTATACTGAAATGATGTCACTTGTTGCCGTCTGCACCTGTTCAACATTACTGGGTGTCGCTAGTGGAACTGCTTATGCTGAAATGATGTCACTTGTTGCTGTCTGCACCTGCTCAACATTGCTGGGTGCCACTGATGGACTGCTTCTACTGAAAAGATGTCACTTGTTGGTGTCTACACCTGCTTAACATTACTGGGTGCCACTTTTAGAACTGCTTCTACTGAAATGATGTTACTTCTTGCTGTCTGCACCTGCTCAACATTACTGGGTGCCACTAATGGACTGCTTCTACTGAGATAATGTCACTTGTTGGTGTCTGCACCTGCTCAACATTGCTGGGTGCCACTAATGGAACTGCTTCTGCTGAAAGATGTCGCTTGTTGGTGTCTGCACCTGTTCAACATTGCTGGGTGCCACCAATGGAACTGCTTCTACTGAAATGATGTCACTTGTTGGTGTCTGCACCTGTCAACATTACTAGGTGCCACAGATGGAACGGCTTCTACTAAAATGATGTCACTTGTTGGTATTTGCACTTGTTGGCCATTGCTGGGTGCTACTGCTGGAACTATCAACTACTTGTTTTCTTGAATCATTGACAGCATTTTATGTGAACATTTGTATAAACTGATTTTTTGTGTATTGTGTAAACTATTATGTAAAGTCTCATGTATGAAAGAATTTGTATTGCTTACTGTATTCTATATATTAGGTTACTGAAAGGTCAGTGCAAAGCCAACATTTCATCTAATTATGTGATATTTACGTATTAATATTATCTTTTATTTTTGTCTGTATTTTTGTGGACGAATTTGGTGGTATTTTCACCACCAATGCTGGCAAAAATACCATCAAATTCCGGCCCGTGGAGGAAGGGCATATGAAAGGTGGCTACACTGAGCCACAGCGCCAGAGATTGCTGGCAGTTCTTGTCGAGAAGTCGTGGTGGAGAGTGCTTGTCGAGATGTGGCAGTAGTCAGTGCTTGTTGAGAAGTTGTAGTAGTGAGTCGGTGTTGAGATGTTGTAGTAGGGAGTGCTTGTTCCATGTTTTATGCAGTTGTTTGATGGGCTAGACAGCAGATGTTGTTCGAATGGAGATATTGTAACGATCAGAGTGCTTTTCGTCAATATATATGAAGGTAAAAAAATTCCCTTTTTTTATTATTTCAATGTCTTAAATAATGCTTCATTACAGCTTCAGTCAACAAAGCATCTGGCTTGTGTTCTTGTATTAGAGTGTAATTCTGGTTTCCTTACTCAATTATAGTATTTTAATTTTTTTAATTACTTCAGTATAGATGGTATTTAAAATTTCTTGTCTTATTGAAGAAGAATCGTGCCAGATGTGTACGTTGAATCACACTTCCACACACAGAACAGTTACACTTGTGCTTTGGTTTCGTACGTTTTATAGTTGTTGGGGACTTAATTAATTAATTGTGTTAACGGAAAACTTCTTTCATTCTTTGTTGTAATTCTATGCAGTCAGATTGCGTACTAAAACTAGTCAGGGCCAACCGTTTACGAGACCTCGTAATCGGACAGACAGCTACTTAATTAAAAAATTAAAAAGTATTTGCATTTAATAATAATTAAGCCCCTATGCAGTATGTTCCACATTTCCTCGCAAACCACTTAACATATTTCAACCAGACTAGGTGCACATATTACTCACTGTCTGGGAAGGAATCCCTGTCCGCTTAGGAATCACCTGCCTAGTAAACGGGTGAGGGTTGGGTGAAAGAGTAATTTAGTATATCTTGTTGTTGTTGTTGTTGTTGTTGTTGTGGTCTTTTATCCAGAGACTAGTTTGATGCAGCTCTCAATGCTACTCTATCCTGAGCAAGCTTCTTCGTTTCCCAGTACATACTGCTACCGATATCCTTCTTAAACAGTATAGTGTATTCATCTCTTGGTCTCCCTCTATGATTTTTACCCTCCACGCTGCCCTCCAGTACTAAATCATCAGTTATTTTGCTCCCCAAATACAAAAACTCATTTACTACTTGAAGTCGTCATTTCCTAATCTTATTCCCTCAACATCACCCGATTTAATTCGACTACATTCCATTATCCTCGTTTTGTTTTTGTTGATGTTCTTCTTATACCCACCTTTTAATACACTGTCCATTCCGTTCAGCTGCCCTTCAGGGTCCTTTCCTGTCTCTGACAGAATTACAATGTCATCGGCGAACCTCAAAGTCTTTATTTCCTCTCTATGGATTGTAATTACTATTCCGAATTTTTCTTTTGTTTCCTTTACTGCTTGCTCAACACACAGATTGAATAACATCGGGGATAGGTTACAACCCTGTCTCACTCCCTTCCCAACCACTGCTACCCTTTCATTCCTCTCGACTCTTCTAACTGCCATCTGGTTTCAGTACAAATTGTAAATAGCCTTCCGCTCCCCATATTTCACTCCTGCCACCTTCAGTATCTGAAAGAGAGTATTCCAGTCAACATTGTCAAAAGCTTTCTCTATGTTGACAAATGCCAGAAACGTAGGTTTGCCTTTCCTTAATCTATTTTCAAAGATAAGTCGTAGGGTCAGTAATGTCTCACGTGTTCTAACATTTCTACGGAATCCAAACTGATCCTCCCCGACGTCAGCTTCTACCAGTTTTTCTATTCGTCTGTAAAGAATTCGTGCTGGTATTTTGCAGCCGTGGATTATGAAAGCGATCGTTTGGTAATTTTCACATCTGTCAACATCTGCTTTCTTTGAGATTGGAATTATTAAGTTCTTCTTCAAGTCTGAGGGTATTTCTCCTGTCTCATACATCTTGCTCACCAGATGGTAGAGTTTTGTCAGGGGTAGCTCTCCGAAGGCTATCATTAGTTCTAATGGAATATTGTCTACTCTCGAGGCCCTGTTCGACTTAGATCTTTCTGTGCTCTGTCAATCTCTTCACCCAGTATCATATCTCCAATTTCATCTTCATCTACATCCTCTTCCATTTCCATAATATTGTCCTCAAGAACCTCGCTCTTGTTTAGACCCTCTGTATTCTTCTTCCATCTTTCTGCTTTTCCTTCTTTGCTTAGAATTGGGTTTCCATCTGAACTCTTGATATTCATGCAAATAGTTCTCTTTTCTCCAAAGGTATCTTTAATTTTCCTGTAGGCAGTATCTATCTTACCCCTAGTGATATACGTCTCTGCATCCTTACATTTGTCCTCTAGCCGTCCCTGCTAAGCCATTTTGCCCTTCCGGTATATCTCATTTTTGAGACGTTTATATTCCTTTTTGCGTGTTTCATTTACTGCATTTTTATATTTTCTCCTTTCATCAATCAAATTCAATATTTCTTCTGTTACCGAAGGATTTCTAGTAGCCCTCGTAATTTTACCTACTTGACCCTCTGCTGCCTCCACTATTTCATCTCTCAAAGCTATTCCTTCTTCTTCTACTATATTTATTTCCTCCATTCCTGCCGATCGTTCCCTAATGCTCTCTCTGAAACTCTCTACAACATCTGGTTCTGTCAGTTTATCCAGGCTCATTCCCTTAAATTCCCACCTCTTTATAGTTTCATCCGTTTTAATCTACAGGATATAACCAATGTATTGTGGTCAGAGTCCACATCTGCCCCTGGAAATGTCTTACAATTTAAAACATGGTTCCTAAATCTCTGTCTTACGATTATATTATCTATCTGAAACCTTCCAGTATCTCCAGGCTTCTTCCATGTATACACCCTTCTTTCATGATTCTTGAACCAAGTGTTAACTATGATTAAGTTATGCTCTTTGCAAAATGCTACCAGGCGGCTTCTTCTTCCATTCATTATCACTGTTCCATATTCAGCTACTACGTTTCGTTGTCTTCCTTTTTCTACTGTCGAATTCCAGTCACCCATGACTATAAAATTTTCGTCTCCCTTCACTATCTGATTAATTTCTTTTATCTCGTCATACGTTTCATCAATCTCTTCGTCATCTGCGGAGCTAATTGGCATCTAAACTTGAGCTATTGTGGTAGGCGTGGGCTTCGTATGTATCTTGGCCACAATAATGCGTTCACTATGCTGTTTGTAGTAGCTTATTCGCCTTCCTATTTTTTATTCATTATTAAACCTACTTCTGCATTATCCCTATTTGATTTTGTCTTTATAACCCTGTATTCACCTGACCAGAAGTCTTGTTCCTCCTGCCACCGAACTTCACTAATTCTCACTATGTCTAACTTTAGTCTATCCATTTCCATTTTTAAATTTTCTTACCTACCTTCCCGATTGAAGTATCTGACATTCCACGCTCCGATCCGGAGAATGCCAGTTTTCTTTCTCCTGATAACTACGTCCTCCTGAGTAGTCCCCGCCCGGAGATCTGAATGGTGGACTACTTTACCTCCGGAATATTTTACCCAAGAGGACGCCATCATCGTTTAACCATTTACCCTCGGGAAAAATTACGGCTGTAGTTTCCCCTTGCTTTCAACCGTTCGCAGTACCAGCACAGCAAGACCGATTTGGTTAGTGTTACAGGGCCAGATCAGTCAAACACCAGACTGTTGCCCCTGCAACTACTGAAAAGGCTGCTGCCACACGTTTGCCTGGCCTCTCAACAGATACCCCTCCGTTGTGGTTACACCTTCGGTACGGCTATCCGTATCGCTGAGGCACGGAAGCCTCCCCACCAACGGCAAGGTCCATGGTTCATGGGGGGTGGGGGGGGGGGGAATTTAGTATATAAGAAAGGTTAACGATCGGACCTGCTAAATTCCAGACCAATATTGCCAAATTCTGTTTGCTGCAGAATCCTTGAACATATTCCCAGTCCGAATATAATAAAGCATCTTGAGACTGAGAAACTTAAGTGCATGAATCAGAATGGTTTTAGAACCCTTTCTCACATTATAAACTGAGCGCTATGGATGAATGCCAACAGGCAGATTCCATATTTCTCGATTTCCGGATAGCGTTTGGCACTGTGCCCCATTGCATGTCAGTAACGGAGATACGAGCATATCGAATAAGTAAAAAGATATGTGAGCAGTTCGAAGACTTCTTACATAATAAAACCCACTATGTTGACTTCGAGGGTGACTGTTCATCAGAGACAAGGGTATCGTCAGGAGTACCCGAGGGAGAGTTATAGGACCGCTGTTGTTCTCTATATACATAAATGATTTGGCAGACATGGTGGGCAGCAATCTGTGGTTCTTTGCTGATGATGCTGTGGTGTAAGGTATGGTGTCGAAGATGAGTGACGGTAAGAAGATACAAGATGACTTACACAAAATTTCAAGTTGATGTGATGAATGGCAGCTAGCCATAAGTGTGCAAAAATGCTACTAATGCGGATGTGTAGGAAGGTTCAAATGGCTCTGAGCACTGTGAGGCTTAAATTCTGAGGTCATCAGTCCCCTAGAACTTAGAACTACTTAAACCTAACTAACCTAAGGACATCACACACATCCATGCCCGAGGCAGGATTCGAACCTGCGACCGTAGCGGTCGCTCGGTTCCAGACTGTAGCGCCTAGAACCGCTCGGCCACTCCGGCCGGCTGAGTAGGAAAGTCAAGCCTGTAATTTTCCGATACAGTATTACTAATGTCTTGCTCGACACAGTCAACTTGTTTATTAAAGATCTGATCGTAACGTTACAAAGTGACGGGGGAACGAGCATGTGAGAACTGTGGTAGGGAAGGCGAATCGTCGAGTTCGGTTAGTTAGGAGAATTTTCGAAAAGAGTAGTTCATCTGTATAGGAGAGCACATACAGAACGCTAGTGCGACCTTTCTTGACTACTCCTCGAGTGTTTGAGATAATTGCCAGGTCGGACTGAAGGAAGACATCGAAGCACTTCAGAGGCGGGCTACAAGATTTCTTACAGATAAGCTCAAACAACATGTAAGTGTTACGGAGATTCTTCGAAAACTCAAGTGAGAATCCCTGAAGGATTCTTGAGAAACACTATTGAGAAAATGTAGAGAACCGGCATTTGAAGCTGACTGCCGAACGATTCTACTGCCTCCAACATACATTGCGCCTAAGGACCATGAATATAAGATAAGAGAGGCCAACAGGGAGTCGTTTTCCTCTCGCTATACTTGCGAGTGGAACAGTATAGGAAATGACAACCACCACAATATGAGGAACGGCTTATCGCTTACTACATTTTCGCTGTTCGTGCAGTAAAATTGCCGTACGAAGCATGGCGCTTTAATTCATTACTCATTTACTACTAACTTCATTTGCAACATATATCGTAGAGAGTATCCACATATGCTACTGAACGAAACTAAAAATACAAATTTGTGAGACAGATAAAATGATGACATAAACATCGAACAGCGTGAAAATGAAATTGCTGGGTGGATTTCGCTGAAGATGCAGATGCAATATGTGTAGAAACTCAGGTTAAATATGTAAATGCGTGTAAAATATTTGTGACATGTACGTACATGGAGAAAGAAATCCACAGGCAAAACGCTCACCCTAAACTAATGGAGCGATTTCAGTCAAATTTAGTATACATATAACTTACGATCCGGAAAGAAATGGTCTGGTATAAGAACCGGCTTCCTATATAAGTGTGTACGATAATTTGGAGAGAGAAGGGGGAGAAAGAGATGGACAGATACAGAAGGGGATGGAGGAGATGGACACTGATATTAGGAGGAGAAGATGAAGAGACAGAGAAGGAGGAGGAAATGGGCTAAGAGCTTGGTGAGGAGAAGATGCACAGAGAGAGGAAAGAGGAAGAGATGGACAGAAATATGGGTAGGAAGGGTTATGCACAGAAAAGAGGAAAGAGGAGATGGGCAGAGGGAGTGAAGGAGGAAATGGGCTGAGAAAGGTAAGTGGAGGAGGTGGACAGAGAGAGGGGAGTGGAGGAGATGAACAGAGAAAGGAAAGAAGAGAGGAGGGGTAGAGAGTGGTGGAAAGATGAACAAAGAATGGTGGAGGGGGGGAAGAGTAGATGGATGCAGAGAGAAGGAGGAAGATATGAAATTAGAGAAAGGAGGAAGAAATGGACAGAGGGGGAAAGAGCAGATTGACAGCGGGACAAGCAACAGATGGACAGAGGGGAAGGAGCAGATAACACATTTAGCAGGTGGTGCAGGGGGCGGTAGGAGATGGACGCAGAATGGTGTTCGAGGAGGTGGACATTGGGAGTGGGTGCAGGAGATTGACAGAGAAGGGGCAAAAGAGAAGACTTACAGAGAGATGCGGAAGAAGGAGGTAGACTAATAGACGTTTAGAGTAAATGCATACCAGAGCAATGCTGGGTACTCACCTATTTACATATTAAAACCGGAGAACAGACCAAGTACTTCTGCTATAGTACACTACTGTTGCTAGATCACTCGACTGTTGATACTAATGTTGGGCACAGAGCTTTTGCCATACCCCTACATAAGCAGACCTCTCGTGATTTTATCATAAGTAATGTCAAATGTGATCCGTGCATACCACCTTCCATTTTTTGGAATCGATCTACATTAGATAAACTCCAAATATTTTTCATCAAATACATATGACTCGTATGGCATACAGACAGAATAGAGAAACGGGGCTGTTAGTTCCTCCCGGCTACAGCTGCAAAGACTACTGTGCTACAAGAGGGTCAGATGGGCTGGTTTTGAAGCCACATCTGTCGGCCATAGAATCTATATCTGTTACTTGTTTCGACCATAATAATGTTTCTTTTTGTGTATGAACAAATACTGTAACTATAAATCGAATCTTAACATCGCCTTCTTATTTAGTCAATGCACTTTTGTATAACCTGTATAAATTGGCTGCTGAAGCGTAAGTTGTATGTTGGAGTATATGTAATCGGTTTTACCGTAGTTTACTACTGTACCAAAAAAAATGATTGTCAAGTGTAACTATTCTACAGCTTTCAAAAGAAACTGCGCAACGAACCTAAGGAGTGATGGACGGTAAACCTACATATTACCTCTAATTTCCCGTGCAGTCATGTCACGATATATGTATGGATGGAAGTATTATGCTGCAGTCGTACAGAAGATTTCTTTCTGGCCATGGTACGCACTTGGCCTATCTGGCAAGGCTAAATTAACGACAATCATTCCGTTATCAAAGTTAACTCACCTAGAGAAATCTTCCGCACTCGCAGAATCCACTCTCGCGCCATCTATATCCTGTAAACATACGTTACTTCTGCCAAAAGGATATTGTTGTGCATGCAATTCAAACTTTTGTTCCAGTGGTTCTAGTACACGCAGCATGTCACCAAAGAGTTGCGTCCGCACTCTCCATTTGCATACACCATCCAGTGTGACCAGTATGACCACCGCCTGTGTGACCACCGGCTATGCTTGAGGCCAACGTGTAGTAGTCATTCAGAGCTTGCAGGTGGCAACACTAACAGTGTTATGGAGAGAGTACTGCGGAGGATGCGGAAAATGGTGAACTCATTGTCATAATACGGAAACCGAACGATTTATCTGACGTCAAAATTGGCATGATTATTGGCTTTCGGAGCAAGCATGGAAATATTTCCGTGGCAGTTCATAGGTGATCTCGGCAGTCTGTAAGGCACAATGGATCAACACAAGTATGCTTGGAGACATTCCCACCCCTTCATGTAGTTTGTTTTTCCTCGGCACGTTTGCATCTACCAGCAGGACAATGCAACATGTCACATAGCTCGTAGCGTACGTGTGTAGTTGGAAGAGCACCGGGATGAGTTTACCAAAGTCGCTTGGTCACAGGACTTCATGGATTTAACCTCATCCGAGAACCTGTGGGACCACCTTGACCGGGCTTTTCGCGATATGGATCCTCAACCGAGGAACCTAGCGCAGCTGGCCGTGGCACAGGAGTAAGTATGGCTCTGCATCCCAATCGGTGCCTTACAGAATCCCACTGACTCTCCTCCTGCACTTCTGCGTTTCAAATAGTGGACATTCATGCTTTTGAAAGGTGGACACATCAACGTGATTCGACTGTGTATAACACCTGTGTTCCCTTTGTTAACAATATCATCCTAGTTTATGGGTATATAACTGAGAACTGTTGACAGACAGAGCACAGTTTGTAACGTATCTTCAGTCATGGTTGTCGGAAAGATGTGTAACTATTTACAGTCAGCTCTCATATGTGCTTATCACAACACTAGAATATAATTTACTGAGAAAGAGTACTGTTGTATATCCAACTTGATGTGTCCTACTTGGTAGCATATATGGAATAACTGATTGTCCCATGTCATAGTCAATCAACATTTATTTTAATTCCACGCTACAATATAAAGAATCTAGTTGTTCATTCACTTAATATGAAGCTCTGAAAAAAAGCGATAAGGAGTCATTGAACTAGATTACGTTTATTTGGCACTCTGGGACACTCTCATGAAGTGGGATGAAATCGACATCTATTCAGTCATACACTGATGGCAACAACAGGGCACTAAAGACAATCTAAGTTCCACACTGGAATGCCAGCAGTGGAGTACCGACCCTGGAGGAGGCAGGAGACCAAGTTCGTGGAGATCAAGTTCCCCACGTGGCGACTCGCTGTAGGTAGTGGCTGCAGTATGGTATCCTCCCAACTGACATCGAGCTGGAAACTCATACTGTAGATCTTGGTGATCGCTTTGCGTAACAACTGCTTTCAGTGGCTCAGCAAGTTGAGGTGCCTTACATTGGCTGGGCGCCTTGTCTGGTAGAGTGACATCTGCTTGATGCTTGGATGGCATGGGATTCGAGGAGGCGAGATAGTGCTTCCGATTGTGTCACTGTTTCTTGGGATGCGCGCCCCTCTAGCCTCAAGGCTGGCGCCTTTCTTGGTGAAGACGGAGTCTTATTTTTCCAAGGTGCTGCCTGTAGATCCATTTCAGAGCGACCAACGTGTTTTGGACGCCATACAGCTTGCTTTGGGTGACAACCCATGCCTACAGTACTATCACCATCTGAGTCATCCAATGGAGCGTCTCCTGGACAGTCAGAGTAACTCGCAAACCATGCCTGTAATGCAGGCAGCTGTAATCACAGGCGAAGGTGTTGTGTACATTATTACTCCCACCCCCCCTCCCCTAGGGCAAAGGTGGTGAAGCCATCTTCATTTCGCACAGAAATCCTGAGCGCCTACACCACGAGAAAAGAAATTCGGATGACACCTCTCAGACTGTTGTCCTAACGTCGATATGGCATCCAGTTGGACGATGCAGTATCCCAGTACCTGGACACTGGATACTGGTAGGGATGGCCTAAATGTGGCTGCAGAAACATGAGTTGGCTGAAACAGGGACTGTCCAGTGTGGATCCGGAAAGAGAAAGTACGTAACTTCGTTATCTTGGACAATTCGACCTCCTTCGATGGGGGGTCCACGCTGCTAATTGGACTCTCTTTTTGAGTGTAAATTTCTCCAGACGGTGGCCCATGTAGGTTGCCCTGAGGAACAGCTGTCGCCCAAATGAGGCAGGGAAGACGTCCTGTGGCCAATGTTGTCATACAACCTTGGAATCCTGTCTTGTGAACCAACAGACGTGGCTCAGAGTGGAGACAGCCTCATGAACTGCATCTTTCAGAGCCTTTTTTTCTGAAAATAATGAAATGGCATGGTACCAGTATCATTCATTGTGAAGGGGAAGATTGCTTCCAGAAAAGAAAACGTGTGTCTCTGAAGTGCCTGAGAATTTGCAAAGAAAAATAACTTATGCGAAACACAGCCATGGCCCTTACCAAAACCCACTCATATCCACGCCGCATAGGCTTAGTCTCGGTGAAGCCTGGTGACGGTTTTAGGTGTTCCACAGAGTGACGGTTGCAGGATGGCCTACAGCGTCGAAAAATCTGATAGTTCCCTAGAACGTCTCTCACTGATAAACACCTGGCCCAGAGAGCTCACTAGTGGTCAGCAGATGCCTGACCTGGAGCCTGCAAAGAGAAGTCCATAAATGGTCGCCCCACCCTTGATGTTAATTCAGAAAAACTTCATCTTTGGCCCTTCTGGTGTGCGACAAGTGAAAGAGCAGCAGATAGTATGTGATCCTGCACTGCTGCCATGGCGCGAGAGCTGAGTACCATATTCTAAGAAACTGCCAGCCCAATAGCAGACTTATGAAGTGCAGGAACTAGTACCGGGACTGCAGCGTCCCTGTTTGAATGTGTAGCAGTGACACCACTGCTCACAGAAATCGACAAGCTACCATGGGCGTCAGCAGGTAGTAGAGAAATGGCACAACTGACCGAGATAGATGCAGACATGGTCTGTGTTTGTGCGTCAGGTACATAAAGCAAAACAAAATAAAGCATTCTGCAGATGACTAAATCTGAATGGAAAAGTACTGAACCCAGTAAGTGGGGAGTAGCATAATTTGAAGGAAGTATTGTCAAAAGCCCATGTTTTGAAGTTTTGGGCACGGAGGCAGTATGCAGCACTTGTAGTGGCTGAAGCGCTGATGGATTCCAGTACGTTTGCAATGGATAAGGAGCAACATGACTGACATCAGGGAAAGTGGAGCATGCGGTTGAGCACTAAGAATTTGGGAAGAAGGATGGATCGGCATGGGAACTGTTGCATCGTGGAGGACAACTTGGAATTTTAATGATGACTTAGTGCACTGAGGACTGGCAGGGGGTCCAGATACGCCGCTGAAGACGAGTTGGAACTATTATTGCGCACATGAGCACTGCCGACTGGCAGAGAGTCCTGTTGCATCGTGGAAGATGATGTAAGATTGCGATTACGTGCATGAACACTCAGGAACGGCAGAGACTGCAACTGCTTCGTGGGAGACTCGGAAATCGTAGTGCTTGCATGTGCACAATAACCGCCGTGTGAAGCGTAATAGGCGTTACGTTGGGATATTAACTGAAGACATTTTAAAGTAGGTGGAACAAAATCAGGGTTCAGACATTAAAGAACTTGACAGACGTGCGTATCAGCGTTGTCTAAGAGGAAAGCAAATTGTCGTCGGTCAGCTTGAATTGTGGACGTCTCGAAGCATCACTTCAGCCTTCAGATGTAGGCAGGCTGTGGCTTCATTTTCTAACTGAATTCTTGAAATAGCATAGGCAGAGTCGTCCACGCGTGGGCCAACGTCTGCTGCAGAAACTCCTGGTGGTGCCGGAATTGCAGGAATGACAGAAGTAGATCTGCACCCAGGTGGATTTTCTATTCTTGGTGAAATCGCTGTAAGTCACGAAGTAACTACGTCTACTAGTCTTGACTCTGCGTTACCATGATGGAACGAGATAACTAACTTCGTACACTTCAATTTGTGTGACTATACGGCACTAGTGTTCGAAAAAACGATAGATCGATCGATGTCTTCGCCTTTGATAAATAGTACGATTGACAGATCATAAGCCCGATACAAGGAATCACGTTGACTGGAGTCACTGTAAGAGTTTACGATACGTATAATAGGTCTGATGTTCATTTAGGATGACACATTCTCATGAAGTGCGACCAAGTCAAAGTCCATTCAGCTGAATATCGATGGTAACTGGTGGGCACTAAAGGAAGTCTGAGTTTCACACTAGAATACCAGTATTGGAGAACCAAGTATGTAGGAGACCAAGTCAGAAAATGTGAAATTCCCTGGCTGACAGATGCCTGCTCGTTGTCGCTACAGCGCGGTATCTTCGAGACTGGGCTGCTGCTGGGGACACATGGTGTAAATCCAACTAGTAGCTCTGCTTTGGAACAGCTTGCAGTGGATCAGTAATCGGAGCTGCCCCGAAGCTACAGGGAACCACACTAAATAAATGCCTTGTGGAGTGATATCTGCTTCGCGCGTGGGTGCCACTGAATGTGCGGAGGAAAAGTAGTGCTCCCGATAGTGGCGCTGTTGTCCAGAATGTGTGTACAACTGGTTTCGAAGATGGAACCTCTCGTAGAGAATCTCATGTCGCGTGTTTCACTTGTGGCGGCTGTAGTTTTACTTCAAACAGACAGTGTGGTATTGACAAAATCCAGCATCTTCTGTTGATACGCCGTGGATATCGTTCTATTGCGTTACTATCTGCCATAGAACTGACTGCTATGGACCCAGAGCACTGGCCGTTTTCTACACCTACATCTACATCTACATTGATACTGCGCAAGCCACCCAACGGTGTGTGGCGGAGGGCACTTTACGTGCCACTGTCATTACCTCCCTTTCCTGTTCCAGTCGCGTATGGTTCGCGGGAAGAACGACTGTCTGAAAGCCTCCGTGCGCGCTCTAATCTCTCTAATTTTACATTCGTGATCTCCTCGGGAGGTATAAGTAGGGGGAAGCAATATATTCGATACCTCATCCAGAAACGCACCCTCTCGAAACCTGGCGAGCAAGCTACACCGCGATGCAGAGCGCCTCTCTTGCAGAGTCTGCCACTTGAGTTTATTAAACATCTCCGTAACGCTATCACGGTTACCAAATAACCCTGTGACGAAGCGCGCCGCTCTTCTTTGGATCTTGTCTATCTCCTCCGTCAGACCGATCTGGTACGGATCCCACACTGATGAGCAATACTCAAGTATAGGTCGAACGAGTGTTTTGTAAGCCACCTCCTTTGTTGATGGACTACATTTTCTAAGCACTCTCCCAATGAATCTCAACCTGGTACCCGCCTTACCAACAATTAATTTTATATGATCATTCCACTTCAAATCGTTCCGCACGCATACTCCCAGATATTTTACAGAAGTAACTGCTACCAGTGTTTGTTCCGCTATCATATAATCTTAAAATAAAGGATCCTTCTTTCTATGTATTCGCAATACATTACATTTGTCTATGTTAAGGGTCAGTTGCCACTCCCTGCACCAAGTGCCTATCCGCTGCAGATCTTCCTGCATTTCGCTACGATTTTCAAATGCTGCAACTTCTCTGTATACTACAGCATCATCATGGAACATCCGACACTATCTACTAGGTCATTTATATATATTGTGAAAAGCAATGGTCCCATAACACTCCCCTGTGGCACGCCAGAGGTTACTTTAACGTCTGTAGACGTCTCTCCATTGATAACAACATGCTGTGTTCTGTTTGCTAAAAACTCTTCAATCCAGCCACACAGCTGGTCTGATATTCCGTAGGCTCTTACTTTGTTTATCAGGCGACAGTGCGGAACTGTATCGAAAGCCTTCCGGAAGTCAAGAAAAATAGCATCAACCTGGGAGCCTGTATCTAATATTTTCTGGGTCTCATGAACAAATAAGGCGAGTTGGGTCTCACACGATCGCTGTTTCCGGAATCCATGTTGATTCCTACATAGTAGATTCTGGGTTTCCAGAAATGACATGATACGCGAGCAAAAAACATGTTCTAAAATTCTACAAGAGATCGACGTAAGAGATATAGGTGTATGGTTTTGCGCATCTGCTCGACGACCCTTCTTGAAGACTGGGACTATCTGTGCTCTTTTCCAATCATTTGGAACCCTCCGTTCCTCTAGAGACTTGCGGTACACAGCTGTTAGAAGGGGGGCAAGTTCTTTCGCGTACTCTGTGTAGAATCGAATTGGTATCCCATCAGGTCCTGTGGACTTTCCTCTATTGAGTGATTCCAGTTGCTTTTCTATTCCTTGGACACTTATTTCGATGTCAGCCATTTTTTCGTTTGTGCGAGGATTTAGAGAAGGAACTGCAGTGCGGTCTTCCTCTGTGAAACATCTTTGGCAATAGGTGTTTAGTATTTCAGCTTTACGCTTGTCATCCTCTGTTTCAATGCCATCATCATCCCGTAGTGTCTGGATATGTTGTTTCAAGCCACTTACTGATTTAACGTAAGACCAGAACTTCCTAGGATTTTCTGTCAAGTCGGTACATAGAATTTCACTTTCGAATTCAATGAACGCTTCACGCATAGCCCTCCTTACGCTAACTTTGACATCGTTTAGCTTCTGTTTGTCTGAGAGGTTTTGGCTGCGTTTAAACTTGGAGTGGAGCTCTCTTTGCTTTCGCAGTAGTTTCCTAACTTTGTTGTTGTACCACGGCGGGTTTTTCCCGTCCCTCACAGTTTTACTCGGCACGTACCTGTCTAAAACGCATTTTACGATTGCCTTGAACTTTTTCCATAAACACTCAACATTGTCAGTGTCGGAACAGAAATTTTCGTTTTGATCTGTTAGGTAGTCTGAAATCTGCCTTCTATTACTCTTGCTAAACAGATAAACCTTCCTCCCTTTTTTTATATTCCTATTAACTTCCATATTCAGGGATGCTGCAACGGCCTTATGATCACTGATTCCCTGTTCTGTACATACAGAGTCGAAAAGTTCGGGTCTGTTTGTTATCAGTAGGTCCTAGATGTTATCTCCACGAGTCGGTTCTCTGTTTAATTGCTCGAGGTAATTTTCGGATAGTGCACTCAGTATAATGTCACTCGATGCTCTGTCCCTATCATCCGTCCTAAACATCTGAGTGTCCCAGTCTATATCTGGTAAATTGAAATCACCACCTAAGACAATAACACGCTGAGAAAATTTATGTGAAATGTATTCCAAATTTGCTCTCAGTTGTTCTGCTACTAATGCTGCTGAGTCGGGAGGTCGGTAAAAGGAGCCAATTATTAACCTAGTTCGGTTGTTTAGTGTAACCTCCACCCATAATAATTCACAGGAACTATCCACTTCTACTTCACTACAGGATAAACTACTACTAACAGCGACGAACACTCCACCACCGGTTGCATGCAATCTATCCTTTCTAAACACCGTCTGTACCTTTGTAAAAATTTCGGCAGAATTTATCTCTGGCTTAAGCCAGCTTTCTGTACCTATAACGATTTCAGCTTCGGTGCTTTCTATCAGCGCTTGAAGTTCCGGTACTTTACCAACGCAGCTTCGACAGTTGAATATTACAATACCGATTGCTGCTTGGTCCCCGCATGTCCTGACTTTGCCCCGCACCCGTTGAGGCTGTTGCCCTTTCTGTACTTGCCCAAGGCCATCTAACCTAAAAAACCGCCCAGCCCACGCCACACAACCCCTGCTACCCGTGTAGCCGCATGTTGCGTGTAGTGGACTCCTGACCTATCCAGCGGAACCCGAAACCCCACCACCCTATGGTGCAAGTCGAGGAATCTGCAGCCCACACGGTCGCAGAACCGTCTCAGCCTCTGATTCAGACCCTCCACTCGGCTCTGTACCAAAGGTCCGCAGTCAGTCCTGTCGACGATGCTGCAGATGGTGAGCTCTGCTTTCATCCCGCTAGCGAGACTGGCAGTCTTCACCAAATCAGATAGCCGCCGGAAGTCAGAGAGGATTTCCTCCGATCCATAGCGACACACATCATTGGTGCCGACATGAGCGACCACCTGCACATGGGTGCACTCTGTACCCGTCATGGCATCCGGAAGGACCCTTTCCACATCTGGAATGACTCCCCCCGGTATGCACACGGAGTGCACATTGGTTTTCTTCCCCTCTCTTGCTGCCATTTCCCTAAGGGGCCCCATTACGCGCCTGACGTTGGAGCTCCCAACTACCAGTTAGCCCACCCTCTGCAACTGCCCGGATCTTGCAGACTGAGGCGCAACCTCTGGAACAGGAGAAGCAGCCATGTCAGGCCGAAGATCAGTATCAGCCTGAGACAGAGCCTGAAACCGGTTCGTCAGAAAAACTGGAGAGGCTTTCCCTTCAGCCCTCCGGAATGTCTTTCGCCCCCTGCCACACCTTGAAACGACTTCCCACTCTACCACAGGTGAGGGATCAGTCTCAATGCGGGCACTATCCCGGGCAACCACAGTCGTAGTCCGATCAGGGGATGCGTGGGACGAGCTGGCCGTCCCCGACAAACCCCCATTCGGACCCCCACAGTGATGCCCATTGGCAACAGCCTCAAGCTGTGTGACCGAAGCCAACACTGCCTGAAGCTGGGAGCGAAGGGATGCCAACTCAGCCTGCATCCGAACACAGCAGTTGCAGTCCCTATCCATGCTAAAAACTGTTTTTCAAAGAACGTCTGAACTAATCTACAGAGAGCGCAAACAAATCGACAAAATTTAAACGGTTATTAAAATACAAGATTGCCTAGTAAATGCAGTAATGCTGCTACTTGCGCACTGCTGACACTGCTCGGCGGCGGAAGGAGACTAAGCGAAATTACACTATTCAGGTACTAAAACGCGATGCTACACTCTCAAATACTATAATACGCCCGAAATTTATGAATTAAACAATGCAAGTACCAAAAACACGCAAAGAAATTAAGAATTAAACTATGTAACAAATGAGTGAGCTAGGAGTATACTACTAGCTGCTCAGCTGCTTATCCAACGGCGGCAGGGAGCACACTGACTGTGACCAACCGACACTGGCCGTTCAAAACAAAAACAGTAGACAAACGACTACGCGAATTTACACTATTCAGGTACTAAAACGCAATGCTACAACTCTCAAATACTATAATACCCCCGAAATTTATGAATTAAACAACGCAAGTACCAAAAACACGCAAAGAAATTAAGAATTAAACTATGTAACAACCGAGTGAGCTAGGAATATACGACTTGCTGCTCAGCTGCTTATCCAACGGCGGCAGGGAGCACAACTCCTGTAATTTTGGTAATTGTGGTGACAGGAGAAGGCTTCGGATACATCACATCTTATACTCTAAATCCTTAGTAGAGAATTATTTAAGACTGCTTGATACATTTGGGTGTCATCCATCTCAATACAGAATTTCGATGGATAATATACGAGGGATATTCGGAAAGTAACTTCCAATCGATCAAGAAATTGAAACCAGTGTCTCTAGTATGCCTGTCGATTGCATCACTTCGCTGTTTTCAGTTCTGAGCGCATGGTGAGCACATAAAGATGCGTGGAAAATCGTGTCTCCCGCCACGTATGAGGTCCTTGTGAGAGATTTCACCTGACCTTATGCAGCCCCCATTACAAAACTGTCATACGTTTCCTACTTCGTGACAGTTCTCGGTCGCAGTCTGAAGGGGCATGGGAAGTGTTTGATCACCCTCACTGTAGCCCGAAACTGGCTCCCTCTGTGTTTCACCTCTGATCACATTAACTACTGGCTATGAAGACAACATTTTCGCACAGACAACGAGCTATAGATGAGCGTAGAGAATTGGCGGGAAGTGCAGGCGGCTGCCTTCTATGATGAGGGTATTGGAAAGTTGGTACAACGCTACGATGTATGTCTAAGTCTGAGTGGTGACTATGTAGAGCAGTGGCTGGAAGCTGTAGCTAACAATTGCAGATAAAATATTTCTGATTTTCACAGTGGTTTCTATTTCTCGATCAATCGGAAATTACTTTCCGAATAGCCCTAGTACCACAGTCTCTCGGATAAAGAAACAATGGCGCAATGGCAACCCTGTGTATGGAGAAGCATAGCGTTAATGACTACGTCCAAGGCGTCCCCTACAAAGACTTGCGCCGCCGTTGAGTGTCATATGGAAGTGTGATCTTCTACACAACCGACTTTCATCTGTTCGCATTATCATGCAATGACTGTGGTGCCATCGATCCATTAGAAGTCCATTTGAACGTCTGCCAGTTCCACTGTGTAGGAAATCTGTCTCATTTCCATTGCTGTAATTATTAAATGATATGACACCGACAGGCATGTGTTGGCTGGTTGACTGATAAACAGCGCTGCTGCCTGGGCGTAGTTAACGCATGACTACTACAGCCTTAGCAGGTCAGTGACGGCAGCGGGACTGACCGATTGTACAGCTCTGTAGTTACGCGAGTGCAGTTATGGATAATGTGCTATGACTGTATCCAACAACCTGAGAATGTGTATCTCTATGCTGAGTATCAAGAATATCATCTTGCCTTCGGTCTCTCTCAATTCTAGAAGTCTCACGTTTGCTAAAATGTATATACACTGAGGTGACGAAAGTCACGGGACACCACATAATGCCGTGTCGGACATCCTTTTGCCCAGCGTAAGATTTTGTGCACGAACTGACCTCTCGGTTATGCCACAGAAATATTCGACTAGATTCACGTCGAGAGGTCTGGCTGGCCAACTAATTTGCTCGAATTGACCAAAGCGTTCGTCAAACCAGTCGTGAACAATTGTGGCACGGTGATACAGCGCATTGTCATCGGTAAAAATTACATCGTTGTTTGTGACCATGAAGTCCATGAACGGCTGCATATAGCCTCCAAGTAGCGAAACCAAACCATTTCCGGTCAATTATCGGTTCATTTGGACCAGAGGGCCAAGACCTTTCCACGCAAACACAGCCCACACCCTTACCGAGCCTCCACAATATTGCACAGAGCCTTGTTAACAACTTGGTCCATGGCTTTGTGAGGTCTGCGCCACACTCAAACCCTATCATCAGCTCTTACCAACAGAAATCGCTTTTCAACTGACCAGGCCACGGTATTCCAGTGGCCTAGTTTCCAACCGTTATGGTCACGAGCCCAATAGAGATACTGTAGGCGACGTCGTGCTGTTATCAAAGGCTCTCACTTCGATCGTCTGCCGCTATTGCCCATTAACGCCAGATTTCAACGCACTGTTCTAGCGGATACGTTTGTCATAGGTCCCACGGTGATTTTTGCTGTTATTTCGCGCAATACTAATTGAGTGTTAACACTTACAACTCTACACAAATTCCGGTGCTAACGGTTGTTAGGTAGAAGCCTTCGGCCATTACGTTTTCCTAGTGACAAGTAATGCCCGAAATTTGGTATTCTCGGCACACAGTTGACACTGTGGACAGCGGACTATTGAATCCTTAACGATTCCCGAAACGGAATGTCCCATTTGCGTAGCTACCATTTCACGTTCAAAGGCTGTCAGTTCCCGTCGTGCGCCCTAATAACGTCGGAAACCTTTTCACAATAATCACCTGAGTATAAATGACAGCTTCACCTACGCACTGCACTATTATACCTTGTGTACGCCAACGGTATCTGTGCGTAGTATAGCCGGCCTGAGTGGCCGAGCGGTTCTAGGCGCTACAGTCTGGAGTCGCGCGACCGCTACGGTCGCAGGTTCGAATCCTGCCTCGGGCATGGACGTGTGTGATGTCTTTCGGTTAGTTAGGTTTAAGTAGTTCTAAGTTCTAGGGGACTGATGACCTCAGAAGTTAAGTCCTATAGTGCTCAGAGTCATTTTTTGTGCGTAGTATAGTAGTACTTACAATAACTGTCTGAAATAATGTTAGGTTACTTACCTCTAAAATAGGGAAACATGTCGAGAGGAGACATAACGAGTGCACTGCAGACAAATTGATCTTAAATACGTCTGTAAATCGATGATGGATGATTGAGTAGGGATGATGGGGGTGCCTGGGCGTAGGCGGTTATTATTGAGCTGTGGGAAGTACTTAACAGGTGATTATTATTCAAGTGCATGGTCAGGAACTGGAGCGACTCTGCTATACGACACTTGCAGGTAAGTTCAGCAGCAAATTTGTTACGTGAAGTCGGTCGAGCTTTGAGAAATAAGATATCGCATGATATCACCTATTATTGCTGGTGTGTGTGATCATACTGTTACGTTACGTTAGCACATGATGGAGATATATATATTTTATGCGCCGCTCGCTGCAGAACATATCTGTCGCATGATAGCGGGAAGTTATTCCACACTGCACGTCCCCTACGACGGCATGTCTTGACAGGCTGACACGGATGCCCACGTGTTACTAAATTCCTATAGTAACCTTTGACCAGTGACGACCGCACCAGAGGTGCGGTCTGATAACGGCATTCCTACACCCATAGCACACATGTGACCTCGCGGTGAAATCGTGCGCTGATTACAGTATTCCTGTAGTCATAGTCTGCACCAGCCTTCCACAGCTAAACAAAAAGAAAAGACTCTTATTTCATACTGGTCCACCCTAGAACAGAATCTGAGCGAATGAGCTTTTCCAGCTATAAATAAGATGCATTTTGCCGCCAGAAGCCCCTTCTGTTGCAGTCTGGACTGTGCTAACAGTGAGAGAGTCTCCCATCTCCATTGCACATCTTTTTGCTTTACTAAACTGTTCATTAGCTGTTGCAACTTACTAAACGTTTCTGAATAAAACTAACCTGTCGAAAAAAAGTGTACCATGGTTTTCTTTAGTGTTGCATGTCTCATAAACGATTATCTGCGTCCGCACTCCTAACTCGTTTCCGAATTCAATTGACATGAAAATCGAAACTGACAAAAATAGTAAAGAAATAGATTAAGAAAAAGAATATGGCAAGATGCATGCGAGTGTCTCACTACTTCCACTTTGAGTGTGATATTCTCATGACGTGATTAAAATTTGGTTATGACTGATTTCCACCAGTAACTTCAGTGTGTGCCTTCGCAGGCAAGAAAAATTGCCGTCACCGTCAAAATTAACTCTTTGTAAAAGTATCTGGATAGAGAATTTAATATACCTTGTAACAAGCCGAGAAACAAGCACTTTAGTGGTTAATGAAATAACAGTTTTTAATTCGTATGAGGTAGCGTTCAGATGGCCAAGTTCCACACGTGAGTTTTGTGTCTCTTAGGGTAGGGGGCTATCCTTCTGGAACCAGACAATGCAGAACATTCACGTAACGTATTCAGAGGAGGCCTAGACCCGTCACTTCTCAGATGCTTCAGAGGTTCTTCACACCAGAATTCTAGTGTGTGCTAAGGCTGATAGCCTTCTGATTAACTGTGGAGACACTCCTTTAGCCGGCCGCGGTGGTCTAGTGGTTCTAGGCGCTCAGTCCGGAACCGCGCGACTGCTACGGTCGCAGGTTCGAATCCTGCCTCGGGCATGGATGTGTGTGATGTCCTTAGGTTAGTTAGGTTTAAGTAGTTCTACGTTCTAGGTGACTGATGACCTCAGATGTTAAGTCCCATAGTGCTGAGAGCCATTGAACCACTGAACCACACTGTGTTTCCCTGTACCTTACAGTGCCACAGTACGTGCGTTACTTGTGTCTGAGACAGTTCGACATTTTCTGTATTTCTTGCTATATTTTAAAGAACACTTTCGTCAAATTTAGTTTTCCCCATGTGTGTAGATTTTGTAAAATAAATGTCGGTAATCGAACTCCCCTGGATATAATTTCGGTAGTTAGTTAATCCTATATCACTTGAATGTAGATCATCGATGGCCATTAGCTATACGTAATTGTGAGGCACATAGTTTCTTGTGATAGTTCAGTGATGCAGTTCTTCTTTTACATAACTGAACGTTTCCGGCCAGCCTATAGGGCCTAGGCCATAGCATTTATTTGTTTAGTTTGTATTAATCACTGAGGCACCTGGTGACCTTCTATGAACTCATTAGTAGAAAACAGCATTAGAATTGAATGACATAAATAAGTGGACGAGTCTCAAGTATTGGGTTGTCTCGTAAGTTGGTTCCCTTTTCGTCACCGTGCAATCACAAAGAACGCCTGGGAACACATCTGTCCGCAGCACAGCTACGACAGAGGGTTTGCCAGCCTGTCTGCTTACACACTTCACACACAAGGTCGTGCACATTATAACTTATTAAGGCGAATCGGTTTTGTAAACAAACTGTTCATTTCCTGCAATTTACACCATTATTTTCGACAATATATTGTCATTTCTCTGGAATTTTATAAAAGCCATTGTTTCAAATTGTGGAGGTTTTCAAGTTGATGAACTCTACGAGGTTCTGTCTACAGTCTACCAAGGAGGTGAGGCATATGTCATTGAGGACATTCAGCAAGGAACGGATTTGATGAAAGCCGGAAGGGGCAATGACTAGCGAATACGGCGGTTGAGATAACACATCCCACTCAAAAGAACACAGCTTTTGATGGCTCACCATAGAGATATATGGACTGGCGTAGTAGTGGTTAAAGGCGACATCGTGTCCCAAATCAGGTCGTTTCTCGTCAAGGGCTGCCTTGAAGTGATCCAGAAGAATTTCTCGGATGTGACAGTCTCATTCGGAAGACGTTCGTAATACTGGAAGCGTTTGCAATCCGACCAGATGTATAGCGGAACCTTTCCCATATGTAGCCCTGGTTTAGGAACCGATAGTGGTGACTGCCCTGTCATGCGCCACGGTTTACTCTACCGGGTATTGTTGTACACGATCCACTTATCATCTCCAGTTACCAGTTGTTCCAGAAAAGGTGCATTCTGATTGTGTCTCAATAAGGACCCAAAGATGGACACGCACTGAATCAAATTCGCTTCACTCAGTTCATAAGGAACCCATACATCGCGAACATTTACACAACCCAGCATATTCAGGCTCCTGCGTACAGCAGCACTAGTGACAGTGAGCTCCAATACCAACATATGCGATGTTATTCGTGGATTGTTGATTATCATCTCATAAAGCTGTTCCACATCCGTAACCGTTGGCCCACCAGATTCATGTTCGTCTGTTATGGCGAAATTACCAGCTCGAAATCGATTAAACCACTCTTGCGTGCTATAGCCGAAACTGCATCATCCCCGTATACAGCACTAGTCTTCTGCCGGCACTGTGAGGTAGGTTTCCCATTCGCCTTCCTCAATGTATTGCACCAATGTTTACACAATATTTCAAAATCTTGAAGAGTAGATCATTCCTCATTACAGTCTCTCTGCCACACTCCTTGTTCCAAAGAAAAGACGCTACAGAAACGAAAACGACAAGGCAACCTGCTAACCTTACAACGACGTTGTCCACTGAGTCAGCCAGTTGCGTATTTCTCCAGCAGAAAAAGGCGTTCCGGAAAGGGACGCGAAAGGAAAAAGACTTGGTAGTTCACAGGCCTAGTGATTTTCCAATTTCGATGGCTGCATATAACAATTTCCAAAATAATAACCTATTGCTTCCTCATGAAGAGATAAGACGTAAAATATATGACTGTTTTAAGCACGTAAGTCTACAACAGTGAAATGAAATATTCAATTCCTAGTTGCATCATAGCTTTACAATCATCTTAGGACATCCCTCTCCTCATAATCACATGTAAACAAACATTAATAAAACATTCAAGTAGTCGACAACACACCATTGATAACTAAAAGTAACGCTGTCCTGTTACAGACTCCTTACCACTACTTACATTTGTCTTCGACAGACACTAATAAATACGAAGATTCCCTGGCGAAACCACCGGGACCTTCACCAAATCAACCACCTATTTTAGATGCCCAACCTCGATAAGAGGATAAATGGTGCAAAAGTGGACCACAGAAAGGCAGAAACAGATTTAAAACGTATTAACCGGCCAGAGGTATGGGTCAACAAGCCACCGTAAAGACAGCCTTACACAGATTCAACTCGAAGTTATAAATACTCAGAAATTAGTCACTTATTTTCACTTTTGTTTAAAGTGAATAATAGATTAAGCTGTTTTCTACATCTGCATTTACATCTGCATCGATACACTGCAAATCACACTTAAGTATCTGCCACAGGTTTCATCGAACCACCTTCGCAATAATTCTCTAATGTTCCACTCTCGAACAGCACGAGGAAAAAGCGAACACTTACAACTTTCCATGCGAACTCTGATTTCACTTCTTTTATTACGATGATTGTTTCCTCCTACGTAGCTCGACGCCAAGAAAATATTTTTGTATTCAGAGAAGAAAGTTGGTGACTGAAATTTCGTTAATAGTTCTCGCCACAACGAGAAACGCCTTTTTTAATGATGACAACAAAGCTGACACCTCTCTTATGTCTAGTAGAATGTTAGCCAATCCAAAGTCCTGCATCACGTCCGTGACACTCTCTCCCATATTTTTCGATGATACGAAATGTGCTTCCCTTCTCCGAACTTCCTCAATGTCCTCCGTTAAACCTATCTGGCAAGGATTCCACGCCGGGCAGCAGTACTCCGAATGAGGATGGACAAGCGTAGTGTAGGCAGTCTATTTAGTAGATCTGTTGCATCTGATAAGTGTTCTGCCTATAAAATGCAGGTTTTGGTTCGCCTTCCCAACAATATTTTCTACGTGTACTTTCCAATTTAAGTTGTTCGGAATCGTGGATCCTAATTATTTAGTTGAATTTACAAACTATAAATTTGATTGGTTTATCGTGTAAACGAATTTGAACGAATTTCTTTTAGGATTCATGTGGATGGCCACACATTTTTCTTCATTTTGGCTCCATTGCCAATTTTAGCACCATAAAAATATATTTTCCAAAACATTTTTTAATTTCTTTGAGCTCCTGATGACTTTAGTAAGCCGTAAACGACAGCGTCATCTACAAACATACTAAGAATACGAGAACTGGAAATTGTTACTACTATTTATGTTTGTCGTAAACACATTTTATCGGAGCTTTTAGTAATTTTGTGCCAAGAGTGACGTTTAGAAGTAGTGATGACCATAAGTTTCTGCGCAGGATTTAACTACAACAGTAATTTCTGAGATTGGGTAGTCGAGCTGACAGGGTGCAGTGAGTTAGCTAAGCGCTGGAAGTACGGAGTGTGATGTGACCTGTCTGTCAGAGCGGACGAGGAAGGAGGAGCTTCGGATGCCGCAGCGCTTTGCAGACTTACTGTTAAGACCATTGAGGAATTATCAGCGCTAATAACTGGGATGGAATTGGCTCAATGGATACAGTCAAATATTGATCCGCTCGCAATCTTGAGCCAAATACCATCACGTGTTTGTCCCCGCAAGTCTCACATTCGCTTTTTAATTTCAGATTACATGCAATTATATATCCTGACACGCGCCCTGAATGAACTGCTCTTTTCTATATAAAGAGTAGGCAAGCAAAATGATATGACAACGCTATCTGTCTACATTTTTGAAGGGATGTAACCAGAGACGGATTGGACTAGCTTACTTTGTGAAGCCGGCCGCGGTGGTCTCGCGGTTCTAGGCGCTCAGTCCGGAACCGCGCGACTGCTACGGTCGCAGGTTCGAATCCTGCCTCGGGCATGGATGTGTGTGATGTCCTTAGGTTAGTTAGGTTTAAGTAGTTCTAAGTTCTAGGGGTCTGATGACCACAGATGTTAAGTCCCATAGTGCTCAGAGCCATTTGAACCATTTTTTTACTTTGTGGAACTTAATCATAATGGGCATAAATGAACAGCTGACTGAAATGTAGGAACGTACTGAGTTGTGGAAAGCTCATGGCCTGGCTTCAGTAACGTGTAAGTAATCGAGCTTATAGCTAAGTTAAGTAGAGTAAGCATACTTCGTTCAGTATCTTCACCTAGCTTTTCTATTTATAAATCAGAAATTTAAAGCGACAAAGCAATAACGGCTTATATTAAGCTATGATCGCCAGTATTCTTCGCATCTCCAACATTCGACTTACCTTCTGGTCTGAGAAACATGTAAGGAAATAGACGAAGCGTACTGCTGACTGCAGTTTTAATAGCCATGTATACTGATTGTAATTGTGACATCTCTGCTGAATGCGGAATAGCAAAAAGCTGAATTGGAAGTGCATTCACAGTCGTAGAGATGTTAGAATATTAAAGTAGTGAAGGGGGATCACGAATAAACCTGAAAATATTCCATCAAGAATATATAATTGCATTTAATGCATAATTATGGTCTCAATTACGAGCACAGCATTAATGTGTCGAACATGGGATACAATAAATTAATAAAAAAAATTGAAATATCTGCATTTGCATTAGAAAGTATTGAAAAAGACCCACTAAACAAGGATGTAATGAATTCAACTGCCCAACTATTGGGGTCGGAATATTGTAAATCCGATTCCCTACTGTGCTTCTAAAACTCATCAAACAACGAACGTATCCTCTGAAATCAATAAGTGCCCGTAAAATATTTGAAAATGCTGTAAATCCCACTACACCATACCTTACAATACAAGAACACATTTATAGTATGAGGTCTGAGAATGGACAATCGATACAGACTTCATTACTACTTAACACGTTACTCAACCATAGCCACGTCTCTGGACACCAAAACATGCGGACCGGAACCCCAAGAAAGGCAGCGTGGAATTAGTACTCACTTTTTATGTCTAAACGCAAAGTTTACAGTGAACAGCGCACTGTGCTCAAGCCTCACTGATTGCCATGGAAGCTCGCCAGAGTGTTTCTTGACGTAGTTCAAAAAATAGTTCAAATGGCTCTGAGCACTATTGGACTTAACTTCTGAGGTCATCAGTCCCCTAGAACTTAGAACTACTTAAACGTAACTAACCTAAGGACATCACACACATCCATGCCCGAGGCAGGATTCGAACCTGCGACCGTATCGGTCTCGCGGTTCCACACTGTAGCACCTAGAACCGCTCGGCCACTCCGGCCGCCTTGACGTTGTTCTTCGGAGTTTGTCAAAGACAGTAATGGCTTCACAGATTGACTTTTGGTACAAAAACATCTTTGCAAGATGTCTGCTGCTTAGTATAACTGAAAGAAAAATGAATTCTTAACGTTAAAACTGTGACAGAAAATTTTCACAGTGTATGGAACAGCGTCAACACACGACTGCTGACAACTCGTCTTCGTCACACCAAGGAATGTATTTGCATCCATTATAACTGTATTTTGACATGGACTAATGATAACATCAATTGCGTCAATATACAGCAGCTGGATAAAAACATGGAAGCACCATAAACTCATTGCGATGCCCAATACTGTGTAGGATACCCGTTCACATTAAAAACCGCTTCTTGTCGTCTGTGAACTGCGTCCTCTATGGTTTTCGAGGGTATCTTATGCCATTCTTACTGCAAAATAGTGACAAGTTAAGGTACCGATGGTGGAGGTTGTTAGATACCCCTTTGCTCAAGCCACATTTTATTTGCTTATTTTCCAGATTTATAGTTTTGTATCGCGTCTGCAGATATCATGCACATAAATACTTGCTAATAAAAGTCACTTTTTCCAATCCAGGTACTATAAGAAGTCTACAGCAATTTGTTACAACAACATCACAACGCCAGAAATTGATCATGTTACAGTTAACCACTGTTAATTGTGCCCTGGTAATCCATCAGGGAAAGTGGGACTGCAGTCTGACACGAAGTACTTGAATAATCATAACAAAACCAGCCTCTGTATTTGAATAGGAGTAGTTAATCCTTTTTAACACATACTACCAGCTTCGACACCAAGTGGTATTATCTTCAGGCCCCATCTACAACCATTTTGCACAGATATGATCAGTTTATGGTGTTTAATAAATAGATACATCATAACGGCGTCCCTTTTGAACGTTATTACCAATAATGTAGATTTCAGCTTTATAACTTAGACTCATAGGAAGTAGAATAGCACTTTACAGAGAAACCGACGGCGCTGATACTGTTTCTGCAAGGGACATAAACTTCTAGGGCCTCTCGGCAAACCAGATAGAAAGAATGCTACACGACGACTCACTAAGACAGTCCAAGGACGGATTGCCTTCATCAAGCGAAACTCTGATAGAAAAGCACTTCCGTTTATTCAATACGCCTCTTACACCACAATCTACGGACTCAGTGGCTAAACTGAGATATATCTAGAGGTTTAGTACAAGTGTGGGATTCTTGCATTTGGCATCCCCTACGTGGGATGAACTGGTCGCATTTGGATATATTACAGTAGATACATCAGGCATTTTTTACCGTAGTTGGATAACTTGCGACGAAAGAAACTATTTATTACAAGTTTGTGTGAGAAAGGAGAAGTGCAGTTCGACAACAAGTGCAACGGGAAAGGAAGCGGGAAGTGAACAATAACTGCAAAATGTGAACGAAATTTGTGATTTACGGGCAGCAACATTAAAACTGCGCGAGCCGCGTAATGCAGAAAGTGCGTCGCCTGTCGTAATAAGTTCGTGTAGTGGAAAGTACAAATTGTGTCCAAGGATTACGAACATTTCTCGAGTGAAACTTAAGGAACGGTCGTCGAGAAGACGTCGTGGAAGAGGAAAGAGGTGATAGGGACGTCTATAGTGGCAAGGCAAGCTTCATAATCAGAAGGAATAGCGCGACGCGACAGCATCGCACTGCAAGCAGCGGCAGAGAAAGGTGGGCTATATAGGCACACACGCTGAGGTCCGGAGTTTGACGCACGGCGAGACATAGGAGTCTTACGTCGCCCTATAGAGTACAGAAAATTAACCAAAGTAAGTTTACATTCAGGCCGATTAGCATTGTTTAATGCTAATTGAAGTTGCTTAGATGAGATAGAGTAAGTAAAAACATTAACATGAGTGACCTAAGTGCAGAACCAAATAAGGCGGGAGAAAACTTATATTTGCCAGGGAATGGTGATATGTTTCGGCTTGCAAAATTTAGGGACTGACCTGTAATTACGATGAGTGATTTTGTAGGAAACGAGGAGAAAGAAATACCAGTAGATAATTTAAAGAGAACAGGAAACATGGCTGAGTCGAGCACTCATGCAGTTTTTGGTGAGAGCAGAAGTACAGGTAGTGAAGCTAACAAAAATAAATGAATGCAATAAATGTTTACAGCTCCGATAGCTAAACTAGAAGCGACTAACAATACAGTAGGAGAAACTCCTAGGAGTACTAAACGACAGCTAGTTGTGACTAACCAATAAGAGGAAGCGACAATTAATAAAATAGAATAAATTTCTATGGATACTAGACGACAGCTAACGAAAGTCATTCAGAACCGCTCGGCCACAGCGGAAGGAGCAAGAATATCTCTGTGGTAAACAAACATATAAAGTATGCCCTGTAAGACCCAGATATGATATATATTCATTGTACGTAGTAGTACTGTAAGAATATTAAGAGAAACAGTAGTTCTAAGAAGTTTTAAGTGACGCGTGTTCCATTCTTATTTATATTCATAAGTAGCAGAGGTTGAACGAACTTCTCAAATACCTTGTGTCTGGGGTGTTGTGATGTCATTGAGACAGTTTAAGTGGGGTAGGACGTCAAACGGGCCGACTTGGAGCAGGAGAGGCACCACAGAACATTTTAATTTACGCTGTCTACACTTTTACAAATATACTTTATAGTTCATTATCTCAACTTTTACCACAGTTTTCAACAGATTTGGGAAATTCTAGAGTTTCATACACTTGTAAGTATGGTTTGTATGCTGTGCAAAATTCATCGAAGAATCTCTCTTACTTATGAAGAAAAGTGTACCTACAGCAATAAATGCAACCAATACCAAGTGAAAAAATGATGAAATTTCACATGTAAAAAAAAAATTTGTTTTGTTATGTTTTTGAACTTCGTCTGCTATGAGTGTGAATCCTTCCTGGTCACGCTAACAAAGTTTTATGAATTTATTTGTAAAAGTATAGAAGGTGTAAATTAAAATGTCCTGTGGTGCCTCTCCTGCTCCAAGTCGGCGCGTTTCACGTCCTACCCCCCTTAAAGAGCCAGTGCAGATGGTGCAATGCTAATGGCCATTGAACGGCTCAGCTGAAGCAGCCTGGTGAGTAAATGAATGGTCGTCGGCATGACTTACTCAAAGATTTATTTCAATAGGTTTCTTAGTAAACAGATCAGGTGAAGTGAAATGACTCCAAGGTCAAAATTTGTAAACACAATTGTTTCAGTTAGAGGAGTAATAGTTAATATTAAATGATCAGTTAAAGAGCAAATTAATGAAATCAGTGTTCAACAGACTTGGAATTGAAAAATCATTTGCAAGGACATAATGAATATAGTAGTATTTCATATCATGAATTATTTGGTTATTATGGACTGATTAACTAAAATTATTTAAAAGGAAATAATTCACTAATTAAAAAACCGCAATTCCAAAAGTATTTTTTTTTCAATTTGTCTCATGGGCAGAATATAAAATATGATTATTAAAATATTAGTTGTATGGGAAATGTACAATATTTTTTGTTTCGTTCGTAAAATGTGTGTTTTTGTAGGATCTACTCATATTACATGTAATGATGTTTGGAAACAAAGTGAATTTCGGAGCACACCAGATTATGTGCACTAAGGGCCGAACCAAATGGACTATCAGCAACAAGTGACGCGGTTGGTTTACACACAAATGAGGACTCTCATTGGGGAAATAAAGTGAAATTTTGTCTGCATAGTGTAAATTGCGAAAAACTGGTTCAATGTATTTTATTTGAACGGACAACTAGTCTCTGGAAAATTTGAGTGAAGTATTGCTGTTATTTTTCTTGAAGTATATAAAATCAAACACTATTTAGCTGATGTTCTGAGCATATTTTATAGGGATAACTAATATTCTGGAACTAATGTTCACTGTTTTTGAAGTCGTACTCGAAGTGTTATGTTTGATATGTTATTGGTCTTCTATGACTTTGTATTTGAAAGAGCGACGGTATTTAATTTGGCGGGAGCATGGGAGGTAAAATTTTAAGTTTCTGTTCATGCAATTAATCATAAATCTAAGATCGTTGTTTCTTACCTGCAAATATAACAGTACAACATGAACAATTAGATTCTGTGTATAATACATCTCACAACGAAATACCGAATCTAATTTGATGAAAGAAGGAATACATAAAACAACTGACCTAAACTATACAGGCTGTTCCAAGTGTTTCAAAAAATACGATTTTGTTAAAAAAAGCTATGAAATGAAATTGCCAAAGGGAATTTTTAAGTATCCCTCTTGTGAAAGTCACATTTTATTACCTTGTTTTCCATTTTTACAATTTTGAATCGCAACTGCAGATACGCAGCATTCAATAAGTAAAGTGGTACTCCATAACGCACACAAAGATTTCAATTCCCAACCTGGCTGAAGGAGCCGCTCTACCATATGGCTTTGCCTGGTGACTGTGGGGTGAGGTATTGTGGCTAGACATGGGAACACCCATTACGTCAGCAGCGAGGTACGTAGGGAAAGCCCAGATTTTTGGGTGCAAAGCAACCAATCTTGCATAATAAAAGTCTGTTAATAAACATCGCTTTTTACAATACAAATCTTAGGAGAGACGTACAGGTCATAAATACTTTCTCATAACAAAATTAGAACGCCTGAAATCGATCTTATTCATAGATAAATGAATAACGAAAATGTGCGAACGGCTACAAAATATCAGAAGTGTAAGTACGAAGTACCGACTACGCGCCACAATAGTCATCGCCGATAGAATGCCTTTCGATCTAGTTCTGTTGTAAGGCCATACTCATAGGAGATTGTTAGTTTCCAGTTAATCATTATTAATTGTGTTGATATTATAAGTTCATGGTGTTTATCAAATATGAAGATCACATTGCCATCCCTTTAGAACGTTATTTCGAATAATAGAGCTTCCAGCTTCATCACTTACCATCACAGGAAGTAGCATTGTGTACTTAACAGAGAAACTGACGTCGTGGATACCGCTTCTGCAAGGGACATACACTTCTATAGCTTCTCGGTAAAACAGGTACAAAGAATCCTATTCGGTGACTCACTAACATAGTCCAGAGACGGATTTTCTTACTCTCCGCAAAACTCGGATGGAAAAGTACGACCAGTCGTACTGTACACCTCTTATACCACCTTCTACGGACTCACTGGCTAAACTGAGACATATGTGGAGGCTTATTATAAGTGAGGGGCGGGGGTTATTGCAACGTAGGTAGTGACCACACACCCTTCTCCATAATGTAGACCACAAAGGATCAATAATACTGACATCTGGTGATTGTAGTGGCGAAAGGAGATGCGAAATTTCATCCTCATTGTCACAAAGTCCTGGGCGATGAGAATTTTGTGAATAGTTACCCTGTCGTCTTGAAACACATCATCATCACCGGGACACTATGTCATAGGATGGAGGTGATCAGCCAAAGTGGTCACATAGTCCTTGGCAGTAATGCGAACTTACAAACTAAAAATGGATCCAATCGAATGGCTGCCTAAATCATCACCGAACCCTCGCCATGTTTCACTCTTAGGACATAAACTGGGTCAGAAGTTATAAAAAATGTGAAACACGATTCATCCGACCAAATGACTTCCTTGCATTGCACCTTGGTCCATGGTTTGTGGCTTCGGCCCCACGTTTTTCGGTTACGGCCATTTGCATAACTGATGAGTGGTTTTGGAATTCCGGTTCACCCTGCAGTTCCCTACTTCCTGAGCTCCCTTAGTGTTCCTTTGGTGTTACAAGGGTTCACGAGTGCGACATTCAGTTCTGCAGTAAATTTTGCAGATGTTGTCCCCTTAGTTTCCGTCATTATTATTTTCATGACAGTCCGTCACGACCACGTGACACACACGTTTGTCGGAATTGTGACTTAGCGGATGATGTTTTCCCGCTCTCCCTGTATGCGGTATAAATCTTCGATAAGGTGCTTATACTCTTTGGCTCCTTTGGTTTCAGAAACACTCACCATACGAGCTAAAACAATACGCCAATGTTCCATTTCGCTTAGGTCAGACAGAACACTGTTATAACCAGACTGACACTTGAAACGTATTGAGGACTTTGCAAAGGCTCTGTTCATGGTCAAATACAACAGCACAACCTGCAGGCTTGGCTAGCTTCTGCCTTTACGTTGAAACATGCATTTATCGTGTTGTTTCTCTATCTTTGTCGAGCCCTCGTAAGTTCAAACTTGGATTATCAGTGACGATTTCATTAACTTGGATTCACGATATAAACACATCAAAAAAGTTTTGCATTACCCCAGTTCCTACAACTCCTGAAGATAGACGTTGACTGTGGGTATTGTATCACAGACACCGTCCCTTTCACTGTTCAGAGATGTCACTAAACCCGCCCAAAGATGTAAACAACCATCCATGAGCAGCGCCTATCAGACGGAGGGGTCCGACAGCCGATCAATTCCAGTCATTTCACCACGAAGGAGGTACACGGCTCGTGTTGTCTGTAGTTCAACGATGCCTGGACGGTCAATATCGCGGTTCGATCGCGTCCGCATTGTTACTTTGTGCCAGGAAGGGAAGCGTACAGGAGTCTCGGAGTGAACCAAAGCGATTTTGTTCGGACATGGAGGAGATACAGAGAGACAGGAACTGTTGATGACATGCCTCCCTCTGGCCGCCCGAGAGCTATTACTGCAGTGGATGACCGCTACCTGCGGATGATGGTTCAGAGGAACCCTGACAATAACGCCGACATGTTGTATAATGCTTCTCATGCAGCCACAGGAAGTCGTGTTACGACTCAAACTATGCGCAATAGGCTGCATGATGCGCAACTTCACTCCCGACGTCCATGGCGACGTCCATCTTTGCAACCACGACACAATGCAGTACGGTACAGTTGGGCCCAACAACATGCCGAATGGACCGCTCAGAATTGGCATCACATTCTCCTCACCCATGAGTGTCGCATGTGCCCGCAACCGGACAATCGTCGGAGACGTGTTTGGAGGCAACCCGGTCAGGCTCAACGCCTTAGACACACAGTCCAGCAAGTGTTGCAAGGTGGAGGTTCCCTGCTGGTTTGGGGTGGCATTATGTGGGGCCGACGTGCGCCGCTGGTGGTCAAGGAAGGCGCCGTAACAGCTGTACGATACGTGACTGCCGTCTTTCGACCGGTAGTGCAACCTTATCGGCAGCATATTGGCGAGGCATTCGTCCTCATGGACGACGATTCCTGCCCCCATTGTGCACACCTTGTGTATGACTTCCTTCAGGATAACGACATCGCTCGACTAGAGTGGTGAGCATGTTCTCCAGACACGAACCCTATCAAACATACCTGGGATAGAATGAAAAGGGCTGTTTATGGACGACGTGGCTCAACAGCCACGCTGAGGGATCTACGCCGAAACGCCTTTCAGGGGAGGGACAATCTGGAACAAAAGTGCCTTGATGAACTCGTGGATAGTATGCCACGACGAATACACACATGCATCAATGAAAGAGGACGTGCTACTGGGTATTAGACCTAACGGTGTGTACAGCAATCTAGCCGCGCGGGGTAGCAGTGAGGTCTGAGGCGTCTTGCACGGTCCGCGCGCCTTCCCTCGCCGGAGATTCGAGTCCTCCCTCGGTCATGGGTGTGTGTTTATGTGTGTGTGCCGTCCTTAGCGTAAGTTAATTTAAGTTAGATTAAGTAGTGTGTAAGCTTAGGGACCGATGGCCTCACCAGTTTGGTCCCATAAGACCTTACCACAAATAAAAGAATAGCAATTTGACCATCACCTCTGAAGGTGTCACTTTATGGTGGTACAACATGCAATGTGTGGTTTTCATGAGCAATGAAAAGGTCGGAAATGATATTTATTTTGATCTGTATTCCAATATTCTGTACAGGATCCGGAACTCTCGAACCGAGATGATGCAAAACATTTTTTGATGTGTGTATTTATTAGGATCTTGCACCTGGTGCATAAAGTACCGATGTTGCATCATTCATATGTCTTAAACATCCATCTCAATCGTTCAATTGCTCTTGTTAAAATAATTTGTAAAATGCAGGGTGTCCCACTCAAACCTCCCTGATTTCAAAGGACCAGAAAAAAGCACCACATTGGAGAGCATCATAAAGAATTTAATTATTTATCATCAATACACCTCTACGTGTGAACCATTTGTAGCACAAAGGATATCGAATCTATATTCAATTTCTTGCCAAGTTCTTTGTTACATTTCCTCTGTTATTGTTGCAACCAAATTAGTGATACGATGTCGCAATGTAGGAACATCGTCCACTTTGTCGCATACACGCAGTCCTTCAAGAATCCCCACATGAATAAATCAAGTGGCGTAATGTCGCGTGAACGTGGTGGCTAGGCAATGGGTCTTCCGCGTCCGATCCAACGATTGGGAAATTTCCTATTCAGGAACTTGCGAACTGCCGTTGATTAATGCAGCGGAGCTCCATCTTGTTGAAAAATGATGTTGTGTTGCAAGTATTGTATCTGAGGGTACACAAACTGCTCCAACAAGTCCAGATAAACTGACCTATTTACTGTGTCTTCCGCAAAGAAAAATGGTCCAACAATCCTGTCGTGCATTATTCCGCACCAGACGTTTAGCTTAGGGCTATCACGAACATGTTCATTGACAACGTGCGGATTTTGCGAACTCTAAGTACGAACATTATACCTATTAACCCTTTCTGATAGATGAAAGGTTGCCTCGTCTGAGATTAAACATATTTCCAGGAAGCTGGCATCTATATTAATACGCTGCAGCATATCCGCAGCAAATTGTTGTCGGCTTGGTTTGTCGTTCGGCGTCAGATACTGCAGAATTTGCACTTTGTAAGCACACATATGAAGACGCTGGTGAACTACACTACGCAATATTGATCGAGGTACACCAATTGGCCTTGATGTTTGACGAATTGACTTACGTGGGCTTCTGAGAAATATTTGTCTGATTTCCTCCACTCTCTCTCCTGAAACTCCGTAACGTGCATCGCCAGAATGTTGCAGAACACTTCCTGTTGACAGAAACTTCCTATACCATTCCTTTATTGTTTTCACATCAGGTGGATCACATTCATACACTCGATGATAATTTCTTTGCACAGTAATCGGTGATTTTGTTTCTCCAAACCACACTACTGCTTGTGCACACTGCTGTGGAGTCGTTATTTTCATTTCATGCGACCATGCTGCACTCTGGCGACGATACGTGGCACTTCCGAAGCGGAAATATAAATTCTTTAAGATGTTCTACAATGTGGTACATTTTTCACTGTCGTATCTACTATAGTTTTTCTCTCCTGGGTCCTTGAAATCAGGAAAGCTCGAGTGGAACACCCTGCGTAGTAAAAGTTAACATGCTATTACTGCTGCTGTATATTGTCCCGTGCTGGGCCCCAGAAATGTAGTAAACTGGAACTGTGTTGCAATATTTATTTCATTTTTGCTTTGTTCCAGGCTTGATCGTTATTAATTAAATCAAAAGTCTCATGTTTGCTGAAATACGGCTTCCAGTACTGGATATGGGCAACATATCTGAATTGGCTCAAATGGCTGTGAGCACTATGGGACTTAACATCTGTGGTCATCAGTCCTCTAGAACTTAGAACTACTTAAACCTAACTAACCTAAGGACATCACGCACATCCATGCCCGAGGCAGGATTCGAACCTGCGACCATAGCAGTCTCGCGGTTCCGGACTGAGCGCCTAGAACCGCGAGACCACCGCGGCCCCATATCTGATTTGCTAGGAGATAAATGGGGATAGTAAATTCAAACATCAATTTATTAAAATAGCAAAGTGAATATAAAACACCTAAAGGATTTATGAATTCAGGGCGCTTTGTCACGGATGACACGGCCTAATGGCGGGGATTGTAGTTGCAGGATGCTATGGGGTCTCTAATGAGTTTGCTTAGTGGCTTGATTTCACCCCTGTCTTGTATCAGTTATCAACTTCGAAGGATTGGTGGCTATCAGGTGATGATGTGCGGCAGAGTCTGTGAAGGGCAATTATCTCGGACGCATTTGGATCAGCAGTCAGAGCAGTTGAACGCTGATCCTGTTGTGTGAGTAAAGTGGATCAAGACATTTATCAGGTAACTGAGGCTACTCATCCAGCGGTGAACATATACTCTGACATTATGGAGCTTCAGGTAAGAGTTGGAAAGTCGTATTTTCATCAGAAGTCGAACCAGAAGGTTTTTAATGTAGCACAGAATGGAATGGATAGGCATTATGCACAAAGCGGAATTGTAGAAGTACCAGAGAAATCAGAATTGAACTGAATTAGGATGATCAGGAGTATGAAAGTAGAGTCAAAACTTGAATCCGTACAAGAAACAGACTGTAGAAACAGTTATGGTACACTCGTGTGGCATTGTTAGCCGGAAGACACTGAAGTGCAGGTTCAGCAGCTAATTGGAAATGATTTTCTGTACTTTGCAGGCAATGGCACCTTTCATTTGCGTTGTATGAGAGTTGTGTGTTTAAAGTTTATGTCGTAAGTGTAGGTGATTGTAATGGATGTACTGTTGTGTCATGTTTGTGCTGGATGATGGTGACAGAAGGGAGAAGATGAAGTCTAGTGCCAGTTCTTAGCCTATTCCTTTCGAGTAGCACTAACGGGTAGCCGAGGCTAACGTCCCAGTCCGACGGAAGGATACCGTCAATAGTGTCACATGCACTTACTTCATGAGACACTATAGAGAGATATGAAGTTTAATCGAGGACATAGGTGAAAAGTCTGGTGATAAGGAACTTCACACCACCACCCCTCCTCCGTAAGGAAAATCTGCCAACCACACGTGACCGAACTAGGCAGTTATTCATGCAAATACTCAACTAACAAGAGGTTTTTTTTGACTTCGATGATCTGAGGAGAACTGGTGTAGTCAATGAGGTTAGGCTTTTGTATAAACAATGTCACGTTCAGAGTCCGAATACAAACGTCAGAATCGGGCACGAAGCTTAGATCTTGTGAATATGAACGTAATACGGTAAGGAAATCCAGCATAAACTGGAACAGGAATTATTACAGATTGGATGACCGGAAATCAGCATGTAACTGGATCAGGAATAAGAGTGCATGTGCACCAAGTAGTCAGAACACACTTCGCACGAAGTCCCGATACAAAACTCCTCCACTGCACCACGACTCCACAGCTTTGATCCATATCTTCAATCTCCTATGCGTCCAGAGCCTTGATTTTTTTCTCATCTCCTCTTATCATTGGCTGGCGATAGTCAGTGCTAGCCAATTGATGCTTCTCCCTGGACAATTCTCCTCCTCGTCAATCCTGGTTCCTCGTTCCAGGCCGTCGGCTCTCTGCTAGATTATCTCAAAGTTCTTAAAATGTTGCGATCGGTTGTGGTCACTCGCGTCCTTGTGACCCACAAACGTTCTCACATCGTCGCCTTCCTCTAAGAGCTCACCTTCGGCACCAGGTTGACGACTCGCGCCTTGTCTCAAAGATCTTACGCTCTTGAGAGATCTCGAATGGCTTAGGGGTGGGTATATGTTTGCAGGAAATTATCACACTCGTTATGTTTTTCCAAAATGACCTGGCATAGAATAAAGATCTGTTACCCTTTGGCAGGAAGACTTCAGTCATCTCAAGGTCTAGTGGTCGCTAACCTTTGCCTAACGGAGACAACTTTCCAGTGAGGAACAGTAAGCTCTCCGCACTCCCACCTTGTCCATCACCCACCTGTCGAGGAAGGTTTATCAACAACACCGACAATAGATTAAGCTGCCTCTTTCGTAAGCAACGTAGGTGCACCACAATCGAACGCTATCACTTTTTTACATGCGTTACAATAACTTGATGATCTTTCCACATTTTACATAATTTCATGGTGCTAAATATTTGCTTTCCTGTGTTAAAATGGTACTGTGTTTACTTGTGTGTGCTCTTTGCAGGCCGGGGTGGCCGAGCGGTTCTAGGCGCTACAGTCTGGAACCGCGCGACTGCTACGGTCGCAGGTTCGAATCCTGCCTCGGGCATGGATATGTGTGATGTCCTTAGGTTAGTTAGGTTTAAGTAGTTCTAAGTTCTAGGGGACTGATGACCTCAGAAGTTAAGTCCCATAGTGCTCAGAGCCATTTGAACCATTTTGTGGGCTCTTTCCTGCTATAACAGAATTGTAAAAGTGTTGATACGTCTGGTTGGCTCTGAGCACGAGACAGAGAAGATGTGTCTGGTAATAAAGGGTGTTACGAGGTATATGTTGATATGAGACAGCGTAACACAAACCAACTATCAGTATTTGACATGCCTAACTTGTGTTCATTAACGAACAAATTTTGCAGTAGGACCAAAATCGATTTGAGCCACTTCCTGTTTTTGAGGCATAGTATTGTACGGGTCAGATCGGAATGTATGTGTCTAAGACGTGTAAATTATCGTGTTTCAGGCTACCAACATTTCTTTGAGTTCCACGAATTTATTTTGATAGTAGTTCATAACAGCGCGTGTCCCGCTGATGGCTTTTTATGCAGTGTAATATAAAACGAGACAGAGTAATAATATAACAGATTTCCCACTTTAATATAGTGCCCTCCATCTCAGTATGCGTGAACCACTAACAGAGTTTTACTCAATTTAAGCAAAACAGAGCACGGTTATTTTCGTCTCAAATACATATGTTTATTGTTGAGTGCCAAAAAGCGTGGATGGACTGTGCACGGGGTGGCTGTGTAACACGCCTATTCAACATTGGATATGACCTTCTTCTCGAATCAAATAGTTAGTGCAATTCTGTTGGGCAGTTCTCACTCCGAAAAATAGCATTATCGATCCAAGGTGTGAATCAGAGGAGGTAAGTGAAGGTAAAGTGGAAAACACATGTTTTAAAGATTTTGATAAACGAGACGGCGTAGACATGGATGTAAAAACGGAACCGACGATTCCAGAGTGCGTTAAGTAAAGAAAAAGGAAGGCAGAGAGTTAAGTGAGCTTTAGAGAGCTTCCAAATGTCTCAGGAGCTATGTATCGTAAACTCAAGCCACAACAATAAACAATGCACTGTTACTGGGTCTTCTTCAGCCGTAGACTTCCCGCTCTCCGGGTCTTGGAGATTCTACTAAATGAGAAGTTACTGATGACTTACGTTCTGATAACCACTTCTCTCTCTCGAGCCATATCCCGTAAGAAACAGTCACCGAAAGGAAAGTGCCAAAATGGATAATCAGCAGAGGAAGCTGAGCGCTGTCACCTGGGTGAATTTGGTCACTGAGGCAGCACTTATAAATCAGTAGCGTGATCCACCTTGCTGCTTTTTAGCCACCCAAATGTCTTTAGGTCACTTCAGAATTTTGCCTGTATCTTGATCGAGTGGTGAGCGCCGCTCAGCATTTCAAATGTAGCGAGAGGCTATACAGTGATTTCAGCGACGACAAATTGGCAGCAGTCACCAAAGCTTGACACACAGCAATGGTGAGAAAGAAAACACCACAGCGAGTATTCTTGGACATTATAGACTGTTCTACTTATTGTATATACCTATGGATAGCTATCATGATGATTTCTGGTAAATGCCGTCGGCCACCTAACATCAATTTACTGAGGCAGGGTTCTCTCTAAAGCAGGACAGTCAGCCAGACAACGGCAGAGACTTTCGCTTTAGCTGCTGCAACAGCCAGACAGGGTCCAGCGTGCCACCATCATCACGCGACCATGAATAGTGGTGGGTTGGACGTAATATCCTACAGAATCGGAATTTAAGTGCTAGGAGGTCTTTTATTAGTGTATTTACACGGGCTGTAGCCTTGATTACACGTGGAACGTGGACATTAAACAATTTAGACAAGAAAATACCAGACATATTTGCAATTCAGTGCTACAAAATGAATACTGATGTTTAGATGGATGGATCGCACAACTAATTACTAGGCACTGATTCGAATAGGCGAAAATCGATATTTGTGGCACAACCTGAGTAAAAGATGCGTTCAGTAGATAGCACATATGCTCAGGCATCAACTAATGGCCAGTTTCGTAAAGGAAGGAAGGTGGCGTGATACAGGATGCTGGGGTTGAAATTTTAGAGGGAATCCTTGACTTCAGCACAGTAGGCTAAATCATATTCATGTAGATTACTGTTAATACCCAGAAATGAAGAGACTTGGATAGAAAACTCTAACTTGGGAAGCAGCATCCGTCTCAGGATTAAAAATCGCCCAACCCCTCCCTACCCTCTCTCTCTGTGTGGAATCTAATTGCGGTACTATCTTAAGGTGCAATGCTGCCACCGGTCACGACCCATTACAGTTGGGCAAGATGCAAACGTAATCACAGGAAATTTTCCAAGAAGGTATGCCCAAGTAGTAGCAGGTGTATCTTTTAAGCGAATTTTGGAGGAAATATCCTAGAGGAAATGGCCTACAATCATTTGGTCCGATACTCAACGCGTAACAAACTTCTCAGCCGCTCTCGGTGTGAGCTCAGCAGGTGTGGAGCTATTGCCAACATCCTTATCCTGCAAGAGGTAACTGTTCTCCAGACATTGCTACATTTTTCTTAAATACGGCTTTGGAACCATTGTTTGATAATTTTGAGATTAAGAATGATTCCCCCAACGAAGTTATTTCTATATTACTCTCCATACCACAGCGATAAATTGTATAAAGTCCACAGAAAAGCTTTCTTATCGAAGCACCTTATTTTTTGACTATTTCGGAGTATTTTGTTCTTTGTCGAGTCTGGCAAAATCAATTAGTCACATTCAGCTTACAAGGAAGAAGCTGGAGGAGTGAGATACATTTTAAATTTACTGCCAATGTCTGGGGGGTGTTGTTGTTAAACGATTTCCTAAGAATTTGAGCCTACGAGTTCATGTGTAATTTTCTTAGACTTTTTGGCACGTGTGCAACTACTCAACGATTCATCCAATTTCTGTGCATATAGAAACATGTTATAAAAGGTGCATCTACTACGATCCCGTATCATCGCGAGCTGGTATTGCTGTGGTAATATGCTATCACATTGCGCAGACGTTAAATTCTGAGACAGAGTCATAGGAGAGGCGTGGAGTTCTAGAGCTCATAGGTGGTGCATATTGTAGAACCTTGTCAGTTTGCCGCTCGTGCCAGAAAGAGTCACATAATTTATAGTACTGTAAACAGCACTACAGTAGTTGACGTGAAGGTGATTAGATTGAGAAAGTCGGAACTGTAGTATGTCGCAGCTGGAAAAACGAACAAAGCAAGTTCTGTCAGAAATTAGGCAAAACCGTTATCGCAAGGTTTCGAAAGATACAGAGAGCTTATGAAGACCACTCTTTGAGTAACAGTGTTGTGTTTATTTATCACCGACGTTTTTTGGAGGGGAGTGACAGTATGAAGGATTATGTGCGAAGTAAGAACCCAAGATTGAAGAGATTGCAATGTTGCTGTGTGCCAACCAGTCCCAGACGATAGACGATCTCGCAGAAGCAGCAGGAATCAGCCATTGTAGTGTCATACGCTAAAGTATGCATCCGACCTGAATTGCATTTCGCCTGATTTGTATGCGACGCACATAACGTAACTGTCTAGCAGGTCCTATGCCCTCATTTCGTTACAGTCGTTTCACTATATGAAATGGTTGCTAGAAGAGGCCACAACTACTCTGTATAGCTATCAGTCCAGATGCAAATAATATTACGATAACGCAAATACAAAAAAAACACGTTACGCTTGTAAACTCAAATTTATTACAAGTGAATTTCCAAAAGCAAGTTACAACTTGCAATTACATTACGAACATTTTTATACTGGACTGGGACACGGGACTCCAGTTCAGTTAACTAACCATGAAAGATGTTAAATATGGTTTCAGTCACGCGTTACAAATTATTCGCTGATTTAAACTTGAAATACCATGTCATAAACTTTCTTCTGGAAGCGAATTTGAACCCAGCTCCTAATCGTATTTTTAATCAAGCGCAATCAAATGTTTTCTATCAAAAATTTTCACCAGTAGTGAGATGACTGGAACTGAGATGTCAAGATGAAAAACTTTTGCCTTACCTGGATTTGAACACGCAATTATCTTCGTTGTTTTCTAGCCAAGAAGAGACCTTAAGAATTGGTTTATTTCATTTGTAGAGAGTTGTGCACATTTCTGAACTGGAAACAATGTGAAGAGATTTTCTGTCCTGATTGGGGTCGAGACCTGCACATATCGTTGTTGTTGACTACACACGAAGAGACGCTGACTATTGAAAACTTTCTCAGTAGTAACTAATAGCTGCATGTCTGAACCAGAAATCATATGACGAAGAGTTCTGTTTCGGAGTGGGAGTCGAAACCGGAACCGGTGGATACTGTTGAATAGCACTAACAGTCGTTAAAAATTATAATTATATGACTCCTCTAGTTTGATGTGCGCGTGCTCCAGCGTGGAATTAAATAATAAAAACTTTGGTGCCATAACAGGCTTAGAACCCAGACATGCGCCTTTCGTGAAGACCTAGAGGACTTTAGAATCTTTGGGAAACTATGAAACAATGAAACTGTCATCTCAAAGGGGCGAAATGCGAGATCTCTGTTTGGATCCAAGTCCAGCATCAATATTTTAAGCATTTTAAGTTCAAACACAATAAGACGAATGGCTCATTAATAAAAAACGACTCTCGTATAAGGAAGCTTACTGGTGACAAGAATCTCAATCTGGCGTAACTTCTGCCTTTGTCATGACCTGACCTAGACCAACTCTTGTTCGGTAGGTAACGAACGGATATCAAGTTTAATGTGCATATGGAACGACGGTGAATCGCTACACTGTTCAAGCGACGTTACCAGGTGTGAAGAGCGTCTGTTTGCGCTCGTTAAAATGGTTGATGACGAGTGAATCGAACACTACACCTTATGCATAGAAGCTAGAATCATTCCGTCACACCACCAACAGACACAGAGCATTGTGTCGTAGAGAAGGATGCTTCACACTGAAGGAAAATTCTGATTCCTGGAGGTTGCTTACAACCTGTTCGATACATTCATTTCCCTATTCGACCATATAGATATTCAATATCTGTCTTGACTACTCAATGCTTGCTTTTGTTTTGATTTTATAATCTTCTTCTTCGGTTATCAACCCACAGGTTGGTTGGCAGCAGCACGCCATTCCGTTCTTTTGTCAACTTTCTTCTTCATATCTGCATAGGTCTGGCACCCGATGTCATTTATTACTTGTTGAATGTAGCTTAATCTAGGTCGTCCTCGGCGAGTTCTTCCTTCAATGATTCCTTCTAATATTCTCTTAATGAAATTGTTATGCCGTAAAATGTGACCTATGAAGGTTATTCTTCTTTTCTGTATATTTCGCCAAAGAGATCTGTTTTCTTTCACTCTTCTGAGGACATCTTCGTTTGTAGCCTTGTCTCGCCAGCTGATTTTTTCCATTCTCCGGTAGCACCACATTTCGAATGCCTCTAATCTTCTCTTTTCTTCTTTTCCACTAGTCCAAGTTTCACATCCGTAAAGGGCTGTACTCCACACATAGGTTTTCATGACTCTCTTTCTTACGTCTAAACTAACATTTCTACTCGTCAGTAAGTTTCTTTTTCCATTGAATGCTATTTTGGCAAGTTGTATTCTGTTTTTAATGTCACTTTTGCTCCTTCCATCTGCTGTTATTTTGCTACCTAAGTAGTTAAATTCTGTAACCTGCCCTAGTTTCTCTCCCTTTATTGTTATTCGTATGGGTTCATTGTAGTTCAGGGCGCCACTCACCATCACTTTAGTCTTTTTCTTATTTATTTTCATTCCATACTGTTCTTTTAAGGTGTTTTCCATTTCATTGAGTGCGGCTTCTAAATCTTCTTTCCTTTCTGTAATTATGGCGATATCATCTGCATATCGCAACATATCTATTTTCATTCCGTTAAGTTTTATTCCTACTTCAATATTCTCTCTTATTTTGTCTATTGCTTCTTGGATATATGCGTTGAAAATTACTGGAGATTGAAATAAAATCACATAAGAGCCAGCTGCACGAACTGACGGCACGTTAGTATTCGGAAATTTCTGCTGGAAGTGTTGCTTTCCGCTTTTTATTCTGTACTGATCTGAGTATTTATGGCGCAGTGTAAACACAAAGGTCAGATGTCTAGCGCACTTTTATCTATCTTATGTGATGGGTACTGACGTGTGTAATCCTCCAGGGAAAAGTTTTTGTAAAATATCGGACAAGCGCTAGTAAGACTTCCGCTCTTAGGTTACCGTACTAACTTCATTTTCCTTAAAGGTAATAATAATAAGAAGAAGAGAGAAAGGCTAGGTGAAAGCTAAGGGCTCGTGGGTTACAGGTACGCTGTTTACCGCCTGTTTTTTGTTGCATCCTCTTGGTGTCTAGGCACACACTGTAAACCTTTATGTTATTAACTCACAATGTTCTTACATCACAAGGCATATGTGAGACCTCATTCTCACTCTTTTTTTTTTTCAATCTCTTACTTTAGAGGCACGCACTTAACGTTTTTTTTTAAATTCCAAAGTAATCTTGCCCCTCAAAAAAGAATAAATAGAAATCGAAGTTTAAACTAAATGATACCGTCACTTTTACACTTCCCAAAAAAACAGTTTTTTTTCCTTTCCCAATCTTTTCCTCCGACTGCTTCTTGCTTTTTAGCACGATTAAAATGTATCCAACATCGATTGGACCAGAACTCTGGACTATATTCATATCACAAGATTTTTCCAATTTCCTTATATGTCTTCTTAACAAAAAACACCAAGGACACAAAATTGATACAAACTGTGATACAATATACCTGAATTGGGGTCACCACTCGAATACCACGAGGACCAACAAACTCACCCGATGCCTTGACGACGAAATACAATGTTCAATATACTGGCGAAAAGTCACGGCATCGTGGCAGGGTCAGTATCGGCTGCTCCATCTGCAATGTAATTAAACTAGTAGGCTAATAACATTGCAGATGCCCTCGCGAAGTACAAGGAGTCTGAAGCACCAGTATATCAGCCGATAAGGCAATCTCATCGGATCGAGTTAGAAACACTAAACGCTAGTTTCTTTTTCTTTCCTTCTTCTCCTCTCTCTCTCTCTCTCTCTCTCTCTCTCTCTCTCTCTTTGTGCCAGTTCGCTTCGTAACTCTGACAAGTAAATCAATGATGTACCGTGTCTATGACTGGCCAACGACTGTAGCGATCAGTGACACCAAGTCCAAGACAAAATAAGCGCTCGTTGATGGTCCAAAGGGTGTGTAACACGTGATATAAAGAGCCGCGACCGCCACTGGTACAACAGGAAGGCTGAAGTGAGAACACACGATCTTCTTAAATGTTTGTGGCGACGCACGCTCAAAAGATTCCGAAGACTCAATCCCTTCTTCACGAATTAACAAAAATATGGTAATGAGATGCTGTTTCTGTAGAATTTCAGCCTCCAAGTAACTAACAGCAATATATAATTCACAGACATGTTTTAACTGGAAATTAGTCGACCAACAAATGGATCAAGACTGCCCGGCCGCAGGTAGTAATATAGGCGAGGCGTAAATGTGTGGATTGCGTGAGAGCGCGCCGAAGAAATAACACAGATACTTTCCTTTGTATATCGGAAAATCCCAAACCTCCGAGGTAACTGGGACACGCAAAACTATTGAATCGAAATCGAAATATACGATAATAACAAAAAAAAAAAAAAACAACTGAACAGTTTAGTTTCCTGGCCATCATCGAGGGAAGCGGAAAGGTTTGAGGGATGTAATATACTTTGCAGAAGACGCAAGAATTCAGGATTTGAACTTTCTGAAGCAGGTTAAGTGAACGCCGTTCATGTTGGAGGATTTCCAGTTGAATGTAGCAATTTGGAGGGGAGAACGATCAGTTGTGACTCACACAGATTTATGTCTCTCAACCACCGGCGCCCACGTAATGACATCATTATTAGAACCCAGTAATTACAACAACCGACATTTGCGTTCATTGATGCGGACAGAAGGTACAAAACAAAAGGCATGCATCGTAACCTTGAGCAACGAAATGTCAACAGGAGAACGGAATAGCACCATCACGTAGTCCACGTATGTGTGCACCGAGATCGTCTCGCCCAAGAGTACCCAATCGTGTAACTGACCGACGATACTTCGAAGAAAGAACTCAAGTGACAGAACAAACAACGACATTGAAAGTTGAGTTACCTAAGGAAAAAACCTACGGTTGTTAATTAGGTGTATTAGTTTTCCATCGAAGCTTGGATACCCGTAAACAAATTAGACCAAACCCTGCGAGCGTCAGTTGTGAATTCAGCGGCTTCCAGTACCTGTGCCGCCCGGACTGGCAGAGCGGTTCTAGGTGCTACAGTCTGGAACCGGCCAACCGCTACGGTTACAGGTTCGAATATTGCCTCGGGCATGGGTGTGTGATGTCTTTAGCTTAGTTATGTTTAAGTAGTTGTAAGTTCTAGGGGACTGATAACGTCAGAAGTGCTCAGAGCCATTTGAATCATTTTGAACCAGTACCTGTAACAGGAAGCCAATTCTGACCCGACCGAACGCACTCGCAAGATCCAACAAAGCCACAGCACCAGGAACAGAAGTAAGAGTGGCCACCTGTATGACATTACGACAATGAGCTACCGAGGTTAGAATAGTACCACCAGGCAAAACTTTGCCCAGCAACACAGTTGAAATTTATCAGTTACTGCCTGACCAGAACATATAGAAATTAACATAATGAAGACAAATTTAAAGGACTCGAACGAAAATCCCTGTCTTAACACTCATTTCCAAAGAAATACAAAAGTCGTACCCAACAAAGGTCAAAGACGCGCATTAAACTCTTTCGTCAGACCATCCAACCATATTGAAAAGCATCCAAAAACGCAACACTGTTAGTAGTTGTAAGCCTATAATCCAGAGCCCGAACGGATAAATCGCATGATATATCGACAAAACCTGGTACTTCATACAGTCCGACATAGAATTGATAAAAAGCATGCATGAAACTCACGTAGACGACGAGTCTGATTCCGAATAAGATGATATAGGGAAATCAGTTCACCCGCTACCTTGGAACGTAGTTAGGATCGCATCTTTAACATTTCCATTTGACGCTGCTTCAGTTGTAACAGTCGAGCCTTTACACAACTAATGTCTGCATCCGTAGCTGGGACCTGATAAGCACTCACATGAAGATCGCGTAAGAGAGATTAATAAAATTCTCGCTTTCTCCGAAAGTCCCGCGCTCTATCAGCACAAAATCGTATCAACGTTTGTCGGGGCCTCATCTCTGCCAGTTGTTCCCTCCAATCCAATATCGAAGCGTATCACGCAGTTGAACGTAGTCTACTGTCACACACATCCCGAATCGCCTCATCTACAGAGCGATCCATCAAGTGCGCTACATTCGACGTCCAAGGCGATCTAAACAGTTTTACCGACCAACATGTGTGATTTAAAGTGATAGTCGCTGCGTTGTGGTACGTCAAGCTGGCGGGGATGACATCGACAGCCAAAATCCTATCACGCATCGAAACAGATAAATACAATCTCTCAAACCTACGTCTAGACGTAGCAGTAAAACTGGAAAGTCTGACAAGGGTCGGATGTTTACAAACCCAAACGTCTTGCTATTTCTAGGAACGAACTAAATCTAGCAATTCCCGACAGGTAGTAAAACTGATAAACTGATCTACAGGATTCAGCACACAGTTAAAATAACCACCTACCAAAATCCTCGGTGGGCATTTCCTTAACAAATAAACCACCTCTTCCCTGTAAAATCGGGAACGCTCCAAAGTGCGTCCGGTACCAGACGGTGAATAAAAGGAGAATCAAGAACTTCCATCCCTTCGATGCCAATGTCTTATCAAAATAACAAAGTAGTTCACGCGGAATATTCTGGAGCCACATTAAACACAAAGCAAAAACCAGGTACATAAAAACGAGTAAACTCAACTTATTGCAGGAAAATGACATCCACACAGGAACCATAGATAAACTGACGCAGCGAAGCGAGCTGCAGGTCCGAATTGTCCCTACCAACATTCAGAGAAGGACGTGGATAAGGCTGCATACTTTAATAACAAGAAACAAAACTCAATCTGCTGACCAACTTAATTAAGTCATCGACGTGGGTCAAGGTCCACTGGCGAGTCCGTTGACAATTGGTGGGAGGGGGGAGGGGGCGTGGCAGCACCCCTACCTCCGAAATCTTTATGTTGTTTCTTTTTATGAGCCACAGAGCACTCAGGTTGGATGCCTTGTTTACAAAGACTACAAGGCAATACAACATCTGCTGTCTGGTAGACACGGGCAGTCTGCTTCTGAACTGATTCCAAGAGACAGATCTTTCTGAAGAGAGGATGATGGATGATGCGGAAAAAATGAATGGTAGGTCATTTGATTTTAAATGCGCCTATGGTGACTCGAATGAGCGGGATGAAAATTCTACTCTAGGCATCTGCAACAGCGCCCCACACGACATCCTTAATAAAACGTTTCCCAAGCTACAAAAAATTGGTACACCGACTGCACATGCGGATTTGCATACCTTACTAGTACATAAATCTTTTCTTTTCCATGAAATCAGAACATATACAAAGCTCCGAATTTTTTAGATTTATTGGCTGGCGGGCAGTACCCATTCAGCCTTCTCAATAATAATACTAATTATGACGATCTGAAAGTAAACACAACACCTTACCCAGTCTCCGAGTGTAAAAATTGACCCAACCAGGTATCAAACCTTGGCCCTTTCACTACACAATCACTCACACTAACCGCTCACCTATCGAGGCAAGAAAGGCAGTAGTGCTTCAGTACAATACATTAAGGCAGAAAATACTTTCAGCATCATGTTTCCGCGCTCAAATTTCAGAAGTTCAATGAACGTCTACATACTTTTTAATTCTTATTCTTTCACTTAGCACCACGCTTGGAAAGTTTTGCCAGAGATTATGAAAGCTGCGGTCTTCAGCCACTGTGCGATTGGAGCGTATCGCAAAGTGATCCAGGCTTCACTCCCTTCGCAACAGCTCAGGCTCGCCACCATCGATTGGACCCAATGCCGTCTCACTAGCTTACTATGCCCCACCACTCATACGGAATGGATTGCAAGCTAGCTCACTGTTCCCTGCCAAGGCAACTAGCTCTTGCGCAAGTGATCGCACGTTGCAGACCACACGGCGACTTGAGGCGTCACTCCATTCTCTGCCCTCTTGGCACAGCGACACAGCTTGCAACTCGCTTTCTTGACTGAGCACCTCTCCATCCGAGTTCAGCCTCTTATTGTTTGTACCCTTATTTGAATTTTTCTAGTCGTTGACTTCTTGTGTCGTTGCTCTTCTGTTTTCTTGTTGTGTAAGTGTTCTTGTTAGGAGTACTATTATGTCTTCTTCTAGGTCTGTTGCATTTATAGTTGCTGTTGTTGGTGTATTGGTAACCTGTATGAAGGTTTTAATTACTTTGGGTTGATAGGATACTAATGGTATGTATAACACATAATTATTTCAACATACATGATATCCATATATATATATATATATATATATATATATATATATATATATATATATATATATATAGTCTCAGGATAAATGGTTAGTACTGAGAGATATGACAGGAACGTTCATTTGATGCAAAAACCTAAATATGGAAGTATGCCCTGTTCCAAATGGTTTCTGAGATGGAACGTATTTTATGTTACTTTTGTACGTTTTTCTTGAACAACACGAAATCCGTTACATATAGCGAAACCCTGCTGCGGTATACGATTAAGCTACATTAAATTTCCTTGAAAAAGACCCTATTCACTTTTCTCAAGGATTTAAAGGTTGCATGGAGAGAGCGAGAGAATACGGAAAATTTTCCGCAACGTGCATGAGTTGAGGTGTAGGTAAGGCAGTCTGCAGCAGTTTCACGACTTGATAGACCATGTTTCCTACATTAAACTATTCTTCTCGCTTCGTCTAATGTACTATGGTACGCTGTAAATAACGACAATAAAGAAAATAGGTAACAATGTACATGAAATGCGTTCTATCTTGGAAACCATTCAGAATAGTGCATATGCCCACTTGAAGTATTTATCTTCAAATGTTCTTTCCTGTCATTTCCCTTAACATTAACCATTCATCATGGGACAACTTGCATATTGTGTTTAACTTTTTATTTACTTATCCAACCCGAACAGATTAATGCCTTCAGGAGCCCTGTTATATTAGACCAGAGTTTCATATGTATTTACAAAATTTACTAAAATCACAGTTACTTAAAGAATCATTATTTTTTAATATGCTTTCTCTTCCTCTCTACATATATTACTTACTTGCCCGTTACACCCTCTTGATTGAAATTGTTGATTTTCTTCAATGTCCCTAAATATCTGCAGCCCACTAGGTAATAATTAGCAGAAATTTTGGTAATCTGTCGTCTTCCATTCTTTTGACATAATCCTTTCAGTTGTTTCTGTTCAAAATGGTTCTGAGTACTATGGGACTTACCTACTGAGGTCATGAGTCCCCTAGAACTTAGAACTACTTAAACCTAACTAACCTAAAGACATCACTGACATCCATGCCCGAGGCAAGATTCGAACCTGCGACCGTAGAGGTCGCGCGGTTCCAGACTGCAGCATCTAGAACTGCTCGGCCACTCCGGCAGGTTGTTGTTCCTGTAGTCTTGGATCTGCTCATTTATGTTTTTCATTCACAGTTCGTTTCTGATATTTACTTTCACTCTCCCGTCAGACAGAATGTACCCAGCTACTCTTCTTAGCAGTCGGATCTCTGCTGCTTGTATTCTAATGGGAACGAGTGTTTCTGCTGTGTTGTCCAGGCAAGAGGTTCAACGTCTAGGGATCAGGAGTTATTACAAGCTTGATCATTTGGACTGCGACGCCATCTTGTACAGTAAACGCTGAGATACACGATTTTTCGGCAACGTTGTAAGCTCAAGAAACAACGTTTCGCTACTACTACCATTTACCTCAACAAAATAATCAGTAAGTCTATGTTTTGTTTACGGTTCAGTGAAGGCTATAGCTAAAGTCAAGTGGTGCTATAGTTCTTTGGTGGGGGCAAAGGGATCAGCTGCAGCTTCTACTGTGCCTATTATTCCCTAGATCACAGAAGCTGTTCCATAGATTGTCTGGTCTTTATGTTTCACATCAATGTATTCGTATGCCACAGCTCTCGTTTCTCTAAGACTAATTCACTATATTTGCTTTCTGCTTGTAGCCAGTTTTATTTTCAGGGGCAGGAGGTCGTTCGTAAGGCGTAAGTGCCTCCAAGATCCATAGGTTCATTAACTGTTTTCACTCCTCCGTTAGCCAAGGTGCAGGTTTTCCTTTCAGGTTTTATGTCTTCGGGGGAGCATATTTATTGTGTAATAGAGTTAGTTTTGTAGTAAATCCATGGAGTTGGTCTTTCACGACCAGTAATGGTATGGAAGTCACCTCCCAAAATATCTATTGTACCTCCGCTGCAATCTTGAAGTCTCTGTATGTTGGCACAGTTTATTACTTGCATATTTCAGAGAGTAGGTCACGAAGGTTATGTTGTAAGCTGATATCACAGGTAAGAATTTCTTTGCTTGTGGATTTCGTGGAAAACATATGTATTGGGGCATTATGGGTAGGTACAAGCTGTAATACTGTTACATTGTTCAGAAGAAACTTCACTCTTCATTTTCACAATAAAGGGCAGAATATTTATGTTAGAGTTTCTACAATTGTTGGTGTGCTCCTAAGTATAATCGAATTATGAAAAATCAGTTTAGAAATATTCTATCCCGCCTACTTTCGGAGGTCTGTAGAGGACGCACATTTGACATTTACGAACATATATTTGATTTGTTTGTCGTCATTATAAATGGATGTGAGTAGCACGGTCGCCAATAAACTAAAGGCTTCGTAAGCCACTACTCAACCTGCTCATCTGTCACTTCTGTGGTGTCGTAGGAAAGTGGAGTCTATATTTATGGAACTGGAGACCATGCTTGGCTTGAGTCAGGTGCCTACATGGATGTCGTTATTTTGATATATATGGCGGAGTTCGTCGAAATGAGCGGAAAGTGTTGACCTACTATGTTCTATAGAAGCAATATAGACACACTGGCAGAAATAGTGGCTGCATGAATAGACAAGTTCTTAGCTCCTAAAGCACAGACCTTAGAGTTCATCTGCAGCGTTCTTTCCCAGCCTTTATCTGCACCATTATCCTGCCATCTCTTGTTCACACGCTACGTAGCCCGAATTCGGATACCACATTATTCAAAACTTTTATCTCTCAAGAGTGAAATCCTTGCATATTATCAGGCTTGCATTCCCAAGTTTCTTAATCACTATATCTGTTTCAGACATTTTCGTATATGATACAAACTTCACGGTTGTGTATCTATGATTCGTCGATCACAACATTCTATATCCTACTCTATAACTTCTGATTATAGAATGTGCTGCATGTGTATTTGTTCTCGCTTTAAGGTTTCACAATTTGAAATGGCTATGTTAATACTAAATATTTCAATTTTACCAATGTAGTTTTCAGTACTCACAACAATATGTCATCCACATTGCCTTCGCCTAAAAGAATTACGAACGATGTGCGGTACGATTTTACCAAAATGAAAGAAACCGAAAATGTCGTTACTGCCAACAGATAATTGCCATGTCTTCTGGCTCGTCATCAACCCTGAAGAGACATCTAAAATCGAACCATCCTACAGTACCTCAGGAACGATGTGGGTCAAGAAGCCGATCGACATCATCAGTCGATGTAGAAATTCGAGAAATCATTGCTCCATAACCGTCCTAACTGACGTCTGCTTCCACCTCGGGTGAAGGTATCCTCCCAGAAAGGCAAACTGAGTCTCAAGCTGTATCCAGCCCATCAGCGTCATCAGGTTCAGTAACAAGTCCTGATATATTTCCTTTTGTGGTGCTCTCACCCTCTACTGCTTTTCATTTGATACAAACTGTAAGTAATTATTTTTAATATTATAAAGCAACTCACATTAAATAAAAGTATGGCATTAGATATATAGCTTTTAAAAATGATTTGCAAATAATACCATCCTTTCTCTGGTGTTGAGGAGACAGAATATATATGATTTGCCCAAATTACAATTAAATAATTCTAAAAACGTTGCCAGTCTCTCTAACGCCCAGTCTGCATCATGAGTTACTTGACAAAATTGAAAATGATTTGACCATCGCAAAGACAGTTTGCCTTTCGTCTGATGGGTAGACGAGTGTAAATATTATTAGTTTCTGTGCACGCACTGCACCCGTCATAGATAACATGCGTGAACTAAAGTCATACAATTCGAAGACAGACAAACTGCAGAGAACTTCAAAAACTGACTAAAGTCTGTTATCCCACATATAATATCACTTTTAAAAGTACATCCATAGTATCAGAAGATGTATCAAATATGAAATTATCGACCATGCTTCTAAAACATCCACATATCCCACGCTTTGCACATTCTTTGAACCTCACTGCGCAACGTGCAATTCAGAAGACCATACAGAAAACCACTGACCAGGTAAAATGAGTTGTTATCTTTCTTAAGGAGAGACCCTTTCTTTTATGTAAAGTTCCTGAAATGCAATGTACTTAAAAAAAAGACCGACTGAAACTGAAACAGTATGTCGCAACCAGATGGAACTATTCTTGAGAAATGTTGCAAGGCTTTACTTTAAATAAAGATTCCCTAATTTCTTGCCTCGCTACATTAGGTGGAAAATCAATAACCTCAAACTTAAAAGGTACAGACTAGGAGGTAATGCAACAGACGTTAAGGATTTGGCAAGTTTTAGATGAGGCAACCAAAGAAGTGTCCTCAGAGAAAACAGTCTCACTTTTAAAAATGAAAATCTTGCCAAGTTTAATGGAATGGAACCAATATTTTTTAAAGACAAAAATAAAAACATCCTCAAGAAATAGAGTCATAGGTCGATAGTTTGGTGTTATCTCCAGCATCGAACTTATTAGTCAGGCAACGCTACTGGAAGCACAATTCAAAGGCAAGGAATTTCAGATGATAAAAAATTTCAGGACTGCTACATAAAGGATATTGCAGAAATGAAAGCGTTGGTTCTTCAACAGGAATAAACAGAGCTCATTTCTCAACCCGTTACCACTGTGACAGACGAGACTTCTTCAGTCTGTTAGGAGCTCAATGAAACTATTAGTCAGGTTCAGGTAAGTCACGACTCAGTAAGTGCTGAAACTGTCGAACTGGACAGATGTTTAGTGGAGGTATATTTGCCTAGAAACAGCAATCCCTTAGACTGGTTCTGTATCAACTACACTGTATCAAGTGGTTCTAAAAGTATTATGGAACGCAGCAACATCACTGGCCAGTGAGCGAATATTTTCAAAAGCAGGAGAAAGGTGCACTAGAAGACAAAGAGACTGACTTCGACTGAAATAGGTCAAATTTTATTTATAAATGACAGTATTGATTAATTTTTCGTTTATGGTAACATATATGGTAATACTGACTGTATGTGATGATTGGATTGTTATAATTTGCATACTGTTTTTCTTCAATAAAAGCATCAAAATACAAGAATAAGCTTTCATTCTTAAAATTTTTCTACTTCAAAAAAGTATTTACGACTTTGTTGTAATATTTACAATTTTTACACCAGGTGAAATTTGAAACTCTTCTGTCTGAAAATTACTAGGGACATAAAACAAAATTATAACTCTTCTTTATGTTTTCTTTCAAAATAGGGCCAAATCAGATAAAAATACAGGTTTAGTGACCTGAATTGAAATAGCAATGTACCTTTCTGTTACTTATTTTTGTGATTGAGTGGTGAGTGCTGAGTCACGAAAAAGAATTAATTCATTTCAGTGAGTGACCCGTTTTGATCCGATTTCTGAAAAAAAAAACAGTTTTCCCCATCTCTACAGTCAGGGTATTCTTGAACATTAACCAAAGTAGGTGACTAACTATAAATCTCAGAGGCCCATTCCGCAGAAAGGAATTCATGCAAATTAGATAGACCCACAAGATAGGTGGCAAGCACAACATCTGGTTCGACATGTAGGACTTTCTTGCTACTAATCGCCTTCACAGGAGTAACAATAGTTGGTCGTTTCGATGTCATTTGAATGTTGACATCAACGGAACAGGTAAATGTGGGGGCGCGTCAATTTACTTCTACTGAATCATTGGAACACCAGAATGGTGAACTACTTCCCCGTCAGCTGGAGGAACACTAGGAGAAACACTAGAGACTTCAGCAGCTGTTTTCGCACCGTCGAACCCACCAGGGAAATATGCTTCAGCACTGAAAAATACGTCAACCGATAGACCTACTTTAGGAAAGGAAGAGTAGACCTATGCGACCCCTCACCATTGCGTGTACGACTTGTCTTACGTTGAACTGTGGGCCCTGCTGGCTTATCAACAATTTCAGGACCATACTGTGAGAGATAGGGCGGGAAGTCGGGAGCAGTAAGTTGCACATCCCTCTCATTTCCCCTTGCACCTGGAGAAGACGTGGCACCAACCTCTTGAGCAGCAGAAACGAGATTACCTAACGTCAGTTTTCGAAGCTGTTGATATGAGAACTTCAGTTCAGATATGCGCTGTGGTTTTTATCATTGCAGGTAAAGCAGGTCAACACTTGCCCACTATACGTTATATAAATGAGGTAATAACAAACCTGTAGCTGAGAAGGAATGTTACGTTTTACTACCATCTCCACTGAAAGGATTCCGCTTGAACAAGCTGATGCATGTAGTTTAGAAAAAGGGCTGCATAAATACAATAATAGTAAATTGCTAATCATTGTTTATAAGAAATAATATGTTTGTGAATAAAAGAAAAAGGTTATTGTTAAACGTACACAAATTACTGTTAATGAATTCATTGCAAAAGTGTTAATAGTAAGCCATTAACTTATATGATATTTCACTGTCATTTTTTGCAAACCCTTTCACTACAGAATAATTATTTATAACAAACCTGAACCTCTGCAGATGATGCACAGTTCACAAATGAAGAGGTGTACACAAGGGAGCTAATTATAAAGGTTGATAACGGGGAGAAGGTGTAGTTCAAATTTAATTGGTCCATTTGTTTCCCACCATATTAATGAGCTCAAATTGGTTGTGGGGTTTCCAACTAATTTTATGTTATGTGAGCAGTATCGACTCACGTTTTGACCTAGAATTTAAGCAGACCACCCGCCTAAAGTGCGTTGAGGTTCCCCTGGTTGACCTTGACCGATACCTAGTTGCCTCTAGTGGGGAGGGGAGAGGGGGGGGGTCTTAATTGTATGCCTCCAAGGTATGTATCACCTAACTCGGGAAGGCCATATCGGTGATCTTGAGATAAGACCGTTATCTGTACCTGTTCCCTCACCGATAACCTACTGCTCATTATTTGCAGCGTTATCATATCACCGGATGTGCGGATTACCCATCCCCCTTGCGCTTGGTAGTTATCCACGGATAACTGCATACACTGCACTTTGTGCTTCCAGTGACACCTTCTGGTTTTCGTGTTCCATCTCCTACACACACAGTGTTATCCTGTTTTAAGAGCTATGGACAACACATACTTTCACAGTATGATGACTAGTTCAGTACCTCTTATTTCTGGACGTATTATTAAGAATCTGTTAGAATACTATATTTATCCGAGAGGATAATGAAATCCACATTAGTACAAGAAAATTACAAATGTTTACCCAAATAATGTCAGTAGTATGTTCTGAAACACAGCAGTAGTAGGAAGATGCAGGCATGGGTGCAATTTTTATATCAAATTGATATGCACATTAATTAAAATGGTCGGTTAATTTCTCCCTCACTATGGCCATGAGCAACCCCACCCCCTACTACACCCACCCCCTCCCCTCAGATGATGTGATGAGTTTTTCTCAGCCTGCACTTGGGCCACAGCAACCTCCTCCTCTCCACCCTCTCCCTGCCCGTTCCCCTTCACCAAATTTCGAATTTAGGCGGGAAGTTCGAATTTTGGTGGGAATTTCCTTGTTCCAGGGCTGTGCTGGCATACCACTCACCCTACACTAATTGCTGGCAAATTAAAATTGGCGGTGCCATTTCTGGGACTCGAACCCTGGTCCTACTGGATGGAAAGCCCAAGTGCTCCTGCCAACACATGGAAACTGACTAGGTGCAGGAGAGGAAGATTAGGGTAGTGTACTTTACTTATTTTGGTTGGGAAAACGAATTAAAGACAGGTCCTAATAAAGTAATTATTCATAAATTTTAGGACTAATTACACAACTATATGCGTAGCACTACACAAGGCCAGCCTAAAATCGGAAAACAACTCAAAAACTGATGATTCCATACAACTAGTGTTATTCTGCAGGGAAAAAATGTCGCAATACACTCGTAACTAGTGACAGGCACACTCAAACTCTACCGTTCACCTAAAAGCTGGTGTGAAAAAGGCAGGGATGTAAGGTACAATCTCTATTCATTTTGGCTGGAAATATGTTCAACTGATGAGGTGCTTGTGTTGGACAGAGAATATGTTTAAAAAGTGCATTACCTGTAAACAAACAGCTGAGGACAGTACCTATCGTTGTCTGACGTCAGAGTTTCCGACAGATGGCTGCTCAAAAACCACCTTGCAACCTAGATAAGCGAAGCCAGTACACACTACCACAAGTGATGTAAAAAATGCATTACACTTCTAAACACACTTCAAAATGGTAGTGAAATACCAGCACTCATAACGAATAGGTCATAATGTAACACATGTACTGGTGAAAATCATCGTCCCAAAAAACTGCAAAGAGGGCGTTAGTTGAAAGTGCGTTCTCATCGATCGGCGTGGACAAACGGCCTCCCTCCATCCATCCACATGTGGGGAGGACGCAGGCCTTTTCAAATGGCCAGCTGCTCCTCCGTGCTTTGTGTGGTCGCTAACCACCTTGAAGTAAAGCTCCTTCGCCTACACAATAGCATGTATAGTCAACTAAACTATAGGAGATAAAAGGCTAGCCATCCCGAGTACAACTGGTTCGTCTAAAATATAGCGATGTACGCCCAACACAATGCGCAGCCCCTATAGTCAGGGGGTGACCACCCACAGACTAGGCACCCTCCCAACACTTCCAATGGGCCTGTCGTTCTGCAATGGAGAACACTCTTATTTAACATCAACCTAACTCTTTTTTTTCTTTTATTGAATTTCAATTCCCTATCGGGGCGGGCTGGCAGCAGCATATGCACTGCTCTTCAGCCGAAAGACATAGAACAAACAATAGAAGACATTTAAAAATAACAAAGGAGGAAACATGGTGAACATAGATACAAAAAAAGGGGAGAACTTCATGGAAGACAATAGACAAAAAAAGGGGGAGACTTAAAAAGGAGATAAAAACCGTTGAAAAGTAGCACACACAAGAAACTACACACTGGGACAATTAAAAGAAACAAGTAGCAGTATCACCGGAGCAGAAAAGTATCGATGGATGGCGTAGCACGTAACAAACCCGGACCGTAACACTAAGTACACGGCCAGAACACACTTAAAAGTTCACCTCTCGACGCACAGGAGAAACAGTACTAAACACAACACTGATGTCGCACACACAATGATCAAAACGGAGGATCTGCCAGGCGCAATGAGATGAGGGAGAAGGACTCTTTCTTGCAATCTGTTAGACGTATTTCTCAGAAAACTGGACCCCTCTGGAACAACCTCCAGGTGAATTTCCTTTCTTAAGTGTAGTTTTTCTAACTTTGAAGTTTCTATTAATAACAAAGTGCAGTATACAAATTTTGCAAGCGATTACACAACATCTACTATCCTTCATTTAGATTCTTATAGATGGTGAATGTACGCATTCTGTAAGAGACATTGAATAGCTTTCCCACTGCAGGCAGTGACAGATTCACGTGTGTCTTGTGGGTAGGCCGTTAGATGTCAGCCCCCAAACTTACATACAGCAATCTAACCTAAAACAAACGTTCGCTCGGAACAACTTGTGATGCTACACAGTAATCATAAAAAGACTTCTCCATAGACCCCAAAACAGATATGTGGTTGAATGGGAAGACATGCTTCCAAATTGCAGACAGCATTTCTACCGGAAAGCGTAACACTATAGATCCAAAAGCCAGCGGACATTTCTTGCGACCTCAATCAGCACACCATCTACTGTGTGTGATCATTCTGTCAACCATCGCCTATAACCCAGTGGATATATTGTAGAACCACTGACGTGGCATGAAAGCAGAATGCGTTACAAATACTAGAGATATATCTAGCGGCGGCATGAGGGAGTTGTAAATACAGTTCCTTTGCCGAATCAATTTCTAAATTCGGTGATTTTATTACGAGCTTACACCCTCTGTGACCTGTAACACCACTGTCGGTCTGTTTATATGCACTGCGGCGGTCACCGACTATATTCACTGTCGAGGTATTTGCGTAGAAAAGCCACTTTACTCAGAGATAATGCCATACCTCTATTTATAGGGGTTGTATAGGTTTTAACATGGATATGTGCCAGTAACATGGCCTATCCAGTCGTGTTTTTAACATCTGGCGCCTTGCAGGTCGATTACGCCTCTGTTTCTGAAACACAGTGACACCACATGCAAGGAAAAAACTTATGAGACATGTCCACCCATCGCTGATTTTCGCTCAGTATTGTTTGTATCGCCAGCATTCAGTTATTGGTAAAGTATTATACTTTGTAGTAGTAGGGCATGCGTGATAGATTTGCCTTGAGTATAAAGTGTGTGTGTGTTCAGAAATGTGCAAAGAAACTGACAACGCATAGACTTGATGTGGAAAACTGCGATAGCCATAAGCGCAATGAAAGAATTTTTTTTACAGTGCTTATGAAGGAAAAATACAGGAGCCTTCTCATATGATTAATAGTTTGATGGATATAGTCTTCCTCCAGTACATACGACAAAATTTTGTGCAGACTTCGAACACTGGTCTCCAGCTCCAATGGCGTGGTACTGTATATGTAATATGCTCAATTACAATATAAAGATGGTAGCTGTTTTCCGACATATCAATAGAGAGAGACGCTGTAAAATCTTATAGGAAGTTCTATTACATGTAGTGCTATAGCTGGTTAAAGTTAGGCTGCAGATATTTCTCTCAAAACTACACCGTTTTTGCTCATAAAAGTAATAGTAATCGGCCATCTCAATTCCTCTGGACTCATGAGTGTTTTATTATTATTAATATAGTGACGATTGCATGTTTAAGAAAATAGGCATCATTCAATACTTCAAAACTTCTAATTATAAAGTAGACACAAGCTGAATGATAGCTCGTTGTGGAATGTAGAAATGATAGTGATTTTTTTCCAATGTGTGAGTAGATTGTGTCAAACAGGTTGTGATGATCAAGCTGCTTACAAAACCAGAACGCTAGAATCTGCTGCTGTATGACAGAAACTTTACAGACGAGACGGTAGATGTGAGTTATGTATATAAAATTTCAAATGTAAGCATGCAGCTGGTAACTGGTTTCGATGCAATGGAAGAGACGTGTGGTAAGATCTTATAGGAGGTTCTATTACAACACAGACTCTCACGATTTGCTTCATAAATACATGAATGATACAGCAACGCAATGGTAAGATGAGAGCTGCCATAGTGCACAAAACACCTTATTACTGAATTACTGTTTCTAGTTGACAACGTAAAGCGATTAATTTGTTTTTCTGACATGTGGGCTAATGGTGTGAAAGATTGTATCCTCTAATGTTACTTCACGTGTCTGAAATGTTGTAATACACACGTGATCATCTGTGATAGGCGGCGGTACATGTCCCTGGATGTCGCAAATAATGAGATGCGAATTGTATCCTGCAGTTGAACGTAAAAACTAAACCGGTTTTGCTCATTAAATTAAAGAAAATGAATTAATCCTATTTTGGTGGAAAGATGACATTTATTATCATCGTGATTGTGTTTTCGTTTTTAAACAGTTGCTTTATTGTAGGAGTCACACTGATGTTAAATACAAACGTTACAGTCCATAGCTGAGAAGGGCATGGTGGCCGAGTTCCCAAATGGGTCGGGGATGTCACTTTAAACAAACAACCCGCAGTTGGAACAACCTCTATTTATCACTGTTTTGCTCTGAGTGATGCCGGCGTAGCGCTCTATTGTATGTGTAGCGTTTGTCGGCGTCGATAACAGTGACTGCCCAGCAGCGTGCTCGCCGCAGCGCGTTGTGCTGAAGACACTGCGGTGTAAGGCTGCGGTCACTTTAAACAGAAGGCTTCCTGTTTCCCAAGCAGCTGACTCTGAAAAAGCCATCTGGATAATTCCGGAATTTCGTTGTTGTTCCAGAGGAGTCCAGTCTTTCCGAGAAATACGTTTAACAGATTGCAAAAACAGTGGCATTGACAATAAATACAATTATTCTCCAGCACAGAATGGTGGGCTGCTGAGGGTGAGGAGAGCGTGTCTACTGGGGGTGGTCATCGGACAGATCCGTGCTCCAAGTAGGGGTGGGGTGGTGCTGCTAAATTTCCCTTTTGTGTTAGCAAATGGTCGCAGCCTCAAGATACGCCGCATGCTGCGAATGAACACGGAAGGTAGCTGAGAGCCTGGTGAGGCCAGTGAGCGCAAACGGGTGGCAGTGGGGCGCAGTAAAACAGCAAAGTTCTTTTTGGAGCGGCTAGCTATTTGAAAATGCGATCTGGAGCGTTATCCAGAATTTATTACAATTTTCGTAGTATGAAATCTAGAACAACTTCACAAAGAAATATTAAAATCGATATTTATTATATTATGCATTATTTGAGCCTGTGAGTAAATGAGAATGTGTATATGGGACTTTCGTAATATTTCAATATGGCATTATAGAGGGTGAGCCACCTAACATTACCGCTGGATATATTTCGTAAACCACATCAAATACTGACGAATCGATGCCACAGACCAAACGTGAGGAGAGGGGCTAGTGTAATTGGTTAATACAAACCATACAAAAATGCACGGAAGTATGTTTTTTAACACAAACCTACGTTTTTTTAAATGGAACCCCGTTAGTTTTGTTAGCACATCTGAACATATCAACACATACGTAATCAGTGCCGTTTGTTGCATTGTAAAATGTTAATTACATCCGTAGATATTGTAACCTAAATTTGACACTTGAGTACCACTCCTCCGCTGTTCGATCGTGTGTATCGGAGAGCACCGAATTACGTAGGGATCCAAAGGGAACGGTGATGGACCTTAGGTACAGAAGAGACTGGTACAGCACATTGCGTCCACATGCAAACACCTTTTCATACGTCTTTTTCACTGACGCACATGTACATTACCATGAGGGGTGAGGTACACGTACACACGTGGTTTCCGTTTTCAATTACGGAGTGGAATAGAGTGTGTCCCGACATGTCAGGCCAATAGATGTTCAATGTGGTGGCCATCATTTGCTGCACACAATTGCGATCTCTGGCGTATTGAATGTCGTACACGCCGCAGTACATCTGGTGCAATGTCGCCGCAGGCTGCCACAATACGTTGTTTCATATCCTCTGAGGTTGTAGGCACATCACGGTACACATTCTCCTTTAACGTACCCCACAGAAAGAAGTCCAGAGGTGTAAAATCAGGAGAACGGGCTGGCCAATTCATGCGTCCTCCACCTCCTATGAAACGCTCGTCGAACATCCTGTCAAAGGTCAGCCTAGTTCAGATGGTTCAAATGGCTCTGAGCACTATGCGACTTAACTTCTGAGGTCATCAGTCGCCTAGAACTTAGAACTAATTAAACCTAACTAACCTAAGGACATCACACACATCCATGCCCGTGGCAGGATTGGAACCTGCGACCGTAGCGGTCGCTCGGTTCCAGACTGTAGCGCCTAGAACCGCACGGCCACTCCGGCCGGCGTCAGCCTAGTGTTAATTGCGGAATGTGAAGGTGCTCCATCATGCTGATATCAGATACGTCGACGCGTTTCCAGTGGGACATTTTCGAGCAACGTTGGCAGATCACTCTGTAGAAACGCGATGTATGTTGCAGCTGTTTGGGCCCCTGCAATGAAGTGAGGACCAATGAGGTGGTCGCCAATGAATCCGCACCATACATTTACAGTCCATGGTCGCTGTCGCTCTACCTGTCTGAGCCAGCGAGGATGGTCCACGGACCAGTAATGCATGTTCCGTAGATTCACTGCCCCGTGGTTTGTGAAATCCGTTTCACCGGTAAACAGGTAGAACTGCAACGCATTCTCTGTTAATGCCCTTTGACAGAATTGCACTCGTTGATTAAAGTCATCACCACGTAATTGCCGATGTAGCGACACATGAAACGGGTGAAAGCGGTGACGGTGCAGTATGCGCATGACACTACTTTGACACAGTCCACCGGCTCTCGCAACGTCCCGTGTACTCATGTGTGGGTTCATGGCAACAGCAGCTAACACACAAACTGCACCCGCTTCTCCTGTGACGGACCCGTTTGCGTGCTACGACCATACATGTTACATACAGTTGGCGGTAGATATTTCGCAATGTGGTGCGGTAGCGTTCTTGCTTCCCACGCCCGGGTTCTCGGGTTCGATTCCCGGCGGGGTCAGGGATTTTCTCGGCCTCGTGATGACTGGGTGTTGTGTGCTGTCCGTAGGTTAGTTAGGTTTAAGTAGTTCTAAGTTCTAGGGGACTAATGACCATAGATGTTAAGTCCCATAGTGCTCAGTGCTCAGAGCCATTTTTTTTTTTTTTTTTTTTTTTGCAATGTGCGGCACGTTGGATGCTCTCTACCCGGGTTCCGTTCTGCATACACCCTGCAGGTTTCAGCTGCATTTCGTCGACACTCGCCATAGATGTGTATCATCTCCGCCTCTTCAGAGTTCCAATACACCATGGTCACAGTTCCTACAACACTACACTATCACAGACATCTGGTAACACGGTGTACTACTGTTGGTCTGCGTGCGGAGACGAATGCAGAATAACAATAGCAGCAAGCGCTACATGCGGTCACGGCGACAGCTAGACCAAACCACAACAGTGCACTACAGCCACACTCGTAAACAGGGTCGTCATCGTAAACATGTCCCTGCAGATGTGCTCGCCGACCGTGGCCCGTGTTTGTTACAACACGCAACTGAAAGTCGGAGGTTTCAAGCGTCAACTTCAGGTTACAATATCTCAGGATGTAATTAACATTTTACAATGCAACAAACGGAACTGATTACGTATTTGTCTATATGTTCAGATGTGCTAACAAAACTAACGGGGTTCCATTTATAAAACGTAGGTTTGTGTTAAAAAACATACTTCCGTGCATTTTTGTATGGTTTGTATTAAACAATTACACTAGCCCCTCTCCTCACGTTCGGTCTGTGGAATCGGTTTGTCAGTATTTGATGTGGTTTACGAAATATATCCAGCGGTAACGTTAGATGACTCACCCTGTATACCATTTTAAGAATTACACACACCTGTCGTGGGAAATTAATCCTAGGGGATTTACCCACTTTGCTGGTGACGTAGGCCTAGTTGTGATTCCTATTGTAACAGAGCAGCCAGAAAGTCAGCCAGAGTAAAATCTGTATCTAAATAACATTTGCAGAATTATTCTCTTTTCGTTTTCGTTTATTAAACATTACTATAATATTTGTATGTCAGAGTGACGCAAATGCGTCTGTGTATAAGGATTGGTGCAGACCAGTTTTGGTGCGAGCATGATCACGAGCGAGTATTCTACTTGCCAGTCAGTATGGTCAGCCAATCATAATTGAGACAATTCCCGCTCGTTACCAGATGGTTGTACTGGGAGTGAGGCCGGAAGAAGGAAGTCGCTCGCTAGCTTTGAACGCGGACGGTTATATTACTAGTGCCAGGAAAAATATATTTCTAAGATGAAGAATTACTTAGTGTTTCAGTTATTGGTGAGATAAGTCGATAGCAGTTGTTGTTGAGGACTGTCTGGCGAAATTTCAGAAGTTTCGACTAAATCCGTTAGACAGATATTCACGTGTGAAGTATTGGCCTTCATAGAATCCACGTGGCATGTTTCAGTGTTCAACTTCTGAGCAGATTTGGCGAGCAGTTCCTTTTTTAGAAGTCCACAAGAAGGACCGAATGTAATAACTAATATTAGTGGTGAAATTAATGAGTGAGGAAGCGTTGTTTAATTTGAGTCGGGTTTGGACAGATTTCTGGCTGGTGTGGGTGTGAAATGAATCGTTAACTGGAAGGAAATAGCCAACAGTTTAAATGTGGTCTGAACAGTACCTTTTTCTTTGCTTATCTAGGACAAGATAAACATACTGCCCGATAAAATTGGGTGACAGTTTTTCTACAGAACTTTCCTTCATAACAATAGTTGCGACGCCTCAGTAATTGTAGATATTAGATGGTGTTTTTTATCAACGCTGCTTTTACATCATCTTGTAAGTATTTACGTTGCTGTGTGAAGGGACATTAAGCAGACGCCGTTCTGAGGGAGGTGAATTTTAATTTGCAGCCTGCACAGTGACAACGACGAATACAGATTGGAGAAATTAAACCCCGATCCACTGCAATTGGTGCTTTATCGGCTGGGAAAACAATAGTAAAGTTCGGGAGTGTAGACACTTTATAAAAATCAGCTGCGTTTAAATGGACTCGTAAAGTGTTCACACGCGACTGAAAAAGTAAACTATTGTGGGATGATAGACACGTGTACTAATTATTTGTAGTAGGAGAGCAGCAGAAGCAAAGAACTCGAGTGAAAAGTTACTAGTGAAGCGTACCATGCAACGAGAACAACAGACGGAGCGCTGTAGTAGACGACCTGCTTAAAACTGACGATCGACAGGCATCGCGCTGCTGCAGTAAACAAACCAGACGAGTGGGAGCAGTTGGTAGCCGTGGCAGAAGCGGTGACCCGTATTTTGGACTGACGTGGGCAGAGGCTGGTGTACGGACACACGGTAGCATCTCGCCGTGTCAACAACACGAAGAAAAACGTAAGTAGTGTTTTTTTTCTTAGAGGTTTGTGTGTGTGTGCCACGAAACTTTTCAAAATGGCTGAAAATAATCAGGCGATACTAAAAGAGAGACTGGGGGTAGATTTGGGGAATGAAAAAGATGAAAGTGATTCCATGATTGGTAATATCAGTTCCGACGTGTCAGAAGCAAATGTTAGTAATAGTTTGCCAGACTCACTGTATGTTGATTGTGAGACTGATAGTGAACAAAACATGATGGGAGATGAAGTTGAAAATATATCTGTAACTGTAAAAGAAATAAAGCAGGAATCAATGTCAGTGGCTTGTGAACCAAAAGATAGTGTTTCAGATATGTTTGCGAATATTCTCAAACATATGAAGGAGAGGGGTTCAAATATAAAATCATCATTAAGTTCTGATATTGACACCTAAATTAATAAAATGAGGTCTGTTATCGACATTAAAATGAATAAAAAGGGTAGTGACAGGAAAACTTCCTTAAGTTCTGAAATAAATGAGTTGCATACTGAAGTTGATCAGAGGTTTACTAACTTGTCAATAGAAATGGAGGCTAGGATGGAAGATAAAATTTCGAATTTGAAGGATACTTGACAAAATGATATGACCTTGTTCAGTAATAATGTGAAATGCGAACTTAATCAGATAAAACGACGATGTAACCAGGCTGTTGTAACAGTAAAAGATGAACTGACTGTACAGATTAAGTTATTTTTTGAGGATAGTAAACAATTGGAAGAGCAAGTAAATTCTGAGCAAAATAAAGTTGATGTACAGATTCAGAATATAGAAAAACACTGTAAGGATAGCCATGTTGCATTAGAAAGTCAAGTTAAACATGGAAAAGATGTGTGTGCTAAGTTGGGTATGCAAGTAAAATTACTAACATAGAAACTAATATACAGCAAGTCAGTACCAGTGTGAATGAGCAATTGCGTGAGCATGAGGGTAGACTAACCCAAGTAGAGAAAAATGTTAACAACCATTGTAGCTGTGTAGTAGCTAATGATGTAGTAGAATCATCTGAAATGGCCTATGTAACACATCGCCAATTTTTGAGATTTGATCCTTGTAAAAATGCTCATCCAAAGGAATTTTGGAGGGATTTTGAAGATATTTTGCCTAAATCTTCAAATGATAAACAAAAGATAGTATTCACTATTTCAAATTTTATACGAGAGGCAAGAATTTGGGGAAAATTGGCCTCAGATGAATATGATCGATTAGTAGAGTTGAAAAAGGCTTTTGTCGATGAGTATTTGGGAAAAAGAAAAAATGAAATTTGTAAATAAATTTTGGTCATGGGAAAAATGTGATCCAAAGAGAGAGGGTATTAAAAGATTAGTACAGTAATGGGTAACTACTGTGTCATATTTAAATGCAAAAGTAGAAACTGAGCAAATAATTATGGGGACAGAAAATAAGCTGCCATTTTACTGGAGAAACAAAATAATTTCAGCTCCTAGAGATAACCTTCATAAATTTATTCACTATCTGTAAAATGTAGAAAGTATTTTAAAGGAAGAAGAAAATGCCAGGAGAGAATATAGGCCTCCTGTCAGACAGAATGATATTAGAGCTGAAGTTAATGTAAACAGAATCAGCGTCTAAAGAGGTAGTGAATACAGAAGTTGATTTACAGGACGAGGAGGTACTAGTGGGAATAGATTCAACGAACGTGTTCAGTATTACGACTGCTGTCAGTGGTCAGCTGATGACATAACAGAAAGGTGATGCCTGCCCGATGACAGGCATCTTTGACATAATAACAACACCCGGCAGGAAAACTGTTAGCAGGCTTCCATGAAGCTGGCACTCGCAGACGAAAACATAACAGGTTAAACACGCTAGCGACACTCTTTGTAAGTAAGGCGCCTACAAAACAAAACATTGGTTATAATAATTTAGCCACTAAGGGAGCAGAGGAGAGTGACACGGAAAAACTAAAGGTATATCCAGTAAATAACTTAGCAGTATATGATAGAGACAGTGCGGATAAATACCATATGGACAATAACGTTAACGAACAAGTAAATTTAAATGAAGATTCAGATCATGAAATGGGGGTGAATCAGCAATGCGAAACAAATGAGAGGCTACCAATGAATTGAGGAATTAATGCGGGAGTAAGCGTCGAGGAAGTTTTGAGTAAATTAATTGAACTAATTTCTGGAAGTGAGAATGGAGAATCGGAAGAAGGGGAAGAAGAAAGTGGTATAGAAATATCTGACAATACCTTGGAAGGAGTTGCAGATTCAGAAGAAAATTACGGTGAGAAGTTGGAGGAGTATTCTAAGTTGTCAATAGTGGACACACTTGTGGAAGCTGCGACTACTAATAATAAGCCAAAGGAGGAACCAGTAAATGTATGATTTCCACAAGGGAGGTAGCATTCGACAGAGGAGAAGTGGTGCAGGATTTGTTAGAGGAGCCTGAGACTTTAATCAAGAGAGAGTATGTAGGACAACCGATTATTGAAGTAAGAATGTTTGAAGAAAAAGTTCCTTGTGTAATTGATACTGGTTCGGAAGTCTGTGCTGTATCACAGAATTTTGTAAATCCTCGCCCAAAGAATAAAGAAATAGTTGTAATGCCAGTGAGTAGTCTAAACATTATTGTAGCTACTGGAAAAGCTAAGAAAATGGTTAATGAAGAAGTCCTCCTACCCATAACTGTAAGTGGGGTAGCCACAAAACTGAATTTTCTAATTATAAATGGACTCAGTGTGGAAATGTTGGTAGGTGCAGACTTCTTGCATATATGTGAAGGATGGGTAAATGTTGGGTTCAATGATGTAATTATAAGAATAAGTTGAAAACCTGTAATTATTCCATTCATCGGAAAAAGACAGAGTGTAAACGAAGAACAAAGTGGCATGCCAATATGATACTGCAGGGCGGCTACACTGATCGAAGGCTATAATGAATATGGTGAAAGGAAGGAAGTGGACCCTTCTGAGTTATAATATGTCAGAATCAGGATAGATAGAAAACTAGAGGAACTTAATGAATTAAGTGATATATAAAAGGATGAATTAAGACAAATTTTGAATAAGCATTATGAGGTATTTTCAGATCAGCCTGGAATAGTTCGAAATTACGAATGCTATTTAACCGTGAAAGAAGATGCATATTTTTTTCAAAAAACCATTTCCCATTCCAGAAGTGCATTAGAAAGCAGTTCTAGACTTAAAACAGAAAATGCTCGATTTGGGGATAACTGAAAATGCTGTTAGTGTATACAATAACCCATTGGTTGTAGTGTCTAAGAAGGACGGTTCAATTAGGCTGGTTTTAGACGCTATAGCGTTGAATAATATTGATTTACGAGAGAGTGACAGGCCAGAAAACAATTAAGAACTATTACAGAAGATTAAAGGGGCTGATTTTTTAAAGTTCTCTGTTTGTTATTTGTGGGTTCTGGAATATACCTTTTGTGGTGTCACCGCCAGACACCAAACTTGCTGGGTAGCGTTTAAATCGGCCGCGGTCAGTTAGTATACGTCGGACCCGCGTGTCGCCACTATCAGTGATTGCAGACCGAGCCCCGCCACACGGCAGGTCTAGAGAGACTTCGTAGCACTTGACCCAGTTGTACAACCGACTTTGCTAGCGATGGTTCACTGACAAAATACGCTCTCATTTGCCGAGACGACAGTTTAGCATAGCCTTCAGCTACGTCATTTGCTATGACCTATCAAGGCGCCATATTCAGTTACTACTGATACTGTGAATCATGTACCGTCAAGAGCGACGTTCGTCATTAATGGATTAAAGATAAGTATTCCACCAGCTACGTCTGTTTTTCTAAACTCTAATTTCCTTGTCCCGTTCCAGACCTCAAGCCAGCCTGCGTGATCTAAAATGCGTGCCTTTCGGCCTCCTCTAGTAACACGGTGTTGGCTCTCCTGGCAACCACAACATTGGCGACGAGGCAAAGCCACGTTCCTATCGATATGGCCCAGATTTACTTGTGTAATGGCATAGCCACAATTTCCAGATGTACTGTCCGAATTTTATCGCTTACAGAATCAGCAGACGTAGGCCTTACTGGATGCCCTTGAACAGCTCATCCAAGGTCAACATACGATGCGTCAGCAGCCGCTCCACCGCTAACACAGCCACAGCACGCAGTTGCACCAACTTTTCGACCTTTTTATGTTGCACTGGAAAGCTGGACGGAGTGGTCACGTCAATTTGGATTCCATCTCGCCGCCTACAGAATTCAAGGTAACGAGCGGCAGCCTTTTTTATTATCATCAGTCGGGGTGAACGCATACCGTCTGATAGTCAAATTATTTCCCCGACACGACGTAGCAACTCTGTCCTACGAAGAAATTTTGTCTGCATTAGATGCATATTTCAAAGAATCAGTCAATGTAGTTGCGAAACGGTATACCTTCTTTCGTACAAAACGTACGGCAGGTCAGACTAATGGGGAGTGGGTTGCAACCTTGCAAGGCCTTACTAGGGATTGTGCTTTTGAGTGTCAATGCGGACTCCCTTATTCAGTTACTATGGTACGTGATGCAATTGCACAGAACGTTTCTGATGTTCGTATAAGGGAACAGATTTTGAAACTAGTCAATCCCTCCCTTCAACAAGTGATGGACATATTGGATCGGCAGGACACACTTGACTTTGCACAGGAATCATTTGAAACTTCACCAGCCGTGTGTCAGGTTAACTGGTCCGCCGGGCGAGCTGCATGGAGCAGTAAACAGCCCTCGCGCCCAGCCGCGCCACTGCCGCCAGGCTCTCAGCCACATGTGCCGCGCCGGCAAGCAAATGCAGTGCTCAAATCCTGCCCGCGGTGCACTACTAGACATTCGCGTGAGTACTGCCCGTCACGCCAAGCTATTTGCTGCTATTGAAATAAAAAAGGAAATGTTCAGAGTGTTTGCCAGAAAAATCTCAGATCGGAAGCTCAAAACCATTCCAGGCCCTTTGCTTCCCACCAGAATCGGAATCGAACCAAGGATACTCAGGCTCTCGAAACTTCGCCCATAGAAATTAATGTAGTTCATTCCACTCCGCCCAGTGCCACTCTCTCTAACAGTGACTGTGTTCATCCCACAAATAGTGTGCGTCGACATCGCTGGAATTCCCGTCAAGTCGCAAGTGATTTTGTACCAGTGTCAGTTCACGTTGCACGAGATAGTCGCTCTTGTCGTCAGCAGGACAATAAACTTTTTGTGGACTTGGACATTAACGCCAAAGTGATACCATTCCAGCTCGATACCAGGGCTGCAGTTTCACTGATCAATCAAGACACTTACAAACTGCTGGGCACACCACCATTGTGTGCCACAAATGATAAGTAGCTATTCAGGACAAGCAATCCCTGTGTTAGGACAGTCCAGCCTTCTTGCAACATACAAAGGACAAACAAAACTTGTGCCATTGTATGTCCTTCGTTCTTCTTCTGCAGTGAACTTGTTTGGTTTCGATTTCTTTCAGTTGTTTAACTTGTCTATAGTAAATCAGGTCCTATCAGTGAACCAAACTGTGCCTTCAGAGAGTGTTTCTCGTCTATGTGAAGAATTTGCAGACATTTTTGCACCAGGCCTCGGTTGCGCTAAGAACTATAAAGCACATTTGGAACTGAAAGTAAATGCACAACCGAAATTTTTCAGAGCGCACAATGTTCCCCACGCATTGCGTGATGAGGTCGCAAAAACATTACATGATTTGGAATCACAAGGTGTAATTGAACGTGTGCAGGCTTCTCTCTGGGCATCACCCTTAGTAATTTTGCCAAAACCTTCCGGAAAATTGAGACTTCGTGTGGACTTCAAGGCTACAGTGAATCCACAACTAGTGATTGCAACTTTTCCTTTACCCCGCCCGGAAGATCTTTTTGACAAACTGTGCCCGGGTAAATATTTTTCGAAGTTGTACCTAGCAGATGCGTACTTGCAAATAGCGGTGGACGAAGAGTCCCAGCGCGTTTTGGTGGTTAACACGCATCTTGGTTTGTATCGATTCAAATGACTGCCATTCGGTGTGTGCATCCACCCCTGCATTGTTTCAGCAATATCTACAAACTGTTTGTGCGTCGGTCTCTACTGCAGCAAACTATCTGGACGATACTGTGATCTCCAGAAAGACGGAAGAAGGACATTTAGCCAATCTCAGAACATTATTCCAGGTCTTGCGACAAAATGGTCTTCGCTTGCGGAAGGACAAATGTGTGTTTTTCGTTCGTGATTTGCCATACCAGGGACATGTACTCAATGCCCAAGGCATACATCCCAGTCCGATGCACCTTCGTGCTATACAAGACTTTCCTTCGCTGCAGAATTTGAAGCAGCTACAGAGTGTGCTGGGAAAAATTAATTCCTATAACAGATATGTGTCACATGCCTCTTCCATTTCAGCTCCGCTTCATCGCTTACGCCGTAAAGGTGTTCCGTTCTTCTGGACGACGGAATGCAAACGCGCCTTTCGCCAGTTGAAATCGGCGTTGCTTTCCAATACTTGCCTTACGCCATTCGATCCCCTGAAGCCCCTTTTGTTGAAGGTGGATGCATCGGATTTCGGGATCGGTGCTGTGCTTGCGCACAAAGATGGATCGCACGATCGCCCTATTGCCTTTGCGTCCAAAATGCCCTCGTCTGTGCAAAGAAATTATTCACAGATCGAGAAGGAAGCATTGGCGCTCGTATTTGGTGTTACAAAGTTTCACGACTTCTTGTATGGTCGTCACTTTACCATAATCACAGACCACAAACCTTTGACATCGCTTTTTCATCCGACCAAGCCTGTACCTCCACGTACAGCGCAGAAATTCATTCGCTGGTCTATTTTCCTCTCGAAGTACCGCTACGATATCTTGTATCGATCCACTGCTAAGCACGTAAACGCCGATGCGTTGTCCCGCTTGCCTGTTGCTGAGGATAGGGCATTCGATTCCTCTGAACTTGCTTGCATGTTCATTGATGCGGAAACCGATGACTTGGTCAAATCGTTTCCGATTGATTTTCGTCATGTAGCTACAGCCACAGCAGCCGACGCTGTCCTTGCTACCGTTCTGCGTTTTGTTGCTACGCAATGGCCCTTGTCAAAGTCATAGATCGGGGACCCGTTGGTTAGCCGATTTTTTGCTCACAAGGAGAGACTTTTTGTTCGACGTGGTGTTTTGCTGTTGCGCTCTGATAATGATCAGTCCAGGGTCGTGGTACCACGTTCGCTACAGTCTTCTGTCTTACAACTTCTCCTCCAAGGGCATTGGGGTATAGTGAGAACGAAACAACTTGCTCGTCAGTACTGTACTTGGTTCGGAATCGATGCTGCGATTACGAGTATGTGCTCTTCTTGCATGGTCTGTGCCGAACAACAATCAGCACCACCGCTGAAATTCTTTGCGTGGCCAAAAGCCACTTCCCCTTGGCAACGCTTCCACATCGATTTTGCTGGTCCATTCTGGAATGCTCGTTGGTTGATTGTGGTAGATTCATTCAGTAATTTTCCTTTTGTGGTCCGGATGACTTCCACGACGTCATCTGCCACCATCCAAGCGTTATCTGCTATCTTTTGCATTGAAGGTCTTCCACAGACTATTGTTTCCGACAATGGCCCACAATTCATGTCCGCTGAATTTCAGTCATTCAGCAAGGCGAATGGTATTCAACATCTGACGTCCGCGCCGTTTCCGCCACAGTCAAACGGTGCCGCTGAACGATTGGTTAGGACTTTCAAGTCACAGATATTGAAGTTGAAAGAGTCGCATTCTCGGGAGGACGCGTTATTGCTCTTTCTGTTCTCGTATCGCTCTCAGCCCCGAGATGGCCACTCGCCGGCTGAGTCGCTCCATGGTCGTCATCATCGAACCTTGATGTCTTAGCTGCATCCGCCGCATCAGGTTCCTGTGCAGCGGCAGATACCTGCTTTTGCTCCAGGCGACGTTATCTCCTATCGCCACTATCGAGGTTCACGGCGTTAGCTCGACGGGCGCATTCTTCGCTGCCTCGGCCGCGCTATGTATCCGGTTTTGGGGGCCTCTGGTAAGGTGCGTCGGCATCTCAATCAGCTGCGCCTCTGTCATCGCACGGGATCTGCCGCTCCCCGTCTGCTTTCAGCGACGGTGCCGTCCGGTCAGCGCCCTGGGGACCCATCTACTGGCTCGCCTCAGTCTCAGGTGTTACCGACGCTGCCTTCCATTTTGCCCCATGGCGACGCGCCGCCGCCACCGCCGCCGCCGCCGCCTGTTCTCCCGCCGGCGACGCCCACAGTGGACGTGTCGCTGCAACCGCCGGGCGCATCCCTGGGTCACGCGCCGCAGAACGCTTCCCGTGACCAGTTGTCCTCCGACATGGAACTCTTGCCCGCTCCGGACCATATGTCGTCTTCGCCCGTCGGGTGCCCCGGCCCCATGGAAGTCGACCCTTCGGCCCCTCCTGTCTCTCTGCGGGCGCATACACCGCATGTTGGCGTGCAACCTGGAGCAGGTTTTCAGGCGTTTACTAGCTCCCCGCGGTCCGAATGGCATGGTGCGGGTGGCACAGCCTCGCCTGTCGTTAGGCTCCCCACCTCGTCGCATTCGTCAACATGGGGTTCTCCCCACGGCGGGCGGAAGCCTCATGCCACAACCATACGCCGATTTACGGGGAAGGAATGTGGTGTCACCGCCAGACACTACACTTGCTAGGTGGTAGCCTTTAAATCGGCCGCGGTCCGTTAGTATACGTCGGTCCCGCGTGTCGCCACTATCAGTGATAGCAGACCAAGCGCCGCCACACGGCAGATCTAGAGAGACTTCCTAACATTCGCCTCAGTTGTACAACCGACTTTGATAGCCATGGTTCACTGACAAAATACGCTCTCATTGGCCGAGACTATAGTTTAGCATAGCCTTCAGCTACGTCATTTGCTACGACCTAGCAAGGAGCCATATTCAGTTACTATTGATATTGTGAATCATGTACCGTCAAGAGCGACGTTCATCATTAATGGATTAAAGTTAAGCATACCACCACCTACGTCCGTTTTTCTAAATTCTAAGTTCCTTGTCCTGTTCCAGACCTCACGCCTGCCTGCGTGAGCTAAAACGCGTGCCTTTCGGCCTCCTCTAGTAACACGGTGTTGGTTTTCCTGCCAACCACAACACCTCTGGCTAAGAAATCCAGAAAATATACAGCGTTCCTGTTTGAAAGACGATGTTTCCTGTATAATGTAGCGCATTTTTGGTTGAATATCAGTGTTTGTGCATTTGTCAGCTCCATTTCTCAGGTCTTAGGTGATCAGCTATTGAGGCGAATTACTGTTTTCGTGGACGATGTGTTGATTTCGACTCTCACTTGGGGAGAGCACTGTTTGTTGTTAGACAATGTGTTAAATGCTATTAAAACTGGAGGGATAAAACTGATGCTAGTTTAGATAGAATTTGTCAAAAAAGAGATTAAATTATTGGGACATATAGTAATTGGCGAAGGAATTATGCCCGATCCAAGTAAAATAAATGCTATTAGGGACTATGCAGCACCGACCACACGTAAGGAACTAAACGGAATGTTCGGTTGGTTCAAATGGCTCTGAGAACTATGGGACTTAAAATCTGTGGTCATCTGTCCCCTAGAACTTAGAACTACTTAAACCTAACTAACCTAAGGACATCACACAAATCCATGCCCGAAGCAGGATTCGAAACTGCGACCGTAGCAGTCGCGCGGTTCCTGACTGAGCGCCTAGAACCGCTAGACCACCGCGGCCGGCAATGTTGGGTTGGTTTGGAATTTATCCCAAATTTGTGGCAGGGCAATTATTTAATGATCCTTGTTTAAGAGAATTGTTGAAGAAAAATGTTCCCAATAAGTGGACTTCGGAATGTCAAACCGTTTTTGAGAAACTGACATAAGCACTAGTGAACAGCCAAATTTTCAATCATCATGACTTTTCAAAAAGCCCGCATCTCGTGGTCGTGCGGTAGCGTTCTCGCTTCCCACGCCCGGGATCCCGGGTTCGATTCCCGGCGGGGCCAGGGATTTTCTCTGCCTCGTGATGGCTGGGTGTTGTGTGATGTCCTTAGGTTAGTTAGGTTTAAGTAGTTCTAAGTTCTAGGGGACTGATGACCTAAGATGTTAAGTCCCATAGTGCTCAGAGCCATTTGAACTTTTGAAAACCTTTTTGTTTAGGACCAGATGCCTGTGGTTACGGTCTGGGGGTAGAAGTGTTCCAGACTGAGGTGGTTGGAGAAGAACAGGGCCATAAAATGATCACATTTTCAAGTCGATCGTTACAACAAGCGGAGAAAAATTACAACATCTCTGAACTGGAAGCTTTAGCACTTATTTTCGGTTTGCAAAAGTTTGAGCAATACCTGTTAGGACATGAAGTGTTGATGTTACGGATCATAGTGCTCTAACTTATTTAAATAGTTGTCAGCTGGAACATGTTAGACTCAGGAGGTGGTCTACGTATTTGCAACAGTTTGGCTATGAGATGCAGTATAAAAAGGGTGCAGGAAACGTAATGGCACATACGCTATCCAGAAGTGTAAAGAATAAAGAACAGGGGGTGGATCCTGTAACGAACAGGGATTGTGATGAGATACTGATCGCGGTCTTTCAACTACTGGAAGAGGGACCGATTAGACACATCTGTAACAACCTTAGACGAACACAGAAGCAAGATGATAACCTTAAACTGGTGAAAAGTAGAACTGGTCACCCCGATTTTCCAAAGCTAGCAGAATATTTCCAAGTTTACAAAGATATTCTCTTTAGCAGGAGAAATAACGCTAACGAGGATTGGCGTATTAATTTCCCTGAACAACATGTGGATCTGTTAATTGATTTTGTACATAATAAATGTGGGCATTATGGAGCGCGTAAATGCATTGCCAAGCTAAGAAGGGGAGGCCGCCAATTGTGAAATTCAGATCCGATTCATACTGCGCATAATAAAAGCTCATGGCCAGAGGTGTAATGTGGCAATGTATCAAGATGCACTCTCTTCGATCAAATACATTCTGCAGTATCGTGGCGCAGCAGTAAGCGCTCGGGTTCGTAATCCGAAGGTTGCCGAATCGAATCTCGCGCCATGCAATTTATTTATTATAATTTTTTTGTAATTCAAATATATATATATATATATATATATATATATATATATATATATATACTATTAATGAATTGCTTATGCATGTTGGTGAAGGCGGATCGCTCTCCAATTGTACCGCCTCCATTTTTCCGTTTGTTTAACAGGGTGTACCAAAGCTCTCACGTCCGCACTGATTTTCGACGATGTTATAAGTTGCGCTAGGGGCCGCATCTACCTTCTTTCGAAGTTAGCAGGCAACTACGCTGTTATAGGGCGGCTCGTTTCCGGCCATTCAGCATGTGTCCTTCAAGTGTAACGAGCGAGTAACGGAGTTTATATTTCATACCTGCCACAGCAAATTTGTGTTCGTGGGGTCTCTATTCTAATTCGAACGTTTGACTTACGCTATACTTATTCGTTTCGGAATATCGTTTCTACGTCTTCCGTTAACTATACATGTATACATGGCTAACATTATGAAAACAATTAATAACATTTGTGAAATGCAACTTTGTTTGCGGAAAACATAATGATGTTCGAAGTCGCCAGTTTTTCCAAGATAAACGACTTTCAACAACTTACTATATGCATAATTGTTGCAACTGATTGCCGGGAATTTAATATATATATATATTTTATATATATATATATATATATATATATATATATATATGTGTGTGTGTGTGTGTGTGTGTGTGTGTGTGTGTGTGTACACACATTTGAATTACAAAAAACAAATACTAAAAAAAAAAAATTTAATGGCGCGAGTTTCGATCCGGCCGCCTTCGCATTACGAACCCGAGCGCTTACCACTGCGCCACGACGCTGGAGAAACTTATTAATCGTAGAGAGTATTTCACCGCAACGGTTTCTTTTAACTGTCGATTTTCTCGACAACGGCTGAGAAGTGCATCTTGGTGCTTTGCCACATTACATCTCTCGCCATGAGTTTTTATTATGCGCAGTATGAATCGAATCTAAATTTCACAATTGGCGGCCTCCCCTTGTAAGTGAAGTTGTAATATTTGACAACATGTGGCGCAGAGTGCAGAAGAGGTTGGAATACTGTGACAGGTGTCAAAAGGTACGAGCTAGTAACAGAATTATACAGATGTACTCTGTGGAACAACACTAGCAACAAAGATCCGTATTGTGAGGGCCATGGTCTTTCCAGTTGTGATGTATGGATGTGAGACCTGGACCATTAGAAAGGCTGGACGGCGAAGAATTCACTCCTTCGAATTGTGGTGTTGGAGGAAACTTCTTAGAGTTCCGTGGACTGCAAAGAGAACCCACAGATCAATATTGGAGCATATTAAACCAGATTTCTCCCTGGAAGGTCTAATGTCAAAACAAAAGCTGACCTGCTTTGGACACACAATGCGAAGGCATGCCTCGCTGGAAAAAAAAAAAAAAAAAAAAAAAAAAAAAAAACATTAATGCTGGGGAAGATTGAAGGAACTAGAAGAAGAGGACGTCAGAGGATGAGATGGATCGATGGCATCACAGAAGCAATGTGTTCCAGCCTGGAGGGTCTACGGGAGAAAGTGCAAGACAGGAAAAAGTGGCGTGATTTGGTTCATGGGGTCACGAAGAGTCGGAACCGACTAAACGAATAGAGAGAGAGAGACTCTGTGGAACCCCAAAACAAACTAGATTTTGTAGCAACAGATCTTTTCGGCCAACTACCTGGTTGTGAGTATGTGTTCATACTGGTAGATGGACTTACCATATATGTGAAATTTTATCCGCTTATGCGGTCTAACTCTAAGGTTATTGTAAGTAAATTAGAGAAAAACAATTTTGTCGACATTGGTGTGCCAAAAGCTATTTAGTCATACAATGGTCCACAGTTTGTATCTAAGCGTTTTAAAGAATGTTTAGGTAAGAAAAACATAGAGCACATCAAAATTTCGGCCTATTTTCCACAGGGAAATATGTGTCAAAGAATCATGAAAGAACTTAACCCGTCCCTGTAGGACATACTGTCATAAGAAGCACTCAGTATGGCTAATTACTTGGGGTACTCTGATGAAGTAATTAATAATTTAAAACACGAAGCCACATGTTTTGATCCATTAGAATTAATGGGACGGATTTGACCTAACAACATCCTATTTGATTTAGTAGAATTCCCTAAAATTACAGAATTGTCTATGAAACAAAAGAAGAAGGTAGCTCGTACCAATATTAGAAAACAGGCTTTGGAAAGAAAAAGGAGACATGATGCGAGAGCTACTCCAGCGAGCACTAGATTGGTGCTCTAGTGTTAGTAAACACCAAGGAAAAAATCTAAGAAACTCACGGCTGAAACTAAGAAATTTGCAGATGAGCATGTAGGACCCTAAAGAGTTATAGATGAACCACATGCAAATGCCTATAGACTGGAGTATGTGAAGTCACATAAGCTATTTGGATTAAGGCTCTGAGCACTATGGGACTTAACATCTTAGGTCATCAGTCCCTTAGAACTTAGAATTACTTAAACCTAACTAACCTAAGGACATCACACACATCCATGCCCGCGGCAGGATTTGAACCTGCGACCGTAGCAGTCCCGCGGTTCCGGACTGTAGCGCCAAGAACCGCAAGACCACCGCGGCCGGCTATTTGGATTAAGAAACATTATTGATTTTAAGAGATACATTCAGAAAGAATTCTAAAAGCATAGTAACTACACTGGATTATTACCCTACTGTCTGTCCTATCTTATTCCAACAGGGCCGTGTGTTTTGCACGTTGCGGTTAGCGCCCGCAGAGTGCCCAGCTGATCGGTTTATTCCTTCAATTTTCGTTTTCGTAAACCGGTCGCCTACCTATCTCTTTCATCTATGCGTTCTTGCGTCCCTACCTTTAGGAGTGGGGAAGGTCCACTTATCTACCCATTGCAATTCCTTGTATTACCACTCAGCACTACCACCGGGTTATGGACCTGTTAAGTGACGTGAACACTGTGGCAACAATGCTTCCCTCTTTCTTTTCCCTGGCATGAGGAAGAAGCAGAACTGCTTTACAGCACTGTTTCTTGGTTAAACCATTGACAGCATTCTTAGATCGTCTTCCATTCTTGCGCAGGCCCTTGTATGGGCTCAAAACGATACCATCACCTTAAGACTTGTTGAGTGATGAGACGACTGAGCAACAATGCTCCTCTCTTCTATCCTTGGCGTAGGTGATCAGCAGAGCGGTTTTTCAACCAAACAGCACAAACTTACATTGACACATTTGTTCTAATACTGAACGAAGATACTGACCAAACCTAACATAAATATAAATGAGACGACTTGAAAACCACAGAAAGGCGGACTTAAGTGTACTTAATATTGTCAGTAAAGTATGTTTTCTTGATTGTAGTGTACCATGCGGGTTTGAGAGTCACACAAGTTGCCATGAGTCGTGCTTAATGTTTATCTATAAGGACCTTTTCTGTATGTACTATATGTATTCCACAGTAACTGACTGGTGTTAAAGGTGTTTTGAAAGCTACAGAAGTTGTCTGGAGTTAGTTACAGTAATGTGTAATGAAGAGCCACAGTTATTGGCTAATGGTTTCAGTACTTTACTATAAGGACTTTTTGTACTTTCCTGGAATATTGTATACGAAAGATACAGAGTCACAGAGGTGGCATGAGTTCAAATTTTCTACATCGACTTTTGGTATTCTTTACCAATAATAATGTGTTCCTTATGTAATATGTGTCTAATTTGAGGACTCTGCTAAAGTCACAGAAGCTGCCGAGAATAATTTTCAGTAATTTTATGAGGACCATTCATTAGTTTGGTAATCTCTGTGTATAATATGTGCGTGACATGTTCTTTCGGAACTACTAAAGCGGGAATGAGTAGTTTTCAGACATTTTATTGAATTGCTTTCTCCTTTTATATAATGTATGTAGGAGCTGTTGCAGAACTGCAGAAAGTGACCTAAATGGTGTTCAGTATATTCAACAATTTTGCATTTCTTATGTAACGTATAAAGATGTTTTCCAGAGCCGCAGATTGTGGCAGAAATAATTCTAAGTATATTTAATGATGTTGTGTTTTTCTTGAGGCATACCACTTCATTTATATATAACAAGTTATCGAACTTAATTAGTAACTGTAAAAAAATTGCTAAAAGAAAAATTCCTAGAGAAAAATGTTTGTGGAATTTTTAATCAGCAATATTTATAAGAGAATCTTGCTTAGTGATGAAAAAAGATTTTGGAAAAAGAATTCAGTGGTGGTGCCAATTTTGGGTACTGTTGATTTTTTTTTTTTTTTTTGTTGAGGGAAATAGTTAATTCACATTTTACTGAGTGGATCAGTATTAAATTTAACTACTGTATAAAATACGATGGGTTTTATTGGAAAATGAATTTTTCTGAGAAAAAAAGCTTCTAGCAAATGAGACAAGTACATTTAAAAAGAACAGTAAAGTTTTGGAAAAAAAATTTCATGGAGTTCTTTGCTTTTGAATTGAGAGTAGCAATTGCTGTGAGTTAGGTTAGGATGTAGATATTAAGCATGGACCCTTAGACGTACTGTATTTACCTGGTACGAAAAACTGTACAGAACCCGATACAAGACTGAGAGAAAACCCCAGTCTGTAACTGACAGCTGTACCCCAGTGACGAGAAGATAATGCTACATGTATGTATGTGTTGAACTGAAGTTACCTGAACCCCTAAGCTTTGTGAAAATATGTTTGCGTTTATAAACGCAATTCATAGCGAGTATTATATATTTGAACACCCTCCACAGTGTCCAAACCATAGTGTAGTGAAATTTCATGGACACTCCCCACGATGCATAAATAGTAATTTTTTAAAAAAATATACTAATTTGTAAAATCAATTTTGAAAGAAAAGTTCAATGTGAATATTTTGCTAATTCAGTTTTGAGAAAAATATTCAAGAGTATAATTTTGTGAGAAGTAGGTGATTTCGGAAAAGGAAGGAAATTTTTTGGTAATTAATTCTGTATACTATTCAGCCCTAGCTTTTGAGATTCGATGTATTTGTATATAATTCTGTCATGTAGTTATGATATTTGGTTAAGTGGGGAAAACAAAGTTTGATTAACAGTGTTATGGTAGATAAAGACGCAACTTTTGGACGCAGTAAGAACCATAAAATGTAATTAAAAGAAATTTTAGGTTTTTAGGGGGGGTGTAGCGTCGCAAGTTGGGCTGAGCGAACAATTGTTTTAGGACAGCTTGCTCCATGCAACTTTGGGGGCTGACATCTAGCGGCCTACCCAGGAGACACACATGAATCAGTCACTGCCTGCCGTGGGAAATCTATTCAATGTCTGTTACTGAATGCGTACATTCACCACCTATAAGAATCTAAATAAAAGATAGCAGATTTTGTGTAATCACTTTCAAAATTTGTATACTTCACTTTGTTATTAATAGAAAGGTGGTGTGAAAACCACAGCTTTCTATCGGGCATATTTTTACTTTTACTTTAAAGTTAGAAAAACTACAATTAAGAAAGGAAATTCAACAGGGAGCACATATGACTGGTTTTCGGTTGGCAATTGAAATACTCACCTGACGTACAATTGTTTAGTTGAAATTAAATTTAAAAATTGCAAATACGTTACAATTTTCGTAGTATGAAATCTAGAATAACTTCAGAAAGAACTATTAAAATCAATATTTATTTTATTATGTATTATGTGAGCCTCTGAGTAAATGAGTGTGTGTATGTGGGACATTAAAAAAATTTCAATATGGCATTATACACCGTCTTATGTAACGTGCAAGAACTACACAAGCCTGTCATGGGATAATGATCCTAGGGGATTTACCCACTTTGCTGATGACGCATGTCTAGGCGTGATTGCTACTGTAACAAAGCAGCCAGAAAGTCAGCTCGAGTAAAATCTGTATCTAAAGAATATTTCAAGAATTATTATCTTTTTTTCGTTTATTAAACATTACTATAATATTTGTATGTCACATAGACGCAAATGCGTCTGTGTGTAAAGGTTGGTACAGACCAGTTTTGGCGCGAGTGTGATCATGAGCGAGTACTGTGATTGGCAGCCAGTGTGGTCAGCCAATCAGAATTGAGATGGTTCCCGTTCGTTAACAGATAGTTAAACTGGGAGTGAGCCTGGAAGAAGGAAGTCGCTCGCTAGCTTTGAATGCGGATGGTCATGTTACTAGTGCCAGGAAATATATACTGCTGAGATAAAGAATTACTTAGTGTTTGAAATATTGGTGAGATAAGTTGATAGCAGTTGTTGTTGACGACTGCTTGGCGAAATTTCAGACGACTTGACTAAATCTACTGGACAGATTGAACCTTGAATTTTTTTACTTTCAAAATCTTTTCTTACAGAATTTACTTTATTTACTGGCGATTCATCAAGAACATTGACACATTTAATCACACTAGGTGAGCGTGGAAGTAGTTACCGGGAAGTAACTGATGGAAAATTACTTTTAACAAATGTGAACTTATTACTAAAAGCTTTTTCAAAACAGATTTAAAATGATAAGCAGAAAAGCACACTCGAAATATCAAGTCACAATTTAACAAATTTGAATTCTCTTCCTAAAATCCTTTACAAAACATATTTAAAATTATGAGAAGAAAAGCACCCTCGAAATATCAAGTTACAGTTTTATTTAGAGGCAAAGGACAATGTTGCGTGACTACCACACTCTATGTCTACTCCACCGACTCCTCATCGCGCAAGCACCCCAGTACCTTGCTTCAGAGATTAAAAACCTGTCATGTCATCATAATCGAAACACGAGGTCACTCTTATTTGGTATCCTAACTGTGCCCACTCACAAAACAAAAACTTTTGCAAACTCCTTCTCAGTTGCCGCTGTCCGCCTCTGGAACAAACTGCCCCTTACCTTGCGCAAAATTCGATCTCCTGCTGCTTTTAAGAAGAAGTTGAAGCATTTCCTACTATCATCCTCACAAAGTTCACCACAAAATTAATGTACAAGGACAATCCCCTCATCTGTCAAATAGCAAAGCTAGCGTCTCCTATCTTGCTCCTGAGATGCCTTCCTCTTCATCTTTCTCTATTAGCCACGCAATCCTCTTTTCCTTTATATTTCCTTAATTATGTTTCATCATGTCTCTATTCTTCTCCTCCCTTCACCATGAGTCTCCCTCATACTCCCTGCTGCCGGCACTCCTATCTAAAATCTGTCTCTTCAATAATGTCTAATTATAACAGTACTTGTGACCTAAGAATATAAACTCTATATGTATGTATTTTTCCAGGTGTACCTTTCAAATTGTTTATTTCATTTTTTGTACTAGATGTAGTTTAACATGCCTACTAAAACATATGAATGTAAAATAAGTAGAATGCCTGGTTAGATGTAAGAGAGGGCCTGATGGTCCTAATCTTGTCAGGTTAAATAAATAAATAAATAAGTAAATAAATATTAACAGTAGGAGCCATCGGGCTGATAAGCTTGCCTGCTCCCTTTCAACACGGCCATACTCATGACCGCTCACAACAACCTCTAAAAGAGTACACTGGTGCATATCTGCAACACATCAGATTACTTTAAACAAAAAAATTTTAACAACTCACACAAACATGTAAACTATGCACCCCGTAAGAGGAATGTAAATGGTACAACCCTCAAATTATTTGGCACCGAAAGTGCAATTTGTATTTTTTTAAAAGGACTCTTACGGTGGAAGCATGGCAAGCTTATAACCTAAAATGACTATTTAAATAAAACCCATAAAATGCAGACTTACATATAAGTATAACATGCTCTACAATACACATATACCACCTCGCAAGATGATAAGCAAAATACTAACATATTTTAAGAATTCGGCCTTTAAGCAATAAATTCGTTAACACCGAATCCGACAAACATGACAGAGGCAGCTATTAATGTATAGCAACCGACGGACAGACAGACACTAACTGCCTAACAAATGCGGACGAGAGGCAGGCGAGCAAGCTGGGGACGAGAGGCTGACCAAGAACACAAGTCGAAATTAACAAGTTACTGAAACAACATACCACCAATCACTTAACTTCTAATAACTGCGACTTCTGACGAAGACCTGGCGCTACACCCCCAAAACGCTCTCCCGAACCGTCCGCTGCTAGCCGCTTCAACGGACGCAGGATGGTACGGCGAACTCCCGTCTCACGGCATCGCAGCTCGCCCCGGCCAGATCGACGTCGTGGGCCTACCCCTGCCGCTCCCGCGTCGGTCGTGAAGCCACTCCTCCTGCTACACAGCGCGATCCACTCGACCGACGAGGCGACCTCACACGCGCCGACGCCCAAGACGGAAAATTCATCCCGCGTCTCAGCGCGCGACCGACCAACCGATCGATGCAAACGCCGACGACCACTGCCCCGACTAACTCGAGCAGACCGGCGGCCCAACACAGACCAGCACTCTGGACGACGGACAGATACTGACTGCCCCACACTGACCCGGCTGAACAACTGACTAGACTCGCCGAGACTGACAGACTAACTTAGCTGAGCAACTGCGTCCGATTGACTCCTCACACCTTGGTGAGCTCATAGCACCCCTTAAATGCACGTGAACAAGCAACCTCTCCCCTTTCACACCAGAGAGAGACACCAAAGCTGCGATTACCACAGCGGCGCCAACGCCAGAAACGGAAGGCGACTGCTTTACACTACGCGCTGCGGCGCGCTCGTCAAAACACCAAATTTTCCCACGGCTCACAGTTATTCACGTGTGAATTATTGGTCCTCATAAAATCCGAGTGGCATGTTTCAGTATTCAACTACTGAGCATTTTCGGCGAGCAGTTTCGTTTTTAGAAATCCATATGTAGGACCGAATGTAATAACTCATATTAGTGGTGAAATTAATGAGTGTGGAAACGTTGTTTAATTTGGGTCGGGTTTGGACAGATTACTGGCGGCTGTGCGTGTGAAATGTGTGTATGAATCGTGAACTGGAAGGAAATAGCCAATAGTTTAAATGTGGACTGAATAGTACATTTTTCTTTGGTTGTCAAGGACAAAATAAACATTATTGTGTGGAAATTTTGGACATTATTTTTCGGAAGACAATCCATTTTCTTACTGCCCGATAAAATTGGATGACAGTAGTTCTACAGAACTCCCTTTCATAACTAGAGCAGCGCAGCCTCAGTAATTGTAGATATTAGGTGGTGTTTCTTATCAGCGCAGCTTTTATATCATCACACGCAAGAAAATAAGCCCCGACACGCCGAAACAGCCACTAGTGAATCACAGTTGTGGAACTCTCATATCTCGAAACGAGTCACCTTTTTCCAACTTATCTGTTATACTAAAATTCTAATGTGGTTGCAAAAAGTCCCTATGCATAATGTAACTGCTCTTCAGACTCTGCCCCGCCATCCCTACAGCTTTGAACATGTGATCGTCACAATTTAAGTTCGAACTGAGCTGAAGTCAGAGAGAAGTATATCTAGTACATTCTGCAACCCCTGTATGAACAGAGTGAGTGGAGTTAATGCTATAGGGCCATGTATTGACCACTCAGTGAAAATCGGAACATGTTGTCGAAGCTCCGCAAGCCGTGTATGATGTGTAAGGTCAGAGTTAAACATAACCTGCTGCTGCAACACGAAATAATATGAAGATGGTACAAATTTTACAGTGGTGTATCTTACTGGAAAAATTAGAAAACAGGCACTGCAGTCCGAAGCAGATCCACCTCCCGCAGGGTCCACTCACATGTATCACCCAAGCAATCTATCATAGTTATTCAGTACCACCCAACAGAGAAAAATTACTAACTATGGAAGCTCCACTAACTCCATACGACACATTTTTACTGCATCTCTCTCTCTTCCGATGTATCGAAAACTAATACCATCTGCATGCCGGCATCGAGCATATGCGGCGAACAGAAATGGTTCAAATGGCTCTGAGCACTATGGGACTCAACATCTGAGGTCATAAGTCCCCTAGACCTTAGAACTACTTAAACCTAACTAACCTAAGGACATCACACATACCCATGCCCGAGGCAGGATTCGAACCTGCGACCGTAGCGGTCTCGCGGTTCCAGACTGAAGCGCCTAGAACCGCTCGGCCACACCGGCCGGCTGCGGCGATCCTATTAAATTTACTGACATTGATCTGTTGGAGAAGGAGGCCAGTGATCGACGTCGCTTGCACAGACCACAGTAAAGTTCCATCTCCTGTAATGTATGAGGCCCATCTACCTCAGATTATCAGCCTTTCGAGAGAGTCCCTGGGTTGTTCTTTGATATACTGCTTTTTCTGCTGTAACACACTTTGTACACTGTCATACATTTCGTTTTTTCCGCTACAACTTCGAGGTCTGTGCCATGTTCTAAACTGACATTAACACGTTTTGATCCACTGGCTCTCACAGATAACTAGACATCATGTCGTTGCTTCTGCTCCCATAACACACACAAACACACTGAGTGGTTGAAATGAAAAACAGTCACAACATAAGGAAACTGGAAGAGTTTTGAGTCACTGTGGAGGGTTTCCAAGGAGCTGTCTGAAGATGGTTGACGACCTCTACATGTAAACTCATCATTCACAGTGACGGGATAGCTGATGGCAATGTGTTCCATTTGATTGATTCCCCATACTCATGCTATGTACGTGATCACTGTTTCGGTGCTAGCCATCCACAGAAAGTTTTTCTCCCTCCTCCAAGACTCTTACTACACCTCAAACAAGCGATGTCACTCATTCAATATATGCTAATCAACAGCATACCATTGGATGGATTGGATGGAAAGGACACCATCATGTACCATAATAATAAGCATAACAGTTGATAGTGCGATCAGTTTTAACAATTTTACGGTAATTTCAACAACAACCTTTGACACAGCAGCATCCTTCCCAGTTTCTGTATTACCGCTAAGCTGCCCCTCTGCTACTTCGCGAGTACCATTGCGAATGTAAGCAGATGACTGTGCAGTACGTTTATTCGTTGCTAATTGTCGAAGATACACACCAAAGTATGCCAGACAGCGACCTATATGTCTCTAGCACCTCGATCCTAGTGCGTAATTTACGACCTTTCTCTTTGTGGATGGGAGTCATAGGGCTTTCTTGCATTCTTAGGATAAAGTTGGAGATCGAAAGATCTCCTCACATTGTCTTTGACCAACGGTCACTGCACCACAGGCAATGATTTAATCTGCAGCTGAACAGAAGTAGACCACTACATTCCACATTTCGTGAAGGAACACTGTGAACAGAGACTGTAACTGCTGTCTCGCACCCACCAAAGAGCAAAAGATTTCCCCAGATGCGCGAATGTCGAGGAGGTTAGTATCCATTATCGGTGTATGATGGTGAAGTCCATGCTCTGGGACGGAGTGTAGGGGACGATGCAGGAGACCCACACCGCCGTACTAGGCGGAGGTGGTTTCCCATTGCCTTCCTCTGACCGTAATGGTGATGAATTGTGATGATGAAGACAACACAACATCTAGTCATCTCGAGGCAGTTGAAAATCTCTGACCCCGCCGGGAATGTAACCCAGGATCGCATGCTCGGGAAGGGAGAACGCTACCGCTACGCTACGAGCTGTGGACTTATCGGTGTATAGTAGGTATGAAACTGTTGTGATGATATTACAGTCTATCACTAGTTTCTAGGGGTTTGGGAAATTTTTTCCCAGCGGGATCATACCAGTAGTATGGTATCGTCAGTTTTTGTGCTGTTTTCCGATTTTAGGCTATCCTTGTGTATCCTTATGCATATAGTTGTGTAAATAGGTCCAATCTTTATGATTAACTTCTTAATTAGGACCTGTTTTTAATTCATTTTCCTGACCGAAATAAATGAAGTACACTAACTTCATATTCCTCTCCTGCATCTAGACAGTTTACATGTATTGGCAGGAGCTCTTGGGTTTTCCATCCTGTAGGACCAGGGTTCGAGTCCCAGAGAGGGCTCCACCATTTATAATTTCCCGCCAATTCCAAGCACCTCTGGTGGTGTAATTGTGCTATTGGGGTGCAATTGGGCTCTCCATCAAGGAGGACCAGGGTTCAGGTCCTGGAAAGGGCACCGCCAATTTTAATTTGCCACGAATTTCTCGTTTTGGGGGAGGGGGGTGGGGTGAGATGCCTTCACAGCCATGGGCTATAGAAATTCCCACCGAAATTCGAAATTTCCGTCAAATTCGATATTTCCGCCAAAATTTGAAGTTTACACCAAAATTCGAAATTCACACCAATAGGGTAAGTGGTGGAGGTGGTGGGGTGGGGGACGGTGGAGAACGGGGTAAGGGGATTGGGGTCCCAGTGCAGACTGAGAAAAACACATGACATCATCCGGGGCATGGTTGGAGTGCGGGTGAGTGTGGTCGGGGGTTCATTAATTGACCAGTTTAATTAATCTGCAAATCAATTTAATATCAAAATTGCACCCATGCCCCCATATCCCTCCTCCTCACAGCTTCCTACCTATATATTACCAGTGTTTACATTCAACAAAGATAAACTTAATGCTGCAGTTTTGCTGCAAATACTTCTAAGTGACATTTCCAGTCTTTGTTCTGTTATGACAGTTTGTGGAGGTACGATGTTGGTGACTTTTATGTCGTAAATTATTCCATAGATGTTGCTGGCTGTATCTCGTGGTAGGACGAAAAGTCACAATACTTGAGTGAATTTGCCGCTCAGAATTACCAGTGTGGAAAATACGAGTTAGCATGTTGTTTAACACACCCTCGCCACTCGGTAGCAAATTATCGTTGTTTGGCGCGTAAAAATCTCGATATCTCCGATACAGGATACCGACTGTTGACTCTTTGTCAACAAGTCGATTCCTAGCGCTTATAATGCAAAAGGAACCCTACTGTCGATATCTTTTCCGATTTTGAATGTAATCAGAATGCATACCATTTGTTCCAAGACTGTATTATTCCTGGCGTATAAACAATAACTCTGTAGTGAGTACGGTTACAGCTTGAAGTAACATCTATAATCGTTAATTGTGCCTTCCGCCAGTCAACTGTACCCATGGCATGTTAATTCGTGGACACATAGCCGCAGTGTGGCACAGACCGCAACGGAGTAAGATCTCTAAATCGAATGATACAGACGCTCTCCAGAATGATTTACAGGAAGCAAAAGTGTGTGCAAAATTTGTCCTGCCAACACTGACTCGCGGACAACAACATCGAAGTGTGGACGCCTGCCGCGACATGACTGAAATCCCTAACACGGACCGTTCTTCGCTGGAGAAAATCATCCCCGAAGGCGAGACTGTGTGTTGTCAGTGCGAATCTGCTTCAAAATGACAAAATGGTGAAACGCACTTGATGGGCAACGCTTGACGGTATAATCCGCATTTAAGCTGAGGAGCCAAGCGAGTTTTACAACATCCCAAAGACGGTCTTTCCTAAAAGTTTCACTAGGTTGTATGAATGTTCGGTGCATTGGGGAGACAATGTAGAGCACCATTTGAAATTACATTACTTACGAGGGTACTGTAACAGTGTATATAATCAAAGCGCTTACAGATAAGGTCATTGCGGTCCCCTCTCAAGAAACAAAGAAAGGCAGCACGCATATAACGGTAACCAACTTGCATCCAGGAGCGAACCATCAATTACAGAGAGAAATGTGAAGGCAATAGAAGGAAGAAGTGTACTAGCATTGTCACATTTTATTTTATTTTCACTATGCGTTTCAGACGTTTAAACCTCCATCATCAGATGGATTTATGTTAATTAATTATAAATGTAAGTGTTGTGGCTATGAGATTAGAGTAACTTCAGGAACTCTCTACCGTGGACAAAGGCTTCGTTCTATGTCGTATTTGCATCATGTACAACGTTTATATAACGTTGTATGTAATTGAAACACTACAGAAAAATTAACATGTCACTACTGGAGATTCGAGACGTCATCGTCTCAGTGTTTACAAAGTGTATGAAATGCTGTGTGTGTTGTCAACACGGAAGGAAATGGAACTTGTGACCACTAGAGATAGCGCCACAGGCTACCCAAGGCCGGTCGGTGTGGCCGAGCGGTTCTAGGCGTTTCAGTATGGAACCGCGCTTCGGCTAAGGTCGCAGGTTCGAATCCTGCCTCGAGCATGGATGTGTGTGGTGTCCTTAGGTTAGTTACGTTTAAGTAGCTCTAAGTTCTAGAGGACTGATGACCTCAGATGTTAAGTCCCATAGTGCTTAGAGCCATTAGAACCACTTAGGCCACCCAAAGAATTACAAACAAAAGGAACATGACTTATTAAATCAAATAAATCTACACGATGATAAAGGTTTAAACCCCTGAAACGTGTAGTGGAAAAATTTTAAATTTTGACTAGTAACAGTAAATTTGTAGTTACAATTAACACCAATAATAGTCACAGTGAAGCATAGCCTAAAATGATGACAACTGAAGACAAATGTACGTTTATACCGATACCACATATTGTGAACTCTAATAACACAATTAGACATTTTAGTAACTGTGACATTTATTTTGACGCAGAATCGTAAATGATTCAAGTTACCTAGTTTCTTCGGATATATTGTAGTCCATCCTAAACAGATAACTCTTCGCTGTCGTATTTGTAAGCCTTTCTTTTGGGTGCTAGATTGATGCATAACTTTTAGTGCTGGTGAGACCTGATTTCCTGACACACATCTTCCCCAATTATTCTGAAATATTTTATGTACCGGTATTTGTTTATTAAACTTTTTTCTACATTTTGGATACACACTGATCTACTAGTTGGTTGAAGTGCAAATGTTCTTACATATCACGTTATTGGATCAGTTCCGTCACCTAATACAGCAGTAATGAACATCTCCTACTTGCAAGGTCCGTTAAAGGTGTGCTTTACAACATACTAGTCGAAATTCATGTAGATTCGATAGCGTCGATTGTGGAAGCCGCTGATGGGCGTCGGTTTTCTGTAATTTTAGGGAATGTCTGATAATCGTCGACACTGGACACCAGTTCATGAAGCAGAACAAGTATTTCAATGAGATTGCTTTATTACGCATATAAATATTCATTACTCTTCCCTTAGCATAAGTAACGCACATGAAACTTCTGAGCTATTGACTACATGGTTCATCATTTTAATGTAAGCGTCGTATCTGATAGTGTCCCTTCTTCGTTGTATGAATTTATAGGGATGTTTTGGCTGTGTCAGACATGAAGAGATATCCACATCACTGTGACAGTTAGTTTATACTGTGGACTACAAACAACATAATGATGCTATTAGAACTTCAGTCTTAAAAGTATGCTGATTCCTGTACCTGGTGGCTCTCATAAGAGCTGTCAAGAGAATATTTTCTTGTGTTTCAGCAGATATCTGTTATTTCGTTTCTGTAGTATGTAAGTGGAATTATCTCAAACAAATACTGCTCGTCATATGTTTCACGCAACGTCCACTGTCTGCGGGACACATTGGTTTTATTCTCGTTAAAGTCAAATTTTATCATGCTATTCAATAGAATGTTCGCATACTAGTCTACTGCAATAGGTGTTTTAAAGACGTGTTTAATATTGACCAAAAACCAGCAGACAGTCTGTGTGCCATTGTTTGGCACTCGATGAACTACGATATTCTATCGCTTATCGAGCACTGATTATTCTCCGTGCTATACTGTACTTTTTAATACACTCTTTTAAAACTAATATCACGCTCCACTAACTTGAAACCAGTCTGTCGATTGAGGGCATACAATTCCACTTGGACTAACTTTTGGTTTGTAACGGATTATATACCAACGTTTTCTGATATTGGCGAACGCATGAAACATGTGATGAGCAGCATGTGTTTGGGGTGACTCAATCACCATACTGCGAAATAAAATGGAAAATATCTACTGTTGCATCAGAGGAAATGTACCTAACAACTCCTACGACAGACAACTGGGTATCCTATACAAACTAAGTAGTGAGTACCATTTGACACGTCACTATAATTGAATTTTTGGGAAACAAACAATAACTTGCTCTGCGAAACATGTACGGCTGCTGCATTTTAACTTACAAAACCACAGATCCTAATGAGTAAGAAAATTATATATATTGCCTTTGTCTGCTGAGGGAAATGGAGTGATCTGTCTTAGGTTACACAACCTAACAACCAATGAAGTCTATCATACATATTAATTTTCTTGTAATTGATTTCTGAGCTCCTACAATAACTGGCCAATTTAAACAATGATACATTAAATTCGTAGACCGAAGGATAAGTCACAGATGTAAAGTTGAGGTATAATGCAATGGAAAAAATAATGGGTCCCTTACCATATACATAACACAGAGCTACGGAATAAATTCATGCAAAGATGTTGTTCCAATTTACTATGTTATTTGTGATTGATACAAGATTGCGATTACGTATTAATGATATGTGAATGGGAACTGATTTTATCACTGTTCACCAACTTTTCATTTAACGAAGCAAACAAAAATCTTTAAAAATTCAAATGGCGTGTGCATAAGTAAAACTTCAATATCAGTGTATACGAGAGTAAAGTAATGAACACCAAAGATTCTCTTATTTAACACTGAGGCAAGCTGCCTCCACAGCCTTAGAAAGGCCATACACATAGAACATGACTTTCACTCGAACAGCACAATACAACACACACTATTGTTTATTCGCTCTCACTCACTCGATTTTCGCTTTCCTTAAACCACGTATAAGGTACCGAATACTCCTTGAGGTCTGTAATTGTTTCACTACAGCAGTCCCAAAAACCATAGTGTGATCCAAGACTGTGGATACCGTATGAATCCACTGAAATGTGCTACACGTCAGCAAATTTTACTTTGTGACGCAAATGAGTGACACGAAAACGAGTAACACAACCCTATACGTGGCAGCATCTAGAGCGGAGGCAGCTGCACGCCATCGCCAACGACAGCGGCGCAGTGGCAGGAGGTTGGCAGCCGCGCGACGGCGAGACGAGGACACAGCGACGGCGCGTCGGGGTCCCACGTGACGAGGTGCGCGTAGCCCCAGCGCTGCGAGCACGTGTGGCGGCAGCGGCGCGCGCACACCTGCACGTGCACCTGCTGCGGCATGCTCTCCGTCTGCACCACCACCAGCCACCGGCCGGACGAGGCATCGCGCACGTAGCCCGGAGCCTCCCGGCGCTCGTTACCCGAACACGACTCGCGACCTGCGTCGCGCCAAGACCATGCCTGTCAACAGTACAAAAGTTTTACTCGATTAAGTGGAATGTAACATTATGAACAGCAGACCAGTCAGTTACTTTATACTGCAAAATTTCGATGAAATTATACTTTTCATGAATTCTCTTACAAATTCCACAAATATTTTAATTTTGCAAATATTTGAATCTATGTAGTAGGTGTCAAGTCTACAATGAATGGCATTTGCGTTAGTGTTGCTATGGTTAAAAGCGCTTCGTGAACTGACTGTTTTAATTATGACCTCGAAAAAATAAAGTTCATGGTTAATATATATTTTTCAAAAAAACATTTAGTCGTCAGTTGCAAATATATTTTCAGTTATACTTTACCTGTTTCGGCAGATTAATTTGTCAGTTTCAGAAGTTTAATACTGATTTACAGATGTCAACATGTTCTTCACAGGAGCATAATGTCTTGATATGTCCAAATATGTACATATTGCATGTGATTATTGTAAACACAGGTTGACAATTTACAGTAACTGAACCATCGATGACAGGGTGACACAGAAAAAAGGGAACATTTCCACAATCCAATAAAACTAGAAGCGATGAAGGAAAGAAATTGCATTCGTAGTAATTGAAACCTTACATCTTTACCATTTACGAAACATTGATGGCATTTATCATTTTTTTTTAAATTACGTCCTTTAGATGGCATCCTCCTGTACGAATACATTCGTGAAATATGCTGTTGAGATTCCTCATTGACCGCTGCAACATCTCAGCTGGGATACTGTGAATTGCATCCCGAATTCTCTATTTTAATGATCCAGGGTTCTTGGTCGAGTCGTGTAGGCTTTGCTCTTGAGGTAGCCCCACAAGAAAAAATCACAAACGGATAGATCTGGCGATCTAGGGGGCAGGGAATGTCACCGAATCGAGAGGTCACACGGCTGCCAAACCATTCTCGCACATATGCCATTGATTACCGTGCACTGTGTGACGTCGCTCCGCCATGTTGAAACCAGGCTTCTTGAACGTTTGGAAAGCAGTTCGATGTAGGTGTAACGGAAGTTCGTAACATCTCGAAGTAACGATCAGCATTTACAGTTGCAGTGTATCCTTGTTCATTTGCGAAAAAATACGGTCCTATAATTCCATGTGATGAAACACCACTTCATACTGTCACTTTACTAGCGTGTAAAGGGCGCACATGAACGTCGTTAGGATTTGCGTTGGCCCAGTAACTGTAGTTCTGTTTATTCATATGATCTGTGAGATGCAATTGTGCCTCATCTGACATCCACAACTTATTTATAGATTCATCGACATTGTTTACTTTTTTATATCAGCTGTTGACAGAATCCTAATCGTATCCAGTAATCGTTGTCCTTCAATCACTGCACCATTTGTAGTTCGTACAGATGAAATTTTAAATCAAGACGAAGAATTCTGCGAACACTCTCCCGGGACATTCCAACCACTGCTGCCTGCTTACGAACTGAGAGCCGTGGGCTACGTAAGACAGACTGGTATACCACGTTAATGTTCGCTGGAAAACACACACTTCTTGGTCGTTCTGTTGGTTTCTTCTTGAGGGCAGATCCAGTCTCTTCTAAGTTATTAATCCAACATTTTATCGCGTGTTTCGACGGAACGGCATCATGAGGTCCTAAATCATAAAAACTTCGAAACTACCTCTGCGCCGCCACCAAACTACACTCCTGGAAATTGAAATAAGAACACCGCGAATTCATTGTCCCAGGAAGGGCAAAACTTTATTGACACATTCCTGGGGTCAGATACATCACATGGTCACACTGACAGAACCACAGGCACATAGACACAGGCAACAGAGCATGCACATTGTCGGCACTAGTACAGTGTGTATCCACCTTTCGCAGCAATGCAGGCTGCTATTCTCCCATGGAGACGATCGTAGAGATGCTGGATGTAGTCCTGTGGAACGGCTTGCCATGCCATTTCCACCTGGCGCCTCAGTTGGACCAGCGTTCGTGCTGGACGTGCAGACCGCGTGAGACGACGCTTCATCCAGTCCCAAACATGCTCAATGGGGGACAGATCGGGAGATCTTGCTGGTCAGGGTAGTTGACTTACACCTTCTAGAGCACGTTGGGTGGCACGGGATACATGCGGACGTGCATTGTCCTGTTGGAACAGCAAGTTCCCTTGCCGATCTAGGAATGGTAGAACGATGGGTTCGATGACGGTTTGGATGTACCGTGCACTATTCAGTGTCCCCTCGACGATCACCAGTGGTGTACGGCCAGTGTAGGAGATCGCTCCCCACACCATGATGCCGGGTGTTGGCCCTGTGTGCCTCGGTCGTATGCAGTCCTGATTGTGGCGCTCACCTGCAGGGCGCCAAACACGCATACGACCATCATTGGCACCAAGGCAGAAGCGACTCTCATCGCTGAAGACGACACGTCTCCATTCGTCCCTCCATTCACGCCTGTCGCGACACCACTGGAGGCGGGCTGCACGATGTTGGGGCGTGAGCGGAAGACGGCCTAACGGTGTGCGGGACCGTAGCCCAGCTTCATGGAGACGGTTGCGAATGGTCCTCGCCGATACCCCAGGAGCAACAGTGTCCCTAATTTGCTGGGAAGTGGCGGTGCGGTCCCCTACGGCACTGCGTAGGATCCTACGGTCTTGGCGTGCATCCGTGCGTCGCTGCGGTCCGGTCCCAGGTCGACGGGCACGTACACCTTCCGCCGACCACTGGGGACAACATCGATGTACTGTGGAGACCTCACGCCCCACGTGTTGAGCAATTCGGCGGTACGTCCACCCGGCCTCCCGCATACCCACTATACGCCCTCGCTCAAAGTCCGTCAACTGCACATACGGTTCACGTCCACGCTGTCGCGGCATGCTACCAGTGTTAAAGACTGCGATGGAGCTCCGTATGCCACGGCAAACTGGCTGACACTGACGGCGGCGGTGCACAAATGCTGCGCAGCTAGCGCCATTCGACGGCCAACATCGCGGTTCCTGGTGTGTCCGCTGTGCCGTGCGTGTGATCATTGCTTGTACAGCCCTCTCGCAGTGTCCGAAGCAAGTATGGTGGGTCTGACACACCGGTATCAATGTGTTCTTTTTTCCATTTCCGGGAGTGTATTATTGTTCTTATAAAACATTTTTATGACTAACGCACGCTGTTGTTCGTTCCACTGATCAATGATTACTGAAATGGCGGACTGTTTACTCGCTAACTGTTACGAATCCGCAGTGCTGCCACCTGCCCATTGCTGCCACTACTCATGTCATACATTCCCGTTATTCTGTGTCACCCTGTATATTTCAAGCACAACAGCTGAATGATCTACGTATATGACAAGCAGAACAGTTTGATATATACATAGATGTGATTTAGTTAGTGTAAATTGTCGATCTGTGTTTACAATAACCACTTAATACATGTATATTTCTGGTCATGTCATGATATTATGCTTCTATGAAAAACATATTAACATCTGCTAAACAAACACTAAGCTTCTGGAGCTGAAAAAGCAATTTGTTGAAACCAGTAGAGGATAATTAAAAATATATTTGCAAATGACGACCAAATTTTATTCTGAAAAATACACTCCTGTAAATGGAAAAAAGAACACATTGACACCGGTGTGTCAGACCCACCATACTTGTTCCGGACACTGCGAGAGGGCTGTACAAGCAATGATCACACGCACGGCACAGCGGACACACCAGGAACCGCGGTGTTGGCCGTCGAATGGCGCTAGCTGCGCAGCATTTGTGCACCGCCGCCGTCAGTGTCAGCCAGTTTGCCGTGGCATACGGAGCTCCATCGCAGTCTTTAACACTGGTAGCATGCCGCGACAGCGTGGACGTGAACCGTATGTGCAGTTGACGGACTTTGAGCGAGGGCGTATAGTGGGCATGCGGGAGGCCGGGTGGACGTACCGCCGAATTGCTCAACACGTGGGGCGTGAGGTCTCCACAGTACATCGATGTTGTCGCCAGTGGTCGGCGGAAGGTGCACGTGCCCGTCGACCTGGGACCGGATCGCTGCGACGCACGGATGCACGCCAAGACCGTAGGATCCTACGCAGTGCCGTAGGGGACCGCACCGCCACTTCCCAGCAAATTAGGGACACTGTTGCTCCTGGGGTATCGGCGAGGACCATTCGCAACCGTCTCCATGAAGCTGGGCTACGGTCCCGCACACCGTTAGGCCGTCTTCCGCTCACGCCCCAACATCGTGCAGCCCGCCTCCAGTGGTGTCGCGACAGGCGTGAATGGAGGGACGAATGGAGACGTGTCGTCTTCAGCGATGAGAGTCGCTTCTGCCTTGGTGCCAATGATGGTCGTATGCGTGTTTGGCGCCGTGCAGGTGAGCGCCACAATCAGGACTGCATACGACCGAGGCACACAGGGCCAACACCCGGCATCATGGTGTGGGGAGCGATCTCCTACACTGGCCGCACACCACTGGTGATCGTCGAGGGGACACTGAATAGTGCACGGTACATCCAAACCGTCATCGAACCCATCGTTCTACCATTCCTAGACCGGCAAGGGAACTTGCTGTTCCAACAGGACAATGCACGTCCGCATGTATCCCGTGCCACCCAACGTGCTCTAGAAGGTGTAAGTCAACTACCCTGGCCAGCAAGATCTCCGGATCTGTCCCCCATTGAGCATGTTTGGGACTGGATGAAGCGTCGTCTCACGCGGTCTGCACGTCCAGCACGAACGCTGGTCCAACTGAGGCGCCAGGTGGAAATGGCATGGCAAGCCGTTCCACAGGACTACATCCAGCATCTCTACGATCGTCTCCATGGGAGAATAGCAGCCTACATTGCTGCGAAAGGTGGATATACACTGTACTAGTGCCGACATTGTGCATGCTCTGTTGCCTGTGTCTATGTGCCTGTGGTTCTGTCAGTGTGATCATGTGATGTATCTGACCCCAGGAATGTGTCAATAAAGTTTCCCCTTCCTGGGACAATGAATTCACGGTGTTCTTATTTCAATTTCCAGGAGTGTATATACTACAGTTGCTGAAAGTTAAAGCCGTGAATAAAATAATTAATATATAGTTTGTTTGTTGGTACACACCTACAATTCTGGTACACACTGAAAGTCTTGTGCCACAGTACTGTAGCACGCTACTAGAGTAGCCAAAAAAAACTGTCGTAGCCCACCTCCACTTCATCGTTATTGTTTTGTTTTGTCTTCTCTAGCGGAGTGCTACTGTACTGCGGGGCGAGGATTTGTGTACCTGAACAGTACATATTTACCTGCAAAGAACCATATAAATAATTACGTAACTTAATTTTTAGAGGTGGTATTTACAACTTTATGGCTACCCATTGTATTATCTACGTCTACATAAATACTCCGCAACCCATCGTACGGCCCCTGGAGGAGGCTACCCTGTGCCACTACTATTCATTTCCTTTCCTGTTCCACTTGCGATCAGACCTAGATAAAAACGACTGTCTTATATGCCTCAGTAGGCTCCCTAGTGTCTTATATTTTATCTTCGTGGTCTTTACGCCAAGTGTATATCGACGGCCGTAGAATTGCTCAGCAATCTGCTTCAAATGCCGCTTCCCTAAGTTTTCTCATCTCTGAATTGTTTCGATAGTTTCCTTGAATCCGACCTGGTAACGATCCCAAAGACTCGGCAATACTCAAGAATAGGTCGTACTAGCGTACTATATGCTGTCCCCTTTCCCAAAATTCTCCCACAACAAATAACTACGGTTGTTGAAATCGCATTTATCCGGCTGCTCATTGAATACACTGTACTGAAACGGTATCTGTGCTGTGGAAAGTCGGATGCAGTGCGTGTGAAAACTTCTTATTGTGCAGTACATCAGTAGACACCGAGTTTCGTAACATAACGAAATTCTCTAAGGTCCATCCTATGTGGTTTAACTTGCTGTTGTTAATTCGGCCATATACCGTTTTGATTAGTGCAGGGTCAGTTTCTGTACATTGCCTATCGCCTGTATTTGTCACACTTACAGCACGGTTGATTTGAAAATGGACACAGGTATTCGAATGCAGTTTATGACGAGGCTACAACTACTTACTTCAATTACAAGACAAGTTGTGGACTTACTTTTCACCTGCAGCATGCTACAATTTCGTAAATAGCAAATTCTGTTATAAACTGATCATGAGCAGAGACACACGCCATGAATGCGCTAATGTAAGGAACATAATTTGTGAGCAGGAAATAATTTCGCGATTAGTTTCGAGGTGAACAGGTATCTGTTGGTGACAAACGTAGTCTGGGCCGGTAGTCACATTACCAATTCCAGAGATTGGACGAGCTAGCAGTCCAGGCATTACGTGATCGGTACCTAAGGGTTTGAGGATTAGCGAGGACAGTGTTAACACAATGATGTACAAGCATTTAAGGAAGTCGATGGTGATACCTCAATTTGTGCAGCAACAAAGGATGAAGAGAACATAAAAAAGATACCCACAAACGATGTATAAAATGTGTTGTTGCTACTATACTTAACTCTGAAGGCGAATTAGTTATTTTTACTAATGTATTCTTTCTTCTTTCTGTGATTCAGTTCAACGATCATCGTACTTCTAATTGAATAAATAGTATCGTTTGTTAAGAAACTGTAGATAAGTCTTTCAGAACACAGGGATAATTTTTAAGCAAGAAAGAGAAATATACTACACGCCAAGACATTCACTTCTATAAACAATTCTGAATCTGTTTTTCGAGAGATACATCAGATGTGGATCACTTGAGAAAGTGAAAATTCTGAAGAATCGTCATTACAGTATTAACATACTCGCTAACAAATTGAAAACACAGGTTTCCTGCAAGGGATATATGCAAACTAACAATTAATGCACTTATTCCATTCAGTATATTTATACAGTGTAATTCTACATTTATAGACGTATATGACCGCAATTACAGAGGGGAAAATATCCTTTATCCGTTGAAAGTGTTTTATTTGACAGCAAAAGAAGTGATACTTTTTCTATAATTGTATGACTTAAATTCACGGAAACGTGAAATGATGTTATAATTTTATTTAGAAGATAAGTTATTAATTCATGTTTGCTAAAACTGAATAACTATTTTCCGTATGCTTACGTGAGAGAGAGGTATAGAAATTACGTCATATTATCAACTACGTATGGAATGTTTTTTGTGGTTTTAATTTCAGTGTACCTCCTTTCAATTATTAATTATTAACCTTAATCAAGATGACGATGATCGTTACATGAGTTTCGTTGTGTGAAGGAGAAGGACTTGACAGCAGGGACACGTTTGCTCGAAGACATCAGCCGTTTACGTCCATCGAGTGATGACAACCTAACAGACTTAGAGTTCTCTCAGAAATAGGTAGCAGAAGTGACCTTGGACTTCTAGATTCGTCCAATAGAAAACAATACCAACCACCATGGTATGCTGTTTCCTTACTGGTACCGAGCCTTTCAATAGGACCCTGCAGATTCACTCAAATTGATTTTCGTAAGATTTCCGAAACAGATCACTTGCTTAACTTGTAGGTTGAGGTATAGATGACACTCAAACATGAAAGCTGTTCAGTATTTACAGCAATTTGGTGTAGGATACAATGCATCCCAAAATTAAGTGTACAATGTTATTTCAACGTCTAAAGTGAATACATAATTTACCGAAGTACATACAAAAAGTTCAGTTATTTATGTTACATTTTATGGTACACCTGGCCCGCACTCACAAATGGTTAAAATGGCTCTGAGCACTATGGGACTTAATATCTGAGGTCATCAGTCCCCTATAACTCAGAACTACTTAAACCTAACTAACCTATGGACATCACACACATCCATGCCCGAGGCAGGATTCGAACCTGCGACCTTAGCAGTCGTGCGGTTCTGGACTGAAGCTCCTAGTACCGCTCGGCCACCGCGCCCGGCCCCAGTCACATCATTTTATCAATCTGTGTGCCTATTTCCGGTATCACCGGTATTTCGAGGGTTGAAAAGGTCAACAATTGTATATATTAGTTACCAAAAATACATGAAGATTTGTTCTGTAACATTACAAAAATCACATGGTCCATTATTGGCATTACTGATGTAATTTTCAGGTTGAGGTGTATTTGACGTCAAAACATGACTATTATTCCATTTGTGAAACAAAACTGAAATACCGCTTTAAATAATCCAAACATTTTCTATATTATCTGAAAAATTTGTAAATATCTGTTCTATAACACTAGAAAGGATAAGTGACTGACTTATTGGCATTACTAGTGTAACTTAAAGGCTTATCTGCACCTGACACCAAGATCAAATGGTTATTCTATCTCTGTACTTCCTGGCGCAAGGTTCAATGAACAAACAAATGAAGAGCTGCAATGTTATTTCTACGTGTAAACTGTCTATATTATTCATGAAAATTGGTAAGGTTTTGTTCTACTGCAAAGCATGATTGCGGTTCGATAACTGCAGCAACCTGCTGCAAGGAATGAGTGACAATCAGTTTAATTGGTACAACGCTATTTTCACGTGTAAATTGGGTGTTTCATTTGTCATTCGGGTAAAACCGATAAATCACCGACCAGAGTCTGATGATCACGGAGCAGTTAATCTCATGACAGGAGCATGTGTTCCCACTGCTTGAATCTACACAATATGGGGCATAACATTTATGTCGTAAGTGAAACACCCAACATAACACTTTGTCTGACTGGGAGCATCGGGGAGCTATAAATGTACCTTTTATTTAGTACATAATAATATTTTTAAAACATTCCGTACCCTCCTGGGCGTAAAAACTCTGTAAGTGGACACTTCTTCACGTGTTTACACTTGCTTGTACCCTACAGAGATGGAGGCTGCGTAAGTATCAGCATGTTGCCAGAGGGATGATGGGGCGGGGGAGGGGACAATGTATACCGGTGGGATGCCAAGAACAGTTAGAGAAGAGACAGTGTGTAATGATAAAGAAAGATGTGTGTTTGCATTTAACAGTTATCTACTTAGTAAATTCTCGAAATTCGTCTCAGTGGAGTATTATGTCAAGGTGAAACTAGCATTTCTCTTACAAGAGAAAGACAGTGTGAGAGCAAGAGGCATATTAGGAAAAAGCGGTAGGAAAGCAGTACGAGCCATTTCATGACAATATAAAATTCCAGCGGCTACACCATATAAAATAGAGCATCTCCATCTAGACTATTATTACCTTATTGCCATCGATATAACGCAACACTTCGTTAGTAATTTTAAGAATATGGAAGTGTTTGATTACCTAACCTCAAACCACGGAGTCTGTGTGCAAGACTACCAATGAATGTGGATAACGATATGACAGTAGGAAACACAGTTTAACATGCACCCTGATGTTATATAACAAATCTATATCGAAAATCTCAAACCCAGTAGCGAACTAATATCTCGGTAGCCATATTATCGATGTGATGAAACGCCCTGATGCGCATCTACAAGGACGTATACATCTGCTTTTACGTCTTCACAGAGCTTGGTAGTACCAGACTCCAAACTATGATTTACTACTATAAAACTGATATTATGTTAGTACTTGTGGAAGAGTGTCAGAGTGTACTGAATGTCAAAGTGTATTAAGTGCCCAAGAATAGTAGTTAGAATGTGCTCCGCTGTACTCTGAGACTGTGTGTTCCTGGAGGCATAAATTTTTTATAGCTTCTTGAAGAGATGCTGTGTTGTGTTTGACAGAGTTCTGCAATCTCTCTGCTGGGGGCAATAAGAATACATGAAAGTTGACTGGTGTACATGTAAACCTTCCGAAGAATCAAGACAGAGAAAATGTTAGGAACTATGTTATGTCTGTCAATAGATATAATTATGCACCTGCGAACCGTGTGGAAATTGTTAGTATACGTTCTAACAAGGACAAAACAATTGTTATATTGTATATATCCACAAGTACCTCAAAACTAGATATTCTTGAGTTATGATTGGTTCCCACGAATAACATTATTCAGCAGGTCTTAAGATACCGACAAAATGAATGGAAGATGGTTAGCCCATTCCCAAATATAGATATTGCTACTTTAAGTGCAGTTCATTTGTTATGAGTGCACAAAACAAAACTAGAAATCGGAAGGATCAAACTCAGAAAATATAAACTGCAGAGTTTGACGAATACGACTGCCATGAAGAACAAATTTAAACTGTTAATGGAAAAAGAGCGAGCCATTGCAGTTTTACAAGCATGGCCCAAAAATTACGTTAATTTTAGTGTATGAAAATTCTGGATATGCCTGAGGAATATTCAGTAAATATCAATGGAAAGTTGCTGTAGGTCAAACTACTTAAAGGAGAGGATGCATCCAACGACATTTACTGTTTCAGAGGATACACAAAAACATCTATTTATAAACCTCCATTAGCATTTGGATGTTCTTAAAAAGGATGGTTACATTGTACCTAACCATTGCGGTCTCGACATAGTGTACCTACTAAAAGGAAAGCCGTCTGCATAATTTCAAACTGTTGAAATGACGACATGTAATGACTATTCGTTTACTAAAATTGTAAACGTAAATTCTGTAAGGATCTGGGAAGGAGTAGCCATCTTGTACCCAAGCGGATGACGAATGTCCTAAAAATGTTACTATGCAGGAAATACAAACCGTATTTAAAATTCCCAAATGCTTTTGGCTGTATAAAACATTGTACAGAGTGTTCAATGTACGACATAAATGTTGTGTCTGGCGTTGTATGGATACCTGTAGCGGGGAGGTAGGCTCAGATCATTGCATATGCTGCGCCCAATTTATCTGACTCTAGTAACCATTTATCAGTTTTAGCGAAACGGAAATGAGTTTCTTTTATAAATAGTTCAGACATTTTGTACGTGAAAATTATATTATGACACTTAATTTGAAGCTCAGTTATGCCTTGCAGCAAGTTGGTATTAAAATCGAATCATAGTTGAGTTTTGGTATGTAACAAATCATCACGTATTTACACAAATAATACAGATAATTAAACGAGGAAATTATCCTTGTGGCACGTAATTTGTCGGTTCAGTGTCGTGTGCCAAAAGCCTACAAAGAACAAACAACAGTCATGTTTGGGCACCAAACGCATTTAACCTGTAAGCTGTAAGCTGCACAAGTAGTATCCATACCACAACGTATTTTGGTAAGTAATGCAGACGCTTCAGACGTTTAGATAAAATTGTCGCAGTTAACATAATTTTAGTGTCCATTCTGCCTTCGTATGGAGATCGTAAAACAGTTGATTTTGGTAACAGTACAGATATCGTAATGGATTTTGATAAGTAATACTGACAATTTAAACGCGGAAATAACATTGTGGCACCTAGTTTTAGAGGGTTATTTACACGTTGCACCAAATGGGTACGGATATTTAATTAGAGTCCCATTATTTGTAGCCAGGTGAACGTTAACTCGTAAGTCAAAGCAGTAATGCAAATAAGTGAGCAACGTGTGTTTTTACTATATTAGAACTAATTATTTCGTATTGTCGTAAATAATACTAACTGTTTTTTAATTTATTTAAAGTGATATTTTACTTCGGTATAAATGTTGAGATATAGACGTGCTTTAGCGCCAAATGCCTTTCTTAGACCAAGACGGCCGGCTCTGGGGCTGATTAGCTGTTTTGTTTCTAATGGCTATAAAATATGAGGTTGTGACTGTGAGAGCAAAGTAAGTGTGTACTGGATTAGAAGCTCTCTCTATGGTTTATTTCCAAGAGGAAATGGTGTGGTGTGTGTGGTGTGGTAGGGCGAGGAGGGGAGCGAAAAGGTGGAGCGGGAACGGATAGAGCAGCGAGCATGAAGATGTCATGCGTATGTCCCTGTCCCTGCGCGAAGGCTCAAAGGTCAGTTACCCGCTTTCTATGAAAACTGTCGTCTCACGTATATTGTGAATAAGTTGTCTTTTCTTTGTATCACATGTCGTCTGTCTCAAGCTCGGCAAACATTACCATGAAACTGCGACAGCTGGATTATGTTATTTTTCTGTATGTTGAGCAAGCGAACGTTCAGAATTTTTTTATTGATTTGTTTTTTCTAACAGACTTTTGCACACACAAACCGTATTTAAATGTAGTGAATGTTCTTGCAGGTAGATTGATCCCCCGTAATATCAGGATATTTTTCCAAACTTCGGATTTATTTTGAGTGTTTTGACCTGCAGATGACGTACTTTGGCTATAGCTCAGTACTCACAGCCTTTTAATCACATTTGACGAACGTTGTATGTAGCATAAAATCGATTGATATATAGTACCATACGTTGGTCATCTATAGAAAACTATCTAAATATTAACTTAGTGGTCAAAACTCGTGAGGAGAGTTGTTCTATTGGAAGATCGACTTAACGTGTCTGTGGTCGTGAAACGATGAACAGTGCTAGACGCGTGGGCCATAGCAAATAGGATATTAAACATTTAGGCCTATCTGTGTTCCGAGGTCAGCTGTGAATCGGGTGGATCTTCGATATCGCAGAGACAATATTTCCACACTGCCAAGTCGCAGCGCGGTTCTACGTCACGACATCTCCACGGATCCGTAAGTGGCGATCGACGGTCTAACGGAGTAAGATCGTCACCGATTTGAATGTTGAGTATCTGCAACCGAGGTTTACCTTGAGTGTAAGGAGACGAATTCGCCGCACAGTCTACAGCAGCTGACTACCGACACCACATTCAGTATCTTCCCATTACTTTTGTTCCCTCAGCGCATTTCCTCGTCAAAGAAATCATCAGAGTATCGCTTGTGTCTTGTCTCCAAGGATCTAAAAAAGTGGCGAAACAACATGAAAATAATTAGTTAAGCTAAGGATGTAAATATATGTGAACATTGCTCTTTGTAACCTGTCCGAATTACACACGTTATGTTCTCTTACTGTCGTCAGCAGGAAGTTAATTTTGATAGTCAAACTGGAATTTACCGTACCATGCAAATTTCCTAAAATAACAAACCCCAACTGCCTTCTTTTTGTATGGTTCTGTGATCTCATTTGCTGGAGGAAGCTGCCCTCTGCGGATATTTCAAAACGTTTTGAAATTGTTACAACGTTAAAATTTCATCGTCAGTAGCGTTACTTTTTTTTAACTATCTCCATCTTTATAACTTCAAATCACCAATAATTATAAATACTGCATCATTAATGCAACCGAATATTTGAAGCCTAACTAAAAGTAACTACAGCTATTTAAAATTCTATTTGACACTGATGGCGTAAAGTTTGGGACATCAGAGTGCTGGCTTGTCTTATGGAATGCTTTATAGCGATCAAATTCATTACTTGGCCATTAAATTTTACTTTCAAATAAGTACCACTAAACCTATTCCAAAAGAACCTGCGAAAACTGACTGTTAAAAGCAAATTTGTGTGTAATTTATATCTCAAATTTATAGCTTCCTCTGACGTATGCCCGACGAAATGAATAAAAATAAACGCTGATTTAGTATTGTAGATCCTGTATAAGCCTATAATTCTTTTGCAGTCTACTAAAATGTTTACTTTTTCCCTACTTTGGTCATCACAACCTTGTAAACACCATTAACTTGTTGTGAAATGATTTCTTTGCATCACTTGTTAGTGTTGATATGATTCTATAGTCCTCATAGAACAAGAAATTCCATCTCCAACATTGCAAACTTTTCTCAACTTAACTCTTCAGAATTAACGCTATTAACCCACCAGAGATGTCTGGACGTCAAGCTTCGCGAAGTATTAGATCGTTGTATATGGTTGTGAGGTCTTCGGGATCGAAATCGCAGTATACAAATAGAATTCGAGACTGAGTCCGTTCTTTTTGATCGCATTGATAACGTGATTGTCGAATGAATTTCTCCAATGATTGTACTGTTTGAAATCCCTTCGTTTCCTAACTACGTATTATTGTATCTATTGAAAGATTAAAAGTTCCTCTTGGTTTTCCAGTATCACCTCTGGCTCCTAATAAAGACTTTCTAAATACTCTGTCATGTATCGCTTGTTTGCCCTATGTGAATCCATTCGCATGTCACGCTTGTCTTGTTGGTTATAGATTTGTGTATGTTCCGCGCTCTCTTCTCCTCTCTTGTTAAGAGAAGTAAGAATGGTTTTCCATTCTTGACATCCCGTCCTAAATCAGTCTGGAGTGTTAACTCAATTGCTTTAGCTCTCTAGGTTTAAATTCTAAGGATATTGTCAGATGATCTAACGCTTTGGCATATATGTATCTAAAACATCTGACATAATTTTCAGCTGTATATTTTTCTTCGTAGGCCCGATATCTTCTCCTGACTAATTTCTCACCCACGCTACGTTCTATGATGCGCGAAATTTGTCGAAATAGGGAATTCACAATGGTCCGAAAGACTTAATAGCCACATTTTTGCGTCTGTAATGTTTGTTGCATAGGTCCCCATTAAATAAAATACACTCATGCTCATAAACTAAGGGTAATGCAGATACATGGCGAAACAACGCTCTGGTGGCGGTTTGCGGGTTTAAATCACCTCGGGGTATGACCATTCGATGCATTTGACCTGCGGTCGTCGCACGGTGGCGCTGGCAGCAGTCCACATACGCAGAGGCGTGTTGATGCATGTCAGAGTACGGCGCAGCGAGTAAATGTGCAAATGTTTTCAGACGTGCTAATGGTGACTGTGTGTTGAAAATGGCCCAAAGAACGTTATGATTGTGGAATACTAGGGCAATTGGAGGCTGCTCAAACACAGCAGGTCGTAGCACGGGCCCTCCGTGCACCACAAGTGTGATCTCAAGATTATGCCAACTATTCCAACAGACAACAAACGTGTCCAGGCGCTACAGTACGGGACGTCCACAGTGTACAACACCACAAGAAGACCGATGTCTCACCATCAGTGCCCGCAGACGGCCACGGAGCACTGCAGCTAGCCTTGCTCGGGACGTTACCGCAGCCACTGGAACAGTTGTCTCCAGACACACAGTCTACAGAAGACTGAACAGCCGTGGTTTATATGCCCGGAGACCAACTAGATGCATTCCACTGACCCCTGGTCACAGGATAGTCCGTAATACACATGGTCATTGGAACAGTGGTCCCAGGTTATGTTCACAGACGAGTCCAGGAATAGTCTGAACAATGGTTCTCGCCGGGTTTTCATCTGGTGTGAACCAGGAACCAGATACCAACCCCTTAATTTCCTAGAAAGTCACCTGTATAGAGGTCGTGATTTGATGGTGTGGGGTGGGATTACGATTGGTGCACGTTCACTCCGGCATATCTTTGACAGAGGAACTGTAACAGGTAATGCGTATCGGGACGTCATTTTGCACCATTATGTCCGCCTTTTCAGGAGTGCAGTGGGTCCCACCTTCCTCCTGATGGATGATAACGCACGGCCCCACCGAGCTGCCACCTTGGAGGAGTACCTTGAGACGGAAGATGTCGGTGAATGGAGTGGCCTGCTGTTCTCCAGACATAAACCTCATCGAGCACGTCTGGGATGCTCTCGGTCGACGTATCGCTGCACGTCTTCAAACCCCTACGACACTTCAGGAGCTCCGACAGGCACTGGTGCAAGAATGGCAGGCTATATTCAATTTCAATTTATTGTGATAAATTAAATATTCGCACTTTGCTTAAGCAGAGACCTGCACACATTATAACCATATTAATTATTCTACGTTACACAATATGAATTCCACCGTACCTATCAATGTACCCATGGTCCTCAATATTATTTTATACTGTGAACGAATCACAGCTGAAAAACTCAGCATTATCTTTTTATACAGACAGTAACGTACATCCGTCACATTATGTCGTTTCGACCAAAAAGAATAGGCGGATTTTAACGTTCATTTGGTTTCAGTAATAAAGAAAGGTAATTGTTGTCATAAACTGCGCCAGAATCAAGCGTTGTGTTCAGATGACTCTGCGAGCAAATGCTCCGCGAGTCTGCACTCGGCCAGGGTCGAGATAAGAGTGCCATTTCGATATCTGAGCACGCCTCCAGGCAGCAGTGGGTTTTACAGCAGGCACACCGGGCACTCGCCCACGGCCCCGTCTACGGTGTAGCCTTGCAATCCTCCACTCTAACCTTTTTGTAAGATAGCAAATTTACTTCACTCTGTTTACTGTGATGGGGTAATTAAGGAGGGTGCCAAACATAAACCCGGAAGAGAGCTGGCGTACTTATTAGTATAGTTTTACAAGGTTTGATACGGTCAAGAATGTGAAAAAGCTATATTAACTTTCAGTATAGCCTTTATTAATCTCAGTCGCGATATGACCGGTTTGGATTGAATAATCTTCAGGTCATAAAATATCGTTACGGAGTGTAACACGTCACATGACGTATAATCGAGTAATGAGTCATTAAATTTTGAGATTCAATGACACATTACGTGATTGTACAACATGTGACGTGCAACACTTCGTAACGATATAATAGGATCTGAAGTTGATTGCTTGCGAAATGGAATCTGGTTACATAATTTTATAAACTCGCAGTCCGTACTACTGAGGTTTATACATGGCAGTTTTGTTTCAATAAAATGTTATCAGATCTATTAAAATCTGTAATTTATCTATTGTTATACGGCTTCATTGTCTGTAGTATTCACCAATAAGTAATGAGGCAGTTGAAATAGTATGTAAATAAAAACTGTACTGAAGAACGTTCTCTTGTTTCTTTCATGATTATACCTTCACCATCTTGGAGGCTTTCTGGTCATTCTTCTGCCCATTTGCAACTGCTCTCGAACATGCATACATCCATACCAGAAAAATACATACCGCTTTACTGCGTCTTAAACACTGCTGGTACGCCCCACTGAAACATGTGCGCGTAAAATAATCTTGAAAATATGTGTGGTGAAAAGGACACTGCAAGAAAAAAAAGCACCACCAAGGAATTATCCAAATGGGACGGAAATCAGTGGGAGCTATGTGAAGTACATGTACAGGCAAGGAACACAATATAGTTTTAGAAAAAAAAAATGGGTGCACTCAAAAGAAAGAGCTTCACAAACTGAGCATGGCAATAATGCGTTGGTCTACACGTCTTCACCATGGAATCCCTTGAGTTGAGTACAGTTGTCTTCAGTGATGCGTCTCGCTTCGAAATGAGCACCGATGACTAGTGAAACCGTGTCTGGAAACGCCCCGGACAGTGATAGGTTACTAACCTGATTGTCGCCTGCTATACGGGCCGACAGCCAAGAGTGATGGTCTAGGATGCTATTTCCTTTCATAGCAGTACCCCTAGTTCTCAACCGCGGTAATCTTACAGCAAAGCGTTACGTCAAAGATATTCGCCCTCCGTTTTGCTGCCTTTCATGGTAAACCATCCTGGGCTTACATTTCAGCGAGATGAAGCCCTCCCTCACACAGCGAGAGTTTTTACTGCTGGTCCGCGTGCTTGCCAAACCCCACCTTGGCCTCCAACGTCGCCGGATCTCTCCCAAAGCTAGCGATTTTTGCAGCATTATGGGCAGGGCCCTCCAACCAACTCGGCATTTTAACGATCTAGCGCACCAGTTGGACATGATTTGGCACGATATACCATAAGAGGACTTCCAACAACTATCAATTGGTGCCGAGCTGATAAACGACTGCATAAGAGCCATATGTCGACAAACGCGACAATGACTTGATAAATTTTTAAGCTCTTTGTCTTGAATAGATCGACCACTTTTCCTGAAACTGTAATAGTTTATTTTTGTGTACGTGTAAACCTCATACCGATTTCCATCCCATTTGGATAAGTCCTTTCTGGTGCGGCCTTTTTTCCCTTGGTCTTAAAGTGTGCTTCGATACGTATGTCACACTACGCTTTCCTGTTCCGCTCGCTAATGGTATGCAGAAGGAGAGTCTGTTGAGAACTCCTGTGTGAGCTCGAATCTGTACAATTTAACTTCCTTGCAACACACTCTCTCACTATTTTAAGGGTAAACGATTTCTTAGTGCACCAAACTCCACCTTCAAGCATCTGTCACTGGACTTGGCTGAGCACATACTCGCTGTATTAGCGTCTGGTGAGACAACCCAGAATGACATAGTCTTCTTTAGTTGTTCTCTGTTTCCTCCACGAATTACACCTGGTTAGTGTAGTATGTTCAATTATCTTTTGAACTGGGATTTTTGTCTCTTTCGTGTGTAGATTATACTCCCTAAAGATCTTTCCAGTGAATATTAGCGTGGAACCTGACGTCTTTACGGTTAGGTATGTAGAACACTATCAGACTGATACCAGTCACTACCACACGTCCTGATCATTTCTATCTTCCATTCCATTGCTGGTGAATTGGAATAGTCCTTGCAATGCTACAAGTTTACCAGAAAGTCTACGTACGATCTTCTATTCCGCTTTCCTTGAAATGTTTTTCCGCTACATCTCCAAAGGCAGGGAGCGATGAAAAGCTCTCGATGGACATGTTTTATCACACAATAAGGCTTAATTTCTCTGAAACAGTTTCTCAATCGAAATAGAAATCATAGAAACATTCTAATTATTTACGGCTTTAAACACGGCTCCAGCATACACTAACATTTTGCTTTTGCGTTTTACTATCCATCACTAATACAAATATTTCTGTTAGTCATTTCTCGCCTCACTCAGCCCTCTATTAAAGTTTATAACCGTGTACCGCAAGTCTGTAGAGGAACGGAAGGTTCCAAATGATTGGAAAAGAGCACAGGTAATCCCAGTTTTCAAGAAGGGTCGTCGAGCACATGCGCATAACAATAGGCCTATATCTCTGACATCGATCTGTTGTAGAATTTTAGAACATGATTTTTGCTCGCGTATCATGTCATTTCCGGAAACCCAGAATCTGCTGTGTAGGAATCAACATGAATTCTGGAAACAGCGTTCGCGTGAGACACAACTCGCTTTATTTGTTCATGTGTTGTTGTTGTGGTCCTCAGTCCTGAGACTGGTTTGATGCAGCTCTCCATGCTACTCTATCCTGTGCAAGCTTCTTCATCTCCCAGTACCTATTGCAGCCTACATCCTTCTGAATCTACTTAGTGTATTCATCTCTTGGTCTCCCTCTACGATTTTTACCCTCCACGCTGCTCTACAATACTAAATTTGTGATCCCTCGATGTATCAGAACATGTCCTCCCAACCGACCCCTTCTTCTAGTCAAGTTGTGTCACAAGCTACTCTTCTCCCAAATTCTATTCAGTACCTCCTCATTAGTTATGTGATCTACCCATGTAATCTTCAGCATTCTTCTGTAGCACACAATTTCGAAAGCTTCTATTCTCTTCTTGTCTAAACTATTTACCGTCCATGTTTCACTTCCATACATGGCCACACTCCATACAAATGCTATAAGAAACAACTACCTGACATGTAAATCTATACTCGATCTTAACAAATTTTTCTTCTTCACAAACGCTTTACTTGCCATTGTCAGTCTACATTTTATATCCTCTCTACTTCGACCATCTTCAGTTATTTTGATCCCCAAATAGCAAAACTCCTTTACTACTTTAGGTGTCTCATTTCCTAATCTAATTCACTCAGCATCACCCGACTTAATTGGACTACATTCCATTATCCTCGTTTTGATTTTGTTGATGTTCATCTTATACCCTCCTTTCAACACACTGTCCATTCCGTCCAACTGCTCTTCCAAGTCATTTGCTGTCTCAGACAGAATTACAATGTCATCTGCGAACCTCAAAGTTTTTATATCTACTCCATGGATTTTAATACCTACTCCGAACTTTTCTTTTGTTTCCATTATTGCTTGCTCAATATACAGATTGAATAACATCGGGGATAAGCTTAACTCTGTCTCACTCCCTTCCCAACCACTGCTTCCCTTTCATACCCCTCGACTCTTATAACTGCCACCTTTTTTCTGTACAAATTGTAAATAGTCTTTCGCTCCCTGTATTTTACCCCTGCCACCTTCAGAGTTTCAAAGAGAGTATTCCAGTCAACATTGTCAAAAGCTTTCTCTAAGTCTACAAATGCTAGAAACGTAGGTTTGCCTTTCCTTGATCTATCTTCTAACATAAGTCGTCGGGTCAGTATTGCCTCACGAGTTCCAGTATTTATACGGAATCCAAACTGATCTTCCCCGAGGTCGGCTTCTACAAGTTTTTCCATTCGTCTGTAAAGAATTCGCGTTAGTATTTTGCAGCTGTGACTTATTACACTGATAGTTCGGTAATTTTCACATCTGTTAACACCTGCTTTCTTTGGGATTGGAATTATTATATTCTTCTTGAAGTCTGAGGGAATTTCGCCTGTCTCATACATCTTGCTCACCAGACGGTACAGTTTTGTCAGGACTGGCTCTGCCAAGGCTGTCAGTAGTTCTAATGGAATGTTGTCTACCCCGGGGGCCTTGTTTCAGCTTAGGTCTTTCAGTGCTCTGTCAAACTCTTCACGCAGTATCATATCTCCCATTTTATCTACATCTACATCCTCATCCATTTCCATAATATTGTCCTCAAGTACATAGCCCTTGTATAGACCCTCTATATACTCCTTCCTCATCTTTGCTTTCCCTTCTTTGCTTAGAACTGGGTTTCCATCTGAGCTCTTGATATTCATACAAGTGGTTCTCTTTTCTCCAAAGATCTCTTTAATAATCCTGTAGGAAGTATCTATCTTACCCCTAGTGAGATAAGCCTCCACATCCTTACATTTGTCCTCTAGCCATCCCTGCTTAGCCATTTTGTACTTCCTGTCGATATCATTTTTGAGACGTTTGTATTCCTTTTTGCCTGCTTCATTTACTGCATTTTTATATTTTCTCCTTTCATCAGTTAAATTCAACATTTCTTCTGTAACCCAAGGGTTTCTATTAGATCTCGTCTTTTTACCTATTTGATCCTCTGCTGCCTTCACTATTTCATCCGTGAAAGCTACCGACTGTTGTTCTACTGTATTTCTATCCCCCATTCCTGTGAATTGTTCCCTAATGGACTCCCTGAAACTCTGTATATCCTCTGGTTCTTTCAGTTTATCCAGGTCCCATCTCCTGAAATTCCCACCTTTATGCAGTTTCTTCACTTTTAATCTACAGTTCATAACCAATATATTGTGGTCAGAGTCCACATCTGCCCCTGAAAATGTCTTACAATTTAAAACCTGGTTCCTAAATCTCTGTCTTACCATTATACAAACTATCTGATACCTTTTAGTATCTCCAGGTTTCTTCCATGTATACAACCTCCTTTCATCATTCTTGAACCAAGTGTTAGCTATGATTATTTTATTCCCTGCACAAAATTCTACCAGCCGGCTTCCTCTTTCATTTCTTAGCCCCAATCCATATTCACCTACTATGTTTCCTTCTCTCCCTTTTCCTACTTCGAATTCCAGTCACCCATGACTATTAAATTTTCGTCTCCCTTCACTACCTGAATAATTTCTTTTATCTCTTCATAGATTTCATCAATTTCTACACCATCTGCAGAGCTAGTCGGCATATAAACTTGTGCAACTGTAGTAGGCGTGGGCTTCGTGTCTATCTAGGCCACAATAATGCGTGCACTATGCTGTTTGTAGTAGGTTGCCCGTACTCCTATTTTTTTTATTCATTATTAAACCTACTCCAGCATTACCCCTATTTGCTCATGAGACCCAGAAAATATTAGACACAGGCTCCCAGGTAGATGCTATTTTCCTTAACTTCCGGAAGGCGTTCGATACAGTTCCGCACTGTCGCCTGATAAACAAAGCAAGAGCCTACGGAATATCAGACCAGCTGTGTGGCTGGATTGAAGAGTTTTTAGCAGGCAGAACACAGCATGTTGTTCTCAATGGAGAGACGTCTACAGACGTAAAATTAACCTCTAGCGTGCCACAGGGGAGTGTTATGGGACCACTGCTTTTCTCAATATACAGGGTGTTACAAAAAGGTACGGCCAAACTTTCTGGAAACCTTCTTCACACAGAAAGAAAGAAAATATGTTATGTGGACATGTGTCCGGAAACGCTTACTGTCCATGTTAGAGCTCATTTTATTACCTGTCTTCAAATCACATTAATCATGGAATGGAAACACACAGCAACAGCACGTACCAGCGTGACGTCAAACACTTTGTTACAGGAAATGTTCAAAATGTCCTCCGTTAGCGAGGATACATGCATCCACCCTCCGTCTCATGGAAACACTGATGCGCTGATGCAGCCCTGGAGAATGGCGTATTGTATCACAGCCGTCCACAATACGAACACGAAGAGTCTCTACATTTGGTACCGTGGTTGTGTAGACAAGAGCTTTCAAATGCCCCCATAAATTAAAGTCAAGAGGGTTGAGGTCAGGAGAGCGCGGAGGCCATGGAATTGGTCTGCCTACCAATCCATCGGTCACCGAATCTGTTGTTGAGAGCCGTACGAACACTTCGACTGAAATGTGCAGGAGCTCCATCGTGCATGAACCACATGTTGTGTCGTACTTGTAAAGGCACATGTTCTAGCAGCACAGGTAGAGTATCCCGTATGAAACCATGGCGGTGAATCGAGGAAGTACAGTACATACTGACGAAACTAAAATGAGCTCTAACATGGAAATTAAGCGTTTCCGGACACATGTCCACATAACATCTTTTCTTTATTTGTGTGTGAGGATCGTTTCCTGAAAGTTTGGCCGTAACTTTTTGTAACACCCTGTATATATACATGACCTAGTAGATAGTGTCGGAAGTTCCATGCGGCTTTTCCCGGATGATGCTGTAGTATACAAGGAAGTTGGAGCATTAGAAAATTGAAGCGAAATGCAGGAAGATCTGCAGCGGATAGGCACTTGGTGCAGGGAGTGGCAACCGACCCTTAACATAGACAAATGTAATGTGTTGCGAATACATAGAAGGAAGGATCATTTATTGTTTGATTATTTGATAGCGGAACAAACACTGGTAGCAGTTACTTCTGTAAAATATCTGGGAGTACGCGTACGGAACGATTTGAAGTGCAATGATCATATAAAATTAATTGTTGGCAGGGCGGGTGCCAGGTTGAGATTCACTGGGAGAGTCCTTAGAAAATGTAGTCCATCAACAAAGGAGGTGGCTTACAAAACACTCGTTCGACCTACACTTGAGTATCGCTCATCAGTGAGGGATCCGTACCAGGTCGGGTTGACAAAGGAGATAGAGGAGATTGAGGAGATTCAAAGAAGAGCGGCGCATTTCGTCACATGGTTATTTTGTAAGCGTGATAGCGTTACGGAAATGTTTAGCAAACTTAAGTGGCATACTCTGCAAGAGAGGCACACAGCATCGCGGTGTAGCTTCCTGTCCAGGTTTCGAGAGGGTGCGTTTCTGGATGAGGTATCGAATATATTGCTTCCCCCTACTTATACCTCCAGAGGACATCACGAATGTATAATTAGAGAGATTCGAGCGCGCACGGATGCTTTCCTGCAGTCGCTCTTCCCTCGAACCATACGCTACTGGAACAGGAAAGGGAGGTAATGACAGTGGCACGTAAAGTGCCCTCCGCCACACACCGTTGGATGGCTTGTGGAGTACAAATGTAGATGTAGATGTAGATGAACTAGTTCTTGGAGCTGCCCATGATAGATGAAGCTGTTAATGAATACTCCAACAACATTTTCCTACTTTCTTCGGAAATGAGGAATGATTACCGTCTGTAATTAATGACTATGATATTCTACCCTGGTAAGTAATGTTTATCGAGATATTAGAGAGATTTTCTGCATCCTCAAAAGAATAGTGTGCACGTTGATTCCTTATACGTATAACATCATCATGTCCCTCCACCTCTCGTTCCACACCTCTCCACTCTCCAGCCAATCACAGCCTAATATTTTAATGGGCATTAAAATTTAGCAGCCAATCACAATGTAGCTTCAAGTTGCATAGTAAGCTTCATATTCATTACGTATTTCCAAAAAAGTTCGTATTACCAAAAAACTCAGCTTTCAACTGAATGGTGCAAAATGGAACAATGTCAAAAAAGTAATGCCAATACTACAGTATTTTTCAAGAAGTTACGCCAGCTTAACCTGTATTGTGTAAATTGGCGGCTTGTTAAAAGATATTTGCTAGTACTACAGTACATCCACCATCCACGTTGGAAAAAAAGTTTATCCTTCACCTGAATTGCATACTATGCACTTTAATCAAAGAGCTATTGCCAATATCGCAGTATTTTTTTAAAAAAAGGTAAGCTTTACCTGAACTGTGCCATGTTCAAATATATTTGTCAATATTACTGTATTTCCAAGTCAAAAAAAATACGAAACCTTCGCTTGAATTGCCGTGATATTCAATAAGGGTACATTAATATCTTTACCTGAAACGCATGAACAGACATCGTTCAGCACACACTCACGTCTGTATTTCATAATTCAGCTAAAAAAATGTTTATGTCGAATACTACACCCCTTACACATGTCTCCTCTTTCTCTCTTACAAAGTAATCCAGGAATTGTGTGTTTTTACAAAAGCTTTGTTTCCCATTCTTTGTACACATACGCGCGCGCACGCGCATGCACGCACAAATACACACACAGCTGTTGCTGTACCTTTATCGGTTATAAAGGCTACTGAAAATTTTAAAATACCGTTTACCACACTGTGAATCAGATTAAAATGTGAAACTGAATCAATCTGAGCTTAAGGAGGAAATGGGCACGGCATGTAAAAACACCTCAGACTGCAGTGTTTCCGAAGATGTGGTTCAACATCCCATCAGACCCGTTTCTAATGCAATGAGCAGATAGATTCAGGAAAGACAAGAAGACAAATCAAGATGTAGAAGATGAAGCCTAAGAAAACGTATTTATGGAAGCAGAAGGTGGAGAGGAAGAAAAAATGGATGATGAAGAAGGCGATTAATTTGATGAGGAAGACGGTGATTGAGATGAATGATATTGGTGAAAGAAGGCAGTAATAGATTGCAGCATAATATTTTAGTTATACAACAGAGAGAGGGCATGATACTACACACAGACTCAGACTTTAACCATTATTAGCTGTCTACAGAATTGATAATTCACAGGTAGAAGTCAATGGGGATGACTTAATAACTCACAATGTAAGATACTCTAGGAACGAGATGATTATGTAGTCAATTTTTAAAATTAAGCCTTCTAGAAAGAGTTACACAAAACTAAATTCTCAAAATTATGGTATAATTATCAGGTTTACCGATGCTTACGAGAGATTCAATCTCTCCTACGACAAAAATTTTTTCCAGTACAGACTAGAAGTATATCCACATCATTTAGCCTGTATTAAATAAAATTGCTAGATCATTGCTTAGGAAATAATGACAGTCTCCAAAAAACAGGCTGGACATATTGATTTTGTTCGTTGGAATGATCCAAATGAATTGGTGGAGCCGTTAGTTTTCTTGCAAGGATCCAAAATGGTAGGCAACAATTCACATGATAGTTAAATAACGTTTATTGAAGAGGAGCTTCCGGAAGCATCGATTATTGGTTGAAGTTTGTGGTGGCTGTCGAAGATAATATATTGGAAGATACAACTGCAAAATGAGAATCTCCATAGCAGAACATTCTGTCAACTGAAAAACGGTAGAATGAAGGCTTTCGCGACCGGACGACGTTGCTGCTGGTAAACCGTTCGGGATATACAGGGTGGTCCAAAAGTCCGGAAACACCCTCATAAAAGTCAAATGGAGTAGCAAACAAGGAAACAGAGTCCCTACACAAGAGGAACGGGAAGGTTTATAGGCTATGCCACCAACATGGCGGCCATCTTGAAAGCCACCATCTTGGATTCAACTCCAAAATTTCAAATGGGAATGTGGTCATGTGACATATCAAACAGATAGAGAATTTCACCAGAAAAACAATGCCGTTGTTATTTTAAACATGGCTTTATTCATTCTCGGGCTATAGCCAATTACTTGCAGCAGCAGTGGGACGCTCGGCAGCGTGAGTATTACGTACTGAGAAGTCATCAAATGGAGCCTGAACGGTGCAAAGTGACTATCCCATGCCTGATATGTTACATGTGTTTAAATGTTAGGTATCATTTACGCATGCTAACGTTTTAATCATTGTTTCCTTATTTACGGGTTACAAAATGTCCTTAACACATGAGGAACGCATTGAAATGATCTTGATATCACGAGAAAGTAGCACACGGGTCATTGCTGAGGATTTCAACAGTCGTCACCCAACCAGACAGCCCATCACTCGAAGCGCAGTTGCCAAGCTTTGGGCCAAATTCCGAGAAACAGGTTCTGTCGCCGATAAACCTAAGGCTGGAAGACCAAAATCCGCCACCGATGAAGCAACAACAGTGAGCGTGTTGGCATCATTTAGCAAGAGTCCGCAACGGAGTACCCGTCGCCTGTCACAAGAATGTGGGGTTAGCTGTACCTCCATACTGCGATTTTTATCGCAGCACAAATGGCACCCGTATAAAATTCAGCTGCCCCAACACCTATACGAGGATGACCCAGACTGTCGGGTGCAGTTTGCAGAATGGCTGCAGATAAACCCACGTTTCCCCTATCAGGTGCTGTTCAGTGATGAAGTCAATTACTTTATCAATGATGAGGTGAACAAGCAGAATCACAGATACTGGTCCGACACAAATCCGCACTGGATTGATGCTTCCAAGAAGGTCGACTCACAAAAAGTGATGGTCTGGTGTGGTGTGTGTGGTAACTAAGTCGTTAGACCTTTTTTTATTGATGGTATGTTAACAGCCAACGGTTATCTGAGGTTATTGGATGAAGAAGTGCTTCCCTCGTTGTTAACGGAAGACAAGACATTTCTGGAATTCTTCCAGCATGATTGAGCTGCACCACATTACGGGCACAAGGTGCGAGCATACCTGGATGTGCAGTTCCCTCAAAAGTGGATTGGTCGTAGGGGTGCTGTGGAGTGGCCACCACGTTCACCAGATTTGACTCCTTTGGATTTTTATCTTTGGGGTCATGTCAAAGCACTGGTTTATTTTGTGAAGATACGGGATTTGCATCATCTAAAGCAGCGCATTGTTGATGCGTGGGGTCAAATTCAGCCAGATGTGTTGGTCAAAGTTCATCAGGACTGGGTTCGGAGGATAGCATTAACAATCCAACATAATGGACAACATATCGAGCCATTCCTATGACTGTTGGTGGTCTCTCGGGACTGTGTAACATCGGCGTAATGTCTCTTCGGTACAAAACACACATGATGCCGAGCGTCCCACCGCTGCCACATGTAACTGGCTATAACCCGAGAATGAATAAAGCTATGTTTAAAATAACAACGGCATTGTTTTTCTGGTGAAATTCTCTACCTGTTTGATATGTCACATGACCACATTCCCATTTGAAATTTTGGAGTTGAATCCAAGATGGCGGCTTTCAAGATTGCCGTCATGTTGGTGGCATAGCCTATAAAGTTTCCCCCTTCCCGTTCCTCGTGTGTAGGGACTCTGTTTCCTTGTTTGCTACTCCATTAGAATTTTATGAGGGTGTTTCCGGACTTTTGGACCACCCTGTAGAGTCGTGGTCCACGAAACCCTTCCGTTCCTAACGGTCCGCCGGCCGCGGTGGCCGAGCGGTTCTAGGCGATTCAGTCCGGAACCGCGAGACTGCTACGGTCGCAGGTTCGAATCCTGCCTCGGGCATGGATGTGTGTGATGTCCTTAGGTTAGTTAGGTTTAAGTAGTTCTAAGTTCTAGGAGACTGATGACCTCAGATGTTAAGTCCCATAGTGCTCAGAGCCATTTGAACCTAACGGTCCGACCAGAACTGCTCTCGACATTGTCAAAGGCGTTGCTCATCTGTTGAGTTTTGCCAACTGACGGGTCAGACGTCTGAGAGTGACATATATATATAATTAGAAACAGGGACGTGGCCGGAGTTAGCACGTGATAAGCAGGGATGATCCATGTCGAAGACAAAACTTAACTACTGATTGTCGTCTTCTCAGAGATCAAAAATTGTTTAGCGATTGTGCAGAACTACTTTCCATATGTTACTAAGTTTGATGATCTCTTCTCTCCTGATAAAATTATCCCTGTGTTTTTATATTTCAGTGACTTCTCTACATATCCGTGGGTAATAGTCAGCTTTAGAAAAGGCAAATAAGAAACCATCTTGCTGCTGTCGGTGCGTGGATGACACATTTGTGATCTGGCCACGTGGTAAGAAAGCATTGGACAAATGATTTGGATTTCTAAATCCAGTCACTATGGAAACACCAAATTACAACAATATACTTTTCTTGTGTGTTTTAGTTAGAAGACAGACCGATGGGAGTTTGGAACAGAAGGTTTTCCGACAAGTGAGGCACACGGACAGGTATTTACGTAAGAAATCCGATCACCATCCACAACAAGAGAAAGGTGTCATTAAAAGTCTTGTCGATAGACTCAAAAGGATTTGCACTCCGAAATACCTGGACGGTGAAATAAACATCTGAAGCAGGCTTTCGAGAAAAATGACTACTCCGGAAAAGAAGTAAACAGTATCCTACGACCAAATAACGGAAGTCTTAAGGACAAGCATGGAAAACAACGATGGAAGAATATAATGTCCTTCGCTTTTATTAAAAAAGTAACTGATCATTTCGCTAATATTTTACAGGAGCTTGATATCAGACCAGTTTTTTGACCAAGAAAGAACAAGCACTCCAATCTGTAAAGCGTAAACGCCCTCCTCTGTTAGCATGTGGGGTATATATAATTCTGTGTGCATTTTGTAATGTTTATACTGGAACAGCTAAGAAGAGCGTGAACGCACGGCTAAAGAAACACAAAAGTTTCGCCGACTAGGGAAAATAGACAAATTGACAAATCAGCTGCATCAGAGCATGCTCTCAGGAAGTTATGAAGTGAAATTTACTAAAAGAAAAAATTTATATATGACGACGAATTTTTCTCCACAGCTGTGTAGAGAAGCCATTGAAGGGACCATGAAACGTAGCGACAGCAGCTGTGAAGAATCGCTAAACACTTTTTTATCCTTGATAATACTTAAGGTTTATCTTTTACAAGGATCATCTCTGCTTACCGCGCTCCGGCCACCTCCCCGTCTCTGCAATATACAGGGTGGACCATTTATCGTGACCGAGTAAATATCTCACGAAACAAGCGTCAAACGAAAAAACTACAATGAACAAAACTTGTCTAGCTCGAAGGGGGGAACCAGATGGCGCTACGGTTGGCCCGCTAGTTGGCGCTGCCATGGGTCAAACGGATAGAAACTGCATTTTTTTTAAAATAGGAACCCCCATTTTTTATTACATATTCGTGTAGTACGTAAAGAAATATGAATGTTTTAGTGGGATCACTTTTTTCACTCTGTGATAGATGGTGCTTTAATAGTCACAAACATATGGCTCACAATTTTAGACGAACAGTTGGTAACAGGTAGGTTTTTAAATTAAAATACAGAACGTAGGTACGTTTGAACATATTATTTCGGTTGTTCCAATGTGATACATGTACCTGTGTGAACTTATCATTTCTGAGAACGCATGCTGTTACAACGTGAGTACCTTTAAATACCACATTAATACAATATATGCTCAAAATGATGTGCGTCAACCTCAATGCATTTGGCAATACGTGTAATGACATTCCTCTCAACAGCGAGTAGTTCGCCTTCCGTAATGTTTGCACATGCATTGACAATGCGCTCACGCATGTTGTCAGCCGTTGTCGGTGGATCACGATAACAAATATCCTTCAACATTCCCCACAGAAAGAAATCCGGGGACTTCAGATCCGGTGAACGTGCGGGCAATGGTATGGTGCTTCGACGACCAATCCACCTGTCATGAAATGTGCTATTCAATACCGCTTCAACCGAACGCGAGCTATGTGCCGGACATCCATCATGTTGGAAGTACATCGTTATTCTGTCATGCACGGAAACATCCTGTAGTAACATTGGTAATACATGACGTAGGAAATCAGAATACATTGCACCATTTAGATTGCCATCGATAAAATGGGGCCAATTATCTTTCCTCCCATAATGCCGCACCATACATTAACCCACCGAGGTCGCTAATGTTCCACTTGTCGCAGCCATCATGGATTTTCCGATGCCCAGTAGTGCATATTATGCCCGTCTACGTTACCGCTGTTGGTGAATGACGCTTCGTCGCTAAATAGAACGCGTGCAAAAAATCTCTCATCGTCCCGTAATTTCTCCTGTGCCCAGGGGCAGGACTGTACACGACGTTCAAAGTCGTCGCCATGCAATTCCTGGTGCATAGAAATATGGTACGGGTGCAGTCGATATTGATGTAGCATTCTCAACACCGACCTTTTTGAGATTCCCGATTCTCGCGCAGTTCGTCTGCTACTGATATGCGGATTAGCCGCAACAGCAGCTAAAACACCTGCTTGGGCATCATCATTTGTTGCAGGTCGTGGTTGACGTTTCACATGTGGCTGAATACTTCCTGTTTCCTTAAATAACGTAAGTATCCGCCGAACGGTCCGGTCACTTGGATTATGTTATCCAGGATACCGAGCAGCATACATAGCACACGCCCGTTGCCATTTTGATCACAGTAGACATACATCAACACAATATCGACCTTTTCCGCAATTGGTAAACGGTCCATTTTAACACGGGTAATGTATCACGAAGCAAATACCGGCCGTACTGGCGGAATGTTATGTGATACCACGTACTTATACGTTTGTGAGTATTACAGAGACATCTATCACAAAGCGAAACAAGAGGTCCAACAAGAACATTCATATTTCTTTACGTACTACACGAATGTGTTATAAAAAAATGGAGGTTCCTTTTTAAAAAAACACAGTTGATACCCCTTTGACCTATGGCAGAGCCATCTAGCGGGCCAACCACAGCGCCATCTGGTTTCCCCCTTCAAGCTAGACGAGTTTCGTTCTTTGTAGTTTTTTCGTTTTATGCTTATTTCGTGAGATATTTGGCCCGGTCACTTTCAATGGACCACCCGGTATAATCAATCTGAAACCTTCAGGTGTCCCAAGGTCTCTTCCACGTGTACAGCCTTCTTTCATTATTCTAGAACCAAGTGATGGAGATGATTAAATTATGCTCTGTTCAAAATTCTACTGGGTGGCTTGCTATTTCATTCTTTTCCCCCAGTCCATCTTCAACTACTATTTCTGCTTGTCTTTCTTTTCCTACCATCCAATTACCGTCCCACATCACTATGAAATATTCGTTTCTCTTAATTATAAGACTAAGTTCTTTATCCTCAGCATAAATTTCTGCAATCTCTTCTTAACTGCGGAGGTAGTATACATTTATAAACTTATACTACTGTGGTGGGTGTGGGCTTTGTGTCTATTTTAGTTACAATAATGCGTTTACTATACTGTTCGTAGCAGCTACCCGCACTCCTACACTCCTGGAAATTGAAATAAGAACACCGTGAATTCATTGTCCCAGGAAGGGGAAACTTTATTGACACATTCCTGGGGTTAGATACATCACATGATCACACTGACAGAACCACAGGCACATAGACACAGGCAACAGAGCATGCACAATGTCGGCAGTAGTACAGTGTATATCCACCTTTCGCAGCAATGCAGGCTGCTATTCTCCCATGGAGACGATCGTAGAGATGCTGGATGTAGTCCTGTGGAACGGCTTGCCATGCCATTTCCACCTGGCGCCTCAGTTGGACCAGCGTTCGTGCTGGACGTGCAGACCGCGTCAGACGACGCTTCATCCAGTCCCAAACATGCTCAATGGGGGACAGATCCGGAGATCTTGCTGGCCGGGGTAGTTGACTTACACCTTCTAGAGCATGTTGGGTGGCACGGGATACATGCGGACGTGCATTGTCCTGTTGGAACAGCAAGTTCCCTTGCCGGTCTAGGAAAGGTAGAACGATGGGTTCGATGACGGTTTGGATGTACCGTGCACTATTCAGTGTCCCCTCGACGATCACCAGTGGTGTACGGCCAGTGTAGGAGATCGCTCCCCACACCATGATGCCGGGTGTTGGCCCTGTGTGCCTCGGTCGTATGGAGTCCTGATTGTGGCGCTCACCTGCACGGCGCCAAACACGCATACGACCATCATTGGCACCAAGGCAGAAGCGACTCTCATCGCTGAAGACGACACGTCTCCATTCGTCCCTCCATTCACGCCTGTCGCGACACCACTGGAGGCGGGCTGCACGATGTTGGGGCGTGAGCGGAAGACGGCCTAACGGTGTGCGGGACCGTAGCCCAGCTTCATGGAGACGGTTGCGAATGGTCCTCGCCGATACCCCAGGAGCAACAGTGTCCCTAATTTGCTGGGAAGTGGCGGTGCGGTCCCCTACGGCACTGCGTAGGATCCTACGGTCTTGGCGTGCATCCGTGCGTCGCTGCGGTCCGGTCCCAGGTCGACGGGCACGTGCACCTTCCGCCGACCACTGGCGACAACATCGATGTACTGTGGAGACCTCACGCCCCACGTGTTGAGCAATTCGGCGGTATGTCCACCCGGCCTCCCGCATGCCCACTATACGCCCTCGCTCAAAGTCCGTCAACTGCACATACGGTTCACGTCCACGCTGTCGCGGCATGCTACCAGTGTTAAAGACTGCGATGGAGCTCCGTATGCCACGGCAAACTGGCTGACACTGAGGGCGGCGGTGCACAAATGCTGCGCAGCTAGCGCCATTCGACGGCCAACACCGCGGTTCCTGGCGTGTCCGCTGTGCCGTGCGTGTGATCATTGCTTGTACAGCCCTCTCGCAGTGTCCGGAGCAAGTATGGTGGGTGTGACACACCGGTGTCAATGTGTTCTTTTTTTCCATTTCCAGGACTGTATAAGCGGCGCCCGACCTCCGAGAACCATCTCGCCTACATGCGACTACGCAACCGAGTTAGTCAATCGGTGAGAAATGCAAAACTCAGGTACTCTCACTCGTTAACTGAGTGCTTCCTCCGGTCCTCCGTCTAATATAAAAATCTGAGAGGTCTAAGAATGGGTAAACCTCAGTCGATGGCCGTGTCTCTAGCTCCCACTTAGGATCTACGTGAGTATTTTGCCACACCAACATCTCTGCTTGACCAACACAAAGGAGATAAACCATCGATTTCCTTGAAGATACTGGGGCTGGTACAAAAGAGAATTTTTTCTGCAGCTGGAAAGCCTTAACACAGTCGGGAAGTCAGTCACGCGAATCCGTTCGGCAGTTGCGGGACACGACGGTGTTACAAAACAAATGGTCATTTTCTCGTCGATCTACTACTTCCCATCATAATGGACATTTAGAACCTTTCCTTGATCTACGTCGTCTTCCCAACAGCCCGGAAAAGGGATTCATAAATCCTTTACCCAAAAAGGAATCTACCAAAGGCCCATCCAGCTACAGGCCCATTTGCATTCTAGCAGTTTCATCTAAAGTTCACCATCAGCTTACCAATTACTTAAGGTTTAATAACCTTCTGGATGAATACCAATCTGATTTTCGGAAAAATCGCAGCGCGACGACTGTTCTTATGAAAGTGACTGATGAACTGAAACAAGCAATGGACATACAAGACGCGACTATTAGGTGCTTTTAAGATTTCAACAAAGCTTTCGACAATTCTACTTGCACAATTCAAGAGTGAAAAATTTTCTTCAAGTGCAGTACAATGGTTCCAATCGTACCTTACGTACCGCCAACAATTGCATTTCAATTTTCTCCTCTTTGGTTATCCCTTCCATTTTTCAAAAGTGCTAAACTAATCAACAACATTGCTAATGCCCCAATTATTTTATTATCATAACTACTTTTATTATTATTACTATTGGAGAAATAGGTCACAGTGGAAGAATATAGTACCAGTGGTCCCACAAGCATTACATCCACTGTACCTAAGTACAAGCCCAATGAATAAATGCACAGCCACCCAGGACATAAATGCTGACTTAGCTGCTCAATCAGAATGGGCGCAGCACATGGGTTTCAAACATTATCCACCTAACTCGCAAGTAATCTTAATCGCACGCAAAAGGCTTATTACTCCTCGATTCAGAGAATCTCTACCAACCTTCAACCTAGACAGCACAGGAATAAACTTTGCTTCTTCTGATAGAATTTTGGGATAATTCTGGACCATCACATTGACTGGAGAGAACACGCAACTGCAGTCTGTAATACCGCGTCAGCATCACATAATTCACTAGAGAAATATAAAAAAGTGTTTCCCATCTAGGTTAACAAGAAACTCAGAGTCATTAATACTCCACATCCTTGATTATGGTGATCCTGTTCTCCAGGGACTTTCATATGAGAGCTCACGTTGGCGGGAACTGGCGATGAATGCTTTTGCGCAATACACTTTTGATGTACGCTGTTCCGACCATATCGTTCCTGACTATGAAGAATTATCATGGTTACAAACCGACTATCATGCCCTGTGCCCTTATTATCGTCTTCTCAATCATTGCACTCCTTCCTAGCGATCTTCAACCCTCACACTGCTGCTGAACAACACAGCAGAAATACACTACTGGCCATTAAAATTGCTACACCAAGAAGAAATGCAGATGATAAACGGGTGTGGTCGAACGGTTCTAGGCGCTACAGTCCGGAACCGCGCGACCGTTAGGGTCGCGGGTTCGAATCCTGCTTCGCGCATGGCTGTGTGTGATGTCCTTAAGTTAGTTAGTTTTAAGTAATTCTAAGTTCTAGGGGACTGATGACTTTAGATGTTAAGTCCCATAGTGCTCAGAGCCATTTGAACCATTTTTGATAAATGGGTATTCATTGGACGAATATATTATACTAGAACTGACATGTGATTACATTTTCACGCAATTTGGGTGCACAGATCCTCAGAAATCAGTACCCAGAACAACAACCTCTGGCGTAATAACGGCCTTGATACGCCTGGGCATTGAGTCAAATAGAGCTTGGATGGCGTGTACAGGTACAGCTGCCCATGCATCATCAACACGATACCACAGTTCATCAAGAGCAGTGACTGGCGTATTGAGACGAGCCAGTTGCTCGGCCACCAGACGTTTTCAATTGGGGAGAGATCTGGAGAATGTGCTGGCCACAGCAGCAGTAGAACATTTTCTGTTTCCAGAAAGGCCCGTACAGGACCTGCAACATGTGGTCGCGCATTATCCTGCTGAAATGTAGGGTTTCGCAGGGATCGAAAAATGGCTCTGAGCACTATGGGACTTAACATCTGAGGTCATCACTCCCCTAGAACTTAGAACTACTTAAACCTAACTAACCTAAGGACATCACACACATCCATGCCCGAGGCAGGATTCGAACCTGGGACCGTAGCAGTCGCGCGGTTGCACACTGAAGAGCCTAGAACCGCTCGGCCACACTGGCCGGCGTAGGGATCGAATGAAGGGTAGAGCCACGGGTCGTAACACATCTGAAATGTAACGTCAACTGTTCAAAGTTCCGTCAATGCGGACAAGAGGTGACCGAGACGTGTAACCAATGGCACTCATACCATCACGCCGGGTGATAACGCCAGTATGGCGATGACGAATACACGCTTCCAATGTGCGTTCACCGCGATATCGTCAACACGGATGCGACCATCATGATGCTGTAAACAGAGCCTGGATTCATCCGAAAAAAATGACGTTTTGCCATGCGTGCACCCAGGTTAGTCGTTGAGTACACCATCGCAGGCGCTCCTGTTTGTGATGCAGCGTCAAGGGTAACCGCAGCCATGGTCTCCGAGCTGATAGACCATGCTGCTGTGAGGACAGAGCGTGAGTCGTGCTTGGATAGCTCAGTTGGAAGAGTACTTGTCCGCGAAAGGCAAAGGTCACGAGTTCGAGTCTCGGTCCAGCACACAGTTTTAATCTGCCAGGAAAGTTTCATATTCGAAGTTGTCCGTCGTAAAATGTCCAGTACACGGCAGCCGCCTATAGATTTGTACGATGGGACGTGCCATTTGAGATTACTCGAACTTGCCTCACACCATCAAGCACCACATACGTCGTAAACTGTGCCCATGTCTCGGCTACGTGACTGTGGACTTTTTCTTATGAGCTCAGCGCCGCGATGACTCCATCTTCATTCACCTCGAATGGCAATTCGAATACACGGATCGTTCTAAGGCCGAGTGCTGCGTGGTCCACATTCACAGTCCCGTCGTTACCGTCGGAGTGTCGAAATTTTAGACCATGTCGCGTTCGTTGAATAATCTCGTTGCAGGCAGCGTCGGAATTCATCTTAACATAAACTACGCTGCTAGTGATCGATAGATGTACGTCGATGAGGTCGTCACGGGTGATGTACACATCTGCGTGTAGGAAGCGTTCGACGGCCAGTGCTTTGGATCGTGCGTATTCATTATAAAAGGTGAACGTAAGAGTGCTCCTCCTGTAAGAGTAGGCTATTATAGCTTGTTCGAATGAGAAGCGCGATGACGTGGAAGTAAACAAACACTGCTCACGCAGCGGCGCTGACAGCCGAGCACGGTCCGCACCGCTGCCTTTCCAAAGGCAGAATGCCTGCTTCGGCCATCCAGACACGGTCTCTAATCGGCGCTAAATTCCAACTTATCCTCATGACGTATTTTCCCCACCCATTAAGCCTCTATATTGATTCCCATATGAGTTCGAGCGTATGTGTGCGTCTCCACAGAAGGAATTACATGATCGTCAAGCCATATGTATTCCAGACTTTGGGAAACTATGGGTCACGATAACTGCTGCTTCCCGGGAGCATCCGCCACATTGCCTACGGACACGTCGTCGTCGATACGACCGCCACTAACGTAAGTGATACGCATAGCTGAACATCACAGAACGCCCCTCAATGTCTTAGTTCACTCTGGTTCTACATCATCCAAGTCTCTGTTGCCCGTAGTATAACGCCAGCGGTAAATGAGACATGCTAATTCGATATCTCAACACAGCCCTAAGTGATCTTTCCCCAACGGTTCTTGGTAAAGCTCTGCCTAATACCTGTGGTAGTCGTCTATTTACACGTCAGTCCCAGTTTTGTGGCGGCGTTCGTAGCGACAAGCAATTCGCTGTAGAAACGACTTACGAAGTCACCGCCACACTTTTAATAGCGGGCCGACCGGTCCGCTGGAACAGTGAACAGAAAGATGAAAACCCAAACACTCTGATTAAATAAAAGTCGGTACTTATCTTTATTAACGAAGATACAGAAACACAGTAGTGAACTCCGTGTCTACAGAAATCTGTCTAGTTCGAGTCGGAGCGGCTAGGTCAGCGTCGGCTGACGACAAACAACAACTCTGCTGCGATGAACACACAACTGACTAGCAAGTACACAATTCGGTGGCGAGTATACAACTGAGCGGCGAATACAGAACTGTCCTAGCGCTCGCGACTCCAGCGCTTAAGAAGCCAGAAGCCAGCGGTGGCGCGCGCAGACTTGCGGCGATTTCCTGTCTCGCTGGCGCTGCTTATGCGGACGGCGTCCGGACTTTGATGCTGCCAACCTTTTCGCAGCGGGCTCGGGTGGCATTACTGGCTAGGATATAACACCCAGTCGCATAGCACTATCGCCATTGCACAGATTTTCCGGAAGGACCCGTACATACTTCTGTTGCCTCACTTTTCTCCTGAGGTACCGCTCGTTCTGAAGTCACCACACGGTCTGAAAGGTGGCAGCAAGCTGCTCATGCACGTATTCCGAGCACTCCGTATTGCGATTTCTACATGGAAATTTCCAAGAATTCAGACACACCCATTAGCTATAACATATTCACGACACTCTCTATACACTCTAAGACAAAAGAAAGCGGCGCACCAAGAAGGAATTATTCGAATGGAACAGAAATCGGTAGAAGCCATGTACATGTACAGACAAGAAAATTATTAAAATTTCAGAACATTTGGAGGATTTATTGAAGAGAAAGAGCTTCACAAATCCAGCAAGTCAACAACGCGTTGGTTGGCGTTTAGCCCTTATGCAAGCAGTTATTTGGTTTGGCATTACTTGACAGAGTTGTTAAATGCTATCCTGAGAAACATCGTGTCAAATTCTGTACAATTATGGCATTTGAGCGTTATCGAGGTGGTTGGAGGGCTCTACCCACAATGCTTCAGACATTCTCAGCTGGGGAGAGATCTGGTGACCTTCCTAGCCAACGTAGGGTTTGGCAAGAACGAAGATAAGCAGTAGAAATTGTTGCCGTATGCGAGTAGGCATTATCTTACTGAAATATAAACCTAGGATGGCTTGCCATAGAGGACAACAAAATGGGGCTTAGAATTTCGTCGACGTACCGCTGTTTAGTTACAGCACCGTGGCTGAAAACCAAAGGAGATCTGCTATGAAAAGAAATGGCATCTCAGACCATCTCTCCTAGTTGTAGGGCCGTATGGCGGACGACAATCAGGTTGGTATCCCACAGCTGTCTGGTTCGTCTCCAGACAGGTATTCCACCTGAAATCTCTTTGACTGTAGTAGACTGTCTTCGGAAACGAGTCCCGCTACGAACTGAGCCCCGATGACCACACTTGGACTGAAGTGTATGGTCCAGTTACTGGTCTATTTTCAGTTTTTTTTTCTCAGTTTGGCTTTGGCTTCTCCTGTACCATTTTCAAGTCTTGCTATGGTATCTTGTTATTGACTCTTTTAACCATTTCGTAAGACCAGCTTTTCCTCCGCTGGGCACGTACAGCAACAATGAAAATATTTTTAACCATTTATCTTGTAACGCAGCAGTTTCTTTCACTGACTGATTAGTATTTAACTACTGGATGAAGTACTTCATTATTGATTGCTACTCGTGTTCGTAGTTCCCTTACCTTTTTCCTGTCCCACTGTGGAAGATACTGTAATTTTTTCCCTTTTATAACCTTTCCTCCTTCCGTCTGATTTGCTGTTAGGTGATCACATCGGTTTGGTATTCACACGGTTCTTCATTCGACGCTCTTAGCACAGCTGGTGCATTCAACAAAAACTTGGGTTTCCCCTTATTCGTCGCTTATCGCTCTACATGATAACCTTGCACCATCCGTCAAATAACCATAACTCCTGCTTATGTAAGTAAAGCAGAAGTCCGTTATAAAGCGTATCTCAAATTTGTGTGAATAAAAAATAAACGACCCAAAAATCGCCGCAAGACATCAGAATCGGCCAATGAGCCACATCCGCGGGACGAAGAGGTGGCATACGTGATAACTCTTTTCCCTCTGCCACGGAAACCCGTCCTCCACAAGACGGTAAGCCGTCCAACAGAGATCGTGAGCAAGACCCGCGCTCAGAAGGTATGGAACGTAGCACTCCCGTCACCGCCGAAGCAGTTGTGCCGAAATGAGGTCTGCTCCTCCGTTAGACTAACACTAAAATGGGGAATGTTTCTACGACGAATTCTTTGACCGCTATGGTCTTCCACACACCGCCAAGGCAACCGTCACCAGCTATGAGCATATTGACAGCACTGATCCCGTGCCAGGCATACCGTTTTGCTACCATCAGTACCAATAATATCGGCTCCCACCTTAAACTTCAACTGCTCCGCGACACGCTAAGAGCAGCGGACATCGACACCTCCCTACTACAAGAACTGAGGACAGCAACATGATTCGGGTCTTATGGATGCGAGACGTACGCCGCCCTAACGGCTACGGGACACACAAGTGCAGTCATCCTTCTCTCAGAAGTGATTGCAGTTCAGATGTCGCATATCTCCCAACAGCGCGAGGAGTGGCCATAACAGTTGAGGGAATCTGAATTATACGCCGCATCAAACACTGATAAACAGATGGATCGCTCCCAGTTTTACGCAGAAGATATCACGCCTTTATTCCTCGACAGATACGATCATTTCATCGTAGGTGCAGATTCCACCTATGTTCTCGAGGGTAAAGACCAATACTCACATTTTACCACATGTCCGGAACTTCGCTTCCTCGTTCACCGCTTTCGTCTCGTCGACACTTGGAGAGTGGTACACGGCGACCGCCCAGGGCATACACATATCACGAGCCACCCCGCCAGCCGACTCGATGAATATGTGTCTCTGACGTCCAAAAACCCGTTCTCCTAGACGAAGAAAGTTGGCCGCTCGCTTTTCGGATCGTGACATCTCCATCTGTACCATCAACCTACGTAGACAATGTACATAGCGCAGTGCAGGACCTTGTAAACTCAACGTCACGCTACTGAGGGACCCGAATGTCGACAGTAGGTTACCGACATGTGGCACGCTTGTGCATGCGTTACGAGACCACACTGCAATAGTGATTACTGTGCGCCAAATCACCTATCCGACCCAGAGCGAAAGCCTGGTGGCATCACCAAACAATAGATTTCTACTATGTGCTCTACACGAGCTGGCGGGTCATCCCCAATCTGCTGACCGTCTAAAAGAAGCTCAGAACATCATGGCAAAGATTTTAACCTTGACCAGGTGCCGTCTGGAAGGAGCCATAACACGAGCACATGACCAAGATTGAATTAAGGGTGAAGAACCTTCTATGCATCATATCGTTCAAAATGTTCGCCGACGCTTACAGGCCTTAATGTCAACTTAGACCTACCTGATGGACGACAGCTGACTTCGCAAGCTTCCATTGCCGATGCCTTCACAACGTACTACAGACTTCTCCATCAAGAAGTACCCGCCGGTGCAGAGGCTATTGCTGAGGTTGCTCAGAAGATCCATTGTACACTAAGCGCCTCGGCAACAACCCTCCTGACCGCGGAAATGGCCATCGACGATGTCCTTGGCGCCGTGCCCAAAGGATCACTGAATCGGTCTCCAAGCCCAGATGGTTTACCGCTCGAATTTTACAGAACCTTTCTAGATTTGATGTTGCCTCGATAGAGGCACGTGTTCTGGGAACTTTTGTCCGGCATTGTACTCACGCCACCAACGTTCATGGAAGGCTACTGATATCAGTCCTGAAACCTGCAGGAGGAACACGACTCTATAGATCTCGGTCGATCACGTTACTCAATTCCCATTTTAAGATTTTCACACGACTTCTAGCTGTACGACTCAAACATGTATTATGAGAATTGTTTCCCACGAACAAACATACTTAGGCGGTGATATGTTCCAAATGGCTCTGAGCACTGTGATACTTAACACCTGAGGTCATCAGTCCCCTAGAACTTAGAACTACTTAAACCTAACTAACCTAAGGACATCACACACATCCACAACCAAGGCATGATTCGAACCTGCGATCGTAGAGGTCGCGCAGTTCCAGACTGATGCGCCTAGAACCGCTCGGCCACCAGGCGCTTTAATCTCCATCGACTTCCATCAAGCGTTTGACCGTGTCAACCATGCATTCCTAAACGCAGTGATGGCCTGAATGACTATCCCCTCGACGTTCACGCAGGTGATTTTGCGGCTTCTTCGAGGGGCAACGTCCAGGCTTCTCGTTAACGGCAGAGTTACAGAACCTATACGGGTCGAACGCTCAGCACGGCAGGGTTGCCCACTGTCGACGGTGCTTTATGCCTCTGCGATGGAACCACTCATCTGCGGATTACGGCGACGCTTGACAGGTATTCCACTCCGGGATCTTGTGTTCCGCTACCGAGCCTACGTGGACGACTTGGTCCTCGTTCTACATTCAGCGGTCGAAGTACAAGATACGATGCAGTGGATTATCCGTTTACAGTGCAGGGGCAGGGAGCGCTATTAACGTCGAAACATCTTACGCCATGAAGATCGGCCGTGGCCTTTCCACAGACAGCGTAGCATCCTTTCAACTGATGAACACCCTCCGCTGTCTCGCAATGGTGTGCACGTGAGACATTCGCCGCACCCCGATGATCAGTTTTCGGGTGCTACTGCAGCGTATCCAGGCAAACATACGGAATCACCTACTACGCCCGCTGACTATGTGCTAGAGAGTCACCCTCGTTTATACCCATCTAGCACATCATATACCTCACATCGCGCAGATTCTGCCCTTCGCCGCGACAGTGGCGGCCAGACTGCAGGCGGCTTTCGGGTATTTTATATGTTCCGGACACATCTTCAAAGTCCGCGAAAGATGCCCTCATTTTAAGGAACCGGGATGGTTGCCTAGATCTGGTTAACGAGAGAGCCAAAACAACGGCACTTTACACCAATACTATGCTCCGGTTAAGGCAAAGCCATAATGATAGTTTTACTAAAATGTTGACCATTGAGCTCGCACCTGTTTCGAGACGCCCACCGGAGTCTTTGGCATACACCCCACCTCAGATGTCGCAAATCGGCCGTTTGTTTTTGTAATACAGCTACACATGCACCAGAAGACGATCACCCGCTTTATCTACGGCCTTTTCCTAACGTACCCACCCCAAAACCCCGTCGAAACATGTCACCCCCAGGTTCCATTGCCTACAATAGGGAAATCGATCCGTCAGCCACACCACACCACTCCCACCACCGCGACGTGGTACCTTCTCGTAACGCCAAATATGCTACAAGACAGAAACTGCATCGCATCGCGCTGGTGGACTCACCCCTGTGCCTCAAGTGCAATGTCGAAGATACAGATTTACAACGTTCTGAGTGTGGGGCAGCAGCAGCTGTCTGCAGCGTCGTACAGAAGAGTGTGCTTGCTATCTACGATTACCTCCACATCACGTCTCTCCTACCACGCTGATATATGCTGACACGATCTAATTTCCATCGTCTAAGTGGCACGGCATCACATGGATCGGTGGCATGGTTATCAAATCATCGATCTGGTGGACCTCTGAACACGTCCCCAAGTACAGCACCACACCCTTCACCTACATCGAAACTATCAGGCCAGTTTCGGGAACTATTTACAGAGTATTTTCGCCAATCCACCTCGGAGCTACAATATCGACGAAACGTGCCAGTGAAGACTGGACGTTCTCACGTTCCCCTTGCAATGGCAGAATGGAAGAGTGGAGCATGGCGCAGCAAGTATTCCTAATTTCTTTCCCTTCTCTTTTCTCTTCGTGTTCTAATTCTTTTCCTTGCACATGTTCATTCAGGGATGGCTCTGTATCAGTAGCCTTTTTGTTTTGTTTCTTGTGCACTCTCCTAACAAAATAAAAAATAAAAGAAAAACAAAAAAGATGATGATATTGAGGAAGTATACATATTTACATTGAAAGAAAATGAAGTTGAGTGAGAATACTTAATTACGTTTTCAAGAAATATTGTCATGTTTTATGAAGAACGTTGTCTGTTATTTTCAAAGAATGGTTATTTTTTATTTGCTTTCTATTTAGGTGCAACATTTTGCTTCTATAGCAGGTGCTTATTTTTTTGTTGTCTATAAGGAAAACATTAACATTTATATCAAGAAGAAATAGAAAAAGTAAAAACTAAAGTCCATAACGCAGTAGAGCACGAGTTCGAGTCTCGAACCTCCAACAAAAAAAAAAAAAAAAAAAAAAAAAAAAAAAAAAAAAAAAAAAAAAAAAAAAAAAAACACGCTCACGAGAAGCGGTAAATCGGGGTTCGAGTCCCAGCCCGGTACAAATTTTCAATTTTCCCCACTGATTTATTTCAGTGCCCACTAACAGCCGTTATCTGTCTTTCCTTCGACTTGCAAATACTATAGCTGCTGAAGGGAGGCTGAATGCTCTCCAGTGTGTGGCAGGAATGATAAATCCTGCTGACATGCTTCTTATGACCAGGGAATCAGGTGATATATAACAGCAGCATAATGAAGCAACTGGCCTGTAACAGCAGCATAATGCAAGACATCACAATCGAGTCAAAAACAAAAATGTCTGTAGGAACGTGCGGATCCTTCTTTGGTTCACTCGGTCCTCTGATTTGTCACCTGCAGATCATAGCTGGGATGCGGTGGGAAGACGTATACTTTTATACAGGGTGGCGCAGATGGATCGGGTGGTTTTAAAATACTTGTCAAACTGTCAATTGTAAAGGTATTGGATTGAAATAAAGTGCAAAACGTGTAGTTACAATGGAAGTTTATTAACAAAAAAATAGTAATGTTAGTTTTTAAAAATTACATCCATCAAATGCCCTCCTTCTCGAGTGACGCATTCTTGGAGTCGGTCCTTAACGTTCCGCATTGCCCGCTCAAGCACATCACCAGGAATTGATGTGATTTCGGTGTGAATTGCTGCCTTCAACTCCTGAATGGTCCGGGGTTTGTTCAAGTAGACCCTTGCTTTTAAATAGCCCCATAAGAAAAAGTCACATACCGTGAGGTCCGGCGAGCGAGGGGGCCAATGGACATCTCCATTACGGGAAATCAAATGGCCAGGGAACAGAGCGCGTACAGCTTGCATTGATATCCTAGCGGTATGTGCAGTTGCCCCGTCTTGTTGGAACCACATATTGCCCATGTCGTAATTGTTCTCTTCAAGTTGTGGGAGAAGAAAATCTTCAATCATGTTCACATAACGCTGCGAATTAACAGTAACCGCCTGCTCCCTTCCATTTTCAAAAAAGTAAGGACCAATTATCCCTACCTTAGAAACCCCACACCAAACCGTCACTTTGTCACTATGGAGAGGCCGTTGGTGTAGATCTCTTGGGTTAGTGTCGGCCCAGTAACGGCAATTTTGCTTGTTTACGTATCCGTTAATGTGAAAGTGAGCCTCGTCAGACATCATGATAATCAGGTTTACATCTTCCAATAACTCCAACATCTGTTGGCTAAACTGAAGCCTTTGAAGATGGTCTGTTGGGAGAATCTTCTGTACCAACAGGATTTTATAGGGGTGGAATTTCAGTTCTTCGTTAAGAATCCTTTGAAGGCTCCGACGTGACATTCCAAGAGCTTGAGCACGACGTCTCGTTGATCGACGTGGGCTCGCAGTGACATCGCGTCTCACACGCTCCACGTTCTCAGGCGTTGTTATTGTTGGCGGTCTAGGCGTCCATTTTGGAGCACATGAACCAGTAGTGCGGAAATTATGCACCCAACTCAATATCGTATCTCGCTTAGGAACACTACCGCGAGGTGGGATGTTGAAACGCCGGCGAAAGGCACGCGTCACAGCAACAATTGACTCGTTATTGCGTATGAACTCTTCCACTGCGAAAACACGATGCTCAACGGACCACGTAGCCATCGCGACTGACTGCCAGCCTGCAACTGAAACTTCCCGTCCCCCCCCACCACAGGACGAAGTCGCCGAACACCTGGCTCCCCCCCTCCAGACGTACAGTCCACTTCAAAACCACCCGACCCATCTGCGCCACCCTGTACTAGCCTCCAGCCATCAATCATTGTGAAGTGAAAAAGCGCATCTTTCATTCTCCGCAAAACGCTCCTAAAGATGACATCCGGAAGCATTTTCCTTGTACGCCACAACGAATACAAGGGTGCATTTAAATCTGTGAAGGTCGTATACGGTATTTACGTCGATGATAGACTTCGGTTCCGAATAAAACGAAAGCTTACTAATTTCTATTCTGATGAACATCTCTACGAAGTTTGATAAACCCCAGACAGGTGCTTCATGCTGTAAAATTTCCATTTTCGGCTACCTATTTTCTCGACACATCCAGACGTTCATCGTGTCACGCAGATACGTGGGAATTTTTCAATAACCCGCATTTGCCAGAGTCATAAATGAAAGATTCACGCGTCAAATCTGTCTCATTTTTTATAATTATGTTATTTTATGCGACACTCTGGACGATACTGCCTGAAACTTAATTCTCAAGCGGTGACAATGAAGCATATACGTGCTGCACTAACAAAAAGTTCTCTTCATTTACTTACATTAAATGCGGATGACCATTTAAGTGTGTGAACCCCACTGCTCCCTCGCATGAGTGTAGTTTCCTAATCTTTGTGTCAGCCACCTCCCCCCCCCCCCCTCCCTTGTTCTCTAAGCAGTGTGAGATCAATTTAGGTATTTTGTCTTACACGGAGTCTTTCTTTCACCATCTACTACCAAAACAGTAGCCATCACTTTCAGCATCTGCCCTTGGTTTTGAAGTGAAATGGGAACCTAGAAGTAGTGGGTCAGTGGGAGAACTAGATAAATTTGACCCCGACCAATATGTCATTCCAGTTCTCAGGCAAGTGTGCTTCTTATCTTTCGCTGTTATCAGTGTCAACACTTTTTTACCTTCAGGACATGCCAGCAGTCCTAACACGCTTATGCAGTTGTGCTTGTTATATCTCGCTGTCACCATCGTCGCATCTGGCTACGTGTCATGGCCATGGAAGGGGAGCAATTGGATTGAAAATAGAATTGTATTTAGAAGGCCTATCTCAATGGGCTTGCAAAGTGTGAGAAATATTATATATAACGTAACTTTATTTTTGTTGGATTATCGTAGATAGGAAGCTACTTGCAATGTACAATGAAACATTACTTCCAAATTTCTCTCAACTTACAATACAACTGCATGAAGATCACGTGATCAGAAGTTACGCCGCCTTGGATATTTAGGATATACAAAGAGGCTTGATAGACGCAACGGATCAGTCTTCTGTGGTATCGGAAATTGTCAACATGCCTACCTCTAAAATGCTAAAGACCTCTCAGCACTTAGCGATTAAGGGGTTTTGGTTCGTGTTTGTTAGAGAAAAGCCTGGATAATCTCGATACTGATATTAGTAGTTTACGTGTAAGTTGCTCCTTAGCGAGAAGAATTTAAATTTGCTTACATACATTAGAGAACCGTTTTGAGATAGCATTATGGATGTTAAAATCTATGATCAAGTGTACGGTGAGGAGCAACTGGAGAGGGGACGATCTGTAATGCTAAAGAAGGAGAGGTGTGGATCATGGAATTATTATCTAGGTAGTAAATTAACCAAGTTCATCACAGCGACTGATGATGTCAAGGGGAAACTACATTTTCTCCTTCACGAGTATGACAGTGTGACAGCAAAAGTAATTCTGTATAAAACTTGCAAGAAGGCACTGGAAACTATTTCTAGCAAATACACTCCTGGAAATGGAAAAAAGAACACATTGACACCGGTGTGTCAGACCCACCATACTTGCTCCGGACACTGCGAGAGGGCTGTACAAGCAATGATCACACGCACGGCACAGCGGATACGCCAGGAACCGCGGTGTTGGCCGTCGAATGGCGCTAGCTGCGCAGCATTTGTGCACCGCCGCCGTCAGTGTCAGCCAGTTTGCTGTGGCATACGGAGCTCCATCGCAGTCTTTAACACTGGTAGCATGCCGCGACAGCGTGGACGTGAACCGTATGTGCAGTTGACGGACTTTGAGCGAGGGCGTATAGTGGGCATGCGGGAGGCCGGGTGGACGTACCGCCGAATTGCTCAACCCGTGGGGCGTGAGGTCTCCACAGTACATCGATGTTGTCGCCAGTTTTCGACGGAAGGTGCACGTGCCCGTCGACCTGGGACCGGACCGCAGCGACGCACGGATGCACGCCAAGACCGTAGGATCCTACGCAGTGCCGTAGGGGACCGCACCGCCACTTCCCAGCAAATTAGGGACACTGTTGCTCCTGGGGTATCGGCGAGGACCATTCGCAACCGTCTCCATGAAGCTGGGCTACGGTCCCGCACACCGTTAGGCCGTCTTCCGCTCACGCTCCAACATCGTGCAGCCCGCCTCCAGTGGTGTCGCGACAGGCGTGAATGGAGGGACGAATGGAGACGTGTCGTCTTCAGCGATGAGAGTCGCTTCTGCCTTGGTGCCAATGATGGTCGTAAGCGTGTTTGGCGCCGTGCAGGTGAGCGCCACAATCAGGACTGCATACGACCGAGGCACACAGGGCCAACACCCGGCATCATGGTGTGGGGAGCGATCTCCTACACTGGCCGTACACCACTGGTGATCGTCGAGGGGACACTGAATAGTGCACGGTAGATCCAAACCGTCATCGAACCCATCGTTCTACCATTCCTAGACCGGCAAGGGAACTTGCTGTTCCAACAGGACAATGCACGTCCGCATGTATCCCGTGCCACCCAACGTGCTCTAGAAGGTGAAGTCAACTACCCTGGCCAGCAAGATCTCCGGATCTGTCCCCCATTGAGCATGTTTGGGACTGGATGAAGCGTCGTCTCACGTTGTCTGCACGTCCAGCACGAACGCTGGTCCAACTGAGGCGCCAGGTGGAAATGGCATGGCAAGCCGTTCCACAGGACTACATCCAGCATCTCTACGATCGTCTCCATGGGAGAATAGCAGCCTACATTGCTGCGAAAGGTGGATATACACTGTACTAGTGCCGACATTGTGCATGCTCTGTTGCCTGTGTCTATGTGCCTGTGGTTCTGTCAGTGTGATCATGTGATGTATCTGACCCCAGGAATGTGTCAATAAAGTTTCCCCTGCCTGGGACAATGAATTCCCGGTGTTCTTATTTCAATTTCCAGGAGTGTATTAACATGCTGTGGCTATACCATATAAAGTGGAATTATCCGACGTTAAATTAGACTTCTAATGGAAGACCTGCCTATAACGTGGCAGCAGCTTTATGTGGACGTCTGTTACCTTTTGGATTTGGACATAACGCAAGATTTTGCAGAATTTTTTAATAAAAAGGAGATATACTACTACCTAATATCATAATATCAAATCACAACCTCTGTATGGAAGGAGACTGCCAGGGAAACAGAAATGTTAGTGCGCACAACGATGTTTTAATAGAGTGTTTAATGTGAATGAACTCCAGTTGTAGAGTAAAGATATAAAATAGATTTGTATGTCAAATCACAAGCCCATACTCCTGAACCAAGATAACTTTAACCACGTCATAGATTTTAAAAAGCATACAGTCATGCTATTAGAATGAACATTTACATCCGCATTGGCTAAAGAACATAACATTACCAGGCTACAACATAACCTACAAATGGATCGTGTGTTTGGCCCCGTGCAGGACTGTTAAGCATTTTAAACTCTAACAGACAATATTTACAATGTGCCCCACTATACTCTGTGGCAATGAAATCCATGTCGTGTCAGCTGACAAAGATCTTGTATAACAGCTGATATGTGGTGTCCAACAATGTTCTGCGGTTTGTCTACTGGGGTAATAAGAATACCCGATAACTAACTGGTGCACAGATAAAACTTACTGATACTCAAGACCAAAAAACCTATATAAATTACGTTGTGCTGCATACAGTCTTAATTGTCTGCCTGTAATCTACCTGGAAGTTCTGAACACTTACTCGAACAAAGACGATGATAATATTACAAGGGAGTGCTATATTAAAGAAGGAGAATCATATTTCTAATAGTCCAGGACATTGTTCCCCACAACCCTTTTAGATAAGGATATCGCCGAATATGGGCTGACACCCACAAATAATGTTATAACACAAGGCTAAAGAAATAGAGTAAATGTATCGCACAGACTCAAGCCACTCCCCATTGAAAAAGTTATGGCCTCACTTGATGTTAATATGTCGGCTATAGAAAAAAATAAAACTAGAAGTGGAAGAAATCGAAGTTAAAAACAAAAACTGAAGTGCATGGTGAAGATAAGTGCCACAAGTGACGAATATAAATGGCAACTGGAAAAAGAAGGTGCTGTTGCAGACGTGCAAGCAAGGTTTACATGTTGTTTTAAACATAGTGTACGGTGAAATCTGGCAACGACTGTGGATTAAAAAATGTCTGCATTTACACTAAACAACAATGGAAACTGATGCGGCTCCCCGCGTCGGAGGTTCGAATCTTCCCTCGGGCATGGGTGTGTGTGTTGTCCTTAGCGTAAGTTGCGTAAGTTCCTTTAAGTTAGATAAAGTAGTATGTACGCCGAGGGACCGATGACCTCGCCAGTTTGGTCCAATAGGAACTTATCACAAATTTCCAAATTTTCAGTGGAAATTGGTTATGTGTTGCGGTACTGGTCTAAATCAATGGAAGCGAGAATGTTCACTACATTAAAGAATACACGTAAAATATTTTACAAACACCCATTCCCGTTTAGATGTGCTTAAAACATAGTTACATTCTACCTAACTGAGGTGGCCTGGATGTTGTGCACCTAGCAACAGAACAGCTGACTGCAGAGTTTAGAACTGAAGGAATGACAAAATTTAATAAACACCGTTTTGCAAAAACTGTAAACTCGAAGTAATTTTTGAGAACATTTCTCCTGCAGAAAGAGCAGTTATGCTTAAAGTACTTTCAAAACGGATTAAAAACAGTCTCGACTGCAGGGACATTAATTTCGGTGGTAACTACTTTCTGTCAGTGTCTGTCCATCCTCAGACCCTGATGCCATGATGTCAGTGAGTGGAACAGTTGATGTTGATGGAGTTACAACCCTCGCTCCGTTCACCGCCTTCGCCTGCCATCATGGTACATGAGTTTGAGGATGGTCAAACACTGACCTCAACCGGTCTCCACCGAAATAAGAGTCTTTGCGGTCGAGATAGTCTTTAATCCATTTTTAATGTAAAATTTAAGTACTATACGTGAATTCTACAATACTGTGGAGCAGAAGAGTTGTCAACGTATACACAGGAGAACGTGGGGGGTTTCAGCAATTGGAGATGACAGGCAAAATAAAAATCCCCAAATGCTCTCACCTAGAAGAACTGCAGGAAGGAATAGAGCTAATTGTTAAAACCATAAAACAGATGTTTTACAGTAAGGAAACTAGAATTCGAGAATATTCCTACTTTTTATTTGTTAAATTACTATCTAGAGAAGGAAATGGCATATTCAAATGTAAATTTGAATTACAACTTAAAAATTAAGCTGGATGTTAGTGAAACCACACCACATAAATGTAAAGGAATAGTTGTTTTCTGTGAGTAAACTTTTAAGTAAGAATTAATAAAGTTGTCATACGGGAATATATTACGCATTCTTATTCGCTGCCCTGCCAAACATCCAGCAGTCTTCTATTTACAATGATATATGTGTGAGCGACGTGGAAGTTGTACGACCTGGAAAAGTAGTTGAAACTGGGTAGTTGAAAACATAGCTACTTTATTCCTTCCAATTGCTTGTGTCTGTCTGTGTGTGTGTGGTGGAGGGGGGGGGGGGGGATTTAATTAGTTGTTGGTGTAACTGATTACAGGTTTTATTATTTTCACGAGCCATAGTTTCCCAAATTGCTGTTGCACAGATTTAGTACACACTTGATGTAATTAGAAGTTTCTGCACTGTAAATATTATATTTTCTCACGCATTTTAATATGTTATGATATCTTAGATGTGGAGAAACGTAACCCTAACCGCAATTAGGTCCTAAATAATAGATGTAAGCATCGAACTTCTTGAGTTGCCGACATACTTTGCAGACTTTTTGATTATTATGACATGACAGATGTGCGAAATACAGTAGGAAATACAGACTATAAAGCCTTTAGAAATCGTTACTACCGTAGTTGTGATTGCAAATTTCGCCGAATGCTGGTATTGTACGTTGCTTGCTGTATCTCTGTGTCATTTTTAGTAATAACAATAACTGGCAATCATTATTATCGATTACATTTTTTGTAGTGAATTACATGATCCATTACCTTTGCCTCTTCTGTTGCTTGAGAAGAATTTAAATGCGCAAATATTTAATCTGAGAGTGTATTGTGACCCAATTAGGCCGTCAATCTGCTTGCGTGCTTGCTTGCTTATCATGGTTAGCGCTTTAGCTAACTCGCCTTTTCCTCAATTTTAGGACTGCTCAGGTTAGGTTTTCGAGTATATCGATTTCATAAAGCTACCTTTGAAAATGTCAACTGTTATTGGGCATGGAAAACTAGCATTAGAGTACCCTCTGTAGACGTTTGGGCACATATTTGTGACTATGTGTGTGTATGGAAATCAACATTACGACGCTTGCACTTTCTTAAACTGCAGACGTACTTTCGTAGACATTTTAGAATACTGACGCATTGCAACGATCACTGATGCGGAAAATAGTTGGAAAGAATATTATGGTATCTGAGGAGCATCATGGTTGTGGAAAGTAATTAACAGTACTACACTGTTGATAGCTCGCGGCAGGTTCGGTCACCTAATTGGAAACGATTTCCTGTCTTTCGGGCACAATGGCCTTTTACTTTCGGAAAGTGTGAGAATGGTGTGTTTCAAGTGTTTTGATAGCGACTGCAATAGATGTGTATAGTATGATGTCATATTTGTCTTGGATGATGACGAGAGAAAGGACAAGCTGAAACTCAGTTCCGGCACATAGACTACTAGCCTCGATTAATAGCAAAAGGGTCATCGAGCCTAACATAACCATCCGTGGTAGAAGTACTACCGACAATTCCACATACTCTTACTTCATGAGACACTGTGGAGAGTTTTGTATGTAATCCAGGGTATTGGTGGAGATTCTAATGGCCGGGAACTCTATGCAAGCAGCCCTCCTCCACTTCGGAATAAAGACAAAATGAAAGTTGCCAACAGCATGTAGCGAACCAGGCGATTAGCCTTCCGATACAGGCCACGCGTGACATTGCTTAACTTCAGTGATATGACGTGCACCAGTGTATTCAATGACTCAAGACTACTGGCACATTTCTTGTACACCTGGTTGGTGGACTCATCCAGAAGTGCAGTCATCTAGGTGATCGCCTGCTACGATCATGAACCACTCCATAAATGCAGGCATGTGAGGACCTACGGGGTGTATTCAAGTAGCCTTCAGTAGGATTTGTGGCGGCACTCGAAGATGCCATAACAGCTATGCACTACGTGAACATTATTGCTGACTACCCGCATCCTTTCATGCTTCATGTCTTCCCCGACAGCAATGGAATCTTCCAGCAGGATAACTCTCCGTGTCGCAGGACGAGAATCGACCTACAGTTATTTGAGGAGTATGATGGTGAACCTGCGTTGATACCTTTGCCACAGTATTCATCACATCTGAAGTCAATAGAACATATCTGCCATGCCAATAGGTGACCAACACTTTGCCCACAAGTTACAATCATTTAATTTACTTGAATTGAAGACCTGTGTGTAGACATCTGGTTCCACATACCTGCGGAAACGTTCTAAGAAATTGTCGATTCCATGACACAAAGGAACGCGTTCTAAAGGTGAACTAACACACTACTAAGCATGAAATGTATTCGCAATGGACAACAATCAGCTGTATAACGAAATGACAACAATTAAAACACGTGTTGGAGCGGGACTGGAACCCAGCCTTCTCGTTTATCGTGATCGGTCGCCTCACCATAAGGCAATCTGAGTTCGACTCACAGTCAGACCCGCATTTCCAAAGTCGTCAACTATGTATATAACCTGTATTTTACATGAAAATATCTCCCCTGTACAGGAATGCCGCGCGGAGTGGCCGCGTGATCTAAGGCCCCATGTAACAGTTTGCGCGGCCCATCTCGTCCTGGGTTCGAGTCCTCTCTTGGGCGTGGGTGTTTGTGTTTTTCTTAGCGTAAGTTATTCTAAGTAAGTTTAAGTAGTGTGTAAGTCTAGGGACCGATGACCTCATCAGTTTGGTCCCTTAGGATTTCACACTCATTTCAACAAGAATATACATAACTGATGTACGAGTACAGGTTCTAAAGTTGTAGATAAATGGCTGGTGACCTATGGATATTTGGGTCTGGATGCGAGTCGTGCTAGGACAGCCTAACGGTAAGGCGACGGCTCGCGATAAGCCGGAAATCCGGGATCGAGTTTCCATTGAGCACAAATTTCCCATCCCATTATACAATTAATGGTTGTCCACACGGGCAACTGCAAATACATTTCATTATGTCTGGTGTTACCTCGGTACCCGTCTTTCATTGTACTTCGAAACAACACAGGCATTGTAATATCATAGCTATTTAGCAGGTGATCATAATGTTTTGGCTGATTATTGTGTATAGTGTCTAATAAAAACAGAGCAACAAACTTCGAACGGTTGTAAAGAGTACATTGAGGGACAAAGTGTGAAGAGGATACCCAAGTCTAGAAACATCATTCGACGACACTGAAGAGCGTCTTAATTAGAAGGAAAACATCTGCTGCCATTGCAACTCACTGACAACAAATATATTTTACAGTTCACGGAGGACAGATCAATGCAATGTACCTGTCAACATTTAGAAAGCTGCAAGGGATCTAATATGTTCTTGTCTGTCCCAAATCTACTATAGAGACTGCTAAGACCAGTAATGACAGAGCCCGACCAGCGTGTCTCAGTTAAGGGCCCATCATACATAGAAGACAAACAACATCATTTAAACCAGGCTATTATCTGAAATGGATGCCTTGTTAAGCAACATTGCCCAGTTTTATGCATGTGAACATTTGCAAGTACGTTAGTGACTATGCACACATAATACACATAAGTATGCGGCAAAAGTAAATGATAGCGTTTTATCCAGAAACGACGATCACATAGTTGGTTGGACTATAATCATACTATACACCAGACAAGTTAAAAACGTATGCGTGTACTTGTAAAAACATGTCACTGGACTACAAAGAGTTACGTATGTGTGTTCCAGGACAGTTGTTTCGCCCTTGTCGGCGTTGACAACTACGACAAGTGGTTTTTTTATATACCCTGCCGGACAAAGAGATCGAAGCACCCAGCAATATGGTCATATGACATTAAACATCGTAAACGTACACACTGTCGGTGGACATTTGAATGAAATGCGTTGGCATTCTCTACGTCAGGCAAAAGGACATGAGAGTGCGCTAGTGCTGTTCGGGTTTAGTGATGTTACCAGGCTTAGTCCGGTGAACAGCATCAGATTTTGGGTGTTTACTGTGATGGACACCAAGATGCTGTGTATTCCGGTGAGAAAGCCTTATCAGCACATAACAGAATTTCAAAGGAGCCTCGTTGTAGGTCGCCACTTGGCCGGGTGGTCGAAAAGTGCAATGTCCAGATTCTTGGTGCATTCGGATGTGACAGTAGCCCGATGGTGGACGTCGAAGGAACGTGAAGGCAGGTTTACTCGTCGTCAAGGTGGCTGTCGACCACGTCGGGTTATTACAAGGGAGGATCGCCGTATTGTGCACCAAGCACATCGTAACCCCTTCACATCTGCCCGAGCATTTGAGAAGAAGTAGTAGATTATCTGCAACATTCTGTGTCATACCGCACCGTTGGTTGGAAACTATAAGCAGCTAGACGAGAGAACTTCCGTCCCAAGCGAGTGCTGCCGTTAACACTACATCACAAGCAGCTGCATTTGTTGTGGTTCCGTGATCGGGAAGCACAAAATGCTGATGAATAGCGTTGCATTGTGTTCAGCGACGCATTGCGTCTCTGCCCTACACTGGATGACGATCGTCGGCGAGCATGTTGGTGACCTGGCAAGAGGTCCCATACTCCTTATGTTTTGAAGCGGCACAGTGGTGTTATTCTTGGAGTCAAGGTGTGGGGAGCAATTGAATGTGGCTTTAGGTCATATCTGGTAATGATTAAGGGCACCCTGATACCACAACGGTACATTATGAGCATCCTACGTGCTTTTGTGTTACCTACCATGCGACAATTTCTTGGTGCCATATTTCACCAGGACTATGCTCATCCATACATGGCACGTTTCACTATGAATTGTCTGCGTGGTATTAAGGTCCTCCCGTGGCCAGCAATACATCCAGATCTATCAGCGGCAGAACATGTGTGAAACCATCCCGGATGTCGTCTCTGTCACCCAGTGTTAGTATCCAAGATTTCGAAGACTAGTTACGACAGTTCTGGACCATCTTGCCTCTGGAGACGATACAACGGGTCACTGGACCCTTCCCGGTTGAACCACTGCATGCGTCCAGGCCAGAGGTGGTGCAACGTCATACTGTTAAGTAGGCTCAAACTACAAAGTACGGCCTAACTTAGATACAATATTTTAATGACTGAAGCAATCATATATACCCTCCCAAACCGTGAAGTTTCAATTGTTTTCTCCTCCACACTTGGAAGCTACATATTTTTATAGGGCAGTGTACATAACCAAATTAGGTGTCTGCCTCAATTTTTGCTTAATAAAGTACTCATTTAGGTAGAAAATCCTTACCCTAGTCTGCAAAAGAGCTCATTGCTTGACACTGGAGAGTGAGGTGTGCTTTGATCTGATAAGTTACGTTATTTACTGTCTTGAGCTGATCATCCGATTTCTATTGAGGTAAAGGATAGCGAGTAATAGCATCACAAGATCATTCTGTGCACAATGTGTCTGACTGTGAGTCATGAGGAAGAGAGACAGTTCGTAACCGAAATGTTTAATGGCCTGGAATATGTTCTGGGAACCCCAGATTTTATTTTACGTAGTCCGTTACGAGTGCAGTAATACATTGAGTATTAAGAGAATTCCAGGCATGAGAGGAAGCGTCCACAGGAATTTAGGTATTTCTTCTAGGCACGTGCTACTAGCAATTTCATCCCGACAAAGATAGCTAAACAGAATTAATTAGAGGCTAGGAATTCATGCACTACGGAAGTTTAAAGCCTGCCGCAGGCATAAAACGCCATCCGAAATTGTACTGAATGCTTTCTCAGAAAATTATTTTGAGCATTTAGTTCATGAGACCACTAGAAGTGTACATGGTTGCGAAAGCATACTTGATCTCTTAGCAACAAATTATCCTGGACAAACAGGGAATATCGTGACGAATACAGGGATCAGTGACCACAAGGCAATTTCTGCTAGGCTACATACCGAAACACCTCCAATCACAAAAAAGAAACACAAAGTATATCTACTTAAAAAAGCTAATTATAATGTTTTTAATGCCTTTTTAAGAGACAGTCTTCACTCCCTTCAATCTGATCATGTAATCGTGGTAAAGATGTGGAATGATTTCAAAGAGATAGTATCGACAGCAATTGAGAGATATGTACCACATTAATTAATAAGTGATGGTATTGATCCCCCATGGTACACGGAACGGGTCAGATCGCTGTTACGGAAGCAACGAAACAAGCATGGCAAATTTAAAATAACGCAAAATCCCAAAGATTGGCTAAGTTTTGCAGAAGTTAGAAATATAGCGCGTAATTCAATGCGAGATGCTTTTAATAATTTCCACAACGAGACCCGGTCTCGGAATCTGGCAGAAAATCCAAAGAGATTCTGGTCATACATAAAGCACACCAGAGGCAAGACGCAATCAATACCTCCACTGCGCGATAAGAACGGTGAAGTCACTGATGACGACGTAAATAATCCTGAATTCTATTCCAGAATAACTGTCAAGCTGTGGAACATATCCTCGGTGTAACAAATCAGCGTAAATCACTTAACAAAGGCAAGACCTCCGGTCCAGATTGTATCCAGTCAGGTCCCTTGCAGAGTATGCTGATACAATTGCTCTATGTTTAGCAATTATATACGACCGCTCACTCACAGAGGGATCCACAACTAAAGTCTGGAAAATTGCTCAAGTCACACCAATACCCAAAATGGCTAGTACGAGTAATCAGCTGAATTACAGGCCCATATCACTAACGTCCACATGAAGTAGGGTTTTGGAACATATACTATGTTCGAACCTTATGAAGTACCTCGAAGAAAACGATGTATTGACACATAGTCAGCAACGATTCAGAAAACATCGTTATTGTGAAATACAAGTAGCTCTTTATTCTCATGAAGTAATGAGTGCTATCGACAGGGGATGTCAAATTGATTCTATATTTTTTAAGTTCCTGATGGCTTTCGACACCGTTCCTCACAAGCGTCTTCTAACCAAACTGAGTGCCTATCGACTATCGCCACAGTTGTGCGACTGGATCGTGATTTCCTGTCAGAAAAGTCAGAGTTCGTAGTAAAAGACGGAAAGTCATTGAGTAAAACAGAAGTAACATCCGGCGTTGCCCACGGAAGTGTTATAGGCGATCTGTTGTTCCTGATCTGTATTAACGACATAGGAGACAATCTAAGTAGCCGTCTTAGATTATTTACAAATGGTGCTGTCATTTACCGTCTTGTAAAGTAATCAGATGACCAAAACGAATGGAAAATTGATTTAGATAAGATACGTGTATGGTGCGAAAAATTGTAATTGACTATGAATAAAGAAATGTGTGAAGTTATTCACATAAGTACTAAAAGACATCCCCTAAATTTCGATTACGCGATTTGTCACACAAACCTGAAGGCTGCAAATTGAACTAAATACTTAGGGATTACAGTTACAAATAACCTAAAGTGGAGCAATCACATAAATAATGTTGTGGGTAGAGCAAACCAAAGACTGCAGTTCATTGGCATAACACTTACTGGTAGAAGGTACAGGAGGCCTACTAAAGAGGCTTCTTACACCACGCTTGTCCACCCTATTCTGGAGTACTGCTGCGCGGTGTGGGATCCACATCAGGTGGAACTGACGGATGACATCGAAATAGCACAAAAAAGGTAGGTCGTTTTGTATTATCGTGAAATAAGGCAGATAGTGCCACACACATAACATGTGAAATGGAATGGTAATCATTAAAACAAAAGCGTTTTTCGTTGCGAGGGGACCTTCTCAAGAAATTTCAATCAACAGTTTCCTCCTCTAATTGCGAAAACATTCTGTATGCACCCACCTACATAGGGAGAAATGATCATCACAATAAAATAAGAGCAATCAGGTGTGAACATCATATCAGGAATTCAGCTGATTTTTTACATCGTTTGGTGGGGCTGAGGTTGAATGACTCTGATATTTTAGTGAGTTTCGATGTGGTCTCTCTCTTCACTCGTGTTCCTCTGTCTGATTCGTTGGAGTTAATTGACACTACGTTTGGTGCTGAATTAACTAATCTCTTTCGGCATATGTTGACATCCACTTATTTTTTATTCAATGATCAGTATTACGTGCAGACAGATGGATTTGCGATGGGTAGTCCGTTGTCTCCTGTGACCGCAAATTTGCTTTTGGAAGACTTCGAGGAACGTGTATTGGAGTTGGCGCCTATGAAACTCACCCGTTTCTTTAGATATGTTGACGATACCTTTGCTGTTTGGCCTCATGGTAGGAAGAATTTGAATGTCTTTCTATAACATGTGAACTCGATCCACCCGAACATTCGTTTTACGATGGAGGTGGAAGAGGATGGTAGCCTTCCCTTTCTTGATGTGTTGGTTAGGAGGAGGGATGATGGATCATTGGGACATGCAGTCTACAGGAAACGTACTCACACCTACTTGTACTTATAGGCTAATAGTTCTCACCATCCGGCTCATCGTGAAGGCGTACTTCGTAACTTGGTACACAGGGTACATGTCGTTTCCGACGCTGAGACTTTGCCAGCTGAGCTGTCAAAATGGTCATAGTGGTAGACAGATTGATCGTGCGTTCTTCTATCGATCAACTGTACATCGGGTGATTCATGATAATTCTGAGTCGACATTTAACTGTACTGCCTTTCTGCCTTACGTAGGAAACACTTCCTACAAGATCGGTCGTATTTTACGGAAATACTATGTGAAACGTGTTTTCCGACCTCCATCTAAAATTAGAGCGCTTTCGAGTTCTGTTAAGGACGATCTTGGTCTGCGTAAGGCGGGTGTATATCGGATTCCTTGTAGCTGTGGCATGGCATATATTGGTCAAACTATCAGGACCGTAAAGCATAAACATCACACACGATTCCAGCAGCCAAGTAGATCTAATATTGCCTAACATTGCTTGGATACTGGTCACCCCATGTTATATAATAACACCGAGATATTGGCATGCACGTTTAGCTATTGGGACAGTGTTATTAAGGAGGCAGTTGAGATTAACTTAGCGAGCGACCTTGTTAACAGGGATGGAAGTTTTTGTTTAAACTCTGTTTGTAATCCGGCTCTCTCCCTTGTCAAAAACAAGAGGGACAGAGTGAATGCTACCTCACCGGCGAGTTCATAGTCTCAGTATCGAAATCACTGAGTTTGGTCATATTTGGTGGCACTATTCTTCAGTGTGAGTGTTATTTTTGTTGCGAGTTTGGCCATCTTTGGTGACACTATTGTCCAGTTGGGGTCTTATCTTTCCTGCATAAGTCCGAGAACCGAGGTTTTAAATTTGAATGTACGTCGCCGGTCCGTGGCAGTTTGCCTTGAAAATGGCGGGGTGTTCTCCCGCCGAAATATCGGCGGTCGCTGAAAGTGTTACCTGGCTGAAATCCTGGAAGTTATTTGAAAGTTGTATACGCCAAAAGAAACTCGGGTCTCACATGGAAGTAATGTTCATAATACATATTCTATCAGAAATTTCCGAAGTTAGAGACTTTCGGTATGAGAGGCAGTATGTTAGTTAAATCAAATGGCTCTGAGCACTATGGGACTTAACATCTTAGATCATTAGTCCCCTAGAACTTAGAACTACTTAAACCTAACTAACCTAAGGACATCACACACATCCATGCCCGAGGCAGGATTCGATCCTGCGACCGTAGCAGTCCCGCGTTTCCGGACTGAAGCGCCTAGAACCGCACGGCCACCACGGCCGGCTAGTAGGTTAGTTACTTCTCACATTTGAAGTAAGTTTCCGAGCATGTGACCAATTGCTGAGACGTGCTGTAGAAGGAGGTCAAGAAGACTCTATAGATAACAACTTACTGGAACCATCATGTTCACCATTAGTGAACATCACACTATTCATCTTCAGTCGACACAAAACACTGGATCTGTCCAACATGTGAGACATTCCCGGCAAGGTCATCCACCTATTGCTGAGCGAGACACTGTCGTTTGCACAAAACGTTCGACACATCTTAACACTGACTGGAGATTTGAATAATGTAGCATACGTTTTCCCGAAGTAAAATACATCCATCTGAAGTTCAGCTTCTATCTTCGAAGTCCATAGCACTTTGTGTTACTGACGACTGGTGTACAGATAAAGAAACAGAGCATATAATATTATCGTTGTATGAAAGGACAGACTCTTACTCCAGTAAAACCTCAAATTATGGAGAATTAATTTTAAGAAAAGGAATAAAATTTAAATAATGATATGATTTTATTACAGTAAGTGAAAACAGACACACTGATATGTCAACTATTGAATTAACAGAGCCTGGCATCAAGAATACAACGGCCAGGAGACTGGTGTGCTCACCACGTGCCCCTTTTTGTCCGCATCCGGTCACGCCTAAGGGCTGAGGATGACACGTCAGCCGGTCGGTCCTGTTGGATCTCAAAGGACTGTTCCAGACGTTGTCTGTTGTGTTGACATCAACAATAAATTAATGGTTTTGGGCATTTCACGAACACCCAATGGTAGTGTGGACACTGTTTTACGGATAAAGTTAAAATAATTTGGTGTGGATACATAAATATAAACAAAAATATCATAAATGAAATTAGTAGCACGACAATAACAACCTTTGCAGTTTTAACTTGTCGTTCTTAGTCACTACTGTAACAACAGTAACTACAAAGGCTGTAATCAATGCTGCAACAATGGTAAAAACAATGACTGCAACGGTAATCGAACTGGCGCCAACAATTATGGCCAGGGATTAGTGTGATACAGGTGTGAAAGATATTGGGCAGACCATTTCCTCCAATAATATCAGTAAACAGAAGGGTACGGAAAAAATTCCTGAGCTACAGGCCTAAAAAAGACAATTATCTGCGATCAAGATGCAAGATTTCTCAAGACAACTAGCTAAGCAAGTTTCTGACGAAGTGTAAAGACAACCCAATATAAATTCGTAGTTCTCTAAGTTCGCGGGATAATTTAAGTCGAAATTCTAAAACACAGTTCGAAATATACCGGCATCACTTCCTATGACTCACAAAATAGTTGGATATCATCAGATGTCAGAAAGAACTGTCACACCCTTAACTAACACAGTTCCATGAAAAAGAGTCATAATAAGCCAGAGTTCTCACAGTTTTATAAGAGGTACTGAAAAATTAGAAGGAGAGTGCTGACACACTCCGCCTGAAAACAAATGAGAAGTACCAAGAAGACACGGTCGGATGTCAGTGTAATTTCATACATGCACACGATATCTGTGGTTCTGTACATGATTAGAGTCGTAATTCTCTGTGAGCAGTAGAGCGTCCACTAGAGTGCACATGTGTTGGTCATATTTGATGTTTTTACCACGCCGAGTAGAGTCAATAAACGGTGTGGGCAGCGTCACTGTTGACTTGGAGATGCCGCGTTATCGTATGAGACAGCGTTATTAACACATGACAGAGTTTGAAAGGGACCTCATTATAGGTCTCCATATGGGCGACTAGTTGAATAGTGCAGCATCTGGAATTTTGGGCCAGCTTATCTTAGGAGAGGACAGAACGACTTTATGATACCCTTCCCAACAGAATAACTGCTCGCGTTCAGGTCAGAGGAGGTGCAACATTATGCTGATAAGTGAGCTCAAACTGCCAAGTTCTTTGCGAATTTCACTCGTTTTGTAACCACCAAAATATCACTACATACCCACTCAAAGAATAATATGCGAAACTCTCTGGGACGTCATTAAACAAAAAATATGAAGAGACAAGTAAAAGTGTGAGAACATAGTGATAAGCGAGGGGCGTAATTAATAAATGATACACACCACACACCAAACTATGTCAGTGAACATTTTTCAGTACTGCAGAGAAATTACAACACGAATTCCCAAAACCACATACAACGCCTATAAATATTTGTTGCACTAAATAAAATGACGTTATTACGAACCACAGACCTTGAAGCTAGTAAAACGGTACAAAACCTAAAAAAAAATTAAGTGTCAGCGGGTTTAGATAGGGCACCAGCCTGTGTAATTAAACTATATACACAGAGACCAGAAGCTCCATAACAAACGTAATAAATGAGCTATTCGCATCAGGGAACATTTGAAATTATTCAAAGTAGGCAATAGTTTTGTGTCTGGTCATAAAAGGTAATACAGAAAACAGAGAGAACTACTGGCTCATTTCAATGCTGCCAGCAGTCTCAAAAATAATATAACCAATTACGGAAGACTCATTAACGAATTACTTAAGTAAATACGATCTTCTGTATGAATCACGGTTTTGGTTCGAAATGTTACAAATACAGAAACAGCAATAGAAGGTTTCACAAAAGTGTTATCTGATGTTCTTCGCAATGATGAGGGTGTCACAGGCATGTTCTTAGATCTTTCAATACTGAAGATCATAATATTCTACTAAGTAAAATGGAATCATCAGGGAAATGTGCTGCAATTAATGACTGATTCCAATCAGTACTATCAGATAGGGTACAAGTAAAGGGAGTAAAGTCACACAAATCTCAAATAAGGTCAAATCTTTAGTGAAACACTTATCAGAAACAAAATAAATTAAAACAGAAGTTCTTTAACGCAGTATATTAAGGCCATTATTGTTCGACATAGGTGACAGAAAATTCCAGTTGGGATAGTCATCGATATAAAATTATCTTTACTGGTGAGATCAATATTATAGTCAATGATAAACCAGAATATTTCATGCAGAGAAAGCTAATGAAGCCCTCAAGTATATTTACGATTCGTCAGTATGCATTAAAGTGGTATTGCATATAAAGACTACAAATGGCAGGAATTTCAGTTTGAAGAGACAAAATGACACTGTTAAATTAAAATTAGATGATAACTTCATAGACTACATAACAGAAACAAAATTTTTGGAATGAATATTGATTGTCAGTTGAAGGTGTATGAAAATAAAAACCGATTTGGAAACAAAATCGATTAGATGTGCACACGGAGTTCTAGGTGTTCAACAGAAAACTGTGTATGAGCTCAGTTAGCTTTGACCTTTCAGTGTAAATCTTACTGTCGAAAATCTACCTCAGCCTTCTTACTTCAGTACATCACATTAAACATTCATCTACTTCAGTTTGAGTCAGATACACTATCATTCTCCTGGGACCCTAACCATTAGCATATTCTTTAAGAATCATTGTTAACGTTTACTCTAAATGAAGTATATTAAATTGGATTACTTTCAGGGATACTCACGTGTCTGTTCGCACGGGTAATAGACTTGGTATTATCCTCTTCAGGCAGTGGCACATACAACGCACGCAGCAGCCGGATGCAACGTTTGTATACTTCTTCAATCTGTAGCCTGCAAGAAGGGCAAAACATTTCCGTATTTTATCTGCTGACTACTATCGTTTCAGGATATTTAACAATGAAACAATCAGTTTATTAATTTAACATTCAAGAAAGGTGCATAGAAACGTAATGTTAAAATCTTTTTTGTTTTAGACATCACAGAACATATCTACAAACATAATGAAATATTATGGTTGGTGAAATACATCAAAAATTTAATCCATTGTACGTGATGGTGGAGCACTAAATAAAATTGTGAATTTGGCTCCTAAGATTAGATACTGAACCAGTCTTGTTAAGAAAGACTGTGTCATTATCGATCCCGAATACAGTGATACTATAATTACGCACAATGGATGGAGAGTACCTAATGCTGTCCTGCCAGAAGGTCTAATCAGTAAACCACTAGAGATACAGTCTCTGAAAACATCATCTGAACAGGCAATAAAAGGGAGAATATGAAGGTATGTATTTAGAAACTCAATGGGGTGCACTGTGTATAACAATTTTAGAGTGTGATCCAAGACGGACAGCCTAAGACATTAAATAGAAATCCTATCTTTTGGGCAGACGTGACGGTAAATAATTTGTGGCCTTAATGAATCTTCCAGGTTAATGGATATAGGTAGCAGGAAGCAATATTTTGGTATATCGTTCTAGGAACGTACGCTCTCTAAACGTTAACATTAAAGCCATGATGGGGAAAGTCTCCCTTGCATGGTGAGACGCTGCAGTTGTCTGAGCATCTCCCGGAACCTTTCACGCTTACTGAATGAACCTGTAACAAAACGTGCTGCCTTTCTTTGGATAATATATATTTCCTCTATTAGTCGTATCAAGTACGGATTCTTTACTGACGAGCAACAGGGTTTGGTGAACTGCTTCCCTTCTCCTGAGGATTCTTCCAATGGATCCCAGTCTGCCACCCTCCTCACTTGTGACTAATTTTGTGTTGTCGTTACATTATATACATCTCCGTACACATATTCCTAGATTTTTATGGTCGTGCTTGCTTGAATCCATGTTTGCACCAGGTAATTTGAAAAACTGAAACTATAACAGAGGTCAGGAGATGATGCTCAGAAGTCCACGAAGATGATTGAGTTTTAAACAATCTTAATAACGTAAACTGAGGAGGATCACTGCAGTCAGCTGCATTTCCGAATGAACAGATACCACGCTTTCATATAATCCTAATAACGCTACTAATTATTCAAAGACTGGCCGTTTGTGATTGTCATTATTCCTTAGCCCTGGAAACTCTTACATTGTTTATTCATTAGCCATTGGAAACAACCCATTCAACTATTCAAGTAAATAAAACAGACATCAGGTTTAAAACGCAACTCTGTCACTCTTCTCTCTCAGCTGTTGCTTCCCTTTAGCGCCCATCGAGTACTATAACTGCAGTACGATACCCTGTAAAGTTGTATGCAGCCCTTAACGTCAGGTATTTTATATCTTGTACCTTAAGAATTTCGAAGAATGTTTTCAAGTCAACATTGCAAGAGGTTTCTCTCCATCTGCAAGTGTTGTAAACAGAAGTTTAGCTTTCTTAGTTAATCTTTTACGATACTTTGTCAGCATGGCCATCCAAAGTGATCTCCCCCGAGATCTGCTTCTACCAGACATTCTATTCTTGTGCAACTAATTCGTGTTACTATCAAGCAGTATCATTAACCTGATGAATCTCTATTACTCAGATCTATCGCAAGGTGACTTCCTTAGAACAGGAGTTTTTACATTGTTCTAGAAATCTGAGGGTATTTCGCTTATTTCATACATCTAGTACATAGGGTGGAATTATTTTGTCATGGTATGGTCTGCCAAGACTCTCAGTAACTATGAATTAACGTCGTCATCTGCAGATGTCTTTTTCCATCTAATGTCTGTCATTTTCTTACTTCAGAACCGTATTTCCTATCTCTTCTTCATCTACATCCACAAATATACAAAGTGTTCTACGTCTGTGCGATGTGTAAATCAAAACTTCATTTTTATGGCACCTTATTTTCGGTACAGGAAAATACCATTCAGAGAAACAGATATTGATGGGAGTACATCATGGCTGAACTTTTCAGGAGGATAGTGCACCACAGCATTCCCAGAGACCATGGTTCAAAATGGCTCTGAGCACTATGCGACTTAACTTCTGAGGTCATCAGTCCCCTAGAAATCAGAACCAATTAAACCTAACCAACCTAAGGACATCACACACATCCATGCCCGAGGCAGGATTCGAACCTGCGACCGTATCGGTCTCTCGGCTCCAGACTGCAGCGCCTAGAACCGCACGGCCACTCCGGCTGGCCCCAGAGACCATGCACATACTACATGTGGCCATCTTTCGAACTTTGAAAACAGGCGAAATTATTTACATAATGGACATGCGAGCGTCATTCCGATAGATCGCACAGACAGTTCGCCTTATTGCTATGACTGCACAACGAGTACCTACGAATTGACCCGGGACAACAGATATTAGGGCATGGTTTAACAGGCAGAGTGCCGCCACAAACTATCGGGAGAAGACTGCTGGAAGCTAGAGTGAGATCTTGAATTGTCGTACTGAGTTTACCACTGATACCATACTATAGACAGCATAAACTTGCATATTGTAAAGCTGGAATATACAGGTACATTGAGTGGCATTCTGTGGTGTTCTTCAATGAGTCTCCCTTTTGTTTGTGGCGCTGAGATGTGCACCATCGTGTCCGTAAACGATCCAATGAAATGCCACAGTAAGCAGTGGTTCTCAAGACACAGTTTCTTGTATATCGTCCAGATACGGACATCGATTCCGTCAGAGCAGATATCGACGTGGCGAGTATCAGAGGTTCAGAGGTTACGGGGTCCGACAACTCTAGATAATTCGCGAGCCCTGCGCATTCCCTACTGACATATTATTCTGAGTGTAGACACGAGTGACATCATCCTCGTGAATCACTACTGGAATCTGTGAACTCACTACTTGATTAGTCTACTGATTGTTATATACGCTATTACTTGCTGCCCTGATAACGACTTTGAGAGGACATACGGACTTTATACAATCATTCTGTCACCATCAAGTTTGCGTTCTCGCACCGACTCACCTTATTCACTTTCATGAACTGCAACTTTGCTCTGTGGCTGTTTATTTGTGTAAAAAGCTATGCACCTTCGTACACAAAATCCAAACAAGGGTGTTCAAGACATATCCCTCCAAGTCTTGGTAATGTCGTAAGGGGAGCTATGGCATATTTCAACAAAACGGATTTTGTAATTGTTGAAGCAATAAAAAAGCATTTTCCATAATATGTAATATGAAAGGGGTGGGACGAGGGAGAGGTTCTTTGTACCCACCACCAAGAAACCTAAGAAAAGGAACACATTTCGATTAAGGTATTTAAATTTTATTAACAACATACTTTTTAGACAGGTACTGATGTATAAGTATGGTACAGAAAATGAAAATATCGTTTATCACAATTTGGCCAACATCAGCGCATTTTCTGTAATGTTCACACCGAGTACAGGGATAATTTATGACCACCACAAAACATTTGAAAAATTTGAAAATTTTTTTGTTGTTGATTTTAAGTTAGAACATCATACCTTTTAAAATGGTAACAGATGTGTAAGAAGGTCCTGACACCCAACAGATGAATATGACATTTGTTGCAAGAAGTCACATTTTCTACAAACACTTAAATTTTTGGGTTAAGTTTTACTGAAAAATTTAAAACGGCTATAGGCTCTAAGAAGTCTTTAGAAACAAGAAATATTTTTTACAAAATTTTTAAATATAAAGCACCAGACTACATTAGGATATTTCCAAAAGGTAGGCTCAAAGTACCCCCAACACCCTGTTTTGGTATTGCGAGGAATGCTCGCCAATGTACGACAAAAATGATAATCGTTGCTGTATTACTCATCATGAGCAGAGTACCATATTGTGGATCCTAATACGAGAATGCAAGGGCCCACACTGGTGTTCACAACAAAAACGCCTTCATAAATGTAATGATCCTTGTCTGATCTGCCTGTTCACCTGATTTGTCACCCTAGTCTGTGATGGGAAGAAAAGACGAGTACATTTCATACTGGCCTCCAGCCATTAATAATTTTTTAGGTGTCAGAAATACGAATTTTCGTTTCTTTTATTTCACAAGTAACTGTACTGACCTGTAAACCGGAGCTTCCAATATCATTTTTGACAGTTTTACTTTAAATATTTTGATATTAAAGTCTTTGTTGTCCAATAAAGAACGATTGGCACATTTATCGAAATTGTTATTCTGATCAGTACCACCAAAATTTTTCCTATCGTTTGTTGACGGGTTTGTCGCACGGGAGGAATTCCTGATGTTACTGTCACGTGGACTAATCTTGGGGCATTTGCACCAACATTTAAAAACTGTTGCACTTTGCTGTTACGACTACATCTTATGGATGAGGATGGCAGTTGAAGGTGGTTGTGGATATAGAGCTAAGTACAAATAATTCAGTAGTGAAATAAATGGGAACAATCGCCACGCAGCCTCATCGACAATTTCAATAACATATATTTTATACCTTTTAATTTTTTGCGAGAGAACCACAGAGGGAACATAAAAAAATTGCAACGCGAATCTTTAATTAAAGTGGAATGAGTAAACGTTGTGTCTAATGATTTCTTTTGTATAAACTACTTAAAATTGGAAATCTACTGGCCACTGAAGGAATCAGACATAATGAGATTCTGAGATCAGATTTACACTTTAATGGAAAATAATAACTTACGTTTCTTACAGCATCAAAACAATATTATGAATATATTGTTCTGTACTAATATAATAATTTTATTGTAATACACCCCAAGACAGCGGAAGTTAGCTCTACACTTCCCTTATTTAAGTCTGGTTTCATAAAAACAAGTATCTTAGATATCTGCCACCAAATAGTTCATGGAAGATACATGGCTCGTCCGCTCATGAAGAAAGGGACAGAATGTCGGGTGTGGATAGATTTTAGCACGTGAAATCTCTTACAAAATGTAAATACAACAAACAGATGAACCACTTTATATTAATACCTGCTTAGGCTGAACTCGTACCTGCAGCGCCTTTAAAAGGCAATGAACCTGTACTTCACATTAAATTAAATTATACAGTAGTTAATTTTAGGATCTAAGTTCTAGGTATCACAGTGATTCGCTTCTTGAATAAGCTCAAAATGTTTCGTTCCCGACCACTTTTTGGAATGAATGTTCCTTAAATTCACGATTTCCATTGTACGACAGAATGAAAAAAATGAAATGATCGTATGGCTATGTGGACTGGGAGGCTCCATGCGGGGAAGTTCGGCCGCCGCATTGCAAGTCCTTTTTAGTTGACGCCACTACCGCGACTTGCGAGTCAATGAAGATGAAATTATGATCAATAACACGCAACACCCAGAAGTTGGCAGCTCTGGCAGAAAATAAGGCAGTTGTATGTAGTAGTTTGTTGTTGTGTGGTTTTCGAGCGCGGTTTTGGGTGCTTTGTTTTGAAGTGTGTTGAGTAGGTACACAGAGTGGGTACATTCTTGTTTGAATATAATTTTTTTGCGAAAACACCACGAGTCAGTAATAGAACATCTAAAAGTCGGAAAGACAGAGGGGAGAAGTATGTTTGGAAAAACATTTCTGCTAATGAAGAGGTTAGGTCTAAAGCAGATAGTGAGGCAGTACATCCGAGATGAAACTGAATACTACTGAAGACAGCTACAACAAAATATCTCAGGAAAAATGGTTCAAATGGTTCTGAGCACTATGGGGGTTAACTTCTGAGGTCACCAGTCCCCTAGAACTTAGAACTACTTAAACCTAACTAACCTAAGGACAACACACACATCCATGCCCGAGGCAGGATTCGAACCTGCGACCGTAGCGGTCGCACGGTTCCAGACTGCAGCGCTTAGAACCGCTTGGCCACTCCGGCCGGCTATCTCAGGAAACAGATAAAAACAATGTAAATGAAATATTTAACGCAAGTGTACTGTCAGATATTTTTAAAGATTATGTGAGGTGTAAGAATTGTAATCAGAAGTTCTTGAGCTTCAAATGAAGCGATAAGTTGGTCTTGAATGTGAAGTAATACTATCATGTTGTATGTGCAATCACAAAGTATCATTCTCTAATTGTCACTCTGTGCAAAGTGAGTCAGGAATGTTATTTTAACTTAATTTGAGACTGCTTTATGCACTTCTCTATATTGGAAAAGATACAGCCGCAGGGCAAATGCTGTGTGGCCTCATGAAAATTCCCACAAAATTTAGTATTTACCTTCAAACGTTAGGATTTGTAGTGGAAGATATAGCTCAAGAAACTATGCAGGAAGCAGCTGAAGAAATTGTTAGTGTCAATGACAGTGTTAACAAAAGGGACCTTACTTAAGGCTTAGATGGCTCCTGGCAAAAGAGAGGGCATCAGTCATTCAATGGTGTGGTAAGAGCCACTAGTGGAGACACTGCAAAGATGATTGATGTAATTATATCAAAATATTGCAGATGCCCTGGCAGACTTAAAAATAACCGTTCTGAACGCTATCAAGCTAACTGTAGTGGAAGCAGTGGTGGTATGGAAGTTGAAGTGGCAAAGAAAATTTTTGAAAGGTGTGTCTCATGGTACAACGTTGAACACGCCAGTTGCCTTAATGATTGAAGAATTGAAACCCTATGGTAATGACATCCTAATAATAGAGCTTGGATGTATAGGTCATATTCAGAAGAGAATGGGGTCAAGACTGAGGCAGCCCAAAACAAAATTAGGAGGAAGGCAGCTTGCTGATGGAAAGCCTCTGTGAGGTAGGAATCCTCTGACAGATGGTGTCATAGACAAACTGCAGAGATATTATGCGCTTTGTATAAGGTGGAATACCAAATGTGTAAGTGAGATGAGGTATGCAATTTGGAGATTATTTTTTCATACGATGTCGACAGATGCAAAACCTGAGCACAGTTTATGTCCACCTGGTCCATCGTCACTGTGTAAGTACAATAAATTGAAAAATGCGGGAGAAATCTATGAAGACAAATATAATTCATCTGCAGCAGTTATGGAAGAAATTAAGCCGATACGTTGAAATTATCAAATGGAACATTACTGGGAAAATGTCGATATGGAAAAACACAAAATTGCAGTGAAAGTGTGAATAATGTAATTTGAAGTCTCTTTTTCTTTAAATTCATGCTCTACATTATGGGGACAGTAGCTGTTTACAATAAACGATATATGGTTAAGTGTGATGTTCCGAAGAGGCTAGGACTAAGACCAGGTTGTTTCCCAATTCAATCCATGGCTGCAATAGACTCGGAAAGAATACGAAAGGGTACAAAATAATTATGAAAACAAACTTCAACACAAAAGGTGTAAAAATAAAACGGTTATATGAGATCGAAGACCTTGAAAATCCAACCTATGCAGCTGGAATATTCTAAACAGATAAAAGATTTTAAAGCTTCGTTTCCCAAATTTACATTTTTAAATTACAAGTACCATTTTCTGTAAAACTATAATAAATGCTGTGCTCAAACTTTCACAGGCACTTGTAATTTGTATGTTTACTATTTTAAAATGCTTCGGCTGAATTTCGTGTTACAGGAAAACGTTATGAGATATTCTACGTGATATTTTTTGTTAAAATGTTAGTATTCAGATAAAAATATTAATTTCTTATGTTACAGTCCATTACCCCAAAGCATTTTCAAATACTGAATAATGCCTGTACCAAGCTGCAAGAATATCCTAATAACATCATAAGTACTTTCCACGTAAAATATACCTAAAACTTGTACTTTTAGCAAGGAAAACATGCAGCCTTCCTGGTCTTCGTAATATACTTACGGTCATTTGCAATAGGTACGAAATAAGTGATTAAAGCGGTGAATGTTTCAAAAAATTAGTAGTGGTTATTTTTTTCATTTAATTTCTCATTTCCTCAGCAAATCGGAGGATGTTTCACACTGCTACTAGGGCACTGGCAACAACGATGATTTCCTTTTTGTATTCCATAGTCACAGAATCTTGTAATTAAAACTGTCTTTTCTCATATGAGATCATAACCATTATGAGATGAAACTAGCAAACATTTCTAGTCCCCATAAGCAAGATATTCAGACGGTTACCAGTGAAATTAAGTTTTCGTTTGTTTGATTACAGTCGACCAGTCTCCATTTTGAGGTAAAGATTCTGCCAGAAATTCACACGATATTGATGTCTTACAAGATCACTGTTAATAAACTTGTCTTTCCGTTTCATTTTCCTTGTACACACTTTCACAGACCCAATATCCTTGCTAGCCTTTTATATCACATCATATAAAATTTCAGCTCGATGACTGTCAGTATAAGATGAATGGTGCATCCTAACGTCAAAAATTTAAGTAATGCAAAAATATAATTAAAGGAATAAACATTGGTGTTATTACTGAAGTGTTTCATATGTTGAAATTCCTCTCAGGGGAATTAAAATAAGAGCCACAATATAAGCAACGATTACATCTCAACAACAAATGCTTATTCATTCAACATAACGATGACATGTTATTTTTTCACATTCCGGTTGTTCTGCTGCCATATTTATTACGGAAGCTTCATAAGAATGCTAATGACATTTTAAATCGAGATTGAAGACATTTCTAAATAATGAAATAGCTATATAAAGCAGATTTTTCTTAAACCCCTTTCAAGTGTGAAACATCAGGCGCATTTAATAATCTTAAAAATTAAAGTATATATGTACTAACGTTTTGGGGAACAGGAAATATGATGGCCGCTGTTCTTGTAGTACAGTTCATAAATAATCTTCAGTTGTCTCCATCAAACAATATTTAAAATACAAGGTTTACGAGGGAAATAGATTACATGTAGAGTCTACCAATTTATGCTTCCTACACAAGAGACGCAGCGTGGATAATTCAAATTTCTGCCGATGCATATACTGTTGAGTGGTACTTAAGTAAATAAACTAGTGGAATCCAAGTGAATTAGAAATTAGAATATAAATGAAAAACTTAGTTTAGTTTAGAAGAATTACACACTGGCAAACAGCGGGCGGGACAGCAGAGCAGAAGAGACAATCACCATGAAGTCAGCAAGTTCCACATAAGCGGACGCTGTTGATTCAGCCATCAGGGCATCGCCTGACTGGCTCACGTGTTTGTCAGTTGTCACATGTGAGCAAAGGCCCTCGTCTACATTCCAAGAGCCAATGACCGTCGTTAAGAAGATTCTTCGAGAAGCTTTTCAACGTGACAGAAGAGGTAATGACCATGAAGTCGTTCACCTCCAGTAAACTGAAGTGAATAAATACGGGAGACGCAGTGAGCCTGACAGACGGAGGAAGAAGAAAAGGAGAGAAGAGTAGCAGTAGTTTTCAGTCAGTTTCGGTGCTGACGATCGTCATGCAAGAAGAGACTACATCATACACAGACGCACCAAGTCCGCCGCTGTAATAGAATACCAAGCAGCGGCCTCGGCGCCAGAAGACAGAAGTTAAAAGGTATTTGAAGACTGAGTTTTACATATCCAGGTAACTCGTGAGGACGGGAGGAAGACGGCCTCACATCAGCAGTCACCTGTGAGCTGGGATGAAGATCTCACAGCCGAAGACTGGCAAGCGGGAGTCCGTTGTTCAAGTCCGGGACACTGGCCTTCCCCCGCCGCGCCGCTCCACTGGCCGACGCCCAACACACGCGGCCGCTTAGAGAAGAGAAACACTGGGACGCCACATCCAAGGTATCACCATCCGATGCACGACTTCGCTCGCAATAATTAAACGGGCCACCTCGCGCTGCGCGTCTCCAGTCAGCTGGGCGAGACGGCGACACGAGATACACACTGCCACGCGTAATCAGACGCCGCCGCTGCCACAGCAGAAGGCATCGCAAATGACACAGCTGCCGTTCTCCGAGCCAGAACATCGAGTAAGGAAACAGTTGTACGAAACATGCAATAAAAGTTATCTTATGTAAAAATGCTGTTTCATTCTACCTCATACCCAAGCCAAGGATGAACCCACCCTGCCCACATGTTGTTAAGAGAGAAAAAGTAATTTTAGGATTTTCACCCTGACATAATGCTTTAGAATTAAATGCCCATTGCAGTAATGCTCATCCTGACAAATGACTAGCATCAAAAGAGAAAACTAAGTTACATTTAGTAGCAGAAGTGTTACATTTAGTATCAGAACTGTTACATTTGGTGTCAGAGAAAAAACCCTTGGCTCAATATGAGGTGTGAAGGACAGTCACTAAAGGTCCACAGTTAGTATTGTTTAATGTGTGAAAGGATATCGGTTTGCACAGCAGTCGTAATATTTTCTTTATTTAGAAGAGTATTTTCTCTCATGATTCTAAGAGTTTGTCGAAAATATTTAAATATCTTTTTCATTCAGTGTAGTAAGATTGTGTAACTAACAGTTTGTAAAATGATGACACGACATCGTAGAAAGTCAGAGTCAGCACCACAAGCGGTTTCTACTGAGGAAGCTATTCAGATCTTAGTTAATCAGATAGCACAACTTAAAAGTGATAATAATGCATTATTTAAACAGTTGAGTGAGGTTAGGCAAACCAGTTCAATCCTTCCCACCCTAGATTCCTCAGCAGCAGCCTTGGTAACTCCTTTTTCAGGTAAACCTGGCGATGACATAACAGCCTTTTTTGATGATTTCGTAGCAGCTGCAAAGTTAGGATCATGGTCAGATGAACAGATCTTACAAATGAGAAAGTTAAGATTGATAGGAGAGGCTAAAGCACACGTATTTTACCATGAAGAATTACGGAATGCTTCAACATTTGAGAAATCGAAGAAAGGATTGCTTACACGTTTTCAAAAACAGGACAGCTGTAGATTTTATAGGGAACAGTTAAACACTATCACTCACAGGCAAAACGAGTCGTTAGAAAGCTTTGTAGATAGGATTGGAAAAGTTAATATTAACGCCAATCAGTTGACAACTAGTGATGAAGTAAATAAAGTTATTTTACAAGAGGCAGAAAACAGAGTTCTGGATACATTTTTACGTGGGTTACCTCCTGAAACGTTCCGTCGTGTCAGGGCAGAGTTTCCTAAAAATTTAGCAGAAGCTGTATCTGTGGCGACGGCTTTCGAAGAAATAGACATTGCCACCAGATACAAGCAGAAGCGAAATGTATTTTCAGCAGGAGTACGATGTTTTAGGTGCGATCGACAGGGACATATAGCAAAAAATTGCAGACAACCTAAATGCACTAAGTGTCAAAGAATAGGTCACACATTCAAGGAATACAGGTCTAAGAAAGTTTTTGGAAATAGAAATCAGTTAAACTCAAACGGGAATCTCGGAGCCGCCGTCAGGCGTTCCCAATAAAATTTCATGCCATTAAGGCGATTGTGAAGGCGGAATGCTGGTTATCTGCTACCATACAGGATAAAGAGGCAAGGATACTGCTGGATACAGGCGCAAACGTATCAATAGTGAGTAATGAATGTATTGGAGAAAGGAAATATGAACCTCCAAGGTATAGATTGAGTGGGGTAGGAGGACGTACAGTGAAGTCATTGGAAGTACATAATTGATTTTCTATATTAACGGTGTACAATTTCAAGAAGATGTAGAAGTAGTAACAAAGGTAACTGACGGGTACGACGCGATCCTAGGACTGGATTTCCTGAATAAACATCACGCTAAAATCGACCTCAGACAGCAAATTGTAGAACATAGCGGAATAGTGCGTCAGCTAGGTGACACCGCTGCAAAGGGCCCGCTGCCGCAAGATTTCCCCAGCCGGAAGGCGATATCAACTACACTGCGTGCAACGTCCTTGAAGGTTGATTCGCGGGATAAGATACCATTTGGCTCAGGAAAACTTTTCTGGATGACCGTTGACCCCGAGGTACGTACAAATACAATATGTTTAATAGAGCCATTAGAGGAAAATGAGGAATTAGGTGAATCACATTGTTTTCTACGTAGAAGTGTTGTACGGGTTCTAGACGTTGAGGGTGAAAGAAAAGTACCGGTACATATTGACAATTTCGTAATGGAGGACAAAGAGTTACATAAGGGAATATTAGTAGCTACAGTCAGTACTTTTGAAGAAGAAGATTTCATTTTGTCAGATATTACTGATGGTCAGAAGCCAGATGCCTATAAAACCGCATTACACCAGAAGATTGAGCATTTGAAAGGAAATGACAGAGACACAATAGAAGCAGTTTTAGTTGAGTTCCAAGATTTATTTAATGCAGAAGGTCCACTGCCAGCAACAGATATCACACAGCATAAGATCCCAACAGGAAATAGCCCCCGGTTTATAGGAAGCCTTAAAGAGTTCCGCATCACTTACAGCCAGTACTGGATGAATTTTTAGAACAGCATCTAAAATAGTTCAAATGGCTCTGAGCACTATGGGACTCAACTTCTGAGGTCATTAGTCCCCTAGAACTTAGAACTAGTTAAACCTAACTAACCTAAGGACATCACACACATCCATGCCCGAGGCTGGATTCGAACCTGCGACCGTAGCGGTCTCGCGGTTCCAGACTGCAGCGCCTAGAACCGCACGGCCACTTCGGCCGGCAACAGCATCTAAAAGATGGAATTATAGAATATTCTGATTCGCCTTATAATTCAAATATTGTAATTATTGAAAAGAAGTCTCCCGACGGTACGAAATGATATAGATTCTGTTGTGACTACAGACACCTTAACAAACAAACTATCTCAGACGTTTATCCTCTTACAAACATTACAGATATCATTGACAGTTTGGGCAACAGTAAATACTTTTCAACAATCGATTTACGTAGCGGATATCATCAATTGGAAATTGCACCTGAAGATAAGCATAAAACAGTATTTTCTACCCCTGGAGGCCACTGGCAATTTAAAAGAATGCCTTTCGGTTTGAAAAATGCACCAGCAACTTTTCAAAGACTACTCGATGGAGTATTGCGAGGACTTAAAACTCAGCAATGTTGTGTATATCTAGACGATATTATTGTATTCTCCAAAGACATTAATGAACATGCTGTGCGTCTGCGTAATGTTTTTCAGAGACTTAGAAAAGCTAAATTAACATTAAATTTGGAGAAATGTAGTTTTGCATTGACAGAGGTTACAAACCTAGGGTATGTCATTAGTGAAAAAGGAATTAATACAGATACTCGATTAATTTTGGCAGTTAAGGACTTCCCAACACCACAACGCGTTAAGGAAGTACAAAGTTTCATTGGTCTCACATCGTATTACCGAAAATATGTTCACAATTTTGCTGAAATTGCCCGACGCTTAACCCAATTATTGTAAAAGGGTGCAAAATTTCATTGGTCTGAAGATTGTGAATAAGCATTTCAAAGCCTTAAAGATAAGTTAACACACAGTCCAGTATTAGCCTACCCAGACTATAATAAAGAATTTATTTTAGCCTGTGACGCAAGTGGTCATTCAGTAGTTGTTTTGAGTCAGAATATTAATGGCGCGGAACACCCCATAGCCTACGCTTCGAGACAACTAACAACAGCAGAAAGAAATCATTCCACAACGAAGAAAGAACTGTTAAGTGTTATTTATGGCATCAAATACTTTAAATGCTACTTGTGTGGTAGGAATTTCAAGGTTATTACAGACCACGCAGCTTTAAAATGGTTGCTTGGGTTAAAGGATCCATCTAGTCATCTCACTCATTGGGCCCTATGTCTTTCCGAAATGGATTTCGAAGTTATCCATAAACCAGGCAAAAAACACACGAATGCAGATTGCCTTAGTCGGAAAATAGTACTTTTGGAAGCAACAGGCCGAGATACTGGGGACTGGAGAAAGGCACAAGATGAGGATACAGAATGCAAAAAATACGCAACTCAAAAACAATTTTGCTTTGAAGATGGTGTATTATGCCGTAAAACAGAAGTTGGACCGCGAATTGTTGTTCCCCAGCACCTCAGACAAGAAATAATAGCAGAGGCCCACGATCATATCCTTGCAGGACACGGTGGACAGCGGACAACCGAAAGACCCATAGCAGAGCGATTTTGGTGGCAAACCAGAAAGCAGGATGTTGCGGAGTACGTTCGTAATTGCATTGCTTGCGCACAATGAGCTGCACTTTCTCGTTCAAAAATACCCCAACAGAGGCTCCCCGAGGCTTCATGTCTATTTCAAATCTGTGGACTGGATCTCTACGGGCCATTTCATAAAACACCTGCTGGTAATAAATATGTTGTTACAATTATAGGTCACTTTTCACGCTATCTAGCTACGGTGAGTCTCCCAGATCAGCAAGCAAATACAGTTGCGGAAACTTTAGTTAACAACTGGATACTTAAATTTGGCGTACCTGAAGGTATTATCACAGATCAGGGATCTAATTTTATGTCTGAATTCATGAAACAGCTATGCCACTTACTAAAAATGCGTAAATTACGCACAACTCCGTTACACCTTGAGTGCAACGGACTTACAGAAAGAGTTCATCGGATAATTGGCAAGATGATTAGTTATTAAATTAACGAACAACATTCTAATTGGGATACGTATTTACCAATAATCGTGTCGGTATACAACGCCAAAACGCATGAAGCAACTGGCATGTCAACTTATGAAGTGGTCTATGGGAGAAAAATGCCGTCCCCTTTTGAAGTAATCAGGCAGAAAAACGGAAAAGTCGGAGAAACAGTAAGAGATTTCAGTCGAATTATGAAGGATGTATGGAAAAAGGTTCAAAAATCTAATACGAAGGCTTTGGAACGACAGGAAAGATTAGGTAATGCCCAAGCTAAATATCCAAATTACAAATTCGGTCATTGGGTGATGCTGTCAACCCCATACATTGCGAAAGGAAAAACGAAAAAATTGGTAACAAACTACAGAGGTCCTTATAAAATTATTGAGATCACGTCACCAGTCAACGTTAAACTGCAACTGCCCACCCGAACTACTATTGTCCATGCAAGTCGTTTAAAACCTTTTAAGGGCGCTGCAGATGTAATTCCTTCAACAATAGTGTATGCTTTTCCGAAGGGTGGAGGAAGTGTCCGAAAAGGAAAAAGAGTGGCCACGCCAGCACAACGTACACACATGGCACCATACAGTCTTTGACCAAGGGTGCAAATGTCCTAGTGGAATCATTGTAGACTGTGGATAATATACAAATGTAAATAATTAATAAATAAATGGTAATGGTTTATTTTTTAATTAAAAAAAAAGAGGATCGTAGGAACATGTTGATCTTGTAGTTAAAAATGTATTCCTTCTTTCTTTGTTTTTGTTTTTACTAGGTTGGTACGTTCATTACCATGTTGTTTGCTCTTTTCGGAAAGCGCCATGCAAAGCATTTCCTACACAAAACCTATCCTACCCGAATTACTCCCTTGACAGTTCCTTTCTGAAGTCATTAGATATGTTTATAAACTCGCAGAAAGGTAATATTGATGCCATTGTTATGGTGCAACATGTTTTAAAATTAAAAGGTGAACGCAAAACTAGAATTATAATGCTAGGAACGGGTATATCTCGAACCTTCATGTTGGTGTTTCTGCTTTGTACAGTTTTCTTTTCATTAAGATGAAAAATAAGACAAATAATAATATACCACTTCATCAAATCCCTGTTAACTGGATACCACACTCATTAACTGGTGTACTTCAGTGGTTACTTTTGAGCATTAGTGTATTAATTTTTTTTATTGTACTTCTGTCTTTATTAAACAGTCTCATGTTAAAATAAACAATACTGTAGAATAGATATTCTTGCGATAATATAGGGTAAACGGTGTTGCTATGTAATTTTCTAAGTGAAAAATCTATTTTTGTTTATTCATTGTCATCAAGATTTGTTACACTTATTGTAACCATTTATGTGTGAACTATGTGATTCATGAGCGTACAGTGCTTTAGTAAAGTCTTAAAGTATTTTCAACATACTTAATGCGAAGCGTGTGTAATCCTCTCGGTCGAGAGTTTTCATTGCTTGTGTTAGTGCTTTTGCCTTGTGAAAAGTGGAGGAATGTTGAGTGGTAAATTCGAGGGTGAATTTCTCCTAAGGGTGGAGGAATGTTGAGTGGTACTTAAGTAAATAAATTAGTGAAATCAAAGTGAAGTGGAAATTAGAATATAGATGAAAAACTTAGTTTAGTTTAGAAGAATTACACACTGGCAAACAGCGGGCAGAACAGTAGAGCAGAAGAGACAATGACCATGAAGTCAGCAAGTTCCACATAAGTGGACGCTGTCGATTCAGCCGTCAGGTCATCGCCCGACCGGCTCACGTGTTTCTCAGTTGTCACATGTGAGCAAAGGCCCAAGTCTACATTCCAAGAGCCAATGACCGTCGTTAAGAAGATTCTTCGAGAAGCTTTCCAACGTGACAGAGGAGGCAATGACCGGCTCACGTGATTCTCAGTCATCACATATGATCAAAGGCCCTCGTCTACATTCCAAGGGCCAATGACCGACGTTAAGAAAATTCTTCGAGAAACTTTTCAACGTGACAGAAGAGGCAATGACCGTGAAGTCGTTCACCTCCAGTAAACTGAAGTGAATAAATATGCGAGACGCAGTGAGCCTGACAGACGGAGCCAGAAGAAAAGGTGAGAAGAGTAGCAGTAGTTTTCAGTCAGTTTCGGTGCTGACGATCGTCATGCAAGAAGAGACTACATCATACACAGACGCACCAAGTCCGCCGCTGTAATAGCATAGTAAGCAGCAGCCTCGGCGCCAGAAGACAGAAGTTAAAAGGTATTTGAAGACTGAGTTTTACATACTCGGGTGATTCGTTAGGATGGGAAGAAGACGGCCTACCATCAGCAGTCACCTGTGAGCTAGGATGAAGACCTCACAGCCACAGACTGGCAAGCGGGAGTCCGTTGTTCGAGTCTGGGACACTGGCCTTCCCCCGCCGCGCCGCTCCGCTGGCCGACGCACAGCACATGCGGCCGCTTAGAGAAGAGAAACACTGGGACGCCACATCCAAGGTATCACTATCCGATGCACAACTTCGCTCGCAATAGTTAAATGGGCCACCTCGTGCTGCGCGTCTCCAGTCAGCTGGGCGAGACGGCGACACGATATACACACTGCCATGCGTAATCAGACGCCGCCGCTGCCGCAGCAGAAAGCATCACAAGCGACACTGCTGCCGTTCTCCGAGCCAGAACATCGAGTAAGGAAACAGTTGTACGAAACTTGCAATAAAAGTTATCTTATGTAAAAATGCTGTTTCATTCTACCTCATACCCAAGCCAAGGAAGAACCCACCCTGCCCACATGTTGTTAAGATTGAAAAAGTAATTTTAGGATTTTCTCCCTGACATAATGCTTTAGAATTAAATGCCTATTGCAGTAATGCTCATCCTGACAACTGACTAGCATCAAAAGAGAAAACTCAGTTTCATTTAGTAGCAGAAGTGTTACATTTAGTATCAGAACTGTTACAATACTTACGCTTGCTGATTACCATCTCCTAGAGGAAGACGAGTGATAATATCATTGTGTTTTCAGGCATTGTGCTGACAAGACGCAAAAAACCCTACTTAATCACAATTAAATAAGGCATAGTATTTTCGACGACAATAAAAGAATCATATTTAGATGAGGATTACTAAAGCACTGAAACTATCATATCTTAGTGGTAGCTGTATTGCAAATGAAGAGGTAAGTCAGAATTTATCATTTTTATTGGTTTCAGTGAAGGTGTAGAGCAGATTCATAAGGAAAGAAACGCATTCTATTACGCTATGTATTTTTAAATAAGTCATAATGATGGCCAACAGAGTTTCAGCAACTTTCATTTATGTGAGTATTACGACTTATTTTCTTTCTTGGTGAAAGATGAAATTCTGCATGCTCAATTCATTTCGGATTCATGCAGTAGTATGGTATAAAAAAATTAGAAACATTAGCATTTAAATTAGCACTATTAAGGAAATATATAAATATATAGGATATAAAGAAACCACACTACGTTCTTGTACAGGAGGGATTTCAGAAAATATCTACGACAACATTTCAGAGATTTCTCATGCCTTTCTTTCTTAGTTTGAAAACTTTTAAAGTTCAACATACCCTTACATGGTTTGAAGTCAGTACATCGGCTTATCTGAAACCTTCCTGCATGTTAAAAGAAAACATAAAAACCGGTGTTCGGGGGCCTATTAGCTCCAGCGCTGCTGTCAGCCATTTTTACTCTTTAGGAATTCATGGCGTCCATGTCGAGAAAATTGTTCCCTAGCTTTCCAATATTTCATGACATAATAAAAAAGCACCTGAATCGACTACTGTTCTGGATTCAAGAGCAGTGCGCGTGTCAGATATGTCAGTCTTATAATAGACCCCACCGTGTTTAGTCATTTCCTCACTACGTCTTTGTCAAATGTTGAAAGTATTGATTACCACCTGAAGGCAGCGTGGTTTTGGGTAAGGGTCAAGTTACTAGTATTTTTTCTACGGCTTAAATGGAGAAGGAAATGGAGAAGGATTCGATTTTCTGCAGAGGTGTAGCCAAGATGCTGGTTGTATCAGATCTTATATTTGATTGGATATTTTATGTACACACATACCTTATTTCACAATACAAAACATTCCACGTATGTTCATCGCGCTATGGAATCAATAACTTGCTTCATGACCTATAGAGACTATAAATATCATGTATCACCAAAGATTTATAACTTCACATGTTTGTTACATGCTGCGCCTAAGATCCAAGAACTTCTAATCTGTAATTCTTTCGGGTACACAGAGAACCATTGTCAGAACAGCTATCGTACACAAAATTTTATTAGTGATTTGATTAGCAAGCTCCTTCAGACTGTACACAGTTCGACCTGCATGTTTTAAAATAATTTGTGTTATACGATAGTCCCTTTATTTTCTAATGCAGCAATAATAACATAATTGTGTGCATAAATAGGCCTTGAGATCTTGACTGTATTGATTACACGGAGAGTGACAATATTCTTGCTTTATAATGTTAAACACAGCATTTCTCTATTCGTGAATTTAGTAAATGAAGTCGCTGAAAAACGTGATCCTGCTATTAGAAGTAAAAGGGAAGCAGTGCGTCACCAGCAGGTTCGTGTGAACACCAACAGTGCCTCTCTGTGTATGGTCACTGACGGAGATCGCATGCCCTTGACTTCCACATCTAAATCCACGTCTACAGGGATACTCTGCAAATCAAATTTAAGTGCCTCGCAGTGGGTTCATCAAACCACCTTCACAATTCTCTATTATTCCAATCTCGACTAGCACACGGAGAAAACCAACACCAATATCTTTCCGTGAAAGCTCTGATTTCCCCTATTTAGTTACGATGATCGTTTCTCCCCATGTGGGTAGGCGTCAACAAAATATGTTCTCATTCGGAGAAGAAAGATGGTGACTGAAATTTCGTGAGAATATTCCGCCGCAACTAAAACCGCCTTTGTCTTAATGATGTCCACTCAAAATCTTGTATCTTTTCAGTGACACTCTCTCCCATATTTCACGATGATACAAAACGTGCTTCCCTTCTTTGAACTTTATCGATGTACACGGTCAATCCGATCTGGTAAAGACCCCATACCGCGCAGCAGTATTCTAAAAGAGAACGGACAAGTGTAGTGTGTGCAGTCTCTTTAGTAGATCCATTACATTTCTAAGTGTCTTGCCAATAAAACGTTGTCTCTGGTTAGACTTGCCGACAACATTTTCTGTGTTCTTTCCAAATTATATTTGTAATTGCTATTCCTCGGTATTTAGTTGGCATTCCTAGTTATGTATTTGAATTATTCCGACCTTTCAACTGTTTACCCATCAATATACAGGGGTCGTCACGACGTTTAACATGTTCTCTAAAACACTTGGCGTTTCCTACAAACGCTAATAACTTCCAGTAATAGACGCGATAAGTGCCACACTAATGAAAGAATCAACTGGCGCTTAAAAGCCAGACATTTGTATCGGTAGTGTCTCACTTGCCCTTATAACAACAGAGACGCACTTCATGGGAAGGTGCGTACACTACGGAGACTGCGAATCAAAGTGTGGGAAAGGAAAGGCGATTTGAGTGAGTAAGCCTGAGAAAAGTGCCAAAGAATCTGAAAGAAACATTCCTTGTATTTGGCGTTTACTGTTGAGAACTGATCTTCACAATAGTACACTACATCGCTCAACGCACCCACGTTTATGTATTTGACATAACAATTCACAGGTATAGTGAACTAAAATTAATCACAGCTATAGTTCCACATTCGATGCCAGATTCAAGTTATAGTTTTTCGTGTGTATTGTTAACATTATGCCATATGATTACCTGCTATTACTGTTGGAAAAGTTTTCAAAGTTACAAAAATTATCTTGGCTACCACCATGCACGTGCTGATTTAGCATGGATTTAGTCTCCTTGATCTTATGAAGGTATATTTTTGGGTTTCTTTCAATTGGAGTGAGCACGAAGTAATCTCAAATTCTTGTGTGTATCGTTATCAGTATGCTTATTTCCGAGGACACGGTATACAATGGCTGAATTTTAGACCATCTCTTATGACAGGCCATTCGTATGCACTTGCGTGGAGTTCCTGATTGTTTTCCCGACATTGCTGACTGGGCATGAACTCCACTGATGCTGATATTTTTTGATTGTGTGCTTCTACTTTGTGGGCTAATATACTTCCTCTGTTATAATTAGCGGGTTTTACAGTTTTTACATTTATTTTAGTAAGCCAGTGACGGACTATTCTAGAAACAAGGAATATATATGGGACGAAATTTTGACATCATTTACTACATTAAACTTTTCTTTTTTATTACTGTAGTTTGTTATAATTGCAGTGTTTTGCTCTGCGTAGCATTATCCTAACTGCTATATGCTTCTGCGTGCTGAGATGAAGTGAGGAATTGGCAGTTGTGATGTCTGTACGTAAGTTTTCTGTGTATCTGTGCTGCTGGGGGATGTTGGTGTTTCTAACTTGAAGACAATGTACACAACTTTTAAGGATTTTTTTATACTGCGAATTTTTTGAAGTAACATTTTTATTGAGCATTATTCAGATTTCTCTGGGCTCTTTAACAGGCACTAAAACTAGTATTCATTCTTTTTACAGCATTGAAGTGCCTTATCATTAGACAATGTTCTAGAAGAAGTCTTATAATGACATTGTTCTTGTAAACAATGCAAGTGGTAACATATGGGTTATCCGAATATATGCACTCGTCACAAAAAAGTCGTTGCAATATTCAGAAAAAATAACAAAGGATCATGAAATAAAAATTTACCGCACATGGTGAAACGCAAATGATTATGTTTACAGTATGGCACACAACGTCTCACACAGAGCTCATCGCGGTGCAAAGCTACCGTATTATACAGGGTGAGTCACCTAACGTTACCGCTGGATAAATTTCGTAAACCACATCAAAACTGACGAATCGTTTCCACAGACCGAACGTGAGGAGAGGGGCTAGTGTAATTGGTTAATACAAACCATAAAAAAAATGCACGGAAGTGTGTTTTTTAACACAAACCTACGTTATTTTAAATGGAACCCAGTTAGTTTTGTTAGCACATCTGAACATATAAACAAATACGTAAATAGTGCCGTTTGTTGCATTGTAAAATGTTAATTACATCCGGAGATATTGTAACCTAAAGTTGACGCTTGAGTACCACTCCTCCGCTGTTCGATCGTGTGTATCGGAGAGCACCGAATTACGTAGGGATCCAAAGAGAACGGTGATGGACCTTAGGTACAGATGAGACTGGAACAGCACACTACGTCCACATGCTAACACCTTTTTATTAGTCTTTTTCAATGACGCACATGTACGAGGCCTGTTCAGAAAGTAAGCTCCGATTGATTGCCAAATTGAAACCACAGTGAACATCAGGAATGTTTTATTTGTAACAATTAGCTACACCTTTCAGCTACTTCTCTACGTAGTCGCCGTTCTGACTTAGACTTTTGTCATAGCGTTGTACCAACTTTTCAATAGCCTCATCATAGAAGGCAGCCGCCAGTGCTTTCCGCCAATTCTCCACGCTGGCCTACACCTCGTTGTCTGTGTCAAAATGTTGTCTTCAAAGACAGCGGTTCATGTGACCAGAGATGAAACTCAGGGGGAGACAATTGCGGACTGTATTGTGGGTAATCTCACATTTCCATTTGAAAACGATGCAGGAGCATCTTCATTGCCCCTGCAGAATGCGGCTGAGAATTGTCTTGAAGAAGAAACAGCACGACAGTTATGTAATGTTAGCTGCATAGCTTCAGGCGAAATTTCTCACCAGGTCCTCGTACTTGGCGGCAGACACTATTTTCTAGACATCTTTACGCACTCACTGCGAGCTCAGAAATGAGAAGAGCGACGTGATGCTAACTGGGGTTATACTAGAGACACTACCCAACACATCTGTGCAAAGCTTTATCGGATTTTCATAGTCGTTTCCATTTCGCGACCGATCGGAGCTTACTTTCTGAACGCCCCTCGTACATTACCATGAGGCGTGAGGTAAACGTACACACGTGGTTTCTGTTTTCAATTACGAAGTGGAATAGAGTGTGTCCCACTGGAAACGCGTCGACGTATGTGGTATCAGCATGATGGTGCACCTGCACATTCCGCAATTAACACTAGGCTGACCCTTGACAGGATGTTCGGTGGGCGTTTCATAGGACGTGGAGGACGCATAAATTGGCCAGCCCGTTCTCCTGATCTTACACCTCTGGACTTATTTCTGTGCGGTACGTTAAAGGAGAATGTGTACCGTGATGTGCCTCCAACCCCAGAGGATATGAAACAACGTATTGTGGCAGCCTGCGGCGACATTACACCAGATGTACTGCGGCGTGTACGACATTCATTACGCCAGAGATTGCAATTGTGTGCAGCAAATGATGGCCACCACATTGAACAACTATTGGCCTGACATGTCGGGACACACTCTACTCCACTCCGTAATTGAAAACGGAAACCACGTGTGTACGTGTACCTCACCCCTCATGGTAATGTACATGTGCGTCAGTGAAAAAGACCAATAAAAAGGTGTTAACATGTGGACGTTATGTGCTGTTCCAGTCACTTCTGTACCTAAGGTCCGTCACCGTTCCCTTTGGATCCCTACGTAATTTGGTGCTCTCCGATACACACGATCGAACAGCGGAGGAGTGGTACTCAAGCGTCAACTTTAGGTTACATTATCTCCGGATGTAATTAACTATTTACAATGTAACAAACGGCAGTGATTACGTATTTGTTTATATGTTCAGATGTGCTAACAAAACTAACGGGGTTCCATTTAAAAAAACGTAGGTTTGTGTTAAAAAACATACTTCCGTGCATTCGTTTATGGTTTGTATTAACCAGTTACACTAGTCCCTCTCCTCGCGTTCGGTCTGTGGAATCGGTTCGTCAGTATTTGTTGTGGTTTACGAAATATATCCAGCGGTAGTGTTAGGTCACTCACCCTGTATATTTAACGCCTGCAAATATAATGAAAGAGGGACTGCATATATTTTTGCCATTCACTACTTCATGTGATTTATATTCAAGCCCACAATTAACAGAGGTTGCTGGTCGCCCGTGAGGCGTAAGTTGTCGCATGAAGTATGTTCAGGAATACATACCAGGCGAACCTACAGTTCAAGGGATCCTGTCCGGTGAGCTTAAAAATCATTCTGGTAGCAGAAGACCAATAATATCCTAAACATAATCATATGAAAATTCGATATACCGGAGACAGGTCACTCTTCCCCTCAGAATTTGTCTACATTCCTTTGTCCACCTATTGTTATAATTTTTTCTCTTAATTTGACGGCTCTTCAGTACACGAAATTATAGCCACATTGACCTTTTGTGTCACAAAAGTGGGGACGCTGCTGAAGCTGTCTGTACACCTGGATTTCTGTAATGTTAATCACTTATTACTGGTACATTGTTCAATTCGTTTACGAACTTTGGGCTGTTCTGTGTGATTGCTACCATTTTCAAAGTATGAGTGTAATCACACCCTCTGTCGTACTGTAATCATAATAATTTCACGTAATTAACGTTACGATTTACACAGGTTGACATACTGTTATTGTGTCTAATGAAGACTACATTTGGCATTTAGCTTTTGAATTGGTAAGTTAAGCAGAATGAACTATAATGTAGTCTAGAGGTACATTCAGTAACAAAGAAGATGTAGAACGACAACAAACTAACAATGCGTGACACCTGTCTAGGTTCTAATTTCTGTCATGGAATGTAGCACAAGTACAGCTAATCGAGTTACATTGTATTTTCGCCTTACTATGAACTGTTCGTCACTAACAGCACAGGTGCCTTGTATTTTGGAATACTCCTTCATCCCTCCGATACATCCCCCAACCAAGTTACTGTAGATGAATACATTTTTAGTTATTGTGGCCATGAATAGGTATACTGTACAACTGTTGACTGGTATATATGAATTATTAAACAGTTCCAAAAGTCATTATACATATTGCCTTAACTCTTATTGATTTGCTTACGCACCAGCGGACACATCTGCGGAATATCGTAGGCACTACGTATTTTTTATTTACCGCGGTTCTTTTGTGTCTGTCAAGCCAATGGCCGACAGTAATCTTCTGCTGAATATATGAAGATCTCCGTGACATAGATCAAAAGCCTGATTGTATTTAATCTCCTTGAGTGCTGGAGTCTGTTTCCAGTTAACCAGACAACTACTCCTAGCTCAGTTATGACAAGCGAAATCAATTATAAAACCATTTCGTTAATTCACTCGTGAGCAAAAGGTAACACCGAATTCATAGATTCAACTCCATATTCCTCGTGAGGCGGAGCCGAGACTAATAGAAAGGACTCCGCGGTGTAAAAATATCAAATTTTCTTCGCAAAAGACAGTATTTTGATCGCCGATGTGTTCACGCAATGCGTAGGGGCGTTATGGAACACCTGTCACATGGCCTGTGATGGCCAGCCGGATCATATATTATGTACATCGTGAAATACTAGAAAAACATTTAAATTTGATCCGTTTCCAATGATCAGATAAAAATGAAATTTTCGACATAGCTTTTAGATTAAAACAGTTTTTTGAATACAAACCTTGTGCACCGTAACTTCAAAACTTTTGAGTTACGCAAATTTAACTAAAACAGTAAATTTTCAGCTTTGGAGTAATGATTATATTTTGATGGGTCGGAGTATTCACATTCATCTACTGTCGACTTTTGTTAATAAAATATAGTAATTAGGATGTCAGACTCAAAGAGGGATTAAATGGTTAGTACATTCAAGTATCACAAGTAATTATTCGTTAGGAAGAGATAAGAAAACGTGAAGATAAATGGTATGCAGTGATGCAGTAAGTTGTGGAACATAAGCGTATGTACACTGTAAAACAACCAGTTTTCACACTAACTTCTTTCATAAAAGTACGAATAGAGAAATCCCACTATTTCTGACCAGAAATAGGGAATAATATTATTCCCAGTAATTAACAGAGTAGCTTTCAGCTTGCGTACTTGAGAAAAAAAATGTTAATATATTGTTAGTCAACTACAGGAGCGTCTGAGGGAAGGTCCCAGAACCAGAATCGCTTACAAACGGTAACACTGTCCACATTGTACTGGGGACAGAAATCTGGCTGGAACCAGATGGTAATACCAGCTAAATTCTAAGTTCAGATTGGAATGTGTATGGCAAAGATAGGTTAGACGATGGCGAAGGGGACGTTTTTACAGTCATAAAAAGATAACATATAGTGAGGTTAGTACAAGTTCCCTACACCAAATAAGATATCGAAAGATAAGCGTTAAAGGTGGATTGAACTAGGTCATTGGATGGTTTTATAGACACCATTACTCAGGGAAAGTAGGGGCGGGACATTTGAGTAGAAAACTGGACGATATTTCGCATAAATTTCCTGGTCTTATTGTACTATTAAATGGAGAATTACTTGCACCAGCTACAGACAGGGAGACTTAAGTAACTGAATCGGGTATGTAGGGAAGCAACATACTCACGCCTTATAAAATTCACATCAGTCTTTCCATTGTGTGTCAGCCTAGTCCGCTGTAACTAGCTGTGACGTCATAAATATTGTGCAATACTTTAAAAATCGAGTAAATAACCTGAAACGTTTCTAGCAGGTCAAGAGTAGTACTAAATCAATATGTGTTGAATATCAGTTGAATAACTTTAACCATTTTCGAAATTTGGACGTTTTCCTGTAAAAATCATTGGCGCAACAGAAAATAGCTAGAAACTTAAAAATTTATATTTAGGTTCCTTTTGCATAATAATTTAGTAGAAACAGTATTCTGGATCTCACTAATTAAAATTTTAGTTGAAATTCATGATTTTTCTGGTTTTTGTCTTAGAAATTAAGGAAGCAAGATACATTAAGTAGGCGAATAAATAAAGCTCGGATGTTTAAATTTAAGTAGAAGGGAGATCCGCTATAATCATAAAAATCTGAAAAGTTTCAACAGAATAACTATAAAACTATAGCTGTAGCGTATCTCCAAAGAGCAAGTTCAGAGCTCGTCTACTGCGTGTAGTGTAATTAAATTACTTCTCTCTCCGAAAATATTCGACTTAGCCACGTCAGACTTTTATTATGATTACTTACTTGTGTATGGATTGCACAATTAAATTGAAAGCTTCATTGGCCATCAGCAAAGGAAGCAATGATTTATTCGATAACTTAAAGTGGTGCATGACTAGCCCAGCGGCTAGTCGGGAGAGCGGATTTGATCAGGCGTTCCCTTAGCCGTCCTCACCGCGGCTTTATACACTCCTGGAAATTGAAATAAGAACACCGTGAATTCATTGTCCCAGGAAGGGGAAACTTTATTGACACATTCCTGGGGTCAGATACATCACATGATCACACTGACAGAACCACAGGCACATAGACACAGGCAACAGAGCATGCACAATGTCGGCACTAGTACAGTGTATATCCACCTTTCGCAGCAATGCAGGCTGCTATTCTCCCATGGAGACGATCGTAGAGATGCTGGATGTAGTCCTGTGGAACGGCTTGCCATGCCATTTCCACCTGGCGCCTCAGTTGGACCAGCGTTCGTGCTGGACGTGCAGACCGCGTGAGACGACGCTTCATCCAGTCCCAAACATGCTCAATGGGGGACAGATCCGGAGACCTTGCTGGCCAGGGTAGTTGACTTACACCTTCCAGAGCACGTTGGGTGGCACGCGATACATGCGGACGTGCATTGTCCTGTTGGAACAGCAAGTTCCCTTGCCGGTCTAGGAATGGTAGAACGATGGGTTCGATGACGGTTTGGATGTACCGTGCACTATTCAGTGTCCCCTCGACGATCACCAGTGGTGTACGGCCAGTGTAGGAGATCGCTCCCCACACCATGATGCCGGGTGTTGGCCCTGTGTGCCTCGGTCGTATGCAGTCCTGATTGTGGCACTCACCTGCACGGCGCCAAACACGCATACGACCATCATTGGCACCAAGGCAGAAGCGACTCTCATCGCTGAAGACGACACGTCTCCTTTCGTCCCTCCATTCACGCCTGTCGCGACACCACTGGAGGCGGGCTGCACGATGTTGGGGCGCGAGCGGAAGACGGCCTAACGGTGTGCGGGACCGTAGCCCAGCTTCGTGGAGACGGTTGCGAATGGTCCTCGCCGATACCCCAGGAGCAACAGTGTTCCTAATTTGCTGGGAAGTGGCGGTGCGGTCCCCTACGGCACTGCGTAGGATCCTACGGTCTTGGCGTGCATCTGTGCGTCGCTGCGGTCCGGTCCCAGGTCGACAAGCACGTGCACCTTCCGCCGACCACTGGCGACAACATCGATGTACTGTGGAGACCTCACGCCCCACATGTTGAGCAATTCGGCGGTACGTCCACCCGGCCTCCCGCATGCCCACTATACGCCCTCGCTTAAAGTCCGTCAACTGCACATACGGTTCACGTCCACGCTGTCGCGGCATGCTACCAGTGTTAAAGACTGCAATGGAGCTCCGTATGCCACGGCAAACTGGCTGACACTGACGGCGGCGGTGCACAAATGCTGCGCAGCTAGCGCCATTCGACGGCCAACACCGCGGTTCCTGGTGTGTCCGCTGTGCCGTGCCTGTGATCATTGCTTGTACAGCCCTCTCGCAGTGTCCGGAGCAAGTATGGTGGGTCTGACACACCGGTGTCAATGTGTTCTTTTTTCCATTTCCAGGAGTGTATATAAGAACGCTGCGTTAGAATGGAAAGCCCCAGTTCTCTCCAGATGCTGGTTAGCGCAACACCTGTGCCGGGAGTCGCGTCGCGTCGGTATCGTTGATATAAACAGCCTCGGATGGAGTAATAAGTTACTCGGGATACGCGTAACGATTGAAATCGTTTTCGAGTGAAATGTTAATTTTCGGATGACGTTAATTATCTATCTTTAGTTTGCGTATGTCGTATTTTCACGTGCCGCCGCAGGACAGACTTTCTACCATTATTAGCGTGGCGTTTGATGAACATTATCATCAAATTATGGCCAGTATTCACTTAAACATTTAATTTGAACAGTTATAGTTGCATCAGCGCATTAGACTCTAAACTGCTCTGGTAGTTGGATTGTGTGGATTCTTTTTGGTCTGTGACTTTCAGAATATAGTGAACATTTTAGAGAGAATGGTTTTTGGTTATGAATCCCAGACAATCTCCTAATTCCTCAGAGCTATAAACTGTAGGTATAAATGTATTTCTCAGATGAAGTGGGCACTAGGAATTCTAATTACAGGCTTCACGTTTTGCTAATCCCTTTCTGGTGGGCAATATTGTAGTTAGACAGCCAGTGTTGAGAACGGCAAACAACGGCATTAAATAAATGATAGGAACGTTAACAATTATTCCACCCGCCTCATCCGAAGATTACCTTGGGCAGCTAATCAGAGATCAGAGAACCGATAGGTAACGTATTATCTCTCCTGATTACGAAAAGACGCAGCGTGGAACAGGGAATCAGAGATAATTAGGGCCGTTACAGCATCATAGGACACGACTATAAATACGAATACAAATAAAGAAAGAGACATGAAAATTCCATCTCCAGAATTCTTAGTGTAGAACAACAATGGACAGAGTTATAGAGTGTCGTACAAAACGGTTTGGACAATTAGCAAATTTGTGAGGGGTGAGCAAGGACTGCCGCGGTTCGACAGCTTAGATAGAAAGCTGCTACGAACGAAAAGAGAACTTCACTGCAAATTTAAACTTTGACAAAACCTCACTGAGAAACAGAAATTGAGCGGAGTCAAAATTAGCCTAATGAGAGTTATGCGTGAAGGGTTCCTCAAACTCAGAAGTGAAATTGTATCTACTGACTTGACAGAAAATCCTAAGAAATATTGGTCTAGTGTTGATTCATTTAACGTATAGGGTTCATCTAACCAGCCACACTGCGATCACAACGACGTCGAGATGGATGATTACACAGAGAGCGTCTAAATAGTAATTGTCTTTTCCCAAAATTGTTCCACAGTGAAAAACTGCAGTGTGGTTTCTTCTGTAAATCGCCATACTAACATGAGAATGACAGATATCGAAATAACTAACCACTGTAAAGAAAAGCAACTGAAATGACTCTGCACGGGCTCATGTGAAACCGACGTCCATGGCGTATGCTTTTCCCGCTAGGTAAAGGACTACTTTCGCCGATTACAGAAGTGTCCTGTTCTCGTCACACAGAAAAGAGATGTAACAAATAAAAGCGATGTAATTAAAATACACACCTCGACCCGTAATCAACTGCTGTTTCCAGATTTAGAGTAAAAACTAAAAATGCATGGTTTTCCGCGAAATTATCGCCTGAGCGCGAGATATTTAGCAACGTAAACAAAATTACTTTTCCTACTCTCAATCATTTGACTGATAGCACGACTTATGAAGGGTGGTCTGAGGGGTCTCCCGTTATCAGGCACGTCCACAATGCGAGGCCGAGATATGCATATTGTTACACAGTTAACGCTTGGGCCTGTCTCCAAGATCTCACTATTATCAAACAAAAATTACGAGCGACTATCAGTATAGAATTATAGCTATAAGGACCTGCATCCGTGAAAAGAGGTACAAATTTTTACTACCACTCTTACTGTTTGTCAACAAGTTTTTCATTGAACGCTGGCGATTAATTTCCGGTACCAGGACATGACGAAATTTTACGTAATAAGCATATACAGGATAGTAGGAAGAATACGTGATTAATTTTCAGGCGATTTGTGGCTACACAGGGTGCGAAATACAGTAGTTGGAGCTACCATGTCTGGCAGAATCATTGGCTCTAACGTGGCTTATTATCGAGTCGGATCTGAGTGCGGATGATAGTTACAGGTACATGGTGCCATGAAGCTTAGATTCAGTGCCAGATTTCTAGGGGATGGCGAGTAATGCTATGCAGGTCCTTCGGTGACCCCTGACAAGATATTTCCAATGAATGTGATCGGTTGGGCAACAGACGAAAACCCACTGTACCATAAAAAATGAAATCATCGTATGGCATTGATAGCGGGGAAGTCCCATCCGGAGAAGTTTGGCCGCCGAGTTGCACGTCTTATTTCAGGTGATGCCACATTGGGCGACTTGAGCGTCGATGGTGATGAGATGATGATGACAGAACACTCAGCCCATGAGCGGAGAAAATCTTCAACCTGGCCGGGAGTCGAACCCGGGTCCGCTGTATGGTAGGTAAACACGTTACCATTCATCGAAGTAGCGGACCCTGCTGTACGATGGTTGGTTATGATAGTCCTGGAAACATGCTGTCTCGAGTCATTTTGTTGACAAGGAACATTACAGAGACTTTAAAGATATTGCACAGCTACTGCGCTTAACAACTGCTGTGCAAATTACCGATTATGTGACCCAGAGCTGATCGGGTTTGTACGTAGTGCCATTCCAGACCATTACGACAGATGCTGGACTCGTGTGAAAATGGTAAATGAAACCTGATAGCGTTCATTCTCCTTAAAACCTCTTCACATAGATACATCCACCATGATACTGTAAGCGAACCAGGCATCACCTGAAATGAGACGCGGTGCCATTTGTGTGTCCATTGCTGTCGTAGGGTGCACCGTTAGCACCTCTGTAGGTGTGCCTCTTTCTACAGCCACATCAAATGAAACCAGAACAACTAACACTCTGCTGATGACTTTTGCTGCTACAGACGTCGTCTCAGTCGCTGCAGACAAGTCCATTTCCCTATTTAAGGTATGTGACGTGGCTGTGCGATCCAGATTGGCTGAGAGAAAATTGTATCTGTCATCTAGCACTCTAATCAGTTGTGGCCACTCCGTTCCTGAGTGACACTAAGTATGGCCCTCCTGAACCCATCGATTCTGTATACGCATGATCGTCGTCGTATCCACGCCAACTCTAGCGGCAATCATGTGGAACAATAATTCACCATAGCTGTATCGTTGTAAGCGTGAGTGTATACAAGTGCAATACATAAAATCAATTTTCTCGAGATTGGAGACAGATATAGACCTCCTAACCTCGAAGAAAACCACAATGTGTGGTACATTTCATACACAGCACTAATATGCACCAAACGCCAACTCATAGTGACCCCCGTTTCTCATTACAAACTATATATATTTCACCACGCTAGTTACGTATTTTGGATGTATCATAATATCTGTGATCATCAGTATGACGACAGGCAGTTCACCAGCAAGATGACACACAAGACTATCAGTAACGGCTCTTATTTCCTTACTGAATCATTTCTGCAACATAATCTAAGAACCACTGCAGGACAGTTGTCATGCACGCATTTCGCAACGGATTGGCCACTGCGGCACCAAAGCAGGGATTCTGTCGGACGAGTGTGCGTTTCTGTTTGTGCTGACCAAGAACGAAAAGATAAGTAGCGCTACAGGACGCAGATATATAAGTCTACAAAGGTATTTTTATCGAATTGCTTCTGTAAACCTGTTTGAGAAAGAATGCAGATCAACCGACATTTGCAGCACACCGGTGTTTCTATAGTACTGCTACGAGCTCTGGTTTTTCTTGTTTTATTATTGTAATGTCTTTCCATGTAAGTAGGCACCAACTAAATACTTTCGCATTTGAAAGAGAATTTTGCGGAGTGAAATTTCATGAAAAGATCCTGCCGCAACGAAAATGCTCTTTTATAACGACTAGCATCCCGACTCCATCTATTTCGTGACCATACAAACGAGGTGTCCCTCTTTGAATCTTTTTAATGTCCTCCATTAATCGTATGTTATGCGAATCCCATACTAGGCAGCAATACTCCAGAAGGCGACGAAAAAGTGTGGTGTAGGCAGTTTCTTCAGTAGACCTGTTGTTTCTGCTAAGGCTTCTGGCAATAAAACGCAGTCTTTTGTGAGCTTTCCCAAATTTTCTGTGTGATCATTCCAGTGAAAATTATTCGTAATTGTAATCCCTAAGTGCTCAGCTGAGTTCACAGCGCTAGATTTGAGTAATTTGTCGTGTAACCGCAATTCAGCATGTTCCGTGTAGTACTCATATTGATGACTTAACACTTTTCGTAATTTAGAGTCAATTGTGTAAATCATTTTCGAGGTGGTTTCGATCTTCTGATGACTTTACAAGATAGTAAAAAACAACACAATTTGCAAACAATGTAGGAGGGCTGCTCAGATTATCTCCTAAATCGTTTATATAGATTATGAACAGAAAAGGGTCTATAACACTTTCTTGTGGAGTGCCATATGCCACTTTTGTTTCAGCCGAAGGCTGTCAACTACAACGAACAGTCACCGTGTTGAAACAAAAGTGTGAATCCAGTAGTACAACTGATATGATAATCCATAATCAGTCTGTTTGAATAGAAGTTGCTTTTGACGAAATGTGTCAAATGCATTCTGAAAATCTACGAATATGGAACGACTTTGAGGTTCCCTGTTGGTACCACTCGTTACTTGATGTTATCAGCCAGCTAGATGTGATTAAGAAAACGATATTTTCTGAATGAGCGCTGGCTATTTGTTAATAGATCGTTGTCTTCGATGTAATTCATCATCAGCGCATGTTGGCAGCTGCCCTTGATTCGAATTCTCAAATATTTACTTCTACATCTACATCTACATCCATACTCCGCAAGCCACCTGACGGTGTGTGGCGGAGGGTACCTTGAGTATCACTATCGGTTCTCCCTTCTATTCCAGTCTCGTATTGTTCGTGGAAAGAACGATTGTCGGTATGCCTCTGTGTGGGATCTAATCTCTCTGATTTTATCCTCATGGTCTCTTCGCGAGATATACGTAGGTGGGAGCAATATACTGCTTGACTCCTCGGTGAAGGTATGTTCTCGAAACTTCAACAAAAGCCCGTACCGAGCTACTGAGCGTCTCTCCTGCAGAGTCTTCCACTGGAGTTTATCTGCCATCTCCGTAACGCTTTCGCGATTACAAAATGATCCTGTAACGAAGCGCGCTGCTCTCCGTTGGATCTTCTCTATCTCTTCTATCAACCCTATCTGGTACGGATCCCACACTGCTGAGCAGTATTCAAGCAGCGGGCGAACAAGTGTACTGTAACCTACTTCCTTTGTTTCGGATTGCATTTCCTTAGGATTCTTCCAATGAATCTCAGTCTGGCATCTGCTTTACCGACGATCAACTTTATATGATCATTCCATTTTAAATCACTCCTAATGCGTACTCCCAGATAATTTATGGAATTAACTGCTTCCAGTAGCTGACCTGCTATATTGTAGCTAAATGATAAGGGATCTTTCTTTCTGTGTATTCGCAGCACATTACACTTGTCTACATTGTTATTCAATTGCCATTCCCTGCTCCGTGCGTCAATTCGCTGCAGATCCTCCTGCATTTCAGTACAATTTTCCATTGTTACAACCTCTCGATATACCACTGCATCATCCGCAAAAATCCTCAGTGAACTTCCGATGTCATCCACAAGGTCATTTATGTATATTGTGAATAGCAACGGTCCTACGACACTCCCCTGCGGCACACCTGAAATCACTCTTACTTCGGAAGACTTCTCCCCATTGAGAATGACATGCTGCGTTCTGTTATCTAGGAACTCTTCAATCCAATCACACAATTGGTCTGATAGTCCGTATGCTCTTACTTTGCACATTAAACGACTATGGGGAACTGTATCGAACGCCTTGCGGAAGTCAAGGAACACGGCATCAACCTGGGAACCCGTGTCTATGGCCCTCTGGGTCTCGTGAACGAATAGCGCGAGCTGGGTTTCACGCGATCGTCTTTTTCGAAACCCATGCTAATTTCTACAGAGTAGATTTCTAGCCTCCAGAAAAGTCATTATACCCGAACATAATAAGTGTTCCAAAATTCTACAACTGATCGATATTAGAGAAATAGGTCTATTGTTCTGCACATCTGTTCGACGTCCCTTCTTGAAAACGGGGATGACCTGTGCCCTTTTCCAATCCTTTGGAACGCTACGCTCTTCTAGAGACCTACGGTACACCGCTGCGAGAAGGGAGGCAAGTTCCTTTGCGTATTTTGTGTAAAATCGAACTGGTATCCCATGAAGTCCAGCGACGTTTGCTCTTTTGAGCGATTTTAATTGTTTTGCTATCCTTCTGTCGTCTGTTTCGATACCTACAATTTTTTCATCTGTGCGACTATCTCAGGTGAAGGAATTTTGGAAAACATTTGTTACTAACTCTGCTTTTATGGCACGGTACGACATTGATTGTGACTTCCACTGGTGAGCTTTACATATGACTAGAATATCTTTTAACTTCTGTCTGATTTCTGGAGAGAGTTTCGTTGTGAAAACTCTTAAAAGCATCTCCCATTGACGTCCGTGCGTAATTTCGTACTTTTTTTTTTTTTTTTTTTTTTTAGAATGGAGGAGGATTGTCAGCTCTTATTAATTCATTTAGTGTATTTATCACAATTGTCATCAACTCTATCTCTTTGAATTGAAGCCGAATCTGGTCGATATTCACATACTTTGCTTGGAAGGACTTCTCTTTGGAATGCATCAAGTAAATTTTTTTCTGTTTTTTTTTTCAAATACGTGTATTTGCGTTTATTTTTGGTTCATTTGGATGTTACAGATTTCAGTTTTTTTTTCAACTACGTTTTGGTCTCTTTAATCCTGCTTCCATCATGATACTCGATACTCAATATTTCCACAGGACTATTTTTTCCCAAGAGGTCAAATACGTTTTCGCAGCCTTTCACGTTTTTGGTGCTCTCCTGAACTTACAGAGAAGGCACTCACTTTCATGCGTACCACTTACTTTAAAGATTAATTGTCCCCAACATATCGAGGACAGATTGAAGTCACCACCAACTATGTAAGGTGTCAAACGAATACCATACGTTATACTGAATTCCTGAAATGATTCTGGTTAAATCGATATGTGACACGACATAGTTACGTGAAAAAGTAGGAATTTTATTGATATGCAGATCAAATAAACAAGTCAGCATTTCGTAAATATAAACCACTAATACCCACACCAGTAATTGCACGCAAGTAATTTCCCAGACCCCAGCTGCGAGATACAGTTCTGTGGGAAGGAGGTTTATATAACGGAACGCCCGTCCCGCGTTCGGCAGAAACTTTCACAGCGAGACACCAAGCGGACACGATGTGATGTGACGCCAAAGTCACTGCGTAGGCCGTTGTCAAGCCGCCCTGGTCCATGCTTTTAACGACGACCCTTCAGAAAGCCTTTCTACAGGAACACGACCGGAGGTAGCAGATAAACAATTTATCTCAGTATTACGTAGCAGAAGTAAACTCTGCCCTACGAAAGCAACGACGCATCTGATAGGCCACAAAAACTCCAGTGGGTAACGTTATAAAAAGTACGAACGCTCTGATTAGTCAGAAAGAAATCGCGGGGCCACTAGCTTTCATGTAGGAAAATTGCAGACTGACAAATTCACTTTCTCAATTGCAGCAAATCTTTGAGTGTTTGAGCAAGGCGACTCGCTCCACACTGAGTCAGTTACGAGAGGCATTATGGGAAAACTTGCTCATAGGCTCGTCTTAACTCGTATGGAGTTAAACTGCAAAGTCAACTAGTATGGAGAAGCTTGCCGAGCACTGAAGCTTAATGCTTGTGAGCAATTTGACGGCAACGACGTACGCGCTATTCCAGCCAAACACCGTGTACCATGCCAATTAATTTAGCTAGGGAACAACTTGGAGACTCGGCTTCACCGAAGACATAGGAAATGTATGAGAAAAGAATGGTTCAAATTGCTCTGAGCACTATGGGACTTAACATCTGAGGTCATCAGTCCCCTAGAACTTAGAACTACTTAAACCTAAGTGACCTAAGGACATCACACACATCCATGCCCGAGGCAGGATTCGATCCTGTGACCGTAGTGGTAACGCAATTCCTGACTGAAGCGCCTAGAACCGCTCGGCCGCACCGGTCGGCAAATTTATCAGACCGGGGTTTAACAGTCGAGAGAGATTTAGGATACATTCTTAGTTTCTGAGCTCGCGCCGACAGCCGCCACTGCCACCCCCGACGAAAGATAAACACGAGCACTCACAGTACACTGGCAAGTGCTATTCAACTGACATTCAAAATTATTCATCTCTTCTACTTCTTTTGTACGTTCAGCCATGACATATAGTTAAACACAGTCACGATCGTTGGGCTTAAGTGAAGCAGAAACGCGAGATATCCTACACACATCAAAAAAAGTTTTGCATCACCAGAGAGCTCCAGAACCTGTACATAAAATTGGAATAGAGATCAACATGAACATCATTTCCGCCCTTTTTATCGCTCATGAATACCACACATTGCATGTTGCACCACCATAGAGTGAGACCTTCAGAGTTGGTGGTAGAGATTGCTGTAGACACTGGTACCTGTAATATCCAGTAGCACGTCTCCTCGCATTGATGCATGCCTGTATTCATTGTGGCATACTATACACAAGTTCATCAAGGCACTGATGGTACAGATTGTCCCATACCTCAACGGAGATTCGGCGTAGATCCGTCTGAGTGGTTGGTGGGTCACGTCGTCCATAAACAGCTTTTTCAATCTATCCCAAGCATGTCCGATAGGGTTCAATACTGGAGACAATGCTGCCCACTTTAGTCTAGCGATGCCGTTATCCTGAAGGAAGTCATTCACACTATGTGCACGATGGAGTCAAGAATTGTCGTCCATTAAGACAAACGACTCGCCTATATGCTGCCGATATGGTTGCACTATCACTCGAAGGATTGCCCTCACGTATCGTACAGCCGTTACAGAGGCTTCCATGACCACCAGTGGCGTACGTCGGCCCCACATAATACCACCCCAAAACAGCAGGGAACCCCCACCTTGCTGCACTCGCTGGACAGTGTGTCGAAGGCTTTCAACCTGACAGGGTTGCCTAGAAACACGTCTCCGTCGAATGTCTGGTTGAAGGAATATGCGGCACTCATCGGTGAAGAGAACGTGGTGCCAATCCTGAACGGTCCATTCGGCATGTTGTTGGGCCCATCTGTACCGCGCTGCGTGGTGTCGTGGTTGCAAAGATGGACTTCGCCGTGAACGTCTGGAGTGAAGTTGCACATCAAGCAGCCTACTGTCCTGTGGCTGCACGAAATGCATTATTCAACATGGTGGCGTTGCTGTCAGGGCCCCTCCGAGCCATAATCCGTAGGTAGCGGTTATCCACTGCTGTAGTAGGCCTTGGGCTGCCTGAGAGAAGCATGTCATCAACAGTTCCTGTCTTTCTGTATCTCCTCCACGTACGAACAACATCTCTTTGCTTCACTCCGAGACGCCTGTACACTTCCCTTGTTGAGAGCCCTTACTGCCACAAAGTAACAATGCGGACGCGATGGAAACGCGGTATTGACCGTCTAGGCATGGCTGAACTACAGACAACACGAGCGGTGTAACTCCTTCCTTGTGGGACTGGAACTGATCGGTTTTCGGACTCCCTTCGTCCTATAGGCGCTGCTCATGCATGTTGTTGACACCTTTGGACGAGTTTAGTGACTTCTCTGAACAGTCAAAGGGGCTGTGTCTGTGATACAATATCCACAGTCAACGTCCATCTTCAGGAGTTCTGGGAACAGGGGCGATGCAAAACTTTTTTTGGTGTGTGTAATTAACGAAAAGAATTGATCACCCTCTGTAGAGTGCTTCATACTATGAATTTACTGAATTGTTTAAATCGTGTACTCCTTTTTTATTGCTCTTTACCGACCCGCATTCTATCTTTGGTATTTTCATTCTGCATTTTAGTGTAATTGATTTCTCTGACTCCTATTGTATTAATTTATTTGTATGTTATCTACCGCCAGACATTGTCATCAACAATCTTATTATTAAAGTACCTAAGAACAGTTAGGAAATTCCCTTCACAGTTTTGAACACCTCATATCAATATTTTACAATCCTGTACGTATTGTAGTGTGTCGTGAAGTCATACTTAGAGTAAAAATAAACCTTAATGACGAAAATCTAATATTTTAGTTTTTTACTAACATATAGTTACGCCCGAACCCATACACTAGTTTCTGTTAGCGATAACGTGTCCTTCACTGCGTGTGTAGTGGAATAAACATTGAGATCTTTGTCTGATTATATCACTTTCCGTACTCTGCAGTCTTCTGAATTCTGCATGCATGAGATGGTATCTTCCTACCTTGCAGGCCGTAGGTTCTATAGGAAATTCCTAAAACACTCATAGAGCGTCCTTGCGCAACTGTGGTGGGAAGATAGATTAGAACCAGTTTCACACATGTTTGATAATGGCGACACTACCAGGATAGTGAAATACCATATTGAGGTGGTCAATAATATGTAACTAGTAGGCCACAAAAATATACTCTTAAAAAAATTTCGTAATAAATTTTTGCATTGTATCAACCAATGTTAAATATTACTGGCTGCTGACAAGTCAATAGGGAGAGGCAGATGCGCAATGCACTGAGAGACGTATGCAGTATCCTCATAGTATAATTGTAATGCCATTATTACCTTTATGTTTTTCTTGCAAGCGCATAGGTGGCTGACACAGCGTTGATAAGTTGGTTCTGTCCCAGCTGGTAAGTGACGGTCGTCCAGTCTTGTTATTTTGCCAAGAGAACTAGGAGCAGTAGAGCAAGGGTGCGGGTGGTGATGATGTTTGGTTTGTGTGGTGCTCAACCTCGCGGTCATCAGCGCCCGTACAAAGTCCAAATGTTTTCACACACCAATTTTTACGTAGTCCAATATAGTCACTATCACCAATGATGATGATGATGAAATGATGAGGACAACAGAAACACTCAGTCGCCTGGGAGAGTAAATTTCTAACCCAGCCGGGAATCGAACCCGGTACCCTGTGATCTAGTGGCAGCAACTCTAGCGACTGGACCACTAGCTGCACACGAGAAAGGGTGAAGCTGATAGCTTTATGAAGCGAGTAAGGTCGTATGATCGTATGATTATCCGAAGCAGGGCACGTCAGTTAAATTTGCAAAGACGGGAATCAGAGAGACTGGCAATGGCAGATCGTGACCTTGACCAAATTGAGATTGACATCCAGGAAGATAACGTACAGGAACCTCAGGACAGAACAACAGACAACACAATGCCGCGAGAAATAGAACAAGCGGTACAGCAGGACGTAAATACCGAGCAACAGGGTTGCAGGGAATCCAGAAATGTGATCGAAATTTTGATAATAGGTCACACGTAGTTGAGAACAGATACTGAAAGACCGAAATTAAAACATTACGAGATGACAACAAAGCAATACGTGATGATAGTCATGGTGAATTTGCAAGGATAACCAAACAGGATATTGCAATTACACATGAAGCAGCGGTCACTGGACGACAAATAGTTGAAGACAGCGTTTTGCAAAAACGCATCACGAAAGAGGGTTTCAACAGGTGCGATACTCGCATAGTGAGAATAGAAGCGAAAACAAAGAATCAATTCGAAAAACTCAGCGAAGAACTGTTGCAAACTATAAAAGAGCGGAGTGATCAAGATCATACTAGCTCTGACTCCGCAATAACTTCCGAGACAATAACGGCACTAGAAAGGCAGAAGTTTCACGGGGAATGAAAAAAGATTTCATGCGAATAGAGTTCGAATCACAGGCCGAGAAGAAGTGTACACTATAGCCGACCTCCTGGGAAGCAACAGGCACGTTTCGAAACTTACGACGAGCAGATGGCACCACAAAGATATCTGGTACCTCAGGCATACTTTTCGGAACAATTCGTACCACAAAATGAAACGGCAAAATTAGCTACGGAAGAGACCGAGCCAATATATGACAGGGAAATGCAAGGTCGCGTTGGGTGTAGCGTAAAGCATGCCGACACTCGAGCAGAGCCGATTGAGGAAACGATATCATGCAACACTAGGCGAAAGCTACATCCAATGGATTTACCACTACCTAAAACACTGATACGTGAAACGATCGGAAACAGAGGCGGCGATGATTCGCGAATTTCGTGCGGTATCGTGACGAGGTACGACAAAGATAATTTTCTCGCTGTAAGGAAGTTTCAGCATTTACATGAAGGAAAGTCACTCCAACCACGAACCTTCATTGTTCAATTCAGAATAGGACTACCAGAACATGCGACATAAACACGCAAACTAGAATTTATATGTGCCCATATGTCTGGAACAGTAGCAGAAGAAATGAAGAAAGTAGCAGCTACATGTCGGTCATATAAAGATTTCACAGGTAAGTTTCTATCACGCTATTGGTCGAGTGAAGTGCAAAATAGGGTGAAGTATGAACTATTACAAAATCCATACTTCTAGAATTCCGGAGAGATGAGCCCTGTAAAATTTTTCGAAGCAATGGCAAAGAAAAACCAATGGAAGTTACATTTACAAGGGGAGGCCGCCAATTCTGTAATTCAGATTCGATTCATACTGCGCATAATAAAAGCTCATGACCAATGATGTAATGTGGCAAAGCACCAAAATGCACTTCTCAGCCGTTGTCGAGAAAATAGACAGTTAGAAGAAACCGTTGCGGTGAAATACTCTCTACGATTAATAATGTTGTACAGGGTCGTGGCGCAGCGGTAAGCGCTCGGGATAGTCCGGCTTTCGCCGCCGTGCAGTGCGGACGTGTTGCTGTTCCCGCCTACGAAGCGCGCGCGCTCGCTGTTGTTTACATTTCCGCTGCCGTCACTTACGTGTCACTTACGTGTACTAGAACCATGGCCAACCGTTTTAGAAAATCAACTTTACGATTCACCTTCTGCAACGACTACGCACGACCAAAGGCCTTGGAAGTGGAACGCTTCCTACGCGACGTTGCTAAGATCCCAGCTTCCGATATCTTGGGCATCCATTTGTCCATATTAAGCAATACGGTGTACGTCAAAGTCGTCAATGACGCGGTGTGTGAAAGAATACTTCGTGACACCAACCATGGCTTACGCTTTTGCCACGCCGACGGTAATGTCGGAGCGGTCACCGTCGACCATGCCGGCTTAGGAATGCGCACCATACGAGTTTTCGAACTCCCGTTCGAGCTCCCGGCGGACGACGTTATTGCGGCTTTCCGCCCATATGGAACTGTACATGGCCACACTGCCGAACGCTGGGCGCAATTCCAAACGTACCCCGCTCTTAACGGTGTACGGCAGATCACCATCGATCTCCATCGCCACGTGCCATCTTACCTGCAAATTTGCGGGTGCCGCGCGGTTGTCATATACGACGGCCAACCCAAGACCTGTTCCGGGTGCGGCAAAGAAGGCCACCTCAGATCTGAGTGTCTTCAGCGACGAATCACTCAATTGCCAGCCGCTACCGTGACACCTCCGGCTCCGACGACGGTTTTACCGGTCACCTACGCATCGGCGCTCACTTCTCCTCCCACCGGCCGCCACCCGTCGGCCCACGTACCGGTGACCCTTCCAGCTGCTACGGATACCGCCGGGGCCGACACGTCGCGCTCGAGGCCTGACGCTACTCCGGCGCCACCACCAACAGCAACGACTTCCGACCCCCACCCGCCCGACCATATGGACGCCCCGTCAATTGACGTTCCCGCGACGGCCTTCCTCTCGGAGCGACGCGACTCTCTTCCGTCTTTCGACACGGAGGGACGAACCCGCAAACAACGTTCACCTAAGAGGCGCAAGAGGCGGCGCCATACGGTCTCGGAACGAGACAGATCACCTCCCCCTGATGCTGCAGAGGCCGTCCGACCCGACAAGGCCTCGGAGAACCAACACGACGACACGAATGACGACAACATGACGCCGACTGTGGCTGTGTCGATGCCTACTGTATTGTCTCGCGCAGGTGCTCCTGAACCTATGGACTCCACCGCTGCGACTGCCGCCGAGACGTCCTCCGCCCCTACGACCGACGTGGAACATACGACCATCACCACGACAGCGCCTTCAATGGTGTGGAGTGAGGACGTCGATGAGGACCCGGACCATACTTTGGGGACAGAGTTACCCCAGACGGAAGCATCGTTACGCCACTGATAACGCCGTCAGGTGGCGTACGGCACGACTCGCCGTTGCCTCGCCCCTCATCGTTCTCCGCCGGTGGAGTACCCCTCCACGGCGGGGTACGGCTCCAAACCTACCGAATAGCAACGATCAACACTAACACCATTAGCTCTCCCGTGAAACTTCAACTGCTGCGAGAGATGATATGGGCGTCAGACGTCGATATTTTTTTTTTTTTTTTTTTTTTTTTTTTAAAAAAAAAAAAAAAAAAAAAAAAAAATCTTTATTGACAACAATATTATTTATACATGTTTAGCCCACCTCCTAACATGATTAGTGGGCCATAATGATTATTACATAGTTTAATATTTTGCAGCTAATTTACAAATAGTGTTAGTGAGCTACTTTCTAAGTTCTTAGGTAATATTAAATTCCTACAGTTACAATAATACTTTAGTTTACCTATGCATTCTATTTATGAGATACTACTTTAGGTTCCTGAGTTAGTGTTAATTTCTTGCAAAAGCAATGAGCAGTTTAATTTACCTATGTCTAATCTAGAATGACTACTAACTGCAGCGTCACAGGTGTGCCAGTGAGTATAAACCTACTTGGAGTGGCCAGGCTCCCCGAGCTAACCCCGAGGAGCGTGCCCCTGGCACTGGGCCGGCCGAGGTTAGTAATCGCTGCAGCTTCCTATGTTAGTATTCTAATCTAATCCTACTCTACTAACTTAACCTACGTCTTATTGGTGCTTTGTCGTGATCGGTTTGTTGATCCCATCCCCCTAATCCCGCACGTGGCGGTTTCCAACTACCAGAAGTCGGCCATTCCACGCACAGGCGGTATGGGACTGAGATCAAGTCCTAATCGGTTGGTTGTTCGAGAATTAGGTATTTGATATTTACCCTAGATCCCTTAGGTACTCTATTAAAACCTTTCGTGATACCTCTTCTGCCAGAGCATTCAAGGTATGAAAAGTGTCTTCCTGCCTTAAAAGGTCGTATGTCTGGTTATGTGGAAGTCTGTCTCTGTAAGTTTCCGCCACGTCATTGAAGAGAGGGCACTCGAAAACCACATGTTCGGGAGTTCCTTCCGCTGCGCCACAGTCGCACTCGGGGGTTGCCCTTTTCCCAAACCGACATAAGTATGTCTGGCGTGAGGTCAGTCGCTTGACGGCGCGTTTCGGCGCGGGCCCGCCCGTTGCCGGCGCGCCGTAAGGCACGGAGGCTCGCACTGGGGCGTATCGCTTTCCAGTCGGGCGTGCCGCGGCAGTCCTCACTCGGGGAAGTGATGCGTCTCACATAGCCTCTCCTTCCCAAGTGGCTCTTTCCGCCTTCCCGTGGTGCCAGACGTCAAGCTTGGCATTCTGCCTTGCGTCAAAAGGGAGAGCTGCGACCCAACCCGATGCGAAAGCGAAGGGTGCGTGGCACAGGGGGAGCTGTGTCGAGGGACCGAACACCAGTCCCTTTCTGTTCGCAGGGCACAGACCAGCAGGTGCTCTGCATGCCGGCGACCTCGTTTGTCGGCGTGGGATCACGGCGCGAGTCGGCAAGGGTGCTTCGCCGCGCCCCTGGGTAACCGGGGCGTGTTCTGCCAAACCCAGGTGGTGGTGACATCGCCTGGGCCAGGTTAGATGGGCCCAGACCGCCGAACGACTGGGGGACCGACCCACCACCTGAGTAGGAGTGGGTCCCTGGCCTTCGGGTGGAAACTCGGGCAAGTAGGCGGCGAAGGGCGAGAGGTGCATCCGCCTCTCCGGAGTGCGGGGTGCAGTTGCCGAGGAGCGTCGTGTGAAATCGTCGGCGACGAGGCCATCGATGGGGACCAGTGCGCTGGCGACGGCGTGCTGAACCCGGCAGCTCTGAAGTGCCCTTGACCTAGGGGCGAGGTCGGTGGGCGAGCTGCAGAAGTCCCCCCCCATGCCAGAGGAGCCGGTCCGGGGCAAGAGACGGGCTCCCATCTTTCATCACTCGTTACTCATCATGGCGGCATCTGAAACGAGTGATTCTTGTGCGACCAAGCGCGCTTCTACTGCGCCTGATCCCTCTCCCCAGGACGAGCTGGGACAGGCAGAAGGTGAATCTGTGACACAAAGGCACAGTAGAATTTCACTGCTCTTAGAGCAGAACATAAAAAATGGGAAGATAAGCCAAGCGGCTTTAACAGCTATTAAAAATGAACTTACTGCATGGGCCATCGCCCACGCTAAATTAGAAGGACGAGTAGAAGAACTGGAAAAAGAAAATCAAAGATTGAGAAACCAACCGACTAAGACTTGGGCGGCGGTGGCTGCGCAGGCGCCAACAAAGCTGCATACTACAAAAGATAGTATTGACAAAGCAGTCAAAAGAACAGACACTGCGGTCTTCCTCAGGACACTGCCTGGGCAAGACACCAGTGTCAAGAAAATACAAGAGCTCTTTACGAAGACCATAAACCCGACCAAAGATAAGATCAGAATAAAAAGAATAAAACCTAGTAGAAACTCAGTTATAGTAGAAGTAGCCTCGGAAGAGGACAAGGACAAAATATTAAACAATCAGAAATTAAATTCACTTGTCAAGTGCGAACCTCCCAAGAAGAGGAATCCACTTGTAATTCTCTACGACGTTCCAACCATCATGACAGATGACGAATTGACGAATACAATAAGAGAGCAAAATTTCGATGACACAGACGAGGAGGAATTCAGAAAGAGCTTTAGATTGAGATTCAAGACGGGGCCTCGGGGGCGTGATGTGGTACATCACGTAGCCGAGGTCACGGCACAGATGTGGAAAAGAATTACAGCAATGAGCAGACTATATGTAGGTTTTCACTCAATTAACGTAAGAGACTACATCGTGGTACCTCGCTGCCACAACTGTGGTGACCTGGACCACATCCTAAGGATGTGCACCAGGGAGTCGGCTTGCACGAAATGTGGTACAAGTGGACATAGCCGTAAAGACTGTAAAGCAGCAGCGGTCTGTATTCCCTGCAAAAACCGAGGGAAGAAGTCATGCGGAGCCTCAGGGCGCAGTTGCCCAACATACAGAATGTTGGAACAACGACTCATCTCAAAAATAGACTATGGCTGATCATAGCCCAAGAAACAGGATGCCAAAACATAAATCCCCAAGTAAGAGGAGGCGGGACGCTATGAGGGCAACCAGATTTAAGAATTTCCTAATGGCGCTTTCAAGTGCCACTACAACGGAAATAACAGATAAGGCCGTACAAACGGAGCCTTATATGATAGACAAAAATATACAGACAGATCCTCCAGTGGTTAACATAGATCCCGCCCCTCGACGAAGGGAAATAATGCCGACAATCCACCTGAAGCGGCAAGAGCATCCTACAACAGAGATATCTTTGATAAAACCCAGCATAAAACCCATACAAGAAAGTGCTGTTACAAGCACAAGCTCGAAGCCCACAGTGCATAACACCCCAGTGGTCAGATTGCCACCCGTGGACCCGGTAAGGGTTTATCCCAACATCGAGTACACGATGCAACTGGCCAGACTGGAAGAGCCGATTACCCTGGCCACCGCCTTACGGCATGTGGTCCGAGTAGGACACGAAGAGGGAAGAAAGGTAACCTTCTCGGTAATGGAGGCTGTAGATAGAATACAGCTTAAGTCAGTGAATCTCCCAACCGATTTCGGAGCCCTGCGAGACTTACTGAAAAAAGTTTTTGAGAGACGCAGTGAAAAGTTTGACCTTCAGGACATCTACGAACAGGCCGTATTGGCAAATGGACGAATTGCTTTCGACTGGAGTAAGACCTGGCCGGACGACCATATGCACACATACTTTCCACGACGACAGAAATAACAATTGGACAACTGAACACGCATAACAGTCGACTTGTCATGCAGGAGCTCCGTAAAGAGGTGGAGGAGAGGAGACTAGATGTGCTCTGCCTACAGGAGCCGTACTCCCAAGCTGGGAAAATAGCCTTTGCTGCTACAACATGGCAAATTGTCAGCGGAGATGAGGATCCAAGAGCAGCAATAATAATAACAAATAAACTCCTAAGGGTAACTACCCTCTCACAATTTGCAACTCGTCACTGCAACGTCGTGGAGCTCCAGTCACCAACGGGAGTAATCATACTCATAAACATGTACTTCCAATATGGAGATGAAATAGAACGGCATTTGGAACATCTGGCAAGAGTCACCACGGCGTTGCGAGGACGAAAAATAATAATAACAGCTGACATCAATGCAAAATCCCCCCTATGGTACAGCGGCACCAGAGATGCAAATGGTGATAAAGTAGAGGACTTTTTAATGGCTTCACAGCTCGTGGTGGCAAACAAGCCGGGCAATCCTCCTACCTACACAGCAGGAGGAGGACAAGGAACGAACATAGACGTTACCTTAACGTCACATAACGCAGCCAATTTAATAAAGAACTGGACAGTTATAGGCAATGCCACCACGAGCGACCACAACCTAATAACTTTCACCTTGAGTGAAAGAGAGTGCCGCTGGACCATGGGATGGGAGGTGCAGTACAATTATAATAGAGCGGATTGGGAACTCTTAGCGAGGGAGTGCGACATTCCTCCATCACCAGAAGGTGACGTACACGAAGACTTCGACATAGACAGACAAGCTGAGGAACTGGTGGGTGCAGTACATAGAGCGGTGAGGGCCGCTGTACCAACCAGGAGGAAGGCCGTGGCGGCCTCACCAGCACCATGGTCGCCCGAATTAGAGGAGTTACGTCGGTCTGTCAGAAGGCTAAGGAGAAACTACCAGCGCAGTGTCGTCTGGCTGGAAAGACAAAGATGGCAGCTGCAATACAGGGAGGCTAAGCAAGGTTTTCAGAAGGCACTACGTGAAGTGAGATTACGGAGCTGGGAAAGCTATGTGCTGAACCAGTTAGCTGTGGATCCGTGGGGCCTCCCTTATAAATTGGTAAGGGAAAAAATCCGCTCTCCTCTGGAGCTATCAACTGTCAGGCGGGGGGACGGGATGACGGAGTCTTGGCAGGAAACTGCTGAGGTCCTTCTCCAGTCCCTGCTGCCTGACGACAACGCGGACGAGGAAACTGAAAACCAAAAGCAACTGCGGGACGCATATGTAATGGAATACAATAACAACACGGCAGTCTACCCATTCTCGGAAGAGGAGGTGGCTGCACAAATAAAGTCCCTGAAACGAGGGAAAGCTCCAGGACCAGACGGCATTGTGGCTGAGGTGGTGCAATTTCTGGCACCCCAGTTGGTGGCGCCGTTAACTCGCCTCTTCAATGAGTGTCTCCAACAAAGGAAGTTTCCCAAGATCTGGAAAACTGCAAATGTAATCATAATCAAGAAGGGACCAGAGAAAGATCCAACTGACGCCAAATCCTATAGGCCAATCTGTTTATTGGACCTATTCGGAAAGCTCTTGGAGAAACTGCTGGCTGACAGATTGACGGCTCATCGGATGCTGTGCGGGATGAGCAACAGGCAGTTCGGCTTCAGGCCGGGACGGTCGGCATCTGATGCGATCGCTCTGGCGGCTGAGGTCTGCGGCTCGACCCCGCACAAATATGTCGTTGGCATCATGGTGGACATCAGTGGCGCCTTCGACAACCTGTGGTGGCCTTCGCTCTTCTCCTGCTTACGGGAGAAGGAGTGTCCAGGGCCGCTATATGGGTGTCTGAGGAGCTATTGTAAGGATAGGGAGGTTTGGCTATCATCCCCTAGCGGAAGAATCGGAAAAACAATTAGTAAGGGATGTCCCCAAGGCTCAGTACTGGGGCCCCTGTTTTGGGACTTGCATATGGAACCTTTGTTAGACGAACTACAACAAAGTGAAGAAGTGCTAGAGGTGATAGCCTACGCAGATGACCTCCTCCTGCTGGTCGGCGGTCGTAGCCGAGAGGATATAGAACCAAAAATTGAAAGGGCCATTGAAAGACTACACCAATGGTGTCTTAAAACGAAAATGAAAATTTCCCCAAGCAAGTCTACTTATCTGTTACTAAAAGGTCAGCTAATAAGAAATCCTACAGTGAGAATCGATGGCTCACCAGTTCTTCGGCGACGTGAGGCACGATATCTGGGAGTCATAATTGACGAGAGATGGAACTTCGGAAGGCACATAGAAGCCGTAACACAGAAAGCTCTACAAATATTGAACAATCTCATTTCCATTGGACATAAACGTTTTCATCTCCCCCCTCATCTTATCAGACTTTATCACAACAGTATCCTCACATCAGTAGTGGGTTACGGCTCGGGAGTCTGGGCGCACAGGCTCACGCGGGTCGTGCCCGCCATGACAGTGAGAAGAGTCCAGAGAAACATGATACTAAGATCAGTGGGGGCCTATAGGACGTCACCGGGGGGGAGCTCTGTTAGTTATAATGGGGCTCTGCCCGCTAGACATCAAAATTAGAGAACAAGCGGCATGGTATTGGGTGAAAAAAGGAGATGGGGAAAAAATAATAGATATCATGGGTGTGAGAGTAGAGGATAAAAGGGAGATAAGAAACAGAGGGGAGGAACTGTGGCAAAGGAACTGGGAGGAGGACGAAACGGGAAGAAGAACATTTGAGTTCTTACCTGATGTCAAAGAACGTGGTACAATGAAGTATTTTGAACCCACACGAGGACTCATCCACTTCCTCACTGGTCATGGACCCTATCCGACATACTTATGTCGGTTTGGGAAAAGGGCAACCCCCGATATTGCACTACTACAGGAAGTACACTTGGCCACACTTCCAGACGTCGCGGGATATAACACTTATCCCTCTCCTGGTGACCACCTGGGACGCGGCGTAGCCATGTACGCCAGAGAAGGTATTCCAGTGACCGATCTCACGTACCTTCCATCTGCCAGAGGCATGGCCGTCACCGTCATGGGGACGCGTATCTTCAACATTTACGCTCCGTCAGGCTCCACCCGCAGACGCGACAGGGCCCTCTTCTATTCAGAAGAAATCGCTCCTTTGTTTCTTGGACGCTGCGACCATTACTTGCTTGGGGGTGATTTTAATTGTGTCTTGCACCCTAAAGATCACGTGCCCCACTACAACACCTGTCAAGAACTGCGTCTTGTCGTCCGATATCTGTTGCTCCGCGACACTTGGGAAGTTGAGCACGGCGACGCACCTGGACATACTTACCAGACGAGTCACTCCGCGAGCCGCCTTGATAGAATTTACGTCTCTCGGGAACTCACACCTGCAGTCCAAGGTGCGGAACTTTTGCCCCTGGCCTTTTCGGACCACTGTGCCTGCATCTGCAACATTCTCTTCCCCAAGCAAGTGGTCTGGCGTAGTCGTGCACCGTGGAAGCTAAACACCACCCATCTTAATGATCCCGAATGTCTTCAACGTGTTACCGAGACATGGGCCACCTGTGAACGTCGCTTACCTACATACTGCACGACCTTGACCTGGTGGCTGGAATGTGCCAAACCTGCCATTCGCCGTACTTTGATTCAGTATGGAAAGGAAGTAGCTGCGTGGCGCCGGCACACTACCGACTATTTCTACGCCGTTCTCCGCGACCTGGACGCCCAACCGCCCACCCCCGACACCCACAGTGAACGCAGCAGGATTAAGGCGCAAATTGTAACGTTGACACGCCGTAGACTGCAGGGGGCTATGGTGCGAACCCGATGTCAAGATTCGGCGGAACAAGAACATCCCACCATGCATCATATCGCCTCCGATAGGAAACATCGACGACAACAACTCATCACCGAGATCAACACCTGTCACGGCCAGCACGTCACTTGCCAGGCCGAAATCGTCAGTGCCTTTGTCGACCACTACCGCACAATGTACCAGGAGGAGACCACCGACAACCACGCTGAGGAGTCTGTGTTACTACACGTAACTCGCACCCTCACCAACGACGAAGCGGACGAGATGATGGAGCCAATTACGCGTGACGAAGTCCACGATGCCATCAAAAAAGGCGCTCTGAATAAGTCACCTGGTGTCGACGGATTGCCGATAGAATTTTATCGCGCTTTCCTCACACTAATGGCGTCACGGTGGACAATGATGTTCCACGAAGTGCTGACGATGAGGAACGCCGTACCGCCGTCCTTCATCACGGGACTTATTATACCCATCCACAAACCGACACCAGGCGTGACGACAGTACATTACCGTCCCCTGACCTTGCTAAACGCAGACTATAAAATTTTTACACGCCTACTGGCAACGCGATGCCGCAAGGTCCTGCCTAGCATTCTATCCCCGGAACAGACAACTCCGGGCGGCTCAGTTAATATACAAACGGCCACAGGAGAATGTCGCGATTTAATTGCACTGGCAGCGGCGTGCAAACTCCGCGCCGCGGTGGTTGCCATTGATTTTGGCAGCGCATTCGACAAAGTGCGGCATCTTTTTCTCTTCTCAGTGATGAACCGTATGGGTTTTCCACCAGCCTTTATCGACGTTATCCGGCGCCTGTACGGCACAGCTGAATCGCTGATTCAGGTTAATGGCCGTGTAGCGGGACCAGTGGCGATCCGGCGTTCCGTACGGCAAGGCTGCCCACTTTCGACCCTACTCTATGCCATGAGCCTGGAGCCACTCATCGGGAGTCTGACTAGCCACCTTTCTGGTCTCACTTTGCGACAGCACAGTTTTAAATGTCGTGCGTATGCGGACGACCTCCTCCTCTTGATCCGCTCACGGAGTGAAACACACACGGTACTTGATTTGATATCAACGTACGGCACTGCAGCGGGCAGTACCATAATTATGGCTAAATCCGCGGCGATGTCCATTGGACGCGGCCTCTCACACGCCGACTTAGCACCTCTCCCGTGTATACAAAAACTACAATACCTTGGTATTATTTTCACCTCCACCGTGCGCCGCTCCGCTGCCATCAATTTTCGGCGTGCACTGCAAACTATCCGCACGACGGTGAGACAAAATCGTCTCCGACGACTCGATTCCTTACAACGTGTCCAATACCTCAATCAACATGTGGCGTCCAGAATGGTCCACATCGCACAGGTCCTTCCGCTGCCAACAACAATTGGACGCAGCCTCCAGGCTGCCTTCGGATACTTCCTTACGGCCGGTACGCTCTTTAAGGTCCGCTACGACACGCTCACCCTTCCCACGCGAGCGGGAGGCCTCGGCCTTGTCAACGTGCGACTCCGAGCGGCGTCCTTGTACATGTCCACCATGCACAAGCAGTGGCACGGGGGCACCTCCCTTACGCGCAGCTTGCTGGAAATTCTTGTACCCGCAACCATAACACCACCAGTACCAGTAGGACACATCAAGCACCATCTGGCGCACATTTCTGATTTCATCGTCGACTTCAGTTACGCTCACACACACTTACCGACCACGCGTTCTCCTCAACCTACAGATTTTTACACCCCACTGCTTCGTTCCATATCCAGCAACAATATTGAACTGAGACATCCGTCCAAGCGGTGGCCCACGGTTTGGCGTCATATCCACCAGCCTTTTCTTCCCTCCCACGTCCGGGCAACATGGTACCAAGTCGCAAATGAAAAATTCGCCACAAATCATCGCCTTCACGCCATCGGACTACTGGACTCTCCACTTTGTTCCATTTGCCACCTCGTGGATGACGATGTCCATCAACTGACTTGTGCTGCCACCAGTGACGTCTGGAAACTGGCCCGACAGTTCGTTGCCTGTTACCTCCGTGTTCCGCCGGACTCGATTGACCCATGGACTTTTATCCATCCTGAGAATACTTATTTCCCCGCCGCCATAAATCATGCGATTGTATGGGTCAAGGGATGGACAATCACCTACATGTATAATGATGGCGACAAATCACGCCTTGATTTCTGCCAGTACTTACAAACCGCCCACAGTCAAGTCGAACACCGACCGCGCTACCGCGCCTCCTTCGACAATTACCTACATGCGATCTTTACGTCACCCCCGCTCAGTTGGATGGTGCCACACGCCGACAACACTCCCGCCCCCCCCTGCTGACATCTGAGACTCCCCGCGCTACTTTATATATTGTAACCCACAGTGGAGTAGGCGCATGGACACGCGCCTCTTTTCGTTTATGCACTATACCAGAACACAGTGGTTTTTCCCTCACTCCACTGTACATTGCTTCACACCTCTTGCTTACATCAGGATTATTATTCTTTTTTTGCTACACCTTGTTCATAAAAACAAAAAAAAATTGCTCGCCTGGCACGAGTATAATGTCTTATGTTATTTTCGCCGGAAGGATGGCATTTCTGTTGTATTTAAGTTTGTACCAATAAAGATCTTTTGTTCATTTACCCTGTTCCTGCAGTAAAAAAAAGGGTTCGTAATTAATGAATTGCTTATGCATGTTGGTGAAGGCGGATCGCTCTCCAATTGTACCGCCTCCATAATAATAAAAAAATGTTGCATGGCGCGAGATTCGATCCGGCGACCTTCGGATTACGAACCCGAGCGCTTACCGCTGCGCCACGACCCTGTACAACATTATTAATCGTAGAGAGTATTTCACCGCAACGGTTTCTTCTAACTGTCTATTTTCTCGACAACGGCTGAGAAGTGCATTTTGGTGCTTTGCCACATTACACCATTGGTCATGAGCTTTTATTATGCGCAGTATGAATCGAATCTGAATTACAGAATTGGCGGCCTCCGCTTGTAAATGTAACTTCCATTCGTTTTTCTTTGCCATTGCTTCGAAAAATTTTACAGGGCTCATCTCTCCGGAATTCTAGAAGTATGGATTTTGTAGTAGTTCATATATATATATATATATATATATATATATATATATATATATATATATAAACTATTAATGAATTGCTTATGCATGTTGGTGAAGGCGGATCGCTCTCCAATTGTACCGCCTCCATTTTTCCGTTCGTTTAACAGGGTTTACGAAAGCTCTCACGTCCGCACTGATTTTCGACGATGTTGTAAGTTGCGCTAGGGACCGAACCTACCTTCTTCTGAAGTTATCAGGCAACTACGCTGTTATGCGTCGGCTCGTTTCGGCCTATTCAACATCTGTCCTTCAAGTGTAACGAGCGAGTAACGGAGTTTATATTTCATACCTGCCACAGCAAATTTGTGTTCGTGGGGTTTCTATTCTAATTCGAACGTATTCGTATTCGTTTCGGAATATCGTTTCTACGTCTTTCGTTAACTATACGTGGTTAACATTATGAAGACAATTAATAACATTTGTGAAATACAACTTTCATTGCGGAAAACATAATGATGTTCGAAGTCGCCAGTTTTTCCACGACAAACAACTTTCAACAACTTATTATATGCATAATTGCTGCAACTGATTGCCGGGAAATATATATATATATATATATATATATATATATATATATATATATATATATATATATACATATGTGTGTGTGTGTGTGTTTATACACACATTTGAATTACAAGAAAGAAATACTAAAAAAAAAAAAAAGGTTGCATGGCGCGAGATTCAATCCGCCGACCTTCGGATTACGAACCCGAACCCGAGCGCTTACCGCTGCGCCACGACCCTGTAGAACATTATTAATCGTAGAGAGTATTTCACCGCAACGGTTTCTTCTAACTGTCGATTTTCTCGACAACGGCTGAGAAGTGCATCTTGGTGCTTTGCCACATTACACCTCTGGCCATGAGCTTTTATTATGCGCAGTATGAATCGAATCTGAATCTCACAATTGGCGGCCTCCCCTTGTTAGATTCAATTATTTGGGAGTTTCCCTGAAGAAAGAAGAGGCAGATGTAGCTGAGTTGAGGGAAGACAAATGTGGAAAAGAAGTTGTTGACGAGAGAAAGTTAGTGGTAGAGGCTAACCCGACAAAAGGTTCGAATTCACAGGTAACAATCCTGAAAAGAGTCATGTATGGTTCAATAGAGGAAGCCTTAATACGGGGAAATGAGGCATTACAGAGCAAACCGGTCGAGATTCAACCGATTGTGAACGCCATGGTAGCAAAAATCCCAGTTACCGTCGTCATAGACAGTGGAAGCGAGCTAACCGCGATTTCGGAGAATTTATTTAACCAATCCAATGCTAATGAAGAATTACCAATCTTGAAAACGAAGAAGATTAAAGTGAAGGGCCCAATGAAAAATCATGCTGCGGATGTCAATAAACAAACAATGCTAACTCTTTCGCCTCCAGGTCAAAAGATTAATCTCAATTTCGTTATTATTGCGAAATCAACGGTAGACATGATAACAGATGCAGATTTTCTGAATCAAAGACAACCTGTGATAAACATGGGAAAAGGTAGCGTTACTTTTGAGAGCACTACACTTCTCTTTCAGCCAGAGCTGTACAGTGTCAAACATAGGTGGAATAGCAGTTTGCGATGTATTTCACCGTCCCATTGTTGCGCCAGAGCCGAGGACGCAGCAGATCTGTGCTGTTGTACCATCGGATGAGGTGTTGGTTTTGCCGGGGGCTGGTCTGGGTAGAGCGACCTGACCCATCTCGTCGTGTTCTACGGACTTCCTTGAGCCATTTTGCACACACCCATTCCTCTGCAGTGCTCTTCGGCCCACACGAGCAGCAATTTCCCGGATGGATGTATCACATTCTCTTACAACATTAATGTGTGTTTTTTTAAACTCACCCATCAGACGGGACAGCTCGCGCACACATCTGCGAGGCCTCCTGCACCTCTGCTCAAACTCGGGTCCTTTGCATTTCGAGGGCAAGTGTTCTACCTTCTTTCCTTTTTTGCATTTTGTTCATTGTTGATCGTTGTGTTTGGTCGTTGTGGACGTCACATGACATCCGTTCAACTTCGTTTGTTGATCCTTCCACTCCGTTTTTTTATTTATTTTTTATTTTTATTTTTATTTTTTATTTTTTATTACAGAGGCCAACCAGCTCTCTGACCGAACACGCTCAGCTACCGTGCAGGCGAACATTCTGAGCTATCCAAGCACGACTCACGCCCCGTCCTCACGGTTTTACTTCTGCCAGTACCTCGTCTGCTACCTAAACGTGTTCTTTTGCAGTTACACACATATGAGTTAAACTGCATCCAGTTGGGATGACAACATTCAAATATTTGTTGAAAAAAGTAGGTGATACTGGATAACTTTGTCATAAATCTTTATTTATTACAATTTTGTAGGTCACTGTTCACACTTTGTTGTAATAATGCAAAGGGTGTGAATGTCAAACACGTTATAAGATCACGTATGCACCTTTAATTTGCGTAGTCGTTGGGATATGGTTCCGGTAAAGAATGATAGTTACGTGACTTTACGAGATACGAAAGTCCTGTTGTCTCACATCATTACAGTTCGTATCCACATGCTTATCAACTCCAAAATGATGCTAGCAATATGAAAGTAGCATACCAGTTCATGAATGTCGGGGAACCACCGAAAACACAGGTTATCACTGGTAGAATCAATAGTTAAGTGTATGAGGCACTACATTTAGGCTGTTGGTAAGGCACGCTATATGAAACAATAAACATAAGTATTTATTATGATGATCATGAGTCTATAAAAATATCGGCACGCAAAGCCTACAACTTGCGCCGTCGTACATTCTTGAAATATCTTGCAATGAACCCTAGAAAGTTCAGGTCTTATGTAAGTCGTTGAGCGGGTTCAAGGCTTCACTTTAATCATTCGTAGATATGTTTGATGTGACAATACAAGACAGCAAAAGGAATGCTGAAAGTCTATATTTCACTTAAAGACCAACAAAAAACATTCGCGCAGGAGGCTCGTACAGTCTGGACATCGTTTGACCGCCACACAAACTCAATAGTAATCCCTGGTGTTGAAAAGCAGCTGAAACAGGTGAAAACAAATAAGTGGCCGGTCCGGATAGAATCCCAGTTAGTACTCTATAGCATTTTCCCCCCTGATTAGCTTGCATTTATAGCCAAACTCTCACCCAAAGGAAGTCCCAGGCGAGGCGAGACAACAGCTTGTGCTTCCCCCCATATATAAAAAGGTAAAAAGAACAAAGCTCTAAATTAAGTGAGTAATATTCTTCACGTCGGTGTCTTGCAGAATTCTTGAGATTATTCTACGTTCGCGTATAATGAATTTACTTGTGAGGGAAGAGCTTCTATCCACGAATCAGCACGTATTTTTATAACATCGCTCGTGTGAAAGTTAGCTTGCTCATTCCTCGTTCGATATCTTGCGAACCATGGACGAAGGGCAACTGGCAGAATCCATATTTCCTAAAAGCATTTGACGTAGTGCCTCATCACTGACTGCTAACGGAGGTCCAAGCATACGGAACAGGTTTTCAGACATGTTGGTGGATGGAAGGCTTTTTAATTAATAGAACCCCGTACGCTGACATAAACGGCAAGTATCCACTGGAGACAAAGGTATCGTCAGAAGCGCCCCAGGGAAGTCTAATAACTCCGCTCCTGTTCAGTATGTTTATAAATGTTCGAATGGCTCTCAGCACTATGAGACTTAACATCTGAGGTCATCAGTCCCCTAGCTAGAACATAGAACTACTTAAACCTGAAACGTCCCCTTAGAAAAATCAGTGAATTACTGTGCTGATAAACCACTTACGTTATTCGATTTTCAAACAACTGAGCAAAACTGAACGTACTCAGACATTTCGCTCTTCACCTATTCTAATCAACACTAAACTGACACACAATATTTTTAGCGCAACGCAATCTGCCTTTCAAAAATCCCTACAAAAGAATTGCCCTCACTAACAATAACCTATACCTTTCATGAATCACTTACCTCACAAAAATCTTCGTTATTCGAACTAGTGCAATGCAGCGAGCGCCACTACTGCCAGCTAAATAAAAGATTCTAACTACTGAAGGCACTAACTACTGATAGGCATAGCCAGCAGCAAATGAAAGAATTTGATAGAGAACAAACAATTTATTTACCTTAATAATATTCCAAAATCATCATATATATATATATATATATATATATATATATATATATATATATATATATTTATATATATATATATATATATATATACTCCTGGAAATGGAAAAAAGAACACATTGACACCGGTGTGTCAGACCCACCATACTTGCTCCGGACACTGCGAGAGGGCTGTACAAGCAATGATCATACGCACGGCACAGCGGACACACCAGGAACCGCGGTGTTGGCCGTCGAATGGCGCTAGCTGCGCAGCATTTGTGCACCGCCGCCGTCATTGTCAGCCAGTTTGCCGTGCCATACGGAGCTCCATCGCAGTCTTTAACACTGGTAGCATGCCGCGACAGCGTGGACGTGAACCGTATGTGCTGTTGACGGACTTTGAGCGAGGGCGTATAGTGGGCATGCGGGAGGCCGGGTGGACGTACCGCCGAATTGCTCAACACGTGGGGCGTGAGGTCTCCACAGTACATCGATGTTGTCGCCAGTGGTCGGCGGAAGGTGCACGTGCCCGTCGACCTGGGACCGGACCGCAGCGACGCACAGATGCACGCCAAGACCGTAGGATCCTACGCAGTGCCGTAGGGGACCGCACCGCCACTTCCCAGCAAATTAGGGACACTGTTGCTCCTGGGGTATCGGCGAGGACCATTCGCAACCGTCTCCATGAAGCTGGGCTACGGTCCCGCACACCGTTAGGCCGTCTTCCGCTCACGCCCCAACATCGTGCAGCCCGCCTCCAGTGGTGTCGCGACAGGCGTGAATGGAGGGACGAATGGAGACGTGTCGTCTTCAGCGATGAGAGTCGCTTCTGCCTTGGTGCCAATGATGGTCGTTTGCGTGTTTGGCGCCGTGCAGGTGAGCGCCACAATCAGGACTGCATACGACCGAGGCACACAGGGCCAACACCCGGCATCATGGTGTGGGGAGCGACCTCCTACACTGGCCGCACACCACTGGTGATCGTCGAGGGGACACTGAATAGTGCACGGTACATCCAAACCGTCATCGAACCCATCGTTCTACCATTCCTAGACCGGCAAGGGAACTTGCTGTTCCAACAGGACAATGCACGTCCGCATGTATCCCGTGCCACCCAACGTGCTCTAGAAGGTGTAAGTCAACTACCCTGGCCAGCAAGATCTCCGGATCTGTCCCCCATTGAGCATGTTTGGGACTGGATGAAGCGTCGTCTCACGCGGTCTGCACGTCCAGCACGAACGCTGGTCCAACTGAGGCGCCAGGTGGAAATGGCATGGCAAGCCGTTACACAGGACTACATCCAGCACATCTACGATTGTCTCCATGGGAGAATAGCAGCCTGCATTGCTGCGAAAGGTGGATATACACTGTACTAGTACCGACATTGTGCATGCTGTGTTTCCTGTGGCTCTGAGCACTATGGGACTCAACTGCTGAGGTCATTAGTCCCCTAGAACTTAGAACTAGTTAAACCTAACTAACCTAAGGTCATCACAAACATCCATGCCCGAGGCAGGATTCGAACCTGCGACCGTAGCGGTCTTGCGGTTCCAGACTGCAGCGCCTTTAACCGCACGGCCACTTCGGCCAGCTCTGTTGCCTGTGTCTATGTGCCTGTGGTTCTGTCAGTGTGATCATGTGATGTATCTGACCCCAGGAATGTGTCAATAAAGTTTCCCCTTCCTGGGACAATGAATTGACGGTGTTCTTATTTCAATTTCCAGGAGTGTATATATCAGTTCATGATATCCAATATTACAAATTTACTCTTTCTGATGGACACACGTCCAGATCGTTCGCTCTCAAAATTCTGCCATTTCTCTCCCCAAATCAACCACTGCTGGCGGCTCACCTCCAACTGCGCAACGCTACGCGCTGTTCATATCCAACTGCCCAACACTACAATAGCGACTATTCCAACAATGCCACCCAGCCACAGACTACACACAGCACAGCCAGTGAGTTTCATACAGAGCGCCACGTGGCGTTACCAATATAAAAACCTAAACAGCCTACTTACAAACGTAACTAACCTAAGGACATCACACACATCCATGCCCGAGGCAGGATTCAGACCTGCGATAGTAGCGGTTGCGCCGTTCCAGATTCAAGCTCCTAGAACCGCTCGGTCACACCGGCCGGCCAGGATTAATTAATGACTTAGCTTACCACGTATTGAGACATCATAGCGGCGTTGTCAAAAGCCACTCCAAATGTCCTTGTTGAAAACCATACGTTAGAAGTGCGGCCGACTCCCATAGTGCTCAGAGCGATTTGAACCATTTTTTGCGGCCGACTGAGAATAAATTCAATGGGATTATCGAGATGCCATAAAAATATGAGATAAGCAAGCCTCCAGTTTGTCATCTAGGAAAGAATTGAGTGCAATCCGTTAGGATTTACCTTGACGATTCATTCAACTCCCCAAGTAATACTACTTGTGCAATTAATATGTTTTTGGCAGTAATGTGTCGTGGTAGGAATTGCTTCGTTATTTTCATGTAACTATTTTGAAGAGAAGAAACGCTAAAAGTGTTGTTTTTCAGTGAGTGTAGGGCTATACAGGATAACTTGGACAAAATTAACATTTAGTGTGATGAATGGCACTTTGGTCTATACGTCGATAAATGTGAATTAATGCAGAGCAGCAGGAAAAACTATCTAAAAATATTGGAATGTAGTATTAATGGTGCTGTGGCCTCTGGATATCGCCTATGCTACAGACACCAAACATACAGTCACGTGCCATGGACTGCTGAGTCTTCTGCCCACTTTTAAGTTTTTCTCTGGAGATTGCACGAAAAAACAATTTGCATGATTATACACATGTCAGGTTGGCAATCGAACCTCCGGCAACCACCACAACGTCCTGTGGCGCCAACCTGAATGCCAGAGACGTAAGCACTGCCGCCATTGAGGCACTAGCTCGCCTCCGTAAGTCATGTGCATCCGACGATATCCCTCCGCTGGGCAAATATTTAGGTCATCGCCCGACCAACCCTGCATTGAGTCTGCACATGCCTGCACATGCCTGCTCAGCTTCCCTGGATGGTCTTTGCTTATGCCGGCTGTGCCCAGCATCTCTTTAGTCGGAATTCACATCGCTGACACAGTGACGTGTACCTCATCGAAGCCCCCAATATGCCTTGAGCACCTATTCACTCACCACCCACCAAGGACTCCAGACTTCATTCATCCTCGAGTCCACTGTCACCCATCTCCAGCCACTGCCTCATGGACCCCATAAATGTAAGATCATTCCAGTCAAATAATTTGTGATTGACTTTAAGCCTGAAAAAATTTGAGCCACCCAGGTTGCAAAAAACTGTTCTATAGTACTCTGTTCATTATACTTATAGGGACGTTATATGTCCTATGCCGCAATGTTAAATTGTCTTATTTTTTGAACCATTATCTTGGTAACTTTTTAACACAACACCCTACAACATTGTATAATTATTCAGTGCACCTTTCTGGATACACTGAACTACAATTATTACTAAAATTGTATTGTGGGGTATGTGACCTTTTATTTCAAATACTCAAATTTTAACAGAATTTGGAAAATAAATGAATATAAAAACAAAACAACTCAGGATATTGTAATTATTCTAGTTCCATATGTGTTGAATCACACATTTGGCGTGCTGTGAAAATTTCATGTCTCTAACATCAGTACTTTTATAGAAAACGGGTCATTTATTACAAAAAATGTAGTACAGAGATATTGAGGTTTAAAACTTTATTGCAGCGCAGTGTTTGCCTCCACCTTTTCTTTCTTGCTTTTTTTGTCATTTGATGAACAGCTAACTCTGCTTCACGTACACGAAGCTCATCTAGTTCCTGCATTCCTTTAGCTGTGTTATGTCCAAATCTTACCCCTAACTTATCCACAACCTTAAGACTTTCATAGTTCCCAGCATTAAAAATTATTGCAGTATCAGATACTGCTAACTTTAGAGTCATAACGCCAACAAATACATTTTTGGGCACACAGCACCACACAACATTGTTGAAGGACTCATTCACATTCTGGGTCTTCCCATGTAAACACTTCTTCAGTAGCTCAGGATTTACCAACTCTCTGTAAATAGGTTTGACTGCCTCCATTACTGCCAAAGGAAGAGAATGTCACCCCCTTCCTAAACTTACGGCACTAGGCGGCGTGGTCACTTCAGAAACATTATCATGGTTTCATTCACTGCTAGCACACGTGTTTTCAAGTACTTCAAAAGAAAATTCACGTCTCGCACATCTGTTACCCGCACGTTTGCGTTTCTTGAAGTTACTTTTAAGCTTAGTCATTTTATTTACATTTAAAAGCAATAGAAGTTGGCTTACTACAATAATAGCCGATAATCACACTACTTTCAACGAAAACTAGTATCAGAGACAAAGGACTGATTTGTTTATTCGTAATGCCAACTTCTGAGTAGTACCAGTAGGCTCGAAACAGAGCAATTCACAGACTTGTAGACTGCGTAGTTCGCAAGATATTACTGCTCAACTGTGGCAGTATATGCGTAACCGCGAAATTTGACAGTCGCACATCAACATTCAAAATAGTATTTGAAGGTCTCACAATTGTCTGATTTTAATGTATTATAGCCAAAATGTTCAGGGAAGTCCAAAGTACATTATGGAGTAGAAAACAGAAAATTCCAAATTTCAAAGAATTTCGCGTACACTGTACCCTTAATAAATATGCAAGTGTTCTTTGCCATCTGGGCACTTCTGTCACAGCGTGTTCTTCCCGTCGGTAACGAACACTAAAATGGTTGTGAGGATAATGGACTTAGGGATAGTACGCCGACACTGTCTGGTGTCCAAAGACTCAGGATTTTGTACTTTCAGTCTTGTCCAGTGTTTCCTTGGATTCTCTTGCAAATCTTAGGAATGTTGCTAATTTCTTGCCTCATATGTGTGTTCTCAATGCCGACTCTCTCTTGCAATATTGCATCACAGCCATTGGACGTACTGGTGTAGCTCCTGCTTCTTCACTTACAAAGCTTGCAACCTGACTCTATACTTGTCTTCCAGACGTTAAACCACCCAGATGCTGTCCTAGGCATGACGGGTTGACGATGCTATGACCACCACCTAAGGAATTCCGCGAATAGCTGAAGGCATGGAACACTTTCCAGACTCGGTTGGAATGGTGCTTCAGGACCTCTCCATTTCACAATAACACTCAACAGTGAGCCTTTGTCTTCGTGAAATCTGGTGCTTCTATCTATTATGCTCTTTAGTAAGTCAACCTTGGGGCTGATCTTGCTACCCGTACAGAATCTGCTCAGTGTTTATTACAATACTTTTCGTAATCTTGCACACAATCCCTATTCCGAGGCACCTTCTTCGAGTCCAATATTTCAGGCTCTAGCACACAGTCGCCATTCCTAGGTGCCACCTTCATTGTCAGCTTGTTTTGCTCCTGCACATGCTAACCTACCCAAGGCAACTTTCTCTGTCGCACAGACCTTGGCACCTGTCATGTCTACTTCTCCAATTTTCAGTGCTTTTCTGCTAAATAAAGTATCCATGTCGTCCTCCACACTGCTCCACGACACCCTCCTGGTCCTTATTTCTCATCAACATACTCGAAGGCTTCTGGTCTCCCACCACATTTCAGCCCTTTCCAGGGTACTGTGCAGAACTTTTTCCATTTCCAATAATCTAGGATCTCACGCTATGTCCATAAATATTGAGGGCACTAGTCCCTTCCAGTAAAGTCTTGGTGGCATCTTTAAGTCTAGAACTCTGACTTCAAGCCCAACTACAGCTGTCCCAGCTGCAACTGGCCCTTCACCCACCAGCCATTCCGTCACACACCTTTCCACCAATGGCATTTCCACCCCTGGCCATTCGGCAACTGGCTGTTCCAGCAAGAGCACTTCTGCCACCAGTCCTTCCCCAATTGGCACGTCGACCACCGATTATTCTGCCATTGTCCCTTGTGTCACTGTCACCAGCACCACTTAGATCAGTGCCACCATCACCAGTGTCATTGACACATTCACCACTGGCACCAACGCCACAGGCACCAGCTCCATATACACCAGCACTGAGACCTCAGATGACATGACAGAGCCTCAGGGACCTCTAGCATTATGCGGGGATACAGGCCTTCTTCATCTACAGGGCCTCCTCAGGCCACCAGCTGGATTTCCCATGGCCTCCAGTTGTGAAGACCTGCATTTTTCGACACAAACCCGGCCCTGCTGTGTCCTGCCTACATCAACTCTTTTGGTGGCCTGCTTAACCTTCCCAGATGAAGAAACTGCACTCTTCTTCAGGTTTTTGGGTTGTGTCCGGACCACCTGCCTTTGGCCAATGTTTCTTGGACCTAGGACTCTGCCATCATGAGCAACCATGCACAGGACTACCTACCAGATCCGCGGGTTGCCTCCTCCCTTCCCGTTGGCTATGTCACTTTCACTTGGAGAGGAAGGTAAGCTGTGACCCCTACTATCTCCGATGCCATAGTCATCAACCATACAGTCGTATTGCATAGGTTGCATCAACTCCTGCCCATTTACGACTCTTGATCTTGAGATCACACGAAAACATTTTGCATCAATAGACACACATTACGATGTGACTCTTCAAGCTTTCCCGGCGGCTATGTTGTAAATAGTCTTCACAGGTTTGGCGCCGGATGACGTGCAAATTCGACAATATTTTCTCGGAGCAATTGTCCGACATCTTCAGTTGGTTCACCCTTGCTGGTGGCTAGGTACGACTGACGGTATCCGCTCGTCGACGCCCTGTATATAGAATACGAGCGAGAGGAATGCGCAGGTGGGGAAATCTTGCATGTGCAGTGATTTACAGACTGACTGTGCCGTACTAAAACGCCCTCTGCTGAAAATCGCGGAGCGGCCCTCCTGTGCGTTCACTGAACGCTGTCATTACGAACTATGCGGCCAGACGACACTCACTAATAATCTACACTAGAGCAATGTTATGACGGGTCTGTTATTGAAAGGATCTTAATTTTCTCTTTGTGATTTAATAGCAGACAGTGCAGGGTTCCAGGTTGTGATCAGTTGAAATCCATTCATCCCTGTTGATGAGATCATCAGCTGTACGGATATGTATTGCTTCCTTAATGACGCAATCCCATAAGGATGATGGCGGGGATAAAACTTCCACCTTTTCATAAATCATTCGGTGTCCTGTGTTCAGATAGTGTTCCGCAATTTCCGGCTTTTCCGGTTGAAGTAGGCGTGCATAACGCTGCGCTTTATCACATCGCTCATGCACTGTGCGACACGTCTGGCCTATACATGCTGCCCATCATCGACAGGGAATTTATACACTCCACATATCCTCAGGCGAAGATCATCCTTAACCGTAGTCAATAGTTTCCTCAGATATGCAGATGGTCAGGTAACACACTTAACGTCATGTCTTCCGAGACCTCTTCCAATTCTTGACGATATGGCACCAAAATAGGACAAAAAGGCTAACGTAGTGGGTGTCTTCGTATCTTCCTTCTGGTCCATAGAATTGAGCGCACTTCGGCCTGAATTCATTACGTATCTGTCTCTAAGAATAACAACTTTGTCGTAACACTGTCTTCAAATATTGTATTTCATTCGACAGGCTTTCAGGATCGCATACCACAGGCGCTTTATGAACTAACGTACGTAATACACTACCGCATTGTGCAGGATGATGGCAGCTTGTGGCCTGCAGATATAGACACATCAAAAAAAGTTTTGCATCGCCCCGGATCACAGAACTCCTGAAGATAGACGTTGACTGTGGATATTGTATCACAGACACAGTCCGGATTAGCCGAGCGGTCTGGGGTGCTGCAGTCATGCACCGTGCGGTTGGTCCCGCCGGAGGTTCGAGTCCTCCCTCGGGCATTGGTGTATGTGTTTTTCCTTAGGATAATTTAGCTTAAGTTGTGCGTAAGCTTAGGGACTGATGACCTTAGCAGTTAAGTCCAATAATATTTCACACATATGTGAACATTTTGAACACAGTCCCTTTGACTGTTCAGAGACGTCACTAAACTCGCCCAAGCCGGCCACGGTGGCCGAGCGGTTGTAGGCGCTCAGTCCGGAAACGCGATACTGCTACGGTCGGAGGATCGAATCCTGACTCGGCCATGGATGTGTGTGATGTCCTTAGGTTACTTAGATTTAAGTAGTATTAAGTTCTAGGGGACTGACGACCACAGATGTTAAGTCCCATTGTGCTCAGAGGCATTTGAAACATTTTTTTAAACCCGCCCAAACATCTAAACAACCATGAATGAGCAGCGCCTTTTAGACGGAGGCGGTCCGACAGCCTATCAGTTCCAGTCATTCCGCCAGGAAGGAGGTACACGGCTCGTGTAGTCTGTAGTTCAACCATGCCCAGACGGTCAATACCGCGATTCGATCGCCGCCGCATTGTAATTTTGTGCCAGGAAGAGCTCTCAACAAGGCAAGTGTACAGGCGTTTCGGAGTGAACCAAAGCGATGTTTTTCGGACATGGAGGAGATAACAGAGAGACAGGAACTGTCAATTACATGCCTCGCTCAGGCCGTCCAAGGGCTACTACTGCAGTTGATGACCGCTACCTACGGGGTATGGCTCAGACTAACCCTGACAGCAACGTCACCATGTTGAATAATGCTTTTCGTGCAGCCACAGGACATCGTGTTACGACGTAAACTATGCACAATAGTCTGCATGATGCGCAACTTCACTCCCGACGTCCATGGCAAGGTTCTCTTTGCAACCATGACACCATGCAGCACTGTACAGAAGGGCCCAACAACATGCCGAATGGACCACTCAGAACTGGCATCACGTTCTCTTCACCGATGAGTATCACATATGCCTTCAACCAGACAATCGTCGGAGACCTGTTTGGAGGCAACCCGATCAGGATTAACGCCTTAGACACACTCTCCAGCGGGTGCAGTAAGGTGGAGGTTTCCTGGTGTTTTGGGGTGGCAATTCAAATGGTTCAAATGGCTCTGAGCACTATGGGACTTAACATCTACGGTCATCAGTCCCCTAGAACTTAGAACTACTTAAACCTAACTAACCTAAGGACATCACACACATCCGTGCCCGAGGCAGGATTCGAACCTGCGACCATAGCAGTCGCGCGGCTGCGGACTGAGCGCCTAGAACCGCTAGACCACCGCGGCCGGCTGGGGTGGCAATATGTGGGGCTGACATAAGCCGCTGGTGGACATGAAAAGCCCCGTATCGGCAGTACAAAATGTGAATGCTATCCTCCGACCGATAGTGAAACCATATCATCAGCATATTTGCAAGACATTCGTCTTCATGGACGACAATTCGCAACCTCATCGTGCAAATATTGTGAATGACTTCCTTCAGGATAACGACATCGCTCCACTAGAGTGGCCAGCATGTTTTCCGGACATGAACCCTATCGAACATGCCTGGTATAGATTGAAAATGGTTGTTTATGGACGACGTGACCCACCAATCACTCTGAGGGATCTACGCCCTATCGCCATTGACGAGTGGCCCAATGTTGACCAGCAGTGCCTTGATGATTTTGTGGATAGTATGCTACGAAGAAGACAGGTATGCATCAATGCAAGAGGACGTGTTACTGGGTATTAGAGGTACCGATGTGTACTGCAATCTGGACTACCAGTTCTGAAGGTCGCACTATGTGGTCGTACAACATGCAATGTGTGGTTTTCATGAGCAATAAAAAGGGCGGAAGTGATGTTTATGTTGATCTCTACTCCAGTTTTCTGTACAGGTTCCGGAACTCTCGGAACCGAGGTGATGCAAAACTTTTTTTCATGTGTAGATCTGTATGCGCTAGCTTGCATTAGAAGGTGTGTCTCAAGGATCCATCTGCTTTCCTTCGTAGCAAAACGTCAAGAAAAGGTAAAGTACCATCTTTTTCCACTTCCATTGCGAAGTTTATATTCGGATGGGACAATTTTAAATTCTGAAGAAACTTAGGTATAGTATCAAGTCTATGTGGCCAAACCTCAAATTTAACATCCACATGCTACAGAAAACCAGGGGGTTTGAGATTGGCTGACGGTAGCGTCTTTTCTTCAAAGACCTCTATAATGAAATTGTCCACCACAAGAGACAGTCTCCTGTGGTCATGAAATGAGAAATATGTTGAAGTATGCACGTACTTGCTAACGAAGGAAATGCTGTTGTGCTTCTCTCATGCACAGACTACAACTGATAATAATTTTAAAAAGGCATGCGTGGTTTCAAGTGAGTACAGCCTGGAACCCAGCACTGGCTGCTATTAAATCCCGACAAGAAAATTAAGATTTTTTTCGATAACAGACGCGTCATAACATTGGTCTAGCATAACTTTTTAGTGAGTGGCCTCTAGTCGGACTGTTAGTAAACACAGCGTACAGCGCACAAGCAGAAGGGCCGCTCTGTGATTTTCGGCAGAGGGCGTTTTAGTGTGGCACACTCTATCAGAAAATCATTGCGCATGCGTGATTTTCGCGCCTGCGCATACTTCGCGCTCGTGTTCTATATACAGGGCGTCGACGTGCGGATACGGTCAATCGTACCACGCCACCTGCAAGGTTGAATCAGCAAGGTTGATCTACATGAAGATGTCGGACAGTTCTTCCAAGGAAACAGTGTAAAATTTGCACTACGTCATCAGGCGGCAAACCCGTGAAGACTATTTTCAGTTCATGAGGTTGTTTACAGTTGGATCTGCAGGAACCGTCACGGTATCCTGTGGCGCCCTCGCTGACAGAGAAATAAGCATCGTCTGAACCAGTGCTAGCACCGTGGCGTTACCTCGCTTCAGCAAATAACGTGTCTCTGGTGATAACCCTCCACGGGGTGAGTATTTAGGTCGTCGCCTGACCAATCTGCAGCCAGTCTGCACAGATTGAAGTCATCGTGGGTGCAACTACCAGTCTATCGATTGGAGTTACCGCTCAGCTTCACTGCATACTCCAGGCTTACTCTGGCTGCATCTAGTGGTTCGGCAGACGGAGTTCGTATCACCGACAATATGAGGAGTACCGCACTGGAGTGTCCAGGAAACATCGAGCACCTTTTCACTCACGACCGACCAAGCACTTCGGACTGCGTCCACTATTAAGCATCCCATGCCTCATCACTGACCATGTCTTCACCGATCTCATAAGTATAAGAACATTCCAGTGCAATCGTCAGTGACGGACCTTCAGCCTCAACCAAGTACTGTGTCTCACATCCAAAGAAATATAATGAACACAATGCTGTGTTCATTATATTTAATAATCCTTTCAATCGTAGCAAGTTCTTCTCTTCAGCCACTAATACTAAAGGTGGTGTATGGCTTCACACACTCACGTAGATTACATTTTTAATATATGACGATCGAAAGACACAAGATATGTAACAAGCACATGTAACAAGCATGGAGGGTAGGCGAATGATCGGTCTCGTGTCAATGAGAAAAATCTAGAAAGTGTATCTCGTCTAGAATGGAGACTTCATGCTGAATACTTGTGAGACCCATTGTTAGGTAGTTCTCGAGTATTTGGGATCCTACCATCTCCGATTAAAGGAAAAGAACCCTACTGCTACATTTTTTATTTGGAAGACACTATTTAGAAGATTTAGAGTACCAGCACATGTGATTGGCTACAAAACGATCCTCCTCTAACCACCATACATCTCGCGTAAAATTCGAGAAGACATAGGATATTGAGACTAGTACTGGACCATATAGCAAACATTTTTCCGTCGCTTGATTGGAGAGTGGCTCAGGAAAGTTAATGACTAGCAGCAGTACAAGGTAGTCACGGTGATCAATCCTATAGCGGCTTGTGACGTACTAAGTAGATCTAGATTCATTGTGACAAAAAAGAATTTATAATAAATGCGTCAGTAACATTCAATCTTAACTTATGTTTGGGTGCAGTTGCTGTAAGAAGTTACCCACTGTCAGCAGATAAACTTTCTTGAAAGTTGTACTGGAGTTTGGGAAGCGACAACAGTTTAAGATCAGAACGTGCTAGACAGGGAAACCGTGGTCTATGGCGTTATTTGAAAAAGGTTGCTGTTCTTGCCATAGCTCTTTTCAAATACGTAACATCAAACTGCAGGAAGTGCTTAGGCTCTAAGATCTCCATTTTGTACTGATTGTTACAGACAGTCACTCACAATCCAAAACATGAAAAGACAGCTTGCCACTAATCGCTCACCAGAATAGTGGTAGCACCACGAATGTGGTACACAACCGAAAACTCCACATTTTAACGCCGTATTTGCCAGAGGCGGGAATGGATGCTGAGGCGAATCAGTGTGCATGGAACAGCACCGCGAGTTTGGACAGCCCTTGGGCTTTGGATCATTTGTATACCCAAAAGAAGGATCACCTTAGTGCCACTATCCTGCAGTACAGGGCCAAAGTATGAATGTTACACACTTGCTCCTGCTTATGGAAATGGAGCAAATCAACTTTTTTTTTTTTCATTTGATGTGGTCTTCGATGGGACTGATTGGAGTTATGGAGGCACCATCAGTTCATGGGCCGTTCTTCCGAAAACGACAAATACGGGGTTTTACCACATTTTCGCTGTCAGCAGCGTACCAAAACTCAGCCAAGGACTCCAAGACAGCTATTTACAGGAAATTGTAGTAAATTTTACGATTCTTGAGCAACCTTGAAATTTTTCTTCATTTCTTTATCCGTTTCCGAGATACAAGTTTCAAAATTACCCTACTTGTGCACGTAAAATACGCATGTAAAATACTGTGTGAATCGAAAACGTAGTTTACAAAGTGACGTAGCACTGGGAAGTCGTTATCGTTTGAGAACCCGTTGTTGTAGTGCTGATGCACAGACAATTTTGTTTTCTTTTTCTTTTTTGCACGTAAAATCCAGAGTGAGCTAAAAAATTAATTTAGCGTTATTTCAATTTCACATAAGTAAATTATCTAGACTTTAATGACCAGTACATTGCTTTTCATATTGCTGTAGCAGGGAAAAGAAGGGAAGCAGAGGAAAAATGTTCCTGTCGGAGCACAAAAAATGCAGGTATGTTCTTGTTTATTTAAAAAATTCTGGCTGAAAAGAAGGGTACCAGCTGCCTCTTTCTTCCTACCCCAGCACCTGCAAAAATCGTCACAAAAATTTTGGCATGTAAGCATATTCGCGCCTTTTTACGCTGAAAGAGAAGAAGACAGTGGCAATGACAAAGAGACGGAATAATAATAAATACTGGAGAGTAGACAGTGGTTTTGATATACAAAGAACGAGGAATATAATGGCAGCATGAGAGAAAGAGATGGACAAGAAAGAGAAAGTGGAACTTGGTTAAGGCCAGTGATAATGAGAGACAGAGTACATAACACTGACTACGAGGAAGAGAGACGTCATGATAAAGAGAAGAAAAAAAAATGGCTCAAATGGCTCTGAGCACTATGGGACTTAACATCTGTGGTCATCAGTCCCCTAGAACTTAGAACTACTTAAACCTAACTAACCTAAGGACATCACACACATCCATGTCCGAGGCAGGATTCGAACCTGCGACCGGAGCGGTCACGCGGTTCCAGACTGAAGCGCCTTTAACCGCACGGCCACACCGGCCGGCGATAAAGAGAAGAGACTGTAGCAGTAGAAATGAAAAGATAAGATATTAGCAATAAGAGAAAGGGAAGAAAGAGGGAGACAGTGACAGGGTGCGGAGAATACAGTAATAGCACAGAACGAAGAGGACTGTGGCTACGACCTAGGAGACAATGGCAGAGAGACACAAATAGGTAATGACAGTGAGTTGGGCTGAATGAGTGAGTGAGAAAGGGCAACTGAGAATGGACGGGTATGAGCGACTTGCACTTACACACCGACTGATTGGTGGGTGTGAGTTTATTACAGTTGGCGAGCTTGTGGGAGTTTGAGATTAACTGCGTGGTAAAAAAGCGCGAATATGTTCGCACGACAAAATTTTTGGTAAACCTATTAAAGGTGCTAAGGAATGTAGAATGAAGCCGTTAGAACCTCACTTTTCAGTCAGTCTTTTAAATAAGCAGGAAGATATTCGCACATTTTGTGCTCCGATAGGAGCATTTGCCCGCTGGTAATTATCTACTCCATTTCCAGTCCTCAATAGATAGTGTCGAACCGTCGTCGCTTATAGGTCCATCGTATCTCCTGCATTTGTCCAGTGTCAACGCAACACTGTGAACGTGACTTTACGATCTGACATTGCCATGCAGTGTTCAAGCCTAAACGTCAAAGCGTAACAAGGACATGTCATAGAAACGTAAAGATTCACCGTGTTCTAACCCTCTGAAATCCTGATTTAGTCATATTATGATATCGACGGGGCATGCAGCCACTGTCCTTTACATTGCCTCTTCCTTTCACGGGTATTTATTTCCTCTCCATAGCGCAGCACCGTCCATTGTGGAACCAGAAGACGATAGCTGCTGGTCTACGTGTACTACATCTACTGAGAACAGTGATCACTTGCTAGGGAGCTTCCAATCCATTCCTTATGTTTGGATACACATGAGCCAAAATTTCTAAGTGTTAGAATATGCACTCACATTTATGTAGCTTTACATAGTTAGTGATTATAACTGAAAGCATTCTTCGTCTAAATTGACGCAAAGCAGTGAACACAAGTATTGTCATTTTGCGTCAATTTATGGGTATAATTTCAGAATGGTTTCAATTTATTTTCTCTGATAAATTGACGACTTAAAAACTAGCCCTATTTCTAGACGAAATCGCACAAAGAGCACCCAAGAGACGTTAGCGGGGTCTTCATTGTGATCGTGCCGGTCTTTATCGCTGAAGCTTGTTTATTTGACCAAAATTACCTCATAAACTGATTACGTACTTCATCACTACCGCAATTAGCAGTCTCTTCGTCGCCCGTCGACAACACAAAGGCGACCCCGCTAGATATTAAACGTTATATACACGAGCGTTTAGCAGCGCCTGAACGACGTTCACAAAGGCCACTGGCTTTCGTCTAGTATCATCAGTGTACGCTGAAACGTTTTCGTTCGAGCTAGAGGGTTATACGTTTGACCACAATGTGACTGCACATATTTTATGGAAACTATGCTACCCTCTCTACATTCTGTATTCGACCACCGCCCCTTATGTGCCACTGGTGTTAGGTACAGGAAGCAAGTTATAATTTTATTGCCGTAAATGTATTCCGCTAGAACAGTGACTAATGATGAAAGTCTTTTCGGGTTTGCTGCCGGATCCTAAAATCAACTTGACTCGATATTTCGGCGATCCAACTGTTCGCCATCTTCAGGGAATGCTGCTTCTGCTGATGAGTCCCGCTGAGAACTGACGCAAGATTGCAATTCGACGTCCTATATAGGCCACCGTTCAGTACACGGCGCATGCGCCGCCCATCACGGTTTCTGACTTCCAAAACAGGGAGGTGGCGCCGCCCTTAGTGAAACACTGCTGGCAACGATATATCGCAATCAAGGCCGCACCGAAGAACGTTCTGTTTTAATGCGAGATAATACAGGATTCCACGTTTTACTAAGAGGAAACCCATTGTCCCTGTTGATTAAATTATCAGCCAACCTAATTTCGATCGCCTCTTTATACACGCTATTCCAAAAACCGGAAATGTTGGCAATTACAACAGTTTCCTCAAATTTCATTTTGTGTCTCTCATTCAGACAGTGTTCTGCTACGGCCGATTTTTCCGGCTGTTGTAGCCTCGTGTGACGGCGATGTTCCACACACCTGTCATTCACTGTGCGAATAGAACGACCAACGTAAGCTTTCCCACATTGACACGGGATTTTGTACACCCCGGGTTTTCTAAGTCCCAAAAACCCGGGGTGTACAAAATCCCGTGTCAATGTGGGAAAGCTTACGTTGGTCGTTCTATTCGCACAGTGAATGACAGGTGTGTGGAACATCGCCGTCACACGAGGCTACAACAGCCGGAAAAATCGGCCGTAGCAGAACACTGTCTGAATGAGAGACACAAAATGAAATTTGAGGAAACTGTTGTAATTGCCAACATTTCTGGTTTTTGGAATAGCGTGTATAAAGAGGCAATCGAAATTAGGTTGGCTGATAATTTAATCAACAGGGACAATGGGTTTCCTCTTAGTAAAACGTGGAATCCTGTATTATCTCGCATTAAAACAGAACGTTCTTCGGTGCGGCCTTGATTGCGATATATCGTTGCCAGCAGTGTTTCACTAAGGGCGGCGCCACCTCCCTGTTTTGGAAGTCAGAAACCGTGATGGGCGGCGCATGCGCCGTGTACTGAACGGTGGCCTATATAGGACGTCGAATTGCAATCTTGCGTCAGTTCTCAGCGGGACTCATCAGCAGAAGCAGCATTCCCTGAAGATGGCGAACAGTTGGATCGCCGAAATATCGAGTCAAGTTGATTTTAGGATCCGGCAGCAAACCCGAAAAGACTTTCAAGACTTATTACGCCGGGAAAGCCTACGTAGATACAGTGACTAATGATGTAGGATGAAAAACGTTTCTTTTTGACAGTTCTCTGCAAAATATTTCCCTTATCACATTCTCTTCCACAATGACATCTATTTTGAACATTTTCCGTAACCATCTGCAAATTAGCCGTCTCACAAAGCTATAAGTGTCCTCCAAGTAAATTGATAGATAAGTACACACGTGTAGAATTTACGACGCTCTATGCTGTAACCTGGAGTCTAGGCTCCTGTTTTCACAAACTCTATACTCCCACCGGTCACTGATGCATTTAATTTGGTGAAAACGTAAACTTCCTGACGGCCTTTTACCATATAGGCAAGAGATGTGGATATGCTGAAGTGGCAGAAAGAGCATAATTTCTTCTTAGGTGATCTTAGGTTTATCAGTAATAGAAAACAGGCGTTATGCAGGAATAGATATAACCATGCAGAAAATATCAATGTGAGTGAACTACTATGAACAAATTTATAAGCGATACACCATAGCAAAAATAGACACGAAGCCACTACCCAGTACGTTAATATAAACGCAAATCCGCAACAGCTCCGCAAATGAGAAACAGACAAATTTTTTTTTTTGGTCATCAGTCTACTGACTGGTTTGATGCAGCCCGCCATGAATTCCTTTCCTGTGCTAACCTCTTCATCTCAGAGTAGCACTTGCAACCTACGTCCTCAATTATTTGCTTGACGTATTCCAATCTCTGTCTTCCTCTCCAGTTTTTGCCCTCTACAGCTACCTCTAGTACCATGGAAGTCATTCCCTCATGTCTTAGCAGATGTCCTATCATCCTGTCCCTTCTCTTTATCAGTGTTTTCCACATATTCCTTTCCTCTCCGATTCTGCGTAGAGACTCTTCATTCCTTAACTTATCAGTCCACCTAATTTTCAACATTCGTCTGTAGCACCACATCTCAAATGCTTCGATTCTCTTCTGTTCCGGTTTTCCCACAGTCCATGTTTCACTACCATACAATGCTGTACTCCAGACGTACATCCTCAGAAATTTCTTCCTCAAATTAAGGCTGGTATTTGATGTTAGTAGACTTCTCTTGGCCAGTAATGCCTTTTTTGCCATACCGAGTCTGCTTTTGATGTTCTTCTTGCTCCGTCCGTCATTGGTTATTTTACTGCCTAGGTAGCAGAATTCCTTAACTTCATTGACTTCGTGACCATCAATCCTGATGTTAAGTTTCTCGCTGTTCTCATTTCTACTACTTCTCATTACCTTCGTCTTTCTCCGATTTACTCTCAAACCGTACTGTGTACTCATTAGACTGTTCATTCCGTTCAGCAGATCATTTAATTCTTCTTCACTTTCACTCAGGATAGCAATGTCATCAGCGAATCGTATCATTGATATCCTTTCAACTTGTATTTTAATTCCACTCCGGAACCTTTCTTTTATTTCCATCACTGCTTCCTCAATGTACAGATTGAAGAGTAGTGGCGAAACGCTACAGCCTTGTCTTACACCCTTTTTAATACGAGCACTTCGTTCTTGATCGTCCACTCTTATTATTCCCTCTTGGTTGTTGTTCATATTGTATATGACCCGTCCATCCCTATAGCTTACCCCTACTTTTTTCAGAATCTCGTACAGCTTGCACCATTTTATATTGTCGAACACTTTTTCCAGGTCGACAAATCCTATGAAAGTGTCTTGATTTTTCTTTAGCCTTGCTTCGATTATTAGCTGTAACGTCAGAATTGCTTCTCACGGCCCTTTACTTTTCCTAAAGCCAAACTGACCGGCACCTAGCGCGTTCTGAATTTTCTTTTCCATTCTTCTGTATATTATTCTTGTAAGCAGCTTCGATGCATGAGCTGTTAAGCTGATTGTGTGATAATTCTCGCACTTGTCAGCTCTTGCCGTCTTCGGAATTGTGTGGATGATGCTTTTCCGAATGTCAGATGGTATATTGCCAGACTCATATATTCTACACACAAACGTGAATAGTCGTTTTGTTGCCATTTCCCCCAATGATTTTAGAAATTCTGATGGAATGTTATCTATCCCTTCTGCCTTATTTGACCATAAGTCCTCCAAAGCTCTTTTAAATTCCGATTCTAATACTGGATCCCCTATCTCTTCCAAATCGACTCCTGTTTCTTCTTCTATCACATCAGACAAATCTTCACCCTCATAGAGGCTTTCAATGTATTCTATCCAGTTATCTGCTCTCTCCTCTGCATTTAACAGTGGAATTCCTGTTGTACTCTTAATGTTACCACCGTTGCTTTTAAAGTCACCAAAGGTTGTTTTGACTTTCCTGTATGCTGAGTCTGTCCTTCCGACAATCATATCTTTTTCGATGTCTTCACATTTTTCCTGCAGCCATTTCGTCTTAGCTTCCCTGCACTTCCTATTTATTTCATTCCTCAGCGAATTGTATTTCTGTATTCCTGATTTTCCCGGAACATGTCTGTAGTTCCTCCTTTCATCAATCAACTGAAGTATTTCTTCTGTTACCCATGGTTTCTTCGCAGCTACCTTCTTTGTACCTATGTTTTCCTTCTCAACTTCTGTGATGGCCCTTTTTAGAGATGTCCATTCCTCTTCAACTGTACTGCCTACTGCGCTATTCCTTATTGCTGTATCTATAGCGTTAGAGAACTTCAAACGTATCTCGTCATTCCTTAATACTTCCGAATCCCACTTCTTTGCGTATTGATTCTTCCTGACTAATGTCTTGAACTTCAGCCTACTCTTCATCACTACTATATTGTGATCTGAGTCTATATCTGTTCCTGGGTACGCCTTACAATCCAGTATCTGATTTCGGAATCTCTGTCTGACCATGATGTAATCTAATTGAAATCTTCCCGTATCTCCCGGCCTTTTCCAAGTATACCTCCTCCTCTTGTGATTCTTGAACAGGGTATTCGCTATTACTAGCTGTAACTTGTTACAGAACTCAATTAGTCTTTCTCCTCTTTCATTCCTTGTCCCAAGCCCATATTCTCCTGTAACATTTTCTTCTACTCCTTCCACTACAACTGCATTCCAGTCGCCCATGACTATGAGATTTTCGTCCCCCTTTACATACTGCATTACCCTTTCAATATCCTCATACACTTTCTCTATCTGTTCATCTTCATCTTGCGACGTCGGCATGTATACCTGAACTATCGCTGTCGGTGTTGGTCTGCTGTCGATTCTGATTAGAACAACCCGGTCACTGAACTGTTCACAGTAACACACCCTCTGCCCTACCTTCCTATTCATAACGAATCCTACACCTGTTATACCATTTTCTACTGCTGTTGATATTATCCGATACTCATCTGACCAGAAATCCTTGTCTTCCTTTCACTTCACTTCACTGACCCCTACTATATCTAGATTGAGCCTTTGCATTTCCCTTTTCAGATTTTCTAGTTTCCCTACCACGTTCAAGCTTCTGACATTCCACACCCCGACTCGTAGAACGTTATCCTTTCGTAGATTATTCAATCTTTTTCTCATGGTAACCTCCCCCTTCGCAGTCCCCTCCCGGAGATCCGAATGGGGGACTATTCCGGAATCCTTTGCCAATGGAGAGATCATCATGACACTTCTTCAAATACAGGCCACATGTCCTGTGGATACACGTTACGTGTCTTTAATGCAGTGGTTTCCATCGCCTTCTGCATCCACATGTCGTTAATCATTGCTGATTCTTCTGCCTTTAGGGGCAATTTCCCACCCCTAGGACAAGAGAATGCCCTGAACCTCTATCCGCTCCTCCGCGCTCTTTGACAAGGCCGTTGGCAGAATGAGGCTGACTTCTTATGCCGGAAGTCTTCGGTCGCCAATGCTGATTATTTACCAAAATTTAGGCACTGGCAGGGATCAAACACGGGACCGAAGACATTCTGATTATGAATCAAAGACGCCACCCCTAGACCACGGGTCTGATAATATAGGATGCCCTATTTATTACTTACAGCAGACACAACTTAACAACAGTCATAATGAATTCCCGACGCTTGGTGCTGGATTTTTACATACATTGCATACAATGACAGACTTACCATTCTTCCTTGGGGTACTCCGGAAATTGCATTTACATCTGTAAATTTCGTTCAGTTAAGAGCGACATTTTAAAATGTCTTTAAGGAAGTCCTGAATGCAGTCGCAGATCTGGACCGATGTTCGATAAGTTGTATTTTTTTCACATGATGGCAGTGCGAGGTAGGGTCATATCAAGATACCGTCCTGAAGTCAAGGAGCACGGCATCAACCTGAGCGCCGTTGTTTACAGCGTGAAGCACCTTATGGAGGTACTGAGCGAGCTGAGTTTCTACAGCTCTCTGTTTGTGGAATCCGTGTTGATTTTTATTGAGGAGATTTTCAGTCTTCAAGTACATTATAATTCTTGCCCATAGAACGTGTTCCATACTGTGTGAAAGTTTCAGAAAACCTTTCACTCGAAGTATTTCATCACTGTTCAATTTAGAATTTCACAGAATGTATTCCAGTAAACACCATCAAAACCGTTTTGTAAATTTCTAAAAGCCCAGTCTTAAAATTAGCCATTTTTCAAGCTACCTCCTAAGATAAGTCTAGGTGGATCAGTAATACTTAGCGTGATCCATGTCTTTGGAACTCGAGATAATCTTTCCTCATACCGGCTACTACAAACCTGTAAATAATTCGTGCCAGTATTTCAGAGACACTGCAACACGTAGTTTTCTAATTCTCGCATCAGTTTGCACCTACGTTTTCTAATGTTTTGGGATTATTAAAGCCTTCTGAAAGTATTTCACCTGTCTCATGTCTTCTGCATACCAGGTCTAGCAGTTTTATCATAATTGGATCTGATGACGCTATTTGATTGTGTAGAATTTTCGGCAACTCTTGGTTGCTTGTTTCGACTTACGTCTTTCAGTGGTCTGACATATTCTTCTTGCAATGTCGCATCCCTCGTCCGATTCTGATTCATCTTCCCTTTCCTCCATCCCTTTTCAAAACAACGTCATCGAGTTCTTACTTTCATATACCCCTTGAATTCATCCCCTCGTTCACTCAGCCTTCCCTTATTCGCTTATAACTGGAATGTCATCGGTGCACGTGGTATTCATAATACAGCTTCTCTTTTCTCCAAGAGTTTTCGTTTTTGTAGTCTTCACTCCGAAGGCTGGTTTGGTGCAGCGCTGCATGCTACTCTATCCTGTGTAAGCCTCTTCATCTGCTGCAACCTACATTCATCTGAATCTGCTTACCGTATTCATCTCTTGGCCTCCTTCTGCGATATTTGCCCCCCCCCTCCCCGCCACTCACACACACACTCACTTCCCTCCAGTACTAAATTGGTGATTCCTTGATGCATCGGAATTTGTCCTATGAATCTATCCTTTCTTCTAGTCAAAATTTGTCACAAATTTCTTTCCTCGTCTGTGCTAGTCAGTACTTCCTCATTAGTTACGTGTGATCTAATCACTTACGCTTCAGCTTTCTTCTGTAGCACAACGTTTCGAAAGCTTCTATTCTTTTTTTGTCTAAACTGTTTATCGTCCAAGTTTCATTTCGATACACAGCTACACTCCATACAAGTACCTTCAGGAAAGACTTCCTGACACATAAATCTATATTAACCAATTTCTCATCTTCAGAAACGCTTTTCTGGCCATTACGAGTCTACGTTTAATATCCTCCGTATTTCAGCCATGATCAGTTATTTTGCTGCCCAACCAGCCAAGCTCAGCTACTATTTTAAGTGTCTCGTTTCCTAATCATATTCCCTCAGTTCACCTCATTTAATTCGACTACATTCCACCATCATCCTTTTGATTTTGTTGATGTTCATCTTATATCCTACTTTTCAAGACACTGTCCGTTCCGTTCAACTGATCTCTCATGTCCTTTCTTGTCTCTGACTGAATTACAGTGCCATTCGCAAACCTCAAAGTTTTTATTTCTTTTCCCTGTATTTTAATTCCTGATTCAAATTGTTCTTTCATTTCACTGACTGCTTGCTCAGTGTACAGATTGAATAACATCAGGAACAGGCTACAACCCTGTCTCACTCCCTTCTCAAGCACTGCTTCCGTTTCATGCCACCTCGATTGGGATAACTTTCCTCTTATTTCCGTGCGAATTGTGAATAGCCTTTCGCTCCACCCAATTTAACCTTGACACCGTCGTAATTTCAAAGACAGTATATCAGGAAACGTAGTCTTAAACTTTCTCTAAGTCTACAAATGCTATAAACGTATGTTTGCGTTTCCTTAAACTATCTCCTAAGAGACGTCGTAGGGTCAGTACTGCCTGGCGTGTTCTTACATTTCTCTGGAATCCTAACTGATCATCCCCGAGGTCCGCTACGAAGAGTTTTGCCATTCTTATGTAAGGAATTAGAGTTAATATTTTGCATCCATGAGCTATTAAACAGACAGTTCGGCAATATTCACACCTATCAGCACCTGCTTCCTTTGGAATTGGAATTGTTATATTCTCAGGGTATTTTGACTGTCTCATGCATCTTACAAACCAGATGGAAGAGAATGAGATTTCCACTCTGCAGCGGAGTGTGCGCTGATATGAAACTTCCTGGCAGATTAAAACTGTGTACCCCACCGAGACTCGAACTCGGGACCTTTGCCTTTCGCGGGCAAGTGCTCTACCATCTGAGCTACCAAAGCACGACTCACGCCCGGTACTCACAGCTTCACTTCTGCCAGTATCTCGTCTCCTACCTTCCAAACTTTACAGAAGCTCTTCTGCGAACCTTGCAGAACTAGCACTCCTGGAAGAAAGGATATAGCGGAGACATGGCTTAGCCACAGCCTGGGGAATGTTTCCAGAATGAGATTCTCACTCTGCAGCGGAGTGTGCGCTGATATGAAACCTCCTGGCAGATTAAAACTGTGTGCCCGACCGAGACTCGAACTCGGGACCTTTGCCTTTCGCGGGCAAGTGCTCTACCAACTGAGCTACCGAAGCACGACTCACGCCCGGTACTCACAGCTTCACTTCTGCCAGAAAGGCAAAGGTCCCGAGTTCGAGTCTCGGTCGGGCACACAGTTTTAATCTGCCAGGAAGTTTCATATCAGCGCACACTTTGCTGCAGAGTGGATATCTCAATCTGGAAACATCCCCCAGGCTGTGGCTAAGCCATGTCTCCACTATATCCTTTCTTTCAGGAGTGCTAGTTCTGCAAGGTTCGCAGAAGAGCTTCTGTAAAGTTTGGAAGGTAGGAGACGAGATACTGGCAGAAGTGAAGCTGTGAGTACCGGGCGTGAGTCATGCTTCGGTAGCTCAGATGGTAGAGCACTTGCCCGCGAAAGGCAAAGGTCCCGAGTTCGAGTCTCGGTCGGGCACACAGTTTTAATCTGCCAGGAAGTTTCAGATGGAAGAGTTGTGTTATGGTTAGCTCTCCCAAGGCTATCAGTAGCTCTGACGGAATGTGGCCTACTTCCGGAACATTGTTTCGCATTAGATCTTTCATTGACCTGTCTCTCACCTCGTATTAATCTACATCGTCTTCCGTTTCTATCATAGTGCCTTGAAGTACATCTCCCTTGAATAGAACGTCGGTATACTGCTTCCACCTTTCAGATTTCCCTCCTTTGCTTAGAACTGTTTTCCGTTTGAGTTCTTGATATTCATACAGTTGCTCCTCCAGCATCTTGATCTGACCCCACCTCGCACTGCCATCATGTGAATAAAATAAAACTTATCGAGCATCGGTCTAGATTTGCGACTGCATTCAGGACTTCCTTAAAGACATTTCTAAATGTCACTCTTAACTGAACGAAATTTACAGATGTAAAGGTAATTTCCAGAGTATCCCAAGGAAGAATGGTAAGTCTGTCATTGTATGCAATGTATGTAAAAATCCAGCACAAAGCGTCGGGAACTCTTTATGACTGTTCCAGATGATGCAGTTGTCTATAAAAAAGCAGCAACGGCAGAAGACTGTATCGATTTGCAAAATTACGTACAGAAGGCTAACTAACGGTGCAGTCTCTGCCGATTGACCCTGAACATAAAAAGTACCATATTGCGTATACATAGGAAACGAAATTCACTAATGTACAACTACGCTACTGATGACAAATTGCTGGAAACAGTTCAAATGGTACAAATGGGTCTAAGCTGTATGGGACTTAAAATCTGAGGTCATCAGCCCCTAGACTTAGATCTACTTAAACCTAACTAACCTAAGGACATCACGCACATCGAAGCCCGAGGCAGAATTCGAACCTGCGAACGTAGCAGCCGCGTGGTTCCGGATTGTAGCGCCTAGAACCGCTCGATCACAGCGGCCGGCGCTGGAAACAGTACAAACCACAAAATATCTAGGAGTAACTATCCAGAGCGACCTCAAGTGGAAAGACCAAATAAAACAAACAGGAAAAGCAAACCTCAGACTGAGATCCATAGTAACCTTAAGGAAATGTAACTCATCCACGAAAGAAATACCTTTTAAGGCACTTGTCCTTGAGTTCTGTTCATCGGTTTGGGACCCTTACAAGGTAGGACTGATAGAAAGGATAGAGAAGAATCAACGAAGAGAAGCGCATTTCGGCACGCCATCGTTTAGTCTGCGTGAGAACGTTACAGAGATGCTCAAAAAATTTCAGTGGCACACGCTAGAAGAGAGGCGTTGTGGGTCACGGAGAGGTTTGCTATAGAAATGTTCAGAGAGTACATTCCAAGAAGAGTCGGACAATATATTACTTCCTCCCACATACATTTCGTGAAATGACCACGATGGAAGATTCAAGAAATTAGAGCTAATACAGAGGCTTACCGACAATCATTCTTCCCACTTGCCATTCACAAGGGAAACAGAGAAGTTTCTATCAGTTAATGGTACCAGAAGCACCCTTTGCGACTCACCGTCAGGTGGCTTGCGGAATATTGATGTATATGCAGATCAAACTTATTCCATAACACATTTTCTTCCAGCTATTGAGAAACACACCTGGAGCCCTCAGTGCTGCAAAACATACACTTCTATTCAGAACAACATTGCGGTAATGGGGATCAGATAGTCTCTGAAACGTATCTCTTTTGTGGAGACATGTAGAATACATGAAGGGAATGCTCAGGGGTCCATTTCGTACCTGTCCTTCCCTCAATTTCGCATAACGAATATGAGGTCTGTGGTAACATATCCTGATAACTAATAATTTCATTTTTAGGTTTTTAAGAAGACAAGACTTGAGGCAGCAGCGAACAATATTTACAGATGTTCTTTGAGACACTCGTCTTCAGCGGTAGTTTTGTGTGTAGGTAGCATTTGCCACCTATGGATTTACTGTTCTGGTATAAATGACGGTAAGTTTAGTTCACAATAACATTTCCTACATCACAAAGTATAAAACCAATCTGGGAGTCGTTTGTAAGAGTATCTGCAACTAGTTTTCTTCCGCGCCGCAGCTGTAAACAATAAGATCGTCGTGGATTCGGTTCCTAGTCACATCCAACAGCTCTGATTATATGATGAATTTGGCTGATAATATTGTTTCACACACTATCTCCAAAATGTTAGCCTCTGAGATAATATAATTTAATTCCTATGGGAGTGAACAAGTTGGATGATTACTGTAAATATGTGAAACTAAGGAAACAGTTTATACACATGAAAGTAATAGGTTTACTATACATAATAGGTTTATTATATACTGACTTTTACTTTGATTTTAGAGTTAGAGGGATATTTCCGACATTCGTGAATGCTTTCTTTATACCTATAAGAATGACATCACAGAGGTGACAACAGTGACATGTAAGATGAATTTCTTGCTGATCGTGTCATGGACTGATGGTAGCCAGTTACGAAAGAGCAAGAGGACGATTCAGAATTTGGAGCAGACTTTGATGCAGATGATGTAGCTACTATTTCTGCAGTTTCAATCACTACTACATTAACGGATGGTAATCTGGGTAACTCCGTGTCAAGTGGATGACTGGGTTCAACCTCTACTACAGGTGCAGCTGATAGGGTGACTGTTTACTTGTGCTTGAAGAAGCAACTCACGAAAAACATGAAACTGACTCCGACACCGAAATGGCTGCAAATGTGGCTTTATACAGGTACGTACGATCTAACGTTGGTTCTGAACCCCATTTCTTTGACAAATGTCTTCTTTCGGAGACAGATGTTTATTTTGATAAGTTGCATCAAATTATGTCAAACTGACCAGTGAAACTGCCTTGTATAATTTTGTGCACCCAAGGAATTCTTAAGAATATTTACCTCACAGTAACTTAATGTAGACTTAAAAATAAATAATAAATTGAGAAGTTTGATTGATTACTGTTCGCAAAAAGTAAATTATGGTATACATATCATTATTATGCTATATAAAAAGTTTTGTCTCTTTAAGGGTTAAGGAAAGCTCCTGCTGTTGAAGCTACGTCTAGTCTAAGCTGGGCTACTGAAATCTGAAATAACTTCGACAGAAACAGCTACTCATTTGGTATGATTTCAAGATCTTAAAGATACGAGATTATGTGGCGATACGTCCTATTTACACGACATCAGGTACCCAAAGTAGCACAGAATTCATTATACGCATGGAGTAGTTCACATGCACATAAAACAGGCTTTTCTCTAGTGAAGAATCTGAATGTCGGTACTGGACTCCTACACGTATCCCTGCATCAACTGTGCGGTGTTATAAAATTTTAACTGTGCTTTGTGCACAAATATAACATTTGAAGATATTGATCTTATAATATAAAATTCACTAATGAACATAGTGAAACAGAAGTAGATAGTTCCTGCGAATTAGTATGGATAGAGGTTATACTTGACAGTCGGACTAAACTATTAATTGGATCGATTTAAGGACACCCCGATTCAGAAGATATAGTTTCTGAATGGTTCAAAGAAAACTTGAGTTTCATTAGAAATGGGTACCCCTCTCATACAATTATAGTCAGTGATAACTTCAATGTACCTTCTATATGCTGAAAAAATTATACGTTTAAAGCAGGTGGCAGGCATAAAACGTCATCCTTCTAACAGCCGTGTACCGCAAGTCTCTAGAGGAACGGAGGGTTCCAAATGATTGGAAAAGAGCACAGATAGTCCCAGTCTTCAAGAAGGGTCGTCGAGCAGATGCCCAAAACTATAGACCTATATCTCTTACGTCGATCTCTTGTAGAATTTTAGAACATGTTTTTTGCTCGCGTATCATGTCATTTCTGGAAACCCAGAATCTACTATGTAGGAATCAACATGGATTCCGGAAACAGCGATCGTGTGAGACCCAACTCACCTTGTTTGTTCATGAGACCCAGAAAATATTAGATACAGGCTCCCAGGTAGATGCTATTTTTCTTGACTTCCGGAAGGCGTTCGATACAGTTCCGCACTGTCGCCTGATAAACAAAGTAAGAGCCTACGGAATATCAGACCAGCTGTGTGGCTGGATTGAAGAGTTTTTAGCAAACAGAACACAGTATGTTGTTATCAATGGAGAGACGTCTACAGACGTTAAAGTAACCTCTGGCGTGCCACAGGGGAGTGTTATGGGACCATTGCTTTTCACAATATATATAAATGACTTAGTAGATAGTGTCGGAAGTTCCATGCGGCTTTTCGCGGATGATGCTGTAGTATACAGAGAAGTTGCTGCATTAGAAAATTGTAGCGAAATACAGGAAGATCTGCAGCGGATAGGCACTTGGTGCAGGGAGTGGCAACTGACCCTTAACATAGACAAATGTAATGTATTGCGAATACATAGAAAGAAGGATCCTTTATTGTATGATTATATGATAGCGGAGCAAACACTGGTAGCAGTTGCTTCTGTAAAATATCTGGGAGTATGCGTACGGAACGATTTGAAGTGGAATGATCATATAAAATTAATTGTTGGTAAGGCGGGTACCAGGTTGAGATTCATTGGGAGAGTGCTTAGAAAATGTAGTCCATCAACAAAGGAAGTGGCTTACAAAACACTCGTTCGACCTATACTAGAGTATTGCTCATCAGTGTGGGATCCGTACCAGGTCGGGTTGACGGAGGAGATAGAGAAGATCCAAAGAAGAGCGGCGCGTTTCGTCACTGGTTTATTTGGTAACCGTGATAGCGTTACGGAGATGTTTAGCAAACTCATGTGGCAGACTCTGCAAGAGAGGCGCTCTGCATCGCGGTGTAGCTTGCTCGCCAGGTTTCGAGAGGGTGCGTTTCTGGATGAGGTATCGAATATATTGCTTCCCCCTACTTATACTTCCCGAGGAGATCACGAATGTAAAATTAGAGAGATTAGAGCGCGCACGGAGGCTTTCAGACAGTCGTTCTTCCCGCGAACCATACGCGACTGGAACAGGAAAGGGAGGTAATGACAGTGGCACGTAAAGTGCCCTCCGCCACACACCGTTGGGTGGCTTGCGGAGTATCAATGTAGATGTAGATGTAGATGTAGATCCGAAAATGTACTGAATGCTTCCTCAGAAAATTATTTTGACCAGTTAGTTCATGAGCCCACTCGAAGTGTGAATGGTTGTGAAAGCATACTTGACCTCTTAGCAACAAATATTTCTGGACAAATAGGCACTATCGTGATGAATACAGGGATTAGCTAACACAAGGCAGTTGCTGCTAATCTGAATACCGTAATACCTAAACCATCAAAAAGAAATGCAAAGTATATGTATTTAACAAAGCTAATAAAAATGCTCTTAACGTCTTTTTAAGGGACTGTCTTCACTCCTTCCGCTCTGATCATGTATATACGACCGCGTAGAAAAGATGTGGAATGATTTCAGAGCGATAGTGTCGACGGCAGTTGAGAGATATATACCCAATAAATTAATAAGAGATGGTGCTGATCCCCCATAGTACACGAAGCGGGTCAGAAGCAACGAAAAAAGCATGCCAAATTGAAAATAAGGCAAAATGTAGAAGATTGGCAAAGTATTCCAGATGTTTGAAATATAGCACGTACTTCAATGCGAGATGCTTTTATTAATTTCCACAATGAAACTCTGTCTTGGAAATTGGTAGAAAACCCTAAGAGATTCTGGTCATACAATAAGCTCATCAGTGGCAAGACACAATCAATACTTTTACTGCGCTATAACAAAGGTGAAGTCCCTGATGACAGTGCCACTAAAACACAATTTTCCGAAACTCCTTCACCAAAGAAGACGAAGTAAATATTCCTGAATTCCAGTCAAGAACAACTGCGAAGATGAGAAACATAGAAATAGATATCCTCGGTGTAGCAAAGCAGCTAAAATCTTGTAATAAAGGCAAAGCCTCCGGTCCAGATTGGATACTACTCAGGTTTCTTTCAGAGCACGCAGATACAACAGCTCCATATTTAGCAATTATATACGACCGCTCGCTCACAGAAAAATCCGTACTTGAAGACTGGAAAATGCTCAAGTCACACCAATACCCAAAAAGGGAAGTAGGGCTAATCCGCTGAATTACAGGCCTATATTACTAACGTCGATTTACAGAAGGGTTTTGGAACGTATACTGTGTTCGAACGTTACGACGTATCTCGAAGAAAACAATTTATTGACACATAGTCAGCACGGACTCTGAAAGTATCGTGCATGTGAAACACAACTAGCTCTTTATACGCATGAAGTAACTAGTGCTGTCAAAAGGGGATGTCAAATTGGTTGCATATTTTAATGTTTCCAGGAGGCTTTCGACGTCGTTCCTCTTCTAATCAAACTGCGTGCCTATGGAATATCGCTTCAGTTCTGCGACTGGATTCTGATTTCCAGTCGGAAAGGTCACAGATCGTAATAATAGACAGAAAGTCATCTAGTAAAGCAGAAGTGATATCCGGCGTTTTCTAAGGAAGTGTTATAGGGCCTCAATTGTTCCTGATCTATATTAACGACATAGGAGACAATCTGACTAGCCATCTTAGATTGTTTCCCTATGATGCTGTCATTACTGACTTGTAAATTCATCGTATGACCAAATCGAATTGCAAAATGACTTAAATGAGATATCTCTATGGTGGGAAAAGTGGCAATTGACCCTGAATTAAGAAAAGCGTGAAGTCATTCACGTTACTAAAAGAAATCCGCTAAATTTAGATTACCGATAAGTCACAAAAATCTGAAGGTTGTAAATTCAACTGAATACTTCGGAATTACAATTACAAATAACCTAACTGGGAATGATCACATAGTAAATGTTGTGGGTAGAGCAAACCAAAGACTGCGATTCATTGGCAGAATACTTAGAAGGTGCTACAGGTCAACTAAAGAGACTGCTTACACTACGCTTGGCCGCCATGTTCTGGAGTATTGCTGTGCGGTGTGGGCTCCGCATCAGGTGGGACTGACGGATGACACAGAAAAAGTTCAAAGAAGGGCAGCTCGTTTTGTATTATCACGAAATAGGGAAGATAGTGCTACACAGATATGATACGTTAGCTGGAGTGGCAATCATATAAGTAAATTCGTTTTTCTTTGCGACCGGATCTTCTCATGAAATTTCTGTCACCACTTTTCTTCTCCGATTGCGAAAACATTCTGTTGACACACACCAACATAGCGAGAAATGATCTTCACCATAAAATAAGATAAATCAGGGCTCGCACGGAAAAATGTAAGTGCTCGCGCCGTTCGAGAGTGGAACTGTAGAGAGACAGCTTGAAAGTAGTTCATTGAACCCTATGCCAGGCACTTTATTGTGAATAGTAGATTAATCACGTAGATGTAGATGTAGATCACCAACAAAAGATCTTGAAGCTTCTATGTCTTTAGGCTTAAGCCACATGCAGACATTATGCACTTACCTAAATCGTGTATTTACAATAATATATCACATGTTACTTTCACTGCATTCGTCGATAGTATTAGTGATCTGGTAGCAGAATGAAAGCACACTGACTCATCAAGTAAACAATGTCATATGTTTACAATGTGCGACATATATTGAGAAAACCATCTGGCATTTGTTCGGAGGATGGTACATATTTTGCCATTCCAAAGAATACTATACAGCGAACTCACCTAATAGCCCTTCTGCTCTACGTATCAGCAATCAGTGCTCTCTCATGAAATCAATCCCAACAACTACGTCCAGCTACATATTGACGTACCACAATGTAATGGTCGACTGGTGGTGTTATTAAGAGCTGGGGATGATGACTGTTCATAGCAGGAACTATTCATATCGAATTTATTACACCGATTCTACGTGAAAAATTCACGTCTTTTTAAACACAGTTTTGTTAGGACGCTTCCTTGTCAGTCTGCCTATTTGGTGCTAATTTTGTAGTTGACTTTATGTTAACTTCCCAATGAGCTAGATACTTGAAATTTTAAACACAGCTCACAACTGGATGACAGTGTAGTATTAACGCATATTCTTGTTAGGCTATCCGTTAGGGCTGGGTTGAAGGTGAGAAAGGTAGATAAAGCCTGCTATATAGCCTGACCTACATGATGGGCATAGTACGTTGTGCTGGAAGTGTTGGAATGTGTTTTAGGTGGTGTGCATGGGAACAGACATCGCTGAGTAGAAAGAGGTAGAAGGAAGAAAAGGATAGTGTGATGGGGAAGGATGACCTGGAAAGAGACGGGGGAAGGAGGAGATAGATAGAGCATCGAGGAGGAGATGGAGAAGGTGGAAGAAGATAAAAAAACAATGGTTCAAATGGCTATAAGCGCTATGGGACTTAACATCTGAGGTCGTATGTCCCCTAGACTTAGAACTACTTATACCTAACTAACCTAAGGACATCATACACAGCCATGCCCGAGGCAGGATTCGTAGGTGGGTAGCTATGGCACTATTCTATTTCAGATATTATTACTTGAGAAGACTCTAAAATGAACCCAAAGTTTAACGCGTCTCTCTTGTAATCTTATCAAAGATTCAAAGTTTACTGAGAATCTTAACTCAAACAAAATTAAAAGTAACAAAATAATTATTTAAATCAAAGTCAATTTTTAACACAGCATGTTTCTAAATCGGACTAAAAAGTATAAAATAGTTTCTTGTTCCTCCATCCAGATAGTTCTCAATATTTGCGATTGTGAATTTTTAATTCCTGTGAAAATAGTCGTAAGATTTATAACGAAATACATAGGACGCATTAAATATATATAGCTGATGCATGAATAGCCCAGCTTCTAAATACATAATCCAGTCACATTAATGTGACCACATGTAAAAAACCTGAATATTGGCTTTTTTCAGCGTGATATTTCAGGAAGAAAGTAAATGAGGTCCAGCAAGATACCAACAGTGCTGTGGAGCCATTACGACTGAAAGTGCCGTGGGCAGCTGTGCTAGGTTTCTCGCTTGAGGATCCATGACACGAACAGCACGACCGAGCTGATCCCATACATTCTCGATTGGGTTTCTTCGTCGCAGTGCCAAGGCAGGGGGTTGAGGTACTTCATGACCACCTTGTGCAAATATTGTGATCTAGTCTGGTACATTATATCTTAAAATTTAGAAAAGAATATTGTTTTTAATGAATGCTTCTGCCACATTCCACGTATGTTTCAATTTTTTAGTTGAATTTAACCAAAAGATGTAAGTCTCAGTAGCAGATGTCACTTTCCGCACATAAACATTTCTTTAAAATTATGTTAAGAGTAAAAGTCAACAACAATAAACGATATTTGCGTTTTTATTTTTTATTTTATTTATTTATTTATTTATTTTTTTGTGGTGGTCGTGAAGTCGGTAGTACACGTTCCTGAAAGTGGGCGGATATTGCAAAGAGTACACTAAAAGGTATTTTCAGGTTCTGGACCCTACTAAAACAATAGCACCTCTTTCAAATATGTTGTTAATTTAATTCAATAAAAATTAAGGAATCTGTAATTTTTAAATAATTTTTAGAGGGGGCATACAGTAGCCCCAACCCCCTTGGTAATGAGCGTTATTTAAAATGCAGTGGCATTGCTAAGGTTAAATCCGGAATATTTGTGGACAGGGTAGTGCAGTAAACACATCCTGATGCTCTTCGAACTACGCATGTATGCTGCCAGCAATGTGACACGTTGCATTATCCTGCTGACAGATGTCATCGTGCCTAGGAAAAACCAAACTGCATATAGGCGTGAACATGGTTCCCATCGTTAAATATATACTTGTGTTACTCCACTGTGCCTCCCACAATTATGTAATTACCCACGGAATGTCACTACGATATTCCCCAGGAAAAACTCCCTCCTCCGGCATGGACCCTTCCGCCATCGTTGCATGGTGTTTGCTTTCAAACGTTTCACGCTGTACATGGCAACGGCCATTTGTCCGATACGGCATAAAAGTGATTCATTTGGAATGACCATTTTTCGCCATTCAATTGACGTCCAGATGCGGTACTGTCATGAAAATTCCAGTCTTCGGCGTCTCTGAACAGCAGTAAGCAATGGCGCATCGACCAGGTGCCTGCTGCGGAAGGCCATACGCAGTGACGGTCGCTGAACGGTCATTGAGGAGACACTGTTGGCAGCCCCTTGTGTCACCTCGGCGGTCAATTGCTCAATAGCAGCACGTCTGTTCGCCCCTACACATCACCGCAGCCGATTTTCACCCTTGTCACCTATGGCTCGTGGTGTACCACAATTGCCTCGGCGCCAGTTTCGGATAGCACAGTTTTTCAAGGCATGCTATACTTTAACTATGGCGGCACGCGAACAGTTCACATACTTAGAAATGTTTCCGCCCTTGGCCCGAAAGTCAATGATCATTTCGTTTCGGACATCAGATATACCGCTCCGTTTCCGCATTACGACAACAACTGCACTGTTGTCCGCTTTCCCCCCTACATACTTTATATACTCTCGATTGCTAGTGCTGCTGTCTGTGTTTGTGTTTGGTTATTGCACATTGACGTTTGACATAGGCGGTGATCAGATAATTGTGAATGAAGCGTGTATTACCTATTGAATATGCACCACGTTTTGCCTTATAAATCATACAAATATTTACATAGCTATAAATACAGGGTGTTTCAAAAATGACCGGTATTTTTGAAACGGCAATAAAAACTAAACGAGCAGCGATAGAAATACACCGTTTGTTGCAATATGCTTGGGACAACAGTACATTTTCAGGCAGACAAACTTTCGAAATTACAGTAGTTACAATTTTCAACAACAGATGGCGCTGCGGTCTGGGAAACTCTATAGTACGATATTTTCCACATATCCACCATGCGTAGCAATAATATGCCGTAGTCTCTGAATGAAATTACCCAAAACCTTTGACAACGTGTCTGGCGGAATGGCTTCACATGCAGATGAGATGTACTGCTTCAGCTGTTCAATTGTTTCTGGATTCTGGCGGTACACCTGGTCTTTCAAGTGTCCCCACAGAAATAAGTCACAGGGGTTCATGTCTGGCGAATAGGGAGGCCAATCCCCGCCGCCTCCTGTATGTTTCGGATTGCCCAAAGCAATCACACGATCATCGAAATATTCATTCAGGAAATTAAAGACGTCGGCCGTGCGATGTGGCCGGGCACCATCTTGCATAAACCACGAGGTGTTCGCAGTGTCGTCTAAGGCAGTTTGTACCGCCACAAATTCACGAAGAATGTCCAAATAGCGTGATGCAGTAATCGTTTCGGATCTGAAAAATGGACCTATGATTGCTTTGGAAGAAATGGCGGCCCAGACCAGTACTTTTTGAGGATGCAGGGACGATGGGACTGCAACATGGGGCTTTTCGGTTCCCCATATGCGCCAGTTCTGTTTATTGACGAAGCCGTCCAGGTAAAAATAAGCTTCGTCAGTAAACCAAATGCTGCCCACATGCATATCGCCGTCATCAATCCTGTGCACTATTTCGTTAGCCAATGTCTCTCGTGCAGCAATGGTAGCGGCGCTGAGGGGTTGCCGCGTTTGAATTTTGTATGGATAGAGGTGAAAACTCTGGCGCATGAGACGATACGTGGACGTTGGCGTCATTTGGACCGCAGCTGCAACACGGCGAACGGAAACCCGAGGCCGCTGTTGGATCACCTGCTGCACTAGCTGCGCGTTGCCCTCTGTGGTTGCCGTACGCAGTCGCCCTACCTTTCCAGCACGTTCATCCGTCACGTTCCCAGTCCGTTGAAATTTTTCAAACAGATCCTTTATTGTATCGCTTTTCGGTCCTTTGGTTACATTAAACCTCCGTTGAAAACTTCGTCTTGTTGCAACAACACTGTGTTCTAGGCGGTGGAATTCCAACACCAGAAAAATCCTCTGTTCTAAGGAATAAACCATGTTGTCTACAGCACACTTGCACGTTGTGAACAGCGCACGTTTACAGCAGAAAGACGACGTTTAGAATGGCGCACCCACAGACTGCGTTGTGTTCTATATCTTTCACATCACTTGCAGCGCCATCTGTTGTTGAAAATTGTAACTACTGTAATTTCGAAAGTTTGTCCGCCTGAAAATGTACTGTTGTCCCAAGCATATTGCAACAAACGGTGTATTTCTATCGCTGCTCGTTTATTTTTTATTGGCGTTTCAAATATACCGGTCATTTTTGAAACACCCTGTATTTAGAGTCACCAATTTTCAGGACTATGTGTATGGGATTCGGCTCCTGAATGTGATTTAAAAATGTGTTATATTATCAACAGATCTTTAATTAAATAATTATTTTCCTCTAATTGTTAGCTGTCTTTTGTGTGGATACACATTTTGAGTCAAAGATGAGGGTTCATAACGCCCGATTCCTCATCAAGAGATCCCATTTCTTATGCGTGTTTTCTCTTGCAAGTATCTGCAAACACGTATCATTCGGGTTGCTTTATGTTCAAGTGAGCCACAGGAGTCTAGCGTCTGCTACATTCGCAGGTTCGAATCGTGACTCGGCCATGGATGTGTGTGATGTCCTTAGGTTAGTTAGGTTTAAGTAGCTCTAAGTTCTAGGGGACTGATGACCTGAGATGTTAAGTTCTATATTGCTCAGAGCCATTTGATTTTTGAACATTTTCGCTGTTCATGCAGTAAAACTGCCACATGAAGCATGACGTTTAAATTTATTATTTCTTTACTACTAACTCAATTGTCAACACCTTTTGTGGACAGTATCCACATATGCCTCTGAATGCACGTAGAAAAATATATCATTATACGACACATAGTTCAGGAGGTATGACGTCACAAACATCGAACTGCGTGAAAATGAATCTGCAGAGCGATATTCGCTATAGATGCGGGAGACATACGTACACAAATCGTGTGAAATATGTTAAATATAGATATATGTTCAATATAGAGAGAAGACGATGGGTAAGTGGACGGAAAGAGGGAAGAAGAGGAGGTGGACAGAGAAAGGGAAGATGTAGTGGGTGGAAGAGGTACGCATGGAGAGGGAGAGGAGATTAACTGAGAGGGGGTACGGGGAGGAAACCTATAGAGAACGGGAAACAGGAGGAAAGAGACAGAGATAGTAGCAGGACGAGATGGACAGAGTATGGTGAGGGGTGGATGAGGACAACAGCGATAAGAGGCGGCGGAGATGTACAGAGAGGCGGTGAACGGGAAATGGACAGAGCGAGGGTGAAGGAGACGTTTAATTAATAGAAGTTCTGTATAAATACGTACCCGGAAAACTCTTCCATACCCGCAGATCCGCGGCAGAGACGCAAGGCAGTGGAATCTGTATTATACTTGGGCTTCCATGAGGCATGTGGTTATTATTGTAGGTACCATGATAGCTACTGACCCCCGAACACTATTACAGGCAACCTGCATCCCACTAATCTTAACGTGTTCTTTGACGGTGATGACATCAACCAGTAATATAACTATCCGTGTCAAAACAAGGATAGAATCCGGCTACGGGGGTTTGAGGAGCATGACAGTGAACTCACCTCCATACCTTGGACAGCAAGTTTACTTCATCTAAACATGACGGTAAACATCCGAGAATCTATCGGGGGCCAGCTTCGCGTTCGCAAACCACTGGCACATAATTTACGGGAACTGCGAGACCGGACCATAGACGACACCTGCTGCCGCATGTCATAACAAATTTACCAAGGACTTGTCGAATACCCACCACGCAGAATAACTGCTGTACTGCGTTCCATATGTATTTCAACATGCTATTAAGCAGGTGCTCATAAAGGTTTGGCTCATGAGTGTAAATGTTTAAATTTGGTTATTAACCACATGTTCTACATATTCTTGAAAAGTGTCTTTCGGTCGAAGCAAGCATAATTTCTTACACAGAGTCAGGCTTTCTGCGGCTGCTTCTCGCCTGTCCACTCCGCAGCGATTTTATACACTATGTAGGTCGACAGCGACAAAATTTACAATAAAGAGCGACATACAGAATTAGTGAAATACTGTAAGAAATTGGTCCTCCATAGAGATGACAGCACTATATACGTAGCACATCATGAGAAAAGACAGTTTTTTTAATACAATGTGCACACTAAAGGAACATTCTACCTGTAGAGACATGTTAATCATTTTGTTAATTAAATTTGGCGTCTTACATGAAGCATCAGGTAGAAGCAGAAGAAAGTCTTTGGTACCGTTTAGCTCGCAGCAACAGCTTCTTACATAATGAGGTAAAATTGCAAATTATAGGGCCTTGAGACCATTAATTTTATCAGGAAAATACTGTGTAACGGGAGATTATTGGCTGTTAATCGTGCAGTAACAGGGCGATCAAGTTGTCAGTCGTAATCAGCTCGCACCAAAGAATAACAGCGCAAACCTATTACCATTAATGCGGTACAGCAATAGAAGCTCTTTCGAACGTTTAAAATAGCTCTAGCAGTGTTAGTAGATCGTTTCACGCAATTATAAGAATACCAAATAACGATAATCTTATGAAAACATTAGGAAACAATGTTTCATTTTATGTGCATGTCGCTGCTACAAAGATTAGTCACAAAAAATTATCGAATATTGTGTATAAATGCCAACAGTAAATAACAGGATACATGCAGTATTATAAATATAATCCACGTCATAGCTATGTTGTAAGACATACAGGGTGATTCAAAAAAAATACCACAACTTTAGGAATTTAAAACTCTGCAACGACAAAAGGTAGAGCTAAGCACTATCCGTCGGCGAATTAAGGGAGCTATAAAGTTTCATTTAGTTGTACATTTGTTCGCTTGAGGCGCTGTTGACTAGGCGTCAGCGTCAGTTGATGCTAAGATGGCGACCGCTCAACAGAAAGCTTTTTGTGTTATTGAGTACGGCAGAAGTGAATCGACGACAGTTGTTCAGCGTGCATTTCGAACGAAGTATAGTGTTAAACCTCCTGATAGGTGGTGTATTAAACGTTGGTGTAAACAGTTCACAGAGAATGGGTGTTTGTGCAAAGGGAAAAGTTCTGGACGGCCGAGAACGAGTGATGAAAATGTAGCACGCATCCAGCAAGCATTTGTTCGCAGCCCAGGAAAATCGACTCGCAGAGCTAGCAGAGAGCTGCAAATTCCACAATCAACTGTATGGAGAGTCCTACGAAAAAGGTTAGTTAGGAAACCTTATCGTCTGAAATTGGTTCAAGCACTGTCTGCAGCTGATAAGGTTAAAAGAATCGATTTCTGTGATTTTATCCTTGCTCAAATGGAAACAGATGAATCTTTCGTTTCAAAGATTGTGTTTAGTGATGAAGCAACTTTCCACACTAACGGGAAAGTCAACCGTCACAATGTCTGTATATGGGGCACTGAGAATCCGTGGGAAACAAGTCAGTATGAACGTGACTCGCCTAAGGTGAACGTTTTCTGTGCCATTTCAGCCAATAAAGTTTTTGGTCCCATTTTCTTCGAAGGTGCTACTGTAACTGGACTACAGTATCTGGAGATGTTAGAGAATTGGCTGTTCCCTCAGCTCGAACAAGAAGCACAACAATTCATATTTCAGCAGGATGGAGCGCCACCACATTGGCACTTCTCTGTCCGTAACTATTTTGAACGTCAACTACCCGAGGCGATGGATCGGCCGCCAGGCAGCCCGTGACAGAGCACTTCATCACTGGCCTCCAAGAAGCCCTCATCTTACCCCCTGCGATTTTTTCTTATGGGGGTATGTTAAGGATATGGTGTTTCGGCCACCTCTCCCAGCCACCATTGATGATTTGAAACGAGAAATAACAGCAGCTATCCAAACTGTTACGCATGATATGCTACAGAGAGTGTGGAACGAGTTGGAGTATCGGGTTGATATTGCTCGTGTGTCTGGAGGGGGCCATATTGAACATCTCTGAACTTGTTTTTGAGTGAGAAAAATCCTTTTTAAATACTCTTTGTAATGATGTATAACAGAAGGTTATATTATGTTTCTTTCACTAAATACACATTTTTAAAGTTGTGGTATTCTTTTTGAATCACCCTGTATTTATAGCTATGTTGCAGGACATATTTGTCTCATTTTTTCTGAAGCGAAGATCTGAATCGGGGAATTTGAAAACGCTCATTATTACAAATATTGTTAACAGCATGGGAAAACGAAAACGGTTTCTTTTTATGTCATGTAGGTACCTAGAAAGCACAGCATACGTACGAAAAGCAACAATCGTTGTTATATATACCCAGTTTGCTGCACCATCTTACACTTTTTTGAATTCCGCATTGAGAGTAGTTTGGTTTTCTTTTGAAATCTGTGACAATAAAATCGATAATGTTCCTATGTATTGTGTAGTTGTATCTAGAATATTCGTTGACTGCCAAATACTAAGTAAGGTTAGACATATTTTTAAATATATATCAGCCATGTGGGAGTAGCGACCACCGTAGTTAGTGGGGAAAGAAAACTCCAACAACAGAATAGGAAAGTTTCAGTGCATTTGCTCGTGGACCAACCAAAATGAAACAGCTTAGCAATATTTACACAATTGTCTAGAGGCATCTGAAGCCGATACCGTGAATGCTAACGCATCTAATCTCTACGGGAGGAGTCACTTTACTTGATAAAGATTAGCTATATTTTCTATTTGAGCTCTGAATAGAACAAACTTTCAGGCCAGAAAACTAGAGTCTGTCTCGTATTATCATTTTCCTATTCCACTGAATGTCGGATATCCAAAAAGTAATTCCAGCCGCAGATCTTTTCTAAGTAGGTCATTATTGAGAAAACAGAGAATGAGCCCTCGTCTCGTATAATCGCACTGTTCGCTGGACGTGATAATAGATGAGTTCTGTGGTATCAGATATGTGGCAAGAAATAACAGCGCGATGGTTTGTTCGATCACACCTAGCTCACCACGACAGTAAAATAATCGACATCATTACGTCGAGGAAGGCCTTCCCTAGTATTAATTACGGCTGAGTAGCAGGAAACAATAAATAAGACGGGTGTGGGTTTAGTTGTGATAGACCGTTTCGTGATATCATCAACACCTTACACAAAGTTGACACGATCGCAGATGGTGAACAGTGCTTCCACACAGCCGAACATAAAGCTCTGCGCTTAATTAACGTAACCATGCTCGAATGTGGCAGCTGCTGTTAACTCTGTTCTACACAATGAAAGTAATTATGCACTTATTTAATGTTGACAAGACACAAGCTACTGTCATTATTCCTGATTACGAGCTTGTACTAGAATTAGCCGAACCAAAGAAACATGATATTATATGGAAATTATGAGAAACTAGGATAGTGGATTCTTCTTGTAGCTAATTGCTGATTCCAGATCTGTCATTAGACTGGCATGACTGAATTGTGGTAAAAGCAGGTATCGGATGTTTATTTTTAGCACTTTTGTGATGGGTGGTGCAGGGGGGATTTCAGTAGTTAGCCAAGGTGGTCGAAATTAATGAGAACTTCTGTTTCAGTCAATATTCGATACTGAAGGCTTATTGTTCTGTATTTAAAACACAGCATGATAGGAAACGTTTACTAGAAGTACGTCTGTGGGTTACCTAATAAGGTAAAAAATAGTTCCAGCGAGGTACGGAAAGTGAAGCGACACTTACTGCTTGGTGAAATGGTCGTTCAAATTGATCTGAGAATTGGTTCATCGCATCTGCATTCCACTCCCTGTCAGCTTCTCGGTCTACTGCTTTGGAAATTGGTGTGACCAATCATATCGCAGCCCACATATTTCTAATGTAATGTCACACGACGGAAACTGATTCTAGCGAGTACCTGAGAGGAGAGTGCTGGTATGCTTCTGAATCCATTTTGGGAGATTTGTATCAATTTAAAATGAAATCTATTTCTTAAGACGGGGCTGACTGGCTGCACATGCATCTGATCTACCATCACAAATTCACAGACGTAAATGGCTATCAAAACGTTACACAGCATGGAATCGTTCCACCAAACACAGTAATTCTGTAAATATATCGGCAATACACTAGTGAGGAAAGGAAAATCAAGAAATCGTGACATATAATAACGGAAAAAAGTTATTCTCCCGCATGCCTTGGAGGGATACGTGAAAAACATTCTGTTTTGACAACTACTGCCCACAGTTATCTTCACTGGTGAACGGGTGAGGAAAGAGTACGGACTGACGCGGAACGGACTCCAGTGATACTTTTGGCGAATTCGAGGTCACTAAGAGACGTGAGGACGACCCATCACGTCTCCTCGATGTGACTGAATCAGGTAAGCAAAACGAAAGCGACAGAAACGTGGAGTATCACGGCCTGAACTAAGTCCTACCAGAACACCCAGGATGGCTTCGCGGTACTTACAACTGGCCATCAGATGCCGCGTCAGTGCTCACGCCTCACCGTCCGTGACCCCCGCACTCGCGTTTCGCTGCCTCTAAGTGCTCAAAGTAATGTTCTCTTTCTGGTTAACATCTGAGATACAATTAACCTACGGTCCCGCCCGTACTAGACCTTTCTTTCCTCTGAAATCATGACTCATTAATTCTCAACCACGTATAAAGTCATCCAATTCCAGTTGCACATGGAGTAAAGAATAAAGGAACTCCAATGAAATAAAAACACCTAGCCTCTCTCATCTTTCTTCTCGGAAACTTTTGTGAGGTCTCAGCAAAACAAGAATTCAGTATGACAGCCTCTATATGGTGCCACCGGCATGGCACACAGATGAGGCATTTCATCAATCTATATGAAACGGATCAAAAGCCACCTTTCAGTTTTATCAGTCGCACCTTGCCATCAGTCATTTACAGCTATTTTTCCTTGTACATTCCCAGGACTGTACTTCAACAACGAGGTGGGCTCTTGCAGGGGATCGACCCAATGAACCACATAGTTGGCAATACCTGATACATGATCTGCTACATCTGCTTGTTCATTTCCCTAATTTTTTACCTAGTACCCTGCAGCATCACACCCCCTGCCCCAGAATTTATAGGCAAGGAACGGCGTCATCCATATTATGTTGTACTTTAACTACGGGATACTGTAGAGATTGACAAGCAGCCAGGGACTCAGAGCAGACGAGAAATTTAGCAATCTAACATTTCTCATCTGGCCCAGTGCCCTCAGTATTATGTGTAATTTTCTTCACAAAGTATAAACTGTTTTGCAAAACCCATCTTGAGGAAATGAGAAGGGAAAATCACAGAACAGTCAACAAGTTTCCCCTGGCTAGACTTATCAGCGAGAACAGCTATATAGCTGCAGTGCTCATTTAAGATTTTATAAAACACTGTATTGATAATATATGCTAGATTGCAGTCCCTCCTGCATCTCGCGAAATTTAAAATTCCTTATGACATCGCTAACCGTGGACGATTTGAGAAAATTTCCTTCACTGTAAGGTGAGTAATTGTTAGGTATACTGACAAAGTGGGAACTATGAGGATCTCTTATGCCTTATACACTACGAGGAGAAGCGGTTGGATGGTAGGAGTCGGCTTTCAGCCCACTGTGCAGAGACTGGGTTCAGTGATTGTCCTGTAAGCCCCTATGGCCAACCTGACCATCTTGTGCGGAATGCTGTCAACTTATTTGCTCACTGACTCATACACTGTGCATTGTGCAAGCAGATTTATAATACTGGAGCAGACGGGCCTCAGCTCTTCCCCAAGAGCTTTACTAGGATGTTCAATCATTTCCAGGTCTTCGCTTTCACATTCTGTAGGTTTGGTAAAACTGACATTTTAGAATCAAATGTAGGGCCTTGAAACAAAATCGAATATTTAAAATACAGATTAGATTTTCTCATATGCAACCAAGATAAATAAAAATATGATTAAAATTTACACGCTGTTACCTAGAGGAAATCTAAAATTACTTTGACTCCCACACCTCCGACTTCTAACTTGTTATTTGCAAATCACGAATTGCTACTGCAGTGTTGAAAGTGGAACGAAACCGTAATGTTGTCCACAAAGACAGAACGTAACCCACTCGGCAGTTAAGATCCTACTGTGATACGAAAGACCGATTGTATACAGGCAAATACCTACAGAAATGCCATTGTTCTCCTGCGTTTAGACCACTGGGCGCAGTGTGCACAGTGAGTTAGCCAACTACCACTTTTAGTTTATTATTTAATCAAAGCTGAGACTTCCTGCTGTAGTTCGTTTCATAAACGAAGACACCGTCAGCTTGCATAGTAGCGGTGAGTGTAGCCGTGGCAGCAACCCCCCCTCCCACACGTACACACAATAATAATGATAAAAGAAAACGATATGAAAAAATCTGAGAATTTGTTGATACGTTCATTAAGTTGTAAATACATGAATAAATGTAGTCAACTGACTTTGTTGTGGGGTACTACACGTCAGTTTCAGGCATAAAAATTCTAAAAATATGCACTAAGCACCATGATTCTAAGAAAGCTAGGCTAAGTAATAGCTAACTATAACATTTTAATGAAAAAAAGTTCGCTGAGTTTTTCTTGGTGGAAAAGTTCTTAGCTAACCAACGAAAAGATACGGCGCATCTCTATTCACCCGACACGCCGATGCGATTCCGTGATGGTGGCTGTCTGGAAAACATGCGTCGGGCTAGGACGGCGTATTTGGCAACAAAGTCGCACAGTTTCACATCTAGGTGCCCTAGAAAGCATGTAACTCCGATATCCACAATGATTTTCAAAATGTACATTTCAAAACGCTCCGGTTAATTTTCTGTTACAGCAATGGGTACTCGATCACGTAGCGCTATTTGCTGCTAACAAAAGAGTTTATGTTAACTATTTTCCGTCCTAGAAATGCATTGTACGCAATGGCCATGTAGAAAGAACGCACGAACCATATTTAAGCTGCCCAGGGCACTACCAAGCGGGGTATCGCAGTGTTTAGCACTCTGGACTCGCATTCAGGAGGACGAGGTTCAAAGTCATATCCTGATATACGTTTTCCGCGATTACCCTAAACTGCTTAAGGCAAACGCCGGGGTGGTTCATTCGATAGAGTTCGGCCACTTTCCTTCTCCATCCTTCCCTAATTCAACTTGGTGTACCGTCTCTAATAACCATCTTGTCGACGGGACGTTAAACTCTAATCCCTCTTCCTCCCAGCTCACGAAGAGGCCGACACAAAAATTGTGTACCACATCTGTCACATCGATCACGGCGCGCATGTAACAATTAGACACTGTGACACTGACGTGGCCGGTACAATGATTAGCAACATCAGCGTTATAAGTAAGCGTAAGACAGAAATATCACTGGAAGCCACTGTCAGCAATAAACAACGGTTTATTAATATCAGCGAATTATATAAAAAATTAGACCCTTAAATAAGTGCGGCACCGCCGACTTCCCATGCGTTTACTGGATACGACTATAATCCATCCTTTTTAAGAGAGGAAAAAGCCGTCCATACCAACTAGTGCAAAACTACGCAGCGTGCGTTGATAATTTCATTATACTAAGTAATTAGTCTGTGACAGTAGGAGAGTACGTTTCAAAAAACTGGAGAATAAGTTTGTCGATATTACGGTTTGAAAAAAATTTGACTGTTGACGAGACAAGAGTCACTGTGTTTATGAAAACGTACAAAATCTTGCGAAACGAAGACATAAATCGTCTGCCAACAGAAAATACTAACGAGTCAGCCTTGTCGCCTTGTAAAATCGAACTGCAACAACATTTCCTTCAAATGACATACATCGCTAATACACTGAAGCGTCAAAGAAATTGGTATAGGCATGCGTATATAACTACAGAGATACGTAAATAGGGAGAACACGGATCTGCGGTCGGCAACGTCTATATAAGACAAAAGGTGTGTGGCGCAGTTGTAGATCGGTTACTGCTGCTGCAATGCAAGGTTACCAAGATTTAAGTGAGTTAAGTGGTGTTAAGTGGTGTTATAGTCTGCGCACGAGCGATGGGACACAACATCTCCGAGGTAGCGGTGAAATGTGGATTTTTCCGTATGAACATTTCACGAGAGTACCGTGAATACCAGGAATCCGTTAAAACATCAAATCTCCGACATAGCTGCGGCCGCAAAAATATCCTGTAAGAACGGGACCAACCACGACTGAAGGGGATCGTTCAACGTGACAGAAGTGCAACCCTTCCGCGAATTGCGGCAGATTTCAATGCTGGCTCATCGGCACGTGTCAGCGTGCGAACCATTCAGCGAAACATCATCGATATGGGCTTTCGGAGCCGAAGGCCCACGTGTGTACCCTTGATGACTGCACGACACAAAGCTTTATGCCTCGACTCGGCCGGTCAACACCGACATTGGGTTATTGATTACTGGAAACATGTTGCTGGTCGGACGAGTCTTGTTTCATATTGTATAGAGCGGCTGGACGTGTACAGGTATGGAGGCAACCTCATGAATCCACGGACCCTTCATGTAAGCAGGGGACTTTTCAAGCTGGTGGAGGCTCTGTAATGGTGTGAGTCGTGTGCAGTTGGAGTGATATGGGACACCTGATATGTCTAGATACGACTCTGACAGGTAACACAACGTAAACATCCTGTCTGATCACCTGCGTCTGTTCTAGTCAATTGTGTATTTCGACGTACTTGGGCAGTTCTAGCAGGACAATGCGACACCCTACTGGTCCCGAATTGTTACAGAATGGCTCCAGGAACACTCTTGTGAGTTTAAACACTTCCGCTGGCCACCAGACTCAACAGTCATGAACATTATTAAGTATGCCTTGCAACGTGCTGTTCATAGGAAACCTCCACCCCCTCGTACTCTTACGTATTTATGGACAGCCCTGCAGTATTCATGGTGTCAGTTCCCTCCAGCACTGCTTCAGACATTAGACGAGTCCATGCCACGTCCTGTTGCGGCATTTCTGCGTGCTCACGGGCGCCCTACACCGTATTAGGTAGGTGTAACAGCTACTTTGGCTCTTCAGTGTATTTGGACCATGCGCATCTTCCTGTTCCAGCTGAAATGTACCCGGCTGGTTACGGCTGGAAAGAAGAAGGCAACAACTTTCTATTTAAATGATTCCACGATCGATTGCTACCCTCTTACCTTCGGGATATTACGATCTAGGAAGAGCAACAAAGTTTTGCATGTTAGAAATATTCTTCTGCGTTCTCATATTTCCTCGTTTAAGTGTAATTTTTTGATTACTGTGTTTAATTTAAACTTTTGAATAAAGGAACTTAAAATAAATTTGTGATTGGTTGCTGTCTCAATACCATCAGCTTTCTAACTTATTTAAAAATTGTGTTCACGTGTTGTTGTGTATTAAAATTATAGAAACGATTAATTAGGGTATTTTTATGTAATAATATACATATTATTATTATATCTGGTTACAAATGACGAGAAACAGATGATCTACATAGATCGCAGTGATTACGAAAACGACCAGGACGTTGGGGGCGGTGATTGGGAATACTAAACCACGTCTTTCAGTCCTCGTGCTTATTTGTAAATAAATTGGTTTTCAATAAATGCAGTAAATATAATTACAAATTTCAATACAATCAGTCATGTAATTTAGCCCGAGTGAGAAACCGCCTTTGCAGTGACATGTATGCAACGCGACCGTATGGATACACGCGCTTGTCTTATTAATCAAAATTAATATATATCGGCAAATAAGAAAGGTGAAACTTCGTGAAATAATAGTTGTCTATAACAATTACACAAGAAAGGTTGTCCGATGAGTTTTTCGTAGCGTTAAGTGCACAGCTGATGCAGTGAAAAATAATAAGCGCCCGCATGCGTAGCAATGCGCCATATCTTTCAGTCGTGAGCTGAGCACTTTCCCACCGCGAAACACTCAGCAAACAATTTTTTTTAAGAACTATCGAAGTTACCCATCACTTAGCCAAATTTCAGCTGTCCTATCATTTCATTTAGTGCATATTTTTGGCCTTTTTATCCGTGAAGCTGACGTACAATAAAAATAAAGTCAAATGACTACTTTTTCCGTTTGTGTATAACATAATAAGCACAACAACAAAGTCTCAGCTCTTCATGTCGGTTTTTTATCATTATTATGCATATGTGGGAGGCTCCCGCGGCTTTAGAAACATCAAACGCATAAACTGCTGGTCACCTTTTTGTTAGCAACACCAAATAAACTATAGCGGCGAATCATTGCTTTCTTACTTTTGGCCAACAAAAGTGGCAGCTAGCTCCCGGACTAGCACTGATACAGCGAAGTGGGGAGGAAGCCTTTTTAACTATCTAATACGTCTGGACAGAAGTTCAATGCGTATCTACGAAAATGGCTCTTTATTGACATAGTATGAAGATTCTCAGTGAACCATAAATAATCACTGCCTCTTTTAACCATACCGTCACTTCATCAGAGAAGGACACACGCGCAGGGAAGTACCATAGAATGGTGCAGCAATGTTTGGTTCAACACGGTGAGAGTCGTTATAGTTTACGCTTCCTGTGAATGATAAGGGTGAATCTATTGTTGTAATGTCTTCTATATGTGTTTTCTATAATGGGATGAACATTAACAAAACCGACAAACTGCAGGGACAGATTACTGACTGGAAATGAAGGAAAAAAGATCCAATGAACATGTGTCCAGAAACGCATCGTTGCCTCGGTAGATGGCGCTGACGACTGATACTTCATCAAACCACTTGCAGTATGTTCCTTGTGTACTGCAGGCCGTGTAATTTGCGCAGCTTACTGTAAGTATCAAAATGGTATGGTATTCATGTCGGAAACAAGCCAAGATGGTGTTTGTGTACGACCAAGCATATGGAAATGGTCGAGAGGAAGCACGGCTATACCAAAACAAGAAGCTTTTCAGACATTAACCACGTCACACAAACATTTCAGGCCCCATTAGGGTATTTGTATGATCATCGGTCCTTTCAGACAGACGAACGTGCAGGCCAATGGCAGACTGAGCGTACACCACATCTGGAGGACCGGTTTCTACAGGTTATTGGTTGATTTGTTGGTTGGTTGATTCGGGAGAAATGACCAAACAGCGAGGGTATCGGTCCCATAGGATTAGGGAAGGATGGGGAAGGAAGTCGGCCGTTCCCTTTCAAGGGAACCATCCCGGCATTCTGCTGAAGCGATTTAGGGAAAGCACTGGAAATCTAAATCAGAATGGCCGGAAACGGGTTCGAACCGCCGTCCTGCCGACTGCGAGTCGTGTGTGCTAATCACTGCACCACCTCGCTCGGTCACGAGCCCTAGTACAAGCTCCAAACCTGGTGTACGCACAGCCCGCAGCCTCCCTGCAAATTCTTCTGGCTGAAACGACTCACGATCACACAAACGCCCGTAAAGGGCGGGAACTTACACTCCTCCACCTTTTTATCACTCCCTGCAGATGACATGCACACCGCGTAGCCTTTCGGAGCCGCGTATCGTCCTCCACCCGCATCCTCTAACACCTTATAGAATACCCCAGCCTATTCATCCATCTTGAATAGCTCCGAATATCCTACGTTACCCATAAACTCGACGCTACCCACCCCCTAGTTTCCCCATTGCTCACTGATCCTGGTACTTTGTTGCGCCTCTATAATCACGTTGCCCCAAAACTACACCTCCATACCCCCCACATCCTCTCCCTACGAAACTTCCCTTACTCTACCATAAAATCCGTCGTGATACATATCTGTCCTACCAGGTTTATGAGATCCCCACTACACACCCCTTTTCACGGCCCACCCCCCCCCCCCCCCGGGCCCATCCTCTCCACTCACTTCGTAATGTCATTGTACGGAACTGCATCCCTCTACTCCTTTCCCCCATCCCTTCTCCTAACATCCCTAACATCCACCTAGTTACCCTCTCTCACGCACTACCTTTAAATGGTACCTTCCCCTGATGCCCTTCTATCTGACAATTTATTTCCATTCATGTATCTCTTTTAATAAGTCACACATCGGCCTTTCTGTTTTACTTTATCCAAATGTCTTCGTTTGCGACACTCATTTTCCATTCATCTGTGCCCACATTTTAATCACCGAATGAACCGTTTATACTTTACCTTATGGAACTCATACACTCTCTTTTTATTGTACAAAACGCTCATTTCTGTCAAGCACCATGTCCAGTTTTTGTATTACCTTATTTTCTAAGTGTCCCTGTCATGTGGCTGAAGAGCGGCAAATTATATCAGCCAAGAGCCCACCCCTGCCCATTTGGGGCGGGGGAATGAAATAACAATAATGGAAGAAGAACTATTGGCGCAGTCTTGGAACCGTGTTTGTCACGTGTCTCTTACGTGAGCAATTGGCGTTACATGAAACGCCAGCATCCCCGCACTTTGCGTTTCCTTTTTCGCAAATTTCGAAACTGAAAACAACGCACACAACATATACTGTAGATTTACGGATTCTTACGTCGTAACTGACCACCCAGATTTATTCGCCATGCCATCTGCAGTGCGTGTCTGCAATTTTCTGTCTTCAGTCCTCTGTATAAAAGCTTGGGTTGCCTAACCTGTAACGATATGGTCTAAGTACTAATTACACCAAAAAATCTTGATCCTTGGGTAGATGTTTATAGGTTTTGTTTCTATACAAAGCAGATTAACAGAGACAGAGAGAGAGAAAGTTGCCAGATTTTTATATTTCCTTTGTTTTTGCATTAGACAGGTAATGTACGGAATGGAGCTTGATCTACTGACAGTATAACGTAACCACGAAATAAAGTTTTCAACAGGTTGATAAATAATTTAAAATAAAATAAATTTTATTTCATGAAATATGAGAGAACTGCCAGATGTCGGTAACTTGATTTCACAATATTTCGGTGTGAAAGTTTTTTTAATTGTTACTCTTTTTGAGTTTTGGTCACACTGACGCCACTGTTTTCAGGAACTGGAAATATGTAAGATATGTAAGATGATATGCGTTACGTTTTATTTTCATTTCATTACTAAATTTTAATGTCCGTGAGGAGTGACATTCGCTTTCGTGAGAGTTTGAGCGATTATTAAGAAGAAGCGTTTTGTTGTATCACTTATTATTTGCAACCGTTCTCATCACCTGTCCTCAGTCATGAACCTCTCAAAGCGAAACCTTTATTTGTGATGAGTAAGCTTCTCGTAACACCGTTCCGTAATTAAGAAGCGTAGGCGATGCGACGGCGTCGACGACGAGATAGTGAGTGAGTTGTGTGGACAGATATGAGCGCCGGGAGCTCACAATCGATTGCAGGCTGACAGGCGCGCCCTCGGCCACAGTCAAGATTAGTCGCCGGCCTTTATAGTAGCGGGGATCAAGTGGATTAACCGGAACCACGTATCAGGCCCTGTTGTTTGTAGCGATGTCAGTTGCCTGACGGCGAATAACCTTTCGACCTTTTGTTGCTTCATATACGCAGGAGAAATTATAAGGTAATTCCAGACGTCATTCCAGTGGATATAGCAGCAATTGCAGCGCAGAGGTATGTCTCTCGTCTCGGGCGGAGGAATTTTATATGAGAAAATTAAAGGATACATATTGTGTGTTGCTCTGTCATATCGCCGAACCAGATGACGCAATGTTTAAGAAACGAGCTACATATCTGCCAAGAGTTGTATTCACATTACTGCCAAGAGTAGGTTGTTCGTGGTTCCTTAATTCACTTTAAGGGGGAAAGGAACTAAGAAACAGAGACAGGAAAGGTTGTTAGGGTTGAACTTCTTATAGACATCAGGGTCCCATGAGACGAAGGACAAGCTCGAATGGACAAGGATAGTGAAGAAAATGGGACGCGTCCATTGCAAAAGGATACATTCCAACATTGACCATTGTAAGGAATCAACGAAACCATAAATCTGGATGGCCTTGTCTCCGTTGAAAAGGTTTTCTAACAGGAACTCGTCCTATGCCTTACCCATACCGTAAAACCGCTCATGTTGAATTCCGGGATAGTGTGACTGAAGAAAAGCATAGCCAAGTAGATCTTGTGCCCCATCTTTACGAGTGAAAGTGGAAAGCTCTCGATACCTAGTTAAAGGTGAAAATTCGTAGATTTTCCGACGTAAATCCGTTTCAGATAAATCATTTTGTGCAATACCTTATTAATGAGGAGATGATTAAATATATTTTCGGAGGCGTGGTAGATATTTTGGAAACACCTGTTGAGACGCATACGTCAGATGTATCCCAAATATTTCTACAACGGCATTACCACTCGTTACCTGTTTGTGAATGTAGGTTCTCAAAAGGAAATGAGTTCTTTCATTCCCGATATTTACACATGAATCATGGACCTTGCCGTGGATGGGTGGTTTGGGTGGATCAGCGATAAAGACAGCCGTGCAGTAGGTGCAACCACAACGGAGGAGTACCTGTCTTGAGGCCAGACAAACGTGTGGTTCCTGAAGAAGGGTAGCAGCCTTTTCAGTAGCTGCAGGGCAGCGGTCAGGGTGATTAACTGGTCCTGATTTGACACATCAACCAACATGGCATTGCTGTGTTGGTACTGCGAACGGCTGAAAGGAAGGGGAAACTACAGCCGTTATTTTTCCCGAGGGCACACAGCTCTACTGTAGTGTTAAATCATGATGACACCCTCTCAAGTAAATTTTTCCAGAGGTATAACAGTGCCCAATTCGGATCTCAGAGCGAGGCTGTTCTGGAGGATGTCATCGTCAGAAATAAAAAGAAACTGGCCATATACGGGTCGCAGCGTAGAATGTTACATACCAAAATAAGGGAAAGTAGAAAATATAAAAAAGGATATGGATAACAGATAAGAAAACAGGAATACACATAAGCTGATATGGGCACCATAACGAACGCGTTATCTCAGCCAAGACTGACACGAAGCCAACACCCGCCACAGCAGTACAAGTTTGTATGCCAACTAGTTCTACAGATGAAGAGATTGAAAAAAAATGTATGATGAGATAAAAGCAATCATTCAGATTTTTACGGGAGAGAAAATTTTAATTGTGAATGGGGAATCGAATTCGGTAGTCAGAAAAGAAAGAGCAGGAAAAATAGGTGGTAAATACCAAAGGGGAGAAATGAACGAAAGAAGAAGCTGCCTGATAGAATTTTGTTCAGAGCATAATTTAATTATCACCACCACTTGGTTTAAGACTAATGAAAGGCGACTGTATACGTGGAAGAGACGTGTTGGCACCGAAAGGTATCAGATTGATTATATAATGGTAAGACAGAAGTTTTGAAAGCCAGGTTTAAACTGTAAGACATTTTGAGATTCAGGTATGGACTCTGACCACAATTTTTTGGTTCTTAAATACACTCCTGGAAATGGAAAAAAGAACACATTGACACCGGTGTGTCAGACCCACCATACTTGCTCCGGACACTGCGAGAGGGCTGTACAAGCAATGATCACACGCACGGCACAGCGGACACACCAGGAACCGCGGTGTTGGCCGTCGAATGGCGCTAGCTGCGCAGCATTTGTGCACCGCCGCCGTCAGTGTCAGCCAGTTTGCCGTGGCATACGGAGCTCCATCGCAGTCTTTAACACTGGTAGCATGCCGCGACAGCGTGGACGTGAACCGTATGTGCAGTTGACGGACTTTGAGCGAGGGCGTATAGTGGGCATGCGGGAGGCCGGGTGGACGTACCGCCGAACTGCTCAACACGTGGGGCGTGAGGTCTCCACAGTACATCGATGTTGTCGCCAGTGGTTGGCGGAAGGTGCACGTGCCCGTCGACCTGGGACCGGACCGCAGCGACGCACGGATGCACGCCAAGACCGTAGGATCCTACGCAGTGCCGTAGGGGACCGCACCGCCACTTCCCAGCAAATTAGGGACACTGTTGCTCCTGGGGTATCGGCGAGGACCATTCGCAACCGTCTCCATGAAGCTGGGCTACGGTCCCGCACACCGTTAGGCCGTCTTCCGCTCACGCCCCAACATCGTGCAGCCCGCCTCCAGTGGTGTCGCGACAGGCGTGAATGGAGGGACGAATGGAGACGTGTCGTCTTCAGCGATGAGAGTCGCTTCTGCCTTGGTGCCAATGATGGTCGTATGCGTGTTTGGCGCCGTGCAGGTGAGCGCCACAATCAGGACTGCATACGACCGAGGCACACAGGGCCAACACCCGGCATCATGGTGTGGGGAGCGATCTCCTACACTGGCCGTACACCACTGGTGATCGTCGAGGGGACACTGAATAGTGCACGGTACATCCAAACCGTCATCGAACCCATCGTTCTACCATTCCTAGACCGGCAAGGGAACTTGCTGTTCCAACAGGACAATGCACGTCCGCATGTATCCCGTGCCACCTAACGTGCTCTAGAAGGTGTAAGTCAACTACCCTGGCCAGCAAGATCTCCGGATCTGTCCCCCATTGAGCATGTTTGGGACTGGATGAAGCGTCGTCTCACGCGGTCTGCACGTCCAGCACGAACGCTGCTCCAACTGAGGCGCCAGGTGGAAATGGCATGGCAAGCCGTTCCACAGGACTACATCCAGCATCTCTACGATCGTCTCCATGGGAGAATAGCAGCCTGCATTGCTGCGAAAGGTGGATATACACTGTACTAGTGCCGACATTGTGCATGCTCTGTTGCCTGTGTCTATGTGCCTGTGGTTCTGTCAGTGTGATCATGTGATGTATCTGACTCCAGGAATGTGTCAATAAAGTTTCCCCTTCCTGGGACAATGAATTCACGGTGTTCTTATTTCAATTTCCAGGAGTGTATAAACTGAAACTTAAGAAATTTCAAAAAGGTGGGAAATTAAGGAAATGGGATCTGGATAAGGTGAAAGAAGCGGAGGCTGTTGAGAATTTGAGATGGACCACTACGCAACAGAGAAAGGAGCACAATAGAAGGATTTGACAGTACATTGAAATATCAAAGTCGAAACGAGCATCTGTAGCAGATGAAATTCGATCACAGCTGCTGATATCCTTGGAAGAGGCAGCCGTAAGAAAGCTGTTCCATCTGGTACGCAAGATGTATGAGACAGGCGAAATACCGTCAGACTTCAAGAACAATATAATAATTCCAATTCCAAAGAAGGTAGGTGCTGTTAGGTGTGATTATTACTGAACTATCAGTTTAGTAAGTAGCGGTTTCAAAATACTAAGAAGAATTATTTGCAGTAGAAAACTGGTAGAAGCCGACTTTGCAAAAGATGAGTTTGGATTCCAGACATACGTAGTAACACACGAGGCAACACTGTACCTGATGTGTCGACAGAAGTGCCGACACAGTGTTATTTTGAGGGGGCCGATAGGCACGCTATCTAACGCAGACGGGCGTGAATTCTGGAACAGGATAACTATAGAATGGTAGCAAGAAAAGTACGTAGCTGCTTTATACTTAACTTTATTCGTTGATGAATACAGCGTTCTTCTGGAGACATTTATACTATAACTCTCAAACTATGAGAGGCTAATGGCGCCTTGCTAGGTCGTAGCCATGGACTTAGCAGAAGGCTATTCTAACTGTCTCTCGGCAAATGAGAGGAAGGCTTCGTCCGTATTGTCGCTAGCAATGTCGTCGTACAACTGGGCCTAGTGCTCGTCCGTATCTCGAGACCTGCCTTGTGGTGGCGCCAGGTCTGCGATCACACAGTGGCGACACGCGGGTCCGACATGTACTAAATGGACCGCGGCCGATTTAAGCTACCACCTAGCAAGTGTGGTGTCTGGCGGTGACACCACAGTACCTAAGGCGTCTCTTAGAAGATAGGTTAAGGAAAGCAAACCTACGTTTAGAGCATCTGACAATGTCGACTGGCATAAGGTCTTTGAAGTCCTTAATGTAGCAGTGGTAAACTACGGGGATCGAGAGTTTATATACTACTTGCACAGAAACCAGACGGCAGTTATCATGGTCGAGGGGCATGACAGGGAAGCAGTGGTTGATGAGAGAGTGAGACAAGGTTGCAACATGTCCTCGATGTTTTTCAATCTGCACATTGAGCAAGCAGTAAAGGAAACTAAAGAAATTCTTGGAGAAGGAATTAATGTTCCAGAAGATGACATAAAATCTCTAAGGATTGTTGATGGTACTGTTATTCTGTCGGAGAAAGCTATATACTTCGAAGCGCAATTGAACGGATTGAACGGTGTCTTGAAAGCAGAATACAAGAAGAACATCAGCAAACGCAAAGCAGTGGTAATGGAATGTAGTTGAAATAAATTAGGCTGTACGGAGGGAATTAGAACAGGAAACGAGACACTAAAAGTAGTGGAAGAGATTTTATATTTCGGCAGTGAAGCAACTGATGGTGGCCGAAGTACTGAAGATATAAAATGTAGATTGGCAAAGGTAAGAAAAGGGTGTCTGAAGAAGATAATTTGTTAATATAAAACATACATTTGAGTTTTAGGATGTCTGTTCTGAAGGTATTTGTCTTGAAATGTTTTGTTGCGCAAGAATCCTTAGGATTTGACTGGTAGATCATGTAAGAAATGAGGAGGTTATGTGTAGAATTGGGGAGGAAAAAATTTTGTGGTATAGCTTGGCTGAAGGAAGGGATCAGCTTACTAGGCACATTCTAAGACATCAATGGACCACCAGTTTCGCACTTCATGGAATTGGGTGGAGGGGGGTGGGGGAGAAGGGAAGGGCGGAGATAAAATTCGTAAAGGGGGACCAAGAGATTAATACATTAAGCGGGTTCAAATTGAGGCAGGTTGCAGTATTTATTAAGAGATGAAGAGGCTTGCACAGGGTAGAATATTATGGAGAGCTGCATCAAACCAGTCTTTAGAATGAATTTCACAACGACAATTGACATGCGTATATGTGATTTTCATAAAGGTGTCTGTATCTATTGCCTGCTAGAGCATCTTTGTCAATAGTGGTAGGCTAGGTGGAAAATTAGAGACGTTTAACTTGACTATCAGAGCAGGCATCTGTGTCCGGACATATTCGAAGGAACAAACACCACGTATATAAATACGTGCGCCTTGCCGGCAATTAATGGTCATTCAGTTCAGATGCACATTTTGCGCGACCGCTTGCGTGAGGCTGTGAGCGGTGAGGTTAAGGGACTGGGAACACTACATATGTAGTGAGTGACAATTTGGGAATATGTGTCGGACAGGTAGCCAGCTCAATTAGCCGAAGCAGCTACGGCGACCATTCGTGTAAAGCGGGATATCAGGGTTTGAGTCCCGGTCTGGCACGAATTTTTAGTGCCTGGAATTTACATTTCTTCATTAAAATACATTTTTTACAATCAACTACTAACTGTACAATTATGAATCAAGGGCTCAGACACCACGTATATTGAGGCATCTGTAACCACAGGATATGCATATAGAATGTTGTGTATAACTTTGCACACAGTGGTAAGGACAGATAGGGCACGAAAATACTGGGCCCCGATGCCATCCATACGATACAATATGAGCAGTCAGAAGGGGAGGCGGAAACAAACTCAAACATTGCTTATTGAAAAAGTATGAGAGGTGATTTCAGTGATTACAAAACAAGTGAAAATTACAAAATAGTAGGCAGTACGAGTTCACTAATGAGTCTGACGTTGCACCCTCTCTGGCTTGAATTCATGCACTGAATCGGTTGGGAAGGGCGTCAAAGACGATGTATCCTCTCCTGAGGCAAGCTGATGCACAACTGTAGTAAAGGGTTCTTGATAACCTAGATACAAGCACTGGAATGGAGCTGCGATTCGAGCTGGTCACTGATTTGTGCTGTGTGGGACAAATCTGTGGATTTTGTTGGCCATGGCAGTAGCTCAACATCAAACAGATAACCCTATCTCTGAGGGTTGTTGCCATACTCTGTGCATTATGTTGTACGTTCTGGGGTTTGCATTTTACAGAAGTTTTCACTGACGTAAATCTATTTTCACAGAAACAGTGGTAATTGGATAGCAAATCAAATAAATCAAAAATAACTTACAATATGTAATGTTTAACCATAGACCGTAAGTCCTTCATACCGAAACACTCATAAAATACTCACGAAAACCCTTCGAAAATATGTTTGTCTGTATATTGAATGAATGAAACCGGTTTGTTTCCGAAGAAGACACATGGAGTAGACAATCAACGTTTGAGCAGCTGCTGAAATATTTTGAATGTAACACAATATGAAAATAAGTTGATGTAAGAAATCAAACGAAATGCAGTTACTCTGTGCGAAGCCACTGGAGACCACGTGTATTAGATGACTACATATTCGTAAAAAATTAATTTAGAGTCAATTAATTAGTATCGTTCAGCGTCCCCTTTCACCATCATGACATCAAGTGGATTACACCGGTCACGGGACACATTACGGATTCATCTCGATCGAGTACTCAGGCGCCACCTACATCCAGAAAAATTGGTCAGTTATGGGTCAAAGGCATCCTCGTATCACTCGTTGGCACCCTTGATGCAAATGGCTGATTGAAGTCACGAGTACCTGATGACGAGAATAGACAGAGGAGAAGAACCCTCGTATTTGCTAATATATCTCATATCACTCCAATACAGCAAGTTGCGATAAGATGAAATGGTCTTAATGAAACAACATGTCCTTGCAAGGTGATGCACATCAACAAATGGATGGGTCTGGCCAGTCAATATGTCGTTCTGTCTTTCGACAACGCGAAAGGAGGGAAGGAAGATTAGAGTTTAACGTCCCCCCGATAACGAGGTCACAAGAGACGGAGCACAAACTCGAATACTTCCAAGCATGAGGAAGGGAATCTGTCGTGCATATTTAAAGGAACCGTTCTGGTATTTACTTGGTGTGATTTAGGGAAATCTTGGAAAATCTAAATCAAGATGGTCGGATGCGGATTTGAATCGTCGTCCTCCCGATTACAAATCCAGTGTTCAGCGATAAGAGGCGAGTCCATACGTCATCTCGTGTATACATTGTCCGCAACTATAATACTTCCACCACCCTATTGGACGATTTAAGTGCGGTGCGTACCCTCATTTGGTTTTCAATGTACTTGCAACACGTCACTGGAATATACCAACTTTGGCTATGGTTCATCAGTCCCGTTCACATTTTACCTGATACTCGAGTTAAAATTTGGTAACTATGACATAATGCGAGCACAGGCACATATGTGAAGCTGTGGGACTTTACCGTCGAGTGATAAAGAAGTTCTGAGTATATGTTTGCTCATCAAATGTTGCCAGCACTGAATTTGCAACTATACTTCACTGTGTACTGTCGTTCCTCTGTTCCAGTCCGCAACAGTCATAACCGTCCCTGTCATCAACACAGCACGGTTCACGGCAGTTTACTCTGGTGGCAGCTATCAGTACACAAAAGGAGTACTGGTACGAACTTGATGGTGTGACACATGGAAAAACAACTCTCAACGCGACTGCCGATAGGTGTCCTATGAGTCAGATATTGAGGAAAGTGCATCAATCTTTTAAGTTTTTTAAACTGTTATAAGTTATATTTTAGCGTGTAGTTATGTATACTTCGAAATGTTATTTACTATGTACATTTTAACAATAAAAATTATAATAATTTATGATAGATTTTTTTTTCAGGATCATCTTTTTGGTGTTTTTCAGATGACCCGAACGTGAAGTTAGAGAAAAACCTGTAAACCTCTACTTCACTATATTGAACTGTAATTGGTCTCTTTCCACGCCATCTATTTTCGAGGAGCGCGAACTGAATTTGATCAGTTTTCGCCATATTATTCTCTTGGAATCTTTAAATAGTTTGTATACAATAAGAGTGTGCAAAAATTAATGAGCACTTTGACCAGGAAAAATAAGTTGTCCCGTAAGGATAACTGAAGGAAACCTAGTTTTCCTGACATTGCTAGAAATATTAGTGAACCTGAGTTGCTCGAGCTGAGATGGAACATCTCCACAATGCACTAATGAAGAACAGATATTCGTCCGCCGAAATAAAACGTGCGTTGAGGCAGCCACGCAGAAATTATACTTACGTACAGGCTACTGCAAAATCTAAGGTTTTCCTGCCGTTTGTTAAAAATGTAACAGAAAGAATAGGGAGGATCTTGACGAAGCGGAATATTACCGTAATTTACAAGCCCACCAGGAAGATACAGGATTACCTTAAGCCTGCCAAGGACGCTCGCAAACCACTGGAAAAATCTGGAGTGTATAGGATCCCATGCAGCTGTGGTGATGTTTATGTGGGTACCACTAAAAGAACTGTTTCTAAACGTTTGGATGAGCGCAAGGGAAATTGTAGAAGAGGAGAAACGGAACGATCAGCTGTTGCGGAGCATGCTTTCCAACCAGGGAACCACAATATTCGTTTCGAGGAGACGCAAGTACTAGCGGCCACGAGAGGATATTACGAAAGGCTCTACAGGGAGGCAATCGAAATCGCTAAACACCCAAATTATTTCAACCGAAAGGAGGAGGGCGTCAAATTAAACGGTATATGGCTGCCGGTGTTAAAAATGATGTGTACCACCCGTCCACTACTGGGTGATGGCAACGGCGATCGACGGTGACGGACAGCGGCCAATTGCACTGACGTTTTCAAAACACGTGACGTCACGCCGCGGCGCGGGGGGGCGCGCGGACACGGAATTTAGCAGCAGTCAGTGGCGAGCCAGTGTGTGTGTTCGGACCTTCCATCGAGCTACGGACCCCCTTGAAGATGTCTCCCGCAGCCGGAGACGAAACGTTGGGAATCACCACAGAATTCATCAACCGACCACTGCATAACAGCCCGGATAATTATAATGGACATGAAGTATCTAAGTGTTATTTATATTTAAAGAAAATCTCTAATTTATTAGAGGCAATTGCCCAGGCTGAATTTCTATAGATTAGACAGATCTCCATCAGTGTGTTAAGTCAGATTAATGTGAGGGTCATCAGCTACAGTGCCACACATCTTTCGACATGTAAGGCTGAGTATGCTTTCGTGGATAGGTAATGCTGGTGCCACGTTGAGACCCCAATAGTGCTGGAAGGAACGGTTGTACGTAGGTAAGGACGAAGCAGCGCTTCCTTCGGCTGGAACTAGGTTAAGAGCAAGAGCAGCTACACCAACACTCGGGGCTGCGCGGGATTAGCAGAGCGGTGTAAGGCGCTGCAGTCATGAATTGTGCTGCTGGTCCCGGCGGAGGTTCGAGTCCTCCCTCGGGCATGGGCATTTAGGTTAAATAGTGTGTAAGCTTAGGGACTGATGACCTTAGCAGTTAAGTTCCATATGATTTAACACGATTTCATTTGAACAAAACTCGGCAGAATTACAACAAAAATGGCATTAATTATGAGGACAGGTCATAGCCCATTGAGTCTCTGCTCACTGGTGTGTCTCATGCCCGAAACGTCGGCAACATACACACGCTGCTTGTACTGCCTGCATGCACGGCAGTTTATGACCTCCAAATTGGAATACTGACGCCTCACTGGCCGTCCACAGTGCTCTTTACAACTCTCTCAAACATGCGACAAGTGCGCAGGAGCCTCTGGTTTCTCAAACAATAACCACTAATTCCTATGTACCTCAATCACATCCATCTTGGCTGTACACGAGGACAACACATCAACGCCACAAAAAATATAAAGACCATTGCCGAAACTCGTACCGTTGAAACTGCAACCTGGAGTTGGTAGTGATGTCGCACCCAGAGTGTCCACTCGATGAATGGCAGTAGCTAAAAGTTGGAATGGACGTTGATGCCATCAGATTTTTGGGATCAGGAGGTGAACAAAACAGTGTGGGAGGAAATGGCTGTACGGTCAGGAGGAGCGCAGCTTCCTTCGCCTGGATGTGGGCTTAGACTAGTGGTGGTGACTGGAATCGAGCGGCGGACAGCGGATAAGGCATCTCTGAATGAATCAGAAATTTATTTATGTTAGATGAAGAGGTGTGATCGCCGGTAAGGTGGAGGCAGTTGCCCCTGCAGTGACTTAGGAGCCACAAAAGCTCAGTGAGTCGCCGTCGGCAGGGCTGCCTCTGCCGAGGTGTGGATAGGCAGGGTATCCCGATGATGTTAGCAGAACGGCAACAGCTGACAGAACCGGAAGCCACGGCCGATGAATGGCAGCCACGTCCAGATGGCTTGCCCGCCTTGGGCAGCGCAATACAGCCCAGGGAAGAGTGGTTCTCAAACCGTAGCCCCAACCATGATCGGCGTCGATGGCATATGCCCGACCCGGGCAGTGGTCAGCGACAAAGTGATCCACAACGACCCAAGTGCAGCGACAGGGTATCCAGGCAATGAGACTGGACTCGAACAAAGGAGGAACGTAGACGCCCTCAAGTGGTAACCACCCAGTACGTAACTCGGCAGTGTGAAGACGGCAGGTAGCAGGAGTACAGTCTTATGCTTGGATGAATGTCTGTAGCTTCTGGTGCCTAGATTCAGAGGAGGTGACTACCGGCGTCATCGTGCACGGTCTTCGTCCAGAAGTTAGAGGCCTACCCTGGTGGCGTAGCTCTGCATCACGTACTCACCTGTCTACGGTCTGAGAATATCTAATCACACGGGGCACATTTGAAAGAGAGAGTCTGATTCAAATACAGTGAATGGGAACCAGGCTGGCTAGTGTTTTCCTCTCGACAGTACTTTAGCCAGAAAGTGCGCCTTATTGAATAATATTCTGTGGATCACGACGCCATCAGGAGCCTCTTTTATTTTCATTTTTTTTCTTTTTTTACGTAGACATGGCTCAGTATTCCACTTCAAATTATGATTAGAAAGTCTTACAGTCCCATTCCGCCACTTATAACTCTAAAAGCTCTCCCACGAGGCACCGCCTTATCGTAGCACTGTCCGTGTGGGCGGGAGAGTTCGTGTGCTCCAAGGAAGCTGAGAGCTATATCGGCGGTAGCGTAGCTACTGGCAGGTCCAACCTAGCCGGGCAGGTCTCAGCAGAGGAGCCAGACAAAGTGTGCCTCACAACGACCCGTCTTATATGCTATATCCTATATATCTTATTCCCTACCCTCTCCTCAGTTACCACTCCTTCTCTTTCTCTAATTACCTTAACACACCACTGCCTTGTGGTTGGTCTCGGGAGGGATGAAGGCTAAGGGAGAAAACCCTGAAAGGAAATCTGGAGTGGGACCCCAAAGGCGGTTGGAAGGCGTACTACGTCCCCTTTCGGCAGCTCCTGCAACCGAAGTGATACCAGACGTATTGGCTTGCCTTTCCTCTGGATATTATTATTTAGGTCGAGAGGGAGACCGTGAAGATTGGGCAACTCACGTGTCTTCATATTTATCGCTTAGGCTTGTAGCATCCTGGAGAGGACACTTCAGCGACGTCCAAGGACTTCGGCACAACACGGGAAGAGGTAGTTACCGGCTATAAGCTCTGTCTGTTTGGCGTAAGACTCGAGTGCCAGGGGCCACTTCCGACGGTGGGAGAGATCATTGCATCTCATTGCAGAGCTACCGCCCGCCTCAAGCTGGGCAGCCCCCAGCCAATAAGGTGCTGTCCCGCCACTATCCGGCTGCTTCACGGGGTGTGTGAAGCTTAGAGTAATCTTTGACAAGCGGGTTGATATAGGACACCTACCAACAACAAAAATGAAATAATAAAGAAATCACTATTTCGTATTGCCACCTGGAATGTTAGGACCATGTGTCCAAGGTACATTGACGATGCCCAAGAGGTTGATTTCATCCGTAAGACTGCCGTAATTGACAGAGAGCTCCATCGTTTGAATGTAGACATCGCGGGACTGCAGGAGACGCGCCTTCCAGACGCGGGCTCTATCAGGGAGGATAATTACACATTCTTCTGGCAGGGAAGTCTCAAGACGAGCCAAGACTTCATGGCGTAGGATTTGCTGTTAAAAACGCCCTCCTGGACTGTACTGTGCCACCATCCGGTGGAACAGAGCGAATTATTGATTTGAAAATATGCTCCGCAAGTGGCACTGTCAACATCCTAAATGTGTACGTTCCTACCTTATCATCCAGCATGGAAGAGAAGGATCTGTTTTATGAATTACTCAGTGACAGAATAGCCAAGGTACCTAGAGACGAGACACTGTATATTCTAGGGGACTTTAATGCTAGAGTTGGATCAGATAACGACATATGGCCGAATTGTCTGGGACATCATGGGGTGGGAAAAATGAAAGAAAATGGCCAGAGACTGCATGAAGTTTGCTACTTTTATGGACTCTATATCACAAACACATATTTCCAGCTTAAGAATCAGCACAAGGTGTCTTGGAGACACCCGCGCTTTCATTACTGGCATCAACGGGACTCAGTCATAGCTAGGCATACTGGTCTCAAGAATGTGCTACTGACACGAAGTTATCATAGTGCTGATTGCAACACAGACCACGCCCTAGTGGCGTGCACATTGAGGCTCACTCCTAAGAAATGTCACCACGTTAAACCGAGAGGTCATCCCCGTATCAACACAGATCATGTTCATGACACACAAAGAAAGCAGAATTTTGCCAGTAATTTTGAAAGTGCTTTCCCAGGAAACGTGCAAGCAGAAAGGAATGTTGATAAGAAATGGGCAAAACTCTCGAGTGCAATCTACAACTCAGCAGTATTGGCCTATGGAATAAAAGGAAAAAGAAATAAGGACTGGTACGAGCAAAATTTGGAAGAAATGGGACCAGTCACTGAGGCTAAACGGAAAGCCCTGCTTGCTTACAAAAGAAACCCAAATGAAAGAACTCGAGATGACCTACGAAAAGCAAAGAACAGGGCACAGCAAACATCCAGGAGATGCGGAAATAGCTACTGGCTGAATTTATGTGCTGGTATACAGAAAGCGGCCGACTCTGGAAATGCTAAGGCAATGTACGATGGTATTAAGAAAGCAATTGGACCAACTGTCAGAAAAACAGCTCCTCCGAAGTCCAAGACTAGTGAAGTCATTACTGATGAAGGCAAACAAATGGAACGCTGGGTTGAACACTACTTCGAGTTGTATGCAGCCGAGACTGAAGTTAGCAAGGAAGCATGTGACGCCATCAAACAAATGCCAGTTGTGGAAGAACTAGATGCAATGCCTACTATGGAAGAACTTAGTAGAGAAATAGAATCTCTTGCTAACGGAAAGGCCCTAGGTGGAAAGGCCCTAGGTGAATATGGGATCCCTGAAGAGGTTATTAAGTATAACAAGTCTGTTCTTCTGAAACATTTATATTCACTTATCACAACCAGCTGGGAAGAAGGTTATGTCCCGATGAGTATGCGGAATTCGAGGATAGTTACTCTATATAAACAGAAAGGGAACAGAAGTGACTGTAACAATTACCGAGGCATGTCATCACTAAGCGTAGCCGGGAAAGCTTATGCGAGAGTCATCCTAATGCGATTACAGATCTTAGCTTCCTGAACCTACCCAGAATCTCAGTGTGGCTTCAGGCCCGGCCGATCAACCGTAGTTATGGTCTTCTCCTTAAGACAGCTACAAGAGAAATGACGTGAGCAGCAGAGGCCACTTTATATTGCTTTCATTGACCTTGTTACAGCGTTTGATTTAGTGAGCAGAAATGGGCTTTTTAAACTGTTGCAGAAGATTGGATGCCCACCTAAACTACAGCAGATAATTGTCTCTTTCCATGAGAAAACACAAGCAACAATTTGCTTCAACGGTAAAACATCAGAAATATTCCCTGTTAATAGCGGTGTGAAACAGGGGTGTGTGTTAGCTCCTACATTATTTGAGATTTTCTTTTCCCTTCTGCTCAGATTTGTCTTTGAAGACTGTGAGGAGGGAGCGTATCTACATACGAGGTCTGATGGAAATCTTTTCAACATTGCTCGCCTCAAGGCCAAGACCAAAGTAAATACAGTTGTTATCCGTGAGTTGTTATATGCGGACGCTGCAACTCTAGTAGCGAACACAGAATATGAGCTGAAGTATATAATCAACAAATTATCAAATGCCTGTGAAGAGTTTGGTCTACTCATCAGCCTTCAAAAGACTAAGATCATGGCGCAGAGCACTACCAACCTTCCATCCATTAGCATTCATGGCAATCCTCTCCAGATAGTTGATGACTTTACCTACTTGGGATCCACAATATGTAGCAACTTGTCCATGGACACTGAACTTACTAACAGAATCGCAAAGGCATCATCTGTCATGGCTAGATTGAAAAACAGAGTATGGAACAACGGACTGCTTACCATGAAAACTAAATTAAAAGTCTACAACGCTTGTGTTATAAGCACCCTTCTCTACAGCTGTGAGACATGGACAACTCTTTCTAGGCATTAATCTCGACTCAACAGCTTCCATCTCCGCTGTCTCCGGAAGATCCTTCAGATCTCTTGGAGAGATAGAGTACTCAACACCAAAGTCCTTCATCGTGCAAGCACAACCAGCATCTTTGCACTCCTGAGTCATCGACGTCTAAGATGGTTGGGACATGTCAGGCGCATGAATCCTGAACGGATACCGAAACAGCTGCTGTACGGCGAACTTCAGGAAGGTGTGAGGCCAGTGGGACGACCGCATCTTCGTTTCAAGGATGTCTGCAAGAGAGACCTGACCAAGACCAGAATCAGTCCAAGTCGCTGGGAAAGCATTGCAGATGACCGTGTCAAGTGACGAGTAACTGTGCGCAACGGCGTCAAGCTCTCAGAGGACGAACGCACAGAGGAACAAATCAGGAAGAGGACAAAGCAAAGAGACAGAGCGGCTTCTGTTCGAAGTCTCTCAAATTTCACATGTCCAAACTGCAGTAGGGACTGCCACTCTCGAGTGGGACTTTCTAGCCACAGCAGACGCTGCAGACTCTGAACCAAGCATGCTACACCATCATCCCTCAAGGATGGACGGATGCTATTTAACTCTAAGAGTGACTTTGCACCTTAAATACCATAACAGCACCTAACCTCACATCCTTTAACACCATACTCGTGTATGCACTTGTTAAATTCATCTTCCCGGACATGACAGAGTTCCAAGTCCGCACACACTGATAACTTGTCTTTGATTTGCGCGTTTTCTACGCTTGGGTGCCGCTAGGAGCTACGAGGTCATCCCAAGAAATGTATGTAAAACCTGTAGTGGGCCCGCGCCAAAATGATAATGCATAAATATGACATTAAGAATAATTACTACAATGAACATTCATGGTAATGATATAGTAGTTATTAAGAAATTAGTTACTTATGCACATTCTTTTCGGAGTTAGCATAGACATGAAAGTGGTACGAAAGTCGATATTTCTATTTCGAATTTTTTGATTACAGAAAGAAATAAAATTTTTTGTACAATTTTGGCTCAGTTTAACTGGTTACGTTACAAGACAATAAAACGTCTCGTTTTCGCACGGTCGCTGTATCCTGTTACAGTCACACGTGTTTAAGAACTACGTGCCACACGTAAAAACACTAGAGAATGATTTTTGTGGTAGTGTGTAAGAGCTGATCGTAGATGATCAAGCGTTAACCTACACGTTATGGCCACATTGTCTCCATCCGAATGGAGTGTTAGAAAATACTTGAACTAGAGGAATATTAACCCTTGTGTTTTCTTGTCACAGTGGGTTGTATATTACTTACTAACTGCATCTTTAGGCAGATTAACGTTCATAATCAACGGTGAATACTTCCCTTCACTGACAAAAGATATAAGAACACACGAAAACCATCACTTCTTGGCACTTAAATTATACGTGAGCGACAAATACTGCGATTTTGATGATGGTTACTTCACAGACTGTAGTGAAGTCAGAAAAGTTACGTATAGCTGTCTACCATAAAGGAAAAATTATTCACACCTGAATGAAGCAGAAAACGAATGGGAAGTAAATACATCGCCAAGGAAAGTCTCCATACCATTAGTTACTCCGTGACATCAATTTGCTCATCGGAACATGCTATCAAGTTAAAAAAATTTTCCCGTTCTACCCTAGCTCGCCTTGGAATGACGCAAATGTCAACCAACATTTACGCTTACATGCTACATTTCATTTTGACGGTCATTTAGAGTGCGTCGTGTATATTGCGGATGTGTCATTTGTCGTCTGTTGCAGTCCTTTTCCCGTTGGGAAAAGGTTTCGCCTCAGGCTACTTTTTTGTGGTGTCACACGTGCAAACGGAAAGCAGGCGTTCGCTGTAATTCTCTCTTAAATTAATCTGTCAGAATCTTCACGAAAAGTAACAACTCTTGTGAGAAATATCAAAACGCATGAGAGAAATCAACGCGCATGCTGGTACAACGAGTGTACACCAGAAAGGTTTCATAAAATTTTAACTTCAGTGTGGCTCAAAATATATGTTCAAACGCACTCATTACAAAAACATTTCTGGCCACTAAAAACCAAGTGTTTAATTGATGTGGAAAACACGTTAATCTGTTCTTCAAAAATGGTTCAAATGGCTCTGAGCACTATGGGACTTAACAGCTGTAGTCATCAGTCCCTTAGAAATTAGAACTACTTAAACCTAACTAACCTAAGGACATCACACACATCCATGCCCGAGGCAGGATTCGAACCTGTGACCGTAGCAGTCGCGCGGTTCCGGACTGCGCGCCTAGAACCGTGAGACCACCGCGGCCGGCACAACTGTTCTTCAAGACGCATGTAGGCAAATCAGCGAAGTTCCAGCACAGCTTATGCTGTACAGCTCACCTACCTTTGCAGGGAGTTACCTCATCGAGATGGTACTCTGCTTAAGAAACTAATGTTTTGTCGAAATCGCTAGAGGGTTTGAACATCAGTCAGTTCATTATAATCTAAGAGTTACATATGTTCCTACTTCAATTTTACCAAATTCTCGGATAGTTCCTCTCTAACACGCTACAGTTTCTTGTCACCCATTTCCGTGTGCAAGTAAGTTATTGATCTGTCTGCAATAAGTTTTAAATCGACGGGATTTTAAATACTATTTCCAATATTTCCGATGATGCGGGACTTGTTTGATGGAAAACACTTCGTGTGAATAAGTGTGGCAATAGACACATACAGGATATTTTAGCAAATGATAGTCTCTTCGCGATATAATAACCTCTTTTATCAGTTCAAAGAGCTGAAATACCTTTTTATGCGCCGAAGCGCAATAGCTACATAATGATTTCATGGACAGCAGGTTGTGGCTAGAAAATGGTCCGGACATTGCGTTAAACACGTCTGACTATTGAATGCTGTTGGCTATTAAATGACTAATTACTTATTCAGTACGAGAAGTTAGGTAGCTTACTAATTAGGAACGCAGTAAGAGAAGTAGAAAGTAGCTCAGATTTGTCCTATTAATTAAGCTGTCGGGTTGTATATAACTAATGAGTACGCAGAAAGATAAATAAAGTAACTAGCTAATTAGATACACAATACGTCAATGAGAAATATAATATTTTCTTAACTATTTAAACGATAAATATGTTTCATGTTTTCGAAATTGCTAAATTGCAGATATACAGCTTTGTGTCGTATCATAAATCTGTTCTTGTGACAAATTTCTTTATCTGACGCAGGAATTCGAAGTCATACTCGGCCAAACTAATTTCCACTGCTTCTGCAGAAAGTGACATGTAATTGCACGCAATCCATATGAAGCCCTGGAAGATACGGCAAAGAAAATCTAATTTAAAGGCGGAAGGATAAATGAAACTTATAGTGACTGTACAAACGCTAATTAATTATGAATGAAACTACAAACGCTCAGGAGAAACAAGCAGCTAAAATGAAGGCAACCTAATGGCACTGAATAATATCTGGAAGTAAATGAAGATAATTATGTAAATATAAAATTCCCTAGCAGATATAATCTACATAAATGGTAACTATGGGTTCGGAACTGTTTAAAAATATTGTTATTCCTTTATGATGTCGAAGTAAGAGTTCACGACATTATCAAATTATCGATTGTGTTCTTTGTTATATGCATTCACCATCAGCTAAAAAAGTTTGTCCTACTTTACTTTCGCTCGTGATTTACAGCCATGTGATAGTCAAAACACTCATTCCTTGCAAACCTCACAGTCATACATATTGTACAGCTGTTCAGTGAGATGAGCATGTGAAGATACGCTATATGCAACAAGAAATAACCTATCCAGTGAATATATTAGGAAGACTTCGAGAGAAAATGTCACATCTCCAACGTCTCAGTTAATAATAACACAAAATAGTCTGCCTGTCGAGTCAGAATCTTAATCTGATCCTTTGTCTTGATAATGTAACTTGTTAGTAAATTAGCTGCATGGTCTAGTAGATCATTTGTACCATTTCTGTGGATTCGACGTGGCACAAGTCGGTTTATAGACTGTACAGAGTGAACAATAATAAAACCGACTAACTGCAGGGACGGGTTTCTGATTGCAAATGGAGGAAAAAAGGTCCCATGAACATATGTCCGAAGATGCGGCGTTTCCACGGTAGATGTCGCTGACGAATGACACTTCCTCTGACCACATACCGTACGTTCCTTTTGTGTTGCAGGCTGTGTGATTGACGCAGCGTACTCTAAACAACAGAATACTCAGGTATTCATGTCAGGAACTAGCCTAGATGTATGATTACACAAACGCCCAAAATGGGCTTTGAATGCTGTGTGCCGGAAGGAGTGGCCGAGCGGTTCTAGGCGCTACAGTCTGGAACCGCGCGACCGCTACGGTCGCAGGTTCGAATCCTGCCTCGGGCATTGCTGTGTGTGATTTCCTTAGGTTAGTTAGGTTTAAGAAGTTCTAAGTTATAGGGGACTGATGACCTCAGGCGTTAAGTCGCATAGTGCTCAAAGTCATTTGAACCATTTGAATGCTGTGTAATGTCGTTTGTGTCTGTGGGGGTACTTGTTTTGTTGTAGCTGTGCTCCTTCCAATTGCTTGGCCGTACACAAACACCATCTCAGCTTGTTTCCGAAGTGAATACCTGACCACTCTGCCGCTTACAGTTCGCTGCGTCAATCACATGGGCTGCAACACACAAGGAACACATGGCACGTCCTCAGTGTCATTCTTCTGCGGCATCTACTTGTAAGGTGTCAGGCAAATCCAACACCTTCCATGAAAACCCTGACATGATAAGCAAATCCAGTAGTATGTCACATAGCTCCGAATAAATCGTGACATTAAATTAACCAAAGTAATACGAGTAACGAGTGAGCAAATGGAATACGACAGACTAACACAAGAATGCCTAAATGCATGTCATACCTTCCCACCGTGGGACAGACGCAGTTCCGAGGAGAGAAACGAGAACAGAAGCCGAGAGCAGAACCGTGTTAAGTTAGAAGGCCCTACGATAAGGGACGGACATCCACGTTGCCAGCTAACCGCCAGGACCACCCCACAGCCCATGTTAAAAGCTAGAGCCCTCCAGAAGAAATGTATAGATCTTACGATAACACAAAAAGGGCCACCCCACTCGCAAGTTTTAGCGTGAGACTTTTTCGCGTCTCTGTTACGTCAGGACCACCCCCCAGCCCATGTTAAAAGATAGAGCCCTCCAGAAGAACAGTATATATCTTACGGTAACACTAAAAGGACCACACCAGCTGCAAGTTTCAGCGTGAGACTTTTTCGCGTCTCTGTTACGTTGCAAACTCACCACGAAAAGTATAACGTTTCTCATTGGATAGACAGATTTTTTGTAGGTGGAGCTTAAGGTTAACATTGAGACCCTGATTGTTCAGATGAAAACACAGCCAGATAGTTTTTTTAAACCAACTTCGGTAAATTGTAGTAAGGAGAAGTTAGGAGAGAGTGGCTTCTGAGATGGCGAGGTGAGCGGAGCTGTGCTGCCCGCCGGCCCCTGACGAACACCGACAAGGTACTGAACGCACGCGATGCCGCATAACAGCGCACAAAGCTTCACTCAGAACTGCAGAAGTCTCATCTGTTGCACCTCCTTTTTGCGTAATACTAGTGTCGATCGTCAATTAAAGCTCATGGTGTTGACATTTGCCACTTGAAGTAAAAATCTGAAACGCGATGATTTTTCTGTTATATAATTATTGAGAAGCCACATCAGCCACTGTAATTTACGACAAGTTAGATAAGTAATTAATGATAATTGAGGGTCACTGTACACCATTTTGATTGTTTTCTCTTTTGTGAAACTTAATTTAAACCTAGATTATACATGTGATATGGCATAGGTCATCCTTCGATCCACTGTAGAACTTGGAAACCCACTCAGGGAATATTCGTTCACATTTTTGTTGAACGCAGTTGGTTTTTATCATCCTGTATTAAAACATTTCCTTTTATCAATAGTGCAATTTATAAACAATGTTTTGTGAGTAGAATAAAATTTCCAGCGGTAAACTTAACTGCTTTTTCGACGTTATTTTACCAGCTGACTAAAAATAGGAAAGCCTGGAACCCCTTCCACTAAATTTAGTTAGTATTAAGATTCTTTTACAGGGAGTGCAGTGGGGCTGACGCTGAAATCATTAAGTATTTGGTTATATCATCGCTAGTCTCACTGAACTCTTCTGAACTCTACATGTCATGTGTGGTCTGGCGTCTCTTTACCAGCAACAGGTCCCAGGTTCAAACTAGTCAATTCCCTAAAAAACACACTCAGAGTGTCGTTGCGCGAAAGTGGTAGGGAGACACGATATAGAACAAACAGACACCACGCAGAATGTTAGATACTGTGGCAACAATGCATTTCCGGCAACATGTTCATAGGGGCTATTTTCCTCAGTTTGCAGTGAGAAATCGGTCCCTCCAGTTTGTTGGTTTTGTTAATATGCACCGAGCATATACATTATTTATTTTTGTGTGTGACTGCATGTTGCCCACTCCCACAAACCGTTAAATAACACAGTCAGTTAAACTGAATACAAATACTCGTATTAATCCTCGTCTGTAATCATGTAAATAGTAAACCACTGATCGAGCAACAAATTAATACTGTTTTCTCAACTGTACTACACATGCTACCTATGTTTAATTAAATACCTATCTGTGAAATATAAATTGGCAGAAAAATAGATTTCTGACTACATTTTGTAACACTTGTCCGAAATGCAAGGTACCACGAAGTAAACTCCTTACTACACAAACATTAGTCTTGTACGAGGTATCTAGCTTGCACATCAGCAAAGGATGTGCTACTAAATCACGAGTAGTATAGGCAACATAAAATAAAAAAGTAATAAGCATTTATACCCATCGAGGATCGACGGTGTCTGAAGCCCTGAACCGTCTGATGCCAGCGCAGCAAAACGACGTCATAAAGAGCGAGTTGACAACATTATGGTGACCATGCACTATGAAGCAGTAAGACACATTCAGACTGCAAGAGTACCTTTAAATACGCCGGCACTGCGGAATACGCCTGCACGCCCGCCACCGTATCTCAATATCAAAGCAAGACCACCTACAATACATCAGACCACAACACAGAAACCAAGATGGCGGCCGTCTTAGGCCAAGTATTTCAGCGCTACCCCAATACGAATAATTTACAAACTTCATAAATGGAAAGTAGATTCTAAACTGGGTAAGAAATGTGTTGTTATGTATTTTTCTATCTTCAAACTTAAATAAAAAGTTGTCACTAAAGCCACAAATTACGTAATGAGAACTATGACGTAGTAAAATTATGAGATGCAACTCAAAATCAAATCCAAAAAACTACTACAAAACACATGTAAATGGCATATTTGGACCCTAATAATAATTGGCACAATAGAAGCTACATAGCAATAATAAATGAAGCGTGTAACTAAAACTGAAAATTGTATTAAACAATATGCAGTTAATTCTAGTCACTGTCATTACGCAATATATTAGAAGTGTTTGATTTTGAGTACCTGTTGGATTTATTTGCTGCTCAGCTTGGCCACTTTGCCTTTTGTTATTTTTGCTGCAATGTCTTCATGAGTTCATCTTTTTTGTTTGACTAGTGTTCGAGCAATTTCCTTTGAAACACTCTTTTCATTCAACAGTTTTGTGTAATTATTAATAAAAATATTTGAAAGCACTTTAATACTTTCCTTGATTATTGTCTTTAAGGGAATGCCACATTTGCACACATCACTGAGGTTACTAACGGCATTTTCACACAATTCAGTTCCTAAGGCAAGTACTGCATCTCTCTGATTTTCAAGTTTTAGGACTTCTGGTTCATATGTGCTGCTAATCAGAACTTGAAAAAGTTTATCTATGTTACAACACAAGGAAATCATTATAGAAGAAGGACACTTCAATCCCCCACGATTCAGTTGGTTGAAATAGGAAAGGAGTTCTTAGCTTTCACACTGTATCAAAATTTCATCCTGTGTCTGCAACATTTCTTCACAGCCTGAACATTTTCCACCTTTTTGCAGCTTCTCAAGCACTGTTTTGCTGGTGTAGCTAGCAGTACAAACCAAGACATTCATCATGGGAATATTTGCTAGTTCCTCTTGAGCAGGTTCTAATTTATCTAAATTTTAATACGTTTGGTGTTTTATGCTGTAATTTACTTTTGCTGCAAAATCATTTAATGTAAATTCACCATGCTTAGTAGATCTGAGCTTTAGTAGACTTATTACTTTCAGTTTCCTCCCAGGTTCCAAGATTTGCTCAACTGAAACATTATATGTGCAGCCACTTAGCCTTCTATAAGCTCCAAATCTTGCTTCCAAAGCATCAGTTTGTAATTTTGCTGTAAGAATATAGGACCAGTTGTAATTCTTAAAAATGTATCTGCATAACTGAACTGTTGTTGAAAGTATGTGAGAGAAAGCAGTATATGTTTCATTGGTTAATTTTACATGAGTAGACAATGCATGCAAGATATCAAGAAATGTTTTCAAATTTTCAAGAAACACAAGTTTGGAGTCAGTAGGTCCAGTGATCTAGAATTATCATCTGATGTGTATTTGCCTTTCATTGGATACTGTACATTAGAAACTGTCCACCATTTAATGATTAATTTCAAAAACTGAATAGTGCCATCAGAAATCTCAATCCCATGACTTTTCAAAATTTCTAGTGCTGCCAGATTTTTAGAATCAAAAACAGTGAGAGCAAGGGTAACATTCTGTCTCTCAATAGAAGTTTGATATACTGCCTTTCTCACTAGCTTTGGGGCTAGTTTCAACGGTTTATTTTTCTCAGAATGAGACAGGTTCCTCAAATCTGAAAACTTTGCTTCACTGACAGTATATTCACATGCAGCATTCCCTTCATCACTGTGTAGAAAGGTATTGATGAAAGCAAATGTATCCTCAATATTTGGCATTATAAAGGGTTCATTTTTTCCATTCAACCAGTTACTTCTGATACACTTAAGCAAGTGCACATTGTGAAACAGAGGAAAGAGAAATTGGGATGGAGTGACTGGATTTGTAATACACAGCTGTAAAGTGCCGCCACACATAAGCTAATACATTTTTCTATTAGTGCTATGGTTATCTGTTACCAGGCATATAACGTCATACTGAAGCTCATGCATTAACTTTAATACATCAATTGTCATTTTCAGTAGAGTATCAGAATTAACATTTTTTACAGGAAGGAGAGCTATCACTTCTTTATAATCAGAATGTAAAGATGATGCCATAAAAACCTGCATTGTACCTGCTGTTGTAGTATCTGAAGTATTCTCAGCAACACCAAGTATCTTTCCCGCCTTATAAGAGAATTTTGAATTACCATAAACTTCATCTAGCATCACTGAAATTACCTTGTCACTTGCCTGAAGAAATTTATTTTTTTCCCTCGAAAAAGCTACTTGTGATGGACCAATACAAGGTTTATTTGCACCCATTTTCCATAGAAACTGCCTTAAATAGACAGGATGAGGTAATGTTAACACATTTGTTTTTCTCAAGTGATGGTAGGCACCAGGAAACGAAAAGCAAATGGTTGCTGCCCATATCAAAAGCTCAGGAGAATACCTACTTTGCTTTGTTATTGCAAGTTGTAATTGCTCCAAAACCAATTCTATTTTAGGTGCTATTTCAGCGTCAAAATCACTACCAGCTTTTAGTGCTTGTTTGAGAACATTGACTAAAATTATAATCTTGTCAATGGTGCCAGTAGAGTTATCTGTGAAACCATTTAGGTGACTCACCAGATTATCAAATTTCGTCCACTTGTCACATTTCAAGTTCTGTTCCTCCCCAGACTGTAATATACATTTCAAGGTTTCCTTAGGCAAACACACATTTTTGTGAAACACTTTTACTTCCAAGGAACTTCATATCTTGAAGCACACTGAAACTAATGGCACATCACTGACTGAATCATCCTTTAATTTAATGAAAGATACGTAGTCATCCTTTACTAATATTGTAAATAGACAAACATTCCTTTTCTGCACTTCGCTTTTAAAATGCTGAAAGTCAGGTATATTGTCAGTTTCGCACCACTTACTGAAACTACATTCATCACGTTCCAGTAGCTGTTGAACACGACCTTCAGGATTCTTCCTGCAACTAGGACTGTGTGATGAGAAGGTTGATAAGGAAAGATGGTTGGAATTGCATCATTTGTTAGTTCTGGTATTTTTCGTGGCTCACGTATTGGTTCACTATTTTTCACAGGAAAAATGTCTTCCCTAACCACAAACTTAGGTTCAAAATGCTTAATGCATACCACAGCTTTATCGTTCACTTCAAAATTATCTCTATGAATTAGTTTAATCCATTTGTTTCTCAATGCTGTTTCCTTGGGAAACTTAAATGTTGAGGTATCGTATGTTTTGCCGTAATTGGATTTACATCCTAGTACACAATCGCTACGACCCATCGCAAGAACAGTTTACACTTTAAATTATGCCGAACTTACTACAGAATCTAGAAAATAAATACTAGCGTAGCACTTTTGACGACATTCACAGCATATAGCATAAATAACAGCTAGTAATAAATGCTTTCGCTTCTCTTGAACGTCACGTATACAACGTTACACACACGCGTTATGGAAACACAAGCACGCTGGTTTGTTTCTCCCACGATTGCCGCCATATTGTCAACTATCGATATCTGCTTTAAGCTCTGATTTATTGTAGGTGGTCTTGATCAAAGCTGAGACACCTTCAACTACGACTGGGGGCTCAGGAAATCTGAAAGGACAGGAAAAGCAGGCCAGGCGAAGTCACTATTGCTGTACGGTTGCACCCCAGAGCCCTAAAACCCTTCACAAATTACCGGCCACCAAAACTATGTGATGGCACTACAACTCTTTCAGCAAGACAGGAAAGAACGGTTTCGTAAATTTAATTGTGCTCAGAGCTGTCCAAGAATATTAGCCACTTTTATTGTGTCACTTTTGAATAATATTAGATATTCAAAGTGCTCCATAAATGTATCCAAGGTTCTCGGGTGTCCAGCCGGATCCGATCGTCAAAGTTCGACGATTTTTCGGCGAATAACCGTTCCGACATCATCAGGTGGTGCTGATGGATTCCATCAGCACCACCTGATGGTGGCGGAACGGTTATTCGCCGAAATATCGTGGAACTTCGACGATCGGATCCCACTGGACACACGAGAACCTTGGATACAGTAGATTCGCCGGGAAAGTCTCAGATCACAACTCCATAAATTCTTCCTCCAAATATTACTTACTGAAATCTGTTTCCTTGTCATAAATTTCATGAAAATTGTTTCTATGTAAATTTGTTTTATATTTTTAACGTCATATATGAGTCAAAATTTTATGACCATTGTACCCATTGTGCTAAGTAGTACTTCCACAGTTTGCATCCATCTTCATTCTAAGAAAAAGTAAATGTGACGAAGGATCGTTAACTTCATTTCAGTAAAACCAAAATTATTTCTGAAACATCAACGTTAAATTTCGTTTCAGAGTTGGCGATTGAAGTCTTCCTAGGATAACATTCTTTATAGAGGGGTTGTCGTGCGGTACAATTTACCAATTCTCTGCGAGTCTTCAAACTACATGACGCTGTGTAGTGGATATCACCTAGTTCTAAGGAATATAACATAGGTAGGAAGAACAGTTAAGTATAATTTGTATGTGCTGCAAATTTTAAAATTGGACCCCTTATCCTCATTACGCTCTGGTAAGGAAGACAGTGTTAGTCTTAGATTGGCTTACCAATAATCTAATATCCCCTTTAGGTTCCACATGATCAATATTAGTTAAACGTATTTAGACTATATTCGGTAAAGTGTTTTTAATGTGCAGGACAAACGCTTATACTATACTGAGAAAGAAAAAGCGTTAATGGTGTGCGAAACAGTATCTGTCACGAACGGCGGTTTTGTAAATGCTCACGCGCAAAAAAGCAATGGGCCGTCCCGGTAGAGAAATGGGCGATGGAGTTTCCCGAAGTTAAGAGTTTGATTATGTACGATATATAAACACTTTTACGAGTAAAAGTAATTAATTCAAATCAACTGAATACTTGTTATTCTCGTAATCAAAAAGTTTAATCCCATTTATTGATTCGATTCCGCGTAATCAGTTTAGTATGAATTCAGTGGACAGGTCAAAGAGGAAACTGGGTTCGGCTATGTGCTGCTTCAAAAGAATCTGAACGGCACTGACGTAATCTGACTAGGCTCACCTGTAGTGGTGCTGGAATATACGAATGAAATCAATTGTATAACTTCAAAGGGAAAACAGGAGCCACGTGGAATGCCGAAATATAAGTTTAGTGGAAATAACAGAAGCTCCTCGACATCTGCTGACAGTAAATGGCTCAAATGGCTCTGAGCACTATGGGACTCAACTACTGAGGTCATTAGTCCCCTAGAACTTAGAACTAGTTAAACCTAACTAACCTAAGGACATCACAAACATCCGTGCCCGAGGCAGGATTCGAACCTGCGACCGTAGCGGTCTTACGATTCCAGACTGCAGCGCCTTTAACCGCACGGCCACTTCGGCCGGCTGCTCACAGTAAAATATTGATTGTGGTGTCTTGTTAATTTTAGTTAATTCAGCTCTTCGTCACAGGTAAAAGTTCGGTGCTAGTGAGGAAAAAGTGAGTTTAACATATCGTTGTTGGTAAATGTAGTGTCACCGCCAGATACCACACTTGCTAGGTGGTAGCCTCTAAATCGGCCGCGGTCCGTTAGTATACGTCGGACCCGCGTGTCACCACTGTCAGTGATTGCAGACCGATCGCCGCCACACGGCAGGTCTAGAGACACTTCCTAGCACTCGCCCCAGTTGTACAGCCGACTTTGCTAGCGATGGTTCACTGACAATTTACGCTCTCATTTGCCGAGAGGATAGTTAGCATAGCCTTCAGCTACGTCATTTGCTACGACCTAGCAAGGCGCCATTATCATTTGCTATTTATCTTGTGTTGCATGTACCGTCAGACCGATGTTTACCAATTATGGATTAAAGTTAAGTACTTTTTTTACTAGACTCAACTCCTTTAACTGTTCCAGACCTCACGCCAGCCTGCGTGAGCTTAAACGCGTGCCTTTCGGCTACCTCATAGTGGCTTGGCTGTCTTGCCAAGTCACAACAGTAAAGTCAAAACAGAATAAAAGACAAGCACACTTCGGACAAAGTCGCTAAAAGAAACCAGTTGTACCCACTGCAAACCATTCGCCATAAATGAGCAAGAAAAATTAAATATAATCTAAATCTCAGTGGCAGGATGGAGATTTCAACAAGACTCCTCAGGAATATAACTGCATCATATCATCCAATACACCAATTTAATCTGTACTTGCTGTTCGTGTCCCGGGTAGTAATGGAGCTGTTCACAACAGCTGCTAGTGTACATTTATGTGTAACGGAATTACAGATAGCAGGCGTTTCGTAGAGATTATGGCTCTGTCAGGACAGGGAATGGAATAGTTCAGCGTGTCAGCTGACAGGGATGTAATTAGGTACGGTACCTGCCGTCTGCGTGATAGTCGAGCAGAGGTGGGCAGACGTACGAAATCAACACATTTCACAGCGGCGAAATTCTGGCTGCCATGCCACAAGGTACATTTCATGTATGGTACCGTGAAGCCATTGACTTCTGCACCTGACACAGAGTAGCCGTGTGCAGTGATTATCACAATTCAGGGAAATACATCACCGTTAGTTCTACTGAGGTGTGCAGCAGATTATAACTGCTACACAGTAAAGAAAGACGGGCGCCAATTCAAGGCTGTCAACTGCAACGCGTGGTAAGCAGCCATACAATCCACAACCGCCTACTCGCTATCGAGTGCAGTAGCCACTACCTCAAGGGCTTAATTTTGATCGAATCATATCACAGGGCACAGAAATTAACACAGACGCAGGACACCAACATTGGACGTCCGATACATGACGGTGCGTGTCTCACACTTTTGCGTTGTGGTATACATTAGTATATGTCGATTGCTGCCAATAAGATCAATAATCGTATTGTTAAATGGGTCGCTGATACCTGTGCTTCATTTCTCAAGGGCAATCTATAATGGAACCTACTATCTGATCATTTCCAAAAAATTTACTCACCTACATTGTGTGACCACGATTTAAAGAACACAACCCGAATGTAGTGGTGCTTATGCTGATGTTAAGGAAACATAATTTCAGTCGAAATCAATGTAACAGAAAGGAAAACTCTTCAAAAACGCTTCGCACCATACAGGGTGAACATTAATGAAACAAATGAACTGCAGGGACAGATTCGTGACAGGAAACGGAGGAAAACACGTACTATGAACATGTGTCCGGAAATGCATCGTTGCCACGGTAGATTGTGGCAACTAATGACAGTTTATCTGACCACGTGCCGTGTATTCATTGTGTGATGCAGTACAGGCAATGTGATTGACGCTGTGTACTGTAAAATCAGTTGATTGGTCCGGCATTCATGTCGGGACCAAGCCGAGATGGTGTTTGTGTACAGCCCCGCTGATGGAAACGGTCGAAAGGGAGCACGGCTACACCAAAACAAGTACAGATACAAACCACATCACGCAACATTTCAAGCCCTTTGCGGGTATTTGTGTGATCATGGGTCTTTTCAGACCTTCGAACGTGCAAGGAGGTGGCGGATTGTGCGTACGCAAGATTTGCAGGATTCTACAGGTTACTGAGACGAACCCTAGTACAAGCCCCAGGCAGGTGACCCGCAAACATGGTGTAAGCCACACTACGATTATTTTTTTTCCTTTGTTGGATTTCGATTCCAGCTGGCAGCAGCGTAATACGCCCGTCTACAGCTTACAGAAAATTTAAGAATAAGATTAGGAGGTGTCATAAAAATAAAAACAGGCGATAAAACAGTGCCTGATTAGAACTGGGACAAGGCCAAAAATTGCTAAGAGAATATAACAACAAAGGGTCGGTGATGCTGATTAAATAACATAGTAAATAGACAGGCACAATTAAAAATCACGGCGACAGTTTGGTTTCTGTTCGGAACAGTCTAAAAACACACCTAGCGACAGTATGGCAGCCGGCCGCTGTGGCCGTGCGGTTCTAGGCGCTTCAGTCTGGAACCGCGTGACCGCTACGGTCGCAGGTTCGAATCCTGCCTCGGGCATGGATGTGTGTGATGTCCTTAGGTTAGTTAGGTTTAGGTAGTTCTAAGTTCTAGGGGACTGATGACCACAGATGTTACGTCCCATAGTGCTCAGAGCCATTTGAACCATTTTTTGACAGTATGGTGTCCGTTCGCAACACTGCCAGGGAACGCACAACACTAAACACACACTTTAAACAGCACTGTAGAGGAGACACGGCAGCCGATGAGGGAGGGGGGGGAGGGGCAGAGGACCCGGACCGATGAGGGGAAAAGTACGACTATGTGTATTCTGCATCACAACCCCTACTATCCCTATCACCTGCAACGAGTGCAGGGAACACCTACAGCGGATATCCCTCTAGGGAGAGGATTTTGTCGATGGTGTTTGCACCGACCATCCCAATTATGATATTTCCCTCATGAGTCCTCTCACCGACGAAGAAGCTTTTGCCGGAACTGGCTGCTTACAGTAGGCTGTGCCAATGACACAGCCTCCAACACACAAGGAACGAACGTCGCGTGGTCAACGGAATTACTATTCGTCCGCCCTATCTATCGTGACAACTATGCATTTCCGGACACATATTCATAAGCTGTTTTCTCCCTCGATTTCCAGTCAGTTCGTTGGTTTTATTAGTGTTCACCCTGCAGACCTGATGCATCTTCGATTAGTATGCCATAGGACTAACACCAACTTATCTTTGTGATGTGTTAAAGGTGTATGTGGTTGAGTCCTCATCAATCACGGCGACTGTTTATTGTTTACGGTGTCATGTTGACTCCATCACATGACGCGTCGTTTTTCGTTCCATTAGAACATGACTGTTTGCGAATATAATTTTCGCTTCCTAGTAATAAATCAGCAAATCTACCAGAAAATACTTTATTATTTATATACCGGGTGATCAAAAAGTCAGTATAAATTTGAAAACTGAATAAATCACGAAATAATGTAGGTAGAGAGGTACAAATTCACACACATGCTCGGAATGACATGGGGTTTTATTAAAACCAAAAAAATACAAAAGTTCAAAAAAGTCCGACATATGGCGCTTCATCTGATCAGAAAAGCAATAATTAGTATAACAAAGTAAGACAAAGCAAAGATAATGTTCTTTAAAGGAAATGCTCAATATGTCCACCATCATTCCTCAAAAATAACTGTAGTCGAGAAATAATGTTGTGAACAGCACTGTAAAGCATGTCCGGAGTTATGGTGAGGCATTGGCGTCGGATATTGTCTTTCAGCATCCGTAGAGATGTCGGTCGATCACGATACACTTGCGACTTCAGGTAACCCCAAAGCCAGTAATCGTACGGACTGAGGCCTGGGGACCTGGGAGGCCAAGCATGACGAACGTGGCGGCTGAGCACACGATCATCACCAAATAACGTGCACAAGAGATCTTTCACGCGTCTAGCAATATGGGGTGGAGCGCCATCCTGCATAAACATCGTACGTTCCAGCAGGTGTTTATCAGCCAGGCTGGGGATGATGCGATTCTGTAACATATCGGCGTACCTCTCATCCGTCACAGTAGCAGTTACAAAACCAGAATAACGCATTTCCTCGAAGAAAAAAGGCCCGATAACGGTAGATGTTGTAAATCCAACCCTTACCGTGACTTTCTCGTCGTGCAATGGAGTTTCCACGACAGTTCTAGGATTTCCGGTAGCCCACACTCTGCAGTTGTAGTCGTAGACAGACCCTCGGAGCGTGAAATGAGCTTCGTCGGTCCACAACACGTTACTCAACCAATCGTCATCTTCCGCCATCTTTTGAAACGCCCACACCGCAAATACCCTCCGCTTCACTAAATCGCCAAGTAACAGTTCATAATGCCGATGGATTTTGTACGGATAGCGTCGGAGGGTACGCCTAAGTGCCAACCAAACAGTAGTGTATGGAATGCCGATGCGGCGTGCGACTGCACGAGCGCTGACTTCCCCGTGCATAGACGAACCCGCTACAGTCTCCATTTCTTCCTGAACTGTCTCAGCAGCATTACGCCTTGTGCTCGGTCGGCCACTACGGGGTCTATCGTCGAAACAACCCGTGGCATCGAACTTCGAAATCATTCTCGCCACAGCTGCATTTATCAACGGACCTTTACCCGTTCGAATCCCCATCCTATGGCGATAGGATCGTAACGCTGAACTAGCACATTCCCCATTCTGATGATACAGCTTCACTAAAAGCGCCTTTTCAGGTAACGTCAACATGCTGCGACTGCTGGCGCATCTGATTCTCTCTCTCATTACAGCTCCTTTTATACACGATTGTCATGGGCAGTCACTGACGTTTTACTGTCCAGCGCCGTCTGTCGGACATTTTGTGAACTGTGTTTTTTTTGTTCTAATAAAGCCCCATATCATTCCAAGCATGTGTGTCAATTTTTACCGCTCTATCTACATTATTCCGTGGTTTATTAAGTTTTCAAATTTATACTTACTTTTTCATCACCCGGTATACTATAGTTAACCCTGTGAATGCGATTACTTTTATGTTGATCCGCTTAGAGTCTAAGTTCCAGGGAAGTATGCGGACCTAGAAGACACTCCGATCTTTTGAGTTTGCACGCACATCTACAAGAAACGGAACACTTCGTTTCAATTTAGGCATTGTCCGCAATCCGTCTGGTGAATGGGTCACTGGATCCCTACCTCCATCCGACAGATACGTTACACACATATTGGTGCACAGTGCAACACAGAAAAGTGTGACATTCCTGGCTGTGGCCGCCAGTATTTTCTTTTACTAAAAGCTCGCCTTGATGCAGTTTGATACAAGTGAAGTAGCATATGGTACAAAAGTGGAGTGAGGTACAAACAACAGATGATATAGTTTGTACTAGTCCCGTGGGAGAGTCCGCCAATTGTTCTGAACTTGCTTGTGATGGGTCGGCACATTCGGGTGCTAGGTGCCAAAAGGCCTAACTTCTGTTATTAACTATTTATATACTTTTCATTATATTTAACCTAGTTTTTAGTATGAAAACCTTTCGTGGTTACCCACCGAATCTATCGTTTTTGTTTATTAAATTTCACTTGTTTTCAGAAACGGAATGATGGCTGGTTCAAAATTGCTCTGAGCACTATGGGACTTAACATCTGAGGTCATCAGTCCCCTAGAACTTAGAACTACTTAAACCTAACTAACTTAAGGACATCACACACATCCATGCCCGAGGCAGGATTCGAACCTGCGACCGTAGCGGTCGCGCGGTTCCAGACGGAAGCGCCTAGAACCGCTCGGTCACACCAGCCGGCGAAACGTAAAGAGTAACGATATTGCAACCAAAGTGCTTCGGACATCTTCGGGTCGCTTTGGCGCGGGTGGGAGACGAAGTACTTCGTCTGCGCTAGTCACTCTGTTTTGGGCGTTCTGAAGGGCCGAACATGTAGTTCTGTTTCGGGCGTTCTGGGGGGACGGACACGTAACTCTGTCCCGGGAGTTCTGGAGGGACGGACATGTCGTACTCTGTATCGGATGTGGTCAGAAAAGTTGCCATACAATTAAGAAAAGTATGTCGAGTGATGTAAAAGACAGTGTAAAATAAGTGAACATTTAAATAATAACCAAACAGGATACATTAATGAGACGTGTCACCTACCATCACTGTCAGTACTACACATCTTGCCTTTTGTAGATACAGAGACTACCCTGGGCAAGTGTCATCCCGTATAAAGCACAAACACAGGATCGAGATGACAACATAGCAGCCTCCGCCGAAGAAGATCCCACGACCAACGAGCTGTCTTCTGCGCTGGGGAAGCAACTTTAGAAGACGACAGGTTAGTGGAAAAAACGGTTAGAGACTCTTATTCAATCTCTCCAGATGTCTCCAGCTTTCAGATGTGATTTCGAAAGGACGCATAATTTATAAAAGATTCACCTTTTCGACACTCTGCAACTGTCTCTCACTACCACACAGAAATGTGAAATATGGCTCAAGGATGGCTACAACCTTCCTCCGTAACTGTGCAACGCTATGGCGCTGTGCGACGTCATCTTCGGGCTTGGCTACGCTTCAAACAACGAGGTGTAGACACATGCGAAAGAAAGTATAGAGCTCAGAAGTTAGTGTATGGTATAAGCTTTGTTAATGAAGTCACAATGACACCAAATTTCGTCATAATTCTATCCACTATCACCGTGGACGTATAACATGATGGGAAGGTAGTCACACCTGTTGCCCACATTTCAATCCTTCCTTTCACGTCTCTGCTATGAAGGTTAGAACCTCGAGGCCCAGAATCGAAATCACGTTATTTTCTTATGATTTTCAGAGGAAAACATTTCAGGCACACCGCCGCTCAATATCGACACGAAAAGGCATCCAGGGGCACATAAATCGCGTGAGTCACATTAGTTCCCTTGGGATGTTAATTCTCATACATTTCGCGGTCGAAAACATCAGTGCACAGTGTGATGAGCAACAGGACGAAGTTATTGACACACTTAGACATTGCTGAAACCTCCTGGACGACTTTGTAATCGCACTCCTTTGGAGTGCAGCGTGACCATAACATTTATTTTATCGTACGGGAGGAAACCAGTAGGGACTGTTCAGAACCATTCAACAAAATTTAAACGTGACCTGATTCAGTAAAAGGTGTTTATACCTTTTTAGCTCTCCTGCTTCGCATCCTCCTGTGGCGTGATCATGGGAAGGTGGGACATTGATACAAAAACGGTAAAGGGACCCCCTAAGGCTTCCCAATTCGGTAACAAAGGCGTACCTTTCTTCTGCTCTTTAAAAATGTACCTGTTCAGGGAATGCCAGTCATTGGTTGCTAGGTATTAATGTGAAAGGCAGTTGTTTCAACACTCCTGAGCTGCGTGGCTCTGTGTACCTGACCTGACGCGTGCTGGCCACATGAGTAAGTGAATGGTTGATTCTGTATAGATACATTTTTAAAGCGCTCAAAAAAGTATGAAGGTGGTACTGAGGATGGTGTCAAACACTCCTCTACGATCTTTTGCTGCTTTAATATCTTTGTTGATCCATTGTGGATACGGAACAGTGGACGGTAAAGAAATTTTGCCAAGTTAAATTGCCGAAGAGCCGTATGCTTTGAGAAGCAATTTATTTAGATTATAAGTTTCCGTAGTTTCCATACTCAGGCCCCTTTGCACTTGCTGTACAGACAATCAGAGATATAGATATATGCTTACTGGAGCCATCAATATCAGCATTCTGCGGAATCGTTTTAGGAGTGTTTCCTTCGAAGACTTTCCAAAACACAAATCTTCCCACCTTTCCATCACTTGACACGTCCACGGTGGCGTTAGAGAGAATTTTGGTGAACTTTGGTATCAATGTGACATCATTAAAACACCTTATACCTCACACTGGCGTCTGCGCTTTTCCAGATGTAAACCTTGATGTTTGAAGCGCTGCTAAGCCAGAGAGGCCCATCAAAGGGTACCACCGTCTTACACTATTAAAGAGGAAGATTGTAGGCACCTTTGAGCCAAATTTCAAGCTTCAGTGTCTCAACAGAAGACAATTCCAGGGTTTCGAAAAAGTGATCCCCTAATTGTGTTGCACGGTGTAGTAAACTGTAGGTGCTGTAGAGAAGATATCTTCCAAAACATTAACTTAGAGATGTGAAGTCAGGTTGAGCATCAGCTATGGAAGTGTCACATTTGCGATGATTAAAGTGTCATATGTTCCGAAACGAAGTGAATGCGGTAAGAACAAACTGTAAAAAATTACGATAACTTGGACTGCCAAATCCACGATGAACAAAGATTCAGTAACTGTCGAACATAGCACAACGGCAAGAAAAATGAAGTGGATATACAAATTCATGTAGATCACAGGGACGCGTACTCTAGTCGTAGTGAATTCCATTCAACACATGATAACATTAACGTAGAAATTATGATTCACTGGGTCACATGTGTCTCAACCAGCTCATAAGTCTTACAATTTTTTGGTTTGCTGCTTGTCATATTTCTTAGCTGCGAAAACTTCAAACAAACTTAGTGTATCACTTGAAAATTATATCTCCACACTAAAACAGTTTTCTGTGGCTTGGAAGCATCCCTCTGAAATAAATATTATGATTCAACACTAGTGTTTTTCACCCATTACAGATTACAAATGTCCTTGTTACACTGTTAAGTGGTGAATTAAGGACAGTGGCAAACAGAGTAGTGAGGTGTATCCTTAAAGAGAAAAGTGGAAAGTTTACGTGGCGCTGCAGTTATACCTAGCCAACTGCTCGGAGATACATTCACCATCAATGTAACGATGATTCCTTGCAAGTGCACCATTTGATGTGTTGCTGCACTTTTGTACACCCTTAGAAATTAAATAGTAATAAACTACGTTTTTAAGGGGAAACTCGCTTATTAATACTTATTTATTGACTGGCTGAACTTTTTTGAACATTTTCCGAGTCATTCAAACAGAACCCAGTGGCTGAGAGGTGTGGCTCTAAGGTATGGCTCTAAGGTGGTTCATATTGGATCACAACCACATATTACATAGAGTGCCGGAAAAACATGCAGTACCGTCAAAGGATACAGTACTTTTATTGACAAGTGATGTGTCAGGTAGTTCATCATTGTAGGAGTTTATGGTAACAAATTCGAATCAAATGAGACACAAATGTCTCAATAAATGGTGCCCAAGCAGTAGCATCAATAAACATTGTATCACCCACTCTCATGTAAAATATACAGTAAGGTGCCAGATTGTGGCCTGCAGTAGATTGTCAGAAGCGTCTTCTAAAGTTTGTTGCAATTTGGCTGTGATTCTGAACTGCTTCACAATGTTCAATACGTATTCAGTTGGTGGGAGATATGGTGATCTCGGTGTCAAGGGCAGTTGTTGTTCACAGCGAAAAGTTCAAATGGTTCAAATGGCTCTGAGCACTATGGGACTTAACATCTGAGGCCATCAGTCCCCTAGAACACAGAACTACTTAAGCCTAACTATCTTCAGGATATCACACACAACCATGCCCGAGGCAGGATTCTAACCTGCGACCGTAGCAGTCGTACGGTTCCGGACTGAAGCGCCTAGAACCTCTCGGTCACCGCGGCCGGCACCGCGAAAAGTACTTTGTGTCACAACAGCCATATATGGATACGAATTGTATTGCTCAGCACATGTGTACATCCACCTATGTGCATCACTGGATATGTCATAGCGCCATTCCACTCTCCAATCGACACTTTCACAACACCATAGTAGCCAAGTTTGGTTGTGCCGCAATGGCAATGATAACCTGAATAGAGTCACACGTAACCTTATTCCTTCTACAAGCAGACAGTTCCCAGTGGTCCTTGGTGACATAGCAGCTGCAAAATGCACCAGGATTTCTTCGCTAGATATTGTTCGGTCGGCTATCGCTCCTCCCACACTATGCCGATCTTGACACACATCCGTATCACACAGACATCCAGAATCTGGTCTATAGGTGTGAGAATGTTCCATAGACAACTGCAGAAAGCCCAGAGATGCACCACTGACACATATTGTGTGCTCCAACATGTGTGAGATGGGTCCTAATCTATCTTGCTACCACAGTTGCGCAAGGACGCTCTGTGAGTGTTTTAGAAATTTAGTGTTGAACCTACGGCCTGCAGGGTAGGAAGATAATATCTCACACATGCAGATTTCAGAAGAGTGCAGCAGTACAAGCAGTGATGTAATCAGACAATGATCTCAATGTCGGATCCACTACACTTCCCATAAAGGAAACGTTATCGCTAACAGAAATTAGTGTACGGCTTCCGGCGTAACTACATGTTAGCAAAAAATGGTTCAAATGGCTCTGAGCACTACGGGACTTAACATCTTAGGTCATCAGTCACCTAGAACTTAGAACTACTTAAACCTAAATAACCTAAGGACATCACACACATCCATGCCCGAGGCAGGATTCGAACCTGCGACCGTAGCAGTCACGCGGTTCCGGACTGAAGCGCCTAGAACCGCACGGCCACCGCGGCCGGCCATGTTAGCAAAAATGAAAATCGTAGACTTCTGCTATTAAGGTTTATTTTTAGTCTACGTATGACATCATGACATAGCAATATTAGCAAAATTATGTACAGGATGGTAAAATATTGACTCTGAAAGTTCACAACTGTGAAGCGAAATTCCTAACTATTACAAGGTTCTTTAATGGTGTGATGGTTAAGCCTGCCTGTGTGGCTGAGTGGCTCTAGGCGTGTCAGTCTGGAACCGCGCGACCACTAAGGTCGCAGGTTCGATTCCTGCCTCGGGCATGGATGTGTGTGATGTCCTTCGGTTAGTTAGGTTTAAGTATTTCTAAGTTCTAGGGGACTGATGACCTCAGATGTTAAGTCCCATAGTGCTCAGAGCCATTTGAACCATTTGAGGTGGTTAATGACCATGTCTGGGAGTTGATAAAAATACAAACAAATTAAAAACACCTGAGTTTCTCCTGGCGTATACAACTTTCAAATAACTTCCGGGAATTCAGCCAGGTAACACTTTCAGCGACCGCCGATATTTCGGCGGGAGAACACCCCGCCATTTTCAAGGCAAACTGCAACGGACAGGCGGCGTACATGCAAATTTAATACCTCGGTCCTCGGACCCAAGCAGGAAAGATAACACACACACACTGAACACTAGTGCCACCAAAGATGGCCAAAGTCAGAGCTATCGATAGTGAGACTATGAATTCGCCGGTGAGGTAGCATTGAGTCTGTCCCTCTGTTTCTTGACAAGGGAGAGAGCCGGATCCCAAACAGAGTTTAAACAGAAACCTCCATCCCTGTTAACAAGGTTGCTCGCTAATTTAATCTCAATTGCCTCCCGAATCACACTGTCCCAATAGCTGGACGTGCATGCCAATATCTCGGTCTTATTATATAACATGGGGTGACCAGTATCCAAGCAATGTTCGGCAATAGCAGATCTATTAGGCTGCTGTAATCGTGTGTGCCGTTTATGCTCAGTACATCTGTCCTCCACGGTCCTGATAGTTTGACCAATATATGCCATGCCGCAGCTACAAGGGACACGATATACACCCGCCTTACGCAGTCCAAGATCATCCTTAACGGAACCCAAAAGTGCTCTAATTTTAGAAGGAGGTCGGAAAACGCATTTCACATCGTATTTCCGTAAAATACGACCGATCTTATTGGACGTGTTTCCTACGTAAGGCAAGAAGGCAGTAGACTTAGGTGTTGACTCAGAATTATCATCAATCACCTGATATACAGTTGGTCGATAGCGCAACGCACGTTCAATCTGTCTATCACTGTAACCATTTAGACGAAATGTAACTTCAAGATGGGACAGCTCAGCTGGCAAAGTCTCAGCGTCAGAAACGATATGTGCCCTGTGTACCAAGGTACGAAGTACCCCTTCACGCTGAGCCGAATGGTGACAACTATTAGCTTGTAAGTACAAGTCGGTGTGAGTGCGTTTCCTGTAGACTGCATGTCCCAATGATCCATCATCCTTCCTCCTAACCAACACGTCGAGAAAGGGAAGGCAACCATCCTTTTCCACCTCCATCGTGAAACGAATGTTCGGGTGGATCGAGTTCAGATGTTCTAGAAAGACATTCAAATCCTCCCTACCGTGAGGCCAAACAACGAAGGTATCGTCAACGTATCTATAGAAACAGGCGGGTTTTAAAGGCGCCGACTCCAATGCACGTTCCTCGAAGTCTTCCATAAACAAATTTGCGATCACAGGAGACAACGGACTACCCATCGCAACTCCATCTGTCTGCTCGTAATACTGGTCATTAAATAAGAAATAAGTGGATGTCAACACATGCCTAAAGAGATTAGTTAAATCAGCACCAAACCTGGCTTCTATTAACCGCAACGAATCAGACAGAGGAACACGAGTGAAGAGAGAGACGACATCGAAACTCACTAAAATATCAGAGTCATTCAGCCTCAGTCCCTCTAAACGACGTAAAAAATCAGCTGAGTTCCTGATATGATGTTCACACCGTCCTACTTGTGGACTCAACAGAGAAGCAAGATGCTTGGATACACAATATGTCGGGGCGCCGATGTTACTCACTATAGGACGGAAAGGAACCCCTTCCTTATGAACCTTTGGAAGGCCATATAACCTAGGGGGAACCGCACTATAGGTGTTAAGCCTCTTGATTGTGTCCTGCGACAAACCACTTTTCTTCAGGAGGCTGTTGGTCTTTCTCTCAACACTTTTCGTGGGGTCAGCATCGATTCTGCGATACGTTGAATCAGATAGTAAACGTTGCATCTTTTGTGCATAATCATGTTTATTTAAAACAACGGTGGCATTGCCCTTGTCAGCAGGTAAAATAACAATACTGGGATCAACTTTGAGAGAACGTAAAGCAGCCCTCTCTGCTGCTGTTACATTACTCTTGGGTGGACGAGCCCTAGTCAAAACACGGCATGCCTCCCTCCTAACTTCCTCTGCAGCGTCAGGAGGTAGTTTGCAAACTGCCTGTTCAATTGAACTAATAAAATCAACTACCGGCAAATTCTTCGGAGTGGGTGCAAAATTTAATCCCTTCCCTAGCACGGATAAGGTTGCGTCGTCAAAAGATTTCTCTGTGAGATTTATCACAGAACGTCGAGATATAACATCCGACTCCGCGCGATGAAAACGTTCAAACTTTGCCAAATGCCGGGCAGTAACGGAGTTGTACTCCCAGTCAGCTTGGGTCCATGAGGCACCGTCCAACCAATCCCAAGTGAAATCAGACACTTCAGATGCAACCATTAAATGAAAACGATACAATTCTTTGGAAACAGAATCCAAACGTCGACGAGTAAAACGAATCCTTTCGCGAACAAGAGCCAAGCAACGTGACAGATGTTTCTAATTTAATTTTTAAATGCTTTTGTGTAGTTATACCAAAGAAATGCTGTTCATCGTCTGCTTTATATACACGCAACGTCAACGAAAAACGTTATTTTCTCTCTGATTACACAAAAAATATTTTTCCATTCGATACAGTAAGCCAATACAGGTTTAGTTTCATATTTAATTAAGGATACGTGTTAACAGTGTCAACAAAACACCAAGAATTAGCAGATCTTCAGCAGGGACTAAGTACGCACTGCTGCATTGCGGTAGCAGACAAACAGCGCAGCGCTGGCCGGCACACGAGACGAGGCAAGACGGTCGAAGAAGACTTGGCGAGCAAATATTTACCGATATGACAAGTGCTAGAGAAAACTGGAGCCTGCTGCTTCTTAAACTCAGGGATAGCATAATACAGTAGACATTATCGTGTAAGGGATACAGAAATTGAATCGTCAGACGGTTCTGACAAAACATCTTGAAAGTGATACTTTATTCGTCTGAATTAGTGCTGTGGTCACGTGACTTGCTCTGTTTCTTTGATATTTTCGTTCTGGCTCGCCCCGCGGTGTCTGTTCGCTGGCGCCATGCAGAAGTATTACTTAGTCGCTACTGGAATGCAGCAAACTATTCTTTTTCTGTGCCTGTCAATACATATATTCAAACCACGTATCACGCTAGACCGATCTGTGGAATCTCTACCGAACGGAATTATTAAATTAACATTATGTACCGTCATGCAAGCAAACCGGTATTTACGAAGATATTGCTGCTTTTATGTAGTTTGCAAACAGCAAGTTGGAAGAACATAAATCAAAATAAAAGTACGCCAAATGTTAACATTATAAAGGTTTGATGCAGTTGCTTCTTCAAAACGGCACGATGGATACGACAAGCCCAAATGTTTCATATAACGCTCGGAGAGACGAAAAGCTTTGGTTTTATTCTAATTAAAAGTAAACTGTTCGAAATAAAAAGATTTTCTGTGCCTATTCAACAGATTAATTTCAAATAGCCCGATACGGTATTCAATTCAGCGATATGTGTTAGCAGTGGAAACAAAACGCGGAGGATAACTACTAATATAACTCGGCAAGTGCTCGCACGCGAACCGGTGAAAAGAGGCACGTTTATTAGGTTTTCGTGAAACGGCTTGGTAGTGATTACTGTATCCTATCGTGCTCTTATTGCGGATCTATGTCTACCTCTTCAAGTCATCTGTAACAAAAGCAGATAATGGAACATCGGTAAATATTTGGTTCTCTATCAGTCAAATTCGACTTATGGAGAATGCTGGTTAACCCAGTACAATTCATTTTTGGTATCTTGAAAACACAGTCATTACGGGTTTCCGTAAAATGCTGGTTACTGTCAGAATCATAACGTCCGTAACATAATTTGGTTACCATACATCGATGAACCAAACATTACTACAACACCTCTTAATAGCGTATTGGTCCATCTTTAAAGCGCAATACAGAATCGCTTCTGCGTATCATGCATTCGACAAGTTCTTAATAGGTTTAAGAAAGTCTGTGGAACGAGATGTCTACGCACACGTTATGCAAGTCCCGTAATTTACGTTACGTTGGTTTGAAAAGCAGTCCCTGCGCACGTTAGCCTCCCAGAAGTGTTCCACTATGTACAGATCAGGCGAATTTGGTTGTCAAGACAGGAAAGTGAGTTCACTCCCATGCTCCTCAAAACACTGTATGTCGAGTATGCCCTTGTGACAGACAGTTTGTGACGGCTACGTTTCATCATCAAAAAACGACCCACTCGCCTTTCGGTTATTTTCCCGTCTTCAGCAGTACTCACGCGCCTTCCCTGATAGAAAACGTATAATGTTTCTTTACTAGAGACACTATGGTAGAACCAATACCACTATGCGTATCTAAGAGTCACATTAAGTTTTTTTTATCTAGTTCCAGGTTTACTGAGCTACTGAGTACATTTTACAATATAAACTATTTTCTCACTTCTTAGTTGGAAAGCAACGGCGAAGTCCGTGGTAGTTTGAAGTTACAATTTCGACACTGTAACGTAATCAAAGTCATCCGTAATAGGCAGCCTATGGTGTTAACCATAACTGTTGCGGGAAAAATTACAAAACGATGTTCTGTGTTTTCCGAATGCTCGCTCTGAATATCCAGATCAGTCTCTTCGCATGTCGAGATCTTGGTAGCCACTTGTATCACATGCCACGCGGGTTTTAGTCATTCAAAAAGTCACAGTATACACAGAAAATCCTGTATCCACTTGCTCGTCATTATCACTCTTTCGCGATTACTTACCGCCACTCCTCGGTCAAATTCAACTCATAATTCTGCAAAGTTATTACCACAATTCACCCGTCATAACATTATGATTGCCGAGCTCCGAAAACATGTGTCATGTCAACATAGTGGCTTAGCTCCGAGTTCGTCTTCTAGATTACATAGCCGGCCGGTGTGGCCGAGCGGTTCTAGGCGCTACAGTCTGGAACCACGCGACCGCTACGGTCGCAGGTTCGAATCCTGCATGGATGTGTGATGTCCTTAGGTTAGTTAGGTTTACGTAGTTCTAAGTTCTAGGGGACTGATGACTTCAGAAGTTACGTCCCATAGTGCTCAGAGCCATTTGAACCATTTTGAAAATTACATAAAGCAATTTTCTGTCTCACAAAGCACGCACGAATGTACTGTCTTTTACGTTTGGCTGAGAAACGTCATAGCCAGTGATGTCATTATTAAACGCCACTATGCCGCAACTTCCACTATAAACCAATCACAATATACACTATGAGATGAAAAGTATCCTGACACGTGGCTGAAAATTACTTACAAGCTGGTGGCGCCCTCAGTCGGTAATGGTGGAATTCAATATGGTCTTTGCCCAAACTTAGCCTTGATGACAGTTTCCACTCTCGCAGGTATACGTTCAGTCAGGTGCTGGAAGCTGTCTTGGGGAATGGCAGCCCATTCTTCACGACAGTGCTGCACTGAGGAGAGGTATCGATGCCGGTCGGTGAGACCTGGACGAAGTCGGCATTCCAGATCATCCCAAAGGTGTTCTATAGGTTTCAAGTCAGGGCTTTGTGCAGGCCAGTCTGTTACAGGGATGTTATTGCCGTGTAACCACTCCGCTATAGGCCGTGCATTGTAAACTGGTGCTAGAGCGTGTTGAAAGATGCAATCGGCATCCCCGAATTGCTCTTCAACAGTGGAAAGCAAGAAGGTGCTTAAAACATCAATGTAGGCCATTGCTGTGATAGTGTCACGCAAAACAACTGATGGAAGCCCCCTCCATGATAAACACGACCACACCATAACACCACGGCCTCCGAATTTACTGTTGGCACTACAGAAGCTGGCAGATGACGTTCATTGGGCATTCGCTATACCCTCACGTGCCATCGGATCGCCACATTGTGTACCGTGATTCGTTACTCCACAAAACGTTTTTCCACTGTTCAATCGTACAATGTTTACGCTCCTTACACCAAGCGAGGCGTTATTTGGCATTTACCGGCGTGATGTGTGGCTTATGATCAGCCGCTACACCATGAAATCCTAGTTTTCTCACTTCCCGCCTAACTGTCATAGTACTTGCAGTGGATCCTGATGCAGTTTGGAATTCCTGTGTGATGGTCTGGCTAGATATCTGCCTGTTACACATTACGACCCTCTTCAACTGTCTGTGGTCTCTGTCAATCAACAGACGAGGTCGGCCTGTACGCTTTTGTGCTGTACGTGTCGTTTCACGTTTCCACTTCACTATTACATCGGAAACAGTGGTCCTAGGGATGTTTAGGAGTGTGAAATTCTCGCGTACAAACGTATGATACAAGTGACACCCGGGCACCTGAGCACGTTCTAAGTCCGTGTGTTCCGCGGAGCGCCACAGTCTGCTCTCTCACTATGTCTAATGACTACTGAGGTCACTTATATGAAGTACCTGGCAGTAGGTGGCAGCACTCTGCACCTAATATGATAAACGAATGTTTTTTGGGATGTACGGATACTTTTGATCACATTGTGTATTATCCTTTATTAAAAGAAGAAATTTAGAAAACTCAAAAATGTTTTCGCATCTTAGTATTTTACTTGTTTCCCCAGTGCGATTAACTGGCGAAATCCACATTACAAAATTTCCCCTGAGCATTAAAATTACCATTCATGTTAGATACAGTTCTCACGCTGTCATGTATACAGTTAACAGACATTAAAATGTTCATTTGTCATATTACTTCACATACACACCTTCATTCACACTAATAATGAAACACCTTATATCAGTAATAATTAATAAAGCACGTAATATTTACAGAAGATAACATTTAATTTGTAAAATACATTGTTTTGACTGTTTCCAGATTTCATTTACTGTACAATAGTGACATCAATCGGTCACAGTCGTTATCACTTGATTTTTACTGCGTTGCGCGATCGTAAGCGCACATCTGTCACCATAGAACCATGACCCATCATTGCAGAAGCTGCTCGCTACTGAAATACTATTATAGAGTGATGTAAAGGCAATACGTCTGAAGTTGTCCTGCTGGAACATATCTTTGCCTTTGAGGAAAATACGAAACATGAAAGGATGTAAGTTATGCTCAGTTATGTTTACGCAATTCGTGCTATCTTGATATCCTCAATTACTACCATAGGTCACATGACGGTGAATGTTTCTCTAGTAACATCACGCGTCCGAGCACTGTGCATATTTCGGACAGCCGATCGCCCGAATGAGGGCAGATCAAGACACGACCACGGGAACACGTAGCGGCCGTCTGTTGCTGAGTGCCATGACCAACAATGTTCTCTTAACAGTGTGCTCCGACACGCTTGTGGCCTACACCACCACTGTACTCTGTCATCAGACCTGCGAAAAATCGCTTCCTCTCCTGCTTTACAGAGCTACATCTTGCCTCCGCCTTCTGTGATATGGCGTGAATGCACAACACATTCTCTCCTACGTGTGGTTTCATCACCATTCAACCGCCTTACGTAGATACATCAGTTTCCAGCGAACAGCTGACAAGCTTTCCCGTTTCCCAGATGCTCGTTCCTGAATGCCGAGGCACAGCTTCATATCTTTTGTCAAATTCGCTTGCGTCAGAGGATTGCCTTATTTGTGAACCCTATTAACGGTACCACGTCCGCCTCGACTCCGCTTATATATTTTCCTGTCGTCAATGCAGGGCCAGTGACATGCGTTTTGTGTAAGGCAACGCTTGTTCGCCACCAGCGTTTTTCGTCGTATAGAATGTGAAGATGGGAAGTGAAGATCGGAATCATTTTCTGTGAATTTGGCGAAAGGAAACAAAATAGCATTTTTTGGCAACATCTTCGTTGCCCAACTAGCCTCATCTCGTGTGCAGTCCCATGGCGCGCTGTCTGTCTGAAAAATGAATATCATGATAGACTAATTCGGGACAGCTCTATCAGACAGGCATGTATTATTTCAATTTGTCTAAAACTATCTGCTTGTGATAAACAACAAACAAATATTGTCTATGGACAGGGTGACACATAAAATATGTGACGACTTGTATTTGTTTGGTCTGCCTCGAAACGCATAGGAACTGATCGAAAGAGGATATTCTTTTGTTCGGGATAGTAAACTGTTTGTTTTGCCAACTCCATCTCGTAGTAGGAAAATCGATGATTTGGGGTAGCGAGGCGTCTAAGTTTGAGAATAATTCCTTTACGCCGATTGGTGTGCATATGATGGTTCATTCATCCAATAATAACGTCACACTGTGCAGTAAACTACAAAATTGGGTTCTACATTTTGACTTCTTACCTTCGTGGTACGGTCTCCATTAGCAACAATGAGGCAGATCGATATGGCGAATTAAGTGTTACTACTCCCATTAATTGATTTGCAACGAGGATTTGTGCAATAAAGTCCTCCAGTGATTTTACGAAATCGGCATGTAGCTTAGTCATCATAGTCACGAGGCGAAATATCTGATGATTTCAGTACCTATGGGAAAAGTCTCTTTCAACCTGTCCATCGATTTAAGAACATAACGTCAAGATTTTAAACCTCAGAACTGCTCTACTGTGCATGCGGCCACAGATATACAGGGCAACAGAATCGTTGATCGGCGGCAAAGTGGTACAAGATATGAATAAAATTAGATCTATGGATGCACGGTCGATTCCACATGGTAATCTCCATGTATCACTGCAAGCTGCACCGTTGCGACGTCTTTGTAAATTTCCATGCCGAATTCCATGATTTGCCCTAGTTAAAGTTGATATTTTTATAAACTAAATTAATCGCCAACTGAAATTCAGTTATTTGTTTCACTACTGAGTCCCAGAAAGGTGAAGTCGCGGCTAGAATTCTGACGGTACCGTACACCATAGAGTGCCCCGTGTCAATAGAGTACTTTGCAATATTCCCTGTGAGTATGGCAGTCCATTCATCGGACAGACTGTCCATGACAGATGCCCAGAGCACCGCAGGTACACCCGTTTCTTAAAACTTAATAAATCGGAGGTGGAAGATGTAGGTGTTTACGTAAGTCAGTAATCTATCCACGTTGTACAGATGTAGTCTCCTTTACGAACACTTTAGAATTTGTACTTCCCCTCATTGATTTTGATCTATCGTGTACTGTGGTTTGGCTGTGAAGACATACATTATGAGCTGTCGTCTTGAATCCATGGCATTCAGCCAGTTTCCAAGTGGGTGTTGAACCGTCGGACTTAGGGTGAGATGCCGGATTTATTTTTGTTTAACAGCGTGCTACAGTTCCGTTGACATTCGTGTATGATTTGCTCTGCTAGTGTCTCATCGTCTAGGCCTTGAAATGCTCATATTATTAGCATAAGTGTGCGCTATAGTTCTTGCGTTCCTTAGAGATTATCTGACGGTCACTTCAGCAGAGGATTTGCAGCTACAGCGTAGGGTGAAGCCGGCAGAGCGTAATCGTCTCTCAGACCCTGTCGGCGTTTGACGCGAACGATGTACGTGGGTCTTATATTTGAAAGAAGCTGATTTTGTTTTGGGTATGTTTTAATTTAAGATTCTGGTTACTGTTGTGAATTCAGGGTCATTTTCCCTTGCATAATTTCACGGGAAATTTCTTCGATTCTTTCATCTAGTGAACGTCAAAATTCAGCATAACACACTACAGGCAGGTCGTCGGGAACTGCTGCGTAATTTCAGAGGGTCGTTATGAGGATACTGAAAACTCATTTATTTGGAAAAGAAATTATGAGTTCAGTGATATGAGCCTATGTGGTTGCACTCTGATTTCCCTCCTTTCCCATCCATGCCTCAAGACCAGTGCAGTCATTCAGTTCGGTGGAAGAAAACTTGTTGTACTACTGCTTTATGATGTGCTTGATGCTAGCTTGTGTGAGATGACGAGTGCATGCAATAAACTGATGGCTTCCCATTAGATACCTACGTGCTGCTAGCAGCTCCTGCATGTGGTGATATCTAGTGGTCACCTGTTTCCATACGCTTGTCTCTCGTCTAATTACGATTACGGCTCAATGTTTTCTAGTTACACTGACGGTTTTGGCTTTAATCTGATATGTTACACTTTAAATCAACAGATTCATCGTGTAATCAGCTTAATGTTAAATAATAAATTCCTCGCTTGTGGTGTCCCATTACATTTTTCTTTGCGTATGTCCTTACACAAGCTATTAAAGTTCGCTTTTCCCGTTTGATCCACCGTCGTGATGCCGATGCCTACTGCGTGCCCCTAACTTGCAATCTGTGTTAGGTCTCCTCTATCACTGTTGTCAAGTTGGGATTCTGCGACATACGACATTTTATATGCCGTGGTCCTCTTACATTGATTTTATTTCTGTTGGACACTGGCTAATGTATCCTAGCTGAGCACACGACATTGTCTGGTAACGTATTTATTCCAAATTTCTATTAGTCCATCACCTCCTTCCCTCCTCTCCATCCACCTCCTCTTCCTCCCACATTCTGTCCATCTCCTTCTGTCCCCCTCTCTGCCCATGTCCTTACCTCTCTCTCTGTCCTGTTCCTCCCCTCTCCCTCTGTCCATCTGCTGCTGCCCCTCCTGTCACTCCATCAGCTCCTCCCCCTATCCCCTCTTCATCTCTTCCTCTTCCTCTCAATGCCCACGTCCCCCAACACCACACACACCCCAATTCCTCCTCGCCCTCTCTCCTTGTCCATATCCTCCTCTCCCTCTCTCTAGTCATATCTCCTCCCCCATTCTCTATGTCCGTCTACTCCTCCCCATCTTCCTGTCCATGTCTTCCACTCTCTCTCCTTGTCAATATCCTCTTCTCCCTCCCTCTACATATCTCTACCTCTCCCACTCTCTTTGTCCATCTATTCCTCCCCATTTCCTGTCCATGGCCCCCACCCCTTACCTCTGTCCATATCTTGCTCTCCCTCCCTCTACCCATTTCCTAGTCCCCCATACTCTCTGTCCATCTACTCGTCCCCATCTCACTGTCCATGTTCTCCATCCCTCGCTCTGTCCATCTCCTCCTCTTCATTTTCTTTGTCCGTTTCTCCTTCTGTCCATCACCTCGTCCACTCCTCCCCCCCCCCCACCTATCTGCGTCCATTACCTCCTTCCCCCCTTCTGTACATCTCTCCTAAACTTCTTTCACCCTAGCTTGTCGTAGGTTGTGTTCCAAAAACGAACAGCATAGAGACAGAAGTGATGACACTTTCTGCAGGACTTGACCATCATTTTGCAAGACAGTGCTCAAGCACATACAGTGCAAGCTGTTACTGATTTGTTTGACTGATGGGGCTGCTAAGTGCTATGCCACCTACTGCACTCCCCTTACTTAAGACCTCGTGAGTTCAACTCGATTTCTAAGCTGAAGGAAACACTTCATTGTATTCGCTTCAGAACTACTACAATTTCGTCGGGCAATAGACCGCGCCGCTCGAACTGACAACACAATTGGCACTGCTAAGAATATCCTACGACTCCGCTGGCAGTGGGTTACACACAATGCTGATGACTACTTTGAAGGTCAGTGAAACTTTGAAACACGTATGTATTTTGTACGAGCGGTAAATAAATAGTTGAAACTATTAAAGTTCCTACCTTCGTATCTTTGCCCGTACATTCAGTACTATATGTGAATACTGTCGCAAAATGGGCTGCGAATTGAGTTAGTATTGAAGAAGTAACAAATTAAAGCGTCATACCAGGTGCAGCAGTTCTTATACACGAACAGCGAAAATTCAGTAAGCAAAAAGGTTTTCTGTCATCATTTTATGAGGTTTGTCATCGAGGAAATGTCTCGTCAAGTTTTGAATTGACGTGTAAAATTTGTCGGAAGTCACTAAGTGCTCTCATTCTCTAACACTGGATGAATATAATTTGGCTATTTGCCTTTCGTGAGCTACGTTACTATTTCATCCCCACCACCATTCCTTTGAGAGGGAGGTAGTTATCAACCCAACAGTGGTTCTTCCCAGACAGTAAATGATACGTGTACCAAGTTTGGCTGATATCGATAAAGTGATTTAGGAAATATGGACATGTGAAAATACATACATTCACTTTTATATGTGTAGATACTGAGTGCGATCGACCAGCTTTCTGCTGCTGTGTGTACATTGTCAGCTAGAGATCGTGGTACATTGTCAGCTAGAGATCGTGAGGTGTTAAGTTCTATCGAAGAGACTCGCTTCTGTATTTGTCACAAATGAATAAGCTACTCTGTCAGGGCATTGCAGTCTCCCAGTCTGATTAGTCTAAATTCTTTCACAAACAGTACAAATACTTGCAGTTAATGACTGAAGTTAAAACTGCATTGTGGTCTAATTGCTGCACTACTGAATTAAAGTAGCCAGCGTTGATGGTTGGACGCCGTATACGCATCCTCTCGGTGTTTGAGTGATCATTGAGATGTGTTGTCTCTCGGCTCAATGGGCTTTTGTACGGATATTGCATTTTCAAGTCACTGCTCGTGGGTGAAACAAACGAGGTAAATTTCTTCTTTTCTTATTTCCCAGACCGTTCAATTCCGAAACTGTAAAAATCTTCGAATGGAGTTCCTCTCGCCCACGGGTTCACGTTTTCTTCCATCTTTGCAGTATCAGATTGCGTGAAAGTTCGAAGTTTCTTACTGTATCCACCATGTGCCACTCTTTGAGTCATCGCTCTCGTGGTTCGTGCCAATGTGGGGGGATCCGTTGCTGTTATTGGTCCGTGAGGACTAAGCACTTGCACGTGAGGATGTGAACTGAAATTGCAACAGTATGTCCCTCTTATTTGCTCGTAATATGAGAACCCTACTCGAGTTTGCAATAGATTTTCTGCCACTGTGCTATGAACCCGGTACATGGTCACTAGTCGTGAGCAATCACAGGTGTCCCATTAGTTAACTCATCGCGTCCGAACGCGGTTGCCCTTCGTATATTAATAATGTCTTGGGGAAAACAGAGCTTTTGTATATCCATATAGACAATTAGTACACCCTTATTTACATGAAAGTTTATGGTTGTATGCCATACCTATAGCTCGAAATCTATAGAACCGTTCCGTCTGTGGATAATGGTGCCCGAATAGCATAGTTGTTTGTCTGATAGGAGAACGATTATGAATGCGCACAGTGCGCATTGGGAAACTAGATTGCGAAACGGAAACCTTCATGAATTCATCCAAAATGGTCTTACAATTCAGAACTCCGTTGCATTTTGTGACAACACGCTTAGACATTTATTCTGATACTACGTTAACGTAAATTTCGTTGTCTCGGAAATCGTTCTGACTATCGATTACCTCGTTTTCAAAAATGGTTCAAATGGCTCTGAGCACTATGTGACTTAACAGCTGTGGTCATCAGTCCCCTAGAACTTAGAACTACTTAAACCCAACTAACCTAAGGACATCACACACACATCCATGCCCGAGGCAGGATTCGAACCTGCGACCGTAGCAGTCGCACGGTTCCGGACTGCGCGCCTAGAACCGCGAGACCACGGCGGCCGGCCCTCGTTTTCACATAAATAAGTTCAATGCCTTAATCACTAACCAGTTTCATGGATTTTGGGACTGTGAAGACCGAACGGAAATCCAAAAAGCAGATTACATCTTAGAACATCTGTAACGATAATGGTTGTTCTGTAGTTACAATTTCGATGATTATCTTCTGGTTTCCTCTCTCCAACCTCTACGACGGCGGCCACGGCTGGAGTGGTGTTGTAAACAGGAGTCCGCCAGCTCTCTCACCGGCTTACCCGGGGGCGCCGACAAACACGTCTGCCTGCGGTGGCAGACGTGACCTGACTGTTTACTACTGAATCACCGAACTAAACTCAAGAGCAAGGAGATAAAAATTTGTTTTTAGCTCAGTTTGAGTCAAAATGTTTTTTCAGGGTTTATGACTCATCCTATAATTTACATCAATTTTTTTCCCAAATATAACTACAGTAATTTCTCCTGCTAGTTTTCTAGAATTCAAAGCAAAAAAAACAGTGGCATTTCACTATTCAACATCCTTTACTGAGTTCTGACCGAGCGAAGTTGCGCAGTGGTAGCACACTGGACTCGCATTCGGGAGGACGACGGTTCCATCCCGTGTCCGGCCATCCTGATTTAGGTTTTCCGTGAATTCCCTAAATCGCTCCAGGCAAATCCTGGGATGGTTCCTTTGAAAGGGCACGGCCGACTTCCTTTCCACTCCTTCCCTAATCCAATGAGACCGATGACCTCGCTGTTTGGTCTCTTCCCCCAAAACAACAACAACAACTTTACTGAGTTTCGGAGAAATTACATTTGTATCTTAGTATTTATCTACTTTAGCATGAAACCAATTACTGTAATTTGTGGGAGTAAGCGTTCTCATACTAGCATGTTCTGAATGACATATAAATAAATCTAGCGTCCGGTGTGCTTAAGAAGTATCAAGTCCTGATAACTTTGAGAAATATGTCTTACACAAAGCATAATTTTGTTTGTCGGTTAGACCATCAGTGACAGTGCCGCTCGAGTTCCTGCTACAAATAAGGTGACTACACCGTTGGTTTATTACATATTTTTACGATCTTCAAACAGGAGCGACTTATTTTCGGTTACCTGTGTAGATACTAGTATATTTTTGTAATTTCTTGCGTATTTGAGTGCTTACTGGGAACAAACTTTTATTTTAAAAACAGTGCAGCATAGAGTACCGCCGTTGCTATCGACCCTTGTATCGACCCTCGTCTCGTACAGGCTTTTCTTTGTTTTGCTTAGAACAGCTCAGTGTCGATTAGACCATCGGTGACAAAGCCGCTCGAGTTCCTGCTGCTAATAAGGCGAGTACACCGTTCATTTTTACGTATTTTTACGAGTTTCAGACAGTAGCGTCTTCAGAAATGGGTAGGCACTGAGATTGCTGTGTACAGATGCGAGCGAAGTTGGTGACACTTCACCCACAGCTCCATGCATTGTTGGTTTCCGTGTCACACAGCATGAGGCTGCTGCCAAGGGACATCACTGTGCGGGGGTCAGATGCGGGGATGCAAGGGGCGTCGAGCACGACCCACGTGTTCCCTGATCGGTACACTGCTGTGGCCACCCCGGGTACCGCTTGCACTGAGGTTGACCCCTTGCCTGTGGTCGAGTGGGAGATCATTCCAAAGTCTGGCAGTTAGTGAAAGACTTTCTGAGGGTCCGATCGAAAGGGCCTCCCCAGTTCGTTTGACGAACTGGTTTTGGGGGTTATCTGTGGCTGACGAGGTCACTAAGCTGGATGCAGTCGTCCTCCCTGTTCCAGAGGAAGCTTCTTGGCCCGCGACGTCTGGGCATTCACAGAGGGTGGATTTGCTGGTAGTTGGGAGCTCCAACGTTAGGCGCATATAGGGGCCCCTTAGGAACATGAGTGCCAAGGAGGGGAAGGAATCCAGTGTGCACTCCGTGTGTATGCCGCAGGGAGTGATTCCGGATGTGGAAGAGGTTCTTCCGGATGCCGGAAGCACATGGTGCAGCCAACTGTTTGTGGTGGCGCATGTCGGTACCATTGACGTGTGTCGCTTTGGATCGGAGGAGATTTTCTCTAGTTTCGGGTGGCTAGCGGAAATAGTAAAGACTGATAGTCTTGCTTGAGAGATTAAGGCGGAGCTCACCTTCTGCGGCATTATCGACACAGCCGATTTTGGTCCTTTGGTGCAGAGCCGTGTGGAGGGTCTGAATCAGAGGCTCAGGCGGTTCTGTGACTGTGTAGGCTGCAGATTCCTTGACTGGCGCCATCGGGTGGTGGGTTTCCGGGTTCCGCTTAATAGGTCAGGAGTCCATTACACACAGGAAACGGCTACACGGTTAGCGGGTGCTGTGTGGTACCGACTGGGTGGTTTTTTAGGTTAGATGGTCTCAGGAAACCTCAGAAAGGGCGTCCGTCTGAAAGGGGGCACATAAAACACAGTAAGATATTAGTAGAAAGGATCGGTATTGTAGTAGTAAATTGTGGTAGCTGTGTTGAGAAAAATCCGGGGCTTCGAGCCCTAATAGAAAGCACTGAAGCTCAAACAGTTATAGGTACGGAAAGCTGGCTAAAGCCGGAAATAAGTTCAGCCAAAACTTTTTCAAACAACCTAACAGTGTTCAGAAAGGATAGATTAAATACAGTTGGTGGTAGAGTATTTATTGCTGTCAGAAGTAGTTTACTTAGTTCCTGCGAAAAGTATGAGTAAAGGTTATACTTGACAATCGGACTAAACTATTAATTGGATAGTTTTACCGACCCCCTGACTCAGAAGATACAGTTGCTGAACGGTTCAAAGAAAGCTTCAGTCTCATTTCAAATAGGTACACCACTCATACAATTATAGTCGCTGACGACTTCAATCTACCCTCGATATGCTGGAAAAATTATACGTTTAAAGCCGGTGGTAGTCATAAAATGTCATCCGAAATTGTACTGAATGCTTTCTAAGAAAATTATTTTGAACAATTAGTTCATGAGCCCATTCGAAGCGTAAATGGTTGCAAAAGCATACTTGAGATCTTAGCAACAAGTAATTCTGGACAAATAGGGAGTATGATGAAGAATACAGGGATTAGCGACCATAAGGCAGTTGCTGCTAGGCTGAATATCGTAACACCTACAACCATGAAACAGAAACGCAGAGTACATATATTTAAAAAAGCTAAGAAAAATGCTCTTAACGCCTCTTTAAGAGACAGTCTTCACTCCTTCCAATCTGATCACGCAAGCATAGAAATGATGTGGAATTATTTCAAAGAGATAGTATCGACAGCAATTGAGAGGTATATACCACATAAATTAATAAGCGATGGTACTGATCCACATGGTCCACTAAATGGGTAAGATCGCTGTTGCAGATGCAACGAAAAAAGCATGCCAAATTTAAAAGAACAAAAATCCCCAAGATTGGCAAAGTTTAGGAGAAGTTCGAAATATAGCGCGTGCTTCAATTCGAGATGCTTTTAATAATTTCCACAAAGAACTCTGTCTCAGAATCTGGCAGAAAACCCAAAGAGATTCTGGTTTTATGTAAAGCACACCAGTGGCAATACGCAATCAATACCTTCACTGCGCGATAACAACGGTGATGTCACTGATGACAGTGCCACTAAAACAGAGCTACTAAACACGTTTTTCCGATACTACTTCACCAAAGAATACGAAGTAAATATTCCATAATTCCAATCAAGAACAACTGCCATGATGAGAAACATAGAAGTAGATATCCTCGGTGTAACAAAGCAGCTTAAATAACTTAATAAAGACAATGCCTCCGGCCGAGATTGCATACCAGTCAGGTGCCTCTCAGAGTATGCTGATAGAATAACTCCATATTTAGCAAATATATACAACTATATACAAAATATAGAGTATTTAGGTGTTTTTCGTATGTAGAGTATATACAGGGTGAGTCACCTAACAATACCGCTGGATATATTTCGTAAACCACATCAAATACTGACGAATCGATTCCGCAGACCGAACGTGAGGAGAGGGGCTAGTTTAATTGGTTAATACAAACCATAACAAAATGCACGGAAGTATGTTTTTTAACACAAATCTATGTTTTTAAAATGGAACCCCGTTAGTTTTGTTAGTACATCTGAACGTATAAACAAATACGTAATCAGTGCCGTTTGTTGCATTGTAAAATGTTAATTACGTCCGGAGATATTGTAACCTAAAGTTGACGCTTGAGTACCACTCCTCCGCTGTTCGATCGTGGGTATCGGAGAGCACCGGATTACGTAGGGATCCAAAGCGAACGGTGATGGACCTTAGGTACAGAGGAGACTGGAACAGCACATTACGTCCGCATGCTAACACCTTTTTATTGTTCTTTTTCACTGACGCACATGTACACTACCATGAGGGGTGAGGTACACGTACACACGTGGTTTCCGTTTTCAATTACGGAATGGAATAGAGTGTGTCCCGACATGTCAGGGCTATAGATGTTCAATGTGGTGGCCATCATTTGCTGCACACAATTGCAATCTTTGGCGTAATGAATGTCGTACACGCCGCAGTACATCTGGTGTAATGTCGCCGCAGGCTGCCACAATACGTTGTTTCATATCCTCTGGGGTTGTAGGCACATCACGGTACACATTCACCTTTAACGTACCCCACAGAAAGAAGTCCAGAGCTATAAGACCAGGAGAACGGGCTGGCCAATTTATGCGTCCACCACGTCCTATGAAACGCCCGTCTAACATCCTGTCAAGGGTCAGCCTAGTGTTAATTGCGGAATGTGCAAGTGCACCATCATACTGATACCACATATGTCGACGCGTTTCCAGTGGGACATTTTCGAGCAACGTTGGCAGATCATTCTGTAGAAACGCGATGTAATTTGCAGCTGTTTGGGCCCCTGCAATGAAGTGAGCACCAATGAGGTGGTCGCCAATGATTCCGCACCATACAATTACAGTCCACGGTCGCTGTCGCTCTACCTGTCTGAGCCAGCGAGGATTGTCCACGGACCAGTAATGCATGTTCCGTAGATTCACTGCCCCGTGATTTGTGAAACCCGCTTCATCGGTAAACAGGTAGAACTGCAACGCATTCTCTGTTAATGCCCATTGATAGAAATGTACTCGATGATTAAAGTCATTACCATGTAATCGAAGATGTAGCGACACATGAAACGGGTGAAAGCGGTGACGGCCGGCCGAAGTGGCCGTGCGGTTAAAGGCGCTGCAGTCTGGAACCGCCAGACCGCTACGGTCGCAGGTTCGAATCCTGCCTCGGGCATGGATGTTTGTGATGTCCTTAGGTTAGTTAGGTTTAACTAGTTCTAAGTTCTAGGGGCTAATGACCTCAGGAGTTGAGTCCCATAGTGCTCAGAGCCATTTTTGAAAGCGGTGACAGTGCAGTGACTTTGACCCAGTCCACCGGCTGTCGCAATGTCCCGTGTACTCATGTGTGGGTTCATGGCAACAGCAGCTAACACACCAATTGCACCCGCTTCTCCTGTGACGGGCCTGTTACGGACCCGTTTGCGTGCTACGACCATACCTGTTGCATACAGTTGGCGGTAGATGTTTTGCAATGTGCGGCATGTTGGACGCTCTTTGTCCGGGTACCGTTCTGCATACACCCTGCAGGCTTCAGCTGCATTTCGTCGACACTCGCCATAGATGAGTATCATCTCCGCCTTTTCAGAGTTCCAATACACCATGGTCACAGTTCCTACAACACTACACCATCACAGATTTGCGGTAACACGGTGTACTACAGTTGGTCTGCGTGCGGAGACGAATGCAGAATAACAATAGCAGCAAGCGCTACATGCGGACACTGCGACAGCTAGACCAAACCACAACAGTGCACTACAGCCACACTCGTATACACGGGCGTCATCGTAAACATGTCACTGCAGATGCTGCTCGCCGACCGTGGCCCGTGTTTGTTACAACACGCAACTGAACGTCGGAGGTTTCAAGCGTCAACTTTAGGTTACAATATCTCCGGATGTAATTAACATTTTACAATGCAACAAAAGGCACTGATTACGTGTTTGTTTATATAGGGTGTTTAAAAGATGACCGGTATATTTGAAACGGCAATAAAAACTAAACGAGCAGTGATAGAAATACACCGTTTGTTGCAATATGCTTGGGACAACAGTACATTTTCAGGCAGACAAACTTTCGAAATTACAGTAGTTACAATTTTCAACAACAGATGGCGCTGCGGTCTGGGAAACTCTATAGTACGATATTTTCCACATATCCACCATGCGTAGCAATAATATGCCGTAGTCTCTGAATGAAATTACCCGAAACCTTTGACAACGTGTCTGGCGGAATGGCTTCACATGCAGATGAGATGCACTGCTTCAGCTGTTCAATTGTTTCTGGATTCTGGCGGTGCACCTGGTCTTTCAAGTGTCCCCACAGAAAGAAGTCGCAGGGGTTCATGTCTGGCGGCAAATCCACGCCGCCTCCTGTATGTTTCAGATAGACCAAAGCAATCACACGATCATCGAAATATTCATTCAGGAAATTAAAGACGTCGGCCGTGCGATGTGGCCGGGCACCATCTTGCATAAACCGCGAGGTGTTCGCAGTGTCGTCTAAGGCAGTTTGTACCGCCACAAATTCAGGAAGAATGTCCAGATAGCGTGATGCAGTAATCGTTTCGGATCTGAAAAATGGGCCAATGATTCCTTTGGAAGAAATGGCGGCCCAGACCAGTACTTTTTGAGGATGCAGGGACGATGGGACTGCAACATGGGGCTTTTCGGTTCCCCAAATGCGCCAGTTCTGTTTATTGACGAAGCCGTCCAGGTAAAAATAAGCTTCGTCAGTAAACCAAATGCTGCCCACATGCATATCGCCGTCATCAATCCTGTGCACTATGTCGTTAGCGAATGTCTCTCGTGCAGCAATGGTAGCGGCGCTGAGGGGTTGCCACGTTTGAATTTTGTATGGATAGAGGTGTAAACTCTGGCGCATGAGACGATACGTGGACGTTGGCGTTATTTGGACCGCAGCTGCAACACGGCGAACGGAAACCCGAGGCCGCTGTTGGATCACCTGCTGCACTAGCTGCGCGTTGCCCTCTGTGGTTGCCGTACGCGTTCGCCCTACCTTTCCAGCACGTTCATCCGTCACGTTCCCAGTCCGTTGAAATTTTTCAAACAGATCCTTTATTGTATCGCTTTTCGGTCCTTTGGTTACATTAAACCTCCGTTGAAAACTTCGTCTTGTTGCAACAACACTGTGTTCTAGGCGGTGGAATTCCAACACCAGAAAAATCCTCTGTTCTAAGGAATAAACCATGTTGTCTACAACACGCTTGCACGTTGTGAACAGCACACGCTTACAGCGGAAAGACGACGTACAGAATGGCGCACCCACAGACTGCGTTGTGTTCTATATCTTTCACATCACTTGCAGCGCCATCTGTTGTTGAAAATTGTAACTACTGTAATTTCGAAAGTTTGTCTGCCTGAAAATGTACTGTTGTCCCAAGCATATTGCAACAAACGGTGTATTTCTATCGCTGCTCGTTTAGTTTTTATTGCCGTTTCAAATATACCGGTCATTTTTGAAACACCCTGTATGTTCAGATGTGCTAACAAAACTAACGTGTTTCCATTTAAAAAAACGTAGGTTTGTGTTAGAAAACATACTTCCGTGCACTAGCCCCTCTCCTCACGATCGGTCTGTGGGATCGGTTCGTCAGTATTTGATGTGGTTTACGAAATATATCCAGCGGTAACGTTAGGTGACTCACCCTGTATATGCAATTATATACAATTATATACAACCTCTCGCTTACAGAAAGATCCGTAACTAAAGACTGGAAAATTGCTGAAGTCATACCAATACCCAAAAAGGGAAGTAGGAGTAATCCGCTGAATTACAGGGCCATATCTCTAACGTCGATTTCCAGTTGGGTTTTGCAACAAAAACTGTATTCGAACATTATGAAGTACCTCGAGAAAATCGATTTGTTGACACATAGTCAGCACGGATTCAGAAAATATCGTTGTTGAGAAACACAACTTACTCTTTATACTCATAAAGTAATGAGTGCTATCGACAGAGGATGTCAAATTGGTTCCATATTTTCAGGTTTCCAGAAGGCTTTCCTCACGAGCGTCTTCAAACCCAACTGCGTGCATATGGAATATCACCTCAGTTGTGCGGCTGGATTCGTGATTTCCTGTCAGAAAGGTCACAGTTCGTAGTAATAGACAATAATAGATAGAAAGTTATCATGTAAAACAGAAATAATATCCGGCGTTCCCCAAGGAAGTTTATAGGCCCTCTATTGTTCCTGATCTATATTAACGACATAGGAGACAATCTGAGTAGCACTCTTAGATTATTTGCCGATGATGCTGTCATTTACCGTCTTGTAAAGTCATCAGATGACCAAAACGAATGGAAACATGATTTAGATAAGATACCTGTATGGTGCGAATAGTGACAGTTGGCCCTGAATAAAGAAAAGTGCGAAGTTATTCACATGAGTACTAAAGAAATCCGCTAAATTTTGATTACGCAGGAAATCTGAAGGCTTTAATTTCAACTATATACTTATGGATTACAATTACAAATAACCTAATGGTTCAAATGGCTCTGAGCACTATGGGACTTAACTACTGAGGTCATCAGTCCCCTAGAACTTAGAACTACTTAAACCTAACTAACCTAAGGACATCACACACATCCATGCCCGAGGCAGGATTCGAACCTGCGACCGTAGTGGTCATGCGGCTCCAAACTGAAGCGCTTAGAACCGCACGGCCACACCGGCCGGCCAAATAACCTAAATTCGAACGATACATAGATAATGTTGTTGGTGCAGCAAACCAAAGAGTGCAATTCATTGGCAGAACACTCAGAAGGTGCAACAGATCTACTAAAGACACTGCTTACACTACATTTGTCCGCCCTAATCTGGGGTATTCCTGTGCGTTGTCGGATCCACATCAGTTGGGACCGACGGATGACGCCGAAAAAGTTCAAAGAAGGGCAGCTCGTTTTGTATTATCGCGAAATAGGGGAGATAGTGCCGCAGACAAGATACATAAACTCTAGTGGAAATCATTAAAACAAAGGCGTTTTCCATTGCGTAGGGATCTTCTCAAGAAATTTCAATCATCAGTTTTCTTCTCCGATTGCGGAGCCAATCTATTGGCACACAGCTACATAGGTAAGAATGATCATCACGATAAAATAAGAGAAATCAGCGCTCGCACAGAAAAATTTAAGTGCTCGTTTTTCCCTCGCGCCATTCGAGAGTGGATCGGTAGAGAGACAGCTTGAAAGTAGCTCATTAAATCCTCTGCCTGGCACATAATTGTGAATAGCAGAGTAATCACGTAGATGGAGATGTAGAAAATAAGCTCGATACTCTTCTTCTTTACAAATACTGCTGTAGGAACTAATAAATAGGAAGGAAGATTAGTGTTTAATGCCCTATCGACAGCGCAGTCATTAGAGTCGGAGCACAAGCTCGAATTACCAAGGAATTAGGAAGGGACTTGACCGTGCTATTTTGAAATGAACCATCGCGGCAACTGGGTAGAGCTATTTAGGGAAATCATGTATAACCTTAATCTGGATGGCCGGACGGTACAGTCGTCGTTCCGTTTGCTATTCCAGTGCGCTAACCAGAGCACCACCCCGCTTTGTGGAATAAAGGGGGGATAGCTGAGTTATAAGCACCAATATATCAGAATGGAGATATTCAACAAGAACCACCAATCAGCAGATGTGCAAGAACTTATTATAGGACGGACACAAGAATGCTAAGCAGTGAGTGAAGGAGAAGCATGCAAGACTTGGATAGAACGAAACAGAAGATATTACATCTGCTGTTCGTTAACCACATGTTAGCTCCAAAGAAACAGTGAGCACCTTACGAATAAGTTAGCCTATCGTTGTTCACATCTGGTGCGCAAACAGCGCCTATCTTATGAGCACTTGGCGGCTGCATTCCTGGATAAATTTTTCACTGATATCTTGCCGCATCGGATATGTGTTTAATCTCAAGCTTTCGACAGTTTGATCTGTCTCTATTTAATTGGCCAAATTATATTATCGAGCCGTCATGAAGCCACCGAACTTCCAAATGTTATCCAAAACGGTTATGTCTAATGTCTGGTATGGAGGAAAATTATAAGCGATGCCGATTTCGTTAGATGGTGGATATCTCAGCTTATTTGTCTGCAGCCTTTCAGCATAAAACACCGTTTCAGTGCAGCACTAAGGGTATAGCCGCTGTTCAGATTTTGATCTCAACGGCTTCTCTGATGACGGAATGCCAGTAGGTGGATCCGTGGGATAAGATTTCCGTTTCATCAAGCATATTCGTATGGTTATTTGTGAGGCTGTGTTCGGCGACGAGGGATTTGTCGCAACCACAGTAGTTAATACTCTGTCAGTACTGTCTCCAGCGTTGTGAAATCGCTCGTGGTGGCTGAGTTGTATAGCTGTTACCGCGTTGACAAGGAATTTTATAAATACCTGGAACTTTACTTGGCGCAGCATCTCTTTAGTTGTTCTTGGTTGTCACAAAACGTATTGAATACCTTGTATGGTCAGGATTCTACCTGTTTAACTGGATATACCTCCGAAGAAAAGAAGGGGTGTTGTAGGCAAATCATCGTGATGACTGAGTGTCTCTATGCCTCCGTTTCCTATAGATGGCTAACTTAAGACCTCATTCACTATTGGCGTTCTTCCAGAACAACTTCTTCAGATATCCGATCATGAAATTCAGGTGTTCCTTGTCAAGAACAATTTGAGCCCTCTGTATCAACTCTGTGTCACAACTCTACGTAACAATGTGGACGAACAGACTAACTGATTTTCGTTCAAGCGAAATACCTAAAAATAGTAATTTTCCTTCTCTCTACATGTCAACAGTGAAATTGATATGAGTGTGCTTCCCATCAGTATCGTCAACGGATGGGTGAAGAGCCTCAATCCTGTGTGAACCAGGTCATAAAGGTCTCGTCAACATAATGAAAACAGCAAGGTTGACGAAGGGGAGGAGAATGTAACACACGTCCTACGTAACTTTCTTCCAGAACAACACGCACTGCGCAACACACAGTCAAAGGATCTCTTTTAAATCCTGTAATTCTCTCCCATTGCGACGCAGGAGTTTGAAATTTAGCTCAGAGGTCTATACAATCTCCGTCTGTAATGATGTAAACACATGGCGCTCTGCGATGTCACCCGTTGGTTCCGCAACGTGTCAAAATGGTTCAAATGGCTCTGAGCACTATGAGACTTAACTTCTGAGGTCATCGGTCCCCTAGAACTTAGAACTACTTAAACCTAAGTAATTTAAGGACATCACACACATCCATGCTCGAGGCTGGATTCGAACCTGCGTCAAGCAACAAGGTGTCGACAAAAGCGAAAAGTAGGCCAGAGCTCAGAAGTTCATGTGAGGCGTAAGTTGGGTTAATGATGTCACACTGCGACCAAATTTCACCACAATTCTTCCAAAAGTTGTTGTGGACTTGTGACGTGATGGGAGGATCGTCTCAGCCCCTGTTACCCACATTTCACACCTTCGTTTGACGGCTCTGCGATGGAGATCAGCGACGCGACACCCAGGATTGGAATCAAGCAGTTTTCTTATGACTGGCGGAGGAAAAAACTTCAGACATCCCGCCACTCAGAGTCGACAAGAACAGGCCTCAGAGGATGGCATAAATGGCGTCAGCGCAACCACCCCTTTCCCTGAGGCGATGATTCCCACACTTTTCGCGGTCGAAACTGACAGTCCACCTTGCGATGAGCGACAGGTCGACGTTCTTGACAGCCTATGACACTGCTGACAACCCAAAGACAATACAACCTTCCTCTAAGGACTTCATGGAGTGTAACCTCATTCAACTCGATTGTACGCCTTTGGAGTGTATTACATACAGCGGCCAATCCCTTTGAAGCCCCTCCAATTCTACATGCATACTAGCTGGTGCAAGGGCAGCAGCGTAGCGCCACTCATGCGCAGGTAGTTAAGTGTGTTTTATTTTTGTGTTTTATTTTACATACACTTTTGACATTCACCTTTCTTTCAAAGCTCAGGCTGAAATAGGAACAGAGCTGTTTCAGTTGCTAATTTGTGTATCGTCCATCGATGACACATCCTTTGCTGTACTGTACGTATGTCGAACCACCACCATTTAGTCATGTGTAATTATTGTCTGTTTCAAATGAAACTTCTCCTGGCTATGCAGTGTTTGCACGAATAACGCTGCCCTAGCCACGTCAAGTAGAGCTCCTCATCAGCCAGACACGACGGTTTATAACGACATGTTTTCTGCGTATGTCAGATTCAGTTTGATTTCGAAACATTGAAATTCTTTATTCGTAATATTTTAATTTCTCTATATTTACTTGCCCGGTTTGCCAGAGTGAAACCTAGGTCATCATATCTCTTTGCGTTCTTCGGTACTAGCAGCAGAAATTTCTATAGTCTCAATAGAAAAAGCCAATATCTCTCAAATTAATGTAGCTATAGCAATGACCAGAGACTACACAAGCTAATGAAGACATACTTACGGTTCATCTGGACGAAAGCTGAATCACTGTCTTTTAAACGCTTCTGGAAGTAGTTGAGGTGGACGTTTCAACGGAATCGCCCAATTTCATTTCTATCCGTTCAGTGCAGTTGCTTCTGCTACCAGTGTTAACAGAACAAATTTAAAACAGAAGTTAGTGGTTTGACATTGAGTTAATATGACTGTGTAAGTCACTCGTCATTATAATTTGGTGGCAGTCTAGTACGTGGTTCAATGTGTCAACTGTTTATAATAGCGACACAATTTTTAAAATCTTTGCCCAAGAGAAGTACGGCAAGGCTATAAATTGAACTTCTCTGGAGGATTACACTTTTCAAAAACTTTCACCAACATGGGACGGATATACACTCCTGGAAATTGAAATAAGAACACCGTGAATTCATTGTCCCAGGAAGGGGAAACTTTATTGACACATTCCTGGGGTCAGATACATCACATGATCACACTGACAGAACCACAGGCACATACACACAGGCAACAGAGCATGCACAATGTCGGCACTAGTACAGTGTATATCCACCTTTCGCAGCAATGCAGGCTGCTATTCTCCCATGGAGACGATCGTAGAGATGCTGGATGTAGTCCTGTGGAACGGCTTGCCATGCCATTTCCACCTGGCGCCTCAGTTGGACCAGCGTTCGTGCTGGACGTGCAGACCGCGTGAGACGACGCTTCATCCAGTCCCAAACATGCTCAATGGGGGACAGATCCGGAGATCTTGCTGGCCAGGTTAGTTGACTTACACCTTCTAGAGCACGTTGGGTGGCACGGGATACATGCGGACATGCATTGTCCTGTTGGAACAGCAAGTTCCCTTGCCGGTCTAGGAATGGTAGAACGATGGGTTCGATGACGGTTTGGATGTACCGTGCACTATTCAGTGTCCCCTCGACGATCACCAGTGGTGTACGGCCAGTGTAGGAGATCGTTCCCCACACCATGATGCCGGGTGTTGGCCCTGTGTGCCTCGGTCGTATGCAGTCCTGATTGTGGCGCTCACCTGCACGGCGCCAAACACGCATACGACTATCATTGGCACCAAGGCAGAAGCGACTCTCATCGCTGAAGACGACACGTCTCCATTCGTCCCTCCATTCACGCCTGTCGCGACACCACTGGAGGCGGGCTGCACGATGTTGGGGCGTGAGCGGAAGACGGCCTAACGGTGTGCGGGACCGTAGCCCAGCTTCATGGAGACGGTTGCGAATGGTCCTCGCCGATACCCCAGGAGCAACAGTGTCCCTAATTTGCTGGGAAGTGGCGGTGTGGTCCCCTACGGCACTGCTTAGGATGCTACGGTCTTGGCGTGCATCCGTGCGTCGCTGCGGTCCGGTCCCAGGTCGACGGGCACGTGCACCTTCCGCCGACCACTGGCGACAACATCGATGTGCTGTGGAGACCTCACGCCCCACGTGTTGAGCAATTCGGCGGTACGTCCACCCGGCCTCCCGCATGCCCACTATACGCCCTCGCTCAAAGTCCGTCAACTGCACATACGGTTCACGTCCACGCTGTCGCGGCATGCTACCAGTGTTAAAGACTGCGATGGAGCTCCGTATGCCACGGCAAACTGGCTGACACTGACGGCGGCGGTGCACAAATGCTGCGCAGCTAGCGCCATTCGACGGCCAACACCGCGGTTCCTGGTGAGTCCGCTGTGCCGTGCGTGTGATCATTGCTTGTACAGCCCTCTCGCAGTGTCCGGAGCAAGTATGGTGGGTCTGACATACCGGTGTCAATGTGTTCTTTTTTCCATTTCCAGGAGTGTACGTTGGTGATAAAGTGTCCAAAACCAACTAAATTTTTACTGCACAGCGTTTGAGTTTGTCAATTTAAATGAAACACACACATGTACACACACACACACACGCACACACACACACCCACCCACACACACACACACACACACACACACACACACACACACACACACACACATTCACACAATACAATACGATAACCAAACTACTTTAAAAACAGTGTAAACATAATATTCCAAAAACAAACTTTAAGTTTTTGATATTGCGCAACACACACCAAGAAAACAATAGCAAATCTGTATTGATATATCAGCCATCTCTCTGTCAAGTCGATATTCCGTCATGTTTCTATAGCGCCGTCGACAAAGCATTAAACAGTCATATTCCTTCCTTCAACAGTACCGTAGGGATTCCGACGCTCATCATTCACACTTGTTGCCCAGTCCAGTGTTATAACAACTAGTAATCTGGCCCGCCCCGCTAACCGTGCGGTCTAACTCGCTGCTTCCCGAGGTGGAAGGCGTGCCGGTCCCCGGCAAAATCCGTCCAGTGTATTAGTGTGGAGGTCCGTTGTGCCAGCCAGGCTGTGGGTGATTTTTAAGGCGGTTTTCCATCTACCTCGGCGAATGCTTGATGGTTCCTCTTATTCCGCCTCAGTTACACTATGTCAGCGATTGCTGCGGAAACACTGTCTTCACGTACGCGTACACCATAATTACTGTATCGTGCAAACATTTGGGGTTACACTCGTCTGGTATGAGACGTTCCCGAGGGTGGTGGGGGGGGGGGGGCACAATACACAATAATCCTGTGTTCGGTATGGGGCGGCGGTGGAGTGCGTGGACTGCTGTGGCCTGTTGTGGGGTTGTGAACCACTGAGGGCTACGGCGGGACGAAGCCTCTCCGTCGTTTCTAGGTCTCCGGTTTAAATACACAGTACACAAGACAACTGGTAATCTGGATCACCGTAGATCATAATTGAATATATTCTACATAGTTTAGGCACTCTGTTCAAGAAAAAATTCACAATAGGCAAGGTCAGTATCATTCAACGTCAAAGGAAATCTTGAAAAAAAATCTGCTACATTAAAAAACTGAATTACCAGATCCTTCCATTTCTTTCACTGTCTTATTGGTGGTGTTTCCCTCAGTAAGTCCTCGTACCGACAATCATGCGGTTTTGTCTTCTTTCAATGTGCTTGTGTAAGCTATTAATGAAGCTATCATTTTTCACTAGTTCGTATGAATATCTTGAATCGCAGTGTGTAATAAAAATTAGCACTTAATACCAAATCTTCATTCGCGGACGAGTTTCCGATTTCTGTTTCACTTTCGTCCAGTCAGATTTAGACTTTCTGTGTTGGTGGACAGTTTCAGTGCAGTACAGTAAAGAGAGAGAGTTGTAACTAAAGGTTTTCAGTTTCCACTATTTACTTAAATTATATTTAAATTTTCATATATCATATCTCCCCCCCATGAACCATGGACCTTGCCGTTGGTGGGGAGGCTTGCGTGCCTCAGCGATACAGATAGCCGTACCGTAGGTGCAACCACAACGGAGGGGTATCTGTTGAGAGGCCAGACAAACGTGTGGTTCCTGAAGAGGGGCAGCAGCCTTTTCAGTAGTTGCAAGGGCAACAGTCTGGATGATTGACTGATCTGGCCTTGTAACAATAACCAAAACGGCCTTGCTGTGCTGGTACTGCGAACGGCTGAAAGCAAGGGGAAACTACAGCCGTAATTTTTCCCAAGGGCATGCAGCTTTACTGTATGATTACATGATGATGGCGTCCTCTTGGGTAAAATATTCCGGAGGTAAAATAGTCCCACATTCGGATCTCCGGGCGGGGACTACTCAAGAGGATGTCGTTATCAGGAGAAAGAAAACTGGCGTTCTACGGATCGGAGCGTGGAATGTCAGATCCCTTAATCGGGCAGGTAGGTTAGAAAATTTAAAAAGGGAAATGGATAGGTTGAAGTTAGATATAGTGGGAATTAGTGAAGTTCGGTGGCAGGAGGAACAAGACTTCTGGTCAGGTGACTACAGGGTTATAAACACAAAATCAAATAGGGGTAATGCAGGAGTAGGTTTAATAATGAATAGGAAAATAGGAATGCGGGTAAGCTACTACAAACAGCATAGTGAACGCATTATTGTGGCCAAGATAGATACGAAGCCCACACCTACTACAGTAGTACAAGTTTATATGCCAACTAGCTCTGCAGATGACGAAGAAATTGAAGAAATGTATGATGAAATAAAAGAAATTATTCAGATAGTGAAGGGAGACGAAAATTTAATAGTCATGGGTGACTGGAATTCGAGTGTAGGAAAAGGGAGAGAAGGAAACATAGTAGGTGAATATGGATTGGGGGACAGAAATGAAAGAGGAAGCCGCCTGGTCGAATTTTGCACAGAGCGCAACATAATCATAACTAACACTTGGTTTAAGAATCATGAAAGAAGGTTGTATACATGGAAGAACCCTGGAGATACTAAATGGTATCAGATAGATTATATAATGGTAAGACAGAGATTTAGGAACCAGGTTTTAAATTGTAAGACATTTCCAGGGGCAGATGTGGACTCTGACCACAATCTATTGGTTATGACCTGTAGATTAAAACTGAAGAAACTGCAAAAAGGTGGGAATTTAAGGAGATGGGACCTGGATAAACTAAAAGAACCAGAGGTTGTACAGAGATTCAGGGAGAGCATAAGGGAGCAATTGACAGGAATGGGGGAAATACATACAGTAGAAGAATGGGTAGCTTTGAGGGATGAAGTAGTGAAGGCAGCAGAGGATCAAGTGGGTAAAAAGACGAGGGCTAGTAGAAATCCTTGGGTAACAGAAGAAATATTGAATTTAATTGATGAAAGGAGAAAATATAAAAATGTAGTAAGTGAAACAGGCAAAAAGGAATACAAACGTCTCAAAAATGAGATCGACAGGAAGTGCAAAATGGCTAAGCAGGGATGGCTAGAGGACAAATGTAAGGATGTAGAGGCCTATCTCACTAGGGGTAAGATAGATACCGCCTACAGGAAAATTAAAGAGACCTTTGGAGTTAGAGAACGACTTGTATGAATATCAAGAGCTCAGATGGAAACCCAGTTCTAAGCAAAGAAGGGAAAGCAGAAAGGTGGAAGGAGTATATAGAGGGTCTATACAAGGGCGATGTACTTGAGGACAATATTATGGAAATGGAAGAGGATGTAGATGAAGATGAAATGGGAGATATGATACTGCGTGAAGAGTTTGACAGAGCACTGAAAGACCTGAGTCGAAACAAGGCCCCCGGAGTAGACAATATTCCATTGGAACTACTGGCGGCCGTGGGAGAGCCAGTCCTGACAAAACTCTACCATCTGGTGAGCAAGATGTATGAAACAGGCGAAATACCCTCAGACTTCAAGAAGAATATAATAATTCCAATCCCAAAGAAAGCAGGTGTTGACAGATGTGAAAATTACCGAACTATCAGCTTAATAAGTCACAGCTGCAAAATACTAACACGAATTCTTTACAGACGAATGGAAAAACTAGTAGAAGCCAACCTCGGGGAAGATCAGTTTGGATTCCGTAGAAACACTGGAACACGTGAGGCAATACTGACCTTACGACTTATCTCAGAAGAAAGATTAAGGAAAGGCAAACCTACGTGTCTAGCATTTGTAGACATAGAGAAAGCTTTTGACAATGTTGACTGGAATACTCTCTTTCAAATTCTAAAGGTGGCAGGGGTAAAATACAGGGAGCGAAAGGCTATTTACAATTTGTACAGAAACCAGATGGCAGTTATAAGAGTCGAAGGGCATGAAAGGGAAGCAGTGGTTGGGAAGGGAGTAAGACAGGGTTGTAGCCTCTCCCCGATGTTGTTCAATCTGTATATTGAGCAAGCAGTAAAGGAAACAAAAGAAAAATTCGGAGTAGGTATTAAAATTCATGGAGAAGAAATAAAAACTTTGAGGTTCGCCGATGACATTGTAATTCTGTCAGAGACAGCAAAGGACTTGGAAGAGCAGTTGAATGGAATGGACAGTGTCTTGAAAGGAGGATATAAGATGAACATCAACAAAAGCAAAACAAGGATAATGGTATGTAGTCTAATTAAGTCGGGTGGTGCGGAGGGAATTAGATTAGGAAATGAGGCACTTAAAGTAGTAAAGGAGTTTTGCTATTTGGGGAGCAAAATAACTGATGATGGTCGAAGTAGAGAGGATATAAAATGTAGGCTGGCAATGGCAAGGAAAGCGTTTCTGAAGAAGAGAAATTTGTTAACATCCAGTATTGATTTAAGTGTCAGGAAGTCATTTCTGAAAGTATTCGTATGGAGTGTAGCCATGTATGGAAGAGAAACATGGACGATAAATAGTTTGGACAAGAAGAGAATAGAAGCTTTCGAAATGTGGTGCTACAGAAGAATGCTGAAGATTAGATGGGTAGATCACATAACTAATGAGGAAGTATTGAATAGGATTGGGGAGAAGAGAAGTTTGTGGCACAACTTGACCAGAAGAAGGGATCGGTTGGTAGGACATGTTCTGAGGCATCAAGGGATCACCAATTTAGTATTGGAGGGCAGCGTGGAGGGTAAAAATCGTAGAGGGAGACCAAGAGATGAATACACTAAGCAGATTCAGAAGGATGTAGGTTGCAGTAGGTACTGGGAGATGAAAAAGCTTGCACAGGATAGAGTAGCATGGAGAGCTGCATCAAACCAGTCTCAGGACTGAAGACCACAACAACAACAACATATCATATCTAATAACTGTCTAACGCTGAATTCGATAGCGGGTATGTGTAATTGGCATACATGGCGGTAACAGTTGTTGATTACAGACATCGAGTAATACTCTGTCGCAACAAAAAATATAATTAGTTCTACAACTACTCCGTGTATGGCTCCTTAATGTGTGTTGCCGAGGGCACTATGGGTAACACAATTATTCCTCCTACCGTTGACGAATATTACACAAGAACGACTGCTCGTGAGCTCTAATTTCTGTTATTATTCGGTGATGTTTATTTTGTAATTCGTGTATAGAATGAAGTAATTCGATCCTTTACTCTTCGTGGAACATAGCAGCTCTCTAAATTTGATAAGTAAACCACTTCTGGAGAAACAACGCCTCTGCCACTACAAATGGGTGCGCTTCTCCCTGACACTCTTGCATATATTAAGCGAACCCGTTATAAACCCCGCCGCTTTCCTATGGAGCTTCCCTACATTCTTTGTTCCTCTTAAATAGTAGAGATCTAGCGAACAAGTGTTTCGTCTCTTACTTCTTCCGTGAATTACAGTTCTTTCGAATTATTAGAATGAAACATCGTGCAGCATCTTCTTTTCCTATAGTCAGGGATTCCAGGTATTTGTGATGGTTCTTGTTTCTCTCTATCACAAATACTATAATTGAAAAACAGTTGATCTTTTAGCCTGTTTACGTGCAATACTTCGTATTTTCTCTCCGTTCAGGGTCGGTTACCAGCTCTGTACTAAGCTTCCATCCTCTTCAGTTCTTTTTGTATTTCAGAGATATTTATGGCTTTGAAAGTTTATCGGACAAAGATTCAGACTTTACCAAACAAGTTGTGCTTATATGCAGTGAACAGTAATGGTCCTGTAACAGTCACTTGGGGAATCCTTTGCTTTTATATGTGACGATTACGTTTCGTTAGAAACTAAATGTTACCTTCCACCTATTACGAATTGCCAAATACATTCACTAAGATAATATGCTAATACGTATACTTGCAGTAAGTCCGCTAGATTCCAGTTCAGACTTTTATTGAACGCCATCCGAAGCCCGGTTATACTTAGTGTTTCATCCAAGTTCTTTCATACAGAGAAGAATTTCGGCAGGTGGAAACAGTCATAATACATGAGAGTAATTCTGCAACAAATTGACGCTACCAATGTAGGCCATTTGTTACGTACATCAGTATGACAATCCATTTCTTATAACAGGAATAATCTTTTTCCCTATTCAACGGAACACTTTTTTTCTGTAGCGACCTGCAACAACTGATGCTATAAACCGAGAAATTTTATCGGCATTATATGTGGAGAATTGCATATGAAATAGAGCTGCCTTCCGTCTGTTGAGTAATTATGTGCTTGTTTTCCCTATTTATTACAGTGCAGTCTTTCGCAGACAAAGAAGTGTGCCAAACTGATTTCAACACTTAGATCATCTGTTCATCGTTCCCCATTTCGTTACCAATATCATCGCTCAGTGACTTTACGAATGTATTTGATCCATATTCCGACTTTCCACGAGGGAAGTATAATGTTCTGGTTGCACCATCAGTTATTCAGCTAGTATTTTGACATTCGAGTGAAATTAATAGATGTCTATTAAACATCCCGGTAGCTCGCAGCCGTGTGCCACACACGGACTAATTCCTCTGTCTGGTCCCTTAAACCCACAAACCAATCAACCAACTACTTCCTCCACATACAGTGCTCTTAACAACTGAGCATTCTGAGGGAGACTTATGATCCACTCTCACAGCTGTACTTCTGACAAAGCCTCATTTCTATTTTACAAACATCTGAGAAGCTTTCCTGCATATCTTGCTGGGAATAATGCGAAGAAATCACATAGCTGCTGGCCAGAAGTTGCTTGTCAAAGATTCTTTCGCTCTGTAGGAGTGTGTGCGCTTTTTTTTTGATACTTATTGGTAGATTTGGAATGTGTGCCAGATCAGAGCTAGTATGAAGTACTGACGCCTCAGTGTCCCTAACAATTTCGTTGTTGTTCATTTATTGCAAAGAGTATTTGTATTTAACGTTATCAGCAGTTTCTTTGGAGCGTAATTAGCGATCTCTAAATAGATATATTAAGTTTAATTAGACTATGGTTCACACTGTTATCGAATGTACCTTGAGTGGCTGAACCACGTTCTGAGCAATGTAAGTTACGCACTACATCAGATTTAATAGTTTCGTTATTGCAAGTTTGATATTAGGTGACTATCATTTTGATTTGACCGTGGTTTTTTTATGATGATCTCACAGCAATCACATTTCCCTGGTGAAGGAATTAGTGATCTGTTTCTGCTCCACGAGTACAAAAATTAGTTTGAGATGATGTTACAGCAGCCAGGTACGCAGTGGTATAGGAGACCATCAAGCCTTCATTGCAGCGCGTATTCCTGTCTCTATTAGCAACAAATTTAAGTCACTTATTCACATAGCCCAGCACACTAACCATTTGTCTCCCACGCAATGAATTAATCGAATTCAGAATATGCACGTATACATGATTACAGTGCGCGACGGAGAGCAGATACTTCCAGTAATTGTCCTTCGTCGTAGAAGGCCATTCGTCTACGGATTAAGAGAACACGATGGTTGGCTTAAATGGCTCTGAGCACTACGCGACTTAACATCTGAGGTCATCAGTCGCCTAGAACTTAGAGCTAATTAAACCTAACTAACCTAAGGACATCACACACATCCATGCCCGAGGCAGGATTCGAACCTGCGACCGTAGCGGTCGCTCGGCTCCAGACTGTAGCACCTAGAACCGCACGGCCATTCCGGCCGGCTCCAAACACGATGGTCTACATGCCACTGTCAGCGACTGCCTTTCTCTCATTGTTATGATCTTTACGCGTATATACTTTGGGAGTAGCTGTATTCGAATATTTTCTAAATGCTTTCATTATAACAACGCAACCTCTCTTCCAAAGTGTGGGCTGCAGTCTCCCGTTAGGATACTCCATTCAAAATCTGTGACCATGTCTATTTGATAAGCGCTCTCTCGGAGCGCAAGCTCCGAGGTTGACCAATACTTGGACTTCAATCTGTGTAGAATTACACTCCGAACTGGGCTTCTCACCGACTCTTGTATATTTCCTCGTGCCTTATTGCAGATCAATGGTCTTTCACTCGATCAGCTGTAACTACCGGTGTGTTTAAATATTCATTAATATTGTCTGTTAAAATTATAATAAGTTAATATTCTAAAATAAATTAAAAGATAGACATTTATTTAAGAAGCTTAGGTCTGCAATACATTTTGGTTCATTAGCAGACTGTATGAATTTTGTCTTAAATTAGTTAATATTGGTAGAAACTAATTCATGCATAAGTTGTGCAGCATCTTCTAAAACAATAAACATAGATAAATTTATGCTCAGTTGTTTGCATATCTTCCTATTATATAATTAAATCAGAAATTAGCGTGATGATAGCTATTTTTCCAGCATATATTAGATTATTTCGCATTACTCTAGCGGGACAGAAAGAGAGAGGGAAGAAGCGAGAGAGAGGAGGACAGACTACCAGAAAGAAGGCAAGAGGTGGAGAAAGAGAGAGAGACAGAGTGAGAGAGAGAGAGAGAGAGAGAGAGAGAGATTTATAGATGTGAAGCTATCACTCAGCCGTCGTTAATGGCTTTCCAAAGACGTCCATTTGTGCGAGCGTAGGACGGAGACGTGGGAGCTTGTTATCGCGGATCAATTGACAGTACCAGCAGCCTGTATGATGTATGGTCCGCTCATCAGCCAAGAAAAAGACTTCAGCGTTTTCCGCCTATTTGGTGTGGCATATACCCATGGTCTTATGATACAGCTCTTCAGTAAGTACTATAGAATATGAAGTGTTATCATCTACCTCGCAGCATAACAACCAACAGCAAAAACCTTTGTCTTTTGACTTTTGGAAATTCTTCTTCATAAAAAGTTAATGTTAATTAGGGTAACATTCCAGTCTAGTCGCAGTGTGTTGTTAGGTTGTATGTATTAGTCCGATGCCTGACATAGTGAGCTCTCAACGCTAGTATATCTTGAAAAAGCATTTTATATCAGTGTAGCTGCTGCACCTTACATCATTTTCTCCGCGTTTACTGTATGAAGCATTGGTCACCCACCACAGTTTTCACTCCATCGTTCCTTCAGGTTGTACCCTATCAATCTTTCTTTGAAGAAGTATCTTTAAGTCTGCTCGAACTCACTGCGAGAACTTTTAACAAGGAAATGTAATTTGGCGTACACATACACTAGCTAGAAACAGCAGCACAAAAGTAGTTTAGGACTAATTCAACAGTTACTACAGATTGTCTGTGACACCATCAACGGAGATCGATTGTTTCACTTCCAGAAGGACGTGTAGCTCAGCATAAACCTACAGCATATATGGTGAATCACATAAAAATTGCACCCTTTTATTTCGCGAGCAGTTCTACATGTAGAAACGACATTTTTCACCAATGACAGTAGACAGTGAGTTACTCTTGTACCACCTAACATGTTGAAACTAGTATTATTTTCAAAAATATACGAGAAATGTGCTCAAACTGAAAGGCAAGGCGGCCGGACTCGGTTATTGCTGTGGAAAAGTACGGCAGTCGAATGAATCTGAGTGTGTCATTTCAATGTATATGAATAAATTGACTGTAACGTGGAGAACGACAATAAAGAAGCATCAATATTTCTTTATTTTTTCAAATTAGTAATTCCATCGCGCCTATCGTCAATGACTGCTTGCGAAGGAAAGGAATGGTAATGTCCTTTGACACATTTCTAAATGTCGTAATGGTGGAGTACAAAGCAGCAACCGTTCTTCGAATCTCCATGGGGGAAGGCCGTACGTATCAAATACCTTCATTTGTTTTGGCTTATGCCAGTAATAGCTTCAGAAATAATGTGTTATTAGTGCGAGAAGTAATGTTGTGGTGAGAAGAATACTTCCGTTAACAGCAACGTGTACAGTTCTCTCCGCAAGGAAGTCTTGAATTTGATATCTAATGTGTTCCGACATTCGGTAAGCTCGTAATTATTTCCCTAAACGACAGTGCGGAACTGTATCAGATGCCTTCGTGAAGTCAACGAACATGGCATCAACCCGAACACCAGTGCATACGGCGCTCTGGATCTCATGGACGGACTGCACAAGCTGATATTCGTATGATCCGTGTTTGCAGAATCAATGTTGATTTTTGTACAGCAGATTTTCATTCTCCGAAAATTTCATTACACGTAAGCATAAAACATATTGCATAAATCTTCCAACAAACTGACGTCAGCTATATACTTAGGTGCATCTGTCCTATGACCCTTCGTGAAAACGGGTATGTTCATCGCTTTTTTCCAGTCGTTAGGTATCTTTCGTAGCTCCAGAAACCTACTATAAACTGCTGCCAGCAGAGGAACAGCTCTATGACATAATTTCTTTAGTGCCTAACAGGAACCTCACTTGATCCAGATGCATTTCCATTACGAAGAGGTTGTAGTTGCTCTTCTGTTCCGCCATCACTTTTCTCGAACCTGCCATTTCGGTGTTCATGAGATAACTGGAAGGAGGAAGCGTATTACGATCTTCAATGGCGAAACAGTTTCGGAAGACCTAATTCATTATTTCGGCCTTCTCACTGTTATCTTCGGTTTTGGTGCCAGTATAGTCACTGAGCAACTAAAGAGATGATTGCGACCCACTTACTGATTTTAAGTAAGACCAAAACTTTTTACGGTTTTGGATAGATCATTATAACATCACTTTCAAGTTGATTGAACTCTCCTCTCTCAGCTTACACTTACTTTCACTTCGTTCAGCTTTTGTTTATCAGCTGGGTTTTGACTTCACTTAAACCGGAATGAAGCTCTCTTTGCCTCTGTAGCAAATTTCTATCACGGCTACTAAACCACGGTAAGTCTTTTCCTTCTCCGACAACTTTGCGCGAAACACCAATTGACTAATGCATATTGAACGATGCTTTTGACTTTTATCCGGTTGTGCCCCACTTCTTCGACCTCAGAACTCTAAATTTTCTGTTAACTATTCAGACGTTTTGCATTTTGTGTCCCGTGAATCCTGCTAAGTTTTCCATCTTTCTTAACATTCCTTCAATACTCGTAGTCACTGATGCTATTGCAGCCTTATGGTCACTAATGTACCCTTCTCCGTCAACTGATTCGAGAAATACAGGCCTGTTTGTTGATAGGATATTTAAGACGTTACCCTCATAATTTCATTCTCTAACTATCTGCTCGAAGTAAGTTTCAGACAAGACATTCACTATAATGTTACACCAGTTTTCATCATGTGAATCTCCCAATTTTATCTGGCCAATTGAAGTCTCCTCTAATTACGGCAGTATAAAAAGAAAATTTATTCCGATAATCTGCAAGTTCATTCTAAACCACTATTGTAGGTGGTCTATAAAATCATCCATCTGTCATGTTTGACCCACCTTTGATGCTTAACTTCACTCAGATTGTTTCATATTCTGAATCTGTAATAACATTACCAGATATTATCGAATCTATAACTGCATTAAATATGTCCCCACTGTTGGCGTCTAATTCATTAGTGTAATACGCGTATATACGGCAATCTTTATTTAGAATTTTGTCGATATTCATTCTGCATTCAACTAGATTCGTGTAATAAAAGAAAAGGCATCCCAAGTTGGTCTGAGTCTCCTATTTAGTCCGTCCACTCTGCTCTAAAGCACAGAACTGCTATCGACTCAGAGTACGATGTTACAAATAGTGAGCAGAGGCAGCAGCCCGCATACAACGCTAGCTGCCTTCAGCAAATGACCCAGCTGCCGAAAGAAACCGAGGATGGCCGCAGAACCCAAACGGCAGATGTCATTCATTCATTCGTGACGATATCAGCAATGACTTTCAGTATGATACACGCACTGCATTTGGTAGCCGCCTAACGAGACCTCCAGATAAACCTACCAACAAGGACGCCGCGCGTACCCGTCATCACCGATTTCGTTCAGTTTTATGGTATATGCAAGTCTTGGTCAGAAATGAATATGACACAAGTGGGAACTTCAGAGGGCTGAGCATTTCGGAAGAAAGACAGCTGTTTTGGCGCGACTAGGGCAAGGCATCAGCCGCTTATTTTAGTGTAGTTTCCAGACAGCGTTTGCCGCAGCGGAAAGTGTACAGAACTTTAGTGCGGGGATGGAACACTTATGCGCAATATTTTCTCTTGTTTTACTTTCAATTGTTACGTTAGTTACACTGTATATAAAGCAAAATAATGCTGAGTATATTGTATTTATTATAGTTTTCATAAATGACATGAAAATGATAGGCAAAGGAAAAAGTAGACGATCCCACGAACCTCTCATTACCGTTCTGTACTCTTACCGCTCCGCCATCCACTGTATGGGAACTACACTAGCACAAATGGTTCATGACTCACTCGAAACCAGTCAAAAATGTTTATGTTCCAAACGCTTAGGTATCTGGGCCGCCCTCAATTGTAACTCTCATTTCTGGCAAGCCCTGCACATACCATAAATTTGGACGAAATCGGTGATGAGTAGGTGGGGTCTGCTTGTAAGTCGATTTCGACACTTCTTCCCGACCTGCCTGCTTTCCTAGAAGGACTCCATTAACCGCCTCATGGTGGGACTCCAATGATTACCAGACCTAACGGCTGCACTTATCCGTATTGAGCAGGAAGGTCAGCCATTGGCCCAACAACGGAGGCATCCCGTACTGGCTCAAATGTGTTTTAATTATTGGGTGGCACATCGTACCTGCTGCTAAGGCATAGCCGGCCGCGGTGGTCTAGCTGTTATAGGCGCGCAGTCGGGAACAGCGCGACTGCTACGGTCGCAGGTTCGAATCCTGCCTCGGGCATGAATGTGTGTGATGTACTTAGGTTAGTTAGGTTTAAGTAGTTCTAAGTTCTAGGGGACTGATGACACAAATGTTAAGTCCCATAGTGCTCAGAGCCATTTGAACCATTTTGCTAAGGCATAAGGAGCAGCCGTCTGGCCAGTTTCTACGTTTATTCTCCGCCCAGAAGCTCGCGATCGCACCACTGTCGGCCATTCACCCTCCAGTGAAGACGGACTGGTCAGATGTAGTGTACTGGAAGAAACATTGATAACGGAGATTCTAGGGAATTACTATTACACGAGAGTTGTCACAGCTTTCGCCACTGGTGCCTCAATGCCATTGCAGCTTTGAGTAACAGCCTGAAGGCTCTCGAACTTGGTCAACGGTGCTTCTAGCTGTTGTGAGTCCTCCTTGTAACACATGAAAGGCACAGTTTCTATCCATTTTATACTGTATAAAGACTATATGAGTTTCACAAAATGCAAAGAAACCAGACAGAGCTAACGGCGGAAAAAAGACTACGTGAATGCTGCGATACTGGAGTTGAGATGCACACAAGATAATTGGGAAACATAAAAAAATACTACCACTGAAAACGGCTCTAAGTAATGACTCTACACTTAGATCACAAAATCCGAAAGTTCTTTAAAGTAAAAACTGTTGGTATTACTAAAAAAAAGATACACTGGCATCACGGCTCACTCAAAAGCAAACGTACGAAAATAATGCGTAGGCACTTAAAAATGTAACTAAAGACTAGTGACGACCGCAAGAAAGCTCTGAACTAATGGCTCTGTACATACACAAACAACTTCTGCACCTTCCGCCTCTGCGGCTGCTGCTGACCATTCATGTGTTATTTGCAATGCTCATTGTTGGCGTGAAGCTACACTGGAAAGTCAGCTCACACAAAAGCTAATGGACAAATAATCCGCAAGTACTTAGAAAATGTAATTAAATACTAGTCAACTCAGATGAGTACACAGTTCATATTTAGTTCTTGACAGAAGCTCGTGGGAAAACACTAAATCAAACGCTCTGTACAAAACTGAAGACTAGCATGTCGGATGCTTCTTCTCTGTGTCCTCTTCACGATACTTTTTCGATCACTGATGGCCGAATCACTACAATTATCAACAGCAGATAAGTGCTCGATTAATAATTTTGATTTGTGAATCGTAATTTACAATGGTTATTCGCCAGGTCAAGAGAGTTTCTCTTTGGACGCAGACAATGCATAAATACAACAAGGAAAGTACACAGATTATACTAAGCACTACGTTTGATGTGTTAGTTGATCCAGTAGCGTACATATAGTTTAACTGCTGTTTATCGACCTGGGATCTCATCAAGTGTAGTTAAATAAAATTCAAAGACGAGCTTAGCTATTCGTCTCTGATCTCTTTGATCAGCGATACTGTGTCAAAAAAAAAAAAAAAATTATGGAAGACCTAGGAATATGCAATGAGAAAGGCTTTATGTATTGAAGACAACCAGCTCTCAAAAGAGATCCCGTACCAGTGCGAATCAAGAAACATTTTAATCCCCCTAAGATTATCTCATTTAACGATCACGATGATAAAATTTAAAAAAAAGGTGCCCATAGAGAGGGGGGCAAAGAAAAATCCGTTTCCCTTGTATCAATGCGAATGGAACAGGAAGGAGGGAACAAGAGTCTCGTACAGTATACAGAGAGGTGAAAAAAGTCATGGGATACCGCCTAACATCGTGTCGGACCCTCTTTTGCCCAGCGTAGTGCAGCAACTCGACGTGGCATGGACTCCACAAGTCGTTGGAAGTCTCCTGCAGAAATATTGACCCCTTCAGCCTCTGCAGCCGTCTATAACTGCGAGTGTTGCCGGTGCAGGATTTTGTGCAATAACTGACCTATCAGTACGTCTCATGTATGGCGATGTAGGTGGCCAAATCATTAATTCAAATAGTGATCGGCTCAGGTGGACCAGAACATCCAGTCCATTCCATGTAAACACAGCCCACATCATTACGGAGTCACCACCAGCTCGCACAGCGCCTCGTTGACATCTTGTATCCTAGCTTCGTGGGGTCTGCGCCACATTCGAACCCTACCGTCAGCTCTTACCAGTTGAAATCGGGAATTATTTGACCAGGTCACGCTTTTCCAGTCGTCTGGGATCAACTGATATGGTCACGAGCCCAAAAGAGGCGCTGCAGGCAACGTCATGCGTTAGCAAAGACACTGGCGTGGGTCGTTTGTTGCCATAGCCCATTAATGGTACATTTCGTTGCATTCTCCTAACGGATACGTTCGTCGTACGTCACACATTATTTTTTTCTGTAATTTAGCGCAGTGTTGCTTGTCTGTTAGCACTGACAACTCACGTCACTGCTCTCTGTCTTTAAGTGAAGTCTGTCGGCCACTGCGTTGTCCGTGGTGACAGGTAAAGCCTGAAATTTGGTATGCACAACACACGCTTGACACTGTGGATTTCGGAATATTGATTTACATAACGATTTCCGAAACAGAGTGTCCCATGTGTCTAGCTCCAACTACTATTCCGCATTCAGAGTCTATCAATTCCTGTAATGCGACCATGATCACGTTGGACACCTCTTCACACGAACACCTGAATACAAATGACAGCTCCATCAAAGCACTGCTCTGTTATACTTTGAGTACCCGATACTACTGCTGTCTGTATATGTGCATATCGCTATCCCATGAGATCTCTCACCTCAGCATATATTCTCCACCAAAGCCCCTTCGGCAGCTTACATAGTAAAGATGTAATTGTAGAGTTCCAACACCAATCTGAAACTTTTCCAGGATCTGCAAGCTGTACGTAGAGAACCCTCCTGGCAAAAGTATTGCCTTAATTCTGGTCAGGTACACAGCTGTAATCCTTTGGGATATTTCATTCGCATAGTGAGTCCTCAACCCAAACACGCCTTCCATACTCAGACTGTGGCAACCGAGTAATTTCGTTGTTCATTAAAATTATAGAACTTAAATTAGAGGCAAACTAAGTTTTAGCAGTATGAACTAGTTAGCTACTCACGTTGGATAGCGCGGTGGTGATGCGCAGTAACCCAGCTGATCAGCGTTCGGGCAGTCATGACGTATCACATCTTCCAGCGTCGCCTTCGCTACTTCGTTCTCCTGCTGAGCTTCCGTTTCTGTTTCTTTAGCATTGCTTGCCAAAGCGGCAGGTCGGGGCAGGCTGTTTTCTACATTCGACGTTACTGAAGATGCAGATTGTGTGTTACTGAGCGAAGCTGACGCATTGTTGACTGTTGTCGCAACATTTCCAGCGAATGTGAAATTTGATGTTGTTCCGTTGAAAGAATTATTCTGACTATGTGGAATACCAAATGAAGTAGACACGTCTTCGATATTGAAATGCAGATTTCTCGTCGGCTGTACTGGACGTCCGAAATCGTTGATAGCGGCAGCTTGAATGGCACCTTGCTGGGAAAGGGTCTGCTGAAAATAATTTTGTTTCTGCTGTGGGATATTGGCAGTAGGCTGGCGAACAGGTACGTTACCCTGCAGTTGGTGATTGAAAGCGAAATTTTGATGCAATGACAAAAACTGGTTTAGATGACCAGAGTCAACTTGTTCTTTATTATTCGGTGAAAGCCAGTCGCCACTTGCTATGTCCGGTGCTTGCAGCGTTTTTGGTACTCCACCAAAATCAAGATATGTAGGCCTGTTTATACCGAAATTTTGTGGCGATGGACTCGCCTGATGACTCTGATACGAAGTGAAGTGCACAGGAGTGACCTGGCCGTGCAGGAAACCAGGTGACACAGGGTGCGACCTTATGTTGAGGGCCGGCGGCCTGCTCGCATGGTGGTCGGTCGGTGCGGCGAATAGCTGCGGGGGCGAGTTGGTGATCAGTAGGTTTTGACGGGCTGCGTCCCCCGTCCATCCTTCCGTGTAGCGAACGCCACGGATGTTCACCGGGCCGGGAAAGAGCTGTGCGCGGAACACAAGCGCGTCGCTCCCACCAGTCCACACAGCGGCAACCTGTGCAAAAACAACACTCAGCACACTACTCAAACTGAAGCAAGCAACACGTTGTTTACCAATGATAAATAATACTTTCCATCTTCTATTTCTACTATTAACATCATCTTTTATCTTACGTTTCATTCAGTAACGACGATATATTTAGAAATTCTACTGCTTGTCTTCTGGCAAGTATGGACACACATTATGTTACACCACAATCATATCTAACTAAACTCAGTTTATGGAACGTAAAGTACAACGAGTGATTTGTCGGCGTCGTGATGGTACCAACGGGGAGAACAGACAAGACAGAGAGGTGTATTTATTATCAGTATTAGCAGTATTAGTAGTAGTAGTAGTAGTGACATAGAACAAAAAAATTCTAAATTTAGGATATTTGCGTGACCATAGTATCCTAGATACAAACGAAAAAGAAGAACGTGAAAAAGATGGCTGGAGGGAACTAGCACCACATCTGCACACAAAAGTCACCTAATTTCCGACAATTCCGGGAGGAGGACGATGAGCTCAGACGCCACCTACAATCACATCTCAGATGTGTTCGATTGGGTTCAGATCTGACAAGTTTTGGGGCAAACACGTCAATTGGAACTCACAACTCTGTTCCTGGAACCACTCCATGACACTCCTGGTCTTGTGACACGGCGCATTATGTTCTTCAAAAATGTCACTGATGTCGGGAAACATGATAGTCATGAAGAGTTGTACGTGGCCTGCAACCAGTCTACGACACTCCTTGACCATCATGGTGCTTCACAAGAGCTCCAATGGACCCATAGATGTCCACGTTAATGTTCCCGAGAACACAATGAATCCGCCATCAGCTTGTCTCCATCATACAGTACAGGTGTCAAAGAACTGTTCTATATCTACATCTACATCCACATTCCGCATGCCACCTGACGGTGTGTGGCGGAGGGTACCTTGAGTACCTCTATCGGTTCTCCCTTCTATTCCAGTCCCGTAATGTTCGTGGAAAGAAGGATTGTCGGTATGCTTCTGTGTGGGCTCTAGTCTCTTTGATTTTATCGTCATGGTCTCTTCGCGAGATATACGTAGGAGGGAGCAATATACTGCTTGACTCTTCGGTGAAGGTATGTTCTCGAATCTTCAACAAAAGCCCGTACCGAGCTACTGAGCGTCTCTCCTGCAGAGTCTTCCACTGGAGTTTATCTATCATCACCGTAACGCTTTCGCGATTACAAAATGATCCTGTAAAGAAGCGCGCTGCTCTCCGTTGGATCTTCTCTATCTCTTCTATCAACCCTATCTGGTACGGATCCCACACTGTAACCTACTTCCATTGTTTTCGGATTGCATTTCCTTAGGATTCTTCCAATGAATCTCAGTCTAAAATCTGCTTTACCAGCGATCAATTTTATATGATCATTCCATTTAAATCACTCCTAATACGTACTCCCAGATAATTTATGGAATTAACTGCTTCCAGTTGCTGACCTGCTATTTTGTAGCTAAATGATAAGGGATCTATCTTTCTATGTATTCGCAGCTCATTACACTTGTCTACAATGAGATTCAATTGCCATTCTCTGCACCATGCATCAATTCGCTGCAGATCCTCCTGCATTTCATTACTATTTTCCATTGTTACAACCTCTCGATATACCACAGCATCATCCGCAAAAAGCCTCAGTGAACTTCCGATGTCATCCACAAGGTCATTTATGTATATTGTGAATAGCAACGGTCCTACGACACTCCCTTGCGGCACACCTGAAATCACTCTTACTTCGGAAGACTTCTCTCCATTGAGAATGGCATGCTGCGTTCTGTAATCTAGGAACTCTTCAATCCAATCACACAATTGATCTGATAGTCCATATGCTCTTACTTTGCTCATTAAACGACTGTGGGGAACTGTATCGAACGCCTTGCGGAAGTCGAGAAACACGGCATCTACCTGGGAACCCGTGTCTATGGCCCTCTGAGTCTCGTGGACGAATAGCGCGAGCTGGGTTTCACACGACCGTCTTTTTCGAAACCCATGCTGATTCCTACAGAGTAGATTTCTAGTCTCCTGAAAAGTCATTATACTCGAACATTATACGTGTTCCAAAATTCTACAACTGATAGACGTTAGACATATAGGTCTACAGTTCTGCACATCTGTTCGACGTCCCTTCTTGAAAACGGGAATGACCTGTGCCCTTTTCCAATCCTTTGGAACGCTACGCTCTTCTAGAGACCTACGGTACACCGCTGCAAGAAGGGGTGCAAGTTCCTTCGCGTACTCTGTGTAAAATCGAACTGGTATCCCATCAGGTCCAGCGGCCTTTCCTATTTTGAGCGATTTTAATTGTTTCTCTATCCCTCTGTCATCTATTTCGATATCTACCATTTTGTCATCTGTGTGACAATCTAGAGAAGGAACTACAATGCAGTCTTCCTCTGTGAAACAGCTTTTGAAAAAGACATTTAGTATTTCGGCCTTTAGTCTGTCATCCTCTGTTTCAGTACCATTTTTTTCACATAGTGTCTCGACATTTTGTTTTGGTTCACCTACCGCTATGACATAAGACCAAAATTTCTTAGGATTTTCTGCCAAGTCAGCACATAGAACTTTAATTTCGAATTCATTGAACACCTCTCGCATATCCCTCCTCACATTACATTTCGCTTCGCGTAATTTTTGTTTGTCTGCAAGGTTTTGGCTATGTTTATGTTTGCTGTGAAGTTCCCTTTGCTTCCGCAGCAGTTTTCTAACTCGGTTGTTGTACCACGGTGGCTCTTTTCCATCTCTTACGATCTTGCTTGGCACATACTCATCTAACGCATATTGTACGATGGTTTTGAACTTTGTCCACTGATCCTCAACACTATCTATACTTGAGACAAAACAACGGATTCGCCCCATCACATTGGCATGATGAAGGAAATACAGGGATTCATAAGACTATGTAACGCTCTGGCACTGCGCCAATATTCTGTGGCGATGGTCACCTGACCATATCAGTCGTAAATGCCGATGTCGTGGTGTTAAACTTGGACATGTTTGGGTCGTCGGCTGCGGAGGCCCATCATTAGGAATGTTCGGTGCACTGTTTGTTCATACACCTTGTACTGTGCACAGCGTTAAAGTCTGATATTAGTTCCGCGACAGTTCGCCGTCTGTCCTGTTTTACAGTCTTCCCACCCTACGGTGTCAGACATCTGTGGGGTTCCGCCCAACCTCACACCGTGAAGACCTTGGTTTCGACACGTGTTAAAGACACTCACCACAGCACTCCTCCAACATCCGACAAGTCGTGCAGTTTCCGAAATGCTCGTGCCGAGTCTCCTGGCCATCACGATCTGCCCTCGGTCAAACTCAGATAGATCGGGCGCCTCTCCCATTCTATACACGGAGAGTATGCTCACTGATACTACATGCACCGTGTCCGTGACTGACTAGCAGTCATTCCTCGCCAAGTGACGCTGCTATAGCCTGGACGGTTTATGTCGATAGTAGGTCGGTGGTCATAATGTTATGGCTAATCAGTGTACGTACTCAATAGGTCACATTGAAGCACTTGTATCAAAATAATGTTTCTACGAGTACTCTGGGGTTCAAACCTTATCGAAGAGCGCTACAATGCAACAGAACAATAAACAGCAACACTCCCTTTTCAAATAACTTTTAAAATAATGAAACACGACTGAACCAAAACAGTCAGAACATGACATAGCTTCATATGAACAGCGATTTGGAGTGGTAAATGCAGGATATGATCATCATGAGCCATACCCAAGCTACCTCATATTTTCTTTCACCATCTGCGCGCGCGCGCGCGCGCGCACACACACACAGATGCACACACACACACACACACACACACACACACACACACACACTTACAGATGTTGACCAAACATGTAGAAACACAACGAGAAATGCATGCTTGGACATAAACGTAGATGTTAGACAAGTCTGCAGATTGCGTTGTTGAACAGGCTGGTTATAATTAAAGTATCGCTACTTGAGAGAGTCCACATAAAAAACGAGTGAAGATAGGAAAATTAATATTTATGTGAACATTTGAAAGGACATGCGAAAGATTAACAACGAATACAGCACTGAACGGAACACATTTTAATTTCCCAATGTGAGGCTAACATTTGTTAATTGCTTTACGTTCCAAGTTAGAAACTCTGCTCAGTGTGACAACCGTCTACATCCACGACAGCCTGGATCCACACTACAGATTGCTCTACTGTTGAACTTTCCGAATATTCAGTTGTAGTGACACAGATCGTGCAACGCTCGAAGACTGCACATTGCCTCCAGCATTTTCAGCGATGGCAAAAATATTTTCTTGAATAATTTGTGGCGCAGCTGGCCGGTGGCCTCTGCCAAATGCTATTCCCAAATCGTCAGTTAATTCGAGCTTCCGAATCTTGTACATCAAACCCGGTGCGGAATGCGGACCTCTTCGTATATCTTTAATGCATCGAAACTCTCGAGGAGCTGCATCACTCCTGCTGTTCTGATAATACAGCGTTTCGAGAAGAAACCCATCTCACCTATTCCAGATCAATGTTGACCGTCTGCAAGTGTAATGCACACTGATGTTTGTGTTTGAACCCGACGTCACCGTCCAGTAGCGGCGCCTAGCGGTAAGTCATGACACTACCATCTATAACAGCGCACATGCTGCAGCCCACAGACTGGCAAGCGTTCTTATACCCTTCAGTATCCGTACGGTAAACAGTTTTTCGTCTACACTGGCTCAAGTATTTATAGTTTGATTATAACAACCCCGTACTGACCACAAACGGTACCTATGCAGTTTCGTCTATACTTTGCAAGTGTCAGTCGTTGTTAAAAAATGGCTCTGAGCACTATGGGACTTAACTTCTGGGGTCATCAGTGCCCTACAACTTAGAACTGCTTAAACCTAACTAACCCAGCTCAGTCGTGGTTAGAACGGCGTTATGTGTAGATATGTCCGAGCTAAGTAAATTCGATATTGGGCAAATCGTTGGTGCTCATATGGTGGTTGTTTCCGTAATCAGGGGAGCAGAAGTGTTTGTTTCTTCAATAGGATCCGTTTTGAAGATTTATACCACATATAGGGAAAGCGGAAACACATATTCCGCTGAGTCACAACTTGGAAGAAAGTTTGTGTTGAGTGAGATTCCGACGAGGTCATTGATTTGTTGTTCCCAGCGGGGTCAGGGATTTTCTCTGCCTCGTGATGACTGGGTGTTGTGTGCTGTCCTTAGGTTAGTTAGGTCTAAGTAGTTCTAATTTCTAGGGGACTGATGACCATAGATGTTAATTAAGTCCCTTAGTGCTAAGAGCCATTTGAGCCATTGATTTGTTGTTGTTGTGGTCTTCAGTCCAGCTAGTGACTAAAAATAAGAGGAAGACAAATGCAAAAGTCACTGCGGAACTCAGTATCGCACTCGTGAACCCATCCGCACCAAAACAACACTAATGGAGCTCCAGAAGCTGGCTATTGCAGGGAAAATTGGAATTCCAAGCCCACTCATCAGTGATACTATTTCCCGTGACGGAAAAAACGTGATAACGAAGACATAAAACCTGGACTATGGAGCAAAGGAAGAAATTAATTTGGTCGGGTGAGTCATGTTTCACACTGTTTCCTACTCCTCGTTGAGATTACGGCTCAAGAGTGAAACATCGCAGGAATAGGTGATGCTGCAGGCAGCCATATCGTGGTATTCCATGGGCCCCATGGTTACTCTACAAGGTCACGTAACTGCCAAGGATTACGTGACCGTTTTTAGAGGTTGTAAGACGTGTATATTTCTATTGTCTATTGTCAAACCACAATTTATGAAAGATGTACACTCCTGGAAAATGAAATAAGAACACCGTGAATTCATTGTCCCAGGAAGGGGAAACTTTATTGACACATTCCTGGGGTCAGATACATCACATGATCACACTGACAGAACCACAGGCCCATAGACACAGGCAACAGAGCATGAACAATGTCGGCACTAGTACAGTGTATATCCACCTTTCGCAGCAATGCAGGCTGCTATTCTCCCATGGAGACGATCGTAGAGATGCTGGATGTAGTCCTGTGGAACGGCTTGCCATGCCATTTCCACCTGGCGCCTCAGTTGGACCAGCGTTCGTGCTGGACGTGCAGACCGCGTGAGACGACGCTTCATCCAGTCCCAAACATGCTCAATGGGGGCAGATCCGGAGACCTTGCTGGCCAGGGTAGTTGACTTACACCTTCTAGAGCACGTTGGGTGGCACGGGATACATGCGGACGTGCATTGTCCTGTTGGAACAGCAAGTTCCATTGCGCTGGTCTAGGAATGGTAGAACGATGGGTTCGATGACGGTTTGGATGTACCGTGCACTATTCAGTGTCCCCTCGACGATCACCAGTGGTGTACGGCCAGTGTAGGAGATCGCTCCCCACACCATGATGCCGGGTGTTGGCCCTGTGTGCCTCGGTCGTATGCAGTCCTGATTGTGGCGCTCACCTGCACGGCGCCAAACACGCATACGACCATCATTAGCACCAAGGCAGAAGCGACTCTCATCGCTGAAGACGACACGTCTCCATTCGTCCCTCCATTCACGCCTGTCGCGACACCACTGGAGGCGGGCTGCACGATGTTGGGGCGTGAGCGGAAGACGGCCTAACGGTGTGCGGGACCGTAGCCCAGCTTCATGGAGACGGTTGCGAATGGTCCTCGCCGATACCCCAAGAGCAACAGTGTCCCTAATTTGCTGGGAAGTGGCGGTGCGGTCCCCTACGGCACTGCGTAGGATCCTACGGTCTTGGCGTGCATCCGTGCGTCGCTGCGGTCCGGTCCCAGGTCGACGGGCACGTGCACCTTCCGCCGACCACTGGCGACAACATCGATGTACTGTGGAGACCTCACGCCCCACGTGTTGAGCAATTTGGCGGTACGTCCACCCGGCCTCCAGCATGCCCACTATACGCCCTCGCTCAAAGTCCGTCAACTGCACATACGGTTCACGCCCACGCTGTCGCGGCATGCTACCAGTGTTAAAGACTGCGATGGAGCTCCGTATGCCACGGCAAACTGGCTGACACTGACGGCGGCGGTGCACAAATGCTGCGCAGCTAGCGCCATTTGACGGCCAACACCGCGGTTCCTGGTGTGTCCGCTGTGTCGTGCGTGTGATCATTGCTTGTACAGCCCTCTCGCAGTGTCCGGAGCAAGTGGGTCTGACACACCGGTGTCAATGTGTTCTTTTTTCCATTTCCAGGAGTGTATATATTTTATTAATAGGATTAAATAGGAAAAATTAAAATCATGTTGGAAATAATTGTGGTAGCAGGGAATGTCCGCACCAAAGTATTGTTGGGAAAAGAGACCGCACATTGATATAATTTTAAAAAGGGCGGGAGAGACATGGTATGGATACATTTTAAGAAAAGATCAGGAAAGACCGCGCATTGATACATTTTGTAATGGTAGCAGGGATTGCCTCCACCAGAAAGCATTGTTGGCAGGAGAGACCGCACTTTAGCGTTCGTAGGAAGTCAGTAGTAAGCGATATGTGAAGCGAGTCGGTAGCAGGTCTGAAGCGAGAGGTTGAGAGGAGCGGTGTGCCTGCCAGCCACTAGCTATGATTTACAAGAGATTATAGACAGATGTACAGAGGCATCAGGTAACTATTATCATAAGAGGAACTAATATTATTGAATTAATTTTTTGAGAAACTCAAGACTATTGAAGGTATGTTTGCGCATTGCCAGTTGTAAGAATATTGTAAAAAGTAAGTCCCATTTGAAGGTTTGTAAAATAATATCATTCAGAATATAATTAATTTTTGCCACCAAAATTGCATTACTGATTATACTCCATCCCAGGAACTATCAACGTAAAACTTTGTGAATTTTTATTGTTGTCAAAATAAAGTTTAACTATGAATTACGTAACTTCAGTCAAATTAATTAGAGAATAACGCCAGCTTTGCTATTAAAGAATAACGTCAACTTTTGTAATAAATACAGCCACTTATTATGACAGCCCACCAACAGCTAATAGAGTATAGTAAAACAGAGTAAGTATATTCATGTCGCTGTTCGATGTAGCAGTCAGATGGCGATCCAGTAACAGTAAACAAGGTAAGGAACAGTTTTCGGTTATTGCAGGTAACGTATGAGGGCCACGACATCTCCTCGGGAGTTATAAGTAGGGGGAAGCAATATATTCGATACCTCATCCAGAAACACACCCTCTCGAAACCTGGACAGCAAGCTACACCGCCATGCAGAGCGCCTCTCCTGCAGAGTCTGCAACTTCAGTTTGCTAAATATCTCCGTAACGGTATCACGCTTACCAAATAACCCTGTGACGAAACGCGCCACAATTCTTTGGATCTTCTCTATCTCCTCTGTCAACCCGACCTGGTGCGGATCCCACACTGATGAGCAATACTCAAGTATAGGTCGAATGAGTGTTTTGTAAGCCACCTCCTTTGTTGATGGACTACATTTTCTAAGGACTCTCCCAATGGATCTCAACCTGGCACCCGCCTTACCAACAATTAATTTTATATGATCATTCCACGTCAAATCGTTCCGTACGCATACTCCCAGATATTTTGCAGAGGTAACTGCTACCAGTGTTTGTTCCTCTACATCTACATCTACATCTTTACTCCGCAAGCCACCTGACGGTGTGTGGCGGAGGGTACTTTGAGTACTTCTATCGGTTCTCCCTTCTATTCCAGTCTCGTATTGTTCGTGGAAAGAAAGATTGTCGGTATGCCTCTGTGTGGGCTCTAATCTCTCTGATTTTTTCCTCTTGGTTTCTTCGCGAGATTTACGTAGGAGGGAGCAATATACTGCTTGACTCCTCGGTGAAGATATCTTCTCGAAACTTCAACAAAAGCCCGTACCGAGCTACTGAGCGTCTCTCCTGCAAAGTCTTTCACTGGAGTTTATTGTTGTGGACTGGCAAGACAGCCAATCCACTAGGAGGAAGCCGAAAGGCACGCGTTTAAGCTCACGCAGGATGGCGTGAGGTCTGGAACAGGACAAGGTCTTTATTGTAGCAAAAATAGTACGTAGTTTCTGGAATACTTAACTTTAATCCATAATTGGTGAACATCGGTCTGACGGTACATGCATCACAAGATAAATAGCAATTGATAATGGCGCCTTGCTAGGTCGTGGCAAATGACGTAGCTGAAGGCTATGCTAACTATCGTCTCGGCAAATGAGAGCGTATTTTGTCAGTGAACCATCGCTAGCAAAGTCGGCTGTACAACTCGGGCGAGTGCTAGGATGTCTCTCTACACCTGCCGTGTGGCAGCGCTCGGTCTGCAATCACTGATAGTGGCGACACGCGGGTCCGACGTATACTAACGGACCGCGGCCGATTTAAAGGCTACCACCTAGCAAGTGTGGTGTCTGGCGGTGACGCCACATTTATCTATCATCTCCGTAACGCTTTCGCGATTACTAAATGACCCTGTAACGAAGCGCGCTGCTCTCCGTTGGATCTTCTCTATCTCTTCTATAAAACCTATCTGGTACGGATCCCACACTGGTGAGCAACATTCAAGCAGTGTTTCGTCTAAATAATCAGAAAATAACTTCTAATAAGCAGAATTTAAATTTGTATGCGAAGATTGAGAAAGAGAATTAATTTCAAAGAGAATATTTCATTTGTTGTTATTAAGCAAGAGGTAGAAATCCAAAGGGAAGGTTTCATAGGTTGTAGTAATAGGGAAGGTTGCTTAACAAAAGAGATGTAGAGGAGACGGTAAGTTTTCAAGGCTATCAGGTTCATCACATTGTAGAATGTTTGTTCCCCAGTAGTGATGCTGTGTCCCAAGACGACAGGACCGCTGTTCATAGAGATCGCATCGTTCACGATTGGTTTCCCGATTACGGGGATGAATTGTCCCCTCAGCCTTGGCCAAAACAGTCATGACATCCAAATATTACTGGGCCTTTTTGGGCTACTTCGGAAAGAAGTGTGCGTGACCGCTATCCAGCTGCATCATAGTTGCCTGTCCTTGCACAATTTACTATGAGTTATGCCATTCCTAGACGACTGGGAGCCGTTTTGATGGCCATCGGGTTTCCCACACCATATTAGGAGTGGTAAAGTGTTATGTTCTTGGCGTTTTCGTATTTTGCCCAATCGATGTGTTTGTTTCATTAACGGAGATAGCGCTCCTATCTAGTGTACTATGGACATATGAACTTTCACAAACAGACTAAGATAGTACTCCTTATAAATGCAGCCATAATTGAAACTGATTATTTTAGTTAGTTGGGGGACACACCTTGTCCAGAGATACAGGCAATCCTCTTGTTTAATAACTGTTATGACTGACAATTCGCCGGCCGGAGTGGCCGAGCGGTTAAAGGCGCTACAGTCTCGAACCGCACAACCGCTACGGTCGCAGGTTCGAATCCTGCCTCGGGCATGGATGTGAGTGATGTCCTTAGGATAATTAGGTTTAAGTAGTTCTAAGTTCTAGGGGACTTATGACCACAGCAGTTGAGTCCCATAGTGCTCAGAGCCATTTGAACCATTTTGAACTGACAATTCGCAATTTTTCAAAAACACAACTTTTATTGAGGTAAGCTCACAAGGTTGATGACTGAACAACAAACGAAACGGTAACAATAACGATGCCAGTAAAAGTCACCCGTTTGAGGCAAATAATTTTCCACTATGGTTCATGGTAATACACACACACTAGTAAGAGTCCAATTCAGAGACGAAGACGTAATCTTCAGCGGTCGAAGTACACGATGTTTTGGTGTAGTGATAGTTTCTGCATGTCGTGGCTCGAGCTCTCCCTGCAGGAAGTAGTGCTCGGAATGTCTGTTTCCATTATCTTTATGTAAATAACCGGTGTTCACCATGGTACTTTTGGTACGACTTGGACATAGACAACGCCGTCCTCTGTGGTGTAATATAGGTTGCCGGCCCTCAGGGGCTACCTTGGCTCCGGCATAACAATAATAGTTCATTTTCCAACACGGTTACATATCAGTTACGGGGTAAGCGTATTCAGTTTGCTCGACAATATTCAGATCTATAAGAATAAAATTTTGTAAGCGATAGAGTTAAAATATATAAAAGAAATAATTGTCTATTGTAAAATTAATTTAAAATTGTCCGTTTATCACGCATCTATTCATCACGGAGTTATCCTATACAATAAAACTAATACTGACATATAAAATCTGCAACATTTATACGCAGGAGGAGATGGTGATGGCTGCATGCATTAATGGAGAATTTCACAGTACCTTTACATGAAATAAATCTTTCTCGTACACCCTCTGTTACAGTACTTTTGTAGATCTGAGTACGGTTGATAGAATGAAAATGTTTATTTCACTACTGATGTGAGATTATGCTGGCAAACAAAGAGTAATGAAATGCAGTTTAACCGTTTTGATTGTGAACAAAACCAAAAGCTTTGTGGTTTGCTTTGTGTATTATTGTTATATTATATGTTTTACATGCGAGAATTTCAGTACTTTATGCTTGGTACGTAATGATATAACAGCGCTACTTAGAAACAAAAAGCAAAGCAAATAAAGTGTTCGCAGGTTTCCGAACACAAAAGTATGCGGATATCTATTAGAATTTTGTTTCACGTCCCGTAGGAATGGAATCCAGGCATCAGATTAATGTTTCATAAATTTCGACGAGACAAAAGCCCGCAGTCTTTTATCTCGAGCATCTAGCGATTCCTCCAGCCTCATCTCACAAAGCCGCAAACGATGACAAAAAGAATGACGGACGAAATTCGAAATAAAATAAACCTGGAAAACATGAGACCATAAATTGAATCGAATACTAACAACCTTGGTATTTTTATTTTTGAAAATATTCAAATTTTCCGATACAAAGTGGAAAAAATAGTACATAGTAATAATATTATATTTATTTGACATTTACTTTCCTGGACAGAGGATTGTACGTCTCACACTGTAAACAGTAACTCTTAGAGGTGTAAATTGTCTTCTAGAGCAGTAAACAGTGACCAAAAACATTCTCGAGTGTGATTTCATGTCATACTGTAAATTTTTTTATAAAAAGAATGTTTCAAGAAATACATTTATTCCGAAGAGACCTATTTCAATATCGCCAATGAGGGTGGAATTTCATTACACCAGAATTTCTTCATTTCTATACGTGTGTTAAGAACACATACTATCAGATGAAAATCACACAACGGGAATCAACAGTGGTACTTACGTGCTGTAGCGGAATGTGTATCTCACTGCATTCACAGTTTTGTCTACTTGAGACTTTGAACATGCCGACAAATAGTGTCCATGTTAACTCAAATATTTTCCGGCAGTGAAGTGATCGTGCGTGTTAAGCAAGCGTTAAGCGACGTACTTTCCAAAATGCCTATGTTTCGCAAAATGAACAGCAGAGACGTCATATACAGACATGTTGTCAACAATAACTGGTGCTCTTACTCCGTGACTACAGCTGCTGAATCCACAATGGTCATATGGGAGGTATTTATATTTGTCTCAGAGAGTAATTTTGTGACCGTATTGCGTGTAGCCGGAGACTGCGGCCATCAACTGTCTAATAACGGCGTTTGCGTGCCGGTATATGAGGGCAGTCTGTAAGCAGGATACATCCGTAGCTGGGCTTCCACATAACTCTGCTCTGTTAATAGATATTTGAATGTTCTTAGTCCCTCGTTCGTTGCTGAGGGTAGGAAGTCTAGTATAAAGTAGTTCCGTATAGCCTAAATAAATTCAGATAATATTATAATTGTAAGATTTCTTCTTTTTTGTTTTTAGAGAAAATTTCATTCAGTGGATAGTAGTGTCTGTGTGGCTCTCTACATTCTTCCTCAGCGTGCCTCAGATATGAGGCATATCTGTTGACATGGCTTAGAGAACAAGTAGAATTAAAAAGTTCACATTCTGTTCCAGAATATAACCACATGTTTAACACATACATAACTATTGCTCTTCATTAAACTAGCGTTTGGACGGCAAAGCGCCGTTACCAAATGATATGTGCTGTCTTAATTACCTTTCGTATGAGGAATATGTGTATCGGGAAAACAGCATGGTAAAAACCGGTTAGTTTTTTGGGAAATTTCCGAACATCTACAGTTTAAATGATTTCGATACATTTTCGTCAGCTTTTTCAAAACATCAATTTCCTACAAATGAAAAGATACGTAATCGAAATAAACTAGTAATCCAGACAAAAAACTAAGTTTATTATGGGATAATATTATAATTGTAAGATTTCTTCTTTTTTGTTTTTAGAGAAAATTTCATTCAGTGGATAGTAGTGTCTGTGTGGCTCTCTACATTCTTCCTCTGCGTGCCTGAGATATGACAGAATATACTCTTCTGTTGACATAACATTCTGTTATAGTTTTGGGTTATTGCTGTTATGTGGCAAATATTTGATATTTTAAGATAGTTCATAAATAATTAATGATGTATTGATGATGGCGTAGGCTGAGATTAGTTCGGGTAAGGGAAAATAAGCGAATGTGAAATTTTGATGAAAGTAGGGAATCCTTTTACTCGTATATACTACGAAAACAGCATGTTTCATTATACTGGGCTTAAATGGGTACACATTTAAAGTGACGTACATTTCAACTGTGTACAACTTCCTGAATATGATGGATTATATAATGGCACTCAGTTTTAAACTGTCGACAATGAAGTAGGAGCATGAGGAAAATGTTTGCATTCAAATTCTGTAGAATTTGGAAACATTCGATGGTCACGCTGTTAGTAAGATACTCTTATGACTGTTATTTGTACACCACATAGAAGTACTATTATAACTGAATAGAGTCAGGTCACTGTTGCATAACAATTTTTTTGTACAGGGGGAAGCGAAATTCGCGCACTCGGACTTCGCAGCGCAACTCCTCACATGCTAGCGATAAAAAACTGTCTCTCACAAAATTCCGTCGGGCGAGCACGTCCGGCAGAAAAAAAGACGTTAAAGAATGACAATCTGGCAACACTGTAACCACATGTATGGTAACATCCTCTGTATGCATATGTTAGTCGTGGTGTACGGTTGGTGCAGTGGAAAGAGTTTTGGGTTAGCATGCAGGAGATAGATGGCACAAACTAGGGTTGAGGCATATGTCTTTTATTTGGTAAATGTAGTCCAGGTGGTACGGTATCTGGCATCTTAATCGCCAACAGAGATTGCAGCGGGTCCTCTAGAAAACATTTGCACTTACAAACTACAATCGTAGAAATGGAAGATTGGTCAGCTTTGAAAGAAGCCCTTTCGACGTCGTGGGCTTGAATTTATTCCCACCACTTCGTCTACTAGAGACAAAGCCTGTTTTCTATGTGCCCCTCTCCAATGGTCCCATAGGTTAGTACCAACTATTTTTCTTGCCTCGTTCAGGTCCAGTACATTTCGTTAGGGCCTTATGTTACCAGCAGGACTAGCAAATTGCTTTGCGACTAATGTCTAAACTCGGTTACTATTTGTATGTGTTATCAGCATTTTCCCACTAATTATGCCCTTCAACATTGAGTCTGGTAACCACATCCTGTTTAATACGTATTCAATGGATTATTATTGATATTATTATTATTATATCGATGGAATTGTGGAAACATCACGTCTATTACCATTAGGGAAACAGTATAATTCTAAACCGAACATTTCACATTTAGCGGTGTCGGGATGGATTATGCAGAACAATATCTATCGGAGGGATAATGCGCGTTATGTGGAACACTGCGCAGGACTGGCGGCGTGTTTGTACTGTATGTGCTGCGAACCAGACAGGGCCTAGTTGCGAGCGGAGTAACGCGCACGTGACAGACTCCAACGTACATGCGTACACGTACCGAATTTTCTCATTGTAAACCCCTAAACCAGTGTGGCAGACGTATGGCATACACAAACGATGGATAGGTGGATAAGCTTCTGGTCTTTGCTTTATCTGATAACCGGGCTGGTGTTGTTGTTCGTGAATATGCTGATAGATATCCTCGTCGACGCCATCCAGATAAGACTGTGTTTCGTCGTCTGGAGCTGCGCCTTGAGGAATGAGGTGCTCTACTTCCACCATCGCGTGACAGAGGTCGTCCACGGACTCGCCACACTCCAGCTACAGAGGAAGCTATTCTGGAGGTCATATACCAAGAACCTCAGTGAGGTACCCATAGCGTAGCAAGGCAGCTGCGTATCTTGCAATGCACGTTCATAAACGTGCTGCAGGAGCATGGGCTATACCTCTATCATTATACTTTCACGCAACACATGCATCCTGTAGATGGCCATCAGCGGATGCAATTCTGTGATTGGTTCCAGCAACAACAGGAGGCCAACAATGACTTCCATAAGTCACCAGCGAACGTCGATGTCAAGTTCGCTATGGTGCCGGCCGGAGTGGCCAAGCGGTTCTAGGCGCTACCGTCGGGAACCGCGCTACCGCTATGGTCGCAGCTTCGAATCCTGCCTCGGGCATGGATATGTGTGACGTCCTTAGGTTAGTTAGGTTTAAGAAGTTCCAAGTTCTAGGGGACTGATGACCACAGCAGTTGAGTCCCATAGTGCTCAGAGCCATTTCAACTATTTTCTTTCGCTATGGTATCATTGTCTGGGCCGGAATATTGGGTGACAGGTGTATGGGTCCCTACATGTTGCCTGACGTATTGACTCCAGGCCACCGCGTTACCAGACATAAATCTCCTGGATTTCTTCCTGTGGGGTCACATGAAGGAGCACGTGTACTCTACTCCACTGACGAAAATGGAAGAATTGGTAGCGCGTGTTCATGCAGTTTTTCTGTGAATGGTCCAAAGCTGTATGATCCAGCACGTTGCACTATGTTTGGACGTTCAGGGAGATCGCTTTGAGCATCTGTTTTCCTGAGGACAGTGTATACTGTTGTCAAGGCTATGCAGTCGTTAACATGGACATTATTATTGTCACTGCTTCCTAATGTGCAACATCTGAGCGCTCATATTATATGTAATAAAAAGGACAATTAGATGTTGAGTAATTATGCTGTACTATCATTTGTAGCATCTCTAAATTGATATTGTTTTTGTAGTTACTCTATGACAAGGTATTTGTTTTAATTCTCTATTTCCTATTTGTCAGCGTTACGGAATGTTGTAAATTTAGGTTACCTAAGTGACGGTGTGCATTACAGTACGAAATGTCAGAAAGAAATTGGCAAATAACAAAAGGCGCCATAACCCAGGATCGAACCATCTACCCTGCATGTTAACCCAAAACTCTATACACTGCATCAACTGTACAGCATAGCTGACCTCTTCTTACAGAGGTAGTTACCATACATGTGGTTACAGTGTTGGAGGTTGCCACTCTTTAATGTCCTTTTTCTGCCGGATGTACTCGCCGGACGAAATTTTGTGAGAGACATTTTCTTATCGCTGGCATGTGAGGAGTCGCGTTGCGAAGACCGAGTGCACGGATTTTGCTTCACCCTGTATAGCCTTTTCCAGTTTCGACATGGTAATACTACTTTAAATTACATCCAGACTTCCAAAAGACAGAGATATGTCAGGGAAACATCGTTGTCGGACACATTCATAAACTATCTTGTTGTTTGTCATTTTAGTATCAGATTTTGATAATGTAAGATTTACGCTAATACCCTTGTCGCCCACGAGACGCTATAGTTCAATCATTCTTTATTCATCGTTGGGTAATCCCCATCGAACAGAGTAGGGAAAGACAAAGATAGAGGGGTAACTTGGCAAAAACTGTGTTTACAGACAGGTGCAGATTTTACTTTGGTGCATGTGGTTGTCTTCTGCGAGTATGGTACGGAACCGGACAATAACTTCTACCGCAGTCTAACAGACGACGACGTGAGGCGATATTACTGACAAAGAGAGTAATCCTCTAATGTTTTGTGAGACACAAAAAACCGTAAGGGATAAGTCCATGCCATCCTTCATCAAATACGTCTCTCGCTATTTGCCGCGAACTTCAAGATTTTTGTTAACTCTTCTGCCAGCACAATCACCATGCCTGTTTCCAGAGAACGTGTTTGCGACTTGGTGGGACGGCGTCAGGCCCTATCTTCATTAGCCCTTGGCCACTCGAACTCTCGAACAAGCCGGCAGCTACCATCGTTTCTACGAATGAGTGTAGGATTCCACTGATATTGTAGGTACAGAAATCTGTACAAGTTATTTTAATTATTTTCTGCGTAATTCGGGTGAAATTAACGCTTCCGCGTATTCACTTTATTATTATTATCATTATTATTATTACTGTTATTATTATTTTGTTATTATTATTATCATTGCTATCATAGAAACGCCTATGTTCGTAATTGCACCTACAGGCCAAAATACAATCCAGGGCGAATTCGAGGCATAAAGACTACAGTTGTTCGGACAGAACCACAAAAAACTGGATGATATTTTTGTGTATGTGTTGTTCGTCTTTATTATTATTATTATTATTATTATTATACATCAGTTACCAACTACGGAAACCGTGTGATCGCTGTCCAATGTCCATTGTATCTGTAGTTCAGATCACGCATCGTATATCGCCGATGTGGGTGGTCCATCAGCATCGACTAGGTATCTTCGCAGACATTTAGTTACATATCCAGTTCTCTTTTGCGCTCGATGAAATATTGCTTTGCTGGTGAACGGACGCTTCAGTAGGTTCGTCACCACATTTCGCGTAGACTTCCCCGCCCAACCAGTATATCCCATTCAGGGTTTGTAATTCATGGGGAGGCCGTATACTACTCGCCATATCGAAAATTTCTGTTAGTTCAAATGGTTCAAATGGCTCTGAGCACTACGGGACTTAACTTCTGAGGTCATTAGTCCCCTAGAACTTAAAACTACGTAAACCTAACTAACCTAAGGACATCACACACATCCATGCCCGAGGCAGGATTCGAAACTGCGACCGTAGCGGTCGCACGGATTCAGACTGTAACGCCTAGGACCGCTCGGCCACTCCGGCCGGCTTTCTGTTAGTACATTAATCTTTCTGTAATACATGACCTGTAATGAAAATAAACGCCATTCTCACATTTGATTGACCATTTTGTCTTTTCTATTTTAATGTCGAACGACAGTCTATTTTTCACACCCTGATATGGAGTAATGTCTACCGGGTAGGTCATTTTCTATGGATTTGGTAATGTCTCCATGTGACTTTTGTTTTCATCCACGCTCTGATATTGGCACCGCAGCAGTCCATTCAGTGCTACGCCTTAAAGAAACAAAAGAAAAAGAACAACACAGTATCTGCACCTTTGCCCATTAGTCACTCATATAGGCCAAGGGTGTGTAAAGATTACATTGCAAAACATCACTTGAAATGACATGAGTGCTGTTAAGGGTGCTTATCTCGAACACAAAAGAAACTCAACTCGTAAAGTAAAACAAGACTAACAACACATTCACAGTCCCGCTAATAGCACTTCGGCACAGTGCAATTATTTAACAGTTGGAAATCCTCCTCACACATGCTCGAATAACTCTGCCGAAGGAAACCTCCTCCTCTAAGAGCTCCACAGTTATGACCTCCCCGTAACTCGTAAATAAGTTTTTGAGTTTTCCGGCCTTGACAGAAGGGAACCGTACGTCTATCAATAGTGTTGCAACTGGTTTCAGGACGCCAACCCCTATGCTGATAGTGTTAAGCTTCTGTTCAGATGAGGATTGTTTCCTGTTTCGAAGTATAGATTATACTTTCCCAACTGTAATGTTAATTGAGTTTAACTACACTAAATATAGAGGTGTTTGTACTCACTTGTCGACTTTCTCCGGTATCTACGCACTTTTCCACTAATCACACTGTCGGGATGTCCTGCTATTAATAAGACACAAATTCCATGTGCACCGTTTCTCTGCGTGGAAACATTCCAGCAGAAATTATTTTATTGCACACATGCAGCATATTTCTGTGGGAATCGCTATTGTTTGCTTCTGAAAAAGGTTTAGTTAGATTTTTACGGTATTAGTGTCGCAAATTCTGACTAGCATTTCCGTAACTGTCGGCGTATTGCAGTTAAGCAAAAATTTTATTTTCTACAGAAACCATCAGATGTACTGTCAGAAGCACTGCACAACGACTTCATCAGAAATACTCTGTAAGTTTACATTAAAATCATTTCCTTGGGAATGCAACTTTTTCAGAAGTAGAGGCTCCCCTGAAGATTTCTGCCCCTCGGTATTTGAGCTGCAAACAGTGATTTCCTTATAAATACACCGCACGTGTGCAGTAAAGACTACGCAGAGTACACAGAAGTGACCAGAGTCATGGGATACCTCATAATATCGTGCTGGATCTCCTTTTGCCGAGCGAAGTGGAGCAGCTCGAGTTGGCAGTGACTCAACAAGTCGTTCAAGGGCTCCTGCAGCTACATTGAGCCATGCTGCCTCTTTAAACGTCCATAACTGCGAAAGTGTTGCCCGTGCAGGGTTTTGTGCAGGAACTGACCTCTCGATTATGACCCAAAAACATTCGATGTGATACATGTCTGCAATATGGGTGACCACAACATTCGCTCAAAATGTCCAGAATGTTCTTCAAACTAATCGTGAACAGTAGTGTTCCGGTGAGAATTTCACCGTTGTTTGTGAACATGAAGTCCATGAATGGCTGCAACTGTTCTCCTTGTAGCCGAACATAAGCATTTCCAGTCAATGTTCGCATCAGCTGTACCAGAAGACCCAGGCCATTCCAATTAAACACAACCTACATCATTATTGAGTCTCCACCAAATTGCACAGTGCCTTGTTGAAAACCTGCGTCTATGTCACACTCAAACCCTTTCATCAGCTCTTACCAACTGAAATCGCAGCTTATCTGGAGAGGCCACAGTTTTCCAGTCGTATAGGTTCCTACCGATACCGTCACTAGCCCAGGCCAGGTGCTGCCGGCGATGTGCTGTTTGCAAAGTCACTTGTGTCGTCGTCTGCTGCCATAGCCATTAACGCCAAATTTCGCCGCACTGTTCTAACGGATACGTCCGTCGTATGTCCCACATTGATTTCTGCGGTTATTTCACGCATTGTTGCTTGTCTCTTAGCACTGACATATTTATGCAGATGTCGAAGCCCTTGTCGTTGTTTGAAGCCGTCGGCCACTGCGTTGCATGTGGCGGGAGATACCGCCTGATATCTGGTATTCCGGGACACTGTCGATACTGTGGATCTAGGAATATTGAATTCGCTAACGATTTCTGAAATGGAATATCCCATGCGTATAGCTCCAAATACTAGTCAGTGCTGAAAGCCTGTTAATTCCCTTTGAGCGGCCATAATCGCGTCGGAAACGTTTCATATGAATCTCCTGAGTACAATTAAGAGCTCCGACAATGCACTGCCCTTTTTACCTTGTGCACGCGATCCTACAGCCACATATGTATTTGCATATCGCTATCCCACGACGTTTTTCCGCACAATCATGGTGTTGCTGTCCTTCGTACACTTCAGATAGATGCTCACGACAACTGCGCGCAAACTCCTGACCAGCTTCGCCGTTTCCGAGATGTTCGTTCCCAGGAGCTGGGCTGTTGCAGTCTGCCCTTTGTGAAATTCGCTTATGTCACAGGATATCCCGATTTATCGTCGCTAGAATGATACCCCATTCATCTCTTCTCCAATTATACAAGTACCGTTCTGTGTCACGTACCTGCATGGCAACATCGCTAACTTTTCGTTCACATACGCGGCAAATCTCGACATATTTCCCATCAAATCCCATTTTGTCGTAGATTCCTTCAAGGCAGTGAAACATTACTGGCCGGCCCGAGTGGCCGAGCGGTTCTAGGCGCTACAGTCTGGAACCGCGCGACCGCTACGGTCGCAGGCTCGAATCCTGTCTCGGGCATGGGTGTGTGTGATGTCCTTACGTTAGTTAGGTTTAAGTAGTTCTAAGTTCTAGGGGACTGATGACCACAGCAGTTAAGTCCCATAGTGCTCAGAGACATTTGAACCACTTTTTTGGTGTTCAGTTTCTCCATGGACAGTGATCATACGATTTCCTTCGTTGGTAATTTATGTGTAATAATAATATTAATAATAATAATAATAAAATAATAATAATGACACACAACACATACACAAAAATTTCATCCAGTTTTTTGTGGTACTGTCCAAACAACTGTTGTTTTTATACCTCGAATTCGCGCTGGTTTGTACTTACGCCTGTAAGTGCAAATACGATAAAAGGCATTCCCACAGTAAATTTAGCTTTCACAGATTTTATACTTACATGGTTTTTAAGATGGAGATTAAGCATTTACATACTGTTCTAAGTGATTTATATCACACTGTGCTCAAGCAGATAGTTAATAAAATCACATTTGGCAGCTCTAGTACAAGGACGCCAGCACCATCGAAAACGGCCGTAAATGTATGAAAAAGACACTCGAGAATGTGAATTATTTACCGAAACGCGTCGCAAAGGAAATACATAAATGAAAATCATGACTAGTAGTAGCAAAACTTATTTTATAATAAACAAACCGTTTGTTAAAAATTTTTGCTGTATTTTCTTTTGAGGTGTCCTGTACATTGAACACATGACAGGTCACTTTTTTGGTTCATATTGTATCCTGGCCTAACGATGGCCCAGGCTCCGACTCTGTTGTAAATATGGAAACCGTAGGATCGCTGTCCTACGCCACGGTAAGCGCTAGGCGACGCCCACAATATAACGTGGCCGGTGCCAGAAGCCATTCGCAACATGTATGGTGGTGTCCTCAATTACGGCGGATGCCACGTATTTAGGGCCCCTGTCAGGAATTTCTTCTCACTTCGTATCATTAGCACCATTGTGGCAATGCCTGACTGATCGGGATGTTGCCGGACTGCTGCTTTGGAAGAATTTGTTATTACGTGTAACTGGGATGTGGATCCTGAGCTTCGTGGTTCAGACGTCTTGTTCTGATTTTGCACTTGTGTTCTCCGAGTCCTTTACTTAGAGTCTACTTTACTTATTTTACTGTGTTTCAGTTTTAAATAAGATAGAATAGGCCTATTATTCAAGACAGTGTCACTTAGTTCAGGAATCTTTTACCAGTCCGTGGGTATTTTCTCCTGGTTCTATGTCATTAGTACTATCTGGTGTAGAATTTCTATATAAATGAATTTATTGAGGTCAAAAATTTCTAACGTCATAAAATTACTGCCACACTTCATCACTGGAGCAGTGGTATGATAAACAGACAGTTCTGTCGACATATTTGTTTAATGATCTTTTTATAATTTTTTAAAAATGAGATGTCCTTTGTATTCATGGTTTCAGGTTATTATGTTATTAATTTTTCTTATCATTTTGGAATGCACAAAGAAATTTAATATTGTTCCTTAAGTAGTTACGACTCTGAAAAGGCATCTAGTCTCATTCTTGTGGTCGTCTTCTAATTATCGAAATAACGGCGTATGTATTGGATTTTTTCGTATTGTAGTTTGTGATCTCCTTTGTTTGTCTACAAGAACAACGCGGTGTTTACCTAATGGATTTTGGTAAATTTGTGTTCTGAATAATCCCCTAAAACTGACGTTGCCTTCGTACTTCTTATTAAACCCAAAGTCTCTCGTTCGTTACAGCGTAAAATTTGTAACGAATTTAATAACCATACTCAACGATTCGGTCATTGATTGCGTGTACTCAAATATTCTTTCTTGTATTTACGAATTTTCTAATTGCGCTCTAAATTATTTAGACAGTCTTGTTTCAATTTCTTTATTTTGGAATATATCGACTTATTATTGATAAACTTTTTGGAGATTCAAAATTAATGGTCTTATTTTTAACGGTATTTGTTGCTAAATGTAAATGTGGCTTGCCGAAGACAGGTTTTTCTGATTTTCGCCATGTAACCACCCATCATTTTGATTATTTCTTAAAATGCCTCCAAAATCAATCATGTTTATCAATGTCTATGTGCTGTTGGTTGATTTAATGAAAAACCACTCCAATTATTGTTATGAACTTTGTTAAGTCCACTACCAGTTTCGGCTTTTATATCAGGCCATTTTCAAGCAGTTGTACAAGATTATCTGTAGAGAAACAATGTCCAAATGATAGAAGTAAGCCGGCCGCGGTGGCCAAGCGGTTCTAGGCGCTTCAGTCTGGAACCGCGTGACTGCTACGGTCGCAGATTCGAATCCTGCCTCGGGCATAGATGTGTGTGATGTCCCTAGGTTAGTTAGGTTTAAGTAGTTCTAAGTCTAGGGGACTGATGACCTCAGTCAATATTATTGTCCACCAAACATTTTAAATTCAGCTGGCCTTTCTTTTGTTCATTTGGATGTTGTTTATCTACAACATAATTTTTCAGAATCACTTGAAACTGGACTAATATACAGGCCGAACTCGGTAGTGGGCCCAGTTAAGTTCTCATCAGCAACAGGAACGGTTTTTCATCAATTAATATATCATGTTTACCACAGAAGTCCTCCTCCACTTACAATTTTTGTCCTCAGCTGGCGTCTGTTTGTTTTCGTTTTATTTGCTCATTATTTAATGTAAGTTGTCGTTTCACTGACGGCATGAAATATTTTTCAGTGTACGTATTGCTTCCTTTTTCTTATGAAACCAAACAAAATTTTGTGTTGTCATTTGCACCACAAAGTAAGGTATGATTTTATATATACGTTACTTTCTGCTGTTGTTTTAGTTTTTGAATAGCTTTTGTATACTGTTTTAGTGACGTAAGCTCATTAATTACAATAATATCTGCCCCAACTACCAACATTCTATGTGCCAACTGTAAAATTCTTGAATCTCTTCATGGCTTTCTTATTGCTATACACGCAGCTGTATTTATTTTTCTTTTAAGCCCTATGCACAACGATCAAGCTGAAGGACCGATAATCGTTTTTTCTAAGGATTGCTTCCAATAGCCTCTGATAAGCGGACGTATGGGTACAAGACTTTTTCTACTATGAATATATTATTTGTCTAGTGTCCACCCTATTCAAAATTACTTGCAACGAAACCTTGCTTTTCAATGCGAAAATTTTCCTTCTGTTATATGGTAGCGATACTAAGACATTGTTATCAACGCTGAACACTATTGTTGCGCACACACCATATGAGTCTCATTTTCTAAGGAATGTCTAGAGAAGCCACACGACATACATTCACGGGGAAAGTTCAGGAGCATTGAACATACGATAGTCTGGCTCCAAACACCGGAAAGATAAAAATCTGTTGGTAGGCATGTTTTACTCAGCCGACCAGCGCAGGTAGCTACTACTGTATCTGTACCAAGAGCATTAATACATTATTTGAAGCACTACACCTATCATTATCTGGACCTGAATCAGTTATCTTCTTCTTTGAAACAGCTGAATGATTAATGATCAATCATGAGGTGTTATGCAACTGCAGAAAGCTAAAGTGTTCAGAATGAGTTAGACTGTATAACACACTTATTCAGTAACGTGACTTTGAAGAAATATCTCTTACATAAACATAAATTCCTTTCCTTGGTTAGAACTATACTACCATATGATTTTAATGACAAAGTTCCCAGTGGATACGAATTCTCTAGAAATGAGGTCAACTTTAAATTGAAGATTGACTGTAACTGAATTTGTATCTTCTTTATCTTATTTTGTTAGTGCCTAAGGCACCGTCGTATCGGTGTAAGCTGAACACATGCACATTTAGACAAAAATTAAAGATGGAACCAGGCATCGTTCCCTTAATATATATATTACCAGAAATGATCGTACGGTCTAACTCAGAAAGTTAATACTGGCAGCTATCATTGGCTCAAAGCATTTATGTGCCCTACTTCCAGATCTCGATTTTCGCACTTTTCGATCCAGTCTCTTGTACTGGGAACATCAACTAATAATAATGATGGACGCTTACCACTCCAGAGCTGGGCCTAGGACCTGCTCCGGTCTCACCACCTAGTCCTCGTTCTTCCCACGCTTCACTTTCCCTATGTCATATAATCCACTGCTATGTTAGGAAGTCTTTGTGGTCTCATACGAAGTACATGATCTCTCCATTTTTCTTTGTATTGGATTGCCGTTTGGGTTACTGGTTCGATTTCTATTTTTTTCATTATTACTTAGTTTCTAATTTTGTCTTCCCTGGTGCAGCTTTTCACAGGTCTTAGAAATTTCATTTTTGATGCTTCTAGTCGCCGTAAATCGTAATTTCTCAGTGTCCACCATTCCACCTCATATCATAAAGTAGGAATTGCTATTACCCTATGAAATGTCACTTGTCACTCTTTTCTTGATTTACTCGTAAGTGTACTTCTTAGTGCCACATATGAGCTGGCATCAATGATTTTTTTCTGTATATCAATGTCATGATCACATCCTAAATGCTTGAAATGGGCTACCTGTTATATCGGTTTATTATCGAGGTATATTTTTATTAATACTGGATGAATGGGTAAAAAGTCAATGCTCAGTTTTACGGTACAGTCAGATTGTAGCTTGCATTTATCTCACTATGGTTACGGAATGCGATTTCTAATTTACATTCGCTGTCTTGTGTGATAGCTTGATAAGCTGCACCCTTGTTTTACTCCTTTATTTGTTTATATTTCAGATGTTATTTCTTTACTCGTGTCATTTCCAATTCTGAGATTCATATATAGGCTCTTTGCGACTTGGATCTGATTCTTTGGGAGTCTTCATTTTTATATTATTGCTCATAGTTTGCCTCTGTGAATTCTTTCAAATGCTTTCTAATAATCAACAAATGCTACATGAGTTCCAGATTACATTCTCGTCTCTTTTGAATTATCTGTTTCAGTGCAGAAACGTCGTCTACGCATGATCCTCCCTTTCGGAAACCTACTTCTACCGCCATTATTATTATTTTTCTGTAGATTTTTAAGCAGTATTCGCAATGCTTCTGCCCTAGTAGTGAGATGTATTACTTCTTTCGCCTATGTTCTATCCTGAAGCGATGTTTGCTACTTTCAGTTCCTCCAGTACCTCATATTACCCAGCCCATGTTAGAGAGATGTAGCAATCTTAATTCTAACATAATTCCCCTGCTGTTTAAGTAATTATAAATTTTTTGCATCTATTCCTGGTGATCTTCGGTTTTTGAGGTTTTTTTTTATAATTGTCATTAAATCCATCAGTTCAATATAGTCTATTAATGGCTTTTGTTCTTTTTTATCGGCATCTTTGATTTCTGGACCCTACCTTAGTGCTTTATAATGTGTAGTCCAATCAGATGTTTGTATTACATTTTAATTTACTGCTTGATTGTTTTATCCATACTTCAACTGGAACTGTTATTATCATCAATGTACAAATATCTGTGATTGGTGAGAGAGGTTAAGAACTAAAATGATGCTGAAGAGTTTGCATTCAAGCCAGGAACACCATCATCTGACTGGGCAATACAGTGAGAATATCTTGTATGATGAATGCAAAACTCGGGTGCAATGTTCATTAGGGTGATAATGTGCATATGGAGAAAACTGCTCGTATTTATGCTGCAGTTGGTCAAACGTAATGTGTTTCAGTTATAAGTTTGATCTTAGTCTATGTTCTTCAATGGAAAACTAAGTTACTTTGGAATGTCTGTGTTGCGTTTAGGGTAGCTAGTGGAAATCAACAACATTTGCAAGGTAGTCATTCAAAACAACCGAAACACCTGGTAACTTGTCACATGATTTTACGTTAATTAATCGCAACACGTTTTGAATACTTGGTTCCAATTTGCATAGTAAATCACACATTCTAGGGCACAGCTTTAACAAATATTTTAATTCCTGTTACAATGCTTCGAGGGGGAATACACGTGAACTAAGTTACGTCATATCTGTGTCCTTCTACGTCTACCACAACACAGCTATATTTAGCTACACTCTGCTGCCTGACCACCTCGTCCATAAGGCCATGGATACATGTATGTTACAGAGCCTTAATAATTAGATGAGATGTTTTTCCACGCTTAACAATTAGCCAGAGCTAAAAGCAAGCCAGTTCCAGAATAAATCAAACTACCAATCCAAGGCAATAGCACGGCCCGAGTAATCTGTCACAAGATCTCGGTCGCTTTAGACGTCTTTGTATTGAATTTTTCAGAAAAAGGAATACATGAAAATTCCTTTCAATGGAAGCGACATTCGCAAAGAAGATTATTTCGAGGAACTAGACGTATTAAACACACTGTAATCTATGTATAACCTAATAGCCTCTGTTCCACTACCATCAATAACTGTCACTAACACCTGAATGCAAGAAAAGATTAAGATTTTACTTTTCATGTAGTATCTTTTTCTGTTGCTATGATGTGAATACGTGACAGTCAACTGAAGTTCTATAATTTTATGATTCTGTTCATAATCTTACCTGAAGACTAAAAGTGACAACAAGAGCTGTATACAAGTACCACGTGCGCTCAAAAACTGAATTTCTTGCTTCGCTGCGAACTCCTCAGGGTCATATCTGTTCTTAACTTGTCTAGAAAGCCACACACAGATAACTAAGACGGCTGGAGTGGCCGAGCGGTTCTAGGCGCTATAGTCTGGAACCGCGCGACCGCTACGGTCGCAGGTTCGAATCCTGCCTCTGGCATGAATGTGTGTGATGTCCTTAGGTTAGTTAGGTTTAAGTAGTTCTAAGTTCTAGGGGACTGATGACCTCAGAAGTTAAGTCCCACAGTGCTCAGAGCCATTCGAACCATTTGATAATTATGCATTGACGGTCCAACAGGCTCCGAGATTAAATTTGAGACTCCAGTCTCGCAATGTCAAAAATTAATAGACTTCCGTATGTCAGAGTCATTAACTTCAGCGAGAAAAAATGCCAAATGACGGACAATCCAGCGAAAGACACCCGGGAGATTTCCAGTGTATCGTAATACTCGACGCTTATGCTATTTATGGCGGTCCTCGTTACGATATAGAATTATTTTCTCACCCAAATCGAAATCGTTTTCTGTGGCACATAGGCTTCAAATTTACACATTTTACACTATGTCGAAGTCCTCAGTTTTATTTCATATTTCCACACATATGTTGCGTATGTTTCACTAAAGAAGTCTAGCCAATGCTTGTAATAAAACCTTCGCCTCCATGGGTCTCCAAAGTCATGAGCAACTTGTAGGAAAATATTTGGTCGTCTTAAGATATTTAACGGTGCGTTAAATTAAATGGTGACAGACTCTTGCGGAGGACTGCCGTAATGTGTAGTTTCCTGTGTACCTTTCTTATATGTAGAAGAAGCGTTAATACCTGTAAATTCTGCGTTCTCGACCGACATAAATCAGCGGCCATAAATGTGTCGGTTGGTAAATTTGTAAACTTTCTTGTGATGCAGACTCTGCCGTCTATGAGTACCTTGCTGGTATTTTACAGGACACCTGCCATGCGGTTCTGGTATGAGTTTCTCATTCATATTTCCGCACTCATACATAAGGAAGCCGTTTCGTAGGAAGGCGATTTCAATAACGTGACCCTGCACAGAGACGACGCTAATACGGAAAGTATTTAATTTGCGCAGTTTGCAAGTATGTGTAATACGACAACTGTATGACTGCGTTATGACTATCTGTACTTTCTCCTTCCAAATGAGTTCTATCATTTACGTGGTATTCGCCGTGTTGATCATGCCCACATGGTGTATGCATCCATGGCTGTCGCGGTGATAGAAATTTGAGTACAAAGTCCATAGTAACTGCTTTATTAATGTTTTTTCTTGCTCCTTTGTGTCTTTAATATTTGTTGAGTACGTCTTCTGCTTGACCTCGTGTTTCTCATTATATAAACTCTGGTAAAGTCTTCACGGTCACATTGCCTGCAATCTTCACCCCATAAATACAGCATCCGCCGTGAGCTCTATAATCTTCGGCGTAGAGGATATGTCGCTATCGTATAAAGAGAAGCAGACAACTGGCAGCCCTGATGGAAGGTCATTTTGAACTGTCTATGCCCCGAATGATTATTATTAATTTCGATGCAGACGCTAACTTTTCGTTCACATACGCGGCAAATCTCGACATATTTCCCATCAAATCCCATTTTGTCGTAGATTCCTTCAAGGCAATGAAACATTACTGGCCGGCCGAAGTGGCCGAGCGGTTCTAGGCGCTACAGTCTGGAGCCGTGCGACCGCTACGGTCGCAGGTTCGAATCCTGCCTCGGGCATGGATGTGTGTAATGTCCTTCGGTTAGTTAGGTTTAAGTAGTGCTAAGTTCTAGCGGACTGATGACCTCAGCTGTAAAGTCCCATAGTGCTCAGAGCCATTTGAACCATTTGAAACATTACTGAATCATACACTATTTGTAAATCGAAATATGTAATCCGAAAAGTTGCGTGCACTTCCCAAGCGAGATGGACCGCGGATTTTTTAAAACTGTCTTAACACCTCATTTCACATTTTAGTCACTATTAATCGCTTTCGCGAATATTTTGTAATCAACATTAGTTAAGGTGATCGCTCGCGTGTTATCAGCTGCTGCAGTTTTGATCGTCTTTGTGATTAGCTCTGTTACAGCATCCGTGAATTCGATGGTTCAAATGGCTCTGAGCACTATGAGACTGAACATCTGAGGTCATCAGTCCCCTAGAACTAAGACCTACTTAAATCTAACTAACCTAAGGACATTACACACATCCATGCGCGAGGCAGGATTCGAACCTGCGACCGTAGCGGTCGCGCGGTGTCAGACTGATGCGCCTAGAACCGCTCGGCGATGCTACGATATGTCATCTGACTTCACTAGGTAGATTTTGTCTAGCGTACTCTGGAGTAAATGCCCTTTTTTGCTAAGCAATTGTATTGGAAACTGATTTATACATTGACATCCTTCGAAGTAAATCATGAACTGATACACAGCAACTGAGACCGGCAGAATACTATTATACGCCTCTTTAACCTGAGATAATGGTCTAACGTCGTGTGACTAATGATACTAAATGTGCTGCATTAGCTCGTTTCAAATTTGTGCATTACCTGTCACAAAACTTTCGATTACTTTTATGCGCGTTCGGGATAAAATCTCGACCTTTTGACGACAGCCTCCACCGTCATCGTCAGGAGCAACTGACAGTCATCACTGCTGCTGTGGTGGCCATATAGCCCGTGGCGGCTTCTGATTGGTCGGAGGCTATCGTCGAATGCTCGAGATATCATCCTGAATTGACACGGCAAGAAAACCGAGCATGTTTAGCAAACTAATTTTTATCTCAAAGCGTCGTATCGCGTCAGAGTTATCTAGCGTTAGCGTACCTGCCTCGTATTACTCTTACAATGTAAGAAACTATCACTCTCGCTTTAAATTTTGTCAGCTGATCTTTTGCTTAGCTTTCTCTTTCACGCAGTTGACTAATAAAGGCATAGTACTCTCTCTAATCTCAAGTAGGTGCTCCTCTCTCCTATGTATCAATCTATTCCTAATTTGTGTTGCTTTGTACTCCGGTTCCGGAGCGTAAGGTAAGTTACAGTTAAGTAGTTACACTCCTTTATCATGGTGGATCTTTTCTTGTGCCTGACTAATGCTGATATGATGTGCGAAATTATGTGAAAAGGCCGTCGGTCAAAATTCTGTCATATGTACTTTGTTTACAGGGTGTTGTGATGCACAGATGTAGACTAACCGACTTGCGGTATTTATTGTGATACACAAGCAAGTCATTCTGTTTGGCTATTTTAGCCTCTAGATGTCTCATAACTGAAAGCGACTGATTACGCTTTGTAGATCACTGTTAAACTACGTATTACTTGTTTGATATAAACGGCTAAATAAACAATTAAAGTCATTAGCGGTGATCATGTGGGCGGCTACGTCTATTACGGAAAATTCGATAGATAATTGCTGGTGTTTTCTCCAGAAACTGTGTAAATATAAATAATTTAGGTGCTTAAAAATTCAGCTGCGCAGACACAATCTGATTCCGCAAAAATCACAGGCGTGCATTCTGTCCCATCTCGAATTAACACTGCCGTGTCGGCTGGTCTCCCAACATCCAGCATCCGATCTCCGTCGGTGCTTCCCCCTCGATGATCAGAGTGGGCTCTGCCTGTGCTCTGTTGTTTATTCCAGTAACTTTAACCACATAGGTAGACTGATTGATATTGTGTTGCATTCGCCGCTCTGCATAATTAGTCAACACCCGGGCTTTAGCTGCAGGGACCGTCCATTGTGCGCGGAAGTGCATCACCTCCCCACAAGCAGCACTAGCACGCTAACGTCAATCGTATAGAGTCAGTATCTCTGAAACTGTATATCAAGGTAATATAAATTGCTTTAGGGAAGATTAGTGCACAGCACTCTCACCCTATTATCCACATTAAAACCCTTTCCCACCTGATATTCCTCATTAGCAAACTCCAGTATTGATCCTTATGCCTCCAGTGGCTTACGTAGGATGTCGTTCGGAATATCAAAAAGCAGATTATAGATTCGAATTGTAATTGAGCTAAGTCCTTTCGAAAAGTCATATTGTGTGCCTGTTCCTTCATCTTTTCATAGAAGAATCTTATAAAACGGTCACTGGTTCACTTATGTAATTGGGGGCGTTGTAGATCAAATGGGATTCAAAAACGAAAAACCCAGAGCCCTACTGGAACAGTGATGCTCGGCGTAATACTACAGAAAAGCTCTGTTTCTGGTATTTCACTCTGACTGGAAGTTCTATCTGCCCAGGATGTTTACGTATGGCAAGTAGAACGTTGGTGCACATGACATATTGCCATGGCAGCGGAAGTGCAACTGGACTGGCACGACTCACGACCCATCCTCAAAGCTTAACTTTCAGCATAAACCCCTTTCTGCTTTCGTTATTTCAAAGAAGCTCTGGAGCAGACTTTACTGATCCATCGCACCCGGAATAAAGGACATTGGGAACAAATGCCTTACCATCAACCAAGGTTATTTCGTGTAGGAATATTATTATTAAATCGTATCATGAAGACGTAAATGAAAATGATAACAGTGATAACTGACTCTCTCTCTGTGGAATGTGAAAAACCAGAAACGCCCTAAAATGGTCCCCATTCAATGTCTTCGAGGTTGAGTGACTGATACTAATAGAAAGGATTACTTACGAGCTAGATATTTGTAACCAAACTGTGTATCATGATCACTTACATCCGTTATCCTAAAGCCATAGTCAATGGTTGCAGTTGTCTTTCACGTTCATCCCTCCGTGCGATATTGATCAAGAGATTATTAGTTATGACTACTGAAATACTAACCTATGTCTGTGCTAATATTAATTTTGAGCGGCAGTACACTCCATCTTTATTAGTGACAGGTTTATAGCTATACGTCTGGCTGTATGGCCATTGTTTACTGAAACATGTAGAGCTTTGAATACTCGCTGTTTACGAGAGCTGTTAAGAAACTAAGAGGTAAAACGACGCCAGATGCCATCAAGAACCACTAGCTACAATGACGAAGCAGTAATTTACAAATTTTTTAATTTGTATATTGTGTGAACTTGAATCTCGCTCTAAAATATGACGCGAATAACGGTATGTGCCAGGATATCAGTTGGGTAAGCTCATTCGATGCACGTTGATGTTGTGTGAGATAAAACCTGAAGAGTGATACCTATGCTCGTAGTTCGGTTCTAGGTTTCTTTCTAATGTTCCTATATGACAGTCCGGATGCTACGTTGGTACTGATTTGCGGTGAGAAATAACTGTTGCTCGTTTATTGCTTCCGTCCAGTCGTTTGTATGACAACAGAGCAGTAAGAATGTGGTGGAAGGGGTGGAGGTTGGGAGAGGCCTTGAAATGTTACAAAGGCATAAATGAGTTACTGTGTTTGGACGTGCCCTTGCCCAGGCAGTGTATGTTGTTTCCAGTTGGTTGATCTATCAACATAGACTCTTCAATGTGTCTACAAGGAACATAATTCGGTGAAAGTACAGTAGTTGTAAAAGGATAAACGACAGGAGCTGTAGAAGAGTGTCAATCGGTTTCAAACCACATAAAAATTGCTTCTGACGCTGAATATTGGTCTTTCTCAAATAAATTGCAAGAGTGCATTTGGAACGGAAGTGCGTGCTATGGGCATTAAGTATCGCGTACTTCAGAAAATGTTCTTGTTGACAGTGACACATATAGTTGCACCTTTCCCATGGGCCTAAAATCACTGAAATGGGACAGTAGTTAACTAGAGGCGTGTGTTGTCGAGCATCGAGTCACGATTTTATCTCTTTTCAAACGATGGAAGATGGCGGGAGCAACGGCGACGTATTGCGGCGTTTAACCTAGAGTAAGTCACGGTCGTTAGTCAGGTAAGGGGTGTTTTGGTGGAGATGTTTTCCATACTAAGACTGATGCTCATATATTCAGTCTACCATGAACATGAATATTTATATATTGGTGTCCAAGTGCTGTCTTTTCTCCTGCAGCTTGTTGATAAGTAGGCTGTGGACATGACAAACAAGGACTCAAATTAAACTCAGTTTGGGCACATCATACAATCACACTGCAAATTATTCAACTGTAGAAGCCTATCCTGAAAAAGAACAAAATATAAAAATGCATTAATTAATAATTAGTTGATGGATACAGGTAGACGTAAAATAACAGCACCAAGTGACACGGAGGATGTCTTCCGGGTGAAACTGAAACAGGTAGGTCCACAGCCGATGCCATTGAGATAGGAAACGAACTGTTGGAAATGCGTATTTAATGTATTATGGACATACATAGCGTGCACCTCATAGCAACAACGTAGCTCATAGTAATTTTTCAAACAGATGAACGCCAATCTCAGTGCGTGCATGGCAATTCTGCCGCACTCTCTCAATAATTTCTGTGTCTGTTGCACCAGGAGACAGACAGTTTGGACTCCAGCAAGCACTTTGTTCTGGCGTAACCTCAAGTGACGGAACGTAGATGCAGAACGCAGGACCAGAGAAGGAGGTGAGGATATTTCGACCAATGGTGTGCGGAATTAGACCGCGTCGCGCCAAGAGCGACACCTGGAAGAAGTGAATAGAGTCGGTCCTGCTAGCCTTAGCCGCTCAGATCGGCCCATTCTGCAATGGGCTTTTGTGCTACGCCATCAGACTATAGTGATCAGTATCAAGTGCTTACTTGGACTTGTATGCATAGCAAGAACTTAATTCTTTTTCATGTCGCCTCTCGCTAGCGACATTTGCTGTAATCAGAATTAAGTGCTGTCAATTTGCTTTCTAGAAATAAAACTACTAACGTTATTTCGTTGAATTGTTGTATAGCATTTCGAGAACGCTGCATCTCTTAGGCACCGTATTAGTGACGAGTGGGCAAGACCCCACACAGGTCTTCTTCCGTTTCTAGAGACCTTGACGTAATCAAAGAGTAAAAAGTCAGAGAAGTGGGATCTGGCGGTCGCGTTTGTTATGGGGCAGAGGCTCCACTTCCAGTCCAACGATGAGGGTACATGTTGTTTAGGTTCTCGCGGACATTAACATCAAAGTGGGCTGGTGCATACTTCTAAAGATACAGTGTGAAAAGTATTGGTGGAACAGGTATTACACCACTATCATACAGAACGTGTGCAAGCACTGGGAACAACGGATTGTGAGCCCCTCGTTCCCTTCTGCCAATGAATTGCCCACCGCAGTGCTGTAGAGACGAAATTCATACAGTTTGTACTGTTCCCAGAGGAGGCTTCATTCACCCGTGATGCTGTTTTCAACAGCCGCAACAACCATTTCCGAACGGAGGAAAAATTTTCACATTGATGGCCAGCAGCAACGGTTCTCTGTCAACGTATGGACGGGCATTGTCCGAGATCACCTAGTAGGGCCTTATTTTCTGCCTTTCCGTCCGACTGGTCCACGTTACCTGGTGTTTCTGCGAGATGTGCTGCCACAGTTCTTGGAGACTGTACCCCTTGTCTTCCACGAAAGGATGTAATTTCATAGTGACATACAAACGTTAAGGCAGGTCGTGGATGTAGTGCCAGCAAAAGTTGCTAGATCACGGACCGATCAAAAGATCGAACAGAACCCAATGTTTCCCGAACGGTTCGAACAGTTCCAGCCGTGCCAAAACACAGCCCTAAAGCCCTAATTGAAACAGTTGTATGTGCTGAAACAAAAGAAGACGAATTTTCCAAAAACAGTAAAACACGTCTCACAAAAAGTAACAACGCATGGCGCAACTAGGAGTGTTTTCACACAGGTGAAGACGTATTCATTCGTCGCATTCCGTTGACACTGAGTTATTCAAATATGCCCTTCGATTTAAAGCGACTGCAGTTTCTCATGCGGCTTGCATTCGCAAGGAGTACGTACAAGGCACAGGACGAACCTCTTTGTGTGGTAGATATTAAACATCTCGTGAAACGCCGACTATTGCAGCTAGCTACACAATAAATATGCATTTCCGACTACTGGTTCCCGTCTCAACACTATCGGTTGTGAGCCCACTATAACCTGTTTCAATTTGACCCAAAAGGTTTGAGGTACCCTATAACTAAGGTTTAGTCATCATACCGGGTGACAATTACTGAACTATCATCATAATCATAATCACCATCATTTATTGTACTTAACAGGCTATAAAGGCCCATGACAGAAAGCAAAAGAAATATTATAAACCAAAACAGCACACTATACAAAGATCAATAACATAAACAGTTATACAGGAAGGAGTATTGTCCTGATCACAGTTGCAGGTATTTCCGGCAGATATTGTTCCACTTTCGTCGTCCATTGCATCTTCCTGGGATGCTGTTGGTTCTACCTTCTGCAACGTCCTCATCACCCAATATTTCCACCTACTCCTTGGACGACCTCTTGGACGTCTTCCAATCAGCTGGAAATTGAACACTCGGTTGGGGGTAGATTCTCCAGGTCTTAAGACATGTCCCAACCACTGGAGTCGTCGTCCTCACAATTACTGAACTATAAAAAAAAGTAAGTTACAAACTACGGCGTGCACACACTTTATTCAACATTTAAATGTCACTACAGGTATTCGGATTTAGGTTATGATATGTTCGATATGCCTGCCATCATTGACGATGATGTGGCGCAGACGAATAGCGAAATTAGGCATGATTCGCTGAAGTGTCGGAACATCAATGCTGCCGATGACCTCCTGAATGCCTGTTTTCGGCTCAGCAATGGTTTTGGGGCTATTGCTGTACACCTTGTCTTTAATATAGCCCCATAAAAGGAGTCGCATGTATTCCGATCCGGAGAATACGGTGGCCAATCGAGACCCATGCCAGTGGCCTCTAGGTACCCCAGAGCCAGAATGCGGTCCCCAAAGTGCTCCTCCAGGACATTAAACACACTCCCGCTTCAATGGGGTCGAGTTCCGTCTTGCATGAACCACATTTTGTTGAAATCAGGGTCACTTTGAATAATGGGGATGATATCATCTTCCGAAACTTTCACGTACCGTTCGTTAGTCACCGTGCCATCAAACAATATCGCACCGATTATTCCGTGACTGGACATTGCACACCACACAGTCACTCATTGAGGGTGATGAGACTTCTCGATCGCGAAATGTGGATTCTCAGTCCCCCAAATGCGCCAGTTATGTTTATTGACGAACCCATCCGTATGAAAGTGACCTTCGTCACTAAACCAAACGATGAGCATTTGCGTACAAATACCCATCATGCCCTGCAGCCAACCGTGCAGTTTGAACGTCCTAACGCAAATCGTTCAGAAGATATGACGATTTTATTTCAAATAGTTCAATAATTGTCACCCTGTATAAAGAGATAATATTTTAGGTCTTAAGATAATTAAGGTGTGTTAAGAATATTCTACATATATAAGGATTATTTAGTTATTGGTACTGTACATAATGATTGGACACACAGCACGCGAAAGTAAATGAGGAAGCAATGCCGAATGATGTTGCTCACATACATTAAATGTTTGTTTATGTGATGTTTACTCAGTGTAGTAACTCGCAGTAAAAGTAGCAAAACATGAAATACTGATATTTGTAGAATCTATTAAAGATACACCCCTACGAACCACGGATAACGCCGAGGCGAGGGTGGCTTGCGTGCTTCTACGATACAGATAGCCGTAACGTAGTTCTAAGCACTTCGGAGGGATTTCTATACAAAGACGAGACAGTTATTTGGCTTCTGAAATGTAGTACCCCGCTTGATTGATCGCGATGGCCATGTAACTTTATCCAACATGGTCTTGCTTTCTTGTTGTTGCGAACGGCTGAAAGCAAGAGGAAACTGCAGCTGTTATATTTCCCGAGGACATGACACTCTGCTGTATGACTTAACGATGACGAAATCTTTCGAGTAAAATACTCGTGATGTAAAATATTCCCAAGTTCGCAGAATCGGTTGAGAAATACTCAGGAGAGTGCTCTGATCAGCAGAGACAAAAGTGGGGAGCTACCTGTCTGCGCATGGGATGTTAGATCCCTTGGTTCAGTATAAGGTTATCAACACGACATTACGTGGGTGTATTGGAAGAGTAGGTCTACTAATGAAAACGAAAATATGAATGAGGTTAAGCTACTATAAACAGCGCAGTGAACGCGTTATTGTAGGCAAAGCAGTTACGAAGCACGTACCCACTACAGTAGCACAAATTCATATGTCAGCTTACTCCGTAGATGATGGATAAAGTGGAAGAATGTATGCTGAGATGTAAGAAATTACTCAGGGAGCCAAAAATTCTAATGTAATCGGGGACTGATATTCTATACTAGGAAAAGGACAAGACCAAAGTCTAGTAGCAGAACATGCATAGAATGAAACTATAGACTGATACAGGTAAGTTAGCTGGCAATAAAGGAAAGAAACGAAAAATTTGGAAAGGGGATGACAGTTCAGGGAGATGAAGCAGATTTTTGAGGTTTGCAGATCACACTGCAGTTCTGTCAGAGAGAGCGAAGGGCTTGGTAGATAAATTTAACGGAAAGGATGATGTCTTGAAACGAAGGTATAATATGAACGTCAACAATTGTACAAAAACGGCAAAGGAATGTCCTCGTACTAAATCGAGCGATGCCGACAGAATTAGAATAGGAAGAATGACACTAAGCGCAGTCATTGACTTTTGCAATTTGGGAAGCAAAATAAGTGAGGGTGGTAAAACTGAAGGGGGAATAAAATGCGGATTGACCATAACGAATAAAGCGCTTCTGAAAAAGAGGAATTTCTATCCACTGAATTTAAATTTATGTGGTAGAAAGTCTTTTCTTCTGATATATGTATGGAGTGCACCCTTTTTCTGAAGTGAAACGTGGACGGTGAACAGTATGGATAAGAGGAGAATAGAGGCTTTTGAAATTTGGTGCTACAGTAGACTTTTAGATGGATAGATCAAATTGATAATAATGAGGTGTTGAAATGAACTGGCGAGAAAAGAAGTCTGTGGCGCAGACTGACTAAAAGATAGGACAAGTTGACAGGCTGTATCTTGGACACCAAGGAATCACCATCATTGTCGTGGAAGGAAGTATGTCTGCCGGCCAGAGTGACAGAGCGGTTCTAGGTGCTTCAGTCTGTAACCGCGCAACCGCTGCGGTCGCAGGTTCGAATCCTGCCTCGGGCATGGATGAGTGTGATGCCCTTAGGTTAGTTAGGTTTAAGTAGTTCTAAGTTCTAGGGGACTGATGACCTCATATGTTAAGTCCCATAGTAATCAGAGCCATTTGAACCATTTGAAGTGTGTCTGGTAAAAATTGTAGAAGGAGAACAAGGATTGAATGCAGTAAATAGGTTCAAATAAATGTAAGTGCCGGTGGTTATACAGACCTAGACTGCCTTACACACGATAGTCTAGCGTGGAGAGCTGCACCAACCCGATCTTTGGACTGAAGTCACAACAATAACAGCGAAACGTAATTCGACTGCTGCTTATCAGCCGTGTACCGCAAGTCTCTAGAGGAACGGAGGGTTCCAAATGATTGGAAAAGAGCACAGATAGTCCCAGTCTTCAAGAAGGGTCGTCGAGCAGATGCGCAAAACTATAGACCTATATCTCTTACGTCGATCTCTTGTAGAATTTTAGAACATGTTTTTTGCTCGCGTATGATGTCATTTCTGGAAACCCAGAATCTACTTTGTAGGAATCAACATGGATTCCGGAAACAGCGATCGTGTGAGACCCAACTCGCTTTATTTGTTCATGACACCCAGAAAATATTAGATACAGGGCTCCCAGGTAATTGCTATTTTCCTTGACTTCCGGAAGGCGTTCCATAGAGTTCCGCACTGTCGCCTGATAAACAAAGTAAGAGCCTACGGAATATCAGACCAGTTGTGTGGCTGGATTGAAGAGTTTTTAGCAAACAGAACACAGCATGTCGTTCTCAATGGAGAGACGTCTACAGACGTTAAAGTAACCTCTGGCGTGCCACAGGGGAGTGTTATGGGACCATTGCTTTTCACAATATATATAAATGACCTAGTAGATAGAGTCGGAAAAGTTCCATGCGGCTTTTCGCGGATGATGCTGTAGTATACAGAGAAGTTGCAGCATTAGAAAATTGTAGCGAGATGCAGGAAGATCTGCAGCGGATAGGCACTTGGTGCAGGGAGTGGCAACTCACCCTTAACATAGACAAATGTAATGTATTGCGAATACATATAAAGACGGATCCTTTATTGTATGATTATATGATAGCGGAACATACACTGGTAGCAGTTACTTCTGTAAAATATCTGGGAGTATGCGTGCGGAACGATTTGAAGTGGAATGATCATATAAAATTCATTGTTGGTAAGGCGGGTACCAGGTTGAGATTTATTGGGAGAGTGCTTAGAAAATGTAGTCCATCAACAAAGGAGGTGGTTTACAAAACACTCGTTCGACCTATACTTGAGTATTGCTCATCAGCGTGGGATCCGTACCAGAACGGTCTGACGGAGGAGATAGAGAAGATCCAAAGAAGAGCGGCGCGTTTCGTCACAGGGTTATTTGGTAACCGTGATAGCGTTACGGAGATGTTTAATAAACTCAAGTGGCAGACTCTGCAAGAGAGGCGCTTTGCATCGCGGTGTAGCTTGCTCGCCAGGTTTCGAGAGGGTGCGTTTCTGGATGAGGTATCGAATATATTGCTTCCCCCTACTTATACCTCCCGAGGAGATCACGAATGTAAAATTAGAGAGATTAGAGCGCGCACGGAGGCTTTCAGACAGTCGTTCTTCCCGCGAACCATACGCGACTGGAACAGGAAAGGGAGGTAATGACAGTGGCACGTAAAGTGCCCTCCGCCACACACCGTTGGGTGGCTTGCGGAGTATCAATGTAGATGTAGAAATGTGAATGTAAAATTGAATTAAAACATGTAATCTGAATTTTTATGGTAACTCATTTAATTTCATATGATATTCTTATACAGTGGTAATCGCGGGTGTAAGCAGTTGGGCCTAGTTTCTAGTATTTAAACGAACAAGCGAAAGCACTTGGAGAAATTTAGTTTGGACAGCATTCCAGACACAGAGGTTTAGTAGGACTGCAATATATTTCATCCAGTATATTAGAAAAAAAATATGTGTTGTAACTCTTCAGGCTTTCCCGGCCATCTAATGACATCTTGGGTTGTCGGGTGTTCTGCCGGATATCAGCGTCGTACTTGCACGATATTTCGGTCACGTATCTCGTGGCCTTCATCAGGTGCGACCTGAGACTACTCCTCGAGTGGACCTGGTCCAGTATTTATGCCTATGGCCTCCTCCCTCCACCAACGACTGCAGGCGCTTCCTCTGTGGTCCGCGCCCATTCCCTGCGACCTGTTGGAGCGTTGCCGCTCCGTTTTTCGTCTGCTGCGGCTCTGGATGTTCCCACTGCGGTCCGCGCCCACCAGTCCCACTTCTGGGTGTTCCATCTTCGGTCTGGTGCGCCTGGCAGTCCGTCAGGGGCTCGTTTTCCATCTCAATGTCTCTGGTTCTTCTGTTTGTGTAGTGTTGCAGCTGGCCCCGTTGCTCCTTTAAGAATTCCAGAGCCGGATCCCAGGCTCTGCTTAGCTGGTACCCTGTGTCACGGTTCATAAGATCGTCAGCCATTTTAATTTCTATCGATTCTCTTATGACACTGTCCCAAAATCTGGGTGTTTGTGCTAGAATCTTGGTATCCTCATACTTCATGGCATGGTCTAGTTCTAGACAGTGTTCAGCAATGGCTGACTTAGTCACCTGTCTTAATCTAGTGTGCCTCTGATGTTCTTTGCACCTGATCTCCACAGTCCTTGTCGTCTGACCAATGTAGGACATTGACAAGGTATATTGTAAATCCCTGGTTTTCGTAACCCCAGGTCGTCTTTGACACTCCCCAGCAGTCCCCCAATCTTGTTGGATGGACAGAAAACACACTTGATACTGTGTTTATGGAGGATCCTACTGATTCTGGCAGAAATATAGCCAGCATAGGGCAGATATGTCACCTTCTTTGCTTCATCTTGGTCTTCTTCAGGAACCTGTGGTATAGTAGCTGGTTGGAGTTCCCTCTCAATTTGTCTGTCCATGTATCCATTCTTGGAGAAAACTGTTTTGAAACGTTCTATCTCTATAGGTAGATTCTCTTGGTCTGACAGGGCACGTGCTCTGTGGACCAAAGTCTTCAGAACCCCATTCTTCTGTGCAGGGTGGTGACAGCTGCTGGCCTGCAGATATAAATCAGTGTGTGTTGGTTTTCGGTACACACTGTGGCCAATTGATCCATCAGCTTTCCTCTGGACTAGTACATCCAGAAATGGCAGCTGGCCATTCTTCTCCAGTTCCATGGTGAACTTGATATTAGGGTGGCATGAGTTAAGATGTTCAAGGAATTCATTGAGCCTGTCCATCCCATGTGGCCAGATCACAAAGATGTCATCCACATACCTAAAGAAGCATGTGGGTTTAAATATATCCGCCTTAAACGATATTTTAGCATCTCGCTAAGGAACTCTTGATTATTTTATGAGTTGTGGTTCCCAGTAGTTCTACACGTAGTGCTTCATTTTTGTTATATATTGGTGGTCAGTAAGGATCTCTGGATGCTCTCTTGTGAACTAACACTCACAAGTGCCATGGGAAAATGTGGGACTTCGGCTAGTATTGAAGTCAGACTCGATTTATGGTACTCTATGGCAGTTTTATGAGAAATGAGTCAAAATCTCGAGTCGTTTAATATTGGGGCTCACGTATGTGATTCTCACCATTCAATACTTCGTAGTAACTTATTGCTTTTTTTGACATAAACTGTATTTAGCGTTCAACTGCAAACTGCGTGTGTTGCGTCGCTGAATTTTAGTTGATGCCTTTCTAAAGAATTATTTAAGAATTACAGACTTGCATCAAATTATGGGACGTACTGAGCCTTAGTCTATCAACTATTTCATATCGAATAAAATTATTTGTGGCAGGTATCAAGTAGTGCAAAGTCAAGGCAGGCAAGGACAGTGAATTCTGCAGTTCTGTGTTCATTACTACATCAACAGGAAGCTTGTAAGTGTTTGTTAAATGTCAACGTGTGTTTAAACAGCACTGAAATATTGTTTCCGATATTTACTTACACTTCTTTTTCTATTCAGAATGCAAATAAATATTTAAAATTACTTCATTTGGAATCACATGTTATTTCAGCTGAACACATACCCACGTAATCGTGATTACACAAGGACAAAATGCTTCTCTGCCATTAAATCACGTTCACAGTTGGGTCCAGGTTGTGAATTATTTTATAGGGGTATGAGAGTCTCCGTATACCTGTCCTTGCAGTATTTACTGTGTGAATGCGTAATTTTCCCTTCTTCAGCGAAATTAAGATTGTAAAAGACACTTTCAATATTTTCCTTGGTAATAACAGCAGTCGGTGTTATGTTTCACTTCTACAACCCATTAGAATCTTAAGATGATGCAGGTATTTTGAAGTATGAGACGCTATAGCGATACTACTTTTCAGGTTAAAAGCAGGGAGTAGGGCTCACTTCGACAAAATCCCCGCGTTTCCATTAAGCTAATTTGAAAAATAATCTTATGACATCTGAGGAATGAATTCACACTTCATGCAAAATAAGTTGGGCCACAATATCAAAAATTAACTGTATAGAACTTGTAGCTAGATCTTTCTATGGGACATGAGGCTCGTCGGTAGAAGTAAATGATAACTTAAGGTAAAATTTCTGTTCCTTGGAATATATATTTCCAAATCATTTTAAATAGTTGGAAGAAATTTTAACCCCTCCAAAATCGATTTCAAAAGCTGCGAAATCTGGAGACGATACGAAGCTTCCTGTGTAAAGTCATCGTAATTTACAGCGAAAGCTTATTTCACTGTAAATTACGAGTATATACGACAGATACTTCGATATCTTATCCATCATTGACATGTACTACACTTAATGGCCATTAACTGACCTTACTTCTTTGATGAACCTCACGTAGAGACTAATATTAGTGTGAATATCAACGTTGTATTAACAACGCACAAAAAGGAAAGATATGAATTATAATAACAGTAATAGTTATAATAACAGTTTACAGACGGGAGTTTAGCTTACTTTTCATGCAGGAGCTAGAATCATCTGATAAACATAGCCAAAGCCTTGCAGGCAAACAAAAATTACGCGAAGCGAAATGTAGTGTGAGGAGGGATATGCGAGAGGCGTTCAATGAATTCGAAACTAAAGTTTTATGTACTGACTTAGCAGAAAGTCCTAAGAAGTTTTGGTCTTATGTCAAAGCGGTAGGTGGATCAAATCAAAATGTCCAGACACTCTGTGACCAAAATGGTACTGAAACAGAGGATGACAGACTAAAGGCCGAAATACTAAATGGCTTTCTCCAAAGCTGTTTCACAGAGGAAGACTGCACTGTAGTTCCTTCTCTAGATTGTCGCACAGACGACGAAATGGTAGATATCGAAATAGACGACAGAGAGATAGAGAAACAATTAAAATCGCTCAAAAGAGGAAAGGCCGCTGGACCTGATGGGATACCAGTTCGATTTTACACAAAGTATGCGAAAGAACTTGCACCCCTTCTTGCAGCGGTGTACCGTAGGTCTCTAGAAGAGCGTAGCGTTCCAAAGGATTGGAAAAGGGCACAGGTCATCCCCGTTTTCAAGAAGGGACGTCGAACAGATGTGCAGAACTATAGACCTATATCTCTAACGTCGATCAGTTGTAGAATTTTGAAACACGTATTATGTTCGAGTATAATGACTTTTCTGGAAACTAGAAATCTACTCTGTAGGAATCAGCACGGGTTTCGAAAAAGACGGTCGTGTGAAACCCAGCGCGCGCTATTCGTCCACGAGACTCAGAGGGCCATAGACACGGGTTCCCAGGTAGATGCCGTGTTTCTTGACTTCCGCAAGGCGTTCGATACAGTTCCCCACAGTCGTTTAATGAACAAAGTAACAGCATATGGACTATCAGACCAATTGTGTGATTGGACTGAGGAGTTCCTAGATAATAGAACGCAGCATGTCTTTCTCAATGGAAAGAAGTCTTCCGAAGTAAGAGTGATTTCAGGTGTGCCGCAGAGGAGTGTCATAGGATCGTTGCTATTCACTATATACATAAATGACCTTGTGGATGACATCGGAAGTTCACTGAGGCTTTTTGCAGATGATGCTGTGGTGTATTGAGAGGTTGTAGCAACGGAAAATTGTACTGAAATGCAGGAGGATCTGCAGCGAATTGACGCATGGTGCAGGGAATGGCAGTTGAATCTCAATGTAGACAAGTGTAATGTGCTGCGAATACATAGAAATATAGATCCCTTATAATTTAGCTACAAAATAGCAGGTCAGCAATTGGAAACAGTTAATTCCATAAATTATCTGGGAGTACGCATTAGGAGTGATTTAAAATGGAATGATCATATAAAGTTGATCGTCAGTAAAGCAGATGCCAGACTGAGATTCATTGGAAGAATCCTAAGGAAATGCAATCCGAAAACAAAAGAAGTAGGTTGCAGTACGCTTGTTCGCCCACTGCTTTAATACTGCTCAGCAGTGTGGGATCCGTACCAGATAGGGTTGATAGAAGAGATAGAGAAGATCCAATGGAGAGCAGCGCGCTTCGTTACGAGATCATTTAGTAATCACGAAAGCGTTACGGAGATGATACATATACTCCAGTGGAAGATTCTGCAGGAGAGACGCTAAGTAGCTCGGTAAGGGCTTTTGTTGGAGTTTCGAGAACACACATTCTCCGCGGAGTCAAGCAGTATATTGCTCCCTCCTACCTATATCTCGCGAAGAGACCATGAGGATAAAATCAGAGAGATTAGAGCCCACACAGAAGCATACCGACAATCGTTCTTTCCACGAACAATACGAGACTGGAATAGAAGGGAGAACCGATAGAGGTACTCAGGGTACCCTCCGCCACACACCGTCAGGTGGCTTGCGGAGTATGGATGTAGATGTAGAACCAAGCAATCAGCATGTGATTAAAGTTCAGAGGAACGGTCGACCAAGCTCTATGATAATAATTATCAAACTGTTTGTAGTTAAGGACATGTACTTTAAAGACGGAGTAAGGGGACCTAAGGAACGTATCAGCGCCTACAGTACATCTCGTGCAAAGCAAATCATAAATCTGAGGATTTGAAACTGAAATATACTTGCCTAGCAGGAGGACAAATAGTGTTGCATTCGGTAACTACCAAAATATAATCTCACGACGTCCCACAAAATCGAAAGAGAGTTTGGTCATATGTCAAGGGCTTCAGCTCAACAAAGTCCAAGTACAAAAAAACTGTAATGCTGAATTCTGTCTTCCAACGTAAATTTATAAAACAAAATCAAAGAAATCTGTTATTATTCAGCAGCATTAGCGATGAAGAAATAGTTGAAGGGTTAATCAGTATTGATTTGAAAAACACACGTCACAAAATGTCACTGACCTCACACAATTTATTGAAGTCTCAGTCACATTCGATGCAGAGCTTTTGAGCAAACGAAACTCCACAGTTGACATCAAATTGTTGCAAAATCGTTGAGAAGAGAAACTTTTTCAGTGACTAAAATATCATCAAAATGGTTGAAATGGCTCTGGGCACTATGGGACTTAACTTCTGAGGTCATCAGTCCCCTAGAACTTAGAACTACTTAAACCTAACTAACCTAAGGACATCACACACATCCATACCCGAGGCAGGATTCGAACCTGCGACCATAGCGGTCGCGCGGTTCCAGACTGTAGAGAAATTATCATCAATTTACAAGAAATGCAGTCACGCTGAACCACATAACTCCAACCAACACATCTAGTACTAATTTTTGTTAGAGTCTTGCAAATGATGATATGAGTAATCTGTAACAGAGGTTGTCATTATTTGATTAGAACGTCATTCCCTCTAAGTTTTGGATGACTGCAAAAGGAAATGAGTGATTGCTCGAAAAGCATATCATTATCATTCAGATAATCCTAGTTGACTGTAGACTTTATTGCAACTAAAATCTACGAGAATCCTAGAAATACCTTGATCTCATAGATAATGCCACACCTGTAACAAAATAGGTAACTCCAGAGAGAAAAATGTGTTCCGAAAACGTATATTATGAGAAATGTGTAAATAAGACTGAAAAGAACCTAAATATGTACAAATGGTAGAATTAAAGTTATCTAAGGGCCAATGGCATTGGAACTGATGAACTGAAATGCTTGATTAGTCACCGGGAGACTTAGATGAGCATAGAAAGGCGGATCTCTGGCCACAACGCGTAAGCTCGGTGAAAGGTTTGTCCTGGAAGCCCCTATGACCAATCAAATGCCAGTGTGATATAATGAATCGAGTATTTTTCTCCGTATTGGTCAGCCCCATCTACAGATTTTCAGCCAAATTCGCACGACATTGCACGAAACTTCCCTGCAAGTTGTAACGAGCAAAGTCAGTCACACACCCTCCCCCGCTCTCCCCCACCCCATCTCTCGAGCTCTTAACATTCAGTTATGTCATGGCGTATTACTGATTTCCTTAGCCAACACTGGAAGCTATGATATCGATTCTAGAGTCCACACAAAGAGGCAGTTGATCATATGGTCTAGGGTCGCTGGTAAGATCAAAAACACGGCTAAAGCTAGAGTGTGCAAGGTGCTTCTCTAGTTTAAAAAATGGAAACGTTATTGGCTCCATTATAGGGCCAGCATACTGCCCATCAGTAAACACGTTATTGAAACATGCAAGGAGGGTTCCGTAAGTTATTATTCTCGAATCAGAAACATACAAATTTACAGTTGCCATACACATCAATAAATATATACATACAAATTGTATTTATATTACATGTGCCCAGTACTTTGCAACCTCCAAGGGGCTTGGTGTGGCTTGCAGGAGATCAATCTCCGTGTAGGATGTAGGGCACAAAAGGCACTGGAGCATGTGGCTTGTGGTTTGTTCTTGTCCACAATCACAGGACGTGTCTTCTGTTATGAAGCCCCATCTCTTCAGGTTGACTCTGGATCGTCCAACTCCTGACAGTAATCTGTTTAAAGATTTCCACACCAGCCAGCTCTCGTTGTGTCCAGGTGATAGTTCTACAGCTTCTGGCGTCTGCAAGTGAGGCGTCGACTTATTCCATAACTCCAGCCTAGCCTTCTCTGGTGAAATGGTGAGCTTCTCGGATGTTCTAAGGAAGCTCTTTCGCGATCTCAGGCGTTGCTGTGGTGTATTATGTCTATGCAGTGGATGGGCACTGTCCTGTTCCACTTTCAGTCTCTCCTTGTTGACAGCCACTGTTCTGCGTATCCATGGTGGCGCTATTCCAGCCAGGCAGTAGAGCTTATCAGTTGGGGTAGGTCTTAAGCAACCTGTGAACCTACAGGTTTCGTTGAGAGCAATGTCTACTTGTCTGGCATGAGATGATCTGTACCAGACTGGAGAAGCATATTCAGCAGTAGAAAAGCACAGTGCCATTGCAGAACTGCGAATAGTTCGTTGATGTGATGCCCACTGTGTCCCAGCTGGTTTGCGAATTAGGTTGTTTCGAGCGGAGATTTTCATTTTGGTGTTCCGTAAGTAAGAAGTGCGATGTCGATCTATGCCACAAACTACAAACATCAAAAAAAGTTTTGCATCACCCCAGTTCCCAGAACTCCGGAAGATAGCCGTCAACTGTGGATATTGTATCACAGACACGGTCTATTCGGCAGTTGAGAGGTGTCACTAAACCCGCCTAAAGACGTAAACAATTTTCCATGAGCAGCGCCTATTAGACGGAGGGGTCCGACAGCCGAATAGTTCCGGTCATTCAACCAGGAATGAGGTACACGGCTCGTGTTGTGTGTAATTCACCAATTCCTAGACGGTCAATACAGCGGTTGGATCGCGTCCTCTTTGTTAGTTTGTGACAGGAAGAGCTCTCAACAAGGGAAGTGTCCAGGCGTCTCGGAGTGTACAAAAGCGATGTTGTTCGGACGTGAAGGAGATACAGAGAGACAGGAACCGTCGATTACATGCCTCGCTCAGGCCGCGCAAGGGCTACTACTGAAGTGAATGACTGCTACCTACGGTTTATGGCTCATAGGAACCCTGACAGCAAAGCCACCATGTTGAAAAATGCTTTTCGTGTTACGACTCAAACTGTGGGAAATAGGCTGCATGATATGCAACTTCACTCCCAACGTATATGGTGAGGCCCATCTTTGGCACCACCACACAATGCAGTGCGGTACAGATAGTATCAACAACATACCAAATGGACCGCTCAGGATTGGCATCACGTTCTCTTCACCTATGAGTGTCGCATATTCCTTCAACCAGACTGGAGACGCGGTTTTAGGCAACCTGGTCAGGTTGAACGCCTTAGACACACTGTCCAGCGAGTGCAGCAAGGTGGAGGTTCCTTGCTGTTTTGGGGTGGCATTATGTGGGGTAGACGCACGCCGCTGGTGGTCATGGAAGGCTCTGTAACGGCTGTACGGCACGTGAATGCAATAATCCGTGTGATAGTTCAACCATATCAGCAGCATAGTGGAGAGACATTCGTTTTCATGGACGACAATTCGCGCTCCCATCGTGCACATCTTGTGAATGACTTCCTTCTAGATAACGATATCGCTCAACTAGAGTGACCAGCATGTTCTCTAGACATGAACCGTATCGAACATGCTTGGGATGGATTGAAAAGGGCTGTTTATGGACGATGTGATATCGCCGTTGAGGAGTGGGACAATCTGGACCAACAGTGCCTTGATGAACCTGTGGATAGTATGCCACGACGAATGCAGGTATACATCAACGCAAGAGGACGTGCTACTAGGTATTAGAGGTACCGGTGTGAACAGCAGTCTGGACTACCACCTCTGAAGGTCTCGCTGTGTGGTGGTCCAACACGCAATGCATTGTTTTCATGAGCAATAAAATAGACGGAAATGATGTTTATGTTGACCTCTATTCCAGTTTTCTGTACAGGTTTCGGAACTCTAGTGATAGAGGTGATGTAAAACTTTTTTTGATGTGTCTACCTCTGAACGTCGTAAAACTATTTCTTGTGTTATGTAAGGTCACTGATTAAAAAATAGGTTGATATAGTATGACTGTATTTTACTCATTACGTATAATGTCCAAAAAGATTGAAACAAGCGTTTTATTTTTATGCATATTAGCTTTCCGTTTCAATCTCCGGAAGCACAGGGGACGGTAGTTGGTGTCCTTTTCCCTGAGTTCAGCATTTAATATACAGGGTGTCCCAGCTATCTTGTCCACCCAAAATATCTCTGGGACAATAACAGCTATTGGGAAACGACTTTCACCGGTATCAATGTAGGGCTGGGGCCCATGAATGTACATATTTGGAAACATTCTAAAACGAAAGCATATGTGTTTTTTAACACAAACTTATGTTTTTTCTAAACGGACAAGCCTATATTTTTTCTTCAGCAATCCATAGCATGGCAAAGCACATACACAATGGCGTTGATTGCATTGCAATATTCCCATTACATCCCAAGATATTAAGACGCGAAGTTGACGCTTGAAACACCCGACATGCGCTGCTAGCGCACGTCCTGAGGCTCAGGCGTGAACCCCATGCTGCCCGTTATCGCGATGTGATTGACACTTATCAAGAGATCCGAAACGAATAATACGGTCTGCTGCCATCCTGCATTAACGTCGTACATTCCAGCAGGTATTTATCGCATAGGCTAGGGGTGATGCGGTTCTGTAACATATCTGTGTACCGCAACGTTAGTCACAAAGTTAACTTCGCTTATCGTTAATCCGTTACTAGAAAGGTAATGCCGTTCAACGTTAAAACTTTACTTTACAGTAGATCTAGCGCCAGTGACAATTAATCATTCACTCGTAATAGTAAAATTCATGTTGATGGTTTTAGTGAAACGAGCAAGTGGACTAAATGTTTTACCGTTGTTTAGGTAAAAATGTTTTGATTTGGGAAGTTCAGGTAGGACATAGAAGATGAATGTAAACATGTTTAACCAATTAGTTTTATTATCACATAATTATCAATGTTATGTTTATCTAATGCGTTAAATGACAAATTGTTGCAAACAAATGTTTCTTAAAATCACTGGGTAAAATGGCCCTTTGTAGAAACTTCCACTGTGATACCATCACTACATACTAAACATAGCGTTCGCATCTCATGCTCAAACTGATGCCCATTGGCTTGCAAATATAGGGTCACTCTGCGGGTGAAGGATACCCTACTTTGTGCTACTGTTTCCTCTTTGATGGCTGTACAAGCATCAATAATGCGTTGCTTCATGTCCTCTGGTGTTGTTGGTTCATGTTGGTAAATAGCATCCTTCACTGTTCCCCAAAGAAAATAATCCAGCGGTGTAAGGTCCGGAGATCGGGCAGGCCACCTAACTGGGTCACCCCGTCCAATCCACCTACCAGGGAACTTACGGTTCAGAAGTCGTCGTGCTCGTAAGGCTTTATGTGCAGGGCATCCCTCATGCTGATACCACATGACCATTCTCCGGTTCAGAGGTACGGTATCCTAGAGAACACGAAGGTTGTGTCGCATAAATCTGGAGTATTGTCTGCCATTTTGGATGCCATTTATAAAGAAAGGTCCGATAATGGTATCTCCAATAATCCCACACCAAACATTAACTTTCCACGGACGTTGATGCTCTACCTGACGGAGCCATTTTGGATTGTCTGCGGACCAATAATGCATATTCCTCATATTGACAATTCCTTTGTTGGAGAATGATGCCTCGTCGGTAAAGAGAACATCTGCAAAAAAATTTGGATTAGTCAGAAGTTTTTGCTGAGCCCACCGACAAAATGTTACCCTATTGCGGAAGTCATTTCCATGAAGGTCCTGGTGTAAATGAACATGGTAAGGATGAAATTTATGACGTTTAAGAATACGGTGTGCACTTGATTTCGACACACCAACTTCACGTTCAATTTGACGTGTGCTGATTTGAGGATTCACAGTTATGGTAGCGAGCACAGCAACTTCAGCACGTTCATCTGTGCGTGTTCTAGGACGATGTCGAGGTCTTGGATTTAAGCTTCCCGTTTCACGTAGACGAGATGTGAGACGACCAAACATCCGGCGCGAAGGCGATGGCTTGTCAGGGAAACGTCTTCTGTACAGTCGTTCTGCCTGAACAGCATTTCGTCCACCTACAACTGGGTACAGTACAGGTATGTAGAGTAGGGTAGAAAACAGACATATTAACTTAATAACCATAATGTTCGCTAACAGTACTATCAACAAACAAGCAATCTCGTAACGTATTTTCCGTCAACGTACATTCTCCATAGATCAGCAGCATTTCAACCATATCTACATGTGTGTACATTATACTGTACAGTATAAGTTCCACAACACAACGTTTATTCACAATGTGTACTACCTCCGTCCCGTCACTAGATTACTCTGATGCACGACTACACTGGCAAGCGGTGTACTGCACGCCAAAGCAAAGCACAAATGGGATGCTCGGAGGGTAGTGGAGTACAGGAATTTGCATGGGTCGCAAATCATAAACGAGGCGAAGTGGTAACTGTGGCAGTAGTGGGAACTACGTTGGACACTTGAATAGGTAGAGCCAGGCCCTGCGCGACAGGCACAATGGGTCATATAACGCATTAGATAAACCTTATTTTGGGTGTGCAGGATAAATAAGACAACCTGACGGGTGTACACCGATCGGTACTGGTTCATATTGTGTAAGTAGATACGTAAAACGTGCAAGAGGGAAACCATTAAGTGCTTATGAGAGGTGATGGCAGCAGACCGTATTATTCGTTTCGGATCTCTTGATAAGTATGGAGGTGTGATTACACATGTCAATCACATCGCGATTACGGGCAGCATGGGGTTCACGCCTGAGCCTCAGGACGTGCGCTAGCAGCGCATGTCGGGTGTTTCAAGCGTCAACTTCGCGTCTCAATATCTCGGGATGTAATGGGAATATTGCGATGCAATCAACGCCATTGTGCATGTGCTTTGTCATGCTATGGATTGCTGAAGAAACAATATAGGAGGTCCATTTAAAAAAAACATAAGTTTGTGTTAAAAAACACATATGCTTTCGTTTTAGAATGTTTCCAATTATGTACATTCATGGGCCCCAGCCCTACATTGATACCGGTGAAAGTCGTTTTCCAATAGCTGTTATTGTTCCAGAGATATTTTGGGTGGACAAGATAGCTGGGACACCCTGTATATCGAAGTTTACCATGTACGGAATTTATGGAACTGCAGAATCCGTACATCTTATAAAAATGGGTGTACATGTATATGCATGTATAAATTATGTTCTAAATCTCCTCCTAAACCACGAAACCAATTTCAGTTAAACTCGGTACGCGAATCATTTATCGTTGTGTGGGTAAGAAGCACTCACTTTTCAAAGGAGTGGGGGGTGGGGGTGGGGTGAAACAGCAGTGCAGCCCACACCGAGTCAATAAGCATACATTAGTCATCAGTATATGAGAGTGAGAACTCTTAGTTTCTTGCAAAGTATTTTAAACAAAATTTCAAACCTTTACAATACTTTTTCTCGCTGACATCTGCAAAAAACGAAGTTTATTGCTTACTTATCTCATGTTCAGAAAAACCAGAATACCTTGAACAAATAGAGATAGGATGTTCGCATTCATAGGAAATGTATATATTAGTATTTTCTACATAAATGATTAGCATTTGAATTACGTCGGCCTGTTGGTTCAAGGTCAACGTCGACATCTCGGTGCTGTACCACCTACCGGTAAAATGTGTCTGCGGCTGTCGCTGTCACTACAAACCGAAGGTAATGGATCCGTATGACTTGAGCAGACGTGTAGGGTGCCTCGCAGACATATGTGCTAACCTTATCGTCAAATCAGTGAGTTTCAAAGAGTGCACATTATTGGCATGAGAGAATGTGGTTAATCCATCCAGGGAATTGCTGCTCGTGTTGGACGAAGTGTTTCGGCAGAGCAACGAGCGCGTGCAGAATAGTTCATGGAAGGCCGTAGAACACGACGAGGTGGGTCAGGTCGCACCAGCCAGACCACCTCCTGAGAAGATCGACTCCTCATTCTGATGGCATTCCAGGATAGATCAGCGTCCTCTACAGCCCTGGCGCAACGGTGGAACAGTGCAACACATCGTACACTAACAATGGTTACAGTTCGTTGCTGCTTGTTATGGCATGGGTTGCGTGCGTGTCTTCCACTTCGCCGCCTAACTTTGACGAATCTGCAGAAACATGCCATATGGCAATGGTGTGTGGAACGACGTCACTGGGGACAGTAATAGTATCAAATAGTGTTTTTAAAAGGCTCCAGGTTATGTTTGTTTGAAAATGATGGCCGAATTTGGGTTCCCCACAGACACGAGGAGCAGCATCACAGACACTGCATTCATAAAAGACATTCAGCGCCAACTAAAGGCCTTACGGTGTGGGGTACTATTGAGTAAAACCACAAATCACGGTTGGTGCGTGTCCAGGGAAATGTGACCAGTGTGAACTGCGCGAATGACATACTGCGACCTGTAGCCATACCATTTCTGCACAACACTCGGGACGGCATTTTTCAGCAACATAATGCACCACCACATGTTGTTGCACGAACACGTGTCTACTTGGTGTCACAATCTTTTGCCCTGGTCAGCCAGATCACAAGACTTTTCGCCAGTCGAAACAGTGTAGATTATGGTGAAACGAAGGGTGCAGTGATCTGACTCAATTCCAGTCAACACAGATGAACTTCGTAACCAGGTGCTTGCAGCATGGATAGCTATACCACGGGACGCCATTCGTGCGTTATAAGCGTCGATGCCATCATACGTGGAACAAGTCATCGGGGCCTATGGCGGACCCTGTGCCTACTAGACAACAGAACACATGCTGAACCGTGGTGACTGAAATGCTTATCACTTCTGCATACTAATGTACATGTCCTGTGAATACGAACGTCCTTTCTCTAGTTATTCGAGGTGTTCTGTTTTTTTCTGAACATGAGTGTGCATTTTCGCTGTTCATGGAGTAAAACTGCTGCATGAACCATATATTTATGCTTCGTCTTTACTATTAACTGTATTCCCGACACATTTTTAAACAGTATTCATATACAGGGTGAGTCACTCAAAGTTACCGCTGGATATATTTCGTAAACCACATCAAATGCTGACGAACCGATTCCACAGATCGAACGTGAGGAGAGGGGCTAGTGTAATTGTTTAATACAAACCATACAAAAATGCACGGAGGTATGTTTTTTGACACAAACCTACGTTTTTTTAAATAGAACCCCGTTAGTTTTGTTAGCACATCTGAACTTATAAACAAATACGTAATCAGTGCCGTTTATTGCATTGTAAAATGTTAATTACATCCGGAGATATTGTAACCTAAAGTTGACGCTTGAAACCTCCGACGTTCAGTTGCGTGTTGTAACAAACACGGGCCACGGTCGGCGAGCAGCTTCTGCAGGAACATGTTTACGATGACGGCCGTGTTTACGAGTGTGGCTGTAGTGCACTGTTGTGGTTTGGTCTAGCTGTCGCAGTGTCCGCATGTAGCGCTTGCTGCTATTGTTATTCTGCATTCGTCTCCGCACGCAGACCAACTGTAGTACACCGTGTTACCAGACGTCTGTGATAATGTAGTGTTGTAGGAACTGTGACCATGGTGTACTGGAACTCTGAAAAGGCGGATATGTTACTCATCTATGACGAGTGTCGACGAAATGCAGCTGAAGCCTGCAGGGTGTATGCAGAACGGTGCCCGGACAGAGAGCATCCGACGTGTCGCACATTGCAAAACATCTATCGCCAACTGTATGCAACAGGTATGGTCGTAGCACGCAAACTGGTCCGTAACAGGCCCATCACAGGAGAAGCGGGTGCAGTTGGTGTGTTAGCTGCTGTTGCCATGAACCCACACATGAGTACACGGAACATTGCGAGAGCCGGTGGACTGGGTCAAAGCAGTGTCATGTGCATGCTGCATCGTCACCGCTTTCACCCGTTTCATGTGTCGCTACATCAGCAATTACATGGTGATGACTTCAATCATAGAGTGAAATTCTGTCAATGGGCATTAACAGAGAATGCATTGCAGATCTACCTATTTACCGACGAAGCGGGTTTCACAAACCACTGGGCAGTGAATCTACGGAACATGCATTACTGGTCCGTGGACAATCCTCGCTGGCTCAGACAGGTAGAGCGACAGCGACCGTGGACTGTAAATGTATGGTGCGGAATCATTGGCGACCACCTCATTGGTCCTCACTTCATTGCAGGGGCCCAAACAACTGCAACATACATCGCGTCTCTACAGAATGATCTGTCAACGTTGCTCGAAAATGTCGCACTGGAAACGTGTCGACGTATGTGGTACCAGCATGATGGTGAACCTTCACATTGCGCAATTAACCCTAGGCTGACCCTTCAGAGGATGTTCGTCGGGCGTTTCATAGGACGTGGATGACGCATAAATTGGCCAGCCCGTTCTCTTGATCTTACACCTCTGGACTTCATTCTGTGGGGTACGTTAAAGGTGAATGTGGACCGTGATGTGCCTACAACCCCAGAGGGTATGAAACAACGTATTGTGGCAGCCTGCGGCGACATTACACCAAATGTACTGCGGCGAGTACGACATTCATTACGCCAGAGATTGCAATTGTGTGAAGCAAATGATGGCCACCACATTGAACATCTATAGCCCTGACATGTCGGGACACACTCTATTCCATTCCGTAATTGAAAACGGAAACCACGTGTGTACGTGTACCTCACCCCTCATGGTAGTGTACATGTGCGTCAGTGAAAAAGAACAATAAAAAGGTGTTAGCATGTGGACGTAATGTGCTGTTCCAGTCTCTTCTGTACCTAAGGTCCATCACCGTTCCCTTTGGATTCCTACGTAATCCGGTGCTCTCCGATACACACGATCGAACAGCGGAGGAGTGGTACTCAAGCGTCAACTTTAGGTTACAATATCTCCGGATGTAATTAACATTTTACAATGTAACAAACGGCACTGATTACGTATTTGTTTATATGTTCAGATGTGCTAACAAAACTAACGGGGTTCCATTTAAAAAACGTAGGTTTGTGTTAAAAAACATACTTCCGTGCATTTTGTTATGGTTTGTATTAACCAATCGCACTAGTCCCTCTCCTCACGTTCGGTCTGTGGAATCGATTCGTCATGTGGTTTACGAAATATATCCAGCGGTAACGTTAGGTGACTCACCCTGTATACAACTAAATGTTCAAGCATAATTATATCACTGTGCGACACATAGTTCCGGAGATACGTTGTCATAAACACTAAGCCGTGAGAAAATGAAACTGCAGGAGTAAAATGTCTAGTGAAACGTACAAATACGTGTGAAATAAATTAATCATATGTTGAATATATCTGAGATGTGTGGACAACTGTATTTAGTATTCGTATATGTGAGCGAAGCCACGACTAAAAAACTCATCTAAACCCCCGGAAAAATTTCCTAATCAGTCATCGTAGTCAGAAATGGAAATGTATGCTGAAACAAACAAGATGACTAATTAAAGATGCTAACAACACGATTAGAGCGTCACGAGATGTATTGATTCATTAATGCCACATTCCGCAATGATTAACTAAAATGTATCTACATAGGCGCCAATTCGGAGTAGACGAGATTGAGACTTAACTTTCTCTTTTGTGAAACTTTTCAGATGTTCACATTAGATCGGTAAAAAAAAACTTTCAAATATAATCAAGTTTCAACATCCGCTGTTGCTATCTTTTAATTCCAAAATGTGGTCGTTACAGGTAAGGAGTAAGATCATCCTGCGTAAGGAAGATTGGGAAAGGAAGTGTTATGCATATACAATGAACCAATGCCGTACTTGTACTGAGTTATTGAGAAATACGGTGACAAATATGCAAGGAAGTGATCGTCTGAATTTATACTCATCTTGTCACAACTAGTCTAGTTGTTGTATCACTTGCATTTCTCGTACTGCGTACAATGGCAGCACTCTTGTGATATTCAGGCTGGCCGGCCGGGGTGGCCGATTCTGGAACCGCGCGACCCCTACGGTCGCAGCTTCGAATCCTGCCTCGTGCATGGATATGTGTGATGTCCTTAGGTTGGTTAGGTTTAAGTAGTTCTAAGTTCTGGTGGACTGATGACCACAGCTGTCCCATAGTGCTCATAGCCATTTGATATTCAGGCAGACTTTATGCGTTTACACTTAGTGTTCATGTGGGTAACAGTCTTTTCCGAACTTCTAATCTTAGATAGTTAGAGAGTTTCGACATTTAATTAAAGGATTCATTCGATATTGCAGTGAAAGTGTTATTCCGCCCAATGGCGGTGAGTCTTAATACAACCTTGCTCCCTCTTTGTTCCCTTTGGGTTTTAACACATAACGAAATTGGTCTGCCAACTCACTGAATGCTACATTCTACTTTTGGTATGTATGATGATCTCGTCGTTAGCTCCTTAAATTGTATTAAAATATGGCGTGAATTCTCTTTATCTCCATGTCTAGATGTTCTACTCACTATGTATTGATCTCTCACTTATATACACATGCAATATAACACAACACAACTGAGACCTTCGTCATGAACAGATTCACAGTAAACCTTGTGCAAGGTAATCTTCATGAAAGGCAACAGTTAATAAACTTTGTTCAGGTGAAAATGACAGTGTCTTTATCGACTGTACTTTCATTCTCGGTCCGACATCAACGCCCCAACTGCAATGGATACACGACTCTCTAATATTTTCTGTCAAAAGATCTTACTCTAAGATAAAGTACAATAAAGGAATAGTCATCATAACTGATTTAAAATAACTCAAGATACATTTTTAAAGCTCCTTGTATAAAATTATACCGTTATATGGTAAAACAACGAACGCAATAGAGGTCACGCAGAGAAGCGAATCTGTTTTGCACGCTTGAGAAGCTTCCTGTAAACATCTCCACCAAAACACACTAATAGTTGTCAAAAGAGTGAGTCAATCGCAGCTTCTGTAGCCTCCATCGGTGGAGACACGGTTTCAACAATTTAATCCTTATACGTAGCATCTGGCATTTTCATCAGCGGGCCGATAAGGAGATGTAAACTGTAATATACGTAGAAATTTCTAAAAATGTTTCAAAGTTTTTTGTGTTGTTTTCTTGGAACTACTTGTACTCCTGAGGTAATTCTAATTCACTTCACATTCTTCTGTCTATATAAACAGACGTTCATAGCGATGGTACATACAACATTTTTAGGTGTGTAAACCATTTGATGAACGTTATAACCAACTGTCTAATATTTATTGTCTCCAGCAGTCTTAACGAGGAATATAAATTAATAAATTGCATTCTGTGAGACAACTTTGTTCCATACACAAATAAGGTGTGAGTCCCTTGTCCTTGGATGCACTGACACAGCACAAATGACTATGTACTACAACTTACGTAGTTTAATGCCTGAGAACTGTACGTTTTCTGCTCGAAACTGGGTGTTTCTCACAAAGTAACGCACAGCGGCTGTGAGAAATCATGATTTCTAATGACTATTTTTAGTTTCAGTTAATTACGTTAAATTCTTTTTATTTCGTTCTGCTTACACCTACCTCAGTACTACTTCGAATTTTACCAACTTCAAGTGAGAAAACAATTTACAAGTACAACCCTTTGCCCAGTTTTTACAGATCTCATTCAAATTTACACAGTTTGCAATCTGCAGTATGAGTAACCCTCTGGTTAGTGGAGGTCCCGGTAAGTCTTGTGTTACTAATAATCTGTATGGATTTTATTCATAATTTGTCTGACAGCATCTACCTAAGTAACTTTTAATAATAAATAATTGTCTTGATACTGAAAGACCCGGAAAACATCGAATCATCGCAGTTCTCTGCAGACGAACATACTATCTTATAACAGGCTACTAATATATTTATAGTACAGTTAAAAAAGTTGTAGAATATTACATAGCGTCGTGGATATTTTCTTTCACAATGTATAAAATATTCTACAAAGAACCGACGGAACAGTCACTCAGCGTAAATTACGATTATATATACTGCTATGTTACAGAGTTAACACTTTCATGTTCTCAAAGCGTTTCTACGTAACTTGTTAAACTATAACCAGTAATTTGTTCCTGGTCACTGTCTCTTTCATATCATATCGCGACACTCATTCACGCAGAGGAAACTGACATCTGTCTACAGCTCTCCCATCCCTGGCATCTTCCCCCGTACTCTCCTCCTCGCCTCTGTTAACATCTCGGTTACCTGTTATCCTGTCTAATATCAACCCTTAACTTGCATACTCCATTTCTAGAACATTTGTCTTAACAATGTTCAGTTACTTACGGGTCTCAGTATTGGTAATTAATATCTGCATTTCATCCTGAATAGAGCCATGTCTCCTAGATTTTATTGTAAGACAGCTTGTGAAAACCACATTATCAGTGGACCATCGACAATTTTGTTGCTCTCTTTCCTGTTCTGTACGAGTATTCTGGGTATAGGCAGTTTACTGCTACCAAAATATAAACCTTAAAACCAGACCTCCACTGGAAATCAAGTGACGCATTTGTAATCACTGTGAAGACCATAAGTAGTGTATGTTCCAGGGGTCCTTTATTTTCACTGTCTCAATCCCACTGACATACATCAGCTGTTCAGCTTCGAAGATCTGACTTATTACTTACTAGGAAACCTGTACTGTCTCGTATTTTATTTAACCAGGACTCATACTTTGTGTCCAGATACAACTGTGTATCTGCCATTTACCTTAAGGGGGATGTGTGCAAATGTGATTTTAAGTACCGTTTTTGGACTGTGTTGTCTTTCAGTAATAAAATTAATTGAAATCTAGTTCCCAAAGTTTCATTTTCGAAGCGTGTAGGAACATCTATACTGTTAGACGTTTTTCGGTCACGCTCCGTTTTCCAGCTGTCTGTGGAATAACGGTTTCTACATCCGCAATAAATGCATTCCTGAATGTGCAATGAATACCGTCGAGTGTGTTCACGGAAAATTCAAAATCCGAAAGAGTCTCTGAATGTTATTTCTAGAAACGTTGTCCCGAGACAATATATTCATCATCTGCAGCTTATTACATATGATACTGTAATCGTAGGAAACGTGGGAGGAATTAAAGTGTGACGGCATTTGGTGCATTCACTCTAACAATTCGTGAGAAAATTATCCTACGTCTTGTGTTTGAAGCTGAAGTATCTGTTCAGCACCTTGCAAGATAAGTCTTGAGGACAAATAAGGTTGTGAATACACTACTGGATTCTCAGAAAGTATGACTGAAGAAAATATAAGTTTGCTTTTCAAAAAATTTTCCCAGAGCTTACATTATCTGAAACTTATTTAACTTTTTCTCAGAACACCTGTGACATAATGTCTTGATATTTGACCCATTCGTATCTCACAGAAGAAAAAACAAGTACACAAACCTGGAGTTTCACTTGTGCCGGCCGCTGTGGCCGAGTGGTTCTATGCGCTTCAGTACTGAACCGTGCTGCTGCTACGTTCCTTTGCTTAAGAACATTTCCCTTCAGTTTGTGAAGTATCGATACTAATATTCAGTGTTGTTCGTTAGCCGTTATTAGAGCATTTTATGACACGAAGTAATTCTACCACCAACAGTCTCGGGGCTAAGGTATCCTTGCATATGTTGTGTCTCATTCTTTCTTTCTTTTTCCTAAGGTTTATTTCGTCTAATAGGGGGCCCTCTTTCTCGGTATTTTGCCTATTTTTTTTTTTAAAAACCAACTTTGTACCCGGTTGCCCATCTGTCTGTTAATCGTATAAACTTTGTTCTCTGTGTGATTGTATTTAACTTGTTTGTGTAAAGTATCCTCTAAGGCGTGATTTGGGGACCAACCCGGGATTTGCCTAAAACGAGCACTGGAAACCACAGTATTAACACTAATAATTGACACTAATAACAACAACAATAGTAATAATAATAATAATAATAATAATAATAATAATAAACATTCCACTCAAGCTTATCGGTGTACCAGCCCACGATAATTAATACGCCGCGTTAATTTATTATATTATTTGTAGTTCATTTAGCTTGACGAGGTCGTGGCCTGAAGGCCCTTTCTTACATACGTCCACAAGCAACACATACCAAAGATATTACAAAAAAATGGTTCAAATGGCTCTGAGCACTATGGGACTCAACTGCTGAGGTCATTAGTCCCCAAGAACTTAGAACAAGTTAAACCTAACTAACCTAAGAACATCACAAACATCCATGCCCGAGGCAGGATTCGAACCTGCGACCGTAGCGGTCTTGCGGTTCCAGACTGCAGCGCCTTTAACCGCACGGCCACTTCGGCCGGCAGATATTACAAAAATATTCATAATAATATTAATAATAACAACAGTGATAATAATAACAGCAATAATGACAATAATAATATTAATAGTAATAGCGATAGTAACGGGCATTAACAATTATATAGATTAGTGTGGCACATTTGAAGCCTTTTATAGTATATTCACAAGAGGAAGGAATAAAAAAAGAGAAGAAAACTGAAATGACAGTGACAGAGGCTCTTAGGAAAGAAAAGAATTTAAGTATAGAGCTCTGCCGACATGGGAGAGGGATAAGTTGTGGAGCAATGGGGATTGACAAGAGGGAGTTTCCAAATAGTACATGGGAGAGATGGTTACAACAGAAGGTGAGCCATTAGCTGTCTTTTGAAGTTTGTATGGAATTAATTTCTCTGATATTTTGAGGAAGATTGTCCCAAAGTCAGGTTCTTGATACGGAAAATGGCTTAAACAACGTGGCAGCGTTGTGTGATGGTAAAAGGGATTTTACATTGCTGTGAACGAGTATTTCTGTTGTGGTATTCATATGTTAGTGTAATGGTTAAAGATAAATAAGAGGGAGTGAAATGATGCAGAAGGCGATAGAGGAAGCTCAGAGGGTGGTAGTCTCTACATTTATTGGCACATAGCCATGATCATTGTTCGTAGGTAAGAGTGATACAGTCGAAATAGTATTCATGATAAGTGTGTCATAAACAAACATTCGTTTCCACTTCTAGCCTGCATGAGCTTTCGTACGAAAGTCCTTGGAGATCAGCATCATCGTAATCAACAATAGGGAGTATTAGTGAGCGTACAATCAACTTTTTAAACTCGAGAGGGAATATTTTTTTGTATTTCTATGGCGTTGACACCTTCTTACAGTCTGCAGTTGTTTGTTCAATCTAGTCTAAGTGATGTCCAGAAGCGCCCAAAGTTCATTGCAGAAGAAGGAAAGGTTATTTCAGTGCTGTTGAGGATGCTGTTAAGGGTGGAAGAAATTCTGTGAACTGGTTGGTAACAAGTATTCTGTGTACGACTAAGATTGCTTAAGTTTTAGACGTGTTAAGTTTCAAGCTTACTTTCTGCACCCTCTGATAAAACAAGTAAATCAGCATTTATAAGCTGGATGGCTGTGCACAGGGTTGCTGGACTTGCAGTTAGATGTAAGTGAAGGTCTTAAGCTTATAGGTTAAATTAGCAGAGGGTGAGGATAGTTGGCACGTCATTAGCATGTAATGAGAAAAGTAATGGGTTCAGTACTGATCCTAGTGGGACCCCTGGTACTACATCCCTCCACTGTGACGTTTCAGTTTCAATCATTACACACTGTTGGAAGATGTAAGGTATGATGGAAACATTGCACAGCACTTCAAAAAATAATTGGACTTGTGAGTTTAGCAAGTAGATTGTTAACAGTGACGAAACCTTTTCTGAGGTCCAAGAAACACATAATATTCGTCTCTTGTTTGCCGATAGCTTTTTCCAACTTGTCGTTCACATTTATAGGAGCTGTCATCCTGCTGTGATTTTGCCTGAAACCGGATTGGTATTCATCTAAATATTTTTTTGATGTTAAATAATCAGTTAGCAGTTAGTGCACTATGTGTGCTGAAGACTTATATAATGCTGGTAGAATGTTAAGGGGCCTGTACTACGGAAGTTGTATGGCAGATTATTTATTAGGTAATTTGTTTTATGGGTTCCTACTTCCAGGTTGTTTGGAGACTGCAGGAGGTCAGAGATGGTTGAAAGAGTCTGTATTTTGGGGACTATTGGATCGACGACGCTGTTGATCGTTTGTACTGCTATACAGTCGTGTTCTGCAGCTGCAGAACGAATTCACACAATGAACTTCCTAAAACTTCCTAACCGTATTATGGGTAACGGCTGCAGAGAAAATTTTTGGCTTGTATCAACCTCAGATACAAGGGTTTGCGCCCTTGTGAGTTGATCAAGTAAATATGTAGGTCTGGCAAAATACTCATTTAGATCCTGAATAGGAAGCCGAGTTTCAGCTGCAGATTTAGGTTTACGTAGTCCTTGACCTCCCGGACTAATGGTCCGTGAAAGTACTCAGTTAGCGTGTTTTCCTTTCCTCACAGATTGGCTAACTAACTTCCGAAGTTACTTGTAAGTAAGATGGTTATCAGAGGACAAGTGCCGTTTGTATGTTCTGTGTGCTGCGTCGACCTGGGTGTGGCTTACTTCCCCATTTAGAATGCTACCACGCTGAGCGTTACACTATACGACCGGGTCATATTACGTACCGTTGATACATGTTAAAGGGTACATCAGGTTGATTCGTCTACCACAAAGAAACTTTATGAACCGTACACGGAACGTAATGACATCGGGAGAGAAGAATTTTGTGGAACGTTCTTAACAATGCAGTTCTGAAAAAAATGCTGATTTTCCTACATGACAAATAGTAATTAGAACGATCAGATAATTAGTCAGCGCAATATTATGTAACACATTTATCGTAAAGAAAAAATGTGATACATGATGAAAATCCGTGGACAATTACCTGCAACATCAGACGATCTTTCTGTGGATGAATACCATGCAGTAGTGTTTCATAGAACACACTTACCTTTTTCGTTAATGTGAGCTCCATTATCGCAGGGATAACTGTCTCTGATTAGCGAAAGCGGTACAGAAGGCAGCAATACATTCTGCAGCTACCAATATCTGCGTTTATGGTTGCAAAGATGATATTCCAAAATATTTGATTTACATTCATACAAATACAAATTAAGTTTATGAGCAGGACGGGCCATAAGAAATACGTCTGTTTCAGTACACTGACATCTCTGTCAAACACATGATATGAATATGATATGCTGAATATCGATTAAAACAATGCTCACGTTTGAACTGTTATTCTATCGTAAAGAAAAATTAAGATCCTGGAGATATCAAATCCTCAGCAATAACATTACGACGTAGAAGAACGAAGACTCCACAAGTTTAGGACCACACAAGTCTTACGCATCTACAAATTATGTTGACACTACGCACCAGGCGTTTTGAACCTGCGTTCCGCGGAACGCCTAAACATTTCATCACTGTACAAAACGTCTTTGAACTAGCACACGGTCCAGTTTCGTTGGGCTTAGGGCTTTATGAGAGCGTGACTGACATTTTTATCATTATACAAATCTTGTTGGCGAATTATGCTCCATGAAAATTTGCTTACAGTATAGAAATCGGTAAAGATAGGTCTTAAAGACCTGTCTGACAATCAGTAGGCCTACTGTGTAGATACCAGTATAGTCTCTTTTTAACTATAGTAACTTAAATGTCATACTCGTACTATGGCTCTCCAACCACATTTATGTCTATGGTAAGTTCTTAGTGAAGTATATACTGTTCCGAAACGTCTTTACAGGTTAAACGATACAAAAAAAATATTCCGTGGGGCCATAAATACATGCCTCAAATTGTTATATCTAACATAGGATATTTGTATAATTTAGCAGAGTATTTTCTGTGCTGAAAATTAGTGGGACTCGGAAATAACGTTTTCTTACAACAAAAGTTTATCATAGCGTATACGTCCGTGTAAGGTGAACTATGTCATCTCAGTTAAGTTCCATAGACTTTTGTTAATTCCAACTATCCGTGTTTTCTTTTCTAGCATGGTTGGTAATGCGATAGCGTTGTGGTAACATTTAACGAAAAACAGTTCGTTTTTCGATAAAAACATCGGTTACGTCGGTCCTGAAAGTTTGTATGAGACACCTGGCTCGCCCAAATGATTAGTGAAAATGACGATACAGAATGTGGGAGGACTTGACGTGCCACAAACCTACTTGCAGCCGCCGTTGCAACGTGAACTTGCTCAGCCGATGTGGCCTTGGTCCACCTTGACCCCGCTGACGTCAGGCACTTTCTCTGTCGTGACGTAGCACCATTTGCAGCACGCACAAGGCTCTCGCGAATCGTCTCCCAGCCAAGCTCATACACAAGTTCACTTACCTAAAATTCTATCAAGGCCAGCACCTTTAAAACTTAAGTTTCATTTTCATGTGGTACACTATATTTCATGGATAGTAAAAATTATTTAGGAGCCACACAACATCCGTTCCCTCGGTTATTTCGCTACTGTATACATTTTCCTTTAGTCAGTATATCGTCACTGCTGGGCCACTTCTCATTTACGCTGCTCTATTAGCCACTACATATAATATTGTCATTAATGTAACTAACAGTTTTATCAAAGTAAATTATACCTAAGCGTGTTCACATTTGTTTCGTCACTGTAGTTGTATAGTCTTCGTTTAATAGCACTGTGACTACCTACTCATTTCAGCCATATATCTATATTTGTCGCAGGATAGCGTTGTGGTACTATGGGAATGTTCTGAGATTTTGAAATGAACTTCTTCTCATCTTGAGGCTAATACTCACTATTGGCCTTTGTTTGCTGTAAAAAAATACGTTTTGGAAGAAAGTATTATGCCTTGAGCTAAAAAATGCACTGCAGGGAAATATTGAGAAGTTGCAGACGTTAAGCCGTCCCAGAATAATAGCTGTACTAGAGAAACAGGCAGCTAACAGAACATGTCTATGTGTTATTAAGGTAGCCTATATATTTTGTTAAAATGTTAGGAATATTATGACCATAATCTGAAAACTGGTGGTATTATCATGGACATTTCTACCTATGACGCGAAGAAAATTAAATGAAGTCACTGGTGACAACGAAACTTCACCAAAACATGAGTATGTGATCAATAAGAAAATTGTGTTTTCTCAAGGGAGCATCCTTGTTTTAAAAACGTATTGTCTCATGTTTTTTATTAGTCTTAATGAAGTTTTTTCTATCTTGGCGATATTACCCTCGTCGTTAATCGCAGATTCCCATGTTATTCGTTAGGTACGCCAATTCCAGACAATTTAAATACACTCCGTCTTTTACTTCCGTACGTTGTAACTAGCAACAACTTTTGGTGATGCACGAGTGTGTCCCGAGCACTCACATTCCGTTTGTTTCAAATGACTCTCCACACACACACGTTTTACTTAAACGTTTTGACAACTGTAATACAACATCATTTATAAGTATACTGTGTGCAGATGCTAATATATCGTTATAATATATCCGTTGCATGGCTATATATTCGGGAAAACTATATGATCACTTTAATGTGCTCTACAGACCGAACCTGTTCGTGTAAGTAAGTGTAGAGCAGCAGTGTTTCCATTAAGCTCTAATGCAAACTGCAACCATTGTAATGACGTCGTATGGAGCCTGTCAAGAGCGTAGGCCGCTTATTTTATTTTTTTAGTACCCGTCGGGCTACTACGGGTTTTCTTCGCTGTGCTGCTGGGACTTTTTTAATGTCTGAGAGTCTAACAATGTTACCACAGAGGCATATACATCCCCTTCCTTGTGTTGTACTAATTTGGAATTAACATGAAATGTAGGTAGCTTTCTTTAAATAAACATAAGAGTTCCTAACAGTTAACTGTGTAGTACCATAGTTCTTCCAACACTGCAACACCAGCCGAATAACATACATAACATGGTACCGTGAACAAACTGCAGTTTTTTTTCCGGTTGGACCTAAGAGCTTTATAGTGGTATGGGCACCCCAATGCGTCCTATCAGTTGATTCAGCTAAGGAAATATCAGCTGTAATTGTATGGGAACATGAATGTCGACAAGTCTACTCATACTGATAAGTTAATTTCAAGCAAACAACCTGTGTATCCGGACTGTGTAGTGAATTCAATTTTGCTGGCTAAAGTAACCGAGTACTTAATGTTTTTCTTTTCGAATAATTTGAAAGAGCCCGTTGGAAACAACTTTCACATATTTTGAAAGGTATTGTAGAGGGAAGACCGGTGACTGTTAACGTTAAAAACAAGTCAGGACTAAGAATTATACATAGCGGGCTTGGATTAGTTACTTCCGCATAGAAAGAGATGCATATTAGTGATGAATTTATTTTAATTCGTTTGAGTGTGATTTTCGCCAATTGTCACATTAATTAATGTTACAGTTTCAAGGCGGTTGATATGGATGCGGAAGAGGCGGCTTATGCGACGTTCGCTGCTGATATCGCGGCTGCGACGGATGATGATGATGATGATGATGGTGATGACACGTTGTCATTGTGTGAGACGTCGTGGATTTTTACGATGGAAGTGTGCAACAATTTCATCTGCACGTTTTGGACAAATGGCAAAGTGTGTCACATCATTTACTAACACTTTTAACTTGGGATTTCTGTATGGACATAACAAGCTCGTTTCTCATTCACGTGTGTGTGAGTGGAAGAAAAATAACTGACAACGTGTGTGCTGTACAACAAGAGCATGGCACAAACAACCTAGTATGTAATTATTTCTGATTTTCCTGAAAATACATCGAGCCAGAGTAAAACGAGGTCAGAGTCATGTAGCTTTAAGTGATCAAATAACTGCAATGTCTTCACTCCGAGGTCGTCTCATTAACATTACTTTACTAAGAGAAATGTGTTTTAACTTCGAAATCTTGCTAGCAAAATAGCCCTCTTTCTAATCTGTCGTTTCGTAAGAGATGACCTTGTCAGCAACGTACATGTTCAGGACATATGTGCACCTAAAATCAGTTCCCGCAGCACATGTATCTCTTCATCTAATTTACAGAAAGAATACACTCATAACGCCATCTATGCCGTCGAAATTACGCGCCGAACGCATGGAGGAACGTGTGTTGCAAAGGCATCCCCGCGCACATTTGAGAAGAGATTCTCTTAGGTTATAGCCAGCCCCGTATTTACGCATAGGCCACATGGACCCGGGCCCAGGACGTCAAATTCTTAGGCACGCCCGGAAAAAAAAAAAAAAAGATGCATCAGATGTTCAGTTCGAGACAAGTGAGAAAGCTGTGATTACATCAGAAGCAACAGGATTACTGCAAAAGCTCAGCGCTAAAGATATTGCATTCATGGTTACAATGTGGGTTACAATGTGGGGTAGTATTTTGGAAGGTTTTAATCAACAGAAAATGATCTGACTGAGAAACTGGACATTGAGAATGTGATAAATGTGTTTGCCAGTAGTTCAATAGTTTTCTTCTTGCCTTGTTATCAGCATTATTTGTCGATATACTAATCGATTTTTTGTTTCTACTGAGTTACCCTTTGTGTGTATATGTGCAAAGGACACATAAATGTGTTTGTCAGTAGTTCAATAGTTTTCTTCTTGCCTTGTCATCAGCATTATTTGTCGATATACTAATTGATTTTTTGTTTCTACTGAGTTACCTTTGTGTGTATATGTGCAAAGGACACACTAAAACGTATCTTGCTGCTCAGAGCTCAAGATGTTTCTTTCCCGGAGAGTTCTTCTTGAAATAATGTATAAATATTTTAAATAACCTGTTTACAATATTGCTGCTCAATGTTTTTCGGAATTGCCTAAGTTTGTTACTGGTGGTGGTGGTGGTTAGTGTTTAACGTCCCGTCGACAACGAAGTCAGTAGAGACGGAGCGCAAGCTCGGGTTAGGGAAGGATTGGGAAGGAAATCGGCCGTGCCCTTTCAAAGGAACCATCCCGGCATTTGCCTGAAACGATTTAGGGATATCACAAGTTTGTTACTGCAGCGGCGAAAACAGTTTTGGACCCATAGGTATAACATTATCAAAATATGGGGCTGCTCGTAGCACAGAAGTCGATCTAATCGGAAGAACATCGTTGGGTTACATCTGACAATGTTCTCTTGATGGAACATGGATAAAATAGTGGTTAATAGGTGGCGTCTAAGAAAAATGTAATGGACAGTAGCTTTTCATTTGTCACGTGATGGACCACTCCACAAAAGCGCCAAGTGCAAATCCAACAGATATCTCTACGGAAAAGCAGTAACATAGGTAACATACCTGCAGAGAGCTCAGAGCTAACCAATGTAGATGAGAGGCAGGTTGAAGACAGATCCCCACCTACCCTCCTGATGAGCGAGTCTCATTGTTACAAGGCGAGCACGGCCTCACCCCGCAAAACGTAATATGCATGCGGAGTAATCCAGTACAGCAACGCGTACCTCACAAACTAGTATACTATGTATACGATAGTTAACACATTGAATGCCACGTGAGCCAATGTTGGCTCACAGTTACACGGTTTGCTGCTCACGTATACGTTGTACTGTGGGCCGCGTGAGCCGTAAGTGACTCACATGCAGAGTTGTGTTTAGAGACCTCGTGAGCATCATAGAGCTTACAGATAATGCGTTTCATCGATGGATTTAAAAGTGGTGGATCCGCTGAACACTCTCATGTTCGTAGCGCTCAATATTTTTGCAATTCGTAGTCGTGGTGATTCCTAACTTCGGCATACGGTTAAACAGTGCAGAAGCATCGTTTTAGAAATCCTTTTTGGAACATCTGTTGTAAATGCTCAAATGCTGTACATCTTGGCGAACAAAGGATCCAAGTCTCGTATAAAAATAATTCATTTCAGGGAGCACTTGACTCTTCTGCTATTGAATGCCTAAGATCCACAACCACGAGCAACACTACAACCGTCCCACGAATGTAACAAAATGGCTCTGAGCACTATGGGACAACTTCTAAGGTCATCAGACCCCTCGAATGTAACAGCCATCGCCGTGTGAAAGTAGAGGGATCTGAGCAGAGCAGCCGAAGATGATGTACGGGCTGTTATATACGCCGGCGACGAACAGTAGAAAGAAAGGATGCTGTTAAGAAAGTGAAGAGGGTGTGCACTAAATGGAATAAATGTGACAGTTCTATGTGCAACGAATGTTTTATTGTCATTCACAATGCTGTGTTGAAGGAGCAGAATATTCTAAAATCTTAATTCATGAACATTGTCATACCAAGTAAAAAAATTTTAAATAATACTATATGTAGCTAATATAATCAAATAAACTAAGTGCTTGCATCATTTTTTGAAAAACGATATTTTATACCTATTGTGGTTTTAAATCATGTGAGCAACATGTGACTCATGTGGCCACAGATTATAATTGTGTTAAAATGTTGTTGGGCGGCCGGCCGGAGTGGCCGAGCGGTTCTAGGCGCTACAGTCTGGAACCGCGTGACCGCTACGGTCGCAGGTTCGAATCCTGCCTCGGGCATGGATGTGTGTGATGTCCTTTGGTTAGTTAGGTTTAAGTAGTTCTAAGTTCTAGTGGACTGATGACCACGGCAGTTGAGTCCCATAGTGCTCAGAGCCATTTGTTGTTGGGTTACGTGAGCCATATATGGCTCACGCCTGTTATCAGTCTTGATCAGTCATAAATTGACATTTTATCAAGTAACTTAATTCCACATGTTCAAAAGAAGGAACCTGGTGCAAAAAATCAATTTGGCTTCAGAAGTGGCATAGCAACGCATGGTCCAAGTTTCATGATGGCAGTCAATGTGTTAATTTGGTATCCACATTAATGAAAACTTCTTTTTTCTACTGTTCTTTTTGTCATTAATATATACCATTAATTGTGCACTTGCAGCATGCCACAATTAATAGTTGTACTGAAGCTTATTTTTCTTGATAAATTGGACACAAGTACACACTTGTTTTGAGTGAAGCATTTTAAGGATCCTGGTGAAATACTGCTTCATTTGATTCTCAGTGTAAAGTTTAATACTATTTCTGAAATTCAGTTTATGCTATTGTATGTAGAAAACACTGTAGCAGGAATGCAGTCGTCATTTTCAGCAAACTTAACTTTTGATTGTAGAGTAACTTCACACAGTTGGTCTAATGAGAGAGATTGTACATCCAGCTGTTTCTGGCCATGGATAGTTTCGAGTCTACCGTTGATTTGTCTAGCCGCAAAAACAACGTTACTACTCGAACGATAATTATGTACAAGAGAAATCATTGTGCTACCGAGAAATAATGGTAAAACGAATAAGGTAAAAGTTATTGCCACTGTGACTGTATTTCAAACGAGCGCACTCGCTGCACGTCTACATAAAATATGAGTGTCCGCTATTTGTTAAGAATAATTTATGAAGTTGTTTATTTTTCATTAGTACTGTACTGTTGTAGCTCCTGAAGGGTTCAAGTGGAAACAAAAACAATTTTATCGGAAAATTTATGAATACGTGTTTTATTTCAATAGCTCATTGTCCTGTGACCGGTCTTCCACCGGTATTGAGTGACTGCTTCCACGGGCCATAATGTTCGTAGAAACAGACGTATGTTGTCTGGTACCGATGTGAATACTACAGAATACGAGCAAATATAGCTTGGTGACGAAGCAAGATTCTAACTTAATGTAATCCTTGAAATATATCAAATTTACACGAGGTGTATATCAGAGACGTTGTGGTGTCTTTTCACTGCTGTGCGCGAATTGAGGTAACACGTTTACTGTAATATTCATATGATCTTGCGGCATTGTCGCTGTCAAGTGCTTCATATTCTGTAACGTATTAGACTCTTAAGCATGAATTCAATATTCTTTCACAACATCATAAAGTCTACAAGCAATACACTGTTAACGTAAAGTATATGATACAGTGAAACTTCATACCTTGCTGTACGTAGTAAGCTGTCAGTCGATTCCGTCTGTCCCTTCCGTCTGTCACTTGTGGAGGTGTGGCATAACTTTATACTGCCGTAACTGATATAGTCCAGTGTATAATGTTACGTCTAGTGATTTTTAGAAATAGGTGTTTTATTGTTTGAATTACAAGGTAAGTCAGTATTGGAAAAGGGTGACAATCCATTCTATGGACGGTGAACCGGTACTAGGGGAAGTTAACGGCACTTTTCGCAGGCCAGGCTGCAATGGATATATATGGGTGGCACAAAATACTTGCTGGTGGAAATACTCAAAAAGGAGTTAACCGTTTTCGACAGTCTGGTAGCGTCTAAACATTCATGAATACACAACTGTGACAACTGCTTGTTAGCCAGATTATGTTTAAGAAGTTGATCGCGAAGTAGGAGAGTGGACCTCGAGTAGCAATGACAGCAGCAAAAACTCAAATAGTATCCGGTAGATAGAAGGTGAGACTTAGTGGTACCTTTACTGAGCTAAGTTTGAAGCTGAACTGAGGGAAGTGAAACTGCTATACACGCTGATTCTTTGGGTGCAATGAGAACAAAAGGTTGCCAGACTCTTATCTCTGGTGATAGCAAGAAGGTAAATATTTTGCTCAACTACTTCTAATGAATTATTTACAATAAATCTTGTACGCATTAACCTGAACATAAACTTTAATTTCTTTCGAGGATTTAGATTATCCTCCATTGAAACTAAAAAATTACTAATGAGACTGTCGCCCTTTCAAATTTTAAGACGATGAGCAACACAAGCTGGAATCCACAGCCTTTCCATTCTTTTACAGATGCGCTGATGCAGCGAAACATTTTGAACACATGTATATCAGCATGATGGTACACCTTTAGAACGCGCCACAGCAGTGATTCTGCACGGCATGGGGTCAACTAGTCCACAGGTCACATAATATCAGTAAATTACGAGCCAGTGGTTCGTAGGCGCGGAGCTGGCTCCCGGTAGCGTCCCTAATCTATTTCATCGGTTTCAGGTCAGATAAATTTGGTGACTAAGACATCGACGTGAATACACCATAATAATCCTCAAAGCACTGCACCATGGTTTTGACTTATGACATGGAGGGTTATCCTGTTGGAAAATGCCATCACCATTGGGGAAGATGCCTGACATGAAGGGAACATGATGGACTGCAATAACACACCAGTAGTCCACAACTATCCTGCTGCTTTCGATTAATATCACAGATAAAATGGAAGCTCAAGTGATCTTCCCTATCCCATAATATTGCCCCTGTAAACCTGTGTCCATGATGCATTAGATGTCTCAAGCAGTTGTTCGTCTAGAAGGCGTAACTAAATACGATCATCTACTAGTGTAACATTAAACGTGGTTCATCTGACCAGGAAACATGCTACCGCTGATTCACGGTCCAATGTCGATGACCCAGTGCCCACTGCAGGCGTAAATGGCCAACATAGGAACACGAAGGCGTCATCTGCTATGTTCGAGAATGTGTGATGATCGGAGTGCGCTGATGTATTTGTGCTTGTATCTCACACAGTACGTCCCCTATCCTGCTTTCAACAGCGGGCACGCATCCAAACTCCACGATCTGTGATTAGCCGTGCAGCGTCCAGCATCTTGTTGGGTACTTGTGGTTTCACAGTCCTTCAACTAATATCCAGAGATGATCGCAACCGCAGCTCGCAAGCAGCCGACCAGCTTCGTCGTTACAGACATGTTCGCTCCAGGCGACATGCAATAACGATCTTTCTTTTGTCAACGTCACTTAAATTAGAGGCTCTCCTGTTTCCCGACTGTATAGTCGCTAGAGAATCCCCACGTTCTATGGAGTTTAAATCTCGCAGTTACTCTTCTGATTCTTGCTGCAGTTTTTCTTGTTATGCTTCATTTCTTGATGATACAGCATGATTTCTCATTCGTCTCTGCCACTTGTATCGTTTTGCATCACGTGCTAGCAACGCCACCATTCAGTATTAAAACTTGCGGTCTTCAGTACGTTTTGGCTAGTTACTGTATACTGAACTAGCACAATGTGTCAAGTAAACAGGAGAACGGACCAGTTCTTAATCTGAAGTGACGATAGCGTCTGTCTCAGGGTCATTACACAAGTTATTAAATCTGTGGCGACGTCAATGTACACACTGCAAGCAGAGAACCGGCCATATTCAGGCAGGGATTTACACGGTAGTGCGGCAGATTTCTCGCGGTAAGAAGGCCAGTCTATACTTAACCACTAAACGGGCTGTACGGCTAGGGTGAATATACTCTGTATATATTTACGCATCTAAATAGTTGAAGCTTACTTCTAAAATACAAGTCCACTGCTGTCATCATTCTCTTATCTCAACTCTGCTTATTAAATATGAAATGCTATGAGTAAATTGAGTAGACATTCATATGCAATTGAACTAATGAAAATGATTGACATATAATCCTGTTTGTGAAAACTCTATATGAAAATGTGGGTTGACCAAAAAAATAACAAGAAGAGAGTGTAATTAGCAATTCTATTTTTTAATCACGTCGCATTTCCGAGTCTTATTCCCATCGTTAAATGACTGTCTTAAACTTCAGTTCGATAGTATTGCTTCCATGAACACGTAGTCATCGATTATGAAATCAATTGTTTTTTCTTGTTATTTATTATATCATTTGTTGACCACATGAATACAGAACGAATCCGTCATATTTCGGTCATACGATATTTCTCACAAACTAAAATTCTGCCATTTCAGCTAAATAGCTAGAGATGACAATTGTGAACAACTGAAATTGTAACGATCACACAGTCAAATATTATGGGGAAGGCAAACCAAAGACAGCGTTTCATTGGCAGAACACTTCAAGATGCCATACATCCACTGAAGAGGCTTCCTATGCTACACTTGTCCGTCCTCTGCCAGAGTAATACTGTGAAGTATGGAATACTTACCACAGAAGATTGGCGGAGGACATAGAAACTGTTCAAAGAAAGGCAACTCCATTCGTACTATTGCGAAATATGGTGGAGAGAGTCATGGATGAGATACGTGAGTTGGGGCGGCAATCATTAAAAGAAAAGCGTTTTTCGATGCGGTAAGACCTTTTCACGAAATTTCAGTCTCCTACTTTCTCCCTCGAATACGAAAATATTTTATTGACCACCAGAAACATAGGGGGAAACGATCATCGTAATAAAATAAGATATATCAGAGCTCTCATGGAGGAATTGAAGTCGTTATACCTCACACGCAAATAGTGGTTCGTCGAACGACTGAATTCTGAGTAGCAGAGCAGACTTGTAGATGTAGATGATGTTGTGGATATGGTAGCTATCCTGCCGATTCAAAGTCCAAAGCTGCTATCTCAAGATTGAATTAACTCTGCCAAATGCGTCATAATTACTAAAATTAATTTTTAATACTAAGCTGTAGATTATTTTGTTTTCTTAATGGAAATAAATTCCCTCACTAGCCTGTATGAAGTGCTATGGTGTCCCTACAACCTCTTCAAGTTAACAGATGTAGTCCACTATCGATCACAGTACACCATTATCCGAACATCCTCTGTCACTGTCATAATAAGAAATTGTTAACTCTTATTATTTTATATCATACACAGTGTGATACAGCTGCCTCTGATGATGTAGTTTTATGCAGCTCACACTGTAATATCTGGCCTTAAGAAACTACGAGCAAGATTTTCATATTTTCTCGCTCGCTACGCGCGAACTATTAATCATACAGAAAGAAATGAACAGGCTTTTTTTGTAGGAAATTTAATGTTGTTACATTTTGTTCAGCGTTATGTTTTCGCTAGAGACCGTAATTTTAGAGTTGTTCAAGAATAACATACAAAGGTGACCTTGAAACGCACCCCACTCTCATACTTAGCCCCCACTGATCAGGATTTCTAGTATGCTGTTAATTGCACTCTCACCTATCGCTGTAAAAAAAATTTGCGACTGCTACGTTCGACCTCTTTTCTTCTTTATTGATAGCCTGTATTACGCTATTGGCTTAGTCGCCACTTACAAATTCTAAAATAATGTTTGTATAAATTTTATATAACATTTTTGAGAATTTTAACATCATAAATTAAACAATAACATCGTTGTACAAAATGGTTCAAATGGCTCTGAGCACCATGAGACTTAACATCTGAGGTCATCAGTCCCCTAGAACTTAGAACTACTTAAACCTAACTAACCTAAGGACATCACACACATCCATGCCCGAGGCAGGATTTGAACCTGCGACCGTAGCGGTCGCGCGGTTCCGGACGGGAGTGCCTAGAACCGCTCGGCCACAAAGGCTGGCTAAAATCGTTGTATTTGTCAGACCTTCTAACTACGAAACTAATGTACTTGTAAGGTTTAAGTTTAGATCGAATTTTCAATGTAGTTAGTTTTAGCGTAACGTTTAATAAAATCGTTCTTCTTCCATTACAATAAGGAGTACGTTTAAATTAATTATGTTAGAGAAATAGCCGACTAAGCTGACCCGCGCGAAGTGGCCGCGTGGATTCAGGCGACATGTCACAGATTGCGCGGCCCCTCCCGCTGGAGGTTTGAGTCCTCCCTCGGGCATGGCTTTGTGTGTGGGAAGTTAGTTTTAGTAGTGTGTAAGTCTAGGGACCGACGACCTCAGCAGTTTGGTCCCTTAGGAAATCACACACATTGCACATTCGACTATGCTGATGGCGTAATAGCATAATCAGTAGAGATCAAAAAAGATCAAATATTAGGAACAGTACATGTAGTCGGAAATGTTCGTCCCGTGGTGGGAGAGACTGCCTGCCACGAATAAGATACTAGAGATTCTGCCTGGTTAGGGATAAGAGTGGGGGTGAAGGTGCGTCTGACGGTCACATTTGTACGTTTCTCTTAAATAACTCGGAAACCGTTGCCTCTATCGTAAATGTATCCCTGTACTAAATACAATTACATCTAAAATACCAACAAAAAGGCCCTGTTCATTTTTTTTCTGTAGGACTAATAGTTTACGCGTAGCAACGGTAGTTTTTAAAGGTCAAATATAGTACTTCGAGTAGCATAAAACAATATCGGTAGTGGCAGCTAAATCACTGTGTATAGCTTTCGTTTATCCAACAACAGACATGGAGTCAACGAAATGACTAATTCTTAATAATTAATAGTGATTAATTCTTAATCATTTGCTAAAACATACTATATGTTCGTGTCGACTCGCTTCATTTTTGACAAATAACACCACTGGGAGTGTTTCATTTAATATACAGCTCTCTGTTGTACACATTGTTGATAAGACAAGCATTCACAGATAAAACGCTGAACCTTATCAAATACTTGTAGATCCACTTCAGTCTACTAGCAAGTGTGGGGTAAAATTTTGAAGACATTCTGTCGAAACGCTACACTACATTTTCCTTTAATTACCACCGATTATTGAAATTTCACTCTACAAAGTGGCAAATTTTTCTTACTTGAGTAATGTAATATATATTCCCAAAAAGAATATTTTACCAAACTCACGATTTTCATAATCCACGATTTGCATATAACGTACTGTATGACCACTTCGAGATGGAGGAGGAGATTTATAGCAAAAACTGCACATTTTGCAAGATTGGAACTTTTTTAAGTCGAGAGTGAAAATAAATTATCTGATCAAAAGCATCCGGAAACATGGCTGGAAATGACTTACAAGTTCGTGGCGCCCGCTATCGGTAATGCTGGAATTCAGTATGGTGTTGGCACACACTTAGCCTTGATGATAGCTTCCACTCTCGCAGGCATACGATCAATCAGGTGCTGGAAAGTTTCTTGGGGGAATGGCAGCCAATTCTTCATGGAGTGCTGCATTGAGGAGAGGTATCGATGTTGGTCGGTGAGCCTGGCACGAAGTCAGCGTTCCAAAACAGCCCAAAGGTGTTCTATAGGATTCGGGTCAGGCCTCTGTGCAGGTCAGTTCGTTACAGGGATGTTATTGTCGTGTAGCCACTCCGCCACATTATGAACAAGTGCTCGATCGTGGTGCAAGATGCAATCGCCATCCCCGAATTGCTCTCCAACAGCGGGAGGCAAGAAGGTGCTTCAAACATTAATGTATTCCTGTGCTGTGATCGTACCACGCAAAACAACAAGAGGTGCAATCCCCCTCCATGAAAAACACGACCACACCATAACACCACAGCCTCCGAATTTTACTGTTCGCACTACACAGGATGACAGGTGACATTAACCAGGCATTCGCCATACCCATACCCTGCCATCGACTCGTCACTCCCGCCAACGTTTTTCCACTGTTCAATCGTCCCAAGTTTACGCTCCTTACACCAAGCGGGGCATCGTTTGGCATTTACCGGCGTGATGTGTGGCTTATGAGCAGCAACTCGACCATGAAATCCAAGTTTCCTAACCTCCCGCCTAACAGATATAGTATTTGCAGTGGATCGTGCTGCCGTTTGGATTTCCTGTGTGATGGTGGGGATAGATGTCTATCTATTGCGTATAACGAGCCTCTTCAACTGTCGGCGGTCTCTGTACGTGTCCCTTCATGTTTCCACTTCACTATCCGATCGGAAACAGTGGACCTAAGGATGTTTAAGAGTGTGGAAATTTCGCGTACAGACGTATGGAACAAGTGACACCCAACCAACTGACCACGTTCTAAGTCCGTGTGTTACGCGGAGCACCCCATTCTGCTTTCTCACGGTGTCTAATGGCTACAGATGTCGCTGATATGGCGTACCTGGCAGTAGGTGGCAGCGCAATGCACCTAATATGAAAAACGTATGCTTTTTCTGGTGTCCTGATGCTTTGGATCACATAGTGTACCTTATGCTTGCCAGGTTAGGTCACGAGACCAATTGAAGACAAGAAACTTGTCTCTATTATGGTAATTTCTTTAATAATATAAGAATTGTTGCTAAATTAAATCGTTCTTTCGACTACACTGTTGTTCACTGAAGTTTGCCTCATAGTTATGACTTTAAACAGTCACAGAGTTACAGAATCATCGTGTCTACAGCAACGTTTTAAGTTTAACGCAACAGGAGAAAAATTTCATTAAATAAACGTACACAGTTTAAAAACATAGAGTGACAGTGATACAGTGTGAATTTGATAACTATTATATTTGTAACGAATAGCACCTGTCAAACTGATACTAAATTTTAATGAACAAGTGATATAGTGATATGTACAATACTTAAGTGAGAGAAATTCGTACCATCTCCTAATTATACCGCACAATTTATCTTTGCGCGTAGTTCCTACGTAATTGTGGTGGAAGTGTAATACATCATAGTAATACGCTATTACCGCAAAAGCTAGGTTCATCAGTATAGGAACTTTCAACACATTTTGCTCATTGCTGTAACAAAGTTCAATTCAGCTTGACTAGTACCGCCGGCCGTAGTGGCCGTGCGGTTCTAGGCGCTACAGTCTGGAGCCGAGCGACCGCTACGGTCGCAGGTTCGAATCCTGCCTCGGGCATGGATGTGTGTGATGTCCTTAGGTTAGTTAGGTTTAATTAGTTCTAAGTTCTATGCGACTGATGACCTTAGAAGTTAAGTCGCCATTTTTGACTAGTACCATCTCGTTCACATGAATCTAATCACATCTACATACATACCATGCAAGCCAATATACGGTGTTAGGTGTACGGTAACCTGTACTACTGTTGTAAATTTCCTTTCCTGTTACACTCTCAAACAGGGCAAATGAAAATCAACTTTTAATATGCATCTACATGAGCCCTAATTTCTCTTATCTCATCTTTGTGACCCTAACGGGAAATGTATGTTGGCGGCTGTAGAACCGTTGTGTAGTCAGCTTTAGGTGCCGGTTCTCTAAATTTTATCAGTGATGTTCCTTGAAAAGAATGCTTCTTCCAGCCAGGGATTCCTATTTGAGCTCCCGAAGCAAATCCGTAATACTTGCGTGTTGCTAGGAACTTAACGGTAACAAATCTAGCAGCCCGCCCCTGAATTGCTTCGATGTCTTCCTTTAATCCAACCTGGGGCGGATCCCAAACATTCGAGCAGTGCTCAAGAATAGGTTGCAACAGCGTGCTATACGCTGTCTCCTTCACAAATGAACCACGCTTTCCGAGAATTCTCCCAACAAACCGAAGTCGCCCATTCGCTTTCCCTACCACAATCCTCACATGCTCGTTCGATTTCGTGTCGCTTTGCAACGTTACGTCCAGATACTTAAATGAGGTGACTACGTGAAGCAGCACATTACTAATGCTGAATTCGAAATTTACGGGTTTCTTTTTCCAAATCATCAGCATTAACTTACGCTTTGCTTCATTTAGCACTAGCTTCCATTCGTTGCTTCAATTTGGAATTTTGTCTAAGCCATCTGGTATCCTCCTACTGTCACTCAGCAACACCTTCCCGTACACCAGAGCATCTATATATCCGTGACTGTGCGTCCCCTATTCAGCGATAATACAAAACGAGGTGCCCTTCTACCTGGTAAGGATTCCATACCGCATAGCAGTAATCTATCAGAGAACGGACAAGCGTAGCAGAGGCAGTCTTTTTAGTAGACTTGCATTTCTAAGGATTTGCTAATAAAACGCAGTCCTAAGTTTGCCTTCCCCACAACGTTATTTATGTGATCGTTCAATTTAAGTTATTCGTAAGCGATATTCAACATTAATTATGTCATCTTTCCAATTTAACTCGTTCGCAAATGAAATTACAACGAATTTAGTTGAATTGACAGCCTTTCGATTTTTCTGATTTATCGTGTAACCGAAATTTAAGGATTCATTTTAGTGCTAATGTGGATGACCTCACATTTTTCATTAGTTACAGTCAGTTACCACGTTTCGCATACTCATAGCTTGTCTAAATGATTTTGCAATTTTTCTATATTCTAATTACTTTACTTGATTGTAAATGACAACATCATTTGAAAACAATCTAAAATGGCTGCTCAGATTGTCTCCTAAATTATTGATGTAGACTACAAACAGCAGAACGTCATATATTACCACTGTTTGAGTCGATCTTACTACGAACTGTCATCTTTCTGACAAGAAATCACGGATCCAATCGCACAATTGAGACGATACTCAGTAGCCACATAATATTATTAGAAGCCGCTCGCGGGTAACGTTACCAAACGTCTCTTGGAAATCTAGAAATAAGGACGATATTGCTCATTACTTCGTGAGAACGGACAGCTGTGCTTCCAAAGAATGACATTTTTTAAATCCGAGCTGACGGTGTCTAAACAGATCATTTTCCTTAGGTAATTCACAGAATATGTTCCGCAATTGTACGGTGTCAGTTATATGGGTATATTATTCATCGCATTACTCCTACTTCCTTTCTTGCGAACTGGTGTAACCTGTGCAACTTCAGTCCTTAGGTCAAAAGAGCGCTTGTATGTGATTGTTAAGCATGGACCTATTATGTCTTCATATTCCGAAAGGAATCTCATTTATATGCGATCTTGACTGGAGGACTTGCCTTTCATTAAGTAGTTCAAACTACTTCGCTACACAGCGGATGTCTCACGTTGGCAGTTGTTATTGACTGGAATTCTAGATGAATCCGTCCGCTTGGGAGAGAGAGTTTCGAAAAGCTCCGTTTTTGTGGCACTGTCATCAGTAATATTACCATAGTTATTGCGCAGTAACGGCATATATTTGGATTTTCTGCTATATTTAGAAACAGAGTTTCGTTGTGGAAACTAATAAAAGCATCGCGCTAAATTTCGAGCTCCTGTGAAACTTTGCCCATCTTGCGCATTTTGTGTCCTTTTAAACATTGCACGATCTTTTTGTTCCTTCGGCAACAGTGTTAAGACCAGTTTTGTGTACCATTGACGGTCAGTTCCGTCTCTCATGTACACTCCTGGAAATTGAAATAAGAACACCGTGAATTCATTGTCCCAGGAAGGGGAAACTTTATTGACACATTCCTGGGGTCAGATACATCACATGATCACACTGACAGAACCACAGGCACATAGACACAGGCAACAGAGCATGCACAATGTCGGCACTAGTACAGTGTATATCCACCTTTCGCAGCAATGCAGGCTGCTATTCTCCCATGGAGACGATCGTAGAGATGCTGGGTGTAGTCCTGTGGAACGGCTTGCCATGCCATTTCCACCTGGCGCCTCAGTTGGACCAGCGTTCGTGCTGGACGTGCAGACCGCATGAGACGACGCTTCATCCAGTCCCAAACATGCTCAATGGGGGACAGATCCGGAGATCTTGCTGGCCAGGGTAGTTGACTTACACCTTCTAGAGCACGTTGGGTGGCACGGGATAAATGCGGACATGCATTGTCCTGTTGGAACAGCAAGTTCCCTTGCCGGTCTAGGAATGGTAGAACGATGGGTTCGATGACGGTTTGGATGTACCGTGCACTATTCAGTCTCCCCTCGACGATCACCAGTGGTGTACGGCCAGTGTAGGAGATCGCTCCCCACACCGTGATGCCGGGTGTTGGCCCTGTGTGCCTCGGTCGTATGCAGTCCAGATTGTGGCGCTCACCTGCACGGCGCCAAACGCGCATACGACCATCATTGGCACCAAGGCAGAAGCGACTCTCATCGCTGAAGACGACACGTCTCCATTCGTCCCTCCATTCACGCCTGTCGCGACACCACTGGAGGCGGGCTGCACGATGTTGGGGCGTGAGCGGAAGACGGCCTAACGGTGTGCGGGACCGTAGCCCAGCTTCATGGAGACGGTTGCGAATGGTCCTCGCCGATACCCCAGGAGCAACAGTGTCCCTAATTTGCTGGGAAGTGGCGGTGCGGTCCCCTACGGCACTGCGTAGGATCCTACGGTCTTGGCGTGCATCCGTGCGTCGCTGCGGTCCGGTCCCAGGTCGACAAGCACGTGCACCTTCCGCCGACCACTGGCGACAACATCGATGTACTGTGGAGACCTCACGCCCCACGTGTTGAGCAATTCGGCGGTACGTCCACCCGGCCTCCCGCATGCCCACTATACGCCCTCGCTCAAAGTCCGTCAACTGCACATACGGTTCACGTCCACGCTGTCGCGGCATGCTACCAGTGTTAAAGACTGTGATGGAGCTCCGTATGCCACGGCAAACTGGCTGACACTGACGGCGGCGGTGCACAAATGCTGCGCAGCTAGCGCCATTCGACGGCCAACACCGCGGTTCCTGGTGTGTCCGCTGTGCCGTGCGTGTGATCATTGCTTGTACAGCCCTCTCGCAGTGTCCGGAGCAAGTATGGTGGGTCTGACACACCGGTGTCAATGTGTTCTTTTTTCCATTTCCAGGAGTGTACTGTAAAGGATGAGCCAGACAATAAGGGATTTTACTTTATTATATGAGCCTCCAACCGGTAACTTCATTTCTCCATTGCGGCCAAGCCACGGCCGGCAGTGTTAGCTGCCTGTAAATTCTTTCGTCCCACGGTCTAGTAACAGGAAGTCAGCACCAAGAAAGGGCACCTTGTTCACGCGCCTCTCTCGTGTGCTGACGAGGTAACGCCGTCCCAGGCGTCGCTTAGCAGGCAACGCTCTGGAAAGTTCCATGCCGCCCGCACGGTTTGCTCGGTCCTGACCAATCAGGGTGGAGGAAGCCGCGTGGTGCGTCGAATATACCCGGCCGCCCGTCGCCGGGCCCCCTCTCTTGTATTCTTGCTCACCCGCGAGTCGGATGCGCGTCCTGTAGCACTGAACATCTCCCGCTTCTCCCGGTGCTGCGGCACTGTGGACTTAGTTTTGGCAGACAACAACTTTCGGTAGCTTCGCAAACAATGTTCGCCAAATTGTAAGCTCTGGCCCATCCTCACCTCCCTAGGCCTATGTATCCCCTTTTTATCATGCTTTAGCCAATAAATGGCCTTTCTCTAAAAATTACCCTATTATTCCGCAACGCCCACCGCCTGCCCATACCCGCCATCCTGTACAGTACATAACCGGTATAAATCTTTCTATTGCTGTCGACACTATTTCGTTGAATCCAATCCTCATCTGATATACTCGTACGTAGTTACCCCGGAAGCAATGGAGGCTGTCTCTTAGGAAGATGACAAACCTATTTTTAGATGTTTTCTTTTTTAAAGTCATGTATTTTGCATTTATTTTTGACAAGTTTGTATGTTATGTTATCCAGTCACGCTACAATGACCTAGTGGTCACTAATTCCTCATTATGAATGACGCCCCGTGTTTGTTAGGGATTATTTGTTGCTAAGAGTTCGAGTATATTTTCGGAGCCATTTACCATACAAGTGGGCTCTTGAACCAATTATTCAAAATAATTTCCGGAGAGAGCATTTTGTAGGATGTCAGACGACGTTTTATACCTACCACAGGCTTTGAAAAGGGATTTTCGCCAACATATCGATAGCAGATGAAAGTTACCAGCAAGTATAACTATAGGAGACCATTTTTTTAATTTTTTTTAAACTTGCCAGCCACTGTATCACCTGAGTCAGGAGGCCGGTAAAAGGAACCAATTATTAATTTATTCCGGTTGTCAATTACAACCTCACTCCCTACTGAGTCACAGGAACTATTTATAACAGTTTCACTACGAGATAGGCTACTTTTAACAGCAACAAACATGCCACCACCAACTACTACTTGCAGTTATAATACGTGTGATTCCTTGGTCAACACTTGTCCTGTGTCTGACCTGCACCCTTTGAGACTGAAAGCCTTTCTGTTCTTTCCCGAGGCCCTTTAAACTAAAACGTCACCGAGTCTACTCTACACTGCCCCTACTACCATTATAGACGCCTCCTATGTATAGCGGACCACTGACTTAATACGTGGGAAACGAAACCCTACCACCCTATGGCGCAATCGAGGAGTCTGCTGACTGTATGGTTGCAGAACAATCTGACACTGTGATTCTGATCATCCACTTGGCTCTGTACCTAAGGTCCGCAATTGGTCCTGTCGACGATGCTACAGATGGTGAGTTTCCACTTTTCTCACAAGCAGGACTGGCAGTCGTTACCAGTTCATAAAGTCATCAGAAAACAAAGAGAATTTCATCCAAACCAAAGAGGCACACATCATTAGTAGCGACATAAGACACCATCTTCATCTGGCTGCACCCTGTGGTCTTTATGGCAATTGGAAGGACACTTTTCACGTTTGAGATGACTTCCACTAGTATGCATACAGAGTGTGTACTGGACGTGTTTCTCTCCTTAGCAGCCATACCCTAAGAGTACTAATTTCGCGCCTGACAATGGAAATCCCAACTACGAATAATCCCGCTTATTGTGAGAGCTCGGATCTCGCAAGCTAAAAGGATTGCTCTAAAAAAAAAAAAAGTGAATGCATCCGTCTCTGGATTCTTAGCAGTAACAGATGGGACTTCTTTAAACATGTTTGTCAGACGAATTGGGCAGGCCTTTCGATCTGCCTCTCAGAAAGCCTTTCGCTGCCTGGTACACCTTGGGACAACATCCCATTCGATTACAGGTGAAGGGTCAGCATCAGTGCAGGCAGTATGTCTGGCAGCCACAGTAGTGGACTAATGTGGAGACATTTGGGATGTGTTGGACTTTCTTCAGATCCCCACGTCTGGCGCTCCTCAGTGATGGCCATTGGTAACAGAGCCAAGCTGTGGGATGGAAGTCAGAACTGCCTGGAGCTGTTAGCCAAGAGTCACCAACTTAATCACAGAAGTGACTTGCCCTATCCATACTCAAAACTGCAGTACTCCACACTACACAGTTATTAAATCGCCAAACTGTGCCTAATAAGTACACAAAAACACAAAAAAATTAAGTTACCTGCCAAAATATGTAGTGCCAACAGTGGAGTATGGAAGAGGTATTGCGATTTTTTCGTGCTTATGGTGTGATCCTCATATTATCCTTAAGAAAAACCTAAATGCGCCAGAACATCAACATATTTTACAGCATTTTACACTGCGTGCAGTAGACGAACAGTTCGCAGAAGATTATTGATGATATCAACATGACAGTGCACCCCTTCACAAAGCAGAATCTGTGAAGCAATGAAAACCATTGGGATGAGTATGAACGTCAATTTCACACCAAACCCCATAGTCGCATTCATTACCGTCTCTGATTTCGGCTCTTGATGAAGAAAGTGCTGCTATTCTTCCACTGACTCTTAGAAAGTGTTTCCAGTAGATTTCAAGGCATCGTAAAGGCGGAGGTTTGACATGCACCATTTATTAATATCCACTAATAGAAGCCTTGATACATTTTATCAGATTGTGTATAAAAGAGCGATTGCGAACATTCTCCTGAAGATTACTCAACGCAATGTAGATAATGTGGTCCTGCTCAAAATATGGTATCTAGCACAGATATATACAATTCCAGTCGAAACAGCACGTAGAATGGAAATGACTGGCGGATCGAGCGGAACTATAAAACATTTAAAATTCCACAGATATGAAATGATGTTAAGACTGTGTGCTGTAGGATTTGCGTTGTTGGTCGTGTTAACACCATGACGTGGCGTCAGGCACTGCTGTTGGTAAGGCAACCTAGTGTTGAAACACAATATAAGGGTGAATTACACTTGTAGTCAATGTAGGTGTGGATAAGACGAGCGGGGCTTTACTTGTAAGACTATTTTGTCAAAAGAACAGCCACAGTGCTGCTATTCGTCGAGAGTATGACCACATTAAAGGAATACGGAGAGGTTCTCTTGTCGCACTGGTGTTGAAGAACATGATTCGGAAGTTCGATTTAACTGGCGATTTGGGAACTACTCCCGCGAGAGGTCGTTGGCCAATTGCGTCACAAATTGTTGAAGAAGGTAATGTTAGCACGGCTGAGAACGTTAGGCGCACTACGCGACCTTCAAGCAGTACAAGAGCTGTGTCACGACCATTCTCCATCCTTCTAAAAGTGCTGCGAACAGTTGTTAAAACATATCTCTAGTGGACTTCCAGGCTGTTGTAAATGCAGATGGTCGCCATATTGAACAATGTTTGTAGCCTAGAACGTAAACATGGTACCAAATTAAGAAATTTTCAATTTAAAATGTGTTTCATTTAATGGTTTATTCGCTATTTCTCCTCCAGAAGTCTGTACAGATGTTTCCACGATGTTTCATTGTTCCATGAACACTCGTTTTTCATAGGGGCTCTCTCAAATAGCGAAAGTTTAACTTGAACCACCCTCTACATTTCGACTTCACGACTTTCTTCGAAATACCAATTCCACCACGTGTATCTGCCTTCATGTTTGAATCTTTAAACTTTTTTTGAGAAAGTACTGTATGTTATTTACACTTAGGTAGTATTTTCTCAAGGCTTACATTGCACATACGTGCCATTTCGTTCAAAATTTTGAGCAGTCAGGTAAGTTGACGCTGATGCAGTTATTCGAGATATTATACAGCTGAGACGACGCAATTATAGATCATAGCACTCAGCACTGAACCCCTATTTTTTCACGTTCTTTTGCAATGTAGGCAACAGATGATACGTTCATTATTCAGAAGTGTTACTTCCGTGTAATTCCCCCTACCTATCCCGGTTTCATTGCACTTTGCATGAGCCTTGAAATCTCATGTTACTGTTCTGAAGTCAGATCGCGTTATCAGTGGGTCGTAACCATTGTCAAGTGCTATGTTGCAGACCATTAACTGAGAACATAATGTTGTACAAACATCCGTATGTAATTTCAGAAGAACTGGCAGCTTACAAGCCTTCGAAGCTATGGAATAAGAAGATAAAGCCGAAGAAAAGAACCGCAAACTTCTGTTAAGGCGCATCAATCCTAATCATACACATATCTGCACGTTTCGTAGAGTGTAGTTATATACAAAATTCAACTCAAGGTAGTCTCAACAAGTAGGAAGAAATGCAATGAAATTCATCAACAACACACGACTAAAACTGAAATTGAGATCTATTGCTAATACTGGACTAAGCTATGAGAAAATTTCCATTACTCACAGATCAACTACAAAATGGATGAAAAGTTTGTTTGCCTGGCCGTCATCCTAAACAAGCACACAAATATTTCTTTTGTAAATAAAAACCTCCTTTTCTTATTACAATGTATTATATTTCTACATACGTGTATAACCTTTTACCTTAAGACATCATTAGTGGGACCTAGAAAGACAAGTTCTGTTTTGAACTGTGACATTTTTAAGTTATAAACCAGTTAACGTCTCTTTTTTTACGTAAATAAGTGATTTCTTGTATCTTTCGCGTATTTAGTGGGCATCTGCGATTACTCTCTTCAGGTCACATGATGGAGGTCGCATTATAACTTCCTTACGGAACATAAACAGGTTTTCATGTTCCAAATAATTTTCTTCACAGTGTTCATATTGTTTCCCCTTATTGCTCCATACCACTATTAGTCTTCTGTCACTCGTTGTAGACATTTGATCGGAAGGTGTTTTAAAGACTAAAATACTGTAAGTTCATATATGTCTCCCCATGTTTGGTTTGTTTACGTACATGTTGCCAGCCAACCTAAGGAAGTAAATGCTATAAACCAGTCTATTAATTTCTGTTATTTTTTTATCTGTCTGTCTGTGTGTATGTGTGTGTGTGTGTGTGTGTGTGTGAGTGTGTGTGTGTGTGTGTGTGTAAGCGAAAGATAAAAAATTTGTATATGTATGGGTCTTCTTCTTCTGTCGGTATGTGTGGTGTGTGTGTGTGTGTGTGTGTGTGTGTGTGTGTGTGTGTGTGTGTGTGTGGTTGTGTCGTGCGAGTTGTAGAATGTTGAATATTAATGTACAGGCTGTCAGAGATTAGTTGAAAGTTTTGGTGTTCAGCTGATTTGAGTTTTGATTTAAGTGTTTTGTGGAGGGGTTTATCCACGACTGGTTTGAAGATGGCTGGTGGTTGGGTGGTACTATTATTATTATTATTATTATTATTAACCTCTTTTGGAGTGGTCCTCTATAACTTCATGTATTAGTGTCAACAGTGAGTTGTTTAGCATCTGTACTTGATTATTCAACAGGGTTTCTTTCTCTGCTTTGGTTTCCTGTATGTAGTAATTTTCTTGTACCGTTAGGAGGTGTTTTTTATTATCGATCCTAATTATTTCAATGCCTTCCTTTCTAGATGTTGATTTGTCATTGTATTCTCTTAGGTGTCCTCCAATTGCAAACTGATTTGTCCTATGCTTCCAGGCTCTCAAGTGTTCTTTGCATCTGACATAAAATGTCCTGCCTGTTTCTCCTGTGTATCTGCCGTCACAAGTGTTACTCTGTAGTTGATGTAAACCTGCTTAATAGTGTATGTCTCTGCCCTTTGTGAGCTTTGGGAGGTACTTTTGAATAGAACTGTCTGTTCCGTATGCTGTGTTTATTGCCAGCCATTTGATAATGTTGGTGGCTTTGTGTGCATGTTTGTGTGTGTGTGTGTGTGTGTGTGTGTGTGTGTGTGTGTCATTGTGTACCATATTGTATTTCCTCTTATATTTTCACTATTCTTCTGTGTACTTCTTATGGTACTAAGTATTTTGACTGTGTTTGGTACTGATGTGTTGTCAGTGGTGTTGTGTTTCCTACTATTACTTTACTTTTAATAATGTTGTCTAGCTTTGTGACAATGTTAGTACTGTAACCATTCCTTTTGCTTATCCATTTTATGTCAAGTTCGTTTTGGTAGATTTCTTTGTTGAATAGTACTGTGTTGAGTCTATGGAGCATGCATCGAAGTGCCACTTTCTTTTGTGAGTGTGGGTGGTTCGAGGATCGGAGAATTGTAATGTCTGTTGCTGTGGGGTGAACAACGTAAATTTGAAACACATATTTATTGTTTTGTTTTTTGATTGTTATATCCAGAAGGTTAATTTGGATATTTTGTTCCCTTACAACTGTGAATTTTATATTTTTATGTACCTTGTTGATGTTAGTATGTAATTTTTCAGTTTTTGTTTGTGGTTGGTCTGTTAAGGAGAGGATGTCATCCATATACCTGGAACAGTTTAATTTGTTGTATTGTTTTAGTAATATTTTTGTGAAATTTATCTGTGGAGTTTGGTTTATAAAAATATTGACTAAGGCTCCAGAAACTAGGGTCACCATTGGTAATACACACGCCTGTAAATAAAATTCATCACTAAATTGGAAGTAATTTTGTTCTGTTATGAGTTTTATTAATGTATTTCATTTATCGTTTTATCAGGGAGTTCACTTTATGTTTACAGTTTTGATCTATAATGTCTACTGTTTCTGGAACTGGTATGTTGGAATACATGGTTTCTTTATTAAATGAGACGAGTGTTTCTGTGTCCGGAATTTTTACATCTTTTATTTGTTGTATTAGCTGTGTAGTGTTTTTAATGGTTCTCCCTTCTTGCACACTGAATCAGACAGTAATTTTAACATGTATCCTGCAAGCCTGTAAGTGGTGGATTTTCTGAAATCCAGTATTGTCCTTATGGGGAGACACGGTTTGTGGATTTGGGAACAGGTGCAGTGGAATTAACCTGTGTCAGCTTTCTTCTAGCAGTGTTGTCTACTATGAGGTCTATATTTTTCTGAATATTTTTTACTTTAGTCTGGAACTTGTTAGATGAGTCAGATTTTAATTTTCAAATGTTATTTTGTGAAATTAATTCTGCTGTTTTCTCAATGTACCGGTACTGTTCTTTTTCTATAAGTGCTAGTGTGTATAGCTTGCCCATTTCTGATGGTTCAGATGGCTCTAAGCACTATGGGACTTATATTTGAGGTCATCAGTCCCAGTTTTCCGGCTGTCTGTGGAACAACGATTTCTACATCCGCAATAAATGCATTCCTGAATGTGCAATGAATGCCATCAAGTGTGTTCACGGAAAATTCAAAATCCGAAAGAGTCTCTGAATGCTATTTCTAGAAACGTTGTCCCGAGACAATATTTTCATAATTTGCAGCTTACAACGTATGATTCTGTAATCGTAGGAGACGTAGGAGGAATTAAAGTGTGACGGCGTCTGGCCTTCAGAGCTGGTGCATTCACTCTCACAATTCGTGAGAAAATTGACCTTCGTCTTGTGTTAGAAGCTGAAGTATCAAATGGTTCAAATGGCTTTGAACACTACGGGTCTTAACTTCTGAGGTCATCAGTCCCCTATAACTTAGAACTACTTAAGCATAACTAATCTAAGGACATCACACACATCCATGTCCGAGGCAGGTTTCGAACCTCCGTTCGTAGCAGCAGCGCGGTTCCGAACTGAAGCGGCTAGAACCGCTCGGCCACAGCGGCCGGCCTGTTTCTGAAATTATGGTGCTTAAAGTTTGAAATTTTTTCTTAAATCTGAGTGAGACTCAACATAGTACCACTTATTAAACAAAACAATCAAAAAGAACTTGACACAATGAGTCCAGACAGAAAAACAAAGGTTACAGTAGTAACATAGTCACAGAGCTCAAAAACAATATTAAAAGAAAACCAAAGTAAAAACCAAAAACGACAGACGATAGCGCAACAGAACCAAACACAATCACAAACATTCAATACCATAACATGTATACAGAATAAAGAGGAAAATATGAGAGAAAACACAAGATGTTACACAATGACACACAACAAACAACAGGACCACCAATTTTTCAAAAGACAGGGCATAAACACAGCATAAACAACTGACAATTCTATTCAAAAATACATCCCAAAACTCACAAAAGTGAGAGACATATACCTGAAAGCAAGATTACATCAATTACAATGTAACACCTGTGATGACAGATTCACAGGAGAAACATGCGGAACATTTCATGTCAGATACAAAGAACACACGAGAGCACGGAAGTAGGGGAGAAACGAGTCTTCATTTGCAGGACACCTAAGAGAACACAATTACAAAAAAATTACTAGAAAGGAAGACAGTAAAATAATTAGAATCAACAATAAAGGAACACCTAGTAAGACTACAAGAAAATTAACGCGTGAAGAAAACCAAAGTAGAGAAGAAAACCGTGTTGAATGATTCAGTACACATGCCAAACAACTCATTGTTTATACTAATAGATAAAATAATACAGAAACACTCCAACATAGGATGATACTAATAATAATAATACCATCCAACCACCAACCACATCCTACTCACTTGTCCATGAAAACCCCTCCACAAAATATTTAAACCATCCTCAAGTCAGCTTAACACGAAAACTTTCAACCACCCTCCCATAGCTGTAACATTCATATTCAAAATTCTACAAATCGCGCTGAATAAACACCGGCACACACACACACACACCCGCAAAAAGAGGATCCATACATACACACACTCTTTACCTTTCTCTTACACAGGCACGCACGGCCACATGTACGTAAACGAACAAAACAGGAGGAGGCATAGGGAGAACTCATAGTATTTAAGTCTTTAAATCACAATTCCCGATCAAATATCTGCAACTAGTGACTGAATACTAATAGCGCTTCACAGCAATAGGGGTAACATAATGAAATTTGTGGAGAAAAGTATATGGAACATGAAAACCTGTTTATGTTTCGCAAGGAAGCTATAATGTGACATCTAATGTGTGATCTGATGAGAGGTAACGCAGGTTTCAACAAATGTGTGAAAAACTGTAAGTAATCACTCTTTTACGTAAAATAACGAGACCTGAATTGTTTTGTACTCTACAGGTATCATATATCAAAACAAAACTGTAGGATTATAGATCTTACTGAAGATGACGTAAAGGCGAAAGGCGTGTGAGAAAAAAAAATACATTGCAGCAAGGAAAGGCGGTTTTCATATGCGTAACAAATATAAAATACAATATTTCTTTCTCACGGGATAATCCACCAAATGTTTGCCGTAAACAGCAAGCTATATAAAATAGAGCTCAGTTCCTCAGCAATGTGTATTCCCTGTTGTCTGGTTGATAGATACAACACCGTCTAACACGCTGTGAGCAACCTGAAATTTTACATCAAACAAGACAAAAACTAGCAAACGTTATGATAACTTCGCCAAGTACATACAGTTCCAACGACGTTATAGTCCGTAAGAAGCCAAACGGCGAAGGAAAACGACGCATATCTTTAGCTCCTAGCACGTTATACACTATGCGATCAAAAGTATCCAGACACTCGCAAACATATACGTTTTTCATATTAGGTGCATTGTGTTGCCACCTATTGCCAGGTACTTCATATCTGTAGTCATTAGACGTCGTGAGAGAGCAGAACTCACGGACTACGATAGTGGTAAGGTGGTTGGGTGTCACTTGTGACATACGTGTGTACGCGAAATTTCCACACTCCTAAACATCTCTAGGTTCACTGTTTCCGATGTGATAGTGAAGTGTAAACATGATGGCACACGTACAGCACAAAAGTGTACAAGCAGACCTCGCCTGCTGACGGACAGAGACCACCGGGAGGTGGAGATGGTCTTAATGTGTAATAGGCAGACATTTATCCAGACCTTCACAATGGAATTATAAACTGCATCAGGATCCACTGCAAGTACTATGACAGTTAGGAGGTGAGAAAACTTGGACTTCATTGTCAAGCGGTTGCTCATTAGCCTCACATCACGCCGGGAAATGCCAAGTAACGCCTCGCTTGGTGTAAGGAGCGTAAATATTGAACGATTGAACAGTGGAAAAATGTAGAGTGGAGTGACGAATCACGGTACAAAATATGGCGATCCGATGGCAGGGTGTGGGTATGGCGAATGCCCGGTGAATGTCATCTACCAGCGTTTGTATTGCGAACAGTAAAATTCGGAGGCGGTGGTGTTATGGTATCGTCGTGTATTTCATGAAGGGTCTTGCACCCCTTGTTGTTTTGCATGGCACTATCACAGCACAGGCCTACAATGATGTTTTAATCACCCTCTTGCTTCCCACTGTTGAAGAGCAACTCGGGGATGGCGATTGCATCTATCAACAAGATCGAGCAGCTTTACATAATGCACGGCCAATGGCGAAGTGGTTACACGATAATAACATCCCTGTAAAGGACTGGCCTGCACAGAGTCCTGAACTGAATCCTATAGAACACCTTTGGGATGTTTTGGAACGTCGACTTCGTGCCAGGCCTCAGCGACCGACATCGATACCTCTCCTCAGTGCAGCACCCCGTAAAGAATGGGCTGCCATTCCCCAAGAAACCTTCCAGCACCTGATTGAAACTATGCCTGCGACAGTGGAAGATGTCATCGAAGCTAAGGGTGGGCCAACACCATACTGAATTCCAGCATTAACGATGGAGGGTGCCACGATGTTGTAAGTAATTTTCAGCCTGGTGTCCGGATACTTTTGATCACTTAGTGTATGTATTACTTCTTTAGCAATAATACCCATATCAGCGTCGATGTTTACAGGTATTACCTGAAATCAAAACACAAGAAACTGCTGTAACACACAAGGTACAAAGATAAATTTGCCTGGTTTTTAACTGCTGTACTACCATCAAAACTCATGATATTGAACAGAATGATGCTGATAGTATTTGGAGGAACGGAAAGTTGGTAGTATAACAAAGTAAACCCGCCCTTAATGAGCATCTGCGTCCCCAAATATGTCTTCATCGCTATCTCCTGCTGATCATGATTATAGTTATAATATAGAAGAGTAGCTCCGTTTGTGTGAAGGCTGACTTGAAAGAGATTTCTTTGTGGTTCGAGAGGAGAAGCTTTGTATGTTTAGAATAGGAGTGTCAATTGATTTAGAGAAGTAGCCAGTGTTACTTAGAAGAGATGCCTGTTTTATTAAAAACGGTCGGTAATGCATTTGCCTTCAAACGGTCTCAGGAAACTGCTGAAGTACGTATCGAAAGACATTTTCATGTCTCATTTGTCACTTCTTCCACATCTCTTCATGTTTGTTAATGACAAAAAAATTAAGGAACATTAGGTTTATATGTTCCAGCATCAATGAGAAAAATGCATTGTTGCGCCCCGGTTAGGTGTCCATGTTAAGCAGCTGGTTCCCCAATAACTAACTGAATAAGTCAGCGAAAGGCATCGGTAATAGGGCCATGTAATGCAACGTACTAATATTTGGTTTGATGAAACTTTTATGTAACACGTTTTTCATTGCTTATGTACCGTTAAAATTATTTGTTTTTCTCATCGTTTTTGAGAAGAGAAACGTTTCAAATACAAATACAAAAAAGGGAAACTGAATGAATTACCCCTTCCTCTGTAGAAACTCGCATAAAACATCTTGCTTGAAAAAGTAATGATTAATTTTAAGATATAAGTATGCCTTATTTATAGCGAGGAAATGATTAAAGATCGCTATCAAAGAAGACCTTCCAAACGTACAAAAATTCCAAATTCAGATACAGTTTCGTATTTTCAGCTTTGCAAAAAAGTGTCTACTTCCATGTGAAACATGGACAATGTAATGTGATATGGGGAGAGAACAAAGTAATTTAATGCAAATATTGCTTTCTAGCAGGATAGGAAAACACAGAGTAGCACAATAAGTGGTAGCTAGATCCCACGTTCAGTTGATGGGTAGTTTTACTCAGAACTCCAGTAGTCTCTCTTATCATAGTGTAGAAATACTGTGAATAATACAGATTTGATTATTAAGAATGCTACAAAAAACACAGCATGTCTTAAGACTAGGACAGGTAATATATTTTACATTTTATTTACTGCATCAGCTCCAAGGATAAGAGCTACTGTATTATTAAGATTATGGTCAAACGTAAGCGTAATTTGCTGATAGTAAAATTGAAGTAGCTAGGCCTATGGTACTTAACCTCCTTCAGGATATTTCCATCGACAATTGCAGCGACAAACATTTCACAACTTTCTTCATTATCACTGAAACGTTCTCGTGCGCGAAATTGCTTCCATTGTGTACTTTTCATTAGCGTTAAAATTTTTCTTTTTACACCGTCAGGGACCAAGACCATTCATGGTTGCTGTAAAATGGCAATATTCAGTTTTTGTTGTCGGAAAATCACATTCGCTGAAGAAAGGAACTGTTCACGTAACTAGCTGGTCAGGTTATATCAGCTGTCCGTGTCAGTTATTAACATTTGCTTGTTAGCTGCTGCAGAAAGTGGCAATAAAATTTCAGTTCCTGACGCCCACAAAGGCTGTATGCCGAACAATATTGACAGCACATCTATACAGAAACTTTTTAAAGCCCTATCATGCACAACTTCTTCTAGAATATGGGGACATATCTCCCACCATGTATTCTCTTCCATATGTGTGAAAGCTCTCAGGCTTTAAATGTTTGATTTATGTATGCACTTTACAGCAGACACAAAAGGTTTCATAAAATTACAGCCGCTTCCTTCATAGCAGATCAGCATCTAACAAATTATCGTACTTGTGCTTTTCTCAAGGAGAAAGCGTCATTACACACTTTTACATCGTATTACTGGTTATTAGAAGAGCAGTCTTATACATATGTATAAAAGAACTGCGCTTTCACGTAACTGGATAAGTACTTAATGATTATGTATTTAGCATCATAACATTACACATGTTTGAACATTCCCATACAACTCTGATATTAGCTAGAGTAGCTTTGGTCAAGAGGCTCGTAACGAGGACTGACTATTTTTGTGTAAACGTAACAGAGGTATCAAAAATTTGATTTGAACAACAAAGTTCCGCGCTACATGCAGTCCTATTGGTTTTGGTGTATGTCGTAGAAATATTCCTGCATGTTGTGGACCTACGAGAGAGTAAAATAAATAGCACTGTGGATTGATGTCTCAACGTTTTCGCTTATAACAGATTTAATGAGTCTAACATTAAGTTTTAGGCGTTTATCACTTCTTCATACTCTAAATGCTTTCGTTTTGATGCGTCCATTGTACGCTGTATAATAGTTTGCAAAGTGAAAGGTGGTTGCAGAAAAGAAGACGTGAAATTATTATAAACTGTATTTAACGGGGAAGTTCATTCGCAATAACCTATATTACGTCATAATAAAACGTCTGCTGAAGCTTCGAGCCAATCCACGTATTCTGATTGAAATTTGCAAGCTGTATACTACCGTGTTATGATGAGTTCTTGCACTCCGTAGATTATTTAAACCATCGCTTAAATATAGCTAGTTATAGTGGGTTCAGTGTGTGATTCCATCCGGAATATCTGTCTACAGTACACGATGCTACTAGAGTTCCATATGGAGTTCTAGCACTACTAATGAACAAATTTCAATCATTGCCTTAAAGTACAAAAGAAATGAGACTCTATCCTTTGATACTTGTAGCTACATCAAACTGCAAAAATCGGTGCAAATAATATCTGTTTGATTCCAATGTATTGACACAGCCTCACACCATTACCAACCGAAATAAAGTCGACATCGTAATATGGATGCACGTATGTGTAATCACGTAATACACACAATCAATATTTGGGAAAATTTATGGACTACTGGAAAAAATAGGCGTATAGAACATTATTTGCATACTTTTTATTCTACCGTTCGCCTTTTTGGGGCTTGTAGTATTACTTACAGCTTCCTATAGAGGTGGCTTCCCCAGTTTTGAAATACGGAAATACAATGCAGCACATAAAGTTTACTAAATATGGAGAACTGATATGTGAGCACTCACAAAGAAACAGTAATAACGGTATTTTGCAACTTGTGTGTTGCATATACGAGGGTTGGAACTTACATAGTGGCAACTATTTATTCACAACCGATACAAAAGAGTTAAATGCTTGCTCCTGTTACTGTCCTTCAAAGTGGTCATCAGCATTGTGTAGAACCCATTGCCAGCGATGTGGAAGACGTAGTATACCGTTAGCAGAGCCTGTTCTGTTGATGGTGCGAATGGAACGGTCTAAAGTTATGGTGATTCTGGTGTACGACTGTGATGGTGTTATCCTAATTCATTACGTCCCCCAACGGCAAACCGCCAATGCACAGTATTACTATCGGTTTTTGGAGCTTCACCTGTGACCAGCTTTGCGAAAGAAGCGGCGACACTTTCTGTGCAACCCACCTAACATTTTCCACGACAATGCGCGGGCGCATACAGCGCAAGCTGTGGCTGCTCTGTACCGTCGATTGGACTGGGAATTACTGTTCCAATTACCATACTCCGCGGACCTAAGGGCTTGTGAGTTTGATTTCATTCCGAAGATGAAGGAACCACTTCGTGGCATTCGCTTCAGAACTGTTCCAGAGATTCGACAGGCAGTAGACCGCTCAATTCGCACCATCAACAGAACAGGCCGTGCTAACAGTATACTACGCCTTTCACATCGCTGACAACGGGTTCTACACAAAGCTGGTGACTACTTTGAAGTACAGTAACAGGTGCAAACATGTAACACATTTTTATCGGTTGTGAATAAATAGTAGCCACTATTTAAGTTTCAACCCTGACTTAAATTCTGAAATAGAAATTGGAGAGATATTTTATTTACTTGTTTGTTTATGCATTTATTTAGCTTGGCAAGGCTAGAGAGTTCAGGCCCTCTCTTAGATTTAAGATTTCCTCACTGAATGAAGTTTATAATTTGTATGGTACGTTAACAACATTAATTATAATCACAGTAATAGTAATAATATTAATAACAATAATAATATGTAAGGAAATATACATATGGAATTTAGGAAATGTCAGTCCTACCAACGTTAGGTAATATTCTCGTTTCGTTCTTGTCGAATGTAAGTAGCCACATCGATCAAAAACGTATGACAACAAAAAAGAAGGAATAAATGTGAGAAAGAATTTGAACTGACAGAGGAACAAGGGTAGTAGATGAGACGAAAAAAGTAAAACAGAAAAAATGGTGAAGGAAGGTACGCTGATGATAAAGACTTTAGCCTCCTCTTGAATTCAGAGAGTCATTTGATAGGATACAGGTTACAGGCTAATTTGTTCCATAGTCGAGTGATTGAAATGGAGAATAAAATAAAATGGAGACACATTTATTCTTGTGCAAAAGTACAACCAAGGTGCTGGACGTATCCGATCTGGTATTTCAGTTATAACATTATGACAGGTATCTGACAAATGAGGAGAAGTACTGAAGGCAACAGCCACTACGAAACAGAGCGATTGAAGATCACGCCGCTTATCTGATCACACCCCACATAATTGAGTATAAGGAGGACGGATATGATCAAACAACCGAAAGTTGGACGTATATCTTATTCAAGCGTTTATCACTATCTCTATTCGTCTGAACTTTTCACTGTTTGTTTTGTGATGAACTATATCACATAATAAAAATTCAGCAGGGTTGAACACTAGAGTAATTCTGTTCAGTTTGAGGGGGGAATGATTTTCAGAATTTGAGGACCACATATAGACAGGAGAGGGATTTCATACAAGCTGCAACAGATCGTTCTTCACTATTTGGCCGCCCATCCAGTGCCAAGGTCTTTCAGTATTTTTGAAATGGTAGTAGGATTTCACTGATAACTACTGGAGATACTGTGGTATTTTACGAAAGTATCCGCTGATAGAATTTCGGTGAGATGTAAGGAGAACCTGTGACTTCTTAGCCTTTAGTTCAAGAACCGAGTTTTTTGACCATAATGATACAGCACTAGATCGCTAATCGTGCCAGTTGCCACAGCAGCAATGTTCTCAGGCCCTGCACTTACGTGCAACAGGATATCGTCAGCAAATAAGTGGTAGCATCAGACGCGAATCACAAATGAAAGACCACTGATATACTACGAGCAAAGTAATGAACCATTTATGGAACTCTGATGGACTCCAGAGAGAACATTTTGCCATGATGACTTCTTTGACGCAAAGGTGTCTCGTCCACGTCTTTTTTTCACGCATCTGTCGACTCAAGTATTGCACTGTTTGACAAATTCACCTGTTTCATGTTGATCAGTAAGAAATCTAAGTCAACCATATGGAAAGACTTCCTGAAATCAGTCACTGTTAAAATTGTAGCTTCATGTCTGTGAACGGCATGATTGATATCTTTCAGTCACATTCATCAATGCAGCTATTATACTGTGCTGTTTACGAAAGCCTGATTGATGTTTATCGTGGAAACAATCCATCAGCTGTTCGTAACCTATGTAGTCCTAGATCTCAATACTGCGGATAATACACTGATCCGCCTACAGTCTCTAGGTGATTTTTTTAAGCTTTCCTTCTGTTCAGTAGGATATACACCACTAACAAGAATAACAAGAAAGAGATTTAAGAACTCAGTGAGAAATAGAACAATCGCATCGACAACGTTTTCAATCACACCTATGTTCACGCCATCATTACATACTGCATCAGAAGAAATTTTCGTGCTTGCTTTGCGTACTGTGTATACCGAAACGTATTTTGCGGAAAACTTGCTATGCGAGAGGGTATTATCTTGCAGCTGATAATTTATCGTAATCTCTGACCTGAGAACTGCTGAGAAAGAATAGTTACTTCAAATGCAAACGCTTGGAGCTCAGTATCTGGTTTTGTCGTCTCTACGCCGAAGTTGCGCATTGTTTTCCACAGTGCTTCAGGATACGACACGTTACATACAACCGAGCGGGCATGCATGATTTTGCATTTCGCACATTCTGCTTCATATAGTTCAGGAGTTGGATTTCGTTTCAAGCTTTGATGTGCAGAAACACGTTTATCTTTTTCCTGTCGTAGTTTTGTAGTCATCTGTAAAGTAGTAGCACCCTTTACTATGAGAGAAACTATGGGAGCGAAGTCTCATGATTAACGCACTATTAGTGTCGTGATTAATGTTCAGCTCTTTCCGTTTTGCACACAATGGCGTGTTTGCGAGAGTAACAGCCCCATAAAACAAATAGATATATATCAGTTGCTGTTTTCTGTTTTATTTGAGTCAGTTTTTTAAAATTGTGGCACTGAACGAAATTAACGATTTTTTCCGGCGCTAACTGTGGACAACGAAAATCCTGCTAAAACGCTACATTTTCAGTTTTCGCTGAGAGGACGTACTGAACAAATGTATGGTCCATCACCCCTGTCACTTTTCCAATATGATATACACCCGCACCAATTTGCAAATATTTGCGTGCTGTTTGCTAAACTGGAGAATACAAAACCAAACTTTGGCAGAAATCAATAACCACATGCATGAGCTAACGTTGCACTTACAAATATTTCAGTGTTAATTTAACATGCAGATCTGATCTAAATACCTTTAGTTAGGATAGAAATGGAAAGCAGACACCAGTTTGAGAACTCTAAATCAGACGTTGATCTCAGAAACATTGTCGTCTGTTGGTTCCTCAGTTTTGAAATCACTGACCAACCACTGTCGCAACACTATAAACAAACATCCAAAGCCATTTCTACATTAATAAGTCACTGACTTAAAAGTAATCGAATGTCTCAAGGATACGTTGTTTCCTTTCGTTATGGTTGAGGTCCTCTTAATTATCTAACTCTCCCTACATCCATGATCCTTTACGGTGCAGTAAAACCGTGGTTCGGCTTCCTGAAGCTATTCCCACATTACTTGACTACTCCCAGGTGTCTGTAAGACACGAGTACATCTAGTTGCAAGTCAGTAATAGTGTAGTCACACGTTAATTTATTTTCATGGTTCCGTAAGTGAATAATTTTATTGTTTTCTAAATTAACGGCTAATTTCCTATTTTTATACCACTGAGCTGTCCGGACAGCATCTGACAGCATTTTACGGATATATTTATTTGGTATTCCTTTCTGATAGCCGATCGTATTTTCTACGAATAGTTTGAGATTGTAACAAATACTGCCCCCAAATCGTGGTTGTTTGAATATCTCTGTAGATCAGTAAGCCACCGGTATTAGTCATATCAGATAGTATCAATTTGTATGATTTTTATCAAGTGGTTTAGACAACGTAGTCACACTTGAAAGGAGTGAGATTACAATCTTCGTCTGACCATTCTGGTTTAGATTTTTCGTGGTTTCCCTATATATATTTCGACGAAAGTCGTGATGGTATTTTTTAAACTACTTGACTGACTTTCTTACCCGACCTTCTTTATATTTTTATTCATGAGCCTCCAGTTATTGTCCTTGCAATATTACTCTAAATCAGTGGTAGTCAACCTGGTCCCTATCGCCCACTGGTAGGCACACCAGCTTTCATAGTGGGTAATATGGATTTTAAAAACTATTTCATTAGGTAAATTTAATAACATGGTTAGTTTCTTAATTTGTAAATCACCATTGCTGTGGAAACGGAGGGCGGTTAGAAAATTTTAGTACTAACCGAGATATAAAAGTGGGCGGTAGGTAATAAAGGTTGACTACCCCTGCTCTAAACCAAGGCTCGTCAAACGGCGACCCGCAGGCGACATGCGGCCCGATTCAAGTATTTGGATGGCCCGCGATTCTCAGTCGTTCTTTATAATTTTACGCAACTGGCAACTAGCTTTAAGAGATTCTTACGAATGTGGTACTTAGCAACAAAAAAGGAAAAGGAACTTAGAGGTACAGAAATACGTTAAGGTTTGCTTAATTTTAATTGACTTTGGTGAATTCGGTCCTGAAGTAAGTAAAATGGCCGCTTGCTTCGGGGACAAAGTAGCGTGGCCACTAATGGTTTACAGGACGATATTTTATTATTCGTCTTCCTGTGATGATGAGATGACAACTCACGACTGTGCACGGCTCGTACCGATAAGCTGCTATGGTACAAATTTTTATTTAGAGTAACATGTATTAGTGAATGCCAATTAGTGAGATGGTCATCTTCGAATGCCCTACTTATTTGTAGAAAGGAACCTTAAATTAATGAAGCCTGTTGAAGTACAACGCAGTGAGTAGAAGATAAACGACATTCAAAATAATCAATAAACGTCTTCGATCGTTTCTCATATTGCATAATGCACTAAATAAGAAGGCGCAGTGGTCAGCGCACAGGACCCGCTTTCTGGATTACGATGCCTGAAATCTCACTTCGGCCATCCACATTTAGGTTTTCCATGATTTCCCTACATCGCTTAAGACAAATTGTGGGATGGTTCCTTTGAAAGGGCACAGATGACTTTCATCCCAATCCTTCTCCAATTTAAACTTTTATTTCGTCTCCAATGACTTCACTGTTGACAGTTATTAAAATGCAATCTTCCCTCCTTTTGCATAACAAATTTAATTAATTATTCACTCACAGAGCAACACTTCGTCAGAAATAAGAGGATCACAACTCTGGGGTCGCTGGGGGTGGCAGCATTATGAATCAGACAACAGTCAACACGAAGTTTACCAACTTATCGCGTCCTTACTATAGCTAGGCTGCTGGTGCCTCGTGACATACTGATTTATGTAGGTTACCAACTAGTAATTGCATCGGTACTTGTACAACCTAAGATGCCACCCGATAATGTTATATTGGACACTGAGCAAAAAAGTTGACCGACTACTGGTATAATCTGTTATTATATACTTTTAATTACTACTAATGCATCTAATTATTTATTTAAAGTGTTGCGATTCACTGTTTATGTGTAATATTTGTACCGTGGTTATTGCTCTTTTACTTGATTACAGCCGCCCGGGATTAGTCGAGCGGTCTGAGGCTCTACAGTCATGGACTGTGTGGCTGGTCCCGGCGGAGGTTCGAGTCCTCCCTCGGGCATGTATGTGTGTGTTTCTCCTAAGGATAATTTAGGTTAAGTAGTGTGTAAGCTTAGGGACTCATGACCTTAGCAGTTAAGTCCCATAATATTTCACACACATTTGAACATTTTTAGCTTGATTACACATCTTGTCCGTTACTTCTCTTCCGAGTTCCTAATTAGGAAAGACACTACATAGTGGTCTTAGAAAATTAATGGAATTGTAGCGGCACCACCGTTTAAGATGGGAAAAGGTTAGCTTAGTCGCAACATTTCTGCGTGCACAAGTTACAGCCAGGTGTGGGCCTGTTGACAGTGAGTTACGGTACCAGTGGTTGTGAAGTAGAATGGAGGCCACAGGGCTGTAGACCTGCTGAAAAGCACTATGGGACTTAACATCTGAGGTCATCAGTCCCCTAGACTTAGAACTACTTAAACCTACCTAAGCTAAGGACATCACACTCATCCATGCCCAAGGCTGGATTCGAACTTGCGACTGTAGCAGGCGCGCAGTTCTGGACTGAAGCACCTAGAACCGCTCGGTCACAGCGGCCGGCAGTGAAGTGGTGTCTTCAGAATTGCCGGACCAGGTTAGTCATAGCAAGAGGAATGGGGGCACTGTAGCTGGAAATAATGAATCAATTCGGATACTTGGATGAACTTTAATACAGTGCATCCTGGCAGTTTCCATCTTCGCCCATCATACCCTCTACACTTGGTGTTAGAATACTGATCGTCGTCTGTATTGTACGACGTTTGAGCCCACTGCCTGCATTACCATCCTCAAATATGGTGAGTTTTGACCAATTTTTCTTCTTGAGTATTAGACATTTTCTTTCATTTTTGTTTGTGTCTTGCGTATGGCTCGTGGCAGGCCTTATTAGATGTTTTGCTTGGGCATTTTTTTTTCAGAATAAGTGTTGTGTGTTTGGGGCAATAACATGTGGTTTTATGTGGCATTTGATTACTTTTGTATTAGTGTATGATGATGCTGAGTTTGATGATATGGAGCTGTAGGAAGTCAGGTTATTCTTGCACATAAATGTTCTGTTTCAGGACTACTGGAAACGAAACCTACTAATGCTAAAGTCAGGGACGCAAGGTGTTTCAGAACCGGAAGCGGTACAGATTTTGTTGGAAAAGGTAGCACAATTGACAGCGGACAATAGGTAGTTGACAAATGAATTAACATCTAGAAATGAGCGGGAAACCGCATCTGCTCAGTCGTTTTTGCCTAGGGTGCCACAGTAGGAGACTGATCCAGCTAATGCAAGTTTGATTATTCCGTTTTCTGGCAAGGCATCTGAAGATAGGCGTTCGTTTGTGGAGGACTTGGAAATTTCAGCTGTGATGAATGGCTGGTCTGATGAACAGTTGTTACATGTAGCCAAGATTAGATTAACGGGTGAAGCGAAGATATATTTAAGGTGTTCTCAGGCCTTAGGGAAGGCGGGACAGTTTAAGCGGTTGAAGGAGGGGCGTTTACAGCGGTAGAAGGAGCAGAATAGTGCTCGGTACTTCAGGGAGAGGTTGAGTACAATGAAGAAGGGGCAGGGGGAGACGGTAGAGAAATTTGCGGACAGGATAAGAGATATTAACGAGTATACTTACTAGTTGGGTCAGAGCAATGAAGCGAATGGTGTTCTGTGCAGGAGGCCGAGCAAATTGCACTTGATATATTTTTGACGGGGCTACCGGTGCATATGTCGCGGAAAGTGCGTGACGGGACTCCGAAGGATTTGTATTCAGCCATTCAGCTGGCAGTTCAACGTGAGGAAATAGGCGTGGCAACAGGGGTACATGATAGACAAGCAGCGCTTACAGCGAGTATAAAATGTTATAAATGTGGTCGTAGAGGAAACGTGCAGAGGCATTGTACCCAGTAACTGAGGAATAGAGGAAGAGGTGGAAATCAGCAGCGTGGAGGATGGAGAAGTGGAGTGGACAATAGTTAAACGACAGAGGGGGCCCAAGACCCACCTAAGGGAGCTACTGTTTAATATCAATGCTACAAATAGGTGTGCAGAGGTGGAATGATCAGTGGTAGGATCCACAGGAACTAAAAAGTTTAAGATTTTGTTGGACACAGGGGCGCAAATGCCAGTGGCTACTAAGAGTTTAATGGGACGAAGGTAGTTAGACCCACCACGTTATAACTTGCGTGGAGTGGGGGATAAGGAGGTCACACCTTTGGGGTTGGTGACAGTTGACTTTCGCATAGGAAAAGTCCGATTTGATGCATGCATAAAAGTAGTACCATGGGTAAGCGAGGGCTACGACATGATCCTAGGGGTAGATTTCTTGCATCAACGTCATGCCAAAATTGACATTAGGCAATGAACTGTGGATTTTGGTGGAATGTTATTTCAGCTAAGGGAAACTGTTGTCAATGCAGAGCTGTCGCGAGGGGCGTTCTACATAATAAGCAAACCAATTGAACTGTGTACATTAGCATTAAGGCTTAATTTGCATGAGTGTGTGTCTAGTGGCACCGGGAAGTCGCTTTGGGTTAGTGTAGAGTCAAATCTACCTGTGGGTATGGTATGTGTTATTGAATCATTGGAGGAAAATTAATTTTTGGATCCATTAGGTTGTTCTGTGAAACATACTATTGTATGTGTACAAGAGGGAAACGACGGGCGAGTAGTCCCCATGAACTTGGATAGTTTTAGCACTGTAGAGGAGAATGTGAGAAAAGGTGTTTTAGTAGCGAATTTGGATGTACCAGATGACGAAGACTGGTGTTCGAGACGTAGGCGTAGCGATAAACCACTAACTGCCAATAGAAGTTCATTGCATAAAAAAGTTAAGCATTTGAAAAGAGGGGAAAAAGAGCACATGGAAGAATTATTGTGGGAATTAAAGGATTTGTTTTTTTTCCGCAAGGGCCGTTACCGAACAACACCAACTCCATTAGTTCAACATAGGATACCAACAGGTAACGAAGCACCTGTTTACTGTAAACCATACAGAATACTGAGGTATTTGCAGCCGATTGTGGAGGATTTCATTGACCAACAGCTTGCTGACGGTCTTGTAGAGCATAGTAATAGTTGCTGGGGAGTGGGCACTGTCCTTGTGCCTAAAAAATCTATGGATGGAACTAAGAAATACAGGTTCTGTTGTGATTACCAATACCTAAATAATAAGACAGTAACTGACGTATAACCCATTCCAAATATATCGGAGACTTTGGATCACTTAGGACAGTGCCAGTGCTTTTCTACGATGGATTTGACAAGTGGTTATCATTAGTTAGAGGTGGCTCCAGAGGATCGTCCAAAAATTCCTTTTTCTACTCCTGGAGGCCATTAACAGTACATCAGAATGCCATTCGGTTTGAAAAATGCTCCGGTAACGTTTCAGAGGTTGCTAGACAGTGTGTTGAGAGGTTTGAAACCACGCCAGTGTCTTGTCTGTTTGGATGACATTATAGTGTTTTCAAGTGGTATAGAGCAGCTTAGACAGCTGTTAAGGGAAGTGTTTATAAGGTTAAGAGCGGCGCGTTTAACGTTGAGCCTGGAGAAGTATCATTTTAAATTGGAAGAAGTGAAATATTTAGGTCATATGATCAGGAAGGACGGAGTGCAAACAGATCCGAGGTTGGTACAGGCTGTAACGGATTTTTGGGAGCCAGAAACAGTTAAGGAAGTGCAATAAATCGTCGAAATTTGCTACTTCTATCGAAAGTTCGTGAAGGGTTTTGGAGATTTAGCACAGCCATTGATGCGATTGTTACAGAAGGGTGTGAAATTTAAGTGGACAGAAGAGTGTGGGAAATCGTTTGACAAACTGAAAGAAGTGTTAACATCAAGTCCGGTTCTTGTGTTTCCAGATTTTGAAAAGGAATTTATTCTAGCATGTGATGCATCAAATCAAACATTAACGTGTGTTCTTAGTCAGGAAACTGATGAGAAAGAACATCCTGTAGTCTATGCGTCTACGCAGTTGAACGAAGCAGAGAGGACTTACTCAACAACAAAGAGGAAGATGCTTAGCGTAATCTATGGGATCACATATTTCAAATGGTATTTATATGGGAGAAGATTTCTGGTAGTGACAGATCATGCTACAATAAAGTGGTTGTTGGGGTTGAAGGATCCGTACACTAGACTCACTAGGTGGGCTTAGTGAATTCGACTATGAGGTGGTGCATAAGCTTGGGAACAGGCACAGTAATGCAGATGCACTGAGTAGAAAGGTGGCAAAAGTAGAAGCCATAGGTTAGGACCTAGCAGTACGGCAAGAATTACAGGACACTGACAACGATTGTAAATTGTATCAGACACAGCCACAATTTAATACGTACGACGGTCTTTTGTGCAGGGAAACGAAGTTAGGGCCAAGAGTAGTAGTGCAAGAGAAGCTGAGAGAAGAGGTTTTAAAAGAAGTACATGATCATGTGTTATCTGATCATGGTGGGTGTAGAGCGACGGATAGGAAATTGGCGGAGAAGTATTGGTGGAGATGTAGGAAAGTGGATGTGGATTAGGATGTCAAGAATTATATACCATGTGCGCAGAGAGCAGATTTGAGTCGGAAACAGATACGGCTACAACGATTGTCAGAAGTGACATGTCCATTTTCTATTTTGGGAATTGATATCTTAGAACCTTCCAGTCGAACACCATCGGGGAACAGATTCGTTCTGACAATAATAGATCATTTTTCGAGGTATGTGGAGATGGTGGCTATGCCAAATCAACAGGCAGCAGTGGTTGCGCAAGCATTAGTAAGTAGCTGGATTTTGAAGTTTGGTGTACCGGAGACAATAGTTTCTGACCAAGGGACCAACTTCATGTTGGATTTAATGAAGGAACTGTGTGAATCGTTGAACATGAAGAAGTTGAGGACGAGCATGAGCACGAGCACGAGCGAATCGTGTAGAGCTCGAGGAGAGCGGAATTTCAATCAATGGAACAGCGTGTAACATAATGGGAGCAACTTTCCATCTGCCAGCTTCAATTTCAAGAGTCACGCAATTGAATGTTACACAGCCACAGCTGTACTGGCCAGAAGCAACTTTAGAGTTTTTCCAAGGAAGAATCTGTTATTATTAAATCGAAACCTAGAGTCAGGCCTGCTGAGATCTGTAAACCAGTTCATTTCAGAGCAACAGGGGCGCATATCAGCCGAAAAACTTGAGTAGCATGTCACTCAATATAGGGAAAGGCAACGACGAGTAACGATCGTTTTGAGCACCTCTTTGCAAAGTGCCATCGCAGCCTTAACTTTGTTGTTTGTTGCTTTCATTCTGATCAGGTGGAGAGCCAATTCCAAAAGGGAACCGACGGTAGTCCAAATCCAAATTCACTGGATACCGAGTGCATGAGACGGGTAGGTAAGGGGTTGACTGAGCATTAAGTGAAGTGGTCGTCCAGTAAGGAATTTTTACGTTTTGCCTCATGCCATGTGTTTTAGGAGGACTAGACCACATCTAATGTTCCTAATAGTAGTAGTAAATATGTCATAAGTACATGCAGACCAAAACAAGATTAAGAATAGTTAGAGGTCGAGCCGGGGGCCGGGTCTTTCCGAAGAGGGGAATAATGTAGCGGCACCACCGTTCAAGATGGGAAAAGATCAGCTTTGGTGCCATATTTCTGAGCGCACAAGTTACAGGCAGGTGTGGGCCTGTTGACAGTAAGTTATGCTACCAGCAGTTACGAAGTAAAATGGAGGCCACAAGGCTGTAGACCTGCTGAAAAGAGTAAACGCAGCTGTTTGCATGGCGCAAGTTACAGGCAGAAGGGGCCCACTCGCCCAACCTAGGTGTTATTAGTACGTGACTCAGAGCGGCACGTTAGCAAAACAGAGGCGCACAGCTGCATATAAATAGGCGCTGGTACACTAACAAGGGATTCAAGTGTGACAGCTCTCCTGGACAGTGGGGCGTGTCACACTACCGGCTACAAGCAGTAGCAGATGGGGGGCCAGCATTCCAATTCATGGTGGGTCGCTGGTTCGACCCTCTGAGGTCAATGCGGGGTCCAGAACCAACCATAGGTGTGTCACGCCACGGCTCGCTACTGTGGGCAGTCTTGTTGGCTCCCAATACACGCCAAAGACATCCCGTGACGAGGGCCGCAGATTTGGCTGTCACATCGCAGGCCGCGCTGTGGCTTCCTGCAAGCATTGCTGAGAAAACAGGGATGGAGACCGCTGAGTCGACTGCTGGTGCAGCCTGATGTCATCATAACACAGCAGCCGTACAAGGCCTACACACAGCAGTGCGCGCCGGCCGCGGTGGTCTCACGGTTCTAGGAGCGCAGTCCGGAACTGTGCGACTGCTACGGTCGCAGGTTCGAATCCTGCCTCGGGCATGGATGTGTGTGATATCCTTAGGTTAGTTAGGTTTAAGTAGTTCTAAGTTCTAGGGGACTGATGACCACAGCAGTTGAGTCCCCTAGTGCTCAGAGCCATTTGAACCATTTTTGAACAGCAGTGCGCGGCACAGGTCACTGAGGCTGACAGCAAAGTGATGTCCTCGGCATTGCGGAACCTGGTGATGCAGATCTAGAGGATCTGGGGCACTGTAGCTGGAAATAATAAATCACTTTGGAAACTCGGACGAATTTTAATACGGCACATCCTCACAGTTTCCATCCTTGTCCAACATACCCTCTACAGAACTATAGTCTTACATGCTACTATTGTAGTTAGGAAATATATTTTTCTCACCTGGCAACATCGTCCCTGCCAATCATATTTCTTTCTCTTTCCTCTCCTAATTATATGATCCACTAATCAGTATCTGTTCTTTCTGCTCTTTCATTATCGCTGTTTCAATACTGAAGGTTAGTGGTATCACATACGTAACTATCTAGGCTGTTTTCCTACTCTATTTTATACCTCTGTAAACTAATAAAGGCTTAAATCGCCAGTCTCTTCTTGTATGGCGGGTGTACTCGTATGTGAGAATCTACTTGGGGGCCTTAAATTCTGGTCATCTTTGAACAATACCGCTTCCCAGATATGTACGTCAGTGTGTTTCGTCGCCAGCAGTCGCGAACTTGTCAAACTGCAGGCAGTGAGCCCTCTGGGAGTACGCATAGGAGATACTGAGTAAGGGGTGGTTCAGTGTCACCGCATATACACTGATAAGCGAAAACATAATGACCACTTTCAACCGCGACGTTGGACGCCACCTGTGTGGCATTGCGTGCACTTGACGTGATAACGCAGTAACAGAAGTATGTAAGCGGAGCAGACACGAACGGGGAATCGCCCTATCGAATATATAGGCTGCAAATGAGGAAATCCATGGAGATACGCGACTTTGACATAGGATAGATTATTATCACGCAGAGCCTGTAAAACGAGTATTCAGGAAACGGCGAAGCAGGTCGAATGTTCAAGCGCTAGTATCTTAAGCAGATCCGTAAAGAGGTATAAGGTCAGTCAAACTACCACTGGGCGCTAAATAGTTGGGCGTCCAAGACTCTTCACAGAACGTAGGGTCTGGAGGCTTGTCTGCTCTTTAAAGTACGATAGATGGCATCTCTGCCAAAGGAGCACAGTTTTGGTGCGCGAACAAGTGTTTTGGAGCACACCATTTATCGTATATTGTTGAACATGCAGCCCAACAGCAGACCACCCCTACGTGTTCACACGTTGACCCAACGACGTGGTTAATTACGATTGCAATCGGCACCGGACCATCGGTATTCGTCCGTCCATCTATGGAAACGGGTCGCCTCTTCGGGTGACTAGCCTGTTTGCTACACTTGGTTGCTGGTCATATCCACAAACACAGTCATAGTGGTGAACGGCGGCTGGAATCATGGAGCGTGCCACCGTCGCAGCCTGGTGGGAGCATTATTATGCTATGGGAGACATTCCCTTGCGCTTGCATGGGACCTGTGGTAGTAATCGAAGATACACTGACAGCTGCCAACCACCTGTAGCCCTTCACACTTGATGTGCTTGCATCACGCTCGTCCACTTTATTCTGGAGTATTGTTGTGCTGTGTGGGATCCCCATCTGGTGGGACTGATGGAAGAAAAAATGTTCAAATGTGTGTGACATCTTATGGGACTTAAGTGCTAAGGTCATCAGTCCCTAAGCTTACACACTGCTTAACCTAAATTATCCTAAGGACAAACACACACACCCATGCCCGAGGGAGGACTCGAACCTCCGCCGGGACCAGTCACGACTGATGGATGACATCGAAAAAGCACAAAGAAGGGCATCTCTTTTTGTATTATCGGGAAGTAGGTGAGATAGTTCCACAGACACGATACGTGAATGGGAGTGGAAATCTTTAGAGCAAAGGAGTTTTTCGTTGCGACTGGATCTTCTCATGAAATTTCTATCACCAGTTTTCTCCTCTGATTGCGAAAACATTCTGTTGGCACCGACCTACACAGGGAAATTGATCATCACGGTAAAATAAGAGAAATCAGGGCTCGAACAGAAAAAATTAAGTGCTCGTTTTTCCTGCGTGCCGTTCGAGAGTGGAACCGTAGGAGACAGCTTGAAGGTTGTTCATTGAACCATCTGCCAGGTACTTTATTATGAGTAGCAGAGTAATCATGTAGATGTTTATGTAGACGTAGATGTAGATATCTGTCCCGATGGCGATGTCAGCTTTCAGCAGTATCATTATCCGTGTCTTGGAGACAGCACCGTGTATAGAGGTTTGAAGAACATTATAGTGACCACATGTTGATGTCTCAGCGACCAAATTCTCCTGATGCAAATCCTATGAAACAAATCTGGATCGTTATCGAGCGCCATCACCGCTTACTCAAATCAGCTGCAAGTTAATAACGCGAATTACATTGCCTGCGCGTGGATGTCTAAGGCCACGTACTTCCACAAACCTACTAAGAAACTGTCGGCTCCCTGATACGCAGAATCAGTGACGTATTTCGTTTCAAAGTCGGACAAACAGGCTGTTCGGCAAGTGGCCACAATATTTTGGCTCATCAGTATATATGATCTGTCTCCTAACACAAAGTCTTAAACTAGTTGAAACCCAATGGATAGAGAGATAGGTGGAACTCATGCTAATCTAAATTAAGTTCATAGAGGCAGAAGCCAATAACAGGTGTGGCTATAAGCCGCCAGAATTTAGCACACTGACTTCCTCCATGTTGGAATACGATTCATTTCACTGTCCATGCGAATCCGTCACCGTAATGCGAGACATGAACATAGAATAACTGAGAGACACGCCCTCCACAATAAATAAAAAAGAGTGTTAAATGCAACACCATGAGAGACATTTCATTACAATACACACACCACGTAACACACTGTATTTTGTAGATCTAATCAAAGAGGTAAAAAGAGAAAGAAAGACAAAGTAAATGATTATGGTCAGATTTCTAATCCAGGCCTGTCAGCACTTGACGTACTATTCGCGATGTACTCACAGCTCAGATAGATGAAATCTCGCCACGTAATTTCTAAGGAAATGAAACAGAGACCGGGACACTCTAGCTGCTGGCTGCTGAGAAACCGAATGACACCAAACTACCAGTGACTGTAGACTGTAAAATTCATGAAATTACTGGTAAGCTGAGGACTCCCTAAAAACAAATGTTTTCATTTAAATACAACCAATAAATCCCCTATGTCCTTAAAGAATCGGACTCTTATGTACAGATGAGCTTCAAACGCGTTATTTAGTTACGAATGAGTTAATGTGTTAAATATTTGACTTTAAGCATGTAAGCGAGAAAAGGTTTAGGAAACGTTTGAAAATATGCTTAAGTTTCTTGGAAGTCACTAAGAGCTCTCATTATGAAAATATGGATGAATATTTGTTGAGTAATTTGCACAAATTTTTCACGTATCGCAGTGTTTGTGGCGCTACATCTCAGGAACTAAGTGTCGTCATATGATGTAACTCTGCAGACGTGGCTGCTGTCTGTAAACTGTGTTGCGAATAGAGTCGATGGTAAAGAAGTGATAAATTAAAACATCATGTCTGAAGCAGAAAAAAAGTTTTCGATGGTGTTAAGCCACAGTCTGCAATACTCTTTAAAAAAGTAAACCGCCGTTTGACTGTGTATTACTATGTTTATCTTCTGTACTATCTAGATTTCAGCTTTTATTGCATTATCAAGAACATTGCCAAAACTTGTTAGATCATTAATCTGTCATAACTGCTGAGACAGTAAACAATACTAACGCATGTCTTTAAGATGTAAATTTGTTTCACTGGAGGGATAAAGTCCGGGTATCTGTGCGCCATCAGTTGCACTTCCTCGACAGAAACACGCAGTTTCTAAGTGTAATAATTATCTTAGTATGTTAAACTTTTTACATATGGTTATGCATCTCAATGACTTAATTAGGACGTCTCTCTTAGCTTTTTAAGTCGGTCAATAACCTCGCGAACTATAGAAAATCAAAATTTTGTTTCCCTAGAAGCTGCAAGTGTGTTCGCGTACGAAGTTACATTGACATACGACCGTGTCTTCCAGATATTACATGTCTTTTTTTTTGGTCAAGCCGTGTATATGACTACAACAGGCTCTTTCTGTTTCATCGGAAAACTTTCAGTTAGACTCGACAAGTCCGCAGCTCGTGGTCGTGCGGTAGCGTTCTCGCTTCCCGCGCCCGGGTTCCCGGGTTCGATTCCCGGCGGGGTCAGGGATTTTCTCTGCCTCGTGATGACTGGGTGTTGTGAGATGTCCTTAGGTTAGTTAGGTTTAAGTAGTTGTAAGTTCTAGGGGACTGATGACCACAGATGTTAAGTTCCATAGTGCTCAGAGCCATTTGAACCAGACTCGACAAATGATAGACTGACTGAAATGAGGGGTGTAATAAGATCGGACTGGACAGGAATAAGAAGTAATTGTGGAAGACGTTGTGGGTCGGATAAAAAGTAGTGACAACACTGTTATAATTCATACCACACTTTTTTGACAGACATTCGCCGTATTACATGCCCTCAGTATAATCGCCGCGCATCTCAATCACCTTCCTCCCCACACAGATGAAAGGCGTCGACCGTCAGCGCATCCATCTTTGTCGGTGCCTCGCAAGGACCGGTCTATGGCCCGAATGATGTCGTCTTATGTGCTATAGCGTATGCCACGAAGAGTTTCCTAGTTTTGGCAACTAGGTCATACCCACACAAGGTCATAACTGGTAAATACGGCGGATGTTCCTGTATCTCCTACCACCACGTACGCATGAGTCCCTGCACGGGGTTCGCCATGTCGCATCGTGCATTGTTTTGAAGGGTGATTGGATGCAGTTCATCGGCGATCCACATACAGCACGGACGTAAGGAGCTCAGCTGTCATGTTGTCCATGGGGGACATCCCGAACGGAGCCGATTTTCAATGACATTCCTGCCATCCCGAAACACTTTCACCCGTCTTGCCAGCGCAAGATGTGGCTATGCCGCAGCAACACACTCCTCACACAGTCCCTGAAAAGAATGTTTTGCACCCCGACTGTGTGCCACTTCAGTCTTGATCCATGCAAGTTGTTCGTGTTTCCCAAACATACTGTTAGGCGGTCTGAACTGGCCTTCCCCACTTTGAGATAGTTCACACTGCAACCGACTCAAACACAGCCGTTACTGGTCAGTGCACTACTTCATCTGTCCTTCTACTATGAGCTACAACCAGCGCCCGGGTTCCCGGGTTCGATTCCCAGTGGGGTCAGGGATTTTCTCTGCCTCGTGATGACTGGGTGTTGTGTGATGTCCTTAGGTTAATTAGGTTTAAGTAGTTCTAAGTTCTAGGGGACTGATGACCACAGATGTTAAGTCCCATAAGGCCAGAGCCATTTGATCCATTTTACACACAGCGCGCATGCCATTGGACGCACGTCCTTCAAGTCATGATAGTGTTGCCACTACTTTTAGTCCAACTCCAGTAGAATAATAAAAGCCGTCCTTGGCAACTTTGTGTGTCTAAAGTTGTGGTTACGAAATAGTAGCGGAAAGAACTGAAATAATAATGGTTGAAGGATTAAAAGTGTGACACTGATACACAAAGCTGCCAGGAGACGTACACCAGTTATAAATATCAGTTAGCATTGAATGAATCAATCAAACTAGGTCCTGCTGATAAACCAATACGAATAAACAATTTTGTAATATTGTTGAGGGAAACAGAAACTACTTTCAAGGACAGATGTTGGATATTCTTATTGTCATGGTCGGTCAGTAGCAACTTTGCTGACATGCAATCACATATATGGGATAATAGTTTGATTAGCTTCACTCAGTTAAAAGATTTATGAATATGTTATTCTTTTAGATTGCTGCTTCTATCCTTGTAGTGTACAATGTTAGTATGTCTCTAACTCTGCTAGTGGATATTGATTTATTTTGTATTTGCTATTGCTAGAAAATCATTACATAGCCTGTTAAAGTTTGTTTCCATCAGGAACTCTATGACCGTATTGGCTGGTTGACTGATTTGAAGGGAGGGGACCAAACAGCGAGGTAGTCGGTCCCATTGGATTAGGGGAAGACGGGGAATGAAGTCGTCCGTGCCCTTTCAACGGAACCATCCCGGCATTTGCCTGAAGCGATTTAAAGAAATCACGAAAAACCTAACCCAAGATGGCCGGACATGGGTTTGAACCGTCGTCCTCCCGAAGGCGAGTCCAGTGTACTAACCACGGCGCAACCTCTCTCGGTACGTCCGTCTTAATGAGATCCAAAATAGGAGAAAGGGCAGCATCGGTCGTAAATTTTTAATCCGTTTATTGCAGATCCATTTCAGCAATTGAGTAACTATCTTGAACGCAATTATATCCAAGTCAGGACGATCATCATAAAAAAAAGTCGCACGTCGTATCACACTGCCATCACAATAACAAACAGTTAAACTCTTTGTTATCTGTCACGGCAATGTGGTACCATGTGTGATTTTATGTACTACGAGTCATCATCACTTGCATTTAACTGCACTGAAGATAGCTACACAGTAGCTAAAATAGAACTCCAATAAACAGTTTGATGTTACTCTTCCTACTATCTTGAACAGTGTGTAAGCCTTACGGAACATTCAACACCAAGGGCAATGTACGGTATCTTAACTTAATATAAATAAAGAACGTAGTGTGTGTGCTAGAGAGCCCATATCATTATTTCTGCAGTAGTAAATCTTTACAAACTTATACGGAGATGAAATTCTATTCTGCGCTATTGGAGGGGCTAGAGTGATATCGTTATTGTTGATGTGAGAGAAGGAATTCACAAATATGTCCTCAGTGGGAGGATAATGAATACGTGTAAAAAGCTGCAAATTCGGTATCATGCTTTCAGAAAGATCCATACATGTCTGGAACTGAGTGAAAAACGATAGCTGAAATACGAGTTATCCTTCGGAGAAAATAAGAGCATGCAGGCACATTCATTTCAGTTGCGAAAAATTTATTTGATGCAACGATCTACAAACGTGTCCGGAAACGTTCAGACGTACCTTGATTAGCATTGAATCAATGCAAGTGGTGAACAACTTGAAAGAGAAAACTTGCACCCTACAGACGTGACGGTGTAATTGGCCTCGGTTCGCACATACGCCAATTGAAGAAGATGATTCAATTTTATCGCTTTATAAACACCCATTTCCGTTTTCGCCTTTTAATCGCATTCACCACGTTTGTTGTATGTTATGTAACAAGAGAAATACCGGTAGCCTTATGGTTTAAAGAAACGAATTACGCAGCGTTCAGCTACGCCAAATATGCCCTTGTTTGCATGCTCTGCTTGACAAATTTCCTACGACTAAATCATACGAGAATTTACGTTTCAGTCACTGAACTGCTGGAGTAGATTTATCATATAAATTCATGACCAAAAGTGACACAGTTTAACAATCCTTAAATTAATTAGCATAAGAAGTAGTTAACTATCAGGAAACACATAGTCTTACAAGAAGAGAAGGAAATTACTTGCAACGATAAGAAACTGTTTATACTGATGTCTTAGTGCACGGCTGTTTAAAGTAATTGTATTTCGTTGGAATGCCATGAGAAATGTGATTTTCCTGGGTTACCTCATAGGTGAGAAACTGTCGGTTTACTACAAAGACGTATTTGCGACTTGTTGGAAGCAAACATGATGGAACTTCTTGACGTATGGGAGGGTTAGGGAGGGGGGGAGGTGTTTATGGTCACAGCGTCAGTAGCATTCAATAAGTCTCACGTGCTTCTTGGACACTGGCAAAAGATGAGCAACTCAGCGAGATCAATCCTCACTGTGTGAGTTCGGGTTAGAATAACTCGTTTTGCTAGAGCCGCTGACTGGGGAGCACTGTCATTGCGTAAACGTACGCTCTGCACACGATCAGCGACAACCTTCTGGCGCCGTTGTGAAATACTGTGGAAATACTTGGATTAACCGTTCGGCTCTCGTGGATGGTACGATATTCTATCAAGGAAACAAAGAAAATAACTTCAACTCAAAGTTTGCGAAGTGCTGTGGGTTGTATGTCTGTTGATTCAGAAGTGTCGTATACAGGCAACCTCCGAGGAACTCGCTGATGTGTAAGGTTTATTGAGGCATGCGGGGATCTGTCTGGGTTGGCCTCTATTCACCTAGCTGCTCATGGGCCGAGGGGTCTTATGACTCACTTAATAAAAATTATCTCCATTGTCAGGTGGACACCTGGTTACCCTTCGATTCAACCACCAAAGAGTGATCTACAAGCGAGTCCTCCAGGTAAATCAATAGGAACCATTCAAATTGATAGCAATAATAGAGCACAAAAGTACCATAAGGTATTTATTGTTGAAAAGAAAAAAGAAATACTTTATGGTGTCTCTTCTTCATAATTAGAAAGCACAACTGCGTGTGACTATCACTAAAATTAGAGACATGGTTAAGAAATGGTGGCATTAATAACTGAAAAAAAACAAAAGAAACTGCAAATATCATTAAATGCAGGATGTTTGGGGCAATTCTCTGCTAAGATAGAAAAGAATAACTCCTTCACTAAATTTTTGTTGATATCTCCTGGCGTGATGTAAATATGAGTACTAATGACAGAGGAATTGATGTGCGAACGTTACGTGACAAGTCAACGACGAGCTAAAAAATTCTGCTGATTTTACTTCACCTCTGCAGGCGAGGTGTGACAGACGTGGCAAATAGTCCCATGAAATAAGAGTCACTTGCATTCGAAATTGTACTTCATTTGCATTGGCGATCACACAGCTTGGTACACAAGCTGTAAAAGGATTCAGGACGAAAAGAAGAAGGTGCAGCAGATCAAAGAAATAAAATGCGTACTCTATTCTGAGACAAAGTTGTTACATCAGTTTTTGCAGTCATGACATCCTGTGAATCAAAGCTTAAGACACCCATCACCAATGTGACATGTCCACTTACGCTCACGGCACACGAATAAATGCAAATACATGCTCCTCCAAGCAAAGTTGCAAAGCAACCACCACTTTCACTCCGATAACAGGCCTATTTATCAAGAAAAGTTCCCGGTACATCATTAAGCAAGCTATATCATAGCAAATCCACAAGTCCTGACTGGTGTCTCGCTCGACGTCAAATGGCTCATGAAGGAAGTTCAGTGTGTGCTCCATTGGAAGGCCGTAGTCGGTATAGGGACCAGAGTAGCCACTAAGCGAGTGCTCACGCTCCAAAGGATGTGCTGTTGCCTACTAGTGAAGACGTTAAAATTAGTGAGCCCTTCCTTGGTTCTGGAGTAGCGCACGATAATATGCTGCCATTCTTGTTTCACCAGGGTGTTCGAAAAGTTGTGACTTCTCTTGCGTGGATTGGCTTCAGGTTGATGCCTGCTAGTCATTGAGCGCCGTCATCAAATAGGCAGGCAGCGGTGTTTCGTGTGGAATACGTGATGCGATTGCAGCGTATGAGGCGCGCTCTGCTGACTGCGACACTGGCGCCACGTGTGGTGGCTGCAGGAGGTACCAGGGGTAACGAGTCAGCACGTTTTGGTCGTTGTCTTGAAGATCTGCAGAAATTTTGAAATTTAAAATCACGAAATAAGCGTGAACTTATCACGCTAAAATTTCTGCTCTGTTGATGACATATATGAATGAGTAAACGTGTAGAGCTATAGCGTTTTTCCTGGTATTGATTCATGTTATATGACGTTGTTCTGAGCACTCGTGCTTCGCTTACGTGTTGTAGATTTTTATCTGTTTTTGGCTTTGTGCACAGTCTGTTTGATGTATTAGTTGGGCTACGGGCGATGTTGTGACGCAGCAGACGATTTTGTAAGGTCATACCAAGTGATGAGAGACCTCACCGCCAACCGCAGCTGCAAGGAATACTCCAGACAGAAGGTTAGCTGAACACTAATGATCAGTGCTGAAGAAAAGAGCATCGAGCTGGGATGTATATTATAGCTAGTCTCTTGTCTGAAATCTCTGGGCAGGGCTCTTACGATAGCATCGCAAGAGACAGCATCTGTTCTGTAACCGAGTCTGAAAATAATGTAATTTGCTAATCAGAACTCCAGTCTACCGACTGAAGTAGAATGGGTAAAACTGTTTTATATGGTGTACTACGGTTCGAGAACTGTCAGGGAGTACGGCACAATCGGCATGCTCACAGTTGAAAGCCGTATCACTAACATAAATTCGTGCAGCACCCCCTGATCTATGGCGGCTGTCACTGGCTTACTGATTTGTAAGCTGCTGCATGAGGGTGAATGTTACCCCAGCCGTGGGATTATGTCTGGCTGCTGAAGTGGTCGGCTAAGGGCCTTAGACACTGTACTCAGTACATACAGAACTACCTTCTCCACAAGCAAATGCAGGTTATGGGGTATGAAGGAACCCAAGGAAGCGCTTACTCTAAACGAATTACTCAATAGAACAGTCACACTACGTGCTAAGTCCTCACTGTTGAGGATCAGAGTTAAAGCACTGCTGGGTAGAAGAGTGCCTGGAAGCTAGGGGCAATAAAGTGCTCATGGAACCAACTACTCAATCATTAGCGTATGTTCTTCCAGCTGCTGAGAAGACTTTTCATTCAACTTTAGATAGGGCACAATCCGCTGATGCAAGCTTTTCTGGTCTGGCTTGAGGACCATCCATTGTATGGTTCCTGTGGCGTATAGATTTTAGTTGCTTTTACTGTATTACTGTATTTTACTGTATTAAGAGAGGACTACAGAGACTGTTACGAACGGATTTGTCCTCTATTTTAGCAGACGACGAGACGAACTCGATATGACTTTTAAAATTTTGTGAAATGTTTGACCTGCACCCTACGCTACGGCTCTAATGAGTTTTCTGGGTGGTTCGGTGGCTACTTCTGGTTTTTTTCTAAGTGCTAAATAATCAGCATACCACGCTTCCCTAAGTTCTTGTTTTAACCTTTATTCTATAACTCAATTAGGGGATCTGCATTTTATCTTTGACGAAGTTTAAATCTTACTGTCTGCGTCATTGTGTATGACTGAGTAGATGAATGTGAGTGGAAAGAGAAGAATTGTTGTAGTTGAAAGTAAATGAGTGTTTTTTGGCACCTTAAGTGTTACCTGTTCAAATTAGTTGGATATCAAACTACTTCAATAAGGCAGCTAATTGCCTAGTTATTGAAGGCCCTGAATCCTCAAACACGTCAACTGTACAGCCAAGCGGAATAGAGCATGCAGTAATGTATTGAGCAGTTCAGTGAACGAATTTCGACAAGTGTTCAGTTGAAACATTCGTGCATCAAAGTAGCGAACAGTAATCACCCCTATTTGATAAGTGTACAAATATTCAGCGTCAGTCTCATTCTTTCGGGTCGTATCTCAAAAGCGAAATTTTCTGACAGGGAACGTCTACTGCTACTCAGATGATAAACTGTGCTTGCATTTGCAAAATCGTACGGGCACGGAAAGAAATTTCTACTCATACGCAACAATAAACAATTCCTTAATAATGAGAGCAGACTCGCTCCTCTTGTGTCAGAACTCGCATATTCAGTCTCCCTCCAATTATGTCATCAGCACTATGCACTGTAACCACTTGCGAGAATATGTAATGAATATAAGAGTCTGTATGAAATTTCTTCGGATTACATGGTTTTTAATTAAAGCAATGAAGTGAATTAACACGACATTTTTGTGACGATACGTTGTTTGAACAAGATGACGTAACTATAAAATGTAGCTTTAATGAATGTAAAACTGTCATGAGAATTTTTCTCCTGTAAACGTAAGACAAAGGACTAACAAAATATTTATAACTAGCGTAAGCATGAAGTATACGTTAGTACAATATTACGTAATAACTCATATACCAAGTTTTCAGCCAGGAATGTTTGACTTTTAAAGAAGTCGGTATAGCTGTTTGACCTCTGCTGAAGCTCTCGCTATTCCTTACATATTTTGTAATACCGGAGTATGAGTCTTTTATTTCACTACATCACTTCTGCATCTAGATACACACTCCGCAAGCCACCGTATGGCGGTGTGTACCCTGTACCACTACTAGCCAGTTGCTTTCCTGTTACACTCGCAAATAAAGTGAGCAGAAAAGTACAGTCTATAAGCCAGCCTACGAGTCCTAATTTCTATCATCTTACCTTCATGGCCATTACAAGAAATGTACGTTGGCGGCAGCAAAATCGATCTGCAGTGGACCTCAAATGCCGTTTCTCTAAATGTCCACAATAGAGCCTCGCGGAAAAAGTGTCGCCCTCTCACCAGGAATTCGCTTTTAAGACACGAAGCAATTCCTTAATACTTAAATGCTGATCGAGACTTTCTGTAACATGTCTATTACTACGCCTATGAATAGCTTCGATGTCTTCCTTCAGTCCGAGCTGGTGGGGATCTCAAACACTCGAACAGTACTCAAGAATGGGTGGCACGAGCTTTCTATACGCCACTCCTCCTTTAAAGATGAGCAACACTTCCCCAAAATTCTCCCAACAAGACGAAGTCTAGCAATCGCATTCCCGATTACCAAACTGTCGTGCTCATTCCATTTCATATCGCTTTGCAACGTTACGTATAGTTACTTAATCGATGTGGTAGTGCCAAGCAGCAAAGTACTAATGTTGTATCCGAACGTTGCCGGATTGTTTTTCCTGCACGTCCGCATTAATTTAAGTTTTTCTACATTTAGAGCAAGCTGCCGTGCATCACACCAACTACAAATTTTGTCTAAGTGATATTGCACCAGCCTATAGTCAGTCAAGGATGGCACCTTCCCCTATACCACAGCGTCATCAGCAGACAGATGTAAATTGTTGTTCACTATGACCGCCAGGTCATCTACGTACTTGGAAAATAAGAGCGGTCCCCTCAAAACTCTCTGGCGCACTCCTGACGATACCTTTGTCTCTGTTGAACATTCGCCGTCGAGAACAACGTACTGGGTCCTATTTCTTAAAAAGCCTTCGAGCAACTGACATATTTGTGTACGTATTTCGTAAGTTCGTATCTTCTTTAACAGTCATTAGTGGGGAACCAAGTCAAATGCTTTTGGGAAATCTAGGAATATCGAATCTGCCTGTTGCCCGTCACCCACGGTTCGCAGTATATCATTTGAGAAAGGGAAAGTTAAGTTTCACACGACCGATGCTTTCTAAAACAATTCTGGTTCATGGGCAGAACCTTTCCCGTCTCAAGAAAATTTATTATAACCGAACTCAGAGTGCGTTCAAGAATTCTGGGGCAAACCGATGTTAAGGATATTGGTCTGTAATTATGCGAGTCCGCTCTTTTACCTTTATTATATACAGGTATCACCTGCGCTTTTACTCCAGTAGCTTAGAACTCTGCCCTGGGCGAGAGATTCGCGATAAATGCTAGCTGGTGCCACCGGGGGCAGTGCCACAGAGTGCTGTCTGTAAAACTGAACTGGAATTCTGTTGCACCTGGCGACTATTTTGTCTACGACCACCAAGCGATAGACTGTGCGGCAATCAAATGACAGTATGTTGGTTCGCTGTTCCTACGTGAATCATTTCTTAAACGCAATGTTTAAAATTTCAGCTATTCTTCTTCTGTCTTATATTGCCACACCAGTCTTGTCGACAAGTGAGTGCATAGAGGTGTTCTGCCCGGGTCGTGAGTTTACGTACGGTCAGAATTCTGTTGGCAAGATCTTTCGCTAAGGAAAAACGGTGGAAGTAGTCATATGCTTCGCACATGTATCTTCTCACTGGGGCAAGAATTTCTACAAACTTTTGCCGGCCGACATTTGCACATTCGTTTTAGAACCGAAAGTGCAACAATCTTTGTCTACTTAGCATTTTCCGAATCTGGCTATTAAACCACAGGGACTTTCTCATCATTAATCCACCTTTTTTTGCATATAAGTCTCCATAGCGTGATTTACTCTCAATTTAAACTTTACACCTAATTCATCTAGGTCCGTCGTATTGGAACCAAATGATGTCGATTTATTGGTTAAATGGACTGCTGACAACTATGTATCTGTTTTCTTATACAATAAATGTTCGCCTAATCTTCTTGATGGATGTATTAACTTCAGTAACCAATGTCGCTTTGATGACATCATGGCATATAAACCCTGTCGCTATACTGATACGACTGATAATATCAGGTCTCTTTGTAGCTACAACATCTAAAGTATTTAGAGTGTGTGTAGGCTGTCGGACTGTTTGTTCAAGACAGTTTTCGAAAAACATGTCTACAAGTACTTCACAAGACCGTTTCTCTGTACAACATTCAACGAATCGATAGACGCCCTATTCTATACCTTGTAGATTAAAGTCGCCTCCATCTGTTACTGCATAATGTGCGTATTTCTGCACTACTGGGCATAGAAGATCACCTAATTCTACAGAAGAGTTGCTGAATTCTGTGAATTTCTTTCCATGTCCTTCGCTGAAATATCTGATGCAGCATTGTCCTAAGATTGGTTAGCTACCAAAAGTTGTATTGATAACCAAATGTATTTACTCTGAAACAACGTCGTTTCAACTTACGGCAATCGATATAAATAAAAAATAGTATATGCTACAGCTGTAATCGGAAACAATCATATTCAGTAATAATAGCCAACATCAAATTATGTTTAGTTCCGTGTTAAGGGAAAATTTGTACATTTTCATCTAAAGAAATAGTGACATTCATTCAGTTTAAAACATTGCTATCTGGGAAAAATTCACATTTATCGGCAAATGAACTTGCTCACGTTGCATAAAATAAATATAGTGAAGATGAACAGATTAAGTCTCACGTGCGAAAGAACAGCTGCAGCTTATTTGAGATTCTCGTACACCATGACCTTCAGAAGTCTTGAAACTCATTTTAGAATTCCTTTCTGTTCACAATGCGTAAGACTTACTCACGCGAGCACTATCTGGTCGCATTGCTATTGTTTTTCCTTATTCTTCTTCTACATACCACACATCCACAAGAACGCTCATCTCGTCGAAGTGGATGGAGAACTGACCTCCAATTTTAAAGCAGAACATCAGAGTACTCGACGACCCGTTTTCGTAGGTGAGAGGGACGCCACGACTCGGGATACGGAGGTATGTACTGTTAGCTTCCGCTTTTCCGCGAAACCACGCCATTTTTGCTGCGTTGGGCTTTGATTAAAACTCACGACCCTATCTCAAATACGTGACTGTCTGATGGAAGCACTTTTCCCAGGATGAAAGATTGAAATAATGAGAGATGTCGTAACACAGCTATCACCGTGGAAAAACTTTCACTTTGGTAAGCGAATGCACAACGTTATTGGGTTTCCTTCAGTTCAGTGACATTTAACCCATTCACTGTTCAAGGCACACAGGAGCTATGCTTTCACAAATAATGGCGGTAAGTCTACAGTACAAGGTAAATGTATTTGAAGACTATGTTTCAATTGTACTAATAACATGTCTGATGCAATTCGCTAACATGAGGATAGCAGTCAGTAAATTGAACTACAAGACACCTCAGTCTTATGGTTGAAGTAATCAATGGAATAGGTACAGCTCTTGAGATGCACATTGCTTATTCCATGCTGCAGCATTACACACTTACGGTATTTCATGTTATTACCTGTCCTTACATTCTATCACGGGCTACGGAGCCAGTAATCAGAGCCCTTAATTCAAAATCATGGACTTAAGATACTACGTCACATTTAATGTGACTGTTGACTGAAAGATGCAACAACAACCTTCGCCAGGCACGAAAATTGCTCTTAGTTGGTCTTACAGTAGTCCAGTTGGCAAACGTAAACAACACACTAACGTTTTGTGCTTACTGTAACTTGATGCTTGATGGCCATCGAGAAATGTCTTGGCGGCTTGCGCAATAATCATCACTGTAGTGAGTTCTCTGTCTGTGCGCGCACTGCTGTCATGGTGTCCTTGGGCTTCTTTATGATGTCGCTAAGGTTAAATCCAGCAAACAGCGCTGTGAAATCTTTTAGACCACGCATTATGTTTACGAATTTTCTTCCTGCACTTCTTACAGTTTGCGGCTCTTGTGTTGCCGGTGTCGGTTCTGACGCGGCATTGGCAGTGTTACAGTCGGTGTTATGTGTCTCGGGCGGTGTGGCTGTAGCTGGGACGGGAGGGGGAATTCGATATATTTCGCGTCCGGCGGAGTCTAGGAAACTGCGCCTGGTACAGTTGAAAATCTGTTTATCGACTAGCGGTTTTGTATACTCCTGCCGTGGCCAGCCGCTGTCGTCAGTACTTTGTAGTGCTCCAGTATTCAGCCTGTGTCAATATCATGACTCCTTAGAATTTGGCTGATGCGATCTTTCTCAGTTTTTACGGATGGGAGAAAAACTTTCACTTTACCTATTTCCATTTCGCTAGAAACTCCATATCGTAACTGACGGCAAGTCATCGAGTAAAACAGAAGTTATTTCAGGCATTCCCCAAGGTAGTGTTACAGGTTCTTTGCTGTCTCTTATCTATATAAACGATTTGGGAGACAACTGAGCAGCCATCTTCGGTTGTTTGCAGATGACGCTGTCATTTATCGACTCATAAAGCCATCACAAGATCAAAACAAACTGCAAAACGATTTAGAAAAAATATCTGAATGGTGCGAAAAGTGGCAGTTGACCCTGAATAACTAAAAGTGTGAGGTCATGCACAAGAGTGCTAAAAGGAACTCGTTAAACTTCGGTTACACGATAAATCAGTCTAATCTAAAAACCGTAAATTCAACTAAATACCTACGTATGACAATTACGAACAACTTAAATTGGTAGGAACACATAGAAAATGTTGTGGGGAAAGGTAACCAAAGACTGCGTTTTTATTGGCAGGACACTTAGAAAATGTAAGAGACCTACTACGGAGACTGCCTACACTACGCTTGTCCGTCGTCTTTAAGAATACTGCTGCACGGTGTGGGATACTTACCAGGTACGACTGACGGAGTACATCGAAAAAGTTCAAAGAAAGGCAGCACGTTTCGTATTATCGCGAAATATGGGAGAGAGTGTCACAGAAATGATACAGGATTTGAGCTGGAAATCGTTAAAAGAAAGGCGTTTTTCGTTGCGACGGAATCTTCTCACGAAATTCCAATCACCAACTTTCTCCTCCGAATGCGAAAACATTTTGTTGACACCGACCTACATAGTGAGGAACGATCACCACAATAAAATAAGGGAAATCAGAGGTCGTACGGAAAGATATAGATGTTCATTCTTCCCGTGAGCTATACGAGATTGGAATAATGGAGGATTGTGAAGTTAGTTCGATGAACCCTCTACCAGGCACTTAAATGTGATATGCAGAGTATCCATGTAGGTATATATGTAGATGTAGATGTAGTGTCCTTTCTACCTCTGTAACATCGTACCGATATCTTATGAAAGTAATTCTTAAAAGGTCGATATCCTCCTATACATATTGCAGCTCACTGATTCTTTTAGCTCGGTCCTATAAACACTTCTCTTCTTTATAAGCCAAGAGGAATCCTTCTCATTGTTTTTGATACATTGATCATATACTCACTGTGTGGTGTCATAGAAAGAAGGAGCTCTAAGGGTTTCTAAATTTTTTGAATAGTATTAATTCTATTGTGAATATCACTATGGAAAAAGGCAAAGAAGATCAAATTAAATATTTTGATGTACAAGTATTCATAATACCAAACGCAACGTTAGGACATAATGCTACAAAAGGCCGACTCACACTTGTAAATGCCTTTACAACAATTGCAATCACCACCCGAAGCAATGGGAGTCATGTACAAGTTAAGTCACTGAACTCGCTTTTGGAACGAGCGGGGCTTACAACTGTTACGGTTACTCAGAAATTGGCTCTTGCATGATTTCCCTAAGTTTCTTAAGACAAACAAGATTTAAAAAAGGCCATACCCGGTTTCCTTCTCTATCAGTGTCTTGTCTGAGCTGTTCTGTGTGTGTTAGTAGTCTGTTGTAGCCGACGGTATTTTATAACGTAATACTCTATCGTTTGTTGACATTAGGATGTTGATGGATAGAGTCCCAATTGAAATGGAAACAGAATCACCAGTACCCCTTCTTAAGGAAGTATTCTAGGATTGATCTACAGCATGTTTGGCTAAACAGCGCACCACCAGCGCTTCGACAGTGCTCCTGCCTAGCGCGCCGAGCGCAGTGGGTTATGTTCCTAAAGGGTGAGGAGGGAAAGATACAGGAAGACTGTAACCGGACGCTGCTAGAGAATGCAGTGGCCTTTAAGACCCCAAGCAGTTTGCAGATCTTCTGCATTAGCAAATATATGGCGTCTGCGCACTTCTCCAAAAAAGAAACTGTGAAGAAGCCACGCCGTTCAATGCCGAATGGAAATTACTTTAGTTTTCGTATCGTTCGAAGGTCACGCAAAGTGATTCGTATACCACCACACTATTATGACCTGGAAAAACAGTTACTGAAACATCGTTGCAACAAAAGCCACAAAGAACACGTGACATAAATTTTTATGACAAAATGCGTCCTTGAAATGAAACCTGCAATTAGGGAAAAAGTTGAGTAGAGTGCTGGCGAAGTATTTTGTGGTCGACAACACTAATTACCTGAATATATTAAGTCCCTTAACATAAGAGGAGAATCATTTGATAACAAATGTGGTGGACAAAATTGATGACATTGTAACGTGGCGTAGTCTCCTGAGCTTCATTTCTTACATATCCCGACCTCACCATCGTATTCTGCATATCCAGACGTTTCAGTTGAGCCAAAACTCGATAGGGTAGAGTCAATTTTACATATTTCCATTTAATCGATATGCAAATGCAATAAATAAATCGCAAGTGCGCACCGAGATCAAAAAGTCGAGGCTGGCGTACAGAAACGTTCAAGACACGACGGCCACACGAGTTTTTGTTCGGTGGAGGCAACCAACCCGCTGAAAAGTCCATAGGAGGGTGCGTTAGCACGCAGCTGTAGCAGCCGGCCGACAGCCCACGGACCAAAACAGTTTTTGCCAGGGAAAAGGGATAATGGCCTGCGTGTTCACCTTAAAAGCAAAACCCACTGTATTGTTTAGGAGACCCCCAGTATACGCATTATTTTGACGGACCTAGTGCGCAGTTTCAGGGTTCTCACAAGAGGACAGTAAACGCCTAACGCAGATGCTACATATTTCCGGATTGGTTCGTTTTGCCACTCTCCCGTTTGTAAGAGTAACAGTGATTGGTGACTATTTCTGACGCAATGAGCCGGAAGAGTGAGGGAAAGACAGTGTATAATATACCCTTTCGCTTTTTGCGTGGAGGGAAGTCGTTCCGGTGACGCTCTTGTAGTGGGAACACATAGTGGGAGCGAGTGCACTCGTGCGTGTACGCAGAGAACGAGGAACAAAGTCTCTACTTAGTACTGCACTGAGAGAACACCTCTGTCGCTAGTATATCGGAGTGATACTCTCTATTGAGTTGCTCGCGATTAAGCATTTGTTCACTGAGTTGGCCGCAACACTTAATGTGCGGTGTGAACACAGACAGACTATTAGTTAACGCCTGCGAGCGAACATTGAGTGGCATCGCGGTGGACTGGTTATCTGACGGGTGTACCACGCCGATTGTTAGACTAGGGGCAGATAGGAGTCCTTGACTTCATCAAGGTGTAACAGGAGTTTAATTGGCGAAGGTCAGTCCAGATGGAAAGAGATATTGTTGTTAATTTTCAGCGACGAACGACGCAGGCAGCAGTCGTCACAGCTCATGGTATTGTGTGCTACATCATAGGCGAGCCCCATCTGTCCTCCATTAGAAATAACATACTTTATTCACGTCACTTCATTACATTTCTCACCCAACAGCCTCGACCGTACTTAGAAAAATTCAATCGGATAATTATTCAACTCGAGTACGCATGGCTTTCAGCCATTCCGCCGAGTAAATAGCATTCGTAAATAAAAGGGATAAGAGAGCTTTCCACACATTGTGTATAAATGTCATTAACAGGATTCCTATCTATAAGAGGTAACCTCCTATTTTGAAAAGAACCTGGAAATTTGTGTATCAGTTTATAAAATTGTTCAAATGTGTGTGAACTCTTATGGGACTTAACTGCTAAGGTCATCAGTCCCTAAGCTTACACACTACTTAACCTAAATTATCCAAAGGATAAACACACACACCCACGCCCGAGGGAGGAATTGAACCTCCGCCGGGACCAGCCGCACAGGCCATGACTGCAGTGCCGAGACCGCTCGGCTAATCCCGCGTGGCTATCAGTTTATAAATAAAAGTTCCACTTGATTTTCTTAAATTTTGTAGTAATTAATATTTTCCGTTCGTTTAATGTTTTCCCTACACTAATTACCAGTACTCCAGTACCCAAGTATCCCACTAGTTACGTAATAAAATAGAATATTTTTGTGTCTTTTCCTTACAGCGGACGACTCTAGAAGATACTTACTGCTGAAAGTTTTTCAGGCATTTCTTTTTGGTACGTTAGGAGCGTCTGTCTGACTTCTGTAGTAGTATGGGGTGGAAATTGCTTCTTGCGGGAGGCAAACGGTACTTGTCAGATCAATCCGTTGCGCAACTCTTTAACATACACCCACACTGACAACATCAACCGAAAGTAATCAGATGTAAATATCATCTTCTGATTCATTACACTGACCATTTCCCGTAAGTCAAGGCAATCATTTATTGACCAGACATGACTGACTACGTTTCAGTAACTGAAATATTTCATCATGATTTCTCATACAAATTCCAAGACACTGCACTAAAGACAGATTTCGATCTGTTTCTCAACCAATGTTGCTTTTGGCTGCCTAATGTACGACATTACTTCGAAACTTGCGTTGACAGATGTGCAGTGCAATAATTAGCTCAACGACCTGTTCGTCCAGTCCAACAATATGCAAGACTTTTATGATATTTTATCCCAAGAACAATATCCTCGATCCCACAGGCAAGGTGCTAAAGATTTCAATGTTTGGTTCAACACATGTGTACCAACGTCTTCTCCGTTACGTGATTGACAATGCCCTACAAACTTTCACCTGCAACAGTGCTCAATCTGGGTAAATCCACGTAGACTCTATCACGGACTATATTTCCAGGTACATTATATACTAAAAAAAGGATATGTGTGTAAATTTATTAACATCACAGCTTAATGTTAATACCACTATATAATGTAATTTTTTAATAAAAAATTGGCAGAAAAATTAAAAGTAGGGGATAAACACACGTGATAAACTCCTGATTATAAAATTATCCTGCAATATTCACCTTTTAGAAGTAGTTGCTCTTTATTGCAATCGCGTCTTCCTATGGTTCTCGCTTTTATGGCCCTCGTCATATATCGTCTCACTCATACTCGTCTGCGCTCGCTGAGCATCAGTGCACTTCAGGAGCGCTTCTCTTGGCCAGGCCTAAACAACTCATTCACTTTTAGTGATTAAAAAAATCTTTCGAACAAAAGCTGCTAAGTTTGAAGCGGACATAGCGTGGTGTCTACCATTTGTTCGTAGGTGGAAGAGTAGAGCAGATTTGATAGTCAAAAATGGTTCAAATGGCTCTGAGCACTATGGGACTTAACTTCTGAGGTCATCAGTCCCCTAGAACTTAGAACTACTTAAACCTAACTAACCTAAGGACATCACACTACACCCAGTCATCACGAGGCAGGGAAAATCAACATTCTACTTGCTACAGGTTTCGTGTGTTTACCTGTTGCATGGAAATCTTTAGTCTGTGGTCTGCTGTCGTAGCGAGTAGACGACGTCTTCATAAATGTATCAAATTTCCACAATTTTCTCGCAAAAGCTGAGAAAATTGATACAGTCTTCATTTACGACAAATGCCGCCAAAATGTGAGAACAACAGTGGCATACCAAACTGAAAGATTTCCTCACTATACAATTCATTCACAATCTACCTTGCAAACGGTCGACACGAAATGTTGATGATAAAAAAAACGGAAACTGCCCATATTACAACCGACGAGTAACACGCAGTTGATATCGTTACAGGTGTAGTATACAGTCCAAATGCTTGTGCAAGACAGCTCGAAAATGAGGGCAGAATCAATCAACGTGTTCTGCGAATACTGAATTCCAACAAATTTCACCCATACCCACATATTAACTCATCAGGACCTACGTGGTGATGACTTTCGACGATGGCTACAGTTCTCCAAAAGGAGGCTACTGAAACTGCAAGCAGATGTCATGTTCTTGACTAAGATGTTATTTACAGATGAGCCATCATTTACAAACCACTGGCGTGTTAATCTTCGCCACACGTACAATTGATCATCTCGACATTGGCGGAGAGAAATGGGCAAAGAAAGACCTCGGTCGGACAACGTATGGTGCAATCTACTAAATAATCAAATTATTGGTCGCTAATTTATTGATGGGAATTTACATAATATAATGTATTTTGATTTATTAATAGAGATGCTGTCGCTATAACCAGAAGACATCTCTCTGGACATACGACACATCATGTGGTACCAGCAGGATGGATGTCTTTCACATTCGCCAAGGAGATTTACAGAGGTTCTGCAACGGACTTGAAGATCGTGGAATTGGTCAGTCCGGCAACAATAATTGGTCTGCATCCTCGACAAACCTAACACCTCTGGGCTTTTACTTGTAGTGTAAATTGAAACAAGTTTACAATTATATCGCAGCCATTCACGAACGTATGGAAGATCGTTTTACATGAGCTTTTACTACTATCAGCTTGGGTGAAAGTCAGTTCATGAGGCCAACGTTTACAGCTCTGACATCTTATTCACCCAGTATTGGCCTGCCATTGCAGACTCTTTGTTGAAACGATGTGGTATTTTGTTGTAATTTGGCAACTGGAATGCTAATCGCCGTACTTCATTCACCGCAATTCAATAGAAGTACTTTCCTATTTCAAACATGCGATTAAGAATTTCTTGCTCTTCTTCTTCACTGAACACTACCCCTAAGCTGCCCATAAACTTTTTACTACCAAATGCGCCTCTATTATTCCCTAGAACTATTCCTTTTAGCATATTATCTGGAACACTGAATTGTTTTGCTGCTGCTGAAAATGACGTGCTGTTATTCCTTACTGCTCTGATTACCTTTTGCATCGCAACGGGGTACCCCGTTTGTTGCTATGTTTTCTGGACGTATTTTCTTTGCATCTTGAATATCTTGCAACCCTTGCAGAAGAGCAGCGTAATGAATATTGGTTTTGTGTTTAAAACGATTTCTATTGTTTTAATTTCAATATTTATACTATGCATAAAATATGGGAGTAGCTAATTCTCACTGGGACATATTGAAAATGAACTGTCGGGAATAGTGGTCATCTGTCGGCAAAAGTGGCCACATTGGCATGTGTAGCATGGCCAGTTTTCCAGATCGAAAGCCATGCTTGTATCAGTGACTCACGCGAAACAATACAACCGAAGGAAACGACGGTGATTAATACTTGTAAATCAAAAGGCATTGCGTGAACCGTGATATCGCAAAAACCTATTGCTCCAGATAAAAGTAAAGCATCTATAGTAATATGAGTTTATCACGTTACATCAAACGACTGAAAAACCTAATTGATTCATAAAAAAATAGCGGAGAAAGCCTCCTTTGTCAATGTCACTGACAAACCAATAGTGTCGATTACAGCTAGCTTGGCCACTTCTCGTAAGCAGCACTGTTGAAGACATCAAATAGGGGGCGCCACTTTTCCCAATCTGGCCACTTTAATTTTCTTTCCCCTACTATGGAACGCAGTAGGCAGATTTGCATGGCTGTCCCATTTTTATTCTGTCATCGACTCCATAATTTAGATAAGGAAGACCACAGGGATTTCTATGAATACGTTATTAATACTCTAGTATCTTAATGTGACGTCACAGGCAGAGAGTGACAGCGCACGATTTTTATTAGTAGGGGGCGCTGTGTGACTTGTTTCTTGTCTGAAGACGACCAGCAGTGTTTGGCGATACTCTGTTCTGGAAAGAAATCTCGCTATCGGGCCACAATGTTTAGCAATTTCTCTATTGGCAAAAGATTATGCTTTGCTGGAAACAGAGTGCAGGCCAAAGGAGAAAGAGAAACTATTTTGGGGAGATTCTGTCGCCAACTGTGAGCGAGAGGGTTTAGAAGTTCTGTCTCGGACCACGTGGGAGAGGAGCTGGTGATTCGACTGCGGATTTCAGTTGAGGTCGAGAGCAATGCAACTAAACAGACCAGGAGGGATCACAGTTGCAGATCGCGACGCGGCCTCATCTTCTCTGTGGAGCCACATCCACGTCAGCGCCGTTCATCACGGCGTAAATGGAATTCACGGTGAGCATTACAGTACTGGACAATTTGTCACGCACTTGGGGGATTCTTTACGATTTCCGGGCTCAGAATGAGAGTACATGTGTTTCGTGCATGATTTTCTTTAGGAGTCACCAAGCTTCCACTCACTTCTTCTGTCAGCAATTTTTGGGGTGAACGTCTGAGTTCACTAGACCTGTATGGGAAATAAGAGAGTTATCCAAAATAAACAGTAATGGTTAAAATGGCTCTGAGCACTATGAGACTTAACTTGTGAGATCATCAGTCCCCTAGAACTTAGAACTACTTAAACCTAACTAACCTAAGGACATCACACACATCCATGGCTGAGGCAGGACTCGAACCTGCCACCGTAGCGGTCGCGAGGTTCCAGACTGTAGTTCCCAGAACCGCTTGCCCACCTCGGCCGGCTAAATAGTAATCATTAGTTTCACACAGATAGCGTTATTCAGAGTTTCTCTGTGCCTTGCAGTAAGAATCATAATCACTGTTTTTTTTAATAAACTTGTGTATTTTAACGAAAGATCGTTTTTGTTGGAAATTGTTCTATCACACAATTTATTATGCATCTACTCCACTTCATGATATACGCCTAGGCCTTCAAAATCGCGTTACCCACCTAAATAGGCGTGCTTGTAGATCTTAAAGACGTGCCCTCCTCTCAGTTATCTTTCTGGTAGGGAAGGTAAAACCACAAAGAGGGTATTGTGCAACTGCACATGTCATCCCAGCCTCACTGTATGCGTTTGCAGATTCATTCATAAAAGGTCAGCAGCACGATCTGATGTAAAAAAATACTGTACCATGTAATGTATGTATGCATCTTCAAATGTTTCTTTAAAATGTGAATAATGTGACAGAACAATCCATTTAAAATAACGAAGTTCGTTACCATATGTCCTCTACCCTTCCACCTATGAAAAACTGATGAAAGTCACAATATTTCCTCCTTCAAGTTACACAGCTTTTGTTTGAAAGATTTGCGTCTTTCACTAAGAGTGGCTGAGTTTTTCAGGTGGTCTGTCTTAGGTGCCTCATCCTGTATAACTGCTATATCTCAGCTATTTGCCTACCTCTACAGCTACCCGGCATAGTCCAGTACCACAAGCATCTTCCTCCGGAGCCAGTGCAGATACTGGCTTGCATGCACAACAGTGTATGGCCACATTTTGGATAGAGACATCAGCATACCGATTTTTTATCAAAGGAACGTCTCGCAGTTATCATGCAAACGTGAGACGCTGAATCCGACGGGACAGGGGCGAGCATCTTCGTCCATAGTGCTGCAGTTGTGGACACTTTCTTTTTTCCGTGAGTCACGTGCCCTCCGAATGACGTGCGGATATTCGTGGCAGGTATTACGGGCGTCTCCTGGGCACTTCAAGGGCAGTTCAGTTCACTGGTATGACCAAGGATCATCTCATCACAGTGTCCGTACAGCCAGCAGCTCAGGTGCTCATCCAGGAATCAGTTGTAGTCGACGCTGCTCCTGGTTGCAAGTGCCTTCGGAGTCCTCTAGGAAGTGCCTGTAGTTCTCCACGAGCAACGCTCTGCACACTTGACTGTCACGTCTTTAATGATAAACCACGATTGACACTAGACAATGATTATCAACCCACGAGTTCCTGATACATCCAGAAATGTTGTCGTGTTTTGCTGTGACAGATTTAACTGCAACCGTTCTAGTTAACAAAAAATGTGTCTGTATATGTTACTGACAATGAAGTATTTATTCTTCATTGTCTACCAGGAAACCTGCTCTTTCTTTGTTAGCTTACTCCAGATCACGTCAGTAATGATAACAGGAAATGTAAATCTTGATTTTTCGAAGGGATTGTACTTTGTTTTCGCGAAGAAACGTCAATCACATTTGACATTGTGGTCTCTGTTTGAACCCCCTACTTTCAGAAGAGAATTCCATCATCCTCGCAACAGAATAACGTTCGTACTCATTCTAATTACGAAGTGCCGTAATTATAAACGAAGCACATATGTAGTGCTGTTTATATTTTCGTGTATATTATAGTTAATGTTAAAATGTTAACAACGGCACGTTCTATGCACCCGCGTATCTAAAAATTACACTTTTAAGATGGAGCTGGATATCCTAAGAGCTACATCACGCCGACATCCATTGTAATCACTTCAATAATTCAGTTACAGATAAATATTAATACCGTCCAGAATTCCATTTTAATTTAGAGTGACAGTCACATCTTTTTCCATTCACCTATAAAGCTGTTTGATCCTAATAATATATTTGAATGATCGTTTTACCATTCCAGAATCGTTTTCGGAACTGTGAAAACATGCTCTATACACTGAAGCCAGTCCGGGCGATTTAGCATCTCATTCCGTAATCTGAGTAAATCCTTTTATTCTGAACAGAGAAGGCCGCTTTCGCTTGGAATGCTATCAGCAGCGGCAGCGAGTGGTAGTAAAATCCAACGAGTGCACGGACAAAGGAGACAATCCCGAATGCCATCATGACCCCTATTTCATTTCTCTTTGATAGAATCACTAATGGAAAGATAACGTTAGACACGAAGAAGAAAGTAGATGGTATGGAGTGAAGTTTCTTAAGTAATTTTCGTTACTTCACTTTGCCAGGTAATCTGAACAGCACGCAAAATTATGCAACATGCGTCCGGAAACATTATTGACTGTTCACTGACATACCGCATTGTCGTAGACTTCAAGTAGTTTTATGAACTAAATTATATATTACAGAGATTTGTGTATGAAATAAAAGATGGAGAACTCGTTAAGTTAACTGAATGCGTTAGGAAACCAGTCTGCTGAAACGTCTTATATTAGCAAAAGACTAATGCGACTGATACGATAAATAAGTGTATCACACAGTCAGTTATATTATTTACGTTAAACTTGAAAATCTACTTCTGTAATCTCACAGCTGTAGCACCGTTTTTGCAAAGATTTTTCATTTGTGCTATGTTACTGGCAGTCGGGATCAGCAAGTACGTAAGGTTTGTTACATTCAAATGTTCACGTAAAAAGTTCAGTAGCGAAACCTGGATTCAACACTAGTTAAAATTGTTTAAATTTCTTGATGATTCTCCTCGCATACATCATTAACAGTTGAGGTTGGTAGCGCCATGAAACAAGCGAATGTAAGTCCACAGTCAAACACATTCTATTGAAAAAGCTGCTCCAGTCATTCACTGCTCTGTAACTCTTAATAAAGAGAACAAGTAATACGTCTGCGAAAACACAATGTTACATATTGATGATAACATGAAAGTAATAAATAATAACGCCGTAATACACAAGATGTAATAATAACAATAATAATAATAATAATACAGAACTACGTAACTAAAGGAATATAATGACAGGTTAACGATTCGTGTAAAATAAATAATGGTTCATAGTCCATGTAACATAAGAACGGCAGTTTAATAGTAGATTGATAAATATGGAATAAAAACCATTTTTATTAAAGTCATCTTGCTCGGTACGTAGGTTGACGGATTCTTTCAAAGGCATTAGGTAAATTTCGGTCATGTTAAGAGCATGTTAAAAGATATGCAAACTCTTATTTATACCACAGACAACATGTTTGTACGTTATCGCGCTATTAATGTTTACATTTAAAGACAGAGGACATCTTTGTAATAGTACGAGCTCTACTTAAATAGAAAAGTTCAGAAAGATTAGTCCTTGCAATCGTGTAGAACACAGTTGAACAGTGTTTATGAACCCAGAATGGTCAGAATTTGACCGAAATAGATAATCTAAGAAAATATTAAGGGCAAATATGTTCTTGTTGCTTCAAATCTTAATTTTTGACTACCGCAGGCTACAAATTGTGAGAAATCTGAGATACCGAGACGTCTGTGACGCGTCTATGTAGACGAAGTGGCGTCAGTAGAGGCCAACGAATAGTTAATGACGTAATTTCACAAGATTTATCCGAATGTGGCGCATTCTCAGTATGTCAAGATGTCTTTCTAGTACCCATTGCGGTACTGAAATTGGAATTTCACACAGTACAAATCGCTGCTAATGTTATCTCCAGGAAGTTTAACGCCGTCTGTCATTGAGATTGAAGACTACATCCAATATGACGGAGAACAATGGATAGCTAAATACATAGAGCAATGTGCTACTGTAGTTCGCAATAGATGTTCTCCGAAGTTTCTGACTAAATTTGATATATGAAGTGAAATGAAAGCATATCACCACCATAACAGGCTGATTTATTGAGCACTAAAATGAATTAACAATTGCTGGTCAGCCGCTTACGTGCAAATATCATAAAAAGTTTTTCATCACCCCAGTTAACAGAACTCCTGAAGATAGACGTTCACTATGGTTACTGCATCACAGACGCAGGCTCTTTGACTGTTCAGGGATGTCACTAAACCCGCCCAAAGATGTAAACAACCATGCATGAGCAGCGCCTATAAGACGGAGGAGGTCCGACCGCCGATCAGTTCCAGTCATTCCACCAGGAAGGAGGTACACGGCTCATGTAGACTGTAGTTCAACCACGCCTAGACGGCCAGTACCGCGGTTCCATCGCATCCGCATTGTTACTTTGTGCCAGGAAGGGCTCTTAACAAGAGAAGCGTACAGGCGTCTCGGAGTGAACCATCGCGGTGTTGTTCGGACATGGAGGATATACAGAGAGACAGGAACCGCCGATGACATGCCTCACTCAGGCCACCAAAGGGATACTACTAGAGTGGATGATCGCTACCTACGGATTATGGCTCGAAGGAACCCTGACAGCAACGCCACCATGTTGAATAATGCTCTTCGTGCAGCCACAGGACGTCGTGTTACGACTCTAACTGTGCGCAATAGGCTCCATTATGCGCAACATCGCTCCCGGCGTCGACTGTGAGATCCATCTTTGCAACCACCACACCATGCAGCGCGGTACAGATGGGCCCAACAACATGCCAAATGGACCGCTTAGGATTGGCATCACGTTCTCTTCACCGATGAGTATCGCATATGCCTTCAACCAGACAATCGTCGGAGACGTGTTTGGAGGCAACCCGGTGAGGCTGAACGCCTTAGACACATTGTCCAGCGAGTGCAGCAAGGTGGAGGTTCCCTGATGTTTTGGGGTGGCATTTTGTGCGGCCAACGTACAGCTGTACAATGCGTGAATACAATCCTCCGACCGATACTGCAACCATATCGGCAGCATATTGGCCACGCATTCGTCTTCATGGGTGCCGATTAGCGCCCCCTTAGTACACATGTTGTGAATGCCTTCCTTCGGGATAACGACATCACTTGACTAGAGTGGCCACCATGTTCTCCAGACATGAACCCTATCGAACATGCCTGGGATGGATTGAAAATGGCTGTTTATGGACGGCGTGACTCACCAACCATTCTGAGGGATCTACGCCGAATCACCGTCGAGCAGAGGGACAATCTGGACCAACAGTGCATACAGACATGCATCAGTACAAGAGGATATCCTACAGGGTATTAGAGGTACCGGTGTGTACAGCAGTCTGGACCATAACCTGTGAAGGTCTAACAATATGGTGGTACTACATGCAATGTGTGGTTTTCATGAGCAATAAAAAGGGCTCAAATGATGTTAATGTTGATCTCTATTCCAATTTTCTGCGCAGGTTCCGGAACTCTAAGGAACCGAGGTGGTAATAAACATTTTTTGATGTGTGTAGTACAGATCTAGATGGTACTGAATCCTTTGTTGTTCTCATGACGCGTTTCGGGCGTAGCCCATCATCAGATGACTGCTGACAAATGATAATGAAGACAGGTGCAAAAATAATGATATCATACAATATAGCGTAATCAAAAAAATGAGATTATTTAAACCTGAAATAAACTTAATTGTATACATTTTTGAACAACGTAAGTACATACCATTTCAGATAATTACAAGCATTGACAAGGGCGTTGAATAACGTCCGCACAAAGGTCAAGCGAAACATGTGTTCTCGTGTACAAAGAATGGACGTAACCAGTGCCTGATTCGAATTACAGTGTCTTAACACCGCCAACCACTAACGTAACATAAACTGTTGTCGCTAGAGAGCAGAGCTTCTGATGACGTGGAAAATATAAATATTAATATAAAATAACCAAAGTTGATTCAGCGGTAATGTGCACAGAGGTCAATTGTAAAATACAGTATAAGAGTACAAGACATTCCATTTACAACAAATTCATACAGAACCACATAAGTAATTGATTCATAATAACATTAGAAGGCATGACATCCGATAGAAAGTTAATTAGAGTAAGTGTATTAACTAAGGCAAAGTTAATTAGAATGATTTCATATTTCGCCAACACAGTTGTACAAGAAAGTCAACTGTGAAATATAATACAGTATTACAGAATTCATAGAACAACGAATTGTAATCATACATGCCATCTTTACGTTTTCAGTAAAACTCAAGAAAGACAATTCGCTAATAAAATTTCAGGTACTCATTAAAAATTCCCTAACGTATATTGAAAGTTAAACGAAAGACGCCCGATGAGGACACATCCTTTTTCGCATCCACAAGTAAATCATAGAAAAAAATCTAAGAGCCACCTACGACAGCTTCATATCTGCTGATTTATTATATGTTATGGTCTACCTGGTTACATATATTTCAATTTCTTCTAAAATATCCAATACCTTTACTGCCAAAATACAAAGGTGAATATGTCATCTTCGGTGGTTTTAAGCTGATATTGTTTCTCCCTTCAGTGAAATGTCGACGCATTTCCACTACTTGCGTATCCATGTTCACGCAATCTAATTTGAAACTCCCTTCCAGCTTGCTCGATTTAATATTTCTCACATGAACGGACATTATTCAGCGTCCTTGTCAGTACTTGTAATGATCTTAAATGGTATGTACGTACGTTCTTCAAAAATATATACAGAATAAATTTTATTTCTGATTTCTATAATCTCATGTCACTGATTACGCTATATTGTATGATATCACTGCACTAGTCTTTATTGTTTGTCATCAGGTCATCTGATGATTGGCTATGCCCGAAACGCAACATGAGCACAATAAGAGATTCAGTGCCATCTGGATCTCTGTTAGTTATGCGACTTAACAGCAATTTTACATTCACTTTTATAGTTACTGGTATTATGGTAGCACACCTCTGCCAGGTTTTAAAGTCCGATTTACGATTTATCCGTATTTGTATTTAAAATAAATTTGGAAAAAAATTCTAGTATCAGTTTATTATCTTATAATTTGTCGTGCCACATTTGTTGGAATTCATGCATGTATTTACCTCTCCATCAGCAACAGACTATGTTGAAGAAACTGGAACCCAAAACAGTCACAGCATCTTTTGACATATCTCTGTCAACTTGAACTTGGCCTCGGTAGGGTTAAATATAGAGCTCATTATAAAGTGCAAATTCATTATATACATGGTACGTTTGCTGCTTACACGTAATATTCCTTCTGTGACGGAGACTTTTCAGTACGACGTTCAGTATCAGAGAGTAAGTTCCTGTTAGTTCAATTTAAGCTAAGAATGTTCAGTTGGAATTTACGCACCTTGTCGAAATTCTGCTTCGACGGTTTAGAAACCCTTTTACCTCTGTTTTCTCTCCGCGACGTTCAATCACCATTAATCGTTAAAAATTGTGTAAAAAACACAGATTAAGTCTTTTAGACCGAGTAGTTTCAAGGCATTCTTCAGTCTGTTATCTTAAATTGCCTCAGGTTTGCTCCTAGAGAGTACACGAAACTGAAATCATCTACATTTCTTGTTCTTTATGTTAAACATTATTACAGGTACTTAGGGATCAGAAGGGAAGAAGCACAACACAGGGAGAGGAGCGTCCTAAGTATTTTCTGTCAGCCACCGATTGCGAACAATAAAGCCAAGGTCTTATATTGTAATGTACATTCCAACGAAACACGCTAATGTTACGTACATTATGGTGCCAATGTCAGCATTGTGCGTGTGGACAGTAGAAAGGGGTGAAGACTTTCTCCGGTTAGCGTCTTCGGCAGCCAGGGTACGTCAGACGGTGACGCATTCGGGTTGCCCTCGACTTCGGTGACTGAACAAAGAATCTTTTACGGAAACACTTTCTCTCTGAGTGTCCGGAAGAAAAAGCCTGAAGCAATTTGCGCCACACATTCGCGGATCTAAGTCGATGTAGGTCACTGTCTCGCTCCATTAAAAATCTCACCTACCTTCCCACAAGCCTACGTGCTTTCCTGACCCCGCTTCGTAATGTACCCAATATATACTTAACATCCGCCTTGACTGCCCTCTGATTACAATATTCTAGGAAGTTCATCTGTGTTTTTCTCGCACACTGCATAACACTATTCCCCAGGTTGTCAATTTTCTACCTACAAACAAGGCACTTAACCTTGAAGTGAGAGGAGAATTCCCCTGTATTTGACGCACACTGGGAAACATATCGACATATTCCCGACATAAGAATACGTGTGGGAAGAAAATGGAAGTTATCAACAACTGAACGTCAATAAGTGAAACGAGAAGAATATTAATTGTACCTAGTAAAATACACTGATATGCAAAACTTAAGAGATGAGCAACACTCTTATGAAGTGTTACTGCTTAGACACACAGTTCGACGAAACTTGACCCCTACAAAAAAAAATTTCTACAGTATGGTACATAATGTAACTGAAAGAAATACACAAGACGACCACAAAAGACACTTCTATTCAGAGAAAACGCATGCGCTGCCAGGCGCTCCCACACTGGCTACACGGCTTGTAAAACGATCTAGTGGCAGGATGTTCACTTCCTCCAAAAGCGCAGCTAACAACTGGTGGATGGTCGTTGGTGTGCGGACGTGCTGCAATACGTCTCCCCAACGCATCCCACACTTGCTCAATGGGATTAAAGTCGTGGCAACTGACAGGCAGTTCATTCACAGAATACCCTCATGTTCCAAGAGCTCTTCTACCTGCACTGTTTGGTTCAAATGGCTCTGAGCACTATGGGACTTAACTTCTGTGGGCATCAGTCCCCTAGAACTTTGAACTACTTAAACCTAACTAACCTAAGGACATCACACACATCCATGCCCGAGGCAGGATTCGAACCTGCAACCGTTGTGGTCGCGTGGTTCCACACTGAAGCGCCTAGAGCCGCTCGACCACTTCGGCCGGCTACACTGTTTGATCTGGTCGTGCATTGTCACCTCCAAAAATAAATTCAGTGTAAAGTCCCCTACAATACACACATGGATAGCAGTACAGTGTCACAATAACACTGACCGGTGAATGTACCGTGTTCAAAGATTTGGAGTTCAGCACATCTATGCAATATTAGGCCTCTCCACAGCTGCACCATACAACGATCATGATCGAAATAGTTCCTGTGTGCATTACGGGTTCTCACCTCTCTCCATAAGAGAGTACGTCCAGCATTCTCTGACATGGTAGTTTTGGTGTTCCAAATGTTATGGTATGGGGAAGCATAATGTTGGTTTGGGGTACCGACATCCAAATCTTTTAACATAATGCACTCACAGGTCAACGTTAATATGGTAACATACTCCTTTCTCAAGTGCATCTTTTCAGGGGTACATTCGACCATGACTTCATTTTTATGGATGACAACGTCTGACCGCATCGATCAGCGCAGGTGGAAGAGCTCTTGGAACGAGAGGATATCTTGCGAACGGGCTATCCTGTTCGCTCCCCCACCCGACTTGAATCCTATCCAGTATGTCTGAAATGCGTTGAGGAGACTAAATGCAGCGCCCGCATGCGTCAACGACTGTCCACAAGTTTCCAACTGCAGTGATGGGGGAGACGAACGCCCTACCACACGTATTCACTACCAACCTTTTGGCTAGCAAAGGAGCACGTTGCAGAGCACCACCGGCCGCGGTGGCCGAGCGGTTCTAGGCGCTTCAGTCCGGGACTGTGCGACTGTTACGGTCGCTGGTTCGAATCGTGCCTCGGGCATGGATGTGTGTGATGTCCTTAGGTTAGTTAGGTTTAAGTAGTTCTACGTTCTAGAGGACTGATGACGTCAGATGTTAAGTCCCATAGTGCTCAATGCCATTTGAACCATTTTTTGCAGAGTACCGATTGCCGTCCGTGTTGATCACACAACCTATTAAGGACAATGTACCGTCTTTTGTAATGTCCATTCATTGTCAATTCTTGTGTTGGTTTTGGTGTTGTTACTGTCTTAGAATGCAAGTGTCATTTTTGTTTGTCTCTGTCCGTAATTCTTTCAGTTCCCTTTATACTATACTATACCGTAGTATACTGTAGCACTTCTTTCGACGCACGGTGTAAGTTTCATCGAGCAATGACACGTCATACGAAAGTTGCTTTCGTCTTTAGATTTTACACATCAGTGTGTAATCAGTTTAAGTAGTGGGCCCGTAAGAGGAAATTGTTGACGATGACGAGTTTGTTCGTTTCAGCATACATTAAAGTATTAAGTACATTTCAGTTTCGAGATAATACCGAAATGTTTCTAAAGGTAACTCCATGTTTTTCCACATTTTGTATAATGTTTATCCTGCATCGGGATTTTCTAACCAAGATTTGGCTGTTACATCATTTTAAATCTCCGTACTCATGCTTTTGTTGTCGACACTATCGTCAGTATCTTAAGGGAATATGTCATTTGTTCATTTTTCTGTTAATTGTGTTACCTTCAGTGTATGTGGATACGTATTTTAAACCCGTCAGCAGTATATTTCTAAGTCATAGATAGGGAACTAGCTCAGTGTGTCCACGAAAGAGTACAAACCGTCTAAAACTACGTATGAAATTGCTGGCGTGTTACACTACTGGGTGTCGATTCAGCAAACGTAACATACGCGGGTATGACTTACCTCTGTTTGTTTTAAGCTTTCTGCATAGATGTTAGTCTACAAGAGTAGGTTCTCCAACAACCGGAATCAAAGAAACCAGGGCATTTATTTCGGTAGATCACATCTGTGTGTAATTATTTACTAAACCAGCCGTGAATTTCAGTTTCCTGTTACAAAGCGGAATTAAAATAGCTACTACTAGCTTGTTAACTATCACACAGATCTGAATTGGTACTCATAATATTCTAGTTGAACTTTTGAAATAATCTTCCTTCTTTGAAACTAAGAAAATGAAAGGGAAAATAAATCGTTCCAATTGATATGAAAATTTTACATTAATACTAATTCCACGATGTTCATAAATTTTTGTTTCAGATATTTTCCACAGAATATACTGAACATATAGAAACTCCTAACAAAAACTACACGGAAACGATCAATTTGTGAACAACTTCAAATCTGGATGTGTCTCTCCATCGATAACATGCGCCTGACCTAGATTAACATCGGGGTGCAAGCGTTTAACACAAGCCTAAAGAGTGCATCAAGCTCTACAAAGCAGAAAAGTCCGAGTTGTGAATTATTCGGTTTTGAAGTCCTGATCATCCGAGTAGTCTGAGAAGTTCACGAACACTGTAGGAATTTATATCAACAGTGGCCAAAATATACTTCATCACTGTCAGTTTTATAAACAAATCCAATACTGTTTATCCGATCGGAGCGTATGCTATATCCGGCACATATCAAGGATGACATCGGTCCAGATCTTCATCCAAGACATTGTAAGATACGTACACTGTGGGTGTGTTACGCACAGAAAACATTTTCGATTCTCCCCTGATCTGTGCCTTTCTTGAACAGTGCACTGCATTTTGCGCTTTCCAGGGACGTCCCACGGACCAAATGAAAGCTGCAACTAGTTCTAGTTCCACGCCGTACTTGCCAAACTCCATAGAGGCACTGCCGCTACTTGACTACCGTACCAGATACAAAATGTGATGGAGATTAGTGCACTGTCCGTCAGAGGGAGGGAGGCAAAAAGGAGCTTAGAACGGCTTACAGTATCTACGTGTCACACATTTTCCACAGTGCGGTAGTTCACTAGGGTACAGAAACATATTATCACATTATGAAGAACGCTCCGATTAAATATTCTTTGATATTACAGTAATAATTTCACGTTGTTTTAATAACTGTGCCTACAATATGGATATTGAAACAGTTTAGATCGTCATTGTACATCATGAGAGTCGATACAGTTCCTCAACGGACATTAGTTTTAAAATAATCAAAAAATAGTATTATTTTTCACAGCAACAAGTAAAAGTCTTTTAGATTATGTTTGGAAGGCCTCGCTATTAGTGTTATTGCCATTGGGTTGGTCTTCTGTACAAGTCTCCGAGAGAAAGGGGTGAAAAATTCTAGTTCGCAGTTTTCTCTATTACACACAAAGCTATGGTATAGTTTAATTCCGTGAAAAATACCTGAGACCTCAAACGCCATTCTTAAATATTATTTACTCTGTTCCTCGCAATCATACGACACACATTTGCGTATTTGTCACTTGTTCCGTTTAGTGAAAATGAAACGGACTGGCCTCTGCTGACGGAACTTTAACATATACGATAAGCATGAAATAATTATAAAGACGTTAATATCTTTAATGCGCCTTGAAGCTTACTTCTTTTATCGACATAAGTTACTATAGGAACACTAAGGTCGGGTGGAGGGCCTTTTATATGACAGTAACTAAACACAACCGACTGGACACATTGAGAAACGAGTTTTTAAAAGATATCTAGGACTGAGAGATAGAAGAAGTCACTGTAGCAAACTTACCAGCAGCAGGGCGGGAATTCGCATGGCGGAGAGAGCTACAGCTGAGGCGTCCTTCTGCGGTCGCGGAACCACGACAACTGCTGAGGAGGCTGCCATCTCGCTGACCCCCTTTCACCTCACGGTCGGAGAGAGTTCTTGCTCCGCCCTTTTACGTTTGTAAGCCCCTCCTCGCTGCCTTCGAGTGGAGAAGGTCGCAAAGCTGACGCCATACAAATTCTGGTTCACCATTAGTCATAGTACATAACATCATTAGCGAAATGGAGTAGACTACATCTTACAGTGGGATATCTGTCCACCTTTATTATGCTTATGAACGCACTATGGTGCTGCGAAACAGTAACTTCTCAGTTAACGTAAAGTGCATGAATAAAATGTTTGAAAAAAATTGCTTGTTAATAACGAATATGTATGGTATTCTATTTGTACCCTCACCTACGTGTGTACTTACAATGTCATTGTACATTGTGCAGCTGAGTGTTCATTATGTGCGAAGTCATATGGCTAGTTCTCTGCTTCATTTACAGTTACCACCTTCGCAGAATTTTTGTCACCACCTGCCAGCGTAACCGCGAATGTGCCAAATACAGCAGTCTAAGAGTTTAGCTGTCAAAAGACTTTCGTTTCAGGAAGCACTGCGTTTCCATATTTGTTGTGCAACAAAGACTGTCAAAAAATTCAGACCGAATCTCACCACAATCCACAACGCCTACTTGTGGCGTCTCTCAATGAAGGCAATTGATAATTTCTGCTCACGCAGACAAGAAAATCTCTCACATCGAATCGTGAATCTTCATGATTTACATTTAGCTGTAGAAGTTTCATATTAAAATGATGCACTGGCATTGATTTGCGTATCAGCCGAAGACATGTGACAGAAATACTCCTTGGGACTAGAAGGGATCAAACATTGGACCTTCTAATTTGTTGCCCGGCTCCGTTGCTCAGTGGTGACGGCAGCGTACTGTGTCAGGGAACAGGGCACCTTCAGTAATAAAAAACTGAGTGAAGTTCTCTTTGATGGACTTTGAAGCCTATTACGCTACATTCACACAGAATTACTGTCAAAGAAACGACCAAGAAGCAGATCGAAAAAAGTGATGATCGGGACTGGCTACTGTGCGGAAGACCTGGGTTCGATTCCCGATACTGTTAGTGATTTTTTCTTCGCGGAAGGACTGGAACGGCGTGATCTCAGCCTCGTTATGCAAACTGAGGAACACATTGAGTTGCGGCTCGAAGGGAGGGCGGTGAGCTGACCCCACGCCCCTCCATACAGCACAGTGGTTAGCACACTGGACTCGCATTCGGGAGGACGACGGTTCAATCCCGTCTCCGGCCATCCTGATATAGGTTTTCCGTGATTTCCCTAAATTGCTTCAGGCAAATGCCGGGATGGTTCCTTTGAAAGGGCACGGCCGATTTCCTTCCCCATCCTTCCCTCACCCGAGCTTGCGCTCCGTCTCTAATGACCTCGTTCTCGACGGGACGTTAAACACTAATCTCCTCCTCCCTCCTCCTCCATACAGCATCCAATGACGCCACTGGCAGAGGATGCCACGGCAATCAGAGGGTCCCGTTTGAACCATCAGGACCCGTTTGTGAAACATTTCTATTGCTTTACTTACTACAAATTGCTCTAATTATACACTAGTGGAAAATACTCTAGAAACAAGTTGAATGATGGTATAAAATTTCTTATACATGCTGTGATTCGGTGTCTGGCAGTTTCGTTGGTAATTGACAAAGTAATTCATTACGCTTGTGTTGTAGTGTCTCTCCTTAGAACATTCGCATAATTCTCTTCCGCCGGCCGGTGTGGCCGAGCGGTTCTAGACGCTACAGTCTGGAACCGAGTGACCGTTATGGTCGCTGGTTCGAATCCTGCCTCGGGCATGCATGTATGTGATGTCCTTAGGTTAGTTAGGTTTAAGTAGTTCTAAGTTCTAGGGGACTGATGACCTCAGAAATTAAGCCCCATAGTGCTCAGAGCCATTTGAATCATTTTTTTTTATTCTCCTCCCAGATGAACCCGAAACGCGTGTACCACTTCGTACAATCATCTCGGAGTGCGCCTCTTGCTCAATATTGCTTCTATTTGGGACATTCATGTAACTCCACTGAGATCAACCAAACTCGCATACAGCTATTTATCTTCTTTGCATTTTTGGTTCGGCACGCTCACGCGTATGTGTGTGTGTGTGTGTGTGTGTGTGTGTGGCCTTTTGCGACAAAACGGATCCTGTCTTTTGTACTACTTGACTTATGTGGCTGCTCCACTTTAAGACGATGTAGACAGATAATAACAGTTAACTCATGACTGTGAGTGATTTCAGGAACTGATCGCAGTATGTGGCCACAAAGTACCACTACTTTTAGGATTACGTGGACTTTAACATCTTTTGCTTACTACTATCCGTGACAAATGCACATAAAGTCATGTATATGTAAGACAGTGATCACTTAGTTCTAATGTAGGTAAGATCCCAAATGAACACTCTCTGGCAAAAAAAAGAAAAGATACATCCAAAAGGCAAATGGAAATGACACTTGAAGAGTGTATGTGATGTTCTTTCATTGATTACCAAACCGAGTCGAATTTAAAATGTAGTTGGTATATGAGCCCCCTTACCGGCATGACGTTGCACACTCTGTGGCCTGGAAGCATGCACTTATTCAGTTAGAGAGGGTGTCACTAAGTAATTGTGTCCTCTCCTGATCGAAACTGGCCCACAACTGTTGTAACTGGTCCTTGATATACTGGCACTGGAATGAAACTGACATGCGAGGTGGACCCACACATGTTCTATAGATGACAGACCTAGGGATCACACTAGACAGAGAAGTACCTCAACATCATACACACACTTCAAAGAGAATGCACCATGTGTAGACAAGCACTACCCTACCGGGAAATGGCACAACGATATTGTCACAAGAGAGGTAACACATGAGGACGCGAGATGTCCGTGAAGTACCGTTGTGACGTTAGAGTTCCCTCATCACTACTATCCGAGGCGTGAATTCATGCCCGACAGCTTTCCACACCAAGATGCCCGGAGTGATATCACTGTGCCTGTCAACACTGGATGAAAAGAACCTCTCATCAGATCGCTCTCAGGTCACCGCCGTATTCGAATAAGATGATTAACAGGTATAGTGCAGAGCAGCCATTGATAACTGTACAGAATGCGACGCCATTCGTCAGCAGATCAAGCTTTTCGGTCACGGAACCACTCCAAACGCAGATATTTGCGTTGTTCTGTTAACGAAAGCCTGAGCGTGGGATAGTAATAACCTAGTCCGGCTACTCCTGGTTTTCGACCAATATCGCTGGATGCCACAGAATGTTGCAGGAAATCCGTTATTTGTTGTCGTATGACAGATGCAGATGTATAGGGGTTAAGATGTGCTTGATGCTCAATATCACGATCCTCTCTTTGTACCCATGTAGTCCAACGTGAGTCACTTCCGTAGCCGATGGCCGAAAAGTCCGGACATAACTCCTCTCTATTAGTCAGCCAAATGGAGATACCCCCATGAGGCCACTTTCGAAGTCTCTTAGGGGCTGATAACGCTACCCACTCGAAAAAGTTCTGGGCCTACCTGAAATCGTTATGCGGGTTTAAGGTTTCTATCCAGTCACTCGTTCATCAGTCTGGTGTGGCCACCGAAGATAGCAAAAGGGAACCAAAGTTTTAACTTTCGCGTTTAAGAAATCCTTCACACAGGAGATTCATACAAAGGTACCACCCTTCGACCTTCGCACAGACTCCCATATGGAGCTCATAGTAATAGGCGTCCCCCGTGTAAGAAACAATTGAAATAGTTGAATGCAAATTACTCTCCAGATCCGGTCCGAATACCAATTCGGCTTTAGAAAGAGTATACCACGACACTGGCCCCATTCGTACCTCGCATTTATCGCGATCTCTCACCCAGCGCAAAACCCAAGCGACTTAAAAAAGTGCAGGTGACTCCTCTATATGAGAAGGGTAACAGAACGGAAACGCTAAATTACAGAGCAATATCCCTAACATCCGGGTTGCTGTAGAATTCTTGAATATATTCGCAGCTCGAATATAATAAATCACCTTGTCACGGAAAAGCTCCTGTTCACGAATCTGCATGGATTTAGAATGCAATTCTCGTGAGAAATTCAGCTTGCTCTTTTCTCCCATGATATCCTGCGGTTCACTAATGAAGAGCAAGCAGCAGATACCAATTTCAAGGATTTCCGAAAGGCATTTGACATGATGCCCCACTGCAGACTGTTAACGAAGGACGAAGGTACAAACGTACGGAACAGGTTTGCAGGTGAGTGAATGGCTTGAGGACCTCATACCTAACAGAACCCAGAACTTATTCCTCGAGGGAAAGGACACAAGGGTGTCGTTAGGAGTGCCTCAGAAAAGTGAAATAGAACCGCTGTAATATTCTATATACATAAATGATCTGACGGGCAGGATGAGTAGCGATCTGGATCTGTTTGCATATCATGCTGTGGTCTACGGAAAGGTGTATAAAGATGACGGACAAAATTTCTAGTTGGTGTGGTGAATGGCACCTACCTCTAAAAAAAGAAAAGAAAATTAAATTAAATTAAATTAAAAAAAAGGTAAGTTAATGCGGAAAACAGACGCGTAATCTTAGAACAGAGCATTACTGGAGTGCTGCTTGACAGAGACGCGTCATTTACTCGTAAATATCTAGGCGTAACGTCGGAGAACGATAGGAAATCGAACGAGCAAAGAAGAGATCAAAGCAATTCGGAGATGGGCTGCTAGATCTGTTACTGTTACTTTCGAACAACACGCAGATATTGCGGGTATGCTTTGGGAAATCGAAAGGGAATCCTTGGAGGACAGGCGACGTTCTTTCGGAGGAACACTATTGAAAAATTATGTAATAAAATCCACATTGCTGCTGTAGCAGTTTAAAGCTGTATTAACTGTGAGGGATCCACGTCGCCTAGCATCTTTCGCCAAGTGTCACGAGAGTCTGTCTGCTAAATGCTCATGAGAATCATTGGGTAGACGAGACGTTAGTGTTAGGCCTGAACCGAAATGCAGAGTAGCTTAAGATTCATTGCGGTAGGAACTGTCTACACGACGTGGGTGTGTTCGCTGCTTCAGGAAACCACTCAAAGCGAACCTTTTAAACACACCTTTCAGAGACTCGGTTCTAACAAGATAACCACATAATCTCGTGATCTGCACTACTTTCTTTTGCAGCCATAAGTGGAAGACTTTACAAAAAAGCTAGGTCACTTTAGTGTGCGAATTCTGAGCAAGCATTCAGATGTACACTGAAGCGCCAAAGAAACTGGTAGGCCTATAGGCATGCGTATTCAGATACAGAGATATGTAAACAGGCAGAATACTGCGCTGCGGTAGGCAACGCCTATATAAGGCAACAAGATTCTGGCGCAGTGGATAGATCGGCTACTGCTGTTACAATGGAGGGTTATCAAGATTTAAGTATTATAGTCGGAGCACGAGCAATGGGACTCAGCATCTCCGAGGTAGCGATGAAGCGAGGATTCTCCGTACGACCATCGATATTAGGAATCCGGTAAAACATCAGACCTCCGGCCGGAAAAAGACCCTGCAAGAACGGGACCAACGACGACTGAAGAGAATCGTTCAGCGTGACAGAGGTGCAACCCTCCCCAAATATCTGCAGATTTCAGTGCTATGTCATCAACCAGTGTCAGCGTGCGAACCATTCAACGGAATATCATCGATATGGGCTTTCGGAGTCCAAGGCCCACTCGTGTATCCTTTATGACTGCACGACACAAAGCTAAGCCTAGCATAGGCCCGTCAACACCGTCATTGGACTGTTGATGACTGGAAAAATGTTGCCTGGTCGTACGAGTCTCGTTTCAAATTGTATCGTGTCGATGGACGTGTACGGGTATGCAGAAACCTCATGAACCCATGGACCCTGCATGTCCGCAGGGGACTGCTGAAGCTGATGGAGGCTCCGTAATTTTGTGGAGCTTGTGCAGCTGGAATGATATGAGACCCCCGTTACGCCTAGATATGACTTCGAGAGGTCTGTCTGATCGCTTGCATCCATTCATGTCCATTGTGCATTCCTCTCGGCAGTTCCAGCAGGACAAAACGACACCCCACACGTCCTGAATTGCTACACAGTGGCTATAAAAACATTCTTCTGAGATGAAAAACTTCCTCTGGCCACCAAACACCCCAAACATGAACATTATGGAGAATATCTGGGATACCTTGCAACGTACAGGTTAGAAGGGATCTCCACCCCTTCGTACACTTACGGATCTATGAACAGCCCTGCAGGATTAATGTTGTCAGTTACCTCCAGCATTGCTTCATTCACTACTCAAATCCATGTAATGTCGTGTTGCGGCTCTTCTACGTGCTCGCGATACTAGCGATACTAGCCAGATTTACCAGTTTATTTGGCTCTTCATTGTATTAGGTTCGGCCAGTCACGAGAGCCACCGCTCCCATGTCTTTCTGCTTCACAGAATGGAACCTATCAAAATTTGATTGCAGTCTTGAATAACAGCAATAACTACAGATGCTAAAAATTTACAGTAAAATCAAAATATCTCAGAAATACTTAAGTATCTAAGGAATATTGTCCTCTAATATCTGACTTGATTGTGATGCTCCTTGTCGGTTCTCGATCGGCGAGATATCCAGGCCCTGCATGGATACTGAGTATAAGAATGACGCTCGCTTGTCGGTCACGTGCTCTGCCACATCATGGCTGGTGGCAGGAATTTCAGAATAACTCGAGATACTTCACGTTAACACACAAAGATAACCTTACCATGGTCTATGGTAGAAAGTATTAGCCGGCCGGAGTGGCCGAGCGGTTCTAGGCGCTTCAGTCTGGAACAGCGCGACCGCTACGGTCGCAGGTTCGAATCCTGCCTCGGGCATGGATGTGTGTGTTATCCTTAGGTTAGTTAGATTTAGGTAGTTCTATGTTCTAGGGGACTGATGACCTCAGCTGTTAAGTCCTACAGTGCTCAGAGCCATTTGAACCATTTTTTTTAGAAAGTATTACGACACAGCATCCTAAACATTAGGCGATGAGCGTTCAGACGATATCCATTTGAGCTTTGTGTGTAATTCATACACATATGCTCGATGTCATTAATTACAATGTTTTTACTATAAAGTTTTATTACAATAACATGGTTACAATTTAAGGAAAAAGAACGGACATTGTCAACAGAGTGTACTTGAAGCAAGTAACTTTACGTAAACTGGAGTAAGAGCAGTATAATAGAGCTACTTTGTGGTTAATTAATTACTAATCAACGTGATAAATCAGACGCAATACAAGTGACACACACCATGACAGTTATAACACTGCACTTTATATTACCTCTATATCAGCTATATATCACACATTAGTAAGTAAAAATGCAAATTTTCTTCAGAAATACAGAAATCAATCATTATTACCAAAAGTAATAGTTGTTTGAGAAATCTAAGTACATCTTTGTAAAGTATGGTAAAAACAGGTACATATCATGTATAAAAGCTGACATAGCGATAAGCTTTCATATAGTTTTTATTTAAGGAAGGTGAATTTAATTTGGTACCATGATATACGCATTAATTAATTGAAAATGTCATGGGAACTATGAAGCTACAAACATGAAACATACTAGAAATCACCGTGAAAGCGTTCGCAGTTTCACGTGCCAATACAGTAAATTTTCCGATTGCGTTAGGATATCATCAATTGTACCAAATCTGTCAACACTACAACCTGTGCTGGTACAGGGAGGTGACTGACGATGCGTGGCAGACACTGAGACTCCATTGTGGTTCTTTGGATTCTTGGTATATTGAAACTGCGGTTTGTAGTTCCGTGATATTGCTGCTCCCGTTGGTCGAGATCACAAGACTTTCATGTCAACACAGAAAATTCGGGTTTAGGTGCGCGACACCCAGAACTCAGCAGCTTCGCACAACCAGCGCCTGAGAGGGCAGATATGTACACGGACGTGCCCAAATTAAGAACGAAAGTAATTTTCACATGGTGTGTCACTGTCATGTAGCACAGCTTGATGAATCTTGTACCATACACAGAAAGAAATGGTGCAGTATTGTACGGAAGGTCAATGAAAACATACGCAATGAGACGAACAGAAATGACGCTTTTATTCAAAAATAAGAATTACACTGAAGTCAACGCCACAAAGGATGAAGCCCCTCCACGCCCACTCTAACGTGGTGACCAAACAAAAAGTTCTACTGCCACCTCCGTATAACATGTTAGTTTTTGAATCAGGAATCACAGGATGCGGGCTGTGATGTTATCCATGCGTCTGGGTAAGATTACGCATTAACATGGTCCATCAGGAGATAGAAAGTGGACGAAAGCGATCGAAGGGTAGCGGTTACAAGGGCAGAGGAAAAAAAGTGCCAAGGCAAGCGCCAAGGGAGAAATACCTCTGCGACAGTAGGACGGGTAGTACGAGAGGGCAGTAGCGGCTTGCTATCTGCAACAGTGCATGCAAGGTGTGTTTATGTTAGTCCGAGGTATCGTGAATCGTTACCTTTGTCGTTGTTGGAGCTCGTTGCGGTGCTTGCTGCAATTGCTGCGTCCCTGCAACAGTTCAAGGTCGTTGTACATTAGTGGACGATCGGTGGTAGATCGGCTCACAGACGGTGTAGGGGGTGTGTGTAGTTGGTTTGCGTGCTGTGTACAGTACGGTTTCCCTGCGGTTGCCTGTTTTTCGACTGGTCGAACATCTGGGGTCGCCAGTAATAGCTGTGTTGCAGGGGCTCGCCAGTACTGTCGTGTTAGCGTTCTATGGACCATAGATGTTTAGTTCCTAGCCAGTAGTGTCTTTGGTCTGTTATGATTCCATCTATGGTTGTGGTCGTAGTTACCCAGAGAAAGGATAAACGGGTTGCGCGAGTGTCTCGTGTTATTGTACAGCCGTGTGGAGAGTTTTTGGAATACCTGCAAGATATTATCTAGCCGGTATTCCCGGTGAAGGTCCGCGATGCGTGTGTAGCGCGGAGCGTTGCTTACGATTTTGAGTACTTTGTTCTGTATGAGCTGCAGACGGCGCAGGCGAGTTGGCGCAGCGTATCCCCAGACAGGGGCTGCGTACGTCGTCAGGGGTCGTATAAGTGTCATGCAAATGGACCTAGACACCCTCCTGTTCAGTGTGCTACGCCTGTTAAGCATAGGGTAGAGTTGTTGGAGCCTCGCGTTAGCTTTGTTGGTCACGTGTTGAATGTGGTCCCCCCAGAGTAGTTTCCTGTCCAGCCAGACACCGAGGTATTTGACCTTCTCGCGGAAACGTATTGGGCGTGTGTGTAGTGTTATTGGGTTGCAGTGCTGATGTTTGCGTAGTTGCTTCGGTCTTCTAGTGAACAAAACGGCCTCGCACTTGTTGACGTTTACTCTAACACGCCATTTCACCAGCCAAGGCTCCGCCGTTCTGAATGCAGTCTGTAGTCGTGAATTAATGTTAGACGGCTTCCAATCTTGCGCAAGGATGGCGGTGTCATCCGCGTAGATTGCTACCGTCGTGTTGTGTGTAGCTGGGAGGTCGTTAAAGGAGAGGTTCAACAGTAAGGGCCCTAGGATGCTTCCTCGGGGTACTCCTGCCTGGATACCATGTCGTGTCGATTGTTTGCCCTGCACGTCGGTGTTGAAACTCCTGTCCGTGAGATATGAGTATATGAGACGTACGAGCCCGAAGGGGAACCCTGCGTCGCTAAGTTTGCGTATTAGGCCGTTGTGCCATAGACGATCGAAAGCCTATTCGATGTCCAGGAACACCGCCCCAGTCGCTTTGTTTGTGTTTTATCCGTGTGTTAGTGTGTTATGTATTCAACGACGCGGAGCAGTTGTTGCGTTGTTGAGTGGTGATTCCTGAAACCGAATTGCTCCGGTCTCAGGGTGTCGTTTGTGATACAGTGCCTGGTGAGTCGTTTTAATATTACATTCTCAACGATCTTGCTGAGCGCGCTCAGCAGACTGATGGGTCGGTAATTTTGTGGGAGGGAGTGGTCTTTCCCCGGCTCCCTGAACATCAGGACCTTGGCCGTCTTCCAAAAGGCGGTGAAGTGTTGGTGCTTGATTAGGGCATTCGTGCTGTGTGTTAGGTAGTGTACAGCTTTGTCCGTGAACTCCTGGAGGACACGATTTAGAGTGCCATCGTGATCAGGGGCCTTCCTAGCGGTGGTACGCATGATGGCCCATTTGACTTCAGCTGTACTAGCTTGTCGGATGATGTTGCGCGCTGGTTGGGCCAATATGCGTGTGACGTCCTGGTCAGTAGCAAGTGTGAACGCTGGGTCTGAGGGATCCAGGTTCGGTGTGAATGACGCTGCGAGTGTGAGGGCCATCAGTTCCGCTTTTTCTTCCGCAGAATGTGCTGGTCCGTCGGGCTCTTGTAACGTGGGGGTGTACAGTTTCTCCCTGGTGAAGTGTCGGGCCAGCTGCCAAACGCTAGGTCGCGTGGTGTCCAGCCCTTCGAGTTTATGGTCCCACTGTTGTGTCTTAAACGTTTGTATTTTTTCCCGGATTATACCCTGGAGCCTGTTAATGTGCTGTTTGAAGTGCTGGCGCCTGGTACGCTGCCAATGTCTCCTGAGGCGGTTCCTCATTGAGATTAGGCCCAGGATCTCCTGGGGCAGGGCAGCACTGTGTTGTTGTGGTGTGCGGATTGGTATGGTGTCAGCTATTGCGTCCTGGACGGCGTCGGTGAGGGTTTCAACTGCCTCATCAATTTGGGCTGTCTTGTTATTCGCGTGGGTTGGTGGGATGCAACTGTCAATCGTTTCCTTGAACTGGGTCCAATTCGCGCGCCTGTAGTCTAACATCCTGCTTTGTTCTACGTGCTGCAGTGTTTCTTCAATGTACAGTATAACGGGTTGATGATTTGAGGGCAGATCGTTTTCAACGGCAACGTTGAGTGTCGTTGTTATGCCCTTGATGAGGGCCATGTCTAACACGTCTGGCCTGTGTCCCCTCCGGTAGGGAATGTACGTCGGTTCGGTCGGCGCTAGTGTGATATAGCTTCGTCCTAGTGCGTGTTCGTATAGTTTCTTGCCGTTGGAGTTTCGTATTCGTGAGTTCCAGTCCGGGTGTTTTGCGTTGAGATCTCCAGCGGCTATTACGCGCGGTGATATGTTGAGTATTGTGCTGATGTCGCGTGTTTTGATGTTTTTAGGGCTGTTGTATACTGACACCAGTGTAGTGTAGGTTCCGTTGAACATGACCATGACGGCGGTTGCCTCTAGTTTTTCAACTTCAGGGAGCACTATGTTTGTGTGTTCTATGTTTTTGTGTATGAGGATACCCTTACGCTCCATGAGCGCGGCAAATTGCACCCTTTTGTTGTTGATCCCGTCTGCATTCCAGAACAGGATCTGTGTCAGTGTCTGGTTGTTTGTGATGGGGGCCGGGTGTGGCGTGTTATCCATGTAAGGGTGTAAACAGTGTGGTGAGCATGTGTGTATCGCAGCCCAGTACTGCCCAGGTTGAGCAGTCAAGAGCCGTGTGACGAGTGTGGTGACGGCCGCCGCGAACTTGTTAAAGATCTGAGCGGTCGTGTGATGGGGGAATATTGTTGCCAATGTGTTGGTGTTGTGTGTGTCGGCCTGTGGCTCGGTTGTGGTGTTGGCGGCCGCTGGTGCGAGTATTGGCGTTATGTGTGGTCTGGCGCTTGTGTTGTTGTTATGTGGAACATTTTGAGGTGCCTGTGTTTTGGATGTGGTGAGGGGTGGAGTAGTGTGTGTGCTGGTATCACTGGCTTGTTGACTGTGTGCCTGTGTGTCAGTGTTTTGTTGATGTTGTTTGGTACTTTGTTGTGGTGCACGTGTGTTCCCACTCCTGTTACCTCGTGGTCGCCTACGCCTTCTCTGGGTTTTTGGCTCTGGGGGTCCTTGTGTAAGTGTGTCTTCCTGTGTGTCGTGTGTAGGTTCGCAGGCAGTGGCTTCAAGGGGTGGGGTTGTGTTGTTTTTGGGGTCTGGTGCTGGTCCCGGCGTGGTTGTAGTGTTGCATGTTGGCTGAGACGACTGTGTTGTCGCAGCGGTTGTGTTTGGTGCGTGTGCTGCGCGCAGAGGTTCCGCGGCCTGCTCCGCTGCTCCAGGGCGTGTAGCCATGGCGAACGATACTCCGTTCCTGACATGGTTTCGTGCGGGCCTTGGACGTGTTATGACGTTGGGTGGCTTCGACTTTTGGCCTTGGCCTTGGCCACAGTTGGCGCAACGGCGTATGTTTTCGTGGATTAGTGTGCAGGCGTTGGATGCGTGTTTGCCAGCGCATCCGCGGCAACGGGGTGCCAGGCCGCAGCGAAGGGCCGAATGACCGAACCGCTGGCAGTTGTTACATTGTTGGGGGACCTGGGGCGGTTCATATATCTCTACCCTTACGTCCATCCGCAGAAGGCTTTTTATTTGCAGAAGGCCGCGGGAGGCGGCCGTGTCGGCCATCTCGACCAGGTAGTGTGGTAGACGGTGGTGGGAGCGGAAGCTCGTCATCCTGGAAGCTATTTTGCAGTCGAATCCTAGGAAGTTGAGTGCCGCTTGTAATGTAGTGTTTGGGGTATTGGGGTCCACTCCCTTTACCACGTACTGCTGTGTTCGTTCTTCAGCAGTCCTGTACGTATAATGTTCGATCCCCTTTTCTTTGAGGATGATAAGGATATCTTTATATTCGTTGTTAGTTGACACGTACAATGAGGCCCTATCCCCAAAGTACTTCGTGTGTAGCGTGTAAGGTGTGTGCCTTTTTTGAGAATGTTGTGTTGAGGACACTAAGGTCCCCGTAGTTTTGTATTACGACTGGGGTAAAATCAGTCTTCTGTTGTGCGGGCGTAGCTGCGGTTGGTGCTTGTGTGGTGTTGCTGACCGCAGGTCGTGTCGTGTTTGTTGTTGTGTTGGTGTTCCTAACCGGAAGTGCGGGTTTTGGTGTAGGCAGCAGCGCCTTTCGGTTACCTTGCAAGTGTGGTTGCTCGCTTGTTTGCGTGGTGTTTCTCGGCTTGTGTCGTGGGCCCTCCACCTGCCAGGGCCCAGTGTAGTGGTGTTCTGTGTCCGCATCTGCAGCCGCTGGTTCCGCCGTTGGAGTCAGCTGCCGCAGTGGGACGGTAGTGCATGAGTCACCAGTTGCAGGTAAATGTAGCGTGATGTGGAGGGTACTTGTCCGCGTGGGGGACTCACTTGGGCCGCAGAGGTCGGATATTAATCGACGCTGGTTCAGCAGTTCCTGCGCTTGCGCAGCGATCTGCCGATCCTTGTCGGCGAACACCTCCTCAACGGCGGCAAGCGGGACGTTGACGTCGACGGGAACAGCCGACTCACGCGCCTCTTTTGCTGCAGCCTTGCTGCGGGTTAGGGCGGGGGAAACACCGGCGGAATCTGCCATCTTGGTGCTGTCAGGAGCTTTATTAGGTGTGGGTGGGCACGACAATTTTACTTTTTCTGAAAAGAAAAAGCTATCAAATAGGTCCTACTGAAGAGGGGGAATGTCCTACGGCCTAGCGTGCGCCGTTGGTGCAGTGGTGCGGCACCTAAAGGAAGTGTGGAGGAAGAAAAGTGGCCTACAGTACGCGGGGTGGTCCGACGTGAACGGGCCCCTGGCACTGGTCAACCCTAGCACAGAACGAGATAGTGTCGTTAAGGGAGTTTGTGACCGAAGTTACTGGTTGCTGCGAGTCAGTGACTCTTGCGACAATTAAGCCTCTCCGCGAGCTACGCGGCTTTTCGACGAAAGGGAGCAAAGCTCATCCTTTCGCCGATCCACCGAGCGCTACTGGCGCCTCGAAAGGGAACTCTCTGTAGAGCAGAGCGGTCAGAAAGGCCTAAACCCCAATAGCTACCGTTGCACCGGCCATCACCGACTGAGAGCTCCTTCCGCTGCGACGCCAGGAGCGCGTCTAAGTCACCGCAGTTCATGATGATCCAATGGACATTACAAAAGGCAGTCTCTCTCTCCGTCCGAACAGGTCTGGGAAGGCCCAACGGTACCGATCGGCGGCCGTGTCATTCTGAGCCAAGGGGCGTCACTGGATGCGGATACGGAGGACATGTGGTCAGCACATCGCTCTTCCTACCGTTGTCAGTTTCCGTGACAGGAGCCGCTACTTCTCAGTCAAGTAGCTCCTCAGTTTGCCTCACAAGGAGTGAGTGCACCCCGCTTGCCAACAGCGCTCGGCAAACCAAACGGTCACCCATCCAAGTGCTAGCCCAGCCTGACAGCTCTTAACTTCGGTGATCTGAAGGGAACCAGTGTTACCACTGCGGCAAGGTCGTTGGCCAGAGGGCAGTACATTGTGATTAATAGGATTTGTGACCACCAAGGATGGCAGTGGATGCTCTGCAACGTGTGCTCTTGCTGGTCACAAGTTTGATAAGGAGTTATTCCATTCCTCCACCAGCACTGTCGAAAGCTGCTGGATGGTTGTTGGTGCATGTGGGCGTGCTATATGACGTCTCTCAACGCATAATCTCCATGCTAGATTGGCTTTAAGTTGGAGGAACTGGGAGGCCAGTCCATTCCCATAAATGCTGTCTTTCACAATAACATCGATGGGTGAGTGTAAAGTGTTAAAAATATGTCGGTATGCCCATGCAGTATTATGCCTCCGCCCAATCATAACACCTGCACCACTTACTGATCAAATTTGAGAATTTCCCAGACTTTACTACGTAATCCCACTTCTCGGAATATGAGGACACGTCCAGAATAGTTGAACATAATCGTTTTGGTCCAGCTGCTGTGGTGTGAGGAGACAATACTTCATAGGGACACTGAACTGCGAATCTTTGTACACCGTCAACATTATTGTGATACTGTATTCCTCCCCGGCGCGCGTGTTTCTGACGTGCATTTGAGTCTGACTTAATTTCTATGGAGGAGAATGTCCGACTGCACTGAAGAGTGCAGGTGTAGGAGCTCGTGGAACAAGAGGATATTCAGCGAATGGCTGGCCTGTTCTTTCCCCCGACTTAAATCCCATCGAACACATTGGGGTGGCATACTGTAGCACGTCCACATGCACCAACGACCATCCACCAGTTGTCAACCACACTCGCAGAGGATAGGAACGACCGAACTCCTTACCAACCTTATGGCCCGCAAAACAGCACGATGCAGAGCGTGTCCAGTGCACCTTCATGAATTGCAGTGACAACTGTATAATTATTGTCTTTGAATTAAAGTTTCATTTCGGTTGGTCTCATAGCGGATTTCCTTCAGTTATCTTTTGGACTATGCCGTGCCAGTACTTTCTGTGTATCGTCCAAGTTTCTCGACGCATTATGCGAAACTTACTTTCGTCCTTCAATTTTTCTCACTTGTATTAGTTCGCACAACGGTGCAAGATCGTATAGCCACGTTACATACACTATCTGATAAAATCTGTCCCAACTATATTGTCTGTTGCGGAACTGACCCTAGATATGACGAGGGGCAGACCCGCCAGTACAGAGGAGGAGGGGAATATTTTTTTGTGTGTAGAGATGCAATAACAGCAGAATGGGCCATTCGGGAGAGCTCTGCGACTTAGAACTTGGACTAATTGTTGAATGTCACCTGAGTAACAGATCCATCAGGAACATTTCTACCTCTCTTAAACTGCCAATGTCAACTGTTGCTGATGTGACTGTGAAGTGGAAGCGTGCAGCAGCAGCAGCAGCTAAACCAAGACAGCCAGACGTCATGTAATGACTGTCAAGGCCCATCCAGCATTGGGAAGGCTGGCTGTAAAAACCGCATGAAATCAGCGCAAGTAATCTCTCATGAGTTCGGAAGTGCTATGAGCAATTCAGTTAACATAATTACTGTCCGTATCGATTTAAAAAGAATGTGGTCGAGCAGCTCCTCATAAGTAATACATTTCTATAGTCAATATTTAGCGACAATAGAGGTAGTGTGAGGAGTGGTGCCACTTGACAATGGATAAGTGCAAACGAATAATTTGGAGTGATGAAACACATTACGCCCTTTGGTTATCCTAAGGAAGGATTTGGGTTTGTCGAATGCCAGGAGGACTTATTCGGCCATCACGTGTAGTGCCAACAGTGAAGTACCAAGGAAGTGGCCTTAAGGCGTGGGGGCGCTACTCGTAGTTAGGGTCTGCTTAAGAAAAATAAATGTGCAGGTATATGAACGTATCTTACAGTATTTTGTACTCCATAGAGTAGAGGAACAGTTCGGAGACAATGATTGTAACTTATGGATAATGCAGTCTGTCATAAAACACCATTTATGAGGCAATGGTCTGTGGACAAGACCAATTATACAAACATATCAAATTAATGCAACAGAATAATTCTGTGTCATCCAGCAAGTAAATCGTCAGAGTTGCCAAATATATTCTACGTTGCTGTCAAGATTCAGTTATACCCCTAGCAGGAAGAATACCAGCCAATGTGTTCCTGAACATGTCGGAAAGTAACCACAGCTAATGTCTGGAAGAAACAACTACCGACGGTAGAAGTACCCAAAGGTTATCTCAGTAAGTCGTATTCACATTTAAGTAACTAGCTTTAGGGAGTAGAGTGTAGTTACTAACAATATTCAGATGAACCAACTGCAAACTAAATGTTATCAATACATAACTGTAACAGTAATTTGTGTTTGCCTGTCTTAAGCCTCCTGAAAAATAAAATTGTGTTTCATCGTATGCGATTCCCATTTTTGGAGCATCTTCAGTGGTTATACTGTAAACATTATGCATAGGCAGCACACCATTATTATAGAGATAGACTCACAAAATATATTGCTTGAGATCGCTGTCATTGCCGCTATCCCCAAAAGAGAACAACCCTATTAAAGGCACAACCACAAATAACTGACTGCAGAACACGTACATACACAGAGAGATTTCTTAAGATTACAATAACATAAAGTTACAAATCAAAAAAGACTATTGTGCGGGAAAACATACGCAATGAAGCAAAATGTGAGCTTAAAAATCCGATAAGAACGAAACGAATGAGTGTACGCAGTCCACGTTCGATTCCAACTTCTGCCAACACAAAAGGAGATGCAGTGGTTAACAGAACGTGGAACAAGAAAGGCAAAATACTAATGGTAGCGTGTAGAATAAGTCATCCTCAAGGAAAACAGTTATTCTATCTATAAATATTAAAAGATGAGAAGTATTATCTAGTCGTCATGAGCACAAAATACATCCGCTGCTTATGTATTTTCAATAAATGCTAAAAGCGTCTTTCATGAAGAGGTTTTAAACGTGCAGTACACTTCAGACAGAGCGAACCCTACATAGCAACAAGTTCACCAAACGTAGTGTGTAGCAGAGATTCTATGCAGCACCTACACACAGTGATATTAATTTAGTCCCTATCGCTTTGATATGAACGACGTCGCCGGGCTACCACAATATTTATATGAGGATTATCGAATTATAAGGCGACTGCAAAGATGGACAGACTATCCATACGCTACTGATTCCTAACGCCAAACTGCCACTACGTCGGATACAGCCCAGACAAAATTTCTGCCTGCGAAAGAACTGCACAACAGTGGGTGTATAGTACCAACACTCTTCCCACCTACATACAACACAGACTCGTTACATGACAATTAATCACAGCCAACTGCTCTAGACTTGTATCTTTCTGCCAACGACCTATTTTCTTCCTCAGTAGACTATCACCCTGTTGTGAAGGCGAGAAACCATTATTATGGTCTAGCGCACCATCGTTCACTCCCACCCCCTATCCCACCCTCTATGCCCTCTGTGAACGTCTTTTGACTTACAACAATGAATGGAGATTTATACCTACATGATGACTCTGTGGTGATTTTACAGACTTTCGGGTATGAAGGAGTAGGGGATACGTATCGATTTGAGCTAAGAGGCCCTGATCCGGAAACGATTGCATCTAAATCTACTCCCGAAAATCGTTCTGATACCTCTGATAGTAGAAGTTTTTATAGATGTGGAAATTTTCGGTAAATTCCTATGGGAGCAAACTGCTGAGGTCATCCGTCCCTAGGCTTACACGCTACTTAATCTAAGTTAAACTAAATTACGCTAAAGACAACACACATAGCCATGCTCGAGGGAGGACTCGAACCTCCGACGAGGGGAGCCACGCCAACAGTGGCAAGGCGCCCAAGACCGCGCGGCTACCCCGCGCGGCCTTCTGTCAATGGACCTCTGCTACTGCGAGTTTCTTGCTTACGATACTTTGAGAGATGTTACTATGGACTGTACCAAGACAAAAATGTCAAGTATACATGAGCTGTAAGGTCAGTGCTGTGACCACTTGTTTATCTTTGCTACTGTGAAACACCTCTCTTCCACTGAACAAATTCTCAGTAGCTCTGAAGATATGCATTTTAGAGCCCGAGCTTACTGTACTGTTTTTCCTTGTTTTGGTGAACCAGTTTTTATTTCGGATCCTTTCTGTCTCGACCGGACTGTAAGTTGAAAACTTCTCTGTACAGGTGCATTTTGCTTTTATTGACAAAGTTTCATAATTTGTATTATTGCAGTTATTACAAGTAGACGAATTTCCTCGTTATTTCAGTATTGATAGACTAACTTGCTTAAGAATGACTTATTGTAGATATTATTGTCACCGTTCTGTGTTCCTTGTTCCACGTTCTAGAGACAACTGCTTTTCCTTTCATGTTTAACAGGTTCAGTTTTCGCCATTCCTTTCCGCTTTTCTGGACAAGGCGCATGGTTTCCGTGCACTGTACAATATTCGAGATGGTACTTTACCTTATTCAATGCTTGCGAAATCACTCTGCGGATGTTCACCTTTTTTTAACAATGCTGTGTTATCTTTTCATTCGTGGTCCTCTGTTTTGGGGACAGTGGCAATGGCAGTGTTCTTCAGAAAAATATTTTCAAAGTATATAATGATCAAACGAAGTGCTGCGTATTCAAATTGTTTACAGTATAACCACTGGAACGCTTAAAAACTGCGAATCCTGTCTGGTGAACCAGCGTTTCTGTACTCCCAAGACAGAAAAACAGAAATAATTGTTACAGCTATGATTTCTTGTGTTTAATCAGCAATCAGTGCACACATGGAATTTAATAAATTATGCTCATTTCCCTAAAGATAGTTACAGAAATGGCAGTAACATTCGGTGACATATACGAGTACTATTGCTATTCCGACCCTCAGGAGCTGCATCTTTGAGATGTGAGCTGTAATCAATTCCGAGCCTAATCAAGACACACATCGGCTAGTATTCTTCCAGTTGGTAGTATGATTGACTATTGGTAACAACGCTGTGACCGACGAGTTGCTTCTTGGATGGCACAGAATTATCCTGCTAAATTCACTTCATTTTATGTGTCATTACCTTGGAACAATCTTTGTGATTTTCGCTTACAGTGAGACGTAACGTTATCGGTATATGATCCTGAGTCTAGAAAAGTTATTCCACGTAGAGGTTGCAAGTAGTCTCGTTTTTCAGGTTACGATTTATCTATCCTAGCCACCACTTAGTATGTGAGAGACGAAAGCTGCACCCCTACGCTAGCTATGGGCTTAACGTGGTCGCCTCTCAATCGAAGACTCTGTTTGCTAGCGGCTCCAGTTTCACTGAAGGCAATATGTTCTGCCGTTCTGTTCAAGAGCTACAAGAAGCCACATCGAAATTCGATAAGGATATCTTATAAAAACCTCTCCACCAAATATCATCTCGCTACTTCCAGTACCTCATAGTGTAAAAACTTACGATAAAGTACAACTAATAATGCCTCTTTCCGCTTCTGCCGACATAAGTTTGGTTTCCATGAATACACAGATTTATCTATGCAGTTCCATATTTCCATACTGCTTGAGTATGACACAAGATATCAAGTAAACACAGAACCTTTCGAAGCTGCAGGTGAATAATATCTTACTAATTCATGCTGATATAGGCAAGCTCGTGTTATGAATACTTGATGTTTTATAAAAGTAGACATTCATCATACGGTTATCAAGATATAATGTATTTCAATTTTATAAGTGCAATAGGTATTTTAACAGCGTTTTCCATTAATTTATTGAACACAACAGTAAAAAATAATCAGTCATCAACAATAAAGTTTCTCTGACAATGCCCAAGTAGTTTACCGATTCCATGCCTACAGAAACCTACTGGTCCCAGTTAAAGATGTCGTCAAACTGCTTTTGAAGTGAATTTTTGTCCTGAAGCGAATTTTCTTGACGGTTGTTCTATAAGGAGGATTGTTTTGTTTTTTAAATCAGCAGAGTGTGTAATCATGTAGTAGTAACACGTGGTGCGAATTTGTCTGTCGTTTTCCTACATTGCTAACGAAAGGTGTCTCTAGAATTTGGCAACGAACACCAGCTGCGATGGACACACCCCTGAGGAGGTCATTCTACCGCATAACACTCTTTTTCAGCCACCAGATGCAAAATAAGGTCATACTGACCTTTACCCAGGCGTATATCTCTTGTTGTGGTCCAGCCGTTAATTTTTTCTTAAAAAGTTAACATAAAAGCACCATAACTCGCCACGAGTAAAAGTGTTGCATAGGAATGCTCATTGTATGAACTAATGGCGTTCAAGCAAAAATGTAGTAATAGTCACTGCCTTGTTTCTTGTTGCTTTGAATCAGAGCGTAGAGTGCACCTACACCCGACTTCTGAATCTTGCCTATTGAAGGTAAATGCCTCACGACGCTTGAATGGTCACTGTTCACGACACAGAGTTCATCATATGTATCTGCTATCAACACTTTTTAAGTGTGGAAAATTATTCACGCCAGAACATCCTTACTTGAAACAAGAAAATCCCTTTCTAGCGTGTTTTGCCCAAAGGCTCCACACACATGTGACGTAGCATGTGAAAGTTGCTGGATTTGGACGGGTTACTCCTGTAACTGAAATATCAGATCTGAAAATGGTTCTGAATGAACCGAAACCGGTCATATGAATTAATAAAAAAATTTGCAATCAAGACGGATTTTAAGTAACATTATAAAATCACTGATTGCTGTTATCCCATAAGACATTATGTCTGTTTCTGCCAAAAAAAAAAAAAACATCGCTCTTCGTTTTACCTGATTTTGTAATCATTTAAATAAAACAACATGACCTTCCAGTGTGAGACATTTCGTCCCCCTTTTCCTTCTGTGAAATTTGTCAGTAAGCTTTTTGCCTTCCAACCAGCGGAATGCAGCAGAGTACGACCGGTAAACGATTCACAAACCAGACGATTTCTTTAAACATTGGCGTAGCTGAAGGAATTTAGTTTCTTCTCAAATCGTCTTATGCAGCAACGCTCACAGATACCTCATAGGAAAAGCTCTTTATCAAGGTACGAAGGTTGTAAACCAAACTTTCCATAGTATCAGGTTGTTCTTTTCGTCTGACAGCACTGAGTAAGTATTTTGTCTGAGAGGTATCACAAGTAGTGTTCCTGTAGCTGTAGGAATCATTGGTTGTAAGTGAGTTAAACACCAATGGGTACAGTACTGCTAAATATTCAGAATGATTATCAACCTAAGTCTGCGTTCATCCACAAACTGAGGCGTATTCGTAATACTGAAGCTAGACTGTGTATCCTTGTCTTCCTTGAGTGGGCATTGAAAGGCGTTTACACACACGTATACGAGGGTAATCCCAAAAATAAGATCTCCTAAGGGACACGCAAGTGCCAACGCAGGCACAAACGGAGATCCTAATTTTAATGCCAAGCAGAAACCGCAGTGTTGGCTGCATGGTGGCAAGGTGATAAAGAGCAAGACTACGTATATAAAGGTCCCAGGTTCGATCCCTCGTCTGTCCCCGTTTTTTATGTGCCATTTTACACTTATTGCCCCTCGGACAGTGTTTTTTTGATGTGAAAAATGCCGAGTTGCACTGTGGTCCGAAAGCCACGTTAAACTGTAGGTTCCCCTATTAACTGGCTAGGTAAGCCAACACAAAGGTCGGAGGAAAGCAACGGCATACCACCTCCAACAAGACCGTGCCTATTAAAGCACTGTGGTGTTCAAACAACTCTCCCGACTGATGACTGCTTTACTTTCTATGGGTTCCAAAATTAATGATCTTCGGGTTATTACCATTTTTGTGTTTTCATGCTGTACCTTTGATACCAGTAAACGTAAGTAACCGGCCGAGCACTGTCACCGTTTGAGTTGTCGAGGTGGTAGATGACGATGTTGTCGACCCCAGTTACAATCGTGGTCAATGCTATGTTTCAGTCGAATGCCTCTATGTCCCTTTCTGCGTATTTCAAGATATACTTTTATACACTTGGTACGCATCCAAATTGATATCTGATAGAGCCGTATTCAGCAACATGAATCAGATATGTTTTCCGAGCAATATATCGGACAACACGTCAGTGCAGCGAGATTTCGTTTGTGTGTTGCGCATGATGCAAGAAATTTTTGTGTTTTGCTTGCTTCTCTGATAGGTTTCACCCCACTGAATGCGAGCAAACTCACGAATAGACTGTCAATAACTGGAATTTTGCAATAATACACTTAAAAGTTGTATTTTTGCATTATGCACCCCGATGAAAGTAACTGTAAACAGGTTATATGCCTACTTGCTTATTATTAGCTCATCTTGATGCTTTCCTCAAAAAAGAAAAGTAAAAATAAAAAGAGAGAGAGAGAGACAGAGAGAGAAAACAGGAATGTATTTCAAATATGAGCTCAGTGACGCCATTTCCGTCTCGTGATGTAAAGCAAGGATAGTTGTTAGGTAATATCTCATTGTACTAGCGATATGTATGGATACAGGCTTCTTTTTTCCTCTCTGCAAACAACCAGATCAGAATTCAGTAACAAAGAGATAAGAACACCTACGCAGTGCGCCAATTAAACACACAGCCTTTCTTGGTCATTTTGTTAACCGTCTGTAATGCAGTAAACATCCTTGAGTATTGATTTGTTATTACTACCATTGTTATTGTTATTCGTCACCTCACAACAGCTTTCCTATCACTCAATACCGCAGATGCACGTAACGAATGGATCAGGATGAATGGAATGTGGGGTGTTTCGTCACGGAGAATATACACATTTATTTCGGCACCTTGTGTTCAGGGTAATATGAAACTCTCAATAAGAGAAGACGACAATGGGATGCCGGTGATGCAGGCAATAACACCCATCTATTTGTGTCGACTGAACACCATGACGACAGACAAATTGGCGTCTCACTGTATTTTGATTATAATTCGTTAGCCTTCTTCCGACCTCGTTTTAATACCTCGTGGGAGTAGGCGTAATATTTTGCTTTTTGAACACCGAACAATAACACACAAAGATAGTAGATGGAAGGATACAAAGAAACAATCAGACTCATGGGTGTGGATCCAGTTCATCATCAGAAGACTAAACAAGAGGGAAACATTACGAAAGCTATGAATATGCTGGTTAGTACACATTATTTGAATAGATCTGAAGATGAAGCCCAGATCTGCACAGTGCCCGCATCTCCACTTTAGTTTCTGTCTTAATGGGCATAATTTTTAGTTTCTTCTCTTCTAAATTTTCAAATGAATTGATTATTACGTGGTATAGAATAATCAGTTAACTGTGTTTGTTGCAGCTTCCATTCGCACCAACATTTTTCTACATTCTCGTGCATTTCATGAAATTCTACTTGTATGATCACAAGACTGCACATAGATGCAATCGATTTCGAGGTGCAAAATATTTGTTATCTCACTTTTCGTGACAGCTGGGCAAAGCTGAATTCCAAACACTTTTTATTGTACTGAAAAATTCTGCAGCTCGTGGTCGTGCGGTAGCGTTCTCGCTTCCCACGCCCGGGTTCCCGGGTTCGATTCACGGCGGTGTCAGGGGTTTTCTCTGCCTCGTGATGAGTGGGTGTTGTGTGAAGTCCTTAGGTTAGCTAGGTTTAAGTATTTCTAGGGGACTGATGACCATAGACGTTAAGTCCCATAGTGCTCAGAGCCATTTGAATCATTTTTTGTACTGAAATAATATTTTGTCACAAAGTAACAAGGTAAGTGTTTTATTCGTATACATTTTGTGGGAAACTAATCGTGATGGAAGATTACACACCTGAACGTTTGACACAACTGGTAGGAGAAAACGCAGCATATTAACCAAGACCCGTGCCTCCTCTCCGTATCCTCCTATGACACCAGCACGGGATTCTCCTCCTATAACGCTACAGAGCTGTTTCTAGCACAGCTGAGAATTGGCAAGAACGTCACAAACATTTGGCAACACTGTGACAGTGCAATCACTTCCGCATATGGTACTGAATTGACTCGCTAATTTACTTGACATTCCCTTTCCATGTGAATGACTCGTGCTGTATAATCCTCATGTAAACTGAGACACTGGGACAGAAAATTCAATTTTTTGAATAATAGAATGCTATTCTTCACATAAGTGACAACTTTTATTTTCGTTCACGATGCGTTATGAGGCTGAGCGACTAATACCATGATGAGAGTGCCATACCAGTAGCAGTGTGACAGTAGCCACGTGGTACCGCGTTTGCATAGTATTTCAACGCTAGAAGGGGTCGTCAGTTCTAACCGTGGCTGAGGCCGGCGTGTTCAAACTTTTTTCTGTGGTTTATTTCATGGAGCGGCAAATTTCCAGAAAAAAATTCTGTAACTAAATCAGAAGAAAACATTCACACATCAAATCCCCTTGGCAGCTCGACTCAGTAAGTTGTGTTAATGGTTATAGATCTCGGCTTTCTAACTGCCAAGCTGCTTTATAATACAAGCGTCTCTGATGATATTCGAATCGACCGTCAACGATACTAAATTCAGTATTGTTCTTCACGTAAGACTCACATTTCATGGTGATAAGTATGAAGGATATGAATTGATAAACAAAGCGCAAGAAAATACTTTCAGCTCATAGTGCAATGGTGAAAAACTTACAATGCTGCACAACAGGTAACGCCTCTTTCCGCTGCTGACATGCATATTTTGGGTTTCTGGGAATACATAACTTTATTTATGAAATGCCACATTTGCATACCTGTTGAATACGACACAGCATACCAATTAAACACAGACCCAATCGAAATCTAAGTGAGTAGTATTTTACTAATTCGTTCCGATAGAGGCACGCCTGTGTACAGATACTCAGTTTTATTAAAACAGACTTTCGTCGTAAGGTTATCGTGAGTAGTTTTATATCATTTCTTATAATACAGTGCACAATTTTCGTAAGGTTTCTTTTAGTGTTGTTAAAACAATACTAAACATGAGAGAGAAATTAATCATCAACGATATATGCGAATTCTCTGATGTTTTCTGTAACAGCCTGACAATGCACATGCAGTTTATTGATTACATGCATGTAGAAAACTTGTTCTGAGTTAAAGCTGTCAAACAAGGTTTAAAGAAGAATAAAATGCCACTACCAGACGACAGCTAAAGTAGAAAATAAATTTCTGACTATATTGGCACCATGCGGTCTCCCCGAACGTAATACAAAAGCTTCGAGATGCATCTGCTGCCTTGCCGTCTATTAAACCTGAAAAGAACTAAATGTCGCAGAAGTTAGCCCCTTTTCCACATGCGACTATTTTGGGTTGAGAAGTGAAGGGAATTATGTTCAAAGTTCCATTAAATTGATACCTTCAGCAGACCTTTCAAAAAATGTAGCGGGGACTGTAATAGAACTCGCGATGCCTTATCGACAGTGCGCGACGGTTATCGTTACGCTAGTAGCTAGCAGCTCCAGAAGTCAACAACAGTTCCTCCACATCTTCCGAATTCCACAGTGCCGTGTGAGAATGCATAAAGCCGGATCTAGACTTCTGAGAGGCAGACAGTTACAGCTTTTCTTTTGCACAGCACGACGGTTTCAACAAACAGGTAGCGCTATAGTGTAGCTCAAATGGAAAGGAACACTTCCTCTTTAAATTTCTGCGTCCTACACTGTTGGCAGTTCTGTGTAGGTGGCAGTTACGTTATTTTATTTCGGTGATTACAAAAGAGAGTCGAATGTATGCACTGGATAGCCGAAGCAGCTAGTTCATGGCGATTCGGTCAACCAAGTAAATGACTGTACTGAACATGCTGCAAACCACTACAGGGAGCCTGTGTGTCAGAGTTCTCATCGAGTGTGCCGCATCGGTGTTACGCTACGAAAATGAGTAACAGCGAAGAGGATTTGGTAGTTTGTTGGATTGGTGATAGTTTTATATACTGACGGTCTAGGTTCGATTCCACCTTCCGCCGATGATTTTTGATAGGGAGAGACAGATTCTATACGATTCTGGCTAGGCCAAGTGAAGGAGTTGTAATGGAATTGTGGTCTGAAATTCACATTAAACATGATATTCCTTCTCTACCAAGTAGGCGTTTGGTAGAACCATAATAAAGTCAGGAGTGGCGAAATGTAGAAACTCTATCATCAGTATCATTTCTTATACTAGTTATTCATTTCTAGTGACGAAACAAACGCTATGTAGGGTCACAGGACACTTATTCCATCTTTTGTTTGAGCTTCTGTATGCCGATAAAATTGGTTCTGAACAGGGAATGCAACACAGACCGCTATTAACGCGGAATTTGATCCCTTCGTTTCTATACAGCTCGACTACAATTTGTTGTTTGTTCAAAACTGCAGATTCCTCTACATCTCCAAATATAGCGCGTGAATGAGTTCGAGTCTTGGCCGGTCACTAAGGTTTTCATTATGAATTATCAAGCTCTAGCATGAGAACACCTATCTGTTGGTTGATAATAATTTTGATATTTTATGCATTTTCATTCGTTGTAACACTAACGATATCTGACGTTTTTGACTCCCAGTGAGACATATAACTACACTCCTGGAAATTGAAATAAGAACACCGTGAATTCATTGTCCCAGGAAAAGGAAACTTTATTGACACATTCCTGGGGTCAGATACATCACATGATCACACTGACAGAACCACAGGCACACAGACACAGGCAACAGAACATGCACAATGTCGGCACTAGTACAGTGTATATCCACCTTTCGCAGCAATGCAGGCTGCTATTCTCCCATGGAGACGATCGTAGAGATGCTGGATGTAGTCCTGTGTAACGGCTTGCCATGCCATTTCCACCTGGCGCCTCAGTTGGACCAGCGTTCGTGCTGGACGTGCAGAGCGCGTGAGACGACGCTTCATCCAGTCCCAAACATGCTCAATGGGGGACAGATCCGGAGATCTTGCTGGCCAGGGTAGTTGACTTACATCTTCTAGAGCACGTTGGGTGGCACGGGATACATGCGGACGTGCATTGTCCTGTTGGAACAGCAAGTTCCCTTGCCGGTCTAGGAATGATAGAACGATGGGTTCGATGACGGTTTGGATGTACCGTGCACTATTCAGTGTCCCCTCGACGATCACCAGTGGTGTACGGCCAGTGTAGGAGATCGCTCCCCACACCATGATGCCGGGTGTTGGCCCTGTGTGCCTCGGTCGTATACAGTCCTGATTGTGGCGCTCACCTGCACGGCGCCAAACACGCATACGACCATCATTGGCACCAAGGCAGAAGCGACTCTCATCGCTCAAGACGACACGTCTCCATTCGTCCCTCCATTCACGCCTGTCGCGACACCACTGGAGGCGGGCTGCACGATGTTGGGGCGTGAGCGGAAGACGGCCTAACGGTGTGCGGGACCGTAGCCCAGCTTCATGGAGACGGTTGCGAATGGTCCTCGCCGATTCCCCAGGAGCAACAGTGTCCCTAATTTGCTGGGAAGTGACGGTGCGGTCCCCTACGGCACTGCGTAGGATCCTACGGTCTTGGCGTGCATCCATGTGTCGCTGCGGTCCGGTCCCAGGTCGACATGCACGTGCACCTTCCGCCGACCACTGGCGACAACATCGATGTACTGTGGAGACCTCACGCCCCACGTGTTGAGCAATTCGGCGGTACGTCCACCCGGCCTCCCGCATGCCCACTATACGCCCTCGCTCAAAGTCCGTCAACTGCACATACGGTTCACGTCCACGCTGTCGCGGCATGCTACCAGTGTTAAAGACTGCGATGGAGCTCCGTATGCCACGGCAAACTGGCTGACACTGACGGCGGCGGTGCACAAATGCTGCGCAGCTAGCGCCATTCGACGGCCAACACCGCGGTTCCTGGTGTGTACGCTGTGCCGTGCGTGTGATCATTGCTTGTACAGCCCTCTCGCAGTGTCCGGAGCAAGTATGGTGGGTCTGACACACCGGTGTCAATGTGTTCTTTTTTCCATTTCCAGGAGTGTATTTGCGAGATCACTGTAAGTTCAAGGATGTTATTCCGAGCTGCTGTTGGAGAAAAATTCGGTAGCTGACGTGTGTTTGTGTGTAGTCAACAACGATATGTGTGGGGTTCGGTTCCCAGTCAGCACTGAACTCATCGTCATATTATTTCTAGTTCAAACATGCTCACATGACGCTTCTGGTGTAACAAACCCGTATTTAACGTTCTTTTTCTCTACAATGTAACAGCGATAGGTGCCGGGTTGGAGTCCTGGGAAGGAAAAAAATTAATGTTTCGTCTCGTCATTTCAGTTAAAACATCTAGCTACTGCCGAGAAAATCCAATATGTCACAGTTGATTGTGCTTCGATAACAATCCGATTAGGTTCTGGGTTCGAATCCATGTCCAACTTAAAAGCTTTACCTCACGTCATTTCAATTAAGTTACTTGTGAAGAAGCAATTTTAGCATCTCTGGTAGTTCTTTAACAGGGACAATAGATGCTGGGTAGGAATTCGCGTCATTTAAAAATGTTTACGTTATGTAATTTAAAGTTGATATTTGCTAACTGACACTGTCTAAAATCGAGGTATATCTCTCTCTGTATGCCTAGTCAGGAATGAGTGTTAGTTTCCGTCAGTCACGAAATCTTAGTCTGCATGACTTGGGTTTGAATCCATATGCAGAACGAGATGGTTCGTCGTGTCATTTGAATTTCATACATATTCTCAACTAGCTGCTCGTGAATAACTTAAATTTTTAATGTCATTTTGTGTTAAATAACAAGTACGGTATGTTACTTTGAAGATGAAATCATGAATACGACGAACTTACTACGTGCATTACCTATCTGACGTAATAATGTGAGTGGTAACATTTCAGGTATGTCATTTATTGCAATAAATGTGAGTTTACAAGGCTTCAGGACAGTCTTATCTGTGATAAGGTGTTCTCTGATAGTTCTAGTATCGTGGTATTACTTTACATTTTGAGTTATAGCGATACAGAGCAGTGTTTTCTAGTGGTGACTTGTTGGAACCATTTCCAATAGTCAAGCGACTGTACCAAGGAGCGATTAGAGGACCTGCTAGACAGCTGCGTTATGTGGGTTGCATGCGAATCAGGCGAATACAATTCAGGTCGTTGCGATACTTTTGAGCACGACTGTACATCACGCGTCGCTTACTATTATTCTACAAAAAAATATGCAAATATTATAGATGATGAAGAGTGACACTAGACCCCACGAAAACTTTCGCTTCTTGTAAAGTTGGACTTAGAATTCTGCAGGGCGTCCGATTTTACAGGCCGCCTTAAGTGAACGACTCCGTCACTCGGCGGCCAGATTTTATGTCTAAGTAAATGAATGAGAATTTTTGCAGAAGGAAAAATAAAAACATGGAATTTGCGACGGCGTTTTGAGCACCATGGAGTGGAAGTAGACCGTCCATTGTTGTGGTTCCCGTTCACGCGCAAACTGAGAGAGATCGCCAACAGCGTGCGCCCAGTACTGGCCTCGTCTCTCACGGCTGGCCTCGATACTTCGTATAGCATCACAACTGATGTATGGGTGTATAGAGGCACATAGTGGAACACAAATCTGCCAGATTTCATTCGTCATGAAATGGAATTCAGTTGTGTGCACTACACAATTATCCGTGATTCACATCTATGGGAACTTCGATAGAAGAGAACCGATTTATGGAGTGTTAAGGTCAGTTTCACTGTCCACTGTTGGAGGTCTCCTTGATGTTATATCTCAATAAGATGACGCAAGACAGCATGTTACCTGTGCTCTCCTGAGACGCATTTGTACACAGGCCGTTCGACTGTTGCCTTGATCAGTACATTATCCAGATCCCTCACCTATTGAAAATATTTGGTCGTGGGCGATATAGGTTTGGCATACCTGTATCTCTCATCCAAGCTGAGTTCGACTAGATACCATTCGGGTTGGAATCGTCGTTGACGCCGTGTAACAATTTCCGCACATTGTTTAACCCTAACACACCTAAAAATATAATACTGCTATCCTTTATACGCAAAATAAGTAACATGTCGTTACTTGCTATTCTTCCAGGTGTTGCGATTCTTCTAACTAACAGTGAAGATGTGCACCACAATTTTAATATAAGTTGGCTGACAGGCGAAAATAAAGAGAATGAGTGCCTAACATCTATCCCTGATAATGTCCTTCAGAATTCATCTACCAGAGACATACTGCGCAAAAGAATTAAAGGGTCACATTTCTGAAATCCCGTCATTTTCCGCTATTGTGACACAGTAGTTTGGAAATTTGGCTCAAAGGTGCCTACAATCTCTCCTGTAATGGAGGAAAAGCTGCCGCCCTACGATGTCACACACTGGCTCTGCGACGCTTCGAACAGCATGCGAAAAAATGCTCAGAGTTCAGTAGTCCATATGAAGTATAGGGTTGGTTAATGATGTCACATCTCACCCCTTCCCTTGATGTATTTGCCATGGAGGCCAGACCCACGATACCCAGCACTGAAATCACACATTTGTATTATAGGTTGCCGAGGAAAGCTTTCGGAAAGACCACTGTTCACAATCGACACCAAAATCATCTGGCGGTGCCATAATGGCGACAATGAAACGACTGTTTCTCTTGAGGTGTTCATTTACATTGTGTTTTAGAAACTGGGAGCCGTTTTAAAATTTTTGATTTAAACAGGCTCCTGCCAGAAATGTTACAAATGAAAGAGTTGTCAAATAACGGTACCGATAACAAAATTTGTTGCCTACTAAATTATTTATTTAGCGACGAGTTTCGATGCGGTACCTCATCAGGTTATAGTGGCATTACAAAACCATTTAACTTAAGTGTATACAGATACTTAAGTTGCTTTACGTGACTGCAGCGATCATCCAGTGGAGATAGAAGGATAACCTAGTAACGGGCCATGTCACTTTATATATTGGTCTGCTGTTCTCATGAAAATATCTATAAAACAACAAGTAGCGTTGTTCTTGTGGCGTGGCGGTCTTCTTGTAATGTCCTGAGATATCACTAATCCCATGGCTATCTTGGACTTTTTCACCATTGTTCAGAAACTTCACAAGGGCAGCTTTAAAATACGCTAACACAAAACAAATCAGCAGAGCAGAAAACGACATGGAGATCAAAACAAGTCTAGTTTCGATGTCACCATCTATATGTCGATCCTGGTGTTGTCAGTAGCAATGTCTTCTGCTTGTCTCGCTGTTGTATCACTGATGTTGGTTGCCGTAGTATATTACAAAATGAGCGACTCTGACAGTTTTATGATGCAAATGACGGTATAAAAAATTTTAGTTTAGGAAGTACAAAGATATTTTTGGGACCTATACTCATATATAACCTTAATGTCATACACTTACTAATTTCGGAGGACTGAAAATGAAATTCGTAAATAAAAGTGAAATTTTAGCTCCGTCATTTCATTTATGATCTCGTTCTTAGAATTATGGTAATAGATGAATATTTGCATTTCTTCCAAGTCCATTAGCCAGCTCTTATCCAAAGTATGTAGTACTTTCAGGTCGTTGTCTGTTGCTACACTGCGTCATGTTTCATTTATATGTTTTGCTGTAGTTGACTTATTAGCACTATTCAGTTGAACAGTCAGTGTCCTTGGAATCTGTTTGACCTTTCTGTTTCGCCAGTGTAGTATTTGTTACAATGACTAAAGGTAATTTTATAAATTTTTGATTTGCTCAATTTCTCTGTATGTTGTATGATGTCATGGACCAGTTTCTTGAGCTGTTGTTGGTGGCAAAAGAGATCGTGATATCTGAGTTTTGAAATGGCTTGGCTATTTTCTTTGAGATGACTCCTAAATATGATATCGTTATATACTTAGGTTTTTGTTTGCTGTGAGGATAGCCATGTTCGTTTGTTTGCTTTTGTTTTTAATTATGTGATGTGAAAGTGCATCTAATTCATGATCATTTTAGTGTGATGCATAGTGGCAGATTCATCCGACGTAAGGCAACAAGTAATCAGTCAGCTAATATTTATTTTACTTCTATTTTACATATTTAATTATGTCTTTTCGCCTTTAATTCTATCTGGCAAAGTGGCGCAGTGGTTAGCACAAAGGAATCGCATTCGGGAGGACGACGGTTCAAATCCACGCTCGACCATACCGATTTAGCTTTTCAGTGATTTCCCTAAATCGCTGCAGGCAAATGTTAGGATGGTTGCTTTGAAAGGGCACAGCCGATTTCCTTCCTCATCTTTCCCTAATCTTATAGTATCGATGACCTCGCTGTTTGGTCCCCTCCTCCAAACCAACCAACAAACCTATCACTTTTAATTCTTAGTTTAAAAGTAACGATTGACTAAATTTGTGTGTGTGTGTGTGTGTGTGTGTGTGTGTGTGTGTGTGTGTGTGTGTGTGTGTGTGTGCGTGTGTGTGTTTGTGTGTGTGTGTCTTTGAGTTTGAGATCTTGAATTTTAGGTATCTGGTACGTTCTGATTCGTGTTAAAACGTCTACAGGTATATTTAAGCCACACTCCTCTCAAAAAAAGGTTACTGTTCTGCTTTTCTCATATTAAAGCCGCATACGTTGTGTGCCCAAACAAATATGTCCTCATTAACAGCAGGTTTGGCTTATTAACGTATTACTCAGTCGGTTTCTAATCATTGTTCCTAATCTCCAATTGTTACATTTGCCCTCCTCCACCATTCCTCGAACTATGTATAGAAATCACGTATACACGCCGTATATGTAGGTCCGTTAAAATGACAGGATGCGTACGCTGAAAGTTATCATCACTGGCCCTAAACAATGTATGCATCAACGCCATGAGTTGTGATTGCTAACAAGAACGACATCGCTCTCTACCATTCCCAACAAAACGTTCTGCCAGCCGAGTCAAAGCATTTTGATATGAATCAGCTTAAATCGGAAATTGCACTACATCCCGTATTGTAGAAATGTTACGGAGTACTATATGATTTCACCGACCGGCTGAAACACATTATGAGTGCAAGGTCGGATTCAATTAAGCACTTCCTCTCACATTGTGCTGTTAAACAAGACCGTTGCAGTTGTGATTTAACTACGCTAGTTTGAGATAGGACATTCAGCAGCAGTTCCAGTGACCAGACATCTGTATTCAATTTCCGTCAGCGGCCCAGTTTCATGTCACAGAAAGAACCGATGTAACAGTGCAAACGCTTCCTGAACCAAATTTGTTAGTCTTAAAAGAGTCCGTCTTCAGTGACTATGAAACCATACTATACAAACAAACGAATAATATCTCAGTTTTTTACATCATCTTCTACTACAGTAATACGTAACTACAATCAGCGTAACACTGGTCACACGTGTACTGAAAGGATACGACATGAATAACATCCTCACATAAAACGGTTAGACATCATTACTTTGCCGTCTGTGATCCAGTATATTTCAACAAAATCCGTAGAATTAACGGCGTTTATAAGATATTTAAATAAAATATTTTAAGCTATCCGCTGTTGTTTATATTTATTTAATTTCAGGCATTTTAAACATTTTTAAGAGGTGTATACATCCAAAAATTATTACATATATAAATCCTTGTGTGACTAACACATCTGTTTCCATAGACGATACCCCTCCTGATTAAAACTGTACTAAAAGTGTAATCGGAGCTCCAAGCATATTTCTGAGGAACACATAGCTCTGACAAATTCTGTTGAAATTTGTTCCATAAAGAGAGAAAAGGTATAGACATAAAAAACACGGGTTTTCCCATCAATATTGATTGGTGTAAGTCTGATAACTACAATATACAAGCCACAAATTGTATGATCCTCTAGCTGACTACATGGCGTTGCTTGGGTATGTATTTATTGCATTCTCCTGTCAGTACATTTCCTCCACCCATCTCTCTGTCCATTTCGTCTAACCCATCTCTGTGTCAACCTCCTCCGCCCTCTACTCTCTAACCATCATCTCCTGTTCTTCTCTCTGTTCATCTTACCCTCCTTCTCTCTCAGTTTATCTGCTCCTCCCCACTCTCCCAATCATCCCCTTCCCCTTTGTCGATCTGCCCCATCTATGTAAATCTGCTCTTTCCGTTCTGTCTGTCTCCTTCTTCTCTCTCAGTCCATCTTCTCCCACCCACTCCTCGTCCTCCTCTCTCGGTCTACTTTCTCATTTCCCCTATCCCTGTCCACCTTCTCCTCCCCCATGCCTCGGCCCATCTGTTCCTCCCCTGGTTCGTCTGCCTCCTCCTCTTCCCTTTCTTTGTCCCTTTCCTTCCCTGCCCTTTCTCTGTCCATTTCCTCCTCCTACCCCTCTCTTAATCCTCTGCTCCTCCTCCTCCCACCGCCCATTTCTTCCTCCCTCCTCATTTGCGGGCATCCACTCCTTCCCCCACTCTGTCTATCCGTCTCCTCCTCCTCCCTTCTCTCTCCACGTTATCATCCTCTCCCCAATAGAAGACTGGTGGTTTTACGACCACAGTATTTCTCCCCTGATCGTACCTGATATATGTACCATATTTGACTGAAATCGTTCAAGGGGTTTAGGATGAGGTTTTCACACTTGGCCTTGCCCGTGTGCGCATAGTTCAAATACATTTAAATGTATTGCACGTATTTGTATACATATTTCATGTGTATCTATAGATAACTTCGCCCTACAGCTTCGTTCTCACACAGCTCAATGTTCCTGACGTCGTATCTCCAAAACTATTCGTTATACAATAAAATAATTTTGCAGGTGCATTCAATGGCATACGTATCTGCTGTATGCGAAATTTGGTCTGAATACAGGCACTAGTAAGGAAATTATAAAATAAAACGTCATGCAGCTTTACAAGCATCTCAGTGTCGATGACGTCGTATCTCCTGAACTATGTGTGGCACAGTGATATAATTTTGATGGCACATTCAATGGTATTTGTGAGTAATTTCTGCAAAATGTGTTACGCGTACATTTGTTAAGAAATAAGAAGTAAATGAAAACATAATGCTTCGTGTGGACGTTTTACTGCAAGAGGAGCGAAAATGTAGTAAGCATACAGACGGTCGAGCGCTCATGACTTGGGAGTGGGAGGCTAGGACAGATGTTAAATGACTGAACAGAAAATTTGTTCAAAAAAGACAATATACTACGATATTCTGGACACAAGGATCGTGCCAACGAAAGGAAGTTACTAGGTGTAGTGCAGTCTAGAAAGTCGAACTAAGTAAAGAAAGTGGAGACCAGGGGATGAGGCGGTTCATGTTAAGATCTATTGGTGGCCAGTCACGAGGCACAGAACCAGAGACTCTGCCTCCCACGACAGGCGTCTGTTCAATTGTATGAATGTGTAGTGTCTGGTCTTTCGGACACGTCCGAACGGACACCAGGTGGAATCCACAACTATGATACGTATTATACAAATCGAAGGAGAAAGAGGGAGAAAGCAACGGAATGATAAGGAACTAACGACATCAGTTGCATCAGGACTTCACGCAGAATCAGTGAAAATGGGTGCCGACCAGTGACCCGAACCCAGAATCTCTTGCTTACTAGGCAGTTGCGTTACCCACTGTGCCACTCGCATACAGTGTGTTTCAAAACTGCGCGTATTGTCTCACCACGCTCCCTGGTTGCCCCATATTCACACCTAGCGCCACCTATTCGTAGCCCCGTTCACGTCATCCATGCTTGCCGATTTTAGAGTCCCGCTGGAGGTCTAATGTAAATATTTATCTGCAATGAAGGTTGTGGATTTATTTCCTAATGAGGCGAAACAGTTACATGAATGCGTAGTATCTGTTCTTTCGGATATCTGAAAGAAAAGACTCTATGGATTCATAAAATTGATTCGCCTCGACAAGCAATGAATCCACAACCTTCAGTGCAGATGGACACTTATGTTACACTCCACTGGGAGTCTAAAATTAGTGAGCATGAAGCATATGGACAGGGGCTGTGTATAGGTGGAGCTAGGTGGGAGTGTGGGTCAATGGGAGAGTGTACCGGGGCAAGCCACGCATTTGTGATAAGCACTGTGACTGGTAGGCGCAGTGGTTAACGCAACTGCCTAGCAACTACGAGGTGCTGGGTTCGAGTTCTAGTCCGATACACACCTCCACTCGTCGCTACTGATCCTGCATAAAATTTCGATGCACCTGATATCATGAGTACCTCTCCTTTCCTTTCATTTCTCCACTCACCCCCCCCCCCTTCGATTTACGTAACTAATCTGTTATAGTTGAGGTAGGGATCACAAGAGAGTTCTGTTCTCAATAACCCTTGAGTGCCCACATATATGACCTGCGTCCCACGCACGCTACTGAGTACACCGATGGCATGAATGCACTAGCAGCTTCTAAAGAGGGCTGTAGGCGTCTCTTTTCAGCAGATTTAACCGGACAGAACCACCTTGGTCCAAAGAAGCAGGCGCGTGTGTTACGTAGGAACAGCTCTAGTTACTACGGGAGAAAACTTGTAAAACACTTGACTGGGATCTTTGAAATAGTATCACTAAGTGTAAGTGGGGGGAGGGGGAATTACATGTAGTCATGGCATTAGTAAATACTGTAATATTAAGTACTGAAATTTTCTGCAAGGATGCAATACTCTTAGTAAATCAGAGAGAATTGTATAAGAATGATTACAGTTCAATAATGGAATGAATTTGATGAGTAAAATTTTTTTTGTAGTTTTACGGTATACAGTGCTTAATTCGGTGTAGTAAAGTAGTAAATACTAGCCGAACTTAATCAGCACTTATCTTTTAAAGGTTTACAGACGCTCCTAGAAATATATTTTTTGGTGCGTTGCCTGGCAAATATTAATTTCATGGTGGAACCAACGCCTGAATAGAGAATGTATCACCAGGATAACACAGTACTTAATTTCCTAAGAATCATTGTATTTGAATGACAGACATAATAAATCAACTTGACGCAAACATTAACACCCGAAACGAGTAAGAACTGGATTAATTACGTTTAAAAAGAGTATTAACAAAGACAAATTCTTGCTACATCATCAGACTACTTTTACGTGTGGTGGTTGCATGAAGTTCCACAGGCTAGAAAATATTAACACAAGTTCTCTAAATTCAAAATTTACTTAGCAAGATCAAAGGATGGTCTACGATAAAACACATAAACCAAACTTTATCTATATTAAACCATGTTAAAATACAGAGGTATAAAAACTGTTCTTATATTGCGTGGCACATTCCTATTCATAATAACAAAAAAAAATCTATTTGCAGGATACAAGCAAGTTTTTGATTTCCTTAGGTTGTCAGGAATTTATGCTCTACCATACTGGTGGTGAAGTACAGCAACGATAAAATAACAACCCATGAAACACAAGCAGATGTTCCACTTGAAGGGATAGTTCTGGTTTCAAGAGTAAAAAGAAGGTGCAAAATAAATCCCAAGGTGAACATAATGGATTTCAGAAGAATGAGTATTTCGTAATTAATCAGGAATACAGTGTTTCAACAAAAGAACACGACTGACGGGGTACGCAGTGTTACAGATACTGACGCTGGTCGAATTTAGATATAACAGGAAAATACGAATTAGAAATTTATTTATGGAGTATTTATTGCCATTTTCAAATGGGATTCCGGAATTAGTCCCACCCAACATAAAAGCCTGTTTTGCGTAAGAGTACATGCCGAAACGGCCGACTTCGTTAAAGACATGTTCCTCTGCAAAATGGGCCCATTACAAGGTTAACGCAATCAACTTAAATCCAGCAAAAATACCAGCAGGATGATTACAGTTCAATAATATAGGAAATTTGTTACCAACTGATGTCGTTGAGAACAGCGTCATTGTAATGGGGGACACAGGAAACCATTGTATGATGCCTTACTTAAGCAGCTATTTGATCAGAACAGGCGTTTAATGGCATTAGCCTATACAGTAAACTCATAAATTTCTAATATTTAAGTGCATAGACTAGGATACAGGTGATCATTTCCATACTTTGGTTAACTGTTATAAATGAATATCTCCAAGACCTTAAATGTTCTGAAAATTAAATAATTTTCTCATTATATAAGTCTATTGAACACAGTATTGGATAATCAATATACTAATAGGGACTAGAGTAGCTTGCAATCAATATTTAAAGTTAAGAAAATTCTAAATCTTGTCAAAACGTTGTCAGGCTTAATCCAACGAAAAGTCACAAATGTGATACCAATAACAATATCAAAAATAATAACAGACAAAGTACACAATGTAAAAGTGTTCTCGAGGATGGCGTGTCTGTTGGGGCTAGCATTTTTGATCTTAAGACACAGCAGCCCATGGAGTAATACCAATATGATTTAGATTACAGTAAAACTACACAATTAAATAATTAGATCATACGATACTCGGGTATTTGCTATTATTCTCATAATCTAGAAATAATAATTAAAGTAGGCCCTCACATGCGTAGGTGCCACGTAATCATTATTCTTCGTATGTTACTGCTCAAGATTCGATACTGTGTTACCCAACTGCAAAATCAGAGTCTGGAATGATCTTACATATTTGTAAAGCGGATGTACGTAGTCGAAGAATTCCCAGATATCACACAGTTTTAACTTATTAATTACAGAAAACACATTCTCCTTTGAATGCTTATCGAATTCCCAGAACCACAAAATAAAATCATCAATATGTGTCACCCCATTACATAAGTGTTATGTAAAGAACTTAAATCAAAGTATTTGAGGCAACAGATTTGTGACAAATCGTTAATACCCCTTACCTTATGTAAGAACACTGTCCTCTATCTCATTAAAACACATGAACAATTATTAATTCACATTAATCTAAGGAGAGAAAATGTGAAAATACGTCTGGCATTTATGGTCTCACCACAATGCGTTGTATATTTGTATAGGGTCTAGTGCTCAGGTTAACACACTGGCTTAATATGTTTTCCAATAGTGCCGCTCAACAGCAATGTTCTACAAACTCGTTACAATAGTAATTAACAAACTGTCCTCTATAACTAAAAGTGTAACTAGAAACTCTGAAGTAATTACAATAGTAATTAACAAACTGTCCTCTATAACTAAAATTATAACTAGAAACTCTGAAGGACAAGAACAGGAACATTACTTATTGGACTATCAGTTAAATAAGATGATAGGGTACAGCCCTATTTTTTTCTCTATCACGATAAAGCCAAAGAAAAATACCTGTCTTGTCAGCTGCTCTTATTGTTTAGAGTTTTCATATTTTCAGGGGAAATTAATGCGGCTTAAAATATGTTGGTTACTCCGAACCCTTCATTGGCTTTGAACCTTTTATAAAACCAGTCCTATAAATCAGGACATTACAAAATTTCAGGTTATTGGTTCAAATGGCTTTGACCACTATGTGACTTAACTTCTGAGGTCATAAGTCCCCTAGAACTTACCAGGAAAGTACTTGGGCTCGAACAAACAGATCTGTATGAACGTTTGGTTACAGGACCATTATGTACCTCTGAATGTGCTGGTGAGTGTCGTTTTTCTGCAAAACTCTGCAGTCATGCTCTAGATATCACTGTAGATGTAATTGTAGACGCCATACGCAATGCAGCAATCTTAACTATAAATGTAAATGCGGAATGTCAATAAAATGCTCCGAGCAATACGAATGACTACAAAACGCACAGTGAAGAAACGCAAGTTGATTTTATGGCGTATTTGCACATTCTATAATATCAGTATTGAACGCCACGTCAGTGACACTTTTGAAGTGGTTTACTGGTTCACCAATCACCAATATCGTAGTCAGCGTTCTGCCACGCGTAACGAAGCATTGGTCTGTATACTCCCACAGATAACTGATTGTAAACGACAGAATGCATATTCATGATAAAGAATCTGTCGTGCAGTTTCGGCTGCATATTACTGGAACGTAGTTTAATGAAGTCTGTTATTCTCTTGGCGTATATTTTATACTGCCTGAAGAAATACATATCCAGAGGTTGTGCATATTTTGTAGTTTTAGGCGAAATGATTTTTAAATCTACATGTTTTCCGACAGATGCTTCCAGTAGTACTCGTTCATCATTATGTCCAGACCAGGAGTCACAAAGTACTAATGAATTTCTCGACAAATGTGGATTGAAAACTGACAGAAAAAACGTCTTCAGATGTTGTTTCGTCATCTTCCCACTCACACTTGCATCGACAACGACATTTGTAAGGCACCGCGTTTCTATTTCCCTTGACACGCGGGGTCCAAACTTTCCACTGGATTCTTCTAAGTAGATATAGAGTTTTTCTGCCAGTCGTCAGTCCATTGATATAGCAACATCGATCGTGTAACTATGTGTAGCACAGTTAACTGATTGCAACATCGCGACAGTGTTTCTCTCCCCTTTCATGGATAGTGTTCCATCACAAGAAAGTTCATAGTTAAACTGACTCTGATCACAGTTCCATACAGAACTAATATCGATGTTTTCTCTGTGATACGCTCATTGACGTCAGCAACAAACGTTTGAGCTCTTTCACTCAGCTCTTCTTCATCATCCTTATCTTTTCGTGGTTGGAGCATAGTGATACGGCGTTATGTTATCCTAAACTCCTTTTTCAAATTAGTAATAAATCCTAGTGAAGATGTAAAGTTTGTACACCCGAGATTTCTGGCTACGCCAATGTTGTGAATGCCAATAATGAACGGCGGAATCGCATTCTCGCGCTTCATCGAATTTCGCCATTACACGCTCCTTGATGGTCTTGAACAGCAGTGTACGATTTCCTTTGAAAACTGTATTTCCTCCTCTTTTCTTTGCCACGGAATCCAGTATGTTTTTAATATTGCTTTTAGACTTCAGTTTAGGGTATCTTTTCAGAAGCTTGTCGTATGTGTCGAAACCTCTTACGTAATAATCATCGTACATGTTCTCCAGTGTGTTGTCATCAAACGCCGTGATGATACTTGCAACTTTAACCTTCTTCTTGGGAGACGGTTGGTATTCACTGTCACTGCTTCCATCGCCTCTTCCTGCACTTGCCGTAACACTACCGTTTGCAATGAGTTGTTCCTCATTATCATCCCTATCATCATCATTATGTGTTAGTGTTACAACAGTATCTGTTTCTAACTTATGCTCATATTTCTGCACTATAATAGATACCAGAAAACATGCGAATGTTTCGTCTTCTACACCAATATCATCTCAACGAAGAAGGGTTCTTCGTAATTTCATCTCAACCAATCGCAATACATTAGCAGGACTGATTACCAATCGCCGAGCCATCTGACGCTTCAATACACAAATAATGTCACAAAACGCAACTTCAGAGGCACACTGCACCGTTCCTACTGTTCCCGCCTGGCGTACCGGCAGGCCAGTGTGCAATGGGGCATGGCATACGCAGAGGCCTCTTACGGATGACTGCAGAGCTTTGCAGATGCGGGAGTATCACTAGTGGAATAAGAGACCTTTACATGATTTCTCACACTATTTTGGTGAACTTGTGTTTGTTCGAGCCCAAGTACCTTCCTGGTTGGAACGACTTAAACCTAAGTAACCTAAGGACATCACACACATCCATGCCCGAGGCAGGATTCGAACCTGCGACCGTAGTGGTCGCGCGTTCAGGTTATTGGCAAAATTCTAGGCATGTCCATAACAACAAGACGACTAAAAATACTATCGTCCTATTCATAAAACCTCACACAAAAGAAGGGAAAGAATGCACTGAGTCTTTAACCAGTTTATAAAATACAAGCAGGTTGACAGCTAGAATGTGTACTGACGTGGCCAAAGCTCATGTCTGTAAATAAGTTCCAACTCATGAGAAAAGAGCACATTGATTGCACGGCGCGGAAGGAGAGATAGGCATATGTGAAGTAGAGAAACCATAATAATTGGCTCAAACGGGTAGGAGGGGTACAGTACTCCGAGGCATAGGTGGATTTAACTGGTACAGGTGCGTAATTTTTAACCCTTATGAGTGACGACTTGAAAGAATATGCGGAATAAATGCTTCTCAACCGGCAACGGCATTGATTCTTTTGCATCACAGTGGAACATTAGTTGCAACAGTTGCATGAACGGTCCACTGAACAACGAAAGTCAGTGTGGACACCACACTCTCAGCATATTCTAGATTTAAAGAAACGAAACACTTTACATAGCAGAACACCAAGATCAAGTATTATGGGAAGCTTTAGTAAGATAAATTTAATGCAGTCTCTAGAAATTAAAAAAATCGTTGTCAAAATAAGGGATTTATAGTGGAAATACAGTGAATCAAAGTGGAATAATATTAACTGCCTGATATAATGAAATGAAGACCTATAGAGTAAATGAGAGAGGGTACTTATCAAAACCTCAAAATCTTCAGAAATACTTAAACTCGCTATAAAATAAAAACACGTATTCATCTGGGTTGATTCAAATGGCTCTGAGCACTATGGGACTTAACAGTTGAGGTCGTCAGTTCCCTACAACTTAGAACTGCTTAAACCTAACTAACCTACGGATATCACACACATCCATGCCCGAGGCAGGGTTCGAACCAGCGACCGTAGCGGTCGCGCAGTTCCAGACTGAAGCGCCTAGAACCGCTCGGCCCCCGCGCCAGCTATTCATCAGGGCCACAGTTCTCACAAAAACTATTAAAGTTCACAACAGTTGAAACTTATACTGTAAGAAAACTAAATTTAGTTCTGGTTGGCAAGATGAAGAGGAGGAAGAGAAGTGGTAGCGTGCGGGTGAATAGCTGGCTTATTGCAAGGTGATGGCTGTGCCGATGCACGTATTTGCGTCAAGTAGCCTCTGTTTATATAAAGTGTTGAGAGCTAATAAAGGCTGTGATTTAAACGACTTCTAAGACATATTTTTGTCTCAGCTAGAAAGTCGCTCCGCAGGAAAATGAAACACGGTTAAAGGTTCTACTCTGATCTCTGGAGGCGACAGCGTAAAATATTCCATTTAACATCATCCAGTCATCTCAACACTGTCGGAGGAGATATCCTCCTCAGCTTCCAATTCAAGACATTACAAGTACAACAGAAACAGCATCTCTTAAAACATCTAACACAGGAACTCTTGCCTGCACATGAGTGCCTTCAAACCACATTAACCACAGAATCTTTTGTTTCACCACAAATATCCTCACTATAATAAACTTCATACATATCTTTATATAAACTAACCTTCGCTGTCTTCTGGGGGATAACACATCAATCCTCCATCACTCATTATAAACTCATATTACGGTAGATCACTTAATGTTGTGCATTGAGTTAACGAATTGCAAGCAACTACCACTAATGCAAAACGTAAAGCACAGACAGAGAAAGACTTGGAGATGGGGCAAGGGCCACTAAACCTATAAGCAAGGAGAGCCGTCCCTCTCTCCCCCCCCCCCCCCCACGCCTTACTCTCAGGAAAAGAAAAAAAAAAACACAGTGTATTCAGGGTTTTTCTTTCTAGAAAATGATCTAAAAAATCAGTAGTGCACAGGTTTTTAACATGGTCGGATTTAAAATTTTTGTAGTTACATACAAATCGCCATTTGTCTTCCTAATTATTAAATAGACACCATACTCCCATGCCTAGGCCCCGCTACAAGCTATCGTATGGGCGCCCTTGAAATGGAGACGAGAGAATGAAGAAGACGCAGAAAGAAGAGAGAGAGAGAGAGTGGGGGAATATTCAGTCCCTTTGTTCTGCAGTCCGTCATGTCACACAGCCTCCCAGCTGCTTTAGCAACACAGGTGCTAATCGTGGAATAACGACGGTGTAGGCGCTTTGTGCCTCAGGTCGCCTAGTCCACTGTTATTCTGACAGATAACATCAGGATGGTCTGAATCTAATGTTTACCGCTTATCTTACAATTCTTGCACGTGGATTTCACCTCTGTGCCCAATCTGTCAAGAAAAACACAGTCCCTTCAGGGTACAAGGATCTAGTGTGGCAACAATTGTAGCGACGTTGGAGACGCGATTTTCGAACAGATAGGGCCTGTGTGATCCTTGATGCACTCACATCTGTGGAGCTAGGTGTAACAGCCTATTCTCATCAGGGCACAGGAATAGTACTTACATAACAAAGGAAAGAAAATAGGATGGGTCATGGAACGACAGTGAAATAGAAGATGCCATTAACAGGTTGGGAGACTCTGCGGAAGCGAAACACATATTTATAGCTGAAAATAAGTGGAGATTAATCGAAAACTATCAAAAACATACCTACAGAAACTTCTCATCACTATAATTAGCACTCAATATGAAACCAAATAGTACAGCTGACATACATGTTAAAAGAAAACAGGTGAGCTGCCTAAACTAGAATCATTACTAGGTCAAGGTACTTCCTAAAAAATGCAATAATTAAATAAAAGACGAAACTTAATACTATACCACAAACTTTCAGTTATTGAGGGAGACAATTCAAACAAGCAGCAGCAGAAATGATGTATAACACCACAATCTGATACAGAAACACAAAAACCCTATTCTGAATTGAAGTGTTAGGCACAAAAAGCACTAGTCTTGTACTCTCAAATGGAAAACTTCCATAAGGAGAGCACTCTGCTCTGAATGCGGCACTTGCTGCTAATATGTCGGTACTTGAAGTAGCTGCGGCGCATAGGCAGGGACCAACAGCAACAGTGTGGCTTGCGGGGGCGGCGGCGAATAGTTACTGAACACAAAACATTACACATGAATCGAAAGTGAACGGTTGCGCTATGGACCTGAGGGTAGGAACAGATCCCGATTTTGAAGCCAATGTACAGGGTGGTCAAGCGGTTATGACTCTTAAGAGGGGGTCCACGGCTGATGTTAAATGAGAGAACTCGAAATTAGGTCAAATCAAGAGAATAATATCAGTATTCGGGCCACAAAGAGCGCGCCTAGGGTTTTTTAGTTACTGGGTGTAGGCCAGTCTAAAAGGTCAAACAAACTAAAGAAAATGGACCACGGGAGTCGAGGCGGTTCGTGTTATGATTTGTTAGTAGACGGTCATAGGGCACAGGGGTAGAGGTTCCGCCTCCCAAAAAAAGCGTCTGTTCTACTCGAGGTCTGGATCACAGAAGAGAGTTATGCTTTGCAGCACTCTCCATCGTCGACACACGTGACCTGCCTCCCACGCACGCTGTTGGCTACGCCGATGGCATGAATTCACTAGCAACTTCAGCAGAGGGCTGAAAGAGTCACTTGTCAGCGGCTTTAACCGGACGAAACAGCCTCGGTACCGAAAGTCAGGCATCTTGTGTCACGCAGGCTCAGCCGACGTTACTCTGGGAGAAAACTGGTAAAGAAATGACTGAGGTCTTCGCAATAAATGTTTTTAAACCACTTCGCTAAGTAATCTTAACAGGCTGCTCCTTTATACAAGCGATAGACTTTATACTTTTATCATTCTGTGGCGGTTTTCGGCGATAAACAGTTTCGTAAGGGTTTCAAATTATAGGTAATGTTTACGAAAGTCACTAAGTGCTCTCAATATCCCATACTAGATGAATAAAGTTCAGATATTCACGCGTCGTGGGCTACACGGGATTTTCCCTCCAAATCTTTGAAAGGTTTGTCGCACTCCACAGTGATTCTTTGCAGACAGTGAGTGATATGGGTACCATATGTGATTGAAAAAGGCCCAGTATTTTAGGCTGGCTCTGAGCACTATGGGACTTAACATCTTAGGTCATCAGTCCCCTAGAACATAGAACTAATTAAACCTAACTAACCCAAGGACATCACACACATCCATGCCCGAGGCAGGATTCGAACCTGCGACCGTAGCAGTCGCGCGGTTTCGGACTGAGCGGCTAGAACCGCGAGACCACCGCGGCCGGCGGTCCAGTATTTTAGGCGGAGATGTATTATTCACAGATGAAAGATTAAAATATAACCTTGAGGATTTAAGTGACACCAGCAAAAATTACTTATATACATATACTGTTGCTCCCAATTCTCTTAATGCTCGCGTTGTGTAGAACTGATTCCACGTTGGACTTCCAGGCGTCCGGTCATAAACAGCCAGCATTAACACTGGCTGAGGACGTGTGGAAGAAATATCTAATTTCTCTTCAGCATTTGAGGGTCAACATTGACCGTTCACCTGAACATAATCTGAATTAAATTGCTTGAGTAACAAAGCGTTAGCTTGAGATTAATTTCATCAGATGTTTCACAATTAATTTGTTGGTATGACTTATAAGGTACAGAAACATAACTTTGTTCCAGTCCTCAAATGAATTACGTTTTAGTATAGAATCGGCTAATGATCACTGCTCATCCTAAAGTACCAAAACAAGCCGCTATCTTGAGAAGAAAGCCGTCTCTGATGTCCTCTCAACAAGAAGTGTCCTGTTGATAACGCCTTTTGGAACCGGTGAACTTGGAAGAGTTGCTCTTCCTAATGACTGGCACACATTATTTGCTGTCTTTCAGAACCTCCGAAGGGGATAATTTTCGCTAAAAGAAACAGCTGTATGTTGCGGTATTGTTTGCCAGAGCATGGGACATAATGCAAACTTTAAAGAGCCAGCGCAGTGCAATTCCGAACATGACCTGTGACAGTTCTCGTTACAACAGCATGAATATTTCATTTATTTTGATTTTTTTAATAATTTCGGCGTACATTCTAAGGAATTCACGTTATGATATGAGAGTACGGAAATTCCACTTTTAGTAGAGTACACGTGTCAGATGCTACGGCAGGTCATCCTATAGCATGGGCAGTGGACTGAGTACAGGCGGAGCTGTCAGAAATGATTCTTGATTGAGTTACTTTGCTATGGAACGTGCTCCCCGTTTAAGCACCATTTTGCAGTATTTTTTAAACAGATACGAACTACGTTATGCAACGACCACATTCTCTAGTGCTATTTGGAATGGAATTGGTAAGCTATAAAACAGTTGTGGGTGGTACAGTAATCCAATTTGGGCCACATTTCTTGCTTCTCAGTATGTTGAGATCGGTATCTACATCTGCATCTATATCTACATGGTTACCATGCAATTCACACTGGCAGAGGGTTCATCGAACCATTTTCATAATACTTCTCTACCATTCCAATCTCGAATGGCGCGTAGGAAAAAGGAACCCCTAAATCTTTCCGTTCGAGCTCTGACTTCCCTTATTTAATTGTGATGATCATTTCTTCCTACGTAGGTGGGTGTGAACAAAATATTTTAGCATTCGGGAGAGGAAGCTAGTGATTGAAATTTCGTAAATAGATCTCGCCGCAAAGAAAACCGCCTTTGTTTCAGTGACTGGCACCCCAACTCGCGTATCATATCAATGACACTCTCACCCCTATTGCGCGATAACACGAAACGGGCTGCCCTTCTTTGCACTTTTTCGATGTCCTCCGTCAACGCTACCTCGTAAGGATCCCACATCGCGCAGCAATATTCCAGCAGAGGACGGACAAGTGTAATGTAGGCTGTCACTTTAGTGCGTTTGTCGTAACTTCTAAGTGTTCTGCCAGCAAAGCTTAGTCTTTGTTTCACCTTCTCCACAATATTATCTATGTGGTCTTTCCAATTTAAGTTGCTCGTAAACGTAATTCCTAGGCATTTAGTCGAATTGACAGCCCTTAGATTTCTGCAATTTATCGTATACCCAAAATTTAACGGATTTCCTCTAGCACCCATCTGGATGACCTCGCACTTTTCTTTGTTTAGCGCTAATTGCCACTTTTCGCACCATACAGAAATTCTCTCTAGATCATTTTGTAATTGGAACTGATCGTCATGATTTTACTAGACGGTAAATCACAGCGTCATCTGCAAACAATCTAAGGGGGCTGCTCAGATTATCACCTAAATCATTTATGTAAACCAGGAACTGCAGAGGGCCTATGACACTATCCTGCGGAACGCCAGATATCACTTCTATTCTACTCAATGATTTACCATCTGTCACTACGAACTGTGACCTCTCTGAGAGGAAATCACGAATCCAGTCACACTACTGAGACGATACTCCATATACACGCAATTTGATTAATAGTCGCTTGTGAGGAACTGTATCAAAAGCCTTCTGGAAATCTAGGAATATGGAATCGACCTGAGATCCCCTGTCGACAGCACTCATTACATGATGAGTATACGCTCCAAAATCCTCTGCAAATTGAGGTCAGTTATATGGTTCTGTAATTCAATGGGTTACTCCTATTTCCCTTCTTGAATATTGGTGTGACATGTGCTACTTTCCAGTCTTTAGGAACAGACCTTTCGTCAAGTGAGCTGTTGTATATGATTTCTAAGAAAGGCGCTATTGTGTCTGTGAACTCTGAAAGGAACCTGGTTGGTATAATATCTGGACCGAAAGACTTGCCTTTCTTAAGTGATTTGAGTTGTCTCGCAACACCTAAGATATTCCCTTTTATGTCACTCATGCCAACAGCTGTTCTGATTTAGAATTCTGGAATATTTACTTCGTCTTCTTTCGTGAAGGAATGACGGAAAACTGTATTTAGTAACTCCGCTTTACTGGCACCATCATCGGTAACATTTCCATCGCTATCGCGCAGTGACGGTATTGACTGTTTTTTGCCACTGGTGTACTTTACATACGACCAGAATCTCTTTGGGTTTTCTACCATATTTTGAGACAATGTTTCATTGTGGCAACTATTAAAAGCATCTCGCATTGACGTCCGCACTAAACTTCGAGCTTCCGCGAAACTTAGTGGGGATTTTACGTTCTTCTGAATTTGGCATGCATTTTTCCTTGCTTCTGCAACAGCGTTTAACGTGTTGTGTGTACCACCGTGGATCAGTCCCGTCTCTTATTAAATTATGCGGTATGAATCTATCTATTGCTGTCGATACTGTATCTTTGAATTTCAGCCATATCTGGTTTACACTTACATAATTAGCTTGGAAGGAATGGAGACTCACTCTTAGGAAGGCATCAAGCGAATTTTTATCTGCTGTTTTAAATAGATATATTTTGCGTTTATTTTTAGTGGATTTGGTTGATATGGTTTTGAGCCTCGCTACAATGATCTTGTGTGTGTGTGTGTGTGTGTGTGTGTGTGTTTGTGTGTGTGTGTATCATGAACGATTAAGATATAAGAATGAATGGTCTGTGCAGTACGGATTTTCGGGGGCGCTACAGTTCGCTGCCTCCACTAAGTAAACTAAAATGGAATCTCTCCATCACTTTGAGGAGATTTTGGTTGAACCCATATGCCAAGAGGTTAGCTATCTGCCTACGTAAAGACTTTTATTACACCCGACTGCTAGGGATAAGGATGGGGAAACAGAATGGTGAATATGTCGCAAAGTATAGACCGATATCAGCTCTTGATACTGTATATTCAAGTGTTTATCCTAACTGTGCTCCTTGTAGGACACGTCTGCCGGAGCAACTCTACGGTAGCGTCAGCACACACTATGGGAAAAGTGATGCCAGGTTTATGTGCAAACCACAGAGCTAACTTACAAAGTGTACACTCACATCAACATTTACAGGCACTAAAACTGAGTGTGGAATCATGCGTCTGCTAATCATTACCACTGAAATGCTTTCGCTCCTGCATCCATCAAAGCAGACACAGATACAGAAAGCTGATGCCAATCCAATAGTACACTACATATTTATATTTTACCCCTTAGTTCGAATTAACTAAAAATCGCGTAGTGCTCTTCCCTTACAATATGTTATCTGGGTGGCAGTATTATTCCTGTACTCATGCAGCAGTAATCGTTAGAATGTGTATTATTGCCGTAAGCGTTCAATTAGTTTCCGGAGTTTTGTGGTAACATCATCAAAATGGCTCTGAGCACTATGGGACTTAACAGCTGTGGTCATCAGTCCCCTAGAACTGAGAACTACTTTAACCTAACTACCCTAAGGACATCACACACATCCATGCCCGAGGCAGGATTCGAACCTGCGACCGTAGCAGTCGCGCGGTTCCGGACTGCGCGCCTAGAACCGCGAGACCACCGCGGCCGGCCGGTAACATCATCACCCAGCATAAAAATCCACACAGATGCAACGATTGACAAGTATTTATGAGATTCTTTGTGTGGTTACGGTAACTACATATTCAGTTTGGACATTGTATAACAAGAATGTACGATGAGTATTTGCGTTCGGCTTGCCACCATATAGTGCATTTCTAGCGATGTATAACTATCTACCCTATACATATTCTAATCCTGCCCAGTGCTCCGCCCTGTCAGGATAGCACAGGCAGGCACATACACTAGCCGTTAAAAAAGTGAAGCACTAGGAAGACATGGCCATTTATCAGTGTAACATCCTACACTATCAGCGCGAGTGTGATTGATCAGAGTCGCAAATCTCTGTCACAGGTGGAACAGTTACCAGTATAGTGTTGTTATCAGCCCTGGTTAGAGGGCCATGAACAGCGCCACATGTTGAGCGATTACCGTGGAGGATGTGAACATGCCGTGTACACGTGTGAGACAACATTAGTACTTGACTCAGTTTGAGAGGGGCCTCGTTGTGGGTCCCTGTTTGGCCGGCTTGGCAAATCGTCCTATATCCTTATTTGTGGGGCATTTGTGACAGTGGCTGAAGATGGACTGTAGGAGAGGGTTAGTGCATACATACTCGTCATGCAGGTTCCAATCCATTACGTCTAACCCCAAAAATGGAGGTTCCCCATACTCTACACCGATTAATCGTAACCTCTTCACATCTGCACCATCCATCCGATAATAACAAGTAATAGCCTCCTTGCAACATTCTGTGTCGTTCCGTATCACTGCTGGTAGACTAGGAGTAGCCGGACTATGGATTTCACATTCCATTCTTAGGCTGCCGTTGAACACAAGCTACTGCGTGTCGAGTGTTATCTGACCGGGATGTATCGAATTCTGATGAATGGAGTCTCACTACGATCAGCGATAAATCCAGTTTCTGTACTCTCCTCGTCGGCGGGTGTGGGGTGACATGGATTAAAGGTTCCATTCATCCAATGTTTGGTGGGGCACAGCGGTGTTATTCCTGGCATCATGGTATGGACAACTATCGAATATGTCTTCAGGACACGGCTGGTAGTGATACAGAGAACTCTGATTGCACAAGACTGTCTCACAGACATCCTTCGTCCTTATATGTTACCTCTCATGCATTGTCACTGCGGTGTCATTTTTCAACAGGACAATGCTCGTCCACACATGGCAAATATCTCCACTCCACAGGTGATAATTGTCTCTATGAACTGTCTACGTGATGCTGACGTACTCTCATAACCAGCAAGATCCCAAATCCGTCCCCAATAGACCATGTGTGGGACCAGCTCTGACGTCAGCTCAGTCCCAGTGCCTGAAAGCAGGATATCAAGAACGAGTTACTACAGCAGCAGGCCAGCTTACCTCAGGAGACGGTACTAGGGCTGTATGATGCCTTCCCCAACTGAATCTGTGCGCGAATCCAGGCCAGTGAGTTGTAACCTCATACTGATAAGTCGACTCATACTGCCAAGTTCTCTGTACATTTGTCTCGATATTGTTGTCACTGAAATAATAACACGCACCTTATCCACACCCAAGGCTTTATTTCGTTTCCTGCTACCTTTATGGTTCCTGCACATTTTTGTCAGGCAGTGTAGTTCATGTCAGTGACGTAGTAGGATAATTAATAGCTGTGCAACAAATTCCTTAAAAAACTGCTTTTGTATATTGACCGCCATCACGACAATTACTACTGCTAATTCTATTACTAGTAGTAGTTACCTTTACAGTATGTGTGAAATGTTCCGACAGTCAGGCTGCCTGTAGCTGTGACTGCACTGTAATCTTTCCGCAAAAGAGGGAGCAAGGTACCAGAATAACCAAGAGCGTACTTTGTAATGAAGCTTTGAAAATGTACCACTTATTAAATATTTTCACTTTCATCTCATCATTTGCGCCCATAATGAAGTAACTTATAACAGCAGTTTTTACAGCTGCACTGACAGAAACTACCAGCAGAGGTGCAAATATTTGTTCGTACCAGTGTACTTGAAACGGAATATCAGCCACTCCAGTGACCACCGTATCAGCTGTGGCCAACTCTGGCAGCACAGCACAGAACCTACCTTCACCAAGCCAAACATAAAGCTAAAAAAAGGAAAAGGGACTCAAACCTCCGACAGAAATTACACTAAGGCAATCCGTGCCACCAACGGCGCCTTGGACTAATCCCAGATTCATAGGCCCATTTTTCACTTGTAGTGTCGAATGAATTCAAAGCGCGCTCATTCTGAGAAGAAAACACGTACGACGTCTTCTGGAGGAAACCGGCCATCCCTCCTCAGAACCACCAATAGTCTTTCGCGTACATTCTCATCAGCACGGTAATGTTACAAATGCTACAGAAGTAAAACAGTCTCACCAATAAATGGGTGTCAAACTTAAAAGAAACGTAAAAGATTCATGAATAGTATCATGGGACAAAAACTATAGGCAGAGGATGGACCCTAACGTCAAGGGTTATAGTTCACAGAAAGAACGACTTTATTGTTGTGTGGAAAGAGACAGGGTAAGTGGCGATGTTTGTTAATAGTGAACCACATTCCTGATAACTCACACCATACACCGGTTTGTAAGCAGTTGCTGTGCAGAGGACGTAGCACATATGATAATCATATGCTCCATACACTTACCCCATAATGAAGCCCTAAAGAACGAGTATGTCAGAGACGTCTTTTGATCTTTCCTCCTCTGTGGTGATCTTAATGTACTCAGCATGTAATGGCGGTCTCTTCCCACATGCCCTTTGTGTCGATCTGTGGAGAGCATCTTGTTGTCAGATCATCTACGTGTATGATTTCTGAAGAAAGCACCCAATTTGGCACTTCTGCGGGGAGGTTATCTGCGACAGATTTGTACTTACATTTTACACCCACCACATACACTGCTCAGTGTGAAATCAAAGATATCAGACTACATGGGTATACAGCGAGAAGAACAGGACGCCTTAAAGATAACAGCCTGTGATTGAAAGTAGAGACATAGTGCAGGATTAGGCAAATTATATCATCAAAACTATCCACCATGCCGCTGGTACAACAGTGAAAAAGGTTTGAGAGGCCGCGATCACCGCTTGCCCCCAGCTCGAATGATTAATGCCGCTTTACTATAAAGGATAGCCACGCATTTAGCATAAGTTCAGGTGTAAACGATCCAATAAAGACTCGTAGCCTTATCGGCGGTGGGAGCAAGTATCTGTTGTATAATTAGGGAAAGCGAAAAGAGATCATAACAAAAGGTCGCGAACTTCGTCTCTCACTCCACTAAACAAATCTATGTGTGGGAGCCCATTGGGATGATTTCAGGGAGATCTGAGAATGACTCCGTAAATGCTGTACTGAAGAGTAAGAGTTTCCTAACTAGTGAGACAGATGTGGTGCAGATCATGGTGGATTTCTTGCTGAAATTAAGCCACTGAAAGCGAGAATACATAATTCCATCACTACCAAGTGAAGGCTGTGAGGGGCATAACAACTTCAATTCCATTAATTATGGTGCTCATAACGATCCCCTCTCTGTGTGGGAGTTGGAGTCAGCATTTATTTTGGCATGCAACACAGCACCAGGTGCGCCATCTCACTAGGACTGTTAAGCAATTCCTCCTCTATTTTTTTTAATTCAGCATATGAAACTAGACAGTATCCTGTAGAACCACGCAGGCGCGTGGCCCATCCGAGTGGTCTGAACCCAGCTGCTGTCTGTGAGAGATAGGGCGAATAATACTCGCATAGCTTAATGGAAGTTACCGAAGGTAACAGAAACGAGCTTTCCTAACGACACACATGAGTGACTGCCATCCTCGGCCATGCGGTGTCAGGCGCTCACTCTCGTTTGCACACAGTACGCGAGTCTGTAGTGTGCACATTCTCGATTTTCTACCCTACCGCCACACATTATGTTTCCTTCCGCTTTGTGGTCGGTGCAGTTAACATTATCAACTGCAACCAGTCTAAATAGCTCATCTGTGCAATTTAGTTACGAGATGAGTGAGGCAGAGCAGAACGTCAATGCAGAACAATCATTCACTGAGGGACGCAGCAAACACACACTACCTAAAGTCGACTATTGGATCAGTCGTCGAAATGAACTGAAACAACAAGCCGGCTGAATATACAGAGGCTCATCATTAATTCATATTTTATGCAAAGGTTGAAGCAAGAAGCCAAGAAATATTCTACCTCTGACTACTTTTAGAAAAGAAAGCAATTCAAGTGCATATTTCTTTGGAATTATTTTAATAGTCACCTGAAACTTCAGATTGTCGATGCAGACAAATAAAAGCAGCAATAATCCCTTAGCTGCTCAACAGTTTTCAGTTTTTTATCGTCGTGCCTTCAGGAGCTGCCAACCGCACGTATTTACAAGGTAACATACTGAGTTGTATGTGATTCTGAATAAACCGGAACAGACGAGACGAGACTGAGGAAAGATATTTCACATATTTTCTGTTTCACTTGGCGCTCTACAGGATCTTCAACACATATATTCAGCAGGCAGAATATACATACTATATTCATAATCCTATTTAACTGCTGCAAAAGAATGGAATACTGGTAGTATTCTAGGCACACTGAAATAAACAGAAACGAGCAACCTAACATAGCAGCATAGGGTACCTGTAGGGTAGATGGTATTATAAAGTGTTCAAGTCCCCCATAGGCTATACACTCACTGTTGAGCGAGAAGGTCGTGTACAGTTTTGGCGCATCGTAGCTTAAGGCAGCACATTTTTTATTCTGATGAGTGAGCAATAAGTGGTGATATGCCCTCCAATTGACATTTACATCTACGTACATAATCCGCAAGCCAACATGTGGTGCATGTTAGCTGCATTTCTTTTCCCGTTCCACTCGCAAACAGAGAGAGGGAAAGATGACTTTCTGTGTGCCTGCATACGAGCCCTAATTTCTCTTGTCTTATCGTTGGTGCTTTAAGTCAAATGTACGTTGTCGTCAACAGAATTTTTCCACAGTTAACTTCAAATACGGCGTTCTTAGTAGTGTTTCGCGTAAAGATCGTTGTCCTCCCTCAGTGGATTCCCATTTGAGTTCACGAAGCATATCCGCAATACTCACTTGTTGCTCCTTCGATGCCTTCAATACCTTGTGCTCGGGATCCCAAACACTCGAGTAAGACTCTTGAATGGCTCGCGTTGGTGTTCCATACGTCATCTCCATTGCAGATGAACCACACTTTTCTAAAATTCTCCCAATAAACCGAAGTCGACCATTTGCCTTCGCTAACACTGTCTTTACACACTGTTTCCATTTCCTATCGCTTGGCAATGTTAGGCGTAGATATTTAATCGACGGGACTGTTTCCAGTAGCACACTACTAATGCTGTAATCGAAAATTACGGAGTTGTTTTTCCTACTCCTACCACACTTTTCTAAAATTCTCCCAATAAACCGAAGTCGACCATTTGCCTTCGCTAACACTGTCCTTACACACTGTTTCCATTTCCTATCGCTTGGCAATGTTAGGCGTAGATATTTAATCGACGGGACTGTTTCCAGTAGCACACTAGTAATGCTGTAATCGAAAATTACGCAGTTGTTTTTCCTACTCATATGAATGAACATAAATTTTTCTTCATTTAGAGCAAGCTGCCATTCATCACACCAACTATAAATTTTCCCAAAGTTATCTTCGATCTTTCTACAACCATCAACGACGTCACGTTTCCGTACACCAAACAGGTTCATTAACAAACAGTTGCCGATTGCAGCTTAACCTGTACGTCAAGTCATTTACGTATATAGCGATTAAGAGCGATCCTATCTCACTTTTCTGGGGCACTCCTTACAGTACCGATGTTTCTAACGAATACCCGCCGTCCAGTACAACGTGCAGGGTTCTAATAGGTAATTTTGTGTGTGTGTGTGTGTGTGTGTGTGTGTGTGTGTGCATTTGCGTGTGAGGGTGCGTGTGTGCCTGTCCGAGTGAGTGGAGTTCGTTTTAAGGAAGTAGTATGTTTCAAACCGTGTTGATCTATTAATGGAGTTCTTTTAACAACATCTTCTCATAAGAGATTTTAATAATGGCGAAATCACCATCATCATCATCACTGCAAACGATACGACCGTAACAACAGTTAACCAGAGTGTGATTTTAATTGCTGTTTAGAGCCGCGCCTGACAAGTTAGCTGACTACGCTGCTCGGTAGTGCGTAAGATGTGCTACATTCTTACCGGCTTCGTTGAGTGGTATGAGAGCCTGAGTGTATACTCGCCTTAAGTGCTTCTGCGAACAGTGCATTACCCCTCGACGAAGAACACAACCGCGTATCGAGCGCCTACTTCCAGTGATAAATTTATCACACATTTTCCTCCTTCATTTGGTAGCTATATTACATGTTCTTTCAGGGAAATAGATATTTAGCAAATACTTCCAAATTATTTGTACAATTTTCATATGTCAACATACCAAACAAAATGAGAACATCAAAATAAAAATAAACATCCAGCAATGACCGTAGTTGAAAAATGCTCATCTTGGTCCACTGTTTACTGTTTCTCAGTTACTGAAAATTCATTTCTTTGTATCTTTATACTCGTTGATAAGTGCACGTGGAACATGAAACTGATTCGGAAAAGGACAATACTTCATCAGGGATTTGTTTAACTTGTACAAATATCGCGTAGGTGATGGCTGATTTCAGCTATCATTCGACTGGAGAAAAACGTGGATCACCTCAGAAAAAAATTTAATTCCGAAACATTAAAGAGCAATTTTTAATGAGGACACTTACAAAATCTGGCAGTTCCAAAAATACCGCTTACCACGGAACCTTGGATGTAAAGTTAAGTCGATAACAAGCTTTGTGGAACGGTTTATATAAATTAAATATCTTTTAGAAGTGCAATTAGTATATGGAATATGATTTTGAGCTTACAAGCCAGTTGCCACCTTACTCGACAGCAGAAAAATTGTAAGAACTTTTAATGATGCTTTACAGCGAAATATAAACTCTCCTTGTCAAATGAAAGTGTTCATGCAAACAATGTACGTCCAGCAAGATTACAGAAGTTAAAGGAAACAGGAGTGTTACACGTGTGAACCCTGTTACCGGTAAAAAGTCAAATTACTTCAATGTAGCATAAAGAGTTACTCCATTGGGTAGAATTCAACGGAAGTTTTTTTGATCTAGTTGAACATAATATGAGAGAGAGTGGAAAATAGATCCAAATTAAACTTGCTCTGAGGTCTTCGAGACTTGCATTGAGATCATTTTAGTACTAACTCCACAGCATATCTCCCACTATAGTGAAATCCATGACACAACGTGCAATAATTCGTACATATAATATTCAGCCAAAACACCGAATAGTCTGCACAGTCGCAATGAGCAAAGTGGGTGACACCGTTGTGGATCTCGTGGTCCTAAATGTTTAAACATAAATTTCCTAAGTGAAGGAAAATTAGAGTATGATAGAACAATTTCCTGAACAGTAGGTCGGAAAGGAAACCATGTAAGCTATTATTGAAAGACTTTCTTCAGCCTGACTCCTTACAGAGTGCAACAATAGGAACAGATATTTAAAAAACTAGCTTTATCAAACCCGTACAAGTGGATTGTTAACATTAACTGAAATTTTCTGTCGATACTTCTCAGAACATAATAGTATCAAATGGGAAACAACTCCTGTTGTTCTGCAAAATGTTGCAGGACATCGGAAAGTGTTTCCTATTTAATATTAAAAAGATTGTCTGTAGTAGAGTTTATCTATGATACAGCATCACATCCCTCTCAGTACTTTAATGTGCCAACACCGACACTTATACGTACGTGGAACGTCTCATTCACTAAGCATCACTGTTTGTAAAATTATTTTAAACGAAACAGTATGTTATACACTTGGCGTAAATATGGATTTAGCATTTCTTGGTTGTCTGCAGCACTGATGATTATAATTACTTTGGGATTAGTTCCCTTTATAACTTTTTACGCCACGTTGTCGCTTTGCAGTCTCTAACAGCAACGTGATATGAACCGCTCCTCTTTGTTCTCCCCACAGCCTGTGAGATTTCCACTCTGTTCTGGCTGCAGGGATACAAACGATGACATTTATGTGAAGTTGCATTTCATTGTCTTCCTATTCACACTTTTTATTTTCTATTACTATTGCTATGATCGTTAATAATAATAATAACAATTATTATTATTATTATTGCAAGTGGTCTCAGATTCTGAAACCGAAAAACTCTTGTGTGTGGTATCCTCTCTTTGAGGAATGGGTTAGCTTCTTCTCTCAACTTGTTATAAAGTACAGTGCAGAAGGTGCTCCACTCACTTCTCGCTGGACTTTATGGCGTTGCGCTAAAAGACGGTGACAAGGATGGAGCTGTTTGTCTTGGCCTGACGCCGTTTCCAACGCCACTAAAAGCTGCAGCTTTGTGTAGTATCTCCGTCAAAAAATTCTTGCAAAGACGAGTAAATGTGGTATGTGTGCAACGTTAACAGCGACCGCGTTGACGCTAATTAAGAAGTTACTCATTCCATAACAAGGCGCATCTATAAAAGGTAAATTAAATTGTTTAAGAAAGACGTACGGTAAAAGAAAATATGTCCCGAAAATGTGTAAAATATATGTAACATTAATATATTACGTCTGCGCCTTGTATCGTCTGAGATATATTGTTTAGAAGTAATATTAAGTAATTGATTAATTATAATTGGTAGAGCAGTCTGCTACTGACAAGAAGGTATTTTCAAGGACAACACTCTTTGTCGCACCCTCCGCTATCCTTGGGTATTGTAAAAGTTTCATCGTAACGGGAATTAATATATATTTACCGGTAGTTATTTACTTACTTATATACCAGGTTCCGTAGGTCCATGCCAGCCACAGCTTCTAGGTCCGGAAACGGGTCAGTACACAGTTTACAGAATGGTAATTAGAAAATACACAAACAAAGAATTTGTGAATTAAGAAAACACGATAACACACAGACTATACGAATAATTAACACATTACAGAGAAACGTTATCAACTGTTGAAAGGAATTCATGAACAGCGTGCACACAAGGAGACTTTTCAGCCTGCATTTGAATTCCTTGCGGTTAACTCTCAAATTTTTCTGTTCAGTTCAGCTGGAATTGTTCTGGAATAAAAGCTGTTGGATAGTGCATACCTATCTGTACAATGCTCAAGGAAATGTTATTCAAATGTATATCGGTTTTCCGTCCAGAGGTCACTAAATGAATCTTTCATTTTATTTCAAATGAGTCATTAATGTCAAAAGCAAGTTCCATAAAGTAATATTTGTACAAGGTCGGTAAAGGCAGAATTCAGAGATACCTCAACAAAACCCTACTCGAAGTTCGCGAACTGACACCACAAATTAGACTGACTGTCCGTTTCTAGACAACGAATATACTCGGTGAGCGAAGAGTGGCCCCTAAATATAACACCATACGGGATAACAGAACGAAAATAAGCAAGGTAAACAGACCCATATATTTCAGTGTCAGACAGAGCGGAGATAATTCTAATTGTGAATACAGTAGCATTACGTTTCTGCACAGGATCTTGGACAAGATACTCCTAAGACAGTTGTCCATCTACCCTCAATGTTAAGAATTTAAAACAGGTCACTTCACCCTTTGTTTGACCACCTCTAGACAGTAACAATTTGCTTTTATAAGGGCGTCGTATTTGTATGCATTGCATTTCGTTACAGTCTAGGTGTAATTTGTTTGCTAACAGCCACGTGCTGATGTTACTGACTAAGCTACGAGTTACATCTTTTATAATAATCCATATCTTTCAAAATATCACTTGTGTCAGCTGCTAAGATAACAATTTTTATGTCACCTGTCATGTCTAGGTGCAGATCATTGATATACACTGCCTGACCTGTAATACATCGTCTGCCGTCAATGTATCTTCGTAAAAGTCCAAAAAATTGGTGAATATTTAAATGAGTAAGTACGACAATTCTGAGTGACAGGTAAAACAGCCACCGTAGTGTTGTTCGTGTTTCGACATCTACATCTAAATACATAATCCGAAAGCAACGATAAGGTGCGAGGCGGAGGGTAACCTGTACCGCTTTCTCATTCGGCTCACACAGAGTGCGAAGGAAAAATGACTATATATATGCCTGCCTACGATCCCTAATTCCTCTTATCTTACCTTCGTGTCCTTAATGCGAAATGTACATTGGCTGCAGTAGAATCGTTCTACATCTACATCTAGATGGATACTCTGTAAATCACATTTAAGTGTCTGGCAGAGGATTCATCGAACCGCCTTCACAGTTCTCTATTATTCCAATCTCGCACAACGTGCGGAAAGAACGAACACCTGTATCTTACCGTACGAGCTCTGATTTCCCTTATTTTATTGTGGTGATGATTTCTCCCTATGTAGGTCGGTGTCAGCAAAATATTTTCGCATTCGGAGGAGGAGAAAACTGGTGATTGGAATTTCGTGAGAAGATTCCGTCGCAACGAAAAACGCCTTTCTTTTAATGATGTGCACTCCAAATCGTGTATCATTTCAGTGACACTCTCTCCCATATTTCGCGATAATACAAAACGTGCTGCCCTTCACTGAACTTTTGCGATATAGTCCGTCAGTCCTATCTGGTAAGGATCCTACACAGGGCAGCAGTATTCTAAAAGAAGAGCATAGTGTAGGCAGTCTCCTTCGTAGATCTGTGACATTTTCTAAGTGTCCTGCTAATAAAACGCAGTCTTTGGTTAGCTTTCCCCACAATATTTTACATGTGTCCTTCCAATTTAAGTTGCTCGTAATTGTAACTCCCCGGTATTTAACTGAATTTACGGGCTTTAGATCTGACTCCTTTATCGTGTAACCGAAGTTTAACGAATATCTTTTAGCACTCATGTGGATGACCTCACACTTTTCGTTATTTATGCTCAACTGCCAATTCTAGCACCATTCAGTTATTTTTTCTAAATCTTTTGCAATTTTATTGTCTTCTGATGACTTTATTAGTTGATAAATGACAGCGTCATCAGGAAACTACCTAAGACGGCTGCTCAGATTGCCTCCCAAATCGTTTATATAGATAAGGAATAGCAAAGGGCCTATAAAACTACTTTGGAGAATGCCAGAAATCTCTTCTGCTTTACTCGATAACTTTCTGTCAATTACTGCGAACTGTAACGTCTCTGATAGGAAATCACAACTCCAGTCACATAACTGAGACGATATTCCGTAAGCACGCAACATCACTATAAGCAGCTTGTGTGGTACAGTGTCAAAAGCGTTCCGGAAATCCAGAAATACGGAATCGATCTGAAATACCTTGTCAATAGCACTCAACACTTCATGAGAATAAAGAGCTACTTGTGTATTACAAGAACGATGTTTTCTAAACGCATATTGACTGTGTGTCAATAGACCCTTTTCTTCGAGGTAATTCATTATGGTTGAACACAAAGTATGTTCCTGAATCCTGCTGCGTATCGACGTTAATGATATGGGCCTGTATTTAAGTGGATTACTCCTACCACTTTTCTTGAATATTGGTGTGACCTGTGCAACTTTCCAGTTCTTGGGTACGGATCTTTCGTCGAGCGAACGGTTGTATATGATTGTTAAGTATGAAGCTAATGCATCAGCATACTCTGAAAGGAACCTAACTGGTATACACAGTATGAACCAAAAGGCTTGCTTTTATTAAGCGATTTAAGTTGTTCAATACTCCAAGGACATTTATGTCTACGTTACTCATGTTGGCAGCTGTTCTTGATTCGAATTCTGGAATATTTACTTCATCTTCATTTGTAAAGCCATTTCGGAAGACAGTGTTTAGTAACTCTGCTTTGGCAGCAGTGTCTTCTATTGTATCTCCATTGCTATTGTGCAGAAAAGGTATTGATTGTTTCTTGCCGCTAACATACTTCACATACGACCAGGATTTTCTGCCAGGTTTCGAGACAAAGTTTCGTTGTGGAAACTGTTACAAGCATCTCGCATTGAAGTCCGCGCTAAATTTCGAGCTTCTGTTAAAGATAGCCGACCTTGGGGATTTTGCGTCTGTTTAAATTTGGCGTATTTGCTTCTTTCTTTCTGCAACAGTTTTCTGACCCGATTTGTGTACCAAAGACATCAGACCCTTCGTTTTTTAATTTATTTGGTATAAATCTCTCAATTTCTACCGATATTGTTGCTTTGAATTCAGGCCACATCTGATCTACGTTTATTAATTTGGAAGGAATGTATCTCGTCTCTCAGGAAGGCGTCAAGTGAATTCTATCTGCTTTTTTGAATAGGTATGTTTTTCGTTTATTTTTGGAGGATTTGGGGCTTACAATATTCAATCTTGCTACGAACACCCTCTGTTCACTAATCCGCGTATCCGTTTTGATGCATGTTATTAACTCAGGATTATTTGTTGCCAAGAGGTCAAGTGTGTTTTCACATCCATTCACTATTTGCATGGGCTCATGATGATGTTTTATGCGTAAGTCCGGAAATAAACATGAATTTTCGCCAACTTATCGAGGGTAAATTAAAGTAACCACCAACTATAATCGTGTGAGTCGGGTACGTGTTTGAAATCAAACAAAGTTTGAACCTTTCAGCAACTATATTATCTCAATTGGGAGGTCTGTTAAAGGATCCAATTATTATTTTATTCCGGTTTCCAACAGTGATCTCTCTCCATACTGACTTACGTGAACTATCTACTTCCATTTCGCGACGAGATAAACTACTTCTAACAGCAACAGACACGCCACCGCCAACCATTTTTACCCTATCCTTTCGGAATACCGTTTGGTTCTTCGCAAAAATTTCGCCTGAGCTTATCTCTGGCTTCAGCCAGCTTTCAGTGCCTATAACGATTCGAGCATCAGTTCTTTCTATTAGCGCTTGGAGGTCTGGTACTTCCCTAACACAGCTACGACAATTTACAACTATTATATCGATGGTTCCTGTATCTACGATCCTCCTGCGCTCGGCCTGCACCCTTTGTGACTGAAGCCCTTCTTGTGTTTTCCCAAGACCCTCTAACCTAAAACACCACCCAGTCCAAGCCACACAGTTCCTTCTACCCGTGGAGCCGTCTCCTGCGTATATTGGACTTCTGACCTATTCAGCGGAACCCAAAACCCAACCATCTTTTGGCGCAGTCGAGGAAACTGCAGCCTACACGGTCGCAGAACCGTCTCAGCCTCTGATTCAGACCCTCCACTAGGCTCTGTACCAGAGGTCGGCAATCGATACTGTTGGCTATGCTGCGGATGGTCAGCTCTGCTTTCATCTTTGCAAGAAAAACTGGCAGTCTTTACTTCCGTTAGCCGCTCGAAACCAGAGATACTCTCTTCTGATCCAAAGTGACACACATCATTGGTACTGACGTAACCACCTGCAGTTGGCTGCACCCTGTGATCTTCATGGTATCTGGGAGGACCCGTTCCACATCTGGAATGACTCCACCCGGTATGCACATGGAGTGCACACTGGTTTTCTTTCCCTTATTGACAGCCATGTCCCTAAGGGGCCCTATAACACGCCTAACGTTGGCGCTCCCAACTATCAATAATCCCACCCTCCGTGACTGTCCAGAACCTGCAGGCTGAGAGGTTTCCTCTGAAACAGGGCAGGCCACAGCATATGGCCCAGCGACAGTGTCAGCCACAGACAGCACCTGGATACTGTTTGTCAGACAAACCGGAGAGGCTCTACGTGCGGCCGCCTGCCAAGTCTTTCGCCGTCTGCTACGCCCTCGGGCGACCTCCCACTCGATCGCAGGTGAGGGGCCAACTTCAGTGCCAGCAGTAGCTGGGCTGGCCATCGGGGAGGACCGATCGGAGGACTCAGACGCTTTGGATGTCCATTTGATCCCCACGGCCAGCCCACAACAGTGGTGCTCATTCACTGCAGCCTCAAGCTGTGTAACCGAAGCCTGCACAGTCTGAAGCTGAGAGCGAAGTGTCACCAACACAGCTCGCAACCGCTGAAAACAATCGCAGTCCCTGTCCATACTAAAGACCGTGGAAAAATAAACTATGCAGATAAACGGACTATCGGCACGTGCTGCGCAACTCTACTGTAGACCCTCAAGAAAACGCGGGCACTGTGTCTGAAAAATTAGATGAATACGCAGAGATTCAAAAACCTAAGTACCAAAGCATTGAGGTGAAACTAAATAATTCGCCTCTGATTAGGAACTTATAATATGTCACAAAATCGGTTTACTTTCCGACGCAAACGAAAACGCGAGAACTGTGGCTATTAGAAATTAACTAAACAACCGGAAACTCAAGAAACTAAACTATTAAAGAACACAGTTGATATTATAAAATTCTCTACGGGTTATGAACTCGTAAAAGTCATAAAATCGGTTATTTTCCTGTTGCTTCTTGTATCTCGACCAGCTGCTGCTTACCTTCAGATGCCAGGTCTCTAAATTTTCTCCATGGTGCTCCTCGAAAAGAACGTTGGTTTTCCTCCAGAGATTCCAATTTGCATACCCCAAGCATCTCTATAATAGCTGCATACCTTTCGAAGCTACTGCTACCAAATCTAGCAGCCCTCCTCTGAACTTCGATGCCTTTTTCCAGTCCCACCTGGTGATCACAAACACTCGGGCAGCACTCAAGAATGGGTCATACTAGTGTCATATTTTCGGTCTCCTTTACAGATGAACCATACTTCCGTAAAACTTTTCCAATTGATGGAAGCCGACCATTCTCGTTTCCTACTAAAAACTTTACGTGCTCCTTCCACATCATATCGCTGTGCAGCGTTGCTCCTAGATTTGTAATCGACGTCACTATGTCAAGCAGCTCATTACTAATGTTATACCGTAACATTATGGGTTTGTTTTTCCAACTCATCCACATTAACTTACATTTTTCTAGATTTAGAGCTAACTGCCATTCATCACACAAACTATAAGTCTTGTCTAAGTCATTTTGTATCATCCTACCGTTACTCAGCGACCACACCTTCCCGTAGACGACATCATCATCAATAAACAGCCGCAGAGTGCCGCTCACCCTGTCCGCCAGATCATTTATGTATACAGAAAATAATATCGATCATGTCGCACTTCCATGGGGCATCCCCGACGATAACCTTGTCTCTGGCGAACACTCACCGTCGAGGACAACGTACTGGGTTCTATCACCTAAGACGTCTCGAGCCCATCACATATCTGAGAACCTATTCCGTACGCTCCTACTTTTGTTAAAAGTCTGCAGTGGAGCACCGTGTCACACGATTTTCGCAAATCTAGAAACATGAAACCTGTTGTTCCCCTTCAGTAGTAGTCGCAGTATATCACGTGAGGATGTGGCAAGTTGAGTTTGGCACTAGCGATATCTTTTAAAATCGTGCTGACTCATGAACAGAAGCTTTCCAGTCTCAAGGAAATCCATTGTGTTCGAACTAAGAATATATTCAAGAATTTTGTAGAAAATCTATGTAATGGCCATTAGATTGTAATTACGCTGCTTCGTTCTTTTACCATTCTTACATACGGGAGTCACCTGTGCTATTTTTCCAGTCGCTTTGGACCATGCACTGGGCAAGGGATTCGCAGTAGATGCAAGGTAAGAAAAGGGCCAATGCCATAGACTACTCGTGTTAAAACTGAACTTTTATTCCGCCCAGATCTGGCAACTTATTTTCTTTTAACTTCTTAGTTGTTTCTCTACGCTAGGGATGCTTATTTCTGTGTCCTCCATGTGAGAGTCTGTGTGATGGTCAAGCGACGTTATGTGAATACGACTGTCATGCATTTACGATTTCGCCTTATACCCGCTTAGCGATTTTACTTTGGACCAGAATTTGCTGTTTCTCGGCAAGAGCTTTTGCTAATGTAAGACGGTGGCAGTTGTTTTACAGGGTGTTACAAAACGGTACGGCCAAAATTTCAGGAAACATTCCTCACACACAAAGAGAGAAAATATGTTATGTGGACATGTGTCCGGAAACGCTTACTTTCCATGTTACGTACCAGCGTGACTTCAAACACTTTGTTACAGGAAATGTTCAAAATGTCCTCCGTTAGCGAGGATACATGCATCCACCCTCCGTCGTATGGAATCCCTGATGCGCTGATGCAGCCCTGGAGAATGGCGTATTGTGTCACAGCCGTCCACAATACGAGCACGAAGACTCTCTACATTTGGTACCGGGGTTGCGTAGACAAGAGCTTTCAAATGCCCCCATAAATGAAAGTCAAGAGGGTTGAGGTCAGGAGAGCGTGGAGGCCATGGAATTGGTCCGCCTCTACCAATCTATCGGTCACCGAATCTGTTGTTGCGAAGCGTACGATCTCTTCGACAGAAATGTGCAGGAGCTCCATCGTGCGTGAACCACATGCTGTGTCGTACATGCAAAGGCACATGTTCTAGCAGCACAGGTATAGTATCCCGTATGAAATCATGATAACGTGCCCCATTGAGCGTAGGTGGAAGAACATGAGGCCCAATCAAGACATCACCAACAATGCCTGCCCAAACGTTCACAGAAAATCTGTGCTGATGACGTGATTGCACAATTGCGTGTGGATTCTCGTCAGCCCACATATGTTGACTGTGAACATTTACAATTTGATCACGTTGGAATGAAGCCTCATCCGTAAAGAGAACATTTGCACTGAAATGAGAATTGACACATTGTTGGATGAACCATTCGCAGAAGTATACCCGTGGAGGCCAATCAGCTGCTGATAGTGCCTGCACACGCTGTACATGGTACGGAAACAACAGGTTCTCCCGTAGCACTCTCCATACAGTGACGTGGTCAACGTTACCTCGTACAACAGCAACGCTGACATTAGGGTTATCGTCAACTGCACGAAGAATTGCCTCGTCCATTGCAGTTGTCCTCATCGTTCTAGGTCTTCCCCAGTCGCGAGATAGGCTGGAATGTTCCGTGCTCCCTAAGACGCCGATCAATTGCTTCGAACGTCTTCCTGTCGGGACACCTTCGTTCTGGGAATCTGTCTCGATACAAACGTACCGCGCCACGGCTATTTCCCTGTGCGAATCCATACATCAAATGGGCATCTGCCAACTCCGCATTTGTAAACACTCCACTGACTGCAAAACCACGTTCGTGATGAACACTAACCTGTTGATGCTACGTACTGATGTGCTTGATGCTAGTACTGTAGAGCAATGAGTCGCATGTCAACACAAGCACCGAAGTGTACATTACCTTCCTTCAGTTGGGCCAACTGGCGGTGAATCGAGGAAGTACAGTACATACTGACGAAACTAAAATGAACTCTAACATGGAAATTAGGCGTTTCCGGACACATGTACACATAACATATTTTCTTTCTTTGTGTGTGAGGAATGTTTCCTGAAAGTTTGGCCGTACCTTTTAGTAACACCCTGTATACGTCGTGCATTGATATATTTAAAGCCACAAAAATCTCTACTAACTTTTGCCTGATATCTTTTGAACCGAGCATTTGCCTCCTCAGCATTTTGCGAATCCGTTGTTTAGTGTTGTTACCACCTCTGGTAGGGGATATAAGGGGAGTGAATAGCGTCAAATGTAGAGTGACCACTGTGGAGGACACGGACATACTGTGCATTCATACGAGACAGCCTTATCATTACCTGACAGAGTTTGAAAGGGACCTCTTTGTGGTTTTACATTTAGCCGGCTGGTCGAATCGTGCAGTATCTAGCTTTGTGGGGCATTCATAGATGGGCCGACATTAGACTGTATGAGAACCCTGGCCAACACAGTGGAGGATGGCCGTGTTGTACACGAGGCACAGCGTGTCCCATTCACATCTGCACCTGCCATCCGAGAACATGTACTGTATTCCCTGCAACAGCCTTTGCATTTCGCAACGCTGATAGGAGACTAGAAGCAGCCAACCCAAGGAATTACCGTCCCATACGTAGGCTGTAATTTACACCAAAACAATAACGGCTTAGTTGGAGTGGTGCTGTGATAGGGAATTGTGGACTACTAATGAATGACGTCGCATTGTGTACATCGGTGAATTGCGGTTCTGCGCTATCCTAAAAAAATGGTTCAAATGGCTCTGAGCACTATGGGGCTTAACATCTTAGGTCATCAGTTCCCTAGAACTTACAACTACTTAAACCTAACTAACCTAAGGACATCACACACATCCATGCCCGAGGCAGGATTCGAACCTGCGACCGTAGCGGTAGCGCGATTCCAGACTGTAGCGCCTAGAACCGCTCGGCCACTACGGCCGGCTTGTCCGGAGAGAAAATCCCTATAGTCTGAACTGGGTGATCTGTAGGGGCCTTTAATGAGAAGTTTTCTTCTTGAAAATTCGAACTAACATACACAACATTCAAATATTTAGTTGTTATAATACTTTGATATGTTATCTCCTTTGAATGAGACATAGATATTGAATAAACAGTCACTCCTCCCTTCTCCACCAAACTCCTCGCATAGGCGTGAGGTAAGATGCATCCCTACAAAGGAATTGTTAGTATATCTTCTCTACATAAATGATCCTCTGTCACACAAATAATGACAGTGTCGAAATCTGTTAGCAATTCATCTACTTTATCTATGTACCCTATTATTCTAATGATATAATCTTACTGTGGCTTATGACCTACATTACCCATTTAGTAAATTAACCTCTAGCGCTGAAGGTACGTTCTTCAGGCTATGATATTTGCTACATGACTCCATGCTAAGGAAGTTCTAGCAGTTCTGCACGTTATCATCGGAATTTGGCCTTGCAAGAGTCCAGATCCACTGGCACTAATAAATTCACCTATCATCCCTTTCCTAACCACATTTGTTGCTGATCTTGTCTAGTATATCCAGACCCATGCATTTTCTCAGCTAGCCCTATTGTAATGCGTTCCTTGTTAGCAATGAGAAAGACCCTCTCGTTTGCCATAGTAACTTCTCTCTCATCTCTGTCAAGATGGCGTTCACCGTATAGCCGGAACAGCTGCAGAAAGCAGACATTAGTAATCCTGTCCAAGACACTCCTTGTATCATAAGTCCGGTCCATACCAAGGCTGTTCCTGCCCCTTTCTACTACCACATCACGACCCTCTTTAATAAAACCGGAAAACCTTACTGAGCCCAGCTCCTGGTTTAAAAATGGTGCTTACCTAATGTCTCTTCTGACTCTGGGCCTTCACCGCGTCCATTACTGCTATCTGGCACGGGAATTCTCATCTGAATTTTCCTATTAAACTTCGGCTCCCTGACAAAAGTACAAAATGTCTCTTTGGTGGGCAGATATGTGGGTACCTCTAATGAACTTCTGTCTCTCAATATCTCTAAGACACAGAAACAACCCTTCAGCGACACTATGGTGAAAACTATATTCGACGGTCTAAACACACAAATGACGAGAAAAGTGGCCCTGTGTAGTGAAAATGAAGACAGCAAACTTTATTTTTACACAAATACTACTTCTTTTACTTCCCACATAAATAAAATTAATAAAGGAAATCAAGGGATCTTGTCCAGCTGAATAATTGATAAAATTCAGTGAAAAAACAGATTTATTTCTGAAAGAGATGTCAGTGTGACACATTGATTCTCATGTTCATAAACTGAAGTGTTTTGATAGACAGTTGATCAAGAAAGCTTGAGATGCGGTGACCAGTGCATCTCGTTGCGTCAAAAGGCGGACCTTCATCTTTTCCTCCGGTCCTGATATACATCCGTGCCTTGTGCTCCTAGTCCTAAACCAAATCTTTCCTCCAAGACAGAATCGACTACCCTCCTCCACAGCTGAACAGAAGGTGGTGGCCTGACTCTAATTCTGACTTTAAAAAACGGATAACGTGATCTGACTGGTTTTAATATGAACGATGGTGATTGTGAGCTGTATCCTGAAACAAACTACCACAGTGTGCTTAAATTGGACAATGACTGCTGCTGCTGTGAGTGCGTGATGAAATAAGAGAAATTTGCTCTGAAGATTCCCAGGGCTGGTGCTATGAAATGCTCGCCATGCGCATCCAGGTATCTCGAGATGCGGTTCCAAGTGCGCCTCGATGTCGTGTCAAAAGGTTCACCTCCGACTCCTCCTCTCTTCCTGATTCATCTTTGTGCCCAGGCTCCAAATCCAAAAAACGATCTCTTATCTAAGACAGAATCGACTACACTTCTTTCATTATCTGTAATAAAATCACTGGCTTCAACACGTTACATCCAAATCAACCAAAGGACCACGTGAAGTTTGCACCAGAAAGCTAAAACCACCAACTGAAGACTGGTAAAGCAATCCTGCAGTAATCGTATGTCACTTCTTGTACCGTACAGCCTCCCTCAGTAACACAGGAATAAACTGTTCCTCCAATCCAAACACATCTCATGACATCGAACAGGCATCTACGGTTACGATTTCTGACATCGTGGTCCACTTCCCGACCATTACACAGTTATTTTGCTTGCACGAGAGACAGAACGGCTCACGTGTCCACGTGAACTCAAAAAACGCCACAGCTGTTTCCGTCATCCAGTGTCCGGCCACCTGCAGTTCACCTTAGGTGGGAACAATGATCACTTCTTCAGTTCATCGCAGCTCGGTGAAAGCAGTGGTAAGAAGTTTTGCTTCTATCCTCAAGGACAATACCATGTGGCCCCACTGCGGGCTCTCTGTTTCCTATGTCCAGTGAGCCCCCGTGATGACTTCATGTATCTGTCTACCATTAAATTCAGCCTCACAACCACTGTCATCCCTCTCTAACATTCTCATTCACCATCGAGCCTGTATTGGTGTGCTGGATTAAATAAATAAAACGAAGGCAAGTGGTTCGAAAGGTTATGCCATCTTTAAACGTTTTGTGTTTCCTGTGTATTAACTTCTTCTACGTCTACAGGAAGCTCTTCTCCACCCGACTCTGACAGCTTGCTAAAGCTGTTACCAACATTCATAAATAACCTATCAGAGCGTGCTCTCTTCCTAATGGTCATAGTGCAAACTACTAGTTCCTACTTATTCACCCTTTCCCATCGTAACCTCTCCCGTTCTTGTCTAGCATCCTCTATGTCTCACGAACTCCTTATTCACTTCCTGCTCTGCTGTCAACCTACACAGAGGTGACAAAAGTTGTGAGATACCTCGTAATATCGTGTTAGACCTCCTTTTGCGAGGCATAGTGCAGCAACTAGACGCGGCATGGATTCAACAAGTCGTTGGATGTCCTCTGCAGAGATATTGAGCCATACTGCATCTACGGCCGTCCATAAATGCGAAAGTATTGTTGCACCAACTCACCTGTCGAACATGATCTACACTCCTGGAAATGGAAAAAAGAACACATTGACACCGGTGTGTCAGACCCACCATACTTGCTCCGGACACTGCGAGAGAGCTGTACAAGCAATAATCACACGCACGGCACAGCGGACACACCAGGAACCGCGGTGTTGGCCGTCGAATGGCGCTAGCTGCGCAGCATTTGTGCACCGCCGCCGTCAGTGTCAGCCAGTTTGCCGTGGCATACGGAGCTCCATCGCAGTCTTTAACACTGGTAGCATGCCGCGACAGCGTGGACGTGAACCGTATGTGCAGTTGACGGACTTTGAGCGAGGACGTATAGTGGGCATGCGGGAGGCCGGGTGGACGTACCGCCGAATTGCTCAACACGTGGGGCGTGAGGTCTCCACAGTACATCGATGTTGTCGCCAGTGGTCGGCGGAAGGTGCACGTGCATGTCGACCTGGGACCGGACCGCAGCGACACATGGATGCACGCCAAGACCGTAGGATCCTACGCAGTGCCGTAGGGGACCGCACCGCCACTTCCCAGCAAATTAGGGACACTGTTGCCCCTGGGGTATCGGCGAGGACCATTCGCAACCGTCTCCATGAAGCTGGGCTACGGTCCCGCACACCGTTAGGCCGTCTTCCGCTCACGCCCCAACATCGTGCAGCCCGCCTCCAGTGGTGTCGCGACAGGCGTGAATGGAGGGACGAATGGAGACGTGTCGTCTTCAGCGATGAGAGTCGCTTCTGCCTTGGTGCCAATGATGGTCGTATGCGTGTTTGGCGCCGTGCAGGTGAGCGCCACAATCAGGACCGCATACGACCGAGGCTCACAGGGCCAACACCCGGCATCATGGTGTGGGGAGCGATCTCCTACACTGGCCGTACACCACTGGTGATCGTCGAGGGGACACTGAATAGTGCACGGTACATCCAAACCGTCATCGAACCCATCGTTCTACCATTCCTAGACCGGCAAGGGAACTTGCTGTTCCAACAGGACAATGCACGTCCGCATGTATCCCGTGGCACCCAACGTGCTCTAGAAGGTGTAAGTCAACTACCCTGGCCAGCAACATCTGCGGATCTGTCCCCCATTGAGCATGTTTGGGACTGGATGAAGCGTCGTCTCACGCGGTCTGCACGTCCAGCACGAACGCTGGTCCAACTGAGGCACCAGGTGGAAATGGCATGGCAAGCCGTTCCACAGGACTACATCCAGCATCTCTACGATCGTCTCCATGGGAGAATAGCAGCCTGCATTGCTGCGAAAGGTGGATATACACTGTACTAGTGCCGACATTGTGCATGCTCTGTTGCCTGTGTCTATGTGCCTGTGGTTCTGTCAGTGTGATCATGTGATGTATCTGACCCCAGGAATGTGTCAATAAAGTTTCCCCTTCCTGGGACAATGAATTCATGGTGTTCTTATTTCAATTTCCAGGAGTGTATATATGTTCTATGGGATTCGTGTTGGGCGATCAGGGTGGCCTAATCGTTCGTTCGAACGGTCGATAATGTTTTACAAACCAATTGCGAACAATTGTGGCCTGGTGATATGGCGCGTTGTCATGCATGAAAATTTCATCGTGGCCTGGGAACATGAATTCCACTATTGTCTGCAAATGGTCTGCTTCAGTCAACGATCGGTTCAGATGGACCAGAGAACCCACTACTCCAGTCAACGATCGGTTCAATTGGACCAAAGGATCCAGTCCGTTCCATGTAAACACTGCCCCCAACATTATGGTTTCCCCACCAGCTTTCAGACTGCCCTGTTGATAACTTGTGTCCATGATTTCGTGGGGTTTGTACCACACTCGAACCATACCATCAGCTCTTAGCAGCTGCAATCGCAACTCTCCTGACCCGGCTATTATTTTCCAGTCGTCTACGGTCGAGTCGACATGGTCACGAGCCTAGGAAATGCACTGCAGGCGATGCCGTGCTGTTAGCATAGACACTTGCGTCGGTCGTCAGCTACTGTGGTCCACTAACTTTCGCGCACTGTCCTAACGGACACGCTCGTCGTACGTCCATCATTGACTCCTTCGGTTATTTCAGGTAGAGTTGCTTGCCTGCTAGCACTGACAGCTCTACGGAAACGCTGCTGCTCTGAGTCGTTGAGTGAAGGTCAACAGCCACTGCGTTATCCGTGGTGAGACGAAATGCCTGAAATTTGATATTCTCGGCACCCTCTTGGCACAGTGGATCTCGGAATATTAAATTACGTAACGATTTGAGAAATGGAATGTGGTATGCGTCTAGCTTCAGTTATCAGTCGGTGTTCAAAGTCTGTTAATTCCAGTAGTGCGGCCATAATCACACAGGAAAGCTTTTCACATGAATCATATGAGTACGAATGACACCTCCGCCAATGAACTGACCTTTCACACCTTGTGTACCTGACACTACCGCCATCTGTATCTGTGCACAAGTGGTACAGTTCCCGGAGAGCGGAGAGCGCCTCGCTAGGTCCACCCCCCCTCGCACTCCACTCATCCTAGGGAAACACATTGCTGCACAATTCATAACGTATCTGAAACTCACTAACCTACGAAATTCCCGCATTTCCCGCCCGTGATCAGTCTTTACAATATAAATAACAATATTAAAGTTCACAGTGTTTCTATCTGAGACAGTAATTTGTAAGACTTTGAGGCAATAAGAAAGTCAAATGATCTAAGATGTTTATTCTAAAATGTCCATGACATCCATTATGAGGAAGACGTCTAACACACTGTAAGTGACAAACAGTGTGTTGAGACAGTCACTGGGAGCAATGAAATTTATTTGTAGCAAATGCGTGTGGTGTTACGGTGCTTGAAGCAGAAATTTACTTCAAAATGCGACGTAGGCAGGAGGAACAGGAAGTTTTGACAGAAACTGAGAAAAATGGTCATCGCCATAAGATTGGGATGTCCACTCCAAAAGCTACTGCAATGCTGAAGATTTTAGTTGTAAGAGTGCTCGAAATGTGGCGTGAAAATGGCACAATAATATCCTGCCGATGCCAGAGTCACACAAGACAGCGGAAGATTAATCTCAGATGTGAGCAGTGGATATAACGGTTTATTCAAGCCAAAAAATTCTGGTCAATCAAAAAACTGATACCTCAATACAACATCAGTGACAAGAGCTGTATATAACGGGATCGTTAATCACATATGGCTTCCGCCATCTCAGTATTGGACATACACTCCTGACAGAAGAATGCACGCGCTAACGACTAGTCTACAAGGAAACTTTTGCAAAGGAGCGTGTTAATATCGGGAAAATATCTGCTGGTCACCCATGCATGACTTTTGTACATCATGGTGTTCGTGTATGTATTAGGCGCAAATACCATTTGTATCTTACTAATTACATGAGAGAACGCCGGTGACGATTGTAGTTTGTCGTGTGAAATGTTCTTAAATTAGAATTTGGCCGAGTTTTGCACTGATTGCTTCATAGACGTTCTCGAACAGACACTCTGGTTTTTGCTATCTCGAGTTTTTCCACAACTTCTTCAGGTCTTATCCATACTGATACGGTAATTTCAGCTTGTCCTTAACTCAACTCGAAAATATTATATTATCTCAGAGGCTGATTTATTAAAAACATGTAGGACATATCTCGAATTTTATGAAGCGAAAAATGTAGCACGACGCTACAGACACGTCTGTGACAGTAAACAATGTTACCTTGATCTCAGTCTACTGACTGATGTGTTTGGGCGACTTCGGATATCTTGTTGAATGCATGACACTCATAATATCTCGAGTCATATAAACAAAAAATGGTCCCGCAAATTGCCAGGTGAGTGACAAAAACTAGTTGTCCCCAGTATCTCCAGTTTTGCACATTCACAACGTTTCAGTTTCCTACTTAACTGCCGTGCAGAAACAGAGACGTGTGTTTAAAAGGATACTGCAACTACACCGTTGTCTTATGTTTTCTTAATGCAGTTCTTAATAGTAGAACAGGTGGAACTGAGTGAAATGTAACTGTTAAACCAAAAAGGTAGTGAGAGAAGGACGAAGAGATGTTTTCTTTGCAGCAGAAGTAACTGCTGAGTTTAAATACGAGTACTGTGTAACGAATGAAAAATAATTACTGTTGCCTGCGAGGAAGAAACGGTGTGAGCACCAACTACTACAAAACTATTGCGAAGGCCTGATGTATTATTTAGAGTTGTTTTGTGAAATAAATGCATAGATTCTAGTTAAAATTTTGTTGTCTGTTTACATACCAGAAAAGTTAGTACTTATTTCTGTTCTTTCTATTCTGCAAAGAAAAATTCCCACCCATGTCCTAAACTATTTCGCCTGCTCCTACAGCAGCAAAGGCGGAGTACATCGTTCGTTTGTTTATTACATTGCGAGCTTCTGACTAGAAACCAGTTATTCCTTTAGTTCTGCCGGTGTGGTTTGTAGTTTGATTCTTAAATTTATTCTTTGTTTCTGTGGTGTGGACTTACACCTCTTCAGTATGGACAGGGGCAGTTAATGATGTTTTGCAATGCGAGCAGACCTGACCCTTCGTTCACAGCTTCAGGTATTGCTGGTTTCGGTCAAGCAGTTTGAGGCTGTTGCCAGTGGACATCTCTGTGGAAGGCGGGACGTGGGGATACACGGGACGTGCAGCACGTCCCACGTGTACCGCCATCGGTTTACTACTGTCGTTGGCCCTGTTATTGCCCGCATTGAAGTAGAACTCTCACCCTTGTTTGAGTGGGAGGTCGTTTCATGGTATTGCAAGCAGCGAAAGACATGCCGGGGTACTGACTGAAAGGCGTCCCCAGTTTCTCTGACAAACAAATTTCAAGAGTTATCTGCGGCTGATAAAGATCCTGAGCCAGATGAAGTAGCCTGTCATTTTTCATGAGAAGCCTCCCGTTCTGTATGATGTGGGTATTCACATAGAATTAGATTATTGGTAGCTGGGAGCTCCAACGTTACGCACGTGTTTGAGTTCTTAGGTGGCCAAGGAGGGGATGAAGTTCAGTGTGCACTCTGTGTGCATACTGCGTGCAGTCATCCCAGATGTGGAATGGTTCCTTGAAGAACACAGGGTGCATGCAACTGGTGAATGTGGTTCATGTTGGTGCTAATGAAGTCTTGGCATCAGAAGAAATTATCTCTGGCTTCCGGCATCAGTCTGAAGCATTAAAGAAAGCCAAACTTGCTTGCAAGATGCAGACGAAGCTGATCATCTGTAGCAGCATTGTCATGACTGACTGTGGACTTTTGCTACAGAGCCGAGTGGATAGTCTGAATCGGAGGCTCAAACGGTTCTGCGACCATGAGGCGACAGATTTCTTCACTTACGCTTCAGGGTAGAAGCGTGCCAGGATCTGTTTAATAGACTATGGGCCCCTTACACACAAGAGGTAGCTAAACAGGGAGTGGGTACTGTGTGGAGTGGACTGGCGGGTTTCTCAGGTTAGAGAGTGGCGGAAACATAAAAACAGGGCTCCAGTCTCAAAGGGTACAGCTCGAACATAGGGCGATGGTAGACCTAGGGAACATTGGTATTACAAAACTTTTGTCAACCAAAAATCCGAAGGAAATGAAAAGCGGCGTTACAAATACAGGAATTAATGACTACAAGGTCGTTGTAGCGAAAATGAATACTGTAACATCAAAATTCACCAATATAAAATCAGACTGTACTCTTTAAAAAAAAAGCAGATAAAGCTACGTTAAACAGAAAAAACACAGTTCAACAAGACGTGGAGGAATTAAATGACTTGTCGAATTTTTATACCCTGGAAGAGGCATGACCAATATTGCCAGGCCGCTTTTGTGCCGGAATACTTAAACATCTGGATAGGATGAATAACGGAGGCAGTCAGATTATCCGTGAACGCTAGACGTTTTAATAACAAGATACCAGCTTCAAAATTAATGAACTATTAATAAATAGGTGTCGTACACGATAACACTCCGACAGTTTCACACACTTCCGCCTAACGTATGTTGGTGCGGGGCGGATGAGTAACGGAACATTTTCCTTATTATTTCCTTTAAATTACTGCCTCGAACAATCACACTTCCATTTCTAATCAAGTTTGGAGTTAAAAGGCAAGAAAACATACCCTTTTTCATCCCAAAGGAAACAGTCGGTTTTATTCCACGTGCAGCTGTACCACGATCATTAGCATGTGGTGGCAGTTGTTGGAAACTTTTAACCCTTTTAAACAGTGTATATAATGCTGAGCTACGACACTACTGTCGCAACTACACTCCTTAATCATGAGATGCTTAACCAGAATTTATGCATGAAGGACATTATCAAAAACTCATTTGTTTTAGTCCAAGGTAAATTTTGGAATATATGAAATTATTAGTAAGTATATATAATTCCACAGAATAACATCTGCCACTGTGACACAACAGACTCTCCGTAATGGATGAAATGATATTTCAGCCCTTGAGGCGGAAATATCATTCTCTATATGCTCTTGATAGAACAACCAAAGGGCAGATGCAACATAATTAGGTGTAGTAGATTCCTGACACCTTTGAAAATTAAATTTATGTAATAATAATAGCTTTGCATAACGGGTAATTTTAGTGCCAGATTAAGCCAACGAGGAGCCCGTAGAAAAAGCTGGGAATGAGCTCTTGGTTTGCTTTTTGGCCTCAAAGTTTAGAATTTAAAATAAAACAACACTTTACAATGAAACTTTACTCTATTTAATTTGGCCAAATTTAGAGGTAACTCTAGTCAAATCAATGCCTCTAAGCAAATTACATTGTATATCCATCAGGGCGAGGTCGGTGAGGTGTTTTTGTGTCATGCATTTCCTTAACTCATTTTAAAGTGCTTTAATGCTGGTAAAGGACGTTCTCCACTTCAGTTTGTGAGCGTTAAAGACATGTAAATGCAAAAGACTATTTCTACATTTTTCTGGAAACAGGACTGTAATTAATTTTCCGCTACAAATTTATACAGTAGCAGTTACACTGAATTTTGCTTTGTTGCTGTCAATAGCAGCAGCTACGTCTGTATTGAGTAGCTCAGGAAACTGCACCAGTTCGTCACCTAGGCTTTATTTCAAATCGTCTGAAGATAAGTGGAGTTCTTTTCCAAATCTCCTCTGATGTCAAAGACTTAAATTCCCGATGTATTTCAGGTACACTAGTCTCTTAATGGTTCGCCTCCATGCATTTAGCTAATGGAGGCAGCACACTATTAATTATGACAATAAACATATGAATTTCAAAATAGTTTCCTGTTGTTTGATTTTCTGCAACTTCATAGAGTGTAGCAGAGCCTCTGAAATGGACGTACTTTGTATTCCGCTTGTGTCGTCTCGACGTCTATCGCTTATATTATTCACAGCCTGTCAGCTCTTGGCTTTTCCCTCACTATCTGAAAATGGAGTAACAATTTGTAAAGGGTATACCCTGTGTTAAAGTCTTCATCAGACGACTGCAGCTAAGCAAATTCAAATGGTTCAAATGACTCTGAGCACTATGGGACTCAACTGCTGAGGTCATTAGTCCCCTAGAACTTAGAACTAGTTAAACCTAACTAACCTAAGGACATCACAAACATCCATGCCCGAGGCAGGATTCGAACCTGCGACCGTAGCGGTCTTGCGGTTCCAGACTGCAGCGCCTTTAACCGTACGGCCACATCGGCCGGCATGCAGCTAAGTGGTAGTAGCTAATACGTTCTAGGGTTTCGTTCCAAGGGATGGGCATTATTCGTGTTCAGCCTAATCCATCTTCGAAACTAATCCTTAAGGCTCATTAAGAAGCTCTATCTTATGATCCATGTTGTTAGAAGTCTCATCAAAAACTTGCCTGATAGTGGTGAAACGACATACAAGTGGCTTGGTAGCATCTGTTCGGGCAGACAACCTTTTATAAACCGGAAATTTTGAAGCAGTTTCATTCAGTGCTTTCAAATGAAGACCCCAACGACAAGTAGAAGTGGATGATAGATGTACAGAGTCTTTCAGCGATACCACACAAGGATAAGGTTTCTGTACAGCATTCTGCAGCACACTTGACAACCAAATTAAATGAATGTCAAATCTGAAAAAGTATTCTATGTATGAATTTGTCTTCTTAATTCGTTCTTCTACGCCAGTGTACTTTCCACTCAGGGTTCTGGCATTGCCATAGCTTTTCCCATGACATTGCTAGATACCCACGTCATTCTTATTTAAACGATCTAGAAAGCTTTGGGCCAGTTGCTGAGCAGTGTGGCGTTCCATGTTCAAGAAGCTTACAAGTTTTTCTACTGGCCCAGATTGCAGGGCATAGTGCACTATAAGAGTCAGATGGTGTACATGCGATACAAAAGGCGTCGAATTCCATGAAACAGATTAATACCGGCATCTCTTAATTACCCACATTCACTGAAGAGCCAAACAAGCTGGAACACCTGCCTAATATCGTCTAGGGCACCCACGAGCACGTAGTAGTGCCGCAACACGACGTGGCATGGACACGACTATTCTCTGATATAGTGCTAGAGGGAAATGACACCATGAATCCTGTAGGCCTGTCCATAAATCCGTAAGAGTATGAAAGGGTGGAGATCTCTTCTGAACAGCAACTTGCAAGGCATACTCAATTATGTTCATTTCTGGGGAGTCTGGTGGTCCCCCGCTAACATGCAGGACCCATGGATTCATGAGGATGGCTCCACAGCCGTACACGTCCATCCGCTCGATCCAATGTGAAACGAGACTCGTACGACCATGCAATATGTTTCCAGTCAACAGTCCAATGTCGGTGTTGACGGGCCCAGGTTAGGCGTACAGCTTTGTGTTGTGTATTCATCAATGGTACACGAGTGGACATTCGGCTACGAAAGCTCATATCGATGATGTTTCGTTGAATGGTTCGCACGCTCATACTTGTTGATGACCCAGCATTGAAATCTGCCGCAATTTGAGAAGGGTTGCACTTCTGTCACGTTGAACGTTTGTCTTTAGTCGTCGCTGATCCCGTTCTTGCAGGATCTTTTTCCGACCACAGCGATGTCGGGGATTTGATGTTTTAGCGGATTCCTGATATTCACGGTACACTCTTGAAATGGTCGTACGGGATAATCCCCACTTCATCGTCACATTGGAGATGCCGTATCCCATCGCTCTTGCGCCGTCTGTAACACCACGTTCAAGCTCACTTAAATCTTGATAGCCTGCCATTATAGCAGGAGTAACCAATCTAACAACTGCTCCAGACAGTTGTTGGCTTATACAGGCGTTGCTGACCGCAGCGCCGTATTGTACCTGTTTACATATGAAGGGCTTATTTCAATACTGGTACAAGTCCATTTTCGTTCATTCTGAGATACAGAGTCCTAAAGGTAAATGAGCGTTGAAAAATCTACAGTTGAGATACCACAAATATTAAAGTATATGGCTTGTAGCATTTCTATTCTGAGATACAGACTCCTAAAGGTAAATGAGCGTTGAAAAATCTACAGTTGAGATACCACAAATATTAAAGTATATGGCTTGTTGCAAGATATGAACCTTTCTTTCAATTTGTTTGGATCATTAATTTCAGCAGCATTATAGGCAGAACAGTGGAGGTAATGAAGCTGTATCACTACTGAAATAAAATAAATCGAGCATTGTATATAAACCTGTGAATGTGTCACTTTCATTAGTGTTACGGCAATGTTTATGTTCCTATATTGCCCACCACACGTGTCTCTGTACTCAACTACCTCTTTTTCAGAAGTGACACACTTCTCAATATGTTTCAATAAACATGTAACAATTTCCTGTGAAGCCCTTGATCCAGATGTCACACCCAAAAATACATATGGATTTGCCGTCAGTTAAATTGTGGCAACCAAAATTACACACGTACATCTTTCTTTTGTAGTACGATATCGATGTTGTCTGTTTAGGAAATATAAGTGGTCTTTGCAGGTCAAATATAACACGAACACCTGAGAATCTGCCTCTTCAGTACATGCTGTGTCAATAGCCATTGCTTTCCCTGCAGCTTCAAATAGTTCAAATGGCTCTCAGCACTATGGGACTCAACATCTGAGGTCATCAGTCCCCTAGAACTTAGAACTACTTAAACCTAACTAACCTAAGGACATCACAGACATCCATGCCCGAGGCAGGATTCGAACCTGCGACCGTAGCAGTCACGCGGTTCCGGACTGAAGTGCCCAGGACCGCACGGCCCCCGCGGCCGGCCCTGCAGCTTCATCCCTCCTAAGGTGAAGCTCCTTTTCATTATGAAGCTTCCTTTTTTCTTCTGCATCGGTAGCAGCGTCAATTTTAAAGGTCAACTTGTCACAAGAGCAAGTGTCTTTACTTGGTGGTCGAAATAACAGGTTGATGTCTTTGTTAAAGATTTTTGGATAGATGTGCTTCCCCACAATTTCTTTATTCTGAGGTATGCATTGACCTTTGTACAAATCATACATTTTGGCCACACACAGCTCAGGATTTAAAAACCTTTTGTAGGGATTATCCATCCTTGCATAATGGCTCTCGGAAACTGGAAAGCTTTTGATCTGTTCCTTTACATCATTGATCAGACCATCCGGTACACAGAATTTATTCTGATGTTTGCCCCTTCCATCAGGGTGAGGTGTACTTTCTTCCTTGCTTTTTGCTAAAAGCCTGGAGAGTCGTCCATTAGAAATGTCAAAAGTATTCAAGAAAATCTTCTTGCATACTTTTGCACCGTTTCCGTTCACAAGTAACCGAAATTCATAAATACAGCTTTTCTGTAAACCAGAGCCATCTCTTGGCTGTCGGCAGTTAACTGAAAGATACGTGTATATTGGCCATTCAAATAACTATTTTGCCGACTGATATCACCAATAGCCCAGAAATTGTCAAATAGCGTCTCCTTCATCCTCTGAAATTTTATTGAAACATTTACGTGCACACCTGCACTCCACATTGCGAAATGTTTTGGAGGAATTATTTTACCAGTTGCTGTGACGTTTAACTCCGCAGTGTTCCATTTTTTCTTTCGAATAAGCTTTTCATATGTGTCCGTTTTCCTTGCACCTTTCTTGCGTAGAGTATGCTACATTTTTGTCCGCATATTAGGGGCTGCACCGTTCGCACAGGCATCAGTAACAGTGTATCCTGTTTCGTCATTTTTTGCACTTTCATTGGAAGTTTCATCGTCATTGGTACTGGCATCTAGATATAATGTAACACAAGTTATGATTTATACAGCACCAGATGGCTGAAAACATATGTGTATGTGAAATACATTGAGATGGACACCCTAATTTTCCATTGTTATTGTCAACATGACCTCCATTCTCGCATACTCTTTTTTGGAACAAAATGTCTATAGTGCTGAGATAAAAGTAAGTAATTTTTTTTAATTGCAATCGTTTGAAAATCTGGATCATCAGTTGTATCACAGTCACTTGATAATCCTCCTGAATCCGTCATCTTCGCAAGAAATAGCAACACGCTGCAATGCACAAACGCACACGGAATTGTACCACTACTGATATAAATTCCTGCTTGCTTTCTCTACTGCGCCAGCATTGAGGTGTTCTCTGTTGGCAGCAGGACGAAGCTGGAGCTGTCCCACAATACAAATAAATCTGATTTAGAAGGCCTCTTTATTTACGCAATCCCAAAAGGAGGACGATTACCTAAGTATTTTGGTGTTTTCATAATAGTGTGGCCAATTTTTAAACTACGGTCGGCCACAGCTGATTGGCGGTTTGGCGTAGTTCACTACGGCATTTATGTTCACAGCGCCTCTCTTCTACCATGCGAACGGTTTCCCCAATGTACAATATGCTGTACTAGCAGTGGATGTGGTAAACTTCAGGTTTGAGGAGGCCTAGATCGTCATTTACTGAGCTTAGTAGAGTCAATGTTTTCGCATTTGGTCGAAATACACATGTTACATTGCGTCGCTCTAGTATCCTGCCTACTTTTCTGAAAGTGTTTCCTTCGAACAGTGTACACGCCAGTGATTTGTACTCTCCTTCAACGTATTTCCTGTTCGATGGAAATTACTATGAGCAGACAGACGGCGACGTCGTGGAATGTCCCCTAACGCCAGGTATGGCAAATTTGTTCATGGAGAACTTCGAGGAGATGGCCCTGGAAGAAGGACACCCAAAACCAACTTGTTTCTATACCTACATGGATGAAACGTTTGTCTTTTGGGCACATGGACATTCCGTCTTAAGCGAATTTCACCTACATCTGAACTCGCTGCACCCCAACACACAGTTTACAATGGAGGCAGAACAGGTTAGCGCCCTTCCGTTTCTTGATGTCCTAGTGAAATGGAAACCTGAAGGCAACTTTGGACACAGTATGTGCAGGAAGCCTAAACACACTAATCTGTATCTGCCTGCCCCAGTAGCTACCACAACTCCCAGCGTGAAGGTGTTTTGCGCACACTCGTTCACAGGGCACGGTCAATCTGCGACTAATAGAGCCTACCGACTGAGCTCAGGCACCTACAGACGATATTCAGAAGGAATGGGTACAGCAGTAAACAGATAAGACGTGCATTCAGGCAGACTGTTCCAAGACAACAGAAAGAAGAAGAAAAAAATAATAAATCACTTAGGTGCATATCGTTCGTCGGAAATACTTACCGAAAAATCCGTAGGATCTAGAGCGACACAATGTAAATCATGTATTTCGACCTCCGCTGAAAACCTTGACTGTACTAGACTCAGTAAAGGAAGATCTAATGCTCCGAAAACCAGACGTTTACTAAATCCGAAGCCAGTGCGGAAAATCGTACACTGGGGAAACTGTTCGCACAGTAGAACAGATACTGAACTACGCCAGATCACCAAATCAGCCGTGGCCAACCATAGTATAAAAACTGGCTGTACTATGGATTATGAAAACACATCAATACTTTGAAAACCACCTCCTTCTCGGATTGCGTAATTAAAGAGGTCATCGAAATCAGACTGCAAGACGGTTTAATTAATGAACACAGTGGCCTACAACTCAGTGAGGTGTGGAACCCTGAACTGAACCTGGGAAGGAAGAAGCGTTCCCGCACGGTGGCGTCCGCGCCCGACCGTGGCAGTGTGGACCCTGCAGGCCAAAACACGAGCCCCACCACTGCCACCGTTCGCCGCGGCCGCCACGCGGACAGCAAGCGGAGCAATGTGGTGGAGCCCTAACGGCCAGCATATGTTGTTGTTGTTGTCGTGGTCTTCAGTCCAGAGACCGGTCAGATGCAGCTCTCCATGCTGCTCTATCCTGTGCAAGTCTTTTCATCTCAGAACAACAACTGCAACCTACATCCTCATCAATCTGCTTAGTGTACTCATCTCTTGGTCCCCCTCTACGTTTTCTACCCTCCACCCTGCCCTCCTAAAATAAACTGGTGATTCCTTGATGCATCAGAACGTGTCCTACCGACCAATCCCTCCTTCTAGTAAAGTTGTAACACAAATTCGTCTTCTCCTCAATTCTGTTCAGTACCTCCTCATTAGTTACGTGACCTACCGATCTAATCTTTAACATTCTTCTGTAGCACCACATTTCGAAAGCTTCTATTCTCTTCTTGTCTACACTGTTTATCGCCCCTGTTTCACTTCTATATATGCCTACACTACACACAATTACTTTCAGAAGAGACTTCCTGACACTTCAGTCGATACTACAAATCTCTCTACTTCATAAACGCTTTCCTAGCCATAGCCAGTCTACACTTTATATCCTCTCTACTTCGACCACCGTCAGTTATTTTACTCCCCAAATAGCATAATTCATTTAGTACTTTAAGTGTCTCATTTCCTAAACTAATTCCTTCAGAATCACCTCATTTAATTCGACTACATTCCATTATCCTCGTTTTGCTTTATTTTATGTTCACCTTATATCTTCCTTTTAAGACACTGTCCATTCCGTTCAGCTGCTCTTCCAGGTCCTTTGCTGCCTCTGACAGAATTACAATGTCGTCGGCAAACCTCAAAGTTTTTTATGTCTTCCCCATGGATTTTAATTCCTTCTCTTTTTTTTCGTTTTCTTTACTGCTTGCTCAATATACAGATTGCATAACATCTGGGATAGGCTAAAACCCTGTCTCACTCCCTTCTCAGCCACTATTTCCCTTTAGTGTATCTCAACTCTTATATCTGCAATCTGGTTTCTGTACGAGTTGTAAATAGCCTTTCTCTCCCTGTGTTTTACACCTGCCACCTTCACAATTTCAAAGAGGGTATTCCAGTCAGCATTGTCAAAAGCTTTTTCTAAGTCTACAAATGCTAGAAACGTAGGTTTGCGTTTCCTTAACGTATCTTCTAAGATAAGTCTTAGGGTAAGTATTGCCTCACGTGTTCCAAAATTTCTACGGAAACCAAACTGATTTCCCGCAGGGTCGGCTTCTATGAGTTTTTTCCATTCGTTTGTAAGGAATTCGTGTTAGTATTTTGCAACCATGACTTAATAAACTGATAGTTCGGTAATTTTCACACCTGTCAACACCTGCTTTCTTTGGGATTGGAATTATTATATTCTTCTTGAGGTCTGAAGGTATTTCACCTGTCTCATATATCTTGCTCACCAAATGGAACAGTTTTTTCATGGCTTGCTCTCCCAAGGCTATCAGTAGTTCCAATGGAATGTTATCTACACCGAGGCCTTGTTTCGACTTAGGTCTTTCAGTGCTACATCAAATTCTTCACGCAGTATCATACGTCCCATTTGATTTTCATCTACGTCCCCTTCTCTCTTCATAGTATAGACCTCAAGTACATCTCCCTTGTATAAACCCTCTACATACTCCTTTCACCTTTCTGCTTTCCATCCTTTGCTTAGGACTGGTTTTCCACCTGAGCTCTTGATATTCATAAAGGTGGTTCTCTTCTCCCCGAAGGTGTTTTTAATTTTCCTGCAGGGAGTATCAAAAATGGTTCAAATGGCTCTGAGCACTATGGGACGTAACATCTGAGGTCATCAGTCCCCTAAAATTTAGAACAACTTAAATCTAACTAACCTAAGCACATCACACATAGCCATGCCCGAAGCAGGATTCGAACCTACGACTGTAGCAGTTTCGTGGTTCCGGACTACAGCACCTAGAACCGCTCTGCCACCCCTGGAGATATATGCTTGTACATCCTTACATTTGTCCTCTAACTATTTTGCACTTCCTGTCGATCTCAGTTTTGAGACGTTTGTATTCCTTTTCACCTGCTTCATTTACGGGATTTTTATATTATCTTCTTTCATCAATTAAATTCAATATCTCTTCTGTTACCCAAAGATTTGTACTACCCCTCGTCTTTTTACCTACATAATCTTCTGCTACCTTCACTATTTCATCTCTCAAAGCTACCCATTCTTCTTCTGATGTATTTCTTTCCCCTGTTCTTGTCAACCGTTCCCTAATGCTCTCTCTGAAACTCTCTACAATCTCCGGTTCTTTCCGTTTATCGGGTCCCATCTTCTTAAATTCCTACCTTTTTGCAATTTATTCAGTTTTAATCTACAGTTCATAACCAATAAATTGTGGCCAGAGTCCTCGTCTGCCCCTGGAAATATCTTACAATTTAAAACCCGGTTCCTAAATTTCCGTCCTACCATTTTATAATCTATATGAAACCTTCCAGCGTCTCCAGGTCTCTTCTTTCATTGTTCTTAAACTAAGTGTTAACTATGATTAAGTTATGCTCTGTGCAGAATTCTACCAGACTGCTCCCTCTTTCATTTATTACCCTCAGTCCATATTCATCTACTATTTCTCCTCCTATTCCTTTCCCTACAATCGAATTCCGGTCCCCCATTACTGCAAAATTTTCGTCTCCCTTAACTATTTGAATAGTTTCTTTTATCGCATCATACATTTCTTTAATCTCTTCATCATCTGCGGAGCTAGTTGGCATACAAAATTGTATTACTCTGATAGGCGTGGGCTTCGTGTCTATCTTGGCTACAACTATGCTGTTCATGGCGGCTTATCCGCACTCCTATTTTTTATTCATTTCTAAGCATAGTCCTGAATCACAGTCATTTGATTTTGTATTTATGCCCTTTATTCACCTGACCAGACGTCTTGTTCCTTCTGCCACCGAACTTCACTAATTGCCACTATATCTAACTTTAACCTATACGTTTCTCTTTTTACCTGCCCAATTAAGAGATCTGACATTCCAGGCCTCGATCCGTAGAACGCCAGGTTTCTTTCTCTTGCTAACGACGTCCTGCTAAGTATTCCCCGATCGGAGATCCGAACGGGAAACTACTTTACCTCTCGAATATTTTACCCAAGAGGACGCCATCATCATTTAACCACAGAGGAAAGCTGCATGCCCCTCGGGATAAATTACTGCTGTATTTTCCCCTAGCTTTCAGCCGTTCTCAGTACCAGAACAGTAAGGCCGATATGGTTGACGTTACAAGGCCATATCAGTCAATCATCCAAGCCTGCTGCTCCTGCGACTACCGAAAAGTCTGCTGCCCCTCTTCGGGAGCCACACATTTGTCTGGCCTCTCAACAGATACCCCTCCGTTGTGGTTGCACCTACGTACCGTACCGGCTATCTATATCGCTGAGGCACGCAAGACGCAAGCCTCCCAACGAAAGGCAAGATACGTGGTTCATTGGGTGAGGGGGGGTGGGGGTGCAGGAGGGGGGGGGAGGCGAGCAGCTAAGCAGGAAAGAGCAGCAGCGCAGCATTCATCAGGGAAAACCTGAAGATGGCAATGTGTCTGTTTGCCGAAATATCGTGGAGAAATTACGACGTGATCCGTCAGGACACACGAGAATTCTATAAATTAAAATATGATCCTGTATGCTTGATGTAGTTTGCTGGATACATTTCTGACGTACATATGCAGACTGATACGACGAATGAGAACTTGCACCAAGGCCACGATTCGAACCTGGGTCTGCTGCTCGCTATCGGATGTGCCAACCACTATGCCGCCTTGGCACAATGGCTTTGCACAACTGTATGGACTCCCTAGCACTCCTCCCTCCTCGATCCTAATTCCTATTCATGCCTCAACCAACTTGATGCTCCCCCTAAGCTCGAACGGCATTAGAACTATGTAGTTTCATTTGACTGGAGCACCTATGCCCCGGTTTCAGGTGGGATCCCCCGTTTAGTTCGATACTGTGGTGTTATTACAATACAGTTGGAGGGCCTCTGCAATGCGGTCTGAGTTTAACGGGAATATCAAGCGGGTTGTGGCATGAATTTGGATACGGATCGAGGAGGGAGACGTGCTGGAGTAGTCCGTGCACGTGTGTAAAGTGACTGTGTCAGGGTGGTGTAGTAGTTAGAGCATCTGCCTAGTGAACAGGGCACCTGTCTTCGAATTGCTGCCTTGATAGAAATTTTCATTAGCGGCTTCAATCTGCGTATGTACATCACTGATCTTTTACACTTGAAACAATCTCTGGAACCATTAACTTCCTCTTGGATAAATTCCTCGCATGTTATTTATCACAAAAATGATTTATATTCCTATCCCTTATTTGCTGAATATATATATATATATATATATATATATATATATATATATATATATATATATATATGCTTGGCAACAAAAATGTCAGATTTACCTGTTAAGTCTAATAAACGTAAATTATAGTGATTGTGAGGTGATCTAACAGTTTCATCTCTACCCTGAAACGCAAGACCTCTTACTGCTAAAAACTTATAACCGAAATAATTCGTTATGAGACTGTCTACCAATACTTTTGTGCTGTCTCGAAGTCAGTTCGACTCACAAGGTGGCTCAAATGGCTCTGAGCACTATGGGACTTAGCAGCTATGGTCATCAGTCCCTCACAAGGTGAGAATAGAGATATGCATCCCAGTTTTTGTAAACTAAGAATGAAACTATCTCATGTCTATGTGAAGTGCCTTCTTCGTGCCTTTACAGCAAAATATTCATGATCTTCCAGTCATCCAAATGATCTTTCGTAATCTTTGACCGACCGCCTGAGTCTGTAACGTTGCAAACAAAACAAGAAGTTAACCTTTAGATTATGAATAGCATATCCAATATCTCAGTGATTGTTGTTCGTTAGCTTATGTTTGTGTGCGAAACATGCCTTTTGAAAGAATCATGGTTTACATGAAATGCATGCGTAATTACGAATATGGACTTCCATTAGTCGTATAATGGAATCACGAAAATAAAAATTTGTGTGGGACCAGGACACGAAGCCGCAGTTCTCGCTTATCGCGAACGGTACCTTGCCATTTGAGTATCTGAGCTTGACGGCCCCCTACCCAGACTTCCATATGTCGTCAACTATGTGTCTACAGCCTGTACTCGTACATCCATTTTGTATAATCCCGTACAGGGAAGAAATTTTACTTGAAAGTCGTTTGCCCGGTGTCGGCGGACAAATTCTACATTGCAGTGCCTGTGTTATTCCGAACTAGGATGTAAAGTTCCTTTGGGCATGCATACATGTCCGAAGAAATTTGCATCGTAATTCGGAATAACATAACACTGCTATATTGTGTCGAATCAAGAAGTTATTGTTCATATGTAGCGTTTCGCTATTTCCATTCGCAGTACAATAATCTCGATTAAAGTTGCTCTGTTATTCACCAATGGTGTTGGAGTACCATTTACTCTTGTATAGTTCTTTGGCTTGTAGAATATATAATAATATAAGAAGTATGTAATATACTCTTTCACCTCTACCTGGCGCGAAGAAGACGTTTCAGGAGCGAGAGACTTTTGCCATGCTTCTTAAGTTATGTTTGCTTGGAAGACGATGTTGATGATTGGGATAACTTACTGTGCGTTCGACTATAATATCATTTGTACATTGCGGTACGTTGGTGTAAGGTTAAGTCCCAGGTTTCACATCCTTCTGCCGTTCAACCTAGAGGTGAAAAATTTACGTAATTTCTTATACTACAGTAAACGTTTGAAAACTCATTAATTGCATAGGTATTGCCGTAATTTCGCAGTATACAGGCACTAACGTAATAGAACAATCAGAATGCACCACCTGCAGGAGAGGAAACGTCGACGCAGTGACATGTGAGTGGACACCTGTGCTAATTCGTTCCGAACCGAGAGTGTACAGCAGCAAACTACTCGAAAATTGCATTCGTTGAACAACGTCCTTGCAAATAAGGCAGATATGCCCAGTCACTGGCAGATAAAAACATCAACGGCAGATAATAGAATTTAAAGTTACGGGAACAGGAATCACAACTTTTTAAAAAACCAAAAGCAAAGCTTCCAAAAATTAGTTTATGTATTTTCTTTTACTTGCGAAAATAAAAACACCTCACTCTTTGAAATGTCTTGACATGCACCCAAAAATATGTACCGTACATAAAACACCTCTATGACATCTCTTTATGTTTTCAGTTTACCCACAATCACTAATTTCATCGTTTGAAGTCGATGGCCACAGAAAATGCAAAACAGTAAAGTGGCGAATTTCGGTGAACCATTTAAGGCCAACATGTTCTATCGTAGTGTTTTGTATACACATTTTTGAGATCTACGTTTTAGTACTACATCATCTTGATGTAACTATTAGGGTTTACCCAGAAAATTGTAAATTAGCTCATAGGCAGCAGAATTTTCTCCGAGTTCATTCATTTACGTTTGTTAAGCGTATTCGTTGTGTATCCCAAGGTACTAAATACTATACTAAATTGTAGATCTCAAAATGATCTACATAACAGTCTGTGACAGAATGTTTACCTCATTTTTCTGTTTGAGGATTATTTGACCCATCTCACGAATAACGCATGTGTCGAAAAATGTCTCAACCTTGAAATTTTACACATATCCATCAATAACATGTGACACCCTGTGACACCCCATATTTCAAAAGTGAACAAACATCTAGGATCGTAAACTGCAGGTCGTGGGATGGATTCCAATTCAGAAGGATGCGGGTTGCAGTGTTTTTGGAAGATTAAAGGGCTGGCACAGGTTAGGGTAATATGAAGAGATTCATCACCAATTTATTTCAAAATCTTAATCGAAATGACTGTGCTATTGAGCTCTACCCTTATAAACTGTTTTCACATAAGGTTATATTTTATTTCGTTTTGAATACCAGCCAGTGTCATCCTAAGGAGCCTTTCATTTTGCTGTAACTTTATCTTTGATTTTTTTTTCGATTGACAATTTAGCTTGTGTCACCATAATTACGGTATTTTTATTCATCTACAGCAAAAGTTTAATTTCTAAAAATTACCAATATATCGATTAAAGATAGCAGACGAAACACTTTATTTATAGACCGTAAAAGTCTTAGTAACCCATGCCCAGAGGGAAATGCGGGGAGAGGAGAAAAAGTTCATGAAGTGCCGTAGAGTGATGGGCGCCACGGGGGGGAAGCTGTAGCGTCAGGACGTTTCGTGCACATCGTGTGCTGTGATAGAAACATCACATGGAAGTTACACAGTTTCGTGAAAGCTGATTATATGTAGTACTTAGTTTTAGTAATAAATATGAATTTAGATTGAACATGTCCACACATCAGTTACGTGAAGACTGGCAGCAGTGTGAAAAGATATAATGTCTAACGTTTTCTTCCAACATTTGCTAAGAGGAATTAGGGCGGCTAGGCTCTCTAATAGCTTTACAAATTGTACAATTACAGAAGACTTGTCCCAAAACTATATATATATTTTCTTCGATGGTTGTCCCCATAGGAAAATGCAAAAGATAAATTCTTTTCGCAACCATTAGAGAATATGAGCCCTATTGTACTGCAATTATATTTTTGAATGTAAATTAACTATAGGAAATTTGTACAAGATAATAAAGTACATAAAACTATTGAAATGAGGCATCCAAGCAGCAGAAATTAAATTTAAGGAAAAAATTACATTAAAAACCAAATTAAAAAATAAAGACAACAATCATTCTGATGATATTTAAAAATATTATCGCTCTGTAAGTATTGAGAATGCGATCTTTAGCCTACGAGCCTGGAACCTTAACCATTGTGCTACGAATCTACTGGATACACTCGCGTTATTCTTAATAGTTAGTGTAACACCAGAAATCATTTCACATTTCCATAAACGAGGGTACACTAGAGTGTATGGTTGCACAGTGTGAAACCAGGTACCCAATCTTACACCATTGTATGGGTAGTTGCGAAAAATCAATCGCACGTCAGTGGAAAATAAATTTTTACTATTATTAGCAGGTCAAACACATACTAACTGCTATTTACGTTGTTATATACATTGCTCATAGAATTTTTTTTACATGTAAGTGTATATAAACCAAAAAGTAAGCTTAACTCACTCTTCAATGCTTCTCATATTCCTGTCGACAAATTTCGCAATCTCCAGAAAAAATTATATTTCACTCACTTAATATATTCTACTGGTGTTAAGCAGTTGTATTCTGTTAGTCCGGGAAAGAAACAATAACACAAAAGAAACGCAGGAACCACGAAACTATAGTATATTGCACTACAACAGTCCATAGTAGACTTACAAAAATAAATAAGGTTTTCCTTAACTGCTTTCTTATTGGTAATCAATAGAACCCTATTCTAATGGATCGGGTTGTCGGTTGATAGAATGCATTCTGGGACATCAAGGGATCACCAGTTTAGTGTTGGAGATAAGTGTAAGGACAAATATCGTGGATGGTGACAAAGAGATGAATACAGTAAGCAAAGGATGTAGGTTGCAGCAGTTATAAGGAGATGAAGAGGCCTGCATGGATAGAGTAGCACGGAAAGCTCAATCAAACCTGTCTTCGGACTGAAGATTACAATAACACATTACGACTAGCTCAGATGACATTAGAGAATTCCCTTTAAGTTTCGCGGTGTTGTCAAATTACGACACATAGTAATTTATGGCGTGGCCAGCGCTAACTTCTAGAAATTAGCTTCATTTGTTACTCCTCTTTGTAAATTTGGACACCACTGTCTTTCTATTGGGTGATAGGGAGAATACCACTCATACCGAACTTGGCAGGTGTGGTCTTTTTTTTTTTTTTTGCCCAGGCACAGTGCCCCTTGCCCGTAGCATTTTATACCTCTTACTATGTCGCTAATCCGGTACCGGATAATCTCATTCAAGCGGTGTAATCAAAAATCAGTTCCAGCAAATCCACCGGTACCGAGAGTTCGTGTCAAATACGAAAAATTCCTCTAGAGATCCCAGGAAAAAATTTATTATTTTTTCCTCTTTCTCAGTGTTTGGCAGACCGTTGACTACTTCGCATTAAAGGGAACACACAATCTTTAAACAGAATTGATGGGAACTCATTCGTTTTCTCCGGCCATGTCTTCAGGATTTGCCTGTCAAAGCAATCTGCGATCTATTGTACAGAAATGTAGGCGGTCCTTAAGGTTCTTGTAGCACTTCGTTTCTAAAATAGGTGCAAATGAGCTAATGACTTCCTCTCTTTGAAATCGACCGAATAAATATACTAGTTTTAAATTGCTAGAGCAGCTCGTAACGCCACTAACCTGTCTCCCGCTTCTATTATCGTCACATGAACTGCGACATTGATAACACTCTTATTTGAGTAAGCAGTAATGTTACAAATAAGGACGGGAAAACTGCCTCGGTAGCCTTAGGACGGCACAAAGGGCGCCAATTTTGGCCGTTAGATGGAGCGACACTTCACTGTCCCGAAAGACTGGCGCACTTGCCTTGGGTACTACTTGGCCACATTTGCCGTCTGTAGGGGATGCTCGCCATTGGCTTAGAATGTGGAAGTAGTTCATTCAAGTCACCCCCACACATGTTGGTAGCTGGAGACAAGTAGTGGGAGTCTGGCTCAACGGAAAACTCGAACGACGAGCCTTTAAAACTACCAACATCCCGTAGCTGTCTCTCATTTTTGCTTACTTTTTCTCAGTCCTTAGTAAAGTTACGTGGGCGTCCGCAGCTTGGCACCGCCGCTTTTGCGTTGCCATGTGAACAACTTAGATGAGATGAATGGAAATGGCTCTGAGCAGTATGGGACTTAACTTCTGAGGTCATCAGTACCCTATAACTTAGAACTACCTAAACCTAACTAACATAAGGACATCACACACAACCATGCCCGAGACAGGATTCAAACCTGCGACCGTAGCGGTCGCGCAGTTCCAAACTGTAGCGCCTAGAACCGCTCGGCCACCCCGGCCGGCTCGATGAGATGAATTATCCCGTCTTTACTCCCCCTTCCGGTATTCTATATCATCTCCCCTTGGGTTAGGTCTTCCTTAAAGCCGATGATTAGCTGCAATAGAGCATTGCGCTGTTACTAGATTTTCTAAAAATGTTCAATCTTATGGGACTTAACTGCTAAGGTCATCAGTCCCTAAGCTTACACGCAACTTAACCTAAATTATCCGAGGGACAAATTCACACACCCATGCCCGAGGGAGGAGTCGAACGTCCGCCAGGACCAGCCGCTCAGTCCATGACTGAAGCGCCTAAGACCACTCGGCTAATCCCGCGCCGCTAGATTTTCTCTGCAATGTGTGTATGGATGTGTGTATGCTCTTCTTCGGTATTGTTTCATTCACGTTCAGAGCACTTTTTGCCCAAAGGTAGTGCTGACGCAGATTAATGAACATTTTTCTGGTTGTCCAACGGTACACTCATAGCTACAACAATAAACTTCTCATGTCTGGTTTCCAGTGACAGATTTATTACATTATTGTATTCAGTAACTGTGGTATGGAGGACTTACCTTATTCTGTCCAAGATACAGTTAGTATCAGCAGGATTACAGGACACAAAGCTCTATTACATTCTTTCTTTCGCTTACGCCGTAGTCCCGCGGCGATAGCAGGGTCGGTGTGGTTACAACGGATTTGGCAATGTTAGTGTTAGGGATGGCCGAATGCCCTTCCTGCCGCCACCCCGTACCCAACCCCCCCCCCCCACCCCCCGCCCCAGGACGGAATCAGTATACCCCAACTGTCTGCGTCTACTGTAAATCGCGAAACAGTGCGGACGCGTTTCAAATGTCTGCGACGCGTGTAACTGAGGCGGAACGTGGGGACCTGCCCGGTATTCACCTATCGGGATGTGGAAAACCGCCTAAAAACCACATCCAGGCTGGCCGGCTCACGGGGCCCTCATCGTAATCCGCCGGGCGGATTCGATCCGGGGCCGGCGCGCCTACCCGAGTCTAGGAAGCAGCGCGTTAGCGCTCTCGGCTACCCTGGTGGGTCAGAGTTCTACTACTTTTTTTTTTTTTTTGGTCATCAGTCTACTGACTGGTTTGATGCGGCCCGCCACAAATTCCTTTCCTGTGCTAACCTCTTCATCTCAGAGTAGCACTTGCTTGACGTATTCCAATCTCTGTCTACCTCTACAATTTTTGGCCTCTACAGCCCCCTCTAGTACCATGGAAGTCATTCCCTCATGTCTTAGCAGATGTCCTATCATCCTGTCCCTTCTCCTTATCAGTGTTTTCCACATATTCCTTTTCTCTCCGATTCTGCGTAGAACCTCCTCATTCCTTACCTTATCAGTCCACCTAATTTTCAACATTCGTCTATAGCACCACATCTCAAATGCTTCGATTCTCTTCTGTTCCGGTTTTCCCACAGTCCATGTTTCATTACCATACAATGCTGTACTCCAGACGTACATCTTCAGAAATTTCTTCCTCAAATTAAGGCCGGTATTTGATATTAGTAGATTTCTCTTGGCCAGAAATGCCTTTTTTTCCATATCGAGTCTGCTTTTGATGTCCTCCTTGCTCCGTCCGTCATTGGTTATTTTACTGCCTAGGTAGCAGAATTCCTTAACTTCATTGACTTCGTGACCATTAATCCTGATGTTAAATTTCTCGCTGTTCTCATTTCTACTACTTCTCATTACCTTCGTCTTTCTCCGATTTACTTTCAAACCATACTGTTTACTCATTAGACTTTTCATTCCGTTCAGCAGATCATTTAATTCTTCTTCACTTTCACTCAGGATAGCAATGTCATCAGCGAATCGTATCATTGATATCCTTTCACCTTGTATTTTAAATTTTAATTCCACTCCTGAACCTTTCTTTTATTTCTTTCCATCATTGCTTCCTCGATGTACGGCTTGAAGAGTAGGGGCGAAAGGCTACAGCCTTGTCTTACACCCTTCTTAATACGAGCACTTCGTTCTTGATCGTCCACTCTTATTATTCCCTCTTGGTTGTTGTACATATTGTATATGACCCGTCTCTCCCTATAGCTTACCCCTACTTTTTTCAGAATCTCGAACAGCTTGCACCATTTTATATTGTCGAACGCTTTTTCCAGGTCGACAAATCCTATGAAAGTGTCTTGATTTTTCTTTAGCCTTGCTTCCGTTATTAGCCGTAACGTCAGAATTGCCTCTCTCGTCCCTTTATTTTTCCTAAAGCCAAACTGATCGTAACCTAGCGCATTCTCAATTTTCTTTACCATTCTTCTGTATATTATTCTTGTAAGCAGATTCGATGCATGAGCTGTTAAGCAGATTGTGCGATTATTCTCGCACTTGTCAGCTCTTGCCGTCTTCGGAATTGTGTGGATGATGCTTTTCAGAAAGTCAGATGGTATATCGCCAGACTCATGAATTCTACACACCAACGTGAATATTCGTTTTGTTGCCACTTCCCCCAATGATTTTAGAAATTCTGATGGAATGTTATCTATCCCTTCTGCCTTATTTGACCGTAAGTCCTCCAAAGCTCTTTTAAATTCCGATTCTAATACTGGATCCCCTATCTCTTCTAAATCGACTCCTGTTTCTTCTTCTATCACATCAGACAAATCTTCACCCTCATAGAGGCTTTAAATGTATTCTTTCCACCTATCTGCTCTCTCCTCTGCATTTAACAGTGGAATTCCCGTTGCACTCTTAATGTTACCACCGTTGCTTTTAATGTCACCGAAGGTTGTTTTGACTTTCCTGTATGCTGAGTCTGTCCTTCCGACAATCATATCTTTTTCGATGTCTTCACATTTTTCCTGCAGCCATTTCGTCTTAGCTTCCCTGCACTTCCTATTTATTTCATTCCTCAGCGACTTGTATTTCTGTATTCCTGATTTTCCCGGAACATGTTTGTACTTCCTCCTTTCATCAATCAACTGAAGTATTTCTTCTGTTACCCATGGTTTCTTCGCAGCTACCTTCTTTGTACCTATGTTTTCCTTCCCAACATTTGTGATGGCCCTTTTTAGAGATGTCCATTCCTCTTCAACTATACTGCCTACTGCGCTATTCCTTATTGCTGTATCTATAGCGTTAGAGAACCTCATACGTATCTCGTCATTCCTTAATACTTCCGTATCCCACTTCTTTGCGTATTGATTCTTCCTGACTAATGTCTTGAGCTTCAGCATACTCTTCATCACTACTATATTGTGATCTGAGTCTACATCTGCTCCTGGGTACGCCTTACAATCCAGTATCTGATTTCGGAATCTCTGTCTGACCATGATGTAATCTAATTGAAATCTTCCCGTATCTCCCGGCCTTTTCCAAGTATACCTCTTCCTCTTGCGACTCTTGAACAGGGTATTCGCTATTACTAGCTGAAACTTGTTACAGAACTCAATTAGCCTTTCTCCTCTTTCATTCCTAGTCCCAAGCCCATATTCTCCTGTAACCTTTTCTTCTACTCCTTCCCCTACAACTGCATTCCAGTCGCCCATGACTATTAGATTTTCGTCCCCCTTTACATACTGCATTACCCTTTCAATATCCTCATACACTTTATCTGTTCATCTTCACCTTGCGACGTCGGCATGTATACCCGAACTATCGTTGTCGGTGTTGGTCTGCTGTCGATTCCGATTAGAACAACCCGGTCACTGAACTGTTCACAGTAACACACCCTCTGCCCTACCTTCCTATTCATAACGAATCCTACACCTGTTATACCGTTTTCTACTGCTATTGATATTACCCGATACTCATCTGACCAGAAATCCTTGTCTTCCTTCCACTTCACTTCACTGACCCCTACTATATCTAGATTGAGCCTTTGCATTTCCCTTTTCAGATTTTCTAGTTTCCCTACCACGTTCGAGCTTCAGACATTCCACGCCCCGACTCGTAGAACGTTATCCTTTCGTAGAATATTCAATCAACTACATACAGGAAAGGAAATCTGCATTGCCTGTGCAAGGGATAAATTATTTAATCATGTAAGCTGCGTGTGAATTACTTTCACTTGCACAACATGTTCTCCAGTAACTATCAGCCACCCTAATCGACTCCTCCGCCAATTACTTATGCTCCGCTGCATGCTGATGTAATTGAGGCTTTAGAGGGGGGAAGAATTTTCCTATCAACTCCAACTGTCTCACTGCCTTCTACACGATATCACGATAAACCAGGCAGATAAAATGCTTCAGAAGATTCAGGACCCCCTGATGCATCCCCATAACCAGAGAAAGGAAACAGTATTCTTTTGGTTATCATGGCACGTTGGTATCCAGGGAAATGAGAAAGCTGAAAATGCGAACACAGAAGCTTGTCAGAGACACCATGCAGAAATATGAGTTGTCCTCTTGCAGGGTCTCCCAGATTATGAGCCAATAATCCGTCAGTTATTGGGAAACACAATGGTAGAAATTGTTGGCAAATAAGCTGCGGTTCGTGAAATTATATTTACTGCTCTGAAGATCCTCCTTCCGGTTATGGGAGATGTAGTGAAGTGACATTTACACGTCTGTGAATAGGTCATCCTCCTTTGAAGCATTGCTTTTCGATCCAGCCAGAGGTCCCATCAGTGGAACACTTTAACGGAGTGTGTTTCAAATTCCAACGAAATAGATGCTGTAAATTTAAGGGGTAATCTCCCCAATTGTAGCTGATGGCAAAAAGAGCGTGATCTGTACTTTAAAATTTGCCATACACTAACCTAAACTCGCACATCCATTTCCTGCTAAGCCATCAGCCAGCCACATGTATCGGATACAGTTGCATCAATTACGTAGGGAACTGGAAATCATGCCTCACCACAGGAAAGACTATTGCAAAGAAAAGCAAACAGCATCACAAAAATGTTCATCCGTGCCAACGTCGTAGCTGAAAAAAGTACACGAATTAAGAAAAACCAGAAGAAAGAAGGTCAAACCATCAGAATATACCACACTTACTTTTACAAACGAGTCTGAGGTTGTTCCTTCCAGAGAAATAATGAAATATGAAGCATGTCGAAGGGAACGAACGAGTCTCTCTTGACTAACCTTAACAACGATACGTTTTCAATCTCATTCGCAAAATAGAAAGGTAGATACATAAAAATCTCGCCCATGATTTGATTCCCACACTGTAGTGGAATCTAATTTCGCTCAGGACAAACAGTGCAGCAGATGAAACTTTTAACACTGTGGAGGATTTTTATCCTTTCTCTACATGTAAGAAATCTGATTCACTGTGCCAAGAGGATACTGAAAGGAACAACTCACATAAGACAGGGCTGAAAGTGGAATAGCCATATCCAGCAATAACAAATAACAGCCCTCGCCCCCCTCCTCAATACTACTGTGCATACAGCGGTAGAAGTAAAATGTGTGTCATGTAGGGTGTCAGTATGCTGCCAATACTTGTCCCCTAAGAAATATCTAGTTCTTGTCGCTCTAAGGGACCTTATTCCACAACACCCGTCTCCCCACCTACATCTAATGATCACGTTCCTGGAAATTTAAGTTCGTGTTATCAGCTGTGGGGATAGATCAGCACCTGCCTCTAGGTTCCAGCTACTACGAGTGTGTGCCTTCAGAAAAATAGAGTCTGTTTAACGTGGGACAGAGCACACATTTCAATATGCGTTGGTACCATTCTCCGCACTTGACCTCTCTATATGTTCTCCTACCCTAAGTGACTGTTCTGAGTGGGAATTATTGACGATTTGCATTCCAATGACTTCTTCCTCGTCGAGATACGTATTACAGACCAACCAGTGCCCGAAAGTAAGTCGCCACATTTTATGTTCAGTAAGGTCTGTCTTGGTAGATTTTCTCTGCTCGGGGACTGGGTGTTGTGTTGTCTGGACATTCGTATCGTCATAACTGACACGAAAGTCGCCTCGAACTCACTGTCGTATCGTCTTTCCACAACAGTGGCTGTATGGGTACGAACAGAAAGCCAAAACACTGAGGTGGCAAGAGCCATCGAATACCTCCTAATATAGTGTCAGATCTCCTTTTGCCCGGCGTAGTGTAGCAACTTTTTGGAAGTCCTCTGCAGAAATGTTGAGCCATAGTGTCTCTATGCGTTCAATGTCTGTTAATTTCCGTCGTGCGGTCATAGCCGCTTCGGAAACCTTTTCACAAGGATCACCTGAGTACGAATGACAGCTCTTGCAATATTCTGACCTTTTGTGCGCAACACCACCGGCATCTGGATACGTACATATCGCTAATCCATGTCTTTTCTTATCTCAGTGTAAACTGATATTAAAAACTAGATATGTCAACTAGATATGCGTGACTATCGGGGGGTTACCAGGAATGAGTGAATAAAGTGACGAATATGATCTACTGAGTCGATGATGAATCCATATCAACATCTTCAGCCCAAAGACGAAGACAGCTTGTGCCCTGTGCTGTACACTTTCAGAAACGGAGCACCTGCATAAAACCAACCATACAGCCAGTGGCATGAGCGCCGAACCGACGTGAGTTTGAGGAGTGTAATATGATGCTGCAGTAAGAATTTATGAGATGGTTAAATTCATTTACTAGCTCCACTAAAGTGCAGGAAACCATCGGAAGACATTCTGGAAAGCACAGTAGGTCATTTGTAAGTATCGTAGTGGTGGGGGGGGGGGGGGAAGGAGAAGGTGTCTCCAAAGAACATAACAGAAATTTCACGCAGATTGCTTAAACATTTCTGTGGAGTTACTGGTTCCTCTAGTCTGGATCAAGCATCATGTAACTAGCAAGTGATAGCGAAAAGTGAAAAAGGCCGAAGAAGCAGTCTTTAGACGTGTTTACTGCAAGTTGCTAGTAAAGCGGTCTCAGTCAATACAGATAATATCCACACACATAGTCAAGGGGTTGTCGTCCTTAGGGCAGTACAGAAGACGACATGACAGAGCAGCACGCTCAGCGAGGAACACCAAATGAGTCGTTCGGGCTGTGCCGGCAATTTTAAAGGCTGCATAGGGACTCAGTTCCATACATCGTATTTGGTCCACACACCGTGGGAAACAATGGGTCTGGGTGTCAGAAACAGCCCCCAGTTGTGTATCAATCTCTAATGATATTGGCAAAATGCAAATCTCACCACACGACACCATTTTCCTCCACCCCCTCAACTCCATTCCTAAGTTAGAAACCTTAGATTCGATGTAGTCCAGAGGGTGCAATTTAGGCCGTTCGTAGGAAAGAGTGGTGGCTATGGTGCAGTTCATAATGCTGTGGGACTTGGTCATCTAGGAGCCCGGTGGCGACGATGAAGGGGGAACCATTTTACGCACAGTGTCCGCTAGCTTGGAGGCAACGCAGTTCTAAGTGTAGTCAGCTAGTATCTCTGGGCCCCTCATATGTGATGCAGGGGTTTGGCATCTGTTGGTAGTGCCTTGGTCGGTGATCAATGTGGAAGCGTTGGAGTAGTGTGTGAACCTACCGGGTTAGTAGTGTGGAGGAGTTGGCGGAGCTATCCCTGACAGCTGCAGGCGCAGATCGTTCCAGTATCGCCATTTAAGGCTCTCCACGATGACAACCTTGTACATGATATAATCCTGGGACACCACCTCCACAGCAGCAGTCTGTTGCTGTGCTTTCATTAAGGTGTATGTCCACATCAGGACGCTGGGATTGAATCACTTCTAGTGCACTAAGTGCAGTAGTGTTCACGGCTGGGAGCTGTGCAGGATCTCTGCTGGGACATTCCTGTTGACACGTGTGGTCCTCCAAGTGCCGATAAACAAAGTTAGGACTGCCTTAATGGTTGCTCCTCCCATTGTTCTGGTCATTTGATACTCAAAAGTAGAAGTAAACCTCTCCATTTCACCACTGTTTTTTACCTGTGAATGTCATTTCTGTAATTGAATCATTAAACGTTTTTTACGTATATTGTTGTCCATTTTCTGGTCTACGGGACCACGTGGGTAAAAAGCACAGAAATCTGTATAATGCATCTGCCCCTAATAACGACGCTGAATGCCTGGAAAACCCGAAAAAATCCGTGTGGTTACGTTCCTGCAGATTTGCGGTAATAGCCCCCTACGAGAACGTGATCCGTGGGGCCACATGGTGGTCGGCACACTTTTATAGTAGTACACAATTGCTTCAATATCTTTTGTCAGACCTAGGCAAAATGCAAGTTATTTGGCTAGGCACGTCATTCTCGTCTTTCCCCAATGGCTTCAGTGTAGCAATGTTCGAATCTTTGGTCTATGAAATATTTGAATATTGATGCATTGTAGCTTCTGATATGATTTTCACAAGAAAAAACCGTTTATTAAACACAAAGGGTGTTGCATATGACGACCTATACGTAGTTGAAATTCGTCTGGTGTTTTCTGTGGCCAGCCTGTTTTTAAGCGTTTAGATACTTTGGACGCGGTTTCACGAGTACTCATCGTCTGAACTGTGGTGTGTGCCATTACCAGAACATTGTGAACAGATCCCTGCATCTTCGTATAGATCTTGAAACAGGAAGTTCCTTTTCATTTACAATGAGATCTATTTCCAAAGGAAGTCATAACAATTCGCCAGCATGCGGAAGCATAGCGGTAAACTTGAAATGCACTTCATAATTGCGACAGATGAGGAAAAGGGTCCAAGGTTGCGACTACTGAACAGCTCTTTCTTTCCTGAAATATTAGTTTTTTGTCCAGACTGTGCTACAAGCACTTTTGCCTCACGGAATAAATAGTCTCAGATTGCTAATAAATACAGGCAACAAAATATTAATACTCCTTTTCAATTTGGGAGACCGTCCTTCGAGGTGCCGTTAATGTTTTATGTGCATTTCATCTAACATTTATCATATACTGCAACTTAAAGATGATAAAACATATAATCTGTCTCTCAGGTCGGGATTTTCAGACGTAAAGTTTGCTCCTTTAGAAATTTATATTTATAAGTAACAGTTAGTTGGTACTTACCTCCACAAGCGCTCCCATTCATGCCTACTATAGAAGAAAAGAAAGACCTTCGGCTCCCAAAATCCAAACAAATCACTAAAATTATATTAAAGTAGTTCGCTTATGCTATTGGCCTAACGATTGTCAACAAGCTAGTTATTTCCAACTCTCAGCACTTAATAATTCATGGATATTACGATGTATTTATTTGTGGAATACTTCATTTAGTATATTGACTGATTGATGCTTACGTTGGTTTTTGTTTTAAGAGCATGTTATGCAACTGTCAGTTTGGTGATTCGGTTGAAATGTCTACTTAATGTGGGATTTGTTTTTGTGTTATGTTTTACATGTGACTAAAGCAGAAATTTTTCAACACGCTTCGCTTTTTACAACAGGCTGAGAGTGGAGTTCACGCTATATGAGACAATGAGAGATGCCTGTAACGTATTTAACGTCACACACTACTACGATAATTGTTCAGTAAGTTGCAGTTTAACACTCAGCAGTGTTCACCACCATAAAAACTGGAATACGGTGTCATTCGAGCAACGATGGAGAGGATTACCTGGCACGGCTACACTGTACGATCTATCTTGCTATTCTTTTGACTTTGTTTAGAGAAACCATGGCTAACTTAAATTATGTTTGTCAGACAGTGATATCTCTTTTTCCGAGCGCTTCAGAATTCATGTAGCAAACGCTTCAGTGCCACATAGCTATAATACTCAAATAGCACAAAAGTTTTAAGTAATGCGTTTAGTTTAATAAAAAACGTCAACATGTATAAGATACCTGCTTAATAATGAAGTTATGTTACTTTGAAAGATATGACTAAACCGGTAATCCTGATGCCAACTGAGCTGTAGCATCGTGGTCTTGCTGCATGTGAATAGGGATTTATGCCGGAAAAGACAGTTTTAAATTATTCAAGTCTTAAATTTTTCAGTTTCTCTATGCAACGTACGTATTCAGCTACTTTCATAGCTAAAACCCCATCACATTTCATACAGTTACGACACAACATTTGTTTTCATTAAAGTACTTTCGTTAGCAGTGTTTTGATATGCATTACAATGTCATAGTTTTATCTTTCTTCTGAAACAGAATATGGTGGTAGTTAATATGAGTCCAAAGATGAATGTCAGCAGCCGAGAGTTTTAAAAGACGACATTTAATTATACGCAAGATATTGACATACCTGATGTAGGTTTGTCGTATACGATCAGTACAGTATGCGCCAATTTCAACCACACAGAATCTTCAATAGATAAAGGTGGAAGAAGTACTGCATTTGTTGCTTATTCTAAGTAGACTGTAGATGAAATTCTGTGTCCAGGTAGAACGGCCGCCAGGGTTCATTAACGTTGTTTGTGTTTAGTGCTACTACCACGCATGATACGGTATAAAATATGCGTGAACAGCGGCAGATGTTGAGTGATCAATGTGAAGGACACGGAGATGCACTTATTCGAGCAAGAAAGCGTTATCAGCAGCTGACAGGGTTTGAATGGTGCCTCTTGGTGGGTCTGTATCTGGCTGGCTGGTCATGTCGTACTCTATCCGCATATAGGGGAGGGTCCGATATGACTGTAGGCCTCGGTGGACTGTGTCAAAATATCAAACTTCTGTCAACTACGTCTGATCATAAGTGAGAACCATCATATTGTGCATCCAGGGCATCATAACTCCTTCGAATTTTTCGCCTACGTCTGCGTTTCCCGACCACGGCACCATTGCAAATGCAGCTATTTCCGTTGTAGTCTTAACGGCAGCCTATATATGCTACTGTTTTTTTCTAGTCTGACTGCTGCTGATGTGCGACCATTGGTGTGAGACGACAGAGACTGTTGCAGTGATTCTATTACCTATAAAGTCACTGCAACAGTCTATGGCATGCCACACCATAGATCGGACATCAGCAGCAGCCAGACTAGGAAATTACAGTGGCATATATAGGTTGCCGTTAACACCACAACAGAATTGGGTTCATTTGGAATGGTTCCCTGGCCGGGAAACATGGACTGATAATGAATCATGTCACGGACATACTTTTTCCTCATGCGTGAAAACCCTTGCAATAATATCGTGGTGCCATTTTTCTACAGATAACTTGTCATCCACGCGTGGCACATGACACTATGAACTGTCTGCGTGATGCTGAGGTACGCCATTGGCCAGGAAGTTCTCCAGATCAGCCCCCGACAGACTATGTGTAGTACCAGCTCTGACATCAACTGCTTATCGAGGACCGGTTACTACTACTGCGGGCAAGTTTGCCTCAGGAGAGAATACAACGGCTTTGTGACACTTTTCCCAACCAAATTAGTATCAAGGCCAGACGGTATGCAACGTCGTAGTGAAAACTGCCTGAGGCTGCCAAGTTCTTTGTAAATTTGCGCCCATTATGTAAACATTGAAATAAACCGCATATCCTTTCAAGCACTAAAGTTTCTATTTATTTCTTCCTCCTTTTCTTGGTGCTTCACTTTTCTCACCTGATAGCGCTTGTATGAAACAATCGACGTCATTTATTTAAATTTCTGCACTTCTATATTTTTTACATGTCTATAAAATCACTATTGCGACGATGTCAGAGTTCTATATTCATTAAGATTTATTACATTGGCATGTAAATTGCTGATTTCTTTTCTTAAACTTGTTTGAAAATGTCCTAACGACTCATTTTCGTTTCATATTTTTACGAATCCAACTTCATGAAAATAATGCATTTTTTACTCCTCACTCTGAACCGACTGGAAACATAATTTTGTTTTTAAGAATTCTATATTTGGTTCAGTGAGGAATTGTGAAAATTCTTGCATTAAAGACAATCTCTGTAACTGTCAATCTGCTGTTGAAAGATGTGATATATAGGCAAAACGAAGTTTAATTATCGCTACACAAAAGTGTTACCAGAAATATGTCTCTGATAACTACGGCGGAACGCCAACTTCTTCTTCGTGTAACGGATGTGGACAGGAGGAATCCGAGAAACGGCACTTTCCGCAACTGTAGAAGCCTGTAACAATTGTAGGTGGCGCGGAGGAAACGTTTGGATGACTTCACACGGCACTTTCCGCAACTGTAGAAGCCTGTAACCATTGCAGGTGGCGCGGAGGAAACGTTTGGATGACTTCACACGGGAAAGTCATCGAGACACTGGAAGACGGACGAAGTGTGACGAGTGTACCTCATGAGTTTTGTATTGCTCACAATATTTTTTGACTCGCATTCGGAGCTTTGCGAACAACAGGCACTGTCACCCGCAGTAGAGGAGACGATCGACCAGTCAACTATAGCAGCAGATGACCGCCACATTGTGGAACAGGCAAGAAGGAACACACGTCAAACAGCGGGTGCACTTGCCACCGCATTTAACAGAATTATAAGGCACGCAATCTCACGTTCCACAATGGCACTGCCACTGCATGGGGGTGGTCTCATTCCCCGAGAACCAATACGTTGTGTTCCGTAGACACCCGTTTCCGATGGTGTCAAGAGAGTATGTCTGGGACCAACGAGGACTGGGATGAGAGCAGATTCAGTCCGAGTAGTAAATCTGCTCAAAATCTCTTATGTCGAGAGGTGAGAACATGTAATGCACCCAGGAACAATGTCGAACGTGATCGTTTTTGTGGTCCACGTGATACTGTGTGGGGAGGCATAATTTTGCATATGCGTATTGCCCTCCATATCTTTGAACACTGTACACCCTCTGGTCAATGTTACAGTGTCATTGTACTCCTTTCCATTGTACGACTTTTCAGGAGCCCATTCGGCCCAGATTTAATAGTTATGGATGACAAGGAGCGACCGCTGGAACAGTGCAGTTGAAGGAGTACATTGAAGGAGATGATATTTGGCGAATGGATTGGCTGCCTGGTTCCCCGAATTAACTAACATCGAGTATGTGTAGCATGCGTTGGGGAGACGTGTATATGAATGCGTCTGAAAGTAGTATTGTGTCGGTTAAAAGGGCATTAGTCCCACAGAAAACGAGAGTTGTAATACAAGCGGTTCTGAAAAAAACAGCATATATCAAACGTGACTCCATGAAAAACAACACTAGTCGTGGACAACTGCTGCTTTTACATGAAAGAGCGGCGTATTGTGCTGCAGTACAGTGGCAGACCATGAAACTAAGCCTGTCAACAGAGACGTTGTGTTTTCCGTAAAGACCTCGTACCCTTGCTGCTTCCATTGCTTGAAAGAGAGTGTGTCATGAATGGCCTTTACGTAAGAGCTGATACGCCAGAAGAAAGTGGTTGAGACAGAACATATAAACTATATGGGCTGATTTGTGCCAAAACCGAGTAACAGGAGGTGTCTGCAGGTAAGAAATAAGACGATTTCCCACAAATTTATTGTGCAGTTTGCATCCGATTGTTTGTGTTTACATACTGGTTCATCTGGAAAATATGTATGGGTGCTGTACTTCGCAGTAGCATTAGTATAACATAACCTTACTCTAAATACGATTTCATTTTCAGGCGTACATGATTTCACTGTTTTTGGAAGATAGGGCATGAGGGAAGAGAGCATATCCTTCAAACGTTTAATGCACTGGAAAACAGAAGTGATCGAGATTCTCACTAGGAGGGACTAATTAATGTGCATCACGTATTTCGAATACCGTGCTGCAGAAACCAGTGGCAAAGGTCATTGAGCTGCTTATACATACAGAGTAAGGGTGGATGGCAAGGATATGGCAATTTGCTTGATAACCTTTATAACCTTTCATGGTATAACTCATGCGCGTGTGCGCAGAATGCATATGTATTTGGTAATTCATGGCACGTTCCCCAAAAGATATGCGTGGCAAATATCACTACCGGCCTAATGAATACCCGTCATAAGTGACAGATCATATCATGTTTCACATCAAATCATTTCCTGTTCAGCAGTCTCATTATTCGCTCCGACACAAACTCAACGTGAAAAATCTACCGGAAAATATGTCAGTTAAAAGGTTGCACAGTATGTTCCTAGGACAGTGTCAACTGAACAGTCGTTACAAACTGTACTGGCATGTCTTCTCCAAACATAACATTAAGTTCAGCTTTCCACGGTCAGACAGATTTGTGATTCATTGCAACAGACTTTGAACAATCCAAAGATGATCCTGGAAAACAAAGAGAATTTGAGAACAGAGAAGGAGCTTCACTTGCGCAAAGCCGAAAGTAATGAGATGACGTGCATTATCATTGATTACACGAAAAATATTCCGCTGCCACACATTAAATCCAATGCACTCTATTATTATCGCAGCTCTATGTTATGTTTTTGGTGTACCAAATTACTGTGTGTACTTATCACGAAGCCGACGGGAGAAATAGAAACAATGATTTTACATAAATGGTATTTACCTACCTAAAACATTTGAAATACTATTACAAACGTCTACTTCTAAACGGTGCATCTGGACAGAACAAAAGCCGTGTAATAGTGTATTTATTGTATTTTCTAGTGCATGCCTCGAATGTACTTATTTACAATGCGTGGACATTGCTACCTCGCAAACGATCACGACTTTGCACTCATAGAAATACAGAAAAGAAAACTGAATGCAGCATAATCTCATAATTACTGGATGGAAGTAATATCAAAATCACGACAAAATCCATGACCGTTTAATGAACAAGAAATGCAATATAGCGATTTCATTGATTTCAGAGAAACTTGATCCCATACTATCTGAATTTCCACAAACCTCCTGTGAAAATTAAAATAGTATGTTCAACATAGAAGAGGAACGTCATTCGCAATAGTGTTCCGTTTTCACAGGAAATTGAACTGAAACCCTGAAACCAGCATACAGTGCAAGGTTACCAATACCACCAGCAAAGATTGCGGGCCTTCAAAACTTGATGCAATGTTTGAGCAAGCACGGCAACAGAGAATTTTATAACAAACTTTGCATGGCACCTGAAGGAAACAGTAAAGAAGCTGACACTGACTTTGATGAAATCGCAGAGGGTGTGATGAATGGTCAGCTGACAGCAACTGTTCTACAAATGTAAACTGCGTGCAAAAAAATGGCTCTGAGCACTATGGGACTTAACGTCTAAGGTCATCAGTCCCCTGGAACTTAGAATTACTTAAACCTAACCAACCTAAGGACATCACACACACCCACGCCCGAGGCAGTATTCGAACCTGCGACCGTAGCGGTCGCGCGGTTCCAGACTGTAGCGCCTAGAACCGCTCGACCACCCCGGCCGGAAAACTGCGTGCATTGGAGATTCATTTCACCGAAATTTTATGAAAGACTCCTTGAATAAGAGTGTGCACTATAACTGCACCACAGAGTTACATACAATGAAGCCCCAAAGAAACTGGTATAGGCACGCATATTGAAATACAGAGATCTGTAAACGGGCTGAATACGGTGCTGCAGTCGGCAACGCCTATATTCGACAACAAGTGTCTGACGCAGTTGTTAGATCGGTTACTTCTGCTACAATGGCAGGTTATGAATATTTAAGTGAGCATGAAGGTGGTGCTATAGTCAGCGCACGAGCGATGGAACACAGCATCTCCGAGGTAGCGCCGAAGTTGGGATTTTCCCATACGAGTGTACCTTGAATATCAGGAATCTGGTAAAACACCAAATCTTCGACGTCACTGCGGTCGGAAAAAGATCCTGCAAGAAAGGGACCAACAACGACTGAAGAGAATCGTTCAGCGTGACAGAAGTGCAGCCCTTCCACAAATTGCTGCAGATTTCAATGCTGGATCATCAACAAGTGTCAGCGTGCGAACCATTCAACGAAACATCATCGATATGTGCTTTCGGAGCTGAAGGCCGACTCGTGTACCCTAGTTGACTGCACGACACAAAGCCTTACGCCTCGCCAGGGACCATCTACACCGACATTGAACTGTTGATGACTGGAAGGATGACGCCTGGTCTGACGAGTCTCGTTTCAAATTGTATCGAGCGGATGGACGTGTTCGGCTATGAAGATAACCTCATAAATCCATGGACTTCGCATGTCAGCAGGGGAATGCTGAAGCTGGTGGAGACTCTGTAGTGGTGTGGGGAGTTTGCAGCTGGTGTGATATGGGACCCTTGATACGTCTAGATACGACTCTGACAGGTGATACGTACGTAAGGATCCTGTCTGATCACCTGCATCCATCCACGTCTATTGTAGATTCCGACGGACTTGGGAAATTCTAGCAGGACAATGCGATGCCCCAGACGTCCAGAATTGCTACAGAGTGGCTCCAGCAACGCTCTTCTGAGTTAATACACTTCGGCTGGCCACGAAACTCTCCACACATGAACATTACTGAGCATATCTGGGATGCCTAGCAACGTGCTGTTCAAAAGAGAACTCCATCCCCTCGTATTTTTCGGATTTATGGACTGCCCTGTAAGATTCATGATGCCAGTTCGCTACAGCACTACTTCAGACATTAGTCGGGTCCACGCCATGTCGTTCTGTGGCACTTCTGCGTGCTCGCGGGGGCCCTACACGATATTAGGTAGGTGTACCAGTTTCTTTAGCTCTTCAGTGTATAATAAGTACTCTAAATGTAATATCATTTTTGTATGTTTCTGGTATATTGTTATACTAAGGAATGCATCGTAGCAAAAAATGTGCTTATGATATCTTTATTTGTCGGACATAAATGATATATGCCCATCGTAAATTTTTTGCTCATCTGTGAAATATAAAACTTCATCTATTTTCAAATGCTTATTATGTTTCTCACTGTGTAGACGTATCCCTATGCAACACCAAATTCCATAGATATCGCTGCCTTATGATGGTGGACAGTTTCGTTTCATTTCCAAATCTTGATTTGAAGACTACATCCTTTTTTTCCGAGAAACCTTTCAATTTGTACAAGAGGCATGGGAGAAGCGTCCCGGATTCATAAAGCGAGGTTTTCCTGTGGCATATAATGATTCAAGCGACTTTGGAAGTTTAGAGAGTTGTTATAATTAGTTCTGTGAACGTAATAACCTTACAGTAGACGCTTATTTAACTTCGAAATATTCCTATCTGTCTGCTGCGTCAAAGGGGAATTAGAGTCACATTTACTTCACTATAACGACCTTTCTGGAGACTGATGATTTGTGAATGTTACTGTTTAAACTTAAAGTAATTTCTCATTGTAATTAATCAAGTGACGTAACACCACAAAGTGTGTCTAGAAACTTCGAAGAATGCTTTAGTAAAACAAAGGAAACAAGCTAGAGCGTAAAACTCATTTCATCCCTGAAAGTAATCTTCATTGCCCACAGCGCACTTTTGCTTGCCGTTATGTATCCTTTACAAGCTGTTAGCGACGGCTAGAATCACCAGTGACAGAACTATTTCCATGCCTGTAGAAATAAAGGTTATGCACTACGACCACATTGCTGTCAACCCTACTCGTTACTGAACTGGTAGGATCGGATTTCATCCCCTTAAGTAATTGTCTACAGACAATATTGACATCGTTCACACATGTCAATGGAATCCATAACAATACTATCTTTGTGAGTTTCTGTTGAATCAATTTGTGCAGAATGAATGGAGCACCACGTTTTACCGAGGATAAAAGACATTTCCTCTCTTTTGTTGTTTATTTGTCCAACCAGCTGCGTTCTTTGAAATTTTCAATATTTTCAATCTATTTAAAACCGCAAAAGACTCCTCAGATATCTAGAAATCAATACATATGAAGTTACTGTACAGTCGTCGCGTAGCTACAGGCTATTAAGTACAGGTAAGCACTATGTACACTGAAGTGCCTTACGACTCCATATTTAGTCGTGCTTCAACATATAAATGGATATTTCATAAAAATTCATTAGCATACAAGTATGAATTACTAGTTATTACGTCCGCTCCGATAATTGAATGGTCAGCGTGACGGGCTGCCGTCCTAATGGGTCCGGGTTCGATTCCCGGCTAGGTCAGGGATTTTCTCCGCTCAGGGACTGGGTGTTATGTTGTCTTCATCATCATTTCATCCCCATCAGGCGCGCAGGTCGCCCAATGTGGCGTCGAATTTAATAACAACTGCACCAAGGCGGCCGGACCTGCCCCGTAAGGGGCCTCCCGGCCAATGACGCCAAACAATCATTTCCATACTAGTTATTACAAATACCTATGAAAAAAGGTAAGTGAAAATACATGAGATCACTATGCCAGATTTTGTCATTGTCTAACCCTTCTGTTGGTGATCGGACCCATTGCGGAGTCAGTATCTTTTCAGTCGAATTCCAGGCGAGCTGTTAAGAGGGTAGAGGGAGTCTACATTAAGAATATTTCTGAAGGACTTTCAATGATATTGTGTGCTAGACAAAAATACCAAATCTGAGAGAATTTATAGATGTGAGCCTCTTAGTTACTTACATGTTCCACAAACCATTTGAACTATTCTTTTGTTCAAATGATGTCGCAAGAATGAGGTTACAGGTATACTGATATATGACTGGCGTCAATATTAATAAACACATTAATTTGGAGTCCACTTCATGCCACTACACATATAAACGAACTTTTTTATGTACAGGATATCCATTTTTGAATAAAAACTTGCACATGCAATACAAATAATTGTCCAGGAGAAATACGTTTAATGAAATTACAATGAAATGAATACCCCTAGCTGCATACAGTCGTTGATATAAGTCAACGAGGACAGTTGAAAATGTGTACCCCGACCGGGACTCGAACCCAGCGTCTCCTGCTTAAATGGCAGACGCTCTATCCAGTAAGTTTAGGTTGATTTAACACTTGCTTTGTTACCTGTCAGATATTTTGTGTTATGGCAGAAGTGATTAAAGATTTTGGTTGCAGCATTTTGAACCACTTTCTGATCAATGACAGCTTCAGTAATAGGAAATAAAAATCATTCTCCCTATAGTATTTAGGTAAGGACTTCACTGTTCTCCTAAAATTGTGAAGGATTGTTTATGACAAATTACATTAGGGAATATATTTACTTTTATGGTGCAGTTGAAGTACCCGACTGCTTGAAGAGGGATCTGCATGATGACCATGAATGACAGCCACATACTGTTCCTACAGCTCACTTTTGCGCAGACAATACTTCCTCTCCAGGTGATGAGGTAACCTAAAAATTTACTCCATAAGACATCATTGAGAGGAAATATGCAAAATATGTCACGAGAATCTGATTTTTTTCATCAATATGTACACCCAAAAATTTCAAGTATGTTACATCAATTGTTGGAATGACTGTTTGTCGAAGAGAACTGAATATGGTGCTATCTCAAAATTTAGGGACTGTCTATTTTCAGAAAATAATTTCATAATTGTTTGTTAAATATCATTAATAATCTCTTCTGTTGCTTTCTCTATAATGGAATTTAGTATAACACTAGTATCGCCTGCAACGAAGTACCGAATCTGCATGAGGAATGTTACGTGCCGGCCAGAGTGGCCGTGCGGTTCTAGGCGCTACTGTCTGGACCCGAACGACCACTACGATCGCAGGTTCGTATCCTGCCTCGGGCATGGATGTGTGTGACGTCCTTTGGTTAGTTAGGTTTAATTAGTTTTAAGTTCTAGGCGACTGATGACCTCAGAAGCTAAGTCGCATAGTGCTCAGAGCCATTTGAACCATTTTGAATGTTACGCACAAGATCGTTCGCAAGGCTAAGGAACAGAAGTGGACACAAAATTTAATTTTGCAGGATACTCATTGTGATTTCTCGCCGTTCACTAAACTTTACTTCGTTACGAACATTGTCTGAATTATTCAACAAAAGTTTTTCATTGCGTTTGTTAAGCATGATTCAAACCAGTTCTGTGTTAAGCCATCAATTCCATAAAATTTAAGCTTTCCTAAAAGTGTAACATAATCTAAACAATCAAATGCTTTGGAAAGATAACAAAAAATACTAACTAGCTACAGTTTATTATTTAAGGGTTTTTAAGGGGTATGTGATCGTCTAAATATCATTTTCAGTTGAGTAACCCATGTTGAATCCTAACAGTATCTCTTTATGCTCAAGTGGTATATTGTCGATCACTTGCCCGACATATGCAGTGTACTAATTTCGTTGCCGATCTCAGGTGATGTGGTCGACAATGACATCTAACTATTCTAGTTATTGTTTTACCTTACTTTTTATTTTTCTCTTTGTGCTTTCTTTGCTGTAACTGTGAGGGCTGCCTAAGGTGTAACAAGCCGCTATTCAACGACAAGGATTAATGCAAAGAATATGGATTTACATAATCAGAAGAGATAATATTCTTAGATTGTTTTTGAAAACTGTGAAAATGATTTGACATTTATGCTCTTTTATTAGAGGTACTGAAACATTGCGAAGGACTTCACTGCACTGAAACAGCAGTAACCTCCTCTGTGAGTGGATAATTTTGGAGAGTGATTAAGTGGTTGTTATGGCGCGAATTGTGAGGCTGGTAGTACAAATAAGGGTGAAAGGGTGATGTGGGACAGGTGTGACGTTGACGTAAGCCAGACCATGGCTATGGCGAGGAAAATGTAGGAGATATTAGCGAAAGAAAACGGAGCACTCATTTTCTGGAGCATATGTAGTGAAGCAGATCTGGTATTATTCCTTTTACAGGGATAGTAGTCCCTTAAAATTGCATAGGAAGCTACGCTATACGCCGCTTGACGATTAATGGGTGGATCTCATCAATATCGTGTTCCACCGTGCTGCTGATGCATTTACTCCCAATCATCAGACCGACTTCAGAAGCGACACTTCTCTTGATGGAAGTATGTGTGAAAGGCCATACGGAGGATATCTGCCAAATAAGTCAGAGCAGCTCTGATTACTGTACTGAGGCAGGGATGTTTCCAGTCTTCACCTGTGGACATCACGCACGCAATGGGAGAGTGATTCTGTTTCGTCACTGTTACTGAAAATATGGATCCAACTTCCAGCCGCCATTTTATGTTAATGGGGAAGGGTAGCTGGAATTTCCATTCAAACAACACCAAGGACTAAATTGCCCATTTTGTATGTGGGAACTTGAGTGTGCGTTATTTCGCGTAAGTAAACTGAATCAGCTAAGGATCAGATCCCGTGTAGCATTTTACAGTACCTCAAACAAAATGCAAAGGAAATCCTCCTATACCTTATTAATGTTATTGGAGTGAGTGGAGACTTTCCCGACTCGTGGAAGGAGGCGATGTTAGTGCCCATTCTGAAACCAGTGAAGAGCTACACGTTGCCTAGTAGTTACCAAACCGTGGTCCTCCCTATTTCCTTAGGAAAGCACTTGAACGCATATTAAACCATCGCCTTACTTGGGCCTTAAATACATGGGACCTACTTAGTCGCTATCTGTGTGGGTTTCGTGGGTATCGTTCAACACGCGACAATGTCACTATGCTCAAGGCGGAAGCTACTGGTAGATATCTTCATAGATCCTGTGATAGCCTACGAAACTACCTGGAAACATCACGTCCTCTAACATCCTCACAAACGGGGATGCCGAGTACAGTTACCAATATTCCAACGGTCCTTCTATTCCTGGTGATTTTTCCGATAGCTTATCGGTGATACTCTTTCCCAGCGATTCCAGCAAGAGAATGGTGTCCCTCAGGGATTTGTTGCAAATATGACTGTGTTTGCTACTGCCGTCAGTGATATTACGTCCACCGTTAAGCCTCCTGCTCGATGTTCATTGTTTCTGAACGACTTTACGGTATTTTGATTGTTCGCCAACCTGTCCACGACCACTCATCAATTGCCGCTAACGATACGATGGCCGGCATAGTGGAATGACAGCATAGGTTTTCAATCTCCCAGAAATAAATGTGTTTGTGTTAATTTTAACCGTTCTTGTCGCCCTTCTAACCTGCTTATTCTTAAAATAAGGGACGCTGTTCTTTAGCTTAAAAGTTCCGTGAGGTTTCTGGGTCTCATATTTCATGAGCAGCTTATATGGTTACCCCATTTAAGTACGCTACGTCTAAAGGTTTATGGGCATTGAGTATTTTAAAACGTTTCAACCATAGGGCATGGGACGCAGACCGAGCATGTCTGCTCCAGTTTTACAACCCGTTTATGCAATCCCGTCATGACTATAGATGCACGGTTTATGTCTCAGATAGGCCACCTGACCTTAAGATTGTCGATGCTGTTCACCATGAGGGGACTCGGCTGGCGATGGGAGCCTCTTTGTAGAGGCTGGTGAACTGCCGCTCGTCATCCAGTGATACATCCTCATGATGAGTCATGTATGCAGCCTACTCTGCATCCCACGATTCCCGGTATTCCATACCACTGCTCGCCATCCAATGTAGTGATTACACTCCTGGAAATGGAAAAAAGAACACATTGACACCGGTGTGTCAGACCCACCATACTTCCTCCGGACACTGCGAGAGGGCTGTACAAGCAATGATCACACGCACGGCACAGCGGACACACCAGGAACCGCGGTGTTGGCCGTCGAATGGCGCTAGCTGCGCAGCATTTGTGCACCGCCGCCGTCAGTGTCAGCCAGTTTGCCGTGGCATACGGGGCTCCATCGCAGTCTTTAACACTGGTAGCATGCCGCGACAGCGTGGACGTGAACCGTATGTGCAGTTGACGGACTTTGAGCGAGGGCGTATAGTGGGCATGCGGGAGGCCGGGTGGACGTACCGCCGAATTGCTCAACACGTGGGGCGTGAGGTCTCCACAGTACATCGATGTTGTCGCCAGTGGTCGGCGGAAGGTGCACGTGCCCGTCGACCTGGGACCGGACCGCAGCGACGCACGGATGCACGCCAAGACCGTAGGATCCTACGCAGTGCCGTAAGGGACCGCACCGCCACTTCCCAGCAAATTAGGGACACTGTTGCTCTTGGGGTATCGGCGAGGACCATTCGCAACCGTCTCCATGAAGCTGGGCTACGGTCCCGCACACCGTTAGGACGTCTTCCGCTCACGCCCCAACATCGTGCAGCCCGCCTCCAGTGGTGTCGCGACAGACGTGAATGGAGGGACGAATGGAGACGTGTCGTCTTCAGCGATGAGAGTCGCTTCTGCCTTGGTGCCAATGATGGTCGTATGCGTGTTTGGCGCCGTGCAGGTGAGCGCCACAATCAGGACTGCATACGACCGAGGCACACAGGGCCAACACCCGGCTTCATGGTGTGGGGAGCGATCTCCTACACTGGCCGTACACCACTGGTGATCGTCGAGGGGACACTGAATAGCGCACGGTACATCCAAACCGTCATCGAACCCATCGTTCTACCATTCCTAGACCGGCAAGGGCACTTGCTGTTCCAACAGGGCAATGCACGTCCGCATGTATCCCGTGCCACCCAACGTGCTCTAGAAGGTGTAAGTCAACTGCCCTGGCCAGCAAGATCTCCGGATCTGTCCCCCATTGAGCATGTTTGGGACTGGATGAAGCGTCGTCTCACGCGGTCTGCACGTCCAGCACGAACGCTGGTCCAACTGAGGCGCCAGGTGGAAATGGCATGGCAAGCCGTTCCACAGGACTACATCCAGCATCTCTACGATCGTCTCCATGGGAGAATAGCAGCCTGCATTGCTGCGAAAGGTGGTTATACACTGTACTAGTGGCGACATTGTGCATGCTCTGTTGCCTGTGTCTATGTGCCTGTGGTTCTGTCAGTGTGATCATGTGATGTACCTGACCCCAGGAATGTGTCAATAAAGTTTCCCCTTCCTGGGACAATGAATTCACGGTGTTCTTATTTCAATTTCCAGGAGTGTATTTAGGAATAGGCCGAAACCAAATAAGCCATTAAGAGTGGCGTGCGTCACGACTTTGCACCTCTTAATGCGGACCATATTCCTTCATTGAGACTGGACTCGTTCGCCGCCCTGGTTAATGACGACACCCAGAATTAATTTTGATTAATGAGTGTAGGAAAAGAATATTACTCCAGTCTATATTTTTCAGTTGATGTTTTACAAAATTTTATCCGAGCAACGTGACAAAGTAACCGTTTACACTGATGGCTCTAAGCAGAATAAAAACATCGGCTGCACTGTGTTATATATTCACCTACCTGGTTAAGTCAGAAGACGCCAAATTATATGCGATCTTGAGTGCACTGAAGCTGATGTGGTGTCTTCCTGCTACCGAATTCCTCAACTACAACGACTCCTTTGTTTAAGTTATATAAAGGCTGTTCTTTTATGTACCCAGCCGACAAGTATCTTCAGCTGATCCCTTTTCTTCTTACACAGTAAAGGCAAGGACGCGTCATTCTGCCCTGTACAAGGTCCCGTGGTCATTCAAGGTAATAAAGCAGCAGAAAACGCAGCTAAATACTGTTTCTGAATGTGCTGCCCCCTTCTGCGGTAGAGGGTCATGCGCCTGTGTGAGGAAGAATGGTTAACGCTGGCGGGTAGGACACTGTTTTCTGCAGCATGGATTCCTCCTTCGGCGGGTGGATCCACCAGTGTGCAGTTCTTGTCGTGTACAGGTATTAGGGCACCACGTTGTGACAGAACGCGTTTTATACTAAGCCTTGAAGGCTGCAACCAACTTACAAGCTAACATGTACTCTATTTCAGCAATGAATGAATCAAGTGACGTCCCTTTTTCTAGATTATATGTAGTGTCTGGTCTTCTCAATGGTATCTTAGGTACGAAATTATAACGAGTTTCCAGGTTGGAGTCCTCGTGGGGTGGGATAATGAGACACGTTCATGGAGTTGATAGGATGGATGAAAATTAGGGTGAATTTCATTGCCTCGGAGAGAGAGTTGGTAGAATTTTCGAATGAAAAAGAATATGGACTGGTAGTAGTTACAGATCTGGTGAAAATTGTCGGTGACGGTGGGTCACCTCCTCACAATTGGAACATAGGGGTCAAACAATATAGTTGCGGGGCGAGAGTTTCTGGATAGTGTAGGATGCACACTACTGGCCATTAAAATTGCTACACCACGAAGATGACGTGCTACAGACGCGAAATTTAACCGACAAGAAGAAGATGCTGTGATATGCAAATGATTAGCTTTTCACAGTATTCACACAAGTTTGACGCCGGTGACGACACCTACAACGTGCTGATATGAGGAAAGTTTCCAACCGATTCCTCGTACACAAACAGCAGTTGACCGGCGTTACCTGGTGAAACGTTGTTGTAATGCCTCGTGTAAGGGGGAGAAATGCGTACCATTACGTTTCCGACTTTGATAAAGGTCGGATTGCAGCCTATCGCGATTGCGGTTTATCGTATCGCGAGATTTCTGACCGCGTTGGTCGAGATCCAACGACTTTTAGCAGTGGGTTCCGGAGAGTAATACGGAACGCCGCGCTGGATCACAACGGCCTCGTATCACTAGCAGTCGAGATGACAGGCATCTTATCCGCATGGCTGTAACGGATCGTGCAGCCACGTCTCGATCCCTGGGTCAACAGATGGGGACGTTTGCAAGATAATGACCATCTGCACGAACAGTTCGACGAAGTTTGCAGCAGCATGGATTATCGGCTCGGAGACCATGGCTGCGGCTACCCATGACGCCTCATCACAGACAGGAGCGCCTGCGATGGTGTACTCAACGACGAACCTGGGTGCACGAATGGCAAAACGTCATCTTTTCGGATGAATCCAGGTTCTGTTTACAACATCATGATGGTCGCATCCGTGTTTGGCGACATCGCGGTGAACGCACATTGGAAGCTTGTATTCGTCATCGCCATACTGGCGTATCACCCGGCGTGATGGTGTGGGGTGACATTGGTTACACGTCTCGGTCACCTCTTGTTCGCATTGAGGGCTCTTTGAACAGTGGACGTAACATTTCAGATGAGTTATGACCCGTGGTTCTAACCTTCATTCGATCCCTGCGAAACCCTACATTTCAGCAGGATAATGCACGACCGTATGTTTCAGATCCTGTAGGGGACTTTCTGGATACAGAAAATGTTCGACTGCTGCCCTGGCCAGCACATTCTCCAGATCTCTCACCAACTGAAAACGTCTGGTCAATGGTGGCCGAGCAACTGGCTTGTCACAATACGCCAGTCACTACTCTTGATGAACTGTGGTATGGTGTTGAAGCTGTATGGGCAGCTGTACCTGTACACGCCATCCAAGCTCTGTTTAACTCAATGCCCAGGCGCATCAAGGCCGTTATTACGGCCAGAGGTGTTTGTTCTGGGTACTGATTTCTCAGGATCTATGCACGCAAATTGCGTGAAAATGTAATCACATGTCATTTCTAGTATAATACATTTGTCCAACGAATACCCGTTTATCATCTGCGATTCTTCTTGATGTTGCAATTTTAATGGCCAGTAGTGTAGGAAGAGGTTCTGTGTGACTGAAGTGAGGAAAGAATTCACTCATATGGTAAAGGATTCTTGAGGAGTCAGTCAGTCGGATACGGAAGGCAAGGCAGAGTGCTAGGACCTAAGGACAGGGTCAGAGTGATAGAAGTTTGGTTGTTTCGGTACCCAGGTGTGGTTGATATAGGTATCGAAAGGCCGGATCAAGATCTTGTAGATGTGGAGGATAGTGGAGGGGTATAATGCTCATGTTCGGCTAGTTAGTACGTTTAATGATTTTAGTATACAGGATGGAGCGTTTTTATCCATAATGGGAATAAGTCGGGATGGAGATGGGATACAGAAAAATGTTTTAGATAGAAGTTGTAGGTGGTTGAGACGATCGGGTATTGCTACTAATGGCCGTGACCTTGAACGTGATGTTCAAATTGATTTTGAGGTTAAAGTGATTTTTTTAAAAATGGGAACTATGGTATTTGATTTAAGATTTGAAAAAAGCAGAACATTTTATTTATATAATTTTAAATTATTCAACGTCATGGCTAGGTTCAGTTATGGACAAATAAGCAAAAATGTTTTTAAGTTCAAGTAGGGATTAACACGGAATAGACGAGGGGTACCGCAAAATACAGTGTTAGATGCAGAGTGGTAGGTGCATGAGGGTCACGTATCATTACCAATAACAATGATTTTTAGGTAATTATCGAAGGTCATCCGAAGATGGAGTTTTGTTTCACGGAAACCCCTACCTGCGATTTCGGATTTGGAAAAGAGCAAACAGAGATTTTAACTTTAGGCTTTAATTATCGTGTTTATTCGCAAAAATAAATACATCTCACAGTGTAGATACCATTTTGGCACTTTCAAGACAGAACAAACATAAATTAAACGTAGATAATTGATTCACATGTCACTGAATGAGTGCCCCCTCAGCTCTCATTCCTCGAGATGCCCCTTCCAGTTTGTACCTAACATTGTATTTTGCTGTATCCCTCCTCAGTTGTAAATTTTTAAGTTCAAGTAGGGATTAACACGGAATAGACGAGGGGTACCGCAAAATACAGTGTTAGATGCAGAGTGGTAGGTGCATGAGGGTCACGTATCATTACCAATAACAATGATTTTTAGGTAATTATCGAAGGTCATCCGAAGATGGAGTTTTGTTTCACGGAAACCCCTACCTGCGATTTCGGATTTGGAAAAGAGCAAACAGAGATTTTAACTTTAGGCTTTAATTATCGTGTTTATTCGCAAAAATAAATACATCTCACAGTGTAGATACCATTTTGGCACTTTCAAGACAGAACAAACATAAATTAAACGTAGATAATTGATTCACATGTCACTGAATGAGTGCCCCCTCAGCTCTCATTCCTCGAGATGCCCCTTCCAGTTTGTACCTAACATTGTATTTTGCTGTATCCCTCCTCAGTTGTAAATTAATCCCTGCTAATATTAAAAACGTAGTTGTTTATTTGACCTTCACTGAAGCAGCCACGACCTTGAATAATGCATCATTTTATACGTAAAATTTGCCACTCTATGCAAATGTTGAACCAATTATTAGTGTTCCCATTTAAAAAATCTCTTTAACCCCCTAATCACCTTGAAAATCACGATTAAGGCCATTACCAGAAATGCGTTACCCTCTTTGCCACTAACAACTATTATCTCAAACATTTTGCTACATCTCATCTCCATCCCGAGTCATTTCCTAGTATGGATTAAAATGATCCACTCTGTATGATTGGCTTTACAATGGAGTGGTATTAGGTGGTTAGTTACCAGCCGAACGTTAGTGCAACGTATTTTAATGTGATGGGTAGTAGGAATGGATTGTCCTACACGTTTAGGCAGAGAGCCTGGGGACGGTAGCTACGGATAATTGTTACCTAGATTTTCCAGTGGTTTGGCATGACAAGCTTTTGATTACAACAGAGGATAAACTGTGTAAGGTGGAGTTAGAAGGAACGTTGCGATTTCTGTAATATAAAGTTGAGGGATAAGAAAATGGTGATACCTGTGCAATGAGGGGGGTGAATATGTGAAGCTAGTTTAGGCATGTCGATTGTATAGAGGTACTAAATGAGGGAAGGGGCATTAGGGCACTATTTCTGTAGAAGGGATGATACAGAATCTTAAAGTTTCATCGACGTTTTGTGATGGAAACATTTTCACTGAAAATTTACGTCTCTTTGATATTATTCTCTTCACAATCCAATGTTGTGTCGAAGCGCATTGCCAACTAAAGACCCACAGTTCTAACGAGCTCGACGCCTCCATTATCAACGAGCAAGCACCCTTCCAAATTACAAGATACTGGCCACATACTCGAAATCCTCGTTGTCACCAATGAAATGTAACATGTATTGCAAAAAGAATGTGCTGTCTACATCTACATCAAAAAATTGGTTCAAATGGCTCTGAGCCCTATGGGACTTAACATCTTTGGTCATCAGTCCCCTAGAACTTGGAACTACTTAAACCCAACTAACCTAAGGACATCACACACATCCATGCCCGAGGCAGGATTCGAACCTGCGATCGTAGTGGTCACGAGCTTCCAGACTGAAGCGCCTAGAACCACACGGCCACACCGTCCGGCTACATCTACATCGATACTCCACAAACAACCGTATGGTGCGTGGTGGAGGGTGCCCAGTGGCGCTACTAATCATTTCCTTTCCTGTTCCACTCGCAAACAGAAAGAGGAAAAACATCTTTCTATATGGCTCTGAATGATCCCTCATTTCTCGAATCTTATCGTAGGTCGATTGGCCACGAAACGGCAATCTTTGAAACAGGTGTTGCTGAACTGAATTGGGCAAATAATAATGGCTAGCAGCTGTCTAAGAGTGCCACAAGCATTAAACGCTACTGGAGATTTGTTGCATATACGTCAATAGCACGTTCGCAGCTGCGTGATATGGTTAATTTCGTTACAAATGTCCAATACAAATGTGTTGCACGAAGTTACAGATAACGATTCTGGCAAACACATTCAAGTCAACGAGATACGCTTCGAGATTGAGCCAACAATTCCTTTAACAGGCTGATTTGTTGGCCTTGAATGGGTGCGTGTTAGGAACTAGCATAAAATGTCTGATGCTGTTACTGGTGTAATGAACTGCCCCATAACTTCATTACAATGGAGATATTTTGTGTGCACACATTCATAAATATTTACACCTTCAAATTTAACTTTAAAGGATTTTGTTAGCAATAGTCTCAAACCCTGAATTTTCTCTACGGCTAAAATAGATCACCACGAAATTCTGGTAGTTGTTCGGTATACTGTGACATTTTCATTTGCAAGCTGTTGGTGAACAAAGTGAGCTGCTGCAGATAAATCAGTAGTCTAAGTACCATGTACACTGAAGAGTCAAAGAAACTGGTTCACATGCCTAATATCTTGATAGGGCCCCCGCGAGCACGCACAAGTGTTGCAACACGAGGTGGTATCGACTCGACTAATGTCGAGGGTGTTGCTGCAAGGCATCACAGATTTGCTCAGTAATGTTCATGTCTGGGGAGTTTAGGGCCAGCGGAAATGTTTAAACTAAGAAGAATGTTGCTGGATCCACTGTGTAGCAATGCTGGATGTCTGGGGTGTCGTATTGTCCTGCTGGAATTTTCCAAGTCCGTCGGAATGCACAATGGACGTAAATGGATGTAGATGATCAGGCAGGATGCTTACGTACGTGTCATCTGGCAGAGTCGAATCTAGACGTATTACTCCAACTGCACACGCCCCAACACCATTACAGAGACTTCCTCAGCTTAAACAGTCCCTTGCTGACATACGGGGTCAACGGATTCATGAGGTTATCTCTATATTCGTACACGTCCGTCCGCTCGATACAATTTGAAACGACTCGTCCGACCAGGCAACATCCTTCCAGTCATCAACAGTCCAATTTTGGTGTTGATGGGTCCAGGCGAGGCGTAATGCTTTGTGTCGTTCAGTCATCATTGGTGCACGAGTGGGTTTTCAGCTACGAAAGCACATATCGATGATGTTTCGTTGAATGGTTCGCACGGTGTCATTTGTTGATGGCCCAGAACTGAAATCTGCAGCAATTTGCGGAAGGGTTGCACTTCTGTCAACGATTCTCTTCAGTCGTTGTTGGTCCCTCTCTTGCAGGATGTTTTTCAAGCCACAGCGATGTCGGAGATTTGATGTTTTACCGAATTCATGACGGAACACTCGTGAAATGGTCGTACGGGAAAATCCCCATTTCAACGCTACTTAGGAGATGCTGCGTCCCATCGCTCATGAGCCAACTATAACACCACGTTCAAATTCACTTAAATCTTGATAACCTTCGATTTTAGCAGCAGTAAACGATCTAACAACTGCGTCAGACATTTGTTGTCTTATATAGGCGTTGCCGACCGCAGCACCGTATTCTGCATCGCAGCACCGTATTTACATACCTCTGTATTTGAATACGCATGACTATACCAGTTTCTTTGGCGCTTCGGTGTCTGTACAGAGTTGTGTCTAAAGTTAATGTAAAAAGTGGCAGGGCGGGTAGAGTCTGAAAATCATCCAACCTTCATACAGGAACCTACGACCACATCCGTTAGCGATCGGCGCTAGACGTCATTTAATAGGATCGCACGCCTCCGGGAATGTAGGCTCAAAATAAGCCATCCGAGTCGACATGGTAGCAGGTCTGCAAGATAACGTTTTCAATTAATTTGTGACACAAGGTAAAACAAGGCGCGGGTGTCGTTTTATGAACCTTTATTTGCAGACAGTTTCAAAAGCTGCTCTATATTACGCCTTCCTGCTTGAAAGCACACCTGAGTGATTGCCGCAGCCTTTCAAACACCTCTGTCAAAGTGGGTATTGCATCAGAGTGTGCCATTATTCACGGTATCAGCTCTTCATCTGTCTCGATAGGCGTTTCATAAAGAACAGATATCTGACTCCCCAAGAGAAAAAAGTCATGTGATGTCAAGTCTGGGGAACGTGCAGGCTGTGCCAGTCACCCACTGAAACATATCCAGTACTCATTAAAAGTCTCATCCAAACGATTTCGCATAACATGAGCGAAGGGTGCAAATGGACCATCGTGTTGGTACCACATGCACTGTCGCACGTTGCGTAGGACCGTTCCAATAACTCTGGAAGTGTTTCTCTTAAGAAGATAAAGTATACGTTTGTGTTTTTTAAGTAATATAATTATTAATCAACAATTTTACCGTTTTTACTTTTATTAGTAGCGTTAAACCTTGCTTCTGGTCCAATTTCATAATTCTTGGTCCACGAGTCTTGGTATCGACGAATGAGTTTTCGAGTCTTTTTATTGAATTGACTTCGAAACTTAAATATTTTACACCGCTAAAGGACCTTACATCTTAGTATGTGATACAACTTTCAAATTGATACTTTTATCCCTTCCTCAGAAAAAGGGATCTTAATAGACAGGCAGACAGACGGACGGACGGACAATAAAGCGATCCTGGAAAAATTCCGTTTTTACTCATTACAGTACCGACCTTAAAATGGATGTTGTGGACGAATGCACCCCTGAAAAAACGCACGTGAGGAAGTAGTACAGTGTCACAGAAAGGTTGTCGAGAAAATAGACTACCTACATACTGTTGCCGGGACATCGTGGAGCGTGAGATAGCTTGTCTTGAAGTCTTGTTAAACGTGGTTTCAATTGCACTTGCTTTTTGATGTCAGTTTGTTCTTAACAACTGCTCAATGTAGCGGTCACCTGTTGCTGTAATTGGCCAAGGTGGCCCTCTCCTATTCTTCTGGCTGTAGTGCCTGTGTCGGAACGCTCCCTATGCACGTGAAACAATACTGTGAACAATACCGAAGTCCTCAGCTGCACCGGTCACACTTAGTCTTTCTTCCGCTGGCCCAGTGAGTCTTCCCCATGTGAAGTCATTCAAATTTTGTCCACGGTGTAATAAAGAAAATCATCAAAGTGAAGCGTAACTGCTCACTGATTGATACACTGTCCTTTGCCGTTCCTTCAACTGCCTCATGTTACAGTACCAGCTCTCTTTGGCGCTATAGTCCAGCTGCTCCCTCGCCATGTGACGTTCAGTTGTCTGTGCACGACTGGTAGACTTCTGGCAAGATGCTCCCGGACTTTCATTCGTTGCCACAGAGTTGTTCATATGTTATGTTACTTAATCTGTCTCATCCTTAACTGTTTCAGAGCAATATATTTGAAAACCAATGTCTTCGTATTGGACGACATCTTCAAAACTTTCCGTACACCATTCCCAAAATTAACCGAATTTCGACGTTATAGAATTTATGTGGTTTAGCGTGTAATTCGTTGCAGTTAACTACTCATGTAAAATTGGAGTTTATTACGAACACAGAATAGCCTAAATCTGTTGACCGTGGAGTCATATGTGGTATAGTACACTTTTCTCATAGATATGCAATGTCCGCTGCTTAGCTGAGTGGTAGCGTGCTTGCCTCCCATGCACTGGGTCCGGGTTTGATCCCCGGCAGGGTTGGAGATTTCCTCCACTCGGGGACAGGGTGTTGTGTTGTCCTCATAGTCATTTCATCCTCATCATCGGCTGAAAGTCGCACAATGTGGCGCCGACTGACTTAATAGTTGCACTTGGCGGCCGAACCCGAATGGGACATCCCCGCCAACAACGCCATACGATCATTTCATTTCATTATGGATATGCTATACAAAATGTTGGGAAATTCCTCTCACAAACTTCCAGGACTTGTAGACGGGCGTGAGTACGTAATATTTTAAATAGGAATCTACGTCCTGAAGCGTAGCGTTTCCGTTCTACGACGGTTTCGATTCAGATGTGTAGTCCATCTACGTCTGCTAAGGGAAAGAGAAGAGCCTCAGAGTTGCTTGCCCTGGTATTCAGTAGGGTATTTCTTCTGGAGTCATATGCGATGTGTGATTCACGAGACTTCTGTGGAGAGAGAGGGAGACCTGTTTGAACGAGTTCTGGGCGCGGCACTTGAAACTGAAAAGACACCGGGTGGGATTGAAAGTGAGTAGTAGAACATGCTTTGTAGGTACAACGTCGGCGACAATGTCGGTGGTGGCCACATCGAGCCGCTGTTGTAATGGATCAGTGCCATATGCTGGGTTGACTTTTTTTCGGATGATGTAAACTCGTAATGTTGAAGTGTTAATACACTGAAGGGCCAAAAAACTGGTATAGGCGTGTTTATTCAAATACAGAGATATGTAAACAGGCAGAATACGGCGCTGTAGTCGGCAGGGCCAATATAGGACCAAAAGTGTCTACCGCAGTTGTTAAGACTGGTTACTGTTGCTATAATGGAAGGTTATCAAGATTTAAGTGAATTTGAACGTGGTATTATAGTAGGCGCATCTCCGAGATAGCGGTACAGTGCGTATTTTCCCGTACGACCATTTCACGAATGTACCGTGAATATCAATAATCCGGTAAAACATCAACTCTCCGGCATCGCTGGGGCCCGGAAAAGATCCTGCAAGATCGGGACCACCAAAGACTGAAGAGAATCGTTTAACGTGACAGTAGTGAACCCTTCCCGCAAATTTCTGCAGATTTCAATGTTTGGTCATCAACAAGTATCAGTGTGCAAACCATTCAACGAAACGTCATCGGTATGTGCTTCCGGGCCTGAAGGCCTACTCGTGTAGCCGGCCGAGGTGGCCGAGCGGTTTTAGGCGCTACAGTCTGGAACCGCGCGACCGCTACGGTCGCAGGTTCGAATCCTGCCTCGGGCATGGATGTGTGTGATGTCCTTAGATTGGTTAGGTTTAAGGACTTCTAAGTTCTAGGGCCTCATGACCTCAGAAGTTAAGTCCCATAGTGCTCAGAGCCATTTGAACCATTTGAACTTACTCGTGTACCCTTGATGACTGCACGACACAAAGCTTTACGCCTCGCCTGGGCTCGTCAACACCGACATTGGACTGTTGATGACTGGAATGATGTTGCCTGGACGGACGGGTCTCGTACGGCTATGGAGATAACCTCATGAATCCATGAACCCCGCATGTCAGTAGGGGACTGTTGAAGCTAGTGGAGACTCTGTAATGGGGTGGGGCGTGTGCAGTTGGAGTGATAGGTCTAGATACGACTCTAACAGATGACATGTACATAAGAAACCTCCATGATTACCTGTATTCATTCATGTCTATTGTGCATTCCGACGGACTTCGGAAATTACATCAGGATAATGCGACTCTCCAGACGTGCAGAACTGCTACAGTGTGGCTCCAGCAACACTCTTCTGAATTTAAACTCTTCCGCTGGCCACTAAAGTCCCCAGACATGAATATTACTGAGCATGTCTGGGAGGCCTTGCAACGTGCTGTTCAGAAAAGATCTCCATCCCCTCGTACTCTCTCAGATTTGTGGACAGCCATGCAGGATTCATGCTGTCACTACCCTCCATCACTACTTCAGACATTAGCCGAGTCCATGCCACGTCGTGTTGCGGCACTTACGCGTACTCGCGGGGACCCTACATGATATTAAGCATTTATACCAGTTTGTTTGGTTCTCCAGAGGAGAAACAAATATACAAATGATAATCGTATGATCGTTATGTTTCTTTCGAATTGTTATCTAATAGTTGATCTGCATCGTGCCTAATTCACCTCCACAGGCAGAAACGGATGTGTTAAAGATCTGAATTGCAATGGTCGAAGAACTGATACGGTAGTCTACGTATCCGGACATGGGTTCCTGTTCAAAATGTTATGTGCCCACTCCCCTCTGGAAGTACTATAAATTTTCACTGCGGATTTCCTCACACCCTGTATATACTCAGAGATATGGTACAACAGGTTAATAGGTAATATAAAGAAAATTATTGTGGATCTTATATACCATCATGTGTGTAGCATCTATAGCTGTCCAGTCAAACAACACGTACCATAGAGCACTTTATTGTGGCGATCTGCCGAAATGGTTGACATTTTTTATGTCATAAGCGTGGCAGATGATTCAGACCATTAGGTAGACAGTGATGGTCTGGTCGTACTTTGCATTGTTGCCAGATTTCAGGTTACGTCACCAATGGTGTCTCGTGCTGTTGTGACGTTTCAGCCTCCCCCAACACCTTTGACCATTTCCACAAATCTAAGTCTTCTATTCGTTTCTGCTGTACTTTACAAAGTCTAACAGCGATTCCACATTAACTGAAAAAGATATTCTTGATCATAATCGTAACCATGTGATAAGTTTTACGCAATTTCACATGTTTGGTAGTACTACATCTCTCAGTTACATTGTGTTTACACTTTTAACTGGTGATGCACGTTTCGAAGGCCTTAAAGTCTCGAGAATGAATTTGAACACAGTGTTCTCGTATTTCAAACATGTTTTTGGATTTATCCAGTGTCCACAGTAAACTGTCATCATGTTATTTGTCCCAATTTGTTATTGGGTGTACTTACAAAAATACTATTATCAGTATTCATCTCACTGGACGATGTAGTGAAGGCATCCGTTTCACAGAAATAGATATATACAGGACAGCAAAGTTTGAGGTTTGAACATAAGAGTATCCTGCTAATATTGTACTAAGTTCACAAACAGAACAGAGCACAAGCTCACCCTGATCTCTCTCTTACTATTACTGTCAAATACACGTTTAGAGAAATATGTACACAGTGCTGATAGAATTTCATCGCTTTCATACAATCGACTCAGAATCACTACAGCTATGAAACTAAACGATTCGGCTTACGTCCAAACTGCTTACAAATATACCAGATTTAACTAAAAATATTCTGTTAGAAGTTTAAAAAGGGTTCATATGGCTCTGAGCACTATGGGACTTAACATCTGAGGTCATCAGTCCCCTCGAACTTAGAACTACCTAAACTTAACTAAAAGCGGTCGCGTGGTTCCAGACTGAAGCGCCTAGAACGGTTCGGCCACACCGGCCGGCTTTAGAAGTTTGACTCGGCATTTCACAGTAGAGTATTCCGTGCAATTCACCTATACATAGGTGCATGACCCCCTCCGAACAGCACACATTTAATGTAACAGCTAATAGAAGTGCAAGACCTACATATATTAGACTATCATCATGTCAACTATATACGTTCACCCTCAACAACCAACGCAGCACGATTCAATCCTCGTGCCATTGACACCCATCCCGAGGACATGTAGTCAGTTAATTGTCAGACATACACATTACATATTCCCACAGTATTCCTAAATCACCTCTTATGAATGAGGTGTGGTTCAAAAAATGGTTCAAATGGCTCTGAGCACTATGGGGCTCAACTGCTGAGGTCATTAGTCCCCTAGAACTTAAAACTAGTTAAACCTAACTAACCTAAGGACATCACAAACATCCATGCCCGAGGCAGTATTCGAACCTGCGACCGTAGCGGTCCTGCGGTTCCAGACTCCAGCACCTGTAACCGCACGGCCACTTCGGCCGGCCGAGGTGTGGTTCCTAAAAGTCGTACTAGTATTGGAAGTGTTTATAGATGTTCGTGACTGTGAGTTGAGCTGTTGCGACTTCCACTACGTTCTGCATGAAGGTTTGTAATTGTTGGCTGGTTCGTCACGCAGACGAATTAGTTCTACATATGTCGATTGTGGAAGTGTTTGTCATCATACGAGGGTTGTCCAGAAAGTAAGTTCGGATCGGTCGTGAAATGGAAACCACCGTGAAAATCTGATAAAGCTTTGCACAGATATGTTGGGCAGTGTCTCTAGTATATCCGTCCATCGTGTCGCGCCGCTGTTATCAATTTTGAGTGAACAGTGAGCACGTAAAGATGAGTGGGGAATATCGTCTCCAGCCAAGTATGAAGGGCCTGGTTAGAGATTTCGTCTCTGTCATGCAGCCCACATAACAGAACTGTCGAGCAGTTCCTTCTTCATGACAATTCTCGGCCACACACTGCAGGGACATTGAAGTGTCTCCTGCAGTGAGAAGTGTTTGATCACCCACATTCTCGGCCACACACTGCAGGGGCATTGAAGTGGCTCCTGCATTGAGAAGTGTTTGATCACCTACAATACAGTCCTTAATTTGCTCCCCCTGAGTCTCATCACTGCCCACAAGAACTGCTGGCTATGAAGACAAAATTTTTCCACAGACAACGAGCTGCAGACCAGTACAGATAACTGGCCGAAAGCACAGGCGGCTGCTTTCTATGACGAGGATATTGGAAAGGTGATACAACACTACGACAAAACTCGAAGTTGGAGCGGCGACTATGTAGAGAAGTAGTTGGAAGGTGTACCTAACTGTTGCAAATTAAACGTTTCTGGTTTTCACTGTGGTTTCCATTTCGCGACCGTTCGGAACCTACTTTCTCGACAACCCTCGTATGTTCGCAGACAAATCCCGTAAATTGCAAGTGTATAGCCAGTGTCAAATAGCGCTGCAGAAGCATTCATATCAGTCACATTTGGTGGCTAAGAAATCAGTACGAGTACACTTCAGACCACTGTCGCACAAGTGAGTCTTATACTACAGTCAGTTGTAAGTGTTTGTGCAGGTAAATGCGATATAGCAATTATTAGATACGTATGGTCAACATGGCTTAACTGGTAGAGTACTAGACGGGACTTTTGTAGTACTCCATCCATTTTGTAGATTCAGGCAGTAGCTCTCAGGACGAATTCAGTATGGTAGTAACAGTACACTGCCATAGATTGAAATCCGTTCGCTACTTGCTATGGTAGTACATTCATTCCATAGAACTGATACCGTAGAATCTACAACAAGCATACACTATTATGGATAATTATATTATTCATTAACTGATTTTCACTGTAGGTACACCTCGGTGTGGTGGAAATTCAATATCCATATAGACGAAGCATGAAATTCCAATTATCCTTCCTATATACCGAAAGTGATGCGATGTTAGAGTTACCTTTGCATTTTAAGTGATGCTTAGGTGATTCCTCACATGAACTGTAAATGTTTGCGTCACACATAAGGTATTTTACATTTTCAGTGAACTTCTAAATCGTTACAGTTAAGGGATCTGAAAATTTGAGCGATATGTAAACAAATTCATTCCAGTAGCACGATTAAATGCTTCCATAGGATTTCTAAATCATTGTCTGATCAATGTCTGTGTCATTCCTTGAACAATGACACCCTCGCAGGAGATTTTTCTGCTGTTCCGAATAGTAGGTGTCATGAGACGTTATATGCAACCTTCGAGAATGAATTTTCACTAGTGTGTTAGGCCTGGGACATTGCAAATTGTTTGACTGTAGTGAAATACTTCCAACAGTCTACAAAATTCGGGTTATTTAAGGTAATGCAGAATTGATTTTTGCAAGCTACTCAGAAAGATTCTGGAGAAAGTTTGGGATTAGATTATTCTATATGAAGGGGAAATATGGTGGGAAAATGATCAATCCGTGTGCTGCACAGTGGTGACTATGTAACACTTTATCCAATACATTTACATGTTACAGTAGAAACTGTAACCTAGTGCCCTGAAAACGGTAAGAAGTTGTCTCCAGACTGTAACAAATTGTCCCCAAAAACGTAACAATTTACTTGCGCTCTGTAACAAGATACCTCGAAACTATAACAAATTGCCACAAATCAGCAAACGAGATGACTGACCTCAGTACAGCGTGCATGCTGAGCAATCGCAGATACTGCCCCTGAGGATACTGGTGCAGTCAGCATGGTACTGCTCCCATTTGAAACTAACGATGTGGTGTGAGCATGTCTCCAACTCATACCGTGCAGGATAAAGCTACTGGCCCTGCACTTGAAGTCGTCCTATTGTGTCACGCAGAGCGCGTGGAGCTTCGAGTATATTCATTCTTTGTTGGACATGGGCTGCCAGCCAGAGCCGTAGGCTCTGGTGTGTTCACAGCAGTGCGGCATGCTGGAGAGCGCGGCCCAGCACATCACAACACCACACGGCAGTGAAAGCCCCATCCAGTGGCGGTCGGGGTCTTTCCAGTGTCACATCTGAAGACTACAGATGTGAAGCTCTCACAGTGTGGTGTACGTATGTTTAATACTCCTAGTACCACTTGGTTCAAAATGACCCCATAAGCACATTGTAAATACATCCCTTGTTTCCAAAACTATTATTTTCAAAATATATTACTATCGCTCTAATAAAATTTTATCCAATGCTGTAAGCATAGAATTCCACAATCACTGTCACGGTCAATAAAATTCTCCAAGGAAGGGATTGCAGTGTAAGTATGTAAAAATGCTGTGTCATGTCAATCACAGCTGCAAATGGCATTCCTCAGGTTACTTTGCTGTTTGCTGACTAGAGAATGAGAAAAAGCTTTAGTTCTTGTACACTGTTGGATGATGCTGTTATCGCCCTGGAAGGATGAATATTGCTCCCAATGAGAGAAAATAAAGCTAACACCAATAAAAGATGTCTAACAGCCCACCTCATCATCCTCAGTACCCTATCGGATTATAATAACAGCCTCTTCCATTAGTATATAAGATATAAAGTTTTCTCACTTAGTAGTCAGCAAAATACCCCGAGAAAGGCCATTTGCAGCACTGGCCGAAACGTCTGACGACTTTCACATATTGACAATGCAGTCACTTACTCTGAACAGTCCAATGATGTTTTGTTCAGTTTCAGATTTACAAAAAATTAAAATTTATTCACGATTTTTGCTGTGACTGCCATTGTGGTCAATATGACACGAATTTAAAGTGATTGTTGATGTCCTGAATGTAACATTGACGAAAACAGAATGTCGACTGTTATAATAACAGGTGCTACAAGAAACACCTGGAACAATGGAAAGCAGCGCGGGATTAGCCGAGCGGTCTCAGGCGCTACAGTCACTGACTGTGCGGCTGCTCCTGGCGGAGGTTCAAGTTCTCCCTCGGGCATGGGTGTGTGTTTTTGTCCTTAGGATAATTTAGTTAAATAGTGTGTAAACTTAGGGACTGATGACCTTAGCAGTTAAGTCCCATAAGATTTCACACACATTTGAACATTTTGAACAATGACAATAGTATTTCCTATTTACTTTTCTACCCACTGCTAGCGTTTCTTGCCTCAGCTGTTGTTGTAGACTTCCTAGTACTGCTTGGGTCAACAAGACTCCATAAGCACATTATAAATATACAGATCACTTTTTTAAAGCGATTATTTTAAAAATATATGTCCTTTTTCCCTGTGAGTCAATTTTTAGCCAATGATATTTGGTTCAGTTTCGTATTTACAGTACTTCAAAATTTATTCTTGTTTATTTTTCTCTGAGCACCATAAAAAAAAACAAATAAGTCCTCATTGCAGGAGGTCTGAATGGGGACATAACTGTTCCTATCATATTCATACTACACATGAGAGTGACAAACAAGTGTGTTGTACAGTTTTAAAGCTAGGACGAGTGCTGTTCTTGTCACAACCAGTGGGCTTCGTGTCATTTTAAAAGTGAGGGTAAGTGACTTCCGTGCCAATTGCGAAATGTGATTAGTTTTTAATTTGCTCAACATTTTTAACTTAGGTGAATTGAACTCCTGAGGGCAAAGCAACTCTAAACTTCGGATGACAATCATTGAAACTAGGACGTCTGAGAGCTGACGGTAATTTTTTTAATTTTAATGTCTGAGAGCGTTTGTTTAAACAATGGACAGCAGGGTTAGTAACATTTTTAAACATAGGAAATGTGGGCTAACTATTTTCGAAATGGATTTGAATTGAAATGAATTGGTTTAGACATAGCACTAGTGGAATTTAACTTAGAGGAAGCAATATGTCTGACGCCAGAGGAAAACCAAGCAGTCACCTTGAATTCAGTACTTACAACAAGTGACCTGAAATTCATGACTTAAAAGATGTAGCCATGAAGGTCCGTAAACATCTGAGTGAATAATAACATTCTAGCCCTTGGGGAATACATGTTACATGGTTTCTCTTGTCACTGATAGTAGGTCTTATATAAAGTGAGGCAAATGCAATCTGTTTAATATCTGGAGATTGAAAAATATGTTCACGTATTCACGCAGTAGCTAATATGCTCAGACTAGCGGGAGAAAAGACGTCTTTTGTCTAACAAGCGCGCTTAGACATGCAGGGCAAACAATCATATTCTGTCCTGGCTGTGAATGTCAGGACATGCTGGGTCAGGCCGGCTACGGAAACCCAGGAAGTCTGGCATCAATGCAAACTGGGACAGTATCACTGGTCAGCTGTCTTCGTTTTCCATCCTAGATTGTAACATCATAGAGCTGCACCAGTATTTCTCAACACTCATCTTGACGTTTTTTCACTTCACATGAACAGGACTATCCACATTTAGCGTCTTTTAGTTTTCTACCAACTTACTATTAGGACAACGTGTCTAGTTCCACAATGACATCATCGTAGTGGGGGAAAAGCATTTAGCACAATAAAGCTATTTTGAATTTTGCGTCATTCCTTAAATTTCCTGCTATTTTCTACATGTAATTAGGCTATGAACGGAGTTCATGGAGTGAGGCTGTGAAATCTGGCATGAGCACAAGGCATCGCTTATGGTATTATCCGAAATCAGGCAAATAGGCAGAGTGTCAAGAAACTGGCACTGCCTACCTATTCACACATATACTACTTCTGAGAAGTAGAGCTTGGGTATTTTCACTGAAATCGACTTTTATACCCAAAGAAAATGGCACCACCATTTAGCATCAATAAACTAAGAGTTTGAGAAAGCTGATTTCCACATTACACGATAAAATATCATGTGAGTCACTACAGAAATTTGAAGAAGTGTCTGAACAATAACATTCTTCTAAGCGAAATTCACCGGAAATTGTCATTCCATCAAGTTCCCTGGATGAAATGAAACATCGATAGGTTTTGATTGGTGAAGAGTACCTTTCCTTAAAGAAAGTCAGGTGATGAAATTACGAATTTGCTGTCACCAGTGGAACAGAACCTCAACCACGCGTAAAACCGAGACTAATGAATGTAGGGTAGAAACGTGTATCAATCATATCATAATACCGTGTTAATGGTGGTTGGTGGAGAACAATTTTCCTGAAAAACCTTTAAAAAGTCGTCAGAAGACGAAAGCTTGGTTTTATACGTCTAGTAGAACAACACCGTTTACTATTTTTCCTTGACTCTGGATCACAAGCATATTATCCTTTTTAACGAAATCATTGCCACCATTCGAATGTTTTTATTATTGATTTATTTCATTATCACGATATCGCCTGTTGAGCCATTTTATGTCCAATGTCGAAAATAAAGCCAGCAAGCATCAAACATGTCAGAATGACACGTCGTTTTCGAAATATTACAAAAGATATGTAGACGTATTATACACCAGTCGTCATATTATAAGATGTGAGTGCGAATAAAAATCAGGTATGGTGAAAGGAACAACGACTAAAACGTTATTATACGTACGTAACTTTTCACCATAGAATAGTATGCCTCAGAACAGTAAATGGAATATCAATGATCCAAGTGCAAATTAATCATCTGTCACTTCCTGACGCCGCTGCTTCTCAAACACGTTGTTCGAAGCTGTCACTATGTTTTATTTTTCGGGATAATATGGTTTGCAAATTGTGTGCACTGCCACTCCACACGTAATTCTCAGTTTCTCGGCATCCAACACTGATACAAATATATCATTAGCTCCTACTCATCATATTAAGTTTTATTATTTACATGAATAAGAATGGCGTGAGTTGTACTGCACCATTTGTTTTATGTGGCTCCCATCTATAGACATAGAGATGAAGTAGTTAAATACAAGACAGCAAAAGATCCACAGATGAAAATATAGTTAACAGAGGCAGGGTTAACTCCTTTTTTTTTATTTATGGACGTAATTCAGACTCTCATAGCAATATACTGCAATGTGTATATGTGAAGATAGTATCTCTTCTTTCGGACATTTCCAACCGTTATATCGACACCTGTACCCAGCTAGGGGTATTCATTTCATTGTAATTTCATTCTAACGAGCTGCATGGTTATACAAGTGGTCATATATAGTTATGGTTATATGCAGTTACATATAGTTAAGGCTCACCGGCCATTTCACCATCTTCTTCTGTGCGGATTCACAATCAGTGCCCGTACTCTTACGGGAATCAGCAAAAAGCCGCGAGTAGTGAGTATAATGGGCAGATCCACTATGAATATAGTGCGGGACAGGAAGTTGGGAATGTGGGTCTCACTGGAGACGTGTCAGAGATAAGTCCCTGTAGTCGCACTATCCCCTATGTCCTCGGTGGCTCAGATGGGTAGAGCGTCTCCCATGTAGGCAGGAGATTTCAGGTTTGAGTCCCGGTCGGGGCACACATTTTCTACTGTCCCCGTTGACTTATATCAACGCCTGTATGCAGCTAGGGGTATTCATTTGATTGTAATTTCATACTGCAATGTGTTGGCGTTGTCTTGAAGATTACAGATAAAGCAAGATCAACATACTTAACTAAGCGTACATCTACTGTAATTACGTTCGCATTTTCGGACAGGTAGAGAACTTGGAAAGAACGTGTAATTTCATTATCGTCTCGTGAATAGACACGTGTCCCCTTAATATTGCGTGAATTCCTAGGGGAAGAATCTCCTAAGGTCATCGGTCTCTAGACTTACACTAGACTACTTAAACTAACTCACGCTAACAGCAACACACACACCCATGTCCGAGGAAAGACTCGAACCTCTGGCAGGAGGGCCGCGCAATTCGTGACATGGTGCCTCTAACCGCGCGGCCACTCCGGGCAGAACTTAATATTGCGTTTCTCCGTTTTCACAGTTAACTGTACGCACTGGTGAATGCATTGAAGTAATAGAAAAACATTTTAATTTAATGTTAATTTCAGAACAAATAAGTGGCGTCTTTTATGTAAGATTATCCATTGTCAATTACGGAATAAAGTTTTTCACTTGTTTTAAGTTAATTCACAGTTGTATAAATAATCGAGTTAAGTCATATCGTTACATAATTTCCTAATGTAAATGTTAATGATAACCAGTCCAAGAACAGCAACTCTCCGGCCCCTCACAAATTCCAATATTATACGCTGTAGCAATTTTCAATAGTCTCTTGGCTCTGTTTACACAAAGTGTATTCGCGGGGTTTCATTTAATCTTTAAAATAAATACCAGATGCGAGGCTACAACTATAAGATGCGATTACTGAGAGATCGTATCGCACCTCGAAAAAAGTATTGCTTCGATAGTAGAATTAAAAAGTGACACAGCCGAAATAATTCTCTCTTACGCTGTCACAAGCAGTATTAAAGCAAAGAGATAGGCAAATAAATTATCTAATACATATCTACAGCCCCATATTTCTTCCTGAAGAGATTCTCTCTTAAGGCCGGCCGGTGTGGCCGAACGGTTCTAAGCGCTACAGTCTGGAACCACGCAACCGCTACGGTCGCAGGTTCGAATCCTGCCTCGGGCATGGATGAGTGTGATGTCATTAGGTTTAAGTAGTTCTAAGTTCTAGGGGACTGATGACCTCATAAGTTAAGTGCCATAGTGCTCAGAGCCATTTGAACCATTTTTTGATTCTTTTAAACGGACGATACGAAGCAAGTACAGCTGTAAAATTCGAGGAAATGATATTTAAATCCAGCGAGTTAAAAATAAAAACCGAGAGATATATGAATAGGAAAAATAGGTATGTAACTGCGATATATATTAGAAGTAAACACACAATTCACTGTTAAAACATGTTTATTTCACCGCATTTCATGTCCGGTCCCAACCCTTTCTAATTTGCATTTGAGCTGTTTGTTGGTCATGCATTACACTGTGTTGGTCAACGTTCATTCTACACAAAGCTAAACAAGAGGCGTTTATAAATAAACAACATTCCGAGTCTTCGTACCAGCGCAGACTCAGGTAATTACTCAGGAGGAACGTTTAAATGTAATAGTTGTCTTTTGACTTTACAAACATGAAAAACATAGATTTTGAAACAATTTTATTAAGCTGATTTATCATATTTATACAGAATTCTGTGATAACGGTATGCGACTCCAAAGGAATAGCAACAAACAGTTATTCTGTAGCAACTGAAATGTAGGTTCAACACATGTGTTTCTGAAAGAAATTGAATACATAATCTTAGCACGGAATTCCGCAAAGCTAATGATTCCTACCTTATAAACGAATACTCGTGCGCTGCAAATGTACGATATGAATCTAAGCATCCGAGGAAACGAATTTTAAGACTAACAATTATCGGTAACGCTACCAACTTGTACGCTAATCTGAGTTTATGACTGGCAATGGAATTGCATTCAGAGCCAGACGGCCGGCCGCCGTGGTCTAGCGGTTCTAGGCGCTCAGTCCGGAACCGCGCGACTGCTACGGTCGCAGGTTCGAATCCTGCCTCGGGCATGGATGTGTGTGATGTCCTTAGGTTAGTTAGGTTTAAGTAGTTCTAAGTTCTAGGGTACTGATGACCAGAGATGTTAAGTCCCATAGTGCTCAGAGCCATTTGAACCATATGAACCAGCGCCAGACTGCTACACCACAATACACAGTGGAGCTAAATTTCCTCTTCTCGATAAAACAAGTGGAGCATCCAAAATCGGCGGATATGCTAATAATTAGAGCAGCACATCTCTGTTTATACATGGAACGACCACCAGAGTGCATTACTGCTGTTCGTGTATAGTGCTGTTACCAGTCATGCTAGGGCATGTAAGGGGCGTGGATAGCGTCAGATATCGAGTGATCACTGTCAAGGAAACGGATATGCTGCGCACTCGTCTGAGACGGCATTATCGGAGACTGATAGAGTTTGACAGGGGGCCCATTTTTTGAATGCATTTGGCTGGTTTGTCTAATCTTAATATATCCAAACGTGACAGCGGAAGTATGGTGGGTTCCATGGGAACGTGAGGGCAGGCATACTTGTCGTCAAGTTCCGACTCCACGACGTTTGATTACCATAAGGGAGAGTCACCATAATGTGTGCAAAGCACATCACAACCCTTTCACAACTGCGTCTACCATCAGAGAACAGGACAAGTAATGAACTCCCTGAAACATTCTGTGTACTCTCAAACCTTTAGTCGGAGGCTAGCAGTAATGGAACTATAATATTACCACACCATACGTAGGATGCCGTTGATACCACAACACTAACGGCTAAATTTAGAGTGATGGCTTGACGTTGAAGCATGGATTGCTCATGAATTGAGTTTCATTGTGCTTAGTGATCTATCGGTGTTGTGCACTATCCCAGATGACCATCGTCACGAGTATGACAACAACCTCATTTTACGTCTGCCTGCCGCCTAGAAGTTAGCTGCGCAGCTGACTGACAACTAAGTTTTCACGAATTCTTACTTTATCGCAAATGGTTCAAATGGCTCTCAGCACTATGGGACTTAACATCTGAGGTCATTACTCCCCTAGAACTTAGAACTACTTACACCTAACCAATCTAAGGACATCACACACATCCCTGCCCGAGGCAGGATTCGAACCTGCGACCGTAGCGGCCGCGCGGTTCCGGAATGAAGCGCCTACAGCCGCTCGGCCCCATCGGCCGGCACTTTATTGCAGTTACGTGTCTGTTACTGCTTTTCAGTTTACGGTAAAGCATCGTCATGTTTGACAAACGTGGATGTTGCCGTAGATTAGTTAGTGTGGGAGAAATATACCAGCAATGTATTACACTGGAGTAATTGCAGCGGGGAAGCCAGTAAAGTATCAGATGAGGCTCTCCATGGAGTTCTACGTTGTGTACCCTAACCAAGTTAGTCATGGAGCGGGAAAGAAGGATTTTTACCCTCGAGACAGAATTTAAATTGGCCTACTTTGAAATAGTCAGGTTGAAGGGGAAAAGAGACAGTGGTAGCTGGGAAAATGTGACAAGTAATGTGAAATTGAAATAAATCTCAGAAATCGCATCACAGATTCCGATTAAAAATTCGTTTCACTTGTTACCAAAAACAGGAGAAGAGCGTAACCATTTTTTGAGTAAAGTGGGGTGCAACTGACTCTCAGTAACAACTTTGTTATGTCAGTTGAAAAATCATAGAGAAAGAAAAGAGTCCTGATGCTCGGTAGCAGTTACGGTGAGGGTATAGGCCAAATACGAGTACTACAAGGAAATCTATGTGTAGAATACCATAACACAAGCATTTAGAAAGCTATTGCCAGGGTTATCCAGGTGACAGAGAACATAGGCGATTTGTGCATAGATTTTGATAAAGAGGATCATGCTCTTATAGCTCTGCCAATATGCCGATCAGTTCCAGTCATTCCACCGGGAAGGAGGTACACGGTTCGTGTTGTCTGTAGTTCAACCAAGCGTAGACGGTCAATAACGCGGTTCAATTACGCCCGCACTGTTACTCTGTGCCGGAGGGGCTCTCAGCAAGGGAAGTTTCCACGCGTCTCGGAGTGAACCAAAGTGATGTTGTGCAGACATGGAGGAGAAAGGGTGACAGGAACTGTCGATGACATGCCTCGCTCAGGCCGCAGAAGGGCTACTACTGCAGTAGATGACCGCTGCCTACGGATTATGGCTCGGATGAACTTTGACAGCAACGCCACCATGTTGAATAATGCTTTTCGTGCAGCCACAGGACGTCGTGTTACGACGCAAACCGTGACCAAGAGGCTGCATGATGCGCAACCTCACTCTCGACGTCTATGGTGAGGTCCGTCTTTGTAAATACGACACCATGCAGCGCGGTACACATGGGCCCAACGACATACCGAAAGGACCGCCCACGTCTGGCATCACGTTCTCTTTAGCAATGAGTGTCGCATATGCCTTCAACCAGACAATCGTCGGAGACGTGTTTGGAGGTAACCCGGTCAGGCTGAACACCTTACACACACTGTCCAGCGAGTGCAGAAAGGTGGAGGTTCCCTCCTACTTTGGGGTGGCATTATGTGGAGCCGACGTACGCCGCTGGAGGTCATGGAAGGCGCCGTAGCGGCTGTACGATACGTGAATGCCATCCCCCGACCGATGGTGCAACCATATCGGCAGCATATTGGCGAGGCAATCGTCTTGATGGACGACAGTTCGCGCCCCCATAGTGCACATCTTGTGAATGACTTCCTTCAGGATAACGACATCGCTCGACTGGAGCGGCCAGCATGTTCTCTTGACGTGAAACCTATCAAACATGCCTGGGATAGATTGAAAAGTGATATTTATGGACGACGTGGCCCACCAACCACTCTGAGGGATCTTCGCCGAGTCGCCATTGAATAGTGGGTCAGTCTGAACCAACAGTGCTTTGATGAACTTGTGTGATGATATGCCACGACTAATACAGTATGCATCAATGCAAGAGGACATGCTACTTGCTATTGGAGGTACTGGTGTGTGCAGCAGTCTGGAGCACCACCCCTGGAGGTCTCGCTGTATGGTGATACAACGTGTAATGTGTGGTTTTCATGAGCAATAATGAGGGTGGAACTGATTTTTACGTTGATCTCTATTCCAATCTTCTGTACACGTTCCGAAACTCTCGGAACCGAGGTGATGCAAAACTTTTTTTGATGTGAGTATATGCAGCAACAGCACACATTGGTGCTGGGTTTGTGGAAGTATTGTAGCGACTTAACCACCTGTGGATTAACTTAACTGTCGGCTGTGTAAGCAATTAGCTAAGTGGGTTGTTTCGACTGAAACAAAGTCTCTTGTTTGAGTGTATCTGCTGCTGCAATGGGGAGATGTGGATACACATATCATGACCTGCACCAGAATAGGAGGAAGAAGGACATATTAGCTGAGCATCATGCGGAAGGAGTAAGGGGAGGAATACATTGCGCAACACAGTTAAAGAATCACTATTTATAAGTCCCGTAATTGTTTCCCATTCCGAAGTATAAGTATGAAATTATGCTCAAAAGGACTTACAACCTTCCTCTGTAATGATGCAAAAGCGTGGCGCTCTGCGACAACCTGATTAAATCGGACTACTTGGGTACCTGCTCACACAAAGGAAACTTTTTATATAGTGAACAGACAAATGGTGAGGCTTCTCATAAATGCGATCTACGAGGGTGTGCTTAAATCTAATGTCTCGTAAATTTTTATGTGGAAGCTCTTAAAGCTTTTTTGATAAAATATATTCCGGTCCAATGTGGCGCAGTGTTAGAGCAACTACACACATTGATTAATATTAAAAGGCAGTCCTGGATTGCACAATGCTCTTTATTGGCTCAAAAACCACGCGTTTCACCTGGGTAGGTAATCACCAGATTATCTGGAAGTACAGTTAAAAATGGACCAAATAAATAACCTGTCGTGATCCTATCCTGAGTTACTATACTTGTAGCGAAAACCAAAAACTTAAATATGTCAGACGCAAAGGACAGAAAAGCAAGTAAAAAGGTTGTAGTTACTGTCAAAAGGCATTATTCAAATACGCCTAAAATACCCGGTAAACGAATGTGAAGAGCAGCATACGGGAGGATATAAAAATCATCAAGAACGAACTTAAAGAAGAATACTTAGAAACTGTAAACCTCGGTTTAAAATGGTTCAAATGGCTCTGAGCACTATGGGACTTAACATCTGAGGTTATCATTCCCCTAGAACGCAGAATTACTTAAACCTAACTAACCTTTATGACATCACACAATCCATGCCCGAGGCAGGATTCGAACCTGCGACCGTAGTAGTCTCACGGTTCCAGACTGTAGCGCCTAGAAACGCACGGCCACTCCGACCGGCACTTCGGTTTACCTCGTATCATGTGGCACATCAGTTGTAGGAGCGTACAGTAACACCAAGCTCATGAACTGTAAACACTGCCCCAGATTAAGGAGCCGGTGGCCGATAGAATCAGAAGCAGCTGATGGCGCTCGTAAAAATAACTACACTAGTTGGAGCCAAATGCATGTACAAATCCATTAATGACACATCATTAAAAAAGAGAGAGAGAAGGAAACTCTCAGAGACGAGCTTCAAACCCATTAAACAGTAACTAAATACTATAAATACTATTTCAGGCTCCTCTCTAATACCAGAGGCATGGGGTTCAAGAATGCGAACGTAGTACCATTTAAATGAGCAAGATCTAGAAACAGGAGGAAGAAATGCGCCATATTAGCGTAATACAATAAACATTCATTAGTGTGACAGTGGAAAAGAACATATAGTAAAAAGAATTATATTTACAACATCCATACAGACACCATCCTAATTAAACATATAACTAAACTGTGTACTAGGGGCACGAATTCGACGGTAAAGCGAGTACTCTTGTCATTGAAAAGTTAAAAACTATTATTCCGTATCAGTAAAACTCAAAGAATGCCAGTAATTATCAAGAACGTATAGCCCAAAACAGAGTTATGTTATAATCCTAAAATTAACATATACTACTGCTGTCAATAACAGGAACCTTCAGTATAAAACAAGACAAAACTGCGAACAATAAATATTCCATAATATTAAATGCACATACAAAACTACGAATTTTTAAGCTAAAACCGTAACAGAAACTTACAACAAACCTTATATAACGTTATGGTTTACCATATAAGTTCTAATTTTGTATTACGTTATATTTCATGGTGTATTTGGGGTCTGCTGTTTTATCTTGTTTTATATTTACGTTTCTTGCTCATAACGTCATGTGCCTTAACGAGCATTGTGCTCTCATTTAAGTATATGACCGAAGTCGTCAGCCTTCAGGAATTGTGAATCGAACCCTGTCGTCGAGGACCGTGTGCCAAAAAGGGCGCAGATTCACCACGAGTTGGGGAAATTCATAGGCGTCAGTTGTCTATTGAGGCCTAAGCGCTGTAGTGTGTGAGTGAGACAGACGAGGACCTACGTCATAGGGAAACCGAGTAAAAGCCTTCTGTGACCGAGGAGACGTAGCAGTGTTAAATATGGTGGACCTCAGATCGCTCATAAAGGGAAACATTTATGACAACCATTTAATTCTGTAGTAATTCAGGGAATTAAGCCATAGTTATTTTAATCTACCATCCTTCATAAATTTTCATTGTGATACCAATAAAACTTGAATAATGATCATATCTATAATAGTTTAGGATTTACTGTTAAAGTGAAATTAACAAGTTCTGTAACAAAGACCTGAATGCTAAAATCTGAACGCTTTGGTCGATATTAACGATCAACATTTAATGTAGAAGCACATCATTAAAATGACAAACGTTGTAAATATCAACTCTGTAACTTTATTTGTTTAAAGGATATAGTAAATTTAAATTAACAGTATTTTCAGTTAAGCATCAGATCATCATTTCGTTCTCACAAAACACATTGAAAAATGGCAGCATGACACCTTATTGAATCATTAGGTAAAAGAATATTTGTTGTACAGTATAGTGCATAATAGTTACTTTTGTTCTTTATTTATTTTATCAGACAGCACATTGGTGCAAGGCTACTGGTCGAGGCATTCAAAGTTAAGAAAGAATTTGTATTGGTTTTATGTAAAAGACTTTAACAATGGATATTATTGTTACTTTATTTAGAATATGAAAGTGGTCAAGCTTTGATTATTTAAATATGTAAAAATGTAAAATAATGTAGAATGAGCTGTATGCAATCTGATGGACGGCTTCAGGAAAGGAAACTGCAGGGTAAGCGCGGCCGAGGACGGGCAGACAGTCAGTGCTGGCGCAGACGCGAAAGCGGACAGTTCGGCTGGAGACACCAAAGGGTACAGTTCCGATTGAGACGCGAAAGCGGTCAGTCGGTCTTTAGGCAGGTAGGAAGTGAAACGATTTACAAAATTTCGCGTTATTTGGTATAGAGGGACTTAAGTCTCTGAGCGGTGAGAAGCCGCGCGCCTGATGGGAACCTAACTGTTCGTGTAAATGACGAGGTGGAGTATCGGACTTGCTTTTCGCACTGAGCTTGTGAATGATCGAACTGTGACAAATGGATATGCCCTCGAGAGTAACAGTAACTCTAAATACGACCACTTTCGTTATTAGTTTGCTTTCTGAATCAACATTATGCTAACCAAATCGCAACTGAGTGGTCTACGTTATTTATGGGTCGTTAATTTCGATCCCTATATTATTATTGCTGTTATTATATGTTATATTAACATTGTGTTTCGCAGACTTGCCATCAGCTAGACAATTTAACCAAAGGTTCACAAGAGTCTCATTTAGGGCATGTAATACGACACGTGCCGTTCAACCCCTAGGCGAGTTTGAGCCAAGACATATCGATGAAGGGGAACCGCATGAGCGCCCGAAAATCTATGGGATGCTAGCTCGCAGTCAGAAGTAGTGTATATGCTATTTTTAGAATTATGAATTAATTGTGGTTTAGGCTACACGCTCTTGATAATTACAAGACCCCTTTTAGTTTTAATCATTCTGTGTAAAAAATTTAAAGTTTTACTGACAGTCCTTCCCGCTTTAACTCTTAACTCGTGGCCCGCTGCATATTTTCACTAAACTTTTAATTAGGAAAGTATCTGTTTGGATGTTATGTATGATTATTTTTAGTTTACGTTCTTTTTGTTTATAATCTTCCTGACTGTTTATTATACTACTCACCTCTGACGCATATCTTCATCCTGTTAATAAAACTTTCCCCTTTTATTGCACTACGTACGCATACCTGAACCTAATGCCTTTGCTATTCGACAGGATTCTGTAATAATATTTACACATTTTATTTACAATTTAACTGGTTTGATGCTCGTCTCTGGGAGTTTCCTTTTCTTTCTACCATAGCGATTTTTCATTCATGGATTTGTACCTGCATTAGGCTCCACCTAGCACCGGTTATCTTTACAAGTGTCATCAGTCGCCTCTGATTCTATCAATACTGTGTATACCCTGTGTGAGCGCAGATCGGCCACCGGCACTTTATTCCCGGGCAATTTTTTACAGTTCATAAGAGTTTTATTACTCTACACTGCTATGACTGACCATTCACACCGCAAGAGGTGAATCAGAGGGTAACACTTTCTAAGTATTTTTCTGTAGGTTCTTTCCTGATGGTTTTTAAACCGTCTCCTACGGTGCTCTTAACGTTCACGCTCGTTTTAGGCGCACTTGAAGAATGCATCTTGGCAGCAATTGTAATATATTTAAATGCTTGCCTATCCTTGGCGTCTTACGTATTGAGTTACTGCTTTTCACTTGTGAGTATATTAGCTCAGGAGAGGACCACCCGAGGTTATGATAGATAACAGTGAACCCTGGACGCTGCGGCTCTCGTGTGTTGTCTGTCAGTGTCCTGTAGAAGGCGAGGGCGCTTCATGTGTCGAAGAATTCTCCGAACTCGTGATTTCAGTTTGCTGAGGGTCTCGTAGTACCTTGTAAAGTTTATGGTGGTGCCTTTAGGCATGAATTCCAAATGCGCAACGTCTTCAACATCAGAAATCTGTGAGCATGACTTTGACTGCTGATGGCGTGGTCTACAAGTTTTTTGGTATACGTGGTCCTATGTCGCGAAACTCCATTCACAGTATTATTTTCGGGGTGAAAATGTTGATCCGAGCTTTCATCATCTGTCAAGGTACCCATCACCCTCACGCTCAAAGCACTGAGGAAATTCAAGTTTTCTGCGTTTAAAAACTCGGCTGCTGCACGCTGTTTCTCACACACCAACACATTTATGTTACACACCGCCATGTTAACACTACACTTTGGATCCCTCTAGCGACAGAGGCTTGCAACTTGTGTCACAAAAGCACGAAACTCGATCGTGTAATATTCGTAACATGTAATACCTCAACTGATATTGAGAACAGAATAAAAAAATTTGGAAGCATTACTTTTCAGCACACCCTCGTTTCAAGATAGGCAGGTCTCAATGAACGATTTCAAACCGTCTCAGATATCATACAAAATCAATCAATATCTTAATGTTACTACAGAAGCAACGAAATAACATGAGAAACTTAATCTGCTCACCAATGATTGAATGAGAGAGAGGGGCTGATTTACATGAAGACTCATGGACTTGACAAGCTCAATTGGATAGCTTTATCCACTCGGGTTTCATGTTTCCAAGCTTAACAAAAATGTGTTGTATATTCTGCTACAATTTAAACTGACACATACTTCAAGAAACTGCGTGCATGAAACATAATTCATAAATTACTGTTAACATCTCTGCAGCCTAGATCATTCAACTATTTCACCCAAATATGTGGAATAGTATGATGATTAGGCAGACCAGCGAATGTACAACATCAAAACTTAAACCATAATGGTGTACCTTCGGGCAGACCATGCTCTCCGTAACGTAAATTAGCGGTAGGGCTGCTACATTCCCCTCAGTGGTATGCCAATTATTTTTAGCAAATCGGACTGCATTTAAAGCAAAGCGAGATCAGCTGAGAGAACAACGCGCTGTTCCATTACATCACGTAATCGGCATTCGACTACATTGTGAAGTAACTGGCGAATGTTGTGAACTGAGTCGATCAGTTAATCGATCTGCTCTCACTTTAATTAAATTTCATTCGCGCTTCACATGAGCAGTTAGCAAGTCCACTGCCTAGCTGGCACCGTCTGGTAGTCCCTTAGCCGGCAATGAACACTGTGGTTTCACACCTGGCCTAAACTTCCCATTCGGTGGGCTGACGCCTCATTGCTCCAAGCTCCCACACGCCTACGTTATAATTTTCTTCCAGTATTGGTATGGCTTGGTTCACTAAGCATTCAGCTGTCGGCCGCTAATATCCTCTGGCTTGGGAATGGCACTGTCACCGTCGTCTCCTGTTTATTTATATTTAGTTTAGAAGACACAATGCCGGAAGATCAATTCGAAACTCGGAAAGTCTGAACTAACATGTATGTAACTGTATTACAGTTACTATGCTAAAACCAACTAAAAAGTGTTCCAATGCTCACGAGTTTTAAAAGTAGCGCTATTGGCAGTGGGTGTCTTTTATAATGCACCATGAACGGAAATGAGTGAACTAGTGGTTTATTAAAATAACTGATTAAGAACGCGCATCTGCAGTTTTGAATGATGAATCAGGTAAATCGTATTATCTATAGACCAGAGGCTGACGCACTCTGTATACTCTCACTGGGCACTGGATAGCCATTTGATGGTTATTCACAACGCTAAGGCCTCGCTGGCGTCGTCTTCTCGATGTCGGCAGAGCTAGCAGATTGTGTCACTCAGAACTACTACCTTTCTTCTTGATCTGTGTACTACAAAGGACTTTTCAGCTGTTTCGTGGTCTTAAAAAGCATATGAATATTCTCGGTCGGAAAGACGTAATGTTTGTAGGAAATTAATAATAGTCTCAACTTCTTGAATCAATTATATCGATACCGTTGTATAGTTTACCAACAGTGTAGAGAAAACACATGTAGAATCATGTGACGATGTGACCGACCCATTGTTTCGAACGTATGTTATCGCTCGATTGTTTGCAGCCTACCATAGTCGCGATACCGGCCAAATTATAGTCGAAATCACTCAAAATCGATCTCGGCGAGGACAGTCGTGGTTCTAACTTTTGCCACACCGCGTCAAACATGTACATTATCACCTTACCATTAATTACTGATATATCGCAGTTTATCATCATTTCACACATTTCAGAGAGCTTTTTTAATTAATTATTGCACTTTTATCACTTCTCACATGAGTGTTAGTAAAAATTACGCAAATTTACTTCCCAACGCTATTCTGCACCCCCTCAAGGCAACACTTCTGGCAATCGTCGCATCCTGTCCTCGTCTCTGGAGAGCCTCGTCTCCACCATAGTGCTCGACGACATATGGCGTTAGGCGATTAGGTGTTCCTTTTAGCCTCAGAGGCTCGTTTCTGGTATTTTCCGTGACCGACTGGTGACGCACCAGTTCAATAGCAGCATAAGCTCTAGTTACTTCTCTTGTAATCTCTATGTAGCACAGACATGGAATTATTTATACTGAAGATGACTGTTTATTTCCTATGTCGCCGTTTGCTTGCAAAACATCTGTGTAATTGGAAAAGTTAAGTATTGTCTCTTTTCTTATTGTAATAGAACTCATTAATACGATTTGTTTGAATGTTTGTCTAGCGAACCGAGAAAGTAGGCTTCCTATACACCACACCCTTAATAGATTTCATTCTGTACTGTTCAGACTCAACTTTACACACGTACAGCTGGCCTAATTTTACAGTCTCCTTGTGACTGGCTTTATCGTTTCATTATTTTAAGAACTTTTTGTAATTTCTGTAAAAATACTTTTAAATTTTTAATAGTCATAGCATCTTCCACGAATCAGTGCGCTATCCAGAGAAGTTCTCGCGCCACGCCCTCCCACCTGCACCACAATCATTCGTCATCCACATAAAATGAGCAGAATTTTCATCAACTCGTAAATGAAACGTTGTCATTACAAGGCCTCTGGTTCTCGAAACGCAAAGTCCTTGAGGTCTGCGAGACACACAACACGCGGCTGCTCGTAGATAAATACGGCAGCAGATACGCAATGTGGCCTGTCAGAAATACGATACTTGGAAGAGGAGACTGGAGAGCTACACGCTTGTACGCTGTGCAATATGACAGTACTGATAGGAACAAACCATGATCCCCATTCGCATCTGTGATAGAGGGAAACCACATATAATTCGTCTCTTATAACGTTCGTACTCAGGTGCTTTGGTTTGCCTCTCTGCGCAAACTATCTGCTTCGCGCGTCATTTGCAGATGTGTTGCAGCTGTGCTTCACTATGTCGCAATAAAGTTGTTTGATAGTCGTCCTGTCATAGCCATCACCATGTCTGTTGGCCCTCCAGCAGCTAATTAGTCTAGTGTCAGTGTCCGCCTGAATACGAGCTTTGCTAATGACTGCCTGTCTCTCAGCCACTTGCTACATCCAGCCTGCGGTGGTATATGTACTGTTTAGATATGCATGTCTTTCTCTTTGATATGCGCTGCTTCTCTCTCCTAATCTACACACAGATGACAGAAAAACAAAATAAATAAATAAAATTTGTAAAACGTGATCCAGTGCTCAGTGAAAAATGTACAAATTGCTTACAGTTGATAGATATTAATATACAGGAAACTATCAGATCAGGTTGGAGATGAGTTATAGAAACATGTAGCAACATAATGTTTCTGATTTTGTACAACAGTACTTAAACGAATAATAATTCTTAATCAAATAATCATGATACAAATTCCTAGGATTAGGACATACGACTGGGTTGCAAAGAGAACATTATTCATTATCCACCCACATTAATGTGACCACCGTCTGTGTTCTGCTGCAATGTGCGATAACCACTCACAGACGGAAAATGGCAGCGCTAGGAGTTGAGGGTATTTAAAGGTGTTCGGGAATGGGCGGGTGGGGGGAGGAGGGTAACCGTGCAGTCGTAGTCGCAATGCGGAAACGGAGCGATTTATCTAATGTCCAAAGGGCAATGATCATTGGTTTTCGGGCCATGAGTGGAATCATTTCCGGCAAAGTTTGTAAGCTAATCGAGTGCCACCATAGTTAAGCCTCCAGTGATCTCGCCTAATGATGTTACACGATAGGTGACGTTGATGACAATAGCCATTAATTGAGTTTTTCAGTGTTGTTCGATTACACAATTCATGCCGTAATATGTGATTAAAAAGACATCTTAGACATTAAAATGCTTTATTGTTAAATATTAATCTTAGTTGGTATAAAAATAAGCACAAATACGAAACATAGGACACACAAACTCATTAAACTAGTACAATGTAATATATAAAAATAAATTTGACGATATACCAGTTGAATCTGACTAAATTAATAATAAAAACAGTCACTCCCAGCAGTCGCTAAACACGTCGGAACAAATGATCTGGGCATACCCTGACACTTTGAGCAGGACCTTATGGTAGATTTGCTTTTCGTCGAGTTTTGGTATATCTATAATGTATAAAAGAGCACCTGTTTTCCTTATTTATACGGGCACTTGAGGATTTTCGATGCGTCTTTTAGGAGGGAATCAGCTCCCAACGAAACGATTCCGTAAAATGGTGTGACTGTCTTATAGCCATTAGTCACAGAGTAATGCGTTTATTTCTGACCCTATCAGAAGATCGAAGAAAATAACGGCAGGCCATCCTTGTGTTTCTAGGAACGGTATAGTTTGCACAAGCTGGTCCACGACATCAAACCAACTTTTGTCTGACTGTAAAAAGTGGCTGAATCTGGTTTCTCTTTCATCTCCAGTAGATGCATCAGCTGAATCATCCTTGTGCAATGAAGATATCAAAAACACTTGTGTATTCTTTCTTTGGGTATACGAAACAAGTCTTTTTTTTTTAATTAAAAACTAGTATTCAGTTGCTTTTTTGCTTATTTGGGAGGAACTCTTTTCGAACTTCCGGTTTATATACTTTTAGGGTCCCAACGTAAGTAACATTTTTAAATACTGCTTGCGCCTGAGGAGTTTTGGAAAACCAATTGTCGTCAGTAATGTTCCCTTCACAGCGATTAATTTGTTTGGCAAGGTGATTGACAACATCTTTTCCAGTATTGCTAACTAAATACAGTCATGGTTCCTGTTTTCCACAATAAACATCTAAATTCGTTGTGCACATAGTTCTAAAATCTGTAAGTGCCAATAGCTTCATACCATATTTGGCTAGTCTGCTTGAAACAAACTGCCGGAGGAGACACTTCCCCCTAAAATGAAGCAGTTGTTCATAACCGTGAGATAGTCGTTTGGTGTCAAATAACACTGAAAATTCTGTATAAATTGTTCCATAAGATCAATAATTGGAGGAATTGGATCAGCTTATCTGATGTTGTCCTGTGTGCTCTTATGCTATAGTCATCAAAGCGGAGACATCGCACCGGAAAACGAAATCTATGCTCGCTCATTGCTAAATGGCAAGCTTCTATTCCACATCCTTTGGATTTATCTCACACTTCTTCTTTTTAGAACTTTTCCTGCTACAACGGCGAGAAATGTTCATTCCAATCAGTGTGCTAATTCCAATTTCATCTGTCACACGAGCGTCCCTGGCTCTTGAAAAATTGGTTTTTACTTTTTGAATATACTGATTTGTATATTTGGAGGTGATATTGATTATTCTGTCATCAACAAATAATCACAAAGCATCTGTTTTATGTTTTAGCATCTTAATCTTGGTCTTTTGGTCCTGGTAAGAGGCTTATCATATTATGTGATCTTTAACACTTTTTCGGGTCACTTTTTTCTCTACTTAATATTAACATCAATTTGTACAAATTCCTCTACTTCGCTGTCCTCACCACTCTCTTCACAGACACTTACCTCCTCTTCCGTCTCAGATCTATGATTGTCAGACGTTAAGTTGTCACAGTCACTGATGTCACTATCACAGTCAAGAGGAGGTTCTTGTTCACATCACGGAGGGTCTTCGTCACGGTACGTTTCGCCACGGGAACGTTCAGTCGTCACGAGAGCATTATGGAGATGCATCATTTGCAGACGTTACAAGGGAGGCGTTGTGCATCACGGAGGAATTTACTGTAGAAATTTCGAGAGAGCACTTTCCCGTAAGAGTCAGACGACATATTACTCCACTCTCCATACATCATGCGTAATAACTGTAAGGAGAAAATTCGAGAAATTAGATCCAATGCAAAGGCTTACCGACAGTCATTCTTCCCACACGCTATTCTCGAGTAGATCAGGGTCGGAGGGCTCAGATATTGGTACAAAAAGTACCCTCCTCCACCCACCATGAGGTGGCTTGCGGAGTATGATGTAGAAGTAGATGCTCTGTATGGTCCTCCGCAGCAGACGCCTGGTTCATGCATCCATGGCGACCGTTGTTCATCGGCTACAACGGCTGAAATCTGCGCTCCAGTACCGCAACTTTGCGCAAACTGATTGGCGATAGGTAGCCTTTTCAGATGAATCATGCTTTATGCTTCATTGGCGTGAAATAGCTGAAAGCAAATACTCTGCATCTAGCGTCGGAAGAGTCCCGACCGGAGGAGGGGATGTTAAGGTCTGGGGAATGTTATCGCGCCATTCCCTAGGTAATGACGTCATTCAGGAAGGCACAACAGATCAACGCGTGTATACATCTATCCTTGGGGACAATGTACACGCTTATACGCAGTTTGATTCTCCTCAGCACAATGCCATTTGCCTACAGGGTAGTGCAACGTGCCACACAGGTCGCAGCGTACGTGCGCAGTTCGAAGGGCACCCGGATTAGCTTCCGCTGTTCACCAAACCCCCCGGATTAAAATCCAACCAAGAATGTATGGGACCGTCTCGATCGGGCTATTAGCGCCAGTGACAAACCTAGTGCAACGGACCACGGCACTGGAGTCGGCGTGGCTCCTCATCCCTGTCGGTACATTCCGGAACGTCACTGACACTCTTCCTGCACGTCTTCAAAAATGGTTCAAATGGCTCTGAGCACTATGGGACTTAACTTCCCAGGTAATCAGTCCCCTAGAACTTAGAGCTACTTAAACCTAACTAACCTAAGGACATCACACACATCCATGCCCGAGGCAGGATTCGAACCTGCGACCGTAGCGGTCGCGCGGTTCCAGACTGAAGCGCCTAGAACCGCTCGGCCATTCCGGCCGGCGCACGTCTTCTATCGGTCCGAACTGCTTTTGACCGATGGTTGCATTAATGTGACGTAACAGTACAAATGAGAGTAGGGAGATATTTAGCACAGTGATAGTAAGAGCTCCTAGCATAGGACCGAAAATCTGTCTTCTACATAACTATACAAGGGAGTATGATAAGATGTACTATTAATGAAGTTCATGCACTACATTCCCAACTACTTCAGACCTGCGTGTTACTCATTATTTATAATTATGAATTTACCGGGAAATACTCATAATACCTAGAATCTACCGAAACTACACAAACTAGCTAATTGTGAGCGACAAGATGCAAAAGGATGTTTTGTGCTAACTAGTTTCATGGCCTCGTTGACTTTTCCATCATGTATGATCAAATCGTATGCTGACTGTGACGAACAGGGCTTGAAGATAATTCAGCTGTAATCAACATCTACATCTATACTTCAAAAGCTAAATTATTATATGTGACAGAGTGGACTTTGTGCACCATTTTCACTTTGCTCTTTTGCTGTTCCAGTCACAAATGGTTTGCGGGAACGACGATTGCTGGTAATCATCATGTGAGCTTGACTCTGTCCAATTTTATCTTCTTTGCTTTTCACGAGTTAATTGTAGGAGAAAGTGACATACTAGCGGAATCTGTTAGAAATTTATCTTCTCGGAGCTTCATGCAGCGCATGCTACTGGAATTGGCTTCGTATCTTCATGACAGTTATACGTTTACTAGCTGTACCTGCTACGAAACATGTTGCTCTTCTTTGGATTTTCTGTTTTTTTCTATCAGTCCTATGTGATACGGATCCGACCCTAGTGTGAAATACTGAAATATTTATCAAACGAGGATTTTGTAAGCGACCTCCTTTGTGGGTGGACAAAATTCCTTGAGCATTCTTTCAATGAATTACAGTCTGGAATATCTCTTATCTGTGATCAGATGGCCAATATGAAAAAGAGGGTTGGTTTATCGTTACAAGCCTAACAGTGCTTTCCTCCTTTATAAATCCATCACCAAATCGGCTGCATGATAACTCACATCAGCAGTTCACATCTCCACTTCTGGCACGGTGCTATACCTTCAGCAGTTGGTAATTACTCTGTTCTGTTAGTCTATTCACAGTCCCCTCATTACATTAATTTCATCACTTACTAACCAAAATAAGTTCCAGAATAAATGTAGACACTGTGTAGCTGTTGTAAAAACTGCCATCCGGGGTGGCCGAGCCGTTCTAGGCGCTACAGTCTGGTATCTCGCGACCGCTACGGTCGCAGGTTCGAATCCTGCCTCGGGCATGGATGTGTGTCATGTCCTTAGGTAATTTAGGTTTAATTAGTTCTAAGTTCTAGGGGACTCATGACCTTAGAAGTTAAGTCCCATAGTGCTCAGAGCAATTTGAAACATTTGTTGTACAAACTGTTGCTCTCCGCTCAAACAACCACAAACGAAAACCACCTCTAATTCTCTAATATTCCAATCTCGTACATCGCGCGGAACAGACGAACCCGTATATCTCTCTCTGCGAGCTTAGATTTCCCTTATTTTATTATGATGATCGTTTCTCCTATGTATGTCGACATGAACAAAATATTTTCGCATTCGGAGGAGAAAGTTGTTGATTGAAATTTCGTGAGAAGATTCCACCGCAACGAGAAACGCCTTTGTATTAATGATGTCCACCCCAGATCCTGTATCATTTCAGTGAAACTCTCTTCTCTGTTTAGCGATAATACAAACACAGTGCCCTTCTTCGCCAGTCCTATCTGGTAACTATCCCATATCTCGCACCGGCATTCTAAAAAAGGACGCACAAGCGTAGTGTAGGCAGTCTCTTTAGTAGATCTGTTACGCTAAGTGCCCTGCCTTCCTCACAACATTTTCATGTGTTCCTTCCAATTTAAGTTGTTCGTAACGGTAATTCCTAGGTATTTGGCTGAATTTATGGCCTTTAGATTTGACTGATTTATCGTGTAATCGAAATACAACGCATTCCTTTTAGCAATGATGTGGATAACCTCACACATTTCATTATTTAAGACAATTGCCAAATTTTCACCATACAGACATTTTTTCTAAATCGTTGTGCAATTTGTTTTGGTCTTCTGATGAATTTACTAGTCATAACCGACAGCATCATCTACAAGCAACCAAAGACGGCTGCTCAGATTGTCTCCTAAATCATTTATATAAATACCGAACAGCAAAGGGCCTATGAATTTACCTTGGGGAACGCCAAAAATCACATCTGTTTTACTCGATGACTTCCCGTCAGTTACTACGAACTGTGACCACTCTGACACAAAACCACAAATACATTCCATAAGCACGCAATTTCACTACAAGCCGCTTGTGTGGTGAAGTGTCAAAAGCCTTGTGGAAATCTACAAATTCAGAATCAATTTGAAATACCTTGTCAATAGAACTCAACACCTCGTTTGAGTAAAGAGCTACTTGTGTTTCACTAGAGCGATCTTTTCTAAATGCATGTTGACTGTGTGTCAATAGACCGCTCTCTTCGAGATAATGCACAATGCTTGAGTACAATATACACTCCTGGAAATGGAAAAAAGAACACATTGACACCGGTGTGTCAGACCCACCATACTTGCTCCGGACACTGCGAGAGGGCTGTACAAGCAATAATCACACGCACGGCACAGCGGACACACCAGGAACCGCGGTGTTGGCCGTCGAATGGCGCTAGCTGCGCAGAATTTGTGCACCGCCGCCGTCAGTGTCAGCCAGTTTGCCGTGGCATACGGAACTCCATCGCAGTCTTTAACACTGGTAGCATGCCGCGACAGCGTGGACATGAACCGTATGTGCAGTTGACGGACTTTGAGCAAGGGCGTATAGTGGGCATGCGGGAGGCCGGGTGGACGTACCGCCGAATTGCTCAACACGTGGGGCGTGAGGTCTCCACAGTACATCGATGTTGTCGCCAGTGGTCGGCGGAAGGTGCACGTGCCCGTCGACCTGGGACCGGACCCCAGCGACGCACGGATGCACGCCAAGACCGTAGGATCCTACGCAGTGCCGTAGGGGACCGCACCGCCACTTCCCAGCAAATTAGGGACACTGTTGCTCCTGGGGTATCGGCGAGGACCATTCGCAACCGTCTCCATGAAGCTGGGCTACGGTCCCGCACACCGTTAGGCCGTCTTCCGCTCACGCCCCAACATCGTGCAGCCCGCCTCCAGTGGTGTCGCGACAGGCGTGAATGGAGGGACGAATGGAGACGTGTCGTCTTCAGCGATGAGAGTCGCTTCTGCCTTGGTGCCAATGATGGTCGTATGCGTGTTTGGCGCCGTGCAGGTGAGCGCCACAATCAGGACTGCATACGACCGAGGCACACAGGGCCAACACCCGGCATCATGGTGTGGGGAGCGATCTTCAACACTTGCCGTACACCACTGGTGATCGTCGAGGGGGCACTGAATAGTGCACGGTACATCCAAACCGTCATCGAACCCATCGTTCTACCATTCCTAGACCGGCAAGGGAACGTGCTGTTCCAACAGGACAACGCACGTCCGCATGTATCCCGTGCCACCCAAGGTGCTCTAGAAGGTGTAAGTCAACTACCCTGGCCAGCAAGATCTCCGGATCTGTCCCCCATTGAGCATGTTTGGGACTGGATGAAGCGTCGTCTCACGCGGTCTGCACGTCCAGCACGAACGCTGGTCCAACTGAGGCGCCAGGTGGAAATGGCATGGCAAGCCGTTCCACAGGACTACATCCAGCATCTCTACGATCGTCTCCATGGGACAATAGCAGCCTGCATTGCTGCGAAAGGTGGATATACACTGTACTAGTGCCGACATTGTGCATGCTCTGTTGCCTGTGTCTATGTGCCTGTGGTTCTGTCAGTGTGATCATGTGATGTATCTGACCCCAGGAATGTGTCAATAAAGTTTCCCCTTCCTGGGACGGTGAATTCACGGTGTTCTTATTTCAATTTCCAGGAGTGTATGTTACGAAACCCTGCTGCATATCGACGTTAATGGTATGGGCCTGTAATTGAGTGGATTACATACACTGCCCATTTAGAGTATTGGTGAGACCTGTGCAACTTTCCAGTCTTTGGGTATGTATCTTTCGTCGAGCGAACTGTCGTATGTAATTGTTAAGTATGGAGCTAATGTATAAGCGTATTCCTAAAGGAACCTAACTGATATACAGTCTGGACCAGAAGACATACTTTTGTGAAGTGATTTAAGTTGGTTCACTACTCAGTAGGTATTTACTTCTACGTTACTCATGTTGGCAGGTGTTCTTGATTCGAATTCTGGAATATTTACTTTGTCTTCTTTTGTGAAGACGTTTCGGAAGGCTGTGTTTAGTGACTCTGCTGTGGCAGCACTGTCTCCATTGCTATCGCTCAGAGAAGGAACTGATTGCCTCGCCTCAAGCATACTTCACATACGACAAGAATCTCTTTGGATTTTCTCCGAGGTTCAAAGACAAAGTTTCGTTGTGGAAACTATTATAATCATCTCGCATTGAAGGCCGCGCTAAATTTCGAACTTCTATAAAAGATCGCTAATCTTGGAGATTTTGCATCCGTTTCAATTTGGCACGTTGTTTTTCATTAAACCACCTGCAGGGAACAAGTATACCACAGTTCCCTTTTAACAAATTCCCAAGAAGATATTACTCAACACAGTCAAAAAAGGAAATCACTCACTATAACCTCTACCTGGAGGGGACATAACAAACAGTACGGTTCACCTCTGAACGGTTCGCAAGAAAATAGGACTCAATACGACCATAGGTACGAACGTTTACTCACATGACACGCATTACAGCTTTACTGTAAAATCATTCCACAATATCTCACAGGCAGGCCCTAAAAATTATCAACAATGGTTACTCAACATGAATAATAAGCAATTTACTACATAATTCTAACTTATTGCTGACATACTTAAATTATAGGTGACCTCAACTTTCCAACGTTATCAACTATCCGCTGATAGTAGAAGAACTACTTTCACACATAGAATGGAAATTAAGTGTGAAAGACTGTGGAAAGTTGCAAATTAAATAATAATGCAGAGAACTTTGCAGTCAAGACAGTGACAGCCTGGACACACCATTTTGAAGATAAAAATGCTTCAGCTGTAAGTACGTTATTTATAAGCACGACTGGTTTCACCGGTGCTGCTTAATTTTATATAATCCCATAGGTGGTCATATATTGTCGGTTTACGATCACTTTTCGGTATAGGAGGACCCGTTAGCTCACCAGGTAGTCATGGTATCACGGAACAGTACAACGAGAGCAAATGGTTCAAAGAGCTCGGAGCACTATGGGACTTAACATCTGAGGTCATCAGTCCCCTAGAACATAGAACTACTTAAACCTAACTAACCTAATGACATCATACACATCCATGCCCGAGGCAGGATTCGAACCTGCGAGCGTAGTAGTCGCGCGGTTCAGGACTGAAGCGCCTGGAACAGCTCGGTCACAGCTGCCGGCATCATGAGAGCGTTCAATGTTGTTTCATACTATTTTATAATTGAAATCCGCTACTTGCAAGGGAAGTCTCAGGTCCCGAATAGAAATTTGGTCTTTCAGTTGTATTTAGAAGCTTTACATACCGCTGTGATTAGGATGGTGAAAGCATTCGATTGTGTTGCTCTTAGTTAGCCCACTATCGGACATTAAAAATATACGTGAGGTTCCCCAACAAAACGAATGAAAGAATATACAGATTCAGAAGAGGCACATTGGGTGAAAGCAGTATCTGGACATTCCTCAGAATCATGTTCTTGAGCTGCAAAATCAAGTGCTACCTGAGTGAAATTCTTGAATTCGGCAGCATGTGTTGGGATATTGTATCCAGCAGTTTGCCAGGAATATTGAAGCATAGGCTAATGCACTAAAGCAGAGAGTTGGTTATGAATGATAGAATGCATTTTCATTACCATAATTCTGCTTCCTAATTTAGTGACTGCTACTGCAGAGAGTCCTTATAGAGTCTCTTATCCTTCCTGCATATATTTTACTCAATATACTTCAAAAGACTGAGTATTTTGTTGTTTTTGGCAGAATGATCATGCATTCAGTTTTCTAACCTGCGGCTGAATCATTCCCTAATTTTGTGTCCCTCTGAGCACCAAAGAATCACAAATTAGTACACACTTCTGGTTATTTGAGACATTTTATTAACAACGTTCGCGAAAGAGGACTTTAAATGATTTTTTGACATTTTGCCACTTGTGCTAGTCTCCAAATGTATGTTTGGTGGAAGACTGATTTCAATATCATTTTTGAATTTCAGGCCAGAAGTTTTTTCCTGAACACAAATATATAGCTTTCTCTTTGTTAGGTGTCCAGTTATTGAAAGTCCAACATCTGCTGTATGAGTTCTATTGTGTGCAGACTGGACAAAGGAAGCTGTCGATTTTCCCCTTTTCTTCGATAGTGTCGCATAAGACTTTAGTCCATATTTAAATCCACATTGATCACTGTTCCGAATGCGCTGTGTCTGTATCTAAAAATTTGCAGTTTTCTGGCTTACTTCTTCGGCAAAACGGGCCCCAGACTGGCCAATATCATTTCGTTTCTCTACATCTCTGGGTGTTATGAAAGTGGTAATGTATCTACGGCAAATTCTTTATTATTTCTTGAGACATGCTATGAAAGCTACAGAACATTTAAACTTTGTGTGCCACATTTCTCTTCCATTTTGCGTTATCCGAAATCTCAGGGGCCAGTAATGAACAAATTTTCCTTCCTTTCTTGCTATGTCATACTGGATAGGCTGTGTTGTTTTATTTTAAATTATTTGGTTGCCGTGTTTGTACAGACCTCAGATTAGTCAGTCTGCATCAGTCTGTACCAGTCAGCATTGGTCTGTAACAGTCTGAACAAGTTCTACATTTGTCTGTACTAGTCTATAGTCAAGTTTGTCTGCGCCTAATAAGATTACCATATTCCTGTACATAGCCATGAAGACAAATGAATAGACACTTTGTCAAGTATCAGAGATATCTGAGAATAAGATTAACGTACCAAGACCAAAGGAACTTCAGATTGTCAATTGTAAATAGCATCCAAAACCAAGTTAAGTTATTTTTATGCTTGTTATTATTTTAATAAAGTGTTGGAAAATTAATCAAGTTCTGTTTAAAGTTGGTCACCGTCATTCTGCTACTCTAAGCGTGCAAGTGGCATTTCTATCGTCTCACCTAACGGCAGAAGATAAACACGCCACGAAAAGACCACGAGACATATTTCTGACTCTCGCCTACTTCGTTAGAGCGACAAGTCAAATAATCTGATGGTGTGTGTACCGACGGTCTTACAGTACGCGCACCACACATCATAAATACGTTAAAGACGTTCGTCCAATCATTTTGTTAAAATGGTAATGGTATTGTATTTATTTTCTGGTGAAGTTTCATAATCATCAGAACTGTTAACTACCCTCTGAAGAATACCGTTTCCCCTACTGCCACTAGCACTACAATATCGAACAAAATTAAATCGCGTTTCGTCTATACATGAAGTCGTTTTCTTGATCCGCTATCCTATCCTATGTAATTTCAGTCGACCAGGCCAGTAAATATACATATTTATGAATAGTTATATCGACAAAAACTTGGCGAAAGTAGTATTTTCCTGTCCCACACCGTCTTTCTCTGCATAAAGCTTTCTTAACTTTAATGCCAAAATATTTAAAACGTTTCAAAAACTGATAGGTTCGTATATTTCTGCTGTATGTGTGTGACAATACTAATACATCTGTAATAAACAGGTCAACTACTTGTTGATGTAACTGATTCACTGGTGTGTCAACCGTCCCCCCCTCCAAGGTTGCAAGCACATTTGTGTACAAACCATTAACAGTACAATCACACGTCGTCGCAAGTATGATCAAAAATGTGAGATGGGTCTCTGTACAAATGTCTAGATACAAGTTTCCGTTTGAGCCGAGAGACATCCCTTGTTAAAAAAAAATTGCTGACAATGAACGCACAGTCATCCCATTCTGATCAAAACGGGACTTGATTTAATTGCGCTTAATGATGCAACTAAAATGCCATAAAACCGGTAGTGCTTATAAATAACGTGCACTAGCATGCATCACGTTCCTCGGCTATGCCTCCAGAAGGATCTACACAAACACGGAGCGATGTCATGTGAAATGTATATTTTGCTCATCTACTAAGACCTTGGCAAAACTAAGTTATTTAATGCACAATCTACGCCTTAGAAAACCAGGGATCTATGAAATCCCCTGTCACAATAGAAAAACTTACGTTGTGGAAATGTACGCACGGTAGAAGAGAGAAACCGCACAGACCAGACGCTGGACTGCGCTAGGCCACCGAAGCAGCCATGTCAAAACATAGTATAAAAATGGCTGACTATAAAATACGACAAAACCAAGATACTTAAAGAATCTTCTTCCTTCGTAGGTTTCGTGAATAAAGAGGACACTGTAATTATAGTTTAAGATGGTCTAATTAAGAAGGATAGTGGCTTACAACTTACTCAGGCACGGACCCCTGCACTAGGCTGGGAAAAAAAAACAAAGCGTTCCCATACACCGATGTCTACATTTGACGACGATAGTGCAGACACTGGAGACCATGGATAACAGTCAGACAAAAATACTACCACCACCACCAACACTACCACCACCCACCACTGGATCTGCACTGATAGCTATAGGAACAGGGTGGTCAAGCGGTAATTCATATATGACGCCGAAACGAACAGAGCAGCAGCCATCAGGGACCGTCTGATCTTGGCAACGAGTTTTTTCGCGAAAAAATCTTGGAAAATTTACGATGTGACATGGACACTCTTTCAAACATTCCACAACTTTACTATTATCTTACGCATGCATATGTTTGCTAGGCCGTTCCCGTAGTTCTGCTTGAAGTTTAAATGAAAGGACAACATCATCAACCAGAATTTTTTTTCAATTTACGGTTTATTAGGAGACTTTGTTCATCATCGTGTAGCAGTCCTTTGTGTAGCTCAGGTTCAGCGTTCTTGTAAATCAGCTATGTCGAAAAATCTAGGATGTTTGATGCATATCACTCTTTTTTGGCGCTTAAGCCGAAACAGGCTGTCCAGTCTATCGTAAATAAAGATTAGTTATTGTAAGCAGCTATTTGGTATATTTACTCAAACAAGTATATCACTCTGATTGCAGAATGTTTTTGGTGGATGAGTAGGAAAAAATATTTTGGAAATGATTTTAGCCTACATGACCGTTTCACGCGCAACGAAATCACATATATCTAAATGCGCTGGAAACATTAGAAATATGCAGAAACCACCAAAATTGGTTGCCGTATGTGATACGTCTGATTCCATAGAGATGTCCCCTAGAGCCAGGTAGTCACAGTACAACAAGCTTGTTTCTCGAACACAACCTTAACATCGTCTTCAATGTGTTATGGAATGAAAGTTCGTTCAAGTCCGAAATTACAGAAGTGAAAAATATGAAACTTCCGGGCAGATAAAAACTGTGTGCCGGGCCGAGACTCTCGAACTCGGGACCTTTGCCTTTCGCGGGCAAGTGCTGCACTGACTTTTTTTAATCTGATGCATACAAAAAAAATTTGCGTGCATGCGATTCAAACATCGGCGAGTCTGCATACTCATTGCACACTGAACTGTCTAAGTCTCACTTCTTTTTATTTGTAAGCACGTTACCAGTTTGCTTTACTTTACAAGGGCAAGTGCACTATCCCCCTTTATTTTATGGAAGATAGGAGGAACAGAAGCCTTTATCATTCACAAAACCATATTATGTCCTTATAACATTATAACCTGGTAGGAACCTCGCTACTGTTCTACCATGCAGCAGGGAATAACAACAAAGCCAAAGTGGGGCCACCTCCGGCACCATTAAAAATATTTATGTATATCAAAACAAAATTAAAAGAAACATTCGATTGCTTGTTATGCTACGGTAAGTTCTTCCTAGGCAGCATACTCGTGTAGTTTTCTTAGCTGATCACTTTATTTGGTCGGTTCCACAAACGACAGCATCGCCGTTCATCTTTGCGCACCCGGTACACCCCAACTATCTGGCCGGTCGGCAAAAACCGTTCCTAGGACATCTGCATACCAGTCCTTGTACTTTCGTACCCATAACAGTTCTGTGTGTCCGTCTTGCAAGAACTGCCGGTAATCTGGTACGTTCATGTATGTATCGCTACATATGTAATGGACGGTCATACCTGTGATCCAGGCCACTGCGTTCGTCTTATGAAGTGAAAAATACGTTTCCTCTGGAAAAAACGATGTCGGAAGATATTGCTGTATGTATAATGCCCCGCATGAACGCTATGATCTTCCTTGCCAGAGTACAGACAGACAATGCCTCGCCGCAGACCAGTCAGTGGTCGTCTGCACCCAGAATGGCGCGTTGCTGACACATTGGCGAGTCCTCCAGATGTATTGAGTACCTTTTGTCATTCATTTGGTATTTCCGAGTCACTACAGTGTACAATGTTGATCTGACTGTTGTAGGTAGGAGGGGGTGGTATACCGTGCGCCACACCACTTACCAATTAACGGCAGGATGTTTCCATTCCACCCTGTTCCAAGCGATCTGTCGAAGAAGCAAATGGCACACATTCTTCGATGTCGGCTGCGGGGAAGTCGGTAAATGCGCCCAACGTAAGTGTTCAACGATGAACGTGTACACATACACTATGTGACAAAAAGTATACGGACACCTGGCTGAAAATGATTTAAAACTTCGTTCGGCCCTCCATTGACAATGCTGGAATTAAACATCGTTTTGGCCCACCCTTAGCCTCGATGACAGCTTCCATTCTCGTATGCATACGTTCAGTCAGTGCTGGAAGGTATCTTGGGGAATAGCAGCCCATTCTTCACGGAGTGCTGCACTGGGCAGAGGTATCTATGTCGGTCGCTGAGGCCTGGCACGAAGTCGACGTTCCAAAACATCCCAAAGGTCTTCTATAGCATTCAATTCAGTAATCTGTGCAGGCCAGTCCTTTACAGGGATGTTATTGTCGCGTAACCACTCCGCCATTGGCCGTGCAGTATGTACAGGTGCTCGATCGTGTTAAATGATGCAGTCGCCAGCCCCAAGTTGCCCTTCAACAGTGGGAAGCAAAAGGGTGATTAAAACATCATTGTAGGCCTGTGCTGTGATAGTGCCACGCAAAACAGCAAGGAGTGCAAGACCCTTCGTGAAATACACGACCATACTATAACACCACTGCCTCCGAATTTTACTGTTGGCACCACACACGCTGGCAGATGGCATTCACCGGGCATTCGCCATACCCACACCCTGCCATCGGATCGTCACATTTGCAGCGCGATTCGTCACTCCACACGACGTTTTTCCAATGTTCAGTCGCCCAATGTTTAAGCTCCGTACACCAAGCGAGGCATCGTTTGGCATTTACCGGAGAGATGTGTGGCTCATGAGCAGCAACTCGACCACAAAATCCAAGTATTCTCACGTCCTGCCCAACTGTCATAGTACTTGCAGTGGATCCTGATGCAGTTTGGAACTCCTGCGTGATGGTCTGGATAGATGTCTGCCTATTACACATTACGAGCCTCTTCAATTGTCAGCGGTCTCTGTCAGTCAACAGACGAAGTCTTCCTGTATGCTATTGTGCTGTACGTGTCCCTTCACGTTTCCCACCATAACATTGGAAACAGTGGGCTTAGGGATGTTTGTGAGTGTGGGAATCTCACGTACAGACTTATGACACAAGAGACACCCAATCACCTGACCACGTTCAAAGTCCGTGAATTCTGCGGAGCGCCCAATTCTCTTTCACGATGTCTAATGACTACTGAGGTCGCTGATACGGAGTACCTGGCAGTAGGTGGCAGCACAATGCACCTAATATGAGAAACGTAAGCTTTTGGGAGTGTCCGGATACTTTTGATCAAATAGTGTACGTTGAAGGAGGCGACATGATGATAGTCCCGGTATGGAGTGATTCCCGTGGTGCCACCGTTTCAGCATGGTGTTAATATACATAGCATGTGTCAACTCGTGTATGTTGATTAAACCAACGCCCCCTTCTCGGGCTGGGAGGGTAAGCGTGTAGTACTGTACCTTAAAGAGCTATTCCAGGCTTACATAGAACCCAAAAGCTGCCTGAATCTTCATAGCCATCGTGCGCATCGATGGGAGAAGGTGTGTCAGGTGGCACATCATGAAAGCGAGATAAAGATTGACGAGTGACACTCGCTGCAGCATATGCATCGACCGTAGGGCGTTTAGTCGTACTGACGTGCGAACTCTGAGCAACAGCCGTCGGTAGTTGTCCGCAGCCGTTCCTGCCGTATCCTTATGAAATCTGATACGAAAACATCGGAGGGTGTGCACCACAGGTAAGGGTCCTTCAGTTCCTGCTTCTAGTCCTCGTCTCACATGCACGAATTGTGATTTTCGGAAGTGGACCTCTTGCCAGCTGCCCTCCCATACGCCTGTAGCCAATCCGGTACTGTTCGAGTCTCCCCTTCATTCCGGACGAGGAATACTGTGTCATCTGCGGTAGCCCTGCATTCGAATGGTAGATGTCGCAGGGAGATGCAGCTAAGTCGGAGGCGAGGACGTGCGAGGGAAGGCTCTGAGGCGTGAAGGGTGAAGGGGCGATAATCACAAGGACGTTTGCCACCAGTTGGGTTGAGTATCGGGATCATGAGCCCCTCCGTGAATTATACGGGAACTGGGACTTCTTGCTGCAGAAGCTCATTAAATATGCATTATCACATCGGTGTCATGATGGTCACAAAGGCATGGTAAAATTCCAGCGGCAATCCATCAGGGCCTGGGGACTCGTTGTAGACACCCTGTGTAATCGCTTCCTCCAGCTCCTCGCACGTAATTTCAGATAACGCCTCCGCTTCCCCGTTTACACGTGTCTTGTCTGGGCCCTCGAACGGGACGGTTCCCATCTCCCTCTGGCACTCCCTGTTGCTCTTCCCCAAGGAAGTGTTCTAGGCTCTCCATTGTTCCTGATCTATATTAACAACACAGGAGACAGTCTGAGTAGCCGTCTTAGATTATTTGGTTGTTTGCAGATGATGCTGTGATTTACCGTCTTGAAAAGTCATTAGATGACCAAAACGAATTGCAAAATGATTTAGATAAGATATCTGTATGGTGCGAAAAGTGGCAGTTGACCCTGAATGAAGGAAAGTTTGAAGTTATTCACATGAGTACTAAAAGATATTCGCTAAATTTCGATTACGCGGTAATTCACACAAATCTGGAGGCTGTAAATCTAACTAAATACTTAGGGACTACAATTACAAATAACCTAAATTGGAACGATCACATAATTAATGTTGTGGCTAGAGCAAACCGAAGACTGAGATTCATTGGCAGAACACTTGAGGGTGCAACAGGTCTACTAAAGAGACTACTTACACCACACTTGTCCACCCTATTCTGGAAAACTGCTGTGCAGTGTGGGATTCACATCAGGTGGGTCTGATGGATGACATCGAAAAAGTACAGAGAAGGGCAGCTCCTTTTGTATTATCACGAAATAGGGGTGATAGTGCCACATACATGATACGTGAATTGGAGTGGCAATCATTAAAACAAAGGCGTTTTTCGTTGCGACTGGATCTTCTCATTAAATTTCATTCACCAGTTTTCTCCTCCGACTACGAAAACATTCTGTTGGCACCCACCTACATAGGGAAAAATGATCATAACGATAAAATACGAGAAATCAGGACTTGCACCGAAAAATTTAAGTGCGCGCGCCGTTCGAGAGTGGAACGGTAGAGAGACAGCTTGAAGGTGGTTCATTGAATCATCTGCCAGCCACTTTTTTGTGAATAGCAGAGTAATCATGAAGATAGATAGATAGATATATAGACAGATAGACACAATCTGCTAAAATGATACGTGAACGCCTGCGCCATGCCTCTTTGTGTTGAAAAACGACGCCCATCGCCGAGATCGATCTCATAAATTAACATCCTCCGTCTCGTTGTTCTTTCCTTCATCACATAATGTATCGAGGGAACCTCGATGGGCAGGCAATCCTGCGACCTCGCACGTATCATCGTACCCGCCATTCTAAGTGTCCTAGGTGGTGTCGACTTCGCCTCCACTCGAAAGACGGGATGTCTGACGTTCTGGTGTAGGTGGTAGAGCGAACAGTTCCCGGAGGGCCGTAAAGTAAAAGTCATAGGTCGTCCTCTGCCATCGAGAAACCACCTTCCCAGTACCTATTAACTTCCTCTGTAAGGCATGCTTCAAGCACTCGATCCACCACTGTAGCACAAAAGCATAAGAATTTCAATGATGGAGGCAGCCATGCCATGTGTCCTCCACCATGCGTCGGCGTTGTCCATCGATGCTATCTAGCAGGGGTAACCGCTCAAATATATGCCTCATGGTCTGTAAACGCGGTCGGCCAGATTTCTGTGTCCACCGACGACATCGCCCACTTCCTTGAAGCATAGATCCGATCCAAACGGCTCGCGGAGTGGCTCGTTGAAAATGTGTATCCTGATTGATAGTGATATTTCAGGTCCTATGTATCAACTAGTTCCATCCCGTTGATCAGCTCCCGACGTTCTTGGCTAGGAGTTTAGTTAAGATGTTGGTCCTTCCTGTCGAGCACACAAAATGCAAGCATCGTATCGTCCCCGGAACAATGGTGTAACCTCTTCGGAGTAAAAATCGGCTCGTTCCCGTCTCTTATCAGAGCTTAACGGTACGTATATATTGAGCAAACGTACTCCTCCTAGGCCGGCCGGTGTGGCTGTGCGGTTCTAGGCGCTTCAGTCTGGAACCGCGTGACCGCTACGGTCGCAGGTTCGAATCCTGCCTTGGGCCAGGATGTGTGTGATGTCCTTATGTCAGTTAGGTTTAAGTAGTTCTAAGTTCTAGGGGACTGATGACCACAGATGTTAAGTCCCATAGTGCTCAGAGCCATTTGAACCATTACGTACTCCACCTATGGTAAAGGCCGCACCACGGGCATAAGGCAAATACTCCACTTCATCTTCACTATTTCTTTCCTTCAACGGTGTCGCAGTGCCAACGTCTCTCTCGTCACAAGGGAAACTATAAATATTGTAACCGTAAAAGTCCGAGGGAGATGCACCCGAACTTACTGTAACAGCGCTATGTCTAAGTCGGCAGCCATTGTTATGTCACGAAGAATCTTTAATTTTACTGGCGTCCCAATGCTATTGATGTTAACGGACGATAAGCTTGTTGCATGGCTGTGAAGGGAGACAGGGCAACTTACGATCGATTATACTTCCGTACACACGCTGCTTTCTTTCTATCTTCCCTCGTCATCCCTTCATGTGGTCTGCCGTTATTCCGTGCACTCCTCCGGTCTTACTCTGCGAGTGGGTGTGGCTGCAGCTCCTCCAGCATCATCTGTTCCCCACGGGAGTGTGTCTTGCCACCAACCCTCCAGAGTTCCATCGTTGTCATGCGTTTTAGGCACCGTTGCCTCCCCAGTATCCTGTTGGCGTCGATCTGACTCCTCCGCTGCCTCTAGAGCATCGTCCTGGGAAGGACGTGCCGCCGTCCAGCTTGCTACCCCTGAATCCACGCGCAGCAGTTCTTCTGTATCCATGATCGTCTGCTCTGTACCCGAAAGCGCCAAAGCATTGGCTTCTGGATCGAGTTGATTGTCTTCCACCGCGAGGCGGCGCTTTTTCCGGCGTTTCGGTTTCGCAGGGTCTCGGAATCAGAGGTCAGCATGGCCTCCTGATATTCGTGCGGGACTTCGAAATCGCGCACCGTCGAATTATTGACGTCCATAAGTGCCGTATCCGAAGGAGCTGCGAGCGGCACCGAAGAAAGGGCGTCCGGTGACTGCTGTATGGGGTCCAGCGCAACGTCCTCCCACCTTCGCCACCATCTTCCCCTGTCTGTACGTTCCGGTACGTTTCTGTCTCGCTTAAGGGGAGTTGGATCGCGCTATCCCGACAATGTTAAATTTAGTGACTTGGTCTCCCTGTATTTCAGGAACCACTGCAGTCATTGACATTGAGCTCGTACAGGACATTAAACTGTATGTTCTGAGTCTACTGAATTACAATAATTGCATTTCAGCCACTGCCTTCGGAAATACAATATTTTAATTACACGGTTAAAATTTTGTGTACGTCTTTGCACGGTATTCTAAATAATTTTAATTATACATAAAATTATGTTCTTCATTTAGTTCAGTAGAATCATGATACGTATGTTATTACTCCCTGAAAATTTGAATACTCTACTCGAAGTGGTTTCTTAGATTTAGGGAAAAATGCAGCAGAAAATGTAGATTTTTAGCAGCAGCTTCTAAAGTTTCAAAATACCGTAACTCAATATATGCTTAATTTTTTATTTTTAGTGACTCAGAAGCACCCTGCACCATATTGTATATCATCCTCTTCATCTTTTTCCCAAGTTTTTTCTTCTTTTCTTCTTTCTGGATGTGTGAAGCTATCACAATATAACCTAACCTACCATTCACATCCCTTTCGTTTTGAGAAAACTGTGCATCACAACGTTTTATTTTAATCTTCGAAGCACTAATGTGTGACGAGTTTACCTGTATTTTGTTGTCTGTAACTTCATACGTCACATGTTGAACACAATGTTTCCCTTTATTAGAAAATCTATTACCATGAGCCCCATGTTTCTTAAAAACACTTCGTTTTGGCATCATACTTTACTTTTTGAGGGATTTACTAATCTATTCGTCACTTTCCCTCGGAAAACTTTAGCACATCGACATACAACGCGTGTTTATACTTTTAAACGATACGATACTGTTTTTGAATGTGCCACCAATACAAACACGTAATTTAACCTTTATAACACAGCAATCCACAGCCTTCTCTACAAAAAATTAGCGAATTTATTAGATCTTGAAGTAATGCACGTAAAAATTTCAACATTTTCAACCAGTGTAGATTATATTTTAAAAAATAAAATAAAATACTTCCCTTGCTTTTTAAAAGTGATATATTATTCTGAAAATTGCAAATTTTATAATGAGATAAAAATCCGAAAGTGTTAACAAAATTTTTCCGTTCTAACTTCCTTAATGCCGCGACATAGGTCATGGGGAGCAGATTCGGATGCGGTGTGAGTGCTGAATCATCCCGTGGCAGCTGCAACAACCTTTGATGGATACACTCAGAACGTACGTGTCCCTTCTTCCCATACCCATACCACGTTCTTGGTTGTAGGTGATAGATGACAATCGCCCTACAACCAGCGATGTATAGGAATGACGGAATATGTTTTCGTAGCTCGATCCGTATTTGTCTAACGCCATTGAGGACATAATACGTTTAGAAACTCGCCCATTTTTCAGACACATGGGATAGGACCGTTTCGTAAGGACGCAAGGCATCTGTCACCAATTCTTCTGGCACTTCGAATGGAAGCTCAAAAACGCGGATCGTTCGTAGCCCCATGCCGGCGTGTTCAACTGTAATAGCTCCAACATTCCCGTCCGAATAACAGAAACGAAGTCTTTGTCGGTGTCTGTGTAGTAGGACGTCACATGCCGCTTCATTGATGAGCTTGACATAGTCCACGCTGCTGACTATAGATAAGTGTATTCCCATTAGAACGTCAGGTTCGATTTTCACCTCGTCCCGTAAATAACGTTCTATCTCGTAAACCTTCGGTCGAGCATATTCGTTAACAAAACTAAATTTCAATGTCGACTGGCGGAACGAAAAAGCGATTATTTGTTCTATGTAATACCGCGGCACAACGCTACACACTTGACGATAACATGTCTCGCACACAGGTGCGGCCGGCCGCAGTTGCCAAGCGGTTCTAGGCGCTTCAGTCCGGGACCGCGCTGCTGCTACGGTCGCAGTTTCGAATAATGTCTCGGGCATGGATATGTGTGATGTCCTTAGGTTAGTGAGGTTTGATTAGTTTTAAGTCTAGGTTACTGATGACCTCAGATGTTAAGTCCCTTAGTGCTTAGTGCCATTTGAACCATTTGAGCACACGTGCGGCTGGGAAGTAAACACCGTCCGAACCACTGCGCCGCTGAAGGCTGACTGACTGAGCTACCCAAACACGACTCACGACTCGTCCTCATAGCTTAATTCCACCAGTACCTCGTTTTCATTCTGGAAATGAAAAATAAACAATATTTTCAATGTGTGAAAATAATCAGTAGATAAGTGAGAATACTGCACTATTTTAAGGTGGGCAAAATATAGATGTCTGAATAAAGTTAAATTCCAACGAAAAACGAGATTCTTAATTCTTGGGTTTGAAAATAAATGAAGACCGCAATCTAGTTAAAATATTTCAAAATATCTTATAGTCATCTTCACAGGAGAAGTGTCGACGATTAATCAGTTTAGAAAATTTCAAAGCCCGACAAAAATAGAATCACAGAGTAAAGTTTTGGCACTATCTTGTCGGTGAGATAAGAACAGTTGAAATTATACCAAGTCCCAGTTAGCACACTGTCGATGACACTTACAGCCCAGACTGAGGAATCGGCTTTCTGTCCTTGAAGATGGTGGGGGAGTCCATAGCTAGGTGTTGCTGAAATCGTTTTGTCGGTTACTCGTTGTAACAGAACTGGCTTGGCAGGCTGGCATGCCAGCCTAAATAGCTACCTCGCGGTTGATACATGCGGGCCTATTTTCGGCACATGACTCAGCACATGCAGTAAGAGGTCCGGTACGTCAATGACCTCTACCGTTTTCGTGTATGCTTCCCGGTAGCCTGGCTGGAATGCTGTTGTCGCCGCCTGCTGGTCTCGCAGCAGAGTTCCAGAACTCAGATTTCATGCGGTGCCAGTTGTGTAGGAGCAAGGCTCACAGCAACTAAACCATTGTGCGTGACGCCGTCGGCGCCAGATGTTTAGGCCACCAAGGCAAGATATAGTGCCGAATGATAAGAATGACAGTTATCACACAATAGCAGGTATGCATTTCAGCAAAATCCTGTCTCTTACCTCAAACCATTCCATGTAGAGCGTACCGTACTTAATTTTATTATAGGCTTTCTCCATGTAAAGATATAGTATTATTTTTTTTTAAACCTGAAATTACAGTTCTAGTGGATTTCGAGGAAGTGGTATGCAAATCATCTCTCATTGGGCATCAGGAATGCATTAAAATCCGAAAGTGTACAGGGAAAGACAAATGCGATTACCACATGCTGGGCTCCAAAATGTTGCGAAACAAACTAATGGAAGGATTAAAAGCTGCATTTGCTGAGTCATGTTTATCGTGATGTGTTCATTACCCCTTTTTGTTTGTTTGGTGGTTGTTTGATACTCGGCAGCTTGCGTCTCCCATGTCCCGTGGCTTTATGGCGACACACAACGTATCTTAAATCATTGTCTCGTCGGCTCTGCTCGACTGCAAGGCTGAATTGTTCGCGCAGCGCATGACTAACAAGCCACCGCAGTGTTCTTATGTTTGAGCTCCCGGTAACTGTTTTCTGCAATAACTGACAAGTAGGGAGCGGCATCGGCTAGTATTTAGAGACAAGAAATTGCAGTCCGATTCTTAAAGGTTCAGGTCTCACATTGCAAGGAGTCATCCATTCAACATGGAGTTATAATGTTAAAAAGTGACGATGTCGTCGAAATGAAAGTGTGGATCTGTTTCAAAGGCTAAAGTCTGAGCCGACAACAGGTAAGCATGGTTCTACAAGGTAAAATCACCGTCTCTTCTCATTCCTCTGACTGTTGCTCACCGTCTCATCACCGTCTGCTCACTGTCTCTTTACTCATTGACTATTTGTCTGCTGACATTGCTCATAGACCGATCGATTGACTGGCTGTTTTTGGTTCGCAGTTTTATGTTGCTAGCCTCCCTCACGCTCTTCTCCAGGGTGCTGAATTTCCATCGTATAGTCTATGTCACGGACGGTTCAATTCGCAGTTTCAACCAATGACCTATTGTCGGTGACCTTCCAGTTTTCTTACAGGGCGTAATTTTGCCGCGCCTGGCCTGGAACCCGGTAACTGCCATCTCACACTGTTCTTCATCGCGGTAGTTCCTAGCGCTGCTCGCAATCTCCTCAGAGTCGTACATCGCTAGCCATTGCCTCAAATGTTTTTCAGCATTCCTAAGTTGTCAAGAAAGCAGCCACCTAATAACAAACCCACTTCTTTGTATCGGTAATTCCTTTGCTGTGCTCATCTGTCTCCAAGCGGTCGTGACCTGCCGGCCGAAGTGGCCGCGCGGTTCTGGCGCTGCAGTCTGGAACCGCGAGACCGCTACGGTCGCAGGTTCGAATCCTGCCTCGGGCATGGATGTGTGTGATGTCCTTAGGTTAGTTAGGTTTAACTAGTTCTAAGTTCTAGGGGACTAATGACCTCAGCAGTTGAGTCCCATAGTGCTCAGAGCCATTTGAACCATTTTGGTCGTGACCTTGTGGTATCCCTCTTCGCCGCCCATCAGACTTTACATGGGGCAACGTATTGTGAACGAGGCAAACACGTCAGTTACGCCATCTCTGTCTGGCTTTTGGGAAAGTCTTTCGTACTTCTTACCGCTTAAACTTCCCTTTCGTCGTCCTTACTCAGCTGCAAAGTATTACACGGCTTTTTGACATGGCTCTCAGGTTTTGGTAGAGAAGATTGAGACTCATGGTTTTGTAGTCCATCTATGCTCACTTGGCCTGTGACGCACACACTCCCTGTTCATAAATACGATCTTCACTTCTTGATAAAAAATAATACACGTCACATACAATCTTAAGGGATTTTGGGACAAGTGACATCGTCAGTTGTTACCAAGCATGTCTCAGTCAATTATCAACACAAATAATGATTCTTGATAAATCATTACGTAACACACAAAAGAAACGTAAATATCTATATGTAAGTTGAACACCAAGAATATAAATTACAAGGAAGAGGATCATCATGTCACAAATGAAAATATTACGGATACCTACAAAACTGATAGAAATAACACACGTGGAGCTTTTTGTAATAATTTAACCTGTGGTCATCAGGTTTAAGCTGAGTATTACCAGTCTTTGGAAGCCTCCTCTTCATCACTTAATAAAACTCCGTCAGCTGGGTGAGGAAAGTGAATTAAATCAAATGTCAACAATAAAAATGTCATCCATGTACTAAAAGTTGTGCACGTAAGCTATTGTAACCTACCCTTACCTTCTTTAACGACCACTCGGCACCCCTAGCATGGTTCTGTTGCCCATCTAAGCTATACTGAAAGAGTAAGCTGATAGTATCATGGCACGTGGTTTGCTCTCGCCTTCCACGTTAGCGTCATCCAGTTCTATACATCACATGACAATACTACGAAATAGAGTCGCATTTTGCGAATCTAGATTAGTCACCTGTTTGCGACAAATGAAAATTTGCGCCAAACCAGGACTCGAAACCGTATTTCCCGCTTATCGCGAACGGTAGCCTTAACCATTTCGGCTATCCGAGCACGCCCCGAGTACCTATCTACGGAGGCTACAACCGTTATGCTCGCTGATTTCGTAATTCGTGATTCCCGTACATAGAGAAACAAATATTTTATCATCATTTAAGCCCATCGAGGCATGGATACATTAGTGATGGTTCCAATCTTTGTGATCATACGGTGACTGTATCTTGACATTACAATGCCCGTCAGACATGCATGCTTGGTTTTTTGGGAAAGCCTCATGTGCCAGTGGTCTGAAGGACATTGTAATTTGAAAATACAAACTCTGTATAAACAGAGACATTGTACCATCAACAATAGAAAATTACAATAAAAAGACGGGCACATTATATGTGAATTAAGTATAATAAACGATAAAGAAAATGCACCAGTGTGTGCAACGTTAAAATCTTCTGCATTGGAAAGTCTTATACTATGCAATGCGGGTGGTTCCTCTCAATATCACACTGTGTGACGTGACAGTGCACAGATATCACGCTCTCACAATGTGCTTTGCATTTCATTTCTCCTCGTCCCTAGCGATGGTCTGCCTCCATGTTTTTCTTCCCTACTCTTGGTATGGAGAACACAGTTTATGATCACTCGGACTAGAGATGGGAATAACAAGCAGATGGGTCCTGAGGTCAATTATGACGAAATTAAAGAAGTAAACCGGTTCATAGGGCAAAAATGTCGTCTTAAACAAATTAAAGTCAAGGGAGTGTCCCGAATCAAAAGAACACTCTATGAAAAAAAGAAAAAAGGCACACCATGAAGGGATTATAAGAATGAGGTGGAAAATAGTAAATGTGATTTACATTTATAGACAACAAAAGATAACAATTTCAGAAAAACCGGATGATTCATTCAATAGAAAGAGGTTCACAAACTGAGCAGGTCAACATCGCAGTGGTCCACCTATGGCCCTGATGCAAGCACTTATTCGGCTTGAGTCTCCGACCTTAAATCTCTTTGACTTTAGTAGAATAGTCTCCAGTGCCGGATACTGTTTCGAAATGAGCATTGATAAGTAGAGAAGACGCGTCTGGAGTCGTCCCAGACAGTAGTGGGTTACCAGCCTGACTGTCACCCACGATAGGGCCTGACAACTGGCAGTAATGGTTTGTGGTGCCATTTCTTTTCATAGCAAAACCGCTTTGGTAGTCATCTGCGTCATCCTTACTGCACAGTTGTCCGTCGACGACATTCTACGCCCTGTTCTGTTGCTCTTAATGACAATCCATCCTGGTCTTACATTTCAGCGAGATAATGCCCGTCCGCATAGGGAGCAGAGAGAGAGTTTCTACTGCTTGCGTTCGTGCTTGGCAAACCCTTCCTGGGGTAGGGCATGGTCCTTCAACCATCTCGGGGGTCTGACGATCTAACGCGCCAGTTGAACAGAATTTGGCTTCATATGCCTCACTAGGACGTTTAATAACTATACCAGTCAATGCCAAGCCGAATAACTGCTTGCAAAGCGGCCAGAAGTGGATCAATGCGTTACTGAGCTGCTCAATTTGTAAAGTTGTTTCTCTTGAATAAACCATCCAATTTTTCCGAAATTGTGGTCATTTGTTTCTGTGTACATGTAAATCACATCTGTCGATTTCCGTCTCATTCCAATAATTTCTTCGTGGTGCGTTCCTTTTTTTTTTTTGTCTTAGAGTGTAAAATACGGGATAGTTCAAAAGTCTACTAAGCGATGGTGTGTGCTGAATGCTTCAATGAGTAGCGATATACTGACTGGTAAGTATGGGCCGCTGTATTTACAAGCAGTTTCACCTCATCAGACGGCTCCACGTGACATTCTTCCAACAGTGGTGACGCTCATCGTGATTGGAAGCTCCGGACGAAGCATGAAGCCCGAGTATTTTTTACCTGACTTCCATATCAATACTGGGCCTTGACAGGGAAAGCCATTCTCTGTCAGGTACTGAAACCCGCACTCCTGTGACTGGCGTGTAGGGCCAAAAATGGCCTAAACTTTGGCGACGTCATCGAGGCCGCCAAAGGCTCCCTTGGTATTTCCTTGACACGATTGGCTAGGCCAGATGCCAGTGCTCTCTGTGAGAGCCCCAACCGATTAAAGTGTGCTGGGGCAATGATGGCCCAACCTGCAAGGAGAGAATGCCAGCCGTGGTGGAGATGGTGACAACGTTTCAGCTTCGATGGGCACTGCCGACTGAAACCACTCAAGCCCAATTGATTGAATGTTGATAGGGTCACTTGCGTTGGTGACAGATGGAAGTGGATTATGTGGTGGAGGCGAATCGACCTGCAGTGGCTGCCATCATTGCTCATTTTTACACCCTTTCGATGCCTGATACAAGGGTGGATATTGTAGTGGTTTAATACGGCGGTGGAGATTGTAGTGATTGCAGGAAAGCTGTTGGGCTCGATTGTCTCTGGTGTTGTTGCCTAGGGCTCGCCTAATTGGCAGCTGAGTGGAAAGGCTGCGGGGGTCGTGGGCATAGCATCTCCTTGTGGCTCCTGAAGTGATTTCAATGACTGGCTAAATGCTTCTGACTAGCCATTAACCCAAATATTTACCGGGCGTTATTGGTGACGACGACATGTTGGCTCCATCCATAGTTCCAACTCAAAGCCTAGAACAGACGTGGGAGCTAATGCAGTAACGCAGCTGTTTGCATAGGCAGTAGTCCCGTGCAGCTAGGCACAGAAACTTGAAAAGGGTGAGGATTCTGTGCCTTTATTAAATTTTAACCGGATTATATCCATTATGGGGGTTGATCAGTAGATGATGAGGAAGTTGTTGAATGTTTCTTCAGAGTTGGCTGTCGCCATTACTTTGAAATTTGCGTTTTGCAGATCCTGGCGGTCCACTTGGCTTCCAAATGGGATGCAGGTTGGAAACAGATGGTGGTCAAGTGCTTAGTGGCATAACGTTTACACAAATCCGGTAATGCTCATGCCATGAAATGAGGCCCATTACAGGAAACCAAAGTTGTTGGAGCTCCCTCTGCTGCAAATACAATGGACAGGGCAGTAGCTGTTGTGGCCACAAATCGAAAGTTAGAGAGGGAATCGACAACTAGCAACCACATTGTTATCCAGAACAGTCGGACACTTTTTGCCAGGTGTAGTCAGAACATGGACAAGGGTCTAAACGCTGCTTCTTCGTGCACCGTAACCGGGAATTTGTTAACGGTTTATGACTGAATTCACGGCTGTCAAACTCTACATCTATACCACATGGGAAGCGGGAAAGTGAGTCAGCGTTTTAATGCTGCGTAATGAGCCAATAATGAATCTTATAGATATATATCTGAACAACATCACTTACCTTGCAGCCACTACGTCGTCTTACCGGGAAGTATCGGATGGAGAAGTAAAGTGAAATGAGGGGCTCGTGGCAGGTGATCGTATGAAACATAATAGCACAGAGATAGACAGGCACCTCTGTTGCTTGAGGGTTTCTCGACGAACTAGTTGTAAATATGGTTTCGGGAGAGACGTCGACTGTCGTAAAAAATTGTGTAATTTCCACGACATCGGACATCTCGCCCGAGAACCAGTTTCACAGCTGTCTCATCGGGAAAGCCTCAAGCAACACGTACTACACGCATATTGGGAGGAAATGGTGAAAGAAGTTTCATAACCTCAGGAATAAGAAGAGCAGACTACTGGGTGCTCTTACGTTCTTATTAAGACGCCGCCATCTTCGAATTGGTTGGTAGGCTGATTGGGGGTGGGAACCAAACAGCGAGGTCATCGGTCACATCGGATGAGGGAAGAAGGGGAAAGAAAGTCGGTTGTGCCCTTTCAAAGGAACCATCCTGGCACTTGCCTAAAAAGATTTAGGAAAATCACGGAAACCAAACTCAGGATCCCCAGACGCAGGTTTGATCCGTCGTCCTCCCGAATGCGAGTCCAGTGTGCTAACCGCTGCGGCACCTCGTTCGGTGATTTTCAAATTATTCCGACTATCGCAAAGGTTACTCACTGTATAAACTATTCAGCCGCTAACAGAATTAAAAACTGAGCCGGGCACGTCTGGTTAGAAAGAGGATTCATCACACTCGGAGGAAATGGAATTCTTATTCGCAGATCTACTGGCCCTTCATCTGTAGAGTTCGTCACGATTTCCTGAAGCTTCATGGGCATGGGTTGATCGTGCCACGTAGGCGTTCTCGGAACGGAAGCGACAAAACGATACAGTACTTCAGATTGATAAATTTCATCGCTTCGGTGACCGTTTTCCGCAAGAAGGAAAGTTACATGACAAACTTCGTAGACGCACCGTGTACAACTTTACGGACAAAATTCTGCAAGACGCGGCCATTGGGGTATTTTATTTTGTAGTGAAGTTGAAATAGATAGTTCCTGCGAATTACTATGGGTAGAGGTTATACTCAACAACCGTGCCAAAATATTAATTGGCTCCTTCTACCGACCCCCGACTCAGATGATATAATAGCTGAACGTTTCAAAGAAAACTTCAATCTCATTACAAATAAGTACCCCACTCGCACAGTTATAATTGGGGAAGACTTCAGTATACCCTCGATCTGTTGGAGATAATACATGTTCAAAACCAGTGGTAGACAGATAACATCTTCCAAATTTGCACTTAATGCTTTCTCTGAGAATTACTTTGAACAATTAGCTCTTGAGCCCACACGAACTGTAAATGGTTGCGAAAACACACTTCACCTCTTAGCCACAAATAATCATGATATAATAGAGAGCGTCATGACGAATACAGGGATTAGTGAACACAATGTCATTGTAGCGAGGCTCAAAACTGTATCAACCAAAACCACTAAAAATAAGCGCAAAATATATCTATTTAAAACAGCAGATAAAAATTCGCTTGATGCCTTCCTAAGAGGGAGTCTCCATATCTCCCAAGCTAATTATGTAAGTGTAGTCCAGATTCAAAGATACAGTTTCGACAGCAATAAATAGATTCATACCGCATAAGTTACTAAGATACGGGACTGATCCACCATGGTACACAAAACACGTCAGAACAATGTTGCAGAAGCGACGAAAAAGCATGTCAAATTCAGAAGAACGCAAAATCACAAGTACTGGTTAAGTTTCACGGGAGCTCCAAATTTACTGCGGACGTCAGTGTGAGATGCTTTTAATAGTTTCCACAATGAAATATTGTCTCGGAGTATGGTAGATAACCAAAGAGATTCTGGTCGTATGTAAAGTACACCAGTGGCAAAAAAACGGTCAATACCGTGACCGTGCGATAACGATGGAAATGTTACCGATGATGGCGGCACTAAAGCAGAGTTTCTTGATACAGTTTTCCCTAGAAGACGAAGCGAATATTCCAGAATTCGAAACAAGAACAGCCGTTAGCATGAGTGACATTAAAGTATATATCTTAGGTGTTGCGAAACAACTCAAAACACTTAAGAAAGGCAAGTCTCCGGGTTCGATTCCCGGCGGGGTCAGGGATTTTCTGTGCCTCGTGATGACTGGGTGTTGTGTGATGTCCTTAGGTTAGTTAGGTTTAAGTTGTTCTAAGTTCTAGGGGACTGATGACCACAGATGTTAAGTCCCACAGTGCTCAGAGCCAGCCAAAGGCTAGTCTTCCGCTCCAGATGGTATACCAATCAGGTTCCTCTCAGAGCATGCAGACACAATAGCGCCTTTCTTAGCAATCATATACAACCACACACTTGACGAAAGGTCTATTCCTAAAGACTGGAAAGTAGCACAGGTCACACCAACATTCAAGAAGGGGAATACGAGTAACCCATTGAATTACAGACCCATATTACTGAGCTCAATTTGCATTAGGATTTTGGAGCATATACTGTACTCGAACATTATGAATCACCTTGAATAAAATAAGTTATTGATACACAATCTATACAGATTCAGAAAATATGATTCTTCTGCAACAAAGTTAGCTCTTTATTCCCATGAATTAATGAGTTCTGTTGACAAGGGATCTCGGAGCTATTCCATATTCCTAGATTTCCAGAAGGCTTCTGATACCGTTCCTTACAAGCGACTATTAATCAAATTGCGTGGATATGGAGTATCGTCTCCATTGTGTGACTGGATTCGTGATTTCCTCTCAGAGAGGTCATAGTTTGTAGTGATAGACGGTAATTCATCGTGTAGAACAGAAGTAATATCTGGCGTTCCGCAAGGTAGTGTCACAGGCCCTCTGCTGTTCCTGATGTACATGAATGATATAGGTGATAATCCGAGCAGCCTCCTTAGATTGTTTGCAGATGATGCTGTAATTTAACGTCTAGTAAAATCATTAGACGATGAATTCCAATTACAAAATGATCCAGGGAGAATTTCTGTATGGTGCGAAAAGTGGCAATTGTGATTTAACAAAGAAATGTGAGAGGTCATCCACATGGGTGCTAATAGAAATCCGATAAATTTTGGGTATACGATAAATCGCACAAATCTAAGGTCTATGTGAAACATTCTCGGTATTCTAGCCGCGTTCCCAAACCTAAGGTCTGTCAATTCCACTATGTACCTAGGAATTAGAATTACGAGCAACATAAATGGGAAAGACCACATAGATAATATTGTGGGAAGGTGAAACAGAGACTGCACTTTATTAGCAGAACACTTAGAAGATGCGACAAACCCAGTAAAGAGACAGCCTACATTACAATTGTCCGTCCTCTGATGGAAAATTGCTGTGCAGTATAGAAGCCTTAGCAGGTAGGATTGACGGAGGACATAAAAAAAGTGCAAAGAAGGGCAGCACGTTTCGTGTTATCGCGGAATGGAGGTGAGACTCTCACTGATATAATAGGCGAGTTGGGATGGCAGTCACTGAAACAAAGGCGGTTTTCTTTTCGGCGAGATCTATTTACGAAATTTCAATCATCAACTTTCTCTTCTGAATGCGTAAATATTTTTTGACACCCATCTACGTACGGAGAAATGATCATCATAATAAAATAAGAGAAATCAGAGCTCTAACGGAAAGATTTTGGTGTTCGTTTTTCCTACGCACAATTCGAAAGTGGAATGGTAGAGAAGTAGTATGAAATTGCTTCGATGAACCCTCTGCCAGGCACTTGAGTGTGAACTGCAGAGTAACCATGTAGATGCAGATGTGGATGTATTTGAGTAGTGGCTGACCTTCGCGCCCAGCCCGAGGACACCACCCGTGCTGCATATTATTAGCTCTGATGAAAACGGAATCTTTAAACTGTCCAGGGACGCTGCCGAGGAAGTCAGCCGGGAGACCTGCGTGCTCTGACAAGGGCGCCAGCGCCTAAGAATAATATCTCGCCTGCACAGAGGTCAGCGCTTCGCTCTCTGAGTGTGGATCCTAATACTGTAATCTTATCGGTGGATAGAGACAACGCAACTGTTATCCTCTCCAAACAGATGTACTTAAGCAAGATGAACCACTTATTAGATGACTCGGCATATCGCCTTCTAAATAAGAACCTCACCACCAAAATACAACGGAGTACTCCATAGCTCCATGAACCAGTTATTAGATGACTCGGCATATCGCCTTCTAAATTAGAACCCCAAAACCAAAATACAACTGACTACTTCATAGCTTCTCGAAAAAATCACTATCTCTGATGTCGTGGTCAAGAGACTCCTTACACAGACAGCTGTTTCCACCCCTGCCCCATCCCTCATCGCGCAAGGATACCCAGCCTTCCCGGCAAATAGATAGCAATATTGTGACGACTACATCTAGCAAGGCAATAGAGTCCTTTATTGGGAAAATCTGAACACCACATTCGGAATTCGGAAGATTTCGTCCGTCGGATGAAAAACTTGCGACCTGAACCATCAGATATTTTCTTTAGTATCGGCGTGGTCTTGAAACGGATTTGTAATTGCTTTTCAAACTCATGTATATTTGTAATTATTGTTTGTTCTACTGAAAAACGTACAGAAATATGTGACGTTGCATCACTGACAATAATTGAAATCTGACTGAAATCACTAACAAAAGGCAAAAGGAATTAATTACTCTTCCTACAAATTATAAACAAATCAAATCTCAAGTATCGGACTGCGAGTTTTAAAATATTCTCTCACAGCTCCAAACAATTGTTTTGCACTGCTCCTGTACGCAAAAGACAACTTACCTCGTCTTGCAACAGCAACTGCGTGATGAGCGTGATGCTAAAAATGTTTCAAAAGCAATACTGCAATTCACGCAGACTGGAATGGGTGGTAATAATAATTGCAACAACTACTGCCATATTTTTTATAGACTAATTGAGGGGTTTGGTCTACTAGTCTTAAACGGTGTAGAAAATGAAAGAAAAATTAAAGATTTTAACTTACTGCATCCAAAAAGTAGATAATTTGAACAATGACCAACTTTTCACAGACCTTAATTATTCCACAATGTCTGTACTAAATAAGCACATCCTTGGCCACAACAAAGGTACGAATATTACTCTCGATGTATGGATACACAAATCAGCAAAATCCCACCAGTGCGCAAGTAAGCAACAAGTACGTGCAAGAAAAAGGCAAATTACCTGAAATACTTAATTAATACCAAACTCTGCTCCTCCGTTGCTAGCACGCTCTCATGTCGTGCAGCTGCTCTCCACCACAGGCTGCTTCCGACCACTTCCCACTCCTCTCAACAACTTTTCACTCGCTGCTACTCACAACAGTAATAACTCAGACTCAGACCTTGTGTACGCACATCACAGCAGAGTCATTGGTCAACTTTGCAAAGAAATATTAACATCCAATTTTCATGACCTCACCCTCACTGTTAAGAATTTAGTGGGGTGATACTTGCCTAACATATTGACATGGAACAAACGTAAAATTCTTACATACCAAAATTGAGAAAAATAGCATCAGATGTCTTACAAAAGTGATAGAATATATAAACATAAGCATAAGGTTACAATCGTTATGTACATAATAACAAACTGATAAGCTGTACAATGTAGTCAAGAAAAAATAATATACAAGTATCATCTTGTGCACGTAAACACTCGTCTCCACCTGACTGATAGTTCTTCATTTGACGGTATAACGAAGTGTTATTTATAGTTCTCCGAGGGTGTAAAAAAGTCTTTCAGTTGTATAGATATAAATATTGCATCGAATAGCAAATAGTGCAAAGGGAGAGAAAATAGATATACGAGTATCATTGTGCATGTAAGCTATCACATCTGGATAACATTGGCGGTAGTTCATTTGACTCGATAACTAAATGTTATTTACAGTTCTTCATGGGAGTAAAAATCATCTGGTAATAGAAAACAAGGTAAAGAAACACATTTTTAGGTGTAGCAAACTCATGAACTAATTACATACATTATGTCCACCGAAAATCACACCAAAATGTATTAGTGTGTCACTCCGTTTCATGCTGAGATAATGATAGTGAACAGAATCAGTAGCAATAGCATAAGGTACAAGTATAGCTTGTTGAGTACCAAAGAATTCATGATGATCATAAAAGCATTGAAGTTACATAATTTAGAAGAAACAGGTTCTCATAATTGACAGAGAAGATCAGAAGTCTTTTTTATGACACAATAACCGAAACGAATCATAGTGAATAAATGAATAATAGTACGTTATCCACACTTAAATATAAACATCAACCTTCATTATGTGAACAGGCACATAAGATCAGCCGCGCGGGATGGCCGCGCTGTCTTAGGCGCCTTGTCACGGTCCGAGCGCCTGCCTCCGTCGGAGGTTCGACTCCTCCCTCGGGCATGGGCATGGATGTGTGTGTGTATGTGTGTGTGTATGTGTGTGTGTGTGTGTGTGTGTGTGCGCGCGCGTCTGTGTCTGTGTGTGTTTTTAACGTAGGTTAATTTAGTTAGATTAAGCAGTATGTAAGCCTAGGGTTACCTCACAGCTTGGCCCCTTAGTACATTACCACAAAATTTTAATTTCAAAACAACATCACTGAATGAAATACAGATTCGTCCAAAGACATTAATGGTGACATATTTGAAAAAAACATTACAACTGATTGCAGATCCCAGAGCTGATATATACATAATAATTACATCTGACTTAAATTACCAGACAATAGAAAATTAGCATCGCTCGAAGATACAATCACATACACAGTAAAATTACAGGTAAACAATCAAAATACGAAGTTCATATAATTCGATTTCTGTGATACATGCCATTTCTTCGTATACAGTATAAGTGACTTCAGCTCTAGTCAACATTAGATAGTAAATAAGTCATTCCTTATGACTGCATATTCAGTTTAGTTCTCACAACTTGTTACACATTCAATCATTGACTGATGAGTCTGTGGTTATTACAAGTACTTCCTTATTATTACAACAGAATTATATCATTTTTAAAATTCATAGTAATGTTTACATGATGATCATCGAATAGAAAATAATAGGTAGCATCACAAAGTTAATGTCGTCGGATATTAAATGTCAACTTGTCTGTGTGTGAAGTCAGAATTGTGTGGACTCAGAATCGAATAGTCATTATGTTATGTGGTCAGAATCGTAGGGAGTCATAATCTTATGGAGCCAGAATCCTATGGCCATTCATAGTTAACCACAACAGCAAAATAAATACAACATTCAAAAAATGTATCTTATCCTCGAACTGTTCAGTAGCAGCTGAAATAAATGGTTTATTAACCGAAAGCCGGTCGTTGTGGTTGAGCTGTTCTAGGTGCATCAGTCTGGAACCGCGCGACCGCTACGGTCTTAGGTTCGAATCCTGCCTCGGGCGTGGATGTGTGTGATGTGCTTAGCTAGGTTTTTTTTTTTTTTTTTTTTTTTTTTTAAAAAAAATCTTTATTTCATCAATATCATGTTACAATATAACCTACTGCCTAAATACATTAGTAGGTCCTAAGTTATTACTAATTTGTATCTGCAGCTACTTAATATATTAACACTACAGGTTTTTCATCCTACATTCCATCACCACTATGGGGGTTAATCTATCATATTTTATGTTAGTTGTTGTTGTTAAGACTACACTACCTGCAGCGTTACATGCGTGCCAGAATAGATACAAACCTACTTGTTTGGCCATTCCCACTGAGCTAATCCCAGTGGGAGTGCCCCTGGCACTGGGCGGGCCATTGATGCTTTCGCTGCAGTTCTATACTATTTCTAATATCCTAGATTGATCTTATAACTAATCTTATGTCTAGTGTCGTAGTCGGTGCGTGTCAAGTCCGTGGTGATGTACTACCCCCCAACCTATTCCAAAAACCTGGCGGATTCCAGCCGTGAGGCGGCTGGCCAAGTCCACGTTCCGGCGGAACAGGGGGGCGTACCTGACAAGTCCGGTTTAATTCATTTATCGGTTGTTATCGAGATATTCTGTGAGGACTTTGCTCGATATTTTGTTTGTTAGGTGGTTCAGGATATTGAATGTGGTTTCGTGCCTGAGCAAGTGGTACGTGTCGTTGTTAGGCAATTGTTCCCTAAATTGTTGTGCAACATCGTCGAAGAGAGGACACTCGTACACCACATGGTCTGGAGTGCCTAGCTCTGCTCCACAGTCGCACGCTGGTGTTGCCCTTTTCCCAAACCGACAAAGATATGTCGGATAGGGTCCGTGCCCGGTAAGGAAGTGCAGCAATCCCCTAGTTGGTTTGATATAAGCGACTTCTAGCCTTTCCTTTATGTTCGGAAGCAGTTCATGTGTTCTGCGGCCAGTTTCGTCGCTGTCCCAAAGATTTTGCCATAATTCCATGCCCCTTCTTTTGATACTTGGTTTGTCCCCTATATATATCCCCATAATTTCCTCAATCTTTTCCCTTCGATTTTTCTTTATCCAGTACCAGGTGGCCTGTTCTCTTATTTTTATGTCCAGTGGACATAACCCCATTAGTACTAAAAGTGCCCCTCCTGGGGTTGTTCTGTATGCGCCCACTGAGCGTAGGAGCATATTTCGCTGCACTCTCCTTATGGCCACGGCAGGCATGACCCTCGTGAGCCTGTGTGCCCAGACCGCTGACCCGTAGCCTACTATGGATGTAAGAATGCTATTGTGGTATAATTTTATGAGGTCAGGTGGGAGGTGGAATCTTTTGTGTCCAATACCTATTAGGTTGTTTAATACTGTGAGTGATCTCTGTGTTGCTGTGTCTATATGTGATGTATAGTTCCACCTCTCGTCGACGATGACACCAAGATACCGGGCTTCGCGGCGCCTGATAACTGGTAGACCATTTATTCTAACGGTAGGATTTCTAGTGAGTTGGCCTTTGAGCAGCAGGTAAGTTGATTTATTGGGTGCAATAGTCATTTTGGTTTTGCGACACCATGTGGTTAGTATTGTAATGGCTCTTTCTATTTTTGGTTCCAGATCTTCGCGGCTGCGGCCGCCGACCAGCAGGAGGAGGTCATCAGCATAGGCTATGACCTCTAGCACATCTTCACTGCTCTTTAGTTCTTCCAAGAGTGGCTCCATGTTTATATCCCAAAAGAGTGGCCCCAGGACCGATCCCTGAGGACACCCCTTGGTGATTTTCTTGCTGACTTCGCCGCTAGGGGCCGATAGCCAGACCTCCCTGTCTTCACAATAGCTCCTCAGACAGCCATATAGCGGCCCTGGGCATTCTTTCTCCCGCAAGCAGGAAAAGAGCGAAGGCCACCACAGGTTGTCGAAGGCGCCACTGATGTCCACCATGATGCCGACTACATACTTGTGCGGGGCAGAGCCACAGACATCCGCGGCCAGGGCGATTGCGTCAGACGCCGACCGCCCCGCCCGAAAACCGAACTGCCTGTCGCTCATCCCGCACAAGACTCGGTGTGCAGCCAACCTGTCTGCCAGCAGCCTCTCAAAGAGCTTGCCCAACAAGTCCAGCAGACATATGGGTCTGTACGACTTGGCTTCTTTGGGGTCTTTGTCCGGGCCTTTCTTAATTATCACTACGTTAGCCTTCTTCCATATCGAGGGGAAGGTCCGAAGCCGTAAACACTCGTTGTACAGCTGAGTGAGAGGCGCCACCAGCTGGGGGGCGAGGTACTGTATCACCTCCGCGGTTATACCGTCTGGACCAGGAGCTTTGCCTCTTTTGAGCGCTTTTATTTGGGAGTTTACCTCTTCTTCAGAGAAGGGGTAGACGACACGATTGTTTTCGTAGACCCGTTGGTTCTCTCTTCTTATTCTAAGTTGTTCTTCTGTATCGTCTTCCTCTCTATCGTCAGGCAGTAGGGCACGGAGTAGGACCCCCGCAGTTTCCTGCCAGGTCTCCATCATCCGGTCCCCACTCCTGACGGTAGATAACACCATAGGTGATTTAATTTTTTCCCTTACTATTTTATAGGGTAGTCCCCAAGGGTCTGTAGCCAATTGGCTTTGCACATATTTCTCCCAGCTCCTCATCCTTACAGCCTTGAGTTCTTGTTGAAACTGTTCTTTGGCTTCTCGGTATATTTGTAGCCATCGCTGCTTTTCTTGCCAGACGGCACACCGCTGGTAATACCTCCTCGCCCTCCGTACTGCTTGGCGCATTTGCCCCAGTTCGGCTGACCATGGTGAAGGGGAGGCCGCGATGGCCCTCCTCCTGGTTGGTACCGCTGCCTTGACTGCCTTAGTTATTGCACTAGTGAGATCTCGGGCGTATTCTTCTATGTTGACATCACCCTCCAGCAATGCAGGGATGTCACACTCCCTAGCCAGCCGGTCCCAATCGGTTTTGTTGTACTTAAGTTGTGTTTCCCACCCTATGTCCCAGTGGCACTCGCTGTCTCCAATGATGAATGTTATGAGGTTATGGTCACTTGTGGTAATCCGGTCCCAAACTGTCCAATTAGATATTTTTGTTGCGAGGTTTGGCGTTACTAGAGTAACGTCGATGTTTGTACCGTGTCCACCCCCCCCCCCCCCCAGTGTAGGTGGGAGGGTTTCCCTGTTTATTAGCGACCATGAGTTGTAGTGACATGATGGTGTCGACAGCTTGTTCTCCTCGATCGTCTTGAGTACCACTGAACCACAGGGGGGATTTAGCATTGATGTCCGCAGTCACAAGGATTTTGTGTCCCCGCAACGCCGTGGCTATTTGCACGAGCTTGTCCAAGAATTCATCTATTGGTCTTCCGTACTGGAAGTACATATTGACCAGGTATAGTATTCCTGTTGGTGAGTGGAGCTCCACGACGTTGCAGTGGTCATCCAAGAATTGCGCTAACACAGTGGCTCTCAATGCTTTGTTTGTAATTATGACTGCAGCTCTTGGTTCTCCTGGATTATATATTTGTTGCCAAGTGGCTGCGGTGAACGGGATCCGTCCAGCCTGGGAGTATGGCTCCTGTATGCAGACTACATCTAGACTCTTCTCCTCCACCACTTTCCGGAGTTCCTGCAAGACCAGTTTACTATTATGTGCGTTCATCTGTCCCACTCTTAACTGGCTCACGTGGGAAGTATGTATGTATATGAGACTCTGGCCAGTTTTTGCGCCAGTCGTGAGCAATTCTTCCGTTAGTTATGACAGATTGATTATATAATTCATTGAGGTCAAACTTTTCGTTGCGCCTTTCAAACACTTTCTGAACCAGGTCTCGCAGGGCTCCGAAATCTGTGGGGAGATTCATTGTCTTGAGCTGTATTCTGTCTACAGCCTCCATCACTGGGAAGGTAATGTCTCTGCCGTATTCATGGCCGACACGCACCACATGCCTCAGGGCTGTTGTGAGGGTGGCCGGCTCTTCAAGTCTAGACAGCTGTAAAGCATGCTCCAAATTGGGATAAATCCTGACAGGATCTATTCCTGGTCCTCGTACTATGGATGGGCTTATTGGTGTACCTATATTTGTGGGTACACAGGTGCTGCTTATTTTGTTAACTTGTACTTGATCTTCATGACTTTTAGTATTAGGATCGTCAGTCTCTAACAATCTCCCTACCACAGGATGCCCGAGTGGTCGTACTTGATCTTTTTGCGACCTTTGTCCCCGTTTCGGAGGGGAGGGTGCTTCTTTCTGATCACAAGGATCTGTCTGAATACCGACATCTTTCATTGTGACTGCCAGGTGTTGTGGCCTCGTGATTTTCTGTATAAATTCTTTGAATTTATTGGCCCTTAAAGCATCCCTCAACCTCTTGCTGGGAGACTTTCTTTTGGGCTTCCTGTTCCCATTGGGGGACTCAGCCATAATCGATTCTGGCTATGAGTCTCTGCTCAAGCATCCTGTAGGTAGGGCAATTTCTACCGGTAGTGTTGCATGACTTTTTGCCTCTTTTAGTACAAGGTATGCAGATTCCAGTTTTGCTGCAATTTTTCCTTGAATGATCTTCTGACCCGCACTTGGAGCAAGCCGGCCTCCTCTCACAATGCTTATGTATGTGGTCCAAGTCGCCACAGTTGTGGCATCTCGGAACCACTAGGTAATCTCGCACGTTAATTGCGTGAAAACCTATATATACTCTCCCCATAGTGGTGATTCTTCGCCACATCTTTCCTGAGACCTCGGCAACGTGATGTACGACATCACGCTCCCGGGGTCCTGTTTTAAATCTCAATTTAAAGTCATTTCTGAAACTTTCCCATTCCAAATCATCAAAGTTTTGATTATAAAGCGTCTCGTAGATGTCTGACTCTGTTAATGCTACAGGTATGTCATAAAGGATCACCAGCGGGTTGCGCTTCTTTGGTGGCTCACATTTAACTGCCATGTTCAGTTTAGCATGCTTTAAGATCTTATCCCTGTCTTCCTCAGTTGCTACATCAACTACAACGACATTCTTTGTTGCTTTGACTTTATTGATTTTAATTTTATCTTTAGCGGGATCAATTGTGGTAGTGAAAATTTCTTGTACCTTTTTAATTGTTTGCCCGGGCAGGGGTCTTAAAAAGACCGCCGTATCCGGCCTTTTAGTAACCTTGGCAATTGTCTCTTTCGTGGTTTGGGGTTTTGTGACTGCTTGTGCAGCCACTGCAGCCCAGGTTTTAGTTGGCTGCTGCCTGAGTCTATTATTTTCTTTTTCGAGTTCTTCGAGTCGCCCCTCAAGCTTAGCACTAGCAATGGCCCAAGCGGCGAGCTCATTTTTGATTGCCAGGACTGCAGCCTGGCTTATTTTACCATTTTTCACACTCGAGTCAAGGATTTGACTTATTTTGGTGTGTCTTTCGAGTGTGCTTTGCTCGTTCTGTTCCACTTCCTCCTGTGAGGCAGGAACAGTCGCCATCGACGCCCTCGAGGTCGCACTAGAGTCACTCGTCTCAGGATCTGCCATGTTTGTAGACGAGTGATAAAAAGATGGGAGCCCGTCTCTTACCCCGGACCGGCTCCTCTGGCATGGGGGGGGACTATTGCAGCTCGCCCACCGACCTCGCCCCTAGGTCAAGGGCACTCCAGAGCTGCAGGGTTCAACGCGCCGTTGCCAGCGCACTGGTCCCCATCGAAGGCCTCGTCGTCGACGATTTCACCCGACGCTCCTCGGCAAGTGCACCCCGCACTCCGGAGAGGCGGATGCACCCCTCGCCCTTCGCCGCCTACTAGCCCGAGTTTCCACCCGAAGGCCAAGGACCCACTCCTACTCAGGTGGTGGGTCGGTCCCCCAGTCGTTCGGCGGTCTGGGCCCATCTAACCTAGCCCAGGCGATGTCACCACCACCCGGGTTTGGCAGAACACGCCCCGGTTACCCAGGGGCGCGGCGAAGCACCCTTGCCGACTCGCGCCGTGATCCCACGCCGACAAACGAGGTCGCCGGCATGCAGAGCACCTGCTGGTCTGTACCCTGCGAACAGAAAGGGACTGGTGTTCGGTCCCTCGACACAGCTCCCCCTGTGCCACGCACCCTTCGCTTTCGCATCGGGTTGGGTCGCAGCTCTCCCTTTTGACGCAAGGCAGAATGCCGAGCTTGACGTCTGGCACCACGGGAAGGCGGAAAGAGCTACTTGGGAAGGAGAGGCTGTAAGAGACGCTTCACTTCCCCGAGTGAGGACTGCCGCGGCACGCCCGACTGGAAAGCGATACGCCCCAGTGCGAGCCTCCGTGCCTTACGGCGCGCCGGCAACGGGCGGGCCCGCGCCGAAACGCGCCGTCAAGCGACTGACCTCACGCCAGACAATGCTTAGCTAGGTTTAGGTAGTTCTACGTTCTAGGGGACTGATGACCTTAGATGTTAAGTCCTATAGTGCTCAGAGCCATTTGAACCATTTTTTACGATCGCGGTCCTCATTTGTTAGAGTTATTAAACAATTTACTGCGGAAGATAGTGTGAACCAGAAAAAAAGAACCCGTGCAGCTACTATTTGTGGAGAAAATAATCAAGTGGCAGTCCTAGCTGCTGTGGCTCACAATCCACATGCGAGCACAAGAGTAATATCAAGGCAATAGAGTGTTTGGAAGATTCTGAAGCTCCACAAATTTCATCCATGCGGTGTATCCATGCATCAGGAACTACATAGCGATGACTTCCAAAGCCGTCTAACGTTTTGTCACTGGGCATTTCAGCGGATGTAAACAAACCAAAACTTTATCAGAGTACTATTCTCCGATGAGGCAACATTCACAAACCACGGCGAAGTCAATCGCCATAACATGCAATGCTGGAATGAACAGAACTCACACTGGATTCGAGAATTCAACTACAGGGTGTTTCAAAAATGACCGGTATATTTGAAACGGCAATAAAAACTAAACGAGCAGCGATAGAAATACACCGTTTGTTGCAATATGCTTGGGACAACAGTACATTTTCAGGCAGACAAACTTTCGAAATTACAGTAGTTACAATTTTCAACAACAGATGGCACTGCAAGTGATGTGAAAGATATATAAGACAACGCAGTCTGTGGGTGCCCCGTTCTGTACGTCGTCTTTCTGCTGTAAGCGTGTGCTGTTCACAACGTGCAAGTGTGCTGTAGACAACATGGTTTATTCCTTAGAACAGAGGATTTTTCTGGTGTTGGAATTCCACCGCCTGGAACACAGTGTTGTTGCAACAAGACGAAGTTTTCAACGGAGGTTTAATGTAACCAAAGGACCGAAAAGCGATACAATAAAGGATCTGTTTGACAAATTTCAACGGACTGGGAACGTGACGGATGAACGTGCTGGAAAGGTAGGGCAACCGCGTACGGCAACCACAGAGGGCAACGCGCAGCTAGTGCAGCAGGTGATCCAACAGCGGCCTCGGGTTTCCGTTCGCCGTGTTGCAGTTGCGGTCCAAATGACGCCAACGTCCACATATTGTCTCATGCGCCAGAGTTTACACCTCTACCCATACAAAATTCAAACGCGGCAACCCCTCAGCGCCGCTACCATTGCTGCACGAGAGACATTCGCTAACGATATAGTGCACAGGATTGATGACGGCGATATGAATGTGGGCAGCATTTGGTTTACTGACGAAGCTTATTTTTACCTGGACGGCTTCGTCAATAAACAGAACTGGCGCATATGGGGAACCGAAAAGCCCCATGTTGCAGTCCCATCGTCTCTGCATCCTCAAAAAGTACTGGTCTGGGCCGCCATTTCTTCCAAAGGAATCATTGGCCCATTTTTCAGATCCGAGACGATTACTGCATCACGCTATCTGGACATTCTTCGTGAATTTGTGGCGGTACAAACTGCCTTAGACGACACTGCGAACACCTGGTGGTTTATGCAAGATGGTGCCCGGCCACATCGCACGGCCGACGTCTTTAATTTCCTGAATGAATATTTCGATGATCGTGTGATTGCTTTGGGCTATCCGAAACACACAGGAGGCGGCGTGGATTGGCCTCCCTATTCGCCAGACATGAACCCCTGTGACTTCTTTCTGTGGGGACACTTGAAAGACCATGTGTACCGCCAGAATCCAGAAACAATTGAACAGCTGCAGCAGTACATCTCATCTGCATGTGAAGCCATTCCGCCAGACACGTTGTCAAAGGTTTCGAGTAATTTCATTCAGAGACTACGCCATGTTATTGCTACGCATGGTGGATATTTGGAAAATATCGTACTATAGAGTTTCCCAGACCGCAGCGCCACCTGTTATTGAAAATTGTAACTACTGTAATTTCGAAAGTTTGTCCGCCTGAAAATGTACTGTTGTCCCAAGCATATTGCAACAAACGGTGTATTTCTATCGCTGCTCGTTTAGTTTTTATTGCCGTTTCAAATATACCGGTCATTTTTGAAACACCCTGTATCAGCAACCTTGGTCAGTTATTGTTTGGTGTGGTTTAATTGGCAATAAACTGATCGGTCCGTATTTTATCGACGGTAATTTGAATGAGAAGAAATATCGAAACCTACTTGAAAATGAACTGCCAGATCTACTTGAAGACCTGAGCATCGAACTTCGATAAAACATGTGGTATCAAGATGGTGGTTGTCCAGCGCATTATTCGTTAGTAGCGCGCGATGTACTAGATCGACTTTACCATGGTCGCTGGATCGGCAGGGCAGGTCCTGTGAATTGGCCAGCCATATCGCCTGACCTTACCTCGCCAGATTTTTGCTTATGCGGTTATCTGAAAGATATCGTTTATCATGAAATACCTACCACTCGCGAATACATGATGTAAAGAAAAAGAGATGCTTGCGCTGCAGTTACACCAGACATGTTATTAAGATGTGTGCAGGGATTTACAGCACGCGTCAGTAACTGCATCGAAGTTGGAGGTCGTAAAACGGTGTGATGCAAGGGATTTACGAACAACAAGCAGGTCGAAAGTGAGAGGCGAGGGGACCCATTGGAAACAAGCATACCGAAATTCATTTACTTGCAAGTATTTGCAAATAATCAACAATAAAAGGAAACCAGTCTTTCCTTTTCAGGACCACCAACTCTTAAACAGGAATACGTTCATTTTCAGTTAGCGAGTGGGTCAGTCTTTCCCTGAATTAATGTTTTACTTTGTTTACTCTGTTAGTTAATGAGTTCACTCGTTGGTAAATAAGACGTTTGGTTAGTTGGTTAGCTATTCAGATGATTTGTTTGATAATTAAAATTTATGTGGCCTCACCACCACGAAACAAACAAAAGGTATCCGAATCAGCGAAAGAAATTAATATGTGTCTGAACATTTGTAAAACTCTAATTCCTCTCTCTCAAACCCCACCCTGTGGGGATTTTCTTGAATTACAGCGCCAACTACCTAGAATCAAAACAAATTTTTAAGACAAAAGTACGTAGTTTTTTTTTTGTAGAATCTGATTGTGCAATAAAAATGGGGATTCCCATTTGAAATTTTTAAGTTGCCTCCAGCAACACCACCATGGGGCTGGGGTGGCGTGCTAATTTTAGCAGCAGCAGATGTCCCACTCGAAAATAATCAACTTTGGATACTACACATTTTTTCGTGTGAAGCTTATTTTTCGAGTTATATTGGTTTGTCAACTTAAAATTTACATCCTGTATATTCACATTGTGATACTTACTTATAGAGCGACTCTAACTTCATATTCATAATTAGCATACCAAACCTATTACAAAGAATTGATCCCAATAGGGCAATTCTAACTCTGCACTCAGAATCAGAAGACCAAAATGCACACCAATTACTGAAAATTTCTCATTTAAGAAAATCGTAGTTTCTCTGTGTAATCAATCATCAATCCACAAGCACCAAAAATCTCAAACAACTGAGGTCTGAGAGTCGACCACTTTCTGCAGCACTTCGTACGGTTTATTATTAGAAGGCTGGAAGGGCCCACTGTGGCTTTACGGGTAAGTCATTTGGCTGGAACTGCAATGAAGAACAAAACGGCGTAAATAGTACAGGGTGATTCAAAAAGAATACCACAACTTTAGGAATTTAAAACTCTGCAACGACAAAAGGCAGAGCTAAGCACTATCTGTCGGCGAATTAAGGGAGCTATAAAGTTTCATTTAGTTGTACATTTGTTCGCCATTTCAGCCAATAAAGTTTTTGGTCCCTTTTTCTTCGAAGGTGCTACTGTAACTGGACCACAGTATCTGGAGATGTTAGAGAATTGGCTGTTCCCTCAGCTCGAACAAGAAGCACAACAATTCATATTTCAGCAGGATGGAGCGCCACCACATTGGCACTTATCTGTCCGTAACTACCTGAACGTCAACTACCCGAGGCGATGGATCGGCCGCCAGGCAGCCCGTGACAGAGCACTTTATCACTGGCCTCCAAGAAGCCCTGATATTACCCCCTGCGATTTTTTCTTATGGGGGTATGTTAAGGATATGGTATTTCGGCCACCTCTCCCAGCCACCATTGATGATTTGAAACGAGAAATAACAGCAGCTATCCAAACTGTTACGCCTGATATGCTACAGAGAGTGTGGAACGAGTTGGAGTATCGGGTTGATATTGCTCGTGTGTCAGGAGGGGGCCACATTGAACATCTCTGAACTTGTTTTTGAGTGAAAAAAACCTTTTTAAATACTCTTTGTAATGATGTATAACAGAAGGTTATATTATGTTTCTTTCATTAAATACACATTTTTAAAGTTGTGGTATTCTTTTTGAATCACCCTGTACTTCCAATTCTCATTTGACTCGTCGAAAGGAAGGTAAGAAAGGAGAATGATTGAGTTTAACGTCTCGTCGTCATCGGCGTCATTAGAGACGGAGCACAAGCTCGGATGGTGTCAAGGATGGGGAAGGAAATCGGTCGTGCCCTTTCTGAGGAACCATCCCACCATTTGCCTGGAGCGATGAAGGAAAATCACGGAAAACGTAAATCTGGATGGCCGAATGCGGGATTGAACCGCCGTCCTCCCGAATGCGAGTCCAATTGGTTGATTGATTGACTAATTGGTTTCCACATTCTATGGATTTCGCCATTCAAAACATTAGAAACTGACTCTTGAAATATTTGCAAAATATAGTCTGGTGGAGTTTCAGAGTAAATTAAGGAATTTCATGTTTGCCAGTTCCTTCTACTATAATGAAGAGTATCGCCATGGGATATCCTAAGAGGAGTGTGCTAAGATAAAATAGATTCATATTAGTACCATCGTATGAGAATGTAGACTTTTCCGCTCTATGCTGCTGGTGAAATCTTCCTAGGATTTCATGAGGTGGCCGCATTGAAATTCCACGTTGTTTTGATCATCATCAGTCTCTTCGTCCTCTGGTAAAATCTCGAGGCTATGCTCGGGCTACCCTTCCACTCCACCCTTATGGTGTGTGGAGGGGGGGGGGGGCGCCGCGAAACATGGTAGGGAGGTGGATTGCCACGTTGTGCGCATTCAGTCTTGCTTAGATTCTCAAAGCATCAACTGTAAGGTGCTGTCTGTGCACAGTACTGCTAGCGCAGGGTTCCACGCTGAACTTATCTGGTAGCGCTCATCCCTGTTGATGTTTTGTCATGGGACCTTATCTCAGTATATTCTTTAATATTGCTCTTCACAAGCCGGTGGCTCCGCACAACACTTTTGTTTTGTCACATGCAAACGTAGGTCCTTGGTTGAGGCTGTTCTATCACTTCCAAGCTATCTTTATGTCGCTGGCTTACGCATCTAATGTGTACAATGCAATGGTATGAGATGCAGCTCCGTGTTTGCCCAATGAGCTGGAGGCGACACTCAATAGGGAATGCTATATATACTGAGTATTTACAGTTGCAGCATGTCCCTTAGCAAGCGAAGCGTGTCCCTAATCCACTGTGGTGGCCGAAAGATGGCCCCGACCCTGTTCCTCCGAGAAATCACTCAATACTGGCTGAAGGTGGCCCAATCCTCTTCCTCATACTCGTTCACAACCTCCACCCTGCAGATGGCCACACCACTCGATTTCCTCACTGCACGTCTATCTACGTTTTGTACAGTACACATTCTGGTGAAACACATCCCCAAAGTGCTGCATCTATGCCGGGAAGCCGCCGTCCCCGTCAGTGCTAACAAGTGCGCCACTCTGCTCGCTTGCCTTGTCAAAGCAGGCGAATAGGGTGGGGAAAGCGGTGGAGCTGCAGCTCCTGCATGTTGCTGGCTTTGCAGCAGCTGAAACACCAATTTATGCTGTTGCTAGTGGGATTGACACTATTGTTCTTGTTTTTTTCTGTCGTTGCCGTCCATTTCGCTGTTGTAGCTGCAACTGCTACTGCTACAACTTTTGAATCTCGGGATCCTAACTTCACTCGAATCATTGTACGAAGAGGAAGTACTTGTTGCTAATTTTCTATCCTACTCTGCGTAGGGAGAACAGAGTTTACGATCAATTGTATTTTCAGCACGTGGTGATCCACAGCTCTTATTTATTTGAAAACTCAGATTACCGCCTTGACCTGTTAGTAAAGCACTTTATTTATACATTCAGTTTCAGTAGTCTGACTGTCATCAGGTTCCTATACACAAAATAAAATAATACATGAGCAACTTCACAAGCTTAAATTGTTATGAAACTGTTAACTGATGAAAATGTATACAACAACATACACGTAGTGGAATTTCACAGCGTCATGTTTGATTAAATATAAAATCCTTTCGTTGCGTGATGAAACGATGAATATTGCACTGAAAATAAAAGTATACCATAATATAGTTGTTCCACATATTAGAAAGACGGAAATGGCTTAAATTTGTACAGAGTTACCTGTTATCGTATAGTAAGATAAATTACATCGTCGATCGATAAAAACTGTGCAAGGGAGTGTACTGGTTCATGTTAAAACTTTACTCAGAGTTATGTCTGTGAATAGATTCGTACCACACAGAGGCGACTGAACAGCTGATCACTGTTTACTGGAAGAGCCAAAGATGGTCATAGAAGTCTACATACGTCGAGAGTGACAAGAATCTTGCTCTAAATTGAATGGGATCACTGCTGGTAGCTGCAGCAGGACATTGCGCGGAATCTAAGGCAATGAATGAAAATGTATACGCAAACGGGATTCGAACCCGAGATCTCTTCGGACATGTCCGAAAGAACAGACACGAAGCTTTAATATAGAGTCTTGCTGTCACTAAACTGTGTGTCGTCTGCTACGATAAGTATATATGACAGCCATAACAGGTGTTCTGTATGTTGCATCTAATAGCAGCTTGCGCGTGTTACAGTCACAGTCGCGGTGACAGAAAACAAAATGCATGTAAGTAATGGCTTACATGTAATTATAGGCACTAATGTTCAAATGGTTCAAATTGCTCTGAACACTATGGGACTTAACGTCTGAGGTCATAGGTCTCCTAGAACAGAGCACTACCTACACCTAACTAGCCTAAGGACATCACACACATCCATGCCCGAGACAGGATTCGAAACTGCGACCCTAGCAGCAGCGTGGTTCTGGACTGAATCGCCTAGAACCGCTTGCCTACAGCGGCCGGCGGCACTAATGTGAAAAGAGTTACAGACACATTCATATGCATACTGCTCCCATCGTACAGCAACTTCGATGGGACAGGTCTTACAGATACATACAATGTATTCCTAGCCGAAGAGTCTAAATATGTATACTGTGTAACACGTGTAAGACGCTCAATTCCGTGGATAAATAGTGTATCAGCAGCTCGCATAATACACTATGAGCACCTTTGGCTTTACCAGTAGATTAGATTAGTACTTGTTCCATAGATCATGAATAGGACACTTCGTAATGATGTGGAACGTGTCAGGTTAGTAAAAGATTACATTACACAAAATATATAACACTTAATATTCTTAATTTTTTTGGTGGGAGTTGGGGAAATTATCCACTTACTAAACCCAAAAATTCATCTAATAAGAAGGAGTTTCCATTAAGAAATTCTTTTAATTTCCTTTTAAAGGCTATATGGCTATCTGTCAGACTTTTGATGCTATTGGGTAAGTGATCAAAGACTTCTGTGGCAGCATAATTTACCCCCCTCTGAGCCAAAGTTAGATTTGCCCTTGAGTAGTGAAGATCATCCATTCTTCTAGTGTTGTAGCCGTGTACACAGCAATTACTTTTGAATTCGTTCGGATTGTTAGTAACAAATTTCATAAGTGAATTTATATATATTGTGAGGTTACAGTGAAGATCTCCAGCTCTTTAAATAAGTGTCTGCAGGGTTATCTTGGATGAGCTCCAGAATTATTCTGATTACACGCTTTTGTGCAATGAACACTCCTTTACTCAATGATGAGTTACTCCAGAATATGATGCCATATGAAATCAGAGAATGAAAATAGGCGTGGTAAGCTAATTTACTGAGATGTATATCGCCGAAATTTGCAATGACCCTAATAGAATAAGTAGCTGAACTCAAACGTTTCAGCAGATCTTCAGTGTTTTTATTTTGCAGATCAACCCCTCATCAGTTCATACACATAGAAATTTTGAATATTCTACCTTAGCTACCGATTTCTGATTGACGTCTGTATTTATTAATGGTATCATTCCATATATACTGTGTTTTGTCAAAGTTTAATTAGAGCCCATTTACAGAGAACCACTTAATGATTTTCTGAAAAACATCGTTTGCAATTTCACCATTTAATTCTTGTGTGTTTGGTGTGATAGCTCTACTTGTATCATCGGCAAAAAGTACCAGCTTTGCATCTTCGTTAATATAGAATGGAAAATCATTAATATATATTAAGAACAGCAGAGGACCCAAGACCATTTAATTCTTGTGTGTTTGGTGTGATAGCTCTACTTGTATCATCGGCAAAAAGTACCAGCTTTGCATCTTCGTTAATATAGAATGGAAAATCATTAATATATATTAAGAACAGCAGAGGACCCAAGACCAAACCTTGCGGCACCCCATTCTTGATTGGTCCCCAGTTTGAGAAATCACCAGTTTTTTGCATAATATGTGAACTACTTATTTAAACTTTCTGCACTCTTCCAGTTAGGTATGATTTAAACCATTTGACCGCTGTCCCATTAATACCACAGTACTTGAGCTCATCTAGAAGTGTTCCATGATTTCCACAATCAAAAGCCTTCGAGAGATCACACAAAATCACAATGGGTGACTTCCGGTTACTCAAAGCATTTAATATTTCATTAGTGAAAGTATATACACTCCTGGAAATTGAAATAAGAACACCGTGAATTCATTGTCCCAGGAAGGGGAAACTGTATTGACACATTCCTGGGGTCAGATACATCACATGATCACACTGACAGAACCACAGGCACATAGACACAGGCAACAGAGCATGCACAATGTCGGCACTAGTACAGTGTATATCCACCTTTCGCAGCAATGCAGGCTGCTATTCTCCCATGGAGACGATCGTAGAGATGCTGGATGTAGTCCTGTGGAACGGCTTGCCATGCCATTTCCACCTGGCGCCTCAGTTGGACCAGCGTTCGTGCTGGACGTGCAGACCGCGTGAGACGACGCTTCATCCAACCCAAACATGCTCAATGGGGGACAGATCCGGAGAGCTTGCTGGCCAGGGTAGTTGACTTACACCTTCTAGAGCACATTGGGTGGCACGGGATACATGCGGACGTGCATTGTCCTGTTGGAACAGCAAGTTCCCTTGCCGGTCTAGGAATGGTAGAACGATGGGTTCGATGACGGTTTGGATGTACCGTGCACTATTCAGTGTCCCCTCGACGATCACCAGTGGTGTACGGCCAGTGTAGGAGATCGCTCCCCACACCATGATGCCGGGTGTTGGCCCTGTGTGCCTCAGTCGTATGCACTCCTGATTGTGGCGCTCACCTGCACGGCGCCAAACACGCATACGACCATCATTGGCACCAAGGCAGAAGGGACTCTCATCGCTGAAGACGACAAGTCTCCATTCGTCCCTCCATTCACGCCTGTCGCGACACCACTGGAGGCGGGCTGCAAGATGTTGGGGCGTGAGCGGAAGACGGCCTAACGGTGTGCGGGACCGTAGCCCAGCTTCATGGAGACGGTTGCGAATGGTCCTCGCCGATACCCCAGGAGCAACAGTGTCCCTAATTTGCTGGGAAGTGGCGGTGCGGTCCCCTACGGCACTGCGTAGGATCCTACGGTCTTGGCGTGCATCCGTGCGTCGCTGCGGTCCGGTCCCAGGTCGACGGGCACGTGCACCTTCCGCCGACCACTGGCGACAACATCGATGTACTGTGGAGACCTCACGCCCCACGTGTTGAGCAATTCGGCGGTACGTCCACCCGGCCTCCCGCATGCCCACTATACGCCCTCGCTCAAAGTCCGTCAACTGCACATACGGTTCACGTCCACGCTGTCGTGGCATGCTACCAGTGTTAAAGACTGCGATGGAGCTCCGTATGCCACGGCAAACTGGCTGACACTGACGGCGGCGGTGCACAAATGCTGCGCAGCTAGCGCCATTCGACGGCCAACACCGCGGTTCCTGGTGTGTCCGCTGTGCCGTGCGTGTGATCATTGCTTGTACAGCCCTCTCGCAGTGTCCGGAGCAAGTATGGTGGGTCTGACACACCGGTGTCAATGTGTTCTTTTTTCCATTTCCAGGAGTGTATATAGAATATTCCGTTGAAAAACCTTTCTGGAAACAAAACTGACATTTTGTTAAAATTTTATTTTTACAAAGGTGTGAAGCTACTCTACAGTACATTACTTTTTCAAGAATTTTGGATAAGGCAGTCAGAAGAGAGATTGGGCGGTAGTTGTTCACATCAGACGTATCCCCTTTTTTATGCAGTGGTTTGACATTGGCATACTTCAGTCTATCTGGGAAAATACTCTGCTTCAGAGAGCTATTACACATGTGGCTAAGAATCCCACTTATCTCTTTGGAACAAGCTTTTGTTATCCTACTGGAAATGCCATCAATTTCATGTGAATTTTTATTCTTGAGAGAGTTTATTATCTTCCTAATTTCAGTAGGAGAGGTGGGTGGAATTTCAATTGTATCAAACAGTATGGGTAAGGCTACATCCATTAACTGCCTTGCTTCTTCTAATGAACATTTAGATCCTATTTTCCCTACAACATTTAAAAAATGATAACTCAAAATGTTTTCGACTTCCGGCTTGTTGTTTGTCAAGTTTCCATTCGCTTTGATGGTAATGCCGACATCCTGTACTCTTGGTTGCCCCGTCTCCCTTGTAATAATATTCCAAATTGTCTTGATTTTGTTACCAGCGGTATTGATCTCAGACATGATGCACATGCTTCTGGACTTTTTAATAACCTTTCTTAATGTAGCACAGTAGCTTTTATAATATTTGGCTGTTTCTGGGTCATTACTCTTTCTTGTTATTAGATACAGTCCCCTTTTGTGGTTACAAGATATTTTTATTCCTTTAGGAAGCCAAGGTTTTTTGCATGGTTTCTTATAATTAGATTTAACTACTTGCTTGGGGAAACAGTTTTCAAATTCTATTACAAGTGAATCATCAAATAAGTTATATTTTAAATTATCATCAGGTTCCTTGTACAACTCATCCCGGTCTAACTGCTCAAGGTTTTCCCTGAAATTTCTGATTGTTAAGTCATTAATTAAACGCACAACTTTGGACGGTAGTTTTGGATAACTGAATGGAGAAATGTCATATACTGTCACTGGCTGACCACCATGATCAGAAAGGCCATTCTTAACAGGACAAGAATTTATGTTTTTAAACTTATCTTGGTCTATAAAAGTATTATCTATCAACGTGCTGCTGTCCATTACTACCCGAGTAATATTGATCAGCTGTTCAGTCGCCTCTGTTTGGTATGAATCGGTTAACCACCGATTTCAGCTTTAACATGACCCAGTATACGCCCTAGCACTGTTTTTGTAGACTTAAGACGTAATTTATATTGCGGTATGATAACAGGTAACTCTGTACAGATGTGAACCATTTACTTCTCTATGATACGTAGTTTTCGTAATGATTCGTATCACTGTGTTATGGTATACTTTATTTTCAGGGTATTATTCATGGCTTCATCAGCAGAGAATAACGATTTTATATTTCGCCTAACATGATGCTGTGAATAGTTTTACAGAAGTGCGTGTAATTCCATTATGTGTGTGCTGTTGTTAATATTTTCATCAGTTAACAGATTCCTCACCGTTTAAGCCTGTAATATTACTAACATAAATTTGTTTGGTGTATAGCAATCTGATGATGGTTAGACGACTAAAATTGGTTCTGTAACAAGGTATTTTACCAGCAGTCAATGCGGTATTATGATTTTTTTTAGTTTATCATCACTGGCACCGGCAGAAAGGTAGCCCCAGAGCATAAAGAATCAGTTCCTGACGACGATGATGACGGAGTTTACGATGTGAACAGCTGACGAAAAACAAGTCCAGAGCGTAGCAAAAGTCGTCTTCAACAAATACTAACATTCCGGGGAGCAATTCGAATCAAAAACTGAATATAGTTAATATCACAAACTCCATTCTTCAATGGCGTGTACTGAAGGTATCAATGACTAACGAGAAACTGACAGACAAGTACTGATCGCGGTATTTACTGTCCGCCTCGTATCAGCGGACTGCTCCATTCGACATGCTTGCGGATGCGGCGGCGCAGAAGCTGCGGCGGGACTACGAACCCCCTTGTATCTCTGATCCGTCGCCATTACGATACACGGGCTGGCAGAGAAATCCGAATCATTTTCGGGCACCCAACGAACATACAAAAATTACCACCTAAACACAACAAATTCATATTAATTTATATAACACGAAATACGTTCACAAAGTATTGGGTGTTCTTAAAGCTTGTACACTGTGATGACAAGAGTCATGGAATAGCAAAGGACACAGATACAAATGGCCATAGTTTCGCTAGACAAGGATTTAGGAAGTCTGTGCATTGACACAGCTCTGTCATTTGTAAGTAGGTTATTCGCGCGAAAAGGTTTCCAACGTGATTACAGGAACACGACGGGAGTTAACAGATCCTGAACGATGAATGGTTGTTGCAGCCAGCAGCATGGTACATTCCATTCCGGAAATCGTTACGGTATTTAATATTCCGAGATCCACAGTGCGAAGAGTGTGCCGAGAATACCAAATTTCTGACATTTCCTCCCAACACGGACAACGCTGTGGCCGATAGCCTTCATATAACGACCGAGAGCAGCAGCATTTGCATAGAGTTGTCAGTGCTAGCCGACAATCAAAAATGCAATGTGGGACGTACAATGAACTTATCCGTCAGGACAGTGCGCCGCAATTTGGCGTTAATTGACTACGGCAGCAACACGACATCGCCTCCAACGCCTCTCCTGAGATCGTAGCCATATCGGTTGGGTCCTAGACGAGTGTAAATCGTGATCTGGTCAGATGACTCCCGATTTTAGTTAGTAATAGGTGATGTAGGGGTCGAGTGTGACGCAGACCCCACAAGGCCATGGACCCAAGTTGTCAACAAGGATCTGTGCAAGTTGGTGGTGGCTCCATACTGGTGTGGGTTGTGTTTACATGGAAAGACTGCGTACACTGGTCTAACTGAGCCAATCATTGACTGTAAATGGTATTGTTCGGCTACTTAGGCAGCATTTGGAGCCATTCATGAACTTTACGGACGGAATTGCTATGGTTGACAGTACGCCATGTGACCTGGCCACAGTTGTTGGCGATTTGTTCGAAGAACATTCTAGACAATTTGAGCGAAACATTTGGCCACCCAGATCACCCGACATGAATGGCGCCGAACATTTATGATACATAATCGCGAGGTCAGTTCATGCACAAGAACCTGCGCCGGCAACATCCGATATGGGAAGCATCCCGTATCACCATGCTGGGTGCACATATCCTGTAGTTCTGTGGCGCATCTCATAGTGCTTTTCTGCCCCACTGTGATCTCTTTCGCGTATTCTCTATTGCTGTGGGGGCTTCATATTCAAACTTTTCAATCTTGCTGGCACACTTGACGTCTTGTGGTTCAAATGCACATCCAGCAGCGTACTGTCATGTTCTTCTAGGAGTATGGCATTCATATTCTACATGGGTAGCGAGGGATGTTACGAGAACGTATTCATTAACGCCTCTGACCACCTAAATCACCCCGGTTCCCACAACTCCAGAAGGTAGACGTCGACTGTAGCTATTGTATCACAGACAAAGTGGACGGTGGACGTTGTCATAGATTGACGTGGCTGTATTCGATTTATGTTCAATTTCGTAAGTACCTGTGCGGCCAAGTTCCGGAACGTTCCGATAAACTAGGTGCAAAAATCTTTGTAAGTGCTACTCTCAAAAAACGTTACGTCAAACCTGGTAATTTCCTTCCGATCAAGTGTCTGCTGTACAAGAAGTAACGCGTAGGGCAATGGTATATCCACAAAACGCATCAGAAACACAGTATGAAAACCTATTGGTGTGTCCTGCTTCGTAACGACCCTTCTTTGGTGAATTGCCACAAACACCTTCTGCTTCTTCTGCTCGAGAACACGCGCTCTTGTTTGTGTGTTGCTTGATTGCCGGCTGGTTTTCCGGCCGCGAAGGCCGTGCGCTGCAGTCCGGAACCGCGGGACTGCTACGGTCAGAGGTTCGAATCCTGCCTCGGGCATGGATGTGTGTGATGTCCTTAGGTTAGTTAGGTTTAATTAGTTCTAAGTTCTAGGGGACTGATGGCCTCAGAAGTTAAGTCCCATAGTGCTCAGAGCCATTTGAACCATTTTTTGCCGGCTGGTTTCCTGCTGTGCTTGCATGGACAGCTCCATTTCGTTATCCAGCCGTATTGTGTTTTTTGCAGTTACTCGTGTTTCCACGCTGGCAAACCCCTGATCATATGCGTTCCTCACTTTGTTCAGACTGTCGGCGACCTCCGCCCGTATCCTTGCAGTCTCGGCAACCAAGTCACTCATAACTTCTGCAATCTCACAATCAATATCTTGATTGCAGAGTTTGAGGTCCGCTTCTTGTTTCGTAAATTGAGCTTGGTTCACCTGCCTATAACGAACCAGAATTACGGGAAACTTCGATCAATATTAGATTACGATTCTAAGCCTGTTTGGCGAAATTTGCGAAATCACAGGTTTTCGCAACTATTTTTTTACCTTAAACTGCAAGCACAAAGTACAGAAAAGTCAGCCTATGCGGTCGATGTAGTTTATGGAAGTGTTTTTTTTTTCTTAAATTTCAGTCTTTTCCAAGTCTTCCTGTAACATTTTCAAACATTAGTTTTATCTTTCATTTTAAAGAAGTTAATTATCCTAAAAATTCCATTTGTTTGATTTAACCATAATTACCATACATTTCGCGTTTTGGAATATTTCGCTAACGAAATTGTCTCACAACGTTTTATGGTCTATTAAACGAAGAACTGTTGCAATTTTTCGAAAGCAAACTCAATTATTCATAGAAAATAGTCATGTAGAAGAAGTTTCTAAACGTTTATTGTTTTGACAATGTGACATACTCTATAAATTTTAGTAAATACTATTTTAAAATTATGTGTAGTAATGTACAATTGATCTTATCTTAATAAATTTTGTTAACTTCAAGAGTGATGTTTCTTTGTAACCGTTCACTCACGTACGTAGAAAAATTTGTACAAACGTTAATTTGACCAATTACCGCTTGTGGAACAGTCTAGCAGTTCAAGCTTTAATATGCCGACGTCATACTTGCCAAAAGGTAGTGAGTCTTTGTTCCAATTTCTAATAGGACAGTCATTGTCTAGATGATGCGCAGTATGTTCGTCTTTGTACTGTGAACAGTGTGTGTGCCATGTACCTCTTTTATATTGGAAAATGGATTTGTTATGTCATATTCACCTTAAATGTCCAATGAAATTGTTAAGTGAGGTCAGTGAGTGTTATGAAATCTGTGTAAGCGTGCAAAAAATTTGTCCTCTGCAATGTACAGAAAACGGATGCGTCAGTTCCATTTTTATTCCATTTGTGGATGGGAGATAAACCACAATGTCGTGAAAATGTGTATAGGTATGTCCTCATTGCGACAGCCATTTTAGAGCTGTTTTTCTACAATGCTGTCTTCCGTTATGTTCGACTACGCATTTACATAGCTATTTATCGAGCTGAGGAAATGCAACTCATTATAATTCAACTAATTAATAAACTCTTTTAAAGGGACTTACGGAATGCCTCATCGGAGTGCTGAACGAGTTGTTTTGCGTTGTCTGTATTCATATTTTTGATCTCGAGCAGCGACACCACAGTGGTTGCATTACCTTATTTCAGTTTAGCTGGCTAATCTTCGGCGCTTTCTAACTACTATACTGGGCACTGTAGCCTTCTTTTAGTTCAGCTATCTGAGCCGTGGTTGCGGCATTTCTTTGTTTTATTTCGGCTACTTGCACCGTGATGACAGCTAACATTGCTGGAAGGCGATCCAGTGGACTCAAGCAGTGCCTTGTATCTCCTCACCTGGTCTCGAGCTTTCCTCGACTCACCTGTCGTCTTCTACATCTGTTGACTTTCCAGACCTCAGCTGCGTGGAAACGGCAATCAGAAACCAGAAGTGCTCCACAGAACGAAATGACACAAACAAAACAACTCTGATGTCAACGTTGGTAGCAGCCGACCGTATACTGGAGATACACAACAGAATTCTCACAGACAGAAATTAAACACTCTAGAGCTACGTCACAAAATACAGGGGAAGCTGCAGCAACAGATCTTAAATACACTGCTACATCTGCATCTTCACCTACTGCATACTGTTGCACAGCAGAACAGTATACTTGATGCAGCTCAAAAAATTTCAAAATTATTCTCCGGCAACGCCAGAGGTAAAACAGAATCGGTCAATGGGCAGACCGAATGCCAGAGGGAGAGAAACTTTAATCGAGTATCAAAAACCAGGGAAGCTATTACAACACCCTGATCGGACTGAGCACTCAACCAAGCATAGCAGAAAAATGTCATCATGGCAACAGAGGGATACCGTCATAATGGTGAATGTCCAAAGTGCAACATGAAAGCTTGAACTGAAGTCAACAGTAGCTACGCATTAAGTCACATGAGACGAAAGAGAGTCTGAAATATGAAGCTGTGAAATCCTGAAGCGAAAATGAGAGCAGACCAAACGGGAAAACCAAAACAAATGATGTAATTCCCCTCTCACGATAGCAGAACATACAAGCTCGTCCCGTGTAAATACTACTTCTGTTCTGATGGAACTCTATTGTTTCACAGTAGAATGAGGAGTCCTATATCAGCCGGCCGTTGTGGCCGAGCGGTTCTAAGCGCTGCAGATCTTCTAGAGGCCTCACCATCACGGCCAAATAGTAGGTCAGCATCCATCATCATTTGGGCGAGGTCAGCGTATTCCTATCTAACTATGGAAGAATATTTTCCTCCGTGTCATGTCTACTACTTTCAAAGTCTTCACAGCATCATGTACTCTTAGCTGATATTGTAGAGGGCTTCTCTGTCATTCTACGACAGAGTCTAGGGTGCCCTGGTCATCTTCTCCGGAAATCTGTTGACTGCTTTGAGCAGCGCAGACTGTACCGCATGCTAACACTGTGCCACAATGACTTGATGACTGTAGTTTTGCTAATGCGCCGACTCTGCAGCCGTCACTGTGGCTGAAGCAGATCCCTGGTCATGAGGTACCAGGAGAGCACGATGTCTTGCACTCTTGCCTGCGTTGTTTGACTGAACTTCGGAGGATCAGCTGTTGTCTTTTGTCAACAATGAATGTTTGATATTGTAATAATGGTTTTCTAACACCTTTAGGGCTCAGACAGATACCTGCCCTTTAAGTTAGCGAACTCACTAATCTGAGGTGATCTTCCATCAACATACCAACATGACATCGACTGACCTCAGCACACCGCTCACCATAACGTAAACCACTCAAGGACGCTAGAATACTGTTCAGTCAGAACTCAGCAAACAAAAACTCACCATCAGTGCATCTGGAACGACACACAAAGAAGTCAGCATATTGCTATATAGACATGGCAGAATACTTTTTTTCGTGTCGTATCGACAGGTTTCAGACTGGTAATAAATGGCAGATAAATTCAAGGACTAAAATGCTAAAATGCAATTCACAATTCATTTAACCTCAAGCTCGATTCTCAAAATGTTGTAAACAAAAAGAAACTGATATGCAAATCAAACCATTTATTTAAAGCATTAAAATAATATTGTTTATGATAATATCAAAGATACAAATATAAATCTTAGGGCCAGTTTAACTGAGCGAAGACACGACTCAATAACTGGGCATGTAGGAGTGAAATGTCTGAAGACTCAGTCATCAACAGGTTGGCATGCCTCCAGAAAGCAAACTCACTGCATCTTCTGATTCATTTGACTGCCTGCTCTCCATCTCATCATAGTCTGGTCACTGTTTATTTTCTTATTGACTATCTAATGGTCCACTCACATTGCTCTAACTCAAGGCGATTGAAACTGTAGCTTCTCCTGCAAGGTTGTTTTGTGTTATTCAACTCTGTCACTTCTGAATTTTCCGTCATATTATCTTTGTCATTAGTGGGTTCTGTTTGCAATCCAACCCAATGAGCAATCAGTGCTACATAATCACACGTTCCAGTCTTCATACAAGCTGAAAATTTCCAATTTTACAGTGGCTAGTATTTAACCTGTGATCCTCCGTTTCATTGTCATTTATGAAACATCCCTTTAGAAAAATTAAGAAAGTCAGTGCTGGTAAACCACTTAACGTTATTTGATTCTCAAACAGCTGAGCAAAACTGAAGGTACTCAGACATTTCTCTCTCTACTTAGTCTGATCAACACCACACTGACACACAATATTTTTAGTGCAACGCAATCTGACTTTCAAAAATCCCTACAATAGAATGGCCCTATCTAACAATAATCTATACCTTTCATGAATCACTTACCTCACAAAAATCTTCGTTCAAAAAAAATGGCTCTGAGCACTTTGGGACTTAACATCTATGGTCATCAGTCCCCTAGAACTTAGAACTACTTAAACCTAACTACAGCACACAACACCCAATCATCACGAGGCAGAGAAAATCCCTGACCCCGCCGGGAATAGAACCCCGGAACCCGACCGTGGGAAGCGAGAATGCTACCGCACGACCACGAGCTGCGGACAAATCTTCGTTAATCAAACTACTGCAATACAGCGTTCACCAATACTGCCAGCTAAATAAAGGATTCTAACTACTGAAGGCACTAACTACTGACATGCATAGTTAGCAAATGAAAGATTTTGATGGAGAACAAACAATGTATTTACCTTAATAGTGTTCAAAAGTCATAATATAATTACCAGTTCATGACATTCAGTCTTACAAATTTCCTATTTTTGACGGACACACGTCCAGATCGTCCGCTCTCAAAACTCTGGCATCTCTCTCCCCACATCCACCACTGCTGGCAGCTCACCTCCAATTGCACAACGCTACGCACTGTTCACATCCAACTGCCCAACACTACAATAGCAAATATTCCAACAATGCCAACCAGCCACAGATTGCACACAGCACAGTCAGTGATTTTCATGCAGAGCGCTACGTGGCGTTACTAACATAAAAACCTAAATAGCCTACTTACATAGCCCCCATGCTCCCCACAAAAAATTTTACAAATTATTTTAGGCAGTGGCCAATATGATTTAACAAAAATTTTCATAATTGCAATAACAAAGATATCAAATGCACACACTTATTGATACAAGTTGGTTAAAAGCAAAAATTGTTCTGATAAAGATAGTCCTGATCAATCATCGCAGTAGTAATTACATTGTACAAATTTTGATCAATAAAAGAAAATGCACACGGAAGTAGCGGATTTCCATGCAGTGTTGAAGATGTAGTGTTGTCCTTCCAACGGAAAGACAGTGCTGACTCTTAACATGCTGACAGGTAATGGGCCACAACAGAGCAAACCCACAGCAGAGTCAGTCGAAGTTTTGAAGAATATTGGTAGGTAGGTCATCATAGAGCAGACCCCCTGTAGTCCTGGTAGAGATTATGGTATTGGTGGGCCACCAGAGGTGCAGACCCACTGCAGTCCTTGTAGAAATAATGGTATTGGTGGGCCATCATAGGTGTAGACCCACTGCAGTCCTTGTAGAGACGGCCATCAGCCATCTGTTGCGGCTGTGCACAATCACCATCGAAGAGTCTTGCGGACAATGTAGGATGTCCATAAACCACCAGTTGTGCCCTCACAAACTTTTTAGAATTGTCCTTAGATCCAACAGTGCTGTTAACACTAACAGTCCAGTCTTACAAATTTCCTTTGTCTGACGAACACACGTCCAGATCGTCCGCTCAAAACTCTGGCATCTCTCACCTCCAAGTGCCCAACGCTACGCGCTGTTCACATCTAACTGCCCTACACTACAATAGCGAATATTCCAGCAATGCTAACCAGCCACAGATTGCATACAGCACAGTCAGTGATTTTCATACAGAGCGCTATGTGGCGTTGCCAACACAAAAACCTAAACAGCCTACTTACACATTCTCTTCCTTGATTTGGCAGTTCGTAGTACTGTAAACCGCTAGGCATTGCATTAAGTGTTGGTCAACATTTTTCAGCTGTCAAGAAAGCAGCCATCCAACAGCAAACTGGCTTTTTTGTGACGGCAGTGTCTTTATTTTGCTCAAGCGTCCCCATATACTCGTTACTTGGCAGCATACCTCGTGCAGTTTGTCAGACTTTACATGGCGGAACCCTCCCCAATCAAGGCAAACACTTCCCTTAAGCTGTCCCTCTCAGTCTTTAGGGAAATTCTCATGTATCAGTTGTATCTTAGGCCTGAAACTAGTCTCAGTGTCCGTTGGCGAAGTATTACAAGATCCAGATAAATTTATATAATAATCCGTATAACTGAAATGAAATAATATATTAATATATTCAAATTATATTGATAACATATTTAAAAAATTACCCAAGCATCATTTTGTTTGTGAATTAATATGTAGATATTACGTATAAAACTATACAATATGTACGCACTTAAATTTAAGGGTGTGGGGGATGAGGTTCTGTGGTGGAGGAACAGAATGTGCGCGCAGAAACTGGTTGACGATACAGTTTATTGACGTTAACACTAGACAAGCATCCCAACGGCCTTGCCGCAGCGCTAACGCCGGTTCCCGTCAGATAACCGAATTTAAGTGCTGTCGGTCTGGGCTGCCCTGCCGGTGTCACCGAGCGGTTCTAGGCGCTTCAACTTGGCACCGCACGACCACTACGGTCGCAGGTTCGAATCCTACCTCGGGAATGGATGTGTGTGATGTCCTTAGGTTAGCTAGGTTTAAGTAGTTCTAAGTTCTAGGGGACTGATGACCTCAGATGTTAAGTCCCATAGTGCTCAGTCATTTTTTTCGGTCTGGACTAACACTTGGATTGTTGACCAGCCGTTGTGCCAAGCGTTGTTGGCAAGCGGGGTGCACTCAGACCTTGTGAGATAAACTGAGGAGCTACTTTATTGAGAAGTAACGTCTGCGGCCTCGTAAACGGACACGGCCGGGATAGCGATATGCTGACCGCATCTAGTGACGTCTGTGGGCTGAGAATGACACGGCGGCCAGTCGCCACCATTGGGCCTCTATGGCCTGTTTCGGAGGAGTTTAGTATGAGACAAGCATAGTAAATGAATGGCGACACAAGGCGGCTGTCAGGCAACAAGCAGTTAACCGCCGAAGGAGTGGGGTGGGATAACTTCCCATTCTCACAGTTGGCGAAGTTGTTGACCCGTGCATTCCAAGTTGCCTAGCAATTAGTGTCAAATGGCAGCACCTCAACTTTCTTAATTGTGAATGGACTGGGCCAACATTCAGATCGCTGGTAGTCAGCAGAGTTCCCTATGGTCAGGCCAAGGACTGGTGGCGGGAAAGTGACGGCTGATGTTAGCAGATCCCAATTGCTCGTGGCTGGGAAGCGATAGTTCGACCCTCAGTACATCTAGACCTCGGCTGGACCACTAGAGTGGCAGTTCCGTTGAGATGACACAAGAACGATGGAGGACTTGCGGCGGAAGCTTATACACAGCAGACGCTTATTCCAAGCCCAGCTTTACCCTACATCTGCCTGGTCAGACAGCTCTTGTTATTACACAACCTCAGTTTTTGGAAAAATTCAGCCCAATGAATTTCTGATCCGATAAACATCGTTGAATCGGAGCTGATGATAAATTAACAATGGTACACTTTTCATACTTCCAGTCAAAAAACGAATCCAGATTAAAAACTCCCAGTTAACTACTGACTGCCTATACGCTTCATCTATGTTTACACTATGTACACCATTTCGCATTCAAGGACCTTAGTCACTGAGTCTCTGATTCACTCCAATTATTCAGGATTAAGTCATTTCTTCGCCTGTAATCGCACTATTAGCGTGGGTCTGTGAGCCCGCCCAGCTAGCCGTGCGGTCTAACGCATTGGTTCCCGAGCGGGAAGGCGTGCTGGTCCCCGGCACGAATCCGCCCGGCGGTTTAGTGTCGGGATCCGGTGTGCCGGCCAGCCTGTGGGTGGGTTTCAAGGCTGTTTTGCATGTGCCTCGGCGAGTGCGGGCTGGTTCCCCTTATTCCGCCTCAGTTACGCTAATTCGGCGATTGCTGCGCAAAAACTGTCTCCATGTACGCGTACACCGTAATCAGTCTACCATACAAACATTGGGGTTACACTCGTCTGGAATGAAACGTTCCGCGTGGGGGGGGGGGGGGGTTGGGGGAGGGAGGACTACAATGGGGGTCGAACCGCACAATAACCCTGGGTTCGGTGTGGGGCGGCGGTGGGGTGTGATTCGACAGCTGCAGCCTGTTGTGGGGTTGTGTGCCACTGATGGCTACGGCGGGAACGAAGCCTCTCCGTCGTTTTAGGTCCCCCAGGTCAATGCATACATACATGGACCTGTAGGTCGAAGGATGGTAAGAGTGGCATATGGGCAATATTACGCCTGATTTAGCAATGAGCAATTCCTACTATCACCAACATTACCAATGCGATCGCTGTAGTAGTTCCCACTGCAATGAATTGGTGCCAGTTTTCGTATTGTGTTTTCTCATATACCCGAGCAAGTGTTCCATTGATACATGACCATACTGAGTGGCCAGCATCTGGTCTAGCTAGTCCGGAAGGGTTGGATCCAAAGTGTCTTTTAGATGTGTTAGGTTTTCCTTTGGTAAAAGTTTGAATGGCATGTCCGGTAAGTAAAGAAACGAGTAAGTAGTGTTAAGGATTGTGGTTCCGGTGATGGTAGTGGGTAGGCGAAAGGTTGGTCCAAAGAATATCATAATACGTGCCAGTGCTTAACAGCCCCTTACCCTGCAGCTCTAATCGTTAAGTGTTACTTGAGCGGCTTTGGTCATAACATGTAGAGATGGTGACCACTGTATTTGGTACCGAAAAGAACCAATGCGACCCGACCTTTTAGAAGCATTCATTCTTACTTGGAGTCACCTCCCAAGGACGCTTATTTGTAGGATTCTTGGCGTGGAAGCTGTTGAGCTCAGAAGACAGTAGGACTGTATGTATTGGCTTTGTGCGGTAGACTGTAATTCGCTCAGGGTAGGAATACAGAAAACACGATGTCGTGAGTATTTCATAGGAATTTCTCATATCTTCACCCCCCCCCTCCCCTGCTGCGATCATCATAATGAGTAAATTCACTTGGAAAACATAATATTTCAGAAAAGGAGCTCCACCCCTGAAGTTAAATGCTGAAGACTAGTTCTCATACACGCACTCAGTGACAACCTACTTCTTGCACATCTGCTGCCACACTAATCACTGTTGCTATGACAGGTATCCACTTCACACAATGACCAACATATTGTACTACTTAGCATCACCGCTTTCCTACAAGACTATTTTAAACAGGGTAAGATTCCGCTATAGACATTACAACAGTTGTAAAATTACCGTAGTATACCACAGATCGTCACAAGTAAGCAGAGACTACAGTAGTTTTCCTAGAAACTTGTTCACTTAAGATGATAACCATGTTACCTGTAGATTAGGTGCATTGCATACCTATAGGGCGTTGCATCATATAGATCGCTTTATATACGCGATCAGTGTCTTACTAAACCGTCTACATATTGCGGGTGGGTATACAAAGAGCTGAGTTACTTACGGTACATTTTTGTTCTACATAGTCATCCTCCGGTCTCTTATTTAAAAATAGACAGTATTTATAGCACAACTGAAGCTGTCAATGTTTAATTCAGGTTTTATTCGAAAATTGTTGATTTGAAACATGAAACATAGGGATAATGTAGTAAAAATAGAAACAACAATACAGATTTATCATATAGCGCTGGAAAACGCAATGTCCTGAGAGAAAAGATAAAATTAAAACGAAGAAACAGTCAAAACAAAAATGTATCAAACATCGCTTCACTACTTCATCGAGATTACGTAAAACACGTTTCTGTTATTCATAAACAGCTTTCACATTGTCAATAATAACAGGAAACTTTCCTTTGATCATGATGAAGTACATTCATAACAACAAAAATTATATACATTTTTTGTGTTTGTGCACTGAAACTGTACCCTTTTCAAAAGTAATTGATTTGGTCACATAAAGAGCGGAGGTAAAGCGACCAACTGATTTTTATTACATATATAACGCAATATATATTCTGAAAGGATATAAAATACGAACTGGACTGACATTGAAAGATATGTGGTTTTAATTACCCGCAAGACAAACAACTAGAGAGACAAACAACAAGGAGAAGTTGTCTTCTCTTTTGCCCATTCATATATGTCTATTTCCCTAGCAATGATATCAATACTACCGGTAATCACACCATTTACTACCTCATTTATGTACTGAACCAAAAACCCTTAACCGTAGCTTTGGTAGACCGCAACTATGATCATTAAACATTTCCCATAAACAGAAACCTCATCTGAATGATCCTTTAATCTGTTACATTAACGCAAACTTGAAGTACATCAAAACGTTTGCTTTACTCTCAGCTGTGGTTCTGCTTCACAAATGCAAGAACCTTACTTGTTCGGTCCGCCTCCGTATCTGTGTGGTCAGAGCAGCTGATCATTGTCGGGGGGACCTCGGTTCAATTCCCAACATAGCCAGTGATTTTCATTTGGTTGGAGGACTGGTACGGGACGCACTCAGGCTCGTGAGGCCAACTGAGGAACTGGTCGACCGATTAGTATCGGTTCCAACGTCAAGAAACTCGACAATGACCTGGGCCAACGGTGTGCTGACCACATACTCCTCATTTAGGCATCCGATGACGCCATGGACAGAGGATGACACGGCGATCGGTCGGGCCCGATAGGCACATCTAGGACAAAAACGCGGAATTTTATTTTCATTTTATGATTTAAATCTCAGAAATTCTTAATGAGTAAAGACATAAACACAATCTTAATATGTACACACACATATTCCGAATAAGAGAAAACACAGATAAAATTCAATTACGTATTGTGCCCAAGAGGAAAATCCTCCTTCAGCTCAGTGGGCCACCCACGACCTTAAGGCAGATGCATACGTTGGAGTAACCGCCGGGATGTCGTCTTTCTTTCGCCTGACCTTACCTTGTCCCTTACCACTTACTTTCCGAAGGAGCGTCCGGCAACCAAGGCAGTGTACACATGTGGTATGATTTAGGAGTTGAAGTTTTACATTAACTGGAAATGTCATTTCAACTATTCGATAAGATTGTTGGCACCGTATATTGAACCTCATTTTCCTTTTTGGCATGTAGGGGTTAATTATCATTACCCACTGTCCTGATGTGGTATTTGGGCACCTTTCCTTTTCCTTTTTGCACGCCCTTTTGTCATTCCAGGGCTTTCGTATTCATTTTCCGATCCTGGTGCCATATAGCCTTCAATCTATTACCACAATTCCGAACGTAGGATAACATTTGGGATGGTTTACCGAGTTCAAAAGGGAGACGACATCGTTTGCCCTTTGTCCTCGCAATCCGGAATAATGTGAATTGGGGAACGGAGTGCTGCGGCTACTCTATTGACAGTGTGCTGTGCTGACCCAAAATTCCTTTATTAGTTTCCTTACTGTCTTAATTCTATATCTTCAAAATTTCAACACCGAGAGGACTGCCGAGACACTGACCACACGACGTCCCTGGAAGGAGGCCAGGAACCAAGCGACAAAGCATGCAATCCGGCAGCTATGGCGGAACAGCGGGACTGTTAGACGCTTGCGGCAGAAATAACTGCAAATAGAAACAACCTCGGTCTGTAACAGAAATCTAAATGAGTTATGTTCTCGGTTCCAAGCACTATCTGCCGCTTTAAGTGTAGATAGCTGGTAGATTGTGCTTTTACCAATGCAGCCAATAAACCAATAAAGTGACGAAGCTTATAAAATCCCTAAATTACATAAACATTATAAAATTCTTGCAAAGCACGTTATTCAGTGATTTTTAAAGTTTTTAAATGTAGGAAGTTTTTATAAAAGTAATGAAAAATACGTTTAAAATTCACTCCTAAGTAACGCAATATGGAGACTCCACGTTCACAGCTAACAATCCTTGTGTGGGCTATATACTACCGCGGTACACTTCATTGAACTCTTCAATAGGTGAACTGTAGGTACCAGCCTTAACTATGAAGGAAACTAGAGTTTAAGGCGTTGGGACACATACCACATGGATATCAAGATTAGTTACACACGCAGTACGTATCACCGAATCCCGAGTTAGCAAACCATCATTTCTAGTAAGGACAGGCAAGTGGCCACTCATTCTACTATACACAAACTAATGTCCATAAATGTGAATCTAACTAACCCTAATGACTGTAATGTCACACCTCAACTAAGCATTAGCTCTTATGAGTGCTTAAGACTTGGAAATTAGTCCCGGCAGAGGTTCGAGTCCTCCCTCTGCATGGGTGTGTGTATTTGTCCTTAGGATAATTTACGTTAAGTAGTATGTAAGCTTATGGACTGATGACCTTAGCAGTTAAGTCCCATAAGATTTCACACACATTTGAACATTTTGAACTTCGAAATTACAGGTGCTAACCCTTTTAGTGCGAGGTCGGAAATGGCCAGTCGTGTTTATGGCAATCGACGCCCTGTATATTGTCTAACACACAACCACTGTTATGGCATAAAGTCAAGGGCCGGTACCCATACGGGGACAAGAGAGCAGAGATGGCTGTTAAGAAGACATCAGTCAATCGCACGTTGACTGACCGCTCTTCAGGACGACAACGCGACGTCAGCGGCATCTATGCGAGGAGAACATAAGCGCCTCGCCCGACTGGCCTCGGCCCAGTTTTGCGAGAAACTTCACGACCAGCAGTCTGAATAGAGGCGTCAAAGCTAATCACTTTGCTCGTACGTTCTATGTGGCTCAAACTTGGAACTGTTATACTTAAGAGCTCCATTATATTGTCTGTCGCCCTTTGCTTGCGACGCATCTGTTTAACACAAAGTTAAGTATTATATTTTATCCTCTTTGTAAAAATTTCTTTAATACTATTTGTTTGATTGTTGTCTATCCATCCAAGAAAGCAGATTTCCCAGCCACCCCACATTTGACGACTAGGCAGGATTCAATGGATAAAATATTGGCTGCTAATTGTAATAAGGGACGGGAATGGAGGTATCCAATGGTGAACACAGAATGAAGCTAAGGAGCGCAGTTGAACTGCTTAGTAGACGAGTAATTCACAACAGTGCTATAGTGTTAGTAGTGTTGATACAAAGCAGAGCCATGGCAGCGATAAACAAAGTAAACATTTCATTATATCTACAGCAACAGTGGCCGAAGTTGACATTCCGTCAGAAAAGAACCCAAGGAATTTTAGAGAGTGGGAAAGAATTGGCAGATGAAATATTAGCGAGTCTGCAAGACGAGTCAGTGGAATATGTGGCGTCTCATACGCTCGACTGTGCGGAGAATGTACATGAGGAGTACACAGGTTGACGATACGTGCTCACCAAGTGAAAGTGATTGTGAAACAGGTGACGAGCCATGTAGTTCATCATCTATGTCGGGCAAGGAGCCACAAATCCCGTCTCCAGTGAAACACAGTAGAGGACAATCGTTGTCCAAGCAATGGGCACTATACAAAATTACGTACATGGAGGTCATCTGCAACATAATTAAGACACAGTTCAGAACAGATCACAAATAATTCCCCGGCACAATGGTTGTGTAGTGCCCAAGAAAAACTACTGATGTTCAAGGGAGGACAAGACGCACTTATTACATAAACTGCGGTTGAAATAAAGCGTCAACTTGACAATGCACAGCAATCAGTGGAATCGGAAGAAAATTTGTGCATAACATAAACAAACTTATCTCATCGTTCAGTTAGTAATTTATTTTCAACTCCAACCAATCGGGATTTGAATAGAAAATGCATACGAAATGAAGCCTGGAAATTAGAGGTAGCAAGAGAGTTGTATCAAGGTCAACTAACACCAATACCGTAACGTATTCGGATGCAGTTATGCCTACTGCTAATCTGGGTGGTATATTGCCTGGAAAGTTATTTATTGTTCTATGAGAAGTTGGAAGAGCTCTGCCCCCTACGACTGTTTCTCGGGTGTGTGATCTTGCAAGAGCAGTAGGGAGTATTTACGTCACAGCAAACAAAAGTGGGACAATGGGCGTCAGAAAAGTACTACCATGGTATGAGCACTGCTTTTGACCAATAGGTAGTAAAAATAACTTGCTTTCAACCGATTCTCTGTGTGCGTATAAAATCAATACTGCTCAGAGCAAACTATGACTCCTGAAATGTCTGTGACATTTGCAATTCTTACTACCGGGAACAACTGGACAAATTGAGCCTCTGGATGTTTGTTTTTTCCATGCCTACAAAACACATAATCGCTCTACCTGTAGCTACGCCTTAAAGGGTACTCTGTTCCACGATAAGCTCACGACCGACTGTTTCGCATTCTGTTGCTGGGTATCACTTAGCGCCAGTACTCATCACCACGTTACACCAATATTATTCCATATGCATTATTTAAGATTCGATAAATAGCAGAACGTCCTGTACGGTTTGCAACTCCCAAGGAGCTTGCCTTCGATCGTGGTGGTGCTAGCATTTGTGGTCACTACGGCGCATAATTTTTCATTTGGTGTACATGGTGCCAGTTAATTGTCTGTTCTGAACATTTCTAGAATATCGATGGTGTCGATTTTGTGAAATGTAATACATACACCCCATAGATTATAGAACGCTGATCTCTGCCACACTCTCATCTTCTGTGCCCTCCTGATGCACTAAATGGTTGAAATGGCTCCGAGCACTATGGGACTTAACTTCTTAGGTCATCAGTCCCCTAGAACTTAGAACTACTTAAACCTAACTAACCTAAGTATATCACACACATCCATGCCCGATGCAGGCTTCGAACCTGCGACCGTAGCGGTCGCGCGGTTCCAAACTGAAGCGCCTAGAACCGCACGGCCACACCGGCCGGCTCCTGATGCACATGGTGAGTCGTTAGCGGTTACGATTTTCCCTGAGCCATAGTAAAGACTAAACTTGCAACTTCGCACTGAAGGATTAGCCCCTTATCAGTACACGGGCACCAGCCCAAATTAAACAAGATAGTCCCAGAGTACGACGGTTTCTTGCGCATAAGTATGGAAGTAGGACTGATTTACCACTGAATTTACTAATCATAACTCAAGACACAGACACACACACCGAGCAAGGTGGTGAACAACGTGATCATGCATTAGCAGAACAAGCAGTAACACCAAACCGTAGTGCCCCAGTCGCAGTGGCAGTTTGAGTATAAAGAGACCAATATGTTCACTAAATCCAACTAAGACCACTAATACTGAAACGTCCCCTTTTTGAAGAATTATACAAGACTGTGCTTTAACTGACACACAATATTTTTTTTAGCCCAACGCAATCTGACTTTCAATAATCCCTGACTAACATTAAACTATACCTTTCACAAATCACTTACCTCACAAAAATCTTCGCTACTCAAGCTACTGCAATACAGCAAGCGCCACTACAGCCAGCTAAATAAAATATTCAAAGTACTGAAGGCACTAACTACTGATAGGCATAGTTAGCAAATGATAGATTTTGATAGAGAACAACCAATGTATTTACCTCAATAGTCATACTATATATATAGCAGTTCATGACAAATTTCAAAACTCCGCCATCTCTCTCCCCACATCCACCACTGCTAGCGGCTCACCTCCAACTGCGCAACGCTACGCGCTATTCACATCCAGCTGCCGCTGCTCAACACTACAATGGCAGACAACAATGCAAACCTGCCACAGACTGCACACAGCACAGCCAGTGATTCTCACACAGACCGCTACGTAACGTTGCCAATAAGAAAACATAAACAGCCCACATACATAGCCCCCATGCTCCCCACAAAAATTTTACAAATTCTTTTGGGCAGTGGCCAATAATGATTTGAAGAAATTTTTCATAATTACAAAAGCAAAGATATCAAATGCACACACTTATTGATACAATGTTGGTCAAAAGCTAAAATTTTCTCACAGTCCATAAAGACAGTCCTAATCGTTCATCACAGTAAAATAGTAGTGTTTTTCTCAAAGTCTGAGCAGTAAAAGAAAATGCACACGGAAGTAGTGGATTTCCATGCAGTCTTGAAGAAGTAGTGTTGTCCTTCCAACGGAAAGACAGTGCTGACTCTTGACATGCAGACAGGTAACGGGTCACAAAGGAGCAAACCCACAGCAGAGTCATTCGAAGTTTTGAAGAATATTGGTAGGTAGGTCATCACAGAGCAGACCCACTGTAGTCCTGGTAGAGATTACGGTATTGGTGGGTCATCAAAGATGCAGACCCACTGTAGTCCTTGTAGAAATAATGGTACTGGTGAGTCAGCAAAGGTGTAGACTCACTGTAGTCCTTGTAGAAATAATGGTATTGGTGGTTCATCAAAGATGCAGACCCACTGTAGTCTTTGTAGAGATGGCCAGCAGCCATCTGTTGTGACTGTGCCGGTGCACAATCACCATTGAAGAGTCTTGCGGATAATATAGCAAGTCCATAACCACCACTTGTGCACTCACAATGTTTTTGGAATTGTCCTTAGAACCAGCAATGCTGTTATCCAGTCCCTTGCTGAATTATTAACACACGTGTAAACACTAACATTCCCTACTTCTCACAAATAGTCCATATACTATGACCAACAGAAACGTGTGCAGTGAAATGTAACTTACAAGTTGCTTAATTTGATGAACTGGTGTCAATTACAATTTTATAACATGAGAATACAATAACAAAGGTACAAAATACATCATTAAAGAACATAACAATACAGATAACATTTGTGGATAATAGGGGCTTTACAAAACAATAGAAATAAACATATACATCAGTGTTACAGGAATTATGACATAAGTACATACACAAAAGATCAGAATAATTATTGAAACATCAACTTCACACATGAGAAGTAAAACAAAACAGAATAAATAATGTCTAAACACCTTTATGAAGAAAATAACACAGTATTTGAAAAATTCTACAACATAAATCATATTAGCTAAACACATAAAGACAGGAAAAACACAAATACACAAGAGAACACAAACACATAGTGGGATAACACAAGGTAAGGACAGGGTTTCTTTTACTGCAGTATTTTGCAAACAAAACTTTCTTTACTTCTCGGAGATCTCCCTTCATTTGTCATTATTCCCAAAAAGTCCTATCTATACCTGCTTTCTGTATTCTATTCATATTTCTTTCAAAATAATTATTTCTCAGTGTACAATACTCATTTTGGCCCAAATCTTTTTCATATAACTTCTCAATGCATTTTTCCCTATTTTCCATAGTCAGTTTCTGATATAGTCTACCCCCTCTTAAGCTAACTTAAATCTACTGAGCTCAGATGCTAAATTAAGGGACGAGGCAATGCAGCAGCACAAAACAATTAACGCAAACAGCAATAAAAAAAATTCAGATTTGCAAAGCAAGCAGCATTATAGAGATTAGCAAAGCAATTGCAATATTACAACTAATATAAGGCAATGTGCAGCAAACAATAAAAATAAATCATTAGTAAAACTGGCTTAACAGAATAATACAAAGTCAAATTCAGTAGCACTATGCCTGGCAAACAGCAGCAGCAAATGCTATAACTAATACCTAAGCATGGCAAAGATCAAGCAGAAAAAATATTACACTAAAGACAACAATGCAGACAAGGGAAATGTCTATTCACATCTTAAGGTCTATGTAATTAAAATGATGCACCACAAATATTTCTACAAAAGAAATTACCAAGTACTTGAAAAGAAAATGATATATGCAGTTACTGTTATTAGTCCCATCTTATTGTTCTTTCCTTTCCAAGTGCTCCTTTTTTTTTAAGAATGTGGATTACAAAATTATTATTTAATAGATCTGTTGACAGAAAGTGTTTACATTAGCAAATGCATTTTATTGTATAAAAGCAATGCTGCAGCACAGCTGGAAACTAGATATCAAATGAAATAAGCGACTATGAAAAGCAAAGCGCATAAATATCATTCAATAGTCATGTGCCATTTCATAAGTTAGTAGAAATTCTGTCAACTCTCGTAGAAAGACGCTTGTCATAATCAGGTGTGCAGATGTATCTTTCCAAGTAATGAGCGTGTCGTATTTGCGATGCTTTCTCTAAAGGAATGTCAATGGCGAGGATAATGGCCTCTTTTTTTCTCCACCTAATGGCTTTCTTTTGTCAGACGACTACCTCTCAGCTGGGCTCCCAAAACGCATTATGTCAAGGTCACTTACCTTTCTTAACGAAATATATACGACAGCAGTTTCCGCTACAGTGGTACTCTTATATAAAAAAATTCACAGGTTGAGAATTTGCGTTACAAATGTGTAGAAACAAAATCCTATTGATATAACAGTGTCAAAAAAATTTTCGTCGGCATTGTAATACACTCACGCATTTACATACATTTCATAACTCTTCAAGTACGATTCTTGGTTTCCAACAACCTTTTCCACAAATCAGAGTCCCTAACCACCACTCATTATTCCTTACCTTATTATACATATACATATCGTCGTCACTTCTACAATATTTCATCATAACAGATACGTAGCATAATCAAATTCCTCATATACGGCAGCATTATCTTATTGATCATAAACATACCTCAACAGCATAATACACATCGTCGTCGTAATAATGTCACAACACCTCAGTCAAATCTCAAAAACGTCGTAGCTTTCTGCAATAATTTCAAAATGTAAAAAAAAATTCTCTGCTCATTTCAATAGTGTCATGTACCTCAAACGTACTTTAAAAATCATGACCCCATACCAAATGCGACATTCAAGCTCTCATAGTACCACAATGGTTCCGAAAAATACGAACAGTTTACAAAGTACAGACAAAATACAGTTTCATAAGTGTGAAGTTATCCAACTGTGTAATTGCGTAAACATCTGTCACTAAAGTAGTAAAAAGAATGTTTGTTTCTCTGTCAAATAATCAGATAGCTGTGTAATTCTGTGTTAGAGAAATATGGTACCGATGTGTAAAGTTGTATAAGCAAATACCATATTAGCTAGGGCTTCTTGTGCTTGCCAAACACATGGTACACAAAGTAGGCGTGTACCCCCCCTGAGGATCAGATAACATTTGTATCATTGTACTTCAAATATCTTTAAAAATAAATGTTTTAAGTACAAAATTAATCACTCTAATACGTGTACTGTAGCGCTAAACTGTGCGTCTTGTTGTAAAATAATCTCTGTGGAAGTGTCGTAGTTATCGTCCTCCGAAAGCTAAGTTCTGCAGAAGTCAATGTACTTACCTCATTATAAACAAAAGTGAAACGCTTTGAGTATGGATATCTTTGTTATTATGCTTATTTCCGTGATGAAGAAAGTATTGTGCTGTAACGTATTGTTGTGCTACGGAAAAGGCTGTCTCATTATTGCTATACCACAAAATTTACTACTAAAACATGTTTTACTTTCCAGAATAATACAGAAAAAATGTGCAGATATGAAACAGAAACACCACAAAAGCAACATTGTAAATTGTCACTCATTAGTAGCGTCGTGATAAAATCGTGTAGCTGTCGCATAAACTAACCACTGTGTCATCTGGTATCTCACAGAAGTACCTTAAATCCAGAATGTATTTTTAAGTAAACCAAAATGTTGCGTTAAAATCTCATTAGCAGTACTGGTAAATGTTCTAAGTATGTAAGCCTTATAGTCATTACATAATCGTGCAACTGACAAGCAAGAATGTACACACACAATAACACTGTGTCGTCTGTTCGCAATAACAATGCATTCGTAATTTCTGTTTAAATAAATTCTCTTGGTTCTTGACTGGATATTTAACTTCAAACATTGTTGCATGGTAACAGATTCTAAAGCATACTAGTAACGTGAAGTGAAACGTTTTATGGCAAAGACAAAGTTGAAAAGCAGATTATCTTTCAATAAACGGTTTTACACGCGAAATGTGGTGTAAACCTTTACTCTTCCTAGTACGCAGAGTTTCAACTTCAACGCAGTTATCATGTGGTATACGTCGGTAAAGAAAGCTAAAATTTTTCTCAGGGCTAGCGTCTTATGTTATTTTTCTCGGAGCCAGCGGGCCGCACGCGGCTGCCTGCTGTGCGAGTCATTGTCTGTCTCTTTGTTGGCGCGCGTCGTTATTGGGATTTGGAGACCTTACTTCTACAAATTCACCTTGCCCAGAGGGCCCAGCCCTGTTTAAATCCCGCCAGTTCTGATGAAATTCAGGTCTGTCGTTATGATTATATCGTCTGTCGTCATGTCGGTAGTTCCTGTAGTTTCTTTCTTGTCGGTTAAGTGGTGGAGAATTTCTCCCTGAATTATCACTGCACGGTGGACCGTTGCGTCTGAAGTTATTCTGTCTCCCGTGATAATAATAGTTCTGGTTGCCAAACTGTCTGTTTCTATGATTGTCTCTGTCATATTCATTACTACGGAAATGCGATCTTTCTCTGTAACTATTACTCTGCCAGTGGTTGTCATACAGGTGGTGTCTGTTTTGGTCACGATTTACGTTGTAAGAATAGGCTTGTAGTGTCCAGTTATTGCTTCTGTCGTCACGGAATTGTGACGGATGTGACCTGTAGTGATTGTTTTCCTGTTTTCTCATTCCGCGTCTGTCTGTGTCAATTTCTAATTCTTGTAAGAGTCCCTGAAAAGCTTCAATGTCGTCTTTGCAACGTCCTGCCAAAATAATATGTCGTAAATGTTCAGGTAATTTGATTAAGTAAGTGTGGATGAGTTCTGAGGGGCTGTATGGGTTTGACAGGTACTGATTCTTGTGCAACATGTCTTCAAAATATTTCACAAGACTGGAAAATTCAGATTGTTCGAAATGATTCATCATTATGATGCTATGTTTTACTCGGTCTTGTGTAGCTTGAGACCAATATGCTGAGAGGAAGGCATGATAAAATTCTACTTCACTGTGTCAATCGTGAATGACCGATCGCATTCTTACAGCTGGTTCATTCTCCAAGTAGCCACACACAAATTCTAATCTGTGCTCTAATGACCAGTTGGGAGGAAAACAATGAGAGAATTGATGGAGCCACGCTTGTGGATGAATGTCGTTGCCAGAATTCTTAAACGTTTTGAATTTACGTGTAGTAATGAACAGCTTATAGTCAAAATCATCGTGTCGTGTCGGCGGTTCAATCTCAAAATTCGGTGCACATTGCCAATTTCTTTCATAATTTCCGAAATGCGCTGTGTTATTATTTTGTGGCTGTTCCGTATTTCTATGTCCCTCTTCCCGTATTGGGGTGCGAGTGTCCTCTGAAATACGTAATTCTTGTACTACTTGTGCAAACTGATCTTGCACTTCCCGGATTTCTCTTTTGTACTGTGTATTGATTTGATTTTGATTTTGTTTGAATTTTCTAATTTCTTCATACTCTTCAGTGTCAGTGAAGGCTACAGGTGTTGTGTCATTCAGATCATCATCTACCTTTGTAGATAAGTTAGTGAACTGATCTGAAAGTTCGGCTACTTTATCCGATAGTGAAATTATTTCCTCTGTACGTTTTTCTGAACCAAGTTTCAGATTGTCCATTTGTGTTGAAATCGTATCTACTGTGTCCTTTAAGTTTTCCTGAGTTTTTGCAAGTTGCATAACCGTATCGGTAGATGCAACTGAGTCAATTTTAGCTTGCAAGGTCTCATGATTTTCATGAAGAATAATTTGCAGTTCTTTTATGGCTGCTTCGTGATTCTGTAATGCATTTTCATGCCGCGAAAAAATAGGTTGAAAATGCTCACAAATTTGTGTTTTTACGTCATTACAGACTTTTTGACATTTCGATTTAATGTTATGTAACTCAGTAGTTAAATCTTCACGTGTTTGTTCAAGTGTGGTGTTTAACTTTTGAAGATTTTGTTCCATTGCGTCTAACTGTTGCTGTGTTTGTCTCTGGTGTTGTTCCATTGTGTCTAACTTTTGAAGATTTTGTCCCATTTATTGCATTAACTGTAATAACAGTGCACTGGTGTCTGAAACATGTTCCTCAGTGCTTTTCGGCAGCGAATTTGCACTGGCAACATTCACATTTAGACAACCGGAAAATGTCTTGACTCATTTGAGAAAACGGTGAGAACCCAAAACCTTAGTCTACAGTACTTGCAATATTGTGTTCTGTCATTCCCGATTCCTGAGGCGAGCTGTTGCCGACCGATCGATCGAGAATGCTTCCCGCTGTTCACTACCTGTTTCACTGTCGACCCCATTATTTGACGCCCGCTCCATTTCCCTATGCACAGTTACCAAATTACTACTTTGAATGTCTGCTGATAAGCTACGCTCGTCGTCTCTATTATTTCTCAGTTTACTTTGTAGCCTAGTGTTACGTTTTTCACACGCCATTATTGTCACAATATTTCACACGATAACACAGAAAAGCACAATTTGAAGAGCAAAAGCAAGAGAACACATTAACATAGCACTGAAAATAATATCTAGTTAATGGCAGCTGCGAAATACTTGGTGCAAATCTACATACATGACACAACTGTTTTACTGTACAACAATGAAAAACTACAACTACAAAGGATACTCTCTCTATGATTACGCGCTAGCAATAAACAATAGCTACACTAATTACACAAACTACAAGGAAAAAATCAGAAGATTCCAGTGAGGTATCCTAGGCTAAGGGTCGACATATGAAACGTCCCCTTAGAACAATTATACAAGACTGTGCTTTAACTGACACACAATATTTTTTTTTAGCCCAACGCAATCTGACTTTCAATAATCCCTACGAAAGAATGGGCCCTGACTAACATTAAACTATACCTTTCACAAATCACTTACCTCACAAAAATCTTTGTTACTCAAGCTACTGCAATACAGCGAGCGCCACTACTGCCAGCTAAATAAAAGATTCAAAGTAATGAAGGCACTAACTACTGATAGGCATAGTTAGCAAATGAAAGATTTTGATAGAGAACAACCAATGTATTTACCTCAATAGTCATAATATATATAGCAGTTCATGACAAATTTCAAAACTCCGCCATCTCTCTCCCCACATCCACCACTGCTGGCGGCTCACCTCCAACTGCGCAACGCTACGCGCTGTTCACACCCAGCTACCGCTGCCCAACACTACAATGGTAGACAACAATGCAAACCAGCCACAGATTGCACACAGCACAGCCAGTGATTCTCACACAGACCGCTACGTAACGATGCCAATAAGAAAACATAAACAGCCCACTTACAATACAAGTTCTCCCCAGTCATTTACATCGGAACACTAAACCGATCGCGGCGGAGATCAATGAAACAAGTTAAACTAGGTACGCCGGAAGCGCGTGCATTCCAGTAAAATAATAATCGTTGTCTCTGCAAGTCGAAGTTCACTCGGGTTCTATTCCGGCACAGTTCACATCATATGTCCATACAAGCAAGACAGTTGGAATTTGATACTTTTAACTTTAAGCGTCGCCACCAAGTTCAAGTCACTCGTCACCGCAACAATTTAACCAAATTTATGGTATACTCAGGGTTTGGCCACAAATGACAGTGACAGGAGTGAGATCTCCAGATGGCGAAGCGTTATAGAAAATATCTTTGTCTGAGCGTGTCAGGCAAGGCTGGGCTTAAATATTAGCTTATGCTCTAGCCAGAGGTTGACGCAGCGGGAGGAATACAGAACGGTAGCCGTGGGTCGTGCGTTTGAGTCCCTATGCGGAAACTGTTTTTTTTTCTTTGTTTTACATTGTTTACCTTACCTTCACTACAAATAAATTGAAGTAACTGTTCAAGACATTGTTTTAGTTAGTACTTACATAAGACATCAGAAGAAAAGTCGGAAAATTAGGAACTGGAAACTGATTTCCAAAAAAAGGTTAGGAGGTGTACACGAGAACATCGTATATAAAATTAGATACTTTTATTGTTCTACAGATAATTAATTACACGGACTGCGACGATGTTCGTCGTGAAAACAGGGAAAGCGGTAATTTTCTCTTCGCATTACTCACGTTATAGAGACTATAGTTTTACGCTTACATGGTTGTCTTAAAGTTTCTATAGAAAACAGATTTGATTCGTAAGAGATTCATTCTAGTGGCACAATTTGATAGCAAAACACGCGTAACGCTTCATTTCGCAAAATATTGGCGAGGATAGCTAATGATGTACACTAGAATGTATTTTGATGGGGTCTTTTAAGGATATGATTTCCTGTTCCTTCTCCATCAGTTAAGAACAATCTTGAAGCTTTTTGATCATTTTTTTTCCTCACGATAAAAACATACATCGAAGGTTTGCACTAGCGGAGAGCATTTTGAGAATCGCGGGTGAGGTGGGGGGGGGGGGGGGGGGGGAGAAATCACACTAATACTGCACGATAGCAAATCATCTTCATCTAAAAAGTTTCTCGTCGTATACATATGGATTTACGTGTCTTTTCATGATTACATTAACAGGTCAAGTTCTTATCCATCGTGTCTTGAATTCTGGCTCCAAAACAGCCAGTAGTCTCTCATAGGCATACGTATACTGTTGGCAAAAATTTTCCGGAAATGATTACAGCATACTGCGCTAATTTAAATGGGTTACTTTGTTCGTATTTTGTTTTATTTTCAGTGTAAATAACGTAAAAACCGAAAATAAAAGGAAACTTACCACACAGGGACTCAATTCCATGACCCTATGTTTGCCTTTGTGTTCTCTTACCGCTGCGCCAACTGCCAATTAAAAAATATTCTAACATTAATGGCTCATGTCTCACCCGACCCGTGACAAAAATACTACTTTCGCTAAATGCTTGACCATTTAGAGCTCCCACACATGTCACATTCATTTCTCGCCAATCCCTGCATACGCCATTACTTGGACGAAATCATTGATGACAAGCAGGTGGGATACCTTCTTCGGCCAAACTCTCCAAACGGCGGTGAAGCAACACCTAAACCAATAAAACGCAACAGACTTACGAAACGCGTCTTCCCGACGGCATAGTGGCTTGGACTGCCTGCAACAATAGTGCACTCCTCGTATATCAAAGTCAGTAGAAGTGTCGCTACAATTCCACAACGCTAAACTCTAAGAATACCGCTGACAGAACAGGGTATTATACCAACAACTATAGCTCGTAGACTGCACAACAATTTCGCACTCACATCGGAAATTAACGCCTCCCAATTAGCAGCAACACGTTAATATGTAAACACTCACGAAGGAGCAAAATCAGATTTTCGAGTCCGTGATATCGATTGCTCAGGAGTGCATAATAAACCACAAGAAAAAATACGCAGAGTTGGTGGATACTACAGGAAACCATGTCTCAATGGCCAGCATAAAACCTCTAAGTCAAAAGAGTCTAAGCACGTCCAAGTATTACGAAAGTGCCAGATGGTATGTAACATCATTCGGCTGCAACAAACGGCGAGATAGAAAGGCTGCCGCTCGACATCTCTGTACATAACCTCATGTCTCGCGGGCACTAGGTGAAAACAAACCGTCACCCAACTACCGCACGCTGCCAATACTTCCGGCGAGTTGCGCACTCTCGAACTTCACGAGAGGAAACGACGTCATCTTCCCTTGCAGGAGGCTTCAGGTCGCAACACCAGGCTTGAGGTGCCATCAATGCTGAGGAGAGAGCTGCACTTCGTAAACTGCAGGTTATTAATTTCCAAATTTACAGTTTGGCCGTTGGAAGGCGTCCGGTTGAGAGGATGGTTGGAATTACAAAACTTCATTAGGCTGTGAAAGTGGACGATTCTTCAGCTTTATTGCTAAAGACAAATGGATACATCAGTGGCTGGGAACGCCACCGACAGACTGAGAGGACTTGCTGGCCAACAGGGTAGGATAGGTACGTCTACACGGATCGAGAGCTGGCTGGCAACAGAGGAGGAGCTCTCTGCTCCACCGCGCTCCTCAGTGTGCTTCCGGCCCTCTCGTTACCCTCTCCACCACCTTGACAGGCGGGCTGCTTCCAGCTACGCAATTCTGAGAGCCTGACCTCGTCAGATATGGAGACCAAACCATCATCTCTTCAACATTGTTGACCGTGAGAGCGGAGTTAGACCAGCAGCGTGTGAACAGATTCTGGCCTGGTGTGTGCATCCAGTTGATATCCGGTGCCAGCCATCGCAGATTCAGGCATATCTCATAAGACAAATGTAGTTGCTTCAAACGATGAATGAAAATTTGCTGTAAAACACTTCCACGCAGTTTGCTAACCGACCCTGTACACCCATCCCTCTTCTGCAGGAGCAGAGCATCCAGTCCAAGCATGTTTTACGCGACAAAACTAGTAAGAGAACGTGAGAGTAATTTTTTTTCTAAAAGCCAGTGTTTCTCAACCAGCTGCCAGCCACCAGCCAGGAAGCGTATACGTTTCAACACCATTACTGCGTCAGGCAAAACTGCCACCTTGCCACTCTCAAGAGAGACTGCGAGCAGCTTATCGGGAAATGGTTAGAACAGTGCAAGCCAAACCGCCTTCATTACTCCCATAACGTTGCAGAAGAAACACTCGGTAGGACCCAACAAGGACTGGAGAAAGTTGAAGCAGTGAAGACCCTGTAACAAATTTCTTAACCTAACGTTGTGGAACAGAAGACTGGTGACGACTGCGGAAGAGCAGGATCAATCCAGTAATTACGAATGACATCATAGCATAGAGGCTCTCCTCGGCAACATAGATACTCCACCCCTCTAGTTTCTGGCACTCGATGACTCGAATCGACAGCGTTCATATTGTTCGTAATGTATTCTCTGAATACGGTATGGTAACATCTCGTGTTTGAGATTTTTCAATTTTTTGTCTTGCACTTTCTGCCCTATGAGATGGTCAGTGATCCCAAGCCACGGCTGTCTAGCATCCATTACTGATGTCAGCATAGTGGCCAGTGCTAATGGGTAGGTTGAGCATTCAGCACGATTACACGGCATCTGACACATAGTCCACCTGAGGGGACAACACGGGCAGTGATCTGGGACGGATAGAGAACCCTCCAAATTAGTGTGTGAATCAAAACAAACGCTTCGTGTTCGCTGCCATCTCCAACGTGGTGTGCCTATCTAGTGAGCTGGCGGCAGAACCTCCACATCGGGCAGCCATAGACTTCCACTCCAAGCTGATACAGTGCCCTATTCAGACGTGAGTCCGCTATTGGATTCAGCGGATTCTTCTCCATGTTATGTATCTGTCAACCAGAGCAGAAGAAGCAGCAGCGACTTGTATTATCAGTAAAAAGTCACATAATTTACAGTATAGTTTTGTTGCCTCTAACGATGCCTGGGTCTGCATTCTGACGAATTAGCATGTGTTTCCATCCTGGCAGAGGGAGTTCCCTACACGAGGATATAAACTAATTATTTTTTAAGAGAGATGCTCCATTCGAAAGGCGGCATTTATCTTCAGTAAGGAAAGATGAATCAGACGTAAGTTTTATTTCAGTAAATAAAAGTGGTTCGTGGTACAGTATATTAAATGCTGGAATAATGCTGTATAATTTATACTTCCGGCTAGTGACGTGGCTTTAGCTCATTAATGAACTTTAAAATAATAGCTACAAGGCCGGCGAGGTAGTGTTTGGCGTGGTGGAGTGGTGGCAGGGCGATGTCGCCCAGTGATGTGAAGAAAGAGTACAGACGCCAGCAATGACAGTGCAGGGATTGCTGAGTAGTGGTGGCAGGTGTGGTGGTCAGGCGTCACGTATTACAGGAGGCAGAGCTGTGACATTCCATAGATGAGGCACACCTGGTGGGGTTCAGGACGTAGATTTCAGAAGATAGTGGAATGAACCAGTTGGACAGTAAGTCAAAACCCCGATACACCCTTTGGCAGCCACTTTCACTTTACCTCTGACAAAAACGATTAATAGGTATAATGAAATATAAAATGTAATGCGATCGACAGATGGCACACATCTTTAGCATGTTCACACTTAAATATTACCGTATTTAATTGCCAAATAGTACCTCATCTCAGTTATTTATTATGATACCAGTTGGCAGTACATATCCATATTACTGAAACCAGTCCTTTGACCATTAACACACTACGTTCCAGTTACAGTAAAAAGCAGTACTTCAATTTATAATACGTATGTACACAATGGAACAAGACTAATATTCAGCACTTTAGGGGTGACGCTTAAAATGCAGGGACGGAATTTGTCCAGAGATCGGTACACTCTCCTTTCCATCGATAAGTATTTCAGTGTGGTTGTCATCTAACAGTTGCGGTTCAGCGACTACAGGTTTTCACTGTCTTATTCGATTGCAACTCCCATTCTTATACATTATCTTTGAAGCCAGTGCTAGGACGACTGAGTGAGAGGAATCGATACAGATCTTATTGTGGTCACTCCATTTGTGCACAGACGCACTATGAATAGTAATCTGAGCTGTACATGGGCTATAAGCTTATCGACTGAGTCGAGTTGACAGTCATTTGAACTATTAGTCAGCTGGCAGCTTCTGGCAGTACAAAAAGAAACTCGGGTAAACTCAGCAGAAGATACGTGCAATATAAAACTTGCACTGAAATAGTATGTGTGTCCATTAAATCCCAAGTAAGTAATTTTGGCAGTAAATTCCATTACTGTCTATACAACAATAATATGGTCATGTAGTACAGGACTCATCGAATGTGAGGAGTTGTCAGGTAATTATTAATTAATTCTTCGAATTGTGTCATTTTCCTTGACTTTCTTAACATGTCTCTACTACTGTTATGACGCTTCAAGTAATACTTTGGTTTCCAATCCGTTTCTTTGTACCAGTAATTTCCATTTTTTCTTCTACAATGCAATGCATGGCATTCCATAACATTTACAGTGGACTTGCTCATTGAAATAGTGTCTGTTAGTAGTATCTATATGCCATTTCAGGAAAAAAGAGCATATTTTCTAAAATTCTCAGATTTAAAAACAAGATAGTTTGCCCCATTAAAAAATTTATATATATGCATTTGTAAAGAAATTTTCAATAGTTACATAAGTAAATCTAATCAATTACAATTTAATATTAAAAACTGAATTTAAAAATTAGAGAAATTCTAAAATTCCTTCAAATTCAATAACATGAAGCTAACAATATTTACTATTTTACCTAAAAAAAAAAAATTCAGTACAAGAATTTTCTCTAATTTTTCATGCTCATCTGTAAAGATTTTATTATAACGATTTGGAAACGTAATTTTATACTTATCATTTAAGAGTAATAAAACTTTATCGCCATATTTAGTCACAAAAATTTCAGGTTTTGAAATATTGAATATTTACTTTCTTCTGCTCTGATAATTTAGTGAACACTTCCGCAAAAATATTACTATGTGGTTTGTTCACTTACTATATTTTCGATGCTACCATTTATGTTCATTATGTTTTACTGTTAATTATATAGAAAAAATTTTATTTTCAAAATTGAAATATTTATCAAACGTTTTAATCCTCTTAAATGTGGTATTGAAAAATGTAGAAATTTGAAAATTCAGAACTTTTAAAGATTAAATCTTTTACCAATCGTTTTAATTCTTTGAAACTAAATTTTTTTTCTGTTTTTATTTTCTTTGTCCTTCTGAATATATTTCAAAAGGAAATGTAAACATGCAGTCATCACTTCTATAAATTTGTAATTTTTTATTCATTTATGTAATTAAAACTTTTCAGTTAGAATTGTATGATATATGCAACTGTATCATTAGGCATATTTTCATTTTAAAATGTACATAATTTCATTATTGTTACTTGAGCAGTTAAGACATTCATTCATCTATACATATTTATTTCACAAAAATGACAATTTTGACTAAAATTGAGTGAATCTGCATGTATATTGTCCTTTAATTGTGTTAGTCTTTTAAAATCTCTAAAAGCTTCTTCAGGTTTTAATATGCTATTCAATGGATCAGGATTCCATAATTGTAGAGGCATACTTTCATTTCTTCCATTTTTTACATAGATGTTTTGTAATTCATTTAACTGATTAATTTTTCAATTTGCCTGGAAAGCAACAGATACAAACTAATCCATATCAAATTCAACAGGATTATAATAATTAGACTTTTTGCATTAATTCCAGCAAATTAAACTGTTTCTACTACAAAGCAGGATATTTGGAGTTTTTTGATTTTTCAGTCTTCCTTTTCTAGGTCAAGTGAATAATCACTTTCACATTTAACAACAGCAACACAATGTTCTACACTTTTCAAGACAATTTTACCTTCTTTTATTATCATTATTAGTACTCCATCAAGAAGAGACTCTTCTAGCCCTTTCCTTGAACACCAAGTGAACATTTCTGTTAAATATCCTTCCCAACTTATTTCTTTGAAAATCTCGAAAAAATTATGAAATAATTTTATATGATGAAGAATTTCATTTTGATTGTTTTCAGTTATATTGTTGTTAAGAATTTGTCCTTGTATAGTTAATTCATATGATGGAAGTTTATTGAATTAGAATTGATGAAAAAAATGGTGTCATATTTGATTTACCATCTTTTGTTGAAAAATACAGTCAATCTATGTGAATATCATCAAGTGAAATACAAAATTGTAAACAATGGGGAAAAATCCAATAATCAACAATACTAATATTAGTTTCTGTTTCCTTGTTATGGCGGTTTAGATTATTTTTTTATTAATAGGAAATCAATAAAATTGGTAACTCTTGATTATGTTCATGATTTATGAAGGACATAATTTTTTAATTCATTTAAAAAATACTGTTACACAACCACCACTGAACCAGATCAAATTAACTGTATCATCAGTGACAGTCATTGTTACAATCTGAATAATACCATAGATTGGAATATTTATAGGATAATTTGACCAAAAATTATTGGTTACCCAGATTCGTCATTTGGTATAGTAGAAAATATTTTTTTGTCTGTTAAAATGATCATTATGTTCAACAAACATTCCAGCAGCTAAAGTGAAACTAACATTTATTAGAATAAATTTATGAACATTATTGGCAATTGTTCCTTTTCTATGCTTTAATAATTTGATTATTAAATTAATTTAACCAATACAGCCTTCTTTATATATAAATAATTTAATATTGCTTTCAATAACAACTACAATTAAAATTTTATTATCTTTAATATGTACATAACGGTTTTTCAATTGAATAAATTATTCAAAATTTTTCAAACTTTGTTGACCAATAGGTATTTCTATCATTTCCTTGTTAGTATATTATTTATTATTTCAGATGTAATATTGGAATGAAAAAGTTGAATAATAACCAACATGTGAAACACTTTTGTAAGTTTCATTCACTGAAACAGTTAACATTCTTCAGAACACATGAATTATTACTCAGTTGAAATAGGTTTGTTTCTTAAAAATATATACACAAATAATGGAAAATTTGGACCAAACGAATGGATGCCAGAAACGAAACAGAAAATAAACACGGTAAACTTATCAAATTCTTGTCAATGATCAAAAATAGGACTACATGTCTGAGGAAAAACAAAATTAATGGTTGATTAGTAAATTCTAGTTCAAGGATGGTTATATTGGGAAGAAAATTAATCATCACTGCCTTTATTCTAGAAATATAGATGATCCAAAAAAAAAAGATCCAATAAAAATATACGAAAAAATTGCAGATTAAATTAACAGAAAATTAATGCTTTTATTGAATTTAATGATAAGATTATTCCATTGCATAAATCTGAAAATAATTCAGTTTCCTTCTTTAAAATTACAATATGGTTACAGAATATTTTATTAGAGGTAGATATAAAGGAAGCTCACACATATTCAGGAGTACTGAAACATAGACATAATGTAACATTGTTCCATACCATTTTACACAAATTGAAATAATATTTATCATTCAATTGTTGGTAAATCTTAAAAACTTTACTACTTTAAAGAAATTTATACTAAATTACTTAGGAACGGAAAGTTGGTTAAAACCGGAAGTGAACAGTAACGAAATCCTAGACACAGAATGGAATATATACCGCAAGGATAGGATAAACGCCAATGGTGGAGGAGTATTTATAGCAGTAAAGAATTCAATAATATCCAGTGAAGTTATTAGCGAATGCGAATGTGAAATAATCTGGGTTAAGTTAAGTATCAAAGGTGGGTCAGATATGATAGTCGGATGCTTCTATAGACCACCTGCATCAGCAACCGTAGTAGTTGAGCGCCTCAGAGAGAACCTGCAGAACGTCGTGAAGAAGTTTCGTGATCATACTATTGTAATAGGGGGAGACTTCAATCTACCAGGTATAGAATGGGATAGTCACACAATCAGAACTGGAGCCAGGGACAGAGACTCTTGTGACATTATCCTGACTGCCTTGTCCGAGAATTACTTCGAGCAGATAGTTAGAGAACCAACTCGTGAAGCTAACGTTTTAGACCTCATAGCAACAAATAGACCGGAACTTTTCGACTCAGTGAATGTAGAAGAGGGTATCAGTGATCATAAGTCAGTGGTTGCATCAATGACTACAAGTGTAATAAGAAATGCCAAGAAAGGAAGGAAAATATATTTGCTTAACAAGAGTGATAGGGCACAAATCGCAGAATATCTGAGTGACCACCATCAAACGTTCATTTCTGAGGAAGAGGATGTGGAAGAAAAATGGAAAAAATTCAGAAACATCGTCCAGTACGCCTTAGATAAGTTCGTACCGACTAAGGTCCAAAGCGAGGGGAAAGATCCACCGTGGTATAACAATCATGTACAAAAGGTACTACGGAAACAAAGAAAGCTTCATCATAGGTTTAAGAGTAGTCGAATCATAGCTGATAAGGAAAAGCTGAACGAAGCGAAAAAGAGCGTAAAGAGAGCAATGAGAGAAGCATTCAACGAATTCGAACATAAAACATTGGCAAACAATCTAAACAAGAACCCTAAAAAGTTTTGGTCATATGTAAAATCGGTAAGCGGATCTAAATCCCCTATTCAGTCACTCGTTGACCACGATGGCACCGAAACAGAGGACGACCGAAGAAAGGCAGAAATACTGAATTCAGTGTTCCGAAACTGTTTCACTGCGGAAAATCGTAACACGGTCCCTGACTTCAGCCGTCGCACGGACGCCAAAATGGAAAATATTGAAATAAACGATATCGGAATTGAAAAACAACTGCTATCACTTAGTAGCGGAAAAGCATCCGGACCAGACGAGATACCCTTAAGATTCTACAGTGATTATGCTAAAGAACTTGCCCCCTTTCTATCAGCAATTTATCGTAGATCGCTGGAAGAACGTAAAGTACCTAGCGACTGGAAGAAAGCGCAGGTCGTTCCCATTTTCAAGAAGGGTCATAAATCAGATGCGAATAATTATAGGCCTATTTCGCTTACGTCAATCTGTTGTAGAATAATGGAACATGTTTTGTGTTCTCGTATTATGACGTTCTTAGATAATACAAATCTCCTTCATCATAACCAACATGGATTCCGCAAACAGAGATCATGTGAAACTCAGCTCGCCCTATTTGCCCAAGAAATTCACAGTGCCGTAGACACTGGCGAGCAGATTGATGCCGTATTCCTGGACTTCAGGAAGGCATTTGATACGGTTCCGCACTTACGTTTAGTGAAAAAAATACGAGCTTACGGAATATCGGACCAGGTTTGTGATTGGATTCAGGATTTCCTCGAAGAAAGAACACAACATGTCATTCTTAACGGTTCAAAATCTGCAGATGTAGAGGTAATTTCGGGAGTACCGCAGGGAAGCGTGATAGGACCTTTATTGTTTACAATATACATAAATGACTTAGTTGACAACATCGGTAGCTCCGTGAGGCTATTTGCAGATGACACGGTTGTCTACAAGAAAGTAGCAACATCAGAAGACTCGTACGTACTCCAGGAGGACCTGCAGAGGATTAATGCATGGTGCGACAGCTGGCAGCTTTCCCTAAACGTAGATAAATGTAATATAATGCGCATACATAGGGGCAGAAATCCATTCCAGTACGATTATGCCATAGGTGGTAAATCATTGGAAGCGGTAACGACCGTAAAATACTTAGGAGTTACTATCCGGAGCGATCTGAAGCGGAATGATCACATAAAACAAATAGTGGGAAAAGCAGGCGCCAGGTTGAGATTCATAGGAAGAATTCTAAGAAAATGTGACTCATCGACGAAAGAAGTAGCTTACAAAACGCTTGTTCGTCCGATTCTTGAGTATTGCTCATCAGTATGGGACCCTTACCAGGTTGGATTAATAGAAGAGATAGACATGATCCAGCGAAAAGCAGCGCGATTCGTCATGGGGACATTTAGTCAGCGCGAGAGCGTTACGGAGATGCTGAACAAGCTCCAGTGGCGGACACTTCAAGAAAGGCGTTACGCAATACGGAGAGGTTTATTATCGAAATTACGAGAGAGCACATTCCGGGAAGAGATGGGCAACATATTACTACCGCCCACATATATCTCGCGTAATGATCACAACGAAAAGATCCGAGAAATTAGAGCAAATACGGAGACTTACAAGCAGTCGTTCTTCCCACGCACAATTCGTGAATGGAACAGGGAAGGGGGGATCAGATAGTGGTACAATAAGTACCCTCCGCCACACACCGTAAGGTGGCTCGCGGAGTATAGATGTAGATGTAGATGTAGATGTATTATAATGTGAAATTGGTTCTATTACAAAAGATATGACACGAAAAATTAATAATGGTAAATACAGTGAAAATATTTAGAATTTAATAAACATAAAAATTTAAATGTAAAATTTAAACTTAAATGTCGAAATTAAAAAAGATTAAACAAAACAAACGTTGTACATAAAAAGATCTTGTAGATAAAAACATGAAATTGTGAAACTTAAAAACGTCGAAAGTATAAACAATATATATGAAACATTGAACATATAGGTGTACAACATATGTAACATAAAATGTAAAATACTAATTATTATTATATTTTTATCCTTATTACATGCTTTCAATATATAACCCAAAGGTTGATAAAAAACTAGATGAAATAGAAAGGTAAAAGAACAATTCCTTGAAGAGTTAAAAAATTGGAAAACAACCAAGAACAGAACATCACAATTAAAAATATCAACCAGTTAGTAATGCAGTTGAACAAGTTAAACACAGAATCGAAGTATTAGGTAATAACATGTTAAAGGAAATTGTGTTAAAAGTGATAATGCATTGAGAGAATTGTAAATTAATATTTTTTAATAAATATGAAGAGGTTACAGGTATAAAAAGGAAAATGTCATAAAATTAATTTTAATAAAACATAATTCAATTTATCAATCATTCTGATGACACAACATTTGGAATATTGCCCAGAGTTTAATTTAAATATGGTTTTATTTTACCAGATAAACTCAGTTATGATAAAATAAATATTGGTAACAAAATATATAAAGATAATGGCGGTTATTCATTATTACTATGTATAATTTAGTTAATGAATTGGCGTCTGGTGGTATAAAAATTTCACTAGATTCAAGTACTGTACATTCTGACAATATTCGTAATAAAATAAATTCAAGCAAGGGAAATAAATATAATAATGTAGTGAAAACCACTGCTGAAGATTATTTTCCTATCTTTTCAGGAAGAAAACTTATTGATTCATTTCAAAATATTGCTGATGGTTAGGTAAAAGTTAAAAATTATCAAATCAAAATTTAGGAATAACCCAAATGTAAAAAATGAATACAGTGATTTTATTATTAATGATCCAAACGAAATTACTTATTTAATTATATATTTAATAATTTAGCACACATATTTTGGAAATGGATCAGTTAATAAATTAATTATCAAATCAATATTTGAATTATAAATTCCTGGATATAATTATTGTGGTCCTTGAACAAAACATGATTGTGTGAAAAGGAATTAATCCACTAGATAAAGCTTGTAGAAACAAGATATTGCTTATAGATCTAATAAAGATTTGAAAAAAAGATAGGAAGCAGACAAAGAGCTTGAATTAGCTGCAGAGAGATTGACTGTTTCAAATGTTTCAATTTGTCTAAATAGCTTTAGCTCCTGTTGGAACAATAATGTATGGAAAACGAAATTTTATATTGGCATTACATGTTACTGAAAAGGGATGGGGATTACAAAAATTTTCTTTATTAATTTTTAAACTATGTAAATACTGATTGTAATGAACTTACAATTGGAGAAAAAAACCAAAATCAGTTAAGTTCATTTGAATATTTGGCAATTAACAAAAACAGAACTATTTCAACCCATGCATGAAAAGTACAAAATGTTATAAACTTGTGAATATTTTCTTATTATAGTGGTTATTCCTATACTGGTAATAATTGTCATATATTAATGAACACAAAAGAAACAAAAAACAGAGGTGAATTGTTATCATTATTACTGTATGTTTTACCATTTTTATTAGGTGTTACTTCAGCAGCTGCATCTATTGCAGATATAAACAAGAGAAATGCTGATAAAGAATAAGAAAACAAGAAAGACATAATAAAGCAAAAAAAAATAAATAAAGGTGTTTTAAAAAGAAAAAATCAGAGAACTAATTACAATTTAATATCCCTTAGTCTAATTATGACACATAATTATTAGTTAAACAAAAATAGGAATATAATTAAATAATTTCATAGAGAATATAGTTAGGTTTTAAAGCACTTAATTAAATGTTGATAGTAAAGTAGAATAGTATATATAAAAGATGCATTAATAATAGTTATGCTGTTACAAAACAATATCTAGAAAAAGAACATGTCACAAAATCTGACTACACAAGCAGTTTCCTCCAGTTGAATAATTATGGGAATAACAGGGATTTTAATGCCAGATTAATTTACTTAACAAACCTAATCTTTACATTACAAAAAAAGGAAATTGGAAACGCTTTTCTGGATTATTTCTCAATGTCCATTTTAACATCATAGTTATATGAATTTATTAATCTTAAAGATAAAGTAAATCATAAACAAATAGTATAATTTACTTTTATGACTAAAGCTGAAAATAAACGTTCAATGTGGATTATACATTTGTTTTAAAAAAATTTCTTTATTGGTCGAAATATAGATAAAGAATTATTTTTTAATGTTTCTGATATTTTGGTAAGTGTTTGTGAACTCCTATGAATCGGTCATAATAGTAGATAAATCAAGTATTAACACTTTAAAAGGTTACATTAAAACTGTTCCACTTCACGAATACTAAACTACATTTGGGGAAATTATTTAACAAACTTTTATTCAGTGTATATCGAGAACCACAAACAGGTCTCCCTTTTGAAGAGTGAAAGTATGCTGAAACTCATAATCCTTATAGTTCAACAACTAAAAACGCAAAGCAAAGAACTGTAGGTATTCATTCAATTTGTAAACCAAAGAAAGAAAATTTCTAAAAAAGAAGTGTAAGTAATTTATTAATGTTCATGAAGAAATTATGAATTAATTAATCAAGCAATGAAAAAAATTTTAAAAGAATTAAATGTAATTTATTTTGGAATAGATGGTTAATGACAAGCTCCTTAAGTAGAAATGGATTTTGTACATTGAAAGGAATTTTAAAAATAAATAGAGGATACAAATGTTCATCAATGTAATTGATGTTTATTTCAGAATTCACTTCAGTGTTCTAGTTGAAGATAAACCCGGTAAAAATATAGTTTATTCTTTTGGAAAAATCTTTGAGTCAGAAAAACCAAAAAATATACAGACTGTTAATTGTAAAAAATTTTTATTAACGACCTTCTAGAATTATTAGAAAAATTAATATAGACATTATTGAACTTTTAGTGAATTAAGAACATCACATGTTGAAAGATCTGATAGATGATTAAAAGAAAAGATGTGGAAAAAGTTTGTCTTGCTCAACAAAAAGAAGATGAAATTAAAAATTATAAAACTAAAATGAAAAGAAATTAAAAAATTGTTGAATAACAATTTGTTTATGTAACAAATGTGTTAGGCACTAATCATAAATGTACAATTTGTGATAAAGTAAGATACAAAAATGCTTGAAATTGCGCATTCTATTCATTCTAATCCAGTCACAAATAAATTGAACGAATTGAATGACAATCAAATAAAGGAATTTTTTGTGAATAAGAGCTTTTGAAAACGAAGTTTACGGATATTTGTCTGGTTGAAAAAGATTTGAGAAAAATGGGCAAAGTATAAGGTAATGGTTAGGTTTTGATAATTCACACAATAGTTAAGTAAATAAAAGTAATGCAATTTTTGAAAATATTAAATAATATTCTATGTAAGAATGGAGTTAGTTACTGAAAATTTAATCTTGTCTGATACTGACTATGATACTCACATGCTTGTTGTTTTATTAAAGAAGACAGTTTATATTTTTGCATCCAACTAAAGATTAACAAAAATAATGTAATGTCAGAATAATTTGGAAATCTTAATTTTGTATTAGTGTAATCAACTTGTTTTAATCAATTTTGTGTATTAAATGTATATAAAATCGTTATGAATGTTATTTAAAATTTAGTTATTAAGAAAGCACTTGGAAATTTTCTTTTATATTCTAAGTAATCGTTTGCTAGGTTAGTACCATCCTCAAACTATTGTTCTTGTTAATAATTAGTCAAAGTATTGAAGTGGTATCATATTGTCTTAAAGCAGGGACCTAGAAATTATGGCATGCCTTTATCCCGCCATTGCCATCTGTGGTTCACAATACCACAACATGCCACAGTAGTCCACCTACCATGTCGCCACCACACAGCAAACATAGGATTACTGAACGGTTTGGCCCCCAATGGACCCCACCAAGAACATGTCATACCAGATGACTGTAACCCTAAACGTTTAGTGGTAGAGAAATTATGGTATAAGCATACAACGAAACGGTTTTTGTGCAGCAATCACCGACACAGTGTAACTGAAGTGAAATAAGAGAATCCAGGATGCATTCGTCAAGGAATATGGAACACTGCCTCAAAAATCATACAAAGGCTGGCCTGTTCACCAGAGCTTAACACTAAACTGCCAAACAGAATCTTGCCAGGGACCAGCATGTCTTCCCACACAGGAAGAAGCAAGTTAGACCACGCAGTCAGCCGGCTGGGCTAAGTATTGAAATAATTTTGACAACTAATTATGTTGACATTTTCTTTAATTTATTCACATAAATTTACTGAATTGGGTACATAATTAATTCTTAAAAATTCTTCAAAATCTTATGTCAGTTTCTAATAACATTTGTTCACTTTAGAATATTTTTAAATTATGTTCGAATAATGTTGTTGTTGTTGTTGTTGTGGTCTTCAGTCCTGAGACTGGTTTGATGCAGCTCTCCATGCTACTCTATCCTGTGCAAGCTTTTTCATCTCCCAGTACCTACTGCAACCTACATCCTTCTGAATCTGCTTAGTGTATTCATCTCTTGGTCTCCCTCTACGATTTTTACCCTCCACGCTGCCCTCCAATACTAAATTGGTGATCCCTTGATGCCTCAGAACATGTCCTACCAACCGATCCCTTCTTCTGGTCAAGTTGTGCCACAAACTTCTCTCCTCCCCAATCCTATTCAATACCTCCTCATTAGTTATGTGATCTACTCATCTAATCTTCCGCATTCTTCTGTAGCACCACATTTCGAAAGCTTCTATTCTCTTCTTGTCCAAACTATTTATCGTCCATGTTTCACTTCCATACATGGCTACACTCCATACGAATACTTTCAGAAATGACTTCCTGACACTTAAATCAATACTGGATGTTAACAAATTTCTCTTCTTCAGAAACGCTTTCCTTGCCATTGCCAGCCTACATTTTATATCCTCTCTACTTCGACCATCATCAGTTATTTTGCTCCCCAAATAGCAAAACTCCTTTACTACTTTAAGTGCCTCATTTCCTAATCTAATTCCCTCAACATCACCGGACTTAATTAGACTACATTCCATTATCCTTGTTTTGCTTTTGTTGATGTTCATCTTATATCCTCCTTTCAAGACACTGTCCATTCCATTCAACTGCTCTTCCAAGTCCTTTGCTGTCTCTGACAGAATTACAATGTCATCGGCGAACCTCAAAGTTTTTATCTCTTCTCCATGAATTTTAATACCTACCCCGAATTTTTCTTTTGTTTCCTTTAGTGCTTGCTCAATATACAGATTGAACAACATCGGGGAGAGGCTACAACCCTGTCTTACTCCCTTCCCAACCACTGCTTCCCTTTCATGTCCCTCGACTCTTATAACTGCCATCTGGTTTCTGTACAAATTGTAAATAGCCTTTCGCTCCCTGTATTTTACCCCTGCCACCTTTAGAATTTGAAAGAGAGTATTCCAGTCAACATTGTCAAAAGCTTTCTCTAAGTCTACAAATGCTAGAAACGTAGGTTTGCCTTTCCTTAATCTTTCTTCTAAGATAAGTCGTAACGTCAGTATTGCCTCACGTGTTCCAGTGTTTCTACGGAATCCAAACTGATCTTCCCCGAGGTTGGCTTCTACTACTTTTTCCATTCGTCTGTAAAGAATTCGTGTTAGTATTTTGCAGCTGTGATTTATTAAGCTGATAGTTCGGTAATTTTCACATCTGACAACACCTGCTTTCTTTGGGATTGGAATTATTATATTCTTCTTGAAGTCTGAGGGTATTTCGCGTGTTTCATACATCTTGCTCACCAGATGGTAGAGTTTTGTCAGGACTGGCTCTCCCACGGCCGTGAGTAGTTCCAATGGAATATTGTCTACTCCAGGGGCCTTGTTTCGACTCAGGTCTTTCAGTGCTTTGTCAAACTCTTCACGCAGTATCGTATCTCCCATTTCATCTTCATCTACATCCTCCTCCATTTCCATAATATTGTCCTCAAGTACATCGCCCTTGTATAGACCCTCTATATACTCCTTCCACCTTTCTGCTTTCCCTTCTTTGCTTAGAACTGGGTTTCCTTCTGAGCTCTTGATATTCATACAAGTTGTTCTCTTATCTCCAAAGGTCTCTTTAATTTTCCTGTAGGCGGTATCTATCTTACCCCTAGTGAGACAGGCCTCTACATCCTTACATTTGTCCTCTAGCCATCCCTGCTTAGCCATTTTGCACTTCCTGTCGATCTCATTTTTGAGACGTTTGTATTCCTTTTTGCCTGTTACACTTACTGCATTTTTATATTTTCTCCTTTCATCAATTAAATTCAATATTTTTTCTGTTACCCAAGGATTTCTACTAGCCCTCGTCTTTTTACCAACTTCATCCTCTGCTGCCTTCACTACTTCATCCCTCAAAGCTACCCATTCTTCTTCTACTGTATTTATTTCCCCCATTCCTGTCAATTGCTCCCTTATGCTCTCCCTGAATCTCTGTACAACCTCTGGTTCTTTTAGTTTATCCAGGTCCCATCTCCTTAAATTCCCACCTTTTTGCAGTTTCTTCAGTTTTAATCTACAGGTCATAACCAATAGATTGCGGTCAGAGTCCATATCTGCCCCTGGAAATGTCTTACAATTTAAAACCTGGTTCCTAAATCACTGTCTTACCATTATATAATCTATCTGATACCTTTTAGTATCTCCAGGGTTCTTCCATGTATACAACCTTCTTTCATGATTCTTAATCCAAGTGTTAGTTATGATTATGTTGTGCTCTGTGCAAAATTCTACCAGGCGGCTTCCTCTTTCATTTCTGTCCCCCAATCCATATTCACCTACTATGTTTCCTTCTCTCCCTTTTCCTACACTCGAATTCCAGTCACCCATGACTATTAAATTTTCGTCTCCCTTCACAATGTGAATAATTTCTTTTATTTCATCATACATTTCTTCAATTTCTTCGTCATCTGCAGAACTAGTTGGCATATAAACTTGTACTATTGTAGTAGGTGTGGGCTTCGTGTCTATCTTGGCCACAATAATGCGTTCACTAAGCTGTTTGTAGTAGCTTACCCGCACTCCTATTTTCCTATTCATTATTAAACCTACTCCTGCATTACCCCTATTTGATTTTGTGTTTATAACCCTGTAGTCACCTGACCAAAGTCTTGTTCCTCCTGCCACCGAACTTCACTAATTCCCACTATATCTGACTTCAACCTATCCATTTCCCTTTTTAAATTTTCTGACCTACCTGCCCGATTGAGGAATCTGACATTCCATGCTCCGATCCGTAGAACGCCAGTTTTCTTTCTCCTGATAACGACATCCTCTTGAGTAGTCCACGCCCGGAGATCCGAATGGGGGACTATTTGACCTCCGGAATATGTTACCCAAGAGGACGCCATCATCATGTAATCATACAGTAAAGCTGCATGCCCTTGGGAAAAATTACGGCTGTAGTTTCCCCTTGCTTTCAGCCGTTCGCAGTACCAGCACAGCAAGGCCGTTTTGGTTATTGTTACATGGCCAGATCAGTCAATCATCCACACTGTTGCCCTTGCAACTTCTGAAAAGGCTGCTGCCCCTCTTCAGGAACCACACGTTTGTCTGGCCTCTCAACAGATACCCCTCCGTTGTGGTTGAACCTACGGTACGGCTATCTGTATCGCTGAGGCACGCAAGCCTCCCCACCAACGGCAAGGTCCATGGTTCATGGGGGGGGGGTCGAATAATGTAGTAACCATAATTTTAATCATAAATATTGAAAATAACAATAGAAGGTCATAAATTTTCATCAGTTGTTTACGAAAACGTATGGATTATTAAACTACTTATATGTTCTGTTTTTCGTGTAAAATTACTGCAGTTCTATGATATATTTCATGTAATTTTTATGTAATTATTCCCAATAATACTTAGATCTATTAAATGACTCACTTCATCTTCATATGGTTGTTTCACATTACCTATCATATTATATTAACCACATTTTCAAACTGATTATAAAACATCATGAGTAACCCAATGTTAAATACTTTTGCTTCTCCTTTTTATCGACTTTAATATAAAAGACTATAATCAGATTGATTTATAAATATTTTATGTATTTCATTGTAAGTTAGAGGTGTCTGGAGGACTCTCCTTATATTTTCTACATCTACATCTATACTCCGTAAGCCACCCCACGGTGTGTGTTGGAGGGCACTTTACGTGCCACTGTCAATACCTCCCTTTCTTGTTCCAGTCGTGTATGATTCGCGGGAAGAACGACTGCCAGAAAGCCTTTGTGCGCATTTGAATCTCTTTAATTTTACATTCGTGATCTCCTCGGGAGGTGTAAGAAGGGGGAAGCAATATATTCGATACCTAATCCAGAAACACACCCTCTCCAAACTTGGACAGCAACCTACACCGCGATGCAGAGAACCTCTCTTGAAGAGTCCACCACATGAGTTAGCTAAACATCTCCGTAACGCTGACACGCTTACCAAATAACCCTGTCACGAAACACACCGCTCTTCTTTGGATCTTCTCTATCTCCTCCATCAACTCGACCTGGTATGGATCCTACACTGATGAGCAGTACAAAGTATAGGTTGCACGAGTGTTTTGTAAGCCTCCTCCTATGTTGATGGACTACATTTTCTAAGGACTCTCCTAATGAATCTCAACCTGGTGCCCGCCTTACCAACACTTAATTTTATATGATCATTCCACTTCAAATCGTTGTGCACACATACTCCCAGATATTTTACAGAACTAACTACTACCAGTGTTTGTTCCGCTATTATATAATCATGCAATAAGGGATTATACAAAATACCCTGTCTTTTTCCTAAGTACTTTTTCCCAAGTATTTTCTAAAATGTGTGTAAAAACATTAAACCATTGGCTATTATTTTCATCAATTATAATTATTTGTTATTAATCACTAGATATAAGTTTCCTTTTTATATATAAAACGCCTACATATGTATTAATAATATTTATAATGTGTTTATTACTAAGTTCTAAAAATATTTCGCATATGAATGGAAGTCAAAATAAAACAATTTGTCAATCATGCAAGCAATAAACAGAAATTAAAAAAGAAATAAAAATTACAAATTAGAATACAACTTCAAAAATGGGTTTGTTTGGGTTGAAAAAAAAGCAAAAATAGTATAAGATAAATTATTTTGAACATATAACAGAAATTATTAAAAACTGGAGTAAAAAAATTACTTGAAAAACTGTAAAAATACTAAGTATTTTAATAACTGTAGATAAAATTAAGCAAAAAAAGAATAAAATACCTTTTGAATATCAGAACTATAAAGTAAGCTAGTATCAAAAAGTTAAATCTTTTGGGTGAAATGTCTTTGCAAAAGTTATCTGAAAACACATCAGAAATTACCATATCTTGCAAAAACGTTAAAGATATATTAAAGTTTTAAATAATTATATTAGTTAATCTTCCACGCAAATGTTTAATTCTCATAAGAAAACATTATCACTAATTTCGTATTTTGAATAACATAAACGTTTGATTCATGTAGAAGATCATTGTTTTATCTCCGTTTAGTTTATAATGTCATTTTGGTAAATCATTAATTTCATTTTGGGATATAACTTTTTTATTATTGTTTGAATTAAAACCATTTTATTACTTTCAAGTAGGTAAAATTTTTGTTAAAATGATGTAAATAAATTCTTTTTTCTATATTGGTTTATTTTGTATTCTTAATATTTTTTATAATCATCATAAGTAATTTCACTCTTTACAACTGATATTTTAACTCCTATTGATTTTCTATATTCTTTATCTTTAACTATATAAATATACATTTTCGCTATTAAAAGATTGGGCTCTAACATAACTTTTCCACAAATTTAATTTTTCGTTTTTCCTAAGGCTTTCTTGATTAGTAGTGGAATGTCAAAAAATATAATATTCTGGATAACCACTTGTGTAAAATTCGATTGTCCTAGATTTCATATCTTTTAAAAAAATCTTCCTTTCTTATATTACAAATAAAAGAATCTTTATCCAAATAACAAAAATCAATAATTTTACCACTTTTTTGTTTTATTACATTATAATGAAAATCCTACATTCTTATTTCTGAAACATCTAGAGTACATATTACAATATAAAATGGTTTATTCCTGTATAATATTGTGCTTTCATATTAACTGCAAGTAGATGTTCTGAAAATGCAATAGTACATTAATAATTTTTGGAATATATTTCTGATATTTATCTGCCATTATTTTAAATTTTTACCTGTCTAATTTTTCCAACGTTTTTTACCAATATCAAATCATTCATCAGTTTACAGATATCTTTTGAAACTCTTTAGCAGCTCTTTTTCTCATATCTACAATAAAATCAACATTTCTTTCAAGCAATACGTTTATTGAAATGATAATATTCTATGAACTTTTGTCAATATTTATCCAAGATTTAAGCACTGTTAATAGAATTTTATAATGTAAAAAATTCTTTACTTCATTACTTAATGTTGTTCATAAAATATTTCCTCCTTGTGGTGCTAAAGAAAAATCTTTATGTAAACTGTGTAATTTTTTTGCTTATTCTAAATCAACTAATGAAGTACATTCTTATTTATTGTTATCTGATATTTTAAGTATTTTTAGTAGTTAAATCATTTTAGTTCCAACCAACTGAATATAAATGGTAAATATTGAGGTATTACATAATGATATAAATCATTTGTGTCTAAATACACAAAATATTTGGTTGATCTTCTGTCCCCAAATTTTTCATGTACATATTATTTCATTCAGCATATCGTTTAATACTTCCAGAAATTTCACCTTCAATTACTTATTAAAGAAGTATAATCATATTACAATCATTTTCAAAATCTAATTCAAATATTGTTATTTTTAACATAGAATCTGAAGATAAAAAAGGTGCTGTAAAATACCAGGATTGGTCGAATATATAAGATTTAATATATGTAAATCTAAAATTTTGCAAAATATTTGCTGGTGTTGAAATTTTTCCAAACTGTTTTCCATGTTAATTGTGTTTAGCTTTCACATCACATTGATTAAGTCAAGAAAAAAGTTTTTTGAGGTGATTTTTTTCCTTGTAATTATCCTACTTAGTTCACATATTCATAAAGATAAACACCTATTTAAACCAGATTGAGATTTTCACTCTGCATAGAGTGTGTACTGATATGAAACTTCCTGACAGATTAAAACTGTGTTCCGGACCAAGCTCTGACTCGGGACCCTTGCCTTTTGTGGGGAAGTGCTCTACCAACTGAGCTACCCAAGCATGACTCACGCCCATCCTCACAGCTTTACTTCTGCCAGTACCTCGCCTCCTACCTTCCAAACTTAACAGAAGCTCTTCTGCGAAACTTGCAGAACTAGCACTCCTGAAAGAAAGGATATGGCAGAGACATGGCTTAGCCACAGCCCAGGGGATGCTTCCAGAATGAGATTTTCACTCTCCATCGGAGTGTGCGCTGATATGAAACTTCCTGGCAGATTAAAACTGTGTGCCGGACTGAGACTCGAATTCGGTCCCGATTTCGAGTCTCGGTCCAGCACATAGTTTTAATCTGCCAGGAAGTTTCACATCAGCGCACTCTCCACTGCAGGTGAAAATCTCATTCTGGAAACATCCCCCAGGCTGTGGCTAAGCCATGTCTCCGCAATATCCGTGCTACTTCTGCAAGGTTCGCAGAAGAGCTTCTTTTAAGTTTGGAAGGTGGGAGACAAGGTACTGGCAGAAGTAAAGCCGTAAGGATGGGGCGTGATTCGTGCTTGGGTAGCTCAGTAGGTAGAGTACTTGCCTGTGAAAGGCAAAGGTCCCGAGTTCGAGTCTCAGTCCGTCACACAGTTTTAATCTGCCAGGAAGTTTCACCTTTTTTAACGATTGAATCTAATTGTTACATTTAAAATACTGTGCTGTTACTCTTTCTATTTAAGACTGGAAGATAATTTATCGATACCTGATGCCAATAAATCTTTTCATTTTTTGAAATTGCATTAAATGATGATTATTTATTGGTAATTCTTTGATCTATTTTCATCTGACATTATTATTTGACTACTTTGTTCATATAATTTAGCAATAACTCTAGATAGTTGTTTTAACATTCAAATGAGTTTTTTCTGCTGTATCTCTGCCAATATTCAAATCAGGATTTCTATAATCACTGTTACAATATGTAACATAATAACTAAACGAAAATTGGATACTTCTTTGTGTTTATAATATAAACTTTATCTTGATATGGTGGACCAGTGATATCATCTATTAAAAGACATTTGTAATCTGTACAAATTACATAAGGAATTCTAAATGAATTATTATCATTTTCAAATATAATTTCACAGTTTTTATGGGCAAATTAAATTATACTTCATTACATTCTATACAACATTTTTTGTGTTTTGTTTAATTATTCTTAAGAATAAAGATATCTTAAAAGTCTATCACAAGTATAAATCTGATGTCCAATTCCAATTTATTGATAACTTATTAATGTCAATAGATTTTTTATCCAACAATACTGAGAATTTCTTTCTTGTAGAATTAATAGAAGTTTAATATGTTTTTTGTTATTTTATCCATATGGTAAAGATGATATACAATAAATTATTCGTCATAAGCGTAAACATTTCTTCTCAAATCTTGGTTTATGTTTTAACTGAATAGGAAAATTATTTTTCTCTTTCTCAAATATTACATATAACTCTAAACCTATATTTTTATAATTTTTGAAAATTAATTACAGCAATTCTGTCTTGGATGTTTTTGGTAGATCGATATAAGAATAACAAAAGATTAGATTGTGTCTATTAACACTTAATTATAAATGATTTATTTAAAATAGAGACTAACCTCATTTTTCTTTGCATAGCTCCCATTTCAATTAATAGTTTATTTGTTGGTTTCTTTATAATGCCCTTCTAATTCAGGTGTTCTTAAAAAGCTTCATTACATATTTCAAAATTAAATTCTTGTCTTTTGTCTTGTCTTTTAAAACTACAAAAAATATTATATTAGCTTTTTTATTTATCTATTAATAAATTTAATGTTTTGTTATTCTTCAATTTGGTGGTTCAGTACTACTACGATTATTGTCAATTTCAAAAGTAATTTTAAAAAATTTGAATCACTCAGAAAATTAAAATATGAAAATTTGTTCAGTTGGTTTTTTATTACATTTCTTGGTATTTGCCTATAAAAAGCTTTTGAAAATTATTCTCATTATCGATATTACTAATACTATCCTCGGATCTATTGCAAGTTCGATTGATTGTTATTTATTCACTTTTGAATGTTTTTTTCAAATTTTTGTGTTACAGATTTCACTAAGTTGTTTTAAAGATCTTTATTCAGTTTGTTATCTTTATTATTAATAGTGTTACCAATTTTTTTGATAAAATCGATTCATTGTTATTTATTAAGTTTGGAATAATTATTGAAATTTTTTGTTTTACAGATTTCATGAAGTTCCTTTAAAGGTTTGTTATTCAGTTCATTATTTTTACTATTAATGTTGTCTGCATAATGCAGAGTAATATCGATAAATTCTTCTTTCTGAAGTTTATAACGATTTTTTATATTCTGTATTCTAAAATTTGCTCTAATTTTTTACAATTCCATTATCTTTGTTCCTTCTTCTTCAATTATTCTATATTAAAATAGTCAAAGAAACTACCACAGATATTGTGTAGTTCCTTTGGAGAAAAATTGTTCTTTACAACAATTTTCTAAATGAGCATAATCCTTGTTTCTCTTGGCAAAAATTTTCTGTTTTATAAAAGCTCAGCTTTGGAGCACATTTTGCTTTGCTTTTATTTATAGAGAAGAAATGTTGAATTAAAAAATGAAAATGTTTTCCTTTGAAATTTACCATTAATTTTTTAATACAATATTCAATTAATGGTATGGATAGATCAGATTTGACAGATCTTATTTATAAAGAGAAAAATTTGTTGCATTATCTATTTTTTAATAAAATGACAGTTTCATTTGTGGATGTAGATAAACATGATTTTAAAGAGCTTAATTTATAAAGAAAATATTTTATTTTTTTATTTTCTTACATAAATGTGGAAATGTCGTTTCTTGGTTGAGGTAAACACAATCTTGGAGAACTTATTTACAAAGAAAAAATTGATTAGACTTTTATTTCTTAAATTATATAAATTTTGTTGATAGATTTCGACAAATTCTTAAATGGAGGAAACAACAAAGCTTAAATGTTTTTTGTAATCTGACAGTTTTTAAAAAATATGCTCTTAATCCAGAAACAGCATATAGGTACTCCATCTGTTCTTTGAGACATGCATGTACGACTTGCGGACATTGTAGTATAAGATACAGACAGTGTATAAATACAGATATTGTAATAATCAATTGCACTACGATTACATTCAACTTACCTTATACATGAAAAGTTTCACAGCTTAGAATATGCTGCTCTTCTCGAATGTCTCATAGACACATGCCAGTAGCAAAACTGAAGTGGCCGTTTTCTCGTCATGGCGTATCATGAAGAAGGATACATGAAAACTGACTCAAGTTCCCTGAAGTGGGCGAACTTTGAGATACAGATGTGACGTTTTTCGTGCATGTTTGGACCACTTCACAGACTTTTTTTAATGAAAATTCCTAAACCTTGCCGTTTCTTGCCTTGTGTCACTTTTATTGCTGGGGTGATAAGTTAAATTAGCTAATAGTTTGACAGAGGGTGCCATCAAGTCGCAATTGGAATTATTAAGTAAGGATACACTGGAACTTAATGTCGCCTTAGAGGGCTGAGACATAAAAGCATGATCTCAGCAGAAGTGTGCTACCACAGTTGGCTGTGGCACAGTATGCAATAAGCTACTAACGACATTGACGAACAGTAGATGGAGGAATTGTACAACCGTGCGAGAGCAAGGGGGGGGGGTCTTTATTTCCACGAGAAAAAGACCGATTTTACAGTCGGTGACACCAACGTCTAATGATAATATGGAATATGTGTGATATTTTACGTGAATACAAAGCTGAAATTCGGTGCACGGCGTTAATAATATGGAATATGTGTGATATTTTACGTGAATACAAAGCTGAAATTCAGTGCATGGCGTAACAGAGAAAGTATGGCGATCTTTGTTAAAAGTAAAGCTATCATTTGTCTGCCATGCACAGTTTCCACACTGCAGTCTGTGGTACAGGAAAACTATTTGGGCAGTAACTCTCATCCTCCAATTAGCAGAAGTGGCAGGTTTTTAATATCTGTGCTCAAACGTGCCAGAAAGTCGAAACTAATTACTCTAGTACCAGTGTAGTAGTAAGGTAGAGCTAATGAAAGGAAGTATTTTTAAAGACACGTAAGAAAGAATCAGTGGGCAATAGACTAAGGAATACGTTTTTGTTTCTTTACTAGTTGAATAATAGAGTGCTGGGTGCTGACTTGTAACTGTGTTGCATGGCTGTTAAACAACAGAACTGCCAACGTCTCTGTCAACTCCATCATAGCCTTTAAGTTGGATAGCTACGCATAGATGCCTACTAAGTCATGCTGAATCGATTTCTTGACCTTCTTGTAAGGTTCTACGATCTCAGTGGCTCTACTCCGGATCTGTCAAGTGGTAGTTAGATGTTTGTGCTCGATATGGATAAGCCATACATGTGGACGAAAAGACTGTCATGATTTTCAACAGCGAAAGACGTAGCTTGATGGATGGCCCTATTCTAGCTATCAGCATCCGACTGATCAGTAGTACAGAATATTCACTTCAGAACTGCTCCGCCAGGATTGGACCAAGCTCGATTAATAAGAAGAGGTGATAAAGGTTCAGAAACGCTTCGCAACTACTCTTGAGCGTTGGTAATTACTGGCCTTACATCCCTTACTGTACAAAAATTTCCGCTCTTCCCACACCGTTCCAGCAAGGACACACAAGTTGACAAGCGTTTCTTAACTTGTTCCACCACTGTTTCTTCTTCCTTCACAAACATATGGTCAAGATAAGCTGCTAACACAATCGGATGAGGAGTATAGAGTAGAGTGTCCAGTCGCTCAAACATGATGTCACAAGTTGAATTATGATTTTGTAATGGTGGAGTGCTAACAACATTGAAAAAGAAAGTAAAACGAATAGAGCACCTAATTTCAATTTATTGGCGACGTTATGTGAAAACTCAACAGTTCAGCTAGTTGAATCGTTGAGCGAGGCTCTGACCCGTTTGGTACACTTTGCTAATTGCGCTACCACAGACCTGACTGCCTAAAGAGGCACCATCACACAGTGCTAAAATTTGAGAGGCATCTCCCATGGCTGCATTTGATTTTAAACAGTATAATCTGCACAAGGAATTTATTAGTCGTTTCCATTAGAATATTACAGACAGTGAGTAAAGGTGGAACGACAATTGTGTGCTTGTGTGGCCTCACACTCAAACATTAAACTGAAGAATCATCGATCGAACACCATCCGTAACACAGCGAACGGAAACAAGTCACCATAAAAGGGGGGACGGTGTATCGATGTACTGATTATGCTTACAACTCTGTCAACACGCCCGAGTGGTAGCAGTTGTAACAAGATACATTGGGTCCGATTGGTTCTCAGGCCCAAACAACGGGTTAGCAATATTTATGACATTTCAGAGTAAATTATAAATTCACACTGAAGCAAGACGTCCACATAGACTTACAGAACTTGTGATTAACTAGAACTCAAAGAGTTTGCATAGAGTAGATTGTGTAAACCATTCTTTCTTTGAGGGGGTGTGGCAGCTTAGGAGAATGAATATATGGGCTCATAAGCATAAAAAGCTGATTGAGAATTCTCGATCATGTAGGAAGAATGGAATAACGACACTTCGGTTTACACTAGAGAAACGTTGGTGATCAGTTGTCCTAGTTCGTAAAGTCTTTGGCAATCTGGCACGTTGCACACCACGCCGGATAGCCCACTCGATGATGAACCAGAAACAGTTGTCCACAACAGAGAAAAGATGTGTAGGGTAGTTGAGGTGCACTATTCATTGTTTACTCTGGAAAGCTATCTGGTCTAGCAATTAACCATGGTCCTAATTATACAACTTTAACACCAATAGTATCACATCTCACAGTAATAGTAATATCAATCCCATGAAAGAGAATATGTAGGATAGCAGTATGTACTGAAATTGCTGTGAGAAACTTTGGTAGTTGAAGTAGAAACATGAACCTTCATGGTTTAATGAAGTCGAAGTTAATAGGTTGGGTCACTTGCCCAAGTTGTTAAGTACAAGAAAGTACGATCCATCATAAACATCTCTCAGCCATGAGGTACGACGAATTAGAGCTATATAAATCTGATCCAGTAAACTCACAGTAGAAATGGAGGGGGCGAAAGCATGAAAGAAGTGATCATCTGAGAGGATAGTGTAGGTGTATAATTGGGGCCTCATCATTTCGTCATTGTGAGATTACAGGAAGGTAGTTCGTTCCTTAAGGTGTAATGTTTTATGGTTAACGTGCTGTGGTAGGTAGTAGGCCGATGGAATTGCCTGAAAATGTACTGATTCTCCATCGATATACTGTAACGATATTACCTAGATACCTGTTTAAAATATAGTTCATACCTAAAGTTACTCTCTCCCCAAAATACGGTTCGTTAGATTCGGTACAGTACATAAATGACGTAGTAAATGGTAGGTTTATAGGTAGTACTGCAAGCATTGGTAGGGAAAGAGAGATTAATGAGTGTGTGAAAGAGGAATTATGAACCGACAACTTCCCTTTTTCTCTATTTGTTTGTGTTACGCAAAATTAGAAGCACACTTCTTTCAGTGTTAGTCCAATGTGTATTTTATATCTTTATAATATATATATCTCATTCCATAAGTAAATAAAGTTAACTGCTTGTATAACCTCTGCACTTTTACGTCACCAAAGCAATTACTTTTTGAGCAAGTACAGTTCACATTAACAAACACGAAAGATGTACACTGATCAGTCAGAGCATTATGGCCATCGACCTGTTATCGATATAAAACCGTCCAGGCGATAGCAACTTCACCTGTCGACGAATGACTGCTAGTCAGACACACGCACGATGCATGAAGTATCAATGAACGTGCTGTCCGTTTGTAGAATAGCGAAGGTGTGAGATCTATCGGAGTCTGACCGAGGGCAGACTGTGATGGCCGGGAGGCTCAGCGCGAGCATTTCAGAAACTGCACGACTTCACGGGTGATCCAGGAGTGCTGTGGTGAGTGGCTTCAACTCGTGGCGAAACAAAGGTGAAACTACGTCCAAAAGTCGTGAGGTTGGGCGGCCGCTACTCATTACACATGTCGGATGTCGTAGGCTGGGCAGATTGGTAAAACAGGCCAGGCGGCGAACTGTGGCGACACTAAAATTTGACTTTAACGCTGGGTAGAGTACAATTGTTGTCTGAACGCACAGTGCACCGAACGCTCCTAACGATGGAGCTCCGCAGACGACGACCCTTGCGTATGCTAATGTTAACAATACGACAACAGCAACTACAACTTAAATGGACACGTGACCAGCGGCACTGGACGATGGTGCAGTAGCAGAGCGTTGCATGATCTGAGGAATCCAGATACTTTCGTCATCATGATAATGGGAGGGCGCGAATCCTTCGTCATCCAGGGGAACAGCAGCTTGACACTGCACTGCAGGACGGAGACAAGCTGGCTGCCGCTCCATTATGCTCTGGGTAACATTCAGGTTGGCATCCATGGGTACAGCGCAGCTCGTGGAAGCCGCCGTGACGGCCAAGGAGTATCGTACACGGGGTCTAGTCCGCGTACAGCTATTCATGACGACCATGTTTCCCGACCGCAGTGACATTTTTCATGTCGCAAGGCCAGGAGAGTGGTGGTGTAGCTGGAAGAAGACAGTGGCGAGTTCCAATCGATGTTCTGGAAGCCAGCTCTTCTGATCTGAAAGCGATCGAACACGTCCTGGATGTGACCGAATGTGGTGTCACAGCTCATCCACCCCCCCTCCCTCCCCGAAATGTACGGTAATTACGTGAGTTGTGTGTGCAGATGTGGTGCCAACTCCCTCCAGCGACCCACTAAGGTCTCACTGTTTCCTTGGCACGACGCGGTACAGCTGTTATCTGTGTCAAAGCTGGATTTACCGGCTATTACCTAGGTGGTCATAATGTTCTGGCTGATGAGTGTTTATAATTACTGTTTTTATTTTGTACTCAGTAGAATCTTCTTCATCATGATCAAAGGCAAGCGTTTCTTATTATTATTACTAATTAATGTGAAAGCTGTTTAAAAATAACAGAAACATTTTTTGTATAAGCACGATGAAATACTGAAGCGATGTTTGACATGCTTTTGTTTTGCGTTCTTTTATGTATCTATTTCTTGAGGAAATTGCATTATCTAGCACTGTATAATAAATCGGTATTTTTTTTAAAGTTATTGTTACTGGAGCGTCCCTCTGTTTAACGTTACAAATCAACAATTTCCAAATGAAACCTGAATTAAACATTGACAGTTTCAGTTCTGCTTTAGACACTGTTTATTTTTAAGTAACAAGCTGAAGGATAACTATGGAGACCAAAAATGTTCCCTAGGTTAAGCGGCCCTTTATATATCCTCACTCGATTTCTAGACGGTTCACAGTTTCCGGGCTTTATGGGAATCTAACAAACACTGATCGCATACGAAAGCAAAGCGACATTTATGAAAAACATCTAACGTACAGGTAACGCGGTCTAGATCTTAACTGACCAAGGCTACTACGAAAACTATCGTAGTCTATGCTTACTTCTGGTAGTCTACGGTAGCCTACATTAGTTTTACAGCTCTCTTCATATTCAGTGACGAATACTCAGGGAATAGATGAAACTGGCTATTGCAACAAGAGAGGAGCGATGCCTAGATAACAAAGGCTGAAATGTTAGATGGAACCGGTACTGACGGAGTATCATAGTCAAGACTATTCTGTCCTCGACAAAAGAAGAAAACAGAATAGATTCAGTTACACGGCAATGCAATAGTGACAGGGAAATATGCAAAAATACACTGCAATAGTATGCGACAGCTGCTGGCCACCGACTTCTCACTGCCGTCCGCGGTGGTCTAGCGGTTCTAGGCGCTCGGTCCGGAACCGCGCGACTGCTACGGTTGCAGGTTCGAATCCTGCCTCGGGCATGGATGTGTGTGATGTCCTTAGGTTAGTTAGGTTTAAGTAGTTCTAAGTTCTAGGGGACCGATGTCCATAGATGTTAAGTCCCATAGTGCTCAGAGCCATTTTTGACTTCTCACTGGTACAATAGTCGACTTCGGATGTATAAGAAACCGTATCACTGAAGAGTCGTCCCTACTCGGCCTTTCTTACCGTGGATAAGAAAAAACCTCTCTACACAAGCTACTAGCAGACCTTAGTGTTAGGAGGCATAGTCTAGCTTCTTTTTTCTGGAATCATCACGAAAGGTGGCAGTAAGACAGTAGGTCTCTATTTTATTTACGCACGTAGTCCGCTAAGTAACTTTAGGAAAGGTAGCCACTTTTAGCAAAAAGGTTTATGAAACAGGTAACCTGTGCCAGGTCTTGGTGGGAACGGAACTACAGTTTGTGCACACAGCTATTCCTAGAGACATCTGAATGGCGGTTAACGAAGTAGAAATATAATCATAGTCAAGAAAACAACACTAATGTAATTTGCTAGTGTACATGCGGCGCAGGAGCTCTGGAACGTGTCCAGTAAATGTGTCCACGGCTATTGAAATGGTAACAAAATGAGAAATTAATCCCAATAAACCGTCTGAACTGGCTGTAAAAAGGGAAAAAATCGCTGGTAGACCGTTCACTGATACTAACTTCTTAAGGTAAATCAGTTCTTCTTAAGAGGGTCCTACAACATTATAAATAAAACATACAAGAAAAATGGGGCAATACTGCCTATACGTCACACGAGATACATGGTTCAGCTGCAGCTAACTTCAAGGGAGGACTGCAACGATCTTAGACGCTGGTTCACAGGTTATACACAAAAACGTGAAGGTTGTTCAGAAAGTAAGTTCCGATGGGTTGCGAAATGGAAACCACTATGAGAATTAGAAATGTCTTATTTGCAATAGCCAACTACACCAGTGGGTGATCAAACTGTTCCCATTGAATACGCTGTAGAAGTATCTTCATTGTCCCTGCACAGATCTGCGGAGAGTTGCTATGAAGCAATAAAGGCATGACAGTTATGTAATGTGGTGGTGCATGAAGTTAGACGAAATGTCTAGGTTGGCACCCATACTTGGCGGAAGAGACTATTTTCTTGACACCTTTACTTGCTCGCTTAGAGCTCAGAACTACAAAGTCTAGCGCGACACGATCGACTGGCATACTAGTGTCACCACCCAACACATCGGTGCAAAGCTTCATCGGATTTTCACTGTGGTTCTCATCTCGCGACCGATCGGAACTTCCTTTCTGGTCATCGTAATAAATGCAGCTTAAGAACAAAATAAAAATTTCCTTTTCAAATTGACTTGGGCAGTATACTCTCCAACGTGTGATCATAATAATCACTTCATTTATCCTTTGTATATTTTGATCTGAACCTGCCGCAGTTCATCCTTGTTTTAAGAGAATGGGCTGCTGATACCTCAGCAATATTTCAGTTAGTGTTCACCTGATGCGAGCTTTCTTCAGCGGTGTTGCTTTTTCTTTTCTCGAATACATGTCGTCTGATCGCCTAGTGAAAACAGAAGTGAGACGACATTGCAAAGAAATGCAGTAATATGTCCATCAGAATCGCCGGCAGTGAAACGCTGGTCCTCGGGGGTTTGAGTTAATGATCTCTGTGGCTATATTTGATGATTGAATTACTTGCAGTGATAATGATATCCTGCATAATACCTCCCTACGAAATGGGTGGAAAATCAAACGGCGTGATGGGTCTGTCTATTTGTATTGCTGTGTAACCCGTATTGTTGACCATTAGTATTTGTGATATCCTTTTAATAGCTATTGCTATATTCAAGGAGGCAACTAGGTATAAGTGACCCTTGAGTACATAATGTATTTCTCTAATAGTATACAGTGATTAATCAGGTGGCGACTGTGCAAAAAGTGTAGTCACAACTTGTTGTGTATCCAGGCATACATGTCGTGATAGGGTAACTAAAATGAAAAATTCACCATATAGCAATGAGTGCTCAAATTGTACCAGGCTATGTCTGGTGGTGTGTCTTTAGCTGAGACGCAAGCAGCTTTTCACCGACTCAGTCGAGCGAAGTTCACCGCTCAGCGTCGTGAACGGAATAAGTAACTGTTACATGGCGTCAAATCTCGTTACGGTCTGAGTGACGTTGTTCTAATTAGCCTGCAATGTGCCGGACTCGGCGACAGGTTCGAAACCTGCTTTGGGCATGGATGTGTGTGATGTTCTTAAGTTAGTTAGATTTATGTATTTCTAAGTCTAGGGGGACTGATGACCTCAGTTATTAAATCCCATAGTGCTTAGAGCCATTTTTTTAGACTGTAATGTGAAACAGAGAAGGGACATATGGGGTTAGTTGCAAGTCCTATGTATTGGAAATCTAAATGTATCTGCAAATATGTGGGCCAATAATGACTCTATACATGTCTTAGCTCAGAGTTCGATTTATTTTCACTGGGTGTTTCCGTAAGTGTGCAGGAGGACGACAGTCGCCAATAACAATGGAGAAATGTTTCGGGAAGGCAAAGTCTCACAAAACAAAACAATTTAAATTCTAGTTCATTTCCTGAGCACTAAGCGTCAAGTATTGTATTCCTTAAGGAACAGGAATATGATGACAGAAAAGCTGTATTCGACATAATAGTCACCACCAGAGACAGAACACTTATAAGTGACACTGTTTAATTTATTTGCCTTCTTCTAACAGGCCATAACTGTAATTAGTAGATACTCGTAGTATTAGTAAATATGCTGCATTATTGCCAAGAGTTTAAAGTTAATACAGCATCTCGTACAGTGGCCATTATAGGCATTGAGGTAAATTTAAACGTAGCGGTTCCGGTCGTACCTCCGACCGTTTCAAAAAAAACGACGTGAACTGTGGGACACGTGGTTGGCGCAACATTCGACCTTCTTAATGAGGCTGTTTCATTCATAGGGCGTCCACGTGCGAGCTATTAGCTCTGGCACGCGGATGTCCTAAGCAAACATTCCAGTCCTTCTGATGGGGGACTGTTGCGAAAGCGCCTGCCGGGCTGGAGGAAGGGTATGGAACTGGAATAGGAACTGACGCATTGTCGAACTATATTTTGTTGAGTTTCCTTCTTACTACCATTAACTAACGAAGAAAATGCAGTCTTCTACCTGCAATACAAGAGGGAAAAAATAATGTACGTAAAATATCGAAAATTTTATAAGTTTAGTACACAATGTTCTGACGGTGGTAGGTCCTATCACGTGCAGAAAGATGCATGGCAGAGCTGCATGGAGACGCATAAGGTGGGCGTTATCGTAAAAGAAATGTACAATGTGAACGAAGGTCTGGCTGCGCTCAGCTGGCCCTATCTCACTAGCAAACTACAATCCACTTTTGGAGAATGAGGATTTCGTAATTGACCAGAAAGCAAAGTTAGAACACAAAAACACAATTGATAGGTATTACTCTACCGATTAGTTAAGGAATATAAATCAACTACAAAAAATTACACAAATTGACCTGCGTAAAAAGAGCATTGAACCAGAGAAAGCAGTAGCCTAGTTATGAAATGCGATCGATAGTGATATTTATAGATTTTAGATGTCACGAGCGACTACGATTTTGGAGAGCTACTAGAGAACTGGCATCAGCACTTTCGGTTAGGGTCTCTGGATTAGCTTCCCCACAAATTGGTAACAGCTTTTGTGCAGAAGTACATGCCATAACGGCAGATTCTGTTAAGACCAGGTACCTCCGCCAAACTTGCACTTTACAAAGGTGGTTGTACCGATCAAAATCCAACAGAAAATGTTAGCTACTTATTGAGCTATCGAAAATTCTCTTTCACCTAATTTGGTTGACAACATTATCGTATTAACAGGAAAGTGGTTGAAATGTTTTACCTAAACATTTATGTCGTTTGTCCAGAGTAAACTACCGACAAGACATGTTCAACAACGTTTTACTGAAAAGTACTCACTTCTATTTTTTATCTCACTCCAGTTATCAACTAAAGCTTGGGCAACTGTATTTGCTAGCTGATCTGGGAAACTCACCATAGCTAGATAGCGTGAAAACTGATCTATAATCATAAGAACATACTTATTACCAGCAGGTGTTTTATGAAATGGGCTGTAGAGATCCAGTCCACAGATTAGAAATGGACATGAAGCCTCGGGGAGCCTCTGTAAGGGTATTTTTAAACGAGAAAGTTCAGCTCGTTGTGCGCACGCAATGCAATTACGAATGTACTGCGCAACATCCTGCTTTCTGGTTTGCCACCAAAATCGCTCTGCTACGCGTCTTTCGGTTGTCCGCTGTCCACCATGTCCTGCAAGCATATGATCATGGACCTCTGCCGTTATTTCTTGTCTAAGGTGTTGGGAAACAACAATTCGCGGCCCAACTTTTGTTTTACGGCATAATACACCATCTCCAAAGCGAAACTGTTTTTGAGTTGCGTATTTTTTGCATTCTGTATCCTCATCTTGTGCCTTTCTCCAGTCCTCAGCATTTCGGCCTGTTGCTTCCAACAGTGCTATTTTCCGACTTAGGCAATCTGCATTCGTGTGTTTTCTGCCTGGTTTATGGATAACTTCGAAATCCATTTCGGAAAGGCATAGGGCCCGACAGGTGAGACGACTAGATGGATTCTTTAACCCATGCAAACGTTTTAAAGCTGCGTGGTCTGTAATAACCTTGAATTTCCTACCATACAAGTAGCATTTAAAGTATTTGATGATATATATGACGCTTAACAGTTCTTTCTCCGTTGTGGAATAATTTCTTTCAGCCGTTGTTAGTTGTCTCGAAGAGTACGCTATGAGGTATTCCATGCCATTAATATTCTGACTCAAAATAACTCCTACTGAATGACCACTTGCGTCACAGCACAATCTTCAGACGAATGAAATTTTGCACCCTTTTTCAATAATTGGGTTAAGGGTCGGGAAATTTCAGCAAAATTTTGAACATATTTTCGGTAATACGATGCGAGACCAATGAAACTTTGCACTTCCTTAACGCGTTGTGGTGTTGGGAAGTCCTTAACTCCCGAAATTAATCGAGGATCTGTTTTAATTCCTTTTTCACTAATGACATGCCCTAGGTATGTAACCTCTGTCAATGGAAAGCTACATTTTTCCATATTTAATGTTAATTTAGCTTTTCTAAGTCTCTGAAAAACGTTACGCAGACGCACAGCATGTTCATTAATGTCTTTGGAGAATACAATAATATCGTCTAGATATACACAACATTGCTGAGTTTTGAGTCCTCGCAGTACTCCATCGAGTAGTCTTTGAAAAGTTGCTGGTGCATTTTTCAAACCGAAAGGCATTCTTTTAAATTGCCAGTGGTCTCCAGCGGTAGAATATGCTGTTTTATGCCTATCTTCAGGTGTAACTTCAAATTTATGATATCCGCTACGTAAAGCGATTGTTGAAAAGTATTTACTGTTACTCACACTGGCAATGATATCTGTAATGTTTGGAAGAGGATAAACATCTGAGATAGTTTGTTTGTTAAGGTGTCTGTAGTCACAACAAAATCTATATCGTTTCGTACCGTCGGGAGACTTCTTTGGAATAATTACAATATTTCAATTATAAGGCGAATCAGAATATTCTATAATTCCATCTTTTAGATGCTGTTCTAAAAATTCATCCAGTACTGGCTGTAAGTGATGCAAAACTCTATAAGGCTTCCTATAAACTGGGGGGCTATTTCCTGTTGGGATCCTATGCTGTGTGATATCTGTTGCTGGCAGTGGACCTTCTGCATTAAATAAATCATGGAACTCAACTAAAACTGCTTCTATCGTGTCTCTATCATTTCCTTTCAAGTGCTCAATCTTCTGGCGTAATGCGTTTTGTAGGCGTCTGGTTTGTGACCATCATCAATATCTGACCAAATGAAATCTTCTTCTTCAGAAGTACTGACTGTAGCACCTAATATTGCCTTATGCAACTTTTTGTCCTCCACTCCGAAACTGTCAATATGTACCGGTACTTTTCTTTCTCCCTCAACGTCTTGAACCCGTACAACACTTCTACGTACAAAACAATGTGATACATCTAAATCCTCATTTTCCTCTAATGGTTCTATTAGACATATTGTATCTGTAGGTACCTCGGGGTCAACGGTCATCCAGAAAAGTTTTCCTGGGCCAAATGGTATCTTATCCCGCGAATAAACCTTCAAGAACGTTGCACGCAGTGTGGTTGATTTCGCCTTCCGGTTGGGGAAGTCTTGCGGCAGCGGGCCCTTTGTAGCGGTGTCACCTAGCTGAAACACTATTCCGCTACGTTGTACAGTTTGCTGTTTGAAGTCGATTTTAGCGTGATGTTTATTCAGGAAATCCAGCCCTAGGATCGTGTCGTACCCGTCAGTTACCTTTGTTACCACTTCTACATCTTCTTGAAATTGTGCACCATGAATATAGAAATTCAGTGATGTACATCCTAATGACTTCACTGTACCTCCTCCTACTCCACTCAATCTATACCTTGGAGGGTCATATTTCTTTTCTCCAATGCATTCATTACTCACTATTGATACGTTGGCGCCTGTATCCACCAGTGTCCTAGCCTCTTTATCCTGTATGGTAGCAGAAAACTAGCATTCCACCTTCACATTCGCCTTAATGGCATGAAATTTTATTGGGAACGCCTGGCGGCGGCTCCGACATTCCCGTTTGAGTTTAACTGATTTCTATTTCTTAGACCTGCATTCCTCGAATGTGTGACCTATTCTTTGACAATTAGTGCTTTGAGGTTGTCTGCAGTTTTTTGCTATATGTCCCTGTCGGTGGCAATGTCTATTTCTTCGAAAGCAGTCGCCACAGATACAGCTTCCGCTATATTTTTAGGAAACTCTGCCCTGACACGGCGGGACGTTTCGGGAGGTAACCAACGTAAAAATGTACCCAGAGCTCTATCTTCTGCCTCTTGTAAAATAACTTTATTTGCTTCATCACTAGTTGTCAACTGATAGGTGTTAATATTAACTTATCTAATCCTATCTACAAAGCTTTCGAACGACTCGTTTTGCCTCTGAGTGATACTGTTTAATTTTTCCCTATAAATTCTACAGCTGTTCTGTTTTTGAAAACGTTTAAGTAATCCTTTCTTCAATTTCTCAAATGTTGAAGCATTCCGCAATTCTTCTGGTATAAGACGTGTGCTTTAGCCTCTCCTATCAATCTTAACTTTGTCATTTGTAAGAGCTGTTCATCGGACCATGATCCTAGTTTTGCAGCTGCTACTAAATCATCAAAAACGGCTGTTATGTCTTCGCCAGGTTTACCTGAGAAAGGAGTTACCAAGGCTGCTGCTGAGGAATCTAGGGTGGGAGGGATTGAACCGGTTTGCTTAACCTCACACAACTGTTTAAATAATGTATTAATATCATTTTTAAGCTGTGCTATTTGATTAACTAAGCTCTGAATAGTTCCTCAGTAGAAACCGCTTGTGGTGCTGACTCTGACTTTGTACGATTTCGTGTCATCATTTTACAAAGTATTAGTTACACAATCTGACTACACTGAATTAAAAAGATGTTTAAATATTTTCGACCAACTCTTAAAATTATGAGAGAAAATACACTTATAAATAAAGAAAATATTACGACTGCTACGCAAACCTCTATCCTTACACACATTAAACAATACTAACTGTGGACCTTTAGTGACTGCCATTCACACCTCATATTGAGCCACGGGTTTTTTCACTGACACCAAATGTAACACTTCTGCTACTAAATGTAACTGTGTCTTCTCTTTTGGTGCTACTCAATTGTCAGGATGAGCATTACTGCAAAGGGCATTTGATTCTAAAGCATTATGTCAAGGTGAAAATACTAAATAAATTAATTTTTCTCTCTTAACAACATTTGGGCAGGGTGGGTTCTTCCTTGGCTCGGGTATGAGGTAGAATGAAACAGCATTTTTTTAATAAGATAACTTTTATTGAAAGTTTTGAACAACTGTTCCCTTACTGGATGTTCTGGTTCGGAGAGCGGCAGCTGTGTCGTTTGCGGAGCCTTCTGCTGCGGCAGCGGCGGCGTCTCATTACGCGTGGCGGTGTGCATCTCGTGTCGCCGTCTCGCCCAGTTGACTGGAGACGGGCAGTGCGAGGTGGCCCGTTTAATTAGTCGTGAAACGGATGGTGATACCTTGGATGTGGCGTCCCAGTGTTTCTCTTCTCTAAGCGGCCGCGTGTGTCAGTGTTGTGCGTCGGCCAGCGGAGCGGCGCGGCAGGGGAAGGCCAGTGTCCCGGACTCGAACAACGGACTCCAGCTTGCCAGTCTTCGGCTATCCGATCTTCATACCAGTTCACAGGTGACTGCTCATGTGAGGCCGTCTCCTTCCCGTCCTCACGAGTCACCCGGGTACGTAAAAATCAGTCTTCAAATACCTTCTGTCTTCTGGTGGCGAGGCTGCTGCTTGCTATTCCATTACAGCGGTGGACTTGGTGCGTCTGTGTATGATGTAGTCCCTTCTTGCATGACGGTCTTCAGCACCGAAACTGACTGAAAACTGCTGATACTCTCCTTCTTGTCGGGCCCACTGCGCCTCGCGTATTAATTCACTTCAGCTCACTGGAGATGAACGACTTCACGGTCATTGCCCCTTCTGTCACGTTGAAAAGCTTCTCGAAGAATCTTCTTAACGTCGGTCATTGGCTCTTTGAATGTAGGCGAGGGCCTTTGATCACACATGACAACTGAGAAACACATGAGCAGGTCATTGACTCTTCTGTCGCGTTGAAAAGCTTCTCGAAGAATCTTCTTAACGTCGGTCATTGGCTCTTGGAATGTAGGCGAGGGCCTTTGCTCACATGTGACAACTGAGAAACACGTGAGCCGGTCGGGCGATGCCCTGGCGGCTGAATCGACAGCGTCTGCTTATGTGGGGAGGGCGATGGCTTCTCCTGAACTTGCTGACTTCACAGTCATTGTCTCTTCTGCTCTGCCTGCTGTTTGCCAGTGTGTAATTCTTCTAAACTAAACTAAGTTTTTCATTTATTTTCTAATTTATTTACCTATCTTAAGTACCACTCAACACTCATTAGAGACATCAGAAGAGGTACCAAACCAAGAAGGAAATTATTTTGATAAGATGAAAATTTTGCCAGAACTAAGGATTATACAGTACTAGTCAAAAGTGCAAGTGACTGTCATGTTCTATATGGGAAAACTTGATGGGGAAAAAGTAAGGCAGTTCAGATAGCAAATAATGGTTGCTGTTGTGGAGTACACCTACCATTTCGGAAAAGTTATCACTTAAGTGTATTCATTAGTGGTAGATATTCTGTCAATGGATTGGCCACAATGTGGCAGTGTGTAATTATTTATTCCCGTAGTCGCATACTGGGGTTTCGCTTTCGGATCAATTTCAAGTAAAGCTCACCCGTTCCCAGCATATCTCATCTTACGTACTCAGAGGCTGGGCAGTAGATTAATATCAGATACAACGAACGGTGGTGTGGTTTGCAGTATTACGAGAAAATTCGTTCCAGTATCTTGTGTGGAGCTGTAGACTGCGCCTAGAGACACACAATCTTGTTTAGTGTTTCACAATTGGTCGGGGTGGGCTAAGGCTACGCCTCGCCAATCTGGCCGATGGGGCTGAGCATGTGTAGCAATGGTTCACAGGTGACATCTCGCCTGTCCATTTTATAGCTCGCTGTAATTATTGGTATTTAGTATTCTCTCGCATTTCGCAAGTTTTCCGTAAGTCCCCTAAAAAATCTTATACAACAGTTCCACCATAGAGCATACCTGGCAAAGCGTGGCTTATGAGCCACTCCTCTCCAGTACTTCCCCCTCCTACTCGACTCGTGTTGTGGCATCATGTCTCAGATACAGAGGCCCACTAGAAAGGCAGCCCGTGGTGCGTACGTCACAGTACGTGACACTGCAGGGGAGTGGGTAACCATTTCGGACAAGTTTAATAATTCTTAACTTCACGTTTAAATGCATGGAAGCACTCCATAGCATATGACAAACTTAAGACGTTTAGTGTGTACCTTTCCAATTATATATTGATTTTCCGTGGACCCTGCACGCAGCCGAGCCTTTGCTAAATGTGGCGGACAAACCGACAAGTGTGACGTCACATGTTCGTCGCGAGGCCCGTATTTCTCGTAGGCCCCGCCCGACACAGTCACGCCAGACGACTGTCAGTTGTCGTGGATAGTGAGCTATATGCCACCGCCTCCCTATACATAAAGGCCAAAAGACATTCACACTTACATTGATGAGATATTTCAATACTTACTTTAGATTTACTTAACTTCGTCCTAAAATATTCTGCTATTGGACTACAATTTGCGTTGTGGTGAAGTGAAAACGATGTTCCAACGACTCAACGGACACTACATCACGTTGAATAGATTTTATGCACTTCACTGAAGGAAATGTACTTTCACAACTACATGGCACTCCGAAAAGAGATTTTATTTTGAGAGCTATGTCTGTGATATTTGGGTATCGATCTTATGTGATATTTAAGAATTTCCGCATTAGTTGCTGTTCTTGATGATATGAATGGATTGTTTTGTAAGCCGCAAACTTCTTCTTGAAAATCACTTCTGACTCTTCCAAGGCCAACTGTGACTGGATCACTGAAGAAAATTATATCTAGCTTAGTACATTTAAAATGTTTAAAACGCTATGAAATCATGGAGGATTTCACCATTAATGGAAGTAAATCTTCAAGACTTTACTTACATGCAAATTTTGTCTCACAAGGGAATGCTGCAGTCCAACATGTCGAACACCACCCTGATATTTTTCACACGGGGAGAATACCCTGAAATAAATGCACCAAGTTTTGGCTGCCACAATGCATTGCAAGTGTTTTTAAAATAGTGTTAAAGCTACTGATTTTCACCGCACGAAGAATCCATTATAACGGCGGTTTGTGCAGCCCTTCCAGCTTAGCGCGCTATCGGCGAATAAGCAGACAGAGCCCTGATATGAGAATGTAGCACCGCGTAGAGCCAAGTCCAGATGGCACACACACAATTTTTAAGCCCTTCAAAAATACCAGATATGTCTCAGGTCATTAATTCTTTAAACTGGCATTCCAATCTACAGATAAACTGTTGCGGATGAATTTCTGACACTGGTGACTAGCTGAGGAAAGAAAATCAAGGCAGTGTATAACGATACATTACAGGCGACTTCCATCAATCGAGACTTCAATTTGTTGACGTTAAGTACTTTACAATAATGTCTGCAGTAAAGTTCTTATGATAGTTTTTGAATAATGTATATTTTACTAGCATTGAAACAGTTCCTTGTTTAATCCCTGTAATCGTCACAAAAATGCGAAGTGTCTGTTGGGTGGCGAAAACAAACATTTTCCTTACACCAGCCACATCTGACAAAAAACAATGTATTCAGGCACATCACAATAATAAATAGATTTAGTAATACAGAGCTGGAATGGAGTAAGGAGTGGTCGTGTCCGCTGTTTTGAAAAGTGTACTGCGTACCAGGCATACTTCATCAAATTCTTAAAATGTGGTTTTGCAAACTGTCAATGCAGAAATGACTGAAGTTAACCATACTGTTCCATTGAAAAAACCTGAAATGACAAAGAGCTTTCCGGGATTATATTGTCCTACAATTTTCTGAAAAATGTTTTAGTGCGTGGAAAAATAGTTTTCTAGCGAGGCTGAATGACAGTATCTGTCCTTTGTGAAATCTGAATCATGTTAAGTCTTTTCTTCGTCCTCCTAAGGACAGAGGTGTCGTTATGTCCAGGCCAAGATTCCAAAAAAACGAATGAATTATTTTCCGCAAATGGTAAGAAGACGTTTCTGATGTAACGTTGGCAATTATGCTCTCTTATATCTGCCAAATTGTGCCGTTACAAGACTGTTGCAAGGGAACTGTCTTTTTTTTTCATTTTCGACCTAATGGTTCAAACGGCGCTGAGCACTATTGGACCTAACATCTGTGGTCATCAGTCCCCCAGGACTTAGAACTACTTGAACCTAACTAACCTATGGACATCACACACATCCATGCCCGAGGCAGGATTCGGAGCTGCTACCGTACCGGTCACGCGGTTCCAGACTGAAGCGCCTAGAACGGCTCGGCCACACCAGCCGGCCTGTCTTAATGTTCAAATGGTTCTGAGCACTATGGGACTTAACTGCTGTGGTCATCAGTCCCCTAGAACTTAGATCTACTTAACCCTAACTAACCTAAGGACATCACATACATCCATGCCCGAGGCAGGATTCGAACCTGCGAACCTAGCGGTCACGCGGTTCCGGGCTGTAGCGCCTAGAACCGCTCGGCCCCTGGGGCCGGCGCTCCTAATGTTCCTTGACGTTCCTCAAGACAGGTATAAAGCTGCAGAAACAGTAATCGACTGATGCATATCACTGGCATTGTTGTATATAAATGTGGCAGGCCATTCATCTACTGCACAAGCGATTCTGCTTTCCTTTTTTTTTTTTTTCTCGAAATTATAAATTGCAGTTTACACGTAGTTCTTGCACGAAATCTGACTGATTGGCTATACAAACACAATTTTAGTGGAACACAAGAAGTTTCGTTTTCACGCCTCTACAGTATTACCTATTACTGACACCTTCTCTACACATTTAATTGAGGTTAATTTCATAATTTTTCAACTTTATTTTCGCTTAATTTCCTGAATCTGTTTAACAAGGTCGAAGAATTCTGGATATTAGTTATGTTCATCTCACTTGGAATTCAGAGCGCCCAGTGTAGTGGATCTCCCTCGGTAACAGTGCACTGACTGCCACTTGGAATTCTAAATCTTTCGCATCTTTTCTTTCGCAGTTTTGCGAGCTTCAGTGTCACGCGTAATACGTGCTTTGTGTAAAACTGTCTTCCATTTATACAATTCACGTTCAGATTTTACAGAACACTACTTTAGTTTATGCATTTTCTCGCCACTTCATTTATTCGAAGTATTACATCCTTTTCCTTGGCTGTGAATGCTGTTATTGGACAAGCTTTCTTTCAGCTTGGAAGGTAGCCTATTTTGTTCTGAACTTTAATTATCACAACAATCATCGTTCCATGTACCATTCACAGAATCGCCCAAGTTATTTCCTGTTTCTTCACACACACTCGTATTTCCACAATTACTAACGAAATGTGGACTTAATTCGAGTGAATGTCTAAGAAATTAACTATTGTAACACATATGTAGGTGTTCAGACGAAGCAGGGGATTTCGATTCCCTACCAAATTCCTCATAGATCACCTTTGCAAGATTGAAAACATTAATTGGATTCCATATTACTGTGGAATTCTGGAACCAGCATAAAGACAGATGTTACTAGTAACACTTCTTGTAATTATGGATATTAAATGAGTTGCAAATTCGAGTGAATAGTAACCGCGAACAACTGTATCATAGAAACTGCCAACGGAAACTGAAATTCGTGTCAAACGCTACTCTAGCGTTGTGCCGTGTTACCTGTGTACCGATGTGTCACCAACCAAGGGTATGTGCCCGCCTGTTGCGCATACGCTGTGGGCCATAGCTAACGGCAGGTTTATACACATCTTCAGCTGCCTGGCGATCTACGAATTTGGCGATTTTCAACCTTTTAAAAAAAATACCTTTAGTTAGTCTTACATTCTAAAATTGTGACATAGTGTTTATTTCGGTGTATTCCTCCTGTATAAAAAATTTCAGGACAGGTTTCGAGACGTCGGACTGCACCGTTCCCTTGTAAGTTCGTAGCTGTTCTGGAAATAATTTTCCTTGTGTAATTGTAATTTAAACACTGTAAGATTATGCTGGAATCCATCAATATCCCTAAACATATAAAATATAGTGCGTTCCTTTCCACGCTAACGCGAATTTAGATTACTGGCATGATTTTTAAAATCTTTTAGAAATGCTGAATAGGATAAAAGTCTAGGCGCTTCAGTCTAGACCCGAAGGACCGCTACGGTCGCAGGTTCTTATCCTGCCCCGGGCATGGATGTGTGTGATGTCCTTAGGTTAGTTAGGTTTAATTAGTTCTAAGTTCTAGGCGACTGATGACCTCAGCAGTTAAGTCGCATAGGCAGGATTCGAACCTGCGACCGTAGCAGTCGCGCGGCTCCGGAATGAGCGCCACCACAACATACGATAAGTAAATATTCCAGTTATTGTGATGACTATAGACATAACAGCTCAGCATCTCATTATTTGTTTGGTGAATACATTCAGTTCTCCTATCAACCTGTCGGTTCAGTGGTGCCGTTCTTAGCTTACAGATACATGAAACTTGACAAAGCACTGTCATTAGATCTGACACGTAGTTTCTTTTGTGGTTTGTGATTACCATCTCATTGATGCCGAACTTCAACAAACCGTTATTTACCATGTAATACCTCATGTTGCTGTCTGCTGGCACTTCCACAAGCAGTGAAATTGTAATGTCCTTTTCCTATGCCCAGCCAGTATTCTTCACCTCGACGAGATACGTGAAAGCGTGGTGACGCAACGCTATCTGTCATTGCATTAGCGTTTGTTCCCCAATAAGTCTAAATTCAAAATATTCCGTCGATTATCTGCGTTGTTTAGCGGTTGCCGACAAAGATGCTCATTAACTGTTAGTAGGCGGCCGATTCGCGTTCAGAATGAAGTGATATAGCCCATGTACACCGAATTAATTCCTTCAGAAGTCACAGGGTTCGTTTAACACTGCACGATGTTTTTTCCTTTGAAAATTAATATTAATATTGAATGAACCACTATTATTATTACTGTCCAGAGAGAATCCAATATATGGTTCACCTATGTGATACTCTGTTCGAAATTGTAGAACACTATAGTCTTTTCTTAACTAGGTTTTTATTAACACAGTTTCTTCGATATGATTCACTAACATGAGTGGGGGTACTCAAAAATAAATGCCAAATAGGGTCTATAATCCAAAATCAAGCGCAACCCGACCCTTGAATAGTAACTTCCGTAAAAATTGAAGTTCAGAAATTGGGATTAATGATATCAATTTTTATCGACTGAGATATTCGCTGGATGTTAGTGTTATCTCAGTTCTGTCAGTTTTTATATTTTTGACAATACATTAAACGAACTGAAATATACTTCATTCCGATGAAGTTACCTATTTCACACAGTGGCGTATGACCTTAAGAGATGCGAATATTCAGGACTCCAAAGGCAAAAGCTCGGACACTAATATTCCAACACAAAAACTCCCAGACCTTAAAGACGCACAGACGCTAGACACGTTTACAATACGTGCGTTGGGTTTATATAACCGATATGAAACAAAAGGGACGTTCCTTAGAAACTCTTTGACTCAAGCCTCTTGCTACTTTGTACATAACACTCTATGGTCTCTTATTAATCTTTTATTTAATTTATCTTCTTTAAAATGAGAACTCTTGATTTGTACATGAAATATGGGAATTGTTTATGGCCAGTTCGAATAAACTTTCGTTTTAAAAAAGACCTGACATGTAACGAGGGGTTACAACCATCACACATGCTACTGTGCTTGCTTACTGATTTCGAATGGAATTCGTTGCTACATACTACAAAGAAATAATCTATAATAGTCAGAACATAGAGGTTCCGCTTTTGGTTCAAAACTGGCTCTGAGCACTATGCGACTTAACTTCTGAGGTCATCAGTCGCCTAGAACGTAGAACTAATTAAACCTAACTAACCTAAGGACATCACACACATCCATGCCGGAGGTAGGATTCGAACCTGCGACCGGAGCGTTCGCTCGGTTCCAGACTGTAGCGCCTAGAACCGCACGGCCACTCCGGCCAGCGCCGCTTTTGGTGTATGGCAATTTTGGAATATCGTATCCATACCAATAATGTGGAACTGTTTGTCTCTGGTTACCTCTATAGTGGCCACTTGCTGATGACTCAAGTATGCACATTGTACACATGGTATCCAGTTTCTCAGATAATGGTTCACATCCTGTTTCTGCGTTGTAACTCGACATACTGTAGCTGAGCATGGGTCATAGGTTTCGTTCACAGGCAGCATTCAGCGTGGGTGCATTGTGTGACATGGTCTATAGGCAAACACTTCTCTTGCCAGGGGTGGGGAGTATACTGGCATTTGCTGGCTCTGTGTACCAACCAGCTGAGTGGCAACGACCTCAAACATGTGCTTCTTTCAGATACAAACTAGCGGACGTGATGTCAGTTTCGCAGGTAGTACACACAAAAAGTTATTTTGTATTGTTCACGCTTCGTCATCTGAAGTGCAAACCATGATAGATACGGAGGAGGACGATACGTCCTATTAGAGAGGAGATAACTAAATTTCTGCTGTTACGCAGATATGATCAGTAATTAATGTGCATGAAAAGTTACAGCATCAATATGATTAATAAAACTGCATTTCTGTGAGTGATTAATAGATCTTGCAATATTTATGGTACCAAAGAGATCTCACCCCCAAATTTTAGATCTCAGTATTGTGCATTGGTTCTTCTAATCACATATAACGCATCAGAATTAATTGATTTGTGAGTTGCTTCTTAATTGAACATTAATTGAAATTCATTACATCATTTATTACAAGACACATACCAAATTAGCAAGACAGTATGCATTGGCGGACATAATTACATACCATATGTAACATTTTGTTTGTAATATTTAAATCTGTATTGTGCTTTTCAATTAAATTATTGTTTATTAATCTGAACAGTTCCGGCTTTAACTTAAAAACTACTAAAAGTACCATAATTCTGAGTAGAGAAATGGAAAGAATAAGAGGTATCTTATACGAAAGTGGGGAAATATTCGTATTAATTGTCAATGCACAGGTAATGGTACATTCAGACGTTTTATATCAGTGATGTGTAAAAGGTTGTGAATGTGGCTGGTGAAAGTACAAATTCATTAAGTAACGAAGATGTAGTGTTTCCATGGAGGGGAGGGCCGTGATCATAAAAGGCCATCTTGCTCGCTATCAGTGTGTGGGACAAGACTGAAGAGTCAAGATGTTTGCTGGTCTCAGTGGTGAACAAGTGGCACATTTTTACCGTGACAGTAATTTTTCAGATCATCTTCTGGGACTTTCAAATATTTCGTCTCAGTTCATTGGGGCAGAATTTTTCTCCAGCAGTCAGGACTAAGTAGGCTTTATTCCTACAGGATCTGAGGTTGGCATTAGTTGCTCTGAGTCTGAACTTAGTTCAGTTTAACAGTTCGGGTCTATTAAATATTTTCTGCTACTAACCGGGACTTAAGTTAGCCGCCCAGGGTGGCCGAGCGGTTCTAGGCGCTACAGTCTGGAACCGCGCGACCGCTGCGGTCGTAGTTTCGAGTCCTGCCTCGGGCATAAATGTGTGTGATGTCCTTAGGTTAGTTAGGTTTAAGTAGTTCTAAGTTCTAGGGGACTGATGACCTCAGAGGTTAAGTCCCATAGTGCTCAGAGCCATTTGAGCCAACTTAAGTTTAATGCATTGTGTGCCAGTTAAACCCCTGTTTAGTTTAGTTAGTGTGGAGTTTAACTTCAGCTGCCTGTGGTTTACAGCTAATTTACTTATTTATATAGTGAGTTCGATAAACACTAAATTGGTGGCTTGGGCCAATTTCATTTCACTTAATCACAGTCTATGAATTACTGTGTGAATTTTTGGAGACAATAATCTTTAAGTATCTAACTTCAGCAGCTGCATATGGAGTACGTTATTTAACATTTACTGCACCTTTCAACTTAGCAGTTATCTGTTCATCTGCCTAACACACCACAGACCATTTTATTAGTCTACTTTCACTTTAAGAAAGCGTATAATAAGTAGGTGAAGTCTGCATATAATCCTCAGAATAGACAAAGCAATACGGCTTTTTTAATCTTCACAGCCAACATTTACTGTCGCCATTGGGGCTTGTCTGGGATTTAGCTTGCTAGGCAACTATACCTGAAGTTTAGGTTGATTAAGTGCAAACCACAAATGAGGAATAAGTGCCGCTACTTGGTTTGCTTTCGCCGTGAACGTGCATCCGTCACAGGGAAGCAGCAGTGAGATCTTCATGGCAATGCAACTCAGCCTATGAGTGCTCCAGTGCACCGTAGCAGTGGCTACACAATTGGTAGACTCCACATTGGCCCAGTGTAGCACAGACCACGCACGGAGGATCCGAGTTACAGCCCAGCATAGCAGCAGCCAAGCGGTCCATACACTGCGGGCCTGGGTTCTGTCGTGCCAACTCAAAGGCCACACAAAGCACATAGCCGTCGTCTCTACATCAACAACAGTACAATAGTCACGGAAAAAGTTAAATGTTAGCAGCATTTGCAAATGTACTAGATTTGTTGTTGCAGCTTTTTGGCTATGGCTGTTTGATAGTCCAATTAAGTAGGGAGTAGATAGATGGCGGTAGCAAATAGATATATGAAGACAGAAGCTTTTCAGGAGCAAATTAGGTTTATTACGAAAAAATTGGAAGTATCAGATGAAATTAGCAATATGCTAAGTCAGAGGAAAAGTCTAAACAATTTCAAAGATGCTACTCCAGGCGGGTGTAAAACGAATGTGCCCAACAGAAAATACTGAACGGGAAAATGAAGATTTGGCCCTATCTGATTAACCCCTGAAGCAGATAATAGGATCTCTTAATAGTGATATTATTTCCTCCTCGTGTTCTTTAACATATAAATTACATAAATGAATGATTAAGGGAACTAGTAACTACAAAATGATAAATGTTGATTCTGCTTATACATTTATTGTAGATTCAAACCCCTTTATATACTACAAACGTTTATATATCAATGTCCAATGGACATAAAGAGACACAAATGAATTTCCTAATTAATAGTTCTGATCAACTGCCCAAATCTGCCCCTTTTATGGCTACGTGATTAAATATACATAACACGAGCTGACTGACATCATCTACGTACTAAACACTAGAAGACAATACTTTCAAAGATGATCTACAGTGGTGTGCAACCTCAGTGGAAATAAAACATACGTGATCACAGCTGTTTAGCTTTATAGCCCTAATAAGCCGAGGAAATTAGCAATATCACCGTATGTACTGCGTCCGGTGTGTCTGAGTGATGGTTCTCGTACACGTCTGCGACGATGAAAGAACACCAGTCACAAAATAAAAACACCTTCAAACACTAGGACAACAGAAGGCGGTACTCTGAGTGGTATGATCTAATACTGTCTTCACCTCTCTGTGTTCTACAGCTTCCAGCCACAAGGACGGAATTCAGATAAAGTATCTACATGGGTATAGATAAAGGAAGCGCTCTCAATCACTGAACGCTGTATACTCAATGACGACTCCCTACCCGGAGGCGAAGTCCAGAATCGTATAAGTTCTCAACAGTACAGTGCCTAACCGTTCTAACTATAAAATCTCCTGAGAACAAGGACTGCAAGTCCGTCTGTACCAACAAAAGTTGATACTAAGCGACCGTCAATCACTGGCACTCAAAACATAAGACCAGTTTTTCTCCACCGCGGGCTTCCCAGCAAAGCTCAGCTCCCCTCCCTCGTAACTGCAGAATGAGAATCATATTGTCGAAACCACGATATATTCTCCCTCTCTACCGATTCTTCGGAACGCCGACCAACTGTTTTTAGTCTTTTGTCGTCCAGTGCGAAAAGTTTGCGAGGCAATACCTATCCTTGTTAATTAGGAATACATACAATGGTACGTTTCTCAGAGTAAAAAACCTTGGAAATAATCCAACCTGCGTGTTTTCCTAGACACTTCCACATTACTCTCTCCTGCGTCCAAGATGTTCAGAGTTTCCGAAGTACTATCCGGTTTCCTTCCGGTCCAGCTACAAAACCGGCCGGCAGCCGCTGTATTGTGCTTCAGCGCTCAGGTGCTCCCACCGTCCGTCTTGGTTACTTCCTGTGTTAAGCAAGACCAATACACCTGTGCGGGCTTTCCCACCCAGGGCTTGACTTACGCCTTCCGTTTCATTTCCACAGGCGTTCCAACCTCTTCTAGTATTGGCAATCATTCATTATACCGTTTTGATAATAAAGACGATCATCACCTTTCAAGCAATAAGCGTATCAACTATTTACAAGGTGCACGTGACATTGTCAGTCTTCTTTAAACATTCAAATATACGATGTACAATCTATCAAATGATACCTAATTCCGGTCGTAAATCACAGCAAAGTATGTAGATGAGTGCTTTTAAGGTGCGAAATTATAACCACCCTACAAATTCATTATAGAAAACTCTAAATTTATTATGGGGTAGTATTACTCAAACTTCTACAGATGAGAGAGAAGAGAAAGATAAAGTAGCGATAGTGGAGGAAAATTTGGGAAGGAGTAGGAGAGAGAGAGAGAGAGAGAAAAAGACAGAGAGAAAGAGAAAGAGAGAGAGAGGGTGGGGGAGGGGGGGCACGTTTTGCAGTTGAAATATACACTCCTGGAAATGGAAAACAGAACACATTGACACCGGTGTGTCAGACCCACCATACTTGCTCCGGACACTGCGAGAGGGCTGTACAAGCAATGATCACACGCACGGCACAGCGGACACACCAGGAACCGCGGTGTTGGCCGTCGAATGGCGCTAGCTGCGCAGCATTTGTGCACCGCCGCCGTCAGTGTCAACCAGTTTGCCGTGGCATACGGAGCTCCATCGCAGTCTTTAACACTGGTAGCATGCCGCGACAGCGTGTACGTGAACCGTATGTGCAGTTGACGGAGTTTGAGCGAGGGCGTATAGTGGGCATGCGGGAGGCCGGGTGGACGTACCGCCGAATTGCTCAACACATGGGGCGTGAGGTCTCCACAGTACATCGATGTTGTCGCCAGTGGTCGGCGGAAGGTGCACGTGCCCGTCGACCGGGGACCGGACCACAGCGACGCACGGATGCACGCCAAGACCGTAGGATCCTACGCAGTGCCGCAGGGGACCGCACCGCCACTTCCCAGCAAATTAGGGACACTGTTGTCCTGGGGTATCGGCGAGGACCATTCGCAACCGTCTCCATGAAGCTGGGCTACGGTCCCACACACCGTTAGGCCGTCTTCCGCTCACGCCCCAACATCGTGCAGCCCGCCTCCAGTGGTGTCGCGACAGGCGTGAATGGAGGGACGAATGGAGACGTGTCGTCTTCAGCGATGAGAGTCGCTTCTGCCTTGGTGCCAATGATGGTCGTATGCGTGTTTGGCGCCGTGCAGGTGAGCGCCACAATCAGGACTGCATACGACCGAGGCACACAGGGCCAACACCCGGGATCATGGTGTGGGGAGCGATCTCCTACACTGGCCGTACACCACTGGTGATCGTCGAGGGGACACTGAATAGTGCACGGTACATCCAAACCGTCATCGAACCCATCGTTCTACCATTCCTAGACCGGCAAGGGAACTTGCTGTTCCAACAGGACAATGCACGTCCGCATGTATCCCGTGCCACCCAACGTGCTCCAGAAGGTGTAAGTCAACTACCCTGGCCAGCAAGATCTCCGGATCTGTCCCCCATTGAGCATGTTTGGGACTGGATGAAGCGTCGTCTCACGCGGTCTGCACGTCCAGCACGAACGCTGGTCCAACTGAGGCGCCAGGTGGAAATGGCATGGCAAGCCGTTCCACAGGACTACATCCAGCATCTCTACGATCGTCTCCATGGGAGAATAGCAGCCTGCATTGCTGCGAAAGGTGGATATACACTGTACTAGTGCCGACATTGTGCATGCTCTGTTGCCTGTGACTATGTGCCTGTGGTTCTGTCAGTGTGATCATGTGATGTATCTGACCCCAGGACTGTGTCAATAAAGTTTTCTCTTCCTGGGACAATGAATTCACGGTGTTCTTATTTCAAGTTCCAGGAGTGTAGAAAAGAGGCGTAGGAGATAGGATTCGCATTCAGCAAGAGTTCAGGAATTGTAAGCAAGGTAGTACAGGGCCAGGCAGATATGTCAAAAATAGTAGCGATAGGGAAAAGCGAAGTTTATACCAGTGAGGTGTAGAGAATGAGACTTTTTTGGAGTCGCAAACTGTAGTCAGTAGTGGAAAGGACGTGGAACCCATGGCCGCAGATGTTGACGTTGTGTATGCTATGAAATCCACCGCTGCTAATGAGATATCAAGGTAGGGAAAGTTGCTACAGAGCATATTAGTGAAGTTTCGGTAGGTGGATCACTGGTATCTGCCAAGAGAGTAAAGGGAGTGTTTCTGGATGTGGTGGCCAGGAGGAAAACTGCTCCGGTTCGCAAGCACTGTATGATGGACATGGGACCTGTAGTCGGACATTCAGTGGAATTTGCTTGTGCTGGTAGAAATGATACCTGACAAGTACGTTGCTGTAGAGAGTCGCTTTGCTAATATAGTATGTGATATACTGGGATATGACTGGCGTGAAAATAGTATGTGTGCTAGTAAGAGCCGTGATAGAGTAGAGACATGTGGCGGTGTAAAAGAAGGACAGAAATTTTCAGTCGGATTTAAAACTGCAAGAACTTTGCTGTGACTATTGTACGTATATTTATTGTGTGCGAATATTATGACATTTTTTGATGCAAATCTTGTGAAATGCCTAATTTATGTACAAGTATTCTGAGACGGGATGACTGCTTATTAAAACCTGCGTCTGACATCAGCCATAAGCATCGCCTCATAAAATTAAAAACCGACGCAAACTGCAAATGTGTCAGATTAACGGATGCTAGACTTCTTTATTTTTTATGTGTATGTTTATTATATGTATTATTTTATGTGCTATTACTCTTGTGGATTAATTTGTAGTGTGTGGAGGTGGAACTGAATTTTGTGTGTCTATTAGTTTGTGTTACTTTGAAGTATTAGATTTTTTTTTGTCACGTTTGTCTTATGTGATAACAGCTCATATTTTAATCCATGTTTTAGAGCGTTTGATTTGAGAAGGCTCTGACTGAAGTAAGATTCCGTTCTCTGACGCGTGCAGTGTTGTGAACGGTGTTTTTCTCGCATGTCTTGTTCTCGTCAGTGCAACTGTGCGTCTATTGGATCTAGTTAATTTTCTGTTGTATAAGTTTTGTCTGCCAAGGGTGGGTTTATAAAGCCCCACCTACAAGGGACCTGTTTATCTGAGAGGATCAGATCGCTCATGCGTTAGGTTTGTTTCTTTATTAGAAAACGGTTTGGTTGGCAAGGTGCAACGGTATCACAGCAATGCTGTCTGCACTGAATTTGTTGTCACGGCACGATGACAAGTACGAACGCCATTTCAAGTGCTACATGAGATGAGCGTGAAATTAGAATTATGCTTCTAATGTTATTCGAATTGCCGACTGGAAACAAATTGCGAAGCACCGCAAGAGACTACGCTTGACACTTTTTTTGTAAATTCATTTTCATAGTTTTTAGCAGCTTATTTCTATCACAGGCATTGATTATTTAAATCTGATAAAGTGTCTTGAAAGCGTTCAGTAACTAGGCGAAGAGTCTGCATCATCCCCAGATAAACAACAAGGAGCCACTTCTTGTGTCTTCACTACCAACATCTATTATTTCCGTGTCCACCACCGGTAAGTCTCACAAGGAACCGCTTGAGTGAGAGAGATGTCGTAAGTTCAGTCTTTAGTGAGGCTCATTTGAAAGTGTTGGGTTAACAATTATAACAGGAAAAATATTAGCTGTTAATGACTCATCAGTGTATCTGAAGGGCGCCAAAAAGCGTGTGTCACACCGAATTAAAAATGGCGCGCCACAGTGATCACAGTGGTTCACACCATCAATATCGAAGACGAACTCCTTGTGAGTTACAAACAGTGCAGAACGTTCAGCTAAGTATCCAATCTTATAGGATGCTTATAGAAGCATATTAGTGGAACAGAGTGATGAGATCTGATAAAATATGATAGCATACAACCGAAGCCTAAACAATATGTTACGGAGCTTATCATGAAGCTGGCTATCCTTTAAGGCGTAGCTGCAGATAGTGTGATAATACATTTTATAGACACGGAGAAAGCAAACACACAGAGGTTGAATTTGTCCAGTGGTTCCAGGTGGTATGAGATGCAATGTCAAAATCTTTTTAGGAGGGACAGTTCGCTCTAAAGGAGTATGATTTATACACATACACCGGGAACCAAGCAAAAGCAAATTATGGTGACCAGCTATTGGGCAAAAGCAGTGCTCATTCCATTCTTGTAGTTCCCCTACTCCCATTCCCCACTCTTGCATGCTGTGATGTAAATATTCCTCACTGACCTTGCAAGATCACGCGCATGAGAAATAACCGTAGGAGCTTCTCGTAGCACAATAAATAACGTCCATCAAATTACCGTCCAGATTAAGAGTCGGCATATTTATATAGGAATGAGTAAAGGCATTGATGTTATTTGATCCTGATAAAACTCTCTTGGTACCTCTAATATCCTGGGTTTCTTTCACATGCATTTCCTCCTCAAATCACAGCTGCTCGGACTTGAAAATATTTTCCTTACTAAACGACGCTATAAGTTTACTTATCTCACCTGCAGATTTACACAGTTACGCTACAATCCTCTGCTCCCCTTGATATCGCTCTACTCTATGGAAAGTGCAATTTGATGTGCATAACGTAGTAGGTCACTATCATGGACATCCTATAAACTCTACTGAGCGTCCTTGAAATGCACATACACCAGATTTTGTTAACAAGTGCACCTTGTCCTCCCTTAAATATCCATAGTTTTCCTTGTGCACTACACAGTCATATTGCTGCAGACGTATTCGAAATCTGTTCATAACTGATTTTTTACTATGCTGTGAATGATCTTCCAAGTACGTAATTACACTGATAAACCAAAACATAATGAGCACTGCCCACCGCGAGATTGGATTTCTCCTAATGACAGAAGATCGTCCTAGCGAAGATATCGGCTTCAAGTGGAGAAATCCATTGAGATAAGCGACTTTGACGAAGGGCAGAGATTATTATTATGCAGTCTGTGGATGAGTACATCGAAAACGGCGAAGCCGGTCAAATGTTCATGTGCTACTGTCGTGAGCACCTACTGAAAGAGGTAGAAGAACAGTGAAACTACCACTAAGCGCTAAATGGTTGGACGTCCACGACTCTTCACCATACGTGAGGTTAGAAAACTTGTCTTCTCTGTAAAGCAGGATGGATGGTGATCTGTGGCGTCTCTGCCGAAAGAGCACAGTGCTGGTGAACACACAAGTGTTTCAGAGCACACCGTTCATAGTACATTGTTGAACATGGAGCTCTGCAGCAGATCACCCCTACGTGTTTACATGTTGACCCAGCGACATCGTCAATTACGATTGTAGTGGACACGAGAACACTGGGATTCGAACATCGATCTATGGAAACATGTCGGCTCTTCAGGTGAATCACATTTTATGCTACACTAGGTCGACGGTCGTTTCCACAAAAGTCGTCATGGAGGTGAACGGCGGCTAGAAACGTGCAGCGCGACATGGACACAGGCTAGTGGGAGCATTATTTTACTGTGTTAGAGATTCTCCTGCACTTGTAGAGGCCTGGGGTAGTAATCGAAGACATGCGGACAGCTGTGAACCTACTGCGTCACTCCATACTTCTTGTCTTTCCTGATGACGATGTCATCTTTCAGCAGTATAACTGTCCACGTCCCGTCATTTCTTTGGGGTTCCTTTAATATGCATGTCCTCTTCAAATCTCGACTTTTCAGAGCTGAAAACAAATTCCTTACTGAACTACGGGTTCAGCTTGTTTATCTCATCTACAAATTTATGCAGTTACGCAGCCATATTCTGCTTCCCTTGAAATCACTGTAATCCATGTCACGGGAAACTTGATGTTCGTAACATAGTAGGTCACTATGATGTACATCCTGAATCATGAGCCGGCCGCTGTGGCAGAGCGGTTCTAGGCGCTTCAGTCCGGAAACGCACATTTGCTAGTGTAGTAGGTTCGAATCTTACCTCGGACATGGATGTGTGTGATGTCCTTAGGTTAGTTAGCTTTAAGTAGTTCTAAGTCTAGGGGACTGATGACCTCAGATGTTAAGTCCCATAGTGCTTAGAGCCATTTGAACCTGAATCGTGCTACATGGTGAACTCGCGCTGATGTCTAGCCTGATGTGTACCTTATGGAACCCATCTGGGTCAGTACAGGGCGCCATCACGGCGTACGCAAATCAGCAGCCCATTATTTACGCGAACTACATGAACTGTGCGTAGATATCTAACGCTACTAATGCCACACACCTTCACAAACCTACCAACAAACTGTCGGTCCCGCTGAATCTGTGAAGTACACTACTGGCCATTAAAATTGCTACACCACGAAGAGGACGTGCTACAGACGCGAAATTTAACGGACAGGAAGATGCTGTGATATGCAAATGATTAGCTTTCCAGAGAATTCACACAAGGTTGGCGCCGGTAGCGACACCTACAACGTGCCGACATCAGGAAAGTTTTCAACCGATTTCTCATACACAAACAGCAGTTGACCGGCGTTGCCTGGTGAAACGTTGTTGTGATGCCTCGTGTAAGGAAGCGAAATGCCTACCATCACGTTTCCGACTTTGATAAAGGTCGGATTGTAGCCTATCGCGATTGTGGTTTATCGTATTGCGACATTGCTGCTCGCGTTGGTCGAGATACAATGACTGTTAGCAGAATATGGAATCGGTGGGTTCAAGAGGGTAATACGGAACGCCGTGCTGGATCCCAACTGCCTCGTACCACTAGCAGGCAAGATGACAGGCATCTTACCCGCATGGCTGTAACGGATCGTGCAGCAACGTCTCGATCCCTGAGTCAACAGATGGGGACGTTTGCAAGACAACAACCATCTGCACGAACAGTTCGACGACATTTGCAGCAGCATGGACTATCAGCTTGGAGACCGTAGCTGCGGTTACCCTTGACGGTGCATCACAGACAGTAGCGCCTGTGATGGTGTAGTCAACGACGAACCTGGGTGCACGAATGGCAAAACGTCATTTTTCCGGATGAATCCAGGTTCTGTTTACAGCATCATGATGATCTCATCCGTGTTTGGCGACAATGCCGTGAATGCACATTGGAAACGTCTATTCGTCAGCGCGATACTGGCGTATCACCTGGCGTGATGGTGTGGAGTGCCATTTGTTACACGTCTCGGTCACCTCTTGTTCACATTGACGGCACTTTGAAATGTGGACGTCACTTTTCAGATGTGTTACAACCCGTGACTCTATCCCTCATTCGATCCCTGCGAAACCCTACATTTCAGTAGCATAATGCATGCCTGCATGTTGCAGGTCCTGTACGGGCCTTTCTGGATACAAAAAATGTTCGACTGCTACCATGGCCAGCACATTCTCCAGATCTCTCACCAACTGAAAACGTCTGATCAATGGTGGCCGAGCAACTGGCTAGTCACAATACGCCAGTCACTACTCTTGATGAACTGTGGTATCGTGTTGAAGCTGCATGGATAGCAGTACCTGTACACGCCATCCAAGCTCTGATTGACTCAATGCCCAGGAGTATGAAGGCCGTTATTACGGCCAGAGGTGGTTGTTCTGGGTACTGATTTCTCAGGATCTATGCACCCATATTGCGTGAAAATGTAATCACATGTCAGTTCTAGTATAATATATTTGTCCAATGAATACCCGTCTATCATCTGCATTTCTTCTTGGTGTAGCAATTTTAATGGCCAGTACTGTATTTCGTTCCAAAGATTGACAAAAATAGCATTAAGCACGTGGTCATAATGTTTTGGCTCATCAGTGCACACGTTTAGTACCCACTCCTTCGACAAGAATTGTCTTTTACTACATTTCACTGGAGACGGGATTTCTGGCTCCCTATATGACATGGATGATGAACTATATGACTAGCCACCGGTTTCAATACCACTTTCAGTTGTTAAGCAAGTTTCGTCATCACTGTACTCCTCATGTACATTATCCGCACAGTCGAGCGTACACGACGTCACACATCCCAATGACTCATCTTGCAGAAACGCTAATATTTCATCTGCCACTTCTTCCTCAGCCTGCGAAATTCCTTGGGTCCCTTTCTGATGAAATGTGGACTTCAGCAACCATTGCTATAGATATAATCCTATGTTTGCTTTATTTACCTTTGCGAGTGCTCTGTGTTGTGTCAACACCACTAGCACTGTCACACTACTGTGAGTTACTCGTTAATTAAGCACTTCAACTACGCTCTTTAGGCTCACTCTGTGCTCATCATTGGATGCCTCCAGTCCCGCACTCTTTTTGCCGTTTTTGCCGTTAGCAGCCAGTATTGTGATTGCATGGCAGACATCATGTGGGGTGTCGAGTGCCGCAAACTTCATTGGACTTAAGCGACCTTGCACTCATGGGGTTCTTTATCAGCTACTCTGCGATTCGTTGTCCTGTATCCTTCATGTCCAGATAACACACCATCATGTGCTTCTTTTCACACTTCCTCTCATAGTGCAGCAAACACTACGATGTGTGGCCCGAGCCTCAGTTGCCCTACATGACAGTACATCGTGAACTGCGAACTGCAGGTGTGTTTTGAACAGCTCGTAATCTGCATCAGTGACTTGCACCCTCTGCCATTCTGCAGTGTTATGACAAAGTTCTGGTTTGAAACAATCTTCTTGCTTAATCCAGTTGTGTTACCATGTTCTTGCTCAGTTTGTGAATCATTTCATAGTCGATTTCATTTCGCTTCACCGCCCACCAAGTCATCCTGCAAGATGGAACTTTTAAACCTAACAACTATTTTAATGCTGCGTGGTCTTTTGATACTTTAATTTATTGCCATGTAGAGAACATATGGATGTGTGAAACCATATAACAAACTTATCATTTCCTTTTCAGTGCTCATTAATCATTCTAAACTTTATTCAACATGTAAGCCATTACGTGTTCTTTACACTGCACTTCTTGGCATAGAGATCACCTGTCACTTGGTAAGTAGCATCACCCAACAGGATTAAACTCCTTCTAATAATCTGAGAATGCCAACACAGTGTTAGTAGTTAGGGAATGCTTTAATTTAACAAATGTAACTTGACATTCTCCCATCAATTGGAACGTTACAATCATCATCAACGACTGTGTCAGTGGCCTCATAATACTTTTAAATCTCATTACAAATTTCCTATAGTAGTTAGCTAATAACAAGAATGACAGTAGCACTCTATTTGTAAGGGGTGCTGTGAAACTAAGCACAGCATTTACCATTTCAGGTCCATTTTTACACTGACCTTGGTAATCATGTGTTCCACACAGTTCACTTCTCTTAAATCAAAATGGCATTTCCTGATACTCAGTCAGGCATAGAGAAACCAAGCTTCTTTAAACACTGTCTGTGTTACTCCATATCCTTCGAAGATGAAACAATTTCATCCACATACACTATGCACTGACTTGACTTTAAGCCTCTTAACACTCCATGCAGAAACTGCTAAGGTGTGCCTGTGCATTCTATCAACGAAACAGCATTCACCAGTACCAGTACTGGTAATAGCGCCAAGGAACTGTAAACGCAGTCTTTGATCAGTCCTCTGACACTACTTCTAATTGGTGATAATACCACTTCAGGTTTATTATAGGAAAGTGTTTGCACTGTCCCAAGTTGTCCAGGATCTCCGAAATATATGTTATAGGATATCCATCCATAACGATCTACCATTTAACTAGCGATAATCAAACTACAACCTATACATCATAGTACCTTCTCACGAATTTTTGGGTTACCATAACTACCAGCGCTCCCCAGGGACTAGTGTGTTCTTCTATTATGCCATCATTCACTTGCTGATTAACAAATTCTTTCATTACTGGCTGTAGAGTATATGCTGGGGTACTCTATATATTTTCTAGTACACAGGTGTCTCCTTTCGGAATCTTATGCTCTGTTACGAGAGTTGCCACCAATGGTCCACGAGTATTGAGTAAGACCTTGAACTCTACTGATAACTTCTCCATGCCTATCACATCTTCTCCTTCAAAACAGCTCAACTTTTGCACGTAACGCAGGTGTATTGCTTGTGGCTGATGTCAACATTTGACCTGTTTAAATTGTTCTCATTCTTAACATACAACATGACAACTAATAATCCTTACGTCAAACTCACTTCATCAGCCCCACTTTTATGCACATGCGTCTACTGTCAACTTCTCGTATGTGTGCAACACTCATGAATAAAAAACAATGTGATAATCTATTTCGTCATCAAACAAAAGACACTGGTCGATAGTTCTGTACCTACAGTCACCAAAAGTTATTTCCCTGTGCCCCGCGGCACTTAATTATGCTAATTAAATCTTAATGAGTAGGCACACAGTTTCAATGTTCAACCATCATGACCGGGGACCCTGTGACTTTGTGTCAATTTCGCCTGTCTCATCCAGTTGAAACAGTCTCGTACTGAGTTCCATGGCAAGCTGTAAAAGGTAGTTAATAGCAAGATCTTTATTTAAGAAATCAAACATGAGATTGCACAATGCCCTTCACCTACATGGGGAAAAGCTTCCATACACTCTATGAATTGTTTTGATGCAACATGAAAACCTAGTATTGCAGAACCTAGTGATACCACATCATTACTTCCTACCTCACGTAACCTAAAATGCAGAGGCTTCAGCTACCTCTTACTCAAGACGTTCAGACTCGTCAAAGACACTTGAGCCTCTGTGTCAAATAATAACTATTGCCCTCTACCGTCTGTTACGCCTGTTGAACAACTCTTCATTTCTACATACACATTTGTAGCATTGAAAGTAATTTGGAATACCAGTGAGTGGATCTGGAGTTTCCGTTGTTGCTTAACAACCAATTCGTTCACCCTTGTCCTTTCGCTGTTTACTTCCATTACATTCCTGGTGCCCAAGCACTTCACACTCGGCACAATGTGGTGGGCGTCACTGCTGTTGAATGTGGCCCATGCACTCACGTCTGTAGGACCCTACGTTCTCTTGGAGCAGACCGAAAGAACAAACATCAGATACGTAATTGTAGGATCGAAGCATTCATAGCCCTTCACTGTACCTTCAAACTGAATGCACCCTTGGACCGAAATCTTGAGGGAATCATGGGAGATACAGTGGGCAATCAGGAAAATACACAGGGAGCACTATGAGAGTGGTGTGCGACAAGTTGGTAATTTGGGTTGGACGTGAATGATTCTCAGGTTGCCCATGTCTTTAAGGCAACAACCCGCGTAAAGCGAAAAATCGAGGTTTGAGGCCCAGACTGGCACATATTTTCACTTGTCCTCGTTGGATTATTTCAGTTACCTTGAGCGGCTGAAACTGATATTTCTCTTTCATCATGTAAATATAAGGCGGCAGAATCGTGACTGTGTGGTGTCTGTTCTTTCGGACATGTCTGAATGAGTGGACACTGCACATATAATTGTAATATTCTGTGCCTTATAGAGCTGCATGAGTCTTTCCATAAGCTGCTGGAATGTAAGCACATTCCGCAACTCCTGATACATCATGTTTGCTTCACCCGTTAAGCGCAGTGTAGTCATCTGTAACAACTATTAGTCCTTCCAAAAACGGCTGTTTTTACGATACCAGTAAACTACAGTTCATCCGCTGTTGTCTTGTTCAAAAGACTTTCGAAGCCGTAGTGGTGTACAACGACTCCTGTCATGTAAAATTTCAGTGAATGAAAGTATTTTAGACCTGTGGCGGATTTCGAAAAGAGCTTAGCTGAGTTGGTGGATTTGAGTCTAGCAAAGGAATGATTAAACTGGACGAAGCTATATCCACTGCCGTTTCAGGTAATTGCTTATATGTCTGCGTGTTTTCTGCCTTCAACTGGGCTGCTTGATTCACCAGTAACTGAATTACCACATGAGTGATCCTCGCTCGTATTTTTGAACCCAGCATTATATAGCCACTACGCATAAAAAATACAACAGAGGAAACACAAAGACGTCACCAACACATGCAAGCACAATAGCTGAGAGTGGCGTATCCTTTTAGAACACTTCATAGCGTAGATCGCTAACTTTGTTGTGTAGATAACCAGTTTCAGCCAGTTCAGTGCCCATTTTCAGATCTGTAAATGTTTACGACGAAATATATGTCAATCAATGTCGTAATACAGCTAAGCATAGTACATAACCCATACGGTAACTGGCCGTGTACAATCTGTAAAAACATAATAATTTATGGAACTAATTCGAAGTCATGATTAACATTGCACTATTGTCTATATGTACATTACAATTACAAATTAACTGCCACAGATCATTTAGACTGCTTATTGTCATCGGGTGGCAGTACAGTGTGATACATGTAACACCTGGAATTACACAACTGCGTATTCAGTTACAAATTAAATAAAATACCCCAATTTCATAAAACGTATTGGTAGCCATTAGACTATATGTCATACATAACGGTATACAGTAGACCACAATGGAAATTGTTACATACGCTTACATAATTATAATATAAGGTGCAGAGACTTTTAAAGGATGAGATTCAACCTCGTTACCAAACTCAGTTATATGAAAACGCCGTGGGAAACGGTACCACCAGTGTAAAAGCTATGTATAAACAACCTGACACCCTATAACATGTTAAAATACTTAAAATGTATAAGCTGCACAGGTATTTGAGTTACGAGATTCAAGCTCGTTTTATTAAATTTGTTCAAATGGCTCTGAGCACTATGGGACTCAACTGCTGTGGTCATCAGTCCCCTAGAACTTAGAACTACTTAAACCTAACTAACCTAAGGACATCGCACACATCCATGCCCGAGGCAGGACTCGAACCTGCGACCGTAGCAGTCGCACGGTTCCGGACTGCGCGCCTAGAACCGCGAGACCACCCCGGCCGGCATAAATTTAATGAAACAGAACAGTACCAGTGCAGTAAGTTCATGTAAACAGCCTGACATCCAGTAATTAAATAGATTTTCTCAACCATTCCCTTTGCACGCGAACACGAGAGAAAAGTTAGTAAGTCCTCGCCCAACACTAAGTTGATGAAGCTGTGAGTTGGAGCTCTGGCCACCTGTAGCAGCCGCTGTGAGTTACCTCTACAGAGGGTGATGGGGTCAACTGTGACGGGTGAGGATATCGGCAATTCACCCCCCTGAGTGTGCCTACAGTGGTGTGGTAGTGGGTGGCAAGATGTGATACGTCATGGAAAGGGTAGTGGTTGGAAAATTCTTTTCACTTCACAACCGACTGTAGCATCAAAGACGGTACGGAGACGGTGACCAATGCCCTCCGATATGTGGGCTGGCCTAGCTGTAATGTGCTGGAGTCAACAGCGACCCACTGGAAGGAAAGAATGAAGTGCCTTCTCTTAGTTGATGGCGGCAGCTGGCAGGTTAATGCCGTCAGCCGTTGCAGCGCTATATCAGGAATGGATGGGAGTCGCGTGTGTTGGACAGGGCACGGCGCCAACGTAAGCTGGCCTGTCCCCATCACTCAGCACAAAGCGTACTGGCCAAGGCGCGATCGAACTGTGGAGCCAGAATGTATGATGACGGTGGCGTGTGCTCACACAGGATGATAGTACACAAAAGCTAGATGACCCAGGGTCGATACCCAGTCCACAAGGGAGGTGACTAGCTGCAGATGACAGTCACCATGCCGGTGGACCGCACGTGAGAAGGCGCAAAGACAGTAGTTCAAAAAATGGCTCTAATCACTATGGGGCTTAACATCTGAGGTCATCAGTCTCCTAGACTTAGAACTACTTAAACCTAACTAACTTAAGGACATCACACACATCCATGCCCAAGGCAGGATTCGAACCTGAAACCGTAGCAGCATCGCGGTTCCGGACTGAAGCGCCTAGGACCGCTCGTCCACAGTGGCAGGTGACAGTAGTATTCAGACTTAGCACAGGCATCAGCCTCCGGCAGGTAAAGACTCGTCCTGTTGGTGGCGGCTTGCAGACTCACCTCACCCCAAACAGACCTTCCCTCATGGCTTGGGACTGATGATGACAAAGTGAATGTCTAAATATGTGCTAACATGGTCCCCTATCGTTTCTGAAATGGTAGTGGTCTCCTCCTCCAAGCCACAGTGCAAGGCCCGGCTGTTGAGCAGCTATGACATCATTGCTTTATTTCCTACTATATCAGCAACTTCGTAGTCCTTGTAATACTGTAATGTTGTCGTAACGTCTCCACGGCACCGACTTCCGCAGTGTCAGCATGCTGAATACATGTTTTGCACCAGTAAACCTATATACCAAGGTGTCTTTTGACGCCCTAATTACGTCCTTGTTATACTGAGTCGGTCATTAGTCATCAGCTTCACCAGACAGAACAGTGGGGAAATATTTACAGTGATGTACGAAAGTAAAAAGTTGTCTCTAACGTATGATAGTACCTAGGTAGGAAACAAATTGTACATTAGTTATTCCACTTAGGCCTCTGACTGCTGCTGCGTGATACATTAGAAAAGTTCATTTGACTGGCATGTGCACTGTCAGTCTTTGTGAAACAGCAGCCCCTTCCACGTTGTAGTGTCAGCATGTAGCTCACATTGTCCACCACAGTGGGGTCAGCCATCTATAAGCTATGACGCAGTGAATCGCCAGCCACACGATGCCCCAAAGTGAGATGTAATCAACTAATGAGTATCAGCTGGAGGAAATGACACCCAGCGTCTTGAACGAATAGTCGGCGAAACCTTCCACCTACAAGCGATGAAGCAATACCACACAGACTACAAGACAGGTCCTTTTCTGAGTAGCCCATTTTAATTCTTCAGCTTTCCCTCATCACACTCTTACAGTTCCTTGGCCATTCGTAAGAAGGAACATGTAATTCCACCAATGATGGAAGCTGTTACCTTAGCGACAAGGAGGGCAACAGTCCACCCCCTGACATTAACGATGCCAAATCACATAATGACTAGTCTGATCTTGAATACATATAGGCAAAAGGAAAGAGAAGATGCTACCTGTTACTGGTCATTCCAGCGTCTTGCTTCGTCCCAAGTTATCGGCGATTCTCTTCGCTGCCCATTTTTCCAAAAAATTTGCGAGGACGTATGAAAAAGAACACGCTAAGTGGTTATCTTCAGTTCTTAGTAAGTTCTTGATGAGGAAAGTACGTCGACTGTGACTAGGGCAGATCTATAATCGGAAGACAAAGCGTTTAATATCCTAATATCTGAAACTTCCGGGTAGATTATGTGGTGTCACCGCCAGACACCACACTTGCTAGGTGGTAGCCTTTAAATCGGCCGCGGTGCGTTAGTATACGTCGGACCCGCGTGTCGCCACTATCAGTGATTGCAGACCGAGCGCCGCCACACGGCAGGTCTAGAGAGACTTCCTAGCACTCGCCCTAGTTCTACAGCCGACTTTGCTAGCGATGGTTCACTGACAAATTACGCTCTCATTTGCCAAGACGATAGTTAGCATAGCCTTCAGCTACGTCATTTGCTACGACCTAGCAAAGCGCCATTACCAGTTACTATTGATGCTGTAAAACATGTACTGCAAGAGCGATGTTCACCATGGATTAAAGTTAAGTATTCCAGCAGCTACGTACGTTTTTTGCTAGTATAATTTCCTTGACCTGTTCCAGACCTCACGCCAGCCTGCGTGAGCTAAAACGCGTGTCTTTCGGCTTCCTCTCATAGTGGGTTGGCTGTCTTGCCAATCCACAACAGATTAAAACTGTGTGCCGGACCGAGACTCGAACTTGGGACCTTTGCCCTTCTCGAACAAGTACTCTGCCAACTGAGCTACCCAAGCACGACTCAGGACCTGTCCTCACAGCTTTAATTATGCCAGTATCTCGTCTCCTACCTTCCAAACTTCACAGAAGCTCTTCTGCGAACCTTGCAGAACTAGTACTCCTGACAGAAAGGATATTGCGGAGACATGGCTTAGCCACAGCCTGAGGGATGTTTCCGGAATGAGACATTCACTCTGCAGTGGAGTGTGCGCTGATATGAAACTTCCATGTCTCCGAAATATCCTTTCTTAACGAAACAAATGGACGACTGGGCTGTCGCTGGTGCCAGCTCTAAGTCCTTCAAGGACTTAGTGCCACAGCTTCCATGACATGCCGTCTGTACCTGCTGTCGCCGACGCTGAGTTCCTATTTGGACTTGGCGTCACAGTGCCAGCCGCCATCTGACTCCTGCCAGAGGACAGTGAGTCATAGCACATGCACAGCTGTCTTCAAGTACTGCCATCGTGACGCGAGCACAGCGAGGGCCCGCGAGTGCTCCACGGTACCAAGGAAAGCAGCGCACCACTTACATCAATCGCCATGGCCTTTAAAGGGTGCAGACCTACCATGGACCTTCTGTCAGCATCGCAGGGTACCAGCCTAGCAGCCAAGACTGAATCTCCGCTCATACGTCAGCACAGAACTCCGGAGTATAGCGAAAAGTAGCAGAGAGACCATGAGATATGGATGATGGAAAATGAGCCTCAGGGTGTGAGGAATATGTTAATCACGGGAAGTATCAAAAGAAGGGAAAAGGAGAAGCAGAGAGAAGGCAGGAGGAGGAAGGTGAAAGATATGGGAGCAGGTCTGTAGACAGTTTACATGTTCCTGCTGAGTGCCTGACTACCACTGATGTAGATAAACCTGTCGATCCTGTGAAGAGCAGGACGGAATACCCAGGTTCGCTATTGTCAGATGAAGGAACAAATTAGCGGCGGAAGGTGTCGTATTAATATTTCCCGAGGATTTATGTGAGGCATCAAGTAATGACGTTGCTGAAGTTCAGGTGATTAGTGTAGAAATACAGCTCCTATATCCAGTATAATTGTGGAGTCTGAAAAGAGTGAAGATGGCGGATGCATTACATAGTGCTCCAGGTAATTCCAGGTAATTCGTATTTACATAGTGATTACTATGTGCATAATATAGCAAAATATGTTTTGTATCACCCTAGTTCCCAGAACTCCTGAAGATAGACGTTGACTGTGGATAGTGTATCACAGACACAGCCCCTCGACTGTTCAGAGATGTTACTAAATCCGCCCAAAGATGTAAATAACCATGCATGAGCAGCGACTATTAGTCGGAGAGGGTCCAACAGACGGTCACTTCCAGTCATTCCACTAGGAAGGAGGTACACGGCTAGTGTTGTCTGTAGTTCAACCATGCCTAAGCAATCAATACCGCGGCTCGATCACGTCAGCATGGTTTCTTTGTGCCAGGAACGGCTTTCAACAAGAGAAGTGTCCAGGCGTCTCGCGTCTCGAAGTGAACCAAAGCAATGTTGTTCGGACATGGAGGAGATACAGAGAGACAAGAAATGTCGAGGACATGCCTCGCTCAGGCCGCCCAAGGGCTACTACTGCAGTAGATGACCGCAACCTACGGATTATGGCTATCAGGAACCCTGACAGCAACGCCACCACGCTGAATATTACTTTTCATGCAGCCACACGACGTCGTGTTACGACTCACACTGTGCAGTATAGACTACATGATGCGCAAGTTAAATCCCGGCGCCCATGGCGAGGTACATCTTGGCAACGGCTACACCATGCAGCGCGGTACAGATGGGCCCAACAACATGCCGAATAGACCGTTCAGGATTGGCATCACGTTCTCTTCAGCGATGAGCTTCGTGTATGCCTTCAACCAGACAATCGTCGGAGACGGAACAAATGCATACCAGAGGCATATAAATAATTATGGATATTTAGGCAGAGTGTCACCTCTCGTCACCAGATACCAGCAGCAGCCATGGGTTGAAGACGGTGATGCACCTGTCACCAGCACTAAGTCCTTCTTGGGACTTGGTACGACATCCTCACTGATCTCCTATCTGAGCCTGCTGCCACCGAAGCTGGATTCCGACTTGGACTACTGCTAGAGAGTAGCTATTCATACCCCACGCACAGCCGTTGTCACGCGCAGGACTGGTGGAGCCGGGAGGGCTCCACGAAGGCAACGACAGCAATGCGCTGCTGACATCAACAGGTGTGGCCTTCAAAGGCTGCCGACCTAATGCAGGCCTTCCGTCAACATCGTGGGCTGCCCGCACAGCAGCGGAAGCCACCATACGTCACCGCCGACCACGGACAGCAGAGAGAGGCGTGTTTGCCTCGCTAAGTGTCAACAGTGTTTCCACTGCCCCCCCCCCCCCCCCTCGTTTCCAACATCATGCCGACCTTTCAATACGTACATGGTCGGATGGACAAGATGAGCAGCAATCTGCGGCTTTTTATGATGATGCTGTAGCATATAGGTAGTTGCCGTCGTTGAGTGACAGATGCATACAACATGACTTCGCCAAAATTTGCAGCTGGTTTGATGAATGGCTACCAGCTCCACATGTAGAAAAATGCAAGTTAACGCAGATGAGTATGAAAAACAATCCCATGGGGAACATGCAACAGGGCTACTGAAGAGATTGTTGGCACCATGATTGTCCATCCTCTTCTTGAGTATTGCCATATGGCGTGGGAGCTGCGCCTGTTAGGACTGACATCGGGAAGTTCCAAGGAAGGGAATTATATTATCACGAAATAGGGGACAGAGTGCAATGGCTATGATACGCGAATTGGGAAGGCCAGGCGTTTTCGTTGGAACATAATCTCATAAAATCTCAATCAACAACTTTCTCCTCAGAGTTTGAAAATATTTTCTAGGCGCCCACTTACAAAGGGAGAAATAATCATCATAAAACCATAAGAGAAATCAGATCACACACGGAAAGATTTATTTGTTAGTTTTTTCTACCTCATGTTCGACAGCGGAACAGTAGAGAAATAGCTTGAATGTGGTTCGATGAACACTCTTCTGAGCACTTAACTGTGAATTTCAGAGTAATTATGTAGATAATGTTCGAATACTGCGTTAGTAGTGTAGTGCTTGGCACACCCATATTGGTTAAGTATTAGGTGTAACGTTGCAAAACGATGTGAGATGAAACGAATCGATAAGGAACGTAGAAGGAAAGGCCAAGAGTCGACTTCGGTTTGTTGGAAGACTTTTAGGAAAAGGTGTTTCACTTGTTAAGGAGACTTAGCATATAAGTCTCGTGCGACCCATTACTGAGTATCGCTCGAGTGTTTGGTACCTAACCGGCCGAAGTCGCCGAGCGGTTTTAGGCGCTACAGTCTGGAACCGCGCGACCGCTACGGTTGCAGATTCGAATCCTGCCTCGGGCATGGATGTGTGTGATGTCCTTAGGTCAGTTAGGTTTAAGTAGTTCTAAGTTCTAGGGTGACTGATGACCTCAGCAGTTAAGTCCCATAGTGCTCAGAGCCATTTGTTTGGTACCCCACCATGTCGTATTAAAGGAAAACATGAAGGCAAGTCAGAGGAGAGCTGCTAGATTTGTTACCGGTAGGTTTTATCAACAAATTAATGTTTTGGAGATGCTTCGTGAACTCACTTGAGAATCCGTGGATGGAAGATGATGTTCTTTTAGAGGAACACTACTGAGAACAATTAAAGAACCAGCATTTGAAGCTGATTGCATACGAACTCTAGTGCCGCCAACGTTTCTTTCGCAAATGGACTGCGAGCACAAGTTAGGAGAAATTAGGGGTCTTGTTCAGGCATATTGACAATAGCTTTTCCCTTCTCTGTTTGCGAGCGGAACAGGAATTTAAATGAATGGTAATGGTAAATGGAACCCTCCGCCAAGCACCATAAGATGGCTTGCCGAGTATATGTAGATGTAGATGCAGAGGTTGACGAAGATGCCAAAGTTATAGGTCCAGTGCCGAATCCGGGCATTGTAACGCTAATCAGACGATATGAAATCCTTGACTCCAAATAACGCAGTCACACTGCAGAAGGCTGTTTGATGAACGACAAATGAACTTGAAGAATTTGTTGATGGTGATGATGGACGTTCCGTTTTCTGTATCCCCTTCAGTACGGTACTGGTGTTCGCAAAGTGATACAGGAAGAATATTACAAACGCTCGCCATGATCTTGTACTGATTCTCAGCAGACAAGGCATTATTTCAGTTAATGCAGACCCTAAGATAGAGAAAATGTACTGGGAAATGCCAGAAATATGAGATTCCGAGAAAGAACCAATAAGCCTATAGAACATCTTAAGAAATTTTCTAAGAAAGACTATGCCATTCCGCCATAGGAATTTAGCTGAGTGTGTTGGCCCAGAAATTAGGACATGGACGCGGCAAGCATGACACGTAGTTTCAGCTTTTCAGACAAGCAGGGGTACGATTTTCAGTGACTGCAGCATATTCGATGCAATGGACACAACAGAGATTTAGGTGTATCTGAATTCAGCTAAACATCCTGAAGAGACCTGTTTAGTCGGTTTTAGTACAAAGAAGCGAAAGGGTATGAAATGTATTGCAATTTTCAGTCGCCGTATTACGGAGAGTGTCATTTAACATGAAATTCTATTTTAAGTCATACAGAGGTGTTCACTTCAAGATGAAGAAACACAGATCCTCTGAGACCTGAAATGCAAACTAACACACAGTTTCCAAAATATACGATGACGTAATGTTTGGTTATTCACGATTCTGTTATAGAAATAACGGCTTCAACCGACTGGGTACCCATATATCAAAGATTTCAAGCTGTGCGTATGAATGAAGCCTCGCAATTTCAGGACTGCAGCTGACGTCATGATCATTTGATCGGAAGTGCAGTTATCTTGGATCTTTAGAGGATATAACATGCCTTGATAACCCCTACTGATCAGTAATCTGTAACTCTCTTCAGACATCTTACGAAGGTAAGGGGACAAAGCTTCTGTCATGCTTACAAACGGAGTTTTAATTTGCGTCAGATGGCTCTTTGCTGTGCATTTCTTTTTCAGAAGCATACACACCACCTTCTTTGATTGCCGAAAAGTACGCTAATAATGCAACTTTCGATTGTGGACGTAGCTGGAAGCTGTATACAAGTTGCGTCGAAGTTCATCGCTTTGTGCACAGTGCAGGAGACAAACATCTTACTCAAGGTAAGATAAACCTTTTCTCGCTTATAGGACCATTTTTGCTAGAGTCAGATTGCTCATTGCTATGGTTTCTTTTTTCGAGAAGCATGTAAGACGTCATCTTTTATACCCAAGGTTCGCGCACCACAGACGTTCGACTTGTTCTGGAGTATCTTTATATATTAGTGGAAACCATATTGGAGTCCCTACAGTAAATTTGAGATTAGTGTCGATGTACATGGAGAAAACTGCGGCGGGAGCTGTAATTTATAAAATGGATAGAAGATGAAGATGTGTATAGATGTACAGTTTCTGGTGCTTTACGTGGCTCAGTCCATTGGTCAAAGTCTTCCTATTAGACGCCACTTCATGTCCATGATGTCCGACATAGACCTGATACGCTAAGATAATGGGCAGCATATCCTGTACAAATCCCATAAAGGGAAACAACTACAAATCACACAACTGCCACAATGGTGTCTCAGAGCAAGTGGACCAACGTCGCCACTACTAGGAGCAGTGAAAATGAAATGGATACTTTCACTCCCACAGCAACAGCTTGAGCTTCAAGGTCTGTCATTCACCACTTGATGGTAGTGGAATCGTTTTATCAGTGGTCTTTGACTTTAATTCATCATAGTTCAACCAGTTTACACGAAATATTCATACATCACATATGCAGATCTTGAAAGTTTCATGTATCATGAGAGGCGGCCACTTTGTTTTGAAAGATGGCTATTGTGAGCGTCTTTGGATACCTGAGTACATGAGTAAAGTGTTACTCTTTTTCTGTCAGAGGTTGTATTAGTAGTAGGCAGACGGAGAGAAGGAGTCTGCTGTGAAAGTGTGTGTTGAGTCGTCGTTGAGTGAGGAGTACTCATGGTGCCCGTGTAGAATAGGATGATTTTTATTTCAGAGGCTCACTGGTATAACTGAGGACAGAGGATGACTTTTAAGACGGTTTCATAGAGTGACGGCACCTTTGGAAAAAGGTAATATATCAAAAGAGTACTTACTTGCTACAAGCGCTAGCCGAAGAATTGTGGTAGTACAGATTCAATTTTGTTCAACAATATCCATGTTTTAGTATCCAGAGAGAATTATCAGTAACGTGATCAAAAGCTTATTTACTGTTCGTCAGCCTCAAATTTTAGTTAAAAGTATGTTACAGTAAAAAAGAAAATTTGTGAGTTAATTACTGTTTGTCTGAATCAGTGTTCATTGCTTACGATAATGCAAAGGAAGATCATAGTTTCATGTTAATGCGATTCACTTCTGTATCATTCGAAGACGCTGATCATAATGTCAAGTAATGCTATATTTCATTCATTTCTTATCCTCACAATTTGAATCAAAATAACCAAATTACTGCACGTTCATGCCTTGCACTGTCGTGGGGAAAGTTACGTGCATTTTTGGAAAGATAACAAAATTCTCTGTTGTCAAAAGCAGCTTAAAAATACTAAAGTAAAAGTATTTCAGGATCATGCAGTTCAGTACTTCATATTATTACACGTAAACAAAACAGAGCAGTACTGAGTCGCCTGTTGAGCAGGTAACATACAGTTGTAGAACATAAACGAACTTCGTGAGATTCAGTTAGGTAGTGTATTCATTTCCAAAATTGTCACGTAATTCTTTAGATGCATTTTGTAACGGGGCACAGTTTCAATCGGTAACTGTTAGCCATTGTGTTGTGATTTTTTGATAAGTAATTCATTCCGTTTTCTATTGGTAGCTATTCTTTGTATTCAATTTCAATTACAGATAGTCACATTCAAATTAGAGTAATTGGCGCCACACAAATTGAAAGTAGTTTACACAGTCAATGTTCGTATTCAAAAGCAGGGCAGCAAAGGCGATTGTAGGTCATAATACGTGGACGACACTTATCGGAATTTAAAAGTCACACAGGTTTGAATTAAAAGCTTTTTAGTTAACAAGTTTCAGGATGATTAGTTTCATCCGTTATCGATTAGTTTCATGTTTCGACCTTTCTGGTTACAACAGGTCTTATTAACGGCTTATGAGTCAGCAGTTAGATGAAAAGCATTACTCTGTAGCTTCATCTAAAAGGAAAGGCTATATTTGCTCCTTGATTTTTTTGTACTTGTATTCCATGTATTACTGATAACGTAAGTGTCTGCGCGCTGCGTAGCAATGTGACTGAGAAAGATAATTTTACGTCACAGCAAATTATAAAAGTTTTTAGCTTACCTCATCTTCTCGAGAAGGTATTGTCTTTTAAGTTTCCTCTGTTTCCACTGGACATTACTGCTGGCCTGTAGTAATACATAGTTAGGCGGCAACTTACAGTGGATCTTACAGTGAATACTCATTCATGTGTTATTGCCATTTAGTAGAAAACATTATCATTTTTCTGCGATGCTACTGTTTCGAAATGAGGACAGTCCTAGCATTTTTACATACCTCTGTTGACTCTCAGATCTGTTGTGGAGTTACTTCCGGCTTTAGTAGTTATTTTTGAATAGTAACTATTCACTGAGAGTCTAGGATATTTGTGATTTTCATTCGTTCTGGCATATATTTGTAGTAAGATGTCAAGAACTACTAGATCCACATCAGTTGTTAGACATATAAGGGAAGCTACTTCCATCGGACTATTAGTGCAGAAAAGATGAGTGAACAGAGGCATTCTTATATTTGTGATTCAAGTGATGTAGGTGTGACATTGATAGATGGATATGATCACAGTAGCCATCTTTCAGTATTTAAAGACGAATATGAGAATGCAGTCACAGATTCCATTGTTGAAAATAATTCTATAGGTTGCGACTTGTCACAGGAATAGTTCAGTGGTTGAGGACTCAGGTCTTACTACTAACACATCGATGCAAACTGACACAGTTTCTCCATCTTTCAGTAGTAATGCAGAACTTGAAGGGAAGGATGCTTCACAAGTTATATGGGCTAATGCAACCTCTTCCTCTTTAGACTCTATGCAAAATTTACTGACACGGTTCTCAGAGGAATGTTAAAAATACTTTTGTTTTTTGTTTTTCGCTCACTCCGTAACATACACTGTCGGAAAGAAATGCAACACTTCCAAAGACTAGGCCATTTATTGATAAATTATGCACAAGGTATTTCATCATTATAGAAGTGTGTGATATCAATTTCACACGGAATTAAACACATATATCACAGTAAAGGGTACCGAAACAATCGCATGACTACAGAGTGTGGCCCCTCTGGTGGCCACACAGGTCTGGATTTCCACATACAAATGATTGTAAAGATGCAAAATCGCATCCTGTGATATACTGGCCCTAGAGCCTTGCACGTAATGCTACATTTTCGCAATGGTTTTTGCAGGCTCTGAAGAACGAGTAAGATCCCACTTTACCAGATCCCTTACGTGTTCTGTTAGCGAGAGATATGGTGAGATCCTGCTGGCCAGGACAGTTGATGTACATCATGAAGAGTATGTTGGATCGCAGTAGCCGTATGAGGAAGTGGTTTGTCGAGCTGAAAAAGCAGTCACCCTCCTGTAGAAGAAATGACACTAACCCATGCAATGTAGCGGGCGTTTGTTACTTTACGCTGCTGAAGCACAAAATGTAACCGCGAGTTATCACTGATGGCCCCCACACCAAGCACCTAAGGTGAGACCTGTGTGTCATGAGCGGACGTACTATGGAATAGGCAGCTCACTATATCTGCTCCATAGACTTGAAGGTCCATCAATCGCATTCAGACATAACGTAGTCTAATCAACGACAATTGAGCGCCATTCTACTCTTCAATCACCTCTTTCATGACACCAGAGTAGCCACGCTTGGTGTGCCGTGGCGTCAGCGGTAGCCTAGATAGAGACACAAGTGATCGTAGTCTTGCTGCAAGCACTCGGTTCCCAGTGATCCTGGGTGACACGTCAAGTGCAATACGTACCCATATTCCATTATGGGGTAATGTTCGCTCGGACGTTGCTGCTCTCACAAAGTGTCAGTGGTTTTGTGGTCTGTGTTACACAGATTTCCAGAATCTAGTCTAAGTGTGTGGGAATGCTCCACAGGCCATAGCTGGAAACACCGACACACGACCGAAAAATTGTGCCCAACCTATGAAGCACAACGTCGATATGTTCTTCCAGCTTCCTGCAGGCCAACAAGGCGACCATGTTCAAACGGCTGCAGTTATTCAACAGGACTGTGTACTCCTGGGCAGGGCATGGTTGCACCCTAGAACGAATATTGCACGCTCTGTTCACTTTTAAACTCAGCACAGTTCTGCCTGCAGAGTAAAAATAGAGGACGCACAGACGGGCCTCCATAGCGCCATCTGATCGAAGATTAGCATGGCAAATGAATCACTAGCACTACAATTCGTGACTATGTACCTAATATAACATGGTGCCAGTGAACGCAGTGCTCTTACTCGTGTTACTGACTTCAGCGAAATTAGTATAAAAGCTGAAATAGCAGAAGAACTGCATTGCACGGTATAGAAAATCTGTCTACGGAGAGTGGTTATTATGAGACAATTAATGACATTCATCGAGTTAGTTGACTTCAGTTCGCATTCTAAATACAAATAAGGCTATAAATATTTATTAACAGTAATTGACTTGTACTCCAGGTGTGCGTAGGTCACTGCTTTAAAAGCTAAAACCGCTACTGAGGTTGCAGATGCAGTTAAAAAAAATATACAGAACATCTAATAGGGTTGCAAATAATTTACAAACATTAGGTAAGGAAATTTACAATGCTCATTTTAGGAAGCTAAAGCAAAAACATAAAATTTATCCCTACGCATAATTTTCAGTCTTGGAATCTTCAGTTGTGGAGGGATTCAGTAGAGCTCTTAAAGCCAAGACATTTAAACATTTCATTACTCGGGTATCTTTCGGATGGGTTAATATTGTATAAGATGCAGTAAGTCAGTGCAATCACACAAAACAATTGATATGAGACCTGTTGATGTGAAAGGTAACAGCTTTTTGTGTAGTATGTATAGTAAGATTAAGATGATGGATCCACGAAAAGCTGATGGCATAGTCGGCGATTTTGTTCGAAGTAGCAAACACAAGTTGGTTCTCAAAAGATATTTCACCACAGTCTGGTCTACTGCAATATTTAAAATTCGAGCAGTTGAGGAGACCACCCAAGAACATATCTACTGGAGGATTACATGCCACGATCTGTAGCAGGAGGTTCCTACCGCAGAGAACTAAAGAACCAAGGAATTTATCATCATTTCTCGTTGACCAAATCGTACAAGGCAGAGGAAACAAAGCTTTCATAGAATGGCTTTATTTTGATAAATCCCACATTGCCCTGATTACTTTGTAGGAGAGAGAGAGAGAGCATATGTACACTCCTGGAAATTGAAATAAGAACACCGTGAATTCATTGTCCCAGGAAGGGGAAACTTTATTGACACATTCCTGGGGTTAGATACATCACATGATCACACTGACAGAACCACAGGCACATAGACACAGGCAACAGAGCATGCACAATGTCGGCACTAGTACAGTGTATATCCACCTTTCGCAGCATTGCAGGCTGCTACTCTCCCATGGAGACGATCGTAGAGATGCTGGATGTAGTCCTGTGGAACGGCTTGCCATGCCATTTCCACCTGGCGCCTCAGTTGGACCAGCGTTCGTGCTGGACGTGCAGACCGCGTGAGACGACGCTTCATCCAGTCCCAAACATGCTCAATGGGGGACAGATCCGGAGATCTTGCTGGCCAGGGTAGTTGACTTACACCTTCTAGAGCACGTTGGGTGGCACGGGATACATGCGGACGTGCATTGTCCTGTTAGAACAGCAAGTTCCCTTGCCGGTCTAGGAATGGTAGAACGATGGGTTCGATGACGGTTTGGATGTACCGTGCACTATTCAGTGTCCCCTCGACGATCACCAGTGGTGTACGGCCAGTGTAGGAGATCGCTCCCCACACCATGATGCCGGGTGTTGGCCCTGTGTGCCTCGGTCGTATGCAGTCCTGATTGTGGCGCTCACCTGCACGGCGCCAAACACGCATACGACCATCATTGGCACCAAGGCAGAAGCGACTCTCATCGCTCAAGACGACACATCTCCATTCGTCCCTCCATTCACGCCTGTCGCGACACCGCTGGAGGCGGGCTGCACGATGTTGGGGCGTGAGCGGAAGACGGCCTAACGGTGTGCGGGACCGTAGCCCAGCTTGATGGAGACGGTTGCGAATGGTCCTCGCCGATACCCCAGGAGCAACAGTGTCCCTAATTTGCTGGGAAGTGGCGGTGCGGTCCCCTACGGCACTGTGTAGGATCCTACCGTCTTGGCGTGCATCCGTGCGTCGCTGCGGTCCGGTCCCAGGTCGACGGGCACGTGCACCTTCCGCCGACCACTGGCGACAACATCGATGTACTGTGGAGACCTCACGCCCCACGTGTTGAGCATTTCGGCGGTACGTCCACCCGGCCTTCCGCATGCCCACTATACGCCCTCGCTCAATGTCCGTCAATTGCACATACGGTTCACGTCCACGCTGTCGCGGCATGCTACCAGTGTTAAAGACTGCGATGGAGCTCCGTATGCCACGGCAAACTGGCTGACACTGACGGCGGCGGTGCACAAATGCTGCGCAGCTAGCGCCATTCGACGGCCAACACCGCGTTTCCTGGTGTGTCCGCTGTGCCGTGCGTGTGATCATTGCTTGTACAGCCCTCTCGCAGTGTCCGGAGCAAGTATGGTGGGTCTGACACACCGGTGTCAATGTGTTCTTTTTTCCATTTCCAGGAGTGTATTTTGGCATCTCTCTCTCTTTCTCTTCTCTCTCTCTCTGTAAGCTGGGTGTAAGCAACATCAACAGCGTCTAGTAAGAGAGACGAGTCATTACATGTGTTGCCTCTGCAGCTGGCTGAACATGTTATCAATCACCTCCACAGCTGGCATGGGGAAGTCACTTTCACAGTAGCCCAAGGTCTCTCTCTCTATCTCTCTCCCTCTCTCTCTCTCTCTCTCTCTCTCTCTGTCTCTCTCTTTCTGTCTCTCTCTCTCTCTCTCTCTGTCTCTCTCTCTCTGTCTCTCTCTCTCTCTGTCTCTCACTCTAGCATTACAACTGCAATCAAGTGCACAATGTGTTTCTCAGTGTGTGTGGTTCAAAATGGTTCAAATGGCTCTGAGCACTATGGGACTTCTGAGGTCATCAGTCCCCCAGAACTCAGAACTACTTAAACGTAACTAACCTAAGGACATCAGACACATCCATGCCCGAGGCAGGATTCGAACCTGCGACCGCAGCGGCCGCGCGCGGTTCCAGACTGTAGCGTCCAGAACCGCTCGGCCACTCCGGCCGGCTCTCAGTGTGTGTGTGTGTGTGTGTGTGGGGGGGGGGGGGTGTCTATGAGTGTGCTTGATGAAGAGCATCAGATTACACTGTTCAGGAGAAAGTTACATATGTCATTTTCTGAAAATACTGTAATTCTGGCAATATTTCTTTAGGCTACAGACAGAACACACAAACGCAAAGTTACTGGATAACTCTGAAAGAGGGAGATGAGATGCGTAAGGAGCACGGCACTGGACAAAAATTTTTAAATGATGAAATATAGATATGTATGTGCGCTGAATGGCGCAAACTTACGCAAATTCAGGTGAAGATGCTGATGTATTTCTTTTTAACGTGATAGCAATTCAAGTGAAGGTTACATAATTTAACAGCCACGTTGTTGTTGTGTGTTTGACTTTAACGGATATTAAAGTACTAGGTGATGATTTGCTGTTTCGTTTTTATGACTGCTATAACACTATGTTGCGACTGGCTGCTGGAGAAGAGGGGTGGGGAGCGGACAGGGCATGTGCATAATGGTGTCATCAAAGGGAATGTTGGCGTGTCACTTGGTGATAAACAGGACATGGATGGTCACGTCATGCGTGGGCGACACGTGGCATTCATCAGACGGTTGAAGGTGAAAGTGAGCCATGTCCCTACAGCCACATAATTGATTCGACATTGTTAGTGGTAAAGGGTGGCCAGATGTCATTGCTGCCGCCACTAGTTACCCTGGGACAGAATCTGTGTATCCCATCTGTCTACTCCTAGTGTTATCCGTTGGAAAGATTAAGTACATTTTCCAGAATGTTTATGAATTGTGCAACTCCTGCGTGATAGGGGTATCAACCCAGTACTCACCTAGACCGCCTCTACTCCACGTCCGGACTGGCCGACGCATTGGAACTCGTCTTTAAACCACCACACAGTGAATCAACTCGCTCCAAAACCTGGACATTATAGAAAAATAGATAAAAAACCCTACAAAACTTTGTTATTTTTAGATTCTTTGGGTCACTGATCAGAAATCCAACTTCGAAATTACAATAGTCAAAATAGTAAATCCAATTTGGTGGATCAGAAATTATAAATTTAGTGAACTTGAGTAAAACTTCGGGTATAAATCATTTTGAGGTGAAGAATGAATTATGAGTCGAAACTGCCATACCGAAATGTTTTATTTGATATTTGATATTCTTCTGTCAAATCGTAGTCACTTTCGTCGCTTCTGTTAACATTTCTTTAAGAGGAGTCGCTTTCGTGTTGTCCACTGGGAGATGATTCGAAATGCAGATATTTTACCTTAGATGGAATATTTTTATCTCCTTGCGTTGTTATTTTTGGGACACTCGGGTAAATGGATCCAAAGATATCAGATGCCGATGGAATACTAAATATATCCCTTATAATAGGAATATTTGCGTGTAAAATCATGTCGGTAACGCTGGGTATCTTTCCTCCGAGCTACCTGCGCATCTTCAAACAGTCGGCCTACCGTGAAGGGAGTAGCTTCGATTACAGCATATCCGTGCATTCTAACTACAGGGCTGATGGCGTCGGGCCCTATTGGAGAATATTCGGTGAAGTTAGCACCCTACTTTCGAAAATGTAGATTTTTTCTAAGTTCTAGATGTATATTTTTTTAGTTTGAGACCTCTCGGTATAAAATTTGAATAGATCTGTAGCGTTTCGCGCAAAAGAAGAATAGTACTTGAGGAAATTTAAATCTTGTACAAAAATTATTTTTCATTTTGGAAAAAAAAAATATGATCGCAGTTCCAATTAGCTCCCCAATAATTCTACAGAACGCCCTGATGATATTTTTCTGTGCAAATAATACTTCCTGAGATAACTGCAGTAGTGGGGACCTACTTTCACCGTGTTGCACTGCCGGAGAGTAGAAAAACGACCGTTCACTAAAAACATGCAATAAAGTGTACGCAAATAAATCTGAACTCTTTAACAATACAATTAAGGGAGTAAGGGAGCCCTCTACGAAAGTGGAACCATGCAGAGGAAATGTTGTAGCCAACTATTTCGGATAATATCTCTATTAGTTTGGTTGTAAGTCAATATGAGACAATACACCGGTTGGTAATTTGGAAACGGTCCCTATTACTTAATCTAACTTAAACTAAGTTACGATAAGGACAACACACGCCCCAAAGCCCGAGGGAGAACTCGAATCTCCGACGGAGGGAGCCGCGCGTACCGTTGCAAGGCACCTCGGACCACGCGGCTACCCCGCGCGGCCTATACCGGTTGAAAACATCATACGAGTATCTTCTGGAGAGCTAAGTATTTTATTTTACCCTGACAACTGGGCAGGGTCTCTGTCATATGTTAAACAAGCAACATAAATAATATCTTAAAAATGTGTCGTTTTGCGATTCACTGTTTACCGTCAACTGCCACGACACATACCATAGACTGTCATGACAACGCAGCATTGGGCAAGTATGCACCAGTGCAACTTACACAAGGTTTCACGGGACTAATGGGAACCTTTTCTTCTGTCCTATCCAGGTTTTGAAGCGAGCTGGCCCACTGTGCGCCGTACGGATTCGAGCCAGGGCTGGCACACTTCTACGTATCCCGAAAGTAGAGAGCCAATGAGCGTGGCTGTTTTAATGGGTCGGGGCAGTAATTCCATTAAATCTACAGACGATACTGGCGACCCGCAAAAACACCATACTCTACGTTATGGCGAATGTCAACTGTTGGTAGCTAGGGAGTACTATGTACCGTGAAAAAGAATTTCGTTTGGGTTAAAGTACTTTAATGCGGCTCTCCAGGGAAAATCAATGCGAGTCCGTAGTGATACCTTTCCAAGTACATAACTTCGGCCTGTAATAGCATACTGCCGTTTCTAAATATTTCGGTAAATCGTTTACCCCTATTTCTTAAAAAGATTATCACACATTTGTATCCATACATGAAAACGAAAACCACGCAAAAGGATTTCACTAACACAAACAAAGCACTATAATATCGTTATATTGTGTGTAGTAGATAACAAAATATTTCGTTGGTCTACCATCCAATTTCAATATTACGAAATGGATAAAGAGTACCTCGATTTAGTGAATGATGAACGCAGCATCTTGCGAGAATCCGCTACGGAGAAAAACGCCCACTCCTGTCTGATACACTGGCAACGGTGATATATGAGGGATAATATTTTCTCACTTTTTCGTTGGGAAGAGTATTTCAACAATGAGAGCTTAACATAATGTCTGTTGGAGGATATACTAATATTCGCACTTGTACACTACTACGGAATTTTCTATTCGACCCATTCAGCTCGGGTTTCTGTGGCACGTAAAAATATGGTTTTGTATGTGTGTGTGTGTGTATATGAGTGAGTGTGAGTGAAGTTTTAGTTTTTTATCCTCAGCGTCACTAGCGATAGTACGTCAACTCAACATTACTGCAAGCTCCTGTAAAGGGAATATATGAAGGCGGCTCTGGTGGGAGAATATCTAAGATTCCTGACTGCGTAATAGTGCCTCCGTTTCAGAGTGCCTTGACATTACCAGTAACTTACAGATACAACAAAGCAGTTCTTTATTCAGATCGATTGTTTTTAAAATTGTATAATGTTTCATAGAAATCACTAAAATATTTCGTTTACCACTACCAACTGTAGTATAAACTCCACTCTTGTACACTAAGCAGGATTTTGCAGTCTTTTAGTGACCATTTTAGTCTACCATGAAAATCACGTTCTACACAACGTCCATATTTAACAAACCATTTTTATTTTCGGAAAATCTGTAACAGAACAATTTCTTAAATAATAATGTATTGTTTTATCATGTGAGAATTTTGCACAAAAAATAGTGTATATGTCTAGATTTTTCATTCATTTTCGGACATCAGCATCACCTTCACGTATATCACACTGGGCAGTGCCCTGTTCACTAGATGGCCCTCACACGAATTTAATCAAGATGGTGTGTTAAAGTCGGTGGTCTGGTACATCGGCCAGCTTGAGTGTGATTTTTAGGCGGTTTTCAACACTCATTTTTGAAAACAGTGGCCTAGTCCCCAACTTCTGCCTCCCCCAGTGTATGATACGTACACAGTACAAATACAATTTACGATTCACAGACAGAGGACGCACACGACCCCCTTCCCTTAGGCTGCCTTGACAAGTGCAGTCTCAAGAAGGGCATCTGGCCAAAAATGAAATCAAATTTACCCAATCCTGAAAAATCAGATAACTTACTATACGGGATAAACGTCAGGTGAACGATAGAAAGGAAGTAAATATTATCGAACACGATCATACACTCGACAGTAACCTCCAAATACTGCGTGCGGAAAAGCTGGTCTTCACATCAGTGAGATAACTACACTCCTGGAAATGGAAAAAAGAACACATTGACACCGGTGTGTCAGACCCACCATACTTGCTCCGGACACTGCGAGAGGGCTGTACAAGCAATGATCACACGCACGGCATGGCGGACACACCAGGAAACGCGGTGTTGGCGTCGAATGGCGCTAGCTGCGCAGCATTTGTGCACCGCCGCCGTCAGTGTCAGCCAGTTTGCCGTGGCATACGGAGCTCCATCGCAGTCTTTAACGCTGGTAGCATGCCGCGACAGCGTGGACGTGAACCGTATGTGCAGTTGACGGACTTTGAGCGAGGGCGTATAGTGGGCATGCGGGAGGCCGGGTGGACGTACCGCCGAATTGCTCAACACGTGGGGCGTGAGGTCTCCACAGTACATCGATGTTGTCGCCAGTGGTCGGCGGAAGGTGCACGTGCCCGTTGACCTGGGACCGGACCGCAGCGACGCACGGATGCACGTCAAGACCGTAGGATCCTACGCAGTGCCGTAGGGGACCGCACCGCCACTTCCCAGCAAATTAGGGACACTGTTGCTCCTGGGGTATCGGCGAGGACCATTCGCAACCATCTCCATGAAGCTGGGCTACGGTCCCGCACACCGTTAGGCCGTCTTCCGCTCACGCCCCAACATCGTGCAGCCCGCCTCCAGTGGTGTCGCGACAGGCGTGAATGGAGGGACGAATGGAGACGTGTCGTCTTCAGCGATGAGAGTCGCTTCTGCCTTGGTGCCAATGATGGTCGTATGCGTGTTTGGCGCCGTGCAGGTGAGCGCCACAATCAGGACTGCATACGACCGAGGCACACAGGGCCAACACCCGGCATCATGGTGTGGGGAGCGATCTCCTACACTCGCCGTACACCACTAGTGATCGTCGAGGGGACACTGAATAGTGCACGGTACATCCAAACCGTCATCGAACCCACCGTTCTACCATTCCTAGACCGGCAAGGGAACTTGCTGTTCCAACAGGACAATGCACGTCCGCATGTATCCCGTGCCACCCAACGTGCTCCAGAAGGTGTAAGTCAACTACCCTGGCCAGCAAGATCTCCGGATCTGTCCCCCATTGAGCGTGTTTGGGACTGGATGAAGCGTCGTCTCACGCGGTCTGCACGTCCAGCACTAACGCTGGTCCAACTGAGGCGCCAGGTGGAAATGGCATGGCAAGCCGTTCCACAGGACTACATCCAGCATCTCCACGATCGTCTCCATGGGAGAATAGCAGCCTGCATTGCTGCGAAAGGTGGATATACACTGTACTAGTGCCGACATTGTGCATGCTCTGTTGCCTGTGTCTATGTGCCTGTGGTTCTGTCAGTGTGATCATGTGATGTATCTGATCCCAGGAATGTGTCAATAAAGTTTCCCCTTCCTGGGACAATGAATTCACGGTGTTCTTATTTCAATTTCCAGGAGTGTGTATCTTGGTGTTAGATTCTACTTCATTTTTGTGGTACATTCAGAGGTAGACATTCATGCACATAATGTATTAACGTAATTGTTAGAAAGCTTAGTAACTGCTACTTATTTTATAAAACTGCTGGTTACATGCTGTAATATTAACAATCGTATTCATCAGCACTGCAAGTCTTGCAGGAAATATCTGCCTAAAACATGGTAATCGTGTCACAACATACAAGATTTCTCAGGGAGAATCCTTCAGTAGTGGCATGTATATAGATTTCAACAACATTTTAGCTTCGACATAAATTTCTGCTTAAAGGCTTTAAACTTTTCTGCCAGCAGCTTGTCAGAAGAGGATTTATAAAAGCACGTGGTCCTGAATTCTAACTACTTCCCCATCTGTAATTGTTCGTACGCTAACTGAAATTTAAAACTTGGCATCCGAGGAAAACATAGTCTGACACTGAACTTTCACGAACATCTAAAAGTGTAACATCAACTGGGAAGAGAAGTTTCAAGTATTGGATATCTTGAGCTGAGCGTAATATTTACAGCATAACGCACTCTACCACATTGTTGGCTAGTGAACTCAACATGTTACCAGGTAGCAAATGTTAATCATAAGATAGTAAAGCGTAATCTCTGTATTGTTTTCTGTGCATATGCCAAAGAATAAATGTAAAAAATGTTTGCTTCCTTCTATGGATGTATAAAGTATTAAAATTTGCTGTATAATATAAAACTCGTTACAAAAGTCAAAACGGTGTGGAAATTTCAGTCACAGTTCTGGTTCAGAGCTGAAGAGCGCGAGTGCTATGCTAGCTATAAAGCAAATCTTGGATCGTACAAGATGAATGATTGCAAAGCTCGTTCCTTTCTCTGAATTCTTAATATAACTGCTCGTTGAGTGCCCCTGTGTACAACGATAAAGCCGCCGCAGTGGGAACAACAATATTACGTGTGCACGAGGCTATGTTTCTTATTAGTGAGTCGCCAAATAACGGAAAAGTTGTAGGACAATGTAAAGGATCTTGGAATGTAAATCGAGACAGGTTAACAGATATTTATTTGCTGTAATGCTGACAAATATCATAAGAAAAATTAGCAGAGAACGAAGTTCTCTAAAACTCGGATCGAATTACAAAATGACTAGCCCCATGGAGAGTTACCAAAAAGTGTGAAAGTGTGTATGGAGGACGCCTAAGAAGGTCTGCTCCTCTGGGAAGCTCATGATATCATAGTTAATGATTCAACAAACAGCCAGAAATTTTAATCAAATTAAGCTACACAAGTTGCGTGACAAGCAACTAACGAGCTGCTCAGGACATGGGTCGCGCTACGACATTTGTGACACATTTTTCAAAAAGATGAGTGACCCTCATGGCTGTCGGCGATCGAATGAAAACAAAATACAGATGTGCCTCCACAACCCCTTCTCTCATAAAATTATGGAGGGCACGACTCAATGCTGTTTGGCAATGTAACGTAATAAAATGTAATTTATGTCATGAAAAAATGGAGGAACGTCACATACAGAACGCACCTTAACAAATGAAAATTTGGTACTAGTGTCCAATCAATTGGTCAGCTTCTTCAAGCCAAGAACATTCGTGGTGCAATTCAGTTCGATTGCTTACGCTAAATGTTGGAGTTAAGGCAACGAATCTTGCCACCCTGGGGGGGGGGGGGGGGGGGGTCGTCACTCACGTCCATTGATGTCCGAACAGAGTAGGCAAAAATGTCACGCTCTATTATTTTGTGGGGATGGCGGTGGTGACAGAATGTCCTCCGCTCAGGGTTAGGACAGACATGCACTCTCCCAGTTACACGATTATTTACACAAATATAAAGGATGTGAATTTAGCTAAATAGTTAGGGACTAGAACTGCGAATAACTCAGATTCGAACGCTCACATACACAATATTGTGGGGAAATTGAACAAAAGACCGCGATATATTAGCACTTAGAAAATGCAACAGGTGTACTAAAGAGAGTGCCTACGCTGTTTTTGTCTTTCCTCTTATGGGGTACTGCTACGCACTGTGGAATTTTCATCAGATAGGATTCAAGGGGGACATCAGAAAAGTTCAAATAAAGGTAGCACGTTTTCTGTTAGGCCATGTCTTCACTGACAAACCTTTCACTCTGAATGCGAAAAAAAATTTTTTATCCCCACCTACATAGGGAGTACTGATAATTATAGAAAAACATAAGAGAAATTAGAGCTTTTAAGGAAAGATGTACATGTTCGTTTTTTCTATGCTCTGTTGGAGTGTGAAACGGTAGAAAAATAGCTTGAAAGTGGCCCGATGAACCCTCTGCCAGCCATTTACTTGTAAACTACAGCATTGTCTAGTAGATATAGATGAAAACACGAAGCAGGCTACAGCCTTATTTCCACGAAAACCACTCAGATCGCAGGAATACTTTTCCGTTCCTAATGAGGCTCACTGACCTCCTCCTGACGACAAACGGGTCTCAGAGCCCGCACTGGGAGACACCTCCCCACTGAGAAAAATGCAAAGCTCGCCTCCTGGCAAATGTGTCAATTGCATTCCAAATAAAATTCACCAATTAATAGTGGTAAAACGAAATTATTATCGTTTAGTGGTATGTGACAGTAATGTTACAATGCCCATACATAATTTCACCCTAATTTACTATTAACGGAATTTAATTAATATGCGTAATCGATATTCAAGAAACGATAGATGGGTTCCTATAGTTGGTAGCTATGATTGAATTTATTGGTAGCTGGATTTAACGATTTTAGTGTATCCCAATTTTACTAAGATGCTTGCCCAGCTTGTTGTAGAAAGCTCAGATTACAGACTAATCATTTCTTGAAACACATGTGCAAAAAACACTGTTCAGAGCGATAAATGCATCTTTTTGCTAATTTCAATGGAGAAATGTTGGCCTCTAGTCAGCTTAGACTTGAATTATTTTTATCTGACATCAATGTAAGTAGGACTTTATAGCTTTGAACTTTTACCTTTCCTCGAAGTCTGAAATAACTTTCGTAATTATTAATATGATATACTAAGCCGGCAGGAATGAACCAAATACTAAATTTCATTGGCCAGCAGACCACGTAGTGCTACCATCTGTGTACTAAATAACTGCCAGAGCTTGAAATATTGAGGTCACTTCTGTAGTTTCAGAAGGTATGAAATTATACATAGTAATATTTGCGTACGGGTATACAGTCAGGACAGGTACATTATTTACATTCAACACACAATATGAGATAGTGCTAGATTTCATCAACGTTTGTCACTGCCCAGTTCTTCAGTGAGGAAGCTGACATGACATGTGCTAGAAGGGATCGCTATGACCATTAATTAAGTTATTTACCGTTGATTGTGTAAATAAACTGCGCATCTAAGATAGTCACAATTACTAGCGTTATTGTACGGCATTACAAAATACTCTACTGACTCTACCATGATTTAACGCTTAGGCACATACTACTGGATTATACATCCCCACGAGCAAATGGCCAAGTTTCTGAAGTGTTGAAATTTCTCTAAACAATGTTTGTGATCTTGATGGTATCTAACTAAAAAGATCCGCCTTTTCTTGTGAAAAACTTTCGTAGCCTAACATAGTTATGTTTGAGTCTAGTTATAATTATTCACTATATTAACGGTAATGCTGCATTTCCTGTAACTCGGTAACCCTGCAAGGAGGACCGGCAGATCACTAAACAGAACAGGAGTGCCTAATACAAAGTATTTAAATGATTCCAAGCTTGTCAGTCCCGCAAAGGTAATAAATGGACAATTCAGCTCTACTTGTAAAAGCAGTAGTCGAATTCTAGGATATTTGTATATAATAGACCAGTATTATCAAGAACAGTTTATAATAGTCCAGAAAAATTCGATAAAATAAAATTTTTACACGCACTGATGCATCACATTAAGCTACTGTAAGCTCAGCTACTACGAGTCACAGAATGACAGTTACATATTACGCACTTAGCGTCATTTATCCTCATAACTGCTTTCCGTGCTCACAGGAAGCAGTATGTGGTAGAATGTAATGGAGCTGAAAAAGAAAATATTAAGGTGTTCAGCATAGTGGAGTTTCAATCATATCAAAGAAAATAATTAATTTAAATAGCTGCCCTATCTGTTACCTCATTCCTAACTTCAGATTAAAGCTATCTTAACTAAAGATCTGCTATCTCCTGATCATGGCAACGTCAGAGATCGAACGTACAATATGTGATTCATCCATATGAAGTTAGTGAGAAAGGGACGGCAAGGCTACAAACACATAAAAGGAAAGCAGTAAACCACTGGAATAATTATATACTGTCTGTTTGTAACAGAGTAAGTGGCAACATTTTACAGCTTGGAAAGATACCAGTCCACAGTTGTGATCACTCATCGCATAGCCAATATTAACTTGAATTGGAAGTTACAAGAGAAAAACAATCGACAAGAAATAAATGTTCATCCAGCCACTAGAGTATCCTAACTAGTAAAACGCGCTAAATTATATTAAGAAAAGTGAGATAGAAAGCGTTGACCAAAAATGGTACGAGATACCGAGTAAAACGGACGGTAAGCATGGCACATCTTGCGCCATCAGCATCGGTGAGTGTTGTGCAGTCAGCCCGCAGAGCAAACTGCGTGCACACATGTAAACAGTGGTCGAGGTAGGCGACCATTCTTATCAAAGCGATTGTACACACGACTCACTCCAAGGTACTGGAGACCAGTATACGTTAAATAAAGATGGTGGCAACTACTGCATTAATTCTTTAGAACGAATTAACAGCACCGTCACGTAGCGGCATCTGCATAGGGTCCGTAAAAATCTGTGTAAGAGTAGCCTCACAGAGCAGATTTCTGCGTCCCTGTTGTCTCTAAGGAGATAGAATCAACTCCTTACTCCGGAAAATAGTAATTCCTGGTGAGGGGGGCAGGGGATAGAGAGAGAGGGGGGGAGTGGGGGGAGAGTGGGGCAGCGCTGACCGTAGCAAGGTTAACAGAGGTGCTCACGTTTGTCATTACACGGTGGCAACAGGAATGTCCTTCCCCGCGGTAGTGTGCATCTCCAATTTGAAAACAGCTGCTACATTCCTTGGTGATATACGTTATTTTGTGACTTCCCTAAGTAATATGATCAGTGAATACTAAAATTATTTTTCCCGCGGCGCCCTATGGCCCTGTACCTAGCTTAAACATTGGCGTTCCAGGAAACCGATAAAAATTAATGTTTTAATATAAATTCACATATTAAATTTTCCGACCTGTTAAATTTTCATAAAATCGGTCCGTGATTGCGATCATTGGACTCGTTATTATGCCTCCTGTATAATTCTGCGACTGGAAATATTAATAATCGAAAAATTAAGTACTCTTTCTACTGTAAGGGATGGACGACACAGCTGCTAAGGCCTCATAGCGGAAATTCCCAGGTTTACAAATACATTAGTCTACCACAAAGATATATTCTCTGCTATCCTTACAACCAACATCCAGCTTATGTAGTTGTCTTTTAGGAGCAAAGTTATTATTAATGAAAATAACCCTATCCGCACATGCTTCTATCTTTAAGTATGACGTTCTGCGCTGAAATTGGAAAAGTGTGACTACTAAAAATGACCAAGATTTCGAGAAGGGTTCTTGTTAGGATCACTTTGTTTCTCTTCGAAAACTGAGAACTCAGCTCTAATGTACTTCGATGACGTACTAACCCGATAATTGTGCAGTAAGAACTGCTTTTTCAATAAGCTCTGTGATATCTGTACACACCAATTGAGACGCAGCGCCCAGTTTTGTTCCTTGTTCTTACCTGTCTGAGACGGTTACAGGACGTCTGTATCGTTATTGACTATTAATATGATGACAATTTCAACATTTAATCCTGGATCGGTTAGCTAGACCTCACTAAATACAACTAGAAAGTTCCGGAGTGATTAAATGTTATACCTAACAAAGTATCCACTTTGGTCAATACACCAAAATATAGTCTGGAACACAAAGACCTGTAAGGGATACATGATAGAATTATAACACAGCAATGTTAATATATAGAATTCGAATGCAAACTACACTACTGGCCATTAAAATTGCTACACCAAGAAGAAATGCAGGTGATAGACGGGTATTCACTGGACAAATATATTATACTAAAACTGACATGTGATCAAATTTACACTCAATTTGGGTGCATAGATCCTGAGAAATCAGTACGCAGAACAACCACCTCTGGCAATAATAACGGCCTTGATACGCCTGGGCATTGAGTCAAACAGAGCTTGGATGGCGTGTACAGGTACAGCTGCCCATGCAGCTTCAACATGATACCACAGTTCATCAAGAGTAGTGACTGACGTATTGTGACGAGCTAGTTGCTCGGCCATCATTGACCAGACGTTTTCAGTTGGTGAGAGATCTGGAGAATGTGATGGCCAGGGCAGCAGTCGAACATTTTCTGTATCCAGAAAGGCCCATACAGGACCTGCAACATGCGGTCGTGCATTATCCTGCTGAAATGTAGGGTTTCGCAGGGATCGAATGAAGGGTAGAGCCACGGGTCGTAACACATCTGAAATGTAACGTCCACTTTTCAAAGTGCCGTCAATGCGAACAAGGCGTGCTCGAGACGTGTAACCAATAGCACCCCACACCATCACGCCGGGTGATACGCCAGCATGGCGATGACCAATACACGCTTCCAATGAGCGTTCACCGCGATGTAGCCAAACATGGATGCGACCATCGTGATGCCGTAAACAGAACCTGGATTCATCGGAAAAAATGATGTTTTGCCATTCGTGCACCCAGGTTCGTCACTAAGTACACCATCGCAGGCGCTCCTGTTTGTGAAGCAGCGTCAAGGGTAACCGCAGCCATGGTCTCCGAGCTGATAGTCCATGCTGCTGCAAACGTTGTATAACTGTTCGTGCAGGTGGTTGTTGTCTTGCAAATGTCCCCATCTGTTGACTTAGGGATCGACACGTGGCTGCACGATCCGTTACAGCCATGCGGATAAAATGCCTGTGATCTCGACTGCTAACGATACGAGGCTGTTGGGATCCAGCATGGCGTTCCGTATTACCCTCATGAACTCACCGATTCCATATTCTGCTAACACTCATTGGATTTCGACCAACGCGAGCAGCAATGTCACCATACGATAAACAGCAATCGCGACAGGCTACAATCCGACCTTTATCAAAGTCGGAAACGTGATGGTGTGCATTTCTCCTCCTTACACGAGGCATCACAACAACGTTTCATCAGGCAACGCCGGTCAACTGCTGTTTGTGTATGAGAAATCAGTTGGAAACTTTCTTCATTTCAGCACGTTGTAGGTGTCACCACCTGCGCCAACCTTGTGTGAATGCTCTGAAAAGCTAATCATTTGCATATCACAGCATCTTTTTCTTGTCGGTTAAATTTCGCGTCTGTAACAAGTCATCTTAGTGGTTAAGCAATTTTAATGGCCAGTAGTGTATGATCCTGTGTACTGCTTTTCCTTTTATCTCTACTCTTCCTTTCGTAGGACCATAAATTTGTATTATTATTATTATCATACACACTAAATTATATTGTCCTTGCGCCCCTATGCCAGACAGGAACTCTTGGAAAATGTATTCAAAAGCTTCTATGAAATCTTTCACTCTACCGGCTAGAATGATCTGCCATAGTTTCTGGGTAGTTTCATCGAGTGGATGAGGAGTAGCTTACCAGTACAGAAAGGGCAATGTAGAAATTGATTCCTCTGCAACATAGGCTCAAAAAAAATGGAGTGATGTATCAAACCCAGAACTGTTGAAATGTCTCATCATTGATATTCCGTATGTGACACTATCATGTGCAGTTTGACTAACATGCTTACAGGAATAACTGTTTGTACTCTTCAAAGGTTACCCAGTTTCGAATTAATGCATTTCACCTTTTAGTGCGCACATAGCTGATAACTTTTAAGCAAGATGGCCAAGTTGGAGGGTGATAATAAAGAGTTCGGTCCAATGCTATTTGGTGTATTCCTAAATGGTTGATATTTCTTTACTGTTAGACATTCATTATTGTCCACACAAGATGTTTCCTCGATACGTGCCTCACTTCTACTTGTGTTTCCAAGACGAAAATTGTTCATGCCACAGTTACCCACAGAATCAGTCATCATCTCATGACCTACATCCTGAACGTCAATAGGTATTGGACCTCTAACGGCTCATAGCTTTATTGTTTGATTCCTTTTCTTTTCTTGGCAGTACCCCACGTAGTTCTCTTGTAAAGTCAGTATTGCTCCTCAGCATTCCTGTCCGCTCGTTACGTATTCAACTCTAGCTAATGCCTTAATATCTTCTTTGGATTTCTAGTTCAGCCTGCATTAGTTTGAAGTCTATCATTTGTTCTTGATTACTTCCAAGCAAACTTTCGACTTATCCTATAAGTTGTAAGTACAATTGTCTCAAGGAATTTTCCATTATGAAAACCTTGTCGTCTAAAATGAGAAATTCAACAATTGATTACATATACAACACTTCCCTCATTACAGCCTAAGATTCGGAGTCAAGTCAAATTGTCTTTGGTTGTAATGACTTCACCTTCCTTTTAAGCACTAATGCTGGCCTGAGATTTTTCTTTTTCTCTAGGTCAGTCTTTTCGAATTAATGTAGCAGTTCAAAAATAGTTCAAATGGCTCTGAGCACTATGGGACTTAACTTCTGAGGTCATCAGTCCCCTAGAACTTAGAACTACTTAAATCTAACCAACCTGAGGACATCACACACATCCATGCCCGAGGCAGGATTCGAACCTGAGACCGTAGCGGACGCGCGGTGCCAGACTGTAGCGCCTAGAACCGCTCGGCCACCCCTGCCGGCCAGTGTAGCAGTAAATCACTATTTCTACACATTATTTTATCTAAGTTGTGTAATTCCAGTTTATTTTCCATAATCAGTTTGTGAAAATAATTTCCAGTAACTAATTAGTTTTAGAAATCCCCATTCATCTTCCCTTAACCCTCAAGCAGGAGAGACGATTTTCTTCACACGACCGGGCGCGTGGCGCATTTTATACACCTTCAAAGAATTGTTGTCCTTACGTTACCAGGGTAAATATCTATGAGCAAAATCACAGTGTAGTTTCAGTTTAATTAACGACGATAAAATGAATTTATGATATATGATCTAAAGCACTGTTTAATTGAACAGTAATAGAATCACTCTCTTGGCGCTTACAAGCATTACCCCACAGTAATGACCGAAGCGAAGCATTAAACAGGGCAGTTGCGTCAGGTCCCAACGAAACGATCGTCCGATTACTTGTTATGTAGTAGACAATCGTCTCATTGTGGGGCTGTGCGGCTGGTTCGGAATCTGGGTCATTTTCTTGCGCGGATCGTAAATGCTTTCTCAGTTGGCTCACAGTTTGTTTTGTATTACTGCTGCTCACGTGGACGTAAGGCAACGTAACTTACCACTGTGTTAACATAATGAAGGAATAGATACCAAACAACAGGAAAAGTTACAAGGCAATGTTATTTGTGGTTGGTGCACTTTATGAAGAGACACTACTTCTCGAAGGTTAACGTGGAAAAAGGATGTACATTCGACAGTTTGTAATCACCTGACGCTGTGCTTCCAAGTCAAATCTAAGGGTAGTTGACATGCAGCTTGTGGAAGCACGTGGTTCGATGGGTCTACTATATGTTAATGAGTCTCGCTGTGAAAAACATTCGTGAAGGTATTCTTCATATGCTTTCTGCTTGCAAGTACTTCCTAACGGTTCTCTCTTCTCACTGCTATTTTACTATCTTTCATTTGCCCGAAAAAATAAGCAAAATATACAAACTGAGTAGTCCATGCGCATCATAGGCAACATCAAGAAAGGTGCTCAGGAGCGCCGTGGTCCCGTGGTTAGCGTGAGCAGCTACGGAACGAGAGGTCCTTGGTTCAAGTTGTCCCTAGAGTGGAGAGTTTACTTCTTTTATTTTAGCTAAGTAATGATCTTTCCTTTCACTGTAATAAGTTTAGTGTCTGTGTTTTGCGACCGCACCGCAAAACCGTGCGATTCGTAGACGAAAGGACGTGCCTGTCCAATGGGAACCGAAAACATTTGATCGCAAGGTCATAGGTCAACCGATTCCTCCACAGGTTGCCCGCATCTCGTGGTCGTGCGGTAGCGTTCTCGCTTCCCACGCCCGGGTTCCCGGGTTCGATTCCCGGCGGGGTCAGGGATTTTCTCTGCCTCGTATGGCTGGGTGTTGTGTGCTGTCCTTAGGTTAGTTAGGTTTAAGTAGTTCTAAGTTCTAGGGGACTTATGACCACAGCAGTTGAGTCCCATAGTGCTCAGAGCCATTTGAACCATTTGAACCTCCACAGGTAAACACGTCTGATATATTCTATACGACACTGGTGACGGCATGTGCGTCACCTGACAGGAATATGTTGTCGACCCACCTAACTTGTACACTTGGCGAATGGATAAAAAGATTCTTCTACTTTGCCCGATTTAGGATTTCTTGTGGATGTGATAATCACTCCCAAAAAAGTGATGAAAACATAACAGTTTGTCAGATAATAATTGTCTGAAAATAAAAAATTTTCACTCAAGGGAAGACGCGAACCAAGGACCTCTCGTTCCGCAGCTGCTCACGCTAACCACGGGACCACGGCGCTCCTGAGCTCAGATTGTCCTTGATGTTGCGTATCTTACCACGGACTACTCAGTTTGTATATTTTGCTTATATTTTCGTAGTTCCACACCACTTCTTCCTGTTTTCTCGATTGATCTGTGTTCAGTTTTGCAAGGCCTATCCACTGTGTCAACTTATAACTATATCTGAGGGGGGTGCGATGGGGAGGTTCCCTTGTCAGTAGAATCCTGGCAGGCAGGGTCCCAAGATGTAGGGCATTTGTAAAGTAACTGAGCATTAATACGATTACAGTTTCAACGTTCACCCGGGTTTGATTAGACACACCTCACTATGTACAGCTCCAAATATTTGGAGAGACCCGACAGTAAACACAAATACGTACTGAGCAACTAAAAACTTGCCATGGGAACAGGAAGGAATTATAAACCGAAGTATATATAATCACCTGAAACTTGCACCGCAGATATTGCGGAAATGGCAAGTGCTGTTGACGTGCGGCATTCTCATAATGGATTGTTAGTCATGGGCTCGTATTATTTGCCAATCAACAGATTGTAATAAGAGTTAGAAAGTTTATTTTTTGTGAAATGAGATACTTTTTGAATGGGACATTGCCTATTGACACTGAAAAACTGAAAACAGGGTAAATTAGAATGCCAGTTGTGTTTGTTGCAGGATTCAAGTGCGACTTGTTTACGAGACGTCTAATTTTGAGAAGTTTCCACACTTCTACAATACTTGTGATAGCACGCACTAAAGACCAATACAATTACATACACTATTTATGTGGATTCTGATCAGTAACGAGATAACTGACCATCACAAGTTGTGTTCGAAATGACCACCGTCAGCGGCAGTGCACGCTTCCAACCTGGCATGCAACGACTTCTGCACACGTGCTAGTATTTCAGCGGAGATTTCCGAGCAGGCTGCAGTAATACGTCGTTGCATATCATCGGGTGTACTTGGTATGTCCCTGTAGACAGCGTCCTTCATCTTTCCCCACAGAAAAAAGGCTACAGACCCCAAATCCGGGAAACAGGCCACCCAAGTTACTGGTCCGCTGCGTCCAACTCAACGATTTGGTAACAGTTTGTGAAGAAATGCTGTAGTACTTTGTGCATTATGACTACACAGCCGTAGTGTTGGTAACACAGGTTCCTCCTAGTCGGTAGAGGAACGTCCTCTATCTTCTTTGAAGATGGTCTGTTAGGATGCTGCGATACTTGTGCGCGTACAGTGTTCCGTCTATGGAAAACGAGCTTATGAGCTGATCGTTCACTACCCACATCACATGTTTAAGATGCGTTTACACCTGTGAGGCTTTCCGTATGCACTAGGTGCATGCAGCTATTGCACGAAGAGGCAAGGTGACGCATACAACGGTGCAAAGTCGCCCATGCCTCTGAATTCTGCGCACGGGGGCGCGGTAGTCTTCTCATACTAGACGGCGAGACACGTGCCTCTACTTGTGTGTGGGGCAAGCATTGCCGCAAGACAACTAGCCACAAGACGCACAGGTGTAAACGCGCCATTATACTCCGTAGAGGCTGATGTTCCCCCTGACGAACCCACCAGGGATTGTCAGCAGATCAATAGTGCATGTCTGGACCGTTTACCTGCCCATGACTGGTAAATGTGGCTTCATCACTAAACAAGGTACCTGATAAATCTGGAGTAGCCTGTCTTAATGCCTGTGTATAGAAGTGAACACGATTCTCATAATCGTTTCCATGTAGCTCCTTATGGAGAAAGATATGATAGGGGTGGAACCTTATCCAAGCAGAAGGCATAGGACACTTTCGTGACACATGCCACTTTCTCGTGCGGTTGCGAGGGATTTAATGTGCGGGCCAATTGCAACAACAGGAAGAACATTAATTTTCCCCTCTTCTCTCGTCACCTCTTTCCTCCTGTTACGTTGTCTAGGAGTTACATTATCAGTTTCATGTAACTGGTTGAAGAGGTCGGTACATAATTGCCGAGAGTGTTGACGTTTATTGGGATATCTTTCCGCATAAGAATTGTATTCTTCCTACACTTTCTGTACACTATGAGCATATCGGGTTTTTCTGCACTAGTAAATCCCGTCGCCCACTGATGACCTACTGCTTGGACTGTCACACATTAATTGACTAGCAAGTCGCATTGCACTCACCGAACACACACGCATATAAAGCAACCAAAACAACGGGATGAATGGCACAAACAAGTGTCGGTGTAGAAACTTTTCAAACTACGGTATCTCGTAAAAGACTCGTAATAGTCTACCGCAGCAAACACAAATTCATCCAGCTTTTAGTTTGTTAATATCAGTAGACATTTTTCCACTTAAAAAGGGTATGTTGGCACAAAAAAATTCATTTTGTGAGTATTATTACAGTCTGTTTATTGGTTAAGGGTTAGAGTCCCCGACTACCAATCCATTATGTAAAGACCGCACATCAATAGCACTTTGCAGTTCTACAATATCTGCGGTGGAAGTTTTAGATGATTAGGCCCCTGGTTTGTGCAGAAGTACTTACTACTACCTAACCCAAGATAGGACGTAAGACCAAATGGGACATAAATAAAAGAATTCGGATGCAAACTATTTACTGACCGTGAGAAAATGTTGCAGAGTGCCTCACATGGTTGAAATCAACTTCCATTTATATTTAAACCAAGAATTGTAATCCACTCCCCATATAACTGCCTTAGAACAAAGATTTATGATCATTGGTTCAAATGGTTCAAATGGCCCTGAGCACTATGGGACTTAACATCTGAGGTCATCAGTCCCATAGAACTTAGAACTACTTAAACCTAACTAACCTAAGGACATCACACACATCCATGCCCGAGGCAGGATTCGAACCGCGACCGTAGCGGTCGCGCGGTTCCAGACTGAAGCACCTAGAACAGCTTTATGATCATTGACATATAACTTCAAATAAGGCGAAACTTCTGATACATTTGATGAAAGTCATATTTAGTTTATACATTAACATTGATTACAAAGGATTCCTCTCTTGAGTTGGTAAATCAACGAACCCCAAAATAAAATATAATTAAGAAATTAAGTTCGGCCAGGAAGGCACAACTTAGCAGTTCGCATACTCTGTTATTACAACTCATATAACAAATAACACTAATAATACTAATTATAACGTACTGGGACAGACGTTGACACGGGACAAGATTGAAGCAATCGGCTTATCTCACACCACGTTGCAGCAGTGAGAACAAAGAAGTCACCCGAATAAATATTCCGTAAATCAGAAATGCTTCTGAGAATTTGTAACTTGGCGCTCAAAACACCAGCTCCAAAAGCCTCAGCAGCCCTTTACTTTATTTAGTGGCAACATAATTAGCAGGCTGTTACGTGGTTGGTACCAAGCAGCGTTATTGGTGCTCTTTGCGGATCAACACGCGCGGCGTCCAGAAACTTGCATCTGTATAGACGTGGTATGCCGGTAGGCATACACAGTACTCGCCATTCCATCGTTATCACTATAGCCCTGCTCACACCGCTTCACCTGCCAAACAAAAAGTTATTTTCACTTAGGGACGAAGCCTGTGCTGCTCAGAACTCTTCACATGTGGGTACGACACACCCACCACGCTGATTGGCTGGAAGAAAAATTCCAAAAGCATCGTCTATCACATAGGAGCAAACCTTACAAACGAGAATATATCGATACTGACCATGAAACAGGAAGCATACTGACACATGCCAAATATTAGACTTCATTGTGCTAAATGGGTAAGGTCACAAACAAAACTAAACACATACATTAAAATACTTATAGTAGTTACAGAATTCTTCTTAAAGTAGGATTGTTAAATAAAGAATGGCTGGCAAATACGTTGCTAGACATGACCATATAAGACTGAAATGTTGCTTTCGTGATGAGAGACGGCAACGTACAACGTGACTCGATGAAGTTCTGTAAGTAAAGCATTCCTAACCTACTACACAAGCAGCACGGGCGGGGGATTAATGGGAATGTAAAACAAGCTAGATTCTTTTTTTTCCCATTATTGTCATTTTGCACCTCATAAAAGGTGGGCTGGCACCGGAAAATTTTACTCCGCTCTTCAGCCACAGGCAGTACAATAAAAGAGAAAACCAATGAAGACAGAAACGTAACATAATGGTGGTTAAAAAACAGTAGATACAATAAGTAAATAACATGAAGCCGTTCACACTCGACGATAAACAGGGAAACTGTCGGCACTGTGCACAGACACTGATGATTTAGAAGACACATGTGAACGGAGGAGCGTGGGCGGCGAAAAACACTGAACCACAACCACGACGGCACACACACGTAAAACTGATGTCGATGATTTCCGGCGCGCGGATGTTCACTTGACGTGTGCGAGTCCGGGGACCTGACAAGAGTGGTAGAAGGTGGTGGGGAGGGAGAGGGGAGAGCAGAGATGCCAGTGGCATGGGAGATGGGGAGAGGAATGAAGGTATGGGGTTAGGGGAAGCTCGGAGGAGGCGGTAGGAGGATAGGAGGAGGGAGGGAAGGGGAGAGAAGGGAGAGAGGGTGCTCTGAGGAAAAAACACAGGAAGTGGGAAGAGAGGATCAAAGTTGATAGGAGGGGTAGATGGAGGGGAGGAGGGCATCATCAGGGAGGGGGAACTGGTGGAAGCCACCATGGGATAGGGTAAGGAGAGTGGAGAGATGGAGAGCAGGTGGGATGTGGAAATACAGGTGCAGCAGCGGACGGTGGTGGGAGAGGATGTGAGAGACAAGTGGGTGAGTGGGACCTAGTTTACGGGAGGTGTAGAGGATCCGTATCCATTTGAGGAAACGGAGGAGGTGGGGGAACGGAATAAGGTTGTACAGGATCCGTGTGGGGGAGGGGAGGGAGATGCGATAGGCAAGGCGAAGAGCATGGCGTTTAAGGATTTGGAGGGATTTGAAAAAGGTAGGAGGGACGGAGATCCAGGTAGGGTGGGCATAGCAGAGGATAGAGCGAATGAGGGATTTATAGGTGTGGAGGATGGTGGTGGGGTCCAGACCCCATGTACTGCCAGAAAGGAGATTCAGGAGATGGAGTCAAGAGCATGCCTTGGCTTGGATTGTCCGGAGATGGGGGTCCAGGAGAGGCGATGGTCAAGGGTGATGCCAAGGTACTACTTAAGGGTGGGGGTAAGGGCGATAGGACGGCCATAGATGGTGACACAGAAGTTGAGGAGGCGGAAGGAAGCGGTGATTTTGCCTACAATGATCGCCTGGCTTTTGGAAAGATTGACCCTGAGCAACCATTGGTTGCACCAAGTGGTGAACCGGTCAAGATGGGATTGGAGAAGGTATTGGGAGCGCTGCAGGGTGGGGGCTAGGGCAAGGCAGGCGGTGTTATCGGCGTACTGGAGAAGGTGGATGGCGGGTGAAGGCGGCGGCATGTCCACCATATACAAAAGGTACAGAAGAGGGAAGAGGACGGAGCCTTGGGGCACACTGGCGGAGGGCAAAAAGGTATAGGAATCCGTGTTGTGGCTGGTGACGTAGGAAGGACGTTGGGAAAGAAAGGACCCGATCAGGCGGACGTAGTTAATAGGAAGGGCGAAGGTTTGGAGCTTGAAAAGGAGACCGGAATGCCACACATGGTCATAGGCGCGTTCGAGGTCGAGGGAGAGAAAGATGGCCGAGCTACGGGAATTGAGCTGTTCGGAGAGGAGATGAGTGATGTGAAGGAGAAGGTCATCGGTAGAGAAGGACGGCCGAAAGCCACACTGTGTCATGGGAAGGAGGCGGTGCTGGCAGAGATGCTGGTGGATGCGTCGGGTAAGGATGGATTCCAGGACCTTGCTGAAGACCAAGGTAAGGCTGATGGGACGGTAAGAGGAGACAGCGGACGGCGGTTTGTCAGGTTTAAGGAACATCAGGAGGCGGGAGGTTTTCCACAGGTCAGGCTAGTAGCCAGTGGACAGGACATTATAGAGCCTGGCCAGGGTGGAGAGGAAGGAGGCAGGAGCCTCACAAAGGTGGCGATAGGTGTCATGATTGTGACCAGGAGTGGTGTTGCGTTTCATGCGGAGTATAGCGATGATATCCTTAGTAGTGATGGGGGCATTGAGTTCGGTGTGTGCAATTTTGTCCAAGTACTGGAAACCAGGAGCGAGGGGAGGGACAGTAGTGTCAGTTCTTTCGTGGACATCTGGGATGAGGGAGTAATCGAAATGGGGATCATCTGGGATGGTAAAGATATCGGAGAGGTAGGAGACAAAGTGATTGGCCTTACAAAGATTGTCAGGGAAGGGCTGATTATCATGAAGGAGAGGGTCGTACGGAGGGGGGGGTTAGATATGGTAAGACGGCGGAAGGCTGACCAGTACTTGGACGAGTTGATAGGAAGTGTAGCATCAAGACAGGTGCATGTCTGTCACCAGTCCCGGTGTGTCTTATCCGCGAGAAAGTTTCTGATGTGTCATTGTAGTTGCCGGTGGCGTCCTAGTGTGTCCGGATGAAGCGTGTGAAGGAAGGCTCAGTAGAGACGACGGGATTCACGGAGAAGGAGGGCGTCCTGTGGGTGTAAAATACGATGGAGGGGGTGGACAGTGACAGAAGGAACGTGGGCTTCCACGGCCTCAGACAAGGTCTGCTCGAGAAAGGAGGCGGCATGGGTAATATTATCAGGGTGGTGGTAGGTGGAGGGGTGGCTATCGACCTGGGCAGAGAGGGTATCCCGGTAGGCATTCCAGTTGACACGGGAATAATCATGGATGTATTTTGGGGGAGGGTCATTACAAGGGTTGGGACAGGGGCGACGACCATCTGAAACAGTGAGGAGGACTGCCACGCGCTATTGGGAGGGGATTATCGGAGCAGTGAAGGAGGTAGGGCAAGGTGTGTACGGTGTGTTGGGGCTGAAGAAAGGTTTCATTGAGGAGGAAGGCATCCATGCAGTGGGTTATGAGGGTGTGCAGGAAGCAGTTCTTGTTGGCGGGAAGGGAACAGATGTTATTGAACAAGATACGGTGTGTCGCGCCGTGACAGGGATTTTGACGAGGGTGTCAAGATGGGAGAAGGTAGATATGGGCCTGATTATGGAAGTAGGTGACATACATGTTGAGATGGAAGATGGATCGGGCGGCGAGGGATATCTGCTGGAGGGTGTGGGGTCGCTGGAAGGGGAGGACATTTTGGAGGATGATGGTTAGGAACCTGATGATGTCCTCAGCGGTGGGGTGGAGGGGGACGAAGGGATGTCCCAGGAGGGGTGGGGGCATCCAGAGGGCGGTAAGTTCAGGTGTGGTGGGGGGGGGGCAGTCAGGTCTTACATTTCTGGGACTAAGTGGAATGAGGGAGGTTACATGTGTAGCAGGAGGTAGGGGACTGTAGGTTGGGGCACTGCCAGAAGAAGTGCGCCTCTTTACAATGCGGGCAGACAGGGGCCACACGGCACTCAGATGTAGGATGTGCATTATAGCACAACACCTCTGGCAGCAGAGGGATTGAGGAGGGGAACGTTGGTGGAAGAGGAGGGCACCATCCTCCAGGAGATGGTCGATGGAGGGGGCATGTTCTGAGAACACCCGCATAAGGTGGGTGGGGCTGGCAGGGTTGAAGATGCAGTGGACTGCCCGTATTTCTAAGGACGGGTGCGCCTTGAGCTCCGCCATCTACTACTCCTCTGTGATCGTTGGACTAAGCCAAATGACCACAGCGGTGAGGGTCAGAGGGCAACGTGGGGGCTGGGGTTGGTGGGAGGGGGATGGGAAAGGTGTGGGTGTGAGGGAGGCATTAGGGCCAAATCGGGTAATGGGGATGCGGGAGAGGATGTCTGTGTGAAGGGTGGGCCTGGGGGTGGAGATGAGAATGGAGTCTCGGCGAGGAGTGTGGAGGGAGATGGGGGCTCCGGGAAAGTGTTGGCAGGGGTGCCACTGGGGCGTTTGACAGCGACAGATGGGTGAGAGGAGGCGTGTGGCACAGGAGCAACTGGGAGGTGGCGGAAGTGGCAGGTCACGGCGTGGATGCTGGAGCTGGCGCCGGAGATGGGGAGGGCGACAGTGAAGGCTATGGCGATGATGAAGATGATTACGATGGTGAAGGCGAGGGCGAGTGCTGGGCGTGGGCCGTAGCCCTCAGGGCCACCACCCTAGCGGGGGCTGCAGAGACAGAGTGAGGGAGGGGAAGGAAGGGATCAGAGGGGGAGGCACGAGAGGAAGGAGCCGGGGATGGGGCGACAAAGAGCGAAGGAGAAAGGAGAGTGAGAAGTGGGAGGATGCAATGAGGGGGGCGATTGGGCGCACCACGTAATTGTGGTGGTGGCAGTTGAGGGAGAGGTGTATACTATGGCGGTAGTTGTGGTAGTGGTAGTGGTGGTGGGGATGAAATGACGACAAGGAGGAAAGGAACAGGACAGGACAAAAATTACGGAAGAACAAGGGACTCACGAAGACGGACGAAGACGGACGAAAACAGATGGAGACCGATGAAACGCCGACTGGTGCCGAAGCCCCACTCTGCTGCCGCTGGCGGGAAGCCACCGCAGAGGCTAGAACGCTGGCAGGAACGCTGCAGCTGCTGCTGCCGCGGGCTGGACCGCTGCTGCTGCTGCTGCTGCTGCTGGCTGGACTGCTGCTGGCTGGCTGGCCCTGAAAAAACCGAAACACTTCGATCAGAGGCGAATGCCACTATCGAAGGGCGGTACTCATTGTCAGGTATCGCCGGAGATGAAAAACAAACTAGATGAGATGGCATATAAGTATAGCACCTTACCACTTCAGAAATTAATGTAAGCTATATGTCCAAAACATCTGAAAGAACTGTGCAGTCTTGCATTAATAACTTAAGCACAAAATATCTATTAAAAAACTTGCGAACATTTTAGTTCATGAATCCATGGAGGTCCAGGGTAATTGTACCTTTTCTTTAGGAGTAGATACCTTTAAACATAACTTCGCATTACTCAGTATAGACATCATAATTATGTGGCTATCCACTGGCAGCCAATAAACCCACGACACACAAAATCAAGTTCATCTCTCTCTCTCTCTCTCTCTCTCCACACACACACACACACTCGCATTTAAGGACAAACCTTCTGCTTTGCGATTCCCCTATAAATAAATGTCACAGTACCTCTCAGGTTAGTTGCCAGTATATCCCATCCCACACAAACTTACACGTAAGGAGATGTATAAAACACTCGAAGATTACTTGTCGCCTCAGTCTCCAGTTTTACACGAAATCCTCCATCGTCTTCGTCATGAACAATTGACTATCACGGATACTGTTGTCGAGACGATTTGTAGCCAACTGATGGCTTTGGATTAATCAGCGTGCGTTATCACAATGTCATGCTGCCAAGGTTGCGTCCATCTCGGCAATGGCTGTGACTGCGCTCTCATAGGAACGTAAATTATTCAGCGCATTTATCTTTACCTGATCAGCTTCAGGAGCTTCTACGACCTACTAAGATAACAGAAGTGTCCCGGGTGAATTTCCTATCGCGCCGTTCCGTCTCTACTATTCCTTAAAAACAGAATCGTAGTATGTAGAAGCGAGGGACAAGATTCTGGTCACATCAAACATTATTCTGTGTTTACTTGTAAGACTGTGTTCAGCAACTACCGATTTCTCAAGTTCTCAAATGTATGTTTTATGTTTCTATACGGTGTGTAAGAAATTACCTACACAAAAGTTTAGATTGTTCATGGGAGATACAATGAAACACTGTTCTTTTGTGACAAATCTGTCACAGGTGCACCGTTTTCCTGCTACTGATCCGAAATGTAGTTGACGCTAATGACGTCCCGAGACGGTATTCAAAGTGCAGTGTGATGGCTATTGTTGCTCAAAATGTCAGTTGCTTACATTGATGCATAATTGGTATCTGTGTGTTAATTTATATTACGAAACAACTAACCTGATGCACCGTCACTGGTGTCAGCTGCAGTTAGTCTACCCAACAAGCGAGCGGTGAGCGGAGTGGTTACCACACTGGGCTCGCATTCGGGAAGAATACGGCTCAAACCCGCGTCCTGTCATCCTGGTTTAGGTTTTCAGTGAATTCCCTGCATCGATTAAGGCAAATGCCGGGATGATTCCTTCGAAAGTGCGCGGCCGCTTTCCTTCCCTAACATGAGCGTGTGCTCCGTCTCTAACAACCTCGTTGTCGACGGGACGTTAAACACTTAACACCTCCTCCTACCTAACGGCTTACAGCGGCAACCAAGTCAGATTTTCAAAACTTTACACAATTATTGTCTGAACATAAAAATTTAAAGTGCTGACATAATCCTCTCATCAAGAAGTACATTCTTATGTTAAAATTTGAACACAGTAAAACAAATATAACAGTTGAAACCGTATACAGAGTGGTCCATTGACAGTGACCGGGCCAAATATCTCACGAAATAAGAATCAAAGGAAAAAACTGCAAAGAACGAAACTCGTCTAACTTGAAGGGGGAAACTAGATGGCGCTATAATTGGCACGCTAGATGGCGCTGCCATAGGTCAAACGGATATCACCTGCCTTTTCTTAAATAAGAACCTCCATTTTTTATTATACATTCGTTTAGTATGTAAAGAAATATGAATGTTTTAGTTAGACCACTTGTTTCGCTTTGTGACAGATGACGCTGTAATGGTCACAAACGTATAAGTACGTGGTATCACGTAACATTCAACCAGTGCGGACGGTATTTGCTTCGTGATACATTACCCGTGTTAAAATGGATCGTTTACCAATTGCGGAAAAGGTCGATATCGTGTTGATGTGTGGCTGTTGTGATCAAAATGCCCAACGGTCGTGTGCTATGTATGCTGCTCGGTATCCTGGACGACATCATCCAAGTGTCCGGACCGTTCGCCGCATAGTTACGTTATTTAAGGAAACAGGAAGTGTTCAGCCACATGTGAAACGCCAACCACGACCTGCAACAAATGATGATGCCCAAGTAGGTGTTTAAGCTGCTGTCGCGGCTAATCCGCACATCAGTAGCAGACAAACTGCCCGGGAATCGGGAATCTCAAAAACGTCGGTGTTGAGAATGCTACTTAAACATATTTCTATGCACCAGGAATTGAATGGCGACGACTTCGAAAGTCGTGTACAGTTCTGCCACTGGGCACAAGAGATATTACGGAACGATGACAGATTTTTTGCACGCGTTCTATTTAGCGACGAAGCGTCATACACCAACACCGGTAACGTAAACCGGCATAATATGCACTATTGGGCAACGGAAAATCCACGATGGCTGCGACAAGTGGAACATCAGCGACCTAGGCGGGTTAATGTATGATGCAGAATTTATGGAAGTAAGGATAACTGGCCCCCATTTTATCGATGGAAATCTATTACAGCGCCATATATCACAAAGCGAAGAAAAGTGGTCCAACTAAACATTCATATTTTCTTACGTACTACCCAAATATGTAATAAAAAACAGGTGTTCCTATTTTTAAAAAAACGCAGTTGATATCCGTTTGACCTATGGCAGCGGCCGGCCGGAGTGGCTGAGCGGTTCTAGGCGCTACAGTCTCGAACCGCGCGACCGCTACGGTCGCTGGCTCGAATCCTGCCTCGGGCATGGATGTGTGTGATGTCCTTAGGTTAGTTAGGTTTAAGTAGTTCTAAGTTCTAGGGGACTGATGACCTCAGAAGTGAAGTCCCATATTGCTCAGAGCCATTTGAACCATTTGAACCTATGGCAGCGCCATCTAGCGGGCCAACCATAGCACCGTCTGGTTTTTCCCCTTCAAGCTAGACAAGTTTCGTTCTTTGTAGTTTTTTCGTTTGACGCTTATTTCGTGAGATATTTGGCCCTGTCATCATCGATGGACCACCCTGTATATGTCTTTCAACCACGTCTCTGACAGTCGAATAATAGGATGTCCAGCTGTTAACGATTGGACATTGACGTAACCAGTGGAGGGGAACGTAACGTAATGCCCTCCTGCAGGCTGACATGTGCTGCAATCTATTTTCAGAAAGAATTCAGAAAGAATTAGCCTACCGTAATGCCCTCCTGCAGGCTGACGTGCTGCAATCTATTTTCAGAAAGAATTCAGAAAGAATTCAGAAAGAATTAGCCTGCTTTCGAAACAATAGACATTCTTCAGATGTAACTAAAACTACTCCCGTTTAGCGGACCGTAGCGTCGTCTACAGGGTTCGGCGAATGAAGGGTTGGCTAAAAGAGCGTACCACAAAAAGCGGTTTCATCCATCGCAAGGAGTAACACTCAGCAAGGCAAATTAATAGATGCCCCATTAAGTACTCATAAGTGTCTTAAGCTACGATTAAAAGGTGATAGAGAGAGAGGCTACAATAAAATCCATTAATGATTCAGAAAGATGTTATTGTTGTTGTGGTCTTTGTTGTTGTCTTCAGTCCGAAGACTTGTTTGAAGCAGCTCTCCTTGCCATTCTATCCTGTACAAGCCTCTTCATCTCAGAATAACTAGTGCATTCTACATCCCTTTTAACTTACTAGCTGTATTTATCTATTGGTTTTCCTCTACAATTTTTACCCTCGCACGCCCGTCCAATACTAAGTTGATGATCTTTGATGTCTCAGAATGTATCCTATCAACCTATCCCTTGTCATAGTTAACTTTTACCATGAACATCTTTTTCCCAGTTTTATTCAGTACCTCTTAATTTAATATGCCATCTACCTATCAGATCTCCAGCATTCTTCTGTAGCACCACATTTGAAATGCTTCTATTATTCTCTTCTTATCTGAACAGCTTATCGTCCACGTTTCGCTTCCAGAGAAGTCTACCCACCAGACCTTCAGAATCGACATCCTAGCACATAAATTTATATTCAACATTAATAGGTTTCTCACCTTCATAAACACTTTTCGTGCCATTGCCAGTCTAAATTAAAAACAAACGTCTCTATTTCTGCCATCACCTGTTGTTTTGCTGCCCAAATAGCAAAACTCTTCTATTACTTTTAGTGTTTCAATTCCTAATCTAATCTACCCTGCGTCACCTGATGTAATTTGACTACATTCCGTCACACTAGTTTTACTTTTGTTAATGTTCGTCTTATTTCTTCCTAACAAAATCCCGTCCATCTTGTTCAACAGCTGTTTCTAGTCCTTTTCTGTCTCTTACAGAACTACAGTGCCATCGGCAAACTTGAAAGTATTTATTCCTTCCCCTAGAACTTCTATAACCACCGTCTTGTTTGTATACAAGCTGTAAATAACCTATCGCTCTCTGTGTTTAACCGCGGCTACCTGTGTGTCTATAATGACGTGTGAACAGCTACAAAAATTTGTGAGGCTTTGGTATCGGGAACTATTTGCCGTTGTTTGGTGTCTACTGATTGTGTTTCGTCTTTTCAATAGCGCTTATTCACGGTTTTTCCTGCTCGTTGGTGAATTCTGGACCTTGTTACGTTGCTGTACAACTCTACAGCTTACGTTTTTTATGAGCTTTTGACAGTTACTTGTTTCATTGTTCTACCTTGGACTGACGACCGCGAAGTTTGAATTTGATCCGTCTATTTTAATTCTGTTTGTGTGGTGCGTATGTGTATGTGTGTTTGCGTTTTATTGTTTGGCAATTGATAGTTCGCTTAGAGTGGTGAATAAGGTTTGGTAGCAGAGTACTGTTTGGTCTGTGGTGACTTACGGCATTGACTCAACGAGTCGTTGGAAATCCCCTGCAGAAATATTGCGCCAATCTACGTCATAGACGCCCATAATTGAGAAAGCGTAGCCGATGCAGAATTTTGTGTACTAACTGACGTCTCGATTATGTCCCTTAAATTTTCGATGGGGTTCATGTCGGTCGATCTGGGTGGCAAACCATCCGACGTGTCAGAATGTTCTTCAAACCAATCACGAACAATTGTGGTCTGGTGCCATGATTCATTATTATCCACAAAAATGTCATCTTTGTTTTAGAACATCAAGTCCATGAATGACGTCTTACGAACACCAACGATCTCCAGTCAATGATCGGTTCAGCTGGACCTTAGGACCCAGTCCATTGCATGAAAACACAGCCCATACCATTATGGAGCCACAACCAGCTTGCACAGTACCATGTTGACAACTTGAGTCAATGGCTTCGTGGCGTCCGTGTCACACTTTAACTCTATCGTCAGCTTTTACTCACTGAAAGCGTGACTTGTCTCAACAGGCCACTGTTTCCAGTCGTCTAGGGTCCAACCACAGATGAGGCGCTGTGTGCTGTTAGCAGAGACACTCGCGTTGATCGTCTGTTGCCATACCCCACTAACGCCAGATTTCACCGCACTGTCCTTACGGATAAGTTAATTGTACGGCCCACATTGATTTTTGCAGTTATATCACGCATTGTTGCTTGTCTGTCAGCACTGACGACTGTACGCAAACTTCGCTACTTTCAGTCGTTACCTGAGGGCCACCGGCCACTCCTGCGTCCGTGGTGAAATTCGGTATCCTCGGCACACTCTTGACACTGTGGGTCACGGAATACTGAATTCCCTAACGCTTTTCGAAACTGGATGTCCCATGCGTCTAGTTCCAACTACAATTCTGCGTTCGAAGTCTGTTAATTCTCTTAGTACGTCCATAATCACGCCGGAACCTTTTCACAAGACTCACCTAAGTACAAATGACAGCTCTGACAGTGTACTGCGCTTTTATACTTGGTGTGCGCGATACTAACGCCACATTTGTATGTGCATATCGTAGTCCCATGAGTTTTGTCACCTCAGTGTATACTGAATCACACTCTTACGCTCTTTACAGGTTAGCTGTTACATACCAGCTTTGTTGAATTTATCTGTTATGGGTTTCGGTATTTTAAATTATTTCTGCAGTGTATTACTTGTTCTCTTCTCCACATGTATTCCTCTTTTTCTCATAATGCTTATTATCTTACGCGTCATTTTGTTGTCAAGTATCATTGTGTGCCATTGTTTCCGTTTGGTTGTAGTTTCTTTATCTTATGTGCTCTGTGAGCCATGTGATGTGTTGTGCTGTACTGCTGTTGTCTGTGTTATTTTATTATATGATACAATGAATCTACCGTGTTTATTTTGTAACCGTTTCCTATGTCTCTCTGTCTGATGAAGTTTAGTCCTTGTGTTCAGACGTCTTTCTCCATTGGAATTCTGGTCAGTCTGTGTGGGAAGTGTCCGAGGCTGCCCTGTTTCTCGGCTGTCAGATGGTATGAACTGTTGAGAACTGTTGTACTGTGTAGTGGAGATTTTATGTATAATGGGAACTGGAGTTTGCACTTTTTGTGTCTAGTAAATGTATCTCTTTGGGTGTTCCAGTTTTAAGGATGATGTGAATTTTTGGGTGAGCGTTATTGATGTCCGTATGTAACTACCGTACAATTTAAATATTTTTGGGGACGGGAATTCGATAGTAGGAAAACGTTGAGATGTTAATATAGTAAGAGAATATGAACTGGGGAAAATTAAATAAAGAGTAATCCGCCTGGTAGAATTTTGCACAGAGCGTAATTTAGTGATTGCTAACACTTTGTTTAAGAATCATAAAAGAAATTTGTATGCGTGAATGAGCCCTGAAGACACGAATATTTCATATTGATTATATAATGATAAAAGAGACTTCGAATCCAGATTTTAATCTGTAAGACAATTCCATGCGTAGATGTGGATTCTGTCTATAATTTATTTACTATGAGCTGTAGATTAAAAATAAAGAAACTGCAAAACGCTCGAAAAATAAGTAGCTGGGACCTGGACAAGTTGAAAGATATAAGGGTTGTTAAGAGTTTCAAACAGAGCATTATGCAGCGATTGACTGAAGCAGTAGAAGGGAATACAGTAGAAGACGACTGGTTAGATTTAAGAGATTGGGTTATGAAAGCGCAGAGAAGACAAGGCAAGGCCTAGAAGAAATACTTGGATGCCACAGAAGGTACTTAATTTAATTGATGAAAGGGTTAAATATAAAAATGCAGAAAATGAACAGGCAAAAAGAAATACAAGTTTCTAAATAGTGTGACAGACAAAAAGGGCAAAATGGCGAGACAAGAATGGCTAGGGACAAACGCAAGGCTGCAGCAACACGAGGGAAAATAGATATCGCCTATAGCAAAATTAAAGAGGACTATCGAGAAAAGAGAAGCATCTGTAGAATTATTAAGAGCTCAGATGGAAACACGTACTATGAAAAGAAGTGAAAGTTGAAGGGTATATATAATTGAACTATACAAGGGAGATGACCTTAAATGCAGCGTTAATCAGGAAAGAGGAAGTGGATGAAGATGAGATGAGAGATATCATACTGCGAGAAGAATTTGACAGAGCGCTGAAAAACCTGTGTCAGAACAGTCTGGAGAATAGACGACTTCCCCCATGAACTACTGATACCTCATACCTGGTACAATTAGCTACGACAAAACTGTTGCATCTGGTGTTCGAGATACGTTAAAAGGCCAAAAAAACTGACATAGGCATTCAGATTCAAATACAAAGATATGTAAACAAGGAGCATACGTCGCTGCGGTCGGCAACGTCTGGCACAGCTGTTAGATCGGTTACTGCAGCTATACTGCCGGGTTATCAAGATTTATGTGAGTTTGAACGTGTTGTTTTAGTCGACGCACGAGCGATGGGACACAGCATCTCAGAGGTACCGACGAAGTGGAGATTTTCCCATACGACAATTTCACGAGTGTACCGTGAATATCAGGAATCCGGTGAAACACCAAATATCCGACATCGCTGCGGCCGGAAAAAGACCCAGCAAGAATGGACCAACGGCCAACGACGACTGAAGAGAATGGCTCAACGTGGCAGAAGTGCAACCCTTCCGCAAATTGCTGCAGATTTGAGTGCTCGGCCATTAACGAGTGACAGCGTGTGAACCAATGAAAGAAATATCATCGATCTGAGGTTTCGGTGCCGAAGGCTCACTTGTGTACCCTTGATGACCGCACAACACAAAACTTTACGCCTCGCCTGGGCCCGTCAACACCGACGTTGGACTGCTGCTAATTGGAAGGATGTTGCCTGATCGGAGGAGTCTCGTATCAAATTGTATCGAGCGATTGGGCGTGTACAAGTATGCAGACAACCTCACGAATCCGTGGAACTTTCATGTTAGCGGGGGACTGTTCAAGCTGGTGGAGACTCTGCAATGGAGTGGGGCGTGTGTATTTGGAGTGATATAGAATCTGCGATACGTCTAGATACGACTCTCACAGATGACACGTAGGTTAGCATCCTGTTTAATCAACTGAATCCATTCATGTCTACTGCGCATTCCGACGGGCTTGGGCAATTTCAGCGGGACAATGAGATGCCCCACACGTCCAGAATCACTACAGAGTGGCTCCAGGAACACCCTTCTGAGATTAAACACTTCCGTTGGCCACTAAACTCCCCAGATATGAACATTACTGAGCATATCTGGGATGCCTTGCAACGTGCTGTTCAGAAGAGATCTCCCCCTCACGGATTTATGGTCAGCCCTGCAGGATTCATGGTGTCAGTCCCCTCCATTACTCGAGTTCATACCAGGTCGTGTTGCGGCACTTCTTGCGTGCTCGTGGGTGCCCTACACTGTATTAGGCAGGTGCACCGGTTTCTTTGCCTCTTCAACGTATATGAGACAGACGAAATACTTTCAGACTTCAAGATGAATGTAAGTTTTAGAATTTGAAGGAAAGCAGGATATGACATGTCATTATTAACGTATTATCATTTTAATGACTGATAACTGCAAAATACTGTTACGAATTATTTACAGAAGAATAAGTACACTGGTAGACGTTCACGTCAGGCAAGATCAAGTTGGATCGTCTGCAATATGAGAACACAAAAGGCAATACAGACCCTATAACCTCTCTTGCAAGGTAGGTAGTGGAAAGGCAAACATATGCTTATAGCATTTGTAGACTTAGAGAAAACTATTATTCTGAAATTTTAAGCCTTGTTCACGTGCTTGTGGAAAAATAAATTAAAGGGGACACACATACTGTTTTGCTTTACTACCCAATTATGTTTCACCACAGTTGTGATAGTTCCACTGTTTTTCTTTCCTTTTATTTTTAGTGGTACAGATACATACAGACTTCAACTACGTTACAAAAAATGTTACATCGGATGTTGTTGTTCTTTAAATTGCTAAAGTACTTTACCTTTCATTTGCTCTGTGTGTGTTCTGTGCCTGCCAACCAAAATCAATATCAAGTCTCAATTAATGCATAGGACTGTGAGGACATCGTCTGAATTGAATTTTCATTTGGGCTACAACATTCAAAAATATACACTCAAATAAAATAAGACCTGTGCCTCTTTTTTAAGGCGTACCATTGCTGTGCTTGGATTTTCTTGCCTTTTGGCTGGTTTTTACTTGTCTGCGAAACCAGTTTTTTCTGTCGTTTGTGTGTTTATGTGGACGCCGATAAAAACTGTGAGGCTTAGGTATTGAGAAATATTTGGTGTGGTTTGATATTTATGGATAATGTTTCGGATTTAAATAGCGTTTACTCACGGCTACTCCTGGTCATTGGTGAATCCTGGGTCTTGTTATGTTGCTATGTCTTGGACGCATGTCACTGCACAATTTACATTTTTTAATGCGCTTTTGACAGTCGCTTGTTTCACTGGTCTACTTTGGAGTAATGGGCTCGAAATCTGAATTTTTTCCGTCTGTTTTCATTCTCTTCAGTCTGGAACAGCACGACCACTATGGTCGCAAGTTCGAATCCGGCCTCGGGCATGGATGTTTGTGATGTCCTTAGGTTAGTTAGGTTTAAGTAGTTCTAAGTTCTAGGGGACTGATGACCTCAGCTGTTAAGTCCCATAGTGCTCAGAGCCATTTGTTTTCATTCTTTTGGTGTGGTGTTTATGTGTGTGTGTGTGTGTGTGTGTGTGTGTGTGTGTGAGAGAGAGAGAGAGAGAGAGAGAGAGAGAGAGAGAGATTTCAGTGTTATTTGATAGCTGGTTTACGTTTCTGAACAATATTTTGTGGCAAGGTCCAGTTTGGTCAGTGTTCACTTTTTTCTGCGGAAAAAAACCTGGACCGTCAAGACGATTATGTTGCTCAATGATCCTGGGTGAACCACGTCTTCCGCCGGCCAGAGTGGCCGAGCGGTTCTAGGCGCCACAGTCGGGAACCACGCGACCACTCCGGTCGTAGGTTCGAATCCTGCCTCGGGCATGGATGTGTGTGATGTCCTTAGGTTAGTTAGGTTTAAGTAGTTCTAAGTTCTAGGGGACTGATTACCTCAGAAGTTAAGTCCCATAGCGCTCAGAGCCATTTTTTTTAAATAACGTCTTCCCACTTCCCGCTTTGTGTTGGTACGTCCTTTACTATCGAACATGAACGTTTCAAAGGCCCAGGTGATATTGTGAGGGGTCGCACAGTTCTTTATGTCCGTAGTACCTCCAAATGTTTCAGTACGGTCATTCTCAGGGCAAAGTTATTGGCACACTATACTCCACCCCTTGTGCGACTTTCAATGGGGAATTCGCCCTCCACATTTTTATAGACGACAGTGCACGACCGCATGGAACAGCGCCGATAGAGGAGCTCTTGCAACTACAGGATATTCGGCGAACAGAATAGGCGTGTCCCTTCCGCAAATTAAATCACCTCGGACACGTGTGGTATTCGCTGGAGACACGATTTGAAGCACGTGTACATGCACTAACTTCAATCTAATAATTGTTGACCGCGCAATTGGAAGAGCGGAACGTCCTATCAAAATAATCCCTTACCAACTTTGGTGTCGACATGGGAGCACGTTGAAGAGTATCCATTGCCGTCTGTCGCGATCACATAGCATATTGCTTCAACCCGGAATAGTATAGCAGGCTAACACTAAGACTTTCTTAAAAATCCATCACTGGCGACACCAGAAGAAAATCCGCTTGAGTCAAAGAAAGGCCAACTGCAAACTAAGAGGAAATGCTTCACAGGCCGAGGTGAACAAGGAAGCAGTTGCGACACTCACGACTTGCTGAGAGTACCAGTCCTTAAGTGAAGCACAGTGACCTCATGACAACGCACAGATATTGTCATACTGCTGACATAGCAGCCATACAAGAAAGCCCAGTTGTAACGCAACAACTGTGACACTTAGGCGGGAGGTGAGAAAACTTGAATTTCAGGGTCGAGCGGCTGCTTATGAGCCACAAATCACGCCTCGCCTGGTATAAGGAGCGTGAACATTGGACGATTGAACAGTGGAGAAAAATTGTGTGGAGTGACGAAACACAGTACACAATGTGGCGATCCGATGGCAGGGTACGGATATGGCGAATGCCCAGTGAACGTCAGTTGCCAGCGTGCATAGCGCCAAAAGTAAAATTCGGAGGCGGTGGTGTTCTGGTGTGGTTGTGTTTTTCATGGAGCGTGCTTGCACCCCTTGTTGTTCTGCGTGGCACTATCACATCACAGGCCTACATTGATATGTGAAGCACTTTCTTGCTTCCACTGTTGAAGAAAAATTCGGGGATAGCGGTTGCATCTTTCAACACGTTCGAGCACCTGTTCATAATGCACAGCCTGTGGCGGAGTGGTTACACGACAGTAACATCCTTGTAATGGACTTGCCTGCACAGAGTCCTGATCCGAATTCGATAGAACACCTTTGGGCTGTTTTGGAACGCCGACTTCATGCCAGGCCTCACCGACTGACGTCAATACCTCTCCTCAGCGAAGAATGGGCTGCCATTCCCCAAGAAAGCTTCCAGGACCCGATTGAACGTTTGAATGCGAGAGTGGAAACTGTCATCAAGGCTAAGGGTGGGACAACACCGTACCGATGGAGGGTGCCACGAACTTGTAAGTCATTTTCAGGCAGGTGTCCGGATACTTTTGATCACATAGTGTATACACAAGATATCACTGCTATCCCCACCGCTGCATAGCGCACGGAAAGTACCAGTTATAAATACTACAATTTCTTAATCTCACTCTGAGAGGCAGCAGTTTCGTGGTAGAGGGATGCTATGTCAGTCGATTCTATGCGCGCCTGATCGTCTACGATTATCTATGGAGTTAGAAGTCCCGTTGGAGAGACTTTGTCACTATAGGCTGCAACGCCCCGTTCCGAGTCATGACAGGTGGGGTGCAGAGATCGCCATGAGTCTGCTGGCCTACTGGAGGCTTCAACAGTTGCTGCTCGCCCGTTTCTGCAGCTGACACTGAAGCTGCCGGTCTCTGACTCCTAACTGGAGGCCGCAGTCGGACGCTAAACGATAACGAATACTTCAGGCTGGGCTGGAGGGCGAGTCTTCTGGCCACACGTCCTCAACAAAACCACTACGGAGACGGGCCCGCAGAGTCTGCTGTCTACTGCTGTCCAGTGAGGACCGTGCCTGCTGGAGCCTGGAGGCCACTGACGGAGCCATGACGTAACGGCCGCCACACGAGCCTCCCGCGACGCCACAGAATCGCTGGCGGCGCGCGCTCGCTTTTGATGACGAAGTGCGCACTCTGCTTGCCTGGAGGAGCTGCCAGTGCCTGACGAGAACAGTCCTGTACTTCTGATTAATAAGTGCTGTTTACGAATGGTATTTTCCTGACGCTCTTGAATTTGAATAGATCTTTCTCACAGCACCCTGCTCAGTTCAGTCCTGTCTACCATAGGGGTCTTGGTCTGGACGCTGGTAATGTTAAGAACAATACCCAGCAGTTCTTGACGTCCATGTGACCATTATGAATCGGGGTGTCTTCAGTGTAATCGTTGTTTTTGAATAAAAGTATCATTTCTGTTCGTCTCACTGCGCATTTCTTTCACTTACTGTCGGTACGGTACTGTCACGGCTCTATGTATATCCAACGTTCATCCAGCTGTGATAGTTGGCAATGACGCACCACCAGGATATTACTTACGTTTTTACATTTTGTGCAACATTCTGCGCTGTTATTATTACGTTTGATTGGCCCTATCGGATTACACAAAGCTGTCTGTGTTTTCGAGCAGGCAACTCTCATTTATCCCCAGTGGAATTTTTTCTTTCTTCTGTCCCCTTTGTCAGTGGTCTAATGGTGACTTCATTCTCTGACAATTCCATTTGCAGATTTTTTGTTGGTGTACGTTTCTGTTGCATTTCTCTATTGGACTTCTATGAGTCTTTTCTAAATCGTTATTGGCCAGCTCAATTCAGGGTATGACTTTGATTTGTACTACGGACGTAGTAATCTTGTGCGTGAGTCTTGTTGTCGTGAGACTGTTGATTTCCCCATAAAATTATGATACTCATTTTCGGTTGTTTTTCAGCGTCGTAGTCTGTGTCGTTCAGTTTTATTTCTTCTTTCGTTTTTATTTATTTATTTATTAATTTTTTTGAGCAGCGTGTCTTTCTTAGCATCTTGCTTTCTTTTTTTAGGATATTTTCCAAATTCCCTATTCTTTAGATTGTAGGCGTTTCATCTGCGCTCAAGACTTTAGGCTTAATAACTGTATTATCGTGCCTTATTCTCGTGTGTATTGACATACATTTTTTGCTGTGGATGTAAATTTTGGCGTTAGCTCTCCTAAGTTTATTCATCCGAATTTTCTGTGCCATTTTTCCCTCTCCCCCTTCCTCCCGTAGTTTCAAGTCTTTCGCCTAGGCCTTTGAACTATTTGTCCTTATTTTGTGATTAGTTTTTCAGTAGGATGTTTTGGGCATCCGTACTTCGCTTTTTGGTAGGGTTTTTGGAGGTCAACTCTTTCAGCACATTTCTTGAGTACTTCTATTCGTTTAATTGCTGTCGTCTAGTCGCCCGCTAGTGTTATTAGAATACTTGCGAAAACTAGGCAAGAAATTTGGATGTAATTTTTGGGTCTTTCAAGTCGTGTGGGTTTCCAGTAGCTGTGGTTTTCAGTTCTTTTTATCACTCCCGGGTTACTTCGTCCAAAACCATACTAAGGAGAACAGCAGACAGATCGCCGCCCTTCCGAACGTCGGTATTGACCAGAAATGGTTCTGACACCCACCTATGAATTTTACTTTGGACTTGGTGTTGGAGTGCGTTTGATATGATTTAGGTTTTTCGGCTCGAGTCCTTGATTTTCTAGGACGAAAAAATTAATTCGAGATCGACTGAATTATAAGTGAAGCCAAAAAGGAGCATATGATTCGGCTGTTCATGACCACTTTGTGGTTTTAATATTTCCTCAATGTAATATTTCATTTGGTTTCAATCTGAGAAACAACGAAAGCAGAAGTCCAGTAGAATTCTATCGCCGTAACATTGGGGCAGATGGGCAGAAACTATTTCTGTAGTTACAGGGGTAATAGCTTGGATGATAGGCTGATCAACAGTTATTCTAGTAGTAGCTATTGCGGCCTTGTTATGTTGGTGTTGCGAACAACTGAAACACGGTGAAACTTTAGTTGTCACATTTCCCGAAGACATACAGACCTAATGTATGGCTTAATGATGATGACGTCTGCTTGGAGATATGCCCCATAAGTACAATAATCCCGGGTGGAGACTACTCAGGAGGACAATGTCACGAGACAAAAAAGAAAAACAGATTTGGCTACCTACGGGTCACACCGTGGAATGTTAGAATCCTTGATTTTGTAGGTACGTTATTGGATTAGGAAAGAGAATGGAAATCAGTTATTGTGGGAGTAAGTGAGGTGCACTGCAGGAAAGAAAAATATGTTTCGAAATGCGAGTACTGTATTACTACCACGAAACTATGTAGAGGTAGTGTAGGAGCATGTCTAACAAAAATTTAAAAAAGACAGGGATGTGGGGGAACCAATATGAGTAGTATAATGCACACACTGTCGAAGACAAGATAGTCACATGCGAAGACCCACCTCAATTGAACAAAAGCCCACTGTCCTGCAAATTATGAAGAAAATAACAATGTAATATGTGATAAAAGAAACTATTTGAGCGTAGCCTTTAATGGAACTCAGTCGTGGACGATAAACAGTTCAGTCACAAAGAAAACAGAACCTTTTGAAGCGTGAAACTACAGGAGAATGCTGAAGATTAGACGAGTATATTGGATAAATAACTAAACGATACTGAATCGAATTCCGGAGAAAAACGTTCATGCCACGGCTTGACTAAAACAAGGGACCTATCGAAAGGACACAGCCTGAAGCATCAAGCAGTGTGTAATGGGGGGATGTGTATGTGTGGTTAGAGGAAGCAGTGGTAAAAATGTAGCGGAAGAACAAGGCATGACGACAGTAAGAAGGATAAAATGGATGTAGATTGTAGTAGATTGGCAGAGATGAACAGACTTGCACAGGGTAGACTAATGCGGCAAGGTGCGTCAGACCTGTCTTCAGACTGAAGGCAACAACAGCCATTATGGCATCATTTATTAGACAGGGATACTATGTGACATAAATAAATTTATAGTAGTCATAAAAGCTACTAAATCTCCAATTTGAATGAAAGATAGACTGCTGGTAATCCTAAGATTAGATAGATCTCTAAAATTCTGAATTAGGTATGATACTATTAGAACCTGTACATCCTTGTATTTGAACTGGCGTATCTGGGGCAACTGCCGTACAGGAGAACCTAGAAAGGTTCCACACTGAAGTGCAAACTGGTATTTTTCACATATCCATACATTTTGCAGACGTGAAAGAAGCGGTAAGTAGTTAGAAAAAATTCTAAGACATTTCCAAGATCGAAATCCGGAACTTTAGGTTTGTAGTCTGACACTGACCCGCTTAACCATCAGGTCGGAGGAAAGAGCACAACTTGACCTGCTCGTTCCCCTGACCCCCAATCCTCTAGACTTTTGGTTATGGGGACACTTGAAGGAATTGGTCTACGCCACGCCAATCAGCGATTTGTGGACACCACAGGGTTGAATCTTCAGTGCGTGCCAGCAGGTACAACAACCGAATGCATTTCAAATTGTGCGCCATTCCTTAGCCGGAGGGAGAGGAATGCATTGTCAGGAATGGACGCTACGTTGAACGCCTCTTGTAAACATGTGTTCATCGCAGGTAGTATTCGTTTCTGGGCCTGTGTTTATCGGATTTGTCTCAGAAAGTATGCACTTCCGGTCCCATGTTTATTAGACTTGTTTTTCTTGCTTCGATGAATACTATCACCTCTCAAAGTATTCAACAATTTTTTTTAACACCCAGTAGAAAAGTAGGTGTTTATTCTCTCATATAACATCACTTAGTTATTCTGATCTCTTAAAATCGTTATTTACTGCCTCATTTGACTTTATGAAAAGTGGCTATTTAGTGCTTATGGAAATATACTACTGTACTGTACCTCTGTCTTCGGAACATCAACAGAAAATAAAGCTACATGTTATACTAACGCTGCTTGGATATATTCCGTTTAAAGCCAACAGCATAAAAAAGCTTTCACTAATATCACACACTGTAGAACCTGGCACATAGTGAAATGCTCTTACTTTATCACCGCGCACATCGCATCACAAGCTTCCTGACAGAAGGAATTGTCATATGACTTCGTACAAGCTGGAGTGACAGCAAAAATAGCTGCAGTCGATCATAGTCATGATTTTGTAGCTGAAGAAGCAGCCAATTTTCTGCTTCAATTCCTCACTTCGAGAGCCAGTAAAATACTAGTTAGAAACCGCTTTCTATGTAGTAGTTCAGATTCAACAATTATAAAGCTCTGTTTCAATTTCTTGTCACTTTACACACGTCTGAAAGAAAAACGCAATGTGAACGATACTGTTGCCACCTAACGGTCCGTGACCTGTAGATCCCAGTCTATATAATGTATTTATACCTAAATTATCAGTGGCAATCATCAATGAGAAACAGTGTTTATAGCTATTTTGCAATGCGCTTGAATAATAACGTCCAGCCCTTTGGTATGAATATGATTACCTGTTATTTAATTCCAGAGTCCAGGACGAAACGTTGAACCCCATTGTCTACAATGGAGGGTAGGCTCTTTGGCTAATATTTCGTGAAATCGGTGAGAGATTTCATCGACATACTCGTCGTCGAAACCCTATTGTATCAAGACCTCAGGGTCCCTTTTGTACAAAGATATGACCCTACCACCACGTGACCCAAATAATTAACGTCTTCTTAACGCACATTTATAATGCAATGAATACGTTACCAGATAACCCTGAAAATTACTTTAAATGTAAAATGACATTACAGAAGGCTTGAAGTTTTGCCCGTAAATAGTATGGTTTATGGTCTTGAAGGCTCCCTGAGGGAATGATGTTGACAACTGCTTAGTGGACCTATGAAATACACTCCAGGAAATTGAAATAAGAACACCGTGAATTCATTGTCCCAGGAAGGGGAAACTTTCTTGACACATTCCTGGGGTCAGATACATCACATGATCACACTGACAGAACCACAGGCACATAGACACAGGCAACAGAGCATGCACAATGTCGGCACTAGTATAGTGTATATCCACCTTTCCCAGCAATGCAGGCTGCTATTCTCCCATGGAGACGATCGTAGAGATGCTGGATGTAGTCCTGTGGAACGGCTTGCCACGCCATTTCCACCTGGCGCCTCAGTTGGACCAGCGTTCGTGCTGGACGTGCAGACCGCGTGAGACGACGCTTCATCCAGTCCCAAACATGCTCAATGGGGGACAGATCCGGAGATCTTGCTGGCCAGGGTAGTTGACTTACACCTTCTAGAGCACGTTGGGTGGCACGGGATACATGCGGACGTGCATTGTCCTGTTGGAACAGCAAGTTCCCTTGCCGGTCTAGGAATGGTAGAACGATGGGTTCGATGACGGTTTGGATGTACCGTGCACTATTCAGTGTCCCCTCGACGATCACCAGTGGTGTACGGCCAGTGTAGGAGATCGCTCCCCACACCATGATGCCGGGTGTTGGCCCTGTGTGCCTCGGTCGTATGCGGTCCTGATTGTGGCGCTCACCTGCACGGCGCCAAACACGCATACGACCATCATTGGCACCAAGGCAGAAGCGACTCTCATCGCTGAAGACGACACGTCTCCATTCGTCCCTCCATTCACGCCTGTCGCGACACCACTGGAGGCGGGCTGCACGATGTTGGGGCGTGAGCGGAAGACGGCCTAACGGTGTGCGGGACCGTAGCCCAGCTTCATGGAGACGGTTGCGAATGGTCCTCGCCGATAGCCCAGGAGCAACAGTGTCCCTAATTTGCTGGGAAGTGGCGGTGCGGTCCCCTACGGCACTGCGTAGGATCCTACCGTCTTGGTGTGCATCCGTGCGTCACTGCGGTCCGGTCCCAGGTCGACGGGCACGTGCACCTTCCGCCGACCACTGGCGACAACATCGATGTACTGTGGAGACCTCACGCCCCACGTGTTGAGCAATTCGGCGGTACGTCCACCCGGCCTCCCGCATGCCCACAATACGCCCTCGCTCAAAGTCCGTCAACTGCACATACGGTTCACATCCACGCTGTCGCGGCATGCTACCAGTGTTAAAGACTGTGATGGAGCTCCGTATGCCACGGCAAACTGGCTGATACTGACGGCGGCGGTGCACAAATGCTGCGCAGCTAGCGCCATTCGACGGCGAACACCGCGGTTCCTGGTGTGTCCGCTGTGCCGTGCGTGTGATCATTGCTTGTACAGCCCTCTCGCAGTGTCCGGAGCAAGTATGGTGGGTCTGACACACCGGTGTCAATGTGTTCTTTTTTCCATTTCCAGGAGTGTATATTACCAGATCGACGTCGTTACTGGCATTTTACTTCGGGAAAATGCTACCATTCAACTGCTCCAAATTCGGTCCTTCCCAGGCGAATTCATAGGATGCAAGAAGAACGTATGACCGACCTATAACATTTTTACTAAGAGCTTCAACTTGTTGACTACAGAGGTGAAAAATTGAAGTCAGCTGCCTTAGAAGAGATGGAACAGAGAAAGAAGTGTTGGTAACGTTCCCTAAGAGGCACTAGAAAATACTATAGTTGCTCAACGAAAGTAAGATAGTCGTCAATCTGAAATGTACTCATCTAGATTTCATTGATTCTGGTATACCTTTACTCGCTGATGTTAATGTTCTGAAATACTACACAACAAGAAACTACATTACATTTATATGTTACGATTTTCCAGCATCTTACTATTCTTTGTAATATTTACGTATATTTCAGACGATTGCGTATTTGTACAAACGGTTTCCTCATATTCAGAATTTATTTCTTAGTGTGAAACCTATTTTTTTAAATTTATTTTTTATTTTTTTAAGGAGTGGTCGCGTGTCTTGTCAGTTATATCGCTCCTAAGCGGACAAAATCCACGGGATCTCGTAGATAATGTTACTTTTAGAGACTTCAGTGATTAGGGTTAATGAGATTCACAGTGTCCCTACTGACAGCGTATTTCTAAGATACTTAAGCCTCTAAAAGCCATTCGTAATACGGCGTCAGATACCCGTAGAGAAGTCTACTCATCTACTAGAGAGAGGCCTCTGCATCTCGCTGGTTATCTGAAAACACATTGCCTGTGAAATTTTTATGTATATTTTCGAAAGGAGATTTAGTAACTTTTGTGTCACTCCATAGACCTTGTAAATTTGTCCATTCACCATGGAAACTCTCACTAAATCGATTCCTGGTACATCCATTCCGTCTGTTTTTACTGCAACCACTTCACACACGATATTCTCCTAAATCTTACCAACCTCTGCTGAGATGTTCATGTTTCTTTTCCAAGTGCATAACACAACACAGTTTACATAGGTACTTCTTGTGACAGATTATGTATCATAAGGTACGAATTTATACTCACTGTTGTGCTCGGAAGTTCACTTCCGGAAACGGAGTATTCGCGAAAATGATAACAGACTTTTCCAATTATAACTTCGGTTTCCTTTCGGAGAAGCGACTTGTTCAAACTTTTCTCCGGCTGCCAAAAAGCAGATGTATCTCATGAAAGAACGGAAGATGGATGGAGGTATGCATTACAACGTTTCGCCACATAAGATTATAACATTTTAGACCAGTTCCTGCCCTGTTGAATGTGGATACCATAGACAAAACCAATCTTATCTTCTGGTTAGCAATACTGCGCGCCATAAGTAAATGCTGCACATCATTTGGCTAAAGTATCAGTGAGAAACTGAGAGTATTAGACTAAAATTAACTACTAAACAGGAAGTACACATTTCACATATGATGGCGCTTGGTTCGATTTGAGTAGACTAGTACGTACAAGTATATAGTTACGACAGTACTTATTTGTGCTACAAGAGCATCTGATGAGTATTCACTCTTATTTCATGCGTCTCTAAATAGAAACTACTGTTGCTAATACGACTATTTTTCTCATAATTCCTTATCTTTGGTGTCCTATAAGAGCTGTGAAAGCATATTATTTCACGTATCTGTGTCAATATATCAGACTAACATTACAAAAATACGTACTGAACGACCGTTCTCGAATACAAGAAAGGTACCTTGAAAAAAATTTCTATTGAATTTTAGAACAGCTCCACACTTATCGAGCGCGGTCACACGTTGGACAACGCAGTAGACTCCCCTTCATGTATAGAGAGCCTCAAATCTCTATGTGTCCATCCTGATTCAGAATTTCCGTGTTTTCCCCGAGTCACTTGAGGTAGATTTTGGATATATCCCCGGTAAAAAAAAAAAGGCCAGTTTGTTTTCATATTCTTGTCAAACTTGAGCATGTGCTCTGTCTCTATTGCTGTCCTGGCATGGGGGACATTAAATCCAATTCTTCCCTCTCTTCTTCCTCCAAAATTTTCCATACTACATTGTCTTCCGTGATAAGAATCTTAGTCACTCCCACATGTTTCTTATTCCCCCAAAACATCTTCCACGATATCGTTGTAATGTGGCAACTGCCTCGTCGAATGCGGGAAGGAGCGTCCTTTTTTTTTTTTTTTTGGTTCATCCATTGTCAGTCCGTTTGGTTGCATGTGCCTCACACTTCCATTTGATTCCCATTTGTTGTTTTCCTGTCAGTTTCAGTAACTACTATCATGCATATCTCCATTCTTTGCTACGCAACTTTCACTTTTTCAGTCGTTTTCACATCAATTCATGCCGGATGTGGAACGTTAGTAATATCGAGGTTTATTAGAACCCGCAGCGGTTGCACTGAAAACTGTATTTAGATTATCAAACACACACCAAATTATTATTAATTTTATGTTTTTTTGTTTGATAACCAATCTCTCGTTGTCAAATGGACTGAACACATGCAGTACGTTGTTATATTGTACAAATTGTTCTTTTTTTATGTGTTGGTAATTTTCAACACAACTTTCATTATCGATTTTCACACCTGTTTTTTAATTTACTCTCACTCAGTCATCGATTTTTGTTGAAGTTTATGTGCGCCAGAGGGCACAGGCTGGCGTTATCATCAGAATAAGGGTTGACCTTGTACGCTGCCTTAACAAGTAATCCTTCTTCCGTTTCCCAGTTCAAGCATCAGTATATTTCTTCTGCAGCTTGCGAGCTTTTAAAAAAATATGGTGACCCTCAACCACGTACCCTCACACTCAGAGTTGAAATATTAAAAGTTTTGGCTGGTTTCGTTGTCTAGGGACTGAGATACGTAGTTGCCACATTACAAGCCAAATACTGCTGAGTCTACAGTATACAATATAAATATACACTTGAATCGAACGGTCGAAGGTTCCTATCACACAGCAATTGTGAATTTTGAATGTAACATAGAAATTTATAAATGAGAGATTGCAATTAAATAAAATCTGCAGGTACTATTTTAACGACTTTAAATGATGAGTATGATAGCAGAAGTACCTTTAAGAATTCAGTTTATTACTGCAAAACACTTATTGGTATCTATGGTCCAGCAATTAAATAAAATGTAAGTTGAATAACAGGGAAACAATATATTCCTAATTCATCTATTTAGTTATGAACAACAACATAGTTCGTGAGATATTCACTTTTAAATGCATACTATGTCTTCACTGCAGAAGACACGGAAATCTCAGGAGTGCACAAGTCGGCACTACGAAATATTTCTATCTCTCGCAAACACGCGCAAACTGCTCAACGCTCTCCAAGTATTTCCTGCGACGGTCCGTCGCGCCTTCCCATCCAGCACTCCTCTCTCCCATGCGACCCTATGTTCCTCCCCCACTTCCATCCAGGCTCTACAGTGACTTCGGTAGTCGCTTACTGTAGTAACGAGCGCTGTGATTGGCTAGAGCGCTCCCGCCATGTCTCCAAGCCAACGCACACACACGAACATTTTGAAACACATACGAAGTACTGGATTTACATTTAAATAACTTGGAATTAAATAAATATTCCTACAGCTGGACCATAAACGCCCTCTAACACACATTATTAAAGACATAAACAAATCAGATAAACATATATCAAAGGGATAGAAACAAAAGTAGGCCCGTAGCTTAATGTCTCTGTGTTTTCTAAAAAACAGTAAATATTTGACCAATTTCTTCATTAATATTATATATCTGATATAAACAAAGGCATAGACGAATAAATATATTTATAAGCATGCTGCTAGCGTTTTTTCGTGTAACAGTGGAGTACTTATGGCCCGATACGATCAATAGTAATCAGCCACTATGACCACCAGTAACTCATGTGCTATTCAATGGCTGTAATTCATGCCAATTTAGGTTTACACTGATAGCTTTCTAAAGACATGTCGATCGACAAAATCGGATGAACCGTTTAGATTTTGGAAATTCGTTGCTAGGTATCACTTGTATAATTTACAGTCAGATACTACACTTTAAACTAATAAAGATATTGCAAATCTGATTACACTGTCAGAATCTTCGTGCAAATAATGGCAACGTACATGTTTATTTTAAAGATATCATGATTCCTCTGTCTGTTATTAATTTCTACATGAACTGTGAAATGTCTGCCATTATGGTTTCACAAAGTGTGCCATCTTTGGCACTCCCAGCATACAAATCTCCTTCATCGACACAAAGCACAGTCCTCGATGCAGCGTCAACATGGAATTCCCAGCCACGCGGTCGGTCTGGACCACGCACTGGAACTACGCCTCTTGCTCCGGGTAATGTTCGGCACCACGCGGTTGCTGACGAGCCCCGGTTTACCGAGCGCTCCGTGCGACCACGCCAACTCCGAACGTAGAATATTTTCAGGACGGCACAACTCGCCCGTTACCTCACAAGCCGCTGAGACGAGTTACGAATGTGGAACCTCCTCAGCTGGCTTCTCTTTCCGTTCTGAATTTCCTTCTACCCTGCTGGAGTCTGTTGTGTACTAATACCAAATATTAGTATCCTCTTTCTTCTTGTCAATTATTTACTGCCGGCCGCTGTAGCCGAGCGGTTCTTGGCGCTTCAGTCCAGATCCGCTCTGCTGCTACAGTCGCAGGTTCGAATCCTGCCTCGGGCATGGATGTGTGTGATGTCCTTAGGTTAGTTAGGTTTAAGTAGTTCTAAGTCTAGGGGACTGAAGACCTCAGATGTTAAGTCCGATAGTGATTAGAGCCATTTGAACCATTTGAATTATTTACTAATGTGACGTAGTTCAACACGGGGCAAATAGTGAAAAATCTGGACCAATCGAGGAAGCCATGGAAGCTTGTGTAAGTTATATGTGTGACATTTGATTGTTTGTCCTTCCTACGCTAAATTAGGGCGGATGTGGCCAGACAGGTGACGAATTTTTCTACACTTGTTTTCTTTTGCTGTCTTTAGTCACTGGTGTCCTTAATACCTCTCCTCATTACGTATTATCATTACAAAACTGCAGAACAAAATCAGAAACGTACAGCACGTTGGCTGTACCTACACGTAACACTAAATTATTCTTCACTTCCTTTTCCGTTTCAACCAAACGACTCTGGAAAAATCTGTTAGACAACCTGTGCCTTGTCCTGAACCGCTGTGCGTTCTAGATGAGATTAATATTTTATGTGTTACCGTCCACATAGCTTCCTTCTCGCCATATCCCAGAGATTTTGATTCTGTTCAACAGTGAACCTATATGCTCGTCGCATGATCAACACTCGTCCATGCTTTCCTAGTAAAATCTATTTTTTGGTATCTTATTTATCCTGTTGTTTCTCTCTATTCCGCTCACCATTCTTCTCGTCATTTAATTCATTCCGTACTGCTGTCATATACAGGGTGGTTATAATTATACTTTCGCTACATGAGAAAGCCCCCATGGAAAACGAGTGATCGCAGGTAACTGAAACTTCGTGGAAACATTTGTAAGGCCAAGTGGAAGATAAACAACGAAAAATCATTGAAAGAAACGCTATTTAATTTCCACATGAAAGGGTTCACATCTGGTGATCTTGTTGCATTTGGAACGATCGACCAATGATTCATTTCGCTCATGGGAAATGCAGACGGCCAGTTGCCCGACAGAATGTGGAAGAAGTTACTGTTGCTGGGCGCAAAGCGGTGAAAGACCTTTGTCACGACAGCTGAACATTCCATGGTCCACCTCTCGAAGAAGTGCTGCGAACGATTTTGGAATGGTATCCGTAGAAACTTCTCATTACTCACCAAATTTTACCACGTGACGTATACATTCGAGTAGACTCTGCTCGTACATTTCTTTCAAGGGTTGAAGTTGACAACAATTGGCCTTGGCACATATTTCACGCTCACTGGAACAGTGACACTCACAATTATCGCATTCGGGGATCGTCACCTCTAAAGAGCGTTCATTAATTTCCCTTCCTTGTGAACGCGTTACTGTATGTGGCTTAACGGCACGGTTCGTAATTTATCTATTTTTCTTTGAGGAAATCGGATCCCAAGGACCAAGGACATGCAGCGTGAACGGCACACGTTAGTGTGATCTGTTTCGCTAACATGTGATCACTGCTGTGCGGGAGAGATGTGTTTCGAAATCAACTGTTTTGATGCAGGATGGATCTACACTTCAGATTGCTTGTGAGGCCACTCGGTTACTACGTAATACATTTGGAGAACCTAATCATTGGCCGATCGTTCCAAAATGCGTATCCACCAAACTCACCAGATCCGAACCCTCTCATGTGGACATTAAAATGTGTTTGTTTTAAGGGTTTATTTGTCATTTCCCTTCCGCGTGTCCTTACAAACGTTTCCTCAAAGTTTCATTGTTCTGCGAGCACTCCTTTTTCATGGGAGCCCTCTAAAGTAGCGAAAATATGATTATTTGCACCCTGTATTTCCGTTAGATGTCAGTACACATATTCGACAAGTATGTAATGGAAAAATAATAGGTCTGAAATTATGATTTTGCTCATAGCTGTAGTTCAGCAGATGCACGCTGCTTCAATAATGATAAAATATCAGTCTTCAGCTGCACAAGAAAACTTTTATTAGGTTCACTGTCTCGGTTTCGACAGTTTAACTTGGCGCCTTCAACAGTAAAATAGGCTCATATCATTATTAAATGTCAAAACAAGAATCGGACGGTGGTGGCCCTTGCCACAGAATCAATAAAACAGAGTGACGTCGCTGAAACTATATGGTACGTGCGATGAGTGGCAAATAATGAACTGTGAAACTTCACATCCCATGTGCGACAAAAGTTTGGTGGTCGACTTTTGTCGCACATACTATGTACGATGCGAAATTTGACAGTTAATTATTTGTCACTCATCGTACATATTATATACTTTTAGCGACGTCTCTCCGTTTTATTGACTCCGTAGCAAAGGGCACCACCGTCCGATTCATAATTTGACTTTGTCTTACTAATGATTTGAGGCTAATTCACATCTGAAGATGACACTTTAGACTGTATAAACAGGTAAAGCGAGCCAAATAAAGGTTTTCTTGTGCAGCTGACGACTGGTATTTTATCTCTACTGAAAGACAAAAATTTCTGAAATATGACATATTAACTACTATTTTTATCATTGCTATTATATACTGTTTTGAACCATGACTATCATAATTATTGCTGTATATAATTATTATTTAATATATTATTATTATTAATATAGTTATGCACTGTTCATCTGCTGTTGTTGTCTGGTTAATAATATCTGGTTAGATGTAAGAGACGACCCCAATCCCCTCATTTTGCCAGATGAAGAAAATGTAATACAAAATAATATAAAACAGAAAGTTCAAAATGGCAAGCAGGAATGACAGAGGAGAAATGAAAATATGTGAGTGCATGAATGGCTATGAAAAAGATAGGTCTCGCATATAGAGAAATTTTGAAACCACTGAAGAAAAGATCAGCAGCTGCAAGAAGATAAAAAGTTGTGATGGCAGGCGAGTTGTACGCTACAATGGGAGATTGATAGGCTAAATGTGTTTCTCTCAGTAACTGGTATATGTATGATTGAAACTTGAATACTATATTACAAAAAGGTTAGCGGAAGTGTATGAAGACGAGATTTATATTAGAAGATTGAGTGAAGTATGGCAAACTCTCATTTATAGCATTCATACATACAGAAAACGATTTCGACAATATCGTCTGGTTGAAAACAATATGTAATCGAACATAAATTAAAGGGACTGAAGGCATATCTAAACTTGAGTAGAAAACTGACAGCAACTGTGGGCCTGATAGGAAGGCGGTTCTTGAGAAAGGAGTGAGGTAGGGTTATAGCCTTTCCACGAAGTTATTCAGTCTGTACATTGAGCAAATAGTGAACGAAACCAATGAGGCATTTTGAAAGGAAATTAAAGTTCACGGAGAAGAAACTGAAAGTTCAAGTTCTCGTCAGACAATGTAATTCTTTGAGAATTGACAAAGAACTTGGAGATCAGTTGGACGGAATGAATGGTATCTTCAAACTATTTTATGAGATTAGCATGGAAAAAGATATATATGGTCAATGGAGTGTATTCCAATTAAATAATATAACCTTGCGCGGTTTTCCTGGTGAGTACTAGGTAAGTTCCCATCAGTATCTGCAACTAACGTACACACTTGGTATTTCCATGTTGATGTGTTTCGAATTCCTCTGCGACTGTTGCGTATGAATCTTATTGTCAGTGAAACCATCCGATTATTAATCTAAGTCCACCGATGTCTATATCAATGGGACACATATCGGATCTTGCAACACGTAATGTTTCTCCTTGTGGTACTGTTTTCCACGTGTTCTCAAAAATTTTTTAACTCTCCACTTTTTCTACTACCTTCAGTTCCAATTATGGTGCGAGGGTGAATCATTTCCAGGACAGATCTCAGCCCAGACGCATTACTGCGAACGCTCAGACAGATACCGACTAAAATTTAATCATTCTCACTCCCTACGTTGGCTATCTGACCGATTAATATTTGTGTTAAGAGATGGTAAGTCTTCCTCTGAGTAGGCCTACTTGGCAAAACTAAAAAAATAGCCATGTGTATTTTGCACGCACTTTGCCACACCAGTGACCATTTCCTATGAATTGTGCACTTTTCAAAAGAGACTGAACACTTTGTAGTACATGTCGACAACTAGTCAAGGATATGGTTTACAAAACTACACTCGCTTCGAGACCTGAAGACCCGGATCAATCGCCGGATCTATGTTGCACAATGGATATCTGTGATCAGGGCTTAATTTTAAAACGGCATTCCTGCACCTTCAAGTCATCTTTCCTTTACCTCACTGGAAGAAGTCGGCACCCTTAAAATAGCAAATTACAGCATAGATTGAAACTCCTCAACATTCTCTTGATCTATGAAGGGTGTCCTGCGATGAATGGTCATTATTCAGTGACAAGACGAGGACAATCATTAGAAGCAAAAAGGTCAAGGTAACATAGTCTTCAAAGAACATACCTTAAGTACTATCACCACTCCATATTCGATAGTGTGGAACAAATCTCTTCTACCACAAGCTCTTTGATGTGCACATTTTCTGAGGAAGTTATATGAGTCAAAACTAGAAAAAATTGTCTAGTTAACATGCTTACCTTAACAGATACGAACATTTGTTCAATAGAAGAAAAGTGTTTCACAAATTCGAAGACAGACAAGTGCTCATAGCTCTTAGGGTACGGACGTTGGAGCTCATGTTTACTGTACTTTCTTTCTTGTTTTGTTCCATATTACCACCTCTCAAAATATGGAAGGCAAAGAACTTCAGTTAGAAGAGACTTTTTTCACAGTGTCGAATACGAAGAAGTCCTCATAGCTCCCAAGGTATGCATTTTAGAGCCCATATATACTAGACTTTTCCTTTGAATGACCGTTCCTGTCATACCTCTGAATATTAGCCATTCCTCCTGGGACACAATGAATACTCTTAGTAACGATGCAATAACGATAAACATTTTTATTTGTTATATTTCATGCTTTTTGAACAAATCTTGAAAAAATACAAAATAAAAGGTCATTTTTGGGGAAATAATTTTCCGACTATTAAGATATGAAACAGATTAGAGAAATATTTGAGTGTCTATTTGCTTTAAATAATTTCAAGTATCATTGAAAGACACATCTACTGTTTCTTTAATCTGTTCTAATTTTTAATTTACGCAAATTGTTTCACAAAACACATTACTGTATTTTTTTTAAATTATTATTCCAGCTATCGAGCAGCCAAAGATATCTGCTATACTATTCTAGTTATTTCCTCTACTTTCTTTCTTCTTTGTTCTACGTTTTATAACGAACACATTACGTGAATTTTTTATATCGTGTGTGTGTGTGTGTGTGTGTGTGTGTGTGTGTGTGTGTGTGTTCATGATATCCTTTCTAATTTAATTTCTGTTAAAGTTTTATTATTTTATCACTTTCATCCAAAGTCGTGTCATACAGGTTTAGTGTGGGCGATAAAGGCCTTGCTGCTATGCACTCAAACACGCCCAGAGGTACCTGAAATTTTTTCAGTCTTGTACACTAGAAAACATTTTATGTGGATCATTCGTAATGTCTCGTGGCGTATCCTAATGCAGCAAAAAAAAAAAAAAACCTGCCTGGCATCTACATACATTTCGGCTAAAGTTGTACCGTCAGTAATGTGGAACTGTAACATTAGGACATGCATCCACCATGATTATAGTTGCAATTCCGATGACTATTTGGACAAGCAGCCGTATGTTCAAGAGAGGGATCAGATAGGAGGCAAAGGTTTAGTACTGAACTAGATCCCGCGATACCATCAGTAGTTTCCAGCAGCGCTGTTTTCAGGAATCACGAAACAAAGTTTGCACATTGCGCATAGTTTATTTTTATTCGTGCTTCTGTTTGGAGATAAACAGCAAGTTTTGGCGGTGTTTAGATTTTCATTTTTTTATTTATTTCTTTATAAAAGCTCACATGTAGTTCGTACGAGTACATATGTAGGATGTTTACAGCTGTTGGGGCAACTTACTGTAACAGTTGACTACTGTTCGTTGACAGGTGCGTTGGCAAATGTCGACTGTTTTCATAACGCCGCAGTCGTCGTTGTCTTGTCGCTGGTCTTGCCAGTTACTCCTGTCGACGCGCAGTCTACAGAGAACCCTAATCCAACAACAAGTGGTCACATCAAAATGGCTGACGACTCGTGATCAGATCAGAATCTGTTTCACGGGAAGAGCTATACTTAGTAAAGAACCGAAATACATATCTGAAGTATTGTCCTAAACGAATAATCAGATAGAGCCAGTATTCCTTGCATCTCTAACTCCAGAAGCTATCTCCCTCTACTCTAGAGGTACGGCCAGCTCTAAAGGGGAAAAGGCTGTCATACACATTTAGAACATCCTGCTCGTGATGGTCCAGGTCAGGGGAATAGCATCACGAGAGGAGAACCAGTCTAATTTGAACTCATTGCATATCCTAGAAGGACATCCCGGAAGTAACTAAGAACACACATGCAGTCGTCTGCAGACGTGTTTTACATGGGATCGGAGCCCTTTTTCGGTCTTTTCCAAAGACTGGAAAAAGTGATGGAGACATTCAACTTCATTTGTGAATTCTCAGCAAAGGCAGTGTATAATTTCAAAAACTGTAGTTGCTGGAACGCACCCCTTCAGCCGTTCAGTCCCCATCCCCTACATCAACAGTGATAAAAATGAGAAGGTTCGTCTTTTGAAAACTTGAGACAAAATTTAGAATGAGAAATTATTTTTTATAAAATAGCGCTCTGAAATTTTGGTTTCAAACCACAATTTCTTACAATCCAAACAATAAAAGCTGAAGATGTAATACAAACAACCGATGCTAGCGTTTGGCCAGTATCAGTATCACTTCGCTCTTTAGTTCTGCTCGATACATGTCCTGAAATGTCGGTAGTTTCCATGATCATGACATCACGTTCTCAACCGCTGCCAGCAGCAACGTTCAAACAGTTGCAATGTAGCTACTCCGTGAGCGTGTATCCAGTATTAATTAATAAAGCATATAGCGATGATTGACGATAAAGATATTTCTGGTGTGTCTGGGTCACGTAGAATTCCGACTTAGGAAAAACAAATCGCTATGTAACAAGACGTTTCAAAAGTTCAAATGGCTCTGAGCACTATGGGACTTAACATCTGAGGTCGTCAGTCCCCTAGAACTTAGAACTACTTAAACCTAACTAACCTAAGGACATCACACACATCCATGCCCGAGGCAGGATTCGAACCTGCGACCGTACCAGTCGCGCGGTTCCAGACTGAAGCGCCTAGAACCGCTCGGCCACTCCGGCCAGGATGTAACAAGAGACATAGAGTTAGATGTTTAGTAAATGCTTTAAATGTAATTTATCTTCTACTCACTGAGTTTTATTACAACTACATTGATTTCACTTCATGTTCCTTACTACAGGTAAGCCACACATTTGTCCACATACGTTGCTGTAATACGAACGATGCCCAACTTATCTTGGTTATACTGTAGGTCTTTGGCAGTGGTTGTCTGGTAGAGATGCTGGTCGTCGTAAACAAAACTAAATACAGGCGACACGAAGGTTACCGATATGTGCCGATCACAACTAAGGAACGAAGCTCAGCTTTCATAGTTACTTTGCGATTTAATACACATCACTTTTTCGACATGAAAGAAGGATTCCACAATTTCTGCGCTAATGTAATTTTTTTTGCACAAAATAACTACCCCTAGAAGAGATGTCACTTTTGGACACTTCATTCACATACCTAGTAGCAACTGTTCGTTGGTTTTCTCATTTACAATGATTATTTTTAAACAATAAAGTCAGTCTTAAATATTTGACCATAAAGGTTGTGCTAGTCACACTGCAACACACTAAAAACACCAGCCTAGAAGTTTAGGATGGAGTCCACACACTGCACTAAATTTGAAATGCTCGTCATCAGTACAGTAGGGACCATTTCCCCATCTAAATTGGTTTTTGGCGTCACATCATAATATAAAAGGAGCCCAGTTGAAATGTGACATATAGTGAGATGTCCGTAACAAGTATAACACTTTCTTTGGGGGTGGGGTGAGAGGTTCGGCTCTCGCGCCGGATTGTGTGTGTTACGTAATATTGCCTAATTCGGAGGCGGGTAGTAGATCTTTCCAGAGGAGAGACCGGTATGAAGTACTCCAACACCGAATACCCGACTTCGCTGACTCTCAGGGTCAAACTCTCCTCGTTCCTCTGTATAGCTCTCTCACTCAGTGGCAAAATGCAAGCCTGAAGAACAGTAGGATGTTGTCTAACGTTACGTTCTCTGCAGGCCTTCTTAGCTGCTTAGTATGCACGCTCATTTCTCCACGTTCTCCGCTGGGTACATTTCCTGCAACACGATATATGCAGTAAGGAAACATGAGAATCCTTTTTACTTTAAACGCCCCGTCTGCTGCACTAAATTTAGGATTGCATGGAGCTCTGTAGTAAATACGATAAATTGGTTTTAATGGTTATTCCTGAAGATACAGACGGGAAACACGACTGAACAGCCATGTGAGTCCCCTAGATTTTAGCCATCAGTGTACACTTTTTTAAAGGCGTTATGTCTATCCAAAATGTTATGAAACAAAGATTTGAAATTAATCTCTGATTAATGTATAATAATTATGAGCCTCTTTAAGAGCGAAGTTCGAATCTGCCCTAGTCTCGGTGTAAGAATTTAAAATCAGTTACCTCCATTGTAAAAGGTAATTATTTGTTCGAATCCAGTAGGACCTCGTTGGTTACCGACAATAATTAAAATTCTTAGCACTACTGGGCGAGCAATGGTATGGTATGCCGGTGACTGGTGCCTGCATATCGTTTTATAGGCTTGTCGCACCTTAAAGTGTCACGCCGCATGTAAAGCGGCGGCTAACCAGCTTCAGTGCCAAGGTTTCATATGGTTCTTGTTCTAAGGGACCAGACGGAAATTCTGATTCCTTCATAGTGCACAATTTTCAAAGTTTTTATACAGGTAGGTCTTACAGAGTCACATATATTCCGCACCCACTATAGACACAATTTTGTGTGCAGGTTCTGTAAAACTGCAGTTGACAGGTACATCGTGCTCCCCATAAACTGTGGCAGTTACGTTTTACAATTGTTACTGTTGTTAGCGATCAGGCTTCAACTCCATAAGATGTGGGAACCAGCCCAGAAAACTCACCAGCAGCACAGGTATGAGGCCTCCAGCCTATATTTTGAATTTATATCGCTTGTCTACACCACAACTGCGGCGTTGGACTCGTTTTCCACGAGAAAATACAAACACAAGATGACTGGTGGCAGTCAATTCAAACAAATCAACGGAGAATTGGAAATAGACTTATAACAGTAAGTAGAAAATGGCGGAAATTAAAAAAATTGGGCTATTAAAAATTGGTATAGTGGATGATGGGAAATTCAAAAGAACTGAAGGAAATTCAAAAACCTGAAGAGGATGGTATTGGTGTGAAATTTAGAAAATTGGCAGGAATAGTTCCAACTACCGCGGTTGTGCTTTGTAAGCCTCACCTTTCCAGCCAATCGGAGTGTATTATTAATATGAGGTGCAAAAATGGTACCCAATATGCAGTAAAAAACTATATAAGCTTTATTTTAAAGTCAAAGGTATTCATTCATTTCAGCATGAAAATAGTGCAAAGTTGCATTACTTGTGTCCACATACCTGTGACGTAATATTACAATGGCTCCTACGTGAAGGACGTGCATTATACAGGGTGAACATTAAGAAAAAATCGACAAACTGCAGGGACGGATTCCTGAGAGGTAATGGAGGAAAAAAGGTCCTATGAACATGCGTTCAGAAATGGACGGTGTGCGTGGAACGACAAAAAATCGTCCCGAAACAGAGTACAGAGCTGCATAGTATTCACGTGACAACAAATGTCCAAGGTGGCCTCCACAGGATTACAGGTGATAGGGATAGTAACAGTTGTCATACTGGATGCACATAATTGTACTTTGGCTAACACTAAGTTGGTGATCCACTTGCCTGGAGATTGTATTAGGTGTGGTCTCAATATCCTGGTCCTCTAAATCTGGTGCACGCACAGTCCACCGCCTCCCTCCATATTCGTCTATTTGAAAGGAGCCATGAACACACAATCGCCCCAAAAGGGTTTGAAATGTTGTATGCTTTGGTTGGTGTCTGTGAGAGTATTTGTTCTGGTACAGCCGTGCTGCCGCTCCACGGTTCCCGTCCTCTTGGCCGTAGCCAAACTCCACCTCAGCTTGTTCCCCACGTGAATACCGGACCATTGTGCTGCTTTCAGTACGCTGCGTCAATCACACAGAGTGTACCACCCAACGAACAAACGGTACGTAGTCAGAGGAACTGTCGTTCGTCAGCACCATCTACTACGGCAAAGATACATTTCCGGACACATGTTCATAGGACCGTTTTTCCATCATGCTCGGCAAGGAGTCCGTCCCTACAGTTTCTCGGTTTTATTAATGTTCACCCTCTATACGTAAAATGGTGTGTACGCACACATATCTATGTATTTCATACAAAAGATACTGTGATCTCTGATACGACGTAGTCATTTCTCCCTCCCTCTCTCTCTCTCTCTCTCCCTCTCTCCCTCTCTCCCTCTCTCCCTCTCTCCCTCTCTCCCTCTCTCTCTGTCTCTCTCTCTCCCTCTTTCCCTCCGTCTCCTCCCCCCCCCCCTCCCTCTCTCTCCTCTCTCTCTCTCTCTCTCTCTCTCTCTCTCTCTCTCTCTGTCTCTAGCTCTCTGACATCTTTTCCACATTTGTCTTATAAAATATTAGTGAGGGAATGAAAGAAAAAAAAAGAATACATAAAGGACATTTTATTACAAAAAATTTTCTCAACGTACTTTCAAGACACACACAGTGGAACTATACGAATCTTCTGTACATTCTACGTCGTGGGTTACACTTTTTTGAAGCTCATCTGTTGCAAACAGTAGCAGCTGACATCCAACTGGTGTTAGAATACTGTTTAAAATCCAGTAACACCTAAAACCTAATGCATAACCGACAATATGTAATGCATAATGACTAACGCGTAATAACTGGCTGGCTCTGAGTACTATGCGACTTAACTTCTGATGAGTCAACTAGAACTCAGAACTAATTAAACCTAACTAACCTAAGGACATCACACACATCCATGCCCAAAGCGGAATTCGAACCTGCGACCATAGCGGTCGCTCAGCTCCAGACTGTAGCGCCTAGAACCGCACGGCCACTCCAGCCGGCGCCTAATAACTAATATGCTACACTGCGTAAACATACATAATTCTGGCGTAATATTAAAAATAGACCAAGGTCAAGATATGCACTATTTATGTATAATTATGTACACATACATAGCTCTGGCATAATATAAAATGCTTACAACACATTTTCAAGGAAGAGGATGTTGCTCCTACAGTTATTTCCATAACCTCTTTGAAGACTTGCGTGTGTTGCGTCTCCTGGAAATAGGAGCAAACAAATCAAGTAGACTTTGTTTTCCTGCAGTGCAATTTTTTGTTAAAATATTTTTCCATTTCTTTAAAGCTTGCATGTGATAATTCGAAGCAGTGACAGTTATGTGAACTCACGCTGTAGCCTTGCGAGAGATAAGGCTGCAGTATTATCTCTTGTACACTGTTACCTGGTGCACGTTTTGCTCTCCTCGCTCCACACACTTTGAATAGTAAGGGATTTTTTATTTGCCCAATATTTTCCACTCTTCTATGGAAGCGAATACGGACTCTCACCTATAATCGAATACGTGTTGTTAAGAAAATCACGTGAACGGTTTTTGAAATATATTTTTACTTAATACAGAATCCCTTATCTGCTTATAGCCGCTTGCAGTCGCGAAACTGAGTGCGACAAGTTTGCATACGTATGGGAACAGGTCTGAACTTACTTTTTCTTGTCGGATAACAAGTCTCAACTTCCGTACGTTTTTCTGTTTCCTCAAATTTTGTGTTTCTGGCAAAATGGCATTTCTGGGAATGTTACTGCGCCATCTCTGATTAAACATTAGAGATAAGAAATCTCTGCTGACTCAGCAGGGAGGTGGGGTTATAAATGTAGGGAGACTTGATAAGAAGCTTTCAGTTGATGCTGAACTGTCACAGACAACTCTGTCATCATTATCAATGTAGTTACTGCCTTCGGAAAAGTATCAGTCTTTTCTAATGCAGTGTATACACTATTTAATCAAAAGTATCCCAACACCTGGCTGAAAATGACTTACAAGTTCGTGGCGCCCTCCATCGGTACTGCTGGAATTCAATATGGTATTGTTCCACCCTTAGCGTTGATGACAGATTCCACTCTCGCAGGCATACGTTCAATCAGGTGCTGGAAGGTTTATTTGGGAATGGCAGCCCATTCTTCAATTAGTCCTGCACTGAGGAGAGGTATCGATGTCGGACGGTAAGGCCTGGCATGAAGTCGGCTTTCCAAAACATTCCAGAGGTCTCCTATAGGATTCAGGTCAGGACACTGTGCAGGCCAGTCCATTGCAGGGATGTTATCATCGAGGAATCACTCTGCCACAGGCCGTGCATTATGAACAGGTGCTCAAGCGTGTTGAAGAGGCAACCGCCATCCCCGAATTGTTCTTCAACAGTGGGAAGCAAGAAAGTGCTTAAAACATCAACGTAGGCCTGTGCTGCGATAGTGCCACGCAAAACAATAAGGGGTGGAACCACCCTCCATGAGAAACACAACCACATCAGAACACCACCGCCTCGGAATTTAACTGCTGGCACTGCACACGCTGGCAATTGACGTTCACCGTGCATTTTCCATACCCACACTCTGCCATAGGATCGCCACATTGTGTACCGTGATTCGCCACTCCACACAACGTTTGGAAATTGGAAATTTGTGGTAAGGTCTTAGGGGATCAAAGTTCTGAGGTCATCGTTCCCTAAGCTTACGCACTACTTAATCTAACTTAAACTAACTTACGCTAACGTCAACGCACACACCCATGCCCGAGGGAGGGCTCGAACCTCCGACGATGAGAGCTGCCCGGACCGCGACAGGACGCCCTAGACCGAGCGACTACTCTGCGCGGCACACAACGTTTATCCACTGTTCAAACGCCCTATGTTTACGCTCCATACACCAAGCGAGGTATCGTTTGGCGTTTACCGGCGTGGTGTGTGGCTTATGAGCAGCCGCTTGACCGTGAAATCCAAGTTTTCTCACTGCCCGCCTAACTGCCATAGTACTTGCAGTGTATCCTGATGCAGTTTGGAATTCCTGTGTGATGGTCTGGCTAGATGTCTGCCTATTACACATTACGACCCTATTCAACAATCGGCGGTCTCTGTAAGTCAAAAGACGAGGTCGGCCTGTACGCTTTTGTGCTGTACATGTCTCTTCACGCTTACGCTTCACTGTCACATCGGAAACAGTGGACCTAGGGATATTTAGGAGTGTGGAAATCTCGCGTTCAGACGTATGACGCAAGTGACACCCAGTCATCTGACCATGTTCGAAGTCCGTGAGTTCCGCGGAGCGCTCCATTCTGCTCTCTCACCATGTATAATGACTACCGAGGTCGCTGATATGGAATACCTGGCAGTAGGTGGCAGCACCTGATATGAAATACTTATGTTTTTGGGGAGTGTCCGGTTACTATTGATCACATAGTGTATTTCAAACACTTTTGTCATATTTATGTGTACATGAGTTTTTTTTCTAATTCAGTGTTAGGGCATATGCAGTACTCTTGATCGAGAGTACGGGTTAAGAACGCCGACTCAGCAACGGGGGGAAGGTTCACTTGGAATAATTTAGCGTTTTACGGGGGATAAAATGGTTCAAATGGCTCTAAGCACTATGGGACTTAACTTATGAGGTCATCAGTCCCCCAGAACGTAGAACTACTTAAACCTAACTAACCTAAGGACATCACACACATCCATGCCCAAAGCAGGATTCGAACCTGCGACCGTAGCGGTCGCACAGTTCCAGACTGTAGCGCCTAGAACCGCTCGGCTTTCCGGGGGATATGAAGACATAAAAAGCAGAGATTCCAACTTGTTGAAATTACTTATGTTTGTCATCTAACACACTCAACATTATGGATTGGTGAGTAGCTTGTTTCAATATTACAGTATCTGCAGCCCACCTTATCAGGCAGCAAACAAGCTGATTGACAGCTGGGATAAAATCTGCAAGAAGGAGAAGCAGTAGTAGTGGAGACTGCAGAAGGAGAAGACCTTCTCGGTAGGCTGTATTTTCATTGACTGGCATAATATTATAAGAAATTCCTTCATTTCTGTCAATGATCATAAACGTTTTTGGTCCTTACTTTACCGGTTTCAGTCAGCGATGACATTATCAGATCAGCAGCAAAACATACGAAAACCAGAATCAGTAGTAGACAGCCCACATCTTAAAAAAGTAAAACAGTCTATAACGAAACGTTTTACTTTCATGCATGCTGGAAACTTGCTCTTAAAATATTGTGAGGCATATCTGTTTTAAAACATTTCCGAATAAGATGAAGCTATAATGTCATCTTCAAAAAAAAGAACACACAATGTACGCTTAACATTGTCACTCATGTATAACATATGATGTAAACTGGGCCACAATGAAGGTGGAGTCATCCTGTTAACAGCGTAACTGTTGCTAATAAAATCTATTGCGGGATCACAAAGTGTATGCGTAGTTACAGTAATAAAATGCTGTAAACTAAAACCATGAATAAAATTAATTTGAAACTGTCAAAAACAAAATTGTTAGCTGAAATGTGTTTTTGAGGTGCTGCTCTGGTGATTTTAGATAAAAATTATAAGATACATAAGAACAAACTGACAGAGTAAGCAAAATAATATAAAAATGATAAAATCCCTGGGAAGGGAGGCAGACGGATGTGACCAAAGACCGAAGTAGGAATTCAGCACGTTTTGTTGACGTAGTCACCAGAATACAGTATATGTGAGAATTGGTCAGTATGCCTATGCCATTCCAAGACAAAATTAATGAAACGTTGTACCAGTCGATATATAAAATTATCTAATTGCTGAAATATATTACGTACCTAGAGTAGGGACAGTCAAACATGAAAGTAATACGATCAACATAAGAAAATGAAGCAAATACATACTGAACTCTGCGTCAGGCAACGCCTAGGAAAGATATTCATAAGACAGGCATTCTCTGATTAGTATATAACATCCTTTCCCAGCACCAACTGACTAGATCAGCTAGGGTACTCCTTTCTAGTTCTCTTCTTGCTGCTCTCCTTGTTCCGTAGGCTACACTTTGCCTCTGTATCTATTTGCCTTTGTAGTTTGCCTGTGTCGTCAAGATATTCCTCTGTGTTTGTGTGTGTGTGTGTGTGTGTGTGTGTGTGTATACACCGTCATCTCCTTTGTAAATCATCATTTTGTCAGAGCCTCCAACGGCCACACAGCCGCCGCCTCATCGCCACTACAGTTGCTTCATCGCCATCCCAGCCGCCTCACGACGGTCATCTCCGCACCTCCGTCTTCGTCGCCATCGCTGAAACCATCATAGACACCGCCATACCTCCAGGCTACTCGCTGCCTCTACCTTCGTCGCCGCTGCCGCCGTCCTCATCTACTGTCATATCACACAGCACCACGCTGTCATCACCCCCATCATCTCATCAGTGATCTGTTACCAATAATTATCGTCGAATTTCCATTTCCTGCCTCCGTGAAACACTGTGCACATTTCAGGCATGTCCATCATCTACTCCACCTCTTCCTCTGCTCTCACTTTCACTACGTAGACCACTTTCTGTGGTCCACCACTCTATATCCACTCTCCCCTTCCCACTGTCTCGCCTCCTTTTGCAGTCACTTCCTTCATCTATCCTACCCTTTCCACACACTCTTCCCAATCTCCTTTGCCTGTCCCTCACTTCCAGTCCCACACAAATAAATTCTCCTACATCACCTACAAAAATAACATCTCTTCATGTTACCGTAGGTATGCCAGAAGCCACAATAAAGTCCAGAATCTGCCCTAACAACTGAAGCCAAGTGGAAGGACATGCACAGCTTTGTATTCCACTTTCTTCATTTCTCTAACACTCAACCCATCCTACAATCACAAAAGAACCACAGAAGCCCCATAACATAGACCCTACTACCAGCTCTATAACCAAAGCATCTCATACACTTCCAGATGCTACTGAACACATGGACACACCATCCTCGCCTGCAACTTTTCCCTCTTTCCAAAAATCAAAAAATACAACCCTCTAACTCCTATCACCCAAATCATTCCCCACAAGGATTTCATTCCCGTCAAATCCGAGAATACCAACTTCCACTCAGACATCCTCCCCAGAATATCAAATATTACCTTTGCCCCTCATGTCCCCTCACTCCCATCAACATCAGCTCCAAATCCAAAGGCCCTAGCCTCTGTGCCATCTCCCCAACCCCACTCCCATGATGAGAAAGGTGAGACCTCAGATCCTGGCAGAGGAGGTGATATGTGAACTGAATTACGGTTCTGACTTGGAAATCCGCACAGTGTCAGATTGTGTGTGTCAGTCTTCACAGAGTTTGCCCCCACCATCGTTCACCTCCTTAGGAAGGGTGCCGTAATATACAAACGCTAATATGAAGTTGAAACCTCCACATCAATCCGCCAGTCCTACCATTGCCCGAAATGCCACCCTTACAGGGTGCACCACACTCCTGGTAGTAATGTTGTGTATCACTTCACACACAATGATAAAGTGAGATGGAAAATACAATAGTGTGGCAACTGTTATCGCAGGAAGGCTGCACTAAAGCAAAAATGATTAGTGAATGGGTTAAAAAAACTAACAAAAGATTTACTCCAAGGGTACAAAGAATCAATTCAAATACTGCAGCAAGAAACAGAGTCCAGCTATCACAACAGCAACAACTATGATGATGAAGCTGCCATTGTGTGACGTCTGAGTAGCCCCATGTAGCAATGTGGCTCTGAGCGCGAGTGGACGGAACAAATGTTACTGGCTATCCAATATTGGGGTGGCAGAGGGCACTCATGGTACTGAGCCACTGGAGGTGTGGTTTTGTGGGTACACACAATTAGGTCTGCCCAATCCTGCGCGACCGCTGTTGGTGTCGAATGGAAACATCCAATTCCGTTATCAATTTAACAACATCTGTGGCGTGGTATCGATATGTGATAACACAGTGAAAATCCTCTCACCCATTCTCACTGTAAAGACTCTCACTTCAACAAGCAATGCCAAAACATCGCCTGACCTCCCACCCTTAACATATGCAATGGTGCCCACCTGACGTACTCCACCAAGTGCAAGGCCAAACACAACCCATCACAGTAGAATTAACATTTCTCATCTGCCCAACCAATCACCCTTTCTGTCCTAAAAACCTACTCCAGCCAGCTTCTGCTGCCAAAGACATCAGATTTCTCATAGTTGTCCTCCAAACTGTCCACCCTCATTTAAACCTCTCCATCCCCTTATCCACATAACCCACTCCCTAGGCTCTCATCATGGTATGACAGTAATACAGTATCTTATACCACAACATCACTTCCCTACCCACCAACAAGCCTGTTTAATACATACCTAGTCCCATCACAGTGTTGATACCTTGATCTTTAATGAAATGTTCCTCCAACCCTATCACACCATGTAAACCTCCACCTACATCTTTCAGATCCCTATCAAGGCCACAGATTCTCGGTGTCCCACTCTTCCCTCTGCCAACCTCCTCCACCCCTCTACCCAAGCCCTATTCTTTCTTCGAGAAGCCCATCGCTTATACAACGCCTATCTAAGGTCTAGTGTCAGGGATAAACTCACACACCACTGCCAAATACAGAGACACATCAAGAATTTACAGACAGCAAAAGAAAAAAAACACGCCAGGACTGGCGCCAAACTTAAATCTACAGTCCCCATTACCTCTTCCAAATACTGGAAAGCATTCCATCCTTCACTTCGCAGAAGACACAACACATGTCCTGGTCGCGACCTCATTTACAATCACCACCTTAAGGAATGCAGTTTCTGCTTTGTAGTCACTCTTGCAAGCCTTTATGGCAATATCGTCCCCACAGATTACTATCCTGATATCTGGAAAGCATCCAGAATCCTACTTTTTCTCAAACCACACAAACCCCCTAGTGCCGCTTTCCCCTACAACCCCATCTGCCTCACTTCATTGTTCAGCAGGCTCTTCAGATCCATCCCCCCACGATGCATCCATCAATACCTGAACGAACACAATTTCCCTCTCAATAATTAGTCTGGTTTCCGTCCCACCTTCGACTCTGATGGCCTCACCCATCTCCTACCTCACCAGTTCAACACCTGCAACATCTGTAAATCAGATGTTTTTGCCCCCCTCGACCTAAAGAAAGCCTATAACTATGTACAGCATTCTGGTTTCCTCTTCAGACTCCAGACATAACCACTTCCAGTTAATTATGTCCACCCTACTGCATTCTTCCTTCCCTAATCACACATTCTATATCACCATGAAGAAGACAAATGCCTATACCTTTCACTCCAATACAGGCAGGCCCCTAGGCTGTGTCCCCTTTCCTCTCCTTTATCTCCGCTACACTGCTGATATGCCCAAACCACCTTCACGACTTCACCCCCTTCAGTATGCAGATGACATCACGTTTCTAACATTCTATCCTACAGCTCAGAAATTCCAACGATCCATCCAAATCCACCTCAGTCAGTTTACCAACTGATGTAGCCGATGGCCCCACAAGATCAATCCTTCCAAAACTCGGGCAATAATTATAGGATGTACTACCCACTCCTTCCGTCTTCATGTCTCCTACCTTACCATTTATGATGGTCCTATCCAGTTAACTAATACACTAAAATGTCTGGGACTAACCATGAACCAGCAACTAACATGGAAACTCCACCTACTAGCCATCCAACAAAAGCCCACTATAGACAAAAACTACTAACTGCCTGAATTTGGGGATTGCACACCTCCACTGTGCTCCACACCTGACAAACCTTGATCCAACCCCTATTTTGCTACGCAAATGTTGCGTGAATATCTGCATCCCATAAGTTGTAAAAGTCCCTCCAGATCCTTGATCGCCATGCACTGCGCTTCACCTTCTGGTGTCGTTTACCTTCCCCCACAAGTATCCTTTACCAACTCCTCAAATTCCCTCGACTCCTAACGTAGAACACCTACGATCAACCTACACTACCAGCAAGCTTGACTCCAGTAATTCAGTCTTAACCGTTAACATTTCCAACCCTAGTACAGCCCGCTCCTCTCCCGATAAATCCCAGCTCTCCTACACCTGCAAATCGTCCACATAGTCTCGCAAAGAAATTTCAATTATCTCCCCTTCCAAGGCCATAAACTCTGTCCCTATATTTACCTGTCATACCAATCTAAACGCACCACACCCTTTCAACCTCCTCAGATCTCTCTCTCCTTTGCTCTCGACAATATTCCCACCACTTTCTCCCCATCCCTCTCTTTCTCAACATCAAATTTTAATCAGCTTACTGATGCCATCTACTCCTCCATTTTTGTCTCCCAACAGCCAGTTCTGCTCCATGGGTACTATGTACCACTCCACCATCCTTGTACTACAACAATCCTACCATCCTCAGTAAGCGTCCACCTTCAACAACGAATTGTCAATCCCTGACAAGGTCCGTCCAGTTGTTAGTGATACTAAAATACCTCTTCTTAATATCAAAGTTCCTTACATCATGTTTTAAACGTTGAAATGAGCTAATCTTTTCCTTTTTTCTTTGTTTTTACTTTACATTATCACTATTTTAAATTACACACAAAGAAACCCTTCTTCATTATGTATCTAAATACGTCTATTATTTTTCACCTTAAAAGATATTTTAATTTAGTTGTAAATATGTCATCTTATGTTAGTGTTTTTTGTGTTTTCACTTAGTTTAAATTGTCATTGGCAGAAGTTCAGACTGACTGTACCACTGATAGTCCCACCCTCTTCCCACCCCCACAGCTTATGTGGGGCGAGGGAAACGAAATAGCAAGAAAGAAAAAATGTGATTTATGTAGAATAGTGTCAAATAAAGAAAAGCATGCATTGGGTACAGAGCCGGTGTGCCCATTGAATCTCCTTCCTGGCTCTTGTTTTTTGGCTTTATAAATTTCAAGCTGTTCTATGAAACTTCCTGGCAGATTAAAACTGTGTGCCGGACCGAGACTCGAATTCGGGCATGTGCTCTACCAACTAACCTCACCCAAGCCTGACTCACGACCCGCTCTCACAGCCTTACTTCCGCCAGTACCTCGTCTCCTACCTTCATGCTTCACAGAAGCTTTTCTGCGAACCTTGAAAGACTAGCCCTTCTGGAAGAAAGAATTTCAATCAAGCTCTTCTAATTTATGAAAGGCTGAGAACACGGCCTTTTCGCGCCTTGTGGAGAGAACTCTCCCTATGGTATGGCCACTTTCTGATAAATACAACCACAAAACAGTTCCGTTACGTGGCTGTGGATGCTCCTTATCCGTTACATTAAACGAGCGGTCGGTGTGGCTGACATATTATTTACCAGAGTTATTACAGAAATGGTTCAAATGGCTCTAAGCACTATGGGACTCAACTGCTGTGGCCATCAGTCCCCTAGAACTTAAAACTAGTTAAACCTAAATAACCTAAGGACATCACACACACCCATGCCCGAGGGAGGGTTCGAACCTGCGACCGTAGCAGCATCGCGGCTCCGGACTGGAGCGCCTAGAACAGCACGGCCACCGCGGCCGGCAGAGTTATTACAGTCAACCATGTAAATCCTAGAGCCATCATATTTGTCATACACATTTGTAACTTACGTTTTACACGAAGTTTTAGGGTATTGTTAAAATGTAAGCTACATCTAACGTTATATTTTAAGAAACATTTCTCTATTTTCTGGAGCATATTGCCGCGAAATTTCATTGGATGGTCTTCATTCTGCCTTTATTAGTTCTGTTCTCTGAGTGAATGTGCGTTTACTTGCTGTTTTTTCTTGTTTCTGTAGCCTGGTGTAGCGGCGCATGACATTATTTGCAGACAAAAACATTGGCTACTCCTAGCTGCTTTAACACTTCAGTGGTTACACAAATGGTGATATGGGTGTATTTCCAACCAGTTCAAAATTATAGTTGTTACAATTTAAATGATAAAACTGTTCCAAATTTTAATTCTTTCATTAGTTCAAAATACGCATCGTGGTTTATACAATATATAAATCCAATGCTACTGCTTCTTGGAATGTTAAGCACATGTAAATAATCACAAAGTTCGCTATAGGATAAATATAACAAGCTTTTGCCATGGCAGTTGTTCTTTTGCTGAAACTGAAAGGCTAATAACAGTAATTTATGACCTTCAATAATTACTCCAAAGAATTTCCTTTGGTCGCTGCCCTCCCTTTTATACATCTTGCCACTCGTTTTGCAGAGCTTACGTCGTCCTTGTCTTGGACCGGGTGCAGGTGATTTGTTGTCTTCATTGGATGAGTTAGCCGGCAAAGATATTAATTTCCTTTGGGACAGATTCTGTCGTCATCCGCAGATCACTTCTACATCTACATCTATACTCCGCGAGCCACCTTACGGTGTGTGGCGGATGGTACTTATTGTACCACTATCTGATCCCCCCTTCCCTGTTCCATTCACGAATTGTGCGTGGGAAGAACGACTGCTTGTAAGTCTCCGTATTTGCTCTAATTTCTCGGATCTTTTCGTTGTGATCATTACGCGAGATATATGTGGGCGGTAGTAATATGTTGCCCATCTCTTCCCGGAATGTGCTCTCTCGTAATTTCGATAATAAACCTCTCCGTATTGCGTAACGCCTTTCTTGAAGTGTCCGCCACTGGAGCTTGTTCAGCATCTCCGTAACGCTCTCGCGCTGACTAAATGTCCCCATGACGAATCGCGCTGCTTTTCGCTGGATCATGTCTATCTCTTCTATTAATCCAACCTGGTAAGGGTCCCATACTGATGAGCAATACTCAAGAATCGGACGAACAAGCGTTTTGTAAGCTACTTCTTTCGTCGATGAGTCACATTTTCTTAGAATTCTTCCTATGAATCTCAACCTGGCGCCTGCTTTTCCCACTATTTGTTTTATGTGATCATTCCACTTCAGATCGCTCCGGATAGTAACTCCTAAGTATTTTACGGTCGTTACCGCTTCCAATGATTTACCACCTATGGCATAATCGTACTGGAATGGATTTCTGCCCCTATGTATGCGCATTATATTACATTTATCTACGTTTAGGGAAAGCTGCCAGCTGTCGCACCATGCATTAATCCTCTGCAGGTCTTCCTGGAGTACGTACGAGTCTTCTGATGTTGCTACTTTCTTGTAGACAACCGTGTCATCTGCAAATAGCCTCACGGAGCTACCGATGTTGTCAACTAAGTCATTTATGTATATTGTAAACAATAAAGGTCCTATCACGCTTCCTTGCGGTACTCCCGAAATTACCTCTACATCTGCAGATTCTGAACCGTTAAGAATGACATGTTGTGTTCTTTCTTCTAGGAAATCCTGAATCCAATCACAAACCTGGTCCGATATTCCGTAAGCTCGTATTTTTTTCACTAAACGTAAGTGCGGAACCGTATCAAATGCCTTCCTGAAGTCCAGGAATACGGCATCAATCTGCTCGCCAGTGTCTACGGCACTGTGAATTTCTTGGGCAAATAGGGCGAGCTGAGTTTCACATGATCTCTGTTTGCGGAATCCATGTTGGTTATGATGAAGGAGATTTGTATTATCTAAGAACGTCATAATACGAGAACACAAAACATGTTCCATTATTCTACAACAGATTGACGTAAGCGAAATAGGCCTATAATTATTCGCATCTGATTTATGACCCTTCTTGAAAATGGGAACGACCTGCGCTTTCTTCCAGTCGCTAGGTACTTTACGTTCTTCCAGCGATCTACGATAAATTGCTGATAGAAAGGGGGCAAGTTCTTTAGCATAATCACTGTAGAATCTTAAGGGTATCTCGTCTGGTCCGGATGCTTTTCCGCTACTAAGTGATAGCAGTTGTTTTTCAATTCCGATATCGTTTATTTCAATATTTTCCATTTTGGCGTCCGTGCGACGGCTGAAGTCAGGGACCGTGTTACGATTTTCCGCAGTGAAACAGTTTCGGAACACTGAATTCAGTGTTTCTGCCTTTCTTCGGTCGTCCTCTGTTTCGGTGCCATCGTGGTCAACGAGTGACTGAATAGGGGATTTAGATCCGCTTACCGATTTTACATATGACCAAAACTTTTTAGGGTTCTTGTTTAGATTGTTTGCCAATGTTTTATGTTCGAATTCGTTGAATGCTTCTCTCATTGCTCTCTTTACGCTCTTTTTCGCTTCGTTCAGCTTTTCCTTATCAGCTATGATTCGACTACTCTTAAACCTATGATGAAGTTTTCTTTGTTTCCGTAGTACCTTTCGTACATGATTGTTATACCACGGTGGATCTTTCCCCTCGCTCTGGACCTTAGTCGGTACGAACTTATCTAAGGCGTACTGGACGATGTTTCTGAATTTTTTCCATTTTTGTTCCACATCCTCTTCCTCAGAAATGAACGTTTGATGGTGGTCACTCAGATATTCTGCGATTTGTGCCCTATCACTCTTGTTAAGCAAATATATTTTCCTTCCTTTCTTGGCATTTCTTATTACACTTGTAGTCATTGATGCAACCACTGACTTATGATCACTGATACCCTCTTCTATATTCACGGAGTCGAAAAGTTCCGGTCTATTTGTTGCTATGAGGTCTAAAACGTTAGCTTCACGAGTTGGTTCTCTAACTATCTGCTCGAAGTAATTCTCGGACAAGGCAGTCAGGATAATGTCACAAGAGTCTCTGCCCCTGGCTCCAGTTCTGATTGTGTGACTATCCCATTCTATACCTGGTAGATTGAAGTCTCCCCCTATTACAATAGTATGATCACGAAACTTCTTCACGACGTTCTGCAGGTTCTCTCTGAGGCGCTCAACTACTACGGTTGCTGATGCAGGTGGTCTATAGAAGCATCCGACTATCATATCTGACCCACCTTTGATACTTAACTTAACCCAGATTATTTCACATTCGCATTCGCTAATAACTTCACTGGATATTATTGAATTCTTTACTGCTATAAATACTCCTCCACCATTGGCGTTTATCCTATCCTTGCGGTATATATTCCATTCTGTGTCTAGGATTTCGTTACTGTTCACTTCCGGTTTTAACCAACTTTCCGTTCCTAATACTATATGCGCACTATTTCCTTCAATAAGAGATACTAATTCAGGAACCTTGCCCTGGATACTCCTGCAGTTTACCAATATTACGTTAACTTTTCCTGTTTTTGGTCTCTGAGGACGGACGTTCTTTATCAACGATGATAATGTCCTCTCTGGTAAGCCGTCAGGTATTTTATCGTTTCGCCCAAGGGGGGTCCCTCTAACCTAAAAAACCCCCGTGTGCACGCCACACGTACTCTGCTACCCTAGTAGCTGCTTCCGGTGTGTAGTGCACGCCTGACCTGTCTAGGGGGGCCCTACAGTTCTCCACCCAATAACGGAGGTCGATGAATTTGCAACCATTATAGTCGCAGAGTCGTCTGAGCCTCTGGTTTAGACCCCCCACACGGCTCCAAACCAGAGGACCGCGATCGACTCTGGGCACTATGCTGCAGATATTAAGCTCAGCTTGCACTCCGCGTGCGATGCTGGTTGTCTTCACCAAATCAGCCAGCCGCCGGAAGGAACCAAGGATGGCCTCAGAACCCAAGCGGCAGGCGTCATTCGTTCCGACATGTGCTACTATCTGCAGCCGGTCACACCCAGTGCGTTCAATAGCTGCCGGAAGGGCCTCCTCCACATTACGGACGAGACCCCCCGGCAAGCACACCGAGTGCACACTGGCATTCTTCCCCGACCTACCCGCTATTTTCCTGAGGGGCTCCATAACCCGCCTAACGTTGGAGCTCCCTATAACTAATAGGCCCGCCCTCTGTGACTGTCGGGACCTTGCCGGAGAATCGGCCACTGGCCCAACAGGCGAGGCATCCTGTGGTGGCTCGGAAACGATGTCATCACCACTAGGAAGCACCCCGTACCTGTTGGAAAGGGGTAAGGCAGCCGCCACGCGGCCAGATCCCACCTTCGCCTTTCGGCCACGCACGCGCGAGCCCACCACTGTCCGCTATTCACCCTGGAGTGATGGCTGACCGGTAAGATGCTCACTGCCGGAAGACGCAGCGACATCAGGGGTTCCATGTGATTCCAAGGCCACCGAAGTAGGCATAGGTCTCACCACAGTTGCCCCAACGCCACTACGAGCCGACGCCTGCGCCTCGAGCTCGAATAGCCTAACAGACAAAGCCTCCACTTGCCCCCGAAGAGTGGCCAATTCTCCTTGCGTCCGCTCATAACAACCACAGTCCCTACACATGACTATGTTTACCCTACTCTATACGGTGACAAATTCCCAAGATAATCTTCTGATGAGCTACTCTGATAATCAAGAAACACTCACTGAAATACGAGACGCGAAAACTACGCTAGGTTTTCCCAGAAAAAACTATTTAAAAGCTAAGCGCAGCAAATAAGTACAAAAACGCTTTATACAAACAGTACTCGCTGCTGCTGGTGCTCTCGCTCTGGCTGTCACAAGACAACTGCTGATTCAAGTGACTAGTGGCTAACGGCCGCGAAACAAACAAAAGACGGTTTTAGGGCGCTTTCTGTTCTAAACGATCAAGAAAACACTAAGAAATCTAACACGAAAACTACGTAAAGTTTTATCAAGAACTGTTAGTTACTATGCAGAGCAGATAAACACAAATAGAATCCCTTCCTTAGTGGAAGGTCGTAAACAAAATGCAAAATAAACGCTTCATACAAACAGTACTCGCTGCTGCTGGTGCTCTCGCTCTGGCTGTCACAAGACATTGTCTGTTGCTTAATTTTCGGTGCAAAATGAAGCCGAAGGCTGTGAAGAAATTGCAGTCTCTTAGATAATTTCAGTCCTCGAGCTTCACATACCTACTGCCATATTAAATATTCATTAATTCCCTTGCATTGCATAACCAATAAAATGCAACCATGACGAGCGTCGTGTGCATCTTCAACATGAGGAAGTCTTGCCCATTTGGTCAAATGATTCAACCCCTCCTTTCTTTTCATTTTAAAATTCATCGACTTCTGTTTTTTTTCTGTAATTCGGGAAAGAGTTGGCATGTAATGCGTGGTTGAAGTTATTAAGAACATTGTGCCATTCTTTGGTGAAAAAGATACCATTTTTGACTTCTACTGAAGTCAAAGAGAAACACAGTTTAGTTTGAAGAGCTTCTTTGGAACTGTCTTGTTTGTTCCTTCGTACTGTTCAAACCATAGTAGCACCATAATTCAATATCACCGACAGAAGGGGTGACGACGTAAGCAAAGTATCTACGGTTATGTTTGAATTGGTGTCGTAAACTGATTTCGCTTGGTCTTCCTCCTAGAAATATGCTAGTGGTTCTTGACCACTGTATGTTTCTTTTCCTACCTACTGTACTCCTGTGATCAAATGTTTAGGATGGCAGTCACACATTAACATAAATTTTAGAATGTACTTTTCTGGTTCATTAGGAAACTAAGACCAAGTCATTCACTTAAGGTGACCAATAAAGCCGACCGCCCCTGAAAACGCTAAGTCCGGCTATCTGCACAATCTGGCAACACTGTAAGATGCATTTAACAATTTTTTCATAATGTGGGGCCACAGTCATAATATATTTCTTTATCGTTAGTACCGCCATTAGACTGTTTTTTAATTTCAGTGTTACATTTACACGCTCATGATTTCCACTTCAAAGTACCATTATCAACTATTTTAATGTTATACAGTGCCTAAGATGGCATACTGTCGTATTTAAAACGCACTATTACATACATTAAAGACTGTAAGATGAGGAAGTGTCAGGAGGAAGTGTTGTCTACTTCCAAGATGTCGTCATAATGTGTTAGCCCGTGGTATAGAGATAATCGTCGTGGATTCTAAACTTAAACATGTGTGTTCGCGTCTAACTATAATTTTTTTTTACCACATATCGACCCAAGTTTAAGGTTATGAGTCTGATTGAACATAACAGGATCTGAGCACTATGGGACTTAAATTCTGAGGCCATCAGTCCCCTAGACTTAGAACTACTTAAACGTAACTAACCTAAGGACTTCACAAACATCCATGCCCGAGGCAGGATTCGAACCTGGGACCGTAGCGGTCGCTCGCCTCCAGACTGTAGCGCCTAGAATCGCACGGCCACTCCGGCCGGCTCAGTGTGTGTATGAACTGTTATTTTTGAAGTTGAAGTTCCAGTTATACCCTGAAATTAAGCATTAGATTTTACATACTTGAAAATCATGTACTACAGTTAAGCGTTGTAAAATTGGGTCGCAAGTGGAAAAAGATGTAACATATGCAACACAATATTTACTTTTGGTATAATGAAGGGGTGAATGCAGAGGAGGCAACTCGAAAGGTTTGAGCTGTGTGTGGAGCGAGTGCTTTTGGGAAAAATACACCCGAAAAAGATATTGTTATTTCAACAAGGATCGTTCTGGCATGACTGATTTTCTACATTAAGGGGACCACACCGTGGTTCAGGTCGAAAAAAATCGATTTACGGTTTTCATCATATTTCGATGAATTTTTGAAGTACTCTGAAAATGATTTTGCTGAAAAAATTTTTTTCGAGCATTTAAAGAGCATTTTCCTACCACGTGTGTTTATGTGCTACGCCCACTTTTCTGTCACCCACTATTCTGCATACGTTTTAGGTCATTATATCCCCTACATTGCACGTTAGGATTTGGTTTTTTACTCCCGAGTGTGATGGCTATCCTTGGAAGGCAACGGTCGGTATTTTTTTTATTTTCTGCTGTTTGTAGACAACAAGCATTCAAATACGCGGTTAGTTTTGTTCAAGTGTGATTGCGAGTAGTTGTTATACTTCCGCTTGCAGTGCTTGTTTACGTGTGTTTTGTTGTGTTTATTGAAGATGACGAAACGTAAAGGCATTTTAGCGGAAACAAGTTTAGAAAGCTATCTGTACAAGAGGTTACGTTTCCTGGCAACGATGTTTCTAACTGTAATTCTTCAACAAGTGCATCATCAAAGAAGCTCTCACCATTTCAAGAGAGTTACAACGAATTTGCTGTAAGGGACAAGGGGTGCAGTAAAATTATTATAAATTTGAGAATATTATCAGATGTAATTTCTAAATTTGTACAATGTAGACAGTGTGGTGAGTCCCAGAGTGTGAAAAATTGTGAGAGTGCCAGTGGGAGAAAGGGCCTAGCAATTGCTTTGGATTTAATTCGCACTAAATGCTCAGCTGTGATTTCATTTATGACTTCTTCAAAACCAGTTGCTAGTGGCCCTTATGAAATCAGTACTAGATTAGTGTATTGGCAAGGGCATGGCTGAAGGGAGAACATTTTGTTCAGTGATGAACTTACATCAACCACCTAATAAATTTGAAAAACTAACTGAAATATTTGAGAAAGCTATATGTGAGGTCAAAATGATTCAAATGGCTCCGAGGACTATGCGACTTAACTTCTGAGGTCATCAGTCGCCTAGAACTTAGAACTAATTAAACCTAACTAACCTAAGAACATCACGCACATCCATGCCCGAGGCAGGATTCGAACCTGCGACCGTAGCGGTCGCTCGGTTCCAGACTGTAGCGCCTAGAACCGCACGGCCACTTAGGCCGGCTATATGTGAGGTCAGTGAGGAAAGCATGAAACTGGCTGCTACGGAAACAGTGGAAGAAAATGATGGATGTTCGGATATTGCAGTTGCACTTGATGGAAGTTGGCAGGAAAGAGAACATACTTCTCTGAATGGAGTAGCGACTGCCACGAGTGTAGACACCGGTAAAGTGTTAGATGTGGAGATAATGTCTAAATATTGCAAATATTGTAAAGTCAATGAACATAAAGAACACAACTGTGTGGCTAATTTTAGAGGAAGAAGTGATGGTATGGAATTTCATGGAGTACAACAAATACTTCATCGCTCGGTAGAAACAAGAGGCGTACGGTACACCAAATATTTGGGCGATGGTGACAGTAAGGCAAACAAAAATGTGGTGAACTGTAAGCCATATGGAGATGCCAATATTAGCAAAATAGAATGTTTGATATGAGAGGAAAAATTTGGAAGATGGAAAACTATTGACCAGACAGGGTCGGTTAACTAAAGCTGAAATAGAAAACTTGCAGGTATACTATGGGCAGGCAATTAGGAGAAATAAAGAAAGTCTTGAGGCATTGAAGAGAGATGTTTGGGCTATATTCTTCAATAAGTCCTCTACTGATGATAAGCCATGTCATGGATTGTGTCCATCAGGAGAAAATTCCTGGTGCAAATACAACAGGTCTCAGGCAACTGGAGAATCTTATTGTCACCAACATTCTGTTTATGCTACTGTTATTACAGCAATGGAACCTATTTTCAGAGACTTGGCTCATCCTGACCTTCTAAGGAAATGTCTGCATGGGCAGACACAGAACCCAAATGAATGTTTCAACAGCATAATTTGGAAGCGCCTTCCTAAAACTGTATTTGTAGGCATGCCTACAATGAAACTAGGAGTTCATGATACTGTTATTAAATTCAGTTGTAGTAATATTGGAAAGTGCTGGGTACTGAAAGAGCTGGGAATTAATTATAGTGAAAATATGATCGCTGGTCTGCAACATTGCGATATAATGAGGATAGCCGATGCAGACAGGTCTGCCTCTAATACGGCCAAGAAAGCAAGGCAAACATCCAGGAAGGTGAAAAAGAAGCTGGAACACGTGCTACAGGCCAGCAGAGCATTTAACAGTTTTAATAAACTGTTTGTAGCAAATTTCAAAACTTTTTCTTTAAAGTCAATTTGCCGCAAACTAAAATTTCCAGTACACATGCCCCATTATATCAGAAACTATCATAGATAAATGAATGAAATTTTCAGAGACTCTGCATAACATAAAAAGCCACCTCTGGCACTACAGTCATTAATATTCCCCCATTAGGAAGTTCACAAAAAATATTTTCTGCAGAAAAAACTTAATATTTTTTGTTAATAAATTTAAAAAAGTATTTCTTAAAAACTATAGAATGGATAAAGTAGATTATAGTACAGTTGACTCTATTAGCATCATGTAACATACATTAAAAATATTAAGGTCCTGCATCAAATAGTTTTTTCAGAAATGGGCCAAATACTTGGCTAAATTAACATGGGTTTGATAGGCAGGGTGTGGTCCCCTTAAAGAGGTCTCGACCACTGAGATAAGTGATGGATTAGCATTTAACTGTCATGCGACATTTGCATTCTACATGCAACGTTAAGAACTTTGGGGTAGGAGTACTGCATACTCTAATTCGGAACATCAAAAATTAACGAAGTGACCATTATTGCAGTTTTGCTTGAACATCATCTCATCGCTCATTGAGCATTCCTATACAATACTGTTACTGGTGAAGAGCTATGATGCTTTTACCGTTAACTTCCTGAGAAGAAATGAAAGGCTGAGCCTTACCAAAATACGTAAATTCGAGCAAAGAGTAGTGTGAGCATAATATTTTCCATCTATTAGCTCCAAAAGTGTGTTTTGCACTACGAGTTCTTCCCCAAGGGTGTGTCCATCACAGCTGGAATTTGTTGTCAAGAATTGAGACACCATTCATTCGCAGAGTATCTGCGTAACTGATTGACGCATGTGTTGTTCAACAGACAGCAGTCATCACTCTCACTAGAATCAATGACAGAGTGTGTGTGTGTGTGTGTGTGTGTGTGTGTGTGTGTGTGTGTGTGTGTGTTTTCGTGTACACACACAATCTGGATCAACACTAATAACATTATAGAGAAAAGCAACAATAAATATTGCACCAAATATAGCTGTAGAGTATTTTAATGCAATGGCTAGTTACTACAAACTGTATTTTTACTCAACTCATGTCCTGTGTATTACGTTAAGTAAGTAAGATGTATTAACTCCATAATATCGTTAGCAGGGACAGTGCGCTCTTGTCGCGGCCCGCGACAAGTGCAGCGATTAGCAATGTCATATGCAGCCGCGATTTGTTTATGTTGGCGTGGACACTGCAGCAGACACTTCGCCATAAACAGAAATAACTCATCTTGGCTCTGACTGCAGTGAGCGAATATCTCTGTCTGCATGTTCATATAGAAACAAACGCGAGACTCCACTCATAGGTGCTATGGAGCAATTGGAACGAGTATCATATCATTAGTCATCAAAATATTACCAGTGATGATAAGTCCACTCTGTTTGAATCCCAAGAAAATAGGAACCGTTTCACAAAGTAATGTGAGGTGATATCAAAATTTCCTCTTCTCACATCACAGCTTTTGATTTAGTATGAAGTGAAACAATAGACAATTTAGGGTTCTGAAGCATAATATTACGCCAGATTCTTATCGTAGGCCCTATCGGAAAGGCAAAAAGCAGGGAGCCCTCCATTCTTTTGTCCAACCGTCTGTTTCCTTTCCTGCATTACTACCACTCGCAGATTCTTATTTAATGACTTGCGGGCATCAAGTTCTTCAGCAGAATGAGTCCGATGTTATTGTGCTAATTGCGGCATGGTAAAAATGCCGCAAAGACGAGTTGCCCTAGAGCAGTAAAGATATTTGCACATGTCTGTATTCAGCAATGACAGCCAGCTGCCACAACACTGTTGAGTTGGCAGAAGAGCCAACACCGTGTTACTAGAGGAGGCCGAAATGCACGCGTTTTAGCTCACGTAGGCTGGCCTGAGGAGGGAAGAACTATACTGACGTGAGGTCTGGAACACGACTAGGAATTAGAATTCAGAAAGCGGACGTAATTAGATTGATATTTAACTTTAATCCATGAATGATGAACGTCGCTCTTGACGGTACATGATTCAAAATATTGTCTGTTCAGAATTCATTCTAATTACTGAATATGGCGCCTTGCTAGGTCGTAGCAAATGACGGAGCTGAGGGCTATGGTAAACTGTCGTCTCTGCAAATGAGAGCGTATGTAGACAGAGAACCATCGCTAGCAGAATCGGCTGCCCAACTGGGGCGAGTGCTAGGGAGTCTCTCTAGACTAGACCTGCCGTGTGGCGGCGCTCGGTCTGCAATCACTGATAGTGGCGACACGCGGGTCCGACGTATACTAACGGACCGCGGCCGATTTAAAGGCTACCACCTAGCAAGTGTGGTGTCTGTCGGTGACACCACAAACACTTTACAGAAATCATGCGGCAGGCAACACAACTGTGAGTGCACTTCGAAGTTCATTCAGTGAGTCGTCAGGAGACTGACGGAAACGAGAAATTAACGTCGCTTTCCGAGTCATATTCAATACAACATGAGGTGTTATTAAGGTAATTGAGTGTTCTAGCAATTACACTCTGGTAATTCCCATATGAGTATTCCGATAGCCAAAAGTACTTGTTAGTGTGAAACCATCGGGAACTACATTAATATCAGACTGCAAGAACTCAGGACAATACGTGGACTCTTCCCTTCGTTGGTAACCTCTTACTGTTATTTAGGGTTCTCTCTGTCCTAGACGTAATGCAATTGGAACTTTAGATTTACGAGGCGCTTTCCGCTATTGTTGACAAACATCAGCAACTTCTAATCACTGCAGTTATGAACTATGTGATGATAGTGGCACAGGTTGTCAGTGGTGTTATGCTGTCAAACTGCTTATAGTAACGTTAATGGTGGCGTACATAATCTTACGCTGACTACCTAAGTAAAGATAGTGTGGTGGCGACGTCGCTTCCCTTTATTTGGCATCAGGTTGGGTAATCTGATTTCATGAACATAGTACTCCATTGACGAGCTGCTAATGACTACAAAGATCGTCGTGTGGATATTACATTATTTCTGCAGTGAATTGCTTGACAAATATTACCGTCAGCTATGCAGCTAAAATGACTCACTACACAGGTACTCTATGTCCCTCTTGGTTAAGTGATCAGCTCGCTGCTATCCTGCTTCTGCTGTTCGTAAGTACTTCTTTACTGATCATTCGTTATTTGTCTAAATATGCGCTACAGTCTGATTCGCATGTATGACGTGGGTTAGCGCTATCTCACAGCAGTGACTAAGGAATGGATGCCGTTGAAGTTCCATTACACTGATGACAAAACAAAGGTTCGCAAATCACCTGCATTGGCTCAAAAAACAATTGTATCTTAAATATCGAAGGACAGACGTCCACACTGTCAGAGGGCGTTGAAATACAGCAACGGCGGCAGATGAAAATGGGTGTCTGTTCAGGGTTCGAACCTGGACCTCCTAGTTACGATGCAGACGAGCTGACCATTGCCCTATCGAGACTCCACGGCCAACCGCCATGCAGGACATGTCTACACACGCTCCTCATCAGACGCAAATTCCCATCTTTGCCGCTTACCGCATAAGCGGGACAGGGTTCGGACGATGATGTGGGTCTAGCACTGAAAACTTTCAATGGCCCGCCGAGACCTGAATCATTATATAGGATGTTTCAGGAGGAATAGTAAATAGTGTAGGAGATGTTAATATGTATAAAATGTCATATAACATGTGTCTAATTTTTAATGAGTACATACAGCTGTGTTCGATGCATTTACTTTTCGTTTGTTGGTCCTTACAGGATCCCATTGCCTACGTGTCCTTGAAAATGGTCTTCTAGCATTATTGAAAGAGGTTCCTCTGTCTACAGGAATGTGTATGTTCCTCCAGCATGACGGAGCTCCTGCACATTTTAGTGGTCATGTGACACATCATCCAAAAGTAATATTTCCCGGAAGATGGAAAAGTAGATGTGGGCACCTTTCTTGGCCACCAAGGTCACCGGACCTTATCCCTTTGGATTTTTGAAAGTAGGGATGGTTAAAAGGCGAAGTCTACAAAGGAAAAGTAAACCTAAGAGCCGATTTGATCTTTCGGATTATAAATAATGCATCTCTCATAAAAGAATGCAAAAACGACCTCACAGGAGCTACACGTCGTGATGAGTCAAAAGTGCATTGATGTTGGTGGGTGAACTTTTGAAAATCAAATTTGAACGTCTTCATTTCCCTTTGCTTTGAGTTTGTTAATGTTGCGTACTAACAGCTGTATCTCTGTACTCAATAAAAAGTGGACACATTTATATGGAAATTTTTATGCAATTCGTCTATACTACGACCTGCTAAAATATCTATTATTCCTTTTGAAACACCCTGTACATGCATATGTGTGTGATATCTGTTCTTTCGGACATGTGCGAAAGAACGGACATGTCCGAAAGAACAGACACCACCCACCCACACACACACACACACACACACACACACACACACACACACACACACACACACACACACACACACACACACACGCACAATTTATGTTTGCGATATGGATACTTTATGGGTTAATTACAGTGTTTCTCATCGTTTACTTCGTGGGAAACCTGATTCTTTCTGCCCTAGCCTATACTGTAGTAATGAGTGCATGCACACATTCTCGATACCTCTTTGAATGTGCTACTGCATCTGTAGACAAAGGCTCAAATCCCGCTGGAAAAGTATATTTCAAGTCAGATGGTTTTGCTCCTCCTCTACTGTCACTGTAAACGATCACAACGAAATTAAGTATAGGATTCCTGCGAAACCACTGAGTTCATACGGTTGTGCTGTACAGATGGAAAGAAGTAGTTTTTCACAAGTATCAGATGACAGACAGAGTTTGTCAGAGTCCACTAATTATGACTGCATTTTTAATTATTGGTTCGCAGGCGCTTTTCTGCTGCTTATTGTAACTATTGTTTGAATGTTAGAGCTGGAAGAGTAGAAACATCATAACTTCGTCATACAGAATATTCGAATTCACTTTAAGTCTTCACGTTTCGAGCAACGGCAGAATATCCGTCAGAAGTCACTTTCAATGTCTCTCACAGAACACATCAGTTGGTATCCTTCCTGGTACTATAACTGAAACTTCGGCAAAAACGCAGAATATGTTTGGCAACTGTGACCGACGAGTTACTTCCTTGATGACACCCAACTATCCTGACAAATTCACTTGGTATTATCGTGTCACTTCAGTTGAATAATGTGAGTGTTTTTCTGTTAAGATGTGGTATACGGACATCTGTTAATGCTTTCGAGTTCACGAAAGTCGTTCCACACGGAAAATACTACTACTCTCGTCTCTAATGTAGTGAGTTATCAGTCATAGCGCCTACTGCGCCAGTAAGTAAGACACAGATGCCGCACTTCTTCGCTAGTCAGAGGTACAGTCCGGCTTTCGCAGCCGTGCAGTGCAAACGTGCTATTGTTTCCGCCTGCGGAACGCGCACGCTCGCTGTTGTTTACCTTTCAGCGGCCGTCAATTACGTGTCGCTTACGTGTAGTAGAACCATGGCCAACCGTTTCAGAAAATCAACACTACGATTCAGCTTCTGCAACGACTATACACGACCAAAGGCCTTGGAAGTGGAACGCTTCCTATGCGACGATGCTAAGATCCCAGTGGCGGGGTCAGGGATTTTCTCTGCCTCGTGATGACTGGGTGTTGTGTGATGCCCTTAGGTTAGTTAGGTTTAAGTAGTTCTAAGTTCTAGGGGACTGATGACCATAGATGTTAAGTCCCATGGTGCTCAGAGCCATTTTTTTTTTCAGATATCCATCGACGCGGTGGCCCACGGTTTGGCGCAATATCCACCAGCTTTTCCTTCCCTCCAACGTCCGTGCAACATGGTACCATGTCGCATGCGGAAAATTCGCCACAAATCAACGTCTTCACGCCATCGGATTAACGGACTCTCCGCTTCGTTCAGTTTGCCACCTCATGGATTACGATGTCCACCAACTGACTTGTGGTGCCACCAGTGACGTCTGGAAACTTGGACGACAGTTCGTTTCCTGTTACCTCCGCCTTCCGCCGGATTTGATTGACGCATGGACTTTTATCCATCCTGAGGATACTTATTCCCCGCCACCAAAAATCATGCGATTGCATGGGTCAAGAGGTGGACGCTCACCTACATGTATAATGTTGGCGACGAATCAACCCTCGACTTCTGGCAGTACTTACAAACCGCCCACAGTGAAGTCGAGCATCGACCGCGCTACCGCGCATTCTTCACCAGTTACCTACACGCGATCTTTACGTCACCTCCACTCAGCTGGATGCTGCCAAACGTGGACGACACTCCCGCCCCTCCTGCTGACATCTGAGACTCTCAGCGCTACTTTCTATATCGTAACCCACAGTGGAGTAGGAGCATAGATGAGCGCCTCCTTTCTTTTATGTACTATACCAGAGCACGCTGCTCATTACCCCAACTCTACTGTCCCCTCCTCTTAGGCTTCTACCCTCCTTTCGGGATTTTCGTCCCGGTAGCGGTGCCGCGGACACAGTGGCCAGGCTTCGCATACTGACCCCTGCCCACCATGCCTCCGTGCTCCATCTGCCGGGCAACTGCCTGCAACTTTTATCATACCCCAACACCTTCTTCCCTTTTTTGTCTATTGCCTCAAACCTCTTAGTTTAATTCAGTATTATTATTTTTTTCCGGCACATTGTTAATCAAAATTTCTGCAACCTCGTTCGAGTGTAATGCCTCATGTTGATTCTACCGGAAGGATGGCATTTCTGTTGTATTTATGATTGTACAAATAAAGATCTTTTTTTCCCTTACCCTGTTTCCGACAAAAAAAGAAGGAAAAGAGGTAATGTGCTTGCCTACCAGGTACAAGCTGCTACTGTGCGTCTTTCGAGACTCGCTGAAAGGCATATTATTAATTATTTTGTAGCAGAGGTACAAGCAGGCAGATAGAAACTACACACGGGACTCGTAAGACAAATCTCGAGCAAAATTCGACTTGCTACTTTCAGTACCCATTAGTGCGAGGCGAAAACCTTATGGTACTGCAAATTCATAATGCCACTTTTGTTTTCTACCGACAATTTTGTTGTTGTTTTGAATACGTAATTTTATCTATGAACTGTCACATTTTCATATGATGATATAGGATATGAAGTAAATACAGATCTTTTCGAAGTCAAAGTCGGTAATATCCTACTAGTTCGTGTTAAAATAGGCACAATCGTCTTACAAACACTTAATGTTTTGTTAAGATAGACTGACGTCGTGATTTTTCTGTAGTAAGTTGAATTTAATTTGTATTAGTACAGTAAACATTTTAATTGCGTTTTCCATTAGTTTATTGAACACAGCAGTAATCATCAAAGAGGAATTAATCAACAACTGTATATTCTTTCACAGTATCTAAAACAAACTGACAATGCTAAAGTAGTTTAAAAATAGTACGCCGTTAGAAACCTACTAGTTCTAACGATGTCATTAAACCAGTGTAGTCTGAAGAGCATTTTCGTCTAGAAATGAATTGCCTTGATGGTTGATCAATCAAGAGCGGGAAAAGTGATAGTAGCACACGTTATGTAGTTTCGTCGATGGATTTTCTTACACTGCAACCTAAAGATGTCTCATTTCATGGCAACCAATTCCAGCTGTGACGGACAGACTCCAGGGAATGAATTCGTAGTGCAAAACACACTTTTGGAGCTATCAGATGGAAAATATTATACTCACACAACTCTTTGCTCGAGTTTACCTCTTTTGGTAACGCTCAGAATTTCATTTCTTTTTAGGAAGTTAACGATAAAAGATTCAAACTCGTCACCAGTAACAGTACTGCATAGGAATGCTCAATGAGCGACCTGATGACGTTCAAGAAAAACTGCAATAATAGAAACTCCGTTGAATTTTGTTGTTTCTAATTAGAGCATTTTGAACGCAAATGTCGCCAGAGAGTTAAATGGTAATCCATCATTTATACCAGTAGTCAAGACTTCCTTAATGTGGAAATCATTCATGCCAGACCGATCTTTGTTGAAACAAGAATATCTTTTTCTGGCGTATTTTCCCCAAAAGCACTGGCGCCACACACAGTTCAAATCTTTCGAGTTGCCTCCTCTGCATTCTCCCCTCCACTATACCGAAAGTAAATATTATGTAGCAGATGTTACACCGTTTTCCACTTGCGACCCAATTTTACAACGCTTGTCAAGTATGCAAAATCGAATTCTTAACTTCGGGATATAACTAGAACTTCAGCTTCGAAAATGACAACTAATACATACATAACTAGAACTTCAACTTCGAAAATGACAACTAAGACATACACTGACAGCGACACGCTGTGTTCACCTGGGAGGTGACCAACTTCAGGCGGCGGGTGGCGTGTGGCTGGAGGTCGGTAGCCGCTGCAGTGCGAGGAAAAGCTCGAGGGTAAGCTTTTCTCATCGCGACGTAGCTACGACGTTCAGTCAGACTCATAACTTTAGATGAGGGTCGATATGTGTTAAAAAAGAAAAAAGAGATACAGTTGGACACGAACACGAGACTATAAAACTTCCTGTCAGATTAAAACGGTGTACCGGACCGAGACTCGAACTAGGGACCTTTGCCTTTCGCGGGCAAGTGCTCTATTACCTTTTTTTTTAACTTTATACACTGTACCTTTTTTTATTGTTCTCCTTTTATTGAACGCGCTGAACTACCGTGCCGGCACCATCTGAGCAACCCAAGCACGACTCACAACCCGTCCTCACAGCTTCAATTCTGCCGGTACCTCGTCTCCTGCCTTCCAAACTTCACAGAAGCTCGTCTGTGAACCTTGTAGAACTAGCACTCCTGGAAGAAACGATATTGCGGAGTCATGGCTTAGCCACAGCCTGGGGGATGTTTCCAGAATGAGATTTCCACTCTGCAACGGAGTGTGCGCTGATATGAAACTTCCAGGCAGATTAAAACGATGTGCCGGACCGAGACTCGAACTTTGGACCTTTGCCTTTCGCGGGCAAGTGTTCCACCATCTGAGCTACCACTTCCAAGAGTGCTAGTTTTGCAAGGTTAGCAGAAGAGCTTCTATGAAGTTTGGAAGGTAGGAGACGAGGTTCTGGTAGAACTGCAGCTGTGAGGACGGTTTCTGAGTCGTGCTCGGGTAGCTTAGATGGTAGAGCACTAGCCCGCAAAACGCCAAGGTCCCGAGTTCGAGTCTCGGCCCGTCACACCGTTTTAATCTGCCAGGAAGATTCATATCAGCGCACACTCCGTTGCAGAGTGGAAGTCTCATTCTGGAAACATCCCCCAGGCTGTGGCTAAGCCATGTCTCGGCAATATCCTTTCTTCCAGGAGTGCTAGTTCTGCAAGGTTGGCAGAAGGGCTTCTGTGAAGTTTGGATGGTAGGAGAAGAGGTACCGGCAGAACTAAAGCTGTGAGGACGCGTCCTGAGTCATGCTTGGGTGCCTCATATGGTAGATCACTTGCCCACGAATGGCAAAGGTCCAGAGTTCGAGTCTCGGTCTGGCATACCGTTTTAATCTGCCAGGAAGTTTCATATCAGCGCACACTCCGCTGCAGAGTGAAACTCTTATTCTGGATACGCGAATATAAGTTTAGAATGCACGACGATTTCCATTATACTTCGGCTCACGGAACACGACAACATCTCGGAAGTAGACACCTCTTCCTCCTGACACGTCCGCATCTTATAGTGTTGCCAGGTTGTGCAGTTTGCCGGACTCTGCCTTGTCAGGGGCGGCCACCTTAAGTAAACGACTCGGACTTACAAGGGAATGGTCAGACTTGTCATGTCGAGACCTGTGTTGCTTTTTTTACCACTGTGAGTTAACGTTGCAAGAAGTCTGTATGCAGAATTTTAGCTGCTGACATGACCTGGATGTCTGTAAACAATTTTATGAAGTGAGACATTATTGTCGCATGGTTTCCGCGCTTATAACTGCCGCTTGTACAACCCTGACCTCTCTCGCTACGTTATACCAACGCCATCTAGGGACAAGATGGCGTTAGCTACGTGCCGCTCTCTTGCCACAGTGATGAGAGAGCTGATTCCCCCAGTGAAAACGATCGTATGATAATTAAACATTCGTTGACAATTATGGTTGATATGTTATCTACAACATTCTTTCCAAATAGCTATGAAATAGACACAAACACGGTTTAGAACACGTCCAAATTTTATTTCTTGTAATTACAGCAAAAATGCGAAATATTGATACAATGTTTAGGTTTTTTGTGCACCAAGAACATACAATCAAAGACGACATATGACAGCCCTGCGAATCACAGACGTCGTTAGATATCCGTAGACAAAACTGGGCTGGTGTTAGGAATGAATCAGGCCTAGTATCAGTATATTTCGAGGAGGGGGAGGAAAATTGATAATGTACTACTGAGTGCAGCTTGAGAATATTGTCACGGTGATGGACAGGAAATTGCAGTTATCTGCATACAATAATTTTTTCTGTTAGTTTTCTGTAAAATGCCTTCCACTGACGGAAAAATTCTCTGTCTAACGGTTGAATTACGTTCGTCGTGCCGGGTTGAATCTGAAGTATCTCTACTTCTTTGTCAGGGTGGGCTCGAAATACAGCTTTTAATGAATCAGACCTTTTATCACCTGACCACGAATCTAGAAGGAGAAGAGATTTGTTCCCGCAGAACGGAAGAAAAGCATGAGGCATGAGAAGTGTAACGTTTTCATTTCCCATTTTTCCAGACTTCGATGCGTCTACCACAAGATTGTTTGCGTAGAACATTGTTCTTTTGATACGTGGTCCAAAACGTCCAATTGGTTCTCGAAGAGACACATGTAGTTGAGGGAGCAATGAACCATCCAGACTAATTATAGGCATTATTGTGTATGAATGGGTGAGTGCAGTCGTGGACTGCGCAATCGCCTCAATATGTTTTTCCCCTTTGAATGACAGTGTTCTTTTCACACGCATTTCTTTTTGAAAACCTGACTGATCTGCATTGTACACGTACGATTCACTAAAACTAGCGATCTTATTTTTTGCTTTCGTAAGAAAAGCTTCTATCATTTCGATTTGTGTCACTTCATTTTCCGACCTGTTTCTCGATACAAATTTTGTTATTTTTCTTGCCACAATTTTATGTGATCTTTTGAAGCGACTAATCTAACTTTGAGAAGCTGTAAATTCTTTAGCGTCTATCGCGTTGGCAATCTCTAACGCCCAATACGCAAAGTTGTATCGCTGACACTAAATGACTTTTGTCTGGCATCGGTAAATAGCTCAAAAAATCGCTCATTTATCTCCGTCGCAATTTCCAGTCGACTCTTACGTCGTCCAGCGACTTCCTTTTTCCATCTATACAATTCACGGTCAGAACGTACAAAGCGATACTTATTTTGAACAGTACTGACACGTAGGCGTTTCTTACCACTTTCGTTCAACCAATACGTCACCGCTTTTTCTTTGTCTGATAAGGTAATTGTAGTTGCTGGTGTTACTTTCGGAGACAATTGATGATGGTACGTGGCACTATCACTGGAAGAGTCTTCATGAGTGCTACTTTCGCCGGTGTCATCGCCGTCTGTAGATTCACAGTCTGCAATATCGAGTATTCTACTTGTTTCTAGCCACATGTCTGCGCCATTTACATGCTCGTCTAGAAGTTTAACAACCATGTCGCACAACACATAGTCTTCACGCGTGTTTTCTGTTGAGTGTTTCATTTGGCGTCTGTGGTATATCTCCATGGCAAGCAGCAAAACATTTACAGGGTTCGCCATCACCTGTGAGGGGAGATTGAATGTTCACCGTAAAGTGGCTTGCGGAGTATAGATGAACATGGACAGAACATCTTTCACATCTCTAACCAGTTTCAGGATGGTATGTTTAGAAATACGTACCAGAAATCAAAAGGACGTGCATGCCACAGAAACGAATATTCGTTTTCCTTTTCCACCAAAACCCTGCAGCGATATTCCTCTTTAGTGAACGCCGCGATAAGACGGCCGCACTTCCCGACCATGCGCACAACGCTCGCGACTCGCCATTTCCAGGAGTGGCCAGCCGTCACTGCAAGCGCCAAGCAGGAAACACAGAAATCTGTAATAAATCTATATCTCATCAGTGACATAACTGAGGTATTCCAAGGGTTTCTCAAATCAATCTAAAATCACCACTCGTATAATAATAATTTCTAGAACCAGTGATAAAAAGTAGGGCAATGTATGCTTCCATCTTTGGTAGAGTGATTTCACCAGTAAATCTTTGTTCAGAATAATATCTCTCTCTTTATAGAGCCATTTCTTGATTGGTGTGGCGAACAAAATCATTCAGAATATTTTCATCAAAGAAGAGACTCCAGCATTCGTCAGCACTCTGAATTTTGCCAGCATCATCCTGTGGACCTGGCATAGCTATTCTACGTATATTTCTTTAGGGAGTCTTTCACCTCTTGGGATTTTTTGATGACTAAGTTTTACCATATTTTCCCCTTAGGATAGACTTCTTTGGAATAATGACGTTCTATTCCTTGAATTCAAACCAAGAATTTTCGGATCTAAGTTGCTTTGGATTTTACGTCCCCTCAATTTCATTTTATCTCATTTTCTGGAGTAAAATCGCTATGTGTGTCATCTCCACCAATAACATCATCTTTAGCATAATTCTGTTCACAGATGTCGTCTTGCTCACACCTTCTTTATCCGACGGCTCTTGTTCATTAATAACATCGTAAAGAAGTTTGAGCAACTCATCGTGTTTCTTTCTTTCCATCAATAATTGTGTACTCCATATTCTCAAAACTGACATTGTCACTGTCGCTGTCACAGTCATTGTCACTGTCGGCCAGAGTTAGACGAAAGAGCCGATGAATCACTGAGGAGAAGAAAGATTCTTTTTACATCGTGGTGGGTGGCATGAATTAGCATGAATGGTAATATTTGTACATGTACGTTTTCTGAAAATCAGAGGTTTCTCTTTCTTGTTAACTTACTTAATAGTAACTTCAAGGCAGTTAATGGAGTTCGCTTCTTCTATTTACGTGATGTACTGCTTATTGCTTCGACAAATACATTAACATCACTGGCATCTCCCTCTAAGAGTAATAATATGTCGTCAACATGCCGTTTATAATAAACTGTTTTTTCATTAGTTGGAGAAATTTGGCGATAAAACTAATATTCTAAGTCATTAACAAAAACCTAGTGACAATTCATGCCGTCCTCCGCGATATTAAAAAGCCTTCATTACCACAATGATTCACCGGCTTTGTCGTGTACCTTTGTCCGACAGTGAAATACGTAAGGAACTGAGTATTTTATAGCATATTACAACGTTTCTTTCTATGAATGATGTCTCGCTCAGTTACAGTAGGCTAAAAGACAAAAAATTAATGGCAGGCAAACGTACATTTACCCAGACAACAAAACTAATCAACAAAGAATGAAAATCATTGTAAACCCTCTATAGATTTTACCTTTTGTATTCATCATTTTACTGCATATTGCACAACTACATAATTAACGAATAAAATGTATAGGCTTACAGCAGTGACGTCTAACGAGATAAGGAAACAATGATATTTTGTGGATACTGTATCGCTGTTTGTTATGAACAGCAGCGCTGTTAACAAGATGAGTCCGCCAGGATTGTCGTCCAGTTTACATATTATTAACGTGTGCTGCGATATTAGCTAATTTTGTGTGTATTTGTAAACGATTTTTGTGTGGCTTCATTACCTAAGGACATGTATTAAAACCCGTATGCCTCTTTTTAAGTGCATGTTTTCCACAAGTGTGAAAGTAAAACTTTTCATTACAACCTATGTCAGTGTTTTCACATGTAGGCTGTCGTCAAGTTTATTTGGTTTTCTCATGTTCATCTGCAGATGTCATCGTCATCAAGACCGGTAGTATAAGGACCAGTTTGTTGATCATAGACGGAGATAAAAGGAATTTATTCGACAGTTTCTGGATCAGTGGTCTGCTTGCGACTACGTTGCAGCTTGTCTAACGTAGTACTATTATTATAATGGGTGAACCAGCAGCAAAACACATTGCATTTGATTATCTCAAATGCGTTGCTGCTAAGTCTCATGGTAGGAGACAAATATGTACCACTGATATAGACAACAGTTTTGGATTTAAGGACCCTAGAAATTTCCTGAATGACTGTTTTCACGTTTTCGAGACTAAAGTTCGTCAAATTAACAAAACTATTGAGATCAGTTGTTTGCTAGTCTGCAATTTTTTTCTTACAAAAGTCAGGTGATGAGAAAGAGATATCACTCATACAAAGAATGAACCTCCATCGCTGTCTGCTGACATCGGTGAGTGGTAGTGAAGCAGTGCCACAGAACAACTTTTTGACAACTAGAAACTACCCAAATTCGCTAATGTGGCTTGGCGCTGAATGTAGTAATTCAACAGTGAGTTAACATTAATGGAAATAAGGGATTTTCTGCAGCATTATATACGAAACTGCCGAAGGTAATAGCAGATAAAACTGCAGTTGTGAATTACAAGTGGCATGAAATGCATTTTTTAAGTGATTGATTCTATCAAGATTGTATCCTGTGTGTACGAATGCACAACGCGTATTTGAATATTTTCCATATACAAATGTATTAAACGTTGCTAATATACTGTTGCCTGCAGAACTGAATCACGTTCATGTTTTCGAAAACCGGAATGAAGACATGTGTGTAAACCTCTATGACATTCAGTATTCAGATAATGAAAGGTTGACTGTGGAAGATAAAATGAAAGACAAAGACTTCCGAGATGTGCCACAGCATATTACAGAATGCTGACACAAAAGACATGTAAATCCATGAATACTGCTCGGAGTTAATAATGCAGATATATGTCACTCCAATTACATAAAAAGCCTTGTCGAGATTATCAAATTACGGCATTACGGCATATTATGACTCCATTTTCGTATGTGAATGCTGCATGTGTTATTTTCATTCCAAGAATGCGGAGTTAGTTGACAGTGCACAGTTCAAACAGATTACCAGTATATTTCATTCCGGCAACAATGCGCTTCCGAAGTTAAGAAAATTTAGGAATAAACTGAATCTGCCTATTGTGATTTCCGCTGATACTGAATACGCCTTGGAACTAGTCACTGGTTGCAGTCATTGTTTTAAATCTGGTTCAAATTTCGATTAGATACATTTGTGTAAACTATTCAGTATTGCCAACTACATACACTGCAATTACAGCCAAGAACGTCCCAGTTTAAATTGTGCAGAGGCAGTTATCGCATGCAATAATTCACTGAAGAACTCTATGCAATCACTGAGACTGTAAATAGTTTTAGTCACAAAATGAAATCACGATAATAAGCCCTTAAGAAGAATTGGTGCATTGGTCAGCAAACGTCTGTTAGTATTTGTGAGAAACCCTTTGAGGAAGATAAAGTAAAGCACCGAGAATGTTGTTATTTCACATATGTGTGTCGAGGCGCAGCACATTCTGGTTGCAACGTGAATTACAAATTTCATTATACTGTGCCTGTCGTATTCCACAATCTGAGCGATTACGACCAGAATTTTCGATCACGAACCTATGTGAATAAACGACGACAGATGACAATGAAGTAATGACATTAACTGCAGATCATGTTTCTGTTCTATCATCGAATACGGAAAAATTTGAATCATTCACAGTTTCTCAGTAAGGCAGCGAAAATGGCATTGCAACATATATCTTCAATTTATTGACTTGTTGAATTACTTTAGGTGCTCCCTCGAAACAGTGCATCATATTTAATAACAAGTGAGCTCTATGTGATGCCAGCATGTTTTCCAGACGATCGAGAGTTGCGTCTTGTTAGAGAGCAATTTTCCGATATGAACATGTAAGCAACCAATTGATTCTGCTGGGAGGTTACCTGCATCGAGACAAGAAATTTAAGAGTTTACAAGCACATGAAACGATAACAGCGGTTAAGAACTAAAGGTCCTGCAGCGTGTGTTACGTACTGAAATGTAAAACACTTGAAGTATATACCGATTTGTACTAGGGCTATTCAGAAAGTAGGGAATGTTTCCGTCTGACGTCGCCAGGCGGCCGCCGATCGCGTATATTTTGGCATGTGCGTGCTCGGGAGCTCAGTCGACAGCGTGCAGCGTGTGTTACGTACTGAAATGTAAAACACTTGAAGTATATACCGATTTGTACTAGGGCTATTCAGAAAGTAGGGAATGTTTCCGTCTGACGTCCCCAGGCGGCCGCCGATCGCGTATATTTTGGCATGTGCGTGCTCGGGAGCTCAGTCGACATCCATCCGTGGCAGCTGGAACGTCCTTACGCGTCTGGTTTTTTCGATGTTCGAATTTGAAATGTGCACAGCAATCGAAAATCCCTCCAGTTTTGGGATGCGCTCTGTGATACGGGTTTTGTTTGCAAAAACCCTAAAACCCATAGAAATTTATCGTGAACTGTGCGAAGTGTACGGAAACAACGTAATGAGTGAATGTTCCGTCCGGAAATGGTGCAGTCGGTTTAAAAATAGCCGAACCAACGTTCACGATGCAGAGAAGAGTGGATGCCCGAGCATTGTGACTGACAGTCTTATCGCTAAAGTTGATGAAACGACTCGTGAAAACGGTCGCTTGACAATATCTGAGCTTTCGCTTTCTTTTCCAGAAGTTTCACGGTCTTTTTTGTTTGAAATTGTCACTAAAAACCTAGGCTACCACAAATTTTGTGCAAGATCGGTGCCCAAAATGCTTACAGAGCACCATAAAGAATAGCAAATGGGAGCAACGTTGACATTTCTGGAAGCCTACCACAAACATTGTGATTCATTTTTGGATCGAATCGTAACCGGTGACGAGACTTGGGTGAAACACGTCAATAGCGAGACAAAATTACAGTCCATGGAGTGGAGGCACATAACATCATCCCAAAAAACCAAGAAAATGTTTACAAACCTTGTCAGCAAGGAAATTGATAGCGACAGTATTTTGGGATAGGCGAGGTGTGCTTCTTATTGATTTTCTCGAACGTGGAGCAACCATAAATTCTGCCCAGTACTGTCAATCTTTGCACGGCCTTAGAAGAGCAGTTCAGAGCAAACGCCGAGGAAAGCTGACGCACAATAATTTGTTTTTGCACGACAATGCCCGACCTCGGCACTAAAGAACTCCTTAATTCATTCAAATGAGACATTTTCCTTCATCTGCCCTACAGTCCCGATCCTGCAACAGGCGACTTTCACTTTTTCCCAAGATGAAGAACTGGCTTGCAACGCAGCGTTTTGATAACGATTCGGACTTGCAGGCGGGTGCGACTCACTGGCTAAAGTCTCAGGCGGAAGAATTTTACGATGAAGGTCTTTCAAACCTTGTCCACCACTATGATAAGTGCCTCAATGTGTTTGGTGACTAAGTGGAAAAGTAGTATGTCAGTCTCTCTTTCAGATGTACATAATAAAATGTATTTCTTGTACTTAGTTTTTTTTAATGCCAAAAAGTTCACTACTTTCTGAATAGCCCCCGTATTTGAAAAGTTATGTGGTGCTCCGAGTCGACGTGTTCGAAAACATTCGCGGTCCATGCAGTAAGACATTTGAACTGGATCATTCGCACGATATTCCCTCACCTGTCTTTGCGTGGGATGATCTGCAGATAATAAGTAAAGCATAATTGCAGCTTACTATCGATATCGAACAACTTCATTTTGTGGAACGGTATTTTGGAGGTGGAATTTTCCATTGTTCTTGCAGACATGCAACAGATTTATGTCTGATCATAATGGAAAAAATCGGCAAATATTACTTCATCAACCTTAATGTGAAAAGTCAGTACAGGTAGGCAATGTTGTAACATCCTCCGGTCTCTATAAATGGCTCCCTCAACGAAGTATCAAAGGTTTGGTGGTGGAGGACGTACCAGGCGATTCGAACATAGGGTACATGCAGGAAGTGTTTCTTGAATACCCTGACGTATTCACGATTTATATTCGAATATGTCCCTATGTCCGCCAAACAATTGCTCCACCATTACAAATAAACAAACCAAAGAATTTGTTTTCGATTGTGAGTGACACGAATAACTGTGCCACTCATTACATAAATCTAAAATACCTCTTACAAAATAAATTGGTAATAAAAAAGATTCACCAAATCATATCGTTTAGGGAAGCTTGTTGGATGAAGCTATATGGAGAGATTAAAACACAAACTGTTTGAGTACACGCAGTGTATTTGAGAGGAATTTTTTGAACTCATGGACACTGCCGTATTCGACAAATGGTTCAAATGGCTCTGAGCACTATGGGACTTAACTTCTGAGGTCATCAGTCCCCTAGAACTTAGAACTACTTAAACCTAACTAACCTAAGGACATCACACACATCCATGCCCGAGGCAGGATTCGAACCTGCGACCGTAGCGGCCGCGCGGTTCCAGACTGTAGGGCCTAGAACCGCTCGGCCACTCCGGCCGGATACAAAATACCGAACATTAAACTAGAAACATTTTGGAAAGGCAGATTCTGGGTATCTGCATTAACTGCAAAAGCAAATTTTCAAATGAGTGCTATTTTAATGAAAATCCAGACGCCATCGGACTGAGTAGAGTAAATGTAGTCTTTGATAAATCAAATGCAAATGGAATGACGATTTTAAATATTTCTAAAAGGCTGCTTATCGGCATCATTACAGAAATGCTCAGTAAAATTTCCCGCCAAACTGAGCGAAAGTGCGCTACACACACTGATAGCCTCATAAGCCACTTTAGAGCTCTGAATATCTACGAAGATAATAAGACTGGTGTTAATAGGAGATTCAATATTTCGGAATTGGCAGGAATAACAAATACGATATTCTGCTGATGAATAAAACAGTGGTTGGATTAATGAAAGACGGACCGAATTATGAACCTGTAGTAGAATTTTGGGGTCTGCACACAAAAATGTGTGCTGTTAAGTCCAATGTTTGAAGCATGGTGTTCAGAGCAAAGGACGTAAAATAATCTTCTTCAAAAAGATTAACCAGATTATAAGCAGTGCATCCTGCATTTGGAAGTAAGAACCACTGAGCAGTTTATCGTACACTCAAAGCAGCATGTTAGTTCAACTATTAAACAACACGAATATTCGTTATCTGCACAGGATGACGTATGACATATACTTCACAATGACTAAATACACTTGCTTGGGGACATTACTGCTTAAAAAATGATGATTTTAAGTAATGTAAGTACTTGATTCACTTTTGTCAAAAATAAATAATTGAATTACTTAAAAAATTATTATTGTATATAATGTAAATACCTAACTGATTTTTACTGCAAAAAAATGTAAATAATGTAAATAGTAGAATGAACGTGTAACAAATGTATTGTGACGATTGTATAATCCTATAAAATATGATTAGTATGAGGAAGTGAAAAACATTGTATTCAAAAATATTGTATATTAACAATTTTCTTAAATAACTTTTGTATACATTGTTTTTTCTTATTCTTACTTACCAAACGGATATAATTACGCCTTGTTAGGTTGGTATACAATGCAATGACAAACAAAACAAACACAATAATCAAACTAGTGAATTGTTGAAAGCTTGACCTGTGAGTCACGTTTACAGCTGAAGTTTTCCGAATTGTCACGATGTTAATGAAAGGAGAGAGTGTTTTCGCTTTAAAAAGATGTTGCCTATCTTGCACATGGACTACTCAGTTTGTATATTTTGCTTATTTTTTTCATAGTTCCACACAACTTCTTCCTGTTTTCTCGTTTGATCTGTGTTCAGTCTTTCAAAGTCTATCCACTGTGCCAACTTATAACTAAATCTGAGGTGGGTGCGATGGGGAGGTTCCCTTGTAAGTAGCACATATCTCTCTCTCCTATTTTTATTGACTGGCTTCCTGTGGCTGCTTTAACGCTTTTATCTTGCACTTGTGATGTTTACGAGAAAAAATGTTTTGAAATCGTTATACAGTCTCTAGAATGAGTTATTCACTCTGTAAAGATCTGTGTTCTGATTTGAAACTTGCTATCAGATTAAAACTGTGAGTGGAACCGTGACTCGAAACCGTAGCTTTCCTCTTTGCGGCAGGCCTCGGCGCATAACTTTAATCTCGTTTACAGTCTGTTTGAAAGTCTATACAGGTCGCCCAATCAGACGAAGTGTAATTTCGAATTTTTGAAAAGATACATTTGATATGTGGTCTACGCGTTGAAATAGGAGCACTGCCCAATCATAAGTTTTTCTTCAAAATTCTGTCTAGTTATCTGCCCCCTATGCACTCTACGGACAACAGTGAACTTGAGGGAACAATCACGAGGTGACTACTGGCAACTGCCGAGGTGCGTCAGCCAATATCCCATTTACCTCTTGCACAGGGATCCAGCGAGTTAGAACCTAGGTCCGGTGTGTTCAACGCTAAAATTATCGTGAATCACCTCCTGATCCCGCCAAACGGTTATTGGCCGGACAGAATACCTGTGATAGTCTCATTGAAGTACTCAGATAAAAATTAATCACCTACACATATTGCCGTTTACTTCATTATTCCCAAAAGATGCAATCACCCTTCACCTACACGCCTCGTCAGATGAGCTTGGTCCGAAATGATGGACTTCATGTTTTATACCTGCATGTACCACGAATTACAGGACCAAACTTGGCTATCGAGAGAAACAGTGCACGGCAATGGACACGGTGCCGATTGCACCACAGCCTGCGCGTCACAGGTGCTGGGATCGTAGTGACGCAGTTACGCCACCCACGAAGAGATATTTATGTGAGAAGCTGTTACATTTTTTTGGTACGGAAGCGCTCTTAGTTGTTTCAGGGCAGGCATTACTTACCTATCACAAGCCTGAAACACACGAAATTCCTATGGGTGACACACGGACACAACTTAGAAGCCGTACAGTATTCCATATCTTGTACAGTCCGTGATTGAGGAAAACAAAGCACAGCTAGAGTCGGGCGTAACCCAACATTCCTGTGCACAATTGCTAAGTAACATAAGAGAAGAAATACCCACTCACCTTTTAGTAAAGATTTCACGTTGCTGCTATCCTAAACACTGTTGCATAGACGCTTTCACGAGATCATTTTTGATGCCTAAATTTGAGTATTCCTTTCAGCAAACTTATAGCAATTCTATCTTTCCTACACGGCTAACGCATGTTACATGACTGCATTTGTGACCATACTTCCTATGTACAAAGGTTGATCATTTTTCCAGTCGTTAATGTAGTTCCATGCATGCTCACGAAAATATATAAAGTGTAGTCAGTAACGGACTGCTACGAATGTATTTTGCTGTTCTTACTGCCACTGTATTTATGTAATTTTTTCCCTCTCAAACTCTTTTACTGACTTCAGGCAAGCTACTTTACATTTCCTAATAAGCTTTTTCAATATTATACCGTACATTCGAGATTGTACAAGATTACTACATTTTCCGAAATGGCATCTATTTTTATTAGATATATCACTCTGTCATCACTACTGAAGCAGTTCCTTCAGCTATACGACTACCTTTTAAGAAATAAATTAAGAAGTCACCAATGGCTGATTGAAGAAAACGTGCTTTACTATGCATCGTCTTATTAGACATAGCATGCACTTGCCTTCTTACGATATGTGTATCTGTCCACCTCACAGGTATGAGGATATTTGTCTGTTTATGAGGATATCCATCTACGATGCAAATTCGCACTTACCTTACACCCGAAGCACTTCCTTAGGTAACGATACGTTAAATGCCATAACCCAAGGTTGACGGTGTACCGGCCACCTACCTTTGGTTTTTTGTTTTTATTTTAACATTTACTCTTGCTAACACTATGCGACAGTTATCAAACATTAGCTATTAACTTTATGAAACTGGTCTTTGATATCACTAACACATTTTCGGTGTAGATAATAATTCCTTACAGAAATGGGAAATCCACCTTTCAGTTTATCTCTCAATTAGAATATTCAACAGGAGGAGATATTAGTTTTATAAGGTCCCCTACGCAAATAAATCACACTTAAAAAATAACATACCACATGGATGTGTGAAATCTGTTCATTCACGTATTAAGTGTGGTTACTCGTTACCGTAATCTTTTTTAACAATTTATTGTAAATACAAACAAATTAAATAACACATAAATATATACCATTAAGGACAGTCTTTTAAAATAAATAAACTTGGATTGAACAGTCTTTTAAATAGAGGCTGTCAAGAGTCCATATTTCGAAACGAGTCCCATAGTTCTGACGTCCTGTAAACACTCTGCTGGCAGCGAACGTGGATTTGTTGGTTTCATCTGCGCAAACGTGTTTCATTTCAGTACGGACATCAAATCATCGAATTTCGTTTCGGTCGTATTCTGGCGCCGAATTCCAATGAAGGTTCCGCGGCGTCTTCATTTTCTTCAGGACTGTTGTCGTCGTAGCTGGGCTGATAATAATCAGAATACTGTTGTTTGTTGCTATGAAGATGACCAGACGTATCCTGTGTGTGATGATTGCTATATGAATCATCATTTTCGTCCTTGTTATCGGTTGTGGGAGGGTCGTCCTCATATTCCACATACTCGACATGTTCTTCATAATCCTGAGAGTTTTCAGCTTTGCTTTCGTTGTCAGCGGGAGAGTTTGCGTCTTTCGTCTCCTGGCCTTCTGGAACCTTGTCCCCAACGTGCACTACCTGATCAGTGGTGTGGATGCTGTTCCTGTTAGGTGCCGGTGTGCTCTTTTTGTTGTTGGCGGAGTTAGTATTTAAGCTGCCTGCAGCTTGAAGACTAGCCAAGCTGTCGGCTACTTCTTTGCTCGGTAGTGTTGTGTAAAAGGAGGTGGATACTACACCGCTTCCACCGCTACCGATTTGCGAGTAGAAGGAGGGAGTTCCATTGCCAGTCCTTGTCTCCGAGTCGTCTGTCCTTGCCGGAACTGACTCCACTTTTCCACTGTAATAACTCGTCTCCGCGCTTTCTTGCTCTGATAGCGAGTCGTCTTGAGCCCCGTTTGAGGAGTGCTCATCTAAGGGCTTTCCATGCGACTCAGGTGTCTTGCGAAGCACTGTCACCCTGGGGATACTATCTGAAGCTTCTTGCTCACTGTAGTACGACTGAGAGTTTGCGAAATGGTCTGCGTTAGAATCCACCGTGTGAAACTGATGTGGATAGTTGAAGGTATGGAAAGGTGACTGTAAATCACCCTGAAGGAGAAGGCCGTTATCGGGCGTGGTATGGAAACTAGACAGTGCATCCACTCCCTGTTGCTGAGGCAAAGCTGTTTGGTAAACGAGTTGCGGTTGCTGACCGATGGGCACACCGTAGCTGTCGACCAATGGCTGCTGCTGTCCCTGTGGTGCGATTCCATTGAGCAGCTGGAATAAGTCTTGCGATGTTAGAGCATTCTGTGCATCCGGTTCGTGATTGTTATAGGCAGTACCTAAAAGCTCCGGCAGAGGAACGTTATTTGTCGGAACATTGTGCGGCTCGAGAGCCGCCGGAACTTTGGGACTCGGCAGGCTCGGGTCGGGATCCGGAGCAAAGTACGTGGGCAAGCCTTCCACATTGTAACCCGCCTGATCGTTTGTAGGCTCGTGGACTTCGTAGCCGTGACTGGGCTGGACACTGACAGTAGTCGCTCCGAAGTGGGAGTGTGACGTCGGAAGATGCAACCCACTGTGGAACACTGAAGGGAAAGTCGGCTTCAATGGTGGTAAGCTGTGCTCCGGCGCTTTACCGTAGACAGTAGCCGCCGGCAGCCTGTGAGGCTTGTCGAGGCTCAGATTTGGGGCAGGTATCGTGTGTATCGGACCTTTGTCGTCGTCGGAGCTGGTTGTGACGACGGGTGGGCGTTGCGGCGCAGGAGGAGGCGACGGGTTGAAGGGCTCCATATGCAGTGGAGCACGGAAGGCGGTGTCGTCCCACGTGGAGGCGGAGAGTTCGACGTGGGGTGGCGGGCGTAGCGCCAGCCGAGGCGGCGAGCCGTGGGCGACGTCTGACGCCACGACGGGGCGCCGCAGCCTGGCTGGGGGCAGCGCGGCGGGGGCATGCACGTGGTGCTGGTGCTGCAGTTGGTGGTGGTGGTGTTGGTGGTGGTGGTGGTGCGGCAGAGACAGTGGCAGCGGCGCGTGCACGTGCTGATGCGGGGGCGGGCGGGCAGACAGCGGCGGCCCGCGAAGCAGCGCGATGCGCGGACCTGCGGCGCTGGCCGTGGCCGTGCCGGCTCCGCTCCACTTGTAGTGTGGACGCACTGCCAGCCGGTATTCCGCCTTCCCGAATGTCACCGTTGCCGTCACCAAAAGTAAAACCGTCTGCACAAACATATACACCATTACGTTAGAACAATAACTATTCAGTCATGTTAGTCATCTAGTGTATGCAGTAAAAAGACAATGACACAGAGAAATCACAGACACTGGTTGCAGGCAAGCGGACATTAATTGAAATCAATGGGGATCGTTGAAAACTTGTGCTGTACTGGAATTCAAACTCTGGTCTCCCGCGTACGAGGCAGATGCGCTGACCGCTGTGCCACCTAGATCATCGCAGTTTCTCGGACTGCCCTAGTGCACCTCCCGTCAGACCCTAATTCTCAGCTTATCCACCATCATCGTAAGCGTTCGAGCGTGACGTGCGTCCGCAGTGAAGTGATCAATCGGTCGTCCTCCTGTCTGTTCTTTCGGACATGTCATAAACACGTATATATAAATAAGGTGAGGACTGCCAGTCGCCTCCTCTATATTGATACACATAAAACTCGAACTCTTACGAGAATCGGCAAAATACCGCGATTAATGAGGATAATGGGCAAGGGGCACTACATTAGTAGTGTCTGAATAATTTGAGAATTTGGATCTGACGATAGGCATGCTACGGTACTAGGTGTAGTTGCGATCATCTCTGTGCCCGCATGGCACAGTGGTCAGCGCATCTCCCTAGTAAGCAGGAGACTCGGGTTCCAATCCCAGTTCTGCACAAATTTTCAGCTTTCTCCATTGATTTCAATCAATGCCTCCTCACAGCCAGTGTCTGTAATTCCTTTGTGTCTTAATTCATAGTGGTTGCTGGATCAAAACTGTTAATGTTCATTCGGACATGTCCGAATGAACAGACACCACACACGCATGTATAGATAATGATATTGCTATCAGAGAAAGGAAGATGCTGTCGAACACAACATAAGCGGTAAGATATGCAGAATTCGAAAATAGACTGATATCGAGCAAATGCAATAAATCCGCGGCTAACTAGTGCCGAGCATATGGAAATTTCTTCTCTGTTTGGACACGGATGATTTTGTCTGACCAACCTGCTGTTGTGGTGAAGTGGGTGGTTCCTAGCACTGATGAAAATAACTGACAGTCTTCTTTACAAATTCTTTCTTGCGAATGTATTGAGTGGTTTATTATCAACTGAAACGAAATGGGAAAACGATTGGCAAATGCACAGTTTTCTATTTTCCCTTTTTCTGTGACTAGGATTTTTACAAATTTCGTTTCTGACAGTAACAAGACTAGCTCTGATTTTTAATTACTCGTCCTTGCATCCGAACTAGCAGAATGAGTTCTTTTGTGTACGTTTTCATAGGTTTTTGTGTTCGACTTGCCAATATCGACTCATGTTACGGTAGCCATGTCATATAAACTAATGATAAACTTAATCAGCAATAGCTGCTGTATTAGAAACAGAAAGCCGCTGATGCTGCACAGATGAAACAGTTTAGCATGTCACGTCAGACTTAATATTGGGTTTTGTGTGATGAGGCCAGGGTGGACAGGAAGAGGAATTACAGCACATTTGATGGCAGCCAATCGTGAGCACCCTACGCAAGAGACACTCCATCAAGTAGCGGTAGCACTGGGCTTTATGCGTGCCACCTTGTACCTAGGAGTAATAATTAAGTTTTAATTAAATATTCGAAAACACAAAGTTTAGTAATTAATTTTTCGTTTGTTTGAAGTTACATGTTTTCAGTCTCTGTACATACTGAAATTCCGCGGTACTGCACCACAACCAGCCAGTAGACGAGTCAAAACATCATGACGCAGCCCAGCGATAGAATCAAGAAGGTGAAAACTTCGTGATAACCGCTAACACCACGAGGACCTTCATTTTTGGAAACTCGCCACCTAATGCCGTATTGATGACAGGGGTCCACGACGAACACTGCTTTTTCCTAAGCGAATAGACGGACTACAGTGTACCGCCTTACTCGCCGCATCCAGAACCACCATTTAGCTATGTGATTCAGAAGGACACGTTAGTAAAATAGTAATGTAAGCAGGAACGATCTTCCTGAGCGACTATGAGAGAATTCAAAATGATTTAGACAAAATTTATAGATGATGCGATGAATGGCAGCTTTCTCTAAATGTCGAAAAATATAAGTTAGTGCAGATGAGTAGGGAAAACAGTTCCGTATAATGTTCGAACATAGCATTTGTACTGTGCTGGATCACAAAGTCACATCGATTAAATATCCAGGCGTACAGTTGCAAAGCGATATGAAATGGAACGATTACGTTAGGCCGGTAATACGAAAAGCGATTGGTCGACTTCGGTTTGTTGGGCGAATTTTAGGAAAGTGAAGCTTATCCATAAAGGAGAACGTAGTACGATCAATTCTTGAGTGTTTGTGATCCCAAGGATGTCAGATTACTGGAAGACACGAAATAGTTCACTGGTGCGCTGCTACTCTAATTAGGAATAGATTCGATGAGCATGCGAGTGTTACGTACATTCTTTGTGAACTAAAACGGAGATCTCTGCAGTGAAGATGACGCTATTCAGGAAATGTAGGGAACCTGCATCTGAAGCTGACTGCAGAAAGATTCCACTACCGTCAACGTACACTTGGTGCAAGGGCCACGAAGATAAGGTAAAAGAAATCAGGGCTCGTATGGGGACATATAGGCAGTTCCTTCTCCTTCGTTCGTATACATGTAAGTGAAGATGTAGACGTGATCCCTACTTACTGAATGTCGCAGGCACAGAGACTAGCATCGTTGCAGAACCAACTACTGGACGCTCGCATCACTGAGAAAGTCTTCTGGACCAATAAGTGATGGTATAGTTTGGTAAGCAGTGAAAGAGATATATATGTAAATTAAAAACCACATCAGGTTGTGCAACCTGCTTGCCAACACGATATCGTCCAAGCAGGTAGTGGGTTTTCCACAGTGTGCTGTTTTTCTCCAAGGGATAAAATGTGGCCAGTGACACAGCATCCACCGTCCCGCACGGGTAAATGACGTAAGAGACTTCAGCTTTGTAGTCTTCAACCGGTTGTTCAGTTATAGCACATCTCAGACTATCCGTGCCCTCCCTTTAGGCAGTCACAACAATATGAGAAACCTGCAACAAACACAATGGTATTTTTATGGCGCTATACGTCATTTGATTTCTGTTGTACCCTGAGGTGACAAAAGTCAGTGACAGCCATATGCACATATACAGACGATGGTAGTATCGCATAGAAGATGTGTTAAAGGCAGTGCACTGCGGAGCTGGCATTTTAACTCATGTGATTCATGTGAAAATGTTTCATACGTGATTATGGACGCATTACTGGAATTAACAGGCTTTGAACGCGGAATGGTAGTTGGAGCTAGATGCATGGGACATCCCATTTCGAAAATCATTAGGGAACTCAATATTCCGAGATTTCACAGTGTGCTGATAACACCAAATTTCTTAACTTACCGACCGAGAGCAGCGCCGTTTGCGAAGCGTTGTCAGTGCTAAAACACAAGAAACACTGCGCGGAATAACCATGTAAATCAATGTGGGACCTACGACGAACGTATCCGTTAGGTCAGTACGGCGAAATTTGGCGCTAATGGGTCGTGCTAGAAGACGACCAACGCGAGAGCTTCAGGTACAGCATGACATCGCCTGCAGCGCCTCTCCTGGGCTCGTGACCTTATCGGTTGGATCCTAGATGACTGGAAAACCGTGACTTGGTCAGATGAGTCCAGTTTCAGATGGTGAGACCTGATGTAGGGCTCGAGTGTGGGGCAGACCCCACGAAACCAGGAACTCTGGTTGTCGACAAGGCACTGTGCAAATTGGTAGTGGCTCCATAATGGTGTAGGATGTGTACACATTGAATGGACTTGATCATCTGGTCAAAGTTAACCGATCGCTTACTGTAAATGTTTACGTTCGGCTACCCGGAGACCATTTGCAGCCATTCATGGACTTCAAATTCCCAATCCCGTTTGATGGTTTGTGGTGCCCAAGGTATGACGTTTTGCCGTTGTAATCACTATGTTAAAGGATTGCTACACGTTATAGATCGTAGGTATGTTTAACCAACAATTATAGCGCGTAGAAAATTATGTATGTCAAATAATGGCCTCTATCAAATTCACGATACGATTATCTCTCATAGTTAACGTGGGAGTAGGAAAAAGCCATGATCGTCGTCTTCCGCGACAACGATGGTTGTATTTATTAAATTATGAGAGCTATGGATAGTGTAGAGGAACTTTGTGATGATGGCATGTATAAAGGAAAACAGCGAGAAGAAATTGACAGAGCAATGGAGTCTTACGCTGAAGCAATACATCGAAATTGATGATGTTCCTTCACAAGGAATAACATCACCAGCCAGACGTCACACTTTCATGAGAAGAAGCACACTTGCAAGATACTAGTCCAAACAATCGATCCTGTGCGAAAATTTGGTTAAGAAGTATGATAGGACACAGTTATGAACATATGAATATACAGACTTTAAACTTTCGGGAGCACCTGTTTTTTTCTGGTCTGTCGCTTCGCCCCACCGCAGCCGCTTAATGACCGATCACGAAGTACTGTACAGCGGAATAACAACCACAGCACTGTTATTCGTATGAAGTTGATGCAAAGGGAAGATGAAGTAGGAGATGAACACATTTGCCCAATGTGTTTTGAAATCTTGTTCCAGAAGAGGTAGTTCTTCGCAAAAAATAGTAAGTAATATGAGTACTTTCAAATGGCTCTGAGCACATCTGAGGTCATCAATCCCCTAAAACGTAGAACTACTTGAACCTAACTAACCTAAGGACATCACACACATCCATGCCCGAGGCAGGATTCGAACCTGCGACCGTAGCAGTCACGCAGTTCCGGATTGTAGCTCCTACAATAGCTCGTCCACCGCGGCCGGCTATGAGTACGTAATATGTTAACCTCACTCATCTGTAGGTTGACTATTATTTTAACCATATCCTCGTATTGATATTTTGCAGCTATGTACACACCTCAAAATCAAAATTAATTAACCTAAGCAGTTGAGGAATTATTATGAAATAAAGTTAATCATTTCAGATTTAAAATTAAATTATACGATTTTCGTTGAAGAATAATGTATCTCTTGCAAATATACTCACTTAAACAGTACCATTATGTTACCAATTTCAAAACAGTAGTTCACAACCTGTTACTCATCCCACTGTATGCAGTTTGTCGCTCGGGCATTAGGCGGCTACACTGCGGCGGAGCGGGTGACAAACAACCAGTGCATGCGCAAGTTAAAAAGCTGCTGTCTGAGGATGTCATAACTGCTTACTGTCGGAACTATGATCCAACTTTTCACGTGGAATCGATTGTAAGGCCTGATATCTTGCAAGTATGCTATTTTCTCCTTAAAATATGTGGCGAAGTTGGTGATGTTTCCTTGGTAGAATTATTAACATCCTACGGACACCTAACCATGAGAAAATAGTTTCACGCTGTGTGTGGAAGGTGTGGAACACGAAAATTGATCTCAGACTTCTCGGAATACGTAATATTCACTTTACCAAACAAGGTATGTACTAAACAGCAAATTACGAAACTACAGCTCAGTAATCATGGTTAAAAATAACAACACGAATTATCTACACAAGGCGGGAATGACTGATAGGAGCCGACCTGGGGAATATATGATTGCTATTCGGAGGAATGTAGAAACACGAAAGGCAATGTTGACTCTATAGGTTATTTGAGAATATAGGCTGAATAGTGGCTATTCCATATTTATAGCATCTGTAGGTTTATGTAAATGTTTTGAAAATTTTAATTAAAAAACAACGGTCTACCTACACATAGCCGAAATTAGTTATGAAACTCACTCCAAACACTCCTCGTAAGGTCCAACAGCACTGACTGGACGCCGAGTCATCCTCTGTCTGTAGGCGTCACTGGATGTGGATGTGGGGTGCATGTGATCACCGCATCGCTCTTCCAGCGCTTATCAATTTTTGGTGACCGAAGACACTACTTCTTAATCAGTTAGCTCCTCAATTGATCTGACCAAGACTGAGTGCTCCCTGCGTGTCAACAGCGCTCGGCAGATCTGGACGGTGACCCATCAAAGTCCAACAGCGCTTACCTTCGTTGATCTGAGAGGAACCGGTCTTACCACTGCAGCAAGGCCGTTGGCGAAATTACAGGCAAACTGTAATCGGAAAGGAAGTGAGATAGGTTTGCAGTCTGTCCCCATTGTTATTCAGTCAGTGCACACAGGGAGCGTTAAAGTGAAACGGCGGGATATTTGGGAAAGGAACAAAGTCCAAGCAGTAAAATATAGTCCTGAAGATCTGAGTATGACGTTGAAATTCTTGCAAACAAAAAGTGGGTTAGGGCGATCAGCTGGACACAGTAAACAGTAACTTCAAGAGACGTCATAACACTTGAAAATAAATAAAATAAAAAAATGGATAAGGGAATAATGTAAATCCCTAGAGTTGCCCCCAGGGTAACGTCGTACAAATGGCATGACACTTCGAAGGGATTCACTCGTAACACCTTCCGGAGAAATCGTATTTTTCTCAAAACTGGAGAAAAGCCACTAAAACGAATTGTGACTTGGATAAATCATTGATAATTTTTGTTACTTCAAAGTAGTTGTCCTGTGATACCGTCGGTTTTGTCTGGATATAGTAGTTGTATTGTTTTGACTGTAGTTGTCGGTATGTGAATCTAAATGCTTCTCGGCTATTCCAGTTTTGTCAGTTTTGTAGTGAATAATTACTTAATTTTTGTACTCTCGTCTGAGCTAAAAGTGGTTCAAATGGCTCTGAGCACCATGGGACTTAACATCTGAGGTCATCAGTCCCCTAGAACGCAGAACTACTTAAACCTAACTAACCCAAGGACATCACACACATCCATGCCCGAGGCAGGATTTGAACCTGCGACCGTAGCGGTCGCGCGGTTCCAGACTGAAGTGCCTAGAACCACTCGGCCACACCGGCCGTCCGTCTGAACTACTGGGAGCATATTAGCGATTATTGTTGACCGCTTTCATCCGGGGAAACATGTCGGTAGAGGTGTGGGTAGTCTCCCTACGCGTCCTTGGATGTACTTTCAAGAGAAAACGAAAGTTTTTCCTGTCACAGTTAACTGTTAGTTTTACCTCAGTGTTCGAAGTTGACGGACCGCTGTATTCCCAGACTGGTGTCATAAAGGTTTCATTCAAGCTCACCTAACAAAATATTAGTTATACCCTTTAAAAGAGCGCACCGGCTGCAGATAGTGTTGAACTGGCAGCAGGCAGTCATGTGACCTATCGCTGAGTATTCATAGCAGTGAAGTACTGTGTATGGGCTAGTTGATTATATGAAATCAGCGCAGTAAGTTAGGTCGACGTGAAGAGGTCACAGAATGGCGTAAAGGAGCTATCGAGTTTGGACGTACCCACGTCCATACTATGAATTAAGTAGCTCAACCTGTTGGTTTATCAACGCTATCTCTCTGTCTACAAAGGGAAGCGTACCACTCTCAGGAACGTATCGCAGCATCAGAACAGTGGACGTAGAACGATCCTAACTAGCCAAAGTCTGTTTCTAGACTTCGTTATTGGTATAGCCCTCTCCTACGTATGATGTAGAGCAGCAGTGAGGTGTAAGAACAAAGAACAACATTTTACGGTGGTAACGCATTTTGTCCGCGGGAGCTCAGAGATAACTCACTTCTTTGGTTCCAGTTACAAGGATCATCAGCAGGTAACAGCCTGTAGACGAATGCTGACATCCACCTCTGGCCGCAGCTGCAAGACACGTACCGTCTGTAACCCTTCACACAGCTGGCCTGCATACCCACCAACTCCCACACACTGTCACCTGACGATGCGGGTGAAATGAACATTACCTGGCACCCGCATGCAATTAAGCGCTGTTATTGTTGTTTGCCTATCAATGCTCTATTTTATCTCAAAATAATTGCAATTATGACCTAAAATGACGTTTAAGACATTTTAATTAACATAATAGGCATATTATAGTATCTTCCGTTCCTTGTGCCATTCTCCCGCATCGGCGCAGCGTCGGCATGGTGATTAACGGATTTGACATAATAAGTTTGAAGAGGCAGCCGGGTACACTTCCTGCCGCCACCTCGCTACACTCTGGGACGGAACATGTCTGCCCAAACTGCCCGCGTGTCGTGGTACTCATGTGAGAGTGAGTAAAAGTTTTTCTAAAAGTTTGTGAGTCGTGTGACTGAGCCGGAACTTGGGTACCAGCCCAGTATTCACCTGTCACGATGAGGGGAACGCCTGAAACCAAGTTTGGGCTTTCCGACGCTCCGACCGTGATTGTTAATCAGCCGCGAAAATTCGATCCAGGGCCGGCCCACCTCCACGTCCCGAAAGCGGATCTTTAAAACGCACGGATATCCGAAGTGGTGCATGCTGCACGATCACTTTACTCAATTACAATAATGAAATATGTAAATTTTGAGCCGTGATGCGAGTCGCTAGGTGGCGTGCGGCTTACGAGTCGGCATATCTTTGGCCAGAGGGGGCGCGAACGTGGTGAACTGAGGCTCCAGGGTCTTTCTTGGACTCGAACCGATAAGGAGTGAGGTGGTGGTTGCAGGAAGCAAGCGGCTCCTTGAGCCCCGGGACATGATTTGTGATACGGGATGATGTTGGCCGCTTTCGGAGTCCTGACATTGTGCCGGGCCGGTGGGTACGCGGGGTGCTTTTTTTTTTTGCGGAAGTTGGAGGAGAGCGAGTCTGGCTAGACCGCGTGCAGCCGGGAGACGACCGTTGACAGTAGGCGGACACTTGCGGCCTTAGGGGCGCATTCTGCTGTGGGGTTCCAGTTCCATGGCTTACAGCGGTTGACATCTGGGAGTCGATGCTTTCATGTCGTGCAGTTTCGCCCGTGCGTTTGCCAAGAACGTTCTTGCTAGGTCATCGCGTTTGGAGAGAGAACGTTTCTGGCGCCAAACTGTCACTGTTGCGATTGTAACCTGTCGCCCCCTTTCGGCTGTTTTCAGTCTGCCATGTGGAAAGTCCTTCTGGTGTAACTACTTCTTGTTTATTTAATGTATTCATCTTGATATGTATATTAACGTTCTTCGTGCTTTATAAATTTATGTATTATTGTCAACCTTCGTGCACGAACTGTTTACTAAGTAATTACCAATATCCGTTACGTGCCTCACATCCGTGTAGTGTTTCTGCTTGTGAATGTTATTTAGTATACATACTGGTTCCCCTTTCTTGAATTATCATTGGGAGAGATAGATTCCTTTACTTAACCTGGGGGAATTGGAGTTGGCATATTGTCTCTGGATGATTATGGGTATGTTTATTCTTGTTTTAAAATTGTATTTTATGTGTGTTTTAAAGACAGATACTCTGACAACGGGTGGCCACGATGTTCGTATCACGGATTTACTTCAAACTTCGTACACCTATAGCAGTCGATTAAAACAAGATAATGTGCGAGTAGTAAGGTACACCACTTTGGAAATTGCGAGAAAGTCACAAGAGGAGTTTTAGGCGTCTCTCATGTACCTCCGTATGTGCTGGACGTTACAGTTAATGATGGTCAAGTGGTGCCGGCACGGTAGCTCAGCGTGTTCGATCAGAGGGTTAGTTGGCCCCTGAAATAAATAAAATAAAATAAAACAGCACTGAGTGAATGGATCAACGATGAACTTGAACGAAAGTCATGGGACGTCCACCCCGAACAAATGAAACCAACAACAATAGATAAAAAATGTGGTTAGCTTTCGAACTTTGTAAGACGAACGTGTATGACGCGACGCTTCGATTGCCCCTTAAACTTTCATTTTTGTAGTACAAGTGTAAATTCTGTGAGATTCAAAAAATTTGCACCTGCACTATCCGTTCTTGCTACATTACCAACGTCAAACAGCTACGCAAGTTAACTACCAAATGGGGCCTGCCGTTGTATCTGCAGCTCAAAGCGTCGAGATGCAATGTAGTTCAGGGTACCTTACCAGATTGCATGTATAAGGTTCAAATGACTCTGAGCACTATGTGACTTAACATCTGAGGTCATCAGCCCCCTTGAACTTAGAACTACTTAAACCTAATTAACCTAAAGACATCACACACATCCATGCCCGAGGCAGGATTCGAACCTGCGACCGTAGTGGTAGCTCGGTTCCAGACTGAAGCGCCCAGAACCGCTCGGCCACTTCGGCCGGCGGCATGTATAAGGGACTTCGCAAATCATGACAGACATACGTTTTCAGGAGAACTCTGTGCGTTTCTCCATTTACTTGTCGATAGTTATAAATATGTCTGTTATAAAAATTAAATTTAATTTAAAAAAGTAAGTAGTCAAATAACACCAGATTTACTAAAACTTCATGCAAATATACGCGCTTTTTTCAATCACATTACCACTCAAACGTCATATAAATAAAATAATAGAAGCAGAGATGAAAAAATGTACATTAAAAATCGAGGTTGAGTGGGAGTCGACCCATCGCCTCATACTCGCTCGTCTTACGTAGCTCGAGGGCTATGCACTTTTTAAAAATCTACTTTTTTTTTCCCTATCGTTCTTTGCATTTGTTCGGAGCAGACGTCCCATGACACCCGTTCAACGTCATCGTTGATCCATGCACTCAGTTTTTTTTATTACAGAGGGCACCCAACCGTCTGATCGAACACGCTTTTTTTCATTTTGTTCCTAACCGTTCATCGTGTCTGGTCGTAGCGGACGTGGCATGATACGCGTTGTGGTTCGTTGTTGATCCCGTCACTTAGTTTTTTTGTTGCAGAGAGCAGGCAGCTCTCTGACCGACCACGCTGAGCTAACGTTTGAACTAAATCTGTGATCCCTACGTCATGGTCTCCCCCTGTGAGTTGCTCGAGCTGTTTATTATGAGGCGTCCCAGTTCGCGGTGACGTCAGAGCCTATGTTGTTTAGGCTCGTCCGCTTGCGGAGCTGCTGTAGGAATTTAATACTCGTCTTACATTTACTACCCTCGAGATTCGATGCCTTATTCTAAGCATTTACTATTAAGTCCTGTTTAATTTGCTTTGCGTCTTGGCGAGATTAACCAGTTTATTATTAAGGCTTTGCTCCTCTTGAGATTTGCTGTTCAGTTTAAATTAACTTGCTGCTACTAGAATCTTACTGTTTTAATTAAAATAGTTGCTGTTCTCTTTAGCCAAAAATTTACTGTCCTGAATCATCGCGTGTTTCTATGTTTTAAGAGAATCTACATTTTTAAGTAAATCACGTTTAGATTTGTTCTCGTAACGAATGATGTTAAATCTCCACTCGCCCAGCCCTTCCACGCCCAAACTCAATAAGTGTGCAGTGACACGCAACAAACTGTTTTGTAATTTCGTTTCGTAAAGGGTAACTGAACGTTATTAGCTGACATCGAAACAGAATATTTTGTAGAAATAAAACGATTGTAATGCCCTCCGCGTGCTATCTTGTAGTTGACACACCTGTCCCCTTTCTTTATTAACAATTAGGAGTGCCGCAATTAAGTGTAATTTCCTTACAGTTTACAAATGTAACCAATATTATTTAACTCCCAATGTCGACCCGTGAGTTAATCTGTAACTAGACTACATTCTGTTGTCATTTCTAGTGCTGTAGGTATGTTTCATTAAAACGCTACAGACCCCGTCTGTAGTATAAAGGATCTCCCTCCTTTTTAAGAAAAATCTGGACAGAAGCAAGGCTGGAGAAGGTCTTGTGGTGGTGTTTCCTTGCTAAGATTATGGAAGCTAAAACAACTCGTTAGTAAATGTGATCCAAACTTCAAGTTACGTTGATGGACACCTAGGGGAAAGACACATCGTGAGGGTCTGAATCCAAAAAAACCAAGAAAGTGAACATTTCGTCTATTACTTTTAGTTCTGGATAAAAATTCTAAGTTTGGTTCTTTACGGACAATACACAAAATAAATCTGCTGCTACTATGCCGTGGATGCCAAGGTTAATAAGCAACTTTTGAAAAAATGTCTGTGTCCTACATTTCTATCGGTTACCGAAGTTGGTGTAAATGTTTACCTAAAGTATATTGTTCTACATGGCAGATTACACGCCTGGAAGGCATGAGAGCTCACCAGGCCCATCCTAATTCCATATTCTAAAAGACTGTCGTTCCTTCGTGCAGTCAAAACAGTTAACCTTTATATGGTTTGGGATGATTATCGCCCCTAACATTGTGATATTTACTTCATGTTCATAAAGATCGAAGTTTCAAGTCTATAATTGTGCTGTTATTCTATGAATATTTATTGAAGGTATGGTATGTGGTATGAATTTTTGATTATTTGTATGTTTCTAAGGGTTTCAACTGAGCAGCTAGTGTCGGCCAGTATCTTGACAGCCATCAGGAGGCATAATTAGTTCATTGAGCGGTGAGCCAATAAAGACACCTGTTGCTCGCGCACTGCTTTCACTGCTTGGTCTGTGCTATTAAGATTTTATTGTCCTTCCGATTTCGTTTCTTGATTTATGTTGTTCCTTTTATTGTATTAATTTGCTTATCCTACTCTAATTGGGAGGATAAATACCTTCTACGACGCACCCCTGTGTAGAGTTATTCGCACTAAGGACAGTTCCTTTTTGTATCTAGCGTTGTTGTTACTTTGACGGACAGACGAGTTTCTAACAATTAGTCGACATTTATAACCGTTTTTTAACATTAGTTACGTACCAGTGAATTTTCAACGCACTTCCTGTATTTCCCTACTCAGTATTATGTACCGTTGTGATTCGTTGTACTTCGTGTTATCGACTTGTCTCCTGACAGAGAATATGAGGCCGATAGGGAGCTTCTTGGATGCTATTGTGCTAGAAGGCATTATTGGCTCACTCAAGACTCGGTGTCAACGTTAGTGTTAGTACCAACATTTCACAAATATCGAAATACGTGATCAAACATAGATATTTCTTTGGTGTAGCTGAGGGTTGAATCGCTACTCTTGCCCACTTTAAGAAGTTCATCTCATTGTTCCCACTTCACAGCTCTTCTGCGAACCTTGCAGAACTAGCACTCCTGAACGAAATAATATTGCGGACATATGGCTTAGCCACACCCTAGGGGATGTTTCCAGAATGAGATTTTCACTCTGCAGCGGAGTGTGCGCTGATATGAAACTTCCTGGCACATTAAAACTGTGTGCCGGACCGAGACTCGAACTCGGGATCTTTGCCTTTCGCGGGCAAGTGCTCTACCAACTGAGCTACCCAAGCACGACTCACGCCCCGTCTTCACAGCTTCACTTCTGCCAGTACCTCGTCTCCTACCTTCCAAACTTTATAGAAGCTCTCCTGAGAACCTTGCAGAACTAGCACTCCTGAAAGAAAGGATATTGCGGAGACATGGCTTAGCCACAGCCTGGAGGAAGTTTCTAGAATGAAATTTTCACTCTACAGCGGAGAGTGCGCTGATATGCTACCCTCAGGAACGGGTAGACGTATCAAATTGAAATTTATGTCACATACTAACGTCTATGGTCCCTTGGCCATGCAAAAAGTATAAGCTTCTATATGAATGAAATAGAAAGATACAGCCACTTATGTAATACATTTTGATACTGGCAAACTCTCTCATAAAAACCTATAGCGTACTTCCTGTTGACCTAGAATCATGAGATTTGGCAAGTATCATGATTTTACAGTACAAATAAAGGAAACGCTCCTATTTTTTTAGTGTTATCTGACTGTCTGTTCGTCTGTTAATACAACATCCCCTTAGGAACGGGTAGACGTATCTAGTTGAAACTATGTCACATACATGTTTATGCTCCCTAAGTGGCATAAAAATTGTAAGCATCCAAGTGAATGCTGTCGTAAGATGCGGCCATTTAAGTCACATATTTTAATATCTTGCCTATATCGATGTCAATAACAGTCATAAATCGTCGAAATTCTCTATTCGCGGTATGAATGAACTATCTGTATACATTGCTAAGTTTGTATGGAACATTTGGTGCACGAGTCCTACTCGTACTTATCTGGATTTTTATTAATAAGACAACATATGAAGCGCCACATAATATTCAGACATACCTGTGCAGTGCAGGGGATGACGACATGTTGTTAATCAAAACATCTTTGTAACAGGGAACATTAGCCATCTCAAGATAGGCATGGCAGCCGGAAACCAGTTATGGCACTAAAATCGAAGATTTTAAAAAGTATTGTAGCTGGTTGTGTCATTTACTTCTTTTATAGAAGCGTTGGGGTTGGAATTTCATAGTGAGATACCAGCGGTCAGCTGCTGATGTTCAGTATCGGGGTGCATGTCACAAATAAAAATAATAGAGAAATTACAAGGGTTATAAATGGAAAAGGAACTGATTAATTTAAGAATAATTTGGGAAATACAAGACTGAAAGACGTGCACAACAACCACAGTGTAAATTTAAAATCTGAAGTATTCTGTAATATACCACTAGAAAACTGTTTTTATTAGAAATTAACGAATAGAAGCAGATCAAATGAAGCCAAACCCTGAGTAACAAATAGGCTCAGAATACCATGCAAAACTAAGAGAGGACTCTACGTGGCATCAACGGACTTAACGATCACATAGCTAAATCACATTATAAACTGAACTGTAAAATTCTCTTCAAAGTCATCTGAGTATCACACGCAAACTCACTGCTTTCATGGTGGGAAGGCGTCCGCTCCCCGGCACGAATCCGTTCAGCGAATTAGTGTGGAGGTCCGGTGTGCGGCCAGTTTGTGAATGGTTTTTAAGGCGGTTTCCGATCTGCCTCGGTGAATGATGGCTCGTTCCCCTTAGGGAGGGGAGGGGAGGGGGGTGCACTGGGGACTGAACCGCACAATAACCCTGGGTTCGGTGTGGGTCGGCGATGGGGTGAGTGTAATGTTGTAGCCTGTTGTGGAGCTGTGAACCACTGAGGGCTACGGCAGGGACGAAGCCTCTCTCCGTCGTTTCTAAGTCCCCGGTTCAATACAGTACAATACAACCACAAATTACGTACTTCCGAGAAAAAATACGCACCTCGAGCAAAACGGTAAAACTGTTTCGAACATAGTAAGCTATGAAACACAGAAAACAAACGAAGAGAATGCAGACATGTCTTTGAATGTAGATTATGAAATGAGCAAATGTACCCCAAAACTGTAGAAGCTTCTAATATATTATTTCTGTCAGTAGCAGATAAATGACGTCGGAACACTTCCTTAGCACATAGCCTACACTTCCTAAGGACAGTCTCCCAAAACAATTTTCACAAGAAGAGTATAGGTAGTAATGTCCAGGGTTAATTTGTTACCTGCAGGTTTTAGTTACCACATTTAAAATTTCGAGTTCCTGTGAAGAAGGAGTGTCAGTCAAGTTGTTCTTCAAATTACATTCAATAAGCACGTGAACAAAGAAAGAAGATCACAAAGTGAAGGTGTAGTTGTTCGTGTTTAGTGAAACAGAAAAAGAAACCCAAGAGTGACTACACTCAGCTGTCTACCGATTTCGTCGCGATTCGGCATACTAATCGGGGACCACTCGAAAGCAAGATTTTTAGAAGGAGTTTTCGAAACCGTTGGTGTCGATAGTCATGGCATAATATTCGTTTTGAAGCATGTGGAATCGATAGAAACATAAATAAGGAAACTTCGTTTGTTCACAATCTTCATACTCGCAGTTGTTGCGTATACACTGCACGAGCAAAGAGCCTTGCCAAAAGGATCGATGGCCAGCTGGCGACATTCCACTTACTGTCACAGCCCTAAGGGCTCCGTCATCACAAGCTTCTCTCAGTGTTTTCTGAGAAACGGGTGGGGGCGTCTTTCAGAACTGTAAGTGCAGTGCACCCCGCTATTTAAGATTCGTCAGCTAGAATAAATAGCCTCCACTTTGCTTTTCCCTCAGTGTATAGGATATGTAAGTGTTCCAACGTTTCATCACTTGCTAGAAAACGCCATTATTCCTCAAGTACACTAAGTAGAAGTACCTCAACACGAATACCTTGAGAATAAGAGTTTCATTCTGCTACTTATTGACGAATCACTTACTTGTGTAGTTTTACAGTTTCAAGGTTAATTGGATGGTGCCACATCCACTGGTGATTTCTACAAAGTTTCGGTCTCTTATGCTGAAATTGGTCAAGCAAGTTGTGAATATACAATATGGCCTTTGAGACGCCCAAAACCATAGTAAAAACGCACTGTGTTCCTTGTCTATGGTTCAGTAGGTCAGATAAATTACAAAAAGTGGCATTTCAGCGTTAAATTCAATGTCGGTAAGAGCATTTGTATCTCATACGGGGGTTATTCCGAAAGCAAGGAACAATCGGTCACGAAATGGAAACCACAGTGAAAATCCGATGAAGCTTTGTACAGGTGTGTTGGGCAGTGTCTCTAGTATGGCTGTCGATCATGTTACGTCGTTTTTTAGTTCTGAGCACACAAAGAGCACAAAAAGATACCTAGAACAATAGTGTCTCCCGCCAAGTACGAGGGCCTGGTGAGAAATTCCGCCCGCAGCTATGCAGCAGACATTACATAACTGTCGTACGTTTTTTTCTTCAAGAAAATTCTCAGCCGCATTCTGCAGGGCAATGAAGATGCTCCTGCATCGTTTTCAATTGGAAATGTTTGAATACCCACAATACAGCCCGTAATTGTCTCTCTCGGTGTTTCATCTCTGCTCACATGAATCGCTGGCTATGAAGACAACATTTTGGCACAGACAACGAGCTGTAGGCCAGTGCAGAAAATTGGCGGAAAGCACTGGTGGCTTCCTTCTATAAAGAGGGTATTCGAAGGTTGGTACAGCGCTATGACAAACATCTGAGTCGGATCGGTGACTATGGAGATAAGTAGCTGGAAGTTGTAGCTAACTGTTGCAAATAAAACAGTTTTGTTTTTGAATGTGGTTTCCACTTCGCGACCTGTCGTTCCTTACTTTCCGAATAGCCCTCGTGCATCTACTTGGAGAGGTACACTATCCAGTCACCTGTCAAAAACCTGAACAACCAATTTTTTCAGCGCGACCGCCGCTGTGATACGTACAGGAAGAGAATAAGTGAGGTTCTGAAACGTACCGACAGGCTGTGGTGCCCTGCCGACACCGGTACCGTGGGTAACTGCGCTAGATTTCTCCGTTGAGGATCCATGGCCCGAGCAGCGCAGTCTAAGGTGTCCCACAGCTTAAATTCCGGAGGGTTTGATGAACAGTGGAGTATGATAGACTCATCGTGGCGCTGTTCGGTCCACGCACGTACAGTGCGAGCTGTGACATGTTGCGTTGTCGTGCTGGTAGATGTCATCGTGTCAGGGAAAAGCAAACTGCATTTGGGAATGCACATGGCCCCCAAGGATAGATGCGTACTTATATTGATCTATTGTGCCTACCAGAATGACGAGATCACCAAGGGAATGCAACGACGACATTCAACAGACCATTACGCTCCCTCCTCCGACCTGGATCCTCCCGACGATGGTTGCAGGATGTTTGCTTTCTGTCTGTTATAGAATAAAATGTGATTCATTTGGAAAGGGCACCTGCTTCCAATCAGTAGACGTCGATTTTTGTTTTGGCGTGCAAATTCCAGCTTCCGTCGACGATGAATAGCAGTCAGCATGGGTGCATGATCGAGGATCCTGCTGCGGAGGCTCATACCCAGCAACGTTCGCTAAACGGTCGTTGAGGAGCCAATATTGGTAGACCTTTGGTCAATCTGGGCGGCCAGTTACTCAACAGTTGCACATCTAGTTGCCGTACACGTCCCCGGAGCCGTCTTTCACCCCTGTCATCAATGGACAGTGGTGTACAACATCTGCAACAGTCCCGGTTTTGGACAGTGCCATATTCCCGTGCACAGATACTTTAACCACGTCAGCTTGCGAACCGTTCCCAAATTACGCGTTTCTTAAATACTTCCATTTTCGTCACAAAAGCCAAATATCATACCCTTTTGGTCGTCAGGTAAATCGCTTCGTATTCACATTACAACGACCAATGCACTGTTTTCTCGCCTCCCCCCGACAGGCTGTATGTATCATCCACTGCTATTGCTGTTATCGGCTGTCTACGGGTGATTATTGAACGTTAACGTCGAACACAGGCAGTGGTCACATTAATGTGACTGGACCTTGTGTATACGGCTATATGACAACGTGGACAGCCTTAAGTCATAATTAACTTACGGGGGACACCCATAAACTAGAACTAACTGTTGTGTCTCAGACCACCAGCGTGCCCAAACATTTCTCCTCGAACTCAATGACAGGCCTAATGCTGAAAGGATGCTCAACCCCCCCACCCCCTTAGATCCACAGTTACCCACACCCAGAATTTCAATGGGGCGTCTCAGTCACGAACTAGTTGTCGCAATTACTAGCTACGTACATGCAAGAATTATCCTTACCGATGGAAATAGCACTACACATTTCCAAAGACGCGTTAACCGTGCCAACAGCATCCGTACAGTTTTACCAATACCCTCTAACGCCATTCAGTGTCAGTTATCAGTCACTGGAACCTTGAAAGATACTCCCACATAGCAACATAGTCTCAACGCAAATTCCCCCAAACGTAACGATCGATGCGATGCGTGAGCAACGGTACACCGAATCGAATGTTTTCTCGCCGGGATCAACTTTTTTAGTTCTATTAGAACAAATAAGCCCTCGGTCGCAAATATAAAGTCAAAATTGACCATGTTTCGACGCTACTATGAGCGTCGTCTTCAGAATTAGACTAACTGTTCTAAATTATATTAGGTATATAATACATATTAAAATTAAAGTTTGTACTGACTGGAATAAGATGCCGTACTTACAAGTCACATCTTTTCCAGTCAGTACAAACTTTAATTTTATTAATGTATTATATACCTAATATGTTTTAGAACAGTTAGTCTAATTCTGAAGACGACGCTCATAGTAGCGTCCTAACCTGGTCAATTTTGGCTTAATATTTGTGACCGAGGGCTTACCTGTTCTAATATAATTCTGACACGGTCACTGAACCTTAGCAGCTATGTTCTAAGTTTTAACTTTTCTAGTGTTGCATCAATACTTGATACAACATACACAGTGAATGTCTTTCCCCCCCATAGCATGTTGCCGATATTTTCCAATCCACACACACAGTGTTGGCGGATGAGGAGCGTTAACGTACAGACTACGTCATTCTAAATTAGTTTATCGTCATATTCAGCCACAACCTAGTATCTTCCGATGACAGGAGGCTACATTTTGATCACTATTTCCATACATCCGTGGTAGACATTACTTTTCGTGAAGAAGTGGTTTAACACAGTCCTACTAATGCTATCATCCCATTGGAGGATGACGTCGTCACAAAATTTTACCTCCTTTTGCTTGTTAATATGTGTACTGTCCGTCTCTCACCGCCCGCCCTGTACCAAACACTTGTACATTAGACTTCGCATGTCGGTACTTTTAAGACAAGTTTCTAAATACGTTCTCTCGCCCATGAACCAAGTACTGGGATAAATTTTTCTGAGCACCTGCAGAACCTCGTTCAGAAATTACATCTCATACATGTATGGCAACTAAGTATCCTAATACAGATTTATACACTAAAGTCGTAGCGGCCCCGGTCAGCAGTCTGGGCCAGCCGCGGTGGTCTCGCAGGTTCGAATCCTGCCTCGGGCATGGATGTGTGTGATGTCCTTAGGTTAGTTAGGTTTAAGTAGTTCTAAGTTCTAGGGGACTGATGACCATAGATGTCAAGTCCCTTAGTCCTCAGAGCCATTTCAGCAGTCTGGGCTGCTTCTATATTCAGTTCTCCCTTTGCCAATCCGTGACTAATGTTCAGGACACATCCACGATCGTGTTGCATTTCACATTGCCTTAAAATGTCGAGGGCAAAATGCAGGCTGTAGATTGATAAAAGCCGAATTTTGGATATGACCGCTGTCAGTGCTCAAATATATCAGCTGTAGTTCTTATATCTCGCATCGTTATGGAGATTTCCTTAACACATTCATCAGGGTACATACGCTGCGAAATTGAAATTGACGAGTTTTCTATAATCCTACGCTGTCAATCAGCCACTTTCGACAAAGTGAATAAAGGAGTATTGCTTTGCATGCGCCAAGAATATGCATCACCTAACACATCCACACATCAGTGAAAATTTGTGTAACTACTAACCGCATCAAACCAAAATTTTCTTCCTGAATCCATTGGTCATTCCATGGCGGTCATGAGTTTACTCATAACATACAATGTATCAGAAGATATAATCCCTGAAGCGCCTGACTGGCACCCTCAATGACTATTCGGGTGCCATCTATAGACGCAATCTTATATCAATAATCAAGTCGTCGACAATTATACGTTCTTTGTATTCTGAAGGAACTGTAGATAAAAATCGTATCCTACCGAGGTTCCAAGTTCTAACTCCTTCAGTTCCATTCGCGATAAATGCAGTCTTCCTTTAATAGCCCTAGTTCACATGAGATGAATTTCACTTCAGTATGAAACTGACTCCGTGAAACCAGTCACCGATTGCAGATGAACTCCATATGGAATTTTATATCGACGGCCGCCTATTTTCTGCGAGCAACTCACACTGATTCTCAAAGGCTTTCTCCGGATGGAAAAAATCCCATACGTTTCTTCCAAGATGTCAGAAGTTCTATTTTCATAGTTAAGGCAGCTAACACGAAAAAAAAACCTACGTCCAGTCTCGCTGTTTAACGCAGATAATAAGTTGCATGTACAAATTTTTAACAAATAAATTGAAGACTATTTTGTCCGACGTTTTGGGTGTTTACCATTTTAGCGCCATCCGAGGTAGACCGATAACGAACGTGTTCGCTCATCACAGAAATTTCTTTGATTTAGCGCGACAAGCCGTTGCTTCCCGTAAATTTATCGACGGAGCAGGAGGAGGGACGGTTTAAAACTCTATAACTGACGTTTCTTATATAAATATGTTGGTAAATTGCGAGACGCGTCATGCCACAGAAATTAAAAATTATAGCTGACACAAAAACTTATTAATATTTCAGAGTACTGAAGTGTATGAGAATTCTGTAAAGAATAAATAAAATATCATGTGTTCGAGATTTCGGAGGGGTGGGGGAAGAATAGAAAATCTTCTTATTCCTCCCTCCCCCCTTTCCTGTAGCGTAGACGTGGTATGTACTCCATTCTCAAAGTCGGGCACAGCCTACCGACTAGAAAAACACCGCACGGTTTTCAGTAGGTCTGGCTGCCTAACACACAGACACACGAACACCAAGGCGTGTGCAAAACTCATCAACTTCTAAACTTTATAATGAGGCCAGATGACATCACACAAAAATCCTGCCTTCGAAATCATCTTGTGAGACGCCTGTACCGCCTTCAGGAGTGTCTTTGTCCATATTTGCATATTCATGAGACTACACCTCCTAACAGCTTTCCGCTTGGCATCCCACAATGTCACACTAAGAATCGCTTAGGAGATTTCTTGCTACACATGACATCACAACATTTTTCATGTGCTCTTCTCCTCCTCAGCTAACCATTGCATTATAGCAGAGTAAGCCATAAGAAGTACTATTTTACTATTTTCAAAGTATTTTCTACCTTAGGCTCACGAACTCTGTACCGTTGATCTGACAGGTAGTTCTAAAAAGCCTCCGTTACAAAATTTTGTCTGGTTCTCACACACTGCCCATCAATCTTAATGATTAGTCACTTACTTTGAGATACATCGCTAAATTTTATTTCGATTTTAATTACTGCGGAAAAGCGAAGCTCTGCCATCTCATGACCCTTATACATACCACTATGTTGTAACAACCACCACTGCACCCCGTCATTTTACGCAACACGAACTACATATTTTTTTCTGATATCGGTCAACACTTTTCACAGTATTCTTTCTACTTCTGTTCAGAGTACCTACACGGCCCAGTCTTATCAATGTGACCAGTGACCACCGTCTATGCTCGATGGAAATGTAAAATAACCACTCACAGGCGGCCGGTGGCAGCACTATCAGTTGGAGGTACACAAAGCATGTCGAAGGAACGGGGGAAACGGTTCAGAAGTTGTAATGCGGACACGCAGCAATTTGTCTGGCATCCATAAGGGCATGATCATTCACTTTCGGGCCAAGGGTGGAAGCATTGCCGAAACGGTGAAGTCTGTAAACTGGTAGCATGCGGCCGTGGTTAATCTACACCGTGCATGAAAAAATGGCTCTATCCCAAATCGTCGTCGAAGAAACTAAGGTGCACCGTACCGAGCGAAGGGGCGCAGTGATTGGCACACTGGACTCGCATTCTGGAGGACGACGGTTCAAACCCGCGTCTGGTCATCTTGATTTAGGTTTTCTGTGATTTCCCTAAATCGCATCAGGCAAATGCCGGGGTGATGCTTTCAAAAGGACACGGCCGTCTTCCTTCCCCATCCTTCCCTAATCCGATGGGACCGATGATCTAGCTGTTTGGTTCCCTCACCCAAAACTACTATGGTGCACCGCAGACCGTAGCTGACAGGGGTGAAAGACGGTTGCGAAAAAATGTACGGGCTAATAGCCCTGTAATTGGTGAGCAACTGGCAGTTCAGAAGGACCAAGTGGCTACCTACTGTTTCTACTCGACGACCGTTGATTGATTGTTGCTGCGCAAGGGCCTCCATAACAGGCTCCTGGATCTTGCACCCATGCTGACTGCTGTTCATCGGCGACGAAAGGTGGATTTTGCACGCTAATACCGCAACTGGATGTCCACTGAGTGGCGACAGGTAGCCTTTCCAGATGAATCACGTTTTATTCTTCATCGCATAGAAAGCAAACATCCTGAAATAATTGTCGGATAGGTCCAGGCCGGTGGAGTGAGCGTCGCCTGGGTCATGTTTTCATGGCATTTCCTTCGTGACCTCGTCATTCTGGAAGGCACAGTGGATCAAAACAAGTATGTTTGTAAACCTGGCGAACATGTGCGCCCCTACATGAAGTTGGTTTTTTCTTGGCACAATGTCATCCACCAGCAGGACAACGCAAACTGTCATATTACTCGCACACTGTGTGTTGCTCGAAGAGCACCAGGATGAGTTTATTGTACTCCCCTAGTCACCTAGCTCTCCGGATTTAAACCTAATCGAGAATCTGTGGGACCACCTCGACTGATCTGTTCGCACCATGGACCCTCAACCGAGAAACGTAGCACAGCTGTCCACGACACTGTAGTTGGCTTGGCTTCACATCCATACCGGTACCTTCCAGAACCTCGTTGCCTCTCTTCCTGCATGTCTCACAGCGGGTCGTGCTCGAGAAGGTGCTTATTCAGGCTTTCGACAGGTGATCACATTAATGTGACTGGACAGTGAATTACAGTGTTGCCCGTCTCGGTTGAGCACTGAATTACAAACGATGTCAGCGATAAGTAGCGTGGCGCATATCTTTCCTGCGAGGATGAGACTGCTATTTAGGGTTACACTAAGGACAACTTGATTTTAAATACACTGTTGATTCTTTTCTTTTCCGATCACACTGGAATTATTTTCTACCTGTAATGCGCTATGCCTCAGTGCTTCTTGCAGAATAATTCTCCAAGTTTTCTAAATTTAAGTTATTTCTAGACTGGACAAAATACCTATCACGCCTCGAAAAAAATACAGACGACGCGCCTGCGGTTTGCGGGTGACTTATTCGGATCTGTGCCGCGTCCTCTTCAGTGTCACTTGATCACTACCCTGAATGGCTCCAGCCCCATCCCTACCATATTCTTACCCTTGCCTTTTTTTCACTGACGGCGCCTTCGTCACGTATTCATGTAGTTAGCCAATTACCACACTTTTAGTCCCTTGTCTTAGTTCAGAAGACTCTGTTATTCCTCTTAAACGCCACTTCTATCGATGTGAAATGCCATCGGTGACGGTAAGGATGATCTATGTACGGACCGCTAGCTCTCATCCTCCGTAAAGATGAACGACTTTCTAAGAAGCTTTATTTTCGTCCCGTCAGTTCCATGATATCGTTTCCTGTTTGCTTTGCCAGGTGGAGTTGCTCTATTGTGTTTCTTTGCTTCAGTTTTCATGATAAATGGATTTCGCTTATCAAATATAAGAATTTGTATTGTGTATTGTGTAGTGAACCGTGGACCTAGAAACGACGGAGAGGCTTCGTCCCGCCGTAGCTCTCAGCGGTTCACAACTCCACAACAGACCACAGCAGTCCACCCACCTCACCGCCGCCCCACACCAAACCCTGGGTTATTGTGCGGTTCGGCCCTCAGTGGGCTCCCCTAGGGAACGCCTAATACCAGACATGTCTAACCCCAATTTTTGCGTAGTAGAGTAATTACGATGTACGCGTACGTTGAGACAGCAGCAATCGCCGACATAGTGTAACTGAGGCGGGATAAGGAGAACCAGCCCGCATTCGTCAAATATTTAAAATAATCGTTTTTTTAAAAAAAAATACGCTTATTTCGTAGCACATATCATCCTAAATAATTTGATGTATAAAACATATATATTTGAGGAGTTATAAGGTACGTAATTTGGTCTTAAGTGTATGAAGGTGCAGCGCCATGCCCCTCTGCACAGCATTCTTCTGTCATACCTACGTGTGTATTTCGCTCTGTAGAATTCGAATGTAATATTGATGTCAAAGACAGTCATACGTGAAATAAAGGACTATCGATATCGATACTTTCTCTGCTGCTATCGACATGCATTGTTTTGATCGCTGGTTTTGTTTGTTCTATGTTTTGAAAGGCGTGCAGTGTGGTACTGTGATCTTCGACACAATTTTCAATTTGCTGTGTTGTTTTGTGTTGGTTTGTGGCATATTATCGCACAAGTTGCCTAGAATTAGTTGCTTCAACCGTAAACAACGTTACAACGGCAACAGATACACAATAAAGGGTGTTACAACAAATGTTACACCAGTGGCACAAAACTGCAACCTCTCAGAGCCAGTAAACAATTCACTACCGAGTGCTTCTAGAAGGAAACTTGTTTCTGGTGCTAATGAAAATGGAGGCTGTGAATCTGAAGGTTCATGTAATATTATCGTTGATGTTAACATACTGTCATAATTAATATTGGACAATGTAATGTGCAAGCATTGCTTTGGTGTTCAGTGGGTTTCTTTGACGGAAGATAAGAGTGCCAGGAAAGGCCTTGCTACGAACTTATCTGTGATATGCAGCAAATGCAACGTTGGTGCGTCTTGCATGACATCTAAAATCGCAAACAAATGTTATGATGTGAATTTGAGGGTAGCATATGGCATTCGCTGTATTCGTAGGGGACAGAAGGCAGCAAGAACACTTTGTGCAGGGGTGAATCTTCCTCCTCCTCCAGCAAAGTTTTGAGAGGTATTATGGCTTACTGATTGAGGCTGTAAAAGAAGTTGCAGAATCTTCAATGAAAAGTGCTGCAAAAGAATCTATTGTCAAAAATGATGGTGACAGGGACATGGTGGCTGCTTTTGATGGTAGCTGGCACAAAAGACGGCACACTTCATTGAATGGTGTTGTAACAGCAACATCTATTGACACTGGTAAGGTACTAGATGTTGAAGTACTGAGTAAATTTTGTCATAGTTGTGTGAAAGGGATTGCAGATCATGTATGTAATACGAACTATAAAGGCTCTAGTGGAGGTAGGGAAGTGCAGGGAGTTGTAAACTTGTTTACCAGATCTGTTGCCCCCCGTGGCCTGCGTTATGTGAAGTACCTTGGTGATGGTGACAGTAAAGCTTTCCTTGAGGTTAAAAAGTGTGCACCATATGGAGCTGAGACTATTGTGCAGAAGTTAGAGTTAGAATGTGTAGGACATGTACAGATAAGACTTGGTACTAGACTTAGAAGGCTGAGACAAGATTTGTCAGGAAAAAAATTATCTGATGGGAAGTGAATAAAAGGGAGAGGGAGACTGACGGATGCAGAAGTTGACAAACTACAGACATATTATGGTTTGGAAATAAGAAGAAACACAGGGACTTGAAAAGTATTAAGCAAGCAGTTTGGGCCTTATACTTCCACAAAATGTCCACAGACAATAACCCTATCCACAACTTATGCCCAAAAGGAAGTGAATCATGGTGTGGCTACCAAAGGTCAATTGCTGGTGGTGAAGAATATCATCATAGGAATTCTCTACCAACTGCTGTAATGGAAGCCATCAAACCTATATTCAGAGACCATGCAAATGAAAACTTACTGAAGAAATGCCTTCATGGTGGTACCCAAAACCCAAATGAAAGTTTTAACCAATGTGTACGGGAAAGACTGCCAAAAACCGTTTTTGTGGGAAGAAATGCACTTGCTATTGGTGTTTATGATGCAGTTTCATGTTTTAATGACGGTGTGCGAAGCAGGAAATATGTATTAGAGAAAATGGGAATTAAGCCTGGAGTGAACCGTATCAAAGCTTTGTAGGCGATAGACAGAGATCGTGTAGTGAAAGCAGATAAATCAGTTTCGGAGCTCATAAATTCAAGAAGAGTGCATCATAGGAATGTGAAGAGAAAGGAGACTGATATCGAAAACGAAAAAGATCCTGCTCATGGTGCTGGACAGTTCTAAAACTTTGCCAAATACAAGCAGAAAATAAACGGCCATTTTCCGCAAAACAAAATTTTCTGTACTTAGGTGCATGTAGCATCCAAAATAAATATCATATTACTATCAAACTTGGTATGCTCATTAAACACAAACTCCTTAATGGAAAACTCTAGAATTTTCCAAATCTATTAAAAATAGTGGTAAAAATTGGCATAGTTAACTATACAATTTGAGTTTTTTCTAAACGTGAAGTTTAAAATGTAATAACGCAGTCATTTTTTCATAAATTAAATAAATTCTAAAGTTTCATACTCCTTTAAGTATGATTTGTATGCTGTGGAAAATTCATTGAAGAATCTCTCTTACTTATGAAGAAAAGGGTACCTAAAGCAATTAATGCAGCCAATGGTATCGGAAAAAATGGTCGAATTTCACATATAAAACAAAATGCTTTTGTTATGTGTTTCAACGTCCACTGCTATCAGTGTGAATCCTGAATACTTCTTGGTCATGCTGACAAATTTTTATGAATTTATTTGTAAAAGTATAGACAGTGGAAATTAAAATGTCCTGTGGTGCCTCTCCTGCTGACGTCCTACCCCCGTTAAAAACCATCCACAGGCTGTCCGGTGTACAGTACCTCGACACATATCCGCCGGGCAGATTCGTGCACGGGAACGGCTCGCCTTCCCGCTCTGGAAGCAGCGCGTTAGACCGCCCGGCTAGCCAGGCGGGCAATATAAGAATTACTTTATCATAGTTTGACAGGAAGAACATTATTAGTAGAACATGAAGAAACGAGAAGTCGGTTTTCGTTAGAAAACTTAGGTTCCAACGGTCCTTCATGACCAAGTGCATAGCAAACGAAACAGAAACGAGACGGTACAAGATAATGTGTATTGCGTGGAGGGAAAGGCTGCAGATCAGGAAGCAAGTGCCTGAGAAAGACATGGGTTTATACTGGATCAACTACCGTGCCGCTGTCTCTGAAGAAAATCTTGTTTTAGTATTTTGTACTCATCGTAAATAGAATGAAAGCTTTCCCGGAGCTTATATATTATTACCTAAAATAAAATGTATTTGTTGTGAACATATGGAAGAAAATTGCTCAGTTTTGTTCCTCTTTAAAGTCTACATTTTTCTGTGCCTTATTTTCCCTAAAAAAGAAAATACAAAAATACACTATTCATTTATAGAGAACTCGAAGATGAAAATATGTCCGCAAGCACTATGCAATTATTGCTAGAATATCCCTCCCTCTTTCTGTATCTCGAAGACTGATTAACTTGCTCGTGACCTGGTAAACCTTTACTGTGAGTCGGATGGCTTTTATCGTAGAAGCAGGGAAGCAGAAAATCTCTATGCTCGTGGTATCAGCACCAACCTGTTCAGGATCCGTAACGCCAGGTAGTTGAACGAACGGGAGAAGACTGTGTATGTTAATCAGCTAGCAGTTACCGTGAGCCTTTGTGGTGTTCTTCACTACAACATGGCCCGGAAGTTACATCTGGATGACTTAACACGGGACAGGATCATTAAGAAATTGGAAGAAAGAAGAAAGGAGACGATTATAGCCTAGGAGTATGGTACTGTTCACAGTATTGTTTCCACGTGCATGGGAAGCGTTCCGAACCTCAGCCACTGCTGCACGAAAGAGAGGCGGTGGTCGACCACGATTACCGACAATGTAGCAGTTGTCAGCAGCGTTGGTGGAGGAATGAAATGACTTATAACAAGAACTCGTTACCAACCTCCTTACCAATCATAAGTCGCGGTGACTTCAGTATAACTAATATCTCAAAATAAATCATTTGTGTTCTTTTCATTGCATATTTTTCTCAGTTATCTTCTGTGCTATACGGTATCCATTTTTACTGTTTGTCGTGCAAGTTTCATCGAGTTATGTTACTTGGCAGTGACACATGATGTCAAACTTATTTCCGTCCTTACGTTTTGCACACCAGTGTATAAATATTGTTTAGGAAGTTGCACAGACTGTTTCGAAGTTAAGACTTGTATCTCTTTGTTTGACAAATACAGATCAGATTTACCTAACTATTGAATTAAAACCGGGCTTGAGTAACATTCAGGAATCAGGGGAATAAAACTCAAGTACTTTGGTATATCTCTACTGTTCACATGACAGAATTTCTGTGTCGCCAGATAAACTGAAAATAAACGCAGGTCGCTCACATGTAGTTAAAAGAGTTATTTCTGACAGATCATTTTATGGACCGAGACAGCGCCACGAGAAATTAAAAACACGTGGAGTGCAGACGCGCGTCGTATCACACGTCACGTTTAATTAAATGTCACTGACACAACACAGAAGATTTCAAAGCAAATGCTGGTTCGGTGTATCTAAGCCACGAAATGTCTATTCCTTCCAATGCGATTGTGATAAAATTAGGGAACGAGAAAATATCCAACTACGTTGAATGGTTTTGTGCATCTCTTTGGGAGTGATAAAGTGACAGGAATGACATTATTAAATTTAACGAACTCCTAGATGCATATACAGACGTTGCTTCGAGTGAAGTGGCTAAAAACACCGTCTGGGCATTCTGTTTTAGGTTTCCGTTAGTTCAGTCCATCAGTTTAGAGTAATGTTGCCATCCTTCCTTGAAACGGCATTGGTTGCATCGTCATCCAAACTAAGTACTGCCTCGTACCAATTAAGCGCAACAGGACCCTCAGGTAGTATTACTTTCCAAAATTCTTAGATGTTTCTTTTAGCGTGAGAAATTATCATTTTGCGTGCAGACAGTATTCTTACTCATTACCTAACTATACATAAAGGAAAGAAACCAAACCAAAGTACTTCATAAGTGCAATAACAATATATAGTTATCTAAAAGAGCCTTCCAAACAAAATCATTTTTTGGGCATGTACAGAGTGAGAATGGGGCCGAACCACGTGGTACCTGATATGCAACAGTTACTGTGTAATTACTTAATACGCATATTATAAGTGATATGGAACAAATTTTTCTTTACTGAAAGTAAAAACATTAAGATATTCACAATTTAGGAGTCAATTCTGACATCTTTCTAAAAAAACTCTCCAAAGTGACCGGAAAATAGTTAGATGTATAACTATAATACTTAAAAGGAGGCGAAGAAATTATTGATGGTAACATGCCTGTTGTAGATTATTCGTATCAGATATTATACGGTGTAGCTGATATATACTTAAGATGCTATGCGGATCACCCACAGAATAAGTGTAATCCACGGAGATGGAGGTTGCCAGCTGTTTGTTAGCACTGTGAACTCATACACACGTATACACACGGAAAAAGTACATGAGTATCTTGTGTTTAACAGCTGCATAGTGATGTATTGAGCATAACAGTCAATTTGGAACCAAGTTTATGAAAGAGAAATAACGTACCGAAAGAGTTTCGTAATACTATCTGCTGTATATTTTCTTACGCGAATTCTAGAGAAATAAAGAATATAAGACCTGTTTTGAAGCAAAATACTTAGAATGAACACACAGTTGCGAGAAATCATTGCAAAACTTACTAAACCACAGATCCCGTGTCACAATGTGTGAAAAATGCCTTTTAAACGTCGTAAATGGCTCACAGAGCTTGAGTGAAAGTTAACAATAAGACAGATAAGATGCAAAACAATAAAAATATATCTTTCTAATTTAAGCACAGGCCTACACTATGTATTCCAATACGAATAAAAATGTTGTGCGTGTGAAAAGAGAGCCGACCGTATTGTAGAGAAGGAATAGTGCGGGTTCGATTGTCTTCTCGTCGAACAGGCGGCGTCCTCACTGCTCCCAGGTGATCCCACGACCGGCCAATAAGTCACGGAGAAGCGATTAGCAACTCCAGCCCTTCCCTGAGGAGGTCACCATTCCTCTCTCCAATACCGTCGCCGTGGCAGAAGTGCGGTCTGATCGTCCAACAAGAACGGGAATCTCTTGTTCGCTCACGATGTACTATACTGATCAAATCTGTATTACACCAGCTAACAACACAATGATTCAAGTACACAGTATTTTATCAAAAATTGTTTTCTAACTTAGTAACCTCGTCATTTCATACATTTATTACAACGATTTTCTAACGTTTTCACATGTACGGTAAAATTAGCAATGCCCGGCTGAGCACATTAAAGGTTCCCGTCTGCACAAGCCACTCCTTTTATATGCATCTACATCCGCCTAGCCAATAATTCAAGTTCAGAGATGAAAAAAGTAATCACTGAGAGCCGGCTGCGGCAAATAAAATCGATGTACCATAAGTTCGAGAAGAAGTAACACAGTTTGGGAGTAAATAGTTGAGAAAATTGCAATGGCGTGTTGTCACGACGGAAAAGAACATTTCTCTCTTGAAATTATGTAATTTTAGACGAGTAGCATTCTTCAGTTTGCCCGTTAGTGATCAGTAGTACCATTTTAGAACAACTTTTCGTCTGGAACCAAACAACAATTTCGTCGTTCGCTCAGGTATTTGGAGGTCCTCAGGGATCGTTCTGGATGATGCATAACCACTGTTAAAATTTTCAGATGTTTTCCCGGCCATCAAAGAGGAAAGACATTAATACTTCAAGGTCGACTTCTACCCGTCGTTAAGTTAGTTCGTGATCAGAGTTTCAAAATGAACGGTAGGTTGTAAGTTAATGTTTCTCATTGTTACGGGCAGTTCTTCCAAAATCTGCACTCAACACGTATTTATGCGAGAGAACGTGTACATGTTCATACTTTTCTACATCTTCGTGGACACCATTTTTGTATCATTCTGCCTGAAACCCACCCACCTTGAGCCAAGTTCTATCGTACATGTATTTAAATTCTTGTGCCCTTTTGCAGTTATTTGTATTGTTCATCCAGTGATTACAGTAAATCAGGTTGTTATACTGACTTTTAGTTCCATTTATTGGCTTGATGGAAACTCTTATCAGTATTTCCATGAGAGTTTTTGTATACAAATATCACATTCAATTAGACCTTCCCTGTTTAATTCAGATTGCATTAGTTATCCGTCGCGTGACTTTGCTTTTTCATTACGCTTGATCTCACTGGGAGCCATCAGTAGACTTTATAGATCATCAGATTCCCATCTAGCTGCATCTCAGGGATATGGTAAATTCTAAACCAACGCGTCACACCATTTTCGCTAAAATCTTATTTTTGACTGTTTTGTGGCTATGTTAATAGAATCTCTTCACCATTATCCACCCATTGAATGATAAATCATTTTAAATATGCTCGATACATGTTATTCTTGGTGAAACTGTATTACTAAGGGAAAATATCTTAGAAGTTGCTCCTTTTTGGATATGAAAATACAACGAAATAGTAAATCTTATGGACCGTTTCCACAAAGTGGTTTTACTAATGCAGTCATCATTTAACGGCTTGTGAATTCATATACAGATCTAGTTGTTTGTAGGTATCTTGCGAAAGCGTGTTGTACTACTTATTGCAGGACAATATCAACTATATTGGGGCATTTAAAATTATGCAAAAAGGATGAGACTCTAAACCAGTATTCAAAAGAGTATCTTCTCGTCGACAGTGTCGCTTGTACATCCATAATACAACAGCGAAGCGAGGCATCATCACCCCCAGAGACAACCACTGTTAGGGTTTAAAGCTATTGTCAGGTCACACTAGTAAAATATTGTTGTTTATTGCTACATCTATCTGTCATATGTCAAATAAGGCAGGGTGGGATTTATTAGAGTCTATGAGATGAGCATATGGAAGACTCTCCCAGTTTCACAGTTGAATGCAAAAAAAATATCCATACATTGCTTGATTTGCGTTTTGGAGCTTTAAAACAGTAGTTGGTATACTCTGGAACAGCTGAAAGAAATATGTAGATTTCTAACGGAATTGTTAGAGTCAGCCCAGTTACCTCTATAAAACAGCCCATTACGCTTGCTTAAGACTTAAAGTATTCTCCGCCACTTTTCACGTTAGACATTCCCGAGGGGACTCGCGAAACTTCTGGAGCGCATGGGTAGGAAACACGGAGCCTCAAAACCATTGTGAAATTCCTCCTTTCCACATGCCAAAATCCCCCTAGTCTTCCTCTCATCATTGCTGCTGGAACTATGCAAAATGACGCTACTTCCCTCCACCAGGAGAGCTCACCCTACGTCGCCTTAGTGTCGTCAACAGAAATTCTCCAGTGCCAGTGTAAAGGTTGCTTCCACAGATTAGCGGAACTTCAAAGGCTATTACCCGTTTGTCCAGTGATTTGCATAGCGCTATAGGAAATGCGTTTTCCTGAAACCTTCACGCCAACTTTATGTAAACGTTAACCATATTTTAATTACTGAACTATCTCTCAATGAGCATAAGGAAGAATGAGCGTGTTTGTTCTTGACAAAATGTTTGGCGAATAAACGTTGATTAACACCACATTGGTCGTTATAGCTGTATGATTACGAACGTTTATAAAAGTTAATATTTGTAGCATTTACCTTCAACATCATCGAGAAGTAACAAATTGCGTAGTACCTTTCCCAAGCACCCAGTCACCCCAGAAACAGTTTCGTTGGGTGGTTTTAATGCACACTGTCTTTTATGGGGTGGAACCAAACAGGTTGAGGCAATCTTGTATAGCAACTGATCTCAGCTACTGACGTATGTATTATGCAAAATGGCGCTCCCACACATTTCAGCCGGCTTATGCAACACACATTGTTACAGGCCTTTCGGTCTGCAGGTCTAGTCTCCATTCCGACATGCCTTGGAGAGATAACGAAGATTTGTGTAATGCTTTATCAGTTCCCCACACGATTGGACCTTCACGTTGATGGACTTTCATGAAAGTTGACTTGACACCTATATGTTAATAGTTTTATGTATGTCGTCCAAAAGCCTCCTGCTTCGGTTGCTGATTCTTATTCATGTCTCATTTCTTATTTATCTGATAACACTTTCTGATATATGCTATGAAATTTTGAAAATTATTATGAGTCCTTTCAATACTGCGGAAAAAGTTATTACCTGAATATCCCATTTGAAACATGTTCAATGTCATGTGAAGTTACTGTGAAAGGATACTTATATTTCAGTCAATGACTAATTTGGGAAACGACACGGAAAGTAATACGGAGGATTCAGAATGACGATCTGGGTTATGCTTTTTAGGAAATATAAGTTATTCATTTCTGAAGCAGTGCATCTGGTATCGGCGACTTCACAGAGGGTTTAGTAAAAGGGCGGAATCTACGTAGGGTGAGAGCGAAGAGTGAATTACGAGTATATTCCATGAAGCTAACATTCATTAAGTAGACAGACCTTCACTCTCAACTCACATATGGTATGCCAAGAACAATGTTATTAGTATGGTTCCTCAAGAGGGGAGGGAATTTACCTTGAACATTCTTTGCATTTCATATTAGATCTCTTCTCAAAGATGATAGAATACGGGTACTCATGGGAACGCAACAATCACTGAACATCGCAACATAAAGCACTCGTATATGTCAAAAATTAGGGAAGGTAGTAGTACAGGATATTCGTACCAGCATACACTATCATTAAAGACGGATATCAATGGAAACAAGAAGCTATGTCCACCATACTGACAAAAGGTACAATAATTCCAATAAATCCCAACCTATTAACACTTCTTTGACTCGTGAGTATTCGTTTTAATCAGAGAATGGAGTAGGATAAGATTGTATGGGCCTATTATCAGTGGGCGTTAACTTCGAAGTCCGGTCATCAAAAATAGGTTACGACTGCTAGAATTCCGCACATGCAGATTTGAATTTATATCCAGGCATTCGTTCCGCTCAGCAAGCAAATCATCTGTTGATTATCAGAATGTAAATTTGATGCAGCGGTCGTACTCACGGTTCGAAAAAAAAGTAATAACGAATCTATTTGAATATTCGCTTCACATGACACCACAGAGCGTTAATTCTCTTGGTTGATAATTCACGTAAATGCGAGGATTACATAACGGATCCCAACAAAAATTGGAACTTATACGAAGTGTGCTTCGGAGAAAACGGTCCACTTACCACGGCGCTTCCAGGAAAAGTTTCTCTAAACCTTCTACATACTGTCGTTAGCTGCGGTTGTCCGGCGCATCTTTACACAGTACGGGGCAGCGGTCCAATAGCAAAAACCGCCAACGAGGCCCCAGGCGACTGCCCAATCAGAAGGACGCTAAAAAAGTCAGGAGGTCGTTGTTCTGCGTCCACACCAGTTTCCGGACAATATTTTTAACAGAGATTTATGGAAAATGCCCTTGACTTGACGCATTGACTTGTTTAGTCGATCGAAAACTTAAAAAAAAAGAAAGGCGGGACCTCTCTCCTCCTCGACCACACGAGTTCACAAGCCGTGTTTGAACGGAAAGTTCCCAAGACTCCGCACAAAGAAGTAAGATCAATAATGGTACATGTGCACATTCAGTACCCGTACACCGACTCGTACACCGGCCTTATTCATCGTGGAAATTACGGGAAAAAGGTAAAAAATTGCTGATGCGAAACATAAAAAAATCAATAAAAATGGGTTCGTTCGCAATTCTTCTTGCAGCATAGACATATAATAACAAAAATAGCAGACAACTCATAGGGTACGCTAGGAAGTACAAATGGAAATTACGTGAAGGAGGGTTGAAACAGTCCTCTTTCAATGTTGATAAACGTTTTATTTATAACGGTCCATCAACTGTGAATGTCTCTGAATATCGACTTCAGGGTGCCATGAGGAAAGTCCATTTCTAGGCTCTTCTTCATAAAGTTAATGTGATGGACTTTTCACAGCGTCGAAAAGAAAAACCGCGTCCAGATCTCCACCTCCAGCATCACTTACTCAGCATGATGGATTCATTGCACTTTATAGTGACGATTGATCCTCGATGACCCCACATTCAATGACTTAGGCAAAGATGACAGCCTAAGCCACTCTTTGAAGCTGTATTCACACCACCAAGTAATACACTATTAATTATAGTGTTTGTTACACTAGTAACAACAGTTTGGTTGTCAAAATCGTGTCAAGCATACTGTCGACGTGTTAACTTGTAATTATTTTTTAATTGAGAGCCTTATTCACGAACATCAGTGCATAACTATTTCGATAATGATGTCAGCTTCCATAAATGCCCGCGAATATGTTTCAGTACTCATCGTGGAACTGCGCATAAACACAAAATAGTTATTCATGTAATTTTGCTGGTTCCTTTACTGTATTATCGTGCTCAGAAGTATGTGAACGACTTGGATGGCGTTTCGCCCGATCTGTATGCAACCCACGTAAGGTAAATGTCTTGCAGGTCCCATGCTCTCTTTTCGGTACAGACGTGCCATTATACAAAACGGTTACTTCAACAGACCACTAGAGAACGCTCTTCAGCTGGGCACACAGTCCAGATGCATATTAATACCACGATAAAGCAAATATCAGGGAACACGTTATTAGGGATGGCGCACTCTTCAACGTTTGTAAACTCAAAATTATTACAATAAATGCATTACAATAACACAGTTTAAGCTTGAAATTATATTAAAAAGTTTTTTTTTTTTTTTTGTTCTGGACCTGAACCTGTGTCTGCAAGTCAGCATCTACTAGCCTTTTTAACGGCCCACAAAAGATCTTAAATATGGCTCCATTCACAAATAACAAACTCTGGAAATTGTTAAACTTTAAATAACGTGGCATAAAATTTTGTGTTCGACTGGGATTAGAACTCAGCACTTAAACGGATGAGACAAAGAAATGCTACCTTCCCGCAATTCGAAACCAAAGCCTATCGCAGTCGTTTTCAAGCTGCGAATAGGTGCCAAATATCGGTTTATTTCACGAGTAGTCAAATGTGAGATTGTCTGAAAGGGAAATAACGCGACGAAAAATTTTGTACTGTCTAGGAGCCGTATCCTGCACATATCATCGTAGTTGACTACACGCAAAGAGACGTTAACTATCGAATTCTGATTCACCAGTGGCATGTTTGAACCTGATACGATGTGACGAAATGTTTTATATCGGAGTGAGAGACGAAACAAACATTTATCGTTTTTATTGTCATAATTATTTTCAACCTATTGTTTTGTGTGCACATGCTACAGCTTGAAATGGCATGAAGAAAACTTTTGTACTTGAACAGCATTATAACCCAAGAACACGCATTTCATGGAGACCTTGAGCAGTTTGGACTCTCTGGAAACAATGAAACTATGGAACTGTATCGTCATAAATTAGGTGAATCTACGAAAGTGGAGATCTGTGAACGAATCGCAATCGAGCTCCAATAATTTCAACAACACAAGTTAATGTACAATGAGAAATAAGCATATTGCGAATTTGAAGTGTTTGTTGTTGTGGTCTTCAGTCCTGAGACTGGTTTGATGCAGCTCTCCATGCTACTCTATCCTGTGCAAGCTTTTTCATCTCCCAGTACCTACTGCAACCTACATCCTTCTGAATCTGCTTAGTGTATTCATCTCTTGGTCTCCCTCTACGATTTTTACCCTCCACGCTGCCCTCCAATACTTAATTGGTGATCCCTTGATGCCTCAGAACATGTCCTACCAACCGATCCCTTCTTCTGGTCAAGTTGTGCCACAAACTTCTCTTCTCCCCAATCCTATTCAATACTTCCTCATTAGTTATGTGATCTACCCATCTAATCTTCAGCATTCTTCTGTAGCACCACATTTCGAAAGCTTCTATTCTCTTCTTGTCCAAACTATTTATCGTCCATGTTTCACTTCCATACATGGCTACACTCCATACGAATACTTTCAGAAATGACTTCCTGACACTGAAATCACAAATTTCTCTTCTTCAGAAACGCTTTCCTTGCCATTGGCAGCCTACTTCGACCATCATCAGTTATTTTGCTCCCAAAATAGCAAAACTCCTTTACTACTTTAAGTGCCTCATTTCCTAATCTAATTCCCTCAGCATCACCCGACTTAATTAGATTACACTCCATTATCCTTGTTTTGCTTTTGTTGATGTTCATCTTATATCCTCCTTTCAAGACACTGTCCATTCCATTCAACTGCTCTTCCAAGTCCTTTGCTGTCTCTGACAGAATTACAATGTCATCGGCGAACCTCAAAGTTTTTATTTCTTCTCCATGAATTTTAATACCTACTCCTAATTTTTCTTTTGTTTCCTTTACTGCTTGCTCAATATACAGATTGAACAACATCGGGGAGAGGCTACAACCCTGTCTTACTCCCTTCCCAACCACTGCTTCCCTTTCATGTCCCTCGACTCTTATAACTGCCATCTGGTTTCTGTACAAATTGTAAATAGCCTTTCGCTCCCTGTATTTTACCCCTGCCACCTTTAGAATTTGAAAGAGAGTATTCCAGTCAACATTGTCAAAAGCTTTCTCTAAGTCTACAAATGCTAGAAACGTAGGTTTGCCTTTCCTTAATCTTTCTTCTAAGATAAGTCGTAAGGTCAGTATTGCCTCACGTGTTCCAGTGTTTCTACGGAATCCAAACTGATCTTCCCCGAGGTTGGCTTCTACTAGTTTTTCCATTCGTCTGTAAAGAATTCGTGTTGGTATTTTGCAGCTGTGACTTATTAAGCTGATAGTTCGGTAATTTTCACATCTGTCAACACCTGCTTTTTTTGGGATTGGAATTATTATATTCTTCTTGAAGTCTGAGGGTATTTCGCCTGTTTCATACATCTTGCTCACCAGATGGTAGAGTTTTGTCAGGACTGGCTCTCCCAAGGCCGTCAGTAGTTCCAATGGAATATTGTCTACTCGGGGGGCCTTGTTTCGACTCAGGTCTTTCAGTGCTCTGTCAAACTCTTCACGCAGTATCATATCTCCCATTTCATCTTCATCTACATCCTCTTCCATTTCCATAATATTGTCCTCAAGTACATCGCCCTTGTATAGACCCTCTATATACTCCTTCCACCTTTCTGCTTTCCCTTCTTTGCTTAGAACTGTGTTTCCATCTGAGCTCTTGATATTCATACAAGTCGTTCTCTTATCTCCAAAGGTCTCTTTAATTTTCCTGTAGGCGGTATCTATCTTACCCCTAGTGGGATAGGCCTCTACATCGTTACATTTGTCCTCTAGCCATCCCTGCTTAGCCATTTTGCACTTCCTGTCGATCTCATTTTTGAGACGTTTGTATTCCTTTTTGCCTGTTTCACTTACTGCATTTTTATATTTTCTCCTTTCATCAATTAAATTCAGTATTTCTTCTGTTACCCAAGGATTTCTACTAGCCCTCGTCATTTTACCTACTTGATCCTCTGCTGCCTTCACTACTTCATCCCTCAAAGCTACCCATTCTTCTTCTACTGTATTTATTTCCCCCATTCCTGTCAATTGCTCCCTTATGCTCTCCCTGAATCTCTGTACAACCTCTGGTTCTTTTAGTTTATCCAGGTCCCATCTCCTTAAATTCCCACCTTTTTGCAGTTTCTTCAGTTTTAATCTACAGGTCATAACCAATAGATTGCGGTCAGAGTCCACATCTGCCCCTGGAAATGTCTTACAATTTAAAACCTGGTTCCTAAATCTCTGTCTTACCATTATATAATCTATCTGATACCTTTTAGTATCTCCAGGGTTCTTCCATGTATACAACCTTCTTTCATGATTCTTAAACCAAGTGTTAGTTATGATTATGTTGTGCTCTGTGCAAAATTCTACAAGGCGGCTTCCTCTTTCGTTTCTGTCCCCCAATCCATATTCACCTACTATGTTTCCTTCTCTCCCTTTTCCTACACTCGAATTCCAGTCACCCATGACTATTCAATTTTCGTCTCCCTTCACAATCTGAATAATTTCTATTATTTCATCATACATTTCTTCAATTTCTTCGTCATCTGCAGAGCTAGTTGGCATATAAACTTGTACTACTGTAGTAGGTGTGGGCTTCGTATCTATCTTGGCCACAATAATGCGTTCACTATGCTGTTTGTAGTAGCTTACCCGCATTCCTATTTTCCTATTCATTATTAAACCTAATCCTGCATTACCCCTATTTGATTTTGTGTTTATAACCCTGTAGTCACCTGACCAGAAGTCTTGTTCCTCCTGCCACCGAAGTACGATTGGTTAATTAACAGTATAAGACTTCCCAATGTAAGGAAGCCTAATAATGACAGTGTTTCTGTCATTGCCCAATCAATACCTCATTCCTCTAGTTGGTAGTTGATGTGCATTGTGTTCAGTGTGGATTACCCACAGTGCAACCCTACGTTGTTCGTCTGATGCTACCAGAAATGAAGAAGATTTGTTCATCCTTCTTATAAATGGTTGCCTGAAATGTGAATCGAAAGCCCACGCTAAGTATACGATTCTAGAAGCATCCCAACTATACTATACACATGTCTGGGTAATGGTTTTGTCGTAACGAAGGGTGGGCCACATTCGATGAATATCTGTCTGCTTTGAGATGGATTTCATTCCCAATGTGAACATTATAATTAACTTTTTAATCACTGAAATAAAACCACATAACGACCGGCTGCATGAACTGGCAGCACAGTAGGATATGGACAGTTCTACAGGAACTATTGCTTTCCACTTGAGATGCCGTGGTGCTGTGTATTTTAGTGGTCGGATGGCCAGCGTGGCGCAGGTTAAACACAAAGCCTAAATAGGAGAGCATTCATTAATTACGTTGTAAACCTCATTGCGTCTGATATCATCGCATAGACAACAGCGTCGTGACCATTGCTCATGCAACTTATGATGTTACGAACACTGAAATAGGTAACCTGCAACCACAGGCAAATTTTCTTCAACCAAGTTGATTGGTGAATACTTTTATGGAGATCTTGTTTGGTGTGTTATCACACAGGTCGTTATGAGTATGTAGTAATCATAATTTTTTTATTTGAGGTTCTAGACTTATTCTTCTGGTGACTTAATTAATGTGGCATAGTTGAAAGTGATAAGGAACGTTGTTTGAACGTTAACAAACAGAGCGTGAAACGGTAAAAAGTCCAACGTTTGTGACATTTTTTCCTCTTTGCATTTTATAAAGGGGTGTTCGCAGCAGCAGCTGAAACGTTCGTGCCATGTATGGAGTAAGTGGACCGAAAAAATCATGTCATAAAATATTCTCGTTTGTGGTATGATCTATTCGACGTGAGTTATTTGCTATTTACTTTGAAGGAGAACATTTTTACGTTTTACCACAATAGTCCATCAGAGTACTGGCAAACATGAAGAAATGCGACCATGTAACCGTAGTGAGACAGTTGTATTCAACGGACAATGTTGGGGAAAAAAGAAAGAAAAGATGACTCGAATTAAAAATCACAGCGACGATGAGGTCATTAGAAACGAAGTAGAAGGTAGAATTGGGAACTATGGGTAAGGAAATTGGCTGTCGCCTTTTATAGAAATATCCCAGCAGTTGCCTTAATCTATTTCATGAAATAGAGGAAAACGTCAATCAGTATGGTCAGACGGGCGTTTGAGCCGCGGTGTGTTAAAATAACATAAAAAGAAATTAATGATCAGCCCTATCAAAAAATATCTGAAGCAGAGGCTAGTGTGAAACACCAAAAATTAATTTGATGAAGCTGTTAGCAGAAAGGTGTTACAAACTGCATCCCAGGGTTGTGTCCGTCGCTGCATCTGCTGCCAAAAACTCTGACGCCTTGCGGTCGCCATACAGTAAAAGAGACCAACAAAACTGCATCAGGTGTTGCTACTGTAGGACAACACTCGTCTCCACTCTACTGAGAACCTATCCAGGAACATGATTGGAACGTAAACGGTACCGTACTTATCCTTCTCATATTATGCCCTCAATCGTACACCTTTATTGCTCCTTACAGGAAAGCTACCAATAAAGTTTTTTGTGGACAAAAACGAACTTTAAAATGGGACTACGATATCTCTATGTCATAACCAGTAGCTTTCTACGGGAGTGGAAACCAAAATCTGCATGAGCAATATCAGGCTGTTTCAGATAATGTGAAAGAATATATTGCTGATGATCAATTTCTCTCTTACCTTCTTCCGTTGTTACCAACAACCAACGAAAACGGTATAAAATATTCACTGCTTGAATTAAAATCAATTTTATTTTAAAACTATAACCTTACGGCGAAACTCTACCTAGCGAAACTAAAATTATTCTTAATAAGTCTGCCCAAAACTTAACGCATTAGTAAAATATTACGCACTTTTGATCTCGATATGGTCTGATGTACGTGAAGTCCTGTGTCCTAAATAAGAATCATTTAGCGGCTATCACGAAAATATGTAAATCAGGTAATGAGAGGAGACCCAAAAAGAAACCCAGTTTAAATTATCAGTGTCACACATAATATATGTTATGTCGGTATAAGCAGAAAAATACTTTTAGCAATTGTGCACTCCTTTATCCCTATAGGGTGTAAAATAGAAGTTTCCCGTTATTTACCTAAACAGATTAAAGCAAATGCTGGGATCTTCCCCTTTAAAGGTAACAGTCGATTGTCTCTCCCAGATTTCCCAATACTAACTTCTGCTTCGTTTCTAATGACGTCATGACCTTTCTTGCATTTTCCCCAACATTGTCCCCTGAATACCAGTGTTTCAAGAATGTTAAATTGCCAATAATTTGGTAAGCCACAGTGGTAAACTATAAAGATATCCTCCATCAAATCGCGTTGGTTTTCTGAAAGTGGCGAATCACTCACGTCGAAAACAGCATACTTGAATCGACAATACCCTCTGACGTGATTCTTTCGATGCACATGTTTCCAGGTGCCTCCACTGCGTGAGACCCTGTTTCAAATCGAAAGACAGTAAAATGTCACTAACGTTAGATTTTTGTGCATTTCACGCTCCTTTTGCTAATACTTAAACAACGTTCCTCAAAATCTTCTATCATGACACATTTAATAAGTCATCGTAAAAACTATTACAGAACCTCCAACAAAATATGACGATGGTTCAATATGCTCATGGCAGCCTGTTCGTCAACACACCAGACTAAATTGCCACTAACAAATGTATCAACGCCAATTTTTACAGCAACGGTAGCGCCTCACACGTTGTCCCACTGCAGATGAGATCGAAGATCCGAAATGAGGAATAGGTTCCGAGATATGGGAGTGGCTCGAAAACTTCTTCAGTAATAGAACGCAATACGTTGTCCTCGATGGAAAGTGTTCATCACCACCAAGGATATCACCAGGAGTGTCACATGGAGGTGTGATAGGACTGCTTTTGTTCTGTATACACATAAATGATCGGACGGATAGGGTGAACAGCAATCTGTGACTGTTTGCTGATGACGCTGTAGTATACGGTAAAGTATCGTCGTTGCGTTCAAAATGGTTCAAATGGCTCTGAGCACTATGGGACTTAACAGCTGTGGTCATCAGTCCCCTAGAACTTAGAACTACTTAAACCTAACTAACCTAAGGACATCACACACATCCATGCCCGAGGCAGGATTCGAACCTGCGACCGCAGCAGTCGCGCGGTTCCGGACTGAGCGCCTAGAACCGCGAGACCACCGCGGCCGGCCCGTCGTTGCGTGACTGTAGAAAGATACAGAATGAAAGACACAGTTTCTGATTGGTCTGATGAACGACAGCTTTCTCTAAATCTTGAACAATGTAAATTAATTCAAGTAAGTGGGAGAAACTGTACTATAATGTTCGAATGCTATAATAGTCATGCTCCGCCTGACACAGTCACTTCGATTAATTATCGGGCGTAACGTTATAAAACGGAGTGAAATGGGACTAGAATGTATAGAAAGTTGCATAGAAGGTGAGTGATCGACTTCAGTTCATTAGGAGAATTGTAGGAAGTACTGGTTTTCTACGTAGGAGACATCGTACATAACAACACCTATTCTGGAATACTGCTCGAGTGTTTGGGATCCCTAGCAGTTCAGATTAAAGGAAGACTTCCACGCAATTCAAAAACATGCTGCTAGATCTGTTACCAGTACGTACGATCAATGCACAAGTGTTACGGAGATGCTTCGTCAACACGATGAGGAATCCTTGAAGAGAAGACGACGTTCTTATCGTGATACATTGTTGAGGAAGGCATTTGCAGCTGACCGCAGAACATTTCTGCTGCCGCAAAAGTACGTTTCCGATAATGACCATGAAGATATGAGACATTAAGCTCGTACGGAGGCATATAGGAAATGACGTTTGGAATAAATGGTGATTCTCAGAGTATGTACGTAGATGCAAATTACTTACTTTAATACTCTCCACGTCATATACTACATGAGCAATGGTCACAGCGCTGTTTCGTACACGGTTATATCAAACGAAATGAGGTGCAAAGATATGAATGGGCTCCACATTTCGGTTTTGCGTTAAACTTGCACCTCTTGTGGCTCCAGACAACTAATACATACAACAACATACCAGATCAAACGGAAAGCAGTAATTCCTGTGTAAATTTCTGCAGCCTACCGTGCCGTCAATTTGTGCAGATGCTCGTTATGTGACTGTATTTCAGTGATACCAAATGCAAGTCGAAAGATATCAACGGGTATCCAAGGCAGCTAGTCAATGGCAATGTGGACACACAAAGAAATGAATGTTTTGCACAGGCTGTAATTCACTTGTGACCCGGCCATACGTGTAATTTTATGATCTGTTGGAACGATTCTAGTTTTGTATATTTAGGGTGCGGGCTACATTCACACTTTAGACAACCACTCTCCAGACACACGAACAGACCCTATTCATCTCTGGTAACGCCAGCTGAACGACGTAGGTTTGTACTATGGTTACACGTCAACATTAAACGTGACATCCCTTAGCTACCACCTCGCGGGAATTCGGTGTGGGCCACGACAGAGACGGAAGTCACGGCAGTTAGAAATTCTGTCAATAGCAGCTTTTCTTAGAGCAGACATTTTTATTAATTTATTAATTTTAATTATTAATGATCCCATCAGAATGGAAAGTAAATGTACACTTACTTCTCATTGTATAAGAGCTTGAGATGTTGAAAGTATCTGTGCTCTCAGTTTTCCCATTTCGGCTAGATTGGTCCTCTTCAGTATGACACAGCTTCAAAGTTTCTATGTTTCACAATTCCATTCGCTTTAAAGTCCCCACATAAGGTGCGTGTCTGGGTTCAATTCATGATGCAGCATAAAAATTTTGAGATGTTATTTCTAGCAGTAGCATACGCACTCCAAACTATGGGGGAAAATGATTATTGTTTTCAACGTCTATTCATGCATTGTCAACAATAGCGATAAGCGCCTGTTTCGATCTCTATTCAGACTTTGAATTTTTCATCACACCATTTCAAGTTCAAACATTCCACACCTAGCTACTTGTGAAAATAATACGATAGTTAATTTCTCTTCATGTGGGCTCAGCCACGATGATATGTGTTGTGTTAGATTGCACAGAACGTTTCTTCCGGTATTCCAATTTCAAATATACACATGTCTCGCTACTGATGAAATAAACCTATATTTAACGTCTATACGTGGTTAAAAGACGACGGCTAAATGCACTGCGTTCGAATCCCGGAAGAGGTAACCTATTTTGTCTCATAATTTCAGTTTCAGTCATCTCGATACTGATGAAAAATTTCTATACCTGATATTTAATTATGCTTGGTTAACAATCGATTAGGTGCTGGGTTACAAAAAGTGGTTCAAATGGCTCTGAGCACTATGGGACTCAACTGCTGAGGTCATTAGTGCCCTAGAACTTAGAACTAGTTAAACCTAACTAACCTAAGGACATCACAAACATCCATGCCCGAGGCAGGATTCGAACCTGCGACCGTAGCGGTCTTGCGGTTCCAGACTGCAGGGCCTTTAATGCTGGGTTACAATCCCCGTCCAACGCACAAATGTACGCCACATTATTTCAAGTTTAAACATGCACGCCCTTTGATATGTCTGAATGAAACCATGTTTACGATCTTCGTGATTGGTTAGCGGGACATTAGTTGCTGGTTAGGAACTCCGAGTGTTGCTCCGGGGCAAATACTTTCGTCAAGTAATTTCAATCTGAGACTTCGTTTTTCAAATGTCATTTATTGTAATAAATGTGAGTTTTCAAACGATAATGCATGTTTCATTTTTGTATCGTGTTTCCTGGTATGTCCATAATCGAGGTATTAATATGTTTCTAGACTAATTGCCCTGTAGAGCAGTGTTCTCAAATGGTCTCTTGTAGCTAACATTTTGTGCAGTCAAACTACTCTACCGGGAAGGGGTTAGAGGACGTGCAAGTAAGTTACGTTATGTGGGTTGCATACAAATCAGACGGTAAGCGATTCAGGTAGTTTGGATACTTTCGAGCATGATATTATATTCGAAAATAGTTGTCCGTAGACCTATGTACAATAACACCATTAATAGTAAAAGGACCAGAACCACTAAATATATAAAATACGATGAGGAGACATAAGTCATAGCATAGCGATATGAACACATACAGATGGTGGTAGTATCGTGTACATAAGGCATAAAAGGGCGGTGCACTAGCAGAGCTGTCATTTCTACTTAGGTGGTCCACGAGAAAGGGTGATTATGGCCGCATGACGGGAATCAACGAACTACGAACCCAGAATGGTAGTTGAAGCTAGACGCATGGGACATTCCATTTCGTAAATATTTAGGGAATTCATATTCCGAGATCGGCAGTGTTAAAAGTGTGCTGTGAATACCAGATTTCAGGTATCACCTCTCACCACGTACAGCACAGTGGCCAACGGCCTCCACTTAACGGCCGAGAGAAGCGGTGTTTACGTAGAGTTGTCCGTGATAGCAGACAAGCAAAACTGCGTGAAATAACAACAGAAATCAATGTGGAACGTACGACGAACGTATCAGTTAGGACAGAGCGGTGAAATTCAGCATTAATGAGTTATGGCAGCAGACTACTGACGCGAGTGCCTTTGGTAGCAGCACAACGTCACCTGCAGCGTTTGTCCTGGTATCGGGACAACATCGGTTGGATACTACACGACTGAAAAATTGTAGCCTGGTCAGCTGAGTCACAATTCAGCTGGTAAGAGCTCATGGTAGGGTTCGGGTGGCTCAGACCCACCAATCCATGGACATAATTTGTCAATAAGACACCGTGCGAGCTTTAGATGCCAACACAGTGGTGTGGAATGTGTTTACGCTAAATGAACTGGGTCCTCTCGTCCAACTAAATCGATCTTTGAAAGGAAATGATTATGTTTGGGCGTCCGCCCGGTTGGCCGTGCTTTACGGGCGGGAAGGAGCGCCTGGTCCCCGGCACGGATCCGCTCGGCGGATTTGTGTCGAGGTCCAGTGAACCGGCCAGTCTGTGGATGGTTTTTAGGCGGTTTTCCATCTGCCTCGGCGAATGCGGGCTGGTTCCCCTTATTCCGCCTCAGTTACACTATGTCGACGATTGCTGCGCAAATAAGTTCTCCACGTACGCGTACACCACCATTACTCTAATACGCAAACATAGGGGTTACACTCGTCTGGTGTGAGACGTTCCCTGGGGGGGGGGGGGGGGGGTCCACCGGGTGCCGAACCGCACAATAACCCTGGGTTCGGTGTGGGGCGGCGGAGGTGTGAAGTGGACTGCGGCAGTCGTCGTGGGGTTGTGGACTACTGCGGCTGCGGCGGGGACGGAGCCTCTCCGTCGTTTCTAGGTCCCCGGTTAACATACAATACAATACAATGTTTGGGTACTTGAAGACCATCTGCAGTCATTCATGGACTTCATGTCACCAAACATGTCATCGGGCCACAAGTGTTCGCTATTGGTTTGAAGAACATTTTGGAGAATTCGAGAGACGAATCTCGCCAACGCATCGCCCGACATAAATCCCATCGAACATTTATGGGACATAATCGAGAGGTCGGTTCTTTCGCCAGCAACAGTTTTGCAAATATGGACGGCTATAGAGGCAACATGGCTCAGTATTTTTCCAGGGGCCTTCCAACGAGTTGTTGAGTCCACGTGAAGTCGAGTTGCTGCACTACGCCGGGCAAAAGGAGGTCTGACAAGATGTTACGAGGTATCCCACAGTTTTTGTCACATAAGTGTATTTCATGTCATGAAACTCGGTTACAATATTATTTTTTGAAATAAGTACATAATTGATAAATTAACTTATCTTGGTTCATTCTTGTTCATTACATAAACGCAGTCCCGCCTTCCTGTATTGTAGTCTTGGATCCCACAATCCGTCTTCACCGTGCGTATAATTACATGTCTGTCTTTAGATCCAAAACTGTAAACACTTAATAGTCTTCTTAGTGCTCTCTAAATGATTAAATCTTACATCTCAGACCTGTGTATTACTTCACTACTAAGAATTCCTAGTTCCCACTCAGAATTTACGTAGTAGCTCACATTCAGTATAATGGTCATAGTCGCATTTCTACGATTAATACCCGCTGTCATACGCAAACAAAAATCTGAAAAGTGCAGTTTACGTGTCACTAATGTTCATACGTTTTTAAAATGACAGCTCAGTGAAGTTATTGTAAGGCAGGTGAAAAGTGCCAGACAGGTGTGCTCTGACCAAGAACCTCCACCAAGAAATGCCAAATAGTTATTATGGCTATGGAATGGACATTGGTTAATATTCCTTCTGTGAACTTTATTTCTCTTTCGGAACCTACTGACGTGAAACGGCACGTTGATGACGCAGAGAGTGATACAGATGATATTGGGTATGTATCACGTAACGTATGTGCTACTGTTGTTGGTATCAGATTTTAAAAATAAAAATATGACACACATTAACTTGTATTCTTTGCTTTCACCAGCGGCAAAAAGTTTAATACTGTTGTGTAGGTTTCTACAGTCACTTATCCCAGCAGGAAGGTGTGAGTATGAGCCTTCAGTGTTTCGAGAACCAAGTACATTTTTTTTTCCTGTACTGACAGAATGTTCTTCCTTTCAATTTCCAGTAAGGAAAACTGTATTGCAGCAACGTAGTTGTGCCGGCCGGAGTGGCCGAGCGGTTAAAGGCGCTACAGTCTGGAACCGCACGACCGGTACGGTCGCAGGTTCGAATCCTGCCTCGGGCATGGATGTGTGTGATGTCCTTGGGTTAGTTAGGTTTAAGTAGTTCTAAGTTCTAGGGGACTTATGACCACAGCAGTTGAGTCCCATATTGCTCAGTGCCGAGCCAACGTAGTTGTAAGTTAATTTCTTCATTGTCACCACGGCCAGTAAGGAGTTAGAGGAGTGAAGTTTTAGAGATCAACCGTTTTTCTTCGCTCTTTAGCCACCAGAAATATCTGATCAGTGTCTGAATTAACGAAGGGTTCGTAGAATCTCATACCTGTTCTGACCGAAGTGGTTGATATTGTAAAATATTTGCCTCGTAATATGGGGTAATAGGTCTCTTACTTGTACCCTTAATCTCACTTCATTTTACGGACTAAAATAACTTAGGTGTAGCTATACAGAAAAGGTGGGACCACTAAAATTACGAACTACTCCAAGACAGGAAAATAAATGTGTCACGAGCAGCTAATGTGTTTGTATAAATTTAATGAGCCTGAGATAAGCACATTTAGATAATTAGTTTACAAAATTTTAACAATGGATACGAAACGTATTTCGGAAGTACAATTAGCAGCTATGTTAGGCTTAAAAGTGTTAAGCTGTTTGTCTCGGAACGTATTGCACAGAAACTCCAACACACGAAAAAAGTTGATGCAATGAATCTATAACAATAGTAATCACAATAATAACAATGTGGCATAAACAGCTAGCGCATTCTCCCAAACGCAAGGGGTGGGGGATTGGGGAGGGGGGTGGAGGGGTGGGAGGTGAGTACTCTAGTGCCCACCACCAAAAATTTCGTTGAATGTGTTTGACCTTTATTAAAAAACATATGTTTTGTATAGGTGTTGATGTATTAATAGGGAACAGGACCTAAAATATCTTTTAGCATATCTTAGGACACCAATACAGCTTCTGTAATCTATGCACCGAGTGGAGGAGTACTTTATGACCACCACAAACAATTTTAAAAACTACAAGTTTGGTCATTTGTTGTTGATTTTCATTCACGCCATACCTTTTACAGTTATATAGATGTGTAAGAAGGGTCCCGAACCTGAAAATATGGAAGTGACATTTACAGCGAAAAGTCACATTCACTAATAACACTTAAATTTTTGGTTAAGTTTCACTGAGAAATTTGAAACACTTATGGCATCTGATATAAGAAATCATTAAAAGTGATAAATTTTTCAAAATTTTATAATATAAAGTACGGACGTAATTACGATTTTTTTAAAAGGTGGGGCAAAGTAACCTCCCCCAATGCTATTTAGGGTTTAACGACCACTTACCTACTGTGTTGTTTGATAGAAAATGTTACTACTGCATCAGTGTTGTAAGATATTAATTTACTGTTAAGTTATTTACAGTTCGGATACTTAGTTCAGGTAGTTGTAGGACAACCGTGAAAATGCTTCACGGAACACGATGAAACTTGTTCGTATAATGAATACAACGTATTTCGGTGGCAAATGAAATAATAAGAAAAATTTCCGCACCAGCGATCGATAAGCAATTATCCAATCAAACAATACCAATCGCCGTTATTTAGGTTTATTTCTAGGCTACCAGTTTCGATGATACACTACGTCATCTTCAGGCCTCCTTGAACCGGGTAACTTTCGTGTTACAAAATATAGCAGCACTTTTAACTGGTATCGTAATAACGGCGATTGGTATTGTTTTATTGGATACTGACCAGTCGTAGTCCCATACTCCAGCCAGAAGATGGAGTTACATATGTTCATAAGCAATTAGATCGAAACTGAGGAAAAATTGCATATAAAGATTTTTCAAAGGCTTATTTTAGCTACTTTTTCGTAAATTCAATTCATTAATTAGGATTTATACGATATAAATTTTAAGATTGTGTGGTCCAGTTCATTGCTGTCGAAACATTGTTGAGCGAACATTAAAATTTTCTCGAGATCTGGGAAACTGTAGACTAATGTGTGCCCTAGACCCTGGTAAGATTATGACAGTGTGTTCCCGTTCTCAGGTTATATACCAATTTTTCCACAGTTGCGACATGATGTTAAAAATATTTCGTAGAACTGCAAATCAGCAGCGGAGAAATATCTTTCAATTACAAGGCTCAATTCCTGTTTCCGAACGGTCGTCAGTGAGGAGATGTTACGCACATCCACAGCAGCCTAAATGACGACACGACTGGCGAAGAAGAATTTTTGTGGGAGACGAAGCAGCGGCAGCCGTCGGCTTGCAGCCAGTAGTTCGGATCGATGTCGCCACAGAGGCTATCTGGCCTGCCTGACTGGCCGATGCGACGCTACGCAACGCACAGCGGGTCCCCGCGAGTCGTGCTATCTAGCGTCTGCTTGCCACATATGTGCAGACAACTTCAATAAAGAGGAAATGGATGTCTACAATCACAACTTCTTCATTTGAAACGTTCTCTATGTACAACACATCGCCACCGTGAAACAAATCGAGCAGTTACTCCCAGCGATATTCGACCACTTTATTCTCTCTAAATATCTTTAGCATAATTCAGAAGAAAACCTTTACACGGCAAATATATAACTGTATGAAACAAATATCAATACAAATAATTTCCTTACTTAAAAATTAGTGCCCTATATTAACAAAGAATTACATCCGTTCTCTTATTTGAAATGGCGTCAATGTACACTCCTGGAAATTGAAATAAGAACACCGTGAATTCATTGTCCCAGGAAGGGGAAACTTTATTGACACATTCCTGGGGTCAGATACATCTCATGATCACACTGACAGAACCACAGACACATAGACACAGGCAACAGAGCATGCACAATGTCGGCACTAGTACAGTGTATATCCACCTTTTGCAGCAATGCAGGCTGCTATTCTCCCATGGAGACGATCGCAGAGATGCTGAATGTAGTCCTGTGGAACGGCTTGCCATGCCATTTCCACCTGGCGCCTCAGTTGGACCAGCGTTCGTGCTGGACGTGCAGACCGCGTGAGACGACGCTTCATCCAGTCCCAAACATGCTCAATGGGGGACAGATCCGGAGATCTTGCTGGCCAGGGTAGTTGACGTACACCTTCTAGAGCACGTTGGGTGGCACGGGATACATGCGGACGTGCATTGTCCTGTTGGAACAGCAAGTTCCCTTGCCGGTCTAGGAATGGTAGAACGATGGGTTCGATGACGGTTTGGATGTACCGTGCACTATTCAGTGTCCCCTCGACGATCACCAGTGGTGTACGGCCAGTGTAGGAGATCGCTTCCCACACCATGATGCCGGGTGTTGGCCCTGTGTGCCTCGGTCGTATGCAGTCCTGATTGTGGCGCTCACCTGCACGGCGCCAAACACGCATACGACCATCATTGGCACCAAGGCAGAAGCGACTCTCATCGCTGAAGACGACACGTCTCCATTCGTCCCTCCATTCACGCCTGTCGCGACACCACTGGAGGCGGGCTGCACGACGTTGGGGCGTGAGCGGAAGACGGCCTAACGGTGTGCGGGACCGTAGCCCAGCTTCATGGAGACGGTTGCGAATGGTCCTCGCCGATACCCCAGGAGCAACAGTGTCCCTAATTTGCTGGGAAGTGGCGGTGCGGTCCCCTACGGCACTGCGTAGGATCCTACGGTCTTGGCGTGCATCCGTGCGTCGCTGCGGTCCGGTCCCAAGTCGACGGGCACGTGCACCTTCCGCCGACCACTGGCGACAACATCGATGTACTGTGGAGACCTCACGCCCCACGTGTTGAGCAATTCGGCGGTACGTCCACCCGGCCTCCCGCATGCCCACTATACGCCCTCGCTCAAAGTCCGTCAACTGCACATACGGTTCACGTCCACGCTGTCGCGGCATGCTACCAGTGTTAAAGACTGCGATGGAGCTCCGTATGCCACGGCAAACTGGCTGACACTGACGGCGGCGGTGCACAAATGCTGCGCAGCTAGCGCCATTCGACGGCCAACACCGCGGTTCCTGGTGTGTCCGCTGTGCCGTGCGTGTGATCATTGCTTGTACAGCCCTCTCGCAGGGTCCGGAGCAAGTATGGTGGGTCTGACTAGAGATGGGCAAAACTGTTCTTTTCAGAGATCGGATCAGAACTGTTCACTCCCTGAAATGAATTAGCTCTTTTTCATGACTCACCACTCACTTACAATAGAAAATAAATGGAAGGCACATTGCCCTTTAAACTTGGTTTATTCCAGTACTATACCTGTATTTTGATCTTATTTGATCCTATTTTGAAGTAACACAGATAATGAGTAAGAATTTTGTATTGTTTATTGAAATTTCCACGATATGACAAAGTTTTTGATTATTGATTTATTTTGCACTATCGTGGTTTTTTGGGTGATCGGAAAACGTTGTAACTTGAGATTTACATTAACAATATATTTGGCTACAATGTATTAAAATTTCATTAACCTCATACAAATACATTGCAAGCCATATATTTTTAAAGTGAACGTTTCCTTCCGAAGACGCCTAAAATCGCAAAATCCGTACCAGAATAAGAAAAAAACTATAAATTTGACTGTAAAACGAAAGTGCTGCATATAGCCTTACGCAGAATAAAACAAGGAAAATATTGGTGTATCACATTTTGCGATACGTTTATCGGTTCGCTCGTAATTAAAGCGTAAATTCGAGTGTCCATAATAAAAATCCTATAGTAAGAGGAGTCGTCAGGAACCTAATCTAATCAGTTTAAACAAATAAAAGTAAAATAAAAACAAATGATGTATACATAACATAATAATGTAATATACGTAGCGGTATTACTACGAAGAACAATATCCAGTAGAGACGAACTCCGATGCAGAGCCGCTGAGTCGAGCAGGTCGAGCCGCGAGCTGTATTACTGCGTGAGCCGAGACCGCAGAGACCAGAGTGACACCTGAGTCGCTTTGCTCAACGCTCTGGCTAGAGTCGAGACGGTGGGGTGAGCGTTGAGTGGGCGAGTTCCGAGGGTGGGGGCAGCGGTGAACTCACCCGCTCCGAGACAAATCGTCTGTTTTCTTGCGAGCAGGTTGTTGCAAGTAGTTCCTATGTTATCCGCTAGGTGGCTCTCTGTCCTGTTGCTCGCATCAACTGCCCAGAGGGCAGGACGTGCGACTGAAACGATCGCCGACAGAGTGCGATGCGAAGTCAAGCTGCGCCAGACACTGCGCGCGGCAGACGACGCACAGAGACGGCACGGCATATGTGAAACACTAAATCCAATGGGGCACTGCCCAATGGAGGCAGCCAAGGTAGAAGCAGGGCAGAGGCCGGCGCTGGCTGTGTTGTGTGGCGTGCACTGTGCTGTGACCAGCAGAGGCGCCGCTGATATGCTCCGTCTATCTCTCTCTCTCTCTCTCTCTCTCTCTCTCTCTCTCTCTCTCTCTGCCGTGGGAAACGTTTGGAGCTACCGTTCTTTTTTTCTGAATCACTGATTGTTCACTCCTTTGAAAGATTCAACTCTATGAATTAGTTCAAGAGTGCATCCCCCATCTCTAGGTCTGACACACCGGTGTCAATGTGTTCTTTTTTCCATTTCCAGGAGTGTATTTAAGCCTAAAATTCGGCTTGCGATAGTATCCCTCGTTTCAGTAACAGAAAATTTCCCATACATATATCACTCTTAATCTGTAGTTAAATAGTTATATCTACATCTCTACAGTGGCGGAAATTAGTTATTTGTGGGAAAAAAAGTTATTTACATATTTAGTATTCACCCGTTTTTTCCGTACAGTTTACAACGAAACAGAAAAAAATGCATTCACATTTTACAGAATACATCGGTACTGAAGAAATTTTAGGGAACAAGACAGTGGCAGAAATTGATATATAGGAACTTACGAATTTTTGTCTGAATAACATACCGCATACAGTAAATAGATTGCAACTATGACCCAGTATTTGGTAAAACCTCCATTGTTCTTAATAACTACGAAAATCCTCATAGGCAATGATTTTATAAGGGCAGTGATTTCTTCTTAGGAGATTGGGGTCCACTCTATTCCAATGTCAGTTTTCAGCTGGGCCACAGTCTCAAGCGTCATGCATTGTGATAAAGACATCGATTCTCCACGACTTCTCTATGGCCAGCTCAGAACTCGAATTCCTTTATCTTGAAACCACGTCTTTGTCCTGCAGACCATTGAATACCGGCGTTATGGTTTTGTAATAGTAAACTGTCATCGTCAAATTGCTCATACATACGAACCATTTAAAATCCCATCATTCCTGTAGAATCATCGGACTTCCTGTCATGCTGTGTTGGACTTGCCTTTTGCACAAAATGCTGCCCAGTTCATAACACTGCCACTGCCAGAATTTCTACTCATCCAAACGTGCTCTTCTTTATGGAGATCATGCCAGTAATACTGAAAACCATCTGACCTATCAAAAATAGATTTATTCTCATCACTGAAAATTAGTTTGTTCCATTCTACGGTCCACGACGTAAGCTCTTCCGCAAACTTCAGTCGAGCGTCCTTATGCCCGTTGTTTAAATGTGGCTTATGGGGCCGTTTTTGACTGCCAGATTCCCTTCTTGGGCCACAATTAGTCTAACACGTCTGGAAGTGACTGATAACCGCAAATTTGCCACGATTTAAGAGTAACACAAGCCGTTGACTTTTGCTTTATCACAGAATCAAACGCGTCTATGATGTTGATAGTTTTCGCGTCCGGCCATATTTGCCATTTTTGCTATACTGTACACCAACTTTGACTAAATTATCAACAACACAACTGGAACACCATAATTTCTTAGCAGTCTGGTGACTAGACAGACCCATTTCTTGGTACTCATGAAGACTTGCTTGGTCTTCATCCGATAGGGGCTTTCCACGCGACATTATCATAATAACTGCCGTACGACGATAGCAGACACACGTCCAAACTGCAAACTGTAACGAATTGTTGACATTCACTTTTGTGCATTTCATCTAGCGGACCTGCCTTTAAACCAACTTCCATCCATTCCTAGCCGAAAGACAAACTTTTTTTCAGTTTCTAAGTTCTCGGGCTAATTTTAATGGTGAGACGAAAATGTATTTTCATTTGCTTTGTTGTAAACTGTGCGGAAAATGCGTACTGTAACAGTACGTAAATAAAACTTTTTTTTCACAAATAATCACGTGCCTTTATACTAATTTACACCATTGTATGTCTGTGCAACACTGATTGATCCGGTGGTTTAGTAGAGCATATAACATTTTCTTGTTTGACCAGGAAGCTAAAGCAATATGTTACAACAATTACGATTATTATACATAGTTTTCCACTGACATAAAACGATATCCGATACTGAGACTATAGCTTCAAAAGGATGATACAGTGATATATATTACGAACACCGCACTCCCCGTTGGCTCCTCTATCAGCTACTACAACTAAATACAACTGCTGAATGGTCTGCAAAGAACTTATTGAATCAGATCAGATGAGGAATTTTTACACCTGAATCTGTTTCAGCTCCTCCATGATCAGCTTGCATCAGTTTTAGCGCTAAACACACTCGGATGTTAGATCGAAAACGGATGAGATATCCAGGCTATCTGGATGCAGGGACCTCATTCACAGTTAACTTCAGGTCGAGGGTCCTTTTCCACCGCGAACGGGTCACGTGCATCCAGTTGCAAACATGGATGACGATGTGGAATCTAGTTAAAGGACTTCACAGGACCACGAACTATACTTTTAGTAAAACTAGCCTACGCCTAACGTAGATAGAAAGCCCAAAAGACGAGCGCAATCCCAAATTGAACGAGAACGCCCCAGGAAGGAGGGAATTAAAACAAAGACCAGTCCAACATTACGATAAGGGGCGCCATGATTCCAACTCATCTTCCGATTCAGAGAGCGTCAACGTCAACTAAACAGGCGGATCGGAATGCGGTATATATCTGCTTCTACATCTACATCTACATAACTACTCTGCAATTCACACTTGAGTTCCTGGCAGGCGGTTCATCGAACCACTTTCACACTATTTCTCTACCGTTTCACTCTTGGATAACACTTAAATCTCTCCGTGTGAGCTCTGATTTCTCTTATTACGATGATTAATTTTCCGTGTTTTCGTAGTCGTCAATAAAATATTTTCGCATTCAGAGGAGAAAGATGAAGATTAAGATTTCTCGAAAAGATCTTGCTGCGACGAGAAACGTCTTTGTTTCCATGATTTCCCACCCAACTCGCGTATAATATCCGTGACACTCTCTCCGCTATTTCGCGATAGTACAAAGCGAGTTGCCCTTCCTCGATGTCCTTCGTCGACTCTGCTAAGGATCCCATACCGCACAGCAATACTCTAGTAGAGGACGGGCAAGCGTAGTGTAGGCCGTCTCTCTAATAGATTCGTTGCACCTTCTAAATGTTCTACCAATAAAACTCAATCTTTAGTTCGCCTTTCCCACATAATTAACTCTATGATCGAGTTTAAACTGTTCATAATTGATTTCCAAAGGTAATGGGTGGTCATAATTAAAGTTCAGCTACTCACAGAAGTCCAGTGTGGGCTGTAATTACCATAAGGCAATGAAACTTGGTAGATATTCTAATGTATTAATGTGGAAGCGATTTACGTCGGAAAAAAAAATAATTCCGAAGTAGGCCGCCAGGTGCAAATCTCGCACTGTGAATGCAAGAAAGATTATAGAAATGTTTCCATATGTAATGGATTAGGAACGGGACGTGGTCAAAAAAGGTCAAACAAGTGAGAAAGGCCGAATGTTGATTTTAGTAATATCCGTCGCTTACACAATTTATTCCATATGAGCACCGGAGACGTCGACAAGATGCTGCATCGGTAAAAAGACGCGATGGACGGTTGCTTGCAGCATTTCGAGTGGAATCTGAGCAACATGTTCCTGTATGCTAGCCTTCAGATCAGCCTGGTAACCGCGTTCTTTTAGAGATCCCCAGAGCCAAAAGTCACACGGATTCAGATCAAGTGATCTTGCAGGCCCTGCGTCAAGAAAACCTCTGGACATAATACGTACGTAGGTGGCTGTACTAAACACATGCTTCACTGCGAAAGTGACACGAGGTGTTACCCCATTTTACATGAAAACAGTGAATTCTACACAGTTGCGCTCTTCCAAAGAAGGGATGACATGATATACAAGGAGGTCTCGATAACGTGAAGACATCACGCTACACCTGACGGGCCCTCTGCGTGTATTCTTTTCAAAGAAGAACGGATTGAGAATAAAGGTGCTTGTGAACCACACCACACAGTCACATACAGAGGGTGCAATGACTCTTCGTGTCCAACACGCGGTTTAACAGTACCACAAATTCGGCACTTCTGTTTATTCACTACACCCGGCAGTGTAAAATATGCGTCGTCACTCCATGTAATATTGCACAGTCACATTTCATCAACTTCGATCCGAGGCAGAAATTGGAGAGCAAATTCGTTACGTTGCTGTGGATCATGAGGTTTCAGTTGCTGCAGCGTCTGGATCTTGTACAGGTATCAGTGTAAAACGGACCGCAAAACTTTCCGTACTATTAACCATGGGATGGACTACTCTAGTAACACTGCACGAGCACTAGCACTACCTGGGGCACGTGCTACATTGTCAGTCACAGCAACAGTAAGCTCATCAATAACTTCCATCGGTATAGGGCGCCTTCCTCTTCAAGGTACCAGACCAAGCTCACCCGTGTTTTAGAATTTCGGTATCATCCTCTTTAAACCATTTAATGACAACGGGCCCCTGTTCAGACGTTTCACTCGGCGATACTCCCTCAATGCAGTACTGTAATTGCTGCCGTTCACATAAAACGGTTTCGCTAACAGTGCGGGGATTCTCTTCTAGATAGCCACACTGTTCACTCACGTTATCACCTGCCAGACCACAGTGTGGATGTCACACAAACAGTACATACCGCCAGATTTGCACCGGGTGGCCACAATTGGAATTAATTTGTTTTCCATCGTATACCGGTTCCTCATTAACGCAATAGCATATCTACCAAGTTTCGCTGCAGTGCGATAATTACAGTGCACGCTGGACCTCCGTGAATAGCTGCACTTTAATTGAAACCGCCTCATATTGCATTGAATTGGAAGCATTTTGATTTGTGTGGTTTCTCATGGACTCGAAATTTAACGGATTCCCTTCAGTATTCGTATGGATAAGCTCACACTTTTTATTATGAAGAGTCGATTCTGTGCCATACAGATATCCCGTCTAAAGCATTTTGAAATTTGACCAATCAAGACACTGCACACGAAGATAGATTACCAGAATAAAATAACAGATGGCAATGAGCAACGTTTCCAAAAGTTAGAAGAAAAAGATCTTTCCCCAGAAGCCAGCAGAGCGACTATGAATACAAGAGAGCCGAATCAAATCGAAACCCAAAATAAGTAAGACAGTCGGCGGAAGAAGCGGACAACACAGCGCGGTATTAAGTAAAAGCTCAACCTGTACCTTCCAGTGTAGCTCCTCTTATTCTATACCATGTTGTGAATCCAATGAAGATGACTAGAGACATTAAAAATGTAATCATCGAAAGCCTACGAGCTATTTCTCACAGAGTATATATCAATTTCCATGTGGATGCCGTGTAACATCTTGACAAGACGTTTAAATACTGCAAAAAAAAAAAAAAAAAATCGCAGGTGTCAAAACTGACATAAGGAGGTCAAAAAGTTTTTCGTGAAAGATCTATCATCTGAGGTAACGGAACAAGAAGTTAAGAAATTTTATAGGGTCAAGATACGAACGAGGTAGAGTGCTATACGTCCACTACCTTAAGCGGAAGAATACGGTGACAGGGCTATTCAGATCTGAAACTGTCTTTGCTATCATCTTGTCAAATACCACAGCTTCTGACGCTATTTATGACGTTAATTACATACGGTGTCCGCCCACGGTAGCTGAGTGGTCTGCGGGACAGAATGTTAATCCTAAAGGCCCGGGTTCGATTCCCGGCTGAGTCGGAGATTTTCTCCGCTCAGGGACTGAGTGTTGTGTTGTCCTAATCATCATCATTTCATCCACATCGACGCGCAAGTCGCCGAAGTGGCGTCAAATCGAAAGACTTGCACCCGGCGAACGGTCTACCCGACGGCAGGCCCTAGTCACACGACATTTGCATTACATACGGTATTATAAAGTGCGACTAGTGCTACTACTTCCCACGCAACGAGTCAGTTCAGTGCAAACGTTGCCAACGATAGACGCATACCGTAATTATTTGTTGGTTTTCAATTAAGTAAGTGAAATGTGAATTGAGCTATAACCGCAGAGACTGTCCAGCACCACGAGAAGCTCCTAAAAGCGTAAACTGCGCACAAACTCACCCGGCTTCATACCGGGCTCATGAACAATTCCAAAAAAATATTCCGAAAAGTTTTGTCAGACAGGGTACCTTACCGACGTCGAAGGACTTTGCCCAAACGACAGGACACCGGCTTCTGCATCCGGTCCTCTCCAAGAAGTCCCATCAGAGGGGGACAGACCACTTACAGCAAGAAAGAGCATCTGCTGCAGATGTGGCAGCAACTAGGACTCACAGGGAGCGAGCGCGTTATGCGACGGATCTTAGCGTCAGTCATAACGTTGGTAAAATAACTTCACTCAGCCGGACAATAAAAATTGTAACATACTAGGCACTCTCATACCTACTGACAAGATAATTAAATAAGCCGGGAACACATTCACAAAACTCATCAGGCTGATAGAAGCAACCGAATTTTTAGCAGATTAAGGTGCGCTCGCAAACCTATACAGGGGAGACTTATGACTCTGTATATGAAATGCGAAACGAGTGCGAAATATGAAGGAAGAAGTTCAACATTTGATACTGCAGCAACAAACTGATAGTCTGCTGCTCAAGGAGACTAACTGCAGGCCGAATGAAGAGTTTTACCCACGCAGTATGGTAGTGTACTGAAGACAAGAAAAAGAAGAACCGCTCTCTTCCGATGCACCGCTTGCTCCTACGAGTTGAACAGCTTTCTCGTTTGCAACAGTTTGAAGCTACAGCGATGACAATTTGGACCATAATGGGTCATATTACTGCTATTGCGACCTAATGCCCAACTGGAATAAGGGATTTTCGTCAAATTCCAAATAGCTTCCACGAAACCTTGATGGACGGAGATATCAATGCCAATCACTATCCATGTGCATGCGTAAGACTAAACTTCCAGGGACAGCTTTCGAACACCAGATATAGATTTGGGGTTTCGAGGAACCGGCCAACAGTGGGCGACCAGCGTCCCGACGTTTCCAATATTGCTGTAACGAAGAACATGGGAAGAGACCCGGAATCGTGATCGATTTCTGAAATTACACAGAACCACAACCCGGTCTTGGACAAACTCCTTCGAGTTGCTATGGTACCAAGGTGATGGACATGCAAGAAAACTAACTGGGATCAATTTCGGTGATATTTCAACAACAACACGAGGCTCACACTCCCAGTCAGTACTACAGAAGAGACCGTTAATTACCTTACAATCGGAATCAAAACCGCAGAAAAACTGGAGTTCATGATTATCGTTCTCAATGCAGCCTACCAAGATCTCTTAACGCCGTTGCTTGAAGAGCTAAAAATCCAAATGGACTGGTACAGGGATATAGGAGGAAGTTGCACGAAACGAGAAATCCAAGAAGCCGTCAGAGAATGCACCACCTACAAAGGAATCTACGAATACGCCTCCTTCAATAAAAGACTGACTCATCGGAAGACCAAATGGGGATGTTTTCAATGCATACAAGGACGAATTGAGGCTAGTAAAAAAGTCAGGAGCAGAGAAGATTAATAAGAATACTTTGATTACACCTAAAGGCATCTCTACACATTCCTTGTACTAAGCGCAAACCTTCGCCGTGACTTCTGATGCACAACCACCCTTACTTCAAGAACGTCTGAATTTAACGGAACAATAATACAAGTTCACTACCAACTAATTGGAAGAGCACATTGGGATCAATGAAATTCGGGCATAGCTGAAAGTCACAGTGCTATCGGAGGTGAGAATTAGCCTTCGCAGATTGAACAATCCAAAGGCGCCTGACCAGTACAGTATCACAAATGTACAATTAAAGAACCTCCAAAGGAAACCACTAGTATAACTAACCCAGATATACAGTGCCTTCTTTGTATACAACTACTTCCCGGACATCTGAGAAGAGAATAATGCGATATCAGTCCCGAACAAAGCCAGGCAGCTCAAAAAGCAAGTAAGCAATGTCCCCCGTCAGCTCACTTAGCAGTTTGTACAAAATTTTTGAACGTCTGATTAAGAAGCGGATTGAAGGGCCAGGTAGTCTGGATGAATGAGCCGTGCCACATATTTATGGTTTCAACCAAAAGCGTCATCGGAACTTCAACTTCTTAGGCATACTGAACATGTGACGAGCAACTTCATTATTACACACTGATGGCTCATGTCTTTTTAGACATATAACTTGTGTACTACGGAGTTTGGTGGGTGAATCTCAGCTGAAAAATTTAAGAACGTAGGAGCTACCCGCATTGTTGAAACCGTCTTATCACCAACTTTCTCCATAATAGACGAATAACATTGCACGTCAAAAGTAAATGTTCAGATATCAAGATACCAACCGGTGGACTGCCGCAAGGGTGGTATTTTGCCTGCCCTGTTTACGATGTACAACGGTGTATCCTCAATTCGTCGCATGTCCAGATAGCTCAGATTGCTGACGACACAGCGTTATTTACTATAGAAAGAAATTATTTCACCAATGTTCAACGACTCCAAAGTCAGTTAGACATCACGATAAACTGTTGTAGGAAAAATGAGGTCAAAGTAAACCACGACTCGACGATGGAAATCTATTTTATCTTAAAAATGCAAGCTTTCTGCCGGAAACTTAAATTAAACGGCAGAAACATACCTTGGAGTACAGCGGTCCGGTGTTTGGTAGTGACTGTCGACAGAGAAATATTATTTCACAAGCATGTATAGTATTTACAGTTCAAATCATAGGAATGGTAAACAAACTTACCCATTCTTTACTACGAGCGAATTAAATACGGTCACCAAACTAAGACTTTTATAAGAGTACGGTGGTTTAAAAAATCACCTACAGAACAACTAATTGGGGCTTAGCCTGCGAAACTCGCCTACACGACATTGACGTTACCAAAACAAATATCTACGGTGGAGCGATACTCCCGAATAAAGGTTTCCCAGCAGAAAATCCACATAGAGAACCTGTAAGACGCAATCCAATGACGTTTTACAACTCTTCATCACATGATCGAACAGGCCCACGGGACAGTTAGGTGACTAGAACATATCGATATCAGCGAATCTCGACGCTGGCACACATATAAAGTTCCGAGGACACTGATGAATAAAGCCTGAATTTTAGCACAACAATGCAAGTAATAGGATTAGAAGCGCCAATTCGGCCCTCAGTACAATGACATAAAGAAAGACCCTAAAGTTTTCTTACACGCTAAAATGAAGTGGAGGTGATTAGGAGACGATGAACAAAACACACACACTCACAATGACAATGTGAAACCGTATTAGCAACGATAAGGGTCGCAAATGAAGAAATCTACTGACGTAAGCGGCTCTTACTTAAGGATCGAGTCTTACGGCAGGGCGCCTGAGAACGAGCCTCTTGGAAACGGCGAAGATGGTCGGTTGTTTTCGTGCTAATGTTGTGAGCATCTATGGAAAGTGGTTGAAGGACGGTAAAATCACGAGTACGCGACGAGGTGTTGGACGTCCAAGTGTCTTCACAGAACGTGGAGGTTGGACACCTACCCGTTCTGCGAAGCAGGGTACGCGGCGATCTGAGGCGAATCTGACGAGAGACTGCAGTGGTGGTACAAGCACAAGTGTTGGACATGGGGCTCCGCAGGAGATGAGTTGTACGTGTTCTAAAGTTAAAGAAACGATATTGTCAGTTATAACTGTAGTGGGCACGTATTCATCGAGATTGGACCGTGTATCTATAAGAACGTTGTCGTGTCCGGATACTCCGCCATCCAGGCTAAGGACGCGCCTGATGGGACTTTAATGTGATTGGGGAAATTAAAATGGGCTTCCATAGGTCCTATGGTATAATCGAAGGCACCCTGAACGCTGTGGATTATATTAACATCACTGCGGACCACCTGCATTCCTTTCTACTTGATTCCTTCCCCAACGGCGATGGCATCAGGATAACTGTTCGGGTCATATTGCCTAAATGATGCTACTATGGCTTCGGCAGTTGATAGTGAAATCATATTGAAGTCTTAGCTATCTAATTCACCTTATCTCACTTTGATAACAAACAGGGTGATTTTCAGAATTTTATTGAGAAGGCTTATACAGGTAGTAGTGGTGTCATATTGTAGCAAAATATTGCGAGTGTCAGTTTATACATTCCTTTTGCCTTTCACTTTGACTTTCACTTTGGCCAAATGTGACTGCTGTTGGTCATACATCTAACGCCCTATCTATTGTTTCTTAGCACACTTTATTCGGCATATGTGGCGTCACCCCTGTCACTTTGATTTTCAGCTCTTTGTCGTTCCTAATGGCAGGAATTCGGAACTGCAACAGTAAGTGGATGCAAATGTTGCTACAAGATGACATATTAATCATATGACTTTCAATTTTCTGTCGCTCCTAGTGGCGGAATTCTGTACTACTACCATAAGCCAATGAAACTTTTTGCTACAAGATGGCATCTTAACGACGTATTTAACTCGTCTCAATAAAATTCTGTACTCAAGTGAGGTTTTAAAGTTCTTTTATAATCACTATATACATCTGGGATGCTATCAGGTGCCAGTGACGCAGTGGTTAACATCGGACTCGCATTCTGGAGGACGTAGGTTCTAACCTGTGTGTGGCCATCTAGATTTAGGTTTTTCGTGATTTCCTTAAATCGCTTCCGGCAAATACCAGGATAGTTCCTGTGAAAGTGCACGGTCTACTTCCTTCTCCATTCTTCCGTAATCCGAGCTTATGCTCCGTCTCCAATGACCTCGTTGTCGACGGGACGTTAAACACCAATCTCCTCCTCCACCTCCTTCACAAGTGCTACTTCCACGCTCAGAAACCACAGGGCTGTAGTTTACAGGAACTGCGCCACTTGTACGTAGACACCTGGTGCCACATACCTCTAGAAACCCAACAAGTACTTATCAAATCCATGCCACGCAGAATCGCTGCTATATTTTGTTCCAAAAGTGGATAAACACGCTATTTAGCTCATGGTTATAACGAATTAGCTTATTGATTTATATCTCTTTGTGAAATGGGAGACGTTTACCTGCGAGATCTTTAGTTCACTTTCTTTTCTCTATTCATCTCAGAGGGAAATGCAGCATGTAGGATGTAACATTTATGGTACCAAGTGATTCACTCGTCAGTGCGTCAAGTGCTGAATCATTTAAATCGTAAGTCCTGAGTGTCTTAGAGCACAGGGTAAGTACTTCTCTCTTCGCAGATTTTTTATGCAGTTTATTTACAGCTGTGTGCCCTCTTTTCTTGGAGGAGGTGACGAACTTTGTCTCACTTAGGACACAGGTTCTAAAGATTTTATGTTTTCAATTTTGGTTCTGTCTTTCAATGTCCGAAGGTGCTTGTTGACTTTGACGCTAACGGATCAATACGTATTCTTAAATATTTTGACATATTAAGTGAAATTCTGAAATAACAAGTTCATATTTCGTGAAGGGCTTAGCAACATACCTTATCGTTTTAATTTACAAGTCTGTTTTACTCCTATCGTGAACACTGTTCGTGTAGCTTAGCTTAAAACGCTATTACATAGAATAAAGTTTTTATGACTCACAGATAAATGCCACACTCGTTCCCTCCGTTAGGGTAATAGACAGTGTTCCGACCGGAAGGGCATACGACAAAAAATGAAATTAAAATAAATTTTTCATGTCATGAAAAGAGTGGATCACGTACGAAAGAACAAACGCTGTAAAAGAAAAAAGAGAAAAAGTGTATGTGTGTGTGTGTGTGTGTGAGTGTGTGTGTTTGTCTGTGTGTGTGTGTGTGTGTGTGTGTGTGTGTGTGAGAGAGAGAGAGAGAGAGAGAGAGAGAGAGAGAGAGAGAGAGAGAGAGAAGACAGAGAGAGAGAGAGAGAGAGACAGAGTTAGTTTTCTTAAAGAGCTATATTTGACCCTCGAAATTCCTCCGTCAGATAATGACGGTAAAATGATTGTAATTCTAATTCTAAAGCAACTGATTTACAGCTAGCAATGAACTGCGTGGATGAACAGATGGTCACATGTAAGCAAGTCGAAAGGTAATAACCTACCCCATTCAGCGTAAAGTGTGCACTTGAAGGGAAGATGTGATAATGTGTAAGAAATGTGAACTAGAGCTATAAACAATGAGTTATAGAACCTGAGCCTCGGGAGACAACATTTTGACTCCAGAACTATTCATTTCGCTTTACTGCACTTTACTGAGAATCCAACGAGCACTTAATGGAGCTGTAAAACCATAACCTGAGGTTATAGCGCTTCCCAATTCCAATGCCTCATACAGTAGTTCTAAGGCCTTACGTCAGAGGCAACTTGCCATAAGTCTGAAATCGAGGCATCGTAGTTTACGACCTCATTCATATTATAATGCTCTCTCAGATTCTACAGCAAGTGAATTTTAAGGGAACTGTCAAAAGGAAGAATAATGCAATATATTCTAAAATCGCTTCTTATTTATAAAAAGGTAATCGATAGAACAAATACAATAATAACAGTAAATAGGAAAACTAGGGGAAAAATGAATAAGCTAACATATTTTGTTTGTTAGTTTATCTTGCCCTTGGAACTTAATATAATGAGATACCTCTTGTTCTGGAACCTACGTTACATTGCGATACAATATATTCACTAACAGTGATTTTCGCTGCTTACGCATCACCCCCACTGCGTTTTATTTCGGATGTAGTAAACTAACTACAGCCTAAGGGTATATCACTATTCACCAAAGATATTTGCTGCAAATAATTCAATAACGTTAATAGTCACCAAAGGTGAACAAGATATATCGTTTTGCTGACGACGGATCAACTGAAGTGAACAGTACTGTAATAAAAACATTTGTTACGTAAGTGGACATTCAAAATACCTTCAATTTATTATGTAGAAGAACAATACTATATTCAATTTAACTATTAAATAAGCCGATCCGTTAATGAGCATTATGCACACAGAACGTAAAATGGATTTCGTTGAAATGCCTGAAAATGACTTGTTCTTCAATATTCTAGTATGAAGAAAGGGAAAGCTATGTTCAATCGGAAGGTTTTTTATGAACATCACAATACCTTACTAATCGTCTCTTATTCCATGCGGCTTACCTTTCGTTCCACCTTTCTTTGAGCGCATTGTCCCAGGTATTTATGATGAAACCCTCACTTTAATGTGGACTTAAAACCTTGGTGCTACTTGGAATCTTTCATATTATATATAAATACCGTAGAAATAACCTATGGAATATGTGACTAAATAACTGTTGAGTAACAGATCATATGTGTGCCCTATAATGAAATGAATGGTAGTTTCCGAAGTTTGTGGTATTTAAGAGAGTAAACGCTTGCGTCAAAAGTGTTCCAGACGCACCTCTTCACGAACCGCGGAAAAATACTCCACTTTGTAAGCTCAAAAATGAATTGCAAATCTATGTGCCTGAAACAGCTGTCTGAATTCTTAAAAGTGCCCTCAAGTCCTAATACAAGCAGTACTCAAATGAAAACGACACAGCTAGAAAAAAACTAAATAGGCTGTTTATTTTTTCTAAAGTAATCGCCATAGCTGTTAATAAGTTTTCCCCACTCGGTCACTGCCGTCATGAAAAAGTCTTTACGTATGTTTATGGAACCACGATTGTACCGAGAAGTGCACTTGTTCGTCCGAAGCAAATCGACGCCTACGAATATCTTCCCTCAGGGCTTCAAAAATATGGATATCACATGGGGAGAGATCGGGACTTAATGGAGGATGTGCAGGGGCTTCCCAGCGAAACTTCTGCAGCGTAGTCGAAACGGCCTTGGCAACACGTAATCTTTCGATTACTTTGCAGAAGCTTCGCTGGAAGGCCTTACACATCCTCCATATACCCCCGATGTTCGGAAGAAGAGGTGCACTCCAGGCTTAAATCATGCTTTCGTAGGCAACCGCAAACATTTTTCCATGAAGGCATTGATCGTCTTGCCTCACAGTGGCATATCATTAACATTGGTTTGCTGCAGGATTCTTGAACGTATGTAGAGTACGAATATAGTTATCTCCTTTGATATATACAAGCTTCTGTCGACAAATCAGTACGGTTTTAGAAAGCATCGCTCGTACCAAACTCAGCTTGCCCTTTTCGCACTTGATAAACTGCGAACTATGGATGAAGTGTAACAGGCAGATTTCACGTTTGTGGATTTCCGAAAAGCATTTGACACGGTGGCCCGCGGCAGATTGCTAACAAAGTTATGAGCATACGGAATGGGTTCGCAGATATGTGAGCGGCTAGAAGACTTCTTAAGTAACAGAACACAGCCCGTTGTACTCGACTTCGAGTCTTCAGTAGAGACGAGGGTAGCGTCAGGAGTGCCCCTGGGAGATGTGATAGTACCGCTACTATTTTCTACATTTATAAATGACTTGGCAGGGTAGGCAGCAATCTGCGGCTGATGATACTGTGGTGTACGTGAAGATGTCGTCGTTGAATGACATTGTGAGGATACAAGATGACTTACTCAAAATTTCTAATTGGTGTGATGAATGGCAACTAGCTCTAAATGTGGAAAAATGTAACTTATTGCAGATGAGAAAGAAAACCAAACCCGTGATGTTCGAATACAGCATTGGTAGTGGCCTACTTGGCACACTGTCGTCGTTTAAATATCTGGGCGTAGCCTTGCAAATCGATATGAAATGGAACGAGCATATGAGGATTGCGATAGGTAAGGCGAATGGTCGACTTCGGTTTGTTGGGAGAATTTCTTGTAAGTGTTCTAATGGCTCTGAGCACTATGGGACTTAACTTGTGAGGTCATCAGTCCCCTATAACGTAGAACTACTTAAAACTAACTAACCTAAGGACATCACACACATCCATGCCCGAGGAAGGATTCGAACCTGCGACCGTTGCGGCCGCGCGGTTTCAGACTGAAGCGCCTAGAACCGCTCGGCTGTAAATGTGGTAAACCTGTAAATCAGACCGCATATAGGACGCTATTTCGACCTTTTCTTAAGTGTTGCTCGAGTGTTTGGGATCCGTACGACGTCGGATTAAAGAACGATATCGAAACAATGGAGAGGCGGGATGCTACATTTGTTACCGCAAGGTTCGAGTAACACACAAGTATTACGCAGGTGCTTCGGGAACTCAAATGATAATACCTGTAGAGAAAGTGACTGTTGAGTAAATTTAGAGAAAATGCATTTGATGCTGAGCGCAGAAAGACTCCACTGCCGACAACGTACATTTCACGTAAGAACAACGAAGATAAGGTATGAGGAACTGGCGCGCATACGGAGCCATACAGGGTGGTCCATTGATCGTGACCGGGACAAATGCCTCACGAAATAAGCGTCAAACGAAAAAACTACTAAGAACGAAACTTTTCTAGCTTGAAGGGGGAAACCAGATGGCGCTATGGTTGGCCCGCTAGATGGCACTGCCAAAGGTCGAACGGATATCAACAGAATTTTTTAAAAATAGGAACCCCCATTTTGATTACATATTCGTGTAGTACGTAAAGAAATATGGACGTTTTAGTTGGAGCAACTTTTTCGCTTTGTGATAGATGGTGCTGTTATAGTCACAAACATATGTCTCACAATTTTAGACGAACGGTTGGTAACAGGTAGGTTTTTAAATTAAAATACAGAATGTAGATACGTTTGAACAATTTATTTCGGTTGTTCCAATGTGATACATGTACCTTTGTGAACTTATCATTTCTGAGAACGCATGCTGTTACAGCGTGATTACCTGTAAATACTACACTAATGCAATAAATGCTCAAAATGATGTCCGTCAACCTCAATACATTTCGCAATACGTATAACGACATTCCTCTCAACAGCGAGTAGTTCGCCTTCCGTAATGTTCACACATGCATTGACAATGCGCTGACGCATGTTGTCAGGCGTTGTCGGTGGATCACGATAGCAAATATCCTTCAACTTTCACCACAGAAAGAAATCCGGGGTCGTCAGATTCAGTGAACGTGCGGGCCGTGGTATGGTGCTTCGACGACGAATTCACATGTCATGAAATATGCTATTCAATACCGCTTCAACCGCACGCGAGCTATGTGCCGGACATCCATCTTGTTTGAAGTACATCGCCATTCTGTCATGCAGTGAAACATCTTATAGTAACATCTGTAGGACATTACGTAGGAAATAAGCATACATTGGACCATTTAGATTGCATCGATAAAATGGGGGCCAATTATCCTTCCTCCCATAATGCCGCACCGTACATTAACCCGCCAAGGTCGCTGATGTTCCACTTGTCGCAGCCATCGTGGATTTTCCGTTGCCCAATAGGGCATACTATGCCGGTTTACGTTACCGCTGTTGGTGAATGACGCTTCGTCGCTAAATAGAACGCGTGCAAAAAATTATGTCATCGTCCCGTAATTTCTATTGTGCCCATTTGCCGAACTGTACACGACGTTCAAAGTCATCGCCATGCAATTCCTGGTGCATTCAAATATGATACGGGTGGAATCGATGTTGATGTAGCATTCTCAACATCGACGTTTTTGAGATTCCCGAGTCTTGCGCCGTTTGTCTGCTACTGATGTGCGGATTAGCCGTGACAGCAGCTAAAACAACTACTTGGGCATCGTCATTTGTTGCAGGTCGTGGTTGACGTTTCACATGTGGCTGAACACTTCCTGTTTCCTTAAATAACGTAACTACATACCACACGCCCCTTGGGCATTTTGATCACAATAGCCATACATCCGCAATTGGTAAAGGGCCCATTTTTACACAGGTAATGCATCACGAAGCAAATACCGTCCACACTGGCAGAATGTTACGTGATACCACGTACTTATAGATTTGTGACTATTAAGCGCCATCTATAACGAAGCGAAAAATGTGGTCCAAATAAAACATTCATATTTCTTTACGTACTGCACGAATATGTAATAAAAATGGGGTTTCCTATTTAAAAAAAAAAAACGCAGTTGATATCCGTTTGACCTGTGGCAGCGCCATCTAGCGGGCCAACCATAGCGCCATCTAGTTTCCCCTTTCAAACTGGACGAGTTTCGTTCTTTGTAGTTTTTTCGTTTGATACTTATTTCGTGAGATTTTTGGCCCGGTCACTATCAATGGACCACCCTGTATAGATAGCCGTTTCCCCTTTCTCTATCTTCGATCAGAACAGGAAAGGAAATGAGTAGCAGTGGTACTGGGTAACCCGGCCGTGGTAGCCGAGGGGTTCTAGGCGCTTCAGTCTGGAACCCCGCGACCGCTACGGTCGCAGGTTCGAATCCTGCCTTGGCCATTGATGTGTGTGATGTCCTTAGGTTAGTTAGGTTTAAGTAGCTCGAAGTTCTAGGGGACTGATGACCTCAGATGTTAAGTCCCATAGTGCCCAGAACCATTTGAACCATTTTTGATACTGGGTACCCGCCGCCATGCACCGCACGGTGGCTTGCGAAGCATATATGTAGGGTGTAGAAATAGATGTAGTTGATAAAAATTTTGGAGCAAGCAATGTGAAATGTTACGTTATTATTGAATTTCAATCTAATTAGTCTGTTACAACAGTGACAAGACTTCAGCATGAGGTTTTACAAAGACGTACCCCCAGCCAATTTGTTTCGAAGGTGTCAGTCATAGTATATAGCAGCAGAAAGTCACCGCAAGATGAAAGCAACGGGTAGGCCACTAGCGACATGAAATCTGCACGAGTGTGTGCGAGAGTGTCCACTACGTAGCTTAAAGAAGAAGAAGCAATTAGAGACTTGAAAACTGCATAACTTCTCTATAGGAACATGTAATGGAAACGGTTGAAATAGAAACCATGCAAATTGCTATTGCTAAATGGTATGATAGCCGTAAGTGCAACGACATAATAAAGCGGGCGGTTTTCGAGATAAAAATGAAACGTTACTGTGCTCTGAGCGTCTCACAGCTACTGTTTTTTCAAGGATCAGACCTTCACTGGATATGTGTATCGGGATATACTCCATAATTTACTTATGCGACAAACAAATACAAAGAGGTCGTCCTCTCCCCCCCCCCCCCAATAATAAGGAATTTCACTCCACTTCCATTATTTTCTACGTTCATCTGTTCCCAAAAAAGTCCTCCAACAGAAAATCTGTCAGTTTTAGATTATTAGATTATTAGAGCCACCATGTGAACTTATTAAGTCTTGTGAGACATGGATTTCATTACTAACTCTGCATCTGCACAATCACCAAACTGAAACACATTGTGCTCTTCTAGTGAAACCCTTACGAATTTCTCCATATGTCTGCAAAGTACTTAAATATCTAGCGGAAATCCGATCCACTGTATGTCAAAGAAATGGCTTCGAGCAATCGCAGTATCACGGTAAGTATGTCACATACTATCCTGGAACGTTACGAACCCATGACATTGTGTTATATGTGTGACATAATTCAAGCATTGCACACTTCTATGCGAACCAGCCTAGCAGACAAAGAAATTTCCAACGGGGCCTTTCGAAGAATAATCTACAGATACGTGGTTTCAATTCATTTCCCGGTAGCTGTGTGCGTATGGGAATGCCTATCCCCAGGGCAGTGGCTACCGGCGATTGCCCGCTGGGACGTCAGGGCTCTAAAAAGCCAACAGGCAAGAAGTGGGACGTGACGGGAGGGACGCGATGCGTGCCTGCAGAGAAAGTAGCCGCTGCCACTGACGCTGCCGCTACATCGACCAGCTGACGCGAACTTCCGAGAAGCAGCCGAGCTTCGTACTATTTTCCGCCGCCCTTCGTTACAAAACAGTGGCTTGTCCACCGTGTCTCAGTTCTTTTTAGAGCGTGAAAGTTCCACATTTCCGTCTACACGGCTGTTGCCTTTTATGAAGTCTTTTTCGTGCAGGATTAACAATGCGGAGTTTATTTAAAGCCGTGAAGACTCTGTTTAGTACTTTGTTGCCTTAGTAGACGTTAGTTCATACGGATATACTATACCTGGTTTGGATGAAATGAATATAATTTTGCTAATTCAAGTTGTGCTGCTAGGGTTTTAGAAAAAGTCTTTCCGCAAAGTATTTAGGGCCTTAAAACGTTTGTATCAGTGAAGTCATTCTAGTACTTCTGTAACACCATTTACGTTTACACCTGTATCTAAATCTTGTACCAAATATTGTTATTTACATTTCACGAGCGTCCTTACTCCACTTCGTATGGGATACACGTGACGACCGTAGAGACATCCAAATTCCTCCACTATATTCCAACTTCATAAGGATTGCAACTACTGAAGCAGTACCTTAAAGCAGGTATACAAGCGTCTTGTCTACGTTTATGGTAAGAGATGCAAGACATTTTTCAGGGCTCCTCTGACCAGACCTGTATCCTCTATACGTCTTCCCAGCTACTCATATCACCTGTTCGTTCTATTTCATATCGTTAGGTAAGACTACCGCTAGATATTGAAACGTCCTTATAGTTCCCGAAAATCACATGTGAGCACCTACTCTCGAGAAGAAATGCGAATGTAACTAGCCGTGTTCCTGTTAATCATAAAATTATAATCCGTTAACCCTGACGTTTTACCGATACGTCAACATACGCGTTGTCTACGGCCATTTCAAACTAAGAAGTACAAAACAAGGATTATCGTAAACTAATTATCAAAAACTCTACTTAAATCTGTGAATAAACTGTGCTGCATCTCCAACGAAGTGACAAATAGGCGTAAAATTTCCATTAGGAGATAGTAACTCAATTATTTTTTGGAATTTACACTGCTTGACAAAAAAGTGAAGCGTACAGAAGGGGAGGAGGAAACAAAACGGAACTACCTCACCTGCTGAGAGGATATTTGATGTTATTTCTAAGATCATAAAAACTAGTCAAATTTTCGAATCACTTAGCACTATGAGACCGCATACCAATTTCACGTTTGCCTCCCCTCTCGCCTGGATGCCTGGAATGATTCCGTTGGGAAGGGTGCCATAAAGCCCTTCTGTCCTCTCCTTGATGCACTGGCACTGGGACCGAGTTGACATTCGAACTGGTCCCACACATGTTCTAACAGGAACAGATCTGACGACCCCCATGCAGACATTTCATAGAGACACGTGCTACATGTAGACCAACATTGTCCTACTGAAAAATGGCACTACCATTTAGTGGCATGGGAGGTGGTATCACGTGAGGGCGCAGCTGTCCGTGACGCAACGCTCATCGTCAGAATTACCTCTGACACGACCAACCGTGAGCTGAACTTATACCCGATAGCTCCCAAAACTATGAGACCAAAAGACATTGAAAGGAGGGAACCTGCTCTCACGTCTCCTATATCCCCTCCGACGACGCTCTTCCTATAGTGCAGAACCGCAATTCACCACTGAACATAATGCGACGCTATTCATCGGTATTCGATGCTTCACGGTCACGTTACCTTTCAAAACGAGGCCGTTTGTGCTGTGGTGTTAAAGGCAATCAAGGCGTAGAATGGTAATTCCCTAGTTCGACGATTGCTAATTTCCAACAAATGGCATTAGCTATCACAGAAAGTTACAGGAAATCTATTACTTCTTCTCAGATGGCACAACCAGATGTAAAAGGCTAATAGGTTATTGGTGCACAATACGGCGATCATCTCTTCTGATGATCAGACATAGTCGACCGGAACCTTAATGACGATGATACATTCACCTTTCTATGCAGTCCGACATCAGGGCCCTATCACATACGAACGTCCCTCAAACAAGAATATCAGGTGGCCAAGTAGAGACCCACAATGAGGTCCCTTTTAAATTTCGTCGGGTGCTGATAACACTGTATCATAGGCACACGTGGTGTCACCGTGTCATTCACACTGATCGCTCTCCATCTGAATCTGTTGACGTATCTCATAAGCCCTACCAGGTCTGCTAATTATACCAAACACTAACAACAGTTGTACACTCTGGTGGTCGTTCAAACTCTGAAAGATAACTGAAGTTCTAATCATGAAGTTACAATGACATCTGACCATTTCTCCCGGGTGCTCCACACTTTTTTTTCGAGTAGTGCACTACAGTTCCCTACTTAATAATTTTATCTGAATGGCTACAAAAGTATTTTTCTTTATGTATAAGGTATGCCCGATTCAAAAGAAGACCATGGCTGTAATGGCGTTGTATGTAATCCCAGTGGGTGAATGTTTTTACCGAGAGACGGATACCACTCTCAGATTCATCGGAAGAATCATAAGGAAATGTAACTCATCCACGAAAGAAATGGCTTATAAGGCTCTTGTTCGCCCGATTCTTGTGTATTGTTCATTTATCTGGGGTACCTAGCAGGTAGGGCTGATGGAGGAGACAAGGAAGATCAAACGAAGAAGGTGCGTTTCGTCACGGGATCATTTAGCTGTCGAGAAAGCGTTACGGAGATGCTAAGCAAGCTTCACTCGCAGACGTTACAAGAGAGCCGTTGTGCATCATGGAGAGATTTGTTATTGAAATTTCGGGGCAGCACTCTTCAGGAGGAGTCGGGCAAAATATTACTTCCTCCCACATACATCTCCCGTATTCACCCCGTAGAGAAAATTCGAGATATTAGAGCCAGTATAGAGGCTTACGGGCAATCATTCTTCCTACGCAGTATTCGCGAGTGAACCAGGGTTGGAGGGATCAGATAGTGGTATCGGAAGTACCCTCCGCCACACACCATTAGGTGGCTTGCGGAGTGTGATGTAGATGTAGATGTAGATGGTACGGTGGTATTCCCAGTTGTACAAGTGGAGCTTACGGCTTTGCAGCAATTTCCTAAATGTAAATGTCGTGTGACTAGGGCCTTACGTCGGGTAGACCGTTCACCGGGTGGAAGTCTTTCGATTTGACGCCACTTCGGCGACTTGCGCGTCGATGGGGATGAAATGATGATGGTTAGGACAACACAACACCCAGTCCCAGAAAATCTCCGACACAGTAGGGAATCGAACCCGGGACCTAAGGATTGACATTCTGTCGCGCTGGCCATTCAGCTACCGGGGGCGGACTAGCAATTTCCTGATCTCGGAAGAGATGCATGAAAGATTCCTACCGGTCAGTACAAAGAGCGGCTATCCAGTTTCGTTGCGCAGGAGGGGAGAACGCTTCACAAATTCATCGCAATGTGAAAGAAGTGTACGAAGAGCAGTGTCTCGCTCAGTGCACAGTATTCCGGTGGTCTCAGCGTTATGATGCGGAACGTGTGACCAAGAAGACGCTAGAGCTCCTGCAACACACTCCTTACAGCCCCGATCTCTCTCCGTGTGACGCGCATATCTTAACAATCTCTGAAATGTCACAGGTTCAGCCGTGACATGGAATTGTAAGACACTGTGAAAAACTGGTTCCGCCAGCAATGCAGCAGTTTCTACATTTAAGCCATCCAGTCTCATCCTACGCGCTGGGATGTGTGTATGAACATCAATGCCAATTATGTGTAGTTCTACAGTTCCACATGAACAGCAATTGTAACGTTGTTATTAAAATTACTTTACATAAACTGTAGTCTCCTTTTTGTTTTGGGCATAATTTCTATTTTAATGTTCGACACACACTTCGCATTCACGAAGCTACATCTCTGTTCATTCTTAGGGATAGTCGTCAGCTGTTTTACCATTGCTCACTAACCGCATAAATAAAACACAATACTCTGAAATAAAAGCATACTAGAAAATGTGTCTATCATTGACCTCTGGAATATACTCTGTCATCTGCATTCTTACAGGACAGATTAGACGCGCTCGACGTTCTTGATGTTCACTTATTTTTAGTTATTTTTTTATTTTTATTTGAAACTATAAGTGTACTGGAAAATGTGACAGTCAAAATGTAATACAGGGAAGGGACTTCAGAGTCGAATGGATTACACGCAGTTTACATTCAATGAGAAAATTGTAATTATGAATGAAGTTGGTCTGTTGTGCAAAATATGTAGATATATGGTGTGCACCGGCGTCAATATGCACAGGAAGGCAGCGCTCTGACACTAGCGCAGACTCCATCACTCACATCCAGTTGCTCGATCTCTTATTCACCTCATCCAGGCCAACGGCCGATGCACGTATGTAGGTTGAAGCCCTACAAAATGATGTACTGTGATATTAAAAACCGGCCCGCCTCCATTAGCTGAGTGGTCAGCGCGACAGCATGTCAATCATAAGGGCCCGCGTTCGATTCCCGGCTGTCTCGGAGATTTTCCCTTCTCTGGGACTGGGTGTTGTGTTGTCCTAATCATCATCATGTCATACCCATCGACGCGCAAGTCGCCGAAGTGGCATCAAATAGAAACACTTGTCAACGGCGAACGGTCTACCCGACGGGACGCCGTAGTCACACGACATAATAACCGCTGTGAACACAGACGTGACATTGTTTTCTCAAGTATTCTCGAAATCGAGTCAACTTTCACACGAAGCTTCCTTCTCACTTACGTTAGCAACATTCTAATCTGCAGTGAATCCAAGCTTCATTTCTTTCATCCTCACAATTTGTTCCTCACATTCTCCCATAGATTTTGCATCACAAAACGCAATTTTTTTCATGTAAATTGAGTGTAGAAACCGGTAAAAACGCCTTTCCTGTTGTTCTGCGTAATTCTGATAAATTCATAATGCTGCTGTAATAACACTCAATGTACCTTACAAAAGATTTCACTTCCTTCGTTGTAAGATTTCTGTCTCCAGTAACAACTGCTATCTGATAAAAAGTAGCTAGAAACCCCTATGTAATACGGAGCTGACCACTAGATGTCGTGAAAGGCGGACCCGTCAGTATAAAAGATGCGGGGAGTATTGTGTTGCCAGTCGAGAAGAACTAGCAGCAGAATGGGTGGGTCAGGAGAGATCAGTGACTTCGGAAGTGAAGTGGTCATTGGATGTAACCTGAATAACAGATCCATCAGGCTCATTTGAACCCATGTAATGCTGTTCAAGTCGACCGTTAGTGATGTGACTGAAGTGGGAACGTGAAGGAGCAACTACATCTACCGGGCAGACCTGTCGTACACACAGGGACCACTGAGCATTGCGGAAGGTAGCTGCAAAGGTTAGCATGAATTCAGCGGAAGGAATCACTCGTGATGTACAAAGCAGTGCAACTATCGTTATGATTGTGCTTAGAGCGTTAAAAATTTTAACGTGCAAAGGTCGAGCAGATCTTCATAAGCCACGTATTCCTGTAGTCAAGTACTAGACGACTACTGAGACGGTTTAATCAGAGGAGCTATTGGATAGTGGATGCCTCGAAAAGAGTGATTTGGAGGGATGAATCACGCTATACCCTGTGGCAATTCAGTAGAAGGGTTTGGGTTTGATGAATATCGTGAGAACGTTCTCTGCCATAAGGTATAGTGCCCACAGTGAAGTACGGAGGTGGAGGTATTACCGGATACTTGTGTTCTGTGGTTATCGCGAGGTCCCCTTATTGCTCCTAAGAAAACATTTAATGCGGAAGGATATGAACACTTTTGATAGCTTTGTGTACTGCGTACACTACAGGAACAGTTCGGAGACGATGATTATTTGTACCAGCATCACAATGAACCCTGTCATAGAGCTACGTCTGTGATGTAATGGTTTGTGAACACTATTATTACTGCAATGGACTGGCCTGCGCAGAGGAACACTTTTGGGATGAGACAGGATGTCGACTGCGCTTCAGTACCAGCGTCCACCACCACTATGTTTCTTGCTTTCGTCTGTTGAGGATGAATGGGCTGTCATTTCTCCACAGACATTCAGAAACCTCATTGAAAGTGTCACCAGCAGACCTCAAGCTGTCATAAATGTAAAAGATGGACACACTTTATATAAACGTCCATTAATAGATGTTTGGATACTTTTGATCACGTAGTTTTTTTAACTACATTATTCCCAAATAAGGTGGAGGTATTTGCATCCCACTGCTGTGTTTCATTTTGCATGCTGCAGTAACCCCTTGGATATTTCAATCAAGTCCTCAAATCTTCGTAGTAAATGATTTCGGGCATATACATGCCCATTTTGCCGGGAAAGTAGCTAAAATCAGAGTTAAATTCTAACATGAGTGGTCGAGGATGTATTTTCTATCTCTGACACAATTCTTTCCAGTTTTTGTACAAACGCACCTCCAGTCCACAGAGTTTAACTCTCTCTAGTCAGTGCGTTCTGTTTCTGCTTACATTATTGATAACTGTACAGTGACGAGTCAAAATATTATGATCACCTACTTAATAGCTTGTTTGTCCGTCTTTGGAAAGAAACCCATCACTGATTCTGCGTGTCAAGGATACGACAATCTGTTAGTAGGTTTGTAGAAGTATGTGGCATTAGATGTCTACGCACAGGTCACGTAATACGCGTAAATAACGTGCCGCTGATTTGTGGAAGCGGTGATGGCACCCGATACCGACCCCATTGGGTTTCATAGGGTTTAAATAAGGCGAATTCGGTCACCAAGACTCAACGTGAGTTCCTTGTAATTCTCCTCAAACCACTGTATCACGGTTATGGCTCCGAGACACGGACAGTTACGCTACTGAAAGATGACGTCGTTGACATCAAGCATGAAGGGATGCAGGTGGTTCGCAGCTATCAGCGTGTCTTCGTTCACTACCACAGGTCCTGTGCAGGTGCAGGGACAATAACATAATAGTAAACCCATTAGCGTGCGTCTTTGGCGTGCTGCACGTTTCGAGCCCCCTTTCTACATCTACATCTACATCTACATCTACATCCATACTCCGCAAGCCACCTGACGGTGTGTAGCGGAGGGTACTTTGAGTACCTCTAACAGTGCTCTCTTCAATTCCAGTCTCGTGCTGTTTGTGGAAAGAAAGACTGTCGGTATGCTTCTGTGTGGGCTCCAATCTCTCTGATTTTATCCTCATGGTCACTTCGCGGGATATACTTAGGAGGGAGCAATATACTGCTTGACTCTTCGGTGAAGGTATGTTCCCGAAACTTCAACAAAAGCCCGTACCGAGCTGCTGAGCGTCTCTCCTGCAGAGTCTTCCACTGGAGATTATCTATCATCTCCATAACGCTTTCGCGATTACTAAATGATCCTGTAACGAAGCGCGCTGTACTCCGTTGGATCTTCTCTCTCTCTTCTATCAACCCTATCTGGTACGTCACCTCTATGACGGCGTTTGTGGAGACGACCATCGACCTAGTTTAGCTAAAATGTGATTCACCCGAAGAGCAGACACATTTCCATTGATCGACGGTCGAATCCCGATAGTCCCGTGCTCACTGCAGCCGTAATTGACTATGTAGTTGTGTCAACATGTGAATACATAGTGATGGTCTGCTACGCAGCTCCATGGTCGACAATGTGCAGTGAACGGTGTACTACGAAACACTTGTGCGTGCAACAGTATTGCGCTCTTTCGCGGCAGAGATGCCACAGATGACCATCTACCCTGCTTTACAGAGCAGACAACCTTCTGAACACACGTTCTGTAAAGAGTTGTGGACGGCCAACCATTTCCCGCCTAGTGGTAGTTTCACAGTCCATCTAGCTCTTTCCGTAGATGTTAATGAGAGTAGCACGTGAACACTTGACCCGCTCCGCCGTTTTCGAGATAGTCGTTCAGAAGCTCTGCGTAATTATAATCCGCTCTTTGCCGAAGTCGCTTAGCCGGCCGTGGTGGTCGATCGGTTCTCGGCGCCACAGTCTGGAACCGCGCGTCCGCTACGGTCGCAGGTTCGAATCCTGCCTCGGGCATGGATGTGTGTGATGTCCTTAGGTTAGTTAGGTTTAAGTAGTTCTAAGTTCTAGGGGACTGATGAGCTTAGACGTTAAGCCCCATAGTACTCAGAGCCATTTTGAACCAAAGTCGCTTACCTCTATGGAATTCTCCATTTGCAGAGCATATCTTCTCTAGGGTGATTCCCGTCCTTGTCTGCTGCGCTTACATACTTCTGTAACCGCGTCGACCGCCTGCAACGCCACCAGACATCATCCAACGTCGCGGTGAAATGTTTTGGCTCATCAGTGTAGATTCATTCACATGAACACTTGGCGTTGCGCTTATGGCTTACATTCACTTATCCTAGATAGGATGGGCGATTCATTTAATATAAGCAAGTAGTTCTTATTACACCGCGATGAAATTAATATTTAGAATGTAATGTGCGTGATATAATAGTGGTAACATGCGGCACCGCTGCGTGTAACTATGTATATCTACAATGTGACGGGTATAGGTTTGACGCTGCATCTTGTACTCAAGCCACAGACTAGGATATATGATGCAGCTTCTGCCACAAAATCCTACAGGATAGACAAACTTTAATATTCCGTAGTATTTACAATTTTTGTTTAATAAATTTATGTATGTCCCCATCCGCTGAGTGAACAAGAAGTGTTACCAGCATGATTAGTAGGTATTTTAATAGCTGGTAGTGTAACTTCAGTCGAATAGCAATCCGCAAATAAATTAAAACTCTTTTACTCGGCATGGCTCCAAACAACGTTTTTCTACGACATTCGTCGACAAAAACATTCCTGGTTGTTATTTTAGCGCTGGGACTATGGAAGAGTCGAGCAACTCAACTAAAAGTGCGCTCTTCTTATCGGTCAATCGAATCCCAGTATAGTCTACATTCAATCATCGCGGAACACGTGATAAACACAGACAGTTTATAGTCTTACAGACGACTGGGCGCGTCTAATACTACTGACTGTCGAAAGATACGAACCTGATGGAGCCAGAGGCACTGCAGTGTATCGTGACACAGCCAACAGTGCTAGTAATGTCTGATCCCCGAGTATTTCTCTCCACTTGGACGAGTGATCTTTGGTGGTTCTCATATGAAGTCTTGTGCCCCTAAGTGAAAACAGGTCCCAAGTTATTTACAGTTCTAGTTTGTTCCTTTTCGCAACCTAACCATTACAAGGCAGACGTACTTCCAGGTGATTTTAATGATGGTTACGATACCAAATTTTGGCACTTGCAAAATCATAGATGACTTACATACGTTTATATTTGTACCTTAGTCTCTTAGTCTTCCAGTCTGTCATCTGGTGCTTGGCAAGTTGTTAAGTTTCTCACGCTAATCAAAATTATATATATATGTGTGTGTGTGTGTGTGTGTGTGTGTTTGTGTGTGTGTGTGTGTGTGTGTCTTGCTAGAGAAACCAGTATAGATTCTAACAAGAGATACTCCTCATCGCACCCATCCTCAGATTTAGTGGTAAGATGTCCCAAAGGATCTTCCGTCAACAACTGAACACGGATCAATCATGAAAATAGGAAGAAGCCCTACTAAACTGTGAAAAACGAAGCAAAATATGAACAGCCGGCCGGAGTGGCCGAGCGGTTCTAGGCGCTACAGTCTGGAACTGCGCGACCGCTACGGTTGCAGGTTCGAATCCTGCCTCGGGCATGGATGTGTGTGATGTCTTTAGGTTAGTTAGGTTTAAGTAGTTCTAAGTCCTAGGGGACTGATGACCTCAGCAGTTAAGTCCCATAGTGCTCAGAGCCATTTGAACCATATTTTGACCACGTAACCACAACGCCATTGTTCCTGCAACGTTCTCGAAGTTGCATATCTTATGCTTGGAACGTTCCTTGTTTATATTTTCCTTCGTTTTTCACAAATCATTACACCTTTCTCCAGTATTCAAGCTTGATCTGTGTTCAGTTTGTACCTTGAAAAAATTACTCCTGCCTGTAGGAGATGTATTCTGATGCTTAGTCTATTAGAGATACAGTGTCGCAGAGCATCGTATTAAACTTCAACACACCTAAATTACTGTAAGCATTAAAAATAATGACGTTATTAGACTAAATAATATCCAATACCTTCGGACGCATTTAATTGTCTATATAATTCTAAAATAACTTTAGCATAATTTTTCGTGTGTAGTGTAACGTTAATGCAGAAGTTATTACTGTTATAATACTTCTTTTCAACAAAGCCAGTGTCTCTGTCTGACGATCACTATTTGTTATCTGGATGTAAATGATAAAGCTGATTCCTTCTTTTAAGATTTTATGTAATTCGCAGTCTATTTTTTATGACTTCATCCATTCAGAATACAAGTAAAGTGAGAAGGTGCTTTTCTAAGTTACCGTTAACTTTCAGAGCTCCTGCAGCAGTAACAAATGTGTGCTGCAGGAGATGCCACATCCGAAGGTGAATTTACATTATTTTATTTCTCTTTCAACAGTTCATTCTTCGCAAACTAGGTTAACGACAGTACGAAGAACTCTGTTAAAATATGCACAGTTAACAGAGGAAAAAATTTTTAAGCAATACTAAAACGAATATTTGTGTTTCGTAAAACGACCGGATGCTAAGCTCGTCTGACAGCAATGGACAGAACACGAAGTATTTTTACTAACTTCAGACATTAAAAATAAGCCTCTTGTTCTTCTATATTGAAAGCTCGTGGATCCTAACGAGGAATGGAGAATTGCTTCACTATTCGGCATCGGCAAATTGTCCACCAGCTGGCTGTAGCTGATGCCTCATTACGGAGCCCATTTGCACTATTCAATGCACCGGGACGCTAGACGTGAATAGATGCCGCCAGTACGTGGAAATGGCAAGCGAGGCCCTCGGGAGCACTTTACGCAATTCCTCGCCTCTCGCTGCTAACAAATGCAATTTCTGGCGTCTCTCGGACCTCCGTCGTTTTCCACCACAACACGTACTTTGTCTGCGTTACAATTCTATGTTGCTAAAGATCTTGGAGGGTATCTCTTGCAAAAATTTTGTTACTGGACTGCTTATGAACTGTGTTCCCAAAAGGTATTTGTCACTTACGTGATGGGTACGTATATTAATTTCCCACTGGACACACACCCAAGTCTAAGATCGTGGAACTGTTGCCTAGATCTGTAGCAGTTTCTTTTTCTGGAATAGCTACTGGTTCAACGAATATCGTGTAACAATGATAGTCACAATAGAAAGTCAGCATGTGATGGTTCAGTTTAAAAATGAAATGTTATTTTGGCATTGATGACCGGAAGGCCCCATCCGGGGAAGTTTTGTCTCCGGGTTGCAAGTCTTATTTCAGGTGGTGCCACATTAGGTGACCTGCACGTCGATGATGATGAGGATAATACAGCACCCAGTCCATTAGGGGAGAAATATCCAACCCGATCGGGAATCCAACCCGAGCCCGCTGCAGGGTAGACAAACACGTTACCACTCAGCTAAGCAGGCGGACGGTTCACTTAACCCAGTTTTTACACTGCGAGTCGCCATAAATGATGGGGCAATAGGATTTTTAAGGAAATACAAATGTGTGAAAAATAGTAAGCAAATTTAAAAATAGTATAAAATTATGAATACATTTCTAAGAACTATCACACGGTATTTGTAGGAGCCCTACGTGACACGGCGTGATAGAATATTCAGAGCAACTTGAGAGTTATGCCTACATGCATGTATGTAGTGATAGCGATTCAAAGATTCGCTGTAGTTAGTAAGACATGTTCGCCCCATGAACTACGGTGATGTGCAATTGGGTGGATGGAAAAAGAGTAAAGAATTGTCGATTTTCAAAGGAATTTGCGAAATGTGGTCTCTAAATTACAGAAGACTTTGTAGTTAACAGAAAGAACGTAATAGATTTAAGGTTGGAATAGACTATGATGAATACCGAACGCCGATAACCGATGTTTGGGCATGAATACTTGCGAAAGAAATTAAATAAACACACAGCATTATAGTTATTATACTTATATCGTCTCATTTGCTTATCTGTATCTTCCACATACCATCAAAACAATTGTAATGGACAATCACAACGGGAGTGTTCCCTTCCCTCCGTTTCGAATGACTGATTCAATAATCATTTAAATTAATGTCAGTTTGTCTGTGGTCCTCAAGATGACAAAGATTTTGCTCTAACCCGGAAAAAACAGGGCAAACTCTGACAACAATTCTAATACCGTTAAAAGTACCATACAGGTGTACGCATGCAATACTTCCTTTGGGAGGAACCTATTCGGTAGACGTAAAGCGTTCTGTGTGTTACGCAAGTCACAAACAGTTCATAAATGTGGAGATGATATCTTGGATCTTCATGATAGAGGATTCACAAAAATCGACGGCAAGAAATCACTCTTTAAGGCGATAATGGGTGCTCACGTGCAGAAATCTTAAAAGACCAATACTTGGAGGAAATCGGGAACCACAGAATGGCGTTCATACTGAATTCCATGGAGCGTACTCCTGTAGAATTATGCTGGACGCCCTGTTCCAACGCGTTTGGGTTCTTGGGCGTTCTGGAAGAATCCTAACGGTAAATAACACACGAAAATATATTCTCGAAAAGACCTCCTGTCGAGTCAACAACGAAGTTTAACTTACACTACTGGCCATTAAAATTGGTACACCAAGAAGAAATGCAGATGATAAACGGGTATTCATTGGAGAAATACATTACACTAGAACTGACATGTGATTACATTTTCACACAATTTGGGTGCATAGATCCTGAGAATCAGTACCCAGAACAACCACCTATGGCCGTGATAACGGCCTTGATACGCCTGGGCATTGAGTCAAACAGAGCTTGGATGACGTGTACAGGTACAGCTGCCGATGCAGCTTCAACACGATACCACAGTTCATCAAGAGCAGTGACTGGCGTATTGTGACGAGCCAGTTGCGCGGACACCATTGACTAGACGTTTGCAATTGGTGAGAGATCTGGGGAATGTGCTTGCCAGGGCAGCAGTCGAACATTTTCTGTATCCAAAAAGACCCGTACAGGGCCTGCAACATGCAGTCGTGCATTATCCTGCTGAAATGTAGGGTTTCACAGGGATTGAATGAAGGGTAGAGCCACGGCTCGTAACACATCTGAAATGTAAAGTCCACTGTTCAAAGTGCCGTCAATGCGAACAAGAGGTGACCGAGACATTTAACCAATGGCACACCATGCCATCACGCCGGGTAATACGCCGGTATGGCGATGACGAATACACGCTTCCAATGTGCGTTCACCGCGATGTCGCCAAACACGGATGCGACCATCATAATGCTGTAAACAGAACCTGGATTCATCTGAAAAAATGACATTTTCCCATTCGTCGTTGAGTACACCATCGCAGGCGCTCCTGTCTGTGATGCAGCGTCAAGGGTAACCGCAGCCATGGTCTCCGAGCTGATAGTCCATGCTGCTGCAAACGTCGTCGAACAGTTCGTGCAGATGGTTGTTGTCTTGCAAACGCCCCCATCTGTTGACTTGGGGATCGAGACGTGGCTGCACGATCCGCTACAGCAATGCGGATAAGATGCCTGTCATCTCGACTTCTAGTGATACAAGGCCGTTTGGATCCTGCACGGCGTTCCGTATTACCCTCCTGAACCCACCGATTCCATATTCTGCTAACAGTCATTGGATCCCGACGAACGCGAGCAGCAATGTCGCGATACAATAAACCGCAATCGCGACAGGCTACAATCCGACCTTTATCAAAGTCGGAAACGTGATTGTACGCATTTCCCCTCCTTACACGAGGCATCACAACAACGTTTCACCAGGCAACGCGTGTCAGCTGCTGTTTTGTATGAGAAATCGGTTGGAAATTTTCCTCATGTCAGCACGTTGTAGGAGTCGCCACCGGCGCCATCCTTGTGTGAATGCTCTGAAAAACTAATTATTTGCATATCACAGCATCTTCTTCCTGCCGGTTAAATTTCGCGTCTGTAGCACATCATCTTCGTGGTGTAGCAATTTCAATGGGCAGTAGTGTAGTTCTAGCGACCAGTTGTGTCACTTTGAATGATTTTTCTCACGAAAAAGAAACCTTTACATTTTACCTCGAAGATTTATCAGCAAATAAAAAATTATCTGTAGGGACTGAATACGCACTGAAGTACACAGGATCGAATAAAACGTTTGATACGGACCAGGGTGATAAAGGAGCGCAATAACATTAGATAACGGAAGAGTGGTTAAATCTTTGTATTCATTACTGAGCGCGGCGAAAACATGGGATCTCGTATTCGTTTGATGACAAGATCCAGTAGAAGACGTTAATCACTGTTTTTTTTCTCTTTCTCTCTCTCTCTGTGTATGAGGTGCCATATAGGTAAGTGTGTCATGTAGGTAGCTGTGACTAGTAATGTTGAATGAAGTACAGTGTTTTGTTTTTCCCGTTAATTATAAATGGAATGTGGGAGAGGATGAATCTGTGCGATAGGAAATAGGGACTCATCCTGTATGCCACCAATGGATCTCATTCCCTAAGAGTCCTTAAAATGTTTCACTTAAACAAATACTTTGGGGCACAGTCTGATCGTTACGTCACCATTACTCCTCCTGCTTGCGGCTAAACAGTAATGATGAAATTATTTTCTTTTACGACAGTTGTTTTGTGTCATCTTGATAATCCGTATAAATAAGTAAATATCATAATGCTTAACGTTTTCAACACGAGCTAAAAAAATCATTACCGTAATTTTGGTAACACTGTCTGTTCTAGTGAGACTGGTTCTTCAAAGAAAAGAAAACAGCGCAAAAATTAGGTACTTACCGATCCGTAACAACTTCAACCCGGTATTAAATAAACAACGGCACTTAACACTTTTCTCGGTCATAAAATGTCACTACTCTATATGAGTTTTCGTAGAGATAAGTCCGATAGTTCAGACAGAATAGGACATAGTGATAATTTGTTGTTAAGACTTTTGTACTTCGAAATGCAATAGTTTACACAAATGGGTTAAACAAATGAAATGACAATTCATGTAAAGCTGCTGTAGTGATGAAACTTTCAAAGGCTGTAACTAGTATTGTTAATAATCAGAAGGAATTTGCAAATATTACGAAAAGCTAATTTGAAAATCAATTTCGTTTCCAACAACCTTACTAATTCAGATACACATGTCAAGATAACAGTTTTGTGATATTGATGTTTTTTTTTTACAGCATAAAGTAGGATCAGTTGACAAGAACTGACATAGTTGCTCATAGGAGGCAGAGCGTGTGTGCAGGGTTACTGCAGGGAACTGATGAAAGAGTTTACTGTCTTACGACTGGTTATGGAAACGAAACAATGTTATAATTCAAACACAATTATTTAATGATTGCTACTATTATTGTAATCATTATAATCATTATTTTTGTTGTTAGTACTAACTGTTGTAATATAATCTCCAATCCAAGAAATCATCTACATTCTGAGTTTGTTGGCGAATAAATGAAGATTCACTTCACGTGGTTTACAATTTCAGCATGTACCTACACAAATTTTAACTATTACGATTAAACCTACAACTATACATTGACGGAAAGTCTCAACACCAAGAAGGAGTTGTGCGGCATAAACGAAAGTTCGTAAGCGTATTTCTACATGTGAATGATGTCTATTCAAATTTCTCGCCTGTCGCATTAGAGTGGCACTAGTATTGCCGCTATAGACGCAAATGAGGTTTACATTACGCTGTAGCGCTCGTGAGCGTTACTTGCGTTTGACATTGGACGTGGGGAATTGATGTTAGTCAACAATGCCTTCAAGGCGACAAATTCGCCATTATCAACACGTCACTGAGTTTGAACGCGGCTTTGTAATAGGGCTACGAGAAGCTGAATGTCCTTTCTCATATATTGCAGAAAGACTTGACAGGAATTTAAGCAACGTATATGATTGCTGCGAGCGGTGGTCACGAGGTTCTACGGTCCCAAGAAGACCGGGCTCCGGACAGCCATGTGGCACTACCGAGAGGGAAGACCATTGTGATCGGCGTGGGGCTCTGGTGTATCGTACTACATCTGCAGCAGCAATATGAGTAGCTGTTGGCACCACAGTGACACATTGACATGTTACAGACCGGTTACTTCAAGAACGTCTCCAAGCCAGACGCCCTTTAACGTGCATTCCACTGACGCAAAACCACAGACACGTACGACTTCACTGGTTTAAGCGAGAGCTCTTTGGAGAGCAGCGTGGATGTCTGTCGTGTATTCTGATGAAAGCTAGTTCTGCCTCGGTGCCGGTGATGGCCGTGTTTTGCTTAGAAAAAGGCCAGTTGAGGGTCTGCAATCAAACTGCCTGCGTGCTAGACACACTCGATCTGCACTTGGAGTTATAGTCTGGGGTGTGATTTCGTATGACAGCAGGAGCACTCTCCTGGTTATACCAGGCACCCTGACTGCAAATTTGTACATCAGTCTGGTAATTCGACCTGTTGCGGTGTCATTTATGAACAGCATTCCAGGGGTGTATTCCAAGAGGATATCGCTCGCCCACATTCTGCGGTTGTAATCCAATATCCTCTACAAAGTGTCTACATGTTGTCGTGGCCTGTTCGATGACGAAATCTGTCTCCAATGGAGAACATATGGGACATCATCTGCCGAAAACTCCATCGTCATCCACAAACAGCATTAACCATCCCTGTATCAACCTACCGAGTCTAACAGGCCTGGAATTCCATCCCACAAACTGACATCCGACAGCTGCACAATACAATTCATGCACTTTTGCATGTTTGCATTCAACATCCTGGCGGCTACACTGGTTATTAATATAACAGCATTTCACATTGTCAATAGCTTATTTCGCGCTTTTATTATTCTGTGATCTTTGAGTGTTTATCATTTAAATATGCTACTTACACAAATGTACTCTGGAAATTTCATTACTCTACGTTAATTATTTTGACGCTGTGATTTTTTCGGTAAGTGCAGAAACAGAATTTGTCAGGTTCTTGGGAAATGTTCCCAGTTATCAGTATTTTTGGGATATCGTCAGTTTTTGTTTGCTACATGTAACTAATCACAGTCCTCAAATGTATGCATTTCACACTCAGTTCTCAAAATTGTTTTCTCATTTATGTTCCCGTCACGTGTGGATGACCATTTCATTACTGCGTATCAATTTCGATCCATTTGCTACATAATGTAAAATTTGTCAGCTGATGTTTGACTAGAATATGTTTACTGATCGTATAACAAGGTTTATGGCCAGTCATTATCCTTGTCCAGGATGAAAATTTATTCCACTTGTAGGAAGAAGTTGATGCATAAGGAGATTTGCAGATTGCCAATGAAATTATGATCAAACTTTATTATTGTTATTGACACATTCATTATTTAATACCTGCTCCATATTTAGTACAATATATACACACCAGGAGAGCCAAATCTAGAGATAAAAATGAGAAACATGGTTTGTTTCGGGATCACTTTACTGTAAGGAACACAACCTTTGACTGAATAAAAATTTTCGGTAATTCAGTTGTGTTCTTCCCATTCAACCATTCAGGTACAGTACTTTAGTGCTATTGGGAAACAAAGGAATACGTAAAGCGCAAATATGTGTGTCAAAAGGTGAAAAGTGTACTTCGATTTTATCATTCAAGTATACGAGAGCATGGTTGTGATAAATATGAAAGTTAAAACATATGCTCAACTAACCACACCGTAAAAGAATCGTTTTTACCCTCTGAGAAGGTAGATGCCTTCATTGACAGAGTTATCATAGCAGAGTTATCTACTTGTCTTGGGAACCGTGTCAGTAAGAGCGCCAATGAGACAGTTCCTTCTTTTTTCTGCAGCAGAACAGGTTTATGAGCTCCAGTCAGGAGATACTTATTTCCAGTTATCTAAGTGACAACTAGACTTTTTAAATCTCTTGTGTGTTTAAGTGCTTACTAGGCACAGGCTTTCGTTTCAATAGCAAAGTACCTCCAACTGTATCGACGCATGTATCGCTAAAGGCCTTTGTTCGTTTGTTTTGCTTAGAAGAGTTCGGCGTCTGTTGAACCGTCAGTGAGGCATCTCCTTCCGTTTCTGCAACAGCACAGACGAGTACAATGGTGTGCTGTGAACTATTTACACAAGCTCCCACAGAAACGACATTTTTTCAGTTACCTGACTGATTACTCGTTTAATTTTTTTTAATTTATTGCATGTTTTTGTGCTTATGAGGCACAGCCTAGTATTTTAATAACTCTGTTGTGTAGAGTTTTGCAGTCTTTAGTATGGATAGGGCCAGCGATAGCGGTGTTCGGTGTGATATTGGTGACCCTTCGCTCTCCGCTAAATGCGGTACTGAATTCGTTCACGCAACTTGAAGCTGTTGCCAATGGAAATCGCTGTGGGGGGCCGGACGTCGGCACACAAGAGTCGTCAAGCATGTCGCAAGTCTCCCACGATCGGTCTACCAATGTTGATGTTCGGGTTACTGCCTGCACTGAGGTTGACCCCACAACAATGCTGAAGTGGGAAGTCATTCCAAGGTCTGGCAGGCAGCGAAAGACTTTCTGGGGGGCTCATCGAAAGGCCTTTCTGATTCATATGACATACCAGTTTAAGAAGCCACGTGTGGCTGAAAGAGACGTAGTCTTTTTTCATGTTTCAGAGGAAGCCTCTCAGCCTGCGAGATCCATGAGTAACAAAGGGTGGGATTATTGGCAGTTGGGAGCTCCAGTGTTAAGCATGTAACGGGGCCCCTGTGGGATATAGCTACCATGGAGAGCAAGAAATTCTGTTGGCACTATGTATGCATAACAGGCGGCGTCATCCAAGATGAAGATAGAGCTCACCATTAGTAGCATCGTTGGCAGGACCGATTGCAGTCATTTGATACACAGCCGAGAGGAGAGACTGAGTCAGAGGCTCATATGGTTCTGTGACGCTGTAGTCTGTAGATTCCTTGATTTGCACGATAGGGTGGTGGGGTATCGACTCCCAATTAGTAGGCCAGGGCTCCATTACACAAAGGAACCGGCAATACGTGTAGTGGGGCTATGTAGAGTAGATTTGGCGGGATTTTGGGTTAGAGGGTCTCGGGAAAGAACAAACAGAAATTCAGTCTCATAGGTTGCAGGTCGGCCACAGGATAAGGGTTGATGTAGGTACTATAGGTATTACACACTATCCTAATAAAACTGTCATTTAAAGTATCTGAAAACATTGCAATGATACTGGACAGGTGCACAAATTTTTAAATTTATTTTCATCGCTTGTAGCCTGTCCATTTAACACAATTCAATTTATAGTGCTCTCCATCGTAACCTCGAATTGTTTCAACAACAACTGCATCACCTCCCCAGCCCCTCTCTGTACCGGTTCCATTCCCACCTACTACGCGAAGGTTAGAGTGTAATCTTCTTATAAACTCCAATGTTTCTATCTTTCCTCTCGTAGTCTTTACGCGAGCTATTCGTTTTTCCATTAAAACAAATTTTTACTCGTACTGGAATGTGAGCATTCCGAATTTTGAGAATTTCCACGATGCCTATTGCCTTTCTTATGTCCAGTTGCTGACTTTTTTAAGAAATTATGAGACACTTTCGCACTCGTACTGGAATGTGAGCATTCCGAATTTTGAGAATTTCCACGATGCCTTGTGTTCAGTTGCTGTTTTTTAAGAAATTATAAGACACTTTCGCACTAACTAAACAAATCTGCGACGTATTCCATTGAATGTTCCTTATTTATTTCACTAATCCATCTTAGAGTCCCAAATCGACAATAAATCCCTCCAGAATTTAGCGAACGAGAGCATCGTAAACTGTTTCGTAGCTTTTGGGTTCAAATGGTTCAAATGGCTCTGAGCACTATGGGACTTAACTTCTGAGGTCATCAGTCCCCTAGAACTTAGAACTACTTAAACCTAACTAACCTAAGGACATCACACACATCCATGCCCGAGGTAGGACTCGAACCTGCGCCGTAGCGGTCGCGCGGTTAAAGACTGTAGTGCCTAGAACCGCTCGGCCACCCCGGCCGGCTAGCTTTTGGGCTGTCTACAAATGTTTTCCTGAGTGACGGTTTAATGGTACCAGTCGGAGAACGTTGCGAAAACAGATACTACCAATTCTCCTTACAAGAGAAATTGGAGAGAAACTGATATAGAAAACTCCTAAAACTTTTAAGAAGGTCCATACGCGAAGCCTACAATAAGTTAACCAGTCAGATCCTGGTGAAGAATTTATGAGAAAAAAACAAGGTGATCCAGCAATATGTAAACCAATTAATGAGTCCAGATCACCATTAAATCACTCGCGCATCAGTCTAGGTTTTGTAAGTAGGCTGTATATGTTTTCTCTATGTAAGTAGGCTGTTTATATTTTCTTGTTGGCAACGTTAAGTAGGCTGTTTAGGTTTTTTTATTGGTAACGCCACCTCAATATGAAAATCACTGGCTGTGCTGTGTGCAGTCTGTGGCTGCTTTGCATTGTTGTAATACTCGCCATTGTAGTGTTAGGCAGCTGGCTGTGAACAGCGCGTAGCGTTGCGCAGTTGGAGGTGAGCCGCCAGCAGTGGTGGATGTGGGGAGAGAGATGGCGGAGGTTTGTAATTTGTCATGAACTGATATATATATTATGACTTGTGATGATATCAAGGTAAATACATTGTTCGTTCTCTATTAATATCTTTCATTTGCTAACTATCCCTATCAGTAGTTAGTGCCTTCCATAGTTTGAATCTTTTATTTAGCTGGCAGTAGTGGCGCTCGCTGTATTGCAGTAGCTTGAGCAGCGAAGATTTTTGTGAGGTAAGTGATTTGTGAAAGGTATAGTTAAATGTTAGTCAGGGCCATTGTTTTGTAGGGAATTTTGAAAGTCAGATTGCGTTGCGCTAAAAATATTGTGTGTCAGGTTAAGCACAGTCTTGTATAAATTGTTCAAAGGGGACGTTTCATATGTCGACCCTTAGCCTAGGATACCTCACTGGAATCTTCTGATTTTTCTTGTAGTTTGTGTATTTAGTGTAGCTTTTGTTTATTGCTAGCGCGTAATTGTAGAGAGAATCTCCTTTGTAGTTGTAGCCTTTCATTGTTGTACAGTAAAACAGTTGTGGCATGCATATAGATTTGCACCAAGTATTTTGCAGCTGTAATTAACTAGATATTATTTTCAGTGTTATGTTAATGTGTTCTCTTATTTTTGCTCTTCAAATTGTGTTTTTCTGTGTTGTCGTGTGAAATACTGTGACAATAATGGCGTGTGAAAAACGTAACACTAGGCTCCAAACTAAATTGAGAAATAATAGTGACGACGAGCGTAGCTTATCAGCGCCGCCGAGTAATGAATTTACTAATGTTCAAAGTAGTAATTTGGTAACTGTGCACAGGGAAATGGAGCGGGCGTCAAATAATGGTGTAGACAGTGAAACAGGTAGTGAACAGGGAAGCATTATTGATCGATCGGTCGGCAACAGCTCGCCTCAGGAATCCGAAATGACAAGACACAATTTTGCAAATACTGTTGTAGATTCAGGTTTTGCGTCCTCACCGTTTTCTCAAATAAGTCAAGACACATTTTCAGCTTGTCAAAATGTGAATGTTGCCGGTGCAAATGCACTGCCGAAAAGAGTAGAGGAACAGATTCCAGACACTAATGCATTGTTATTACAACTAATGCAACAAATGGAACAAAATCAGAGACAAACACAGCAACAGTTAGACACAGTGGAACAAAATCTTAAAAAGTTAGACACAATGGAACAAAATCTTCGGAAGTTAGACACCACACTTGAACAAACACGTGAAGATTTAACTACTGAGTTACATAACATTGAATCGAAATGTCAAAAAGTGTGTAATGACGTAAAAACACAAATTTGTGAGCATTTTCAGCCTATTTTTTCGCGGCATGAAAATGCATTACAGAATCACGAAGCAGCCATAAAAGAACTGCAAACTATTGTTCATGAAAATCATGAGACCTTGCAAACTAAAATGGACTCAGTTGCATCTACCGATTCGGTTACGCAACTTGCAAAAACTCAGGAAAACTTAAGGGACACAGTAGATACTCTGAAAATTGGTTCAGAAAGACACATGGAGGAAATTAGTTCATTATCAGAGAAAGTAGCCGAACTTTCAGATCAGGTCACTAACTTATCTACGAAGGTAGATGATAATCTGAATGACACAAAACCGGTAGTCTTTAATGACACAGAAGAGTGCGAACAAATTAGGAAACTGAAACAAAATCTGAATCAAATTAATACGCAACACCAAAGAGAAATCCGGGAAGTACAAGAACAGCTGACACAGGTAATACAAGAATTACGTATTTCAGAGGACACTCGCGCTCCAACACGGGAAGAGGGACTTAGAAATACGGAAAAGCCGCAAAATAATAACACAGGGCATTTCGGAAGTTATGAAAGAAATTGTCAATGTGCACCGAATTTTGAGATGGAACCGCCGAAACGAAGTAACAATGACCGACATGCGACTCGCCGACATGACGATTTTGACTATAAGCTGTTCATTACTACACGTAAATTCAAAACATTTAAGAATTCTGGCAACGACATTCATCCACAAGCATGGCTCCATCAATTCTCTCATTGTTTCCCTCCCAACTGGTCATTGGAGCACAGGTTAGAATTTATGTGTGGCTACTTAGAGAATGAACCAGGTGTAAGAATGCGATCGGTCATTCACGATTGTCACAGTGAAGGAGATTTTTATCATGCCTTCCTCTCAGCGTATTGGTCTCAAGCTACACAAGACCGTGTAAAACATAGCATCATGATGATGAAACACTTTGAACAATCTGAATTTTCCAGTCTTGTCAAATATTTTGAAGACATGTTGCATAAGAATCAATATCTATCAAACCCATACAGCCCCTCAGAACTCATCCGTATTTGCTTACTCAAATTGCCTGAACATTTACGACATATTATTTTAGCAGGACGCTGCAAAGATGACATTGAAGCATTTCAGGGTCTGTTACAAGAATTAGAAATTGACACTGACAATCGCGGAACGCGAAACCAGGAACACAACAATTACAGGTCACATCTGTCACAATTCCACGATGAAAGAAATAATAACTGGACGCGACAAGGCTATTCTCACCACACAAATCGTGACCAAAATAGACACCACCCGTATGACAACCGTTGGCAGAGTAGTAATAATTACAGGGAAAGATCACCTCTCCGCAGCAATGACTATGACAGAGATAACCACAGAAACAGACAATATGGGAACCAAAACAATTATTACCAGGGGAGACAGAATAACTTCAGACGCAACAGTTCAGCGCGGACTTACGATTCAGGGAGAAATTCTCCACCACGTGACCGACAAGGAAGAAACTACGGATTCTACCGAAATGACGACAGACGATATGATCATAACGACAGACGTCAATTGCATCAGAACTGGCGGGATTCAAACAGAGCAGGGCCCTCTCGGCAAGGCGAATTTGTAGAAGTTAGGTCTCCTAATCCCAATAACGGCGCGCGCCAACAAAGAGACAGACAATGACTCGCACAGCAGGCAGCTGCGTGCGGCCGCTGGCTCAGGGAAAAATAACAAAGACGCTAGCCTTGAGAAAAGATTTAGCATTCTTTACCGATGTAAACAACATTATAATTGCTTTGAAGTTGAAAGTCTGCATACTAGGAAGAGTAAAGGATTGCACCACACTTCACATGTAAAACCGCTTACTGAGAGATAATCTGCTTTTTAACTTTGTCTTTGCCATAAAGCGTTTCACTTCACGTTACTAGTATGCTTTAGAAACTGTTACCATGCAACAATGTTTGAAGTTCAATATCCAGCCAAGAACCAAGAGAAATTATTTAAACAGAAATTACGAATGCATTGTTATTGCGAACAGACGACACAGTGTAATTGTGTGTGTTCATTCTTGCTTGTTAGTTGTACGATTAGAACATTTACCAGTACTGCTAATGAGATTTTAATGCAACATTTTGGTTTACTTGAAAATACATTCCGGATTTAAAGTACTTTCTGTGAGATACCAGATGAGACAATAGTTAGTTTACGTGACAGCTACACGATTTTATCACGACGCTACTAATGAGTGACAATTTACAATGTTGCTTTTGCAGTGTATCTGTTTTATATCTGCACAGTTTTCTGAATTCTTCTAGGAAGAAAAACATGTTTTAGTAGTAACTTTTGTGGTATAGCAACAATGAGACAGCCTTTTTCGTGGCATAACAATACGTTACTGTACAGTACTTTCCTCATCACGGCAATAAGCGTAATAACTAAGATATCTATACGTAAAGCATTTCACTTTTGTGTATCATGAGGTAAGTACATTGACTTTAGCAGAACTTTGCTTACGGAGGACGATAACTACGACACTTCCACACAGATTATGTTGCAACAAGACGCACATTTAGCGCTACAGTACACGTATTTGAGTGATTAATTTTGTACTTGAAACATTTATTTTTAAAGATTTTTTTATTACAAAGAAAGTTTTCCGTGATACATTTCATTCCATTGCTGTAATTTGTAACACCTGAGGGTATAATTACATTTATCCTCAGGGGGGTACATGCCTACTTTGTGTACCATGTGTGTGGCAACCACAAGGAACCCTAGCTAATATGGTATTTGCTTATACAACTTTACACATCGGTACCATATTTCTCTAACACACAAATTACTGAGAGAGACAAACATTTATTTTACTATATCAGTGACAGATGTTTACGTAATTACACAGTTGGATAACTTCACACTTATGAAACTGTATTTTGTCTGTACTTTGTAAACTGTTCATATTTTTTTTTGGAACCATTGTGATACTATGAGAGCTTTGAATGATGTATTTGGTATGGATTCATGATTTTTAAAGTACGTTTGAGGCAGCTGACACTTTTGACATGAGCAGAGAATTTTTTTAGGCTTGGAAATTATTGGAGGAAGTTACGACGATTTTGAGATTTGACTGAGGTGTTATGATGTTATTATTACGACGACGATGTGTATTATGTTGTTGAGGAATGTTTATTATGCTACGTATTTCTCATGATGAAATATTGAAGAAGTGTCGACGAATATGTTTATGTATAATGAGGTAAGGAATAATGAGTAGTGTTTAGGGACTCTGATTTGTGGAAAAGGTTGTTGGAAACCAAGAATCGTACTTTAAGAGTTATGAAATGTGCGTAAATGCGTGAATGTATTACAATGCAGACGAAAATTTTTTTTTGGACACTGTTACATCAATAGCATTTTGTTTCTACAGATTTGTAACGCAAATTCTTGACCTGTGAAATATCTTTATATGCGACTGTCTCTGTAGCGGAAACGGCTGTCGTAAATATTTCCGTAAGAAAGTTAACGGACCACCTACACATAATGCGTCGTGGGCACCCAGCTGTGTCAGACGCCTGGAGAAAAAGCCATTAGCGCGTGCCTTTCAGAGCACAGGGAAACACCTGGAGAACAAGCCATTAGGGTGTGCCTTTCATCGCTAATGCGACACCCTCGTTATTTGAAAACATATGATTACTCGCACTTTGTGCTAATTGCTGAAATGCTTATGAATTGATGGGAAATATTCGTACATCTGCAAACCTGATAATGACAAGTGTCTTTCTATGAGAGTTGAGAGCTACTGACTTACGAAATGCCACATGACTATTGAATGATGTTTTTATGCTTTGGTTTGCGTAATTGCTTATTTCACTTGATATCTGGTTTCCAGCTGTGTTGCAGCATTGCTTTTATAAAATGAAATGCATTTGCTAATGTGAACACTTTCTGTCAACAGATCTATTAAATAATTATTTTATGATCCACATTCTTTAAAAAAGGAGCACTTGGAAAGGAAAGAACAATAAGAAGGAACTAGTAACTGCATTCATAATTTTCTTTTCAAGTAATTGGTAACTTTTTGGTAGAATAACTTCTTGTGGTGCACCACTTTAATTACATAGACATTAAGATGTGAATATACATTTCCCTTATCTGCATTGTTGTTTTTACTGTAATATTTTTTCTTCTTGAGCTATGTCATGTTTAGATATAAGCTGCTGTTTGCCAGGCATAGTGCTACTGAACTTTAATTTGTGTTACTCTGCTAAGCCAATTTTACTACTCATTGATTTTTCATGTTGCTGCACATTGGCTCATATTAGTTGTAATTTTGCATTTTATCTGTTAATTTAGATTTACGGTAGCTTGCTTTGCAATTTTCCAATTTTTTGGTAATTGCTGTTTATATTAATTGTTATGTGATGCTGCATTGCCTCGTCCCTTAGTTTAGCATCTGAGCTCAGTAGATTTAAGTTAGCTTAAGAGGGGGTAGCCTCTAAGAGAATGAGTTGCGATGAATTGGAAGAAAGGCATTGAGAAAACAGGTTTAGGTAGGATTTTCTTGGAAATAAATGTTGAGGTAAGAAATGTGTGAACATATAAATACAGAAAACATGCTTAGATAGAATTTTTTTTGGTGGAAACAAAGGATGAAATAAGAGGAAAGATATATGAAGTTTTGGGTTGGACTGCAGTACCAAATGTTACACTGAAAACGAACCCTGTCCTTTCCTATTGGTGTTATCCCACTATGTGTTTGTGTACCCTTGAGTATTTGTTTTCTTCCTGTCTCTGTGTACTGTTTCATAGAATTTTTTTCTCTTCTAATACTAAGCTATATTCACTATGAGGAGGAATACTGTTATCCTCAAATATAAGTTGCATTAATAATATGTTATTTTCTTTGTAAAGTTGTTTACAATTCTGTTCTGTTTCAATGTTCATGTGTGAAATTAATGTTTCGAAAACTATTCTCATTATTTTATGTATGTACTTATGTCACTATTTTTGTAACACTCATGTATATGTTTATTTCTATTCTTTTGTAAAGCCTGTACTACAAATGTTATCTGTATTATTATGTTTTTAATGATGTATTTTGTACCTTTGTAATTGTATTCTTATGTTATAAAATTGTAATTGTCACCAGTTCATGACATTATTAACTTGTTAGTTACATTTCACTGCACACGTTTCTGTTGGTCATAGTATGTGGACAATATATGAGAAGTAGGGACTGTTAGTGTTTGCACGTGTGTTAATAACTCAGCAAGGGACTGGATAACAGCATTGCTGGTTCTAAGGACAATTTCAAAAACTTTGTGAGTGCACAAGTGGTGGTTTATGGACTTGCTATATTATCCGCAAGACTCTTTAACGGTGATTGTGCACCTGCACAGTCACAACAGATGGCTGCTGGCCATCTCTTCAAGGACTACAGTGGGTCTACATCTTTGATGATCCATCAATACCATTATTTCTACAAGGACTGCAGTGGGTCTGCACCTCTGGTGGCCCACCAATACCATACTCTCTACCAGGACTACAGTGGGTCCCCTCTGTGATGACTTACCTACCAATACTCTTCAAAACTTCGAATGACTCTGCTGTGGGTTTGCTCCATTGTGGCCCATTACCTGTCAGCATGTCAAGAGCCAGCACTGTCTTTCCGTTGGAAGGACAACACTACTTCTTCAAGACTGCATGGAAATCCACTACTTCTGTGTGTATTTTCTTTTACTGCTTAGACTTTGAGAAAAACACTGCTATTTTACTGTGATGAATCAGGACTGTCTTTATGGACTGTGACAAAATTTTAGCTTTTGACCAACGTTGTATCAATAAGTGTGTGCATTTGATATCTTTGTTATTGTAATTATGAAAAATTTTTTTCAAATCTGTATTGGGCACTGCCCAAACCAATTTGTAAAAATTTTTGTGGGGAGCATGGGGGCTATGTAAGTAGGCTGTTTATGTTTTCTCTATGTAAGTAGGCTGTTTATATTTTCTTGTTGGCAACGTTAAGTAGGCTGTTTAGGTTTTTTTATTGGTAACGCCACCTCAATATGAAAATCACTGGCTGTGCTGTGTGCAGTCTGTGGCTGCTTTGCATTGTTGTAATACTCGCCATTGTAGTGTTAGGCAGCTGGCTGTGAACAGCGCGTAGCGTTGCGCAGTTGGAGGTGAGCCGCCAGCAGTGGTGGATGTGGGGAGAGAGATGGCGGAGGTTTGTAATTTGTCATGAACTGATATATATATTATGACTTGTGATGATATCAAGGTAAATACATTGTTCGTTCTCTATTAATATCTTTCATTTGCTAACTATCCCTATCAGTAGTTAGTGCCTTCCATAGTTTGAATCTTTTATTTAGCTGGCAGTAGTGGCGCTCGCTGTATTGCAGTAGCTTGAGCAGCGAAGATTTTTGTGAGGTAAGTGATTTGTGAAAGGTATAGTTAAATGTTAGTCAGGGCCATTGTTTTGTAGGGAATTTTGAAAGTCAGATTGCGTTGCGCTAAAAATATTGTGTGTCAGGTTAAGCACAGTCTTGTATAAATTGTTCAAAGGGGACGTTTCAGTTTGAAGCTAAGGACGAGAGGAAAAGCGTAAATGTTAATTTACACATTTAAAAAAATATATAATTACACATAGAATTACTACCGTAACAGTTTTGGACCGCCATATAGAATCTCATATTAGTTTTATAAATGTGCACCCGACCAAAAAAAAAAAAAGGAATCGGTTCAAAGCGAACAAGACATCAGGCCCTGAAAGAATCCCTCAAATATTACTCTACTCTAAATCAGTAGACGATTTAGTCCTTCGCCTACTCCTGCTTATCGATATAATCTCTTGTTCAGCGAATAGTTCCATAGCACTGGAAAACAGCGTAGGTCACCCCTGATTACAAGACGTCTAAAAGAACGGATGCAAAGAATTAAAGACCACATCGCTGTCTGTCTGTTGCAGGACGCTTTCCTTATGACTTCATTCCTCTCACTGCTTTGGTAGAGCTCCCTCAAGTACCATGGCAGTTATTCCTTGACGTTTTAACCCTTGTCATATCTTTCCAACAGGATACCAAAGGATATTCTAAGCTCAAACATTATGACTTTGCTGGATCAAAACTAGTTTCTCCTAAGAATCAGTATGAATTCAGGAAAAACGAAAAACGTTTAGTGTCGGCTACAGTTAGCTTTATTCGTACAAGGTAACTTCCAAACATATCACACAGGTAAGAAGGAGGATAGCGTCATCCTAAATGTCAAAAAGGCATTGGACACTATCACAGTGTCGACTGCTAGACCATGTGTGAGCCTCTAGCAGAATATTACAGACGTTTGGGAACTTCACTTGGAATGTTAGGAGGAAATACGGTGTAGTGTTCGCGGAACCCAGATGGGTAAATTTAGAGACTCTATGTTTGAGGAAGACTAACCATTATGCTGATACCATCATATATTTAGCGTAGAGATTATGAGAACACGATAAGAGACAATCGAGCGCTTACAGAGACGTGTACGCATACAGAAGAGAACAGAAAGTTTTTAATATTAGTACGAAGAAACGTCCGCTACAACCAGTACAATTGCTTACAGAGTATATATTTAGCTGTAGACGTTTTTACCTTTAGTTGTTTGCTTAAATCGGCAGCAACACACGGGGAGACGAAAGTACCATGAAGAACAATGATTACCTGAAACCAGAAAGGCTTTGTTTTAGAATGACATAATAAAGATTGATTCAGCTTTTTTCATTAATTTAAAAGGGTAATTAACTTACAGCGCTCAGTGAAATAAAAACTGGACAGACGGAAGGAAATAAATAAACTGTTTATTGTTTCAACAGTAATAAACTTTTAATACATCTATCCCACTTTGAGACAAGACGGTCACTGCGTTCATGTAAAACTGTTTGCGGTATCCTAGGGAACCATAATTCTAGCCAGGAGTGCACCGCTTCGTTAGAAGCAAATCGACGGCCACTAATACCTTTCTTCAGGGCACAAAAAACATGGTGATCCACTGGTAGTGTTCTGGATTGTATGGAGAATGTGTAAGTGTTTCCCAGCTTAACTTCTGCAGCCTAGTCGAAACTACCCTGGCAACATGTAGGCCTGCATTATCCTGCAGCAGAATGATGCCGTCTGTCAACGTTAGTGGGCGTTCCGATTTGATGACGCGCTTTAGGTTTTGCAAAGTATCTGCTTTGCGTTAATAGGGGAGCCGTGTTCCAAGAAATCTATGAGCAGCGGGCCCTTGCAGTTAAGGAAAAATGTCTTCATGACTTTCCGGGAACTAGCGTAACTGTTCATGAACTACGCTGCAAATTTTCGATCGGATACCCTTACACATCCTCCATACACTCCCGATCTCTTTCCGTGTGATTTTTCATGTTTTGGAGCCCAGAAAAAGGAATTCGTGGTCGTCGACGTGCTTCGCACGAAAAGGTTCAGTTACGGTTCGGTAGGCAGCTGTAGATATTTTTCAGTGAACGCATTGACCGTATGATCTCCCAGTGGGATAAATGTATTAAAACTCCTGGTGATTATTTTTGGAATAATAACCAATTTACTTATTTGTTTTGCATGGATCTCGTTTTCATTTGACTGACCTTTATACGTAAGACTACCAAAGAAAAATAAATTACAATCACTATAATGTCCTAAGTTATCTTCGAAATACTCACATTTAAATAGTCATTAAGCTGCGTAAGAGTCAATGACACGACTAGCCTATGATGTGCTTATTGCTGTTACAATTGGAGACGATGCGTACGGTAGAAAAAGCCGTCATTGCGAGTACCAGTCCACTGATTGTTGCAGCCAACATAAGGACTGTACCCAGTGACGGTTTCAGGCCATTTTTCCACATAAGTGACACATCATTTGGCTTCCTCCCCCCCCCCCCCGCCCTTTTTCTTTCTCGTACACTTTCACCCGTGTTAGTTTTCCCTACTAATTGTGGTACACCCTGTACGAAAATTTTGCATTTGGTCAGCACTGGTGTCCCTCTCAGCTTGGTGCCCCATACGACAGCTTGTGTCGCTGGGGTTTTAAACCGTCTCATACTGAACTTGTACATTAGCCCTTTTCTGACAATAAAAAGCTTGCACCGGCAACAGAAACTGAAAGCTAAGTAAAGCTATCCCTTGCTTCATTCGTAAAGTGAAATAATATAACAAACTGTTTTCTTTGAATGGTTCCTTTTATCCAAAGTACTTGCAACCTTGTGTCCCTTATATAACATGATAGTAAAACCCTAAGTATACTAGTTCCTCCTAACTAAACACACCCTGATTCTGTATCACAATGAGTTTCAAAGCACGTTCACCACTGTAGCATGCCCTACAGATAAAATAAATTGCTGCTTTTGATGCCTATGAGCAATGATTTCTAACTATGAGCAACAGCATCATTTAACACATTAGTGACAACTTCACGTAATAAAACTACAAATTCGTATAGTATTTAAAACATTTAGATTTTTCAAGAATCTGTATCCAGTTGAAAACTCTTGAGATACAATTTAAAGTGTTTCTCAAGTCCTGTAACAGGATGGCAGCCAACATGAAAGTAAGTTCATTCAAAGTTTAACTGATAAATGTGTGTCTTGTTTTTACTTCCAGGCAGTGCATTCAGTTTAAAAAAATTGTTAATTCCTGGTTAAGGAAATCAAATCCACTTGACATAACTAGTAACAACTATATAATTTAACAAATTTTCAACTGCCATGTCTATGTATGTGCTTGATTTTATGTACATACTGTAGTACAAGAAAGTCGTTCTGTCAGCATTATTGAATAAAGGGAAAAGAGCGTCTTTTAGGTGACACTACTAACAGAGACTGCGAAGTATAACACCTGACCTCAGCAACAGCTGCAAAGTAACTACCTTTTGTGTTTGTTACCAATAACTATTGGGGGAGTGGAATGTGTCAGTATTTTTACTCACACAGTCCTAAAGTTAGGAGAGCAGAAATTTTATTAAGTTTGCATTACCATATTAAGAGCTACAGTAAATTAAGAGAAAAACTTGCGTTTTTGTAATGTATTGACAGCTTCAGTGGAAGCCAAGCCAAGAAACACGTTACGTTAGCAAGTGAAATAATTCACGAGTAAATAGCGTCGACCCCACTATGTGGCAGACAGTCAGACTACATGGATGAGCCAAATTATTTATGATCACCTTTGGAACCCAGTACAGTAGCCATTCTGCACGAACCGATTAAATAGTTCTTGGACGTTTCTCGAGTGTCACAATTTAAAAAATAACTCAAGCAGGAAAATCGTACAGAATTACCATCGTTTGACAGCCACAAAAATTCTCTAAAGGAGGTCATAGAAGTAAACATCTCTGGTGTTAAAAGTCAACGGAACCTACTGACATCGAATAAGGCATAATGCCCTGTTTCAATTTCTGTTCAATTTTAAGTACAACATTCTTTCGCAGGTCGCATTTATCGTCAAACTTTCGTGCAGTGAACAGCCCCAGGCTACTGGGAAAAAGAGTGGGTCACTTCCGTATGTAACGAGGACCAAAGGATGTCAGTCTCCTGCAGAAAGTATGGACATATTACAAGCTAGTATCTAATGAATATCCTGGAGACAGAAAGGCGTCCCTTTCAAATGCTAAAGCGTGACGCATCGCGGATGATTACGTACAGATAGATTCTATACTGCAGTTTTCTCGAAAGCGTTTAACATCGCAAACTGTTAACAAGTCCGAGCACACAGAATAGGTTCTCAAATGTGTGAGTGGCTCGAAAAGATTTTGGTTAATAGAATGGCAAGTTCTCATTAGGGCTCAAGGGAACATCAGGACAGACAGCTAGCTGGTGCGCTGTTGTGTGTTGGACAGTGTCGTCTTTGAATGATTGTAGAAGGATTAAGTATAGAATTTCTATTTGGCGTGATGAATGGCAGCTTGTTTTAAATGTGAATAAATGTGAACCAATGAAAATGGATAAGAGAAACATTCCTTCAATGTTCGAACGTATTATTAATGGTATCGATTAAATATCTAGACATAACGCTACGAAACGACATGAAGTGGAACGAGCACTTAAGATAACTTGTCGGGACGGCGAATTGCTGAGCACTATCTACTGACCGAGATCTATACTAGGGCAGCACATCTATGAAAGAGACCGCGTGTAGAAAACTTGTGAGATTCTTTCTTGAATACTGCTAAACTGTTGGGATTTTCACTTGGCCAGATTAATGGAACAGATCGAAGCACACAAGGTAGCTGCTGCTCGACTAATTGGTTCGATCAGTACGAGAGTGTTACTGAAATGTAGGCGAGTTTAGATGGGAATCTTTCGAGTGAAGAAGACTAGCATGTCTTGAAACTCTGTCGATAAAAATTAGAGACCAAACATTTGCGACAGACTAAAGAACGAAGCTACTGCCATCAGTTCGTGTAAGGACAGAGTAAGGGAGATTTAAAAAAAATGCTCAGATGTGTGTGAAATCTTATGGGACTTAACTGCTAAGGTCATCGGTCCCTAAGCTTACACACTACTTAACCTAAATTATCCTAAGGACAAACACACACACACATGCTCGAGGGAGGACTCGAACCTCCGCCGGGACCAGCCGCACAGTCCATGACTGCAGCGCTTGAGACCGCTCGGCTAATCCCGAGCGGCAGTAAGCGAAGTTAAGGCCCTGAGCACTATGGGACTTAACATCTATGGTCATCAGTTCCCTAGAACTTAGAACTACTTAAACCTAACTAACCTAAGGACATCACACAACACCCAGTCATCACGAGGCAGAGAAAATCCCTGACCCCGCCGGGAATCGAACCCGGGAACCCGGGCGCGGAAAGCGACATCGAAGGGAGATTAAGGATCATAGAGGCGTATAGATATGGCTTTACTCTACCTTCATTTGCAAATGGAACAGGAAAGAAATTATTAACTATGGCACAAAGTACCACACTCCACGCGCCGTACAGCGACAGACATATTATGAATGTAGTTGTTGATGTAGAAGTATCACATAACACGAAAACAGTGAGTGTGTCGCATATGAAGAATGTGACCGAACGTATTAAAATATACATTATCACTAAGTTTCAAAGCGGTATAAATTAGACGTGTGTAGTAAGACCACCACACAATCTCATTCTCAAGTACCATTGCGTTGCAGCATGAGTAAATTACGTTTCTTTGGAACTCTTACACTAAATCACAGTCTGGTATCTGACTTCGGCAGGTATATTTTTCTGGTTATTCTACAGCGGCTGCCAACAAAAGTGTATAGCCCAGAAATCTTGGTAGAATGACAGTATAATTACGTGCTGGTACACAGCATCAGCAAATATGTATATAATTAGAGTTGCAATCCTCTGTGACAGGACAGCATTAGTATTGTTTGCGTTTATTGTTTTGACCAGGCCTATTAGGTTATGTAACAGGTGAGGACACCGGCAGATGTCGAGTAACTACTACGAATAGCACGGAGATTCCGTGTATTCATGTGATATAGTGTTCTCAGCAACTGACAGAATTTCAAAGTTGTCTCATTGTGGACCTCCATTTGGCCGGCTGGTCGAATAACGTAATAACCAAATATGTGGAGCATTTGGATGTAACAGTGGTCCAATTTTGGACTGTATCGGAACGTGAGGGCAGACACACTCGTTAGCAAGGCTCCAGTCGACCATGCCCTACCATGTTACAAAGGAGGACCGCCGTATGGAGCACCAAGGACATCACATCTCCGCCTGCCATCCGAAGATAAGTAATAGAATCCCTGCAGCATTCTGTGATCCTGCACCGTTGGTTGAAGAGTAACAGAGACTGCGCTAGAGAATTACCGTCACATGAGTAAGCTGACTTTAACTGAACAACACAAAGGGCTGTGTTATGAGTTTCTCCGTCACCAGTAAGTATAGAGTTCTGATGAATGATGTCACATTATGTCAACGATGAATTGCGGCACTGCACAATCTCGGCTGACCGTCGTCGGCGAGGATGGCGGTGATCATGGGAGAGCTCCCGTATTACAACGCTTTTGAAATGCACGGGGATGTTACCGGCTACGCTGAGAAGTAATGTCTCCGAATTTTTAATATGCAAACTCTTACAGATTTTTAAATGAAACAAGTTCATTAATATTCTACACCTTTCTTCTTCATTTCTCAACATAGTCATCCTGGCGACGAACACATTTCTCCTAACGAGAGACTAGTTTATCGATGCCGTCAGTCCTCGAAGATTTTATTTAAGGTACGCAAACAGATGAAAACCGGATGGGAAAAGTCCGCTCGTACTTATGGTTTCATGATGTGGCAGGTTATCGGGTGTGAATTCAGGTTATAGTTAGTAGTGATTGAGAGAAATCTGGCGGCACAACTGTATGTCACAGACATCCTTCGTCTCCACGTGTTGCTTCTCATGTGACAGTTTCGTGGTACCATTCCTCAACATGGCACAAATGGTACAGGACTCTGTGAAATGTCTGCGTGATTTTGAGGTTCTCCTGTGGCCGTCAATAGTCTCAAATCTATCCCCGATAGAAAATGTTTGGGACCTGCTCGGACATGATGTCTTCCCCACAGGCTGTATTCGGAATATCAAGGTCGGTTACAACAGTTGGGCACCATCTTGCCTCAGAGGATGATAAGACGTCTTTATGACACCCTTATCAAGCGAATCAGTGCACTTCAAGGTCAAAGAGTGCACAACTTCACACCGATAAGTGGTGTTATCCTGCCACCGTCTACGTAAATTTGACTCGAATTTTAATAAAAATATTGACATCATACGGCGTCTCAAAACCTTGAAGTTTCGTTTCCTTTCCTCCTCTTCGTCTCTGGACTTCACTTTTCTTCATCAGGCAGTGTACTGTAAATCAACACATATGGACACTTCCTGATACCTGTCGGCTGTCTATGATTCCTGTTGCTGTTTGTCGAGTGAGTGGTCAAATGATATCACGGCAGTTCATCTTTCGAGCACGAAATGGTTCAAATAGCTCTGAGCACTATGGGACTTAATATCTGAGGTCATCAGTCCCCTACGACTTAGAAGCAATTAAACCTATCTAACCTAACGACATCACACACATCCATGCCCGAGGCCGGATTCGAACCTGCGATCGTAGCGGTCGCGCTGTTACAGACTGAAGCGCCTAGAACCGCTCGGCCACACTGGCCGGCTTTGGCACACGCAGAACTAGTCTATCACGAATATGAAATGTGAGGTGGCGTAGGTTGCGCAGTGTTCAGCACACTGCGAGCAGTTGTTCCGTGTTACAAAGGAGACGTATTGAAAGGGCGGAAATAGCGGTAACTGTAATCAAGGAAGCCACAACAGACAAAAAGGTTAACTTTGTAACAGAAGACCAAGGAGAAGAAGAAAAATAGTTAATTTATGAAGCATTAGTGAAATATCAAGCAATTAATGCCAGTTGAGGTAAGTGATGCAGAGAGAAATCATTTTAGAGATCACAGAACTTTGTAGAAGTAAATGGCGTACCGCAAGGATAACTGCTTTGAAAGTTCCTCACTCTCGGCAGCCAGCCGCGAGTGACACCGAAGCAGAGACGCCTCCACAAATCGGCGACCGCAGATGTTTCAGGGAGCGGTGCGTTCCGGGAAGGCGCGCATCGGGCATACAGCCCGGGAGCTAGAGTACAGCGGATGCCGCTGCGTCGTTAAACTAATGACCCTGGCATTGGCCGCTATAAATTACACTGGTCCCACCATGTTGGTCTTTTGCGACGTAAGTGCCGTTGTTAGCACGTACATTTGGAAATTTGATAACTTTAACTGCGTACCGACGTCTCATTTAACACAGCGCACATTATAGGGACGTTGCACTGTGATGAAATCATTCCTTTTTCATGCTTATGTCACATAATACCTCCCTTATATCCAGCGGAACTGAAAAAAGAGGAAAGTCGCTAAAACGAGCTATTGTAAAAACTGAAACTGTAAATTATTTGCAGGTTATTAGATTTATCACTTAGACAACGCGTTTGGCATTAGCAGAAAAAAAGCATCATGTCTCTCTAAATTATTCCTCTACTTCCGGAAAGAAATAACAGAAATTTGCTGGAAGTTGTAGAAACGGATTACATTTATAAGGGGCAGTCAAATGAAAAGTAGACAGATGGAAAAATGTGAGTAAACTGTTTATTATTTCAAAAGTAATCGCCAAAAGTAAAACTTCCTAGCAGATTAAAACTGTGTGCCGGACTGAGACTCGAACTCGTGACCTTTGCGTTTCGCAGGCAAGTGCTCTACCAACTGAGCTACCCAAGTACGAAAGCGCTACTCTTTCCTCCAGAAGTGCTAACGCGCAAGTTTCGCAGGAGAGCTTCCGTGAAGTTCGGAAGGTAGGAGACGAGGTACTGGCGGAAGTAAAACTGTGAGGACGAGTCGTGAGTTGTGCTTGGGTAGCAGTTAGCCTTCAGCGGCGCAGCGGCTCGGACGGTGTTAACGTCACTGCCGCACGTGTGCGCGAGAGGTGTTTACGGTAAGCGTGTAGCGGTGTGCCGTGGTAAAACCTAGAACTAATCATGGCCTTGTCGTTCCACAAATCGACGCTGAAATTTATTTTTCGTTAACGAATATGCTCGACCGAAGGCTTACAAGATAGAACGGGACGGGGAAAAATTCGAAGCTGACGTTCTAGTGGGAATACACCTATCGTTAGTCAGCAGCGTAGTCTATGTCAAGCTAATTAATGAAGCGGCATGTTACGACCTACTACTCAGACACCGACAAGGACTTCGTTTCCGTCATTCGGACCGGAACGTTGGAGCGATTACAGTTGAACACGCCGCCATGGGACTACGAACGATCCGCGTCTTTGAGCTCCCATTCGAAGTGCCAGAAGAATTTGTGATAGACGCCCTGCGTCCTTACGGAGCAATCCTATCCCATGTGGCTGAAAAATGGGCGAGTTTCGAAACGTATCCTGCCCTCAATGGCGTCAGACAAATACGTATCGAACTCCGAAAACATGTTCCGTCATACTTGTACATCGCACGTTGTATGTCGATTGTTATCTACGACGGACAGCCGATGACGTGCTCTGGGTGTGGGAAGGAGGGACAGGTATGGTCTGAGTGTACTCACCGAAGATTGTTACAGCTGCCACGGCATGATCCACCACTCACACCGCACCCGACTGTGCTCCCAATGACCTATGTCGCCGCATTACGCGGTGACGTAGGCCGCGAGACAGAAACGTACCGGAACCTACAGACAGAGGCAGATGGTGGCGAGCTACGGAAGGACGACGTTGTGCTAGACCGCCTGCAGCAATCACAGGACGCCCCCTCTTCGGTGCCGCTTGCAGCCCCTTCAAATAAGGCACTTAAAGACGTCGATAATTCGACGGCGCACGATTGTGACGTCCCCCACGAAGAACCAGAGGCCATGTTGACCTCTGATTTCGAGGCTCGGCAACGTAAATAGCCATCACCAAGACGCCGGAAGAAGTACCGCCTCACGGTGGAGAACGACCAATTTGATCCAGCAGGCTATTCTGAGGCGTGTTCGGGTACAGAGCAGACGACCATGGATACTGAAGAACTGCCTAGCGTGGATGCAAGGGCGACCAGCGGGACTGCGACACGACCTTCCTATGACGATGCCCCAGAAACAGCGGAGAAATTCGATCGACGGCAACAGTCTAGTGAGAAGGCTACGGCGCCTACAACGATGCGATGCTGGGGGACTGGTCAGAAGACCCACCCCCGTGGGGAGCAGATGGTGCTGGAGGAACTGTTCCCACATACTCTCCCGGTGTAAGACCAGAAGAGTGCACGGAACAACGGCAGACCACATGAGAGGACGGCGGGTGGCGTTAGAAAGAAAGCAGCCTTTGTACCGAAGAATTAGCGACCTTAAGGTGCCCTACCTAAGTTGAAAGCCACGCAACAAGCTCATCAGATAGGGTCTGTTCACATCAATATGACTGGGACGCCGGTAAAAATCAAGATGCTCAGTGACATGATAAAGCCTGCAGATTTAGACATAGCGCTATTACAGGTCGTTCGGGTGCTTCTCCCCTCAGACCTTTACGGTTACGATATTTACTGCTCCCCCTGTGACGAGAGAGTCGTTGGCACTGCGATACTATTGAAGGAAGGTTCAAATGTTTCAAATGGCTCTGAGCACTATGGGACTTAATATCTATGGTCGTCAGTCCCCTAGAACTTAGAACTACTTAAACCTAACTAAACTAAGGACATCACACACATCCATGCCCGAGGCAGGATTCGAACCTGCAACCGTAGCAGTCGCGCGGTTCCGGACTGAGCGCCTAGAACCACTAGACCACCGCGGCCGGCACAGAGCACGATTTTACGCCCATGAGGCTACACCGTTGTTCCGGGGACGATATGATGCTTGCATACACGGCAGAGATTCTAGTTGTGTGCTCGACAGAACGGACCAACATCCTAACTATACTCCTAGCCAAGAACTTCTGGAGCTGGTCAACGGGATGGAATTAGTCGATACATGGTATCCGAGCCCCTCCGCGAGCTTTTTGGATCTGATCTTCGTTCCAAGGGCGTTAGCGATGTCGACGGTGGACGCAGAAATCTGGCCTATCGCGTTTACAGACCATGAGGCAAATGTTTGTACGGTTAACCTTGATAGACAGCAGGTATGGAGACGAAGGGGTAATTGGAAGATGAACGTCTCCCACATGCGCCCATCAGAATGCTGCCGCATAGTGGAGGACGCGTGGCATAGCTCAATCCGTCGACGGAATTCTTACTGTTATATCCTACAGTGGTGTATCGAGCGCGCGAAGCCAGTTTTACGGAGAACGTTAATAGGTTATGGGAAGAAGGTTTGTCAATGGCAGCGCACGACCACTGACTTTTACTTTACGGCCCTCCGGGAGCTGTTCGCTCAGCCACCTACACCAGAACGCCAGACGGCCGTCCACCGAGTCAAGGCGAAGCTGGTACAACTTGCGGCGCTAAGGATTGCTGGTACGATGATACACGCGAGGTCGCAGGATTGCCTGCCCAACGAGGTTCCTTTGATACATTATGTGATAAAGGAAATAAGAAGAAGACGAAGGACGTTAATTCATGAGATCGATCTCGGCGATGGCCGTCGTTTTTCTACACAAAGGGGCATAGCACAGGCGTCCACGGATCATTTTAACAGATTCTACGCTAGCGACGGGGAAGAGATCCCACACACGACGCGTGTGAACGGGAAAGCGGACGTGTTATTTGAAATTACGTGTGAGGAGCCGGAGGAAGCGGTTACACGAGGTGCCTCTAACAAGTCCCCAGGACCAGACGGATTCCCATTGGAATTATACCGTGCTTTTGTGACCATTATGATACCGATGTGGTTATGCATGTTTAATGAGCTTCTGTGGCAAGAATTACCGGCTCTCATTAAATTCTCAGAAGGCCTCATGATCCCGATACTCAAGCCCCGTGGTGGCAAACGACGTTGTGATTATCGCCCCTTGACCCTTATTAATAGTGACTACAAGATCCTTACACACATACTGGGCGGCCGTATCAAAACGTCGCTTTCGCATCGAATACATGCCGATCAGACTTGTCTTGGCAGCATCGGTAATATCCACACAGCCTTGGGAGACTATCGTGACGTCGTCTCCTTCGCGGCTGCATACCGCCTCCAGGGGGGCACTGGTTGCTGTAGATTTCGATAATGCTTTTGATCAAGTGGATGATGTGTACCTCGCGACGGTGATGAATAGGATGTGTGTGTTACCATTGTTGACCACTGCAGTGATGCGGCTGTTGCACGGCGCCACATCAGCGATGGTGATCAACGGAGGGTGAACAGAGTTTTTTAAGAGCTTAAGATCACTCAGACAGGGTTGTCCCTTGAAGATCCTCCTGTATGCGATCGCCTTAGAACCGTGCCTCGCAGGCCTCCGTAGCCGTCTTATCGGGATCTCCCTGCGGCGTCTATCATTCAAATGTAGAGCATATGCGGATAATATTGTGTTCCTCGTCCGGTATGAGGGGATGACTTAATCAGCACTGTATTGGCTACAGACATATGGGATGGGCGCTGGCAGCGAGGTCAACTTCCGAAAATCACAATTCATGCATGTGGGGCGTGGACTAGAACCAGGAACGAAAGGACCCTTATCCTTGGTGCAAACTCTTCGATGTTTGGGTATAACGTTTCATAAGTAGTCAGCGGGAACGACTGCGGACAACTACCGTCGGATGTTGCTCAGAGCCGGCCGCCGTGGCCGAGCGGTTCTAGGCGCTACAGTCTGGAACCACCTCCGGTCGCAGGTTCGAATCCTGCCTCGGGCATGGATGTGTGTGATGTCCTTAGGTTAGTTAGGTTTACGTAATTCTAAGTTCTAGGGGACTGATGACCTCAGAAGTTAAGTTCCATAGTGCTCAGAGCCATTTTAACCATTTTTTTGTTGTAGCTCAGAGTCCGCATGTCAGTACGAGTAAACGCCCTACGGCCGATGGATACGCTGCAACGAGTGTCACTCGTCAAGCTTTATCTTGCTCGCATGATGTGCCACCTGACACACCTTCTCCCCTTGACTCGCACGATGGCTATGAGGACTCAGCCGGCTCTTGGGTACTATGTAAGCCTGGGACAGCTCTTTAAGGTACAGTACAACACGCTTACCCTCCCAGCGCGAGAAGGGGCGTTGGTTTTGTGAACGGGCACGAGGAGGCGCTTGTCATATATATTAGTACTAAGCTAAAACCGTGGCGCAACAGGAATCACTCGCTTACGGGAACGACCGTCGAAGAACTAGTACCAACATCGTATCTTCCCCCGGTCAGTGCCGCCCAGTCGGGCATATATCACCCCCGTTAACGTATGTATGCACGTTCATCGTTGAACACAGTTACGTTCGAGAGCGTTTGCCGACTTCTCGACAGTCGACATGGAAGGACGTGTACCATCTGCTTCTTCGACAGATCGCCCGGAACAGGGTGGAATGGAAACATCCAGCCGTTAATTGGCACGTGGTGTGGCGCAAGGTACACCACCCTCTCCTACCTACAACAGTCAGGTCAACATAGTACATTGTAGCGAACCAGAAATACCCAACGAATGACAAAAGCTACCCAATACATTTGGCGGAATCGCCCATGTGTCAACAATGGGTCATGCTGGATGCCGACAGCCACCAGCTGGTCTGCGATGAGGCGTTGGCTGTCTGGACTCTAGCGAGGACGTTAATAGCGTTCATGCGGCGCGCTATATGCAGCAATATCATCCGGCATAGTACTTTCCAAGAGGAAAGGGATTTTCCGCGTTACAAGACGAACGCAGTGGCGTGGATCACAGGTATGACGGTCCATTACATATATAGAGACACACGTCTGAACGTACTGGATTACTGGCAATAATTGCAAGATGGATACAAAAAACTGTTACGCCTACGAAAGTCCAAGGACTGGTATGCCAATTCCCTAGGAACGGTTTTTGCGGACCCGCCATACACTTGGGGTGTGCCGAGAGCGCATAGATGAGCGGCGGTGCTGTCATTGTGAAACCGAAACAGTAAAGTGATCAGGTGGCCCCACTTTGTTGTCATTTCATGCTGCGTGGTAGGACGGCAGCGAGGTTGCTTCCAGGACAGTTATAAGTATAAAGACGTATTATGGTCTTGTGAATAATAAATGTTTGTGTTTCTCCTACCTTACTTTAAAAAAGAAAAAAATAGAGCGTCTGTCATGTAAGCAGGAGATCTCGGTTTAAGAAAAAATGTTGGTAGAGTAGTTGCCCATCAAAGGTCCCGAGTTTGAGTCTCGGTCCGGCACACAGTCTTAATAGGCCAGAAAGTTTCGTATGAGGACACATTCCACTACAAAGTGAAAATTTCAATCGCCATAAATGTTAACACATTTATCTCACTGTAAGACATGACGGTCAATGCCTTCAGGGAAAATATTTGAGGTTTCCTACGAAACCATGATGGTGCCGAGGCGTGTGTCTCTTCATCCGAAGCAAATCGAAAGGCACGACTGTTTTTCTTCATGCCTCCAAAAATATGGAAATCGTATGGGGAGAGACCGAACCTGTATTGAGGATGTGTAAGGGCTTCCCAGAAACTTCTGCGGCGTACTCGAAACAAGCTCGGCAACATATAAACGGACACGCAAGCCTTTTTCCATGAAGGCAAATACCGCCTTGTGTCACAGTAGGATAGATGTTTTAAGAGTTATGGCGATCACTTTCGAAATAATTAATAGTTCAGTCCATGTTTCCTATCTGTCTCGGTTTCATTTGACTGTCCCTTATAGGAACTGTGCATTTATTAGGATATACATAGACGACTTCACCTTTTACAAACGCCTTGCTGTTAATGACACTAGAGCATTTAGCGAACAATATGACGCATTCGACTTGCATTGGACTCGTATTCGGATATAGCAGTGCTCTAATCTTTACCGGGACTCTCCTACGCTGATGGGGCAAATAGCGAAAGGTTTCTTTGGAATGACCACAGCTGATATTCTTCCGGATCATAATACAATCCTAATTTTCTCTCCGTCTTTACTGTCCTGATTGTCGATGGAACGTGAATTCTTAAGCTTCTTTCATTACTTTTATTAAAAGTTTCTTTGTAAAGCTGTCAGGAGCTGCAATGAGAGCTTTAGTCTCTCGTTCTGTAGAATAAAAAAACATTTTCCTTGTTTCATTTTATATTCATTGACAAACAGTCTCCCAGTTAACAGCTCCCTGGCATTGACTACTGCTACAATGGTCGAATTGACATTCACGCATTTTTTCTCATGTGATATCAAAGCCAGTAAGGCGTATTTGTTCATCAACACCAGTTCTGACTCGTAAAGTGAACAGTCTAATTCATTTAATTTGTCAGCCTGTTTCGGCAGAAATTGCCGAGCGGTTCTAGGCGCTACAGTCTGGAACCGCACGACAGCTACGGTCGCAGGTTCGAATCCTGCCTCGGACATGGATGTGTGTGATGTCCTTAGGTTCGTTAGGTTTAAGTAGTTCTGAGTTCTAAGGGACTTATGACCTCAGCAGTTGAGTCCCATAGTGCTTAGAGCCATTTGAACCATTTGTCCGCCTGTTTATAACACGTAAAGTCTTATGGGACCAAAGTACTCTGGTCATCGGTCCCGAAGCTAACGCACTACTTAATTTAATTTAAACTAACTTACGCTAAGGACGACACACACACCCATGCCCGAGGGAGGACTGGAACCTCCGACGGGGGGAGTCGCGCGAATGGTGACAAGCGCCTCAGACTTAACACGTAAGGTTGAAACCGTTATAGGTTTTCAATGTAGACATTAGTTTCTTCCGCACATGTCCACTAGTAATGCGTAGGAACGCCGAAACGAAAACGTGGTCAGTGCAGAAATATTTCTGATGCGGATCTGTATTGTTGTACCACACGACAATGGCTAGAATGTCGAAACAGACCTATAGTGAATGTTAGTAAATTTTTTATTTTGAGGGCTGTTTGGTGCCACTCCGGTACTACTGTGTGTGTGGGTTTTTTTTTTTTTTTAGTTAATACATACCGGGTGATCAAAGTAACAGTATAAATTTGAAAACTAAACAAATCACTGAATAATGAAGATAGAGAGGTACAAATTGACGCACATGCTTGTAATTACATAGGGTTTTATTATAACCCAAAAATACAAACGTTCAAAAAATGTCAAACATATGGCGCTTCATCTGATCAGAATAGCATTGATTAGCCTAACAAAGTAAGACAAAGCAAAGATGATGTTCTTTACAGGAAATGCTCAATATGTCCACCATCATTCCTTAACAATAGCTGTAGTTCAGGAATAATGTTGTGAACAGCGCTGTAAAGTATGTTCGGAGTTATGGTGAGGCATTGGCGTCGGATGTTGTCTTTCAGCATCCCTAGAGATGTCGGTCGATGACGATACGCTTGCGACTTCAGGTAACCCTAAAGCCAATAACCGCACGGACTGAGGTCTGGGGACCTGGGAGGACAAGCATGACGAAAGTGGCGGCTGAGCACACGATCATCACCAAACGACCCGAGCAAGAGATCTTTCTCGCGGCTAGCAATAATTTGTTTTTTTTATTTTGTTTCTAATTAATGTCATTCCATGCATGTGTGTAAATTTTTACCTCTCTATCTACATCATTCCGTCATTTATTAAGTTTTCAAATTTATACTGATTTTTTGATCACCCGGTACATCACACAATTTACAATTAAGAGCAGTCCTTCAGTTGCTTTGAAAAGGTTTTAAGTAGGGAGCATTTCAAGAGACTTTCACACCGAAAAAAGGAATCCGAATGCACAGTTTTCCGATTATAGGTTAAATTAGAATTCACATTCACATGTAGGATGCCTTATTGTTCCTTTTTGTATATTTTTGTCAGAATGTTCCAATAAACGGTTCCTTCTGAGTCACAGCCCTCAGGTCTCTGAATGGCCGTTTTGCCAGATCTATGATGGGAAGCAACGTTGTGACCAATAGTAAGGCTAGAAGGAGGAAAGAAAAACTATCGAGAAAAAGGGAAAGAAATTAAAGTAACAGACCGCAGCATGCAACAGATCAGATTCCAAATCTACTTCTGGAACCGGTTTTCATTTATCACCACGTATTCAAGCTATTGCTGTTAACATTTTTGCCAAATTCCGTTTGATATTTAATGTCAATGATTAAAGAAAAATTAAAATGAGCTTCGTGAACATTTTTTAAATGGCTCCAAAGTGAAGATATTGACCGTAGCCTCTTAGCACGGTTTTATTATATCTTACTATTTCGTAACGATGGTCAGCACTGAATTACTGTCACCTGACACCCAGGATTGCGTATCATTCGTGTAAATAAATTTCAGAAACCGCCAAGATACAGTTTGCAGTCACAGCATCGCCAAAAAATTTAAGTATACCTATCATAGACGAAGATAAGCTCCTCCATCCTATTACACTCACTCTCTGTACTTCGTTGTGACTGATTATTTTTCATTTTTCTATATTTAGTTGGCATTGTGTCTCATAAGAATCTTATCATTTGATTTTTACACACTTCCGTCACTTCCATTAACGAATATATCTCCTAAATTCTAGAGGTCTTATTGACTTAGGCAACATACTGTATAATAATACTTTCGTGCTTCTTTCCAGTGGTAGCATTTGCAACACCATATCCATCTGTTTCCTATTTCTCTCCGCTCCCCTAAAAATTTTTGTCGGTTGCTTCAAACGGACTGAGAGGAAGATGTCTTGTTCTAATCAAAGTGAACGAGAGTCTTCGGCTGTAGCTAAGTACCGTATGTGGTCTCTGTGGCAACAATTTTGGTCCCATTTTGCCATATAGAAGCGGCAACGACAGAGACTGTTATGTTGAGCATCTTAGCGATTTCCTTCATTTGGAAATTTGTTGTAAGGTCTTATGGGGCCAAACTGCTGAGGCCATCGTTCCCTAAGCTTACACACTACTGAATCAAACTTAAACTAAATGACGCAAAGGACAGCACACACACACCCATGCCCGAGGGAGGACTCGGACCTCCGACGGGGGGAGCCGCGCGAACCGTGACAAGACGCCTCAGCCGGCCTGAGTGGCCGGGCGGTTCTAGGCGCTACAGCTATTGGTTGGTTGGTTGTGTTGGGGAAGGAGACCAGACAGCGAGGTCATCGGTCTCATCGGATTAGGGAAGGACGGGGAAGGAAGTCGGCCGTGCCCTTTGAAAGGAACCATCCCGGCATTTGCTTGGAGCGATTGAGGGAAATCACGGGAAACCTAAATCAGAATGGCCGGATGCGGGATTGAACCGGCGTCCTCCCGAATGCGAGTACAGTGTCTAACCACTGCGCCACCTCGCTCGGTGACTCTAGGCGCTACAGTCTGGAACTGCGCGACCGCTACGGTCGCAGGTTCGAATCCTGCCTCGGTCAGGGATGTGTGTGATGTCCTTAAGTTAGTTAGGTTTAAGTAGTTCTAAGTTCTAAGGGACTGATGACCTCAGATGTTAAGTCCCATAGTGCTCACAGCCATTTGAACAATTTGAACAAGACTCCTCATACCGCGCGGCTACCCAGCGTGACATTTCCCTCATAGAATCGTGACTATACATCGTGATAGTAGATCATAAGGATAGATCATAACGATAGATGAGCAGCTGTAGCTACTCAAGGGACATTTTGGAGTTCTTTCACCCCAAAGCATGTGTAGCAGTGCCGTAGCGATGAATGATAACCAGATTTATACAGAAGACGTAACGAGATTCGCATGTGACGTCTCTTAAAATTCGCTCTAGGTACCTGTGTAATACTCTGAGTTAACGTGACAATATTTGTATGACTTCCAGTGATGGAGCAGATTGGTTCAAATTCCAGCACGTCATTAATGTTTAGGATTTCCTTACTTTCCCTAACTGTTTAACGTCAACTACGTAATGGCTCCTGTAAAAACCTAACAGCCTAGTCGTCAACGGAATATTAAACCCTAATATTGATTTACGCATTATAAGCGACGATAAGCAAATGTTACCTATAACCTAAATTACCGTAGACTGCCGTAGACTATCGTAAGTTAGGGTAGACTTCGGTAGTTTTCCTAGTAGTCTCGGTCAGTTAATATCTTAACAGCATTACCTTTGAGTTAGGTGTTTTGCATACCTTTCGGACGTTACCTCTTTTCGATCTCTCTATTTGCCTGTGCGATTTCCCCTAGAAACCAGAAGCAGCGTACCGCCTAGGATTGAGTTAGGATGAGTAAAGTGCCATGTAACTTACGTAGCATTTTTGTTCTACGTAATTATCTTCCTGTCTGTTAATTAAAATATTCAGTGTTTATAGCAAAACTGAAACTACCAACGTTTAGTTCGGGTTTTATTCGAAAACTGCTGATCTGTTACGTTAAACAGAGGGATGTAGTAGTAAAAATAAAAAACACCCATTTATCATATAGCTCTATAAAATGCAGTGCCCTCAAAAAGCCCAAACAAAAAAACACATACAGCAAAACAAAAACTTATCAGAAATCGCTTCATTACTTGCTCGATCCGTTATTTGTAAATAACTGACACACATCAATAATAACAGGAAATTCGTCCCAAGTTACGCGATCAACTAATTTTTATTGTCTGTAATATACAATTTATATTTTGTAAGAATATCAAATACACAATAGACTATCAATGAACGATATGAGATTTTAATTAGTGCAAGACAAACAAACAAACAAAAAACGTAGAGAAGTAGTCGGCTCCCAGTTTCGCTCACGCACTTATTTGTGTTTCTTTCTCTATCGATGCTACCAGTACCACTATTTATGTGGTATACCAAAACTACTGAATCGTTGTTTTGGTAGAGTGCAACTCCACCTATCACTATCATTTAGGAAATTTGCAAACAGTTAATATATTTATTTGGAAACGTTCTGTCTTTATAACCATTATTTACTTTCGATCACTTGTCATTTCTTAAACGTGCCATGGAATATTGGCAGAACAGGAAAGCTGCTATTGATATGAGACACTTTAGCTTTCCTAACATGTTTCAGGCAACCTCAGAATTGAACCACTGCACTGCGATGAGTGTTGCACGTGTATCTGATATCCTTAGATAACTCGTTTTTATGCCACACGGTATGGTGGCTCTAGATTCACATTTACCTAAAGCGATATGCACTCATCACTTATCGCAATGATGATACCGCCATGTAACGTTTGCGAGTATCCAATGTACGTCGTTCCCAAACCTGATATGTCATGTGTAACTATCTGAAATGTACCTCCTTGATGCTTTGTTGGCGCGTTGATACAGACTACGTGTCCACTTTACATAGCCTAAACGGATCCGTTGTTTAAGTACCACCTCAAAGGACAGGGCTTCCCAAGTAATCCTGATTACCGGTCACCCCTCGGTTGCGCAGTCATTAGCCAATGTTGGCGGAAGTAGGTAATATCCTGCGTGCCAGGAATAACTGCACCGATGCAGTTACCGATAGCGTGCAGCCTCATGTTTACTGCTCTTCGTCGTGTTTGATTCCTCATGGCAGCAGCGGCGCGGTGTAAACCGATTTACTGCTCACGTCTACTGGCGCGGCAAAACAGTCTGTCGGCGATGTAGCAGTAATGCCGCAGCGAGCGCGCATATAAAGAGAAGCAGGTAACGTTCTAGCACTCTGAGCTCAACGTGATTCGTATTAATTCTGTTTCCAATTACAGATCGTTTTTCTAGAAGATTAATATGCTTAATTTTTTCATTTGCCAGGATATTTTAGTGCCTCTGGTTTTGTGTATGTTCTACATAGCTGCTTTATAAAGGCTTTCCAGAGTTATTCAAATGAATTTTACTGTGATGCAGCTCTCGATAACGGTTTAGAACGATGTTTTGTGCAAAATTCATTCGAGTGTAGAATGAGAGGGCTAAGGCTTTCTTCATAACATAGTCGTATAGTAATTGCCATGCAAAGATTGCATGAGGGGACAGGAACATGGTAGTCATGGAGGATGTCATTCTCAGAAAAAGCAAATTTTCTAGAAATTCGTGAAAAACTTTTCATTGAACATTAGGAAGTTCGCGATTTTTCTGGGAATAAGTACAGAACATGATAATTTCTTATTTTTTTTTTTTATTTTTTATGCGACTTATTGCGCCATTAATGTGTTCCGGGGCACTGGAAGCGCAAATGAAGATCTTAGAGGAACATTATACCGTGGGTCGAGTGTGGCTAGACGCTACAGGTGTCACAGCAACTATAGCTAATTTTGGTCCATGATATAATGTTCCTGTAACACTGCCATCTGATGACGAGGCGCCAGTGGCTCGAAAACATGTTTATGGTTGGCTTACAATAAATCGCATGAAAAATAAAAAAACCAGTAGTTGCATGTTTATTCCCAAATAAATTTCCAATATAGATTACAGTTTCAGTTCATCATCCTAAATGGATTTACTGAAGTAACATTAGGAAGTATTTTCATGTTTAAATTTATTATAAGGTTCTACGAAGCACGCACCGAAAATTCATTTAATGGCGCAGTGATTAGCACACTTTACTCGCATTCGGGAGGACGACAGCTCAAACCCGCGACCATCCATCTTGATTTAGGTTTTCTACGATTTCCCGAAATCTCTTCAGGAAAATGGCGGTATAGTTCCTTTCAAAGGACATGTCCGACTACCTTCTCCATCCTTCCCTAATCCGATGGGACCGACGAGCTTGCTGTTTTTCCCCTCCTCCGAACCAACCAACTAACCAAGAGACACACGTTTAACACAAATTTTACGAAGAAGTAAGTATACTGAAAAGCAGGAGGTAGTATCCTAAGTTCCTTGAACAGGCCTGTGCGAGACGTTATTAAGTTCACACTACATATAATTCGTGTTACATGCTTCCGGACAGGGAATTTTTCAACTTGGGTTGATGAGTTACCCCAAAAAGTTTCTTATTTGCCATTCTGAAATGAAATTAACCGAAGTACTCCAATATTTTTCTTTTCATATAAATTTGTTTGTTAATTGCATTAAAAACGAACAATAATTTCTCTAGAAAACATAAAAATTATTTACAAAACCAAGTGTAGTGGAGTGTTAATCGATGATAACAAAAAGTTTACTCCTCTCAAATAGCTCGAATGGAGCTTAATACCTTATAGTTTCCATTCAACAGACGGATTACGATCAGCTACCTCCTATAACTTTAATATGAATAGTGAGAGATTTAAGTCCTGGGAACCGACGGATAGTTCGCTGATCCAAAGCATTACATTTCCACAGGTTTTGTCATTTCTGGACTGATACAGATGCCTGGGAGAGGTTTCATCGAACCACCTTCAAGGTATTTCCCTACTTTCCATTCTCGAACAGGGAGCGGGAGAAACGAGCTTCGACTTCTTTTACACTGTTATAGTAATCATTTCTCCCTATGTATGTGGGCGCCAACAAAATATTTTCACACTCTGAGGAGAAAGTTCTTGATCAAAATTACATGAGAAGATCCTACTGCAACACTTATATCGATTAGAAGAAGATTTATTTTATGTATCTGTGTATCTACAATTATTGAGTGTTTATTCTTAGTTAGTCAAGGTCATTGATTTGTGGCAGGAAATTTAAAGTATTGTAATGTATATACGGAAAAAGATAAATGTTAGAATAATGAAATTTTATAATATGAGTATATTTATAAAGAAAATAATGTTATTGGAAACTGGTTCATGCTTAGGGCATTTATGTTTGTAATATGTAAAAGACGTAGGGAAGGCCCTCCGCAACGGAAGTGGCTCGGTGCTATGTAAAAGGTGGTTTTGGCGGTCGAACGGGGCGGCTGCTTGGTGGGAACGATAGGCAGTCAGTGGCTGGTCGTTGCACGGTACACATCGACGGTGCTGAGGGAGGCAATTGGAAGCCGTTTTGCAAGGAAATTTGCCTCGGATGTGGATTTGGCTGTTGCTTGGTACTCTCGGAAATAATGAATGGCTTTAACACGTTAAAAATCCGTCGACAAGAAGAAATTTTGTAGAATATCCAAACAACAAGAGCCGTGATTACGGTTAGCCTCCACGTCGCTTGCCACCATAACATCCCCACTGCTCCACCAACGTCATGCACACAGATATGTATCAGAGCATGGACCAGTTAATTTGTGTGAGTGATTTTAATAATAATCCAAATGCTATAAATAAGTGTTTAGAACCGTATCTTTCATCCTGATCATGAACCTATGCAGGATCCCCTCCTAAGTGTTTATTAAACCGAGTATACTGTTTCAAATGCACTATTATTGTTTATGTATGCTTGTCAGATGTGCAAGGATTAGTAAAAGTGAAGCTAGTTAGAATTTTAGTAAAGTACTCTCAGATTATTGAAAAGTATCGTTTTGCAAAAATTTATTGGCAGATTGTGTAAATGTTACTATCTAAAATACCTGCTTCACAGGTGATGAAATAAGTTATACTCATCTGAAACTTAATTTAGCTTTGACTATTATCATGAACGAATTTTTAAAGTTAATTGCAGTCAGTGTTGAGTAATTTGCCTTGAAAAGTAAAAATATATACTATTCCAAGTGAAGTTAAGAGTTAACTTTATTTGAATTAGTCTTTGGTACTGAAGTAATCTTAGAGCTTGACTAATGCCACCAAACTAGTTTATGGATCCCCATCATATTCTTCACCTATTAAAAAGATAAATGGACTATTATTACTACTAAGGAAATCTGATACATTTCTGCAAATGGGAGTATAAACAGTGTGATTGTGGTATTATTTATTTTAATTGTGGTTTTTGCATGTAAGTTAAGTCAGAAGCCCATCATGGCTAATTTTAGGTCTGCACTTCTTGCAGGAACATTTCAGTACTGATTAGCCGGCCGGAGTGGCCGTGCGGTTCTAGCCGCTAAAGTTTGGAACCGCGTGACCGCTACGGTCGCAGGTTCGAATCCTGCCTCGGGCATGGGTGTGTGTGATGTCCTTAGGTTAGTTAGGTATAATTAGATCTAAGTTGGGACTAGTGTAGCAGGGGATACAACCCGTCGGCTTTGGACAATGACGTCACAAGTGGCCAATCGAGAAGCGATTCTTCTTAGTGTTGTAGCTCCCTTCAGTGGCTGATAAGTGTTTTTTGGCTTTTTAAAAAAAAAATCTCACGAGATAGAATAAACAGATCCACTTTATTAAGCAATCAGTAAAAAAACGAAACTGAAACATAACAGCAAAAGCGAAAATGGTAAACTGCTCTCTGGCGACTTGTGACGTCATTGTCCAAAGCCGACGGGTTGTATCCCCTGCTGCACTAGACCCTCTAAGTTCTAGGCGACTGATGACCTCAGAAGTTAAGTCGCATAGTGCTCAGAGGCATTTTTTTCAGTACTGATCCAAGCAACAATATTGAGTGTAGCTCTTATTAGTGTGAGTTTGATACGATTTTGCTTTCTATGATTACTCGTATGTACATTATTGGTGACCACTGCTACAGACAGCCACAGTGCCCTGTCAGTTTGTATTCTATGTGCTACTCAAAGGAAAATTTTAATGAAGGTCACTTCAATAACTAATACTCAATTTCCTTAAACATGTAGTTTCAAATTAATTGGGCTGGCGACCGTTCGATTTTTCATTCGTATATGAATTTTACTACTTTCATTAAAACCAAAGTTAAGGCCTGTTTAGTTTAAATGTACTCTATTCAAAATTACAGTCCGATACCTTCATCCAATAGAGACACGCACGGTCAAAACTCAAACATTATCTTATGTCACGGTAGGATGGTGTTATACTACAGCAACGAAAAACGCATTTGTCTTAATGATTTCCACCCTAATTCGCATATCACATCCATGGCACTCTTTCCCCTATTTCACGATAATGTAAAACGAGCTGCTCTTCTTTGAGCTTTTTCGATGTCCTCCGTGAATCCTATGTGATGCGGATCCCAGACCGCACAGCAATACTCCAGAAGAAGGCGGACAAGTATAGTGTAAGCAGTCTCTTTAGTATATCCTTTTATTTCCTAAGTATTCTGCCAATAAATCCCAGTCTTTGATTTGCATGTGATCGTTCCAGTTTAAGTTATTCGTAATTGCGATCCCTTTTTAATTAATCGAATTTACAGCCATCAGAGTTGACTGATTTATCGTGTAACCGAAATTTAGCGGATTCCTTTTAGTTCTCATGTGGATGGCTTCATACTTCTCATTATTTACAGTCAATTACCACTTTTCGCACCATACAAATATCATTTTGCAATCTGATTTGATCATCTTATGACTTTACAAGAATATAAATGACAGCATGATCAGCAAGCAATTTAAGAGGACTGCTAAGATTGCCTTCTAAATCATTTATGTGGGTTAGGAACAGCAGAGGTCCTATAACACTTCGGGAACGCCAGATATTACTTCCGTTTTATTCGATGACTTTCCGTCAGTTACTACGTACTGTGACCTTTCTGGCAGGAAATCTTTAATGCAGTCGCACAACCTTGACTATACTCCATACGCACGCTATTAGATTAGGAGTCGCTTGCGAGGAACGGTGTCAAAAGCAATCTGGAAATCTAATAATATAGAATCAATTCGAAATCCCCTGTCGATAGAACTCATTACTTCGTGCGAATAAAAAGTTTGAGAACGATATTTTCTAAATCCGTGTTGACAATGTTATTTCAAATCGTTTCCCTAGAGGTAAGCCGGCCGAAGTGGCCGAGCGGTTAAAGGCGCTGCAGTCTGAAACCGCAAGACCGCTACGGTCGCAGGTTCGAATCCTGCCTCGGGCATGGATGTTTGTGATGTCCTTAGGTTAGTTAGGTTTAACTAGTTCTAAGTTCTAGGGGACTAATGACCTCAGCAGTTGAGTCCCATAGTGTTCAGAGCCATTTGAACCATTTGAACCTAGAGGTAATAATGGCTCTGAGCACTATGGGACTTAACATCTATGGTCATCAGTCCCCTAGAACTTAGAACTACTTAAACCTAACTAACCTAAGGACAGCACACAACACCCAGCCATCACGAGGCAGAGAAAATCCCTGACCCCGCCGGGAATCGAACCCGGGAACCCGGGCGTGGGAAGCGAGAACGCTACCGCACGAACACGAGATGCGGGCCCTAGAGGTAATACGTAATGTTCGAACACAGTATATGTCCAAAATGCTACCGGAAATTGACGTTAGTTACATGTGTCTGTAATTCAGTGGATTACTTACGTTTTCGTTCTTGGGTACTTGTGTGGCTCGTCAGCTTTCCAGTCTTCGTGTACGGATACCTCGATTTATATGATTGCGAAGTAGGGAGCTACTGCATCAGCGTACTCTGTAGGGAACCTATCTGGACTACTATCTGGACTGTAGGCCTTGCCTTTATTTAGTGATTTAAGGTGCTTCGCTAGATAGACGATAGCTGCTTTTAAGTTACTTATGTTTGCTGTTGCTCTCGTTCTGGAATCTTTACTTCCTCCTTGTTGCTGAAGGAATATCGAAAGCGCTTGTTTAGTAAGTCTGCTTTAGTGACACTGTCTCCAGTAACATTATCATTCTTATAGCGCGGTGAAAGTGTTCATTGCGCCTTGCCACTGGTGCAGTTGACATACGACCAGAAAATCTTTGGACTTTCTACCACATATCTAGACAGAGTTTCGTTGTGGAAACTGTTAAAAGCATCTCCCATTGAAGTTCACGCTGAATTATGAGCTTTTGTAAAACTTCGCCGCTCTTGGAGATATTGTGCTCTTTCAGATTCAGGATGCATTTTTCTATGCTTCTGTAACAGTTTTGGGTACAATGGGGGGATTAGTACCACCTCATATCAGTATATTTGGTGTATATCTCTTTATATTTCGAATTCAAATCAGGTCTGGTCTGTACTTAAATGTCCAGAATGGGAGGAGTGAAGAGTGTCCCTTAAGAAGGTGTCAAACTAATTTTTATATGCTTATTTTTGGTGCGTTTGCATGTAATCAAATTCAGTCCCTCTACAACAACTTTGTAGTCACTAAAACCTGTATCCGCATGATCCTCCTTATTTTCTGAGGATTAAGTTACCTTTCGCATAGTATATGACGTGTGTTTTTGGGGTGCAAATGTGTTGCTCTTATTGCTTACTTTGCGAAGAGTATAACTAATAAGTACAATGCAAATCATCTAGTATGGATTACAAAAGAAGAAAAAAAATTATCATCTTTAATCAGGAAAACGATCTGATTCACAAATACTGTTTAGGATATGGACCACTGAAATTCTGTACGAAGAGTTTATAGAACTTATACTCCATGTATCACATTGCCACTCTCCGAGGTCCATTTATTGCCCCACATAATGAAAACGTAATGTAAATAGTTCGTCTGTAATCTTACCGAACAGCAGATAACTGTCATAACCTGCCTACCGGCTCATCATTGTACAAAATGCGTTGGCGTAAAAAGGGACTACGTAGAAAATTAACATCATGTTTGACCTGTAAATACGGGATTCCATTGCCAGATCGAGAAGTTGTCACATGGCCCTCTCACGTGTTTTTGAAGTATAGAGTTTTTTATGAAACTATATACAGCAAACTACATAGAAGGCAAGAGTTTGCGTAACATTATACGAAGCTGAGACGTCATACTTTTGAAACAAACAAGTGAGTGAGTGCGCCTCCAGAGATCGATTTTCGCGAGAGTGTGACTGAAGCAGGTGTATGCCAACTTTCAGCTTAGGGCGGGCTTTCGGCCATGATACTATCTGGGTCGGCGGCGGTTAGTGCACAGGTGCAGCTATGGACAAAAGAAATATGAAAGGGGGAGAAAGCTCTCCTAAAGAGACGATGCGGACCGTTAGTGGGTGCTTCGCGCTAAACGACAGATGTGCCGCTGGTCTCCAAAGAATGCCAGCGGGCAAACTTGGGCCGCTGCCACTTTTATGTGTCGAGTTTGTTAGTACTTTTAAGAGGGTTATTAGCTTCAAAGAAAACCCTCTGCACTGTGTAAGTGCGCCGCATCGCAGTGTCTCCAGGTGGAAACCGAGCGAGCTCTGTGGTAGCACACTGGACTCGCATTCTGGAGGACGACTGTTCAAACCCGGGCCCAGCCATACTGATACATGTTTCTCGTAATTTCCGTGTATAGCATAATGCAAATGCCGGGATGGTTCCTTTGAAAATGCACTGCTGATTTCCTTCTCTATTCTTATCTATCCGAGCTTCTGCTCCGTCTCTAATGGTGCGCTGTCGAAGGAACGTTAAAAAATAAAGGCGGAAAGGATGGCTATTTGCTTATAGAATTGATTTTATGTTCTAAGACCTATATAGATTTGATCGGAAACGATATAACTATGCAAATACACAAAATGAGAAATAAAAACTTGTTATCACTTTCAACAAATTACGCTCTAGTCATCAACTAAAGTTTATCCATCGTTTTATATATTTATTTTAGTAAATGCACACAAATGCATTTCAGTTTCAGAGCAGTCTTAGAAAGCCAGTGCAACTGTCGTCGTGTACGAATTCTGTACATATTTTCTGTCACATTCGTTTTCGGTCACCTCGTGTTCCCTACATCTGGGTTGGGTTTGCCATGCCCTTAACGACATAAAAAATTATAGATTAAAACAAGGAAACACTGCTTCGTGAGATTCTGCGTATTCCCGAGTGCAGAATGAGACGGAAATTACTTAACATCATTTCCTCTGTACAGGAGTAATTCTGGCCGAGTCCATTTTATGGAAATGCCTATGAAACTGTAATTATTAGAAATCACCTAGGTGGTGGTCACCGTTAAAAGGAGCTCCTTAGTTGGCAGATGGACGCCAGGAGCGCAAGGACACATTTCTGGGAAGTAGTTGGCTGTTAGGACCAGTCAGGCAATGATAACTTAACAGATCGCGAGATCTCACTCATAACTCGCTGGTAACACAGACACAGATATCAATTGGTAGGAATGGTCTCTTGGTGTGGCGATTGAAAGTAAAGCTTACCCTGATAGTCTACTGTTTTCATGCTGGGACAGAGTTTTTAAATATGACTCAGCAGCGTCAGTTAGCCTCACTTTAATAGTTATTCTGGAGAAGTCAACATGTAAGGTCTGCATTCATGAAAGAGGACCTGATAGACAACCGTCACCTGCGCCACTACAACAGGCGAGGTCCTACTGCTTGCAGGCTAAGTAACGCACTGTCATGCTCCAATGCTGCTTTTCACTGACAACATTTCCCTCTCTCGCTCGTTTCAGCCTTATAAGTGCTTCATTAATTACATTTTTGTAACCTTAATTTTATTTGATACTTGGTAACATCTGAGCACTCTTCCCTCTAGATTTAAGTGCTTAATAACAGTCTTCTGTTGCTTTGTAAATGTTGAACGCAGAATATATCGCAATTAAGACGTCGAATATAGGCTCTTACCATTTTTATGACTGTGATACTGCCCTTCCTGTTCACCTTCATTACCACGATCATCTTCGATTAATAAATATTTTAAGTGGTTTCTTGACTCATTTCTGCAAGTAGGATAAAATGAGATGCTACCAATAAGACGTCGATGACATTACTTTCATTACACTCTATTTGTATCGGAAGCAGTGAGCAAGAGAGCGGACAGCGTAAGCATGTGAGCTTTTGTCATCCGTGAGATCGATTTGAACAGCAGCGCACCCCGGTTCTATTATGTTTAAGCACATTTTTCCCTTAGGTAACGGTACGTGCCAAAAAGACAATGGCAAAAAATAATTAATATAGAGTAATGAAATTTCGGGAATATATTTGTCTATATAACATATGTAGGCCATTATCACTGCAAGATCACAGGATTATCTAAGCGTGACGTCAGCCATTGCAAATTTGAGTGATGATGATGATGATGATTGGTTCGTGTGGCGCTCTACAGCGTGGTTATCAGCGCCCGTGCAAATTCCTAACCTTTGCTCAGTCCAAACTCGCCATTTTGATGAATGATGATGAAATGATGAGGACAACACAAACACCCAGTCATCTCGAGGCAGGTGAAAATCCCTGACCCCGCCGGGAATCGAACCCGGGACCCCGTCCTCGGGAAGCGAGAACGCGACCGCGAAACCACGAGCTGCGGACGCAAATATGAAATAATGGTACATTAACAACCGGTGTAACCGCCAGAATGTTGAATGCAGGTATGCAAACGTGCATGCACTGTGTTGTACAGGGGCCAGATGTCAGTTTGCGGGATGGCTTCCAGGCCTGTTGCACTTGGTTGTCAAGTACAGGGACGGGTAATGCTGGTTGTGGGTGACACTGGAGCTGTCGTCACAATGATATCCCATATGTGCTCCACTGAAGTCAGATCTGGTGATCGCGCAGACCAAGGCAACATGTCAACACTCTGTAGAGCATGTTGTGTTACAACAGAGATTTCTTGTTGGAATACACACCCTGGAATGCTGTTAATGAAATGCAGTACAACAGGTCGAATCGCCTGACTGACGTACAAATTTGCAGTCGAGGTGAGTGGGATAATGACGAGAGTGCGCCTGCTGTCATACAAAATCACACCCCAGACCATAATTCCAGGTGTAGGTGCGTCTAGGACTCAGAAAGGTCCGTTGCATGCCCTCAGCTGGCCTCTTTCTAACCAACAAACGGACATCACTGTCAAAGAAGTAGAATCATCGTTCATTAGAATACACAACAGACCTCCACCCTTCCATCCTATGAGCAATTGACGCCACCGAAGTCACAGATGTCTGTGTTTTGGGGTTAGTGGAATCCACGCTGCAAAGCCTCGCCTCTGGCTCGGAGCTGTCCTTGAAGTAACCGATTTATTGTGTTACTGTGGTGCCAACTGCTGGTCAAATTGCTGCGGTAGATGCAGTATGATGCGCCAGAGCCATGCACCCATCACGGTGGTTTTCCCTCTTCGTGGGGCCACATGGTCGTCCGGAGCCCTGTCCTCTTGCAACAGTACTTTCTCGTGACCACGGCTGCCAGTCATATACACTGGCTGCATTCCTGCCAAGTTTTCTGCAGTATCGCAGAAGGTACATACGGTATCTCGTAGCCCCTTACATGACCTCCTTCGAAATCAGCGAGGTGTTGATAATGGCGTCATTGTCACCTTAAAGGTATTCTTGACAAACATCAATTCACCACGTCAAAGCTCAAAGATATCTAACACTCACAATCGTCTACTAACGTCACTCTTATGCGACTGATGCGAAATCTGAGCAGTCATCGCCTTTCAGATAGAGAAACACGCCTACCAACTTTTCTTTATGTCTCACAACTCCATCTCTGTGTTGTGATTTTTTCCGCCATTATACAGGGTGATTCAAAAAGAATACCACAACTTTAGGAATTTAAAACTCTGCAACGACAAAAGGCAGAGCTAAGCACTATCTGTCGGCGAATTAAGGGAGCTATAAAGTTTCATTTAGTTGTACATTTGTTCGCTTGAGGCGCTGTTGACTAGGCTGAAAACCAAACTACCCGAGGCAGCCCGTGACATAGCACTTCATCACTGGCCTCCAAGAAGCCCTGATCTTACCCCCTGCGATTTTTTCTTATGGGGGTATGTTAAGGATATGGTGTTTCGGCCACCTCTCCCAGCCACCATTGATGATTTGAAACGAGAAATAACAGCAGCTATCCAAACTGTTACGCCTGATATGCTACAGAGAGTGTGGAACGAGTTGGAGTATCGGGTTGATATTGCTCGTGTGTCTGGAGGGGGCCATATTGAACATCTCTGAATTTGTTTTGAGTGAAGAAAAAACCTTTTTAAATACTCTTTGTAATGATGCATAACAGAAGGTTATATTATGTTTCTTTCATTAAATACACATTTTTAAAGTGGTGGTATTCTTTTTGAATCACCCTATATATATATATATATATATATATATATATATATATATATATATATATATATATATATGTGTGTGTGTGTGTGTGTGTCAGAACCAACAGTAGCAACCGTTGGTGTACACATTACGATAAAATACTGTCAAAGAAATGAATTCCCTTAGAGTACCTGTAACTCAACCAACAGTAAATAGCGAAAAGTTAATTTCGCATTTATGAACGGCACAATACATTCGGAACGGTAAGGACGGCTACTGTGGAGAACGAACTCCACTTTTAACTGTTCATAGAGGGTAACTTTGGGTTCAGTTTCCACAACTTTTTAGTCCGTAACGTTTATATGTGAAACAATGCAATGGTAGTGACAACAGTACTTATCTTAGATCAGGCAGTAAAGGCTGCCAATTTTTCGAGTAAATAAAAATAAAGAACGAAATAAAATACAAACAAAATGGAGAAAGGACAATTTCGATTTAAGCTCCCTCGCCTCTTTGAAGTTCCCTCTGTAACTAAACAAAAAATAGACGTCGTTATTCCCATGGATGGCAGGACTGTTTCATTTGTCTGGATTCACAACCGTTTACAAAATGTCTACTTCCCACCGGAGGACAGGAGTCAGCAGCCAGTTTGGGCCATCCGACACATGAGTCGGCCATCGGAAACGAGTACGAAGTAGCGGAGCGAAGGGCCAGCAACTTTTCTCGAACAAATGTTAAACGATATGCCAAAAATCTTCTCAGTGCATTGCGTGTGGTATTCCTCGCGGCAGGTGAATGAGGTTACGTGTTTCGAAAGAGTTCAACAAATGATAATGTGGGAGAGTCCATCACTGTAAAACATCGCAAAACTAAAAAAAAAAGGATACGATTTAAAGTTGTTTTGTAGATGCATTGTAAAAGTGCACCTGATTTCGAATTCTGTCTTTTTGTGTAGCAGTTATCTGTATAATGTGATATATTCCTTTGAGTTAGTTAGACTTCTTATAGGGGGCGTTTACGATGCTACATTTATTTCATTGGCAAATTCAGCTGTAAATTAAAATTATATAAAATTATTCCTTCTGTGCAGGAGTAATTTTGGACTAGCTTAATTTTAAGGCAATCCTTCCAGTCTGTAATTATTGGTGTTCACCTAGACGGCAGTGGCCGTTGGAGAAGCTCCCGCATTTGAAGAAGGATGCCTGGAGCGCAGTGATACATTCATGGGTGGTTAGGATCAGACAGATAATGACATCGTAATAGATCTGGATAGACTAAACTAAACTAAACACCACTCACGGATTAGGCCTCAGTCCTGTTCTGACAGGCCGACTTCTGCCAACAAGACAGTATGAGAAGCGATATAAGATTGTGTGACAGGTGGTGAGCAAGGCGCCAAACCCTCCAGCAATTGTTGACAGTAGATGAATCCTGATGGTGCAGCTGCTTCTTCATTGACACAGCTCCTCATTCAAATGGCTCTGAGCACTATGGGACTTAACCTCTGCGGTCATCAGTCCCCTAGAGCTTAGAACCATTTAAACCTAACTAACCTAAGGACATCAGACACATCCATGCCCGAGGCAGTATTCGAACCTGCGACCGTAGCGGTCGCGCGGTTCCAGATTGTAGCACCTAGAACCGCTCGGCCACACCCGAGCTCCTCATTCAACCTCATGAGGCTGAGTGGACCCCGTTTCAGGGATTCGTACTCATAATAAGTTTAAGGGGCATCGGGAACAGAATTCGGGGCCTTCCGCACCGAAGACAGCGACGCTAACCTTTCGACTAAGGACGCAGTCTCATTCTGGATACTACTATTAGAACTCGGTGGTAAGAGAGAAATTGGTTTTTATAGATCGTCATTTTAGAGTGGCAGTAGAAAATAAAGCCTACCCTGGGAGTCGGCTGTTTCCTTGCTGTGACCAATTCGCATTAAGTGAATTACGAAAATCACGGGAACATAAATCAGGTTGACCTAGCGTGGGTGCGAGCCCAACTCTCCAGAAAGTGTTTCGTGGCTTAACCAGCGTAACATGTTGGTCTGCCCCACAATCAAAAGGTAATGTACTCTACCCACACAAGTGGTGAGTGATAGCATAAAAAGACATTTATATCAGTCCATATTCACGCTCTTCAGTGCACAAACGTCAATTTGCAAATGCACGAGCATGTACTTTGACTGAAACACACATACACGGTGAACCCAGAGTCCGCTGAAAAAATATATGAGATTGTTCATGGACATTTTTGCGAATTATAGTCTAAGGGTCCGTGGTCTCCGCAAGGCCGCTACAGAATAAATGCATTTCGTTAGGATTGCTAGCCCTATTTTTTCTGTGTGTATGTATTGATCTGAAAATATTTGCGTAACAAACAAGAAAGCAATCTAATAAAGTGGAGTTAAAAATACAATTGTTAACCACCGTACACATCTGAAGAAGAGAGTATAAACCCTGTACGTGGGTCGTGAATGTTTAATAGAAAGAGAATAACACAGATATATTTTTATTTATAGTGTTGTTTACGACGGAAGCACGCATACACTGTGCATGTAGCTGATATGTGGATGCAAAATGATTGGGACGTTTGAGCAAGTGACATCTTATATGGTTCATTTAATTACGTGTGAAGTACGCATGCGACAGAATAGCCCACTATTACTGTGTATTCCTCGTTCCGTCCGACATAAATGCCTTTCTCGCAACAGACAGTCAGATGCGATCGACAGAAGCAATAACGCGAACGAGGAAGGCACGCAGAATTTAATAACGGTGCCCTATACAATCTGAAAAACATACTTTACGCTTGTAGGACATCGAAGGAAATGAATGACTGGGAAAAATATGCCATTGAAGTGACAAGGTGAGGGAATATTTTTTAAACGTCGCTAAAGGAAAACACTGAGATAGCGAATCGAAATTATTCACGCGTCTGAAGAATTACCTTTTACTCCGACATTCAGATTTTTCTATCTCTTATCGTTTCCAGCTGAAATGTGATAACAAAAATTTTACTCCAGAATTGATTCTGTTATTACTGAATGTGTAAACAGGTCCTTAAGACTGAATATAACTGCACAGTTTTCTGTGAAATGACATAACAGTGCTCTTAAACTGAAACTATTCACCAGCAGCAAAGGTGATCACAGAATGCAGGCACAGTTTAACTTTTGTAAGAGCATGTAACTGCGTTGGGGCAAGTGTGTAGCACAGTCAAGGGCGAAACAAAAGAAGTTTTTCTTTCGACAAGTGTTTCCTTCCAACGGACAAACGAAGATATTACAGAAAAAAATTATGGATTAAAAATGAGTGAAGATTCCATGTTAACACATGTATTCAGTTCTAAAAAGTAAACTTTCTTATCATGATCAACCTATTGTGCTATTCTTATGTGATACGTCACTATGATGCCCCTTAGAGAAAATATTCTTCTGTGAATGTTAAACGTTAAGTGCCGATCACAAACTATATTGGCTAAATTTGTTGCTTGATATCTTGGAAGAAAATTCATTTTTTAATACATTCCTCTTACTGGCCTTATTCTAACTAATACTATACTTAGATCGTTAGTAAAAACTTCACGATGAGAATGATATACAACTGAGCAAACTATGAGAAATGAATGGAACTGAAACCCTGCCATTACTAGAGCTAGTCGGAGATGCACGAGACCAATGGCAATTTCGTTTCGGCCACTAAATTATGACTATCTCGTTAATATCATATCGTTTTATTATGCTGTGAGACGTGAGAAACTTAACGTTGCCTGCTTACAGGAACCGGAATGTCGATGAATGGTCACGACCACATGGGAACCCAGCGAAAGACGCTTCACACAGTACTTGTCCCTACTTCAGCGGTGGTTACGGTGTGTAAGGCCAGCTCTACGCCGCTCGCTGGTTCAGTATGGTAAGCAACCAATGCAGTGGCACCGAGACACGACAGAATGTTACTACCTGATCCTGCAAGACTTTACGGAGCACCCGCCATTCCCGGAATGGAGGTCGAGGTTCAACACATCAAGATTAAGGTATTGGCCCTTACTCGGCACCTTTTGGAAGGCGTAGTTGTCCGAGTGCGATGCCGAGACAGATGAACGGAGAAACGCCCTCAGTGCTTCATGCCGTCGTAGATCTCAGACGCGGTCGACAAATCCTGATACGTTCTTTAGAACTGCCTGACGGCCGACGCTTGGTATCACAGGCGGACTTGGCAACAGTCTTCGAAGCTCACTATCGTCACTTCTATCATCAAGAATACCTAACTATGAGGCACTTACAGAAATATTACAGACGGTCAATTGTACCAAACATCTCTACGGAAGACATCACTGATGCGCTCGCCAAGGGGACACTCAATCTATCGCAAAGACAAACCGGCCTGCCGTTAGAATTTCATAGGACCTTCAAGGATTTAATGTCGCAGCAGTGAATGGAAATGTACCAGGAACTAATGTCTTCTACAATCACGCCACCACCAGAATTCCTGGACGGTCTAATTACTCCGATATCCAAACTTTCTGGAGGCAAGCGACGTGACAGCTATTCGCCAATCGCCTTACTCAATGCCGTTATTAAGATTTTTAAACGCCTCCTCGCTATGCGTCTCAGTCTAGTCCTGTACCAAGTCCTGTCGCAGAGATACTACAATGTAACGTGATTAAAGAGACGTCACCACCATTGCCACAGTCTGTCGACTGTAGGGAGTCATGATTTCCGTCGATTTCGATCAGGCATTCGATAACGTGAAACATAACTTCCTCGCGAAGGTGTTGGAGCAGATGGCTTTTCCACCTGCGTTATCCTCGTAATCATGCCCTTGCTTCGTGACGCTTCGTCGAGGATCATGGTCAATGTACGGATGGCGACACCAATATCGATCGCAGGGTTGTCTTCTTTCAACGTCATGTACGCCATCGCTCTAGAACCGCTTCTCTGAGGCCTGCAACGTCGTTTATCAGGGATTTCCCTGCGATGACACACATTCGAATACCGCGCTTATGCAAACGACCTCGTCTTCATCGTACATACCATGGAGGAGGTTCAAGAGGCAACATGATGGATCGACTAATACAGCAGCCATATGATCGTCGCCAAATCCTGCGCGATAACCATTGGTAGGGGACTCCCTAATAAAAGTAAGGCTCCCTTCAGGACAATGGAGACACTATGCTGTCTAGCAAAAGATTTTACTCTAGATATCCGTCGCCCCATGGCGACCAATTTCCGGCGTCTTCTTCAGAACATCAGAACGGGCGTTTAAAGTCAGTTATTGAGAGCAGTGGACATGTTAAAAAAAGGTGCAGTTTCGTAACATTTATATGGCTTCCAGCATAATACAGGGTGATTCAAAAAGAATACCACAACTTTAAAAATGTGTATTTAATGAAAGAAACATAATATAACCTTCTGTTATACATCTTTACAAAGAGAATTAAAAAGGTTTCTTTTCACTCAAAAACAAGTTCAGAGATGTTCAATATGGCCTCCTCCAGACACTCGAGCAATATCAACCCGATACTCCAACTCGTTCCACACTCTCTGTAGCATATCAGGCGTAACAGTTTGGATAGCTGCTGTTATTTCTCGTTTCAAATCATCAATGGTGGCTGGGAGAGGTGGCCGAAACACCATATCCTTAACATACCCACATAAGAAAAAAATCGCAGGGGGTAAGATCAGGGCTTCTTGGAGGCTAGTGATGAAGTGCTGTGTCACCGGGCTGCCTGGCGGCCGATCCATCGCCTCGGGTGGTTGACGTTCAGGTTTCATAACTAACATTTTTCGTAGGACTCTCCATACAGTTGATTGTGGAATTTTCAGCTCTCTGCTAGCTCTGCGAGTCGATTTTCCTGGGCTGCGAACAAATGCTTGCTGGATGCGTGCTACATATTCATCACTCGTTCTCGGCCGTCCAGAACTTTTCCCTTTGCACAAACACCCATTCTCTGTAAACTGTTTATACCAACGTTTAATACACCACCTATCAGGAGGTTTAACACCATACTTCGCTCGAAATGCACGCTGAACAACTGTCGTCGATTCACTTCTGCCGTACTGAATAACACAAAAAGCTTTCTGTTGAGCGGTCGCCATCTTAGCATCAACTGACGCTGACGCCTAGTCAACAGCGCCTCAAGCGAACAAATGTACAACTAAATGAAACTTTATAGCTCCCTTAATTCGCCGACAGATAGTGCTTAGCTCTGCCTTTTGTCGTTGCAGAGTTTTAAATTCCTATAGTTGTGGTATTCTTTTTGAATCACCCTGTACAGATCGCACAAATTTTACCTCTCTCTACAGTGACGGCGCATCGCATCCTAGCGGCCTTCGGTTATTTTATCAGTACTGGTCACATATTCAAGGTCAAGTATGAAACCCACGAATTTCCAATGCGAAGAGGTGGACTCGCCCTGGTCAATGTCCGTGCGCGCGCTACAGATCTTTACGTACGTGCATTCTTGAAGTTATGGAATCGCCGATCGACGTGGCCCACATTGTACAGCGCTATCACATGCCAGACTTTTCCTTATGGGCCGGCCGCAGGTGGCCGAGCGGTTCTAGGCGCTTCAGTCTGGAACCGCGCGACTGCTACTGTCGCAGGTTCGAATCCTGCCTCGGGCATGGATGTGTGTGATGTCCTTGGGTTAGTTAGGTTTAAGTAGTTCTAAGTTCTAGGGGACTGAGGACCTGAGATGTTAAGTCCCATAGTGCTCAGAGCCATTTGAACCATTTTTCCTTCTGGAACACAGTTATGTCCATGAAGGCTTTCCTCACACTAGGGCTCCTACTACGTGACCTATTTATCATCTCTTAATGCAGACTCACCCTAAGAATGCGTCAAAGGAGGTCACCCACATGTTAGGTTACCGGCGGTGTGACACACAATTCATCAACTATACTTCACCATACAAACGAGCATAGTCGTTACTGATAAACACCCGACGCGACACCAACTCCATGTCATCGCCGTGGCAGAAAGCCCCATCTGCCTGTGCGATGTGAACGATACGGACGGACACCGTCTCCGTTGAGGAGCGGAGGCCCGAATATGGTTCCTTCTGGCCCTGGCCCTTTATCTCTCTGTGCAAACGCTCATGATTATCTCCAGTATGCACTTTCGTTAGGACGAGAAGTATTTTCCACCACTAAAGATTCATGCGGTCGTCTGGATAGAGGGTGTGGCTGTCCTTTATCTTTTCGAAAATGGACCCAAGAACATGATCGATTTTTGGACGCTTTTGCTAGCACGACACCACGTAATGAGACGACACGTTAAAAACCTATCTAGGGAGCACTTTTTCTAACCTGACACGCAGTTGGAGCCTCCCCGGTCAGGGGGACTGAAGGGGGAAGCCATACTCTCACGAACATTAAGGGCTCTGCGTTCGCTTTCCGAAGGAATATCTCCAACCATCTCTTCAAAACGAGCGGTTGCCGATTCGTTTTCGCACACATGGAGCAGCTCTGGGTTATTTCTTTCATGTCTTTTGTGTTAAATAAAGGTGTTTCCTGTTATTATTTTTACACTGTTTAACTAAAAAAGACCCACACAAAATTGTTCCCTTGAGGACCCATATTCCGTAATTTTTAGTCAATGTATAAAAGACAGTTTTAGAGTAAGTGTTTAGTGTAAGAACCATGTTTATTATGTTCAATTTAAATATGTTTTATTATCAGCATTCCTAACAGACATACTGTGTTTGGTTATGCTAGAAAACCATTCTAGGAAAGAAAGAAAATCGTTTAAAGTGACTGCTCGCGTAAAGTTGGAAAACCGGGTTCAAGATCCGGTCCGGCACATATTTTCACTGTCATCATTCTCATCTGCGAATACATTTCGTATGTGATTTTGAGTTCATGCTGATGACAATTGCACGAGGACTGCCAACCAGATTTTTCGTTACCGAGATGCTCCTTCTGAGGTGGAGAGGTATAACAATTTGCCATTTGTCAATGTCACTGTTCTCAGTACATTCCGTATTTACGGTATCGTCGCTAGAATGAATCCCCATTCGTCATTGCTCCTCTTATGCACTTTCCTTATCGTGTCACGTGGCCGCAATGCATTAATGTGGTATTCGGTTTCAAGAGGGTCTGTGGTCGTAATGTTCTGGTTCATCAGAGTGTAAAGTGCATTTAACCACTTGCCAGAGTGGAATCTATGAATTTTATTGTGACTCTTTCATATCGGTCACTGGGGAGCTACGGATACAAAAAAGGCATATATTATAACATGCAAAGGGATAATTCTCAAGCGACTAACCGTTGTTCTAACAAATAGAGGAACAAGACGTTTTATAAGCTGCGGTGTTCATTGCTTATGAAAACAAACATCATAAAAACGCAATGTATAACAAAGCAGATAAATACTCTTTGATATCTGGTGTATTCATCAATTTTGTTTTGTCTATTTTGGCATTTTTCCAAGATAAATTGTTAAGCTGAAGTCTAGAAACAAATATAATGCTAAAGTATATTATATTGTCGACGTTAACATTAAATAAAAGCCTTCATTCTTCAGCATTCATTATTTTCTTTATGGGTCACGCATTGTACGGAATGCTTGTAGACCAGAAGATTAAGTTCATTTAACTAGGAGGGCAGAATATGTTACTGAAGAGAAACGAATCAGGCTTCTCACAAATACTATGCACTTCTATAAAGCATATCTAAACTACTATATAATAATAATTTGACCTTACGAAAGGTAATCTAGCATCTTAGCATCTTACTAATATAAAGAAACAGTCGTTTGGTTATGAACGAATTTTCCTATAATGAAAAAGAAAAGTGCACGCAGTGTTAAGTACGTTCGCATACTAAACTCACGCCTACGCACAGTAGCAGAAAAAAGTTTCTAAACATTCTTTATTTGGGAAACACACAGCCACTGCAGCAATATTGAGGTTGTAGAAAGAAGCCTCGAAAAATTCAGTTTCTCAGTCTAGCCATTCAAATTCAACTCAGAAGTTAATTGTCATCCTAAGACTCTCGTGCTAGACGACACAACAGTTCAGATAAACGAGATTTGAGATATGCATCTATGACGGATTATCACAAAGGGATGACAGTGGAGGTTAGGTTGTTTGGGGAAGGAGACCAGACAGCGAGGTCATCGGTCTCATCGGATTAGGGAAGGACGGGGAAGGAAGTTGGCCGTGCCCTTTGAAAGGAACCATCCCGGCATTTGCCTGGAGCAATTTAGGGAAATCACGGAAAACCTAAATCAGGATGGCCGGACGCGGGATTGAACCGTCGTCCTCCCGAAGGCGAGTCCAGTGTGACAGTGGAGACACTGAAATTCAAATAAATAATTATTTAACTCACTGACTACAGCTCCTCAGTTTTTATAGTGTCATAAAAACTGCTAACGGAGAGACAGAAGCCCTTAGAAACATTGAATAATTTAGCAAATTACGAGAACCAAAACTGCCTATGCTCCATGATAACTGGATATTGTTTGACGATAGTATCTCCCAGAAGCCCATTTATTTTATTTCTGGAGCATGTAGTCTTCATCCTTAATTACTTTGGTGGCAACGGAAAGATATACTGTTGTCCATATAGTTCTTTTCAGAGTTTCACACACTGCAAGCAGTCTTTATTGTTTTCTTTATTCGAAGTTATATATGCTTACGATACATTAACGTTATGCAGTTACATGTGTACATCTATCTCAGTCTCAAATGATTTTCAAATCCAAAAAGTGTTAATATCAGAACATATTTTGCAGGTGCTCCTAAACAGTTTCTTCGCGCTTGTTTAATGACTCCAAAGCAGAACACATATCAATAATAACCGAACTTTCCGGACTAGAGGTCCTATATGTTTCAATGCCTTTCGCCCCACGCTGTCAGACAAATCTTTGTCACAATCATTTATTTCATGCAAGTTATTTAGCTTTATTAATTGCTTATGCTAAGCGAAAGTTAAGTATCCGAATAACCAACATTATGTTCTTTTTAACAAAGTCATTCATCACATCACAAGCTGCAAATCAAATAATTATAAGTAAACATTTACGTTTAACACACACTCTACGCAGCAGTTCGCCATTTTCATTTCGAAATATGAAATTACTTTTCCAGTCAACAACGTAGGATTTCACTGACCTCACATTTACTTCCCATATGACATTCTGGAAGTCAGTCTCTACGCGATCTTCGTAACATTGCTTGAGGAACATAGTACCACGTTATTCAGAAGAATGTGTCAACAACATGGCACATCTGACTGTTGGAACTTAAATCGCTCTTGTCAAGAAACGGCATATTAATGAATTCATATCTCGTTGTGGTATTGTGGCAAACTTCATCAACCTCATGCGTTTCTACATAGTCACAACTTAGCGCATGTTATCCTATAGAGCATTTAGCGTGACATGTATCACGGAGGATTTCTCTGTTAAATATCATCTCAATTTTAAGACCGTTAAATGTGTTTTTTCAGTGGTATTTCTTCATGATGCCACTGAGCAGGAAATCAAACTTTGAAAGCTAAAAATATCTTGGTCATTATACAAGGTGCCTAATAAAAGTGTTGAACACTTTGATAGGATGTAGTACTCAACTAATCGAAACAAAAAGGAAGTCCAATAAACATGGGTCCGGAATGCATACTTTCTGGGATAAGTTCAGTAAACATGAATGCGGAAATACATACTTTCTGCGATAAACAAGTGTTTACAGGAGGTGTTCAAATTGGCGACCATTCATGACAATGCACCCCTCTGCTCTCCGGCGTAAGAAATGACGCACTCTCTGAAGTGCACCCGATTACTGTTGTGCCTGCTGGCGCTCATTAAAGACGCGACCCTGTAATGTCATCAATTCGTTGACTGGTTTGGCGTAGACCAATTCCTTCAAGTGTCATAACCAAAAGGCTAGGGGACTGAGGACTGGGGAACGAGTAGGCCGAGGTGTGAGCCCTCGTCCCCCCTTCCCCCTACGACAAATACAGTGGTCCTGATATGTCTGCGTCAGGTGTTCGCAAAAATTGTGAAGAAAGTGTGCTGGTGCTCGATCATGCATGAACCACATTTGCATACGTTGTTGCAGTGGCACAGTCTCTATCAATGTAGGCAATACACTAAGCCAGATAATGTGCCTCAGTTAACCTTTATGGTAGGACGTATAACTCTATTAATCTATCCCCAAGTACACCTGCCTATACGTTGATCGAGAATCAGTGTTGATGACCTCTTTCCTGAATTGCTTGTAGATGTACATCTGCCCATACATGCTGGTTATGGAAATTCACAACACCACCTCTTGTGAACCCCGCCTCATTGGTAAATGAAATCTTGGATGTGAACAGTGGATCTGCCGCACACTTCTGCAACAGTCATTGGCAGAACCGCCGTCTGCCATGATGATGTACTCACCTTAGGACCTGAACGCGCTGTTGCATTTGCTCGTGAACTACTCCCTAGAAAATAGAGTGAGACACGCCTTCTGCTGCAGCTAATCGTCGCCCACTGGCCCCAGGGTTTTCTTCCAACGAATGTAGCACACGCTCCTCCATGTCAGGCATGCGGTCTGTGCAGGGCTTTCCACAGTCAGTTTTCAGAGGTGCAAGGATATTTGTGGCTCTCAGACGCTAGAAAGGACAGCCGAACAGAGTGTCAGAGGGCACTCCGAGCTGTGTATATTAGTCAGTGTATAGGGCACTGGCTCTGTTTACTAAACCATAGCAGAATATCATATTCGCCATTTCATTTGTCGAGTAGTAGGTTTCCATTGTTAACAAGTGGTGGAAGAGAGAAAGTGTAAATGTACTAAACCATTTGTACTTACAAACCGCGCAACAACAGTAAACACGTGAGTGAATATGCGTTTGGATGAAGGTAGAACCCTATGATACATACACAGAGTTGACAGTACTGTGCAATAAGGCACACAAACACGACGAAAACTAACGTAGCATACAACACTACTCGAACGACACAACTGACTGCAGACCACCTAATGGTAGGTAGAGTACTGTAAGACATCATAATACCATGCCGACACATTTGACGCAGCCACAATGCAACGATTGCGCTAATAACTACAACCAAGGGTCTCGTGGCCCTTCCTATAAACACGTGTTTATCTTAGAAAGTAACACTTCCGGACCCATGTTTATTGTACTGTTTTTTCTTGTTTCGATGAGTACTATACCTCTCAAATTTTGTACACTTCTTTTTGAACCCCTGTATAGACATATATTTTGCTATCTTTAATTATTTTTATATGTCAGATGTAACATGTAATTAGTATTTAGTGGTGTATACCTACTTCAATGTCGTAAAATACAGAGAATATAGACAAGCTACCAGCAAACGTAAATAATGATATCGATGTCTGGCCACTAAATTTTTGTACACATATCAGATTTCCTGTAATCTAGATCACAAACTGCATACGGAGATCAATTTTCAGCATAAGAGAGAAAATGATAACCTATACGCTAAACAGAAAGGTTTTAACCTACTGACGGAGACAAGACCTAACATTGAAATACCAGTACATCGAAACTCAGCTTCTGTGCTTTTCATTCTTAAATTTTAAATGTTTCTACCACGAAGCGATATAACATTCCATTAACAAGAATGAAAGTTCCAATCCACTGCAACCGCTTGCCAACTGTATAGCTTCCTATAGGTTTTTGTTAATGGAGAGCGCGGCAGCGCTTTCCTTCCGGCTAGCGAACAATTCGAGCTGCTTGAGTGGCGTTGGGAGTAGGCAGCTGAATACACAATAATGGTGAGCTCCTTCTGTACGGTGCAATGAACTGTGGGCCGGTAAATGTGCGGGAAGAGGTCAGTGGAGCGGACAACTGGGCTACCGGGACGCCGGGAGAAAGTCCAACCGGACGAGACAGCCGCGGCGGTGCGACGAAGCTCGGCGGACGGACGTCGGCTCACATAACGCGAGAGCGTCAAGGTCATTATCCGTACCACATACCGCCATCATATACATTCTACTTTAGAATACGCCGTTGGTATTAAATATGAAGGGTATCAGGCATTTCCATATTTCTAGATTTCCGGAAAGTATTTGACACTGTACCCCATTGTAGGCTGTTAACGAAGATATGAGCATATGGAATAGGTTGACTAATTTGTGAAGGGCTTGAAGACTTCTTAAGTAATAAAACCCAGTATGTTGTCCTCGACAGCGAGTATTCATCTGAGACTAGGGTCTCGCCAGGAGTGCCCCAGGGAAGTGTGATAGGACAGCTGTTGTTCTCTGATTACATAAATGATTTGGCGGACCGGGTGGGCAGCAAACTTCGGTAGTTTGCTGATGATGCTGTGGTGTACGACATGGTGTCGAAGTTGACTGACTGTAAGACGAAGCGAGAAGACATAGAAAAAATTTCTAGTTGGTGTGGTGAGTGGCACCTAGCTCTAAATGTGGAAAAACGTAAGATAATGGTAATGAGTAGGAGGTACAAACCTTTAATGCTCGTATATAGTACTACTAGTGTCCTGATTGACAGCGACAAACCGGCCGCGGTGACCGAGCTGTTATAGACGCTTCAGTCCGGAACCGCGCCACTGCTACGGTCGCAGTTTCAAATCCTGCCTCGGGCATGGATGTGTGTGATGTCCTTAGGTTAGTTAAGTTTAAGTAGTTCTAGGGGACTGATGACTTCAGACGTTAAGTCCCATAGTGCTCAGAGCCATTTGAGCTTTTCTTTTTTTCTTTTTTTCCGCGTCAAATCGTTTAAATATGTGGGAGTCATGTTGTAAGGCGACATGAAATAGAAAAAGCTTATAAGCACTGTAGTGGGGAAGGCGAATAGTCGACTTCGGTTTATTTGGAGGAGGAAAGAGTACTTCACCTGTAAGGGACGCTGGTGCGACCTATTCTTGCGTACTGCTCGAGTGTTTGGGATTCCTACCCGGTCAGATTGAAGAAAGACATCGAAGTAATTCAGAGGCGCGTTGCTAGGTCTGTTACCGGTAGGTTGTAACAACACCTAAGTGTTACGGAGGTGCTTCGGGAACTCAGATGGGTATCCTTGGAGGGTAGGTGACGCTCTTTTCGAGAAACACTATTGAGCCAATTTAGAGAACCAGCATTTGAAGCTGACTACCACACTTCTACTGTCGCCAACATACATTGTGCGCGAGGACCACGAAGACAAGATACGAGAAGTCAGCGCTCATACGGAGGCATATAAATAGTCGTTCTTCCATCGCTCTATTTGCAAGTGGAACAAGAAAGGAAATGACTAGTAAGGTACAGGGTACGTTCCGCCACGCACCGTGTTGTAGTTTGCGGAGTATCTGTGTAATTGTAGGTGCTTATACATTTAATGCACGCGTGGATGTGCTACTAATACTACTAAAGGCAAATTCGCCATGAGAGTTCTCGAAACAGGAAGTGGAGCGTGGTAGATGAGAACTGCACCTTTCTTAGTTATAACTGTTTTCTAATGGAATATAGTTTCTACTCAGATGTGCCTTCAGTGCAGAAAAAGAACAGTGTTCAAAGTTAATCGAGCGTTTAACAACTCAACTTTGCGTTATCGGCGTAAAATTAAACTGCCAGAATACAGGTAGGAAATTCCAGAAACTAGTCATGATTCAAATGCGACCGCTACGGTCGCAGGTTCGAATCCTGCCTCGGGCATGGATGTGTGTGATGTCCTTAGGTTAGTTAGGTTTAAGTAGTTCTAAGTTCTAGGCGACTGATGTCCTCAGATGTTAAGTCCTATAGTGCTCAGAACCATTTGAACCATCATGATTCATATAAACAGGCTCTTGCAAAACATTTGATGGCTGTCATTTCTAATACAACATTTATTTCAATGGAGTCTCGGAATACCTTTCTCCACAGTGTAAGTAAACTGTTAACATGATATAAAAAAGAACATTTGGGAGGTTATTTCTTAATTCTGTAATATTAAAATAGTGTTAATGAGAAAACTGTGTGACCTCCTAATATCATATTTGAAGATTCAGACCCATTTACACAGGAAGAACTACCTTCAACATATTTATCTATTATCCGTACTTATTTTCCCGCGAATTCCTTCATATTCTAAAACTAAAGTTTTTGCCATGCCAGAATTTTTTTCGCCGCCGTTATGACGCTTTGATGAGTTCGTTTTCGACGAAATTACAGACCTTAACATTATGTGGAGCAGAAGTGGTCGTGTGAAGGAACCGCGCTTTATAATCTTGTAAAGTGAGCCACAGTGCAAGGAAAAGCATCACGTAACACACCGTTCATATTTTAAAACACGAGAGGATTGAAAGCGTACGGAGAAACCACACGGCACAGTTAACGAAAAGTTTTTGTGAAAGTGTTTTTATAGTGGTGCATACAGAGAATGCAGCGCTACGTTAGAAGAATGGAACAATTGCATTACAACATAGACATGAACTAGTCGAGTTTGGTAGATGACAATAGCAAATGCAAGCTACAGTGGCTTGCAATTTGGAATAGGCGTTGTTCTTTGTGTTGGAAGCAGTAACGCCATTACAAGTTGACAATGGCTTTATTGTAACGCAAGCGGTTTGTGGCAGACAGGATAGAGAGGGCATATCTGCGTAGCACTATGCGGTATTTTGCACGTGCAGTATATGATTTGTTTTCCATCAGGTGTGCAACTAACTGTTATGGTATCTCAAATTTCTTTCATATTCAACCTTGCGACAACAGTATAGGAAATTTCTGGCTCTGCTATTCTCCCAACAAAGCGATAAACATCAGGCGACAGAGGCGTCATGGTGGCTCACTCTCTCGTGTCACACAAAGTCAAAACCTCCCTGTCACCTCGGGATTCGTTTCTTAAATATTTGTTTACGTCCCGGGAAAAGTATCTAATGACGAACAAACTAATGCCAACGAAAAAGTTCCTTACACACACAGGGCGTGTGATGATATATGTAACAGACCTAAGAACGTATACAGGATACTCTGTTCACAATAAATCCAAATGGTATTTCATTTTTCTTCGCATTTCTCTGAATGCGAGCATTGGTATTAAGTATAAATTACTATTGAAAGCAAATAAGTAAAATTTCCGGTGCATACACCATCCGTCCCGAAAGTTCAGAGACTCATTTTATTCCTGGCGAATAACCGACGTCCGTACAATAACTACGGTGGCAACTCGAGCTAACAACTATAAGCCGCCAATGTACATTCCACTCGTCAATTGTGAGTAGGCAGCGTTAAGTAGTGGACGTGCTACAGCAGTGTGTCAGCGTTGTTGTAACAAATCGCAATGAGGCTACATATCTCAATCAAGTTTTCATAGCATTCTCCGCAATGGTTTGAAGATGAGAAAAGTGCGTGCAATGTTTATGCTGGATACTTTGACACTCGAACAAATCCAACAACGCGAGATTACATGCCACAACTCGATTGAAATTCGAAACACCGGAAATTCTTGTATGGAAAATAATCGTCATGGGTGATGAAATTTGGTGTTATCAATACGTTTCTACCATAAAACGACAAAGTGCAGCAGTTCGTACGAAGGGACAATACTTTGAAGATTTAGCCGACATTGAAGCTAATGTGATGCCCGAGTTGAGCAGCCCTAAAGAAGGACATTTCTGCTACTTTCAGATGGTTGTATTAAAAGTTCCGTGCGTAGTACTCAGGAGAGGGTAGGTTATGTAAAACACCTCAGGCACTGACACCTCCATCTTAACTTTTCTCTAGTTTTTATTAACCAAGTCACGAAATTTGTTGGTTTTGTTCTACAGTATTACATTTATTATTGTAATCGGTTTTCGGCTGACAACGCCATCTTCAGACATTTTCTTACCATTGTCGCCTAAGAAGTTACAATGTTTGTAAGAGACAATGGAAGAGAAGTTACATATCTAGATGTCAAAGATGTTATTTTTTTTTACCTTTCTGCTTCATACTAGATGTATAACTTCTTTTCCTATGTCGTTCACAAACATTATAATTTCTTTGGCGTTAATAGTAAGTAAATGACTGAAGATAGTCTTGTAGCCGCAAACCGGTTAACACAATAAAAGTAATACTGTAGAGCAAAAGTAAATTCCGCTTTTCATTTATTATGATGTTGTTGTACCCACAACTGACGACAAATTCAGTTGTCATGAAAATTTTTGGACTGACGGGGTATAGACACCGAAATAAGCACCATCGCTGTTGTATGCTGTCGAATGAAAATAGTCTGATTACACGTTTTTAGTGTAATTTACAGTTTTCATGATCTTAGCTCTTGCTTGATAATTTGCTTCAGAGTAAGAAACAAGTGGCTAAAATTGTTAAGAAATACATGATTGCCATTAACTTTTTCAAATTGTGTTTTACATGTTTATAGTAACCAGATATTGCAGGTGAATAGCACCTAAAAGTGGTCACTACTATTGGCCCATACATATCACTAACGTATCACGAAAAATTTAAGAAAAATACTTAGAGTAGCATCAATAACGTTTCAACAGTTTTGAGAGAACAGAAAAATCAAAGGTAAATCTATCTCCGATTCGCGTAAAGTATCTCGGAACTATTGTGGTACTAGGTTTAGATTTTCATGGATACGACATGGATCATAAAAGACAGTATCTAAGTATATTTTCGAGTACATCGGAATCACCTGCTTTATTGTGAAATGTTTTGGTTCTTATGTTGGGTGACACTCACTCGATAAACATCAGACACCCGAATATAAATTTAGATTAAAGATCACACTACAAGGTAAGACGCATAAGGAATCCTTAGCACTGACTAATATATCAGAGACGGAACTTCCAGAACTTTGATTCCAGATAATTTAACAGTTGCAGACGTGCTGTATGTCGTGGAATAAGACGATTTACCCATGACCAACTGTTCAAATGCAACTAAGTAAACGAATTTCACGTTAGAAAACAGTTCCTTATTCCTCATTAACACTAAAGTAATTAGAAGAATCGTTATCAACTTAACTGAAAGCGTTACCGAATTTTTTGGATCATTATCAATTTGGTTCTAATCTAAAATTGTCCTGTACAAACATTAACGCTTACGTCGTGATAATTTTGACGTACAACGATATATTATATTTATATAACTAGTTACGCAGCTATGAGTATAATTTTTATTTGAATTAAAGGCTTATTTCGGCTATACGCCAATTATCAGGTAATGTTTGAAGGACCATCATACAAATTTTGATACGTTTGTTGCATTACACGGAAATTACGTATGAGTAATAGGATTCGAAAAAATGTATGTAAAATTGTAATATTCGTAAGTAACTTACATGTAATACAACAGATGTACCCAAATTTATAAGATGTTATATTACAGATAGCCTGATGATGGCTGTATAGCCGAAATAGACACATAAATCAAGTAAAAATATTTTTCATAGAGGTGTGACTGGTTATGTAAAAGTTTTATGTCCTTGAAAGTAATTTATTACGTAGCAGGCCCAGAAGACCGCAGATTTTAACGTTGTTTTTCAGATTCATGTCTTTTAAAATTAGATTAGTTTAGTTTCCGTCCCTTTCCTTCATATTCAGTCACAGCAAAAGCTACTTTATGAAGAGGTTGAACGTGAAATGCCCTTTTTTCTGACGAAACATGGCTGCGTTTATCAGGGAACCTGTACTCACAGCGCAATTGACGTTGGAGTTCTTTAAATCCTTATCAGTCACATAGCTATTTCTTCGGAAGAGTATGAGAAGAATTTATTTCCACTTTTATCAGAGAACTAACAACTAACCAGAAAACCAACAGTCATATTGTGCTGAATGTTGCGGAAGCATAGACCACCAATTCATTTACAATGGAGCACTGCCTGACAAAAAAATTGAACCACCCAGAAGACACGATATGATATCAAAGTAACATCGTACAAACCATCAGCGAGTATGTAAATGTTTAGAGCTGCAGTTACCTATGATAGGTAACGATTACAGCTGCAGTTACAGGGTGTTTCAAAAATGACCGTTATATTTGAAACTGCAATAAAAACTAAACGAGCAGCGATGGAAATACACCGTTTGTTGCAATATGCTTGGGACAACGGTACATTTTCAGGCGGACAAACTTTCGAAATTACAGTAGTTACAATATTCAACAACAGATGGCGCTGCAAGTGATGTGAAAGATATAGAAGACAACGCAGTCTGTGGGTGCGCCATTCTGTACGTCGTCTTTCTGCTGTAAGCGTGTGCTGTTCACAACGTGCAAGTGTGCTGTAGACAACATGGTTTATTCCTTAGAACAGAGGATTTTTCTAGTGTTGGAATTCCACCGCCTAGAACACAGTGTTGTTGCAACAAGACGAAGTTTTCAACGGAGGTTTAATGTAACCAAAGGACCGAAAAGCGATACAATAAAGGATCTGTTTGAAAAATTTCAACGGACTGGGAACGTGACAGATGAACGTGCTGGAAAGGTAGGGCGACCGCGTACGGCAACCACAGAGGGCAACGCGCAGCTAGTGCAGCAGGTGATCCAACAGCGGCCTCGGGTTTCCGTTCGCCGTGTTGCAGCTGCGGTCCAAATGACGCCAACATCCACGTATCGTCTCATGCGCCAGAGTTTACACCTCTATCCATACAAAATTCAAACGCGGCAACCCCTCAGCGCCGCTACCATTGCTGCACGAGAGACATTCGCTAACGATATAGTGCACAGGATTGATGACGGCGATATGCATGTGGGCAGCATTTGGTTTACTGACGAAGCTTATTTTTACCTGGATGGCTTCGTCAATAAACAGAACTGGCGCATATGGGGAACCGAAAAGCCCCACGTTGCAGTCCCATCGTCCCTGCATCCTCAAAAAGTACTGGTCTGGGCCGCCATTTCTTCCAAAGGAATCATTGGCCCATTTTTCAGATCCGAAACGATTACTGCATCACGCTATCTGGACATTCTTCGTGAATTTGTGGCGGTACAAACTGCCTTAGACGACACTGCGAACACCTCGTGGTTTATGCAAGATGGTGCCCGGCCACATCGCACGGCCGACGTCTTTAATTTCCTGAATGAATATTTCGATGATCGTGTGATTGCTTTGGGCTATCCGAAACATACAGGAGGCGGCGTGGATTGGCCTCCCTATTCGCCAGACATGAACCCCTGTGACTTCTTTCTGTGGGGACACTTGAAAGACCAGGTGTACCGCCAGAATCCAGAAACAATTGAACGGCTGAAGCAGTACATCTCATCTGCATGTGAAGCCATTCCGCCAGACACGTTGTCAAAGGTTTCGGGTAATTTCATTCAGAGACTACGCCATATTATTGCTACGCATGGTGGATATGTGGAAAATATCGTACTATAGAGTTTCCCAGACCGCAGCGCCATCTGTTGTTGAAAATTGTAACTACTGTAATTTCGAAAGTTTGTCTGCCTGAAAATGTACTGTTGTCCCAAGCATATTGCAACAAACGGTGTATTTCTATCGCTGCTCGTTTAGTTTTTATTGCCGTTTCAAATATACCGGTCATTTTTGAAACACCCTGTATTTGTGACAGGTAGAACGGCCATAGACTGCATAAGTGTTGTTTGTATTTAGTGTTGTTACCAGGCCTGCTAGTGAATATAAGGGGCAGGAACAGCGTCGGATGTAGAGTGATCACTACGACTGACACGGCAATGTAGGGTATTCCTATGAGAAAGCGTGACAGAGTTTGAAAGTTGCCTCATTGTGGGTCTCCATTTGACCATTTGGCAGAATCGTGCAATATCCTCATTTGTGGGGCATTCGGAAATGACAATGGTCCGTTGTTGGGCAATATGAGAGAGTGAGGGCAGACGTACTAATAGGTAAGTTTCCGTTTGACCACATCTGAACACCAGAAGGTAACATCGTAACTCCTTTACACGTCGTCTGCCATCGGAGATTAAGACTCCCTGGAATATTCTCTGTAATTCCACAAAACTGGTCGGAGGCTATCAGCAGATGGACTAGGGAATTACCGTTTCATACGTAGACTACTGTTAACACCACAACACAAACGGCTGTGTTAGGAGTAGTGGCGCGACCGGGAAGCATGGACTGTTACTGAATGGCACTGCATTGTGTTCAGCCATGACACTACCTCGGATGACCATTATCAGCAAAGATGCCGGCGACCGGGGAAGGTCACAGTCGTCCTATGTTCTGGAAAGGAGCAGATGTGTTAATCCTTGGCGTCATGGTGTGCGGAGCCATCGGGTATGACTTCAGGCCTCGGGTAGTAGAGATTGAGAGCACTCGGACGGCACAACTGTATCGTCACTAACATTCTGCTTCCACATATGTGTACTGCCGCAGTATTGTAGTGCCATTTTTCAACAGAACAATGCTCATCGACACATTGCACGTGACTGTGAACAGTTTGTGTGATGTTGAGACACTCCTGTGGCCAGCAATATCCCCAGATCTGCTACCTATAGAGAATGTGTGGGACCAGCACGAACGTCAAATCCGTCCCAATGCCAGTATCTCGGATATCAAGGACTAGTTACGAGAGTTTTGGGCCAGCTTGCCTCAGGAGAGAGGGCAACAGTTTTATGACACCATTCGCAATCGAATCAGTGCACGTATCTAGCCGCTAGCGTGTGTAACGTCGTGGGCTCATACTGCCAAGTTCTTTGTAAAACTGACTTGATTTTGTAGCACCTAAAGTAGCATTTCATATCAATCATAGACCTGTGAAGTGTGAATATGTTTCTTCTTCCCGCTCTGGGTGAAGCTGTTATGAGGATAGTTCCTATCATAATAACTCTCTGTAATACAGACATAGACGCACCAGCGGTGTGCATTCTGCCATTGTGCAGCATGGAATACACAGAGATATTTTCGTTGACTATTCATTATCTGGAAAAAAGGATGCTTGATATTGTTCTCGTACCAATGAGATGTTAAGGGGTCTGGTGGATGGAAGTCGTTTCAATAATTCGTGTTGCATCAATTTTACGCTGCAATCGTATAGTATTTCCACATGTTGCCGAGGCTCTTGATGCAGGCAAGATTTTAATAACTGCAACGTGGATTGTTTTGCTTGTTCGCTTTCCCTGATAAATGCAGCCGTGTTACAACGGGAAACAGAACAATTCAGTATCAGCTCTCCATCATACACAGACTGTAACAACCTGGTGCAGTAGTTTCACTGCAATTGTTTTGCGTACAGCGCTTCGTGCAGAAACTACTGACACACCAGTCTAAAGTATTGAATGTCGCAACGATTCTCTCGGAATTCTTTCTAAGCCCGCTCCTAAGTCGGCTAGCTCGGCTAAACCCAGTGCCCCTTTCGCCAGAGTTCGAGACACGGGCCGTAGCGTATGCAGCGTTAGGATTATGCCTTTCTATACTGATAGCGCAACGTCTGGCACAACGCTTTCTTGTACGTGAGTCACCCTCTATACACAATGAATGAAAATATATTTACTGCAGTGAACAGTTAGGCTGCTTTCACACGAGGACAACTACCGCCGGCAACTTGTTGTCTGCAGTAGTTGCCTCATGAAAAAGGACTGCGACACATTCGGCAACATCTTCTCCCGCACCACTCACAGCAACTGATGATCGCCAGTACATTGCGTGACAGCGTCTAAAATGGACGAACTGTAAGTGGTTGCTGTCTGGTGTCAAGCATAAAACAAAAGACGAAGAAGAAGGTACTGAATATAGCCTACAAACTAAACTTGTTTCCGCTTTCCTGCAAATAACTCCTTACTGCAGAGGCTACCGTTTGTTGGACTAAAGTTCTGATAGAATTCTTAACACAATAATAATCTTCAGAAGACTGCTCCGGTTTAATATAATAACTGATCTATTAGGACGTACATTCCGCTGATATATTCATAATACACAGTAAAGCAAATTCAAAATGGTGTAACGATTTCTCTTATGCCGTATACTGTCACTTAAGAATCCCCCATCTATTGCAGTAATATATGACCTGATGTAGACCAAACGTAAACTGTTCACATAGTATATCAAGGGACGTTAAATCTTTGCATTATGTGCGATTAGTCAGTCATTTTCGAAAGAATCATGGTAACCGTGACAAAGAATGAAACGGTATTCATTTCATTACGAAGCTGCGACATGAGGCTTAGGATGTAAAAGTTTCAACCTTTTTAAACCGAGTCGTTCCCTAAAAATCGTTTGGCACAGCTTTTCTGTCATTACTACGCAACAGATAAAATGATTCGCTTTATGATTAGAGCTAATTTTTGTATCGTTTAAGGTCGAGCTATGTGGTGCAGTGGTTAAGCCGTTAGAGTCGTACATATGAGTGTTGCAGGATCCTTTTTCTGCCATTTTCTATTTCTCTAACCTGCTATGGATATATACTGATAACATTAATTGAAAACCTGATCTATAAACAAAATTTGTAGAAACTGCGATGAATTCGTAATTAAGTTAAATGTAGTATGTATTCATCCTACTTATCTTTCTTTAAAGTCACAAATTCTCAATAACTTTATACCAGTCTTTCGTTCGTTGCGAGAGTTTTAAGAGCATTACAATATGAAACTACAAAATTGGGTGTAATGTTGTTGCTCGCTTATTAACGAACACTGATACTTTATTGTACTATTTTGTCAAGAGACATTAATTTCACAAGGAAATATGATCTGTCTTTGATACAGTCTGCTGCAATAACCTTCGATAAGTCACCCAGAGGTCGGTGTCACGCCTAAAAGTAGAGTAGTGTGTGGGTGCTGAAACGTCTTTCCAAGTTCACTATGTATGGAGATAACTAATGTGCATAATGATGTGGAAGCTCATTAATAACACTCAGCTTTCCACTTTCTGTGCGATTTTAATAATAGGACGAAGGCTATGAGGGACTGAGCTTCGTACCGTCATTGGTCTCGTCACTCGAACTCCTTTCTACTTTTTCCAACAATTACTTGTGTGTTGTTATTCTTAGCAGCTGTAGATTATCTTTATTTGCTTAATTACTGTTATTTTGGTTCAGAGACAACAGCATGCCCGTAATGATCCTTCACCTGTTTCATTCATAGATAACAGAAAGCAAATCATAATAACAAATTGAGCTGTTGCTGCACAAGACCGTGTTATTAATACTGTTCACCGGCTCATTTTCAACTTTTTCAGACGTCTGCATAAATGCGTACCGCTTGTTCCGCATAATACAGAAGATCAGTAGACAAATTTCTCGAGAGAGTGGCCGGCCGCGGTGGCCGAGCGGTTCTAGGCGCTTCAGTCCAGACCCGCACGACTGCTACGGTCGCAGGTTGGAAACCTGCTTCGGGCATGGATGTGTGTGATGTCCTTGGGTTAGTTAGGTATAAGTAGTTCTAAGTTATAGGGGACTGATGAGCTCATATGTTAAGTCCCATAGTGCTCAGAGCCATTTGTCGAGAGAGGGACGGTGGAATTAATTTGTTGCATGCCTTGTCACTGCCTTCCATCCTCTCAGTAACTCAGTACTGGCTCCGAAAAACGGGGGTTATTACACTGAGAAATCTATGACTTCCATCCGCAGTTTTTGTAAAACTTTTTGTTCGTTATAATTCCTAAAATTACAGATAAATGTAAATTATACAGGCCACTAAGCAGATTAAAGGACTTAATGAGAACAAAATTTTGCTGTGGTACAACATGTAAATTTTGTTCACGTGATGTTTAAACGTGGAGATGACTTTATCTGTTGTATATTGTTTGTTATTATCGTTTTATGTGCTGTACATGTAAAAGCTTTTACAAACATTATGCGAATAATACACGTGATAGGTATTTGTATTTACTGCATCTGATAGGCTCTGGAATATTTTGGCAACATCGAAACTATATTATCCGCTGAAACAGACAGTATCATGCCCGCTCCGATCAAGTTTTCTGTTGTTTCATATAGTTACAGTAATAATATCTCAACTAACCGAAGGAAAGGTGATATGGGCGTCATTTTTCCGCCACAAAATGTGCCTAGTGGAGGGCCAGTTAGAGTAAATGTCAAGTATGCCTTCCGCTATATCAACACGCAGTGATGGCAAGTGTTGCATAATTCATACGCATTTCCGGTGAAACCTACCACGAATTATTCATTATGACATTTTTTTTTCAGGGTACTCTGGAATTATTCAAATTCTCGATAATCCTATGAATGTAACGACGTTGCAGCTTGCTGAACGAACATTTCGTGCAAGGAAACACGAATAACTGATGCTATTGTGACGTTACTGATATCAAAGTGAACACAGAAATTCAAATTGTAACTCGAATGTAAACATAGTAAGTGATTATGTCACAAGCTGTTAGATAAACACTTACGCTGCGTAACCTCAGTTGTTATTTGGATTTACTGGACTGATACTGTTTTTCTTTCCGCCAACTATTCAGAAACACTCGACTTGGAATACATTAAGTTGTCCTGCGCAGTATCACGAGAAATACCTCTACTACAACACTGACAATTGAGGCAATAAGACAGGCTATTCTTAGATACGTTACAGAAATCTCTTGGGTACTCAGAAATGAAGTCTCTTTGACTACAACAAATTTTCTAAAACTAATCTCTCGTTCCCTAAATATTATATCCTACAAAACATTGTTTCTTTCAACTACGATTGCCGTCTCGTGGGTAACAGACTAAGTAATGCTGGTAAGATAACAGCAAAGGGTAGGCTGCCGTTATCTGATTTGGATAACATCCTAAGTGGCAAATGGTTCAAATGGCTCTGAGCACTATGCGCCTTAACTTCAGAGGTCATCAGTCGCCTAGAATTTAGAACTAATTAAACCTAACTAACCTCAGGACATCACACACATCCATGCCCGAGGCAGGATTCGAACCTGCGACCGTAGCGGTCGCTCGGCTCCAGACTGTAGCGCCTAGAACCGCACGGCTACTCCAGCCGGCACATCGTAAGTCACCAATAAGCTAAGTATGGTGCATGTTTTTCCTAGAGCACGAAACACTTAATTGTCTAAATTCAGGGAATTAGTTACATTTCGGTGTTCGTTGTGCTGCTACTGTATATGATCTCTCCTTTAGATGAGATAATATTTAAAAAAAACTCATCTTAAACTGGAGATTTAGACTCCGTAATCTGTTACATAAATCTATAAGATAATTATAGTGACGCCTTGTGGATAACGTTTGCAGTGTATATTGCTGTAAAAATTCATATTTCATAAGTTTGTCAGGACGATGAACAGAGTAAATACTCACGTTACTCCACCAAAGCCAATTGTAGTTCACCGCGTAGTATGGCTGGATTACGTTTCAACTGAAAACTGAGAAGATTTTTACTTTGTAGTACAGGTTGGTGAGTGATAGATGTAAAACCTCTTATTTCAACTGAAAGCAGTGAACGTTGCTATTTCGTAGTACAAAATGGAAACTGAAATAAGTAATATTTCTTCAGGTGCATGGGGAAGGACTGCAGCCATGCTAACGGAAAATTTGGCAGAATATAACTGCAAAATATTAACGTAGAGTTCCATTACGCAGCGCGGGCTACGGAAAGAGAAACACGACTTACGCGTTTGGGGGATGGGGTGTGGGCGAGGGGATTTAATTACCAGCGAAGAATCACCGTCCTCTCAATAAGCACTCCTTATCTATATGTTTAAACACCAATTTATGCGAGATTTTGAACTACAGAAGCTCATATTAGTTCTGCAACGACTTCAGGGATTTTGCTGCTCTCAACTAAACTCCATTGTGAGCGAGGAATCTTCAGAAAATATTTTCTTTCCGGTTTATTCGGTTTTCAGAGGAGCTGCATTAATGAGTAAATATATGTGGACAGCAAAACAGTTGAAAAATAGACATATCTAAGGACATCCTGAAAAAGTTGAACATCGTTATTCAAATGACTGGTGGGTTATGGCGACGAGACACAAGTTCACAAACATCTAACACTTAACAGATGCTACCAAAGTTACAGAGACCAAAGAGTATAATTGAGCTATGTGATTAATTTTCTTGCAGATGTGGTCCGTCTATGCAACTAAACGAAAGTCTGTTTGTTACGTGACACATTTTTTTGTATCTTTTTATTTATAAAGCATCTTCAGTGGTCTATAACACATGTTTCTTTTATGTGCAGAACAATTGTGTTGTATAACGATTGCAGATAAGTTACTATATATCATTTTATCTATACGCTTCGTCTTAGGTAAGAAATTACTTCTTGGAACGCAAATTCCTTGAGATTAAATTATTGTTAGGTTCTACTTACGATATTGTGATCTTATTACGCCATGTGTGTCGTCCGGAAGCTGTACATACTTGAGCTGTGTATGCCTGGATTTACGATTTTCGGAGTTTTCGTACACATTCCAGCATAACACCTGACATCCTCAATGTGTTGCTTGTGTCTGTAACTGCGTATACAGGGTAGTCAGAAACAGTCTGAAAAGCTTGTGAGGGTGTTGCAGGGTAGGCTGTGCTCAGAAATAACTGTTTAGAAATAAATTCGATTAACTGAGTCATTGTCGAGCGAATTAGCAGCTTGGCTTGGCTCTGAGCACTATTGGACTCAACATCTTAGGTCATAAGTCCCCTAGAACTTAGAACTATTTAAACCTAACTAACCTAAGGACATCACACACACCCATGCCCGAGGCAGGATTCGAACCTGCGACTGTAGCAGTCCCGCGGTTCCGGACTGCAGCGCCAGAACCGCTAGACCACCGCGGCCGGCAGCGAATTAGCATCGAAGAATGACAATCAGGACGTTGCGTGCACAAATTCAAACTGCCTGCCAGAAACAGTGTCGCCAAATGCGTGTTTCGTTTGGTCTCCTAAAACAGAACCAGAGAGCGATACAAACACTTGACAAGGGACGGTGGTAAGGAACGAACCCAGACTAAAGGCTGAGCAGTCTCCTGTCCTTTCATCTACGGCAGACTTTTCAGAAGGTGGCTAGGCGAGCATGACCGCTGACGCTCGCTGGCCGCCTGAGTAGTGAGCACTTGCGGTAAAATGTGGCTATCAGACGACTGTATACTGCGCGACGAAAGTACAAACTGCGTGTGTTCTGAGCAATGACAATACGTTCGCCATAGTTTTAAACGCATGCCTACATAATTGATGAAGCAGTGCTTAAAACGGACAGTAGAACTTTTAAAATCGATGATAAGCAGCATTATGACAGGCTTACGAACTTTAAAGAAGAGGTTAGACCCAACAATATCAATTTTTAATAAGTCAATGCAAGAAGTCTTGCTATGTTAAAACTCTTAGACCTGAAATGTGGCAGGCAGCTGAGTGACAAGTTTCGTAACAAAATAAGGCTTTAGACTCGTATCAAAATTTTCTTTGACATAAATTTCCACAACTGCAGAAGTTTGAAGCTACAATTATATCGATCTTTCCACCTACATATATTTGCGAGCAACTTTTTTTCCCGCAATGAGGAAAACGAAATCTACCCACAGACGCCTACTGACAGATTTCAGTGTAACAGCTTATCATCGAATTAGTAGTTCTCAGAAAGTAATACTGGACATTAATGCTTTAGGGAAAAGCAACATATGCCATATACGTTGAAATTTTCTGTTTCTACGTTCAACGTGTGAATAAAATAGTCTAGAAATATATGTTGATGTAAATTTGAACTTCGTTCGAAACGGTATTGTATTATAAGGCCGCATCAGTCTTTGCAAATATCATGTTTCGTACTTTGTTGGCCCATGTTCTTTGCCTCATCAATTAAAAGAAATGTAAGTTTCATTTCGTTGTGATTTTCATCACTGCAACAGTTTTAGGATATAAGTTTACCACGAAATGCATTTATTAGCCAGCCCGAAGCGATATATCTCTGTAGATCTTTTAGCGGACCATAGAACAGACTCGTTGACAACAGTTTCTCGTGCCGAGCTGCCTTCCTCCGGGTCTTCCTCCCCTCCCCTCCCCTCCCCTCCTCTTCGCCATCCATTAATCGCCGTGCGCCGGCCGGTTGCTCGCTGCTGAGGCGTAAGCGCGAGCCATCAAGCACGAGCACATCGGAGATCAGGCCTAATCTACGCCGTGAGAACAACAGACACTAATTGTATCTTGCGGCCTGCTTGAATTTGTGCGTGCATTGTCCTGATTGGCTAACTTGAATACTAATTAGCTAGGAAATGGCGCAACGTGTCGATTCTTTTTTCCTAACAATTATTACTCGCAGTTTCTGACCATCCTGTATAGTGTTGCCTATTGTGTGCTTTTCGTTCGTCCTTTTTGTGTTGTGGTGTCTGTCTGTAGTTTGATAGTCTCATATTTGTCATGTGTGCGCAGGTGCTATCGTATGTGGCGAGAAATAGGGCAAATTTTTGTCTAGGGAACTGCAAGTGACTGATCTTTAATTTTTTTGCTTTTTTATGTTTCTGCGGTAGGGGATTAAGTTCAAAATCGTTCACATGGCTCTGAGCACTATGCGACTTAACTTCTGATGTCATCAGTCGCCTAGAACTTAGAATTAATTAAACCTAACTAATCTAAGGACATCACACACATCCATGCCCGAGGCAGGATTCGAACCTGCGACCGCAGCGGTCGCTCGGCTCTAGACTGTAGCGCCTAGAACCGCACGGCCACTCCGGCCGGAGGGGATTAAGTCATTAGTCGTGTATACTCCAGTTATATTCTACATATCCCTTTGTTATTGTTTTAGTTTGGTGATCAGTGAATTGTGAGTGATATTGATTTGGTCATTTATTACTCTCTTGTTCATAGCAAGGACCCACTGTGAAAGTTTTCCTGTAGTGTTAGCAGTTTTGCTGTCGTAATTGTTCATTCCTAAAATTTTCATGTACAATTAGATTTTAGATTGTTCATAGCCTTGCTTCATCAGATATTCAGAAAAGGCAGAATGCCTGTTTTTATATTTCCAGCTCCTGCTATGTTCTTCCCATCTAATTTTTAAACTTCTGTCTGTCATCTCCAGATACAAGAATTGGCAGTCTTGACATTCTACGTGATATACACCGGCCCTTTGGTATTTGTCAGCTGTCTATATTGGAGTTTGTAAATGTCAGTGGCGCGTGATTCTTGTTTAGTATAATATGTGCAATCTCTGTTTCTTCAGTGTAATGGATATTTTGGTGTTAATTTGTGTTCGTATGTTAAAATGTAGCTTTACTTTTTGTTAGTTGTGTCACAGCCTTTCGTGTTCTGTGTATTTTTGCGTACTGTAGTGCGTATTGTTTTGGAGTTTTGTGATGTTTGCATCCTCTGCTTATTTCTATTTTTCTTTAGTTGTGTTATGATTTCGTTGTTGAGTATTTGTTTTATACAGGTGTAATATTCATTGTATTTGGCTCAGAGCTATATTTTATATATTTCTCTTTCATTATCTGTACACAGTCTACCCATGCAGTATGTATGTGAGCCCACAAACCATCATCAGTGGTTGCAGTAGAAGCGTTCGACCGCATTGGCGATCAATTATATCCCAGACACTTTCTATGGGAAACGTGCGAGGCCGTCGTGCAGGCTAATAAAGGTGCTACGCCTGTTGTTTGAGTAAGAAGGGTTCTACTTTTGTCGTCGCATGTTGGGAAGTCCTGTTTACTTATAATCTGACGTACGAGGCGCTGGAAGCATGGACACTGTCTCAGACTCCAGTGTTCTGAGTGCACTCAGTACGTGCGATTAGTTGAAGTTAACGACGACTGAAGCCAACACATTTGGCATTTGTTGGCTTTTCCCCCATTAACGTATGCTGTCAGACTGCGCACACCACTGTAGCGTCTGGCATGTGTGCGGCCAACACTGCAAGGTAGGTTGAAGATTCACCATTCGCTGAGGCGTGCATGTGCCCATGTAGTGCAACGCGGTATTGGTTTAGGTGTCCAACGATTAGAGCCTCCCAGCAGACGGCGTCCAGCTGTAAACGCTAAAAGTTCACGTCCATTCTAGAGCTCCATAAAATCTGTGGACGCAGCTGCCTGATACTGAAAGATCGACGATCAGTTATTTATCACAAGCTGTGGGTGCATTGTATGGTCAAGTACTAGCTCTTCACTGCATGCGATGAACTTCCGTACGAGGAGACCGATTTATCTGCGCCATTCTAACTTACGCATGTACCGATACTGCGCTCTTTGATGACGGGGAGACGTGCTGATAATAGTTGGTAACTTTCCATTTAATAAGATGATTCTTCACTTAAAGAATGTAACATTAACCATTCAATGATAAATTTGATGTGACAACACATTTGCAGTTATTATTTTTGATCGTGTATATTAAGCAAGAAATAATTGCATTCTAGTGTTTCAAGCAAAATTTATAACAAAATGAAAAGAGAAAGTGTGCCAGCTGCAACAATGTAAACAGTGCACATTGCAATTACTTTTATTTTCACACAATATATCTGTCTTTGGACTATGACTAGTTAGTTACAGTTACACTTTGCAAGAAACCATTATGAGACTGCATAATACCATCACACACCATGATTACAAAAAGAAAACCAGTCAGTTGTCCAATATGTTACTGAAACGCTCAGGGTTGCTTTCTCTCAGCATTGGTCAGGCTAGCGGGCGACATTACATTCTGAGTGGCCATCCATTCAGCCAGATTATATAACGATGCTTTGGGGTCCCAATGGATCCTGCAGGTTGCCTCCCTCACGTTCTTCATCTATGACTCCAAGGAGCTTGTGGTTCACTCAGGTCTCAGGCAAAGGTATTACATGACTTCTGGAGGCACAAATGAGCTCCCTACTGAGATTATATTGTCGCATAAGAATCTGAATAGCATAGTCACCATAGTGTAGTAGTTATGATAATAGACTGGTGCTAGGAGGGTCGTGAATTCAAAACTAAACTGAAACGGAAAATTTTAATTTCTAAATTCGATTCGAGTACATTCTAAAAGTAACCACAAACGTCAAGAATCATTGTACTGGAATGTTCTGTAACTGTATATATACCGTATGTGTTTTGGCCTAAAGGAGTTCGCTCAGCGCTCTTATTTGAGCAAGTGCTGAATAAACCTTCGTTAAGTAAGTTAGTGTTCGTGAACTTGTGACAGCGCACATTATCGACGACACAGTGGCTCCCATCAAGTCACGACAGAACCGCAGTTTATGTGGATAGAAACACGAGTTCGAGCCATATTCAACAGATCGCAATCAATCGGAGACAGAAGAAGAAGAGGACGTTACGATGATTCTCTGGTGACGATGGCCAAGATCCAAACAAGTGGCTGGTATCAGCGTATAGCCAGATTTAACAAATGGGATGACACCAAGTGTTTGCCGGCCGCGGTGGCCGTGCGGTTCTAGGCACTTCAATCCGGAAACGCGTCACTGCTACGGTCGCAGGTTCGAATCCTGACTCGGGCATGGATGTGTGTTATGTCCTTAGGTTAGATAGGTTTAAGTAGTTCTAAGTTCTAGGGGACTGATGACCTCAGATGTTGAGTCCCATAGTGCTCAGAGCCATTTTTTTAACACCATGTGTTTGGCTAACTAACCTATTTTTCTACTTGTGGGGGGAGGGGGTGGGGGCAACTGCCAAGCAATGGTGTGAGAACAATGAGGAGAAGTTCACAAGCTGGGAAGTATTTCAGGTGGAACTGCTCAAGTATTTTGGCGATACACAACGACAGAAGTGCAAGGCTGAAGATAAATTAAAGTGCAGGGCACAGCGTCCAGGAGAAACTACAGCATCCTACATTCAAGACGTCTTGGAGCTGTGTAAAATGGTGGATCCTAGAATGAAGGAGGATGATAAGGTTGTACATCTCATGAAGGGTGTTGCTGAGGACATGTATCAAGCCCTACGCCTGAAGGAGGTTTCGACAGCAGATGACTTCATAAAATGGGGCCAGTATATCTAGCCAATGCATCAAAACAGAATTACACGCAAGATATTTGAATGGCTTCCAAACGTCCTATCGATGTTTGTGTTGGAGGAAGAAACTGATTTCACAAATATTCCTCGTCAGACAGTGAGAGAGAAAATTCAGAAGGCACTTGGATTGCACGGCGAGCATAAAACCGAGACGCTTCAAGAGGTCATAAGGGAGGACGTGGAACAGACATTGAACCCAAAAACTGTGAAAAAGTCTAGACCCAGGCGGAATTACGTTCCTACAATGCCACACGCGTAACCTGTTTTGGCACCAAGGAAAAATGACGTCTGGAGGACCGAGGATAACCAACCAGTATGTTTCCACTGCGGACGATCGGGACATGTGGTGCACTACTGTCGAGAAAGGCGGCGGATGTTTGTTGACGCCCGTGCCAGAAGACAACAGATTGATCTCAGCAGACGCCAACTCCGGGACGACGAATATGAACAAAAAGATGTGGGTGCAGGAAAACGTAGGTCACCATCGCCGCAAGCTAGCCGCTGGAGAGGAGGCTCCCCAACACGCCGATCAAGGTCTCCATTGCCGTTCAGAAGCTCCAGACGATCACCTAGCCGCCGCAACCTGGAAAACTTCCTTTGAGGTAAGGCCGCCGAAGAGAAAACTGCTCCGCCGTCGATCACTACAAAAATGATGGGAAACTACATCGATATCCTGATGGATGGCAGACCAGCCCAAGGTCCTGTGGACTCTGGAGCATCATATTCAGTCATTTCGGAGAAGAACCGTGGCCAGTTGCAAAAAACCGTATTCGCCCACAGCAAAATGTCGCTGTTGAAGGTGGCTGATGGGAAATATATAAAACCTACAGGAAGATGTCATTCATGTGGGTTTAAGTGGCCATACACAGCCCTTAGAATTCATCGTTTACAAGAGTGTAGTCATGACGTCATTCTCGGATGGGACTTTTTGAAGGCTTCTCGGGCAGTTATAGATTGTGGTCGCTCGAAGATTATGCTAGACGAGATGAGATACTGTGGACAGGAAGATGCGCAGCCGAGTGTGCGGAGGCTATGTGTGCTTGATGAAGTGATCATTCCTGTCGTCAGCGGTAGAAAGATAGCTATCATGTGTCATGCCATGGATCTTGTATTGGAATGTAAGAGAAGCATACCACTGAAGAATACTTGGTCATTCCAGGCTCTATCGTCTCGTTTAAGAACGGATTCGGTGAATTGTTGATAGTTAACTGTCGCCGAGGACCGCAGATCTTTCCATGACGCATGTGCGTAGCAAACGCTGAGCCGTTAATTGTAGAACAGCTGAGCATCATAGAAACCTCCCATGCGGAGTCTGTGGGTGAAATTAGCGCTACCACTACGAGACAAGATCTTCTATCTCGACTATCACCAGATCTCAATAAGCAACAACAGAAGAAGCTACGTGCCATTCTTGAAGAGTTCTCTGAATGCTTCAATTCACAGGCGAAGATCAAATTAGACAAATTGACGCTGAAGCACAGGATTAGCACTGGAGACCATCAGCCCATAAGACAGAGAGCATACCGTGTGTCAGCAACGGAGGGATACTGGCAAATTGAAGTAGAGGAGGCTCATCGTGAGAAAACTGCAATCATCACCTCTGAGGGTCTGTATGACTTTCAGGTAAAGCCGTTTAGTTTGTGTAATGCACCAGCAACTTTTGAATGGATGATGGATAATCTTCCAAGTCACTTGACGCGCACGGTGTATCTTTGTTATTTAGATGACATTATAGTGTTCACAGAGACAATTTATGAACACTGAGGGCCGTTATTAAGTGTCTCCAATAAGGCGAACTGAAACTTAATCCAAGAAAGTGTCTCTGCCGCACGGGATTAGCCGAGCGGCCTGGCGCGCTGCAGTCATGGACTGTGCAGCTTGTCCAGGAGGAGGTTCGAGTCCTCCCTCGGGCATGGGTGTGTGTGTTTGTCCTTAGGATAATTTAGGTTAAGTAGTGTGTAAGCTTAGGGACTGATGACCTTAGCATTTAAGTCCCATAAGATTTCACACACATTTGAACATTTTTTGAACAAAGTGTCTCTTTGAAGCAAAAGAAATCAAAATACTTGGACACCTTGTGTCAAACGAAGGTGTGCGGCCAGACCAAGAAAAGGTGAAATCTACAATGGAATTTTCTATTCCTAAAAGTATTAGCTATGTGAGACGCTCCACGGAATATGTTCTTATTACCGTCGTTTTATCAAAGTCTTTTGTATCTAAGCCAGGCCACTCCAAGTGTTATTAAAAGTCGATGATAGATTTATCGAGGGTGGTACTCAACAAGATTCTCTCAATGTTCTGCGAAAAGCTCTGTCGACTGACCGTCTACTTCGTCTGTATGATGAGAGAGCACCTACAGAACTACACACAGATGCCAGTGGGAATGGGATCGGTGATGTTTTGGCGCAAATTTCGGATAGAAATGAGGTTATAGCCTGTGCTTCTAGGACACTTACAAAAGCCGAGAGAAACTACTCAACTACAGAAAGAGAATATCTTGCTGTGATCTGAGCCATGTGCAAATTTCGACATTATCTCTATGGAAGGCCATTCACAGTTGTTAAGACCCCCATTCACTCTGTTGGTCGACAAGTCTTATGGATCCAACAAGACGACTCGACAGGTGGGTACTACGTCTTCAAGAGTATGACATTACCATAGCGTACAAAAATGGAAGAAAATATCAAGATGCAGACTGTCTCTCAAGAAACCCTGTGCAAGACCATCAAGGCTTTCATGAAGATAGTGACTGTCTCGCTGCACTCTAGGATCACACTACTGAGCAGAAGAAGGATGCCAAGACATCTCAAATTATGCTTGCCTTAAATCGGTCAGAGTGTGTGGAAGGACAATTTAAGGTAATTAATGGATTTCTTTGCAAGAAAAACTTTGATCCGTTTCGAAAGAGGTGACTACCAGTGATTCCTAAACACATAAGCTTAGATGTTCTACAGAAATTCCGCGGAACACCTGAGGCCGGACATTTTGGATTTATTAAGACATACGATAAGATCGGCAAGAGGTTTTTCTGGCCAGGTTTATTTAGGAGTGTCCGCACCATGTGCCGCACTGTCGAGAGTGCCAGAGGAGAAAGGCAGTTCCTCAGAAACCACCTGGCCGACTCACACCAATTCCACCCGCCGAAACGCCTTTTTAGCGTTATGGGATTGACCTCCTCGGACAATTTACAACGTCTGCTAGTGGCAATAAATGGAATATAGTTTGCACTGATTATCTGACATGCTATGCCATAACAAAAGCCATGAAGACAGCTGAAGCATTCCAGGTAGCCAAATTCGTTGTGGAAGACGTTGTGTTAAAACAGGGTGCCACAAGGTCGTTAATTACGGATCGAGGGAAAGTTTTTCAGTCGAATCTTGTGACAGAGAGTAACAGGCTTATTGAACGCCTTAATAAGACCTTGGCCGACATGCTATCAATGTTCGTCAATGTTGAGCAGATTAACTGAGATGAGATGCTAACTTTCGTGACGTTTGCCTACAGCACCGCCAAACAAGACACCACAGGATATACGCCAATTTTCCTGGTGCATGTGCGTGAGGCGACTACGTCGATGGACGCAGTATTTCCGTTACATCCCGATGATGTGGACGACGACTACATCGGCCAGGTTTAACCACAGCTGAGGAAACTCGGCAATTAGCTCGAGCCCGCACGCTGCAGGCTCAAGAAAACGATCGCTGAAGGTATGACGCGAGCCACCCCCCTGTTAGCTACCAGCCTAGTGACCGCATCTGGATCTTCACTCCTGTTCGGAAGGTTGGTCACTCTGAGAAGCTCCTAAGGCGCTACTTTGGACCTTATGAGGTTATAAGACAGTTGTCTGACGTTACTTATGATGTTGAAGATTTCGACCCCGACACAAGACGACGAAAGATCAGAGATACGGTCCACGTCCTTCAAACGAATCCCTGTAAGAATCCTGCAACCCAGGGTAAATTCGGAGCTCCAGTGACTGGCAAGAAGCGGAAAGGCGACGAAAAGAGTAGTGGCAAAGAGAGAACATCAGTCATCGGGTGTCGGAGTATGCAGGGCCTATGACTCGTTCCCGGCCTATGAGGACGTACCACCGAGACGCTGGTCTCTTAAGGAGGGAGCAGTGTTGCAGAAGAAGCTGAGTAGCATAGTCACCGTGGTGTAGTGGTTATGATACTAGACTGTTGCATGGAGGGTCGTGAGTCCAAAACTCAACTGAACTGCGAATTTTCAATTTCTATATTCGGTTCGAGCACATTCTAGAAGTATCCATAAATGTTAAGAATCATTGTACTAGAATGATCTGTAAATGTATGTACACCGTATGTGTTCTGGCCGGGGTCAGTTCACTCCGCACTCTTGTATGTGCAAGTGCTGAATAAACCTTCGTTAAGTGAAGTTAGTTTTCGTCATTAATTTAATTACACCTTCTTCTACGTGACAATATATACGCCGGCTTCCTGCATTATTAATCACTTATTTCTGGTACACTGTTCTACACACCCTCAGAGTTTCGACTTGTTTGATTTATTTCACCTGTGCAATTGTACAAACCACTTTCGCCATGAAATTACTTTTAGTGATGCACAGTCTCACTACTGACGACAAATAATCACCAAACTGATATTCTAGTAGATGAAGAGGACCAGAAGTGTTTTTTTCTGCTGCTCAAAATATTTCTCTGTTAGGCTGTAACCATATAGCTGTCTTTAGTCTTGATTGGTACGGATAACTCTTTTCCTCAGCGGGTCGCACGTTTTATCTGACTCGTAACTAGTCGTCGACGAAGCAGTATGCCAACCAGCACTGCATTCATTCGCCGCGAGACAGCCAGTCACCGGGGCATTATTTATAACGCATTATGGGAGACCTAGGCAGATGTTTCAACCAGCGACCGTAACAAGCCATGCCACCGGACCACTACAGAATCCGCTGGAAAACCCTCGTCGTAATCAGGCCGCTACTGGCGCGCTGAGGTCCGGGGTTCGGGGCATCGTGTCGCCACGAGTCTGCACTGCAGACCAGCGCTGCGGGCTTCGCAGGGCAGAACCAACGACGCCTGACCACGCACGTGGATAATACCCGTGAATGGATGCCGGGCCACGCCACCGAACGGTAGTAAGCACCTGTGGCTGCTGTAGTAATAAAGAGATTTAATGCACGCTGTCTTTCTTGCTGCAGCCACCTTCATCTTCGAAAGACTCCCATAGCCTTTGCTAACCCATCAAACCCACAATACCCAGGTGGGAGAGCCATCGCTGTCCTGACCACCAGAAGAACGGCTCTTCTATCACTCCATAGTGTCCATAGCACTTTCGACGCGATACATTCTGTTGATCAACTTATGGCATGCGACAGCCCATTTTGGCGCATTGGTATTTTACTACAGTAAAACGTCAGTAATCATTAGATCCTTTTTAACATGAAATATTATTACTATTCCTCTAACGTGAAGAGTGCGAGACCATGAGTCGCCATTTTGAGTAATGAATGGACAAGATCATGCCTATTATGATAGCAACATATTATTCATAATCTTCTTAGTATAAGGAAGAGAGGAGAGAGAGGAAGCTCCCGTCCGAACAGGCCTTGGAAGGCCCAACGGTACCGACCGGCCGCCGTGTCATCCTCTCAGCCCACTGGCATCACAGGGTGCGGATACGGAGGGGCCTGTGGTCAGCACACCACTCTCCCGGCCGTTGTCAGTTTTCGTGACCGGAGCCGCTACTTCTCAGTCAAGTAGCTCCTCAATTTGCTTTGCACCCCGCTTGCCAACAGCACTCGGCTGACCGGACGATAACCCATCCAAGTGCTAGCCCAGCCCGACAGCACCTAACTTCAGTGATCTGACGGGAACCGGTGCTACCACTGCGGCATTTGCAGTATGTAAGAGGTCCGAGCAGATGTAATTTCGATGTATTGCTCATGTGCTGCCTGCGATATGCAAGGTCTCTGACCAGAGAGCAGTGTTGACTGCGGTAGGAACTGTGAAGCTGTAGCAGTAAGTTGTTGCTAGTCTGGAGTCTGCTCTGGTCTGGTCTGGTGTATCGTGTTGGCTGGCCCGGTCGCGGTGCAGCGATGCCGGAGCCTGAGTATTATTGTACAAGGTAAAAAGCAGCCTCGCGCATATGGAGTAATGTTGTCTCAAGTCGCATGTAAATGTTTTAAAACTTTCGTAATAATAATCTTCCTCAAAAAAGTAACTTTTAACAACCATTCATTTCAATTTAAAGAATTTACTAATTTCTCCCATCCATGATCATCCAGATTATTGCAATAGAAAAATCAGTTGCTTTCTTTCACAGATGACAGATAGGTCGGCCAGCATTGCACAGAGCTGTGCCGGAAAAATTTATTGTAAGAGCAGATATATCCGGCGACTTCATTGAGGTAAGAATTTTTCCTTTTTTTATTCAGAATGATCTCTCAGGGCCATGACGCAGCACTGCTATCGTCCAAAATTTACCAGGTTAAATTCACAGTGAATTATTGAAAAGTCATAAGGGAGCGACAATTTAATTGAGAGGTTAGTTACATTGTTTTATTACCAGGTTACTGAATTTATTTTTTTATTGGGACGTTACACTGAATGTGAACGACATAATTATAATTTTTACTGTTGAGAGGTTTAGGAATTTTTCTCTTGTGAGGTTACGCTAAATGTGAATGAATTTTGAGCTTTGATGAAATCAGAAAGAATTTTGTGTGGAGGTTAAATGTGAATGAATTGCTGTAGGGAGGTTATAAATGGGAACGAATTTTGTGGGGAGGTTACACTGTGAAAGAAATTTGTTTTGAGGTTACACTAAATTAGAATCTTATTCATATTATTTATTTTTTTTTATTTTGTGGGGAGGTTACAAGTATAAGGGTCAATCGAAAAATATCCATTCCATTGACGCATAGACCACAATCGGTTATGCCATCAGCCAAAATCACCGTGAGAATTGAGACAATCATCTCACCAACCCACCAGATGGAAGAAACCGGTTTGGTAAAACACCATGTCCCACAGCGTGACGATGTCTGAAACTGCCTGTTGCACATTCTCGTCCGACAGAAATCGTCGGTGCTTCGAAGCCTTTTTTAAGAGACCGAAAGCTTGACAGTGGCAAGGGGAGATATTAGGACTATAGGGCAAGTGCTCGAGTCTCCCCCACTCGATTGGGCGTAACTTCTGCGCAACTCCCAGAAGGCATCCTCTGTCGAATCGTGACCAGCACGAAACTTGGCGCACCATTCTACATCTGTGGTTTTTGGCAGTGCTCCATACACATTCTTCATTCACCGTTTGATGTCTAACGCAGTTCGTCCTTCGGCAGCCGAGAAAAGAATAACAACCCGATTGTCCTATTTGAACGCACTTGGTAATAATATCGACCAAGTTCACGTTCACGCATTTACCGCACACACGTGAAAAAGACCCAAATGCCTCACTAATCGCTTGCCTACAGGTCGATGCATGTATACCCGCACGAAGACGCGCTACGTTGCAAATAATCTGAAGCAACACCCTCAAACGGAAACTTCTTGATCGCTTCTGATAAGTTCTTCCGCATTATGCTGCTGATATTTGACTGATTTTATACATTTTATTGCAAAATATAATTATTTTTAAAGTAGGAGAAGAAACAATAACTAAGCGTTGAGTGTAACTGTTGGTCGGAGACATCACGTCTTACTTTCTCATTGACAGGACTTTTTCACCTTGTTATGAGTAAATGCAGCGTTTTGAAGCGTGGTTACCGCGGACCAATACTTCGTGTTTGTATTGCAACCGTTAATTAATAACAGGTGGTCTGCACTTACGTAACACTGTGTTCCCGTGGAAGGGTTATATTTCGCAGTAATTGCAAAGGGAGCACTAAAAATAATCATGCTGCTCATCACCTGATACAGGATGCAAGTAACCTGAATGAATGTGATTTTATACACTGGCCACGGAATACATACTTGCGTCTGCATTTGTCTTGCAAGTGAGCGGCTACCACTATACGCAGACATAAACTACTGCTTTTTTTTTAATCAGTAATAACACGATGACGAAAGATAACACCACGGTCACCCTTATTTAAATATTCCAAATGTGTCTTCATACTATAACAAGTAAATCTGGTATTATATGATTGGATATTTGGGCACTCAGGATAGTAGTCTTCAGCGCTTGGTGACACTTGAAGTATCCCCATATAGAAGAGTGATGAAAGACACTTCGTAATAACACTGTTTACTATCGATATAGAAAACAGAACTCAAATAAATACCCGTTGATGATTGTCGACACAACTGAAGTATTAACAGAAAGATCTCTGAAACATCCTGGCAAATTAAAACTGTGTGCCAGACTGAGACTCGAACTCGGGACTTTTCCTTTCGCGGGCAAGTGCTCTACCAACTGAGCAACCCAAGCACAACTCAGGCTCCGTCGTCGCAGCTGTTGTTCTGTCAGTACCTCGTCTCCTACCTCCCTCGTCTCCTACTGGCAGAAGTAAGGCTCTCAGGACGGGGCGTGAGTTGTGCTTGGGAAGCTCAGTCGGTAGAGCGCTTGCCAGCGAAAGGCAAAGTCCCGAGTTCTAGTCTCGGTCCGGCGCGAAGTTTTAATTTGCCAGGAAGTTTCATATCAGCGCACCTCCGCTGCAGAGTGAAAATCTAATTCTAGAAAGATCTGTGCTAGACGTTGCCTGGGATGTGCCTACACTACGAAGCCCACGAGTCGTGGGAGGCGGCGGCGCGGGGGCAGTCGAGGATGATCGCCGTTAAGATCCAACCTGGTTCTCGGAGTATGTCATGGTGACGCCGGTACTTCCGAGAAGTCGGGCGTCGGCTGTCTGAGGCGATGCCCCTAACGACGATAGCTGCCGGTTGAACGACGTGCAGCGTCGCGTGGCACCTGGGAGTGATAGAGACGGTGGTCGTGTGTAGGGTCACCGATAGGTGCTCGTGACGAGGGCGATGACCCCGTATGGGTGCGGCCGGGGTGAAAGCCTGGAACGTAACTGCTCCGACATGCTCCTGCAGCGGCGGCGTAGTCTCCAAACAGAAGATACACTCGTGGCGCTGCAAGGGCACGTGATGTAGCGCAGGAAAGTATTGCCCTGTTTACAGCGCTATCTACCGTGACAGGCCCGCTACCTGTCGGTGAGGATACCGACCCCGGACGATCAGGCCACTGCTTGCGGCTCGACCGTATACAGTGCCACAACTTTCCATTTACAAACAACGCCCGTGACGAGGCAGGGGCCGTCCTTGGCACGCGAAGCATACACTTTAATCAAGTGGCCGAATTTTGCAGGGAGCAGCTCTGCATACACCACACTACCGATGTCGCCTCTGAGTCGGAAACCGGACTGAGTGAGGTGAGACAATTGTAATACATTGAACTCGTATTTCGAAAGACAATGGTTCAAAATCTCACTAGGCCATCGAGATTTAGACCTGCCTTCATTACCCTAAATCATTTAAGGGAAATGATGGAAGTTTTCGTTTGAAAATTACGCCGCCAATTCCAATCCTCATCCGAGCTTGTACTCCGGCTGTAATCACCTCGTTGTCGACGAGACGTTAAACACTTATACTACCATGTTAAAGCGGATTGCGGATGTCTGACTCTTTGCTATTTGGAAACAGAGACGCTTGCAGAGCAGGAAAATCATCGTCAGTTGTCTGTTACGTGTAGCGAAAACTCCCTGTCACTATCGAAAGTTCGCGTATGAGTAAAGGATTTCCAAAATGGCGGGCATTAGATCAGCCTTATCCCCTACCGGTACTCAAAAATGGTTCAAATGGCTCTGAGCACTGTGGGACTTAACATCTATGGTCATCAGTCCCCTACAACTTAGAACTACTTAAACCTAACTAACTTAAGGACATCACACAACACCCAACCACCACGAGGCAGAGAAAATCCCTGACCCCGCTGGGAATCGAACCCGGGAACCCGGGCGAGGGAAGCGAGAACGCTACCGCACGACCACGAGATGCGGGCCCCTTCCAGTACTGGTTCTACGCAACTTTACGTCTGATGTTACTGCTAGGAGCAATGAAAAGTTTCCGTTCGAGGGCGTTGCTGCAACGTATATGCCAGGTAGCACGACTCCGATGCGGGTATATAAGAATCGACAAGTAGGCAAGTGTTTAGTGTTGCATTTGTGTCTTTCCGAAGTGGATGCGGTAAATGGTAAAACGTGAGCTATGGTGACGTTATTACCAAAATTTTCCAAACCAGACCAACGATCTGTTGTATTTTTCTGGGTTGCCGAAGAACCAACACCCGCAAACATCCATCGCAGGATGAAGAATGTACATGAGGCAGCATATCTGTAGAAAACCACCGTTGTGAAATAGTACGCCATTTCCATGCTGGTCGCGACGCGACACAAGTTTACGGTAGATCTAGGAATTACGCAGAAGTTACGCCCAATGAAGTTTGAGACACACGAGGACCTGTTCTATAGTCCTGACCTCCCCCCATGCGATTATCGTACCTTCGGCCCCTTAAAATGTCCTGGAGGGTGGACAGTTCCTGTCGGACGTGGATGTACAGGAAGCAGTTTCAGACTTCTTGAAGCAGTAGGGCACCCTCTCTTACGAAACGGATATCTTCATCCTTTTGCGGCGGTGAGTTGATTTCCTCAATGGTCGCGGAGATTTCGGCTGATTGCCATACCTATTCTGGACTTTACGGCCTTGGAAAGGAAACATTTTATAGCTCCTTGTATGTAGATACACTATGTGACCAAAAGTGGCTACAAATGACTTACGAGTTCGTGGCGCCATCCATCGGTAATGCTGGAATTCAATTTGGTGTTGTACCACAATTAGTCTTGATGATAGCTTCCACTCTCGCTGGCATAGTTCAGTCAGGTGCTCGATCGTGTTCCTTGGGGAATGGCAGCGCATTATTCACGGAGTGCTGCACAGAGGAGAGGTATGGATGTCGGTCGGTGAGGCCTGGCACGAAGTCGGCGTTCCAAAACATCTCAAAGGTGTTCTATACCATCCAGGTCAGGACTCTGTGCAGGCCAGTCCATTACAGGGATGCTATTGTCGTGTAACCACTCCTCCACAGGCCGTGCATTATGAACGGGTGCTCGATAGTACTGACAGATGCAGTCACCATCGTCGAATTTCTCTTCAACAGTGGGAAGCAAGAAGGTGCTTAAAACATAAATGTCGGGCTGTGCTGTGATAGTGCCACGCAAAACAACAAGGGGTACAAGCCCCGACCACACCATAACACCACCGACTCCGAATTTTACTGTTGGCACTCCACATTCCGACAGATAACGTTCACCGGGCATTCACCATACCCACACCTTGCCATCGGATCGCCACTTTGTGTAACGTGATTCGTCACTCCAAAGAATGTTTTCCCCTGTTTAATCGTCCAGTGTTTACTCTCTTTGCACTAAGCGAAGCGTCGTTTGGCATTTACCAGCGTGACATGGGGTTTATGAGCAGCCGCTCGAACATAAAATTTAAGTTTTATCATGTCCGTCCTAACTGTCGTAGGACTTTCAGAGGATCCTGATGTTGTTTGGAATTCCTGTGTGATGGTCTGGATTGATGTCTACCTATTACACATTACGACTCTCTTCAACTGCCGACGGTCTCTGTCAATCAATAGACGAGGTCGGCCTGTGCGCTTTTGTGCTGTACGTCTCCCTTCATGTTTCCACTTCACTATCAAATCGGAAACAGTGGATCTAGAGATGTTTAGGGCTGTAGAACTCTCGCGTACAGACGTATGACACAAGCGACACCCGATCACCTGACCACGTTCCGCGGGGCGCCCCATTCTCGTCTCTCACGATGTCTAATGACTACTGAGGTATCTGATATGGAGTACCTGGCAGTCGCTGGCAGCACAATGCACCTGATGAGAAAAACGTATATTTTTGGGAGTGTCAGGATACTTTTGATCACATAGTGTATCAATGAATACCATCGCATCGGAGACGAAGATCTTAATGATGTCGGTATGCATGCGACAGAATGCGCTACCTAATATGTTCCAACAATCTGCCCACAAAAACGGTTTTTTTCCGCGGTTTATAGGTAGTGTTCTATTGGTGATAGAAACATAGGCTCAAGTGCTTTTGGATAACTCCTGGGCTAGGGGGCCATTTGTATACCGAACAAGGATCGTCTTACTGTAACTGTCCTACATTACAGGGTCAAAGTTTGAAAATTACAGATATTCTTCATCTTAGACAAATGGAGCTAATCGGTTGGCACTCGGTACGCCTTAATTAACCTATGGAGTCACAATTTAGTTCATGGGCGGCTCCCAAGAAAACCCTAAAAATTCAGTTCTTTGATAGCGAAACCGAGCCACGGGTTCCAAGACGGCTATTGACAGAAAATGGTTCAAACTTTTACTACATATTTCTAAGTTCTCGAACAACTTTCACACAAAATTCAGAGGTTCAGACTTACCCTACTTGTATACGTAAATACGCACTTAAAATTCGGTATGAGACGAAAATCTAGTTTTTGTAAAGTGACGTAGCATGGAGTAATATGCTGTAAAGTGTCTCATTTATCATCAGAAGGTTTCTGGGAACCCCTTTTTTTGTGGTAATGAAGCAAGTGCAATATTTTCATGCGCATAAAATCCGGTCGGAGATGTAAAATTATACAGGGTGATTCAAAAAGAATACCACAACTTTAGGAATTTAAAACTCTGCAACGACAAAAGGCAGAGCTAAGCACTATCTGTCGGCGAATTAAGGGAGCTATAAAGTTTCATTTAGTTGTACATTTGTTCGCTTGAGACGCTGTTGACTAGGCGTCAGCGTCAGTTGATGCTAAGATGGCGACCGCTCAACAGAAAGCTTTTTGTGTTATTCAGTACGGCAGAAGTGAATCGACGACAGTTGTTCAGCGTGCATTTCGAGCGAAGTATGGTGTTAAACCTCCTGATAGGTGGTGTATTAAACGTTGGTATAAACAGTTTACAGAGAATGGGTGTTTGTGCAAAGGGAAAAGTTCTGGACGGCCGAGAACGAGTGTTGAAAATGTAGCACGCATCCAGCAAGCATTTGTTCGCAGCCCAGGAAAATCGACTCGCAGAGCTAGCAGAGAGCTGCAAATTCCACAATCAACTGTATGGAGAGTCCTACGAAAAAGGTTAGTTATGAAACCTTATCGTCTGAAATTGGTTCAAGCACTGTCTGCAGCTGATAAGATTAAAAGAATCGATTTCTGTGATTTTATCCTTGCTCAAATGGAAACAGATGAATCTTTCGTTTCAAAGATTGTGTTTAGTGATGAAGCAACTTTCCACACTAACGGGAAAGTCAACCGTCACCATTGATGATTTGAAACGAGAAATAACAGCAGCTATCCAAACTGTTACGCCTGATATGCTACAGAGAGTGAGGAACGAGTTGGAGTATCGGGTTGATATTGCTCGTGTGTCTGGAGGGGGCCATATGGAACATCTCTGAACTTGTTTTTGAGTGAAAAAAAAACGTTTTTAATACTCTTTGTAATGATGTATAACAGAAGGTTTTATTATGTTTCTTTCATTAAATACACATTTTTAAAGTTGTGGTATTCTTTTTGAATCATCCTGTATAGTTTTGCGTAAATTCAATTTCATCTAATTAAACTATCAGAACTTTACTGACCCATAAAGTTCTTTTCTAATGAGTAACATGCCTTGCATTAGCTGGGAAGAGAAGGGAACCAGCCCAGAAAAGGCGAATACGCTCCTGTTTTTTAAAAGACCCTGACTGTAAAGTAGAGTATAAGCTGAATCATTATACCTTCCTTAGCAATTTAACAGTTTTACCCAAAGTTTTTGACGTGCGAACACATTCGCACTTTTTTATGTTGAGAGTGAAGGAGACAGTGCTATTTGGAGATGAATAATGAAATGAAGAAATTGGAAGTGCGTGACAGCCAGTGATAATGAGAGACAGAGTCGATGACAATGACAGCAAGTAAGAGAGGTTGCGACAGTGAGAAGAGATTGCAGCAGTGACAATGAATGACACAGTAGCTTTCTGAATTGTAATGCAAAATTGAAGGGGCAAACCACAACCTGTCAGTTTTAATTGTTGAAGAGTTGCACACAGTACTGTTCGAAATGAAACCACTATCACAAAATCTTCCACACAGTATGCTGAGGTACTCCAAGTTCGAGACTTGCACGGACCGTTCAAATCTAGCGTACTTGGGCAACCAGTACTTTTCTGTTTACACACACATCCAGTGTCCTTAAAATGTAGATACCAACGCACTATGCTCTGTTTACATTGCGGTTCTTTTCGATACGTCTTTCTCAATGCACTCTCCACTTCTGTAACAGATAAACATCTCGCATATTCTAACACACAAATACTCTTTTCTTGCTTTGCCACTATTTTGTCAAGGCACTGCACTCCTAAAATAAATTATTTTCTTCTCCCCTACAACGTTACTTACCACACTGTCATTTAGGTATAGGATAAAACTGCCTGTGTACTTGTTACGTACATTTTGTTCATCATCGACTAGTTTTCATGTGGAATTAGCAATGCGGCAGTCAATTTGAGAGTTCACAGTCACGCTTTAGATGACATACATTAATTGCGTTTTTCCAGAAACTGACAGTAATTCAGACCGCCTGTTTGTTTGTATACTAGCCTGCGTAGCATAGTGCTTTTGCCAGCATGTGCTTCATGTAGTTGTAAGATTGGTCATTGCCGCATTTAAGCCTAAAAGTGGAATAATCACTCCTTGATTAGGATATTGTTTTATAGCTACGTATATTCTGTAACACCTTAGATGTCTAAATACCACGAAGGCACTTTCTTTGGGAGTCCACAGTCACGTTTTAAACCTACATTTTGACAGATATGTGTGTGTCTTTGGAAATGACATTATGGTACTAGCCTTAAGCATTGGATTTTTGTGTTTCTGCCGTATTTTTAGATTTTAAAGTTATAGACAGTGAATTAACATTGTGACATTTGACAAGTATCGTGTGTTTTGTACAACAATTTAAGTGTGGTACAGAGCTCAAACTATGGCTTTCACAACTGTCACTTAAACTCTATGTTCATGGCATTAAAGCTATGTGTGTGTGTTTGTGTGCGTATGTGTGTTTGCTGTCAATAAAACTTAAGTATTTCAGATGTGGAAATGTCGCATGCAGCACCCTTTACATATTTTTTGATGAATAATTTTGATTACCACGTAAAAATATTCAGATCGATACTCTTTTGAACGTAATTCAGCTAATTCGGATACTTCTGAAAATGGCGCAAATTTCCGATCTTTGGGATACTTTTGACGATGGTGCAAAAAATTCGCATTGCTTGGATATTTTGGTCATGGGACAACCTTCAAATCGTTCGAATACTTTAGAATATTACACCATAGTGGTCGCATGAAAAGGGAGATTGTTCTGTTGTTAAACCATCTCAGATTTTGTATAAGATTATTGCTTTTTAGTTCCTTTAAACTCTTTTTAATTTCTGTCTCGCCAGCGCACTTTCATTTTTGAATTTCCCACCAACACCATCTCGTATTTTTAAGTTTCCCACCTGTGCAATCTTGCACTTGTTAATTTCCTGCCAGTACCATCTTTCATTTTTGAATTCCCCACCAGTGCCATGTGATTTGTCTAACCAACGACATAACATTCTTTTCAGTTACAAGAGTCCATCCTTCTGCATCAATTTAGAGTAAAGGGTGTGTATATTTTCTATTCATCATGGTGGAAATTCCTTAAAAATGTTTTCCCCCAAACGTTTGTTTCACCGCAATATGGTTGCAATGCCCTTACGTGCACATTAATAATATGTTACCAAATATAATCAACGTTCACTGTCTTCGCTACAATGAACTGTGATATTAAAATGCTCTGAAACTATAATGTTTACAACATGCAAATCTTTCGGTGTGTCCTGAAATGCTTCCTCTTTTTGAAATAACTATAGATCTAAAGGAAAGGCGCTGAAAAGTGAGGAAAAAACTGGAATTCCTTTGGCAGGGCAGATTGGTATGTCGGCTGGGCTGTACCAGGTGCAGCAGAAGCCGCGAGTTGGGAAGGTGAGCCCGGTGAACCGCAGCCGCAGGCCGCAGGTAGGCGCCACCTGTTGCGAGGCGGCCACACGCCTCAGCGCACCTCCGCAAATATTTGCCACCGGTAATGGCAGCCGCGGAAGCCGGCCTCTCAGATTCTCGCCATTTGCCGACCGTTCATTAGCTCCAGTAATGAACGTGGCCGCCACCCGTCTTGACACCGCTGGCCTTTCGGAACAGTATAGCCACGTCGCCGAACTTCGCAAATCCATGGTGCACTAATGGTATATGACCTTTCGTAATGTTAAAGAAGATATTACGGATAGAAACTTCTCCTTCTGACGTTAATTATTAATGCTGCTCCTTTTATAGATATAAATTTACGACTTGCTTTCGGTTGTAACATATGACTCGAACGCTGTTTACTTTGGAGTTGATACAACCTGAGCTGTCAAAGTGATTTTATTGTAAATCGAATTCGAAAGAGAAGTAGATGCTGGTTGAACGTGTTTTAAATTTCTTTTTGTGCATTTTCACACCTTCAATAAATTTTGTAAAATGCATTTTTATGTATATCAGCTAGATATGTGATATTTTTATACGTTATTTTATTTTTCCGCTACTATTTTAGAGCGTGACTCATTTACAAGCCGAAATTCTTGTTACATAACTATCCCTGGGGAATATTTCCAAAATATAAGATGTACATTTCACAATACAGATCTCATAATTACCTTTTGAACTGAAAAGAAACTACGAATGAATATAATACACGACATAACTAAAAAATACGACATGTCAGGAATATATTAAATCAAATGCGGCGCCTGTGACATGTTTCTAAGAGGATGAACTGCTCGGAAATCTATTACAAGATGCAAACAATGCTGGCCGGTGTGGCCGTGCGGTTCTAGGCGCTTCAGTCTGGAACCGCGTGACCGCTACGGTCGAAGGTTCGAATCCTGCCTGGGGCATGGATGTGTGTGATGTCCTTAGGTTAGTTAGGTTTAAGTAATTCTAAGTTCGAGGGGACTGATTAACTCAGTAGTTAAGTCCCAAAGTGCTCAGAGCCATTTGAACCATTTGAGCCATGCAAAAAAAGGACAAACAAAAGCGAAAAAAAACTCTCCACATTTAGTATACATCTTACAGAAAAAATACGGTCTGCACCAGGCCCTATGCAGTAATCTTTCCATTCATCGCAGAGCAGGAAAGGGGAGCTATAACAGCATTTCTCGCGATATACAGGTAATATTTTAAACAAAAAAAGTGAGTTCCAATATAAAAAATATATGAAGAACTTTGGTAGCATTCTTGTCAGTGCCTAGATGATCCAGAACGAAAAGCTCTCTTAATTAAACGTTCAATAAAAATCGTGGGAAAATAAAATAACATAAAGAACAAATTTCAACGCTTTTGGAACACACACATAATAAATGAATATCATGCAAATATTGATTAGCAGTGTGCTGCAGTAAAGTGCAGTGTAACCCTCTTCCGTCATGCGATTCTGTACACCCTGACATTGTACTGTTTTACTCTGGTGTATCGATTTATGAAGCACAGGACACCAATTTTCTGAAACTAATGGTGGAAGGCACGTACTCACGACCTCCTGGAGAAGCTCAGTGGAGATACTTGTATCACTAGGTTGTTTTCCACAATCAGCACCAATCATACAATGATTTTTTTTTTGTGTACATTCGTTGCTCGATTTTGTATGGAGTACTGTTATGGGTAAACCATCGCAGGAAGAAGGACTCTTCTGTCCTGAAAGCGATATATGTGCAGTATACAGAGTTATGTTGATGTCAGGGTAGATCGGTTCACTTATATTTACGTCTTTGATCTAGATCTATGACTTAAGCTTCTGATTTGATACTCGACTTTCAAATGACACTTTCGAATCCTGTTAGTCGTATAAGAAACCAGATCACTAGTATTTGGCCGGCTGTGGGGCGAGAGGTTGTGCCACAAAATTCCAGAAGCCTTGGGTAACATTCAAAGCTTTCTGCAGTGTCTCACAGAGTCAGAAAATATAACTCTGTTGAAGGTGATCTGTTTATCAGATGGCACATTACACTTAATGGCCACATTTGTGCGATTTGTCAGCATTGAGTTTCCCCTTCGTCTTTCGCTTTCATCTTCACTGATAACGCAAACACGACACTCTATTAAACGGGCACTTATCAATTACCTACACGTGAAATTTCAGTGAACACAAAACTCAGGATAGATCTTAGTTTTGTGAGCTCAGCCTTAGCTATAGTTTAAAAAAAGTGTGTAACCGACTCAGGAATACATTTCTTAACTGGCATCCAGAAACTCTGGTGGCCGTGATATTCAACAAGTATTCAAGCCCTGGTGAAGGCTTTCCCCTTTGTACTGCTATATCAGGTACACTTAAGTGTGTAATAGAGATATCAGTTTATTGGACTATATGGAAATATAGACTATATTGATCATATGTTAATTATGATAGTAAGTCACTTAGATGCTTGGGGGAGTTTGAAATGAAAAGAGGATTGATTAGTGTTTAACGAACATGGAGGTTAGGTGCACCTCCACAGTTTTTCCTAATACAGTCGACCATATTCAGTTCTTACAAATTTCTAAAAAATTGATAGAGGTTTTAACTACTCATAGACTCATACCTTCGCCAATCGTTCCTCATTATTAATGTTTCTAAAATCCAATAAATTATTACACTAATGTCTGATACCGTTACTTACATAGTTTACAGTGTAATATTAATTCTGCAGTTTCATTGACCTACATATTATTAATCTACTGTGTTTACTTTCGATAAGGTCTGTGTACTGTATTACTCATTTTTTGGCTTGGTGTAATTCACAAACGTGCCAGGTTGAATGACTACCAAACAAGTAATAATAAATAATTGCTGTTTTATTGTTGTAATTGAACAGTTAAAGGAGAGCAAGGTGATAAAATAACTTATCATTTCGTTAGCAACATCGATATTTTTTGGAAACATTGTTACTTTAATGTAAAAGACTTTTTATTATTATTTCGTATTTACGTTAGTTCCGCTACATTGGTAAACTACTTTTATAACCTGTTATCTGGTTCAGAACTAACTTAATTTGCTTACGAATTCAAATTTAAAATAAAAACAGTAACAAATCAGGTATACTACAATTAAATTTTAGTACTTAATGTGCTTGAATTCTCTCGTATCCTCTTTCATCCACTATTTCAATTTTTTACTGCATTATTTTGTACGTTTTAATCAGGAATCTAAATTAATCAGACTGAGAATAAAAATGAGAATTATTCGTATCGATGACAAAGGCAGTTTGCTGCAGGCCAATATTTAGGAGGTGCCACACACGATTTTCTCACTCGCCTCTGTGTTCCAGGTCGCTTATCGCACATTCGTGCGGTGGTGCTCGACCCGCGAGTAAGACGGTTCCAAATCTTGGTGACAGAAAAAATTTTCACTACCAGTGTTTGAACGAAAAGGAAAGGAGAGGTGGTGGCGTGAATTTTACGATTGCCAGACTCCGCGCAAGTGCCCCTGTTTTTACACCAAACCTCTCCGCAGTGTCTAATGATGTCAGGGTATGTGACACTGTCAATGGTGATCCGTCCGTCGGATGGGAACGTTATGCTCTGAGGCCCACCTGGTGCTATTTGCAAGGAGTAGGCTAGATGCCGGCAGCGGGTTTCACCCTCTCCATTCTTTCGTCATCATCATCAGCATCATCATACAATACAAACACTATACACGCACAAAATGTACATACATGTAGAATTACAAAAATTTGTAATGGAACATGTTGCAAACAAACAAAACACAATTTTCTGATTATGATTAGCTACAATTGAAACTGGAATTGTAAATACAAAATCAGGAGTTGTACTTCTCTGTGACACATCTGAGCCCGTGCACCTACTAATATTCAGGGTGTCTCACAACTAGTACCAAAAACTGACGTGGGTGAACATACAAGATAATTCAAGCAAAGACGTTCCGGTAAGAATGGGTCAACAAACGAAGAGTTTGCGGAAAAAGTGCAAATGTGTGTTCACGAGCAGCCATTGACCTCAGTATCACTTATTCATTTAGCCCTAATCTGTTTGAAATTTAGGTCTCCAATTTAACTGGGCTCAAATTCCATCACTAGCCTACTTTAAAAAGATATACAATAGTATTTCATCACATTACTTGTAACATTTTACTGTATAGTGAAATTCGATGTAATGCCGCACTCGTGAAACACCCACGTGTCATCTCATGAAGCTTCATATACTTGTGAAACTCGCTAGTCCAGTCCTTCAGCCGTAACAATTGGAGTGTTTTGTAATTGATGTTACAGATGATCCGTAACAGAAACAATTTGCGCGAGGTCACGTGATCTAGGAGGTCAAGGTACACGCCTCGCTCGTTCTATCACCTTGGACTGTACTGGTACGTTATATTTCGTCTTGCATGAGCTGGAAACTGTGCTTAGTGAAAAGTTTTTGTGTCTGTTATCGTATACTGTCGTCCGTGTCACTCTTCGCTTTTAGTTATGAAATACCCTGTTCACGTTGATTTTGTTTTTACACTCCAAACAAGGAGCGCATTTTTTCCCAATATATGTAGCTCGGAGTTACAAACGTGTACTTCGTTCATAGTTAAAAATCAGTGGTGTCTGGCGGTCATGATTGCAGTATTTTTGGTTGGAGAACAGCAGAGGATTGTTGCTCGACATCGACGCCAGTATTTTGTTTACCACTCAAAGACACGAGAACTGCATCTGTGTTTGTAGTGTTGTTTAAAATTAGTTAGCTTTTTTATAGTGATTGTAATGTCTTATAGTATGGATCCACCTAACGATGTTTACCGAGGGACTAATAAATGATCACGCAGAAATTTCAGATAGTAAGTTATGTGACGTGTTTGTGGGAAGACTGTTAGATGTAGAGAAAACACAACTATCACAATGAAGCAGGTACGTATTTAGGTAACAACGATCATAATATCTGTACTTAGACACCTAATATTCTGTATATCGACGAAACGCCATCTAAGAACCATGCTGCGTCAGAGGAAGAGATGACAGTGCTATCTTTCAGGGAGCTTCCAGGAAAGTAATCCTCACAGTAGAATAGAAATAAACACAAAAATAAGGCAGTCAAGTGAATTATTGTAGCATACAGGCTATAAGAGTATTTTGATGGTTCAAATGGCTATAAGCACTATGGGACTTAACATCTGAGGTCATCTGTCCTCTAGATTAAGAACTACTTAAACCTAACTAACCTAAGGACATCACACACATCCATACCCAAGGCAGGATTCGAACCTGCGACCGTACCAACAGCGCGGTTCCGGACTGAAGCGCCTAGAACCGTTCGGCCACAGCAAGTGTATTTAGACAATTTATTTTCTAATGGGTGAGTCTGTCTATATCCTGACCAGTATGGCGACTAATAGTCATATTGTTTGACCGTTGAACAGGAAGTGTTTATATTAGCAGAAGAGATTCACAAAACTGCTGTCTAATATCTTTGACTCCCATCTGTTGTAGTCTTACAACATATTCCAAGCTCAAACGTAATGGGGTATCTCGAACAGAATGACCTCCTCCGTGCCAACCACTTTAGATTCCTAAAACATTGGTCTTGCGAAACCCAATTAACACTTTTCTCACACGACATCCTTAAAGCCGTTGATCAAGGCAGCAAATACACTGTGTGATCAAAAGTATCCGTACACTCCGAAAAATATACGTTTTTCATATCAGGTGCATTGTGCTGCCACCTAGTGCCAGGTACTCCTATCAGCGTCCTCAGTAGTCATTAGACATCGTGAGAGACCAGAATAGGGTGCTCCGCGGAACTCACGGACTTCGAACGCGGTCAGGAGATCGGATGTCACTTGTGTCATACGTCTGTACCCGAGAGTTCTACACTCCTAAAACATCTCTAGATTCACTGTTTCCGATTTGATAGTGAAGTGGAAACGTGAAGGGACACATACAGCACAAAAGCGTACAGGCCGACCTCGTCTGCTGCCTGAGAGAGACCGCCGAAAATTGAAGAGGGTCACAATATGTAATAGGCAGACATCTATCCAGACCATCACACAGGAATTTGAAACTGCATCAGGATCCACGGCAAGTACAATGACAGTTAGGCGGAAGGTGAGAAAACTTGAATTTCATGGTTGAGCGGCTGCTCGTAAGCCACACATCACGCCGATAAATGCCAAACGACGCCTCTCTTAGTATAAGAATCGTAAACCTTGGACGATTGAACAGTGGAAGAACGTTGTGTGGAGTGATGAATCACGGTAAGAAACGTGGCGATCCAGTGGCAAGGTGTGGGTATGGCTAATGCCGGGTGAACGTCATTTGCCTGCGTGTGTAGTTCCAAAAGTAGCATTAAGAGGCGCTGCTGTTACGGTGTGGTCGTGTTTTTTAATGGAGGGGGCTTGCACCCTCGGTTGTTTTGAGTGGCACTATCACAACAAATTTGATGTTATAAGCACCTTCTTGCTTCCCACTGTTGAAGGGAAATTCGGAACTGGCGACTGCATCTTTCAACACGATCGAGCACTTGTTAATAATGCACGGCCTGTGGCGGAGTGATTACACAACAGTAACATCCCTGTAGTGGACTGGCCTGCGCAGTGTCCTCACATGAATGGTATAGAACACCTTTGGGATGTTTTGGAACGCCGACTTCGTGCCAGGCCTCACCGATCGACATCGATACCTCTCTTCAGTGCAGCACTCCATGAATAATGGGCTACCATTCCCCATGGAACCTTCCAGCACCTGATTGAACGTATGCCTCCGAGAGTGGAAGCTATCATCAGGGCTAAGGGTGCTCCATCACCATATTGAATCCAGCATTACCGAAGGAGGGCTGCCACTAACTTGTACGTCTTCAGCCAGGTGTCCGGATACTTTCGATCACATAGTGTAGATGCACTATTTATCTACATACGATAAAATCCTGTCTCGGGATCAAACATGAGTTTGTTATCGTCTTGGTAGTGAAGACGCAGCATATTTCTTCGATGGAGTTTCGTCGGTGTACAGAATGTTATGTGTCTAAGTGCAGTTATTATGATCATTGGTACCGTACCAGGGGATAGATTGCCACAGAAAACTGTGTAAAGGCCTGGACCCTGGCGACACTGACTCGCGACGGCGGCAGAGTCCAGAGCTGCCAACGTCAGTCAGGCAGCAGTCTGTGGTTACAAGCCCACTGAGGTTGTTGAAGACGTTTTCTTCATGGGAGCGACTGATATAGGCTGGTCGCCGTAGCCAAGTTCAGCTATCCCGATGACGACTGGCTGACATGGGGGAGGTGGGAATGGGGGTGTATAAGGATGGCTGTTTGGTGGCTGACTATGTGGAACGGATACCACTGTCTCAGTACACCGTCGCACTAACTCTCTTGTTAATTTGGAAACTTCCTGAAGAGATGCTCACCGTCCTGAGCGGTCGTTGTGTCTTGGAAGGAAGTTCGGGCGCAGGGGCACCTGCTGCTGCTAAGATGGCGTGTGGGCAGTGCCCGGAACTCTGCGTCTTGTCTACGACACTGGATACTGGCATAGGTACGTGCCGGTACACATTGTAGAATATTGCACAAGTGTTTGTGACCCGAACCTAGTACAGCTGACCAACGATATTGAATGTACAGAAAGAAGGGCAGCTGGAATAGTCAAAGGGTTGTGTGATTAATTGTGGAGCGTCTCAGAGCTGCAGACGCAACCTATACCCTCAAAATCAACTTACGAAGTTTGAAGAACCTGTATTATGCGCTTAATCTAGGAATATACTATAAGAACCAGCATTACGCAAGTAATTTAGTAATATACCACAGCTCCTACGTATCACACTCGTATGGGTCACGCAGACAAGATTCAGCTAGTTACAGTGTGTACAGAGGCATTTAAGACATCATTCTTCCTGCAAAATATACATGAGTGGAATGGTATAACCTGGAGTTACCCCCACCCCCGGGCGCTACACAGTGGATTACAGGCTGCTATTTGTAATTGTAGATGTAGCTGTAGAATTCAAATCACCTGCTATTGTTTGTGACGTATTAAAGCCAGAGTCCAGCAACAATTCTCAACTTATAGCACCACCCTCAAGTGCAAACAAAGCACAGGATATATTTTTATTAATGGTGAAAATTGGCACGGTTGGAAGTGTTAGGCAATGGAAGCATAAAAATTCTAGCCAGCATGGGTCTGGAAACGAGTCTGTAACGAGATAACACTCTTCGTTATGAAGAATTGTCATAATTAATACAATTGTTTTTTCTATGTAAACTTTTCGGTTAAGTACTCTTTATTTCATACTTAACTCTGTATTGAATCGTTTGTGATGCAGTAGTAGTAGAGCTGCCTTTAATTACTGTGAATATTCCATAAGTAAATTCCTTGAATTTCTCAAGGAGTTTCTACGTTGTTTTCAATAAAGAAAGTACGAAACAGTGAAAAAGTAGCTGGTCAGGATGTGTGAGGCATATAACGAAACTGGATTCTACGTCGCAATAACCACCCGCAAACAATATTTTTTTCTGTCAACCGGAGGGAAACAGAGAGGCCGGTTAAGGACAACGACGGCGCGACACTGAGGATACGTGAGTGGAGTATGAAAGTAATCGTTTTTCATATCTGTTTTTCGTATCTGTTGTTACTATTAATTATGATACTCTCCGTACATGAATTCTAACCTCGACACACTATTGGAACAAAGTTTGATGAGTTACCAGGTTACTCAAGAAGAAACCAGCAGAGGAGAAATGAATGAATGAAAACATTATTCACGTAAATAAGTCAGAATGTCTGGATTTGCAGCTGATGATCTGTAAACTTGTAAATCAATTGGGAATAAAGATAGGGATGAAACTCAATGAAAAAAAAAACGTACCGTATTTGCGGCAGCAATTGGTCGTAGTTTCATTGAAGTGCCTCCACCAAAGATCGCCACCAACAGAAAACAAGACACATCCAACTTAAAACACAAGCGTATTTTTTTACAAAAATTCGAGGGGAAAATAAGAGACAAGAGAGCTAAAAGAGCAAAAACACATGGCCGATTTCCTTTCGGTTTCTTCCAGATTGTGCTCGACCTATAATGATTTGGGTGTCTGTGGGACATCAAACTCTAATATCCCTTCCCTCGTTTCGAACAATTTCCCGCAAGAGTCAAGTTTTACACTTTTGAAATACAATGAGGAGATACTAATTGCACAATAACTTTTTTCATTCTAAACTGAGTGTTTAGTACATTCTAAGGTGTAATTTCAGTTAAACAACCTGCCTGTCCCTACAAATGTTCCAACTATGACGGAAATAATAAAAAAGTGTGTCCTTAGACTATGTTTTAGGAATTGTAAGTAATTTAATGCGAATAAATATACGGTCATAGTTATAAAATAAATATAAGACTGGTGAGTAAAACAAATATAAAATTACCTAGAAAAGAAAAATATCTGAATTCTGTTTTAGTTGGACCGGGAAATATCCGGCTATAACGTGCATACACGACAGTTCCAATAGAATCTAACTAGTATTTTAATAAATATAATTGAATCTCAACTTATCTTTACCGTAGTCTATTGTAGTTGATTATTCATGACTGGCTTTGTTTTGAAAAATAGTGACAGTATTAACTATTGAAGATACGTGGAACCTGCTGTGGACAACTGGTTCTGATACTATTACTAAGTAGGATGTCAATGAATCATCCAAAACTAAACAAATAAAAAAAAATGGTACAGCTTTGACACGTCTCCTTGCTCCTGGCACGTGAACTACACAAGGAGCTCGTTTTAATTTTGTGTCTTTGAGTTATAATTATACAGTCACCCGATAAACACACAGAGCGATATTCCTACTATTGAGGAAGACGCAACACGTTTGTACGCTTTGTTTGCCACATGCAGTAACCATAGAAAAGAATGCATAATCTCGGTTCTGTGGTTGCCGCTAACATCTTTATTATCTTTCGACATACAGCCTCCGATATAACGTAAGATTATACGATAGGGTAACTGCCTCGTGTTTAAAAACGGAATGGAAACTACGATTCTAATTGACAGTTACTGAACGGTAACTGAATTTCCACTACTATCTCACTTTTAATATGTGATTGTACTTTGACTGCTGAAACAAATATTTTTCCATGCGTGAAGTGAATAGTTGGCCACTGCAGTATGGGTTCGAAGCGTTGTCTCAAAATACAGAAGTAAGTGTATAGTAATATCCGGATACATTGCTACCAATCCCGCCATCAGCTGACTTTGACACAATTGGTAAAGCGCAGCAGCACACTACGGAAAAGAATACTAATCGGTCGATGATGGTGCTTATACCCTTTCCGAGGGAATGAAGACGCTTTCTACTACGGAATGAGGTCACGTACTGTTTATACTTCTGAAGAAAGCATTCGTGTTCATCGATAAGGTATATCAGGTTACGTCAAATAAACATCGCTACTGCATGTGGTTCGCTGAATGCCTCTGAACTGCACAAAGTAATTTAGTTACAGTTTACTTAAGTTTCACCTAAGTGATAACCCAGTACGAAATTACAGAAGCCTTTCGAAATGACAATAATACTGCCACAAATACTGCGAAATGACAATAAATTAACTCTCACATTAGAACGGAAATTTTCAACCCAATGGAAGAATGGAAGTAAAGAGTATCAGGTAAAACTCAGCTATAGGTACCTTCGAACAGTCACATATGAAATATTACTTTATTGCCATAAGCTAGGCGTTTCAGGATCATCTTCTAATATTTCATTTAATATACAGTCTCTGTGTTCTATAGTATCCATAATGGATAAACATTTACGTAGAATTACTCAGGGAACGCGCAATAATCTGATTCTGGACAGCCATACGGACATTTGAACCTCACACCATAGAGGTGGGCACTAATTCGAGCACAATGGGGTTCCCGTCGCCGTCTGGTCATCCTGGTAAAGTCTGTCTCTGGTTTTCGTTCATATCTACAGACAAATGACGGAAATTCTCGTTTTAAATTGAAAAGGGCACTGTCTTACCACGTCTTTCGTTCATTACAGCTTTTGATTCATCTCTAAGGACATCGCCTCCGATCGGACGCTAAATCCTAAACTTTCTCCTTACTTCCTTGAACTTCACTTCTGGATACTGTGACGTTCTGGAAAAGCAACCGCCTAGAAATTCCACGTCATGTCGTGTCTTGCTCGTACCAGTCAGTAAAAAGTTTAAGGAGACCTGAACGTGGACACGTAACATTTTCCTCCCATACTTTCAGAGTGCGTTACTCTTGATCTATAATACTTAATATTTTGCGGTTGTGGTTTTATATCAACACTGAATCACATTAGGTAAAGCAGTATTAGACATTGTATTTATTTATCTATGGAAGTTTAATTACTGAAGATATTTGTCCGCAAGATGAATTTTGAATGTACGTTTAGGTTTCGGTGCCATTACCTGGGGCATCATGTGTGTAATGTAACTCACACTGTACATGGCTGCTGTCAGTATGCAGCATATCTAAGGAAACAATGGAAATTTGTGGAAATTTGTTTCCTGTAATCATTATATTCTTAAGAATTACCATCAACAATGAAAGCAGTGCACTCCAAACTGTAAGATGTGTGGTATAACACAATTCTGTGGATTTTGAGAAAAGCGTCGCTCAGTTGAAAAGTAGTGACAGTATTAACAATTGAAGATACGTGGATTCTGCTGTGGACAACTGGTTCTGATAGTATTACTAAGTCGGATGTCAATGAGTCATCCAAAAGGAAACAAACGGGGAAAAAATAAAAAACGGCCCAGACTGTGGTACAGAAATCTAAACGCACACTCAAAAATCATGTCGTAGAGTAATTGCCGTAGTAATTAAACTTTCACAGATAAGAAGAATAGAATTTTTAATATTGCTCTACCTAATGTCATCCCATGTTGGCACAAAACCTCAACATCGTAAGACTGTGTTATGGACGAAGTGTTATAGATGAAGAGCAACGCACTCTAAAGGTATGGAATGAGAATGCTACTTGTTCACACCCAGGTCTACTGAACAGCATTTTGTAACTAAGGAAGACATGTATCGTAAGAAAATCTCTGTTTTCACCTCGTCAGTTATCCTATCGGACAGTGAATCCACGTTACTCAATTGAAAGCAATCTCAACTAAACACTAATAAAGTAGGGAAATCCCTTTGAAGTCTTGCGAGACAGATTCATTTCATTTTCACAGATCTGCCCTTCTTCGTCTCCATGATTGTCAGAACCATACTATACTTGGTTACACCCAATCCAGGGATAAAGATTAGGTAGCTAAGCGTCACCAAAAGACGCATAACAATTTACTGATTCAAAGCATTTCATAAAACAGCTTGCGGCAATCTCACAGAAGCAGGCAAGGTTCTTCAGTGTAAAAGTGACAATCATTTTTCATCGATATACGACTCATTAACGTTCTTATCAGCATAGATGATCAGGCCTCTACGGTGTATGTTCTAGAAATAACGACGATATGAATACCGATTATATTCTCAGTCCACAAATGCACGCTTACCATTGCGCAGTCTCACGTCATTAAACGGTGCTGTCTGCTCCGCCTCCTATTGACTACGAAAGTACTGCTTTTGAGTGGCTACTGTGCGTAGCACCCATCTTCAATCAAATACCTCACCGATCTGGCCCAGCTAGTTTCATTGTATCGACCTAGAAACTCTTTGGGCAATTCAAGTAGTTTACTTGTGGAATATCATCATAAAAATGGTTCAAATGCCTCTAAGCACTATGGGACTTAACATCTGAGGTCATCAGTTCCCTAGACTTAGAACTAATTAAACCTAAGTAACTTAAGTACATCACACATCACACACATCCATACCCGAGGCAAAATTCGAACCTGCTACCGTAGCGGTCGCGCGGTTCCGGACTGAAGCGCCTAGAACCGATCGGCCAGGAATATTATCATAGCAATGCAAGACTGCTCTACTGCCATTACATCGGAATGGACGCTATCTTCGTCGTTATTATAGTGCTTCTGCTGCAACGATACAACGATAACCAGTACTTTACATCCATGACTTGGCCCTTACTGAAATGTATAGTGCAAAGAAAATACACACATCAAAAAAAGTTTTGCATCACCTCGGTTCCGAGAGTTCCGGAAACTGTACAGATAATTGGAATACAGATCAACAAAAACATCATTTCCGCCCTTCTTATTGCTCATAAAAACCACACATTGCAAGTTGTACCACTATACAGCGAGACATTCTGAGGTGGTGGTCAAGATTGCTGTACACACCGGCATCTCTAATACCCAGTAGCACGTCCTCTTGCATTGATGCATACCTGTATTCGTCGTGGCATACTACCGACAAGTTCATCAAGGCACTGTCGGTCCAGATTGTCCCACTCCTCATCGGCGATTCGGCGTAGATCCTTCAGAATGGCTGGTGGATCACGTCGTCCATAAACAGCCCTTTTCAATCAATCTCAGGCGTGTTCGATAGGGTTCTTATCTGGAGAATATGCTGGCCACTCTAGTCGAACGATGTTGTTACCCTGAAGGAAGTCACTCACAAGATGTGCACGATGGGGGCGCGAATTGTCGTCAATGAAGACGAATGCCTCGCCAGTATGCTGCCGATATGGCTGCTTTATCGGTCGTAGGATGGCATTCACGTATCGTACAGCCATTTTGGTGCCTTCAATGACCACCAGCGGTGTACGTCGCCTCACATAACATCTCCCCAAAACAGCAGGGAACCTCCACCTTGCTGCACTCGCAGGACAGTGTGTCTAAGGCGTTCAGCCTCACCGGGTTGCCTCCAAAAACGTGTCCGACGATGGTCTGGTTAGAAGCATATGCTACACTTATCGGTGAAGAGAACGTAATGCCAATCCTGAGCGGTCCATTCGGCATGTTGTTGAGCCCATCTGTAACGCGCTGCATGGTGTCGTGGTTGCAAAGGTGGACCTCGGCATGGACGTCGGGAGTGAAGTTGCACATCATGCAGCCTATTGCGCACAGTTTGAGTCGTAACACGAAGTCCTGTGGTTGCACGAAAAGCATTATTCAGCATGGTGGCGTTGCTGTCAGGGTCCATCCTGGCCATAATCCGTAGGTAGATGTCATCTACTGCAGTAATAGCCCTTGGGCGGCCTTAGCGAGGCATGTCATCGACAGTTCCTGTCTCTCAGTATCTCCTCCATGTCCGAACAACATCGCTTTGGTTCACTCCGAGACGCCTCAACACTTCTCTTGTTGAGAGACGTTCCTGGCACAAAGTAACAATGCGGACGCGATCGAACCGCGATATTGACTACTTAGGCATGGTTGAACTGCAGACGACACTAGCCGTGTACCTCCTTCCTTGTGGAATGACTGGAACTGATCGTCTGTCGGACACCCTCCGTCTAATAGGCGCTGCTCATGCATGGTTGTTTACATCTTTGGACGGGTTTAGTGACATCTCTGAACAGTCAAAGGGACTGTGTCTGTGATACAGTACCCACAGTCAACGTCTGTCTTCAGGAGTTCTGGGAACTGGGGTGATGCAAAACTTTTTTTGATGTGTATATAATCTCGCAGCAATCTCAGATGAACTGGAAGAGATCAGACAAAGATCGAACCCTCAGCAGCGACTATTCTGGTCAAAGACTGTTTTACACCAATTGCATAACCGTGAATGTGAGTTGCATTAGCGTGAAACGGATTGTGGGTTGAAAGAATAAACATCACTAAACCAAGAACTGTTAATTTACTGTGAAATAAAAACAGAACAACTAAAAAAATAAAAGGAAAGCTATTCGACAGTGCACCTTCTTGCAAATCTTTAAAATCAAACTCCTACCTGAGTACCATACAATGCCCCATTACCCCACCCTGTGCGTTATAACGTCCTTGCATGCTCCTCGAAAAGCTGCCTATAACGTGACAGCTGCCCTCCTGGAGTTTCCAGTGTATGAGGAAGATATCTGCGGCGTTGCAGGGAGAATTTCTACTTCTTCCAAGGATTCTCAAATTATTCTAGCAAGAAAATAGCTCAGGCTATTCGAGTCGGTTGATTCTTGTCTCGCGGGGGAAGTTGTTCGTGTGTTTGGGGCGGTGCGCTCGTGCAGCATCTACACCTACAGTTCAACAACCACCTAACAGTGTGGGTCGAAGGGTACTCCATATACCTCTGCCATTTATCTCATTTCTTGTTCCAGTGGTGAATGAAGGGCGGGAAGTTGGTAAGTCTCTGTATTAACTCGATGTCTTTAATTTTACCACTATGGTCTTTCCACGAAGTCTGTGCAGGAGGAAGCGATATATTAGTTGTCCTTTCTACGAGCATGTGCGCTTAGAAATATCAACGCAAAGCCCTTTGTGCTGCACAAGGCCCCTGCTGAAACCTCTGCAACATGAATTTGGATGAGTATCTCCGTGGTGCTTTCGCATTTAGTAAATGAAGCCTTGATATAACCCACTCCTCTTCTTCGTATCTCTTGTATTTCTTCTCTCAACATTACCTGGTAAGGGTCGCAAACGGAGAGATAGTACTTATATATTGGTCGAACAAGGGTTTAGCAAGCGACTTCCTTCGTACTTGATCTACACATCGTGACAATTTCCCCAATGAAATTTAATTTGTCATCTGATATTTATATGGTGAGATTTATTTGGATGTTCCTCTGATTTTGAATAAATAGCTCTTCACGCATACCAGCAGATATTTAATGGACGTGACTCTTTCCAGTAATGTTTCGTCAAATTTGTGATCAAATAATAACAGTACTTTGCACTCATCATGAAAAAATACAAAGTTTTTTGCATAAATAGACGGAAACATCCAGTTGCGGCACTGAGCGCAGATCCTGTGCAGATATTCCTAAATTTCGATGAAGTTTTCTATCGATGTAAATTTTCTTCATCTACCATGTGTGTTGTGAACAGTACTTTCTGGTCCTACAACACGTTGACGAGATACACCCCAAGATACTTTTACATAACAAGATTTCTTTCCATTAAGGACGAATTCAAAAGCTACGAAATATTCAGTACAGTCATAAAACTGGTCTGACTGCTCATTCAGTGACAAAGTGATACCGAGTAGTACGCATTCCTGAAGTTAAGGAATACGTCACAGGACTAGAAGGCTGTGTTTATTGCCTTCTCCTTCTCGTGGAATTGTTATTTACGGAATCACTCTCGAAACTGAAGTTTTTCGGACTCCAGAAAAATATTGATACACAAGCGTAAATTGTGTTCCAAAATTCTGCAACAGTTGGACGACGTAATACTTGTCTATAATTGTGTGCATATGTTTGGAGAACCATCTTTAAAACGAGAATGATTTGCATGATTTTCCAATCTCTTGGAGTGCTTTAGCAACCCTGCGACCTAGTATAGACAGCTTCTAGGAGACGACCATTTTCTTTTAAGTACTCAATGTGGAACTGTGTTAGTATCTCGTCAGTTCAGTCACCTTCCTTCCGTTCAGCAAATTTACATGGTTTCCTATCCCGCGCACACCTATATCAGTATCTATAATTCTGGTATTTGTGCGATGAGGAAGACAAACAACTTCGGAAAACGGAATTTATTATTGCGGCCTTCTCTCTTTTAATCTCTGTTTAGGTGCCATTGTACTTACTCTATGACCTGATAGATAGAGTTTATCCATTTACTGACTTTACGTAAGATCAAAATTTATCAGCTCTTTTTCACGGCAGTCTACAGAGTTTAACTTTCGAAATATTGATAACTCGGAGGAACATGCGACAGTACGAGTAATAACAAATCGACTATGTGAGAGATTATAAACTGCGGCCGGATCACCAAGTGTAATTGACAAGATGTTCGTGAAAAAGTTTTTGTGCAAGTCTTTGTGCTTCGAGGTGATGTTTCTGGTATGAAGGAGGAAGGCTGCGAAATGGTAATACAACCAGATCCCTTAGGTATGCATCTACTTCGGTTGTGAGGGTACGTGTAGGCATAGGGACATAGGATAGTGTACCTTCCTTTGATGTGAATGTGTTGCTCCGGTAAGGTTTACTAACGGCTTTTTATATTCAAATATAAAAGTAAGGCACATAACTGAAACATTAAGGTTGAATCTTTCTGTGAGTGATTTAGTACCTTCTAGAGAGAAGATTTCACTGTAGGGCAAAATCCTACCTCATGAATATGAGTCGATTAGACACTTTGCATAAAGTAGACTGAAAACACTGTTACTTAGAGAAAAATCCTGTCGTAGAGCAAAAGACGATACTCGCAAAGCACGAATCTGGCATCTATCTCTTTTCCTCCGTTTCGTGCGTGAGCTCCTCATTTGTCTCCCTCCTTTCCCCGTCGCCTCACAGCCGTCACGTCTTGATTGATGCACCTCGCTTCCACTGCACCAACTGCCCAGAAATTTCGTCTAGTGAGAAGTATACGCCCTGCCTCAGCTGTAGCTCACAACCATGATGCTGCAAAGCGTATGTCAACGACAAGCAAAGCAGGCAGAAGAACCGGCTGCATGCTATGCGACTAACAGTCATTTATGAAGATTCATCGCGAATCCGCTTTTTTTCCACAATCATATAAAGACAAAGGGTTGCTTTCTATAGTTATATCTCGAATTGAAAAGGAAATCATGGAATAGAATCACATAATTTAATTCCTAAATCCACAGCTTTCAAGAAACTACCACGAAGACAAAAGACATGGGTATCCCCAAATCCTAGCCTTGTGGAATTTCAACTTGATCATGTGGCAATTACGAAGATTTCTAGCAAAGAAATCATGAACGTTAGGGTACTCAGGGGTGCAAACTTGGATTCAGACCATTACCTTTCTAAAATTAAGTTCAAAGTCATCCCAAACAGGAAACGCAGCATGAAACAAATTAAGGGTCGGAAGTATAGCACAGAGAAGATATTAAAATCAGCTGAATTCACAAAAGCAACAGAATCCATTCAGACACAAAGATTGGGGGGATATCAAGGGAAACCTCATTACTACAGCTGAACGGATAGCACCTAACAAAACAAGTAAAAAATATGCCTGGTGGTCGCTGGAATGTGATGCCCTCATTGAAACAAGAAAACAGGCATGACAAAATTGGCAATCACAGAAAACAGAAGAAAGTAGACTGAATTTCATTACAGTTAGAAAACTGGTAGATAAAAACATAAAAAGGATTATGAAGACACATGAAAACAAAACTCTCCTCCAAATTGATGAAGAATTAGCTAAAAACAACACAAGGAGCTTTTACAGAACGTTCAAACAAAGGTTATCAAGATACAAAGCACCCACCCTCCAATTTCGAGATGTAAATGGGACCATCGCTCACACAACACGGAAAACTGCAAAATACTAGCAGGCTACTTTGAGAAACTCCTGAATTGTGAACCCATCCTTGAAAAATTTGAATCCATTCCAAAAAACCGTGAGAAGCCGGAATCAGAACCACCGACGACTGAAGAACTACAGAAGGTCATTTCAGAACTTAAAAACAACAAGGCGTCCGGAGAAAATCAAATAGTGGCAGAACTATGGAAAAAGGCCGACAAAAATGCAGTGTGTTTTCGATCAAATCTGGAAAGAAGAAGAGATCCCCGCAGAATGGAGAACAGCTCTCATCCACCCTATCCATAAGAAAGGTTTGAAGACAGACCCCAACAATTACAGAGGAATATCACTGCTGGATATAACGTACAAGATTCTTTCTAAAGTCCTTTTTAACAGGGCAGAGCCGCAATTGGATCCGCAAATCGGGGAATATCAGGGAGGTTTTAGAAAGGGTAGATCATGTTCGGAACAAATACTAAACCTCAAAAACATTATAGCATACCAAAAATCAAGGGCAAAGACATACGTAATCTCCTTCATTGATTTCAAAAAAGCATATGATTAGATTGATAGAGAATCTCTGTTATCAGTCCTGGAAGAAATGGGTTTGGATAAGAAAACAACTAATATTATAAAAGCGACCCTTACAAATACATTTTCGAAAGTTAAATTTATGGGCGAAGTATCGGAACCCTTTGAAATAAAAACGGGAGTGCGACAGGGCGATGGGCTCTCACCGTTGCTGTTCAATTGTGCGCTTGAGAAAGTAGTCAGAGAATGGAACACAAATATTAAGAGTGGTATAAGACTGGGTTGCAAAAAGAAGAACCTTAAAGTAAATTGCATTGCTTTTGCAGATGATATGGCCCTGTTTGCTGAAACAATGGAAGAAGCACGGGAGCAAATCCTTGAACTAAAGAAACAAGCAGCTACAATTGGTCTTCACATCTCCTCTGAAAAAACTAAGATATTGACAAACATCAAGCACTCATGTAAATACCTCAAAGTTCAAGAACAGAAGATTGAAATAGTAAAAGAATTCAAATATCTCGGATAATGGATAACTTGGAATGCTAGGGAAAGCAAAGCAATGGAATCCAGAAAAAATAAACTTGAATTGGCCTTCCAACTAACAAAAAATACATACAACAAAAAATCCCTTTCATGGGGGTCCAAAATTACACATTACAAGACAGTGATTAAGCCAGAAGCACTGTATGCAGCAGAAACACTTAACATCAATCTCAAAGGCCAAATGGAGAAACTTGAAGTAAAGGAAAGAAAAATTTTAAGAAAAATCATTGGGCCAAATTTCAAGACAATAAGATTATATACATCAAAAATGAAACTCTCTACAAGAAAATTGAAAAACTTTCAGATTCTATGCGAAAAAGGAGAATAAATTTTTATGGTCATCTTCTCAGAATGAATTCCAACAGATTAACTAAACAAATCTTTGACTTCTTCCGTAACTGAAAAACGAAGCCCAACTGGTTTAAAGAAACTGAGAAAGACCTAGTGGAATTAAATATTTCAGAAAATTCACTTATTGATCGAACTGCTAAATTAATTACTAAAGATGAAAACATAAGGTTCCAAGACAAATCCACACAAAAGTCCAAATCCTTCATCTCAGAAGAAGAGAGGAGAAGAAGATCAGAAAGAATGAAGAAATACTGGGCCCTAAGAAAAGAACAACGCACAAAGAAATGATTGATCCAGCGTACCCCAAAGAGGGTGAAACGAAAGAAGAAGAAGAGTCACTCCAGTGAAATATCCACATTTACGATAACACATCTTACGCCAAAACTAATCGCCATTTCTCCTCATTAATTTCAACGCAAAATATGAAATTATAGAAAGGTTAAACACAGGAGGTTATGTCATAAGCCTTCTTAACAAGTCAAAGCACTAAGTGTAATACGAAGTAAAGACTTTATTTGCCTGTAGAAAAATAAGGGGAAATGAATGGGCTGCATTGCTATCCATGTGTAGTCTTAGTGGACGTGACTGATCGATCTTTGCATCAAGTTTTCTCACAAAACAACTATGTCCTTATGAAGCTACAGCAGTGTTTGTGAAAACTGTAGTTAAAAAATGAGTGGCCCCAGTGAATTGAAACTCGAAGGCATTGCAACAGAATGCCATAAATAATAACACGATAAGACAACATTGATATCAGCTGCTCATTGGCTCAGATGACCTTCCCCCATCCCCTATCGGGTGTCCCTCCCCCCCCCCCCCCCCCCCCCCCCGCTCCAGTGTCCTCCCCCCAGTTCTACGCTGCATGCAGTTATCAAAGGGAGAAAAATCATGAATGCATGCACTAGTGTACCTGACGACGTTACATTTATTCATTTAATTTATTTAGTAGCAGATTATTTTGTCGAACATGTGTTGGTATCACATGTTGCAGAATATGTAAGAATATGTAACACATACGGGAACGATTACCAGAAATGAAAACAGAATATGGAAACATAGAATTATGAAGTGTTATATCCTAAATAATTCTGAAAACGATAACAATAATAACGATAATTGTAATAACAATAATAATAACAAATATATCATACGTCAGAATGAGATGAACATCTGATAAGTTGGAATTGTCGGTCTCGGGTAAACGGGTTTTTTCAAAGCATGAATTTTCGACTCGTACCGTAGATTACTGAACCCCGTAAAACTTAAGATTGCCGCAGGATGTAAAACATGACATTTTTTACTTAATTTGGTATGTAACATACCACTGCAGATCCAATCATTTTAATTAGCTAATGCTTTACTTATAAATTATGTCATGCTTTGGATAGAATGTGGAGTAGTAAACTTTACGGTGGTTTAATATCAGTGTAACATTTTCCTATTTTTAGTGTTCTAGGTATAACTAAAGAAGTATGTGGTTGAATGCAGTGGATAGGAAATGATTGTACGTAGCTACGAGTGGGTACAGCACCACGAAGAGTGAACAATGTGAGAGATAAATACTACTTGGCCGAAGGGCCATAACAGAGTGTTACGATTCGATAAGTGTTAGTTCGACGTCGGTACACTGTAGCTGAAGTGCATTTGTCCCTGTTGACGGTTCGACGCCATTTGCTGTGAGATAAACCAGTGGCCTGCATGCTATTGTATTGGCTTTCATTATCCAGAAACCATAAGCACCTCAAACTACAATGGATAAGCGTTCTACGTTACTGATGCCCTCAGTGGCTGACTAGTGATTTCAAATGAGCCCAACCTCAACCTGTCCCGCAGTGCTGGTCGAAGACATATTACATTTTTCCGCATTGAGCACAATGCTCATTATTGACAGACTAAGCTCATTGGCATCTGCAGCGGTAGTTAGTAACTCCACTGGACACAGTATACATCCTCGACGCCTACGTATTAAAGGCATCTTGAGCTGTATCCACTAATACGGAGAGATTCAAAGAGAATGTAACTCTAGATTCTGTGCTTCAGCAGGACAATGAGTGGCCACATATGACGATAAAGTTACAACCGTTGTTCGAAATCCGCGGCTACTACGTCTTTCCTCGCGTGTCTCTCCTGCAACGCGTTAGAGATAGTGTGGGTCGGAAACTGATCTGTTACCATTTTGTATACTACAATTGATACTTCGAAAACACGTATTAATTCTCGTGTTGAGAGATTGCTCTTTGATTCTATGACATAACGTTTATGGACCTACACTGTAGCACTTGGGGGCTTCACGTCATGCCAATTTTGTCAGCTTCAGAGATCAGTAATCCTAATTTATTTTATTCTGTCAGTTATATGATTTGTAATAAAAAGGTAATCTTAGGTGTTTCTTTTTATTTTTTGTAATTTTACAGACTCTGGCGAACATGAATTTTAATTTTGCAGAAATTTCCGAATTGAATACGATGACGAGAAAAGAACATACTTTGAGGCATATTATATCATATTTAGGTCACAATTTACTACCACCTTCTGTCATGAGTAAGCATGAGTCCTTTATATATCTGAGAAGTATCTTCAACATTTTCTCGAGTCTTTCTATCAGTTCAACTGAGGCAGCGCGCCAAACATTCTAGTATTCATGGTGACGGAATGCATTTAACACAGTGTTTCGGTGCTCATGAGATTAATTTTTCGTTGTCTAAGGAGGCAATAGGTGAGACACTATGGTTACAGAAATCACGGTGTGTTTCCTATCAGTTAGATTTCACATTCCACCTAAATAACTACAAGTGAATGTTGGGATTTATTCTTCAGCAAGTCCATGCCCGATTTTTTCTACCCTACTCGTCTTCATACTTGGCTTCTGTTTCTAATCAAATCGTTGTTGACGAGATGTTTAAACTCTAAACATTTTTGCTATCAATTCTCAGTTTTTTTGCGTGCTCAGATTAAATGATTACTTTTCGTCATTGAGTGGTAAACGATTGACCGAACTGACAGATTCGCGGGAATTCCAGTAACACTGTACTGTATGGACAAATGAATAGGAAATTATCAGTGTAAGAAACTGTTCCTACACAAGACTCCAGGCTAAGGTCACCACTTCACTGGTCGTATAAAATGATCTCGAGTATAAGAATATACGGATTTGTGTCATGTAGTGTACACAATCAGCAGTAGCATTTCTCTATAGAACATCTAGGCTTTATTCGTCAGTCGATACAGATTATTCTTTTTTACCGTTTTAGCTTACATTTAAAGGTGTTCATCGTTATCCTCTTGATCGAACATAATAGTCGCTATCGAGAAACTCGATGTACCGACAGAAAATGCCAAATGAATTCACGTGGAACTATTTTCAAACAATGGTTTGCGTGTCTTAATCTCGGTTTTCTGCTGTTCCCTCTAAGGATCTCGTCGCAGACTGGACTTCAATCCGAAACGAAACAGAAAAAAAGTTGTATGAAATTCATAAAGACCTGGGAGGTAGGTGTACTTCAATTAGCAAAGTACGATATTGTCATTTTAGTTTAAAGGTAAAACTTCTGGATCTCTTATGTTGTTTATTTTTCAAATTAAATGTCGCATTTGAAGCTAGATCATCAGTTTTTGGGACAAGGTTTTATTCGAAGTATGTGAATGTAATCAGCCGCACACTTTGTAAGAGAACAATAAAAAGTTCGTCTCGATGTCGTGTAGAAACTATCTGTTGAAAACAGGATGGAGATAACTTTATCCTCGGCTTGTATCGATTACGAATCGCCCCTTTCGTAGTATGTACATTATTCAGTTGCCGTCAAATGTTTAATAACCAGTGATGACAAACTCGTTGGGAACGTCTTCACAGAGTCAGGACTGTACGCTATCCTTTTCTGGCACAAACTTTTTTCACGGAGTGTATTTGCAAGTTTTTTTTGTATATTAAGCATCGTTTTTCTAGAAAAAATGTTGCCCTAAAATGTCATGTTTCTGACTTCTTACAGATCATTCCTCCGTAATACAGGAATATACAGTACAACAGCATTTCTTGACATATTCATCGTTACTCTTTCTAACACATCACTTATCATCAGGATGCTTCGTTTTAACGCGAAGAAGGCAGTAGTTCCAACAAATTTTATCGCGCTTTGTACTCTGGTGATGCACCATATGACACGTGTATTTGGAGTTCAGCTCCCGGTAGAGAAATGCTGCTTTACATTCCACGTGGCTTCTATTTAGGAAAACATCAACAGAAACATTAGCTACATACACGTAGCACAGAAAGAAAAATTGTTTTCATAATTTCAAGTATGCGGTATCCGCGAGCATTTTAGGAAATTCTTGCAGCCTGGTTCCAACCATCCCTGTAGAAATTACGAAAACAAGACTAAACTATTAATGTTCTCACAAATACATGTAAGCAATAATTCTTCACATGCTCCATCCGTGACAGTGAAAGGAAAGAAATGTCATATAAAGATGAATCATTATTTCTCTCTTTCGGTAACATCAAGTTACAGATTAAGATATAAAAGGAATATCATGCTTGTGAGCATGTTAAAGTCAAATTCGACAAATAGGTTTAGTGAGGGTTTCGTCTAAGAACAATAGCGTGCTTAGACTGATTTTACGAAATAGTTTTGGGAATGTGAAACGCGTTAGATCAGGACTAACACGTGGTAGCGTCGGTATCTTGTACCTTAGTCAGTTTATAAATAGTGTTATTTCATGTTGAAAACGATCTACATCGTGAAATTAAATACATTCTGTTTGTAGATCTAAGGCAATTCTGATGCTACAAAGTGTGAAATTTTATTCCATTGATCTAAGTTTGAAAGCATCGAGTTCTTGAGAGTTTTCTGCGGGAAGTTCCTGAATGTGGCTGCGTGACACGTATTGGTGATGTGCAAGGTGCCGTTACGGAATACAATAAAATACAGGACTAAGGACACACGGAATTGTGCCAAAACTTCGCAAAATACGTTTCTCCAGCGAGATGGCAGCAGCGACTCAGACCAACGGTCCTCCCGTGAGGAAACTTGCAGCAGTATGGCTGTTATCCCACAGGACATATAACGTCACACTTGGATTTCATTGGGAGTGCCAATCGAACTTCCTCCACTTGGGTCTCCGAAGCCTTAACAACTTGCTCAAACTCCATATCCAGTGACGTAGCTGAAGGAAACCGTAGGTGATTTGGAGATGATTCATAGCTGAGGTCTAAGAAGATTGTTACGTTCATCACTCAATGAATCACGAACGTATGAACAAGTTCTACAGCTACGACTTAACTATTATAGCGACATAGGCTATGCACAATTTGAAAAAGCCATAACAACACCTTAGATCAGAAAAATTGTTCCCCGTTTACATATAAAACTGCAATTTAAGTGAATTAGTATCGAAAATATTACCTATTCTCCATCTGTAACTAAACCAGTTGGTATCATAGGAATCTACGAAAAGTACCATATTAGGTACGAGTTTGCCGACATCTTTGAAGCAAGCCACTTTCTTATAGATACAAAAATTCTCAAATGCTGCACATGAGACACTTAGAGCGTCGGCGAGGTGCAAATTAGTCAAGTACAATATTAATTAAACGTAGGTATGCCAAAGAAACATTAAACGATTAGAAGAACACAGACTATAAAATTGAGTACACATATCAGTAACTAGCACAGTACGAAAGGCAGGTAAATAGCATATCATTCGAGCTAGATTTTTTATATACTTTCTTAAACAGCGTGAGGTGGATGTTTCTTAAGGCGAAGATCAAGTGATTCACCAGTCCATACCCGAATGCACCGTTCATAATTATCTTTCTGTGAATTTATGCGTAAGCTTCAGTAAAATTTCTTTGAACGCTTTGCATAACAAATTTCATTTATATTCATCCCACAAGTTCAACAAATAATATGTGCAAGCATCTCATAGTTTGGACGCAGAACATTTCGTACAATCGCTATCTATAAACTTTAGGCTAGTAACCTACGCTTCTGTGTCTACAGTGCATCGTGAGATGCACGATGGAGGCAGTAGAATTATTGCACACCCTCGAATGTTAACTCTCTAAATTAATTAAGTAGCACTTTCGACATGGCTGTGCCCTTCTTTCCGTTACCATCTCCATTACACTTAAGAGTGCACCATACTCGCCCATTACGATCATGACTACACGTCTTTCAATTTATTGTACACATGCTGTAAGGCACAGTGGATAACAACTAGAAAATACTGGAACTATACTCTAGAATAGACCCTTCTATTATTTTGTGTCTAATTTCCTCAATGGATGCCCTGCACTTTCGCAGAATCCTCCAAATGAATTGAAGCTATTCATAAACCTACACTGTTATTTAATTCAAGTAATCGTAATATTACTACTAGATACTCACTCAGTGTGACAGACCGAAGAAGCTTACAGATAATGTCCTGCGGATTACCACTACGCTTGTAGTTGCTACTATGATTTTTCTGTTGTGTGCTCCATTATCTTGTGTTTATTCTCATTAATAGAGCAGTAGGTCGGGACACGAAGTGAGACTACTAAGTCCATATTTACTGGCACACATTCTTGAAATTAATATATCTTACTGTATTTGATAGAAATTTTTTGTATTTTGAGAACATTAACCATTAACTGTCCCTTTAAATTTCATAGGGTATTAGAGTCTATAGTGAAAGTCTTCTGAACCAATTACTTACCTGTGACTTAAAGTTTGTGAACATATCTTGCCGATCGAGTGGTAGAGCGTAGAACGCCTACAGCTGCTTAGTGCTCCAGGAATTCGCATACTCATTAACGATTGAATTAGACCCATACCTAGTGCATCTTGCACCACTTTTCGCCCTAAGGACGTTAGTGATACCTAGTGTCATTTGTCCAGGAAATACCCAAAGCGTTGGAAAGCCATCTTGATCCATGAGTACTCAGACGCCGCCCGTAGCTCACGCAGATTAATTAAAGTTTATTGCAATGCACGCACGTTTCACTCGAATATGCTGCAAAGGATTGAGGGTAGATGACCGTGGCGGCCACACGCGAATCATGTCCGTACAGTGTTCCTCAAATCACTTTGTTTCTACTCAGGAGCCGTGCGGTTACACATTGCCTCGTTCAGAGTACAGCTTTGCTGACGGGGTGGTGCAGACGAATAAAAGGATTCATATGATGGGGAAGTTTGTTTCTGTATCGTACGCTGGCCAGAGACGGCGATAGACCCATCAGGTGATTCATTTCAACCAATGTAAGCTTCCAGACATCCCTCCATGAGAATAACACCAGCCTTAACGGTGCTTTGTGTCAGTAGGAATGCGTCGTTTCAAGTGGTTTTCGACACACTGATACCATCCTATAATCCTGTGTCAACTCATTACTGCACTTGATCTCTGTTACATGCCTTGAGTGTCTGGTGGCGATGTTCCAGCGTCCACGCTTAATTCTGTGCCCTGTGACATGGTGTGAGGAGAGGGACATGTAGGGAGTGGTGGCTTCTGTATCAAACCGCGAGCTATACTGAAATACACTGGTCTTGGTTGTCCAACTATGAGCTTCGTACACTATGATCCACCTTTCTGATGTTGCAATTCGAGTTGATCGTCAGCGACGTCTCTTATCGACATGTTTCTTCTCCCCCGAATTCGCTCTATCGGTGATGCCGGCTTTTTTCGAACCGACGTACTTACTGTACATCCATGACACAACTGCAGGCCAATAGCCAGTGGCCTTCACGATCTAGGGGATGGGACACCTTTGCGGCGTCAACCCATAAATTTCCCGCTGTGGAATGCGCTCGTTTCGCACGTCTTGCCCTTCCCGCCTCTGAACATCAAAGTATCAGAAGTGAAAGGCCCGTCTTAAGATACGGAAACAGAACGACAGCAACGCTCCAAGCGGCGTGGCAGTGATTTTTAAGTGCAAGAAATAAGGAGCGGAAATCCGTATTATTACTTTACGATATACGAGTATTAGATGACAATATTTTCATTTACATTTTGTGGGTGGGTCTGGTAGTCCAATGGTAAAGTGTATTTGTTTGTTAAACACAATATTGAACTTTCGACCGTATGGCAATTACCAACTGGAAATGACGTTCCTGATAATGATCTTCTTGTGTGTAATGCACTCCGTGAATTGCAACGTAAATATGTTGCTCGTATTCTGCTAAATTTTTGAGCTTATCCGTAATATTGGATGGAGCACATGATTCCATATTTGTTTTTGATTCATATGAAATAGAAACTGGTTTCGTGACATGATATTCTGTGAACTCATGCCTATTTGTTCCTGCTTACAATCCGTGTGTGAACTGCTCGATTGAAGTGCAGTATAAAAAAATGGTTCAAATGGCTCTGAGCACTATGGGACTTAACATCTATGGTCATCAATCCCCTACAACTTAGAACTACTTAAACTTAACTAACCTAAGGCCAGCACACTACACCCAGTCATCACGAGGCAGAGAAAATCCGTGACCCCGCCGGGAATCGAACCCGGGAACCCGGGCGCGGGAAGCGAGAACGCTACCATACGACCACGAGCTGCGGACGAAGTGCAGTATAAGTATATTACATGTATTCTAAGTTATTTTTGTTACCATCCGTTCAAAAAATGTTCAAATGTGTGTGAAATCTTAGAGAACTTAACTGCCTAAGCTTACACACTACTTATCCTAAATTATCCTAAGGACAAACACACACACCCATGCCCGAGGGAGGACTCGAACCTCCCCCGGGACCAGCCGCAGACTCCATGACCGTAGCGCCATAGACCGTTGGGATAATCCCACGCGGCTTACCATCCGTTTATCGTACTCTCGTATTTAATGGTTGCCACCGAAATTTTCATTGACCTCTGCTAAAATGTACTGTTTGTAGTATCTGTTAATAAGGTGTGAAAACATTTGCGTAGGTACTGTTTTTAGCATTTGCAAGGAACAGTGCTCTAGTCACCGAGACTACTAACTATAGGGCCTGATCATCTACATCTACGACCATACTTTGCAACACACTGAGAAATGTATGGCACTCAGTGGTAAGATACAACCACAACATACTCATTCCGTGACAAGATGTAATAAAGTTGAATACTAACACTGTGAAAACCTGCTAACATGGAGTTTTTCATTAAATGCGAGAAAGTACGGAAAACGGATGCAAATAAAATAAAGTAGAATACAAGCGGTTCATACTCAGATTCGTAAGCAATGACAGATACACATGAAGTCCGAAGAACACCATGAATGAAACCACCTTCTGTTTTACAAGAAACAAAAACAAGCCTGGAAACATTTACCTACCCGGTATTACGGATGCCAGAAGAACGCAATTAGAACACAAGTGCCCTCCGCTGTGGCCGAGCGGTTCTAGGCGCTTCTGTCCGGAACCGCGCTGCTGCTACGGTCACATGTTCGAATCCTGCCTTGGGCATGGATGTGTGTTACTTAGGTTTAAGTAGTTCTAAGTCCAGGGGACTGATGAGCTCCGATGTTAACTCCCATAGTGCTTAGAGCCATTTGAACCATATAGAAGACGAGTAACATTTACAGCTCGATTAGAAGAGTGCAATACACACGAGAACTCGTAATCAGATGCACGCTATGATGAAATCAACTTACGTCAACTACGAAACGAAAACAAAGGTGGAAGACACAAAATCAGGCAATAAGAAAGCGAGATGATGGATTTATACACCTGCAGCGCTCCAAGTAACGCGGCAGCAAACCAAGGGTGTGGGATCATTAGTCCCTATATGAATCTCACCCCCGCAATTCAAGCAATCAAAAATGGTTCTGAGCACTTGCGACTTAGCTTCTGAGGTCATCAGTCGCCTAGAACTTAGAACTTATTAAACCTAACTAACCTAAGGACATCACACACATCCATGCCAGAGGCAGGATTCGAACCTGCGATCGTAGCGGTCGCTCGGCTCGAGACTGTGGCGCCTAGAACAGCACGGCCACTCCGGTAGGCTTCCAGCAATCGCCTGTCATGTTGACGGCCAGTGCAAGCTCAGCCAACATCCCAGTAACGTCAGTCCTAAAATTGTCCACTTCACTTCAGTTGCTCACAAATCTGGTGCTACAACGTGTGCGAGCGTTTGGAACTGCACAGGGATCGCTACTCACTACCGAATATACAGCTACAAATTTGTGGGTACTTTCCTGAATTTTAAGTTACCATTCACTGTCTTATAAGTGAAAAGTATTGAAAAGTCACACTCGTACCTCCAACGTTTTGTAATGAAACAAAATGAACAACCTATGGAAGTGACCCAAAATCTCTTGTCATTGTTGTGTTCGGAAATCAGATGCAACAAACAGATGAACTTACGGAACTACACACATTTAGCTCTACAGCCAGTGCTTAAAATGAAATACTAGCAAAGCGCGACCGCGGGAGTCGTTTGTGTGTGTATTAATTTGCATTGTGACGTTTCTTTCCTTGAACTTGCGAGTGCACATGAGATGCAACGTCAAACAGGTTCGTCTTCTTACAGCTAAATTAACTCATAGGCTAAATATTGTATCACTTACTGAATGTGTCAGCGTAGCATTACTGGATGTCTGGTTTAATATTCTCCTAGGGATCCCCATCAGAACGGCCTATAAGTTTCTTCCAACGATTCTCCCTAGTGAATTCTAAGGGTATTATTCAGTCAATACGACATTTAATTTTTGAATGCTAGCTCGTGGTTCTACCAGGCTTTCTGAAACACCAAAGCAGTACACTCCTCGCTTTCCTTACACAAATAAATATCTTTTCATATTTATGTGAAGAAATAGAACATCTTGCAAACGAGTGTTTTCATTCTCTGTGACATGGAGCAGTTTGTAATGCATAACAATTCTGCGCAATTTAAATGTGTTACCCATACCTCTTAGTGAAATGTCGTGTGGCTAAGGCCTCCCACGGGGTAGGCCGTCCGCCTGGTGCAAGTATTTTGAGTTGATGCCACTTCGGCGACTTGCGTGTCGATGGGGATGAGATGATCATGATGACAATACAACACCCAGTCCTTGAGCGGAGAAAACTTCCGACCCAGCAGGGAATCGAACCTGAGACACTGGGCATGACAGTCCGTCGCGCTGACCACTCAGCTAGCTGGGCGGACATAGCTCTTAGTGATGAATAATGTACCTTGTCAGTTTAAAAAGGTTCGAGATTGGCTTTATAAAAAATAGATGGAAGTGGAGACGATAGTTTTAATAATTCAGGTGTAGCACATACACTCCTGGAAATTGAAATAAGAACACCGTGAATTCATTGTCCCAGGAAGGGGAAACTTTATTGACACATTCCTGGGGTCAGATACATCACATGATCACACTGACAGAACCACAGGCACATAGATACAGGCAACAGAGCATGCACAATGTCGGCACTAGTACAGTGTATATCCACCTTTCGCAGCAATGCAGGCTGCTATTCTCCCATGGAGACGATCGTAGAGATGCTGGATGTAGTCCTGTGGAACGGCTTGCCATGCCATTTCCACCTGGCGCCTCAGTTGGACCAGCGTTTGTGCTGCACGTGCAGACCGCGTGAGACGACGCTTCATCCAGTCCCAAACATGCTCAATGGGGGACGGATCCGGAGATTTTGCTGGCCAGGGTAGTTGACTTACACCTTCTAGAGCACGTTGGGTGGCACGGGATACATGCAGACGTGCATTGTCCTGTTGGAACAGCAAGTTCCCTTGCCGGTCTAGGAATGGTAGAACGATGGGTTCGATGACGGTTTGGATGTACCGTGCACTATTCAGTGTCCCCTCGACGATCACCAGTGGTGTACGGCCAGTGTAGGAGATCGCTCCCCACACCATGATGCCGGGTGTTGGCCCTGTGTGCCTCGGTCGTATGCAGTCCTGATTGTGGCGCTCACCTGCACGGCGCCAAACACGCATACGACCATCATTGGCACCAAGGCAGAAGCGACTCTCATCGCTGAAGACGACACGTCTCCATTCGTCCCTCCATTCACGCCTGTCGCGACACCACTGGAGGCGGGCTGCACGATGTTGGGGCGTGAGCGGAAGACGGCCTAACGGTGTGCGGGACCGTAGCCCAGCTTCATGGAGACGGTTGCGAATGGTCCTCGCCGATACCCCAGACGCAACAGTGTCCCTAATTTGCTGGGAAGTGGCGGTGCGGTCCCCTACGGCACTGCGTAGGATCCTACGGTCTTGGCGTGCATCCGTGCGTCGCAGCGGTCCGGTCCCAGGTCGACGGGCAAGTGCACCTTCCGGCGACCACTGGCGACAACATCGATGTACTGTGGAGACCTCACGCCCCATGTGTTGAGCAATTCGGCGGTACGTCCACCCGGCCTCCCGCATGCCCACTATACGCCCTCACTCAAAGTCCGTCAACTGCACATACGGTTCACGTCCACGCTGTCGCGGCATGCTACCAGTGTTAAAGACTGCGATGGAGCTCCGTATGCCACGGCAAACTGGCTGACACTGACGGCGGCGGTGCACAAATGCTGCACAGCTAGCGCCATTCGACGGCCAGCACCGCGGTTCCTGGTGTGTCCGCTGTGCCGTGCGTGTGATCATTGCTTGTACAGCCCTCTCGCAGTGTCCGGAGCAAGTATGGTGGGTCTGACACACCGGTGTCAATGTGTTCTTTTTTCCATTTCCAGGAGTGTAGTATGCACAACATAGCCCGCCCGGTTAGCAGTGCGATCCAACGCACGGCTTTCCGGACTGGGAGGGAGCGCCTCGGCCCCGGCCCGAATCCTCCGGGCGGACTTGGGTAAAGGTTCGGTGAGCCGGTCCATCTGCCTCGCAGAATGCGGCTGCGGCGGGTACGGAGCCTCTCCGTCGTTTCTAAGCCTCCGGTTAACATACAAAGCAATACAGTGCACAACATCAGTACAACGCACCAAAGCTCATTGACGGAAAGTCATCGAGTAAAACAAAAGTGATTTCTTGCGTTCCCCAAGGCAGTATTATAGGCCCTTTGCTGTTCCTTATCGATATAAACGATTTGGGAGACAACTTGAACAGCCGTCTTGGGTAGTTTGCAGATGACGCTGTCATTTATCGCATAATAAAGTCATCAGAAGATCAAAACAAACTACAAAACGATTTAGAAAAAATATCGGAATGGTCCGAAATGGGGCAGTTGACCCTAAATAACGAAAAGTGTGAGGCCATCCACATGAGTGCTAAAAGGACCTCGTTAAACTTTGGTTACACGATAAATCAGTCTAATCTAAAAGCCGTAAATTCAAGTAAATACCTAGGTATTACAATTACGAACAACTTAAATTAGAAGGAACACATAGAAAATGTTCTGGTTCAAATGGCTCTGAGTACTATAGGGCTCAACATCTAAGGTCATCAGTCCCCTAGAACTTAGAACTACTTAAACCTAACTAACCGAGGGACATAACACACATCCAAGCCCGAGGCAGGATTCGAACCTGCGACCGTAGCGGTCGAGCGGTTCCAGACTGAAGTGCCTAGTACCGCTCGGCCACCTCGGCTGGCAAATGTTCTGGGGAAGCCTAACCAAATACTACGTTTTATTGGCAGGACACTTAGAAAATGTAACAGATCTACTAAGGAGACTGCCTATACTACGCTTGTCCGTCCCCTTTTTAGAATACTGCTACGCAGTGGTGGACCCTTACCAGATAGGACTGACGGAGTAAATAGAAAAAATTCAAAGAAATGCAGCACGTGTTATATTACCGCGAAATATTGGAGAGAGTGTCACAGAAATGGTACAGGATTTGGGCTGGAAATCATTAAAAGAAAGGGGTTTTTCGTTGCGACGGAATTTTCTCACGAAATTTCAATCACCAACTTTCTCCTCCGAATGCGAAAATATTTTGTTGGCACCCACCTACATAGGGAGGAACGATCACCATGATAAAATAAGGGAAATCAGAGCTCGTACGGAAAGATATAGGTGTTCATTCTTTCCGTGCGCCATACGAGGTTGGAATAATAGAGAATTGTGAAGGTGGTTCGATGAACCCTCTGCCAGGCACTTAAATGTGATTTGCAGAGTATCCATGTAGATGTAGATGTAGATAAAAGCATGTGAAACTGTCAGAAAAGGCCTTGTTTGAAATTTTGTACAACTAGAACGTCACACTGGCTTGAATTTAGGCTATGTGGTCAAGGCGATGAGGGTTCATGTGAATTTCTGCACTTTGTAGTTTCGTGGTAGGTCTCCGTTTATAACACCGTGTGTCGTCACCCGCGATGACTTTTCTGAGCAAAAACGTCTCCACCTTTCGCATGCCAATTAAGTCGCGGTAGGCGTCCACGCACCGCTGTTCCTGTTCGGGAGTCAAAATGTGCGGGACATACGTTACACACATTTTTCTTTTCATGAAAATGTTTGCGATAGTATGTTGAACACTTGATTTAGAGGTCTTCAGTTCGTTGCTCCATTGCGTTGTTTGACGCTACAGCGTCGACACACAACGGCCGCATGGCCATTACTCAACACTGCCTGGTCACAACTGATCGGTCGAATGCATATCTGTTATTTACGTTGTCAGTTAAAGCTGTCGTCGTAGACACTGCACTGACATCGCTTATACGCCAGGAATAAATTATTTGTCTCACAAATTTTTGAGCCACGGCGTACGTATTATTTGCCTACTAACAACGGATCCTCTCCATCGCACCCCCTTCAGATTTAATGGTAATATGGGCCAGTGGATAACTCGTCAAAAACTGAACACAGACCAAGTATGAAAATAAAAAGGTGTACTGATCTTTGAATAAAAGTAAAATAGAAACAGTGAACGGTTCAAGCTCAACAAGTGGAAGACTGAGTAGTGTGTAACAGCCATGGCGTCGTGGCTGTGTGGTTACGATGTTGGATAGCATGGCGGGCAAGCAGGATTCTAAACCCACTAATGCTATTTATTCTTTTCTTTCACAACTTTATGACTGTCCGTCTGTTCATTGAAAATGTTTGTTCTCTTTTTGTAGTCTTGGCAGTTGTCATATTATACATTGATTATGGAATATGACTCATGTGGTAAGAATACATTACCGTCGCAAGTAAATGTGATGAATAGTGACAGTAGGCGAGATACCACATAGGCGTCTCACAGAAATAAAAACAAAAAACGGATGTGAAGTATGTTAGAACAAAGGAATTGAAGAGTCAAAACTTCCAAAACGGAATGCAACTTTAAAAACATTAAACACACATGTTTTGACCGAGCACAGAGAAACTGTGAATGTGAAACCGCTGCGCTCATTTGTTCCAGCTTACGGGACAAACTATATTGTTTTCATCATTTCCTTAGAAGTGATTACATTCACGTTCATAGTAACACTTAAACTGAGCATGAAAGCGTATCTCACTCATCACCAGGCGTACAAATTAGGTCGTGTCGTATGACGCACGTACTGTCACTAGTGCTATATATGCCACACCAGGCGTCTTTTCCAGTGGAGGATTCGTTTGACTTGTCACCTTGTCGTCAAAGGTTTGCGGTTCCCATTCGAAAATCGCTTCTTTTCGGCTGTTAACAGAGTGACTTCATTATAGATCACTTCATTACACCTCGCTGTTGCAAACGGAAGTTACACCACGACAAAGACACAAATTTGAATACAGCAAACAGCGAGGAAAAGAAAATAGACGCACGAGGGAACTTTGAACACGGCTCGTCTGTGCGGCACTGCAACACCGTGACCACTTAACCACGACACCGTTCGTTCTTTTCGTCGCTCAATGCTACACTTATTGAGCTTGGACCGTTCACTATTTCTCTTTTGCTCTTTTTTCACAGTTCAGTTCACCTTCTTCCTGTTTGCATGCTTGATCTGTGTTCAGTTCTTTGACGGTCTGTCCATTGGACCCTCTTACCACTAAATCTGGTGCGTGTGCGATGGGGAGTTTCCCGTGTAAGAATGACTAGGAATGGACAAAGAAAGTAGAGGGTAGAGTTGTATGCGTATTTCTGTGTTTGCGTAGGCATGCGTGCATGTGTGTGTGTGTGTGTGTGTGTGTGTGTGTGTGTGTGTGTCTGTTTCGTGTGTTATTTAAGACATGGAACATTTGAATTACAAAATAAATTTATAATTATTTTAGTATTTTATGCCTTATGGGTACACATAAAGCCGTTGACCTCTACTATAGTGAACTGTCGATATACTTTAGCAACCAATACATTTCTATGAAAACACTTAACAGATTAACAACAAACAGAGTCCATTCCATGGTCTCGTATACTCGTAATTACGCAGTGCTAACGGGCTATTAACTCGCTAAAAGTACACAATTATAAACAAAAGAAGCTGAAATGTCGTGAAGTGATTATTTTCGTATAGGTTGACACATCAGTGTTAAATATGTAGCACAGGGCCCGTATGAACACAATGAGAACGAATTAAATCATTTAGTACAATGTTATAGGTCATTTGAAAGTGTGAAATGTTGAGCTGTATTAGGAAGGAGATTCGGTGAGAGAAATTGAAAGTTAATATGTGTACTGTTGATCCATACGTGAGTTCCTACTCATATTCCTCAGTACTGTTGTTACAGTCGAGTAAACGCTGAGGACTGTCAAATGATGCTACTACCCCTCTGCCATCGAAATTGTTGGAGACTGAACACAGATTTAGCTGGACACGTAGAGGGTATTAAAATAATTAGCGATTTGTGTGTACGAGCCCGTCTTCGTGATTTTGCCAACTAACGAAAATCTAAATAAGGGTAGGATCAGAACCTATCCCTCCCAAATACAAATGAAGCGTCTTGTCCACTATACCTCGGTAGTTACTTTTTTATAGTTGTTAAAGGAAAGAGGACGTATGTTAAGGAATTTGTGTGAAATCGTATTGTGGTGTCAAGAAGAAGCAACAACATCGTTTATTGTAACGTCAGCGAACACAGCGAGTATATTATCTGGTAAAGGAATAAATAGACGCATGTCGTACAGGCCGCAGGCAAGCGCAGGGAAAGGGTAGCTGCTCTTGAAAGATCCTTTCCAGCAGTAACGTCGCTGAGTTACGCTAATTGGGGGACATGGCGGGCTTCTAATCTCTCACCTGAGTCACGAACTGGTGGAACTATCCGTCCAATCTCCAGTGCCCTAGAGAAAAAAATTGCCCGCTCCCGCTGTGCGAGACCAACAATATTTCGCTCGGCACCCCTGCAGAGGTAGGATAATTCCCCGGTAGCATATAATCCGCATCAGCTCTGCTCTGCCTTGCGTCCTCTCGCTCACGTTGCACACACAACTGACTCGTCCAAAGTACTAAATTTTGTTAGCTCCACTTGCCGATAAATACAAGTGAATTAAATCGTATTTTACCTTTTACTAAAATACTTCCATGAATGAGATTCAGAACCCTATTTCAGGAAATATTTAATCCGTTTCTGCCCCAGTAGTACTTGTTTGTCATAACTTAGCGCATAATCATCAGCGTACTAAATCATCAGTATATTAACTTTTAAGTAGATATCAATGTGGTCATTGTTACCATTAAGTGGCTTAGAGCATTCATATACTACGGGCAACGTATGTCCATCGAAATCTTATACCGGGTTTTGTTTGTGATCCCGTGTTTCAGAAAAATTATTCAGTAGAAATGGAATAAATAAACACCTATAATTTATAAATGAAAAGTAAAAAAAAATGTTTTGTTAGGTATTGATTTATTTAGTTCACTAGTTTTCGGGTTAGAATGTCATCATCAGGCAATATTATTTACCTGAATCAACTTTAATCGTGAAAAACATACATATTTTTTATTGCTTTTCGTTTATAAATATGAAGTTGTTCCACCGAGCAGTGGTGGAAGAATGAAATATTTTCGGAATAACAGGAAGTACAAAGACAGCCTTATGCATTTTTAATGGTAATCCTGTGCCTGCCGGAGTGGCCGAGCGATTCTAGGCGCTACAGTCTGGAACCGCGTGACCACTACGGTCGCAGGTTCGAATCCTGCCTCGGGCATGGATGTGTGTGATGTCCTTAGGTTAGTTAGGTTTAAGTAGCTCTAAGTTCTAGGGGACTGATGACCTGAGAATTTAAGTCACATAGTGCTCAGAGCCATTTGAACCATTTTTTTTTTTTTGTAATCCTGTGCTATTTGACCACTGCACTCAACAGTGTGCGAAAATTGTTTTAGTGTTACTATAGTTATTTTATATTCGAGTTCTAACGCTTTAATAGCTTTTCGTTTTGTGCGTAATATGGAGAGGGTTGCGAAGGAGGAGATAGAGTTAATCTGTTTTCTAAACCATGGCTAGTCCATTCTTTTCGAAGGGGAAGCAACATTTGAACTGTAACTATGATAAACAAATTTCTTTTAAGTAGAGCTCGCCATCCCAAATCTTGAAACTCACAAACGTTTACAAAGTAAGAGCGCAGCAGGCGCCAGCGAAAAGAGAGACCGGAAACGAAGAGAGGACTGCCATCACTAAAGTGTCCATTTTCCACTATGAAGTACACTGACAAATGGAAACACTATGATGCCTGCACAATGCGAGAATGAACTGCAAGTGGAGAAATCCGCTGTCATAAGCGAATGGAAAAGGGCATATTGCTACGGCCCTGTGACTGGGAACTACATTTCGGTAACGACAAAACTAATCGGCTGTTAGCGTTATACAGTCGTGAGCGTCTGTGGAAAGCGGTTGAATGACGGTGAAACCACCAGTGGGCGACAAGGTATAGAACGTCCTCGCCTCTTCGCAGGATGTGGACATCGGAGGCTTGCCCGGTCTGTAGCAGTTCTGAAGACAGGGTTCTATGCAGGTGCAGGCACAATAGACAAGTGAAATTAGCTCCAAAAAGAGAGTTGCCTTTTAAACACTAGTGAGATTAGTGTAATCCTGAAACTGTTGTAATCATACAAGTATGTCTCTGATATGAATGCCCCTAATTTTGAGTAGAATTTCAGCCGAGATGAAAAAAAAAAAAAAACATTTCGAACTTTCTCAGTTTTTTAATTACTTTGAAACTAAGCGTTTAATCGAAACAGCCAAGGTAACTAAAATGTAGACCATTAAATTCTGCTTCTGTTGAGTATCAGAATATTTCAGTTTGATTAAATTTCCTTCAGAAATGCTACGTCGGACAACGGTAATCGTTCACGATTTTCGGAAAGCACTCTTTTCATCGCTGGAAGACTTGCAGTATCTGATAACTTGCTAATTTGTCGCAAAAGTTTATAGGAGAATAGTTCTTAAGCATTTAATGATGTATTCAAACCGTCAAAAAATGTGGCAAGAACGTAGGGGGTTAGTAAATATCGCAATTACGCAATTATATGTAAATCACATGGTTAACCACCAACATCAGCGCTCTGTTTCCTGTTCAGTAATTTTTTCGAATATTCATTGCTTTATTTTTTTACTGGCACATAATCTCTAACCTACACGTTATCAATATTATAGTTTTCTACATCTACATCTACATGACTACTCTGCAATTCACATTTAAGTGCTTGGCAGAGGGTTCGTTGAACCACAATCATACTATCTCTCTACCATTCCACTCCCGAACAGCGCGCGGGAAAAACGAACACCTAAACCTTTCTGTTCGAGCTCTGATTTCTCTTATTTTATTTTGATGATCATTCCTACCTATGTAGGTTGGGCTCAACTAAATATTTTCGCATTCGGAAGAGAATGTTGGTGACTGAAATTTCGTAAATAGATCTCGCCGCGACGAAAAACGTCTTTGCTGTAATGACTTCCATCCCAATTCGCGTATCATATCTGCCACACTCTCTCCCCTACTACGTGATAATACAAAACGAGCTGCCCTTTTTTTGCACCCTTTCGATGTCCTCCGTCAATCCCATCTGGTAAGGATCCCACACCGCGCAGCAATATTCTAACAGAGGACGAACGAGTGTAGTATAAGCTGTCTCTTTAGTGGACTTGTTGCATCTTCTAAGTGTCCTGCCAATGAAACGCAACCTTTGGCTCGCCTTCTCCACAATATTATCTATGTGGTCTTTCCAACTGAAGTTGTTCGTAATTTTAACACCCAGGTACTTAGCTGAATTGACAGCCTTGAGAATTGTACTATTTATTGAGTAATCGAATTCCAACGGATTTCTTTTGGAACTCATGTGGATCACCTCACACTTTTCGTTATTTAGCGTCAACTGCCACTTGCCACACCAAACAGCAATCTTTTCTATATCGCTTTGCAACTGATACTCGTCTTCGGATGACCTTACTAGACGATAAATTACAGCATCATCTGCGAACAACCTAAGAGAACTGCTCATATTATCACCCAGGTCATTTACATCGATCAGGAACAGCAGAGTTCCCAGGACGCTTCCCTGGGGAATACCTGATATCACTTCAGTTTTACTCGATGATTTGCCGTCTATTACTACGAACTGCGACCTTCCTGACAGGAAATCACGAATCAAGTCGATACCCCATAGGCCCGCAGCTTTACTAGAAGTCGCTTGTGAGGAACGGTGTCAAAAGCTTTCCGGAAATCTAGAAATGCGGAATCAACTTGAGATCCCCTGTCGATAGCGGCCTTTCGATGTCCTCCGTCAATCCCACCTGGTAAGGATCCCTCACCGTGCAGCAATATTCTAACAGAGGACGAGGAGGAGTGAAATTTCTATTATAACATTATATGAAGGATAAAAACTTGGTTACAAGAGAATTAGTGTAAAAAAATATGACAGGTCTATTATTTGTTATTAGGAATGAAGAAACGTAATTCAGTTAACAATAAACTGAGTTGCATGTGATTATACAAAATTACGTTTAAGTAATGCAATTCAACACGACATGACTGAACTGGAAACGACACTAAGTTGGTAAGAATGTGAGCTTATCCTACCTAAGTGATAGTTTACAACCCTAGAGTCCGCAAAATTTTGGATAGTAACTTTTTCTGGCAGGGCAACTGAAAAAACTTTAACGCTTACAATCATGGAAGTGGTGATTTAAAAAATGCTGGTGGATTGGTAGATAGACCCTGGCCAGATGGACTGCTTCGATGCCTGCAGCAGTAGACATAATGGATCAAGTTGAGCATTTTTGTATGGTTTCATTCCCAACCACACAGCAATATTTGCATGCCTGAAATGCAAGATAACAAAGAAATTAAGCAGATATCAAGAAGTTGTATTACTGGTCTTCGTCACACGATCCTCTTCCGGTTCACGCTCATTTAAATGCCCTTTAGCAGTGGGACAGTAGGCGATGAAAAGATCAGTTGCCACAAGGCCGATGATCTTATCAATTTAAGCATTTCGGGGATTATTGGTAGAAACATTGACAGTGTGATATTTGAAAGAAGAGAAATGGCGTCCTGTCTCTGGTGTGACATCTAAAATCACAGAGCGCGACTAGGTCATTCCTGTCAACGGTGAAACGATTTTTCGCAGCATCGCGTTTCACAAAAGATACAATGAAAAGCTTCAGAACTATTTTAAATACCATCTGGTCCCATAACTTGTATCTATGTTTGACGACGTAAGTGTGCGGAAAAAGCAAAAAGCTATGTCTTACAAGTAGTTTGATATCTCTAATGACCCAATTGACTTCGAAAAGGCAGAGTACGTGGTAGATGGAGAATGTCTATTGCATAGTGTATCATGGGAGGCAATAGAATTATTTTCTTCCATAATTCATAGTATGTAGATTATATTCAAGTGTTGGTATGGCGGAAATGGCACGACTGTATTTGATGGATACTGTGAAGTGGCAAATGACAGGAGCACAAAATCAGCTGAGAGCCTACGCAGAGCCAATAGAAGTACTGCACCAACTGTGACATTTAATGAAACAACGTCAGTAACCATTCTAAACGATTTTTTTCTGTCGAACGAATAAAATAAACAGTGCTTCATTTCTTTACTGGCTGCACAACTAGAGGGTGAGCATTTTATTTCTAAGAAAGTTGCTGATGATGCTGATACTCTAATATTCTAGCTACTGATGTTGACATTGCTTAGCTGACACTGTTGTTTTCGTCGTTGGGGAGGACATCGACCTTCTTATGATTCTGACCGCTTCAGCCACACTGTTTTCCAACATTTCTCTACAGAAGGCTTTCAAAGGCGGACAAGGTTATGTTGTCTACAACCCACTGAATTTCAAAGTGTGTCAAACATCGAAAGACAACATTCTGTTATTACGTGCCGTCAGTGCCTGCGATACGACTTCGCTGGTTTTTGGTAAAGGAAAACCGAAACTCCTCAAGGCACTGGAGATGAAAGACAACCTACAGAATACAGTAAAGATATACAGAAATTCTAAAGTTATTACTGAGACTGGTGGCACTGGACGGACGTTCATGGCAGCCCTGTACTCCGGAGATAAAATAAATCTATTGAGCATTCTACTGAAATTTTGAAAAATGTGTATCACAGACATCATTAAGCCTCGCCTCTTCGCTTCTTACAGAGGCAGCGATCAACAGAATTCCCTGAGGACATATATGCAGGTGCAAACTTGAAAAATCAACGTAGTAGATCCACTGCAAAATTCTTTGTTTTATTGCATTACTTTGAAACAGTTTTATATAATCGTATGTAACTCAGTTTGTTGTTAACTGAATTAAGTTCCTTTATTCCCAATAAAACAGTAATAAATCTATCGTATTTCTTTTCACTAACATCCTTTAACTAATTTTTTGTCCTTTCTACAATATTTTACTGCTAATTTCATAGGTTTCAAAACTTATCTCGATAAGGTGCAGGTTATGGAGTATCTGCTTGTAGCAAAAACAACAAGAGTGAATACTCGAAAAATTTATTGAATGGAAAGTAGAAAGTTGATGTTGGTCACTGACAATGTGATTTACACATAATTGAATGATGACGATATTTACGTACCAGCTAAGTTTTTTGTCACTTTCTTTGATTTCTTGAAAACACAACTTGATTGTCTATGACTTTTAACCTATAAAAGTTTGCGTTAAATTGACCTATTCTAAGATTCTGGATGTCTTACTACTAGGAAACTAATGTTTCTACAAACGTGTGAAAGATTACAGTTTTCTGACGTGGCTTTTGTATTGGAAGATTTAATAAACAGCAAGGTTTTGGAAGGCAGTCAATACAGAATTTAATGCTCTAATTTCTAATGGAAATTTTCGTAACCTTCGCTTTTTCGATTAAACGCTTAGTTTTTGAGTAATTTTACCGAGCGGTGTAGCGCAGTGGTTAGCACACTGGACTCGCATTCAGGAGGACGAGGTTTCAAACCCGCATCCGGCCACCCTGATTTAGGTTTTCCGTGATGTCCTTCAATCGCTTAAGTCAAATGTCTTCGAAAGGGTACGGACGATTACCTTCTCCATCTTTCACTAATCTGAGCTTGTGCTCCGTCTCTAATGACCTCGTTGTCAATGGGACGTTAAATACTAATCTCTTCCCTCTCCTCCGTCTCGGAGTAATTTAGAAAAGAAAAAAAATATCAGACAAGGTTCGAAATTTTGCTGGTTTTCTGTTCAGTATGGCTGAAGCTCCACTCAGAAATCGGGGCAAGCTCAGATTATTCATATCAGGGGTCTACCTGGGCGATTAAAACATTTTCAAGTATTTCGCTAGTATTTGGAAGACAGTACTCTAATTTTACTGGCATAAAAGTTTTTTCTGGGCACACCGTTCAGCGCACATTAAGAACACTGTGCTGCGCTGCCGACGCTCCATGTTAACCCCGCGACATATTCAATCATCACTGTAGTGTACACGTGATCATCGAGAGGGTTAGTGGTCTAATGGAAGACTGTCTTCCGTTCGAGTGAATCACGGTTCAGTTGCACTAGGTTGATGGCGGTGTTCGGATGCTAACAGTGAGGCCTGGGTATACGTAGGGGTCAAAATCACTGCCACATAGAGTGTTACCTACAACGATCAAGTCTCATCACAGGAGGTACTCTCATCCCCAAAGACCTTCATGTTTTGTTCTCCTGACGCGACTTGTGTGCTGCTGTCAAAAAACAATGTCAGCCTATAACTTCATTAGTTTACAGTCAATTTTTCATGTAATCGAATAACAGCATAAAGACAGAGTTCATTATGTGCAACTTCGGTCCTAATGCCAAAAAAATCATATTTCACGCACGTTAACGTAAAATTTTCAAGATATAAGAATCTGAGGTGTATGAGATTAGTAATATCGGAAGAGGGATTAACTGAACCAGACATAATTCAAAGAATAACGCCTGACTGGAACAAGTGGCGTATGTCTTCGTGTATTATTCAAAAATGCTCATTAAAATCAAAAGCAATATTTATTAAACTGCTATAAGACCATCAGTGTTATATGGCAGTGAAGTCTGGGCATAAAAATACTCAGGAACAGAAACTCGATTCAAGAGAAGTACGGATGTTACGATGGTAAGGAGGAGTAACACTGGAAGACAAAGTGCGTAATGGATTCATAAGATATAGTTTTAAAATCGTACCCATATACGGAAAACGCTTTGAATCCAGGCTGAGGTGGTATGGTCACATAACAAGAAGACACTAAGAGAATGTCATGAAAGAATTCCTTCACGTGGCTACAAACGTTAAAGCCAACCTGGTTACTCACTCGTGTGGCAACTGCATGTCTTACATTGGTAACCAAATGTTCCAATGAATCAATAATATCTCTGCGCTACACGATACTCCCTCCTTGTATACACATCAAAACTATCCCGCATGTATTTCACATGAGGTTTTACCAGAAATGTCAGAAATTCCTCTGAACAAATTGATTCAGAAATTATAAGTTTTAACCTGTAAATTTGTAATTTGGGCAAATAATCTCACATTCGTGTTTGATATGGATTTCAGAGCAACATGTACACTTCACAATACAGTGAACTTTAGTGCATTATAGCCAAATAAAAGATCTTAGAAGCGATGGTACCTCTGGCTGATTTTTTCGTCGCGACTCACAGATAGTTGCGTAATAGATCTCATCACTCCCCCTCATCATTGCTTAAACAATAGTATTCCTTCTTTTCTTAATAACTAGTTGTACAATTCAGCTGCCGTAGATGTCGGTTCGTAGCAGCGTTGGCTCAGCTTCGTATTAGAATATCGTACTATTCCACATGTGTATAGATATTTACGGTGAGGTGTTCCATTTCTTTTGTAATATTAGCATACACATGACCAAGCTGGAAGTGGATGTAGTCTTCCGGTCTAATTTCTTGCTCTTGTGAGAAAATATTCCCCAACCACAAAAAAGCAAGCGCAGTTTGGCGAAATTGACGAGAATTTTACAGAAGTGTTTTCCGCTCTATCGTTCTATCATTTTCAGAAAATGTTACTCTCTAGTAGTAGATCCCAAACTTTCTGAGACTATAGCCCCTAAAGAAATAATACAGAAACCTCGTGTACCAAGACAGTTTAGTATATAGGCCTAACTAAAGTTTAGTTTGATAGAAATCTATGAACATTCCTATTTTTAAAATTACAGGAAAATATATAATATTTCACTATCGTTCTGTAAGTAAAACTGAAAATTTTTTGTAGGTGTTATATTAAAACAACAAATAATGAAACTCAACGAGACGGTTAACGTTACATATTTCTAACCGTCTATTTCCTATTCGGTTTGGTCTCGGGCAATGGACATCGTAATTCGTGTTCCAAATTCAACTGGTTCCTTCGTTTCTGTTTCATTGCCACCACAGGCGCCACTCCACCATCACACCTGCAAGCCGTGGCGAATGGAATCAGTATTCTTAAGGCTATTTTTGATAATAATGGATAATCGTCGCCAACCTTCCTCCAAAATGTTGCTACATCCATTTTAAAGAAATCTATGTTCAGTGAGTTGCACTTACGTAGTCTAATAAATTCTGTTTTGGTTTCAACTTCACTATATGAAAGATAGTGAGTAAATTCAATAATCAACTGGAAATGGTCTTCAAACGCAGGAATCTTATTGTTGATTCTCCATTACAGGGAAACAGCTACCGATGGAATTTATTAGTTATGATATTTGCTGATTTATTTAATGTAAGAACGAATATTTTTCACTGTTGGCATCGAGCATCACAATCAGTTATGAAAACATCGAAATGACTTGAATTTCAGCCATATGCTGGTAAAAATATTCATCACATTTCGTTTCAAGACTACATTAAGCTTATTTATTACTGCATAAAAATCTGCAAACTATACCACTTTGGAATTAAATGTATTATCTGTTATTTGGGCATTTAAATCGTTTTCTCTTTCCGTCCTTGGCCTTTCCTGCAACAAAGAAATTTCTTATCTAATCTAGAAAATTCTATGCAGCATCTTGGCACTTGATAGCCATCGTACCTCTGTTTGGGACAATAACACATCGATCTGGGCTCAACGGCTTGGCACTTTCTTTGCACAAATCTTAGCAAATTCTTACACATGTTGCATTTTCTCGGAATAGGTTTATAGTTTTCACTATGCGAGTGAGTAAATTCAACATATCAGGTAGAAGTGTTTCCACTGCCAAAGCATAACGATGTATAACGCAGTGGCCAAACATTGCATTTGCAGCAACTTCCTTAGCTAATGTGTGAACCCCAAAGCGAATGCCCAAAATAGAAGTTGCTTCATCTATACATAAACCTACAAAATTCTACCAGTGCACCTCAGTTCCCTCAATAAAACTCTTCACTGATCCGAAAACATATTCACGGCGTGGTGTGGTGTGCAGTGACTCAGAGAAGAAGAACTCTTGTTTCAAACCGTCATATTTACGTGTCGGGCATAAACAAGTAGCTGGGAAGAAGATCCAATGTCAGTAGATTCATGCAACTGTAGTGCAAAGAAATGAGTGCATGTTGTTTCGTTGAGTACTGTGTCCGAAATACCTAGACATATCTCCTCGATAAGACCTTGATTGTGTTAGACTAACTTCTGTTGACTAGAAAAAGTAGCCTGATGTACCCATGCGTGAACTTTTCAGTGGAACTTATTCATGTTTGAAGAATTCAACGTACTTTCCAACGAACTCAGGTTGACTTCTTTCGAAGTTATCTTTTAATTTACTGGGTCTCGTTACCACTGCTTTTAGCACTTTGCTACACAGAACACATTCGGACTTTTCATTAGCCTTAGCAACTATCACGGTTATCAACACTGCGTTATGTATAATCTCTCAAAGGAAAAAGAAAACTGACAAGGGTAGCAGCACCATGCTTACGTACGAGAAAGAGAGGAACGGAGATTATGAAATAGTACGTGGCAGTAATCGTAAGCCTAGTACACACTGGGACGTGTAGCTGCGATTCGTTGTCACAGAGCACCGTCTAGACTGCAACTCAGCTGAGTGCGCCACATTCTCTCTTCTGTCCGTGACGATGCATCCTGAAACTGGGTCTTGCGGGATACTATTTCGCAGGCGGTTTGAATCCTACCCTTCACATGATTCTGTGACGCAATGTTGCGGAACACTGCCAGTGCGGACGTGAGTCAGCGACAACCAAGTGAATGTCGCACTGCGCCACCGTACACAATACAGCCTGACAAGTCATAACATCTCACGTACATTGACCCCACGAAGTATTCGTCCGACCGTGGCGCACAAATTATAATGCACACAGTCATACAAATACAGCTACGAAATGAAAAATAACCATTTCCGTATATTGGTTGATTTCTGCACTCGGAAATAAAACGCTCTTTATGGCTCATACGTTGCTTAATTTGTGATCAAATACCCGCAATGGACGCTAAACAGGTATTCGTCTAGGAAGCAATATCTGTGGTACTGGGCCGATCTGAAAGCCGTTGAGTGATATTTACGTAATATGGGTCGAAAACGTTGCGAAACTACAAAGGAAGAGAGAAAAATCTGCGTCAGGTTGTTTCGACAAGAAAAATGTTTTTAAGAAATTGGGAACACCGTCGGTAGACCTGCCAGTACAGTGAAGAGTATTATATACAGGTTTAATCAGAGCAAGAAGTACGAAAACAAATCTCGAAGCGGTAGCCCTGCAGCTCTGTCCAAGATGGAGAAATGACAGCTACTTCGAGAAGTCACCAAAAATCCGAAACCGAGCGCTCCACACCTTGCTAATGCTTTTCATATGCGTACAGGAATGTCTATTTCAGCACAGACTGTAAGAAATATGCTTCATGAAGCTGGGTATGGAGGCCGAACAGCCAGTAGAAAACCGTACATCAATAAAATCAACATAAGAAAGCGACTTGCATTTGCTAGAGAACATAAATCAAATGGGTCTGATTTCTGGAAGAAGGTTGTATTTGCTGACGAGAGTCGATGTGAGCTGTTCAAGGGCGCTCCACAGTGTGGGGAAAAATGAGTGAACTTGAAGGGAGAAATATAACAGTCTCAGTTAAACATGGTGGAGGTTCAATACTTGTGTGGGGGTGCACGAGTGCAAATGGTTTAGGGGATTAGTGTTTTATCGATGGCATTATAAACTACAATATCTACATAAATTCCTAAAAACACATCTATCCAGTAAGGTGAATCACGTGTGTCTTAATGGGGATTATATTTTCAGACAAGGTAATAATCCAAAACATACGGATCTAGATAGAAAGCTGTGGCTGTTGTGTAACACGCCCCACTGGATACAGACGTCACCCAATTCCCAGACACTAATCCTATCTAGAATTTGTGGCATTTACTTGACAAAAACATCAGGAACATTCTATGTTCAAAGTGTTATTTTCAGTACTGTAGACGAATACTTATATTGTGTCTTACATTGCCTATCTCTGCTTCTGAATGCTTAAGCATGTTTACTTACGTAGCAATCTGTGTTTCTTTATTGCATTCTCATTTTCAGTGATCAATAAAGACGTCCTTGTCCCTGCTTTATTCCAGTCCAGCGGTTTTCCACCCGTTATAGACCCTTAAGCATACAATCATGTATTAGACGAATACTCCGTGGAGTAACTATATTTCATAAATGACTTTCTTTTCGCAGGAGCGGTAACGCAGTGGCTGCCTGTATTCACGTTGTGGCAGTGTGTTCTCATTATATGTGTACTGGAACCGTAATGAAACTGAACAACTTATAGCGTTTTGTACATAAAAGCGGGAGTTGTGGGAGTCGAATAAGAATGAATATCACATGAAAACAAAAAATGATGACTGGTGATATGTCGCGAGTGGTGTCAGCTGCGAAATCGATGAAGCGAAGAGCACTATGCACACATCAAACTCTTACAGTAATCTCCAGTTGCCAGAAAGTGCAAAGTATTTATCACGCTCTATTTGTGAGATACTGCAGTGGCAAAATTTGTGCTCATTGTTCATTGTTCAGATGCAACAGGTGTTCCAAGATTTCGAACGACATTGGAAAGAAATTTTCGTACTGTTCTTGCCAGCAAACAGTTCACTGAAAACATTATTTCCGCCGTTCATTGACCTACAATTTAACACTGGTGTTATCAACTGAAGACGGCTTTTTCTCTTCATTAGGTGGCGTTACAGCACAATAAAAGCAGCCCTTCCAGTCCTGACTTGCTGCAGGTGCAACACCGAATGCTCTCCAGCTGGAACCACTACCTGCAGTGCAGGGCAATGCGACGCTTCGCATCTCAGCAAAGCTGTGCGCGGCGCAGTCCTGTCCGAATGGAACGCACACTGGTTCTCCACTTCCTTTCAGGTACTGACAGCAGGAGGAACGTATTCGGTGCGCTGCGCACAGCGTGGGCGCTTATAAATGTATTCAGATGTAATCTATTTGGACGCTCTAAAATTACCCATAACAACGTTTAATGAATCTCCTATGACTATAAAGAGAGAAGGATATCTTATGATCATAAATTTTTTTTCGCTATGTTAGCTACATTTCGTAAAGAACACTCTAAAGTGCAAAAACCGAAAAGTGAAAGAGCTTTGCTCGTAAACGTTGTTGGATTCGTGGACTTGTTAAAGAAGAAGTGTGTGCGTTTTGGCGTGTGTGTGAGTGTTTGTGTGTATGTGTGTATGCGTGAGCGTGGGTGGGTGGTTTGGTAGGTGTGTGTGGATTAGGGGCGCTCAACGACGATATTATCAACACTGTTAAAAAAGGGCACAGGCCTGGGCTCGATCTTCTTGACATCTTAAACCAGAGGATGGAATGTGATTCAGAAATTCCTTGTAGAGGGCTACTTAGGATTTCGAACTACTTCTAGAGGTGCCTGGCTGAATCGTTTCGAAGAAGTCCGGCATTTTTAGGCTGTCAGTTTCTGTTGCCCTCAGATCAGCAATCGCACTTCGCATTCATAATTCACTGTAAATTTTTCGAACAACGGATAGTGAGTCACTTAACTTCGAAGTATCGTAGTGAATATGCCAAATATCGAAAAGACAGCCATTTCATCATCGAGCCGCGATATGAGAGTATCAGATACGAAAGAATCTAGTACGTATTTTTCGAGAAGAGTTTCCTTGTAATCGTTTGAGAACCACTGCATAGCAAAAAACCATGCAAATCCAAAACCTATAGGTTTTAATCTTTTATGCGGAACGTAAAAGAATTTCCGAACAAAATATTTCAGCAACGCATGCAGATTTTCATCGTTTACATATTTTTTCCGCAAGTAACTCAACTTTTCGATTTCTAGTTTTCTTGTGCCAAGCCTAGATGCAGACACGATTCTTTGTGTGGCAAGACGACAAAATTTGCCACGAGCAGTCCACGAAAAAGAATTGCAGGAGTGAATATTCACAATGAACAGCTGCGTACTGTTGTAAGCTATTCAAGAAGAGAAATGTCTCAAGCAGCACGTCTAGATCAGGTATGTTCAGAAGTCGGGTTGCTGAGCACGACCGTTGCGATAAAAAGGGACAGACAGCAATATGTAGCGCAAACTATGGGTTCTCTTTCGAGGCATGTGATGTAAACCCCGTCCACGGGGACTGGTACTCATATCGGGAACGACCGACAGACTACCGTGTCATTGTCTGTCAATGGCATCAGTGGACGCAGATGGAACGGCATGTGGTCAGGACACCGCTCTCCCAGTCGTTGTCAGTTTTCGTCATCTGGAGCCCCTATTATGACTGCAAGCATTTTCTTCACCCTAAATTTCCTCGAGTTTACAAACATGAACAGTAGTTATGCCCATGTTTGAGAGCACAGATTTTTGTGCGGTACTTTTATTCTACAGTGAAAAAGCCGGGTTGAAGCAAATACGGAATTTTCTGACTGAACCGTAACCGAAGCTTTCATGTTTCCACAATTCAGAAAATAACATTTTACCTCTCTGGAGGTAATTACTCTCTTGTTGGGAACCACTGAACCACTGCTCTACAGGGACAAAAAGGTATGCTAACGTTAAGGGGCTGCTCTACGTCCTCCCCGCCACACAACTGCACATCTCCTAAGACTCACACGAAACATGGAACGTCACGTAAGTACACATGACTTAATTTCAGGGAAGCTTGCCCCTTCTGCCAAGCTGCAGAGTGCAGATTAAAACACTAGACAGAGTTTATTCGTATCCTCCGATGATCTGTAACAACGCGAGAATGTCTTCCGCCACTCTCTATGGATATGGCTCACGTTCATCTTGAAATGTCTGCGTCAATCGTGTAAGCTGCTGCAACACGATCGAATGCCCATCTTTAGTGGTTTTTATTTTCTTTTTGCCACATGTAGTTCTAAACTAGATGAATATTTATTTTTCTTCCAGAAATAACGTCTGTGAGAACAAACATATATACGTAATATTAAAACTTGTAATGTATTAAAATGAATTAATAGTTGTCGATCACCATATTAATTGGTCGCAGACCCACTTTATGATCGTTCCATTAACTGCTACTATTTCTACATAACCACCCCTCATATACGAGAGGCTGATTCATTCAGAACAGTCGATCAACAACAAAGTGTAGTTAAACTTAGTCTTGGCAATCAGTGAACAACCCTCCTGATATCCCAGCATCAGGCACTGGCAAATAAAACTCTTGTGGCAGAGGAAATAGTGTCCCCACAACTGCACGTTATACTACGACCTGTTAGTACGCACTCCTGTTACTGTTGTTTAATAGGCTAAAGATAGATGACGAGAATTTTACGGATCTGAAGGAAACATGACAAAGGATTCTGCAAACCTCCTGCGAACTCGAACCAGTAATGAACTTCCCTCTGACACAGAGCAACTTTCGTAATACTAACGTAGCACTGAAAGCATGATGTACACACCATGGCCAGTATGTTAGTTGATTACAGCTAATTCATAACATAGACTGACAAAGAACTGTTCGTACGATACTGCAGTGCCTGTGTTATTCCAAATTACGATGTGAAGTTACTCCGGGCGTGCATTCATGTTGCAAGGAACAGGCACTGCGGCGACTACAGCCGTCACGAAGTACATGAAATGTACTCGTAGTTGCGAATATGAACTACCATCAGCTGTATAATGGGATGAAAGTTAGTACCGGACCGGGAATCGAACCCGGATTTCCCTCTTATCGCGAGCGGTCGCCTTACCATTTAGCTATCTGAGCACGACTCATAGCATACATGTCCGAAGGAACTTTGCATCGTAAGTCGAAATAACATAGGCACTGCAATATCTTATTTATCCGCCGACATCGGGCAAGGGACTTTCAAGTAAAATGTCTCCTCTGTTCGGGAATATACATAATGGATGTACGAGTAGAGATTGTAGACCTATGGTTGACGACGTATGGAAGTTTGAGTGTGGCCGTGAGTCGTGCTGTAAGGTGACAGCTGACGATAAGTGGGAAATCAGGCTTCGAATGCCGGTCCGGCACAAATTTTCATTGTCTGCTTTCCACTACACAGGTGATGGCAGTCCGTAATCGCAACTGCATATATTTCTCGTAGAGCTGTTCGTAGTACCACATCATGTCAGGCCGTTTAACGAGGCGACACAGTTCAATACAAGGGAGCTGCTAGATGTCTATCAAGCATGACAGTGAAATCAGTATTACATTTACTGGAATGTCCGCCCGCGGTAGCTGAGTGGCTAGCCGGCACGGTAGCTCAGCGTGTTCGGTTAGAGAGCTGGTTGGCCTCTGCAAAAAAAAAAAAAAAAAAACTGAGTGAAAGGCTCAACAGAACGAACTTGAACGGATATCATGTGACGTCCGCAACGACCAAACAGAATGATCAACAACGAACAAAATGAATAAGAAAAAAAAAGTGGTCAGCGTCACAGAATGTCAATCCTAAGGGTCCGGGTTCGATTCCCGGCTGGGTCGGAGATTTTCTCCGCTCAGGGATAGGATCTTGTGTTGTCCTAATCATCATCATTTCATCCCCATCGACGCGCAAGTCCCCGAAGTGGCGTCAAATCGAAAGACTTGCACCAGGCGAATGGTCTACCCGACGGGAGGTCCTAGTCACGCGACATTTTTTCTTTCTTTTTACTGGAATATGGGCTCTGAAGACGAAACTGAATATCTATGAGAAAAATATAGCAGAAGAGGCAGCGACCCGTTTATGCTCCTAAAACATCTGAAATGGTCATTGACAGCTAGAACGATACATATTGCACGGACAAACAATCACATTGCTTGTCTCTAGCAGGTTGTTAGACGTGATAATGGCACAGATCATACGAGACTAAATTGAATGGCCGTCCGAGATTGCGATCCCGCTGCTGACGCATGTGGGTACACTGTCTCAACGACAATGTCATCTCCCTCTGTAATGACTAGTTATCCTATGTGCAAATCAGCGACTGTAGAAATGCCAGAAATATTCCTTCTAGACTGGAGCCAAACACTTATTTCTCCAGTCGCATCTGGCGTAACAGTGGCTTCCGTTATGCTATTATTTCGGTATAGAACTAGTCATTTTGAACGCTTCCATGTATAATTTCTCGATTACCAGAGAAGCCTAACTAGCCTGGTGTTCTTTTTTCATGTATACCTTCTCTAAATGTACAGACCTCATAATCACTCGCCAGTATGTTGCTTGATAAGAAATAGGTCTGCAGTTTGGAAAAGAATCATATTACGTAGATCACTTACAACTTCCTTGCACATAGCCGGCCATACATCGTACTTGTTAAATGATTAACTTCATTATTATACTGCCTACAAAATCAAATGACTCCTGAGAATTGTTTTAATAGTAGCTAGTTTCAACAGAGCGTTGTTGGCCATACACTAAACGAAGTAAGGTTTTAGACCTGCTTCTGCTATGGTTCGTCAACAAATTGTTCGCATATAAGAACATTCTATGACAAACTGAAACAATAGTTAAACGACGATTGTGATGTAAATCTCAATTGTTTTCCTGAGTTTGTGCTTTGGAGTTACAGTTCTTTGCTCTCTTTCAAGTGTATCGCTGTTTCTCTCTCAAGAGTTTATTGTCAGCTACATTAGATATTGTACTGTGCAAAGCAGGTGTTTTGACTCTATTTATTTTTGTACAAAACCGTACGTTTCAACACCAGCCTTACTTTGGCGAGAACTTACCACGATTGAAAATTTTTGGAAGTCGTCTTGTGCTGTAGCTGCTGTACAGAACAGAGTTTCCTTTGTAAATTTTCTAAAGGTGCTTCTACAGTGTAATGCGTGTAGCATTCTAATTTTCTATTAAAACAAAAACTGTGGCTCATTACTAAATGTCCTGTAGTACAGGTACGTAATGCTGATCGATGTACTATGAATTAAGATGCATTAGAACTTAAATGTTTTTATGTGCCGCAGAAGTTTAGAGCATCTCTTTCAGGCAAGGACAGATAATGGCAAGCGGAGCACCGTGAAATTGAGGGAGCTTTGACATCCTCCCAGGGAACATAAAGGCGAGAGTCGGTTGTCTATTCTTGAAGAGTGGGTCCGCGTCTTTCAATAAAAATCAACAACAGCATCAAAACGACAGCAAAAACATAGACATACCATCAAGTTTCCTAAACATGTCTCTGTATCTCTGTTTTATTTAAATTATAGGCTCTGACATTTGGTGTGTAAAAGTCTGTTTTGTTTTATCACGTAATAGGGGAGAGAGTGTGGGATGGAAGTCATTAAAGCAAAGACGTTTTTCGTCGCGACGAGACCTATTTACGAAATTTCAGTCACCAACTTTCTCTTCCGAATGCGAAAATATTTTGTTGAGCCCAACCTACATAGGTAGGAATGATCATCAAAATAAAATAAGAGAAATCAGAGCTCGAACAGAAAGGTTTAGGTGTTTGTTTTTCCCGCGCGCTGTTCGGGAGTGGAATGGTAGGGAGATAGTATGATTGTGGTTCGATGAACCCTCTGCCAAGCACTTAAATGTGAATTGCAGAGTAATCATGTGGATGTAGAAAAGGAAAAATATTCTGGACGAGCTGTTACACGTATGGAAGACACTAAATTTGCTCAATCTCTATCGTGTTAGTGAAATATTGTTCATCTAATTTAGTGAGATTATATTTTTCCGTACTGTTCAAGCGAGATGCAATTTTTTCTCTAGACGCGTTGTGATCGTCTGTATTACTAGAACGTGGAGCTATTCCACAATTTCAGCTGTTAGGTACCGTAAATGACATTACAAAACAAATGTGAGTTACCATCCTGCTATCTCACAGAGCTGGCAGAGACCCTACAGTGTACTTAGAGGTTTATTTAGGCTGAAGTCGCCAAATCATGAGGACTAGAAGCTACTTTTCTGACTTCGATGGCCTCAAGGTATCGTCATGGCCTCACGAAGCAAAGGTTGTGGATTCGAGACCTACTTCGGACACAAATATGAATTTTAAATTTATTTTCATGTGTTCTTTATTTTAATTATTAAACGAATGTCGGACAAATGTGCACGATATTAGAGCGAAAACACATTGAAACAATTTAGATTAATATATAATATGTACTACAAAATAACCAATACTTCCACTACACTAGTAAGTTGACTGTATGACCGGAGGACAGTGATTTTTTCCGTTTTAAGAAATATATATGCAACATCACCTGGAAGTGCTTCAAACATTTTAGAGTTGCACACTCATCGCTGTGGATCAGTGGAGGCTTACGAGATTCACAATCGTAGCCTAGGCTATGGCTAGTGACAAATTCAGTTTCATCCTTAGCGCTCTTTCGCTATCTTTTACAGTTTCACTGATTTCTAACGAAAATTGGTAAGTGAATTACAGAGGAATGAGGAATCGTTGTAGTGACTACATGGGTTGCAAATGGGGAAATTGACTGCATAGGCAACATCAACAAAAGGCATATTGTTTAGACACCCGAAAACGTGTAGGGCTATCTTGTAAATAACGAAGCTGCTCTGCTCTTTTTCTTTTTTCCTTTATTGAATTTCGGTTCCCACCGAAGGGGGCGGGCTGGCAGTAGCTTAGTACGCTGCTCTTCAGCGTACAGGATTTTTAAAACATAAGAAGAAGGTAAGAAACAATAAAAGCAGACGATAAAACGGTGACTTAAATTGTAAAATGGTGAAAAATTGTGGAAAGTTAAAACATCAAACAAAGGGTTGGCGATTATAATAAAATACAGGGGAAGCAGACAGGTAAAATAGTAGACAGACAACTAAAAATCACGGTGATAGTCTGGTTTCTGTTCGCAAGAGATGTATACTACTGGCCATTAAAATTTCTACACCACAAAGATGACGTGCTACAGACGCGAAATGTAACCGACAGAAAGAAAAGGCTGTGATATGTAAATGATTAGCTTTCCAGAGCATTCAGACAAGGTTGGCGCCGGTGGCGACACCTACAACGTGCCGACATGAGGAAAGTTTCCAACCGATTACTCATACACAAACAGCAGTTGACCGGTGTTGCATGGTGAAACGTTGTTGTGATGCCTCGTGTAAGGAGGAGAAATGCGTACCATCACGTTTCAGACTTTGATAAGGGTCGGAATGTAGCCTATCGCGATTGGGGTTTATCGTATCGCGACATTGCTACTCGCGTTGGTCGAGATCCATTGACTGTTAACAGAATATGGAATCGGTGGGTTCAGGAGGGTAATACGGAACACCTTGCTGGATCCCAACGGCCTCATATCACTAGCAGTCGAGATGACAGGCATCTTATCCACATGGCTGTAACGGATCGTGCAGCCACATCTCGATCCCTGAGTCAACAGATGGGGACGTTTGCAAGATAACAACCATCTGCACGAACAGTTCGACGACGTTAGCAGCAGCATGGACTATCAGCTCGGAGACGATGTCTGTGTTTACCCTTGACGCTGCAACACAGACAGGAGTGCCTACGATGGTGTACTCAACGACGAACCTGCGCACACGAATGACAAAACGTCATTGTTTCTGATGAATCCAGGTTCTGTTTACAGCATCATGATGGTCGCATCCGCGTTTGGCGTCGTCGCCGTGAACGCACATTGGAAGCGTGTATTCGGCATTGCCATACTGGCGTGTCAACCGGCATGATGGTATGGGGTGATGTTGGTTACACGTTTCGGTCACCTCTTGTTCGCATTGACGGCACTTTGAACAGTGGATGTTACATTTCAGATGTATTAAGACCCGTGGCCCTACTCTTCAGGCCGTGCGGTTCTAGGCGCTTCAGTCTGGAACCGCGTGACCGCTACGGTCGCAGGTTCGAATCCTGACTCGGGCATGGGTGTGTGTGATGTCCTTAGGTTAGTTAGGTTTAAGTAGTTCTAAGTTCTAGGGGACTGATGACCACAGATGTTAAGTCCCATAGTGCTCAGAGACATTTGAGCCATCTACCCTTCATTCGACCCCTGCGAAACCCTGCATTTCAACAGTATAATGGACGACCGCATGTTGCAGGTCCTGTACGGGCCTCTCTGGATACAGAAAATGTTCGACTGCTGCCCTGGCCAGCACATTCTCCAGATCTCTCACCAATTGAAAACGTGTAGTCAATGGTGACCGAGCAACTGGCTCGTCACAGTACGCCAGTCACTACTCTTGATGAACTGTGGTATCGTGTAGAAACTGCATGGGCAGCTGTACCTGTACACGCCATACAAACTGTGTTTGACCCAATGCCCGTAATTACGGCAAGAGATAGTTGTTCTGGGTACTGATTTCTCAGGACCTATGCACCCAAATTGCGTGAAAATGTAATCACATGTCAGTTCTAGTATAATATATCTGTCCAATGAATACTCGTTTATCATCTGCATTTCTTCTTGGTGTAGAAATTTTAATGGCCAGTAGTGTAAAAATCACACCCAACGACAGTATTATTTCCGTTCGCAACACTTCGGAAAAGGCGCACAACTTTGAACACTCGCTAGAAACACAGCACTGAAAACTTGGCATGAAGATGACACACCATAGCCAAGGGCAGATGGTGGGCACCTGGACAGGTGAGGGGAAAAAAAGGGGGGAGGAGAGGAAAAACGAAGGGGGGGGGGGCAACTGACAGACGAAGAGGACTCATAAGGGGGGGTCAGTGCAGATGCGAGAGGGAATGGGGAAAGGCAGAGGAGGTAAATTCAAAATGACTCAGAGGAGAGAAGGAAGGTCGATAGAGGATAGGCGGGGAAAGAACAGTATGGAAGGTGGGGGGGGGGGGGGAGAGGGAACCAAGGGAAAGTACAGAGGAAGGGAAGCGGAGGTGAGGATCAGAGCTGATAGGAGGGATAAATGGAGACAGAGAGGGTATCATCTGGGAGGGGGAGTCGATGGAAGCCACCTTGGGAAAGGAGATGAAAGGTGTAGAGATGGTGGGTAGGGGGTGGCAGAGGGCTGAGGCGGAGGGGGGGTTGGAGACGAGAGGAGTAACCAGGGGATGAGGAGGATCAAGGCAACAGGAGGTGTAGAGGATACGGATATGTTCAAGGAATAGGAGCAGATGAAGGTTGTAGAGGATCCGCATGGGAGACGGGTGGCATATACAGAAGGCGAGACGGAGTGTGTGGCATTCGAGGATCTTGAGGGACTTATAGAATTTGGGGGACAGGGGAGGGGGGCGGTATCCAGGCAGGACTGGCATAACAGAGCATGGGACGGATTAAGGATTTGTTGGTGTGGAGTATCGTAGAGGGGTTCAAGCCCCATGTCGGGCCAGAGAGGAGTTTGAAGAGGCGGAGGCAGTTGAGGGCTTTGGATGGGATAGAGCAGAGATGAGGGATCCAGGTGAGGTGATGGTCAATGGTGAGGCCAAGGTAGGTGAGGTGAGGGAGAGGCGGACAGGACGGGCATGGATGGTAAGGCAGAAATCAAGGAGTTGGAAGGAGCGAGTGGTACGACCTACAATGATTGCCTGGGTCTTGGAAGGATTGATTTTCAGGAGCCACTGGTTACACTATGTGGCAAATAGGTCAAGGTGATTCTGAAGAAGGCGTTGAGACCGTTGGAGGGTAGAAGCGAGGGCAAGGAATGCGGTTTCATCGGCATACTGCAGGAGGTGTACTGGAGGGGGGAGGGGTGTTGTGGGATATCTGCCATGTACAGGAGGTAGAGGAGAGTGGAGAGAACAGAGTCCTGGGGCACACCTGCAGAGAGGTATAAGGTGCGGGAATCGGTGCTATGGATGGTAACATAGGAGGGGCGGTGGGAGAGGAAGGAGGCAATCAGACGAACGTAGTCGACAGGAAGGGCGTTGGTCTACAGTTTAAACAGGATACCGAGATGACAGACACGGCCGTAGGCCTTTTCGAGGTCAAGGGAGACAAAAATGGCGGAGCGACGGGAGTTAAGCTGGAGGGAGAGAAGATGAGTGAGACGTAGGAGTTGGTCAAAGGCAATGAAGGAAGGTAGAAAGAAGTTGCTCTGCTGTTCGCTTGCTAATATCGTCGGCATCTGTAGCAAGAAAATAAGGGACGGTGAAACCACGAGTAGGTGACAAGGCGTTGGACGTTCACGCCACGTCACAGAACTTGGACGTTACGGCGTCGGCACACCGACCGTGCTTTAGAACTTCAGCGTTGAGCGAGCTGAGTTGAACGTGCTACTGAATGCTCAGAAACGATGCGACTTGTACGTACGTTACGTGTGCCTCAACGTGACACACGTGATCACAGCGCGCTCCAGCGGCAGTTGTCAGTTGCATCTCACTCGCAAATCATTCTTTTTGCGAAATGGACGGGCGTTAAATCCCAACGTTAGCTCTGCTAAAACCCTCATTTCCTCCCTTAATCATATGGCAGTCTTGTTGTTCTGCCTGTTAAAATATACATATCTATGAACCTGTCATATGGTAAAACGGGAAGTTATATGTCCAGTCAATGAGGACATCGGCTTATAAAAGTTCCGTTACAATTAGAGAAATACTAATTTATAATAGTTGTCCACATAAGCTAAAATTTGATCATTCTCACTAAAAAGTCAAATAAGAATGGCATGAAGATATTACTAAAAAGTATCTTCATGCCATTCTTATTTGACACCTGTTTCTATTCAGTGGCTGATTCTTTACAACATGTCAAATACAAAACTTGAATCAATAAGTGCGAAATATCATACTGTAAGTAGTGCAAGCTGTCTCGTGGATAAAGCCAACCACTATTTAGAAAGAACGCACTTTTATTTTGTAACATTGAATATTATAGAACATACTTACACTCAACTAATAAGAAAGCATCAAAATCTATTAGAAAACGTGAAGGTTGATAAAATAATTTGGGATCCAGTGAGATGCGAAGCACCCACACGTGACATGTTATTTTATAAGTCTGCGCTTTCGCTCATTACGCTACACCAACCATAAACGAGTTACAACCAGAAATTGAACCAAGGACATAGCATTTCTGATGAATTCTCAAATTGACGTTGCCTTGAAGCAGCATACTTTCATAATACGCAAGTTACACTAATTCTTTAACTGCCAACATGACGTTTCCCGTCATTTTATTACAAAAAGTCGTACAATTATGGATTTTCTAGAGGTCCGCAATTTGCCGGTGGTTAGAAACGGCACTTACTCAAATTCCCTTCAACTAAAGGCTTTCGCATTGGCCCTCTAGTGTGTCCTAGCAATCCTAGGTTTACTTCTGGTGGATGTCGAGTGGTATTACAACACACACAAAATATTAAATTACTTTGTTAATGTTTGAAAATTATAAAATACTTAACCTGGAAATAATCGGTGTTCATAGGATTGACTATGACTTTTTACTGTCACTGAACATTAAAACTAATCACTTGATTTAATACAGAAAAATAGTCTCGTCTCTGAATGTACAATTGACTATAAACTTCGATATAGTTATGACTTCATTACAAATCGCACTGCTTGATCTGAAGTACGACAATGCTGTCGTCATACGTGACGATTGCAGACTGGGTTGAGTGGCGCTGCATTCTGAAGTAAATTATCCCCCGGCAGCGGTGCTGCATGGAATCTCTGGAGAACGTGTCTTCGCCGTTGTCTCTCATTCGTTATTGAGTCACGCAGTGACTATCCTTACTTGTGGCTCCGTCGTGAGGTACCAGCTTTGACATGGGACCTCGTTCTTCAGACGACATCACATGGAGAATGACAGATTTATTTGAAGTATAAGTACAAATTTATGGGACTGCAGAACTCTCAAACTTTTGCACACAAAAGAGAAACGATGCCTTCTCGTCTTCCACGATTTTGAGCTCTGTTGTTTTATGTAGGACAAATCCACGGCGGTTTCACATGAAGCCTTGGGTATTGCTGAGAAATTTGCACACTTCAGTGAGATTAGTACTGCAATTGCTCTTTTGAGCTATTTGCTATTTGTTCGTTTCTTCATTCGGCGATTAAGAAACGTACATTAAATAAAATTCTTTTAACCGACGCACGAGTAGCACTCACGTACTCGTATCAAATTTATTTTACTAAATAACATGTATGCTGCAAGTATTAGCTCAGTTAAATCACATCCTATAAACTTACATCTGTCCATGCCTGAAGAGCCGAAATGGACTAAGTTTGCACGCAAAGCAGTGCTACAGAAACAAATAAATGTAGAGAACGTCTTATCGTACCATATACGTACTTCTAGATGTATGTCTTTGTATGATAAAGAACGTCATCGGGTGTCACTTTAAGGAGTGTACAGTGAAAGTAATACCTGACTACGAAACATAAATACAAGAATTGCTTTAATGCCACTGTCACTGCCCTGTCATCATGGGTAGCAGTTTCTACATTGATTCGGGTAGTGCAACAATAAAATGACTGACCTTAGTTTTTTTTAATGACGTTCTGATATTCTGCGACAGCTTTGGTAATGGACATCAATATTGATTTTCAGATCTGTCTTTGTAGCATTTTTCAGGGTATTCTTTTTTATGAATATTGAAAAAAAATGTACGAAATATAATTAGGTAAATGTACATGAAATACCGGAATGTCATAGGAGAACTGCAATTTTCACCCCCCGCCAAGTAATCATGACCTAGGTATTAGAGACTTCAAAAGATAACAACCTTTTCCTTTAATGTGCAATCAGAGTTTTACTCCTTACGCATCCCTTTGTCGTCTACGGAACTTTACATCCTAGTCTCGCTTCATTACGGTTGTCATAACGTAACATTTATTCAATATTCAGTCGGTACTTAGTGGAAAACATTAAAAACCGAAACACGCGTTATTAATGTTCCACAATAATATTAATTTTATATTTTATTGTGAACAGGCTTTCAGATTTCTAAGCTATCATCGGACAACTTTAGACTGGAAAAACGGCCACACAACATCAGCGTGATCTTCTACTTCTGTTATTTCCAAAGACATGTAACATTTAAGTATTATGGATCTATACGAAAAACACAAATTAGAAGCATTGCACTTTTGTGTTTGTGGTATAGATGCGGAATCTTTAAATGTTACGTATCTTTCGAAATAAAAGTTTCTTTGTGCAGCGACAAGCTTAGGCTGTTGTTTAGATTGTTTGTTCAGTTTTAGTTGTCTAATGATGGCCGAGAAAGCCAAAAGTTGGTTCACAACAAAATATAAAATAAATATTACTGTACAATATTAATACTGTGTAGTTCTGTTTTTACTGCAGTAATTTTGCAGATAACGTGAGGAGTATCATACACAATGGCGTGCCATTATTATTCTAGTGTCCATAAATTAAGAAAAATTGGTAAAATAAAGGAATCTCAAAAATATTTCTACTGAATTTCATAGAACTCATTACAAGTAAGAAATATGTGTTAGTAATAACATGAAACGATGGAGTACATTACCAAAATAGACTTAGTCTTCGAGTATAGTGGTGCTTGAATTGTAAAAAGAACTACATGCTAATACTGTATACTACATATAACGTCAGCAGTAATAAAGTGCATGTAATGATGAATGCTGCCAGAGCGTACGCGTAAAATTCATAGGATGCGCGCACTTGCGCTCTCAGCGCAGTAAGGAGTCTGTGTAAGAAGACGTGAAACAGGATACACGAGCAACTCAAACATGCCCTTTGAGTTTATAGTTTCAAGACAGAGCTTGACTCTGCATACTGTTACTTGTTTACTCTTGAAGAAATTCGTCCGCAAGATGTTCGTTGTCATCTTCTAGTATTCTGCCATCGAAGGAAGAAACAGAAAACTCTCTTGGTTTGTCCTATAAACCATTATTACTGCTGGGTCAGCATCGATATCGTAAGGTACTCTAGACTTCACAGTCGGACATGAGTGATGAAATGAATATGTCGTATCGTTAAGTATTGCTCATCTTCGTACTTTCTTGAGGTGTTGTAAGGAAACAATGGAAAAACTGAATCTGTACAGGAATTTGAAGTTCCCTCCCACCTCTACAATCAATACAAACATCTAAAATTCTGATTTCTCAAAATTAAAATTACGCCCAAGGCTGTAGCAAAATGATTTATTTTTCAACGCAATGATCAGACCAATATGAATCGGCGTACAGTTGAAAATTGAAGGCATTCTCTATATACAATCCAAAAGTCTGACCTGTTACATTGAAAATTTAACCACTAGTGTTTCTTTGTATTCCGAGAGTTGGTTTGGGGAAATGACGGGGGCTGCTGGTGATATCGAGTGGTTTCCGGCGAGTGGCTCGTCTGGCCGGAGCGTTAAGTCAATACGTGCTCCGCAGCGACGTGACGCCCGCAGCGTTAAACAAATGACTTGCTGGCTTTGAAGGCTTCAGGGGAGAGGGGACGGCTTCCAGGTCCAAACTGGGAATACTGGAGAAGATTTAGAGGTTATATTTGTAGAGATACACGAAATTTACCCTACCTGAAAACTGATGTTCTTGATGGCACAATGATGGTACACTAATTTTAGAAGAGTACAGAAGACAGCACTAGTAACTGGTCAGTGTTTTATCTCAGAATATATCGTCGTAGATCAGTTGATCACAGAGGAAATAGTAAGCTGCACAAGGAAAACTACAAGATCTAGTTTCAACGATTTCCATATGTATAATCATAACTCTGTTAATAAATGTCTAATTCAACATTTCATCTTGCACTGAGTAATTCAACACAAGAAAACTGCATCAAAAAGGTCCAGAGTACCGAGAGCGTTATGCCCCAGCGGATATCTTAAAATAATAAACTCGTTAGTAAGTAACGAAACAATTTAAAACATTCTTCTGTAAAACTATCTAAACTCAGGTAACAGAAGTCATAGGATCGCAGTATGCACATACACAGATGGCGGTGGTGTCACGTACTCCAAGTATAAAAGGGCAGTGTATTGGCGGAAATTCATTTGTACCTAGGTGATTCATATGAAAAGGCATACAACGTGATTGTGGCTGCATGATGGGATTTAACAGACTTTGAACTTGAAATGGTAGTTGAGGCTAGCCGAATAGGACATTCCATCTCGGAGACCGTAAGGGAATTCAGTTTTCTGAGATCCTAAGTGTCGACAGTGTACCGAGAGTACCAGATTTCAGGCACTACCTCTCACCACGGAAAACGCAGTGGTCGACGGCCTTCACGTAACGACCGAGAGCAGTAGTGTTCAGTTTCCAGTGTTAACAGACATGTAAAATGGCGTGAAATAACCACAGAACTCATGTGAGCCATACGACGAACACATTAGCTAGGTCAATGCGACGAAATTTGGCCTTAATGGGCTATGGCAGCAGACGACTGACACGAGTACATTTCCTAACAGCACGACATCGCCTGCAGCGCCTCTCCTGGGCTAGTGACAATATCGGTTGGATCCTAGATGACTGGAAAATCACTGAACCAATCATTAACTGAAATTACTTATGTTCGGCCTGATGGAGACGACTTGCAGTCATTCATAGGATACATGTTCCCGAGCCACGATCCGGCCGCTGTAGCCGAGCGGTTCTAGTCCGGAACCACACTGCTGCTACGGTGGCAGGTTTGAATCCTGCCTCGGGCATGGATGTGTGTGATGTCCTTAGGTTAGTTAGGTTTAAGTAGTCCTCAGTTCTAGGGGACTGATGACCTCAGCTGTTAAGTCCCGTAGTGCTCAGAGCCATTTGATGAATTTGAAACGAACAACGTTGGAATTTTCGTTGATGACGTTGCACCATATCACTGGGCCATAATTGTTCTTAATTCGTCTGAAGAACATTTTGGACAGTTGGAGCGATTGGTTTGGTTAATCATCGAACATTTATGGGACTTAATCAAGACGTCAGTTCGTGCAAAAAATTCTGCAAGGCCACAGTTTCGCAATTCTGGGCGGCTATAGAGGCAGCATGGCTTAATATTCCTGCAGAGAGTATATGCCACGTCGAGTTGCTCAACTACGACGGGCAAAAGAAAATCCGAAACGATATTAGGTGGTAGTCCATAAATTTTGCCACCTCAGTGTACATACTGTGCAAACAATATTACGATGTGTGACCAAGGATACTAACACTTCCATCGTTCCTGTTCCTGTCGTAACATATGAAAGATAGAATGAGTCTTAGTAAGCCTCTGTAAGAGTTTGAATCTCTCTAATTCTACCTCCGTGGTCTTTTCTGGAGATATACGTAGCAGGAATCAGTATATTGACTAACTCTTCTGGGAAAATACGCTCTCCGAATTTTAATAGTAAATCACGCCGTAATGGACAACGATTCTATTGTAACGTCTGCCGCTAGAGGTGGGTGACAATATCCATGACGCTTTCCTACATAATTGAAGAACCCAAGAAAAAACCTGTTACTCGACTTGGGATTTTCTTTTTTCGTGAAGGTTCAATATTGAACGGCGCTACTCACATATAGATGGAAGGAGATTTTTAAGCTACCTCCGTCGTGCGTGGACTACACTTTCCCCGGATTCTTCCAGAGAATCTCAGTCTATCATCTGTCTTTAGTTAGATATGTTTTATATGCTCGTTACACTTTAAATTACTAGGTATACATAATGTCAGGTATATAATCAATGTTAGTATTTCAGTGATTCAGAATGAGATTTTCACTCTGCAGCGGAGAGTTTCATTTCAGTGATAGTTCGACAATCATGTAATCAGGCAATTACGGGTCTCACCCTCTACCTTTTTTAAATGAGTTGCATTTGATTATGTTGAGGTTCAACTGTCAATACCTACACCAACAGTCGATTCACTGCAGTTCTTCCTGAATTTCGCTACAATTTCTTAGCGTTGCTGCTTCTGCACATACAATAGCATCATCCGCGAACAGAACCATGAATGAAGCATCCCATATTATGCACTGGGTTAGACTGTTTATGAAGGGTGAACATTAATAAAACCGACAAACTACAGGGACGGATTCCTGACCGTAAATATAAAAAAAAGGTTCTGTAGACATGTGTCCGGAAATGGATCGCGTGCTTGTAACGACAATAAATCGTCCCGGAACACAGTACAGAGCTACATCGCATCCACATCACAACAGATATTCAAAGTGGTCGCCATGGGATGGTGCCATTTCTGGTAACTGTTGCTTCGTCGGGAAAGAGGACAGATGACAGAAAACAGATAATTGTGATCGTCTGATGCAAAACCCATTGAGAAAATCCTTCCCGTAGAGGGAAATCCATTTCTGATAATAATTGTGCTCGTTGCAGGTAGTAGGGATAGTGGCGGTTGTCACGCAGGATACACATAATCGTACTCTGGCTTACACCATGTTGGCGAGCCACTTACCTGGAGCTTGTACTAGGGTTCGTCTCAATATCCTGTGGAAACCGGTCCTCCAAATCTGGTGGACGCACAGTCCGCCTCCTCCCAGCACGTTCGTCTGTCTGAAAGGATTCCTGGTCACACAAACGCCCTAAATGGGCTTGAATGCTGTGTGATGTGATTGGGGTCTGTGAGGGTAGCTGTGCTGCCTTTCGACCATTTCCATCTGCTTGGCCGTGTACAAACACCATGTCGGCTTGTTTCCGATATGAATGTCGGATCATTCTGTTGCTTACAGTACGCTACGTCAACCACAGAGCCTGCAACACACAAAGAATACACAGCACGTGGTAAGAGTAACTTTCATTCGTCTGCGCCATCTACCACGGAACTATGCATTTCCTGACACATGTTCGTAAGACCTTTCTTGCTTCATTTCCAGTCAAGAATCCGTCTCTGCAGTTTGTCGATTTTATTAATGTTCACCCTGTATTTATCGTGATCAGAAATAGTCCTATGACACTCCCTACGTGTACGCCCGAAGTGACGAAGGTCTGAAGAATTCTCTCTGATAAAAAGTACACGCTGCAACCTGTTCAGTAATATCTCTGAATCGTATTACTGTGCTGGCCTGAAATTCCGAACATTCGTTGTTTCTTCAGTACGAAATAGTGCTGAACTTTCACCAACACTTAGTGGAAGTCAAGTAGCATTTAATTATTATGGGTGTCGGTATCAACTGCCTACTGGGTCTCGTGGAAGTACAAATCTTGGTGGATTTCACAACACTGTTGTTTATGGAATCCATGTTGCTTCGTGCTAGAAAACGGTAATGATCTGTGTATTTCTACAATCAATTGGAACGCTTCATTTTTCTAGCGGCCTACGATAGAGCTCCTATAAAAGAACAACAAGATCTTTCTATTAGTTGGTTTTCCATCACGTGGATGATTTTCTCAGCATGTGATGTTTCCACATTTGTACAAAATTTGTCAGCAAGAATCTTAATGCCATGTTCCTCAGCGAAACAATTTCTGGATACTACATTTAGTTCGGTATTCCTCCTGTTAGCTTCCATTTCGGTGCCAGTATGACTGGCTAAATAACTTCGATCCGGTTACTAACATAAGGTAAGACTGAAATTCCTTTGGAAACTTTTTAAGATCGGTAGATACGATTTCACTTTCTCATTCGTTGGTTGCTTCATGCATATTTCGATTTCACCTCAGTTTGAGGACCTCGAGTTAGCTGATTTCCAAAAGACTTTGCATACGTTAAAACTTGTGAAGCTCTGTTTGCTTCCTAATCATCTATTTTAATCTGGCTGTTCAGTCACAGTTGGTGCTTCCCATCCAACACAACTTTCCTCGATGGATACCTGAGTAAGGCATATAGTGCAATACTCTCGAATGTGGTCCATTTATTCTCAACACTTTCAGTCTTAAGAGATGAATGATGACTGCTCAGATAATCTACATCTTTATCTTGCCGCACTTTCCGAACAGAATATCTTCTGACATTTCTTATTTTTTTTTTTATTAACAGCTGTAGTCAGTGATGAAGCAACTGGATAGATCATTAATTCTTTGTTCTCCGCTGACTGAATCGGTATATTCGGGCATATTTGTTACCAGGAGGTCCGAAACGTTACAGTCCACAGTCATTCCGCCTATCATCGCGATGTATATTATAGTCGGAATGAAAAGTTTGGTTGATTGTCACTTCTGGTTTCAGCCAGCTATCTGTTCATGGTACCATGTGGGTATTAATCCCGTTTATAAAGGACATTATATCTTAGGATTTCCAAGGACACTTCTCAAGTTAGCGAACATTATTTTGACATCTTCTCTCTCCAATCTGTAATGACTCTGTAAAGTGGGCTGACATTCTCCTTTCCCCTAAATCAGTACACTTCATTATAAGCACTGTAGATGAGTTTTTCTGTCCCAGAAGAACTCACATGAGCACGGCATACGTACTCTGCAACCCTAGTAATTGCTTCCTTCGTGTAGGTGGTTCCTCGACTACTGAGAGGATACTACATTTCTCTATAGAATAGGGTCATTCAAGAATTCCGCATTTAATATATTTACAAAATCGTTTAAATCTCTGGTTTAAGTCCTGCACTTGGCTCCAAACCAAAACAGACCACTTATCGGTCCTAGCAGCGATGCTGAAAGCTCGTGACCCATCCCGCGTATGAGTTTAGACGGCCACTTATGGGGCGGCAGCCGTCATTCGCGCTGACAGTAGTCACGATCTGCACACAACTTCACGCTTTCTGGGGGAACCTCTTCCGCATTATGCGACCACTGACAAACGTACTTAGTGGACCTTTGCCTTCCTTCCTGACCTCTCTGCTGTTTCCCTGAGGCGCTTCATCACCCACCTAGCTTCGAAGCTCCCGTCAGCCAGCAAATCACCCTCTGAATTTGTCCGGGCATTTCAGAGAGATCGTCCCCAGTACTAACAGATGAAGCGTCCAATGCTTGTTCGCAAGTACTTTCAGCGATAGCCAAAACAGTCTAAGGCGTAAGTGAACTGCCTTGCAGCAAGCAGACACTTTCACCTTCATCCAAGAGCGCAAGATTTGGTATGTAGGACGTCCTGAACTAAGAAGCGTGATAATTAATTTAGAAATCCGCTTTAGTTGTACTAATAGTTATGCTAATTAGTACAACTGAATCTTTATAAATTAGTATCATCCAAGGGATTCACAACTCCGCCACTGTTCACTATTTACACTCGGATGACTATGAACGGGCCAGGTCAAGCGTAGTGGAATGCGCTGCGACAATAGAGATCCCAGGCGACGCTAGAAGCATCAAAGGTGCCACAGCTTTCGCTGCAAGTGCTTCAAAGCCACCGCAGCCCGGGACAGCTGCCTGAAGTCTGCCGACCGTGGCTAACACCGCTCTCTACTGTTTCTGGACAGTGGCCAATATCCCTGCATCAGTAGGCATCAGGCACAGTACCTGTCCACTTTAATCAGCGTTCAGCATCACAGCTAGCAGTATATTACTATTAAACAACTTCCTCGATTCAGTCTAAATACTGCTGCGACGCTACTCCTTGTTTTCACTCACTTGTCAAGTTCTGGAGCTTTACCATTTGAAATAGCAGTAATTCAAATTGGATCAAGGGACTGCGGCGGTCTAGCAGCGTAAAACTACGTTACCAAGCCTGATAACGCTACTTTAACAATTAAAGAAATAATAAACTGCTACTCAACAAAGACACTAAATAAATAGCTACTGATCACTGTCGAGCAGAAGTACGTAATAAAACGACTTAACCAGGCACTGTATACAAATTTAATACTTCTGTAACTGGTTACTGGTACACCAAATACGCCAAGAATTGGAGCGATAATTGCTGAAATGTACTGTTAACATATAGTAGTCAAGTATGAAATCAACAAACTAAGAAATTTTGCTGTTGCAGGATTCTGCTCATGCCCAGGAAGGGAACTTTAATTGCTTAAAATTATTACGAACGCTCAGTATGAACATTCTATAAAAAATTTTCTGTCACTTCATTTTCAACACAATGCACTTTATGGCTACATGTCGATTTGAAGATGAAATGGATGTCATGTAAAGGGAATCTTCAAAGCTACGAGGAAAAAAGCAAAAATGGTTTCAATAACTTGATGATTACTTTACAGTTAGTTGTCAAAACTTAACTATTAGACTGTAGAAAGCTTGTCAGACGTAGAGTAACTTAGGTTTGGCCCATGGTCATAACTGAGTGAAAGATATTTTCAACTATTCCGCATTACCTTATACAGTCAAGGGACAGGATACACACTGTTGTGTTACGTTTACACTGGGATACATGTGTCGCAACATGTATGAGCGTAATGTCACCTTGACATATCGCGATACACCATCTCATACGAAAGTTCATCCAAGCTGCATGCTGAGTTTCCCTCGTATACAAAGCGCACATGAATTTTGTATACAACGTTTGAGCGATATGATCGACAATTCGCAGAAGTTGCGCATGCGCAGTACAATCCTAGGCGCCGTCTCACCACGTTTGTTTAAAAATAGTGTTCTGTGGAATCCATTGTTGTATTCGTTGTGTTTATTGGGTTTTCCTCTCTTCATCCAAAACGGCAAGCGCACCAGCACATAAAAAATAAAGTCTTGGGAAGCTATCACGAGTTACGAACACCTTTTCATCACCGGACGCACTGATCCAAATCACCAGACGCAAACGTGCCCTCACACATGTATGACTTGCAAGCAGCGTGCTTCTACAACTCGCGATACGTGTCCTGGAGATTCGTATATATGTTGCTCATACTTATGCGGATAGAGATCCTAGATGTAAACATACATTTACAACGAGAATATACACTGGTGAGTCAAAGAATTATGATAACTTTACACCGTGAGACAGAATCCAGCCTGTTGCCGTTCCACGCACGTGATGCACTCAGAAAAGTACATAACTGAAGTAGAGACGACTGGGGAATCATTCAAGCAGAAATACGGTCCGCAAATTGGGGTATACACTGATATAAATGACATTAACAAAAGGGAGACTGTTATGACCTAGAGTGTGGGAACGAGCATCTTTGTAATGGTGAAACTGGTCAGCTGTGTATTTTCCACTGTCGGGAGAATCTTTGCAAAGTGCTTGAGGGACGGAAAAACCACGAGTAGGCTACAATGTGCTGCACGTTCACGCCGTATCCCAGAACATGGAGGTCGGAGGCTTAGTCGCTCTATAAAATAGGGTAGGCGGCTGGCTGCAGCAAGTCTTCCGATGGAACACAATTCTGGTGCAGGTACGAGTGTCTGGGGCACCCCGTTTGGTGCAGAATTATGAACATGCGGCTCCGCAGCAGATGGTCTCTGATTGTTCCCATGTTGACCCAACGCCTTCATCAGGTACGATTTTAGTGGGAACTTGATCATCGAACTTGACCATTGGATCAATGGAAACGTGTCATGTGGTCCGATAGATCACGTTTCTTGCAACGGCAGGTCGATGCTCTTGCACGGCCATCCCGTCATTCAACCTGCTCCAGCCCCGGGAATCAAGCGGGTGGAGACCGTATTACGGTATGGGTGACATTCACCTGGCTTCTATGAGACCTATGCTAGTAGTCGAATGTACCATGACAGCTGTGGACTACATAAGCATTATTGCGGACCACCTGCATGCGTTCATGCTTGATGTCTTTCCCGAAGGCGATGGCATCTTTCAGCAACATAAATGACCGTGGTTTGAGGAATATGATGGAGAATTTACGCTGACGTCATAGCCACCACATTCGTCTGATATGAACAGTACGGGACAGGCCTGGGACGCTATTGGTCGCCAGCTCTGGAATGGCGTGGCCTTGCAGGTGTTCTGCATTCCAAAAGTGGATCAACACTCTATTAAATAGATGGTAATAATTTTTGGGCTTATCAGTGTATTATGATTTGCTTCTGTACTGAAAATGTGTGTGTTTTTGAAACGTAGATTAATGTTTACAAAAAGTGCTGAAATGTTACAACAGGATTTAGAACAGACATACCAGACATTTGGTTGGAGTGTGAGAGACTCCACTACACATAATTAAACTCTCAATCACAGCTTTAACAGTTACGCAAGGAATATGATAGGAGAAATGTCTTAGGATACAGGAAATATTGGAGCGTACTGTATAACTGTAAGCAAATTATAACGCGCTTTTGAATTTTAACCAGGATCTCCGGTGAGATCGGACCCTTTCGCTCCATATTACGAGGCGTTCAGATACTTCATTTTACGTAGTTTATGACGCCTCTTGTACACTCCTGGAAATGGAAAATAGAACACATTGACACCGGTGTGTCAGACCCACCATACTTGCACCGGACGCTGCGAGAGGGCTGTACAAGCAATGATCACACGCACGGCACAGCGGACACACCAGGAACCGCGGTGTTGGCCGTCGAATGGCGCTAGCTGCGCAGCATTTGTGCACCGCCGCCGTCAGTGTCAGCCAGTTTGCCGTGGCATACGGAGCTCCATCGCAGTCTTTAACACTGGTAGCATGCCGTGACAGCGTGGACGTGAACCGTATGTGCAGTTAACGGACTTTGAGCGAGGGCGTATAGTGGGCATGCGGGAGGCCGGGTGGACGTACCGCCGAATTGCTCAACACGTGGGGCGTGAGGTCTCCACAGTACATCGATGTTGTCGCCAGTGGTCGGCGGAAGGTGCACGTGCCCGTCGACCTGGGACCGGACCGCAGTGACGCACGGATGCACGCCAAGACCGTAGGATTCTACGCAGTGCCGTAGGGGACCGCACCGCCACTTCCCAGCAAATTAGGGACACTGTTGTCCTGGGGTATCGGCGAGGACCATTCGCAACCGTCTCCATGAAGCTGGGCTACGGTCCCGCACACCGTTAGGCCGTCTTCCGCTCACGCCCCAACATCGTGCAGCCCGCCTCCAGTGGTGTCGCGACAGGCGTGAATGGAGGGACGAATGGAGACGTGTCGTCTTCAGCGATGAGAGTCGCTTCTGCCTTGGTGCCAATGATGGTCGTATGCGTGTTTGGCGCCGTGCAGGTGAGCGCCACAATCAGGACTGCATACGACCGAGGCACACAGGGCCAACACCCGGCATCATGGTGTGGGGAGCGATCTCCTACACTGGCCGTACACCACTGGTGATCGTCGAGGGGACACTGAATAGTGCACGGTACATCCAAACCGTCATCGAACCCATCGTTCTACCATTCCTAGACCGGCAAGGGAACTTGCTATTCCAACAGGACAATGCACGTCCGCATGTATCCCGTGCCACCCAACGTGCTCTAGAAGGTGTAAGTCAACTACCCTGGCCAGCAAGATCTCCGGATCTGTCCCCCATTGAGCATGTTTGGGACTGGATGAAGCGTCGTCTCACGCGGTCTGCAAGTCCAGCAGGAACGCTGGTCCAACTGAGGCGCCAGGTGGAAATGGCATGGCAAGCCGTTCCACAGGACTACATCCAGCATCTCTACGATCGTCTCCATGGGAGAATAGCAGCCTGCATTGCTGCGAAAGGTGGATATACACTGTACTAGTGCCGACATTGTGCATGCTCTGTTGCCTGTGTCTACGTGCCTGTGGTTCTGTCAGTGTGATCATGTGATGTATCTGACCCCAGGAATGTGTCAATAAAGTTTCCCCTTCCTGGGACAATGAATTCACGGTGTTCATATTTCAATTTCGAGGAGTGTATTTGGGTGGCCTGTCGACACTTGGCGATCACGAAATTCCCAAGGCTGACGTGGGCTGCAGGATAAATTGACGTGCAGCCACGTTCTTCGAAGAAGACGCAAGAAAATTATGTTAATCATGGCATTATTCGAATTAGGGACTTCATCACTTCAGTGCTAGACACACTGCGAACAGAGAGCTTCTGACTACTGCCATTAAAGCCGAAACCATGTTTAGAGATTACAACACATCGTTTCGGAAACGTCGCTTACTTGCTGAAGTCGTCGAGTATCTACTAACACAAGCAATACCTATTTACCGTGGCTACTTTCTTAAGCGAAAAAGTATCTTTAAACCATCACGTCTCTTTATTTCATATGATAAAATAAAAACCACCATCCGGGTCTTTTGGAAGAAGATCGTCTCTCTCCCTGAAACACAGGCGTTGGGGCGAACGTAATGTAGCAGTCCTAACGTAATGTGTCGCAGCCACTAATTTAACCATTATATAGCCTCAGGGGCAATACCCTCAGCTACACAATAAGACCAGATCATATAGTGTCCTACGAATGTCTGATTTTTCTTAGCACCGTACGTTGGTTCTTTGTCCAGAGAGTCACCGACGCCAACTGCTTTTCTCACATTGTGTAAAATCGTAGCCCTTTACCTGTCCACAATGCGTACGTTATGCGTAACGGGCTAGCAAAGATGGCACAGAAATTTTCCACAGCAGGCCGAGTTCGTTCTCGGGATTTACAGTTATGGTTCAAATGGCTCTGAGCACTATGGGACTTATCATCTATGATCATCAGTCCCCTAGAACGTAGAACTACTTAAACCTAACTAACCTAAGGACAGCACACAACACCCAGCCATCACGAGGCAGAGAAAATCCCTGACCCCGCCGGGAATCGAACTCGGGAACCCGGGCGTGGGAAGCGAGAACACTACCGCACGACCACGAGATGCGGGCGATTTACAGTTATAGGCCCGTATATATGGCAGCAGAATCTGATCAGAACCACACCTGCGTCTGTAAACAGCAGGCTAGTTCCCATCTCACCTCTGAAACAACAGACAAGCCGTCAAATCTGGAAAATACATAGACGAAAATGTAAAAGAATCACACGTGGATGGTGTACCCGAGTTTCTAGCCCGCTTTAAGTTTAGTAATGATGTAGCGACAAGTAATAAGTTCCGGTCGCAAAAATAACGTAAAGCTTAGCTACGAGATAAAGCGGAGTCTGTATCATCGTGGAATTGGCGTTAGAAAAATATGAAACACAAGAATTAACCACATGTACTCCCACTATCGTCATTTCGAGGGTAGGGAGACGGATTATAGCTACACCGATAGGGGAGACAAAGACTGTGGGCAGATGTGATCCTTTAGGAAGATTATGGTTGCTCGGAAGTCGAATTATAACTGGAATCGCATCAAGTAATAACTATTTTCCACGCTAGGATCGATTACCAACATTTTCTGTTACACAAATCAGAGGAAGCTAAAGATACACTAGAGGCAACAAGTTTATCAGTAATTTTGTTTCCATAAATTGGTACCTATCAAAAAGGATGGGATTACTAATCTATGAGGGCTGTCAAATGCTAGGCCATCCCTCGTAAGCGACACAAGGCGGATTCACTCAAGCCACGCGGAAGGTAGGCTATTACTAAAGGTTCAGCTGTATAGCCACTAAAACTGCAAAGTAGTTACAGCCACATAGAATCGCTAATTTTGACACTGAAAATCTAAGTGGGCCCATACGTAAATTGGCTGATGTCCCCAAACGTCTCTACGTCTTTAGCAGATTAACTGAATATGGAAGAAACCTAGGGACATGCCGACATTAGCTCAAGTAATTGTCCCTTGTCTACGTATCACAAATACAACTTGGAGAAAATACGAAGGCTTGGTTCTGTGATAGCTTGACCCGAAACTATCTGCCTATCCTGAAGCTCTGTTGCCGGCCGAAGTGGCCGTGCGGTTAAAGGCGCTGCAGTCTGGAACCGCAAGACCCCTACGGTCGCAGGTTCGAATCCTGCCTCGGGCATGGATGTTTGTGATGTCCTTAGGTTAGTTAGGTTTAACTAGTTCTAAGTTCTAGGGGACTAATGACGTCATCAGTTGAGTCCCATAGTGCTCAGAGCCATTTTTTTGAAGCTCTGTTAATAATTAGCGGAATCATAATAAGTATATGGCTAGCACGTAAGAGAGACGACAATGTCACGGATTCCTAAGTTACTGAAAGTACACTAATGCTAGATTACGAATCTTTGATTTTACGAACATAAATGTACTCATAATCCTCAACACGTTTTCAAGAACCACCTGACATATAGCAGTGATGGAAATACCGTTCAGACATATTTGATCTCTTTTATGAAACATGATTTTGCGATTGTTACCAACACCATGGTTTATACGTCTAACAACCTCACGCTACAACGCAAATTACTCATTAGAGACGCAAAGAGAGAAGAATACCATTAATAAAGCCACACCAAAGGTCAAACGAAAATCACGTGATGTAAAATGAGAAATTAGGAAGCAGCATTGCGTGATAAAATTGCGTTTACACCTAATACCACTCCCCATATTTGATCTACTTGGTCATTATTTATTTTATTATAACTACACTGGTTAAGGAATCCTTGGCATCAACAGGGCAGAACGCCGATGTAGAGACAAGCAAATATGGTTATAGCCAGGACATATAAAAAAGAAGATACAAGAGAAGAACACACTTCTAATAAATGAAAAGCCAATAATAATGAATGACTAACTTTTTGAGTGTAAGGGATATATTTACGAAATTATTAATAATCTCATAATCTTGAACGCAAGTATACCTCACTGTATAGCTCTTGTATTGTGTAGTCATCATATAACATAATTTTTAAGGAATAGCTTTGTGGTAGAAAGCTATGCTTTTATGTGTTTAGGCAGATTTACTGCAATGCTCAGACTACCGCGTAAATGCCTCCTGTAAATGACACCTTCCTAAAATTAATCAATATGCACGTAGATGTCCATTATGAATTGTTCATAAAAATATATTTCATTAGTTTAGTCATGTAGGTTAGATTTACGGTCTCTAACTGTACTGAAATAAATCAATAATAGTAGAAAATGATGCAGTGTCCCGTAAGATAAGGTCAGTGAAAGAAAATGCTTCCTTAAATATAGGCTTACGAGAAATGGTTCTGGACAAATGCGACAATTTTATATCTAGAATGCTGAGAGAAGTCATTTTAAATATTATATTGTTATATTCACATTGACTGCTTGGAATAAAGTTAATAAATGCATAATGTAACCAGTTTACTCTTGACAAAAATACAAGAGTTTACCAGTGATCAATCGTCATACACTTAGGGACAATAAGTATAGGAGCACAACGTACGAAATTCCTTACAAGTAGTCCAATTCAAAACGATTTAGTTCTTGAACATGAAGGAGCTTTGTACTTTTAGTATTACTACTGTATTGTGACAAAAATCCTTCCACCACAGGGGAAAGATAATCATTGTCAATCAAATCTGAAAGTTTAAACTACTTAGAGGAGACGTTACACATAAAACTAGTATGCTACTATAACGTAAAACGCAGTGACCTAGCTCCTAGCTTGCGAGACAGGAATGTGAACCACACTCAGATCTAACGGATTAATGACCAGCCGGCCGCGGTGGCCGAGTGGTTCTAGGCGCTACAGTCTGGAACCGCGCGACCGCTATGATCGCAGGTTCGAATCCTGCCTCGGGCATGGATGTTTGTGATGTCCTTAGGTTAGTTAGGTTCAAGTAGTTCTAAGTTCTAGGGGACTGATGACCTCAGAAGTTAAGTCCCATAGTGCTCAGAGCCATTTCAATCATTTGATTATTGACCGGCCAGATTGAGGGTGGTTTTTAAGCAGTTTCCCACGGTCGTATAGGCAAATGCTGGGTAGGTTCCCAAATTCTATCTCATAGACTACACAAATAGTGTAAATACAATAACACGCCGAACGAAGTATGAACCGTTCAGAGACAGACCGTGCACATGACTTTCCGCACTTATTTTACCTAGACGACTGTGAGATCAAAAGGCGGACTCACCCACGAGGATAAATTATAAAAGTACAGTTTGACAAAACCTGAAAAAACAGACCATGTACAAGACGGAATAACGCCAAGCAAAAGAGAGATGATTACATTTGAAAACCAGTGCACATTGAACTGCACCTTTCACATTCTTGAATGCTTGTTCACGGCATAAAATAATAAATGTTGACTTTCACGTAACTGAAATGACCTTCTCGACATCCTGTAGTAGTAGTTTAGTGCTGTCACCTAAAACAGCCGCAGCCACAGTGCAGGCCATGTTTCTTGTTGGAACGTTGCCAGGCACAAAGCCACGGGAAGGACGTGAAGTCAGACACTGGTTATGAGCTTTGCTTTTAGCGCCGTCCCTGTTGCAGAGACAGGCAGCAACTCTTTTAAACAGTCTACGCTGTCCCCTAAATTGTTCTTCCTCTTGACATTCGATATTTCTGCCAGACTGATAACTCAATACAGAGGAAATGTGTGCCGGAAACTAATAACTGTTAGAAAGCAATGTGGCATAGCTCACCTGCTGCGTGGACTAGCATTGTTGGTATTACTAAATTACTCAGTTCCAGGGGGGTAGTAGCGATGCTGTGAGTACCAAGTATCTGCGTAAATTAAAGGCGCACAGAGATTTAGGTAGAGCCTTACTATCAATTAAACATGATGACATGGAATTTCCGATAGTTACTGAAATATACATTGAGACAAAAGAAGTCACGTAATAGCGAGATGTACTTATACTGATGGTGGTGGCTGGTATACAAGGTTTAAAAGGGTAGTGCATTGGTGGCGCTGTCATTTGCACTCAGCTTATTCATGTGAAAAGGCGTACGACGTGATTATGGCCGCATGGCGGGAATTAACTGATTTTTAACGCCGAATGGTTGTTGGAGCTATACGCACGGGATATTCCATTTGCGAAATCGTTAGGAAAGTCTATATTCCGAGATTCACAGTGTCAAGAGTTTGCCGATAATACCAAATTTCATTCATTACCTCTCACCACCGACAACGCAGTGGACGACGGCATTCACGCTCAGTGCTAACAGACAGACAACACTGCGTGAAATAACCACAGAAATCGACTTAAGACGTACGAAGAGCGTATCCGTTAGGACAGTGTGGCGAAATTAGGTGTTAACCGGCTATGGCAGTAGACGATCGACATGAGTGCGTTTGCTAATAGCACGACATCGCCTGCAGCGCATCTCTTACGCTCTTGACAGTATCGCTATGACGCTTGACTACTAGTAAACTGTGGCCTGGTAAGATGAGTCCCGATTTCACTCTATAAGAGCTGATGGTATGGTTCGAGGATGAAGCAGACCCCAAGAACCATGGACCCAAGATGTCAACAAGGTACTGTTCAAGCTGATGGTGGCTCCATAATGGTGTGGGCTGTAATTACTTAGAATGGACTGGGTTCCCTGGTCCAATCGAACAGATCATTGACTGGAAATTTTTATATTCGGCTACTTAGAGACTATTCGCAGCCATTCATGGACTTCATGTTCCCAAACAATGATGGATTTTTTTTTTTGGATGACAATGCACCATGTCACCGGGCCACAATTCTTCACTACTAGATTAAAGAACATTCTAGACAACTGGAGTGAAACATTCGGCTGCCCAGATCCTCCGACTCGAGATGAATCCTATCGAAAATTAATTAAACAGAATCGAGAGGCAACTTTATGCACAAAATGTTGCACCAGCAACCATTTCGCAATTATGGATGGGTATAGAGGCAGCAGCCGGCCGGTGTGGCCGTGGGGTTCTAGACGCATCAGTCTGGAACCGCGTGACCGCTACGGTCGCCGGTTCGAATCCTGCCTCGGGCATGGATGTGTGTGATGTCCTTAGGTTAGTTAGGTTTAAGTAGTTCTAAGTTCTAGGGGACTGATGACCACAGATGTTAAGTCCCATAGTGCTCAGAGCCATTTGAACCATAGAGGCAGCATAGCTCAATATTTCTGCAGCGGACTTCCAACGACTTGTCGAGTCTATGCCACATCGAGCTCCTGCACTACGCCGGGCAAAAGGAGATCCGATAAGATATTAGGAGGTGTCCCATAACCTTTGTCACCTCAGTGTATTCCTGCTCAAACGGAGGTGTAAAAAAAAAAAAAAAAAAAAAAAAAAAAAAAAAAAAAAAAAAAAAAAAAAAAAAAAAAAAAAAGATAAATAAAGATAAATTTGGAAATCTAATTAAAATGTAGGGAGAAGATATAAAAACTGTAACGTTTTTTAATGATTACGTTAATTATGTAAGAGATAGTAAAGGACTGAGACGATCATTTTAAATGAATGGAAGGCCTCTTGAAAAGTGGTTATAAGATGTTTGTGGGTATTGAGTTAGAAAATGAAACACTAAAGGTAGATGAGTTTTTCTAGTTGTATAACAAAGTAACTGACGATGGATGAAGCAGAGAGAAAATGAAACGCAGACTGGCAACTGAGAAAACATATTTTCTGTAAATGAGTAATTTCTTAAATTCGAATATAAATTTAAATGTTCGAATGTCTTTTCTCAAGGTATTTGTCTGGAGTTCTGACTTGTACGTAGCTGAAGAAGCACGATAAACGATTCAGACAGGAAATGAATATTATCTTTCGGAATATGGTGCAGCGGAAAGATGCTGAAGATTCAATGGTTACATACTATATTAACAAAGAGATACTGATTCAAACTGAGGAGAAAATAAAATTTATGACACAACTGGGTTAAAAGAAGGGTTCATTTGATAGGACACATCATGAGGCATCAAGGAATAATCAACTTGGAAATGAACGGAAGTGTGAGGTGTGAAAGTTATATAGGGAGACCAGGACTTGATTACACTAAGCTGGTTGAAATGCGCGTATGTTGCAGTAGTTATGGCGAGATGCAAATAATGGAAATGCCGTTCCAATGTAATATGACTCCGGTGTGTGACACTAGAAGCTGTCCTTGATTTCAGTAAATGCATTTTTGTGATCTTCTAAAGGTGGATTATTTAATCAACACACGAATAAACGTTCGTCGTGGATGTTTACGTTGTCAAGGGGTGAATTAATGAATGTAAAATTAGAGGCGGGAACTTGTCTATGATTTTGTGATTTTTAAACGATGAGGACTCCAGTCAAGACATGAATACACGTTCGCAAGTGAATGTGCACGTCATCAAGTGGTGGATTTCTGAAAGGGAAAACAGAATACAGAGCGTGCCTCCTGGTGGCTGCGACATAGGCAATTTGCAAACTTTCCAACAAATATTTGTGAAGTATATTTTATTTTATAAATCTTCAGTAATAAATCACAAATTGTGTACTATATAATCTTCTTTATTCTAGCATTATCTTCTGATGAATGGGCTCTTTTTTTAACTTTATTATTTGGCCCTCTTTTATTTTGATTTTTCATCCACATGTATTCCCTTAATCACAGTCATTTGTTACCCTAATGGATGACAATTTAGTGCTTGCCTCCTGTTGGCTGTAGGTGACCCTAATGTTTTGCTTATCTAGCAACAAATAATTGTGAAGAATATTTTATTTTACATATCTTCGGTAATAAATCAAAAATCTTCTACCATATACCCTCGTTGTCCTGGCCTTGATCCGTGATGATGGGATTCGCCTCTTCTACTTTATTATTTAGCCTTCTTTTATTTTCACTTTTCTCCCGCATGTGCTTCCTAAAATCACAGTTGTTTGTTACCCTAAAGGATGAAAGTTTAGTGCGCCATCTGTCTAACCATCGCGTGTGTTACTGTACTTACAAAATTTTCGTCTGAGGCAGAAGCTAGGTGCAAGACTGGGATTTGTCTAAAAAGTGAGGCAAATCTCCTAAACACCATACCTGATCCAGTCAGTGTACCATATCTACTCTCGTTTATCATGTGTGAATTCGATCCGGGTTTAGCTCACATTTCTGTTTTGTAACTTAGAACACTGAGGACTGCACTATACGAACAGGTAAGTATACTGGTTAGAAGATTAGTTACCGCCAGGAGATGTGAGGCTAAAATCGTTTAACACCGCCGCTAACCATGCTGATGGCCTCCGTTCACCGAGAAACACAGACCTCAAGTCCACAAGTTTATTTAGGCACGCCAAGTCTAAGTGAAGCCATTGACGGATGAGTAGCTATATAGGTACTGAATCGCGGGACTGTTGACCGCTGAATTTCGTCTACCGCTTCAAATAGCCTCGGACATATTCTAAGGGATTAAGATCGACTGATTTAGCGAGCCAATCAAGGTGCGGCAGGTTGCCCGAAAGTCCGTCAAACGAGAAACGTATCGGTGCAGGCCTGTGTACATGGCTGTCATCTTGGGAGACAGGAGGGTTCACAGCATACTCACCGTGAATATGTAGCAAAAAGGATAAAAATTGGTCATTGAGAATACTAAAATAAACATCCCGTTTTATGTTAACAGTGACGTGAATGAGTGGGTCAAAGACATGATACGAAAAACTACCGAAAAGCATAACAGACGTACGTACTGCTTGAACTATATCCTCCACACACAGCAAGTCAAAAGTTTCACTGGACCGCAAGTTCACTCGAGGTCCTGCACCATTTGAAGAGGTTAAATCGCGACTCGGTGGACCACAATACAGGCATCCGAATATTCACTGTCCAGTCTCTGTGTTCTTTGGCCCACTGCAGACGTGCTGATTTAAGTACCGGCGTTAGCAATAGCCTTTTGCGGGGTACCCGGTTCCGGATGTTGATTACATGCAGTTCTCTTTACAATGTTCGTTCGTAAACATGTTCAGAAAGATCTTGATTCACTTATAGTTGCAATTCCTGACACGTTAGAAACCGATTCTCATAGAAAAGGAGTGTAACTCGCCTCCGTTCCCTGTCGGATATTTTCTTTTTACGACTACTGTTTCAAGGTCTTGTAACTTCGCTGCGAGAACATTCCTCGTTGATACATTGGATAGTGCGCGACCATACACCAATAAATCGGGCGACTTCATTCACAGTGTGCTAAAGGGCACATCCAAACACGACAGCTCCTATCTGCCTTCCTGTCACGTTTACACGTTAACCAAGCGCCTTGCGCTGATCCCGCGCAACGGAATGGCGCATACACACCACTTCACTGCCTTCACTCCCGTCAAAACTGCAGTGTCACGTGTCATCTTTGTAGCAATTGTTCGCCGTCTACAGTGCTCCAGAGTGACCAGGGTATTCCTTTAGAGACCGAACTAATATTTTGTCCTGTAAGATTAGTACGAATGTACTACATATTACTGTAAAAGGAAGGCAGTTCTGCGTTTGGATTAATGGTGTAGTATTCCTAAACACTTTCAAACGACTTTAAAAGTATGTAAATAACGAACATGTTAACAATGAGGTACCTGCCAAAACCTTGGGAGAATATCTATGCGGGAAGGAAAATTACTAGCTAAAAGAGGAAGAGAATGTGCATGAGAAAGAGAAAGAGAGAGAAGTCAACATCAACGGTGAAACGCTGTAGTGACCACTATGGATATACGAAGTAATGTGTGAACAATGGCTTGTATGTTGTGTGCTCAGGGCGAGTAACTACTTACAGCAATGAGTGATTGAAAACATTTACAGTAGTGCCAAGACTTTGCGAAAACTGACGCAACAAATTAAGGTTTGAATATGAGTTCGTTTTAGTCTTTCTCTGGCACGGCTCCCATTCTAGGAAATACCGGAAAGGTGAGCAGCACGACGGCGTTGGAGGGCACATACAACTTACTGCGGGGGCGGTAGTTCACCGCACGTTCTCATAGTCATTTGAAGAGGTACTTTTTTATCTTAATTCGAATGCACCCGTTGCACATATTAATCTCTGTAAAAAATAGAGTGAATGGGTCGTAGAGAGTAGTACTTATGACTGTCCCCAGAGCTATAAACAGGTTGTTTTGTAGGTTATTTAATTGCCGTTTGGTATTATTTTTTATGTTTACTGGGTGCAGCTAGAGCGTGTGTTGAGGAATATATGTGTGATACGAAATTATACAGAGAAATTAGTATTATTATTATTGTTATTATTGAGAATGGTATTGCTGTTGTCTTTCGTTCCGTTGCTTGGTTTGGTAAACTTATTTACCACTGAAATTCATATTCCTTTGTTTCAACGTGATACTTCTTAGTTTATAATGTACTCGGGTTACTTCTTCGACATGGTGTGCATATACACGACTTATAGGATTAAATTTTTTCACAAAGCATGGGATTTATTAAATGAATGTCTTGTATAGTTTACTGAAAGTTATCATTACTGCTTAAAAAATCAGGGCCGAATAATTAATAATAATGATAATAATATTTCCACTCGACTAGTGACCTAGAGCAATTCCTTCTATTGGATGCCGCTTCAGTGACTCAGCTCTCAAGTGTCTTTAGAGTGTAACTGTTTAGGGCAGGCGACCAACGAATGAATAAGAAATGTAATTACTGATGACAATTAGAGAGACGCAAGGATATAATACCCGGAACCAGTACATTGTCAACTATCCTCAGTCAGAAACAACTTAGCCGTAAGTTCCCATTTGATGAACATGTCGCGATCAACAATTTCAAATAGCATTAATACGTCATACAATGCATAGAGAACTTGGTTTTAGCACTGTATATTGGCGAATATTACTGCACGAAAGTGCCAGTCATCCCCTTTTCAATCAACTGCTTGTGCTATAAGTTTCTTCCACCACTAGGGTTCGAGCCGCCTGCCTTCGGACCGAGTGTAACCGCACTAGCTCTGTTTAGACAGAGGCGATATACCGTAATGAAATTCGTATTATTACTATCAAAATTGTGACAGTAGCGAATATTCTACGCAGTGTTACATTTAATGAAATTCTAAAACCCAGGCTACACCATCAGGGACTGAGGACCAAGAAATTCCGACCAACTGCTGTTTGTGTTCTGTTTATGAAGTCTTCTTGATTAAAAATCAGTACAGTAAGCAGAACGTGTGGTTAGCACTCCCCTCTCTCAATTCATAACGACTTTTCGAAACAAGAGCTGCAATTTCTCCTCGAACGGTTTGATCATATTTCTTCACAGGGCTAAATGCGTCCGGTTCCACTCATACCGCTATGGAGAAGTCCTTGGCAGACCTTGAGTTGGGATTCCCGCGTCGTAGATACACGGTGATCGGCCAGCTACAAGACGGACTTACGAAAATTCCCATATCATAGCTTCGTGACTGCTTTTCTGACACTGAATGCCGTTTTCCGAAAATATTTTAACTACTTTTGTGTCGATGACGTTAAATACAACTTTTCTTTCGTTAGTACCCCCAAACATTTATAATCCAAAATTACTTCCACTCCAGTTATTTAACGTAGTCATTTTTGCCTCCATGCACTGTCGTTTGCTGATAGTGTGTAATTCAACTCCCACTTTTTGCTTCTAGTACCGAATAAATTAAGTGGGACATTAAAACACGAACACAAGACCTACCTGGATAGCCGAGCGCGTTAACACGACGCCTCCGCCATTCATATATGAACATAGCCCAGGATCGACTCTTCCTGGTGGATTTACGACGAGGGTCTCTGTACAGGCCAGCATGAATGTGATTTTTAGGGCGTTTCCGAAATCCGTCGAGGTAACTATCGGGTTCTTTCCCACGTCCCGCCTCAAATACACGATTTGTAAACATTCAGAACACGAGCTCACACTTGAACATGTGCTTTGCTCTAAATGCAGACGGAAGTGGCACACGAATTCCATCCCGGGGGCAGGAGTGGCGTCAGGTAGGGTATCCGGCTACCCATCGTCACTAAGCAGGCTTCAAACCTTACAACAATACCGACCTCGCAATCGAACGGGCCAAGACAAAGGTGAAGAAGAAGAGTAAAACAAAAATAAAACAAAACCAGGTAAGCAATAGTTTAGTTCAAATACCAATAGATCTCGCTAATTATGAAGTGTAAGTAGTATTAGTTCTTGATGTTCAAATTTTACAAAAGTTAAAATTCTCTCACTCATTTATCTTTTACAACGCTTTGTTTCAAATAATTTTGTGATGTCAAAGAATCAACGAAGTCATTAAAGATCTACAGCACATGAGCCAAAGAACGACAGTCACGCCTGGTTTTCGTCGTACTTAGTCGTTAAATTTGTACTCGTGAGACGCTTCCCGTTAATGACTTGAACTGAAATACAAATAATGGCACGAACTGAAAAGAAAACACGATGTCACATTCGCAGAACATGGCTGTTGCTGCTGAGCGAAGTACTATGTCATCAGAGGACGTTGTGAGACTTTACGTTTTACGTAGAAAACGGAGAGGATTCGAGCAGTGGTAAAACTCTGTACTCTTAAGGTGAAGGAAATGGGTGCAAATACTCGTAGCTTATGCTGATTCATGGTTTCTATTGTTTTCTCATAAATCAAATTACGATAGCGGCTACGGTTCTTCCAGCTATGTCACGACTAATTTCTTTCCACATTTAGTAGAACTCCTCCGTAAAACAATATTGCTCATTTCTGTGGCCGCCATTAACTTAACAGTTCTAGACTCTGGCTAAAACCACAATCGTGTTCTATGTGTTGTCTCTGTTAAATAAAAGTAGCTTTGCTGTTTCGTAGAGGACAAAGAGTAAGGTAGTGTTTCTGATGATCTGTCAGATGGAAGAGGACGTTAAGTCTTTCATGGTAAGTACAGGGTCTTATATTTAAACTTCCACTCCCTGAGGGGGACTCACGAAAAATGAGTGATCGTAGGTCAATGAAACTTTGTGGAAAGATTTGTAAGGACCTGCTAAAGAGAAACAACGAATAAACCATTGAAAGTAAAACCTATTGACTTTCACATGAGAGGGAAGCACATTCATTAGTTGTGTATCAGATTAAAAATGTTGCACAGTGTGGCCACCATCTGCATCAACGACAGCCTCCAACCGCACTACGAATAGGATATCGTAGTTGTTCGCAGCACTTTTCGGACTGTGTACCATGAAATGTTTAACTGCATGACACGGCCCATGCAGTGTTTGAAGATCACACATTGCGTCCAGCATTCTCAGCCATGTGAACAGGAACGTCTTGAGATATTTGTGGTGCAACTGCCCGTCAGCCTCTCCCATGAGCACTTCACAAACCGTCAGTTGATTCAAACCTCCGAATCACGTTCTTCTACATCGATTCTGAAATAGGAACTCTCCGTATTCCTTTAACGCGTCGACAATCGTAAAGAGAGCAACGATATTGCTGTTGTTTTGATAAAATAGCTCTCCTCACCTTGTCCAGATCCATGTTAACTGCCTGCAAACTTAATGCACACTGATGATTGTCTTCCAATCCAACGTCGCCCTACCAATACCAGCGCCCAGCGACGACTCTAACAGTACTAGCAACGCAAATCCTGCAGCGCCAGTCTGAACATCATTCCTGTAAAGTTATGTACCCATACGGTAAATAGCTTTCAGTCTACACTGCATGAAGTGGGGAAAGTTTAATTATTACCACACTGTAGATAACGTACACCATCGTTCCTTGCAGTAGTACCTTAATTCTACTAATTTCCCGTTAAAAATTGTTACAGGCTATAATATAGATTTATTTTAAATTTGTCGCTCTCGATCGAGTGAGGTCGTGCAGTGGTAAAGGCACTAGACTGGCTTTTGTAAAGAGCGAAGTCAAGACACAGTCCAGGCTTAGCGATTTAGAGTTATCCTGGTTTTCCTAAATCTGTAAACAGAAAATCTGGAACTGTGCCTTTGAAAAGGGTACTGTCGATTTCCTCTCATAACCTTGCATCAGACGAGTTTTTGGCACATTTGAATGACCTCGTTGATGGAAATTTGACTCTGATTTTCTTTCTTTCTTTGAACCAGGTTTTCCATCAATTTAGGATTGAATTTTAGGGTAAATGTGAGATGTAGTATCTAATAATCCCTATCGCCTTCAGATTTATGGAAACTGACTTTCAATGGGAGAAAATGTGTCAACGATATTACTTGTAAGTCAGATACTAGATTATTTGAGTTATGAATTGACGTTGTATCTGTCTTCTGATAGTTAAGGACTCTATGAGTGTTAGTCTAGGAGCGAATGGCAAAGAAGAATTCTAACCAATGTTCCATTAATATAAAGACTATGGGCAGTTTTCCCGTTGAAGCAAAATCAAGAACTAATAGAGATTTTGTGCCGTGCTAGGTTGACTCGTAATTGAAATATGTTTTCAGTTCATTCAAAGTTCGTCGTAGGCACTCTGACTCATGTAGCCTTTGCAGATTATTGGGTTTCGCGTAACATCTGAAAGGAATGCAATATTTATAATATCAAGAATAAAAATCTACAACGCTGTCTCAGGTTTTAATGTCGAGTGGGCTAGGGCTTAACAAATGGGAGATACTAGTTTTTGACAGAACGTATTCACTAGGCTTTTTATCAGTTAAAAAGATAGTAATCCTGTTTGATACATTTCAAAAATTGTCAGATGAAATTTCTCCTTCAACCCCGAGAAGGACTCAGTACTGAGAGTGACATTACGCAGAAACTGTTCTTGTTTTACAGAGTTAGAACGCATCGATGTAAGCAGGTATATGCATAATCAGTTTCCTGCAGTTCATCGACACCAACCTCTAAATTTAATTTACAATCAAAACTTTGGAAGAATTTGTGAGCAAGATAGTAAAGATTAATCAGAAATTATAAATAGTAATTTACGACTCATCCCGTCAAAAGACTTAGAAATTTAGGTTCTAATCTCTTATTATACGGAAGCGAACTTAAGAAATCGAATTAAACGGCATAATGTCTTATAGAGAACTATTTGGTGTTTTTGTGAATTGCTGAGAACAATCTATTAGTGAATACTGCCAACGAGATAAAAAGCTCTGTCTTCGGATCTAGTTCATGAGTAACAACCATTTATATCAGTACAATGGATTAAAACATAATTTATGTATGTTGTGCGTTAGAGGAATTTGAAACTTAACTTAGATAAAGTCTGAGTGAAGGCAGTCGAATAAACAGCCATTCCACGAAGTCGATAGTAAAACCATCATTCTCTTACCAATTTGAGTTGTTGTCACTGTCAACACACAGATTTTACACTAGTACATTTACTGTGCATTTCGACTGATATGCATTCGAAATTTAAGCAGTTCGTGATTTAAGCTGAACTGTCTAAGTTTCATTTTCATTCACGTAGGCAGCATGTGAGACACGTAACTGTGACACAAGTAGTTTTTACTGACACATTACATATTTAAGTTTTTATTTATATTCTAATTTTCAATAGAACAGACACAACTTAAGTGACTGTTTATTGTTGGACTGTAAAATGAACTGTTATTCCATTAATCCTCACCCACAAAAACATATAACAGTTGGACGTACCATCTTAATAAACGGCTACGAACATGGGTTTTATTTTGAGAGCTGGACCTACAGTGAGTAAACGATTACTGCGTATTTTACAACGCTTAATATACATTAGTAAGGATAGTTTTCGTTTTACAGAGTTTTGCATACTGAATGAAAAACTGACTTCTCAGTTTGTTTATCTGCGTTTTTCTTCGCTGAAAGATAATTAGTTGCGATAATCAATGAAAATATCAGTATGCTCCCAGGGTGTTATAGTGATAAGAATCATGACAATAGATCCATAACGTATTACTACGCTGCGGTGATGCATATTACACTATAGATTTATTACGTTATTTCATTCCACTTCTCACGGTCTGTCTTCTGACTCTGCTGCTCCTCTCTAAAATTAGCTATCCTCCACAGTGAGCGCCCGTCTGAAGAAGTTAGATGCCGCCGTAGCATTTTACTTGCAGGAGCACGCAGCTGCGACCTTGAGGTGGCGTTACCTTGAGCGCGACGTCCATGGCAGTGGCAGTGGCAGCGGCGTCGGCGGTCGAGAGCTGGCAGCTTGCGCCAGAGCAGCGGCCACTTGTACGCAATTAGGTCAGCCGCACCGCCTTATAGCGCGCGCGCCGCCGGATCCGGCCAATGGCGCGCCGGGTCACGGACATCCGCTAGCTCGCGGAAGTCCCCCCAACGCCAGCGCCCCTCCTAAAAACTCCGCTCTCCTCTGCTTATTCTCAGTGGCCGAGGCCCCGGCGTGAACGACGCTTCGTACCAGATCCCAGCAGGCGTCACGCCCGTATGTCACCTCTTTCCGTGCCAACTAAAAATGTCTGACCAACAAGAAAGGAATCAGTACAGTTCCGCCTGTATTATCGGATCCAAGTATTCCGCTGAAGTAGATCTTACCTACAGGGAGTCTGAATGATTTTTTTAATTATATTTCAGATTTCGTTTTGAGCGGCACACATTCGGACTGACAAATGAAACACAGGGTTGATTTTTTTTTTTACCTTCTAATATGGTAACGTAAATCACATGTAGTACAACGAGTTTTTCAGCTGTTATAATATCTACATTAAAACACGCTGTAACCAACCGTAGTATTAATATCTGTTACACCTAAACGTCATGCCGGCCGGTGTGGCCGAGAGGTTCTAGGCCGTTTCAGTCTGGAACCGCGCGACCGCTACGGTCGCAGGTTCGAATCCTACCTCGGGCATGGATGTGTGTGACGTCAAAAAAAATTGTTTCAAATGGCTCTGAGCACTATGGGACTTAACTTCTGAGGCCATCAGTCCCCTAGAACTTAGAACTACTTAAACCTAACTAACCTAAGGACATCACACACATCCATGCTCGATGCAGGAGTCGAACCTGCGACCGTAGCGGCCGAGCGGTTCCAGACTGTAGCGCCTAGAACCGCTCGGCCACTCTGGCCGGCGTGTGTGATGTCCAGAGACTATAATATATCCTACAAGTACGTGAGGTCGTTCGGTGCAAGTGCACTTCTGAGATGAAGAAGTTGACACAGCAGAAAATTATGTAGCGGGTCATGTAAAATCAGTTAGAAGACTAATGACTCAAACAAAAATATCGTAAAATTCTGTTCTCATCACGTTTAACACAAGCAGCTAATTAAAGTACGTGTCCGAGGATTTTCAGTGCCTCGTAACTTTCAAAGGTCATAGAATGTGGTCCTCATTCATACAATATTTCTGATAGGCTGAGATCCTGAAAATATTCCTTGCACCATAAGAGTGTACAACTCCCTTATATGTACACTACGTGATACATGCGAAGGTACGCCATACATTATGTTACAGTAGATGGCTGCTGCGGCATAATAATAAGACTTTCTGAAAAATAAACCAGAATCCTTTTGAGGTCCAATCAACACTTATTAAAAGCAAATCCATTGAGACTACTATGAAGGCATTGTGAGAGATAAGTGACAAGCAGGACTAGAGCCAGTAAAACCATTAAATTATAATGACAGAGGCACTGTCAGTAATCAAGAAAGTACTCATTGTGTGAATCAATAAATACAAAAGGTAAAGGGAAAGAACGTCCCCAAAACCACTTAATCGTTAGCTTTAAGACTTGGATCAATAAATACGAGGGCGTGCTGAACAGTAGTGACTCAGAACTTTTTATTCCGTTCTCAACATCGGTTGACGTATTGTAACACTACGAGTCAAGATAGCTGTAACGGAACTTGAATAGCGTAAAGTTATCGTTAAAAACGCAGGCCGCACGATTTGTTACGATTTGGTCGGTCATAATAGTAGTAACATGCTTTTGAATACAATTAAAATTCACTCCTGGAAATGGAAAAAAGAACACATTGACACCGGTGTGTCAGACCCACCATACTTGCTCCGGACACTGCGAGAGGGCTGTACAAGCAATGATCACACGCACGGCACAGCGGACACACCAGGAACCGCGGTGTTGGTCGTCGAATGGCGCTAGCTGCGCAGCATTTGTGCACCGCCGCCGTCAGTGTCAGCCAGTTTGCCGTGGCATACGGAGCTCCATCGCAGTCTTTAACACTGGTAGCATGCCGCGACAGCGTGGACGTGAACCGTATGTGCAGTTGACGGACTTTGAGCGAGGGCGTATAGTGGGCATGCGGGAGGCCGGGTGGACGTACCACCGAATTGCTCAACACGTGGGGCGTGAGGTCTCCACAGTATATCGATGTTGTCGCCAGTGGTCGGCGGAAGGTGCACGTGCCCGTCGACTTGGGACCGGACCGCAGCGACGCACGGATGCACGCCAAGACCGTAGGATCCTACGCAGTGCCGTAGGGGACCGCACCGCCACTTCCCAGCAAATTAGGGACACTGTTGCTCCTGGGGTATCGGCGAGGACCATTCGCAACCGTCTCCATGAAGCTGGGCTACGGTCCCGCACACCGTTAGGCCGTCTTCCGCTCACGCCCCAACATCGTGCAGCCCGCCTCCAGTGGTGTCGCGACAGGCGTGAATGGAGGGACGAATGGAGACGTGTCGTCTTCAGCGATGAGAGTCGCTTCTGCCTTGGTGTCAATGATGGTCGTATGCGTGTTTGGCGCCGTGCAGGTGAGCGCCACAATCAGGACTGCATACGACCAAGGCACACAGGGCCAACACCCGGCATCATGGTGTGGGGAGCGATCTCCTACACTGGCCGTACACCACTGGTGATCGTCGAGGGGACACTGAATAGTGCACAGTACATCCAAACCGTCATCGAACCCATCGTTCTACCATTCCTAGACCGGCAAGGGAACTTGCTGTTCCAACAGGACAATGCACGTCCGCATGTATCCCGTGCCACCCAACGTGCTCTAGAAGGTGTAAGTCAACTACCCTGGCCAGCAAGATCTCCGGATCTGTCCCCCATTGAGCATGTTTGGGACTGGATGAAGCGTCGTCTCACGCGGTCTGCAAGTCCAGCAGGAACGCTGGTCCAACTGAGGCGCCAGGTGGAAATGGCATGGCAAGCCGTTCCACAGGACTACATCCAGCATCTCTACGATCGTCTCCATGGGAGAATAGCAGCCTGCATTGCTGCGAAAGGTGGATATACACTGTACTAGTGCCGACATTGTGCATGCTCTGTTGCCTGTGTCTATGTGCCTGTGGTTCTGTCAGTGTGATCATGTGATGTATCTGACCCCAGGAATGTGTCAATAAAGTTTCCCCTTCCTGGGACAATGAATTCACGGTGTTCTTATTTCAATTTCCAGGAGTGTATAACGGCGATACCTGTTTAGTGTTATTGGAAATAATATGTAGTAAATTAATGAGTAAGGTAGCCGATCCTATAAGAAGAGGTAAAATTGGGCATATTAAGGTGTTTTGCTTTATATCGAGTAAGCCGATGATACGGCGTTTTTTTTCCGTTTTACTCTTAGAAGTAAACAAGTAAAGAAGTGCTATTTGTGCGTTGTGAAAAATATAGGGGCGAATTTTAAATAGCTATTGTGTATTATCAGACTAACAAATGGACATTTAGTTACACGAAATCGCGGATAGCGAAATGTGGTCATTAAATTGAATACACCTACAGGGCGGTCAATTCCGGGATAAGTCTATTCGCATGTCACGAGGGACGCGGTAATGAGACCGTTTATTTTTTAATTATATCGCGGAGAGCGGGCTTCAATTTATAAAAAGGAGAAAAATAGTATCATTATCATTGACTGTTGGTGTCAAGCAACCAAAACTGTTCATCAAAGGGTTTCGGTGAATGAGTGGTGAATGCGAAATGAAATTGTGAACGAAGTTATGTTAAATAAAGCAGAAGAGACAAGACAGTTTGGACGCATCTGTTATTATTCCATAAACTGTAACATTTCTTCTCGTTGTACGAAGCCTTTATAGACGATCGTTATGACAATTTGCTTTGAAGGAATCTCGTTACGAGTTAGGTTTTGGGGACCTAGTCAAGATGGGATAGTTCGTAGATCCTAACTACTGCAGCTATACTGGAATCAGGTGCTACTGTGACCGTTGTGTGTTGTCAATGGCTTAAGGTCATTATATCTCATGCTCTAAGATCGACGTGCCTTTCCTCTTGGTATAACGGTGTCTCACAGTAACAACGACAACGCCGACGGCGAAGGAAGATACGGTAGAGTATTACACTTCGTGCATTTACTCGGTCGACTTTCACGCGTCGCTGACGCAAGTTGCAACTCTCTGCCGCCAGAGGAATCCGAACTGGAACATGTAACATGGCGGTGTGTAACCGAACTGTGTTGGTGCATGAGAAACAACGTGGTGTAATCGAGTTTCTAATTGGAGAAAACCGGCCTCCAGTTGAAATTCATAGAAGGATGAAAGCTGAGTACGGTTTTGAACGTGATGGTAATGGGTTCCTTAACAACACTGTGACATGTGTGAAATCTGTGTTTACCAATCTGACTCCGAAAACAGGAGAGCATCGACTGGGTCCCGCTACAAAGGTTCATCGACGTAAAAAAAGCTGAAGATCACGCCATCAGGAGACAGTCATGCTCACAATGGTGCATTTGGAATACAGACCTAACGGCACCACTATAAACCATGCAAGGTACTGCGAGACCCTCAGGTAACTTCAAGCACTAATTACAAGAGTCTGTCTATGCATGTAGCACATTCTCCATTAGCATGACAATGTCAGACCACACACGACATCTGCAACAATCCGTCGCATTGGGTTCACTGTCATCGATCATCCTTCATAGAGTACTGGCTTGGTCCCATCCCATTTTGGTCAGTTTACAAAATTTAAAGAACCGCTTTGACGACTTCAGTTTGATAATGATGAAACGGGTTGAAGCGTAGGTGAGGTTGTGGCTCGATTAATAAAGTTAGTCATTCTACAACGATTGAATCAATAAACAGGTATCTCGTTTGGAGAAACGTTTTCGTCGCCAAGGTGAGTATGTTGATAAATAATGACCACTTAACTACAAACTTCATAGCATCAGTCTGCAATGAATATTATCTCAGACTGAAGAATCCATCATTTGTTAGAAATATCAGAATCGTACAGGATATTATTCGTAGTTATTCGTAAAATTTTACGAACCAAGGAAAAAGTAATATGTTCTACAGTGAAATAAACGAATATTACATACCTGAAAAAAGGCACTAATTGCTAAAAAAATTACAAGAAAAAATACTCGATGGAATGTTAAAGAATATATTCACTTATATTTAAAAACTTTCATTACTAGCAGATGTTTTTGAAAATTTTTAACAAACAGGTATATATTGACACGTATTGTCCAGAACAAACTGCCTGTTACGTGAGCAGAGCCGTAAACAAGGAACTAAGAAATCACACTGGAAGCACGTTTATTGATACACGCAAAAGTACATAGAGAGATGAACCGCCTGTCTCTGCACGGAGAGGTCTGTATTTTACATACATGGAGAACTTAGCAGCTTACAATACTCCATAAGCAAGTACCAGAATCATCTAGAAATAAGAAATGTAAATGACAATCAATTGCAAGTGGCAGGAAGCTAAGCAACGACCGGCACGTCGCCAGCCAGTAACCCTAATCGCTATATTAAGGCGGGCGACGTACAACACAAGCAAACATAATCATTTAATTTAGATTTTTACTGAATGTTAAATAACACCGAGGTTATCATAGAAACTATACTGAAATTGACTACAGTACCTCTTCATTTATTCTATGACTGAAGTTTGATAATAGTTGTCAAGAAAGGAAATGCCTTAAATCAAAGAACAAACTCAGAATCTACGATCTTAATACTGAAACAAATTGGTTATGTAGATATTCTAAAAGAAATGAAGCTTCATGAGCTCGTGGCACTCTCTTTTGCTATATTTAATCTCATATGTAATGCTGCTTCCGCATAACCTAGGCACTTATTACTTATTTCAAAGTTGAAATACCTGTATTTAGAATGTATACCTCTCTTTCCATGCTCCCGGGAGTCTTAATAGAATGTTGATCAAGATTCCTTTGACTGCTGCAATCTAAGTTGTAGTAAGATAATATAACTGAATTAAGTACATAACGTTTTTATATATTCAGAAAGAACAAAAGACAGAAAACTTTCCCGCTCTGAAGCAACTACCCTCCTGTCTCCGACTATGTCTCAAAATCTGTGGAGTTTCACATCATATTGAACTTACTGAGACTGCTCTTGGCTTTGACAAACTATTTGGATTACCTCTCAAAGAAGCAGATTTATATAAAATGTAGCTGATGTAGGGATGAAGAACAGGAAGCAAATAATATTATTTATATTTTAGGTGCTTCTGTTTAAAAGAAGTTGGCTTGAGCGACTTACATTGGAAGCACGACTTGTCTTTCCCTAGAAATGGGGACCTTAGATTAGACCTTCTGAATCCAGTATAGCACTCATTGACTGTCCATAAAACAGCGTTCTAGACTCTGCTTTCTTGAAAAGCATCAAGAGGACACTGTGTACGGGATGTCTTCCGTTGTGTTTTAATGTGCAATATTGAGCGTTCGAGTGGTTTGAAGTATTATTTTTCAATCCTTATGACATTAAACCTTTAGAATGCATTGCCCAATACCTCTGTCAAGTGTTCTGGGACATCATTCTCACTGACAGTGTCGCCTTAGTTTTCTTGCTGATTCTGTAACCCCGTTTATCTTCTTTACAATAACATCCTCTGAGCAAGTACCTACGGTTTACAGTTTCAATCCCTTTACTGAACACAAGTTTAAAACAAGGTGGTTGTGTCTACCCTCCAAAACTGTCGCTAAATCCTTCACTGTGCTTCACAAGTAGTGATAATGTTCTTTGTAAACTAGGGAATAAAGATAGACAAAGATAAGCAAATTACTAGGGTTGATATACGACCAGAAGAAAATGAATGACACATTGGTGTTCCAAAAGGAGAGCTGAATTTCTTAAAGTACGTTTTAATATCGGCCTTTTCTTTAACCATTTTCGAAAGTATAAATGTAGGCAATGCGAAGTTTGACATTGTAATTCGAAAGGAGAAGGATATCTTAGTTCATATGTACATTTTTACCTGTTTCGAAACAAAAGAATAATATCACCTTAATCTACCATTTCAGTTTCTTTACAAATATTTACTAATGTTTACTGAAGAGCAGCTGTAATGACAAAACTGAAGTACTACGTGCGATCCACAAAGCCTAAATGTGTATTTCCCTTCGCAAAGGCCTATACGAACTTTGACACATGAATCAGTGCTAACAAGTGGTTGTGGATAAAGACGGTAAAGGTGGAGTATGGCATACAAAATATGGACCTATAGTAATGAATCGAGCTAAGATGGGCATTTAATAACAAATTTTGGCCTGGGCATGCAATAACAAATCCTGCTTCTTGTTTGGTGACAGTTATATAGTGATGTATTTTCGCTATGTTAAGGTTTCACCTTGTTGAATTAATTAAAGGTGGTTAAATTTATTTATAATAAGATACTTCTGCTTGAGTACGGCATTCGCATTAATAATAAATGAGGAAACAATGTATGCCAGATGCATGACTGCAAATAAAGCACAGTATAATTGATTTAATTTCTCAATATGCTTGATTTCTTAAAGTACCCTAGCATCGGCGGGTATGTGACTGATTAGAGCTTCAGTTTTCTGTGACAGGTAGAACGGCCATCAGCGAGTAATAGACGACATCTGTGGCCTGACTCAATTTGTGTTGTTCGCGTTTAGTGTTGCTACCTTGCCTGGTAAAGTATTGTAAGGGGCATGAACTGTCTTTGACGGTGAGTGCTCACTGTAAGGAAGACAGAGATACCTCGTACATGTGAGACAGCATTATCAGCATGTGGTATATTTTTCAAGAGATCTTATTGTGGGTCTCTATGTGGACAACTGGTAGAAATGGGCAATATACAGATTAATGTGGCATTCGAATACTGCAGTGGCTCAAAGTTAGACTGGATGGGAAAGTGAGGGCAGGCATACAAGTTGTTATGGTTCATATCGACAACGTCTGAACACCAGAAATTAAGATCGCCGTACCGTGTGCCGCGCATATCGTAACCCCTCCATATCTGTGTCTGTCGTCCGAGAACAGATAACGGGCTCCCTACAGCATACTGCATGATCCCACACCATTGGTCTGAGCCTAGCAGCAGCCGTATCCTCACCGTCATAGTCTGCCGTCAACACAAAGAGTTTCATTTGGAATGGTGCCATGACCTGGAAAAATGGACTGCTTTTGAATGACATTGCACTGTGTTCAACGATGAATTACGGTTGTACACCAGATAAACATCATCGGCGAGTGTGGAGGCGACCTAGGTGGAGGTTCTATATTTACAATGTTTTCCAATGCTTTGGAGAGTCACAGCAGTGTTACTCCAGGTGTCATAGTGTGGGGAGTCATCGGGTATGACTTCATTCTCGCGTGGTACTGACTGAAGGGAACTATGATGGCATAACAATATGTCAAGGGAATCCTGCGTCCTCATGAGTTAACGCCAATGAGATAGTATTGTGGTGCAATTTTTCAACATAACAATGCTCGTCCATACATCGCACGTGTCTCTATGAACTATGTGTGTCATGTTGAGATCGTACGGTGGTCAGCGAGGTCCCCAGACTAGTGAAGTTTCATACTATTTTCTTCCTCTTGTGGGTTCTTCACTATTTTGATAAGCGTATTCCCACTACTACGACAGTAATGCACATTATATTAATGAAAATCTGTCAGGCTCTAACCAACATAGCACCTCGTGGTTATAGAAAAGCGATATCTCTCATGAACGCTCACACCGAAACCTCTCAGTGAAGTACCCGCTAGCAGTATTTCACTCCTAATGATATGCAACGTTCCCAGTTGGCGTTTACGTACGTGTGATTTGTCAGTTCAGGTTGTTCTGCTAGTCAATTGAATTATCTTACAATCCCTTTTGCAGACCTCTTTGGCCATTCTAAAAAAGGAGCATACAGTCGCCAAGAAATTTTGTTCTATAATGGCAGTGAATTGCTCCTTCTACAGCTGCAACTAGGTTCTCAGGTGCGCGTGTCCATCTGTCAGTTCTGTCTTCTAAAAGCGCCTTTATTCAGCAAATTATCTGCATCCTTACCGCTGGTCATATCAAGGGACAAGACAAACTTTATCATTTTTACTTCCGTCTGTCTCCAGATTCCTGACTTTTTACGACGGCCTAGTCACGTCTGTCTCGGTCAGAAATGCTGGGAGAAAATAGCGTATCTTCAGTGTCTGGGCAGCAGACGCCCTATCTTCTCGATACATTACATTCCTCCAGCCGTAAATGGTGCGTAATCCTAGAGCACTAACAATTTATTTCAGTTAGGTGGCAGTGATCCACCAATAAAATCCTATATTGCCTTACATTATCCTACACTCACTATCTTCGATTACAGAACTGAGCAAAATTCTCATTCACACGACTAGACTCTGTATGCAGAAAGCTAACACCTAACACTTGTTCAGTTTTGGATCACTTTCCTGGTGCGCATTATTTGCTGCACAATATGCAACTGTTAGCTGGCAGCGTGGATTGGCCGCGCGGTTAGAGGCGCCATGTCACTGATTGCGTGGTCCCTCCCGCCGGAGGTTCGAGTCCTCCCTCGGGCATGGGTGTATGTGTTGTTCTTACCACAAGTTAGTTTAAGTATTGTGTAAGTCTAGGGACCGATGGACTCTGCAGTTTGGTCCCTTAGGAATTCACACACACATACATTTCGAAATGTTAGCTTTCCTAAGACCATTTTCCGCTGAGCTAGAAAATTTAACTCTCTCTCTCTCTCTCTCTCTCTCTCTCTCTGTGTGTGTGTGCGTGTGTGTGTGTGTGTGTGTGTGTGTGTGTGTGTGTGTGTGCGTGTGTGTGTGAGCGAGTGTGCGTGTGTTTTTGTGTGTGACTATTTATATTAAACATACAACTATTACTACTACTTATGGGCGTAGTTCACTGTTTTTTAGCATACTCATACTTTATAACGTCATACACTTCGGTGCTAGACACAAGCACGTCTGAAGGGTGCTGGGACCGCCTGCTGACCGGACAACATTTACGCAGGTATTGGAATATGGGGGATATGTACACGGAGTAGAAAGAGCCCTTAGAAGTTCACCATCATCTATAATGATCAACCTATGCAGGAAGATGCAATCGGAACGTATTCACCTGTTTTTCTTACTAATGGGAGACGACCAGTAACTTCATAACTTACGAATAGTGTGCAGATGTTTTACATAACACTCTACAGACATGAAAGTGCTTGTGAGTGCCGGCAGATCGCCTGACCTCAATCCTGGTGAGCGCATCTGGGACGCCTTTGCGTGACGTATACGCTCCGTGGACACAGATTGGGCCATCGTTAACGAAATGTAGTGGACGATGACACGGCCACGGAGCAGAATGACTCCTCAACAGAACAGCTGTGTTATGGAGACCGTGCCACAACCCGTCGTCACCGTCATAGGGGTTACATGGAGCTATTCACACTTGTAGGTGGATGTTGGTAATTAAATTCCTCAGGGCAAATTCTGTTCAAGACACATGGATGTTTATGCTGGAAATACTCGTATACGAAATAACGTTGAACATTACTTAATAAGCGCAGAGATCTGTGACAAAACGGGAAGCAGTGCATAATGTGTCATCCTGTGCTACACTTTGAAAAGAACTTACACGCTGCTGTAATTGCCAAGAACAATTTGAAGAAATCATGTGACGTGGGAAACATTCGGCGAAAAGAAGTTTCTTTACAGTACTTATATTTTCTCTTAAACTACAATTTATTACCCTTCGAATGTGAAGTTCCTTTTAAAATTAAAGTATTTTCAGAAAAGAACAACATACTGCTCTTAAACGGTTTTTTGCGTTCTTCTCACATCCCCTGTCACAGTAACGTTTTTGTAAGTAAAAATTTCTTTACGTTCCGCTATGCAGTAAGAAAGGAGGATTGTGTGATTGCGTAATTCTATTCATGTCCACTATCTTTGGGCATAGTGAATTATGTTTTTAGAAATTATGGGTAGTCCATAATATAATGATTTGTGGCAGAAATTATACATCTACCAAACTAAATATTTTGTTGAAAGCCCAGTTTGTGAAGTGTACACTAAACGAGCAGAAATTTGTGTATGCAGCATGGCAGTTTCGCGAGGCGATGTGGTAGCTCACTTTAAGCAGTTTTGTGGTTAATGATTGTGGGTACCGCCTAAGAAAGGAATTTTAATATCACCCGGCATTACGCTGTACTACAGCACTCTGCAGAGTCGCCTTTGAAGCTCAAGCCCCTACCTCAGTGCGACAAAGACGGAGGAGCATAAACATCAGCTGGAAATTCGTTTACCCGCAAATCGACGTGCTTCTTAAATTAACAGCAACAAAACCGGTATCTCCTTTCAGAACATTAATTGGAACGTCATCGAAAGCGAACATGACTGACGGACAGAAATATCAATACTGTATGGAATCAGTATATACAAGCGAAAAGTTACCAGAAATTTCTTACGGAAAAGTGAAGAGATATTGTAAATGCATGTACCCAAGTTACAGAACACATCTACCGACAATCCTGTAAATGACAAAGTTTCTTCTTTCCTCTTGTAAAAAACGCAAACATCCATACAAAAGACTTCACGACCACAATATTCAGCTGCACTAGTCACACTAGGGAAAATCTTTTAGTTGACTTACACAAATATCATTACTCGTGTTTTCGCGTTAACGTTAAAGAGTGAAATACTACAAATGTCTCGGAAAATACGAGTATTTGTGCACTTGGGAAGTAACAAGACTCAGAGGGTGCATAGTTAAATTATAATTGTTCCAATCGGTGTCCGCTGCATAATTGCAGGAAGTTATCGAGGTTCTGTTTATCAAAAATACCGGCAACAGCGAAGATATTAACAATAATCTGTAATCTCCAAATCATAGATAAGTACAAGAGCAATAAAATAAAATTCGATTCTTTTATCAGAAGTGTCGATTGTTATAGCTACCTTGCACAGTTAGGCGGCTCAACGTGTAGTTTCTTGATAACACGAAATTCACTTCAGACCAATTATTTAGTTTTCTAGTACTTTATATCTTACAATAATACGTTAACGAACAGGAGAAGATGTGGATGGATATTGGGAGCTTTTAGATCAGACATACGACAGCAAACATAAATAAAAGTCACAATAAATCTTAATAGGAGATTTTAATGACCAGTTAGGAAAGGAAGGAAGATATAGAGATGTAGGAGGTAAATGGCCAGCACAACGAAGAAAAAACAAGGAGGGCATGGAAAATCGAAACTTGGAAACATGCAGACTGGAAAATTCAGATTTTCAGCTGTTTGATATCTTGATGGATAAAAATTACCACTGGGAAATCTACAGTCCGAAAGTTATGAGAGGGTCGAATACTGGATCAGATCACTGCATATTAAAAATAAAAATTAAATTCCTCCCACTAACAAACAAAAACTCTCACCCCAGAAATAAGAGAGGCTACGACCCTTATATATTGATAAATGACAAGCAATACGAGGAACAAAGAGATAATATAAAAAGGACAGAGGATTCAGAGGAAATAATTCCCCAGCTGAAAGAAACAGTTTGAACAAGTAGCCAGAATAAATCCTACGAAAACACACGAATGTTAGAACTATACATAGACACCAAGACTGTTTAAGGTATCAGAATCATAAAGCAGGGGAATCACGGTTGGATCTCACAGGACAAAGGAGGATAACCCAAAAAAATAATAAGAATGGTTAAACATCAATACCAAAATGACATACTCGTAATGATAGAAACAAATAGCGATAAAGATAATTAAGGGGATTACTGCAATGGATTTAGCAGACAACTAGAAAGATATGATCATTCAACATCAGTGTTATAGGATAGAAATAGTTAATTGGCCCATAGCAATAGAAAATAATCCAAAAAATAGAAGAAACGTTTAACAAAATACTAAATTGCGAATATCCTTCATAACTACTTCACATAAATATACAGTAGATACCCCTATTAAAGCAACAGTGTAAACTATAAACACACCTGAAATCCACCAAGTCTACATAGCTTTGAAAGAGCTCAAAAACTATTATGTAAGTGGAGGAGATCAAACATTACCGGAGCTTTGCAAATATGCAGCAGAACCTATGAAGATATCATTACACGAATGCATACTGAAAATCACGGACAAAGAACTTCGTGAATAATTAACTACAGCTAGAATCCGTCGATTACGCAAAAAAGGAGACAGATCAATTCCCGAAAGCTATAGAGGAATTTCCCTTCTGAAAATCACATGTAAGGTCATGTCAGAGACTCTACATGGTCGTTGCAAAGGTCAGATTGAACTGCAAATTGGAGAACGCCAAGATGGATTTAGCCCCTGAAGACGCTGCCCAGAACAGATAATCATTTTTAATTTGTTGATTGATTGCCACAAAAGAAGACAAAAACAGAATTCATATCGATTTTAGACTTCAAAAAGGCTTATGATTGTACTTAAAGATATAGAGCGACGAAGATATTACGGAATTTCCAACCCCATCCCAAACTAATAACAATAATAAAATTAGCTACAACAAAAACCGAATATAAATTTGGGAGGAGGTTCCTCCGAGCCATTTACGATTAAAACAGGGCTAAGACATGGGGATGGCTTTTCGCCATTACTTTTCAACTGTGCTATGCAGTATGTGATGAGGGAATTGTATAAGGAAAACCCTAAAAAATAATAAGTGAGACCAAGAAAGATAAAGTAAATTTAAATTGCCGGGGACATTCAAGAACCCGGAAATCAAATAATAAGGCTACAGAATATAGTATAAAAATAGTACTCCCAATATCATTCGAAAAGACTGAGATAATCGTAGCAGAGTACTAGTAATCAACCACGTACCAGTAAATAAAAGCAAATTAAAAATAGTAAAACTATTTAAATACCTAGGAGAATTTATAACATAGGACTTGCACGAGAAACCTGCATGGCAAGAGAGAACTAACAGAATGATAAAAACTGAAAATTTAATATGGTCTACAGAGAATAAAAAGTCTATCAATCAAAACTATATTAGAACCTTACAAGAAAGTGGTTCTATCAGAGATGACATACGGAAATGAAACTCTTTTCAATGTCACTCTGGAAAACAGAATAGAAAAAATCCTAAACGTAGAGAGCAGAACAGGTAGAACATCTATACTCGAGAAAGGTAAAGAAAGATGGACAATGGCGGATAGCGCCAAATGAAGTGGTGTACCGAGAACTGGAGCCCATTACAGATACTGTACGGAAGAAATGGAGCCGGCCGGGGTGACCGAGCGGTTCTAGACGCTACAGTCTGGAACCGCGAGACCGCTACGGTCGCAGGTTCGAATCCTGACTCGGGCATGGATGTGTGTGATGTCCTTAGGTTAGTTAGGTTTAAGTAGTTCTAAGTTCTATGGGACTGATGACCTCAGAAGTTAAGTCCCATAGCGCTCAGAGCCATTTAACTTTTATTTTTAATAAATGGATATCTTTTCTTCGTCACATTATGAGGACACCAGGAACCAGAATAACAAGAAAAATTATAGGGTAACTTCAGAACATGAAGCAACAAGTGAGATGAATAAAGAAAATCAGGAAGATTACGACAATGCTAGAATTAACCCTGGACGAGTTGGAAAACGAAACAGAAAATTTGAAGAAACTGAAAAACATAAAAATAAGATTTAAACAAAAAATAGACAGACTACGTACAGTAAGAAAGATACTTGCAGATAAGGAAATGTAAAAAAGATCTCAAAGGATGAAAAGCTGCTGTGTAGCTCGGAAAGAAAACTTACTGAACAAGATGAACAGCAAACGCTTGAAGAGGTTCATTGAGTCCGTGAGGAGAGAAAAAGAAGAATATGTTAATTCCTATCTAGTGCTATAGCTAATATGTGGACTGCTGCTGCACTATAATGAATAATAATTAGTGAAGACTTTCAGGGAGAATATCGAAGGCTTGTATGTAGATTAATAGTGATTTTGTCTAAAGCAGAGACTTTGCAGGGAAGTATTACAGCTTGCAAAAACAATATATAGCACTCCATATTTTATAATGAAAGAGAAAAAGTAATAGATACTATAAACACGCGTTTTCAACTAATATAAACAGAAACGTAATATAGTTAAGTTATTTTTATCTAACAATAATTCAAGACTGTTACATATTTAGGTTATTATTTAATGACATAGTTTTTATATTGAAGAGTCACGTTTAAAGTTGCTCCAAAACACTTAATTTGAGCTATGTCGTGTTCTCAGCGACTCATTGTCAGTAGATATACATTACTGACGTTGTGGTGAATAAACATGTATTGCCTCATATATCGTAAACGTTTCTTTCACGATTAACTATTCTAAAATTATTTTCCTTAAAACAACTATGTCAGTATCGTAACCGTGACTTATTTGATGAGATTAGAGCAACATAAATATGTTATTGTCTTATGTCTTCAGCTATTGATACTTTTTGTGTAATGTCGGTCACGCTCCTACCTTTTTTGTGCAGGATGTCGCTAGCAGCTCTCCTAATTTGTACGAAACTATTGGAAGGCATGTTCTTTGTCACAATACAAGTTTCTTATACAATCACCAACGGTTGGGCTTCCACGTCTGTCTCTTCACTCTGCTATGGGATGCGATGTTGGCATGCCCATTTTACTAGAATTTTTCCCTTTTCCACCGCAGACAATTGGATTCCATGGACGATGAACCACGAAACACAAGTTGGTCGACATTGAAGTCTACTAGTAAGCCTATATTTTTTGGACAGCCAATAACATAGACTGCGAGCGGAAGGCTACTAATTCATCTCCCGCAACATCCGTCGCAGGTATTCTTCTGAGCTGTGTACTTTACTTTAGATAACATTTATCCAGTATGTAGTTTCCATTTCTCAAGTACAGTTCTGAACTGTTTGAAGTACACTGCTTCCATAACGTATCCGTGGCGAGTAAAATCTGTGGAAGGCACAAATTTATGTGTTATTGGCTTTATAGCATAACAAAAATAAACACTGGCATCTATGTACCTTTGTATTCGCCCAGTTCATATGTTTCTAAAAAGCTCATCAAGGAAAAATATACTTCCAAGGAACTGGACTTGACATATTGTTGTCAACTGGGTCCCACAATAAAAAGCTGTAAGTCCTGAAATAAAATAAAATTTATTTTCAACATCTGGGAGCGAAAGATGTACAAAACTTACATCAATAGCCACCACCAACACACATTCAAGTCAAAGTCATTAATTATTGTGATATGGGTGTACGTTTTACGAGTTTTAGCCATCCCTCTGCCTCCTATAACTGTACTCTAGGTTCCAGTCGAGTTAGTTCGCTGTACACAATCGAAACAACACTTCAGGGCCCCATATCGGCGGATTACGTGGTTCGTACCCAATGATGGAGACTTCTTTGGCCACTACTCAACCGTTTTCTATAAATACGCACATGTTTCACTCTACTACATTGTGTGCATGAAAAGTACTCTACTGTAACAAGTGAACATCCGACATGCCTACAGTGTTCTAGCAAATGTTAATACTATTTATATGTTGAGCTAACTTTTGATTTCACCTGAAGAGGTTTGTTCAGAGATGCTGGATACATTTTACACATAATATCTCTTACTATAAACAATAATATTGATTAACAACGTTTCGTTAATTCTTTCTAATAATTGTTTCATTCTGGTGTAAAAAAAGGTAAGTAGTTACGCATATTCAACAGCAGCAAGTTCATCTTTCTTTCTAAACTCTAATCATGCTCACTTGTCACTTAACCTATAATTAATTGGCATTTACTAAGGCTAAAAGGATCGCACAGTTCCTCGATAGAAGTTAGGGTTATCCGCTTTCCAGAATTTCATTTTAAAATTTTTGTATTCAGCTAATAATTGTTATTACTTTGCACATACATTATCACCCTCAAAAATATATATGCACTGCTGGTAATACAAATAGACACGCATGAAGCTGGCTTGCAACAGATGTCAAACTGGCGTTTACTGTATTACATACTTCGGTGTGCAAATGATTTGATTTCAGTATAACGGCACATAATATGAAGAGCAACACCATGTGTATTCCGTAAATAAAGAAAGATTACACAGCATTTCTCTCATTCACAAATCGCACTGGAATGTTGGTTGTTTGTGAGACGATCGTCTCGTGTAAAAGGTAGAAACGTCTATCAGCATATGCCGAAATTCAACATTGTCAGGATTTGGTCAATAGAGATTTTGGTTTATTAATCCATGATATTGTTGCTCGCGTTGTTTGGTATCCCACGCATGTCATGAAAATCTAGACTCGCTGAGTTCAGGTAGACCATACCCAACACCATGCAGCGAGTGCACAAGAGGACTTATACATGGGTTGCTTATTCGTGCCATATCAGCCAGAACAATATGTCCACCGACCTACTATCGATGTAAGCCCGTCGAGGCGATAGCAGCGTCATGTGACGAGGAATGACTGCAAGTCACACACACACACACACAGAAACACACACACACACACACACACACACACGGTGCATGTGGTATCAGTGAGCGTGTAGAATGGGGAAGGCACGCGATCCATCGGAGTTTGACCGACGACAATTTGTGATGGCATTTCTGAAACTCCGCGACTTGGCACGTGTTCATGGAGTGCTGTGGTGGAACCAAGGTAAAACCACATCCAGACGTCGTGGGGTAGGGCGGCAAACCCTCATTACAGATGTCGGACGATGTAGGCTGCGCAGACTCGTAAGACAGGACAGGCAGCGAACTGCGGGAGAACTAACATCAGACTTTAATTTCGGGCACAGTACAAGTGTGTCTGTACACACAATGCACCGATCACTTCTAACGATAGGCCTCTGCAGCCGACGACCCATGCCTGTACCAATGCAACACCGCCACTCGGCAACTACGATTGAAATGAGCAGGTGACTATCTGCATTGGACTTTGGGCAGTGGTGGAGTGTTGCATGGTCTGTTGAATCACGATGCTTTCTTCACCATGTCGATGGGAGTGCGCGAACGCAGTATGTTCTCGGGGAACAGCTCCTTGATACCTGTGCGGCGGGAAGATGACACACTGTGGGTTGCTCCGTTATGATCTGGGAACACTCACTTGGGCATCCGTTGGTCCACTGGAGGTCCTGCAGGGCACTTTGACGGCCAAGGCGCATCGTACAATGGTTACAGACCACGTTCATGCCGATCATGTTTACCGACGGCAGTGGCATTTCTCAACAAGATAGTGCGCCATGTCACAAAGCCAGGGGTGTGATGGAGTGCTTCAAGGAACACGATGGCGACCTTCAATTAACGTGCTAGCCCCGCAACTCACAGGATCTGAACCCGATCGAACACATCTGGGATGTGACTGAATGTGGTGTCACAGCTCATTGCACCCCTCACCGGAATTTACTAGAAATAGGTGGTTTATGTGAGCAGATTTGATGCCAAATCCCTCCCGTGACCATGACACGATGCGTCGCCTCTGTTATCTGTGCCAAAGGTGGATATACCATCTATTAGGTTCTGGCTGATCAGAGTAAGATTCATTGTATGGAGGTTGGAGGTACAGAGGAGAAAGGTCGTTGCTAGAATGAATTCTTCATCGTCATACGGACCCTGTGCCTGCTATAATGATAAGATAGAACTCGATCTACTACGGCTCACATAGCCGATAATTTGAACAGCTGACGTTAAATGACTGGCGTGTTTATAGCTGGTAGATTTGCCATACCTTCGTATTCTTCGTGATGTTGTCTTTCAACAAGGTAACGTAAGACCACATGCTGCCATTGCTGTCGGATCCAAAGCATACTGGACTGTTACCCCAACCGGCATATTCTCCTAATCTCTGAATGTACTGAATGTACACTCCTGGATATGGAAAAAAGAACACATTGACACCGGTGTGTCAGACCCACCATACTTGCTCCGGACACTGCGAGAGGGCTGTACAAGCAATGATCACACGCACGGCACAGCGGACACACCAGGAACCGCGGTGTTGGCCGTCGAATGGCCGTCTTCCGCTCACGCCCCAACATCGTGCAGCCCGCCTCCAGTGGTGTCGCTACAGGCGTGAATGGAGGGACGAATGGAGACGTGTCGTCTTCAGCGATGAGAGTCGCTTCTGCCTTGGTGCCAATGATGGTCGTATGCGTGTTTGGCGCCGTGCAGGTGAGCGCCAAAATCAGGACTGCATACGACCGAGGCACACAGGGCCAACACCCGGCATCATGGTGTGGGGAGCGATCTCCTACACTGGCCGTACACCACTGGTGATCGTCGAGGGGACACTGAATAATGCACGGTACATCCAAACCGTCATCGAACCCATCGTTCTACCATTCCTAGACCGGCAAGGGAACTTGCTGTTCCAACAGGACAATGCACGTCCTCATGTATCCCGTGCCACCCAACGCGCTCTAGAAGGTGTAAGTCAACTACCCTGGCCAGCAAGATCTCCGGATCTGTCCCCCATTGAGCATGTTTGGAACTGGATGAAGCGTCGTCTCACGCGGTCTGCACGTCCAGCACGAACGCTGGTCGAACTGAGGCGCCAGGTGGAAATGGCATGGCAAGCCGTTCCACAGGACTACTCCAGCATCTCTACGATCGTCTCCATGGGAGAATAGCAGCCTGCATTGCTGCGAAAGGTGGATATACACTGTACTAGTGCCGACATTGTGCATGCTCTGTTGCCTGTGTCTATGTGCCTGTGGTTCTGTCAGTGTGATCATGTGATGTATCTGACCCCAGGAATGTGTCAATAAAGCTTCGCCTTCCTGGGACAATGAATTCACGGTGTTCTTATTTCAATTTCCAGGAGTGTATTTGGTCACGTGTAGCTGAGGGTCTGGCACACCACCACCTGACAGCCCTTGTGACTGATGAGGTCTCGCCTAGTTTTGAGGCACGTTGATGAGGAATGTATGAGTCATGCAACCTTAGGTAGATTCGACTGCATGTCGGGTTAGACCCGATACGAAGTTGGTGTTTGGAGATAAAGAGTGCTCTCGCAATATTATAAATATATTTGGAACCGCTGATACAGTAAGCGCGCAGAGACGAAATTTATCTTGTCAACATAATAAATTTTATAAACATTAGAACAGTGGTCTCAAAACCTAAAGAAGGACTTTAAGCTTTCTTCAAATGACTGTACACTACGTTGGCCATGTACAAGCAAATATGATCTCGACTTACATCATTACATGTCGAAGTGATTGACGACAATCTGATGGCCGTAAATGTACAGTTTATGAAGAGATTAGGTGAATAATGTTGACAGAGTATGTGATAAGCACCCTGTCTTGTACTACCGTGGTAAACGCATTACTTTTACATTTCGATTTAAGTAAGCGTGAATATTGAGGTGCAGTGGATATTCAATAAACCGGACTGATTGTTGTCATAAATCATTGGCATAGACAAAAATCACGATAATCGGAAATATGAAGGAAAACAGATTTCCTATTATTCACTCTGGTAACCTACGTGAATCATTATCTTCTAGGTACATTTTCATATGGTTCTCTTTCTAGAGTTAATATATAATGCTAGCTATTTATTCAAAATAACAAAGACAAATTAAACATATTAAAAGTTTCTTGAAGTTACTGCAACCAGTCTTTTAAACTTATTGAAGTCAGCAAAAACCGTTGTTTATTAAGAGATGAGAGGCATTTTCGTTTTTACGTACGTATCTTCTTAAAATTACTGCTTAAAACACTGAAGCATTAATCTTGAAATACTCAACAATACTCACATAGGACAGCCATTTGCAACCTCCAAGAGTCATCCGTACCGGTTATTGAATTTTCGCGCTCCCGTTTTCGTATCTTCCATTCAATAAAATTTCACTCATCTACAGCCATGTAGCAACACTCCTTTAAATACATTTGTTTCAGAGTTGACAAAATATTCAACAGACAATAATCTTGATAAATGTATTTTCAATGTTTCATTGACACTTTTATCCATTAGTTGTATCAAGGATGTCTCATATGGAGCCAAAACTTTTGCTGTAAACATTTCATTTTCTGTCTCTAACAGTTCAGCCAAAGGATAGGTTGGCACCTTATCCAGTAAAAGATGAACTTTAACTTGTTCACCAGTTTCGTTTTGGAACTTCAGGTATAAAGGTGTTGTCATAGCAGTCAATGAATATTTCGGTGTTCATCCATGCGCTTTTTTGATTTTTATAAATTAAGGGAACCACAATATTTTGTGAGGTATTGGATTTATCCGATGAGAAGCAAAGGTAGGTAATCGGTCCCAGTAGCGTTTGCGTAAAGTAATATTGTTACTCGCTCTTAACTAGTTTTATATCCCGTAGTTGAACTCTCTGGTCGAGAAACTAAGGACTTTAACGGTAATGATTTTCAAAGTAATCTGAGTTCATTAGCATTTTAAATAAAGTTCATATCATAATCATTTTCATCTAATTTTTTTAACTATCTTTAAAAGAAATTACTGCATCTATACTAGCTGACTTTTTTTTCACCTTGGATTTTCAGTTCCCGATTCCATGACAAGATTTATATCTGTGCAACCATCCATTGCTTAACACAATCCATTCATCGCCATCTATTTTATCTAACTGGAGTACCTTGTCACAGAGCAGAGGACCGGATATCGGTTGCGAGTTTGATCGTTCTTGTAAAAATCAATAATAAAAAGCTTCTTCCAATAGTTCAGTTTTCGAGTTCGCTGTTTACTCCCATCTTCACTACCAGGTTTGCAGGTGTTCTTCAAATCTGAATCGACATTCTTCCTTATATCGCTTATCGTAGAAGTACTGCGTTATACTTAACGGCTAACTTTCGAAGAGTTTCGCCTCTTTTTAAATTAATCAGTAATGTTTATTTTATCATTGAGTGATAACACCGCCCTCTTGCACTTTGAGACTTTTAAGCGGAGACACGATACGAGACAGCGATTGGTAACTGTCTGACCCAAACAATAATGAAACGCTCGCTGTCCAGCTCGAACTGTAATGAAACACTCGCTGCCTAAATCAAACTATAATGAAAGCGCGGGGCGCGGACTGGTGATGCCACTGCGACATGTCCGTGCACGCACGAACAGCACTACGAAGATATTTGCCCGCAGTTGACAATCCGGATAATCGCGAATCCCTGTAACTGAGGTCCAGATAATCGAGTCTCCACTCCAGTGCCGCATCAGTCGATTAAAACAAATTAATGGATCTGCGAACTGCACCAAGGAAAACTTAACAGCCAATGCTTTGGCAACCCGTTTCTACCTAATGCGCTGAATAGTGTAACTGTACTGTTGAGATTACATGGACATTAAACGCTAGTAAGTGAGAGAATTATTGAACACTGTAATGATACTTGTGCTACGTTGTATACCGTGAACGACTTGCAGTTATATCACAATGAACCAAACTACAAATTACAAATTGATTGGACGATATTTGAAGACTATACTTACTGATGGCCTGAAGATAGAAACATAACCTTACCACCAAACCAAAAAGTTAAGCTGTTAATTTGTGATCTGACATTTTACGCTCTGTATGAGGCCCATGCGTCCTAGAACAGCTTGCAGCCTTTTCCATTATCTTAAAGCCTTATCGAGGGAGTTTTCGCAGTGGTAAGACAGTGGAACCCCACTGGAAACGAGGCGGCTCAAATCATTGTCCGGCCATTCACATTTAGGGTTTCCATAGTTTTCTTAACTCTGTTACAGCAAATGTCCGTATGGTTGGTTCGAAAGGACACGGCACATTGCCTTCTCCATTCATCACCAATTCATGATTATGTTCCGTTTCCAACGACGATGAGACGTTAAACCTTAATTTTCCTTCCATCATCGTGAATCCTTATGAGGCATTTATGTTTCTTTATCAGTGTGGAAAGTTGCATTCTAAATTCTGTCGAAGGCTTTAGGAGTGTACGATCTAAAAATTTGTCTTGAAAACAAATGCACATTGAGAATTCTGACCTGTGATGTGGTAAACTGCGGAAAGGTTTTGTCTCAAGAAGTGAGAAAAGTACATCCACCTCATGTTAATTCCTCAGTGTAGTGGTATATCAGCTTTTTGATTACGGAAATATTGTTCCTCTTCCTCTTTTGTGGTATGAACTTATACGGACAGAGGAGCCTTTGGGAAAAAAAAAACTGTTTCTTTTGCTCGTTTACAATCAGTTTTAAGAACACTATTCTCCTTAGAAGTAAGAATACAAAATACTAGGAAACAAAGTAATTCTAAAATGAGCCGTTGGCATTCCTGGCGAATCTTTTTGTTAACCACTCTACAAACCTCACCTGCTAATAGGCTTACTGTGTATTTCACGATCTCAGTGCCAAATTATAAAACCCCATAGGTCACACATCATTTATTGTTACGTGACACGTTCCTCTTGTAAGCAGCAGAGAATGAGTAGTAATAGTTGCCCACAAATTCTGTAATATTAAAGCCACGCCAGTATTGCAGCCAGTATTGCAGCCAGTATTCGCGTCGTTGCGCCACTTGCGGAGCTATGTGGGTGAGAAGTAGCGGCTCCAATGTCTGGGAAGTTGACAATGGTTGAAGAGCGGTGTTCTAATCCCGCTCCTCTCTATACGTCATCCGTATTACGCCATTCGCAGAAGATGACACCATGGCCAGTCATTACCGAAGAGCACTTAAGGGCCAGAACGCGGTTCTGGTTTTTCGAACTGTCCACTGCGAATCTCTTTACATGCTTAATGTTGTCGCAGCAACGATAGTTCAATTCTGTACGCAGGAATGTACAGTGACGGAAAAAATCACAACACACAAAAAAAAAAGAAAATTGATATAGACTAATGAACCTTCGGGAATACATCCGTCTATGTAACACATGTAACTGATTAACATTGCATGATTACGTGTTAAAGTAAGCGTGAAATAAGCCACTGAGGATGTGAAACGCTGATACATTCATAAACAGTGTAGCAGCCATAATGTTGAATACAAGCATGAATTGTGTTGTAAAGGTGCCACATGTCAGTTTGTGGGGTCGAGTCCGGACGTTTGTTCAACTTCGTCGGTCATTATAGGGATGGTTAGTGTTGGATGTAGATGACGTAGGAGTTTCCGTCCGCTGATGTCCCATATGTGCTCAACTGGAGACACATCTGATGATCGACCAGGCCAAGGCATCATGTCAACACTCTTTGGAGCACGTTCAATTACAACAGCGGTATGCAGTTGGAAAACACGCCCAGAATGCTGTTCATGACTGGCAGCATGGCAGCTCGAATCACCACACTGACGTACATTTTTTCAGTCTGGGTGCGTGGGACAGCCAAAGAGTGCGCCTGCTGTCAAACGAAATCGCACATCGTACCATAACTCATGGTGTAGTTCCAGGGTGTCTAAGCTGCAGACAGGTTAACTGCAGGGTCTCAACTGCCTCCTTCTGACCAACACGCGGCTGTCACTGGCACTGACACAGAACCGGCTTTATCAGAAACCGCCACATGCTTCCACGCTGCCCTCCAGTGAGTTCTCGTTTGACACTACTGAAGTCGAAAACAGCGGTGGTTTGAGGTCAGTGATGTGCACACTAGAAGGCGTCTATGTCTGAGCTGTCCTTGAAGTAACTGGTTTTTAACAGTTCGCTGTGTCACTGCGGTGCCAACTGTTGCTCAAATTGTTGCTGCAGATGCAGTTACGTTGCCCCAGAGCCATGCTCCAAACACGATGGATTTCCCTTACGACAGTGCCACGTGGACGCCCGGAACCCCGTCTTCTTGCATCCGTGCATTCTCATGACCACCGCTGTCAACAACAATGTGCTGGTGCTACATTCCTCTCAGGTCTTTTAGAAACACCGCAGAAGGAACATACGACTTCTTGTAGCCCTATTACACGAGCTCGTTCAAACTCAGTGAGGCGCTGATAATGACGATTTGTTGCCTTGACTAACGCCAGCTCATAACGTCCAGTCTCAAAGGTCTCACAATGTTACAGCAGCATGTATCTAAGACCAACCTGATTTCAGTCCTCATAGTGATGTTACTAGTACCACTATTATGCGACTGGCCCGAAATATGACCAGACATCATCTTTCAGCTGTAGAAACACGCTACCAACTTTCGCTTACGTCACACAACTCCATCTTGGTTTTGCATTTTTCCGTCATCGTATTTCACCTGGTTAAACCCGTAACTGATTTGTACTATCTGCTCAGATCTGGCGACGATTAGAGTGTTTCTACGTTACACTCTGCATATACAGAGTGATAATAAAGGGATGCTAGATAAGCTGAACACACTGTTAATTCACTTGGTCCTGCCCGATCAGTCATTGTTACATAACCTGGATAGTTACCTAAACATTTACATCTGCAAAGGAACATGGTGGCGCCTCGTTAGACTGGAATCCTAAATTGCTGCAGTCCAAAATAGGCACTGTGTCCATCTGTGGTTTCGTATGCTGAAACTAGCTGTTATCTGCCCCAATAAAACAACATGACACTCATACAGGTCCTAAGAGACGATTATTCACAATTTCAGCCCAAACATTCAAGGTAAGACTTTGTTGAAATATAACAGCAATCCTTTGTGAGCAGATGTAAATGCGGCAATCATGCGCACCACCAAAGTATATCTGTCGCAGGGATCGAGAGACAAATATAAGTGAGGCCTCATCGGACGGTAACTCCAGCGTCATCCACAGCCTGCATGAACCGTCCCTGTATTGACCGACCAAGAGCAATAGGTATGGAATTCCATCCCACAAACTGACATCTTGCACCTGTAGAACACAACGCCTGCACGTTTGCAGGCTTGTGTCGAGCATTCGGGCAGATACATGGATTATTACTGTACTAGCGTTTCAAGATTGCAATGACTTATTCCGCGCTTACATTCGTTGGTGAACTCATAATATTAATTTCTTAAGTATATTACCTAGACAAATGTCTTCTCAAAGTTTCATTACTCCACATTAAATACTTTTTGGTGTTGCAATTTTTTCCGTCAGAGTGTTTCATCGACATTTCAGTGCCTGTCTCTTCAAACTACTTTTCCGTCCCATCGAATTCAGAAATATGTTGACAACTGCATGCTCAATCACATCTGAAGCCATAACAAGCAAACTTCTCAACCTACACCACTCCTCACAGCGTTAAGCGTTAGGGGTCACTGGATCTTAAATAGTATGATGACACAAAATATTTATTAGGTACTGGAGGAGACAAACTGAACGCTTTCTGTAATATGTTATAATACTGTTGTTGCCTGTATACGTTAGGCGTTCCCCGTTATGCAGTAGCCTTAAGGAATTCGGTGTTGTGCATTAACCCATTATGTGTTAGCCATTAGCTGTTACCCTTTAGGCATTAGTTATTAGGTACTAACGATTAAATGTTAGAACCTAAGCATTAGCCCATTGCATTAACCATTACCGGGTGGAAACATAGTGGGAATGACGGACACCTAGGAGCTGAATAATCTGACTCCCTTAAGACTACTCTTCCGTCCAATCGAATTGAGAGGCTGCAGTGGTCAATCACAAACGAATGGTTGCCACCTAGTAGGGGAATGGTAATCAGCTAGGGGGAATGGTGACCACTGAAAGAGGGAATGGTGTCCACCGAAAGGAGGAATGGAGGCCACCCAAATGAGGAATAGTGGTCACCCTAAGGAGGAATGGTGGCCAACCATAGGGGAATCGTGACCACCTAGTAGGGAAATGGTGACTGCACCCATAGGGGGAATCGTAACCGCCTAGTAGGGGAATGCTGGTCACTCAAAGGGGGAGTGGTGGTCATCTAATAGAAGAATGGTGACAGCCCTGTAAAATAACTATCTTTACCCTCATCCAATAGCGTATGTGAGAAGCAGAGAGCGAAAAATAGAAAGAGATGTGAGAGAGAATGATTACTTAGCTCGACATAAAGATCATAGGTGTGTACAGTATTTCTGATGTAACATATAAAGAATGATCATATGTTTGCAAGGACTACAGAATTCGATGTATGAAATATATCTGTGTGTGTGTGTGTGTGTGTATGTGTGTGTGTGTGTGTGTGTGTGTGTGTCTGCCACACTCAGATCTCCTTTCAAATGCTGTGATCCCTTTTTCATATATATATATATGAAAAAGATCAGTTGAATAACCTTCGAACAACCTTCAAGGTACTTCCTTTTCGAATGAAAATGAGCTTCGAACATGGCTCGACGAGTTCTTCCCCTCAAACCTTATGATTTCTACAGTTGCAGAAACGAGAAGTTACGTCAGTGTTGGCAGACTTGTAAATAGTGGAGAGAATATGTTATTGATGATTAAAGTCTCTTTATGTGAATCTGCTGTGTGTATTAAAATTACGGAAACAAGCTTCGAACTTATGTACCAACCGACTCTTTCAGATCGTATGTACTTTGAAGGTGGAAGGGAGGTGCGGAGGGGAGAAAGGAAACGAGAGGGAGGGGATTACTGATGTCAGCTGCATCGGGACATTACGTGGAGTCAGCGTGGACGACTGAAAATGTGTACTGAACGCAGAATCTCTTGCTAACTAGGCAGGTGCGTTAACCACTGCACAACCCGGGACACAGTGTTTTTACTGCTGCACGGACTACCTCTTTACGCCTCACGGCCGACCCACATCCCCACCGAGCGCCGCCTATCCGGAGTCACTGTCCATTTCCTCCCCGCCCGCTGTTCAAAAGAATATCGCAGGAGGTCGGACGTACTTGAGCATCTGCGCTGAAGATTCACCTTCTTCTACACAAACAATCGTCGGCATTAATCTTGCGAGCCATTGGGACAGATGGTATCTGAGGTAAGGTAATCAAACCACTCAGTAGCATCTTACATTGAAACAGGTTCGAATCCAAGTCCGGCACATATTTTTGGTCGTCGCCGCTGACTCCGCGTAATGTTCCAATGGAACTGACATCAGTTATCTCTTTCCTTTCCTTTCCTTTCCTTTCTTTCCCCGCTTCCTCCTTCATTTTACATGTAACGAATATTTCACTGTTCCCTAGCGTCACAACAGAATATTACAATTCCAGGACTCAACAGTTAGAAAATATTTCGCATTGGTATTCTAGACGCACTCTTCAACGGTCTATTTTGGAATATTGAATTCCCTAGCGATTTCCGATATATAATGTTCCATGTTTCTAGCTACAGCAACCATTCCGCGTTCAAGGTCTTTTAATTCCCGTCGCGTGGTCATAATCACGTTGGAAGTCTTTTCTCATGAATCACCTGAGAACGAATGACAGCTACGCCAATCCAGAGCCCTTTTACGCCTTGGATACGCGATAATACCGCCATCTGCGTACTTGCATATCGCTGTCTCAGGACTTCTGTTATGTCAGTGTATACCAGGATAATGTGATCCATAGCTTGAGGTCTAGTTTCTACAAAGTGGAAAATAAGGAAAATGCATTACGTATCCCAAGATGTAAGTTATGGTCCAATGCATAAAGTGCGTGTTTCTGTAAATAATGTACAGCTCGAGGTCTAGCTGGGTGAGCATCCAGGATCTACTAGGACCGTGTGTGAAAATACATAAAATGTAACTAACAACAATGGTGTAATGGTCCTATGATATATGTTATTTGTGATTACCATATAGAATATTATTACAAGATTTAGTTATGATACCTCGACCTTATATGTCCATAAAAATATATATTAGCTGACTGTTTGGAATGTAATTCTAAAAGCTCTTACATTACATCAGATTTCTTATCATATTCAGTTACGCTCACCCTATGAACATTGTGGGATCCTGCCCACTCGTCTCTTATGGCTCGCCTAAAGGACGCTGCTTTCTCAGATAGCTATACAACAGTTCAAGCAAACCACATTAATGGCTTTATTACAATAAAGTAGACTGAAAGCACTTAACTTTGGATTTACTACGAGTTGTTGCAAGCGATGGGTGACGTGCAAACAGTCAGTGTCCTTCGCTATATACAATGTTCATGTAAGTATTCACATTCGCTCGTAAGTCACTGCTACCATTTATATCACTGCACATCTTGTACTCTCTGCTAGTATCCGTCTTCAACTCTCCGAGGCTGGCAGGAGCGACGCTTATATTCTCTTCGCATAGAGGCCGCTCCTGTGGTGATGCGGTCCTAGTCAGCAGGCTATTGTCTGACGTTGTCTTACAGCCTTCTCTGCTCTTGCGTTCTTCATCTTCGAGCCGGCGCTTTTCGTTACGCCGGAACATTCCTCCCTCCTCCCCCCCCCCCCCCACCCATTTCCACCACCAAAGCGACGGACCGTCGTCGTGTAGGGAGCGCAACCACGGCAGGGGAGGAAGTAGAGTGGGCGCATCGCTGGGCCGGAAGCTGTGGTTTCTGGAGACGGGGAAAGCTTCAGGCACTACCCCACCATCCGGCCTTCGCTATGGCGGAAACGTCCCCCGGAAAATGACCAGAAGGGTACGCGTCCACCTCCTGATGCCATAAACCAGATGAAGGCGGCGACTGCTGCGGTATGGGAGCGTCTAGCTCCATCGATAGGACTAGAGGAGGCGGAGGAGGTGAAGGCTCCGACTCCAAGGGGTCGTCCCGCCGTGTCGTAGGGACACCGTCCGGCAACTGCTATGGCTGCGCTGTCCTCTGGATCAGTGACTCTGGGGGAAGAGACATTGATAGATCGTCGTGCATATGACAGAGGCGAAGTTCGTTTTGGTGTCGGCGCTGCAAGTCATCTGGACGTGAAGTAAGACACATGCAAGCGCCAAGTCGACGGACAATATCGCCTCGGTCCATCGTCTGCTGTCGCTAAAAACCCTGTAAAAGACAATGTAATGCGGCGTGATGCGATACTTGCGACCTTCCTTCGGCGACGGATGCTGGGGAGGGCGGAGCAGTGTCTGATGGCGGCGTCCGTGAAGCAGTTCAGCCGGCGATGGTCCAGCTGGTGGGTGTGAACGATATGAGGCGAGAAACAGTTGCAGTGGTTGATCCCTGGTGTGTGCGGAGCGAAGTTTGACCACCTGTTGCTTGTAGATTCTGGCAAAACGTTCCGCTTCGCCGTTGGACTGTAGATGGACCTGTGCGCTAGTTAGATGTTGTATGACATTGGGTTCACAGAATATTTCAAATTCATTTGAATTGAACTGAGGGCCGTTGTCTGAACTATTACTTCAGATAAACCTTACTGGCAAAAAATCGATAACAACACCTTAATTGTGCGACGTGACATTGTCGAGTTCATTATCTCAGCAAAAGCAAACTTGCTATACGAGTCAACGACAATGAACTAGCAAGTGTTCCAAACAGGTACCGCAAAGTCTATGTACACACGCTGCGATGGCGATTGCCACTTGGGCCAAGCAGAGAAATTTTGTGGGGGAGCGGGCTGATTTTCCTCACATGCGTGACACTGTGACGTCATCTGTTCTACTTGGGTGTCCATACCTTGGCAAGTATAGTGTCGACGTGCTAAATGTTTCGTACGAACAATCCCCCAGTGTCCTTGGTGAAATAATTGCAACACTTCTATTTTGCATAGCTTTAGGAATCAACACACGTGACTATCCACTCTCATTTTGAACAAGAATCACACCTTTCTATACAGCAAGGTTATGCTGACGGGCAAAGTATCGACGCGTTACAGAGTTTTTTATGTTATGCAAGGACCGAGGCCAAGCTGTGCTAATGTTTGTTATCAAAACGTTCAAATCTGAATCAGCTTCGGTGGCCGGTGCAATCTTCCTATAGTTCAACGGAAAATATTGAAGCAGTTCAGAATCCTGAGCATCGATGTGGCAACAAGATGCAGCAGAAGCGTCAAAGTCTGTGTCAGGGCCAATCGGAAGACGGGAAAGTGCGTCCGCATTACCATTTTGAGCCATCGGGCGGTACAGATTCTCGTACTGATATTGAGACAACAACAAAGCCCATAATTGCAATTTTTGGACAATTCGCACAGGAATCGGTTTCGTCGGACGAAGCAAGGAATGCAAAGGCTTGTGATGCGTTACTAAGTAGAATTTTCTGCCATACAAATAGTGGTGGAATTTGGTGACACCATACGCAATAGCCAAAGCATCTTTCTCCATTTGGGATTAGGTACACAGAGCTTTGGACAACACTTCTGATGCGAAAGCAATAGACCTATCTCTATTACCAGTCCTGTGCGGAAGCACTGCACCGATTCAGTAACTTGTAATACAACTGGTTTGTAAGGGTCAAAGTGAACTAATCATCGATCACTGAGCAATGCATCTTTGAGTTTTTGAAAAGCTACTTGGCACTCATCTGTTCAAGCAAAGGGGACATTCTTGCGACGCAAGGGATGCAATGGAGCTGCGGTTTGTGCAGCATTCGGTATGAATATAATAGTTCATTTTCCCTAAGACTGACTGCAATTGTGTACATAACGAGGAACTGGCAAGTCGCGTACGGCTAACAAATGCAACTGAAGAGGATTTACACCTTGACTGTTTATGAGACGACAAGATACTGCAACTCAGGTTAAAAAAATCACACTTGTCCAGTCTACACTTTAGTCCTGCATCAGATAACACATAAAACAAAGCACGCAAATTTGCAATGTGTTCTTCAGGTGTATATCGTCCAAATAGTTTGAACAAAATGGCTGTAAGCACTGAGGGACTTAACTCCTGAGGTCATCAGTTCCTTAGAACTTAGAACTAACCTAAGGACATCACACACATCCATGCCCGAGGCAGGATTCGAACCTGCGACCGTAGCGGTCGCGCGGTTCCAGACTGTGGCGCCTAGAACCGATCGGCCACTACGGTCGGCTGGTTTGAAGAGTTTGGCACTTGTGCAGTCAGCTGTTCCTAATACCGTTGGAAAATGGTGGTTGCGGAAGCACTGTCAAAAGGCAAACACAAATATTTAATCAAGCCCAAGTGAGTATTCACTACACAGACATTTTGAGATTCTTCATCGAGCGGTTGTTGAAGATATGGGTCGTGGAAATCAATTTTTGTAAAGTAGCGTCCAGTGCCTAATCTGCCTATGAGAGCCTCTGGCCGTGGCAATGGATAAGTGTCAGTCACAACCTGTGGGCTGACTGTAGACATAGTCAACACAGAGTCGAATGTGGCCTGAAGGTTTGGGGAGCAAAACCAGTGGACTTGCCCATTGACTAGCTGGAATGGGCGCAGTAACTCCGCTATCTTGCAATTCTGTAAGTTCAGCCATTACTTTGTTCCCTAACTCAATAGGAACCGTTCTGGCCCGGAAAAATCTCGGCTGAGCATTGTCTTTCAGAGTAATGTGTGCAACAAAATTGTTAGTCTTTCCTAAACCGTCAGAAAAGAGTTTCGGGAAGTCTTTTACCAAGCTGTCTTTTGCATTGAATGCAGGCACTGACAACACATTGTCCTGAATGTTAAAGCCGAACAAATCAAAAGAATCAAGAACAACTGTGTTCTCACACTTACATGATTGTAGCACAGCAAAAGTCACTCTTCGCGTATGTGAGAGATACATGGCAGGCAAAATATATGTTCCGAGAACCGGTATGTCTTGTCCATTATAAAACATCAGTTGCGTGTTAGGTTTAGATAGGTGTGAGGAGCCTAACAGTTCATATGTGTTACGATTTAACAATGTGACAGAGGCACCCGTGTATAACGGAAATTTACCACGTTTCCTACAAATAAGTAAATGAACAAAAGTTTGTTTGATTGACGTATCACTGAAGAAACTGCACGCTTGCTAGTTGTGCTAACGCCAGTTGCAGACTTCGAATATACGGCATTAATGACATGCGTCTTGTGACGAGAATTTGTGAGTGGGCCGTTGCAAACGTACGGATTGCACATGTCCTTTCCTACCACAAGCGTAACACTGAGCTTGTCGGGAGGGGAAGTATTGGCATTTGTGATAAGTAAATACCAAGGGCAAGACTTAATTCTGTTCGCCTGTGTAGCCGCCTGTTTAGCAAACTGCTTATGCGGCGTGCAGCATTGTTTACTCGGTAAGACTAGCGCAAGCTGCCGCCAACTGGGCTGATCACAAACAAGGGAATCAAACCGACATATAACTGGTTACTCAGATTTATGTGCCGACAAGGCACCGGAATCGTAATGGTTCGAATGGCTCTGAGCACTATGGGACTTAACATCTATGGTCATAAGTCCCCTAGAACTTAGAACTACTTAAACCTAACTAACCTAAGGACATCACACAACACCCAGCCATCACGAGGCAGAGAAAATCCCTGACCCCGCCGGGAATCGAACCCGGGAACCCGGGCGTGAGAAGCGAGAAAGCTACCGCAAGACCACGAGATGCGGGCGGAATCGTACTAATCTAGTATTTGCGCTACCTGCTGAAATGATGGGTCGGACTGTTTAAAAAAAAACTGTTCTCTGAGTGTGACATCAGGGACATTGTAAACGGTCGCATCACGCAACATAAATTCTGAATATAAAGCACCGTAAGCACATCTGAATTTACATTTCCCTGCAAATCTGTACTTGGGGTAAGTCCGTTCTGAGCGTTTTTTTGCAATTAAAGGATTAATACCTAGCTGCTACCACATTCACTTGGTGGTCACAATAGTTAGTTAGCAAAGAGGTAACTTGATCATACCTGAGTTCACTCGGAATGGCGTTCCGAAACCACTTCTGAATTAAACGGAACACTGCTCTTCCTACCAGATATAAAAGATATGGATGTTTCACAGTACCTGGTGCATTGTGAGCAAGGAGGTGTGCCTCGAACTTGGACAACCACTCGAGCCATTTTCGTCTTTTTCACAAAACATTCGAAAAGGCGGTATAGCAGTAGGTGTTGCTGTCGGTGATGGTTGTTCCGTCGGGCGCGCAGCGTTGGCCAGCAGCTGCTGCACCGTGTTGAGTAGCGTAGAGAGTAGCTGCGTCCCGAACTGAAACATCTGCATTCGCTGTGTGGCATCTAACACTTGCGGGTGTGGCGCCTGAACAGGTAGCAGGATAGACAGGGTTAGCAGTTTGGAAGAGACAATTGCAACAAACAGACAAGACAAGCAAGCAATATCGGTACAAAAGCAAAGAATTTTTCTGGATGTCCACCTGCAAACACTCATTAACAAAAACAACAAGAAACGATTAAAACAAATAAACGCCCCTGCAAAGTAAAGCAAGGAAGAATTAAGGCGCCAGCAAAAAGAAAAATTCAGTGGCCACCAGGCCCTGTGATCGTCGTATAACTCATCGTCTCTTATAGGATGCCTAAAGGATGCTGCTTTCTCAGATATCTATACAACAATTCAAGCAAATCACATTAATGGTTTTAATTACAATAAAGTAGACTGAAAATACTTTGGATTTACCACGAATTGTCGCAAGCGATGGGCGACATGCAAACAGTCAGTGTCCTTCAAATGGTTCAAATGGCTCTGATCACTATGGGACTTAACATCTATGGTCATCAGTCCCCTAGAACTTAGAACTACTTAAACCTAACTAACCTAAGGACATCACACTACACCCAGCCATCACGTCAGTGTCCTTCACTATATACAATGTCCATATAAGCATTTCCAGTTGCTCATAAGTCAGTGCTATCGTTAATATCACTGCTCATGTAGGCCTCTCTGCTAGTGTCCCTCTTCTCCTCTCCAAGGCTGGCAGGAGCGGCGCTTATATTCTCTTCATATAGAGGCCGCTCCTCCCGTGGTGCGGTTCTAAACAGTAGGCTAGTCGCTAACGTCGTCGCACAGCCTTCTCTGCTCTTGCGTTCTTCATCTTCGTGCCGGAGCTTTAACTTACGCCGGAACTGAGAAAGCTATAGTTGATATGATAACTTATATTTAGAACAGGTACTGTCTCATTAACATGGTATAGGAATACAGAAATAAAAGTCTCTGAGGAATGAAATAAATAGGAAGTGCAGATAAGATGCATAATAAATGTCAAGAAATCGAAAAAGAAATGATTGTAAAAAAGACCGACTCAACATATACGAAAGTCAAAAGTAACTTTCGGTGAAATTAAAAGCAAGGGTGTTAACATTAATAGTGCAACGGGAATTTCACTGTTAAATGCAGAGGAGAGAGCGGATAGGTGGAAAGAGTACACTGAAGGCCTCTGTGAGGGCGAAGATTTGTCTGATGTGATAGAACAAGAAACAGGAGTCGATTTAGAAGAGATGGTGGATCTAGTATTATAATCAGAATTTAAGAGAACTTTGGACGACTTAAGATCGGATAAGGTGGTACCGATAGATTGTATTGTATTGTATTGGTAAGACAAAGCAAAGATGATGTTCTTTACAGGAAATGCTCAATATGTCCACCATCACTCCTCAACAATAGCTGTAGTCGAGGAGTAATGTTGTGAGCAGCACTGTAAAGCATGTACGGAGCTATGGTGAGGCATTGGCGTCGGATGTTGTCTTGCAGCATCCCTAGAGATGTCGGTCGATCACGATACACTTGCGACATCAGGTAACCCCAAAGCCAATAATCGCACGGACTAAGGTCTGGGGACCTGGGAGGCCAAGCATGACGAAAGGGGCGGCTGAGCACACGTTCATCACCAAACGACGAGCGCAAGAGATCTTTCACGCGTCTAGCAATATGGGGTGGAGCGCCATCCTGCATATACATCGTACGTTCCAGCGGGTGTTTATCAGCCAGGCTGGGGACGATGCGATTCTGTAACATATCGGCGTACCTCTCACCCGTCACTGACGTTTTGCTGTCCAGTGCCATCTGTCGGACATTTTTGGATTTTTTTGTTCTAATAAAACCCCATGTCATTCCAAGCATGTGTGTCAATTTTTACCTCTCTATCTACATTATTCCGTGGTTTAATAAGTTTTCAGATTTATACTGACTTTTTGATCACCCGGTACATGAGCTAAGAGGCATTAATAAGAGTGGACGACCAAGAACGAAGTCTGTACAATCTGTACATCGGAGAATCAATGACGGAAATAAAATAAAGATTCAGGAGTGGAATTAAAATTCAAGGTGCAAGGATATTAATGATACGATTAGCTGATGGCATTGCTATCCTGAGTAAAAGTGAAGAATAATTATATAATCTGCTGAATGGAATGAACCGGCTAATGAGTACAGAATACGGATTGAGAGTAAATCGCAGAAAGACGAAAGTAATGAGAAATAGAAGAAATGAGAACAGTGACAAACTTAAGATAAGGATTGACGGTCATGAAGTAGATGAGGTTAAGGAATTCTACTACCTAAGCAGCAAAATAACCAATGACGGACGGAGCAAGAAGGACATCAAAAGCAGACTAGCACTGGCAGAAACGGCATTCCTGGCCAAGAGAAGTCCACTAGTATCAAACATAGGCCTTAATTTTTGGGAGAAATTTCTGAGAATGTGCGTTTGGAGCACAGTATTGTATGGTAGTGGAGTATGGACTGTGGGAAAACATAAACAGAAGAGAATGGAAGGATATGAGACGTGGTTCTACAGACGAATGTTGCAAATTAGGTGGCAGAAAAGGCAAGGCATGAGGAGATTCTGCACGGAATCGGAGAGGAAAAGAATATGCAGAAAACATTGACAAGGAGAAGGGACAGGACGATAGGACATCCGTTAAGATATCGGGGAATGATTTCCATGGTACTAGAGGGAGCTGTGGACGGCAAAAACTGTAGAGGAAGACAGAGATTGGAACATATCCAGCAAATAATTGAGGACGTACGCTGCAACTGCATCTCTGAGAGGAAGAGGTTGGCACAGGAGAGGAATTCGTGGCGTGCCGAATCAGACTTGTCAGAAGATAAACGATTTTTTAAAATAATAATACAGTAAGACTCAGAACTAATTTCAGAGATTTCTGGTTTACTGTCCAGACGCCCCTGCAATGCGCTTTTTTCGGTATCTGTACTGCTTAAGTTATTGTTACTAAACTTTAGAATTTTGAGAGGTAACAATAAAAATGTTGATTACCACAGGGCAAGTTAAGCCAGAGTGTTTTATAGATAATGATGCCATCCAGCCTCTGGTGTTTTATGGTTCCACCTCGTAGACAGTCCCACAAGTTCCTACAAAAATCGTAACATAACACACACATGTGTCATACTAACAAATATAAATCCAACTGATAATGGTGATTTAAACCTTTGAAACACGTCGTGGAGATAAACAGTGACTGGTAACGGCAAACATGTAGTTTCATTGGACTGCAGTATTAATTTCTTCTCTTCGCTATCTCATTCCTTACAACATGTTACCTTAGTTACCTCCCTCCTATCATTACTCTGCCTAACTTAGTCCATCTTTTAGACCTATTTATTTCTTGAATCAATGCCCCATTTAACATCCCAGGTGCAAGAAATTCCTGTCTTCTAAGTTCTGTCTAGCAGTTCCTCTTTATGTCGAACTTACATGGCCTTTTCAAATGAGTTTTCACAATCATTCCTGTCAAAAACCCCTCATTGTGAATCTTTTTCTCCTTCATTCCGGTTCATTATGAGCTTCATAATGAAATCTGATTTGTTTAAACTGTCGCCAATCAGTTCGCAAGCATTTCCCAAAATTGTCCCACATGTGATATGGGCTTGCATTTTTCCACATCTCATCAGAAACCCGCCATTAATCCCTCCACAAACTTCACTTTAAATTCCTCATTCATACCTTGCACAAAACAATCCATGCATGCATCTTGAAACTTTACTGCTTACATCAGTGAACTCTTTCCCATGGTATGTTTGCAGTGCAGTCCACCCCGCGTTTCAGAAGTACTTCGTAATTGTGAATTACTTATTCTACTGTTCATTTGCGTAACTTCACTATTATTAGCAACAACACTTACCTTATTACTATTTACTGTATCACTCACAGCTTCTGCTACAAAAACAATATTTGCAGTTCAGTTCTGTTCATTACGACCACCATCAAAAAACCCATGTGATGCAAGAACCACTGCCTGCTCACAAATAAGCTCACCTACATAACTGGAGCGTATACCTTTCTGTACATCTCCACCCTCATAAACACTTACACAAACATTATCACCAGCTATATTGTGTGCATCATAACCACTATCAACAAAACGGACTAATAACGGATCTATTGCCTACTCAGACCCAAAAACATCTGATATGTAATCCACTGCTTCACTACTAAAAGTATCTGGTACGGGAACCACTGCTTGCACGTAATTAATCTTAGCCATACTCGTATACCGTCGCATGCAACTTGTTGTATGTCTCCACCCACAAAAACAACAAATTGAGGTCCTAGTGCCTGCATATAATTATTACTGATTTCCACTGAAGATGATCCATTTTAGCTAATCGAATACCACTGCTGAAAAAATTTGATGCAGGACCCACTGCTTGCTCATAATTACAGTAATCTGAAATAAAGTCAGACAGGACTGCATAAACTGCTGCCTCGCCTGAATTCAAAGTTAAATCCCCTGATTTAGTAATTGTACTCTCAGCTTCATTTCTTAAACCACTTCTTAATTTTTCCCCACACGTTTCCACTTTACTGATTATACTACGCATAGCATTTTAACATAACGTCTCTTTAATGTGACACGTAATTAGTTCAAAAATGAAAGTATATCAAAATGGTTCTGATCACTATGGGACCTAATATCTGAGGCCATCAGTCCCCTAGAAATTAGAACTATTTAAACCTAACTAACACACGTCCATGCCCGAGGAAGGGTTCGAACCTGCGACCGCAGCGGTCGCGCGGTTCCAGACTGAAGCGCCTAGAACCGCTCGGCCACACGGGCCGGCTGAAAGTATATCACTCACCATGATTTTGGCTACTTCTTCATCCCTCTGTGGAGTCTCAGGCTGACTTCAACCTGCTGTTGGTTCGTAATCGCTTGGCGACTCTTTGATTTCATACTCTGCTGCTTTAGCTAAAAAGGGAACTGAAAATCGCAAAAAATAACACACCGGCGGCAAATACTTAATTTTGTTTTGTTGTGAGTGCGACCCTTCTGCTGTACTGCTTCGATGGAAATGCTGCAGACTGGTACCATTGGCAGTTTGTCATGTGCCAGCAAACTGCGGTGTGATGCGGTGTGGATACGACTTCGTGCAGGGGCGGCAGCTGCTGCCATCCCTGGCTGACTAACTACTGCGGCCTGATCCGACACGTTTGTAGCAGAATGTGATCTGGCTTCACACGCAGTCCAAAGTGCCTACCGAGTCAGTTCACTGTGAAGTATCCAGGACTCAAGTCCACACACTCGACGAGACAGAATAAAAGTGGTTTCTAATCTGTTCATTCGACAAAATAGTTGTTCAGTGAACTTCCATCTTGTCAGCCCACTGTACATACGCACGAATAGTAAACTGCAAGTTTATAAAGTTACATTTTATAGGGTTCCTGAAGGTTTTCTAAAAGTTGCCTGTGCTACAGTCTAAGGGCCAACAAACGTATTTTTTTGCATTAGCCCTAAAGAAAATTCAGTCGCTAAGTTGAATAAATGCAGGCAGGAATTTACGGTAAGAAACAAGGTTCGCTGCTCACAGCACTTTAAATTTTTAAAGAAGCTGAGTTTTTTCAGTCACTCTAACGCTCATCATTAGTTAATATATGTGTAATGTAAAACTCATTAATGTCTGTCTCAGGGCTTAAACGATACGGAACACTATCTCACGTCAGGTTAAACTCCGGCAAAAATTTCGGAAAAAACTGAAAGTTCATGTAGCGCAAGTTTAACATTAAAGTTCCGCAATTCCAAACTTAATAGAGTTCAGACTATATAGACTAATGCAAATTATTCAAAGTCTATATGCTAAAAATATTTCAGAATATTCACTAACGACACATGCGAGTATCGCAGGTCCATGACTCAAATATTTTTACTCACTGGAAACGCAACCCAGCGCCTTACACACGTACTGTCTGTATAAGGTCTGAAACCCAACTGAAAATGCATCCAAACCAAAAGAACATTGCGCAAGACGGCTGCCGCTCTTCGAGCTCTTGCCTCGACGTGAAGTAGGTGCACACACTTCTGAGAACAGCAAAATTCTTAAAAACTATACATTTAATGTTATACACATTTATCAAACATGTAACTGCATGTAAATTGTTTCATCTTTCTGTTGGTGTTCTTAGTTTTCCACTTCGTTAAATAGTTTGTTTATAAATAATGATTTTGTCAAGGTGAACACAATTTTATGTTCTAATGTTACTGTCAAATATAAACGGTTAAGGATAGGTAAATTCATATGTCCTTATCGACGTCTACTTCCTAATGCTGTCGCTATTTTAAACGTTTCGCTTATTATTTACGTGACAATTCAGGTTTTTACAAACGGAATGCACATTTCAGATTTTCAAGGAGTTTCTTGCGGGGTGGGGGAGTGACCATGTACGTAAAAAACAGTATGCCATTTGAGTCCATAGACGTGTCACGGCACTGCATTGAACAGATTTTTCAATGTTGTGCAGGGGCAGTTGAATTTAGTGAAACTAAACTTCTGATTGTTGTTGTTTATAGGTTCTCTAACTCTGACTTCAGAGCATTTCTGCTCAAGCTGGAGACGGTTCTTGATGTACTTTATAGGAAATACCAAAAATTTGTTGTCTGTGGTGACTACACTATTAGTATTGTATATGATTGTGTAAGGAAAAAGGTGTTCGTAAATCTCCTAAATTCATATGATCTGAAGCAGATTGTGTTTTTTCCTACCAGGGTGCAGGGGAACACAGCCATAGACAGTATTTCTATTCATTCTCCATTACTAGATGGACATTCTGTTAGTAAAAGGATGAATGGCCCCTCGGATCATGATGCACAGATTTCAACACTAAAACGCTTTTGTACTCAAACAAATGTAACACATAATTAGAAACTACGTAGGAAAGTTAATCTAACGGCAACACAGAGTTTTTTTAAACCTCGTCAAGGAACAAGAGTGGCAGGATGTTTATAGTGCTGATAACATAGATGACAAAAATAATGCTTTCCTTAAAGCATTTCTCATGCTCTTTGAGAGTAACTTGCCATTAGAACGTTCTCAACGAGGTCAAAGCAGTAAAAGACAGCTCGAGTGGCTGTCTAGTGGGATAAGGATAACATGTAGAGCAAAGCGGGAATTATATCAAAATGTTAGAAGTAGTCACAATCAAGCTACAGTAGCCCATTACAAACAGTACTGCAAAGTGCTTGAATTTTTTATTCAAAGAGTATGTGGTATTCAAACGGAACAGTTAATTCACAGGAAAAAATTAAAACGGTATGGTCAGTTGTGAAGGAAGTGACTGGTCAGCAGCACAAGGTCGACGATGTAAAGTCAGTTCGCAGCAGAAATATTTCTGTTAATGGTAGAGCAGATATATGTACATTATTTAACATCTACATCTACGTGATTACTCTGCTATTCACAATAACGTGCCTGGGAAAGGGTACAATGAACGATCTTCAAGCTGTCTCTCTACAGTTCCACTCTCGAACGGCGCGCGGGAAAAACGAGCACTTAAATTTTTCTGTGCGCGCCCTGATTTCTCTTATTTTATCGTGATGATCACTTCCCTCTATTTAGGTGGGTGACAACAGAATGTTTTCGTAATAGGAGGAAAAAATTAGTGACTGGGCATTGCTGGTGAATCAAATAAAAATTTTGCTTCTACTGGGAATCATATAACTCTCTTGGCAAATGCCTTTCCGAGATTGATGTCTGAAATACTCCTCTGCGATGCACACTAGGGGGAGATTGAGTCTATAATTAAATCACTAAAGACTAAGGACTCTCATGGATATGGTGAAGTGCCTAGCAGAATATTAAAGTACTGTGCTGCACATGTTAGCCTTGTACTTAGCCATATTTATAAATTTCCTTTACGAATGGTCAGTTTCCTGAACGATTAAAGTACTCATTAGTAAAGCCGCTTTATAAAAAGGGAGAAAGGGATAATGTAGAGAATTGTAGACCTATTTCTATGCCATCTCTGTTTGCTAAAGTTACAGAAAAGGCTTTGTATGTAAGGATAATTGATCATTCTATATCACACGACTTGCTATGCAAATGTACAGTTCGGCTTTAAAAGTTGTTTAACAAATGAAAATGCTATGTTCTCTTTTCTCAGTGAGGTACTATATGGGTTAATCAATAGGTTTTGAACGCTAGGCATATTTTTTGATTTAACTAAGGCGTTTGCTGGTGTTGATTACAAAATGTTGCTCCAGAATTTGGTCCATTGCGGAATACGGGGAGTAGCTCACAATTGGATCACTTCTTACATTAGCAACAGACAGCAAAAAGGTCATTATTCGTAGTGTTGAGAATGGCTGTAATGTGGGGTCTGAATGGAGTATGGTAGAGTGGGGTGGTGCCCCAGGGATCAGTGTTGGGTTCCACTCCTGTTCATTGTTTATATAAATGATATACCCTCTAGTATTATGGGTAACTCTAAAATATATCTGTTTGCTGATGACACTAGCTTGGTAGTAAAGGATGTTGTGTGGAACATTGGCTCTGTTTCAAATAGTGCAGTTCGTGACATAAGTTCATGGTTTGTAGAAAATAAACTAACGCTAAATCACTGTAAGACTCAGTTTTTAAAGTTTCTAACGAACAATTCAACAAAACCTGACATTTTTAGACTCAGGTAATGGGCTTATCATTAGTAAAACTGAGCAGTTGAAAGCTATAGGTATTCAGATGGATAGTAAACTGTCGTGGAAAGTCCAAGCTCAGGATCTTGTTGAAAGACTTAATGTTGCCATTTTTACTATTCGAACGGTATCTGATGTGAATGATCTTTCTATATTAAAATTAGTCTACTTTGATTATTTTCATGCGATTATGTCATATGGTATTATGTTTTGGTGTAACTCTTCCCATTCTACAAGGATATTTTTGACACAGAAATGGGAAGTTCGGGCAATAAGTGGTGTAATTTCAAGAACCACTTGTTGACCCCTGTTCACGAGTCTGGGTATTTTAACATTGGTCTATCAGTACATATATTCCTTGCTGCCATTTTTTGCTAACAATATTAGCTTATTCCCAAAAATAAGCAGCTTTGACTCAGTTAATACTCGGCAGAAATCAAACCTGCATTTGGATCGGACTTCCTTAACTCTTGCGCAGAAAGATGTGCAGTATACTGCATCCATTTTCAGTAAGTTACCACTAGAATTAAAAAATCTTAGCAGTAACCCAGGTGCTTTCAAATCGAAACTGAAGAGTTTCCTCATGGGTTACTCATCTGTTCTGTCGAGGTGTTCTTTGAAAAATTAAGCTGATTCTTGTTGTATTGTTGATTGCATTTACTTAAACTTATGGCTTGACTTTTTTCAGGTTCATAAACATTTCATTTTTATCTATTATCATTTTTATGTTGTAATTTCATTTACTGACACGTTCCGTGACCTTGGAGATTTGCTCCTCAGTTTTATCCTACGTAACTTGACGTGTAAATAAATAATCTGTAATATGTTATGATAGCTTTTAAGTGCTCAATGAACCCTGTCTGTAGCCACTTCGTTTTTGAAAATCGCTTACGGCGTTCTTGAGATATCAATTTAGAGTGCATTTTATAAATAAAATATTTAACAAAAGTAACGTTGAAAGAGGTTTCCGAAGGCCGTTTTTTAAGCCACGCATGCGTCTTGATTTTGTCTTTGTAACGGTATAGTGTCTGTTGGATTTAGTGTTATTTGATAATTATTCTGGACTCTCAGTCCAACCATAGCAGCTACCCCTGCATGTTTCATACCAACGGCCGGACGCCAGTGTTTTCCTGACCACACGGCCAGACCATGGGTCTACCTGCTTGTTGTTGTCTTGCTGTCTGGGTAATTCTCACACTCAGAGTGTCCGCCAGTCACTGAACCTCCAAGGGTGCCGCCATATATTGACGAAGCCGCGGTTCTCGTGCGGCTTCCGAGCTCTGCCCGGCTTGGGCAAACCCACCCCCCTATAGGTCAAAACAGTTGCCACTCCGGCTGTGCCTGCTGCTAACGTCACAACAATGTGCGCACACAGCTGTGTCTGTTATAAAATTTATACTTACAGGTACGTGTATATACCCTCTGAAGGTATAAAGCACACAATTAGTCATTTTCCATCATCTTGCATTGATTAATACTGCGCTATGAAGAGCTGGAGATAAGGAGTGTGACCGGGAGAAAGGGACGTGACACGATGTTTACTTTAGAAATAATGTAATTTGACACTATTTCTACACATGATTTAAATATTTTTGGTTGGGGATGGGGAGGAAGGGACATGGGGGTAAAATGCACACTTTGTTTTGTTCTTCATATTGGATTTTTAATACTGCACTCCGACTGGTTAGATATCTACAACAATGCACCTTAGGCTAAGGTTGATGTGGATCATTAAACTGATGCTCTTGTTCTGTATTAAACCATCGAAGGATAATACTGCAGGACCGAATAATATGTGCTAATGTTCACAGTTGCTCAGAGTTTATAGACTCACAAGATTTGTGCTACTTAAAATACATACACTGAGCTGACAAGAGTCATGGGGCACCTCCAAATATCATGTCGGATCTCATTTTGCCCAGCGTAGTGCAGCAACTTGACGTGGCACGCACTCAACATGCCGTTGGAAGTTTCAGTGCTGCCTCTCTAGTCGTTCGTAACTGCGAAAGTGTTGCCGGTGCAGGATTTTGTGCACGAACTGACCTCCCGATTACGTCCCATAAATGTTCGATGGGACACATGTCGCGTGATCTGGGTGGCCAAATCATTAGCTCGAATAGTCCAGAATGTTCTTCGAACCAGTCGCGAACAATTTTGGCTCGGTGACATGGCACGTTGTCATCGATATAAATTCTATCGTTGTTTGGTCTACAAGTACCCGCACATAACTAGTTCCAGTCAATCATAGGTTCAGTTGTACCAGAGGACCCAACCCATTCAATTTAAACACAATCCACACCATTATGGAACCACCACTAGCTAGAACAGTGCCTTGTTGACAACTTATGCCCGTGGCTTCTTGGGGTCTGTGCCACACTCGAACACTACCATCAACTCTTACAAACGGAAACCGGTACTCATTTGACAAGGACACAGTCTTCCAGTCTTATAGGGGCCAACTGACATGGTCATGTGTCTAGGAGAGGCGCTGCAGGCAATGTTGTGCTGTTAGCAAAGGCACTCGCGTCGGAGGTCTGCCGCCGTTAACACCAAATTTCGCCGCACTGTCCTAACGGATACATTCGTCGTACGTGCCACGTTGATTTCTGTGGTTATTTCACACAGTGCTGCTTGACTGTTAGCACTGGCAACTCTAGGCAAACGCCGCTACTCACGGTCGTTAAGTGAAGGCCTTCGGCAACTGCGTTATCCGTGGTGAGAGCTAACGTCTAGAATTTGGTATTCTCAGCACACTCTTGACAATGTGGGTCTCGGAATATTGAATTCTCAAACAATTTCTGAAACGGAATGTCTCATGTGTCTAGCTTCAACTACCATTCCCTGTTCAAAGTCTGTTAATTCCCATTGTGAGTCCATAATCACATCGGAGGCCTTTTCACATCAATCACCTGATTTTTTGTACGTTGGGTACACGATACTACCGCTCTTTGTATGTGTGCTTATCACTATCCCGCGCCTTTTTGTCGCCTCAATGTAAGTAACATTCATTGTACGTGATTCTGCAGGTGGCTCGAAGTCGATACTGGAACTCAAGAAATTATAATTCAAAGTGGATGTATCCGAAGTTAATCATTGCATATCACATTAAAAAAGAAACAAAGAAAGTCGCCTGGGGAAAATAAATGTTTTGCGCTTTCTTGACGGAAATAATAAATCATCTACTATTCACACTCCTTCAAGTGTCTGAATGAAACGAACCATTAATATGTCTTTGAAAACCGGTTTGTCCTCAGCCGGTCAACGTTCTGTTCAAACCTCTTCTACAAATTTTACTTGGTCTGAGAAGCGGAGTAATAGCATCCCTGTGTCAGTCGGATGCCTTTTCACGAAACAGATTAAAACTCTTTTTAGCAACGTAAAAACTGTCCCTGCGAAAGAATTAGGAACGCTTCTTCTCCAGTAACACTGAAGAATATGCTGTAAGGATTTTTTCATAAATTCTTTATGTCGGCAGATGAGCTCTTCAAACGAAGTTACACCGAATAAATAGATTTCCTGAGCGTCTGCGCTCCAGACGGGAGACCATCTTGCCACAAATACATCTTTGCAGCGACTGTTCTTTTTCTTTTCACTTACGAGCAGATGATTAATAAACATTTTATAACCTTTAAGTTGTCACCAAGCACAATAATGTTGTCTAGGCCTTGCCAAAATTTACCGAATGCAACAGCTAGCGGCGTATATGTTAAAAAGCGTCAAGTATTGTTCTGGCTCAACATTAAGTCAAGTCCATGGAACCTAATCCAATAGAATCCTGTTGCTTCCCTTGACATCAACAATTGTGATATCTGAGTATAGCTTCTCTCGAGTTATGTTGGATTCCCAAGAAGAATGACAAATCAGTGACATCACTGAACTCAAAACTTAATGTTGTGATCGTGTTCTAATTTAGCCACAGTGTAACTCACATGACAATACATTATTAAAGCAGCAAGTACAGTTCCCGAGAATAATTTATTTTAGAAAATAGAAACGTTTGAAATACATGATAAATAAAATGTTGATCATTGATTTACAAGTCGTTGAGTGACTCCGCTCGCCTTGCATTCCTCGGGATACTCCTTCCAATTTGTATCTAACATTTTGTTTTGCTGTATACCTCCTCTTTTCTAAGCTAATCCCTGCTAGAACTAAAAACATTCTTGCTTATTTGACCTTCATTGAACCTTGCCATGACCTTGAATGGTGTATCGTATTACAGGTAAAATTTGCCGCCCTTTTCAAATCTTAAACCAAATATTATGACCGCTATTTACAAAACCACTTTAACCTCCAAATCACTTTACAAACCATGTTCGAGGTCACGGCCATTAGTAGCAATGCGTGATCCTATTTGCCACTTGTAACTTTTATCTGAAACTCTAAACCATTTTACTGTACCTCATCTCTACATCTACATCCATACTCTGCAAGCCACGTGACAGTTTGTGGTGGAGGGTACTTTGAGTACTTCAATCGGTTCTCGCTTCTATTCCAGTCTCGTATTGTTCGTGGAAAGAAAGATTGTCGGTGTGCCTCTGTGCGGGTTCTAATCTCTCTGATTTTATCCTCATGGTCTCTTCGCGAGATATACGTAGGAGGGAACAATATACTGCTTGACTCCTTGGTGAAGGTATGTTCTCGAAACTTCAACAAAAGCCCGTACCGACCTACTGAGCGTCTCTCCTGCAGAGTCTTCCACTGGAGTTTGTCTATCATCTCCGTAAAGCTTTCGCGATTACAAAATGATCCTGTAACGAAGCGAGCTGCTCTCCGTTGGATCTTCTCTATCTCTTCTATCAACCGTATCTGGTACGGATCCCACACTGGCGAGCAATATTCAAGCAGTGGGAGAACAAGTGTACTGTAACCTACATCCTTTGTTTTCGGATTACATTTCCTTAGGATTCTTCCAATGAATCTCAGTCTGGCATCTGCCTTACCGACGATCAACTTTATATGATCTTTCCATTTTAAATCACTCCTAATGCCTACTCCCAGATAATTTATGGAATTAACTGTTTCCAGTTTCTGAGCTGCTATATTGTAGGTAAATGATAAAGGATTTTTCTTTCTATGTATTCGCAGCACATTACACATGTCTACATTGAGACTCAATTGCCATTCCCTGCACCATGCGTCAATTTGTTGCATATCCTCTTGCATTTCAGCACAATTTTCCATTGTTACAAGCTCTCGATATACCACAGCATAATCCGCAAAAAGCCTCAGTGAACTTCCGATGTTATCCACAAGGTCATTTATGTATATTGTGAATAGCAACGGCCCTACGACACTCCCCTGCGGCACACCTGAAATCACTCTTACTTCGGAAGACTTCTCTCCATTGAGAATGACATGCTGCGTTCTGTTATCTAGGAACTCTTCAATCGAATCACACAATTGGTCTGATAGTCCATATGCCCTTACTTTCTTCATTAAACGACTTGCGGGGAACTGTATCGAACGCCTTGTGGAAGTCAAGAAACACGGAATCTACCTGGGAACCCGTGTCTATGGCCCTCTGAGTCTTGTGGACGAATAGCGCGAGCTGGGTTTCACACGATCGTCTTTTTCGAAACCGATGCTGATTCCTGTTGAGTGGATTCTAGTCTCCAGAAAAGTCAATATACTAGAACATAATACGTGTTCCAAAATTCTACAACTGATCGACGTTAGAGATATAGGTCTATAGTTCTGTTCTACGTCCCTTCTTGAAAATGGGGATGACCTGTGCTCTTTTCCAATCCTTTGGAACGCTACGCTCTTCTAGAGACCTACGGTACACAGCTGCAAGAAGGGGGAGGGGAGCAAGTTCCTTCGCGTACTTTGTGCAAAATCGAACTGGTATCCCATCAGGTCCAGCGGCCTTTCCTCTTTTGAGCGATTTTAATTCTTTCTCTATCCCTCTGTCGTCCAATTCGATATCTACCATTTTGTCATCTGTGCAATAACCTAAAGCTAGAACTACAGTGTAGTCTTCCTCTGTGAAACAGCTTTGGAAAGAACCATTTATTATTTCTGCCTTTAGTCTGTCATCCTCTGTTTCAGTACCATTTTGGTCACAGCATGTCTGGACATTTTGTTTTGATCCACCTACCGCTTTGACATAAGACCAAAATTTCTTAGGATTTTCTGCCAAGTCAGTACATAGAACTTTACTTTGGAATTCATTGAACGCCTCTCGCATAGCCCTCCTCACACTACATTTCGCTTCTCGTAATGTTTGATTGTCTGCAAGGCTTTGGCTATATTTATGTTTGCTGTGAATTTCCCTTTGCTTCCGCAGCAGTTCTCTAACTCAGTTGTTGTACCACGCTGGCTCTTTTCCATCTCTTATGATCTTGCTTGGCACATACTCATCTAATGCATATTCCAGGATGGTTTTGAACTTTATCCACTGATCCTCAACACTATCTGTACTTAAGACAAAACTTTTGTGTTGAGCCGTCAAGTACTCTTAAATCTGCTTTTTGTTACTCTTGCTAAACAGAAAATTCTTCCTACCTTTTTTAATGTTTCTATTTACGGCTAAAATCATAACCGCTTTATGGTCGCTGATTCCCTGTTCTGCGTTAACTGTTTCAAATAGTTCGGATCTGTTTGTCACCAGAAGGTCTAATATGTTATCGCCACAAGTCGGTTTTCTGTTTAACTGCTAAAGGTAGTTTTCAGATAATGCACTTAAAAAAATTCACTGGATTCTTTGCCCCTACCACCCGTTATAAACGTTTGAGTCTCCCAGTCTATATCCGGCAAATTAAAATCTCCACCCAGAACTATAACATGGTCGGGAAATCTACTCGAAATATTTTCCAAATTTTCCTTCAGGTGCTCTGCCACAACAGCTGCAGAGCCAGGGGGTCTATAGAGACATCCAATTACCATGTTTGAGCCTGCTTTAACCGTGACCTTCACCCAAATTATTTCACATTTCGGATTTCCGTCAATTTCCTTCGATATTATTGCACTTTTTATCGCTATAAACACGCCTCCCCCTTCACTGTCCATCCTATCTCTGACTCGATTTATTCCCCATTATGGATAAAAACGGTCCGTATATTGCTCGCCTACCACGTTTGCAAAAGAAAACTGCATGATTTGAACCCTGAGTGTCACGGTTTTGGCCTCTAATGCGTAAGTGTCAAGTTTAGAGATGATGATGAGCCCGAGGTTGACGCCACAGGGCGGAGGACGATTAAAGGGGCACCAACGACCCACGTTTAGAACATTTGGGCCGCAGTGGTAGAACACGATGGTGATTTAAAGAAGTAATCCTTTATTACTGTAGCGTAATTTGGATTAGCAATAGGAGAGGGTCTATAACTCGTCTTTGAGGAACACTAGTACCATATCTCTCTCTAGATGATCATCTGTCAGTTTCTGCAGTTTGTGACGATTGTAAGGGGGGAAATCACGAATCCAGTCGCACAACTAGGATGATATTATATAGGTAGCTAATTTGCTTCAGAGACCGCATGTGAGAAACGATATCGAAAGCCTTCTAGAAGCCTAGAAATGTGGAATGAATTTCAAATCCCCTCTTGCTTCATGATAATAAAGAGCCAGCCGTGTTTCACAAGAACTGTTTCCTCTGAATCTGTGCTTGCTATGCATCGATCGATTGTTTTCAAAGAGGGATTTCATAATCTCCAAACGAAGTTGTAAGTAGTTCCGAGATACTAACGCAAAACTATGTTGGAGGTATGGGTCTATATTTCAGCGGATTACTTCAGTTTCGTATCATGCATGTTACTATGACCTGTGCAAGTTCCCAGTCCTTAGGTGTAGTACGTGTCTTTCGTTCAGGGAGCAGTAGCATGTTTTTGTGGTCTTCAGTCCGAAGACAAGTTTGATAGTGCTCTCCATGCCACGCTAACCTGTGAAAGCATCTTCATCTCTGAATAACTACTGCAACCTACATGCGTCTGAATCTGATTACTGTACTCATCTTTCGGTTTTTCTCTACGATTTTTATCTGTCACGCTTCCTCCATACAAAACTTGTGATCCCTCGATGTCACAGAGTGTGTCTTATCAAGTGACCCCTTCTTTTAGTCAGACTGTGCCAAAAATTATTGTCTCTGCATTCCTATTCAGAACCTCCACATTAGTTATGCTATTTACACGTCTAACCTTCAGCATTCTTCTGTAGCTACACAATTCTTAAGCCTCTGTTCTCTTCGTTTCTAAACTGGCTATCGTCCATTTTTCACTTGCATAATGGGCTACAGTCCGGACAAATATCTTCTATATATCTATATCCGATGTTAACAGATTTCTCTTCAGTAGAAACGCTTTTCTTACTACTGTCAGTCTACATTTTATATCCTTTTTACTTTGGTCATTATCAGTTACACTGACCACCAACCTAATAGCCGGTATGTTCACCTTTGGCACGGATAACAGCGGCGACGCGTCTTGGCGTAGAGGCAATGAGACCTTAGTAGGTTGCTGGAGGGAGTTCACACCACATCTGCACACACAAACCACCTAATTTTCGTTAATACTGGGGAGGGGGGCAATGACCTCTGACGCCACTTTGAACCATATCTCAGATATGTTCGACAGGATTCAGATCTGGTGAGCTGGGGGCCAGCACATCAACTGAAACTCGATATTGTGTTCCTCAAACATTCAATCACAAAAAAATGGTTCAAATGGCTCTGAGCACTATGCGACTTAGCATCTGAGGTCATCAGTGCCCTAGAACTTAGAACTACTTAAACCTAACTTACCTAAGGTCATCACACACATCCATGCTCGAGGCAGGATTCGAACCTGCGACCGTAATGATAGCGCTGTTCCAGACTGAAGTGCCTAGAACCGCTCGGCCACTCCACCCGGCTCATTCGATCACAGTCCTGGCTTTGAGACATTGCGCATTACGTTGTTGAACAATGCCACTTCTGTCGGGAAACATGATCGTCATGAAAGGGTTTCCGTGGTCTGCAACCACTGTACAATACCCCTTGGCCGTCATGGTGCCTTGCACGAGTTCATCTGGACCAATTTATACCGACATGAATGTTCCCCAAAGCATAATGGAGCCACCGCCAGCTTATATCTGTCCCACCGTATAGGTGTCAAGGAGCTATCTCCCTGGAAGACGAAGGATTCGCACCCTCCCATTGGCATGATGAAGAAGGTATTGGGATTCATCAGAACATGCAGATCTCCGCCACTTCGTCAATGTACAGTACCGATGGTCAAACGTGCTTCAGTCGTAGTTACCGATGTCGTGTCGTTAACATTGGCACACGCATGGGTCATCGGCCGCAGAGGCCCAGTTTTAGGCGTGTTCGTTGCCCTGTGCGTTCAGACTCACTTTTACTCTGTCCAGCATTAGATTCTGATGCAAGTTCCGCCACAGCTCGCTGCCTGTCCTGTTTTACCAGTCTGCTGAACCTACGACGTCCACCATCTGTAATGAGTGGACGTCTTTCACCCAGGTTGCACCACATGTTGAAGACACTAGTCATAGTTCTGCTTGAACACCCGACAAGTCGTGCAGTTTCCGAAACGCTCGAGCCGAGCCTCCCGGTCATCACAATCTGCTCTCGATGTAACTCAGATAGATCAAGCGCCTTTCCCATCCTATACACGGACTGCACGCTCACTGGCTCTACAGACAACGTGCGTTTTTCTGAGTAGCAGTCATTCCTCGCCAGGAGACGATGCTGTCGCCTCGGCGGGTTTGCATCAATAATAGTTCAGAGGTCACAATATTCTTGCTGAACAGTGTATTTTGCTGCCCAAATAGCAAAACTCTTCTACTACTTGTAGTGTGTAGTTTCCTAATCTAATTCCCTCAGTATCACCTGATTTAATTCGACTACATTCTATAATTTTTGTTTTGCTTTTCTTGATCTCCATCTTATATCTTCCTTTGAAGACACTGTGCATTCCGTTCACCTGTTCTTCCAAGTCGTTTACTGTCTGACGGAATTACAACGTCATCGGCAAACCTGATAATCCCTCTCTCTCTTTCCTGAACTTTACTTCTAACTCCAAATTTTTATTTGCGTTCATTTACTGCTTACTGACTGTACAGATTGAATAGCATGTGGGATAGGCTATAACATTTCTCACTCAATTTTCAATCATTACTTCAGTTTGATGCGCCTCGACTCCATCTGGTTTCTGTACAAGTTGTAAATAGCCTTCAGCTCGCGGCCTTTTACCCGTGCTACTTTCAGAATCTTAAAGAGTGTATTCCAGTCAACATCGTCAAAAGCCTTCTCTAAGTCTGCAAATGCTATAAAAGTAGGCTTTAAGATCCTTCATCAGTCTTATAAGAGAAGCCGTAGGTCATTCTTGCCTCCCGTGAACTCATATTTCTCCGGAATCCAAACTGATCTTCCCTGAGTTCGGCTTCTACCAGGTTTCCATTCCTCTGTAAGGAATTCGTGTTAGTATTTTGAAAGCATGATTAATGAAACTGATAGTTTGGTATCCACACCTGTCCGCAACAGCTTTCTCTGGAATCGGAGTATTTAAAGTCTTCATGAAGCCTGAGGGTTTTTTTTTTCTATCTCATACTTCTCGCACATCAGATGAAACAGGTTTGCCATGGCTGGCTCTCCAAAAGCTATCAGTTCTGCTGACGGAATGCCGACTACTCCAGGCTCCTTGTTTCTACTTACGTATTTCAGTGCTCTGTCAATCTCTTCCAGCGGTATCATATTATCTACCTCATCTTCATCTGCACCCTCTTCCCTTTCTGTAACATCGCCTTCAGGTTCGTCTCCCTTGTATATACCCTCTACTTACTCCTTACAGCTTTCAGTTTTCCCTTCATTACTTGGTATTGGTTTGCCGTCTGAGTTTTTGAGATACACACAGCATCTTCTCTTTTCTGCAAAGGTCTCTTTAATTTTGTATGTGACTACTAAAAATGGAGCTGTTTCATCGCATACCGAAAGGAACTTGATGGGTATAAGAATTAAACGGAAATTTGCATTTATGAAGTGACTTAACTTGCTAACCAACGCCAAGGATATCTATTTCTAACTAACTCATGTTGGCTGCTGAACCTGATTCAAATTATGGAGCACTTACTACATCTGTGTATTTTCTTCTTTTGTGAAGGAATTTCGGAAAACTGTGTCTAGTAACTGAAGTTTAGTGGCAGTATCATTGACAACATTACGATTACTACTTCACAGTGGAGGTACTTTCGTGCCGCAGTTTCCCCATTACGAAGTGCCGCTGTTTTCGCATTGCAAACGATCTGCATATCTTTGGATTTTCTTGTTGAGTTTGCTGTTGAAACCACACTGATCAGTGAGAACATTATCACCTACTATTGATATAAACGCAAGCAGGGTATAGCGGTCTCACCTGGCGAGGAATGACTGCATGGTGCGCGTAGTATCAGAATGCTGTCCTTGTGTAGAATGGGGAAGGCATGCGATCTATCTGAACTTCACCGAGGGCAGATTCTGAACGCCCGGAGGTTCGGCACGAGCATTTCGGAAAGTGCACGACTTGTCGTGTGTTCGAGGAGTGCTGTGGTGAGTGTCTTGAAAACGTGGCGAAATCTAGGTGAAACGCCGTCCACACGTCGTGGGGCTGAGCAGCTACCCCTCATTACAGATGTCGGACGTCGTAGGCTGAGCATACTGGTAAGACAGGACACGTGGCGAACTGTGTCAGAACTAACATCAGACTTTAATGCTGGATACAGTACAAGTGTGTGTGAACACACAGTGCACCGAACGCTCGTAAAGATGGGCCTCCGCTGACGACGACCAATGCGTGTACTAATGTTAACACCACGGTATCGGCAACTACGACTGAAATGGGCACTTGACCATCGGCACTGGACGTTGGTACAGTGGTAGAGCCTTGCATGGTCTGATGTATTTCGATACCTTCTCCATCATGCCGATGGGTGGGCACAAATCCGTCGTCTTCCAGAGTTACAGCCCCTTGACACCTGTACTGCTGGACGGAGACATTATGCTCTGGGAAACACTCAAGTAGGCATCCATGGATCCAGTGGAGCTCGTGCCAGACACCATGACAGCCAAGGGGCATCGTATACTGGTTGAAGACCGCGTACACCCCTTCATGGCGATCATGTTTCCGATGGCAGTGGTATTGTTCAAGAAGGTAGTGTGCCATGTCGCAAGGCCAGGAGTGTGACAGCGTGGATCGAGAACCAGTGGCTAGTCCCAGTTGATGTCCTGGCCCCCCAACCCACCAAGTCTGAACTCGACCAATCACATCTAGGATATGACTGTACTTGGCGTCAGAGCTCATTGTCCCCCTGCCACTTCCAGGAATTTACGGTAATTAGGTGACTTGTGTGTGCACATGTGGTGTCAACTCTCTCCAGCGCCTTACCAAGGACTCTTTGCTTCCATGCCACGACGCGTCTTCGCTATTATCCATGCCAAAGTTTGTCATACTAGCTGTTGGCTATGTTGCCATAATGTTCTGGTTGATTACTGTATAATAGGTCTCTCTCACTGACGTTCCCACTAAATTTCAAACGTCTGTGAAACATCGCCAATTTTGGAGATTTTGTGTTCGTTTAAATCTGGCGAAAATATTTCGTCTTTGTTATGGTACAGTGTCGTGAACTTTTTTTTGTACCATGTTGCCTCAGTTCCGTTACTTATTAATTTAATTGGTATGAAATTCTAGACTGCTTTCCGCACTAATTCCTTGAATGTAATCCATATTTGGTATATGCTTATATAGATAGTTTGGAAGAAATGGAGACTATATCTTTGGTAGGCATCAAGCAAGTATTAATCAGCTGTTTTAAACATTTATAGTTTGCAGTTGCTTTTGGTTGATATCATACGTTATTTAGTCTCGCTACAACGACCTTGCGGTCACTAATACCTGTATCCGTCATAAAGCTCTCTTTTTGTTCATTACTCTTTTTTTCCTGAGAGGTCTGGCATGTAATCGCAACTATTTACACTGCTCGTGGCCCCATGAACTATTTATTCAAAACAACTTTCGAAGAAAGCACTTAGTACAATTTTCGATGATGTATTACTCGTAACATCGACTTTAAGCATGTGTTCTCGCCTGTTCCTCTGGGGCAGATTAAAGTTACCACCAAGTTTAATTTCATGAGTAGGGTACCTATTTGAGATGAGACTCAATTCTTCTTTGAACTGCTCTGAAACTCTATCATCTGAGTCTGACTGATGTAAAAGGAACAAATTATTAATTTATTCCGGTTACCAAGTATACCCTCTAACCACAGTAACTCACAGGGACACCTGCGTCTATTTCGCTAAAAGACAGCTTTTTCCTAACAGTAACAAACATGCCACCAACAGTAGTATTTAATACATCCTTTCTCAACACCGTTAGGCGATTTGTAAAAATTTTGTCTGAACTTGTCTTCAGCTTTAGTCAGTTTTCAGTGACTTTGCGGTATGCACACATGGTGAACACTAGATTTCTTCACATTATGATCAGCCGTATTCCTAAGGGGCTACATCACACGCCCAACATCGCCACTCCCAATTACCAATAATCCCACCCTCTGTGAACGCCCAGTCCTTCCAGGCCGACAGGCTTGCAGTGAAATACGGCAAACGGCTACAGTTGGCTCAAGATCTTTATCAGTGCATTTTGGGAAACCCACATCTTTAACTTCATTCATGAGGTCTAAGAGGAGACAACAGTCTTCTGGTATATGAGGTATTCTTCGTTCCTGGAAGGCTTTTAGTAATGTTTCGCGAAGTCTCTAAACAAAACAAGATAGACCGCTTCGGCCAATTCGGTTGAAGTGTTACAAAATTGTATATAGTTATTACCCAAGCATGAAGAACACAGTGATAGGATCAGTCACAAAAAGGAGTATTGGTCAATTTTTTACAAGTTAGACACTTAGCAGCGGGTTGTAATTTGTACTTGACTAATGGTTTGTTGTACCGGATGCCCAGATACAAAAAACATGTCACAGTATTGCTGGGAAAACATATGAACTCCAACTTGGTATGGTGTATGGCCATCCCCATCATGCAAATGCTTGAAATCCCTCCTAGTATTAATTTAAATAAACCCAGAATGGCGGAATTTATGGTTCTATTGACAAGACACTGTTCCAGTTACTTCGAGAGATGCTGGATGACAATGATTCTTTACTACTCTCCAGTATCGACTACAGTCGCTTTAAAATATTCAAATTCCATGCTAGTTGGTTCCACGGAAGACGTATTATTTTGTCCTCATGGTCATCTTACGAGTAATTTCATATTGGCCACAAGGCGTGCGGCTTCGTCTGGACACGGTCACTTGAAATTAATTCATAAGCCTCACTTGTTACCTTTCGTTGCAGTGTAGGAAAAGGGCCGTTCTAAATCAGTTATATCACCCGTCAAATCATTAGAGGTCTCTAACAATGGTTCACTGTAGACGGAAGATATTGTGAGTAACATACGTGTGCTGGTGTCCTCCATACTGCAGTAATAGCAGTAGAGATACAGACTCGTTAGGTTATATTTAGTGTTTTCATCTCTAAATATTCCAATTTTCGCGAGCTAGCCGTACTGAAGCCTGTAGTTCGTACACAACTAGTGTGTGAAATTTTCTTCAGTTACAGTTCTGCTACGAATGTTCAATTTTTTTAAGTTTCCATTTTTCAACACTGTGGTCTCTAAACTCGTATTAACCTCGAAGTTCCATTTCGTGCCAGTGACCTTGTTATTACAGTTGAGAATATTCTTTAATGACCTTCAGACTAATTCAGTAAATGTTCTTTTTGTTCTACTACAGTATCTGGAAGGCGTAGTTTTCCCATATGTTCTCTATGTTGTCGTGGTTACAATCACATGGGTGCTAACAAAAACTGACTGTCACCCAAAGCAACTCCAGAAATTATCAGAAACTAGATACTATGGTTCTCGATACCACTAGTAGCTTTGGAATAATTATAATAGGTGCACCAAATAGCCAGCATGAAAATATGTCTTTGTGGAGTGTCCTAAGGTCGAGCTTGACGGTAAATCAAGAAAATGATTGTGTACTTACTGACTGCTCAAGATATGCCACACTTACAGGAAAAACAGACGAGAGAATCTGAGTGTTTCATTTGAGACAGGAACTCCAGAAATTATTGTTAGTATTACTTTGTTCAAACCCTGCGGTACGTTTTAATATTACCCATTTTGTAAACCTAAGATAGTGGTTGTCGAGTCAGTTGTTATGTTTATTCAGTGCACCTTCTCGGAAGATTTAAAACGAAACTGTTCCTTAATTTATCATAGTCCAGTTTCTTCATGAAAACAGTATACTGTTGCACGTAGAATCACATTTGTTTGAATCTTCAATATAATCCATTTATTTTCTTTTTTTTCTTCTACTCTGAAAAATGAATTAAATTTATAGTGTGTACCATACTACTTTCCCTTATCTTTATTACTTTCTGCTGCTCTCGCTATTGGTGACAACCTATCCACTATTCTACGTACCCTGTGTGACCAAAAGCATCCGGACACGGGGCTGAAAGTGACAAACAGGTTCGTGGCGCCCTCCAGCGGTAATGCTGGAATTCTGTATGCTGTTGGCACACCCTCAGCCTTGATTAAAGCTTCCACTCTCATAGGCATACGTTCAATCAGGTGCTGTAAGGTTTCTGGGGGAATGGCAGCCCATTCTTCACGGAGTGCTGCACTGAGGAGAGGTGTCAATGTCGTTCGGTGAGTCCTGGCACGAAGTCGGCGTTCCTAAACATCCCAAAGGTGTTCTATAGGATTCAGGTCAGAACTCTGTGCAGGCCAATCCATTATAGGGATGTTACTGTCGTGTAACCGCTCCCCACAGGCCGTGCATTATGAACAGGTGCTCGAACGTGTTTGAAGATGCAATCGCCATCCTCGAAATGTTCTTCAACAGTGGGAAGCAAGAAGGTTCTTAAAACATCAATGTAGGGCTATGCTGTGATAGTGCCACGCAAAACAAATAGGAGTGCAAGTCCCCTCCATGAGAAACACCATAATACCACGGCCTCCGAATTTTACTGTAGGCACTACACACGTTGGCAGATGACGCCACCGGCCATTCGGCACACCCACACCCTGCCTCGGATCGCCGCATTGTGTACCGTGATTCGTCACTCCACACAACGTTTCACCCCTGTTCAATGGTCCGATGTTTACGCTCCTTACACAAAGCGACGCGTCGTTTGGCATTTACCGGCGTGATGTGAGGCTTATGAGCAGCCGCTCGACCATGAAGTACAAGTTTTCTCACCTTCGCCTAACTGTCATAGTACGAGCAGTGGATCCTGATGCAGTTTGGAATTCCTGTGTGATGGTCTGGATAGATGTCTGCCTATTACACATTAGGACTCTTTTCAACCGTCGGCGGTGGCAGTGAGTCAGCAGACGAGGTCGGCTGTACGCTTTTGAGCTGTACATGTCCTTTCACATTTCCACTTCACAATCAGATCGGAAACAGTGGACCTAGGGATGTTTAGGAGTGTGGAAATCTCGCGTACAGACGTGTTACACAAGTGACACCCAATCACCTGACCACGTTCGAAGTCCGTGAGTTCCACGGAGCGCCCCGTTCTGCTCTCTCACGATGTCAATGCCTACTGAGGTCGCTGATATGGGGTACGTGGCAGTAGATGGCAGCACAGTGCACCTAATATGGAAAAGGTATGTTTTGGGGATGTCCGGATACTTTAGATCACATAGTGTATATCTTTCCCATGACATTCTTTTCATTCTCATCACGGTGTTACTTTAATGTGACAGGAAGAGAGTCACAGCTTTTTCCTTGCTTCTGACATTTTGCCTAATTTTACAGTTATCTTTATCAACCACTGCTGTTACTCGTAGTACTGTTACAATAGCGTATTTTGCTACAACGGTAATGAAAAATACAATTACTGCAAGAATAAAAACCTCCTACCACTGGTTTCATCTTTCTCCAGCGGCTACAACTACTGTTAATAGTGTTACTAACACTAATTCTAATATTCCTACTACTATCGCTTATCACGGTGTGAGGGTCGCTGATGAAGTTTGGTTTGTGGGGCGCTCAACTCAGCGGTTATCAGCGCCCGTACAAATTCCCAACCTTTGTTCAGACCAATCACGCCACTTTCATGAATTATGAAGAAATGATGAGGACAACACAAACACCCAGTTATCTCGAGGCAGGTGACTGAACATCGAAGAACAGTTAAATAGCATATTGCATTCTGTAGTTGTACTAACTATCCTTTTTAGTATCAGATGAAAACACACAAACACACACACACAAACACACACACACACACAAATACGCAGACACAGTTTACAACCGCTGGACTACAGCTAGCTTCTTGGTGCGTTTCGTGCCCGATCTGCCACTCTATTAGGTCCAGCAATATTTTACTGCCTCCAGACAGTATAGCGACAAGTCAGAGTGCATCACTTACTTTCAGTGCTTCTATTCGTCCTTACTAATGACGCTTATGGCCACTTCCCTTCATTACTAACCTAAGCGATCATAGAGCTCTAATCGCCAGGAATGGATGCCCATTACGGCTGGTAGTAGAACTGGCCATGTGGTGTCAGGAGCCGGAAGTTCACTGCCCTTGGAGGGGTAGCAGTGTGGTGATGAATGACTGTCTGGTATCAGGCATTAATGCCATCAAGAAAACATCATTGCTTGAACATACATTTTATTCGTGAACAAACTGCAACAATCATAACGAAGCTCTGTGGCACCAACGTCCTCCGGGACGTTCGCTGAAGACGGCGGATGTGGAGGCGGTAAGCATCCGACCTGCGGCCTCCAGCAGCCTCTGTGACACCATACTTCTCAGCAGGAACGCTGAAGCGAAATGTGTGTCGCTGCGTATGCCGAATGGACGCGGTTTCGCAGCCGAGGGCAGGTCGCAGCAGAGGGTGCGGACTCATACCGTGTATCCCACTGAGGAAAACGGCCCTCAGAAGCAGCACCTGCACTCGCAGACGAAGGTGTAGACAGTATGCCCGCACAGCCAAAGATGGCTGAATAGCTGCCTGGCCCCCGTCTCGAACAGAACTCTCCAGGACAGAAGGCTGGTAGTTGATCAGTGTATGCCCGCAGGTGGACCATCATCTGGACGATTGCTAAGTCCTCAACATCAGACTCAGTGTTAACAGTAGGCGAGCTGTTAGTTGAGGCCAAGCTCGTGATGACAGCTTGTAGAATCATGCCGACTCTTGGATCAGCGTGAAATTCTCCTCGAAGCTTAGCTCTGTCTGTCAGCATGCTTCTATCTAAAAATGAGGCGTCCTTTTATGAGCTTGGTGCATACTTGTTTTGCAAAGACACCGATTCCCACGTAGCCCCAAACAGTGCCTACAGACCACAGTACCCCAGAGGCTCTGCTCTGTCTTCTCTTGTGTCATTATTACGACGCTTGTCCTTCAGCTATCCCAGGGATGCGGTAGTTTCCTAATGACGTGGTGGCAGTTTCCTCCAAATCAGGGGAACTCTGTGACGTAACTCTGTTAGGTCGTCTCCTGTCTGACCTGCTTCCACCGCCTTTTGCATTAGCTGTGGCCTTGTCGTTATTGTATTGACTGGTGTCAAGAAACAGTAATGGTGCTAAAGAGATGTCGTCCTTCGTTCTCGGTTCCTGGGAAAGTCTAAGGGCCTTACTCTTTTGTACTGTGGTGTATGTTGGCTATAGTTATTCACTGCCCTCCCTCAGGTGGAATTAGCTAGAAGGTTTAGCGTATGTAAGTATCATTTTACTCAGATCATGTTGAAACAGTTTTAGCTCTTTTGCCCTATTTATCAATCCTTGTTATATTTTTAAAAGGGGGAAATTCATGAAATTGGATATGATTTGTGGTGCCGATTTCTCCACAGTCACACCTGCTCGTTACCATTTTACCAGTTCTATTCAGATATGTAAGATATGGCCCATGTCCCGTAATGCAATGGACCACTTATCTAAAGTTATCTGATGGTAAGTTACCTGAAGCTTTCGGCTACATAAGGAAGAAATTTAAACGCTCTCCGTCCAGTGAATAGAGAATTCTGTATCTGCTGCCATTTTCTAAATATTAAGTTCCTTATTTTGCTGTTCCCATAATATCGTATGTTCCTCTTATTGTTTTTTCTTCATCCAGTAGGTGGGAGTTCTTAACTTATTGGTAGGCCCAGCGGACATACTCCCATTAACACAGCAAGGACGGGAAACCTGTAGATGTGGTGCTGAAGGGTCTACAGCAACGTAGTACGAGAGCGTGCTGAAAAGTTACGCCTCCTAATGTTTTATGTGATAGCTCCTACAGTTTTATAAATGAAATAAACGTTATTAGCATTCCACATCTTTATTCTTCATATTTACGTATTTGTTTCACAACATTGTCACCCTGCCGACGAACACTATTCTCCCACAGAGAGACCGGTTTGTTGATGTCACCATTGTAGAAAGTTTGACTATGTTGACGGAGCCACAACTTCACATCAGCTAGCACCGTTTCATCACTATCAAACTGAAGTCCTCGAAGATGTTCTTTAAGTTATGGAAACAGATGGAAGTCGAGGGTCCATGGAGGATTGTCGATGACAGTGAACCCAAGGAGTCGGATTGTAACAGATGTCTCTGCACCCGTGTCTCGTCTGGCATTGTCATGATGAAGGAGAGTGTCCATGTCTGGCCGAAACCCTCGATTTCGAAACACTATTAAAGCACGCTGTCTCTCACGCACCGACACAGTTACTTTTTACTTTACACACCGCTATGCTACATGCTATAATTTGGAGCCGTCTAGCGGCAGACAGCTGCAAAGGTGTAGACATGGAGAATAAAGATGGAGAATGTTAATAACAGTTGTTTTATTTAAAAATCTGTAAGATTTTTCACATAAAAATTAGGACGCATTAATTTTCAGCACGCCCTCGGAGAAACTGGGACACACACACAGTTGTACTGGAGGCCTCCCATTTTCTTCTCATAACATTTCATTAGGCACGAACTTTCACCAAAGCTAGTTTCCTGAATTACAAAAGGACCATATGAACAAGATACCTGCATGTACAGCTATACGTTGTGAATCAGTGAAGCAATATATGGCAGGCAAATGTTTGCTTATGTATCGTTGGCCAAGTGCTATGCTTTTATAGATACTGACCTTGCAGAATTAATATGTGTAGGAGTGAAGCATGTTTGTAAACCTGGTCTGATAAAATCTAGTGTGATATTTTATAAGCCGTCTTTCACTACATATTGGACCACTGTACTGGACCGAATGCTAATTCGTGTCTATTGCGTTAAATACAACCGATCAATCATTTCACCATTTTTTGTAAGCACACACCGTACTAGTTGATATGGATCCCATACATGTAAACAGTTTAATTCTGTGATTATGATGGCTGCCGTAACCACTGTAAACGAACCTAAAATATAAGGTAAAAACTAAATTTAGTGACAAAAGGACACTTTCAGAATACTTCTCGACGATAAAAATTAATTTTATAGTTTTTCTGTTTTCAAGTATTCTGACATGTGATGTGATACTGTAGAGTGACAAAGTTTTTAATGTGGGCAAGCATGTCGCCGACTCGTGAATGCTAATGGGCAGTGCTTTTCTCGCTTGTTCCACGAGCTCGTAAGTACGTTTCCGAGAGCGCCATGGAAAGGTGCTTAATTTCCCATTACTCAAGGATTGTTGCCTTTTAGTGGGTGAGAACGTGCTCAGTAGGAAACTGCGACCTAGCAGAACGGAGAGCCTTTAGGTATATTGAAGTGTTTCTGGATGTAACAAACAGGCTTGGAGTGGTCTAATTGAACCAATAATTCCATTAGCTCTCGTAGAAATTTAAAGTGCGGTCCATTTTTTGGTCTTTTGACTATTTGACTTAACTGTATCCGTGTTCTTCCTTTTGGTGGAACTTAGTGGCAGAAGTTGCCAATAACCAGAAGGAGGCGGAGTATGAACTATTAGAGATGCTGTCCTGTGCTCGGATTGCGAAATCTTTCTGATAATAATTAAGACTGCTGCAGGGCAGTTATATTAGTGACATTTGAGTAGTGGCCATTTAAAACCTGCCTGGCAGTCTATAGTGAGGAAGGCGACTCTGATTTAGATTGGTTTTGCACGTAAGTGTAGCAGTGCTGAGAATTAATCAGGGTTCACCAATAAAAGTTTCCCAGCAAATCTCGCTCGCGGTGCACATCGTCGAGAGTGCTTGAGTTTGGCAGATGCCACTAGTGTGATGTAGCTTTCAGAAAGGCTCCGAAGACCAGACTAAAACGATGATTCAGCTAGAGAGAAACATAAAACGTGTTCCATAATTTTACAGGCGACTGGTGTGAGCCATATAGGCTTATAAGTTGAAATTTTCCTGCGTCTTACTGTTATACTTCAATAGCCTTTTTTATGAGTTTTCGGTAGGAATCATCAAAGGAAGGTTGTCGAGGGTTGCGTGAATGTAAACGTTACCGTTTTCCTTCGAGTTAATTTATTTTGTCGTTTAAGCATAACAAAAATTAGAAAAACTTGAAATCACTGATTTTTCGGATACAGTAGTCAGTATAAGCAGATGTCAATGTGAGTTAAAAACTGAAGCGTTTCATTCCTGAATAGTACGAAATATAACTACAGCATAGGGGAAAATTAATGAGTTATGTGAGCGAACAACTAAAGCTCATAGTCACTCGTAATGGCAGACGCCATGGAGCGTTATGAACTAACACACAAGGTAACCTTTCGCCAGGCAGTTATGTGATTTTAAAGTTAGAAAAATACCCTACGTTCGGATGTGATCACTGTGACTCGATTATAAATTCGTCAATCTGCCACTCATCGTAGTGCAATGGTTGCCGGCCAAGAACTGTCAGCCACATTATTAGCTCGTGCCTTTGCCACTGGCGGCGCCCTGCTTAGTTGGTGCGGCTGTATCTCACAAGCTCTGTATTTGTATGAAAGCAATTACCCGAGACTGAAACCCTCTAGTGACAACGTAAACAGGCTGAAGCGATATTCACCTATAGAACAGTCAGCGAGTGATGATGTTCTGTCGCTTATTGAGTTATTGAGGAGGCTCTGGATGAAATTAAAAAAAAAGGTGTCTACATCTGTTCTAACTGACGTTTAGTAGACTGCAGCCTCAATTACATAGACAAATAATGTACCTAGAGAAAGCGGCAAAGAAGGAAGGAAGATTAGAGTTTAACTCCCCCTTCGACTTCCAGGTCATTAGAGACGGAGTACAATCTCGGATTAGGGAAGGAGGAGGAAGGAAATCGGAGTTGCCCTTTCAAAGGAACATCCCGGCATTTTCCTTGAGCAATTTATGTAAATAGAGAAAAACCTAAATCTGAATGACCCGACGGGAATCTTAATCGTCGTTCTTCCGAATGGGAATCCACCGTGACAACTATAGAGGAAGAAGACGCTCATCCGTAGATAGAAGTACTGCAACCAAATCAAATGTCCTTATCTACTAGTATGCCGCAACATTTTCAGTAGCCAGATCAAAGTGAACCTAACAGAAAATGATACAATAAAACTGGCCTGGATCCTTCTCGCTCGTTCTGTGGACTAAAAGGATTCTCGCATAGTAAAGAACCGATGTAACAAAAACTGAGACTTTCGGAACAACAAATAATGTGGTAAAAGTGGTGAGAGCGTTTGAAGAAAATCGGAAAAATATATTTTAAACAACAAGAGAGAGTGATATATTAAGTGTGTGAATTCAATATGCGTGAACTCCTTGCTAATGAAGGAACTATTAACTTACTTGTGAAACAGTCTTTAAACTCAATTTCCATGTAGAGTTTGTGAGAAGAATGCTAATGTTGCTCTCATTTATAGATTCACTCATGTCTTCTATATTGTCTGATGTCGCATCTCCTATTTATCCACACATGTAATGACTGATTATTTACTCTTCATACAGTCAATCCATCTCCACTTTCGGTGTAGGAACCAAAGTTAAGGAAGCATTGTTTACTATCTCATGCTGATTAATCTCGTTAGCAGTCGAAGCAAACGCAGTACCGCCAATATATCGATAGCATTATTGCTGCGGAGAGTGCGCGCAGGGACCGAAATTACTTGGAGGAGAGCTGCAGTTCAGTCACGAAATCGGGCGGAATCTGGCGAACATTGCTGTATGTGTACAACGTGTAAGAACATGAAGTTTAAAATGCTTATTTTAAATGTATATACTACTTAAACGGTATTAGCATGAGCGCAGCGTCGTATAGAAACAGATAAATTTATTTTGCATGAAGTACATGTTTGACCATCACCTAAAGTTCACGTCACACCACAAACTAAATTTATCTGATCATGACCGGTAGATTCGCTGACAGTCTCGAGTGAAAATTCATGAATTTTGAACACTGTTGGAAGAACAGAATAGTTTGCTTTCAAAATAAACCACCAGTATTTTCCACATCTTAATGATTGTATTTCATACGTGTTAACTCCATCCAGGGACAAGTAGTCAGTTAAAGAGGCTTCTGGATATTATGAACGCACGAGAAGGATAAAAGTGTCACGGAGGCATCACACGTACAGCATGCGTACAGGAAATGGACACTGGTAAACAAACAGGTGTGCAAAAGAAGCCAAGTGAGCACTGTAAGTCAGATTCCCGTAATCAGAACGATTGTGGGCAAAATCAGTGATATCAAAGGCAGCAGCGTTTGCCACGTAGGTGTTTACAGCTATATTTGCAATTAAAACGCATATTTTCCATCACGTTATGGAACTTAAGTGTTTGGATGTTGATTATATCGTTGGAAGCTACTGAATTCGGGATCTTTTTGCAGATAAATATTTGATCGGTTCCAGCTCCCCTTAGGTGCAGTACTCTGTATAGTTTCCTTAGTTGTTCGCATATATTTTTCTTTAAACAATCAACATAAGTAATATGAAACGTGGAAGACTTTCCTCAAGAGTAAATAGCCCAATTGTCCAATATTCCTTCAATTTTCTATGAAGGTTAACCCATTTAATCATTTCCTTTTTTATGAATTAATGCTTAAAATAGGTTACAATTACTTCTAATAATGTTTTCAGTAAGAAATATTGATCTCCTCCGAACGAAACCCTTGCATTATCGGATGTTAAACATCTTACCCATTATGAACGTCAGTGCTGAATACTTGGAAGAATCATTAAAGTATTTCAAGTTTATTTTATTAAAATTTTTATTACAAAAGTTATGTAAATACAAATTAGTACATTGTACGACGATACTTAGTATCTAGATAACATTATATACAAAAATCGCTAGTATTTACTTTAACAGCAACAAGAAATCTTAATGTGTGTTACATTGATTGGGATAGTGGTTCTACGTAGTACAGAGATATGCAAATTATTGTCTATAACTTATCAGTTCGAGAATAAATACTGGCATGCATTAACCGCTGTGCGTATACTTGCCTAACTGGCAAGAACTTTTACTTTCAGTCATTCCATTTATTAATATGCATGTTACTGAACTAAAACTTCAGCGTTGTTTATTACCCGTTTCGGAAACATGCTTGTCGTGAATTGAAAAAGTGCATCGACTTATTAAGTTTAAGAGCCGGAAAAGAACTTCACAAATGACTACACTTGATTAGGTCGAAAAGAGAAGATAGAACGTCAACAACATTTAGTATTCGATCGAACAAACTGTCGTAGATACGTCTAAATATTTTTTTCTACAGTCACGCGTGCCTAATAAACTCTAATGCCTCAAACAGTTAATAGTATCATACAATTGTAAATACACCAAATATGTACGAAATGTATTTGTTATGCTTTTTTTCAGTCGAACACGGAGTCCATGCTCCTGTATAAGATTATCAGCGTATATGAGACTACATATCTAATCATAGAAATGAATGACGCTGTGATATCAATAACAGTCAACGGATTTTCGTCAGTTGCAATGGGTGAATTGATGAAGGAATCATCCGTTATGCGGCGACAGCACGTGGAACCTGAAACAAACGGTAATTTAGTATTTTGCAACAAACAATACTACAAATTTGTGTATGTTCATTGATGTGCTGAGTGTTAACAGAGCATATGGTGAAAATAATTTAATTTGTGAGCTTTAACAGTGAAATAAGTATTTTTGATTGCTAAATAAGGAAAGTGTTTGGGTAATGGTAGCCATTTCATTCACCTAAGAAAGAAAATATATGTTCTAGGCTTAGTGATCGTGTCCCGGACCGTTCACAGATAAATTACTTTCAGTTGTAGTAAAGAGTTGTTACTTCTATCGGCACGCGTGCGATAACATGTGTACCTAATATGTTCCAAAACACCGCACATAAAAACCATATTTCCCGGTGCTGATGCCTCGGATTCTATTGGTGATAAAGAGATAGGGTCAAGTGTTTTGGATAGCGTTTGGGCCAGGGACCATTTGTAAACCCAACAGAGGGATCGGCTTAGTGTCACTCTCTTACAGTACAGAGTCAAAGTATGAACATTACACAATTCCTTCTCCTTAGGCAAATGGAGCCAGTCAGTTATTTGTTTTGGCGTTTGATATGGTCTACGATGGACTTGATGGAACTTATAGAATCGCCATTAGTTCATGAGTGGTTCCTGAGAAAACTCCTAAAAGGCTCTTTTTACTATATTTTCACCGTCACCAGCTGACCAAAACCCAGCCGAAGATTTCAAGATGGATGTGCACAGCAAATGGTTGAAACATTTGCGATATACTCTTATGATCCCGATCTCAACGATCTTGATAATTTTCTTCTTGTGAATCTGTTCTTAAAAACATAATCAGATAGCGTTACATAATATGTAGTGGGCCAAAACTTCATATTATAAGAGAACATTTCAGTCAGGGCTAATTTCTGTAAACATTGTCAGAATCCAAAGGCCGGTCGAAGTGGCTGTGCGGTTCTAGGCGCTGCAGTCTGGAACCGCGAGACCGCTACGGTCGCAGGTTCGAATCCTGCCTCGGGCATGGATGTGTGTGATGTCCTTAGGTTAGTTAGGTTTAACTAGTTCTAAGTTCTAGGGGACTAATGACCTCAGAAGTTTTGTCCCATAGTTCTCAGAGCCATTTTTTAGAATCCAAAGACGAAGGGATAGCTTACAAGTAGTCGTTCGATATGGCTCTAGGCTTAGGTTAAGATGCGACCAGATCCCCCGCCATATCCAGTCGAAGGCCACTACACTGATTTATAAGATAGGACAAGGTGAACATCATCCCCCTGAAATGCTGAAATCTCATGAAATACCCATATAACGGGGAAAACTCTAGAAATGCAATACATATGTTGCGCTGTTACGAGATAAAACAATAGCCTTAGTGGAATATCCAATGCACGTAGCGAAAGTAAGTCGATTTACCAAAATTTAACAGAAATTTTGAATGCTACGAGCTGACGGTTTTTACCATTATTGAAAAGAAACAAATTTTACTATTTAGTGTAGCTGTTAAGGGAGAAATGTCCCTCGCAGAAATATCATACGTCAGGTGATACTGCTGAAATGACACAATGGTAAGACTCTGAAACCGCATTCATGACGACAGCAGTTGAAATCCCATACAGCCTTCCAGATTTAGATATTCTGTAGTTTCCCTAAATCATAAATGGTGAGATTGTTCCCTTGAAGTGCATAAGGTCGATTTCCTACAGTCAATAATTTCGTTGCCAATTGGCCATTAAATTCTAATAGTCTTCCCACTTCTTATAGCTCCGTACTATACATATACACCGTGTAATAATGCAGCGTTCATCCAAAGGTGTAGGTACGGACCAGTTCTACGCAATACCAACTAGGCGCACAGAGATGAGTCAGCTACGCACTGGCATTTTTAACGCAAAAAGAAACGACGTGCGGGATGATTTACAACAGAGTGACATACCGGAAAGCCAGAACTTAAATGAGAATATGAGGTTAGCAATCGTGTCTGTAGCTCACCCACTGTGTTAAACGAAAGACGAAGAGTTTCTACAACAACCGACGCTAGCGTACGCTGACAGAATCGGTAACAGCAACACAGTAACCAAACATGAAATAAGTCACAAAAATTCATTCCAGTGAGTATACATCAGACAAGAAATATAACAAAGCATATCACAGGACAACTACCAAATCACGGCAGCTCAATCAAGCTCAAATAATCAAGCAAGACACAGTGATAATAAGCCTGTCATCGCAATTACTGGTCACGGGTTCGATCACGATATCAGAGCTACTGCTAATACATTTACATTCAGCGGAGATAGCCGCAGTCTGAATCCACTAACGTGTCATCACTCACAGACAGGAAGTTCCAATAAATACCTAACTATACTCATGTTCAGAAAAAAAAACGGAACACCTTGAACGACTACAGATAGGAGATTCTTATTCGCAGGACATGTAAATTAGGATGTTCTGCAGAAATGATTAGTATTTCAGTCACCTCTGTTCAGTGTGTCTCATATTGCCCTATAGGTACTGATACCTTGATCCATGTCTGATGACATCGACGCGTATAAGGCGCAAATGGCGTCCTGTGATATAGCCATCAATATTCCATCCACCTAGTTCCAAAGTTCATCTGTGGTGGTTGGCATCTGGTCGCAGCGCTGCACCCGTCGTTGCACCATATCTAACAAATTTTCGATTGGCGGCAAATATGGTGATATAGCGGGTAAAGGCAAAAGGCTGACACCCTGTGACACCAAGAAGGCACGTGTTCGTGCAGCAACATGTGGTCCTGCATTGACTGGCTGAAAAATGGCGTCTGGGGTCTTGCGCAGAAAGAGAATGGCTACAGGTAGAAGGACGCCACTCACTTAGGCCACAATGGTCACAATGCCCTGGACAGGCATCAATCGTGGTTTATGGCTGTAGCCACACCACACGGCGTTGAGTTGGCGCTGTCTGTCTTGTGCGAATGCAGTCACTGGGATGTCACTCCCCCTTTCTGCTGCGAACCAAAATGTGACCATCATTTTCGAGCAACTGAAGCTGGATTCGTCCGAAAACACTATCTGATGCTATCCCTGTCCCCAGTGATGTTCCATACACCACTGTCGTCTAGCATGTTTCTGCACATTCTTCAAAGGTAGACGGAGACGTGGACGACGCGCACGCCATAATAAACGATGGACTAACAACCCAAATAGTGTACGACGTGTTACAATGTTCCATTATTGCACCATAACCAACAAGGCCGCAGACCTTTAAAGTGTCGATCTTCAGGGGAGGGAGGGGGTCTGGTTGGTGGTACCTGACCAATCTCGTCGTGTTCTACAACCTTCCGTGAACCATGGACTGCCGAAACACTTTGTCCGACACGGGCAGCAACTTCACGGATGGATGCATCACATTCTATCATGCCAATAATAAGCCCTCTTTCAGACTCACTGATTTGACGATACTGTTCGTGTATACGTGTGTGAGGCATCTTGCATGTCTGGTCAAGTCACACTGATCCATTACTTTCAGTTTATGGCGACAACTAGAGCCACAGGCACATTTTACCCGTAGGGTGTGTAGCGCCGCGATACCGATGTTGACCTTGAACCCGGGTGCCGACATGGTTCAAATGCTAATCACTTCTGCAGAACACCAATGTACATGTCCTGCGAATATGAACATCCTATGTCTAGTCGTTCAAGGCGTTCTGTTTCTTTCTGAATGTGAGTGACTATATGGTATAGCGGCGATGATTTTGAAAGAACTTACAGGGCTCAACCCACCATCGTATTTGAGATCGCTAATGTACGTGAGTGCGGTAGCGCTCGACTCTGCGGTAGCCGTTGCGAATCCTGATGGCATCACAAACGCAGAAGAGGCAGAACAGGTGCTGACGTAATGTTCATCATCACCAACGTGCCCCTGTGTCCCGGATTAAATTTCAAACTTCCCTGCATCGTCTCGTGCTGTGAGAGCATGTAACGGCGTTGATGGTGACACGCCCGTCGTGTGGGGACGTTATTCTCGGCGGTTCCATTGTTGGTACTCGAGATGAGTGCGTTTTGTGTCGCTACCTGGCTTCACACGTTTCGTTCCCTCGTCGTCATACAACCCAAACATCACACTATACACACATCTATTAACAGTCATATACCCTCAGTGGGTTTATACAAGACACAACTCCCATCTAGGCGCTTCAGTCTGGAACCGCGCGACCGCTACGGTCGCAGGTCATAGTCCTGCCTTGTGCTTGGATGTGTGTGATGTCCTTAGGTTAGTTAGGTTTAAGTAGTTCTAAGTTCTAGAGGACTGATGACCTCAGATGTTAAGTCCCATAGTGCTCACAGCCATTTGAACCACTTTTGAACAACTCCCATCCTCCATGAGGATTGAAAATCCTTTACGATTAGGCGGTTGAACTTACCTTGCGAGGTTTCCCAGTCAAAAATGCCATTCGAATCTTACTTTTTATCGCCAGACAACCCACAGAGGACTACGACATTGGCTTCTAGTAGGATATGCATTTTAAAGTATAACATACTATATATGATACCATGCTCAAACAACGGTGGTTAGTAACATATTACAATGAAATGCATGAGATATAAATTCCGAGGAGGAGAGATTGATACAGCTTAGTTCTTTAAAATACGTTTCACTCTGCGCTACTGTGTAACGTGGCAGAAGCATACAGACACTTTTGCTGATTCAGATGGCTATGTAATGTACAATTTCCTCAACGACGAAGACAGGTAGAGGAGATACACTTGTAAACCATCGCGTTGAATATATTTCCACTGAACAAGGCCTTAGGAATTTTAAACGTCAAGGCTGTGGCAGTTTCAGCAAAATATAAAGGAACAGAGTTAGATGCACTAAAAACGTACCAACATCCCACAGTAAAATTTGAGAAAAGTCACTCGCAGAAATTATGGTATCAAATGAGAAACTCTTCATTACTACACTCCTGGAAATGGAAAAAAGAACACATTGACACCGGTGTGTCAGACCCACCATACTTGCTCCGGACACTGCGAGAGGGCTGTACAAGCAATGATCACACGCACGGCACAGCGGACACACCAGGAACCGCGGTGTTGGCCGTCGAATGGCGCTAGCTGCGCAGCATTTGTGCACCGCCGCCGTCGGTGTCAGCCAGTTTGCCGTGGCATACGGAGCTCCATCGCAGTCTTTAACACTGGTAGCATGCCGCGACAGCGTGGACGTGAACCGTATGTGCAGCTGACGGACTTTGAACGAGGGCGTATAGTGGGCATGCGGGAGGCCGGGTGGACGTACCGCCGAATTGCTCAACACGTGGGGCGTGAGGTCTCCACAGTACATCGATGTTGTCGCCAGTGGTCGGCGGAAGGTGCACGTGCCCGTCGACCTGGGACCGGACCGCAGCGACGCACGGATGCACGCCAAGATCGTAGGATCCTACGCAGTGCCGTAGGGGACCGCACCGCCACTTCCCAGCAAATTAGGGACACTGTTGCTCCTGGGGTATCGGCGAGGACCATTCGCAACCGTCTCCATGAAGCTGGGCTACGGTCCCGCACACCGTTAGGCCGTCTTCCGCTCACGCCCCAACATCGTGCAGCCCGCCTCCAGTGGTGTCGCGACAGGCGTGAATGGAGGGACGAATGGAGACGTGTCGTCTTCAGCGATGAGAGTCGCTTCTGCCTTGGTGCCAATGATGGTCGTATGCGTGTTTGGCGCCGTGCAGCTGAGCGCCACAATCAGGACTGCATACGACCGAGGCACACAGGGCCAACACCCGGCATCATGGTGTGGGGAGCGATCTCCTACACTGGCCGTACACCACTGGTGATCGTCGAGGGGACACTGAATAGTGCACGGTACATCCAAACCGTCATCGAACCCATCGTTCTACCATTCCTAGACCGGCAAGGGAACTTGCTGTTCCAATAGGACAATGCACGTCCGCATGTATCCCGTGCCACCCAACGTGCTCTAGAAGGTGTAAGTCAACTACCCTGGCCAGCAAGATCTCCGGATCTGTCCCCCATTGAGCATGTTTGGGACTGGATGAAGCGTCGTCTCACGCGGTCTGCACGTCCAGCACGAACGCTGGTCCAACTGAGGCGCCAGGTGGAAATGGCATGGCAAGCCATTCCACAGGACTACATCCAGCATCTCTACGATCGTCTCCATGGGAGAATAGCAGCCTGCATTGCTGCGAAAGGTGGATATACACTGTACTAGTGCCGACATTGTGCATGCTCTGTTGCCTGTGCCTATGTGCCTGTGGTTCTGTCAGTGTGATCATGTGATGTATCTGACCCCCGGAATGTGTCAATAAAGTTTCCCCTTCCTGGGACAATGAATTCACGGTGTTCTTATTTCAATTTCCAGGAGTGTATTAGGCAATTTAAGTGCACAGCGTTCAGTGTGGGATCGCAGGAATAATGACAGTTTAGAGGTAGACAATGTAGAAGTTTTAATAGAAGAAACTATGACCATATTAATCTACGGGTCTGCTGCAACAGTACGAAGAGCTGTAGAGACACTATCAGTTGCAGTAACAAGCACGACTTGCCCACCAAGACCGATGGGAAGTAACTGTTTAAACTTAGGCCTGGAACACATATCTGTCTTAATTAATTTATGTACACCCGCAGCGGAAATACAACTGAAAGTACCACGAAGATGGAATATGCGAAAGACAGACTGGCTGAAGTTCAAAGAGAAATCACAAATAAGAGAGATTGCTGCAGACAACGAGTGGCACACAGAATGACTATTGCGCCTAATGAATGGCATAAATGCGGCTACAGAAAATGATGTTCTCTGATTATTTCACCAAACTATCTCTGAAATGGCGGGCGGGGATTCAAACACTTTTAATCCAGATTGGGAGTCCGTTGTGATCAACAGTGTCGCATTCCGCTTGGAGTATTTCACAGTGTTTGAATTATTAAATTGGAATTCAGTAAGTTAAGCGACCTAACTACATGGGAAATATGATTTGTAAGTGTATACAAGTCTGAAGAAAAACATTTTCCTGAGTGAGATGATGCGAAAAACTGTTAGTTTGTTACGTTCTGTCGGTACTAACGTTACTGAATACGGTGGTCGCACACAGTCGGTACAGGATGAGGGCCGAAAGTGGCTACGAACCCATTTTATAACATTTCTGTGATTTCTGCTGAGGCTCATTTGGCATGATATTAATCGTGTACATTCATAATATAGGGAATTGTGCATTAAAATATGTGAGAAGGCTGTTACAGATGTACACCCCTGGAAATTGAAATAAGAACACCGTGAATTCATTGTCCCAGGAAGGGGAAACTTTATTGACACATTCCTGGGGTCAGATACATCACATGATCACACTGACAGAACCACAGGCACATAGACACAGGCAACAGAGCATGCACAATGTCGGCACTAGTACAGTGTATATCCACCTTTCGCAGCAATGCAGGCTGCTATTCTCCCATGGAGACGATCGTAGAGATGCTGGATGTAGTCCTGTGGAACGGCTTGCCATGCCATTTCCACCTGGCGCCTCAGTTGGACCAGCGTTCGTGCTGGACGTGCAGACCGCGTGAGACGACGCTTCATCCAGTCCCAAACATGCTCAATGGGGGACAGATCCGGAGATCTTGCTGGCCAGGGTAGTTGACTTACACCTTCTAGAGCACGTTGGGTGGCACGGGATACATGCGGACGTGCATTGTCCTGTTGGAACAGCAAGTTCCCTTGCCGGTCTAGGAATGGTAGAACGATGGGTTCGATGACGGTTTGGATGTACCGTGCACTATTCAGTGTCCCCTCGACGATCACCAGTGATGTACGGCCAGTGTAGGAGATCGCTCCCCACACCATGATGCCGGGTGTTGGCCCTGTGTGCCTCGGTCGTATGCAATCCTGATTGTGGCGCTCACCTGCACGGCGCCAAACACGCATACGACCATCATTGGCACCAAGGCAGAAGCGACTCTCATCGCTGAAGACGACACGTCTCCATTCGTCCCTCCATTCACGCCTGTCGCGACACCACTGGAGGCGGGCTGCACGATGTCGGGGCGTGAGCGGAAGACGGCCTAACGGTGTGCGGGACCGTAGCCCAGCTTCATGGAGACGGTTGCGAATGGTCCTCGCCGATACCCCAGGAGCAACAGTGTCCCTAATTTGCTGGGGAGTGGCGGTGCTGTCCCCTACGGCACTGCGTAGGATCCTACGATCTTGGCGTGCATCCGTGCGTCGCTGCGGTCCGGTCCCAGGTCGACGGGCACGTGCACCTTCCGCCGACCACTGGCGACAACATCGATGTACTGTGGAGACCTCACGCCCCACGTGTTGAGCAATTCGGCGGTACGTCCACCCGGCCTCCCGCATGCCCACTATACGCCCTCGCTCAAAGTCCGTCAACTGCACATACGGTTCACGTCCACGCTGTCGCGGCATGCTACCAGTGTTAAAGACTGCGATGGAGCTCCGTATGCCACGGCAAACTGGCTGACACTGACGGCGGCGGTGCACAAATGCTGCGCAGCTAGCGCCATTCGACGGCCAACACCGCGGTTCCTGGTGTGTCCGCTGTGCCGTGCGTGCGATCATTGCTTGTACAGCCCTCTCGCAGTGTCCGGAGCAAGTATGGTGGGTCTGACACACCGGTGTCAATGTGTTCTTTTTTCCATTTCCAGGAGTGTAGTTAGCGCACTTGTATGACCGTTTATCCTCTCAGTTTAGACATAGCAAAAGAGTACGCTATACTGTAAAAGAAAAAAAAATATATTTGACGGTTGCTATTCTAAATGCCAGGTAATTTTTTAATGAAAATAGTAACAAAAATCAACTGATGCTGATGACTATTCCAAACAGAGTGTTTATTGCTGCCGGTCAACCTTCCAGGATGTGAGGTCGTGGTCCAAGAAACTCTTCTGTTCCTGACGTTTCGTCTAGGATTTCGCTGGACATCCTCGGAGGCGCTCCTCCGCTGAGTCTTGCCGACTGACCAGTCGGATTTCCGAGAGCAACGTAAATACTGTAGGAAAGGGGGCGTGGTAAAAGTAATATGTGATGAGCAGAGATAATTCTTGTCAGAGATAAAACTTAACTATCGATTGTCATCTAAAGATAAAACTATCTAGCTACTCTGCAGAGCTACTGTCCAGATGTCGCTCAGTTTCAGGTTTTAAGGATGAGACTAAGTTGACAACGAGGCCTGTAACAAGGTTGACTGCCCTAGTTCTTTTTAATTGTTAAAAAGATAATGTGAAGCGCCTTATTTCTTAAGCCTAGTATAGCTGCCCTCACTTGAAGGGACTTATTACAACCACACAAAATGCAACCTTTGATAACTGTGTTTGGTAATTTCATACTGCTCTTGGCAAAAACCAAATGTTTCTTAATCACTGAGGTAATAAGCTCGTCCTCGTGGAAGAACGAATATGTATTTTAATCACAATTTTGAGCTCGCCGTATGTGCCGAGAATGAATTCCAGTCCGTCGTGTGAGTGGTGTCACCGAATAAGCGTAGCAGAGTTTGCTGCAGTCCTTCACGCAGACGCAGGACGAGCGAGCGGCGTGCAAATGCCTGGTGACACACTTGTGAGTACCTGCTTCGACTGCGCCGTCCACTTTCTCACACGGAATGCCGACCGCCTGCGCTGCCCTGCCCGTCCATTCCAATTACCGCAAAGGCTGTTTTCATGGAGCAAGTTCCTATTCTGACATCAAAATAACTTGTAGTCTCGCCATCAGTCAAGACGAGAATATGGGGATTAAATTTCATATGCATTGAAAGTAATAGTAAACTGGCTGACTATACGCCTGCAAATTATTTGCATTTATAAACAATTATCACTTTCTCTTAAGAAATACTGTTGAATCTGATGGACCTGTTCATCGAGTCATATCACACACGATATCAGAGTAGAGTTCTAGAAGTTTACGGGAGAACAACGTAAGGAAATTAGTATAAGAGTCCGATGTTGTACTATAGCTTCTAGGAACTTATACTTGCTTTCAGTAAGGAGTAATATTCATACAGGAATCTATACAAAACGAAACTAATATTCGAAAGAAATTTAGAATAATACAACAGAAATAAAAAATTCTACTAAGCCCAAAACTTTGGAAAGAAAGTACTAAGAAAGGGAACAAGTGACTGATAAATAACGTAGCAACCCAATACATTGAAAAACCTGCATAGAACTTGATCATTCTTTAAATCGTCAAAAATCGGAAAAATAAGCGTGTTGAAACACAAAGCCTATCGGATGCTGTTTTAAGGGCAGTTTACCTGCCACATTCAAAAAAGGATTGCAAACAGACCAATTCTAGCATGTATGTGACACTTGGGAGCGAGAGCTATGCTACCACGTTTATAATCGAGCAGGTACAATGAAATATTACAGCTATGCATGTATACCATAAAACACCTTCAGGAATTCTTCTTTTAGTGTATCTCCAACGGGAAATGCCGAGAAAACTAATGTCATCTTGTAAAACTGAAATCAAGTAAAAGTTGTCTGTAACACTTGAGCATATTTCCTGGTGAGTCATAGTTACGGGGAGTAACCTAAATCGGTAACAACCTGAATGTTACACATTTCCTTAATTAGCACGTGAGCAGTAGCACTCAGACGTTTCTGGTTTTATTTATTTTCGAACAGATCCAAAGAAATCGTGATAAGAGGTGAAGTTTTATAGCATTCTAGAGCAGGGATGGTAAACTAATGGTATGCGTGCCATTAGTGGCACACGACCAGATGATTTGGACAGAGCATTAAATGAAGTATTTAGGTACGCCTTTCTAATAGAAATAGTTCATTTGTTCGTCTGTATCTGAGGTCATAGCACCAAAGTTCAACGTGAACGGACTATCGACGCCAAGACGACATAAATGTTTTAGACAAATTATCGCTCATGCTCACTGTGAGTAGAGGTTTACTCAAACGCATTAGTAATATTACATTGTCATCTACTATTAGATCGCATAGGATGGCAGCTGTTCCAACAACGACGACGTCCGACATCTACCGACAAGCACCGTACTGCCAAATTTTCGCAGCTAAACAGTGTTCACTTGTCTGTTTTTGTTCGTTGCGCGCATACGTTGTATGCTGCAATCGCACGAAGTTAGTCCCATTTTTAATCTTGTATTATTCAACATTGCTAGTTCGGCAAAGAAACAGGAAGTTCAAGATAATTTTAATATTGAGTTTCAATCTTTTTGGGCTGAGATATATTGCATGATTAATGAAGGAAATAAGTTGTTGGGTGTTTTACGTTCCGAAACAGTGGTATGTAGAACACAGTGTGTAAAACGACACTATGAAGCAAATCACAAATCTCTTTGTCAAAAAAGCGAACCAAAGCATAAATAATTCATTGTATCTGCTATTAAAGACAGGAATCGAAAGTCGACATCTATGATAAACTATTAGGAAGAACTGTCATATCAGTGCAGCAAGTTTCTCGTCAGCATATGTCATTGCTCTGCGTGGTAAACAACTGGTGACAGGAAATTTTCGAAGGAAGCCTGGTTAGCATATGCCCCATCACTTTTTGAAGATTTTGAAAATAAGGCAAAGATAATTGAGCCGTCAAAGATACTTCATTATCTTGACACACAATAAAAGACAGAATCATAAAAATGGCAACACTTATAAAAGAACAAAATAAATTATAACAAATCCTCTCCTTATATTGCGCTGTACCGTAACTAGAGTACAGATGTAACTAAATCTGCACGTTTAGCTGTGTTCTCTCAATACTATGTTGTAAATGGCTTCAAAGAAGAACTGCTTGCGATAATATCGTTGCCAACAACTAATAAGAACACAGATTCTTGTATGGCTGTTAAGCATTCGCTTACTGAAAAAGAAATAGATTTAAGCAAAATTGTTTACATAACGACTGATGGTGCTCCCAATAAGATGCACAAAAATGGTTTCATTTGTTTACTCCAAGCATACGATGGACTTTCTAATCTCTAATTCCACTGCATCATACGTCAAAATAGTTGCGTGCTCATGGTGGTTTCACTTCCCTTGATAATGTAATGGCCGTAGACACAAAAATAGTGTACCTTATATCATCACAAGTTTTTATTAAAAGGAAGTTCATACTGTTGTTTGATGAAATCAACTCGGCGTAGAAGTCTTACTGATGTGTAACAATGTTCACTGATTGAGGCACGGCAACATACTGAAGAGATCATTTGATCAATTTGCAGAAATAAGACTTCCTATACAAAATGATGGAAAAATTGTGCAATATGCACAGTTAATAGACGTTACGCAGTTTACAAAATTAATGTTTCTTACGTACATGTGCCGGTATTTCTTTGATTTAGACGTAAAGGTTCAAGGTACAAACAGCACCGTTATTTTTGGTAGATCTTCGCGGCTTTGAGGCTGAATTGCAAGTATTTAATAATGAAATTGTTTCCAAATACCACAGGTATTTGCCAAATACAAAAAAATAATTTCCAGCGATTTTGATGTACACGAAAATCTAGGCCAAGAAAGAGTCACTGAGGCATTTTCTTTGGTAACTCAAACTTGCATCGAAGAAATTTCATTGACATTTTGTCAGTTCGAAGAGTTGTAGCAAACACTAAAATTTATTATGTGTCCAAATGTGACTTCACTGGATAAACTGAACACCTCTAAACCTGGTCGACTGAACATTGAAGAAATTGAAATGCAGCTCATTGATTTCCATTACAGTTCAATTTGGACTCAAACATTTATCGAAACAAGAAAAGTATTGGAAGTAAACGAATTACAAAAATAATCAGGCAATACAAACAAAAATTTCACAAGTTGCGACATGCCTGCATTAAAGTTATGGAGACTTGCAATTCAATTCCAGACACATATATCTGTGTAAAGAAGATGGCGTTTGCTATCTTGATAATATTTTCATCTACCTGTGTCTCTCCGTCATGTTCTGAAATGAATTAAATTAAAGATAGGCCTAGACGCCGTCTGTCAGATGACTCGATTTCGGCTTGCATGCCTCTCAATGTTAAAAAGTATGCACCTAATATAAATTATTTAGCATCGAGTTTTCAGCAGCAGATATCACATTAACTTTTCTTTCATTTAGAGACACTAAAATTATTTTTATATTTTCTGTATAATTGGTCTGTTAACAGTATTAACATAGAAGTATTTCGTTTTTTTGTCGTCAGTTAGCAGAGCCCAAAGTTCTATGCACTACCAGATCTTATAAAATGCATGCGTTCATTACTATCATATGTCAAAATATGAAAAAAAATTAAGGAAGAAGGACTAACATGCAGTATCAAAACATAGTTCTAAGATTAGTTTGGTGGCATACCACGGATGTATTAAACATTTGTTTAAAAAATGGCACTTAGATGTACAAATGTTCACCATTACTGTATTAGAGTAGAGAACACTAGTCATTTATCACGACGTTGAAGGAGGAGGGTCGTCCACACTAGAAATTATTCCTGTATATTGGCGTGCGAGTACAGCATCAGCAGCCTGTGACTCTCTTTGTTACCCATAAAGTTGTTAACTATTAAATTACTGCACCCTTTATGTAATCCAAGACACGTTTCGGGTTTACGCCTGATTTCAGTCAACTTCAAAGTGCTTTGTATCCATAATTATTACATTTAGTTTGAATGCAGCAAGGGTACTACGCAAAATAAAAACTCCTTTAACTAAGACATTATTACATCTTGTATTTGTTTCATATAATATACATTTAGGTGCACTTAGTTTATTTGATACAGCGTTGACTTCACGTACATATTGCATACACTTTTATATACACTCGTATGCTATTAGAGGGCAGCACTGATCATATGGATGACTTATACGTTTATTTACGTCGTAGATCATACCTAAAACCAAATTGCAATTTTCGTTTCTGATCAGATACTTCTTCTAAGCTCAGTTCCGTTACTGCACTTAATTTTCACGACCTTCATACTTGGTACAAGCCTCTGTATGAATGAAAAATTCAAACTTTATAATGTTTCATATTTATTGCTTAATGTACTACATGTTAATTGTATTGAGTAGGACTAGCTTATTTCAGAATATTTCCCATTCAGGTTACTGGAGAAAAATCACTTTGAGTATTATAAAGAAAACAGTCTTATGTTGGTGACGCATATTTCACCTTAAATATTGTATATTTGGAAGTGATGTTTTATCAGGTGAGACTTTAAACAGTTGTCCAACAAGTGGAACGATAAATGTTCGGATAAATATACAGAATGACAATTAAAATGTAATGAAGAATACCAAAGCAACACGGAATAATGTATATATAAGACTAGAATCTTTCACTGTCTCAATTTTGATGTTTTATCTTTACTGGTGGAGCAACGGTGTTTGGGTAGCACAGATAAGGTAATAACGTATAACACATGGCAGAGGCCACTCAAAATATGGTTTAGTTTACTGCATTTCCAAAACATTTTACTGAGGTCAAAAACCAAAAAACAAATTATTTTCATATAGCCTACATTTTTTACCACAGATTTTTGGGGAAGAATACAAAGGGTCGAAACACACCACGTATTTCCAACTGACTGTCACTGAGTGAAAATAAGGACAAAGTAATTCCTTTGCATCTGAGCTTAAAAAATGACGAGATACATTATTGCAGTACAAATATGTGGCATGTCAAGAAATGGACGTGTGTATCACTGGTAAATTCCACCTAAATTAGGGCATTTGAAAGTATAAACATATTTATGCCTCAGTTAAAATTTGTTTTCAAATAGCACAGAACGTAGTGTGTTTTAAGAGATTGTGTAGATGCGCAATAGTTATGTGAAGAGTATCGTCAACAGTACTTCACAAGTAATTATTATATACTTATTTGCAATATGGAGAGAACCATGTGGAAGTTTTCATTGAAGAAAAGAAATATCAGAAAACTGGCCCTGCTCATTGTGGATATGGTCAAGCAAGGCTGTGTGTGTGTGTATTTGTGTGTGTGTGTGTGTGTGTGTGTGTGTGTGTAGGCATGTGCTTATACGTAGATCTCTATGCCTTTTAACAGGTGGTCCCCTTTTAGCTTATGTGTAAGGTCTTCACGTTATTCACAGAATTTCTGACTGGGTATTTTAATCATCTGGATTTCTTTATGTTTTAAAGTCTTAAAACATGGAAAAGGTTTTCTACATTTCCTCTCAAGGCTTTCACCTGTCTGATCGATATAGAACTTCAGGCATTAATCATACCTAAGCCCACATGTTCCTAATTCACTCGTGGAATCATTGAAATGTTTTATATTTTTTTTTAAGTATATTCTTCTTAAACATGTCAGTTACTTCGTTACGAGGGGCCTGTGTGCGGGTTCATAGCATCTATTGGCTTGGCTTCTATCTATGAATGAATGATGTGAGGTTTCTTATTTCCTGCGTTTGTCTTTTTTGTTTTTATCCTGGGGTGCCATTTTTCAACTTTTGATGGATGACAGCCATTGTTGTAGGATGCAGTTTCAATTATATTAAATATATTTCTGCGACCTGTAGGACAAGTAATAAAATTATATTTTTTATACAGTCTAAAGTTTATCTGATATATGACGTTGCTTGATAGCCGTGGTGACTCGATATCATTGCTACTATATGTGATCCTATGTTTCTCAAAATATTAAACTGACGTTCTTTTTTCTGTCTCATACACATACGAAATACAAACCTAATGTGTTTTGTCAACAAATGCTATTCTTGGAATGTCACCGTTGCTATATCTCGATCGACACATACAACTTCCACCGTCATACCTTAGCGAAAGATCTTGCTGTGAAGCAGAGAAAATTCTGATTCTACGTAAAACCGCTAAGCGAATCGAGAGCTTTTATTGAGCTACTCGTCGACCAGTCTGGTGTGACAGCAGATGACAGCAAGGAAGCACATCAGAGAAATAACGGTCGTGACGTAATTCACACAGTATGATCTTTTTGGTGGTCCAGGTGTTGCGGTATGGGAAGGCATAACGTTGCATGGGTGTACTGATCTCCAAATCTTTGAACACGATACACTCAGCAGTCTATATTATTTTGACACTTTACTCCTTCCCCTTGCGCGTCTTTTTAGGGATGTGTTTGAATTTCATTCCATTTTTATGGATGACAATGTGCGACCGCATCGAACAGCGCACGTGGAGGAGCTTCTGGAAAGATACTTTTGTCCTTAAGTTTTGCACACCAGTGCCTATCTACAATAGTTGCTTCAAAAAACAATGTTCAAATGTGTGTGAAATCTTATGGGACTTAACTGCTAAGTTCATCAGTGCCTAAGCTTACACACTACTTAACCTAAATTATCCGAAGGACAAACACACACACCCATGGCCGAGGGAGGACTCGAACCTTCGCCGGAACCAGCCGCACAGTCCATCACTGCAGCGCCCTAGACCGCTCGGCTAATCCGGCGCTTCACAATGTGTGGTGTGTGTGTGTGTATGTGTGTTTGTGTGTGTGTGTGTGTGTGTGTGTGTGTGTGTGTGTGTGTTTGTGTGAGTCACGGGCGCACTTACACGAATCTTCTCACGGTTCGCACTCATAGTGCATGGAATTGTACTCATCATACATAAACAGCAGAGGGATCCTCTGGCCGGCCGGTGTGGCCGTGCGGTTCTAAGCGCTTCAGTTTGGAACCGCGTGACCGCTACGGTCGCAGGTTCGAATCCTGCCTCGGGTATGGATGTGTGTGATGTCCTTAGGTTAGTTAGGTTTAAGTAGTTCTAAGTTCTAGGGGACTAATGACCTCAGTAGTTAAATCCCATAGTGCTCAGAGCCATTTAGGGATCCTCTGTACCAACGAAACTTGTGGTAAGGCGATATGAAGCGAGGCAAAGAGGTACAATTGAAAGTTCAGAATTGCAACAATAGTGCACTTTCTGTTTTATACTGATTTAGATGAGCACGGTAGCTCTGTTCCTGCTTACTATGACATGTATACGCATCAGCACATATATGAAAGATCTAATAGGTCTACTGTCTCACGTGTTTTCACATTCAGGATTTTCTTGTCCTACATCCAAAACTTCCATTCTGTGGTTGGTTACAACTTCACAACGTAGGGTGTTGATTATGTTTTCTCAAAATTATGTAGTGTGTTTGCTTGTGTCACAGTCTAATGAGCGTCATTGCCAGTCACTGGTAAGCTGCAAATGCGCAGCGAGTGAATATTCATTACGTGGCACTGAGTGATTAACGCGGACACAGTGCTTCTATCACGGTGGCGAAGCAGCTACACTCTGATGCAACAGCTACAATTTAATTGCATCGTTGTGATGTAAAGGAAGCAAGTAACTGGATCTATCAATATTTAACGATACACTAAGCAAATATCAATGACTGTGTGGCCTCATGTCTACGGCGAAGATGTGGAGTACTCTCATCGAACAACATGTAGGAGAACTGCGGACAGAGTGCAGCCTACAATTTAACGGTTAATGTGGTAGCCAACTTAGGATTTCTAGGGGTTACTTGGAGCTTTACCTCCAGTGTAGCTATCTGAGAGCTTGTTCGCCAGTTACTCGTCGTCATCGTTTCACCAAAAGGTCGGAATGTGAAGTCTCAAATAACAGTTCATTTCGTTCCGAGATACATTCCGCTCTCCCATTTCCTCCTCTAAGTTTAAGTGTACAACTTGGAAAAACGTAAGCCCACGTAAACTGAAAACATATGCAGAATTCTAGAGCAAAAGAGGATAAATCAACAGTCTGAAAAATACACATTAATGAATACTTTGGATCACGGAATCTGCTGCCTTGAAACTAAGGAGAGAGGGGTGTCCAGTAGCATTCAGCGGACCTTTAATTTACCTGGTTATGAAGATCGTCAAAGACTTTTGCAAATACCCGACAGAAAATATTTAAAAAGTGATTTAAAGTAACACGTTCCACAGATGTAGCCAAAAGATTTATCAAATCCACTAATACGTCATGCATTACCAACATGGTATAGGACGAAATTTCGCTATTAGCACAGCATTCAACTTTCGGGAAAGACTTTCACTATGACTCGAAAAAATTAAATAGATTTTTTCCATTCTTCCTCAAGCATGGTGAATATAACTTGTGGCTATTTGGACAAACTGATCTGTAACGCAGCCTAAGCTTTAATTGGGTGAGTGTTGTGCTTAGAGGATACTGTTCATTGGAACACTCGATTTTTGGCAGGTACTTCATTCTATAATCTGATTTTAGAATCACGCGAAGAAATTCACCCTGCAGACCGCCATAAGCTGTTTCCGCCATTTTCTCCGGTTTTGTTGTTGTTAGACATGATGCTGAATTTTACGCAATATCTGTAAATATTTTGCGTTCTACATATTTAGGTGCTGTATAACACACTTATCCACGAAAATAAAGGTCCACTTTTTTATAAACTCCGTCATTTTCTCCGATAGAGACACGGATGGTCGTCGCATCTCCCTTTACCTACTTTCCACCCTTCTCTTGACATATCTGCAACAGGGGTGACGACTGCGACTCCCACCGTTTAAATATTGCAGTTTTCGTACGGGTGTCCGAGAAATACATTTCAGACACGGTGCTGCTCAGAACACACACGAAAAAGTGGGTGTATGAAGGCACCCACGCCCCGGGGGCGTTCATATTCACAATTTTTGTGGTCGAAGCGACTTTTTCCTGTACAGTATCCAACAGGCTGTTGGCAATATTTGACGCTGTTGACACCCCTAGACGATTCAGCTCTTCTCTAATGACATCAAGGAATGAATGTAATCCCACCCCTTTGAAGTGTTGTGCGACCAAAATTTTTTTATCTTTTATGTAGGGTGGAGCTATTAGAGATAGTTCAAAACAATTCGGCGAAATCTAAACGTAAACAAACCCGTCTGCCGATACCTACCCGCTAGTGGGACAGCAACACTCTGGACACTAGCGGCTGCTGGCTGCGTGCGAAATCTGACGGGTTTCGAATGTGTTGACTATCCTGCTAGTGGTTAGGCCTCGGTTGACGGGTGTCACTGTGCATAAACATTATTAAACAACAAATATCGAGGGTGTTGCCTAACTGGGGTCTTAGAAAGACTATTTTCCATTTTATTCAATATCGCATTCCCTCGTCCACACGTCACAGTAGAGTACAAAACAGGAGGAATAAAGGATCATAAATACACTTTGCTTCAGATCACTTTCAGATTCCGCCAAGGCGTTTGAAAAGTCCGTAATGGTTTCACACTGGATATCAGAGGAAAACTGTGGTGGCGTTGCACTCCAAAGGTTTGAGACCACGTTCATTTGGGTTACAGCCCCATGACGTCCTTAGAAATTTGTTGAATGGTCCAGGAGGTGTCAACAGTGTCAAGGGTCGTAAAGAGCTCTATCCTGTAGTACATCACATTGCAAACGGTCGTTTTCGACTGCGAAATGTGTGAAAATGGACACCCCAAGAGAAGGCATTGTTTCATTTACGCCCTTCATGACACACCGTGAGGGTTTTACGTGTCGATACTGAGCAGTCGTGTGTCCGAAATGTTTTCTTCGGTCACCCATAAAGAAAACAGCGTAATTGCAACGGTAGGCACAGTAGCGTGAAAAGAAGGGACGAGTTGTGGGTAAGAGGAGTTTGTGACAATCTTCCCATGGTGTGACACTTTGGTCGGATTTTTAGTGAAATTTGGTGCCAATGTGACACCATCAAACCAAATTATGTTTCTCATGGACTTCTGAGTTCTAGCCATTGTTCGAAACCTTTCTGTTTCAAGCGCCGCCGAGTCCGATGGCGAGATTACAGGGCGTCACGCTTTTGGGCCATCAAAGAGGAAGGTTGTGGACATCTTCGACGCAAATTTCGAACCTCTGCATCGTAAAATGAGAAAGTGATAGGGTTTCAAAAACTAGCCCTTCAGTTTTGTTGCACAGTGTATATTAATGCTATTTGGAATATATTATTAATTATTCTCGTTCAGAAAATAATATGAGTAAAATGCTATACATTTTAGAACTATTTATATAACATGTGGACGCCATATTTTCTCGGTCTTCCATCATCTTACATCTCGATTCAGGAAAAGCGCTTATACCATGGAACATGTGGTACTTGTGTATTTGATTCTTATCTGGTTTTTGACAAGACTTCTGTTTAATTTGAGTTCTCTTACTGGTCATTTGTGTGTAGGAGAATAACAACAGAAAAATAGACTATTAAATACAGTACTGACATGATCTTCTTGATCCCAGTGCATTCAAATTTCAATCTACTATCTGGAGACGGAAGCCTGAATAGCTTACCGTGGTACGATATACTCCCCTATATCTCTTAAACGTTCAACATGGTTTTGTTTCATTGTGTCAGTATAGAAAATAAACTAGATTTTTTCTAATTACATTGCAGTGCTCCTTTAACAACAGAAAACTCATAATGATGACACTATAAAGACCGATTGCCAGCTGTGTCTGCTGTTGTCAAAATATTTTCATAGTCACCTGTGTTAATTAATGTTCATGCGCTGACCTCGTATTCAAGTAAATAACGTACTCCAGGCATCGACAAAACACATTCACGCTTGCCTGAGTGTCATGCTTTGTAATAGGCCATTCATTTGAGCAACTGAGCAGTGATAGAGTTTTCGGCATTACTATTTTTGGTATAATGTTATTTCTTCCCAGGTTCCGTGATACCATCTGAACGATACCTACTTCGCCACATTATAGGCAAAAGATTTGCGATGCCATAGACAAACTGTACATTACAGCATTAGCCTCTAAATATCTTGGAGGAACTCGTGAAAAGAGTGGAAAAACTGGGGCCTGTCACAGCTTGAGAACTGTGCGCAAATTATTTTGATGTGATTAAGGAAGTGTTATCGATTAGCCAATCGTTTGTCTGTCGAGTATTCACCGAGTCTTGCTGGCAGTTAATTTCGAATGTGACAGCTTTATTAACCAGTGCACAAAGTATTTGATCGCATCATTGGCAAATGGGAAGAAACACGGCTATAAATATGAAATGCTGTCTCATCTCGGCTGCGAAAGAAGTTGTCTGTGCTGGTTGAGAAGGGTGTCGGGTGGTTGTTTCCTTGAGTTTGCTTAAGGATTCGACAGTCTCCAACGGTTAGCTTCATGCATCCACCACTTCCCTATAAAAACTGCATGAAAAATTTTCCGATATTATGGGCTTCTAAATCATGTTTCATTCGAACTTATTCAGTAATGTTTGTTTATGTACTCTGAAGAAGTACACGTTCATGCTAAACACTGTATTTCCTGTATAAAACAATTTTCCCTGAAAACTACTACATATCACTTTCCACTACTACATAAAAACAAATCGATTTGTTTTAGAATCTTCGATAATGTTTCCAGTGTTACGTATTATAAAAAAAGGGTTCAAGAGAATAATAGAATACAGTCACTAAGTATATGACACTAAATCTCAGTTCGTTGCATTCTCGATCGGATACAGCAGAAAGATAACACGGTCGTGAATGGCAAACACACACGGTTAAATAAAATTAAATAAATAACAGCGAACGATTTGGTGCAGTAGCCTACCTAAGATTCTGCACCCCAATCCGGGAGAAATGGGTTTCATATCCCTGTCCGGCTATCCTAATTTATTTTTTTCGTGGTCTTCATAGATCCACCGAGACGGACACTAGTCCTATTCGTCCTTGGCTTTAACCTCTGACGATCTTCTCGTCGACGTGAAGTTGAGCCTAATCTTCTTTCCTTTTGTTCGAAATTCAAGGTCTTCCACATGAAATGTGAAAGCATACTTTCCTGATTATATTTCAGTTAATAAATGAAAAGAAGTACATTGTGTATATTTCACAGGAATGTTTTTTTCATGTTAAGCGATTTTCTGTTTACAAGGCTTTCATTAGACTTTAAGTGACGTGGCCAAAGAAGTTACACTAAACACTCAAAACAGTGTCCAGATAACAGCTTACATTAAATAAACAAAAAAAGAGTAAAATTAGTACTTAACAACACTACTTCAAAAGGTATTACACATGGAAAGTGGTACTGAAACGAACCAAAAGAAAGAATTAACAGCATTAACAACAAAATGTATGGATAATTTAGGCAATCACAATAAAATAAAAAGAAAAAAATTCAAGAAAATGGAGGAGTGGTAAATTAGAGACAATGTGGCAAGTGATGTACAACCGAGAAGATAATGTGAAATTTGGAAAAGGGGAAATATTAAGCTGTGACTGATCACATAAGATTAAATCAGAACTGTAGGGTCTATGTTTGTTGATTTCCATGGCTCCAACAGGTGGGGTTTTGGCCTTTTTTTACTAAGTGATTAACACGGGACTGTGTCCCGTAGCTGTGGCTGTCATTCAGTACATGCTCAGCAAATGTGGATCCATAATTCTGCAACCTACAGTTGCATTCATGTTCAGCCAACCCATTTGCTATGTACATTATGCAGTGCCTGTGTTATTCCCAATTACGATGCAAAGTTCCTTCGGACATGCATGTATGTCCGAAGGAACATTACGCTAAGTCGGAATAACAGAGGCTCTGCAATATCGTGTATATCCGCCGACACCGAGCAAGCGAATTTAAGTAAAATGTCTCCTCTGTACGGGAATATATACGAGTACATGATGTAGACACACGGTTCACGACATATGGAAGTTTGGATCTTGCCGTGGGTCGTGCTCGGATAGCCGAATGATACGCCGGCACGGTTAAGTCAGCGCGTTCGGTCAGAGGATTAGATGCCCTGTGTAATAAAAAAACTGAGTTAATCGCTCAACGATGAATTTGAACAAGCGTCATGGGACGTCCGCCCCAAACAAATAGAACGAACGAAAACGAACAAAATGAGATCACAAAAATAGAACGGGAAATTCGGGTTCAAGTCACTGCCCGACACAAATTTTCGTTGTCGTCAATCCATTATACAGCTGATGGTTGTCTATATTCGCAACTGCAAATATATTTCACTTATAGGTGCTATGTCTCTGCCTGACTGCCCAATATAAACTGATTAATCATTAGGTTCATTCATGCCTGTAGATAACTTTTAGTACTATGCTTCCGAAGCTACACGAACGAAACATTATTCGGGTTTTGTCTGTTATACGAACTGGTAGCCCAATTTCAGCTTACCGCCAGACCATCTTCTTATCTTGAATCTAACGGTAGCGTAAATCATCCTACACTTTACGTGCATACAGTAATCAGACGCATACGTCACGATGGAGACTTTTATAGTCGTTGATTCGTGTTGCGTGTTGTACAGCAGGATTGCTAGTACACTAGTGAATGCATTTTAGATTACCGTTGACGTATTATATTACTCCCCGAAGCAACTTCCTCCCATAAATTTTGCTATCGTAGACTGAACAGTTATATGGAAAACTACAAATAAAAATTCGTATTTTAAGGGGGCTCAAAATTTGGATCCTCATTATTCATCTTGTGTAGCGAAAAAGACTAAAAAATTGTATAGTTGCGAAAAAATCTGCTAGTGTGTGAGCACAAATACAGTGTTTTAACTTTCCCATGCAATTTTTATCTAGAGTTGTTGCCAAAGCACACAATAGTAAGTGATAATAGCGTATTAGCGATTTTCTAAATCGCTAATCTGTCTAGAATTTTGTCATAATCTAAGACCATTATAATAGTCGTGGAGCTATTCAGCCGATTATCACTCAAAAAAAAAGGGGATATATTTACTTGTCAAAGTGATTCTTTTTATATTTTTATGACTGCAGGGAAATTTATTACTTCTCCCTTGTTCCGTTAGTACCTGTATAATATCAGCATGTACCGCTCTTCTGTGTTACACGTGGAAAGGGATCAGCGGGAAGTGACATTGACTGGAAATAATCATATTGTGAGGCGGAACCTCTACCTCCGTTATTGACATACCACGCGCGGAGTCACCTTTGATGGCTTCTCGGAACAGAGCTCAAAATAGGTTATTGTTCGCGGAAGAGCTTCGAGAGCTGTTGCGCCTGCTACGTTTCATATGGTGGAAGCAGATATTGGAAAATTCTGTCAGTAGTCGACATACGTTCCTACTCTCTTACAGTTACGACAGAAGAAACATATAGTAAATATTGCATCGCCTGGTTTGTTTCATATTTTCACATTTATAAATCTGTACAGTGTAACAAAAGAAGAGGACTCAGTGCAGGGTATGAACACAAAATAATCTACAACTGTCATTCTTCAGTTTCCAGCATATACGTGAGAGACTGCTGAGCGACCTGTAGAAGCTGACACAGAAGATACTTTACCATTGGTGAAAATTTCAGTACTGGGAAATGAAAATGTAAATGGAAGATACAGAACACGTGAAAGTAAGACACGTGACATGCACAACTATTACCTTAGACCGAGAGCGGCTACCATGGAGAACCGTCTCTGCTGGTGTCTGACAGCGGTAAATGTAGATTGAGAGAACACTATACCACATATCGTGCATGATCAAGCTACAGATGCTGAGGTCGCCCGTATGGTGGGCATCTGAGGCTATGGTTTATTTTATAGTGAATCTGCATCCAGTCTCCTAAGAAACACGTGTATAATTCGTAGGCTGAAGAAAAATTGATGAGAGGTTAACCCAGTATTACATCACCCAGTGTGAAATCGGGCGATACTGACATGACTGCATGACAGAACACTACCTCGAGCGTTGGAAAAAAAAAGGCTATGGACCATCACTACAGATGTGCTATCTACAGCATTCCTTCGACAGCGTTTGATGAGATGCAGACCGAAGTATGTATTTCTTAGGGCAGAACAGTTCTGACCTCAAACGAAACATGTCGCCTGCTATAAAAAGATTTTAAGAACCACTGTACGAAGTCTAATGTTAATAAATAGTGTATTTAGATTAATTTCTTATCCATTCAGTATCCTTTAACGGCAAAATATACTTGAATGGTTAATACGATATCCAAGAGAATCTTTCCCTGCATCATATCCGATGTACCGTTGTTGTGAAAGTTTACGATACCCTTTGTTATTGTGGTGATTATGAGTTCTAGATCAGCTGCATCAGAGCAATAGAACATCTGGAGTAATAAGATTCCTCAATTCATTCTTGAGCTTTATTCAGACTTAACCATTCTTAAGAGAGAGATATTCAAAATCTAAATATAGGTTGTAATTGGCTTTGCCAGGAGAGCTACACGTAAAAGCTGCCCAGCCTGTGACGTCCGACGTCTGTAACGACGTGTGGCCGCCAAACCCCGAGACGTCTGGATGTGGTTTCACCTTGAGTTCGCCACGTTTTGAACACACTTATCACGGCACTGCACTCCCCGAACACCCGACAAGTTCAGAAATGCTCGTGCCGAGCCCCCGGGCCATCAAAACCTGCCCTCGGTCAAACTCAGATAAATTGCGCGGTTCCCAGTTGTACACACGGACATCACGTTCACTGATATACTGTATGCGTATCTGACTGGCAGTCATTCCTCACCAGGTGACGCTACTATCGCCTGGACGGGTTTATATCGATAGTAGGTCGGTTTTCGAAAAGTTCTGGCTGATCAGTGTAATTTGTTTCCTAGGGTTTCATTTCACTCACCCTCGTACTTTCCCTACACTCTGCGAAACGGATTCACTTTCACTTATAATCTGTAGATTATTTTTTGTTTGAGTTTTAAGCATAGAGTATCGATATTAAAAAAACTGGAAGTTAGGTACTATTCGAACGATGTTTTACCTTAGCAAACAGTGAACGGCATAAAAATTATAACGCTCTACGGTGGTGAAGACATAACGATCAATACTGTAGTGGCGTTAGACCAAGAAGTGAACGGTCTGAATCTTGGTGGTGGAGGATATAATCATCATCAGTGTATCAGCAAATCAGTAGCCCCTAGTGCTATTCAAGAGAAAAAGCTACGCGTATATACAGAGCTCCTTTCCTCTCCCATAATCAGTTATAATAAAAGAAATAAAACCAAACACTGCACAACCAATCATCAACAATCATGTTTCGTACAACGCACTACACTGTTTGAAAATCAATCACATCTTTTTGATTAGATCAAATGATGAAGTATGCATATTTTCCGGAGTAAGAACAAACAGGTTTCCTGCGGTAAGTATATAAATAACTATATGCTGGAAACTAGCTTATCTGCTAATGACGTGTAGATGTTTCTGTGGAAATGCCGCCGTATAAATTATCTTAGCTACTACAGAGGTTTGTGCTTTTGAAACTTGAATACAGATAAACTTCTTAACGTTCCTTGAAATCTTTCAAGACACTGCTGATGGCGTAAAGGAAAATATTCTTCCACTTTTATCCGCATGTATCACTTTATTTCGCGTGTCTACCACAGTAAATAAATAATGCACAAAAAGAAAGTCATATCTTATGGCATAAAACAATTCAGTATGATATTTAACATTGCAGTGATGCGTGTGGTTTTGTGGTACCCATGATATTTGTTAAATTTGAAATGCCAGCGATTTGAGAGGCTGCGTGAGTGGCTAGGTAAGCACAGTAACGAGGAACCGTGTATATTCCATTGCATTTACAACTGCAAACCTTTCAACTAACATCATGGTATTCCTTTGAATAGTTACCTTCCATTTTTGAAAAGAGACACAATTTTTACAGTTACCAGTAATTTCAAATAACAATAACGTTATGGAATAGGTAGTCTGAAGGGAATAAGCAACAAACAACTAATTTCATTTTTTCACCGAACGTGTGTTAGCATGAAGGTGCACATTCTAAGCTATAAAAAGGGAACGAAAACCACTCATGTATTTGCTTAACCGCACTCTGAAATATTTGTTTGTTTCGAGTTCGTCCACCCTCAACATTTTGGTCGCGCCAACAGTTGGTGTTCGTATCTCCTGCTCATTTGCTTAAAACTTTGTGTTCGTAGTGCATCACAGTATTGTTTTGTGTTTAATGTATGACGTCTGAATTTAGATATTCATTTCATTTGTTTGGTCTCCAGGTTATTACTTCAACATCTTCATCCACCTCTGAATGTGATGTTGACTCTACGACAGTAGAAATGAAGAAAGGTATTCGTCAAGCAGAAACATAATTATGAAGTGCAGAAAAACAAACACTTTGTGGCGACGAGTGTATACCGTCTAAGACAAGTAATAGTGATGTTTGCTCTTGTAAACATGAATGTACTGAAAGATTAAGTGTAGACGACAAGTAACGTTTCTTGAAAACTTTGCCTGATGAACTTTGTAAAAATGAGATGGACACAATCTTAATCGGGTTGATTGATCTAAAATCTTCATTACGGAGGCTATCTCAAAGAGGAACACCACTTTAAAAATATATCATTGTTGTGTATCATGTAATGAAAGTCAATGAACGCATAACTGTGTCTAAAAATGAATTTAGTAGTGTGTACTACAGAAAGGATATAGCAATCTTTCGGTTCCATCACTTGATGGAGAGAAACCTCCAATCTAGAGGAAGGGACCATACAGATTTTGCACATCTTTAAAATATAGAAAGGTCTTGATCGCAAAGTTCTTTGTTAGGAATTACCCGCTTCAAAATTTCATCATTAGGGTGAAGCTGTGAAATAATGCGTACAAGTAAACTGACAATAGCAAACACAGAAATTTAAATTTTTGTCGTACTTTTATTGAAATGAAATCATATTTTGTAATGGTTTTAAACTGGAGACTTTTATGCGATCCAGGACTACACCATTAAGTTTTAAACAATTAGAGAAATCCCTTAATTGTGTACTGGTTCATATTTTTTTCAAGTTGTTACCTCTAATCTAGGCTCACCTAAATCGTTCTATTGTATGTTATCTATTACATGTCCGTCTTTTGTGATATGACCACATTTGGTGATACTTATGAAAAGTTTTATTTAGTGGTTGTTGTAAACTTATTCTGTCACAACGTAGATTTTGTTTCTTATCTATATCGGTGTTATTTTCATATTTTAACACACCAGTTACTGGCTGCAAATGTCCTGTGTTTTGATTATTGGCTAACGACCATTTCTGTAACGTTGTTTGCAGTACTTCCTAAGGACGCACATTTCACGCTGTCACTATATGAGTTTCTCCTCTATATAGGTAGCACAAATGTATCTTTGTCAAGTTGTTCACGAGGTTCTGACATGCACTTAATCGCAATGCACGGTTGTTTGTAAAGTTACTCTTTCACTTCCTTTTTTTATGATTAATGTTTACGCCACCTACTGGCCTTCGTTTACGTTTTTGATAACTCAATCGGCACCACAGTTTGAGACTGATTCTCTTCGAATAGACAACGGTACTGTCATATATGCCTACATAATATGAGATCTGTATCATATTTAGTTTATGTGCTCACTTTCGTCAGCTTTGTATTAAAGTTTGATTTAAATGTAAGTACGATAGTAATTGAAATTTCTGTATATTGAATACTAAGATGCATACTTAAGTTATTACGTAAATTTTGCTATCGTTAATTTTCTTGTACACTTTTTTCCATTGCTTCAGTCTGACGACGATATTTTAAAACGCTTAATAAAAACTGTGCAATCAAGATCTTTCTGTATTTCAAATTTATGCCAAATATTTCGGTTATAATAATAATATGGGCAAACCAGATTCCCATGTATAATAGGGCAAGCATGGACATCACGGTAATGGAATATCGAACAACATTCATGCTTTTATCGATAAAAACACATATAACCTAAAGGTTATTTACCCGCATCTGAGTTCATTTATGGTGGTACGCAACTTTCAGACAGATTTCAAACTTAAGCGTCAGAAGGAGAAACAATTACGGGCTTTCGAGAAAAAGATCCTTTAATTGGTTGAGCAGTGTGTATGTCAACTTCACCCACTGGCCAGTAACACCGTTTAATATTCAGAAATATAAATAGGAAAATAGTTATTGTCAGGATGTTAAATCATTCGTTTTAAATTTGAAATTATTTTTCATCTAAAAATGATGAATTTATTACTGAAAATATGAATTTCACTGAAGCTGAATTTTAATTTAATTCTAGATGAATTCCCGATATGCTGCGCAATTTTCAACGGTCTTTGCCTCACATTGTCAACATCAAAACAGAAGACAGTATTTAGTTGTTTATGGATTCAACTTTCAATTATTATCTCAAAAGTGTTGTTCCTATGATCACGAAATTTATTGCCGACACTTCGTATCATACATAGTCAGTAAGAGAACATGTGATACAAAATAGCAATCTGACAATACTTTTGTCTTTGTTATCTAGACTATGGCGTCTGCTACAGAGTTAATCGCAAGATTCGCTTTAGAGCGGGTATCCGAAATGACAAAGAAATCAGAATGAAAATTTTAATAATTTTCTCAATTTGGTCCGGAGATGGCGTTGACTTCAATTAAGTACTGGTTTATATATCTTCTTACAATAATGTCTCTTGTTGCTCACGTACAGGTTATCGCACTATACTGACTCCAAACCAGAGGACAACATGATGTTGCGCTCGAAGTGTGTGGCAATATGGTAGGCAGCTGAGCTGGAGCTTCCTTGTGTGTCAGAAGTTGTTTACTCAGTGGCTAAGCCTTGCCTCCCAGATTGGCGGTGAAACACTCCCCCAGCCGTCGGCGGTTACCAGGTGCACGTCCTGCCCTAACAAGGAGAGCGGCTCTCGTTTATGTGGCGTCAGGGCTTAGTCTACACTGCGGCGCTGGCTTCTGTTGTCTAGCGCTGACATAATGCCTGTTTGGTGCCGGTGCCGAGATCGTGCTTCTGCTGGAAGTGAGTCTGTATTATGAACATGAGGACCTCCACACAATTCCATTTATCAAATCAGGAACAATATATGCGATGTGGTACAGGCATTCAGCACCGCCTTCATAAGTACAAATTTTTATTCGTGTCATCGTTTGGTCGTATTTTAAATGCCAGCCGTAAAACCGTCGACGACATATCGTAAAATGCCCGCCAATCAAAAATCGAAATTACTTAAGGTAGATATAGAGTCTTTGTTGTTCTGTTTTATTTTTATACGACGTATATTAAATATATTTATCTCTGAAACGTTATTTCCACGTACAGAATTACTACTCGTGTACGAAATGCTCCGAGGTTATATTTTTAATAGTACTACAGCCCCTCAGGACATGTCATTGACGAAATATCAGAACATATATCGAATGAGAATAAACATTCTACGAAACCGAGAGATATAGTCAGCAACAATAGTATTTTAAGTGCCAATCATTAATCATCGACGTCATATCGTGTAAGTCCCAACAAACACATATCTAAATTATTTAAGTTTCATTCATTACACTAGGTCTCTGGACCCAGTTCTCACCAAAATTCTAAATGTACAGTGTGTCGTACCTCTACTAAATGTAACAGGACGATCATTTTTAACTATAAACAATTAAATGAACTGCCAGACGATGTTTATAAGGGGCAATCAAATGAAAACGACGCAGATGGAAAAAAGTAAGTACACTTTTCATTGTTACTGATACTTGTTCACTTGTTACTGTTACTTGTTCAATGTTACTTTCAAAAGTAACAGTCATATCCACTAAAACACTTATCGCACTGTGAGACAAGACGGTCAGTGCCTTTGTGGAAAAATGTTCCTGTTGCCTGTGGAACCATGGCTGTACCAAGGGGTGCATCTCTTCGTCTGAAGAAAATCGGGTGCCATGAGTGGCTCCAAATATACGGAAATCACATGTGGGGAGATCGAGACTGTGTGACTGTGCGTAGGCATGTAATGCCACATACTTCCAGAAACCTACCCACAAACTGTAGGATCCCTGATAGCAGAATCAGTGATGTATTTCGTTACAAAGACGGAGAAACAAGCTATTTAGCAGGTGGTCATAATGTTTTGGCTCATCAGTGTACATTTAAGTACGTATGCGTTGTGTACCCGTAAAACTCAATGTAGACATTTTCTGTGGAGTAGCATTGTTTACACAGCTTTTTTGGAGAAGTCAAGTTGAGTATTTCGTTCCTATAGTTACGCTGGAGTAAAATTATTTATTTTAGACTGTTTATCGCAAATGAAGATTCTTAAAAATAATTTTTTTTGAAACTATTCCTTCATTTTGAATAATTATGACTCAAGTTAACTTGTAGGACACCCTCATACAGCAACCACTGATACAAACTGATATAGTATACAGTGTGGTGTTGGTAAGTCTGTGATTAAAGGTGTGTGAAACAGCTGACCCGACAGTTTGCTCAAATGGGAAATCATTGTATATTTTAATGTATGTAGTTGTGATGGGAATGCTTTTATACGAGATTCGTGCCCATATTCTGGAAGCTCTCCAGTTGTTAATTCGCTGTTAATGTTTTATCTGATAATTTGTTACAATAAATGTAATATAAGTCATCTGTGTAAACTGGTGGCTTTGTGCGCGTAAACGCGTGTCAATTTTCCTGGCAAAAAGTTACGGTCACTGTTTTCTGGAATGAAAAAGTGATTCTTAACATTTATCAGGATGAAAAATGCTCCTATCGTAGAACAAAAAAGGCAAATATTCCAAGTTAGAGATGTAAAAGAAGGTAATTAGCTTTTCGACTTACCTGATAGCTTCAAAACCATTTAAATCAAAGCGTCTTGACGTATTCGCGCTTTTCCACTTGCCAGTATTAGTTTCCATGTCATGTAATATAATGCATCGTGTCATGAAAAGAAACATGATGTATGATGTCATATTGTTTAACATGACCTGCCGTCATGTCATAGAAGATGGAATTTGCTATGCCGTACAATATGACACGTGTTATAGATGCACCACCACTCTCTGATACTTTCTATTGTAGATGCGTCCCACTCTCTAGAGGCACTAAAATTTGCCTGTTCTTACATCGCTCACCATACGTATAAATGGGGGTGGATGTGGGAAGAAATAGTCCCCTCGGGGTGAAAAATCACCCCCTTGCCCTGGAAACAAATGGTCCTCCAGAAACTTTAATACCCCAGAAAAAAACTCTTTAGCTGTTACATGTATGTCCTTGAGCCGTGTGAAATTGTGTATTGTGTACTATGGCTATTGACTCTTCTACATCTTGGGCACAGGATCAGAGGCTGCAGTCTATTAATTGGAAGATGCAGGTGTGCCATCACCCTGCAACTAAGAAACCTCATTGCGCTGGCGTGGTACTTTTAACTCACAAAAAAGCGCGAATATGTCAAGATGTTTTGATTTAAATATATTTCAAGCTGCCAAAATAAGTCGAAAAGCTAGCTCCCTTCTTTTACATCCCTAACTCTGCCCAGGACATATTCGCCTTTCTTGTGCAATGATATGATCAATTTTCGCTCTGGTTCCCAACTTTTACTCTACCACAGTTTTGACATTAGACCATCACACCTTTGCAACCATTTAGATTTTTGTAGGTTCGGGCGACGACAGACATGGTGTAGATTTTTTTATTGTCTTTCGAACCATGTTGCTTGAGTTGGGCATCCCGAGTCTCGCTCCTCTACGGTTACCTGCCTAGTATGGTTGAACCTGTCCATTACAGCCTACTGTGTCCTCAGACCTCAGAGCACACAAGCCTAACCACCACGTCAATGTCACATACCCATGGGAACGAAATCTGTTACATATAAAAAGCAAACGATAATTGTCATAACCAGTTCTTTTAATAATATCCAGATTCAGCGTTTAAAATGCAAACAGTTCTACGAAAGACAGTTTCATGTGCAAACGCATGATTTGTTGCACGTAAAATCTGAACTATAAAGGATTTCTGAACACGTTTATTACAATTGTGGTAAGACTCTACTTTTCATTGTCATCTGCATAACTTTAAGCCATCTCAGCACGTGCGATTCGAGTAAAAACGCATTTTATTTGCATTTTATGTGCAACCTTAGACTGCTATATCGTGGCAACGGATAAAGCTTTCACAAAACAGGACGCCCATTAATTACATATATTTGAAGCGATTCACGCAAGTTTTCAACACAGAAATGGCGCGCGTAAGAACTCACAAAAAGCGTGGTTTTTGCACTTAAAATCCGAATGAAGATAAATTTTTGAAATCTGCTTATAAATTTTATGATAAGAATACATTTTTTTATTTGTTTGATAAGAATGAATTTTACGTCCGACGTTTATCTTGAATTTAAGCCATTTTATCTCGACAACGGGCAAATTCGATAAAAAAATTCTTATTGACTTTATCCACTTCTGTACCTTCGTGCGAAGTTTAACCGATTCGTACAAGTGTATAAAAGAGGCACGCTTCAAATATCACCCCCAAAAAACTTCTTTCCACGTAAAATCCAAATGAATCAAAATTTTTTCAAACAGTTAAAACATATCATAGACTAATTCTATCAGTCTCGCTGTAGTTCGGAGTTTTTGAACAATGACTGTTTTTGCACATAAAGGCCGAACGTTGCATACGCAAATGGTGCCATTAGCTGAGCATCAATTTCAGCCCTACTAATGCCTCTTGCAATAATAATTAATCGATTCGCACAATCTGCCTGGCGCCAGTTCTGATTCTTCTTTGAAAACTTGCTTAATATACTGTGACATAGCTACAATAAGACATACGTTGGAATGGCTATACAAATGGCATATCGTCCGGGCTAAATCGAAAACTATTTCTCCCATGTTCCTAGCTGATATAGGAACCGAACACGAATAAAACCGCCTCCAAACCGTGATTCTGCGCGAGACCTTCACATACAATTTGTTACAGTGCTTATGCAATCTAACGGTATCCAAGAAAGAGCTAAAGCAACAGCTAGTGAATTCTACGCTAGTCGTCTCGAAGAAAAGCATGAAAAATTAGCAAAAGAGCCAATATTACTGAAGAAAAATAACCGTTATCATGATGTGAATGATCATGAATATACTTTGGAGAGGGAAAATTATATATCATTATAACACGAAACCTATCGACGAGCGTTGGCTCTTTCCTACCTCCACCTATCCCATTCACATAAACTATGAAGCTAGAAACGTTACGGCGTCCAGTGAAATGTGGCACATCTGTAGATTGATCTTCTGCAGACTTCCCACATTTGGTTTTCGGGACGGAATCTACTTTATCGGCTAAGGTGGCGAAGCGATTAGACATTGGCTTGCATTCGAGAAGACGGTCGTGCACGTCCCCGTCCTGGTATCCAGATATAATTTTTCCGTTGTTTCCTTTAATCCTTGGGGTGGTTCCGTTGAAAATGATTAAGTGCGACTTCCTTACACATATTGCTATGTACTGGGGGAGTAGCGTGCGTTAATTAATTTCTATCGTGCCTACCAAATTGCAATAAGACAGAAGACCCAACGCTACTTCCCCACAGAAGGGGCGAGTGAACAACCTAAATGTTAGAAGATGGCTCGTCAATTGAAGAGAGCGGTATTCTCCATTGCATTTATGCCCTTATGAGTACGCTTTAACTTTCAACCAGTGGCCAGTGAAATTTAGTCAGTGAATAAAGCACAAAATACATTAAGCGACGTATATAACAGATGGAATCAGGGTGATTATGACGAATGTAAGCCACAGTTTTGAAGTACTCACTTTATTCACATTAGTTCAGATTTCGAGAGCTGTCTCAACACAGTATTCATCGACCCAAATGTAAAATATGGTATGGGATCTGGTGATGCTAAGAAGCTGGAATCTGTTCGATATTATACCAAGAACAAATTAAGTTGGTCACGTATCTACTAGTGCATGTAGAGCAGTTTGCTGGCAAATTATAAACGCGAATCAAAAGAAAAACGTTATAGTGTGCACAGAAGAAAACCGACTGCTGATACCACTGAACGAAACACTCTCAATCTGAACTTTAAAACAGAGTCCCATAATGCCTTACTCGGTACACATACACAAGATGCACTTTACCCCCTATACGACCTTTCCAGATTGGCGTTCACCGACAAAAGACCTCGAAACACCTCTGCATGTTCTAAGCTCAGTAAGTCACGTGTCCAACTACACTAGTGGAAAGTCCGTCTGCGGCCAACCATATTTGGTCGGAGTCATTTACATTTAACATTTGAATTATATTCACTGAAAATTATTTACACAAATAGTATTATGTTCGTTCATGAGATTCACCGTTATTGAGAAATCTTTTTCCTTTTTTTTGTAGACCATTACGCCACCAGAATCCATATACACTAGTCAGAAGTATTACTGTGTTTTTTCCTGCCGTCTCCACACCGTGTTATTTAAATGTTATTTTTATTACTAATTTCCAACTTATAATTCATTAAAAATACAGTCAAATATTATAAGGATTAATGCAGGACCCTAACTCTTCCGTTGTGAATGACTTGTTTTGGCACTTAATTTTCCAAATCAATTTACTCTCTTGTTGCAATATTCTCAGTAAATTCCCCCCTCCACCCCCCGCCACCCAATACACATGTTCAGCAGACGACAGCGCCACCGACGTGATATCGGCCTTATTATGCGACACTGTCGTCTGTTATTATATTTCCCAATTCAGAGATTGCAAACCATGTCTCTTCTCATTGCGGACGGGACGCTATACCTTTGTTAACACAGACTGTCGGGAGACGTTTAGGACACGTGTCGAAGTCTCCATAGTGGCTGTTCCAACAACACTTTCGGGTTGTTCACACAGTTAGGAGTTCGAAGGTAGTAGGCACATCGTATTAAAAATACGGTGCACTTAATTCTCTAAGTTATGCACTGAACGTAATTTTCTCAAGCCATATGTTAGCACAGAGAACTTTCCTAGGTACAGGACTATGAAATGGTGGGAACGGAGAAATTTCTAGGTTCAACTACCAGTTAATTGATAAATTCCTCAAAACGACGTAGAACTGCACAAGATCCCAAGGTCGTTGGTTTCAAAAATCCACGCCAAGGCGAGCGTTATGAGGAAGGACACTACTGGCCTGCACGACGGCCAGGCGCCTGGCGCAACCCCTGTAACGTCAGCCAGTGGGTGGGCGGACCGAACTGCTCCTCGGCTGAAAGCCTAAACGACCGTCGGCATTCCCGCCCCCACTCATGCTGGTAGCAGAGACCTTTTACTCTCAGAGGAAATATACAGAGTAGAAGCACCCGAGTTTACAAAACTACTGAGAGACGCCCTCTCGATCTCAGTGTCTTGCAGTGTTGAGTACGTTCAGTTCGTGGCAGTGCATTGTAAACTTTATCTCGTGACCAGCAGGCACGAAGTAGTATCCGCCGTTTGGCGCTTCATGTGTTCCTTTCTGTTGCCATAGAAGCAAACAAGCACAGTTACGCTCAGTTTTCATCAATTCGTTCGTGGTAGAACGCTCATGGTAAACCTGGCCGTGTTTAAGATGCAAATATTCTGCTTTCACCGCGAGAAACCAGCCTTTCGCTTTCATCATAGCTAATTCGGTAGTCTTTGTCTTGGTGCCCCCGTCCGTACGCTCGTAGCTCATTGCTCTTTACCGTAACTTGTTAACAGATTCATGGAGTTTATCACCAAAACCCTCTATTGACTGGAATAGTTATTATCTTTGTTCGTATTTTATGTCTTTCCATGTACTTCCGACTTGGCCCACAGCAAGCCTGCGGATCGCATGTGTAGTCCGAAAATGTGGACTGGCCAGTTACCATCTATTTGTATCGAGACTTCCTCTCATTTCAGTGTGTTTACGAGAATATATCTGCTGAGTCTTTTAGCGTAGTCTCCAATGATCTCTTCGTTTACCTATTAATTTCGATCAGTGTCGTAACCCCTGTAGTATGAGAAGAAGAACCGGACGCTATCACGGTCCGGAGAGCTGCAGATCATTAGGTGAGGTCATTCTAATCTGATGGTGGGGAAGACGGTGACAGACAGAACTCAAATATTTCTTTCATTTCAAACACTCCCTCCAAGCCAAAGAAACGATCTACCTATTCCCTGACTGAAACACACTCACAAACACACACACAAACACACGCACATTACACATATGTATCGTTAAATGAATTACAAGCGGCGTTCGGTAAGTAATGCAACACATTTCCTTCGTTGTCAATTTCGGATGGAAAACTGCGGAATTATATACTACGTATACGATATTGTAGTGCCTGTGTTATTCTGATTACGATGCAAAGTTCCTTTAGACATGCATGAATGTCCAAGGGAGCTTTGCATTATAATCAGAATAAGACACTCACCGAAATATAGTATTTATCTGCCAATATCCTGCAAGCGCCTTTCAAGTACAACGTCTGACCTGTACAGGAATATACATAATGGATGTACGAGTACAGGTCGTAGACGCATAGTTGACGACATATGGAAGTTTGGGTGTGGCCGTGAGTCGTGCACGGATAGCCAAATGGTAAGGCGAATGCTCGCGACAGTTGGGAAATCCGGCTTCGAGTCCCGGTCCGACACAAATTTTCATTGTCGTCATTCCATTCTACAGGTGATGGTAGTCCTTATTCGCAACTGCGAATTCTTTTGATGTCAACTGCGGAATTTGTTGCTGGACATCGTGGAATATTCCCGCTTCAGCCTCTATAGCTTCATGATGTGCCGATAGGTTGCAACTCTATACGTAGCCATCAAAATAGTGTCTCTAACGAGGGTACGTTCCAAGCAGAGAGCTGTCATTGAGTTTTAGATGAAAAAACAGAGCATCGCAGATATTCATAGTTGTTTGCAGAATATCTGTAGAGACTTGGCAGTGAAGAAAAGCACGGCGAGTTGTTGGCCGAGGCATCTGTCGTCATCGCAACAAGATCGTGCAAACCTGTTCGATCTCCCACGTGCCGGCCGGCTGTACACAGCTGTGGCTCCTGTAATGTTGGAACGTGCGGACACTCTCATTCTAGAAAACGGACGGATCACAAACGCCTCGCTGCTCAACTAGACGCGTCTGTTGGTACTGCTGACACTCTAATCCACCTCTTAGGGTGCTCATAGGTGTGTTCCCGCTCGGTTCATCGCAGTCCTAACAAAAGATAGGAAAGAGCAGTGAAAATTGGAAATTTGTGGTAAGGACTATGTCACCCAACTGCTGAGGTCATCGGTCCCTAAGCTTACACACTTATTAAACTAACTTACACCAAGGAAAACACACATACCCATGCCCGAGGGAGCACTCGAACCTCCGACGGGGGGAGCCGGACGAACCGTTACAGGACGCCATAGATCGCACGACTACCCCGCGCGGCTAAAGAGCAGTGAAGGACCATCTATGCAGAATGGCTTGCGCGGTACGAGGCTGATCGTGTCAATTTGCTGTCGAACATTGGCACAGGCGATGAAACAAGTGTTCATCACACAGACCATAGAGTGTCACCACGCCACATCTCCTACGAAGAAAAAGTTGAAAATTGCACTCTCATCCGGTAAAATCATAGCGATGGTCTTCTGGGCGTCTGAATGGTTATTCTGTTTGATGTCCTCCCTCAATGTGAAACGATCAACTTTGAAGTGCACTGTGCTACTCTCAGGAAACTGAGGAAACGACTTGAGAACGTTTATTGCACAAAAATGAATACGAATGTCTCTTTCTCCATGCCAACGTAACGCAACGCCTCACCCACGTCTGCGCACCTGAGAGGAGCTCATAAAACTTCATTCCAATGTTCTTACTCATTCACCCTATAGCCCGGATCTCGTATCTTTCGACTTCCATATGTTTGACCCGATGAACGATGCACTCCACGGGAGCAGTACGTGGATAATGGGGAAGCTGCTGATGCAGCTGGTCGTTGGCTACGGCGTCGACGAGTAGAGTTGTACCATGCGGGCATAGGGGCTCTCCCAGTAAGGTGGCGTAAGGCCGTCGCATCGATCGGAGATTAGGTTGAATAATAGGATTTTGTAGCTAGAAGAGATAGGAATGATATGGCTTGTTGGAATCCTGAATACAATCAACCCGCTTTCAGAAAAAAATGTGTTTCGTTACTTACCGAATGCCCCTCGTATAATGACTGAAAACAATGAAATCAATACGTGATGTGTCATTTACGTGGGAAATCTGTATAAATCTACTTAAGTAACATAATGATTAAGAAGATAACTCACCTTCTAATAGACCCAGGTGGGGGGGAAGATGTGCGGAGGTGCTGGCGCCAGGACGGGTACATGGCCCGTGGCAGCAGTGGAGTGCGACGAGTGTCCGCGCGGCTCTGGCAACGAGATGGGCTTCAGCACCAGCAAACCTGCCTGCACCTCACCTGGGCCTGAACAGAAAAAACTATTCTCAGTCTTTTGCCGATACCGGAAAGAAATTTTTTGTTGTTTATATTGGCTCGACCCAATTTGTCAACGAAGAATTACAAATACCACCTCTATTTGTATGTAGTAAGGAAAGGAACATGGATATTTAGGGTTTAATACCTTGTAGGTGACGATAGTTTGAGAGATGATGAATTAACTCTGAATACGTAAAGATTAGGAAGACACTAGGCCGTTGTCTTTTAAAGGAACCAATCCAGAAGTCGTGTTAAGTGATTTACGGAAATCTTGTGTAGAATCTAAGTACTGGTTGCTGAACGTGGATTTGTATAATATTACAATGCCTTAACCAACGGACCGCCTCGAGATACTCTGTATAACCTGTATGACTTGCATTGATTGTGTGTAACAGAAATCTCCGTGTTCAAATACTCTCTGGCCAAAAGTATCTGGACACAAATTAGTGGACAGTAATGTGGAATGTACCCACACTTCACCTTATGACGGCTTGAACTTCACTGGTACACTTATAGTGACTTGTATGAATGTCTGTGGAAGAATGGAAACCTATTCTTCCTAAAGGACCGAAACCAAACACGACAGTGGTGTTGGACGCCGGGGTTTCATCCCAAATTTTTCCATTACGGTCACGTCGGGACTCTGGGCAAACAGTTTCATTTCAATAATGTTATTGTTCACAGACTTTTGCCTCATATATGGTGCTTTATGACATAGAGCCTTGCTACGGTAATACAATCATCATCTCCGAATAGTTCCTCTCCTGTATGCAGTACACAAAAGGCGTCCACAACAAGACTACAAAGAACACCCCCATATCATAACAGCGCCGCCTCCGTAGTTTACTGTTGCCACTGCTCTCGGTAGCAGGTAACGCTCCCCAGGCATTCGGCAACCCAAAATCGTTCCATCTGATTGCCGCAGGGTATAGCGAGAATCATCACTCCAAATCACTCCCTCTCCAGACATCTGCTGTCGATTGGCGACTCTGTGTACATCACCACAAACCTCCATGCAGAAATCAGTCGCCTACGGGGAGCTGCTCGATCATTGTACCGCATTCTGTCTAAGACGCTATACACAGTCATTGTGCTATCAGAGCTCCTGTTAACGATTTGGAACTCGTGACTGATTTCTTCTGCAGATTTCGAAGCTCGACGGTCCCTGTCCATCAGTAGATGAGGTCTGTGAGATCTAGGTTGAGATGTGTTTGTCCTTCCGCGATTCCATTTCAGAATCACGTCGTCAACAGTCGACTTAGGCAGCTTCAGAATGCTTGAAATGTCCCTGATAGGTTTGTTACTCAAGTGACATCCAACGAAATATCCACGTTCAAAGTCACTGAGCTCAGTTGACTCACACGTCTTGCTGTTACTGATTCTCTACTGACAGCACAATATCCCCCGCTTCCCTTTATATTGGTGGGTGTGTCTCTCGTGACATCTAGTGCTCAGCTCCTCTTTACATACATTATTGCATGAGGAGAGTTGTATATTGGACAACAGGGAAGTATAAGGGAATAATCGAAATCGAAAGGATTAGTGGATAGACTGAGGGGATAACGTGTGGGTCATTTATCACATGCAGGAATGGAATAGACAAAACCAGTTTACATTAATGCACAAATATCTCCGATTTGGTTAAAGGATAATCGAATAACGTGCAGCTGTATAAAATCGTACTGTAGACTGAAAACTGAACTTATCATTTTACACAACATAGAAGTCAACGGAAACTTATGCACTGGATCAATGGCTTCCGTTAAAATGTCGAGCAGAGAAGAGGTTGTGACACTTCTGGAATATAAAGGAAGTAATTCCTAAATTTGCGGCTATCTATAACCGATATGCAAATAGCTTTATAGTGTTTCATCTCACCAGTAGGGTCTTTATATTTCTGTGAAACTTTTCACTTCTACGCGGATAGAGTCTCTACAATCGCTATTCTAGGTAAAATAACAGTGCAGTAATAAAATAAAAATGTATTAAATTAGTTAACCAGGAGATGCCTTCCATCCAACATCTCAGTAAAAATTATATTTTGCATGTAATTATAGCAGTACTCAATTAGCTAATGTGAATTTATTTCTACCATGCCATAACTAAGAATAAATCATCCAGGGCTATATTCATTTTGTATAGAATATACCAAATACTATAATATAATAGCTAGAATAATAACGTCATATATATTGTGTCTCAGAAGACAAGGACTCTCGTATAATATGTATGTCCAGCGATTTGCTGCTGAAAAGGATAAGGAAACAGCAATGGCTGTGGTCGTGGGGACCAGGGCCAAAACCAGTGGACCAATGTAGTTGGTATCGTCTGCCCAAACGCTGGAGGAAGGGGGGAAAGGGGGGCGGCGGGAGGGCGTTATTTTATTAAATTCAAAAGGGATTCTTATAATTGCATATCTTGAAAAAATAAAACAATACTTGAGGTCTCGACTAAAATGTGGTCTAGTGGCCTGCAATACGAAGGAACACGTCATCTTTCATGAGGCAATGACAAGTATTTCGGCAGTGGGATACTGATGAATCTGAAATGCTTTGCACTGGCGTGTCTTCTCGACTCACCATGTTTGGTATCTTTTACCAGTCATACTTTCTCAGATGTAGAGAATTTCGAAGTACAGTTGTTTTGATACGAATGAAGACTGACTTTTATTTTACAGAACTTTGTGCATTTCTTCTCAGCAATTTATACTGTATTGTGAAACCAACGGCATTTCACACTTCAGAACTGAGTCCTTTCATCCTAAGGCCAATGGATTCGCTGAAAGATTGGTACGGACATTCAAGTTACACATGAAGAAGTTCGTCAAGTATTACAATAAAGACAATAATTTATTGATCTTCCTCTCTCAGTACATTGCCGGTCTACACCATGCATAGAAACTTTATGGAATACCGATTGAACATTAATGTCAATTTCAAAAACACTCGCACATCCACAAGCTGAGATTCAATAACGGTTGAAACAAAATATTTTGGAAATGAAGGATCTGGTACCCATTTCAAAGTACACACGAGGAGAAAGGAAATGGGTACCAGGGATAGTCATGGAGCTGCTTGGCACTGTCATGTATTAGGTTAACCGTTCAAATGGAGTAGCAACGCGCCATAAAAAACAAGTCAGGCCACACTGCTCTCACATGCATATAGGGAGAACTTTGAGGGCCTGAAACCAGAAGACCGGTACATAGCCAGTCATCTGAGGGACATTCAGATGCAGCATAATACAGCCCCTGCCAGCGCTCTAGTAGCGGACCCTGCCTGCAAACAGAAAGGGATGGAAGTGGACATTGCATCTCACATCTCAGACCAGCACTTACCACTCACTCACCGTTGTTTTGAGTGGTTTTTCCTACGATGCTATTAGCAATACACAGGGGAACAACATACATGCACCCACAAAATATGCATGCCACCAACAAAGGAAACCGACTGCCTTTAACAGCTTCCTTCCCCTCCCCCGCAGGGGGATGGATTTTGTGCGCCTGGCTCTAGAGGTGCACAACAAACTACCAGAGACCGCCACCACACAGGCATACCACTCGCCTGGCGCCTCTCAGTTCCGGACAGCAGCCAACAGATGGCACTCACTTCTTCTTCTTCTTCATGTGCCGTCTCCTCTAAGAAGGTTGGCTGTCATCATGGCAATTTCTGATCTTGATTTGGCTGATCTAAGGAGTTCTGACGTTGAACAGTTGTACCAATTTTTTAAATTGTCAATCCAGGATGTCCGTCTTCTACCCCTCGTTCTCTTCCCACAAATTTTCCCTTCTAGTATTATTTGCAATATTTTGTAATTTACTCCCCTAATAACATGGCCTAAATATTGTAGCTTCCTTACTTTAATAGTTTTAATTAATTCTTTTTCCTTTCCCATTCTTCTTAGGACATCTTGATTAGTAATCCTCGACACCCAACTAATTCTAAGTATTCTTCTATATGCCCACATTTCAAAAGCTTCTAAACTGTTCATGTCCTTCTTTTTCAATGTCCACGCTTCCATTCCGTATAATAATTTTGAGAATACATAGCATCTTAGCAACCTCATTTTTGTGTTTAAACAAATGTCTCTCGAACAGAATGCATTTTTCATCTTATTAAAGATACTTCTGGCCTGTCCTATTTTCGATTTAATTTCTTCTGAGCTTTCAATCTCCTCATTTACAATTGTTCCGAGATATTTAAATTTACGTACTTGATCGACTCTTTCCCTATTGATTGTAAGATTTTCTTGTTGGTGTGTTTTAGATATCACCATGAACTTAGTCTTGCTTACGTTAAGAGTCAAGCCAAATTCTTCACTTTTTTCTGCGACTTTGTCAAGAAGTAATTGTAGATCTTTGAGGTTTCCAGCTAGTAGTGCAGTGTCATCAGCAAACCTAACATTGTTAATGTTTAGCCCATTCACTTTAATGCCAGCTATTTCATCTGATAGAGCTGCCTGGATTATGTCTTCTGAATACATATTAAACAATAAGGGTGAGAGAACGCAACCTTGTCTCACACCCCTCTTTATTTCTATATCATTCGATAACTCATTTTCTACCTTCCGGGTTGCGGTTTGATTGTAGTAGAGGTTATATATAATGCGGATGTCTTTCTTATCAAGTGTTTTCTTTTCTAACAATTCTATGAGATGATCATGACGAACTTTGTCAAATGCTTTATTATAATCCAGGAAGCACACATATAGTGGCTGGTTAACCTCCATACATCGTTGCGCTAATATGTTAAAAGCAAACAATGCTTCTCTTGTACCGAGGGAACTTCTAAAACCGAATTGTGTTTCACTTATACCTTCTTCTACTTTTTTGTATATTCGTTGGTGTATAACTTTTAGAAATATCTTTAAGGTGTGACTCATTAAGCTTATTGTACGGTGATCATTACAAGTTTTGGCATTAGCCTTTTTGGGTAATGTAACAAAGGTAGATGTCAACCAATCCCTAGGAATAATTCCCGAATTATAAATATCATTAAACAATTGTACAAATATATCTATATGGTCTATTCCTATGAGTTTCAGGATGTCATTTGGTATCTTATCCGGTCCAGGGGCTTTTCCTGTCTTTGATTTGTTGATAACATGTAATATTTCTTCTTTCGATATGCTTGGTCCTCGTTCTCCGATCATGTTATCATAAAATTTTTGATCTTTTCTTGTATCTTCAAATAGTTCTTTGACATATTCTGTCCACCTGTCCAGTTTACCTTTAACATCAGGAATTATTTTGTCATTTTTATCTAACAATAAACTTGTACTTTTCTTTTTATTAAGTCCAGCTAAATCTTTAACTTTTTTGTGTAAGTTGAAACTATCATGTCTTGTTTCATAACTCTCAATTTCAGAGCATTGTTCCTTGTACCATTCTTCTTTTGCTCGCCGTGTTTCTTTTCGTATTTCTGCATGTAATCTTTTATACTCACTTTCATCTCTATTTTTAAGTATTCTTCTTTGTTCCATCAATTGTAATATCTTCTCTGTCATCCACTTCTTTTTCATGTTGTCGTGTTTGGTCGCCATTGTGTTTTTACATGCATTATTTAATGTGTCTTTTATAAGTTCCCATTTGCCATCAATGTCTTCTGTTTGATTATTCTTTATCCTAACTAATTCCTTATTAATCTCTTCAGAAGTCTTTTGTTTAGTCAAGGGGTCTCTTAGAATAGTTGTATTTATATAGTCCTTCTTTTGTTTCTTTTGTATGGCTTTCAGTTTCACATGGAACTTTGCTACTAAAAGGTTATGATCAGAAAATATATCAGCTCCTGGATATGTTTTCACACCATGAATAGAATTTTTGTACCTCTTGTTTATAAGTATGAAATCAATTTGATTTCTGCAAACTTCTTCATTACAGTCTCTTGGTGATTTCCAAGTATAAAGTCTTCGTTTAGGGAGTTTAAAAAATGTGTTTGTAATAGACAGATTGTTTTCCTGGCAAAATTGTGACAGCAAATCTCCTCTTTCATTTCTTGTTCCTAAACCAAAAGGTCCAATAAGATCACCTTCACTTCCTTCACCTATTTTGGCATTAAAATCTCCCATGATGATAATAATGTCTTTGCTTTTTGAGGTTCCTATTGCTTGTGTTAATTCTTCATAAAATTTTCCTATTTCTTCTTGGTCTTTGTCGGCTGTTGGAGCATAGATTTGGATTAAATTAATATTTGTTTGTTTCGTTTGTAAATGTAGACTGATTACTCTATCTGAGATTGGTAAAATGCTTTTGACAGATTTACTAGCATACTCATCTAAAATTATTCCTACCCCATTCCTGTGCTGGCTATCAGAATTTCCCGAGTAATATACTTTCATGTTGTCAATGGTCATTTCTCCTGAGTCAGGCCATCTTGTTTCACTTACACCCAAAATGTTAATTTTTAGGCGTTTCATTTCTTGTATAACATTATTTACTTTGCCTGGTTGGTATAATGATCTTACATTCCAAGTTGCTATTGTTGCATTATTTTTGTATTTACTTGTGGCACTCACTAATCGGGATCATTTCCTGCTTCCACCACCAATTCCATCAGTGCATCGCATTTGTCCACCAATAGTGTTGCCAGCCACCAACCAGAGATGTCAACAGTGGACTATTTCGCTTCTGTCTCGTACTGAGGGGGGTGGTAATCCTTCTGCCAATAGTCACAAAAGCTGAGGCGCCGCCAATTCACACACAGTTCCGTTCCTGTACCTCAGCCATTTCCACTATGTGCTAAAATTTTGTGCATTAAGATACAGAGCAAATTTACATAAGCTTTGTACAGAGGAGTAAAGCGTCGACTTAGCAGTCACTATTTACGGAAAAATAGTTACAGTTAACCGAGTGTCTACATAATTACTTTCATAGATGCAGTATTATAGAATGCCAAGAGACAGCCAAGTTATTTATGTTTCATTGCATTAGATGTAGGACATCTAGTAGAGTTTTGTAACATACTCTTAATAAATGTTATTGATTATCAACTTTTACTACGTTGCCATATTCCTTTTGTAGTGTCGCCCTGTCAAGGAAGTGTTCAATTAGTAACACCAACGTATAAACTGGCACCTGTTTTATTCTACATCTACATGGATACTCTGCTAATCACATTTAAGTACCTGGCAGATGGTTCATTGAACCACCTTCACCATTCTCTATTATTCCAGTCTCGTGTAGGGCGTGGAAAGAACGAACACCTATATCTTTCCGTAAGAGCTTTGATTTCCCCTATTTTATCAAGGTGATCGTTTCTCCCTACGTAGATCGGCGTCAACAAAATATTTTATCATTCGGAGAAGAGAATTGGTAATTGTAATTTCGTGAGAAGATTCCGCCGCAACGAAAAACGCCTTTCTTTTAATGATATCCAGCCCACATCTTGTATCATTTCAGTGACTCTCTCTCCCATTTTTCGCGATAATACAAAACGCGCTGCCCTTTCTTTGAACTTTTTAGATGTACTCCGTCAGTCCTATCTGGTAAGGATCCCGCACCCCGCTGCAGTATTCTAAAAGAGGACGGACAAGTGTACTGCAGGCAGTCTCCTTAGTAGATGTGTTACAGTGTCCTGCCAATATAACGCAATCTTTGGTTAGCCTTATCCACAACAATTTCTGTGTGTTCCTTCCATTTTAAGTTGTTCGTAATTGTAATTCCTAGGTATTTAGTTGAATTTATGGCCTTCAGATTTGACTAATTTATGGTGTAACTGAAGGTTAACGGACTCCTTTCAGTACTCATGTGGATGACCTCACTCTTTTCGTTATTTAGGGTCAATTGCCAATTTTCGTACCATACAGATATCTTTTCTAAATAGTTTTGCAATTCGTTTTGATCTTGTGATGACTTTACTAGTCGATAAACGACAGCTTCATCTGCTACAAACCTAAGACGGCTGCTCAGATTGTCTCCCAAATCGTTTATATAGATAAGGAACAACAAAGGGCATGTAACACCACTCTGGAAAACGCCAGAAATCACCTCTGTTGGACTTGACGACTTTCCGTAAATTACTACGAACTCTGACCTCTCTGACAGGAAATGACGAATCCAGTCACTTAGCTGAGACAATAGTCCATGAGCATGCAATTTCACTACAAGCCACTTGTGTGGCACAGTGTCAAAAGCCTTCCGGATATCCAGAAATATGGAATCAATTTGAGATGCCTTGTCAATAGCACACAACACTTCACTCGAGTAAAGAGCTAATTGTGTTTCACAAGAACGATGTTTTCTGAATCCGTGTTGACTGTGTGTCAATACACCGTTTCCTTCGAGATAATGTTCGAACACAATATATGTTCCAAAGTCCTGCTGCATATCGACGTTCATGATGTGGACCTGTAATTTAGTGGATTACTCCTACTACCTTTATTGAATATTGATGTGACCTGTGCAGCTTACCAGTCTTTGGGTACGGATCTTTTGTTGAGCGAAAGGTTTTATACGATTGTTAAGTTTTGAGTTATTGCAGAAGCGTACTCTGAAACGATTATAATTGGCATACAGTCTGGACCAGAAGACTTGCTTTTATTAACTGATTTATGTTGCTTCACTACTCGGAGGATATCTATTTCTACGTTGGTCATGTTGGCAGCTGTTCTTGATTCTCCTTCTCTGATATTTACTTCGGCTTCTTATGTGAAGGCATTTCGGAGGGCTGTGTTTAGTATCTCTTCTGTGGCACCACTGTCTTCGATAGTATCGTCATTGATATCGCTCTGAGAAGGCATTAAGTGTGTCTTGCCACTCGAATACATCGCATACAACCATAATCTCTTCGGACTTTCTGCCAGGTTTCAAGACTAGGTTTCGTCGTGAGAAACTACAATTAGCATCTCGATTGAAGTCCGTTCTAAATTTCGACATTCTGTAAAAAATCACCAATCTTGGAGATTTTGCATCAGTTTAAATTTGGCATGTTTTTTCGCTGTTTTAGCAACAGTGTTCTGACCCGTTTTGTGTACCAAGGATGATCAGCTCCGTCGTTTGTTAATTTATTTGGTATTAATCTCTCAATAGCTGCCGATGCTGTTTCTTTGAATTCAAGCCACATTTTATCTACACTTATATTGTTAATTTGGAAGGAGTGGAGATTGCCTCTCAGGAAGGCGTCAAGGTAATTTTAATCTGTTTTTTCGAATAGGTATATTTTTCTTTATTTTTGGAGGATGTAAGGGTTACAATTTTCAGTCTCGCTACGACAACCCTGTATTCACTAATCCCTGTATCCATTTTGGTGCTTGTTATTAACTTACGATTATTTTTTGCTAAAAGATTAAGTGCATTTTCACAACCGTTCACTATTAGCGTGGACTCATGAACTAACTGCTACAAACAATTTTCAGAGAATGCGTTTGGCACAATTTCGGATGATGTTTCATGCATACCTCCGGAATTAAACATGTATTTTCGCCAACATATTTAGGGTAAATTAAAGTCACCGCTAACTGTAATTGTATGAGTCGGGTATGTGTCTGAAATCAAACTCAAGTTTTCTTTGAACTTTTCTGCAATTGTAACACCTGAATTGGGAGGTCGGTAAAGCATCCAGTGGCTATTTTATTCTTGTTGCCAACAATGATCTCTACCCATACTAACTCACAGGAACTATCTGCTTCAATTTCGCGACAAGATAAACTACTTCTAACAGCAACAAACACGCCACCGGTAACCTTACCAAACACCGTTAGGTTCTTCGCAAAAATTTCAGCCGAGCTTATCTCCGGCTTTAGGCTGCTTTCAGTGCCTATACCGATTTGAGTATCAGTGCTCTCTATTAGCGCTTGGAGCTCTGGTGGTTTCCCATCCAAGCTACGACGGTTTACAACTGTTATACCGATGGTTCCTGTATCTACGTTCTTCCAGTGTTCGGCCTGCACCCTTTGTGACTGAAGCCCTCTTTGTGTTTTCTCGAGGCCCTCCAAACTAGCCGGCCGCGGTGTCCGAGCGGTTCTAGGCGCTTCAGTCCGGAACCACGCGACTGCTACAGTCGCAGGTTCGAATCCTGCCTCGGGCATGGATGTGTGTGATGTCCTTAGGTTAGTTAGGTTTAAGTAGTTCAAAGTTCTAGGGGACTGATGACCTAAGATGTTAAGTCCCATAGTGCTCAGAGCCATTTGAACCAGCCGCCAACCTAAAAGAACGCCCAGTCCACGCCATACACCCCCGCTACCCGTGTAACCACCTCCTGCATATAGTGGACTCCTGGCCTGTTCAGCAGAAGCCGAAACCTAACCACCCTATGGCGCAAATCGAGGAATCTGCAGCCTACACGGTCATTCAGACCCTCCACTCGGCTTTGTACCGGTCCGCAATCGGTCCTGTCGATTATGCTGCAGAGGGTCAGCTCTGCTTTCACCTCGCAAGCAGGACTGGCAACCTTTACCACTTCTGTTAGCCACTCGAAATCAGAGAGAATCTCTTCCGATCCAAAGTGACACACATCATCGGTAACTACATGAGCCACCACCTGCTGTTGGATGCACCCGTAGTAGAAAGTAACATTTCTGCTACTGTGGATGTTTCAGATGAATTGATTTTAACACTTCAGTTACAGTTTCTCAACACCACATGCACTCATTACTGTCATCTACACTAGACAGTAACACTTACGACTCCTCCTACACTCTTTGAGGAGAAGACGTTACTATGTGTGCATAGAATGGAAACCTCTCCATTTAGGGCGGTCGCGGTAAACAATTGTACCTCCTAGCTGACAACAAAAAATGACTAATTTTAATGCACAATTGATGAGATTCCAAAGAGAGGGCAGAAAATTTAACTTCCATATCCCGACGATGTTCGATATGCTATTCGGGTGTCACTCGAAAGCATTTGCTATAAAGGGGTTCTGGTCACTACGCTGTTGTTTTCGAGTAAATCCAAGTGAAAGCCAATGACAGAGCATTCGTTCCGGTCTAGGTGGGCTCGTTCGAATATACGAAAATAAGATAATATTACTTGTACATATCAGACCATCGAACAAACAGTTCCCGAGAAACCAGAGAATCCGTGATTCCAATCCGTTGCATATACACTTCAAGAGGAAAACTCTTGCAAACTGAGACAAAGGGGTTTGTTCAAATCAGTCAACTTCCATCTGCACGTATTAGAACCGCAATATCCGCTTTTTATTGCTTTAACCCACTGGAAAGATAGTGAAAGCTAACGTCTGATTTTTGCGTTTTCTTTACAAAATATACTATAGTTTTTCGTCTAATATGAGGATGAAAAAGCGACCAAAAATTTTATACAGTTGTTTAAATCTCTCTATTTCTCTTCTTATAATAAGAATCTTTTTAAATATTATGAGATGTGAACACAGCAAAGCAGAGGGATACACTATGTTTACTTTAGTTCAGTTAACGATATAAAGCAGATAAATTAACCAAAAATGTGTGCATGTGTACATATATGAAAGATTTCGGACCTGAAGATTCCAACAGATTACACCAGATGGCGCCGATGATAAGCATCTACACATACAGACGTTGTAGCTTTAGTTAAATTGGATCACCATGTACGGTGCCGAGGTGGATAGTTCTAAAACGTTTTCTCAGTGCCAGTATCCTTCACTACCCTTGAGCCTCTTGTCACCACTGTGCTCTTTGTTACTCTTCTTGCTGAAACTGCTCTACTGTAGAGACTTACTGATCAAGACATTGACTTGGTGTGAAGTGTATATTCTACATCACATACAAAATTAACAGTTGATAGTAGGTTTTTTAAACAGTTTCAAGTAGATTATTTCTATCTTTACAGTTATACCATTCTACTGTAGAGACTTACTGATCAAGACATTGACTTGGTGTGAACTGTATATTCTACATCACATACAAAATTAACAGTTGATAGTAAGTTTTTTAAACAGTTTCAAGTAGATTATTTCTATCTTTACAGTTGTACCATTCGAATTTTACTAACAGACAGGAGTGTTGCAGCAGCTGTGCTGATTCAGTAGTAGATCGAGAATAGCTCTCGACAAGAGTCAGCCCATGAGACGAACCTTATGTTCTTAAACGGGCCACATTAGAAACGAAAGGAAGCGTTACATGAGAGACGGTTTACGTTTTTTTCCATTAAAGCGAGGATGAAATGAGCATAATCAGTCCTGATACAAGTACCTGAATTTTCATGCGTTCAGGTCTGATGGTAGGGGCTCTTTCACCACAGTTTGGATATCCAAGCTGGAAAGTTCGTTTTTGGGATGGAAGAGACACTACGGGAACCAAATAAGAACATGAGATAATTGTGTGAAACGATGATCTTATTCTGAAACTTGGAACACTGACCCAGATACGAAGCCCTCTTTAATTAGTTCATGATAACGGATACGTACAGACAATGAAGGGAAGACATTCTAAGCCTATATCTCTTAAAGTAAAAACACAAGTGTCCACCGCGGGACATCCGAAATGGAATTTTGTACAAAGTAGAAGATAGATATTGCGTCTGATTTCAAAAATAAAAATTTATTTTTGCAATATTTTGAATAAATATCGTTAACAATCTCTAAAAGTCTTTGGAAAGCTGCCACCGGAAACATGTCTTTTTCTAAAGGGAAACGGCCGATACATTTTGCATTAGAGTATCATAAGAGGTAAATAGCCTGCCATAAATGACTAAATACACGTATTTTGTGTCATCAAATACCAGGAAATCCAAAACTTTCACTTAAAAGTTGTACCTCCAAAAGGTTTTAGAGCTCAGTCTCACAGATTAATTCGATCAGGCTTGCACTGTCTACGTTCGCCAACCAAACTGCACAGCACTATGCCCGGGCGGTTATGTTTAAATCTTTCGCCAAGTTAAGAAATTCATTTCGAAGCTTAAAAAACTGTCATACACTTGTCTAAACGCCTTTTTAACTATATATTTGATTTTATACCATAGACGTCTATTGTCAAGTACACAATCAAGTGTCAGCCGAAATATCTCACAATTTTTTCCCGTATGTGGTACGACTCGAAATTAGCTTGTTCCTACACAAACGTGATTCAAGGTTTTTACATCACGTTGTGAGCGAGAAATACACTAAGGTGACAAAAGTCATGGGATACCTCCTAATATCGTGACGGACGTCCTTCTGCAAGTCATAGTGAAGCAACTCGACGTGGTATGCACTCAACAAGTCTTTGGAAGTCCCCTACAGCCATGTTACCTCAACAGCCGTCCATAATTGCGAAAGTGTCACCGCTGTTTGTGATCGAAAGGACCTTCCGATTATGTCCTATACATGTTCGATGGGATTCACGTCGCGCCAGCTGGGTGACCAAATTAATCGCTCGAATTGACCACAATATTCTTCAAACCAGTCGCGAACAGTTAGGCCCAGTGATATGACTTTGTTGTTTGGAATCATGAAATCCAAGAATGGCTGTAAGTGGTCTCCAAATAGCCGAATATAACCTTCCCCAGTCAATTATCGGTGTACTAGGACCAGAAGTCGCACTGCAGTCCCACACCATCAGAATCCACCAACAGCCAGGTCATGGTTTGCCACTCAACTAGGGTCCAACCGATATCGTCAGGAGCGCAGGAAAGGCGCTGCCGGCGATGTGGTGCCGTTAACAATAGCTATCGCGTCTCTCGTCTGCTGCCACAGCCCATTAACGCTAATTTCGCAGCACTGTTTTAACGGATACATTCTTCGTAGGTCCCACATTGATTTCTGCAGGTTTTTTTTTCACGCAGTTTTTCTTGTCTTTTAGCACTGTCAACTTTACGCAAACAGCGCTGCTCTCTGTCGTTAAGTGAAGGCCGTCGGCCATTGCGTTGTCGGTGGTGAGAGGTAATGCCTGAAATCTGGTATACTCGGCGCACTCTTGACACTGTGATCTCGGAATATTGAATTCCCTAACGATTTTCGAAATGAGATGTCCCATGCGTCTAGTTCCCACTACCATTCCGCGTTCCAAGTCTGTTAATTAAGGTCGTGCTACCACAATCACATCGGAAACCTTGAGTACATCACTTGAGTACAAATGAAGAATATACTGCCCCTGTATACCTTGTGCACACGATACTACCGCCATTTGTACATGCGCATATCGCAATCCCACGACATTTGTCAGCTCAGTGTAAATGCATCCAGCAAAATTGGTCTCACACATTCTGCCTGATACAGAGATTCCTATACCTTCCCTGCTTTGTAACGAATACCATTCGACACACTGAAGGCATACCATGACAGAAATGAAACATTTGTCTCAGGGAAACGGAAAGAGAAAGAGAGACACATCAGAAATTACTGCGTTACACATTTGATCACTTTTCATCCACACGTCCTCTGAAAACCGCCAGTATATTGAAATAGTACTGTCAGTTCCGTTGCATAAGAATTGTCTTTTACAATTTCCGAACGTTTTCGCAAGACCTAATTCACACTGGAATTTAATATCCCTCTTTCACTATTTTTGTGGAAAGAAAAGCACATAAAACCTTCCTCGAGGATAAACCACGGACGCACATACGTTGATTACTTTTCTCATTGTTCACTATTATCTTTATTTTATTGGAAATGACTTTATATAAATTTCGTGGCAGCATTCATTTTATTTCCTAAGAGTAAGGATGATACTGCAAGAACTACAGTTCTAACAGATGCGGTCACAAGTTGATTGTAAAATGAGTGGAAGTCTGACACCACTTAGCCATAGCTCCAGTTTGAAAGGTCTTCCTCCTTGTCATATAAAGGGTAGTTATAATTACACTTTCGCTAACTGAGAGGGCCCTCATGAAAAACCGATGATCCTAGAGCAATAAAACTTTGTGGAAACCTTTTTAAGGACTCTCGGGAGAGAAATAACTAATAAACCATTCAAATAATACACATCCTTATTTCTATATGAGAGAGTAACATTCGTTAATTGTGTACCAAGTTCATCTTCCAGACTACAAACGTTGCTCATTGTGACGATCATCTGTATCCACGATGGCCTGAAACTGCATTAGAGATGCCAGTTCACAGTTGTGTTCAGCACCGTTTCAAATCATAGTGACACAGCTCGTGCACTGTTTGACGATAGCACATTGCCTCCAGCATTCTCCAACATGTAAATAGTAACTTCTTCAACAATGTGTGGTGCAGTTTACCATCTGACTCTCCCAAGATAAATTCCCAAATCACCGTTTAGTTCGAACTTATAAACCATGTTCGTTAGCCCAGTGTGAAAACAGGGTCACTTTGTATTTCTTTAATGCGTCGATATTCTCGAAGAGCAATGGCACTTGTTTTTTGATAAAACAGCTTTAGGAGGATATCCCTGCTCACCTTTCCCAGACCCATGTTGACTCTCTGCAAATGTAATTCACAGAGATGTTTGTGCTTTTGTGGGGTCTTGCCCAACCATCGCTAACTGGGTGCCTAAGGGATGCAGCGTTCACGGAATGCTGTACAACAATTCAAACAAATAAGGTTGGTAGTTTTATTTATATAAAGCAATTGACTATACTTAAATTTGGAGATACATCGGTGTCATAAGTAACATACAGACAGTAATAGTTTTCGCTATAGGCAAAGTCGAGACAAGTAACTGATAAGGATCACAACTAGTTGTTCTTGTAGCACGCTCCGCAAATACGTTCCATTAACGTCAGTACACTTAGGCGATCTGAAAATCGAGGCTGGTAGGAGCGGCGCTTATATTCACTTCTTTCAGATGTCGCCTCTGGCGCGGCGCGGTCCAATTCCACGCACCATAGGCCGACGTTTCCTGACCGGCTTCTGTGGTTCTCCGTTCTTCTTTGTTCCGGCGCTTGTAGCTATGCCAGAACAGTTTCAGACCTATGCCGCAGTATCAGTACCGGCGCCTAATGGCTAGTCATAACACCATCTCTGTTAATAACGTAGTCCTGCCACGACCGATGTGAACATCATTCCTATAAATTTTGGTACCTATGGGTAAATAGTATGGTACCGAGCGCCGCGGGTTTCGAATCTGGGCCAAACGGCACTGAAGTCGATGGCCATTAGAGGTCTCTGCAGTAGTCGCGCCGTAAGCCGTGGCTGCGCGCGCCCCTGGCCCCGAGTCTAACATGAGGGCTCCACTGTGGAGCATGTGGTCCCAGCGGCCAATAGCGACATACCTGTCGTGTATTTAGGCAGCTGCCTCTCACTCAGCGAGGCAGCCTGGTATTCGCTTTGGGTCGGATGATGTCTCGCTTAAAGACATGGTATTTACGTTGTGTGTGCTTAGTTCCCGTTTACGAGTGGACGTTGTTTTTATTTCGTGAGGTTATCTCTTGTGAACCCGTTACTTAACTTAATACTTTGTTGTTGATCTTTGTGTCTTGCTAGGTTGTCTGTCGTCGTGCTTGTCCTTCCATTCCCGTTCGTCCGTCATGTTTGTTCACGGGCCGCTCCCGTTCAGTCCCGCCACGTTTCCGTTAGTGGCAACCCTGCGACTGTTCCTGTAGCGGTTACAACAAATAGTTTTCCGTCTACACTAGCTCAAATAACGAAAGTTTACTTATAAACATCCTTTATATGAAACGGGTCGCTGTCGCTAATTGTCTGATTTCTCGAAACATGTTTGCTCGCAAGCCTGATAAGCATAATAAACATTTTATTAATTCTTGGTATTCGAACGATCGCACCTGGTCTGATACAGACCTTGATTTTTCGCGTAAACAGAAGCTCCATTTATGTAAACTGCTTTCGAATGGACCCCGAATAGTCTCTCGAAGCTCTCGAATTCGGAGAGTAGCAGGGTCCAGTCTCTCCTTGTTAGCTGATTAGTGAGCCACGTTAAATGAATCATATTCTGCTCTGCAAAACTTAAGGAACATGTAGATAAAGTAACATAACATATTAACTATTCGGTGGAAATAAATGAAAGTCCAGAAGCATGTTTCCAGAGACCTCCCAGTCGTGCACAGAAAGCTGGACGCCACATGGCGTGTGGTGAACGTGGCTATAGCGCCAAATACGGCTGGCCCCACAACACGAGGTAGTTGAAAAACTGCAAAAGACGAAAAGACGCGTGTGTGTATGTGTGTGTGTGTGTGTGAGTGTGTCTGTTTTTGTGTGTGTACGTGTGTGTCAATCAGAGATCTGTTAAGGTGTACTGTGGTGGTGGCCTTCGTTAGAACATAGCCGGAAGGCTACATCTGGATGAGTTCACCAGAGCAAAAATTATCGAAAACTGGTAGAAAGACGAAGTGTATTTTGGTAATGCTCACAGCCGTCAAACAGCTGGTACAGTCGCAACCACCTGTAACAGGACTGCAAGGCATTCAGTCTCACGCTCCACCGAGGCGTGCCGACTGCATGGGGCTGGTCTCTCCTCCCGACGACCAACACGTTGTTTCGTTGGCACTCGCAAATTGGCGGTATCATTTATGATGGTGCCAAGAGCATTGGGATTGTATCAATGAGAACTAGGGTCGAGTGCTCTTCTCGGATAACAGCAGATTTAGTTTGAGTAGTAATTCTGGGTGCTCCGTCGTATGGTGATAGGTGTAAACACATTATCCACGTAGGAACATTGTTGAACATTATGGTTATGGTGGCAAAGGTGTTCTGGTGCGGAAAGGCATGATGTTGCACCGGCATACTGACCTCCAAATCTTCGCACATGGTACACCCACCGGTCAACGTTATTGTGACACTGTACTCCTTTCTTCTGTACATCTTTTCAGGGTTCATTAGGCCCTAACTGCATTTCATGGATGACAATACGCCACCACATCGAACATTGCAGGTGGTGGAGCTCTTGTAATAAGAGGATATTCGGCGAACGGACTGGCCTCCACATTCCCTCGACTTGAATCGCACAGGGAAGGTGAGGGTTGCGTTGGGGAGACATGCTGTAGCATGTCCACATGCAGTAACGACCATCGAGCAGTAGTCAACAGCGCTGGTGGAAGAACGGAACGCCCTAGCACAATAACTCCTTGCCAGTCTTGTGGCTAGCATGTGGGCACATTGCAGAGCAAGCGTTGCAAACTTTCTTATAAGAACCGCATCTCGCGTTTTTTAATGTTTAGAGGACCGTCATAATCCGTAGTGACTTAAGTATATTTATTGTCATCGAAGAGAAGTTTCATTTTTGTTTGTCACATTGCTTATTTCTTTAATTTGCTTTCTGTACTTTACTATAGCAGTTCTACGTATGGCCCAACTTTCATCGAGCTATGTTTCTTGACAGTGACACATCACGTGAAACTTACTTTCGTTCTTATGTATTACATACCAGTGTACGTCTCATTTAACGTAAACAGTAAACACTGCGATCGGTGACATCGTCGTCTTACGGGCTGTGTTGCATCAGACTTCTCTTTGGGATTTCTTGTAGTGTGTATTTAATGCGCAAGTTTAGTTCAGCTGGCGGAACTACGAGCACAAAATGAATTTACCTACTTGTAATGCTATTTTGGGAAAACGTTTTATGAATCAAGTATGTCACAGTCTCCAGTAACAGAATCAAATTAAACTCTGAAAGTACCTAATCGCTTTTTTTAAACGTGTACAGCATTAAGAATGTTGTAGTAAATCGTTTTGTATTTACAATGTGAGCTTCGTGACAGCAGCTTTTTTGTCTGTGTCGGAGAATCTACGTAGCTGTTCCAAATAGCCTCGGAGAAGGCCCTGTGCTTTTACTGTCGACCATGCCGTCCTTGTTTATGCAAAACACCATTAACTTTTAAAAACAAATTACTTGGGTTGGTGACGTATTGTGTTTATAGTACTGCAGTATAAAGCAACATGTTGATTCTACTTTCCTTAAGCTCTATCTGTCGTTACAAGGTCACCTGAAGTTTTCTTGGAAATTTTAGATTTTAATCTTACGTTAATCATCTGAATTTTTACTTGCTGTGGTCCTTACAAATTACACTAAACTAAGGCATGATGTCTGACCAGCCAATAGTATAACATTACTGTTGTTTACAGATCGACACGTAGGACTTGCTAGAGAACTACATTATCATTGTGAACATACTCGTATAAGTTCAGCCCTCCTCGAAGCAGTAGGCAGTGGTAGACAAATGAAAAATCACTGGAAATATATTTTATAAAAATATCTACCGACGACTGAAATATTTCCTGTTTTATAGAGGGTGGTAATATTTTCTCTGTGCACTTAAATATCAGAACAGTCAGGAAACTCGAGCAACCTACTACTGAATTCGTTTTCTTCCTTATCACATTGCATGACTTTCATATTCAACAGAGACTTGCGAATCTGACAAACACTATAGCGACGATTACTTCTGACCTCGTCTCAAATAACAGTTCCACTTTTTACTTGCAGAGCTCTGTCTGTCATGAAAAACATGAGTAATCAGTAGAATCACAGGTTTCATTAGGTGCTGGACGGAGTGGCCGTGCGGTTCTAGGCGCTACAGTCTGGAACCGAGCGACCGCTACGCTCGCAGGTTCGAATCCTGCCTCGGGCATGGATGTGTGTGATGTCCTTAGGTTAGTTAGGTTTAAGTAGTTCTAAGTTCTAGGCGACTGATGACCTCAGAAGTTAAGTCGCATAGTGCTCAGAGCCATTTGAACCATTTTTTTTATTACCTGTTATTTACTGGTTATTAGCTAACAGTGACACTTGAAATGCAATAGGAAATAATTTCCTTGACGTGTCTTTTACTGAAAAGTAGCCGCCGTCCGAAAAAGTACAGTACTTAAAGCAATGGACTCATATTTTGGAGCCGGCCGCGGTGGCCGTGCGATTCTAGGCGCTCCAGTCCGGAGCCGCGCTGCTGCTACGGTCGCAGGTTCGAATCCCGCCTCGGGCATGGGTGTGTGTGATGTCCTTAGGTTAGTTAGGTTTAAGTAGTTCTAAGTTCTAGGGGACTGATGACCACAGCAGTTGAGTCCCTTAGTGCTCAGAGCCATTTGAACCATTTTTCATATTTTGGAAATTCGGGGATAAAATTCAACGCTTCTAATAACACTTATAGCAAATTCTGGGATGACTCCATCTAATAAGCCGTATTTAATACGCGATGCATCAATAGTCTTAACATGAGGACGATGATAGAGTAACGGTAATATCTGTCGTATGGCCACGGAAAAACCGAAAGTGGCCAGAATATTTATTTGTGTATTAGAATTTACTGGTGATCAGATGCGGATGGAAAACAAACTCTTTCAAATTTCTTGTCATTAAGGCTCAAATTCTATAATAAGATATGAAGCACCACTTTGCCACAGAGCTTATACAAACTAAAACTCAGATTTCACAAAGGGTTTCTAGTGTAAAATCAATCTCAAATTACAGTACATAACATATAAATAAATATTTGCCGAGAAATCATTTCCTAGGCAAGGTAAATGGCCGACATTTCAGAGGAACGTGCAAGTCAGGTAATCAATGATATTGCGGCTTCTTGTAGAGAGATTATACCTTATTATCAACATGAAGAAGGGCATGGTCCTACTGAAGTATTTATGTAGACAACCGGAAGAAGGGGCAGTATCTCAGGGCCTCTTTGACGTAGACTGTACAGTCTTAGTGAAAATCGCATCTTGGGGAATCTTATAGTTCACCAGTAAACGACACTGTTTCGGACTCTTACGATACGTGAAGACAAATTTAGACAAAAAACTATTTCTTGCATGGATTACGAGCAGTTATTCACCTCACGCTCCATCGGTAATACGAATGAGAATCCCTAATCCATGATACAACAGAAAGTGTTCCTTCCCAAACACTTACTGTTTATTGCCATAAATTTAGATGTACAACAGCACATTTTGCTACTTAATATACCATCGGTTGTGTTAAGTCGTCCATTACAGTCTGAGCCGCATGTAGTTCTCACTGAATGGAAGAAGTTAATTTCCCCGGCTCCTCAGCAACCGACCTTGGCCCAACACCGACATACACCGGTAAACCAAAACGTTTATGACCACAGCCCACCGTGAAGCTGGATGCCACCTGGTGGCGTTCCGAGCACGTGACGTAGTAACAAAAGTGTGTAAGTGGAACGGACACGGACGGAGAATCATCCTAGCGAAGATATGGGCTGCAAATTCGGAAATCCATTGAGATAAGCGACTTTGACAAAGGACAGATTATTATTACGCAGAGCCTGTAAACGAGTATCTCGAAAACGACGAAGCTGGTCGAATGTTCAAGTGTTACTGTCTTGATCATCTACGGAAAGAGGTAGAAGGACAATGAAACTACCACTAGGCGCTAAATGGTGGGACGTCCGGGGCTCTTCACAGAACATGGAGTCCGGAGGCCTGCCTGCTATGATAAGCAGGATAGATGATGATCTGTGTTATATCTGCCGAAAGAGCACAATGCTGGTCGATGCATAAGTGTTTCGGGGAACACCGTTCATCGTACTTCGTTGAACATAGAGCTCCACAGCAGACCACCCCTACATGATCACACGTTGGCCCAACGGCACTGTCAATTACGATTTTAGTGGCCGCGGGACCATCGACATTCGACTGTAGATCAGTGGAAACGTGTCGGCTCTTGGGATATTTGTACACTAAATCGATGGTCATCTCCACAAACGCCGTCATCGAGGTGAATGGCGGCTAGAAATGTGCAGTGCGCCACAGACGCAGGATGGTGGGACCAGTACTGTGCTATGGGAGACAATTTCCTGCGCTTGCATGGTACCTGTGGAAGTAATCGAAGGCATGCTGACTACTGCGAATCACCTGCATCCCTTCACGCTTGACGTCTTCCCCGAGAGCGATGCCATCTGTCAGCAGTATAATTGTTAGTATCTCGGAGCTAGAACCGTGCTATAGTGGTTTGAGAAGCATTATAGTGAAATCCCGTTGATATCTCAGTGACCAAATGCGCCTGATGTAAATCCTATGCAGCCCATCTGGGTCGCTATTGGGCGGTATCACCGCGTACGCAAATCAACGGCCCATTATTTACGCGAATTACATGACGTGTGCGTAGGCATCTAGCGCCACGTACCTCCAAAAACCTACCAACAAACTGTCTCATCCATGATACGCAGAATCAGTGATATATTTCGTTCTAGAGACTGACAAACAAGCTATTAAGCAGGTAGTCATAACCTTTTGGCTCGTCAGTCTATAAGATCCAAAAGACAGAGCGCTGCTGGTCCTATGTAAATGTAGCCTCTTTGCATTCGATATCACACATATCTGCTACACACTTCTACACATTTTCCTTGTTAGGCTTTAAAAAAGTCAATCTTTCTCGGTATTGCCGTTTCCGTAAACGTAGTTGTAATTTTACAACGCGATCATAGCTCATTAGTTATATTGTTCTTAATTTATGAATTAACTTGCTTTCTGAGCAAGTAATATTCCTTTGCGTGTTGTCTCTGGGTTGATATTGCACCGGATGTAGAACACATTCACTGTTTACCATAAAAATCGTTGATGCTTGATGGATGAAGTAACCGTTACTACTGGGAACCGTACAGTTTACGAGACGATCTTTGGAACAGGGCGGACAAGCGGAAGCTGCTTTGAGACGCCAAAGGCGAGCTGTGCCAGTGACTCTGGCAAGGGATTTAGGGTGCAGAGCGAGGGTGCGGGCAGCGGGAGTCGTAAAACCCAGCTGCAGCCGTAGCCGCCGCCACCCGTTTATCCCAAGCCGTGGCGTATTTCTCCTGCGCCACCGGATTTAAATGGAAGAGCTGTTCACTTGTTGTTCCATGATAGCACACAAACGTTACGGAACCTGTTTCGTATAGTGCTGCGTCGCAAAAGTTCAACTCTCACTCAGACCCACAGTTTTTATGGTCCACACCAATCTCCCAAACAAAGAACGTAGTTCATCACTGATTACTTTTTCAGATCGTTTACGACATACATACATGAATACTTCCATCCATTGTAATAGCTATCTGGCTACATGAGACAGGATTATTGTGGAAGAAATGTATATAGTAGCGCAGCGTTTGTGTAAATATGAAAGTAGATGTAAGTAAAATTAAATGAACAATATCAATCGTTGCAAAACGTCAAAAAATAATATGTTACTATCAGATGAAATAATGGTCATCGAAATCACTGCGCTGTCGCTTCGGAAGTAATTTTTGGAGAGTCTATAGCTCATAAATGACACTGGAGCGTAATTTAGAAGTTACTGATAGTGTGTCATACCCTTTCAAATGTGCTCAGACAAGCACTAATCATTCAAAATCATTCCATTACCCTGACGGGAAACGACAACCTGTAATTGAGTGAGCAAGATATTCAATAATATAGTTGACCGTTCTCTGAGACAGCGCTATCAAACTTTCAGCGTAATATATCTATGTTATGCGTCGAAGTCTTTTTTTCTTATTTCCTTTTCACAATTATTTTTATACACAGCTTTGAAATGTTAGTCGCACTCTTTCTACGTACATAAATATGCTGTTTAACATATTCCAGTACGCGATACGAGAAGTGTTTATAGTTTGCTGATTTTGTTCATTCATAGCGGTGATTGACAGGCTGGTTCTGTTCGGAATCTGAATCATACATAGTACTACTGTACACTATAATAGTTGACGACTACTTCTACAAAAAAAGCAATGTCTAATCCACGTCTGACCAAACTAATATATGTTTATACTATTTCAACTCAGTTGCTCCCACCACAAAACATAAGAAATAGTCACAAGGTGCTAGTGACATCATACAGCGTTCCATGTCTACTGTTAACGTACAAATGAACTACAGTGTTAAAGGTCGAATAACTGTAAATATACGGATACAAACTGACAAATCTGAGGAATAGAAAACATTAAAAAGAAAGTAATCTGCGAATGCAGTGATCCAGCACTCTATACAAATTATTCACAGTTTGTCGACTTACATGACATTAGACACTGAGGACAAATGTTTTAACCATGATCACACAAGTGATCTGCATTTTGTGTTCCCACGTTCATAGTCATAGTTCAATTTGGAGGCGAACTGTTTGTGTACAGTTCATATAGATTTAGAGGCTGGAAGCACTAAGTGACAGACAACAAAACTCAAAAGTGATATATAATTTTGGAGTTGAAATCTCAAGAGTTGGAAAGAGTTTTCGACAAATAAGAATATATTCTGCAACAATGAGGCTGGATACATAAGCCAAATTCTTTTTCTTTCCAGTCAATACTAACACAGGTTGCTAATATGTAGGAACACGGCAATATGGCAAATCTGTCACGAGTATAAACACGGATTTCACGTTTCTTGATATGGAAATTGGAGTTCTACTTTCTTACCACGAGCACGAACATCTTGTATACATAATTTAATTATATATAATGAGATGAGCTATGTAAATAATCTACAAACAGAACCACAAAAGTCAACTGTAAGATGCAGTTTTACAGTTCTTGAACAATCCATGACTGCAATGTAAACCATTCTCAGCAACAGTAACTGTCTTTTGCCATGGGTATTTCTTAATGAATTGTATCGTCACCCATCTGATAACACATATCACTTAACGTAAGTATACATTGATTTTCTTAGTAATACTAATGTCATAGCGAGTATTATTCGACCTGAAAAAATGAAAGTGAGGTTACTCTTTACTATGTTGTTGGTGTATATGTTCGATCTCTGCAGTCAATTAAAGGGCTGTTTGGTTTCCAGACACGTTTTGCTTCCTATTTTTCTCAAGCATCCTCAATGGCCCGTAATACATATTATACTTCTTACATATTTAAATGTGAAGCACACTTTAGGATAAAAAGAAATATTAGCGATCTGCCCCTTTCAAAGGTTCTCTCATCTTCTAATACCTTCCCCTACCGCGCACATGCCCGCAAACACACACACACACACACACACCAGCTATCTGTTTGGCTTTGTTTACGAAGAAGACTTTTCCATAAACGATCCGTGAACCATGGCGAGTGAACGAATAGGAAGTTTGCATGCTTAAACTTCTACTTTGCAGCTGAATGGACTCTGTTAGAAGCTTCCTGACTGATGAAAAACAGTATATCGCACCTGGCGTAAAACTGGGATCGTTGCTTCTCATGCACAATATTATTGCTAACTTAGCTACCCAAGCATAACTCATGGCGGGTTCGCAGCTTTCACCTGACAGCTGTCTTCCCATAGACGTCTTAAATCTTTCAGTTCCATTTAAAACAATGCTTCCCAATCATTGAAATTAGATCGTTGAACGATCGACATGACCGTCTTTTGAGTAGTTATTGTACCTGTAGGGTATTCAATAGTGTACTATCAAGACCAATGCTAAGAAACAAAAAAAAAATTTAACATTCAGGTGTCACATTAAATTCTCGGTCTTCTTGCTTTAATTGAAGCTCCTCACCCCTTTCACCTCTAAAACAGCGGTAAAAATTAAATATGGATGACGTAAACCTTGGTTGGAGATGTAAAAATTACGAAACACATAGTATATTTTTGTAGTTCTAGTACGCAGCGTAGACTGGAAGACATTGTTATATACGTTTGATCAAGCATAGGCACGGTAGGATTCCGTTATACAATGCACCATAGAAAGATCCACTGAGCTTTTAGGTGTGTTTTAAAGAACAGTATCTGTATGATAACCAGTGCCACTGAGAGTTACTGAATTCTGCAAGTAATTTTCGTAATGAGAGACGTATTAACCAAGTTATATGAGGTAACTAGCTAAGTGCCTGGCCTTATTCTAATCCTTTATTAGTCCGTCCCTTCCTTCCCCTTCTCTCTGTCCATCTACACCACCACCACTCACCGTCCACCTACACGACCCCCCTCGCCCCCATTCTCTGTCCTACCTTATCTCTCCACATTATCACACTCTCCATTACAGGCTGGTGGTTCTTACCCCTACAGTATGTCTTTGCTAACTCTAACTAATTTTCTTACCAAATTTGATGGAAAACGTTCCAGGGGTTTATGACGAGCTTTTTACCCATGGTTTTGTCCACATACGCACAATTGATATATATTTCACAAGTATCTAACGTCCTTCACGCGTTTTTGTAGACACATTGCACCTGTATGTCTAGCGAATTTAACCCTGCAGTTTTATTTTCACGTAACTCAAAGTTTATGACATCATATCTCTTAAGCTATGTGCTGGGCAATGATATTCGAAATTTGTGGTAAGATCTTATGGGACCAAACTGCTGAGGTCATCGGTCCCTAAGCTTGCACACTACTTAATCTAACTTAAACTCACTCACTCTAAGGACGATACACAAACCCATGCCCGAGGGAGGACTCGAACCTCCGACGAGGGAAGCAGTGTGAACCACGGCAAGGCGCCCAAGAGCAGGCGGCTACGCCGGGCGGCGGACAATGATGTAATTACGCAGATATATACATTGTTGTATGTCCCTACTTTCTTCGAAATGTGTTCTGTACAGATTTAGTAATAAATAAGTATTAAATTAAAACGTCATGCATGATGTGGTAGTTTTTCACGCATCTCACCGTGTAATGATGTAATTTTTCTAGTACATTCACCGCCATATGTGAATACCGTCTGTCAAACGTTTCACTAATAAAATTAGTAAATTAAAATGTCATGCTTCATGTGGCAGTTTTACTGCATTAACTGCGAATATGTAAGCGATAAACTATTTTCCTTGGATAATTCCCTCGGGGTCGTCAGCGAGGGAAAGTTTCGTAAAGATTCGAAATTAGGTGTAAGGTTTGTTGCAAGCCTCTAAGTGGTCTCATTCTGAAATACAGTAAGACTAAATCATGGGTATTCTCGCCTCGTGGCCTCCACTCCTTTTTCACCCCCACCACCACCCTTTGATGGGTGGGTTATTATAACCCCCATAGCGATTCTTTGCAGACAGCAAATGATACGTGTACCAAGTTGGTTTGAAATCGGTGGAGTGCTTAACAAGGAAATGCGGAGCATTACATATACATGCTGTAGTTTGGAGAGAGTTGCCACTAACACTCAAATCCGTACCAACGAAAATGCTTTTGCGTCATTGACTTGTTTGTTAGTGCATTATGGGATCACTGACTCACACCGTCACCATCACGTGGAAAACTTAGAAACTAATGCTATTTCTGGTTAGTGAGAAGCTGCGAAAAGTTGTTAGCTCACCTCACTAACCTGAAATGGAAGGAAGTGTTCGTAGTGATACATGTGAAAATAAAGGAGTGTCCTACTAAAATTTGCAGTGAATTACAAACTTATTGGCGAAGAAGACTTCGTTGTATCCACAATCATTTCTTTATTTCAGTAATAATCTGAAGACCTATACTGTAGAAATTTAAATTATTTACTTATCCGTGTTTTTACATTTATTCATTTCCTTCATGACTGAGATAATCTAGGAAATACTCCTAGTGAAGTAATGTCCGGTTGTAATAAAAAATTGACCTTCAGTGTAATAACTGGTCTCTTTGTCTTTCATATCACTCGGCAAAGAAATCAATAATCCTCAACACCAGAAGGGAACTGTGTACGTCTCATCACTTTTTTTCTTTTAGGTTAATTCGCTCCACCGGTGACCGTGCCAGTACCTGAAAGAAAGGCAGTCCACTCCAAATTAACGTAGGTGTGCTGTGAAAGACTGCCGGCTAGAAACGGCTTCTATCCACCCTCTGAAGGCACACGGCTTTTGTTCCGAGACATGCATGCCCTTTGAGTCAAACAGGTGTCTGCAACGGTCTTCATTGACTGTTCCTTGTGTTTGATGTTAACCATGTCAGAAAAGTGAACCGTTCCTCACAATACAGTGTGAAATTATAAGAAAAAGAGTACCTGCTGATAAGCGATCAATTGTTAGAGAACTGCGAGATGATTTTCGATATTATTAAAACTCCGTATATACATTTCTGTTATTAAAAAAAAAAAAAACAAGTGAAGCGAAGTACACAATATTAGGCACTGAATCAAGAGTTGAAACTAGCTGCATAGTAGATAAGTGCTATATTCCTCCACGGTCCCTTAATATGGATATTTGTTTTGTGTAAATGGAAAAACTGAGTACGTTTTTGAAAACATCATGTGTATTTTCGACTAAATCGCAATTTTCATATGCTTCAAATGGACAAATAATTGTGTCTCTGCGATATCTATAATTTAAATTATTATTGTGTGCATATTACATAAATCACCGAGAGTCAGCGAATAAAAGTCATCTTATCAAAAGTATTTAGTTGAAGTATATACCACCAAGTAGTATAATTATGGCATCATCTACTTTTGACATTCACCCTGAAATAGTCCAAAAATTTCACCTCATGCAACGTATAGTTCAGAACTTTTATGTTGAGAGCGCTATCTTCGGTGGCTGTTATGGAAGTCAATAAATAAAGGAAAGAAGACATTAGAAACTGACGTTCCATCGAAGACAAAGTTATTAAACACACTACATTAATTCGGATTTAACACGAATGGGGAAGTCAGGTAAGCGTTTTAAATATCTCTTTTGAATGAAACCATCCCAGCTTTCACCTTAAGTGAATCCACCTGGCTCAGAATCAGTGGAAATCCACAGGAGGCACTACTGGAGGAGCAGAAAGTTATACACTGAACTGAAAAATAAAGAGCTGCATAATTCTCACAACAGTTTTTAACTTTCAGATACGGATACTATATCAGCTAGAGAATTCTTAAGACGATTGTTGGAAATATTGCATGCGGAATGCGCAATAATAGAAACAAAAGAAGTCATCATAAAACCACCTACGTAATGTGATTACGCTAAATGTTTTAATTTGTAAACGAACCAATTTGAAACCTTTTCCTACTGCCTCAAAACTTTGCTGCCAGCACCAAAGGAGTCAATGTCAAACAATAATTCCACAGAAATATCTCTCTGATTGATGTATGAGGTCAACTTACGTGTGACTGAAATGAGAAGCGACATCTGACACGGCATTAACGAAAGTCTCCGTTCGTCTAACATTTCTTCGACTTTTTTTCTTTAGTTTCTTGTTTACGCCCTGAATATTGTGAAATTTTTATTTGTAAATGTCCGTTGGAATTTAACACAATAAACTTTTCCTCAACTTTTAAATTCACGTGTTTCAATCTTCCAAAGAGGCTATAATACTACATTTGAATTAAAGAATAAGCATAATTCACTTTGTTCTACTCATTCACATCACTGTTTCCCGATCCTTCCCCAACAGCGAAAGGCTAAAAAAGGTTAGATGATAAAAAACGTGAAATTAATCGCTAGTTGTGTTCAGACTGTTGCCACCTAAACACCACAGAGCGAGTACACGACCTTAAATTTGTGTGTGGTTCATCTGTTAATTAAGGGTTAGGTCAGGCACTGTTGCTTTAAGCCCTTAAGAAGCGTCGATCTTCCACAGGGCTCAGTTATGAGATGATTAACGAAAATTTTGTATAACAACTTATATAAATGATTATATTAATAATTTAAGGTGTTATTAAAAGGAATGATCCTATAGGATAATAATGAAGCCTAACCATAGGAATAAAGTTCACTATCAATTTATTCATACCAGCCAAAGAGTTACCAGGAATGGTGGCCTTAGACAGGCTGATATATAAACACAGTAACGTAATGAGAGATCAACTGAACTACTTCGCAGAGTAAGCAGACAGTTCGCAGGAAGTAATGTCAACCAAAGTCATTCTGTACTGCAAGTAACTCCCTCAATCTGAATTAAATACTTAAATTTCAATATGTTAATTTACGTCTGTGTACAGTACCCAGTTATCTTCCGCAAATTTTCAGTTACGCATAGCTATATTGCCACTTACAACTCAAATACAAAATACACTGCCGGAAAAAAATTAGTACACACTTTTAGAGGTTCCCAGTTCACTCAAGATTTATTATTGCAACAGCGTACATGAAGCACATAAAATGATTACATATACAGAACAATATCAGCAGGTACCAGGTATTTAACCATGCTAAAACAACCATATCAGTATTCAGGCGCTAAATCTGGCTTCTAGTCGATCGTACAGATGGCGAATACGTTCAGGGATACGTTGTGCTGCGCCTGCTCGACCTATTCACGTAGCTCTGTAAGAGTTGTTGGTTGACGAGTCGCACGAGTCACTTTTCGTCTCATCATATCCCTCACTTGCTTGACTGGAGACAAGTCCGATGATCGTGCTGGCCAGGGAAGTCGCTGCACTTGTTGCAGTACACGTTGAGTATCACGGGCAGTGTGTGGGTGAGCGTTATGCTGTTCGAACAACACCTTTCTGTTGTAAGAGCGGCAAAACAGAGGGTCTAACAACATTCTGTAAGTAACGAGCGCTGATTAGCGTCCCCTCCAGAAACACCAAAGGTAAATGAGAGTTGTAGCTTATCACATCCCAAACCTTAAGGCCTAAGATGGTTCTAGTATGCCGAGGACGAATACATTCTACGAGACAGCGCTCACGAGGTCTACGTCATACGCGCAAATTATTGTCACTTGCGAGCAAGCAGAATCTGCTTTCATCGCTGAAGACTACGGCGCGCCATTCCATCTTTAAAGTGATCGTCTGATGGCACCATTCGACCCGTGAGTGGTGTGAGTAGGGGACGGGCTAGAGGTGTGTACGTCCGTAATTCCACAGTTAATAATTGGTTCGCAACAGTTAGTGTTGACACGTCTGGGCACATAATCGCTCTTCTCTATGCTGTGGGCCGGCCGAAGTGGCCGAGTGGTTCTAGGCGCTTCAGTCCGGAACCGTGCTGCTGCTATGCCTCAGGAATGGATGTGTGATGTCCTTAGGTTATTTAAGTTTAAGTAGTTCTAAGTCTATGGGACTGATGACCTCAGATGTTAAGTGCCATAGTGCTTAGAGCCACTTGAACCATCTATGCTGTTGTAGCTGTAGGATCTACCACTGCTGCCCTTACAGTACGACGATCCTGGCAGGTGTCTGTTCTGCGTGGACGTCCAGAACCTCGTCTACCGGTGTGAGAATGTTCATGTGACCGCCGATAGCAGCTTTTTACACAACTGACGCAGCATGTCCAACTTGTGTGGTAATTCTCCGAAAGGATCATCCCTGCACAGGTAGCCACAATTTGACCCCCTTTCCAACTCGCTCAGTTGGCTGTGGGAAGCACGGGTGCGACTCCTTGGCATAGTTGACTGCTTACTTCACACGTTTGCACCACACTGAGCCTTCTGCCTGTGAGTATTCCCTATTACAGGGTAGACACAATTGGCACCCTGGTGGCTACGCCACAACGCTAGCTGTTGGCAGACGACGCTGAAACCATCATAAGTCGATCTACTATACCACAAATGTCATATGCCGTCATCGGATCCAAATCGACGCCGTCTTTTCAGATGTACTATTTTTTTCTAACAGACTATTTTGCAAGTCCCGAACAGTTACACTGAAATATTCTAAAGCCCTGAATAGGTGCACATCGAAATAATTCTATAATCCGGCTAACACTTAAACTCACGCGGCTCACTGGCCAAGCAAGCTTACTCACCAAGACGAACATCAAACGATCACAAAACGTTTCCTGCTCTGTTTACAACTTCAGTCACGTGTCCAAACAGCATAGTCAAATGACCATCTTGTATCTAGAGCACCATTCTAGCTATTACATATTTTACAACATTTAGAAATTTTAAACATTCCTTTCTTTTACACTTTTAGATAATTTGTAGACTGACAATACATTATAAAACCCCAAACATTGAAGAATAATCACCTTTGATTTATTTCTTATACATCACAAACGGAATGGCAAAACGCTAACCAAAATCATGTCTTTATTCAACTTGCCACTGCCGTACTACGCTGTTCAAATAAAATCGTATAAAACATTAGCGTAGTAAATCGTCATTAAACAAACGCCAAAAATTAAAATAATGGAGAAACCATTCATGCTGATGCTAATCTACAATGTATGTGTGGAGAACTATTTGTTTCGGAACTATTTTCGGAGATATTAATTAATTTATTTGTAACAATTTGCGTATCTATTCAATAATAAGATAAATAGTGTCATCTTACAGCTGGCGTCAGGACACCACTTGCATGTCGTACCCATATAAAGAGTGTCTGTAGCTCTCGTTATTATTTTTATAAACAGTTATACATACTATGAATGTTAAAAAATTTGTTAATACCTACTTTATAAATATGGTGATAATCTAGTAAATTCATCCCTTTATTCTGATATCCACTCTGTCAAAAGATTTTCTGTAGCGTTTATGGAAGGGGTTTGGTGTTTTTACTGAATATTTGAAGTTTTTTGTCTTAGCACAATCAAAACCTGTATTGTTCAACTTTCACAAGCATACTGCGATACATCTTACTTGGACCTTACAAGAATACCATGTTGCGACCACACAGCGACCGACCGAAGAGCAACCCCCACCACCTTTCACGGCTTGCTGAGCCACTCAGGGCGCTCCCCACCGTTCGCTTAAATATGTGACCCAGAGGCTTCACGACAACTTACCAGCTACATGATGCTCAAACAAACCAGCCAGTTTTTAGAACCTTGCACAACGGACACACCGCTTGTAACTTTACAATCTGCTGCTCATGAAATGGATCTTTAGCACGAAGTTTTAGAACATTCATTTTCCTGACAGACATGTCAGCAAGGAATATGTTTAGGATATGCTGTAAAGTGTAACTAAAGTGACGTGGAAGCACTAAAAGAGCACGCTTCCTAGCACTTAGACTTAACTTCAATTCGATATCAAACAATATTAGTGGTTGTCCTGACTTGCTATGTCGAGTTTTTACCAAACAAATGTATTATGAACCCGAAAAAAGCGTAATTAAGAGGTGCACTAAGTACACTGTGCATAACATCTGTTGTTTTACAATCGTTTAACTTACACTGAGGTGACGAAAGGAATGGGATAGCGTTATGCGAATGTAAAGATGGCGGTGGTATCGCGTACACAAGGTACAAAAGAGCAGGGATTAGCAGAGCCGTCATTTGTGCTCAGGTGATTCATGTGAAAAGGTTTCCGACGTGATTAAGGTCGCACGACATGAATTAACAATTTTTGAAAGCTGAATGGTAGTTGAAGCTAGACGCGTGATACATTCCATTTCGAAAATCGTTAGGGAAGTCAATATTCCGAGATACACAGTGTCAAGAGTGTGCTGAGAATACCAAACCTGAGGCATTACCTCTCACCACGGACCACGCAGTGGCCGAAGGCCTTCACTTAACGACCGAGAGCCGCGGCGATTATATAAAGGTGTCAGTGCTAACAGACAAGAAATTCTGCGTGAAATAACTGCAGAAATAAATGTGGAGCCTACGGCGTAGGTATCCGTTACGTCAGTACGGCGAAATTTATCGCTAATGGGATATGGCAGCAGGCGACCGACGCGAGAGCTTTTGGTAACAGCATGACATCGCCCGTAGCTCCTCTCCTGGGCTTGTGACTGTGTCAGTTGGACCCTAGACGACTGGAAAACCGTGGCGTGGTCAGATGAGTCGCGATTTCAGTTGGTAAGAGCTGATGGTAGGGTTCGAGAGAGGTGCACACCGTAAGACACCATGGATCCAAGTTGTCAACAAGGAACTCAGCACGCTGGTGGTGGCTTCATAATGGTGTGATCCGTGCTTACATGGAATGTACTGGATCCTCTGGTCAGACTGAATCGATCGTTGACTGGAAATGATTACGTTCAATTACTTGAAGACCTTTTGCAGCCGTTCATGGACTTCATGTTCCCAAACAACTATGTAATGTCACCGGATCACAACTGTTCGAGATTTGTTTGAAGTACATTCTGGAAAGCTCGAGCGAATGATATGGCCCAACCCATTGTCCGACATGAATCTCACCTAACATTTATCGGACATAATCGAGAAATCAGTACGTGCAGAACATCCTGCAGCGACCACACTTTAGCAGTTATGGGCGACTGTAGAGGTAGCATGGCTCAATATTCTACAGGGGACTTCCAACGACTTGTTGAGTCCAAGCCACGTTGAGTTGTTGCTCTACGCAGGGCAAAAGGCGGACCGACACGATATCAGCAGGTATCCCATAACTTTTGTCACCTCATTGTACTTTATAGACTGAAGTTAACTCTGCCATTTGCTAAAATAATTCTATTTCCTGTCTGTGCATACGAAACAGGGTCACTGGAACAGAACTGCACAAAGCTTTAACATTTGTAAATGTTATCTGATACGTTTATGGTCTACCCGACCTGAAACATAGCTATAAAAATTTAATTTATGAGCCTCTGACCACAAATTTTCGTGTTGGAACTAATGCAGTGTGTCACGAATAATTCCTTTTCATTGATATATTTTCGATATTCTCTTCTTTCTGTAAAAGATACTTGCTTAAAGCAATCGAAAATATTCAGTACTGCGTAAATTGGAGCAGGCCAGAACGGCAGAATACATATGATCTACATCTACATCTACATCTACATCCATACTCCGAAAGCCAACTGACGGTGTGTGGAGGAGGGTACCTTGAGTACCTCTATCAGTTCTCCTTTCTATTCCAGTCTCCTATCGTTCGTGGAAAGAAGGATTGTCGGTATGCTTCGGTGTGGGCTGTAATATCTCTGATTTTATCCTCATGGTCTCTTCGCGAGATATACCTAGGAGGGAGCAATATACTGCTTGACTCTTCGGTGAAGGTATGTTCTCGAAACTTTAACAAAAGCCCGTACCGAGTTACTGAGCGTCTCTCCTGCAGAGTCTTCCATTGGAGTTTATCTATCATCTCCGTAACGCTTTCGCGATTACAAAATGATCCTGTAACGAAGCGCGCTGCTCTCCGTTGGATCTTCTCTATCTCTTCTATCAAACCTATTTGGTACGGATCCCACACTGCCGAGCAGTATTCAAGCAGTGGGTGAGCAAGCGTACTGTAACCTACTTCCTTTGTTTTCGGATTGCATTTCCTTAGGATTCTTCCAATGAATCTCAGTCTGGCATCTGCTTTACCAACGATCAACTTTATATGATCATTCCATTTTAAATCACTCCTAATGCGTACACTCAGATAATTGCTTGTTAGAATATGTCCGACGCTAAGTGCTTTGTCATTACCAGGTAATGTTCAGAAGAATCGAATAAACTCAATGCAACATAAAGTTGCATTACGTATTTCGCACTGAGTTCGATATTCAACAACAGATCAAACGGTAACTGTTGGGTAGCAAAGACAGTAATTTAATGCAATTTGCTTATTTTTTGTTATTTTCTAATTAATAAAAAATAAGAGCATTTCTTATTATAATAACAATCTATGTAATTCCACTGTTTTCTTTAGGTGCAGTAATGAGTAAGCAGTAATTTTCGGTTAACGTTCTGTTAGTCTCTTTAAGACCCTTGACATATTTTCCAAGCACTACACATTGTTGCTATTGACGTAAGAAAAAATCCGTATCTTCTTTATGAGCTCGATTACTAATTCATTCATCGATACGTATTACAAAAATTAAAGTACGTATACCACGCCCGGTTTCCCGGGTTCGATTCCCGGCGGGGTCAGGGATTTTCTCTGCCTCGTGATGGCTGGGTGTTGTGTGCTGTCCTTAGGTTAGTTAGGTTTAAGTAGTTCTAAGTTCTAGGGGACTGATGACCATAGATGTTAAGTCCCATAGTGCTCAGAGCCAAAGTACGTATATAAAATCTATGTATGTACATATGTATGTATATAAGTTCCACATCTCCTCCTAAACCACTGGACCAATTTCTACTAAACATGCTACGCACATCACTTACTGTACATAAATCATTGCTGTGGTGTAAGAACTACCATTCTATCAAAGTGGTGGGCCTGCGCTACAAGCAATGTCTCACGACGAGGCAACACCCATACTTCATTCATCCAACAAACTTTATCCATATTTCAAACCTTTGTGATACATTTTCTCCTTGACCACCCCCACAAAATGATGAAAGAAAGTTAATAGCTTACTACACTTTCGTTGTTCATGCAGTAAAACTGCCGCATGAAGCAGAACGTTTTAATTTATTACTTCTTTACTATTAATTGAATTCACTATAAATTTTTCAGAGAGTATTCACATATAACACTGAATGTGCCAGAAAGTTTGTGTCACTGTACGACACATAGTTTAGGATATACAACGCTATAAGCATGGAGCTGCGTGATATTAAAAGGACAGAACGAAATTTGCTATGTGCACAAATACGTGTAAAATACGTTATATAAATGTGAAATGTATTTGACATATGTATACGCTATGAGAACTACATGCAAAAAGATCAACCTAAACCAGTGGAATTGGTTCAACTAATTATTACTTACAATGTGGAAAGAAATACTGTGTAAGAACCACCAGCCTAATATTGGGGTGAGCTTGAAGAGAGAAGGAGGAAGGAGGAGATGGACAGAGAGAGGTAAGTGGGTGAGACGGACTGGGAGAGGAAAGAAGAAGACATGGACAGAGAACGGAAAGACGAGAAGAAGGACAGAGACAGGGGGTGGAAGAGACAGGCATAGAGAGGAGGGAGGAGGAGGAAATGGACAGAGAAAGGGAAGAGAAGCAAAAGAGGGAGAGGAGAGGGGGGGGGGGGAGCGAGCAGAGGGTTCAAATGGCTCTAAGCACTATGAAACTTAACGTCTGAGGTCATAAGGCCCCTAGACTTAGAACTACTTAAACCTAACTAACCTAACGACATCACACACATCCATACCCGAGGCGACGGTAGCAGCAGCCCGGTTCCGGACTGAAACGCCTAGAGCCGCTCTGCCACAGTGGCCGGCGACGAGCAGATGGACACAGGGAGGGACAGGATGAGATGGACAGAGAAAGGGGGAAGGGGGAGATGACCTAACAGAAAACTGGAGGAAATGCATACCAGGGCAACGCTAGGTGCTGAGCTAGTATTACAGAAACGTATACGTTATTAAAACTTGACTAAAAGTGTCAGGGGCAACTTTTTTCTGTGATCATTACCGGCATTAGACGTGTTAGTGTCAAATTCATGGAAGTAACTTTATTTCACGCTACAATTGTAACGCGGGCAAGTTTTTTCCCGACACTCCGATATTTCACGCTCTTTTAGCACAGTCCACCGTTAACAGGATGGGCGGGCAGCGAGGCGGCCACTACACGCTTCGCACCTGGTTGCATTTAATATTGCTAATGAAGCCCCTGACGGGCGGGATGTTATCACGCTAAACATAGAGTTATCGACATGTACCCGGACTTGCTAATTGGTAACCGGCGAGCTACGTACACAACGCGGACTTCTTTTATCAACGAGAGAGGCGGTAACAGCAGCGATCAGCCTGTAGAAAGTTGCTGATGGCACATTCTCATCTGAAAATGCGTAACGAATGACAGAAGCATCTTCACACATCAAAGAATATAGCATCGTGACATATGTTAATATATAAGCTTTACATTTTGAGAACTAGCGCGAAACGGTACGCATCTGTAGTTACCTCACAAATAAAAGGTTTTCAATAAAAATTGAGTTACAAAAGCAATATCAAGAAGGTTTTATATAGCATATAAGGGAGCCGTAGAACGAAGAAAGAACCCTTGCTGTTACGTCGCTACAGTTCAGACCTACTCTAAAGCATTATTTACAGCCTCGTTGCACATTTTAGCCTTGCACGCATTGCGAGTCCCATAAAGTGATGTAACAACAAGATTCCGACAATGTCGTTAGAAGTAAAGGGGTTACTACAGCCAACTGAAGTTGCAGTACGAAAGCATTCATTGATACTGGTATAAACCACTTTTTGAGTGCAGAGTGTACCGCAGAATAGTGTATTAATGAATTCCTCTGCTTGTCTTATCTCTGGTATGTGCTGAAGTCAGTAACACATGGTTGATCATAAAATCGTACATGCTATAGTCTGACACTTTTAATATCGCTTTATTAATGAGTAGGATACCAGACGAGATGTGACCGACGAGCCACGTTTCATCCATTATAGTGTTCATGGATCGCGGTAGGTGTCCGGATATTGTACACAAATTGAGAACATATTGGCGATATAGCCTGGAAAAGGACATCGTCAGGAATGTTTTGATTCAATGGAGGAAACATCTGATGAGCTGAACTGAGTAACAACTCACATCCACAAATATAATATCCAGCAATAAAAATAGTACAGGTGAACCGAAATTGAAATAATTTTCACTTGTTTTTCGATAAAAAGGTAAGGCAGCTCGTTGTTGACGGTGACAACAACTCTAATTTTCTAATATTTTTGTAATTTTAGGTATCTTAACCGCAACGGGAGGACGCTACTAGCGATTCGTCCCCTGAAGAGGACCTCTGTAAATAAGCTCAGAGCTTCTGTTTTGTTTTAGTGTCACAAAAAGTGGCGGCCTATTACCGAAAGAGTTCTCTGACGTTTGTCCACATATCAACATTGGTAGTAAAAAAAAAATACCTGCGAAAGGTGGAGATCAGTAATTAAGTCCTAGTCCGACTCATTTGTTTAATATTTCATTGAAGTTTATGACCGTAGATACTTGGCCAAAAGGCGTAAACGTCTCATCTCTTAGGCACATTCATATTTCGAGATACGTGCTCACTGATAACGACATTAAGAAATAAAAAGCTTCTAGAAGGCAGGAGACTGAGCTGTTTAAGATGCCACAACACACTAAAAACATCATTTGCGTCATTCATTAGTCTTTGTAGTTACCATTCCTATAACAAAACTGTTACTTTTCTGAAAGTTTAAGATCTGTTTCAAGGTCTTGTCATTAAATAACGAGTTAAGTGGCACTGTTGTTCAGGAACGGTACTCGCGTTAGGGAGGTGATGGGTACAAATCCACGGTCGGCATCCGGATTTATTTTTCCTGTGATTTCCATAAATTACTTGAAGCGGACGCTGGGATGGTAACTGCGAGACGAATACGGCGTCTTTCTTTGTCTATACACTCCTGGAAATTGAAATAAGAACACCGTGAATTCATTGTCCCAGGAAGGGGAAACTTTATTGACACATTCCTGGGGTCAGATACATCACATGATCACACTGACAGAACCACAGGCACGTAGACACAGGCAACAGAGCATGCACAATGTCGGCACTAGTACAGTGTATATCCACCTTTCGCAGCAATGCAGGCTGCTATTCTCCCATGGAGACGATCGTAGAGATGCTGGATGTAGTCCTGTGGAACGGCTTGCCATGCCATTTCCACCTGGCGCCTCAGTTGGACCAGCGTTCGTGCTGGACGTGCAGACCGCGTGAGACGACGCTTCATCCAGTCCCAAACATGCTCAATGGGGGACAGATCCGGAGATCTTGCTGGCCAGGGTAGTTGACTTACACCTTCTAGAGCACGTTGGGTGGCACGGGATACATGCGGACGTGCATTGCCCTGTTGGAACAGCAAGTTCCCTTGCCGGTCTAAGAATGGTAGAACGATGGGTTCGATGACGGTTTGGATGTACCGTGCATCATTGTTCAGTGTCCCCTCGACGATCACCAGTGGTGTACGGCCAGTGTAGGAGATCGCTCCCCACACCATGATGCCGGGTGTTGGCCCTGTGTGCCTCGGTCGTATGCAGTCCTGATTGTGGCGCTCACCTGCACGGCGCCAAACACGCATACGACCATCATTGGCACCAAGGCAGAAGCGACTCTCATCGCGGAAGACGACACCTCTCCATTCGTTCCTCCATTCACGCCTGTCGCGACACCACTGGAGGCGGGCTGCACGATGTTGGGGCGTGAGCGGAAGACGGCCTAACGGTGTGCGGGACCGTAGCCCAGCTTCATGGAGACGGTTGCGAATGGTCCTCGCCGATACCCCAGGAGCAACAATGTCCCTAATATGCTGGGAAGTAGCGGTGCGGTCCCCTACGGCACTGCGTAGGATCCTACGGTCTTGGCGTGCGTCCGTGCGTCGCTGCGGTCCGGTCCCAGGTCGACGGGCACGTGCACCTTCCGCCGACCACTGGCGACAACATCGATGTACTGTGGAGACCTCACGCCCCACGTGTTGAGCAATTCGGCGGTACGTCCACCCGGTCTCCCGCATGCCCACTATACGCCCTCGCTCAAAGTCCGTCAACTGCACATACGGTTCACGTCCACGCTGTCGCGGCATGCTACCAGTGTTAAAGACTGCGATGGAGCTCCGTATGCCACGGCAAACTGGCTGACACTGACGGCGGCGGTGAACAAATGCTGCGCAGCTAGCGCCATTCGACGGCCAACACCGCGGTTCCTGGTGTGTCCGCTGTGCCGTGCGTGTGATCATTGCTTGTACAGCCCTCTCGCAGTGTCCGGAGCAAGTATGGTGGGTCTGACACACCGGTGTCAATGTGTTCTTTTTTCCATTTCCAGGAGTGTATTTCGTGTCATAGTTTCTGTTTATTGACTTATGATTGCTTTCCCGTGAGCATTTTGGGAATTTTGAATGGTTTGTCCCACATTAGGTTCCATACAATGCTTTGAAGGCTTGTAATTGTATACTGGAAATTTGTTTTAGTATGAAGCTACTTTCCTTGAACCAAAAGACGATTTCTCTTGGTTCTGTACTCTCCCTCGATTCCCTGTGTCCTCAGGGAGTCTGCCGTGTATTCACGTGCAGTGGCGTGTGCGTTGACTTGACTAAGCTGACTGCAACCCATTCTAGAGCATCAAAACTCTGGAAATGAGGTTGTTATGGCTCCTCCACATCTCGTACTGTTTGTTGTTAATCTGTGCCGAGCGATGTCGTAAAGTGATTAAGACGTTACATTTGTATTCTTAGAGCAATGTTGCTCAGATCCTCGTCTAACTATTCTAATTTAGGTTTTTCCTGGTACCCATAAAATGTAGCCGAATTCTTTGGTAGTGTCTCGAGTAAGCCCACAATCGATTTCTTCCACTTTATTGGCACAGTTCGAGTTAATGCTGCACCGTTAGTGACCAGAAAGCTGACGGGACCGTACATTTCTAATTTTTATTTTTTGCATTTGGAGTATAGTTTTCGAAATATTTATAGCTTCAAGAAAATTTATTTTAGTGTTTCAGTCTTACATCGGCAGTTATGTGTGATAAGAGAGCGATGTATGTGCAAACGTTAGGAGGTGCTTTACATACTGTGGGATTCTGCACTTGAGAGGGTATTTCCTAACGTCGAGCCAATACACAACGCGGCAAATATGCAGAGAGCCACGGTATAGATCACATGCTCCGTTGAAGCTTGTTCAGGATTTACAGACGCAGCGTCGTCCAATATTTCCGCAGGACTGGACGCTAGGAGTGGAAATTTGTTACAAATATTTAATACGCATACGTATGTCAAGGAGGGGCAAGAACCACCAAACCAATAAATTATATCCCAGCATTACACAGTATTTTCGTACCAGAATGTGAATTACATCGGAATGAAGGATGTCAAAAAAGAGAAATTTGGTTTGGAGGTCATCGTAAAATTATCTTCAGAAACCGAGAGAAAATGAACCGCAGCAAGGCATTAAGGTAATTATTGAATGACAAAAATATATGTATACGAGATGTTTTACAACTTTTTAATTGAAGATTTTCTGTATTCCATGTTACCATCCTGTATGTTATTAAGGGATTTGCTTTTCATTTTTCATCACATCCAGGGTTTGACACCATCTGTCACCTGTTGTACTCTTGTAGAGCCGCAAGTTGCGTATTTAACTTTTTGTGTGTTTTCTTGGCAGTATATTTCTTAAATTCTGAACAGAAAGTGGTCAAAACTTCGGCTAGGGTCTAAATTTGGGCTAACTAGACATTTCGTGTTGGGAGATGCTGTAGCCTAGCATAAGCAATGTAAAGCATCGCTTCAAGCCCCATCAGTAGTTCTATAGATCCACCACGCCAATTCATTGTCACATTCAATCGTAGTCGACATAAACTCAGTTTCGGTGATCTTAAAAGTTTTGCAGATATGCACTCATTATTGTTTCGTACAGATCCTGTGTTTATTAGTTGTCTTCTCTCTAATATGTTGTGTTAGAACGATCCTAGCTTTTAGAATATTTTTAATTTTCATAGGTACTATTTTTCGTAGTAGAAATGGTCTAAATTCGAGCTCGTATGTGTGCTCCAAATTTGTGATATAGGCAGATTTCGGATAATTTTGTCTATATGACTAACCTGTGCTGTTTTCGTTCAAGAACGTCGAGAACAAAGCCAAAATATAGCGCCTAAGGAAAGAGGATGAATTGGAATCAAACAGATATGACGAAGGCCATACGTGGAGTCTGAGATAAAACTATGGGGACGCTGAAGTCTGCGAAAATATTTAATGTAGCACGATAAACTTTATAAGCATTTTGAAACGCTGAAGTTTCATCTTCAAAATTAGTTTCAATGAAAATTGGAAGAAAATCTGTATTAGGGGCTCAATTAGAAAAGGAACTATTGTCTTATCTAATTCACATAGAGGAGATATTTATGGCTTCACACTTGCTGCCGGCCCTGGTGGTCTAGCGGTTCTAGTAGCTCAGTCCGGAACCGCGCGACTGCTACGGTCGCAGGTTCGAATCCTGCCTCGGGCATGGATGTGTGTCATGTCCTTAGGTTAGTTAGGTTTAAGTAGTTCTAAGTTCTAGGGGACTGATGACCACAGATGTTAAGTCCCATAGTGCTCAGAGCCATTTGAACCATTTTTTTTTTCACACTTGGTGGCCTAGGTCGAGTGGCTTACCAGTTAACGACAAGGAATGTTCTACAACATTCGTTTAAGAATGGAGAGACAGGAAGAGCTTGGATCGATCTATTTTTACAGCGTCACAAGAAGACTGTGTCGTCATGTAAGCACTGTGGAACTTGTTTTTCATGCGCTATGTGACTTAATGAAGAAAATGTTGAAATTTCCTCTAATCTGTTGCAGGAGGCTTATCTGAATAAGAGGTTAACGGCTGACAGGATCTACATATGCAGATGTAACACGGTTAAAGTACAAAGTAAAATACCTCGTATTATTGGACGGAAAGAGACGAAGTGCTGCCCTTACCGCTCCGAGCGAGGTACAACAATTACACTAATTGACTGTATGAGTGCGTCTGGACATTATGCTCCTCCTTTGGCCTTATTTCCTCGTAAAAACATAAAAAACCAACTAATGACTTCGGCTCCTCAAGGACAACTCGTGTTGCACATCCGTCAGACTGGGTGCAGGCCAACATTGTCAGTGCATGGTTCAACCATCTTCTAGTAAAAGTGAAGTCCTCAAAGGAATTCCAGTCTTACGCATCCTGGATAAGCATTTCACTTATGTGCGTAATGTCGATCTCATTGATATTGATAGAAGTAATCACGTGATTATTGTGTCAGTTCCACCACATTGTACACACAAACTGCAGACATTTAAAAGTTTACTACTGTGGAGAGGCAAGACAATGTCTTTGCCATTCAAGTAGACCACTAACCAGTTAAGAAATGATGGAATTGTTTGAAAAAGCATATCTGAAAATACAAACAGGAGAAAATACAGTCAACGGTTTCACAACCACAGTGGTATATCTTCTTAACAAATATATCTTTACTGAAGCTGACAACATGGAAAACTGACAAAGTCCGAAAAGCCGCAGGATCTGCCCTGATAACTGGCACTCCTTACAAAACAATGTTACAAAAATGTGCAAGACCTACTGAAGAAAAAATTTCTACCAGACCTCCCTAATAACACGCTGCGAAAAGGAAACCGAAGTTTCAAAAAGAGGATGAAATTTTATCCTAAAAGGTGAAAGCTGAGAAAACTGAATGAAAAAGGGAAAACAGAAATGGAAATGGACGTAAAAAGCAAGCAGATACAATAAACTTTTCTTGGAACTCTTCTATTTGGTTCGTGTTTGCATAGAAAAACAACAATATCGGAATTGTGAGTCCGCCTTGATGCGAAACGCCTTGTTATTTGTTTAGTATTTGTTCCTTTTAGTATTTGTTTACTAACAGCTTCTCACACAGTTGCAGATTACATGATGTATACTGAGAAAAAAACACCGAGAATATGCCGCAAACAGCGACAATAATTCTTAAAAACATGTCATAACATACAATAAATTAGGTAGTATGGAAATATCCATAGAAAACTACATTTCAAAGAAACGAGCAGTAAAAATGTAATAATGTGTTACTGTGCTTGTGTAACTATGCTATTTTCTTTGGCTCTTAGATTTAAAGAACACACTGATGATGGTGATATTTGTCGCCGAAATTAGTTTGGGGAACAAATAACAAAACAAATAACAAGGTGTTTTGCATCAAGGCGGACTCACAATTCCGATACGGTTGAGCAAGGATATAGTTCAGATGAGTCACAGATAAATGAACCGGTCACGCCACTCGTTGAGGACGACTTGAGTGATTTATACTTCCCTGCTGGAAAAGCAATCCAGTCACTGAATATGCAGAATGCATTTTTTGTGAAGGAAGCTTTTGCGATGCCGTGCAAGGACAGCTATGGGTTATATGCGTTATGTGTGATGTGTGGGCACACAAAGAACGTGCAGGAGCTGAAAAACGTATTTATATTTGTGGCTTTTGTCAATTGATCACAATGTTTTACATTACGTGACCACAGTTTTTGATGAACCACTGTGATTTGCAAATAGAAATATGTCACATTATTTTCAACGTCTTTATAAAATGTTTCTAAAATTCAATGTTTAAATAAATTGTTTTTCCTTCGTATTACCGAGATTTTCACAATGATATCTTAATATTTTTAGGACTAACCCAAATTAAGATCACAACTTAGTGATGTGTCAAGTTTACTGTTTTAGGTGCAAAATAAGAAGAATAGCAAGAGTGTCTTAAATTTCATCATAATGATTTAAAGCATGGCACTTCAAACTGTTATTCACTGCAACATTTTTAATTTATTTGAAACTGAACTTAAGTTATATCTTTAAAAGTGAATGGCAGTCCAAATTTAGACCACATTCTCTATGTGCTTTTCTATTTAAGAAGTGCAATTTCCCTTTTTTGTAATTATAAAGTGTAGAAGCACACAGTCAGTAGCACATCAGTCATTCCTTCTGATCAGCTAGCTACACAACTCATAAGACGTCAGCCTCCGCAAGTAACACGTCGGGACGGTAGCAAGTGGCATATCTAGGTGACTGTCTGTGGTTTTATAGTCAACTCCTAAATTAGTAATACCAGGACGGGTTTGATGTTTGCATGCAATGTGCGGACTTAGGATGAGCTGGCAGCAGTTCGTGAAAAGCTGAATGTACTTTTGGCTACGGTCAGTCATCTTGATGTTGCTGCCTCGGGGTGCAACAGTGACTGGGGAATATGGCGCAATCGCATGGAACATTTCAGATGTCGCTTGATTCGCCCACGAGCTCTGCTGCCCCGCCGCTCGAGGGGAACGGTCAATATCGAGGCTGTCCGTCTGGACTCACCTATTCTCACCGTGAGTGAGTGGCAGGTAGCCGTTACTTCAACAGTGTCCGAGCAGCCACACGGGAGCGGGGGTATGCTGGCAATCGGGAGATCCGACGTTAGGTACTTTATGGAGCCCCTTATGGAAATAGCGTTCAGGGCCGGTGGGTCGCGGGGGGGGGGGGGTGCTTGGGGGTGCTTTCCGAGATGTGGAGGAGGCCTTCCTTGCAGCTATCAAGCATGGTGGCTGCAGTCGTCCGCAAGTTGTGGCTAACGTCGTCGCCAACAATGTGTGTAGCTCGGTTTCTGAAGCCATCCTTAGTTCATGAAGGCGGCTGGCGATAGTGGTGAAGGCTGCTGGCCTCGCGGGCTGGGTCCAACCTGACTCGCAATTTGCACCATTGTTCCCAGAGCTGATCGCGGTCCTCTACTTTGGAGCTGAGTGGGGGGTCTCAGCCAAAGGCTTCGTCGACTCTGTGACGGTATTCGCTGCTGATTTCTGGATCTGCTTTATAGGGTGGAGAATTGTAGGACACGCCTTGATAGATCAGGTTTGCGACACACAAAGGAAGCACCTACTGGGGTGGCAGAGTACTGGCGGATTATTTTGACTAGGCGGTGGTTTGAGGTACTCTGATGAACACTTGCCAGACGGCACGCAGATAGCGATATCAGACTGCGTTCAGAGTAATGATACATCGACTGTCGAAATTTAATCAGTAAACTGTGAAAGTTTTAATAACAAGTTTCCCGAATTTACCACCCTCCAGGAATTTTCTCGCACTCACATTATTCTCGGGACCGAGACCTCGTTGACACCCGAAGTAGAAAGCTCTGCGATATTACACGATTCGTGTAACGTACATCGAAAAGATAGATAATACCTCATATGATGGGGAGTGTTCATTGCAGTTGGTACACATATTGTCCCTACTAGATCGGTTCTGAGGGTGATTGTGAAGTTACCTAGTCGCATAAAACCGGTCTAGGTAAAATCAGATTAACTGTTGGATGTTTTTACAGGCCATCCTATTCCACAGGGCCAGTTTTAGAGTCATTAAAAGAAGGTCTACGACCAGTAGTGCGGAAATTCTCAGATCACGCAAAATTATTTAGAGGCCCCTTTTATCTACCGAGTATAGACTGTAACGTCTATGGATTCATCGCAGGGGCTACAAACAGATATTCTTGCCAAACACTTTTCAAGATATTTTCTGAAAACTGTCTTACGCACCTTGTTCGTCATTCTTCGCGTAACATAAATATTTTTGACCTTGCAGCTACAGACAGCTTATCGACGGCATCGGTATAGAAACAGGGAATAGTGACCATGAAGGAGATTTTCACTCTGCAGCGGAGTGTGCGCTGATATGAAACTTCCTGACAGATTAAAACTGTATGCTGGACAGAGACTCGAACTCGGGACCACTGCGTTTCGCGGGCGAGTGCTCTACCAACTGAGCTACCGAAGCACGACTCACGCCCCATCCTCACAGCTACTGGCAGAAGTAAAGCTGTGAGGATGGGGCGAGAGTCGTGCTTGGGTAGCTCAGTTGGTAGAGCACCTGCCCGCGAAAGGCAAAGGTGCCGAGTTCGAGTCTCGGTCCAATACACAGATTTAATCTGCCAGGAAGTTTCAGTGACCATGAAGTTACCATATCGATTATGGCTACTAAAATTAATAAATCTTTCAAAAAGTCTAGGACAGAGTTTCTCCTACAAAGATCAGATAATCAGTTGTTAGCTTCACATTTACACAATGAACTGACACCTTAATTAATCTTAATTATTCTCTCAAAAAGTCTAGGAAAGAGTTTCTCCTAGAAAGATCAGATAATCAGTTGTTAGATTCTCATTTACACAATGATTTGACGTCTTTCAGACGTACACGGATTGTAAATCGTGCTCTGGAGAAGCATGTGGCGAGTGAGTGTATTAATGACGGAAAGAAACCACCTTGGTTTAATGGAGAAATACTCAAAGTGCTGACGAAGCAAGGGCTGTTGCACCCTCGGGTCGAAAGAGAAAGCAGAGATGACGACAGGCAAAAATTAGTAGAAATTCGTGTGTCTGTAAAAAGTTCGATGCGCGGAGCAAACAAATACCACCTTCATACAATAGCAAAAGATCTTACCGAGAACCCGAGAAAATTCTGGTCCTACGTAAAATCGCTAAGCAAGTCTAAGGCTTCCGTCCAGTCGCTCGTTGACCAGTGTTGTGTGGCAGTATAAGAGAGAAAGAGGAAATCGTAAGTTTTAAGTTCCTCATTTAAGAAATTGTTTTATCAGGAGAATCGTACGAACTTACCGTCGTTTGACGACCCGCTGACTCCCGTATGGAGAACTAGAGAAACAACGGAAAGAGTTGAAAGCAAGTAAGTCGCCAGGTCCGGATGGAATCCTATTTCAGTTTTACAAATAGTACTCAGTGGAATTGGTCCCTTTCTGAGCCTGCATTTATCGCGAATCCTTCGCCCGGCGCTAAGTTCCAAGTGACCGTTAAGTCCCAAGTGACTGGAAGCAGCGCGGGTGATTCCTGCATATAAAAATGGTAAATGAACGGAACCGCAAAATTACAAAGCAATATTCTTAACATCGGTTTGATGCAGAATTCTTGATCATAATCTGCGTTCGAATATAATAAATTTACTGGAGGACGAAAAGCTTCTGTCCACAAATCAGCACGGTTTTAGAAAGCAGCGCTAATGCGCAACTCAACATACCATTTTCTAACATGATGTGCTGTAAACTATGGATGAAGGGCAACAGGCTGATTCCATATCCCCAGATTTCCTAAAAGCATTTGACATGGTGTCCCACTGCAGAGTTGACGAAGGTACGAAATAGGTTCCCAGATATGCGAGTGGCTCCTAGACTTCTTAAGTAACAGAGCTCACTATGTTGTCCTCGACGTCGAGTGTTCGTCAGAGCCAAGGGTATTGTCAGGAGTTCCCCAGGAAAGTGTGATAACAGTGTTGTTATTTTCTATATACTCGTATGTAAAAGATATGGCGGACAGGGGAGCAGAAATCCGCGGCTGTTTGCTGATGGCGGTGCTGTCATGTACGGAAGGCGTCGTCGTTGTGTGACCTAGGATATGAGATGAATTAGGCGAAATTTCTCATTGGTGTGATGAATGGCAGCTTTCTCTAATTGTACAAAAACGTAAGTTAATGCAGACGAGTAGGAAAAACAAACCCGTAATGTTCGAATACAACATTAGTAGTGTGCAGCTTAATACAGTCACATCGATAAAATATCTATGCGCAACCTTTCAGTGCGATATGAAATGAAACGAAACGAGCATCTAAGGATTGTAGTAGGGAAAGCGAATGCCCGGCTTCAGTTTATTGGGAGAATTTTAGGAAAGTGTGCTTCTATGCATCATCTGTGAAGGAGACCGCATATAGGACACTTGTGTGACCCATTCTTGAGTACATCAGGCGGTATTAAAAGAAGCAATGGAAACAATTCAGAGATGGACTTCTAGATTTGTTATCAATAGGTTCGAACAATAATTAAGTATTACGGAGATGTTTCGGGAACTCGCATGTGTGTCACTGGAGGGAAGATGATGATCTTTTAAAGGAACGCTATTGAGAATATTTAAAGAACCGGAATTTGCTACTTATTGCAGATTGGTTCTACTGCCGCCAAAGTACATTTTGCGTAAGAACCACGAAGATAAGATGACAGAAATTAGGGCTTGTACGGAGGCACATATCAGTCTTTCTTCCCTCGCTCTGTCTGCGAGAGGAGGAGGGTACAGGGTATCCTTCGTCACGCATAGTACGATGACTTGCGGAATATGTATGTAGATGTAGATTACAGGAGACCGTTCTAACAACTACTGAAAAAGGTATAAAATTTTATTATACAATCCGTGTTATTACTTGAATTGACGCACAGTGTGTCGGTAATCGATTTCAAGCTGTATTTCATATTTCCTTAATCTAAAACGACATTAATGCTTCAGCTAATTCTCACCAAATATTCGTAAAATTACACTTCCTGCGTCTGATGCACCCTTGTGTCAGACAACTCAGATACGTTCTTCCAGAACTATGACTGCTGAATGGCACCACTTGATCACTTATTTCTAAATTGCTAGTACTCTACTGGAAAATGTTTTACACCACTAAATTTGTCTCTTAAATTTGCATCATATTTATCAGTTTAACAGCACATCAGTAGTATAAACTTGTATCGTAATCATCAACACGCAATTTTACAACAAAATATTATATATGTGAACAGAGCGAACCAATATCAGCTGCAGAAAGCTAAGCCAGTTAAGGCTTTCCGTTACCAAGTTGAATATTCAGGGAACATTTGTTTGTTGAAGAGGAAGGGGACCACCATAGCACTGGCCTGGAATGATTTAAGGCAAAACCGGGGAACCTAAATCAGAATGGTGATATCGGAAATCGAGTTCTCTTCCGACAGAAAGCGAGGCTGGAGTTACAGCACAGCGTTGAAATGTTCTGCACAAGCTGTACAACTACTAGTGGAAGCAGTGACAACGTAGTAACCCAACAATGTTTCGTTCATTTGTTTGTTTCTCAGTTAAATACAAAGACAAAAATTTTTGTTTTTTTAAACACAAAGCAAGTATCTACGGTCTTAAAACGTGAAAGACTAAAATTAGTGCAGAAAACTTAATTTTCCTACAGACAGTAAACCTGCCAGTAGATTGTCTTTTCTGGTTGCGTAATAAACTGGCAATTTTCAGAGACACTTTTTACATTTTAAGAAAAGTTAGTATTGAAGAAAACTACTGTTACTGATTTTAAAATTCGTAAATTGGACAACGAGTACTTTTCTATCATCATTAACTTAGTAATAAAGATATTACTCGTAACAAGAATAATGAAAAAAATGTTAGACGTCTGACACAGTGAAAGTAGTATTACGTGGTTTTTAATAGCTATCAGCAGCATAATGTTGTAATGCTGAACTTACGCGCATTCCGGAAGGACCCTTTCGATTGGTAAGCAGTTAGTTCAAATCACATGCTACTGTTTCTATATATAATGACTCTACTCTTGTCGTGTGGATATCTCTTAATTGTAGTAGTACGGAGGTAATATCCACATTGAATTAATTGCTAACGGTACACAAATATGAATTCCACTTTTGGCCTCAATAGCTGTAAGATTATAAACAGATGATAAATTTTCACAATACCCCTGTCACCATTTCCCAACGTCGGTCAGCTTGTAATTTGTCAGGCTTTTGCCTGCAAATTGGCGGTTTTAAACGCACTCGGTGCTTTCTCTTCGGATATAACGGATCAGTGTGTATTACGTCATGTAATTATTGGGATGTGATACCGACGCTGAACTTCACCCCTTGGAAAATTTCAAATAGGACGTTTACCGCTAGACAAAATTGGAAGCTTTCAGCTGATACTACCTCGGGGCACAGTAACTGCTGGTATCGAAATCATTATATATAATAGCCTTGTGCCTGTTGAAATTATTATTATTATCGCATACTTCAGTGCACAGATGTTTGAGCAAACGACTACCAGTATAACTTATGTGCCCGAGCTCGTGGCTGCTCTCTCCTAATTTACTGCTGTACTATGGGCTACAACGTGTTCAGTAGACGACATACGTTAGCAGGAGGTGTGTGTGTGTGTGTGTGTGTGTGTGTGTGTGTGTGTGTGAGTGTCTGTCGAGTTTCTGAAGGTGATTACGGGTGATAGATGAGACGATATTAGCCTTTATATTAAAGGACAAAGTGAAAACTGATTTAGATCAAATATTCTGTGTGACATAAAATAGGTAGAGAGATTAAGGTTAGTTGCATGAGTTTCGAGAGGCGTTAAGAACAAAAGCGAGAAGCAATTAAGTTAGACGTACTTTATTTCTACATTTCTGCTCAACCCAACGTACGGATTAATCTGATTTATGCTTTCCAATCTTTGTCTGCTCTGTTTTACCGCTTGTTTCGCTATATTATTTACTGCCCTTTTTTGTGTGTGTCTCAAGACATGCACGATCCGCCTGGATAGCCGAGCAGTCAGCGCGTCTGACTTATAAACAGAGTACTCGTGTCCGATTCATGGTACTGTGAGCGATTTTTCCTTGGTGACTGGATTGACACGGTGAGCAGTCAGCGTTGTGATGCCAATTGAGGAGCTAACTGAGTAGGAGGTAGCGCCTCCAAGATCTGGGAAGTCGACAACTGCCAGGAGATCGCTGTGCTCAACCCATTCGCCTCCATACCTCATCTGGATGAAGCTACATGGCAGAAAATGATACGATGCACAGTCGGCATCAAGTGGTCTTCAGTGCCCGATCACGAAGTTTATCTTAGTTTTCAACATATCCCCTATAATCTGTCAATTTTTATATGGTATTTTATAGCCTTTTTTTCCCAACATATTTTTCAGAAGCTCTTTACTTCTTGTGCAGTGACTGCTGTAAGATGGGAAAAGTATCAAGTTTAATCTATATTGTCTGCATAGTCAGCTAAGATAGCGTGTGCCACTGTTATAGATAAATACGTGTTAAGCAATAAGAGGGACTTACTTTCTTCGCCGGCTTGCGTGGCCGAGCGGTTCTAGGCGCTACAGTCTGGAACCACGCGGCCGCTGCGTTCGCAGGTTCGAATACTGCCTCAGGCATGGATGTGTGTGATGTCCTTAGATTAGTTAGGTTTAAGTAGTTCCAGGTTCTAGGGGAGTGATGACCTCAGAAATTACGTCCCATAGTGCTCAGAGCCATTTGAACCATTTTTACTTTGTTCGGCATATTTTCGTATATGCTTTTCTTGGTTTGCCTGTATCACTTGTATCCAACGCTGAGGTAGTTCGTTCACCAAAACCGCAACTGATTCCTTCCCAATTCTTTGCTGCTGAGCCAATTCTCCCATTTTATAGATGTCATTGTTACATGAATAATGAACACTGGTAATGTAAAAGATAAACTAATGACTTTTGGAATTTCCAGAGTCTTAGGAGCAACTGAGGTGATTTTCAGAAAGCCGTGACTATGTGATCCATTGACTTCAACCGGCGAAAATAATGCATCAAGATGGTGGACTCACCTTCGGCAGAGCAGCTTATAGACCCCGTACCAACAGTGGAATCTTTTCTAGCAATGGTTGTTGCTTAGGTACATAAAACTCAACACTGTCATATCTTATAGTATAAAGTGGTCACTGCGTTTGTTATGAGATTCTTAGTGGTTGTCTGCAGTATGACGTGAATAATTTAAAATGGTAATATTTTAGCAAACTTACTAATAAAATCCACATTGTTTTTTAAGTTTCCAAATCTTCGTCTACCATTTATTTGGTATATTTGAATCTTACGCACCGAAATTCTATAGTCACAACTATTGATAGCAATTCACAGAAAATTTTGTGACAGGTTACCATTTTACGAATGAGTCTTTCCATATCACAGACATTGTGCTTGAAAACAAGACCCAATCTAATGTAGTTTATCTAGTCCCTACTATAACTAAAGGAATGGTATGTAGGGGACTACAGAAAATCAATTTATTGCTCACTAAAAAAAATGTTCTTTTTCCGGAGGAAAGGTAATATGCCATTTATTCTGTATTTCAACTCAGATTTTTCATCAGGTCGGTCACTCTCTGACGTGACGCAAAGACACCTCTGCTCATCAGTTTTGTCAAATCTTGTGTTTGTTCGACATTTTGAGAAAAGAGTATAGTAGCGTTAAGAACGCGGAGTTGAGTCTGTCATGTAAGTTCCTGTGCATCTCTGAAGTCTAATACTAATTGCCTACATAGTAGCTCTTACGCGCATATTTTATTTTGGGGGGGGGGGGGGGGAGGGAGGGAGGCGTCAGAGAGATGCTGAATCAAAAGTTCTTTACTTAAACTAGGGGAATAAAGAATCCACATAACCCTTGAATAATATACCTTTAGCATACTATGTGCTAAATGTTAACTAAGGTTTGCTCGATCAATGTCTTTCTAATGATATATGCGTTACAGTGTAGAAGACTGTTTTGCTCAAGGCTTGAATGACCATGAATTGTTATCATTCAGATTCTGAGCGTTATATTGCACACGTAAGCACTACCAAAACTGGTACTGAGGGTAATGCTTCATCATTTCATTGAAATTTTCTTAACTACTTGGTTTTTTATTTCATTTCACTCGGTTCAAAAGGTTTCCCATGGAATAAAAGTCGGTTGTTTCTCGATTGTTGGTCATTGTCATTAGGACCTCAAATTACATTTCTACATTTATGGACCTAACACATGCCATTAAAGTTTTATTTGTTTAGTTTTAATTGCCTTTTTAACGTAATATGTCACCTACGTGCAGAGAGAAGCTGACACTTGATTCCGAATCTTTTCTGCTGAGCCGGCCGCGGTGGTCTAGCGGTTCTAGGCGCTCAGTCCGGAGCCGCGTGACTGCTACGGTCGCAGGTTCGAATCCTGTCTCGGGCATGGATGTGTGTGATGTCCTTAGGTTAGTTAGGTTTAAGTAGTTCTAAGTTCTAGGGGACTGATGACCATAGATGTTAAGTCCCACAGTGCTCCGAGCCATTTGAACCATTTTTTCTTCTGCTGACATTGTTAGGGATCTCGTCCAAATAAGCAATAATTTTTCACCCTTAATTTGTCTGATCGCTCTTATCTACGATGGCAGCTCACTGCGACCATCATGAAACGATCTCCAGCAAATTACATGTCTTATAGTCCTTCCAAAATTTTTAGTTCTTATATTTGTCCTGATACTCTGCTAAAGAGGCAAGTAAGCAGTAAATGATCATAAGTCATTTGCCTAGTTGTTTTCTGACACTATATGCCCTCTCATGTAGCAGTCTCCTCAGTAGTGGTCTTGAAAAATATGTATGTTCACTACTCTCTTTATACGCTTTAATATTCATGTTTTACATAAAACCCACTCCAGGAAATGTACACATTCTATCCTCCAATGCAGTATTCTACATTTCGCTGCAATTCTACTGGTTATGATTGACAGCTTCAGCAGTTTGGTCCACTACATTCCTCGGCTCCCATTCGTCATCCAAGTGATAGCTAAGGCACCCTGCAGCTTCAAGGGCGCTGGTGCCGAAAGCTATTGCGTAGAGTAGAGAGAACGTACGTCGTCATTCCAGCAAACAACTACCGCAACTTACAAATTCCATTATGCGGCTTGTAGAACGCCAGCCAGAGGCGCTCCAAGTTCTGCGAAAAGACTGCGGGCTCCAGTAACCACGCCTGCCATCTAGTGGCCGGGGACCACACCGCCAGCACCAGCGTATTGATGAGCGCCCCAAGCGGCCGGGATAGATGGAGTGGGGAAAGCGCTCTCATCGGAATTACATTTCTAATTCGTGTTTCCGTGACACATTGCTGTCTCGCGTGCTGAACACGATAAGCGCACCTCCCAATTAGTTGTGGTTTATTAATACAAAGCGGTGATCTAATAAATAAAGACTTCTCGCCATTGAAAGTTCACAACAGCGTTACACAATATAAATAGAAAAAAAAAGAATCGCGCAACACCTTCCAGTGCCAGAGAATAATTGAGTTTTTGATGAGACAAAGCGTGCACGAAAGCTCATTCTGTATTAGTAAAATCCATTAAGGGGTTTATTGTTTATTCAGTTAATTTACTTAGTGATCAAGGGTAACAGGTCTCATGAATCTTCAAAGCATGTTCACTTCTTTCATACGCTACATATATCATACTTGTCATAAGCTGATATTTTTGGGTTGTCTTTTGGTATTAAATAGTAAGCCACTGGTGCGGATCGCAATTTTTCTACCCAGAGTGTACAGTTTGGTGGAATTTGTAAGAATTAAACATTAGGCGTATCTCAAAATTATTACAGATTTCGATTACATCTGATTCATACGTTACTACTTTTTTTAAGAAATGATCTGGAATAGTGGGATTTTAGACTGTTTTTCAGAACTACTGCCAGCCAAACTTACGTTCCAAATCAAAATGTTAATTTCACAAGCTTTCTGTTACAGGTAAATATTATGTATAATCAAATATTTAAGAAAAAGACAATATTATATCTAAAATTAAAATTAAATTATGAATAGTTTATGTAGCTACCTTGTAATGAAACTCGTATTTATTGAATTACCTGACTAAATTAACATTGCTCATTATCTAACACAAAACGACGTAATTTTCGACAAATATTTGAGATTTTTATAGGTTTTCACACACAAGAGTGCAATGTGGTTACCTATCCGTTTTTGGATACCGAAAGACTTCACTTCTGTTCAGAAAATTGCTTAAAGTCTCCTATAGACTGAATTAAAAACAATCCCACAATTACAGACGAAGATAATGTTAACGATCTTAGGAGTTTTACCTGTTATACTACAGCTCATGTTCCTGGTGGCGGGGTGGTCTAGATGGTCTTGTCCGGAGGACTTGAGGGAAACAAAGTACATCTCGCGGACCAAATACAGGCTCCTTACTAGGGTTATCATGAACCCTTTAACGGCAACTCCTGCGGAGAAGAATACCTTCGGCACGGCGCAGCTGTCGGAGGAAGCCTTCTCTCCTTTTGGGGGCTAATGAAGAGAGAAACTGCTGCCTTATGACGAAGAGTGGTCTTCAAAAGCTGGCGGAGTAAGCCCTGAAAGAAAATCCTGAGATGCGTTAGGCTTATCAGGCCGTCAAAAGAGTAAAGAATGTTACTGCTTTCAATGAAAGAACGAACCCCGCATTGAAAATTCCTAATGACAGCACTTCTTGTAATCATGGAATGAATGACGGCTTTTTACATACTGAAAAAAATCCGAGGAATGCAAGAAGAACCGCTGATAAAGGACGAAAAACTAGAACTCAAAAAAAAAGATAAAAACAAGTTGACAGACGGAACATTAAATTTAATAACATTGACAGGAAAGAGCGAAAAGGCTGTAGACCTGATGGAGAAGAGAAAGATTCATATCCTTGGATATCCTTGGAATGAGCAAGACCGAACAGAAGGGAAAGAACTCAGAACTGCTGTGAGGTGAGTACAAATTGTACTGGAATGGTCGCGATAAAGAGGCAAAGAAAGGAGTGGGCCTTGGGTTTCACAAAGACATTGACCCAATTACAGATGTAATCCTTATAAGTGAAATGATTACTGAAGCAAGAGCGAACATGAGAAATAATAGATTCGCTATACTTCATGTGCACACACCTCAACAAGTTTACAGCGAGCACAAAAAAGTGAAATTCCTTGAAGAACTGGGAGACCAAATAAAAGAAGATAACACATTGATCATTGGGGATTTGAATGTTCAGATCGGCATTGATAGAAATGGATACCAGGAAGTGGTGGGACTAAAATTAACTGTAGAAACAGTGAGTGACACCAGTGTTATACCAAGTGAGTGGTTGGATAGTGATCACAGGTTACTAGTAGCTAATCGAAAATACAAGATTAAAAGAGTGACTGGTGTACAAAGAAATCCTAAAATTGTGGAATGGAAATAGAAAGAGGATGAAAATAATAGAAGTTTCCAATAGCTAGTAGCCCAAAACCAGTTGGCCGAATGATAGAGTAAAAGATACAATTAATGAACGCAATATAGCAAAGAATAACATAGAGACTGAAAAAAGAGATCAGATCCAGGGCTGGTGCCAGACGTGTCCACAAGGCGAGAACACTGGAGCAGGACTGCCGACAGAGGAAACTCCAAGAAAAGTGAGTAGTGAAAGAAGAAAAGAAGAAGAGTCTGGAAATATTCACACACACATAAACTACAAAAAACAGCAAGGGGAACCAGAAACTCTTATATGGGTTGTTCAAAAGTAAAAGATCTGACAAAGATGATATAAAAGCGATTCAAAAGAAGATGGGTATATTATCACTGACGTGGAAGCCATCAGGGAAATGATGAAGAATTATTTTGAGATTTTACTGAATTTGAAAATGAACAAGAAAGTGACATTGAAGTCATAGAAGTAGAGGAATAACGGAATTATAATACCATCGGTTAAGGAACGAACTAAAAAAAAGTGCACCAACTACCGAGGAATCACACTGATAAACATCTCCTTAAGATAATGAAAAAGATCATAGAAAAGAGACTGAGGACAATCCCACAACATCAATTTGAGGAACAACAGCATGGATTAAGAAGTACCAAAGGAACGATAGACCTAATTTTTTACCTCCGTCAATTAACTGCGTAGTATTGGAAAATAGGAAAGACCAGGTAATAGTACTTCTGGATGTGGATAAAGCGTACGACAGTGTACCAGGTGGTAAAATATGGGAATTCTTGAGAAAGTAAGATGTTCTCGATTCATTAATTTAAAAACGTCCAGATGCTGTATGAAGATTGCAAAAACAGTGTACAAGTAGGATCTGGAAGATCAAATTGGTTTAAGAGAAAACAGGTGTTCAACAACGCATTTCACTTTACCCATTACTCCTACGGACACAATCACGAGAGAAATCAGTGACGTAGAAAATGAAGATATCAGTGCTTTTGCTTTTGCTGATGACCTCGCCATTTGGGGAGAGACAGAAATGGAGGTTCAGAGGAGACTGGATTAGTGGAACAAAATATTTAGAGAATTGTAGGTAACTGTAAGTAAGAGCAAGACGGTGGCAATGAAGATGAGTAGGACATTCACACTTTGTAACGTCATACTGGAATGAGAGAGGGTTGAACGTGCTTAAAGGTTCATTTACCTGGGTAGTATCGTATCAGCTGATGGATGGAGGTGAAAAATTAGAAATTTCAAACACTTTTTTCACTAAGTCCTTTTAAGAGATAATCAGCCCACGAACAAAAGCTATCTCCTGCCAATCATGACGTATAGTTTGGAGACCTTTTTCATAAAGAAGACAGTAGAGGGTCAGATACAATCATATGAAGTGAATTTCCTTAGGTCAGATTTATAAAAAACCAGGAGGGACTGAGCTAGGAACGAATATGTAAGAAGAGACCTGCAGGTGACCTTGATAGAGCGGGAGAGAATGAGTGTTGTGAAATTGAAGTTGTTATATCATATTAAGCGAATGCACCCGACTCGAGCTCCACGTCAGCATCTGGAGATGTAGGTAGCAGGAAAAAGACCGATCGAGCGGCCTAGGAAGAGGTGGTCAGACCAGGTTAATAAATATCTCAAGGGGAGAGGAGGAACGCGTGAGGCAATGGAGAGAGTAAAGTTATACCAGAAAAGAAATCAGTTGAGGCAAATCGTTCAAAAATTCCTCTCCTGTTCGCTAGAAAGAAATCGTGATGACAAGTTACAAGACAAAGCGAAGCTCCGCGTTCTAGCTCTGATGGACCACTCATGACCGACCTACCGACGTGTCATCCCGTGACAATGGCGTCATTCTGTGCGTTAGCTTGCTGTGGAACATTCCCACGAAGGACGTCCCAGAAAGCTGCGTAACAAGACCAGATGATAGAACGAGCTGTCTGTCAATATTTCCATTATAGAGGGATTCAAAATAGTGAGAGACAATGAAATACACAAATGCCCGTCTTATATTGTTACCGGATGGTAAACAATGCTCAACATTGTTGAATGGATTTCACAAACTTCTGCGTTGCGTGTGGTGAGGCTAATAGTCTCAGCACAGTCCCTACCTTCAGTGCTAAGCGTATAGGTGGTGAGTATCGTGTAATGCAGTAGTAGAAGCGTATTGCAGCGAGTACCGTATAATGCAGTCGTAGTCAACCTTGCCCCAATCGCCTACTAGTGGCGTTCCAACTTTTTAATGGAGGGCGATTGGCGGTTGTGTGTGAAAGATATTTTCATTAGTTGTTACACAATTTTGACGTAAAAAAATTGATAAGCATTTATTTTTACTTGCTACAGTTCTGCCTTATAAATTTTATAACGTAAAGTCACTTCCCTAAGTTGTAATCACCATTACTGTGGAGCTAGTGGATGATTGGAAAATTTTACTACTAAAAGAGATACATAAGTAGGCGGTGGATAAAAAGGGTTGCCTACCCTGGTGTCATGTCTGCGATAGACCAAACCACAAAAAAATTCAATTTTAGCTTTTAAGCGAAATCTTCAGTATAGCAGTCTTCAAATTCGGTTTTAAAAAATTTTCTGTTTTACTGTGTCGAAATCAGAACTCTGCAAAACTGAAATAAGTACGGTGAATGCCAAAGAATAAGTAATTACTTCGACGCTGATGGGACGTTAAGTTATAACGTCATTCTATTCACGTCCGCAAAATTTCTGAACAACTGAAGCATTGATCTTATTTCGTATGTTTTGTTGGCTGCTAATGTATTCCATAGTGATCGTATTTTTGTGGATTCTCAATTTTGGTCGTAGACGCACGATAATAGTATCAGTGCTTTGCGTCGGAGGTTACCTAAGAACCATAAAACACATTGTGTTTAGAAGGTAAATTGCCGAAGTATTCTAGTTCAACGGAATCCAGACGGTCGACATAGCCAGTCGGTGTGCCACAAGTCGGGAACATGATCCAGTACCTTAACAACGACTGGTTTCAACATATTGCCCAAAGGACGCTATGCTGAACACTCTGATACATGGAGCCAAAATAAGAGCGGACAAAGAATAATTCTGCACAAGGCATATGTTGCGTTCAGTGGAACAACCTCAAGTAAACTTGAATTAATATGACTCAGACAGTAGGTTGAACACATCATTTTACTGCCTCGGAAAATCGAAGAAATATTCCACTGTGAGAGGTATCTTATGGCGTTTCGGTTTCCAGCATTGCAGTAATTTCATGTGAATGTGCAATTACGTGAGAACAATAATAGAAGCGTTTCCCAGTGCTTCAGAAGTTACTACCAGCATATCAGTTACAGAATTCTGAAGGACAGGTCCCCCAGTATGAGCACAAATTTTGTTTGAACAGGAACTGATTCTTATCCACACGTATAACTTCAAAGCTTCAGTCATGAAAGAAACCATGACAATGATATGTGCATTAACAACTTTAATTAGATACGAAATAGACAGTCGGTGATTGATCCCAAGAAACTACAGAAGAATGTGCTCCATGGATTAAGAGATGGTGACATCAATGTTCTGCGAGCAATGTAACACCATTGGCGCGTAAGTTATCTTATACCGCAAGGATCTCCGTTGTACACCTGTATAATCCAATAATAATGGGGAGAGTGACATACTTCGCAGAAAACAGCTGAATAGTGTCGAAATGTTCATGTTTTATACACATTTAATGCGACACGTGCACCGAGAACAGCTGAACCAGAAGTACGTCACAAAGGATTTTGTGATTACATAGGAAAGAAGCATCAACGTTTAAGGACTAAAAGAGCAGGGCTGCAAGTATAATTTAAATCTGAAGTTCTCCTTTATCAAATTTTAGAATGAATCCTTTAGTGTTCCCGGGAAGATCTGTACAGGAAAAACGGTAGACTAATTTAAATAACCGGTCTGAAATATGTGATGCGAAATACATCTTACGGAAAAAAGTTAGATAAAATGATTTCAGGAACTGAGTTATGGTATGCGCTTTGTTGGATAACAGTATCAAGATGTGAGCACGGAAGAGACGACGGAAAGAATCTGGCCACGTCTGCGGGTGAGTGGACGAGCGGGCACCGCCGTCTCCGCTGATGAGACGTCGCTCAAGCGGAACGCCCCCGCCTTCCGTCAGGGAATGAACACTCTTAACTATCTCTACTAATTCACTCGAGCTTTTCCCTTGTCGCTCTACGGAAATATGGAGAACAAAAATTTCTGTGGGTGTGCTGATACAGTTTCGCATTAAATGAGGATCCCTGTCTTCTTTCTGACAGCATATTTTACAGTGACGGTATTTTTCAGGGTGACCAATATTCACTTTTATCATCCAACCAGACGTCATATAAGTCAATGTGTTTGTGTGTGTGTGTGTGTGTGTGTGTGTGTGTGTGTGTGTTTGTGTGTGTGTGTGTGTGTGTGTGTGTGTGTGTGTGTGTGTGTGTGTGTATGTGAACGTATGACGGTTGTCACAGTCATTAATAAAATAGTTGCACACGGATGTGTTTAAAATATATACAACGTCAAAATGTAAAAAGTAAAATCTTGTTTAAAGTTGCACTCACTTTCTCCTAATCCTACTCGCCCCATCCGCCATATATACTACCACACAGTCTGTAAAATACTTTAAATTTGGTCAGTTGTTTTAAAACGTTTCTGATACCAAATACATATATATAAAGTAACGAAAAGATTTTTGTGGCTGACTGATTACTTACGAAAAACGGATGAGCAGCCGCCGTGAGAATACCTTGAAAAATTCTCCCTAGTATCTCATGGTACAAGTCGGACATTTTACAAGTCTTCAAATGTTTACCATATTCGTCCCATAGTCTCTTAAAATAGAAGGGAGATCTTTCAGGAAATGAGCATCTGTCCTCTTGTTGGAATATAAAACACAGTTAACTAAAATGTGACGTACTATGATATGTACACCACAAGCACCATACAATGGAGCGAGATGCCACTCTTATAATATTGTGCATCACACTAAGATGAGTGGGAAGTACTTCACCTCATCTGTGACCTTGGAAGGAAGTAGGTCATGATCACATTTTAGTCTTTATCAAGCGTTGCATATTATTAGTGACTTCCAGCAGTTCTTCTTCCCATCTGTGTGTCGCTGTACGTTAACGGTGAGATGATACTATGTAGAGAGACGGCACACATTACCATTTGATTTTCACTACACGCCTCCTTGGTTGCTTCCTCCGCCAATTTCTCCGAATTGCCATTTGCCCTGGTACCAAATAGAACCTTCAACCTTCTCCAGCTTTGCAGGAGCAGAGGGTCCACGATGTTCTAGACTATTTGATCTGCTGAGTATCAGCGATTTAAGTATTGAAGAGCACTTGCAGAGTGGAAGTAGATGAGAAATTTTCCAGCCTGTATGATTCTTATTTGCTCAGTGCCTTCAACTACGCCTGTAAATTTACATTTTACACAGTAAATTATTTTGATGTATATATCTTGAGAACAAGACCAGGAAGAAACACAGAGCAACCAAGAGTGTCCCGCGGCTTAAAACCATCTGTAAATATATATCTCTATAGTTTAGATGTTAATTTAAAATTACGGAAGACATACGTGGTAATGTAGTCCCTCTAGTCCCTCTTATTGCTTACTCAATTTAAGTTATTCTGAATTCTTCGATAGCCAAGGTGGCAGTCAGTTGTAACAATGGGTTTTGGTTGGTACTTGCTACACACGAAAGTGCATCTAGCTTGTGCTTAACGCCGATACCGAATGGCTTCGCTGTTCGCAAACGCTTTGAGGAAATTTGTTAAGTAGGAAGGAAAACTGGTTTAGGTATGACTGTGAATTTGGAACAGTAAGCATTTTATACGAATAACGCACAATGTGCAGTTATAATTGAGTGGTAATTGGCATCTCCCCTTCCTCAGCACAGAGACTGGCTATGTGTCTCGTACTGTAAGCACCTGTGATCCATACGTTGTGCACCCATAATCTTGTAGGGATCTGAAGAAAGTTTGATTCAAGTGGAGGAGACGCGGACTACTTGCTGGCGAATATCTGTGATGAAGGACCTATAATACCGCATATTCATTGTCTTGAAGGTGATCGCTTTTTGGTCCTTAAAACTTGGTAACCATAGAGCTCTAGAACAAAATTTGTAGCCCACAAACCACACAGCCTCATTAAAACAAAGAATAGTGTCATATTAAGTCATGTTACTTAAGAAATGTGACAGAACCAACACGCACACGCACACACAAGCACATACACACACACACATACATACACACACACACACACACACACACACACACACACACACACACACACACACACACACACAAGATTTGAATCTTTCTTACGCAGTCCACTATTGCAACCATCTAACTGTGAATTGCAACAGAGAAACTGCTTTAGCAGGATAGGAAGAGGAATAAAAAATGCAATGTCACATACAAAACAGGAATACCTGTTCATAGCTCCCTATTGTGGACATAATACTACGAGGGTTGTCCAGAAAGTAAGTTCCAATCGGTGGCGAAATGGAAACCACTCGGAAAATCCGGTAAAGCTTCGCACAGATGTGTTGGGCATTCTCTTTAGTATGCCCGTCGATCATGTCGTGTCGCTCTTTTCAGTTTAGAGTGAACAGTGAGCACCCAAAGATGCGTGGGGAATAGCGTCTCCCGCCAAGTATGAGGGCCTGGTTAGAAATTTCGCCTGTGTCATGCAGCCCACATAACACAACTGTCGAGCAGTCCCTTCTTCATGCCAATTCTCGGCCGCACACTGCAAGGCCAATGAAGACGCTCCTGCAGCGTTTCCGATGAGCAGTGTTTGATCACCCACAATACAGTCCGTAATTGGCTCCCCCTGAGTCTCATTTCTGCTTACAAGAACCGCTAACTATGAAGACAACATTTTTCCGCCGACAACGAGCTGCAGACCAGTGCAGATAACTGGCCGAAAGCACAGGCGGCTGCTTTCTATGATGAGGATATTGGGAAGTTTATACAACACTACGACTAAACTCGAAGAGAAGTAGGTGGAAGGTGTACCTAACAGTTGCAAATAAAACGTTTCTGGTTTTCACTGTACTTTCAATTTAGTGGCCGATCGGAACTTACTTTCTGAACAACCCTCGTATTTATGTCAATTAAAAGAAGGCTCAGTGATGAGAAGACCCAATGAATAAAGGCAGATGGTCACAGAAGCCACATTGCTGGATGTGTACTAGTATATAGCGCCTCAAAGCAATGTGGCACAGTTTCTCAGTGTCAAAAAGTATTCGTATGCAACGTTGTCTACATAGGAGAGCCATTTCCGCAGGTGCCTCCTGAATGGTTATACTGTCGACAGAGAATCGACACTTTCTGAAATCATCATGAGAATTGCTCTGGAGAATCCTATTCGCTAATATACATACCCAGAAGCGACAGTTACATTTATGAGAGTTGTTTCATCTGAAATGCAACCCACCATTCTCTGTGGACACACGATAGCGGCAGAACGGTGGATACCGGCAGGTAGTGTCTGCACTGCATCCTGAGGTGTTTTTCAGATACATCGTTATTTACTGGAAATCGGCATGATGACTTCCCTTATTTGTGTGTAAAAAGTGGAATGTACACATAAGCGTCAAAGAAACTGTTACAGTTGCATTATATCTTGTAGGGTCCCCACGAGCCCGCAGAAGTGCCGCAACACGACGTGCCATGGACTGGACTATTGTCTGAAGTAGCGCTGGAGGTAACTGACACCAAGAATCCTGCAGGGCTTTCCATATACCCATAACAGTACGAGGGGGTGGAGATCTCTTCTGAACAGCACGTTGCAAGCCATCCCAGATATGCCCAATAATGTTCATGTCTGAGGAGCTTGGTGACCAGCGAAAGTGTTTAAACTCATAGAAGTGTTCCTGGGGCCACTCTGTAGCAATACTGGTCGAGTGGGGTGTCGCATTGTCCTCCTGGAACTGCCCAAGTCCGTCGGAATGCACAATGGACATGAATGGATGGAAGTGTTCAGACAGGATGCTTACGTTCGTATCACCTCTCAGAGTCGTATCTAGACGTATCAAGGGTCCCATGTTACTCCAACTGCACACGCCCCACAGCATTACAGCCATTACAGAGCATCAACCAGTTTGAACAGCGCCTGCTGACATACAGGGTCCATGGATTCATGAGATTGTCTCCATCATACCCTTACACGTTCATCCGCTCGATACAATTACAAACGAGACTCGTCCGGCCAGGACATATGTTTCCAGTCATCAACAGGCCAATGTCGGTGTTGACGGCCCCAGGCGAGGAGTAAAGGTTTGTGTCGTGCAGTCATCAAGGGTACACAAGTGGGCCTTCGGCTCCGAAAGCGCATATCGATGATGTTTCGTTGAATGGTTCGCACGCTGCCACTTGCTGATGCTCCAGCAATGGAATTTACAGCAGTTTGCGGAAGGGTTGCACTTCTACCACGTTGAACGATCCTCTTCAGTTATCGTTGGACCTGTTCTTGTAGGATCTTTCTCCGGCCTTAACGATGTCAGAGATTTGATGTTTAACCGGATTCCTGGTATTCACAGTACACTCGTGAAAAGGTCGTGCGGGAAAATCCTCACTTCATCGCTACCTCGGATATGCTGTGCCCCATCGTTCGTGCGCTGACTGTAACACTACGTTGAAACTCACTTCAGTTCTGATAACCTGCCATTGAAGCAGCAGTAACCGATCTAACAACTGCGCAAGAACATTTTGTGTTATACAGGCGTTGCCGACCGCAGCACCGTATTCTGCCTGTTTAGATATCTCTGTATTTGAATACGCATGCTTATACTAGTTTCTTTGGCGCTTCGGCGTATTATAGTCTTGGAACACTGAACATGGCTCTTTCTTGCTCTCATTGATTGCATATGATGTTTTTGTAGTCGCTCCCTGAAGACTCAGAGGTTTCCAAACTTTTGTAGGTTTTTAAATTGTCGCAAACCTGCACGCTTAATCCAGATCCCTGAGCAGCTTCATGACTCCCCCAAGGTACTGGCTGCTTTGTAACGTAACAGCGTAGTAGATCACGGCTCTGAAATCGTCCATCCAGTTCTAGATGTTGTCTCAGGATTCCAAAGCAAGCAACTGTCTATAAAGCATATAGTTTGCTCTACTGTGCACCCACATTGATGGCTTCGTCTCGAAAGTTCTCCTTTTGGTAGACTAATCAGTTGTGGGAAGTGAAATGCATGTAATGAGTAACTTCTGACAGGGGTGATACGGCGAGTGTTGGAGAGCAGACTGGGAGGTCTACAGCTGACAATAAAGATAATCCAGTAAATTAGTGTTTCTGAAATTTGTGTGACTGTTCCTGAGCCATCACGACTCTCTCTAAAAGTGTCATAAAGTTGATCCATGAGGCTGGTTATTGCTGACCCCCAAAACACATTTTGTGCATTACATAACACATAAGTGTGCACTGAAATCTCCCTGCAGAAAAATAATTATGGAAGAAATACTATAATGTCTTTGAGAGATTCATAATCCAATGACTTCTGTGATAGTATTGTCATGGAATGACTTTTTTTGAAGTGTTCCCAGGGATTGTATTGTATTTATTTCTCCCCCATGACTTTCAGCAACAACTGGTGGAAGATCAGTAATCAAGCGTGCAACAGATGAGTGGTAAGCGCTTTTTATAGTCACAAATTTTATTTAACCTTATTTGATTAGGGCCATCGGGGCCTCCCTTACATCAGATCAGTATTTCCAGTATATGGTACCTTTTCTACATCATAGTTTCCTAAGGAATAACAATTCTAATTGGGTAAACAGTATTTAAGTGGTTTGAGTGTCTGAAGTGGCAATGTAAGTAAATAATTCTGACTACGAACTAGTAGAGTTAGTGACAATAATAATGATAATAATAACAATAATGGTTGTGACAGATAAGAAAAGAACTTATTGATGTAGAAGATAGATGTTTTCTAATGTAGCGAGTTATGGGGAAAGGAAATTTAAGGAAACTGCACCAATTAAGAATACTGACTACAGAGGAAGATCTGAGTGGAAAGAAGGATATACAAGGGTAACGAATGCGTACAAGGACAATGGTACTCATTATTGTTGCTCTAATAGATACATCATTAACAGCCTTCTGACTCTGGAGATATTATTCAGTTCCACAATATCATGCGAGAGGTTATTTCAGAGTCGGGGTCGTGCTTCTGAGAAGGACTTCGAGAGTGTGGGTGAAGGGACAGAAATGATTTTCTTCATATAGAAACGGGTGTTTTGTCATGTAGTTCAGATGAGAGCGTTATGGTCGAGGTGAGGTATGACAGTGTTCGTTGATAAGACATTAGAGAAGACACAGGGTGTGGAAATTTCTTTAGTTCTCTGCTAGCAGCCAGGTTAGCTTTGCGTACGATGATGAAATGTGAGGAAAGAGCATTGCAAACATAAGCAGACAGGTCTTTCCTGTGCTAGGAGTTGCAAGTTCTGCACATAACTCTTGACCTCGATATCGTTCCATTAAAGTAGAGAAGCTATAAGAATAGAAACGTACACACAGTTGCGGACTGAATGAAGAGCTCGGTGATTTCGTCAAACTTCACAGTATGTAGAATCTGTAGGAATGTCATTAGATCTTCCAGACAAAATTAGTGTTGAACGGTCTGATGGCTTATGACTCAGTCTTTTAAGTTTTCCGTTTTTCATTTCCTTCTGCTTTTGGATAGTGAAGAGCGAGATACATCTAATGTAGTAACCCTACTAGATTTGCCTTTGTCTCTTCTTTGCATAAGTAATTTATGCTATATAATATTTATAAGAAGGGATTCCATTAGCTACTGGGATGAGCTAACCTCTCATTCTTTTAGATGCTGCATTTCTGTAAAGGTATTAGCAAGTACTTTATGTTTTTGTTCCAGTCCTTAATGTCAGTCTGCGTTGAAATGCTTACTCTTTGCACTAGCTTTTCCACTGTGTTCTGCCTTATACGCCATTGTAGTGTTGTAGGATTCGTGTATGGCCGATGAGCATTTTCTAATGTACATGTCGACGTAGGGCACAGTCCCATTTACAAGAGCTGACGTTCTGCAGCTGAGGTGCGGCACGTGGCCCAGAAAAGCTAACAGCTGTTCCGCCTCAAGAGCCATCCACCTCATCGGTACCCAGTACACCATGAGGTTGGTTACTTTAAGAGGTCTGTTCCATCCTTGTGATCTGGCCAGTTAAGCCGAGATCCACATACCTTGTGACATACAATGTTTTACTAACGCGCTACACGTTTCCGCTGAAGTATGTAGGCCTACAGCGCTTGACTTAGTATCCGTCGTTCCATCTGGAACATAGGGCCCTGACGAAATTCCTCCACCTGGTACGATTTCTAGCAAGTCCCTTCACTTCACTCCAGGGTCTCCCATCCACTGAGGCTCCTCTCTCGATCGTCATTTTCCAGGTCTGTTTGGGACGACCACGTATTCTAACTCCTTGAGGGTTCCAGTCCAACGCCAGCCTTTCAACAGCTCCATCTTGTTTCCTCAATGTATGCCCAATCCAGTACCATTTTCTTTCCTAGATTTGAATATTGATTGGTTGCTGATTGGTCTCCCTTCAAAGATCTTCATTTGTCATTATATTTGGCCATCTCACATTTAAAATGCACCGGAGACAGCGGTTGATAAATACTTGGAGCTGGTTTTCGATGTGGTTAGTCACCTTCCATGTTTCGCAACCATACAACAGAACAGCCTTCACATTGCTGTCGAAAAACCGGAGTTTGGTCTTCTTTGAGATGTCCCTATTTCTCCAATCAGGGTACAGTTGTGAAACGCACCATTTGCTTTGCGGATGCGACTACGGACGTCGTCCTCAGCGTCTCCTGTAATCGTGACTATACTTCCGAGGTAGATGAAGTGTTTTATCTGTTCTACGTCCTCTCCATTAATAGCCAGCATAGTCGTGATGGTCGAATTTATCCTCATTTCTTTGGTTTTACGTACATTTATATTGAGGCCTGAAACTTCGGACTCTCTCTGTAATCTGGCTAGTTTCTCTTTGATGTCTCGATATCGTTGTGCCATTAAGGAGATGTCCCCTGTGAAATCTACATCTTCGACCCTATCCCGCATCCTCCATTGCACACCTCTCTTCCATCCCCCCATCACTCTCTTCATCACATGGTCCAGCACCAAAAGAAATATTGTTGGCGAAAGAATACACCATTGTCGTACTCCTGAATTAACATGGAAAGGCTCTGTCAGTTCTCTTACAGTGAAGAAAACTTGCAGCGCCGACGAGCCTCAGCTCTAGAAACTAAGTTTCACCACACCGGAAGTCACTCTCATAAGTCTGAACTCCATTGTGCTCTCGTCGTCTATTACGATCCGGGAGTCATTTGTAGATTATTTGGTACGGTATGGTTAAGACAAGAAGCGCCCCCCCCCCCCGCCCCCACACACACACACCAATACGTTAATACAATAGCCTGCTGCTTCACTGAATATCTTATTTTAATTTTAATTTTATTTTGTCATGGCAATATTTTCGGTCATTCATATCCTAAGGGATAGTTCTTTGAGATGAGTCGTCACTGAAGTATGTAAGTAAGAAAAAGTCATTGTGCAAAAAACTACTAGAATTGTGTCGGTTCAACTATGTGAGCCTTGTAGAACTCCTGTTTAAACAGTTGGGAATACTAACTATCCTTGCACCAACTTTAATCTATTGTGAAGTTTCTCGCCAACAATCCATATAACAAAAATACGTTTGCACTGTTCTTTAGTCAGTCTAGCACAGGACCAAAAGGAGAGGCATACACAGCTATAAAACTGACAATGTACCCGTATACGCGAAACGTCCAGCAGACAGCAAAAGCGTTTTCAAAGACCCTCTATAGATTTTTCTTTAAAACCTCAAATAGTTATAGGACTGTATCAGTACAAATAGTCAATTACATATCCGTATCCACCTTTCGGAAAAATGTGCAAATTTTGAACAAGTGATACGTTCACAGACATAGAGATCATTGTGAATATTAAATATGAAAAATATAAGTAACTAACCAGCAGCCTTTGCAAATACACATTAGAGGAACAGTATCATTCCATGACAGACATAATAATCCTATTCATCAAAATGAGATTTTTCGTTTGCAAACGACAATTTAAATTGAATGTGTTCAGTCTCCAAAGTTACGAAATAAAAGTGTAACATTAAAAGCTTACGCCCAAGTGCTACAGTGTGGGTATTCATGCTTAAATTAATGGAAGTGATACTACAACTAACCGAATCTCATATTACTTTTGTATATATTCTAAGAGTGCTAAGATGATAACGTCACCTGCTTTACTTCGATGAGATTTAACTCCATAGACATTGAACATATGGTTTTAGAAACGTACACATACATTAGGAAAAAATGGAAACTATGTCACTAAATGGAAGAAAGCAGTGGAAAAAGTGACCTGAACTTCTCTTGGTTCTAGAATATTGTTATTGTTTGCTTTGAAATTAATCGAAAACTTCGTACATAGGTCTCCTAGAAAGGGTTCTTTTATACGTTCGTCACGTATTTGTTTGAAGTGTTAACAATTGTTTTTGACATGTCTCTATATCGGTTTTCTAATGGATGGATCTCTGACATCTTTGATATTATTGTAACATCATAATCAGCCAACGGATGCTGAAGTGTGCGTCTGTGTTTAAGGTAGATATCGTCTACAGGTTGCGCCATCGGAATATCTGGACATATTTAGATTTGAAACCGGCATTTTCTTCCGAGCGTACTTCCTAAACACCAGGCTTACTTCCGTAACCATTTTGTAGACTCAGTTAATAACTTTATCAGCTTTCTACTCAATGGTATTTACACTTTTGCTAACTGAATCGAAAAACACATATGCAGTTGCCAAAAGGCTATTATTTCTATGTGTACTCTGCTAGAACAATGCGGTGTGCGCTGAGAGTCCATGTTATGTCACTATCGTTTTCCCTGTTCTTAATCGATTCGGAGATGGTGCACGAGAAGAACGATCGTCGGTATAACAATGAATAAGTACTAATGGCTCTAAGTTTAGTGACATCCTTATTTCGCGGTATGTAAAAGAGAAAGTAGTATATTTCCTGAAGTTCTTTGTTCCCACGCCATCGAAAATTTAAGAGTAAATCATTACGTAATGCGTTAAGGTTTTCCCCTCTGCTATTGAAAACTGTTGAGCATTTATGAGATTTTCTCCCTCTAAATAAAAAAAGTCTATCACGTAGCAGTTCTTTGAAATATGTCTATGTCTTTCGTTAATCCTACTTGGTAAAGACCTAAAACTAGCGAACGACAGGATTAATCTCAATATTTTTTACGTAAACGAAGGAATTCCACGACTCCACTACAGTACAGATCTTATCAGAAGGACGTTAAACAGTCACAGCATGCTCAGCTCCAAAATCCATTAGATCAGGTATTAGAAAACATCTAAGTTGGCAAATTAAACTTCCTCTAGAGTCAGAGAACCAGCCTTCCCCATATGCAGATTATGATGGTTATTCTGATTTCAGCATCTTCTTTGTGAATTTTTACAGCCCTTCCTCGACCTCGTTGTCATTAAATGACATCTGGCATCTTTCCTACGTCTGCACTTTACTACGCTTTTCACTTTGTTGAGGATCAGTTGTTATTGTCTGCGGCCGAGTCTTGGGCCTCTTCATATGTTCATGTACACAATTGTTATTGATATCGCAATACTCAACTGCTTTTTACAGTGTGATTAACATGGAAATGAAGATTTGTGTTTTAATACCTGGTTGAAACGATGCCTCATGGTCGTATTAAATACAGTACTGTTTGCCAACAGATTCTGTAAATATCCCATAAACTCTCCGGCAACCTACTAATATGATAACGATCATGAAGTATCCCACTATACTCCAATTTTTCCATTGAGTGTTGCTTTAACCAATTATGTTAGAAGAGTTACACTGAAGAGCTACGGAGTCTACAGCTCATACTTAACATAGATTTCGGCAACACACAGTGTCGCACCTTTCTGTGGAAACTAACGTAGCATTGCTGAATTTTTGGACACATCAGAGTATCACAGTGGCTATGATAACTGAATTTCGTATCGGCAGAGTTCGGAAGTAGTTACTATTGCAGTACACAGAATTGTAGCATCATCAGCGCATAGTACTTTTAATAATATGCAAGTCCCGTTAGTATGATGAGTGAAATTATAATTTTCACTATCGTAGTATAATAACATGACGCCAATGAAAGTCCAAATTAAGATTACACCCATTTCCAGGACACGATTCGACCTAATAATTACCAGACAGCCCTCTTGTCAGATGTTATAACCTTATAAGAAGCCATTTAATGCAGAAATATATTTAGGTCACTGTTTTAAGGAGATAAAACAAAGGAAGCCACTGGAGGAATTTTCGAGGGCTGAGAAACAAAACGAACATACACACATTCTCTTAAGGAAATAAAGTTAAAATGTTGGTTAGAGAAGGGGGTGTGACACTTTTGCAATAAAAATCAAGTAATTTACACAAATGTTATGGTGCAGATGAGATATGCGCCAAATTTTTTCTTCTACACGTGAGAAGAAGTTATGCTAAGTGCGACATATTAGATATATATTGATACCTTGGTAGTTAATGATGGATTTTAAGGAAGGAAATACAATTTTTACTCGGTAAACTGTGCCCACTGGAAATGGTAGGTAACAAATCATTCATTTTTAAGCTAATCGTGTTAACACGTAAATGTCAAAAAATGAATGATCATCAAATACCGTTTTTGTCTATATTTGTTTACAGTAAGCTATGTCTCGACTAAATACTCGTTTCCTTTCTACTCGCGTTCTTTCTTAAAATTATTATCTAAATTTTCACATATGAGGTCATGTGTGCGCGCTTCTGTGGTTATCGGTACAAGATAATGCTTTCCTTCCCACTACCATTCAGTACTTACGACTGATTCGTACAACACTCTGCACTTCTCTCCCTTGCTCTAAAAGTCATTGTCTCAGGAATAAGGGAAGATGTGGCGTATAGAATAGCAACGGGGACAGTGTGTGCAGTGCATGTGCACAGCGGCTTTGTGGGAAAGGAGGCGCTACCGTAAGCGCCAACGCCGCCGCCACCCAATATCGCGGCATTCAGTCCTGAAGCACCAGCCACACGCTTCTATTCTCTCGCACAAAAGGCCTGAATGTCCGTTCTTCCGGAAAGGAGGCCCCTTGGAGTAGCTCGACTTCCCGCTACCGCAAGCATCACCACATTTCCGTTGTATCCCCGACACTCCTTATCTGCAGAAGCCTTACATTATTTATATTGTATATCCTTATGTTATTACACTCTTACTCTTTCTACATTCATAAATGAGACTTGTTCTTAGTAAATCACTGGTCTTCCTGTTGAAGCTCCTTCACTATTCGCTTGGACCTGTCTCTTAATGTCAGTATTTTTTGTTCATATAAGGAATAATTTAGTTACTCCTCTAAAACATCAGAAGTCGTGGTGAGTCTGTAATACGCGTACAGCCGTCGCGGATAAGTTGTTCACATCACAACAAATAAAAAAAAATTACAGAAACGTATGACCTGAAACGTCTGGTTTACCTTCTAGAGGAACCAGCGTGTTACGTTAACAAGTCCACAATTTGAGTCACATTTTGAGGGCACACAGGAAACTTAACATTACGTACAGGGTAATCTATATCAACATATATACTCCGCAAGCCACCGTACGGTGCGTGGTGGAGGGTGCCCTGTACCGCTATCAGTTATTTCCTGTTCGACTCGCAAACAGAGCGAGGGAAAAACTACTGTCTATACGTCTCCGTATGAGCCCTTATTTCTTGTATCGTAGCTGCGTGGTTCTTACGCGAAATATATGTTGGCAGTAGTAGAATCGTTATGCTTTCGGCTTCAGATGTCGGTTCTCTAAATTTACTTAGTAGTGTTTCTCAAAAAGAGCTTAGTCTTCCCTCCAGAGATTCTCATTTGAGTTCCCAAAGCATCTCCATAACACTTGCTGTTGTTTTAACTTACTGTTAACAAATCTTGCAGCCCGCCATTGAATTGTTTCGATGTCTTCATTTAATCTTATCTGGTGTGAGTCCCAAACACCCGAGCAGTATTCAAGACTGAGTCGCACTAGCGTCCTGTATGCTGTCTCTTTTACAGATGATTCACATTTTCCTGCCAATAAATCAAAGTCGTCAATTTGCCTTCCATACCAGAATTCCCATATGCTCGTTCCATTTCATATCGTTTTACATCATTACGCCCAGATATTTAAATGACGTGACTGTGCCAGACAGGACACCACCAACGCTGCATCCGAACATTATGTTGTTTATTTTTGCTACTGATCTCCATTAACTTACATTTTGTAAATTTGGAGCTAGCTGTCATTCATCACACCAACTAGAACTATTGTCTAAATCATCTTGCGTCTTCGTAGTCACTCAACTTCGACATCTTCCCGTACAGCACAGCTTCATCAGCCAACAACCGCAGAATGCTGCCCACCCTGTCCGCAAAATCGGTTACGCATAGCCGGCCGGTGTGGCCAAGCGGTTGTAGGCGCTACAGTTTGGAACCGCGCGACTGCTACGGTCTCTGGTTCGAATCCTGCCTCGGGCATGGATGAATGTGATGTCCTTAGGTTAGTTAGGTTTAAGTAGTTCTAAGTTCTAGGGGACTGATGACCTCAGATGGTGAGTCCCATAGGGCTCAGAGCGATTTGAACCATTTTATTTGGTTATGTACATAGTAAATAATAGCGGTCCTAATCGCACTGCCCTGGGATACTCCTGACGTTACTCTCGGCTCTGATGAATACTCGGGGTCGAGGACAACATTCTGAGTTCTATTATTTGTGATTACTGAAACAGGCTGGAAGTGATTTTGCAAACCATGTCATTTGACTGGAACTCGAATTAAAATTGTGTTCCTTCACAGCAAGAACAAAGCGAATTCAGTACAAGCTTGCTAAGCTAAACACGGCGGTCCAGCTGGGCCCGACTGAGCTCCGTGTCATCTTCTGCCAATGGCGTCACTCGGATTGGGTATGGAGATGCATGGGGTTAGCACACCACACTTCCGAATTTCTCGATCTTGTAGCTGCTACTCCTCACTAAAGTAGCTCCAGCATCCAGTGCCCACACCAACAAAATTTCCTAGGAAGTGCCGCGAATCAAACCTGGATCCTCTACATAGCAGCCACACACGCTGACCACTGAGCTCCGGAGGCGGGCAATCATCAGTACAGAGAACAGTGCAGTTCCTTTTGGAAGAAGGTTTTATCACATAACGTGTGACTCTGACATTTCCAGACAAATTTAAGAACAAAACTGCTGACAGATCTTTATGTCCTCGTCATTAGAGACATGTTGGAATATATCATTTCAATACGAACTGTTCTATGTCAGTTGACGATCTTGGTAATCTTGTAAATATAAGGTTTTACGTGAAAATACATATGTTAGTGTGCCGCGTTATCTACCCCCTCCCCCACTCATTCGGAGTATTCGTTTGGAGTAATTTAGAGAAATTGAAATCAAGCTAAAAGGTCAAATGCACCAACTGAAATCGATGGCTGCATGAAAGTGGGAATGTTAGAGGGCAATGCCAATCGGTGTAAACTCTTTAAGTACATGAACAGCTTACGAAATTTAGACTCTTTAGACTGGTCAAGATCTTTGTGATTACGGAATGATGCTACGATAGTACCGCAGGCCATAAAGCGGGTCGTATCGTTTTTTAAGCAGATTGTAATAAAGAAAGAACCAGGATCAAGACATCTAAATTAGTAAATGGATGAGATAGTATGTAGGGAAATTTAGTTATTAAGTAGAGCTATGGTGGTTAAAAAACATTCGCTAGAAATTCTTTTTCCTTGAAAATAATTTCTAAATTAAATTATAATTATTATAATTCAATAAAAATTTAGGTTTACTGTAGTTTCTAGATAGGCTACCTGTATTAATACCAGTAACATATACACAAACAAGTCTGCTAAGGCCGACGCACAATATTTCTCAATAGTGTTCGTCATACGTTAGAGAATCGCCTTATTCTCTTGTTTTGTACTGTTTATGATTTGTCGTAGAAACATTACCGATTCGACAATTTAAGCAAGTTTCTCCTCCGTCTTTAGTATACAACGAAGCAGACGGTAGGTTCTTTGGAAGACACTTAGTATCTATACTCGTCATCAACTCGAAAAAAGAATGGCATTGCCTTTGTATCAATAATGCCTTTGTAATAACAAGTTTTTTGTTCTACTCTACAACCATACTGCACTACAGCGACTGCTGTACGTCTATATCGTTCGAGAGATTTTTATTTCTTTCACATTTACGCACAGTCACCTTCATGCATTGCAGTAACTTTAAAAATCATAAAACGAAACCTACTTTGGAAACATATGGCAAAATGAGGTCGCGCCTACCGGAACGTAATTACAGATACGTGAAGTGCAGTGCCAAAAATTTGAACTATCATGTAATAGGGTTAAGCGACAATAAGGCGTTTATTCCTGACCGAAAGTGAAAGAAACAGAAGAATCTGGAGCGGTGAAAATGAGAGATATGGTCGCAAGTTAAACTATAAGTCTAAAAAAAGTTTGCGTACATTTTCTAATAGGTAAAAGAATTTGTTATTATTTATAACTGGTACTACAATAGAATCTGTTTTATTCTGCCGGCCGGAGTGGCCGTACGGTTCTAGGCGCTACAGTATGGAACCGAGCGACCGCTACCGTCGCAGGTTCGAATCCTGCCTCGGGCATGGATGTGTGTGATGTCATTAGGTTAGTTTGGTTTAATTAGTTCTAAGTTCTAGGCGACTGATGACCTCAGAAGTTAAGTCGCATAGTGCTCAGAGGCATTTTTTCTTTTGTATTATTCTCTGGCCATGCTTAGTATAAACTCACTGTTAAAATGTATTTCTTATGCACTACTGTCTTGATAAACAAATAAAATAATTAAATTTCTTCTCACATAAATGAATGAGACAATGCCTTCTGTTTGTCCGAAGGTTAAGACCTGCAACACATAAGAGAGAGGTTGAAATTATGATATAATTTTTGTTTTGTTTGTATTTCATTATGTTATGAATATGTCTATACTAAATATTATTGTGATGTGCTTTGTATTAGAGACGCCTTACTATCGTTACACTTCCTTGCTTCACTCAATGATGCCGTGAAGCCAGTTGTTACTTCATTCGTATTTGATGGATATTCAAGTAGTTAACACGTTCCTGTGTTCAGGTAGGTCATACCTTACTGTACTTTGTATCTGTAATACATGTGGCGTGACCTTTTTTTTTCATTTTTGTCGTATTATCTGAAGGCATTCTTCTGTAACACGTAATATATTAAATTCTCTTGAACGACCGGGAAAGGAAAAATCTTTTGAAGTAATTTTTTCACAACTTTCATATTTTGCTATCTATGTAGATTTATCGTTCTTACGGTACAAGAATCTCAATGTTTTGATGCTAACTTTGCTTCATGTCCTAATAGTATATTTATCTATCATTCTATTTCTAAGTGTTATATGAAATATTCTAATACTACTTGGTTATATCGTAAAATTTTTCGAGTCCCTTTTCTCCCATCGTCATTTCATTCATCTTCAAGACCTACGTGTCTCCTGAAAGAATAAATCCTATACTTCTACTTATATCAGCTGATTCAATGACAGATCATCACTGCAGCTGTGAGAGATGTCGTAATGACAGTGCAGAACTTGCAGAAAGGACGTTACTACATTTATGAACAGCAGTGCCTGATTATTTCTAATATTCAGAGCTTCAAAGACACGTCTTAAATCTGCGAATTAATTCTTTTTTAAAACTATTATTTATTGATTATACTTATATCATCAAAATATAAAATAAAAATTGTATGAATTTTCGAATAAATATCGTCCTTTGCTCCTCGATGCGTACAAAATGTAGCAACGACAATAAGGAAGACAGAAACTCTCCTCCAAACTCATTCACCAGGAAGCTATTATTCCAGCTATAGCGTTCCGCGTGTCTTTTTGCATAGGGTGTCGCCTGAAAATGGTATCTCACAATGTGACCCATTGAACCCCACTACCGCCATAAAGCCCGTATTAAAAAAAGTTACTACCAGACTGGAAGGGGAAAACGTGTTTACAGCGAAACGACCCGCTTTGCAGAGCCGACTGTCCCCCTCTCCTCGAAGACTTTCCGAGGGATTCAAATCGCGCTACTTCGTGCAGCAGTCCTTCATTATGGAGTCCACTTCACTTTCCTCTGATCTCTCAGGAGTTGCTTGCATCTATCTCTGGCTTTGTTATCTGTTGAAGATCACACTGACTAGTAAGTGGACTGTCAGTTTTTCGGTGTAACTGTGTAGGAATGGTATTTTTAGGACTAAGTCGCACAAATTTTTTGACGTTGCCCTATTTTAGAACAGTGAACTTTCTCCAAATATTAATTACTAGTGGCTCTGTTCTGTGTCTGAAGAGCGACTACTGTATCTATGAATATTACCTATCAGCGTCTGTTATTAACTTTTACTGGACTCGAAACATTTTCTAGTAGCGAATTTCTTAAGATGTAAAAGTAAATGAAGGTTTACCAAATATCTTGAATAGAATAAATGTCTCAATAATTTTCACTTCCAGTGCCTCCATCTTTTCCCATTGCTAGAGCACGTTTGACGAAAGTTTAATCGTCCTGAATAAAGATGATATTTTTCTTTAGCATTAGACTTACTATTGCTTTTGCCTAGTTTTTAAGACGTGCATTATACTATTTAGTTAACCTCCTAGCATTAGCCGTCTATCAGTGAGGAAGATCCAATTTGCATCCCAGTAAACATTAGCCCTACCATTATCCTTTCCAGCTTACAAAACCGAATTCGCCTTTCGTTGTGCAGAAGTATCGGACTCTAGCCACGTTTTCTTTTTTCGTGCACACCACTGGTGTCAGCTGTAACACAGATCTTTAACCACCGAACACGCATTACTATCTTTTGTTCTTTCTTTATATTTCCATTTGTGTTTGTATTTGTTCCATTCCGTGGGGCAGTTTCAAGTAACATATGAGAACATCTGAAACTGGAAAAAGAAGGGTCAAATTTTTAATCTTTTACCAATTTAAAATGCATTTCCATTCGTTTTAAACTGCCCAAAATAAAGAGTATTATTCGGTGCAGTAATTCAGTTTATCCATTTGAATAATACACGACTACTTTAAAAAACTGTGCAAAACTATTCTGTCTATCTAACCTACCATTTTTAATTGAAAGTCGTCTGCTGTTATGTACCGTTCATGCTTTATATTGATACGCACATCGATAAGCACTAGTCTGTCCCATGGAACCCTGTATTGTATGATAACCGGGGATCTAGAAACGACGGAGAGGCTCCGTCCCCGACGCAGCCGCAGTGCTCCACAACCCCACGACGACTACCGCAATCCACTTCACCCCTCCGCCGCCCCACACCGAACACAGGGTTGTTGTGCGGTTCGGCCACCGGTGGACCTCCCAGCGAACGTCTCACACCAGACGAGTGTAACTCCTATGTTTGCGTGGTAGAATTATGGTGGTGTAAGCGTACGTGGAGAACTTGTTTGCGCAGCAATCGGCGACGTAGTGTAACTAAGGCGGAATAAGGGGAACCAGGCAGATGGACAACCGCCTAAAAACCATCTACAGACTGGCCGGTTTACCTGACCTCGACACAAATCCGCTGGGCGGATTAGTGCCGGGGACCAGCCGCTCCTTCCCGCCCGGAAACTTGTGCGTTAGACCGCACGGCCAACCGGGCGGGCACCATGGAACGTTACTCACTAATCCATGTGCTATAGTAGCTAATTGTTGGATGGAAACTGAAATGCACATTCTAAACAAGTCACCTAAACTCTAAGGTGAACCAGCCAATTGGAATGCTTGGTGGGTGGGTTCGTGAGCGACGGCCACTTAGTCAATAGGAAAAAGCGATACATTGTTCTTCCACTTGGTGCTGTGATGACGAGCTGAACTGTTTAGTATAGACTCTTTGCCTTTCGATAAAGATATAGGCGCATTAAAGAGAAGTCGTTCTGGATTATGGTGAAATAGTTGGTTGCTTACGCTGCGTTCATGTAGTTATGCTTTGTGAAGCTTCAGATTTATTTACCCAAGCCATTTTGTAAGCGTTTTTTGTAAGCGTTTTGTAAGCGTTTACAGTTTCGTTAGATCGTGTGAGAAGAAATATCCAATTTCCAATTATGGTTGCCAGCTGATTACCTCACTGACTTTCTACTCATTACACAACATCCTGACTGTTAATAGATATATATAGTGACTTTCCTTTTTTCTGTACACGTATGGTTATGAAGAGTCGCCTTGTCCTTCAAGCAGACTTGTTTGTGAAACGTGAAACGTTTTATTCCTTGTCTGAGCAATGTAATTTATTACTCATCACACCTATCTTTATTCAAGTATGTACATGTTTTTACTTAAGGAATACGTTCTTCAGCGAACTACGTTCCGCCTTCACTATGTCCCAAGCAAATAGACAGTAAACTGCCAACAGCAGTGAGGGCCTTTCTTATTTTTAAATGAATTTGTCTGTTAGCCAGGTAAGTTCGTGTTGTAGTGGAACTTCAAGGCATGTGGTTGCGGCGAAGGATACTTCGGAAATTTGCTATCACACTATCTCAAACCGTTTCATTTTATTGGGTGCGGCAGGATTCAGAGTGTAAATAGATTTAGCTTGGACGAATTACACCTGTAAGATATAACTCAGACACAGATATCGAGCAGCTACATGAGATCAGTTATGAGAACTATGGCTTCAGTTTTTCTCTCTCGTTAACAAAACCAGCTATAATTACTCCTCTGCTCTGTGAGAAAATTCTCTGTCACTACGAAATCTATAGCGAAGTTAGTCTCATACAAAGGGGAATGTTTCAGAGAACTGAGAATCCGGGTCATAGTCTCTTATAAACTCTGAGGTTAAAATACAAATTAATGACAGGCATTCAACAGGCCTAATTCGTAATTTCTACCAGACCAAAAATTCTTCTCCTTGCCTTCGTATTTCATTAAGAGTCGACAGCCTGTTGATTTTATTCTGATGGAAAATAATCTATAATATGAAATAATGTTTTACAAATGTTGTACGGAAAGCGTCATTTGAAACAGTGGTCTTGCACACATGCAATTCGTGGCCGGGCGGTTCTACGCGCTTCAGTCTGGAACCGCGCGACCGCTACGGTCGCAGGTTCGAATCCTGCCTCGGGCATGGATGTGTGTGATGTCCTTAGGTTAGTTAGGTTTAAGTAGTTCTAACTTCTAGGGGACTGATGACCTGAGATGTTAAGTCCCATAGTGCTCAGAGCCATTTGAACCATTTTGAACACATGCGCCGGCCGGAGTGGCTGTGCCGTTCTAGGCGCTACAGTCTGGAACCGCGCGAACGCTATGGTCGCAGGCTCGAATCCTGCCTCGCGCATGGATGTGTGTGGTGTCCATAGGTTAGTTAGGTTTAATTAGTTCTAAGTTCTAGGCGACTGATGACCTCAAAATATTTTGAGTGAAAAACGCTGTTTGTTTACTTGTAAATGATACCGGCCGCAGCTCGTGGTCGTGCGGTAGCGTTCTCGCTTCCCGCGCCCGGGTTCCCGGGTTCGATTCCCGGCGGGGTCAGGGATTTTCTCTGCCTCGTGATGTGTTGTGTGATGTCCTTAGGTTAGTTAGGTTTAAGTGGTTCTAAGTTCTAGGGCACTGATGACCACAGATGTTAAGTCCCGTAGTGCTCAGAGCCATTTGATACCATTACGCAGAATTTTATGTAAATGGGTCACGAGAATCATGTATTTCTTATTGACGTGGAAGTTCGGGTTTAATGTCACGTCGATATCTAGGTCACTAGGGACGGAGCAAGGGGAGGAAATCAGCGCGCCACTTCAAAGGCACCATCCCGGCGTTTGCCTCGAGCGAATTGGAAAACCACGGGAAACACAAATCAAGATGGCAGGCCGAGGGTTTGAACCGTCATCCTTCCGAAATCTAATCCAGTGTGCTAACCACTGTGCCACCTCACTCTGTAACATTACGAAGACAAGAATAAAAACGAATCACGGAAGCGACTGTTGAAGAATGGAATTACATTACACTAAGTTCGAGAATGAAGTGGCGTCGTAACAGAATTTAATGCAGGAGCCATTGCATGGAATAGAAGTGTTGTTCGTCGCTAGTCCAGTGTCAAAAGCTGACGTGCCTGTGTCCTCCTCACTTTATAGAGCGTCAGCGAGAGATGTAATAGCGCAGGTCAGCCTCTTCAAATGACACAAAATATCCACCACCATGCACAATGCAATTGTTCGGGAAGTACGAACGGTCCCATTACATTATTGTGACCACCGCCTAAGTTCAAAGACAATGAGCAACAACCACACACAGACGGTAGGCCACAGCACTAGCAGTGGAGGATAAATAATAAGTGTCGGGGAGACACGGAAAAACAGTGCAGTCATTGTCGTAATGATGGAGTGGAGCGATTTATCTGACGTTCGCAAGGGCATGATCATTGGCTTTCGGGCCAGGGATGGAAACATTTACACTGAAGATCCAAAGAAACTTGCACACATGCATAGTATCGAGTTGGGCCCACGTGAACACGCGGAAGTGCCGCAACACGACGTGGTATAGAACCGAATAATGTCTCAAGTAGTGCTGGAGGGAACTGACACCACGAATGCTGCAGGGCTGTCCGTAAATCTGTAAGAGTACGACGTGATGGAGATCTCTTCTAAATAGCACGGTGCATGGCATCCTAGAGTTGCTCAATAAAGTTCATGTCTGCGGAATTTGGTGGCCAGCGGAAGTGTTTAAACTCAGAAGAGTGTTCCTGGTGTCACTCTGTAACAAATCTGGACGTGTGGGGTGTCGCATTCTCCTGCTGGAATTGCCCAATTCCGTCGGGATGCACAATCTACATGAATGAATTCAGGTGATCAGAAAGTATGTTTACATAGTGTCACCTGTCAGAATCGTATCTAGACGTATCAGAGGTCCCATACCACTCCAACTGCACATTCCCCACAACATTACAGAGTCTCCTCCAGCTTGAACTGTCCCCTGTTGACATACAGGGTCCATGTATTTATGAGGTTGTCTCCATACCCGTACACGTCCATCCTCTCGATACAATATGAAACGAGACTTGTCGGTCCAGGCAACATGTACCCAGTCATCAACAGTCCAATGTCAGTGTTGACGGGCCCAGGCGAAGCGTAAGGCTGTGTCGTGCTGTCATCAAGAGTACACGAGTAGGCCTTCGGCTCCGAAAGCCCCTATCGATGATGTTTCGCTGAATGGTGAGCACGCTGACACTTGTTGATGGCCTAGCATTGAAATCTGCAGCAATGTGCGGAAGGGTCGCACTTCTACCACGTTGAACGTATCTCCTCAGTCGTCTTTGCTCCCGTTCTTGCAGGATCTTTCTCCCGCTGCTGCAATATCAGAGATTTGATGTTTTATCGGATTCCTGATATTCACGGTACACTCGTGAAATGGTCGTAAGGGTAAATCCCCATTTTATCGCTACCTCGGTGATGCTGTGTCCCATCACTCGAGCACCGGCTATAACACCACTTTCAAACTCAATTACATCTTGATAACCTGCCACTGTAGCAGCAGTAACCCATCTAACAACTGTGCCAGACACTTGTCTTATATAGGCTTCGCCGGCCGCAGCGCCGTATTCTGCCTATTTACATATCTCTGTATATGAACACGCATGCGTATACCAGTTTCTTTGGTGCTTCAGTGTAACTTCCAAAACGGTTTAGTTTGTAAACTGTTCTTGTGCCGCCGTGTTTAAAGTATACCGTGCATGGCAAACTGGAGCTATCCAAAACCGCCGCCGAGGCCACTATGTTGCACCAAGGGTCATAGATGGTGGGGTTGAGTGACGGCTTGCGCAGATGTATTCGGGTGAACTGACGAGCAGATGTTGAGCAACTGACTGCGCAGATGAAGCAAGGGGGCTACCAGTAGTCACCGAAAAGTATGTAGCTGCGTACGGGCGTCTGCAGATGGCACCTGGTCCATGTGTCCATGCTGACTGTTGTTCATCTGGGATGAAGACTGCAGTTTGCACGCCGTTACTGTAACTGGTCGTGCACCGGGTGGTGAAAGGCGGCCTTTTTAGATGAATGATGTTGGTCGTTAACGAGTGCGGCATGAAACATCTGAAGGCCAAAACTGCGCAACAATTGTCGAAAGTGTCTAGGCCGGAGGAGGGAGCATTGAGGTCTGGGGAATGTCCAGCTCTAAAAAAAAAAAAAAAAAACCTCTGAGCACTATGGTACTTAACTTCTGAGGTCATCAGTCCCCTACAACTTAGAACTACTTAAACCTAACTAACCTAAGGACATCACACACACCCATGCCCGAGACAGGATTCGAACTTGCGACCGTAGCGATCGCGCGGTTCCAGCCTGTAGCGCCTAGAACCGCTCGGTCACCCGGGCCGGCCCAGCTCTACATGCAGTTTGATTTTCTTCGGTACGACGGCACCTACCAGCAGGACAATGCCACGTGTGGCACAGCTCTCAGTGTACGAGTGTGTTTCGAAGAGCACCAGGATCAGTATAACATACTCTCCTGGCTTCCCAACTAACCGGATTTTGTAATGGTGTGTCGCTGAAGACTTAGTAGCTTGTAACCGATGTACCATAACAAATATATTTCCGGTAATCCTTGTTTACAACACAGGATTAAATGTCTGATGAAAGATTTCACAAGACCTTCAACATCAGGAGCCTGAATATTTTTAAGCGTAGATGTTACAATGCTTTTTTGCAGTGACGTCAACAGACGGGACGCCAGTTTGGCTAGCTAGTGGTGTTGGCAGCACTCTGTTGCTCGGAATTAAGACAAGAATAATGGAAGAAATGTTGGTATTAACATTAGGAAAAAGGAACAATGGTGGCTTCAGTAAAGGGACCACCACGACATACATATTCACTGATTCACTGATTGCACACAAAACCTAAATGGAGATACTGAACAAGCTTTCATTTTGTTCCAAGCAGTAGTAAGTTCTGCGCGATAATCAGTGCGCCACTTCGAAATCTAGAAGGAAACAAATGCACCTAAACTCGACAGTATGTGGCTAAGTGACTTCTGTAAAACTCAGTACTGAACAGGGGTAATGTGACTGAGCTGCAAATGACAAGCTGTTTTATGAACGAGGAATAATCAGCCACCACTCCATCGGCGTTAAAGGAAAGCAGTCACATGGAAAACATTGCCGTTTTACAATGCCAACTGTGACACTCATCGTGTGTGCCTCATTGCTGCGTTGTGAGAGCATAATAAAGGACACGCATACGCGCAGGCGCAAGCGCGCTTATTGCCAGCGGCAGGCGACCGAATCACTTTAGCAAATGAAGTCCACTGTAGGCTTGGAAAACTGCATCTGACCGTGCTGTCGCTAATTACTCCAGTCGATGTCGCTAGAGCCAAATTGGCTGACGTCAACACCAACAAACGCATTACTCCTACCCTTCAAGGTAGGCAGTCAATAGCGCAAATATACACACGACTTGTAAAAGCTTACACAAAACCGCACTTATAACGGCTACAGAAAAAAAAAAGATTGACATTTGCAGCCTAACCAGATTCTTTACAAATACCCAGTATTTACAGTCTCGCTACACAGCGAAATACTCAATTTACGGCGCCACTTGAAGAGAGAAAAGGAAATAGCAGAGCCAACTGCTAAAGCAAAGTACTGATTGGTAATTCGTTTTCTGCATTTGATGGGGAACATTGCTGCAACAATCCAGGCTGAGTTGGTGAAAGCGTGCGTCAACAATGAACTATCAGCTGTCACAGTGGTTACGTGATGACACGCACCAGTGAGGTCAAATAGATCAGTGATGAACGAAATGACTGACCAACTCCCTCTGGAAAACCAGGCGTCGCGAGAGAAGTCTTGGTCCAGCTGTACAAAGGCCGACGTATCACAATCGAATCGATAGTGGAAAAATTTTAAAAAAATCAGTTTTGGATTAAATTTCAACATATTGCACGTCATTTTGGACATACAAAGTTCACTGCTTTGCGGACTACACGACAACTCACACCACTACCAAAGCCCTCCGAAGCAATGTACACTATGTGATTAAAAGTATCCGGACACCTGGCTAAAAATTACTTACAATTTAGTAGCGCCCTCCATCGGTAATGCTGGAATTCAATATGGTGTTCGCTCACCCTTAACCTTGATCACAGCTTCCACTCCCGCATGCATACGCTCAATCAGGTGCTGGAAGGATTCTTGGGGAATGATAGCCCATTCTTCACGGAGTGCTGCACTGAGGAGAGGTATCGGTGTCGGTCGGTGAGGCGTGGGACGACGTCGGCGTTCCAAAACATCCCAAAGGTGTTCTATACCATTCAAGTCAGGACCTGTGCAGGCCAGTCCATTACAGGGATCTTACTGTCGTGTAACGACTAAGCCACAGGCCATGCATTATGAACATGTGCTCGATCGTGTTGAAAGATGCAATCGCCATCCCCGAATTGCTCTTCAACAGTAGCAAACAAGAAGGTGCTGAAAACATCAATGTAGGCCTGTGCTGTGATAATTCCACGCAGAGCAACAAGGGGTGCAAGCCCCCCCATGAAAAACACGACCATACCATTACAACACACCCTCCGAGTTTTACTGTTGGCACTACACACGCTGGCAGATGACGTTCACCAGGCATTCGTGGTACCAACACCCTGCCATCGGATAGCACATTGTGTACCGTGATTCAGCACTTCACACAACGTTTCTCAACTATCCAATCGTCCAATGTTTACGCTCCTTACATCGAGCGAGGCGTCGTTCCGCGTTTACCGGCGTGATGTGTGGCTTATGGGAAGCCACCCGACCGTAAAATCCAAGTTTTCTTTCATCCCACCCAGCTGTCATAGTATTTGCATTGAATTCTGATGCAGTTTGGAATTCCTGTGTGATGGTCTGGATACATGTCGGCCTATTACACATTACGATCCTCTTCAACTGTCGGCCTATACGCTTTTGTGCTGTACATGTGCCTTCACGTGTCCACTTCACTACCACATCGGAAACAGTGGACCTAGAGATGTTTAGGAGTGTGGAAATCTCGCGTACAGACGTATGACACAAGTGGCACCCAATCACTTGACTACGTTCAAAGTCCGTGAGTTTCGCGGGTCTCCACATTCTGCTCTCTCATTGTGTGTAATGACTACTGAGGTCTCTGGTATAGAGTATTGGCAGTAGGTGGCAGTACAATGCACCTAATATAAAAAACATATATTTTTTGGGGTGTCCGGATACATTTGTTCACATAGTGTAGCAGCGGAAATGGCGCTGCAGTGTCCGGCAAATCCTGACGACTTCTTCGGCCTCCTGATCATGGAATTGTAATGGGTTTAACGCTAGGACCTCGACACAAGGGCAGCAAAGAAAGCAGTAGAAACACGTGGATTCATCGCCGCCGAATAGGCGAGGACGTAACCATTATGCTGAGTGTGTTTTGAGATTGCTGTGGTATGATTCTCGGAAGCGTAAAACCACAATACGAGCATACGAACATCCTACGAAAATCTCCAGACGAAGTCACGCTGTCAAGAAGAATCTTCATAGAAAGCTGTTAAACACATGTTACTGCTACACAAAAAAGCCCCTATCTCATTCTACACAGGTCATAGACACACATGCAGCTTCTTTGGGCTATCAAATATTGTCCCACCTCCGCCACCTCCCTGATACAAGACCTTGTAACTTTTTATCCTTCCCCTGGATGAAAAACCGTTGCCTGTTATGTACTTGCAGAACGACGATTGAAGATATTCGAGCTTTTCCTAAACAGCACTATGAAAACTGGGACAAATTATAAAATAAGTAATTTATTAAAACCGTTGTAAGTACAAAATAGCAGTGCCTTTGTCACTAGGAAATACGCTGCAATGTTACTTCGAAGATGCATGCATTTATTTTTTAACAACACAGGCACCGCTATTTCGTATTTATTCGTCAGTATCAGGCTCTCAGCTCTCAATAAATATGTCCTTCCTTGGCGGGAATATACGTAACGTACGATTGTAGGTTGTGCCACATGGACGGTGAAATATGGAAGTCTGAGTCTGTCCGTGATTCGTGCTCGGACGGCCGATGCAGTTAAGGCGACGGGTCGCCTAAAGCGGAAACTCCGCGTTCGAGTTCCGGTCCGTATAAATTTTCGTCGTCATCATTCTAATAAGGTGGTTTACATTCGCAGTAAACTGCGGATACATTTCCTCTGTAACGTTATAAGTGCCATACCAGGAAATTAACTGACAATACGAAATTTGTTGTTTCAAGTCTCAGTAATACAGAGGTTCAAAATGGCTTTGAGCACTATGGGACTTAACATCTCAGGTCATCAGTCCCCTAGAACTTAGAACTACTTAAACCTAACTAACCTAAGGACATTACACACATCCATGCCCGAGGCAGGATTCGAACCTGCGAGCGTAGCAGTCGCGTGGTTTCCGACTGTAGCGCCAAGAACCACTCGGCCACCGCGACCGGGTAATACAGAGGCACTAGATTTTATTTGTGGTAACGTAAGTTGAGAAATAGAGCCGTAACACTTAGACTAGTAGCACTGTACCAAAAAATCCATTTCTCTTTGCTTTTAAATTTTTTGCATTACAATAATAAAATAAAATTTAAGAGAAAATCCGCATTGACTACTGTTTCTTATACAACACCATTCTTGGGATCTGATGTAGTAGTGTTTGCTGTAAAACTCCCTGTGCTGTTGAGGCGGAAATAGCAACATCGTCAACAGGTCATTTTGTTTTGAAACTGGTAAACATGGCCGGTCTGTCAGATAAAATACGACATGACATACAACTGCCATGGTCATCTTGCTTTTGAGTGCATTAACGTTTTTCATTCTTTCATTTCAGATTAAGAAGTATTATATAACTATTCGAGACGGATGAGTGTGAGGTGCATTGATCCTATTCCATTTGGGGATCTTAGACGTCTGCGCTGACAAAAAGGATCAGCAGCATCTTGAAAAGCAAAGAAATCAGTTGTCTGCATTAGAATTTCATGGAGTTGGTTAATGGTTTTAGATGACTCAACAATCTTGTGTAAATCTTGCGGACCAGAGGCCTTGGATTACCTGTAACTGTAAAATCTCTGAAGCAGCTCAAAAAGCTGTGCCCACTCACTAAAAATTTGCTTGGTGTGTCTTCAAACCATCACAGGTTAAATGGAGAAGACATTGACGCATGGCACTTTGAACTGCAATGGGAAGCCCTGCTTGGCACAAAGGCCATGCGCTGCCTACTAACTGACGTTTGAAACAGTTTCTTCATGATTTAACACTTGGAACAAGTCTAGGGACATGCAACAGTGTAGCTAGAGCACAACTGCACTGGAAACGGTTTTTTTTTAAGGAATGGTACTTGGAACCTTCTTCGTTTCCACTCTCTGTATGAAGAATAGGGAGCTGCAAAATAATGGCAAAATGGACTCTTTCAGTCAGCTGTACTTAGATAATAAGTTCACTTATTTCCTCGTAATGTTAATTTATCAATGAAACACACAATATGGTATATTTTATTCCGTCAACGATCACATATTTTGGTTGGAGACAGATCCAAGACACACACATTTCGATAGATGGCTAAATAACATGGAGTTAAAGTAACTCAAGAGTTCATACAAGCACTGTCATGTCCAAGTATAATCTCTCAGATAATACTGAAGATTGGGAAGCGTTGGGGTTGAGAATTGTCTGCTGTATGCACCTTTCAGGTTATGTATTTATACGTGAATCGATAAGCACTGGTATGTCTCAAAGAACCTATAGTCACCCTTCCGTCTGCTAGAGTAACTTAATTCTAAGTTAATAATTGCAAAGGCATATCATAAGTAGTTCACTTAAACTCCGAATTTAGCCAGCCAACCGTGTTGCTGGGCATGGAGCAACATCTAGAAGTGGCCACATGGCGTGGTGTGGAGAACAATCTCTGCTTTCCTGCTTGCTACCGTATGTGTGTGCCGAACTGCTTAATATTCTTGTATTCTGCTATCAAACTAGTTCCACTAAAGTGACATCCTCCAGTATTACGATCAGACGGTTGTGTGGGACGTCCTATTCATCTACGCAAGATACTCTATAACTGTGTTTCACGTGTGTAATGCTAGCTCTTTGTTAGAGTGCACAGCTTCGTTAGAACACGTGGGAATAAGTATTGATTTTTTATCCAGTCGTCTGTTACTGCAGGTCGCCTCTGTCGTTGCTTTTCCACTCATTGAATAATAGTACGGGCTGTAATATAAACATAGGTTTATTTTCCGTTGCCTTCTGTAAATGTATGATTATATGAAGTCACGTAGTCCGGTTAAAGACACTTGCATCTAAGACTTTAGGTTTTGCATCAAAAAAAAAAAAAAAAAAATGGCTCGGAGCACTATGGGACTCAACTTCTGAGGTTATTAGTCAACTAGAACTTAGAACTAGTTAAACATAACTAACCTAAGGACATCACACACATCCATGTCCGAGGCAGGATTCGAACCTGCGACCGTAGCGGTCTCGCGGTTCCAGACTGCAGCGCCTAGAACAGCACAGCCACTTCGGCCGGCGGCTTTGTATCCATTTACTGCTCAATATATACACCTACATTCAATATTCAGATGATATGGACTTCTTGCGAAGTTATTTTTCACTCTTCTGATCTTTATTGAAATCCTCACATGTGTTCATTTATGGACTACGTTCGTGAAAGAAATGCGAACAGTTTCATTACATTTAAAGACGAGAGAGAATAAATTGCCTTCAATAGAGGTGATACTTTCTCATTTTTGAATGTAATTTTCATCTAGCGAGGTAAGTGCGTGTTGCGGTGACTACTGCAGCCTACATCCATTTGAAATTACTTACTGTATTCATGCCTAGGATATCGTCTACAAATTTATCCTCCTCCTTCTCGCTCCCCTACACACACAGACACTTTCTCTCCATTTCCAAATTTACTGTTCCTTGATTTCTCATGATATGACGTAATCAACCAAATGCTTGTCTTAGACAAGTCGATTCGATATCTCTCTATTAGTTATTCGATCTCCACCTCTGGCCTTCAGCATTCTCCTGTAGTACCACATTTCAAAAACTTCTCTTCTTGTAGGAACTGCTTATCGTGCACATTTGCCAGTTACCCAGTTTGCTACTCATCAGGCATAATCTTTCAGAAAATCTGTGCCTCAAACATATTGCTGTTTTACGGTTTAGTACCAACTGAAATATACATTCCTAATTTATCTCAAAACACAAGGGGACCATCAGGCCTGTTAATCACGGTTTTTTTTAAGACTCTTAGCTACGTTGTAGAGGGACCTGTCCTGAGTACATGGCTAGCGGCTTTTCATGCGACAACCTCTTGTTTCCGAGGCCTTCTGCCTAGCTCCTCTACCCGTATCGTTAGTAATGTTTCGACCAAGGGAGAGTGGCAGTGCGTTTACGGTTCACTACTACCACACTGACATTACTAGTTCACATCATGTACGTGTAGGGCTTTTTTCGAATTTCATGGTAAAAAATCGTCGCTAAACAGTATATTTCATTCAAGATTGAGACTAGAGAACTCATTTCTCATTGTGATCTCGATTATGTGTTTAATACCGATCAAACCGACTGCTAGGACCAATCGACGTACAATAGACAGCTTGTGGAACAAAAAGCGATAACCGTCCCTGTGCACAACGATTAGACACTCCTTCACAGCACAGTATACTATAACTGCGTCAAGAAAGCTGTTCCTTTATGCCTTCTTGTGGATGCAAGAACCATTCAGGAGATTTGATCAGATTGACGATCTGAATAACAAATTTAAAAATGTAATTGTGAAATGCATTAAATCTGGAAAGTTACAGAAGGTGTCGTACGAACAGTTTTTAAAATGTCTTTCTTCTGTACGTGAAACAATGACGATTTCTCTGTCTTGCAGATTCTGGGGGAGGGCAGACTGATCAGGCAATTTACGATTGAATCTTTGTGGACGAAAGAAAAGCATGTGTGTCCACCGGAAAATTGCCCCCTCGAAATGTACACCACTTCTCCAAACCTGTGATGTTTACTTGTACAGGCAAGTTAAAATGTTTACGAAAAAAACTGAAAATAATGTTGACTTGATAAAGACTAATAGAGAAACCGCTTCCAGGGACGATTCCATAAAAATATATAAAATGCATTCGCAGTTGCTAATACGGACAGCCACCATCTGTATAATGGAATGACAACAATGACAATTTGTGCCAGTTCTGGACTCCGTCCCGGATTTCCCGCTTTACGCATGCGGTCACCTCAAGCACTTTGCCTATTGGTGCATGACCTACGACGACATCCGAACTTCCATATGTCATCGTTTATGCATCACAGCCTGCAGAAAGAGTAGTTTAACATCCCGTCGAAAACTAGGTCATTAGAGGCAGAGAGCAAGATCTCATTAGGGACGGATGGAGAAAGAAGGCGGCCTTGCCCTTTCGAAGGAACCATCCCGGCATTTACCGTAAGCCGTATAGGGAAATCACAGGAAACCAAAATCAGAATGGCAAGACGCGGGTTTGAACCATCGTCCTCCCAAACGTGTGTCCAGTGTCCTAAACACTGTGCGTTCCCGCCCGGTCTCAACCAGCACTCGTGCACACTATCTAATTCCCGCAGGGAAGGGGAGAACATATTTAATGAAAGTTCCTGTCTGATATCGGAGGATAAATACTATACTGCAGTGACTGTGTTGATGATAAGTACGATGTAGTGCTCCTTCGGATATGCATACCTGTCCGAAGGAGCAGGCGCTTCGGTGAATACAGCCATCATGAAATACTTCTCAAATACCTCTTCACCACACAGGCGCCGCAATATCGTATCGTGTCTGTAAAAGTACATTCTGTAAATTTTTCATCAGTTTAGTACACCTGTTATCACAGGAATGACCAAATAGCCTTGGTTTGCATGAAGTTGATCGAAGATAACATTTTTTTTTAAATTTTAAGAACTATGTTTCGGTGTCGCTTTTGGAAAATCCGTCTTCGTGCAAGGCAACACCTTCCCTTAAAAGATGAGTAGCGCTATATGCATTTATGTTTCGGTTGCTTCTACGACAAATGCAATCCGGATTTCTGTTTTAGCACTGCAAGCGATGCAAGCGAGAGTGAGTGAGTCGATTCCGTAATCTATTCCATAAGAAACGGGGTACACATTTGAAGAAAGGATGCTGTGACGATTGCTTTATTAATGAAGTTAGTACGGTGAAAATGACTGCATTTGAATAATTTTGCGTGAAATATTCTATTCAATGAAATTCTATATGATGAAAGTGAAAAAAAGGACATGTGCAGTATCTGAACTCGTACAGCCAGCGTGGTAGCCATGAACTTAGCCGCTGCGCTACTCTCGCTTGGTGGTAGCATTACTAAAGTTACAGGCATAGACGGTACCCATCAAATTTAAACATCGATTTTCTCGGAAACTAGAGGCAATCGTATGCAAAGACGCTAGCCAGGTACTTAGGACAGGTCACTACCCAAGTTACCTAAGACCCATCGAGATCCGTGATTAACAGGTCTGATGGCCCCCTTTTCAGTTTAGGATCCTAAAACGTCTCTATGATTTTAGTGATTTTAATCCTAATTGCATCAAACATCCAGTATGGGATGAGTACCATCGTCCCAATAAAACAGCCGACCGCTGTGACCGATCGGTTCTAGGCCCTTCAGTTCGGAACCGCGCTGCTGCTACGGTCGCAGGTTCGAATCCTGCCTCGGGCATGGATATGTGTGATGTCCTTAGGTTAGTTAGGTTTAAGTAGTTGTAAGTCTAGGGGACTGATGACCTCAGATGTTAAGCCCCGTAGTGCTTAGAGCCATTTGAACCAAAAATAAAGTTTCTGATCCTATTAAACGGGAGGTAGATATTATGATTTAACTTGCTTTCATTTCGTAGGGACGTAGGAATTGTAGTCAGCAATCTTCTGAGTGATATGCCTATTTAGCTATGTATAGAACTTGAGGGTATTATGTGCCAAATTAATAAGTTTTCTCTGTAAAATAATATTTATAAATTCCACAAAAGCAACGGATAAGCAGAAAACAACATGAAATCCTGAACTATGTGAATAGATTAGATGCTAAGGAGGTGCCACTTGAATTTAAGGTAGTGGATAACATGTAGAAATATATTTTATGTCACTGTAATGCCAGGTTTTCCTGAAACCATAAAAATCTTACGACTCTGAAAGCAAAATTTATTATAAAAGGATACATATTGTAGTGTTTCAAGACTTCACCAGAAATGTGATACGAGAGTGGGAATTCGGTGTGTGTGTGTGTGTGTGTGTGTGTGTGTGTGTGTGTGTGTGTGTGTGTGTGTGTGTGTGTGAGAGAGAGAGAGAGAGAGAGAGAGAGAGAGAGAGAGAGAGAGAGGGAGGGAGAGGGAGAGAGAGAGAGAGAGGGAGAGAGACAGAGAGAGAGAAAGGTATTCTTTTAACCGTGAGAGATAAGAGTAGAAAGGAAGAGATATTTCAGAGGAGAGGTGATAGGCATGGATCATAGTGCCTTGTGAGATAACTTTCGTCAAATATTAATCCAATGTACTTGGTACCAACAGCTGGCAAAAAACAGAGTACAAATGGTTCTGAGCGCTATGGGACTTAACATCTATGGTCATCAGTCCCCTAGAACTTAGAACTACGTAAACCTAACTAACCTGAGGACATCACACAACACCCAGCCATCACGAGGCAGAGAAAATCCCTGACCCCGCCGGGAATCGAACCCGGGAACCCGGGCGTGGGAAGCGAGAACGCTACCGCACGACCACGAGATGCGGGCAACAGAGTACAATTCAGACCATACGCCGAAGGAGGCTTCACTTGAATTACATCAACTGGCAAATGAGAGTATATTACACATCAGAAGGGGTAGTATGGGGTTAGTAGTTAGATTAAACTAGTGTCTGCAGAGGACATATAAATAAGGATTCTCTGTCTCACTTTATGTTTATTACTCTGTACGTGTCACACGCCGAATGATATACAGGTGAAGAACACAGAAATCTGTCAGGCAAGCAGTCTCCGAGTTACAGGTAATACGAGCTGTAGCAGAATGAAAAATATTAATTCATACTCCGCAAAATCTAAAATAGATCACGACATGTGTACACACACCACAACCACGCAAAAACTTGTTGGGCTATAATATTGTTGTATTACCGGTGGCTAGTAACCAGATGCTCGTCTGGACTGTATTGCGGTGCAATATGTGGCATCCAGTAGGGCAGAGTACATTGTCCGGCCGATGTGGGCGGCGCCATGTAATAACGGGCCAGGCGGGTGGCGCGGCCTCCAACCACGCTGGGAAAGCCAAGGCAGCTGGTGAAAGCAGCCACACTCTCCAACCTCACACCGCCACAAGTGGCTAAAAAGCAACATTAACTCGCTCTATAAACACTCGTGTCAGTGAATGACCCGTATAATATTCCTCAGAGTAAGGAAACTAACACTCGGTTTCAGTTTTCCGATTATGTGTAACAAAAGCCTTCATCGAGTGGCGAATAAAAGAAGTTTTAAGAGCTTAGAAATTTCATGTGATGTTTGGGGTAATTTCCTTAAATATGTTTAGGAGTGATTATATTAGAAACACTTTCAACGAGAAGCATCTCAAGTAATGAAACATCTGTAACTACGTTGATTAAATACATTTTATCCCTCCTGCGTGAGCTAATGTTCCAAAGAAAATAAAATAAGAACCATTCGTACCGACGCAAACAATTATCAGCGAGCACATAAGACTCAATATTTGCAGTTTAGCGATCCTGTCACTTCGATACTGTAACATTATTCCAGAAATTTTTTTACGGAAGTAAGTAACGGAGCTTTTTAATAAGTTTTTAACTTACAGAAAGGATAATAATAAAGGGATTGGAGATTATATATTATTTCACAGTCAATGATTTCAAATTTCAATAATTGCGCACACAGTTGATTAGTAAACTTCCTATCATTTTATCACGATACAAAATACAGTTGAAACATAATTCCGAGAACCGGTGAAAGTACTAATCTCACAACATTTTCTGAACAGAGCTTCTTTTAAATGAAGTATCTCCCTGATGGAAGACTAGAACACCCATGAAAGAAAAAAAATTCTCATGGCGCAGCTTTACACACAGATAACCCTCATCTCTCTATTTTTGTTGTGAAGATGCCACACTACTGGCATTTTAACTTACCATAAAAACGTCGTACTCTATGGAGAACCACATCGCGCTTGCTCTTACTTATTCCGCTCGAGAAACTTGGGAAGATGTGCCCTTCAACACTTACTCTGGCGCAATCTGTAATTGGCACTATAATCTATTCTTATTTCCCTACGCTGTCGAGAAAGGTGGCTCAGTAGTTAACGTACTGGACTCGTATTCGTGAAGAAAGAGATTAAAACTCTATTCGGCCATTCAGATTTCATATTTCCATGGTTTCTTTATAAACTGTGTAAGGGAAATGCGTAGATGATTTCTTGAATGAGCTTGTAATAAGAAAATTGGCCATGAACAACAATATAAATTATAGTAATAAAGGTTAAACCACTATTAAAAACAAGAAAGCGAGCGAAGGCAAACATATCATCGTAGTACACTAAAACGATGCTAAACTGGTGAACATGGCTGGTAGCTGATAACGTTAGTTAAATGTGGGAACTGTTTTCAAAAGCTATGTTATAATGAGCGCATTACCGTGCTACTTCCGCTGAGTTATGAAACACACAGATTTTAAAATATTTCTCCTGTCTGGTTATTTAGCTATTGACAGTGCTCTCATTTGACGTATTGGGTAACGGCACACTCGTCGTATATCATTAACTTCCTCTTGGCGTATAAAACAGTTATTACTTAATGTAAGCCACATTAAGCCATTAGCCTTATAATGCGTCACTTTACGTTCATATAATCAATATTAATGGCACTGTATCCGCTATATACCACAACAGGCTTCCATGAATGACCTTACTCACACGATCTATAAACTACAATTTACGAAGCGTATTATAATTGACTTCATTGACTTCAAACGGTTCAAATGGCTCTGAGCATTATGGGACTTAACATCTGAGGTCATCAGTCCCCTATAACTTAGAACTACTTAAACCTAACTAACCTAAGGACATCACACGCATCCATGCCCGAGGCAGGATTCGAATCTGCGACCGTAGCGGTCTCGCGGTTCCAGACTGTAGCGCCTAGAACCGCTCGGCCACAACGGCCGGTTCATTGACTTCAATTGGATCTTTTATACTCTATTACCTTTGTTGTTTCTGAGTACTGTAAAGAACAGAAAATATTGACATATTCGAACATTCACTTATTTCAATATAGTTCTTCGCTATGCGAACCAGTTTAACATAACTTACTAATATCTGTAGCTTACAGTTTTGAAAATTACCTCCATTCGTGTCAGCCAATTAGCGGACTACAATCTGCTTCTTCCTCCAAGAGTTCGCAGAAGCTAGTTGATGCAAACCATCTAAATTCGCGTAAGTAAGGAAACACACGCTATTATATACATACTGTAGATAGATAGAGAGACTTCATAAGTTAGTCAAAAACTTTGTTTTACAGCTACATGACGCTACATGTAGTGTGGAAGAATATTCATCTTAACGCTTTGTTCGTGTATGATTTCAAATAAATTGATTTAAAAAAGACTGTGCATTGAGTACTTGCAATCTGCTTGTCTTTCACTTATATACGTTCGTCAAAGGATTCATTTCTTTTTCTGGCAATTAACAGGTAAATCATGCACCCTATGACAGTCTAAAACACAAAAACGAGGCACCACGAAGGAATTATCTGAATGGGACAGAAATCGACAGATGTGATGTACATGTACAGACAGACAAATGATTACAATTTTAGAAAAACATGCATAATTTATTCGAGAGACATTGACGCGCACGTCAATAAAAAGGCAGTGGTTCTCTCTAAGACAACCTAGTTCAGCAGCACCTTCGGTACCACCTGTGCACTTTTGTTGGGCACTCTAAAACCTTCCTGTACAAAGACAGGCATCCACTGACTCCAAGGCGCTAGCGTAACAGGCTTTCGACACCCAGCATACCTTGCATGCAAATTCGGCGATGTAACGTCACTCAACTCACTCAACTGACGCGTGTGGAAATGGTTACATGTCGGACCAGCACCTGGAAATCAGTGAATGGCTGTCTCTGTACAGGCATATTTTTAAAGTGCTCAACAAATGTGCGCGGTTGGCACCGAGAGTGTTGCCAAAGAGAGGGGACTTAGTGGGACCATATGTCGTTTTATTTTACGTGTGTGTCAATGTTGCACGGCTCTGAACAATAACACAGCAAAGGAAGTGAAGCAGGAGGGCTAAAAAACCATTAACACCCTTTGCTGCTTCACAACACGTCGAAACGGTCCCTCGTGGTTCTACCCTGTATACCAGAGCAAACATTGTGCTCGCCCTACACTCCAGAGGGGTCAGATCGCGTTCAGTGAGGTTGCAGCCATACAGTGTCCGTAGAGAAAGGTTGAATCTTATAACTTCCTAATATCCACAAGTATTTATTATTTCGTTTTGTAAGTAAGAAACGCCTTTTTCTTTCTGCAATGTATTAAACTTGTTCCAGAGTCGTTTCGCCTGTTACTTTAAGGCGTCTAGAACGATATTATTTTGTTTTGATGTGCGATATTTGTAGATTATAAAACAGTTCACATCTTCCTTTTCACGTAACTAAGTGATTACTTACAGTAGATCGAGTTTTTGGTAGACATCTGCGCTTCCTCGCATCTGGTCACAAGGTGGATGTCGCCCTGTAACTTCCCTTACATGACATAAGCAAATTTTCAAGTTACGAAATTTCTTCTTCACAAGTTTCATGTTCTTTGGGCTAATTGCTGTGGGTAGATCGCTATTATTCTTCTGTCACTATCTGTAGATATTCTACCGAAAACTGTTATTTAAAGTCGTAAGTTTTCTGTGTCAGCTTATACCTCTTTCTCTCTCGTTTGCTTAAGTGCATGTAGCCAACCTAACTACCATTCGTTCATTACTGTTCTCTTTATACCTGTGTGCGTGTGCATGCGTGTGTGTGTGTGTGTGTGTGTGTGTGTGTGTGTGTGTGTGTGTGTGTGTGTGTGTGTGTGGGAGGGGTGTGTGTTTGGGCGTTTGTGTGTGGTTAGTTAGGGCGAGTTGTAGGGAGTAGAATGTAATAGCTGCCAGAGAGTGGTTGAGATCTTCGGTGTTAAGCTAATTTGAGCTTTGGTTTAAATTTTTTGTGGAGGGTTCATGTAAAAGTAAGGCGATAGGGGTTTGGAGGTATTATTTTGATAACCATCATCTGCTGCAGTGTTAGTCTACTATTTTATGTATTAATGAAAACAGTGAGTTTACTCTTACATGAACTCCTCCACAAGACATTCAAACCAAAACTTAAATCACGTGAGCGCCAAAACTTACAACCACTCACTGACACGTATTACATTCACATTCAACTTTCTACAACTCACTCTGACTAAACCTTTCCCCCCCCCCCCCCCCCCCCCGCACACACACATACACACAGGTATAAAGAGAATAGAAGGGAACAGACGTTAGTTTTCGGCATATACTTCGTCACATTGGCAACATGTATATAAACAAACCAAACAGGAAGGGATATAAAGAGAACACACAATAAATACGACTTTAAACTACAGTTTTCGGTTAAATATCTATAGAGAGTAACAGAAGAATAATGGTGCTCCACAGAAATTACCGCCAAGGAAATTAAAATTGTGAAGAAAAGAGTTCGTAACTTGAAATAGCGCTTACGTCTCGTGAGAGAAGTTACAGTGCCACCTCCAGCATGTGACCAGACGAGAGGAAACGCAGAGGCCACCCAAAAACTCGATTAACTGTAAGTAATCACTTATTTACGTAAAAAAATAAAGTGTAAACTGTTTTATAATCTACAAATTTCGCACGTCAAAAGAAAACTGTATCATTACAGACGCTTAAAGTAAAAGGCGAAACGCGTCTGGAAGAAATCAAATACTTTTTGAGCAAGAAAAAGGCGTTTGTTATTTACAAAACGAAATAATAAGTACTTGTAGATACTTAGCAATTATCTATTATGTCATACCAGCAAATTTGTTTCCGTATAAGATCTGTGGGTCTGTGCAGAATATTGTAAATACCAGTGTGTTCCATGCCACTGATCTTCTCATTTAAATGCTGCTAAAAATGTCCATCGATCCATTGTAAAAAACTATAGTTATTACCACGTCTCGATGGATAAAACTATTTAGCATATTTGCCATGCGATAAAATATCTGACTGTTTGCGAGCTATCATTTGCGGAAAAACATGTTTTGATATCTTCTACCGTTAACGAAATTTGGGGCTGTTACAAACCACATGATTTACGACGAGCAGGGAGGAATATGGTTGCATTGCGCGTGACGCGCGCGCGCCGCCACGGGCCGACATGCTATTTAATATCTGGAGAACGGCGATTGCTATCGTTCTGCTCTCAACTTTAAAAACTATAATCATATATTGGCTAAATTTATAGACTGTAAAGTATTATCTAATATTAACAACACGCAAGGTCTACGCAATTCGTTTTACCTCGGCACACTCAATAACATTTCGTGTAGTAGTTTCTTAAAAGCGATACAGCAAATAAAGAAATTCAGTCATTTATCGTAGGAAGATATCAAGCTGTAAGATGTGGAAAATTATTTTCATGGAACAATTTCCTTGAAATTGGATGATAAGTATTTCATAGCTACCGTCTGCGAGTGCGTCCCTGCTTCGGTGGAAGTTCGTAGGCCGATGACCAGGGATTGTGTACCTGACGTCACGCTCAGCGCATTCTGTGATTGGCGGCGCGCACCTGCAGCGTTGCGCACAGCAGAAACAGCGGTTCGACATGGGCAAACTGCGAAGCAGAGACGGCTATGTTGCGCCGCTGAGGCAATTTCCATGGCAACCGCGCCACAGCCTTGCAGTTTTGACAATTATCGTATGTTGGCTAAATTTCATACCTAAATTTTTCATTACCTAAAATGAACTAGTCACAAAGTCTATGCAATGTGTTTTTCCCTCTGCACACTGAATAAAATTTCGCGTAATGATTTACGTTAAATAACTGTAGTAAATAACGAAAAGAAATTCGGTTCTTTATCGGCAGCCCTAATGGGAACCATGGTAAATAGGCCACGCCGCACGGCAGCAGGTACAGTATTGTCTCTGCAAATCTGTATTGATTCTTTCTCATGTGATTTTTGCTAGTTTGTAACTGTATGAATTGTTATTAAAATAGGACTGATCGCTTTTCCCAGTTTCTATAATAATCCAATATTTCAAAGCCATGGGAATTTTACAATAAACATTATTCTTTCTTAAAAATGTTTTATTTATAAATCAAAAAGTTTAGCACTGCTGCTGTGGAAATTGATATGATGAATTTTTATCCGGTTATTAGCAAAATATGAAAAACATGTTGGAACAGACACCAAACAAATACTGAAAATACTAGATATTCGGAACTAAAACATCGTTATCGGTTTTAACAAGCCCGTTTTTCGGATCCCCAAAGCAGTCTCGTCGACATGATCCTGTCGTAGATGGGGAGTGAATTCAACAAAGTTTTGCCCATAGCTCAGCCTAGTGTAAGCAGCTACTCACGTTTCTGCCTGACGTATTCTGCGTCGACGTTTACGTTTCGAGCCACACAAGATTCAGTCACAACAAGGCCTTTACAATGGCCATGGACAACAACATGTAGAGTGTTTTCAATTCATTCAGGGTGTGGAGACGGAAGGTAATACTCCCCTTTCATGTTTATTGTTCCGTCTTAAGGCTACACTTCACATAAGTGGAAAGCTAACCACAAGAACGTGGTAGCCACATACCGTAATTGAGCATGAGAGACACTCTCAAAAGCGTGATGTGATTTATACCATCACAAGAGAAAGGATCACGGTGTGTCTCTAGTTGCATAAATTTGGTTACAGGAGTCATGTACAGGGTGTTAGGTGTATGGGAAGAAATACTTTGAGAATTGGTACCTTAATATGTACCCACTTCATTGTGTTAGTTGTCTTTTCTCTGCGTTTAATAGGATTCCCGCAAACGCATCACATTATTTACTACTTGATGTTTTCTGTACGGTCGTAACTGCACTGCGAAGTGGACTATGCCTGTCAGTATAGACTACGCAATTTGCATCGATGTGTCGTCATTTCAATATCTGACCAGCTCTCAGGCGAAAATAAACATTAATGGTTGCTTCTGCCACGGGTACTTGCAAGTATTAACCAACCTGGAAACATACTACTCATAATAGCTACAGTTATTAGTGTCCAAATGAAGTAAATACTGACTTAATGTTGTTCAGTACACTGTCCTCAGTCATCAATAAAAATATCTACATTTACACCCTTAATACCCTGTTTGTGGATGTGCTGGACATACGGATTTTTCCATAATTTCGAGAACGAACCAAAAATTTCGTTTTCCAATAGTTCGAAGCACTACCACACCAGCATATAAGAGCAGTTCTTGGCAGTGAGCTGCCTCAACGATGGATCCGCTGTAATCTGCGTACAGATATCACTTTTCACCATTGGCCACGAAAGGCCTCTCACATCAGTTCGCTTTTAGGCTGGAATGGGGGAGGGTTAAAAGACTCGGATTATGTGTCTTCCCACCAAAAACTTTGGGTAAATTGTGACGTCGCGTGGCAACAGAAAATCCATTAAAAAGTGTGAGACGAGTTTGGATATATGTCGTGTGTCCGGTAGAGAGAACACTGGAAATCTTTGAAAGGTAAATTAAAACTTTGATCTAAATGTAATTGTAAAAAGTATCTCAGGATTGTATTTACATTCATGTTAAAGATATATCCTGTAAAACTGATAATTACTTCGAAAATAAAAATTTTGTTGTAGGTTAAAATTCACTGGAAGGTTCTGTTTACATTTATGTAGAAGCTATAGTGTTGTGAAATCAGATGAATGTTTTCGAAGAATTTTTATTCCTCCTCTCTATACCTATTACTCTTGCATAAAACACCTGACACTGGAATATTTTCAGTGGCCATGTAGCACCGTCGCAGCCCTCAGTTTGAGAACCGATATAGATGATACCTAGCCCATTATAAGATCACCAGACAAGAAATTAGTCACACCATATACGCACACACAAATGATCAGTAAGCGCTTACAGATAGCGCAGCAATCAACCGCACGCGCACTGCCTTTACGTGAGCATAAGGCAGTGGCGATCAGCAAGACTTTCGAGCAGACATTCTACATAAACATGGGTAAAGTTAAGGACATGACAGAGTGGTAAAAAGAGGTAATTCTGTAAGGCTTTCCCCATGGCCATACAGTTGCGTGATGTTGCTATATTTGTTCGCGCTCCGTGTAGGATTGTTCAACGTGTCTACAAACAGTGGTGCAACACACATGGCCACGAAAAATAACGACAGAGTTGTCGTCGGAAAGAGATCCTGTCTGAGAGAGACCGGAGACACGTTTCACGGTTTCTGAATCAAAGTCGCTTAGAAACCCGACGGGAATTGCTGCAGACAGTGAATGAAGGTCCACCCCAATCTGTTAGCAAGGAACATAGCGACGGAAACTGCGTGTAATGAACATTTGGATTCGGATCACCTCGCAAGAGGTAATTGCTCACACAGGTACATAATGACTACAACAGCAAAGTTCATCGGACTGGAAGAACATGTGACTGGTTTTCTGAACACTCTCCCATCCTATCACATCTCGATTGTTCTAAAAAGTCACCAGGCTTGAAAACCATACAAAATGTGTGTGACATGTTGGACGGAGGGTAAAACGTCGACAATAGCTTCCTTACAATTTCGTGGAACTGCGCTATCACATCCTAAGCGAGTGGCTTAACCTGGATGCAACGTATCTACATAACCTTTCGGACTCACTTCCTAACCGAATCCAGGTGGTTATCAAGTTCAGGTGCGGAATTATACAGTATTAAATTATGCTTATAAAATGGTTCCTCTAGGATTGAGTAATTATTTTGTCCGGTGAGTTAACAGCTACAATTGTTAACGATTTCTTGAAATTAAATTTTCAAGAGACAAAATCATAGTGATCATGCTAAATTAGTGATGAGAGCAATCCATGTAGCAGGACTGTACGTGTAGCTTACCAGGCTTGTCAAGATGAGGGGCAGGCGGCGTAGCGGCCCTTGCGATCTTGGCGAAGGGAGCGCCGTACACCAGCCCTGGCGCCGACGGTGGTGGCCCGTATACAGGTGGAGGTGGCGGGCCCGAGTACCCACCTGTCCACGCAGAAGTTTCTTCAGCATACACTTGTCTCATTTTTAAGATAAAACGGCTTATGAAACACACTACATTTTTACATGCCATTCATTGTCACTTTCGCTAGACAATGTTTCAAGAAACAATGATAAAATGTGTAATCATTATCGAAATATAAATCACTTTAACCGTCTTTGAGAATAATTTAGGTGAGATGTGGCTCGAAACACGGAATATGAACATCAATAAGCACATGAAATCATTCGTTCGAATTTCACATTGTGTCGTACAGTGAAAGAATGAAATGGAACTGCAGTGCGCCATCTTATACGGAGGAAATCCACAAAAATGGCCGTAAGTCAAAATAAATTAGAAATGCATATTATATAAGAACATGTTTCGCAAACAAGATGAAGAATGGGTTACACATTTAGCTAAAGATGAATTATGATACATTTGTTACCTCAAATTATACAATACGAACCACTCTTAATAAGAAGATATCAATTTACTTAAGATGAAAACACATAGAAAACCACGTTTAACAGAGCATATCGCTATTCCCAGCTGCGAAATATTTAGGAAGGGTTGTAGGATGCTCTCTATGAGCACTGTAGCTTTCAGATACGGAGACCTCTCTTAGCATTCTACGTGGTGCATACATTCAGCAATGGGGAACTCACGCCCCAGGGCAACCCCATATGGATTGGAATTATACCATTATCATCCCCTGCGTCCATCCAATATGCTGTTCGCAGTCACCCTTTCAAACACAAGACTGCAGGGTTCATCTGTGAAAATTACAAACTTCCATTCAGCATCGGTCCAATTACAGTAAGTAGAGCACAATGCTACACGCACACCCACACGGGCTGAATGAAATTCTGTTTCTTGTAGGTGAAAATGTTTCTTTCTTACTTGAAAATATAAATTGTTATTCCTGTTTACGTTTACGGTAAGAAAAATTTGTAAGGTATGGGAATATTTTATTTCAAGAATAATACATTCAGTCGTTTTGCGGTACAGGTTTCTGTACAGGGATTAAATAAGATAATCTCTTTCTAATTAAATGATGAAAAGTAGGTGAATAGTTCGATGTCATTTATAGTAAGCTGTAGTCAGAATAGGCACAGTATTATTTTCTAAGGTTGTCATTATTATGGGGTGGTGGGTCGAATCAACTCACCTAGTCTCTGCCTGGCTGTCAGTGGTACATACGCAGCTGAACGTTTGACAAACAGACCATGCGACTCTCGTCACCCAACTCACAGTTTGTCAGGGAACTGAAAGTCATAAGACAGCTGAAAGTTCTGAAAACAATCGACTTTTAGGCATCGCTGGTTTTCACGATAAAACTAAAGCCACATATCGGTTCTGTTGAGGGGTATTTAATTTCTTTCGACGTGATTCATGACTATGATGAACAACTTTCTTCACCTTTGTATCGTAGCCAAAGCCTTGAGATGACACTTCGTGGCTTGTTAAAAGCTCCCTAAACTTCGGTCTATCCGGTTACTGTGTATCTAGAAATACATAGCTTCAAAAAAAGTCTGAAATGGGGTCCTTTTGGCCTTAATTTTGTAAATTCCTGTAGTAAACTACTCTCTGGTCACAATGAATATACAAACGCGACTCAACGGTATATGCAGTACGATTTTACATCATTCTTACATCACGTGCCTGTACATTCCTGTGCAATTTCCTCTTTCGATTTTCTTCTTTTCCATATTACATCAATTATTTCACTCTAGTAGTTATTTTGAGACACGTCATTTGTCCAAAGTGATGTTGAGTTAACGAAATAATAAAACGCGTGGCAATTCTGAATGGAAAGTACTGTGAAACGGATTAGGTCAGGTACAGTTGGCAAAATTATCTTAAACAAATGTGGAAAAAATTATCTTTACCAACTAGCACTTCCTTCTCCGTTTGGTACGGACCAAGAATAATTTGGCTCTGAGCATTATTGGACTTAAAATCTGGGGTCATCAGTCCCCTAGACTTGAACTAATTAAGCCTAACTAACCTAAGGACATCACACACATCCATGCCCGAGGCAAGATTCGAACCTACGACCGTAGCAGTCGCGCAGTTCCGGACTGAAGCGCCTAGAACCGGTCGGCCACCACGGCCGGCTGGATCATGAATATAATTGAGCTATAATGCACCAACATCTTGAAATTAAAATCCTTACAGTGGGCTTCTAATTCACAGTTCGTTGCAAACGACGTTAGAATTTGAAATATGCCGATTTTATGGTGTGCGATACTGTGGGAAAAGTGGTTTATCGTAAACAACATATAGTTAGAGAAACCGCATCACAGGGACCTGGTATGTTACAGTACATTAAAAAAGGTTAAATATCGGGAAAGTAATGATAATTTGCTTTTAATATTCAGTCCCTCTTTAATGTAGAGATGAACTGAGTTTAAACATTCGACCGTCTAGAAATCACAAAACACTATTGCTACTGTTATAATACGACATGATATTTACCGATGCGACGCGAAACTCTGTTTTCCAGCAAACTTTTAATGTGGCAGTGAATACCTGGTGTCGTAATTCATGGAAATCACACCTCGTTGTCTCACATTTTCCCCCCAGTCCATTCTCACATATTAGATTTTAATTATATTAATCTATATGTTTAATTTGCTGACTGTCCCATAGGACTATTGTCCAGTGAATTTCTGGATTACATTTCGATGCACTTAAATTGAAACAAAAGTGCAAATACTTATCTCTTCAGTTACTTTGTATCTTTACTTACAAATAAAAGTAATTATTGCATTCATCAACTTATACACAGGAAGGAAGAACACAAGGACTTTAGTGGAAGATCATAATTATTGTTGGAATAGGAGCTCAAATGCATATAGCTTACTTTACGAGAAATAAATTAAATTCTAGATACCTAGTACCTTGTATGTACATTGTTTTTCATACGTTTTAATGTTTTATGCTTATGTGTAGTACCACATACATTCTGTTATTTGAACGAATCTGTTTCAAGAGTTTATGAACAACATAAATGGCATAATAAGCTCTAGTCTGATAACCTGTTAAAATATCTTTATCTTTGCATTTATTGTGACAGAGATAGAACTAATGCATTTACTTATCAATTATAACTTAAAGAATCTTCCTGTTAGTATCCATACTTAAGGGTAATGGCCCGGTGGATCCAAAATATTTTTTGCGCTCGGTGTGGAATCGATAATCACACTGTAGTAATGGACTGTCCTTAAGTACATACGTTTGTAAACCTATTTCATTAAGGTTAACTGCATTAAATAATTATAAAATGATTGCATCTGAATGTGACAGTGTTTAATTCAATAAATAAAGGAATTTGTGGACTAGTTGCAGAAATGCGATTATAGTGCGATATGATTACAATAGTTTTATTTGCATAAAACGTTCTGTTGGGACAATGGCTAGTATGATCCCTTAAAAACGCAACCACAAATCATTACTATCTTTCCATCAGTATGGTTACGATAAATAACCAACGATATGCCTGTAACGTTAATGAAAATATCTTTGAGTGGCTTTCCAGGAACTATTTGTTGTTACTCCGAGAGAAATGTAAGAATAGCAGCAGGTGGATTGTGACGTAAGTGCATTAGTGTACGTATTCACCCGGAGATACTTGGGCCATCAGAGTCGTCTGCGTTACACCTCAGCAGATCCAAATGTTTCACATAAAATGCAGCAGCAAACTACATCTCCTGAATTTTAGAATCAATGCGTCCCACACTTGGAGATTCTCTCCCTTTCCCTCCTTCAAAGTTTCCTATGGCTGTAAACATATGCACAATTACCATAGGAGGTTCTTCTACTCGCTATTCTAATTATGTAAAAGAAACTTTAATATCGATTTTGTAATGCCCTCTATTTCCACGTTAAGATACGGCCAAGAAAGGTCAACTGCAGTAGCAATCCTTCATTACTGTGAGCCTAATTTTCTCTGATTCCTTAAAGCAATGCGTCCAGTGGACAAAGCAATTTTTGAGCACCTGTTTCGAAAACGGCCTTTATCATGAAAATTACATCTGCGTACTTCCCTTGTACAAAACCACGAGCTATGAGAGCAACTGCCCCTTCCCATCAGGCAATGGTGATTCAGTTCCCTCATGTGGTGACTTTCACAGTCCGACTCCAGGCTCCCATGAATCAGTATATTTTTAGCCAATGTTATTCTGCCAGTCATCTGAAAATACAAGTTTCTGTAGATCCTCAGTATGTTACGTATCTCGAGTGGGCTGGGTCTTCTGAGACATTGGTAGCTGATGGTCAAGTCCTGTATGCGTTTTCAAGCAATGGAGTAATCTTATTGGTATGGGATGTAATTGAGTCTCGTCACTTTCCTTGGTTTCCAAAAATAGCTATTATTCTCAACAGAACAGATGTCTGAGGAATTTAGGCAAAAAAAAATAAGACACTCTCTTCAGCGCATGCAATCTTTTATGTTCTTGGAAAACGAGAATCAGTATATAATTACATGTGGCATAGCACATCAGTTCAGATGGATGCAAATTTCGCTATTCAAACTCAACTTCATGTTTGTAATTCAGCAATTCCCCCATAAGCCCAAATATCTACCAAACACGAAAGAAACGTGTATCGAATCGGTCTGTAATGATTATATAGTTATTTATTGCTTTACACATACATGTTTATATAAACCCCAGAGAGTACCTTGTGGTGCCTGGCGCAGGGTGAATTGTGTACCACTATCACCTCTTCTCTAGCTCCCGCTCGCCCCAACTCTTTGCTTCGTGAATGTTCCACGTGGCAAATGAGTGTCCGTAACACTGTGTAACAGGTCGAATTTTACCGTCATGCTCGTTTCGTGAAATACATGTCAGATTTGGTAGAACTTTTCTGGCGTTACGTATTCAAAACTTCGTCTACATTTATTATCTTATTAAGTTTACTGCAATTCGCCAACATTCAATTTCTTTGACATTCTGCGACCATTACAAGCGTGAATACACTAAAGCGCCAAAGTAGCTGGTATAGGTATGTGTATTTAAATACAGATATATGTAAACAGGCAGAATACGGCACTGCGGTCGGCAACGTGTATATAAGACAACAAGTGTCTGGTGAAGTTGATAGATCAGTTACTGCTGCTACAGTGGCAGGTTATCAAGATCAAATAGAGTTTGAACGTGGTGTTACAGTCGGCGAACGAATGATGGGACACAGCATCTCCGAGGTGGCGATGAAATGGGGATTTTCCCGTACGACCATCTCACGAGTGTACCGCGAATATCAGGAATCCGGTAAAACATCAAACGTCCGACATCGTTGCGGCCGGAAAAAGATCATGCAAGGACGGGACCAACGACGACTGAAGAAAATCGTTCAACGTGACAGAAGTGCAATCCTTCCACAAACTGCTGCAGATTTCAATGTTGGGCCATCAACAAATGTCAGTGTGCGAACCATTCAACGAAACATCAACGATACGAGCTTTCGGAGTCGAAGGCCCACTCGTGTACCCTTGATGACTGCACGAAACAAAGCTTTACGCCTTGCCTGTGCCCGTCAACACCGACATTGGCCTGTTGATGACTGGAAACATGTTGCCTGGTCGGACGAGTCTCGTTTCAAATTGTATCGAGCGGATGGATGTGTACGGTATGGGGACAATCTCATGAATCCATGGACTCTGAATGTCAACAGGGCACTGATAAAGCTCTGTAATGTTGTGGGGCGTGTGCAGTTGGAGTGATATGGGAACCCTGATACTTCTAGACACGACTCTAACAGGTGATACGTACGTAAGCATCCTGTCTGAACATCTGCATCCATTGGTGTCCATTGTGCATTCCTACGGATTTGGGCAATTCCAGCAGGACAATGTGACACCCCACATGTCCAGAATTGGCTCTTCTGAGTTTTAACTTTTCCGCTGCCCAGCAAACTCTCCAGGTATGAACATTATTGAGCATATCTGGGATGCCTTGCAACGTGCTGTTCAGAAGAGGCCTCCGCCCCCTCGTACTCTTATAGACTCATGAACAGTCCTGCAGGATTCATGGTGTCTGCTCCCCCCAGCACTACTTGAGACATTATTCGAGTCCATGCCACGTCGTGTTGTGGCAATTCACGTTCTCACGGGGAACCTACACGATATTAGGGAGGTGTACCAGTTTCTTTGGCTCTTCGTGCATGCATCAGTGTTTTCTCTCATATCTTACAAATCAGACAATAAACATCATGATCGTTTTCAGACTAAAACTTATAGTTTGATCACTATTAGAAAACTTTTTTGGAAGGATGCTACACTTTTTGTGCACTTCGCCTCGCGGCGTAGCCATGTAGTCTAAGGCGCTTGTCACGGTTCGTGCAGCTCCCCCCGTCGGAGGTTCGAGTCCTCCCTTAGGTATGGGTGTGTGTGTTGTCCTTAGCGTAAGTTATTTTAAGTTAGATTAAGTAGTATGTAAGCCTAGCGTCCGATGAACTCAGCAGTTTGGTCCCATATAAATTACCATAAATTTCCAAAATTTGTGCACTTCAATAGTTCTTTAAGTGCTCTTGTGAATACTGATTTTCTGTTATTTAAAAAATCAAAGTTGAATAAAATCGCATCCCTTAGGACGAATGACCCACGTTTGTTCTTCACTAGTACTAATCTCTTTCGTGACGTTTCTGAACATTGTGTTGTTTCTTGTTTAATAATTTCAACATGTTCCTTCTAGTTGAAACTGCGATGTTTCATAAACGTTTACTCTTGTCTCATGTGAGTAATTTTAGCTGTAACTAAAGTGTTCCTTTTGCATTCCTATCGTGCGGTAGCGTTCTCGTTTCCCGCGCCCGGGTTCCCGGGTTCGATTCCCGGCGGGGTCAGGGATTTTCTCTGCCTCGTGATGACTGGGTGTTGTGTGCTGTCCTTAGGTTAGTTAGGTTTAAGTAGTTCTAAGTTCTAGGGGACTGATGACCATAGATGTTGAGTCCCATAGTGCTCAGAGCCATTTGAACCATTTTTTGCAATCCTACTGAGAACGTGTTTACTATCAGCGGGAGTGTTTCGCACATTTTTAAAAAGTTATTGGTGTGAAATAGTACTAGGTCAACAATTTTGTTTCCACCTGGTTTCTCGAAGTTCCAAGCTTCATTGTGCAAAATTAAGCAAAATTTACGATTCAAAGTATTGGTCATCTCTGACCACTACTTTCTCCCGTCTTTCGGGCAGCATACGAATCCCGCGGCAGAAGAACTGGACGTCTTTTGAGGAGATCCTGGGATCAATCCAATTTTGCACATGTTCATATAACCGGAAGTGCTAATCAGCCAGGTCGTGTGCCACTAATTTGAAAAGGTGGTAGTGATGAATGGCGTCATTGGCCGGGAGGATCTTGCGGGGCAGTTCCGGCCGCCTTGGTGCAGGTCTTATTACATTCGACGCCACATTGGCGACCTGCGCCCCGGATGGGGATGAAATGATGATGAAAACAGCACAATACTCAGTCCCTGAGCGGAGAAAATCCCCAACCCATCCGGGAATCGAACCCGGGCCCGTAGAACGGTAATCCGTCACGCTGACCACTCAGCTATCGGGCCGGACGTGGTAGGGAACGGGAACATTGAACTGAAGAATCCGGCGAGTGGGGTAGGACTTCTAATTTCAACGTTTCCAAGTATGTTTTGACGGGTACTGCGACGTTGGGTCGAGCAATGTTATGCTGCAAAATCACGTTTTCATGTTTATCGCAGTAATGTGACCGGTTGTCTTTAGTGTTCGGCTCAGACGTAGGAACTGCTTTCGATAACGAACTCCTGTGGTAGTTTCCATCGGATTCAGAAGCTTCGAAAACGGTCTGTCTTCCACCGCCTTGCCGATCTTCGGTGCCAAAATCACTGTTCTTGAAGAGTGCAAATCGTTTTCTACACTTATTTCACTAACAGGTGCCTCATCATAAGACTTACCCAACATTTTATGATCCTCAAACGGAGGTTTCTTCATGTTAAAGTAGAAAATCAAAACTATCCACAAATGTCGAGAACTGGGCTCGTAAGTTGGCATACTCAATCGAGAATAACTGCATGATAGAATAACAGATCGACTAATGTTTTGATGGCGTTCTTCTTATAAATACTTAAGTTTATTGTATGGTATTTACCACATACTACCTTCACCACCAATTGCTGTTACTGTCATCTATCGAAAACCGGCGGAAGCAAAGTTGTAGACCTAATATATATGAATTTATTTATTTTAATAGAAGGGCATACTGAGAAGTAATGCCTCCGAATTGACGAGAAAACTCTTGAAGATTTTAAACTAAAACTAGCTTTCTTAACATTCTACATATTTATCTTTCTTATCTACATATTTACAACCCTCTGCTGCTAGAGGGTTCCTAATTATAGCGTGTGAAATGGCGGCGTGTAAAGTAACTATGTCGGTACGTGAAAAACAGAGTGCTTCCACCTAGTTTCGAATTCTAAGATCTCGTTCACACATGGATCACCCTCCCCTTCAACATGATAGTGCCACACCACACATGAGCGCTGCGACCTCTGAAATAATCCCACACCTTGGCTCAAAAATGGTTTAAATGGCTCTAAGGACTATGAGACTTAACATCTGAGGCCATCAGTCCCCTAGACTTAGAACTACTTAAACCTAAGGACATCACACACAGCAATTCCTGACGTAGGATTCGAACCTGCGACCATGGCAGCAGCGCGGTTCCGGACTGAAGCGCCTAGAGCCGCTCGACCACAGTGGACGGCCCACGCCTTGGTTTCACTGTCATCCATCACCTTCCACACAGTTTCAAATTGGCGCCATTTCATTTCCATCAGTTTCCAAAACTTAAAGAAAACCTTAGAAAACTTCACTTCGATACTGATGAAACGGTGGAAGCAGAGGCTGTGGTTCCGTCAACAAAATCAAACAATCTATAGTGACTGTACCAACAAACTGGTCTCTCGTTATGAGAAATGTGTTGGTCGCCAGACTGGCTATGTTGAGAAACAAGCACTTAGACGTAAAGAATAATGATGTAGAATGTTAATAATCTTTGTTTCGTTCAAATACCTTTAAGAGTTTTCACATAAATTAGGAGGCGTTTGAGTGTGTGTGTGCAAGTGTGTGTGTGTGTGTGTGTGTGTGTGTGTGTGTGGGTGTGTGTGAGTGTGTGTGTGTGTATGTGTGTCTGTTTATGTGGAGAGGATGAGAGAATTCGTACGAACGAGAGGACGCCCAAACAACTGAAGCTAGTTGTCCTCATGCAGCAGCTTAAATAATTGTGTAATAGAAAGATTTTCTCTTATTCTGTTTTCTTCATTTTTAGGGCGAAGTTGCGATGATTCAGAAGAGAAAAATAAAAACAATACCCCATAAGACTAGATTTTATGTTCCCGAGTTTTATTCTGAGTGACCGCAACGATTAAAGAGCGTAATTAGTTGCATATTTGTTGTTGGTACGCGTGCAGAGGCCTTAGACGTGTACGTTTCAGGCTTTCCCCGACATGTGGACGCAGATGTTTTGAAGACGTGCTTTCTGTTTCCACTGCTGTACTGAAACTATGTGTGTTCCAGTTTATGACTTTTCCTTAGTCTAGTGAACTCTTACATTTGATAATTATACTGCCTGAAATTGATTTTAACTCAAAATTTACACCTACAGTTACAAACCCACAATATGGTATGCTCGTACATTGGATATATTGTTCTCGACGTACCAGATGACGAAAAAGAACTGTACTGGAGGATCTCCACACTCAAGGAACATGGAATCAAACAGGTTCCGCTTACACCATTCTGGATATCGTGAACGAAGAGAAAAATCTGGCTTTCAAACGACTGGTGTTGGAGGAATCAACGTCATTGCTACAGTGGATATTTCTGTCTTGATACGCGGGCGCATTTTGTGTTCCATATTTCTGTAACAAACGAACGCCAAGAGTACAATGAGAAATAAGGGAATAATTTTTGGTAAACGTATTATTAAATGCCACTTGTTTCGTCAGCGTAAATTATGCAGTGGAGTTGGTTTGTTAGCGCTGTATTAGTATCCTCGTTAAAAAGTTCTCCGCAGTCTTGCCAGCATTACCAGAAGTAGTCTGAAAGCATAAATATTTTGTGGACATTCGGTCTTTCTCAGAATAATTTTATGGGACAGAATGAAAAATCTTCAGGTTTGCTTCCATCAGGAACAGCGTGCTCGAAGACGATGTTAACGTGATTTAAGATAGGAGGAAGGGCAGCATTGGTCGTAAACATTAATCCGTTTACTGCAGTCGATTTCACTTACTGTGTAGCTATTTTCAGTGCGCTTATAACCAAGTCATAATGACACATCGTAATTACAAGCACACATGGTACCACACTGACATTACACATAACAAACATTTAAACTCCTTTTTAACAGTTTTTGGCCTTTGATGGGAGTGTGGTAATATGAGTGATTTTATTTACGATGAGACACCATGACTTGGATATTATTGCGCTGAAGACAGCCACACAACAGCTGAAATCAATCTATAATGAATAGATTAAAATTAACTACAGATGTTGACGTTCCTCCTATCTTGGATCACACTAAACAATTATTACCATCTCGATTAGAATACGGAATCGAAATGATTTTTCTGTTTAAAGCCTACCATGGTCCAATGCTTTTATTAATGCTCCCTCGTGTATCTCTTCACTCTACCTCTTACGTTGGAAATCTCTTTTGCACTTGGTAGGGAGGGACGCTTGCCCTTACCTGAGACAATGTCAGTGGTTGTGCGCAATGCATTCATATGTCAAAGTGGTTTGAGTTTGCTACTTAACACAACGGGTACAGATCATTGTGACTGCTCTAGGCGATTAATCTCATGAATGATCCTGTGCTTATTGCTGTTCGCCTCATTATCGTAGAAGAAGCAAACCGGTACGAAAAAAGTATCTTCTTTATTTTGTTTATAAACCTCTGGAATCCCGTCTGAAATATACTGCAAAAATGTTGATTTTAAACGAAAGAAAACCTTTACATGAGACAATCATCAAAACATTTGTAATCAGCTTTACTGAACCGAATTTCCTCTGTTGATTGCAACAATAAACGAAGAATTTTGAGTTATATCTATAAACAAAGAAATTTATTTGTTTATTCACTAGTTTCCAACCTACCTGCTAACACTGTTTACAGAAAAATCTCAGATGTATATTCTGACAGCTTTGCCAACGTATGTATGGCAGATCAATGAAAACAGCTCATAATACATTCAGGTGGACCGCGAATGATAAATTCTATTTCCTCAGCAGTAGACAAAGGTAGCCACCAAAGTATGAACACAGTAAAGGCCAGTAATCATTGCTAACAGTATACCAGGAAGTACTTTATCCGCTCAATATAGAGATTTTAGTAATCAGTTCGACCTATCCCTCATCTATTCCTAAAAATACAACTGAGGGTCAAACAGATCAAGACATTCACTCCTTCAGGAGTTTAATCTTTGCTTGCATTGAATCACCAATCCCTACAACGTAAACTAAGAATCATGTGCTGTCAGGATGTAAAGGGCTATCAAGATGTAAAGAAGATACACATTTAAAAACTACCGAATTCATCAAAGAGGATATTAGTATTGCAGATTGTGAGAATTTGCTTAAGAATGCTGATGTACATCATACTATTTTAAGTTAGAAGTTCGACATTTTGTTCAAGGAATTGATACCGCCAAAGATAGAAGGGTCAGGTAGCGTAGAAACGTGCATCAGCAAACCGCAAAGGATGTTGCACGTATCTAGAAGGTAAATGAAAAGTAAGTCTCACATTGGACAAGAGAACTAGTAAACAGATGGTAAGAGTAAACAGTTCAAACGATGACAGGAGTGGCATAATATATGCCAAATTGACAAAACCTGATCGGAAATTTCTTCCAGTGGGTGTGTTAAGGTACAACGGAAATTTGATAAAACTATTGAAAACAATAAGGATATTAATAAAATGAAACAATCTTATTCTCTTATTCTGGGGATACAAAAGCCTTCATAAGTTAATATGACAGCAAAATTTTAAGGAATCGAAACAGAAATACACGTTGGCGGGACAAAACTTATCAACAGTTATTAAGGGAAACGGCACAGCTAGTAACAGCTAAAAACTGTCCATCATTAAAAATTGGCTTTCAGAGTTCGAGAAGCTCAAGAGATTAATAAAAAATACGGACTGTCTATAATACAGAAGATGGTGTTCGCAAAGTAATATCAGAAAGAGATGTAAGACATGAGGTATGAAGAAAAAGATGCGCCCGAAAACGATGGAATCAGTAGGAAACGCAGTACACAAGGAACTCGAAAAATTATTTACATGGTGTCTACGGAGTAAGACAATTATCCTAGATCCTAAAATGGTTGTCATCATTGTAATTCTCATATCAGTAGAACAAAGCTTAAAAATAAATAGACCAGTTAACCTCAGCTCCGTAATGCACAAGATATTCAGTAAAATTATCACAAACAAAAATAAAAACTACTGGATTTTAATCAAGCAAAAGCACTTGTTCTACTTCAGTACGCGATTTTCAAATCTTGCACGAAAACTTAGAACGAAAATATGAGCACACTTTACCACTTAATCAGGTATGAACCTATTTAGAGAGAGATTTTGAGTCAATTAAAAGTAAATCTATTCTAAAAACCATTGAGAAATAAGTCGCTGATTCCTCCTATGTTAATATACTGATTACTATAAACATAAATGCTACATCTTCCGTTAGAAACCACTTGCATTGTGAACAATTCAGAATTGAAAGAGGAATCAGGCAAAGAGTGCCCATATTATAAAATCTATTCTCAGCATCCCAGAGGAAATTTTCAGATCTGCTAACTCGGAAGTTAATTGAAGATATTTGAACCACCATTGTTTTGCTGATGCCTTGTATTATTTGTCCTAAGAACAGAAAACTTTCCACACCGGATGGAATAGTTTAACTCCGGAAGTTGTATCTAAGCTTCAAAATATAACACCATTAAAGTAATGTACAATCAACACACCGAATAGAAAGCAGTACAATTCAACAATAAAACTTAGAATAAGTTGTTAGGTTTTTCCCATCTAGCTTACTTGAAACCAACATGTCGGTGTAGAATGGCCTGAAATGATTTGATAGGCCGAGCGGTTCTAGGCGGTACATGGCTCTGAGCACTATGGGACTCAACATCTGTCGTCATAAGTCCCCTAGAACTTAGAACTACTTAAACCTAACTAACCTAAGGACATCACACACATCCATGCCCGAGGCAGGATTCGAACCTGCGACCGTAGCAGTCGCGCGGTTCCTGACTGAGCGCCTAGAACCGCTAGACCACCGCGGCCGGCTAGGCGGTACAGTCTGGAACCGCACGACCACTACGGTCGCAGGTTCGAATCCTGCCTCGGGCAAGGATGTGTGTGATGTCCTTAGGTTAGTTAGGTTTAAGTAGTTCTAAGTTCTGCGGGACTGATGACCTCAGAAGTTAAGTCCCATAGTGCCCAGAGCCATTTGAAATATTTAATTTTATAAATTACATGCATAACTGTCTATCGAAAAGTTTACAGTAAGATATATTACCAGTCTTTAATTGTAGCCAGTGAAACATGGACATTTAATCCAAAAGTAGCTCAAATACTGAGGGTTACTCAACGAGTATTGGGGAGATATATGTTGAAAGTGATTAGTGAAGATACGATAGCAAATTAAAGGGTCTGAGAACAAACTAGAGTTGAAGACGAAATTATTACTTAATTAAAATAAATTTGAATGGACTGTACACGTAGCCGAGGAAGTGGGCGGGAGACAGACGAAGGAAGTTCTTCATCGGATTGGAAGAAATAAGAGAAGACCAAAATTAAGACCTTGTGGAAAGAGGATGAATGGCATTAGAAAAGCAGCAGGAGCAGTATGGGTTCCTGTATCGAAGAGGAGAGGTTTAGCCACCAGTTAATGGATACACACAACCATATCAATGGAATGTTACATTTATATTTCCTTCCCTTCATTCATGCCTCACATTCAATGTGTCGTACTTTTACAATGTAGATATCTTTTCAGCTAATGTACTAGTAACCTTTTAACATATGTTTGACTAAATGTAAGGTTCGTTACATACTCACGAAAAATGTCCCAGTCAACACAATACGATGTGAGGTGGGATGTTAAAGCATATACCACTGCTGAATCGTTCAGTCCTGCCATCTATTTAGCTCTCTCCAAGAATCTCGTTTAAGCACACATCAGTGCCATCAGGAACCCTCAGACCACAACAGTACCTGCGCAGTATCGTTGGTTGCTAGCAGTCGATTTCGTGCTGTTGAACAATTCACGCTACCAATCACTGTCCCCCCTAATTAAACATTTATGCCAACTCTCTCTCTCTCTCTCTCTCTCTGTCTCTACGTTGCCAGATGTTGCCTTTGTGAATTTAGCCTCAGCTGGATTTTTTTAACCTTTCGTCGTTCGGTTGTAGCTCTCCAAAGCAACTGTGTCCTTATGGCAGTAACAAATGATGCCTCTCGGCCAGTTCACGAATTTTATCCGCCGTTATACAATGTTCATTACACGTAATTCTATTCATATACCTATTTGGTTTTCGAATTTCATTCATTGCCACCTATGTCAGTTATCCATATACCCACTTGTTCCACTAACTCTCTCATATCACTCCGTCACCTAAACATCAGAAGTATGGTACAAATATTTAGCATCTCATAACATACACGGAGCTAATATTTGAACAAATGATCTCAGCACGAAAATATTTTTTGTCGCTACCGCCACTAAAAAACGCAGATTACCTTCTAAACTAACAAGGATTGTGGAACACTTTGGTGAACGCTAAATCCAAAACAGTTAAGTATGACGAGGGCGACCGTTCGACTGGTAGTAATTCTAATAGAGTGCTATGCATACCCTAAAACGCTGCCAAAAGGCAACTATCCTCCCTCCCCCCAACCCGCCAGCTAATACACGACATCAGCAGAGTAAGGATTCATAAATGGTTACGATGTGCCATTTCGCCGCTGAACCACAGCTTTTATTTCCTGTAGCGGGCCAGTGACTCCGTTCGCGAAACGTGCTTCGCTTGTGCTCACCGCTGGCGAACTAGAGGCCGTGCAAATAACATCTCCGCAAGAATCCAACAGCAGCTCAAAATCGCTGCACCGAGGAGATGCGAAAAGTTCCATTAGTTCTTAAATCATAACCGAGCAGAAAGCATTTTAAACCAATGTTGACAAAGTGCCAAATTATGCAACGCTCTGTGCTCTTAATATGTGTTTAATGTACATTCCATGCATGAAAGCATATGAGGTCTCTGTGTGTCAAAGTGAAGCTGTTAAGCTGGGAAATAAAATCTGAAAGCATGTTATCACCACAGAATGATATCGTTCATTACTAAAGCGTTTTATAACCGTTACGTAATTTCTGTCACGAAGATTTTTTAAATTACTGTAAAATGATATAATTCTACTAATTTTTCACTCTCCAACAGAAAGATTATGCATATCAAGAGACAAAGTTGAAATATACACTCCTGGAAATTGAAATAAGAACACCGTGAATTCATTGTCCCAGGAAGTGGAAACTTTATTGACACATTCCTGGGGTCAGATACATCACATGATCACACTGACAGAACCACAGGCACATAGACACAGGCAACAGAGCATGCACAATGTCGGCACTAGTACAGTGTATATCCACCTTCCGCAGCAATGCAGGCTGCTATTCTCCCATGGAGACGATCGTAGAGATGCTGGATGTAGTCCTGTGGAACGGCTTGCCATGCCATTTCCACCGGGTGCCTCAGTTGAACCAGCGTTCGTGCTGGACGTGCAGACCGCGTGAGACGACGCTTCATCCAGTCCCAAACATGCTCAATGGGGGACAGATCCGGAGATCTTGCTGGCCAGGGTAGTTGACTTACACCTTCTAGAGCACGTTGAGTGGCACGGGATACATGCGGACGTGCATTGTCCTGTTGGAACAGCAAGTTCCCTTGCCGGTCTAGGAATGGTAGAACGATGGGTTCGATGACGGTTTGGATGTACCGTGCACTATTCAGTGTCCCCTCGACGATCACCAGTGGTGTACGGCCAGTGTAGGAGATCGCTCCCCACACCGTGATGCCGGGTGTTTGCCCTGTGTGCCTCGGTCGTATGCAGTCCTGATTGTGGCGCTCACCTGCACGGCGCCAAACACGCATACGACCATCATTGGCACCAAGGCAGAAGCGACTCTCATCGCTGAAGACGACACGTCTCCATTCGTCCCTCCATTCACGCCTGTCGCGACACCACTGGAGGCGGGCTGCACGATGTTGGGGCGTGAGCGGAAGACGGCCTAACGGTGTGCGGGACCGTAGCCCAGCTCCATGCAGACGGTTGCGAATGGTCCTCGCCGATACCCCAGGAGCAACAGTGTCCCTAATTTGCTGGGAAGTGGCGGTGCGGTCCCCTACGGCACTGCGTAGGATCCTACGGTCTTGGCGTGCATCCGTATGTCGCTGCGGTCCGGTCCCAGGTCGACGGGCACGTGCACCTTCCGCCGACCGAGGGCGACAACATCGATGTACTGTGGAGACCTCACGCCCCACGTGTTGAGCAATTCGGCGGTACGTCCACCCGGCCTCCCGCATGCCCACTATACGCCCTCGCTCAAAGTCCGTCAACTGCACATACGGTTCACGTCCACGCTGTCGCGGCATGCTACCAGTGTTAAAGACTGCGATGGAGCTCCGTATGCCACGGCAAACTGGCTGACACTGACGGCGGCGGTGCACAAATGCTGCGCAGCTAGCGCCATTCGACGGCCAACACCGCGGTTCCTGGTGTGTCCGCTGTGCCGTGCGTGTGATCATTGCTTGTACATCCCTCTCGCAGTGTCCGGAGCAAGTATGGTGGGTCTGACACACCGGTGTCAATGTGTTCTTTTTTCCATTTCCAGGAGTGTACTTCTAACAAAATAATTCGTGTGTTTTTTTCCATAACTGAGGCTCCTGACCTCCGAGACTGTTTCATTTTGGGTAACGTTGAGTGAAATCCGCTATCAGTCACAAGTAAACGTGACTTACTTAAATCACAATTGGTTCTGTGCTTACATCTATATTCAAGTGATTATGCATTCAGTTTCACGCTTCCTCATTGAATGCTGGAGTTCGCTGTTTAATCTAGAAGACAAATTACGAAATATTGACTAGAGAGACGTGTGAAACTATATGATGTTACAAAGTGACAAGAATTGGATGTACTTAAATATAGATGGAGTATCCAAATCGTAATTACACATTTCTCAACAAAATAATCATTTCAATCAAATCATAATATTCGTAAGATGGGTTTTCATAAGATTTAAACAAATTACTTGACTTGTTTGAATGTTACGAAGATTCAACGTGTGATTATAGATTACAGTCCCAGTTATGTAAATTTTTGTAATTTGATTGATGTAACAGATTATGTACCAGACAATTCTCTCATTGAAACAAGCCAAAACTGTAACTATGTCCGCTCCCAACTACTAATAAGGAGGCTATAAATCACGTATTATAATTTAACGGTGAGTATGTAACGTCTTACAGATTGACAGTAACTATGTCATATGTTACATTCTGACAGTGTGGTTCTGCAATCATGTATTGATTTTGTTTGCTTTCGTGTGTAATACCTCAACACGTATTACCTCTAGACTCTTTAACGATACTATCTGTATTCGAATGTAAACACGTGGGACGCTGTCAGTTCTACATATACATGCGTACTGTGCATACCATTGAGAAGTTCATGGCGATTGTAGGTCCCATTGTAACATTTATTAACGCTACTTCCCATTCCACTCAAGTATTATGTACAGGAAGAATGACTGTTTAAATGCCTGGTGTAATTAATCTAATCTTGTGCTCACGAGCCCTGTGGGGAGATACGTGGGGGTTGTAGTATATTCCTAGAGTCATCACCTTCTTGAAACATGGTAAGCAGGCTTTATCGAGATAGTTTGAGCCTATCTTTAAGCATTCCAGTTCATTTCTTCGGCATCTCTATGAGAATATCCCACGGGTCGAACAAACCTGTGTGACCTCTTGTGCTGTCCTCTCTGTTTACGTTCAGTATCCAATGTTAGTCCTGCTTAATACAGGTCCCAGACACTTTAGTAATATTCTAGGATGGACGCAAGAGTGATTTTCAGACAATCTCCTTTGTGGACTGATTGCATTTCCCTAGTACTCTACCAACGAACCGATAGCTTCCACTGTTTTTACTAAGGAGTGAGCCAATGTGATCGTTCCATTTCACATCCCTGCAAATTGCGTCACCTAGGCATTTGTATGAGTTGACCGATTCCAACAGTGCCTCGTTGATACTACGTTTTTTCGGTTTACTTATCTGAAGACTTAAAGCAAGTTGGCAAACTTGCCACCACTTTGAAACATTATCAACATCTTAATGAATATTTGTGCAACTTTTTTTCAGGCAGTACTTCATTATATATAACTGCAACATCTGCGAAACGTCTGAGGGTAACATTAATATTGTCTTAAAGACCATTAATATACAAGATGGACAGCACAGATCCCAGCATACTTCTTGTACACACCTGAAGTTACTTCTACACCTGTCGATAACAGTCCATCCAAGATAATATGCTGTGTCCTTCCCATCAAGAAATTCTCAGTCAAGTCACAACTGACACTTGATGTTCCTTATAATAGTACTTCTGATAATAAACGTATGTGTGGTACTGAGGCAGTGCCTTTCGGAAACCGAGGAACACTGCGTCTCTGATTGCATTGATTCATGTTTCTCAGGATGCAATGTGAGAAAAGTGCGATTTTGGGTTCTCATGATAGATGCTTTCGGAATCCACCCTGGTTGGCATGGAGACGTAATTTTGTTGTAGATACGTGACTACGTTTGAGCTCAGTTCCTCTCATCTAGAGATAAAGTTCTAATTGTCATTGACGCGTGATAATAGGAATATGGTGATTCATATTATTACTTTGGTGGAAAATGTGGAATTATGATTTCGTTCACATGATTTAGTAACAAATGGGAATATACGATTTGGAAACTCCATTTATATGTAAATATACCCTAGTCTCATTGCTTTGCCACTTCCACTGGTTTCACTCCTGAGTCAAATATTTCGCAGTTTTCCTTTTAGCTTAAACAGTGAACGCCAACAATGATTGTGGAGATATGAAACTGAATGTGTGATAACCCGGAAATAGGTATAAGCCCTAAACTGGCTGCCATTTAAATAAACCAACTTCAGTTGTGAATGGTAGTGGATTTTATTCAGCATTACCCAACAAAATACATAGCCTGAGATGGTTTTTACCTGCTAGCATGCTGATAGTGAAATGTATGTTTAACAGATTTTTTTTTTCATTTTGTTGGATCTTTGGGTGCATAACGTTTTCTGACAATAAGGTTTTACCCTTTCTTAATTACCGCTTAATTCTTACTTGTTAAAACACACAGTACGTCGCAAAAGTAATAGTTACTTCAAGACTATTTTGTGTTTGACTTTAAGCTAGTGTGTTTTTATAAGACTCTGGAAGAGATGCAGGGCTATAATACTCATAAGAAATTTGCCTCTGTGTCGGGCGCGAGCAGCATCGTCAATCAATGTGTCAATGACATGAGACGGCCAGCATACGAATTTCAGATTAACCGACCGGTAATAAGAAATATACTTGATAGGATGTGGTGCACTGCCATCACTGCATGCGTGGAAGACAACAAAAGCTTGTCGTTTCCTTTGTTGCCTTATGCGCCCTAAACATCATTAAGTTGACTCCTTATCACATCCCAACAGATAAAGCATCGCACGTCTGTCTAGAAGATTTTTTACATCTCAGCCAACATCCATACACGGAAACCCTACTACTCGCATCTCAGTCATGAAGCTTGATGTATAAAATGGTTGAAAATTTTACAACTTTTCAATTATCATAACTGCGATAACTGTAGGCTGCGTGTGACTCAAGTAATAGTAATACAAGGAAATGTGCAAGATGTAATATACACCGTATTCGATAATAGTCACATTCCCTTTGCGTAAATTGCATTTTACTTTAGAAATGATAGAACAATATTTTCTCATTTGCACTACACGGATCAGACCGTAGAGACAGAAACTAAACACTCCTAAATTAATCTATTCATTTTACACCTTAACATACACCACCGACGTATTGATCCTCATTACTAAACAGTTATTAATTTGCGTCGATTTGACAGGTAATACATCCAAAATACTGTCAGAAAGCGTAAACCAAAGTCATCCATAAAAAAATCGACAGGAGAGGAGTGTCCGAAAGGTGTCCTCCGTTTGTGCATTGCAACTTCCACTGTCTATACAACGATAAAGTTCTCCAAAAATGTTGTTCAGACGAAAGTTTTACGGTTATTGGGAAAACACACGTGTGGTAGACGAAGACGCACAGTAATGGCTTTGATTGGCTCTCAACCCAAAAGGAAAGCAAAAATTTTGATTCATATAGCTTAAAACAATTATTATGTCTACCTGGAGAGTTTGAGAGAAAATAAGTTCAAGAATTCATTTAATGTTTATACAGAGGGTTAGTTGATAAAAGAGATCAACCTTACGAAAAAAAATTCAGGAAACATATTCCACAATGATTAAGATGTTGCGGGGGATAGGCGTGCTTCAGAAATGTGTTCAACGATTTACAATTTGGAAACACTTATTCCTAGAAGATTTGCTTTATTCCTTCCAATGAACAAGTGCGCTGCGTAACTCTGAGCAGATGATTTATTTTATCCGGCTATGCGAAAGAGTAGCATATGGACTGCGTTTCATTACATCCTATGTATGAGTCCAAAATTAAATGTATTGGCTGAAAAAAGGATAATAAGCATCGAAACTTAGTACGCAAGCGAGACGCTTTACCCAAGGGACTCGGGACTCGTACTGGAGGGGAGCGAGACACAAATGTCCCCGTGGCCATACAGCTTTAGGTTTACATGGTTTCACTAAATCCCTTTAGGAAAATGCAAATTCTCGCCCAAATTCGTTGCTCAGTTTCGTACTAAACAGTAGTGCTCCGTCTCTAGTCGACAGCCTTCCTTTTCGTTTTGTTATTGGTAACGGTGCAGAGAGGCGTAAAGTCATACTTTACGAAAATGCAACATGATTAACTAGATAATCAGGTTAGGTATTATTTATAATTCTTAGCCGTGGCAGAAATCTGAACGGTTAACCTTCATCAAAATGTCAGAACTGAGTATCTATTGGCGAGCATTTTCTAGGAGATTCTGATTAAATGAGATTTGTGACGTCATGATCACTTCTCGCTCTATACACATTTTTTTAAAAAATTGGATACTCCATTTGCTTATTCGAAATTTACTAACGGTAAAATAATGAATTTGCTAAAAATGACGTTTAGAAACATCGACTACTATCAAAAGTAAAGAAATAAGTTGTAAAAGAACGGTGACAGACTCTGTTTTGTGTGTCATTGTTGTACTGTGGAGATTTGACACGGGAAAGGGGCTGTTTAAGTCAGCTTGAAACGAATTAAAATATTTTATGGTGTCACAAGTTCAAAATAGGTAATACTATCCACATAGTCTGAAAAGAAGAGAGAGAGAATCGAATCGATGAGGCCAGTGTCCTGCTGTGATAATCACATTAGGAAATGAGATACTGAAGTACGATTCATTTGCCAAAAAGAAGGTAATACCGATGGTAAAACTTCGAAATTTCAACTTAAATCTCTAAATTACACTGTTGGGCTCAAGTAACGGGAAAAAGAACGACAGAAGAATCCATACAAAAAAGGAAATTGAGAGAACATATGGAAACAGTGGATGGCATTAGAAGTACCTTAAAATTCAGCAGACAACATGAATAATACAGTTCCAAGGCTACATTCGACAAATAAAATCCGCAGCAACGGCGAATGAAATAAAATCTTCAAGGAAGCTCATAATAAACGCCAATGTTTGCATTTTGAGATTCATCCCCAAAATTACCATGTATATTTGGATATAAGTAGAATCTCCTACCTATCGAAAATAGATGAATGAATCTGGCTACAAATTTTTCAACTGCGCTTTACTGTTAATAAACTGAGATTTATTTAAATTTCATAAAGTTGTTCAGATTATTCACGCTGACCAGTTTAGCCTATATAAAAATTAATACTGTGGTGAATACAGTATGAGGTATAGATGCGACGCGCTATGGACGACGTAGCTAGAACACTTATCTCAAAGTAGCAAACTAAAAAGTGCTAGAGATCCACTCCCTAAGGCTGTTAATAATTGACTGTGGCTCAATGGCCTGGTGCAAGTCTTCCCATTAGACGCCAATTTGGCAACTTCCGGGTCCCGTATCTACCCCAGATGTCAAACCTGGGAAAAGGGTCATATAGTTTAACTTAGAATCTGTACTATGTGTCGTTCCTGGCGGCTCCTCACATCGTTGAGAGATGAGGGCTATACAGAATGACCATCTGAAAATTTCCGTGGACCGCCGAGATTCGATATTGCGACATCTCTGTTAGCATATTTTACCACTAGACCACGAGGCCCGACCTCTGTAAGACATGAAGAGTGTGAACCGATCAGATCAGATAAATTAACATTTCGGGAGTGTCATTGCCCGTAAGGATACAGGAGACTCAAATGAAAATTATACCATAAATAACATACATGAAAATGCACAAACAATTATGTTCAGAGAACTGTAGATGGTTGCTACTGTGAGAATTAAATTTTGCGCAAAGCCCCCGCTGCCTGCATATTGCATTCAAAGCCTCTAAATGTGACTAATTATCAGACGGATGCCCTTATGTTTCTGCGGAATCTCACACCATACAATTTATGTAAGAATCCGCTGTGATTTTGGGTTGGTGGAGGACAACAGCGAAAATTTGCCGACCAACCATTTTCCAAATATGTTCTACTGTCATCATATTTCTTACTTGTAAAGGCCTGAGTAGTCCAGGAATTCGTTATTCGTCGCAGAAAGCTTGAGTATTCCTCGCCGCATGTATCTAGATATCGCTCTGGTGAGATGTGAAATGTCAAGTTTCGTGACTAAAGTAAATAAATAGGAGTAGCGAGCGACATCTCTGCGGGACAAGTTGAAGTACAGGTCGCCGGGTTAACCTATCCATTGGTACTCTGCTCGACGGAGTCTACGTACCTATCGCAATCTTGAGCCAAACTCAACGCACACGACCTATAACCACCTATAACCATTAGCTCAGTGGTGCAGTGTCGACTTCATATTTCATTCGAAGCTTCACGACCCGTGGACCAAATAGCGGTAATCCTGTGCTAAGTTGTGATAATATAGTCCAGTAACTGCTCGTTACTACGTATAAACCTGTTATATTCATTAGTTTCACATATGCATCAAACATCAATTTAGTTCAAATGGTAACGTCATATCTCGTTCCTGGCAATGGGTTAAGGGAGCGACAATGCAGCAATACCCTCTCAAATTTTTCTCTACCAGCCTTGACATATCAACTGTTACGAATTCTAGAACCGCCTCCACACTTCGCAATATTGAAGACATCGTCCAACGCGAGTACCTATGCTAACTACTCGTCACAAATTATCCATATTATCATGATGGTAGGAAAGTCGTCTATGAAAAATAAGCTGTCGCAAACAGTTGTCTCCTCCCGTCGAAGTCCTTGATACCATGTCAATCTTATGAGACGGTAAAACCAACGTAGTTCCATGTAATCGTATTAGAAATTAAATAGACTAAGGAACGTTAAGAGAGGAAAACGCTAAGACGATAACACCAAAAATGGTTGCCATAGTTGAAGCAACTGATAGGTGATCTTTCCCTGTCGAATTGGAAGAAGTTCGTCCAAATCAAGTATTCGATTTAAATGCCGTAGCTCAGTGCCATAAAGCGTTGTTTTTTTGTATGTGGTTGGGGGGGGGGGGGGGGGGGGGGTGGCGGGACAGAGTGGAGGAGGGGCGTAGAGTAGAAAAATATCTCGCAACATATGTAATAAACATCGGTTGACGAATCGTAGGATCAAAACAGGATTTGTAGATATTATGTTATCGTATATTGCAACTGTGACGCTTACTCCACAGACGAATTTGTATCTGAACCGGAGAGAATGATGAACTTACGTAACACTTGCATGTACACAGGAGATAAACAAAACTGAACGGCTTCCGTAATCATCAGTACCATTTAAGACTCCTTGAGTGGTGTGGTGTGATTTTCCATATAACTGACTCGACCATGCGTGTTATTCTATCGACTGACTAGATAAATGTTTTTAAGTTTTTGAGGAAAATTTTGACATTACTATTTGACAATTTATATGTAGCTGTTTCATATACACTCCTGGAAATGGAAAAAAGAACACATTGACACCGGTGTGTCAGACCCACCATACTTGCTCCGGACACTGCGAGAGAGCTGTACAAGCAATGATCACACGCACGGCACAGCGGACACACCAGGAACCGCGGTGTTGGCCGTCGAATGGCGCTAGCTGCGCAGCATTTGTGCACCGCCGCCGTCAGTGTCAGCCAGTTTGCCGTGGAATACCGAGCTCCATCGCAGTCTTTAACACTGGTAGCATGCCGCGACAGCGTGGACGTGAACCGTATGTGCAGTTGACGGACTTTGAGCTAGGGCGTATAGTGGGCATGCGGGCGGCCGAGTGGACGTAACGCCGAATTGCTCAAACGTGGGGCGTGAGGTCTCCACAGTACATCGATGTTGTCGCCCTCGGTCGGCGGAAGGTGCACGTGCCCGTCGACCTGGGACCGGACCGCAGCGACGCACGGATGCACGCCAAGATCGTAGGATCCTACGCAGTGCCGTAGGGGACCGCACCGCCACTTCCCAGCAAATTAGGGACACTGTTGCTCCTGGGGTATCGGCGAGGACCATTCGCAACCGTCTCCATGAAGCTGGGCTACGGTCCCGCACACCGTTAGGCCGTCTTCCGCTCACGCCCCAACATCGTGCAGCCCGCCTCCAGTGGTGTCGCGACAGGCGTGAATGGAGGGACGAATGGAGACGTGTCGCTTCTGCCTTGGTGCCAATGATGGTCGTATGCGTGTTTGGCGCCGTGCAGGTGAGCGCCACAATCAGAACTGCATACGACCGAGGCACACAGGGCCAACACCAGGCATCATTGTGTGGGGAGCGATCTCCTACACTGGCCGTATATCAGTGGTGATAGTCGAGGGGACACTGAATAGTGCACGGTACATCCAAACCGTCATCGAACCCATCGTTCTACCATTCCTAGACCGGCAAGGGAACTTGCTGTTCCAACAGGACAATACACGTCCGCATGTATCCCGTGCCACCCAACGTGCTCTAGAAGGTGTAAGTCAACTACCCTGGCCAGCAAGATCTCCGGATCTGTCCCCCATTGAGCATGTTTGGGACTGGATGAAGCGTCGTCTCACGCGGTCTGCACGTCCAGCACGAACGCTGGTCCAACTGAGGCGCCAGGTGGAAATGGCATGGCAAGCCGTTCCACAGGACTACATCCAGCATCTCTACGATCGTCTCCATGGGAGAATAGCAGCCTGCATTGCTGCGAAAGGTGGATATACACTGTACTAGTGCCGACATTGTGCATGCTCTGTTGCCTGTGTTTATGTGCCTGTGGTTCTGTCATTGTGATCATGTGATGTATCTGACCCCAGGAATGTGTCAATAAAGTTTCCCCTTCCTGGGACAATGAATTCACGGTGTTCTTATTTCAATTTCCAGGAGTGTATTATAATGTGTCAACATACTTTTGTTCTGCAGGAATCTCACTTTTTAAGTAACATCTTCCGAAGAGGTCCATTTTGTCGGACTGTTCGATTCCTCTGCTTAATGCCATAGACTTTTGGTTGTGGGGACAAATAAAATACGTGGTTAACAAAAGGTTCAAATGGCTCTGAGCACTATGAGACTTAACGTCTGAGGTCATCAGTCCCCTACAACTTAGAACTACTTAAACCTAACTAATCTAAGGACATCACACACATCCATGTCCGAGTCAGCATTCGAACCTGCGACCGTAGCGGTCGCACGGTTCCTGACTGTAGCGCCTAGAACCGCTCGGCCACTCCGGCCGGCACGTGGTTAACACCAACATGCTTTAACCAAATATTCATAACGCTTGAAATTGGTCGACAGAGCACAGATATTATAGAGTGGCTTCGCGGATACTTGTCCAGGTGTTGTCACGCACTCATTGCTGTCCGAGATGTCACTATGAGCATCTCATGTTAGGTGGCTACTAACGCCACAGTATATAATCCAGTAACAACACATTGCACGAAATATATTCACAGTAACACTGTGTCTTCTTTAGATCCCAGAATTTTCGACCCTTGTTTATAACGAACATAAAGTACATGAAAGTAAAGCCGCAAAGTGGAAGTGCTGCAGAATTACCAAGTCATATTGGGCTTTCTACGAGATGTTGCATAAAATTGAGAGTAAAGGTATGTGCAGAGATCAGGATACTGAATCTGCTTTCATCACAGTCACTCAGTCACTGTCTATGGATGCAGGGAACAAAAATACAGTAATCTTCTCCTAAATGAATCCTGGCCAGCGCTGACGTTACAGCAGTGACGTAACCGAGAACTTTACCTTTAGTTAAGGATTTTGAAGAACCGTGCAACGCGAGTAAGTATGCTAACTGTACGTTGCAGACAACAGAGATTGGTATGAGCACACTTTGGTCGTCAGCGACTACTATTAACCTGAAAATCTGACTGAGATATGGCAATACATCTTTATATACATCGATTGCAGGTAGAGAGTGCACTGAATTTTCATGTAGAGACGAATCTCTCACGCAAGTCAATCGATACTGGGGGCTGCTTACGTGGGTTTGAATGGGATCTTCAGATCGTCTAAAGCCATTCGTTCAAGTGCACTGTAGATCAAATGGTTCAAATGGCTCTGAGCACTATGGGACTTAACATCTGAGGTCATCAGTCCCCTAGAACTACTTAAACCTAACTAACCTAAAGACATCACACACATCCACGCCCCAGGCAGGATTCGAACCTGCGACCGTAGCAGTCGCGCGGTTCCGGACTGAAGCGCCTAGAACCGCTCGGCCACCGCGGCCGGCGGAGGAATAAGACTTCCAGGCAGATGAGTATAATTCTGTAAATACAAAACCAGTTAGGGTAAATGCAACAAAAGTCACCAATGTTTTGGGGGTATTTATCTACCCAAAAGAGTTCTCATATACTAATAGACCCGTGAGAGGCGCTGACGCTATTTAAACATCGTAATGTAGTTCAACGGTTCCCGTTGCTTCTTGGTTTCAAACTTACACCGGGTCTGGTCTTGCTAATCCTCTTCCCGTGGTTCCAGACCAGCTTCACACCTTCTAGGTGAACAACTACGCCCCCTTCTCTGGAAGACTCCACTACATTCTCTTTCGGTAATTTAATTTTATTCACTCATTAAAGTTCTCCTTACCAAAGTAGGTGATTCATTTCAATTCTTTCTATATTGTCACCTACATTCCATGTTAGTCTTACGTTTTAGTTCCACACCTAACCCTTACTAGAAAAGGAACTACTTTCGCTTCTTAAGTTCTTGTAGACCGGTTAATGAAGAGTTCGGTGCGAGGTGATGTATGAAACTTTTGTCCTTACCGATATTGTTAATTTAACCAATTCATATACCGATCGTTGACAAGACGATTCAAATATTCTTAACGCTCTGCAGGCTTCAGATCTCTCAGCTTCGAACCGTTGCTTCATTGTTTTCTACCTGCTGATATTCTGTTTTCTCCTTATTGATTAGCAGAGTAATTTACTACACTCATCTCTCGGCTTATATCTTCCATCTTCCGTACCACCAACTGCAATTACTAGCTGGCCACGAGAAGAGTGAAAATGATCTGGTCAGCCAACGGTATCCCCACATTACATTTCCTTCAGCGGGTATTAGGGTTACATTGGATTGGAGTCCATGCTTCATTCGGCCCCTTTCCGTTCTGAAGTAGAGTTGATCTACAAGAATTTAATTACTAAGCGGAAATGTAAAATTTCATCGTGATATACCAGGAATGTTTTTGGGTTAATTCATTTGTCCCTAACTGTTTTCGTTTACTGCTCTGAGTCGTGCACAAACTAGGGCTCAAGGTGCCAAATCATAGAAGGGAAACACGAGCACCATTGCTGGAGATATTCACATGGCAAGATACTGGCGTGTGAAACAGTGTAAGCCTCGGAGTAAGCTTTACGTTCCATGGTAGGCGTGGCACCGGATGCAGTACGGATTTTCTGTCTCGATAGCACGACGATGCTGCCGCATTGAGATTTCTGGTAAACCGCTAATTTATTTCGTAGCGTATCTGTGATAACATCCCCTGTGTACGAAAAGAAGGAAGAAACCAAAAACCTTAAGGTCCTGTCCACAACGAGGTCATTAGCGACGGAACACATGCTTGATATGGGGGAGGATGGTGAACAAGGTTGGTCATGCATTCTTTAAAAGAAACCATCCTGGCTTTTGCCTTGAACGCCCCAGGGGAAGAACTGAAAACTTAATTATGGATGGGCAGATGGGGGTGTGAACCGTAGTGAATGTGACTGTAGTGTCGTTCCACGGCTCCATCTCAGTCTGTTCATTAGGTACTTGAATTCAGTGGTCTATCTAGCCCAACGGGAAGGACACACGTAACAGTGCACTACTGTTTTTATATATTTTGAGCGCACAGTTGGAAGATGACAAACAAGACAAATTGCATTACGGTGTTTGCACAAACTTTCTGAAATTATAACATTTGTTTTTGAAATAAAAGCCATTTGCAGCATGGCTGCTGACGATCTATTAATGTGACAAATTTTCTTTGGGCGAGAGAACTCTTTTCTGATCATCTGGCACGGTGCTTCAAGATAAGAGCAGTCTCCGAGCTGTTTCCAACTTCACGCCAACCCAGCCGCTTGCGTACTGTTGTGAGAGGGTGGTCTGCACGTCACCTTTAGGCGTCGCGAACGATCAACACTTAGATCCTATAAGTTCATGCTGACAACTGAGGTGCCTATGTATCGTAGGGACATTTGTACTGGACTCGGCTATAAAGGGAACTTTTGGAGAAATGAAATCCCAAGAAAACTATACCGAAGTTTAAAGTATATGTGTTTTCTATTCGTGAGCAAATGTATAAGAAGTACACAGGGTGTGCAGAGATTCTGCACATAGGAGTGAAGTCCTAGGAGAGGTAAATTTGCTAGCAGTACTAACTGTGAAAAGGCGAGGCGTGAAAAAGCAAAGTTCTACACCGGAGATGGACCGTCCCATGTTCGGCGTCCGTGCGATTGACGCCAAGAATCAGTCTGTTCTAGAAAACGTGGGCTAGGATCTCTGTTCTCCACCTTCCCTTTTGGTGGTGACAGTCGGCCAATCCCGTGTGAAAAATTTCCGGAAGTATCGAAGAAATAACGGAAGTGTACTCGCCTCTTTCCACTTGTGAATGCGAGCTGAGTTTCCTTGTCTTGTTTGGTAAAATTAATAATAACAATTGTTGCCCGTTCGGCGTTTCATAGGGTTGGACTGAACGTTGCTACTTCACACTCCGGGAGTGAGGGGGAGGAGTGGAGGGGGTAGGGGGGGGTGTCCTTTGCTCAATTGTCTTCCTTCAGCGTTATGACGCATACGATAAACGGTGAGCTATGAATTCGCACGAGGATGAGTTAACAACGAGGTGGTTACCGCAGGAATGATAAAAATGCATTCCGTGCAGCTCAACGTGACCATCATAGGTCCGTCGGGTGGGGTAACGCCTGCATTCAACGACTCCGGCCGGGCGACCAACAGAGTCTGCTCTAAGGAGGGAATTGTGCCCTGTAGGATCCAGAAGAGTAGCATCTGTGTTTTGATTGTATGTACACTGTGTCATATAGCACTTCTGATTTCGCCTCTCAGATCCTCCTACGTTAACACTGAAAGTCTGTGTCGTATATCACGACAATATGGCTGGCCACCACATCAAGCTTCACATATAATTCAGAGTATTTCAATTCCGGTTAGTTCAGTTCCTTATTTGATTAATGGTGACGGTCAATAAAGAAAATAAAAGGAACTTCTTATTTATGTACCACAAGAAATCCTTTCCCGACTGAAGACTTAGGCTTCAAGTAATGAGTTGTCATCGACAGAGTAACTCGAGCATGCATTTTTCAGTTATATAACTTTTTCGTGTGACGCGTGAATTTTCTTACAGTGTGTGAATCCTGGTTTTATGTTCGGTACGGATATCTGTAGAAAGAAACTATACCATTTGAATTTCCTGTCGGTGGAGAGAATGCTCATCATATATGATGGGTATATGGCGATCTGGGTGGTTATTTCGCCTCCCTCACCTGTCAATGTCGACAAGAACTGGCTGCCAGCGGCTACATGAACATATAGTTGACTACCAAGTTTCTCCAGGAACTACGCTGGACAACACGATGGATGCTATCAGCCACTCGTGGTCTATCGCTAGGAGTGAAGCTGGAATATACTTCAAAGAAGAGAAGATGAAGATCTGGAACTAGATTTCATCAGCTTCTCTACCACGAGGAATAAACAGCAAAGTGAGCTTATCCTGAAATTCAGAAATTCAAAATCCTGATTTGCAGAGACTAGGCAAGTGTCATTAACTGCAAACGTTTCAAATGTATCTTTGTGAACACTGCTTCTGTCGGCGATAGCTGCGCAAACACTGTCTCCACGTACGCGTACACCATAATTACTCTACCACGCAGACATTTCGGGTTGCACTCGTCTGGTATGAGACAATCCAGGGAGGGGGGCGGGGGGAGCAACTCGTGAACAACTGCTTTACCATGCAAGAAGATTAAACTTATTACTTCCTTACTACTAAGTCTACGCGCAACACTTTTTGCGAACAGTATCCACAGACGTTGCTGAACGTACTTACAAAAATATGTCACTGTACGACACATTGTTCAAGAGTATGACGTCAAATACTGAGAAGCGTGAAAACTGAGGCATCATCCATGATGTTTTAACTTATTACTTATGTACTGCTAACTTAGCCCGCCCGGTTAGCCGTGCCGCCGAACGCACTGCTTTCCGGGCGGGAAGGCGTGCCGGTCCCCGGCACCAATCCGACCGGCGGATTAATGTCGAAGTCCGGTGTGCCGCCTAGTCTGTTGATGGTTTTTCAGGCGGTTTTCCATCTGCCTCGGCGAATGCGGGGTGGTTCCCCTTATAGTCACCTTTCAATAAAAGTTCTGCATTATACAGGGTGGTCCATTGATAGTGACCGGGACAAATATCTCACGAAATAAGCATCAAACGAAAAAACTACAAAGAACGAAACTCGTCTAGCTTCAAGGGGAAAACCAGATGGCGCTATGGTTGGCCCGCTAGATGGTGCTGTCATAGGTCAAACGGATATCAACCGCGTTTTTTTTAGATAGGAACCCCCATTTTTATTACATATTCGTGTAGTACGTAAAGAAATATGAATGTTTTAGTTGGACCATTTTTTTCGCTTTGTGATAGATCGCGCTGTAATAGTCACAAACATATGGCTCACTATTTTAGACGAACAGTTCGTAACATGTAGGTTTTTTAAATTAAAATGCAGAACGTAGGTACGTTTGAACATTTTATTTCGGTTGTTCCAATGTGATACAAATTCCTACAAGGCCATGGTTTTATGAGGAAATCGTTTTGACCGATCGATGATTTTCACCATCATTCGACTCCGCATTAACACGCCTCTTTTCCTCTGCAATTACATAGAATCAGAATTCATGGTTCTCGGAGTGTGATTCTGAGTTTGAAGCTGATGTAACTCACATCTTATTTTCGTGTCCCAAATTTCACTGTGAAAGATCAGAATTTTTGAAGACGTTGGTGAGTATGGCCTACCATCTTCGCAGCATCTTGGTGTGAGGTCTTAAGGATTTTAATTTAGTGTGTCTTCGAAACAGTTGGAGACGCCTCCATAAAATCGTTAAAAATCTTCACTTAGAGTTCTATAAATCACTTCTCTCATAATGATACATATTTTACTTTGTGGAACAGCATAGTCCTCATTCTTTGAACCCAAAAATCCCAGGTGTGCAATAATTCCAGCAATGCTTTTCTCCATAAGATTTCCCAATGCTATTAAAGCACTATATAAAAAAAATCGAAATTACCTAGCAAACTGTATCTTAGAAACAGCCAGCTAACGTAAAAGCCAGAATGAGAGCACTGCTGTAGTCTTTGTGCATAAGCACTGTAGGAAAGAAGTATAATCGATGCCTTGACTGATCAAGCAGTGTAAGTGAAACACAAATAGTAATACTTCACTACGCCCTTTATACATGTAACACCAAAATCAAGAATCTAATTCGTTATGGAGAAGTAGTACCAAACGTCTTTCTCATGAAACTATAATCGCAACAGAAATTATCAGAGACAGTCTATCGCTACATGTCCAAGTTCGAGATGTTCTGGCAGCACCAGTTCCTCGACACGGCTCCACCACTCTGCTGTGACTGTGATTCTGACAACTGTAGCTAGACGCTCTTAGGCTACAACAGCAGACAGAAAGAGACTTCGCGATTACAGCAGGAAGTGGTGTTTGGGGACGAAATACCAACGAACTAATGTCCAGGCTCGGATACCCGTACGTCTTATTGTTATTGTGCGAAATAAGAGCATAAATAATATCTTTGCTGAATGTTTCAGCATATGACGACCATATGTCAAATTAACATCACCCGAATAAAGTACTGAAATAAGAGCGTTGCTGCGTTTCGTATTATGTGTTTAACTTATGATGGCTGATTTTATGGGTAATTTCCAGTAACTACTCACATAAAAACCAAACGTATGTAATGTAACGTCCTGAGCAATTCGGATGCAATAATTCGTTACTATATGATTACATGTTGAAACTACTACAGCCTTCCTATAGCTAGGTAAACGTCCGAAACAAATCAAGATGCAAGGACCAAATACAGCTAGTTAGCAACTACTCGTATAATTCGTCACTGAAGGAGGTTTAGTGCAAAACCTTCGGTCGACTGGTTTTTGAGTAGTGTTTCTTGAGTCGGAATTATTGTAGAATGAATACTAAAGATGCGAACCATTCGTAGAGGAAATGCCAGTTTTCTCATTTATTAATTAATTTATTAGGAGAGCATCACAAGAATGGTCGACGACACACAGTGTCAGATGCCAGAAGGCACAACATGAGAATGATCAGTGTTGAGATTCCGAAATCATGCACGCTAAGTCAAGTCAGGCCAAGTATGGCGTCCTTCCATTTACGCATGAAATTTCCATGCTGATGATATCTCAGAAAGAAGAATTTATGTAACAGTTTACCGACAGTCTTTCATTCACATTTCGTGATTGGGATAATAAGGGCGTTACAGGAACTACGGGCAAAGACAGCTGAACACGAAATATGCTGACACCCAGCACACGATGGTTTATGACGTGTAGATGTTACTGTAGGCGTAGTAGTTAATACTAAACTTCCTCATTCTTTGAAATACTCTACTTTAAATGTGTAACTTGCATCTTTAAATGGTATTACATAGTACGGCGCTCGCGAGAGGGCGCAGTCGTCTGTCTACGATTATCAGTGGGTGGGAGTCATTTCAACCATTTATAATATGCTACCGCATATGACAGTCACTTACGTTACATTAGCAGTAGCCTGCTTCTTATTTTGTGTAGGAAGATGAAGAAGAACAACAAGAAGAAGAAAAGACACACTGCTTCCTCTTTCGAGGTGATGAATTTTAAAGTTTCGTCCTTTGGGTGTTTTCAAATTTCTCATGTGCACAAAATAATTGAAACTTATTTCTTAATTGCAATAAATTACTAATATACGACGTTGTAGATGCAACAGGTCCTTCTCTGGAGAGTGATGAAGTGATGGTGGTGGCATTTTTATGGGAGGCTGGCTGGGGCTCTTTAGTACGCCAGGTCAGGTCTCGCTGAGCCGAGGATCAACGTGTCTCCGCGTGACATATATATCACCTAGCTAAGACACCGTGCTCGGAATTTATGGGAGGGATATGATATTTCTATGGCTACAACGTGCATGGGTCACAAATAAAATCCTTCCCCGAAGATGAATGTAGCCCTTCATGCCATCGTCAGGAAAACTAAAATTTAACTTCGTAACCTGCCACAAAACGTGATTCACGTTTGTCCTGTCGTACTCCATAATGATTTTTCATTACGTTATTTGTTAAACGAAGTCACACAGATACTTTTTTATGAATGTAGGATGAATTCGTTACATAGATATTTTAGCATCATAAAGCTGTACTTTCGTACGTAATTTCATTTGCTTTTAAGTATGAGAACTCACCAAGCCTAATTAAAGTTTCTCGAGTTCAAACTCCTTAATACGACTTATTTATGAAATGAGTACAAGAGCTTTCTACAGATCCATACTGAAACCAAATCGTATATTAATCTGAGGTACTGAGCATGTATTCTCCTTAATGAAATTTCTTGTAAATAGCATACTCGTACTTCGAGCCCATCGTTAGATTTTGAAGTCAATACTAGGAATAAAAATAATCTACATTGCAGTACTTAAAGGCACCTACTTTGGTCTATAAGACGCTCTTCATTATTAACAGACACACATTTTCAGTAATTTGCCAGCAGCCATAAAAAAGCTTAGCTACAGACAAAACACAGTTTGTCGATTCTGAAGGACTCAGTAGTAACCAACTACCTCGAATCTCTCAAAGTATTTGTCAGCAGAGCCAAAATACGAGAACTACTTTTTAAAGCTCCGATCAGTCGCGAAAAGGAAACCGCCGTGAAAATCGGAAATGTTTTATTTCGAACATTTAGCTACACCTTCCAGCAACTTCTCTTCTTAGTCGCTGCTCCGACTTAGACATTTGACTTACACATTTGTTGTAGCATGGTGCCAATTTTCCAGTACCCTCATCACAGAAGGCAGCTGCCTGTCCGTTAGGCCAATTATCTTCGATGGTTTGCAGCTCGTTGTCTGTGCTGAAATGCTGTCCTCGTAGCCAGCGGTTCATGTGAGCAAAGAGATGAAAGTAGAGGGAGACAAGTCCGTGCCCCTTCGAAAACGCTGTAGAATCGTCTTTGTTGCAGCTGCAGTGCGAGGCCGAGGATTTTCATGAAGGACAATGCTTGATGACAACGTTCCTCTTCGCCTGTTCTGCATAGTTATCCGTAGGTGGTTTTCTAGAATTGCCTGATCCACTCGCTGAGCAAGATCGTCGGTTGCTCATTCCGTTGCTTGACGCCTGCGTTAGCAATGTCTGAATGTCCTGCTTCAATGTGGCTGCTCACTGCTGCACATTGCCGTCATACGAGACAGTTGCTTTGCGTGGGCCGCATGAAATCGGGCCGAAACACTCAGCATGAAAAAATCGAATGATAGCGTGAATTTCACTCTTGCTGGGAGACTCTGCTGTAGTTGTCATCTCTACGTATTCACTGTGCTCTCAGAACTGAAACGTTCGATGTGACGCCATCGACGGAAAAATATGAAGACACTGCACAACACATCTGTCCAAAGCGCCATCGGATTTTTACTGGCTTTTAATTTCGTGGCCGATCGGACCATGGAAAAGAAATAGCTCTCGTATCAAATAACGTGAGGGACTAATGAAAATCGACTTCTGTGCATCAGAAGCACAGAAAATGATCAGTAAAACGTAGTTTCTTTCACTATTATTACCTGAAATACTTGTCTATTACCTTTATGTACTTTAGTGGGCATGTATTTGCTTGAATATCGCAGATGTTATATTACATTATCAACTTAAATGACTTTTTTTACTTGTTCGACATATCTGAGAATTTATTGAATAAACATTAAATCTGAGAATATGAAAGTCTTTGAAATGCATTATGAGGAAGCATTTTAATTAGCTGAGTTTGAAAGTACGATTTAAAGCTTTACCTACAGTTAGCAGTGTATGATATATTAGGAGATGTAATATGTTGTATTGGGAGCTATGGACGGTCATTTGATGGCCTAATGTGTTTGCTGGATAACTGCGAGAGATTTCAATTTTTGGTGAACATGAACTGATTTTTCCACTGTGTATACAGTAAGCACTTGGGTGTACAGACCCGATCCAACAGCAGGAAGTACTGCCCATGTCGCTTTTAAATGCTTGCCTCGGATCAAATAGAGGACACTTCCTGACAGTATCTGCACACTTAGCCACCGAAATGTTCACAGTAGTACAACATAGGCTAACTTTGCAGATAAGTAATTAATTTGATCGTAACAGATTAAAGTCATACAGACTTACTTTGTAATGGTACTAACGCCGTGACTACTGTATCTGACTATCAGCTTAATAATTGGAAATAATTTCAGTTACTATTAAAATTATGAACGTAGGGTATAGCGGAGACTCGTAATTAGGTTAGAAGGATTTCATTGTGCTGATCAGGAAGATGTAATTTGTTAATGACTGCCGTCGACACTCATGGTCTGTTTTTTTTTTCGATAGCACGCTTCGAGAACAGCAGAATTACTATCACAGATCTGGTTCTGAGCCGCGAGGCATTAATGCAAATTCCTTTTGTCATTTGAAGCCCGAGTAATGACAAATTGAGTACAGTTGCATGTCTCTTGTTTCGTAATTGTTTTAAGTTTTTCATAATTTTTCTTGAGCTACTGCACGGATGAATTCTAATTTCACAGTTACGATGGTTCAGGGGGTTGAGGGGTTATAGATCCGTAGCCAGCCGTGTAAGTAGAGGGCCAGAGTGAGCCGAGCTGTAGCACTTGCATGAAATAATCGCCAATTTGGTAATGGAGGGGTTATTGAGGAGGAACAAAAATTGTAGAGTGGTATCAAGGGTAGACTACAGTACGTTCAAATTAATGTTGGATCAAGTACTTATATAGACATATAGACGCTTGCATAGGAGAATTAGCGTGGAGAGCTCCATCGAAGCAGTCTTAAGACTGTAGACCGAAACAACAACAACGACAACGACAACAACAACAACACCGACAACAAGGGTCAAAAGCAATATATGCTTAAAACTGAACTAAGTATCTTCATTAATATAAAATGCAAAAAAAAAGATATTTCGTCAAAGAATAAGTGTTTTTGTCAGACAATGTAATTTTGTCTTTATATTTACCTATGAAACACCTAACGTGGTAGTGTTATGTAGCGTTTTAACTATTACATTAACACCAACAATCAGGTTCAAAATAATAAAGATATTCGTTAACCACATATAGTTCTAGAATATTTTCGACATAAATGTATGAGATTTTTACGTAATTTTTCGTTTTTCGATATACAGCGTTCGAGGGGTATTTATCTCCCATTTCCTAATCAGTAAAAAGTTATAGAAAAAAGGTATTTTTTCCTTCAGTACAACCAAACTGAGAAGTTAGACAGTGAAAAAACTAATTTTGAACCATAACGGGCACCATATGGTATTGATTTATGGGCTCATCTAGATTTTGTTACCAATGGTGGTTGGTTGATGAGGCGCGATCAAAATGTTTCCATTCGAAGGCCCCACCAGCACCTTGCCAGCATGTCGGTGCTCATACAATCCCATCGGAATTGCGCTGGGTTGCATATATGCTGCACAGCGCCCTCAAACTGAAACTTTGATGGCCCCCTTACAATAATGAATAACTATTCACTGTCACGTTACGGAAACGGGTGAGCTGTTGAGATTAGTGAACGTGATCACACTTAATCAAGCTTCGTTATATTGTTTATTCGAGCCAGCAGCTTTCTTGAGCTATGGCGTAAGAGTGTGTGGTTCAAGGTTTTCGGGCGCTAAACGGCGTGGTCATCAGCGCCCAATGGCGTAAGAGTAGTGATAGCTGTTTTACTTCTTACGGCAGGCCTCCATTGTGTTTCACGGTGCAGGTGTGTAGCCATAACACAGTACATTGATGTGGAAAGGCAACCAACAGCATTTGTATCCTGTTTCGTCAGAAATCTTGCACGTCATCATGGATAAACTGCAGGTCTGTGGCAAGAAGGGTGTATTTAACTTAGTCTGGTGTAATTTCTAACATTCGAAGGTAACTAAGTGCAGTTAAATTTATCTCACAAAATGTATTTTCCCTTTACCTCTACGTAAAATGAACGTCACTTCTCCTTCTTCTCTTTCATGGGTCAGCATAAGACCTGATGTGTCAATATTGTTTCTTTCATCAGACTGCAGATATTGGTCCCTTAATTGTCAAGTTTATAGCAGTATATCTTGAAGTGAATGTACTCATCTATTCCATGTATCCCAATTTCTACCAGTTCGGAAGTAAGGAGTGCAGCGATCATGCGATTTACGAACAGTAAGTATAGAGCACACGTTTTAACTTGGTGGACAAATTCCTACTACCCAAGTGGTTCCCAACCTGAAGGTATTTACCCCCTGAGGGATAGAATGAAATTTTCCGAGGGGTAAAAATTAAACGATTCCATTCTGTTTCAGTCACGAAATTAAATTATTTTTAAAAGATCATCACAATTATGACAGTTTAGTAAGACTCTAATACTGATTGTATAAATTACCAATAATTACTTTTTCTCGATTAGTAGCATTAATGCAGTGGAGGTTACAGGTTCCTCAGATCGTCCACCCACTACACACAAATGTTGTGGTTGGTTAGTCCCGTACATTGCTGATAGTAAAAGTGAGACATACACATAACAAATGCTGAATATCTCACGAAAATATCTTCTCCAAGTTGTAGATAGTAACTGCAGTAGTCCAGATATTGCCACATTACTCGCTTCGAAATAGATAACTGAATTAATTGAGAACATGACACAGCAGTAATTAAATAAGGGCTACTATAGTGCTGTACACAGTATTATTATTATTATTATTCCTACTATTACTGGCTGTGGTCAGATGCAAAACATTAACAGCCTGAAGTATTCCAATTTCTACCAGTTCGGAAGTAAGGAGTGCAGCGATCATGCGATTTACGAACAGTAAGTATAGAGCACACGTTTTAACTTGGTTGAATTTAAATTTGGTTACAGTGTGCAGGTCAAGCAAGTGCTGCGGTCGATAGGGGTAATGCAGGATAAGTATTTTTGTAAGAAGTGTGTATCCGCACTGTGGACAGTTACATTTCTTACCTGAGAAGAAGTTTTGAGTAGCTTTTGCTATGCACCACGAATTCCTTCTTCATTGATTTTAACATACTCACACGCACATACACACACACACACACACACAAACACACACACACACACACACACAGGCGCGCTCGCTCGCACACGCACAAACTAAATATCATTCATCTTTCACCACTTAAAAATAAAAGTGTTCCAAGAAAAGTCTTTCGTTCCACAGTTTAAAGGTGGTAAAGTTGGTGATAATGTGGGGGAGAGGTGGGGGCAACAGGCAGTAGAGGCGGGAAGGACGGGGGAGTGTATTGTGTGTGTGTGTGTGTGTGTATTAAACCGGGGACCTAGAAATGATGTAGAGGCTTCGTGCCGTCGTAGCCCTAAGTGGTTCAGAACCCTACAACAGGCCACAGCAGGCAACCCGCCCCAAACCGAACCCAGGGTTATTGTGCGGTTGCCCCCCCACCTCCCTCCACCCAGATAACGTCTCATACCAGACGAGCGCCACCCCATCCGCATTCGCCGAGGCAGATGGAAAACCGCCTTAAAAACCACTAACAGGCTGGCCGGCACATCGGATTCGACATTAATCCGGCACGCAGTCCCGCTCGGGAAAGCAGCGCGTTAGACCTCGCGGCTTGCCGGACGGGTGAGGACGGGGGGAAAAGCCAATGTACAATTGCACTCACGGATAATGGTCTACGAAAGGTTAGGAACTACTGTAATAGCCGATGTTCTTTTTGCTGGAAGTATTGGAGCTGTAATTAGATCAGAAAAGTAGAAACGAAGGAATGATAATTTGGCTGTCTTGTTTTGCTATCAGCGCTTTATCTACACCGCTTTTACGATTGAGTAGAATACCTCTTTCAACTGTGGCTCAGGAACTGGGGACAGAGAGAAATGACAGTCGTAGGGCACTGATCTGGTATTCGGGAGGAGATGCTTCTAATCTCTATCAGGTCATTAAGCTTTAGGTTTTAGGTTTTCCACAAAATCTCTAAATCATCTAAGTCAAATGCCGAGATGATTCACTTGATATGGGACAGCCGCTTTCCCTGCCCGATCCCAGCTTGTGCCCCGTCTTAATGTGATGGTAAACCCCAGGCTTTCTTACTTCTCTTCGGCTCTGTATATCGTAGGTAATAGTCGTGTTCAGATCTTTTTGTTAAAGATAAAGCATTTCTCAAGAAAGGCAAGTATACAGTCTACGTTCTGTGGGTCTAAAATTTACCGCAGAGTGGCGTTCATCTACTGAAATGTAAGACAAATATTAAGAAATTAATGTCATCAGTATTTAGTTCTAATCAGCTACTATCGGTGATGGACTCTGTTAAATATGTATCCACATCACCTTTATGTGGGATGAAGGTCTCACATTACAAGCTATCCGACATCCCATTCATCTACTATAGCGAAAAACGGTTTCAATCACTACTCAAACTCAGAGATCTCAGTGCACTTAAGACTTTGATAGAATACTGGTGGCTTGCAGTATTTTCCTTGCATATTTCTGTAATTACAAGGGAAAGAATTCAATAAATTCCAGACTAACTGAACTATTTCATTTTATTTTATCTGTACATTTTTCTGTCTCTTGCATGCGATCATCAGTAATCGGTTATTATCTATAAAAATTTCACTGATGTTAATTACATATTTTCAAAGGAATTAGAAATATTCTTCGAATATTTTAATAATTTCTCTAGACCCAAGTCAAACCGATTATGTATATAGTGTTCTATGGATGCGCAGGATGAACCCTCAAACTTTCAGAGATCATTCAGGGGTACCAGCTGAATATTTTGGTGTAAAGGATCCACGGTCTCCTGCGGCTCGCTACAGAGTAATAATGTAATAATTATTTGTTCGGTTTGTTTCCGTAGCAATCCTTGTTTCTGTGAAAATATCGTCACAACACTGAAGAAGCCTGCAACATGCGATAATCACAACGTACAACACAAAACACAGAGTTATACAACCGCCAACTGCAAAAGCGATGTGACGCGTTTGCCATCGCTGCGGTTAGCAAATGCTTCAAATGGCTCTGAGCGCTATGGGACTTAACATCTCAGGTCATCAGTCCCCTAGAACTTAGAACTACTTAAACCTAACTAACCTAAGGATACCACACACATCCATGCCCGAGACAGGATTCGAACCTGCGACCGTAGCGGTCGCGCGGTTCCAGACTGAAGCGCCTAGAACTGCTCGGCCACCAGCGGCCGGCTGCGGTTAACAGCTGAGCGTAGTGTCGTTGAATCGTTCTTCCATTGCTTTCAGTGAACCTATAAACGAGGTGTGTATCGGTCAACTCTTCATCAGTGAACCTACCCGTATCGCTGTTAACTCACAACCGACACTGCCAGAAGACAGAATCCTATACCGAACCAAGCGGTTCAAATGGCTCTGAGCACTATGGGACTTAACTTCTGAGGTCACCAGTCCCGTAGCAATTAGAACTATTTAAACCTAACTAACCTAAGGACATCACACACATCCATGCCCGAGGCAGGATTCGAGCCTGCGACGTGGCGGTCGCGCGGTTCCAGACTGTAGCACCTTGAACCGCTCGGCCACCCCGGCCAGCCAAGCGGTTCCGAATAAAAATTTGAGTGCAGTGAGCTGTCAACAGCAGGTACCGTAAACGAATGGAAATAAATACACGTATCGCATACCTGCGAAACCGTGGATCCCTTAAACCAAAACTGAACGTTTATCCATAGAGTTCTGGTTCACTCCGTGTGATAGGTCATATGTGAATGAAATATTTTTGTTAGAAAAGGCATTTTCAAACTAATTGACTCCCCGAAAATGTTCATTTTATAGTATAAAGAACTTACTGGGAGTATATCCGGCTGTTTAGCTGTTGCACTACGAGTTATTTATTTATTTCCTTCTGCACTGTCATTCTCCCTTTCTCCATATTCAACGTCAAATGTGTTTTCAGCCATTTATTAGCGTCTTATGGTAAACGTAAAATGGTCAATAAGACGTTCCATTGTTAAATAGCCTCAGAAAGTTTCGATAGCTACTGCACATTTTTGATTTTACGAGTAATTTTCAGGTATAGACTGTGAATATTACCTAAGCTATAAATCTGAATAATGTGCGGAACCACTGAAGAAAGCACCCAGTATCCATGATTTTCAGCTGTACTACATTGAAACTAATGAATGTTGCAATTCTTGTCCTTGATAACGAGAAAATTCAACATATTACTTGAGGTAAGTCCTATAGTAAACCACCATCATATTGCTGCACAGAATGATGTAACAAAGGTCATACCTGGAAAAACACAAATGAAATTTGGAACAATTTGAAGTGCAATGTGTGCAGTGGTTTTTTGTTCCTTATTGTTCCTTATTGTTCCATCTTTCTTGTTCAAAGACAAGAGTACAATGGAATATAATATGTTCAGGTTCATGCTGTGTACTTTATTACCTCCGATTACGCAATTACGTTCTTTCGAAGCACAACATGACACACGGCATCCTTGTTTCTCAGACACATACTTTGCTTGGCCATCTGTAAACCTTTCCAGGAAAGATCTCGGTTCTCTAGAAGATAAAAAAGTTGTCAGCATTCAACCTAATTACTGCCTATTATTTATTAATTGTCTGGTTTTCATTTCCTCAGTAGTTCTGAAAATATTTCACGTAAACTACTTACGAGATTGGTTCTGGAAACTGCTTAAGAGACTCATTCTGCCTGGTCTCTTCTTTACTACGAACACTTGTTTGCAGTTGCCTTAAAAGAGAATGCAGTGGCTAAAGCCTGTCCTATGTGGGAAGAAAGTTAAATTCTTGACTGATATAAACATTGCTATCATTGTCAATACACCTAATTACTGGCAAATATTAAACATACATCTTACTTAATTTCATTAATGGTTCTGGTAATATTTGCTGTTAAGCGTGTATCAGACTCCTTTGGTCTGTCTCTGCTAGGAAATGCATGTTTGCAATGATCTGAAAAGAACATTAAGTGCGTATCGAAATGTCACGGCAGCATTTAATACCTCAGGAAAAACTAAATTTCGTTTTTGTCTTTTGTTTTTGGGAACGTTTCTGAAATTCTTTCACTTTCCCTTCCATAAAAGCCGAATCGCTGCGTTTCAGGAATCTGAAGTGGAAAAATTAACACTTAACAGCAAAATGGAAGCAAATGGAGTACTTAAAACAGAATTCTCAAGCCTAGAAAGCCATTCAGACTAATTGTTAGCGCTATTGATTGATCTATGCGACTGCCAAACATCTAGTCACTCCCCTACAACGATTTATAGAAAACTCTGACACTTACATGAAAAATTCTGGTCAATTTATCGAAAAACTCAAATCCTTCAGGGTGACTTCAAGTGCTATTATGGTCTGTTCTGATATCGTATCACTATTCAGTGTGGTTCTTTTTAATGACTTGATGTCAGAGCTGGAAAGTATTTTTGCCAAGAACATGACAGATCCGTTTACACAATCTCACATCAACTTACTTTCAATGGAATAACAAATTCTACGAGCAAACTGATGTTTTGGCTGTAGGTAACCCACTCATCACAGTTGTAGCGAATTTTAATGTGGCAAAATTTGAAGAAGCGGCCCTTCAGATGCCATTTATATGGACTCATGGAGAAAACAACTCTCAGAATTTCTAAGTCATCTAAATAACATTAATTGTGATATTAATTTCACTATAGAAACGGGAAAGATGAGCCGTCCGCTATGGTCGAGTGGTTCTAGGCACTTCAGTCCGGAACCACGCGGCTGCTACGGTCGCAGATTCGATTCGTGCCTCGGGCACGGATGTGTGTGATGTCCTTAGGTTATTTAGGTTTAAGTAGTTCTATGTCTAGGGGACTGATGACCTCAGATGTTAAGTCCCATAGTGCTTAGAGCCATTTGAACCATTTTTTTGAGAAAGGTGAAATTCAATTTTTGGATGTACAGGTACGTAGAAAAGACGACAGAACTTTAGAGCAAAAAACTATGTAAAGACCACTGACACAGGTAGATTTCTTAACAAAAATTACAGTCACGATCCCACCCGGAAAAGAGGAATTATGAAATCAATGGTGTACCAGTACAGAAGAATCTACGAATCAGTTGGACAACGAGCTGCCTTCAGAAGAAACGGCTACTATAAAAAAATGAGAAATAGGGCACTTCGGCCTAAAAGGTGTAGAGCTTCTAATGAAGCAAAGGAACCAAATTAACAGAAAGCTTTCCTTTCATCTGTATAAATTGTCACAACTATCACAGACCGTATCAGCAAAGTACTCAGAAAACGCGGAATTAATACAGTGCTTAAACCAACAACTGTCAAGGACCTACGTCCGCTGCTTGCTACATCATAAGTACACAAAACCGCTTGCACTTGCTCTCAGGTGTACCAAAGAACTACAAAAAAAAAAAAAAAAAAAAAAAAAAAAAAACCCACTAACACCCGCCTTAACGAAAACAAGAGCTATTGTTACATGGGTAATACAGATAAATCAGAAGTATCGGATCATGTAAAGTGACAAGTGAACCATCAGATGCGTTTCTCTGATACTGTGGTTTCATCAAGATCTAATCACTTCTACGCTGGGATGTACAGAGAGTCCACAGAAATTCAGAACTACAAAAACAACTGTGACAGAAAAGAAGGATTAAAATTATACAAGATGTGGGCCTTAGTGCTAAATAAAACAAACAGCGCCAACACTTCTCCACTACAACCACAATAACATATTGTACATCGGCGTGACTCTGCGATCTTAGGCAGCGATCTGATGATGTCACCGACTGACAGTTGTGTGAATACTTATATAAACTGTTCAGTTTGCTGAACTTGTTTGATACTGTAAGAACTTTTTGGGTAGTTAAAGGCTCTGATGACGTCTCAAGCATTGGAAGACAAAAAGTAAGCAGGGAATTATTGCTAGAAGTATTGCCTAACGCCTATGACACAATTATCACCAATAAAACGGATCTCTGTTTGATATCCATAGTAGCATACTTAGTTATGGGTGTACTAGTCGTACAACAAGGATATGACAAGTGGCCGAGTGGAATAGGCGGAAGTCCCCCATCCAGGCGCAGGCGAGGCAGCTGCTCATCGTGCTTTATAGACGGCTGTGCTGAAGTCAATCGGCTGTGGCGCGGGTTGCCATCAAAGGAGGCGCGCGCTCCATTAGTGACGCACCGGGCGCCTATTGACCGGCGCACATTGTCTCACGTGCGATTGCCTGCCTGCTACTGCCCAACACCAGTTGCGCCCCGCCCTGGCCCTCGGACGCTTCTAATTCATCCTCCTCCTCTGGGCCCAGTGTGCTAGCGCCCGAATACCCCGCGGGCATATAACCCCATCGAAACTGAAGAACGATATCGGCAATACGAGGGGTATCCAGAAAGTAAGTTGGTCACGAAATGGAATTCACGGTGAAAATCCCATGAAGCGTTACACAGATTCGTTGGGCAGTGTTTCTATTATGCCTGTCGGGAGCTTCACGTTGCACTTCGCAGTTCTGAGTGCACAGTGAGCGCGTAACTGAGATGACAAACGGTCATGGGATAGCGGTATGCACATATGCATATAGCTGTGATATCTCGTAACCAAGGTTCAAATGGTTCAAAGAGCTTCTGGCCACACCTTAAATTAACCATGACAAATCCACTCGTAACCATACCGCCCTCGCGTAGATGCACCAGAATGGCACAAGGAAAAGAAGACGATTATTTTAAAATTCTGCACACATATTGACGTTTTTCAAGAAAAATTTTACTGCTGAATTTCTAACGCTACTCTCCTTTCGTCCTAAATATGACAGAGATGACATTATACATGCGCACTTACATGTTACTGAGCAGCATACTACAGAAGGAGCAGAATGCAGTCAACTATCTGTCTTTCTAAATTTCCTTTTGTCTTGAGATTGTTCGCGTGTAGTGGCACCGGAAAATATGCAATCCTCGGTTCACAATGACTCGTTACGTCATTACCTTAGTGCGTCCTCTGCACATGTTGTAAGGTATGACTTAAGAATTCATCGGCCCCCATTATTGTTATGTTGATGAGGCATAATGTAACTTAGTACGAACCTAGGTGTGCCAGTATGTCAACCAACCGTGTTTCTGTTAAGCTACGTCGCGCGCACATCTAAGTCAATTCCGTAGTTTAGTTTGTTTGGAAGTCCACCTACCAAATCAGCTGCTATAAAAATTATTTGGTTTTTCTTGTCGTAAGTGTACTGAAAACTATGGAAGCTACCCCCGGATGCGTTTCGCTTTATTAATGAAGTCTCCTCGGTGGTGATTCATTTTACAGGTCATATTACGCACAAAGTCTAAAGCAGGTGTTTCTGATTTGCCCTTATTACTGTGTTGTGTAGTGTTGCTTGGTGTTCCAATATTTTGTGGGTTTTGCCAACCTCGCGAATGCATTATTTGTAAGTGCAATGCAGTTTCTTGGAGGATTATTTCGCTCTCTCCAACACACACACACACACACATACACACACACACACACACACACACACACACACACACACACACACACACACACACTCTCTATCTCTCTCACACGCACACGTGTGTGTGTGTGTGTGTGTGTGTGTGTGTGTGTGTGTGTGTGTGTGTGTGTGTACGTGTACGTGTGTACAGTTGTGTGTGTGCAGGGGATGCTCCTTTTGTAACACATGGTGAAAGTTGCAGCAGTGATGTTAGGAGTGGTATTAAGGATTCACTTTGGGAGGGGATTTGAGAAAAAAAGATTGGGTGGGGTGGCGGTTTGGACGTGGTTTGTAGGGGACACGGGAAGGCTGAAAGGAAGATGATATTCAAACAAATTTCAGGATTGTAGCCGGGCGTCGGTCAGTAGGCCCCACGATATTTAAACAGGTCACCTGTCAGTCACCTTCAGGTGAGCCATGAAAGATTACCGAATACTTGCTGCGTTTCCCAATATATAGCGGGCTGCGAATATTCTGTGCATGTATCAAAATCAAGTTGACCGACAGACCACACTTCCCGGTGTCAGTGCCCTCACTGGTGGAACCCGGAAATTCAGTTGTCTTGGGCATTACTGCTCGCCGCTGCCGTTGGTGCACGCTGACGTCTTCGATTTGAACAGTGGAGGTGATGCGGCTCTATGTACTGTCCAATTGGTATCCGCTATGACGGCACGGTTCATCAGGTTTTCCACCAGGCGCATTTCTATGGATTCTGTAATAATGCAGTCCCAAAAAGATATTGCTTTGGTCAGGATCATTGTTTTATGATACGCCATTCAGTTTCCATTAGAAATACTGTGTTCGCGTGTAGCGGTCTTGCTTGGTGGCAAAAGGTGAGTGCAACGTTAATGTCCAGTCCAGCATTGACAAGATATTTTGTAAATCCCGACCCTCTACAATAACAAGTCGTCCTACACTGAGCCAAAAAGCTCTGCAATCTAAGATGGTGGACGGAAAATCACTTTCCCCTGAACTTTAGAGAGGATTTTTGCTATTTTAAACGAAGTGGTGCCCACAAAAGGAAGAAAAGCGAAAGATTTTGCCGTTATGTTCTGTTTATCCACTTCCTGATACTAGGTCTGACAGTGCCCTGTTGATCTGCAGGGTGGGATATCCATTTCCTATCAACAGCGTCTTTAGGTGGCGAGCTCTTTAGGCAAACTATATGACACATAACTGAATACCTCAGAGACCAATCATTCTTTCGTCCAACCAAGAATCCAAGAAAAGCAGCAAGGCATCTTTCTCTATTTCCGTACATTTCAGGTGAAAGTGATTTTCCCTCCACCATCTGAGATTGCAGACATCTTGGGATCTGTAAAGGACGGTTTTATTGCGGAAGACCGTAATTTCATAATACTTTGTCATGTGGTATGGCTTACATAGGACAGACGACACGCTATGAAAGAACGCTGCACTGAACATCAACGTTGCACTCGACTTTTGCAACCGAGGAAGTCTGCGGTTGCCGAACACTGTATTTCCTCTGGACAGTCTACGAAGTATGATAAAACTATTATTCTGACCACAACAATATCTTCTTGGGACTGCATTGTCACAGAATCCTTGGAAATACGCCCGACGGAAAAGCTGTTGAACCGAGATAGCGGCTACCAATTGGACAGGGCATGGAACCAGGTGATCTGCACAAGTTGCTGTAATTGAAGACGACATAGTGTGCCAACGGCCTCGGCGAGCGGTAATGCAGGGGACAGCTGAGTTTCGCCACCAGAGAGAGCACTGCCGCCGGGAAGTATGGTCCGTCTGTCAACTTTATTTTGATACATGCGAGGAATACTAGCAGCACCTGAAGATGATTGGAAGGTGACTAGTTAAAATATCTTGTGATGTATTAAACTTCGATCGCTCCAAGTCTGAAAATTGTTTGAAAGTTCAATTCGTCAGGAAAATTTTAAATTTCTCAGGAAGAGGATAGACAGAAAGTTATCGGAGGGTGAAATGTGACAAGGTGCGAATTAAAATTGTATGGTCATGTTTAGTAATGTTCTGTGCGCTATGCTAATTTTTAGTATACTGTTTGCTAGGTTGAATCTGGTGATTTCGTATCTGTCTTTATTAAAGGTGTGGTCATTTTCTTTTTGGTTATGAAAAGATTTTTTATTGCATACTACTATGATTTTCTTCTCTGTGTCTCCTGTAGTCATTTATGGTGGTGGTCTAGATGTTCTGCCAAGGTAGAATTATTTGTTCTACCTTATAAAAGACTGAGTAAGTGTTTGTATGAAACCCACTTTGGGTTTTTCACTAAAATTACTTTCATTTTATTGCAAAATTTGTGATCCTGACAAGTCGGCCTCGTATCTGATTGGTCAACACGTCTGACTGACATGAAATGGACTCAGGTTCGATTCCCAGTCCATCGGAGATTTTCTCCGCTCGGAGACTGGTTGTTGTGGTGTCCTCGTGAATTCATCCTCATCTACACGTAAGTCGCCAACTTTGGGGTCAACTAAAAGACTTGCACGTCGGCCGCCAAATTTCTCCAGGCGGGGACTCCTGGTTCTCAGTGCCATACGATCACTTCCATCCATTCACCCTGACAGGCACTATATTGACAAAATGAAACATACCACTTGTAATACGCCGCTATCGTACATTTAATACCCGGTGTGGTAACCGTATGCGTTAGAGCCACAGCGGCCGATAGGGGTAGGTGCAGCGGCCTGATTCAAATCTGCCCAGCGGATTATCGACGAGAGCCGGTGTTCCTGTCAGCCTGGATGTGGCTTTTAGGCGGGTTCCCACATCCCACAAGGTGAATAACGGTCTGGTATCCTTTTTTTGCCTCAGATATAGGCAACGTAAATATTTAGAAAACTTTCTCTCACTTGTATGTAGAGTTTAATCTACACATAAACGGATGGGGTACGCTGATTCGGATCCTGGAGGGTGAATAGCAGACTGATAACCTTAGATGTTAAATCTCCTTAAACCCGTAATCATCAGCTTATATTTAACAGAACCGGCAAGAGCAAGATATAATAAAGGCTGTTTTCGTTCTAATCACAACTGAAATAAAATGACTTAATCGACAGAATGGATAGCAAATAAGGTACTAGCTCGTCACTTTGGCACATACAAGTATTCACTGACCTGAGTGTACAGTCTCAACAGCGTAACCGCTGGGAGGACCGCTGGGTGCGCTGCTATGGCTGTGTGGATGTTCGTCCTCATGGTCCCCTTCCAGTAATGCCTTGGTCGCCACATGTTTACCGAATTCTGAGATGGCTTCACCCTTGGCAGCCAGGAAACGTCCCTTTGCCTCAATGACGTTTCCCTTTGCCTTAATTAGCTGGCCCTTAAGTGCAATTATGCCGCCCTTGATGGCCTTTACAGCCTGCAGCAATGAAGACAGCAGTGCACGCTTGAAACTCCAGATGTCGAAGGATTTGTGGTCATAGCTCTCCTGTGAAAAAAAATGAATACATTATGTCCTGATCTATGAGGTCAATATACAACATGGCAAAAGTAGTTTCTCGTGATAGCGCTTTCAAGAAGGTAATGTATCATAAAGATTTAAAGCAGTTCCATTTATGAGATTAAATTGAGAACTGTGAGGAATGACTAGATAGTAACTTTTTTACACTTTTCCCATACAACTGCGTATTATAAAAAGCTAAATATTGCTGTATTTTCAACAGGTGGAATGTAGACATCATTTAACAACGTCAGCTGACTGACGATGACAAAAACTAATTAACCGGGAAATATACAGCACGCTTCTGTTAAAACACACACACACACACACACACACACACACACACACACACACACACACACACGCTTGGGTAATCAGAATATGCACGGGAAAAAAATAATGACTGTAATAGATTTATAAAAGTGAGCTCATTGCAAATGCATTCCGCTGAAAAGCGTAAAATTATGAAATTAGCTTCAAACACTAATGTTCATTTCAATGTAAAGAAAGTGGATCAGTATCAATCATCGTATTTCAAGGTTAACTGATGTATTAGATAAAAAAATGTAATTAAGAATATTAACTAAGCTACACTACTGGCCATTAAAATTTGCTACACCACGAAGATGGCGTGCTCCAGACGCGAAATTTAACCGACAGGAAGAAGATGCTGTGATACGTAAATGATTAGCTTTTCAGAGCATTCACACAAGCTTTGCGCCGGTGGCGACACCTACAACGTACTGACATGAGGAAAGTTTCCAACCTACTTCTCATACACAAACACCAGTTGACCGGCGTTGCCTGGTGCAACGTTGTTGTGATGCCTCGTGTAAGGAGGAGAAATGCGTGCCATCACGTTTCCGACTTTGATAAAGGTCGGATTGTAGCCTATCGCAACTGTGGTTTATCGTATCGCTACATTGCTGCTCGCGTTGGTTGAGATCCAATGACTGTTAGCAGAATATGGAATCGGTGGGTTCAGGAGGGTAGTAGGGAACGCCGTGCTAGATCCCAACGGCCTCGTATCACTAGCAGTCGCGATGACAGGCATCTTATTCGCATGGCTGTAACGGATCGTGCAGCCACGTCTCGATCCCTGAGTCAACAGATGGAGATGTTTGCAAGACAACAACCATCTGCACGAACAGTTTGACGACGTTTGCAGCAGCACGGACTATCAGCTCGGAGACCATGGCTGCAGTTACCCTTGACGCTGCATCACAGACAGGAGCGCCTGCGATGGTGTACTCAACGACGAACCTGGGTGCACTAATGGCAAAACGTAATTTTTAGGATGAATCCAGGTTCTGTTTACATCATCATGATGGTCGCATCCGTGTTTGGCGACATCGCGGTGAACGCACATTGGAAGCGTGTATTCGTCATAGCCATACTGGCGTATCACCCGGCGTGATGGTATGGGGTGCCAGTGGTTACACGTCTCTGTCACCTCTTGTTCGCATTGACGGCACTTTGAACAGTGGACGTTACATTTTAGATGTGTTACGACCCGTGGCTCTACCCTTCATTCGATACCTGCGAAACCCTACATTTCAGCAGGATAATGCACGACCGCATGTTGCAGGTCCTGTACGGGCCTTTCTGGATACAGAAAATGTTCGACTGCTGCCCTGGTCAGCACATTCTCCAGATGTCTCACCAACTGGAAACGTCTGGTCAATGGTGGACGAGCAAATGACTCGTCACAATACGCCAGTCACTACTCTTGAACTGTGGTATCGTGTTGAAGCTGCATGGGCACCTGTACCTGTGCAAGCCATCCAAGCTCTTTTTGACTCAATACCCAGGCGTATCAAGGCCGTTATTACGGCCAGAGGTGGTTGTTCTGGGTACTAATATCTCAGGATGTATGCACCCAAATTGCGTGAAAATGTAATCACATGTCAGTTCTAGTATAATATATTGGTCCAATGAATACCCGTTTGTCATCTGCATTTCTTCTTGCTATTTTAATGGCCATTAGTGTAAAATTATGGGCTTACCTGATACCATCCTCGTCACCTATACACATTATCTGATTAGCGATGTGCAGGTCCCGATAATTATAAATACGAGGGATAATCAGTAGGTGTAGCATACCGTAGGTTACTTTTTAATTACTATTCACTAGATAGCTCCTACCAATTTACTGCTGCTCACTGTTTTCTTCTATAGTATTCACTAGATAGCCTTTAGCAGGAAAATAAGCACAGCTCTAGCTTCTACCATACATATTCATTGCTTTTCATTGTTGAGTGCCATTTCTGCCAACTAGAGTGTAGCTGTTAACCTTGTGTGGCAGTAGGTTTCCTTAAATTTCTTACAGTAAATCACATATTAGCTGGATAGGGACTGTGTCTGTTGTGTGCGGATGCAGGATGTGTTAGCCACAGTCCTAACACACCTGGAAGCTTGGTTGGCCACAGTCAATAGGCTCCAGAGTGCTACCTTGAGATGAGGTGTGGATGGGGTGCCTGCGGCACCCTCTGCTGTACTAGATGAGCAGGGGGGATGTGACAACTCTCTGTCACTGAGCCGACCTCAGGCACGACTCAGCCGGCCGACCCACTCTCACCTCTTTTGTGTGTCGAGGTCTCGAGCCTCAAGGCGAAGGCTGCATGGGGGACGCAGGTTCCTGCCAAATCCCATGTACTTTGCCAATAGATTCAGTGCGCTATCTGATGCTGGGGAGGGGGGGGGGCTGAATCGGATCAGAATGCACAATCTGCCAGGATAGTGGCTGCTCCTTCAACAAGGTCCGGACAGGCAAGTGGGGATAGGGGTTGGTTAGTTATCGGGAGCTCCAACGTTAGGCGGGTCATGGAGCCCCTCAGGAACATAGTGGCTAGGGCGGGGAAGAAGTCCAACGCTACCTCGGTGTGCTTACTGGGGGCCTTGTCTGGGATATGGAAGAGGCTCTTCCGGCGGCTATCGAGCGTGCGGGGTGCAGCCAGCTACTCACTGTAGTGCATGTTGGCACCAACGATGTCAGTCGTCGGGGACATAACCTTGTGTCCTTTCGACGGCTGACTAAATTGGGGAAAGCGGCCTCCGTCTTTCGAGGAGTAGAAGCCAAGCTGGCGATTTGCCGCATCGTACCCAGGGTGGACCGGGGTCCTCTGGTTTGGAGTCCAGTGGAGAATTTAACCAGAGGCTACGTCGACTCTATGACGAAAATGGTTGTAGATTCCTCGATCTATACTTTAGGGTGGAAGATTGTAGGACGCCCCTCGATAAATCAGGGGTGCACTACACACAGGAAGCAGTTACATTAGTAGCATAGTACTTGCGGCTCGCACATGTTTTTTTTAAGATTAGGTTCCTCCCCACGGAAAACACACCGTTGGCCTGAAACATTACCAGTTCATGACACTGATGTGGGTGTGCCAACTGTAAAGCAGGTCAGTCCAAAGGATTTAAATATGCTAAATCTCGTGTTAGTAAATTATCGAAGTGTCTGTAGCAAGATCCCCAGGTTACTCTCCGAAATAACCAGTAGTAATTTCAATTTGTATTAGGTACCGAAAGGTGGTTGAAGCCAGACATAAATAGCAGTGAAATTTTGAACTCGGATTGGACAATGTTTAGGAAGGATAGGACTGATGCTATGGGAGGTGGTGTGTTCATTGCAGTTGAAAGCTGTTTAAACACAATTGAGATCGATACTGGCTCGGTATGTGAAATGGTCTGGATAAAGCTGTCAATCAGACAAGTAGTGATCATTGTATTAGGATGTTTTTATAGACCACCAGCATTCGCAACAAACGTCTCAGAACGTTTCAGGGGAAGTCTTGAGTACATAGGAAACAAATATCCAAATTATCCATTAGTTATAGGTGGAGACTTTAATCTGGCGTCCATTGACAGGGAAAACTACACGTTTATCACAGGGGGCAGAAGCAAAGGCTCGTGTGCAGTTATTCTAGGAGCGTTCTCAACAGACAACCTTGAGCAATTGGTTAAAAAACCAACTAGAGATGGGAACGTATTAGATATCTTGGCGGCAAACAGACTCATCTTTTTGAGGAAGTTAATCTAGAAAAAGGTATTAGCGACTGTACTGTCATTGTGGCTCCTATGTCAGTGGAAGTTTAAAAAAAAAAAACAAAGAAACAGCGTAGAGTTTTCTTTCTTGGGAAAGCAAATAAAAGTTTCATTAATTAAAATCTTCATATATACTTACAGTTAAGGCTCACCGGCCGTTTGACCATCTTCTTCTGTGAGGATGCACAAACAGTGCCAGAACTCTTACGCGAATCGGCAAAAAGCCCCGAGTAAAGAGTATAATGGACAGCGGCACTATTAATATAGTGCGGGACAATAAGTTGGGAATGTGGGTCTCAAGGGAGGCGTGCCAGAGATAAATATCTGCAGTCGCACTATCCTCTGTGTCCTCGGTGGCTCAAATGGATAGAGCGTGTGCTATGTAAGCAGGAGATCCCGGATTCGAGTCACAGTAGGAGCACAAATTTCAACTGTCCCTGTTGACTTATATCAACGCCTGTATCCGACTAGGAGTATTCATTTCATTGCAATATCTTCATAGTCAGCTCCAAACATTCACCGCGGGACACAAATATATTGAGCATCTTTGGTCGGAATTTAAAGTCATTGTCCACCACGTGCTAGAGAAACATGTGCCCAGCAAAATTATGGGGGAAGGGGAGGATCAACCTTGGTTCAACAAACATATTAGGAAGTTGCTTAGAAAGCAAAGAATTTTGCACAGTCGTATCAAACGTAGTCACTCCCTCGCTGACAAACAGAAATTATGCGGAATGAAAGCAGCTGTCAAAAGGTCAATGAGAAATTCTTTTACAGAATTCGAAAGCAATATTTTATCTGCAGATTCTAAAAATAACCCCAAAAATTTTTGGTCGTACGTAAAATCTGTCAACGCTACAAATAATTCAATACCTTTTCTTCCTGACAGTACGGGTAATGTAACGGATGATGATAAACAGAAGGCCGAAATTCTAAACCTAGCTTTCAAAAACTCGTTTACGGTAGAGGACTGCAGCACCGTTCCCCCTTTAGTGAATCTGGGACGGTAAAACATTTACGATTATTAGACGCCAGGAAAGAATCTGGCGCAGACGGTATTCCCGTAAGATTTTTTTGTTGACTATGCTACAAATATAGCACCATTCTTATCCGTCAACTATCAGAGATCATTGGAAAAGCGGAAAGTTCCACAAGACTGGAAGAGTGTCCAGGTCATAGCAATGTATAAAAAGGGTAGAAAATCGGATGCACATAATTACCGGCCAATTTCACTCACATAGATTTGTTGTAGAGTCACGGAACATATTTTGTGTTCAGATATAATGACCTTTCTAGAAGCTCATCTGCAGAAACAAACACGGTTTTAGGAAACAGCGGTCATACGAGACACAGCTGGCCCTCTTTGTGCATGATATACAACAGGCTCAAGATACCGGCTCCCAGGTTGAGCCATATTCCTCGACTTTCGAAAGGCGTTCGATTGAGTTCCGTACTGTGGTTTGCTCCAAAAAGTGCTCGCTTACTGCCTATCCGATGACATATGCGGTTGGATAGATAGTTTTCTAACAGACAGAGAGCAGTATGTCGTCCTGAATGGGGAGACATCAATAGAAACAAGCGTAACAGCAGGTGTGCCCCAGGGCAGCGTAATAGGCCCTCTGCTGTTTACGATGTACATAAACGATCTGGTTGATGGTATTGACAGCGGCATTAGACTGTTTGCCGATGATGCTGTAGTCTACAGGACAGTAATATCACACTAAAGCTGTGAACAAATCAATGAGGATTTGCAGAAAATAAATGCGTGGTGGAATGACTGGCAGTTATCTCTCAATATTAGTAAGTATAACCTACCGTGTATAACAAAGCGAAAATCCTCATTAATGTACGAGTACAAAATAACCAGTCTTTGGAAGCGGTAACATCCGTCAAGTATCTGGGTTATACAATTCGAAATAATCTCAAATAGAACGATCAGAGCCGCGCGGAGTGGCCGCGCGGTTAGAGGCGCCATGTCGCTGACTGCGCGGCCCCTCCGGCCGGAGGTTGGAGTCCTCCCTGGGTGTATGTCTTGTTCTTAGCATAAACGAGTATAAGTTAGTTTAAGTAGTGTGTAAGTCTAGGGTCGATGACCTCAGCAGTTTGGTCCCTTAGAAATTCATACATATCTGAACATTTGGAACGATCAGATTACACAAGTAACGGGTAAGGCGAACTCTAGATAGCGGTTTATTGGTAGAATCCTGAAGCGATGCAGTCCTTGAACAAAGGAAACTGCTTACAGTACTTTAGTTCGTCCTGTATTAGAGTAGTGTTCGTCATTATTGGACCTTTACCAATTGGGTCTGATTCAAGAGATTGAGAAGGTTCAAAGAAGTGCGGCAAGATTCGTGACTGGTACATTTAACCATAGTAAGATAGTTACAAATCTGATAGAAAGTTTGAAGTGGGACACACCTGCAAATAGACGACGCGCTAAACGGAAGCAGCTGCTCACTAAATTCCCAAATCCGATCTTCACTGAGGATGTAGAGCATATATTATTACCACCAACTTTCATACCGCGCAGTGATTACCATTCAAAGATAAGTGAAATTAGAGCTCGTATTGAGGCGTTCAGACAGTTGTTTTTCCCTCGCGCGATGCACCAGTGGAACAGAGGGGGGAAAATATGACTTTGGCGCGAATAGTGCCCTCCACTACACACCGCCTGGTGGCTAGCGGAGTACATATATAGCTGTAGATGTAGAAAATGTAGCAGTAAACAGTAATGATAAAACTCTTTAATTGTTATGTATTCTTTTCGTCATAATAATTTGGGAGAAATCAATATCAACTACACGTCTCTTAAGCGTCCTTTTCTGTACGCTAACTTGCAATTATAGTTCATCGCGTTGAGTATTACATTCTAAAATCAACTGGTGTATAGGAAATGGATAAAAAATTATCACCGGATTAACGGACGTAAGCCTGATAATCAACAGATTCGGTGTTCCCAAGTGCCACAGAAAGACAACTTGCAAACATAGCTAGCCACAGAACAGTTAACCCCAATTTCTGACTGGAGGGGTACTTGACAGTCTTTCATTGAGCTGAGTGTGTACTATATTAGTACATGAGCAGCTCATTGAATCTCACCAGGCGAACCCCGCTTTATAGTACCAAAAGAAGGCACCTCCGCTTGATCGTTCTGCAGTTCAGAGATGATAATGGTCAATCGACAGGCAACAGTTGTAACTACAGAGAATTTAGAAGAGTTTCAGTCAAACAGAACGTGGATTTGGGAATAATATTGGCAAATGAAGCATCACTCTAGCATTGTTGAACAGAATGTGTTGTTAGGTTGGGAAAACAGAGTGTCATTCAAAAAACGACAAGTACCTAACAAATAATTTAACCGGCAAAACAAAGAAATCAAATTGGTCAACCAAACGTAAGAACCTGCTGAGAGCTAATTGTAGAGAATTACAGAGGAGAGAGGTGAGTTAGAGACACACTTGATTCTACTGTGATGTCTGTTGTATAGCATTTCAGTTTCTGCCGGAAAGTCATTCAATACTTTTCTCATGACTACATATGCAGATGGTCTGTCAATATCAGGGCTGTTAAACACATGATTTGACCCAGTGTGGTCACCACTTATACGAGTGCAACAGTCAACAGACATAGGTTCCATTCCACATGCTCAGGTTAAAACCAAGCTACTAAAGTCGTTAGATGCCAGCACAGTGACCATGGACTGTTTGATTGATGAAGGCAGAAAGATTTGTGTTAAACGTCCAGTCGACAACGAGGTTACCATAGACGTTACACAAACTAAGAGTAAGAACGGATGAGTAAGGAAATCGGCCGTGCCCTTCCAAAGGATCCATTCCGGAATTTGCCTTCAGCGATTTAGGGAAATCACAGAAAGCCTATATCTCAATGTTCGGAGAAGATCTGAACCATCGTCCCTCCGAATGCGAGTCCAGTGTGCTAACCACTAAGTTATTTCGCTAGGTATTGCTTGACAAAGAAACACACTAAGACGATCAAGCAAAAGTCAATTTTGCAAAGATTTGTTTGCCTCAAATTAATAAACACACAGGAAATTGAGCCTGAGATTGCATGGGCACATTATTGTCTATTGTTAGATATTAGCAGGCTACGTTTTGAAAAGACGGTGATTGTTTTGAAACAAATAGTTAAGGGTAGGTTATGAATTAACTCTGTAAATGATAAGTATGACAAAGTTACTCATAGTTAAAAATGGATTAGTTTTGTGAAAATAATACCAACTGTGATTCATCTTGACAGCAATAGCTGTTTTCTGATTTTGAGTATCATAGATATTCCTTTGATTTTGTCACCTGTAAGAGTCCTGTTTGCAAATATTTGCTACACTAAGGCACCTACCTGAACTTTTGAGGGAATTACACATTGGCCTTTCCACCTTACCAAATGGTTCTTATAAAGTTTTCTCCTTATCATCAAAATATTATCAGTGTTTGCTGTAGTTGTTGGATAATTACTCGCTTTATGGTGCTTTCTAGTCAGTGGGGGGATTGCTTTCAGATATTATGAGTATTGCTCCTTCAATGGTCATCAACCTAGATATCAGTGTTACCAGCACGTTCTAATCCCATCAGTTACTAGATATTACATCCCATCAGTTACTAGATGACAATGACCAATGAATATTCGATTGAAATCTAGTAGGATTTTAACCGTCTGACATAGCTGGCAGCCCTAGAAATTTTCATTTACTCAAGTCGTCACGAGACAATTGATTTGTATATCGTGCAAATAAATTTATAAAAACTCCCATACTGGTGGAAAGAGAGGAATTTACAATGGGATTCCCTTTTGGAATCTAGAAGGCTGAGCGCGTGGGCCTGGGATGCACCTGAAGCCTGGCCGGGCCCCTACTACGGTACTGTGGCTCCCACCTGTATCATACAGCCCATATCCTGAAGACTTTTGCCCGCATCTCGTGGTCGTGCGGTAGCGTTCTCGCTTCCCACACCCGGGTTCCCGGGTTCGATTCCCGGCGGGGTAAGGGATTTTCTCTGCCTCGTGATGGCTGGGTGTTGTGTGCTGTCCTTAGGTTAGTTAGGTTTAAGTAGTTCTAAGTTCTAGGGGACTGATGACCATAGATGTTAAGTCCCATAGTGCTCAGAGCCATTTGAACCATTTTGAACCTGAAGACTTTTCTTTAAAAGGGACTGAACAACGTATAGAGACCCTCGGAGTAATAAAAATGATCTTTCAGTGGCGCTCAACCGGGCAAGGGACGCCGGAGAACTTTGTTCTGTAAAAAGCATGACCGTTAGGACTGCTGCTGTGAGTGTCAGGACAGATAACATCTTTTCCACAGTCTCGTGAAAGCTTAGGGCACTTACAGTATTATGTTTGGGTTTTACTTTCATCCTTGTGGTGGTGAGTTGATTCTAGGGGCTCATCTTCTTCAGGTGGGAGCATGTTCCATAGGCTCTACTGTGCTGACTACGCTGCTGGGAGTTAAATATTATTATCATTTCTTTTGACTGGGAGCAGCGGCTAGCGAATGCCTCTTTATTGACCGTAATGGTTGAAAGAACGCGCTACTCTGAGCACAGGCGGCGAGCCATGCAAAGCGAGTCTTTCTTATTCCACAGCGAGATGTCTTAGAGTACAGTCTGGTTTCTAGAGAGCAGTTGATCGTATTTGGGATTAGGAAGTTTTTGGTGAGCAACAGCTTGCCTTGATACTGCACTGGGCGGTGTAGTGGTATCAGACTATCAGCGACAATAGTTTGTGGAGACATACCAGGATAACAGCCAATTTGCATATGCTACTCGCAAACGAAGTGATGGGATGAGTTGTAGCAGCATCTGGTCATAAGCAGCCGCAATCATTGAACCTGCTATGGTGAGAACAGGGTGCAATTCGAAATTCTCAGTCAGTTACAAGGGTTAGGACGGTTAGATTTCGCTCATGCATTGTGGAGGGGGGGATTAGATTACCAATAATATGTGTTTGCGCGGAACACAGAGCTTAGGCTTCTACTTAATTATCTTTTGACCTATTCTCCTCGAATTGTTTGAGTCGAGTAATCACTGATTTTGGCAGTTGAAGTCAAGCGAGTACGTGTGATTGAGTAATGAGGGAGATAACCGTATTCGTTTACTTAACCATAACCACCATGGTCTTTCCTCATACTTCAGATGAATATTAGGTAATGTGTAATTCGTTATTACTGCTGTTTCATTTCCTGTGTTAGAGGGTTCAATACAGTTAGTTTTTCCAAGCTTGTTTAGCACTTTTGACGACTGTGTTTTTCTGGTGTTTTTATAAATAAATTGATATTGTTGGGTCATTGATTTTCATTTAGTAAATAGTATGACCAGTTTAAATATTGTACTAACAAACCCACCACCATAACTTAGCAGTTACAGCCATTTCTTTAATTATATATTAATTGTCAAGTGGGGATTTAGGTGCGTTTCCTCGTGTTTGCAGCTTTGTTTTTCTGCTGTTTTTATAAATAAATTAATATTGTTGGATCATTGATTTTCATTTAGTAGATTGTGCGCCCACCTTAAATATTGTACTAGTGAACGTACCACCGTAACTTAGTTGTTGCAGCCATTTCCTTAAATATTCATTGCTTGTCAAGCAGGGATTTAGATGTGCTTCCTCAGGTGTGACAGTTCGCCTGTATAGCTGAGTGGTCAGCACGGATGACTGGCATTCAGGGGACACAGGTTTGATTCCAGGTACTGGCAAAGGTCTATCCTCGGTTTGTGGACTTGTACAGGGTGCGCTCCGTTTCGTGAGGCTATCTGGGGAGCTGTTCGAACGATTACTACTGGTTCTAACGTCCAGAAACGCGGCAATGGCCAGGGCAGTAGGGTGTTAGCCAAGTGCCACTTCATACCACATCCAGTGATTCCATTGCTAGAGGATGGTCAGTTGGGCCCGATTAGCCCGTCTAGTGCCAGAAAGCGAAACTTTTCTTTACTACCTCTTGTACAACAACTGGTAACCACTAGGTTCATGAGAGCTCTCTGCAGCAGTAAGTCCTGAGTATCAGGCAGCAATATAAATTTTACTTTGTCAGCCCAGGGATATACTCACATAGATACTGGCTTTTCCTTCGAGGATAGTTTTAATTAGGATGTTTGGATGCTCTGGATTGTAGTCATAAATTTTCTATGCTACGTAGATGCGGCAAATTCCGATGACTGCGGTGGATGGTATGGATGAGTAGCTTTTTAGAAAATATTATGATTATTTAAAGAATTTTGAAGCGGAATAGTTTGTATAACTACTAATAATAATTTGCAGAACATTTAATAATTTGTATTTTTATTTCAGGTTGGAAGCTTCGTCCACTCTTTGCTTTGTTTCTGTATTTATTGTGTCTATAAGGGCGTTAGCGATTCACTCGCTATACATCAGAGGAAAGTAAGCAGGTTCGACAAGAGATTAGGCAAAAAAATCAGCGAGGGCAATTTTCATCAGATCAGGACGATAGGTCAGAGTAAGAGTAGACCAGAGGTTGAAAAGATTATTGAGGTAGTGCATGCACAGGTGGAGGATGGAGAAAATATTTCGGTAGCTGTCAGAGAAGTAGGTCAGATAACGGGGGGAAGGAGAGAATACATTGAGGAAAGGAACAGGCACATTGAGACGCAGTGATGGAGAATGAAAATAACGAGAGTGCAGAAGGAGCCAAAGAGGAAGTGGTCAATGTAATGTCGGAATCTGTGTATATGTGGGGATATGTGAGAGTAGATAATGTATCAGGTGATAATGCTTAAGTGAGTCAGCTAAGTACATCGACTGCTGTTGTTAGGGAAGAGAATGTGGATGATAATATACATGGACTTTTGTACAGGTGATGAGGGAATCTAAAGGGAGATAACAGAAGCAGAAGAAGAAGGCAAAGGAACGATATGAGAAACAGAAAGCACAAGATAAAGAGACAAGAGTGACAGGCAGGAGGAAAGGTTGGCTGAAATCGGGCTTCGGTTGAAGCAGTTTCCGGTCATGCAATCAACGAAGCAGAGCGATGGAAAGAGGAAAAGGATAACCACACGGTGCAAGGAGAAACGAGGGCTAGAAGAAAGTGTGCATAATATACTGGTGGTAATCGAGCAGAAACAATGTGGGGCCACGGAACAGATGAAAATTAACAGCCACAAGATGACGAGGGAAACTATAAGAAATGAACATAAAGGATCTGATGTTTTGTGGCCGTACCAGTCTCTGAAACAGTGGAGGTGCAAGAGCTATTGAGGTTTAAGTAATGGCAGCAGGGTATAAATCAAAGACATAAACAACAATAGGAAATAATAAAGGAAGAGATAGGCAATTTCGAAGTGAAAGTTACTGAGTATCAGGAATAGACGAATGAGGAGCTGAGGTGTACTGCAGTGCACACTCATTTCTTAACTACTCTGTAGCAACTAAGTTGCCTCGTTCATTGATCAATCAAAGAATAGAGCAGACTCATGCACTGGGTGCATCGTGTATCAATCCTTGATCACTGATAAGCAGTGTAACGAAGTCATCAAACGATGGTTCGTTCTATTACAATCACTTTCTAAGATTCAAGTACTTAGAGATAACAGCAGTAATCTGCATCCATAGGCTTGGAATAAACAGTTAGATTTTTCGTTACTTCCAGCATGGTCAGAAATCCATCAGGCAGAGTATGTGTGCAATTATCTGTGCCATGCATGCATGTGTGAAGGAACATTGCACATCGTGGAGTGTCAACGCAGACATTGTACAATAACATAATAAGATAGTGTGATGAATCATGAAAAACTATGATAGATAAATCATGAGGAAAAATATGAAAATTTTTGGCAAACATTCAATACAGAAAATAACTGAAGACAATATACATGAAAGGTAGTACGGTGAATAACAGAAACACGTGGGAGAAGTCTAGGGTAGGCATAACAGTTTTTTACGACTTAAAATTTTCTTTTGCAATTGTGAATAACGTGTGAAGTAAAGATAAATAAAGTGTTTTAAATATTAATGAGAGGTAAAACTGAGGAGCTATCGAAAGGAGTAGGATATGAAGACGCAAGGTACCCCAGAAATTTTATGCTTCAGAGGCAGCAACATGATGTACAAGTGGACGGCTAATATGGCGTCGAATGAAATGAAAGGATAGTCTAGGAGCAGGAAATGAGAAAACGTGGGACGAAAAGGTTGGAGGTAGACGATGTATAAATGAAGGAAGACCAGAGATGATGTGGAATCGAGAGTGATACCAGTACTTACGTATTTCCTTTTGTTGGATGATAACGATAATTGGAGCGCATAGCGGCGCATGAAGCATGACTGAGGCCATTTGATAACGTGAGATTAGATTTAAGATGCCTGTCATAAATGTAAATAAAGATAAGAGAGTTTGGAAGCATGACATTACATTTACGATACATGTATGTAAATGAACATAAGGATCAGACAGTTGATCATGAGACAATGCAACCACAGGACTCGCATTCGGGAGGACGACGGTTTAATTCCGCGTACGGCGATCCTGATTTAGGTTTTCTGTGATTGCCTTAAATTGCTCCAGGCACATGCCGGTATAGTTCCTTTGAAAAGGCACGACCGATTTCCTTCCTCGTACTTCCATAATCCAATGCGACCGGTGACTTCCCCCACAACAACCCAACCAAACCCAACCATGCAACTATACAACTGTGTAAGATAGGAGCATGGAGAAGATGTGTTTGCATGAGACTTAGAAAGTGATGGAGTACTAATAACAGTTGCTGAACAGAATTGTTTAATCAGTAATCTATTAGAGAGAGAGTCAGTCAATGTAGGATTACTAGGAGAATATTTATTGTAAATTTAGATTTTCGTGAAAGTCATGATCAGAGGTTAATACATTATGTGAAATGAGCAGTTTCAGCAGTTTTTTCGTAAAGTTAAAGATTTTGATGAATATTATGCTTCTTGCTCCGCTGCGCTTCGCAATATCGTTTCTTTCAGGAGTGCTAGTTCTGCAAGGTTCGCAGGAGAGCTTCTGTGAAGTTTGGAAGGTAGGAGATGAGATACTGGCAAAAGTAAAGCTGTGAGGACGGGGCGTGAGTCGTGCTTGGGTAGCTCAGATGGTAGCCGGCACGTTAACTCAGCGTGTTCGGTCAGAGGGTTAGCTGCCGTCTGTAATAAAAAATACTGAGTTAATAGATCAACGACGAACTGAAACGGGCGTCTTGCGACGTCAGCGACGAGCAGATGCAACGAACGAAAAAAAAGAAGAAACCAACAACAAAAATGAGATTAAAAAAAAAGAAAGATGGTAGAGCACTTGCCCGCGAAAGGCAAGTGGTGAAACCAGTATCATGAAATAATTAATAATAATAACTGCTTGTGTGTAAAGATAACTTAGGAGGAATAAACAGATAATTTTATTGAACAGTTTGATTCATGATATGTATAAATGCATGAAGTATTAAGAGGTATGGTTGGTAATTCTGCTTGTGATTTTATTTGCAGGGATTTGAAGCAGACAGTCGCATGGAGACACTGACACACAAAGGACCCATCTTCACAGAGATGAACAGCACAAGACAAATGAACTAGGTAGAGGGGAGGACATGAGAGCTGTAATCCCAAGGGGTCGAGCGCGGCGACAAGAGGGATTTCAGCTGGTGGCCTTATCGCAGAAAAAGGTGCGCTGAGTTCCTGCGCATGGCGCCTGTGTAAAGGTAATTTCAGGTGTATCCCAAGCAAACATGACGGGACCGCTACTATTTCCAATACAGCTAACTGAGTTGGTGGATAACGTCGGGATATCTATGAGGCTGTTCGCAGATGACGAGATGATGCAGTCGTCTATAAGAAGGTAGCAACGCCAGAAGAGTGTATCAGACTGCACGAATACCTGCACAAGATTGACTACTGGAGCACGGATTGGCAGTTGACCCTGCGTGTAGATAAAAGTAAGATACTGTTCATAAATAGACGAAGAAGAGCGCTGTTTTGAGATTACACCATTGGTAACAAATAGCTGAAAGCGGTTAAGTGCCATTAAATACGTAGAAGTAACCATCCGGAGTGACTTAATGTGGAATGACAACATAAAACAAACAGTAGGAAAAGCTGGCGCTAGCCGAGACTCATAGGAAGAATCTTAAGGAAAGAAGTGGTTTACAAAACACTTGCTCGACCGATTCTTGGGTATGACTCATCAGTATGGGAACCTTACTAGGCTTCATTAATACGAGAGATAGAAAATATCCAACGAAGAGCGGCTCGTTTCGTCAATGGATCTTTTAGTCGGCTTAGAGCATTACGGAGATTCTCAACAAACTCTAGGTTCAGACGCTACAAGGGAGGCGTTGGGCATCATGGGGAGCTTTACTGTTGAAATTCCGCAAAAATACGAGTACATTCCCATGCGCCATTCGCGAATGGACTGGGGAAGGGAGAAAATGTAGATTCTTCCTACTATAGTGTAAATGCACAACAAGTAAAATTACAGTAGTTGTTATACCTCCTGGTGTTGCAGTTTTAATGGTCCGTATGATATTCCCTTAGTGAATTTGTCGTTGGAGAATAACTTGAGAGCAATGGGAAGGTTAGAGGAGTCGTGAATGGGTGTTTTGCAGGCCCTACAGAAACACACATTGGAAAACTTTTGAAAAACTGCAGTAACTTAAAAGATAACTTGAAAAAATGGTCGAAATTTTTGGTTAATGATTACTGTCAGATACAGAATGATACATCTTTAACCATGTATGTGAAAGACTAACTCAATACTAAGAACAAAAAACTGCACTATTTTTCTCACGGCTGCACTACAGCAACGGTTACAAAACAGCTGGTATAAAGTACAGCTAACCAGTTGCAAGAAATTGTTGTTTTCAAATGATCATAACCACGGTCTCGACGGATCTAAACCCGTCTTCTTCAGAAGAACTGACAACTTCGCATTAGTAATTCACTCAGTAAAAGCTGTCTCCACATGACATTTATCGTCAACCACCTGTATATTCATACACTAAGTGATCAAAAGTATCCGGACACCCCCATCAACATACTTTTTTATGTTAAGTGCATTTTGCTGCCACCTACTGCCAAGTACTCCATATCAGCGACCTCAGTAGTCATTAGACATCGTGAAAGAGCAGAATGGGGCGCTCCGCGGAACTCACGGACTTCGAACGTGATCAAGTGATTGGATGTCACTTGTGTCATACGTGTCCAAGCGAGATTTCTGCCTGCACAGCGTCCTGACAAGAATCCAATAGAACATCTTTAGGATGTTTGGGAAAGCCGACTTCGTGCCAGGCCTCACCGACCGACACCGGTACCTCTCCTCAGTGTAGCACTCCCTGAAGAATAGGCTGCCATTCCCAAAAACCTTCCAGCACTCGATAGAACGTATGCGTACGGGAGTGGAAGCTGTCATCAAGGCTAAGGGTGGGCCAACACCATACTGAGTTCCAGCATTACGGATGGAGGGCGTCACGAACTTGTAAATCATTTTCAAACAGGTGTCCGGATACTTTTGATCACATAGTGTACGTAAAAATTAAGGCCCCTAGAATCAAAGGCTTGTCGTATCAGTAAAACAATCACTTAGAATAACAGACGATGTTTATAGCTACATGCCGAGTCGGCAATCACTTAGAATAATATACCATGTTAGTAGTTACATGCCGACTCTGTTGGCTTTCCTTTACTCCTGCTGACAAAAAAATTGCTTTTAAACGCATAAGTGCAATAATGTTGTGTCTGTAATGTCCGATGATCAAATACTGTTAAATTGGTTGTATGATAAAGTTACTAAATTCAATTTTTGTGTTAAAAATGTCAGCCGTAGAAGGAACATTCCGCTACTTACGACCGGCGGCCCGTATTCTGGTGGCGGCTCGTGGTCGCTGCCGGAGGACGAGGAAGCGGACGCAATCTGCGCGATTTTGCCGGAAACTTTTTCCTTGATGTAGCTGAGTATTCCTCCGGAGCCGGACCCCGAGCGCCGCGTGCGCGGGCCCTCGTCTGGCTCCGGCTCCCACGACGCGGGGTCCTCAGGCAGCGACGCCGCCATCGCCGTTGCCGCCACGCCCACCAACATCAGCAGCCAACACACCTGCACAACACATATTTTATCATGCAGCAGTCTGCGTTACTGCTACCAAACAGCGTGCCCATTGGCATCCATATGATACTTGGCCGGGTATACCATGTGTCGAATAGTATACTGGATGTATAGTTACGGTGTCCTTCTAACACCTTTCTACTTCTTGAAGTTTACTTTCATGTTCAACACGAGGAAGAAGTGGAGGGGAATAATATTGTATTCCAGTGGAAGAATTTCAGCGTAAGACTCTGAGTGATGAACGACACATCATATGGTTCCCATTGGAGTTGGTTGCATATTTCTGTGAAGCTCCAGCACTAACTTAGCAAATCAATGAAGAGATGTGTTCGCTATATTGGTATCTTCGCTCTCTCTATGTCTCACAGTCTCTCATCTGCACAGGGTGATTCAGAATTCGTTTTACACGGTTACAGATGTTGTAAAGGGGACTTAGGACAGCAATATTTGGAATGAAACCTCTGTCCGGAAATGCGACGTTTGGAAGAGCATTAAAAGATACACTGCACATACACCAGCTCACTCGTACCTGCGTAAACTACAACATCTGCTCGAAATGGCGACCGCGATTGTCGTTGCACGAAGTTTATCTGCGAACACTAGTCACATACACACAACATAAGTCTTCGAGTGTCCTGAATGACCTCCGCTGCAGGCATTACACGCGCAAGAAGATCGTCCTGCGATTCCACAGGCACCTCGTAAACAGTACTTTTCATGTAGCTCCACAGGGCCAGCCTGTGTGGTCGAGCGGTTCTAAGCGCTTCAGTTTGAAATCACGCGACCGCTAGGGTCGCAGGTTCGAATCCTGCATCGAGCATGGATGTGTGTGATGTCCTTAGGTTAGTTAGGTTTAAGTAGTTCTAAGTTCTTGGGGACTGATGACCTCAGATGTTGAGTCCCGGAGTGCTCAGTGCCATATGAAGCATTAGTACCTTCACAGGAAAAAGTCCAGAGGTGTCAAATCGTGAAACCGTTGTGACCACCGAATCACGATACAGGTGTTGCGCTAAACAACCACTTTCACCGTAGATGAGCAACATGTCAGCGTACTCGGAAAACGAGTACTCTGCCAGTCTGTAATGCACCACCTTCTCGATAACTCAATGGCGGCTAATGTCCATGCCCTTCACTTCATTCGGTTGTTCTATGATGACACGTGACATGTCACACAATACGTTACTTGACACGAGACACCGACCTCTGACCATATGTATAGCCTTTATTCGTTCAAAGTATATGCAATCGGCGCATTTGCAGACATGAGTTTATTATCAGTTCCTGCTTTTCTGAGCCCCTGTTCAACACATATAGCTGTGTAACAGGAGGTCTGAATCACATTGTATATATTTCGCATGCTTTAGTAAATTTCGTATTATGAATACATGTTTCAAGCATAGCAAAATACACAAAATGAACTGGGTAGTGAGAAGGTATCAATCGACATTAGACTTCATTCTAGTCAATCGGAAACCAATCATGACGTTTACAGTGGTGAAAATACACAGCGGAGCAGAACTGAACACAAATCACCATATGCCACTAATAACAGAAAACATTAAAGCTAGATGTATGAAAATTAATCATGATTCAAGTAGCCATAAAAAGCAGCGGGTAAATCAACCTGCCCAAAGAATCCGCCGCTAGAAAATTGCACGCGTAGCGACTGAATAAATATAGTGACGAAATAAAGAGAACTAAAGATTTGACACAAGAATGGGAGAACGTTAAAAGTATAATAGCAAAAGCCACCTCGTAATCTACTGGATACACGAATCAAGGGAAGAAAACAAAAAAATTAAAGTACTAGAATGAGATGTAGAGAAAAAGTTGCATACCTTAAAACACTACATAACAAGGCAACCTAAAGTAAATATGAATATAAGAAGCTAACGGCAGAAGCGAAGCAACTATGCAGATCCGTTAAGCAGGAGAGTTGGGACTGATTCAGTTTAGAAGTAGAAAAAGATATTTATGGGAGGAAAGAATTTTCGGGTAATACAAAGAAGCACTTCAATAAGGGAACAAAAGATTCTAGGAGCATCGATGCTATAAGTAATTTACAATGGTTAGATTAATATAAGAAGCTTTGTACGAAAGCGCATGAAGTTTTCATAATTGAAGAGAAGGAAAACCCAAGTTCAGACAAAATAAAAATGACGGAATAGGAGGACGTGCTCAGAAAAATGAAAAATAGGAAGCCGCCAAGAATGGACAACATCAATACCGTATTGATCGAATGTGAGTCCCCTCTAGTGAAATATACATTCCTTTTCTTCATGAGCAAATGCTGAACAACGAAAGAATTTCTGACCACCTGGAAATTATCCATCGTAACGTCTATGTTTAAGATAAAAGGTAGTAAACACTGTGAGAATTACAAAGCCATTTCTTTACTCAACAATAAGTATAAAATATTTTAGATCACAATTACTCCAAGACCAACAGCAATCTTTATGGAGGATCTAACCGGGTTCAGGAAGGCGACGTCATGCTCAGACAACACGTTTGTCATTAGACAAATAATTGAAAAGAGTATGGAATTTATTAGAGAGAAACATCTGCTCATTCTTGACTACATGAAAGCCTTTGTCGATTTAGGAATGTCGTGGAAAATAGTAGAAAGGAGAGCCATGTCCCACCAATTACTAAGAGAATTCAAACAAATGTACCAAGATTCCAAATTTGCCATTGCTGGAAAAGATTATGTTAAAGTAATGACAAATTTAGGCTTACGTTATGGAATCAGTTAGTCTCCGATACTTTTTAATGTCTATGTTGATGATATATTAAGATAATGGAAGAAAGGAAGTTTTACACCCATCACTTTAACGAGCGAAACTATCTAATGACAACACTCTTTGCTGATGACCAACTTCTTTTAATTTTATTGAGAGAAAAACCTTCAAGAAGACATTAGTAAATTAGATATTGCTGCCAGACGCTGTTACTTAACAATTTCGACACGAAAAGCAAAAGTCGTGGTTTTTAAAGCTAAAGATTTAGTACTACGAAAATTTGTAATAAATGACCAGAAAAGAAAAAGAGTGAATGAATACAACTTCTTGAAAAGTGTTCACAAACGAGAAAGACACACCGAAAAAACTGAAAGGTTCAGTTACATTAATAAAACCATGTATAGAACACTGAACAAAAAGACGAGCAAAGAAATCGGCATAAAGTTACACAATACAGTTCCATTATAATCTATATTTTATTTGTGATATAAGAGATACAACACTCTAAGAAGAACTGGGAGTTAAAAGCATTAATGAACATATCAGGGAGTATAGACACAAATGGAGAGATCATGTCACAAGAATGAATGGAAACAGAAAGCCTACAATAATAATGAATTACCGACCAGAAAATTTCAGTAGTAACCACAGACAAGAGGTTCTGAACATGACGACGTAACAAGCAAATGCCTAACACCTGAAGAGAGAAGAATATAGCCTACACCCCCCCCCTTTCTCTCTCTCTCTCTCTCTCTCTCTCTCTGTCACACACACACACACACACACACACACACACACTCTGTTTCTCTCTCTCTCTCTCTCTCCCTTGTTTGTTAAGACACCTCTATGAGGGTCTCAGAACGACGAACAACATTTGAAAATTGGTCGAAGGTATAACAAGTGCTCTCCTTCATCACTGGATAGTATTTCATTGACTTTCTTCTGGTAATTTCTAATCTGGAACTTGCCATTCCCACACCAAGATTCATGTGGTCTTTTTAGTTGTTGTCGCTTCGTACAGAAAGGGCTAGACAGATGGCAGTGTTGACTGACTGGATTTCCCATAATCAACTGATATGGAACCTTTTGCCTATTACGCTCATTACGAAGCGTTGTTAATCTTAATGTGCTCTTTCAATGGGTAATAATTTCCTAACAATGTTTATCCCATTACTTTGTAATATCGTTCATGGGCCACTCTCGTCGGACCGATCTCTGACTATTGAGGACATCATCGCCCAACATTTCAGTGTATCTGTTTCTGTAAACAAGGATTTTTTTACCTTACTGCGGCAGCTTCATTATTTTATACCAGCTCTGCTCCATGGTTAAACAGTTATTTATCAAAAAAAAGCTTGTATTTGTCCAAGTCCTCCTTCGCTCACTCTATGTCCATCCCCTCCACCCTCCACTCTCTGTCGATCCCCTCCTCTTCCCCTCTCTGTCCGCCTCCTCTTAACACCCCTCTCCCTGTTCAATTCCTCCTCCCCCTCCCTCTGTCCATGTCCTCTTTCTTTTCGTCTTACATCACTCCCTCTCCTCTCCCTTTTCCATCTCCTTCTCTTCCCTTTCTCTGTCCGTTTCCTCTTCCTCCTTTCTCTGCCCATGTTCTCCTCCCTCCTGCCTGTTAATATCCTCCCTTTCCCTCTCTGCCTATCCCTCTCCATCTTCAGCCTTCTGTCTCCACGTTATCAGTCCCATTCCCACCACAGTAGGAGGCTAGTAGTTCTTACCCATACAATATTTGTTTCCAGATCGTAACTAAAACTAAGGTGTAACAAATTTGTTTGAAAACCTTCCATTGGCTTAGGAGGAGGTTTTTTTTACCCATGGCTTTGCCCACGTACTTACATATAAAATATATTTTACATATATTTAACGTATTTCACACATATTTGTACACCTATTTCACCTATATAACTAGGGAATTTCGCCCTGCATTTTTATTTTCACGTAGCTCGATGTTTATTAAAACGTATCTCCTGAACTATGTACCGTACAGTGATATAATTTTGCACGTACATCCAGCGGTGTATGTGGCTACTCCTTACGAAATGTATTGGGACCAGAGTTAGTAGTAAAGAAGTAATAAATTAAAACGTCATGCATGATGCGGCAGCTTTTCATTATTCTCAGTGTTCATGACGTCATAACTCCTGATCTATGTGTCGCAGAATGCTGTAATGTTGCTGGTACATTCAGTGGTATACATGAATACTGTATTAAAGATGTGTAGAGAATACAGTTAATAGTAAAGAAGTAATAAATTGAAACGTCATGCTTCATGCGGCAATTTTACTGCATGATAAGCGAAAATGTGGTAAGTGATAAACTTTTTTCCCTTTCATCATTTTGCGGGGAGCAAGAAAAGGTTTCGTAAATGTTTGACATTTCTTGCAAATGCCAAAGCGCTCTCATTGTCAAATATTGGATGAATAAAATATGGGTATTCGCGTGTCGCGGGCTGCAATTCTTTTTCACACACAACCTTTTGGTAAGTAGATATATATAAGAAGCCCAAGTGTTAACTCATGGGATAAACCATCTCCATTCCAAATTTAATTCGAATCCTTCCAGCCGTTTCAGCGAGATGGAATAGCAAACACACTATCTCTCTCTGTATGTCTCTCTCTCTCTCTCTCTCTCTCTCTCTCTCTGCTGCGCGGGATTAGCCGAGCGGTCTAGGCGCTGCAGTCATGGACTATCAGGCTGGTCCCGGCGGAGGTTCGAGTCCTCCTTCTGGCATGGGTGTATGTGTTTGTCCTTAGGATAATTTAGTTTAAGTAGTGTGTAAGCTTAGGGACTGATGACCTTAGCAGTTAAGTCCCATAAGATTTCACACACATTTGAACATTTTCTCTCTCTCTCTCTCTCTCTCTCTCTCTCTCTCTCTCTCTCTCTCTCTCTCTCACACACACACACACACACACACACACACAAACATAAGTATTCATACTAAATACAAGATTCTAGCTGAACATTACAGGAAGTACCAGAAAGTAGTTATATGTGGTGACTTCAATATTAATTTTGTACATGATTGTGCAAGAAAAAGGACGTTGGTAGATCTCCTAAATTCATATGATCTGATGCAAACTGTGTTATTTTCAGCTAGCGTGAAGGGGGACAGTAGCACAATCATAGACAATATTTTTATTCATTCTTCATTACTAGATGGGCATTCTGTTAGTAAAAGGGTGAATGGCCTTTCAGACCATGATGCACAAATTTCAACACTAAAAGGTTTTTGTACTCAAACCAATGTCGTATTTAATTACAAACTACGTAGGAAAGTTAATCCAACAGCAATAGAGAGTTTTTCAAAACTTGTCAAGGAACAAGAGTGGCAAGATGTTTATAGTGCCGATAATATAGATGATAAATACAATGCTTTCCATAACACATCTCTCATGTTCTTTGAGAGTTGCTTTCCATTAGAACATTCTAAACGGGGTACTAGCAGTAATGGACAGCCCGATTGGCTGACTAGTGGGATAAGGATATCATGTAGAACAAAGCAGGAATTGTATCAAAATGTTAGAAGTAGTCACAATCAAGCTACAGTAGCCCATTACAAACAGTATTGTAAGGTGCTTAAAAATGTTATTAGCAAGGCAAAAAGTATGTGGTATGCAAATAGAATAGCTAATTCACAGGATAAAATTAAAGCCATTTGGTCAGTTGTGAAGGAAGTGTCTGGTCAGCAGCACAAGGTTGATGATATAAAGTCAGTTCGCAATAATAATATTTCTACTGATAAATCAGATATATGTACAGTATTTAACAACTATTTTCTGAGCGTTGCTGGTGAATTAAATAAAAATTTAGCTTCTACAGGAAATCATATAAATTTCTTAGCAAATGCCTTTCCGAGATTGACGTCTGAAATACTCCTCTGTGATACAGACAAGAGGGAGATTGAGTCAATAATTAAATCACTGAAGACTAAGGACTCTCATGGTTATGACTGAGTGTCTAGTAGAATATTAAAGTACTGTGCTGCACATGTTAGCCCTGTATTAAGCCATATTTGTAATTTTTCCTTTAGGAATGGTCAGCTTCCTTAGCGATTAAAGTACTCAGTACTATACTATGTCGTGTGACTAGGGCCTCCCGTCGGGTAGACCGTTCGCCGGGTGCAAGTCTTTAGATTTGGCGCCACTTCGGCGACTTACGCGTCGATGAGGATGAAATGATGATGATTAGGACAACACAACACCCTGTCCCTGAGAGGAGAAAATCTCCGACCCAGCCGGGAATCGAACCCGGGCCCTTATGATTGACATTCTGTCGCGCTGACCACTCAGCTGACGGGGGCGGACAGTACTCAGTAGTAAAGCCGCCTTACAAAAAGCGAGGAAGGGATAATGTAGACAATTTAGACCTATCTCTATGCCATCAGTGTTTGCAAAAGTTATCGAAAAGGCTGTGTATGTAAGGTTAATTGATCAGTTTATATCACACGATTTGCTATCAAATGTACAGTTCGGCTTTAGAAGTCGTTGGACAACTGAAAATGCTACATTCTCTTTCTCTGTGAGGTACTGGATGGGCTAAACAAAAAGTTTCGAACGCTTGGCGTATTTTTTGATTTAACAAAGGCATTTGACTGTGTTGAGCTCACAATATTGCTCCAGAAGTTGGACCATTACGGAATAAGGGGAGTAGCTCACAATTGGTTCACCTCTTACTTTAGCAACAGGCAGCAAAAGGTCATTATTCACAAAGTTGATAACGGCTGTGATGTGGGATCTGAGTGGGGTACTGTCAAGTGAGGGGTTCCCCAGGGATCAGTGTTGGGGCCGCTCCTGTTCCTTATTTATATAAATGATATGCCCTCTAGTATTATGGGTAACTCTAAAATATTTCTGTTTGCTTATGACACTAGCTTGGTAGTAAAGGATGTTGTGTGCAACAGTGACTCGGTTTCAAGCAGTGCAGTACATGACGTCAGTTCATGGCTTTTAGAAAATAAACTAACGTTAAATCACAGTGAAACTCAGTTTTTACAGTTTCTAACACACAATTCAACAAAAACTGACGTTTTAATCTCACAGAACGGGCATATGATTAGTGAAACTGAGCAGTTCAAATTCCTAGGTGTTCAGATAGATAGTAAGCTGTCTTGGAAAGCCCACGTTCAGGATCTTGTTCAAAGACTTAATACTGCCATTTTCACTATTCGAACGGTATCTAAATTGAGTGATAGTTCGACACGTAAATTAGTCTACTTTGCTTATTTTCATTCACTTACGTCGTATGGTATTATGTTTGGGGGTAGCTCTTCCCATTCTAGAAGGATATTTTTGGCTCAGAAACGGGCGGTTCGGGCAATAAGTGGTGTGAGTTCACGAACCTCTTGTCGACCTCTGTTCACGAGTCTGGGTATTTTGACACTGGCCTCTCAATATGTATATTCCTTATTGTCGTTTCTTGTTACCAATATTAGTTTATTTCCTGCAATAAGCAGCTTTCACTCGGTTAATACTCGGCAGAAATCAAACCTCCATTTGGATCGGACTTCCTTAACTCTTGTGCAAAAAGGTGTGCAGTATACTGCTGCATCCATTTTCAATAAGCTGCCACTCGAATTCAAAAATCTTAGCAGTAATCCACGAGCTTTCAAATCTAAACTGAAGAGTTTTCTCATGGGTCACTCCTTCTATTCTGTCGAGGAGTTCCTTGAAAAATTAAGCTGATTCTCATTGTATTGCTGATAGCGTTTGCTTAAACGTATGGACTGATTTTCTTTCAGGTTCATGAACATTTATTTTTATTTGTTATTACTTTTATGTTGCAAGTTCATGTACTGACACATTCCATGACCTTGGATATTTGCTCCTCAATTTGATCCTACGGAACTTGACATGTAAATAAATAAGTAAATAAATAAATCTTTTCATTGGATGCTTTCAAGTTCATTGTCCAGTGCCTTGCCAAGCAGAAATGAACGGTCTAACGAAGACTAAACAACGACTCGGCGATTATCGCAGATGAATTGTAACGCGATTAACGTTGTAAGTATACTTTGTTTGATGATTGATCTCGGTAAAATAATGGCTACATTTTTCCGTAAAGTTTGATATCGTCATTGTCGTCGTTGTCTTACGTGCAAGGATTAGGCGTCTGGCTGTTCTGCCTCCGCAAAGTTTACGTCCATCGTTTTCTTAATCGACCAATATTTTTCCTTCCTTTCAGGATTTTATTTGCTGGTCTTTCATCTCTCCTTCTATTCACAAGCTGTTTCCACCCTCTCTGTGTTCAGTTAGATCTTCATTAACAGAGTGTTCATTCAACTCCCTTCGAACATCTTTATTCTTCATTAAATCTCTTTTCGTGCAGCCCCTTACTCTCGTTCAGTATCGCTTTTGTGCTGCTTATTTTTTGCTGGCATCTTTCCTTTTATTTACCCACCACTTTATGTATACAAGCTACACTACTGAATGAGTAGTGGAACTGTACTTTTATCTTTATTTCTTTGCCTGGTAAACGTTTATAACTCAACAAAAATTGGTGCTTTTGTGATCCCGAGTATCTTATATTGATAATTTAATGTGGGTACTGAGAACAGAACAGAGCTGGTAATTTTTATGTTGTTATATGCACAAATTGTTGGAAGGAATCCTTAAACAGTACAAATAAGCGGTACAAACGTCGGTTATGGCTCAAATGACTGTGAGCACTATGGGACTTAACATATGAGGTCATCAGTCCCCTACAACTTAGAACTACTTAAACTTAACCAACCTAAGGACATCACACACATCCATGCCCGAGGTAGGACTCGAACCTGCACCGTAGCGGTCACGCGGTTCCAAACTGAAAGCCTAGAACAGCTCGGCTACACAGGCCGGCTAAACGTCGGTTAAACTGCTTGGAACTACTTCAGTATTCAACTCATGCAGGAATGTTATTCGGTGTTGTGCGCTTTAGGAATCTTAAGCAACGTTTGCTGCTAGCAGCTAATGTCTTTGCACATCGCCGTGTTTCGTGAATAACGCAGTTATGTCGCTGAGATAATAGAATTCATGAACTTGATTATCTATTAACGTACTAAAATCAAAGTATATTTTAGTAGTTTTCACAATTATGATTTCAGTTACGAAAATACAGAGGCGCGCAAGCGAAAGACATCGTAGATGTTTAGTCTCCATTATATGTGAAAGGGAAACGTCTCGACGACAGTGTCTTTAGAGATGGGGCACAAGATCGAACCAAGGATGTCCGTGTAACTTTTCTATGGAACCAATCTGGCATTAACCTTAAGTAATTTATGGAAATTACGGAAAGCGAAAATTCACCTTTTAGGACGAGGGTTAGGGCTCATACGTACCCGAAGTGTCTTAATCGCTATGTCATCTCTCACGTTGCTGAAGTAAGATCCAACTATCATGTGATGTTCCTGGCTGTGGCTGCTAGCATTTTATATTGCTAGAAACTCGCCTTGATGCAGCTTGATACACGTGAAGTAACATTTGGTACAAAAATGGAGCGAGGTTCAAGCGACACATGGTACAGTATGTACCAGTCGCGTCGGAGAGTCCACCAGTTGTACTGAACTTGCTTCTGATTGGTCGGCAATTCGGGTGCTATTCGCCAAAACGCATAAATTCTCTTATTAATTATTTATATACTTTTCATTGTATTTAACCCAGTTTTTAGCATGACGATCTCTTATGGTTACCCTATGAGTCTATCGTTTTTGTTTATTAAATTTCACTAATTTCGAGAAACATGAGAGTAACTATATTGCAACCGAAGTGCTTCGGACACCTTCGGGTCGCTTTGGAGCATCTTAGAGACGAAGTACATTGGCTGCGCTGGTCACTCTGTTTCGGGCGTTCAGGAAGGCCGGACACGTATCTGTGTTTCTGGTGTTCTTCAGTGAAGGACATGGTGTACTTTATATCTGGCGTAGGTTAGTTGTGAATACGTAATACTCACTCTGCCTAGTGCGTACCCGAGAGCCACACACGTGTCTCACTTTTCGGAAGTTGTATGGAAAAATTACCAAACAATTAAGAAAGCTATATTGAGTGTTATAAAAGAAAGTCTAAATGTGTGAATACTTGGATAATAACCACACAAGATACATTAATGAGACGTGTCGTCTACTATTACTGTCAGTACTACAGATCTTGCTCTCTGTAGATACAGAGGCTAACCTGGGCGAGTGGCATCCCACAAAATGCACAATCACAGGTTCGAACTGAAAGCGTAGTAGCCTCCGCCGAAGAATATCCCACGACCAACGAGCTGTCTTCTGTGCTGGGGACACTTTAGATGACGACAGGTTGGTGGAAAGAACGATCAGAAACTCTTATTCAGTCTCTCCAGATCTCTCCAGCTTCCAGATCTGACTTCCAAAGGGACTCATAATTTATAATCATCTTGGCAAATACGTTCCTATTATCTGTTGTTACCTGCTAGCTTAATTTTCGTCTTCGTCTCCTTCCTACTTACATTCTTCTTTGTCGTTATCTTCTTCTTCCTTATTCTCGTAGTGCGCTATTATGTTTTACATGCGCCATCACTACATCTACCTCTGCATCGCTAGTTATGCTGAGAAGATGTCTACTAGACCAGGCAATCAGAAAATGAATCAGCCAGGTTTAGTTAACAGAAAGTGATGAAACCCAATATAAAAAGTGTAGAGAAAATAAAATTTTCCACGGAAATATTTCGTTCACCTTAAAACAGGAAAAACAGAGTATGTTATCTTACCTGGCTGCGGAAGCTGTAAATTAGGTTGTCTATCATAAGACGCATGATATACTTTCTGGATCAGTTTATTTTACGCACCCTGTATAATACTTGGAACTGAAACCACTACCAAAAAACTAAATACATTATCTCATTTTCCAAAGACAGGCAAATGAAACCCACTATCAGATATTAGTTTTGTAAAATCAACTATCAGAGACATTAAAAAAAATCATGTCACTGAAATCATAAACTCTTCCCAATTTTGATGGCATTTCTACTCAAGTACTAAGGTAGTGCGCTGACTAACTAATCCATTGAGTTATCTTTATAGCCTGTCGATACATCTTCTTGTAAACGGATTTGCTTGTAAGGATTGCACAATTACATTTGCTGAAATACTGAATTACGAATAGTGATACCTACGTATAAAATTTTAGATAAGTACTGGAGCTCTGATTATCGACCGATATGCCTTATTCCCATGTTCTTATAAGCTTTTGAGATGTTAGTTTATAACAGAATACCGAGCCGTCTTCCTGACAATATGCCATGTAGGTTTAGCAGTTTGATATTAGTGAAGGCTTCTTTCCATAGTAACCAGTACCTGATCTCACAAAATTTCGTCGTGGTAGAACTGTAGAAGAAAATTTATCCAAAAGACGTTTTTCTGAGCTCTCTCTAAGGTCTTAAATTGTGTACGTAATAAAATTCTTCTTAGAACACCAAAATGATGGCGTTTCAGTTATTCTCTTAGCGCCCATTCAGTCATTAATAACAGAAAACATGTGGTGAAATTACCAAATAATATCTCAGGAATAAAAGGAAATTCTGTGTTGGGGAATAAAAAATATGATGTCACACCGAGATTAAAGTTCGGCCCGCTACTGATCTTGACATAGACTTTGAAAGTGCAACATTGTAGAATGATAGAACAAGCTTAAAACTGGATTACATCTAACAGTTTAACCCTTAACCTTGTAAAAACTCATATCATGCCGTTTACAATCAAATAAGGCTGACTTATAAATGCTAGAAATAGAGATCAATGGGCACTCACTGTATGAAGTTGCATGTACGAAGTTAAGTCGGCATCCGAAGGGATAGTGAACTAAGCTGGTAATAGCGCGTGGGTAATCTCAGTCACACTTAACTTTTCTTAAAAAACCATTTCTTATAGTGGTGACGTGTAGACAGTATTGCTTGCATATTTTCACTCAATGCTGTTCTGTGATACAACCTTTTGGGGGTGCAGCTAAGGTGAAAAAAGTGTGTGCTCTATACAAATATCAAATAGGATTGATAACCGAACTTTTTGCAGAATTCTCTTTAGGGAGCACTGGATTTAAACATTTACGTGCCATGGGGCGAAATTTTGATCCAAAGACATTTTCAATTACGACTTTGTTTGGCACGGGATAATCGAGATATTAATCGAGGCTCAATGGAAACGTGTCGCCTGGTCGGATGAATCACGTTCCTTGTACCACGTGATCGACAGTCGTGTTTGATTATGCCGTCATCCAAGCGAATAACTGAGTTTTGGTGGCCCCATCTCTACATCTGATCACAGCTCGACACTCTTCCCAACAAACCGTCTCTATTGCACACAGTGTGGCCAAATTTTTCCAGGAAACAGTCCTCTCGTTTTTAGAGTTCTTCCGTCAACGCTTTGACTTCTTTGATCCTTATTTATTTGAAATATGTCGCACACAGGATACAGTGCGCTTCAATAGTTTGCAAATAACTTACAGCTCCCTCACAAATCTTAGCTTGATAATAGTTACCTCCGTTTAAATCTTCATTTTGGTGTTTCTGTTCATATTTAGATAACTCGAATTTATTTTACAGTTGAATGCATAGATGCTTTCAGTCTTTTATCGACTGAAGTTACTTTCTGCGAAATGGAAGCTTGTTTTTCGTTATGTTCTCATGCCATGAACATTTACGATTATTGACTATACCTAGCTGATGAGTTTATCGACAGTGAAATACGAGAAGTTTCACTCTTACTTTTTATGTTGTGAACGAGCTCTCAAAAGATAGTAGTTAATATAGTCTTACGAGCCATTTAGCATACTTAACCGTAAGGATTAATTTTTCCCAATAATAATAATGATAGTCATAAAACACATTGTAACATACGTCATCTACGTCGAATCACCATCTTACATTACCGCGTGTGTGGACTGAAACGGAATTCCTGCGTATCATCACGTTTCATCACAATTACTTTGTTTTAGAAGCACTGAAGTAGATAAAAAATAAAATTTTATTTCCAGTATAGAATAAAATAAAAATTAATTTAACAGCTATTAATACACTTACTTAACTTTTATGAAGCACCTAACATATCGGATATTTTAAATGTTAGTACGGGACTTGGTAACTGATAGAGCTCTCGCCCACTAAACTGCATAAAACAACCAGTCAAGAAAATGTCTTGTCGTATTCCAGTAGCTAACCGTGTGTTTGGATTGTAAACCAAACCCATTTTTGCTAACTAGAGAAAATTTATATGTTTGAAGCGGCTAACAGTCATGATGAGTTGAGTGCGAATACGTTTAGTGCACATATGCTTTCTAAAGTGATTCATTCCTCAAGACTTTGAATGAAATGCCTTATGTTGCAACGTTTAGGTGAAACGTATCTCGTCTTTGATGATGAGTTTGGGCCGCAAGAGGAGATATTATCACACATGGATTTCAAATCGGTGAATAGATTCATGTTCTTGATTTGCGCCATTGCAGACCACCGCAACCCCGACGACGGTCCCAAGCCTCAGTGGTATTTTTGGAAGGTGTCCGAACGGCATGGGAGCTGATACACTATTTTATCGACAACTATAAGGGATGGGGGCTGGCGTATTTTCCTAAATCTGCCATTCCTTCACTGTGCGCCGAATTCACATTGTTACTCGAGACGTCGTTGGACAATTTATAGTCGTTGTTTTGCCATATACGGAGGGGGTCAGTTTTGTTGACTAGCTGGAATGCCTGCGGACGAGAGATCTGCTAAGAAATCCTCATATACGGTATTGACTGGTCAAGAAGCTAGGAGGGACCTTTAATACGTAATCTAACACTTATTTTTCTGAAAGCAAATTGGTTTTATTCGGGATTCCATTACTCGGCTGAGCTACTCCATGGTTTGCCGCTTTGTTTCCGATTTTAAGTTATGAATCCATGTTTCATCATTTTCATGATCAGCCTCGTAACGCGCAAGCAATATGGCACGTGTGATCCTTCGTTTCTCTTTACGGTCTTCCGTTACGTGGCGAGGAACCCAGCAGGAAGACGCTTTCAAGTGCCCCAACTGGTGAAAGAGCGGGTCAGCACTACTAACTGAGATATCCAGCTGGCAGCGAAGTGTTTGATTGTGACCAGTCGATCACCTCCAGTGAGACTGTCGGCACTTTCCAACATTTCAGGAGTCACAGCAGTGCCGGCCGGCACGCTGGAGATCAGACAGGGTTTTTTTTTGCAACCTTGTTGCGGTTATCACAGACACCTTGTTCACTGTCAGCTCTCCGTAAACATTCTGCAAGCGCCTGTGAATATCGGCGATGTTCTAGTTTTCCACCGAAAGAGACTCAATGACAGCTCTACAGACGCCATTTTGAAGATTACGTATAGCACTGCTATCGGGACTTCATGAAACTGTAGAGGCTGAAACGGGAATATTCTACGATTTCTCACAACAAATGCCGCGTTTTTTTCAACCGAAATTGCCCGAGAAAGAAATGGGTTGCGTAACTTATTGAAAGCCTCTAGTAAAAGTTAACAAAATGTTAGGAACTGTTCAAATTTCGCGAGTCGGTCAAGATCTCTCATGGGAGTAAGAGGTAAGGTTCCGTTATATCGGCTTTTCACAGTTCCTTAGAAAAGTTTTATCCCTTTAGTGCATTCGCAGGTGATATGATGGCTGTGACTTTGTCGTTGTACGAACTTCTCAACGGAAATGTCGTGAGTGAACAGTGATTCAGTCAAAGGTGTTTTTTGTAGCTAATAGTTACCTGTATAATACTGTAGCCTAACGAACGGACTTCATGAGAATAACAGAAACGAGAATAAACTGCATTGTTTCCGAGGAATTAGTAGGAGTTTGATTTTGGATCTTGCTCTCTAACTTCCTCACTTTTAAGTATTATTTCGAGGCTTTCACCTTTGGTCAGATGGCTGAGGACAATGCAGACAGCTAGTTAGATGCTATACAGAGTATTTTATCACTGTATGTTTCTTGTCCAACTGTAACAGGTCTGCAATCTGTTGTACCAGTGACGTAACTTTTAACCATGTCAAACAGGTCACTTTAAGTGTGGCTACCCTTGTAAAAACTAACTAATATAGTTATGCAGGGAATTGATGTGGTTTGGCCGGTTAACAGTTACTTCAGCGACAATGATTTAGTTATAAGAAGTAATCGAATCGCGTGATTCGTAAATACCTCTGGTGCTTGGGTTGCAATACCGAAGTTCTTTCTCATAAGATGCCAAGAAGAGGATTGTCTATCTTCTCTACAAGTTGGCCTCAACAATAAATTCTCAGTTTTCATGTAGTTAGGCTTATCGTTTTATTTAACTGTTTATTCTTCATTCCAATTCTTCCTCTTCAGATTTTTTCACGTTTTCTTGTTTGGGTTCAACTATGCATGTTAATATTTAAATTCTGGTTCTACATTGCGAGAATGTTACTTTTGTTTCCAGTCGCTTGGGACACTCGGTAGTATATCTCCATCTACATACTTATTGCGCAGGCCAGCATATGGTACATGGCAGAGGGTATCTTGCATCGCCAATAGTCATGCCCTTTCCTACTCCACTCGCATATTGAGCGAGGCAAAAACGACTGTGTATGTGCTTCCGTATGAGCCTTAATTTCTATAGTGTTCGTGATCCGTACGCGAGATGTACGTTGGCGGCTACAGAATCGTTCTTCAGTCAGCCGCAAATGCCGTTTCTTTCAATTTCCTCAACAGTGTTTCGCGAAAAGAATGTCGGCTTTCCTCCAGGGATTCCCGTTTGAGTTCACAGAGTATCTCCGTGACAGTCGTGTGTTAATCGAACGTACCGTTGACAAGTCTATCAGCATGCTTCGGAATCGCTTCGATATTTTCCTTGAATCCGATCTAGTGAGGATCACAGTCACGAGAACAATTTCCAAGAATGACTAGCACTAGTGTTCTATACGCGGTCTTCTTTATAGCCGAGCCACTCTTCCCAAGAACTCCCCCAATAAACCGGTATCGACCATCTGTCTTCCGTACTACCGACCTTATATGTTGGTTCGATATCAAATCGCATTACAACGTTACGCCTTGATATCTAATCGACGAGACTGTGTCAAGCAGCTCACAGGTAAAACTATACTCTAACATTACTTTTTTTCTACCCGTCTATGTTATCTGCCATTTTTCCACATTTAGAGCAAGTTGCCATTCATCACAATAAGTAGAAATTCTGTCCAAGTCGTCCTGTATCCTCATACAGTAACTCAACGACGACACTGTCCATGCACTGCAGCGACATCAGCAAACATAACTAATGATCCAAAAATGATTATTTATACGTTTTTCATTACTCGTGGAAATAAGAGATAACCAGGGATTCGGGACACGGACGCAAAAAGCCACCTGAAAGCCTTTTGCAAGCGATCGATGCGAACTTCTGTTTAATTTTCGCACTTAATATAACGCAATAAATTGTGAGGATGTCTGGTTTGTGGTTTGCATTTTATGATTACTGCTTTGCTGTGTCCGGGAAAATGAATTCCCTTACAGTGATGCAGATACACCTGATACAGCATTGTATTGTAAGCTAATGTAGTTGTTAATACAATAAAACATCCGAGCTTATGGAAGGATAGGCAACCTAGGGCTCTTAAGGTGCTCATAAAATTGCAGCTTGTCCCTCTCGTGGTCGTAAACCCACAGCTTTATTATCCATTCTCATCTCTATTTTACGGTCAAAGAGAAAAGATAGTTTCTTTATTACACTGTCCTTACTGTGACGCTGAAGGCACTACACAGCATATTTCCCTCTTAATGTCAGGTTCACATGTAATGGTGCCGAGATTTCTTAACCATTCGCCGTGAGTCAGAAACAATGGTATATGAACATAGTAAACGACGTCATATTCTTTTAATATGGAGCCCTTAAGCTTCTTTGAATTGCAAGTCTTGTTTTAAAAACTTTCGAATAGCAAAGATTAGAAGGAATTTGGGTTGATAGCTTTAGTATTGAGTGAATGTTTCTCGAGACTGTCATTACAATGGTACACAGTTCTAACCAAGCGAAGTGAAATCGTAGTTAAATGCTGCAATGAATTCAGAAGAAGTTTTCATGAGCCAATGAAAGTAGCACCAGTAATTTTCACGCGATTTTTCTGAAAATCTCTTTCGTCCGATACTTAGGTAATTCTCGTCACTGTGTGACTCTTCTCAGTTAGACTCAGAGCAGTAGATTGGGTAGATCGAAAGCAGCATTGCACTTTTCATGGAGGATCCTCTTAGTGGTCAACAATGCGTCACGGTGATGCTCATTCAGCTGCAGTGCCAGTTAATGCAAAGAACACGATGTGCATCATTGAGTGGCTTACTGTTGAAATTGAGAGAGAGCGTGTCTCAAGCTATTCAAGCAAGATATTTCCTACTTCCATACATACCTCGTTAATTGATCATGACCGTAAAAGTATATAATCTACAGCTCATGTGCAGGCTTCCCGTAATTTCATCTTCCGATCTACCATAGCGCACGGTACAGAAAGTGGAGGAATGTCAATGATACTCAAAGTGCCTCCCTCTACAAATCATTAGGGTTTCTTCTGGAATGTAGATGCATATTTAGATTTAGACACGAGAATAGCCGCGCGGAATTAGCCGAGCGGTCTGAGGCGCTGCAGTCATGGACGGTGCGGCTGACCCCGCGGAGGTTCGAGTCCTCCCTCGGGCATGGGTGTGTATGTTTGTCCTTCGGATAATTTAGGTTAAGTAGTGTGTAAGCTTAGGTACTGATGACTTTAGCAGTTAAGTCCCATGAGATTTCACACACATTTGAACATTTGAACACGAGAATAAAATTCGAGAGCGTAGCCCATTGTTTACTGGAATACATTCAACGATGACGCGTAGCCAACGCGTTTATACTACTGCGACTGAAATAACCTACTTAATTCGGAAGACATCTACCAGAAATTTAAAAGCAGAGGAGAAGACACAAAGTCTGCAAATAGTGAGTAAGCGCTTAATTGCACGTTAATATGAAAACTGAAGCTAAGCAACAAAAATAATTCACAAGCATATCCTTGCAGGCTACATCGAAGTCAGGCTATCATTTCTCCTAGAGAGAGCATACCACAGAACAATCTTGGACGCTATTATATGTCTGGCAGCCATTGTGTGGATGCAGCAGACCCAGTCCAATCCGGAACAGGGTAACTGTGAGGTACCCTAAGAGACGAGTGATTCTGAGATTATCTGACGCGTTTTGTGCTATTCCATGAGACTAACTTTGAATGTTTCTTGAAATGTACTGAATGGGACTGATTGTGAGATACAGGACTGCACCGTGTTGGCTGACGAAGAATACCTCTACGCATCCCAGAGAATCACCCAATGATACATCAACAACATAGCTCAGTTTAAAATCTGTTGAGTGGATATACGGTAAAGGAGGGGACAAGGGGAGTCACCGAGTAAGAATATACCTGTTATTAACCAACAGCAGTGTGCGGCTATAGACAGTTCATGTCAGACCCAGTCGTGTCGCAGTACACTTCTTAACGAAAATACAGACCGCGTCCATCATATTTCTAGCGTATGAAATTCAGTCGGAGGGAAGTACTCTATTTTCCTCTGGAGAAGAGGGAATGCATCAACTGTAGGGCAGAGCGTAGGAAGTGAATAACAGGAGTTTCATACATTGATCTGCTCACTTCCCTACGACCTCCCTCTATCTGATAACGCTGCAGACAGGTTCTGAAGTAGGTTACTCACGGACTATCGGGAGGTGCGTTGTAGAAGGCTTACCAATGATGGTGAAAGTGTTAAATGTGAAAAACGTGATCAACGAACAAAGTGAGAATAGTGACCCATCACGCACGCTATAAACTCAAGGGCACGCAAAAGATCATGCAGAATAGTACGTAAACGGTACATGCTATGCCTCTAGTTAGACCAACGTAATTTTTAGTTATTGTTTTTAGATTATTGAATTGGATTATTGAGTTTGTTACATAGGTCATAAGTCAAACAAGTACGTAAAAACGAACACCGAAATTTCTAGTATTTATCAGGAGACCTACAGTTAAGATACTGACTCTAATACATTCAGAGTCACGACGAAACCTATAGATACGAGCTGGGGTTATTAAGGTAAGGAGCCGCGGCGTATCAAACACGATGCGTATTCCGAAGATGCCACCTATCATGTTATTCTCTCAGTGCCAGTGTAGTCAACAAAAACTGCTCTATACCCAAGAATAAGATAAAACGTTTTTGCTCTTAAATAACGTTAATTTACTACACATTTCGTTCCACAGTTACTATAACAGAGAGAACAAGTTGAAAACCTACCAATTTCTCAGTTTCATGTTACATCGTGGGTAAAACATTATCCACCTTTCGTTGGACGCAAGACAGAAGGTAGTAAAGTTATAACAAGCAAAAAGAGAACAGAAATATAAGCATAATATAACTCGAGAGTATTTCACCGACGTAGCAGCTGAAACTTTAATTTCTGTTGTGAGTGATGGCACATATTACGAAACGATTACATTTATTGTTCGTGCTCTATTTCCTAACTACTGACAAGACGAGCTACACTGCAGGAGAATGTTATATAGTAATATCAATTTATTACATCCATAGTAACGTTGGAAACGAGGTACAACATTTAATAATCTGGTGGGTTTATTTGTTTTGTAAGGTTTGATCGCAGCTGAATGGTATGCCCTTCGCTTCGCTATACCTGCTAAACCAACCCAAGTACGCCATTTCTGTGGAGTTTACGGAATATATCGTTCTCTTTATAATAGAACTGGAGCAACAGCGTGACTCAGTTTTACATACTGGAATGAACAAAGAGCACGAAGTAATCTACTGCTTATCTGGGTAGCAAATTGGTTCAGATGGCTCTGAGCACTATGGGACTTAACTGCTAAGGTCATCCGTCCCCTAGAACTCAGAACTACTTAAACCTAACTAAGGACATCACACACATCCATGCCCGAGGCAGGATTCGAACCTGCGATCGTAGCATCTGGGTAGCAACCTTGACCGCTCGCGATCATGCAAGTCATGGCCGGCCGGTTTGGTAGTGTCAGGGCAGCACTTTTCCTCGTTCAACGAGCTCTTCCGCTAGGCGTGAAAGTCTTCAGCTTTCAAATACCAAACGAATTACGCAGTCTGAACCTCTTTGTCTGTTAATCACAGTTAAGATAAATACCTTTAAGCTCTTAATACGTAAATAGCAGGTATGATACGTAAAGTGCGGTTATTTTACTATTATTTATATTGTAATATTCATCTAACAAAACATAATTAAAACACTATATTGTTCCAGACCTTAATATTGCTCATATAACGTATTATCCAGTATTAAAAGGTAGGGACGGTGAACCATCACTACTGAGATCTTGTTCAGTTAAAATTTGATAGATTTTCTCGTCGTTCCCAACGCTCAGGGAGTACTGGAGTATTTAGAACACTGTTTGACGTACCACCGACAATGAGGTCGTAAGAAGCTAAGTACTAAGTTTAGTACTTTAGTACTTTCAAACACAAGTACGAAATAACGGAGACTTGTAAGCTCTGCTGGATCATCACATCTGCCTGTCTTGGTAGGAGAAAAAAAGGAGGAAAAGGTTCAAAACAGCCACAGCCAATTTAGAAATACAGCAATTCAGCATAAAATTTCAACTCGTAAATGCAGCACAACATCTCGTGATTAATGTTTAACATCGTTTTCGTATGTAACATACATTTTATGTACTACCGATAAATCAGTCGTAATTCAGACAGATGCTTCAGTGAAACCTTCCTAAATACCTCATTCGAGCTGAACAGCGTGCGGTAGAGTGCCGCCAAATCACTGACTTAGGGCAACAAACATGCGAGCTCATAACACATTTTCCTCACTAGGAATATCACTGTATGCAGACAGGAAATAAAAGCGTTGCAAATACATATCGAATGTATCTGCATTACATGTTATGCAACTGGACACTAATACTTTATACCGAAATACTGTATGAATTTATTATCAAGTAATTCAGCTGTAAGCAAAATCATTAATGCCAATTTGAATCAGAAATACATTTCCAATAACTCGAAATGTAACAAGATATACAAGGATATTGCGTATTTTTAGTAACAGGCCGCGACTGGGACCTCGCATGCGTCGATTTACATTTGGGAGACTTCTACATACTACGTGTAGTGATATACGACATAGGATCCAAGAACAAGTTTCTGTAAAAGTTATAAGCTAGGACGAATATTGACAGTTTACAGTAGAATATGTAAAAAAAAATTACCAAAGACAATTAATTTCAGCTGTAGCGTCACTTGAAATCTCATATTTCTAAATATCTTTTTTCCGTTTATAGTTCCTGGTGCAAGTTATTTCACATAATATGATGATAGTCTGATTGTTTTACGTTATTCGTGATCACAAGTTCAGTCTTATGAAGTTTATGATAACCAACTCTTCCAATTTAACAAATGTTTTATTCTTCACAAAATATTTCGTCATTGCAGCTCCTAATTTAACATAAACTGTGTTTGTAACAACAAAGTGCTGCAGTCAGTTCCTAAAAGACATGAAGTTTCAAACCTCTGAGACAATGTAAAAATGAAAGTGAGCACTAACTGTAACTTATTATGATTCATTTTGATAAAGTTCTATTATACGACCATTTTATATTTCAAAGAGAGAAATATCATCTGATTTTGAGCTAGGTACAGGACGGGCGGTAGAAATGGTCCATGTACAGGCTAAATGAGTCGGTATAAGAATCTTGCTGAACCATGTAGGAAGCCAATACGGTAGGACTCTTCTATATTACGAAGGTGGCTTTTCACGGTCAATTTAATACATTTAGTAGCAAAATTCATATCACTGAGACACGCGATAAATCTGGTTAACCTTTCAACATTGAAAAACAAACAAGTAATAGGCTACAAACGACTATTGTGACCCATAATATTTATTTTAGACGTAACAACTCAAAAATGACTTCAAATTACATAATTATGATTACGAGAGGCTTGACGCTTTTATCTCTTTTCTCTAATCTCTGCTACTGCTATTTGGTTGTTCAGTGTAACGCAGAAAATTTTCTCAATACCATAAATTTACGCTCCCGCATACCAACTACCAAGAATTAGTTTATTAGGTCAAAACAGGAAGCCTTTCATGACCTCTTGAAGGCGAGAAACGCAAAAGGTGATTACCGAGAGACGCACTATGGATTTGTTTTAATAATAGCCCCTCGCACCTCTGTAACGGAACTGGCTACTTGTGGGAGAGTGAGAAGCTGAGGGTCAGAGAAAGCTGGCCTTGCTCCTCCAGTCCGTCTCCCCCACTTTCTCTTTCGCTTTACTTCGGGAAGAGCTTAATATCTGAAAACCGTACCTAAGAATCGAGGGATTTTAAAAATTACAAGATGCGTCATGTTAAAGCACAATGTTCACGCACAAAACTGTGACATGTACTAAAAGTATTTTAGTCTGGGTTCAAACTACCGGAGAGTGTACTCTCCTCAACTGGTGTAGCTCTATGTGCAACCTGATTAGGCAGAATCAGTCACTAGGATTTTAATAGTAGTGAGTCTAATCCAACTCCACTTCAGTCAATATTTTTTAGATATTTTCAGCTGCAAAGTAACCATGTCTTCCTTAGTGGTGTAGCTACTGGTACATTCTTTTGTCTGTTGTCTCTGGCCACCTGAACATCTATGAAGCGTTATATATCCATGTACATAACAAAAATGGATGTACATATGTATGTACATACCTTCTCCTAAACCACTGGACCGATTTCAAACAAACTAGGTATACATACCACTTACTGTCTGTAAATCATCACAGTGGCGGTGACAACTACTTGCCTACCTCGTATCAACGGGATGGGGGAGAGGGGGTAAAAGCAATATAGTCCAGGATGGGCTGATAGCCTTACTTCGGTTATCCAGTATTTGAGAATGAGGGCTCTTAGTGACTCGCAACGAAATTTACACATAATTTGAAACCTTTACGATACTTTTTCTCGCTCACATACCTCGCAGAATCATGAAAGGGGCAAAGGTTATCTCTTACTTCATTTTATCTCTTCATTCAGTATAACTGCGCACTAAGCATGATGATTTAATTTATTCTTTCTTCGCTACTAAATGTATCCCCGATATATTTTGCAGACAGTATTTACATATACCACAGAGTGTAGCAGCATAGTTGTATCATTGTACAAAACATAGTTGAGGAGATATGACGTTTCAAACACTGCAAATCGTGAAAAACTGCCGCACCATGCAAGACGATTAAACTTATTACTTCCTTACTACTAACTGTATTCGCAACACTTTTTGCGAACAGTTTCCACAGACGTTCCTGAACGTAGTTACAAAAATATTGCACTGTACGACACATTTTTTAAGAGTATGACGTCAAATACTGAGAAGCGTGAAAACTGAGGCATTATCCATGATGTTTTAACTTATTATTTTGGTACTACTAACTTTGCCCTCCCGGTTAGCCGTGCTGTCTAACGCATTGCTTTCCGGGCGGGAAGGCGTGCGGGCCCCTGGCACGAATCCGCCCGGCGGATTAGTGTCGAGTTCCGGTGTGCCGGCCAGTATGTGATTGCTTTTTAAGGCGGTTTTCCATCTGCCTCGTCGAATGCGGGATGGTTCCCCTTATTCCGCCTCAGTTCCACTATGTCGCCGATTGCTGCGCAAACACTTTCTCCACATACGCGTACACCATAAATAATTACTCTACCACAGTAACATTGGGGTTCGGTGTGGGGTGGCGGTGGGTTGAGGGCACTGCCGTAGCCTATTGTGGGAATGTGAACCACTGAGGGCTACGGCGGGAACGAAGCCTCTCCATCGTTTCTAGGTCCCCTGTTCCATACAATACAATACTACTAACTCCAACCACAATACAATTCCGCATACAGTAGCGACATTGGATATACCTGCACAATTACATTATTACACAGCACGTAGTTCAAGAAATATAACGACATAAAGATAAATGTACAGATATATGTGAAATATGTTAAATAAATGTGAAAGATATTTGATATCTGCGTACAGGGGCAAAGTCACAGGCAACAAGCTCATCCTAAACCGATGGTACACATATTAGTTACTATCTGAAAAACCGAGCGAGGTGGCACAATGGTTAGCACACTGGACTTGCATTCGGGAGAACGACAGAACTGTCCGAGTCCAGCCATCCTGATTTAGGTTTTTCGTGATTTCACTAAATCGCTTCAGGCAAATTCCGTGATGGTTCCTTTGAAAGGACACGACAGATTTCCTTCCCCATCCTTCCCTAATCGTAGACCGACCTCGATGTTTGGTCCCCTCCCCAAAATCAACCAACCAATCAAGTATTTGGAAAAGAAATATTGTTGGGGTAAGAACCACTAGCTCCCTTTCGGAGTGAGAGTGACAACGTGGATAGAGAATGGCCAGACGGTGAAGAGGAAGAAGGAGATAGAAGCAGATATTGAGGACGAGGAGATCCACAGAGAAGGAAAAGCGAAGCATGTGATGGTGAGAGACAGGAGGAAGAATCAGATGGACTAGTAAGATACTGGAATCAGTGCGTACCCAGGCTACTCAACTAATATAAAATATAACACGAGATTTAGAATTTAGGAAAAATTGGTCGTCACCGTTAACGATGGTCGTTTGAAGGAAAAGTAAAAAACGTAACACGGTTAAACAGAATGCGTACACGATTAACATCGATTCACTCAGTCACTGTGGATCGATATTTTTTACACTCGTCATCCAAGCTGTCTCATCGCTATCAGTGGTCTGTATTGGGAGTTACGGTCAGGTACAACACTAGTTACGCAGCCCGTCGCGTCGGGCTTTATGTTGTGACAGCAGTGGGCCTTGTTTATGGTCTTTTATGCCTCAGGGTCGGATATCTCTCAGAAATCTGGATCTGAGAAGGTTCAGCCGCGTACGAGTGGCCTTGAAATGACATTTCGGGCTCCGCGCCGTGATTTGTGTTGAACAACGAGTGTGCGCGCTGATCGGCTTTCGGGTACCTCGGGTAGTTGCGGTTCTGTAACGGGCAAAAGTGCAACAGTGTCCACTGTCCACTACCCCGAGAGTGTCTTTATGACGCGTTTCTCGCGGATTTCGGAAACAAACAACTCTTACATAGTTTGTTAGAGCTCGCGGGGTTTTCCTGATTATTGGCGTGAACTGGTATTTTTCATCTTCGAACAATATTAAGCCACGCGGGATTAGCCGAGCGGTCTAGGGCGCTGCAGTCATGGACTGTGCGGCTGGTCCCGGCGGAGGTTCGAGTCCTCCCTCGGGCATGGGTGTGTGTGTGTTTGTCCTTAGGATAATTTAGGTTAAGTAGTGTGTAAGCTTAGGGACTGATGACCTTAGCAGTTAAGTCCAATAAGATTTCACACACATTTGAACAATAATTTTGCTATTGACTTTACTAGGAACCAATAGCTGCGTTATCAAGTTCGCAAATGGGGGTTATAATAAATCAGATTAATAAGAGGGACACAGTACGAGATCAAATAGAGAAGTTCGGGGCAATTTTTAAGTACTGATATATCAGGACAATGCCATTATTCCCTGATTTTTTTCAGTGTTTCATTGTGTTAAATGCAAGCACTTATTATCATACAAGTCATCACCGGGCAATAGGAATTTGATTTGGCACGTTGACTCGAAATTCTAGAAGACAAGCGTGTACCAACAGAAGAAGAGCATATTAAAAACTAGTAAGACAGACATGAATAATATCTATAAATGCTATGTTGGAATTCCCCTTTTTGGTTTTCATTTTCTCGTTTCGTATTATTAGAGACTAGCATTTCTCTATGAATGTTACCGACAGTAAATCGGAATCCTTTACTTTTTTTACAATTTTATATCAGTGTCAGTCGACGTGCGTGATCGTTTCGAGATAGCCAATGTGTAGTATGTATGGATGGCCGAGGCTTCATTAAACTCATCCAGGAGGCTGTCACTGTAGATGTAACTGTCTGAATAGTAAAGAAGCTGTAGCTCACCCTACGACAGTTTTTGAAGTACGTCAAAAGGCTGCAGAAATTGTAAGAATGACAGCCCTCCGGAAATTATTGCAGCAATCACACAAGGTGGATATCAGTCAACACAGATAACCGGACAGATGATTTTACGGAACTACCCTATATTACAATGTCAGTTCATTACATTAACGCTATTTTACAGGAGCTGCTGCTTCACTTTCTCTCTTTGGGGAACAGTCGACAAAGACTTTGCGAAGCCAGTAAATCTCAAGAGTGCGGAAGGGAGTCATATCTTGCTCAGATATTGACTACAGTCTTACGCCACGCATTCGATGTACATTAGTTGATAGCAAAAAATTGTTGTCGATTGATTGAACAAAAATCTATTTGTAAAAATTTAGTAGCATACATGAAACGTGCAGCACTGAGGCCAATATCCGAGATGTCAGTACGCGAGGAATGTGACAAGCTTTGGAGCACAAAAGCAACAACATTGGATTCAATCTCGTCTCATTTCTAATAGATTAAAGAGGTATTGGAGCAAACCAACAACATTCTAAAAATTAATTGAATGTAACTCCCGCGAAATGCGGTACGCTTCCTAAAACCGTTTCACCATGAAACAACAGTAGAAATGTTCTATAATACAGTGTTGTGCCCTAAGTTACCCAAGAATACTGCAGTACTTGTCTGGCAATGGTGTGCAAAAATTTGATATAATGAAAGAAAATGGCAATGGTAAATTCGCAATACATGCTACAGAAAGTTAATTTCGGAATGAATTAACATCGCACGTACCTCACTCCTCCTTTCCAAAAATAAGACCATGCTTTCCTCTCTAACAGAAAAGGAAAGAGTACGGTCAGCTGATAGAGATCTCTGAAGAAGTGTAATCGGAAAGCTATAAATCGACGAGGGAAGAAGCAAAGAATTTAAGAGGACCAGAACTGATTACGACACTTGGCATGACGACGTCGATGATCTGCCAAGCAACGACGACGTCCTTCTGTATCAATTAAGTCGCACATCAGTCCACCTCAAAAGCTGAGCACTCAGCGTGGCGAATTGCTAGCTGTAGAGGACCAGTTTCGATTTCCGGCTGGGCCAGAGATTTTCTCCGTTCGACGATTGGGTGTTTGGTTGTCTTTACGTTCGTATAGTAATAATTGACATTCCACTGTTGAGATGGCAGTATGGGCACGTCCTGAAAGCCAATAAATTGGAAAAAAGTGGCACATTAGAATACCAGGACCATCGATTGATGGAAACAAAAATCCCCAATACATCCACAACGATCACAAGGAAGAAAACATATCTTCTTTTCCCGCTACTAGGGCTATAGGGGAAAGAATATTTAGTATGACCGGCAAAATTGTTCAGGAAAAGGTCACGAATAAACGCTGTACATCTTGATAAACTTTTGTTTCTTCGTAGTTATTATAAACATGTAAAGAACTGATTTTATAGTCGTGATAAAGGTTCACTTAAAAATACGCAGATAGAAAAAAAACTTATATGTGTAGTTTTACATCATTGATTTTTATGTGTTATTTACAATGCTTGTTTTGATTTATTAAAAACACGTCACATGTAAACACATACTGATTTGTTCATCTTTACCCTGCTGCACAGTGGGCTGAAATTTGCTCGCATCTGCTTTCGAGTTTTGTTGTTTATTTGTTTATAATCAGTAAATATAACGTAGGTTCCTAAATTCGTTCTAAGCGGTTTACATGCCTTGTTGCAACTAGAGAGAAATAAGCACAGCGACGAAATAATACAGGCCTTAGTCAGGTATCAGTTTCGAAATCGGCATATACTGAGGGGTATACACTTTTGTGTAGAAACTCGACTCTGCAGGCCGCTTACCTGATTCAGTTTCAATCGCCTACCATTAAATAACACTGCTGTGGCGTCACCAATACGAAGAGCAAGACTGGCAGCAACCGTGGCTTCATGATTGTGCATTGTTCTTCGTTTAATTTTATCGTAAATACACTCTAGAAATGGCCTTAATTCCTGAATTTCGTTTTGTTTTTGAGAGACTAGGACAGAGATTTTAGCAAGCCGAGGTGGTCGAGCGGTTCCGTTCGAAACCGCGCGAATGCTGCGGTCGCAGGTTCGAGTCCTGCCTCGGGCATGAATGTGTGTGATGTCCTTAGGTTAGTTACGTTTAAGTAGTTCTACGTTCTAGAGGACTGATGACTTCAGATGTTAAGTTCCATAGTGCTCAGAGCCATTTGAACCATTTTTTTAGAGATTTTGGTTTGGCCCTCTTAGTGAAATAGTGAAATTACTTCACGGGAGGGAAACAACCCGTAAGTGAACTCACTGTGTATTCCGGGAGGGAAGAGTCAAGCCGAGGGCAACCGAGAGTATAGGTTGCAGTCAGTTGCAGTCCGTCGCTCACGAACAACGTCTGTCGTTGGATTCTGGGTTCATTCTTAGTTCCTTCCACAGACTGGCGGACTTGGGGAAGAGAGTTAGCATAACTTGCGTGGCCTCAGCACGACTGTTGACGTATAGCATCGTTCCGAGGACTGATCGTGGCCCCTCTGGTATGTAGTTATGTGCGGGGTCTTAGTCAGAGGCTTCGTTAGAGTTAGATTCTGCCACCCATAGTGTAGTGGCGAACACCGGAACATCTCGCTGTGCTGTTCTTCTGCTGTGGCACACTACTCTCAAATGCTCTCGCTTCAAACAGACATAACATGTGTCGAAAGAATAGAAGTAACACCTGTACGAGAGTACAAAAAATTACAAAAAATACTTCACTTCCCTGTACACGCAGACATTCCAACTACCAGTAAAAGAACGCTTCGCTCTCGTTACTCCCCTGCAAACAGCAAAGCTATTAAACTTCCTGGCAGATTACAACTGTGTGCCGGACCGAGACTCGAACTCGAAACCTTTGCCTTTCGCAGGCAAGTGCTCTACCATCTGAGCTACCCAATCACGGCTCACGGCCTGTCCTCACAGCTTTACTTCTGCCAGTACCTCGTCTCCTTCCTTCCAGACTTTACAGAAGCTCTCCTGCGACCTTTCAGAACTAGCACTCCTGGAAGAAAAGGTATTGCGGAAACATTCTAATGACTGCTGAAGCCACACATGGCAGATTAATGCATATTGACCAAGCCATCGGGTTTTGAACTGCCACGCAAGGTCTGTTAGATTCTGAACCGAATAAGAACCAACAATGGTAGTTATGCCTATTCTCTGTACAAGAAAATGAATTCTCCAAGTTGTGACTGTGGCGCTGAAAAGTACACAGTTCACCACGTAATTCAAGCAATTCATTGGGAGCTTTCCTGGCGATTTGACAGAGTTCCTGATGATGACGCAGCGATCAATAGACTACAGTCGTGCCATAGATATTAGTTTGTAATCTGAGATAATCGTAAATAATAATTTCTATGAAGCCATACGCTAAATAAATAAATAAATACATGCTCGTTCAGGAAATTGCTTAATTCGTCAAAATTCTTTTGGGTCCGTGCGTGGACGCAGCTTTTGAACAATTTGGTACAAACGAATACTTGTATGTAAGAAAGCGCTCTACACTTCTGGATCTGACATGTCGATACCTTCTAACACAGCATAAATCTACGCGGGCGGTTTTCCCAGCCATTTACGGTTCCGTCAAACACATTGAATGGCGGAGGCCGGATAGAAGGCGGCCCCAAAGTGCTTGTCCAACTATTGCATGGTTCAAATGGCTCTGAGAACTATGGGACTTAACTTCTGAGGTCATCAGTCCCCTAGAACTTAGAACTACTTAAACCTAACTAACCTAAGGACATCACACACATCCGCGCCCGAGACAGGATTCGAACCTGCGATCGAAGTAGTCGCGCGGTTCCAGACTGGAACGCCTAGAACCGAACTATTGCATGCTCACGTTTCGGATCAACTCCGCATTTTTCTTGAGCAGTTCCTGAGTCTGCTCCTGCTGTAGCTATTGTTACAGTCCCACCTTTTCCTGCTTTTGTCTGTCAAGATTATTTGACTATTGATCCACGTATTCACACACTAGAGTCAGTCTCCTCGGCACTTCAGTAGCACACTACCCAGGTATGGGTGGGCCACGAGTTAGTTTCTGAGAAACGACGAGGGGCACTAAGGACCGGATGGTTGACGGCAAAAACAATACACAAATCCCCAACAATGCAAACATGAAAGCCACGAGTCATCAACAGCGTACAAACACAGCCACGACTGAAAAACGAGGGAAGAAACAAGAGCAAGCGAATAACGGTGGGCGAAAATAACCCCGGCGATAGGAAGTGTTCGGAAACATTAACACAACGGGACTGGGAAAACATGCACACTTTCCTCCTAGCTTACGCCAAGGCCCCGTCGCCAATGGAGCGGACCCGAAACCAAACATCGCTGGTATGTCCATCTCGATATCGATGTCCAAGTCTGGAGAGGATATTAAAGACAGAAAGAATTACGCGATACAGACAAACAAACTCGCGAAGTAACACGGAATAGATTATCTGACAAATGCCTCTAACAATTAGTCCGACAGACCAAACGCGTAAGGAATATTTCAGACCTCACGGCTGCAAACAGACCCGATCTTTTAGAGAGGCTCACCAAAGACGGGGGGTAACAAGAATGATGCAATTACAGTGAAGATAATGATCGAAGTAGAAAAGGTCTTTCAGAAAGTTAAGAAAGTACTTCGGTTTTGTCGAACTGATAGGCAGTCACTAGCAAGTTAATTAAAGAACAAACGAAGAACATATTGTATATATGCGCTAAACAGAGCAAATATTTAGTGAAAGGTGAAATACATTATAAATGGTGGTGTGGACAAAGATATATCAAGTAAGAAAATTAAAGATTGACCTTTGTTTAGTGTTACTATTTGAAAAATGTTGTAAAAACAGAGACTGTTACATTCTCTCTACAAGACAGACTGAAGGAAATCTAACAAAGAAAACTCAGTGACAAGTAGTACATTAATTATGTACACAGAGAACCACAGCGGTCCTATGACACTTCCCTGTGACATTTCTGACGATACCCTTGTCTTTGATGAACACTCCCCGTCGAGGACAACATACTGGGTTCTATTACTTAGAAGAAGCCGTCTACATATCTGGGAACCTATTGCGTATGATGGACTTTCGTTAACAGCCTGCAGTGGGAAACCGTGTCAAACTCTTTCCAAAAATTTAGGAATACGAAATCCGCATGTAGCCCTTGATGTATGGTTCGCAGGATATCATTTGAGAAAAGGGCAAGTTGAGTTTCTCACTAGCGGTGATTTCTAAATGATTGTGGACAGGAGCTTTTCTGTCTCAAGGAAATTTGTTAAACTCTAAGTCTGAACACGAAATATTATGTTCCAACTTAGAATATTCTCAAGTATTATGCAGCAAACAGGTGTGAAGGACATTGGTCTGTTGTTCTGCAGTCTGTTCTTTGACCCGTCGTGTACACAGGAGTCGCCTAATCTTTTTTCCAATCACTTGGAAATCTCCGCTGCGTGAGAGATTCTCGACAAATGAAAGCTAAGTACGGAGCCAATACCGTAAAGTATTTTCTATAAAACCGAACTGGGATTCCATCTGGAGCGGAGCTTTGAACTCTTTCAGTTGTTTCTCTACGCCGGGGCTGCCAATAACTACGTCCTCAATACGAGAGTCTGAGTGACAGTCAGATGATGGTATCCCTCTCCGATCCCCCTGCATGTATGATTTATTAAATGTGAAATTTGATACTTAATCTTTCCTTTTGATGTCTTCTGTTCCGTCCGCAGACTGGTCGACGATGGTTGGATAGAAGAAATTGATTCGCTTAGTGGTTGATGTAGGACCAGAATTTTCTGAAGTTCCTGGCAAGATCTTTATCTGAGTATGACGGTGGAACTTGTATTCTTTGCGCATCGATATTTTTGTAGACGTGCGAATTTCTACTAACTTTTACCTGCCGTCATTCCAAAGTACTGTTTGGACCGAGAGGGTAACAGTCACTGTTTCCTCAGCATCTTCCGAATTTTGCTATTATACTATGGAGGGTCTAGTTTGTTCTTAGCTCATTCGGTACAGTCTTCTCCATAGTGTGATCTATAGTCAGTTTAAACTTTGTCCAAAATTCCTCTAGGCCCATACCCTATGGGGTATATGTGTATCAAGATGACCTGTTCGTAGTGGTGTCAGGATACTACACGTCCGCAATAGAGCATCGGACAGAGGAGATCCTTGATGAAATTCGGTGTTCGTGCAATAGTCACAAACTCTCAGTTGCTATCGTGAAAATAGTATACAGGCTCTTAAAAGAAAACCTTACTTCAGCAGACCCTCAACCTCAAGATTGTGGAAACAGACAGACTACCAATATAGATTATGGTACAGGTAAGACACACAACCTAAAATATATCGAGATCACCTTTACTTACTAATTCCACATACCTCATCCAATAATTCGTAGAAAATTACTGCGTATATGTCTTAGATCTTATCTCTCGTCCGCAGCTCGTGGTCGCGCGGTAGCGTTCTCGTTTCCCGCGCCCGGGTTCCCGGGTTCGATTCCCGGCGGGGTCAGGGATTTTCTCTGCCACGTGATGACTGGGTGTTGTGTGATGTCCTTGGGTTAGTTAGGTTTAAGTAGTTCTATGTTCTAGGGGACTGATGACGATAGATGTTAAGTCCCATAGTGCTCAGAGCCATTTGAACCATTTTCTTATCTCTCACCATCGTTTACGTTTACTTCAGCTTGTATAGCTATGTCTCCAATAATTAATGGCTTGTATTATAATTATGTGACGCACCTCGTTATAGAGGCTTCTTGTCTTATTTCAAAAATAAGATAAAGCATGTTAAAACTGTCTCTCCCACGAACCATGGACCTTGCAGCAGTCTCTTCAGTAATTACAGGGCAAAAGTCTGGCTGATTTACTGATCTTTTCGTGTAACATTAATGAATTTGACCTGACTATATTTCTAATGCGTACGTATGGATCCAAGAGGAAATGACGTCAGTTGTTTTACCCGAGGACATGAAGCTCTACTGTAAGCTTTAATGGTCATGGTATCATCTTGGTTAAATTATTCCGTAGGTAAAATCGTCCCCCGCTCAATTTTCAGACAGGGACTACTCAGCAGGATGTTTCATCAGGATCGGGAGAGGCATATCTAGTGTTCTACTAGACGTGAGGAATTATAAATCTCTTAGTCTGGTAGTTAGGTTCAAGAATTTAAAAACAGAAACGGATAGGTTGAAGTTACATGTAGTGATAATTAGTGCAGCGCGGCGGTAGACGGGACAGAAGCTATGTTTGGGTGTATATTGGTTTATATAGGCTAATTCATTATACAGAATAATGCAGGCGTAAGTCTAATAATGAATATAAAAATATCAATGCGGATCAGGTACTATGAAACTATAATGTGCGCGTTATGGTAGGCAAAACAGACACAAACTCACCACCCACACCAGTACTTCAGGTTTATATTTCTACTATTACCACAGATGATGAAAAGACTGAAATAATGTATGATGAGATAAAAGAAACTATGGAGGTCGTTAAGGGATACTAAATTTTAGTAATGATGGGGAAGCTGAAATTCGATAGTAGGAAAAGGAAAAAGGAAAAGGAAAGAAAGTAGTTGGAGAACATAACTGGTGGAAAGAATTAAAATCGGGAACCATGTGCTAGAATTTTGCACCAGAGACAATTCAGTGACTGTTAATACTTTACTCAAGAACCGTGAAAGAAGGCTGTACACGGAAACCACCGAAAGATTTCAAATATGTAATAAAATGACAGAAAATGGATTTCGAAACAAGGTTTTAAGGTGCAAAATATTTCCATCAGCAAATGTGGTTTATGACCATACGTTGTTTCTTATTAACTGAAGAATAAAACTGGAAACTATTGCTGGTAAGTATTAAACTAAGCTACTTGCACCTGCACAAACTGAAAGAAAGACTGGTTATGGAGAGTTTCAGAGTAGATTGACAGAAACAGAGGAGCGGAATACGAAAGAAGAAGAACAGGTAGCTTTAAGAGATGATACAATGAAGCCAGCAATAGATCAAATAGGTAAACTGATTATACAGTGTAAAAATTCTAGGCCAATTCATGAGAAGTTGAATTCAATTAGGAGAAAAAAATGAATATAATAAGGAGAAAATATAAAAATAAAGCAAATGAAACAGGTGAAGGGGAATACAGACTTCTAAACAAGGAGATAGACAAAGAGAGCAAACTCGCTGAGCAGGTATGGTTCAGGGAGGAATCCAAAGACGTAGAAGTATGCATCACAATTGGATAGATATTGGCGCCTCCGAAGAAACTGAAGAATTATTTGCAGAAAAAGGAACCATTTTATGAATTGAAAGAACTCCGATGGCAAGACAGTCCTAGTCAAAGAAGAGAAGGCCAAAAGTTGGAAGGAAGATATAAATGGACTGTTCAAAGAAAACGAATTCGATAACTCTATCATATAAATTGAAGAGGAATTAGATGAAGATGAGGTCTAAGATAATATACTGAGAGAAGAATTTCACAAAGCACCGAGAAACCTGAGACATAAAAATCCTGGGGTATTCGACATTCCCTCAGAATTAATGAGTTCCTTGAGAGAACATACGAGCCGGCCGGGGTGGCCGAGCGGTTCTGGGCACTACAATCTGGAACCGCGCGACCGCTACGGTCGCAGGTTCGAAACCTGCCTCGGGCATGGATGTGTGTGATGTCCTTAGGTTAGTTAGGTTCTAGGGGACTCATGATCTCAGAAGTTAAGTCCCATAGTGCTCAGAGCCATAAGAGAACATACGATGGCAAAACTATTCCACCTGGAATTCAAGATACATGATAAAAGCGAAATACCCTAAGACTTCAAGAAAAATACGATACTGCAGTGCCTGTGTCTTTAAGAAAACCGATGCAATGTTCCTTCGGACCTGCATAACACAGGCACTTAAGAATTGTTTTTATCTGCCTATATCAGGCAGAAGCTTGCAACTGAAATGTCCTCCCCAGAAGGGGATTTAGATCTCTCCTTGAGCATAAATTAGGATTCCAGAGAAATGTAGGAACATGTAAGAAACTAACGGCCGTACGACGTGTCTTGGAAGAAGGCAGAAAAGTGTGACCTACGTTTGTAGTATTTGTTGACGTAGACTAAGCTATTTTCGAAGTTGACTGGAATACATTCTTCGCAGTTCTGAAGGTTGTATGGCTAAAATACAGAGAAAGAAATCTTAACTCAAACTTTTACAGAAACCAAAATGCAATTACAAGAGTGGAAGAACTTGGAATTGAAACAGTAGTTGAGAAGGAAGTGTGACTGTTGTAGCCTATAGTCAGGGATAATCAATCTGTACACTGAACAGGCAATAAATCAAAGCAAAGAGGAACAAAGAAAGGTATTTGAAGTTAAGGAAGAATTAAAAAACACTCTGCGGTTCGTCGATGACACTGCAATTCTGTCAGACAACGCAAAGGAATGAAATATCTGCTGAACGAAATGGACAATCTCCTAAAGGCAGGTTATAAGATGAATATTAACCAAAGTAAAACCAGGGTAATGCACTGAATTCGAATAAAATAGGATGGAACTGAGGAAATTAGATTTGAAAATGCGAGATTAAAAGTAGTAGATGAGTTTTTCTATCTGAGCTGCAAAATAACTGACGATGGCAAAAGTAGAGAGGACATTAAGTAAGAAAGGCAATAGCAGAAAAACGCTACTTAAAAGAAAAATTATTAAAATCGAGAATAAACTGATGTGTTAGGAAACATTTTCTGAAAGTATTAGTCTGAAGTTTAGCCTTAAACGAAAGTAAAACATGAACGAAAAACAATTCAGCCAAGAAGAGAATAGAAGCTTTTGAAATATTGTGCTACAGAAGCATGCGAAACATTTCATTGTTCGATAGGATAACTATTAAGGAGGTAGTGAATAGAAGTGGAAAGGAGGTAAATTGATGCTGACATTGACTGAAAGAAGGGATCGTTTCATAGGACACATCCTGAAGCATCAATGCTGCGTCTTTTACGGAATTGAAGAAAGTTTGGTTGTCAAATGTTGTAGAGGGATACTAAGGCCTGTCCGTACTAAGCAGGTTCAAATGGACGTAGTTTGTGGTTTTTATGCTGGAATGAAGAGGCTTCACAGAATAAACCAGCGTAAAGTTCTGCATAAAACCACTCTTCAGACTGAAGACGAAACAGCAAAGTATTAGAACTGTAGTATCTCCCGGAAGCAATTGGTTTTAGTGAGAATTGGAACTGTTACCGCAATCAGAGGAAAAGAAGGGAAGAAGTTTATAAGAGATTCCAATACTTCAAGGACTATAGTTAATTCTTAAATAAATTGTCAGATACGCTTCACTTGAAGGAGAGCGTCTGCAGGACAGCAAGTAAGAGAGCGTTTGGTAGCAGCGTTAAAGTATTTCCTGTTGTGATAGCTCCTGGACAGGAGAAATTACATTATGTGAAAGGTGGAGAGAAGAGCGGCGGCCAGAGGTTACTTAATGAAATTCATGCTCTAGGGACGCCTGGTCCCTTCTAGTGACACTTCCACTTTCACATGCTAGTCCACGACGTAATTCTAAAAATTCCTTAAGAACAGAGAGGAGATATTTGTAAATGGAGTGACCAAACTGGCTGAAGGAAACAGAAAAGTGTTACGCACAGTACAATATTTATCAAACTTTGTGGACATGTTCATCACAGAACGGGCATTAAGCGGTTTCATTCGGAACTGATGTCCATCATTAACATCAGTAAGAGGCGCCACCCTTGCAGGCATGAATACTCTCTTGCATTCGTTGTGGCAGGAAAGCAAACAGGTTCCGAATGTCATCCTGACCATGGTTGATACTCATGTGTCAGTTCATGAACATTACTAGTGGGAGGCTGGCATGAAAGCATACTTCTTCCCACAGCTTCGTACACATTCTCTATGGATGACGAGTAAGGAGATGGAACAGGCCAGTCACGCATACGTGCGTTTCCCAAGGAGTTTGTGGGGTGAAGTGTCTTGCATTATCCAACTGGATTACATCGTTTGGTACACTGGGTGTGACAACAGGGTTTACCATTCACGCCCCATACCGGTGAGCACTATGTGGCGTGAAAGCATTCTGCGCCGAGACCCCGGGGCTCTAACTTCTTGTAGCCGCGGAGCGTTGATTACTTCGATTTGGGTATATAGTGTCAGTCAGTCACTTGTGTCCGTGTTACGTGTGTGAGGAAGACAAAATTTTTCTTGCTGTGACATGCTAATAGGGTGCAGTACTTAGCACAGGAGCCACCTAAAGTTACTATAAGAATGGACAGCGGGCCAGTCCAGCAGCCACTACAGTCAGCGGTCTCGGAGACCATGGAAGTTCTCAGTCATTACGCCAGCAATGACACCATCACATCATCCGGTACCGGTGTTTCTGGTGCCTTACAGAAGCGGACGTTAGAGCATGACGAAGGACAGCAGAGCGACAAACGAGCAGCACTCACCGTGAAGCAGTACAACAACCAAACAAGGGTAGCAGCCTGCTTATCGCAGTACATAAAGCTTTGTCATTAGAGAGCCCCACAGCTGTAAACCCATCCCTGAATTTGCACTTGTCAAGTATGCTAGTGTTGCATCAATTCGTGATACAAACAATGCTGTTTTCTCCGGTCGGCCAGCTTATGCAACGAATACAAATAATCGTTATCGGGACATAGAAATTGAACCATTCTGTATATATGTGGAAGGACGTAGAGGAAACGTTGGTGGGCTGCATTAGAAGATGGCAACTGCAAAGCTTTTGTACACAACAAAGTCTCTGTGCAGGCAAGACATTAAAAACATCTTATCAATAGGACGGAACAGAATCAAAATTGAACAGTACCCGGTATTTTCAGCTCACCAAGTGAATACCTACATACATAGTCACGTATCAAGCGCCAGGGTGTAATCAGAAAAGTTGACACCAGCTTAAATAAGGAAGAACTCCGGCATGCGACGGTTTCACCATATACCGTCTTACATGTCGGGAGCTTGTCAAAATAGGGGATGAAGGACGGAATTGCCACTACCGCACTACGAGGTGCATTCAAGTTCTAAGGCCTCCGACTTTTTTTCTAATTAACTACTCACCCGAAATCGATGAAACTGGCGTTACTGCTCGACGTAATGGCCCTGGAGACGTACACATTTTTCACAACGCTGACGCCATGATTCCATGACAGCGGCGAAGGCTTCTTTAGGAGTCTGGTTTGACCACTGGAAAATCGCTGAGGCAATAGCTGCACGGCTGGTGAATGTGCGGCCACGGAGAGTGTCTTTCATTGTTGGAAAAAGCCAAAAGTCACTAGGAGCCAGTTCAGGTGAGTAGGGAGCATGAGGAATCACTTCAAAGTTGTTATCACGAAGAAACTGTTGCGTAACGTTAGCTCGATGTGCGGGTGCGTTGTCTTGGTGAAACAGCTCACACGCAGCCCTTCCCGGACGTTTTTGTTGCAGTGCAGGAAGGAATTCGTTCTTCAAAACATTTTCGTAGGATGCACCTGTTACCGTAGTGCCCTTTGGAACGCAATGGGTAAGGATTACGCCCTCGCTGTCCCAGAACATGGACGCCATCATTTTTTCAGCACTGGCGTTTACCAGAAATTTTTTTGGTGGCGGTGAACCTGTGTGCATCCATTGAGCTGACTGGCGCTTTGTTTCTGGATTGAAAAATGGCATCCACGTCTCATCCATTGTCACAACCGACGAAAAGAAAGTCCCATTCATGCTGTCGTTGCGCGTCAACATTGCTTGGCAACATGCCACACGGGCAGCCATGTGGTCGTCCGTCAGCATTCATGGCACCCACCTGGATGACACTTTTCGCATTTTCAGGTCGTCATGCAGGATTGTGTGCACAGAACCCACAGAAATGCCAACTCTGGAGGCGATCTGTTCAACAGTCATTCGACGATCCCCCAAAACAATTCTCTCCACTTTCTCGATCATGTCGTCAGACCGGCTTGTGCGAGCCCGAGGTTGTTTCAGTTTGTTGTCACACGATGTTCTGCCTTCATTAAACTGTCGCACCCACGAACGCACTTTCGACACATCCATAACTCCATCACCACATATCTCCTTCAACTGTCGATGAATTTCAGTTGGTTTCACACCACGCAAATTCAGAAAACGAATTATTGCACGCTGTTCAAGTAAGGAAAACGTCGCCATTTTAAGTATTTAAAACAGTTCTTATTCTCGCCGCTGGTGGTAAAAGGCCATCTGCCGTACGGTGCTGCCATCCCTGGGACGTATTGACAATGAACGCGGCCTCATTTTAAAACAATGCGCATGTTTCTATCTCTTTCCAGTCCGGAGAAAAAAAATTGGAGGCCTTAGAACTTGAATGCACCTCGTATTTGGGCACGTTTGTGGTTCAGTTTGCTTCGCAAGTGATGCCAGACTGTGTCAATTTACGGAATTTGTTGCCCGGTGGACACATATGTCTCTTCTGTGCGGCAATGTTTTAAATCATTTAAGCAGCCAGTGCTGCTCTGCCATAAGATGCTCCAAGTGTGGTGGAAATCATACGCGAGCCGACTGCCCGTCCACTCAGCCGCTGTGTGTACACTGGAACCAGGTGTATGAGGCAGTAAACTGTGAGTGTCCAGAGTACGCGCGCCAGAGGTACGTTAAGGAAGTCGCTGCTAGGCAACGCGTCACTTTCGTGGAAGCAGAGATGGCCATCTCACAGAGGCCGTTTGCCGAATCAGTACTGTCACTTCCATGCCTGCGTGATGAACGAGTCTTCCCAGTTATTCAGGCTCAGCCGCACAGATATACAGTCACAAAGCACCGACGCGAGGTCGACCGCCCGGCAGCCACACCCCGATGGATGCTATCTCCACCTCTGCAACCGAACACCCTGTCACTGGAACCGATCCGAAGCAATCCGTACCCACCGCAACACCACGCTCCCATGTCGCTAAACAGCTCTTATAACGGAAGTTCTACCCCATAGAAGGAACCAGGCAGACCGTCTGTTCCAGGGTCACTCACATTACAAGAAAAATATTTAATCTTATCGTGCAGGTCATTCATGAAATCCAAACGGCACCACAAGGACCAGTTAATTCCACCGCGATAAGCTAGATATTACTGGAAACTCTGACGCAGGATAATGGCGATTAAAATTCTACAACAGAACGCCAGGTCGGTCATTTCCCACAAAGAAACCCCGCAAAGAGCATTACTTTCCCCAGACGTACACATTGGTATTAACTCAGAAACTTCGTTTAAGTGGTTCATTGTTCTCCGTCTCAGGCTTCCACATTTTTCCCGAAGACAGACACGACGGAAAAGGAGGAGTTGCTCTCTTTGTTCGATCCTCAGTTGCTGCTTCTCCTAGATACGTAGACCACACACACGTAAGATGCTTTCAGGCTGTAGCGGTGCGGGCTTATTGCAATGGCCCGCAGACGAACGTTACAATCTGTTCATTTCCCTAATAAATGAGGAGGTCGTATATTCCAATACATTGGTGAATCAGATCGATCATCCTTGTTTAGATATCAGTGCGAACCATACGTCCTGGAGATTCGAGATGAACGAACGATATGGAGCAGCTGTTTTGGACATCGTAGGTGAATTAAATTTATTTATTCTGAAAAACGGTTGCCAAACTCTCATCTCGGTGACTGGAAGATTCTCGTCTGCAATAGACATCACCCTGTGTTCATCGGCTATCTCCCAAGAAATTGAGAGGCAGGTCTGCCCCTACCCGCTGGGGTCTCATCATTTTGATATTCGAATAACTATTATACACGGGACTGATCCAGGTCCATATATGACGTCGTCAAAATGGAACATGCACAAAGCAAATTGGAAGGCGTATGAAACGTATATCCAAGAACACCTCCACGTAGGTTTATTGCAAGGACCTCTACTGAATGCGGTGATCGTATTTTACGTATATCCAAGAACACCTCAGAACACCTCCACGTAGGGTTATTGCTAGGACCCCTAATGAATGCGGTGATCGTATTTTCCTAATTTCAAATCAAACCGATCCGGAGGCCAAAAGGCCTTTTAGTTCCATCGTGGAATCAGGACTTCTCAAGACAAGTTGCTAAACGAAAGCTAGGTTACAGCATTTATAAACGAGAACGCAGCTGGGTGAATTTTCTCAAATACCAACAGGTGGCCACCGCTACCAAACATTTTTTGAAGCAGCGAAAAAAATGGTCTCGGAATCAGTTTGGTGAGACAATCACCAGAGTAACTCCGTTGTCATCGGCTTGGTCCACCAAACGCAAAACCCGAAAGAGGTACCCTTTGAGTAAAGGTTTACATGGCTGGCTGGATGACTTCGCACAGATCGTCACGCCCCCATTGGATATCACTGAATCACCGACAACCTCGGATCCTGCTTCTCCTTCGTCCCTGGGTTCGACACAATCCTTATTGGCTCCACTCCAATTCTCAAAACTGCGGAACGTCTTAAAAGGCACTTGCAATGCTGCTGCAGGATACGACGACATCCACTACAAAATGCTGGCCAATTTGCCGGACGAAGCATTACACATATTGTTCGACATCTACAATCGTTTATGCGACCCAGGCAACTTCCCGGACGATTGGCGCAGTTATGTAATTGTTCCCACACGTCAGCCCGGCAAAGACCCAGATTTGGGCAGTTCATACTGTCCCATCGCTCTTTCTTCTTGCGTGATTAAAACAAAGGATAATGAAGCGCCGTTTGGAATACTTGTTTGAGAGGAACTCCCTTCTCTCCCACTCCCAGTACGGGTTTCGAAAAGGAGGAGGAACAATAGACAGCCTAAGTCACTTAACTACAGTCGCAAAATGTATTTATGCTGCTAGTGGTTACCTGACAGTACTGCTTCTCGTTGTTTCCGGTGCTTATAACAGTGTGGACGTGGACGTCCTGATACGGAAGCTCCAGACAATGTTTGTGCCAGATCTCATTACCCGCAACATTTACTCTCTCCTACGGCAACGTGTAATCTATGTCAGACAATAGGACAATACTTTACACGGACCGCGTCTAGTCTATAGAGGCCTGCTGCAAGGCTCCATCGTAAGTTCCATTCTTTATGTAGTGTACTCGTTAGAACTTAGCACAATGTTTGGTCCTTCAGTAAAAGTTCTAATGTACCGATGACACCTGCATGTACGTTTTATCTCAGCTTGAGGATGACGCTAAGATCGTTAGATACAGTGGCGTAAGTACTGTATTCCAGGACGTACAGAACTGGACTGAAAGTGGCAGATGCGAAATCTTCGGCGGTTGTCTTTACAAGGCAGAGATGGACGACAACAACGCCTGAGATACGATTACTGCCTTTTACTATTCCACTGAGGAGTTCAGTCAAATGGCTTGGACTCCTCGTCGACAGCAGACTGGTGTGGGCAAGCCACGTAGAATATTTGATTTCCAAGGCCGATCTGTCACTCAGTATCCTACGATCGGTATCGCGCATATGGCGGCGAGACGATGTTACAGTTCTTCTCTCTCTTTACCGGTCTGTACTTGATTAAGGGTGCACGCTATTTGGTAATGCTTCGACACTTCTACTAAGCAAGATCGATACTCTGCAGTACCGTGCCATGTGCTTTTGTCTTATGACAATAAACTGTAAACCTGTAAATGCGCTTTTGGTGGAAGCAAGGGAGGTACTTCTTCAATTCCGGAGGGATATCTTGGCTCAGAAATTCATCTTTAGCAGAGCAACCCAAACAGTTCATCCGCTTCTCTAAAATCTTAACCGCTTCATTGAGGACAACGGATACGTCGATAGGATTAGAAGGAGGAGTGTACCCCTCCTAGTTAAAAGTTTCAGGCAGCAAAGATATGTGATCCCCCTCGTCCTAAACGACTCTGCTTCCTGCATTTAATTTGGAATATGACGTAGTAAATTACCATCCCACGATCTTTCATCAGTCTAGAGAGTCGGATCGACCTTTCACTGCTTCTACTGGCGTTTCCCATTTGATTGCATCAACGTGGCCCTTACTGGTCAACATTTTCACTGACGGCTCCAAAACAAGATAGGGAACCGGCTTTGCTTACTTCTACGCAGATCCATTATCTTTGGCTATGTTTATGCTATCTTCACTGCCGAAGTCCTTGCAATTAAGGAAGCCCTTCAGTGTGCGGCAAGTCAGTTAAACGACATCCTTATTGCTACGGATTCGAGGAATGCGCTGGAAAACCTGAGAGTGCAGAAACACGGCTCCAACGCTAATCGTCATGTACTCGATGTAATTAAGTTACTCTATCAGAGTGAAAGTCAACATAAACGTGTCGAGGGACATTTTGGTATCTTATGTAGAGAGATGATGGTCCACCGGGCAAATCAAAGCGTGACTGATGGCAAACCCAACTCCACCTGCCTTCCTCATAGAGTTTTTGTTGCTTGAATGAAGGTTCATCAAGAATGGTGACACACGTGGGAGCTCTCACAACAGTCCAAAGGAAGTCATTATGCCTTAATACAGCCGAGTATTCCGTGAAAAACCTGGATCTCCCTAATTAAGCTATCCAGACGTCATACCACTACCCTAACGCGCATCCGGCTGATCCACGGCTGTTACCCTTTACATCTTTAGAGGATGAAAGTTCAGACATGTCCATATTGCAAAGACCATGTAACTGAAATTAGTGACATCATTCACGTGACAGTAGGATGTTCACGCTATGATGGACAATGCAACAAGTTTCTCAAGGCCTTGATCAGAGCAGGAGTACCTCAACATACACCTGTGGCGGACCTGTTTCGACAGCTGACCCCATCGAACTTTGTCAATGTTGCCCAGTTTCTGCAATAAGCAGATATCCAATTATAAGTCAAACTCAGAGGTTCGAGAGCAAGAAGTTGGGATATATCGACTGCGTTAAATGAGTGAATGTACAGACTGTACCATGAAATTTGCCTGTAATTAATGCATTTTCTAATGCGTATGCTGTTTATGTGTTACTTTAAACTAAATCTGTAGTTACTAGCCTCTCTGGCTGAATGGTTAAGGCCTAACGCCAATACATTATATTAAAAACACATTTTTCTGTAGGACAAATACCGAAAATAATTTCGCATAAGGCTAATATTTTATCAGTATATCTCACGGCATGGACATATTGGAGTGTCAGTTTGGTAGCGTTCCGTCAGGTGTTGGCGTAAGGCTTCCCATTTCCGTCGGTGAATAAATATAAGGACCGACGTACAGGCAGATGAAATAAGTTGAAAAGTTCCGTCCACGACGAAGAAGGTGTTGAAAATAAGACGTTGTATAATAAATGGCTAAACGAAGAAACCAAAGAGAAAAGCACGCAGAAACAAAACGACAAAATTTTCCTAGCTTTTTTTAAGATTGGGAAGATCTGTATGGAAATTCCTCACCGAAGTACTTATAACTAAATGTGAAGAGTGCCGTAGCTGCACTGGAAATTTGAGACCCTGTTTGTGTACACAGTGAATCAGGAGGAAAGATACATGCTTTCAGGGTTGATAGTATTAACGATTCTGAATGAAAAACGTATATGAACGTATATCATGTTCCTATCAGTTTCTGAGGAAACTAATGAAAACAATTGGCAACAGGACAAATGCAGGTGATGATAAATGAAACATTGTCGTCTAATAGTTTGCTTAATTGTGTACACTTTCTCACACAAGATGTTCAAAATGCCCACCGTCAAATGCAATGCATTCTGCAGTTCTAGTGCACAACTGCTCTGTTGCTGATCTGAGCTCATCCGCACAGTTCTTTACTTGAACACACGCATGGAAAATACGAGCGGGTAGTTCCTCCTTTGCGTCCCGTCTGCGCTTGTAGACTTCGCTGTTAAGTCAGTCCCACAGACATTAGCCTAATGGAGTAACATCGGGTAACCTCGGTGACCAAGAAATGACTCCGCGGGGACCGATACAATGATCAGGATACGTTTAAGTCAGATACTGTGTGACTGGGCGTATGGAATGTGCAGTACCCCCGCCGTGCTGAAAGTACATACGACCGCGTTTTGCCAAGGGATTAGCACACAATGAAACAAAACATTAGATCATAGTGTTTCATTTGCTGTCACCTGCATTTCTCCTCTTCCGCATTGTTTTCATTAGTTTTTTCGGAAACTAGATAATAGGACATATGTTCGTATGACGATTTTTGTCAGAGTTACCAATACTATCACCTCTCAAAGCATGTACCTTTTCTCCTGGCTCATTCTGTACAGGCGATGGGTGACAAATAAATGTCAAATGTGTGTGACATCTTATGGGACCCAACTGCTAAGGTCATCAGTCCCTAAGCTTACACACTACTTGACCTAAATTATCCTAAGGACAAACACACACACCCATGCCCGAGGGAGAACTCGAACCTCCGCCGGCACCAGCCGCACAGATGGGTCACAAATCTGAGGGAAGGGGAGAAAATAAAGAACAACAATTTTTTTTTTTTCATTCTCCATGGCGTTACGTGCACTTTAAAACACCTGAAGTGCTTTGTTGGTGAGTGGAACTTCTGTTCTGATTTTATGTAGGTCCTATATCATTAACTTCTGACAAATTATAAATTGCTATGTTTCTCATTATACAGGGTGAACATTAATAAAAGCGAAAAACTGATGAATGGAGGTTCTTCTCACAACGTGCCCTGTGTTCCTTGCGTGGTGCATGGTGTGTGATCGATACAGCGTACTGCAAGCAGCAAAATGGTCCGGTATTCATGTCGGGAACAAACTGAGATAGAAACGATGGAGAGGTAGCACGGCAATAGCAAAACAAGTACCATCACACAACGTTTCAAGCTCTTTTTGAGCGTTTGAGTGGTCACGGGTCCTTTCAGATAGACGGACGTACATGGAGGCCGTGGACTGTGTGTACACCAGATTTGGAGGACCGGATTCTACAGGATATTGAGACGTATCCAAGTTAAAGCTACTTTCAAGTGGCCCACCTTTCCCAGCAGTTTGTCGGTTTTACTGATGTTCGCCCTGTATTCTACATAATTAGGAATTTCATTGCAGACGACTATAAAAGTCTTCAGCATCTGACTACTCTTAACCTAAAATGATAGACAGGTCACCATATCTGGTCTCATTGATAACTTTACGAAAAAGTATATTTCTGCTGAAATGACGAGGGGTATCACAGGCATGTTGCCTAGTCTGTTATCCATATATTGAGGGTCATGTTTTTAAGTGTTGTAAGTTAGGCAATAATATATGTACATAGTATGTAATCACTGACAAAACAACGGTTTATTCTACTTAATATGAAAAAATACTTAAAACACACATCCATGTTAGAGTACGCCATATGATCGCTCGTTATTATAATGGTTTCATTCCATACTTGGGCCACATCATTGGTCCCCGTTCGAAGTACTTAAGGCTGCTCATTCCTGAAATAATCTTTGTTGAGGATGTAAAATTGAATACAGCTTACATCTATGTCGATCACTGTAGTAACATGGTAGCGTGTCTGTAAGTTGTAGAGGTATTGTATTTCGGAATGAGCTTCAGTCTGTGGCTTAAAACATGCTAGCTCAAACATACGGGTGGAGGAGTGCACTCCGAGGTTCCGGAAGGTTTTACCTCCACCTCGTTGGTGTTTTAGTATCAAGTTGCGTGCTCCAGTAACTTGGCCTAATTAGAAAGCTGTCCCGGTGGCCACGTGTAGAAACGGAAAGTATGCACCGGAGTGAAGGCAACGAAGGTCAGGCGCTCCTTATGTAGGCCGCGGGCGCGGGCGCCCTCTCACCGGGGACAGGTTCCCAGCGCGTTCCTCTCTTCTCCACTTGTTTGCTTTTCCTCTCCGCAGAAGCGTTTCTAAACGAACGCCGCCCGAGAGGAAATCTACCTCGTAGCCCTCGGGCGCTTCGCAGTCCAAGGCTCGTAACTCTTTTATCTATTATATGATTTCTGTTGGGAAATGGAAGTTTCCGTAAAGGAAGAGCATTCACTATCTCGTTTACTTAGAAGTCACAATTATGTGCGAACTGATATATCAAAGAAGTAACTTCAGTGGCTGGTCGGCATATACCAGTTGATTTCCTTACCATAAGAAAAAATTCCTCTTCTGCTATTTTTACTGTTACTGAATTCTTTACGCTGTCTAGCGGTCCACTTGCCTGTTTAGTAAGCAAACGCGTTTGATTACGGGTGTAGCCACGGAGATGAGAGGAGAGCAATGTGGTTCATTCTGCCTGCTTAGGACAACTGAACGGCTGTTTCAAGCAGAAGTAGCGGCTCCGGTTTTACAGCTAACAGTGAGCTAGTGCGTTAATCGTAGTCCTTTTCCGGCTGACGTCCATAGTTCGTACTGTATTATCAAATGATGAGGCGGAGCGCGGTCCTATGGGTCTGGTCGCAGAGGTATTCTTTTCCTAATTTGTTTATTTCGTTTTTATGGGATCTAAATGTGATAGACTTGTTCTTATGGCATGACCATCTAACGCCACAACTGTTCCATAAATTTACGTATTTGGACTGTCTGCATGTTACATACTTGAAAATGAAGTGGGAAATCAGTCTGTAATTCGTATATAAAAAGTAAAGAAATAGCACAAAATGACTTCAGACATAGTGGCTTCTGAACCCGATTATGTGTAGCTAATCTAAGAAGTCTAATCTAACCGGTCTGTATTGTCTACCTCCCTCGTAAGATAAAGGCTGACGTTTGGCACTATTTGAAAACATAGTAAGATCAGACGATCTATATCGTTACAAACAAGCGTTAGTAGTTGTTTTATTCGTAAGGCACACTAATTATTGGTTATCACGTAAAAGGAGACCATTCGTACAATCCAGGGCAACTGGAAATCACAATGTGTTTTCACGTCGCGTCCCAACCACTATAAAAGTCAGTACAGAGACAGGGTGATTTATTTACTTTTTTTAACTGCAATCAGTCGCATAACGACGGAAGCATATACAGATGTGTAAAATAGAGGACGGTATTAAGCGGTCTATTTTACCTTGTATTCCATAAATCAGTCTGAAGTTTCTTACCTACATGGAAGATAATTTTTCAGTATAATTGTAAACGATGCTGTGTTCATTGAGCTGTTAACTTTCAAATTCCAAGAGACACATTCCTCTGACAATGTGCTGCTGCAGCACGTTTATCTCTCAAACTTCACTGAAGTTCAAATATAAATGAAATAAAATGATTCCTTGAAACTCGGACGATGCTGTAACTTCTCAGTAGAAGTAAAATGAAGTGACGCTGACCTGCGAGTAATTCATGGGACTATGGCTAGCATTTTGTTCTCGGGTAGAGTTCTATCTCTTCCTTATGACGGATACTAAATAATTATCCACTGACTTCTAGCAATTTATTTGCATTTATTTTGTTGTGTTGTCATTTCCATCGCCAGAAGTCTTAAAGTCAGAAGTAACGTTTCATATTGCTAATTACGTATATGTAATGCTATATGAAGATAATGGGAATAATAGCTCCTAACTGCTGCGTATAAAACTTTTAACTGCTTCACACAGACATTTATTTCCATTATTTCTGATGAATAATCTGTATTTTAAAAATAAGTTTATGAAAAATCTATATTTCAATAATAAGTTTATTTAATGTAAATGCCGCGTGGGATTAGCAGAGCGGTCTAAGGCGCTGCAGTCATGGACTGTGCGGCTGGTCCCGGCGGAGGTTAGAGTCCTCCCTCGGGCATGGGTGTCCGTAGGATAATTTAGGTTAAGTAGTGTGTAAGCTTAGAGACTGATTACCTTAGCAGTTAAGTCCCATAAGACTTCACACACATTTGACCATTTAATATAAATAAATTTCAAAAGCAGCTTAAACTATTAGCCTCGGAAGAGAACTATTATCAAAATTTAGTGAGGAACAAAAGTTACTTCAGCTTGGCAGTGTAACTTTACAAAACATGTGTTACATTTAGAAACGTTGTCATGAGTAATTACTATAAGCACCCAATGATTAAAAATTAATGAAATATCACCGCAGTAGTAATTAGTGCGTTAGGACTCTACTATGCTGAAAAAAAGTGAAAACGTGGCCGACATCAATGGTAAGTAAACCAGTCTCGGCTACAGCCTATGAGTAAGGTCGCCGTTCGAAGATATAGTTCTCCTACCAGGGTAGGTGAGATTTTTGGCTTTTCTCTTCCTCTCAGATCTGTCATTTATGGTTAAATACTATATAACCTCCAGAAATACCATAAACATGAAAATATAATTACATAGTATGTCAACAATAGTATCCACGCACATCCACAGTGTTATTCCAATAGTATAGAAAATACACCGTCCGCCCAAAAAGTTCCGAGGCTGTTTTTGTTCCTGGCGTTTAAGCGACGTCAGCGTGGTAACTACGGTGGCAGCTTGAACTAACAACTGTAAACAACAAATATACACTCCACCAATTATTTGTGAACAGGCACTTTAAAGTAGTGGACGTGGAGGCGTACTACATCATCGTCTTTGTGTATTCGCAGTGGAGCAATATCTCTAAATCAAGTGCTCAAGACATTCTCCTGAACAGTTTCAAGAAGAGAAGTGTGTCCAACGTCTGTTCCGTACATCTTGGCTCCTGAACAAAAACAACGACGCGTGTACACCTGTCATAACTTCATTAAAATGCAAAACCGGACAGTTATTTTCTGGAAAGAAATCGTTGTAGTTGACAAGTCTCACTATTACCAAAACGAATCTACCATGAAACGAGAAATTGAAGAAATTACAGGAGGGTTAACCCTTTGACTATATAACCGAAGTTGAAGCCAATGTGACATGCGACTTAAACAGCATCCCAGTGAAGGACTAGTCTAACAGTTTCATGCGATTCTACGAACTTTTTGTACGTTGTCCTCAAGCGGATGAAGACAATGTAGAACACCTGAGGCATTAAAACCACTATCTTCACCTTTCTCTGTATGTTATTAATCCAGTTTTTGGATTGCCGGGGTATGAGGTGGTAAAAAGAGGGAAAGAGGTGGGGGAGAAGGCTAGGGTGTAAGAAGCTTTCCCAGACAAACCATAGGGGACGAGGTGGATCGTATACTGCCAGGATGAGTAGGCAACGGACAGAGAGGGCTTAGTGATGTTTCCCTGTGCAATTATACATTAGAAACTGCTGCTGATCCATTTTTAGAAAAAAAGGTATTCATAATTATAAAATGATACGATTTCGTTATGATCCTGCAAAACGCTTAAACACAGTTAATGTGATTCGAAGTTTTCAATGATTACGAAATGAATTACATCGAGAGCATATTCTGCGTTTCTGTTCAAAAGCAATCATAGAAACTGAAACGCTCGTATTTAATCAGAAGTAAATTAGGATGATTAGGGTTTAGCATTTTGTTGACGACGACGTTTTAAAAGCCGAGAACAAGTTGGGATTGGGGAGGATGAAATCACCCTTGTCTTTTTCAAGTAAAGTATACACGAATTTGCCTTGAGTGTATTGGGTACACCACGTAATAACCGTATCTGGTTTACCGGAGGGGATTAAAACCTCCTCCAAATCCAGTGTCTTACCACTGCGACACCTCACTCAGTAGATTTTATAGGAAGAGATAGCATCACACCGTTATTCTACACTGAAGCGATCGTAAGACTCATTACATGGTAAGATTGATCAGTTCTATTCGAAGATAAGACCGGTTCTTCTGTTGTCCTCGTATCTTCGTGGTTTCATACTGAACAACTGTTCTGTGAAATCTAAACTCTTGTTATTACATGAAAAATTCACTTTTTCTTTTTGTTGTTTTTGTTTGTGATTGAATGCCATTGACAATCTGATGGATGGATCTGTCAGAGATATCCGAATAAAATTATCCTATAGTTATCTTTGTTTCACATTTATGCGTTACTTAACTGGTGAGTCACAAAGTGACAATTTAGTTTCATAGCCTGCTGCGTAAATTTTTCTGCATGTTACGTAGGTAATCAAATAGACGCAACAGTATCTGTAAACTAATCTAAAACGAAGACCGTCGTTTATTGTCAAGTAGTAAGATACGTAACGGCTTCAGAAAGTACGTTACACACGTTGTCTCACGCTAAGGCCATTGTGCAACGAGAGTAGCGTATTGTGAGAGGAGCGTGCGTGTTTTGGATTTCCTGCAGACACAGTTATGCTGTGTTACCGATAACAGATGGGCCACAGAGTGCGACTGAAACAATGCAGTAAGTGAAAACCTTCTCCAGAGTATGCGGAACAGTATGGTTCTTGTGGACAAAACGTCTGAATTGCACACATACACTCAGTGAAATTCTGGAGGCAAATGGATCAAATGCGGTTCCGCGTCCAGCCGCGGTGAAATGCTGCCAACTATTTGATCAGGGCCGCACACACGTGGCTGTTACTGAATCACGAAGTCGAGATCCTGCGCCATGCAGTTTCCATCTTTTCGGCAAGCTGAATGACCGTATGCGAAAAAAAATTTTTTTTCCGATGATAAGGACGTTCATACAGTGGTACTGAATATGGCTCCTTGAGAAAGAAGCCGATTTCTCTCGTCGAGGCATCAAACACTTGCTAGAACATTCCGAATATTGTTTCCAGAGACTTTGTGATTGTATTTAAAGGCAGTGTCATAATTATGTCTCACTTTGAAGCGTAGTATGGCGTTTAATAAAAGTTAATAAGCCTGCCATAATAACGTTTAACTTACTTTTTGAAGTCTCCTCGTACAAATTTGTAAGATACAAAGTTCTCTATTGGTTTTGGCTTCAACAATATGTAAGTTAACGTCCTGCAATTTAAGAGCAGCCTAAACAGCGTGTGTTGTGAACGGTATGTTTTTGAACGATATGCTTGTTGATCGTGATCTTCGACAAGAGGCCAACGATCCACGGAAATGCAGCACTGACACGCATTCAACAGACCTTGGCAAGTACTTTCACGCTGATTTCTCTAGCAGCCTTGCTGCGCAGAGTTTAACATGGATAATTTGAGAGTGAAGAACATACGCGAAAAAAATCGTTTACACAGATAGGAAAGGAAGATCCGGAAACCTCTCAGAAAAGAAGCCATTCATAATCAATTCCTGCAAGTTACTGCACATAGAAACGATTTCACTTTACACTGATAGGCAAAAGCGACGCGACCCTTGGTAAGAGCAGTAGTCATTTCTAGTAGACCATTTCCTGCTCTCCCGTGTGAAGAAACCATTAGGCGGCCATGTTAAGGGCCATGTAGAGTACGTATATGTTCCTTCTTTGCGAGGCAAGGAAATTTTGTTCCAAAGAGGTGCATCGAAAACATTCATATGCATAGAAATTTCGTTTGTTTGTGCTCCTACTAATTTATATAAAGTTTAACGATATTCACTGTGTGTCTATATCCACATTGGAACATACCGGAAACTCTCCGAATATTAATTCTGAAGACTATTCTGGCATGAATATCGAGACATATGTGAAACTGAACTAAAGCTTGTCACGACTAGGTGAACAAATCTCAAACTATTGATCTCTGCCTCATACAATAAAAACAGAGAATTGAAAATAATTCGGAAGCCTCTTATGCCTGATGAGGCTGACTGATCTGAAATATACAATTAGAAATCGAAACAAGGTAAAAAATGTCCCACGAAATTAGGAAAATGATACTCTGATCCTACCTACCGTACAAGATTATGACACGAAGTAAATTACCTCTAATAATTACGTACTAGTCCAAAGAACATGGTTAGTTGCAGTTTGGAATGAATTATGATCATTTTTTAAGATTCAGAATTTCAGTGTTCAAATGCAAAGGAGATACAATAACAATACTGCGTGTATCATTGTAGTAGCCATTACTGTGTGTAGTAAAGGGCTCCGTGTGTTGTCGAGATTGGTAGTGGGGCAAACAAAAGACGCCTCCTCAAGTATCTCGGCTACTACCGACTTCTAAGAATTAAAATCTAGGGAGCTCTTGCGCCAAGTAAGTTTGCCAACTAGTACTTCTTAAGAGTTCATGACTGCTCGTGTTGATTATGCCCTCTGCTGCGTAAAAATTGTCGTTTAAATGAAGGTCTTGGGCTACGAAGGATGACGCTTTGGAGAGATAGTTTCGTGTTGCGCATGCGGTAAGCAGATCAGGTAATCTATGAGCTCCCAACCTCAGCGACATACACCTAGAGATTACCACACACAGTGAACAAAGCACTGCAGTCGTCTAAGAAGCAAGTATTATTGAAGCAAATACAAAATATTCCAAACTCCAATGATGAATTATTCCCATGATAGGTGCTCCGCTATGGTACTGTCAACATTCCATGATACAAACATCAAGTTCCTGAATATCGCACGTTTCTACAAAAGTACTGCGGGCGACAGGTTCCTGATGAATCGACGTTAGGGATAACTTGTTCCATATTTAGTACCCGGAGGCTCTGAAAAGTATACAGCGATATGTAAGTAGCCACCAGATACGGACAGCCGTCGACGAAACAGCCGACGTATGCGGACGTTCCATTGGCAATCTCAAAGAGTGCAAATTTCACTGGGTAGTACCACAGCCGTTGCTGACTTCTGCAAAATACTGTAAGCTCCAAATCATTCAACAACGGCTCGTTTTATGAATGACGATCTTGCAATATTGCGACCTGAGGTAATTAAAGAAGAAAAAGTTGTTGTTATGTTTGCCTGGAAATGGTTGCTTGCAACTCATAAAATAGCTTAAGACATCGAGTGTGATATACACCATTAAATACATCGATTTCTCAGCTTTCCAATGGTATAGAACATGTCATGCCATCTACTAATAGAGAATAAGAAACAGTAAGAAGAAGCTGTAGCTACTCGGCTCGTCTCACAGCCCGCAACGTAATAATGGACCTGAAACCCGCGATCGGCAAATCACATTTAAACGTCTGGCAGAGCGTTCATCTAACCACCTTCAAATTCTCTATTTTTACGATCTCGTATAGCGCGTGGAAAGAACGAACACCTATATCTTTTCGTACGTGCTCTGATTTTCCTTATTTTACCATGGTGATCGTTCTTCCTATGTAGGTGGGCGCCAACAAAATATTTTCACATTCGGAGGAGAAAGTTGGTGATTGGAATTTCGTTAGAATATTCCTCTGCAACGTAAAACGCCTTTGTTTCAATGATGTCCATCCCAAATCCTGTACCAGTTGAGTGACACTCGCTCCCCTATTTCGCGACAGCATAAAACGTACTGTTCCTCTTTGAAATTTTCAATGAATTCCGTCAATCATACCTGGTAAGGATCCCACATCAAGCATCATCATTCTAAAAGAGAACGGACAAGCGTAGTGTAGGCAGTCTCCTTAGGAGATCTGTTACGTTTTCTAAGTGCCCTGCCAATAGAACACCGTCTTTGGTTAGCCTTCCCCACAACATTTTCTATGTGTTCGTTCCAATTTAAGTTGTTCATAATTGTAATTCCTAGGTATTTAGTCGAATTTACGGACTTCATTTTTGACTGATTTATCGCGTAACCGAAGTTTAACGTTTTCGTTTTAGCACTCGTGTGGATGACATCACACTTTTCTTTACTTAGGGTCAATTGCCTATCTTCGTACCATACAAATATCTTTTCTAAATCGTTTTGCATTTTGTTTTGCTCTTCTGATGACTTTAATAATCGATAAACGACAGCATCATCCGCAAACAACCTAAGACGGATGCTCAGATTGTCCCCCAAATCGTTTATATACGTAAGGACAGCAAACGGCCCATAACACTTCCTTGAGGAACACCAGAGATATCTTCTTTTTTACTCGATGACTTTCTGTCAACTACTACGAACTGTGACCTCTCTGACAGGAAATCACGAATCCAGTAACATAACGGAGACGATATTCCATAAGCACGCAATTTCACTACAAGCCGCTTGTGTGATTTAAAATACTTTTGTACAGGTTTTTTGTACCTTCAGGACTATATTTTTGCTGCTAAGTTCATTGGCGTGCATCCTATACGATTTTAAGAAGCTGACTACGCCATGTGTGTTTCCGTTTCAGTAGCTACACTAACGTAATTTAATGTTACCTTTGTTAGTACTGTAATGAAACACGCATGACTGTGCGAACCTCTTGTTAGGGACTCCATAATTCAATATTCTGTTAGCATAATAATTTATATTGTAGTGTAAGGACCTAAGGAGTGTTTTTTTATATTTTCGTTTTTATTTCTTGTATGTCTTGAAACTGTCATAGCTTTTATTATTGTTGTTTCATGCTAATACCCAACAGGGCGAAATAAGCTAATTGCTACATAATGAAGATAATGTTTTTCTCAAATTAAATAACTGTCCACTCAGGAAAATGAGTTCCTCGAAATCGTTTACTGTTATTAACAAGTTAAAGCAAATTAACAACAACAGGTTTACGTCGGTGGCCGAAACCGAATTAATTCTGATGGTGGCAGGAGTCGTTTATAAGTGAAAATTGGAAGCTGTGTGTTGGTGTAGTAGCAGAGAGCATGGGTCGTCCCATTACAGTCGGAGGCGACTGGTACCACGGAGTTGATCTCTGCTTCTGTAAGCCGTCTGCTGATGGGGTTGACAGAACAGAGACGGGGCCACTTAGCTTTTAAACAGTTGAGCTGGCTGACTCGCACTAGTAGCGGAGCGGCGCGCCCTGCAAAACCGGGTCAGTCCATGACGCACCTCCCCCAGGAAGCGCATGCCGGAACTAACCAGCGATCGTTGACAAGAGACCAAGGCGTTCATTTTCCGTGGAAAAAACGTGGCGTAACCGTCGCCCTGCCGCCTCACATCCTGCATCCATTCGTGAAAGCCGCATCCGCCCTATTCAACCTACTTCATTCTTTTGCCTTTTGCCGTTATACGTTAGCGATAATTACTTCCAAATAAACAAACTCTGTTATACACAGTCATACAATCAATTCTACGCATGTTATTAAATTTTAAAAAATTAGAAAAATAACTTTATGTTCCTTTAAAATTTAGTCACAAAATGCTCCATATACTGTAGGCTACGATTCAGTGCAGGCAAGTAAAATTCGGTCTTTCTCATAAAAAACGAACTTCAGTGGCTACCTGTATTACGACAATATTCACTACTCGCCTATAAAAACATTTCAGAAAAGTTCTTGCGAGAGCATTCTTTTGCGTTAGAAATTTTTTCGTTTTAAACTTATTCTACATTCCGTAGATGAGAATTCAGTCAAGTGAAACACTACTTATTTAATTACATGAAATTAAGTCACACCTCTTCGATGATTTACATAGCGACTTTCTCCACAAAAAACTTAATGCTGAGATTCGCGTATATTGATAGGGAATACCACATCGAATCGTGCACGAGCCTCTATTTATTAGCGATTAGCATTACGTCTTCCAGATCGCTGAAAATGAAGAGCGCTAGACATACGCTGATGTCGGTTAATATAATAGCACCTTACCAAACATTGATTTTTGAAGTCCGTTTGTAACTGAACAAGTGTCCTTTAAGCTAATCACTTTTACGGTGTAGTACTGTTCATTGTCCTATGAAATGATGAGAATATTCCTCAGCTCATCATTATGTGAAACAAATATGGATTCATTTACCGAATGTAGCATTCTTGTTATAGTGTGAACAATTTCTTGCCTTCACTTAATACGTGAGATATGCGGAGAGTTAAGCAAGATCACGAATGGAGCATTCTCCAAGACCTCCAGAAAAGTAACTGTCAAAACCTGAACTATGGAAGTATAAATTCACCCACAAATGCATACAGTAATTTGATAGACGTGCATGCTGTTTTGGTCTTTTCTGGGATGTTGTGGGATTGGTAGTCAGTAGTTTGTTGCTCCCCTGTAAACGCTGAGTACCTAACGTAATCATTCACGGGTTTCATATATTCACGAACGAAGCTCCTTCTAATCCATTTGACAATACAAAAATTACACTTCTAAATAGCAGATATCTTGGTAGCTTTCTAGTTAATCATTATAAGCACATAAAAGAAGCTCTAGAAGTATCTGCTTTCCCGTTACACTATTTATCATTACAAATGGAGCCAAATGACACACAGAAAAAATGCTTAACGCTGTAGTAAGCCATGTGTCGGTCTCGGACACTGAGAGCTCCTTTGAACAAGGATACGACAGAGCTTCTATCTCATTAGATAGTACAGAAATAGATAATAAACGCAGCAGTTTCACCTAACATGTGACGTGCCATGGGCATATCCCTCTTTAGGGATGGAATGCTCATTCAGTTGTGTAAACACTGAGAAAAGTAATAACTATTGCCTTTTCGAAAGAAAGCAACATGGAAGCAGAAAATGTGTTTCAAGTATACCAAGGAAACTTTAATATAGATAGTGATTTGATCTCAGACGGTCCTAGACAGACGTCCAGTTCTTAACCACAACACCATATTACTCGATTTCTGTGTTATTTGGAGCCGAAACCGAAGTTATAACAATTGTGTGAGATATGCAATGGCTACCTATAGAGGAGATAACGATGATGAGATTCTGGCATGTTAGGGAAAATGAAAATCTAAATATCGTCGAATAGGAGGTTTGTTAATGGGTGGTCACCATGTTCGTACAGCGGCTCTTTAAGCAACTAGATCGTGAATGGTAAACATCAGAAGTCTTTCTTCTTTGTAAGAGACTTATTTAGACATTTTAGCAATTTCCTATCACATACAGGCTAGACAGATTAAGACAACTTCATGAACTTGTGTTATAACACAGCTGAAATTTTCCTTCTGCTCTGTACGCCATCTTCAAGAGCAATTAAATTTTGATTTCCAGATACTGATTTTTTCCACAAAATTTTTCGTTGGGAAATGTTACGTTGTCAAAAATTCACGTAGCGTACATAGAACTATACGTCTTGCTCAACACGTGAGCCACTTTACACCATCAGATTTAGACACTCGCAAACTGTTCTTCTATTAGTAATAAACGTTCGTAAATTCCACGGTAATTACATTGCGAACTTCAAAGGAAAATTTAAGAACTGTCGTAATTTCCGCATAGGCCGCGCCCTTGCGTGCGGTCAGTAGCAGCAGTACTCCGAGGAAGAGAGGTTCACTGCGAAGGTCGCAGAAGCAACCGCAGCCGCAGCGCGAGCCACCTACCTTCATGGCACTACGGGTAGAGAGTCGGGCCGAGTCTTCAGCTCTGTGTAGGCCAGCCAACGTTTTCACTCTCGCGGGCCGCATTCGCTTATATAGCGTCTCCCTCTCCACCAAGAGCGCTGTTCCGAATGCTCCTGCCACTCTCCCCTCGCTGGTGACAGGATCTGTTCAGAAGATGGGTGCGTTTGGTCACTGGGTCCAAGGACCTACGCATCCATGCACTTCCTTTGGTTAGTGACACTCGTTTTCAGTTACCTGAATACGCCAGTGGTTTCCAAGTTAAATCTATCTCATTTTAGAGCTTAAGTGTATAATCCATCCAACACTTCAACACAAGCGCTACAAGTTAGTGCAACTAGGCAATGTACTTCTTTCATCAGCTGATAATATGAACAGGACGAGGAGGTCACACAAGACAGCGCAGCTGATCATTTACAGGTGGGCGCACGTGTGGGATGGTGCACGTACATTTTTAATGGCTGAGGAATTTCACATGACCCGCAGAGCATTGTCAAAGCCCTCTTCCGAAGTAACCAGGCAGCGCTGAGTGTAAAAATTTTCTGTGAGGATCTGACGAAAAGAGAAAGAATGGAAGTAGTTGACGGTATTAAAATCGGTAGGAATGTGAGACAAGAGTGCTGTATATCACCGACCTCACTCAAAACTTATTTTCGTGAAATGGCAAGGAACTGTATTCAGGTAGGCGTACAAACAGGTGGAGGAAAAACCAAAAATATACTGTTTCCAAATATTTCGGCACTACTAGCTGAAGGTCTGCGGACTAACCGGAAAAAGTGAGGCTTCGAACTCATAATACGAAATCATATGTTAAAACACAATGATATTGTTGATTGCCACAGTTAGAAATAAAGATTATTTGAGGCTTAGGACAGACGCTTTTCGCCGGCCGCGGTGGCCTTGTGGTTCTAGGCGCTCCAGTCTGGAGCCGCGCTGCTGCTACGGTCGCAGGTTCGAATCCTGCCTCGGGCATGGGTGTGTATGATGTCCTTAGATTAGTTAGGTTTAAGTAGTTCTAAGTTCTAGGGGAATGATGACCACAGCAGTTGAGTCCCATAGTGCTCAGAGCCATTTGAACCTTTTTTTGACAGACGCTTTTCAAAACACTGTTCTGGTTGCAGGAGGGGCAGTCACCCCTAGGGCAGCACAGGTAATTTCAAAGTTATCCTTGCTGCACGGAAATGGTTGAGTTGGTCACTTTATTACAGATTTATGAAATCATTTTTTCTGCTTCCGTCACCGTTTATTACTATTTACTGACACGAAGCAGCATGCTACTATCGTCAGGTGCATTACAGATACATGTACAGTATAGTAATATGAAGTGTGACGAGAATTGCTTGTTGGATGTGCCAGTGAGGCTATGTAACGAACTTTAAACCATTACAGAGATACTCATTTATTTCTGTGATACTTGAATAAGCTGTATGTCTAAATCTCTTCATTGATGTCTCTAATTGTACTTTTGCTGGAAATTTATTTGTTTGACGGACAGAGCACAGATTTACATAACAAAGTCTCTAATGCTAAGACACGCATATTTCAGTTGTTAAGACAGTGCAAACAATGAAAATAAAATCTTTTTTGTAGCGTCTTATCATCTTAAATACGTTTATCTTAGCAGTTAATAGACTTTAGACTGTAAACATCTGAATGGGAAAGTGTTAAATGATAGTGTTGTGCTTACTACTGTGCTCTGTCTGCCAAACAAATAAATTTTCAGCAAAAGGGTAAGTAAACCCATTAACGACAGAATTTAAGCATACAACTCACTTGAAGTATACATGAAATAAATTAGTCTTTCTGTGCAAGTTTAAATTTCAGAACATAGTCTCATTAGTACATGCAGCAAATAATCTTCATCAGACTTCAGATTAATGTAACGTACTTGTATCTGTAATGCCGAAACGCGTCGTAGTAATAAATATTAGTAAAAAGCAACAGACGAAATAAAAGTTATTTAATAAAACCTCGTGTAATGGTGATGATGTTGATGACAAAGATTCTTAAAAAGTTGATGTACAAGATTGTACGCTTGCTTCGTAGGAGAATAATTAAATTCTGAAATATTTCATTTTATAAAATACACTCCTGGAAATGGAAAAAAGAACACATTGACACCGGTGTGTCAGACCCACCATACTTGCTCCGGACACTGTGAGAGGGCTGTACAAGCAATGATCACACGCACGGCACAGCGGACACACCAGGAACCGCGGTGTTGGCCGTCGAATGGCGCTAGCTGCGCAGCATTTGTGCACCGTCGCCGTCAGTGTCAGCCAGTTTGCCGTGGCATACGGAGCTCCATCGCAGTCTTTAACACTGGCAGCATGCCGCGACAGCGTGGACGTGAGCCGTATGTGCAGTTGACGGACTTTGAGCGAGGGCGTATAGTGGGCATGCGGGAGGCCGGGTGGACGTACCGCCGAATTGCTCAACACGTGGGGCGTGAGGTCTCCACAGTACATCGATGTTGTCGCCAGTGGTCGGCGGAAGGTGCACGTGCCCGTCGACCTGGGACCTGACCGCAGCGACGCACGGATGCACGCCAAGACTGTAGGATCCTACGCAGTGCCGTAGGGGACCGCACCGCCACTTCCCAGCAAATTAGGGACACTGTTGCTCCTGGGGTATCGGCGAGGACCATTCGCAACCGTCTCCATGAAGCTGGGCTACGGTCCCGCACACCGTTAGGCCGTCTTCCGCTCACGCCCCAACATCGTGCAGCCCGCCTCCAGTGGTGTCGCGACAGGCGTGAATGGAGGGACGAATTGAGACGTGTCGTCTTCAGCGATGAGAGTCGCTTCTGCCTTGGTGCCAATGATGGTCGTATGCGTGTTTGGCGCCGTGCAGGTGAGCGCCACAATCAGGACTGCATACGACCGAGGCACACAGGGCCAACACCCGGCATCATGGTGTGGGGAGCGATCTCCTACACTGGCCGTACACCACTGGTGATCGTCGAGGGGACACTGAATAGTGCACGGTACATCCGAACCGTCATCGAACCCATCGTTCTACCATTCCTAGACCGGCAAGGGAACTTGCTGTTCCAACAGGACAATGCACGTCCGCATGTATCCCGTGCCACCCAACGTGTTCTAGAAGGTGTAAGTCAACTACCCTGGCCAGCAAGATCTCCGGATCTGTCCCCCATTGAGCATGTTTGGGACTGGATGAAGCGTCGTCTCACGCGGTCTGCACGTCCAGCACGAACGCTGGTCCAACTGAGGCGCCAGGTGGAAATGGCATGGCAAGCCGTTCCACAGGACTACATCCAGCATCTCTACGATCGTCTCCATGGAAGAATAGCAGCCTGCATTGCTGCAAAAGGTGGATTTACACTGTACTAGTGCCGACATTGTGCATGCTCTGTTGCCTGTGTCTATGTGCCTGTGGTTCTGTCAGTGTGACCATGTGATGTATCTGACCCCAGGAATGTGTCAATAAAGTTTCCCCTTCCTGGGACAATGAATTCACGGTGTTCTTATTTCAATTTCCAAGAGTGTATCAATCGTTGGACTTTACAGGAAGTCTATGTAGTTTAAGTATTATATATTTCGTCGTTAATACTTTTATATGCGGAGCACATCGATGAGTAGCTGCGTCGATATCGAAAATCACGAATAACATTCAAACCATACGTTTTACATTGTATTGAAATTACACATTTTATGTATCTTCGTTGTTTCGAAACATAATTAAACGATAAAACGTTGTTGTAGTTTGTACACCAAAAGCATAACATTGCAATGAAATGAATAGCATCAGCTGCATACAGGCGTTGATATAAGTCAAAAGGGACAATTGAAACTGTGTGTGCCTACCGGGACTCGACCCCGGGATTTCCTACTTACATGGCAGACGCTCTATCTATCTGAGCCACCGAGGACACAGAGCATAGTACGCCTGCAGGGACTTATCTCTGGCATGCCTCCCATGAGACCCACATTACCAACTTACTCATAGTGCCCATGCCCATTATACTCATTACACGCGTCTTTTTGACGATTCCCGTAAGATTTCGGTCACTGTTTGTACATTCGCACAGAAGAAGATGGTCAAATGGCCGGTGAGCCTTAACTAATGTGTTCGATTCCCGGCTGGGTCGGGGATTTTCTCCGCTCAGGGACTGGGTGTTGTGCTTCTTCATCTCTATCCGGTGCGCAGGCCCCCAATGTGGCGTCGAATGTAATGGAGACCTGCACCAAGGCGGCCGGACCTGTCCCGCAAGGGGCCTTCCGGCCAATGTCGCCAAACGCTCATTTTTTTCTGTGCGGATTCAAAAAACAGTGCCCGAACTCTTACACGAATCGGCAAAAACTCACGAGTAATGGGTACAATGGGCAGGGCACTATGAATATAGTGCGGGACAATAAGTTGGGAATGTGTGTCTCATGGGAGGCGTGACAGAGATAAGTCCCTGCAGTCGTGATATGCTCTGTGTCCTCGGTGGCTCAGCTGGATAGAGCGTCTACCATGAAAGCAGGAGATTCCGGGTTCGAGTTACGGTAGCGACACACATTTCCAACTGTCCCAGTTGACTTATATCTACGCCTGTATGTAGCTAGGGGTATTCATTTCATTGTAATTTCATTCTAAGGAGCTGCACGGTCACCGATGGACATGTGAGAAAGAACAGATACCATCTTTATACATATAAAAGCATAACAGTTAAGATAAATTGTACACGTGATCTACTGAAACGTTGGAGTGTGCTAAACATTTAGTTTCTTCCTCGAAAACAACTTTTCAGTGTTGGTAGCAGCATTGACACTAACGCTTGTACCTACCGACTACGGTTTTAGCCCGATACTTTCAGTTTCCGACTAAAGCATACACGCACGGAACTGCAATGCAATCCGTTTCAGAGAAATCACAGATTGTGACCGACGCTTTTCAATCCTGGTGATGCATAAATTGAGGGTCTTCAGATTCGGATGGATGAAACACTTAATTTCTGTGCGTCAAGTTCCCAACGTCTTCTCTAAATAACTAATATAGATACTTGGATGATTCCATCTGCAGCGTCACGTTTTACTTCTCCTTCGTTATTTTCCAGGTAAGTTAGAGGTACATATGAAATGATCGCCCTCTGATGTTAACTTGTAAATAAGAAGTATGTGTTTGCGATAACAAATAGCTATGGGATTTGCTATGTGCCACAGACCGAGGGGGCTGGCATAGTGGTATAATCAGTGAATTCGCATTCGTCATCGGTGGAGTTCAGATCATCTTCGCGTTAGTCAGATTTCGGCTTTCCCTGTTTATCCTGAATCACTTGAGGTGAGCTCCTATGTTAGGACGACGCCCGAATTCTGACTTGATTCATCTCTAGCTATAAGTCGCCCTTCATTTCCTGTTTTTTCTTGTGGCAGTGCACCCGGTTACAAGCTGGGATAACACGGTAGCTGGAATAAGGGGTGTGTGTATATTTTGCATCTGAATCAGTGCACAAAGTGAATTTAAATAGCGCACGGAACAAGATATATGGGTATCAGATATGGTGTAGTGCCATTAGCAGTCAACAGTAATGTCTTGTGTTACGGTCCAGTGATCTTCACTTCAGATTAGAAAAATGATGGTCGCTCTGAAGCAGCAAATAAACAACCATTTTCTTGATATTGACATGGTTACCGAAGGCTTACGTTGTCTCTACTTTTTAATACCTTTTTATGTAATTTCACAGGCCGGCCGGCCTGTGTGGCCGTGCGGTTCTAGGTGCTTCAGTCTGGAACCGCGTGACCGCTACGGTCGCAGGTTCGAATCCTGCCTCGGGCATGGATTTGTGTGATGTCCTTAAGGTTATTTAGGTTTAAGTAGTTCTAAGTCTAGGGGACTCATGACCTCAGATCTTAAGTCCCATAGTGCTTAGGGCCATTTGAACCTTTATGTAATTTCACATTACTTACTGCCAACCAAGCTACTCTGAACGCATTCATAAATTACATATTTAGTCAATGATACGTGGGTCGAACCTAAGATCTCGATGCGGAAGACTGTTAGTCAGATGCTGAGCACGAAGTCCGATGACATCACGGTTACGTGCCTCGTCCAGATACTCCATTTGCAGATGGGACAGGACGACTGGGCTCTGTCATAGCAACTGCCTCTTATTCAGTTTGTCAACCCAGTGTGGCCTTTGCAATTCGGTGCTACCGCTATCTACATGTCTGTAAGTATTATAAACTGTTGGTTGTGCCAATTTAGTACGATACTTGATAATGTCATTCAACATAGAATGCCAACATTTAAGGCATTTTGCTGTCCTGGTTACCGAACGATGCTTACGATCAAGAGGCCAACTGGAAAAAACCACTATACTTTTTAGAAGGTGACCAGTTAGGCTAATGTGGAACCACTATCTGTCATCTACAGAAAAAGATTCGAAAATTCTAAACCAGAACAGAAAAATCATTGCTGACACAGTTCTACTCCACCTACGCACTTAAGTGATCCCGCTGCGTTGGTAGATTTAAATAACAGTTCCGCTCCCTCCCCCCGCCATACCACTGTATAACTACACCATTGTCCCGTAATTTTAAATTTGAAGCGTTGTTGAAAAACAATATTGGCATCGGTTGCCATCATCTCGATTTCAGCGGTGCCTTGAAGATAACAGAATTTTCACCTGTTGTAATGTTGACTGTTGTCGAAGATGTCCCTCTATTGCATCCCTGCAAGTCATTTGATTCGAAAGAAGTAAAAGTTTAAGAGCAAAAGTCCTGAAGGGGCTAGTAAATTGCAAATACCCGCTGCTTTTTCTACTTGCTTTCTCCACTGTCACGTCTACTCCAGTCATCAGTCGTCAGAAACCTGGGAAAATCTGAAGCCTTCTGACAAATAACATACACGCTTCAGCACCTGCACGTCGACCTTTGAAACCCTAACTCACTTGTCGAACATGAGCGAGTTGTGTAGGGGGAAGTTTTATGGATAAGGAGCACTCCTACCAATAACCGTAGTATTCGTTTATTTATAATACTTTTGCGAGATGCTACAGTTAAATTGACAGTGTGACCACAGCGTAGGTTTTGCAGTCGTGGGTGAGGATACCGCTGCTTCTCGTAAGCAGATGATGGCAACACGGGAGACAGGTGAACTAACGTACCTTTCTCCGTTAATTACTAAATCTTTTTCTGTCTTGTATTTTTTTCTGTTAGGTTTGCGCTCCCACTTCACCTGCGCCCTTGATGGAGCCCTATCTTTCCGTGCCCTCGGTACGGTCCTTCTCCACTCATACATTGATGGAAGAGTACCAGTTCGAGTACCCCAACTTACGTGTCGTAGATGTGAAAGAGAAGTAGCCGATATAGCAAAAGGTACCCAGTGATTTTTCCTTACTCCAGACATTTGCCAATATAATATAACATGATTCACTGAGTAGGACAGCGAACAACTTTCTCGTACTCTGTACCTTTGTAGTCCACAGTTACGTGAAACTATTTGACAGTAACAGATATCAGTATGGATGTTCTCGTTGTGTACCTTGGCGTCTTAAGCCGTCCTCACATGGGACGTGTTTCTCATTGCTAAGAACCTCGTACGTGGTACCGTCGTAGCTGCAGCATGCTCTGCAACGACCTGCTACATCTCACGGTACGTACTCCTCGTCGAGATTTGTAACCGTTGTGCTCTCCAACGGCAGATGCCGGCAGCATCTGCCACGCTGATCATATAGTTAGTATGCGAAAATGGACGCACGTAAAATAATTGCATTGAAACTGTTAGTGACCTTCGAATAATAGTGGAGAAACTCGCGAAACAGATTCTGGAGTCGTCGATGGTTTGAACAGACAACTGCTGGCGGAGGAACAATGCATGTACAGCACAACGATCTGAGATACTTGCTATAAGAGGTTATTCGTGAACCCTGTTGAATCTCAATCACAATTTCGATTTCAGTTTGAATACAGTTCAAGTACAGTGTCTAATGTCAGTTAACGCATGCATAATATCCGTTGCCTCGAAGTCGTATTCGCTAATAACACTCTGAAGTAACGTGATTCATCACAGAGGTTTCACAATCGATCTGTTTCGTAATTTCGTCCAAATGGAAGAGAGGATTTTTTTTTGAAGCTACACACTCACCCTCATTGAAGAAAGATATTTACCGGGATGATACAATCATACGGCGGTCCATAAAAGCAAGAGAGAGATACATTTATTTTGCGCATTGGTTCATAACAGCAAAAACTGCCAGTGTGTAACTTTTGTTTACTTTTTGACAGCCGGCCGTTTTGGCCGAGCGGTTCTACGCGTTTTTGGTTCATAATAGCAAAAACTACCAGTGTGTTACTTTTGTTTACTTTTTGACAGCCGGCCGTTGTGGCCGAGCGGTTCTAGGCGCTTTAGTCCGGAACCGCGCTGCTGCTACCGTTGCAGGTTCGAATCCAGCCTCGGGCATGGATGTGTGTGCTGTCCTTAGGTTAGTTAGGTTTAAGTAGTTCTAAGTCTAGGGGACAGCTGACCTCAGATGTTAAGTCCCATAGTGCTCAGAGCCATGTGAACCATTTGAACTTTTTGACATATATGAAAGTCAAGTTAAGATTTATTGCCAATAATACTTCTACTAAATTAAAAAGTAAGTCGAAAAATCATATAGAAAACATAAGATAAAAAAGTTGCAGGTACCCAGACAATAACCTACTACCCGTCCTTTCATAGTTCACAACGATATCAATTAAGCTACAGTTTCGCCTTTCGACATGTAAGCTTGTATGGATGCTATGCAATTTTTTACAAATGTTTACAGGCTGTAACCATAGATGTCATTGTTGGCTCAAATGGCTCTGAGCACTATGCGACTTAACTTATGAGGTCATAAGTCGCCTAGAACTTAGAACTAATTAAACCTAACTAACCTAAGGACATCACACACATCCATGCCCGAGGCAGGATTCGAACCTGCGACCGTAGCGGTCCCGCGGTTCCAGACTGCAGCGCCTAGAACCGCACGGCCACACCGGCCGGCAATGTCATTGTTCGATATTTCATTATAAAACATTGTACCAAACACAACGCGCTTTCGATAAATCATCGCTTTTCTATAGCTTTGAGACACCTTGGCCTCATATCAAGCAAGTTATCATGCGGAAAGAGTCAATTACGAGAAGCGTTTAACTACCGGAACGTAGTTTCTGTTAGGTGTTGTGTGATGTCCTTAGGTTAGTTAGGTTTAAGTAGTTCTAAGTTCTAGGGGACTGATGACCATAGATGTTAAGTCCCATAGTGCTCAGAGCCATTTTTTCGTAGTTTCTGTTGTTTTATTATAATAAATCGTCCAAAAACTACACGTTTTTGAGAGATCTTCATTGTGCCGATACATGGAAACAGCTTATATTCATATTATGTACATTACAGTACCAAAACCGCGAAATATATAGTCCAGCTCTATATAGCTTAACCCCTTATGCCGTCTTCAAAGTTCTTCTTGTGACATAAAACTGCTGTGGCATCTCACTGGCCACGTTTCTCTCACCGAGGTGGCACTGGTAGCAGTGATATAATATTTTGACAATTTTGAAATTAAGCTGAGTGATACATAATTGCGGTGTGGATGAATGGATGATTTCATGTTGACATATTCCGTGAACTTGTTGACGACTCTTCAACACACATCTTCTACGAATAGTTTCCAGTACGGCAAATAATATTCATGAAAGACAGTTATTATACCTTATTAATCTACTTATTGTCTTATAAGCCATCATCTAGTGTGCCCGAGGCACAGCAAAGTTACCGTGGAAGAGAAGGACACAAAATTTACAACAGTCTTCCTAATTTCGGTATGCCATAGCCTAACACAACTGTCTTGAGGACCTGTTGAGCTGATGTATCACCTTCACTAAGTATTTTCTATCATTTGCATGTCATACCCTATTCGATATCTGTCTGTGTCATATAATTTGCAAGGTTCCTACAAAATTTTACGTTTTGCAAATCCTGTACATTAATTAATGGAAGTTATCGAAACGTAAAACTGAAAACATTATTAATTATTATAGGTTTTTCCCCCTTAAGTTTATTGCACTTAATTTTTGAGCTATTTGTTTCGTTTTGGGTGCACTGGTAGAACTGCTTTTAATCTATACATTAACGCATTTCGCAACAATACTATTTGATCTACAAATGCTGTTAAACTTCGTATGTTGAACGCATTTTATGCGGGTTGCAATGTCTCCTTGTTACCTTTATGTACAGGTGACATAGGAAAGCCTTACAAGACGTCCATAATATGTTTGTATACTGCCGTCAACCGCAGAAACTATTACAATAAATTATCAGTTGATTGCAATAAATTTAAGACGGGGAAGCCAATAACAGGTGCTGCGGAAGAAGGCCACACGATCAAAAATGAAATTATCATAATTAAACAAAACCTGAAGCTAAATATTCTCCAGCTTATTAGCGTTGCACATTAAGAAGAACATTATAGTTCTCTGAGTTTTCCCATACTCGCACAGCAATGAATTAGGAGGAATGCCAAACTTCCGCTTATCCAGATTCCAGGTCTGAAAGAGGAACTCTTTAACTGTATTAAGCGAAATCAGTGCTGAATTTGTGTCAAAAAAGATGTTGTATTGATGGTGTTTCGAGGATAGACGATAAATCCAATTATTATCACAAAAATAACACCTACACACATCAAAAAAAGTTTTGCATCAACTCGGTTCCGACAATTCCGGAACCTGTACAGAATATTGGAATAGAGATCAACACAAACATCATTTCCGCCCTTTTTATTGCTCATGAAAACCACACATTGCATGTTGTACCACCATACAATGAGACCTTCAGAGGTGGTGGTCCAGATTGCTACACACAGTGGTACCTGTAATACCCAGTAGCACGTCCTCTTGCTTTGATCCATGCCTGTATTCGTCGTGGCAAACTATCCACAAGTTTATAAAGGCACTGCTTGTCCAGATTGTCCTACTCCTCAACTTCGATTCGGCGTAGATCCCTCGGAGTGGTTGGTGGTTCACGTCGTCCATAAACAGCCCCTTTCAATCAATCCCAGGAATGTTCGATAGGGTTCATGTCTGGAGAACTTTCTGGCCAATCTAGTCGAGCGATGTGGTTATCCTGAAGGAAGTCATTCACAAGTTGTGCACGATGGGGGTGAGAATTGTCGCCCATGAAGATGAATGCCTCACCAGTATGTTGCCGATATGGTTGCACTGTCGGACGGAGGATGGCATTCACGTATCGTACAGCCGTTACGGCGCCTTCCATGACCACCATTGGCGTACGTCGGCCCTACATAATGCCACCGCAAAACAGCAGGGAACCTCCATCTTGCTGCACTCGCTGGACAGTGTGTCTAAGGCGTTAAGCCTGACCGGGTTGCCTCCAAACACGTCTCCGACGGTTGTCTGTTTGAAGGCAAATGCGACACTCATCTGTGAAGAGAATGTGATGCCAATCCTGAGCGGTCCATTCGGCATGTTGATGGGCCCATCTCTACCGCGCTTCATGGTGTCGTGGTCGCAAAGATGGACCTCGCCATGGACGTCGCGGGTGAAGTTGCTCATCATGCAGCCTATTGTGCACAGGTTGAGTCGTAACACGACGTCCTGTGGCTGCACGAAAAGCATTATTCAACATGGTGGCGTTGCTGTCAGGGTTCCTCCGAGCCATAATTCGTAGGTAGCGGTCATCCACTGCAGTAATAGCTCTTGGGCGGCTTGAGCGAGGCATGTCATCGACAGTTCCTGTCTCTTTGTATCTCTTCCATGTCAGAACAACATCGCCATGGTTCACTCCGAGATGCCTGGGAACTTCCCTTGTTGAGAGCCCTTTCTGGCACAAAGTAACAATGCGGACGTTATCGAACCGAGGTATTGATCGTCTAAGCATGTTGAACTACAGGTAACACGAGCCGTGTACCTCGTTCCTGGTGGAATGACTGGAACTGATCGGCTGTCGGACCCCCCTCCGTCTAATAGGCGCTGCTCATGCATGGTTGTTTACATCTTTGAGCCGGTTTACTGCCACCTCTGAATAGTCAAAGGGACTGTGTCTGTGATACAGTATCCACTGTCAATGTCTATCTTCAGTTGTTCTGGGAACCGCGGTGATGTAAAACGTTTTTTGATGTGTGTATAAAAGAAGCTAAGAAACCACGCAGCTTCCTGTTACTATCCACGAGGAGAATCATTTCTAATAGCATCTAAGCCCTCATCCTTGATATAAATTAACTCAATATTTTGCTGCACAATGTGGGGACCTATAATTATACTGGACGATCTCTTGTATCAGTGAAATACTGATTGACACTACGATACCCGAAATTGATTTCAAAGTGACATTCTAGTGAAACGTCTGTGGATTAAAATGTGTTCATCTTGAAGCCAGTCAGGCTGCTTTTCCTTCATTCTCTCGGCCTTGCAACAAGGTTATTCTCTTCAGAAAATAGCTGGAACGATGCAGATGCAAGATAAAAGTACCAACGCTGCTTTGACAATTCTCACACGTATGATGTCTTAACAGAAATATGAGAGATGGTTGAATGGGAACCCTTCAGTAAGCATACAGCTACCAGCTGTAAATGGGAAAGGAAGATAAAGAGCTGTTTACTTTAATAGATCCACAGCGGGTATCAAATTATATAGTAACCTTCCTGTCTTACTAGCTGTTTTTTTTTTTTTTTTTTTTTTTTTTTTTTTTTTTTTTTTTTTTTTATTTCTGGGCCCCAGTCTGCTGAAGGTAAACCAACAACTGTCATAGTTACAGATTTTGAAACAGGTGACATGAAGAAAAAGTGGGTAATAAAGAACTGCACACAATGACAACAAATTTATTAGTAATCTATATTCTGAATCGAACGAGGCTATTAAACTGTTTCACAGTACATATCAGTGTCTTCAGCCTGAGTGAAGGTTCTTGTATGTTAATTATTACATGTGTACCGCTGAATACAGTTACGTTAGACTTAAAAAATGTTGGTAGAGAAGCTGACCGGAAGAGTCATATCACGTCATACGAAAAGTGGGAATTCATTTTCAGCCATTGTGAGGTCGGCACGCCGTACTGGGCTGACGGTAAAATAGATCGTGTAGTACGCTTCTCCAAGTAGTCTCCATATGCAAGCAACGTTCGTCAGCTGGCGAATAGGAATGCAGATTTCACAGGCGAGTAGGTGGTGGAAGAATGTGCTCGTCAGCAATGAGCGATATCAGACAGGTTATCAGCTCACTTATTGTGTATAGTCAACTTTAAATGTCAAGATTCCCGTCGTTCGTGCCTTTTAGGGCACCATTTATCGTCTGTTTTATACTACTGGTCAGAAACGATATATCCTTCCACCAGTGGTGGAGGTTTTTTAAACTTTTCACTTCCTCTACTATTATCAGTGGTCTTTCACTACCTTCACTGTTCAACAGATTCCACAAGGGTGTCCAAAAACCAACATTAGACTGTTTTAATCCATTCTCAGGTATCAAGTACCGTCTCCTACAATTAACTGTGTTGCATCCGGTGCTAGACTCAATCTCACCCCACAGCGTTTGGTGTCCTAATGCCTGTTGATAATCAAACCAGTTTTAAAAGGACCTTGGCTACTAAAAGACGCAAGAATTGTGAGACATTGACGAACTAACGTTTCTATACCATAGTTTCATGACTGCCTTGTTGATGGTAGATTCCTCATCTGCTCATGCTAGAAGCAGTTATAAGTGGATGAAGACTAACGCTAATGTTTGCAACTCTCCTTAGATCATGGAAGTTATCGGATGCAGCAGGTATTGAGAACGGAATGTTGGGGGATAATTATTTTATGGCTGACAACTCGAAAATAATATGGAAGTGGTTTATAGCTGCCTTAGTACAACAAGACCTCTCACAACAAGGCTGGTGTGAAAATACTTCAGTTCAAAAACAGCAAAACTCGATGACTAACCTAATGTGGTGACACTTGCCCCAATATCAGATTCTTGCGTAGCGGTATGTGAACGTATCATACGCTTTGACCTACGCTGGTGTGAACCACAGCGCCACCTCTATCACAGAGCTGATGTGAGTGTAGTATTTATTAGAGAGAATTGTGTACAGTCGATAGGAAAAACTTAAATAAGTCTGTATAAATTACTAATTAGATGAACGTTTTCAGTCTTCCAAAAAAAAAAAAAAAAAAAAAAAAAAAGCCTTATTCTGAGATGATGAAGGGACGCTTCAGCAGAAGTCCAGGTGAAGGTGACAAAAATCGGCGGAACCGGGTATATTAAAAAAGGACTTGCTTTGCGTAATTACTTTGAGTTGGATTGCATACGTCTGCGTGTAGCCAGTAGAGCGATGGCTTGCAACTCTGTTTATGGAAATTTGCATGTAAGACGAGGACATTATGTTCTGCTACCTTCTTGTCTTTTTTAAGAATAACGGGTTAAATGACTGCATCGGTCTCAACTCTCTCAATTTCTTGCAGTTTCCGTATTTACCCATTAAGTAAATCTAAAGAATTGCCACCCCAAAAGATTAGTATGAACAGCTCACAGATCCACGAAGTACGGTCCTTTAAGAGACAGGAAGGCTTAGCTTTCCACTAAGTAAAAAACACTCAAAGCCAGATAGAACGGAACTGTACTATTTGACTGTTTCAGATGGAAGAATCGTTCATAGAGTAGAGCACGTTGAATGAAAGGAAATACCTTCTTGGCTCAATAGGTAAGCAGCCAGATAGAGACGAAGTTGGCTCAAACTTACAGTATTCACCACCATTGACGTCACTTCCGTATCTAAACACGGTCTTCCCTCTTAACTGATAATATGACTTCTGTAAAGATGGTGTCAAAACCATTATGCAGAAAATAACATAATTCTGCTTAGTATAGTGTGCCGGAAAACATTGTAGTGACACAGAAAACAGTGTAGTCGTTGTCACAGTGAGAAAACGGAGCGATTTATCTGACATCCTAAGGGGCTTCCAGGCCAAGGGTGGAAGCATTTTCGAAACGGTTACGTCTGTAAATTGTTCTCGTTCCGCCGTCGTTTAAGTATACCGTACATGAAAATTAGCGCTAACGAAAACTGATATACTGTAACTGTGGTGAACCGCGGGCCGTACATGGCAGGGGTGAACGACGGTTGCTGAGAAGCGTACGGGGGAATAGACGTGAAGCTGTTGAACAACTGACCACCCAGATGAACCAAGGGAACATCAACTTCCTCAACTACCGTTCAGCGAACGTTACTGCGTATGGGCCTCCACAGCAGGTGCCTGGTTCGCACACACATGCTGACTACCGTTCATCGGCGACGAAGGCGGTACGTCCACTATGTGGCGACAGGTGACCTTTCCAGATGAATCACCTTGTATGTTCCATCGGACAAATAGCCGTTGGCGTGTACGGCGTGAAACGTCTGAAACCCAAGGGTCCAGGGCGTAGGGGGAATGGGAATAGAAATGTTATTGTGTCTTACCCTAGCAGATCTCGTCATTCTGAAAGGTACAGTGGATAAACACAAATATACATCTATCCTTAGGGACCATAAACATCCCTAGGTGCAGTTTTCTTTCTAGGCTCGATGGCACGTTCCAGCAGGACAATGCAACTTGTCACACAGCTCGCAGTATACGTGCGTGGCTCGTAGAACATCAGGATGAGTTTATTGTACCCCTCTTGACTACATAGCTCACCTTATTTAAACGCAATTCAGAATCTGTGGGATCACCTCGAGAGAGCTGTTCGGGCCATGGATCCTCAGCCGAGAAATCTGGAGTCGGCACTGCTCCATATCCCTGTCGTGCCTTCCAGAACTTCACTGACTCTCTTCCTGGACGTCTCGCAGTGGTCCATACAACAAAAGGTGATTATTCAGGTTTTTAACCCGTCTTCACATTAATGTGAGTGGACGGTGTATGATTGTACTTGCTGTTACTCATGACTGGCTACTAACCTAGTCGATTGATTCTATTCAGAAATACTTTAATTTGTTAACCTTTAATGCGACGACTTGGTAAATTTCTTGTACATCTGCAGGGAACCTGCCTTGTGGCAGTGTGTGTGACATCAAGGCAACGCTCCTCTCTCTACCTCTGTTATTTTTTCTGACCCTGACACTGTACAGCCAAGCATACGAAATTAACTAGTCTTAAGACAAATCTAAATAACAAATGGTGCGAATTCTACCACGACATACCAGATGAAACCGTCATCAATCCGTCAGAGTTTGTGAAACGTACAATTTGGAATTTTTTTGTCTTGATTTCTAAAATTTCAACATTTTTACGAGATATTTGTATGAGACCACCAGGGACTTCGTAAAACTGGTTCAGTAAGTCTTTCAGTTGACATATATTTGAAAGATAACACAAATGACAAAATCGTTTGCTTGTATGACTTACCCAGTGTTTTGTCTGGAACGCTAGACTGTATTACTTCATAATGCAGCCATTAATTGACAGTTGGGACAGCTGGATCATCTGCTTGTATTTGTAGAACATCTGATTCTGTAACAAGATCTTAGTGCCGAATCATGTTGGCCCGGTGTAATTAAGGCCTGTCTTCGGCAGAACTAAGTGTCATTCGGATGGCTCTCCAACACCGATTTTCTTCGTATCGAATCACAATTCCAGCTTTCCTAAAGTGTAGCTATAAGCTTCTACCCGAATCTCCCTCTTCACCCTTGGCCTTGTACGCCTGCAATAATAAACAAGTGGCTACCCACACTTGTTTAGGAGCGAATATTGCCTGGACATGTTCACAACTTTGTTTTCCTTAGCAAATATGCAAGATTCAGGAATACGCGGATTCATTGTGTTCATTCTGAGGCTGGGCGATAGTGAAGTTTATTCTCTGACATGGAATTTCAGCGGCCCTGGAAACATCGACATAGTATACGGGACAATTTTGTTCAACAACCCTGGCTTGGTGGTGGTATACAACACATTTTCCGCACCTACAATAGAGGACTTCGGCTGAATTGTTATTTGGGATAAACAATTTGAAGCTTGATTCCGTATTTCTCGTTAGGGATGTCTTTATGTCGGAAGTGAACGTTTCCGTCATAGCTGCCGAATCAGTTTTCACTCAAACTTTATTTCTGTGGTAGACAATAAGGACATAATACAGTCATCACAACGCATAATTATTTCAAGGAGTACAGGCAAACCACTGTATTTTTAAAATTTCAATGAAATACAGTTCTCGAGCACAGTGCCAAAATTTGGAGTGTCACCGAAGACTTAAGATGACATCGAAATTTTGTCGAGATATGGAAGCAGAGCATCAGTGTATGGATAAGATTGTTGTGCTATCTACGTATTCCACTGATGGATCATATCATTTAAATTGATTTTAAATGAAAGTAATTATTGTGATAATAATGAACGGGAAAATAGTGATCCGTAACTTATACAAGAATATATCTGACGACAGGATGAGTGTTGTGACCTGCTCTTTTAATTCTACTACCGATTCTGAAAAGTAGAGCATCATATGATGCTCACAACTATCTGTTTATTTTGTTTACTTGCGCGCACAGTCCTGAAGCAATTTACAAATGAAAATACTGAGGGATATGCAGAATACTAGCAAGAAAAGAAATACATGATCTACACGGAGAATCAGATATTGAATCCAATATTAAGACTAGAGACTGTGTTCGACATGCACTTCGACATTCGGATGAAAGGAAAATTTATCAAGGAAGAAGAGCTCTGGTAAGACGAAGACAACGATACTTCGATAGTATCAGAGAAGATACGAAAGTTTTACTTGTGGTGAACTGGCAAATTAAAGGTCAAGATAGGACCACTTGGTGAAGCGTTAAGAGGTTAGCAGCGAAGAGCTTTCATAGCTTGAGAAAATAGCTACTAATACTAACATTTTAGATCTGGTTGTTAAGTTTATTAATGTACGATCGTCATTTCTGCTTTTGTCCCATTCTCAAGTAACAACTATAACAACATAAAACCGCTAAAAATTAAATAAGTTTTAGGTAGACATTATATTCTTGAAAACGAATACAATTAATAACATTCCAGATGGAGAAAGATTTCACTTCTAACAGACACGATTTTTCTTTTAGAAAGTAAACCCGGTACCAGGCAAAATATCCAAAGATCATTACCCTGTTATTACGGTCTTCACACATTTAGGTTTACAGGTCATAAGCATTTTACGTTTCTAGAACACCTTCCATACAGTCCTGTATCGTCAAACTGTAAACTAAATACACTGTTCTGCAAAACTTAAAGACGAGATAAAGAAAGAGGCATAACATATTAACAACACAGGTCTCCCAGTCGTGCACAAGAGCTATACGTCACATGGCGTGATGTCAGCGTGACTATAGCGCCAAACGGGGCTGGCCCCGCAGCACGAGACTGTTGAAGAATCAGGAAAACATATTGTGTGTCAATCAGCTAGCAGTTACGGTGCTCTGTTGTGGTCTTCTTCAGTACTACAAGGACCGGAGAAAACATTTTGATGCCTTCAAAAAAATGGTTCAAATGGCTCTGAGCACTATGCGAATTAACTTCTGAGGTCATCAGTCGCCTAGAACTTAGAACTAATTAAACCTAACTAACCTAAGGACATCACACACATCCATGCCCGAGGCAGGAGTTGAACCTGCGACCGTAGCGGTCACGCGGCTCCAGACTGAAGCGCCTAGAACCTCACGGCCACACTGATGACTTCAGAAGGGGAAAAAACATCGGGAAAAGGGAAGGAAGACGAAGCGTGACGAGTGTAGCCAAGGAGTTTGGTGTTACTCACAGCATTGTTTCACTTCCACGTGGAATGCTCCGATCGACAGCGACCGCTGCTCGATTCAGAAGAGGTAATCGACCACTGTCAGCTACATCAGCAAATGATCGCTACATTGTGCACGAGGTGAGTAGAGACCCACATCAAGAAACGGGTGCAATTGCAAACAGGACTGCAAAGCACGCGATCTCACACCCCACAGTAGCTCGGCGACTGCGTGGGATTGGTCTCTTTGTCTGACGACCCGCACGTTGTGTTCCCATGGCACCTGGACGTCGGCGGCACTGTTTGTGATGTGCCAAGAGCGTAGAAACTGGACCAACGAGGTGTGGGGTCACAAGCACTCCTTGGATGAGAGCAGTTTCAGTCTGATGAATGATTCTGGGATTATATGACGTGTTGGAAAGTGGGAACATGTCATACCACCAGAAACATTGTCGAACACGACAGTTTTAGTGGTCCTAGTCTTACTGTGTGGTGGAGATTAATGTTGCATAATTTTTGGACACGCCACATTCACCGGCCAGCGTTATTATGACAACATACTCCTTCCCCATGTGCGTCTCTTCAGGTGTGCATTCTTCCCTGACTTCATTTTTACTGATGGCAATGTGCGATAGTATCGAATAGCACAGGTGGAGGGGCTCTGCCAGCCTGGAACCGATCGACCGCTACGGTCGCAGGTTCGAATCCTGCCTCGGGCATGGATGTGTGTGATGTCCTTATTTTGGTTAGGTTTAAGTAGTTCTAAGTCCTAGGGGACTGATGACCTCAGATGTTAAGTCCCATAGTGCTCAGAGCCATTTTTTGGAGGGGCTCTTGGAACGAGGTAATATTAGACGAATTGACTGGCCTGACTGTTCCCCTGACTTAAGTCCCATCAAGCGCCTGTGGGATGCATTGGAGAAACGATTTACGGCACGTCAGCATGCACCAACATCCATTCAGCAGTTGTCAACCACGATGGTGGAGAAATGGAGTGCTCTATGACAAGAAGTCCTTACCAACTTTTTGGCCGGCAGGGGAGCACACTGCAGAGCATGCACTGTCGTCCGTGGTGATCACACACCCTGTTAATAAGTATGTCCCGCCTTTTGCAATGTCCGGTGGACCATCATAAATCGCGGTGACTTCAGTGGTGTTGACGTTTGCTAGATGGTTGTCGGTGCTTGTGAACGTGCAATAACTTTTATTTTTTCGAAAAGAATGGTCATTTCTGTTGGTTTCATTACGGAGCTATTTCAGTTACCTTCTGTACCATACTGTAGCAACCCTTTCCAGCAAGTTTCTTCCAGTTCAAAATTTCATTAATTTATGTTACTTGTCAGTGACACATCATGCGAAAGTTATTTTTGTTCTTCAGTTTTGCACACCAGTGTACGTCTTCACAAGCTATTAGAACAGACATGTAACAGAACTGTTTCAAGAAAACACAAACCAGTAGATCTTTTTTTCATTTGTAGTCATCGGCATGAAAGGTACTCGCATATGGTATTCTTCAAATACATGTAACAGCAAACATACTGTTCACGATAAAAGGCCCAGCAGATAAAGATGCTGGCTCTGTCACACTGTTCAGAGGCGACACTGCTGTACGTTAGTAGGTAACTTCGTTAGAAAACTGTTAAGAAATTCAGAATGAATCGAAGATGATCACTGCTTGATGCAAAAACTGTCAGTTTCATGTCAGCGTAAATAAATGTAAAGTAATGCTTTAAAATAGGCGAAGAGATCTGACATAATCTGACTACACGATCTCTATCAGTTACTGGAATCATTGATTAGCAGCAAATATCTAGGATTAGCTCTCTGGAGCGATTTAAGTTAGACAGACATATAAATCTAGCCTACGGAATTGCATGATCCAGATGAGACTCATCTGAAAGATCATTACCAGTATAATACACTGACGAAAGAGGTCGGATATAAAACCTTCGCTCGACCAATTGTTGGTTACTTTTAATTAGTTCTCACGTGTACCAAGTGAGCGTGTCGGGAAAAAGACACATGAACTAATAAGAACAAAGTGGATGAAGGTTTAGTTTAATGAGCGTTATAGTGCCACATAAACGTTAAACATACTCGAGATGGGACCATCAGTGCCCCACCCAATAGTATTTGAGGGTAATGGCAGTCATCTTGTCAACTGAACAGCAATGCCTCAATACTATGTAGAGCAATGGCAGTGGCTCTGACAAGTGACCATCATTGTCCCATCCAACAATGTCTATAGGGAAGCTCTCTGATTAGCTTTTTCGTGTGGCTGCTAAGATAATGAGGCTGTGAACAGTTGTTTCTTTTAAATATTCAATACAATTCTGGGGTCTAACTGGAGGAGAGGGGAGAGGAGGAAAGGGAGAGGAGGGGTGGAGTGTCGGGGGAGACGGGTCACAAAGAAGGGTAGCATACACTGACAGGTTTTGTCCCAGAAGTGCTTTTCTGTTCTACTCATTCACACACCGTTTTCAAGCTTACGTTTTGTCCATTCAAACTGTTTGTAAGTCACCTTACGACAAATTCATATCTGTAAGGGCATTATCCGCTTACGTTTTACAATGCCTCCCTATTGTATCTTTGCTCATAACTTGTAAGGCACATATTTCCCTGGTTGGATCCAATACAAGTGCTGTGACGTTGTTTAATGTAAGCACAGCGAAGTTGTGAAGGCCATGTGTACACAAAACTAGAAACTCTGTTCTGTTTGGTTTTCGTGTAACCACTACTTTTGTGATGTATTTCAGAAGTGAAAAGTTGGAAACAAAATCTAAATTAATCGAAAGGATTGTCGAAGCTTCTCAGAGTCTCCACCTTGCATGCCCAATTGACCAAACGAGAAATTCAAAGTGCCTAATGCTTATCTGACACGAATCTTGCTCACCGTCTTTTACCCTGTGACTTTAGTTTTATAATTCCTTTAGAAGAATAATTACTGCTCCAGTTACGTAATAAATTAGCTAACCATTTACTTTAAGAAACGTTAATAAATTTTCAACAAACTAAAGACGTTCATGACGTCACTGCAGTGTATTCACTTCTGCTACTTTTGACTTTTCATCTAAAAATCACTTCTAATTTGTCAGGTGAGACTGCTGCATTAATAGCAAAACAAAATGAATTCTAAAGGTTTTCTGTATTTTAGAATTTATCGTGGTTATCGCAGCTGTGACACCATTGTGCATTTATTCGTTGTTATAGCTGTATCCTCAATGTGCTAGACTCAGCCTCTATGCTGGCAATTGCAACAGCTTGAAGACGGAATGCAACAAACGTCCATCTCTAACGATTTTCTCGTTGACGAAACGTTAAATGTTGAGATCTTTTCTACCACTCCACTTTTGACCGGTTTCTCTTTTTCAATATTGAGGAGTACCAACGAACATTTCTATGCACGGATGTAAGGGGCATGAACTAAAGTGATCTGACAGCAAGACTGTGTTGTTCAAGCTTTAGGTGTGAGAAATAACATGAAATAAGACCAGCTCAGTGGTGTTATTTAAGCCTGAAAGTTAAAAATTAACAAGGTGCTTAGGTTAACCAATTATCGTGTGTACACAGGAATATTAGAGGCCGAATTTGGGGAAGAGAACGCATTTAACGAAGCAAAATGGGCAGACACATGACTGCGCGGTTCATTTCAGTGGGTGAAATTGCTGCTGGGAGCCCCTGTCAGAGTGCAGCGCAGAGCCGTACGGGCAATCGTGCCAATGTAGCAGTTTCGAAGACATCTGTGGTGTAGTTAAATACTGGAGAGGTTAAGATGTGGATGGGAGCAGATCAATGGCCGATTATGTAATAATACTTAGTTTAGTGACAGTAATTGCATGTGGTCCAGCAGATGGGTTCAAGTCATTCAATTGGACGCCACATTTGCGACTTGCATGTCCCTAATCACCCACATTTATCAATCTGGGGTAATGAGACCTGAAGTATTATAAGGAATCCAGATCCCACCATGGCAACTATTTACATCATTAAAATTCCAGTGGTCTGACCAGGATTCGAGTCCTCTCTGTTTCGAAGCTCGAGCTTTGCCATTTCACTACCAGGTCCGGCACTTCGTTTAGTGACCACGTATAACACCGCTGTATTTCTATACTATACACGCCGAAGCAGTAATTTTTTTTCTTTATTGTTATTTCACTCCCCAAAATGGGGCGGGCTGGCAGTGGCACAATATGTCGCTCTTCGGCCAAGAGAGTTACAGAAAAACACAGTCAAATGAGAAAAGAACACATAACATATAATGGTATAAATTGGTGAATAAACAAGAACAAAAATAGATGAGTATAAATGGTAGATTTATAAACAACATAGACGAGAGCCACACACACACATGCGGAGAATGAGCACTGTGGGTCGACACGAAAACAAAGAAACACCACAGTGGGAATACAAATGAATGATACTGGCGACACTGTTGGTGCTGGTGGAAGCCAGTACGTTGTCCTCGATGGTGAGTGTTCATCGGAGGTGAGAGTATCATCTGGAGTGCCCCAGGGAAGTGTGGTAGTCCGCTGTTGTTTTCTATCCACATAAATGATTTTTGGATAGGGTGGATAGCAATGTGCGGCTGTTTGCCGATGATGCTGTGGTGTACTGGAAGGTGTCGTCGTTGAGTAACTGTAGGAGGATACAAGATGACTTGGACAGCCCCGTCGATTAAATATTTGGGCGTAACATTGCAGAGCGATATGAAGTGGAATAAGCATGTAATGGCAGTTGTGGGGAAGGCGGATAGTCGCCTTCGGTTCATTGGTAGAATTTTGGGAAGATGTGGTTCATCTGTAAAGGAGACCGCTTATAAAACACTAATACGACCTATTCGTGAGTACTGCTCGAGCGTTTGGGATCCCTATCAGGTCGCATTGAGGGAGGACATAGAAGCAATTCAGAGGCGGGCTGCTAGATTTGTTACTGGTAGGTTTGATCATCACGCGAGTGTTACGGAAATGCTTCAGGAACATGGGTGGGAGTCTCTAGAGGAAAGGAGGCGTTCTTTTCGTGAATCACTACTGAGGAAATTTAGAGAACCAGCATTTGAAGCTGACTGCAGTACAATTTTATTGCCGCCAACTTACATTTCGTGGAAAGACCACAAATATAAGATAAGAGAGATTAGGGCTCGTACAGAGGCATATAGGCAGTCATTTTTCCCTCGTTCTGTTTGGAACAGGGAGAGAAGATGCTAGTTGTGGTACGAAGCACCCTCCACCATGCACTGTATGGTGGATTGCGGAGTATGTATGTAGATGTAGATGTAGACTGTAGCACTGCATATGGCACACTGCACATGGCACACTGACACCACAATGAAAATATTAAAAATCACTGCACTGAATGGGACCTACCACCGGGTGAAGGGTAGGAGGGGGGAAAGAAAAGGGAAGGGAGGAGAGACGGTAGGCGGAAACCAGGAGGAACGATGACAATGGCCGGTGGAGGGGAGAAGGATAGGAGCTGGAAGCTTGGGGGGGGGGTGAAATGGAGAAAGAAGGTGGTCAGCAGGGGAAAAGGAGGAGAAGAGAAGGGGGAGAGGTAAGGAGAGAGAGGAAACCGTGCGGTGGGGGGGGGGAGAAGGAGGGATTAGATCCATTAGGAGGGGTAGATGGAAGGCCCAAGGACATCATCCAGGAGGGGAGTTGGTGGAAGCCATCTTGGGTGAGGGTATGGAGTGTGTGGAGATGGAGATCAGGCGGGACACTGTGGTACAGGCACAGCATTGGGCTAGGGTGGGAGAGGATGGGGGGAACTAAAGGATGGGGGGATCCAGATTGTGGGACATATAATGGATCCATATTCGTTCTAGGAACAGTATGAGATGGGGGGAGGGAATCAGATCATAAAGGATCCACGTGGGGGACGGGAGACAGATGTATGGTGTTCAAAGATTTCGAGGGATTGGTAGTAGGTGGGGGGAAGGGGGGAGCGATATCCAAGCGGGGTGGGCATAACATAGGATGGGGCAGAGGAGGGACTTGTAGGTATGTAGGATAGTGGAAGGGTCTAATCCCCATGTTCGACCAGAGAGGAGTTCCAGGAGACGGAGACAGTTACGTGCCTTGGCTTGGACTGTGAGGAGATAGGGGTCCAGGAAAAGCGGCGGTCGAGGGTGATGCCAAGGTACTTGAGGGTGGGAGTGAGGGCAATGGGGCGGCCATAGATGGTAAGCAGAAATCCAGGAGGCGGAGGGAGGGGGTGGTGCGGTCTACGATGATTGCCTGGGTCTTGGAGAGATTGATCTTAAGGAGCGAAGTAGTAAATATGTAGGCTATCTTAAGATACTGTTACAAATTGGTCGTGATGAGAACTACATTGATTTATGGCTCGTGTACGCAACTAGTTTTGGCCATGACTAACTTCTAACACTCATCTCACTCATTTACTGCTTTGGCGTGTAAGTGAACAATACAGTACCACAGCATTATTATACTAGATCATTAAACGTGTGGTACCATACATGATCTGATCAAAAGTGTACGGACATCCCTATGTAATGAGGAACTGACCGCTAGATATCACAAGAAGCTCCTGCCAGTGCAAGCGGAGGTGGGGATAATCTTGTTGTCAGTAGAGATGTAGTATTCGCAGAATGTGTCGGTCAGGAGTGCTCAGTGACTTCGAACGTGGACTAGCCAATGGATGACACCTGAGTAACAGATCCATCAGAGACATTTCTACCCAAGTCGACTGCTGGTGATGTAATTATGAAGTGGAAACACGAAGGAACAGCTACAGCGAAATCAATACTAGACATACCTCGTGTACAGGAGGACAGGGACCGTCGAGCATTGCGGAGGGTGTTTGTAAAGTCACATGAGATCAGCAGAAGGAATCTTTCGTGAGTTAGATAGTGCTACCAGCAGTCCAGCTAGTTAACGACTGTGCGCAGAGAGTCAAAGAGAATGGGACACAATTGTCGTGCAGCTTTGTTAGGGTTTCGTGTATGCGTAGAAAGAGTGGTGACAACAGCGAAGTACGAAGGAGGTGATGTTTTCCGTGGTCAGGGGGTGTCACCCTAATTGCACTTAAGAAAATGCTAAACGCGGAGGGATATGAACGCATTTTACAGCACTGCGTGCAGTAGAGGAATTGTTTGTAGACGATTACTGTAACGCTATGACAATACACCCTATCATAAAGCAGCATATGTGATGCAGTAGTTTTTGGGTAATAACACTGCTGAAAATAACTGGCTTGCCCTGAGTCCCGATCTGAAGCGAGTGGATCACCTTTCGGGTAAGTTAGAAAGTCGACGTCACATGAGACCACATCTTCCAACATCGCTACCTTTTCCACTTTCGGCTCTTCAGAAATAATGGGCTGCCTTTCCTCCACAGACGTTCAGACACCTTACTGAAAGCGTCCTCAGCAGAGTTCAAGGCGTTTTGAAGGTGAAGAGTGGACACACTCCTATTAATGTCAACTAACAGGTATTCGGGTACTTTTGATGAGATATCGCATTTGATGAAAACTTAGTCCAGGATAACATCTGGTGGTTGTCGTGAGATGTTCAGATGTCTGGTGGCGATCGTGAGATGTTCAGGTGAATCAAAACAAGATGTTTCCCTCAGGAGCACACTGTCCTTCATAACGGCGTATAGGTATGCTGGCTATTTCTCACCTCATACCTGGAAATCCAGTGGCGGGGCCCGTGTAATAAGATCCCCCAACGTTAACAGAAACTAGACCGTGTTTTCATTTTGGATTCCACCTAAAATTTGCTCTTAATGTATTACTTTCTCTGTTACGATTCAGCTACCTATCAATAAAGTGGACGTGAGTGATTGCGTTATTGTTCAGCAGCACCCACGTCGGTATCTGCCTGAGATCGTGTACGAAATCCGTTGGAAATTTGGAATAGTACCGTAGGACTATAATTTCCGTATGGCTGCCGTATTTTACGTTCTCTGTTTTTACTCCTCAACACATCAACAAAAAAAAAATGTATATATATATATATATATATCGCTCTGAGCACTACGGGACTTAACAGCTCAGGTTATCAGTCATCTAGAACTTAGAACTACTAAACCTAACTAACCTAAGGACATCACACACATCCATGCCCCTGGCAGGATTCGAACCTGCGACAGTCAACACTACAGGCGAATGCCAGGATACCTCATATAGTACAGAGACCTTTCACTGCACAATATTTCTGGAGATTCTTTTCCCCGCCAGCGCCTCCTTAATATTCTAGATTTCGTAGTAATGTAAGGCAATAAGTAACCCACTGCATTCTGATACTTATTAAGACAACGATACTTTCACGCTATTTTGCAGTCCTCTGTTCTATGTTGGGAAATATTTTTGTGGAAAGCGACTTGTTGTTATTGAAATAATACTCCATCTGTGAGAAGTTTTTATCACTAAAGAAAGGATATTCGGCAGTGTAGACAACACAAGACTTAGGCAAACCAGCGAATCCCCTAATATTTTCAAGTACCTGACACTTACTCTGTCCAGATCGAACACGAGAGAGCAAAGGAGAATAAATACTCGCCGTGTTTATCGAAGAAAGTAGACAGAGCCCATAAGTACAGATTCAGACTACTCTCCTCTGAAATATTTCGAATTAGCTTTCGTAAGGTACAGCAACGGATGTGCGAAGGGGTACTGACCTTCAAGTACTTTCGAGATTACCAACAGCAAACAGATAAACACTAACGTCAGTGGTGAGAGGTACCAATTACCATTTGCTTCGCTATCTTGTGCACTCCGGATGAAAGTTTCACGTTTTGATGAGCCGTATGATATGTCTGCTGTCTTGATTAGCGTAAGAGCGAAACATTCTCAAGTAGCACTGTGTGAAAACTACAGAAATCATGAGGTGGAACTGATCTTCCCTCTTATGGGAAAATGATAACTTTAATTGTACTCTGCTGATCATCCGATTTTTTGTGAGCCGAACAGTTCTTGGGCTGCTCATTATTATCATTATTAATACTGAAGATTCTACTTATATATCGTAAAACGTGATAAATAGAAACACTTTTCAACTTAAAAAAGAAACTGACAATTTTGAAACGAAAAATGAAAATCCACATAAAATTGGATTATGGGTCTTGTGCCTAAATTTAAACTTATAATTCGTTTAGGGACGTAGCTCATGAATTTATAACACAAAAAAATTAAAAAAAACTTGGTGTTTCAACTCATCCCGCAGAGAGGGGTAAATCGAGACACCAGCGTTAATCTTTCTCATGGATCTAATTACTGGTCCTTTGGCTGAATGGTGGTACGTCATAATCTGTTTTGTTTCTAGGAAACTAAGAAACGAAGCTCACCTGGTTAAAAAATGTGGTATTCAGTGCAAAACTAAGAATATTGCGTGAATTGTGGTTTTTATTCTGTTTTCAAAGTAAACAGTATTATATCTCTAATTACGTTGTTGTAACATTACAGTGATGAAACGGGTTTGTTTGTTAATAAATTATGTCGTTGACTTTATGTTTTAAAATAATCACGTTTTTGAGTCTATAGGACGTAGACAAGCCCAGAAGTAACGGAGGGCTGTCGAACAACCTCTCCTTGACAAAAAAACAGTTCATGTTCTTTTAAAACAAACGTGTTTAATAGGTCTAGATTTTTTTCCGTTAAACACCAATATAACTTTTACCTTCTAAATAAAAAATCTTACACGCAGTCTACATGAAGGCTTACTTTTTCTATACACTTTAACCACAGTATAAGCTCCTGAGTTGACAACAGTGCTAGGCGATTCTTCATTTCCGTCCTATTCTTGGTCTTTTTCTGCAGAAACCCTAACATTTACTATTGCTATTCACTCTAAAAATTCCTAAAGTCTAACCTTATATTTTCATTTTGTCGAAACACTAGTTTGACGAAAGTATCCTTGAAACCTGAAGTGTTCATTGATGAAACGGAATTGCAAATTTTCCTTACAACAAAATCTAGATGGGTGCTTACGGATAAACTTTATTGTAAGCTATTTCAGCACCACCTCCCATGTATGTCATAGCATAAACGAAATATCAGCTTACACTGTCGCCGACTTCGAAATTCTGTATTTCACAGTTACTTGTCTCACAAGTCTTTGAGTGATATTCCCATTTCTCGTCGGACACCATAGCACAGAACCTTTTATAAGTTACATTTCTGTTCTCTATATTGTTTCTATATACCCCATTTTACAGTAGTATAAACAGTAAAAATAATGATGATAATAATAATAATGCTAATAAACAACTCAAATATCTGATAAATAGCTGAAAAAACTGATGGCGCGGCTCAGGGTGACACAGCAGTAAAATATTATGAGATCTACACAATAATCACTTGTTTAGCATATTCTCGTGGTGACCCGAGTAAGTCCAAACACACCAAGATTCTCAGATAGTATAAGTCCTTTCTTCAGAACAACACATAAGAAGAAAGAATTTACAAAGTATGGTCCTCGGGATGCAAGGTAATGAAGTCTGGTAACCCCAATAATAATTTTTGTTTTTGAATTTAAATAAGGAATGATAGTTGTGACGTAATTAATTTCGTTTTCAGAGATCAGCAGCACTTGGAATTATTGTAACTCAGGCCAAACCTCTACCACTGCTGTCTAATTAGCACAGGTCACAAAATCGAAGTTATCTAGAGCAAACGATCCCAAGAACCGTAGAGCCCGGGTGAGACCGAGGTTGGTGGAGGCCAGGGCTCCTGCTAATACTGCATGGTGCTCGTTGCGGGTTACTGTGGTGGAGCTCCATGCTGGTGCTGCGGTTGGGGCTCCTACTACACTACTGGCCATTAAAATTGCTACACCACGAAGATGGCGTGCTACAGACGCGAAATGTAACCGACAGGAAGAATATGCAGTGATATGCAAATGATTAGCTTTTCAGAGCATTCACAAAAGATTAACGCCGGTGGCGACACCTACAACGTGCTGACATGAGGAAAGATTCCAACCGATTTCTCATACACAAACAGCAGTTGACCGGCGTTGCCTGGTGAAACGTTGTTGTGATGCCTCGTGTAAGGAGGAGAAATGCGTACCATCACGTTTCCGACTTCGATAAGGGTCGGAATGTAGCCTATCGCGATTGCGGTTTATCGTATCGCGACATTGCTGCTCGCGTTGGTCGAGATCCAATGAATGTTAGCAGAATATGGAATTGGTGGGTTCAGGAGGGTAATACGGAACGCCGTGCTGAATCCCAACGGCCTAGTATCACTAGCAGTCGAGTTGACAGGCATCTTATCCGCATGGCTGTAACGGATCGTTTAGCCACGTCTCGATCGCTGTGTCAACAGATGGGGCCGTTTGCAAGACAACAACCTTCTGCACAAACAGTTGGACGACATTTGTAGCAGCATGGACTATCAGCTCGGAGACCACGGCTGCGGTTACACTTGACCCTGCATCACAGACAGGAGCGCGTGCGATGGTGTACTCAACGACGAACCTGGGTGCACGAGTCGCATTTTTTCGGATGAATCCAGGTTCTGTTTACAGCATCATGAAGGTCTCATCCGTGTTTGGTGACATCGCGATCGACGCACATTGGGAGCGTGTATTCGGCATCACCATACTGGCGTATCACCCGGCGTGATGGTATGGGTGCAATTGGTTACACGTCTCGATCAGCTCTTGTTCGCATTGACGCTACTTTGAGCAGTGGACGTTACATTTCACATTTGTTACGACCTGTGGCTCCACTCTTCATTCGATCCGTGCGAAACCCTACATTTCAGCAGGATAATGCACGACCGCATATTGCAGGTCCTGTACGGGCCTTTCTGGATACAGAAAATGTTCGACTGCTTCCCTGGCCAGCACATTCTCCAGATCTCTCACCAATTGAAAACGTCTTTTCAATGGTGGTCGAGCAACTCGCTCGTCACAATACGCCAGTCACTACTCTTGATGAACTGTGGTATCGTGTTGAAGCTGCAAGGGCAGCTGTACCTGTACACGCCATCCAAACTCTGTTTGATTAAATGTCCAGATGTATCAAGGCCGTTATTACGGCCAGAGCTGATTGTTCTGGGTACTGATTTCTCAGGATCTATGCACTCAAATTGGGTGAAAATGTAATCACATGTCAGTTCCATTATAATATATTTGTCGAATGAATACCCGTTTATCATCTGCATTTCTTCTTGGTGTAGCAATTGTAATGGCCAGTAGTATATGTTGCGCTGAGTAGATCCTGAGCCGACGTTACGAGTGCGACTGCTAGGATGCTGTGAGGTGTAGATCCGGTTGGCTCATATGACTGAACTCCCTCACTAATGGCTTGTAGGCGTCTATGAATACTCCCAGTGGACGGATACCTGTTGTGTACTGGGCGGACACGTGATCGTTGAACACGAAATAGTGCCAAAAATGTAGCACAGGACCATGGTCGCAGATGGTGGCGAGACTGGCACCGCACATTGTAGTGGAGACAACCGGAGGCAAACTCCAAAACAGACCACTGTGCTTCAGTCGACCACTTTGTTGTCATAGGTACTTAGTGTTGCAGCCTCCCAAACACAACTGTGCTGCTCTGCATTGTGGTTGCAAACGATATTCTGGGACAGAGCATCCTTAAACCCCATCCTCATGCCCCCCCCCCCCCCAACCGTAGGGTAAAGGTGGTGGAGCCATCTCGACGCTGGAAGAAGATTCTGCGTCTCTCCCCACTGAGGAAAGAGATGATGGTGTCGTCATGACAAAGTAGATGTCGCCGTTGTTGAGGTGTCCACACGGATGTGCGCCTCGAGGTCATTTTAGACAACCCCCATGGGTGTGAGCTCCCTTGGCAGGTGTGTCTCTGTCCCTGGAATTCTTGACTCAAGGTATTGAAAACCTCTCTGGGCGATGTCGTGGACGACCTGGATGTGACTGTGAAGCTGGTGCACACTCGGACAGTAACCGTTTGCCAAAAATCTGGAAAGAAAACGTGCAGTTGCGTTGTTGTGGAACCCCTAACTTCGTCGCTGAAGTTGGCGACGGAGGCATTTCCGGGCGTGGGCTAGTGTTTTCCTTTAAATTACCATGAATGAGCAACGAAAGGCATCTGAAATACCCGCAGAGGATCGTAGAAGGTTGTCCAGGGAGGAACAATAGCAATTCTACGTGATACGAGAGGTCCCCGTTATTGCTTGTGCTGCTATTAACTTGTGGATTCTTGTAGAGTCGACCATTCAGGTGTGTCACAGATGATGGGCTGTCGGATGACGTGCTACGTCTTGCGATTTCGTCTTTCTGAAAACAGTACGAGAGCAAGAGATGTGTGTCCGTTCTGGGAGGAAGGACAGTTGATTCATATGAGAAGCGAGCAGGATCCTGCAGAATTCACCTGACAAGGTGATGTATATGGCAGACGTATCGAGAATTTGATGTCTAGTGATAGCCAAAATTGAAGATTGCGGTGACCACTGTGTCGAGAGGGTTCACATCCAAGTGTGCTGTGAGATGCTAGCATTAGATGCCACGTCCACATGAATTGTGGAGAACTGGGTACCACTATCGAGGAATCTTCTTCTTTATACTCAATATTGTGAAGAACAAGATATTGTCTCTGAGAAGTGTCCTACATTTAGGCACTAGGCAGTTCTGGGAGGCTAGGAGCGACGAACATGCCACACTTTGATGTTGTTTGATACACATCCAGAACGGTAGAGTCTTGTAAGGATGGTTATTCAGTTGGAAATGCGGTCTGAACGTCGTTTACAGACGGCAATAACGGTGCTGACAAGGGTATCACATCAGCCTTCCAAGACCCTTGAGAAACCACCTCATTGATTCTTGGCAAACGGTCAGGTGATTCAGTGCGTAGTGGAGCAACGCCACTAACGAATGGAGTGGAGAAGTCCACGGATCTTTTGCGTGCTTTGAAAACAAGAAGCTACTTTCCAATTGATCCAGAAAGTGAATCATTATGATTTTGAGATCGTCCTGGAAGGTTCAAAATGGCTCAGAGCACTATGGGACTTAACATCTGAGGTCATCAGTCCCCTAGAACCTAGAACTACTTAAACCTAACTAACCTAAGGACATTACACACATCCACGCCCGAGGCAGGATTCGAACCTGCGACCGTAGCAGTCGCGCGGTTCCGGACTGAAGCGCCTAGAACCGCCCGGTGACCGCGGCGGGTCGTCCTGGAAGGGACTGGTTGTTTGAAAGGCACGGTAGGGAAACTGAATTGGCTTTAGCATGTAGTGCGAGAGCGTATTTTAGTGGGTATTTGGAAAATCGGTGTGAATGGAGGGCAGACATCTTTCCTATAATGTCGGAAGTGTTTGGGGCACCGAAATAGTTTACAACGAGTAAGGAATGACAGGGACTTCTGGAGCGTCGTTGATGACGTCACGGAATGCTTAGTGTACGCACGAGAACGCAGGTTCAAATGGCTCTGAGCACTATGGGACTCAACTTCTGAGGTTATTAGTCCCCTATAACTTAGAACTAGTTAAACCTAACTAACCTAAGGACATCATACACATCCATGCCCGAGGCAGGATTCGAACCTGCGACCGTAGCGGTCTCGCGGTTCCAGACTGCAGCGCCTAGAACCGCACGGGCACTTCGGCCGGCTGAGCACGCAGGAATTTACGTGAAGTATAATAGGCATTTAGTTGTATCTTTCACTGAACACATGATAAGGGACGTGGATCTACACCAGGGTTAAGACAGTGTATAATTTGATGTGCACGAGCACCACAGTAAGCCAAGAGAAGAGCTCGTTGTCGAGTGTCACCTTGTACTGTTGAGGCCTTTAAGTGCAGTTCCAACCTTCTGATGAAGGCTGCCCATGGCTCCATGTCTTCACCGAATGCCTGAAATGGCAGAGGCAACGTTGTCCTCGACTGCGGTAGGGCAGCGACTGGATGGGCCAAAGTGTTCAGAAGAATCTCCTGTTCTTCGTGAAGTTTCTGTAGTGAAAGTAGTAGCTTTTTCAACGTGTCAAGCTTCTGCATTGCCGTACTGGAACAAGAAAATATCATCATTCAGTTGCCCATATAAATGGAAATTGTGCGGCCAAAGAATAGGAAACTTCTTAAAATACTTGTGTACAACTTACTAATCTGGGAATTTAGATATCTTAAAGTTCAGATATTCTTCGGCACCATTGCATGTTGGGATGAGATCGATAACCCAGCTCACCTCGTCCCTATTATCTGTGGTGACCTAAGTGAGCTCACATTCGTAAACGATTCCCAGCTAGTATGAAACTAACATCTTATTGAAAAGAAAAAAAAACAAGTAAAACGAAAGTATACAAAAAACAAAGTCTCCAGAAACGCAAGTTAATTAACCTATAGCACAAAAAAAAATCATGTACCTGCTTCACATCACTACAGCCAGCATTGTACTATTACTCAGAAACTAATATGAAATGTGCGGTCTTCAGTTATTAAACGAAATCACCATGTGTTACATCCGTCACCCTGCTAGAAGCTAAAGTAACTCATTTAAAACTGCTCACATTCAACTGAGGTAATCTCTGTTATTATGGAGAACTGTGACGTCATTCTTACGGAGTCATCCAAGTCAAACATCAGAATTACAATATATGTTTTTAATCGAATTTTCAATTATGCAACTTAATAGCTAAACTTAACCTTTATTCAGAGGATCAAAGCACAATATGGGTGAAATACGGTTAGTATCACGGACTGCTGGTTTTGTTCGCATATAAATTATGTTCATAATGTGTTGACTTTGCCGGGCTGACACGAGGACACAGGAGCTAAAATTATACAACCGAGATAATCACTACAAAAATGCCAAAATCGAAAGTGAACGAAGTGTGCTTGATGTAAACAGCAAAATACTGCGTTTGACTAGAAGATTACAAGTCTGTAATCGGATTTTGCCAACGTAAAGTGCATTGACTGACAAGAAAAGTGAAGCATCCAGAAGGAAAGGAGGAAGTAAAATGAAACTTCATGGGTTGAGAGAGTTTGCGATGTTATTTCAGTGATTACAAAGTGTAGACAAATTGGCAAAGAGCTTGGCAGTATGAGACCACTGTCAGACTGACGCTGCATTCCCTCTGGCCTGGATGCTTGCACTGATTCGGTTGGAAAGGGAATCATAAAAGCGTTATATTCTCTCCTGAGGAAGGCAGCTGGACTGCAGGTGTTGTAACTTGTCATTGACATGATGGATACTAGTTCTGAGACAGAGTTGATGACCGAGCTGGTCCACATGTTCTATCGGAAACAGAGCTAGGGACCTTGCTGGCCATGTGAGTACTTCGCGTCATGCAGACAATTAATACGGAGACGTATCATGTGTGGATGAGCATTGTTCTGTTCAAAAATGCACTACGATACTGTTACATAAGGAGTAACGAGTGTGGACACAAGACCTCCTTGACGTACCAATGTGCCGTCCTAATTCTCTCAGTCAATACTAGCGGTGACGTGAGGTCATACCCAGTAACTCCCCAGACCATCGCACCAGGAGTAAACACTGCCGTGCCTGTTGGAAATTTTGAAAGACTGGTACCTCTCCGCAGATCGCCAATATACTCGCCAACGATGGTCATCAGGAGTAGTGCTGAAAAGCGATTGATCACTTAAAGTAATGCGACGACATTCATCAGCAGTCCATGCATCCTAGTCATGGCACTACTCTAAACAAAGCAGTTTTTATTGTGATGTTAATGGCAGCCTTGTCATTGGACGACAATTCTCTAGCTGATATTAGTCTCCAACCAACGTTGTGGAATGACACAGAATGCTGCAGGGTATTCATTACTTGTTATTGGGATGCAGGCCCAGGTATGACGGGGTTACGATGTGCATGGTGCACAATATGGTGATCATCACTTGTGGTGGTCAGACGTGGAAGACCGGAATAGTCACGACGAATATGCACGCCCTCATCTTTCAATGAAGCCCAACATCAGGCCATTGTCACATCCGAATACCCACAAATCTGGATATTGCACGATTCGACCAGCTGGCCAAATGGTGACCAACAATAAAGTCCACTTCAAACTCCATCAGGTTCTGATGATGCTGCCTCACATGAGGACACCGCATTTCTGTGTGCTTCATAGTGATCGTTCAATATCCGACGATGTTCACGCCCCTTATGTGGCCCATCAGGCCTGGTTATAACCTAAAACACGGAAAACACTGACATGTTCCTGTGGCCGTTCTACGAGTAGCAGAGAACTGTGACTGCATTTCTTGACATACCCGCAATTGGCGTGTAAGTGTTCAGTGTTACATTGACATCCGACAATGTCTTCTGGGTGGTTCACTTTTTTTGTCCGGCAGTGTATTTCCTAAGATGTAGACGCAAATTTTCCCCCTTTTTAAGTAATTAATATTAATTATTAGATGACTCAAGTCACCTGTGTTGAGACATTTCGACCTCGTACTTCGACTGTGAAACTAAAATAATTCAAAATGATTTTTTATGAAGTCCCAAAAAGTAAACGGGGGGGGGGGGGGGGGGGGGTAGCTGTCGTGACAGGCTTCGTGGGATTAGTTCGTGCAAACTACCTCCTATAGAACCTATTATATCTCAGCGAGTAAGAGGTAGTTCTGGCTTTCCTTTAAGTGTTGAGGATAATTTCTAAACAGAAGAAACCAAATGTGAAGACTGCAGTCACATGGAGAAAGCTAATAAAGTAAAATGAAGTAAATATCGGAATAAAACTGATATTAAAGGATACTCATAATCTCAAGGAAATGTTGTAGCCAAGAGTGTACGTTATGTTACGCAAGAATCAACGTTTATTACGAATATATGACACATTAGGAACAGAGAACCTTCCTTCGGAAGCAGTCGATTAGAGAATGTTTGCAGTAGATCTTGAACTGGCAAAAACGGCACAGGCTTCTACGCAATATATCACAACAGCACTAGCAAACAGAGAATGGGACGATTCCTCTCGGAAAAAGAGAAAGGAAGTGAAGTTCCGACCTTATCTCCAACTGAATCACCAATATCACAGTACTCTACCTTTCTGGATGTGGATCAAGCACGTCCAAGTGTGGCGCATTCGACGCTCCTAGCACCCAAATGTTGGACACTTCTCACATGCTATAGCGTGTTATTCACAATATTGAGGATAAGGAAGAAGATTTCCCGATAGTGGCATCCAGTCATCTTACAGCATCTGTGGCATTGGACCCCATACCTTCCCTCACCCCTTCAGCTGACTTCCTCCAGATGGACGAAAGACGTCGTGTTCGGACTAGCACAGTTTAGACGGACGTGGATTCTATTGCTGGCATCTCACTGCTTGCTTGGATGTCCCTCCTCTCCACTCAATCGTCTCTACAAGGTCCAGGTGTGGTTACCACAAGACGACAAACTCTGGATACGCTTGCCAGATAGCTGCCCTTGTCAGGTCTCCTATGCACGATACTGCAGGATCATGAACGCTTCTCGTATGAACCAACTGTTCTTCCTCCCAGAACGGTCACACATCTCATGCTCTTGCACTGTTTTTAGAAAGACTGGACGTTAAATTTTTATGTTTTTCCTTATTCGGAACGTATTTTTGGCAGAGAGATTTCGGGTATTTCATGCAGTCGCTTAGATCGAAACTATTTTGAATCTTCGTGGGCGTTGGCGCCTTTCGTTCACGAAGTGTGAATTCTTCTTTTCCCTTAAGTGTAACGTTTTAGCGTAGCTGACATTGCTATACGCATGTGAAGCACGCATTTAATGCTGATGAGAAACATAGATCTAGGTTCCAGCATATAGTCCGACACTGTCAAATGGTACCAAGTACAACTTCGACGGATGGACAGCTATCAACAGCTCCCATACCCTCAATGAAAGTGACTTTGTCGATAACTGGCACATTTAGCACATAATACTGACTAGTAGTATGGTACTGTACTTCACCCGCCAGGGTAGCCGAGAGCAATAACGCGCTGCGTCCTGGACTCGAGTAGGCGCTCCAACCCCAGATCGAATCCGTCCGTCGGATTAACGACGAGGGCCGGTCTGCCGGCCAGTCTGGATGTGGTTTTTAGACGGTTTTCCACATCCCACTAGGTGAATACCGGGCTGGTCCCCACGTTCCGCCTCAGTTACACGACTCACAGACATTTCAACACTTTCGAAATATTTCATGGATTACACTAGATGCAGGCAGCTGGTGTACACTACTTACGTCCCAGGTGTTCAGTATGGCTGCAGGAAGGACATCCGCCACCCTCTGCAACTAACACTGCCAAATCCGTAATAACAAGGCCGACCCCGCGTTGGCGCGGGACAAGGCCCAAAGATAGAAAAAAATAGTATGGTACTGTAATTCAATACCGCTCATCCCACTGGGAGGCAAAAATCGTGCTTCATACATCGTTTGCTCCGCCAGAAGCAGCGTTTGAGTCTGTCAGTGATATTCGGTGCGTAGCCTAGATTTGAACTACCGATACTAAAGCCACACCTAAGTTTCTGCTGTATATTTCTATGTAACTGAGGGTACTTGACACATATTCGGCTCTTGATGAAACAAGAAGACCACAGGCAAAATAGAAATTGGATGAAGAAACAAATGAAATTTTGAACAATCATATAAACTCTATGGAATATAGTTATCATTTTTCAATTAGTAGTTAAGGTATTTTTTGAAAATTTAGACGTAATAGGAATGCCTGTTAAGAATAGACAAATATTGATTAATAGCAAAGCAGACAATTACATTATATGAACAGGTGATGACAATAAAATATGAGAACAGCACTGCTGAAAATACGAGTATTAGCTCGGGGGAAGAGATATTAAATTAATTTCTATTTATTAGTTATCATTTCTGACTATAGCTAGAACGAAAAACATGAATTGGCCTGAATACGTCTCCTTAGATAGAGCAAACCAATTGGCCTTGTCTCAGTACTGTCTAAAACTATTCTTTCAAGTTCAGTTACTTTACTGAAATTGTATTGCAAGCAAAGAGTAAACTAGACGCAGGAAAATGAAACACAGACAAATTAAGTAGGAAAATAAAGAGCAAATAATACCCAAAGCACGCTTCTGGTGTAAGAAATGGCAACAAAAACCCCTGAAATGCTCTGTTTCGGGTATTCAATCAACCACTACGGTGCACTGTGCTAGGAAAAACTGTAATTGGTGACACATGTTAAAATATGTTAAACAACCAATAAAATTCACAGTTTTCAGAAACACTGAGCTGCTGGTGATGAAAAATCGAGAAGAGGAAACCACTGAAAATTTAATGACCGAAACAATTTTAATTATAAATGGCACAATCGTTCCGCTTCGTCATCTAGTGAATGTATAATGATTCCAAACGTGAAATAAAAACGCCGACTGTAACGCAGCAACTGTCATCTGCATCGACACATTTACATTTACATTTATACTCCGCAAGCCACCCAACGGTGTGTGGCGGAGGGCACTTTACGTGCCACTGTCATTACCTCCCTTTCCTGTTCCAGTCGCGTATGGTTCGCGGGAAGAACGACTGTCTGAAAGCCTCCGTGCGCCCTCTAATCTCTCTAATTTTACATTCGTGATCTCCTCGGGAGGCATAAGTAGGGGGAAGCAATATATTCGATACCTCATCCAGAAACGCACCCTCTCGAAACCTGGCGAGCAAGCTACACCGCGATGCAGAGCGCCTCTCTTGCAGAGTCTGCCACTTGAGTTTGTTAAACTTCTCCGTAACGCTATCACGGTTACCAAATAACCCTGTGACGAAACGCGCCGCTCTTCTTTGGATCTTCTCTATCTCCTCTGTCAACCCGATCTGGTACGGATCCCACACTGATGAGCAATACTCAAGTATAGGTCGAACGAGTGTTTTGTAAGCCACCTCCTTTTTTGATGGACTACATTTTCTAAGGACTCTCCCAATTAATCTCAACCTGGTACCCGAATTACCAACAATTAATTTTATATGATCATTCCACTTCAAATCGTTCCGCACGCATACTCCCAGATATATTACAGAAGTAACTGCTACCAGTGTTTGTTCCGCTATCATATAATCATACAATAAAGGATCCTTCTTTCTATGTATTCGCAATACATTACATTTGTCTATGTTAAGGGTCAGTTGCCACTCCCTGCACCAAGTGCCTATCCGCTGCAGATCTTCCTGCATTTCGCTACAATTTTCTAATGCTGCAACTTCTCTGTATACTACAGCATCATCCGCGAAAAGCCACATGGAACTTCCGACACTATCTACTAGGTCATTTATATATATTGTGAAAAGCAATGGTCTCATATCACTCCCCTGTGGCACGCCAGAGGTTAATTTAACGTCTGTAGACGTCTCTCCATTGATAACAACATGCTGTGTTCTGTTTGCTAAAAACTCTTCAATCCCGCCACACAGCTGGTCTGATATTCCGTAGGCTCTTACTTTGTTTATCAGGCGACAGTGCGGAACTGTATCGAACGCCTTCCGGAAGTCAAGAAAAATAGCATCTACCTGGGAGCCTGTATCTAATATTTTCTGGGTCTCATGAACAAATAAAGCGAGTTGGGTCTCACACGATCGCTGTTTCCGGAATCCATGTTAATTCCTACATAGTAGATTCTGGGTTTACAAAAACGACATGATACTCGAGCAAAAAACATGCTCTAAATTTCTACAACAGATCGACGTCAGGGATATAGGTCTATAGTTTTGCGCATCTGCTTGACGACCCTTCTTGAAGACTGGGACTACCTGTGCTCTTTTCCAATCATTTGGAACCTTCCGTTCCTCTAGAGACTTGCGGTACACGGCTGTTAGAAGGGGGGCAAGTTCTTTCGCGTACTCTGTGTAGAATCGAATTGGTATCCCGTCAGGTCCAGTGGACTTTCCTCTGTTGAGTGATTCCAGTTGCTTTTCTATTCCTTGGACACTTATTTCGATGTCAGCCATTTTTTCGTTTGTACGAGGATTTAGAGAAGGAACTGCAGTGCGGTCTTCCTCTGTGAATCAGCTTTGGAAAAAGGTGTTTACTATTTCAGCTTTACGCGTGTCATCCTCTGTTTCAATGCCATCAACATCCCGGAGTGTCTGGATACGCTGTTTCGATCCACTTACTGATTTAACGTAAGACCAGAACTTCCTAGGATTTTCTGTCAAGTCGGTACATAGAATTTTACTTTCGAATTCACTGAACGCTTCACGCATAGCCCTCCTTACGCTAACTTTGACATCGTTTAGCTTCTGTTTGTCTGAGAGGTTTTGGCTGCCTTTAAACTTGGAGAAGCTCTCTTTGCTTTCGCAGTAGTTTCCTAACTTTGTTGTTGTGCCACGGTGGGTTTTTCCCGTCCCTCACAGTTTTACTCGGCAAGTACCTGTCCAAAACGCATTTTACGATTGCCTTGAACTTTTTCCATAAACACTCAACATTGTCAGTGTCGGAACAGAAATTTTCGTTTTGATCTGTTAGGTAGTCTGAAATCGGCCTTCTATTACTCTTGCTAAACAGATAAACCTTCCTCCATTTTTTTATATTCCTATTAACTTCCATATTCAGGGATGCTGCAACGGCCTTATGATCACTGATTCCCTGTTCTGCACGGACAGAGTCTAAAAGTTCGGGTCTGTTTGTTATCAGTAGGTCCAAGATGTTATCTCCACGAGTCGGTTCTCTATTTAATTGCTCGAGGTAATTTTCGGATAGTGCACTCAGTATAATGTCACTCGATGCTCGATGCTCGACACCATTCAGATTAAACGCACTCGTCCTTCCAGGAGACAATAAATACATCAGTTGTATACCACTCTCCATCTATTTTCTCTCGAAATACATTCATTCTCACGAAACGTTATAATAAGGGGCAGCTTGGCAACTGTCTAGGGAGAGTATGTTTACCGCCTCTGGGGAAAAACCGCTAATGGAAAAACAAACAGCAGTCGCTTTTCTGTACACTCTGCATTATTTCCGCTGCTTCTGCGTAACTGGAAGCTTTCATTGTTCTTCCTTTCCGTTGATTTCCGTTGTGATTAACCGCTAAGTACCCCAGTGCTCTTCGTACGTTTGGTCACATTCCCCAGTTGCTACATTAAATATTAATTTTATGTCTGAATAACGTACAGATAAGCAGTAACTTTGTATTACACTCTAAATCGGATATAATTTCTAAACATAATTTACTCTGTTCTTCATATAAAGTGTTACATGTAAAAGGAATGTAATGAAACATGACCTTATTGCAGTACCGGATGTTCATTCGTACGTAACCGCTTACTAATTAACAAAATTGCTTGTTACATCATATTTTGTTTCAAAACTGTAGGATATGCTCTTCAGTTTAGTGGCTAAGAAGATGTCCTTTATTACGTGATAATAATTACGGCGTATTTCGAATCCCTGTCCCAGCCACTTCACTGAATAACCATTGGGTCAATGTATCAAACTGTGCTGTACCTTTAACCACAGTGATTGGTGAATAAACATTTTCTCATGTCCCATTTCAAAAAAATTGTTCAAATGGCTCTGAGCACTATGGTACTTAACTTCTGAGGTCATCAGTCCCCTAGAACTTAGAACTACTTAAACGTAACTAACCTAAGGACATCAAACACATCCATTCACGAGGAAGGATTCGAACCTGCGACTGTAGCGGTCGCGCGGTTCCAGACTGTAGCGCCTAGAACCGCTCGACCATCCCGGTCGGCGTCGCATTTCAAAATCATCTTAATCTATCTGGATTCCAAGCTTATCTTCGTTGTTAGCATGAGAGCTGTATATGTCTTGGCACACACGTAGACTTCGTATTTTAGTAAACACTTCGTCGCTTCTAGTCCTACAGTTATTTTATGACAATTTTCACTATTTCGATATATATCGTGAGCCGGAGTGGACGGAAAGATGAATGATTAGGTGGTCGTCTCTTACCGTCACCGCCCAGGAAATTAATAAACCAACTGAATAAAGTTAAATCTGAGTTAAAAGCCCAAGTGTTCCTTCATGAAACAGTTGTACATACCTCAATTCGTTGCCAAGGTGCTCCGATTTAAGAGGAAACAGGTCTGGCCACTTAAGACCTAAAAATTCCTTTATGTGTTAGAAACATTTAACGACCATGTGAAGGATCTATGAAAGCAGAGGATAGGAAAAAAAATTAGTTTTATGTCACATTTCTGCACATATTTCACGTATGGAATGGAATGGGATTTGTAGTCATTTGCACTTTATATGAAGTTTCTCTCATTCATTCCAGTTCTGTCTCACACACGCATAAACAAACTATACATTTCTGTCAGCATATGTTTCACACTGTATGGGTAAACTGTTGTGTTGACGCCGAAATTGTAATTCGTTTCAAAATATGTTTTAATAGATACATTGCCAAACATAGCAACTACATCATTCCGTTTATTGTAACGAGTGTATAGAACTTGAGAATGTGGTGCCGATTATTGAGTTAATTTTATTCTACAGACTGTGAGAAATAGCGTAGTAGTCAGACGCTGGAGTCGAAATGCAGATTACGAGGGTCCCAAACCCCCTACGACAATAGAGAGTTAGGTTTTGACCTCACATTATTCAAATGATATGATGGTATATGTGAAAGGGACATGTTCGATTTCATGCCCATATTCGAGCTTGTGGTCCTTCTGTGATGATTCCACCACTGACTGGATCACGCCCGGGCTCCCAGGTTCGATTCCCGGCGGGGTCGGGGATTTTCTCTGCCTCGTGATGACTGGGTGTTGTGTGCTGTCCTTAGGTTAGTTAGGTTTAAGTAGTTCTAAGTTCTAGGGGACTGATGACCATAGAGGTAAGTCATATGAATCACAGCGGCAATATGAGACGCTACATAAATCATAAAAATTATATTTCATCTCCATTCTACAGTGTAGATTGGACGAAAACGAAGGAAATAGAAAAAGCTGCAGTGAGTAAACAGCATCGTTTTCAGTGGAAAACCTAAAATCAGAGGTATTTGGAAAACTCATATTTGAGCCACTAGTAGGAAACTTGTAATATTAGAAGGCACAGTTACAAATGCCCGAGACAGCTCTAGTTGGCAATAAAAAGTAAGCATCTCTTTTGTCGAAAGTTGATTGGAAGCCCATTGAAAAAATATTGATTTTTTTTATCACGAAGTGCTCACGACAGTGGCCGAACGTATTTCAGAACCGAAAATTAGCAAAACATTCTGTTGCATGGAGGCGAGAGCGACGTTGCCAATGTCACTGCAAGGCCAACACGTCACCATTTTATTTGTTACAATTAGCTAATTTATGATTTCCTTGAGTGAAAAACAAAGACAGATGATGTCTGGGAGATCTGGATGGATTCTTGACAACATTCAGCTGTAGACGCCATTTTAACTAACCAAAATCATTTGTAAAATTGACTACGCTTTATGTGTGTGTTAGCGCTTGTGAATCCGTGTGGGCGTGTGCGCGAACCATGGATGCTGGTGTGCAAAAATTAATGCCGACAGTAACTTCTGCATGATGAGTTTTTACCAAGTAACGTGGCTCAATGAAACTAGGATCATGACGTTGATGTTGACGGCAATTACACGAATTTTTGCCCAGCAATGAATCGAACGTACAAAGCATAGCGACAGCTGTGTGCCACCAGATACGCTGTTCTTCACTGTCATGGACATCATGAACCTTTTTTTTCCTAGTTCTTGCTGGTTATCATACTTACCAAGGACACCTTAAACAATTGCCTCCGATAGATGATCAGTTGTCAATTGAGAATGACACCTTTTACGTTTGCATGAAATGTGTAAAGAGGTTTATAGTCCCATCATTATCTTCTCATTTATAGATACGGTAGCAATTTCAGCCACCTTCGTATTATATCCTGTCATTTTAATTACAACAAGTCCAACAAAAATCGATGTAAAGTTGATATATTTTGAGTAGGTCACTACCTTAAACCTGCTTATTTTCATAGCTACACTTTGGGGGAATTGTAGCTTGATCAGTCCGATGTCAACGTGACAGTTCTGAGAGGCGTGCCCGTCTAGACTGCAGAGAAGCATTGTGACTTCTGCGTCCGGGATCGTTGGCTCTTGTTGCATCACGAAGATGCCGCCCGCTCTAATCCGATGACTTTGTGTAATGTTTCATTTCGACTGCCATTTCTGTGCTACAACATACCGCAGAGTATGGTGAGATCCGTGCTTGGATCGATATACTTTCCTTTTGAGCCAGCTTAGATACGATGTTCAAGGCAAGACCCTTTGTTCCTTGCTCAAGAACCATTAACGGTATTCATATGTTAATATAATTCATAATATATGTTACTGTGCCACTTATTTCATATTACTATGGTAATTTAACCCATTGGCCTATACAGCCGGCTCACATCGGCCGCAGGTTTCAAGTCCGTTATTACATTGCCCACTGAGAGACGGGCCGAGCAGCTATAGCTTCTTCTTAGCGTATCTTCTCTGTTAATAGACAGCATGATATGTTATACACAATTGGAAATCTGAGAAATCGATCTATTTAGTGGTGTATAGCACCTGAAATTTCTTTGATATTTTACGAGCTATAGGATGGCAAATAAACGAAGAAGAAAAGTTACATGCGGCATGAGTGTAAGAAATGTCCACATGCTTGCATTTTTCCGGGAATGCCACACGAAGAAAAACTTAAAAAACAGTACTATCTTCACTCCTCATCACTTCAATTAATAGTATGGCTGGATCTATAAACAATTCCTATATAAAAATTGTATAATTCTGTGGAAAGTGTGTAAGAAAAAATATACTGATTTACGTAAATTTAAATAGTATGTATAGGGACGACTATGAGGAAAAATATTAGTAAGTCAGTGGGTTAATATTGATATGTTAGGGTACGAATATAATCTTGCTCCACCGAGCGAGGTGGCGCAGTGGTTAGCACACTGGACTCGCATTCGGGAGGACGACGGTTCAATCCCGTCTCCGGCCATCCTGATTTAGGTTTTCCGTGATTTCCCTAAATCGTTTCAGGCAAATGCCGGGATGGTTCCTTTGAAACGGCACGGCCGATTTCCTTCCCAATCCTTCCCTAACCCGAGCTTGCGCTCCGTCTCTAATGACCTCGTTTTCGACGGGACGTTAAACACTAACCACCACCACCACTATAATCTTGCTCCTCCTGTATCTCACTTGTTCATTGAATAATAATACGAAGTTATTCTGAATTTCGCTTCAATTACTTTGATCCCACTATCATTTCTCATAATCTTTGCGTTTTCCTGGGCTCTTTGCGTATGCTCATGTGTTCTTACCTAATTCTGTCGCTGACGCGAGCACAATTTACTAGACAAATTCTGTCTGCATCATAATTGTTTCTGTTGGTAATTACAATGTCTGGGCCTATACAGTGTCTGTATCTTTGCATTAAAATGCCTTGCAGATAGATATGCATCTTTACATCACAATGTCCTGTGACATGCCTGCATGTCTAAAGGACATTGCAGTGTAAGGATACAGACAGATATAAATACATACATCGTCATCATTAATGATTTAGATATGCCTCGAGGGTTTAAAATGACCATAATAAAATATTTTTCTCTCTCTCTCTCTCTGTGTGTGAGAATCTCGAAATGTACGTGCGTAAGGGTTGTAAACGTGACCTATGGAAATTTGGGTCGTTCCTGGAGGCGTGAAAGGATAAACGAAGTGGTTAAGGTAACCGCTAGCGTTAAGAGGGAAATCCGGGTTCGAGGCCCCGCCAGGAAAAAATGTTCATCTGTGACATATGGCTGACGTCAATACGCATTGGCACACTGCAAATCCATTTCATAAGGGAATACTTTTCCAGATAAGCTACCACCAGCAGAAATAATTTCAGTTCTTTGCTTGCATCTCATAGCGGTTTTAATGTAGGTTTACGTTGTTGACAACCTCTAGAATTCTTTCTCATCCTTAATATGTTCGGAGTGGTTATTGCGATTCTTGTTCATATCTGATAGGTGTTAGACATACAAACTGAGGTTTCACATCCTCATTGGGCGAATCATCTCTATTAAAAAGGATACAAAAATACTTTCTGATCGTATGAGGAGGTTAGTGTGCTGATCGTACTGCCGCATTCACTTAAATAAATGTTCAAGCTCCCAATATATTTATTGTTGCGGTGTGAAAGTCTTTCTTCGTCATGAATGTATCAAGCAACTAACACTCACATCGCTTTAAATTTTTCATGGGTCAAAATTTTGTATAAAAAGGGGAATATTTTCAGGGCATTCTCACTCAAGTCGTAAGAGTTATGTGCTCAGCTTAAATTCAAGAAGGAGTAGGAGGCTTTCTGTATGTTCAGAAATTTCGACTGAGTTCTTCCTGTTGTTTGCAGTAACTTCATTTGCATGCTTTGTGGTTCTTTGGTGAATACGGGAGCGAGGAACGAGTGCGCTTCGTCGAGGGAGAATTCAGATATTAATTTCTTCTATACCTAATAACTTTATTTGCTGTAGTTGCAGTGTCAGTTTGTATCAGTAGATTTGAATGTTGAATTATACACAGAGATACAAGGGTTTACTATTCAGTCAGTCTTCAATACAATGACGACTCCGTCGATGATAGGCCCTGACCGCTATGAAATTCTGTAAATGTTATGATATTACAAACAAACAAATGACTCTCCGCATCGACGTTTTAACTTAGGCAGACCCTCTACCAGAGCTCCGGAGACTTGATTCTTGCACATCATTGGCAGCGGCGTAAGCGTTCGTGGCAACGCCCTCATGCCGCTGTGGCGGCTGTAGAAAACGCGGCGGCGTGACTGGCGGCGGGCGTCTTTTAAAATGCGACCTACCGGGATGGAGGCCGATAACGCAATTTTCATGCTTGAAGATTTTCCACGACGCGATATTCCGCAGAATGCAGTCACGAATTTTATAACTTTCGATTCGCACGTTTCTGGACCGGGGTACCTTATTTGAAATCGTTAAATGTTCTCTTCTCCACCAGCCCTAAAGTTCTGTACAAGTGTGTATATAGTTAACAGTGAAAACTAGTACGGGTGGGAGTATATGATGACAGAAGTCAAAACGTTGCGGTGAACAAAGGTCTGTAAACAAGATGTTTGTCAGATAATTGCGAATACATGGTTACAAGCTCCTACAGACATTACTCTGAAAGACTGTCTTGCTTAGAACGAATGTATTTGAAAAGTAAACTATTCGATTAAGTCTCTAAGTAACTGGGTTAAATATCACCCACGGTCCATGGATGGAGAGTGAGATACACGCAAAATAGGACACCGGTACATTTTGCTATGAATGTAAGACGACGTGTTACGCGTCAATATGGTCCAAGATATGTTGGTCGAGCAGGGCCTGTATCTCCGCTTCCAAGATCACCCAACCTCCAGCCTATGTATTTATTCAACTGGGGTAATCTCAAAAGTGAAGTCTACACGTAAAATCTACATCTTTCCCGTCGATACTACTGAATAACTGGAGCAACAGTCCGTACAGTGTTGTCAAGATTTACGAAATGATCCGGGAGTATTTTTAAATAATTCGTAATTCCTCGATTGGTTCACGAAAGCTCTCCCCCGAGCAATAAAGAAGGAGAATAAAATAAGGCGTTTTCCACATCACAACCACACAGTCATTCATGCTCTCTGCACAGTTCGGAGTTAAATTTTCCACTGAACGAAGACCACTTTGTAACTATTTTTGTTGTTTTGTTAAAGAAGGAGTTAGCCTACGTAACTTCCCGATTTATAATTTTCCTTCAAACTTACAATAGTTGATGGATTCATAGTGCAAGGAAATTTCGGATTCGTTATTTCACGTCTTCATTTGCTGCCTCAAAATTCTCTATAGCACACGCTAAAAGAACGGACAGAAAGCATAGTAAACAATTACTTCGCTCGCAGCTACACGTGAAATGATGAGCAGGCGCGACAATCACGCTTTGTTCGAAGGTCTGGCAGCTCCGGTTCACGGTTCTTGCGGCTGCCTCCGTCGGAGGTTCGAGTCCTCTCTCGGGCATCGGTGTATGTGTTGTCCATAGCTTAAGTAGCTTAACTTATATTAAATAGTGTATACTCCTAGGGACCGATGACCTCAGCAGTTTGGTCCCATAGGAACTTACGGCAAAAAAATAAAAAAATAAAATTCAGCTCCGGTTCTCTTCGGTAGGAGAGTGGCGGGCGGGCACTGAGAGCGTCCGCTCTGCACGCCCTAAGGTGCCAGCTACATTACACTCTTTTGGAAATGTTTATTTGTTTGTCTTTCCAAAAGTGAGTGGAGTTGTATTTTATACCTCCTAATTAGGAAATTATCAGGAGGTGATTTAAGGTTACAGCACCAGCGATCGCCTTACTACTGAGGAAAACCGACAAAAAACCCGGTCAGAGCTGCTGGTGTTGCCACTGCTGGTTGCTACATGACTGCGCTTTATGCAGTCGCCATAGCGTCACAAACTGCAGTCGCAAACTGCTCTGCCGGGTGCGCCATGGTGAGAGCTACCAGTGTCTTAACGTGATTTTATATCCCGCGCCAGCGCGCCCAGTCATTCTCGCGGCTTGGCTAGGAAGTGTCGCCCCATCCGCATGTCGGGGGCGAATGCATCTCAGCTTGCTCCCGGCTTCCCCTTCCAGTCTTTGCCCCTAAACTTCGCACCCTACAGATACCAAGGTCCACGTTTGCAAGCTGAGTGCAACCGCAGTCGTCTTCAGCACGTTTCCGTCCCACTCGGCTACGTTCGGTGCTCAGATCCCGGGTATTTCAAAAGAGATAAATAGAGCACTACTTCTTTATTTTTACAGAAAGCTAAAAAGCGAGCAGTTTAACAAAATTATTCCTGCGGTTAGCACAAACCTGAGAACCCATATAGGAGCCACCCCTGAGACAAGGAGTTAATCGAACAACTAACAATTCAAATACATTCGGACCAACCACGAGAATATTTCATACTGAAATCAGTGTCGGCTCGTAATCACACGTTAGGAATTAACTCGAAAACCACCCGATTGCAGACCCGCGCGGCTCCGGACTGAGCTCCTAGAATGTTAGACTAGTCAGCTAGAAAATAATACTACGACTAATTCAGCGGATAGTACTTCTGAGGCTCACTTATGCCTAACGCACTACACCTGTTGAGGTTTTACTGGTAACCCTGGGGATATGTCCTATGAATATACTGGTACGTTACAGGGCAGTGCTTGTAATGGTTGGTGCGTGAGCAATATGATCGTGTGTACGAGATCACAGGAACGCGTAGTACTGATAAAAGATATATACGAGTCTGGAAGTTAGATGAACTGTAGTCTGGCTCGGACACTATGAACACTGCAAGAAGTGTTTATAGCATATTCCTAAGCACCAGGTACAGGCTCAAACTGAGCCACATGCACCCTATTCGAGGTATGGCGCACCTATTAACAGGCCACGGTCCATAACATCTGCATCCAGTGGGATGTAATAACACACTAAACTGTGACTATGGAAAGGAAGTTTTCGCTGATCAAGTCGTTCTCAGATGCCCAGTTTTTCAGGTAGAGAGGGACTGCAGACAATTAGACGGCGATCTGCAAACATTTTTAAGTGACCAGAACTTGTGGATTAAAGTCAATATGATAGTATATCGATATCTAAAAGGCATCTGCAAGTACATACCAGTGTGGGTGATGTAGAATAGTTTAGCAACAATAGGTTTAGAAGTAGGTGTAGTTGTAGTTAGTCAGCAAACCTCGAGTTCTTCCGAGGCTACCAGTAACATATCTAGTAATGTAAGGTTCAAGTTACTCACTTGCACCTTCAGTTAATTCCTTTTATTTTTTGAAACTGATTCCTGCTTTTCAAATGTTCTGTTCTACTCCTAGCCGGCCGGAGTGGCCGTGCGATTCTAGGTGCTGCAGTCTGGAACCGAGCGACCGCTACGATCGCAGGTTCGAATCCTGCCTCGGGCATGGATGTGTGTGATGTCATTAGGTTAGTTAGGTTTAATTAGTTCTAAGTTCTAGTCGACTGATGACCTCAGAAGTTAAGTCGCATAGTGCTCAGAGCCATTTGAACCATTTCTATTCCTACATTAATGTTACCAATAGTTGCTGTTGACATGATTTACTTCTACATACATAATAAAAAACATTTATGTCACAATGATTAACGAATATGTACGACCTATTTTGAGTTTCCAGATAACAGGTCTGAATTTCGTAGCAATAAATTGAACTGAATATAAAAAAAGTTATACTAGTCTCATTTTTCGCGATTAATTAGATAAATTCTGCATAATTGTTACTAAAATACCTTGAGCATGTTGTTTATCTAAATGTTATCCGTTGTCGGAAATATCTTCACACTAATGGGTAAATGCCGTCGGAACTTCATTCTAAATATTAATTTGGCTAGTGGTATATGCGTGACAGAAGAAAAAATACACGTGAAACACGGAAGTATAGTTCAAGTATATGTTCAAGTGTTGTGTAGACGATATGGCTATTCTACGGTTATTAAACCGTAGAATGGCGATATCGTCTGCACAATATTTGAACATATTTTAAAACGCTCAGGATGAATCAACGTCCAAATCGTAAATAACCGTAATCATCTTGTGAATGTTGCAGCTCTTCATATTTCCGTGCTTGCTAAAAAGAGTCGAGAGGAATTCCGTCTTACGCAAGACAACTTTGTAGCTTTGTGTCCAACCAGAGAAATTTCAGCACTTTTTGCACTATCTTCAGTGGGTTTGTTTATTTTTATTTTACAAAATTGTTACTTGCTAGGCTTTAAAGAAACTTTTGGTACAAAATATTTACATTTTAATATGAGGGATTATACTCAAATGTTGTTACATTGGTTGGCATACAAGACAGCTATTCAAATATTTTTACATTGGTTTGCATACAGGACAGCTATGAAACAGGTGCTGACAGATGTGAAAATTACCGAACAATCAGTTCAATAAGTCACCGATGCAAAATACTAACGCGTATTCTCTACAGACTAATGGAAAAGCTGGTAGAAGCTGACCTCGGGGAAGATCAGTTTGGATTCCGTAGAAATGTTGGAACACGTGAGGCAATACTGACCCTACGACTTATCTTAGAAGCTAGATTAAGGAAAGGCAAACCTACGTTTCTAGCATTTGTAGACTTAGAGAAAGCTTTTGACAATGTTGACTGGAATATTCTCTTTCAAATTCTGAAGGTGGCAGGGGTAAAATACAGGGAGCGAAAGGCTATTTACAATTTGTACAAAAACCAGATGGCAGTTATAAGAGTCGAGGGGCACGAAAGGGAAGCAGTGGTTGGGAAGGGACTGAGATAGGGTTGTAGCCTATCCCCGATGTTATTCAATCTGTATATTGAGCAAGCAGAGAAGGAAACAAAAGAAAAATTCGGAGTAGGTATTAAAATCCATGGAGAAGAAATAAAAACTTTGAGGTTCGCCAGTGACATTGTAATTCTGTCAGAGACAACAAAGGACTCGGAAGAGCAGTTGAACGGAATGGACAGTGTCATGAAAGGAGGGTATAAGATGAACATCCACAAAAGCAAAACGCGAATAATGGAATGTAGTCGAATTAAGTCGGGTGATGCTGAGGGAATTAGATTAGGAAATGAGACACTTAAAGTAGTAAAGGAGTTTTGCTATTTGGGGAGCAAAATAACTGATGATGGTCGAAGTAGAGAGGATATCAAATGTAGACTGGCAATGGCAAGGAAAGCGTTTCTGAAGAAGAAAAATTTATTAACATTGAGTATTGATTTAAGTGTTAGGAAGTCGTTTCTGAAAGTATTTGTATGGAGCGTAGCCATGTATGGAAGTGAAACATGGACGATAACTAGTTTGGATAAGAAGACAATAGAAGCTTTCGAAATGTGGTGCTACAGAAGAATACTGAAGATTAGATGGGTAGATCATATAACTAATGAGGAGGTACTGAATAGGATTAGGGAGATGAGAAGTTTGTGGCACAACTTAACTAGAAGAAGGGATCGGTTGGTAGGACATGTTCTGAGGCATCAAGGGATCACCAATTTAGTATAGGAGGGCAGCGTGGAGGGTAAAAATCGTAGATGGAGACAAGAGATGAATACACTAAGCAGATTCAGAAGGATGTAGGTTGCAGGAGGTACTGGGAGATGAAGAAGCTTGCACAGGATAGAGTAGCATGGAGAGCTGCATCAAACCAGTCTCAGGACTGAAGACCACAACAACAACAATGAAACACGTATTACTGATCTGAGGCATTCTCTGTTGTTTATTTATGATACGTCTAAAGTTTCTAGTTTTATAGTACATTTGGAAATAAAGTGGATGTATGCATTTGTTTACATACCTCACATGGACCTACTGGATATTGAAGCTGGTATGTTTAGGTCTACTACGCAGTCTACAGCTTGTCATCTGCAAATAGCAAAAGTTGTTTAATTTTTCTGGTTATTAGGCATTTCCGACCGACAGTCACTATGTATCGTGTTGTTTGGAGTGTTATTTACAGTTTTTTATGCTATGGCGTTTTTAATATTTTGCGTCGAGGTAATAAGATTACTGCTTTCGCTTTTGTCGTTACACTTTCGTTGTATACGATTTCTTGCCAAGCACAAAGTTTTCGCCGCCATTGCATGTTGCTGTGACTGTGTAGTGTTACTTTGTTTGTTGGCATGTTTGTTTGGGATATGGAGCATGGATTTCAAGTGTTTTAGACGTTTGTAGTATTCACTTCGTGTGTGTGTGTGTGTGTGTGTGTGCGTGTGTGTGTGTGTGTGTTTCTAAGATAGCGGGAGAGAGAGACAGAGAGAAGCAGAGAGAGTTGTAGATAGACAAATAGAGTGAATGGTACACAGTGTGGGGAGACAGGTATTTAATTTCAGAAGCTGATCATATGCAATTTTGGGTAGGTGTCATTTACGTAGTTCATCTGTTGTGGCAAAGAGGGTTTTATTGCACAGTAATACGTATTCGTTTAGTACTTTCTTTCCGCGGACTACTGATTTTTGGATGTGACAGTTTTATTCTATTGTTAATTTTTGGTACGAGCTGTTATTAATTTTAAGGATTTTTAAGTCCGTTTCTACGTTGATTGAGTGGCGATTCTGTGCAGTTAGGTGATCTGCAAAGCCGCGCGGGATTAGCCGAGCGGTCTGGGCGCTGCAGTCATAGACTGCGCGGCTGGTCCCGGCGGAGGTTAGAGTCCTCCCTCGGGTATGGGTGTGTATGTTTGTCCTTAGGATGATTTAGGTTAAGTAGTGTGTAAGCTTAGGGACTGATGACCTTAGCAGTTAAGTCCCATAAGATTTCATACGCATATGAGCATTTGATCTGCAAATGTTGAGTATGAGCTATTGATTTTCAGGGCTCTGAGGTGCTCTGTATACTTGGTTCTAAAATTCCTTCAAATGTGATTCACATGTGCGGATTGACGGCAATTGCAAGTTAGTTCATATGTTCCAGACTGGCTGTTTTTGCCAGTGTTGGTGGTATTTCTTCCAAGGCTGTTCTGTATTGTGTTGTAGGTTTCTGTATGCTATGTTGAGCACTTATCTCTTAAGTAAATTGCTGACCCTGTGTGTGACTTTGCTGTTGTAAGTCATTATGAGCCATTTGTTGCTTACTGTCAGCTGATTTGGTGTGTGTGTGTGTGTGTGTGTGTGTGTGTGTGTGTGTGTGTGTTGTCTGTTTTCGTTTTTCGTTGTTTATTTTATCTACTGTCTTTGTATCATGCCCATTCTCCTTCGCTGAAACATGTCTGCGGGTAAACAAAACTACAAAGGTTTCTTGCACAAGGTGGAATTCCTTACCAACATAAATAGCTGTCTAGCAAAATTTATGGGAAGGATGTCTTCCCGGTAGCATGCAAAGTAGCATCTGTCTGCCGACTGGCTCCACGGCCTATGTCGGTCGTTTTTATAGGGTATTCTTTTTCAGGCGCTAGAGCTCGCTACCCCGCCTAGAGTAGCTTGATTATCCTATCGGAATAGGCACTGTGTCAGTCTTAAGTACTCACGACACACTCTCCCTAAAGCCCATACATACCGGAGGAAATGGCCTGTCTTATGTCGATTTTTTCGTTGCATAACACCTGCGTTCCTCAGCCATCGGTCCTGATGCTTCTGCAACGTCGGCGCCACTGAAGCCGAAAAACTGTGTTTGTTCGGAAGGAGACGCGAGACCCGGAAGAGGCCACTCCGCAGGTATTGGTTCATAATCAATGAGGCAACCCGGCTGCTAGTAGCGGGAGGCGCAGGCGCTGTCATAACCTCCTGCCTGGAACATAAATTATGCGGCGACGTCAGCGCTGACGGCGGTTGATACGGCAGCGATGGGCAGAGTTGGTTTTGGTGGGACCTCTAGCTTGGATAACCATCGAAACGAATATACAGGATGTAAACGATAATTGGTTAGAACATAACAAAGTGGTACAGAGGGAGTAGGGACGAACAATTTGAGAATGGACACTTGTGGTTCATCAATTCGGGAGACTACCACAACTAGGAGTGCAACAACCACGTAAGAGATATTCATTTTTGTCTCGCTGTCTGCGAGCGAAGTATTTGTCCTAGAGAAAAAATGAAATGGACCTTTTTCGTAGGAAATTTAATGTTCTTTATTTTTTTAACAGGATACGTTTTTACCACAGGTCGTAATTTTCGAGTTATTCAAGAAAAACGAACAGAAGTGGCCGTCAAATACACGCCGAACCACAGACTCTCCCCGCACCAGTCATGATTTTTAGTGTGTTCTTCATGTCGCCGGCCAGAGTGGCCGAGCGGTTCTACGCACTTCAGTCTGGAACCGCACGACCGCTACGGTCACAGGTACGAATCCTGCTCGGGCATTGATGTGTGTGATGTCCTTAGGTTAGTTAGGTTCAAGTAGTTCTCAGTTCTAGGGGACTGATGACCTCAGAAGTTAAGTCCCATAGTGCTCAGAGCCATTTGATTTTGCTCTTCATGTCACTCTCTCCTACCGACAAAACTTTCCGTCTACACGATTTATTTTTCATGCCTACAACATTTTTGTCACCATTTTCTGGGCTATTATTACACAACCGCCTTAGTCGTGCACTTATAACTTGTAAAACTGATGCTTGTGTAAATCTGACCTCACAGTTTTGTTAATTTCTACAGCATAAAAGTACGAATTAAATATTTTTGTTTCTTTGTCCTCCTTACTGCGAAAAAACCGTGCTTCTAGAGGTTAAGTTGAGATCGAATCGTAAACTTAATTAGTTTATGTATTCTTCCAATACCCTCACAGGAAACATTAAATTAATAATGTTAACGAAATAGTCGGCTAAGCTGGTGGCGTAAGAGCCTAGTCAGTGAAGACCAAAAACGATCCAATTTGCGAAATAATAAATTTAATGGCAAATTTTTGTACTATGGCAGAAGGTAGAACCATGAACAACTTACTAAAAATGCTGACAGTTGGGGTGAGTGTGGGGGTCCGTTTGAAAGTCGTTTCCGTAAGATTTTCTTGAATAACTTGAAAACCGCACCTGACGAAAACGATTCCCGGTACAAACTAAACTAGACTGATTTTCCTTAAAGAAAGTCTGATTGATTTTTTTTTCTAGCAATTATACTGTGTGAGCAGAGAGCAAGATAACATCGAAAGTTTCACGGACGGCATATGCGCTGTAGCTTCGGTTGTATTTGTATGCCAATTTGCTGGCCGAAGTGGCCGTGCGGTTAAAGGCGCTGCAGTCTGGAACCGCAAGACCGCTACGGTCGCAGGTTCGAATCCTGCCTCGGGCATGGATGTTTGTGATGTCCTTAGGTTAGTTAGGTTTAACAAGTTCTAAGTTCTAGGGGACTAATGACCTCAGCAGTTGAGTCCCATTGTGCTCAGAGCCATTTTTTATGCCAATTTCTGGAAGTTTTACACTTGTTGGACCACAAGTGTCCTGTATGAAAATTGTTCGTCTCGACTTCCTCTACACTTGTAAACATATCCCGTTTACCGCCTGTACAGGTGGTATCAAGCATCCTGTATGTCGCCCAAAGTGACGATGCCAGAATAGAGCGTCTCGTGCATAGTCGTGCCGGTGCTGATGGAGCTGAATGAGGTACGTGTCATCAGAAGCAGTTCCTTTTGGGGCTTGCGTCCAATTCCAACAGACTCATATCCTCTCAAGGAGTAGCTCTGTAGGAACTGGAATTGTAATAAAACCTTTCGCAAGAAGAATTTCAGCTAAAGAAATTTTATTCATTGTGTATATACACAGTATAGGAAGAAGAATACGTGATTGAGTTTGTAGATGATTTTGGGGTATACTGGGAACAAAGTTTAGTACACAGAACTGCTATTCTTGGCAAATCCAGTTCCTCAAAACCAGCTGGACATCGATCCCAATCGACCGTGTATGGCAGACACTTGTTCTTCATTAGATGCTGCTTCGACACTGTACCAGTGTCCATCGCTCATATTGACCGGGAAGATGAGGCGTGGGAGTCTTCTGATAATCAATGGCCAGATATTTTAAATGGCCGAGACATCTGGATAACGTGCAGGCGAGGGCAACGTCGAACACTGGCAGTACGCCTTATAAGACGTTTACCAGGACATCACAGGCAAAATGGGATACTCCATTATATTTTTTAAAGCTAAGGTACTTGGAGTAGGTCACAGCCATCGATCTTAACATGTATGAGACGTAACGGTGACCGCATTGTGTACCGAGAGACACCCTTATGTCATTACCCCAGTTACTGTGCCCCTATAACTAAGACAAATGCAGTCTGACAACATTCGCTCTCCTTAGGGCCTCCACAAACGGATAAATCCATTGCGATTCTGTACGCAGGACAAGGACTAGTCTGTAAAGAATATGTGCTGCCATTCATGTATCCAGTGTAGTTGATGGGAGTGTAACTGTTAGCAAGCCTTCCTCAACTGCCGCGGCAAGTGAGGCAGTCCATGCTAGTCCTGACGTCGCCACACGATTCATTCAGAAACTTGTTTTCACACAAAAAGCGTATTTCCTGGATAGAGGTACGTGACGCGGCTGTAGGATACTTGCACCGCCAAGTGAACAATATAGTATGTCTTTCCTCTCTGGCGCTTGTTGAGTGGGGCCTTGAATATCCTGTACAGCGTTCGGAATGGCCATCCGGAATCCGTCAGTTCCATATTCACACTGAACTGGAATAAAGCGAGTAGGAATATCGCAGAACTATTAACTGCAGCCGCGATAGTTCACGACCCTGCCACTGTGAATTATCTCCTTCTTACGTGAGGTATAACACGGTATTTTCACGAACAAACACCTCTCAGAATTTCTAAATTTATAAACTCGCTGCGTAATCTCTCCTTATATACAGAATGTAGATGGCGTTACCTCCACGCAGTTAGTACGGATGCCCTGAAATGCTAACCATTTGAAAAAGAAAAAAAAATGACTCTGAGCACTATGGGACTTAACTTCTGAGATCATCAGTCCCCTAGAACATAGAACTACTTAAACCTAACTAACCTAACGACATCACAGACATCAATGCCCGAGGCAGGATTCGAACCTACGACCGTAGCGGTCGCGCAGTTCCAGACTGTAGCGCCTAGAACCGCTCGGCCACACCGGCCGGCCTGACCATTTGCATATCCAGTTCACAAACATTTCTGTAACGAAGGTCAATGTGAAATTGTTTCCTGGTGCCATGAAATAGCATTAGGCAGAATTAAAGAAACTGAGTGTACTATTAGGACGGCCGTTTTTACAAGGCATAGCGGTTGTGTTGCTTGAACCACAGCTACGCCAGAGAAAAGCGACGATCGTAGCACAGCCATTGGTTAACATCGGAGATCATATCAATAGCATCATTAGCCGTATCTGCTGCAGTAACAACAGTAACAAATCCTGGAATGCAAGAGAACACCTGTAATGATATAGTGGCATCTTCCTTGGTACTGCAGCCGGCCGAAGTGGCCGAGCGGTTCTAGGCGCTGCAGTCTGGAACCGCGCGACCGCTACATTCGTAGGTTCGATTCCTGCCTCGGGCATGGATATGTGTGATGTCCTTAGGTTAGTTAGGTTTAATTAGTTCTAAGTTCTAGGGGACTGATGACCTCAGAAGTTAAGTCCCATAGTGCTCAGAGCCATTTGAAGCATTTTGAACCTTGGTACTGTATAAAAACCAGTGTAATACTAGGTAACGATGTCAATGATTAAGCTGCCATGCTTAAAATGGAAACAAAGAGCTGTAGGTAGAAAGTCCCTACGAAATCTACCGGAATCACGTAAGTGCCATGCCGCGGGCTCATGATTTCTGACGCGATTTATCGTGTCAGAAATCGGTAATTTTGTGCTCTACTTGTCTGGAATTTACATATCACGGAGAAGATCTTTACGTGGAACCGGGCCTTGTACTTTATAACGTTGCGAAATCTCTCCTTCATAGTGCCTTCACCAGCTCTTCTTCATCTAATGCCGCAATGGGCCTTCACACACACTGCAATACTAATTTTATTGCTACAACATGATTTTCAACTAACATAAATGTGTAAGAAGAATACAACAGCATTAAGAGTGTCCTATTCTAAGTCAACAACATACGTGAATACCTTTGAAAGGTGATTTTAGTTAAGATAGGAACCTCCTGGAAGAGTTCGAAACGTGTGTTCTCATCATAGAATCGTTAAGCGAGTGGCCCATGGGTATAAAGTGGCTTTCAAGGCATTCACTTCCAGGACAAATATGGTACACATATTCGAGGATGGTGATTTTAAAAGTTAGGTAGAAATCGTGTAGAGGCAGTAGAAAGGGTGCGGCGTTCGTCCTACAAGGAACGCTTGTATTTTGAAAACCTCTATGTCTAACTTCTGTGGAAGAATTTTTCCGAAACCTCTACATGTTAAGATCAAATGCTCGTCGAAGTGGAAAATTTAAACTTTAGGAACTCAGTACTGTGACTTAGGTCTTATCTGACTTTATTGTGTTAGTCCAACAGAATCCAGTATTTTCCATCAGAGTGACTAACCTAAGTTCGTTACTTTTTTTCTGGTGTGAGGATATGGTCTTATATAACTTGCCTTTCAAAGTAGGATTACTCTTGGTTACAACGTCAATATTTATTTATTGTCTGAATACCTTCGTCGTAAATAACCTTACCTTTAATTTCAGTTTTGATTTGTATCGCTTCATTATACTACGTACTTTTAAAAATTACGACTAATCACATAATAGTAAAGATCTCCTCACTCATGAATATTATGCAGCTTAACATTCAAGCTGTATTTCCTCTTGGAATAGTTACGACTCACCTAAAGCATAATACATTCCATCAGCCATCACAGCCGTGGCACATTGTAACATATTCAAACCTTAAGGATAGCTCGTTTAGCTACACGCAGTAGAAGACTTGCATTTTCAGTTCAGTTGCAGAACAGTGTGATGCAATGCGGATAAATATGCCTGTATGTTAATTAATTACATGCAAACAGTTCTCGAGATCACTTTTATCTGCATTTACAGTGCCGCGATAAAACGCAATGAGTTATTCATGTTCTTTCCTTCCTCGTCCTGGGGGCGTTGTGTAGCGCTCGCTTAGCGGAGAAAGTAGTTGTTAGCTTTTGAACTTTATTACGTCAAACTGTATGCCAATTAATGTGTACATAAATTTTCTCTTTATTTTAAAACATTGCCATTAACCTATAAATAACAATGGCAGTAACAAAATTCTTAAACCAATCTCATAAAGATATGAAACTAACTGAGCATGCCAAATTAAATTTTTCTTGTTCATCACAATTTTGTATCGTAGCTTACGACTCAATTGAATAAATAATTTTTTGTAGTGCTCACTTTAGCTACGGTTAATATTATTTTCTGTGGAATCACATAGTTATTATTAATGTCATGTCATTTTACTAAGAATTTTTACTGGCTTATCTGTAACGTGGAGACATTTTCATTTGTGTTACGTGTTCTTCGTATCTCTATGATCATTGTCTTGATTTATTGATGTACCGCTATCTCGAAACCAGACTGTTTAAATGGTTCAAATGGCTCGGAGCACTATGGGACTTAACATCTGAGGTCATCAGTCCCCTAGACTTAGAACTACTTAAACCTAACTAACCTAAGGACATCACACACATCCATGCCCGAGGCAGGATTCGAACCTGCGACCGAAGCAGCAGCGCGGTTCCGGACTGAAGCGCCTAGAACCGCTCGGCCACAACGGCCGGCAAACCAGACTGTCTCTCATCGAGGACATCCTGAAGATGTCTGCTTAACTGCTACCCCCATATCAATAGTAACATGCTAGAGTAGCCAATACTAATCCGGTCGTAAAACAGAGAGCTGACCTTGCTGTAGCACCTAGTTTATAAACGGAGGTTAGTTTAGCCACTTTCTTATGTGCTACCGCGAAAAAGTGAACGGTAACTATTTACCTGTCTTGGGTGGTGTTTACTATTTTTTTTCTAAGTGTTTATTATTTTACGGGCCTGAATGTCACGCAAGAAGACTTTCTAGTGTAGTGATAGTATCAACGAAATACACTACGTAGATTTAACTGGCAGCCATTTGATTTAGTGCTATATTTACTGCCGTATAGTTGAACGTAGGTTAAGGTGCATAAGGATACCACCTCTAGTTTACGAATGCTGGGGGTATTAGCCACTGCCCCTAAAATGTTGGAAACTGCATTTCCGCGGTCTTAAAGATTGACGCTGCTGCCCTAAGTTGCAGTAGCGTTAAGGTACCTGCAAGGTAAGCTGCGGAAGTTCTTAAAATTGCGTGGAAAACATGACGTCGCACCGCTATGGCGGTTAACGTTCACCTGAGTATGGATGGGGAACGGTGGTACGGTAGTAAAGTTTTGGGCGGAAGACTAAAATTGCTACCACCCTTACGGATGCCCCTATACCTTAAAAAAAGGTATGAGGTTTTACCTATTGCTGGGTGCATAGCTGAGCCTACACAGAACGCATCGTCTGTTGGTACTGGGACCGTTCTCCCTAAAATAATCATACAAGAGCACACGGTAGGCAATGGAGCTCTAACGCGAGACGGGTGATGGAATCCCTCAGTAATATAGCTTGCATGTCGGGAATGAAGGCAAGTATCCACACGATATGCTTGTTGCTAGGACCTACCAAATGTCTGGGGCTGTTGAGTGCACTGGATACAGTCGACTGCGAATCGAAGTTCATTTCGTACCGAATGTTGTGAGGTCATCCTCGGTTCCTAGGCTTACTTAGTAAGGATACTTAACCTCGCACCTCGATAAGAGTTAGCTTTTGGCAGCATCATTTGTAAATACAATGGCGGTCATTTAGTTGGGAGCCGAATGGAGTGCTTCAACCAGAGGACCAGACCATTTTGTGACGATCTTGGATGCGGATTACTCGACTTCTGCCATTGGAGGTTCCTTCCTTAATAGGTCAGGCATGCACTACGAGCCTGAAGCGACTACAACGGTTACATTATACAGGGTGAAAAGTATTTAAACCGACAAACTCTGGGAGGTTGTAGGGGACATCTAAACAAATATTTTCCCTAATGTCATTTTTTTCTTGTGAGGATTATTTAAACCGGTGGAGGCTGTATTACGCTTTTTAGTTGTTAGAGGCCGTATTACGATTTTCAGTTGTTAGAGGACGTATTACGGTCTTCAGTTGTAGTCAACTGCCGTCCACCAGTGTAGTAGTGCACTGTCTCTGTTTACTAATACACCTCGAGTGAGTACACTGATATGGTTGGTGCGTACTACGTAGCGCACCACAACGGACGAGCAGCACAGCGGGTTTATCAACAACAATATCCTAATCGCCATATCCTGCATCATACGACCTTTGCTGCTGTGTACCAACGTCTGCCTGAGACCGGGTCATTTAGCAGATTACCTGGACAGGGACGCCGTCGCACGGTAAGAACGCTGCAATTTGAGGAAGCTGTCTTGCAGCATGTGGAGCGGGATCCTTGAATCAGCACTCACGCAATTGCACGTAACATGGGGACGAATCAGACGAATGTAAGATCAGTCCTTCGAGAGCAATTGTTACGTCCATTTCACTTACAGCGTGTACACAACCTGGAACCAGTTGATTATCCACCCAGAGCATAGTTTTCGCAGTGGTACCTGGAATAGTGTGAAATGCATCCTACATTTCCATCCTCTGTGTTGTTTACCGATGAAGCAACGTTCGGGTGCAATGGAGTCTTCAACAGGCACAATTCGCATGTTTGGAGTGAGGATAACCCACATGCCACAGTTACTAGGGCTCATCAAGTGCGGTTCTTCGTTAATGTGTGGGTCGGTGTTGTTGGGGACTGTTTAATTCGGCCGTATCTCCTACTTATGCCATTAAATGGCTGGCACTATTACAATTTTCTAGCCAGAACATTGCCAGAATTGCTGGAAGATATCCCGCTCCCTACAAGACAACGTATGTGGTTCCAACATGACGGGGAGCCGGCACATATCAGTCGTCGTGTGCGTCGATTCCTGGACCGACGGTTCCCAGAAACGTGGATTGGCAGAGGTGATCCTGTTCCATGGCCTGCTCGATCCCCAGATATGTCCCCTCTGGACTTTTATGTGTGAAGAGAGATGCGCAACCTTGTTTACGCAACTCCTGTTGCATCAGCAGAGAATCTGGTTGCCCGGATAGTAGCAGCAGCAGGAACTATTCGGGATACTCCTGGGGTTTTTGGCCGTGTCAGACAGAACATGATCCGACGGTGCAACCTTTGTTTACGTGTCAATGGGTGCATTTTTGAAAATCTATTGTAATTGAATTTGTGTTGTGTTAATGTGATGTCCCTAGGTCATAAAAAAACGGAAAAGTGTTTCTTGGTTTAATTTATTTGCCGCCAGAGATACCTTCCTCTGTCGGTTTAAATGCTCCTCATAGGAAAAAAATGACATTAGGGAAAAATATTTGTTTTGATGTCCCCTACAACCCCCAAGAGTTTGTCGGTTTAAATACCTTTCACCCTGTGTATGTGGCGTGCACAGGTGGCGGTTTTTAGGGTAAAGAAACCTCTCCACAGCCTTGACAAATTATGTACTGATTTCATAGCAGTGAGGATGTCGTTCACTTGAATTGCAGAGAGTAGCATTCGTATTGGCAGATCAGAGTAAAGAAATGTTAATACCGTATTACACTGCCCAGTCACATTTATGTGACCACCTGTCTAAAGCCTGAATAACGATATTTGGCAGGGTGGACCACTGCGAGACATTCAGGAAGAGAGTGAGAGAGGTTCTAGTAGCTACCGACGTGGATATGGAGCCATGCTGACTCCAGTACACTGGCCAGCTGAGCTAGGTTTCTCGACTATGATCTATGGCGCGAACAGCCAGATCAAGGTGGTCACACAGATTCTCGATTAGTTTTAAATCTGGGGAGCCTGGAGGGTAGAGAAATAAGGTAAACTCATCCTAGAGCTCTTCGAACCGCGTAAGTACACTCCGAGCTGTGTGACACGTTGCATTGTCCTACTGGTAGAAGTCATAGTGCCGAGGAGGAACGTATTGTGTGAAGGGGTGGACATGGTCCCCGAGGACAGATAAATACTTGTGTTAATCAACTGTGTCTTCCAGAATGACGAGATCACCGAGGGAATGCCATGAAAACATTCTGGAGATCATAGCGTTCCCTCGTCTGTCGTGGACAACATAGTAGCTGGGTGTTTTCCGGGTGTTTGTTTTCAGATATTTCACGCCGTGCACGCTAACGGTCATCTGTCCGATGGAGCATGAAACATGATTCATCTGAAAAGGCCATCTGTCGCCGCTCATTGGAAGTCCACTTGCAGTACTGGCGTGCATATTCCTTTGTCGCCGATAAACAGCACTTAGCATGGATGCATTAACCAGGCGCCTGCTTTGGAGGCCCATACACAGCAACGTTCGCTGTATGGTCTTTGAGGAGAATTGGTTCATCCGGGCGTCCAGTTGCTCAGGAGTTGCCCGTCTATTGGCCTGTACACATTTCCGCAGCCGTCGTTCACCCCTGTCGTCTATAGCCCGTAGTGCACCGCTGTTGACTCGGTGCCAGTTAGTGGATAGCGCCATTCTGCCATGCACGATGTACTTTTATCAGAGCGACACGCGAACCGTTTGCACACTTAGCCATTTCGGAAATGTTTACATCGTTGGCCCGAAAGCCAATGGTCACGCCCGTCACGTCACATAAATCACTCCGTTTACATATTGGCAGGGTGGACCACTGCGAGACATTCAGGAAGAGAGTGAGAGAGGTTCTAGTAGCTACCGACGTGGATATGGAGCCATGCTGACTCCAGTACACTGGCCAGCTGAGCTAGGTTTCTCGACTATGATCTATGGCGCGAACAGCCAGAACAATTTCACTTTTTTCCTCGTCACCACGATAACGCTTTATACTCTCCACTGATAGTGCTGCCAACTGCCATCTATGAGTAGTTATTGCACGTGTCGTCTAACATAGGCACTAGTCACATCAATGTGTCTGGACCGCCTAGTTAAGAGTAAGATCGTCTGTGGAAAGAAACCAGAAATAGTCACGTTTTCAAATTGGAATTTATTTATTTATTTTCGTGTGCAAGACTTAGACAATACAAAATAGCAAAAATAATTTAAAAAATCTGCCAGGCACTGCTAATTTTCTGTTAGAAGGACTGTAAGCTCCAGAATTCCACTGTCTTGATGGCCATATCACTTGCTGCGTGTAGATCTTCTGTGGTACAAGGAACAGGCGGGTTTCGGCAGACCAAGGGATTTTGAGGGTCACCTGTAGGACTGATCTTCACTCACTAATCACCGCTCCATGAGTAACGCTTCACAACGTAACAATCAGTTAAGCGTCATATAGGGAAAATGAAAGCTCGCAGCCGGTTCCTCTTCCTCGGTTAATGAATTTCGCCATAGCTCCGTTCGATGAGCTCCAGGTCCTGATGGAATTACTGATACGTACATGAAGGTCCTCCTTTATATCAATCGAGCTTTTAGTGGTTCACATCCAAACAGGGGTGTATGGGATCGATTTCCCATTTCTTTTTGTCCATTTCTGTAACTGTTCTTCTGCGGAAGTGAAGTGGCGCTGTACACATAATTTGACAAATTTTGGTGACAGGAGTTGGTCGCAGGCAGCAAGTTACAGTGCGGCGAGTCGAATTGAACGCCATATGCACCTGTATTGTATGTGTGGAATTTCACGAAACTGGTGCTAGGAATTCTGCTGCAAAGAAGCAAAGTCCTAGAGCAGATGTACGGAGGAAATTTGGCCATGAGCCACAAGTAGTGACAGTGACTTTACGGAAGATGTTCCAAACAGGTGCTTTCAGCTGTGTTTCTTGGCAATGATTCCTGATTGTGAGACTTCCATCCCCCCTTACTCCCACGGATTTTGGGATAGTGTAGTGGCATAGTAGTTGCCCTGTATAGATAATATTTAACATCCTCCCGAAGTCCCGGTTTCCCAAATGAATGGCACAAAGCTTTGTCTTTTCTGGATTTCGCTATGGGTGTTTATCATCATGAGGAAAATGTTCCGATGTAACTAGGAACAAAAAGGTAGCCGGCAAAAGAAATAAATTTCAGCCACATTATACATCAACGGTGGAAAGCGTGTTGCAAAGGCAGGAAGTACACGGAAGGCGGAGGCGTGTTTATAGAAGTAAATATTAGGATAAACCTAATAATATTCGTGCGCATTCCGAATGTGAAATAATACGGGCGAAGGTAACAGAAACGAATGGACTGAACACAGTAATCGTGTGCTTCTACAGACTTTCATCCTCTGACGTCAGCTGGTGGAGCATTTTAGGGAAAACATGAAGAAATTTGCACAGAAATTTTCTGTTCATGTTATTAGGAGGAGATTTCAGCTTACCAGCCATAGAGTGACAGACTAATGTGATTAAGTTGGATGGTAGGGACGTGGAACTTTTTTTGTATCGTTATAAGTGCCTTACCTGAAATTACCTTAAGCACTTAAAAAGTTCATCTCATGGTTACAAACGCATCCGTACGTTCTATTAACTTACTGAAGAGAAGGGAGTCAGTGATGATAAGGCCCATATAACCTGATCGACCACAGGTGTGAATGGGAATTCCAAGGCAGGCGACGAAAAATTCTCGTTAGTTAATGTGACAAGTAACCGATATCAAAGAACGTGAGCAGAAAACAACAAAGATTCATCTCAGAGACTGTTATTGTTATCTTTAAATGGACAACGTTCAAGAATATTGAACAAGGTACTTAGATGGGTACGTGCGGAGCTGTTACTTGTGAGGGATGATAAAAACCCGCCGTGGTTCAGCAGCCACGAATGTAAGCTACTCCGACAGCAAAGAGAGTTCCATCACATATTTAAATATAACCAAACTGAGCGTTAGAAGAGCCATACATGATGCGTTCGATAAATTCGTAATTAAAATAACCGATATGACAGAATATCCTAAGATGTTTTAGTCTCACCTGATGTCATACATAGATAAAAGCCGTATACCTATTTTCTTGGTGACCGTACAGGAAATGAAACGGAGCATAACAGAGAGAGGTCCATGTTGGACGTACCCTCACAGGAGGGAGGCGTGAACACGTAATGCACCCGAGAACATTATCGAATATGATCCTTTTCGTGGTTCGGGTGTTATGGTGTTGGGAGACATAAAGTTGCATGGACATACTGACCTCCAAATCTTTGAACTCTTTGAACACTGCACACTGGCCCATCAACGTTACTGTGACACTGCACTCCTTTCCCATGTGCGTCTTTTCATAGGTGCCTTCGGGGATATTTTCATTTTACTGGAGGACAATGCGAGGACACATCGAACAGCATAGATGGAGAAGGTCTTGTGACGAGAGGATAATCGGCGAATTTACTGGCCTTCCTGTTCCCCAGTATCAAATCCCATAGAGCACGTGTGGGATATGTTGTGGAGAAGTATTTCCGCATGTTCACATGCACCAATTCAGAAATTTTCAAAACGCTGGTGGACGAGTGGAACGCCCTTTACAGGAACTCCATACCAGTCTTATGGCCAACAAGTGAGCACGTTGCGGAGCGTGCATTGCCGACCATGATGATAGGACACCCGTTTCAGAAGCCTGTCCACCTTTTGTAATGTCAAGGGGTTGACCATGAATCGCGGTTGACGCAGGTGTTGTCTTTGAATGAAAGTGTCATTTCTGCTCTTGTCATTGCATTTTTTTGTATGTGTTACCTTCTGCACTTCACTGTAGCATTTTTCTAAGTTTGGTCCAAGTTTCATAGAGTTATATTACTTCGCAGTGAAACATATGCAGATGTTGCTTTCGTGTATATCTATGTTTATGGCCACTATGTCCTTCTGTACATAACGCCGACCGATGTGGCAGAGCGGTTCTAGGCGCCTCAGTCTGGAACCGCGCGATCGCTGCGGTTGCAGGTTCGAATCCTGCCGCGGGCATGGATGTGTGTGATGTCCTTAGGTTAGTTCAGTTTAAGTAGTTCTAAGTTCTAGGGGACTGATGACCTCAGATGTTACGTCCCATAGTGCTGAGAGTCATTTGAACCATTTTTTTCTGTACATATTTCCTGAAGTTTCTATGGAGAGCCTCTTTTCAAAATTAATTATCATCTCTGCAGCATATATTCTATTTTACCTAACACAGTAACCAACCAACAACTATTATTTAATCTAAAACAAAAGGCTACAACAGAAACGCTTATATTCCACTGCAGTAAATTAACTTTGGTCGATCCACGATACTCGTACATGGTCCTGCCTTGGTACGCTTACTAGACGGCAGGCCCTCTGTCCTCTTCAGACACTTATTAAGGGGCATCAAACCAACCTGTCTTACATTTCAAAAAAATGGTTCAAATGGTTCTGAGCACTATGCGACTTAACTTCTGAGGTCATCAGTCGCCTAGAACTTAGAACTAATTAAACCTAACTAACCTAAGGACATCACACACATCCATGCCCGAGGCAGGATTCGAACCTGCGACCGTAGCGGTCACGCGGTTCCAGACTGAAGCGCCTTTAACCGCACGGCCACACCGGCCGGCTCTCTTACATTTCAAAAATCTGAATTTGCATACTTGCAAATTAATGTGATTTCGCTACCGTATCACACTGTTATGCAAAGTGGATAGACGGACGAATATGTACCGGCACATACATGATCGGGAGTAGGATTCATGCATATCGTAATTCTGTTCATCTCACTTAGAAACTTCTGGGCTGTGAAGAGGCCAGCTGCTCACAATAGCAGCAGGTGGAGTGACATCCGATCACTGGGAATTACGGGCAGAGTAGGCCTACCGACCCATGGCTGGCGGCTTTCTCTGTTGACGTAGGGTCTCAGGGACCACAGCGATAGGCGCTCGTTATTGTTACAATGGCTGGGGGCAGTTTTCTCACGAAACCCTCATGTTTTGGGCAGAAAAGTGCCAGTTCAATGCCACGATTGTGCTATTGTGCGGGATGTTTCGGACAAATGGTAGCCGAGCTACACGGGAGAGACGACAGTAAGGCGCAAGGCGGCGTGCTGATGAGAACTACTACGAGCTGGAACTCCAAAACCACTCACCAGTAATACAGGTGCCCGTAAGTGGAAAATGTGGTCCCGAAGCCATAAAACTGGGACTATGGAACTATAGAAAAAACTCATTAGGTCGAATGAGTCTTGGTTCACAGTGTTTTCAAATTCCAGCCTACATTATGTTCCAATACTAAAACACTGCAGGGTTAGATGATGATCTGGGCGGCCATATGGTGGTATTCCGTCGGCCTCATGGTTATTCTGCCAGGTCGCATTAATGCCAAGGATTATGCGACCATTTTAGCTGATCCGCTCCATATCATGGTTCAATGTTAGTTCCCCAGTGGTGGTGCTCTGTTCAAAAGTGACTGGATCCAGTTTACACGGCTCGCATCGTCCACGACTGGGTTTTTGAGCACGAAAATAAGTTTTCGCATCTCCCCTGGTCACTATGGTCACCTAATGTCAATATAATTGAGCCCTTGTGGTCTACTTTGGTGAAAAGGATGCGCGATCGTTATTCACTCCCATCATGGTTGCATGAACTTCCCACTAATTTGCTGGAAGACTTGTACTAGCTTCCACTGATAACCATGTAGGACCTTGTGGCGTTTATGTCACATCTCCGACTACTTTTTACTACATTTTGTTGTTAAGCTTTAAGTTGCAGAAAAGGAAGATTCACGCTGCTGTCAGGTAGCAAGATGCGTACACGTCACGATATGTGACAGCTGGTTTCAGAGCGTGAGAACGGTGGGATGAGTAAGAGCCATATCGTCCTGGAAATTACAGAGACACCAGAGATTCAACTGTGAGACTTGGCGCGAAGAACCATAACTTTCATTGGTTCTACCTACTGTTTGAATGTTTATGTAAATCTCCAACAATGCTGTTGATGGTACTTGCAATGAGAACTTATTAACAATAATTTCTATAACGATTTTGGAACATATATTGTGTTCTAATATTATGAATAGCTCGAATAAACCGGTCTACTGAGACAGAGTCAACACGGATTTAGAAAAAAAACTCTTCTTGAGAAACACATCTCCTTATACATACGATGTGATGAGTGCTCTTGGCAAGGGATTTATGATTGCGTATTTCCAAAAGACTTTTGACACTGTGCCACACAAGCGTCTTGTACTGAAAACGCGTGCTTACGGAATATCGACTCAGTTCAGTGACTGGATTCGTGATTCCCTTTCAGAGAGGTCACATTTAGTAGTAAATGACGGAAAGTCATCGAGTAAAACAGAAGTGATTTCTGACATTCCCCAAGCTAGTGTCATAGGCCGTCTGCTGTTTCTTATCTATATACACAGTGTGTTACAAAAAGGTACGGCCAAACTTTCAGGAAACATTCCTCACACACAAAGAAAGAAAATATGTTATGTGGACATGTGTCCGGAAACGCTTACTTTCCATGTTAAAGCTCATTTTATTACTTCTCTTCAAATCACATTAATCATGGAATGGAAACGCACAGCAACAGAACGTGCCAGCGTGACTTCAAACACTTTGTTACAGGAAATGTTCAAAATGTCCTCCGTTAGCGAGGATACATGCATCCACCCTCCGTCGCATGGAATCCCTGATGCGCTGATGCAGCCCTGGAGAATGGCGTATTGTATCACAGCCGTCTACAATACGAGCACGAAGAGTCTCTACATTTGGTACCGGAGTTGCGCAGACAAGAGCTTTCAAATGCCCCCATAAATGAAAGTCAAGAGGGTTGAGGTCAGGAGAGCGTGGAGGCCATGGAATTGGTCCGCCTCTACCAATCCATCGGTCACCGAATCTGTTGTTGAGGAGCGTACGAACACTTCGACTGAAATGTGCATGAACCACATGTTGTGTCGTACTTGTAAAGGCACATGTTCTAGCAGCACAGGTAGAGTATCCCGTATGAAATCATGATAACGTGCTCCATTGAGCGTAGGTGGAAGAACATGGGGCCCAATCAAGACATCACCAACAATGCCTGCCCAAACGTTCATAGAAAATCTGTGTTGACGACGTGAATGCACAATTGCGTGCGGATTCTCGTCAGCCCACACATGTTGATTGTGAAAATTTACAATTTGATCACGTTGGAATGAAGCCTCATCCGTAAAGAGAACATTTGCACTGAAATGAGGATTGACACATTGTTTGATGAACCATTCGCAGAAGTGTACCCGTGGAGGCCAATCAGCTGCCAATAGTGCCTGCACACGCTGTACATGGTACGGAAAAAACTGGTTCTCCCGTAGCACTCTCCATACAGTGACGTGGTCATCGTTACCTTGTACAGCAGCAACTTCTCTGACGCTGACGTTAGGGTTATCGTCAACTGCACGAAGAATTGCTATGTCCATTGCAGGTGTCCTCGTCGTTCTAGGTCTTCCCCAGTCGCGAGTCATAGGCTGGAATGTTCCGTGCTCCCTAAGACGCCGATCAATTGCTTCGAACGTCTTCCTGTCCGGACACCTTCGTTCTGGAAATCTGTCTCGATACAAACGTACCGCGTCACGGTTATTACCCCGTGCTAATCCATACATCAAATGGGCATCTGCCAACTCCGCATTTGTAAACATTGCACTGACTGCAAAACCACGTTCGTGATGTACACTAACCTGTTGATGCTACGTACTGATGTGCTTGATGCTAGTACTGTAGAGCGATGAGTCGCATGTCAACACAAGCACCGAAGTCAACTTTACCTTCCTTCAATTGGGCCAACTGACGGTGAATCGAGGAAGTACAGTACATGCTGACGAAACTAAAATGAGCTCTAACATGGAAATTAAGCGTTTCCGGACACATGTCCACATAACATCTTTTCTTTATTTGTGTCTGAGGAATGTTTCCTGAAAGTTTGGCCGTACCTTTTTGTAACACCCTGTATATATATCTTAGGAGTCAATCTGAGCAACCGTCATAGGTTTTTTCCGGATGATGCTGTCGTTTATCGTCTAGAAAACTCATCAGGAGATCAAAACAAATTGAGCGATTTAGAAAACGTATCTGATTGGTGCGTAAATTGGAAATTAACCCTAAATAATGATAAGTGTGAGGTCGTCCACATGAGTGCTAAAAGGAGTCCGTTAAACTTCGATTAAACGATAAATCAGTCGAATCTAAAGCCGGTAAATTCAACTAAATTGTTAGGAATTACAATTACGAGAAATTTAAATTGTAACTGACACATAGAAAATGTTGTGGGAAGGCAAACCAAAGGCTGCGTTTTATTGGCAGGACACGTAGAAAATGTAACAGATATACTAGAGAGACTGCCTATACTACGCTTGTCCTCCAGTTTTGGAGTGCTGCTGCGCTGTCCGGGATCCTTACCCGATAGGATTAACGGAGTACATCGAGAAAGTTCAGCAGCATATTTTGTATTATCGTGAAGTGGGGGAGAGAGTGTCACTGACATGATACGGGATTTGGGGTGGACACCTTTAAAACACCTTTGCACTGCGGTGAGGTCTTCTCACGAAATTTTAATTACAAATTTTCTCCTCCAAAAGCGAAAATATTTTGTTGATGGCGACCTACATAAAGAGGAATGATCATCATAATAAAGTAAGGGAAAGCTGTGCTCCTATGGAAAGATATCCGTGTTTGATTTCTCCTGGCGCCGTTAGAGATTGGAATTATAGAGAATTGTTGTGAAGGTAGTTAGATGAACCCTCTGCCAGGCACTTAAGTGTGGTTAGCAGGCTATCCATGTACCTGTAGATGACTTTCAATTCGCGTTCAGAGACTAATTACAAATTTAAGTTAATATTGATGGTCACTGGCAGACACCAAGAACGAACTGCAAGCGCGCCTTGAGCGGACAGGTGGCAAATACTTAAGATACGTTACTACTACAAGTAGTGTAAGATTTTTTTCCGATGAGGAAATTGGTGATGTATTGTTTCAAGTGCGGTTTCGTATAGAAACGAATTCGAATTGCTAAAAGATGCTTCGGAAAAAGTATATATGCAATTTCGTGTGAATTCTAAAATGACGTGGAGCATTTTGTTCTGAGTTTCCACGGTGCTCTCGAAAAAATTTGCATCCAGAAACTTTTCTGAGAGTCTTAATAGTAGACTGGTTCTCTGAATAACTTTCTTGGTTTTGTGGTTCTGTCAGTAAAAGGAAAAGCCAAATGGTATCCCAACATTTCATAATTTCATTTTTAGTTGAACTGATACTTTTCCTAATTGCCACTTCGTTATACACGTAGCGCCCGCGGCCGATGGAGAAGAAAACAATTGAGAAGACGGCTACGAGTCATATTTACAAGACAAGTTGGGCTAGTGAATATGAGCGCAGCCATTACACTCAGAAATCCACCGTGTTTGCATTTGCCATGAAACTGCTAACAGTTTCAGCATTTAATGCCTCAAGTATTACACTTGGCTTCCGCTACAGTCCTAATATTTGTTAAAAACTGTATTTATCCATTCCGAGACAACAGGAAGCTGTTTTGAATGCCAACGGTCATCTTTAACGGTATTAGGGATATCAATATGCTGCGTTTTCTTGTGTCTCCATCTTTTGTTTCTGCCTTTGTAGGTCTGTATATCCCGAGAGATTTTAAGTGATATGATGACATAAATTTAGCAGTGTCAAGTCGGTTGCCAGACAGAAATACACACGAAGGAGCTCGCTTACTAGAACCTCGCTTGACTAATTATTAGAAAGTATTCTAGGACTGTAATCCTTACCAAATTTGGCAATGGCAGATGCGATGCAGAACAGGAATACACGATTTGTCTTTGTTATTCACATCGAAAGCATCACAGAACAGTTAAAAGACGTTCAGTGGAAGACGATACTAGAAAGTAATTGTGTATCGCAGACAGTCTGACTCTCCAAATTACAAGTGGACGTGTTTCATTATGAGTCAAGAAAAAATTTCTTCCTCGGAAGTAAATTTACTTTCATATTCACAACGGGAAATTAGAGGAAAACTGGCTTCTACAGGAGGATATTGCAAGTGTTTGTTCTTTTTCAGCTACTGCGCGAGGATCAGAAAAGGGAGAGTGATCTTGATATATTATGTACTTCTACCAGATATCTTAGGAGCTTTGAGTAGCATATGTTAAGCTGTGAATACTTTTGTGTCGTTTTCCGTTGTAATGAGTAATTTAGCTCTTCATTTCACAGAACCTGCTAACGAGAGCATATACAAACCGAAGGCAGCTATTGGATCGGTATTTATATAATTGTTGTCTGATTTCCGCTCTTGCATTTCTGTGGAGTCACATAACTATAGCAGCCCCCTTGTGGTTCAGTGATTTGCGTGAGTTACGATATGTTGAGAGAAATTACAGGAGCCTGAAAACTGTTCCAATAATTTTGTATAGGCGTTTACTAAATGAAGAAAACGCCGCTGTATACGTTATTGTACAATGACTGCGGCACGTTTTAGGCGCTATTAATGGAGAGTGACACTGAACTTGTAGCAGTGTCCACGATTAATCAGTTTTGCTAGCTTCTATTTTTCTTTTGCCAATCTTTTAATCATAGTAGATCATCATCAAACAATACAATTGTTTGTCATCTCATTTATTACGAGAAATATAAGCTTGATATTGAATACAGAAATATACCAACTTCATTATTATTGCTAAATAGCGAAACCCGTCAATATGTTATAGTACTTCACACTAGTGTGTTTTCATTGTGAATACTAAATTTGTCAGTTAAGGCAGATCGACTTGTTGTGATGTTTCTAGCAAGTTATCCGACGTGGAATAAGGTGTTTTAGGACTTCAAGGATGTAAAAGAACGGGCCCACAAAATTACAGAGCAATATACTTAACATTGGTTTGCTGTAAAGTTCTAGAACATTTTCTGAGTTCGAATATAACAAATTTCCCAGAGATAAGAAATCTTATGTTCACGAATCAGCACGATTCTGGAAAGCATTGCTCATGTGAAGCTCAGATTGCCATTATCTCTCATGATATACTGCGAATTATGGATGAAGGGCAACAGGCAGATTCCATATATCTAGGTTTCCGAAAATCATTTGACACGGTACCCCACTGCAGGCTGTTAACGATTGTACGAGCATACACAATAGGTTCCCAGACTGGCTTGAAGACTTCTTAAGTAATAGAACCCAGCATGTTGTCCTCGACGGCGAGTGTTCATCAGCGACAAGTGTATCGTCGGCAGTGTTCCAGAGTAGTAAGGTAAGACCACTGTTATCTTCTATATATGTAAATGATTTGGCAGACAGGGTGACAGGCAGTCTTTGGCTGTTTGCTGATGATGCTGTGGTGTATGAGAAGTTGTAGAAGATGAAGACGACTGAATATAGGGTGATACAAGATGACTTCGACAAAATTTCTAGTTGGTATGCTGAATGATAGCTAGCTCTAAATGTAGGAAAATGTAAATTAATGAGAATGAATAGGAAAATCAAACCCGTAATAATGAGATGTAGCATTAGTAGTGCCCTGCTTCACACGTCCACATCGTTTAAATATCTGGTCGTAACGTTGCAAAGCGATATGAAATGAAATTATCATGTGAAGATTGTGGTAGTGAATGCGAATGGCTGACTTCGGTTAGTTGGGAGAATTTTAGGAAAGTGCGGTTTACCTGTACAGGAGGCCGCATACAGAACGCTGGTGTGACTTATTCTTGAGTACTAGTCAAGTGTTTGAGATCCGCACTAGGTCGGAGTAAGTAAAGATATCGAAGCAATTCAGAGGCGGGCTGCTAGATTTGTTACCAGAAGGTTCAAGCAGCATGCAGGTGTTACGGAGATGTTCCGGGAACTCAAGTGGGAATCCCTGGAGGGAAGGCGATATTGTTTTCGAGGGACACCACTGAGAAAGTTTAGAGAACTGGCGTTTGAAGCTGACTGCAAAACGATCCTATTGTTGCCAACATACTTTTCGCATAAGGACTACAAAAATACAGAAAATTAGGGCTCAAACGGAGGCATAAACTCATTCGCTTTCTCCTTCCCCTATCTGCAAGTGGAACGGGAAAGGAAACGAATGGTTGTGGTACAGGATACCGTCCTCCAAGCACCGTACGGTGCTTTGCGGAGTGTGTATGTAGATGTAGATGTAACCATACACAAACAAGCGTTCCTATAAAATTTTCATTCTTGATGATGATCAGTACCATTGAAAGACGTAGCAGAAATAAAGCGATTCTACAAAGAAGATATTGGTGGTTCAATATGGCTTACAATAAATAGTTACAAGCAGTGGGGCACCACTATCTAGAAACGTAGCATTTGTTTTTGGACCTCGCTGAACGGCTCTATCCAGACCTAGCAACAGAGAACAGTAGAAAACCAGGTTAGTGATGTAATGTGTAAGTTCAGTTCCAGACTGTGAAAAAATTTTAAAAATCACTTTCAGTACACCATAGACAACCATAGCGGTTATTAGACGTATATTTTACGTATTTCAGTATGCGGCTGATTTTTAAATAAGGATATAAGACTTTATCTTTTGTACTTTTTATTTCATTACACTACGGGGTCCAATCGCTGTTATTGGAGGTGTTAAGCTTTCAATGCCAGCAGTTTCAGTTTAACCCACATTGCTGGGAAAGGCGCATCATTCTGCAGTGGCAGCGATACTCCGCTGACGACAGTGCGATGAGTAATGCGTGCCGTCGTAGCACAGGCAGCGCACGGGAAATGGAATGCGACGAGATATTGCTTCGCGTAAGAGTAAGCTTCTGTCGGCGTAATTTCGCACAGGGCGGGCACCATATCTGACTCACCACTGAAACGGTATCAACAAAAGCTATGCCCAAGACTACATGGGAAACGCATTGTCAATGGGCTCGGCAATCTTCGACGTGGTGCTACTGACTACGCAAGCACCGATACTAAAGTTGTCTCTCTTTTCAGAAACAAGCTGACGAACTTACTGCCCATATTTCTTGCCAAATGTGTTTAGAACGGGGAATTTTGTATTAAAAATATTCTGTGTGTATTTTGTATCTGTTTAAAGAGTTGTATAGTACTTCGATCTTAAGGCAAAGAGGAAACCACTAATTTAATACCTGCTGGGTCGAGAATTACATGAGGAATTGCTTGCCGGTTCCGTCTTATCCATCAGTGTCATTATCTTACCCTGAGGTGACAAAAGTCATGGAATAGTGATACGCTCATATACAGATGATGGAAGTTTCGCGTGCGCAATGTATGAAATGGCAGTGCATTGGCGGAGCTGTATTTGTATCAGCTGACCTGCAGTATCTCTCCTGGGCTAGTGACAATATCGGTTGGACCTAGACTACTGGAAAACCGCTGCTTGGTCAGATTTCAGTTGGGAAGAGCTAATGGTAGGGTTCGAGTGTGGCGAAGCCCCCAGGAAGTCATGGACACAAGTTTTCAACAAGGCATTTTGCAAGTTTGTGGTAGCTCCATAATGGTATGGGCTGTGTTTACATGGAATGGACTGGATCCTCTGGTCAAACTGAACCGATCATTTACTGGATATGGCTATGTTTGGCTACTTGGAGACCATGTGCAGCCATTCATGGGCTTCATGTTAAAAAAAACGATGGAATTTTTATGGATGAAAGTGAGCCATGTCGACGGGCCACAGTTGTTCGTGATTGCTTTGATGAATATTCTGAACAGTTGAAGGGAATGATCTGACCACCCAGATCTCCCAACACGAATCCCACCGAACCTTTGTGGGACATAAGACGAGAGGTCAGTTTGTGCACAAAATGCTTCGCTGGTAACAGTTTCCCAATTATGGACGGCTGTAGAAGCCGCGTGGCTCAATATTTCAGCAGGGTACTTCCGACGACTTCTTGAGTCCATGCCACGTCGATTTGCTGCAACACGCCGGCCGAAATGAAGTCCGACAAGGTACTGGGAGGTATCCCATGACTTATGCCACCTAAGTGTATATTTCCCTCACCAATATGGTCACGATAAAAGTTTGATTTCCGTTTCTGACTGATATCCAGTAACAAATTCAATTCGTATTTCCAGTCATGCTAGAGACACCATAGAAACGGATAATTCATTAACCAATCACATCGTTTTCTGTTATACACTCTTCGTTTATAGAATACCTTATATTAAACTTATTCCTAGCATTTCGTATTTTATGCCCTACGAATTTTAGTTTCTGGAACTACTACAAAGCAGAACGAGAGGTAGGTGAGCTACTACCGAGCGCCAAGTCAGACACAGAGGAGAAATGAGTGCTAGAGAAAGCTCCTCTTCAGCAAGCGCAAAAACGACAAGCACAATTTGCATCACGCTACTCAGCAGCTTTCCGTGTGCGAAGCATCAGCGTTGCCAATGAACTGCAATTCAAAGTCACAAGGCCAAGTGAGGAACACCACTGACGGCCATTTCCCAGCAGGTGAATGACTATGCAAAATGAAGTAGCGCGAACAACTCGTAATTCTCATCGTTGCTGTTTTTGCTCCGGTTCACCTACTGTGTGAAAATTATTTTCAGTGGTACTACGTATTACTGAATTCAGTTTGGCACTATGCACTGGGCAGACGTATTATTTCTTTATCTGATGTAATCTTGTAGTCTCTCTGCAGCGCGTCTCAACTGTAGTTACTAAACAAGAATAGCAGAGGTGATTCATGTGACCTTCAGTGAGGAAACCTTCTGAAGAATAAAGCTCAGCAGCGTGCATTCGATAGTTAACGAACATTACTCTTCAACAGTTATCATTACTTTTTTAGTTCCTTTCTTTATTCAAACAACGTCCGGTTTCTGGCATTTGTGTCCACCTTCATGTGACTACATTCATGTATTTCGCAGCATATGTTGTACTCAACGCACCCGTTGCCGACACTGCAGACCTCTTTTGATGCACAAATTTGTACGAAAACACACGCTAGGCAGAAACGCAGTGTAGAGTTGTAACTTGCACATGCAGAAATAATGAATGTCACATGAAAACTAGCCGTACATTGCCTGCGTTAGGCACGTGCTAGAGTGCTTTGAGGCAGGAAACATCTTCCTCTGTTTCCAAAGAATTTTGATTGAGTTCAGGTATAGGTACCGCTGCAAGACAGACCTCAACTTACCATTTGAAGCAATAAACTTAGTATACGTAACCACAGTAATAGTTGCACTCAACAGAGACTTTTGCTTGCAAATCAGAATATTACATAGTGGTGGTGGTGAGTGTTTAACGTCCCGTCGACAACGAGGTCATTAGAGACGGAGCGCAAGCTCGGGTTAGGGAACGATTGGGAAGGAAATCGGCCGTGCCCTTTCAAAGGAACCATCCCGGCATTTGCCTGAAACGATTTAGGGAAATCACGGGAAACCTAAATCAGGATAGCCGGAGACGGCATTGAACCGTCGTACTCCCGAATGCGAGTCCAGTGTGCTAACCACTGCGCCACCTCGCTCGGTCTATTACGTAGTGTCAGGCACTGTAAGTCTCGTGTCTCCCACTGCTAACAACAGGAGTGATTAATTATGAAGTGTTCTAGGAGCGAGTGGAAGTTATAATCGTTCGCTACGTTGTGCCCTAGAGTGTGTTTTCGTAAAAAAATATACGTAACAGAAGGAAAACTATAGAGTTGTAAACAGGAGAGCACAATTGTTGGCAGTTTCCATTAACTTTTCCTGGCACTAATTACATAACTTTGCGCATATTACAGTATCGTGAATTTGGATTTCATATTAATATATTATTTTGTTTAACAAATAAAAGATTCTAACAAACAAAAAATACGCCGTTACAGCAAATAAGCAGAAGATTTAGTTCTAATAAGTTACAAATGCATTTAATTAAAATAAAATAAAAATATAATATCCCAGAGGAAGTTGGCATTTCATTTCATTGACACACTTGATTAATACAGCCGCATAAGTTAAATAAAATTCCTATGACTGAAGGGAACAAATACTATGATTTATCGTCACATTAACGACGAGACCATGACAGACTATGTATCTTGATTAATAATCATGTTTCCTGGGAATATTTTACAGATTTTAGCGATACTGTTCCTTAAATCAATTTCTGTAAACCTTCTGCAACTTTCTACGTAATAAAAAATTTATACTTCTGTTATTAATGAAATCGTTAACAACAGGACGTTACAGGTTACTACATGCAGGAAACTAAAAGTGGGTGGGAAAATGAACCGATTGTAGGCTTCATAAAAGGAGTCAAACACACAGAAAATGTATCTGATATTTTACCGACCCTCTTCTCTATCTACATTTCTCTTAGTTTGTATTGGTTGTGGCCAGGTTCTTCCCGTATGAGTTGTTCCTTGCGTCATATTTTCGGAAGACATGCGGTCCAATCCGACATGTCGAAACCTGCCCTGAAAATTTTTATACCGGAAGAACAATATACCGAACGAAAGATAGTGTCAAAATTTCATCTGCTAAAATACACTGCAAGCATTTTTTAAAATAATGTTGAATGTTCCCAAATTCGCAGCTCGTCAGACAACTGGAGAAATGTATACCCCAGCCGTAGATGTTGCAGGCAACGCATGCGCAACGTGGCTGGCAGATATTCTTTGTTGACGGCAAGTCGGTAAACAATAACACGCCACAATGTGGTCGAAATTTGCAAAGCGAATACCAGTTTCCGTTGACAGTTTCTCTAACACAATTGTTCACTGATACTATTCACTCGAATTTCCAGCTCATTTAACATCCACAATATTTAGCAGTAGGTGATAACAGCTTCTGTCTTTGGGCGGGTTCCAGCGTTTCAAAGCAGCGGCTCCAGTCTTCTAAACTGACATACGGGCGGAAGAGCAGTGGGCTGACCACATGCCCCTCCATATCCTCATCCAGTAACGCCTGTGGGCTGAAGATGGCACGGCGGGCGGGTGGTAACATTGGCTTTTCATGGCCTGTTCGAGCGGAATTTATTTTTTTATTTTTATTTTTTTAAATTGCAATCTAACTAACGTTTTCAACCTTGCAAAGATGAAATATAAAGGACGTGGTGTGCAATTGAAATCACCTACTTTTTCTGAAGACCTACATATGTGTCATTTATTTGTCACTTTCTTGGACATTCATTCAGTGATGTCGACAATTCATTAAAATCGTGGAATTAAGAGTGTCTGAACAAACGGGAAATAGTTCTGACAATTCCTTGAATTGTAGTTCGAATAGTGATTGTTGTGCTAATTACAGTACAGAACAAAAATGGACTACCCTCCAAGCCCAAAGAAAACGTGTGGTTCAAATGGTTCAAATGGCTCTAAGCACTATGTGACTTAACATCTGAGGCCATCAGTCCCCTAGACTTAGAACTACTTAAACCTAACTAACCTAAGGACATCACACGCATCTATGGCCGAGGCAGGATTCGAACCTGCGACCGTAGCAGCAGCGCGGTTAAGGATTGAAACGCCTAGAACCGCTCCGTCACAGCGGCAAAAAAACGTGTGCAGTAATAGTTTTCAGTGGAAACGAAAAGGGTGTAAAGTTTTTAGTTAAACGACAGGGGAAGAAGACGCTTAAACTTAAGCGGTCTGCAAAGGTAGTTTAGTTTCGAAAAATCTGAACGTGAATTGCATAAATGGAAGAAAAATATACGCGAAGTACGAAACACGCGCTTCAATCAAAATCGCAAGAGAGTGAAACAAAAACAATTCGAAAGATTTTGTATTGTTCGTGAGAATCATAGCACTGTTACCGAGAAAGGTGTACAAGATTGGGAGCTCTGAATTGCAAGTGAGATTACCATTATCGATTTCTAGGCTTCTTCGACCTGGTTAAACAGATTAAGAGAAGTATACGAAAATGAAGTCGCAAAATTATGAAGTTTACCTCAACTAAACGTGTAAAGGAGATGTCATTAATAGGTAATATTGTAGAGAAATTCTCAGCTGACATGAGAACTAAGCTTCTTTACCCGTAAAATGCTGTGTATAAAGCCTATCAGTCAGGTTTCGTGCAACAACTGCGCCAAACCGCACATTAACACTTCGAGCGAAAAAAGAGTGTCACGCAGTCGATGAAACCTGTACAACAATGCCATTCAACAATGCCAGTGATAATTATCAGTGGATTACTATTTCCGCAGCTTTATTTCTGTCTTCAGGATCATCAAGGCAAATTAGAAAAAAAATAAGAAAAAAAGACTTTTTACTTGCAAAGATCTTGAAATCTACGTAGCAAAATCTGGAGAAAAGAGAGAGAATAATTTTCAGTGACACATCCGAAACGTCTTCTTATCATCTGCAGAAAATAGTTCCTTGCTTTTATTATACTCTTGACCCGGACTTAACGACACCTCTATCTTTAGGAGGACGACGAAAAGACTGTTAATATAATTCGTATTCCTCCCGGCACTAATAATGTGGTTCAGCCTCTCGATAAAAATTTTCTTCAACAGTGTGAAGTATTTTTCAGAAAATTTTCAGCCAATATAGCTTCTATAGCTCTTTTTCGTTTCTGCATTGACAGTTTATATCATCACGTTTTACCAATCAGATCACGTATGCCTGGTACGCAGCAGAATATGCAGAACAACGGCCACGACCATTTCTTAGTCTACCCCATTTCTGTATAAATAGCCACGACCATTTCTTATTCTACCCCATTTCTGTATAAATACGAGTGAAACTGGTAATTATTGTGAAGTTTCTGAATACATTAATATTCGGGTAGGTGTGTTTCCTGTAAGGAAGATTTTTGTTTTCGTCATACAATAGGCACTCCGCGTATTTGTGAGGATTATATGGAATAAACAAGGCAGTGTTTCATTGTCACTAACACACACATTATTCGAAAATTAGCATTAGAACTATGCTACACGAACTGTTATAAAATACTTAATGTAAAAACATTTAAGTCTCAGTTGATGGAAGTCATCTATGACGTAACACCATCCATTGCCTTGATTTTTTCCTCTGCTAATAACTTGTGTAATAAACACACATGAGCCAAAACATTGTGACCACCTACGTAAAAGCTGGTTGATCCACATCTGGAACGCAACTCAGCAGTGATTCTGCGTGACATGGATTCGACAACTACTTGATAGCTTTCCAGAGGTTTGTGGTATCAGATGCCTACGAACAGGTCACACACTTCCCGTAGTTTACGCATGGTTAATTTGCGGGCGTTGAAATCTGGAACCATATAGCGTCCCATTTGGGTTCCATCGGATTCAGGTAAACCGAATTTGATGGCCAAGATATCAACTTTAGTTCACTATCATGCTCCCCAGACCCATGTGACATTATTCTGACCTTGTGACACGAATAGTTATCCTGCTGGAAGATAAATAAGGGGCACAGGTGATCCCTAATATAGTTCTCGTAGTCCACGGGTGTCAAGGTGCCTTCGATTACTACCTCAGGTGAATATTTCCCATAATATAATACTGCTACCACCGGCCTGCGTCCGTAGCGCACTGCATGTTTCCAGCAGCTGTTCGCCTGGATGACGGCATATCTTGACAAGATCATCGACCTGGTTTAAATTACGCGGGATTCATCCAACCAGGCGACACGATTACATTGATCCTCGGTTCTATCTCGACCATCCCGTGTCCACTGCAATCAGAATTGACCATGTTGCTCTGTCAGCATGAGAACATATAAGAGCCCTCTGCTGCGGAGCACCATGTTCAATAATGTGCGCTGAACAGGGTGCTCCAAGACACTTGTGCCTGCGTCAGCACTGTACTCTGTCGTCAGATCTATCATAGATCGCCACCTATCCTACTTTAGAGAGCGGACAAACCTCTGATCCCTTTGTGCTGTGATGAGGTATGGACGTCCTACTTCTTGTCACCTTCTCGTGGTTTCAGTATTCTTCAACCACTATCCGTAGATCCTCACGACAACAGCACGCGAGCAGCCGACTAGTTTCACCGCGATGCTCGGTCCCAGCCAATGGGCCACAACAATCTGGCCTTTGTCAAAGTCGATCAAGTCTGCGTATTTTCGCATTTGCGCCACGTATCGTCACTTAGCGCCACTTATCGAATGGGAAATGATTCCCCATTTCTATCTGCTCCGTGCATATACGTCTGTTACCGCGTCACGTGCCCTCAGCGCCTTCAGGCAGCAAATAGCCTCGGGGTGGGCAGTGGTCATAATGTTTTGGCTCATGAGTGTGCATCTGCAACAGTTGAGCTGTCGATATGAATCGCATGTTGTTCAAAAAATTAATGATTTCGAACATGTTCGGTATGGTTCAAGCGCTTAAAATTTGCATATGTGCAGCTTGGAGTACGTTCTCATGTCACGGCGGCGTCTGCTTATTCGCCGATCGCGTGCTAGACGGGAAGGGCTCCACAAACCGCCGTTTGTAGGCGACTCATCGTAGCTTTAACATTTTTTAAAAGTACTTGCAGTGCGCCTCAGCACCTAAGACATTGACAGTGTATTTCGTTCGGTGAATTCTTCTCTTGTGAAAGGATAGATTGCGATATATCGGTTTGGACCACTGCCGTGTTAGAACTCGAAGGATACGTGAGTGTCCCAAGTATTAAAACATTTGTTTTACCGTGGATTTTAGATTTTTACTCAAATTCAACAACACATCAAATGAAAAATCATCTAGTGTCTCTGGAACATGGACAGCGCTTAGGTGAAGGCTCTTGTTCTTGAGTAATGCTATTCTCATAATTTCTCTACCTACGTTTCATGTCTTTTATACTTGTTTGTGAGGCTCTTTCTCTTGAATAAAACAACCAATTTTTCTGAAATGACAGTCATTTGTTTGTCTGTACTTGTACATCACATCTCCGATTTTCGTCCTGTTTAAATAAGTCCTTCGTATTAGGTCGTTTTTTGTTTTAGATTGTATTATAAACAGTATTATAAATGGGACCAGAAATAACTGTCCTGGCAGATCAAGCAGGGCATCGGCATGAAATGACTTTTATGTACCAGAGGCATTGAGCAATGCCTGATTCGAGTAGGCCGTATAAAGAAGAAATTCTTAACAAATTAAATCACATCTCTAGGCAATGGTCAGTTCATCACATCAAAGCTAAGGCACTGTTAGAGTTACTGTTTAAAAAAGTCTCTAAATCTCAAACAGATACACTCCTGGAAATTGAAATAAGAACACCGTGAATTCATTGTCCCAGGAAGGGGAAACTTTATTGACACATTCCTGGGGTCAGATACATCACATGATCACACTGACAGAACCACAGGCACATAGACACAGGCAACAGAGCATGCACAATGTCGGCACTAGTACAGTGTATATCCACCTTTCGCAGCAATGCAGGCTGCTATTCTCCCATGGAGACGATCGTAGAGATGCTGGATGTAGTCCTGTGGAACGGCTTGCCATGCCATTTCCACCTGGCGCCTCAGTTGGACCAGCGTTCGTGCTGGACGTGCAGACCGCGTGAGACGACGCTTCATCCAGTCCCAAACATGCTCTATGGGGGACAGATCCGGAGATCTTGCTGGCCAGGGTAGTTGACTTACACCTTCTAGAGCACGTTGGGTGGCACGGGATACATGCGGACGTGCATTGTCCTGTTGGAACAGCAAGTTCCCTTGCCGGTCTAGGAATGGTAGAACGATGGGTTCGGTGACGGTTTGGATGTACCGTGCACTATTCAGTGTCCCCTCGACGATCACCAGTGGTGTACGGCCAGTGTAGGAGATCGCTCCCCACACCATGATGCCGGGTGTTGGCCCTGTGTGCCCCGGTCGTATGCAGTCCTGATCGTGACGCTCACCTGCACGGCGCCAAACACGCATTCGACCATCATTGGCACCAAGGCAGAAGCGACTCTCATCGCTGAAGACGACACGTCTCCATTCGTCCCTCCATTCACGCCTGTCGCGACACCACTGGAGGCGGGCTGCACGATGTTGGGGCGTGAGCGGAAGACGGCCTAACGGTGTGCGGGACCGTAGCCCAGCTTCATGGAGACGGTTGCGAATGGTCCTCGCCGATACCCCAGGAGCAACAGTGTCCCTAATTTGCTGGGAAGTGGCGGTGCGGTCCCCTACGGCTCTGCGTAGGATCCTACGGTCTTGGCGTGCATCCGTGCGTCGCTGCGGTCCGGTCCCAGGTCGACGGGCACCTGCACCATCCGCCGACCACTGGCGACAACATCGATGTACTGTGGAGACCTCACGCCCCACGTGTTGAGCAATTCGGCGGTACGTCCACCCGGCCTCCCGCATGCCCACTATACGCCCTCGCTCAAAGTCCGTCAACTGCACATACGGTTCACGTCCACGCTGTCGCGGCATGCTACCAGTGTTAAAGGCTGCGATGGAGCTCCGTATGCCACGGCAAACTGGCTGACACTGACGGCGGCGGTGCACAAATGCTGCGCAGCTAGCGCCATTCGACGGCCAACACCGCGGTTCCTGGTGTGTCCGCTGTGCCGTGCGTGTGATCATTGCTTGTACAGCCCTCTCGCAGTGTCCGGAGCAAGTATGGTGGGTCTGACACACCGGTGTCAATGTGTTCTTTTTTCCATTTCCAGGAGTGTATATTCAGAACTGACATTTTGAAATATTCCTATCACCGAACACACTTGAAATCATACGGCGCTCTGAGCACTCAGTTCTTACCAACACAAACCCCTTACGAAGAGCGAAAGACCCATCTCCCTCTCTACGTCTTCAACTCTGCCACGAGACTACTAGTGTACTTACATCAGTTCTTATGCTGTAGACAACCATTAATTTAATCTATTTACATATTTGTAACATTTTCAAAGAGATAAAATTTATCTTTACAGTTCATTTGTATTCCATATTTACACAGACTTATTTTACCCATAGCTGAAATCATGTTATTTTAAATAGCTATTTTACGCTACAAATCGGAAATCCTGGAACCGAATTAAGTTCACGTCTTTACTCTTCATGCCCCTGCAGTACCTGTCAAATCACCTGACTATTTACAACATTACGTTACCAAATTTTCACAGATTCAAAGGAAGGGGAATCCATCCGTTTAATTCCGATACAGTTCCAGATTACGCTATTCGAAGTGATTTAGATAAATTTATAAGGAATGAAAACATCAGCGTATGTGGTCGAACACTCCACGAAAGAACCTGGTCACCGTTTCCTCGTTCCCGTACTAGAGTAGATATCTTCGAGTCATCTAGCCAGATATCCACTGAAAGAGCTCTGTTACCCACACCACAATCTAGTACTAGATCCACAGCCTCTTCTTCAGCAGACAAATGTGATCGAAAATCCTCTGAGAGAAGAGCAATCTCACCTGTTCAAGACCAGAAGACCAGACGATAGGCCTATATGACATGTGCTTTTAAATGAAACGAATCAGGTCACCCCCATAAAAATTTTGAACTGTATTTCACCTTTGCCTGCTAGACCTGAACCTCAAACAAACACTTGCAGGCCTAGAAAAACTAAAGCTACAAACATTAAGTCAGAAGAAAATATCAAAATTTAAAATTGAAACTTGATCCAAAAAGGAAAAAAAATTAAGCCTACTGCAAAAAGTGGTGAAAAAGTGTTGGGTCAGGAAGCTTAAAGGTACTTCAGACAATTCAGACCCTACAGATGACGTTCACTACAAGAAACAGTTATGTGACGAAATTCTTGATGAAGACGACGAGTGTGTTGGAAGCGGAGAAGACTACTCAAAAACAGATAAAACCAGTTACTGGATTTAGTGTGTCAGGTGTAAGCCTTGGTTAAGTTAATCCTGAAGATCAAATGTTAATGTGTGCCATCGAAGTGGTAATGCAATTAAAAAAATCCAACCCTGCAAAGTAAACATGCATTTCATAGATTAGGTTTAGTTCTAGATTCAGCTAACTGCATAACTGAGGCGATTTTTCATTATTTTCTGTAGGAATCTGAAACTAATATGTTCCAAAGAATTAATACAAATGTTAAGAAATCAAAAAACTGTAAAACGCTTTTTACAAATGAGGTTCGGTTTAACCTTTAACGTATCTACAATTAATATCCTTATAAAATATTTTTTAATTCAAGAGACTGAAAAAACGTGTTTAATTTGTTAACAGTTTTATTATACCTTTCTCTTTGATTTTAAAGTGTTTTGTATGATGACCATCTATCCCTTACATGTCTGGCCATCTAACCCTGATACTCTGGTAAGATGGCCAAGTGTTTCATATCTTTTAAGAATTTTTAGCTGGAATGAGATTTGGTATATCTTTGTAAACGAAGTCGACTTTTGTTTCTTATGAATTGAAAAGGCAGTTTATGGAAAGTTTCTAGTTATTCTTGGGTATTAGGTTGTGAAACTGGCTTTTGAAGAGATCATGGTCATCTATCACGGATTTACCCCATATTAACAAAGAATTTATATTGCAGTCTTCCACCTCGTTATTCACAGATCTATCTCGTCTTGAAGCTACGCACCACCATCAACTGTTCCAGGTCAGTGGAATCCATTAGGAAAGCCAAATACGACAGTCTGACTCCTGATATTCATCTCCATGTTCTAAAATCAGAATAACTGGTTACGAAACAGCTTAATACTGTAATTACATTTGCAGTATGATGAAAGAAATATGCCAAATAAATATGAGGTTTCCTTAAATTGTCGAGTATTGCATGCTCCTAAAATCATATCGAAGCATCTGAGTGAAATTTTAAATGTTACCAGTTAGTATCTCAGTGCTGCTTTCAGAATTCGAACAGTATTTTTCATTTCTTATTCAGATGATATGAGCTAACTATCACGATTGTACATGAACTACAAACCATTATTATTTTGTTAGAATATATCGTTGGCTCTGTTTTAATGTTTTTCAAATTGACGCAGCAACACAGGGTGTCGTCAATGTGAACCCATTGTTCTTGAATCTGTCCCAAAAATTAATATATGTTGTTAATCTAATGCGTCGTCAGTAGATGTATCACATTGTCCAATGGTCATTCTGTGCATAGAAGTTGTTATTCTGAAGTGCTTATGAACTCATCTTTGAGCTGCCCATTATATAAAACTGTGGAAAGTGATGTCAGTCAAACCTCATGTGAACGCAAATTTATTGAAAGCACAAACCAGTAAAGTGCGTAAGAAACATGTGCAGATTACCTCAAATGCACTAGACCTCCTGATTTTTATTTTCTAATTCAATTTCTCAGTTACATAAAAGATGCGTTTTTTCTCAAATTTACTGTTCTTATTTCACCAGCTGTGTACACTAGGCTAAAGATGTTGTGTATAAATTATTTACAACTATTACAAATCGTGTAAGTGAACAAAAATGAAACACTGTGGGTATTCACGTGCTTTCGGTTCTACAGTACAGTAAAGTTTTCTGAAAGCCATAATATAATTCCTACCTGATGACTTAATTGAATTCACTCTAGTGGAAATTGCTTTGTATTATTTGTCGCAGTTGTTTCTGGTTTGGCGGACTGAGTTCAGGTTCCTTCACTGTGTAATAATATACATATAACAGATAGAGGTTGGAGGCATGACCGAGCGAGATGGCATAGTGGTTAGCACACTGGAGTCGCATTCGGGAGGACGACGGTTCAAACCCGCGTCTGGTCAACCTGATTTAGATTTTCCGTGATTTCCCTAAATCGCTTCAGGCAAATTCCGGGATGGTTACTCTGAAAGGGAACGGCCGATTTCCTTCCCATTTCTTCTCTAGTCCGACGGGACCGATGACCTCGCTCTTAGGTCTCCTCCCCCAAATCAATCGACCAACCAACCTACGTGGAGGCATGGCTGGGCTACCAGTGTTACTTGGGTGCTGAAACACAGTTGACTGAACATGGCTACCTGTCCAAGAGAATAAGCAGCATGTATGAGAGTGTGTAATGTTAAAACAGCTATAAGAGGAAGTTATTCTCTAATTATTATTAGTAGCTAACAAAGTTAATTGCGCAGTGAACCAAATCAGTCTGAATCCGAATACAACAACCTTTTCAATGAGCGCCTGACTTTTATGAACTAAGCAAATATGTATATTTTTTTAATTAATTTGGTCATACTTTTACAAGGCATACTTACAGACAGATTTCGTCTGCTGAAAGATGCGATGAAAGTATATGTATTCTTATATCTTTTTTGTGGATGATTTGTAGAGTATTGTAATTTTGTTCTTCACAAATATGAACACTAAAGATTCTAAAGATATCCAATTATTTTTATTTTCATCAGTGTGACTGTATGCATAAAGAATCAGTATGTAATATTTTGTTGTTGCTTTTATGTACATCTCTCCCAGCCGATGTGATCTTTTCTCGTTGAAAATATTTTGTTTTAATCGTTTTATTGCTCAAATATAATTTATGGGGCCTGTGTGTCTTGTTGGATCGTCACCTCGTCAGTGGTTGTTTGTTCGTCCGAACTGCTAACTGCTAATCTGCCTCTTTATGAGATCCCTACAATAAGCAGTGGGAAACATGGGAAAGCAGCCACATGTTGGCTGCTAGCCGCCGCTGCAATGTATTTCATTCTGGCAGTGCTTTGAGCTATTGACGTGTACCATTTCTTATTCCTTTGTGGTCGTGTATCCGAAATGAAATCAATTCATATAAGTGATCACTTCTCCGTCCCATCAAGACTTGCTGGAGGCCTTTACAAGCCACCCCAGGCGCTCTCACTTGTATCCTGAATAGGGAGTAAATCTTGTGTAACACGGAGACTCTTCATATTCCAATATAGAACTTCCTTCAGATGCCCACACTTTGTCCTTCTGGACCGCGCTCACTTTGACGCCTGAATGTTTGCGCATTTTTTAACTCTATTAAAGATTGCGCTGGCACAGGTTTCCAATTCAGATACTTGGCAGCGGCTCTGCAGAGAACATTTTAAAAAAATCGTATATATGAACAGGGAAGAGTTGAGGAAAACACTAGAATTAGTGTGTTTTCGTTGTGCTTTATCGACATAGCCTGTTATTAGCATCACCACAGAGGTATAACGTTATTTTAATTACATAAAATTATGTTTTGAACTATTAACTGTTGTGGTTAGATCATGCATTGAATAATCATCACTTCCACCTTATTTTAATATGGTTCTGAAACAGGCAGACAGTTTTTGAGATTTGCCTCGATGAGGGCGTCAACCATAGCCTCGCATAATCCATATCAGTTGCCATATCATACGTTTCATTAGAAGCATAGTCATAGCATCCACAGAATGTGTACTGTGTGGTACTATAGCACAGCCTCCCATGATGAAAACTTTTCAAATAAAGTATGTGATTTCCTACTTCGTACACCAACCAGTGATACATACAGGGTGTTACGAAAGGTACGGCCAAACTTTCAGGAAACATTCCTCACACACAAAGAAAGAAAATATGTTATGTGGACATGTGTCCGGAAACTCTTACTTTCCATGTTAAAGCTCATTTTATTACTTCTCTTCAAATCACGTTAATCATGGAATGGAAAAACACAGCAACAGAACGTACCTGCGTGACTTCAAAAACTTTCTTACAGGAAATGTTCAAAATGTCCTCCGTTAGCGAGGATACATGCATCCACTCTCCGTCGCATGGAATCCCTGATGCGCTGATGCAGCCCTGGAGAATGGCGTATTGTATCACAGCCGTCCACAATACGAGCACGAAGAGTCTCTACATTTGGTACCGGGGTTGCGCAGACAAGAGCTTTCAAATGCCCCCATAAATGAAAGTCACAGAAAGAAATCCGGGGACGTGAGATCCGGTGAACGTGCGGGCCATGGTATGGTGCTTCGACGACCAATCCGTCTGTCGTGAAATATGCTATTCGATACCGCTTCAACCGCACGCGAGCTATGTGCCGGACGTCCATCATATTGGAAGTACATCGCCATTCTGTCATGCAGTGAAACATCTTGTAGTAACATCGGTAGAGCATTACGTAGGAAATCGGCAAACATGGCCCCATTTAGATTGCCATCAATAAAATGGGGGCCAATTGTCCTTCCTCCCATAATGCCGCACCATATATTAACCCGCCAAGGTCGCTGATGTTCCACTTGTCTCAGCCATCGTGGATTTTCCGTTGCCCAATAGTGCATATTATGCCGGTTTACGTTACCACTGTTAATGAATGACGCTTCGTCGCTAAATAGAACGCATGCAAAAAATCTGTCATCATCCCGTAATTTCTCTTGTGCCCAGTGGAAGAATTGTACACAACGTTCAAAGTCGTCGCCATGCAATTCCTGGTGCATAGAAATATGGTACGGGTGCAGCCGATGTTGATGTAGCATTCTCAACACCGACGTTTTTGAGATTCCCGATTCTCGCGCAATTTGTCTGCTGCTGATGTTCGGATTAGCCGCGACAGCAGCTAAAACACCTACTTTGGCATGATCATTTGTTGAGGGTCGAGGTGGACGTTTCACATGTGGCTGAACATTTCCTGTTTCCTTAAATAACGTAGCTATCCGGTGAACGGCCGTACACTTGGATGATGTCTTCCAAGATACCGAGCAGCATACATAGCACACGCCCGTTGGACATTTTGATTACAATAGCCATACATGAACACGATATCGACCTTTTCCGCAACTGGTAAAAGGTCCATTTTAAGACGAGTAATGTGTCACGAAGCAAATACCGTCCGCTCTGGCGGAATGTTACGTGATACCACGTACTTATACGTTTGTGACTATTACAGCGCCATCTATCACAAAGCGAAAAAAGTGGTCCAACTAAAACATTCATATTTCTTTACGTACTACACTAATATGTAATAAAAATGGGGGTTCCTATTTAAAAAAACGCAGTTGATATCCGTTTGATCAATGGCAGCGCCATCTAGCGGGCCAACCATAGAGCCATTTGGTTTCCTCCTTCACGCTAGACGAGTTTCGTTCTTTGTAGTTATTTCGTTTGATGCTTACTTCGTGAGATATTTGGCCCGGCCACTATCAATGAACCACCCTGTATATGTGCTTGGATAAAGCATATAGTGTTCTAGAAATAAATTCCTAAGGTCTTTGGCAGATAGCGCGTTGCGAAGTTTGAAACAAAACTCTCTTAGTCGCAATGCCATTCGATTTACCATTTGTGAGAAAGCTCTTTCGGTATTCCATGTGGTAATACTGCATGACTGGGAGCTGTGGGCAGTGAAGACAAATCATTATTTAGAAAAATCATAAGTAGTATAGCATGTATCATATTCCAAATGGAAACGTCCATGTTCTAACATCAACATTTCTACTACAACTACGACAGTATTAACCAGACACTATATTTCAGAAGACAATTCTACTTCAAGCAGTCATTAATAGAGTAGTAGCAAAATATTCTTACTCATATGATGGAACGTACATAAACATATACACCGATGATCGCAAATATCATTACCACCAGATTTCTAGCGTCGGGGCCCATCTTTGGAATTTTATACACACAAAGATTTTATGTGGCATGGATCCGACAGCTGTTTGGTAGGCTTCTGGAGGTACATGGCAACAGATTGCTACGCACTGGTCACGCAGTTTCCTTAAATTGCGGAGATGGTTCAATCCCGCGCCCGGCCATCCTGATTTAGGTTTTCCGTGATTTCCCTAAATCGCTCTAGGCAGATGCCAGGATACTTCCTTTTAAAGGACACAACCGGCTTCCTTCCCCGTCCTTCAGTAATCCGATAAGACCGATGACCTCGCTGTCTGGTCTCCTCTCCCATACAACCCGCCCCCTCCCCCCCCCTCCCCTTAAATTACAGACAGGTAGTTTTGGATGCCAGGCTGACACCCGATAGCGTCCAAGGTGTATTCCAACATCTGGTTCCGATCAAGCAAATTTAGCGGCCAAGAGATCAAAATAATTTCACTGTTATGATTCTCACACCATTGTAACACCATTCTGGACTTGTGACATGGACAATTATCCTGCTGGAAGATGTCGTCGCCGTGGGGAACAGATAATGCATGAAGTCATGCACGTAGTCTGCAGTATTGTTCATGCGGCCACAGCTGTCATAGTGCCTTCTGCTACTTCTAGAGCGGCCGTGGAAGGCCAAGAGAATGATCCCCAAATCATGATACAGCCTCCATCAGTCACTGTCCGTGGTGCGGTGCATGTCAAGAACAACCGTTCGACAAGATGACGGAGTGTTCCTCAACGACACAGTGCAGGCTGTAATCGTAATTGAGGATGTCATTGGGACCAGATGGTAACACGAAGGGGTCATCTGCTCTACGGTACGATGTTGAACAATGTGCGTTTAACGTAGCGCTCGGTAACACTTGTGCCTGCACCAGCGCTTTACTGTGTGTCAAATCTACCACATATCACCTCCCATTCCGGTTAGTAGAGCAGTTAAGCCTCCAACTTCCTCGTTCTGTGATGATATGTGGGAATCCAACACTTTTCGGTTACTCCTGGTTTCACCGTTCTTCAACCACTTTATACACACGCTCACGACAATAGCACATGAACATTGACCTAGCTTCACAGTTTACGAGATGCTCGTTTCCGGGTAACATGCCATAACAATCTGCTCTTTGTCAAAGTCGCTTATGTTAGTGGCTTTCGCAATTTCCAGCCCTGTTCCGTTCTGTTCCACATATCTACTTTGCTTAACGTTTCACGTGCCCTCAACGCTACGAAGCAGCATTTAGTGTTACGACAGGCAGTTGTCATAGTGGTATTATTCGTCAGTGGATTACCGTCTAAACAAACCAGCTTTAGATCTAATTGTAAATAAATGTACTTTCCTTGTTTCTCATTGTAATGAGCTATCTTTGTGTGTGTGTGTGTGTGTGTGTGTGTGTGTGTGTGTGTGTGTGTTTGTGTGAGTTGCTAAGGGACCAATCTGCTGAGGTCGTCGGTCCCTAGACTTACACACTACTTAAACTAACTTAAACTAAATTGTGCTAAGAACAACACACACCCATGCCCGAGGGAGTACTCGAACCTCCAACGGGAGGGGCCGCGCTATATGTGACATGGTGCCTGAGACGGCGCGGCCACTCCGCACGGCGAGCTGTAATTAATGTCACAGTCGTAGTTGTATTGAACATCGTGTACCATCATTTTTTAAGCGTTACGCATGAATGTTAGGGGACAGATAGCTAAAGTTCAACGTCTAAATAAATTTTTATTCAATACATAACAGACGAACTGATTTTTTTTTTTTAAAGAAGGCACATCAATTGTAACTGAAAAGTCTGTAACCTGAAACCGCAGTACTTAGAACTATAACTTTACCATTTCGACACGAGAGCATCTTATTACGTGTTTGTGTGTCTGGAAATAACTGGACACTGCACATCACATCCTGTAGTGTTGTCTCATGCGTACATAATCACAGGTTTTCTGATCCTGTTATGTCAACTCATCTTACGTAACATATTCCCATTTGAGTCTCATTCTTGAAATGTAAGTGCAATAAGCCATTTCTCTTGTGTTGAAGACAAATGAACAATTAAACAAGACTTATTACTTAAGTTGGACAATATGTTCCGTAGGAATGGGTTTGAATGGCAGAGGAGTGTATTGTGGCCATCCATAGTTCCCTGCCGTCTCCTCAGATTGACGGCAACGAGTAAGATGGAATATCGCGCCAGACGTCATTGACGTCGAAGACCCATAGAGGTCGCTGCACCGTAAGCTGTGTCGGCGCGCGCCTCCTGGCCCGCTTTTCGTGTGGGGGCGCCACAGTGGAACACGTGGTCCCAGCGGCCAATAGCGGCGCCCCCGAGATCGTACTTAAGCGCCTTCCACTCGCTCATCCAGACTTTCCACAATTTTCCACCGTTTTACAATTTAAGTCCCCGTTTTATCGTTTGCTTTTATTGTTTCTTAACTTCATCTTACGTTTTAAAAAGTCTGTAGGCTGCAGAGCAGCGTAATAAGCTGCTGCCAGTCCGCCCCCTTCGGGGGGGAATCGATATACAATAAAGGAAAAAAAAAGCTCATCCAGTTAATTGTCCCAGTGTGTGGTTTTTTGTGTGCGCTAATTTTTTACGGTTTTTATCTCCTTTTTACAGTCGCCCCTTTTTTTTCTATTGCCTTCCATGATGTTCCCCTTTTTTTATATCTATGTTCACCATATTTTCTTCTTTGTATATTTTTAAGTGTCTTCTATTGCTTGTTCTATGTCTTTCGGCTGAAGAGCAGCGCATATACTGCTGCCAGCCCGCCCCGATGGGGAATTGAAATACAATGAAGGAAAAAAAAAAGATCATCCAGTCAGTCTAATCTCGCTTACGTCGGTTTACACCTCGCTTGCGCTAGACTGCTTTCTTCCTGGTTCGTGTACGAGTTTGTTTCCTTGTGACGCTGTTGTTCGGTCTTGTCGTATGCATTCTGTCCTACGTTGGTCGTGTCCATCCTTTCCCGTTTTGTTGTTGTTCGCGGGCCTCTCCGCGGTTCCCGCCGCGTCTTCCGTCAGTGCTGCCTCGCGACCGTCCTGATCGCAGTTACAACAGAATAGACATGAGATTTTAGCTCATTTTCTTGTAGCCAGAGCGTTGGCTTCAGACGTAGGAGGCACTCTGTACTCGATGTCGTCCAACCACTGACCTTCACATGATCTACGGGGCGTCACGTACAGTTCAGTTATCTGTTAAATTGTTTGTTAAATTCTTGTTTACGATTTTTTGGCCAAACCATACGGACATATCAGAAAGTGCATTATATGCATTGGACACTGACAAAAAATGTGTTTCGACTTTTTAAAATTTTCTACAACCTTTCGTTTTTGTCTACAGTCGTAAGTTAACAGGTGGTGTAACTGCCGCGCATTGAGATATTATTTAATCTAATGAAACGCAATTTTATGTTTAAGTTAAAAGGTCTACCTCTGTTTTGTGGTGGAACTGTCTTTTGCCTTTTAACAAGGAAGTTTTGTAGCTGCGAGCAATCTGTTGCACAAATAGCATGCTTTACATTATCTACCTGGGCCCTGAGTGCCAAATCAACTGAAGTTTCATGAAAATTAATTGAGCATTAATTCTAGTTTCTATCGTAACGAGAAAGCTGTGCAACAGAAATTCAGTTAGTGAATCCCAGAACTACCGTTCAGAATTTACACACTTCAAATAATTTTCTGTAAAAAGGACATAAAGTAGAGATTACAGGAGGATGGAAATCGTGCTGTTATTAACGTTGCTGCGATATTTAAAGAACTAATTAGCTGCATAATGAAAATTTACATAACAGATAGAGTATACTACAGAAACTTCATTTACATGGAACACAATAATAATAATCGTATGACTCCATACGAGAAAATTATAATAACTTACCCATCATTATTAGTGAGTCAGGATTTGTGGACTAAGGAAACGCAACATGGACGCGCATGTACTCACACACAAAGATTTGAACTCACCGAGTAATCGAAATCGAGGTTCACCACCATTAACAACTGAATCTTCAGAGCTAGCTCCTGACTCACAGTGAAAATAATCATGATAGATAACTCAGCACACGATGCATGACGTGAATCGTGACCGATTATGTATCAACTTCGAGTCTATGTGACTTTACGTAAAACGATGTTAAAATCATCAATCGCGAGAATTCCACACTCTTCCTAAGGATTGAGCTAAATCGTTATAGATAGTTCTAACTCAAAGTCGAAGTAACTCTCATCCAAAAATCACTGTTCACATGTGCACCGAAGCTTCATGTCACACTTCCTTGACCACAGAGCAGTGACTGCTACTCGATTCGCCTGCGCGCCGGTCACTTCCGTTCAATATCTAAACTGCCTCACCTCCACGTATAGAGTGAAGAGACCCCGTAGGGATGCACTGACCAAGATGAGTTTTCCAGTAATAGCAGGCATTTCCTCCAATCAAAAAACAGGCCGGGAAACATCTAGTTCTTTAGCCTCAAAGTTTTCCGTTCGGTTAACGTCTGAAAATTTGAAGACGGAGCACCTGTGCTTGAGTTCGGAAGGACCAATCATGTGGACGCATATGTAGGGGCCCGCAGCCGAGTGTACCGACAGAGTGTAGCGAAAATCTGTCATCACCAGCGCTGGCTCCGAAAATTACGTTGAGTTTCCTTCCCCACACCAATACTGCAAAGTTAAGCCAAGAACTTAACCTGAATTTGCCTAATTGCATGACTTTTTAATTACACCCAGTTTCATTCAAAATAGAGATAATCCATGTTTGGGACATGTAGTTACACTGACGGTAAAAACTGCAACACCAAGAACGAGTTGTGCAACATAAACGAAAGTTGGTAGGCATGTTTCTACATTTTAAAGATGTCTGTTCAAATTTTGCGCCATTCGCTTAAGAGCAGTGCTAGTAGCGCCACTATGAAGATGCAGATCAGGTTTGCTTTAAATACACGCTGAAACAGTCGTCACCATTAGCTATGTAACTCTGAGACTGGACATGGTGAGTTGATGTTAGACAAGAAGGCGATAAATACGCCATTACCAACACCTCAGTGACATCGAACAAGATCGTGCTAAAGGCCTACGAGAAGCTGGATGTTCTTTCTGCGACAGTGCAGAATGACTTGGCGGGAATGTAGCCACTGTACATGATGGCAGACAGTGTTTGTAACAGGGATGTACGGTCGCAAGCAGATCGGGCTCCGGACGACCACGTGGCACTGCCATGAGACAAGACCATCGTGTTCAGCGTATCGCTCTGGCGCATCGTACTACGTCTGCAGCAGTAATATGAGCAGGAGTTGGCACCACAGTGACAACGAACTGTTACAGATCGGTTACTTCAAGGACAGTTCCAACTGAAACGCCTTACAGTGTGCATTCCACCGACCCAAAACCACCGCCTGTTACGACTTCAGTAGTGTGAAGTGAGAGCTTACTGGAGGGCAGGGTGGACGTCTGTTGTGTTTTCTGTTGAAAGGTAGCTGTGCCTCGGTTCCAGTGTTGGCCATGTGTTGGTTAGAAGGAGGCCAGTTGAGAGCCTGCTACCAACCTGTCTGCGTGTTAGACACACCAAACCAACACCTCGAGTTATGGCCTGGGGTGCAATTTCGGATGACAGCAAGAGCACTCTCGTTGCTATCCCAAGCACCCTGACTGCATATATGTACGTCAATCTGATGATTCGACCTGTTGCGTTACCCATGCCGTGGGGTGTTTTCCAAAAGGATAACTTTCGCCCACATACCACTGTTGTAGCAAAATATGCACTACGGTGTGTCGACATGTTGTCCTGGCCTGCACGATCATCAGATCAGGCTCCAATACAGCACATATGGGACATTATCTGTGGTGTCACCGCCAGACACCACACTTGTTAGGTGGTAGCCTTTAAATCGGCCGCGGTCCGGTAGTATACGTCGGACCCGCGTGTCTCCACTATCAGTGATTGCAGACCGAGCGCCGCCACACGGCAGGTCTAGAGACTTCCTAGCACTCGCCCAGTTGTACAGCCGACTTTGCTAGCGATAATTCACTGACAAATTACGCTCTCCTTTGCCGAGACGATAGTTAGCATAGCCTTCAGCTACGTCATTAGCTACGACCTAGCAAGGCACCATTATCATTTGCTATTTATCTTGTGATGCATGTACCGTCAAGAGCTATGTTCACCACTTATGGATTAATGTTAAGTATTCCAGCAGCTTCGTACTTTATTTGCTAGTCTCAATTACTTTACCTGTTCCAGACCTCACGCCAGCCTGCGTGAGCTTAAACGCGTGCCTTTCGGCTTCACCTCGTAGTGGCTTGGCTGTCTTGCAAAGTCACAACAATTGGCGACGAGGATGGGATTCGAACCCACGCGTGCATAGCACATTCGATTAGCAGGACACACTTGACTTTGCTCAGGAATCATTTGAAACTTCACCAGCCATGTGTCACATTCACCGGCCCGCCAGGCGCGCTGCACGGAACAGTAAACAGCCCTCGTGCCCCGTGCCGGAAGATCTTTTTGACAAACTGTGCCCGGGTAAATATTTTTCGAAGTTGGACCTAGCAGATGCGTACTTGCAAATACCGGTGGACGAAGACTCCCAGCGCGTTTTGGAGGTTAACATGCATCTTGGTTTGTACCGATTCAAACGACTGTCATTCGGGTGTGCATCCGCTCCTGCATTGTTTCAGCAATATCTGCAAACTGTTTGTGCGTCGGTACCTACTGCAGCAAACTATCTGACTATATTGTGATCTCCGGAAAGACGGAAGAAGAACATTTAGCCAATCTCAGAACATTATTTCAGGTCTTGCGACAAAATGGTCTTCGCTTGTGGAAGGACAAATTTGTGTTTTTTGCTCGTGACTTACCCTATCTGGGCCATGTACTCAATGCCCAGAGCATACATCCGAGTCCAGAGCACCTCCGTGCCTTACAAGACTTGCCTTCGCCGCAGAATTTGACTCAGCTACAGAGTGTGCTGGGAAATATAAATTATTATCATCGCTATGTGCGCCACGCCTCTTCCATTTCAGCTCCGCTTCATCGCTTACGCCGTACAGGTGTTCCGTTCGTCTGGACGACGGAATGCGAACGCGCCTTTCGCCAGTTGACATCGGCGTTGCTTTCCAATACTTGCCTTACGCCATTCGATCCCCGGAAGCCCCTTTTGTTGATGGTGGATGCGTCGGATTTCGGGATCGGTGCTGTGCTTGCGCACAAAGATGGTTCGCACGATCGCCCTATTGCCTTTGCGTCCAAATTGCTCTCGTCTGCACAAAGAAATTATTCATAGATCGAGAAAGAAGCATTGGCTCTCGTATTTGGTGTTACAAAGTTTCATGATTTCTTGTATGGTCGTCACTTTACCATCATCACAGACCACAAACCTTTGACATCGCTTTTTCATCCGAACAAGCCTGTACCTCCACGTACAGCGCAGAAATTAATTCGCTGGTCTATTTTCCTCTCGCAGTACCGCTACGATATCTTGTATCGGTCCACTGCTAAGCACGGAAACGCCGATGCGTTGTCCCGTTTGCCTGTTGCTGAGGATAGAGCGTTCGATTCCTCCGAACTTGCTTGCATGTTCATTGATGCGGAAACCGATGACGTGGTCGAATCGTTTCCGATTGGTTTTCGTCGTGTAGCTACAGCCACAGCTGCAGACCCTGTCCTTGCTACCGTTCTGCGTTTTGTTGCTACGCAATGGCCCTTGTCAAAGTCACGGATCGAGGACCCGTTGGTTCGCCGATTTTTTGCTCACAAGGAGAGACTTTTTGTACGACGTGGTGTTTTACTGTTGCGTTCTGATAATGATCAGTCCAGCGTCGTGGTCCCACGTTCGTTACAGTCCTCTGTCTTACGGCCTCTCCACCAAGGACATTGGGGTATAGTGCGAACGAAACAACTTGCTCGTCAGCACTGTACTTGGTTCGGAATCGATGCTGCGATTACGAATATGTGCTCTTCTTGCATGGCGTGTGCCGAACAACAATCCGCACCACCGCCAAAAGCCACTTCCCCTTGGCAACGCTTACACATCGATTTTGCTGGTCCATTCTGGAATGCTCGATGGTTGGTTCTGGTAGTTTCATTCAGTAATTTTCCTTTTGTTGTCCGGATGTCTTCCACGACGTCATCTGCCACGATCCAAGCGTTATCCGCTATCTTTTGCATTGAAGGTCTTCCGCAGACTATTGTTTCCGACAATGGCCCACAATTCATGTCCGCAGAATTTCAGTCATTCTGCAAGGCCAATGGTATTCAACATCTGCCGTCCGCGCCATTTTCGCCGCAGTCAAACGGTGCCGCTGAACGATTGGTCAGGACTTTCAAGTCCCAGATGTTGAAGTTGAAAGAGTTGCATTCTCGGGAGGACGCGTTATTGCTCTTTTTGTCCTCGTATCGCTCTCTGCCCCGAGATGGTCGCTCGCCGGCTGAGTTGCTCCACGGTCGCCCACATCGCACCTTGATGTCTTTTGCTACATCCGCCGCATCAGGTTCCTGTGCAGCGGCAGACACCTGCTTTTGCTCCAGGCGACGTTGTATACTATCGCAACTATCGAGGTTCACGGCGTTGGCTCGAAGGGCGCATTTTTCGCTGCCTCGGCTGTATCTGGTTTTGGGGGCCTCTGGTGAGGTGCGTCGGCATCTCAATCAGCTGCGCCTCTGTCGTCGCACGGGATCTGCCGCTCCCAGTCTGCTTTCAGCGACGGTGCCGTCCGGTCAGTGCCCTGGGGACCCATCTACTGGCTCGCCTCAGCCCCAGGTGTTACCGACGCTGCCTTCCATTTTGCCCCATGGCGACGCGCCGCAGCCGCCGCCGCCGCCGCCGCCGCCGCCGCCGCCGCCGCCGCTTGTTCTCCCGCCGGCGACGCCCGCAGTGGACGCGTCGCTGCAACCGCCGGGTACCTCCATGGGTCACGCGCCGCCGATCGCTTCCCGTGACCAGTTGTCCTCCGCTATGGAACTCTTGCCCGCTCCGGACCACATGGCGTCTTCGCCCGTCGGGTGCCCCGACCCGATGGAGGTCGACCCTGCGGCCCCTCCTGTCTCTTTACGAGCGCATACACCGCATTTTGGCGTGCACCCTGGACTAGGTTTTAAGGCGTTTCCTAGCTCCCCTTGGACCGAATGGCAGGGTGCGGGTGGCACAGCCTCGCCTGTTGTTAGGCTCCCCACCTCGTCGCATACGTCAACATGGGGTCCTCCCCACGGCGGGCGGAAGCCTTATAATACAACTGTGCGCCGATTTGCGGGGGAGGAATGTGGTGTCAACGCCAGACACCACACTTGCTAGGTGGTAGCCTTCAAATCGGCCGCGGTCCGGTAGTATACGTCGGACCCGCGTGTCGCCAGTATCAGTGATTGCAGACCGAGCGCCGCCACACGGCAGGTCTAGAGACTTCCTAGCACTCGCCCAGTTGTACAGCCGAGTTTGCTAGCGATAATTCACTGACAAATTACGCTCTCATTTGCCGAGACGATAGTTAGCATAGCCTTCAGCTACGTCATTAGCTACGACCTAGCAAGGCGCCATTATCATTTGCTATTTATCTTGTGATGCATGTACCGTCAAGAGCTATGTTCACCACTTACGGATTAAAGTTAAGTATTCCAGCAGCTCAATTACTTTACCTGTTCCAGACTTCACGTCAGCCTGCGTGAGCTTAAACGCGTGCCTTTCGGCTTCACCTCGTAGTGGTTTGGCTGTCTTGCCAAGTCACAACATTATCGATCAACTCCAGCGTCGTCCACTAAAAGCGTTAATCGTCCCTGTATTGACCGACGAAGTGCAATAGGCATGGAATTCAATCGCACAAACAGTAACCGCCACATGTACAACATAATACATGCACTACTGCATGCTTGCATGCTTGCATTCAACGTTCTGTCAGCTACATGGTTTATCAATTTACCAGCATTGTACATTTTCAATGGCTTATCTCGCCTTAAATTAACCTTGCAATGTTACTTATGTAAATATGCTACCTATACAAATGTATTCCCGAAATTTCATTAATATACATCAATTTTTTGGTGTTACGATTATTTTCTACTAGTGCAATTACGATGGAAATAAACACGCGCTGATTAGGGTCCCAGCGTGATATTCCTCCCTAGCACTGAGAGTATGAGCAAATGCAGGCAGAGAAAAGATAATCTGTCTAACTCGAAATCACAAAATTATACGAGTATGAGGTTGAGTGAGGCATTTCGACGTTTGCAATGGTTTTCTGTTGCATATTGTTGTCAAATACGTACATTTTCTGCATTTATTTGAAAATTAACTGATAAGCGAGGAACGACAGGTAAAACGTTAGAAGATAGGGAAATCCTGAAGAATAAGTAACTGTACATAATCATCGCGATAGGGGATTACCGTCTGGGAAGTTGTTCGCCTATTGATTTCTACAAATCTAACATGCAATAGTACGCTTACTACAACCCTATACATGTTGTCTCCCCACTGAAATCTTACCCTGGTGTTCTCTTGTGGGCCAGCTTCTACCTCATTTACATGGAGAGATGATTCTACTTTATTCTGATTACTTCCACTGGTAATAACTGAGTTTGCACCTGGATGTTAAAGTGAAGCTTCATAAAACAAGACTTTTTCTCTAAGAGGTGGTGCAGCTATTTTGATTTGATTCTGACACAATAATACATGTACCCGCTTCGTTATACGTAGTCACCATCGCCAGATTCTGTTTAATCATAGCGCTGTTACGTTCATTCTCTCATCGACATATACATTCTGATACTCATTGTTGCTGTTATGGTTGGCTTGCGGCATCTGCAGCTCACGTTCATTTTCCCAGCAATCAGTACCTGATGGAGAGTGAGGTGGAAGTAATGTAGTTACTTTAAGCTGTAACCATTCCCTGTCTTACTAATTAGGAATGTATTAAACATTGAGGCCATGTTAAGCCATAAGACTGGCCGTAGAAACGTTAAGTGCGAATGTTGGTCACGTGGCGGAGACGGTAATATGCTCCATGCATACAAAACGTAATCAAACCGAGTGAATGCTGAAATATTATATGTAAGTGGGATAAAAATTACGTAACACGGGAAACTAGATCAAAAATGCCACTGAAAATTGCTGAATACCTATTATACATACGTATATTATTACTTACCACAGTACTTTGTCTGAACTCAAGCCTTTCAAAATAGATACAAACACTACATATAACACAAAACATATAAAAACACAAGAATTACCACTTGGCTGACTACCTTTAATTTAACAGGCAGGAATCATTTGTGGTTTCTATCACACTTTACTCCCCTTTCGATCGCAAAAATTTGTGATTAATAACTTTGTACATTAGTGTCCATTTATCCATATTGTAACAAATGTAAATAATTTATACACCAAAAATATAACTGAATATATACAGTTTATTAAACAGGAATGTACGAACTGCTGCCTGATTCGAAATGGATTATTTGGATAATGAGCTGGTAGGCTTGTTGTTTGAACTGAGACACATAAACAGAACAGTATCCTAATTCAATGAATCGTGGATATTACGGCGTGGCAGGATGATTGTATAATATGCCAACATTGGAAACAGCGTGTCTTTTACGTAATTCAGAAATTAAATTTGAAAATGACAATCTGAAAGGCAGGTTCATTTAAGGTTATCTGCACGCGATTGTTAGGCAGTTTCACTTGTTACTCTTCTCTGAATTGCCCATTGTATAAAACTGAGAGAAGTGACGGCAGTAAGTCATCAAACAGATAATCTGCTTGAATATAGACTGCCATAACTTTTCTCAGTTTTATACAAGCTATAATATTAATTATTGGTATGGGTACGAGAATAACGGATTAGACGCAAAATAATTCAGAACTTTGCTTTGACTTTTCTACTGAACAGGAACACACAGAATACTGAAACAGAACTAGCGATAAGCTCTAACAAAATAATAATAGTCCGTAGTTGCTGAACAGCCGTGATTATTATCTCACAACTTCACAATATGAAACGAAGAATACTGTTAGAATTTTGAGTGGCTCAATGGGCTGTCAAGAGACAGCATTCCATCAGCAGACAATGTCGACTTCATCCTTATCTTTGTTTTCGTCGTTATTGATATATGGAGCTGGCTCTCTTGAACGAATGTTTCACATGCAATTTCACCAGCAAAGATTTTCATACGCCGACAGTCCAGGAATAGAGTCGACAACGAAGGACCTCTCCAGTGTTTTCTTGTCTTTTTAATTGAGCGCTCTTAATAAGAAAAGTCCGTGACTAACTTATTCTTCACTTGCTTCCTTCAAACCTAACTGGACACATGGGAAACTCTCTTTTAAGAATAGGTGAAAACTTTCACAATATTAAACTTCCTGGCAGATTAAAATTGTGTGCCCGACCGAGACTCGAACTCGCGACCTTTGCCTTTCGCGGGCAAATGCTCTACCATCTGAGCTACCGAAGCACGACTCACGGCCGGGACTCACAGCTTTACTTCTGCCAGTATCTCGTCTCCTACCTTCCAAACTTTACAGACTCTCGCAGGAGAGCTTCTGTAAAGTTTGGAAGGTAGGAGACGAGATACTGGCAGAAGTACAGCTGTGAGTCACGGGCGTGAGTCGTGCTTCGGTAGCTCAGATGGTAGAGCATTTGCCCGCGAAAGGCAAAGGTCCCGAGTTCGAGTCTCGGTCGGGCACACAGTTTTAATCTGCCAGGAAGTTTCATATCAGCGCACACTCCGCTGCAGAGTGAAAATCTCATTCTGTTTCACAATATTCTTTCCCATTATTTTTATACACATATTACCGATAAATACTGCCAACCGAAAAACTTGTACGCAGCATTTTCTCACTGGCTGACAAAGCTGAAGTATCCAGAAGGGGAAGAGGAAACGAAATGCAACTTCCCAGGTTGAGAGTATGTAATGACGATTCAGTGACCATAAAATATAGCCGAATTAAAAAAGAGATTGCATCATGTGCCCACTTATCGGTATGAAGCTGCACCCCCTCTGGCCAGGATGCATGCACTGATTCTTGGGAAGTGTGTCATAAAGCTGTTGTATCTTCTACGGAAACAGACTGGCCCTATTTGCTGTAACTTGTCCTTGCTATCCTAGATACTGGCATTGGACAGAATTGATGTCAGAGTTGGTTTTGATAACGCTCGTCGGCAGTTTTATAAAGGCCTCGTCGCTACTGCTGTGGAGGAGGAGTTGCCACTGTTGTTACGGTAGGCCGAGTTCGTGAAACGGCTTCTGGTGCAGTACACCGCTAAAACAATTTCTTCCTGCCACTATTACACAGGTATGCCCCAGGGTCAGGTAACAGGATAGGAAAAACGTTCTACAACACTCCAAGAAATTATACTCCTGGAAATGGAAAAAAGAACACATTGACACCGGTGTGTCAGACCCACCATACTTGCTCCGGACACTGCGAGAGGGCTGTACAAGCAATGATCACACGCACGGCACAGTGGACACACCAGGAACCGCGGTGTTGGCCGTCGAATGGCGCTAGCTGCGCAGCATTTGTGCACCGCCGCCGTCAGTGTCAGCCAGTTTGCCGTGGCATACGGAGCTCCATCGCAGTCTTTAACACTGGTAGCATGCCGCGACAGCGTGGACGTGAACCGTATGTGCAGTTGACGGACTTTGAGCGAGGGCGTATAGTGGGCATGCGGGAGGCCGGGTGGACGTACCGCCGAATTGCTCAACACGTGGGGCGTGAGGTCTCCACGGTACATCGATGTTGTCGCCAGTGGTCGGCGGAAGGTGCACGTGCCCGTCGACCTGGGACCGGACCGCAGCGACGCACGGATGCACGCCAAGACCATAAGATCCTACGCAGTGCCGTAGGGGACCGCACCGCCACTTCCCAGCCAATTAGGGACACTGTTGCTCCTGGGGTATCGGCGAGGACCATTCGCAACCGTCTCCATGAAGCTGGGCTACGGTCCCGCACACCGTTAGGCCGTCTTCCGCTCACGCCCCAACATATTGCAGCCCGCCTCCAGTGGTGTCGCGACAGGCGTGAATGGAGGGACGAATGGAGACGTGTCGTCTTCAGCGATGAGAGTCGCTTCTGCCTTGGTGCCAATGATGGTCGCATGCGCGTTTGGCGCCGTGCAGGTGAGCGCCACAATCAGGACTGCATACGACCGAGGCACACAGGGCCAACACCCGGCATCATGGTGTGGGGAGCGATCTCCTACACTGGCCGTACACCACTGGTGATCGTCGAGGGGACACTGAATAGTGCACGGTACATCCAAACCGTCATCGAACCCATCGTTCTACCATTCCTAGACCGGCAAGGGAACTTGCTGTTCCAACAGGACAATGCACGTCCGCATGTATCCCGTGCCACCCAACGTGCTCTAGAAGGTGTAAGTCAACTACCCTGGCCAGCAAGATCTCCGGATCTGTCCCCATTGAGCATGTTTGGGACTGGATGAAGCGTCGTCTCACGCGGTCTGCACGTCCAGCACGAACGCTGGTCCAACTGAGGCGCCAGGTGGAAATGGCATGGCAAGCCGTTCCACAGGACTATATCCAGCATCTCTACGATCGTCTCCATGGGAGAATAGCAGCCTGCATTGCTGCGAAAGGTGGATATCCACTGTACTAGTGCCGACATTGTGCATGCTCTGTTGCCTGTGTCTATGTGCCTGTGGTTCTGTCAGTGTGATCATGTGATGTATCTGACCCCAGGAATGTGTCAATAAAGTTTCCCCTTCCTGGGACAATGAATTCACGGTGTTCTTATTTCAATTTCCAGGAGTGTAGTAACAAAGTCACACAAATGAGTTAAAGAGGTTTACTTATCTTTGTGACGTGTTGAGTAATAGAATTTGAAAAACTGCATGTCATATAACACAAAAAGGCCCTCAAATGCTAAGTGCAAATAATCATAGGTAAACTTCACAGTACATAGCAAACGCAATTTACAACAACTGTGTGTTTACTTCTAAGAGTTCATTAAACGACGTTTTCTGTCTAAGTCAGCCCTGGACGATGCTTTATAGCCAAGCGGGCCAGAGATGCTCTTCTATCATCTGAGTAGGCTTCTGTTCGTTGTCGTCCGGTCATTGGTCGAGGCGAAGTCGATATCTTCATCCTCAGCGCCGCCCGTGGCACTGGTGGAACTCGCCCAAGTGCCGAGTCTCTGCGGCACTGGCACCAGCTCGCATCTTTGCGCCTGTGATACTTTTGCCCTGGCTGTGTCTCGTTCGGATGACGCAGCAGTTGATGTGACAAATATTCCATTGGGAACATGCCTATGGATCTTACTGGGCACTGTAATACATCACGCAGACAGTTCATAGGAAAACCTGAAGTGCGGACTAGCACACTCCTGTTGAATAGCGGCAACACAATACTGTGACCCAATAATGAAAGTTAAGACATGAGGACGCAGAATGTCCGTGACGTACGGTTGTGCCATCAGATTTCTTTCAGTCACCTGAAGTCATACCTGATTAGGCAATGGCTATTCCCACCATGACAGAAGGCGTAACACCACCGTACCTCTCCAAAGCAATAGAAGAACGTGACCTCTTCCCAGGACGTCCCCATAGTCGCGGACGATAGTCTTTTACGGTAATGCACAACCGCAATTCATTGCGGAACACGATGCAAAGCCATTGATCAGAAGTCCATAGTTAGATTCACAGTACCAATTCAAAAGTTGTGTCAACCACAGCTTACGCATGGAATGACACAGAGTGTTATTGGGATTTCTCGGATGACATGTGTCGATATGAAGGAGCTATGATGTGCTCGGTCAACATTTATGCTCAGATGTGGTCGACAAGAACCCTGATGACGAGTATGTCTGCCCTGACGTTCCTATGTAACCCACCATCGGGCCACTGTCACATCCAAATGCTCTATAAATCTGAATATTACACGATTCGTCTAGCCAACCAATTGCAGACCCACAATGAAGCACCTTTCTAACTCTGTCAGCAGTTAATAACACAGTCTCATAAAACTACGAGATGTCCTTCACAGTCATCCCTCAACATTTAATGCTGTCCATGCCCCTTATTTATCCTTGTAAGCCTGGTAACAGTATTAATCACTAACAATAGTAATGCAAACTTTAGATTTTTCTACCCATCACAAGGAATTGAAACTCTAATCATTTACTTATATCTCGATGGTTTATCCGTTTACAAAGTTAATTTGACATTCGACCGTGTTTTCTGGGTGCTTCTCCTTTTCTGTCAGGTGGTGTACTTTTATATGACTTCCAAATACTTTTATTATAATTTACCTTCCACTTTTCTATCCATTCACTATTGCCCAATATCATTCGTGCACTACCATTTATAAAAATACCACCAGAGTACCTGGTGTTGCCCAGGTATATATTTATTCCATTATATTAATCAGTATTTTCCTCCCCTCTTTCTGCCCATCATCACCGCCTTCATTTCTGCCCATCTTCTTCTCCTTCTCCTCTCTGCCGTCATCCTCCGTCCCACCTCTCACCCCCCTCCTTCCCACTCTCTTCTCCTCTCCTCTGCTCCTCTTTCTGTCCATCCATATGCTCATTCCCCTTGTCCAGTGCCCGACCCTCTGTCCGTCCGCTTGTTCTCCGTCTGTCCATTTCTTCCTGCCCCTCATCTCCTCCTTTCCCTTCTCCCTGTCCGCCTCTTCCTCCCTCATCTTCTATTAATCTCCTCCTCGCGCTCTCTCAGTTTGTCTCCTCCTCTGTCATCTCAGTCCCTCTCCTCCTACCCCCTCTTTCTGCGCATCTCCGCCTCTTTCCTTCCTCTGTCCATTAACCCCTCTCCCTCTCTCTGCCCATCTCCTCGTCTCCCTTATCGTTCTCCACCTCTTCCTACCTCCTCTCTCTACGTCCACCTTTTCCTCCGCCCCCCCTCTCACCATTCTCTCTCCACTTTATCATCCCCACTCCAATAGTGGGACCAAGTAATCTGTATACCAAGGTTGGATGAAATCGATACAGGATTTTAGAAGGTGTTTTTTATCCGTAGCTTTACTGGAATACGCATGTCACATACACAGTAAAAAAATGCCGCACTTCGAGGTCATCATACGATTCCTTATCCAGACTCAGGACAAAAGTTTAGCTAGCGGAATCAGATGAGGTGCATTTTGAAACCGCATGTATGAAAACGAGGAGCTGGCAACAGTCACATAGCGCAGTGTATCAAAATGTACAGAGGGACTTCTTCAGCCCGCAGTACCCGACTAGCCGTCGTAGCTCACGGAGTAGAATGCTTGAACGTCAAGCCAGCATCCACCATGGACCTCATGGACCTGTTTCGAATTACCAGTTCTCGTCGTTTATAAGCGGACAGAATTTTGTCGCATGCCAATAGCCTATCACACGACAGTGGGATGTATTTAACTGATTGCAGGTCTCTATTTTCCACAAAGCGTACAATCATAGCTCCTGTCTAGTGGACTCCGGATGGTGCACACAAACAATTTTGGTGCTGGTTGCATCCGATAATCAAGCTGCCGCAGCTGCTGTTTGTGCGTATGCTGCACGGTACCCTCAAAGACACCATCTTGATGAAATCTCTTTCGTCGCCTGGAGAACACCCTCGGAAATTGGTAAACTTCGTTCACAAGTGATGGAAAGAGTTCGTCCAAGGACTAGACTTGCTCCACAATCAGAGGATGCGATTCTTGAAAACGTTCACCAATCACCTTGGTGAAGTACCCGTGATATTGCAAGGCAGTTCAAGACATCTCAAGACTGGTTGTTCAAGTGTTACACGATGAAGAACTGCATCCACATTATTATACGTTAACTCAACACCAGTGGCCAGAAGACCACATTCGACGAGTACGTTTTCTGAATGGCTTTTGCACCAAGTGGAAGATAAAGAACATTTTATAAATAACCTGCTATGGACTGAATTACCTAACTTCACTCATGAAGGTATTTTCAGCCTCCGCAACAGCAATTATTGGTCGAAATACGCCACTCATCAATGTGGCTCTCAGGCACACTATGGCATAAACCTGTGGGCTGGAACTGTGAGTGGAGTGCTTTTGGAACCTTACCTACTGGTAGACAAGTTGAATATGTCCATCTATCTCATGATATTTTTCAATACTTTGCCTGACGCATTACAAAACGTTCCATTTGGTATCCAACGATAGGTATGGAGCCAGCATGAAGGTGCACCGCCACACTTTGGAATGAATGTGGGTAACTATTTAGCTGAAGCGTTTCCATGGAAATGGATTGGTGGCGGAGGTTCAAGTTCCCCGGACCTTAATCCACTAGATTTTTATTTGTGCGGACACTTAAAGCAACAAGTTTTAGTTCTCTCCCATGGATGTGCACTACCTAGTGGCACATGTGCATTCGGCTTTGACAATGGAGGATGCTGGTGTGTTGCGTAGGGTCCAGGAAAGTATGACCCAGTTAGTGGCGAAGTGTTTGCAAATGCACGGTGGTCGCTTTCAACATCTTCTCTGAAGTGAACGTTGCTCATATGTGAAGATAAGCCTCGATGTCAAACGTACAGAATAGTGTGCATAGTATAACGTCCAATCTAGAGTAGCCTACCCATCGTGTCTTTGTACCTCACTGGATACATATGATGTTACTGTAACCACAATTATTTCCTGTTTCCTTCATTTGTGTCACGATCGAAACAAAATGGTCGTTTACGTGTGTAAGAAGCTCATGTTACGACTTAACGTTTGACTAAAGGAACAGGAAGGATTACACAAGATATTATATTGTGGAGGTGTCAACTGGATAAAATTTGATGTTTGAGCTGGGAAAAAACGTTTTGGTGCGAATACGACTCGAACATCAGCGGATCTGCACATCCGTAGAGTTCATGATACTCACTGTTGACCATGCTGCATGCAGTTACTGCGCTGCCATAGCGTCGTTTCTTCAATCGTATTTCTATTAAACCTAGTGACAGGACTATTTCTCTTGAACTTGGAAGAGCAACCGCATTCCGATCGTCAAGTGCGGCATTTTTTTCTCCACCCTGTATATTTCACGTACATTTAACTTATTTCACAGATACTTGTGCACATATTTCACCTGTATCTCCAACGAATTTCTCCCTGCAGTTTCACTTTCAAGTAGCTCGATGTTCATGATGTCATATCTCCTGAACTGTGTCGTACAATGATATAATTTTGAAGGTACATTCAGCAGCATATATGGACACTGTCTGCGAAATATGTTACGAACTAATAAATTTAAAAGTCTTGTATGATGTGGCAGTTTCTCACGCATCTCGGTTTTTATGGCATCCTGTCCCCTGAACTATTTGTTGTAAAATGATACAGTTTTGCTGGTTCACTGAGTGGTATATGTGAATACTGTTTGCAAGATGTATCACAAATACATTTAGCAGTAACGAATTAATAAGTTAAAACGTCATGTTTACTTATCATGAACAGCGAAAGTGTAGTCTGAGTTAAGGTGTTCCCTTTCATGATTTTGTGGGGCTATCAGCAAGAAAAAGTTTGTTGCAAACTGATATGTGCTCTCATTCTCAAATAACGGGGAAATATACCATGGGCGTTGGACTACACTACTTTTTAACACCGACGACCACCCTTTTAATAGGTAGGTGGTTTTAACCCCACAGTGATTCCTTCCAGACAATAAGTGACATGTGTACCAAGTTTGGTAGGAATCGGTTCGTTGGTTTAAAAACAAATTTGAAACACACATACTTACTTATATAAATACACTCCTGGAAATTGAAATAAGAACACCGTGAATTCATTGTCCCAGGAAGGGGAAACTTTATTGACACATTCCTGGGGTCAGATACATCACATGATCACACTGACAGAACCACAGGCACATAGACACAGGCAACAGAGCATGCACAATGTCGGCACTAGTACAGTGGATATCCACCTTTCGCAGCAATGCAGGCTGCTATTCTCCCATGGAGACGATCGTAGAGATGCTGGATGTAGCCCTGTGGAACGGCTTGCCATGCCATTTCCACCTGGCGCCTCAGTTGGACCAGCGTTCGTGCTGGACGTGCAGACCGCGTGAGACGACGCTTCATCCAGTCCCAAACATGCTCAATGGGGGACAGATCCGGAGATCTTGCTGGCCAGGGTAGTTGACTTACACCTTCTAGAGCACGTTGGGTGGCACGGGATACATGCGGACGTGCATTGTCCTGTTGGAACAGCAAGTTCCCTTGCCGGTCTAGGAATGGTAGAACGATGGGTTCGATGACGGTTTGGATGTACCGTGCACTATTCAGTGTCCCCTCGACGATCACCAGTGGTGTACGGCCAGTGTAGGAGATCGCTCCCCACACCATGATGCCGGGTGTTGGCCCTGTGTGCCTCGGTCGTATGCAGTCCTGATTGTGGCGCTCACCTGCACGGCGCCAAACACGCATGCGACCATCATTGGCACCAAGGCAGAAGCGACTCTCATCGCTGAAGACGACACGTCTCCATTCGTCCCTCCATTCACGCCTGTCGCGACACCACTGGTGGCGGGCTGCACGATGTTGGGGCGTGAGCGGAAGACGGCCTAACGGTGTGCGGGACCGTAGCCCAGCTTCATGGAGACGGTTGCGAATGGTCCTCGCCGATACCCCAGGAGCAACAGTGTCCCTAATTTGCTGGGAAGTGGCGGTGCGGTCCCCTACGGCACTGCGTAGGATCTTATGGTCTTGGCGAGCATCCGTGCGTCGCTGCGGCCCGGTCCCAGGTCGACGGGCACGTGCACCTTCCGCCGACCACTGGCGACAACATCGATGTACTGTGGAGACCTCACGCCCCACGTGTTGAGCAATTCGGCGGTACGTCCACCCGGCCTCCCGCATGCCCACTATACGCCCTCGCTCAAAGTCCGTCAACTGCACATACGGTTCCCGTCCACGCTGTCGCGGCATGCTACCAGTGTTAAAGACTGCGATGGAGCTCCGTATGCCACAGCAAACTGGCTGACACTGACGGCGGCGGTGCACAAATGCTGCGCAGCTAGCGCCATTCGACGGCCAACACCGCGGTTCCTGGTGTGTCCGCTGTGCCGTGCGTGTGATCATTGCTTGTACAGCCCTCTCGCAGTGTCCGGAGCAAGTATGGTGGGTCTGTCACACCGGTGTCAATGTGTTCTTTTTTCCATTTCCAGGAGTGTATGTTCTATTATTCTGCAGTAAAGCTAGCTTACTGATATTGGCCTGTAATTTTGTGTGTCTGTTCTTTTACCATAATATACAGGTGATACTTCGCTTTTTTTCAGTCACTTTGGACTATGCACTGGGTGAGAGATTCGCGATAAATACAAGCTAGGTAAGAGACAAATGTTGTAGAGTACTCTTTGAAAGCCCGAACTGGGATTCCAGCCGGATCTGGTGACTTATTTGCTTTCAAATCTTTCAGTTGTTTCTCTAAGTCACGGATGCTTATCACTATGTCATCGATACTGTAACCGCCCTGTTAAATTGTTAGAAACTTAGTCAGCCGGTGTCGTAAATTTGAAACGAGAGTTCGTACGAATGTCACGTAATAAATATTTCGCGTGAAGCGCCGTTACGACAGAGGCAAGTTCAGTTGTGGAAACTAAGCCACTGAATATTATAAGAATACACCCGACTGACTACACAAAATAAGAGGGCACGTACAGGGTGACACAGAATAACGGAAATGTTTGAAATGAGTTGTGGCAGCCATGGGAAGGTGGCAACACTGCGGATTCATGACAGCGAGTAAACAGTCCGCCATTTCAGTAATTATGGGTCAGTGGAACAGACAACAGCGTGCGTTACCCATAACAATGTTTTATGAAATGAATGATAGTTTGGTAGCTCCACAGAGCCACTCACATTTTAGGACGTCATGATGCCGTTCCGTCGACACACGTGATAAAATGTTCGATTAATAGTATGAAGAGACTAGACTTACCCTCAAGAAAAAACCAACAGAACGACCTAGAACAGCTCGTACTTCAGCGAACATTGATGTTGTACGCCAATCTGTCTTACGGAGCCCACACCATTAAATTCGCAAACAAGCATCAGTGGTTGGAATGTCTCGGGATAATGTTCGCAGTATTTTTCATCTTGATTTAAAATTTCATCCGTACAAAATACAGACGGTGCAACAATTGAAGGATAACGATTACCGGTTACTATCAGGATTTTGTCAACAAATGATAAAATATACAATGACGATGAATTTCTAAACAATTTGTGGATGTAAGATGAGGCACATTTTCATCTCACAGGTTATGTGAATAAACAGAACTATCGTTACTGGGCAAACACAAATCCTAATGACGTTCATGAGCGCCCTTTACACGCTGGTAAAGTGACGGTATGGTGTGATGTTTCATCACATGAGATTTTCGGACCATATTTTTTCGCAAATGAAAAGGGGAACACAATAACTGATCGTTATGTGGAGATATTACGAACTTTCGTTACACCTGCATTCAACAACTTTCCAAACGTTCAAGAAGCCTGGTTTCAACAGGACGGAGCAACATTTCACACTGCACGGTAGTCAATGGCATCTGTGCAAGTATTGTTTGGCAGCCTTGTGATCTCACGATTCAGTAACATTTTCTAGCCCCTAGATCGCCAGATTTATCCGTTTGTGATTTTTTCTTGTGGGGTTACCTCAAGAGCAGAGTCTTCACGACCCGACCAGGAACCCTGGATGAGTTAAAACAGAGAATTGGGATGTAATTCACAGTATCCCAGCTGAGGTGTTGCCGCGGTCAATGAGGAATCTCAACAGTAGATTTCACGAATGTATTCGTACAGGAGGACGCCATCTAAACGACGTAATTTTTATAAAATGATAAATGACATCAATGTTTCGTAAATGGCAAAGTTGTAAGGTTTCAATTTCTATGAATGCAATTTCTTTTCTTCATTACTTCTGCTTTTGTTGGATTGTGGAAATGTTCCCGTTTTTCTATGTCACCCTGTACATTCGCGAGTGAGTGGTTCAAAATAAGAATTAATACCGTAAAGGAAATGGGTGATATGTATAATTACGTCGATACACACTCAGTTGTATGTGAACGTACGATCGGGATAGAGGCACGTACATTCTAAGTACTATCATTCCCCGTAGCCTGGGTAAAAGAGTTGTAGTTAAAACGCATTTACTCACCTGAGAAAGAAAATACTCGGACTTCGTAATTAAACGAAAAGAAATATTGCAGGTTCTGGATGTCGCGCCAAATATGACCTAAATATTGCAATTGACACTGGCGGCCACGAAGGGAAAGAGATGAACACATTCAGTTACTTCTAATGCTCAGCAGCGCCGTCGTGAAGATCGCCGCCTCTATTTAATTCTCCATAAAAAATTAAAACAATAATAACCTTCCAGCGTTACAGGAGCTGGAATTAATGGTATCGTAAATGAGAAAATCGTTCTGTTTCGGAAGTTTCTTTCATTATTTAGCACAACTGCACTAGTAATTACACAGCACGTCTTATCACCAGGACATGAGAACAACGAAAGATAACTATTAATAAAACCAATAAACGAAGAGCGTAAATCTTCTTTTTTCCGTGAGTGTTAAATACTTTTCAAATTAATCTTTTGTATGAGAGTCGAATTATTATCGATACATTTTTCAATACTAAAAAATTATTAAGTTCCCTTATAATACGAGAGTCTGTCCGATGGTCAAACGACCGTATAATGGTACAATTCACAGGGGTGAACGATATCTTGAACGCGAAATGACTAAGTTGCTCGACAGCACTTTTCCGGCGTTGTCTACTGACACCATTCAGCGGAGTGGAAAGAAGACTCTCTAGAAACTACACGATGGATTTTTAACCGAATTTTCTTCAACAAAAGAAGAGTGGGGAATGGATAAATTTGGTATCAAGCTGACCAGCGTGCGGTGTACTTTGCAGAAAAAGATTTAATTGCTATAAATAAATCAGAGCAACCAAGAAAATCTTAATTAGTAAATTGAGAGAAACTTTTTGTCCATAGTTTCATAGCGAAACAAAGAATACCACATGGACATGTGGGGTATGAAATTGACCACTGTCAGGTCTAGCTTTTCAGAATAATATTTCTTTCTATTAAAATAAACACGGTAATTCAGAAAAACTTAATTCAATGTTTGATGGAAAATTTCATAATGGACATTTGCCGTTATTTTCTGGCCAAACAAAGAGTGGCATATGGACAAATTGGGTATCAAATTGACCAACGTGAGGTCCAGTATTGCCAAATAATGTTTAATTGCTTGGAAATTAATTTGAGTAATTATGAAAAATGTAATTAGTGATTTCAAGCAATATTTAAAAATTTCGCGAGCTTAAACTGTTAGATATTTAAATAAAGCATCAACAAGTTCATCTCTGCAAGGCCAACATTCACACATCGAAAAAATTATTGCATCACCCCGGTTCCCAGAACTCCTGAAGAAAGACGTTGACTGTGGCTATTGTATCACAGACACAGTCCCTTTGACTGTTCGGAGATGTCACTAAACCCGCCAAAAGATGTAAACAACCATGCATGACTAGCGCCTATTAGACGGAGGGGGTCTGACTGCCGATCAGTTTCAGTCATTCCACTAGGAAGGAGGTACACGGCTCGTGTTATCTGCAGTTCAGCAATGCCTAGACGGCCAATACCGCAGTTCGATTGCGTCGGCATTGTTACTCTCTGCCAGGAACGGCTCTCAACAAGGGAAGTGTCCAGGCGTCTCGGAGTGAACCAAAGCGATGTTGTTCGGACATGGAGGAGATACAGAGAGACAGGAACTGTCGATGACATGCCTCGCTCAGGCTGCCCAAGGGCTACTACTGCAGTGGATGACCGCTACCTACGGATTATGGCTCGGAGGAAACCTGACAGCAACGCCACCATGTTGAATAATGCTTTTCGTGCAGCCACAGGACGTCGTGTTGCTACTCAAACTGTGCACAATAGGCTGCATGATGGGCAACTTCGCCCCCGACGTCCATGGCGAGGTCCATATTTGCAACCACGACACTATGCAGAGCGGTACAGATGGGCACAACATACAGAATGGACCGCTCAGGATTGGCATCAGGTTCTCTTCACCATTGAGGTCGCATATGCCTTCAACCAGACAATCGTCGGAGACGTGTTTGGAGGCAACCCGGTCAGGCTGAACGCTTTAGACACACTGCCCAGCGAGTGCAGCGAAGTGGAGGTATCCTGCTGTTTTGGGGTGGCACGATGTGGGACCGACGTAGGCCGGTGGTGGTCATGGAAGGCGCCGTAACGGCGGTACGATACGTGAATGCCATCCTCCGACCGATAGTGCAACCATATCGGCAGCGTGTTGGTGAGGCATTAGTCTTCATGGACGACAATTCTTGCCACCATTGCGCACATCTTTTGAATTACTTCCTTCAAGATAACGACATCGCTCGTCTAGAGTGGCCAGTATGTTCTCCAGACGCGAACCCTGTCTAACATGCCTGGGATAGTTTGAAAACGGCTGTTTATGGACGACGTGACCCACCAACCACTGTGAGGGATCTACGCCGAATCGCCGTTGAGGAGTAGGACAATCTGGACGAACAGTGCCTTGATGAACTTGTTGGTAGTATGCCTCGACGAATACAGGCATGCATCAATACAAGAGGACATGCTACTGGGTATCAGAGGTACCGGTGTGTACAGCAATCTGGACCACCACATCTGAAAGTCTCGCTGTATCGTGGTACAACATGCAATGTGCGGTTTTCATGAGCAATAAGGGCAGAAATGATTTATAAGTTTTTCTCTATTCCAGTGTTCTGTACAGGTTCCGGAACTCTCGGAACCGAGGTGAAAGAAAACCTTTTTTGATGTGCACAAAAAGTTAGAGTGAACTAATTATTTAGGAGCTCTTTCACTCATGTCGAAAAAATAAAATAAGTATCAAATTCCAGTATAAACTGGAACTCTGTGCTTTCTCTTGACGTATACACAGTTAATAATAATAAAATACCTATATAAATTCAAATAAATTATATTTCAGGCTTTCTCAACAGTACATGAAAATATAAAATGGGAAACGGTCAAATGTGTTTTGTCTGAAAGTAATAGGTAGGAGAGATTACAGAAATATTCATCCCGCTTTTGAATGACATACGAAATTATGTACAACAAGTTTTCTGTGCCGAATCTTCTACTCAACAACTTTTCTCTGCGTCTACAAATTCTATAGACCTAGGTTTGCCTTTCCCTTACCTATCTTCTAACAGAATTCGTAGGGTCAATATTGCCTCCCGCGTTGCTACATTTTTCCAGAATCCAAATTGATATGCCCTGAGGGAAGCAGTTGTTGAGAAGGGAGTAGGACACGGTTGTAGCCTATCTCAGATGTTATTCAATCTGTTCATTGAGCAAGCAGTGAAGGGATCCCGAAGAAAAATTTGGCACAGTAATCAAAGTCCAGGGAGCAGAAATGAAAAATTTTAGGTTTGCCGATGATACTGCAATTCAGATAGAGCTAGGGACTTGAAGAGCAGCTGAACGGAATGGATAGTGCTTGAAAGGAGGATATAAGATGAACATGAACTGATGCAAAAGAAGAATAAAGGAATGTAGTTGAATTAAATCAGGTGAAGCAGAGGAAATTAGATTATGATACGAGACAAAATGGTTCAAATGGCTCTGAACACTATGGGACTTAACATCTATGGTCATCTGTCCCCTAGAACTTAGAACTACTTAAACCTAACTAACCTAAGGACACCACACAACACCCAGTCATCACGAGGCAGAGAAAAATACGAGACACTAAAGGCATTAGATGAGTTTTGCTATTTGGATAGCAAAATAACAGATGATGGCCAAAGTAGAGAGGATATAAAATGTAGACCAGTAACGTCAAGGAAAGCGTTCCTGAAGAAGAGAACTTGGTTAACATCGAATATAGTGTTACGCCCCAGGATTGCATCGCTTGCTGACACTAAAAATTCGTCCAAGTTCTACCTTGGTAGGTTCTGGAAGCCGATCTGCCTATGTCAATGACGAGTAGACTGCCGGGAAATGCTGAGCAAGTTGGGGCAAATACGGAGGCTATCGCAGCGACGGGGAACAACCGAGCACCCACGTCTGCAAAACGAAGCATAATACATCTTGGAAACAGAAAGGTACCGTCATGCTAGTGACAATGCAGAATTTCGTAAATAAGGCTAAGGATAACGCAACAATGAGTATTCATGTGCCGAGCCAACAGGAAAGAGCTTCTGAAAAGTGAATATTCTTAACAAACGTCTGATGGATGAGTTCTGATTGCCAACGGCTCAGTGAATAGTTTCAGCCCTTGTGTCAGTTGCAGCTATCCAGTGAGATGGGAGGATATTGTGGCCGACATTCCACACGCCTAGCTGCCTTTGATCGTCTGTGAAACCAAAAGTCTGGCTGGAAAGACACTGCTGTTGCCAGTTGAACTACCAACTTCCGAGACCACCCTGATGGGACGTGGAGGCCATCATCACCCTAAAGGTCTGCTGGTGGCTTGACCTGCGTGACCTGGACGCTGTCCGTCATCCTCCTTCGAGTGGGTGGGTGCCACAGCTGCTCATCCGATTCCTGTGGCAGATATCAATGCTGCTGGCTCTTGTTTCGTGAACTGTTCTTACGTTTGCTGACGGAGGTACAACAGTTATAGTGACCACTTGTGTGAGTGCTTCTAGACTTTTATGTCCCACCTTTGGCCATATCCCTCGTAAGGATGTGAACAACCAACCAATTACAGAAGATCCTCCAGACGCGATTGGTGTTGTACATCCGCCTGGCTGGGTGCAGACGTTCGAGCCATTTAGTTAAAAAGTGAAGCCCTGAAGGGAATCTCCAGTTTTATTCATTCCGGATGGGCATTTCACTCACGTGAGCGATGTCGATCTCACCGACAGTGCAAGAAGTAATCACGTGATTACTGCGTCACGTTCTAGGTCTACCTTATGCGCTGTTGATCCTTATGAAATTGCTTGTGTTCCTACGGCAAACAAAATGAATTGCAACAAAGAACATAAAGCAGTAGGATCCGCCCTCCTGACTGGCACGCTTTAAGACACAATGTTATAAAAATATGCAGGACCTACTGCAGAAAAAACTTATGCCAACCCTCACAAAGGAAACATTGCACAAAAGAAACTGAAATTGGAAAAAGAGGGTGAAATCTCTTTCCCAAATGAGAAGGCTGTAAAAAATAAACGAAAAAGTAGAAAGAGGAAGAGAAATGGATGAAAAAAGGTAACAATATAAATCACAGGAGTCACAGAAAGCCGAACCGGCCATACTAATCACTGATGATAACTTGAGTGATTTAGACTTCACACCTGGAAATAAATAACCAGACACTTAAGATGCAGAATGGTATCCAGAAGGCGGGTTCAAATGGCTCTGAACACTACGCGACTTAACTTCTGAGGTCATCAATCGCCTAGAACTTAGAACTAATTAAACCTAACTAACCTAACGACAGCACACACATCCATGCCCTAGGCAGGATTCGAACCTGAGACCCTAGCGGCCGCTCGGTTCCAGACTGTAGCGCCTAGAACCGCACGGCCACTCCGGCCGGCTTTCCAGAAGGAAACTCTTATGATGACGTGCAAGGAAAGCTATGGGTTATGTGCATAATGTGTAATATGTGGGCACACAACGAATGTGCCGGAGCTGATCAAGACATTTATGTTTGTGACTTTTGTCGATTTATTAGAATGGTTTACGTTATGTGACCACATTCTTTGTTGAACCACTGTGATTTAAAATTGGTAATCTGTCACGTTATTTTTCAGCTACTTTATAAAATGTTACTAATATTGTATACATTAAATAAACTGTTTATCCTTCGATTTACTGAGTTTTTCTCAATGATATTTCAATTTTTTTAGGACTAGCCCAAATTTAGTCCACACCTCAATGTTGTGTCAATTTGCCTATATTTTAAAAAATAGTGAGAGAGTGTTATATTCAATCCTTATGAGTTAAAGCAGGGCACTTCAAAGTGTTGTTTACTGCAACATTTGTTTCTAATTTGTTTCCAACAGAACGTATGTTATATCTTATAAATTAAATAGTAGCCCAATGTTAGACCACCTTCTCTAGCCATTTTGTCTTAGCTTCTCTGCGCTTCCTATATATTTCATTCATAAGTGACTTGTATTTCTGTATTCCCGATTTTCCCTGAACATATTTGCACTTCCTTCCTTCGTCGAAGTATTTCTTCTGTTACCCATGGGCCGGCCGGAATGGCCGTGCGGTTCTAGGCGCTACAGTCTGGAACCGAGCGACCACTGCGGTCGCAGGTTCGAATCCTGCTTCGGGCATGGATGTGTGTGATGTCATTAAGTTAGTTAGGTTTAATTAGTTCTAAGTTCTAGGCGACTGATGACCTCAGAAGTTAAGTCGCATAGTGCTCAGAGCCATTTGAACCATTTTTTTGTTACCCGTGGTTTCTTCGCAGTCACCTTCCGTGTACCTAAGTGTCGCTTTCCGATTTCTAGACTGGCGTTTTTAGAGATGTCCATTTCTCTTCAGCTGAAATGCCTGAGCTGTTCGTTATGGCAGTATTTATAACCTTAGAAAATTTCAAGAGTATCTATTCATTCCTCAGTAATTTCGTATTCCACTTGTTTGCTCTTTGATTCTTCATCACTAGCCTCTTAAGCTTCAGCCTACTCTCCATCATTACTAAATGGTGATCTGAGTCTATATCCGCTCCTGGGTACGTCTTAAAATCCTATATCTGGTTTTGGAAAATCTGCCTGACCATGATTTAATCAACAGGAATCTTCCTATTTCTCGTGGTGTTTTCCAGGTATACCTTTTCCTCCCTGTGATTCTTGAACAGATTATTCGCCATTACTAGATGAAATTTATTGCAGAACTCAGTCTTTTTCCTCCATCATTCCTTCTACCAAGCCCATTTCTTCCCGTAACCCTCTCTTCTAATCGTTGCCTACAACTGCAGTCCTGTTTCCCATGACTATTAGGTTTTCGTCTCTCTTTACATACTGAATTACCCTTTAAGTATCATCATATACTTTCTTTATCTCGTCATCTTCTGCCTGCGACATCGGCCTGTATACTTGAACTATTGTTGTGGTATTTGTTTGCTGCCAATTCTGATGAGGACAACGCTGTCACTGAACTGTTCACAGTAACTCATTCTCTGCCCTACCTTCCTATTCATAACAAATCTTACATTCGTTATACAATTTTCTGCTGCTGCTCATTTTTCCCTACACCTGGCCCGCGAGAAACCTCTGTCATCTTTCCATTACACTTCACTGACCCACACAACATCTAGACTGCACATAAGCATTTTACTACCAAGATTTTCTAGCTTCCTTGCCACGTTCAGATATCTGACATTCCACGCCCTGTCTCGTAGAACGTTCTCCATTCGTTAGTTATTCAATCTTTTCCGCAGGTCACCTCTCCCTTGGCAGTTCCCTCCCGGAGATCCGAATGGAGAACTAGTCCGGAACCTTTTGTCAATTGAAACGTCATCATGACACATGTTTCAATTACAGGTAACATGTCCTGTGCATACATATTATGAATCTTTAATGCAATGATTTCCATTGCCTTTTGCATCTTCATATCGTTGATTATTTCTGATTCTTCCGTGCCGACCGCTGTGGCCGAGAGGTTCTAGGCGCTTCAGTCCGGAACCGCGCTGGTGCTGCGGTCGCAGGTTCGAATCCTGCCTCCGGCATAGATGTGTGCGATGTCCTTAGGTTAGTTAAGCTCAATTAGTTCTAAGTCTATGGGACTGATGACCTCAGATGTTAAGTCCCATAGTGCTTAGAGTCTTTTGAGGCAGTTTCACACCCCTGAATCTCGGTCCGCTCCTCCTCCCTCTTCGACAAAACCGTTGGCTAAACAAGAGTGACTTGTAATCCCGGAAGTCTTCTACCGCCATTGCTGATAATTTTTATTCAAAATTTAAGCAGTGGCGAGGTTTGATACCGGGTCCTACTATATTTTGATTACTGTCAAAGACGATAGGCCTAGATCAGGGATGCATCCTACTGAGAACCGCATCCGCCATTTTAAATGCCCAGGGGACCGTCATAAATCGCGTTGACTTTAGTGTAATTATTGTCTTTAAGCAAAATTGTCACTTTCGTTTGTCTCAAGGCGTATTTCTTTCAAAAATGGTTCAAATGACTGAGCACTATGGGACTTAACATCTGTGGTCATCAGTCCCCTACAACGTAGAACTACTTAAACCTACCTAACCTAAGGACACCATACACATCCATGCCCGAGGCAGGTTTCGAACTTGCGACAGTAGCGGTCACGCGGTTCCAGACTGAAGCGCCTAGAACCGCAAGGCCACACCGCCCGATGTATTTCTTTCAGTTACCTTCTGCGCTAGATTGTACCAGTTCTTTCCGTTTATGGTCATAGGTTCATGGATCTATGTTAGTTAGCAGTGACACATGACGTGAATGTTACTTTCGTCCTTACGTTTTGCTCGCACTTGTAGTTTGGGATGCCCTTCGAATGCTTAATCTTCTTTGGGACGTTGAAACTTGTTCGCTGACGCACTCCACATGTAGCATGGTGGAACTTCAGTGTAAAATAACACGTTAGCACACATATGTTCTTCTCACTACGAGAAAACTGTAGGTAACGTTGTTGGAGGTGGTTACAATACTCTGCCACGTGCACTTTCTGTTGTGAAATACACGCGCTGTGTGTTTTCAAAATGCACTGCCAACTGGAAAACTGTAGGATGTCTTCCATGGACTTGAAATGATACAATGTGTCGTACTGCTTGATTGCTACTAACACATCAGCCCAGTTGATACTGGTCGAATTCATCGATAGATGTTGCTGTATTTTTCGCTCGAAAAACTTGTTAGATTGCTTCCTTTTTTGACACATTTGCAGTTGTAATAGACCGATTGAACCGGATTACTATGCACGACACTGATGTGTACTGCGTAAGTTTTCGAGAGTAGCTTTGAATATGGTACAACGCAACGATTACCAACTTCGAAATTAGTGTTAGATAGGCCGCCGTCTTCAGTTGCTCAAGGACAATGTGTCGATATCTACATCTACATCTATATCTATGTGATTACTCTGCTATTGACAATAAAGTGCTTGGCAGAGGGTTCAATGAAGCTGTCTCTCTACCGTTCCACTCTCGAACGGCGCGCGGGAAATACGAGCACTTAAATTTTTCTGTGCGAGCCCTGATTTCTCTTATTTTATCGTGATGCTCATTTCTTCCTATGTAGGTGGGTGCCAACAGAATGTTTTCGCAATCGGAAGAGAAAACTGGTGATTGAAATTTCATGCGAAGATCCCGTCGCAACGAAAAATGCCTTTATTTCAATGATTGCCACTCCAATTCACGTATCATGTCTGTGGCACTATCTTCCTTACTTCTCGATAATACAAAACGAGCTCCCCTTCGTTGTACTTTTTTTCATCCGTCAGTCCCATCTGATGCGTATCCCACATCGCACAGCAGTACTCCAGAATAGTGCGGACAAGCGTGGTGTAAGCAGTCTCCTTAGTAGACCTCTTCCACCTTCTAAGTGTTCTGCCAATGAATCGCCATCTTTGGTTGGCTCTACCCAGAACATTGTCTATGTGATCGTTCCAATTTCGGGTATTCGTAATCGTAATCCCTAAGTATTTAGTTGAATTTACAGCCTTCAGATTTATGTGACTTATCGCGTAATAGAAATTTAGCGGATTTCTTTTAGTACTCATGTGAATAACTTCACACTTTTCTTTATTCGTGGTCAATTGCCACTATTCGCACCATACTGATATCTATCACTGTGAGTGATAGTTTCGACAAGTAAGTCTCTTAGGCATCGTTTCGTGCACTTTCCATCGGAGATGTATGGTGAGTCGTTGTAGAGTAACCGACATGGAAATGAACCATGTTTTGGTGACGACTTCAAAGGCGTCTGGATAACTGTCGACGTCCAATATTTCTGCCAAGACGGCTTGATCAGTATGATGACGCCGAACTTTCTCGATCAACGAAATCAAAATGTGTGTATGTGGAAATGTTCTCCTTTTCCATTCAATGGAATGTCGCCAACATCCTGTCTCTCCAAAAACATGATGCATGTGAGTGAAATCCATTAACGATTTCAATTTTTGTTTCAGTATACCTGCAGCGATATCGTGATTATCCTATGATTACTGTCCAGTTAACAAAAGTCCTTTTATTTAATATCACGTATTACTGCACATGAATACAACAAAATAATCAGGGCGTCCATATGCGTGAGTATATGTCATTGCATCTTGTGCTTATCCATGCATGTGCCGTAGACTCCTGGTAAATGTGACCGGTACTATGACTATTTTTCCTGTTTCACTGAGATTCGGACTACCTTTATTGACAACTCCATCACTTAAGTGATTGTACTTTTAGAAATGCAACTTAATTTGATTTAATCAAATGCAGAGGAGTCATCCGATTTGGATTTCCGTATACATATCACGAATGTTCTGATGGAATAACTGTTGACATTTGAAGATACGATTTTCAACATTTTCACGAACCATCGCTCGATTTGAGCAGTAAATCATGGCACCGATACCTTATTTGTTTCCTGATCTGTTTTTGAATTTCTCAATTTGATCTTGAAATGATACGTATCTTCTCCTTACCAAAAATAAAACTTTATATTGCCTTCCGTCGTACGAGCAATGTGTTTCTGAGACTCGATGATCATCAATATTTCTAGAATGAAGAATTGTATCACATGAATTAAATTGTTTGTTCATTATATTATATTTCGTATCGGCGACAAGTGTTTTGTCTGCCTTAGCTACAACTTTGTACTCGTGACCTAGCATTTGTTCAAGGGCAGTTCTGAACAATCGAATGATTTCGTTGTGTTGATAGAACAAAGTTTTGCAATGCAACACCAATTTCTCGTTTAGCGTCCGTGTCGTGTCGACATCGTTGACTAATTAATTCATCGGTATTTCCCATTAAATAAATTTGAAGAAACTTTTGATCTGCATTTCTCAATGGCAGTAGTGATACTGCAGCATGAAAACTTTGCTATAGCGGGTTGAATGTTATCATGTAATTTTCGTACACGATATCTGTTGCACCGAACTAGTCATTTGGAAAAATGAATTTTACCTGCGAATGCTTCCCATGAAATGTTTCTTATCAGCCGTACCAGCAGTGGATTCGCACTGTTTAGAATATGTCCAGAATATGTAAACAAATGTGCTATGTGTACCGTGTTTGTATGGTGTAGCTAGCAAAAAATGGTTCAAATGGCTCTGAGCACTACGGAACATAACTGCTGAGGTCATCAGTCCCCTAGAACTTAGAACTACTTAAACCTAACTAACCTAAAGACATCACACACATCCATGCCCGAGGCAGGATTCGAACCTGCGACCGCAGCGGTCGTGAGGTTCCAGACTGAAGCGCCTAGAGCCGCTCAGCCACTGCGGCCGGCTGTAACTAGCATCTGTGAGCAATACGTATATGGACATGGACTTTTGCTCAAGGTAATTTTTTGTTTTTTAAATATTTTAGCGATGATAAATCTTTTATAAAGTGTTAATTGTTATCCACTTGACATCTTGTGCGTGAGGTTCACTGTAAAATGAATTTATTTCACAACAACAAAATTTTAAGACCCGAAGATAACAGCAAAGTTTGTTGAAACCGGTTGTGTTAAATAAAGAAATATTTTTATGCGATTTTTGCTGGTGAGAGGCTTTTTACAATTGAAACAGGTCGCCCTTTAGTACTCTCAGAATCAGAAAGTTCAAAGAAATATTTCTGTTGGCTTGCATCACTTGATGCCAATGTCGATAATGGCTCGGGTGTTGAATGTAATGGTGATAACTTCACTTTTCCACCCAGGCAACGAATTCTTAGTGTTCCATTCTTAAATTTTAGGGCACTGTAATACCAGCATAATTTACCATTTTTTTCAATAATCATAATAAGATGAACATTGTAATCATAATTAGCATCGTTATGGAATGCGCCAAGATGTAATTCAGCGTTAAGTGTTTGTCTGGATCGAACAGTGCTTACTCGAACGGTATCCAGTCTTGCTTCCCGTTGCTTAACTATTTCAGACGAACAGGCTTAATCCCATGCGACCAGTAACAAACTGCCAGGCTGGAGCTAACTAGCGTTAACCGGTCATTGGGGGTCATTGCAAACTGATCCCACTAATAACCAGGGGATATGAGGAAAATGCAGCGCTCTGACAAATGAGTGTGGGATAGGCAAGCAGAAGTACCGAGCAGGGACATTCAGGTCATCATTATATTTCGCATAGGGCTGTCTAACATCCCATTCCATGTGCATTCTGTTTTGGATTCTTATTCTGCAGCCATGTCAGTCTATTTTATACTCTGTTTTCAGATTGATTCACACGACATTTCGTTACCAAAGTCGTGCACACAGTATGCTTTTCGTGGTTCGCCGTATCAAATATGTAAAGTGGGTATCGCAACCAGGGAATGACCACAACGCCCCGCCAAATGCCGCGATGGTTGCTTCGAAAGGGCACGACCGCTTTCCTTCTCTATCCTTCTCTAATCCGAACTTGCGCTCCGCCTGTAATGACATCGTTGCCGACATCCACCTCGGAACGCAACAAGTCACCTGTCATGGATAACAACGTTTTGATGGCAGGCATCTCAATCGATTATCGTGGATCGTAGAAAAAATAATGGGCTTGTGAGACGTGTCCATTATAAGAATAACATATTTTCTTCAGTTTACTAGATTCATTAAACAATACTCAAAACGAAAAATGTTGTTCTTTTTTCGAAAGCCTGCAGTTGTCTTTCGTTGTGGAGAGTAAGTTTGAAATTTAGGTAAAAGTGCCCACAACCTTTCTCTAGATGCAAAAGCGTGGGGCCCTACATAGCCACCCTTAGGCTCAGCGACGCTTCAAACAGCAAGGTTTCGAAACATGCGAAAAAAAAGGTCACAGCTCAGACGTTCATGTGAGGTGTCTGGTGGGTTAATGGAGTCACATTGGCACCAAATATCGCCACAATTCTGCCCAACTCCATCATCGACGTACTACGCGATTAGAAGGCCGTCACACCCACTCGTACTCACATTTAACCCCCTTTTTTGGTGCCTTTGCGATGGAGGTCGAAACCACGACATCCAGCGTTAAAATAACTCAGTTTTCAATGGGCGGCTGAGCAAAATATTTCAGACCCGCCGCCGCTCAGAAACGACACCAAAAGTACCCAGGAGGTGGAATAAAGGGCGTCAGTGAGACCACTTCATTCTTTGTGAAGTTTTAGAGGTGGAAAACGACAGTCCGCAGTGCGACGTTCTTGACTACGTTCGACACTGCTGACACCCTCTGGAAGATTCAGGCCTGCCCTAAGCACATGGTGATGTTGTAGGGCGCCAAGCTTTTGCACCAATACAGAGGAAGGTTTTAGGTACCTTTAAGCCAAAATTCAAACTTATTTCTCGCAATGAGAGACAGTTACAGGATTTCGCAAATGTGACAGCTTCTTTTCAGAAACTCTAAGCATACACCTTAAATGAAGTAGATAAAACATCAGTAAATAAATGAATACAACACCTTGTTAACGTCATGATTCTGTTCATTCACAGGCAGGAGGGAAGCATATGACTCAGCTCTGTAGCAACTGGCTAGCTGGGTTTTAGACTGGCGACCGAGCTGTAGGCGTGACAGCAAACGTTGGCTTTGCTTATGGCATGAAATGCCCATTGAAATAGGCGATAAAATCCTGTGACGTATTATTAATTGTTATCATAAGCCAATACATGTTTTACGAAACTCTGGGAAAATCTTACTTGTTTGCCGTGCCGGCCGCTGTGATCGAGCGGTTTTGGCGCTTCACTCCGGAACCGCGCAGCTGCTACGGTCACAGGTTCGAACCCTGCCTCGAGCATGGATGTGTGTGATGTCCTTAGGTTAGTTAGGTTTAAACAGTTCTACGTCTAGGGGACTGATGACCTCAGATGTTAAGTCACATAGTACTTCGAGCCATTTGAACCATTTTTTGTTTGCCGTGTGACAAAAAGACGTAAACATTAATATATAACTGTCAATGAAAACAACTGACTTTATCGACTAGAAATAATCATCGCCGAACATATACCAAGAAGTGCAAACTTTTGTTCAGTGTATGAGGTACTAAAAAAGTTATCTTAGCCGAACAGTTGCTACTCAGACATGATTTCCACTACGCATCCATGCCGCATCGAGCTCCTTATAGTAGTATAATTAATTTTGATACTAACAGTAAGTGCTGAGGTCATTAAATAATCCCATATCAGAGCTAAGTCTCACTGTATTGTTAATTAACTACGACTTTGGTAATTATATGATGCATCTGAAAAGATAACAGCAGTGTTAGGAACCTTATGGACAATCGTATAGGAAACGATGCAGAAAAACTTCAATTTACACTAATGAATTTACGTCATTGGTGTGGACGCTTCCCACACCAGTAGCCAAAGCAATCTATTTGAATATTTTCCACGAATAGCCCGATGGTCGAGAGTGACGAAGCTAGTACCGATCGATAAACGGAAAGGAACTTCTTGTGTTAGTGATTCAATGTGGAAAATCTGGAAGCCTTTACGTACCTGTATTAAATTTCACTTCCCTCTGTGCCCAGGCATCATCAAATGAAAGTCGTATGATGTAGTGCACACAGATGAAACCGGGAGGGATATTGCACAGATTACAATCAAGATGATAACTCGCCAGTTCAGTGTTCAACAACAAAAACCAGTATGTTACAGTGTCAAAACATCACTAAGAAGAGTGGAGGCTCCCGCATTACGCGTGTACCTCTGTTTACCATATGTCACTAGCACAAAGATATGTTTGGGGATAGCAATATCATCATTTAATAACAAGTTATGAGTCAGTCGGAAACCACATTAGACAAGAGTCTAGCTTGTATAAATTTTTCAATCTGCAGATCGCTGTTTGTTATTTCCTTATTATCGGTTTCGGGCAATGTCCGCCATCTTCAGATCATGCGATGCAGTTACAGTAGTAACTAACTTAGTACTGTAGCAAGGAAACTGTCAGATCACTGTCATATGCCACGTATTTGTACGCGACAGTGAACTGAGTGACAAAAATTCGACACTTTTGTATAAGTAAGTATCGCGGATAACTCTCTTATTGATAATTAATTGCACTTCTTCGGATAGCCATACTGTTATTTAAATGCGCAGTTATATTCTACGGGAAACAGTAATATTAAGAAAACAGTTCTGAAATGGATTCTGCCATGAGCAAAAATTTTAATAGTCATTTCATTACGTGAATGTATTAGTGGCTCAAAAATTCCTGTCCAGGAGATGTAGAAGTCCAGATTTTTCGAACATTAGTGGAGATATTTACATTCTCATCACACATTCCTTTAGTTACCACGCAGACATAACAAATCAACGAAATTTTTGGATTAGTTTTCTGCACATCGCTAAAGGAAGTCTTCTTTCGAGCATACACAGGTTTCATAGTAATCTCTCTCTTCAGTCAACAACTTCTTAAAACAATTCGGATATATTTTCAGTATGAATTACATGAAGAAGACGTTTTTGGCGCACATTCTGTCCACAGTACAAAACTAACTTACAGCTCCACGTCTAGACAAAGACCGAACCACTCGAGCCCGTAACAATGATTAACTTGCTTTTGGCGCATATCACAAACGATAAATTACAACATGTAGTTCTAGATTGTTCTGTTGTTGTTGTGGTCTTCAGTCCTGAGACTGGTTTGATGCAGCTCTCCATGCTACTCTATCCTGTGCAAGCTTCTTCATCTCCCAGTACCTACTGCAACCTACATCCTTCTGAATCTGCTTAGTGTATTCATCTCTTGGTCTCCCCCTATGATTTTTACCCTCCACGCTGCCCTCCAATACTAAATTGGTGATCCCTTGATGCCTCAGAACATGTCCTACCAATCGATCCCTTCTTCTGGTCAAGTTGTGCCACAAACTTCTCTTCTCCCCAATCCTATTCAATACTTCCTCATTAGTTATGTGATCTACCCATCTAATCTTCAGCATTCTTCTGTAGCACCACATTTCAAAAGCTTCTATTCTCTTCTTGTCCAAACTATTTACCGTCCATGTTTCACTTCCATACATGGCTACACTCCATACAAATACTTTCAGAAATAACTTCCTGACACTTAAATCTATACTCGATGTTAACAAATTTCTCGACCGGCAAAGGGTCAAATTAATTTTGGTACCAAGTTTCCTGCGTACCTGAATGAACAGTTCCAAAAACGACACACCTCCTGTGATTGTGCAAAACTTATAAAAATAATTTCATATTTTTGTAAATAATTTTGAAATAGAGTTTCGTAAAAATAACTGATCCTGCCAAATCCCGAAAATTATAAACATTTCATATTTTCTTTCATTTGAAAGTCACTTTTACGGGAAATTGAGTTTGCTTTCGTAAAATTATAGTAGATCTGGATTTAATAGATAATAAAATATTATGACACATTTCGTAACCGAATTATTGGAAAATGAAATATAAAAGCTGTTTGTGGTCAAGTAAAACATATGGCATTTATACGATAATTAACTTCCCTTAAAATAAAAAATTAAAACAATGATCAAAGTCTTACAGAAAAACTTGGAAAACTGTGAAATTTAAATAAATATTTCCATACAAAACACCGATCCAGTAGGATTACCGTTTGTACTTCAGACTTGTAATTTTGTGTAAAACGTAACGAAAAAGGAAACTGAATCGCTAATTTTGTCGTACAGGCCTAGTATTGGATACTAGTATTGATCAAAGATCTTTGTAATTGTGGTTAGTTATAGTTCGATCTATAATTTACCTACTTGTCTAGCAAGAATCTTTTTCTGCTGACAAGTTTCGGTTCCTACGATCAGATGTGTAGATTAAAATTTATTCAACAATAAGCATTCTATAACATTGTCCTACAGTAATGCATTTAATTTGTCGTATGTAATATTTATCATCAATCTATTTATTTAAATAACATTTTACGGTACTACTTCATTTTCATTAAACCTACTGACAAAATTTTAAAACTTGTTACATCTGCTTCGAAGAAATTTTTTAAAAGTTGTATTATAGTTTGATGTGAAGGGAAAGGAGAGGAGAGGTTGGAGGGAGGGGCAGCACTGATATTTCTTGATGCACTATCATACCGATACGTCTCTGCCTCTACTACTTTTGATTTTCTACTAAATACGTTACGACAATTTTTTTGCAAGTATTGGCCTTTCCGCTTGAAGCCATATTTTCTTTCGTATACATACAATGTTTCTTCAGTATGGAACACATTACGGTAGAAGTTCCAAACACACATAAGAAAATCACATATGCTAAATGGAACCAGTGTATTTGTTATTTAGGAATATGGATTACATTCAGTGAATTTCTACGAAACAGCAGCCTCTCCTGAAATTATCGCCTTCTTATGAGCAATTTCGTACGTAAGTAGCCTACGGCGATACCAGTACGCATGTATGGCTCTGAGTAGCGCATCTACAGGGTGTTACAAAAAGGTACGGCCAAACTTTCAGGAAACATTCCTCACACACAAAAAAAGAAAATATGTTATGTGGACATGTGTCCTGAAACGCTTACTTCCCATGTAAGAGCTCATTTTATTACTTCTCTTCAAATCACATTAATCATGGAATGGAAACACACAGCAAAGAACGTACCAGCGTGACTTCAAACACTTTGTTACAGGAAATGCTCAAAATGTCCTCCGTTAGCGAGGATACATGCATCCACCCTCCGTCGCATGGAATCGCTGATGCGCTGATGCAGCGCTGGAGAATGGCGTATTGTGTCACAGCCGTCCACAATACGAGCACGAAGGGTCTCTACATTTGGTACCGGGGTTGCGTAGACAAGAGCTTTCAAATGTCACCATAAATGAAAGTCAAGAGGGTTGAGGTCAGGAGAGCGTGAAGGCCATGGAAATGGTCCGCCTCTACCAATCCATCGGTCACCGAATCTGTTGTTGAGAAGCGTACGAACATTTCGACTGAAATGTGCATAAACCACATGTTGTGTCGCAGTTGTAAAGGCTCATGTTCTAGCAGCAGAGGTAGAGTATCCCGTATGGAATCATGATAACGTGCTCCATTGAGCGTAGGTGGAAGAACATGGGGCCCAATCAAGACATCACCAACAATGCCTGCCCAAACGTTCACAGAAAATCTGTGTTGAAGACGTGATTGCACAATTGCGTGCGGATTCTCGTCAGCCCACACATGTTGATTGTGAACATTTACAATTTGATCACGTTGGAATGAAGCCTCATCCGTAAAGAGAACATTTGCACTGACATGAGGATTGACACATTGTTGGATGAACCATTCGCAGAAGTGTACCCGTGGAGGCCAATCAGCTGCTGATAGTGCCTGCACACGCTGTACATGGTACGGAAAAAACTGGTTCTCCCGTAGCACTCTCCATACAGTGACGTGGTCAACGTTACCTTGTACTCCTCTGACGGTGCCATTAGGGTTATCGTCAACTGCACGACGGTTTGCCTCGTCCATTGCAGGTGCCCCCGTCGTTCTAGGTCTTCCTCAGTCGCGAGTCATAGGCTGGAATGTTCCGTGCTCCCTAAGACGCCGATCAATTGCTTCGAACGTCTTTCTGTCGGGACACCTTCGTTCTGGAAATCTGTCTCGATACAAACGTACCGCGCCACGGCTATTGCCCCGTGTTAATCCATACATCAAATGGGCATCTGCCAACTCCGCATTTGTAAACATTGCACTGACTGCAAAATCACGTTCGTTGTGAACACTAACCTGTTGATGCTACGTACTGATGTGCTTGATGCTAGTACTGCAGAGCAATGAGTCTCATGTCAACACAAGCACCGAAGTCAACATTATCTTCCTTCAATTGGGCCAATTGGCGGTGAATCGAGGAAGTACAGTACATACTGACGAAACTAAAATGAGCTCTAACATGGAAATCAAGAGTTTCCGGTCACATGTCCACATAACCTATTTTCTTTATTTGTGTGTGAGGAATGTTTTCTGAAAGTTTGACCGTACCTTTTTGTAACACCCTGTATAGTGGAAAAGAAAATATAGAAAGGACAAATCATTGGTTCTAGCAGTACTGGAGAGAGACAGAAGCAAATAACATAATGCAGATACACACCAATCGCTCAAACATCTGGAACATAAATGATCGACTAATGAATTATCACTACAAGTGAACGTATCAACTAGAAAGGACGAGTGACACCCTCTAATCAAGATGACTCATCCTATGAATCATCCGGTGGGCTTGCGTTGTATAGGCAGGTCGATTGCAAGACTGAAATAGCAACAAAAATTGAAATAAGAAGTCTGCAACAGAGCCAAACCATCCACACCTCAAGCAGATGGCCATGAACTACCCAGTTAACTCTGACGTACTTCATATTGCTTTCTTCCTGTTTCATGTAGGTTGAGGACAGTAGGAATCATTATGACCTCTTACTGTCGTGTTAAATACGAATGTATATTGTTCCTACCGAAAAACGTAAATAAATGATAAATAAGTAACTTCAGGTTACTCACATTCAGTGAAAATATACATGAAGACACAGCACCCATTTTACCATATATTTTCATACTCATCAGAGGAAAGACGCATTGTATCTTCCTGTCTTACATAAATCGTTTATCACAAGCAAGTATATAAGTGAACATACGTAATGTACATGCAAAACAGTTATTTATACAGTGTCATTTGACTTGTGCTATCGTGATACTGCACGTACTTGAAAAAGTCAATTATAAAATGAATTCCAGGAAAGGACTCCTAGCTGTTAATAGTTTCATTATAAAGAACTCCTCGACTGTTCGTGAAGCCCCACGGGACGTCTATCGGCTGTAGTGTACTCCTCTGCCTTGCGACGTCCAGCAAATGCGGTACTGAAAGGGCGTGTTGTCAGTATAACGCTCTCCCGGCCGTTTTACAGACTTTCCTGACCGTAGAGTCACTACTATTCTGTCAAGTACCTTCTCAGTTGGCTTCACGAGGCTGAGTGCACGCCGTACCAGTCCTCTCACCAAGGGAAAATCCGTGGTAGTGCCGGGAATCGACCCCGTGTCCTCCGCATGGTAGCCATGTATGCTGACCACTCAGTTACGGAGGCGGACTGTTTCATTATATACAGTTGAAAACAATGACATGTAAGAGATTCGAAAATTTGTTTCGGAAAAATTCGCATTTGTCACTTTTTGTTGATTTGTTTCAGTTACCTCTGATTTAAGTATGTACTTACTTATTGAGAGAAGAAAACACTAAAAATGTACGAGAAGACACGCCGCAATTTCCTATGATTGCAAATACGAATATTTTCTTCATGACGTTCTTCCCACAGGCAACTGCGACACAAAAAGGGATTTTTTTCCCCATTTCCCACACGTCTTCCTTTTTTTTGTTATCTCAAATAACAGTACTCACCTGTAGCTTCACCTCTGTAGCTAAATTGATTATCTGACAACATTTTGCCTCCCGCTATGACAGGTTAATCTACTTGCCTGTTTTGTACCTGGCTTATGTTGTCGCACGTATGTCATAACAGCTTAGTGTTCACTGCAACAGTTGTTTTGTGGCCACTCTGCTCTTGCCCCTGTCCTGTGGGGACTGTAATTTCATATGAATACAAAACAGAACATTTTATTCAGTAATCCCACAGTTCAGCAGAGATCACGCAACTTTAAACTGTTGAGCCTTCTGACACTTGTGTCAGAGTTAAATTCAAGTGGTATGTAATTAGTAAGATCAAAATTTTTAGTGCCTCTGCCCCTTTTAAATTTCTTTAGCTGTGGTGCAGTATGTGTACACAGCACTGCAATTCTTTTTTTATTTTTTTTTTTGCACTACAGAAGGTCTAAAACACAGAAAAGGTATGACAGACAACATCAAGATGCATCTTTCTGATAGATTAAAGTAGTCTGACTTGTCAAGACTCGAAGTATTGTATTTGACGAGTTCAGCCGCATTTTTTACAAAAATTGGTTTCTATATTGCCGAGTCTGAATCTGCTGGTAAGCCTTCGCGACACTTCTCAGCAGTACACATTGGAATTTATCTATTCTCAGTATCGCGTTTAATTCTCCAGATGTCAGTCACCCTTTTCCCGACACGTCGGCTTACACACATTTAGCCAACGGAAATGTAATAGAGACTGTACGACATACTCATAGATCAAAAGTAAACTAACATCAGTGTCCATGGATTTCTCCATTCTCTACCACGTTCCCCGCCACGTGTAGTTGATTGCATTTACTGTTAGCTTCGATACACCTCGTTAATATATTATAGCGGCTTCATAATGTTCGTACGATGAGGGATCCCGAATCGAATGTGTGTTGTCGTCCGAAGAACGAGATTTACTTTCAAAGTTGGTACATCACGACAGAACCACAAGTAAGAACAGCCGCTGGCACACGCAGCAGCGAATGAGAGATGTAGGTGAAGACACAGAGCTTCCGTACGCCGCTGTTGCAGGAAGATTACTTGAGTCAACGCTAAGCACCGCTCAGCTCCATTCGTTAATCATCACCTACGACGACGCCATCGTCTTAGTCCATCGTATCCGGCGGCGAACTAACAAAGCCCTTAGTATTAACAGTGTCACAAAGTTTATAGTCAATTGTACCTTGATATGAGACGAGTGATTTCCTTAATCGCTTCAGGAAAATTCCGGGATGGTCCCTTGAAAGGGCACAGTCGACTTCCTTCCCCATCTTCCCTAATTTGATGGGACCGATGACCTAACTGTTTGGTCTCTTCCCCCAAATAAACCTACCAATCTTGAGATGAGACTAACTTTCTCCATTGTACTCAAAGACTGGGAAGTTGCACAGGCAACACCAATATTCAAGGAAGGTAGAAGGAGCAATCCGCTAAATTACCTACCTATATCATTAACGTCAATATGCAGCAGGATTTTGGAACATATATTCTGTTCTAACATTATGAATAACCTCTAAGAGAACGGTCTATTGACACACGTTCAACACTGATTTAGAAAACATCGTTCTTGTGAAACAGAGGTCACAGTTCGTAGTAATTGACGGAAAGTCATCGGGTAGAGCAAAAGTGATTTCTGGCGTTCCCCAAGGTGTGTTATAAGCCCTCTGCTGTTCCTTATCTATATGAAAGATTAAGCAGACAATCTGAGCAGCCGTCTTAGGTTGTTTTCAGATGATACTGTCATTTATCGTCTAGTAAATTCAGCAGAGGTTCGAAACAAATCGCAAAAAGATTTAGAAGAGACATCTGTGTGGTGTAAAAATTGGAAATTGATCCTAAATTATGAAAAGTGTGAGGTCATCCACGCGAGTGCTAAAAGGAATCCGTTGAACTTTGGCTACACAATAAACCAGTCAAATCTAAATGCCGTAAATTCAACTAAATACTTAGGAATTAAAATTACGAACAACTATACGAACTAACTGGAAAGAACACATAGAAAATGTTGTGGGGAAGGCAAACCAAAGACGGCATTTTATTGGTTCAAAAATGGTTAAAATGGCTCTGAGCACTGTGGGACTTAACATCTATGGTCATCAGTCCGCTAGAACGTAGAACTACATAAACCGAACTAACCTAAGGACATCACACAACACCCAGCCATCACGAGGCAGAGAAAATCCCTGACCCCGCCGGGAATCGAACCCGAGAACCCGGGCGTGGGCAGCGAGAACGCTACCGCACGACCACGAGATGCGGGCTGGCATTTTATTGGCAGAACACTTAGAAAATCTAACAGATCTACTAAAGGGACTGGCTGCACTACGATTGTCCGTCATCTTTTGCATTACTATTGCGCGGTCTGAGATGCTTACCAGATAGAATTAACGGAGTACATCGAGAGAGTTCAAAGAAGAGCATCACGTTTTTTATTATCTCGAAATAGACGAGGGAGTGTCACGGAAATGATACAGGATTGCGGTTGAACATCATTAAAACAAAGGCTTTTTTTGTTGCAGCGGAATCTCAAGATATTTCAGTCACCAACTTTTTCCTCCGAGGGCGAAAATACGAGGGTTGGAACTTAAATAGTGGCAACTATTTATTTACAACCGATACGAAAGAGTTACAAGTTTGCACCTGTTACTGTCCTTCAAAGTAGTCACCAGCGTGGTGTAGAACCGTTGGCAGTGATGTGGAAGGCGTAGTATACCGTTAGCAGGGCCTATTCTGTTGATGGTGCGAATGAAGCGGCATAAAGTTATGATGATTCTCGTGTACGACTATGATGGTGTTATTCTAACGCATTACGTTTCTCCACGGCAGACGGTCAATGCACAGTATTACCGTTCATTTTTGGAGCATCACCTGCGACCAGCTTTGCGAAAGAAGCGGCGACAATGCGTGGTGGGATACACGGCAAACTGTGGCTGTTCTGTTCGGTCGATGCGACTGGGACGTACTGTACCATCCACCATACTCCCCGGACTTAAGTCCCTCTCATTTTGATTTGATTCCGAAGATGAAGGAACCACATCGTGGCAAGATGAAGGAATCACTTCGCGGCATTCGCTTCAGAACTGTTTCAGAGATTCGACAGGCAGTAGACCGCTCCATTCGCGCAATTAACAAAACAGGCTCTGCTAACGGTACACTACGCCTTCCACATCGCTAGCAACGGTTTCTACACAACGTTGGTAACTACTTTGATGGACAGTAACAGGTGCAAACAAGTAACTCTTTTGTATCGGTTGTGAATAAATAGTTGCCACTACTCAAGTTCCAACCCTCTTATTTTCTTGAAACCGACGTACATAGGGAGAAACGATCATCATAATAAAATAAGGGAAATCAGAGCTCGCACGGAAAGATTTTTCCGCGCGCTTTTCGAGACTGGAATAATAGAGATGTATAGTGAAGGTGGTTTGTTGAACCCTCTGCCAGTCACTTAAGCGTGGTTTGCAGAGTATCCATGTAGATGTGTTCAGTGACATTAACAAATACAGATTGTCATTCATGTGGACCTGGATTGTTTACATGTTAAGTAATTTATACTGTTCAAATAATAATAAAGCTATATAATATTTTTGTGTGTGTGGTGGTAAGCATTCGGCCTCCTCTATAAACAAATCTAGACTTCCTAAAACACACTACAATGTCGAAGAGATGGCTCAAGTGCTACTTTGCTCCATCACTGCAGATCGGATGTTAGACTAGTGACATAAACGAATGCTGTTCTTGCCTGTTGCGACTAAAATATAATGGACAGGCTGCTAGCTACAGTGATCAATTAACTGCAGTTAATGGAGATAATAGATAAAAGACGGAACAGTTCGAAAAAATAGAAAGTCCAGTTCACAATAATAATTCTGCAATAGGCTAAAAGGTGGTTTGAAAAAATGTTGAAATGTGTGTGAAATCTTATGGGACTTAACTGCTAAGGTCACCAGTCCCTAAGCTTACACACTACTTAACCCACATTATCCTACGGACAAACACACACACCCATGCCCGAGGGAGGACTCGAACCTCCGCCGGGACCAGCCGAAGTCCATGACTGCAGCGCCCTAGACCGCTCGGCTAATCCCAAGGGGCTCAAAGGTGGTTTATACAGTGTGTTCAAAAAGCTGTGTGCAATATTTTTAGAGGTAGTAGTATTCAACGAAACAAGAAAACTAAGCCCAATAAACATGGAGTCGGAAACGCATACTTTCCAAGACAAACACGCGTTTATAGGAAGGGCTATGCGACGCATGCTTTGGATATTAGCACAGTGAAATGTGTCGGAAGGCCATTATGATGTCTTGCAGCACTCTATCATTAGGTGGTCTGGAGTCATTTGTTTCTTTTGAGTCATGTTGTAAGAAAATGGTTCAAATGGCTCTGAGCACTATGGGACTTAACATCTGTGGTCATCAGTCCCCTAGAACTTAGAACTACTTAAACCTAACTAACTTAAGGACATCACACACATCCATGCCCTAGGCAGGATTCGAACCTGCGACCGTAGCAGTCGCGCGGTTCCGGACTGCGCGCCTAGAACCACTAGACCACCGCGGCCGGCTGAGTCATGTTGTAGGCTACGTTAGTTTTCGTAGTATTCGTGTGCCTTATTGTACAATCCTATCAAACCTGGGTACACATGAGAGTGTTTTACCTTCTCCCAAATGCGGATTCACTTGTATGTTTACTGTGATTGCGCTGTTTATACGTACAAATGGTGTAGTACATTTACATTTTCTCTCTTCCACCACTTGTTAGCAATGGAAGCCTACTACTCTAGAAGTGAAATAGTAGATGTGATACTTTGGTATGGTTTAACGTCTGAGGGACACAGGTACCCTTGCAGCCTGGAAGACTGACACGTGTGGTAAGTTCGGTGGAACAAACCCCTGGCACCAGTGTGCGACGATTAGCAGCAGTAGAAGGCATGTCTCCCTCTCTTATCTGGGGGGCGTGGTATTTCATAAACAACTGCTGTACTCCTATCATCTACAGCGCATTCAGGCACTACCACCACAGGATCATCATGGCAGACGGTGGTTCTGTCAGTGACCGTTGCAGAAGTATGCTGCATATCCACTGTTCACATCCAAGATTTTACTTATCGTCGAGGAAGGTTTCACAAGAGATGCGCTGTGCATTTCTATTACCATCATGTATGGGCAGATGTCAACCTCCAAGCAATTCAGGAAAGACGGCATCAACGCCGATTCTCAATCAACGTATGGGCAGGCGTACGTGGCGATAGATTAATAGGGCATACATGCTATCACAAAGGTTAACTGTGGTGCATTAGCTGGAATTTTTCATTAATGTATTGCCTACCTTGCTGGAGGCTGTGCCATTGCAGCAACGAATACAAACTTGGTTCATGCATGATGGCGAACCAGCACACTTTATTCACAATGTGTCCGAAAATCAGCCGCAGACATTACAGGACCGCTGGATCGGTGCCTCCTTGTTCCACAAAACTCAATCTTTTTGACTTTTGTTTATGGGGACAATTGAAAGAATTGGTCTACGCCACGCCAATCAACGATGTACGGACACTACAGGATCGCGTCTTCAGTGTGTGCCAGCTGGTAAAACAGCAACAAGGTATACTTCAAAAAATGCGTCTTTCTTTACGCCTGAGGGCAGACGGGTGCATTATCATGAATGGACGCTACGGTGAACATCTCGTGTCCTCACGTGTTCATTGCAGAAAGTACACATTTCATTGCCCGTGTTTATTTGACCTCTCTCAGAACGTATACGTTCCCAGACCCATGTTTATTGGACTTATTTTTCTTGTTTCGATGAGTACTACCACCTCCCAAGGTACTCGAGACTTTTTTTGAACACCTTGTATACCGAAGTTACGTGAGATTATATACAGAAGTTAAGTGAGCGATATAGGCCATGACCTATGCACTCTGTTCCGTCTCGTCATACGTAATTTTCTGCACGATACATTAACCTACCACACAAGAAAACGGCCAAATAAGTGTTTGAGGGCGAGGTTCAAATGAGTATTAATTAATGGACATCATAGCATTCATAGCACCTTTTAAGTAAAACTGAATGCAAACACCCTTTAAAATATGGCAATGTTCCTTTTTTCTTCATTTACTCTCAAGGGAATTTATATCTTCAACTTTGTATTCCTAACAAAACGACAGTTTAATTAATTTGTGTAAATTGTATCTGGAACGACATAATCTACCGCAATAAACACTGAAGGAAAAAAATTGTACACCTGAAAGAGGTTGTAACACGTCCACACAATACAGACACCTGCCAGTATCGTTCTACTGTAAGGGCAGCAGTGGCATATCGTAAAGCAACTACAACACAGATAGGAGGGCTTGCGAACCGAGACGTGTCAACATAAACTGTTGAGAACCTGTTGTTAGCAATTGGAATACGGGCACGCAGATCTCAAGGCCGTCTTCCACTCATGCCACAGCATCGATGTGTACAGCCAGCCTGCTGCGGTCAGAGAATCACTTGGAAGATGGAATGGCGCGCCGTGGTCTTCAGAGATGAGAGGAGATTCTACCAGCACGCAAGTGTTTGTCGTTTGGAGGTACGACGTAGACCTGGTGAGCGCTGTCTCGTGGAGTGCATTCGTCCAAGAAATACTGGCCCCAGTCCAGACCATAAACTGCCGCTCTCGTTCACCTTTGGTGTTTCTGGAGCAGAAGCTAACCAGCGCTCGGTAGCTCCATAATGTTGTTAAACCCATTCTTTTGCCTATCTTGCAACAGGAAGGTAACGTACTGTTCCAGTAGGATAATGCTCGCCCACACACTGCCCGTGAAACACAACGTGCCCTGCCAGACGTGCAGCAACCGCCCTCATCACCACGATCTCCAGACTTGCCTCCAACCGAACACGTGGGGCTTGTCAACAGAACTACGAGAACAGGTCAAGCAGGCGTTAAGTAATGTATCCCAGGACAGTATTCGCCATCTGTACTATCGACTGGCTGGCAGAGTCAGTGTCTGCATTGTCGCTCGTGGACGCTACACCAAGTACCAGTATTGGTGTCTCAGAATAAGTCGATACCTCATACCACAGAACCGCTTGTGCTATTGATTTGTAAATATAGTCATTTCATGTACCCACGCATTGTTGTAACAATAAATCTTGAGTGTACTGGAAACTTGTAAAATGGTGTACTAATTTTTTTCCGGCAGTGTATTTATCAGTTTTAAATGACAAAAGAAAATTTAGTCTATTTAGTACTTAATTAGATGGATATGTACAATGTTTGTTTTAACTTTGGCATACCCTCTGAAATGTCTTCACGTATAACTGAGGGCTGTATACCACTGCTTTACTTCAACTAATGAAAGTTCAGCAGACTGATTTCACTCAGAAGACCGAGTGCATAGCTCACACTAAAGGATTGTTTCAGTTGAAAGAATGAACACATTGTCCAGCCACTCAGAAAAACATTTCACTGGATTCACTTGAAAAGAAAGATCGAGCAATTCAGTGAACGTGGAAAACTGTAATGGACTGTTTCGACTGTTTCAATAGTCCAACCGCTGCTTAAAACTACTATCGAACGAGTCGATTGTTTCCAAACAACCTATGGAATCGATTGTTTTCATTCAGTTGTTCCAATCACAAATGGAAGAGATGGATGTTATAATATACATTTTCCACAGGCAGTACCCTCGCCAGTGGCGACAGGCGATGGCGTTATATTATATTTGTCCTGAGATTATGGCTAGTAATTTATGATATCCGATGCAGTACATGATGAGCCGTGCTGACGTAGCTACACACTTTTCAGTCCCCGTACGGTGATCGTTAATAGACGGAGACCAAAAAACAATATTTCTACACCTCCTACGATCTTGCGATCAGATTAAGTATTGGAAAGAAAAGGAATGAGGTCTGCTGAGGCGTGAAATGCCACCAATACGGGGCCACCGCATTTCACGAAGAACAGAGGTGATAGGATGCCGAAACAAAAAGCTAACTGGTGCACTGGCCATAGAAAAAAATGGTTCAAATGGCTCTGAGCACTATGGGACTCAACTGCTGTGGTCATCAGTCCCCTAGAACTTAGAACTACTTAAACCTAACTAACCTAAGAACATCACACACACCCATGCCCGAGGCAAGATTCGAACCTGCGACCGCAGCAGCAGCGCGGCTCCGGACTGGAGCGCCTAAAACCGCACGGCCACAGCGGCCGGCACTGGCCATAGACAAAGACTTAATGGCCGCAAGCATGCAGAGATACAATATGTCTAGTGGGGTTGCAGTAACTATCCCAGTGCCGAAAGTCTCTAGCGCTCCAGACATCGTCGCACTGTAGGAGTGGATGTTTGTCTTGCTGCAAACAACCCAGTTACCTGATTCAAGTTACGTGACGTGGCTGTAGGGTACTGTTCGGTCAATAAAACAGTATGTAAGTCGTCTCAGGAGCTAGTCTTGTGGGGCCACTGAGATCCTGCAAGGCATTAACCAAAGCCCTCTTGAATCCATGCGATTACGAACAACGTGAGCAGAAATATCATGGAACAATAAACCTCACTCTTTATAGGTAGTCCACGATCATGCCGCTATCAAATAGCGACAGTTCTCGCATTCGGGAGGACGACGGTTAAAATCCCTGTCTGGCCATCCTGAGTTTTTCGTGATTTCCTTAAACCGCTGAAGGAAAATTTAGGTATTGTTCCTTCGAAAGGGCACGGCCAATTTCCTCCTCTATCCTTCCTGAAACCAAGCGTGTGTTGCGTCTCTATTGCCAACAGCACTTTAAACACTAATCTTCCTTCTCCTTTTAATTCCGACAGTTGTTGGTGGACGTTTCTCCTTCCTACTACTGAAGTAACACGATTCTCTAGCAAACAAACAAAATTTACATGTTAGTTATGAGTGAGGTACCCGTTGCTTAATACGAGGGGCGTCAAATAAGAAATGCAACATATTTTTTCCTGGCAAATTTCGGTTGAGAAAATGTAGAATTTGTTGTGGGACGTCGGGAAATATTCTCTAAATCGTTCAAATGGCTCTGAGCACTATGGGACTTAACATCTGAGGTCATCAGTCCCCTAGAACTTAGAACTACTTAAACCTAACTAACCTAAGGACATCACACACATCCATGCCCGAGGCAGGATTCGAACCTGCGACCGTAGCGGTCGCGCGATTCCAGACTGAAGAGCCTAGAACCGCTCGGTCACCCCGGCCGGCCGGAAATATTCTCTCTTAGGGCTCTATACTTCCCTTGAGGTTACCATATGTGGCGGGGCTGTGTGTATCCTTCAAAGTGGCGCTTGTAACGGAGATATGTTCCAGACTGAGAGCTGTCACTGAGTTTCTTTTGGCGGAGAACCAGAGTATCGCAGATATTCAGAGGTGCTTGCAGAATGTCTAGGAGACCTTCCAGTGAACAAAAGCATGATGAGTTCTCGGGCGATGCGTCTGTCATCACTGCAACAAGGTCGCGTAAACCTATATGATCTCCCGCGTGCCGACCGGCCACACACAGCTGTGACTCCTGCAGTGCGAACGCTCTCATTCGAGGTTATCGTTGAATAACAATAAAGAAACTAGCTGGTCAACTTGATGTCTCTTTATTGAAGCAGCAAGACGTTGACTCCGATGTCGACCAGTAGATTGGCACCTCGCGGGCATGCAGACCCTTCCAGTAAAGCAACGTAAGGCTGTCGCACTCAACAGAGATTATGTTGAAAATAGGGATTTGTAGCCACAATAGTGGGGAATAATAATTATATATTGGAATCCTAAATACCAGCAACCTGCTTACACAAAAAAAGGTATTACTTGCTGAACGCCCTTCGTATTTCCTTATGAACAGAAGGTGAATCGCATTACTACTTGTAAGTAGTCTGTTTAGGTTTTTATGTTGGTAACACCACGTAGCGCTCTATATAAAAATCACTGACTGTGCTGTGTGAAGTCTGTGGCTGGTTTGCATTGTTGGAATATTTGCTATTGTAGTGTTGGGCAATTGTATGTGAACAGTGCGTAGCGTTGCGCAGTTGGCGGTGAGCCGCCAACAGTGGTGGATGTGGGGAGAGAGATGGCAGAGTTTTGAGACCGGACGATCTGGACGTGTGTCCATCAGAAAGAGTAAATTTGTAACATTGGATATCATGAACTGATATATATATGACTTTTGAACATTATTAAGATAAATACATTGTTTGTTCTCTATCAAAATCTTTCATTTGCTAACTATGCCTATCAGTAGTTAGTACCTTCAGTAGTTAGAATCTTTTACTCAGCTGGCAGTATTGGCGCACTCTGTATTGCAGTAGTCTGAGTAACGAAGGTTTTTGTGAGGTATGTGATTTATGAAAGGTGTAGGTTACTGTTAGTCAGGACCATTCTTTTGTAGGGATTATTGAAAGTCATATTGCGATGCGCTAAAAAAATATTGTGTCAGTTTAGTGATGATCAGAATAAGCAAAGAGAGAAATGTCTGAGTACGTTCAGTTTTGCTCAGCTGTTTGAAAATCAAATAACGTAAGATGTTTATCAGCACAGTAATTCATAAATTTTTCAAAGGGGATGTTTCATCCTTTGTACTTTGCTCTTTTGCGCTGGAGCTTTGATAATTTGCATATCAAAGCATGGAATACATTTCATACCAATTTCACGTTTCTTGGGTGCCACCATAAGGAGTGATGCAATTCTAATAGCTGTCAACGTATAAACGTAATGAACCTACGAACACACGCGTGGAGATCGAAATAAGTTTCATCAAAAGGGGGGAGTAGTCGATAACTGAGAACTGCTTTAGCAAGCTTCCTTGACTATAATAGAACGACAAAAGCGCGGGGACACCTGTTAACAGCAATAACACAGGAATGACACCTACAACAATCTACACTGGTGTCCAAAATTAAAGGAAAAAATTGCTATTTCCTCGTCTTATGTCCAGTTCGCCGTATAGTCATACAAACTGTCAACAGACATCCATACAATCGTCTCCTGCACGGAAAATGGCTTTGTGGTCAACGGACAACCACGTAAATTATGACGTCAGGACACCTATCAAACGGGGTATGTTTTCCGGTTAGTTCCACATCAACAACCGCTGAGTGTACAGTCACTGACGGTGCAATATGGCACAAGGAAGACGCCTACCAGACTCTCTGCTGTAGAGAATCATAAGAAGAATGGAAGCAGGACAGTCGCAAACCGATGTTTCCCGATGGCTTAATGTGACTCGTTCTGTTGTTTCTCGGATGTGGCAACAATTTATAGAGACCGAAACAGCACCCCAAAGACCAGGGTAGTGCCGACCACGTGTGATATGAGAAAGAGAACACCGTTATTTTGATGTAACAGCACTATGGTACCGCCTTAGCACTGCACGGCAACTGGCATCTAACCTCGCAGCATATGCTGGACGTTTTGTATCGACACAAAAGTCCAAAATCCCCCGGCAGCATGGCCTTTCTTGTTGGAAACCTGCTGTATGTGTACCTCTGATGCGTCTTCACAGAAGGGAACGTCTAGAGCGGAGGCATCTACCCTGGGTGGTCGAACAATGGGCCAATGTTATTTCCGTAGATGAGTCCCGGTTTCATCTGGAGAGTGATTCTCGACGCATTCGAGTCTGGAGGAAACGTGGAACACGACTTTGGAATCAAAGATTGTGGAAAGAGACCGATATCGAGGAGGATCCCTAATGCTGTGGGCAGGGATTATGTAGACCACATGAACACCTCTTCATGAAACTGTATGGTGAAATCGGTAAGGTTTAACTGCTGTCAAGTATCTAGACGATATCTCGGGATACCATGTGTAGTTGTTGCGAGGTGATACGGGCCCAGACTTCGTAATGATCGACCTCAAAGAGCAAGAGCGGTTGATGTTTTCTTGGATACAGAAGATATTGCAGGTATATCGTGGCCTGCTCACTCTCCCGACTTGAATCCTGTAGGGCAGGTCTGGGTGCACTAGCAAGACGGGTTGCATCACTTCAGCATCCACCAAGCACTCTCCAAGGCTTGCGAGCAACTCCCGGGAAGAATATATACTACTTGTATACCAACACCAGATTGATGATATTAATCACAGCATGCCCCGTCGTTGTCAGGCCTGTATTGCTGCCAGAGATGATCACACCCCAAACTGAGCACATTAACCATTTGTAGGAATGTGTGTGCAAATCAATTAAGTTGGAAAAAACGAATAACATTTTTTGCTACCTTTATGCATATAGCAGTTGTTTAAGTTGTGTATTCTTTACATTGTTTCTACTTTACTGTCACCTGTTTACACCGTTTTGTTGCAAAATAAACACAACCTTACAAAATTTCCGTTTGTTGCTTTAATTTTGGACGCCATTCTACATATCCACACACGCTCCGCAAGCAGCCATACGGTGCATAGCGGAGGGTACCACTTATAGTCTTAGGTGGAGATTTCAATTTACCAGATATAGACTGGGACACTCAGATGTTTAGGACGGGTGGTAGGGACAGAGCATCGAGTGACATTATACTGAGTGCACTATCCGAAAATTACCTCGAGCAATTAAACAGAGAACCGACTCGTGGAGATAACATCTTGGACCTACTGATAACAAACAGACCCGAACTTTTCGACTCTGTAAGTGCAGAACAGGGAATCAGTGATCATAAGGCCGTTGCAGCATCCCCTGAATATGGAAGTTAATAGGAATATAAAAAAAGGGAGGAAGGTTTATCTGTTTAGCAAGAGTAATAAAAGGCAGATTTCAGACTACCTAACAGATCAAAACGAAAATTTCTGTTCCGACACTGACAATGTTGAGTGTTTATGGAAAAAGTTCAAGGCAATCGTAAAATGCGTTTTAGACAGGTACGTGCCGAGTAAAACTGTGAGGGACGGGAAAAACCCACCGTGGTACAACAGCAAAGTTAGGAAACTACTGCGAAGGCAAAGGGAGCTTCTCTCTAAGTTTAAACGCAGCCAAAACATCTCAAACAAACAGAAGCTAAACGATGTCAAAGTTAGCGTAAGGAGGGCTATGCGTGAAGCGTTCAGTGAATTCGAAAGTAAAATTCTATGTACCGACTTGACAGAAAATCCTAGGAAGTTCTGGTCTTACGTTAAATCAGTAAGTGGCTCGAAACAGCATATCCAGACACTCCGGGATGATGATGGCATTGAAACAGAGGATGACACGTGTAAAGCTGAAATACTAATCACCTTTTTCCAAAGCTGTTTCACAGAGGAAGACCGCACTGCAATTCCTTCTCTAAATCCTCGCACAAACGAAAAAATGGCTGACATCGAAATAAGTGTCCAAGGAATAGAAAAGCAACTGGAATCACTCAGCAGAGGGAAGTCCACTGGACCTGACGGGATACCAATTCGATTCTACACAGAGTACGCGAAAGAACTTGCCCCCCTTCTAACAGCCGTGTACCGCAAGTCTCTAGTGGAACGGAAGGTTCCAAATGATTGGAAAAGAGCACAGGTAGTCCCAGTCTTCAAGAAGGGTCGTCGAGCCGATGCACAAAACTATAGACCTATATCTCTGACGTCGATCTGTTGTAGAATTTTAGAACATGTTTTTTGCTCGAGTATCATGTCGTTTTGGAAACCCAGAATCTACTATGTAGGAATCAACATGGATTCCGGAAACAGCGATCGTGTGAGACCCAACTCGCATTATTTGTTCATAGGATCCAGAAAATATTAGATACAGGCTCCCAGCTAGATGCTATTTTTCTTGACTTCCGGAAGGCGTTCGATACAGTTCCGCACTGTCGCCTGATAAACAAAGTAAGAGCCTATGGAATATCAGACCAGCTGTGTGGCTGGATTGATGAGTTTTTAGCAAACAGAACACAGCATGTTGTTATCAATGGAGAGACGTCTACAGACGTTAAAGTAACCTCTGGCGTGCCACAGGGGAGTGTTATGGGACCATTGCTTTTCACAATATATATAAATGACCTAGTAGATAGTGTCGGAAGTCCCATGCGGCTTTTCACGGATGATGCTGTAGTATACAGAGAAGTTGCAGCACTTGATGCAGGGAGTGGCAACTGACCCTTAACATAGACAAATGTAATGTATTGCGAATACATAGAAAGAAGGATCCTTTATTGTATGATTATATGATAGCGGAACAAACACTGGTAACAGTTACTTCTGTAAAATATCTGGGAGTATGCGTGCGGAACGATTTGAAGTGGAATGATCATATAAAATTAATTGTTGGTAAGGCGGGTACCAGGTTGAGATTCATTGGGAGAGTGCTTAGAAAATGTAGTCCATCAACAAAGGAGGTGGCTTACAAAACACTCGTTCGACGAGTATTGCTCATCAGTGTGGGATCCGTACCAGATCGGTCTGACGGAGGAGTTAGAGAAGATCCAAAGAAGAGCGGCGCGTTTCGTCACAGGGTTATTTGGTAACCGTGATAGCGTTACGGAGATGTTTAACAAACTCAAGTGACAGACTCTGCAAGAGAGGCGCTCTGCATCGCGGTGTAGCTTGCTGTCCAGGTTTCGAGAGGGTGCGTTTCTGTATGAGGTATCGAATATATTGCTTCCCCCTACTTATACCTCCCGAGGAGATCACGAATGTAAAATTAGAGAGATTGGAGCGCGCACGGAGGCTTTCAGGCAGTCGTTCTTCCCGCGAACCATACGCGACTGGAACAGGAAAGGGAGGTAATGACAGTGGCACGTAAAGTGCCCTCCGCCACACACCGTTGGGTGGCTTGCGGAGAATAAATGTAGATGTAGATGTACCACTGCTACTCATTTTCTTTCTTGTTCCACTCACAATTATAGCGAGGGAGAAACACTGTTAGAAGCCTCTGTAGGAGCCCTAATTTCTCTTATTTTATGTTCGTGATCTTTAGGTGAAGTGTAATTTGGCGGCAGTTGAATCGATCTACGGTAGGCCTGTAAATTTCCGCAATAGTGCCTCGCGGAAAGAGCCTCGGCTTCCTTTTGCTTCGATGTCTTCCTTTAATCCGACCTGGTTGGGATCCCGAACACTCTAACAGTACTCAAGTAAGGGTCACACTAGCATTCTAAATGCCATATTCTTTATAGATGAACTATACTTCCCTAAAGTCTACCCACAAAACGAAGTTGGACATTCGCCTTCCCTATAATCAAACGTGACGTGCTCATTCCATTTCATATCGCTTTATAACGTTGCACGTGCATATTTAATCGATGTGAGTATGACAGGCAACACATTACTAATGCTGTATTTGAACGATCCGTGGTGCAAGAAGTAGGTACAAGAACCTACTTCGAACGAAAATAAGAACTCAGACTGTCTCCGCATCAAAGTATCCAACGACACTAAAACTGTTTGCCAGATGACACTTGTGGTATCAGTAAATAGTATGGGAGTGAACTGAGCTGCGTGCGATCTCTGTGGAAAGTGTGAAACTAGTCCAAGCGTTCAGCGCACGTCGAAACAGAATCGACAGGCAGATACTAATCACGCTGTGTGGTAGGAGAAGTGAACCTCCGGTAAATAGGTTTGCTGTGGCTCGACGTTCCATCTTACTATCACTTGTGACGTCTTGTCAGAGAGAGCTACGGTAGTTGACTTGCTTGAAAAACAGTAACGAAAATCTGTTCAAAGATAGGTTCGAATGTGAAAATAAAGAAAGTTTCCATGGATTAGAGAAGTGAACGAATTAATAGCAGTACGGATTCGGTACTCTGGTTGAGACAGATAGCTCATCTATAGGACGACTGACAGTACAAGTGCAAAAGGTGCATAATATGGAAATGAAGTTCCTAAAAGGTATGTACCAGGTAGGTCTCTCAGGGAATAGAGAGACTTCGAATAATTCCATTAGGATTTAAAACTACGCGTGAAGGAGCGACCAGTGCTCATGTGAGACCAACACAATCGACATTACATAAGGTAGCGAAATATGCGACGGTGAAAGACACGAGACTTCTCCACCTCATGAGGACACTGACTGATAACAATATGAAGCTCTCCAAGAAAGTGTAAGCAGACGGTGGAAGAAGTGCCCCCAAGTGGGTGAAATACTTTTAAGGATGCCCAATAAAGCCTACATGGCAGAATGAAAATTTGGAATCATTGATTAGATAGTTCCCAAGAAGCCGGTCATTATGATAGAGTTGATGTTGTAAATGTCATACAGAAAGGAAAACTTATCAAGACAAAGAAGCATTTGTCGCCTCGAAATAGTGTGCGAAAAGAAAAGCTTGAGTATTGGGAGATCGGCACGTTTAACTCCAACGTTTCTCGTTAAATGTTGCCGGCGGAGAAAAGCATCCTGTGTGCTGGTTAGTATATATATCTTTGAAAGAAGGTAGGTTGGGGGTAAAAATAAGCATTTTTGCTTTCACTAAATATTTTTAAAAACTTGCAATAATAATACACTGAAACTCCAGCTGTGTAATGTGTTAGTGCCACTGAAACTCGAGCCCGGATTTTCTGCTTCACGCGTGCGGCTGCTTTAACCGCCTTGGCTCTCCGAGAATCACTCCAAGAGACACCCAAACTTATATATGGCACCGTGCCTACATCATGTGCTCGTACAAATTCTATGTTTCCCGCCAAGGGAGGGACGTATTTATTAAAGTCGCGGCCTTTGTATTAAGTTGTTGTGGTTGTGGTCTTCAGTCCTGAGACTGGTTTGATGCAGCTCTCCATGCTAATCTATCCTGTGCAAGCTCCTTCATCTTCCAGTACCTACTGCAACCTACATCCTTCTGAATGTGCTTAGTGTATTCATCTCTTGGTCTCCTTCTACGATTTTTACCCTCCACGCTGCCCTCCAATGCTAAATTTGTGATCCCCCGATGCCTCAGGACATGACCTACCAACCGATCCCTTCTTCTAGTCAAGTTGTGCCACAAACTTCTCTTCTCCGCAATCCTATTCAATACCTCCTCATTAGTTACGTGATCTACCTACCTAATATTCAACATTCTTCTGTAGCACCACATTTCGAAAGCTTCTATTCTCTTCTTGTCCAAACTATTTATTGTCCATGTTTCACTTCCATACATGGCTATACTCCATACAAATACGTTCAGAAACGACTTCCTGACACTTAAATCTATACTCGATGTTAACAAATCTCTCTTCTTCAGAAACGCTTTCCTTGCCATTGTCAGTCTACATTTTATATCCTCTCTACTTCGACCATCATCAGTTATTTTGCTCCCCAAATAGAAAAACTCCTTTACTACTTTAAGTGTCTCATTTCCTAATCTAATACCCTCAGCATCTCCCGACTTAGTTCGACTACATTCCATTATCCTCGTTTTGCTTTTGTTGATGTTCATCTTATATGCTCCTTTCAAGACACTGTCCATTCCGTTCAACTGCTCTTCCAAGTCCTTTGCTGTCTCTGACAGAATTACAATGTCATCGGCGAACCTCAAAGTTTTTATTTCTTCTCTATGGATTTTAATACCTACTCCAAACTTTTCTTTCCTTTGCTGCTTGCTCAATATACAGATTGAATAACATCAGGGAGAGGCTACAACCCTGTCTCACTCCCTTCCCAACCACTGCTTCCCTTTCATGCCCCTCGACTCTTATAACTGCCATTTGGCTTCTGTACAAATTGTAAATAGCATTTCGCTCCCTGTATTTCACCCCTGCCACCTTTAGAATTTGAAAGAGAGTATTCCACTCAACATTGTCAAAAGCTTTCTCTAAGTCTACAAATGCTAGAATCACAGGTTTGCCTTTTCTTAATCTTTCTTCTAAGATAAGTCGTAAGGTCAGTATTGCCTCACGTGTTCCAACATTTCTACGGAATCCAAACTGATCTTCCCCGAGGTCGGCTTCTACCACTTTTTCCATTCGTCTGTAAATAATTCGCGTTAGTATTTTGCAGCTGTGACTTATTAAACTGATAGTTCGGTAATTTTCGCATCTGTCAACACTTGCTTTCTTTGGGATTGGAATAAATTACATTCTTCTTGAAGTCTGAGGGTATTTCGCCTGTCTCGTACATCTTGCTCACCAGATGGTAGAGTTTTGTCAGGACTGGCTCTCCCAAGGCCGTCAGTAGTTCTAATGGAATGTTGTCTACTCCCGGGACCTCGTTTCGACTCAGGTCTTTCAGTGCTCTGTCAAACTCTTCACGCAGTATCTTAACTCCCATTTCATCTTCATCTACATCCTCTTCCATTTCCATAATATTGTCCTCAAGTACATCGCCCTTGTATATACCCTCTATATATTCCTTCCACCTTTCTGCTTTCCCCTCTTTGCTTAGAACTGGGTTTCCATCTGAGCTTTTGATATTCATACAAGTAGCTCTCTTTTCTCCAAAGGTCTCTTTAATTTTCCTGTAGGCTGTGTCTATCTTACCCCTAGTGAGATAAGCCCCTACATCCTTACATTTGTCCTCTAGCCATGCCTGCTTAGCCATTTTGCACTTCCTGTCTATCTCATTTTTGAGATGTTTGTATTCCTTTTTGCCTGCTTCATTTACTGCATTTTTATATTTTCTCCATTCATCAATTAAATTCAATATTTCTTCTGTTACCCAAGGATTTTTCACTAGCCCTCGTCTTTTTACCTACTTGATCCTCTGCTACCTTCACTACTTCATCCCTCAGAGCTACCCATTCGTCTTCTACTGTATTTCTTTTCCCCATTTCTGTCAGTTGTTCCCTTATGCTGTCCCTGAAACTCTGTACAACATCTGGTTCTTTCAGTTTATCCAGGTCCCATCTCCTTAAATTCCCACCTTTTTGCAATTTCTTCAGTCTTAATCTGCAGTTCATAACCAATAGATTGTGGTCAGAGTCCACATCTGCCCCTAGAAATGTCCTACAATTTAAAACCTGGTTCCTAAATCTCTGTCTTATCATTATATAATCTATCTGATATCTTTTAGTATCCCCAGGATTCTCCCATGTATACAACCTTCTTTTATGATTCTAGAACCAAGTGTTAGCTATGATTAAGTTGTACTTTGTGCAAAATTCTACCAAGCGGCTTCCTCTTTCATTTCTTACCGCAATCCATATTCACATACTATGTTTCCTTCTCTCCCTTTTCCTACTGTCGAATTCCAGTCATCCATGACTATTAAAGTTTCGTCTCTCTTCCCTACCTGAATAATTTCTTTTATCTCATCATACATTTCTTCAATTTCTTCGTCATCTGCAGAGCTAGTTGGCATATAAACTTGTACTACTGTAGTAGGCATAGGCTTCGTGTCTATCTTGGCCACTATAATACGTTCACTATGTTGTTTGTAGTAGCTTACCCGCACTCCTATTTTTTTATTCATTATTAAACCTACTCCTGCATTACCCCTATTTGATTTTGTATTTATAACCCTGTATTCACCTGACCAGAAGTCTTGTTCCTCCTGCCACCGAACTTCACTAATTCCCACTATATCTAACTTTAACCTATCCAATTCCCTTTTTAAATTTTCTAACCTACCTGCCCGATTAAGGGATCAGACATTCCACACTCCGATCCGTAGAATGCCAGTTTTCTTTCTCCTGATAACGACGTCCTCTGGAGTAGTCACCGCCCGGAGATCCGAATGGGGGACTATTTTACCTCCGGAATATTTTACCCAAGAGGACGCCATCATCATTTAACCATACAGTAAAGCTGCATGCCCTCGGGAAAAATTACGGCATGTTGTTTCCCCTTGCTTTCAGCCGTTCGCAGTACCACAACAGCAAGGCCGTTTTGGTTAATGCTACAAGGCCAGATCAGTCAATCATCCAGACTGTTGCCCCTGCAACTACTGAAAAGGCTGCTGCCCCTCTTCAGGAACCACACGTTTGTCTGGCCTCTCAATAGATACCCCTCCGTTGTGGTTGCACCTACGGTACGGCTATCTGTATCGTTGTGGCACGCAAGCCTCCCCACCAACGGCAAGGTCCATGGTTCGTGGGGGGGGTTGTATTAAGTACGAAATAGTATATCGTAGTGCCTGTGTTGATTCGATGTGCGGTGCAATGTCCTTGAAACAAGTATGCATATCTGAAGGATACTGCATCGTACATCGAATCAACACAGGCACTGCAGTGTACTAATATGATATCAGTTGCGCATGCAATAGCTAGTCTGACATATAGGTAACGTTGTGTGAAAATTTCATTGCCGTCCAATTATTGTTAGAAGAGTAATAAAAGTTTTCTAAAAATAATTTTGCGTACTCTTACCCCAAGCTGTGAGCTAAGAGAACGCGGGCCTGGAGTAAGAGCACACAGTGCGTAATGAAGAATATTTAAAAAATTTTAAATAAATACATGGACGAACAAAGTAGGAACTTTTTAATTTTCGACGAATTTGAAAAGTAAGTGTCGTAATGATCGGAAAGTATTGCCGAAAAAATGTTTGCCGAAGGAAATGAAGTTCTGCGTTTTGGCTTGTTCTTCCTCCACTGTGAACTGGCCCAGGTGCACGCTACCTTTGCCAGTTTTAAAACGTCTTCTTAAGACAGCCGATGCTTTCAATGCTTGCCGTATTGAGCTCCCAATTTTAATAAAGCGAGAGCTTAATGGCAGAGCGGCACTTTTAACGGCTGTCGAGTTGATGTTCTCCGCCGGTTTCTGGAAAAAATGTCGCTATGGAAGGCATTGTATTCCAAATGTGTTTCAGAGGAGGTATGTTTGAACAAATCATTGCCCAACGAAAGCATAACTACAGACAAGAAAAATTAATTTAAGTTCTCCAAGGTCAATAATAAGGGATCTACGATGCATAAAAACCAGTAAAAAGTCCTGGAATACGCTAGTAAGGACTAGGAGGATCAAAGTACAGGTTAAGGGGGTAAAAGTTCGCAGATAATTTCTTGACAGGCTAAAACAACACACTGCGAACCTCTACCCCGTTAGGCCTACATACTTTTAGCCCATTCCGCTATTTTCTTTTTCGGCAGTCTACAGGTATTACACACAGCTAAAATAATGGGGATCAAGCAGGATATTGGAAGCTTATAGCCGCAAGTTCCTTTACCGAATTTACCAAATTTTTAAACAGATTTACGTTCACCCAACACCCAATCAAAATTATAAAAATTTTACATCGAAAACATACAGAAGTGAATTACCTCATTTTCTCCAGCTGTAAGTATCAGACTGCCACGATTTTCCAGAACAGAACTGAGGACATGATGACATATGCATCTCCTTATTTATTTATTTACACGTCTAATTCGGCAGCAACAAATTGAGGACCAATCCTCCTAGGTCATGGAATGTGTCAGTACAAAGAATTACAACGTAAAAGTACAACAGACAAAATAAAATGTATATGAACACAAAAAATTCAGACCATAAGTTTAAGTAAACGTACAGCTTAATTTTTCAGGGAACTCCTCAACAGAATAGAAGGAATGACCCATGAGAAACTCTTCAGTTTCGATTTGAAATCGCGTTGATTACTGTTAAAATTTTTGAATTCTTGTGGTAGCTCACTGAAAATGGATGCAGTAATATACTGCACAATTTTCTGCACAAGAGCTAAGGAAGTGCGAATCAAATGCAGATTGTAGTTCTGCCGAGCATTAACTGAGTTAATGCCGGTATTCCTTGGGAGTAAGTTGATAATGTTAACAAGCAACTACAGTAAAGAATATATATATTGAGAGGCCAGCGTCAAAATACACAGACTAGTGAACAGGGGTCGACAAGAGGTTCGCGAACTTACACTACTTATTGCCCGAACTGCCCGTTTCTGAGCCAAAAATATTCTTTCAGAATGGGAAGAATTACCCCAAAATATAATACCATTCGATAAAAGACAATGAAAATAAGCAAAGGATATTATTTTTCGTGTCGAACGATCACTGAATTCTGAGAGCATTCGAATAGTAAAAATGGCAGCATTAAGTCTTTCAACAAGATCGTGAACGTGAGCTTTCCACGACAGTTTACTATCTATCTGAACACCTAGAAATTTGGACTGGTCAGTTTCACTAATCGTATGCCCGTTCTGTGAAATTAAAACATCGGGTTTTGTTGAACTGTGAGCTAGAAACTGTAAAAACTTAGTCTTACTGTGATTTAGTGTTAATTTATTTTCTACAAGCCATTAACTTATGTCATGAACTGCACTATTTGGCCGGCCGGTGTGGCCGAGCGGTTCTATGAGCTTCAGTCTGGAACCGCGCGACCGCTACGGTCGCAGGTTCGAATCGTGCCTCGGGCATGGATGTGTGTGATGTCCTTAGGTTAGTTAGGTTTAAGTAGTTCTACGTTCTAGGGGATTAATGACCTAGGATGTTAAGTCCCATAGCGCTCAGAGCCATTTGAACCTTTTTTTGCACTATTTCAAACAGAACCAATGTTGCACAGAACATCCTTTACTACCAAGCTAGTGTCATCAGCAAACAAAAATATTTTAGAATTACATGTAATATGTAATACTAGAGGGCATATCATTTATATAAATGAGGAACACGAGTGGCCCCAACACTGATCCGTGGGATACCGCCCCTTCCCCGAGCCCACCCCTCCCCACCCCCCAATCTGATCATACGCCACTCACACCCCACATCACAGCCATTCTCAACACTGTGAATAATGACCTTTCGCTGTCTGTTGTTAGAGTAAGAGGTGAACCAACTGTGAGTTACTCCCTATATCCGTAATGGCCCAACTTCTGGAGCAATATTATGTGATCAACACAATCAAGCGCCTCAGTTAAATCGAAAAACATGAACAGCTTTAGAAACCTTTCTTTAATTTATCCAGTTCCTCACAGACGAAAGAGAATATAGAATTTTCAGTTGTTTAAGACTTCTAAAGTCGAACTGTACATTTGATAGAAAATAATGTGATATAAAATGACCAATTATCCTTACATTCACAGACTTTTCAATAACTTTAGCATATACGGATGGCATAGAAATATGTATAAAATTGTCTACATTATCCATTTCTCCCTTTTTATAAAGTGGCTTTACTACTGAGTACTTTAATCATTCAGGAAACTGACCATTCTTAAAGGTAAAATTGCAAATATGGATAAGTACAGGGCTAACATGTGCAGCACAGTTCTTTAATATTCTGCTAGGCACTCCATCATATCCATGAGAGTCCTTAGCCTTCAGTGATTTAATTATTGACTCAATCTCCGCCTTGTCAGTATCAGAGAGAAGTATTTCAGACATCAGTCTGGGAACGTAATTTTCCAAGAGAGTTATATGATTCCCTGTAGAAACTAAGTTTTTTATTTAATTCGCCAGCAATGCTCACAAAATGATAGTTAACTTCTGTACATATATCTGACTTATCAGCAACAGAAACATTTTTACTATGATCTGACTTTATATCGTCGACCTTGTGCTACTGACCAGACACTTCCTTCACAACTAACCATATGGTTTTAATTTTATCCTGTGAATTAGCAATTCTGTTTGCGTACCACACATTCTTTGCCTTCCTAATAACATGTTTAATCATCTTACAATACTGTTTGTAATGGGCAACTGTAGCTTGATTGTGACTACTTCTAACATTTCGATATAATTCCCGCTTTGTTCTACATGATATCCTTATCCCACTGGTCAGCCAACCAGGCTGCCTTTTATTGCTAGTAGCCTGGTTAGAACTTTCTAATGGAAAGCAACTCTCAAAGAGTATGAGAAATGTGTTAAGGAAAGCATTATATTTGTCATCTATGTTACTGGCACCATAAACAATCTGTCACTCTTGTTCCTCAACGAGGTTTCTAAAACTCTCTATTACCGTTGGTTAGCTTTCCTACATAGTTTGTAATTAAATGTGACATTTGCTTGGATACAAAAGCCTTTTAGTGCCTGAAAGACCATTGACCCTTTTACTAACAGAATGCCCACCTAGTAATAAAGAATGAATAAAAATATTGCCTATGGCAATGCTACTGTTCATCTGCACCCTAGTTGGAAAAAACACAATCTGCATCAGATCATTTGAGTTTAGGAGATGATCTACCAACATCCTTTTTCTTGCACAGTCATTTACGAAATTAATACTGAAGTCATCACGTGTAACTAATTTTTGGTACCTCCTTTGAAGTGAACTAAGAACCCTCTCTAGCTTGAGCAGAAATGCTCTGAAGTCAGAGTTAGGGGACCTATACACAACAACAGTTAGAAATTAAGTTTCACCAAATCCAACTGCCACTGCACAACATTCAAATATCAGTTCAGTGTAGTGCCGTGATACGTCTATGGACTCAATCGAAGTACTGTTTTTCTACGTACATGGCCCACACCTCTACCGTGCGAACTACCTAGTCGCTGAACCTTCTTGTTTTTGTTAGACTTTTCAACTCACGTAGACCCGCTAACTGCTGAGGACTGCTGGATGTTTCCTACACATACAGCTACAAGAGGCTCCTCTCCACTCAACTCTGACAGTTAGTCAAATCAGTTGCATATACGCAAAGTACAACTGTCTGAATACCTCCTCCTCTTAGCTGCCTTCTTGCCAACTGGCGTTCGTCATACACAAAGCACTGTAGAGAATAACCAACAAGTTGGCGTTATCACATAGCATCAATGAAAGTATGCTGGCAGCAAAACGCAATGAATGACCTGTCAAATAATAATTAATTACTTCCTAGGAAGTTGACTATGATATCAATGCAGATAAATTAATTTTGTGTGTACTAAAAACCTGTATTTTCCATAGTGAGTCAGTTCGCTAATAACGAACAGTGTCACAGACGGCATAGATGGTGACAGTACAATACAATCACATTTTCTTTAACAGGCTTACGTAGTCTACCAACAGCATATACATGTATCAGTTCCATTTTGCAAGTGCTATAGACATGAGACTAGGAAAAAAAATTGGGATTTGGATATGTTCAGTGGGAGAAAACACTATATATAAATCGTACAGTTTGCCTAAACGTTAGTGTATGGCTTTAGTATAAGTTTAAGCATCATAATTTTGATGATGCGTTACTATATGAAGTCTGACCACTTTAGATTGAGGAAAATGAACAAGCACTATTAGATAATTGATTGTAAATGACACAGTGAGCCATTATGATGTAACAAACATTTATTTTTTGTGACGAGACAGAATGGTATATCACAAAAGAGCATAAATTATACGTTAAGAGATTAGGCCATAAAAATAAGGTATATGTGTGTTAAACATGTTCAGTAAGTTTACTTAATCAAGAACTTTGAGGAAAACGCCGAAAAGTCCCAAATGTGCCCAAAAACCTCTATCTATAATGAGAACTTACAATTTCTTTCTGGATTTAAATTCATATACGTATTTCTCTTTATTTTGTCTGAATTCTCTAAGAAACATTTTTACATAAAAAATTACGTCTTCAAAGCTCTCATTATGAAGGCTGCATTTTATATATAACTGTATAACAATTAGAAATAAGGCATTTATACACAAATATAACTGGTTTAGATGATATTCAAATTCTGTTGGCGCACTGATCATACGTACAATGCTACACAAATACTCAAGTCCTATGTCTAAATCTCCACATACAGGAGTTGAAAACAAATATGAAAAATCCCCGATAAATTCATGCTTGAAAACAGAAATTGCAGATGTTAACTAAACCTGCAGGTATCACTGTTTTAATTGACCATAAACGGTACCTGTGCAATGCCCTCATTACATTCCAAATGTTAGTCCAGGTCAGAACACTGTTCTTTGTAGTTGTGAGTATATTTTGTAGGAGTAAATTGAATTCGAAGGTAAGCAAATTGTTGATGCTCTTGTGGTGGATTCTTCTATAAACGAGGCACCGTATAGAAGATTTATATCGCATACAGGGAGAGCGGAAAAACTTTATCCACTAAGTAACAACGCGGACGAAAGTGTGTATCGAGTGATAGTGAGCGACAGTCATTGAAGAGCGTTGTGACGAAAAATAAGAAAACGACAGATGCAAAAGTCACTGCAGAACTGAATATCACACTCGTGAACTCTGTCAACACCAAAACAACACGAAGCGAATTCCATAGGCTGGGAATTGCAGGGCAGACCAGAATCAACAGAGCCGAATGAAGAAAGAACCCAAGAATGTGACAGTAGATGCGAGCCGAAATCCCGGCATGAAATATCGCAAGGTAAAATCAGCATCTTTTGTAATGAACTGGTTTCCGATCTAAGAAGCAAATCAGATTGTATATCTTTCGTTAAATCCTGTTAATGATGTTTTATCCCAATAAAACAAAACACATTTGGTGACAGAAGCAGGCATTTTCTTGTAGTTGTAAAGGCGGAATTAAAATGCACACAAAAATAATTAAGTACCTACGCATGATACGGCCACACAAATGAAGAACATAAACATATATATTACCATCAGAACCACAGTATGCAACTAAACACCGTCAAGATGAAGCATGTTTCATTTTATTGAATGACTTTATGTAAATTTTCTGTTGTGGTACAGACCATTTCAGATATATTTTGTTGTGATCATTGTATTTGTCTACCTCTGCAATACTGTATAACAGCACAGATGATTTGTACGTTTTTGTTGGCCCTGTATGCTTTAACTTTTGTGTACCAAAGTGCGTCGTCAAATAATTATTGCGTCACGAGTATCGTTAATGACATGTTGTCAGCTATTTGTAGAACCGTAATAGTTACTTTTCATTAAGGAGGATTGTAACGACCACATAATCTGACCGAATCAGAGGACTGGAATCTAATAGATGGTGGATTAGTGATAAAAACGGAAGCAATTTCTACCTCGCGCGTGTCCCGCAGATAACTGCAGATCCTTTCGGGATAAAGAGTTGCTTAAATTGCACAGGAACTACGCCTAAGGCTGCCGGTACACGTACCGTGCATTCGAACGCCAATGTTGAGTATGCCGAGATCAACGTGCTGTAGAACGCTCAGAAACGATGCAGCTTGTGCATACGGTACGTGTGTCTCGACGTGGTATACGCGATTGCTGCATGCCTAAGCGGCAGTTATCGGCTGTATCTTGCTCGGAAATCACAATGTTTACTTAGGAAATGGACAGGAGTAAAACTCCTACGTCAGCTCTATTGGTTTGAGGCGTCATGTCACGGACTGCGCGGCCCCTCCCACCGGAGGTTCGAGCCCTCCCTCGGGCATGGCTGTGTGTGTTGTTCTTACCGTAACTTAGTTTAAGGCAGTTCAAGTAGTGTTTAAGTCTAGGGACCGATGACCTAAGCAGTTTGGTCCCCAAGGAATTACACACATTTGAACATTTTGAGCTCTATCGGAAAGCATAGTTATTCCCTTCTCCCAACGCTATTCGTGGTGTTCTGTATGCAGTGTACATAAATAAAAGCTTGAATATCAATGACCATGATATCAGGCAAACAAGAAAGTTCCTTATACAATCAGTAAGGACATCAGCTTACAAAAATTCCATTATAAATAGTGTGATAGAAATCTACAATACTTTTCCACAAAAGATAAAAATTATTTCATCATTCTCACGTTTTAGTAAAACCCTCAAGTCATTCTCATCTGATCACTGTTTTTATTGAATATCAGACTCTTTAGAACATGTGAAATACAAGACTAAACAGTACAGTAAAAAAACCTTACTGCAAGTACTACTGCGGCATTCTTTCATAATACGAAAATTACAATTCGAAAATTATTTAAACACAAGTATGACGTTTCCCATCGTTTCATCAAAGCAAATCGTATGTAGTAACAAAATATGAGTTTTCGGGCGATCATTTTGCTGTTGCACTGAAACGGCATTCATTCATAGGATGTAACTCATAATATGATACCCACCAAATATGGGATTCAACAAAAGCCATACTCTACACTGAAAAGACGTGAATGCGATGTAGGTAGCGTTCTTCCATTCCATTTATCTACGTTCTAATGTACGTTCAAAGTATTTGTCATGCTTGATATTGCTCTGTACGTCCTCAAAGACTCCTCAGCATGTTGTTTCCACGCCATGACGTCAGAAACTTGTCATGCGCAGCATTGACATTCGAATGCACCGTCCGTGTGCCGACAGCTTAACGCACCACTCCATTGGTAGCTATCAAGGCAGCATTCGCCAATGGAAATAAATCCCAGTGTACAATTCAGGTCCCTGAAGACCGGGTTCAAAAAATGGTTCAAATGGCTCTGAGCACTATGGGACTTAATATCTATGGTCATCAGTCCCCTAGAACTTAGAACTACTTAAACCTAACTAACCTAAGGACATCACACACATCCATGCCCGAGGCAGGAGTCGAACCTGCGACAGTAACAGTCACGCGGTTCCAGACTGGAGCGTCTAGAACCGCACGGCCACACCGGCCGGCGAAGACCAGGTGCTGACCGCTGTACACAGTGTGAATACAGAACAAACAAGAACAAAACTCAAAAACTCGGGGATTTTGGGTGCTCTTATCAAGAAGGCGATACTCTGAAATACCAACAAAATATGGAAGGTGAGTTCCAGTCAACCAGCAGAACTATGATTAAAATGTCGTGTGTTAGCTAGATGTTACTATCTGCGACACAAAGCAAGAGGTATCTCAGAAATTCTAAATTATAAAATTAACAGGACAAGGAAGCACAGTGGCACCAGTATTTTCTGTAAAAGGTGGCAGCTATGAGAGTGTCTACAGGAACTCGTAGATAAACTGGACAAGTAGGTTATCAGATGTTCCACACGGTAAAGTTTACTGACTCTGTGCCTCCTAGAAGCTGTAAGGAGATAACAAGTACTTAGGACCGTAAATGTGTCATAACATATGAATTTTCTTACCATTGCAAAACGTCTATGAGTAATCACCCGCTAAAACAATTGTCCTAAATATGTCATACATCCACTACGTCCCATTTACAGCGTTCACCATTGTAAAATTTCTAAATTCGAGTAAGCTGCGAGATTAAAATCGAGAAAGTGACAAAACGCAACACACGAATTCTTACATACACTGCCGGTACTAACATCACTGAACTTTCAGTCCGCAATAAATTGAAAAACCAAATCTCCGCGCCAACAGACAAGCACTATGCCGCTGGCACTGCCGAAATCTATCTGCCCAACTACGTTTCTCACACCAGGCTTTATACCCACGATCTTGTGTTACCCTTAACTATGAGTACGGTCCCCCCTGTCTGTCTCAAGCAGCTACTAAATAGATGCGATATTCTTTAGTTATAACATTCTCCGTTATAAACTACATACAACATGGGGCAGTATTCACAACAGTCAAACAACGCGGAAGCAGCACAGTTGTCAAAATAGATATCTCCATTATGACTGGTTTAGTAAAAGACACCAAGCCCTCGTTGGCTTGTCCTCTTCCTTTTTTTTCCATTGTCATCACTCACTCGAAATGTCATGGGTGGGAGCTGGTCGATTAATGTCAAGGAATAACGTGTGATTGGGTACTAAGACCTCTAACTTCATTTGCTCTGATTAAATTGAATTTTTGCCTCTGGTCTGGTTTCTATATTTGCCTACGGAATTTGCGCGTTTGGCCGCTCTGCGAGGAGCGGTGCACTTGAGAGAACCACAAGGGGTCGGGCCAGAGAGTTCCCAGAAGGCGGCTGGTCGGTGACAATAGCGGGATGCCGACTGAGGCGACCACTGGGGAACGGTCAGCGGCGCGCCCTTGTAGCAGACGATATGTAGAGGCCGGTGGCCCGGCTAAAGTTTGGAGCGGCTCACTGGCGCCTCGAAAAATAGTTTTACTACTGAGTCTGGCGTACTGGTCGCCGCCTCGGCCCCAGGCATGCGCATTGTGAGTGTGGCGTTCTCAGAACTTGTGTTTGCAGCCTGCAGAGCAAAACCAGTCCTCACAGCTGTCTACGCACGGCCCGACTTCACAGTTTGGGACTTATTTATCCATGGTGACGTCTCAGCTACGCGCACCATTGCACTGTGGCAACACCAGGGATTATTTTCGTGTGTAACTTTATCGACTAGTAATGCTACTCGATCACTGTTCCACAGCGTAGTGAGTTTTTAATCTGCCAGGTGGTTATAATTGGAGGGTTCAGATGCCAATCAATGTAAGTCAGTCCTCACTGAAACTGAAGATAATTAGATGTTTTCAAAATGTAACACAGAAAAATGCAGGTGATTCATACAATGATAAGACTTACTTTTATTGAAACCCAATACAATAACTCACCTATTGTGTGGATACAGAAGAATGTAACTTAAACAATTTCCAATATAACTATAATTTTACACAAAAACTGTGGCTTGTGGTCACTGTCCACTGCACTTTTTGATGAATTTAATCTATATATTCATCATTATTGCTGCCGTACTCTGCAGGATTCTTGATTTCTTTTGGTTTTGAGGATGATGCACGTGTGCTTTGGTTTATTGAAGGTAACCATCGATAAAATGAGTGGTAATGTGGAGGAATATATTGCAAAAGTTCCAACATATGCGTTTTTCAGCTCTTTAACAGGTTGACGATCTGTATACAGGGATCTTGAAGTATTGGTTTTCCTATTCGAAATTGAAGCTTCCAAGTTTTTGGTTGAAATCAACTCTTCTCGCTTCATCTCTATTACCAGAAATGGATTTTTGCGTTTGGCAATTGTTACCAAATCAGTCCAATTTCTTGGCTCAAAAATAAATTCTTTCTTTCTTGCTTTGAATTCGATAACGCCAAAATCTGCAACATTTCGGAGGTAACTGTGTCCCGATACCATAAATTTTTGGTGAATGTAATCGGCTGCCATCTCTGGATCTTGCAAAAGTTCTTGCAAAGCTAAGCTTAGTTTGATATTCCTGTTTTGTCCTGAGAAAGCATGTGAATACATGATAATATGGCGATGATATGAGGCATGTTGTTTAAAATGTTTAACAAGATATGCTCCAATTTTCTTTGATGCTTGAGATCCCTCCGTCTCATCCCACATTTACATGTAACCTTTAGAGTCATTGAAACTGCACACTCCTAGGTTATATACACTCCTGGAAATGGAAAAAAGAACACATTGACACCGGTGTGTCAGACCCACCATACTTGCTCCGGACACTGCGAGAGGGCTGTACAAGCAATGATCACACGCACGGCACAGCGGACACACCAGGAACTGCGGTGTTGGCCGTCGAATGGCGCTAGCTGCGCAGCGTTTGTGCACCGCCGCCGTCAGTGTCAGCCAGTTTGCCGTGGCATACGGAGCTCCATCGCAGTCTTTAACACTGGTAGCATGCCGCGACAGCGTGGGCGTGAACCGTATGTGCAGTTGACGGACTTTGAGCGAGGGCGTATAGTGGGCATGCGGGAGGCCGGGTGGACGTACCGCCGAATTGCTCAACACGTGGGGCGTGAGGTCTCCACAGTACATCGATGTTGTCGCCAGTGGTCGGCGGAAGGTGCACGTGCCCGTCGACCTGGGACCGGACCGCAGCGACGCACGGATGCACGCCAAGACCGTAGGATCCTATGCAGTGCCGTAGGGGACCGCACCGCCACTTCCCAGCAAATTAGGGACACTGTTGCTCCTGGGGTATCGGCGAGGACCATTCGCAACCGTCTCCATGAAGCTGGGCTACGGTCCCGCACACCGTTAGGCCGTCTTCCGCTCACGCCCCAACATCGTGCAGCCCGCCTCCAGTGGTGTCGCGACAGGCGTGAATGGAGGGACGAATGGAGACGTGTCGTCTTCAGCGATGAGAGTCGCTTCTGCCTTGGTGCCAATGATGGTCGTATGCGTGTTTGGCGCCGTGCAGGTGAGCGCCACAATCAGGACTGCATACGACCGAGGCACACAGGGCCAACACCCGGCATCATGGTGTGGGGAGCGATCTCCTACACTGGCCCTACACCACTGGTGATCGTCGAGGGGACACTGAATAGTGCACAGTACATCCAAACCGTCATCGAACCCATCGTTCTACCATTCCTAGACCGGCAAGGGAACTTGCTGTTCCAACAGGACAATGCACGTCCGCATGTATCCCGTGCCACCCAACGTGCTCTAGAAGGTGTAAGTCAACTACCCTGGCCAGCAAGATCTCCGGATCTGTCCCCCATTGAGCATGTTTGGGACTGGATGAAGCGTCGTCTCACGCGGTCTGCACGTCCAGCACGAACGCTGGTCCAACTGAGGCGCTAGGTGGAAATGGCATGGCAAGCCGTTCCACAGGACTACATCCAGCATCTCTACGATCGTCTCCATGGGAGAATAGCAGCCTGCATTGCTGCGAAAGGTGGATATACACTGTACTAGTGCCGACATTTTGCGTGCTCTGTTGCCTGTGTCTATGTGCCTGTGGTTCTGTCAGTGTGATCATGTGATGTATCTGACCCCAGGAATGTGTCAATAAAGTTTCCCCTTCCTGGGACAATGAATTCACGGTGTTCTTATTTCAATTTCCAGGAGTGTACATACATATTTAGTTTTAATGGGCAGCAGATGTATGTAATTTTGGGAAAGATAAAGCTTTCCCAGATCTAAAAAAAAACGTAAACATCTTCTCCTGCAAGCAACTTGTCTGAATTCAAAGAATCTCTTGCTTATTGTGCTCGCCAAAGATGAAGTTCTTATTTATCCTCATCCTTTTTTGCATCATCATTCTCTAAAGTAAGATTGTTCAGCAGGGAATCGCATAGCTGGCATGTATCTTTGGACAGGGGCTTAAAAAGTATATTGAAATTAGTAGAAAACATCTGATAATATATCATTTCTTTCACTGGTTCGGTACCATCCTGTGCACATTTCTTCAGGTAAAGGTTGTACATCTTTCTGATATTCAGATCAGACTGCAAACATCTGCGATTTGGTGCATCAGAGAGGGTATAATTTCTTTTATAAGAGGGAAACGATTCGGTGTGTTCGTTCACTTTTGTCACATTTTGGCGGCCTATGGCCTCTTTTATCAGTAGATGCGGACCGTTCTGTAGTACCTCATATTTTATAATGACTAGCATTACTAACTTGAAATTTGCCCGTAAAAAACTTTTACACACACGAACTGACATCACTGTTGTTGTCAAGTAATGTGTGAGAGTTTTCGATTTTGGCGGCTTCGATGAGTTTCTTGGACGACTTTGCTTCATCTTCGTGTTGTGGATCAGTCTGAGAAGACAGACGTTCTTCTTTGCATTTTCGCACAATTTATAAAATGATTCGAACAATGATGGCTGTTCTGCAGGATTTACTAAATCAAAACACCTTTCCAAGAATATCTTTTGGCAGAACTGACTACCCTTTTCCATGAATATTGCTTCCTCTTCCGTTTTCTTCCTTTCTGTATCATCATATTTTCGTTTTTATTGCTTTTATCATGGTTGTCTAACTGGCGAACATCTTCTTCAGTGACATCTACAAATTAATAAAATATTTAGGAAGTCATTCAGTGTAAGTCACCAAACAGTTCACAATTCAAAAAAAATTATTTCAAAGCACGTGTTCAGCAATGCTTGTAATGTAATGTTCCGGTTGGAAGATAAACAGTACATTAGTTTTGGGAAAGAAGCCTTTTCTGAGCGGTCATGTGAAATTACGACACATATTGGAGGTTAGAATGTACATACCAGAATCAGACAAATTATTATCATTATCTGGTACATATTCAGAACCGCTATCTGGAAACGGCGTATTTTCAACGAGTGGAGAGGATATCCTGAGCTAAAAATCACTCATTGTGTAACAGTAGTAGATTATTATGTCTGACAGTACGCCAAGACGAACAAACCGGTGTTGCAAACTGATTTACACTAAATGGCCTCGGAACATTTCGGCTCATTTACTCTGTGGCCAGTACACGTGCTGCCATCTAGCGTAAGAAACGTCAAATTGTGACTTACTCGTCTCGACAACTGAAAGATTGTACGAGGTGCATTCAAGTTCTAAGGCCTCCGATTTATTTTCTCCGGATCGGAAAGAGATAGAAACATGCGCATTGTTTTAAAATGAGGCCGCGTTCATTGTCAATACGTCCCAGAGAAGGCAGCACCGTACGGCAGATGGAATTTTACCGCCAGCGGCGAGAACGAGAACTGTTTTAAATACTTAAAATTGCGACGTTTTCCTTACTTGAACAGCGTGCAATCATTCGTTTTCAGAATTTGCATGGTGTGAAACCAATTGAAATTCATCGACAGTTGAAGGAGACATGTGGTGATGGAGTTATGGATGTGTCGAAAGTGCGTTCGTGGGTGCGACAGTTTAATGAAGGCAGAACATCGTGTGACAACAAACCGAAACAACCTCGGACTCGCACAAGCCGGTCTGACGACATGATCGAGAAAGTGGAGAGAATTGTTTTGGGGGATCGCCGAATGACGGTTGAACAGATCGCCTCCAGAGTTGGCATTTCTGTGGGTTCTGTGCACACAATCCTACATGACGACCTGAAAATGCGAAAAGTGTCATCCAGGTAGGCGCCACGAATGCTGACGGACGACCACATGGCTGCCCGTGTGGCATGTTGCCAAGCAATGTTGACGCGCAACGACAGCATGAATGGGACTTTTTTTTCGTCGGTTGTGACAATGGATGAGACGTGGATGCCATTTTTCAATCCAGAAACAAAGCGCCAGTCGGCTCAATGGAAGCACACAGGTTCACCACCACCAAAAAAATTTCGGGTAAACGCAAGTGCTGAAAAACTGATGGTGTCCATGTTCTGGGACAGCGAGGGCGTAATCCTTACCCATTGCGTTCCAAAGGGCACTACGGTAACAGGTGCATCCTATGAAAATGTTTTGAAGAACGAATTCCTTCCTGCACTGCAACAAAAACATCCGGGAAGGGCTGCGCGTGAGCTGTTTCACCAAGAAAACGCACCCGCACATCGAGATAACGTTACGCAACAGTTTCTTCGTGATAACAACTTTGAAGTGATTCCTCATGCTCCCTACTCACCTGAACTGGCTCCTAGTGACTTTTGGCTTTTTCCAACAATGAAAGACACTCTCCGTGGCCGCACATTCACCAGCCGTGCAGCTATTGCCTCAGCGATTTTCCAGTGGTCAAAACAGACTCCTAAATAAGCCTTCGCCGCTGCCATGGAATCATGGCGTCAGCGTTGTGAAAAATGTGTACGTCTCCAGGGCGATTACGTCGAGAAGTAACGCCAGTTTCATCGATTTCGGGTGAGTAGTTATTTAAAAAAAAATCGGAGGCCTTAGAACTTGAATGCACCTCGTATACTCAGGAATCTGTTACGACATATAAGTCACTTGCAGAAAAACGGTGACTTACACGGATTGGCTTCTGAGCGTTCCAATTAAACTTTACCTATTTAATAAGTTATAACACAGAAACTAACTACCGTATGAGTACCAAACTAGGTAGCGTTAATGTGCAGAGAACAGGGTGCATGATTTCCATGCGTCACAACGCCACCGTCCAGTTCTAACTGTTGCCACCAGATACTGTGATCAGTCATCGTGATTCATTGTCTCACACACCTGACTAGTTGCAGTGCACTTGTTGACGTGTCAACATGAGCTTGGACAAAGGGAGCGGGGCATTATTGGTGAGGCTCTATTATCAAAACAACAGTAATGCTGCAGCTGCACTTCGAGAACATCACCGGTTAAAAGATTGCGGAAGGGTGCTCTTCCTCCACCTGCTATGCAGAGCATGATGAGGAAGTTGGAATCAAGTGGAGAACCGGGCGTCGCTTCGTGAAGAGGCCGACGACTGGTTACACCACAGGTGGTTGATGAAGTTGCTGTTGCTACGGCAGATAACGCTGCCCGGTATTCCGGACCGTGAGGCAGTTAAACATCCCGTGGTCCTCTGTACGGTAGGAGCTTCGAACCATTCTCAAATGGTATTCATACAAGATCCATATCGTACAGCAGCTTGCACCACAGGACGAAGAACGACGTGTTCACTTCGCTCTTCACTTTCCCGCAATGACTGAAGTTCACAAGGGCTGACCTTGGACCGTCCTATGGACAGATGAAGCTCATTTTTCTCTGAATGGTGAGGTGGACACACAGAATTGCCTAGTGTGGGGATCTTTACCTCCAGCCATTGTGCATGAATTTCCTCTGTATGGTTAAAATGTCACTGTATGGTGTGGCTTGACGGCTACATTCATCATTGACCTATTCTTTTTTGAAAAGTTTGGAGCTCAAGGACCAAAGACGTGTAGTGTGACTGGCCAGTGTTACTGCGATATGATTTTCCAGTATGTCATACCCGCCCTACAGGAGAGAGACACATTGAAATCAACAGTTTTAATGCAAGATGGGGCACATGAAGTTCACCTATTTCTCCAAAACACATTTAGAAACGATCGAATTATCAGCCTATTGTTTCCAAATGCTTGGCCAGCACGATCACCTGATCTCACTCCCTGTGATTTCTGGTTGTGGGCCTGCCTGAAGGACAGGGTTTACCTGGGAAACATTCACACATGTTCTGATACGAAGCGCAGCATATAAAGAGAGATAGCCAGCATATCTACGGACATGCTTCGTTCTGCTGTGCAGAATGCAATCCTGCGCTTTCAAACTCTTCTGGACACTGATGAGCGACATATTGAGCCCCTTTTGTAGCAGTAAAGGTACCGGTATGTAATGATATGATGTTCCGCAGCAGCACATTAAAAGTGTTTCCATTGAATTGATTCTTAATTATTTCTCTTCCCCATGTTCATCCGTGTTATAACGTATTAAATAGGGAAATTTCTCCTGCTCACAAGAGAACATATGGAACAGTAGTTACATAACAGTTCCTTACTTAACTTTGCCCACAGCTCATTTTCAGATATATTTTTTTGTCGATTACGCTGTATTACACAATTATTATGCTGGGCATTGTATTATCTCTGTGTCCTAAGATAATAAATCCCATAGTGATATCCAGTTTGATCATAATTTCCATAGTTAAGGTACGACGTTTAATAACCTGCCCTTGTAACATAAATTTCTAGGGGATATTAATTAATCAGATTATCAGTAAAATAAATTATTACCAATGTGTCAACTCGTGAACGCCCACTTGGTGGTCCGACTATCTTCTTGCATCGTTAATTACTGTCCACTGCGTGATTGAAAAAGTTGCAGCTCAAGGAGGGGTGAGTAGTATGTACTTGCCTATCAGATACAGATTTATTTGAACATCTCACCTCTCCACACCAGCACTTAGCATTGGCACTTATAAATCCTCAGTTGGGCCTCTCCAAGGTTTCTTCGCAGTACTGATCTATCGTTTCCTAGCGTTTGGCAATGAATTGTTCTGTTCCTAAATATCGTAGATGCTCCCCAAAGTCGTTGTATCAACTTCTGCCGTGACCTGTACAAAGTCGTTTTTGTATCTGTCGATGTAATTCTGCACAATCACTTGTGTGGTGTGCTGATTAGTGCTGTCAGGATCCACTACTGAGGATGATGGACCAGCAGCGCCAGACATAAGACGTCACTGTTCCCGTTGTCGAAGACAGGAGAGGAGGCGCCCACGATGTAGGTCCCACTCCCGTGGATGGAGCAGTGTCCGTGACTGTTGCTGCAGCGGTAGTGGCAGTGGCTGTAGCTGGTGGGCCGTTGTGCCCGTGTCTGTGACACCGCTGGTGGCGTCTGTAGTCCAGCTGACATGTGGTGATTGTATCCTACCACCGGAGAGGTGGCGTGGTTGCCAGCTTCGGCCAACACGCTGCGACATCAACGCTCCTGGTCATAGAGTCGGGAAGGACGGAGCGTGCGTCGGCTGCGTCGACACCATTATCGTTTGTGATAGGCCTGCCGTGATGGCAGCTGTGCTGCAAAGAGCCTATGCCTCATGTTTGTGCCGCTAGTGGCGGCTGTAGCTGGTCCTTCACGCTAGTCATTATGAAGCCCAGGACAGTGATTAAAGGGGGGAGGGGGCTCTATGGGGCTCTAGACCCGGACGTCTAGGTGGACAGGAGCCTCCACTGATTAAGTTCTCAACTGGATGTCTAATAAGAGTCATTCAAGATACAATCTTCATCATATTATAAAATGTGACCAGAAATATGAAACAAATTTCTTCGTTTGTCACATCCACCATCTTAATAAGTTAGGGTACATCAGTTTTAAAAAAGAAGATCAAATATATTGTAGGATAATCGTGATTCATATTTTGTCGTTGAGCAAATTAGTTGCAGAATATCCAGTCCCAGGCCAATCACTGAGTAGCTGCGCAATAGGATATATTCATTTCATATCAACAAGCTAGCTTCGTCTATTTATAAACTTCATACGCGTGGAGCCAGGTAGAATTTTCTGACCATAGCAATAGGCGTGTTACATCAAACACTTTTGTGCGCTGTGAGATACACTCACCCCTCGCCCCTTTCTTCTTCTGTTCGCCGCTTTTATCGCTTGTCTATTGTTGTAGAGTCGAACTGTTAATTCGTGTAACAGTACTGTTCAAAAATGTGTGTGAAATCTTACGGGACTTAACAGCTTAGATCATCAGTCCCTAAGCTTACACTCTACTTAACCTAAATTATCCTAAGGACAAACACACACCGCGAGACTGCTACGGTCGGAGGTTCGAATCCTGCCTCGGGCGTGGATGTGTGTGATGTCCTTAGGTTAGTTAGGTTTAAGTAGTTCTAAGTTCTAGGGGACTTATGACCACAGATGATAAGTCCCTTAGTGCTCAGAGTCATTTGAACAACTTTTTTGACGAACACACACACCCATGCCCGAGGGAGGACTCGAACATCCGCCGGGACCAGCCGCACAGTCCATGACTGCAGCGCCCTAGACCGCTTGGCTAACCCCTCACGGCCTAACAGTACTGTTTAGAGATTTGTCATGTACAGTGTATTTGCAGATTGGCTGTTGCTCGTCCATGGGGTGACACTGCTTATTCTGATCAGTTAGAGTGTAACTCATATTTGAGTTTCATTTCTTGTTTTCGGGACTTGAAATAGAATCAACTCACGTAAGAAAGTTTCCCAGTGGTGGCAGCAAAAGGAAAGCACAGAAGGAAGCCGTTAAATTTGTGAATAAACAGTCAAAAGTAACTTCGTATTTTTCGAAGAAAGAATACTGGGTTGGTAACGTTAGTAAAATTTGTACTGAACCACAACATCCTGTACCTGATCCTACTTTATCTAAGGAGTATTTCACAAGTTCCGTTAAATCTGAGATTGTTGTGGAGCAGTATTTTGTAAGTGAGGCGGTGATGAATGCAAATATCGAACTAGACTATCATAAAACCGAAATCGGTGACAGTACTAACAGTGAATTAGTGAGGTCCCCAACATGGAGAAAGATTCGGCGAAATGGAAAAACGTGAAAAATGAATTCGTGTTTAGCGGAAGGTTAAGACTATTTTAAGAACAGTTCAGAAGATCTAAGTAAATGTGAATGTGTCTGCAAATCACAAAAAGTACGCATCCAACAACTTGTCCTTTAGAAAACTACTAAATGGAGAGACAATGACAGAAAATGGCTGTTGTAATTCGAATCTACAGAAAATGTATTTTGTATTTTGCGTAAATTATTCAGTGACAACATTTAACATGGACTTTGACAGCTTGCGTACGCCATTTTCAGCCAGTGTATTTTCTGAGTGGGAAAAGGGAGGGGTGAAAGTGACGCTTCATGAAAACAGCGCCCATCATCACAAAAATTTAGTAATATGGCTTCCGCTATCGAAGAACAAGGGGCGTATCGATAGTGAACTGCAGCATATGATTAAAACTGAGGAAAATTATTGGCAAGAAGTACTTCGATACGTGGTAGAAGCAGTTAAACATTTGGCAATGAAAGGACTTGCTTTCTGGGGTGATATGGAAATTTTTGAAGCCCCAAAGAATGGTAATTATTTATGTTCCCTTGAACTAATTGCTCATCTAGAAACAACACATCCAAGAGCATGGCTCTACAGGTTTTGGTTCAAATGGTTCAAATGGCTCGGAGCACTATGCGACTTAACTTCTGAGGTCATCAGTCGCCTAGAACTTAGAACTAATTAAACCTAACTAACCTAAGGACATCACACACATCCATGCCCGAGGCAGGATTCGAACCTGCGACCGTAGCGGTCACGCGGTTCGAGACGGAAGTGCCTTTAACCGCACGGCCACACCGGCCGGCTACAGGTTTTGGTCTTCAGTCATATTTATCCAAGACTATTTGCAAAGAATTTATCGGCCTTATGGGAAACAAGGTATTGAGTAAAATAGGCGGCAAAATTCAAACAGCAAAATACTACGGACTTGTTGAAGATTAAACGGTAGACACAACACATGACAATCAACTAGCCGTTGTAGTAAGGTATTGTGTCGAGGGAAGAGTTCAAGCAAAAGAATTTTTTGTTTTGTTCCCACACACAGTCATACAGGAGAAATTATTAGGAATGTTATCCTAGATGTCTTTGGAAAATAAAATATTAGAATAAAATATTGTAGTTCGAAATCCTATGACAATGTCAGTAACATAAATGAGAAATATTCAGTTTTAAGTGGAAAGGTAAAGTAACTGAATTCATTAACTTTTTATGTGTCCTGTGTTGCGCACTCGTTACACCTCGTGGTCTAAAACGGTGCAGAGGAATCGTTAGAATCAGTTTTTTTTTTTCAAATTTTGTGACAATTACAGTCCTTTTTTTTGTACCTTCTATTCATCGTTGGCACATTCTTGTGAAGAATTATGGACTACATGAGTCAGTATCCGATAACAGATGGTCGTACCGTAAGGAAGTAATAGCGGCAGAATTTTGATGCCGTTTACGTATCACTTATAGAGATTGTCGAGAAAAAAAAGAAAAGGTAGCGATAAGAAATGAGGCAGAATCGCTTCGGAATAGAACTATAAAAACTGGAGACAGCAATACTGGTTGTTTTCTGGAATGACTTTTGTCTCGAATGAACAAAACTAACAAATATCTGCAAAAGCCTGGACTAGCGGATGTTAGGTGTTACGATCATTGATTCTGCTTTTCAGCCGCGTTAGGGAAAATTTAGACGAATATGAAAACCAAGCTAGGAGCTTAAATGAACATGTGTATCAAGAATATATCCATGAAAGGAAATGCAAAATAAGAATATTTCCTGATGGAGAAAAATCAGAAGAACTGTGCGGACGTAATAAATTTCATGTGGAAGTTGTTACAGTTGTTGATAAACTACGAGCACAACTAAAAAAACGAGAAGAAAAGTACTGCGAAGTATTCCATCTTTTCCGACCGAGGTGATCTCCATGAAGAAAGTTTTCGCTGTGAAATTCTTCATTTTCGTGCATATTTGAAGCGTAGCGTCAAAAAAAGGCTGCTAAACATTTCACCAGTTGAATTTTATGTATTAGTGATAGACAATGATCTTTGTGATATTTTTCCAAATGTGATGATTGCTTACTGAGTTTTCCTCTCAACGCCAATTGACAATTGTGAAACCGAGAGACGATTCTCCAAACAAATCACTTGCTATAATGCAAGAAGAAAGCATTCCCACTTTCGCCTTGCCATCAGTTGAGCATGAGTTGACCGGTTCTCTTGACTTGCTGTGTGTAATAGAGGACTTCGCTAGGACGAAAGCAATGAAAAAATAATTTTTGAGGTACTCATTTTTCATTTATATAACAGCGTAACTTTGTGTGTTATTTTAAATTCAATTGGAAAGATCCATTAGGTAAAATATCATCTAATGTATGGCATGGTTGATGTGATAGAGGTATGTGTACTTCCTTACCTTCCATATTGTACTTTGACAGAAATGTATTAGGCGTACATGAAGTAAGGAGGGGACACACAGTTTTCCTGGCCCCTGGCCTCCACAGGGATTACCAGGACCTGATTAAGACAAATGGACTAAAAACCAAACAAAGACTATCAGTCACTAATCTGAGATGAAACGGATAAAAGGACGCTTTCATAGCTACAAGCACATCTGAGGTTTGCGCATGAGTGAGTCGCTAGCCGAAGTGAAATACTGCTGTAACGTTAAACCAAATTCGAGTCCAGTCCAAACAGAGTCACACATTACATCTAATCCAAGTACACTACTGGCAATTAAAATCGCAACACTATGAGGACGGCATGTAAGAAACGCCAATTCGGCGTACAGTGTATTACATGCTTGAATATAAAAATGATTAGCAGTTCACTGTAAGTGCACAAAATTTGGTACGAGTAATTTCATCTACATTATGTAGTTAAGAAAAGAATAAACTGCGAATATATCTTTCCGGAATCACATATTAATGATGGTTGTTTGTAAGAATATCGTGCTACGCCGTGTGTAAGAAGGAGCAACGTCTACCGATACGTGTCGGAAATCAAAATATGCGCAATCGTGGCACGTCCAGACTGCGTTTCGTAGTTCTGCAATATAGTTGCTCGGGATCCAATAATTGAAAGCCTTACGCAACGCCCTGGATAACCTCAACGGCCACGCGAGACCAGCACTAAGGAAACAGACACATTGTTTACTCAGCCGTGCACAATTGTATAATCAAATGACGTACACTCGACTTATAAAATACGCTAGTTTGTAGCAACACAAGTTGCACAAAAAAGTTGCGACGTCTGGAGCACCATGTACCGTCAGTGCGGCAATTATACATGCGGCTTCCCTCTACGCGGAAGCAGAATCAGGTGCACCGACAGTGGTGCGCCCAACGACTATACTGGACACAAAAGTGGCAGTACGCTTCCTTTCCATACTAGTTCGGGTTTTGCGTATAGCATCGCGTGTGCACAGGTCCGAAGGAGAACTAAAATTCCATGACAGCATTCGTCTTTGTCATGTGGGCCTAGCACCAGTGGTGGTGGTACAGGGTGAGACTGGGTAGACAACAGGATCGCCTTGCGTCACATAGTCGGTAGCGTGGACAGTAGGGCTACATTTCTGGCATGTTAAATCTAGTAGCTGTGCCGTATCTTCGGGATCTCATATTTCAACATAACAACGCAAGACTACATGCTGCCCGAGTTGTATTGACATACCTCGACACAGAGGGTGTGAGACTATTGCCCGGATCAGCACTGTCTCCATATCTCCGTCACCGAAAACGTCTGGTCACTGGTTGCTGAATGACTAGCACGCCACAACTCGCTAGCAACTACGACTGATGAACTCTGGTATGGAGTTGAAGCAGCATAGAATGATATACAATATCTGACACCTCATTTCAGTTCCACTAGAAACTCCAGTTCAGAGACATTGTAACTGCCAGAGATATCAGCTCTGTGTACTACGTTTCACACTTTTATACTCCTAAATAATCTAATCTTTTCATAATATATTCCTCCTAAAATACTGTATACACAACAAATATTATTTGATATCCTCCTTTGTTTTGCAATTTTACCGTCCAACAATGTGGTTGTTAATGCTGCGGAGACACAATAGAAGTGGCCAGCTTGGTGTTTTCCTTCCTTCCTGGAGGAAGATGTGTTCCAGAGCTTCTACACGGCGTGGGTGTGAGCGTAGGCGTGGGGTTGACCTGTAACGATGGCGCTCTCGCAGCACTAAAGAGGTTTCCATCTCTCCCTGTGCTCCCTTCAAGTCGTCTGACTATGGCAGGTATTCAGGCGTTGACGTGTTGTGAAGAGAGTGGTGTGTAAATCTATGTCAGGCGTCATAGCTAATTCACTGCCGCATGCGCCATACAAGTAGTGAAAGTCTTTGGAAGGAAAATATGCCTGATTTTTTCTAAATTGTTATACAGTGATAAAGTGTAATATAAATCTGCAGATGTTTACGAATAGTGGGTGCAATAAGACTGCAGAGTATCGCAGATGAATGTCACTGGAATGCTATAGACCATGAAGGTAGAGATGTAATTATGGCAAAACATAGACGCTAGATGACGGTTTTATGGAATATAGGTTAGAAAGATTACCAAAGTGAACTTGTGTAATCGGCTCATATTGCAAAATTGTTTCCCCTATAACCTGTTCTTATATTGTCGATGAGAAAAGCTATAAGTGGCGACTATTTTTGTCTTACAATGTAAAGGCACTGCTATCGTTACCACCAGAATAAGAGGAGTGTCTAAATTTTAATCGCCTTTCTGTTCTTCTCAGTTCCGATCTGTTCAGTTCTGATATGAGATTCCAAAATTCATTAACAGTTCGTCCTCTTCCTTCTTGTTCTTCGGCAGTTCAGTGAATGACTATTACAGTTTCACACATCTTTAGACCATCTATGTGCTCTCCCTTTACTTCTCTTACCCATTGTCTTGGACAGAAAACTTCTTCAGTTAATCCACTCATCTTCTGTCCATTCCAAAAGATTTTTTCATGTATTTCTATCCAAATGCCTCGAACGAAACACGTTCTGTTCTTAAATAGTTACAATTACTTCCCATGTTTCTGTGAATATTTGTAAAATAATTTTTGGCGGTGACAACATGGAGCTCCAGGTGCCATAGCGTGGTGTTACGTTACGTATATAAAATGAAAGTGTTATCCTGGATTACCTGATAGAAGAGGAAAATGTCTTTCAAAACTCTAACGAAATGTTTATGTAAATTTAATGTCGAGGGAGGAGAAAGGAGAGGAAAGGAGAGGAACTGTTGATATCAACTGCTTCGTAACTTTATGCCGAATCAGGGGCAACGAGTGATGACTGACAGACCAGGGCTCAAAGCTGGGATCTCCTGCCTGCTAGGCTGTTGCATTAACCACTGCGCCACCCGGACACTGGGTTAGTTACAACTGCGCGGATTGTCTCGGTACATTCCCCAGGCGACTTTCATTCCCACCTATCCGCAGTCCCCGTACATTTCCTCCGTGCTCCTGACTCCAGATTCCCGCTGGAGGTCGAATGTAAATGTACATTCCAACTGACGGTTGTGGATTCATTGGCCATCGATCTAATCAATTATGTGAGAGCATGGGGTCTATTCTTTTGGACATGTCCGAAAGAACAGACTGAATGCACTCATATAATCTAATAAGCTTATTGTGAGGTAAAACAGATTAACTGGCCATATAACACTACGCATTAGTTTCTTTTTACATTATAAAAATCAGGGTAGAAACCAAAACACTAGATGTTCCTCTCGAACATTTGTGAACTGCACCATTAATTGATTAGCCTTCTTACAATGAGGCAACTTGCATTATACACTGAAAACTAAACGTTGTCTTAATTTTACTTTAGTGCCCAGTAGCAGTTTTGAAACAATTTTAAAATGAATCATACCCAACTCTCAGGGATACTCCGGTGATAACGCTGTCTCTCTCGAAGTATTGTAGCAACCAACAGTTAATTTTCGTAAGCGCAACGTAGCTTTCGTAAATGTGTGTCTGATAAAAACTAATTTATTAATCTTAGTTTGGAATCCTGCATGGCTAATAAATGTTTCGTGTAATGATTCTCATCTTATAAACGAAAACTCTTGTAGTTCAAATGTCTTTTCTGTTTGTACGATCTGAAGCTACGACGGCGTGCTGAAAAGTAATGCATTCCAACTCTTAAAGCTTTTTGAATAACACACTTGTCACTAACATTTTACATTTTTATTCTTCATGTCTACATATTTATTTCTCAACATAGTTACCCCTATTACCGCAGGATATTTGACTTTGTTGACACAGTCACAACCTCACATCAGCTTGAGCTCTTTTTCACTATCAAGGTGAGATCTTCGAACCGTTCTTTAAGTTTTGGAATCAGATGAAAATCGGATGGTTGCAAGTCGTTACTGTATGGAGGATGATCGATGACAGTGAATCCAAGGCGTCGGATTGCTGTAAATGTCTCTGAAGGAGAGGATACTCCATGTGTGGTATATTTCCGAAACTCGATTACAGCACGCTGTTTCTCACGCGCAAACATATTTCTGTTCTTCATCACCATGTTACACCCTACAGTTCGGAATCCTTTAGCGGCAAAAGGCTGCAAATACGTAGGTGAAGAATAAAGATGTTAATATAGTTTGATTTATTTAAAAGGCCTTAAGAGTTTTCACATAAAAAGTTGAGAGGCATTATTTTTCAGCACGCCCTCAGAAGTATACTAGACAATGAGTTTGTAACCATAAGAATCATCAACGAAATTACGTAGATGGCTAATCTGAACTGTGACTACCGTTGGAAACTGCATTCAGGGACAAATTGGAACAGCAATACTTACCATGGACCTAAAAATACCACATAAGGCAAAGCATTATTAGCGGCATTAGAGAGCACATACATTATGGAAAATGAGCCATTAAATGAGACAAAGAGTCTTGTGAAATCCAGTAGTGGTTGTCAATAAGCAAAGCGATGTGGTTTCATGCTAACACAAACAGATACTTTAAAAGAGAGAAGAGTCCAAATTCCTGATGCATTTTATGAAGACGACCTACTGTTGAACTACTTTGCTACATAATGGGCATCCCTAAATGAATGACGGCAAATCGTCTCAAATGTTACGCAAAATACATCATATTTATTAATTTATTACATAAGCAAACACGGGTCCACGTTTGCGAACCTAACACAGGGGAATCCTGTTTTCCATACAGTTAAAATAAACATTAGATGCCAGTAATTTATGAGAAAAATAATTGAAAAATAATATATCTGCAGGGAATGTAAACAAAGCACGCACGTAAAACTCTGTTTAAGCCAAGAGCTTATTGCGAGTTCACACATATAAGAGCAGCAGTACGAAGAAACGGCAGACCAACACCCTTACAACTCCAAAACGTAGGACAGTGTAGAACAGAATGGTGCCCCTTCTGACTGACTGTGCACTCGCTAACTGAAATTCGCGCTAAGCCTTGTGAATGGCTCTCGCAAGGCAAAGTCCTTGAGGTCTGCGAGACATACCACCTGCGCTACTCAGAGGTAATTCCGCGCCACAGCTCCACAATCCGGTTAGTGGTCTATGGTGAACATCGGGCAAATAGAATAACGGCCACTGTCGTGGTAAACTGATGCGAGAAATTTCCTCTTTCTTGCATTTCAGTGTCTCTATAGTTCAATAGTTAAAATAAAATATGATAGACCCTATGGTTTACAAAAATAATTTACAATCTGTTGCATATGGTTAGGAAAACGAAATATAAATGAAACAGCATCTTTTTTCAGCCTTCTGCGATTTACATAATTCCCAAGTAAACGACTTCCCTAGAGTATTCTGAACATAGACAGAAAACTGTCTATTGGGATTCTTGCATCCTGAAACCATTAAACCATTTTTCTAAAAGCTGTGGTTCTGAAACAGGAAACCTGCAATTAATTGCTCGTTTACTGTATCATCACGTTGTAGATACATTCATCAGATAAATGCATCAACATACAAAACATCTGAAAATATCCATGGATCTATGAAAGATAGTACTGGTCATTTTGTCGAATTTGTTTTTTCAACTAAACATTGCGCATCTCTTCACCGGTTTCCTTCACGTAAACTGGAATGTGTAGGCAAGACAATTACCCCTAAGAATACAGCAGATATCCACTGATAAATACATTATGTTCGATCTATGTCCTTAAAAACCGTAATATACTTCTTCTTAACAGACTCTTACCACCACAATGGCGTCCAGCTGAAGGTTTAGAATATCACGCGACTGCAGCGCCCTCGACGAGTTTACTTATTTTTACAAGGTCTTTGTTCTGCACACAGCCAGGCAGTGTAGCCTGTCAGAACTTCTTTACTGTGGCAAGGAACAGAATGGCGAGCGGCGCACTGACGCGCTTATGAAATAAACCTGCGTGGATAGGCAGCTTGTTTCTATACTAATATATTTTGGGATGTTCTATGCAAAAGTTGTAAATTGGTACTACATGGGAGAGCTAGATAATTTATCAACAGTGACTGTTTTAGTGTGAAACTTTCCTCTTTTTGTATGCAAGAACACAGAGTTTACAGCCAACTGCGCTAACAAATCAGAGGACTGGATCAGACTTGTCCCAGAAATGACACCCAGTCTGTGCCTTGTCACCTAGGCGACGAGCCGAAGACTTATTGGTTCGCGATGAAGGAAACGAGGACTAGCCTGCATCGGTATGGGAGGATGTGTGAGTGTTTGTTACTAATGAGACATCATGGAAATGTCCTTGTTTTCAATCGAATTACCCGTCTTGGCATCCCCTTAGAACATTGTGAGCCTCGCAAGCAAACACTAATACAAGTTATCCGGACGGACCCCTAACCAAAGCTAACTTGCTCTCAGCCAGAAACATGTGCTACGAACAGTTTGAGTGAAGGCCCAATTGATAAACTGAATCTGGTGCACGAAAGTAGACCCGACGGCTTTCATCGATTGGTGGACCCGGCACGGACGACAGGCGCGTGGCAGCGAATGATAAACGATGGCGCTGGCCGGCTGCCCAAGCGATCTTCCGCTGGCCCCCCCGCCACGGCAGGCGACGACTTCTCTAGTAAGCGAGCAACAATGGAGGCGCCGCGATAAGTCACAACAGCGGATGTCGTTCGTGCCTCGCATATCCACTCCCGGGGATTCGGATAACAGTAAGACAAAAGCACAGCCCGACGGGGGCAGCAGAGTGCTCCTCAATTCGTGAAGTGAGAGTAGAGACGGACTGAATGTTACTACCATATGAGACAAACATTCGATAAGAAGATCAATCATTTCTCTGCCCATTTAAATTCGTAAGCTGCTGCGAAGAAAACTTACAATAAAAGGTAGGCAATTTTCTAAAAAATCAAGCAACGGCGAAGCGAATATGATCTTTCACTAACTACTTTTACGATGGGAACGTTTACACGGTCAACATTAGCTATGTTATGAAACTTTTTAAATTCGTATATTCTCAGTAATTCGCATATTTTCTGTCTCCTAAACGAGACAGTAATGTCTCGTTAATTGAGGAAGCTCATTTTGAGCTCTATTTTAGATTTCTTACTTCTACACAGTGATGGGATTTGTGGCTGATAACATGTACTGGTTTGAGAATTGCCACACCATTATGTGGCGAGCACACCTTTAACTGCATTCAAAAATACTGTGAAGCATTCTGCAACATAGACTTTCTAAGAGAATTATGCGAATGAGGTGGAAACTGGTTGATGTAATGTACGTGTACAGAGAAACAAATAATTACAATTTCAGAAAAATTGGATGGTTTATGCAAGAGAAAGAGTTTGACAAATTGAGCAAGTCTGTAACCTCTGGCCTTTATCCAAGCAGTTATTCAACTTGACATTGATTAGAGTTGCTGGATGTCGTGCTATGCGATATCGTGACAAATTCTGTACAATTGGTGCTTTAGGTAGCCAAAATCCCGAATTTGTTGGAGGGCACCGCCCATAACACTTCAAACGTTCTCCACTGGCGATATATACGGCGACCTTGCTGGCTAAGGTAAGGTTTGGCAAGCATGAGGACAAACAGTAGAAACTCTTGCTGTGTGCACGCGGAAAATTCTTGCTGAAAAGTAAGCCCAGAATGGATTGCCATGAAGGGCAAAGAAACCGGATGTAGAATATCGTCGACGTAACGCTGTGCTGTAAGGGTGCAGAGGACGACAGTCAAAGGGGTCCTCCTAGGAAAAGAAGTGGCTCCCCAGACCATCACTCCTGGTTGCCGGCCGTGTGGTGGGCAACAGTTGGGTTGGTGTCTCATCACACTGCAGAGCGTCTTTAGACACAACGTCGCTGGTCATTGGGGCCTGGAATCTCATCAACTGGGGTGGAATGGTCTTCGGTAATGGGTCCCGCTTCAAACTGAGGCCTCGATGACCAGCTAAGGCGTGTCTGGAGATGCCCCGGATAGTGGTGGGATATCAACCTGGCTGACGTCCGCTACAATTTCCCGACGACCAAGAGTGATCATCTGGGGTGCCACTTCCTTTCATAGCAGAATTCCTATGGTTATTATCTGCGGCACCCTTACAGCACGGCGGTACGTAGACGATATTCTAAACCCCGTGTTGTTTCTCTACATGGCAAGCCATCCTGGGCTTATACAGGGTGCCCATAATGTCCCTCTACAGCTTCAAAATTTTATTACAAAGGCAGCTGTTGAAATATTTTAACAACATTTCTTTTATCGTAATGTCCTGTATCTGTGTTTGATACACGAGGAGTGATATGTGGCGAACGCGGTGGCCAAGGAATTGGCCCATCCCTCCCAGTCCATCTGCCTGGAAATGTTTCATTAAGGAACCGACGAAAATACAGTCCCAAATGTGCTGGTACACCATTTTAATGGAAAATGATGGTTGTAAGTCAATCAATTGTTGTGCTACATATTCGGTCAGAATGTCGAGGTAAACATCTGCAGTAATTGTTGACTCATTGAAGAAAAATGTACCAATTCAAATGGTTCAAATGGCTTTGAGCACTATGGGACTTAACATCTGAGGTCATCAGTTCCCTAGAACTTAGAACTACTTAAACCTAACTAACCTAAGGACATCACACACATCCATGCCCGAGGCAGGATTCGAACCTGCGACCGTAGCGGTCTCGCGGTTCCAGACTGTAGCGCCTAGAACCGCACGGCCATTCCGGCCGCCAATGGACCAATTATTCGGTACCACATTCTCCACCACACGTTCACTTGTGGACTATCCCGGTGAAGCTTCCTACAAGAGGGTGTTCAGATCCCTAGATTCCCACATTGTGTCTATTTCATGTCCCAGAAACATGAAAAGTTGCCTCGTCACTGAAAAAAAAAATCGCTTGAGGAATGCTTCATCCCCCGAAAGGCGTTCCAGCGTGTTGATTGCAAACTCTGTCCGTTTTGGCTTGTCATTTGACTCAAGTGTCTGTAACAGTTGCACTTTGTAAGCGTACAACCGTTAAGTTCTTGTGGAGGACCTTATGCACAGTTGAACGTGGTAGTTACAACTGTCTGGCAGCAGTGCGAAAGGACTTCGTAGGTGAACGAATGAAGACGTTTAAAACGCGATCGAAGTTTTCCTCGGATGTTCTTGGTCCCCGGTCCTCCCTTTATCCAACACTGTACCTGTCTCCATATATTTTTTGTGCCATGCACGGATTGAACGGCGCAATGGATCTCTTCCATACTTCGTTCTGAAGTTTCGCTGAGTCTGAACATCCGATTTGTCTCAATAAACCAGGACGCACATTGTGCCTTCTCTTGAGGAGTTACCATTTTATAGAGGTTCAGTTCCTCCCATCAACAGAGTATCTGAAACACAAAATATTAGTATATATAAAAACTTAAGTAAACAATGATTACAGTAATAGAAGTTTTGTTAAAATATTTCAACAATTGCCGTTGTAATAAAATTTTTAAGTTGTAAAGGGACTTTATGGGCACCCTGTACTTCCACAAGACAATTCCTGCCCTCACACGGCGATAGTTTCTACTGTTTATCTTCATACATCAAATAGAAAAAAAGTTTACCTGGAGAAAGTCTTCAACTTATATTTCAAAGCGCTGGCTTCTTCGTAGCAGCCTTTAGCCGTGTAACAAGAATATTTAAATACACTGTAAGAGAAACATAACGACGCATCACGAAGAAGTTATTTGTATGGGACGGAAATTGTTAGATGTCATTTATATGTAAATACAAACAAATGAGCAAGTCAACAACGCGTTGGTCGACTTCTATGTAAGGAGCTATTCCGCTTGCTATTGATTCACAGACTTGGTGGATGTCCTGTTGACTGATTGAGGGATACAGTGCGAAATTCTGTTCACATGGGCGCGTTAGATTGTCAGATTCCCGAGCTGGGTGCCCAACAAGCATTATGGGCAGGGGCCTCCAACCAGCTCGAGAATCTGACGATCTAACGCACCCATGTGAACAGAATTTGGCACGGTATCCCCCAACAGGACATCCACCAAGTCTGTGAATCAATAGCAAGCGGTATAACTGCATACATAAGGGCCAGAGGTGGACCAACGCGTTGTTGAATTGCTCATTTGTTGGTCCTTACATATAAATGACACCTAACAATTTTCGTCCCATTCGAATAACTTCTTCGTGGTGCGTTTTTTCTCTTAGAGTGTATTCAAGTATTCTTGTTACAAGGTTAAAGGCTGCTAGGAAGAAGCCAGCACTTTGAAATCTAAGCTGAAGGTATTCTTCAGGTAATCTTTTTTTCTATTTTTTGTATGAATATTTTAGATCTACTCTATAGCTTTATAGGGATATAATTCACTAAAGTGAACGACACTGGTCGCAGGTTCGAATCTTGCCTCTGGCATGGATGTGTGTGACGTCCTTAGGTTAGTTAGGTTTAAGTAGTTCTAAGTTCTAGGGAACTGATGACCTCAGAAGTTAAGTCCCATAGTGCTCAGAGCCATTTGAACCATTTTTGAACGACACTGTGGATAACACTGTAAAAATAAGAGTACTGTGGGGCTGCATAATTGAGTTCTTACAACTGTAAGGTACTAAAACATCTAGGTGTCGTATCTATAGACAGAGACGTCGACTACATTATCCTGAAGCAAAGGAGACAGCAGTGCAGTTGCAGGACGAAGGATCCGTATCACATGTCCAAGTGATGACATTTTCATTCATCTTAGGACAAGTTAGAACAAACACCAAGTCAGACAGCGAGACTACAGTTTGTGCAGTTCAGTAAGGACATATAACAGTACAGTTCTTCTAGCATTCAGTTGCAGGACAGAGCGTGACGTTCGCACCGCAGCGTTGAAGCAACCAGTCCATTATCGCAGTGTAACAAGGAATCTCAGTCATATGAAAAGTGTTTTGTGTTGCATCATAGACATTCTTTTTCGTGTAGCTGAATTGCTGCAATGGCACGTTAATGAACACTGACTAAGCAAATAACTGTGGAAACAATGGACTCCTGCATCAAAGTCGAGAAACCTCGATTCGATTTTAACACAATATAATCCTTCCATGAAAACTTCTCCTTTTCATTTGCGTTCAAACCATGAAATTTCAGGTTTATCTGATTCTGTGCACAGCTTCAACAGTTTACAGCCAGACACAGTAGAAGAGTTGAATTTCACTGTACTAAAGATAAACAAGTGTTTGTAATTCTTAAGGTGTGCCTTTAAGAGCCCATGTTCACTGGACCTTTTTTTTTCTATCCATACTACCTCCTTCCAAGATATGGTTGGTTCAAATGGTTCTGAGCACTATGGGACTTAAATTCTGAGGTCATCAGTCCCCTAGAACTTAGAACTACTTAAACCTGACTAACCTAAGGACAACACACACCTCCATGTCCGAGGCAGGCTACGAACCTGCGACCGTAGCGGTCACTCGGCTCCAGGCTGCAGCGCCCAGAACCGCACGGCCACTGCGGCCGGCTCCAAAATATGGAAAGCAAAGAACTTACAGTAGAAGAGCTGTGGTTCACAGTATGTAGAACAAGTGCTCTAGCGCTTGAGGAAGGTTTTTCCTTGTTTCAGTGTAAGGAACTTGTGGCCGAGCGGTTCTAGGCGCTTCAGTCTGGAACCGCGCGACCGCTACGGTCGCAGGTTCGAATCCTGCCCCGGCCATGGATGTGTGTGTTGCCCTTAGGTTAGTTGTGTTTAAGTAGTTCTAAGTTCTAGGGGACTGATGACTTCAGATGTTAAGTCCCATAGTGCTCAGAGCCATTTGAACCATTTTAATTTGTAAGGAATCTGTCCCCGAATATTAGTTACGTCTTGATATACATTGGTGGGAAAAAATTGTTACACCAGAAAAGACGGCGTCGATTTTGATCCGATGGCAGTACGTTCCACCTGGGGGATAGTAGATGTACTGATAATGGTTTCAGTGTCGTCCGCCAACATACAGCGTAGTGGCACAGCTATCAAAGCGCCATATGTGTCTACCCTTTAATAAGGAATGGTCAGAGCCAGACGGCTCAGTGTGGTGCAGACGTGTGAATCAAGCAGACAACGACGCCAGAAGCATGCATTCTAGCCTCCTACAGCCAACTGAGCGAGTTTGAAAGGGGTCAAATTGGGACCTTCCAAGTGGCGGGATGGTCCTTTCGGAGAATTTTCACACAAGATGGACGAGCTGCGTCAGTTGTGCAACAGTGTTAGTATCAGTGGTCACGTGAACATTCTCACAACTGTACACGAGGTTCTGGACGTCGATGCAGAACAGACGCCAGTCAGGATCGTCGAGCTGTCGTGTGAGCCCTGATTTGTCAACATGAACTGTTGTGAACTGGTCGTTAGCACTGGGACTACGGGCAGGCACACCTCTACCTCGTCTTCCACTCAAACCACAGCATCGACGTGCATCGCTCGACTGGTGCCACCAAGGGATTACTTGGAGAATGGAACGGCGCGCCGCGATCTTAAGCGCTAAAAGCAGCTTCTGCCTGCAAGCGGGTGATGGTCGTTTGCGCGTACGACATAGACCTGGTGAGCACTGGCTAGTAGAGTGCATTCGGCCAAGACACACATGCCTCATCCAAGGCCTTATGGTCTGGTGTGCGATAAGCTACAACTCTCGTATACCTTTGGTTGTTTCTGGAGGGGAAGCCAACCAGCGCTCGGCTCGTGCAGAATATTGTTAGACCCCATCTATTGCCGTTCTTGCAACAAGAAGGTGATGTGTTGTTCCAGCAAGATAATGCTCACCCACACACTGCCCATGAAACTCAACGTGCTCTGCAAGGCGTGCAGCAGCTTCCCTGGCCATCACAATCTTCAAACTTGTTTCCAATTGAGCATGTGTGGGATAATGAGACGATAAGTGACTCGTGCGACTCGTCAACCAACAACTCTTACAGAACTGCCTGAACAGGTCTAGCAGGAATGGCATAATGTATCCCTGGGAAGCATTCGTCATCTGTATGATCGACTGCGCTCCACAGTCAGCGCCTGCATTTCCACACAGGGAGTCAACATAACGCACTAATATGGGTTTCAGCATGGGAGGATACCTGGTATCTCAGAATCGCTTGTGCTATTAATCTGTAAACGTGAGCACTTGAATTTACGCCACACGCACTGTTGCAACAATAATTCTTGAGTGCACTGGAAACCTTTGAAAGGGTGCACTAAATTGTTCCGGCAGTGTATATCTACTGGTATACAATATGTACGATTGCTTTTGCGCGGGATTAGCCGTGCGGTTTGGACTGTGCGGTTGCTCCCGGCGAAGGTTCGAGTCCTCCCTCGGGCACGGGTGTTTTTGTTTGTTCTTAGGATAATTTAGGTTAAGTAGTGTGTAAGCTTAGGGATTGATGACTTTAGCAGTTAAGTCCCATAAGATTTCACACACATTTTTGACATCGCTTTTATTTTTTAATTTCAATACAAACAAATCTGATATTCCCATTCACACATCATATAATAATCCTGTAGAATAAAGATAATCACATATAAACACACAAAGGGAAATAAATGGACAGCAAACTATTATATTAAGGACCTTGACAATATCGTAAGAGTAAATAAATATGGATTTACAAATATTTTTCTGAGAGGTAAGATATCGTAAGTGCTATCCCTAGCCTGCCCGAGTGGCCGATCGGTTCTAGGCGCTACAGTCTGGAACCACGCGACCGCTACGGTCGCATGTTCGAACCCTGCCTCGGGCATGGATGTGTGTGATGTCCTTAGGTTATTTAGGTTTAAGTAGTTCTTAGTTCTAGGGGACTGACGACCTCAGCAGTTAAGTCCCATAGTGCTCAGAGCCATTTGAACCATTTTTTGCTATCCCTACCACCCCATCCCTCCCCCCACCCGTAATAACACACAGACACAATCAAAAGACGAAGCAGAGACTAGTGGGAAACGCCTTAAAAAGTAAGGCTCATCGTGATTGTGTATTTCACTTACTTTACGAGAAGCAAAATCCGACCCGCAGCTGCATTGTGCTCTCACGTAAAGTTACTGAAATGTCACAATAGTTTACCTCTGACTTCCAGAACTTGCGCGTTATGGCAGTATGCCATTTCAGGCAACAGCTCATTGATGATTTACCACAAACATATAACGTTTTGTACTTTTTTTTATAATTCAATGTTACGTGATATATGCATATTTTTTTACGTTTCTAACAGATTCTGGGACTTTTTCATTAAATTAATACAAGTATGGTCTGTAATATTCGACATTGTTTCAAAATAAGAACACGCTCTCTTAGGAATCATTTTCTCCGGTTTTTTTTTTGTTTCCATCTGACTAAAAAACAAAAGATGCAATTGCTGCGAGTGAAACGACTTACAACGACACTTGCATTGTTGCTTATCACAAACAATGTCGTTTATTATGAAGTGTGGTTAAGCAGGAACCAAAGAAGACAGCGCAAATAGCAGCGAGTTAAATATTTAGCTGTGTTTCCTACTAATATGTTGCGGTTCCCAACGGTTTACCCACCCACGGAGAGGCTGGTGTCAGTTTTCTGCTGTGCTTTCTCGAAATGTACTGTTGGACACGTACACGTCATTTCGACATGGGTTCCGATTAAGCCGAGCGTGTGAATAGCTTCCCCCTTACAGAGAGGCTCGCGGTACTCTTGCGTCGAGTTTGCGGGAGCGTGCGTTGTCTTCTCGGGGCGTGGAAATTTCGTGAAATCGGCACTTTGCTTACAGTGCTTGACAAAGGCGAATTAAATTATTATTTCATGTTTTCCGGTTATTAGTGTTTTCAGTAATGCTTGATGGCAAAGAAAAACAGTAATTATTATGGTCCATTGTCTTGGTGATGCTTCTTCTGAGCACACATGGCCTTCAACCAGGCCGTTTGTTTCAAATTCTCTTGCTCATTCTTTATGTTAACATTTTGCTCTGCAGAACTACTTTGAAATTATTTTCTGAAAATATGTTTTATGAATAGATGTGTCAAGTCAGTGATAGGAATTCCTTTGCTTATTCGCTTGTGTAAATACATGCGGGCCGTGCGGTTCTAGGCGCTTCAGTCCGGAACCGCGCTGCTGCTACGGTCGCAGGTTCGAATCCTGCCTCGGGCATGGATGTTTGTGATGTCCTTAGGTTAGTTAGGTTTAAGTAGTTCTAAGTCTAGGGGACTGATGACCTCAGATGTTAAGTCCTATAGTGCTTAGAGACATTTTTTTAAATACATGCGTCACTACTGAGGCTGCATTACTGACATGCGTTGTGTAAATAACTAGATAATCTTACAAGTTGCGACATAGTCCTGAATAAACACCATGATACCGGAAGACCAGTATTCCTATGTACATTTACCTGATGTATTATGTATACTTGTGTCATTTCGGGAAATAAATTGCTTTAGTCATTCCTAATTTTAGTCAACATGTGGCCAATAATCAGCATTCTGAAGAATCCATTGTCTCGTCAGCCTATGTACACGATGGTTATAATTAAACTTTCGTTACTTGCGCCAGTGTAGATCGAAATATTTATCGTATGGGTATCCAACTTTATAGGAATGTTGATGAGAGAATGTAGTACAGGATTTTCGATGTTAGTGGTGCCAGTGTCTTGACCTTTTGTTTGGCGAAGGCAATGGTACAGCGACGTAGGTTTGAAACACAAGCAATCGGTGTGCATGACAGTTGCTGCCAGTCAACATAGATCTGGACAAGATGAGCTAGACTTTAGTCGTGTTAGTCGACCACGCTAACACTGAGGGCACTTCGGTCGGATTATCGTGATATTTCACGAGGACACGCTGAACTACTTGATATCCTGAAAGCACTCACAGTGCGGTGCGTTTCCCTTAATCACCCATGTACACGTTTACTGTAACGTCGCCACATGTTTCCGATAACAGCCACTGAAGGTCAATTGTAATAATATTTTGGTCGGGCAGGAAAACTGTCTTGTCAAAACAACAGCTATAGTGCTGCTTCTCTTCGCGAGTATCGACACATTAAAGAAATATGGAGAGTTCCTCATTCCCCACCAGGGTTGAAGAAGTGGAGATTTGGGGGCGGCTCCTGGTAGAAGCCGACGGCCGATTGCTCCACAAATTGTTGAATAAGTTACTTCTGCCTTGGCTGAGAATACTTAACGCAATGTGCGATTTTCAGGCAGTACACGAAATGAGTTACGTCAGCTGAACATCCAAAGTTCACCATTGTTTCGGGCAGCAGTAGAACGATCTCTAGATCGGTTACAGGCTGTCGTGGATGCAGATGGTTGTCACATTGAGCGGAGTTTGTCGCTGAACCATAAACATGGTACGCATTAACGAATGTTACCCTCTCATGCAGAAATGAACTTGTGTTGCTATCAATGGTTCGTTCATTATTTCTCTTCCACATGTCCTAACAACCGTTTAGACAAAATTCCTTTGTACTACGATCACTCGTTTTTCATAGGGGCACTCTCAAGTAGCGAAAGTTTAATTATAACCGCCCCATATTACGAGTCCTACAAGAGTATAATGTCGATGGAAAAAGCGTATTCCTTGAGAATTCGTTGGAATTTCTCGGTGATTTTAAGTCAGTCTGTCAAAATTGTGGGAAAATTGAATCTATTCATCACACCCGTCTGCAAATAACTACTGAATTCTGGGGAGACGGCTTGCGCTACTACCGTTTTGTGCCAGTTAATTAGTCCTTTCTTAACTGGGAACACCTTTATTTGAGCGTAGAGCATCGGAATGAAACGATGACTCTCATGTGCAGTAGGTGTTCGGTAATTACTATTAAAAGATTAAGTTCACAAAAAATTGGTACAAGGAAGCTATTAGACACGAAATAATTAATTAGAAGTGAATAGAGGAAAAGATGCTAATTGTACTAATAACTGCTTCCTAACTTTGAGATGAATGATGGCTGGAGACTTATACGACATATGAAGCACATTATGGGAAGTACTTATTTGCATTTATACTTACAAACGATGTTAACTAGGAAACACACCAGAATAATATGTGACGGCATGCTGAAAAGTAATGCCTCCGAATTTTTTGTGTGAAAACTCTTACAGTTTTCAAATGAAAAAGACGTTATTAACATTCTACGTTTTTGTTATTCGTGTCTATATATTTATTTCTCAACATAGTCACCCGAGTGATGAACCCCTTTCTCCCAACGAGAGACCATTTTCTTCATACCGCCACTGTAGTGATGTCCTAGAAGTCGTACTTGAAATTTGGGAAAAAAACGAAAAATGGATGGGTCCAAATCGGGACTGTGTGGAGGATAATCAATGACAGCGAACACGAAGCGTCGTACTGTTGCAGAATGTCGCAGTTCTCTCGTGTGTTGTCTTGCATTGTCGTGCTGAAGGAGAGGATTCTCCAAGTGTGGCACATCTGCGGTTGGAAACTCGATTACAACACGCTGTTTCTCACGCACCGACATTATTAAGCTACACATCGACATGTTATACTCTAGAATTAGTAGCTATCTAGAGCCAGAGGGCTGCAGATATGTAATGAAGTATAGGCACGTAGAACGTTAATGATGTTCGTTTTATTTTAGAAACCTTACAAGTTTTCACATTAAAAAATTGGAGGAATTACTTCAGCATGGCCACGATTCAGCTATGGTTCAAGTGTAATTTTTAATAAGCCACCCTTCACGTATGTTATTTGTGTCGTTTCTGTGGTATATATCTTCTTTGGAAGTGGCCTGCTCAAATATTGAGCCATGCTGCCTCTATAGCCGTCCATAATTGCGAATGTGTTGCCGGTGCAGGATTTTGTGAGCACACTGATCTCTAGATAATGTCCCATAAACGTTCGATCGATGGCCAAATCGTTCTCTGGAACTGTCCAGACTCTTCTACAAACCAGCAGCCGCGATATATATATATATAATTTCAGAACATTGATTCATTATCAAACCATACTTTCACAAACATATTTCGACTACGAGAACTCGTATGACTTGCTTCCAGCGTGTGCCACATGTGGTGAGGATGGAGCCTCTCAAGAGCACGACCACTTAGTATTGCACACTACTGCTTTTCTTTACATCCACTGCTCCAGTGATGGACGCTCTGCTAACAAAACTACAAGTAAATAGAGAATTATCCTTTAGTTCCACATAGAGAAATTGATTTTAAATGTGGCTAAGTAAGGAATACTTAGAGCAGAAATGGGGCGAGTGTTTCAAGCAATAGAAACATTATCCAGTATTTTTTTGTTACTGAATGATTCGATGCTTCAGTTTTAATGCATGCTGTTATCCTTAGTTGTCTCTGATGAGTGTTGATCATTAACTGATTCTTCAGTGATTCATGGTGCATTCCATTGCGTTTAGCCGTTGAATGTGTAGTGTTGCGAGTTCAGTCCCATTCAAACACATATCTTCCATTGTTTGGTTGAAAAAAAAAAGAAGTTAGGTTGCCACAGATCATTGTTTAGATGTGTGCTACAATTCGTATCCAACATATCGGCAGCATCCGGTACAGAAGGTATAAAAGCCAGTGCATTGGCAGTGCACGTCTCGCGTTGAAAAAGGTGGTTACTTGGACTTTTTGCAGGTGGTCACGTTACACTAAGGTGACGAAACTCATGAGATACCGCCTAATATCGTATCCGAGCCACTTTCGCTGGCGTAGTGCAGCAACCCGTCGTAGCATGAACTCAACAAGTCTTTGGAAGTAGCCTGCTCAAATATTGAGCCATGCTGCCTCTATAGCCATCCATAATTGCGAATGTGTTGCCGGTGCAGGATTTTGTGAACAAATTGATCTCTTGATAATGTCCCATAAACGCTCGACCGATAGCCAAATCGTTCTCTGGAACTGTCCAGACTCTTCTACAAACCAGCCGCGAACAATTGTGGTCCGGCAACGTAATGCATTATCATCCAGAAAAACTCCATCATTGTTTGGTAACATGTAGTCCATGAATGGCTGAACGTGGTCTCCAAGTAGCCGAACATAGCCGTTTCCAATGAATGATCGGTTCAGGACGCAGAGGACACAGTCTGCTCTATATAAACACAGCCCACTCCACTATGGAGCGACCACTAGCTTGCGCAGTGCCTTGTTGACAACTTGGGTCCATGGCTTCGTGGGGTCAGCGCCATACTCAAACCCGACCATCAGCTCCTATCAACTGAAATCGGGACTCATCTGAACAGGTCACGGTTTTACAGTCGTCTAGGATCCAACCGATATAATGGCGAGCCCAGTAGAGGCGCTGCAGACGATGTCGTTTGTTAACAAAGGCACTCGCGTCGGTCGATTGCTGCCATAGCCCATTAACGCAAGATTTCACAGCACTGTCCTAAATGATCCTTTAGTCTTACGTTCCACTTACCATCCAAACTTATTTCTGCGATTACTTCACGCAGTGTTGCTTGTCTTTTAGCACTGACCATCCTACGTAAACGAAGCTGCTCTGGGTCGTCGGCCACTGCGTCAGTTATAGGGTAGTGGGGTTATGAGCACTGTTTTGATATCAAATTGATATGCAAATTAATTAAATTGATCAATTTATCACCCCTACCCCCACTCACCCCCGCCCCCGACCACGCCCACCCCCGCTCCCGTGTGACGTCACCTGTTTTTCTCAGCTGCACAAGTGCCCCAGCCCCTAAATCCCCCCTCCCCAAACCCCGTGCCCCCAACCTACCCTACTGGCGGGACTTCGAATTTTCTAATTTTGGCGGGAATTTTTTTGTCCCAGGATTGTTCTGACATCCCTTCCACCCCTCAATTGGGAATTGGTGGCAAATTAAAAATGGCCAGTATCCTCTCCGAGACTCGACCCCGGTCCTCCTGGGTGGAAAGGCCGAGTGCACCCCCCTAACACAATTAAACCACCAGACGCGCTAGGAGTTGACGGCAAATTAAAAATATCGGTACCATTTCTGGGAGTCGAATCCTGGTGCTCCTGGGTGGAAAGCCCAAGTGCATCCCAAAAACATGGAAACTTTCTAGATGCGGGAGAGGAAGGTTAGGTTAGTATACTTTATTTATTTTAGTCGGGAAACTGACGCAAAGATCGATCCTAATTACGTAATTAATGACAAAGTCCGGCCCTAATTACACAACCAAATGCATAGCGCTGCACAAGGATGGCATAAAACCGCAATTCAAGTCATATACGTACGAAAGGGGTCACTATACTTTAACTACCTAGTTTCAACTACTTTTCAAGGTCATCCGTCTACCCACTTTCCACAACCGAAATGCATACCCATGGATCATTGTATATAGCAAAAGTCTTAGGAATTTTGGTAGATTAACAAATAAGACTAACAATTCTAGTACCCAATCATTAGTAACTTTTGCGTATACATTTATTTTTGGTAGGTGTAGCTTTTATAATGTCCAATTTAGTTTTTAACTTATAACTTAAATCCACATCCGTATCATCTATTTCTTTCTCCAGCGAGTAATTTGACAAATACAGAGAAGGTATGTTTTCGAACTCCAGTATATATCTATTTTTTTTTCCTGTAAACTACCTCTTTTATGGCTTTAACAACTAGTTCCGTTCCTTCTGGCCGTTCTAGACGAGAGCATTCGGGTCTTTAATTTTTTCTCCTATCTCCTGCATGACACTGTTGTTACAACCTTCCACATCCTCCTGGGTGTAAGCTGCAAGTCCTGCTGCACATTCTTGCGGTATTTCGGTATAGAACTTCATGTTTACAACTTTTGCAAACGAATTGCCATTAAAGGTCATAATTCCATTGGTTTTAATCTCTACAAATGGCTGTTCTGTTGCTAAATTTATGACATCGAGCACACCACATTTCGATATAATGCATCCATCCATCCTTTTTAAGCAGCTCTAAGGAGGAATGGAGTTTGATAAACAGATTTTTCGTTTGTTCTTTAACATAATAAACATGCTCCAGTCCGCCACTTACCACTGCTCTTTACAAAATGGTTCAAATGGCTCTGAGCACTATGGGACTTAACTTCTGAGGTCATCAGTCCCCTAGGACTTGGAACTACTTAAACCTAACTAACCTAAGGACATCACACACATCCATGCCCGAGGCAGGATTCGAACCGGCGACTGTAGCGGTCGCGCGGTTCCAGACTGTAGTGCCTAGAACCGCTTGGCCACTCTGGCCGGCTGCTCTTTACAGGAAACGCTATTATCCCCAGTCGTAGCAACATTTCTCCATACACTGTGTTTAAAGCCATACATAAACCTAGCCTGCACATCCGCTATAGCCTCTTACTTTTCTATTTGCAGCTTATATTCTTCCTTTATAGCAGTTGTCTTATCTGTATACTCTAGTTTTCTTTTCTTTACTTCGATGTCTTCTATTTCCTGTTTCCTTTTCCGTGCACATAACCCATTAACTGTACTTAAAGGTGTAATTTCTTTAATGGGAAATGGTTTAAGTTTGTGTGATACATTTACTCTTTTTCTTAGGACTTGTGGAATAACGTTGCTCGTTTCAACCAGTCCCAACTCCGCAATATCTATATCGGACGGTATTGTGGAGAACAGTGTTCTAGACTGAGAAAAATACGTGTCTCCTGCTTTAACTTAACATTTCCGTATAACACCTATATTGTCTTTGTTCGAGTCAGAGTTGAGAATCTCCAAATAGTTTATAGGTAGGTAATTAAAACTGTATGCAGACAGAACATAGCTGATAAGCTTTTCTCTGTCTGGAGTATCTGGAAGACTTACTTCTACACCTGTCAATTTTCGGATATTCTTATTACCCCAGTACACAAACTGCAGAACGTTATTAAACACAACACAACAGTTATCCTGTGCGTTATCCGTTAATTGACGCCATATGGAAGACAAGTGGCACAGAGTAAAGTGGAGCACATTGTACATACTGTTTAATGGTGTCTAATACACGCGAACGCTCGTGCCCAGGGTCGAATACACCATCCATTCTGTAGTTGTATATTATAGCCTCCAACATGGTAATGCCATGCTTTTTAGCCAAGGAAGACCTAAAAGTTTCTCGTAGTCGCATGTCTGGACACTTTATAAACTCTATAATGTGGTTACTAATATCTTTGTTCACTCCTGGGCTTGTGATCTGACATACAAATTTATTACATATCTTTACTCTACAATTGGAGCTTAACCACGTTAGACAGTCTATTCCTGGCCGGCCGGAGTGGCCGAGCGGTTCTAGGCGCTGCAATCTGGAACCGGGCGACCGCTACGGTCGCAGGTTCGAATCCTGCCTAGGACATGGATGTGTGTTAAGTCCTTAGGTTAGTTAGGTTTAAGTAGTTCTAAGTTCTAGGGGACTGATGACCTCAGAAGTTAAGTCCCATAGTGCTCAGAGCCATTTCAACCATTTTTTGAACTGTCTATTCCAACTTTCTTATCGTTGTCCACAATCACATTGTTGCTGCCCTGGTGATCTACTTCCATACTGAAATCCTGGGTTGATATTAAGTAGTCGCACGTCTGCATTTTGTTAAAAATTCCGGCGAAGTCTTCCGTTAAGTCAAAATCCAAAAGGTTGTCTACACGCAACTGTTGTAATATTCTAGGGAGCTTCTCCATTAGAACATCCATTCTAACGTCAGGTAATTCCACTTTACATGGTATAACCACAGGATTTTTATATTTCTTCAAAATAGTTTCCAATGCTTCCTTGCCGATTCTTTCCCGTAACCCTCTTGTTCTGACACCGTCGTTCCCGTGCAGGAGAAAAGGCAACTTTGCCTTGACACCATGTCTTGCAGTGACGAAACGGGAGAATTTACTACGCAGATAATAGTTAAATGAGCCACACATTTCCTTCTTTAACATAACAAATCGTCCTCTTTCTAAGTGTTCTTCACAGTTTACTTGGTCACATAATTTAATCGCCATAATGGTATCTCAAAACGGTTCTATAATAGGTGTAAACACTTTTCCAGTCTTCTCCTTAAGTAGTTTACTATTTTCGATGTAATTTATGTTGCCATTGTCAGTAGCCAGATCATACAGGTTCTGTTGTAATAACCACAAACCGAAGCGTTCGTCGGTTGGTCATGTCTTCCTCCCTAATAGCTGAGGGATGTTTAGTACTTTGGAGGAATCCATGTGGACACTTTAAACTACGGCGGAAGACTGATCAGCTGCGGCTGTCAAGCCTTCTTTTATACTCTAAATATTCAACATGATTGCACTTGCGGTCACGTGATTTCCGGTCATAAACTCTGCTTTACCCCTAGCACAATTGCGCTATTTTGTGTGCAAGGTGTCCGTGGCAAAGAGGGAGACTTCCCCTTGTAAATATCACCCTGTCCTAAACCGCATAACCCCGCTATCATGGTTGGGTATAGCGCTACGCTATTACATCTGTCTACTGCTCTGTACCACCACTCCGGAAACCGTGTCCGGGCTCAGTGCTATAAGCTACTGTGCGAACGCAGCGATGTACCACCCCGTCCGAAACCATGTACAAGTAGTATAGCCCCATGCTGTACCGTGTCGATAATTCATTGCACTATACTGCCCAAAAACGTTCCCAAGTACAGTGTAGGACCACACATTCCGGCAAATGCGTTGGTTCCATCCCATACATAAAGGTGGTACTTACTTATGAATAGTATTTTAGTATTGGAGCAATGACGGGAAGTTGCTGTAGTTAAAATATGAATTTACGTGAGTTACTTCGTGTTAAATCCTGTAGTAAGCAACCAACAGCCAACAACTAAACTACTTTATGACTGTTAGGAGAAAGTATTGCTTCTCAGATACTGTAGTACGATGTAAGCGTAGGCTTCCGCGGCCGTTGTCTTTTTCAATAAAATTCTTCAGGGTATCAGACTTACGTTAACGTAAGGCCCTGATGAAGGCTAGCTGCAACGCTGGCCGAAACGTTGGCGCATTTTAAATTATGACAATGCGGTCTGATACCCTGAAGAATTTTATTGACTGTAGTACGAGTTTCAAAACTGCTGCTGCAGATATACAAGTCACACACATCATTAAGGGAAATGTAGCCTTTGTTTACTTGTTTTGTGACGAGATACTGCGAGTCAGATGCCTATTTGCATATGTATCGCCTAGTTAAGTTTTCGTAGGTGTGGTGGTCAGGCTCATTTTGTAACATCAAAAACTGTTACATCAATATCGCAATACGGAGTGGTTTCAGCGCTTCACCGTAGTGCCCATCTCGGAAAGAGAAACACCAAACGCACATCGCTACCTCCACTGTGGCACCTACACTCAAGTATGGAATTATGACGAGCGATCAGCCGGTAACGGGCATTGTAAGATAGCACGTTAAAGAGAAAGCGGAGCGAGGCGGAGGGAACGAATTCGGGCCCCCTAGTTTCACGATAATGTCTATAGATTTAGCGAACAATGTGAAGCGGCGGTGATTTACTAAATTGTATTAACGATGTCGCGCGATCTTTTTCTCTTTACCGACTTATAATTCAGTGTAACGTGACTTTCGTGTTGCTAAGGTAATTTAATGTTTGTAAAATGACCATAACATCGCCCAGTGATAGGATCCAGTAAGTTTAATTCTTAAATTCGGATCTTTTAGTGTGGAGCATAGATAAATACAACATTTATTATTAATGAGACGTTATATGTGGTTTTGAACTTAACGTATGCACACTGGCAGTTACAATTAGATTTTCTATTTGAGAACTGTGTGACTGGCCCTCTTATTTCCTACTGCGCGCGAATTACGAAGTAGCGGCCACTACTTCTGTTTAATTGTAGAAACAGACCAATCACCATAATTTATTTTGCTGACCAGCTTTAGTTTGTAAAAAATTTAGAATAATTTTGGATTAGTATATAACAAAATATTATATTGTATGTTAGTATCTACAATGTAACAACATTTTAAATGCACGAAAACCCACCATTGACTAGCCATTCACTCTTCTAAAGCTTGTTGTAGTAAGGAAAATGTTCTGTATTTTGCAGTTAAAGTTGCAACGGTTGCTTTAACGCAAAAACAATCAGTACTTCCACTAGCTGATTATGTTGCAACAATAGCAGCTTTAACCGCTCACTCCGCTGTTACTCTTGTGCAATTTTTTATTGCTGATGCTGCTACTGCAGGAGTTGTTCTTTCCACAATTTCATAACTAAAGGATACTATTAGCTTTCATAGTTAGAAAATAACTGGTAGTTCAAATGGTTCTGAGCACTATGGGACTTAACATCTGTGGTCATCAATCCCCTAGAACTTAGAACTACTTAAACCTAACTAACCTAAGGACATCACACACATCCATGCCCGAGGCAGGATTCGAACCTGCGACCGTAGCAGTCGCGAACTTGTAGTCTACGTTAAGAAGGAAGCCTCATCAACACTTTAGTATGATGGTTGCATCGCTGAAATAATACAAAAAATTAAACAGTGACTAGTCCGGACTCTACTGGGAACACAATTACGACAGGTCAGTTCTAGAGATAACTTAATAGCATCAGCTCCATAGCAAGAGTTCATCAGTGCAAGAACAATATTAATCCAAGAGCATGTCTGAGCATAAATGTCTCAGTCAAAGCTGAATTCACAGTGAACGACAACAAACTTGATATATTCGGTATGGAAGCTGACATCAGTTACTGGTCGCTGATCCTTGTGGCTATTTAAGGCCTGAGGAGACAGTAAACAGGGTCAGCTGGCACAGCGTGTGGATTCTGGCTGCTCCGGCCAAGCCGTGCTGCAGAATTTCCCATTATTCCATCGTGTAGGACATACATTGCTGGCCTCATAAACGACGGCTTTGGCCCGGCGACATCCGGCCTTAAAATACAGTCTCACCGTCGAGGACGGCGGCTGCAGGCGCTTTTCCAAGTGGTATCTCATCTACTGCGAAGCCATGTAGTCCTGCTCACGCAAGTTTCTGTAAACACATTTTTATTATTTATTCTTCTATAGTTCCGCATAAAAGCTTGGTCATGAACTGGCAATTGTTTACCGCCTCGTCACACTTGTCCGGATGATATGAAATCAGGTAACTCATTGCAGCAAAATTTGGTGTCGCTGATCACTTTGTGTCTGACCCATTTTCTTTGACAATTTCACAAAATCAATTTTTTTGGTTCAAAATGTTTTCTTTGATGTCTACTTTCTTGTAATGTTCATTCCAAGTTCACCAGAAACCACATTATCGAGTTACAAGGCGTTTTGCGAAAAAGTTTCTCCGAAAACCATTCACAGAGGGAAAAAATAGTCGACATGGAATTTAAACGACGGCCTAACAGGCGTTATGGAAATTATGAACATGCTCGAACTTGAGATCGGTCCAGCCTGTTAAAAATTCTGCATAAAAGCGGAAAAAAAGGTGTCGATCGAGCAGAGAAGCGGATGAGAAAAGCTGCCAAAGAACCCCACCGGACCACCATGGCCCCGAAGAAGTTGGAGGACCTTCTTTTGGATATGAAAGGATAGCTGTATGGTCCTAGGATCGTTAACTAGAGGTATGATGACCATTACTAGAAAAATATGTAGCCCAAAACTTTCAATGCGTTATTCTCGAAACGGTATTTTTCAAATTGGCGGGTAACGTAACTTCAGAACGGCACATACGATTTTGAACTGAATTTCATGCCGGAATTCTAAATTGAATTCTCTGTCAGTACATACGTAGCTGTAATGTGATAACATCGAAAGTCTATTTTCGGTACACGCTCTTTTCTCGATATTTGAGCTCAAAACATCGAGACAAGAACGTGCACCGATAATAGACTTTCGATATTTCCACATTTTTTTAACACGTCACAATTTTGTTAGCGATGAATATTTTTCAGTTATCCTATGTACACTGATAGAAAATATATTGAAAACGACATATACAAAATTATTTTGTTACAAGTCAAATACGGAATGAAGCTACATCGTAAGACACAGCATTATTTTACTTATATTGTAACAAATAAGCCCCCGGTCACAAATATTAAGTCAAAATTGACCTGGTTTCGACGCTACTATGAGCGTCGTCTTCAGAATTAGACTAACTGTACTAAAACATTAGGTATATAGTACATTAATAAAATTAAAGTTTGTACTGACTCGAAAAGATGCAGTACTTACAAGTCACATATTAAAAAAGATCTAAGCCTGAAGGGTGACGTCATGAACACTTGTGAGATGGCGAGCCGCTAAGGGCTGCTCGTACTGTGAACAAGGCTTGCCACAAGACTGAGGTGCCCACTTTAGAAAGTGTGGGCAAGTAAACATGGTGTTGCTACGAGCGCCATCTAGGAGCCTCAGAAACAACTAGGCTACCGTACATTCAAAATTAGACACATGAAATTGTGATGCAGCTGATTCAGGCATAACGTAAGCATTAATAATAACAGGATGAAGTTACATATTTATCTGCATTAAATAGAGATACATTTTGTAACGTAAAAACGTTAGTTATGACATACAAGAAAACAGCAAAGATGTGACAGGAAAACAACATTTCGGTAAACTGCATGAGGAAATCTGAATCAAAGATCAAGCAATGGCTTTATACAGTCAAAAAAGTTTTTATTTCGCAGCTGCAGCTGTTCGTTGAGAATGAGGCCATCATGACGAGTGAGATGTTTGAAAATCTTCAATTCCTCTAAGACATCTAACTTAGGCCCCTTCGTTTCGGTATGCAGAATATTGTTATCGCCTATGGCTTTAGGCACGTGTCCAGTAATTAAGAGATGATCGGCAAAGGATGAATTTAGGGGACTGGTGCCGTTCTTTCTCAAAAGATGTTCTTTATATCTGATGGTGAAAGCACGTCCGGTTTACCCTATATAATAGGAGGAGCAGGTATCGCAGATGATCTTATAAACGCCAGAACTTTCTGTAGGGGAGCGAATGGATTTCAAATTAAGAATGACGTTTCTCTTTAGATTATTATTAGTAGAGAAGGCAACATTGCAGTAGTATTTGTTGCGAAGCATGCGCTGAATCTGATAGGAAATGGGTCCTATGAAAGGAATAGAAAAACTTTTTTTGGGTTAATTTCAGTGCATGAGGTGTTGAGCGTGGTAGTTCTTGCAGTTTTGTTTTTTAGGATATCGTCCACTATGTTAGGCGTATATTCATTATTGACTGCTATGGTTTTATGTAAATTAATCTCCTTATTAAACTTTTCTATTGAAAGTGGTATGGAGGTGGCTCGGTGGACGGCAGAGTGAGAAAAGTCCATTTTTTGAGACTGTGGATGAAAAGAGGAAGCAGGCACGATTTGGTCAGTATACGTTTCTTTTCGAAAAATATTAAAAGTGATGTTATGGTCTTCTACTGTAAGCGTCAAGTCTAAATAATTTAACTGGCGGTTATCGTTTTCGAGTTCAATAGTGAAAGAAATTTTTTCATGGAGGTCGTTGAAAAGTTTAAATATATGATCAATTCTATCGGCGGGTCCGTTACAGATGACCAGAATGTCATCAACGTATCTTGTGTAAGAAAGGATACCTAGTGAAGCGGCTGATACACGGTTAAACAGCTTTTTTTCCAAGGAATTGATAAAGATGTCGGCGAGGATGCCGGCTAAAGAGTTGCCCATGAGGTATTGAATGAGCACATCATGTACCTCGAGGCCCACCACACTACTAGGTTGACATGGTGCATTCAGCCTCGCTTTGACGGGGATACAATTCCTGAGCACGTCATAATCATGATTTACCGCTGCGATATGAAGCCGTATTTCCCACGCTCGATGTGGTGCTTTAAATGCGAGCGCTTTAGCCATGTATTTTCCCGATGTACACACGACTCTATGTGTGAAGACTGTTACTAGCCACTTTCTAAACGTTCATCATGTAAGCTATGGCCTACCAATGTCAATTGCGTAAACTACCATCCTCCTCAATCAAATGGCTCTGAGCACTATGCGACTTAACTTCTAAGGTCATCAGTCGCCTAGAACTTAGAACTAATTAAACCTAACTAACCTAAGGACATCACACACATCCATGCCCGAGGCAGGATTCGAACCTGCGACCGTAGCGGTCGCTCGGCTCCAGACTGTAGCGCCCAGAACCGCACGGCCACTCCGGCCGGCCCTCCTCAATCCCTGATGCGTGCTACCCTAATCAAGGAACCCAAAATCAAGAAACTATGAACCTCAGATCACCTCTCATGTTTTGAATATCGAAAAAATACGACTCTTTGTATCCAGTCTCATTGATATTGTCTTTTGTTGCTACTGTGGCCAGATCGTCGTTATTACCTGGCGTATTCATTCCCTCGACATCGATCTCTGGTAGTCATACAAAAGAACCTGACCATGTGCACGACACGCCATTTCCTCTCGCGATTCCTGAAGCACCATCTTCGGGGAGTGCTCCCCACACATGATCGGAGAAACAGCATCGTCGCTCGGCGTCTACTGGTGACTGTGCTCCCTATCAGGAACCCGCACCCAGGAAATCCACAGATCAGCCATCAGACAGCAGCCAGTGGTTGAAGGAGCCATCGACTGTGGGCCTCAGGGCTGTCCACGCTTCTTTCGTTCCTACAGCCACAGTGTCTAATCATAGGGGGTTTTTGTCCCTCTGTCAGTGTGGCTTCCCGGAGGGACAACCAAAGCCGACGAAGTGGTCAGATTGGAAACAGCAACCAGGCAGGTTTTTTTTTCTATACTCCAACGCTTTATTACAGTCATCTTTGATCTACATAATATATACAACATCAGTTGGAGGCACCACATTTTACTTCCTCTCAATAACGTGCTTTCGAGGCATCCTACCAATTTTTATCTGTCATTTTTTATCCTGATGGATGTTTCGGGCTACAGTTGGTACATCACGCAGTTCCGTATGGTTCCAAGAGAACGTCATTCTGCAGGGTTCTGTGGTGAGCGTTAGACCCTTCCATATTGCCCTCAATGAGACAGTGACTTCTGTAGGAACACGGGTCACCGCTGTATTTCAGCGACTTTTCCATTTGATATAAGCTCGGTCTATAGACTTTATTCACTGTCAGCACCACGGCACTATCAGAAGGGCCTTTGTTTCGACCGTCTGCCATGGCTCCAATTCGCTTTAACGAAAAAACAAGTCCGGCATTTCTATCTTCGTACCACAATCCATCCTCACCCAAAACTCTACGTGGGTAGCCAGCATTTGGATGTTGTTACTGCTCCCAGCTTTCTTGACTTTTCTTCGATAAAACGTTGGCATGGCAGTCAAATACCTGTCAATTAAAGCTAGCAGCACGCGAAAGCTCAGCGCTGTCTACTTCCTCGCCCACACTTCGTACGGTGCAGATCGTGCTACTCTCCTGCGTATTTACCTCTGCGTAGTGTCAAATAACAGTCACTTCAAACCAAGTATCTAAAGCCAAGAAGCAGAGGCAGCCAGATAATCTCAAAGATCTCCTGGCTAAAACGAATTAACATTGCTCTAGTAGATGAAAGTAGAGGGAACTTACGATCATTGCACGCAGTGTTCGACTAGTTAGTACTTTCTTTTTTTAAGATAGGCAAATCAAACGCAAGGATAGAGTAGCAGATCGATGAGTGTCGTTGGTAAATACCTTATTTGATGAAAGCGTATTAGAAAAAGTTAGGGGTAAGGCATTTCTTTATAAAGACAAGTTTGCTGAAGGTGGTAGAGACAGCGGTAATATCAAAACAAAATTAATTCAAGACAGTGAAGTTTTCATCTACAAAAAGTTATATTTGTATACAGTATTTATGTGGTAACAAGGAAGAAACTGAGTTTAAAGTTCAGGGTCTCAGCACTGTATGGAGATTAAGCGTGGGCCACAGTGATGCCACAGTAGGAGAAATTGGTATAATCTGAAACGGATTGTTGAAGAAGAATGTTAAAATTTAAGTTGAGACAGAAAATACAAAATATGGAGTTACCAGAAAGAACAGACAAGAAGAAGAAACGAAATACTGTACGGCAGCCGGGGCAAACACTAGTGGTACTCAAATGAAACAATGTAACGTCACAGAAGGATTGAAACGTGGCTCTGGAAAACATGTTTCCGACGATTTTTGGTTCAACAGAATTATAGCGATGATAATAACTGAAGATTATGTTTAACATTCCTATGAAGACGAAGTCTTTAGGGGAGGTGCACAAGCTTGTATCTGGGGAGACTGGCGAAGAAATGTAACCATGTTGTTACAGAGGAGCCATCCCGTACTTTACTCTGAGTGGAAACCGCGAGAAACCTAATACCAGACAACCGTAGAGGTATTTGAACTGACATTCTCTCGAATTCGAGTGCAGTGTCTTAAACAGTGTGCCACCCTTCTTTGTTGTGGGAGCGAAATTCATTATTACAGAGCAGGAGGAGATGGCATCAAATCCATTTATAACAGTGGTTAGCAACCTGGGAGTAATTATCCCCTGAGGGGTAAAATGAAATTTTCTGGGGGGAAAAATTAACAATTCGATTCTGTTTCACCACGAAATTACATTATTTACAAAAGATCATTACTACTATTGCAATTTTGTAAGACTCTAATATTGATTTTATAGGTTATCAATAATTACTTTTCACAATTAGTATCATTAATGCGGGGGAGGTTACAGGTTCATGACATAGTCCACCCACTACACAATATGTTGTGCTTTGTCCCGTACATCGCTAATGATAAAAGTGAGACGTACGCGTAACAAATGCTACGTATCTCAAGAAAATATCCCCTCCAAGTTGTAGATAGTACTTGCAGTAGGCCAGAAATTACATCACTACTCTCTTTGAAACTGATAAATGAATTAATGGAAACCACAACAGAGCAGTAACTACATAAGGGCTACTATAGTGCTGTACATAGTTTTATTATTATTCCTGGAATGGTTAGACATGAACCTTTAACAGCCTGAAGTCGTCCAATATCTTTCAATTCAGAAGCAATGGGTACAGCAATCAAGTGATTTACAAATAGTAAGTATAGTGTTAAAATCTGTATTTTTTTGATTTTCAATGTAGTTCAGTGTGCAGGTCAAGCAAGTGCCGCAATGGAGAGGAGTAATGCCGGTGAAGCTTGTATTTTGACAAGTGTGTACTCTCACTATCGATAGTTAGCTTCCTTTTCTGAGAAGAAGTTGAGGGAAGCACTTGCGATGCGTCACGAATTCCTTCCTCATTCATTATCACTCACTCACACACACACACTCACACACACACACACACACACACATACAAACTAACTATCATTCATCTTTCGTCCTTTTAAAAATAAAAGTGTTCCAAGAAAAGTCTATCATTCTACAGTTCAGCTAGGTGCTAAGGTTTTTGGTAACGTAGGAGGCAACATATGGCGGGGGAGGGGGCAGGGAGTAGGAGGGGGAGTACTAGCTAATGTCTGATTGCATTCAGGGGTAATGGTCTAAGAAAGGTTGGGAGCCTTTGATTTATAGAATGTTGGATGTTGTGCAGTTGAAAATGATGTATAGTTCTCAAAGATTTGTCATACAGCTACTTCTTTGGTGAGTTTTCTGCCAACAATATGTGGTTTCAGTACGTATAAAAAATAATCTACTATTGAAACACGTAACGACTTCAAGGAACTGAAATATTCTCGCAATTCTAGCCGTGGGGTGATATTGCCAGTCACGGATCAGTGTTGATGTAAAGCGCAAAAATACCGCTCTTCTGGCACAATCTAGACAGTTCACTCGTAAAATGTAACACACATCACTGAACGCGTAGTGAACGGATAGTGGGTTACGCTAGTAGCACGGCCACCAAGCTATCATTAATTTATGAGTGGAAATGTCAATCGTTCTAACTTTGTGACCAGTGAATCTAGCAATTAAAAAAGAGAAAAAGGAAGAAAGCAGCCAGTCACACACTGTGCTACGTGATCACACGGCACACTAGCATACAGCTGTTTTCATGTACACGCTACGTTACACGTAATCCCGATCCTCTGGCACACCCATACTATTCAATAACGTATTGTCACATCCAACAACAATTTTTAAACATAGTACTTAACGGGCAACGGTTTCATAAACACACACTGTTTCCAACTGGAAAATATGGTTCTCTTTGTCACTCGTGTGTACGGTCTGATTCCTTGCCGGCACGACGACACACTGCCCTTCAGAACAATGCAAAAATAACGGATGGAGTATACACTGTCCAATTACATTAGTATGACCACCTGTAAAAAGCCTCTAAAACCACCTTTTGTAGAGCGGACCACTGCGAGACGTGCAGCAAAAGGGTCATTGAGTTTCTAGAATATATCAACAGGGATGTGGAGTCATGCTGACTTAAATGCGTGGTCAGCTGTGCTAGGTTTCTTGGCTGAGGAACCATGGCGCAAACAGCCCGAACGAGGTGTTCCCACAGATTCGCGATTGGGTTAACATCCGTGGAGATGGGTGGTCGGGGGAGTACGGTAAACTCATCCTCGTGCTCTTAGAGCCGTGCACGTAAAGCTGCCAGCTGTGTGACTCGTTCCATTGCCATGCTGATAGATGCCATCCAGCTGAGGAAACACGAACTGCAGGCAGGGATAGACATGGTCCGTCAGGGTAAATACATACTTGTACTGAGCTACTGTGCCTTCGGCAACGACAAAATTCCGTAGGGAATGACACGAAAACATTCCTCAGACCATAACGCACCTTTCTTGTTTGGTTTCTGTCGTTCCCCCCCTTACACACCAACGGCCATCTGTACGATAGCGCAAAAACGTGATTCACGTGTAAAGACCACCTGTCGCCATTCAGCGGACATTGAGTTGCGGTACTGGCGTGCAAAATCCTGCCTGATGACCAGCAGTCAGCATGTGTGCAAGAACCAGGCACCTGCTGCGGAGGCCCATACACAGGAAAGTTCGCTAACGGTCGTTGAGAAGAAACTGTTGGTACCCACTTGGTTCATTTGGACTGTTAGTTCTCAACAGTTGCACGTCTATTCGCCTGTTAACATCTCCGCAGCCGTCGTTCACCCCTGACATCTAAGGCCCGAGGTGGATCATAGTTGCCTCGCCGCCCGTTTTGAATAGCGACATTTTGCCATGCACTGTGTACTTTAACCACGGCGGAACGCAAACAATTTACAAAATTTGCCGTTTTGGAAATGTTATCAGACTTGGCCCGAAAGCCAACGATCGTGCCGTTTTGGAGGCCACATTAACCGCTCCCTTTCCGCTTTACGACACTGTTGTTCCTCCCCCCCCCCCTCCCGCCCCCCTCCTCTTCCTGACATCCTTTACACGCTCTACACTGCTAGTGCTATCACATGCCATCTGTTAGTGTTTATTGCAAGTTCCAATCGAACATAGGTACTAGTCACAATGGGGCTACACAATTTACCTGAAGAAAAAGCATTTTCATATGTCTCAACAAAATGTGAAAGTGTTTCTGTTGTTACAGGTATTGAAACTAAGAACCGTATGAGATATATGAGTCCCAATATTCCGTATGAAAAGCATGGTACGTTAAAACCATACCAAAGGAACCACCTCCAAAACGTTGAGAGCAAATAAAATGCCTTATGACTATAACAGATGCACTACATACTATACTGAAAGATACCTAATTTCTGAAAGCAACATTGTCTGTAAGCAGCCAAGCAACGGTTAGTCTGTGAGAAAAGTTTAACTCAGATATGCACACACGTTAGTGGAGAGCCGTATCCGTTACGCTTCTCTGTGGAAAACATTGCGTGGGATAAACTAATAACAATCTAGATCTGTGTTTTGGGTGTTATATAAGAGATAAGTCAGTATTCCACCCACCAACGACGTTATGAGCACAATACACGAAGACTGAAACCGTCGTCTCTTTCAAAAGAAACACTTCTATATCAGGAAACTAAAGAGAAAATAGCATTTTCCTGGAAGACTGCTACAGCTGCTACAGCTGTTAGGAATCAGCTTCCCGTCTAGCAATGCAATGCCAGAGTGCTGCGATTTACTTATAGTCTGTTCCAATGCGTTTCTTGCCATAGTTATATTAGTTACTAATTTCTACATCCTGTACAATGCTAACAAATTTAGTGGGAAATAAACACTTCCCGGGAATGCCTACGCACTGTCACCACTGATTCAAACGGCGCGCTGCGAAAATGTCGGTATTAGTTTGTGGAGCAGCGCTTATGTGTTCTTGTGACGTAGATGGGTAGACAGAGTAGTTACACGTCTGCTCGTTCTTTAGACAGATTATACAGCTATCTTTTCTTTTTTTTTTTAATATCTGTTAATACCATCGAGATGTCTGCATCACTTCCTCGTCTGGCAGCTGCAAGACACTATGACATTACAATGACAGTGAGTGATTAAATTTAACGTCGACACGCTGTTTCACGTAACACAAACTTTTAACCACCCTCTGATGGCAGGTTTCGTCCGAGGAGCGTGGAGACAAGGATGCTTAACACCTTTGCACAAGAAGACTCGACCACGTATTGTAGCCACACTATGCTTTAGAGTGAATAACTACTTTCCAACTTACAGAACTTGACCTGCAGACCTTACTGGATTTTTACATCTACATACATACTCTGCAAGCCACCATAGGGTGCATGGCAGTGGGTATCCTGTACTACTCGTTTCTTTTCCTGTTCCACTCGCATGTAGAGCGAGGAAAAAAGCGACTGCCTATATGCTTCCGTATCAGCTCTAATTTCTTGTATCTTATCTTCGTGGTCCTTACGCAAAATGATTCTTGTAAGAAATGATACCGTGGAAAAACGGCATAGCCTCGAACTAACGGTTGTTTGCTGAATAACTCTTTGACGCTGCAGCAGTGTGAGCCTAGTGGAAACTTTCTGGCTGATTAAAACTTTGTGCCCGACCTGATTTCAGACCTGGAACTTGGTCTTTGGCGGACAATGTTCTTATCTACCACTGTTTGACTACAAAAGTTCTAGAAGTGACTGTTATGTGCTTTGTATATTTCATCAAAGCTTTCGACAGAGTCGATTCTCACATCCTATTTGTGAAACTCACAAATCGAAATTTTCTTCTCATACTGTACAATGGTTTCAGCTGTGCCTTACATCCCGTAAAGATTTTAAAATATTGGAAGCAAACGCGGTTAAAGCGGACACATGTAGACTAAAGGAACCCGCAAGATTAAGTAGAAGGCCCATTACTATTCTCTTTACACTCTAAAAACGTTTTAAATGTTCTCAAACAGCAATTATCACTTATACGTAGACGACTCTCAGTTATACCTAACTGTGATCCTATAACAGTGCGGACAATGTAGATCTGAAAGTTACTCAGCATAGAGCTCAAGCAACTTCAGGCGCTCGTAACAGACTTAAATACGACAGACTTAGTTCCGAGAATCTATCTCACTGCTAACTCTTAAGAGTGCTGTAACGACTTTTTCAGCAAGCAACTTGGAAATGGTATTGAATGTGCACTTACACTGTACTAAATATGCAGTACCTTGTTATAAAAAAGCATAATAGTGTTTCCGTGCACAACTGAGATACTGTACATAAATCTCTGTGCTATATATAATGCGTATATTTCTCGATTACGGTGACACTATGTTACAAGGTAGGTGACAAAAGAGCTCACACCGTCTGCTGCTGGCAATGTACGTATACGTGTGATAACTCTGTGAAGGTCTTCTTGATCAAATCAGCCACAAACGAACAATTATCTCGCCTTCGTGTGATCAGTAATGGAGAATACTATGTACTCTGTTCTGTCTGTCGACTACTCAGTTTTTGCAACCTTCTTGTTTGTAAAACATCTCCCACTCCATTTCGTACACCAACCGCATTTGCCACAAAAATAAAAATAAAAAAGCTATTCAGATTTTTTTCTACATTAGCAGTTCTTTTATGCTATTCAGACACTCGTTCCTACCAAAGCAACATTCTGTGTGTACTAACGCAAACCCTTTCTCAGTGTTTTTCTCTGCTCCAGTGTCCGGGGCGTCTCCTGACACGTAATCGCCTTGGAATCTCATTCACTGGAGGAGAATTGTCTTCAGTAATGTGTCGCCCTTCTAAATGAGCCCCGATGACCAGCGAAGACCTGTCTGGAGAGGCCCAATCCAGCGGTTGAATACCAACCTGATTGTCGCTCACCATACGGCCCGACAACCAGAAGTGATGATCTGGGGTACCATGTCTTTTCATATCAGAACACCTTTGGTTGTCATCGGTGGAACCCTAACAGTACAGCGGTACGTCGACGATATTCTACGCCCCCTTTTGTTGCCCTTCATGGCAATCCATACTGGGCTTACATTTCAGCAAGATAATGCCCGACCGCACACGGCGAGAGTTTCTACTGCTTGTTGTCGTGCTTGCAAAACCCTACCTTCGCCAACTATGTCACCGGATCTCTCTCCAACTGAGAAAGTTTGGAGCGTTATGCTCAGGGCCCTCCTACCAGATCGGGATTATGATGATCTAACGAACCAATTGTATAGGATATGGAACGATATTCCTCAGGAAGACATCCAACAATTCTTTCAATGCGAAGCATAACAATTGCTTGGATAAGTATCAGAGGTGCGCCAACATTTTATTGACTTGTTCGGTTAATCAAGCTGTCTCTCGTGAACAAACCATGCATTTTTTCTGAAATTGTAGTCATTTGTTTGTCTGTACATGTACATCACATCTACCGAATTCCGTCCTGTGCGGATAATTCCATCCTCGTGCGTCTTTCTTTTATTATTATTATTATTATTATTATTATTATTATTGCTCGTACTTCGTTCGTTGAATTTTTACTCCTCTCGTTCGCTACCAATCGCTGGCTTTCTTTCACATCAACGCTATTTTCTATGTGAAACTGCGACGCGCATCGTCTACCGCGACTTGAGTTGTTTCCCTCTTTCTCATAGTCTTGTGTGTCAGTATCATCTGGGAAATGACTTAACTTTTCTGCTTCATCCCGATCTAACTTCTCGTTGATAAAGTCTTCCGTTAATATTGCAAACATATGCATAATCGCTGCTTGTGGCTTGGATGACTTGTTTTTGCGTGTATCTTCCCTATTATTCCCCGAACTGTCGATCATATTTCCCTCCTTGTGACTTCCCATTATCGATTCAGTATCGACCATACCCTTGTCTAAACTCGGGTCCACTTCTATCCATCACCCAAAATGATAAACTTGTTCTCTTTTCTCCTTTTTTATATTTTCAGACCAGTTTAATGAAATAACTCTCCCTAATTTCACACAATAAGACAACGACTGCAATATAACGCTGATCTGTGAACCTGAGAAGAGACATGAAACATATAACATCTAAGAGGGAAAATCACAATTACATAAAAATTTGAAATTATGTGCAATGTACAAAACACATTCATATTTTTTGTCTATAAGTTTACAGCCACACCAACTTGGTGATACGTCAGTTTTCTGTAATGTCTTACATGGGGAAACGTTACTTTCAACCAGATGTTGGCATTTCATTAAAAGTTATCTCAAACCAATAACTAAACGTAGAGCCCTATGTTGGTAAGACCATTTTACGTGGTCAGCAACTAGTTAGCTAATCATAGGTAACCTGTTTTTTGGCGATAGATATACAGTGGCTCTCAGACTGGAGAGTTATTTTCCATTAATTACATTTTAATTGTAAGTAAATCAGTTAAGCAGAGCAACATAATATCAAAAAGTCTAATTAAATTAATTATTTTAATTGCATTATTTGCAAACACCTGTATCCTTCAATCCCAGCTAAATATACACTCCTGGAAATGGAAAAAAGAACACATTGACACCGGTGTGTCAGACCCACCATACTTGCTCCGGACACTGCGAGAGGGCTGTACAAGCAATGATCACACGCACGGCACAGCGGACACACCAGGAACCGCGGTGTTGGCCGTCGAATGGCGCTAGCTGCGCAGCATTTGTGCACCGCCGCCGTCAGTGTCAGCCAGTTTGCCGTGGCATACGGAGCTCCATCGCAGTCTTTAACACTGGTAGCATGCCGCGACAGCGTGGACGTGAACCGTATGTGCAGTTGACGGACTTTGAGCGAGGGCGTATAGTGGGCATGCGGGAGGCCGGGTGGACGTACCGCCGAATTGCTCAACACGTGGGGCGTGAGGTCTCCACAGTACATCGATGTTGTCGCCAGTGGTCGGCGGAATGTGCACGTGCCCGTCGACCTGGGACCGGACCGCAGCGACGCACGGATGCACGCCAAGACCGTAGGATCCTACGCAGTGCCGTAGGGGACCGCACCGCCACTTCCCAGCAAATTAGGGACACTGTTGCTCCTGGGGTATCGGCGAGGACCATTCGCAACCGTCTCCATGAAGCTGGGCTACGGTCCCGCACACCGTTAGGCCGTCTTCCGCTCACGCCCCAACATCGTGCAGCCCGCCTCCAGTGGTGTCGCGACAGGCGTGAATGGAGGGACGAATGGAGACGTGTCGTCTTCAGCGATGAGAGTCGCTTCTGCCTTGGTGCCAATGATGGTCGTATGCGTGTTTGGCGCCGTGCAGGTGAGCGCCACAATCAAGACTGCATACGACCGAGGCACACAGGGCCAACACCCGACATCATGGTGTGGGGAGCGATCTCCTACACTGGCCGTACACCACTGGTGATCGTCAAGGGGACACTGAAAAGTGCACAGTGTATCCAAACCGTCATCGAACCCATCGTTCTACCATCCCTAGACCGGCAAGGGAACTTGCTGTTCCAACAGGACAATGCACGTCCGCATGTATCCCGTGCCACCCAACGTGCTCTAGAAGGTGTAAGTCAACTACCCTGGCCAGCAAGATCTCCGGATCTGTCCCCCATTGAGCATGTTTGGGACTGGATGAAGCGTCGTCTCACGCGGTCTGCACGTCCAGCACGAACGCTGGTCCAACTGAGGCGCCAGGTGGAAATGGCATGGCAAGCCGTTCCACAGGACTACATCCAGCATCTCTACGATCGTCTCCATGGGAGAATAGCAGCCTGCATTGCTGCGAAAGGTGGATATACACTGTACTAGTGCCGACATTGTGCATGCTCTGTTGCCTGTGTCTATGTGCCTGTGGTTGTGTCAGTGTGATCATGTGATGTATCTGACCCCAGGAATGTGTCAATAAAGTTTCCCCTTTACTGGGACAATTTATTCACGGTGTTCTTATTTCAATTTCCAGGAGTGTATTATTGAGCCAGCGCTCTCAAATGTTTCCGAAGTTTTATACGCAAACCACCTTCTTACACACTCTAGGTACCATATACTTTAGAACAGTATGTACACTCCTGGAAATTGAAATAAGAACACGGGATACATGCGGACGTGCATTGTCCTGTTGGAACAGCAAGTTCCCTTGCCGGTCTAGGAATGGTAGAACGATGGGTTCGATGACGGTTTGGATGTACCGTGCACTATTCAGTGTCCCCTCGACGATCACCAGTGGTGTACGGCCAGTGTAGGAGATCGCTCCCCACACCATGATGCCGGGTGTTGGCCCTGTGTGCCTCGGTCGTATGCGGTCCTCATTGTGGCGCTCACCTGCACGACACCAAACACGCATACGACCATCATTGGCACCAAGGCAGAAGCGACTCTCATCGCTGAAGACGACACGTCTCCATTCGTCCCTCCATTCACGCCTGTCGCGACACCACTGGAGGCGGGCTGCACGATGTTGGGGCGTGAGCGGAAGACGGCCTAACGGTGTGTGGGACCGTAGCCCAGCTTCATGGAGACAGTTGCGAATGGTCCTCGCCGATACCCCAGGAGCAACAGTGTCCCTAATTTGCTGGGAAGTGGCGGTGCGGGCCCCTACGGCACTGCGTAGGATCCTACGGTCTTGGCGTGCATCCGTGCGTCGCTGCGGTCCGGTCCCAGGTCGACGGGCACGTGCACCTTCCGCCGACCACTGGCGACAACATCGATGTACTGTGGAGACCTTACGCCCCACGTGTTGAGCAATTCGGCGGTACGTCCACCCGGCCTCCCGCATGCCCACTATACGCCCTCGCTCAAAGTCCGTCAACTGCACATACGGTTCACGTCTACGCTGTCGCGGCATGCTACCAGTGTTAAAGACTGCGATGGAGCTCCGTATGGCACGGCAAACTGGCTGACACTGACGGCGGCGGTGCACAAATGCTGCGCAGCTAGCGCCATTCGACGGCCAACACCGCGGTTCCTGGTGTGTCCGCTGTGCCATGCGTGTGATCATTCCTTGTACAGCCCTCTCGCAGTGTCCGGAGCAAGTACGGTGGGTCTGACACACCGGTGTCAATGTGATCTTTTTTCCATTTCCAGGAGTGTATTTATCATCGTGGTACGTAACTTTCAGGAAGGACTAGTTATCAATACATTGTCAGTGAACTGACTGTCTCTTTTAGCATTCACAGGTACTGTAATTAATTTAAAAGTTAGAAACGTGTTGATTTCAGTGGCAGTAACAAGGTTAAAGCAAATATTTGACGAAAGGCTACCGATTTTAGAAGCGGTGAGAACAACTCTGTCTGTAAACAGAAGGAAGGAAAGATGGGGTTTGACGTTCCGTCGAGGGCGAAGTCATTAGAAACGAAAAATAATCTAGGATTGGAGAACAAAACTCGAGTGCACCCTTCGAAAAGTACCGTCACCCTTAGTGATTTAGGGAAAGCATGCAATGCGCCATCTCGTTCTGTCTGCAAACAGCAGGCACGTTCCTACGCAAAATTGGTTCTTCGGTATGCAAAGAATGTAATACGTTAGCACGTGCATGATTCATGGACCTCCTTTAATTACGGTTAGAGAGCATTTAAACAGTGTAATAACGTTTTGCATGATAATGAGACCGTAGACACCCACAAGTATTCATTTGATGCCAAACGTAGTACCAGTGCCAACAGTGTAGTCCTGAAACAATCTAAAGCAGCACAATTGCAACAACAAACGCAACACTTCTAAGACGACACATTTAGGTTTATGAATCAGTTACTCATGATTCAATGAGGGAAGCGAACGAAAAACCAAGATAAGAACGAAATCGAATGCTCTCCACCTTCACATATTTTGCATCAGAGTGCCTTATGCCAGTGAGACATAGGAGTAGTGTGATAAATAAGAGGTGAAATAGCACCAGAGTGGCGAAGTTGCCAGTAGGCTCTCAGCTGTTACACATTAATTTAAGGGTCGGTGACGTAGTCCAAATATTTGACGATAAATTCTTGCTTGGTTGAACGGCTTCATTAATTTTTTTCTTGTTGTCTTCAGGAGTACTTCATGAATGTAGCAAAAGCATATTCGCCCCATGGCTGATATGCCTTATTAAACTGAAGATCTGACTGATGACCATAGATGTTAAGTCCCATAGTGCTCAGAGCCATAAACTGAAGATCTACTCATAAGTTGTTGAAGGAGTTTAGTTTGTTGGTAAGAAGAAAGTGAGGGCATAGCAATCCTAAAGCGACGATTCCTCGCAAGTCATTGCGGAGAACAAACACGTTTCAGTTGACCACTACTTAATTCTCATGCCATCCGAATTAGCAAAGCACTAACACGTTTCATGTACTTTCGTACGTCATTTGACTTTAGTTTGATATTCATATTCACTTCTTCAGATTACACCATCCAAGTGTAAGTGACAGAACATAAAATGGTTCTTGTGCCTCCTTTGTGCATCACGAGAATTTACCATAAGAAGTGTAGGGAAGTGATTATGTCACTTACAAAGGCAGACAATAATTATTCGCTTGGTGTGTTTGGATGGAACAGGAAAGGGAGGACGAAGAGAAGTGCTAAGTACACTCCGCCATTTAATCTACAGAAGCTTGAATTTCTTTCTTCGGGCACGTTGATCCTTTGTTTAGCAATATGTACCTGAAGAGCAAATTACCATCAACAGTGTCACGTACCCTCACCAGATAAAACACTGTGGAGATAGCTGGAATTTAAGTCAGAACATAATAGCAGAGTCAGTTGATCAGGAACTGTCTGCTACTACATCTCCTCCGCTTGGTTGACAAATAATGGCAGCAAAAATTTCACACCAACCAGATTCGAACTGATTACCTCAAGTGCAGCGCCACAATTCAAGCGTACGTTTATGACGTCGGCTACGGATGCGCTCGTGTGGAGTTGAAGGCACTTGAAACTTCAGTTGGAGAAGTTTTGCATTACCCAAAGAATTCTGATTTCTTTGGCACAAGAATAGCTGTACTTTGTGAAACCGAGTAATATGTAACGAATGTACATTACGAACTGAATTTTCTAACTCTGTGAACGGTATAAGTGGTGCCACTTCTTATTTTTTTTGAAAATAAATAAAACCGGAATTCTCGGACAGAACGATATTTGTTGACTTCGCGTGGCGTGAAATGGAGCTTCTGGCTATTAAATATCGATTGTTTCTAATGAAGTAGTCTCCAGACAGCCTTCCATAACATTTATTGACATTTCACCCAGCACGTCGGGAGATTTCTTACACTTTCTTTGTGACCAAAGAATTAAATGTTTATTTCTTCAGTCTGCGTCAGACTGGTGACATGTGAGCTAGTTTTCGTCATTTGGGCAATATTAAATTAATTTGCCGATAATCATAAGTTGTAATCGCTTGAGGAGAAGGTGCACACGGGTGGTAATTAAAGGTCTGCTACTTGATGGATTCAGAACTTATTAATCACTGGATATAATGCAAACATGAACACCAGACTTTTCAGGCATGACGCACGCCGACCCATACATAAAACAAAACCTCTGACCACTGTTATATTCCACTGTTCTATAATGATTGCACAAGTACGAGGGTCGTTCCGAAAATAATGTCTTCTACTTTGGATGTCAGCGCCAGATGTCATTAGTGTAGTGCTAATGCTTGAACCATCCTCTTTCATTTGCAGGTGGTTCCATTGTTCTGCGGTTGTTGGTGCCAGCAGAGGAGTGTTCCAAAATGGAATCTGATATGGACACGCGTATAAAACAGCGATATGTGATTGAACTCCTCAATGCCGAAGAAACTGCTCCGATTGAAATCCATTGATGCTTGCTGACGGTGTATGGAGACCATACAATAGACGTGAGCCATGTGAGGCGATGGGTAGGGCATTTTCTACGTAGTGAAAAGCGTGTGCATGACAAACCACGGCTCATTCGTCCTTGCGCAGCTGTCATTCCTCGCAATGAAGAGCGTTTGATCAACTCATCCGTGCTGATCGGCGGATAACGACCGGAGAATTGTGTGCAAAGCTGAATGTCGGCTGTAATGCCTTGGAAACAATATTAGGACATCTTGATTATTCCAAAGTCTGTGTGAGATGGGTTCCGCGGATGCTTACAGAAGAACAAAAAATTCATCGAATGGAAATTTTTCGGTTCCTGCTGGACCAATGTGAAGCTGAAGATGTCCATTTTCTGACTAGCATCGTCACCAGAGATGAGACGTGGTGTCACCACTACGAGCCGGAATCCAGAAGACAGTAAATGAAATGGCGACATGCGAATACTCCGTCAAAGAAGAAATTCAAGACACAGCCCTCTGTAGGCAAAGAGATGTGCACAGTCTTCTTGGGATAGCTGCGGTGTGGTTCTTCTGAATGTCCTGTAGCCTGGAAAAACTGTCAGTTCAGCACGCTACAAGACGACACTGACGAAGCTGAAACCCCGAATTTCTAGGGTAAGGCCAGAGAAGAAGACCAACTTTCACCTGCAACATGATAACTCCAGGCCCGACACCAGTTTTGAAACCACGCAACTCATTGCAAAATTCTTACCACATCCACCGTACAGTTCCCGATTTAGCGCCCTCAGACTTCCATCTCTTTGGGCCTCTGAAAGGTGGACTACGTGACAACCATTTTCAACACTCGGATGGTGTTGTCAAAGCTGTCAGTAATTGGTTATTCTCAGCTGGTTCCAATTTTTATGAGTGCGGCATGCAGGCTCTGTTCAGCGTTGACAAAAGGGCATAAACAATGTAGGTGACTATGTGGAAAAATGACGGTCTGTAGCTGCAAAATTGCTATATTTAGCTGTGCTGTTGTTATTGATATATCTCCTGTAGTTTCCATGAATAATAATAGGATGCATTACTCTCTTTACGACCCTAGTACCTTTGACAGGGACGGTTCCTGGCCAGAGACCTTTAGGTAAACCACCACAAAAAAGTTTCTGAGTCAGATGTGATGAACCATAACGTTCACCCAAAAGAGTTCTTTTTATTTTTTAACAAGTTAATATCTCTAAAAATACCCATTGGTGAGGGGGGGGGGGTGAAACGTTTGTTTTCGAATTGCAGATGCGGATTCTACACCAAAAAATACGCAGGGTTTACCCGCGACAATTATTTTCGTTCGTGGTAGTTGGTGCTGTACTCATCGCGAGAGTTTATTATTTTGGACGGAAGAACACACCGAAATGTTTCACCCTGCTGGTGAGATTGGAGGGAACTCACGGAAATCAAACATCCTAATGGTGTGGGGATTCACCAAAATCAATCCCGAAGGGAACTGAAAACTACATTGCGTTAAATGTTGTTCGTGGTAAGTTAAATATCTAAACGTAAAAGTTTCGTATTACAATCAAATTTGCAAAGCTAAATTACATTTTTAAATATAATATCAACTACTTGAAACAAAAAGTTTACATTTTTATCGAAAATGCAAAGTAGAATCAAACTGAGGTTGTTCTTAATTGCAGATATCGGAAAACTGAATTTTGCCGATTACAGTGCCATCTACCATGAATTGAGAAATTCACATTCGGAAAAAGAAGTTGACCACCTTGGGAGGTAGGCTGGTTAGTAGATGACTATTTTTAGGACAGATTGCAGAGAGATGTCCCCCTCGAAAATATTAACTTTAAATCTAGATGTACTATAGATTTGGAAAGTGCTAATATAGCGAAGAACTGACTATTTGATAATAAAAATGTTTTCTCCATCGAACAAATACGGACTGCAGAGCTGAATGACGTCCTCCTTCAGTTCAACTTAACGAAATATGTCACTGAGATATATATATATATATATATATATATATATATATATATATATATATATATTGGCACACAATGTACTGCGGGAGATCTTGAACGAAAATTAGTTATATGTGTTACATATTTTCTTCAGGTGTCAGCCTTAAAGAAACAAGACGAAAATGTTTACGAATTTCAGCTGTAAGTCAAAATGCACTAAAGTATCGTTGTAAATACACTCCTGGAAATTGAAATAAGAACACCGTGAATTCATTGTCCCAGGAAGGGGAAACTTTATTGACACATTCCTGGGGTCAGATACATCACATGATCACACTAACAGAACCACAGGCACATAGACACAGGCAACAGAGCATGCACAATGTCGGCACTAGTACAGTGTATATCCACCTTTCGCAGCAATGCAGGCTGCTATTCTCCCATGGAGACGGTCGTAGAGATGCTGGATGTAGTCCTGTGGAACGGCGTGCCATGCCATTTCCACCTGGCGTCTCAGTTGGACCAGCGTTCGTGCTGGACGTGCAGACCGCGTGAGACGACGCTTCATCCAGTCCCAAACATGCTCAATGGGGGACAGATCCGGAGATCTTGCTGGCCAGGGTAGTTGACTTACACCTTCTAGAGCACGTTGGGTGGCATGGGATACATGCGGACGTGCATTGTCCTGTTGGAACAGCAAGTTCCCTTGCCGGTCTAGGAATGGTAGAACGATGGGTTCGATGACGGTTTGGATGTACCGTGCACTATTCAGTGTCCCCCCGACGATCACCAGTGGTGTACGGCCAGTGTAGGAGATCGCTCCCCACACCATGATGCCGAGTGTTGGCCCTGTGTGCCTCGGTCGTATGCAGTCCTCATTGTGGCGCTCACCTGCACGGCGCCAAACACGCATACGACCATCATTGGCACCAAGGCAGAAGCGACTCTCATCGCTGAAGACGACACGTCTCCATTCGTCCCTCCATTCACGCCTGTCGCGACACCACTGGAGGCGGGCTGCACGATGTTGGGGCGTGAGCGGAAGACGGCCTAACGGTGTGCGGCACCGTAGCCCAGCTTCATGGAGACGGTTGCGAATAGTCCTCGCCGATACCCCAGGAGCAACAGTGTCCCTAATTTGCTGGGAAGTGGCGGTGCGGTCCCCTACGGCACTGCGTAGGATCCTACGGTCTTGGCGTGCATCCGTGCGTCGCTGCGGTCCGGTCCCAGGTCGACGGGCACGTGCACATTCCGCCGACCACTGGCGACAACATCGATGTACTGTGGAGACCTCACGCCCCACGTGTTGAGCTATTCGGCGGTACGTCCACCCGGCCTCCCGCATGCCCACTATACACCCTCGCTCAAAGTCCGTCAACTGCACATACGGTTCACGTCCACGCTGTCGCGGCATGCTACCAGTGTTAAAGACTGCGATGGAGCTCCGTATGCCACGGCAAACTGGCTGACACTGACGGCGGCGGTGCACAAATGCTGCGCAGCTAGCGCCATTCGATGGCCAACACCGCGGTTCCTGGTGTGTCCGCTGTGCCGTGCGTGTGATCATTGCTTGTACAGCCCTCTCGCAGTGTCCGGAGCAAGTATGGTGGGTCTGACACACCGGTGTCAATGTGTTCTTTTTTCCATTTCCAGGAGTGTATTTGAAGTAAGATTAGCTTCAGCTCTGCTGTAAAATATCTGTAAGAGTATTTTTCTATTGAAGTAAGATGACGGGAGAGGAATCTAGTGCCGGCCGCGGTGGTCTCGCGGTTAAGGCGCTCAGTCCGGAACCGTGCGACTGCTACGGTCGCAGGTTCGAATCCTGCCTCGGGCATGGATGTGTGTGATGTCCTTAGGTTAGTTAGGTTTAAGTAGTTCTAAGTTCTAGGGGACTGATGACCACAGAAGTTAAGTCCCATAGTGCTCAGAGCCATTTGAGGAATCTAGTAATTCAGGAATATTTTTGTAACAGGTACACAAACGAGGAGAAACTAATGTAAGAACTGTAAAAAGACCTTGAAGATCAGTCCAATGTAATTGGAGAAGCATTGTACAGTAGTAAATAATTTATGACTCACGTGCGTCTTATTCCCATTTACAAACTATGTGATCAAAAGTATCCGGACACACCCAAAAACATACGTTTTTCATTTTAGGTGCATTATGCTGCCACCTACTGCAAGGTAATCCATATCAGCGACCTCAGCAGTCATTAGAAGTCGTGAGAGAGCTGAATGGGGTTCTCCGCGGAACTCACGGACTTCGAGCGTGGTCAGGTGATTGTGTGTCTCTTGTGTCATACGTCTGTACGCGAGATTTCCTCACTCCTAAACATCCCTAGGTCCACTGTTTCCGATGTGATCGTGAAGTGAAAACATGGAGAGACACGTATAGCACAAAAGCGTACAGGCCGACCTCAACTGCTGACTGACAAAGACCGTCGACAGTTGAAGAGGGTCGTAACGTGTTATAGACAGACATCTATCCAGACCATCACACAGGAATTCCAATCTACGTCAGGATCCACTTCAAGTACTATGGCATTTAGGCAGGAGGTGAGAAAACTTGAATTTCGTGGTCGAGCGGTTGCTCATAAGCCACACATCATGCCGGTAAATGCCAAACGACGCCTCGCTTGGTGTAAGGAGCATAAACATTGGACGATTGGACAGTGGGAAAACGTTGTGTGGAGTGACGAATCACGGTACACAATGAGGCGATCCGATGGCACGGTATGTGTATGGCGAATGCCCGGTGAATGTCATATACCAGCGTGTGTAGTGCCAACAGAAAAATTCGGAAGCGGTGGTTTTATGGTATGGTCGTGTTTTTCATGGAGGGCCCTTGCACCCCTTGTTGTTTTGCGTAGCATTATCACAGCACAGGCCTACATTGATGTTGTAAGCACCTTCTTGCTTACCACTGTTTAAGAGCAATTCCGGGATGGCGATTGCATCTTTCAACACGATCGAGCACCTGTTCATAATGCACGGCCTGTGGCGGAGTGGTTACACGAGAGTAACATCACTGTAATGGACTGGCCTGCACAGAGTCCTGACCTGAATCCTATAGAATAAGTTTGGGATGTTTTGTAACGCCGACTTTGTGCCAGGCCTCACCGACCGACATCGATACCTCTCCTCAGTGCAGCACTCCTTGAAGAATGAGCTGCCATTAACCAAGAAACCTTCCCGCACCTGATTGAACGTATGCCTGCGAGAGCGGAAGTTGTCATCTGGGCTACGGGTGGGCCAACACTATATTGAATTCCAGCATTACCGATCGGGAGCGCCACGAAATTGTAAGTCATTTTCAGCCAGGTGTCCGGACACTTTTGATCACATAGTGTAGTTTCAATCAGGATCACGATCAGTCATGGGAAAAATTAAATAAATGCATCCTCTCCGGAATAAATTTTGGCCACTTACTTGAAAAATTGATCTTCAGAAGTTATACTATGAGTTTTTTAAGAAAAGTTGGTGGACAAATACACTTACTTTGCCGATGTTTCTGGACCCGAAGTTCAAAAACATAAACATTTTTTGTCCAAACGTACGATCGAGTGCTCTCAAGCACGTTAAAAAACTGGTAGCAGTGCTGTCAGAGAATGTCTCAACATCATAAGCAATAACTGAAATGATGCAATAAGAGGTCCTACAGACATGTGAACACATCACAAGTTGCTCGTACAGAATACATCCCAGAAAATGGGAGCGCCTTTGTCCTGTGCCGCGAACCATGACTCCACTGCATTCTTTCCCTGCTTGTCAACACTTGTAGCTGTCAATCACAGAGAGAATCATTTGCATACATGGGGAAATCTCAAGTATCTCTACCCGCACTTTTTTAGTTTTAGCAAGACAGTACTTGAGTGTCGCGCCTTCTCTCGCAGCGGAAAATCTATTTAGAAAGCCTAGCAACATCTTCACTGAAAATGTTGACCGTTTGGCGATCTTTAATCTAAAATAATTTATTTAATGGACTCCCTCAAAAATACTCAAGGTAATCACATTTCACTTCTTTGTGTGAATCACAATGTATTGATAGAGATGGAGTAAGCCTCATTTTTACAGTAAAGTAAAATGGGTATTCTTTATACGTAAATAAGAAAGGCATTTCTCCATTTTCAAAGTGAGTGTAGCCCTATTTTTGTGCACCTAAAAAGTTTTTAAGACTGAGCCTATTCGTTAGTAATTTTTTTTTATAATTTCAGCTGAAAATTTTTTTAATAACGTTACTACTAGCCAGTACTAAGCATAACTTCTTTTGAAGTTGAAACTGCCGATTTTCAAATACTGTTTTCAGTTTACAAGATTTATTTATATCGTACATACATATTAAGAAAGGTTTAGTATGAATAGACAGTTCCATAATTATCTTTATTTGAGAAACAATGAAAATTCTAAAAAAATGAGAAATTAAAAATTTTGTCAACAACGCGTGTAACCAAATAAACAATGGGTAACCTCTCCTACAATAAATGTTCGTAGCAACAAAGCTCCAGCTACGGAGTCGACCACATTTAGTAACAGTGACAGTACCTGTTTCTGCACAGTATTTAGTGTAGTGTTTTCTCACGTGCTTCTTTGAAGAAGTAAACATAATCTGTATTGACGAACGTCTATTTACTTTGTCTGCGTTTCTGTGTACTGTTAGAACATTTACTTTGGTGAGCTAATTTTCTAGTGTACTGTAAAACGACCGAAAGCGCTACTGTCGTCTGATTCAGTTTGACTCATAGGACCTTTGGAAACGGTATTTGAATTTTCAGTAGATCTCTAGCCGTGGAATCGAGCGTACGTTTCCGTAGCAAGTAACAGTACTTGTTTCTACACAGCGTTTAGTTTAGTGTTGTCTTACGTGCCTCTGTGTAGATGTGAGCGGTATCCTACAATTTATCCGTGTTGAGTAGTATCTATTAATTTTTTATACTTACCAACGTAGGTCAGAGCATTTCCGTTAAGCAACGTGACTACGTAGCGTAGAGATAGCCAAAAGCAGAGTAATAGGCGTACTTAGACTGCATCTAGAGAATGCTCTATCTAGTGTTTATTTCTTATTATATAGATGAACGCAGCTTAAAGACGGAGAGGGACTGCACGTGTTACGTATGCATTCCGGTGTATCTGGGCACCGCTAGGTAGCAATTAGAAGCTGTGTTGGCTCTGGTAGACGGTTTTCAGGCAGCTGCCTGGGGCTCCGGTGGCGCTGAGGCACATGCTGCAAAAGTTGTGAATACTCTAGCGTCTTTAGCGACGCTAGGGATCCCTGATGTCACTACACCTTCCGATACACTCGACCTACCCGACCCACATGTACCTGAGTGTGAATGGTGTATCCTGGCGTGGTCGCTAACATCTAGGAGAAAGGCGAAAGTGTGTACTGGACACACGACTGTCCCCTATTCCTTAGAAAAGGTTTGAGGTTCAAAAAATGGCTCTGAGCACTATGGGACTTAACATCAATGGGCATCAGTTCCCTAGAACTTAGAACTACTTAAATCTAACTAACCTAAGGACAGCACACAACACCCAGTCATCACGAGGCAGAGAAAATCTCTGACCCCGCCGGAAATCGAACCCGGGAACCCGGGCACGGGAAGCGAGAACGCTACCGAACGACCACGAGCTGCGGACAAAAAGGTCTGAGGTATTGTCCACTGATGAAAATATATCTGAACCAGTACAGGACGCCTCGACTACTGTGGGTGAGGCCGATCATCCCTAAAGAGTCAGACAAATGCAAAAGGTTGATCACCTTTTCGTTGAGAACTCTGACGTTAGTTCGCTCATGGAGCCCTTTAGGGAAAAAAAGGCACGTCCTAAAGCAAGGACACTGTCTAGTCTATATGTTTGCAATTGGTGTCTTGCCGTACATCCGGAAGAGACTCTGCCGACTGCAAATGAGCGCTCTCGGTGTCGGCATGAAGGGCTCCTGCCACCTTGGTTCGGAAGCCATCCTCGTTTCATACAGGTTGCTGGCTGCAGTGGTGTAGACACCTAGCATCACGCACAAGGTGGAAGACATACTTGAGTATTACAGCATCGTTACCGGGACTGATCGCTGTCCTCCGATTTGGTTCCCAGTGGTAGGCTTAAACCGGAAGATCAGACGGTTCTGTGGGAAGTCTATTTCTCGACCTTTGCTGTCGGGTAGAGAGTTGTATGATCCCCGTTAATAGGCCAAGCGTGTACTACAAGCAGGAAAAAGACTATAAAGATAGCAGAATATGTGTGGTGTTCTTCGTGATGCAGAAATTATTTCGCAGGCCGTGCAAGTGACCTTTCAGGGAGGGAAGAATATCAGTCTTATTTATTACATAAGGTAACATAAGTTGTGAGAGAGCAAAGGATGTGAAGGCATATATAGTGTTAATAAATCACAGGAGCGTCCATGGGAAATTCCTAGAAATACTCTCGTTTGTTAACGGTAATAATTCCCACATACTACTGGGGATGGAAGGCTGATTGGTTGGATGCGGGTGATCAGTAGTGTATACAGTGTGTAGAAAATAAGTGTCTCACATGCTGACAGGTGGCAGTAACGATCGAAACATGATAAAAAGCTATGAGCACTTGTTCATCTTTGCTACTGTGAAAAACATGTCGTCTATTGAACAAGCACTCGTAACTCTTAAGGTATACGTTTTAAAGCCCACGTATATTGCACTTGTTTTCTTGTTTGGATGGTTACGACCACCTCTCGAAGTATTCAACATCTTTCTTTGTTTAACACGATTTGTAGCAGTAAATAACATGATACGAGGAACGCTCCAAGTAAGTTTGCTTTCTGTCAATGTTTTTGAAAGGGAAGATTGTGTACCAACTAGCACAAACAAGCGCCATGTGAATACACACCCGTTGCTGGTTCAACGACGGAAGGGGGGTCAGAGGAGGAGGAATGACGCATGCACAGAGCTCAGAATGAGAGAGAGTAGCAGCTCACCCGGCGTTTCCAAGGTTATTCGAGTACGCATCACTCTGACAGATGGACGTGTACAGACGAAGTGGTCGCCAATGTAAGTGCGTGCTGTTATCCGATATGAATGGGCACGTGGAACTAGTGTGTCCATCATCCATTAACTCCTGCGGACCGTGTATGAAGAGAACATGTCTCGTCAAATGGTTGGTCGCTAACATCGCGTGCTCAGAGAAGTAAGGCAGAGCCCGGAAGATCATTGTTGAAGTGGGGTCCCTCCACATCCACGAATGAAAGCAATATCGCTACAATACAGAACATGGTGTTAGCGGACAGGCGCACAGGGCATCGAGTTTCACCAGAGTGATTTCTTAAAACTGACTACACGTCACGATAAGTGGTTCAATGTCTGTGGTAATATGTCGAAAAGTACTACAAGGTGTATAGTGCAAGATGCCATGGTGTATTGGCTTTTGTCAATAAAATTTTCATATAGAAGACAATAACGAAACTAATTTTGGGAACGTCCCTCGTAACTAACCGGGGTAGTACAGAACCTGAAAGCGAAATATTTTTGGTGAAGGTAAGCATCAAAAGTGCAGGTCAAACGAGGTAATTGGGAGTTCCTATAGAACGCCGACCGTGGAGCAGTGTGGTAGAAAATTTCTGGGAAAAATTTCAACCAGCCAGTTATATACAGCGTGACTCAAGTGGTTAGGATGAATAGTACGGACAGAGAATCGAGTGACTCTTTTATAAATAAGTTATCTAGACATTCCCTGGAGCACTTAATCAGAGAACCCACTATACAGTATGATATCTATCTCCTCGCCACAAACAGGCCCAAAGTTTCGACTTAGTTAACGATGACCAGGAATAAGTGGTCTTATTACTGTTGATGTATCACCGATTACAAGTGTAAAAAAGAGTGTAATGGGGAGTAGGAAGATATTTGTGCTTATTATATGTGTCAAGAAACAGATTTCAGATTACCTGAGTTGTCAACATTGAATACTCACCTTTGAGGCTGTAACACCTTCGAAGCTGAAACTGTATACTATCAACGGACAAAGCTCAAGAGTATTGCACATTACACCTTAGATACGTACATGCCGAGCCAAACTGCGAAGTGTAGGGTAGAGCCTCCGTGGTTCAGTAGCTGATTTAGAAAGCTGCTCAGAAAACAAAAGAGAGCTTTGCCTCTGGCTCAAACGTAGCTAAACCAGGGTACACAAGTAAAAACTGAACGAAACTGAAACTAGCGTAATAAGAGCGCGAAGTGTTCAACGAATTTGAAAACAAAATTCTACCTCCCAATCTGACTGACAATCCTAAAACGTTCAGGGCCATGTTAAATCAGTGAAAGTATCAAATCCATATGAGGTAAGTGACTGAAGAAAAACGATACCACGAGTAGGCGACAAGCTGTTGGACGTCCGCGCCTCACAGATCGTGGAGGTCGGAGGTTTGCCGGCTCTGTAGAGTAGTATTGATGCCAATCTGTGGCACATCTGACGCCACGGCGAAATGCTGGTGTAGGTACAGGCTTTTCGGAGCACATGGTTCAATGCACAATGTTAAATTGTTGAACACTGGGTTCCGGTGCAGATGAACCCAATGCGTTCCTATGCCTACTCAGCGACGAGGACCATAAGGGTTAAAGTGGACATGGGACCTTCGAGATGGAAACGTGTCGCTTGGTTGAGTGAAACATGCTCCTTATTGTGGCAGGTCAATGATAGTCATCGGATACGCTGTCATCCTGGCAAATGGCTACTCGAAATCTGCACTATGTCAGGGTCGCAGGTCGACAGAGCAGTATTATGCTATGTGGAACACGCGTCTGGGCTTCCATGGGATCTGTGGTAATAATCGAAGGTGCCTGTGAACTTCGTAATATTACTGCAGATCACGTGTGTGGTGTGCGTACTGTAAGACCTTCGGTACACACACCAGCAGATTATTTGACTTGTCGCTCTAACGCATTCAGGTATCACTGCGCGAGTGTGATCCGCGAGGAGAAAAGGTTCTACGTTAGCAGCAATCTCATTGGCTTCGTTACATATTAATATGTGGATCGGCGGAAGCAGAATTTGGTCCGTCTCTAAGGCAGCGCCAACTCGTAGTGCGGAGATGGACGAGCGCTGCGCCTGCGCTGTGGCTTAGTGGGGCGCGCTCTAGTGGGAAAGTTGCGCTGACTACGCGGAACTATGTACACAACAACGTACATCTCTTCATACTTCATGTCTTAAACAATGGCGACAGCATCTTTCAGCACTCACGTTGACGTCTTGGCCGGCAAATTCACATGGAATGACTCTATCGGAAACCAGCTCCGCGCCCAAATACCATCGGCCCGTAACTTACGAGAATTGCATTACCTTTTTATAGATATCTTGTGCCACATACCTCCACAAAACTATCACTAACCTGTGGAATCTATGCCACGCAAAATCGCTGCTGTATTGCATTCCGCAGGTGGACCACCACAACAGGCGGTCATAATGTTTTGGCTCATTGGTGTGTATTACCTGGGACTGCTGGTGAACCAGCGTTTGTCTAGATTACGATTCGTCCAGGTAACGACGGTTCTGGCTCTCTCTCCTGTTAACAGTGCTCACAAACTCACGTCGACTTATCGCATTTGACGATTGTACTTACTCCAGGTAGATTTCGGCATGGTCCTTCGTCGCTTTTTCATAGTAAAATTGCGAGACAGTACATGTGTCACTCCAGAAAACTAGCATGGTGAGCTCCTGTGTCCAGATTCTCCACTGAGATCTAGACTATACTTGAGAATATTGGTTTTAGAAACCATCTGTAATGTAGGCCACAATGAAGTAACTCAGTTGAGTCTTGCATTTGTTGTTATTTCAGAGATATCCCAGTTTCAGGAGCTTTACAAGCTTACTGAACAGAAGACGCCAATGCATTACTCTTCATCGAGATCATAAACCTCTGAAACTTTCTGAGTGACCACAATCAACGGCGATCACCCTGAAACAGCACTCTCAAACTCGGTGACGACAAGAGAGCACCACAGCATGTCAGAACCCCAAGACTCACAGTAGGCACCAGAACTACCGCCGAATACTGCTCCACACACCAGAACGCATGTCACCGTTAGTATCTGCAGGACCTGCCTTGTCTACTTCGGGATGGTTGCCGTACTACCATTGCCAAATTGCATATTTATAAGTTTACGTTGATAGCTGTACATTATATGATCAGCTGGGTGTTCAAGGTAGGTACCGCAGCCCACTGATCATTTTATTACCTCACACTAAGTGTTTATATGAAAAAGAAATAGAATTTAAACGAAAGTTTGTCTCAGTGATGCACAACTCACTCAAAATCTAGATTATGCTACATACGTTTATTATAAGATTATTATTTGCGCGGAAGATGAAATTTCGAATTGTACTTTTTGTAGCGAGGTCATCATTTGCAATTGGCGTTGCTATTTATGTGTAAATCTAATTACTAATTATTTCGGTAATACCGTATGTTAAGTCTACTTTTCCTAATGTTACATTGCTGCTCTTCTTTTTAATGGTGTATCGCTTGTATGCGCCGTGATCACCGTATTTCGGTATAATTAAATTTGCTCTACTTCAGAGGGCCCCAATGGATATGTGACCATAGGAACAATAACCTTTGTGGAAACATTTACAAGTACAGTCATGCTGTTCTTTAGTTTTCTTTATTTGATGAACTGGTAGCCATTTAAAAGAACAGGGCTCTTATTTTATTTGTACTTGATTGAACTACAGTTGTTCAAAAATATGGTGTTGGACTGTGCTTCGAATTCGTATCTCCTCTTACAAGGATCCCAATCTCTCGGAACAGTATAGTTCAATCATTTCGTTCCTTTTCCCAATACTGCAATCTTCTCTAGGTCTCCTCCAAAGGTAAGTATGTGGGTCCGAATCCTGATCCCGTACAAAAATATTCATAATTTCATTTCAAGCCCTATCACGTGCACACCGGCCTGCTAGTGAAAATTAACGTGTATTTGCAATGTCTGTTCATGTGTTGCCAACAATCGCAATATGAGTCGGTACTTCTGGTCAGAAACGAATACATCTTTCCGTTGGTGAGTAAGCAACTGACACTTAAGCTATATTCGTGGATGATAAAGAAGGACGGTAGGTGTGCGGTTCGATTGTCGCTCAGGCACAAAAATTTTTATCCTTATTTTAGATTCAAACACCTAGCAGTGAGTAAGAAAAACCGATAAGTAACATTTGATGATAAAGAAGGACGGTAGGTGTGCGGTTCGATTGTCGCTCAGGCACAAAAATTTTTATCCTTATTTTAGATTCAAACACCTAGCAGTGAGTAAGAAAAACCGATAAGTAACATTTGATTTTACTGAGTTAACAATCCGATTACGTGTTGGGTTCGTATCTCTGTCACAGAACTTCACATCATGTGCTTCATCTTTAAATGTATGCACACCTTGTTACTTCTGAGTGGAGGTATATCAGACATCTTTCGTGGTTAGTTAACAGGGACGAAAGGGTCTTAATTGGAATCCCAGTTTAGTACAAAAACTAAAGTCTTTTATTTTCAAGTTTATATTTGGTTACTGATATTGGTGAAAACTTCGGTAATTCATGACTGTTCATGACTAGTTAGCAATATCATATGATTAGATTGGATTAGATTAGATTAATACTTGTTGCATAGATCATGAATAAGAAATTTTGTAATGACGTGGAACGTGTCATTTTAATGAAAGATTTCTTTAAATACCCTGATTCAGTTTCTTTACAACAATTTTTTACTCTCTCATTCATTTTTATGTTTATCTCTCTCCCTCTCTCCCTCTCTCTCTCTCTCTCTCTCTCTCTCTCTCTCTCTCTCTCTCTCACACACACACACACACACACACACACACACACACACACACACACACACACACACACATTCTTTTTTTATTTTTATTTGTTTGTTGCGCTCGACTATTGGTGAGGCACGAAAACGTCCGTGAATGAGTCTCTTAGTTTTGAGTACACTTACGAAAGGAATATAAAAACAACTATGAGAGAGTTCTTGATTTATGATGCTTACTTTGCAGTCAGTTCTGAGTATTATTAGTAACTACTCTCCAGTCCCTAAACCTAGTTAGGGAAATGCGAATCAGACGCATTACGTATTCCAGACCATAGCAGCTGCGTCTTTGAGACGCCAGCTATGGTCACTTCCCAGTCCGCTGCAGGCTCACGTCGGTTCGTCTTCTTCCTGCTGGTACTGTAACTGAGATTTGGCAACAAGGCAAGGTATGTTTGGCAACTATGTGATCTACGAGTTATTTCCTGGTGTGCACTGAATTAAGCCTCGAAGTTCACTTGATTTTTCCTGTCATTTCTATTGAATAATCTGAGTTATTATCGCTTGAAGTGTAACAAATGATTGCAAATTTACAGTTTTCGGCCCAGGAGAGTTGTTGCTCGTGGAAATCGCAACTAATCTCGTCCTTTAAATAGCTGTTTACGAGCTCTAGCCCCTACTGGCTTCGTAAGAGGAAACTGAAACACATACCTCTTCCCTGGCTCTGTGGTTACGTGGTGACCTGTGAAGACGCGTCTCTTATGGTTCGCGGTTCCAGTGTCGCTGCGCTGACAGTAATGTTTTTTTACCCCTTCTGTGAAAGAGCTGCAAGCAGTCAGATCAAACATCGATAAGGAAATTGCAAGAAAATACTTTCGGCTTATAGTGCAATGGTGAAAAACTTACAATGCTGCACTACAACTCCTCTTTCCGCTGCTGACAAGCAAGTTTTGGGTTTCTGGGAATACATAACTTTATTCACACATTTGCACGCCTCTTGAGTATGATACAGAATACCAATTAAGCACAGACTCAATCAAAATCTAAGTGACTAGTATTTTACTAATTTGATCCCTTCGTGACAATACACCTCGACTCCAATTTGTTGTTTGTTCAAAACTGCAGATTCTTCAACATCTCCACATATTGCGCGTGAATAGGTTCAAATCCTGGACCAGCACTAAAGTTTTCATTATGTATTATCTAGCATGAGAACACCTGTTTGCTGGTGGATAAAAATTTTTATTTTTAATTTATTTTCATTCGTTGTCAACACTAATGATATCTGACCTTTTTGACTCCCAGTGAGACACAGAAATATTTGCGAGATAACTGTAAGTTCAAGGATGCTGGTGGAGAAAAATTCGGTAGCTGACGTCTTTTTGTGTGTAGTCAACAACGATATGTGTGGGGTTCGATTCCCAGTCAGCACTGAACTCTCCGTCATATTATTTCTTGTTCAAACATGCTAACATGTCGCTGCTGGTGTAACAAACCCATATTTAACGTTCGTTTTCTCTAGAATATAACAGCGATAGGTGTCGGGTTGGAGCCCTGGGAAGGAAAAAATTAATGTTTCGTCTCATCATTTCAGTTAAAACATCTAGCTAGTGCCGAGAAAATCCGATATGCACAGTTGATTGTGCTTCGATAACTGTCTGATTAGGTTCTGCGTTCGAATCCCTGTCCAACACAAAGCTTTACCTCACGGCATTTCGAGTAAGTTACTTGTGAGGAAGCAATATTTAAAATATGTCGTATTTCGTTAACAGGGACAATAGATGCTGGGTAGGAATTCCTGTCCGTTAAAAATGTTTACGTTATGACATTTGCTAACTGACACTGTCTAAAATCGAGGTATATCACCCTCTGTATGCATAGTCAGGAATAACTGTTAGTTTCCGTTAATCACGAAATCTTTGCTTAGTCTGCATGACCTGCGTTTGAATCCATATGCAGAACGAGACGGTTCGTCGTGTCATTTGTAGTTCAAATGGTTCAAATGGCTCTGAGCACTATGGGACTCAACTGCTGAGGTCATTAGTCCCCTAGAACTTAGAACTAGTTAAACCTAACTAACCTAAGGACATCACAAACATCCATGCCCGAGGCAGGATTCGAACCTGCGACCGTAGCGGTGTTGCGGTTCCAGACTGCAGCGCCTTTAACCGCACGGCCACTTCGGCCGGCTCATTTGTAGTTCATACATATTCTGAACTAAGTGCTCGTGATTAACTTAAATTTTTAATGTCATTTCGTGTTAAATGATAAGTACGGTATGTTACTTTGATGAGGAAATCATGAATACGACGAGCTTACTACGTGCATTACCTATCTGACGTAATAATGAGAGTGATAACATTTCAGGTATGTCATCTATTGTAATAAATGTGAGCTTACAAGCCTTAAGGACAGTCTTATCTGTGATAAGGTGTTCCCTGATATTTGTAGTATTGTGGTATAACTTTACATCTTGAGTTATTGTGATACAGAGCAGTGTTTTCTAGTGGTGGCTAGTTGGAACCAATTTCAATAGTCAAACGACTGTACCGAGGAGCGATTAGACGACCTGCTAGACAGCTGCGTTACGTGGGTTGCATGCGAATCAGGCGAAATGCAGTACAGGTCGTTCAGATACTTTCGAGCATGACTGTACATGAGGAAGAGTACCATGTTTACGTTCCAGGTTACAAATGATGCTCTATGTGACGACCATCTGCGTCCACAACAGCTTGGAAATGCACTAAGGATTCCATTTCACGACTGTTTGTAGCAATTTTCGAACGATGGACCGTGGAATGGTTCAAATGGCTCTGAGCACTATGGGACTTATCATCTGTGGTCATCAGTCCCCTAGAACTTAGAACTACTTAAACCTAACTAACCTAACGACATCACACACATCCATGCCCGAGGCAGGATTCGAACCTGCGACCGTAGCGGTCACGCGGTTACAGACTGAAGCGCCTTTAACCGCACGGCCACACCGGCCGGCTGTACCGTGGAATGTTTAGCTGTCTTGACACACAGCTCGTGCTCTGCTTGAAGGTCGCTCACAACTTCCAGCATTTTCATCCATAGCAACAGTAAGTTGTTGAACAATTTGTGGCGCAACTGGCCGTCGGCCTCTCTCAGGAACATTCCCCGGATCGCTAGTTAATTCGAATTACCGAATGATGTTCTTCAACCTCGGTGCGGAAAGAGTACCTCTCATGTTTACTTTAATGCGATGACACTCGCGAACAGAAGCAGCACTATTGCTATTGTTTCGGCCAAATAGCTTTACAAGTAAAGCCCTACTCATCTTGTCCAGACTTGCGTTGACTGTCTGCAACTGCAATGCGCATTGATGCTTGTGTTTCAACAGTAAGCCGCCGTACCGGTACAGGCGCCTGAAGGCAAGTCATGAAACTAACATTACTAACAACACAAATCCTGCAGCGCACTTTCTGCTCGTCATCCCTATAAAGTTCGATACGCATAGGTAAAAGGTCTACACTGACACAAACAGCGAAATTTTAATTATAACTACTCCGTATATTTACATCTGTACTGTATATTTTTACATGTGTGGTACTGCGTTATTAATGTTGTCCAGTAATACCTTAATCGTGGATGTCGGTGTCAGCTTTCGTGCACAATAGGCTGAATGAAGTGTGATTCACGTATCAGTTTTCAATTGTGCTACAGTCATGGTGCAGCTGGTACACGGTTGTTTTGGGTACGTATTGTGGATAAATCCTTGGTTGCCATTTAACTCTTCATCGTTATATGTTTCACGACGCATTACAAATACAATTTTCAAAGATAATACAAAATTCTATTCAGTTGCTGTAGCATGCATAGTTTTAGAGTGAAGACTAGGTCTTATTCTCGGTGCAGACGTGACATTGATTCGGTGAAATCGGTGTATTTGCTTTCGTGTGTATCGTAGCTCATATTTTTCCTTTGGAAGTAATTTTATAGCTCTTTGCCAGCGCAGTTTGCTATGGAAGTGGACCACATTAGCATTCGTCGTATCTCGACAGCTCCTCGGTGGAACTAATTGTTATAATAACACTATCAGTGCAAACGTGATAGATTGTTTCCATATCCAAAGTCTCTAAACCTCCAAGAAATAAGTGAAACCCTTTGATTAACGTTACTATTGCAACAGTAACAAGGATACAGAGAGGACAAACACTCCACACTCCTTATTTTATGGGAACTAGCGAAGCTCTTTTTCCTTTTATCTTCATTTTTAGAATGTTCTGCTTATTTCATATTACTTGCCAAAATTCCTGATTTAGGCTCATCTTGGTCATGCCCCCAAGTAATCAGATTTCGCTACCCCTTTGGAGGTTCTGCCCAAATCAGAGGGGTTAGTACTTGTTTGGTTTTCACATCCAAGTTATTTTCACAATATCTTGAGTCATATCACGTTTTAAACTTATTTTCATTTTACTTCTAATTTTGAGCATAACTGCTTACGTAAGGAGAGAGATGGTCCTACGCGTTATTGACTCGCGCTGTTCTTGAAGCTCTTTCTCTTGAATAAATCATCCAATTTTTCTGAAATTGCTATAATCGTCTGTTTGTTCATGTACATCACATTTGCCGATTTCCATCCCATTCGGATAATTTCTTCGTGGTGCGTCCTTCTTTTCTCTTATAGTGGATTTTCGCTATATAACGTCTCCCACATGTTGGTTTCCGATACTAGTCCACAAATTTCCAAGCCATTTTTGTACTGATAATGGAATCCAATACTCACCAGCCCCTCCGTCCCACCCTTCATCAGACAGAGAAACAGATGTTGAAGGAACATGTGTGAAATGGAGTCATTCACATAGTCACTGAGAAACCTCTCAGCAATTTTTAAGCATCTACATAATCACACTGCTAATTACCAAGAGCCGTGCTGAGTCGTAAACAACGCCGACGCCGTCCTCACCTGAGTGTCAAAAGTCTTCTCTGTTTACTCCCCGCAGAAGGAAACGAACTGTCACACTGTTGCTCGGACGTGGTCAAATTAGCGTGCTGTATCCAGTGGGTCCAGCGATAATCACCTAGATATTGTGTCTACAGTTCACAAGGCGAAGCGGCGCCGCATGGCTATTAACTGCCCGCGAGAGCGGCGTCAGCAGCGAGATAACGCCCACCAACGGGAACCAATTAGCCACTTGCAAACACTCTCCCTGTAGCCTCTATAGTGGCCAACACAGCCACAGCCAGAAAGTTAAAATGTCTACTACAAGCGAGCTACAGTACCTGCCTGAAGCCACATTACGGACTTCATCTGTGCCTTTCTATATACCTCAATTATTAGACACTAGCATCTGGAGACAGATTTAGCCATAATCATGGACACTGGGAATCAAGTATTGTCTTATAGCATTCTGCCAGGCTTTGACCAGCCTTGCGCGAACTGTAATTTTGTGTACGTACAATGGGACCTGTGTAATACTGTGTATCTCATTGCGAGCAAGCCAAAAAGTGTCCGCGCCATGGCAAGCACAACACCTTTATACATGAGATTTTAATTGTAAATCTCTATTTTAGATATTGCAAAGAACTGCAGATGTTAACGTAGTGTCTGAATGCGACAGACAGTTGGAAGCATCTACACCCAGAAATCATTTCATACATATGCGAGATTTCAGAATATAATTCAGTCGTCAGTTGCAAGTACTTTTATTTCACTTTACCGGTTTCGACAAATTACTTTGTCATCTTCAGAAGCTTTCTATATTAGGGATGTTACAAATCCTTTGAGCTTGGCTATACATTTATGTAAAGCATAAGAAGCATAGGGCGGAGCAAATATAAGTGGCCCGATTGGATGTGAATGTATGCATATAACCACAATCAGTCACGCGCACACCACATGTACGCCCGACATGTGATCCACACCGGTTCGAAGCGTAGTGCAGGCAGTGTAAGTCGAGCAGTGCAAAGCGTACCATGTTACTCACAATGGAGCACCGGGAATTCGCTGTGGAAAGCTCCATGACAACAAAGTCGTGGAAACGGTGTGGTCGGTTGTTTCTTGAAAAGTGTAATGTTGTCAATGTGTCAGCAAAGAGTGCCGTGCAATGCTTAGTCCGAAGATGGTATCTGACAGGCTCAGTTTTGAACAAGTTTAAATACATTCCGAAACATGCCCGCACACCAGAAAATTCGGTGCAGTTCACTAGAAAATGCTTCAGAGTCCTACCAAATCAAGTCACAAGAGACCAGCATATCACGCCGATCACACGGACGGATGTTCCACCCGGACTTGCACATGCATCCCTTCCGAGTGTCTATCGTTGATGCATTAACACCAGCAGAAACTCCTCAGCCCCTCCTGTTTTGTGAGTAACTGTTCACTGACATAACAACGAATGGTTTTGACATGGACCTGTTCTTTTTGACTGATGAAGCCTGATTTCACCTGAGTTGTTATGCCGTATCACAGAATCGCAGTTTATGGGCAGCGGAGAATCCGCATAACTTCCACGAAACACCACTGTATTATTAGAAGGTTGGGGTTTGGTGCGCAGTGTCTGGGTGCCGCATATTGGTCTCATCTTCTTTGCCCAGACGCTACATTCCCAATATTTTGTAACCAATTGTGGCAGCATTAACGGCAGAGGAAAAAACCTACGGTTGCTTCCAACAGGATTGTGCAACTGCTCATATAGCAGGACGTACCTTGGAGCACATTTACACAGTCTTCACGTCTGACATAGTTGTTAGCAGAGGTAAGTCTGGTCGCGGCCCTAGCTGGCCACCCAGGTCACCTGATCTGTCAGTGTACGATTGCTTTCTGCGGGAGCCCTCAAATCTAAGGTGCACCGCAACAACCCTCATAGTCTTCAGGAACTGAAGCAGAACATTTCGGATAAGATTGCAGCAATTCCAGCAGTCCAGTTCCGACCCGCCTTCAGAAACTTGCTGATCAGGACCCAGAAATTCGAAGAGATGAATGGTGTTCACTTTCAATATTTTCTGTGGCTATGTTAGTAGTGCATATACTTTTGTATATGTTTCTTACTCCTGGAACAACAGCTTGGCAGCCGGCCACTGTGGCCGAGCGGTTCTAGGCGCTTCAGTCCGGAACCGCGCTGCTACGGTCGCAGGCTCGATTCCTGCCTCGGGCATGGATGTGTGTGATGTCCTTAGGCTAGTTGGGTTTAAGTAGTTCTAAGTCTAGGGAACTGATGACCTCAGATGTTAAGTCCCATAGTGCTTAGAGCCCTTTGAATCATTTGAACAGCTTGACATCTACATAGAAGTGATTCAGGTACTGTAAATTATCAATCTGTCAATCTGAGTTTACAATAACATACAATAGGTATAGTTTTGGAGACATCATGGCATTATGCTTCTATGAAGGAGATATTGACATATGCTGAACCAGTACTAAGTAAGTTTTTGTAATACACTGTTCAGCCAGAGCATTATTACCGCCTACCTAATAACCGATATGTCCATCTTTTGCACGGGTAACAGCGGCGACGTGTCCTGGTATGGAAGCAATGAGGACTTGATAGGTCGCTCGATGAAGTTGGCACGACATCTGCACACATAAGTCACTTAATTCCCGTAAAGACCAGGTAAGGGGACATGAGCTCTGACGCGACTTTCAATCACATCCCAGACGTATTCAGATCTGGTGAGTTGGGGGGCGAGCACATCAATTGAAACTCGCCACTGTGTTCCTCGAACTACTCCATCACACTCTTGGCCTTGTACACGGCGCATTATCTTGCTGAAAAACGCCACTGCCGTTGGGAAACACTATCGTCACGAGGGGTTGTAGGTGGTTTTTAACCAGTGTACGATACTTCTTGGTCGTCATGACGCTTTGTATGAGCTCCACTGGACCTATGCATGCCTACGTGCATGTTCCACAGAGCATAATGGAGCCGCCGCCAATTTGTCACCGTCCCGCAGTTTAGGTGCAAGCAGCTGTTCTCCTGGAAGATGACGGATTCGCGCCCTTCCATCGACATGATGAAGAAAGTATAGGGATTCATCAGACCGTACAAGGCTCTGCCACTATTCCAACGTCCTGTGTCAATGGTCTCGTAACGTTAGCGCATGCATGGGTCGTCGACTGCGAAGACCCATCGTTAGGAGCGTTTGGTGCACTGTCTGTTCATACACACGTGTGCTCCGTCCAGCATTAAAGTTTGATGTTAGTTCCGTCACTGTTCGCCTCGTGTCTTGTTTTACCAGTCTGCCCAGCCTACGACGTCCGTTGTCTGTAATGAAGGGTGGCCGCCCAACCTCACGACGTCTGGACGCCGTCTCACCTTGGTTTCGACACGTGTTGAAGACACTCTCCGCATGCTCGTGCCGAGACTCCGGGCCATCACAATGTGCTCTCTGTCAAAGTCAAATCGCACGTCTTCCGCATTCTACACACGGGCAACACGCTCGCTGATATCATATGCACCGTGCGTGTGTCTGTGTAGCAGTGATTCCTCGCCAGGTGACACTGGTATCACCTGGAAGGGTTTATATCGATAGTAGATCTGTGGTCATCATGTTCTGACTCATTAGTATGTACTTCTTATACTTCACATAAATTTATAGTCAAGGTCTGGAGACTTATAATATCCCTCATTCTGTAGGCTCTCTGAAGATTAGAAATTAATTTGTCGAAAACGGTAAAGCGAAATAAAATTATTTGCAACTGACGACTGAATTTTATTCAGAAATACATATTACAGTTGCAGAAAATTACAGCTCCGGATAAAATAATAAATATAGGAGGAGTCTTTTCTTTTTTTAAAAAGGTCCGATCGATCTCTGTCGAAATACATGGCAAAATGGTGCTATCTGAAACCGGCGGCGAGGCAACTGTGGTGGACCCTAGGCCATTGATGGTAGCTGTGATCGATGGCTGCGGAGGTATATACTTGCGAATAGACGTACAGCTACTGAGCTACTGACCGCCCATATTAACGGGCTACCAAACAGTCTCTCTTCAACGACCATTCAACGAACGCTGCTGCGTATGGGCATCTGCAGCAGGCACTTTGTTTATTCACAGATACTAGCTGCTGTTTATTGGGGGCTGTCGCAAATGGATGTCCACTGAGTGGTAACAGGCGGCCTTCTAAGATGAATCGCGTTTTATGCTCCATCAGCGAGAAATGTACGTGTGAAAACAAACACGTTGCAACAATCGTCGGAAGAGTCCAGGCTGCAGGAGGATCGTTGTAGTCTGTGGAATGTTTACGTGGCATTCCCTGGACGACCTCGTTATTCTGAAAGGTACAATGGATCAACACAAGTACGCATCTATCGTTGGGGACCATGTCCACATATACGTGCAGCTTGTTTTTCTTCTGCAAGACAGGTCTACCAGCAGGTCAGTGCAACATGTCATACAACGCTCAGTGTACGTGCGTGGTTCAGAGAGAATCAGAATGAGTTTATCGTACTCCCCTGGCCACGAAACTCTCCGGATTTACACCTAACCGAAAATTTGTGGGACCACCTCAGTCGCAGCGCAGCTGGCCGTTGCACAGGATTCGGCATTGCACCACATCTGCCGGCCGGGGTGGCCGAGCGGCTCTAGGCGCTACAGTCTGGAACCGAGCGACAGCTATGGTCGCAGGTTCGAATCCTGCCTCGGGCATGATATGTGTGTGATGTCCTTAGGTTGGCTAGGTTTAAGTAGTTCCAAGTTCTAGCGGACTGATGACCTCAGAAGTTAAGTCCCATCGTGCTCAGAGCCAGAGCACCACATCCCTGTAGCTACCTTCGCTTTGAAAAAGGTGGTTATTTGGGATTTTGATAGGTGGTCACGTTAATGTGCTGTAACAGTGTGGTATAACAAGTGTTATACTCAAAATGTCCTCTGTTTTGGAATATAAACATTCTGTGTTTACATTGCAAGACAGAGACATGTAACACATAGTATACTATTACCATCACTGCAACTGTTACATCGAAAACTCCATTTTCTTCTACTCATATAGGAGACCCAATGTCGCAGGCATGGTCTGGGAACTGTAATCAACTTTGAAAAAATTGTAAAATTGTGACTGGGAATAGAAAATGAGTGTTAGTAACTACAGCTAGCTCTGGTATTACGAGAACGAGAAGTATTTCCCTCGTTTGACTTTTGTGTTAATCTTCTGATGTGTGCTTCTCGCGACTGATGTTCCGTTTTGTGTTGTGTCCCTTTCCCTGTCCATGTCCCGCCTGTGCTTTTCTTCTGTCTGCTAAATATGTCCAGTTTAACCTGTGAGGGCTTTATTGATATTCTCCTTTGATAACATGAACAACTTCTCGCGTATTGTGAACTGCAGTTTGAACACGATTAGTCTTGTTAGAACGTCTAGGTACAAATAGCTCTCATAGTTGTCTCGAAGATTTTCTTGAGATCTTAATCTCAGCCTCATTCCAGAAAGGCTCATCAGAGTGAAAACGTTGATGAGCTGATGACGTCGTTTTCTTGTCTCCGAGACCAATATTGGCACAAGAATTCCGTTTAGTATTCTTTCACACAGTACTCGTGTGCGTATTCAGCATATACTGGCCTCTCTCTCTATACATGCTACAAGCAAGCAGATATTTTTTTCTGCTTACAAATTTATGAGAAGTTTCGTTAGAACGTATTTACTAAGGACATGTGGTGTTATTTATCTCTCAAATCGAATTTGTGAAAGTCACCCTGCCCCAGGAATACTGTGGTAGGCACAAGTAGCAATGTTTCTACGATATTGCCTACTTTACTTACTCATAATACCACTAACCTTCTACGCTCTGTTTTATCTCCCTTACGTCTTGCCGTAACTAATTATTCATCCTCTATTCTTTATTTATATTTACCATCTGCTTTCAAATTTATCATCCAATTTTCTAACCAAGGGAAATGCGATGTGCTTATAGCACTGGACTCGTCTTAGGGTCAAACGGTGTTTATTATCCGTCAAGCCAATTAATTTTTCCGTGATTCACTAAATAATTGAAGGGAAATATCAGCACGGATCCTTCAGTGGGACCACGACCTATACCCTTCCTTATCTCCTTCCTTCCTTCCTTTTTTCCTTCCTTCCTTCCTTACTTGCTGTCATCTATTTTTTTTTACCTGAGTTGTATCTGATTCTCTAATCGCGTCATTACCGATTGGACATTAAACTCTAATCTTCCAGCATTGCAGTTTTCTAGGTCACTCGACACTGCCTCTACCTTGCAATGCTCGATATAACTCGTAGTTTCTGCGTCGAGAAGGGGCTCACTGACTGGGGTCCCTATCTTCTAACTTCTACTTTGGTTTCCCTCGTTTCTTTCACAGCCACTATCGATTTTTTTCTTGTCTCCAACCTACTGACAATACCGAGGGTACAAATACGAAACATATTTTGACTTGTAAATGATGCCCTGTTAATACACAATTTTAACCATATAAAGTAATCTTAGAACACAGTTAAACGAAGAAATTAGTTCAATAATTCTGCTTTGACTATTGACGGAAAACCATCACCTTCTCTGGGGCTTTCCCAGTAACGTTTATATATATTTTGTTTAAATCTGGTAAAACTGAAGTTATTAAACATTAAAAGCTCTTCTAGCGGTCATATTCTGTTCATACGTTGGCTGCAGTCGGCCATTTACAGTGCGAACAAGATTGACACTATTAGCAATTGATGTTTTCACTGATAGAATTCTTTCAAAAACACAAAACTGAGGTCCACCTTACCTTTTTTCTGTGCAGTTGCTAAGTTTTTGCCAGTAATGGGAATGAATGTGTCTTACTGCCGTCGCCAATAGATATCCTCCGGCGTCTCTATAATGGACGTACTTCAAAGAAGACAATTTCCTTCAAATATTCTGAGTATAAAAACAGAAGGCTGCTGTACACCTCTTACCAGCACAAAGCGAGACACGAGGACGTGGCTTAAAAGTGCACATGACAGAAGGATTATTAGGCTGAGTCATCAGGAGAAATTCCGATCTCCGTCGCCTTAGGACGTTGAGAGAATTCACTGGCGAAAAATGAAAATTTGTACCAAGACTACGATTCAAAGCCGGCTCTCCTGTAGTCACCTGCGTTGGCAGAGTGGTTAGACACATCTGCAGTGACTACCGTGTCACGGAATATTTTCAGTTTGGTAGCGGTATCAATCACAGCAATGGTATCTGTTCTTTCGGACATGTCCGAAACAACAAACACCATTCATATGATTCATAAGAATAGCAGTTGCAGAAAGAATTGGCGTGACCGCTCGCATTTTCGTTGTGCTAACCTGCAAAGCCTTACTGTCTGCTACACAGCATAACAGGCACTGAACACTACGCTACGAACATAATGTCAACTCAGATGTCTCCGAGTTTACCTTGCAGGAATTAAATAATGATGCAAATTGGACCAACGTCAATAATTAACAATAATGAAATTTAACCAAAATCAGTTCAACAAACCATTCTACCATAAAACGTGGAAGGAGAAACAGTCACTCACAAGAATCAGAACAAGTAATAATAAATTTTTTCACGATGTGTGGTTTTTTTTTAATGATACATTTTCAATCTATCTGCAATTCAGTTTTTCCACCCCATTTTAAGCTTTCCACTAATGACATTTTTTTCTGTATGCTTGTCTTCGTAAATCAGTGAGTTATGACAGGAATAAGAGCAATAAGACTTCAGATGATGCAGTTCACTCACCTCGGACACTTCTGACCCATTGGAATGAAACGATACTTAATCACAAAGAATTCCGTTAATTACTTGGCAGGCAGCATACTACCGGCAACTGTAAGTACTGCAAGATCCTATCACTTGGTCATAACAGATATAGGATATGGATGTTCGGTTGCTTGCTAAGCTAGCGATGATGACAGAAAGTCATGTCACATAGATGAAGGTGAGGACACGTTAACACTTGCACTCAGGCTATCTGACATAATCGAATCGACTGATCTGAGTTCTATCGTAGATATTTTTTGCCGTAACATATACACAAGAGACGTGCTCGTACCTTCTAAAAATGACGCTTGAAGTTGGCATTGAACCTATACATAGCCCATACATTTCGCTCCCCAGAATCGTCATCTCTGGAGGGCTACGGCCATCTCAAATGCCTTGTGATATTGGTGTCTGTGTTGTCCATTTTAACATGCGACTTAATAAAATATACTTCCTCGTAACAAAATTCTTCATCGACAAATCTGTCACTCTGACCTGCGGTGAGTTTTCTTTATTAAGATCGTCTGAATGTCCATTAATAGAGTTCTGTCCATAATTAACTAAAGAGATGAAATGAACTTAATTTTTTTTAATGTATAATGTTTTCTCTTTTGCAGGTTGCAACACTAACTGACGATTATTGCTGCGTAGCTGCACTTCCAAACAGCAGTCTGTACGTGGAAACGAGTTGCGTCTGTACCTGCGGTTACTCGTTCTTTACTTACACGGGCTATGCACCGCTCTGTTTAAAAGGAATGGCTCGATATACTCACAGGGTCGAGCCGCGCACGTCTGCTTTCATTCCCCGCAGCTAATTCGCTGAAATTAATAACTTGTAGCTGTGATCCTGCAGTAAAACAGTCTATGTATTGACTAGAACTGCCAGGTAATAAATTACACAGAAATATGCAAGAAAATATGAACGAATAAAAAGGGGCTTCTTTCTAACATGTGTAATTGATGAAGACGACGGAGAACTGTGTTGAATAACGATTGTTCAAGAAAGGACATTTCAAATAAATGGGAAGTGGTCCTTCGATACTCAGTTAAATTAAAGACAGCAAATACTCTTATAAAATGCAATAAAGTTACGTTGAGAGCGTTACTTGAATGGTGGCAAAAGCCCCAAACTAAATATTCATCAAAGACTCCCAAAAACTAAACCCATTTCGTGAACACAATACACGAAAGATTCTCCACCTCAAAATCGTTTAGAGTCCAACATGAAGATTCACAAATTAAGACAAGTGATATGAAGAACATTAACTCATATTCTGTCTTTTCTCAGTGGCAAAAGTTAGAGTCCTACTCTGGAGCACATTCAGACGTTAATCCCTTCAAAAGTTAGTGTGTTTCAGCGGTCGTTCACTGAACAGAAACAGTCACCTATACGACTGATTCCCGCACGTTACTCTTGATGGGTCTGCCTTTTTCCGGAGGTCGGCACCAAAATTCCAAGATCGCTCTCTTGACTTCTTCACTTGGGAAGTCCCAGTCTACTACAGCGTTCCGCCGATGTCCAACTCTCATTGACTAACGACCGTCCCCACCCAGAACACATCGTTTCCACATACATGATTTGGCTCATCTTGACCACTTCCATGCACTAAACTAATATATTGCAACAATATTTAAATCAAGAAACGTTATAAACATTCAGTCACAGTCACATAATTATATAAAGGTTGGTCCAAAAGTAAATAAGCAAGTATTCTTGTGCAAGTGCACTCACGATAAATAACAACAGATGGACTTTCTGTACTATTTAAAGAATTATGTGTATCTTTTAGATAGAGTCATATTTTGTTTCACTTTTCAATTGTGGTGTTCGCTAACATGTGCGACTGACCACTTTCAAATTAACACATTTTTAGCAGCACTTGCAGTCAATAATTAAATAAAATTACTGGCAGAATAGTGAACTGTTTATTAAATAACTACTGAAATGTGTAAATGTGGAGGATACGACGCTCTGATAGTCATTTGCTTAAAAAAAAAGATTTAAAAGACGTAATTAATCAAGAATTAAAACAGAAATAAACCGTGATTTATTGTCAAAGTTGAGAGTGCTGTAATTTATACATCTTTAAAACGGTCTGACATTCTGTCTGTAAAATTGTGTGTCCTACTAAGCTACCATCCACTGCCAAAATTCCCAGTACTGTGATTAACTCTTATCCAGTCCTTTGCTGACACCCTTCTACCTGGGGGGGCTAGGGCGTCAGCTGCGGTCTGCCCTGAGCCTCGGGGCCACTGGCATTCAGCCATACATCAAATTCATCTTACGTCATAGTAATTCTAGGAGATGGATTAGCTTGCCTACATACACATTATGTTACACACTCCACTTAATGTGACCCCACAGCTGGGAGTACAAGCAAATTTCTCCTACTATTACCTTTTTCTCTCCATCAGTTCTAAATGACATATTTTGTTAAATGTAATTGAATCTAATGACTGAAAAATGGCCAGAAAGAATTATATACTTTAGCTGACTAAAAAGACTTGTGCGTGAAATTTGCTTTAAATTAAAGATTAAACAAATAAAGATCAACAATTCAAGATATTTAAGAATTGAAAAAAATTATAAATTAAAACTCACAAAATGGGAAGTGTAAAATTTAAGAAGTCCAAAATTAAAAATTTAAAAACTTACAAATTAAAAAATTTTAAATTTAAAAAATCAAAAATTTTGAAATTAAAACTGTAAAATCAAGAATTTAAAACTTAATAATTTTAGAAATTAAATTATTTAAAAAATTAAAAATTACAAACTTGAAATAGAAAAATGAAATATTTAAAAATTAAAAACCTAATGGTTTTTCTGTTATAAATTGATATGCAAAGATCAAAAAACTTGTGTTTTTTCTTACTTATATTTCTTAGAAGTAATTTCATCTTCATTGTACTCCGAAACTATTCTACAATGGAAAATTTGAGGGGACTCTATAAATTTAATAAAGAATGTTTAATTTATTTTATAGTTAAACACTTCATCTTCTAATATATAAAAGAAGAGAAAAATTGGAAACAAGTACTTTTTATAAAATTGAAAGTAGTGATGAAGTATTTGAAATATGAGGTGCATTCAAGTTCTAAGGCCTCCGAATTTTTTTCTCTGGACTGGAAAGAGATAGAAACATGCACATCGTTTTAAAATGAGGCCGTGTTCATTGTCAATACGTCCCAGAGATGGCAGCACCATACGGTAGATGGAATTTTACCGCCAGCAGTGAGAACGAGAACTGTTTTAAATACTTAAAATGGCGACGTTTTCCTTACTTGAACAGCGTGCAATCATTCGTTTTCTGAATTTGCATGGTGTGAAACCAATTGAAATTCATCGACAGTTGAAGGAGACATGTGGTGATGGAGTTATGGATGTGACAACATCGTGTGACAACAAACCGAAACAACCTCGGGCTCGCACAAGCCAGTCTGACGACATGATCGAGAAAGTGGAGAGAATTGTTTTGGGGGATCGCAGAATGACTGTTGAACAGATCGCCTCCAGAGTTGGCATTTCTGTGGGTTCTGTGGACACAATCCTGCATGACGACCTGAAAATGCGAAAAGTGTCATCCAGGTGGGTGCCACAAATGCTGACGGACGACCACATGGCTGCCCGTGTGGCATGTTGCCAAGCAATGCTGACGTGCAACGACAGCATGAATGGGACTTTCTTTTCGTCGGTTGTGACAATTGATAAGACGTGGATGCCATTTTTCAATCCAGAAACAAAGCGTCAGTCAGCTCAATGGAAGCACACAGATTCACCGCCACCAAAAAAATTTCGGGTAACCGCCAGCGCTGAAAAAATGATGGTGTTCATGTTCTGGGACAGCGAGGGCGTAATCCTTACCCATTTCAATCCAAAGGGCACTACGGTAACGGGGGCATCCTACGAAAATGTTTTGAAGAACAAATTCCTTCCTGCACTGCAACAAAAACGTCCGGGAAGGGCTGCACGTGTGCTGTTTCACCAAGACAATGCACCCGCACATCGAGCTGACGTTACGCTACAGTTTCTTCGTGATAACAACTTTGAAGTGATTTCTCATGCTCCCTACTCACCTGACCTGGCTCCTAGTGACTTTTGGCTTTTTCCAACAATGAAAGACACTCTCCGTGGCCGCACATTCACCAGCCATGCTGCTATTGCCTCAGCGATTTTCCAGTGGTCAAAACAGACTCCTAAAGAAGCCTTCGCCGCTGCCATGGAATCATGGCGTCAGCGTTGTGAAAAATGTGTACGTCTGCAGGGCGATTACGTTGAGAAGTAACGTCAGTTTAATCGATTTCGGGTGAGTGGTTAATTAGAAAAGAAATTGGAGGCCTTAGAACTTGAAAGCACCTCGTAAATGGAGACAAAACACTGAAAGAAATATTCCACTTTCTACTAATATATCTGTAAAATAAGAATATAAACTGTAAAAGTAAAATTTCCATTTCCTACCAATATATCTGGGAAACACTGACATAGATAACAGTTTCTCAAAATTTTAAAAAAGATTACAAACTAAAGATATAAAGTCAATAGATCCTATTCACTTGTTGAATGTGGCAAAACCGAAGCCTATGTGGTAAGTAAAGAAAATATGTAATTAGTTGGTATATTAAAAACATAGTTTTTAATTTTGTGAGTACATAACGAAGACAAATACAAAAATTAATGTTGCATCAAAGACAAAATTATTGGATTGTTACAGAAAACACATAATCAAAAAATTTAGAGGAGGAAAAGAGAATTTTAGCAAAAACCTAATTTTCTAACATGAGGATTGTGAATGGAATTAAATGGAATTATTGGATTATAATTAGCAATTAATAGATATATTCCATTAAGAGATTCATTTTACAGCGAATTACCTGAAAAAAACAAAAGAGGAAAGCTTGTAGTAAAGCAAAAAATAACGATCAACAGTGTTTTCTGTGGCCTTTCAGTTCAGCATTAAATCCAGCAGATAGACATAAATATATAAATCCTAATAGAGCAAGTAATTAGAAAGAATTATTTAAACAACTTGAAGGAAAAGTACACAATATTTCATTTCTTGTTGCCGTTAAAGATATTCCAAAAATTTTGACTAAAGTTGATGACATTGACACAAAGGACTTAAAAATTCATGTCAGTCAAAAACTTGAGACTAAAATTAATGTAAATATTAATGTTTATTCTTTTTAAAAGAAATTCTTCCCATGAAAAATATTATCATATACAGCTATTAAAAATAGCAAAATCTGGAAGAGGACACTTATTAAATTATTATTTTCCAGAAAAGAAAGTAATCCACACTACTGTTGGATAAAAAATTAATATTGACTTGTTTCTAGTCAACGTTCTAAAAATGGGCAATGAAAATTTATTTATGATGTGTTTTTATTATGTTTAATAATAGAAAAAATTCGATGAGCAATCAAAAATTTGTAAGTAAGAGGAGAATCACCAGAAATAGATTAATACATTGAATATGAAAAGATCCTTTTATTATTTATGCGGATTTTGAGAGCCTGTTATTAAAAATGGATAATGATGAGCCAAATCCAGAAAATTGATTTACTATAAAATATCAATATCATGAACTGCTTGTATTTTTTTATTACATTACTAAGTTAATGGACATTATAAAATTCCATTTATATATAGAGGACCTCATTGTCATAAAAATTTGTGGAATATCTAAAAAATAAGTTAAAGAAATTTGGAAATTTTGTGCTGAAGAAGAAGAAATATAAATTTAATTTCTGAAGAACAATGAAGACATAATTAACCTAAATCTTGTTCTTTATGTGAAATTCCATTACATAATAACTGCAATTTACAATTAAAACATAATAACTTTGTACTAATTTATTTTCAAAACTTATCAGGATATGATATTTATTTGTAAAATAAAATGTTATAGCAAAAGGAAATATGTTTGAGATGATGTAATGATAGTAGATAAATTACTTTAGGTAATAAATCTGGAAATGGGCTTTCACTGTTACTTTTATATTTACAGCTTTAAGTCTTGATAACGTTTTCTCAATTTAAAAACAATCTAATATAAAATATTATAAAATTTTTCAGAAAATTTAATAAGTTTAGTAACTAAAAAAAGTTTATCCTTATGGTTACATAGAAAGTAGGGAAATTTGAAGAAAACGAAGTTCCACCAAAAAAAGAAGAATTTTACACTACTGAAAGATTGTGACATTAGTGAAGAAGATTATAAACATGGTAAATTAATTTGGGAATAAATTTAGGAGCATATCGTGATTTATATCTAAAAACTGATGTTTCAAAAAAAATTTATAATAATTTATGAGTTAGACCTTTCTTGGTATTACACAGCTCTGGATTATTTTGGGATGCCTTGTTAAAAATACTAAATCCAAAACTAAAATCATTAGACAACTATGATGCAGTTTTGGTGGTTGAAAAAGGAATAGGAGACAGAATATCCCAATGTTGTAAAAGATATGTTATAGCCAATCATGAAACATGAAACATTGTAATAAACATATTCTACTGAATTTTTAGGAGATGTAAATGCCAATAATTTATACAGTTATATGATGAGTTAGTAATTACCTTAAGGTGTTATTGAATGGGTGGAACCAAATAAATTTGACAGTACAGTTTACACATTTTGTTGGGGCAATGTCTTCTTATATATACATAAGGAGCGTTGAAAAATAAATGCCATAGGCATAATTACAGAAACCAGTACCTGTATGTCAGAAGTATTGACCCTAGCTGTTGAGACTATAATTTTAATTAATTATTGTGTTTATACTGGTTGCTGCTGAGGAGGAAAGTTAGTTATTAGTATTTTATTAATGATCTCATTCATAAGCAGCCATATCACAGTCATCACAGTTGCTCAAGAAAGTTATAATTAAGCTTTACCTGTTTAATCAGAATCGGACGATGACTTTCTTTGTCTGCAGTCTCGATGATTCGAAGCGATCTGCAATCCTTTGTAAATAAAACATCTTGGTTTTCTTGCATTGCGTAGTCAGTCAGGAAACCTCAGATCAAGCAAAAAGTTTGCTTTGATAGAGTTTAATTATCCAATTAAATAATGGCGCTCTTGGATCTAATAATTTCAGGTTCGTTTCCAATTCGTCGGAAGTTCCCTTATGATTACCAACGAAACGACACCTCCATGCAAATTTGCAATTAGAGAATACATATATAATGAAATTCCTTACACACTTGTAATGTAAATGCTCAGTACATATTCTCTTGATTAGCATACAATATATTTCCAATCTGTTTCTCCCAGTAATCTCGATAGCAAAATTACAATTATTCAATGTAGCTATTCGGCACAGAGAACATCCTAGAAGTCTTCTCAACACACCAGAGAGAATATTACAAAGAGTAATTACGCACTCATGGAATAGTAATAGTACTGTACTACTATGCACATCGATTCTGCGAGTATATAGATGGTCAAGTAGGAAATGTAATTCACTCATAGAATTGTGCAGGGATAATTAGTAGGATATAAAGAGATATTATAAGAGACATCTCCCACTGTTACAGAAGGTGGTGAATGGTAGTCTCATAAAATTCCCGGGCTGCGATGTTAACGAGTTCCGCACATACTGTTGGACGACATCGTCTGAAGTATATCGTAAGCCCCTCAGAGCCTTTTTAAGGGGACCAAAAATGGCCCCTTGTATTTCACTTCCTGCAGCATGGGACAGCAGAAAATGCCCAGCATTACTCGCAAACCTTGACCGACCTTCGCTAAGTGATCAAATCAAAATGACCAAGCAATCTTACCAGTGGTGCCATTCTGATCCACAACAATGCAAATCCTCATACGGGCAACACAGTCGTGGCACTTCTGCAGAAATTCAAATGGGAGGTTCTTGGTCACCCTCCATACAGTCTAGACCTCTCTCCCTGTGGTTACGCCATTTTTTGTCCCCTTAAAAAGGTTCTGAGGGGAAAACGATTCCCCTCAGACGACGACGTCCAACTGTACATGTCGAACTGGTTAACATTGCAGCCATTCACAGCCTTGTGTTACAGTGGGACAAGTGTCTCAACAGCCAGGGTCAATACTGCTAACATACATGTACTGCTTTCTGTAATTATGACTGCAGCTCGTTTCTTTCTGAACGCCCCTTACACAATGGGCATTTAGGTAGCATATCATACATATTGTTCATCATTGGTTGCACAACTATTACTTATAATTATTATATGTAATACTATTTTTTGTTTTAGAAATGATAATTTGTAGTTATGTTAGAATATTGTGCAGTCCCTTCCCCATTGTACAGTATCATCACTTGTTTATCAAAAAACGCTCACTTCTAACACTTACCATACACCTATACCGGAATAAATAACTGCAATTCTGCTTAGCTGTCATTCTGCTCTCATGGTTGTGTTAGCTCATGTGCGCTATGATATTAGTATACTTTTATTTCCTTTTAAGCACCATATTTTAACTATTAATCTTTACAAACATACTCTAAATTGAATTTGATAAGCAAATGTTTTGATTCTTGTTATGATAAATAACTTTTAACGATGTGCCACCCTACCTCAACCCTTTTTCTTCCTCCCTTCCTCTTTCTGCCTCTTTTACCATTACATTACCCTAATTTCAACTATTTCTACCCATTCCTGCACCCTACCATTACTACCTACTTTCCCCTTTTCACCTCCCCTTTCCACCTTCCCTTCCCCTTATCCTTCTCTCCCTCCCTACCTGACCACCCTTCCCTCCCCTCCCCCTGGTTCTTGGTTTTGTTGTTCCGTGGCATGTATAATAATTTTTTGTATGACTAGACTTGGATAGATTAGTGAATGGTATGTATTGGGTACAAATAAAAAGATCCATGTGCACAGTGCGTTAGCTCATTGGCTGTATTGAGCACCTTGTAGAACATAGTGACAGTCTAGAAGGATTACATATTTTTGTAACATTACATTTGTCAATATATGTAATTTATATTTGTGAAATGAGTCACATCTTTGTATATGAATCAGGTATAAAGATTTACCTTTGTTATTCCTATAGCATATAATATGGTGTTTAAATTGTTCAAAAAATTGGATAAGACTAATTTCAAAATATTTCAGTATATCGCCAGTTAATACAATGGAGCCACTTAACAAGGGCTCTGAGGCGCCTCAGTGTAGTTCACATGAGGTCGCCGACTTCACATGTAGTTTTTACTCTATTGGTGTAATGGATGTTGTATGTTTACTCTCTATTCATTTGTCAATCCATCTGGTAGCATTTTGATTTAGAAATGACAAACCATGTGTATATTTTTAATGTATTTTCACTTTGTTCTCAAAATGTTGATAACACATATATGTCAACATATATCAAAGACATGTAAAAGTTTTTCTAAAATTTGGTTCATCCCAAAATATGGTTGTATCTTGTGCACTATTACCAATTTTCTTTTCATGTAGTGTAATGCCAAACTTATGATGAAAGTACAATTCTGTCAAAACGAGTAATTGTAATAAGGGGCTTAAAATCAAGCGATCTTGGCTTTCTCAAATAATTTAATTTCATAGCCTTCTCATCTTGGTTATATTATGGCCTAAAGTCAAGCGCTAGAACGCCAGTAGGGAATGCCAAGTATGAGAAGGCTGTGAGAAGAAGTCAGAAAGTTGCATGCTGACTGCACTTCCCTCCTGGGCAACAACGCAACAACAGTATCACCTGCGTGAAGAGGACGTAAGTGCCCCGACTGGCTGGTGATGGCCGAGTTCTATAGCAGCTACAAGATTAGTCACATCAATAGCCGTGTTAACGAGTCACATCACTTGTGCTCTCTATGTAGCAAAGACTTGGGGTTGTCTATACTGAAGAAGATTGATTACTTTGTATGTCACCCTTCATTTGTAACATATTTGTATAACTGTCAAATTTAAGAATTGTAATTTTTGTATTTCAATAAAACTCATTAATATGACTTGTTTGATTGTTTGCTACTGAACCGTATATGCAGGCTTCCTAGACACTACATGTTATATTTTAGAAGTAGATTCACAATACCCAAAGAATTTATATGATTTACATAAACATTTACCGTTAGCTCCTGACTGAGCGAGGTGGAGCAGTGTTTAGCACACTGGACTCGCATTCGGGAGGACGACGGATCAATCCCGCGTCCGACCATCTTGATTTAGGTTTTCTGTGATTTCCCTAACTCACTCCAGGCAAATGCTGGGATGGTTCCTTTGAAAGGGCACGGCCGACTTCCTTCCCCGTACTTCCCTAATCCGGTGAGACCGATGACGTCGCAGTTTGGTCTCTTCCCCCAAAACAACCCTCCAATAGCTCCTGAAAATAAAATTGTTCCAGGAAACAATGGAATAAAAAATAGTAACTACTTTAGATAATAAATGTATTATGTTCGTTATAGAAATCTTATGGAGTATCTGTTCTTAGGAATGAAAACAATAAAAATTCGTAAAGTTTCAGAATTTAAACACTAATTGGTTGACGAAGTGTATAGACTATAAAAAAGAAATGAGGATAGAAGCAACCAATGATTTTGAGAAAGATTTCTACAAACTGTTCATTAATTCAGTATATCGAAAAACGTTGGAAAATATAAGAAATTGAGTAGATAGAAAATTAGTCTCAGAACCAGATAAATGTAATCAATTAACTGCATAGAGTGTGTACGACCCAGGACAACCACAAGGTCCAGGAAAGACCCAGGAATTTTTTTATTTTGTAGAAAACTGGAAAAACCTAGGAATTTTTTAGAATCCTGGAATTTTTCATTGCTTTAGTTTTCAGTTAAATTGATGTAATATCGACTGGTAAAGACCGATACTCTAACAAAGGCTATTACTGTATCCCGCTACTGCAGAATATTTCTTGCAGCAATTGAACATGAACGAGAAAAAAAAACGAAAGTAAAACCCAAATCGTAAAGGGTATGTGTCATATACTACAACAAAACGCAGTGCTCATACAAGTGTCTGCCAACAGCAAAATGTGTCAAAGGCTTTAGGAAGCCTATGCAGTGCTTCAGAAGAACAAATTGCCTCCGATGAGCGCGACGTCACAACTGTTTACATTAGATTCATTTTAGCAGTTACTAGCGGGCTCATGCGCATGCGCAGTTGACTTGCGTATGAGTAGTAACTTCTACTTCTGGCTACATAAAGGTGGCTGTTTGCTGTGTAAGCAGTCGCAGCTAGCAGCAAGATGAAATCAGGAAAGATTTTACTGGTGCGCCCAAGCTGCCAGATTCACGGATGCGCAGTAGGCCCAAGATCTAGGAAGGGGGTGGAGAACCGAGGTATCCGACCCAGGTGGCAATCTCGGGGGCGGGGTGGGGGGGTGGGCGCCAAATTCATATTCTTCAGGGGGAAAACACCTTGTTTCACAGAGCGCCTAGTATCCAGCACATGTTGGTCTATCGATTGTCCATATGATTTTTAAATGTATCCCTGCTGGTTTTTGAACATATTGAACACATTCTAATTTGATTTCTGAATGCGTATATAGTGTAAATGATGTGTCTATCAGGGGAATCCTCATCGCATTTAGAAATAAATTTTCCTGCAGACGAAAGGGGATGGGGCTATACGAGCTGAGCGGAGTAAAGTCGAACGGATGATGCCAATCGTTGTGTGATTAGGTGGTCGACTGGATTTGCGAATGATCAGCGTTGTTATAAGTATTAACGAAATCCATAGATTTGGACTACCAGAGTGGAAATAAACGACTAACAGGAATAACAGGTAAGAAAGATTACGTATTATCTTCTCAGTGTATCCAAGAAAATGAAATTTTGACTGAAAATTTTTGGCCACATCACTACACTAGTAAAGAGCAGTCTCCAGCTAGCAGCCGCTTGAGTTCTATTCTGGAAGTAGCGCGGAAAATGCGTTGTACGAACGTGTAACAACGAAACCGGAGAATAATCGCGGTACAACTGAACTTGAGATTCTAGCAGAGTTACTTAATTTAACCGCCGAATAAATTTTGAGAATAGCAGAAATAGTTACAAAATTAGTAATGACAAGATTGTGTGTTAGAACAATCTTGTTAGAAGAGAGAAGAAATAGCGACATCATACAAATTATGTAAGAATATGACGATTCCAAATTTATATAAAATTTTCGTACTACTTTTCGGTCTCATGCATGAGAACCTGGAGCGTATGAATGAAATGTAAAACTATTTCCTAACATTCAGCTTTTCACATGTAGTCGGCTAATAGTCATCTGATATTGGCACTTCGTAAATTATAATGTGTCGTGTTCTAAATATGACCATTTGTGCCAAAACAGTCTCGTTTATTTGGTGTGTGTTACAATTACTGTAATATTAGCAAGGCCTACTTTGTTTTATCTAGCAGACAGTGACAAAACAGAAGTAATCAGCTCGAGAAACCACACCAATCTTGGGTACATTTATATTAACAGTTTTTTCAGTGTTGGACAGTTACATTTTAATTTTTCAAGTAGCAAAACGTTTGACGAATTTTAATGAGGTAATAGATTCTTCCGCAGGAAGGAAAGCACACCATGTAAAGCTGTAGCAAGATCAGAGAGAAAAACAAGCTGGGAGCTAAGGATTGAAGAAAGGTGTACTGTCTTGCATGTCTCTTGTCTTTACTGGTTTTATGTATCCTATATTTAATTTTATGTTACAAAAACCAGCAAGTTATTAGCTAATAGACAATAAACAGTGCAGATTTTCTGAAGAGTTCTTGTTCTCCCAATTTCAAATAATCTCATCCAATATTAATTTTGAGGATTTTTTCTTTCTCCTTTTAAAGAGAAACAGGGGCAGGATGTCATACTGGCCGACTGGGAGCAGGAGAGGTACAACACGAAATTTTAATTTCCACTGTCTTGAATATAGTCCGATGGCAAACATTAAAAAAAATACGCATTTCAATTCCACAGAGCGAAATACAGTGATTTGGGATAGAAGAAAACTATGTGAAGAGGCGTGGCAGTGCACTTTGGCCCACTTAAGACCAGAAACATGTCTTACATTGCCTCAAACAAATATATTTTATACATCAGTCTCTTCTCACGGATGTGAGCTACAAAATGAACATATTTTTCAAAATTCAATTTTTTTAAATTTTTGACGTCCTATCCCGAACGCTCGAGGGAGGGAGGTGAGGGGAGAGGGGGAGCGCCACTATGTAGTATTGCCCCCGTTCGAAAATATCGTAGATCTGGGGCTGATGCGCAGAATAGTCTTGAGTTGTTGTAGTGAAGCGCGTAATCTCTGCGTGACCCGTGTTTACATCTGGTGACTTTGCTGTTTCCTCTTCGTTTATTGCCCTCATATCAAATGAAAACAAAACATATTTCCGTGGCCAGGAGCTATCAAGTGAATTAAAATATATCCACATAATTCCGGAAGGCAGAAATACACTCCTGGAAATGGAAAAAAGAACACATTGACACCGGTGTGTCGGACCCACCATACTTGCTCCGGACACTGCGAGAGGGCTGTACAAGCAATGATCACACGCACGGCACAGCGGACACACCAGGAACCGCGGTGTTGGCCGCCGAATGGCGCTAGCTGCGCAGCATTTGTGCACCGCCGCCGTCAGTGTCTCCGGATCTGTCCCCCATTGAGCATGTTTGGGACTGGATGAAGCGTCGTCTCACGCGGTCTGCACGTCCAGCACGAGCGCTGGTCCAACTGAGGCGCCAGGTGGAAATGGCATGGCAAGCCGTTCCACAGGACTACATCCAGCATCTCTACGATCGTCTCCATGGGAGAATAGCAGCCTGCATTGCTGCGAAAGGTGGATATACACTGTACTAGTGCCGACATTGTGCATGCTCTGTTGCCTGTGTCTATGTGCCTGTGGTTCTGTCAGTGCGATCATGTGATGTATCTGACCCCAGGAATGTGTCAATAAAGTTTCCCCTTCCTGGGATAATGAATTCACGGTGTTCTTATTTCAATTTCCAGGAGTGTATGTTACTGGTTTCAAATTTTATTTCTGACAGTCAAGTACTAATCGTCTTGCAGAACAATGAAGTTATTTTTGTCGGTTTGCTAAAGGAATTTGGTTTGAATTAATCTTTTCCACTGAGGCAGCAATGTATTTGAAACGAAGTGTTTAATTCCACGGTATTGGCTATTTCCAACTGTTTGCTGCATTTCAAGTTCAAAATGTTCGAATGTGTGTGAAATCTTATGGGACTTAACTGCTGTCCCTAAGCTTACACACTACTTAACCTAAATTATCCTAAGGACATATACACACACCAATGCCTGAGGGAGGACTGGAACCTCCGCCGGGACCAGCCGCACAGTCCATGACTGCAGCGCCTCAGACCGCTCGTCTAATCCCGCGTGGCACCTTTAAAGTGCACCTTTTCATCTTGTAGCATGTATGGCATTATGCCGTAATGAAGAAACAAACATGGGATAATACAGTACTGGTACTCCAAAAGAATTCACTGCCCGAAAACCACAATGAAAACCTTAATATCAGGTCGAGGCTTACTTCATTGGTAATCTGGACATATGAACGTGCACTTAAAGTATGCACTTTAAATGGGAACATTTTAGTATGGTTCGCGAAATTCTCTGGGAGTATCTTCTGATGTCTTTTTTCTTTTATAACATAACGTATCATCTTTTTTTTATGACTATGAACATATGGGTTTCCTATGTCAGTCGTAGCTGTGCAAGGGGGGTGACACCTGTTATCTAGCACTCTCTGGCAACTGCTGAAACGAGCCTATTTCTAAAAGGTCACGGGAAAAATATTGCGCATGGTGGGCTGAAAAGCGTTACTTTCAATGTAAATTTCCTTTTACACAAATTGAACTATGTGCGAGAATATACAATGAATTTCTTAAATCACACAGCGTTTGGCACTCATTTAGAAATCAACTCTTTGATGACGAGCCAGTTAGAAGAATTTCGAGCTTGGAAGACCAGACATTTATGTCATTATTAAAGATTTTACTGGCACATTTTTGTGATGAATCTTAAGGTGTAACATGCACAATATGATCAACATTATATGTGAAAGCATTGCTTTTATTGTAGCAACACTATTTATATTAAGTTAAACCATTAACTTTTCCTGTTTGTGTTCGTGATACTTAACAGTGACGTTGCTATTGGCTGACTACATCACGTGTCCTATGCTCTGAATATCAGCTGTCATTGGCTGGAGAGATCACGTGAGATAAGCTATGACTGCTATACAAAAGCACATCGCAATCTCGATTTCAATGGATCAGAAACTAACATATGGTGTTTGGTGGAATTCTAATTTATACTTTCATAATACGAAAACATACAGTGTACATGTTGCTGCACATCAAAGATCTTTCGCAAACGTGTTTTCTCCTTGAGTTTCGTTTTCTAAAGTGCCCAGAAATTCTACGCCCATGTATAAAACCTTAACCATTCAAAGGATTGATAAGTTTTACAGTTCTGAGGGAAAATATATTGTCACTGATTAAGGAGAAGGTGTGTCTCCACCTGGGAGAAAGTGTACTTTTAACCAGGAAATCTGGGAATTATCCAGGAATTGTTTTTCCTTGTCTGTGTATTCACCCTGTTGTAAAACCAAATTTTAAAATAGAACAGTATTTAATGAAAATTTAGCTGCTATGCATGTGACTAACACTAAAATTTTATTTATGTAACCTACTTATGTTAGTATGAATGTACTCGATTAATCGAAAGAAATACTGTTTCATTTTCACTATACATTATAACACTAAAATATGGAGAAAATATCCATCTTTTTAGCAACATACTGATAGTTACATCTGTAACATAAAAACTGAATATTTTGCGAAGATGTGAAGAAAAAGAAATTGCTATTTTGATACTAGTGATTATCCAGAAAATAATATTTTACTATTCCTCCAGTTAACAAAAAGCATCATAAAAATGAGAGACAAGTACAAAGGAAAAAAAGAAAGAATTTTGTCGATAAAGAGCGAAAATGAAAACTTATAATGTCGATGATAAAGAAAAGAAAAATCAAAAGGAGTAATGAAATGCGTTGCTAAAAGTGAAATAAGTCTGGAAGATTGTTTATATTGTTTAATTAACAATAAAGGACCGTATGGAACAACGAACTAACTTTGAAGTTGAGAAACATGAAGTTTATTTTGTTTTGTAAAAAGAGATTAGATTAGATTAGTTTCTCATTCCATTGGTCCATGCTGAGGAGATCCTTGTGGATGTGGAACATGTCAAATTTATTTTGGAAACAACAATATTAATAGTACGAGTATATACCATACATCTTTTTTTAAGCTGAAATAACAATACTAATAGTATGAGTATATACAATACATCATTTCTTTCTATTAAAAAATTCGTCAATGGAGTAGAAGGAGTTGGGCACTAGGAAGTCTTTCAGGCTCCTTTTAAACTGATTTTTATTTGTAACTAAATTTTTATGTTTACTGGCAAATTATTGAAGATGAGTGTTGCTGAGTAGTGGACCCCTTTTTGATCTAAAGTAAGTGCTTTTAAGTCCTTGTGCAGATCATTTTTGTTCCTGGTATTGTATGTATGAACTGAGCTGTTTGTTGGAAAAAGAGATATATTATTTAGGACAAATTTCATTAAGGAGTAAATATACTGAGAGAAAATAGTTAGTATACCCAGTTCTTTGAAGAGGTTTCTACAGGATGTCTATGAATTTACTCCACAAGTAATAAGTATTACACGCTTTTGGACTCTGAAAACTTTTGTTTGACTTGAAGAGTTACCCCAAAATACACTCCTGGAAATGGAAAAAAGAACACATTGACACCGGTGTGTCAGACCCACCATACTTGCTCCGGACACTGCGAGAGGGCTGTACAAGCAATGATCACACGCACGGCACAGCGGACACACCAGGAACCGCGGTGTTGGCCGTCGAATGGCGCTAGTTGCGCAGCATTTGTGCACCGCCGCCGTCAGTGTCAGCCAGTTTGCCGTGGCATACGGAGCTCCATCGCAGTCTTTAACACTGGTAGCATGCCGCGACAGCGTGGACGTGAACCGTATGTGCAGTTGACGGACTTTGAGCGAGGGCGTATAGTGGGCATGCGGGAGGCCGGGTGGACGTACCGCCGAATTGCTCAACACGTGGGGCGTGAGGTCTCCACAGTACATCGATGTTGTCGCCAGTGGTCGGCGGAAGGTGCACGTGCCCGTCGACCTGGGACCGGACCGCAGCGACGCACGGATGCACGCAAAGACCGTAGGATCCTACGCAGTGCCGTAGGGGACCGCACCGCCACTTCCCAGCAAATTAGGGACACTGTTGCTCCTGGGGTATCGGCGAGGACCATTCGCAACCGTCTCCATGAAGCTGGGCTACGGTCCCGCACACCGTTAGGCCGTCTTCCGCTCACGCCCCAACATCGTGCAGCCCGCCTCCAGTGGTGTCGCGACAGGCGTGAATGGAGGGACGAATGGAGACGTGTCGTCTTCAGCGATGAGAGTCGCTTCTGCCTTGGTGCCAATGATGGTCGTATGCGTGTTTGGCGCCGTGCAGGTGAGCGCCACAATCAGGACTGCATACGACCGAGGCACACAGGGCCAACACCCGGCATCATGGTGTGGGGAGCGATCTCCTACACTGGCCGTACACCACTGGTGATCGTCGAGGGGACACTGAATAGTGCACAGTGCATCCAAACCGTCATCGAACCCATCGTTCTACCATCCCTAGACCGGCAAGGGAACTTGCTGTTCCAACAGGACAATGCACGTCCGCATGTATCCCGTGCCACCCAACGTGCTCTAGAAGGTGTAAGTCAACTACCCTGGCCAGCAAGATCTCCGGATCTGTCCCCCATTGAGCATTTTTGGGACTGGATGAAGCGTCGTCTCACGCGGTCTGCACGTCCAGCACGAACGCTGGTCCAATTGAGGCGCCAGGTGGAAATGGCATGGCAAGCCATTCCACAGGACTACATCCAGCATCTCTACGATCGTCTCCATGGGAGAATAGCAGCCTGCATTGCTGCAAAAGGTGGATATACACTGTACTAGTGCCGACATTGTGCATGCTCTGTTGCCTGTGTCTATGTGCCTGTGGTTCTGTCAGTGTGATCATGTGATGTATCTGACCCCAGGAATGTGTCAATAAAGTTTCCCTTCCTGGGACAATGAATTCACGGTGTTCTTATTTCAATTTCCAGGAGTGTATTATACCATATGACATTATGGAATCTAAGTAAGCAAAGTATGCAAGCTTTTTCATTTCTATGTCGCCTATGTCTGCTAACACTCGAATTGCAATTACAGATTTGTTAATCCGTTTCTGCAGTTCTGTGGTGTGCTCCTCCCATCTGAATTTATTATCAAGTTGTAATCCCAGGAATTTAAGACTGTCAATCTCTTCTATCTGATCTTCTTCATACTTTATGCATATGCTGGGTGGAAACCTCTTACAGGTTCTGAATTGCATATAGTGAGTCTTTTCGAAGTTTAATGTCAGTGAGTTAATATCCATGAAAATATCATTAGCAGATCTTTCTAGAACTACACTCGACATACTATTTATTGCAATACCTGTGCCATCTCCAAACAAAATGTACTCTGCTTCTGGCAGTTTAACTGATGAGAGATCATTAATGTACACAAGAAAAAGCAATTGCCCTAAGAAGGATCCTTGTGGGACACCACATGTAATTTCTTCCCATTCTGATGATGACTGATGACTTAATTGGACTAGTCCCTTGTAATACCACCCTTTGTTTCCTGTTAGCGAGGTATGACTTGACCCACTTTGGAGCACTGCCCGTGACACCATAGAATTCTAATTTATTCAAAAGGATGTTGTGGTTCACACAATCAAATGCCTTTCAAAAATCACAGAAAATGCCTGCTGCTTGTAATTTCTTATTTAATGAATTATGTACATCTTCACTGTAGGTGTAAATAGCCTTCTCGATATCAGAACCCTTAAGAAATCCAGACTGTGTTCTTGATAATATGTTATTTCTGGTCAGATGGTTGAGAAGCTGCCTGTACATTACTTTTCCTAAAATTTTTGAGAATGCTGGCAAAAGTGAAATCGGTATGTAATTTGATGGTACTTTTTTGTCCCTCTTCCTGAATAGAGGCTTGACATCTGCATATTTTAGCCAGTCAGGAAAAGTCCCAGTTATAATTGACTGGTTACACAAGTAACTTGGAATTGTACTAAATTCACATGAACATACCTTAATTAACTTTGTTGATATTTCATCATACCCACTAGAATGCTTTATATTTAAAGATTTTATTACGGAAGTTATTTCTTTTGGTGAAGTGAGTGACATATTCATGTACCTGAAGCTATTTGTTAAGGCTGGTTTCAGATATTCTAGGGCATTATTTACTGATCCTGATAATCCCATTCTATCAGTAACGGATGTAAAATACTTGTTAAGATTTGCCACACTATGCCCATCAGTTGCTAATGCGTCATCTACCCTTAATGCTATTTGCTCCTGTTCCTTTCTGGTTCTACCAGTCTCCTCTTTCACTATATCCCATATGGTTTTTATTTTGTTCCCTGACATTGCTACCTTCTTCTCGTAGTGCATTTGTTTAGATGTCTCAATTACTTTTTTTAATATTTTACATTGTTCCTTGTATTTAGCTAAATCATCAGCAATGCAGCTATTCTTGGTCCACAGATACCTTTTCCTTTTTGTCTTACAGGAAATCTTTATTCCTTGTGGAATCCATGGTGTTATTATAGACTTCTGTTTGATTTGAGTAACTTTTAGAGGAAAACTGATTTCAAATATGGTACTGACATTTGTTCATGAATGTGTTATATTTTTCATTCATGTCATGAGCACTATAAACATGTTTCCAGTTCATATCTGTAAGCAGTTTTCTAAAACACTCAATTTTTGGTTGATTGACTACTCTCCTGTACTCAGGTTTAGCAGTCTTGATAATCTGCTTAGAATTTACATCTAAAACAAGGAGCTGCATGTCATGATCTGATAGTCCATTTATTACAGGTTTTATTAAATGATTTTGTTCCTTTGATTTGTCTATAAAAAGTTATCAATGCCTGTCCTTGAGGATTTAGTGATTCTAGTTGGAAAGTTTACAGTGTGAGTTAGATTGAAAGACAACATTAATAACTGCAGTAAATGTTTACTGGAAGATTGCATTAGAAAATCTGTATTAAAGTCACAAGCAATCAAAATTTCTTTATTTCTTCCTGTTAAATAACCCGAAAGATCTTCTAGATGATTTGTGAATAGATTATAGTTTCCTGCAGGTGCTCGGTAAATAGTTACTATTATATAGGATCTGTTACAGAACTCTACTTCTGTTGCACATGCTTCTAGATGCTGCTCTAAATAGAATTTATTAATATCAATGTTCTTGAATTTATGGCAGTTTTTAATAAATGTGGCAACTCCTCCTCCACCCATATCTACTCTGCAGAAGAAGGAACCTACCTTAAATCCTGAAATGTCTAACGTATCTATACCAGTGGTCACTTGATGTTCAGAGAGGCAGATTATGTCAATACAAATGAGTAGTTCATCAACTTTATTTCTCAGTCCCGGAATGTTTTGGTGTAATAAAGATAACTGATACTGAATACTAAAGGGATTATAACTGCTTTGGCGAAAATGAACTGGCAGTTTCTGATTACTTTCTGTAAAATATCGTTTAAATGGAGGCAGTATGCTAAACTCTGATTCCTGTTCATCTGTTTTTTCAAACTGAGTGTGTTTGCCAATCTCTCTTAAAATTCGTTTTCTTTCCCCCTTGCCTATCCTAAGAAAGGCATCCCTCTGACACCTGTGACCAGTGGTATTATACCACTTGTGACAGGGTCCCCCCTTAAATTTTCTGCAATAATCCCAGACAGTTTTCCCTTCCCTTTCCTATTGATGTGAAAGCCATGCCTAATGTAGTCCCACCTATCGATAGCATCCACAGGAATTAAACCAATATGGGACCCTATATCCGTCTTAAGCAGCTACTTCAACTTCAAGTTCACCCTCCTGAAGGGAAGAGTTAAAATGAGGCCGATCATGGCGTCTTAACACAGACACAAATCCCACACTTGTATGCTTCATTGCTGATGCTATCTTCACCAAGTCACTCTCTATGGAATATTCAGAGTCTCTGTCAACGCTATTTCCCAGACCACCCACTATGATCATGGCATCCTCCTTTGAAAAATACTTGCATAAATAACCTACATCCTCTGTTACCTGACCCAGATCTGCACTAAGCTTGAAAAAGTTTGTGACCTGGTACTCTCGACCTAGATTTTCCTGCAGTAGTTGGCCAACACCTCTACCATGGGGACGACCTAACAATAGAACTTTCTTTCTCTTTAAAAACTTCTCTACCTTTTTCAAGTCCTTGAAAGCTTGTTCTGCCCTTTCTACAGCTTCAGCTACATGAGGCTCATGTGATTCTGACTGACGCAACAGGTCAAATCTATTTTCAAGATTTATGACAAAGCTGTCTCATGCTCTCCTTTGCCTGTCTACCTTATTACAAATTCATGTACCTGAAGCTATTTGTTAAGGCTGGTTTCAGATATTCTATTGCATTATTTACTGATTCTGATAATCCCATTCTATCAGTAACGGATGTAAAATACTTGTTAAGTAGATTTGCCACACTATGCCCATCAGTTGCTAATGCGTCATCTACCCTTAATGCTATTTGCTCCTGTTCCTTTCTGGTTCTACCAGTCTCCTCTTTCACTATATCCCATATGGTTTTTATTTTGTTCCCTGACATTGCTATCTTCTTCTCGTAGTGCATTTGTTTAGATGTCTCAATTACTTTTTTTTAATATTTTACAGTGTTCCTTGAATTTAGCTAAATCATCAGCAATGCAGCTATTCTTGGTCCACAGATACCTTTTCCTTTTTGTCTTACAGGAAATCTTTATTCCTTGTGGAATCCATGGTGTTATTATAGACTTCTGTTTGATTTGAGTAACTTTTAGCGGAAAACTGATTTCAAACATGGTACTGACATTTGTTCATGTATGTGTTATATTTTTCATTCATGTCATGAGCACTATAAACGTGTTTCCAATTCATATCTGTAAGCAGTTTTCTAAAACACTCAATTTTTGGTTGATTGACTACTCTCCTGTACTCAGGTTTAGCAGTCTTGATAATCTGCTTAGAATTTACATCTAAAACAAGGAGCTGCATGTCATGATCTGATAGTCCATTTATTACAGGTTTTATTAAATGATTTTGTTCCTTTGATTTGTCTATAAAAAGTTATCAATGCCTGTCCTTGAGGATTTAGTGATTCTAGTTGGAAAGTTTACAGTGTGAGTTAGATTGAAAGACAACATTAATAACTGCAGTAAATGTTTACTGGAAGATTGCATTAGAAAAACTGTATTAAAGTCACAAGCAATCAAAATTTCTTTATTTCTTCCTGTTAAATAACCCGAAAGATCTTCTAGATGATTTGTGAATAGATTATAGTTTCCTGCAGGTGCTCGGTAAATAGTTACTATTATATAGATTCTGTTATGGAACTCTACTTCTGCTGCACATGCTTCTAGATGCTGCTCTAAATAGAATTTATTAATATCAATGTTCTTGAATTTATGGCAGTTTTTAATAAATGTGGCAACTCCTCCTCCACCCATATCTACTCTGCAGAAGAAGGAACCTACCTTAAATCCTGAAATGTCTAACGTATCTATACCAGTGGTCACTTGATGTTCAGAGAGGCAGATTATGTCAATACAGATGAGTAGTTCATCAACTTTATTTCTCAGTCCCGGAATGTTTTGGTGTAATAAAGATAACTGATACTGAATACTAAAGGGATTATAACTGCTTTGGCGAAAATGAACTGGCAGTTTCTGATTACTTTCTGTAAAATATCGTTTAAATGGAGGCAGTATGCTAAACTCTGATTCCTGTTCATCTGTTTTTTCAAACTGAGTGTGTTTGCCAATCTCTCTTAAAATTCGTTTTCTTTCCCCCTTGCCTATCCTAAGAAAGGCATCCCTCTGACACCTGTGACCAGTGGTATTTTACCAGTTGTGACAGGGTCCCCCCTTAAGTTTTCTGCAATAATCCCAGACAGTTTTCCCTTCCCTTCCCTATTGACGTGAAAGCCATGCCTAGTGTAATCCCACCTATCGATAGCATCCACAGGAATTAAACCAATATGGGATCCTATATCCGTCTTAAGCAGCTACGTCAACTCCAAGTTCACCCTCCCGATGGAAGAGTTCAAATGAGGCCGATCATGGCGTCTCAACACAGACACAAATCCCACACTTGTATGCTTCATTGCTGATGCTACCTTCACCAGGTCACTCTCTATGGAATATTCAGAATCTCTGTCAACGCTATATCCCAGACCACCCACTATAACCATGGCATCCTCATTTGAAAAATCCTTGCATAAATAACCTACATCCTCTGTTAGCTGACCCATATCTGCACTAAGCTTGAAAAAGTTTGTGACCTGGTACTTTCGACCTAGATTTTCCTGCAGTAGTTGGCCAACACCTCTACCATGGGGACGACCTAACAATAGAACTTTCTTTCTCTTTAAAAACTTCTCTACCTTTTTCAAGTCCTTGAAAGCTTGTTGTGCCCTTTCTACAGCTTCAGCTACATGAGGCTCATGTGATTCTGACTGACGCAACAGATCAAATCTATTTTCAAGATTTATGACAAAGCTGTCTCATGCTCTCCTTTGCCTGTCCACCTTATTACCTGTTGCCACTTCCCACCTCTGTTCACCCTTCTCCCTCTTTAACCTGTCCAGATCCTCCCTTGCCATGTCTAAGTCAGCTTGAAGAACTGCCATTTTTGTTGTGGGTTGGCAGGAGAGCTAACACCGGGTTACTAGAGGAAGCCGAAAGGCACGCGTTTTAGCTCACACAGGCTGGCGTGAGGTCTGGAACAGGACAAGGAAATTAGAATTTAGAAAAAACGGACGTAGCTGGTGGAATGCTTAACTTTAATCCATTAATGGTGAACGTCGCTCTGGACAGTACATTATTCACAGTATCAATAGTAACTAGTAATGGCGCCTTGCTAGGTCGTAGCAAATCACGTAGCTGAAGGCTATGCTAACTATCGTCTCGGCAAATGAGAGCGTATTTTGTCAGTGAACCATCGCTAGCAAAGTCGGTTGTACTACTGGGGCGAGTGCTAGGAAGTCTCTCTAGACCTGCCGTGTGGCGGCGCTCGGTCTGCAATCACTGATTGTGGCGACATGCGGGTCCGACGTATACTAATGGACCGCGACCGATTTAAAGGCTACCACCTAGCAAATGTGGTGTCCGGCGGTGACACCACATTCGTCCCCCGCAAATCGCCGTACGGTTGTGTCATAAGGCTTCCGCCCGCCGTGGGGAGGACCCCATGTTGACGTATGCGACGAGGTGGAGCCCCAATAAACAGGCGAGGCTGTGCCACCCGCACCCTACCATTCGGACCGCGGGGAGCTAGGAAACGCCTGAAAACCTGCTCCAGGGTACACGCCAACATGCGGTGTATGCGCCCGCAGAGAGACAGGAGGGGCCGAAGGGTCGACCTCCATCGGGCCGGGGCACCCGACGGGCGAAGACGACATACGGTCCGGGGCGGGCAAGTGTTCCATGTCGAAGGACAACTGGTCACGGGAAGCGATGGGCGGCGCGTGACCCAGGGAGGCGCCCGGCGGTTGCAGCGACGCGTCCACTGCGGGCGTCGCCGGCGGGAGAACAGGCGGCGGCGGCGGCGGCGGCGGCGGTGGCGCGTCACCATGGGGCAAATGGAAAGCAGCATCGGTAACACCTGGGGCCGAGGCGAGGCAGTAGATGGGTCCCCAGGGCGCTGACCGGACGGCACCGTCGCTGAAAGCAGACTGGGAGCGGCAGATCCCGTGCGACGACAGAGGCGCAGCTGATTGAGATGCTGACGCACCTCACCAGAGGCCCCCAAAACCAGATACATAGCGCGGCCGAGGCAGCGAAGAATGCGCCCTTCGAGCCGACGCCGTGAACCTCGATGGTGGCGGTAGTAGACAACTTCGCCTGGGGCAAAAACAGGTGTCTGCCGCTGCACAGGAACCTGATGCGGCGGATGTAGCAAAGACATCAAGGTGCGATGAGGGCGACCGTGGAGCAACTCAGCCAGCGAGCGACCATCTCGGGGCAGAGAGCGATACGAGGACAAAAAGAGCAATAACACGTCCTCCCGAGAATGCGACTCTTTCAACTTCAACATCTGTGACTTGGAAGTCCTGACCAATCGTTCAGCGGCACCGTTTGTCTGTGGCGAAAACGGCGCGGACGTCAGATGTTGAATACCATTGGCCTTGCAGAATGACTGAAATTCTGCAGACATGAATTGTGGGCCATTGTCGGAAACAATAGTCTGTGGAAGACCTTCAATGCAAAAGATATCAGATAACGCTTGGATGGTGGCAGATGACGTCGTGGAAGACATCCGCACAACAAAAGGAAAATTACTGAATGAAGCTACCACAACCAACCATCGAGCATGGACCAGCAAAATCGATGTGTAAGCGGTGCCAAGGGGAAGTGGCTTTTGGACATGCAAAGAATTTCCGCGGTGGTGCTGATTGTTGTTCGGCACACACCCTGCAAGAAGAGCACATATTCGTAATCGCGGCATCGATTCCGAACTAAGTACAGTGCTAACGAGCAAGTTGTTTCGTTCTCACTATACCCCAATGTCCTTGGTGGAGAAGCTGTAAGACAGAGGACTGTAACGAACGTGGGACCACGACCCTGGACTGATCGTTATCAGAACGCAACAGCAAAACACCTCGTCGTACAAAAAGTCTCTCCTGGTGAGCAAAAAATCGGCGAATCAAACGATCCCCGATCCCTGACTTTGACAAGGGCCATTGCGTAGCAACAAAACGTAGAACGGTAGCAAGGACAGGGTCGGCAGCTGTGGCTGTAGCTACACGACGAAAATCAATCGGAGACGATTCGACCACGTCATCGGTTTCCGCATCAATGAACATGCAAGCAAGTTCGGAGGAATCGAATGCTCTATCCTCAGCAACAGGCAAACGGGACAACGCATCGGCGTTTCCGTGCTTAGCAGCGGACCGATACAAGATATCGTAGCGGTACTGCGAGAGGAAAATAGACCAGCGAATTAATTTCTGCGCCGTACGTGGAGGTACAGGCTTGGTCGGATAAAAAAGTGATGTCAAAGGTTTGTGGTCTGTGATGATGGTAAAGTGACGACCATACAAGAAATCATGAAACTTTGTAACACCAAATACGAGAGCCAATGCTTCTTTCTCGATCTGTGAATAATTTCTTTGCGCAGACGAGAGCAATTTGGACGCAAATGAAATAGGGCGATCGTGCGATCCATCTTTGTGTGCAAGCACAGCACCGATCCCGAAATCCGATGCATCCACCATCAACAAAAGGGGCTTCCGGGGATCGAATGGCGTAAGGCAAGTATTGGAAAGCAACGCCGATTTCAACTGGCGAAAGGCGCGTTCGCATTCCGTCGTCCAGACGAACGGAACACCTTTACTGCGTAAGCGATGAAGCGGAGCTAAAATGGAAGAGGCATGTGGAACATATCTGTAATAATAGTTAATTTTTCCCAGCACACTCTGTAGCTGCTTCAAATTTTGCGGCGAAGGCAAGTCTTGTATGGCACTGAGGTGCTCGGGACTGGGACGTATGCCTTGGGCATTGAGTACATGTCCCAGGTAGGGCAAGTCACGAGCAAAGAACACACATTTGTCCTTTCGCAAGCGAAGACCATTTTGTCGCAAGACCTGAAATAGTGTTCTGAGATTGGCTAAATGTTCATCTTCCGTCTTTCCGTAGATCACTGTATCGTCCAGATAGTTTTCTGCAGTGGGGACCGACGCATAAACAGTTTGTAGATATTGCTGAAACAATGCAGGGGCGGATGCAAACCCGAATGGCAGTCGTTTGAATCGATACAAACCAAAATTCGTGTTAACCACCAAAACGCGCTAGGATTCTTCGTCCACCGGTATTTGCAAGTACGCAGCCGCTAGGTCCAACTTCGAAAAATACTTACCCAGGCACAGTTTGTCAAAAAGATCTTCCGGACGGGGTAAAGGAAAAGTTGCAGTCACTAGCTGTGGATTCACTGTTGCCTCGAAGTCCACACAAAGTCTCAATTTTTCGGAAGGTTTTGGCAAAATTACTAAGGGTGATGCCCAGAGAGAAGCCTGCACACGTTCAATTACACCTTGTGATTCCAAATCGTGTAATGTTTTTGCAACCTCATCACGCAATGCGTGGGGAACATTGCGCGCTCTGAAAAATTTCGGTTGCGCGTTTACTTTCAGTTCCAAATGTGCTTTATAGTTATTAGCGCAACCGAGGCCCGGTGCAAAAATGTTTGAAAATTCTTGACATATACGAGAAACACTGTCTGAAGGCACAGTCTGGTTCACTGATAGACAACAGTTGCAGCACGCAACGGAGGTATGCCCAGCAGTTTGTAAGTGTCTTGATTGATCAGTGAAACTGCAGCCCCAGTCTCGAGCTGGAATGCTATCACTTTGCGGTTAATGTCCAAGTCCACAAAAAGGTTATTGTCCTGCTGACGACAAGAGTGACTGTCTCGTGAACGTGAAATGCTGGTACAAAATCACTTGCGACTTGACAGGAGTTCCGGCGACGTCGACACACACTATTTGTGGGACGAACACATTTGCTGTTAGAGAGAGTGGCACTGGGCGGAGTAGAATGGACTATATGAATTTCCATGGGTGAAGTTTCGCGAGCCTGAGTATCCTTGGTTCGATTCCGATTCCGCTGTGAAGCAAAGGGCCTGGAATGATTTTGACTTTCCAATCTGAGCTTTTTCTGACAAACACTTTGATGATGTCCTTTTTTATTACAGTAAAAGCAAATAGCTTGGTGTGATGGGCAATTCTCACGCGAATGTCTAGTAGCACACCGCGGGCATGATTTTAGCACTGCATTTGCTTGCCGGCGCGGTACACGTGGCTGAGAGCCTGGCGGCAGCGGCGCGCCTGGGTGCGAGGGCTGTTTACTGTTCCGTGCAGCTCGCTCGGCGGGCCGGTTAACCTGACACACGGGTGGCAAAGTTGCAAATGATTCCTGAGCAAAGTCAAGTGTGTCCTGCCGATCCAATATGTCCATCACTTGTTGAAGGGAGGGACTGGCTAGTTCCAAAATCTGTTCCCTCATATGAACATCAGAAACATTCTGCGCAATTGCATAACATACCATAGTATCTGAATAAGGGAGTCCACATTAACACTCAAAATCACAATCCCTAGTAAGGGCTTGCAAGGTGGCAACCCACTCCCGATTAGTCTGACCTGCCGTACGTTTTGTACAAAAGAAGGTATACCGTTTGGCAACGACATTGACTGAGTCTTTGAAATATGCATCTAATAAAGACAAAATTTCGTCGTAGGACAGAGTTGCTACGTCGCGTGGGGGAAATAATTTGACTATCACACGGTACGTTTGTACGCCGACTGAAGACAACAAAAACGGCTGCCACTCCTTACCTTGAATTCTGTAGGTGGCGAAATGGAATCCATATTGGCGTGACCACTCCGTCCAGCTTTCCAGCGCAGCATCAAAAGGTCGAAAAGCTGGTGCAACTGCGCGTTGTGGCTGCATTAGCGGCGGAGCGGCGACTACCGCATCGTTTTGCATCGCACGTTGACCCTGGACAAGCTGTCCAAGGGCATCCAGTAAGGCCTGCGTCTGCTGATTCTGTAAGCGATAAAATTCGGACTGTACATGTGGAGATGGTGGCGAAGCCATTGTACAAGTAAATCAGGGCAGTATAGTTAAGAACGCGGTATGGCCTCGTCGCCAATGTTGGGGGTTGGCAAGAGCGCCAACACCGGGTTACTAGAGGAAGCCGAAAGGCACGCGTTTTAGCTCACACAGGCTGGCGTGAGGTCTGGAACAGGACAAGGAAATTAGAATTTAGAAAAAAACAGACGTAGCTGGTGGAATACTTAACTTTAATCCACTAATGGTGAACGTCGCTCTGGACGGTACATTATTCACAGTACCAATAGTAACTGGTAATGGCGCCTTGCTAGGTCGTAGCAAATCACGTAGCTGAAGGCTGTGCTAACTATCGTCTCGGCAAATGAGAGCGTATTTTGTCAGTGAACCATCGCTAGCAAAGTCGGTTGTACTACTGGGGGCGAATGCTAGGAAGTCTCTCTCTAGACCTGCCGTGTGGCGGCGCTCGGTCTGCAATCACTGACAGTGGCGTCACGCGGGTCCGACGTATACTAACGGACCGCGGCCCGTTTAAAGGCTACCACCTAGCAAATGTGTTGTCTGGCGGTGACACCACAATTTTCCCTTCCTGTTCCAGTATTTTCCTATCTCTACGGCAGAGCCTGCAATACCACTGGTGAACCTCATTTATGTCCCCATTTCTCACGCCACTACATTCGCCCCAATGAAAGAGACCATAACACCCATCACACCACACCCCGGAACTAACAATCCTACGGCATGTCACACACTTCTCACTCATGGTAAAAACAGAAATCGTATAAAAAGATTTAAGTACTGACTAAAACGGAAACAAAGGACCCTAGAAACTATTCAGGCAGATATAAATAAACTGAAAGGCTACTGAATAAAAACACTGGTGATTAAATGTAGGTTTAAGTCATTGTTTGCTTACGATACTTGCGCGTGAAATTAAGCCTAAAATCCGTGCTATTGGCGCGAGAAGGAAAATAAATTTATTACCCCATTTAATCCTCTTTAACACTTCACAAACACTTCAACGAATGTAACAACACTTATATTTATACGAACTAGAAACGTTTACCTATAAGTTTAATTCACTGCTCACTTACGACTCGCGCGCGTGAAATTATGCCTAGGATTCGTGCTACAGGCGCGAAAAGAAAAATACGCTTCTTACCCCATTTAATCTTATTTTATATTTCACCAACACTTCCACTAATTTAACAACACTTAGATTTTGTTTATAACAACTGTAAACGTTTAAAAAGAGCTTAATAAAAATTCCCAATACTAATAAAACATATATTTTAGAAAATACAGAAGATAATTGACCCCAAGGAGATTATTTTATTAGACACTTTTTAGTTTTTTATTTTATTTTTCTAGTAAACACTTTCTTAATATATGAGTGTCATCAAATCTAAGTTTAATAAAAACTTCACGTAAATATGCAAAAAACGGTCAGAGGACCTTGTTTAAATTACTATCATGCAAAATGTAATAACAGAGATTGTATTTCTTATTTTTGTCGAAAAAATTTCTAAATATTATTATAGGACATTTAAAACGAATTTAGTGTGAAGAACACTTAAAATACTATCGAATAAAAATGATGAAAACGAAAAATAATGATTAAAGCTAATGATGAAAATGTAAAAAAAAGTGCTTCCTGCCAAGAAATTATAGATTTAAATTCCCTTTATAGGAATTCAAAGTCTAAGGACATATACTGAAATATACTTCCTGAGTGGGACGGCCTGTCAGTCCCCAGCACGAATCCACCCAGTGGATTAGTGTCAAGGTCTGGTGTGCCAGCCAGCCTGTGGATCGTTTTTAAGGCTGTTTCCCATCTACCTCGGTGAATACGGGCTGGTTCACCTTATTCCACCTCAGTTACACTATGTCAGCAATTGCTGCACAAACACTATCTCCAGATACATGTACACCATAATTACTCTACCACACAAGTATTTTGGGTTACACTTGTCTCGTATGAGATGTTCCCAGGGGTGTCCAATGAAGGCCAACACACACAATAACCCTGGGTTCGGAATAAGGCAGCAGTGGGGTGGCCCCTGGGTTCAGTATGAGGCAGCGGTGGGATTGGTGGACTGCTGTAGCCTGTTGTGGCGTTGTGAACCACTAAGGGCTGCAGTGGGATGAAGCCTCTCTGTCGTTTCTAGGTCCCCAGTTTAATACACAATACACACCACTAAAATCTATAAAATTAATATCTTCATGATTAATCTTTATTTCTAAGTCCTGAATTTCTATATCATGGATTGGAACAAGGAAACGATATTTCAGTCTATGAATTATAAAGCAGTACAAAATTCTAAATCAGCAATAGGATTAGTTTCTTGACGAAAATATTTATTCATTTCTACAAACATTCCATCCACAAATTTGAAATTTATTTTATTAATTCGGGAGCTAAGGATATTGGATAATTATTAGCAACAGTTCCTTTCTTTAGCTGGAGTAATTTGATTATTGATTTCTTACATTTGTCCAATACTATCCTCTATATCCATACAATATTTAACATTGCTATCAGTAGTAACTTTCCTTGTAACTTTATTTTCTTTAGTGTGAATGCAACTTTTTTCAGCAAATAAATTATTCAAAATTTTTTATATCACTGATTAAAAGCAGTTACTACTGTTACTTCATTAGAATATAATTTATTATTTTTGTTTTAATATTTGGTGTTAAAAAGTTGTATCAAAACCAACTATTCCCACAGTTTTAAAGGTATGCTTTACAGGCAAAAAAGTCTTTCTGTGAAAACTGTTAAATTATCACATAATTAAAAAGGACAGCCATTTATTATTATAAGAATTTTATTTAATTAAGTGACAGATTGAGATCCAAGGATAAGAAACTCCAAAGATGAATTTAAGCATAAAAATGGTAAGCTTTTGGCAAATTCTGTTCAATGTAGTATAATAAGTGGATGTGGATAAACTGCATTAATGATCGGTAATGACATTTTTAGCTCCAGTATGGTTAAATTAGGATAAAATTAATCTTTTATATGTTTAATCTAAAAGTTTAAATTAAATAAATACACAAAATTTGTAAGAGATGTTAAAAATTCAAGATAATTGTAATGAGAACATTACTGCTTGTACTGAGAATATTGTTAAAATTATACCACTGGAAAAATGTGATGGTAATTCTGATTTTACACTCGAAAATCAAGATAGAATTAAATAAAAGAAGGCTCAAACATATCCCAAAATACAAACCAATTAGTAAGACAAAACTCAAATTTTTAAAAATATCTTCAGATGAGATGATACGAATTTATTATCACAAGATCTTTCGAGGAGGTTTTAATTTCGGTGATTTTAAAGAACTGTGTAGTAGATGTTGGGTTATTGTAAAATTTCGATATCTTAGAATAGATAAGACAAAAAACTGAAGAAAAAACCAGAAACAAACTTATAAATTGTTTAACAAAACACAATTTGAACTTAAGAACCTAATAATTTTTATATTATAAATTAAAACAAATACTTATAACTAATGTGTGAGACGAAATTAAATTTGACGAAAATATTTTAGTGTAACATGAGTCAAAAATTTTATACTAATTTCTGTAAAATTCATTTTAAATCATTTTTAATTAAAAGAACATTTGATAGGTAAGAAACCTTATGTAGGAGTAGATTCTATGATAGAATACGGGATAAGACATTTTACCTATCAAATGAACTATTTATAATTAACAAGAAATAGAAAAATCAAAGTTTCTCTTTTTTGACTGCAAAAAAGTATGTTAATTTTCACAAATATAATGATCGTTTGTTATTATACCTTTACTGCAGTAATTATGATTTACTGAAAAGAAATTAAGATTAGTGTAATATGCCAATTACAATAAAAGATTATACAGAAGTTTATGTATGTTTTAAAAGTTTCTCAAAAAATAAATTGAAAAATTAAAATTTCTCGAACAGTATTCTGTGTTGTATATGATAAGCTAATTTTTCCTGCCATAAAGGTAAAGTATCATTAGGAGTTTTGTATTAAAAATAGCACACAAATGTATTGTATTTCTTGTGTTGTCCCAATAGTTTACTGTCAAAACGTATTTATAACTTAAATAGGGTATTTTCTAATAAAATTATAGAGATTTATATCAGAATTTACTTTCCATTGGGTTATTCGTTTCAAATCACAACATAAACGATAAAATTTTAAAATCTTTTATTGGAGGAACTAAATGCCACATTTCTTAAGGAAAATTTCATGTATAGCATTTTTTGAATTGATATTCTATAATTTAATAAGATCAAATAATGAAAAATTAACCAACTCGTTATTTTTTCTTTTCTCTCCAAAACATCAAAAACAAAGTAAGGCAACTCTAATTCTCCTGAATTATAATGATTTGTTATATCTAATTGGAAATTCCTATAACACAACAATTTCTGTAGTTCTTTAATATATAGATAGTGTTATTTTAGAATTATTTAATCCTTTTTTCTCCTAATTTGATGCACACTCAGGATAGTATTTAATAATAGGTACTCTGATACCATATTTTCATCAACAGTTTTTCCTTCTTTTGGAAGAGTGTATTTTATTTCAAACCCAGCATCATTTTTATCTGACAGTTATCGGATGTCTAGCCCTAGAAACCCACAGTAAAACTGCAGTTGAATCTCTTTCCCCCATAGAGAATTCATAATTGAAAAAAAACACGAAGTATTACTTTATAGTACTTAATTTTCTTGACTTTTTATTATACCATTGTTAAGGACGTATCTTTCTGAATAAATTTTATCAGAAAGAGATGAAACTAAATTTCGTACACCTGACAAAGAAATAAAAGGATATCCTAATGTAGAGGGAATAGTATTTCCCTTTTTTAGTTAGAAAAACAAAACAAAATATTCGATTAACTTTTACTAGACCTCACCATGTCTTGAATAATTTGAAAGATGAACTAGAATAATTTTGAAACTTATAAATAATTGGACATGATTAGGATGAACCCAACCATCTCTAATATTAACAAAAATTTCTACATCTTTATTAGGAATCTTCAATAATTTTTACTGTTCTCACTAACTGGAAATAAACAAGTTCATAACTTTCTATTTAGTACATTAACAAGGATTAAAATTTATAAAAATAAGAACTTTTAAATTTCTAAATATTATATTGTAATATATATTTTGGTATCCACTTACAATGGTAATTATCAAATCCCATGTGTTTAACAGAAAATTTACCATGTTCGTTTTTTAAAACGGTTTCTATAAGACATTTTTCCAGAAAATTTATTATTTATACTTCTTTCTCATTAAAATTTCCTTCCATTCTTCTGCATTTAAATATTTTAATTTGTATGTAATCAGAATGGAATAAATAACAGTTTGTATTTCAGAAATTCCTGTTGAACCTTTTTCAAAAATACCTTTTAATTTACTTATTCTAACTTAAATATTTAATATAATAATTTGAATTTATTATTGTAAGAACATAACATTTTATAAATTTTTTCGTTAACCTGTATGGATTTCATTTTCATTGTCGACTATTTTGTATTATCATAATTGTCACATAGAGTTTTAACTAAATAGATCACTCTTATCTTCCTTGAAGAGCTTATTTTTCCACTTTTTTCTGCTAGTAGTCTACTAAACATTTCAACAACAGATGTTTTTAATTCAGTAAAAGTTGAGTAATGATTAATATTATATTTCTTCATAACAGTCGAAAATCTTTATTACAAAATACTTTACCATTATCCATCTGTAAGTTTTTTGAGATTTTTCCTTTTAATATTTTTTCAAAACATATCAATTACTTCTTAATAGTTTTATCTGTAATTGCATTAGGCTACACATATTTTGAAAAAAATTGATTATAGTTAAGAAATACTTATAATGTTTATTATTTTTCAAATTCCTTCAAATTATCCAGAAGCTTTTTGTACTAGATCAGCTTACCATGAATCGTGTATTCTGAAAGGGATAACATTTCTTATAGCAAAATTTTCTCCAATTATTATCTGTAATTCATTAATAATACCTTCACGAATTTTATTAAACTGAAGCAGTATTTGAGCTGCATCACATTATTCACAAATTTGTTTTAACAAATTTACTCTTTCTAGTTTTGCAATCTGAACAAATACCTTATTGTTATACATGATGTGGGAGTAATTTATTACATTTTTACACTCAATTAAGATTGTCTAGAAGGTAATTCAGGTCATTCGTTTATGTTACCCATATTCATATAACAATGGATTCGTGTACCATTAATAAATAATTGCTATTAGTTATTCTGTATAACTTATCATCCCTTACTGAGATACAGAATACATCAACCAATAAATTGTTATCTACATTGTCACCAAAGGGAGTGATTTTCTTAAGCTTAAATTCATATTCCAAATGATGAAATTCTACACCTTTACCTTTTATAAACGATTACTTGTTTAACAAAATGTTTTATTTTGAAGATCATTTGTTTCATTTACATATGGAGTTAAATCTGGTGTTTGAAAAATAATCTGCAAAAGCAGTTTGTCCTTCTTTGTAATGCAATTTTTCATCTGTGGGCTGTTTCACGAATTCAATGAATTTTCTCATTAATATGTATTTTAGTGACGTAACTATTGAACCATGTGATAATACTTTAATATTCAGCTTCAGAAAAAACATTATTTAACTCTTTTTATTAGTATTGTTTAGTAAAAGCATTGAATACAGTTATTGCATTTTTGCATTTTTTAATCTTCTACTGTAAAAACAATTATGACATGTAGTTGTTTATGAAATTTTAACTAATTAATTTTGTTTTCTTAATTTCATTTTCTATTTTTATTTATTGTTACTTTTTATTAAAATGTTGCTTTGTATATATTTATTTTTGGATCATTTTTATTAATACTTATCAATATCCATTTTTTAGTTTTTATAATTCTTTTATACACTTTAATTGTAATATAGGTCTCATTTTTTTCTAATTCATAGGGAAAATAATCCATTTTTTTGTAAATTAATTGCATTTGAACTGAATTCTTTTCGAAAATCATAGATTTTTGCAGTTAATTCTGGTTCAAAATATTCTAATTCTTTACGTTTTATTTTATTCCCAATAAGTCAATTTATTAAATTTAAAAAATTTTGATAATTATCTGGTAATTGTTTTTAACCAATAAACAAAAATGATGATAAATAATTCATCCTAATTTTGTAGTCTGTCAACATTATAGCATTAATCATTTTTCCCATATAATTAACTAATTCTTTCAGTATATTTCTAACAAATGAATCAAAAACAAGTTTTATATAACCTTTGCTGTTCGTAAAGGCCAGTGAGTACCGAATTAACCAAAAATGACGAAATTCACTATTCCAGACTCTATTTTTTAAAATTTAATAGGTAATATCTCAATGATAGAAACACCTCTAAAATTCTTAATTTTTAATACCTATGATGGATTTTCTATAGTAAAATTTCATAAAGGTTTATTATGTTTTTGAATCATTTTTGGAAATTTGTTTGCTCTCGATTTTCTTACATAAGCACCAGCTTACTTCACCATTGCTAACTTACGTCCTAGCCATGTAAGTAAATTTCCTCTAGTATTCTTATCAAGGATGTTTTGTAGATATGTTAATAAATTGCCAATAGAATTAATTTATTCATTATTAATTTAATTTTAATTCCTTTAGATTTAGTTTCTCCTCTTCATAGTAAAGAATTTTTGTCACTAGAACTATCCATTTATACACATTAAAATGTAATGAATTTATATTATTTACAAATTTGTAAAGTTATTTTAGTTAAAAAATGTTTGAACCCCATACATTTTCATTAAGATGCAGTTTAAAGCATGATTCAGCTTCCACATCAATGCCAATTCCTAATTTTATTTTTCCAAATGTTATTCCTGTAACTGGAGTAGCAGCTAACTTTTATCATAATGAAGTATCTTTGGTGTACATTGCCATTAAATGAAGTGCTTTGTCTACTTCAGGTCTTTTATATAATTCTTTTATCGCTACAAACATTTCATTTTTTTAAGCTTTGACTTATTTATTTATTCCTGGATGTCCTCTAGCTAATATTTCTTTTAATTTGGTCCCTGGACCACAATAATGATGATGATGAATATTCGTTTTGAATGGTACTTTGTTAATTAATGTATTTACAAAACATTTTCCTTATTTTTCTGATTTCCAAAAACTGTTTGGTAAGTTGTTCAGAAATCTAATTAAATATGGAAATATTAATAACAAAATCACTAAACTTATTTGTTAATCTTTTCTGATAGTCTAACTTTTTCAGTATAATAAATTTTATTTTCCAGATGATTCTCCATGAAATTCTACTAATCCAACTATTAATTGACAAACATCATTCATCTAGATATGTTCTATTGGATTTTCTGTATATTTTTATTAAACCTTCACCAACGTTTCCGTCTAAACTTGAATATAAATCTACTGCTAATTTTCGAAAAAAATTCGACAGTTTCTTTCATTAAATTATTATATTTAATACCTCTACTTCATTATATTTTATTTTTATTCTTTACAGAACATAAAGCTCCTGACTGGTACAAAATATCTTCTGGTACAAAATATCCTCATAGTTCGATAAATCAACATCAAACTTTTACCCATGTCATTTATAATAATTTATGTTTTAGTTATAAGTTTCAGTAATCCACCTGTACCTGCATATGTTCTATAACAAGTGTTAATTTATTACCATCAAACTTTGCTTGTATTTTTTCCAACAAAATAAATATACCACCAAGTTTTACTCTTAAAACTCTATATACATTACAATTAATATATACAGGCATTCTTTCATTGACATTTATTTTTTAACATTTTCTTGTTCTTTGTCTTGTAAACTTTTCTCTTTTTAAATTCTTCCTCATAATAAATCAACAACTTATTTTTTTCTGATTTGCTTAATGTGTAATCTCTATCAGATTTGTAGAACATCGTTAAATTCTCCCAAATAATGATTATTATAAGCAGGCCCAGATCGTGAGGGGGCAAACTGGAGTACATGCCCTGGGCAGCAATTTCAAGGGGTACCAAATTCATACTCCTGAAGAAAAAAAAACTTGTTTCACAAAGTGCCGAGCATCCAGCGCATTTTGGTCTATTGATCGTTCATGGGATTTTGAAATGCATCCCTGTTGATATTTGAACGTTTTCTGAATTGATTTCTGACCAAATCATTATTTGATTTTGAATGAGTGCATAGTGTAAATGATGTCTCTACCAGGAGAATCCCCGTCGCATCTAAAAGTGAAAAACTTTCCTGCAGATAAAAGGGGATGTTGCTGTATGAGTTGAGATCAATAAACCAGAACAGTGAATGCCAATCGCTGTTTGTTTATGTGGTTAATTGTGTGTGCAAATCATCAGTGTTGCTACAGTTATCAGTGGAATCTGTAGATTCGGACTTCAAGAGTGGAAATAAATGACTAACAGGAATAACTGGTAAGCAAGATTACATATTAATCTTCTTGGTGTTTCCAAGTAAATGAGACTTTGACAGAAAATTTTTACCAGATCGCTATACTACTAAAAACAAATTGTACAGTCTCCGGTTAGTAGCCCCTTACATTCTATTCCCGAATAACTAATCTCTCGATTCTTGCATGCTTAGTGAGGTTACGTGTAGAATAAGTTCTGACAATGGTAGGATCAGTTGCAGAAGTAGTGATGACAGGATTGTTTGTTTGAAGAATGTAGGAGAAGAAATCGGAACAGCACACAATTCATATGGAAGAATATGACGCTTCCAAATTTATACAAAAATTTCGTACAATTACCTTTAGACCTCAGGCTTGAAAAACTGGAGTATATGAATGAAACGTGAAACTAAAGCATTTCCTGAAATAGAACTTTTTAATTGTAGTAAACCTAGCAGGTATTTGATTTTGATACTTTGCGAATTCTATTTTCTCATGTTATTTATGTAAATGAGATAGACAACAACGACCATCTGCGCCAAATCACTCTCGCTTATTTGGCGTGTATTAAAATTGCTGCAAAATTAGAAAGGCCTATTCCATTTTTATCTAGCATACAGTGTCGTAATACATGTCACCAAATCGAGAAACCACAACACTCTTGGGTACTATGTGTATCAACTACTTTTACGGTTTCATACAGCAACATTTTGATTTTTCAGGTAACAAAATGTTCGAGGAACTTTTATGAATAATAGATTCTTTTGCAGAAAGGTGTCACGCAGTGTACAGCTGTAACAAAATTAGAGAGAAAAAAATGTTGTGACCTAAGGATTGAAGAAATATGTACTGTCCTACTTGTCTCTTGTCTTTACTGGTTCGATGTTTCCTATACTTAATTTTATGTCACACAAAAGAGAAAGTTATTAGCTAACTGGCAAGAAACAGTTCAACTTATGTGAAGAATTCTTATTCATTCAGTTACAAATAATTACATCCAGTATTAATTGTCAGTTTTTTTAAGTGGAGTAAGATGTCAAACCGGCTGACTGAGAGCAGGGAGGCACCACAGGACGTCTTAATTCCCTCTGTAGAGAATATAGGTTTGATGGCTTTCATTGCAAACTATACACGTTTGAATCCCACATAGCGAAATACAGTGGGATGCGATAGAAGTACGCTGTGTCAAGATGCGTGGCACTACACTTTGGCACCGTTTTTGTTAAATTATTGACGTCCCATTTCAGACGCTTGATTGGTGGGGGGGGGGGGGGGGCGCTATCAAGTGTTGCCTCAGTTCGGCAATATCGTAGAGCTGGGCCTGTTTACAAGGTAAAATTTGTTTTTTTCAAATTTTCTGCTTTCTTCAGCAGTTTTCATTACATTATACCTAAGAGTTTGATGCCTTCTTTTACCTGTTTCACAGCATCAGTAACTGGCTGATGATCTACTTTATATTTAACATTTTCTGTTCATGTTTGTTTCTTACAGTTTTTAAATTCTTCTTTTAATTCTTCTTTTATTCTTCTATTTCATCCAGCTTTTTCAACAACCTCTGGTTCGAACTTACATCTCAGTCCTTCTGTACGGTCATATTTTGCAAACATTTATTAAGGATAGAAGAAAAATTTTAAGTTTATGCGCTTAAAAATCTTTATCGTTATATGTTTGTGTCGTCAAAAATCGGGATGAAGATACATGGAAGTTGGAGGACTTCTAGGACAAAAGTCACTGACAGTAGAAAGAGGCTAAGGTGCAGCTGTGTTCTTAAGTCATGGAGTTGCTGTGCCTCCACTTTTCTCACAATACATGTAATATTATAGTAAGCCTTGTACTCAGATCTGGCATATTAGGGCAAGCGAGACTATTGCTCTTCAATTTGTAAGATAGCTATCACTGGTTCATATTCGTCAGTGCTTCCTCAAATCTTTAGGGTTCTTGGGTGTTGGTTCCAAACAGAATGTCATTTCAATCGTCATAAACAGGGTACTGTACCTATTTCACAGAAGTAGAGACTAGATTTTATGCAATTTCACATCTTTCAGTAACTTAGCCAGCTCTGTGATCCAGTTTGCACTTCTCAAAAGAAGGTAGACCTTTGTTAAGATCTTGTCCACATAATCGTGTTTTGAGGCGTTATTATTCATCTGTCATTTATAATAAACAATTGCATTACTTAAATCTTAAGTTTATTTCCACAACTTTAACGTATCCGCAACAGGCGGTTCGAAAAGTAAAGGCCCATATATATCATGAGCACTAAGTTTACACAGTTAATTGAGTGAAGAGAACACCATGTTCCTTCTTGGAAAAAAGGCTTGAAATAATCTTCAATAAAATAACTCTTCTAGTTGGAACACGAACACTACTAGAAGCAGAGTACTTATTAACGGTAAGCAAACAAAGAGTTCTAGCCTGAAGTTAATCTTAAACAGTCACTGCAGCAGAAAGCCAGTGATAAGGAAGAATGAACATAAATATGATCCGAAGTCTGGACGTCTCTAGAATGAAGCAAACTCTGTAGGAAAGTGTTACTAACTGGTAATTACACAAAGTACTACGCTAGAAAAAGGTTCAGGTCCGACAGGACGGTCTCGAGTCAAGATGCTGAGAAGACAGACGCAGCTCAACTTATAGTCCCCAAACAAAGGTCCAGTATTAAGGTTTCAGTATGACTAAAACATAGTCTAGTGCGGTGTAACACGACTGAGAAGGAAGACTAGAACTGAGACTAGTCCACTCGTGGATAAACTAACATTAGGGTTTTCATCGTTGCTGCACCGGCTCCAAAGTGAGTTCCTGATTGAAAAAGTACAGAAGCACTCGACGCCTGGCCCAGGCAGCTCACTCTGAGTGAAATATGTTCTCAGGGCACACGTATCAGCCTGAGTACAGGCCTTCAGGCCAGGATAGAGTTCGTTTTGCCTCCTGTCAAGTGGTCGGCATGGCAAAATGGTCCGCGGGGCCGGCGACGTCTGCTGTCTCTTCAGTTGGCATCTGGTGGCTGTGTGTAGCGTGGCAGTCCTCGATCGTCGTCTGTATGGAAGTAGGCTGCTACTGTAACTTGGATGTAAGATACGTTGCTCGCACAGTAGGTGTAAGCCCACTGTACACCTCACTTTCTTCAAACGGTAAGTATTATGTGACTTCCCCACTTTCACATCCACTGCTAGAACCAGTACATTAAGGCGCTGGTAATTCCGTAGCCTATATTAATTTCAACTATGGATCCCAAGGGTGTGCCTGTTTCGTGATTAATTTCAGATTCAGTTAGATTTCACATTTTTACACGTGCAGGGCTCTGCAAATAATATGGTATTTGATGGACTGAGGTGATCCAGAAAACGTTCTCAATACATCTGTTGTGCAGTGCTAACATTACATACTGTACCGTGAAGCAGGAGATTAGAAAGTTACCCAAGTTCAATTTTATTGTATATCCAAAAAATACATGTACACTGGTGTCAAAAATTAAAGCAACAAACCGCTATTTCCCCGTGTTGTGTCTAATTCGTGGTATAATCATGCAAAATGTCAGCAGATGTCCGTCCAATCGAGTTCTTCATGGAAGATTGCATTCCCGTCAATGGACAACCATGTCATTGGTGACATAAGGGCATCTATCATACGGAGTAGCGTTTGTTGGGTAGTCCCACATCCACAGTCGCTGTGTATAGTCACAGACCGTGCAGTACAGCACAAAGAAGACGCCTACCAGATTCTCTGTGGTGCAGGGCCATAAGGAGAATGGAAAAAGGACAGACCCAAACTGATGTGGCTCGAAGGCTTAATGTGGATCTTTCTGTTGTTTCTCGGATTTGGCAACAATAAACAGAGACCAGAACAGTATCCCGAAGACAAGGGCATAGCCGACCACGTGTGATATCAAAAGGGGAGGGCCGTTATTGGCAGTAAGGACATGAAGGCACCGCCTTAGTACTGCACGGTAACTGGCATCTGATCTCACAACATCCACTGGACGTGTTGTATCGAAACAAACGGTGTACAGTAGGTTTCGGCAAGAGTGCGCTTTATTGTCGAAGATCTGCTGTATGTGTACCTCTTGATGCATCTTCACAGAAGGCAATGTCTAGAGTGGACACGTCAACATGCCACATGGACGTCTGAACAATGGGCCATGTTCTTTTCGCAAGTGAGTCTCCATTTGGTCTGGAGAGTGACTCTCGTTGCATTTGCATCTGGAGGGAATGTGGAACACGATCTCGGAATCCAAACATTGTGGGGACTGATATCGAGGAGGATCCTTAATGGTGTGGGCATCGACTATGTTGACCACTCGAACGACGCTTCATGAAATTGTACAGGTGAATCAGCAGGGTTTAACTGCTGTCATGTAGAGATCTTTGGACCTCATATCCGGTTGTATCGAGATGGTGTGGGTCCAGACTTCGTATTCATGGACAATAATGCTCGATCTCAAAGAGCACGAGTGGTTCGTGTCTTCTTGGAAACGGAAGATGCTGTACGCATGGCGTGGCCTGCTCGCTCTCCCAATTTGAATCACATTGAACAAGTCTGGGATACACTATGAAGACAGCTTGCATCAATTCATCATCCACCAGCCACTCTCCAAGAATGAGAGCAGCTTTGCAGGAAGAATGAGAGTTCTTGCCTCAACATGAGACTGATGACTTGTTTCACAACATGTCCCGTCGTTGTCAGGCCTATATTGCTGCCAGAGGTGGTCGCACATTAACCAGTTGTTGTAATGTGTGTGCTAATCCATTAAGTTGGAAAAAAAACAGCGTTTTTGTCTACCAATATGTATGTAGCAGTTGTTTACCTTCTGTGTTCTTTACATTGTCTCAACTTCACTATCACCTGTTTACACTGTTTTGTGGCAAAATAAACGCAATATTGCAAAATTTCCGTTCGTTGCTTTACTCTTGGACACCAGTCTCCACATATTAAAATTCTTCTGCCAGGTTCTAAAAGATTTATGCCACTTTATATAACACTAATGTGCAGCCCTCACGTCCGATATTAAGAATTGTCATAACTGGTTTTATCTGTCACCTTCCCAGTGACCAGTTCTTGTAGAATTACCTTGTCAACATCAGCCATGTTTATATCGTCTTCTAGGCACAGTATATTTACATCTGGGTGTGTCCTGTCAATGTTATTAATTGCTAACGTATAAGCTTGCATGGAAATTCTAGTGTTCCTTGGGTCCACGGGCCCAAGTTATACTCCCATCTGATGCACTAGTGATATCTCTTCTGGCCCTGTATGATAAACAGGAGATACTTCTTCCCGAAATAAATCGCCATACGTTCGTAAAATGTAAATTCTCTTTTAATAACAGTAATGTTCTGAATTACTTGTTCCTGACGTTCGCAAATTTTGCATGTACCGTGATATCTGGCTATGTTATTACCTCTTGAAACACAGCGGTATAAACGTTTGTGCCGTACAAGAAACCATTTAGTACTTTCATCTTTAATGTGGTATGTATTCGGTAGGTATTATATTTAGTAATGTTATACATCCAGTTACTATTCGTTATTTTCGTTGGGATGATTTTCTCACTCTTGGAAATGACCATATTTGCACAACGATTCGTCTGGTTCCGTGAGAAGTGGGGGCTAGCCAACGCTTATCGTCACCGACTGACTATCGCTGGCTAATTATAAAGCATCATCACCTGCTTCCATAAATTGTCTTGCTTCGCGAAAGTTTTAGATCTGGTCCTTTCTGCAGTGGGAGATTTTTCTCAATAAGCATGTGTAATTTTTTTTATTCTTTGGTCGTGGAGGGTCAACATTACTCAGCGTGATGACCGGCCTGTAACATTAGTTGAACTACAGAATAACTGGAGTATTCATCTGCATGATTACCCCAGTTATAACTAAGACAGATAATTTGGAACGTAAAAAATGAGATTAGTTACAGTTTTTGCATCGACTGAGCCTCCTGAAGTCAGAAACGTTAAGTTAATAACTTGATGTCATACTTTAAGACAGAATAATTCAGAATACGTAAAGGAGGTGATAAGAACAAACTAAACGAATGTAGTAAGATAATTCTTAGCCACTTCAAGAAGTAAGATAACGGCAACAGAGCTGCCAACCATATTCTCCAAGACTGTGATGTTCCATTTCCCCTAACGGCAGGAACAATATGTTCTCACAGCCAGGCTTTGAACTGCACGGCTTCGCACCAATAACACTGTACAGGCAGCCTCCAAGTCAACTGAGGTTCAAGTACCAAACGAGTAAGTCAATGAGTCTTATTCCCATTTCTATATCTAGGAACTGGAGCTATTGCAGGATTACATGTTACATTCAGATTCACTGACTGCAACATGAACACTGTCGTAACCTGACGTGGATTGCGAAATACTTACTTTAGAAGCTCACTCTCAGATCAGTTGTAATGGGGGAGTTTCATTCCTCTATTTCCTGGTACACGAGTGCCTGTGTGCGAGAGTGAAACGGCGACGGAGTTAATATGAAATTTTTTAAGGTCTGTGTGGTTGGAAACAGTACAGAAAGACTTGAATGTCAGGTTAAAGTAGGTACAGATGGTGATGATAATGAAATTAGACTCTAGGTTGCCATACTGGAATGATTTTTATTGTTCTTCACATGTTACCATTAAACGTGCAGAGGAGCACAGACATTGATTTAGAAAGATATGGAAGTGAAATAAGTGTTTGCCGTCACTGGCCGGGAGGCCCCTTACGGGGCAGGTACAGCCCACTTGGTGCAGGTCTTATTACATTCGACACCACATTGGGCGACCTGCGCGTCTGATGGGGATGAAATGATGATGAAGACAACACAACACCCAGTCCCTAAGCGGAGAAAACCCACGATCAAGCCGGGAATCGAACCCGGGCACCTGCGGACGGCAGTCCGTCACGCTGACCATTCAGCTATCGGGGCGGACATTTAGACAGCTATAGATATGGCTTACTGAATTCTCCAATCAGTTACCAGAACAATGGTCACCCCGCGCTGTAGCTCTACTAAGCTTCGGGTATACACAATGATGCCTGGTACTACAGACCACAAAACACGGTAGTGCCACATGCTATTGCCCTTGTCGAACAGTTAGATTCAGGTATTCATCACAATGAAAATGACTGACAGATATAGGTACAAATAGATACATGTAAGACAGAAACCAATAACCGTAGTTCACAGGTACAGACAAGCAAGCTTTTCCAGCTCTTGAAGCACGACGTTAGCTGACTCTGATACATAACTTTGGGTGCTTACAATTAAAGTGCACCTACTCACAGTCAGAGATGTCCAGCGTGGACTGTACCTATCTAATTGCAACGAAACTTGGTAAATGTCCTAATGTGTCAATGCAGAACTGATTTACGATGTAAAAGTGATTCCAATTTTGGTGATCAGGTACAAATTTGGTGCTGTCGATGCAAGAAGGACTTTAATGAATCGACGTTATTATGACCTGAACATTGTTACACTTAAGGCTATATGGAGCCATCAAGGACACTCCAAGGTAGGAAATCAGACGTACAATGCAGAGAGCAGGCAAAAGTGGTAGTCTTTAGGTTACAGGAGATAAATAGTAACACTAGAGCCGTGCAAATTACAGACGATCTGGGCAGCTGTCCTAGGGGAGAAGTTTCACTGCGGAGTTGATTGGAAACACCATCCACCACCGAAGGCGTCACTGTAGTAAATGGCTCCGAAAAGGCACGTCTTAGCAAGGCAGCAATCCTGATACTTGCTCCTGAGAACTGCAACGTTAGTCGGTTTACACAGGTTAGAGTGCTACTACAGTAGTTCCCACCCACAGCAGGGCGGAGGGCGGCGCCAAATGACGTAAAACACTGTTGCTGCTGGCCATAATAGGAGTGGCAGTGGCGTTTAGCTTTCAGCTGCACACTGTCGGTACCAAACTTGGAGTTTGTTAATTTAAAATCCTGAAGCATCCATAACTGCCGAGTATGTACATGTGGTTGGTTAGAGGCGCCCTGGACGTGCAGAACGACTCGCCAAATTGGCCAAATCATTTTAAGTGTCGGTGGATTGGTGGGTCGACTATAGGAAGGCAGAAATGGTGCGCTGCGACGATTCTTTAAAAGCCCATGTTTTTGTATTCAATGGAAGTTCTCAGTCAGATCGCTGGGGCGCCGAATCCGTGTCGCTCGTGGCCAGCCTCGGAAGCTGCGACATACTTGTTTTTCTTACTTGGAGTGCTGCTTTCAAGTTTGTGCTTAACGTGCTGCTGGTGTTCGCTACTTCTGCTGTGCAACCAATTGCCTTCTCTGCTTTTTGTAATGTTTAGAATTAGCTTTTAGTGTGCCAGTTAATCTGATCGAAAATAAATAGTGCTAATCAAACCCCTGAATTCCATGGGTCTCCTGCTGCAAGCATCGTGTGAAGTCCCAAAACCTGCATCTCTCGTAGATGCCCTGTGACAGAGTTTCGCGCTGATCCAAATCATCTATCTGTCTTCTCTCTATGCTGTGTCAGGACACGGCATAGGTAAACATTTCTAGTGCCAGGTGTTAAGTGATTTCCTTAACGATTTTTGAGACAGATTCCCAGCCCGACGTCACAACTGGATTGACGGTTCTGATACTTACATGAGAAGCAGCATTTGCATTCCAGTGAAAACAGACGGGGCGCGAAGAGCAGAAGAAATACCCCGAGGTCCGGAGATCGATGCCTGACGAGGGAAGACGTGACCAGGCAGCTTTGTCTACACGACTTCACGACAACGCGGGGGTTACGGGAACGGCCAAACGACAGCGAGACGGAGCTGCGGGTTTGGTCGAGGGAGGACCGTCATGGCAACGACACGTGTCAAGAGCGCGACCTGGCAGTGGAGGATGCACGCCGCCATCGTGAGTTTCAGCTGCAGCGGCGGCCAACGAGCAGTCGGTAGGCGGCGACCGACAACGGCCTTGAGCAGCACAGCTGAGGACAATGCTACACCGCGGGCGTCGCGCGGTCACGTCCTGCTCGGATCAGCTCAGCTCACCTGAGGAAAGCGCTCCTCTTTCAGCAACGACACTGTCTCGTATCGCCTCTGAACAACGCATAAGCAGATAAAAGTAAATCGTGGCCTCGTCTAACAATGATGTGGCCGATGGTGAAACAGTAGTATCTAGCATTAGTATCAGTGTTGCCCTTAAACTCATTCCCCAGGTACAAAATCTACTTTATATTGATTTATTAATAATGCGGACATAGCTTTTGAATTAGTACGGGAAGCTGACCATCCAAAGTAGTTAAAATTTTTAAAACCCCATATTCAGGGTCCTGTACGAAGCAAACTGCTCGTCTGTGAATGATCTTCCACCCGCGAAGAAGTAAGAAACATTTTATTGGAAATTTACAAGTGTAGGCGTACTCTCGATTTATATTCTTGCAATGGTTTCTAGTAGGCAATGAAAGGGGGAATCGATGGCAGAGTGGGTCAATAAAGTAGAAATACTTCAACATCAGTTTCTTGAAGCTGTCCATGGTACAATGTCAGCATCAGAAATGGCTGGATCTTTGTCATTAGTAGGAAAATTAAGCAGAGCAGTATTCATTCAAGGCATCTATGATGAGCGCATACAGACAGTTTTGCATGCAATGCATGAAAATATCACCCTCACTGAGGCAGTTGAGGTAGCTTTGACTGAAGAGTCAGCAGTTATGTCCACCAAGCGAAAAGGATTTGTTGGCAAGAGTCATCATGTTAAGACGGGGAAGATAATCCTTGTTGTTGTTGTGGTCTTCAGTCCTGAGACTGGTTTGATGCAGCTCTCCATGCTACTCTATCCTGTGCAAGCTTCTTCATCTCCCAGTACCTACTGCAGCCTACATCCTTCTGAATTTGCTTAGTGTATTCATCTCTTGGTCTCCCTCTACGATTTTTACCCTCCACGCTGCCCTCCAATAACAAATTGGTGATCCCTCGATGTCTCATAAAATGTCCTACCAACCGATAAGAAGATAATCCTTAAGTATTTCTAATATGAACGTGTAGGGAACACGTCTAAGGATTCCAAAAGTAATGTTAAGTGCAAAACCTGTGGCTAATCCGGGCATTCAGCGCGAGACTGCCGACTTGAGAAAAGAGCTCGCAAACTAGAATCGTTTCCAGCGTGTTCAGAGTCGGAGACTCCAAGGCCATTCAGGTGCAAAAAGTGCAGTTTATTTGGACATTGAGGTCCCTGTAAGAAAGCGAAGCCTGTTGTGTGTTTCGCATGTCATGGGCCAGACAACATGGCTAGTCAGTGCACTGAGAAAGCAGGGAATTCTGTGAAAAATAAGAAGCAGGGAAAAGAAAGAAAAGCATAAGATTACAGACGCCTTAAACTGAACTCTGAAAGGTATTCAAAGCCGACTGTGAAAGTAAAAACGTGTTTGTACAGCTGAATTGTCCACAGAGTACAGGAAGTCCATTAAAACTGCTTCTGGATAATGCAGCAAAAATTAGCTTCTTCAGTATGAAGTATCTCCGAAGCCGCGTCGAGTATAGACTTGAAGAGACTATAAAGGTTACAGGTATCTCAAGGCCTGTTATACATACATATGGGACGGCAGTTTTAGATCTTAGAGTAGATGTGCAATTAGGTCTGTAGCGTAAGTTTAGTCTGGTAGGAGGGGAATTGGATATTGCCTACGCCACTTTAATTGGTAGAGACTTCTTTACAAAGCACGTTGTGGGGTAACTGATTACACCGAGGGAACTCTGTGGATCGGTGGTAGGGCCGTTAAACTGTGTTCTCAGATAGAAGCGCAATGCGGGCTTTAAAAGCCACAAACAGATTTTGAAACTGCAAGGTGTGAATGCAATGGAGTTCAAGGTTCTCTTATCTGTTCAGAGGGGCCAGTAAACAACCAGTAGACAGACGTGTTACCGATGGGAAACGGACGCTACAGAGCCTAAGGCATACCAGGTGGCTAAAACAAAGTTGGTTCTTCGTGAGCTCCTAGTGAGGAAAGGATTTCGAGGATAAAGGTTGCAGATACTAGCCTTAGAGGAGGCATTATCGAGAAACAAGAGTTGCAGGAAGGCGTGTACCTACCAGAGGTGCTGGTGAGCGTACGATACGGCTCTTGTTTAATTAGCGTGTTAAATATACGAGAAGAGGAGGTTTCTATAAAGATGCCTCGCATTGAAGTGGAAGAAGTTTCGCCATTTAGCCCAAGGTTGTATCAGACTATACGCAAGGTAGACAAGATCTCCAGTTTGAAAAAAATCGAGAATCAGTTTGTTAAAAGAAAACTTGCGGTTAGATCATTTAAATGCTTTAGAAAAACAGTCCATAATAGAGGTGTGTTCAGTCTATAATGATATCTACCATTTGTCAGGGGATAAGTTGACATATGCAGATACACTCCTGTACCAAATAGAACTGATTCCCGAAGCAAAGGGACAAGTAATTTGCTCTCGCCCTTACAGAATACGAGAAGGGCAGAAAGAGCCATTACAACAGAAGATAAATCAGGTATTGGAGGACGGTATTGTTGTGACTTGGCAAGACAGACAAGTCACTATGAGGTAGCCGAAAGGCACGCGTTTAAGCTCACGCAGGCTGGCTTGAGGTCTGGAACAGTTAAAGGAGTTGAGTCTAGTAAAAAAAGTACGTAGCTTCTGGAATACTTAACTTTAATCCATAATTGGTGAACATCGGTCTGACGGTACATGCATCACAAGATAAATATCAAATGATAATGGCGCCTTGCAAAGGTCGTAGCAAATGACGTAGCTGAAGGCTATGCTAACTATCGTCTCGGCAAATGAGAGCGTAATTTGTCAGTGAACCATCGCTAGCAAAGTCGGCTGTACAACTGGGGCGAGTGCTAGGAAGTCTCTCTAGACCTGCCGTGTGGCGGCGCTCGGTCTGCAATCACTGATAGTGGCGACACGCGTGTCCGACGTATACTACCGGACCGCGGCCGATTTAAAGGCTACCACCTAGCAAGTGTGGTGTCTGGCGGTGACACCACAGATATAATAATGGGGCATCTTGTAAAAGGAAATTTATGGTGGTACCTGATTACAGGAAACTAGATGACATAACTGTCAACACAGTCTTCCCACTACCACGTATAGATGAAATTTCAGTCTGACTGGGTAAGGAAAAACATTTTTCAACACTTGATTTAGCAAAGGTAAACTATCAGGTGTTTCTAGATAAAAAGGACGGAGAGCTTACAGCTTTCAGGACGCGATACGCTCATGATATGTACAAAATAATGCCAGTGGGACTTCGTTATGCACCATTCACATATCTAAAGATTGATAAATTTGTTTCGCCTGGGTTTACGGGCTGAAAAGATGTTTACTCAGACGTAGTGTAACGTAAGAACACAATGCCCGATTGCGCGAGGCCTTAGAGAGGTTAAGGCAACATAACTTGAAGTTGCAGGTGGATAAATATGAACTTTTAAAGAAGAAGGTTACATGTCTGGGACATGTCTTAACCGAAAATCTGTTAATACCCCGTGCAAACAAATTAAAAGCAGTGGTAGAATATCCACAGCCCAGCACAACCGAAACATTAAAAAGTTTCCTAGGGTGATCTGGGTCTATAGACGCTTCCTAAGCGACTTAAGGAAAGTGGCAAAACCACTACATGAGTTGTTATAAAAAGGGTATTAAGTATGAACAGGACGCCAGCAATATGAGGCGTTCCAAGTGCTAGAACAAAAGCCACTCAATCCCCGTATATAACAGTACCCAGATTTTAAAAAAAAAATTTATACTCGCCACGGACGTGGACCAAGAAGCTATTGGCTCAGATCTTAGCCAAGGGGAGTTAGGTAACGACCTTCCAGTAACATATGCTTTCAAAACTTTGAAAAATGCAATGCGAGATTATAGCACAGTTGAGAGAGAATTACAGGAAGTAGTTTGGGCGGTCAAGCACTTCCGACCATATGTTCTTGGTCGTAAGTTTAGTATTTTTACAGATCATAGATCATTGCAGTGGCTCGGAAATATTAGCCACACGTCCTAACGTTTAATGAAGTTTAGATTGAAATTGGAGGAATATGACAATGTAATTGTATACAAAAAGGGAGAGCACAACTGTGCAGAGGATGCATTGTCGAGGATAACGGAAGTACAGTCAGGTGATACCGGAACAGGGGCAAATAAAAGCAAGGAAGGGCCGATAGTCGGGAAACACAAACAGCAGGAGATAACTGTCGAAGAAAATACAGAAATTTTGGGGGAATTCCATGACGTATCCATAAGTGGTCATCAAGGAATCCAAAGTACATACGATCGGATTAAGAAATAACGAAAGTGATCCGCTGTGAAAAAAGATATTGTGGACTACATCAAAAAACGAGCTCGCTGCCAAAACAAGCGCAAAAGAAGACAAAACTGCCGTTGGTTAGGGGTGATGCTGATACGTGTGATGCTGATATCGTTGGTCCACTAACGATAACATACAGAAATAATAGATATATACTATCATTCCAGGATGCTCCAAAACAGTTCATTGAGGCAGAACTGACAGAAAAGCAGGACGCAGGCACCGTAGCTCGTGTCCTGGCGGAAAGCATTATTCAGAGATCTGGAATACCCTCAGTAATACTCAATGACCTTTGTAGCAATTTTTTAAGAAATACAACAAAGAAAGTGGGCAGATTTTTAAGGACTGATAGGGCAAAGACCTCCTTTACCATCCCCAATCGAACGGAGCTTTGGGAAGGTCACACTAAGCTATAACAGAACTCTTGTGACACTACATCATCAGAGCTTAATCAGACTGATACGAATGGCTTCCATTCGCGATGTTTGTGTACAGTGCTACGCACCATACAGCTCAAATTTTATCCACATGAGTTATTTTTCGTTAGAGCGTGTAACATACAGTTTATATTGCAAAGAGTTTCCGCATATGTTACTTATAATTATGAAGACTTTGTACTCAAATTAAAAGAGTAAATGAGATGGATGCACCAGTGTGCCAATGAATATAACAAACAGTATAAAGAAAAGAACAAAGAGTTCTGTGACAGAGACCAGAATCCGAAAGACTTTAAAACAGATGAATAAGTCCTACTGTGCAGTGAAAGCGATAGAGGGGGCTGAAGCTATAAATTAGATACGATGTGGCGTGGCCCATACACTGTAGTCAGGGAAAAGGGCACAGGTGTAGTTATTCGTTTAAAGAGAAACAATTTTTCTAATGGTGCATGCCAATAAGTTGAATGAATTCTTCTGAATTAGTACTTTCCTTGAATTTAAGATGAGGAAACTGATGGGAGACTGGCACTTGGTGAGCTGTGTTGCCACAGTGTACACACTTGGACAATTTCAAGATTTTAGCATAGCGAATTTTCCTTCATAGCTGGGCTTATATTATGGTAATATTAGCAAGGTACAAATCTACAGTGAGACGTGGAAAATCGACAGTTGTACTAATCTGGGAAAACTTCAGGGAAAAGCTGACAAGACAGAAAGACTGGCACACTTACTGGTATGATATTGTAAACAGAAGTTAAGAGGTTTGGGAATAGGTGATCAAGAATGTACCACTGTGGAGCAAACCTTAGAGTGGCATATCAAAAAGATCCAGAATTTTCAAGGTATAACTGAGAACTAAACACACATGAGGCACATGTGTTATGAGGTGTTTTAAATTTTGTTGGGGGAAATTACTAAAATATTGTTCAGGATTTAGATGAACAAGATGTCTCCCATCTCAAATCGAAGATTGATTTCATTGAAAATAAACAGATGGAATTGTTTAAATTGACCAACGAAAAGTGACAGTAGTAAAATTAACTTTGATGAATTTCAACCATACAGTAGCTAGCCTTACATGTAAAGAGGAAATTATTGTTAAAAACATGGAAACACTCCAGGGGTACACAAATGAATATGCTAATAGTACTGATCAAAAGATACAAGTAGTATATTGATGAGAGTTCTAGACCAAAGAGTATTTTGGAGTAAAAATTTCAGTTTGCTAATTAAGAATCTAAATTTTCCCCAACCAAATTCTACATAAATACAATGAAACTAAAATGCATAAGAAAGTTGAGTTATTTAAAAACTTAGAAAATTGTAGTAAAGGAAATTGTAATTTAATTAAAATAAAAAACAATATTTTTTAAATTATTTAAATTCATTAACATGAATACATCGAATTTTTTTTTACCACTATAAATAAATTGTAACCCAACAACTTTATCTAATTTACTATCATTATTTGTAAAGATTCTAGTATAACAATCTGGAAGACAAATTTTTGACATATATTCTAAAAGTAATAAAACTTTATCACCAAATTTAGTTCGTAAAATTTCAGCTTTTTGAATGATGCAAGATTAATGTTTTTTAACTTCTGATAATTTAGTTAACACTTCTGACCCACCATTACTATAATCATTAAGTTCAGTTAGTATATTTTCAATGTCATTATTCACATTCATTTTTATTAATATAGAAAAAATTTAAGGAATGAAAAATTAAAATGTATTCCAAACATTTGGACAATATTTTGATTTTTGAGAAACTAAGATTACCAGTTTTTATCTTCGCTTGTTTTCTGACAATATTTCAAAATGAAATGAAAACACAAGATAGCAAAGTTCTTTCATTTTTTTAATTTTTCGTTCATTTATATTCTTAGAAATTTTCAGTAATTAATTTATGATGTGAATCATACGTTAAATTCTTTTTACCATACATAATAACATATGCAATTGTATCATTTGGACTATTTACATTTAAGAATGCACAGAACTTCATTGTTTTTTTTTTGAGTAGCTAAAACATCTGTTTTCGGGATATATTACATGCATAAATAGGACAGTACTGAATAAAATAGAATGGAGCTACATTTACATCATTATGTAATTGAGTTGTCGTTTGTTGTTGTTGTGGTCTTCAGTCCTGAGACTGGTTTGATGCAGCTCTCCATGCTACTCTATCATGTGCAAGCTTCTTCATCTCCCAGTACCTACTGCAACCTACATCCTTCTGAATCTGCTTAGTGTATTCATCTCTTGGTCTCCCTCTACGATTTTTACCCTCCACACTGCCCTGCAATGCTAAATTTGTGATCCCTTGATGCCTCAAAACTTGTCCTACCAACCGATCCCTTCTTCTAGTCAAGTTGTGCCACAAACTTCTCTTCTCTCCAATCCTATTCAGTACCTCCTCATTAGTTACGTGATCTATCCACCTTATCTTCAGTATTCTTCTGTACCACCACATTTCGAAAGCTTCTATTCTCTTCTTGTCCAAACTAGTTATCGTCCATGTTTCACTTCCATACATGGCTACACTCCATACAAATACTTTTAGAAACGACTTCCTGACACTTAAATCTATACTCGATGTTAACAAATTTCTCTTCTTCAGAAACGATTTCCTTGCCATTGCCAGTCTACATTTTATATCCTCTCTACTTCGACCATCATCTGTTATTTTTCTCCCTAAATATCAAAACTCCTTTACTACTTTAAGTGTCTCATTTCCTAATCTAATTCCCTCAGCATCACCAGATTTATTTGACTACATTCCATTATCCTCGTTTTGCTTTTGTTGATGTTCATCTTATATCCTCCTTTCAAGACACTGTCCATTCCGTTCAACTGCTCTTCCAAGTCCTTTGCTGTCTCTGATAGAATTACAATGTCATCGGCAAACCTCAAAGTTTTTACTTCTTCTCCACGAATTTTAATACCTACTCCGAATTTTTCTTTTGTTTCCTTTACTTCTTGCTCAATATACAGATTGAATAACATCGGGGAGAGGCTACAACCCTGTCGCACTCCTTTCCCAACCACTGCTTCCCTTTCATGCCCCTCATATCTTATAACTGCCATCTGGTTTCTGTACAAATTGTAAATAGCCTTCCACTCCCTGTATTTTACCCCTGCCACCTTCAGAATTTGAAAGAGAGTTTTCCAGTTAACATTGTCAAAAGCTTTCTCTAAGTCTACAAATGCTAGAAACGTAGGTTTGCCTTTTCTTAATCTTTCTTCTAAGATAAGTCGTAAGGTTAGTATTGCCTCATGTGTTCCAATATTTCTACGGAATCCAAACTGATCTTCCCCGAGGTCCGCTTCTACCAGTTTTTCCATTCGTCTGTAAAGAATTCGCGTTAGTATTTTGCAACTGTGACTTATTAAACTGATAGTTCTGTAATTTTCACATCTGTCAACCCCTGCTTTCTTTGGGATTGGAATTATTATATTCTTCTTGAAGTCTGAGGGTATTTCGCCTGTCTCATACATCTTGCTCACCAGATGGTAGAGTTTTGTCAGGACTGGCTGTCCCAAGGCCGTCAGTAGTTCTAATGGAATGCTGTCTACTCCCGGGGCCTTGTTTCGACTCAGGTCTATCAGTGCTCTGTCAAACTCTTCACGCAGTATCTTATCTCCCATTTTGTCTTCATCTACATCCTCTTCCATTTCATAATATTGTCCTCAAGTACATTGCCCTTGTATAAACCCTCTATATACTCCTTCCACCTTTCTGCCTTCGCTTCTTTGCTTAGAACTGGGTTGCCATCTGAGCTCTTGATATTCATACAAGTGGTTCTCTTCTCTCCAAAGGTCTCTTTAATTTTCCTGTAGGCAGTATCTATCTTACCCCTAGTGAGACAGGCCTCTACATCCTTACATTTGTCCTCTAGCCATCCCTGCTTAGCCATTTTGCACTTCCTGTTGATCTCATTTTTGAGACGTTTGTATTCCATTTTGCCTGCTTCATTTACTGCATTTTTATATTTTCTCCTTTCATCAATTAAATTCAATATTTCTTCTGTTACCCAAGGATTTCTATTAACCCTCGTCTTTTTACCTACTTGATCGTCTGCTGCCTTCACTACTTCTTCCCTCAGAGCTACCCATTCTTCTTCTACTGTATTTCTTTCCCCCATTCCTGTCAATTGTTCCCTTATGCTCTCCCTGAAACTCTCTACAACTTCTGGTTCTTTCAGTTTATCCAGGTCCCATTTCCTTAAATTCTCACCTTTTTGCAGTTTCTTCAGTTTCAATCTGCATTTCATTACCAATAGATTGTGGTCAGAATCCACATCTGCCCCTGGAAATGTCTTACAATTTAAAACCTGGTTCCTAAATCTCTGTCTTACCATTATATAATCTATCTGATACCTTTTAGTATCTCCAGGATTCTTCCACGTGTACAACCTTCTTTCATGATTCTTAAACCAAGTGTTAGCTATGATTAATTTATGCTCTGTGCAAAATTCTACAAGGCGGCTTCCTCTTTCATTTCTTCCCCCAAATCCGTATTCACCTACTATGTTTCCTTCTCTCCCTTTTCCTACTGACGAATTCCAGTCACCCATGACTATTAAATTTTCGTCTCCCTTCACTACCTGAGTAATTTCTTTTATCTCGTCATACATTTCATCAATTTCTTCATCATCTGCAGAGCTAGTTGGCATATAAACTTGTACTACTGTAGTAGGCATGGGCTTTTTGTCTATCTTGGCCACAATAATGCGCTCACTATGCTGTTTGTAGTAGCTAACCCGCACTCCTATTTTTTTATTCATTATTAAACCTACTCCTGCATTACCCCTATTTGATTTTGTATTTATAACCCTGTAATCACCTGACCAAAAGTCTTGTTCCTCCTGCCACCGAACTTCACTAATTCCCACTATATCTAACTTTAACCTATCCATTTCCCTTTTTAGATTTTCTAATCTACCTGCCCGATTAAGGGATCTGACATTCCACGCTCCAATCCGTAGAACGCCAGTTTTCTTTCTCCTGATAACGACGTCATCTTGAGTAGTCCCCGCCTGGAGATCCGAATGGGGGACTATTTTACCTCCGGAATATTTTACCCAAGAGGACGCCATCATCATTTAATCATACAGTAAAGCTGCATGTCGTTGGGAAAAATTACGGCTGTAGTTTCCCTTTGCTTTCAGCCGTTCGCAGTACCAGCACAGCAAGGCCGTTTTGGTTAATGTTACAAGGCCAGATCAGTCAATCATCCAGACTGTTGCCCCTGCAACTACTGAAAAGGCTGCTGCCCCTCTTCAGGAACCACATGTTTGTCTGGCCTCTCAACAGATTCCCCTCTGTTGTGGTTGCACCTACGGTATGGCCATCTGTATCGCTGAGGCATGCAAGCCTCCCCACCAACGGCAAGGTCCATGGTTTGTGGGGAGGGGGATAATTGAGTTATTCATTTAAAAGTCTCTAAATGAGTTATTTAATGGTTCAAGATTCAATAATTCTTGTGGTAGAACTCCATTTCTTCATATTTTTAACACAGATATTTTGTAGTTCAGCATGATAGAATAAAGAATAATCCAGTAATTGATTATTTTTCCAATAATTTGGATAACAAAAAAAAATAAAGTAAGGCATATCAAATTCTGTAGAATTATAATAATGAGTAATATCTGGTTCAAGACTTCTCTTTCCCTGTAAACCAGCAGATTTAACTGTAGGAATTTCAAAGAAAGAAATAGGAAATTTTGGATTTACAGATCTTTCTTCCTCTAATTCAAGTGAATATTTTAGCTCATATTTAAAACAGAAACACGAGTTACCTTACTTCTTACAACAATTTCAGCTTTTATTCGAAGTGTAGGATTATCATTTTCTGTGGTCCAACAAAGGATTCAATCTCCTTGAACTATTCTTGAATTATAAGTAAAGGTAACAACTGAATCAAATTCATACACAATTTCTTTATAATCTTTTAAAAAACCTACCAAGTTATTCTAATGAATAAAGAAACTTAATTTTCTATGGTTTTAATTTTTCCATTGTTATAAACATTTCCTTCCATATTTAATTCATTCAAAAGGGGAGAAGTTAATTGAAAAGGAGTTAAAGAAGAAAGAAAAGGATGTTTAATTGTAGATAAACCATTATTTCCTTTTTTAACTGTAATAACATTGAACAATTTCAAATCATAATTATCAATGGGTTTAATATATGATTTACCATCATATGAGGAAAAATCAGTTCTACCTGTGTGAGTGAAGTAAAAATATAAAGTTGTGAAAAATTACGATGAATCCAACCATTATCAATATAAATATTAAGTTCTTTTTCTTTGTTAGGCAAGTTCAAATTATATTTCGCATTCTCATTAACAGGAATGAGTAAAATTAAAAACTTTTGATTTGGTTCCTGATTGATCAAGGAAAGAGTTTACCCATTCATTCCTAAAACAACTGTTACATAAAACCATTGAAGTCAATTAAGTTATTATTTTCATCAGTTATCATTATTTCTAAACTGTGAGTACAATCAAAAATTGGAGTTTTTATAGCTTGAATTTGTTCATAAAGTGTTGGTCCACCATATTCATAATTACAATTAAATGTAGCTATAATATTAGATTCTTCATGAAAATGATCATTATGCTTAACAAACGAGCCATCAGTCAACTTTAAATCTACATTAATAAATTCAAATGGAATGATTTTAGGACCATCTTTAGCAATGGTTTTTTTATTTGGTTGAATAATTTGTTATTAAATTCCAAAACTTTACAAATACTATTTTTTTCTTCATTTATAATCTTTATCATTTTCTATAACAACTATATTTAAAATTTTACATGTTTTAATATGAGTGTTAATAATTTTTTCCAATTTTTCAAACCATATTGACCAATAGAAATTTCTATTGGTTCTCCATCACAGAAAAGTTTATTATTTTTTGATGTAATATTTGGAGTTAAACAAGTTGAAACTACCAACTACTGAAATACTTTATACATTTCTCTTACTGTAACAGTTAATCTTTCTTTTTCTTTTTTTTTTTTTTTTTTGGAACAGAAGAATTATAATTCAGTTGAAATAAGCTACTATTTTATATTAACACCTTCGCAGGCACACCTACGATTATCACACAAGCAGGCACATGCTGTAAAGTGTACAACATGGTCATTTGTTAGTAAAAACAAACTTGTCTTAAACAAACTATTACATTTATTGAACAAAACAGTCCATATTTAATATCTTCAACTTTTATAACAAAAGCTTATGCCCTTTTATTTCCTTAAATAACAATTTAACCAGTTTTTCTCACATATGTTCCCTTTCATAGCACCTTTCACAGGCAATTTGTTTTCAAATTACTTCTGGCAATGTTCAGAAAAATGAAATAGTAGCCAATGGCCATCACCTTATAACTCTTTAAATGGAGTATCAGGCACACATTTTGTCTACAATGTCAACTCCACCTTTTTTTATGTTATAGTCAGCTATGATTTTAGATTTTTGCGTTTCTTCATCTACTGTTGCCATGTCATTCACATTAGACGAAGGTATGACAGCACAGCTTTTACAAGGAACATATAAAACTAAGGCGTTATCCTAATGAAATCCATACATTGCCCTTCCAATTTGTTGTGCCTGGGAGAAATTCTGGAAGATTTTCACATCTGTTTTTTGTCATTATACCAATGGAAGTGATCGCCTTTTGCAGCAAATAGTCAGAGAGGAGGTAGCTTGTGTACCAGTTTTCAGTTGTAAGCTTTCTGTCAGAATTTTCTATAGGCACCACATACCTATTCACTGTCCTGAGGAGCATTAGTTACCCAATACTGCCCTGTCATTGCATACCGCAATAAAACTCCTGATTACTGCAATAAAATATTTTTGGATCACACCAAGCAAACATTTTTCCCATACTTCGCTGGTTTGCTGAGTATATACTGAATCCATCTACTGTAGTCTCTGTAGCATTTTATCTATCATCACGAATTCTCCAGGCTCTAAGAACACTGACAGTTAGCAACAAAAGGATCCAATACTGTATGAATTGCAACCTACTTATTAGTAGGTACTATCCTCACCTTCAAGTTCAGATACACTGCCATGGTCCTATTCAGTGTCTGGATAGACTGTATTATCACCATCTTGGAGCAGTTTGCAATTGGAACAAAATATCAAAGAGGTGAAGTGAATAAATATATTCAGAGGGCAGTGTAACCAAAGCAACGTATAATGTGTATCTACAAAAACAAAAATACAAAAACCATGGGTAAATGTATTTAACTTTTTAGCATACTTTTTAGAGCAGTGCACCCACTCGAGGGTTAAGAAAATTTAGGTAAGTAAACGACAGATTGGCTACCAAAAATAACGATTGCCTGGAAGAAATACTTTCCATGTTCTATTCGATGTGCAACTATAGAACCAAGTAATTCTGGAAAAAAGACAGTAAATTTTGATAATTACATTTTCGCACATGGATAGATAAATTGGTGAAAAAATTAATCATTTGTATATTTATTCATTAAGTTTAGGCCAAATAAAATATCAACAATTTATGACAAGAGGTGAAAAAACTGAATATAAAATTAATGAAAAATTAGTTAACTTCATTGTAGATAACGATAATTTTACTCCACTACATGTTGTGAATATAATTCAATTGCAATTTTTCATTCATAAAAGCCAAGATATAGTTAGAAGATATCTTACTAGAGGAAGACCCAAAGCAATAGATGGTTTTTATTAATGTGAAACATATTCAAAAATACCAAAACAATTACCTAGAGGTAATTTTAATTTTTTAGATATTTTTAGAAAGGAAGACACAAATTTCTATCATATTTATCGTGGATCTGTTGGTGGTGATTTGAAGATTTTTAGTTTAAAGAAATATGTACAAAATGTTTGGGAATAAAGGTAAATGTGAAGAAAAGATTAAGAATTTTTTAATCATTGAACATAAACATTGATTCTAAATACTAAACATAAACATTGATTGTAACATTGAACATAAACCGCTGAACAGAACAATGTTGGATTCAAATGTTGCACATAAAATAAAAATGATTATCCTATTTTTATCCTGAAAAAAATGTTTAGAATATACTATCCACAAATAGTTAAAAAATCCAAATGATGTAAAGAAGTAAACGAACAATTAAAGGAATAGTTCAAGAAATGGAAAAAAGAACCAATTACTGAATATGAAAAACTGAAAAAAAGATATCAACCAGTTATCCACACAATGGAAAAAGTTAAGCAACGAATTGAAGGCTTAGGAGAATAAATTTTAAAAGCAATTGATGAAAATGGAGAAGTTGAAAAACCAATGGTTCTTTACAATCAACATTATTTAGAAGAATTTCACTATATTACAACAATTAAACAATACCTGTTGGACAATTTAAATTTCTTTAAAATTTACCAGTAGGATTCAATCATGATAAATTAAAATTGGTGAGAAATGATATGAAGGAATGGATGGGTTAACAAAAACTTTAACTAGGAACCATGTAACTATGGAAATCTAACAAAATTATGCAAAAGTTTTCATCGTTTCAAAAGCTGTGTTTAACAAAAGTATTCCGAGAAAGAAAAATCAAGTAGAGGGAAGAAATATAATTGTTTGATAAGAACAGTTGTTCAGAATTTTTTCTTAGTTTTTTAGAAAGAAGTTTTGGTGGTTCATTTGAAAAATTTGGTGAAGATTTAGTAAATAAATACTCAGAAAAACCAATTGATTGTATTTATATAAGTGTTTTTGGGGATGTAATTGACAAATTAACAGTAATTCATGGTGAAGAATTAGCAGACAACAAAAATTATCAAAATGAAAAAGTTGTAATAACACTACTGCTAACATATAAATTTTGCCTTTTTTTATTAATGGTTCAAGGGAAATTCTTTATGTAATCAGATATTTGAATAATTTACTACATACATTTATGAAATGTGAAAAATATTGAAATGTTTAGTTAATACATTAATTAACTAATTACCTTTTGAAATGTATTAAATTGGTTATAATTGTTGTGGTCCAGGAGCAAAATTAGATGAACTAGAATTAGATTAACTGGAAATAATAAAAAGGAACTAATACATTAGGTGAAAAATGTAAAGGTCTTCATATTTTTATAGAGATAATAAAGATTTAGATAGAAGACAGGCAAAAGATATAAAAATTACAGTTATCTGCAAAATAAAGAATGTATGCAAATGATTCTCAATTAGAGGAAAAAACTGCTGCAAATGCAGGTAAGCAATCATCCATGGAAAAGAGAATTAGAAAAAGGCTTAAATGTTGAAAAAAATTGAATGGGGTATATAGAAAATCTCTATTTTTTATTAATCTGTATGAAGGAATATGATTTTGATTCATTATATTTCTCTCCCAAGCGGAAAAACTAAACCAAAGTCAATTTAACTTAAACTCAATAATTAACAACAAAAATTATTGAATCATTTTTAACAGATGTTCAAAAAACAAGGAAAGACACAATAATCGGTGGAAATGTACTTGTTTCATTAACTATTCCTGTTGTGAAAAAAATTGTTGAATATTTAACAAACAGAAAAGAAATAAATCATGACTGACGATTTTTACTGTTCTATTAGATGCATTACCTTATTTTGCAACAATATGTTCAGTTGCTGGTGGAACTGCAATAACTGGAAATCCAGTTATAAATAAGAAAAAAGATGATAAAGAATTAGAAGAATGAAGAAAACAGTTTAGAAATAGAAAAGAAAGGAGAAGGAGTAAATAAAATTTAAAATAAATAATCGAAAAATTATAATGAACCAAAAATTTTTAATGCAGAATAGTAGACTTAGATACTTCCTACTGTGTAGGAACCTACTGGATTTCTTATTACAAAAACAAACAAACAAAATTTGTTTTTGAAATATTCGAAACAACCAGTTTACTATTTGGGAAAAAATAATTTATACTACAATATCGAGAGATTAAAAAATTTCGATGAAGTTATTGGTCATTATTTGTTTTTATTTGTTTTAAAACAATTATGCATGTTATCAAGTGTAATGATATTTCATATTTAGAAAATGGACTTTTCTGGAAATATACCCAACAACGACTTAGGAAAAATAATGGATTTTCATTCGTTAGTTTCTAAGATTAATAATGAATTAATTCAAAAATCAAAAATATTGAGACATCGGTAGACTCAAAAATATTTAATGTAATAAAACAATTTCAGAAAGAATAAAGCGGTTTTCAAAGAAGAAGAATAGTTAATATCTGCTTGATGATTTGGATGCAGTTGGCAAAAGATATTAAGAAATTATAGAACCTGAGCAACGATTTTTAAATGTGTTAACTAAGTTCCTAAATTAATAGTCAATGAATCAAATTGAGATATTTTTATCAAATCTTGCTGCAAAACATGAATATACAAGTATTCCATCACAACTCAGTAATTTCATTAATAAACAAGTACTTAGAAATTAATTTACAAGAAAGGAAATTACAGATTATTCAGCAATAGAATTAACTCCTAGTTAAATGATTTTAAAAAATTTTATTAATTGTTAAGTATATGATAAACAATGTAATTGAATTCACTTATATGACTCGAGTTGAACAAAAAATTCACAATTTCAATGAATATGACTTCACTCTTAAAAAGTTCTTGATGTTTATGAAAACATAACCAGGAGTTTGAAATTTAATTATGTTAATATACGATTGAGGTTGTTGAAAAATATTACAAAATAACTACTGAAAGCTAATGAATAAACATAGTTTGTATATCAAATTTTCTAACTATTACATTTAATGACGCTGTAAAAACTGTTCCAGTTGATGTAAGAATATTGGTATTCAGTGAAATAATTCTATTATTTCTTATTCTATATAAATGAAGAATGATCATACACATTTACTGTTCGAAGTGCAGGAAGGTTCCTAGAACCCTTCATCCTTATAAATTACAACAAAAAATGTAGAAAAGAATTCAAGGGCTTTGTTCAATTTGTAAAAACATGAAGACGATTTCGTTAAAAAAATTTGTAGGTGAACGCCTACATATTCATAAAGAAATTGTTTATGAATTACATAAACCAATTAGATAAAATATTAAATGATAAAAAGGTAGTTCTTTTGGAATAAATGATTAATGGCAATCTGATTTGGTTGAACTGGGTTCAGGTGAAGGAATTTTGTAAATAAATAAAAGATATAAATGTTTATTAACTGTAAGAGATGTTTCTTTCCATATTTTCTTGGGCAATTCCAGTTAAAAATAATAAATGTAAAAATATAGTTGATTCTTTCATAAAATATTCGATTCAAGAACACCAGATATTGGCAAAAAAATTTATGATAAAAAAGTCCAGAATCAGTGAAAATATTTAACATTATATATTATTCAACTTTTAGTGAATTAAAAGCAACTGTTGTCCAATGATTTAATACAACATTGAAGGAAAAGTGTAAAAGAAATTTACGATTCAGGAAATCATAAATGGCATGACTTAATGTATAAATTACTTGCTGAATATAATAAAACAAAACATTCAACATTAAAAATGTGAATGGAAGATGTAAATAAAGATACAGAAAAAGTCTTGTTAGAAACTGGTTACTTGACTAGTTTGTTAGATACTGAACCTAAATATAAAATTGGCGATAAAGTAAGAATTTGTGAATTGAAAGAAATTTTTGAAACAAGTTATATACAATTCATGAACAGATAATTCTGAAATTGAAGAGGCTATTCTTTTGGATCGAGTCACATATAAATTGTAAGATTTAAATGGCAAACAAGTAAAAGGAATTTTTTATGAATAAGAACTATTAAAAATTAATTTTGGAGTAGGTTACCTTGTTGAAAAAGTTCTAAATAAGAATGGTAATAAAGTTAAAGTTAAATGGTTCCTCATAATTGGGATACTGAAACATTAATTTCTGAGAAGTGTGAAAAGGAAATTAAAAATTCCTCTAAATACATTCGTTATAATTATCATTCGAAAGCTGAGTTACTACCTGCAAAATATCAAAAAGATAAAGAAAGAGTTTATCAAAAATTTTAATGTTGTTGTGGAAAATTTGTTTTTAAATTTTAGTACCAAAACAGACAAAATTACCAAATAATTGAAGTGTATTAAATATTAATAATTTTTATTTGTTTAGCATTCTCTGCACCTGTTCAATTCTTGCAAAAATCATTTTATCATCATTTATCTTATTTGGATTTCACTTATGACCATATGGTATCTTCTTAATCCCATTTTGTAATACAACCCATTTATCCTCATCTGAATTTAAAACAATATAGTACATTCAACTGTATAATATTGAGGTTTAAATTAGCTAAGTAAATTCATTTGTCTGTATTGTTTTATTTTGTACATGAAACATTTTTATAATCATCGAAATAGTTTCCTTTTTCGCAACTGATGGCTTAACTCCTTTAGATTCTTTATTGTTTTTCACCAGCTTCATACAAATACATTATAGAGCTTCAACTAACATGTTACATAATTTTTCCACCATTTTCATATTTCAATTTTGGAAAAACTTTCTTATTTACTTGCAAAGGTTTGTAGATATTATATTTTGGAGAATCACTGGTATCACATACATTTATAATTAATTTCCTAGCTTTAAAAAATTTCATAAATGAGAGTATCAGTATTCATATAACATAAATCAAAATTTCACCTAATTTTGGTTTTGTAACATTGTAGTTAAAATGACACATTTTTATTTTCGAAATATCTGGACTACTCATTCGAATATAAATTGGCTTATTGAACATTATTTTAAATTAGTTCATATCAATTGCTATTGCAAAACTCCCTTAATACATAAGAAACTGTTATGAACCACGTAGCTAAAATTTAAAGAAGATTTATTGTTTTAACGATGATATGTAACATGCTTTATTGCTATGTTTATGCATGAGTGATGTGAAGAAAAATAGACAAATAAATAAGAACGTGTACATCTAATGTAAAAACAAAAGAGAGAGAAAAACATTTCATTAGTATCTTTAATGTAAAAAAAGATAAAAGTTGATTAGCAAATGATTTAAATTTATATTCTATATAATGCATGTCTTCATGAAAAATGAATCAGTGTTTTATGGCGATGCTTCTATGTGTATGTATCTATGTGTATATAAGTGCAGTGAAAAATGAAGCAGTGTTTTATGCTCATTTCTACATGTGTGCAAAAGTGAAATGAAATACAAATTTAACAATGTGCAAAATGTAAAGAGAACTGAAATCGCTAACCAAGACTATCTGTTTCTAGAGCTAAGACGTTTTAGCTACAACAAAAGCCAGATTACAAATTTGTTGCCAAATAATTTTGAACAAATCTTGTCCATGCAGGGGGAGATGTCATATATTGATGATATAATGATTTATATATTGTTACACTTATGGCTATTTGTGAGCCATTAGGGGCACCCGAAGGTACTAATTCAGAGATGCAATGCAGATATCAGGCAAAAATGGTAGTGTTTAAATTACCAGAGATAAACAGTAACACTAGGCTCTCTTGGCACCTGTCCCGCAGGAGAGTTTTTACTTCAAAGAATTAACTGGTAACACATCCATTGCAAAAATGCTGTCGTAAGGCACCACTGTAGAAGATGTCCTCAAAAAGGCATGTCTTAGCGGAGACAGCATGCCTGATACTTGCTCCTGAGAACAGAAATGTCAGTCGGTTCACACAGGTTAGATTACTACTACAGCAGTTCCCACCCACAGGAGGGCGGAGGGCGAGGCCAAGTGACGTAAAACACTGTTGTTGATGGCCATTGAATAGTGGCATTGACGTTTAGCTTTCTTGACTTGGAGTCTGTTAATTTAAAATCCTGAAGCATCCCTGCCTACCGAGTAGGAGTGGGAGAGGAATGCAAAACTGAGTGGTCAGAGGCGCTCTTTAGGTGCAGAACGACTCGCCAGATTGGCCAATGCTTTTTAAGTGGCGGTGGATTGGTGGGTCGACTATACGAAGGCAGAAATGGTGCACCGCCACAATTCTCTGAAAACCCATGTTTTTGTATACAGAGAGAATTCTCAGTCAGATCGCTGGGGCGCCGACTCCGTGTCGCTTGTGGTCAGCCTCAGTAAGCTACGACATGTGTGTTTTTCTTACTTGGAGTGCTGCTCTCAAGTTTGTACTGAGCGTGTTGCTAGTGTTCGCTGCCTCTGTTAGCATTTGACCCCCAACCCCCCACCCCACACCCCTCCATGACTTCAGACACTGACTTCTGCTTTGCAACCAGTTGCCTCCTTTGCTTTGTGTAATGTTTAGAATTAGGCTTTGGTATACTAGTTAGTCTGATCAAAAATAAATATTGCTAATCAGACCCCTCATTTCCACGAGTATTCTGCTGCAAGCATTCTGTCCAGCATCAAAATCTTTATCTCTCGTAGATACCCTGTAACAGTGCTGGGCACTGATCCAAGTCAACAACCCATTTTCCCTCTGCCCTGTGTCAGGACACGATAAGACGTATAGTAATGTTTTTCATTAGGAGCAGGATGTGGTCAGAAAAGGTCAAACAGATGAGAGTGGCATAATGTTGATTCTGTTATGAACCACCAGTTACACAATCTGTTCAATATGAGCCCCAGAGACGTCAACGAGATGATGCATCCGCAAAATGTGAGCAACAGTTTCTCACAGCAATTCTGGTAGAATCTGAGAAACGTGGTCCTGTATACTGTCCTTCATACCAAACAGAGCAGCTATATAAACATCAGGTGGTACTGAACCCCCATGGTTCACAGAATAGGTCACAACAATGTTGCAGAAGCAACAAAAAAAATCATACCAAATTTAAAAGTACCCAAATCCCTAAGACTGACGAAGTTTTACAGAAGCTAGATGTTTAGCGTGAACTCCAATGCGAAATGCTTCTAACAGTTTCCACAACGAAACTCTGTCTCTAGATATGGCAGAACACCCGAAGACATTCTGATCGTATGTGAGGTACACCAGTGGCAAGATGCAATCAATACCTTCACTGTGCGATAACAATGGTGATGTTACTGACTAAAGTGCCACTAAAGCACAGTTTTGGCGAATTCCTTCAACGAAGTAATGTTCCACATTCACATCAAGAAAAACTGCAGATGACAAACTTCTAAGACTAGATATCCTCAGTGAAGCGAAGTAGGTTAAATAACTTAATAAAGGCAAGTGCTCTGGTACAGACTGTATTCCACTCACGTTCTCTTCAGAGCATGCTGATACAATAGCCCCATTGTGTATTGTGTATTGACTCGGGGACCTAGAAGAGATGGGCAGGCTTCGTCCCGCCGTATCCATCAGTGGTTCACAACCCCACAACAGGCCACCCACCCCACCGTCTCCCCACACCGAACCCACGGTTATTGTTCGGTTCGGCCCCCAGTGGACCCCTGCCCCCTCCTCCAGAAACGTTTCATACCAGACGCGTGTACCTTAATTTTTTGCGTGGTAGAGTAATTATGATGTACACTTACGTTGAGACAGTGATTGTGCACTAATCGCCGTCATAGTATAACTGAGTCGAAATAAGGGAAACCAGCCCACATCCGCCGAGGCAGGCTTAAAAACCATCCACAGGCTGGCCGGCACATCGGTCCTCGACACTCCGGCACGCCTTCCCGCTCGGGAAGCAGCGCGTTTGACCGGGTGGCTAGTCGGACGGGCCAATATCGCCATACTTAGCAATCATGTACATCCGCTCGCTCGTTGAAAGATCCATACTTAAGACTGGATAGTTGCAGAAGCCACACCAATACCCAAGAAAGAAAATAGGAGAAATCCGTGAATGAGAGATCCATATCGCAAATATCAATTTACTGAAGGATTTTGGAACACACGAGTGTACTGTGCTCGAACATTACGAATTATCCCGAAGAGGACGATTTCTTGACCGAAAACACGAATTGATAAAATATCGTACTTGTGTAACACAACTAGTTCTTTATTCTGATGAAGTAATATGTGGTGTCGACATGGGATGTCTAATTGATTCCATATAAAAATATAGACGGCTTTTTATACCGTTCCACACAAAGCGCCCTCTAATCAAATTTCGTGCCTATAGAGTGTCGTCTCAGTTGTGCTACTGGAGTCGGGATTTCCTGTCAGAAAGGTCACAGTTCGTGTTAACTGATGGACAGGGATCGAGTGAAACAGAAGTAAATGCTGGCGTCCCCCAATGAATTGTTATAGGCCCTCTTCTTTACACGATCCGCATAAACGATTTAGAAGACAAGTTGAGCATTCCACTTAGATTGTTTGCAGAGGATACTATCATTTACCGTCTTGTAAGGTCATCATTTGATCAGCTCGAATTTCACAATGATATAGACAAGTCCTCTGAGTGATGTGAAATTGGAAATGGACTGCAAATAATGAACATTGTGAAGTCATCCACATGAGTGCTAAAAGGAATCAGCTAAATTTCGGTTACACGATTAATCATAGAAATCTAAAGGCTGTTAATTCAACAAAATAGTTACAGACTACAATTACGAATGGCTTAAAGTAAAAATATCACATAGATAATGTTGTGGGGAAAGCAAAACAAAGACTGTGATTTATGGCAGAAGACTTATAAAATGCAACAAGGCTGCTTACACTACGCTTGTCCGCCCTCTTCTGGAGTACTACTGTGCGGCATAGTCCGTATCAGTTAGGACTGAAGGAGGACATCGAAAAAGTGCGAAGAAAGACGGCTCGTTTTGTATTGTCGCAAAATAGGGGAGAGAGTGCCAGTGATATGATACACAAATTGAGGTGGCAACCATTAAAACGAAGGCGTTTTTCAGTGTGGTAGGGTCTTCTCATGAAGTTTCGATCACCACCTTTCCCCTCAGAGTGTGAAAATGTATTGTTGGCGGCTATCCATATGGGGAGAAACGATCATCATAATAAAATGAGAGAAATTAGAGTTGGCACAGAATGATTTAAGCGTTCGTATTTCCCGTACGCTGTTCGAGAGTGGAAAGGTAGAAAAACAGCTTGAAAGTGGTTCGATGAACCCTCCTACAGGCACGCACTTAATTGTGAGTTGTAGAGTAAATCATGTAGATCCAGGCGAAGATGTAGATGTAGAGAGTAAACGGGTTCCTGGTAAACGCTTTCTTTTAGATATCCCCAGAGCCAAAAGCTCCTTGGATTCAAATCAAATGATTTTGCAGATCTTTCACTTGACGATCGACATGAGGTGTTGACCCATCTTGCATGAAAACAGTGTGTTTAAACACAGTTGCATCACATACTGTACAAGGAGGTCTCTACATCGCGCAGACGTCGTTGTACACCTTCCTCTGGTTGTTCTCTCTTCAAAGAAGAAGCGACTGAGAATGAAGGTGTTCATAAGTCCGTACTAACCAGTCACATACGACGAGTGCAACGGCTCTGCGTGCACAACACGCGTTTTAACTGTGTCCAAATTTTGAAGTTTTGTGTATTCACAACACCCTCGCTCGCCCAGCCACATTTCATCAACTTCGATCCATGCCAGAAACCGAAGAGCAAATTCGGAACGTTGCAGCGGATCATGAGCTTTCAGTTGCTGCAACCTTCTGGCTCTTGTACAGATACCAGTCTAAGATAGATCGCGAAACTTTTCGTACTGTTGACCATGGGACACTATACGAGCACTAGCAGTAACCAGGGCAATTGCTGCATAGTCAGTTATAGCAACAGCAACCTCGTCATTAATTTCTACCACTATAGGACGCCTTTCTCTTCCAGGTGCCAAACCAGCCTAACCAGTCTTTTGGAATTTCATTATCATCTTCTTTAAAGCATTTACTGACATTTGGCCTTTACTCAGACCTTTCAGTCAGCGATGATGTCTCAACGCAGCCCTGTAATTGCTGCCATACGCATCTGATAGTTTCACTACCAGCTCACGGTCTCTGCTCTCAACAGCCATACTGTTCACTCACGTTGTGGCTTCTCAAATGACAGAATGGATGTCATACCGTCATACAGTGTAGAGCGCTAGATTTGAACCGGAAGGCCACAACTGGAATTACTGGTTCTTCTAGTGTAAATTGGTTCCTCATTAACGCATTAACCTATCTACAAGTTTCGCTAGCTCACGATAATTACGCCCACACTGGACCTCAGTGAGTGGCTGCACTTTAATTATAACCACCCGTTATTTATTTTTGCCCGTAGATCGATGGTTGCGCAGTGTAAGGTTTCCCCTTGCAAGTCTGTTCTTAAAAACATAATGAGATAGCGTTACGTAAAATTTCTCGGGCCAAAACTTCGTGTTATAAGAGGGCATTTCAACCAGGGCTGTTCCGTAAACATACAATTCAACAAGGAAGTCGTAGCGTGCAAGTGGTCGTCGACATGGCTCTAGGATCATATTGATGAACTACCAGCTCCCACGCCTTATCCACTCGAAACTCACCATCCTGATTTATAAGGACAAGTCAACATCGCCGCGGTGGAACCCTGAAATCTCATGAAATACTCATATCGCCCGGAAAACTCAAGAAATGGAATGTGTATGTCGCGCTATTAGGAGATAAAATCACTGAAGCTGTGAAATGTCCAATGTACGCCGTGAAAGTAAAGCAATTTTCTTAGAATTATAACAGAAAGTGTGAATGCTCCGAGCTGCCGATTCCTATCATTACTTTTAAGGTATAATGAAATGAAATGAGCCTGTGGCATTGTTGGCCTGGAGGTCCCATACGGGGAAGTTCGTCAGGCGAGTGCAAGTCCTATTTCAGTCAACGCCACATTCGATGACTTGCGTGCCAGTAATGAGGATGATATGATGAAGCGGACAACACAACACCCAGTACACGAGCGGAGAAAATACCGCAGAACACATTCCTCCTTCAGTGGTCACACAAACAACTAAAATTTAAGGTAAAAATTTTAGCCCTTTGTATGACTACTGAAGGAGAAATGTATCCAGCAGTGACGTACATAGAACTGCTGATACAATGCTGAAGCTGTTGACATGACACAGAGGTAAGACACTGGAATCACGTTTAGGAGGACGGCAGTTGAAATTCCACACATTTTCGACGCACAAGTCCCCGAAGTGGCGTCACCTCAAAATACTTGCACCAGGCGATCGTGTCTACAGGCTGGGAGGCCTTCGCCACACGCCATGTCATTTTTTCCAAACATTCGTCCATATGAAAATATTCTGTGGCTTCCCTAAATCGCAAATGGTGTGATTGTTTCTACGAAATGCATATGACGATTTCCTACCCTCAATAATTTCAATGTCGACGGGACGTTAAATTCTAATATTCATTCCCCTGGCAATTGCTTCTTATTACACGGAGACACTGAGTAATAACGCGGAGTTCATCCGAAGGTGTAAGAACTGACCAGATCTACACAATATCAGTTAGGCGCATAGAGTTGTGTCAGCCGCGCAGTGACATTTTTAAAGCAAAAAGAAATTACATGCAATATGACCTACAGCAGCGTAACATACCGTAAAGCAAGAATTTGGAATGAGAAGGAATGAAAACAAGAGATTTGCTCACATGACTACAGACAGTGGGTGAAAGGAAAGACGAGCAGTTTCTACAGTTAAAGTCACTAGTGTACACACAGAGTAGATAACAGCAGCTCAACAACCAAACATAAATTAAATTCATACAAATTCACTCCACCAACTACACATCATACAACAATTATAACAAGACAGTCCACAGGTGGACCACCCAAATCACGGCAGCTCAGTCAAGCTCAAGTAATCAAGCAAGATACAGTGATAATGATCCTGCCTTCTGAGGCACTACTCATTCACCGAGGATACGGCCGTTCGCTGGAACTCTCGAACTCTGGAGAACTCTAACTGTGCCGTGCTTGGCATTTGAGGGCGTCTGTATACGGTGTTTGGCCTGTCTGTTTACCGATGCGATGTGACTGAGTCGCTTTTTACCTCCGATTTGCAATTAGAGGGCGTGAAATCAGTGGTTTCTCAATGTGTACGACTCTTAATGGGTTGACGAAAGCGGCTTGCACTCTATGTGTCTTCCTAAGTTACAAGGATTACAGCTAATATTCATAAAAGGATAGTTTTTTCCCCTCGAACATGACCATTTCCAGTCAATGATCGGTTCAGTTGAATCAGAGGACCCAGTCCTTTACACGTAAACACAACACACGCTAATATGGAGCCACCATCAGCTTGAACATTTCCTTGTTGACAAACTGGATTCATGGTTTCATGGGGTCTGCACCAGGTTCAAACCCTACCATCCGTTCTTACCAACTGAAATCGGGACTCGCCTGACCAGACCACCCGTTTTCCAGCAGACTGGGGTCCAACCGGTATGGTCACGAGTTCAGGAGAGGCGCTGCTGGCCAAGTCGTACTGTTTTAAAAAGTGCTCGCGTCGATCGTCTGCTGCCATAGCTCATTAACGCCAAATTTCGCCGCACTGTCCTAACGGATACTTTTGTAATACGTCTCACATTGACTTCTGTCTTTGTTTCACACAGTGTTGCTTGTCGGTTAGCACTTACGATTCTACGCAAGCACCAATTCTCTCGGTCGTTGAGTGAAGGCCGGAATGCGTTGTCCGTAGTGAGAGGTAATGCCTGAAATTTGGTATTCTCGGCACACACTTGAAACTGTGTGTCTCGAAATAGTGAATTCCTTAATGCAATCCGAAATGGAATGTCCCATAAATCTAGCTTCAACTACCATACCGCGCCCAATGTTTGTTAATCCTGTCGTGCGGCCATTAAACACATCGGAAACATTTTCACATGATTCACCTGAATATGAATAACAGCTCAGCCAGTGCTCTGCGCTTTTATACGTAATGTGCGCGATACAACCACCATCTGTATGTGCACATAAAGATTAGATTAGATTAGATTAGATCAGTACTTGTTCCATAGATCAATTTGCTTTCCCCTGACAAATAGCACAACAAGTTATCCAAGTTTTCCAGGAATAAATGAAAGTTTCCTGAAGGGGACCTATATACTGTTACAATTATAAAAGAGCCCTCCTTCAGTTTAAGTTGACAGGCATATGCTTCTATATGTTGTTCTAGACAAAACGTTTTTGTATCTAAGCTTTTTACACAGTGATAACTTTTGACATATATGGCAACTTCTCCTCTCACCTTATTCTCTCTACTCATATGTGCAGCTAGTGTATAACCACTGATATTTACCTTTTCCATATCAGACACAGTGTGATGCTCCGACAGGCGTAGTATATCTATTACATTATCAGATTCAATGTCATCTAAAAAACCAGGAGCTCATCTACTTTATTCTACAATCCAGGAAGATTTTGGTGAAAAATGGCAAGGTTATTTTTTATTTTACTTTTGTGAGAATCTACTTTTTTCTTTAATCCACCAATATTTTGGTTAAATATGGTAACATTATTATTTACTTTCCTGTTGTGAGAATCTTGTGAGTTTTGGACCTCTTTAGCACCTGCCTGCCTGAACTTCTCATTGGACATTGATATTAGTCTAAAAAAGAGGTACATCCATGAGTACTAGTGTCCCCCCTTATGGATTTCGCTAACAACCCTGCCAGTTTACCCTTCCCTTTCCTATTGCCTTGTGAAATCCCCCCAGCCAATAGCCTCGACAGGAACCAATCCAATGTCTGAAAGAGTGGCCGCCTTACGCAACTGATCCAACTCCATATTTACCTTCCTGACAGAGAGGTTCAACTGGGGCTCATCATGCCGCACGAAAGCGGACACCAGCCCAACATTGGTATGGGTCGTTGCAGAGGCTATTTTCACCAGGTCACACTGTAGCAATGATCCCTATCAATACTGTTTCCCACTCCACCCACTATCATCACATGATCCTGCTTTGAGAAACCCTTGTACAAGGAACCTATATCCTCTACCACATGGCTAAGACATGCACCTGGCTTGCTATCCCACGACTTCTGTCACCTCAGTGTACATACACAGACTTTTCAGGTGATACCATTAATATGTCCCTCTAACTCTTATACGTGCAATAAGTAATCACATCTTCTCCAGTGTTCTACTGTGATCTTGTGTATCTAGTGACGAAGCTCTGGGGATAGGAATAGTTTCATTTATGGGATGCACTTCTTGTGAGATTTTTCCATGAGCTGAATTATAATTGTCACAGACATGGTCGTTACGCTTCCCTTCCTTCCACTTTCTGCACTGGATGCTGCGTCTGCCATGTCTAACTTCTACTTTTTTCGCTGAAATCTTCCTTCTCTGTTGTTTTTTCCTGTTTACTACTGCTGCGAGGGTTAGGCTAATAGCAGCAAAGTGACTGGGAGTCGACCTATCTCCGAAACCGGTCACTATGCCTCTCTCATCTATACCTTTTGCCTTTCAATAAGTAAGAATTTATTTAATCAGTTTTAAGATAGAGTCTAGCCTAGTCTTTGTCTATTATGTTTCAGAGCACATCAACCCAACTTAATCACAGCGTCACATCCCAAAAGTAAAATAAACTACTTTAATCTGTTTTCTTGTACTACTAAGAACTTATTCGTTAACTGGAGCACTACATTTCGTGCACGAGTCCTTACAACACGAAAACTTCCTCTCCACGGACATGTTAACTTCCTTGACCACCTTCGTCAAGTAATAATACTTTGTCTCCTGCCTTGAACTCCTAGGGGTTTAGAGTGCGATGATAACATCCCATTTTGTTTTCCTTACATTCCGTATTAAAACTGTTCGTCATCTGACGCATATGGCGTATACCTTCCTTTTGTTTCGTTGCGTAATCCTTGTAATTTGACTTTGACTGGATCCTATTGTAGGATCCCGGGAATGTTGCATCTTGCCCCCAAAACATTGATGTGGCGTAGTGCCCTATACAGAAGTGGCAAAATGCAGCCATTCATCCCAGTTTTCCTTCTTTCCTCCCACATAATGACCCATATATTCTGTTAACTTTCCGTGTTTCCTTTCGAGTGCGCCGTTCGTATGCACAAGACTAAGTCTTTTAGATCAGCAGTACACGGCATATCCTCTTTAAGATGTCACTTAGAAAGTTTGCTCCGTGGTCACTCAATAATTCTGATGGTATTCCAGAATTGCAAATTATTCTCTGTACTCTGACTTGCCCTATTGTGTCAGCATCCTGCTGTGCTATAGGCTCTGCTCCAACGAATTTCGTGAGGACATCTTGAAACGTGAGGACGTACCTATTCCCTTTCTCTGTTATCTGAAGCTATCCGACTACAATACTGTCACAAAGAACGAATACCTAGTTGGGTGTATAAGTTGGCCTTAAGGGCATATTGACCTTATCACCCTCTCGCAGCGCGGTTCAGCGTTCTGGATCCAAAGGCTATTGGTAAATTCTGTCCTAGTCCTCCTTGATTCAATAAGGAACCAACTGACTGCTTGAAGGTGTCGGTTGTAGCTGCCTCATAAAATCAGGCTGCTGTAAGATCCGCATGTATGCGTAAAACATCAGCCGAAATTGTGCTAAATGTGTTCTATGAAAATTATTTCGAGTAGTTAGTTCATAAGCCCACTCGATTAGTAAACGGCTATGAAAATATACTTGACCTCTTAGTAAAAAATAGTCCTCAGCTAATAACGAGCACTAAAACGGATACAGGGATTAGTTAACACAGGGTTGTCGCAGCGAGGCTTAATACTCCAAAGTCCTGCAAAGTAAACGAAGAATATAGCTATTCCAAAAAGCAGATAACATTTCTCTTGACGCCTTACTGAGAAACAATCTCCACTGCTTCCAAATTAACAATGCTAGTATAGACAAGATGTGGCTTGAATTCAAAGAAATAGTTGCGACAGCAATCCAGAGATTTATATGAAATAAATCATCAAACGACGGATCTGATCCCCCATGGTACACAAAACAGATCAGAACACTGTTACAGAAACAACGAAAAAAGTATGTCAAATTTAAAGGAGCCAAAATTCCCATGACTGGCGGCCTTTTACAGAAGCTCAAAACTTAGAGCGAATTCAATGCAAGATGATTATAATAGCTCCCACTGTGCAACTTTGTCTCGAAACCTGGCAGAAAATTCAAAGAGATTCTGTTCATATGTAAAGTATTCTAGCGACAAGACACAATCAACGACCTCTCTGCGCGATAGCAATGGAAATACTATCGATAACAGTGGTGCTAAAGCAGAGCTAATAAACACAGCCTTCCGAAATTCCTTCACCAAAGAAGACGAAGTAAATATTCCAGAATACGAACTAAGAACAGCTGCCAATATGAGTAAGTTAGAAGTAGATATCATGAGAGTAGTGAAGCAGCTTAAGTCACTTAATAAAAACAAGTCTTCCGGTCCAGACTGTATACCAATTAGGTTCCTTTCAGAATATGCTAATGTAATAGCTCCTGAGTTAACTATCATATACAATTACTGTCTTGACGAAAGATCCTTATTCAAAACGGGAAAAGTTGCACGGATCACACCAATATTCAAGAAAGGCAATAGGAGTAATCCACTAAATTACAGGTCCATATCATTAACGTCGATATGCAGCAGTATTTTGAAACATATATTGTGTTCGAACATTATGAATTACCTCGAAGAAAACTGTCTATTGACACACAGTCAATATGGAATGTCGTCGCAGTTGTGCCACTGGATTCGTGATTTCCTGTCAGAGAGGTCACAGTTAGTAGTAATAGACCGTAAGTCATCTAGTCAAGCAGAAGTGGTTTCTGGCGTTCCCAAAAGAGTGTTATAGGCTCTCTGCTGTTCCTTATCTATACAAACGATTTAGCAGGCAATCTGAGCAGCCGTTTTAGGGCATTTGCAGATGATGCTGTCGTTTATCGTCTTATAAAGTTATCAGAAGCTCAAAACAAATTGCAAAACTATTTAGAAACGGTATCAGTGTGGTGTGAAAATTGGAAAGTGACCCTAAATAATGAAAAGTGTTCGGTCATCCATGTGTGTGTTAAAACGAATCCTTTAAACTTCAGGTGCACGATAAATCAATCACATCTGAAGGCCATAAATTCAATTAAGTAGCTAGGAATTACAATTACGAACAACTTAAATTAGAAAAAAGACATAGAAAATGTTGTGGGAAAGGCCAACCAATTACTGCGTTTTATGTGCAGAATAATTAGAAGATGCAACAGATCTACTAAAGAGATCACGCTTTTCCGTCCTCTTTTGGAGTTATGCTGCGTGGTGTGGGATCTCCACCAGATAAGATTAACGGAGTACATCGAGAAAGTTCGAGGAAAAACAGAGTGTTTTATATTATTGAGAAATAGGGAAGAGGGTATCACGGGCATGATACAGGTTTTCGGATGGACATCTTTCAAACAAAGGCGTTTCTCGCAGCAGCGGGGTCTTCTCACGAAATTTCAATCACCAACTTTCTCTCCCAAATACGAAAATATTTTATTGACTCCGACCCACAAATGGGGGAACGATCATCACAACAAAATTATGGAAATCAGAGTTCACACGGAAAGATATAGGTGTTCGTTTTCTCTGCGCTCTGTTCGAGAGTGGAATAATAGAGAATTATTGTGAAGGTGGTTCAATGAACCCCCTGCCAGGCACTTAAGTATGATTCACGGAGTATCCATGTAAATGTAGATGTATATGTAGATCTGGGGGGATGGAGGGGGAAGGCTAACTATTTTCTCTTTCACTTCGTAGAAAGCTGCTTCCTGCTGAGTGTACCACTCGTAATTTGCTCCTTTTTTCAGTAGACGTTATTTACTCCCCTGTACTCCAAACCTGTTCTCCTCTTTCGCTTCCCTGATGCGTCCAACTTCCTCAGACTCATCAATAACGAAAAATTCCACTCACTTGTGCTCGGTGTAATGATACCCTCCCTTAACATCGCACCTCTCTAATTTCTGATGGCTTCGTTTTGTGTCTTTCATAGTCCATAGGATCGGATATGTACCTTATGCCTCTGGTTTCAAGTTAAACTAATGGTTCACCGTCTCAATGTACGTTAATCTATTTCCACCCAGGTGAAATAGGTTTCGTACCCCTTAAGACAGAATCATTGTTTTTGATAGAGTAATTTAAATAACATAATTTCTTTTGCCTACACTGTATATTTATTTTTCAGTCTATCAACCAGCTTCTACACAAATACAAAAATCCTTTCTCAAAATGAGTTATCAAGCGTTTTCAAATCTGTAGCTTCGGTACGATTAAGGCGCCTGATTTCTCAATTAGTACTCCCTATAGCCTAAGTCGTACTTAAGAAGTCAGCGACCACATAATAAATCCATTGAATAATGTAAAAAAAGTCACAGCAACGACTTGAAAACTACAAACGTTATGTTACTTCCACAGTTACACGTAATGAAATTACACATAGGAAACAAAATATAAATTTTTAACAAACTGCTTTAATTGGCATATGGAGAATCAGTTGGTTTGAACACAGATATCTCAGAAATATTTCGAAATTTTACTTTCCACGGTAGCCCACAGGCCATGTACCCAGCATTTACATTTCATACGCTGAATAATGTCTTCTCCTCGATCTTCCTTACACGATTGATGTAACCAATTCCCTAGGCCTTTTAGGCTTTTGCCGGCCGCGGTGGTCTAGCGGTTCTAGGCGCTCAGTCCGGAGCCGCGCTACTGCTACGGTCGCAGGTTCGAATCCTGCCTCGGGCATGGATGTGTGTGATGTCCTTAGGTTAGTTAGGTTTAAGTAGTTCTAAGTTCTAGGGGACTGATGACCATAGATGTTAAGTCCCATAGTGCTTAGAGCCATTCGAACCATTTTTTTTAGGTTTTTATTGTTGTTAAAATTTTCTTCAGTCTGTCTCTTTTATTATAGGTCTGTGCAAAGGTTTCCTATTTTTATTTGCCTTTTCTTGGACTACTGTTCCCTTTCTGTAGGGACTTGATTTTAATTCATTTGTTAGTTTAGGTCGCTTCGTATTTTTCTTAATAACTATCCTTATACACAGCATAGAAGATAAAGCGTTCAAGTAAGAACTTATTTGTTAACTATTAGTTAGTTAGTTGCAATTTTGTTTTCTGGTCCACATTCTTAAGACATTGTAGAAGGTCCAGACTGATAAGTGAGTGGTGTTGCAACGTTAGGACGCCTTCCAGATTTTCACCTTTTCGCTTCAGTTCTATCAGCAAATTGTTGGTCTGATTGATCAGCATTATAAACAGTAGGAGCTACAAGGTCCTCTTCAATGACGACATTTCTATTATATGGCCATAAGCCTGTTGCCTTAAGACCGTTTACTGCTGCTTCCATACGAAGTAATCTAGGTGTCTGCATTACTCAGAGTTCTACAATGTTAGTTTGCTTTACGACACTGTCACGATTTGAACATAGACAGGAATATGCCGCTTCAGTGTTGTTACGGCACAGGGTAATACGGGTTTCAAGTTTTACAGTTTTAGCGGAGCTCAGCCACCTTTACGTGAGATAGCTAGTTAAGTCATGATTAGCGGGGGACCAGGAAGCACGGCGATGTGAGACAGACGGGCAACACAGTTTGCAGTAGCAGAATGAGAACAGAAAAGGACGGTTACTAAGCACGCTAATTGGCGCCGCGGGTGCCGCAAGAAGCAATAGACATGGCTTGGGAAAACACTCATAGACCAATTCAACTAGCTACTAAGAGAGAATTAAAGCAAGGGTAGCAGAATAACGAGGCCACATGCGGTCATCGCTAGTTAACTGCACTTCACAGAACTACGGACAGTGTAACACTACCGCCCTACTCGGACGTAGGTTAGCTCTATAAAGCCTGTACTGTAATAAGTTCACGGGCTTCACCTTATAAACAAGGATTTTAGTACATTAGTTGACCGCGTGTACCTAATAGAATCAAGATCGGACTTATTCTCAGTCAATAACTACAGTGATGCATGAAGCAAATGTACAGTATAATTATTCTTTCGCATGGACAAGAGGTACACACATTAGGTGCTACCTATAATTAACAATTCGGTCGCCAGCCTACTTAGGCAATTAGTGAGTTTTTCCTTGTACAAGTGAGTGCATGTACAAGCATAACTACACGTGGTAATGATGCGTTATATGGCAAAGTTTGGAACCCGAAAAATCCACTGAACTAAAGTTTTCTCTTTTTTGTACTAATTTGGACGAACTACATTTACACAACACCACACAGTAATGATTACTACTAACTGCATTTTGTATGTTAAGCAGACTGAAATCGGGCATAGATTGCCCTAGCATCGACAATCTTGAAAGTACACACACAATATCACTATGAATGATGGAAACACACTAATACATTTAGGGTTAATATAGAATTTAGCTTTACTGGTCAAATCTGATCAACACATTTCCAGGTTTGAAAGAATGGACAAGAGAAGGGGGGGGGGGGCCCTGAAACTGTTATAGTCGTTATACTGAAACAGTTAAGTACTGAAGGCAAATTAACACTCAAAATTACCAATCTTTGGATAACTAATCTTTTGTCTTACTTCTGAATAATTAAACTGTCATTATTTCTGTCTCAAATTAATTAAATAATATCGCTAACTCAATTAAAAAAAAACTCTTTTGTTCTTTACCAACATTTGCAACAACACACAGAACTATAGATCCCTTTATGGCATAGATTAATCTGCTGATGATTTTCATTAACACAAACATTAAACTTTCAGTTTAGGATACTCGGATTGCACAATACGAGGTAAGGATCCTGTCTAGGTCAGTGATCAGGATAAGTCATGGCTAAAGCAATTCTGGTAAAAGTCACGTTATTATTGAACCATTAGAAACAGTTTTGACACTGGTCCACACAGATACACTTCTAAAGATGAAATAAATGTTTGACCTGTGCAGGTCGGTGCGGTGGATGGCGGGCAGCGAGATAGCGGGCAGCACGGCACACATACAAGCACGGCTAAGGCTCACACTATATCGGCACTTTCCATCTTCGTAGCGTCGTAATTTTTCCAATTTTGTGCCTCAGAATATAGCCCTGCCAAGCAGTCGTCGGAATCGGTTCATCCGAGGCTCAATGGAATCCACTTTTCCTGGGTAGCCTCCTCGGTACAGTACGTGTACTTCCGACTGTTGCTCGCCTCCGACTGTGTTATTGAGCCCGTTGTGCCGAACCGCGCCAGTGTGCGTTTTCCCGCCTCGCCTGCCTCCACCTTTTCCCGCTCCCCTACAGGTAGGGTATTCACCACAGGTTTTCTACTACACATATCCTAATGCATTACCTACGTATGGACCAAGTGTATAAATTACAATTTTTTACATCTTACAATAGTTTTAACATTAAATACACTTTCCTTTGATTACCACATTATTTGAAATCTAACATAAATAATATTCGTTTCAAAAGTTACTCACAGTTTCTATAACATGACACGAAAAGAATCGAAAAAGAAATTCAACACATTTCTATTATTAATTTATCTAAATTCATAAAGAAAAAAATTCTTATACGTATAATTCTCGTTACACATGCCCCTGTTTCCAGAAAATTTTCTTAAGTCCAAATTTTATGGGAACACTAAATCTTACAATTATACAGTGGTTCTGAATTTTTTCTTAACTGTCCAAAAAGATTTACACTACATATTTCCTTTTGCTCACTGTATATAGGTTTACACTTTTTTAATACTTCAAGAATACTGACTTGTCATTTACTCAAGTGCCTTTTGCACAGTCCAACTTCCCATCACAACCTCACTAAAATAGCAATTTACTTATTTTCTCTAAATTTCTCAAAGAAATAATTTAAAATTCTGAAATACAAACATACAACTACAAAAACAATTTCATATTTTGTATACAATATAAGATAATTTGTCGCTGCTTGCTTTGAATAGCAGTCCATTTTCTTACTTACTAAACAAAACACACACACATATATTCAAAAAATTAATTACATATATTTGCTGCCTATTATGTGGATTTGGGCAGTCCTTTTCACTTCATATTGTCACATCTCCTGGATCACATTTACAATTTTCCATCGATTATTTATCTGCCCTCATTGGTATTTGGCAGTCCTTCATATTATAGTTCATACACTGCCCATTTTCATTTTCGACAGTCCCATCTTTTATCTGGCTGATAGCATTTATCCTTTCTTTCAGCCCTTTTCTCCATACATTTTTACAGTTACAGTACATTGGTAATCTGAAACTCACATAACTACATTAGCACACTTTCAAGGGTATACAGACATTTACAAAGATCAGATACATTTAGGATAACTTCGGTTCAGCATAAGATACAGCACATTTACTCGTTCCTAGGAACATACAGTTTCAGGTCCACAATATTTCTTACGCCTAAAGGTCTTTTGGATTTTGGGTAGATCAGGTAGTAAGCATTGTCGTATGGAATGTTCTGTATTATATATGGTCCATTATAAATATATTTAAATTTTGAAATTTCATGGTTTAGTTCACTAGACCTTTCGTGGGTTTTTAAAAGAACATAATCTCCAATTTTAAATTTTGAAACTTTTAAATTTTTATTGTGTCTTTTAGATCTAGATTCAGCTTTTTGCTTTGCCCTTTTTATCACCAATTCTTTCTTTTGATCCAATCCCAAACTTGTACAAGGTGGAAACTCTAGTTTTTCTTCAATTAAACTTTTACTACTTCTGCCTAACAAAATTTCTTCCGGTGGAAATCCTGTAGTTTCATGATGTAATGTGTTCATGACATTCTCAAAATCCGATATAAATCTGCCCCAGGCTCTATGATTGTGACTGCAGTATGTTCTACACAATCTCCCGATTTCTCGCATGTACCTTTCAACCGGGTTGCTTGCGGGATGGTAAGCTGAGATATATTTAACCTCCACACCATTTCTCTCCATTCCTTCTTTCCAAATTTTGGATATGAACTGGGGTCCATTGTCAGATAGTACAGCTTTGGGTTTCCCGATGGTCCTAAAGTATTCGACCATCCTATTAAATACAGCTTTTGCTGTTGCTTTTTTCAAGGGGTATAATTTCACAAATTTTGAAAATACTTCCAATATTACCAAAATATACGCACCATTTCCCGAAGTCTTCGGGAGGGGACCATATAAATCTACCGATAATAAGTCTAGGGTGTCTTCCGGCAACGTACTTTGCATTGGTCCCTTACTAGTTTTGTTCGGCACTTTGGCTTTTTGACAGACATCACATGACTTAATTCGTTCCTTTACCTTCTTACTGACACTACCAACAATCACTACTACATTATTAAATTTATCCAAACATTTCTTTGGCCCACTATGCCCCAATGCTAAATGAAAATAATCTATGACCTCGGTATCAAACTGGTGTGGCCAACACACTCTCCATTCCTCAGTGGCTAAATCTTTCCTCCTATATAAAATGCCTTTAAATATTTTGTAATATTTCTTAATTTGAGGATACTGTACACTGTCAAAATTTACCTTCACTGATTTCCAGGTTGAATCCTCATTCTGATGGTATCTCATATTTTTACATATCTGCTCCATTTTCCTCTTTCCTGAAACCTCTTTCATATACCTTATCTGAAAAGTACCCTCTTCACCATTTTCATTTGGCACTTCACTCATACCATTAGGCAATCGAGATAAAGCATCTGCCACATAATTCTCAGTACCTTTAACATAGTAAATATCGTAATCAAATTGTTGTAGGTACAAAGCCCAACGAGTCAACCTACCATTAAGTAAACGGCAATCTTTAAGAAAAGTTAAAGCTTTGTGGTCAGTATGTATAATGAGCTTATGGCCCCACAGATACTTTCTAAATTTCTTTAGCCCCCAGATAATGGCTAAAGCTTCCTTTTCCGAAATAGTGTAGTTCCTCTCGTACTTTGTTAGAGTTCTACTTGCAAATGCGATAGTCCTGTGTTCGATTTCTTTATCATTACAGATTTCTTGGAAAACTTCTATACCAATTCCATAAGCACTGCTGTCAGTACTCATATGGAAAGGTTCTGATAGTATGGGGTGATGCAAAACATTGTCATTCAAAAGTTCGTTCTTCAATTTTTCAAAATCTCTCATGCACCCTTCAGTCCACACAAAAGCACTATTTTTCTTAAGTAAATTATTCAGATGAGGACTATTAAAAACTTGCCCCTTGACGAACTTTCTATAGAACCCACATAAACCTAAAAAGGCTTTCAACTGTTTTCTATTTCTAGGAGCCGGACATCCTGATATTGCACTTAACTTTTCCGGATCCTTACCAATACCATTTGTAGTAATAATGTGCCCCAGAAACTTTATTTCCGATTTCACAAATTCACATTTCTTCCACTTAAGTGTCATGCCCCCTGCTTGTAGAGCAACAAAAACTTTCCGCAACAACTCGCAATGCTCTTGCCATGCTTCTGTAGCAATCAGTAAATCGTCTACATAAATGGTTAGCCGGGAACTCAGTTCCCTCCCTAACACAAAGTCCAGTGCCCTAATAAATACTGCCACAGAAGTGCTAAGCCCAAACGGCACTACTTTATACTGATAGCATTTCCCGGCGAATAGAAAAGCGGTGTATTTACGGGATTCTTTAGTTAATGGGATTTGCCAGTATCCTGCTGTCATATCTAGACTGGTTAAATACTTTACGTTATAAAATTTTTGGAGCATTTCGTCCAGATTTTCAGGTCTGTCTATTTCCTTCTTTACAATTTTGTTCAAAGTTCTAGCGTCGATAACTACTCTCACTCCCCCATCCCTTTTGTTCACTATGATAAGGGGACTGTTATACTCGCTGCTACTTCGTTCGATTACCCCCCACTCTATCATTTTATCTATTTCCACTTGAACAGCCTGCCTCTTTGATATGGGTATCGAAAACGGTCTTACGAAGAAAGGTTTATGGTCTATGGTCTCAATCTGGTATTCAAAATTCTTAACTAGGCCAGGTTTGTCCGAAAATACGGGGTGGTTACTATCTAAAATTTCAAGTAATTCTGCTTTCTGTTCGGGAGATATTCCCTCTAAATTTTCCACCATTACCTTAAATTCCTGCCCCTGCTTGTCACTCTCACTTAATATTCTCTGGACATGGTACACATCGTACTTGCTTGTCAACCCATCATTCCCTTGGTCGATCTCCAACAACAAAGAATCGATTTCTGAATCAAACACTTTCCCACGTTCCTCCAAAATTAATTCCAAATTCCTAAATGTACTATTTATTTTGATCACTCCCTGGCTACAGTCAATAATAACCTTTACTTTATCCAACCAATCTATCCCCAAAATCATTTCAGTACTCAAGTCCGGCACAACCAAGAAATCATGTTCAAAGTTTTGTCCTTTTATACTAAATTCAACCAAAATCTGGTTCTTTACCGGCTTGCTAGCCTTACCAGTTGCACCAACAATTTTTACACCTGTCACTGACATAATTACTAGCCCAGGCTTATCACAAATATGTTCGAAAAATGACTGAGAAATTGCACTTATCTGAGACCCAGTATCAAGAAGTACTTGCAATTCCACGTTATAAATTTCAATTGGTATTATAGTTTGTTTAACCGTCGAATGTTTTACATTACCGTGGTCTTCCTTGAGCAAATCCGGGTCGACAATAACATCGTCCCAAGATATGCTTTTAACATTCACTTCACATATATCTGGCGGTTTCTTGGGTTCCGGAAGTTCAAAGTTATCAATTACCTGAACTCTTCGCGAAATAAACCTTGAGTCGTCCGGTGGTTCTTTCTTTCTTTGTTCTGTCTCAACGTCTGGATTTTGCCTTGAAGCTTCTTCCTCATTAGGTACAATACCGCAATTAATTGCGTCCCCTTTATTTTCACTGATTTTCTCATACCCTCTTTCAGTAAAAGTATATTCATTTTCGTCTGTATTTATGTATCTTTCATCATCCGAACTATCGTCGGAATCCGACCATTCCGGATCGCTTTCAGGTTCTAACATAAAAGCTTTTCTGAGACAGGCACTAAGTTCTTCCTCTTTATTGTCGTCAGGTTTAAATTTTAATTCAATCTCCTCTTTTGGCAAAACGGCCTCATCCTCAGCTTTATTCACATCCACTGTGACTTCATATTCGGTGTAATCCTCGTGGACTTTAATTACTTTCAGGTAATCATCTACCCCTTCTCCACGGTGCCTCTCGGTAGCAGCTTGTACTATTAGCGGACTGTTAGCAGAAGTTATTTCTTCATCAATGCGGAGGTTTTCATCCTCCAAATCCTTCCTATCATTAACCTTCATCCTATTGGCAGCACGCGTACTTTGCGCGGCGCTATTTATTTTCCCCTCTTCAAATTTGGGCCACGTCACTTTATGGACGTCCCTACTATCTCTCTTTCCACCAACTAATTTCTTCGCCTCATACTCCCTTTTAAAATCCTCCCACTCACATTGCTTTAGGCCCTTGTACAGATCGTCGATCTGCACACGCCAATCAGTAACTTCTGCTAATTCATTATCGCCTTTTACCTCATTGCAAACACTGCTAACCGCACCTCTCTGTGTACTCACAGTCTCATTTATTGTTTCCTTTGCCACGGAATTATTACTCGTAAAATTTTCATTAGCTCTGACTGCTACGTTCGTACCTACTGCTGCCGTATTGCTAGCGGCTTCTTTCCGAACAGATGTTCGGCTAGGCTGGGCCGTTGCCCTCTGATGCTCCACTCGCCTGTTAACATGTAGCGCTCTGTGCGGCAGCGATGATTCATTCTGGCTCACACCTGACGCTTGTTTCGCCACAACACGTCGCGGCGTTCCATGCTCGTCCCTAGCCTGTCTTATTACATTACGGTCGGTCCGGTATCTTTTCTTGAATCGGGGCCGGTATGTATTGTCCGCTTCCGTTTGGCCCGCAACGTTCGCGGAAATTAGTTTCCCGCGTCGTTATTGTTTTGCGCGGTATACCCTCTACCGCGACCTGGATTATTTCCTCTGTCTCTTCCTCTGCCTCTTCCTCTCTGTATTACATTGACGCGAAATCCATCGCCGTCGTTTCGTTCGTCATTGTGTCGGTTATTACGGTTACCAAAATTTTGATAATTGGCACGACTTTCGCGCCAATGATCTTCGTCTTCGACTCTTTCGAGAAATGCTTGGAAGCTACGATGATTGCTTCCTACGTACCTCTTGGAATCCTCCGGAAGCTTTTTATATAGCTCCCAGATAATTTCTGAATCTGATCTTCTACCTCTTAAGTGTGTCAATTTTCGGTACCAATACTCACAGAAATCTTTCAAAGAATTTCTGCCCCTGTTATCATGCTGTTTGGCCATGATGAACTCCCGCCATAAATGGTCCTGCTTTTGTTCAGACCAATATTCTTCCGTAAATCTTTGCCTGAATTCTTCGAACGTCATTCGTTCGGTATTTAAATTTATCCCCCAACGCTTAGCATCACCCGCTAAGGCGTTAATTACAACGTTTATCTTTTCCTGATCAGATAAGTGCTCAGGAAATACTCTCTCGCAATTTTTAATAAAATCTAACGGATGCCACCCGTTATGTTTCTTGGCTGGATCGAAGCGTTCCTCGCCTTCTAATAGCTTCGTAATTGGTGTGCCATTACAGACAACACCAGGCCTATCTTTAATTTTGCTCTCCAGATCGAAAATTCTTTCTCGAATTTTCGTAGTATTTTGTTCACAATTTTGAACACATCCGGTTACTTTTTTACTTAAATCCCTTTCAGTGTCTAAAACTACCTTTTTCAATTGTGATATCCCGTGTTGACATTCGTTTACGATCTCAGTTTTAAGACCGAAAACTTTTTCGTCTACCTTAGTTTCAACCAGAGGTTCTACTTTCTCTTGGATGTTGAGAATTTCAACATCAAATCTACTATTAATGTTTCCAATTTCCTCCTGCATAGTATCCATATTTTTGTTAATGGTATCAATTTCAAATTTCAGAGTATTTACCACAGAACTTAAATTACTCACTTTTTGTTCTACCTGTTCTATTTGTTTACTAATTTTAATTCCCTGTCCTTCGACCTGCGCTTTAATTTGATCCACCTGTGTTTTGAGTTGCTCGTCAACGTGTGTTTTAAGCTGATTAACCTGATTGCCGACTTGTTTTTGAAGTTGCTCATTTTGTGTTTTGAGTTGCTCGTCAACGTGTGTTTTGAGCTGATTAACCTGACTACCGACTTGTTTTTGAAGCTGATCATTCTGTGTTTTAAGCTGCTCATTCTGTGTTGTGTGAAGCTGATCAACATGTGTTTTGATCTGCTCACTCTGTCCTGAAATTTGTTTGGTTAATTGTTCAAATAAATCGTTTATGCTTAAAATTTTCACACTGTTTTGTTCTACGGAATCGGTGTGTTCCGATCCTACTTCAAAAGTTTCTTTCGGTTCTTTCTTTATCTGTGGAGAATCAAACATGTCAGTGGATTCATTCACATACCCACTATCATCTACAAAGTCACCCTCTGCTTCCTGTTTTGTCCCTTGCTGTGTCCGAGGCGATCTCAACCTTTCAATCTGTTCATTGACATGTTCGTGGTATTGTATGTACGCCAACTGTCTTTCGCTAACGCCATCTGTTATCTGGCCGCGTAAACTCCGGCTACTGCCAGCCGCATTCTCCATTTCGCTCGGCACATCTACCCCGTCTACGTTCCTGTCCATATTGAATGCCAACTACACCACACTACTATACTTGACTCACACTGCAGTTTATTTTACTGACTCTTATTGCAATTCGTGCCACTGAACATCCACTGTTCGGTATTTACATTAATTTGTAACCGACAACAGATGGATGTCCTGTCACCGGGAAGCCACTTGTAACACTAGCGCCCTACTCGGACGTAGGTTAGCTCTATAAAGCCTGTACTGTAATAAGTTCACGGGCTTCACCTTATAAACAAGGATTTTAGTACATTAGTTGACCGCGTGTACCTAATAGAATCAAGATCGGACTTATTCTCAGTCAATAACTACAGTGATGCATGAAGCAAATGTACAGTATAATTATTCTTTCGCATGGACAAGAAGTACACACAGTAGGTGCTACCTATAATTAACAATTCGGTCGCCAGCCTACTTAGGCAATTAGTGAGTTTTTCCTTGTACAAGTGAGTGCATGTACAAGCATAACTACACGTGGTAATGATGCGTTATATGGCAAAGTTTGGAACCCGAAAAATCCACTGAACTAAAGTTTTCTCTTTTTTGTACTAATTTGGACGAACTACATTTACACAACACCACACAGTAATGATTACTACTAACTGCATTTTGTATGTTAAGCAGACTGAAATCGGGCATAGATTGCCCTAGCATCGACAATCTTGAAAGTACACACACACAATATCACTATGAATGATGGAAACACACTAATACATTTAGGGTTAATATAGAATTTAGCTTTACTGGTCAAATCTGATCAACACATTTCCAGGTTTGAAAGAATGGACAAGAGAAGGGGGGGGGGGGCCTGAAACTGTTATAGTCGTTATACTGAAACAGTTAAGTACTGAAGGCAAATTAACACTCAAAATTACCAATCTTTGGATAACTACTCTTTTGTCTTACTTCTGAATAATTAAACTGTCATTATTTCTGTCTCAAATTAATTAAATAATATCGCTAACTCAATTAAAAAAAAACTCTTTTGTTCTTTACCAACATTTGCAACAACACACAGAACTATAGATCCCTTTATGGCATAGATTAATCTGCTGATGATTTTCATTAACACAAACATTAAACTTTCAGTTTAGGATACTCGGATTGCACAATACGAGGTAAGGATCCTGTCTAGGTCAGTGATCAGGATAAGTCATGGCTAAAGCAATTCTGGTAAAAGTCACGTTATTATTGAACCATTAGAAACAGTTTTGACACTGGTCCACACAGATACACTTCTAAAGATGAAATAAATGTTTGACCTGTGCAAGTCGGTGCGGTGGATGGCGGGCAGCGAGATAGCGGGCAGCACGGCACACATACAAGCACGGCTAAGGCTCACACTATATCGGCACTTTCCATCTTCGTAGCGTCGTAATTTTTCCAATTTTGTGCCTCAGAATATAGCCCTGCCAAGCAGTCGTCGGAATCGGTTCATCCGAGGCTCAATGGAATCCACTTTTCCTGGGTAGCCTCCTCGGTACAGTACGTGTACTTCCGACTGTTGCTCGCCTCCGACTGTGTTATTGAGCCCGTTGTGCCGAACCGCGCCAGTGTGCGTTTTCCCGCCTCGCCTGCCTCCACCTTTTCCCGCTCCCCTACAGGTAGGGTATTCACCACAGGTTTTCTACTACACATATCCTAATGCATTACCTACGTATGGACCAAGTGTATAAATTACAATTTTTTACATTTTACAATAGTTTTAACATTAAATACACTTTCCTTTGATTACCACATTATTTGAAATCTAACATAAATAATATTCGTTTCAAAAGTTACTCACAGTTTCTATAACATGACACGAAAAGAATCGAAAAAGAAATTCAACACATTTCTATTATTAATTTATCTAAATTCATAAAGAAAAAAATTCTTATACGTATAATTCTCGTTACAACAGCTCTTTAAATACCGGAGCCCCAGCTCCAAGTAGGGAAGCACGGTTTAGGTCAATGGAAACGACGCGGTCCGTGTCGATGACATTCCATTCCATGACCGTGTTGTTGTAGTAAATCTTGTCTCAGATCAACCAGCGCAGTACCAGCCAGCCGTGAACTGCCGCAGAGCTGCTGACGAACTTCATGCTGTGTCACACCAACCACTACTGATGGGAGAGCTGATGAACTACCAGCAGCAATGCAGTACCAGGCGCTGTACTCTCTGAGTGTGGGACGAAAGACGACTACCAGGGTTCCTGGCGTACCACCGTCCTGTACGCCTAAGCGCATCCGGGTGCGGGACATGCCAGGCCGGCAGTACTGTGTTCAACGTATACCGCCTACACCACACCGCGGATGGGGTGGTCCAGGGAAGAAGATGTACGGAGTGGGATTTAATACACTCTCGCAGGCGGTAGCAGCCATCCATGCTGTACCAGATGGGATAAGCATCCGTATCGACGCAAGAGGAACGACGTCTCGCTAGGACGCAGGCCAAGGACTGGCGCAGCGACGGACATCGAGAGTCTGTCTGTGACCAGGGCAGGAGGCAACTACGGCCAACAGTGCACCACCCTTTATAAAAATTGTCAAAATAAACGATTCACTGAGTAATCATGGTTTCGTATCCCCACGAGCGCTTGCAGACGATTCCTGACACCGTGGAGAGCTGTCGTCTACTCGGCCCCTCTGTAAATTGGCGTCAGAAGTGTTGACTCCACTATTTTCATCTGGAGATTGGGCATCGGAAGTTCTCCGCCTCAACGCCTGCAGTAGATCACTGTTGTGAGAATCCAGACTTCGCAACAGGAACTGTAACGTGGTGAGCATCATATAAACATTTATTCTGTTCTGGTAGCTATGTCACGCGTTGAGTTTGTAGAAGGCATATGTTATGGTCATTATTTTAGTAATATGCGGATATGGGACGGGGGAAATAGTAATTCTACGTAATAGTATTTGTAAGTTGTGTTCATTAGCATGTGTCAAGCTGTTTTAAGCCATATAACTTGTGTCAGTGACTGGGTCACGTCTAAGTGTTAGCGTTAAGATGTGGAAGGAGTTTGTCTAAGGGGGAATTTAAAATACACTGGCAGTGAGAATTTGGATCGAGGAGGGATGGCGTGTTAGGGTAATCCGTGCAGTTGTGTGAACTGCTGTCCAAAAGTAGCTTAGTGGCTAACGCAGGTGCCTAGTAAGCAACAGACCCGGTTTCGATTCCCGACATTGATACATGTTTTCACTCGCCGCTTCAGTCTATGTACATAAAATCTTATCTGCGTGAGGCCAGTAAAATGTCTGAAATTGCGCCATTTCGTTAGTTCTACACTCGGTCATCAGGAAACTTATGTTCATCTAGTGCTTCCTCATATTTATCAAAACACCAAATAACACGCCCTTTGTTTAACCCCTCCCTTCGTGCCATCGTTATTACCTAGGAAACTCGCAAAGACAAAGTCAGATGATCTTTCATAAATCTGCAATACCAGTTTACTGGCTATCCTTTTTTTCTTTATTGAAGCGATGCGATAAATCATATTTCTCAGGAAGTTGGTAGGCAAGTTTCCTTACATCGGTAAAGGTTACTCAGAAGGAACTTAATTACATGCCGTGCTAATTCATCTTCCATCTCTACAGTCACATCAGTAGGTCTTCAGATTTTGATATTTTATTTAAACGCCTCAGATGACGCAGCAGCTTTGGTATATTATATCACCTACATGCTTCATTAAATCCAGTTTCACCATTCCAGTGTTTCAGTAAAGCTTCCGCAATATCATCCTGCTTCTACTTACCATTAGCTTTCTTCGTCATATGGATCAGCTGAAAAGAAAAACAGTTTTTAGATGGTATGTAATTTCAATCAGGGCCTAAGTCGTACGGGTACGATTAACGAATTCACCCTCAGGTACGACTTAGGCTGTAAGACTTTTGACGTTTCAAACCAGACCTACAGGCATAAACTCAAAGTTTTATACCTTTTAATTGTGCTTAAAGGAGTGGCAGAGAACCACGAAACTAGACATATCTCATGATATGCCATTCATAATTCAATAATAGAAGTCTTTCATCTTCGTTTAAGTGATCCGCTCCCACCATTTCGTTCAATCTGCTAATTCTGGACCTTTTCTCTAGGTACACTGAAACTCTACTATGTATGCGGCTTTCCTCGCCTTCTCCCATGTTAGGTACTGCTTCTATCTTCGGTTTGGGGCATTCCAATGAACTCCTTCTTCTGTGGTGTTCAAACTATTTGTGACACATGTCTCTCTCTGCACAGTCATTAAGGCTGCAGATAAATATACTCCCATCTGCAACTGCTGCTTCTCCAATGTTTCTTTGGACAGATCTGTGTTCTGCACTTTGTTCCTTAAGATCTTTTCCCCGCATGGGGCTATTCTTATAACATCATACAGGCTCCTTCTCCTTTCCGTCTGCTGCCCGTCTTTGTTCCTTGATTCCTTTACATGAGGCGCTCTGTCGTTTCTTATTTCTTCTGAATCTTCCCTCTGGAGATCTGTCTCCTCTCTCGGCTCTATGTCCGATCCTACCTGAATTCCTACTGATACATCTGGTGTCGCATTTGCCATCACGATGCGTTTCTCTCAGCTGCGTAATTTCCGATCCACGGGACTCTGCTCATCTCTCCGCGGCTATCTCCCGGTCCGCGAGATTCGCCGGTTCGGTTCCAGTTATGCGTATGACAATATTGGTCTGCCCTTGACTGATAGCGACTTCGTTGCGTTATCTGCAATTGCCTTCAAACTCTCGCAGAGATTTCTGCCTAAGACTCCTTCATACGGGGCATCTAATTCGTCCTTCGCTATATGAAATTTGTGTACCACTCACATAGTGTCATATATCCACAGAGGTAGTATCACGGCTCCACGTCTTTCTGTTACTTCTATTATTCTTAAGTTATATACATGGAATAGTGATATGCATATATGCAGATGGTGGTAGTATCTCGTACACAAGGCATAAAAGGATACTGTATTGGCGAAGCTGTCATTTGTACTCAGGTGTTCCATGTGAAAAGGTTTCCGACGTGAGTATGGCCGAACGACGAGAATTAACAGACTCTGAACACGGAATGGTGGTTGGAGCTACACGCGTGGGATGTTCCATTTCGGAGTAGTTAGGGAATTCAATATTTCGAGATCAACAGGTTCAAGAGTATGCCGAGCATACCAAGTGTCAGGCACTACCTCTCACGGCGGACAATGCAGTTAACGACCGAGAGAAGTGACGTTTGGGTAGAGTTGTCAGTGATAAAAGACAAGCAACACTGAGTGAAATAACAGTAGAAATAAATTTGAGACGTACGACGAACATATTCGTCAGGACAGTGCGGCGAAATTTAGTGTTAAGGGGCTATGGCAGCAGACGATTGACGCGAGTAGCTCTGCCAACAGCGCGACAAGCGAAATCGCCTGCTGCGCCTTTCCTGGGTTCGTAACCGTATCTGTTGGACTCTAGACTACATGAAAATCATGGCCTGGTCAGATGAGTCCCGATTTCAGTTGGTAAGAGCTGATGGTAGAATTCGAGGGTGACGCAGACTCCTATGAAGCTATGGGCCCTAGTTGTCGACAAGGAAATGTGCAAGCTAGTGGTGGCTCAACATTGGTGTGGGCTATTTCTAAATGGAATTGACTGGGTCCTCTGGTTCAGCTGAACCGATCATTGATTGGAAATGGTTAGGTGCGGCTACTTGGCGACCATTTGCAGCCATTTATTGAATTCATGTTCTCAAAAACGACGGAATTTTTATGGATGACTATGTACCATGTCACTGGGAAACAGTTGTGCAAGATTGGTTTGAAGAACATTCTAGACAATTAGAGCAGATGATTTCTCCACCCAGATCTCCCGTCGTGGCACATAATCGAGATTTTAGGTCATGCACAAAAACCTGCACCAGCAACGCTTTCGCAATTATGGACGGCTATAGAGGCAGCATGGCTCAATATTTCTACAGGGGACTTCCAAAGACTTGTGGTGTGCATGCTACTTTGAGTTGCTGCACTGCGCTGAGCAAAAATAGGTCCGACATGATATTAGGAGGTATCTCATCACTTTTGCCTCCTCAGTTTACTCTTTCGACGGCATTACTGCCCTTCGTATCCTTCAATGCCGATTCCTCTATTAAGCTAACCTGAACGACACTATCGACTATAAATCTTTTTATTACTGCGTTTCCCTATGTGCATCTTATATTTACAAAATCGTTCCTGCCCTTGAAGTCTACTGAGTATAATTTTGCCGTTCTTTCATTTCCCGGTTCTGAGTCCTCGTATTTGATAGTGCGGCATCAGAATAACACCGTTGGCCTAAGTATTCAGGTTGACTACAAACATGAAATGTTATTGGTCTCGCCTGATCACATGACCTTGTATGCACTTGAGAATCGTACTGAGGACACCCCATTGGTCGCATGCTTCCAGTATTCCTGTGATGACCTCTGTACAGTTTCCTCTTGTGGTACAGTATCATAGTTGGCCACGAAACTGCAAGTTTCCGTCATATGCCGATAGTGGTAGTACAGATTCGGAACACCCAGTTATGAGCGTCTGCTGAGCTACACCTCCAGCAGCTCTGTACCACGGGCGCCCTCTGCTGCCACAACGTGGGACAGCCTATGGCAGCCACACAGCCCACTCACACTTGGAGCCTCGTCGATACGTGACGCTACACAGACGCCGCCTAGTCGCTGCTTCGACACCATCATTCGTGCTTAGTTCAGATAGCCCCATCATTGTTGCTATTGTATGAGCTGGTTCTATCTCTTGTTGCATTATTTTTAATGAGTCTTCACATGCTTGGAGAAATCCATGTTAAGTGAATCTTCTGTTTACTGTGATAACTTACCATTTCTGCTCCTCCCTAGCAGTCCTACGACGACAATTGTTGCACCACTCTGTAGCCCACTTCTCCTTACCATTGTGTATGAAGTCGTACACAACACCTCCATCCTTCTCGGCTGCAGTGAAGGATGGGGTACCCATTTCTCTGATCCACTACAACTCTGATGCATGTCGTCTATTTTCCTGACGTGTTTCCCCATAGTGAAGTTGCTTGCGTGATGGTCTTCTCCCTTGAACGTAAAACCGTAATTTCTTGGGCGACCGGACTCACTGAACTTTTCTTTAGAAGAGGCGACGGTTGCTTTATTTGATAATGTTAGATCAGCTGTTTGTGTTAAGGTTAAGTCGTCTCTTCTTGATCTCACGACTATTTTAATCCTCTCATCTTGTAATAACTGTATGAGCACTGCTTTCGCCACCTTCCTAATTACAGCATTGTTTCCTGGAATGTTTGATACCCTCATTACTCCATGAACGGATTCTCGAAATTGTTGCTGCAATTTGTCAACGTGACTCACCCATTCGACCACACATTACACTCTTTTCTTTCTACGAGAGAATAATAAACAAACATGATAATCTTAAGTCCATTGTGACTCAGAGTTCTCCAGTAAAATTCCTTTTACATCTGCTCACGTTTCTTTCAAGTCGTATACAAATACACACACCAAGAAAAGTTTTGCATTACCTCGGGTCCGAGAGTTCCGGAACCAGTACAGAAAATTGGAATAGATAGCAACATAAACATCGTTTCTGCCCTTTTTACTGCTCATGAAAACGACACATTCTATGTTGTACCACCATACAGGGAGACCTTCAGAGGTTGTGGTCCACACTGCTGTACACAACGGTACCCCTAATACCCAGTAGCATGTTCTCTTCAATTGATACATGCCTGTATTTCTCGTGGCATACTATCCACAAGTTCATCAAGGCACTGTTGGTCCAGATTGTCCCACCCCTCAACGGCGATTCGGTGTAGACCCCTCAGAATGAATGGTGGGTCACGTCGTCCATAAACAGCCCTTTTCAATCTATCCCAGGCATGTTCGATAAGGTTCATGTCTGGAGAACATGCTGGCCATTCTAGTCGAGCGATGTCGTTATCCTGAAGGAAGTCATTCACAAGATGTGCACGATGGGGGCGCGAATTTTCGCCCATGAAGACGAATGCCTCACCCATATGCTGCCGAAATGGTTGCACTATCGGTCGGAGGATGGCATTCACGTATCGTACTGCCGTTACGGCGCCTTCCATGACCACCACCGGCCTACGTCGGTCCCATAATGCCACCCCAAAACAGTAGGGAACCTCCAATTGGTGCTCTCGTTGGACAGTGTGTCTAAGGCATTCAGTCTGACCGGGTTGCCTCCAAACACGTCTCCGACGATTGTCTGGTTAAAGGCATGTGCGATACTCATCGGTGAAGAGAACTTGGTGTCAATCCTGAGCGGTCCATTCGGCATGTTGTTGCCCCCATCTGTACCGTGGTGTGTAGTGTCGTTGTTGCAAAGATGGACCTCGCCAAGGACGTCGGGAGTGAAGTTGAGCATCATGCAGCCTATTGCGCACAGTTTGAGTCGTAACACGACGTCCTGTTGCTGCACGGAAAGCATTATTCAACATGGTGGCGTTGCTGTCAAGTTTTCTTAGAGCCATAATCCGTAGGTAGCGGTCATCCACTGCAGTAGTAGCCCTTGGACGGCCTGAGCGAGGCACGTCATTAACAGTTCCCGTCTCTCTTTTTGTCCTCCATGTCCGAACAACATCGCTTTGGTTCACTCCGAGACGCCTGGACACTTCCCTTGTTGAGAGCCCTTCCTGTCACAAAGTAAAAATGCGGACGCGATCGAACCGTCTAGGCATGGTTGAACTACAGACAACACGAGCCGTGTGCCTCCTTCCTGGTGGAATGACTGGAACTGATCGCCTGTCGGGCCCCCTTCGTCTAATAGGTGCTGCTGATGCATGCTTGTTTATATCTTTGGGCGGGTTTAGTGACGTTCTGAACAGTCAAAGGGACTGTGTCTGTGATCCAATGTCCAAAGTCAACGTGTATCTTCAGGAGTTCTTGGAGCCGGGGTGATACAAGACTTTTTTTGATGTATGTAGTTTACTTCGAGCTGCACCCACAATTATAACAAATTTTTATAGCACGCTATGACTATGGCTTGGCGTTAGTCCCATTGCTAGGCCACAGTTGTCCACGAATTCCCTGTTTCATCAAAGGTTTTAACTCCAGTGCGTCAGGCAAGACTACGTGCTGAGTGGGTACCTTACTACCTTCGAGATTCGTATTAGGTGTTTTTTCTTTTCGTCATTTTTCGCAGCTGTAGACCTCATCCGTATGTGGTGATGTGATCCACTCACTGCATTTCTCGGTCAGGTGGCTGTGCTGTGTTGACGTTTCGTGCATGCATAATGTTGGAATTCTTTGCAGTAAGCACACACGTAACTACTGCGAAGGTGTCCTGTCTTATTTGCTGCCGCGTGGAGTGACCGCGGGTTTGACACGCGATGTCACGAATTGCGCGGCCGCTCCCGCTGGAGGTTCGAGTCCTCCCTCGGGCATGGGTGTGTGTGTTCTTCTTAGCGTAAGATAGTTTAAATTGGATGAAGTAGTGTGTAAGTCTAGGGACCGATGACCTCAGCAGTTTGGTCCCTTATTAATTCATACTTATCTGAACATTCTTATTTACTGCTGCGGGCTGCTCGTTGTGGTCGCGTAATTCTTCTACATGGGTCAGTGACTTCTTCAGTTTTTCTCCTTGCCTCACTCCTGCTGCAAACTAAAAACGACTGCTCTGCCTCAGCATCGTACCTGATCTACCTCTAAAGCTGAAGCCTGGTCGTCCTCAGATGAGGCTTGCTAGTTCTCCTAAGAGAAAATCCTGTCCTCTGTACTCCAAGGCACTTTACTTCTTAGTAAAATTACTCTGCCAGGAAAAGAAGCCAGTACCCCACATTTGACATTAGTTTTGTACCTCGTAACCCAGTGTATTCACAACGACACAGATTGATACATATAACACATCTGGATTGCTCCCCAGTGCCGGCTAAAGAGATTGGCGCACAAAATCAGTCTTTAACACACTTCATGTAACTGCGGAACTACATCTACTTAGTTAGAAGGATAATAATTGCCATTTGATTGTTGATGCATGTAGTTTACTGCAGCGTGACACTAGTAGCAAAGTTTTATCGCTTTGACTGCCGTGTGGCTGCCGGCGGCCACAGCTGAGATAAACGCCGTGTGCCTGGCCTGGAACAAAGCGTGCAGCGGTCAACGTGTTAATAACACTTGGGCTCGCACAGCATTAATTATGTCAAAAGTGAACTCTGTCAATTCATATTCGATAAGAAAGGTCTTAGTTTCGGTCCTAAATGTTGGAAGATCACCGTCGTCATTCAGAATCACCGAACTGGATACAGTCTCACGGTTTGCTCAGCCTCCTCACACCACTTGCGTACATCATTTCCAAATTGCGCCAACATTCGCGTTGCGTGTGTACCGAACAATGGGACCATTTCTTACACGTCTCTATAGCATCTACATTGCTGCTTAAGAAAGCAAGTTATTCCCGTTAACTGCGGCAACCCAATACAGTGTTAAAATTAGCAAAAAATAGACAGTTCAGTCACATCATCATGACCGCCCGTCAAAAGCCTGAATAACCACCTTTTGCAGGGAAGACCACTGCAAGCCGTGCTTTAAGAGAGCCAGCGGTGATCTGGAAGGTACCGAAAGGGATGTGGAACCATGTCGACGCCAGTGCCGTGCCCAGCTGCTCTAGGTTGAGGATCCATGGCGCCAACAGCCCGATCGAGGTGGTCTGAAAGATTCTCGACTGGGTTTAAATCTGGAAGTCTGGTGTCCAGGGGAGTTCTGTTAACTCATCCTTATATTCTCTGAACCACGCACATACGCTGTCAGCTGTGCGACACGTAGCATTGTCCTGCTGATAGATGCCATCATGGCAAGGAGAAACAAACTTGCTGCAGGGTTGAACACGGTCCCCAGGGATAGATACGTATTTGTGTGGGATCCATTGTGCCTTTTAGTATGACGAGATAGGCCAAGTAATGCCACGACAACATTCCCCAGGCCATAACCGTTCCGACGACTGTTGCAGAGTGGTTTTCTTTTTTCAGACATTTCACACCAGACACGACAACGGCCATTCGTTAGACGAAGCATAAAATGTGATTCGGCTGAAAAGACTACGTGTCGTCACTCAGTGGATGTCTGGTTGTGGTATTGCTGTGCAAATTCCAGCCTTTATAGCTCACAAACAGCAGTCAAGTGAGCACGGGTGCATGACCAGGCGCCTTCTGCGGAGCGCGATACGTAGCAGCGTACGCTGAACGGTTTTTGAGGAGACGCTGTTCGTAGTCCCTTGGTTCATCTGGATTGTCAGTTGCCCAACAGTTTCACTTCTGTTCGATTGCACACATCTCCGCAGCTGTCATCACCCCTGTCATCTATGGCCTGTGGTGCTCCACAGTGGCCTCGGCGCCAGGTTTGGAGAGCACCATTTTGCCATGCGCGGTATACCTTAACCACGGCGGCACGCCATCAGTTTACCAACTCAGCCGTTTTGTAAATGTGTCCACCTTTGGCGCGAAGGCCAATAATCATGCCCTCTTGGACGTTGCTCCATTTCCGCATTCCGACAACGACTACACTGCTTTCCTCATCCCCCAGCATGCTTTACATACCTCCTACTGCTAGTGCTACCGCCTGCCATCTCTGAGTGGATACTGCACGTTGACATCGAACATAGGCCGTGGTCACATTAATGTGACTGGACCGTGTATGTTGTCCAAAATAAGAGGAACGTCACAGGTTTCTGTATCATGGCCATGGATGGCCCAGTCGCTTGATGTAACCAGTGACTTTACTAAGAGGTCGTACCATACGTCGAGTTCTGCCTTCATTTTATCCCGCATAGCAAATGGGATAGAGCGGTTTTGCCGGAACTCCGGAATTGCCGACGATTTTTATGTTATGTGGACCTCAAAACTGTTGGCTTTATCCAGAACCTTACAAAAAGAGAATCGAATTGCTTCAGAGCCTCAGTTATGAAATGGTACTACCTGAGAGACTAGGTTGATTTCATTGACTATTTCAGTTCCTAAAATATTGGAAGCGTCCTGTTCGAAAATATTTTTTATGAACTGCGAATTGACAAACAGGAGCGTGAGGTTATGTTTCTCATTTTTGTATTTACCTGCGTCTGTTGTTCCTTCAAGGGGATTTCTTGCCCACTATAAGAAAGTACTTAGCTCTGAGAGGGCGGAAAAGCTGGAGGGAGGGTGGCGGCACGGCAGCTGATGATAAGTATCTAAATAATCATACACCGCAAGAGCAGAGTACGTCCACAATCCACCATGTAAAAACTCTGAGAGGTTAGATGGTTAGATTATTTCATTTCCAGAGTTACAGCATAAAACAGTAAAACTATTGCCTTGCATTCATTATAAATTACGACTCCAACAACATATCACTCTAAGGGCATGCGCTATATATATATATATATATATATATATATATATATATATATATATATATAAAAGTTTTACGTTTACCGCTTCTTACTCGCAGTGAAACATTTAGGTTCACTCGTGCAACATTGTTTGAAGTTCTATGTAATTCTTTATTATTGTTTGTACTTTAAATTCTTACACCAGACAGATAATAACTGCTATCACCCTCATTTAAGTGTACTATTTACGTTTAGCTCTAGAGCAGTTTTAGATATTTTCACTGCAGTTCGCACTGTTTGTTTTGTAGCTTTTGGATCTTGTACTTTACATAATCATATACAGTATGCAATGAAGGGAAAAATAAAAGAGAAAGGAAAAACGACGATCTACTTCAAACCCAATAATTGCTTAAATATTTTGCTACACCGAGACGAGAGCGGTGGCCGTCAAGTGGTAGCGAACTGTCTATTTGTTAAATGTGCATTGGCTAGGAAACGAACGTTCACTGGTTATTAGTTACAACAAGACTTGTATCATGGAAGAGTCGGGCTATAAATGTCCAACCGGTCATACGCGTTTTCCTCCAGGTTGCTTAATTCACTTTACGTAAGTACCAGAGTGGTGCCTCGAGCTAGGTCAAGGCCAGTTCCGTGTTCTCAGGCCGTTGTGCTGAGCTATCAGCGTACGGAGAGGACACCGCCGCTTGGTACAGAGAGGGAGTTGAAAGTTATGAAATTTGGCTCCTATTGTGTTGGTACATGCTGCGCAATACCGTACAGAAAGTGTAAGCAACACTAACAGATTAATGTTGTTTATATATGATCTTAACTAAGCTGTGTAAGTTTCGTTCTAATAGATAACCTACACTACCATTCGTTTTTATGTTTATCGCCGTTCAATCCAGCTATCCCTATTCGTAGCATCAGGAGCCTTGACGTGTTCCTGTGTATGGAAACAACCTACAACAGATAAATGAGGTGGTGGGGCTTCCGTCTCTGTACTTCAAGTCTAAGCTACCGCGTCTTGAGAAGCATGTCTGCCATCTGGCAAGAGAACAAAAATGATGGCCTCTTAAGGGAAAAAACAAGGTTTCAATAAATGGTAAATTAATAAAGCAATTAACAAATTTTAAATACTTTTAATCAAAGACATCACACGAAGAAATTGATTATCATCATACGACAGTAAATATTATTAGACGAACCACATGAGTAAATGTAAGGAAACAGACACTTGGGACTTCTACGAGACACGGTCACTCCCAGAAGTGAAACCTGGAAAACAAAAATAATGGACATGTTAGGAATCCAGTGTGGAAATAAGGTTTATATCAGGATGCACAAGAAAATATCGAGAGCGAAACAGAGAAATCAGATTAGAACTGGGGCATTTCAGAAGAAAGAGTATGTTACATTTCGTATGAAAAAGTATATAGAAGAAAATTTTTAACCAAATGGCCACAGGAATGTTAAATACGTATCAAAAGAAAATGCGAGGAGAAATTTTTCAGCAAAGTTCGGACAGTGTTGAAAGGAATTCAGTTCGTTATTGTGTACGAATCTCCAATCAAACACTTCACACCAAACACGAAACAACGGCCAGAGCAAACGGTATATAAATCAGTGAACTTGCAGCTACAAATAAAGTCAATTTCGTCTACTGTAAAGTTTATGACTAGACTTTTCTAGGATCAAAAACGAATGCTTCCTATTGTTTACTTTGAACAAGGTAAAACAATAATGAAAAGCCGCAAGTAATCGGGATAAATTGCATTTAAGATTATATAAATGTTATCAAATGGCTCTGAGCACTATGGGACTCAACATCTTAGGTCATAAGTCCCCTAGAACTTAGAACTACTTAAACCTAACTAACCTAAGGACATCACACACACCCATGCCCGAGGCAGGATTCGAACCTGCGACCGTAGCAGTCCCGCGGTTCCGGACTGCAGCGCCAGAACCGCACGGCCACCGCGGCCGGCATATAAATGTTATCCCGGACTGTAAAAGAGGTTACCCAATAATGTTAATATGCAGTGGGAAACAAGCTTTCTAAGTAAGAGTTGTTGGAACATCTAGTCTAGTTGACGAATTTGGCACCCTCTGGTTTGCACATATTCCCACATCTAACGAAATCTATGACTGGAAATTTTTTTTAATCCTGACAGATATTTTTCAGTCATCCCAGGGTCGCACTTTGAGCACGCAATCTACTCACTGGAAAAAATATTCGTCAGATCCCAGTAATCTAAACGGGCACTGCACCGAAAAGTAGTTCTTTGTAAAGAATGTTCAAAGATTTTAAATTCCATTTCGAGGAGGTACGACTATCCCCATCGATCTCTATATTGATCGACATTATATTTTAGTTTCGTCATCTACTTCTGAATTCTCAGTCTTTTTTTTACAGTCTTTAACGAGAACTTCAAAAATTCCACCTCAAGAGAAATGAGCGCAGAGGCACTGGCGGGAAACTTTCACCGGGTCGCCGTCGCCGCCGGAGCCGAGCGCTCATCAGGAGAAAGCCGCGCCCACCGCCACTCCCCTCTACGTTTCGTTTCGAAACATCTGCATTCCGGAAATCAATAGAAGACAGAAACTGGACACTCGGACCGTCGTTCTTCTGAACTGCTTGTACGGCCCAACTCGTGGCTGCTCTAAAAGAAACGGCTAACTTTTACTCTTGCCTGTGCTCGTGAACTGTCCGTGTATTCTCCTTTCAGGCTCTTCTTTCGCGTAGTGTATGCTGTGATTAGGTGATAGAGAATAGGACTGTCATTGATATGAGAATTTGGTATGCATGCAAGGACTCTCTCATTTATCTGTGGGGGACAGAGATGTACCTTGTGACACTTTTCGGATCTTTCCTTCTAGCCACCCGTGTAATATAAATCAAACATATTTCCTTATATCATTTTTGAATGATGGCATTCACTTCTGTTGTGCCACAGTCTTTTTCCGGGAATTAGAAAAAGACTCCAGAATATGAAGGTTTTTGCAAATGTGAAAACATGTCCCACGGTACATGGTTATTTACGTTGCAATCGAGAAAATCTTGCCAATAGTTTATTTAGCAGTCTGTTACATTAATACCCCATTACACACCTACAACCAATAAGAGAAATCAAATTAAGCAGAAGTATTATCAAAAACAAGTTGCAAGTTAAATATACACTCCTGGAAATTGAAATAAGAACACCGTGAATTCATTGTCCCAGGAAGGGGAAAGTTTATTGACACATTCCTGGGGTCAGATACATCACATGATCACACTGACAGAACCACAGGCACATAGACACAGGCAACAGAGCATGCACAATGTCGGCACTAGTACAGTGTATATCCACCTTTCGCAGCAACGCAGGCTGCTATTCTCCCATTGAGACGATCGTAGAGATGCTGGATGTAGTCCTGTGGAACGGCTTGCCATGCCATTTCCACCTGGCGCCTCAGTTGGACCAGCGTTCGTGCTGGACGTGCAGACCGCGTGAGACGACGCTTCATCCAGTCCCAAACATGCTCAATGGGGGACAGATCCGGAGATCTTGCTGGCCAGGGTAGTTGACTTACACCTTCTAGGGCACGTTGGGTGGCACGGGATACATGCGGACGTGCATTGTCCTGTTGGAACAGCAAGTTCCCTTGCCGGTCTAGGAATGGTAGAACGATGGGTTCGATGACGGTTTGGATGTACCGTGCACTATTCAGTGTCCCCTCGACGATCACCAGTGGTGTACGGCCAGTGTAGGAGATCGCTCCCCACACCATGATGCCGGGTGTTGGCCCTGTGTGCCTCGGTCGTATGCAGTCCTGATTGTGGCGCTCACCTACACGGCGCCAAACACGCATACGACCATCATTGGCACCAAGGCAGAAGCGACTCTCATCGCTGAAGACGACACGTCTCCATTCGTCCCTCCATTCACGCCTGTCGCGACACCACTCGAGGCGGGCTGCACGATGTTGGGGCGTGAGCGGAAGACGGCCTAACGGTGTGCGGGACCGTAGCCCAGCTTCATGGAGACGGTTGCGAATGGTCCTCGCCGATACCCCAGGAGCAACAGTGTCCCTAATTTGCTGGGAAGTGGCGGTGCGGTCCCCTACGGCACTGCGTAGGATCCTACGGTCTTGGCGTGCATCCGTGCGTCGCTGCGGTCCGGTCCCAGGTCGACGGGCACGTGCACCTTCCGCCGACCACTGGCGACAACATCGATGTACTGTGGAGACCTTACGCCCCACGTGTTGAGCAATTCGGCGGTACGTCCACCTGGCCTCCCGCATGCCCACTATACGCCCTCGCTCAAAGTCCGTCAACTGCACATACGGTTCACGTTCACGCTGTCGCGGCGTGCTACCAGTGTTAAAGACTGCGATGGAGCTCCGTATGCCACCGCAAACTGGCTGACACTGACGGCAGCCGTGCAGAAATGCGGCGCAGCTAGCGCCATTCGACGGCCAACACCGCGGTTCCTGGTGTGTCCGCTGTGCCGTGCGTGTGATCATTGCTTGTACAGGCCTCTCGCAGTGTCGGGAGCAAGTATGGTGGGTCTGACACACCGGTGTCAATGTGTTCTTTTTTCCATTTCCAGGAGTGTATTTGTAAGTTGAAGTTATTGTGAACTAACCCAAATTTCCCTTTTCAAGAGCGGTAGAATTGTTAAGACATTAACGAAACGCAAGAGGAGAACACGGGAAGTATCAAATCTGATTTCCCAGAAACTTCGTTCAGTGGAAAAGGGGTGAAAATAAGCGAATACTCGTCTCGGCTTATCCGTAGATACTCGACCGTTTCTGAAAAACTGACGGTCATTGTTTTCGAGGTATTTTCGAGAGACTTTATGTGCCCTTTAGACATGTGACGTCCATAGACGAATTGGTGACGATGAAGGTGACATTTCGCGAGCGTAAGGTGGGGCTGTAATGGGAGGATGGAGCAAAAGTAAAGAACAAAAATAAAAAGCCCACTGTTCAGCGACGCGGCTCATTAATTTTGCGCTCCGTGTTCGAAACACGATTATTGTTTTTATTTTTGTTTTTTTGTTTGTATACCCTTGTCTGTAGAAGATCAATACACAAAGGTTTTCCAGTGTCTTTCGATATAACGTTGTCCTTATTCGTCTTCTAATTGTATATCAGATAAATGATATTTTAAAAATTAAATAAAGAGAAAATTATTTGAAACTCTTTTCGGGGAAATTCCTGTGGCGTATCTTGATTCATAATCAATTATAAGCGCCAGTTATTGGAAAAGTGATACGTTATGCGTGGTCTGCTGCGAAGTCATTGCCAACGCTCGAAATCTTCGGCAGTGTTAACAAAGTTTCTTTCCCGAGTAAGATTCATACAAATAAATGTCACTGTGGCATACTTGCCTTCGCGTGATTATCATGGTGTTTGGAATACCTGGCTTCGAATGTTTCTACGATCGATATCATCCAAGCGAATGCACCAAATCTTTAGGAAGAATAAACATTTGAATGAGGTATAAGAATTAATATAAGAACTGATATGAGAATAAAGTATCGGAATACGAGTATTTAAAAAGATTGTAGCCCCTCCACAGACCATACATACATATACAATAAATGTACGACACTCATTGTGAAATCCAGTTTTAATTTTACAGTTAATATAACACCACTGTATCACCTAATTTCATAAGAAATATTCTACGGTCATGCGTAGCTAAGTGAAATCAATAAAAATGATATAAACAATAATAGGGTTTCGAACACGGGGCACAAAATCAAAAAGCTGTGACGCTAACCACAGACCACCATGTTATTTGACAGTATTGCGCGATAAAAGGCACATAAAGTATTTCAAAAACACCTCGAAAACTTTGACGTCGTTTTGCAGAAACGGTCCAGTACCAGCGCATAAACCGAGACACATGTTCGCTTTTTTGGCTCCTCTTCCACTGAGTGAAGTTCCTAGGAAATTAAGCGATGGCACTTGACATGTTCTTCTTGTCAGTTAATTTGCAAATATCCCACGTTCCATGGTTAAAAACCTTTAGTTTCAAGACACAAGATCGTGCACAGCCGACAAAGTATGGCTTTACCGTCTACGCGCTATGTAACTATTTTTTAAAATATGTAAAACTTTACTTGCTATAAAATTCTGTAACTGAAGAGCTAACAATATATTCCAAATAGCTTTTAGTGTCTTATGCGGTACTTACATGTGTACAACTAGAAATGCTCACAAATCCTGCACAAGACGCCACCTCGTCTAGAAACAATAAAAACTGTATAAAATGACTGAAACTGTTTATGTCGGTCTCTGGTGCGCATTTCTTCACGTGACTGGAAGTAAGTCACTAGACCGAAGTACCGACCACACAAACTTCTTTTCCTTGGTACACTGTGCTGTTGTTGCAACACCCTCCTCTACCTCGGCAATAATGTTTCAGCATATGACCTAGTCTTCGAAGGCGACAACTTGATAGTCTTCATTTCCCCTGCCGTAACTCGTAAACGTACTGTGTGCAGACAGTAACACAAAGAGGTCTGTAAGAGTTTTTACTTATTGTCAACGTTCAGTTCATAATTAAATTGGATAAAGATATGAAACAAGCCTTTATCATTTAAAGAAATGTCACGGTATTCGTCTAAATGATTCAGAATAATTGTATAAATCCAAACTCACAATGACCCTACTGATATTTTAATCCTTTTCTTCTCTAGACACCACTGAGAAGCCTTAAGTGTTAGTTCACATCTATCGTGAGTTTAAGTTCTACATGTAAGCTGCCATAAAATACTGCCCTCATCTGGCACCCCTGTCTTATTCCTTTCAAAAGTATGCCGATTCACGTATTCTTGCCATATGGAAGCGTAGAATGGTGTCTACTTGCGGTGACGTCCCTTCACCCTTACGATGCAGTGGCATTGTCTCTGACGGTAGAAAAGTAACTAAGATATCATATGAAAATACATGACTGAAATTCTTCTGTAATTCAGGATCGATCCAAGTGTGGAGACTGTTTATTCAGAACATTAATTTTATGAACACTTAGTACATCACTCACATTTACATTGATAAAATTGGGAATAAAATGATACCCTGCTCCACAAGTGGTATCAACGTCCAATGAATTTTGATTGTACACATCACTGAGTGTCACCTTTTAACTGTGTCGTCTTCAGACTTAATTTAGGTACATTATTTGTTGGGGACAGACAGTTTTAGAAGTCTTAATTATTGACATAATACCTATAAGTTTGTGGAATTAAGTCAGTATGTTTACTTAGCCTATATTATTTAGACTTTCCTGCGTTACACAACCACGTGCACTGACGAGAAAAGTTTAGCAGCCAGAAGAGGGGAAGGAGGAAAAGAAACATTACGGGCTGAGATGTTATTTCAGTAATTACAAAATCGAGTCGGATTTACAAAGAACTTGGCAGTATTATCCCTCTCTGACCGGGATTTATGTACTTTTTCGGTTGGGACGGTAATTAGCTAGTCCGGCTTCTTCTAGTCTCCGACTAATGGCGCGGCATGATACAGAATGTTCCGGGCAGTCCATTATTTGTTTTGGGATAGCAGGCGTAGACATCAGGGGGTCACGGTGTGCATGTTGTACAACACGAAAACGAGTTGCCATACTCATGAAAGTGTCAACGTATTCGAAAGATGTGCTACCGTCCCTCTAGAAGAGATCTTGGCCAAAATATTCGTCATTCATAAAAATTGACCCCACAGCCGACAAAGTCTCTATCTACGAATGTTCTGTTGATGACACTTTGGCCCTGTTGAACAACATCGAAAAGCACTTTTTAATATGCAGTCACAACTAGGGTGCATGAAAAAATCATGTCAACAGTGATATGGAAATAAATAACTGTATTTATTTTTAAGATGCTACAACAATTTACATGGTGACACGGAGTAAGTGAATGTTTGAAATGAGTAGTGGCAGCCATGGGCAGGTGGCAGCACTGCGTGTTCGTGACAGCGAGTAAACAGTCCACCATTTCAGTAATCATGGATCAGTGGAACAGGCAACATCGTGCGTTAGCCATAAAAATGTTTTATAAAATCAATGATCGTTTGGTAGCGGCGTAGAGGGACTTTCGACGTTTTTATAATTTAGGACATCATGATACCGTTCCATCGAAACACGGGATAAAATGTTGGATTAATAACTTCGAAGAGACTGGATCTGCCCTCAGGAAGAAACCAACAGGACGACTAAGAAGTGTGCGTTCTCCAGCGAACATTGATGTTGTACGCGAATGTGTCTTACGAAGCCCACGGCATTCAATTCACAAGCAAGCAACAGTGGTTGGAATGTCGCAGGAGAGTGTTATCAGAGCTCTTCATCTTGATTGAAAATTTCATCCGTATAAACTACAGATGGTGCAAGAATTGAAGGACAACGATTACCGGTTACGATTAGGATTCTGTCAACAAACGATAAAAATAAACAATGACGATGAATTTCTAAACAAGTTGTGGATGTCAGATGAGGCACATTTTCATCGCACAGGTTATGTGAATAAACAGAACTACCGTTACTAGACAAACGCAAATCCTATTAACGTTCATGAGCGCCCTTCAAACACTAGTAAAGTGACAGTATGGTGTGGTGTTTCATCACATGGGATTATTGGACTTGTTTCTTTCGCAAATGAACAGGGAAACTCAATAACTGTCAATTCTGAATGTTACGTGCAAATGTTACGAACTTTCGTTTCACCTGCATTCAACAACTTCCCAAACGTTCAGGAATCCTGGTTTCAACAGGACGGAGCGACATCACACACTTCACGGCAATCAATGGCATATGTGAGAGAATTGTTTGGCAACCGTGTGATCTCACAATTCGGTAACATTCCCTGGCCGCCTAGATGGCCAGATTTATCGGTTTGTGATTTTTTTCTTGTGGGGTTACCTAAAGAGCAAAGTCTACACGACTCGACCAAGAACGTTGGATGAGTTAAAACAGAGAATCGGGATGCAGTTCACAGTATCCCAGCTGAGATGTTGCAGCGGTCAATGAGAAATTTGAACAGCAGATTTCACGAATGTATTGGTACAGGAAGACGCCTTCTACAGAACGTAATTTTAAAAACAAAATGATAAATGCCATCAATGTATCGTAAATGGCAAAGCTGTAAGGTTTCAGTTACTATAGATGCAAATTCTTTCCTTCATCACTTCTAGTTTTATTGAATTGTGGATATGTTCCCGTTTTTCTGTGTCACACTGTACAAGTTCCAAATATTTCGAAAGTCGACAACTACAGGCAGTAATAGTAACAAGTCGTGCCACCTAGTGACCTACAAAACGGTGTACCTTCACGCAGTGATATGAAGAACGATAAACTTTCAGCTAAATGAAAACGATACGAACAAAGAAATAGCAGTCCTCAAAAACATAACCAAAGTAAACTCTTCTTAACCACAAGTGAAACGAAAGACTAAGTTCGCAGTTCTCAAATTCGGATTTCGCACCCAAAAGCAGTTGTAAAATTAACATAAGATACGCCACCCATAGAAAGAAACCGTTAAATAAATCTAGAATAAACAAAACAGGCTACGATGATTGTGACATGCTATAGACCTACATCGTGCAAACTGGGAGGAACTTCCGGGTTTGTTTTAAGGAACATACGAAACCCAGCACGGAAATAGCAGCTAACTGCGTACTGCATCACATTAACAATAAACATACGTCTGGAAACATTAGCAACAAACAGCAAATTCTTTGTCACGCTAAGAAAGTAAAGAAAAAGGATGTTGTAGAAAAAATCGAAATATTTGGTCATTATGAAAATCAAACAGGTACACTCAAAAGATTAAATTGATCAATACAGAAGTCACTTCCATAATTCTAATCACGTTCTACTTATAGCTAACCGAAACTAAATTAGCAGTTCCTGTTACAATTTCCACACTTGCGGATAGAATAATTTATATCGCCTACACTTAAATTTTCGAATCTCCCCACTTTGCACCTACATATAATCTCAATAACCTGTTTTATTTTCATGTCTTATTCTTATTTATGAAGGTCTAGGAATAAACAAAGGTGCAAAGGTCTCTGAAATTGTTCATTTCTCCTTTGTTTTGTACTCTGATCAGCGTTATATAATTTGACAATTTCTCCCTACTTAAATGCACCAAAGATCTCTCGAACAATCAACAGTGTGTAGTAGAATACTATCTTCCTGTTAGGCTACGTTCGCACAACTACTATAGCAAGGAGAGTTTCGGCACATTACAGTCTTATCACTAATAAGGGGGTATCAGTTTACACTTGGGCGACTTATATTCAAGGTCACGCCCCACTCTCCTCTTTCTCGGCGCCACCAAGACGTCAGTCAGAACGGTCACCCAGGGAAATCCTCAGATACCTAAGGCAAATCGAGTACTTATATTCAATGTACGAAATATATTAGCAGTTGCGAATATGAGCAATCATCTACATCTACATCTACATTGATACTCCGCAAGCCACCCAACGGTGTGTGGCGGAGGGCACTTTAAGTGCCACTGTCATTACCTCCCTTTCCTGTTCCAGTCGCGTATGGTTCGCGGGAAGAACGACTGTCTGAAAGCCTCCGTGCGCGCTCTAATCTCTCTAATTTTACATTCGTGATCTCCTCGGGAAGTATAAGTAGGGGGAAGCAATATATTCGATACCTCATCCAGAAACGCACCCTCTCGAAACCTGGCGAGCAAGCTACACCGCGATGCAGAGCGCCTCTCTTGCAGAGTCTGCCACTTGAGTTTATTAAACATCTCCGTAACGCTATCACGGTTACCAAATAACCCTGTGACGAAACGCGCCGCTCTTCTTTGGATCTTCTCTATCTCCTCCGTCAACCCGACCTGGTACGGATCCCACACTGATGAGCAACACTCAAGTATAGGTCGAACGAGTGTTTTGTAAGCCACCTCCTTTGTTGATGGACTACATTTTCTAAGCACTCTCCCAATGAATCTCAACCTGGTACCCGCCTTACCAACAATTAGTTTTATATGATCATTCCACTTCAAATCGTTCCGTACGCATACTCCCAGATATTTTACAGAAGTAACTGCTACCAGTGTTTGTTCCGCTATCATATAATCATACAATAAAGGATCCTTCTTTCTATGTATTCGCAATATATTACATTTGTCTATGTTAAGGGTCAGTTGCCACTCCCTGCACCAAGTGCCTATCCGCTGCAGATCTTCCTGTATTTCGCTACAATTTTCTAATGCAGCAACTTCTCTGTATACTACAGCATCATCCGCGAAAAGCCGCATGGAACTTCCGACACTATCTACTAAGTCATTTATATATATTGTGAAAAGCAATGGTCCCATAACACTCCCCTGTGGCACGCCAGAGGTTACTTTAACGTCTGTAGACGTCTCTCCATTGATAACAACATGCTGTGTTCTGTTTGCTAAAAACTCTTCAATCCAGCCACACAGCTGGTCTGATATTCCGTAGGCTCTTACTTTGTTTATTAGGCGACAGTGCGGAACTGTATCGAACGCCTTCCGGAAGTCAAGAAAAATAGCATCTACCTGGGAGCCTGTATCTAATATTTTCTGGGTCTCATGAACAAATAAGGCGAGTTGGGTCTCACACGATCGCTGTTTCCGGAATCCATGTTGATTCCTACATAGTAGATTCTGGGTTTCCAGAAATGACATGATACGCGAGCAAAAAACATGTTCTAAAATTCTACAAGAGATCGACGTAAGAGATATAGGTCTATAGTTTTGCGCATCTGCTCGACGACCCTTCTTGAAGACTGGGACTATCTGTGCTCTTTTCCAATCATTTGGAACCCTCCGTTCCTCTAGAGACTTGCGGTACACGGCTGTTAGAAGGGGGGCAAGTTCTTTCGCGTACTCTGTGTAGAATCGAATTGGTATCCCGTCAGGTCCAGTGGACTTTCCTCTATTGAGTGATTCCAGTTGCTTTTCTATTCCTTGGACACTTATTTCGATGTCAGCCATTTTTTCGTTTGTGCGAGGATTTAGAGAAGGAACTGCAGTGCGGTCTTCCTCTGTGAAACAGCTTTGGAAAAAGGTGTTTAGTATTTCAGCTTTACGCGTGTCATCCTCTGTTTCAATGCCATCATCATCCCGTAGTGTCTGGATATGCTGTTTCGAGCCACTTACTGATTTAACGTAAGACCAGAACTTCCTAGGATTTTCTGTCAAGTCGGTACATAGAATTTTACTTTCGAATTCAATGAACGCTTCACGCATAGCCCTCCTTACGCTAACTTTGACATCGTTTAGCTTCAGTTTGTCTGAGAGGTTTTGGCTGCGTTTAAACTTGGAGTGGAGCTCTCTTTGCTTTCGCAGTAGTTTCCTAACTTTGTTGTTGTACCACGGTGGGTTTTTCCCGTCCCTCACAGTTTTACTCGGCACGTACCTGTCTAAAACGCATTTTACGATTGCCTTGAACTTTTTCCATAAACACTCAACATTGTCAGTGTCGGAACAGAAATTTTCGTTTTGATCTGTTAGGTAGTCTGAAATCTGCCTTCTATTACTCTTGCTAAACAGATAAACCTTCCTCCCTTTTTTTATATTCCTATTAACTTCCATATTCAGGGATGCTGCAACGGCCTTATGATCACTGATTCCCTGTTCTGTACATACAGATTCGAAAAGTTCGGGTCTGTTTGTTATCAGTAGGTCCAAGATGTTATCTCCACGAGTCGGTTCTCTGTTTAATTGCTCGAGGTAATTTTCGGATAGTGCACTCAGTATAAGGTCACTCGATGCTCTGTCCCTACCACCCGTCCTAAACATCTGAGTGTCCCAGTCTATATCTGGTAAATTGAAATCTCCACCTAAGACTATAACATGCTGAGAAAATTTATGTGAAATGTAATCCAAATTTTCTCTCAGTTGTTCTGCCACTAATGCTGCTGAGTCGGGAGGTCGGTAAAAGGAGCCAATTATTAACCTAGCTCGGTTGTTGAGTGTAACCTCCACCCATAATAATTCACAGGAACTATCCACTTCTACTTCACTACAGGATAAACTACTACTAACTGCGATGAACACTCCACCACCGGTTGCATGCAATCTATCCTTTCTAAACACCGTGTGTACCTTTGTAAAAATTTCGGCAGAATTTATCTCTGGCTTAAGCCAGCTTTCTGTACCTATAACGATTTCAGCTTCGGTGCTTTCTATCAGCGCTTGAAGTTCCGGTACTTTACCAACGCAGCTTCGACAGTTGACAATTACAATACCGATTGCTGCTTGGTCCCCGCATGTCCTGACTTTGCCCCGCACCCGTTGAGGCTGTTGCCCTTTCTGTACTTGCCCAAGGCCATCTAACCTAAAAAACCGCCCAGCCCACGCCACACAACCCCTGCTACCCGTGTAGCCGCTTGTTGTGTGTAGTGGACTCCTGACCTATCCAGCGGAACCCGAAACCCCACCACCCTATGGCGCAAGTCGAGGAATCTGCAGCCCACACGGTCACAGAACCGTCTCAGCCTCTGATTCAGACCCTCCACTCGGCTCTGTACCAAAGGTCCGCAGTCAGTCCTGTCGACGATGCTGCAGATGGTGAGCTCTGCTTTCATCCCGCTAGCGAGACTGGCAGTCTTCACCAAATCAGATAGCCGCCGGAAGCCAGAGAGGATTTCCTCCGATCCATAGCGACACACATCATTGGTGCCGACATGAGCGACCACCTGCAGATGGGTGCACCCTGTACTCTTCATGGCATCCGGAAGGACCCTTTCCACATCTGGAATGACTCCCCCCGGTATGCACACGGAGTGCACATTGGTTTTCTTCCCCTCTCTTGCTGCCATTTCCCTAAGGGGCCCCATTACGCGCCTGACGTTGGAGCTCCCAACTACCAGTAAGCCCACCCTCTGCGACTGCCCGGATCTTGCAGACTGAGGGGCAACCTCTGGAACAGGACAAGCAGCCATGTCAGGCCGAAGATCAGTATCAGCCTGAGACAGAGCCTGAAACCGGTTCGTCAGACAAACTGGAGAGGCTTTCCGTTCAGCCCTCCGGAATGTCTTTCGCCCCCTGCCACACCTTGAAACGACCTCCCACTCTACCACAGGTGAGGGATCAGCCTCAATGCGGGCAGTATCCCGAGCAACCACAGTCGTAGTCCGATCAGGGGATGCGTGGGACGAGCTGGCCGTCCCCGACAAACCCCCATCCCGACCCCCACAGTGATGCCCATTGGCAACAGCCTCAAGCTGTGTGACCGAAGCCAACACTGCCTGAAGCTGGGAGCGAAGGGATGCCAACTCAGCCTGCATCCGAACACAGCAGTTGCAGTCCCTATCCATGCGAAAAACTGTTTTGCTAAGAACGTCTGAACTAATCTACAGAGAGCGCAAACAAATCGACAAAATTTAAACGGTTATTAAAATACAAGATTGCCTAGTAAATGCAGTAATGCTGCTACTTGCGCACTGCTGACACTGCTCGGCGGCGGAAGGAGACTAAGCAAAATTACACTATTCAGGTACTAAAACACGATGCTACACTCTCAAATACTATAATACGCCCGAAATTTATGAATTAAACAATGCAAGAACCAAAAACACGCAAAGAAATTAAGAGTTAAACTATGTAACAAATGAGTGAGCTAGGAGTATACGACTTGCTGCTCAGCTGCTTATCCAACGGCGGCAGGGAGCACACTAACTGCGACCAACCGACACTGGCCGTTCAAAACAAAACAGTAGACAAACGACTACGCGAATTTACACTATTCAGGTACTAAAACGCGATGCTACAACTCTCAAATACTATAATACGCCCGAAATTTATGAATTACACAATGCAAGTACCAAAAACACGCAAAGAAATTAAGAATTAAACTATGTAACAAATGAGTGAGCTAGGAGTATACGACTTGCTGCTCAGCTGCTTATCCAACGGCGGCAGGGAGCACATCAGCTGTAGGAGGGAATGACAACAATGAAAATTCATGCTGGACCAGGACTCACACCTTGATTGCCCACTTTACCCGAACAGTCGCCTTAACCACTTTGGTTAACCTTGCACGTCCCACATACAGACACAAACTTCCATATACCGTCGTTCCCGCAATACTACCTGTACTTTTACACACATTATGTACTTCCCGTGTTCTGTGATGTCCTTAGGTTAGTTACGTTTAAGTAGTTCTAAGTTCTAGGGGACTGATGACCATAGATGTTAAGTCCCATAGTGCTCAGAGCCATTTGAACCATTTTTTTGTATTTCCCGTACATGGGAGGACATTTTAGTTGCATGTCTGAAGTAGCATGGCACCGCTCTTCTTAACAACGTAGGCACTGTAATATCATAGTTATATTCAAGGTCGTGGCATAGATCGACACTGGTCCCGTTGCATAAAATCGGCTGGAAATCGCACCCATTTCCCTACCCCTCTCAGGCAATTCAAGCACAATAAAATGGCACAAAACTCGATGTACCAACAAGATTCAGCTTCCGCTACTTCCCTTTGTCATCCTTTATAACTAGCTTAACTGTGTGTAGGCTCTTCATTCGAGAGCTGAACTGAGAAGTTTAGGTTTGTTATAAACAACAGTAAAATCATTATTATGAATTAATAATTATTATTATGGATTATCAACAATAACTTTCTCTCTCTACATTTCAATTACCTGAGCCTAGTCAATTGTACTCTGTTGTGAAAGGATTTGGTTCTTTCATAAATAATAACACTGATATAAAATATAATGTACGGAAAATAATTTTTTTGTTATATTCTGTATACTTGTTAACGATAATGATTCTCTATTTATATCTTATTTTAAAATATTTACAATGATATTTTACAATAAACTATTTTTTCTTGCAATTTACAAGATCGCTTTTATACACATTTTTCTTTAAAAGTAATTCCATCAGATGCAGAGATACTTCTTGGACTAAAGCTAGTGTGTGGAAGAATAACTAAATACTACATTCCCCAGTTTGTTTCTATATACACTTGTTACTCTTTTATACAATATTTATATTTCCTTTCTGATAATTCTATATGCAATATTTACATTTCAATCAACGATTCCTAATCATTTGTTTCTCTGTATACCATATGTTCATTGGAAATGGGGACTAGCAGAGAAACACACACACACACACCTCTATAAAAGCTTTTCATCCCACTGTTCAACACTCACTCGCCCATACTCACATCAACTACTTACAAGTAAATACACAGACATGTAATCTAATGAATACTGTGAAAACGGTAGTGTGTCAATCCTGTCCCCACATATGAACCGTTTTCGTCATAATGTGACTGACCTACTTTCAGCTGCAGTGCAGTATGTACCTCTTGGCCTCTCGACTGAAAGATTACCTCCACTAGTGGAACTCTGCCAGTGCCCTCGCGGAGGCACCGCTTCTGATCTTCAACTATGAGCCTTTGAAGCCTCATGATGCACACTCTTCTCTCGCTTCTGGGTGTCACTTGCACCTATATGGTCCACTTACGTGTTTGATCCGAGCCCCATAAACTTCGCAATCTGCTATACATTCACCTCATCCTGTATCGGATCAATAACCACCATGTTTTGAGAAGTGATTTCGAAAAGATTATTGGCCGCATATTCAGACGTGTCGAGTTTTTCTCAATTGTACCTAACTATTTCATATGGATTGTGGCCTTCCACCGAGCAGATGAAAGTGTATGTGTCCGTGTAAAGTAACTTGGAATAAGCAAAGTGGAGGCTTCATGAATTGCAGTGGAACCTAGGCCGTGTCCCAGTCTTTCATTCAATATCAAGACCCGTTTGAAATTTGCTCTGGTGTCGTAATCTCTTGCGCCATAACGCCCACCCCACCAATAAACTAAATAAACTTCCCGGTATTGTCTAACATTTTCCGTCGTTATTCCCAAAATTAAATTCTCCATTAACTCTTAAAAATCTGTTTCAAAACCACATTTTGTGAGAGTCGTCTGTTCGGCGTTAAGATCAATATACCCCTTCAACCAGCAACCCCCCTTGAAGATGGTACCATGTGTTATACTAACAAGCTCCATTCCCAATCTGAGACATCGCTGGAGGTTTCTACAGTGGAGAATATAACTTTGTTTGTTCTCCAGTGTTGTCAACGGCTTCGGCATGGAACCATTCGTAGCACGAACGTAGCGGAAAATCGCTGTGCTTGTCATGTATATCGGTGGAATATTTCATCCTATCTCCAGGACCTATCCCTCATCAGCGTCTGCAGCCGCATCCTTGAGCTTTTCCTTCAAACCGGCGATTTACGCCTCAGACAGCCATGGGAACCCTCAAATTGGTAGGATTTGTTGCAGGACGTATCGGTAGATGTTGCTTGCAACCAGGTAGAGGATGAACTTATCGTCAAGGAGCCTCTACTGCTCCTCAATCATCCGTGGGCTATTCATATTGGCGTACCTGTTCATGCAGTGGAAAATACCGCTGTGAATTCCGCGTTTGAAGAAAAACAGCATATCAACATCCGTCGACAATTTGATGCTGACATGTGTTGTTCTTAACATTGCGTCCCACTAAATCACTGGCGCGGTGAAATAGGAAGCAGGACCCAAATAGCGTATGTGCTGGCATACACTCTGCAACTTCTCGAGGATATGAGCGAGCAGGTATACATATGTGTCCATATACAATGTAATATATTCTACTAAATCAGGGACGCTGAACTCCTGCAAGACATTTACCACATACTCATTGGGGTGGCCCTTAGCTATACGTAATTTTTTTAAAGTTAAAATTTTGCTTATCAGCCCCCCTCCCCTACGGCCACTTTCGTTCCACTTGGCAAATTTTTATCTCAATAAAACAAATTCTAGGCGACCCTCAAACACCTTGAAGTTGGAACACAGCACCAGCAAGACCTATTTCATTTAAAACACATTGTTTTCTTCCTCATATTCACTAAATACTTGTCTTTCGTGAGAGTAATGTATGTGACACAGTTAAGTAAATCCAGCAGTTGTATAAAATTATTTTCGCTCCTGTTACCGAAAAGATCATTCGAGGAATCCAAAGAACAACACGAAAAATTTAAGAAATACCAAGTTCACTTTCTACAATGCATACATTTTCAATCTCATAATTTTTTATTTACAATAATCATTTTACAACATTCATTTCTATGGAGTCAAAAAATAATTTGGTCGAATAAACATTGAACATTATTCATTCCTAAAACAAGATTAAGTAGCAACTGGGTATTTTGTATGATCTGTAAAACGAATTGTTTCTCTGTTTCGTCTTTTGTGAATATGTTATTGCAGTCTTGAATTAGCTCGGCATCTCTTTCTGCAACGTCGTGCACAACAACAATCTCCTCAAATTTTTTAATTGCTCTTTTGTAAGGGGAGTCATCTTTTCGTATTGAAGGGTCATTATGGGGAAAATCGGTACTGATAGAAAACCTCGTGAAGGAAGATTTCGTAACATGTGGTATAAATGATGAAAGTCAGCAGTTGTAAAAGAAGAACAATAATTTTGAGTATAATGTACATTTCCACTTGATTTTTTTCTTTTCCTCTTCATATATTTCTTATTATAAGTTTACTGTGGCAATATTTGCATTGGGCTTTGTTGGAACATTGTCATCAAACAGAGCTAAAACCACAGATTCTGCAGAAGTGATTTGAAATCTCTCTCTTTTTTTTTTCAGTAGCCTTATTGATTGCTGGATCAACGTCCGATAATTTATCAGTTGACTCGTGAATAGGAAAATAGGATAAGGTGGCTTAACTGCTTCTCTTGATTGAAAGCAGGCTCGGATATAGACGTGTCTAAGGATAATACATATTCTTGTTAATGAGATCTTCTCCGTATTAGATAAGTGAAACTGATCATGAAACATGCATAACTTGAATGCATATAAGGGCTTCACGAACCACCTACCATGACTTACAGCTCCTGGTTCGCAAAACGATATCTCTTTCTTCAAAATGTCACCAAGGAAGACCATCTCGCGATTGTTTTTGCATAAAAATTTTGTTTCCTAGAAATCTTTGAATAACAGACCGTAAGTCATCAGATACTTCACTGCTACCGGTTATGTGAACGTTCTTGTGCACTTTCGACAAGTTACTCTAAATTTCTTTGAAGTTTCAAGTCCTGGCCAGAAATTGCCTTCATCAGTAAGTCGACACGTTTCCTCAGCACCAATTCAGTAATGTGATGATGGCATGAGAGGTATAAAAGGGCAGAGCTGAAGAATTTTTCTACACTTGTAAGGCTGCCATTTACTGAACCATAATTGGCTGCTGTTGTATCACACCAAAGTACCTGAATGTTGTCAGCTATACCCCACTTCTCGGATCCAGGTGAACAGCCATGGCTTGAACTTCTCCAGAAGATGTCGGGAATTCAGGGACTTCCAACGATTGTTCCTTGCCTTGAAAGGTTACAAATACTGCCGGTCTATCTACTTTGCAACACGTTTTAGTTCAGGGAGCAACTTTTCATCCCAGTGCAGCACTAACAACAACACAGCAGAGGATCGCATACAACTATCATCACGAAGCTCGTGGACAATGTCAGAGAAGTCTCTTTTTTAATTTTAAACCAACTAGGCTGCAGTACTTTCCAAATCAATAAAAGAAAGATGTCACTTTTATTCCTACCTAGTAAATGTAAATGTCGTGTGACTAGGGCCTCCCGTCGGGTAGACCGTTCGCTGGGTGCAAGTCTTTCGGTTTGATGCCACTTCGGCGACTTGCGCGTCGATGGGGATGAAGTGATGATGATTAGGACAACACAACACAAAGTACCTGAGCGGAGAAAATCTCCGACCCAGCTGGGAATCGAACCCGGGCCTTTAGAATGGGCGTTCTGTTGCGCTGGCCACTCAGCTACCGCGGGCGGACTTCCTACCTTGTGACTACAGCCAGCTTTACTAACATTACAATGTTAGTATAAAAGTCTACACACGTACAAACAAACACACACACACACACACACACACACACACACACACACACACACAAAATATTAAATAACTTTTTTAAAATTTCAACTATCTAAAACAATCGATGTCCACAAAAACGTCACTATCTCTTACTGTTGCTGAACACAGTAACCATTATCACTTCATACAATACAGACTGATTGTCTCCTGTCAGTGTACAGCTGACTATAAACTCTGATACACAGTTCTGACTAAAGGATCTGTTAGGTTGCAGCCGGATCTGATGAGCTAAGATGATGCTATTGTCCCAGATGATGATTACAGAATGGGCTGAGCAGCACTGCACGTTAATGTAAGCAAACTTCCTCCTGCAGTGGCATATAATTCTTGAGGCCGTGTTTTCGACGACGTCTCTCAATTCTGTGGGACAGCACATCTACAACTCCATAAGAAGATGCATCCACAGCTAACACAACAGGCTTACCTGGATCAAAATAAATCATATAATGATGATTTAACAGTGCATCCTTTAACTGCTGATATGTGTCCCGACGTTTTTGGGACCACACAAAACGAACACCTCTCCCAGCTTGGCCAGTTCAGCTGAGCAGCAATTCGTGCGGCATTTACACTAAACTCAATGTAATACGTAAGCTTGGAGCTCTTTAATGTTGCAGGGTGCGAGCAAATTTTCAACTGCAGACAAGTGCGACTGAGCAAAATCAAGTTGCTGTATCAGTGGTGTGGTTGTGAGGTATGTGTTGTACCCTGGGACCTTCACACTGTTGTCATGTAGCGCTGTATCATGTGACGATGACGGAGTGAGGCCTGAATGTGGACGTAGATGAGGACACTGAGAGTGTAACGAGAGCCAATAGCAGCTCTATCCTGCCCACATCCGTGTATCCAACTTGTCAGTGACTGAGAACACTGGCCAAAAAACGCACCATGGAGTACACGCGAGCATCCAGTGGTGAAGACGTTGTGGTCAGATTGACTGCAAACTAAATTCCAGGGGCACCGTGATGGTTGTTCGTGAGCGCCATCTCCACGGACATGGGCTCAGGCTGCAGTACGGTCGTCGGCATTGTGGTTAGCCGCTCGGGGTCGTCGGCGGTGGTTCGGCATACTCGGTAGAGGCTAGGCGTCATCGTCGTCGTGGGCGTCCGCTCGATGTCGATATGCCCACCTCCATTACCACCACTCTGGACGGCGACGACAGCAATGGGCGGGGAGGTAGGGGTGACTGCTCATGCGGACTGCAACGGCGTGCTGAGTCTGTGGACATAAATTCTGCAATAGAATAAAAGAAATAATAGCGTCGCAGCTGATTCTGGTGTTGCCAGTGCAGCCCAGAGGAACCTTGAACACCGTAAAACAAATGACTTCAAACTTATTTGATGACAATGCGCTCCCAGCCCTGTTTCTTGCCAAAACTTTAAAGAAGACTTCGTCCTGCATCTGAAACTTTGTGTCACCCAGCGGTATGAACTGTTTCCATGACAGCCGTTGAAGATGCAACATGGTATAGTGATGGCTGTGTAATAATTCTGCTTGTGACTTCCCATCACATGGCAAGAGGTGACGGGAGGAAAGAAAAATTAAGGCTTGCTCCCATGTGCGAGGAACAGAGTATCTTCATGTGAATTTTTAACATTCAAATGAAGTGTCCAGCTTCACAGTTAGACAAAGGGTGAAAAGAACAGTAGTTGCATGGTGTATGCCGTTCGTGGTACATAACAGATGAAAACTGGCTGACATGAAATGTGATCGATCGTCTGAGAGATGCAGGTTGATACTCTGCGCAAACATTACGAAAAGAGGTCATTTGCTGAATTTGGGCATCCACGCCCTGCATGTACAGTGACATCAGACGAGACAATCACACGCCCCTCCTCTCCCCATTCTCCTCTGAGGATGACACGGCGGTCGGATGGTACCGATGGGCCACTTGTGTCCTGATGGCGGAGTGTTTTTGATGGAAGCAATGTTGTGTTTACGATCGTAGATTTGGAGCGATGTCAACATTTCTTCGTATTGTAGTCTGTCTCCATCCCACCACTTGCTGCGGTGATTGTGGGTTGAGGGTTAACCAGTGCCCAGGGTCTAGGCATTACTGATCTATACGGTTTGGTTGAAGTGACAACTGTTGAGAACTTTACAATACTCATTCTGTGCTCTCGAATACAAGGAACACAACAGCTTTGAAACAAATCGTCGACACACATTGTGAAACGTTTAGACACCCACGACAACATTCACACTTGGAGGTGACTTTGTTGATTGCCTTTTGTGTTAAACAACACCACCAAATTTATATCAATTGCTGCACAGTTCCTGTGAGAGGCGAGTAATGAATAACACAATCATGCAATAATAATGTATACACCATCGTGTCTGGAGGGAACCTGTCTGATTCAGATTCATAATACATATGTCAATAGGGCGCATCTTGATACTTTCGTTCTGCTTCAAGCAGTCACTTAAAATTGCTGCTGTCTGAGGATACATCCAAATATATTGTGCTCATAGTAAGAAGATCGAAACCTTAAATAGCTATACAGTACAATGATACTGCCATTATTACAACCAAGTTGTACATTAGCATATGGCTAATATTATGAATACAGGAACACTTTTTCATCTGATAGGTTACAGTTGACAAATAGGTTTGAATCCTTACTCACATTCCCTCTGTCTGATGCCCGATAATAATGAATCGTAGGGTTCCCATAGATGTAAACTTATTGACAACTGATTTTCAGGGTTTAGCTCACCCAAAAGTTTCAAGATGGTCTCATCTGACATAGAAATGTGCGGTATTTTTCACATTAATTTGTCCAAAACAATATCATTTTATTTTTCCCTGCCTGCACTTCTCGAATGTGCACATTATTATCTGCAGCACTTCGAATGAGAATCACTTCCTGCTTAGCTTTCGTAATGAGTTGCTTCTCTTCAAACAAACCTATAAACATTTTGAGAGGGGTGCAAGTATTAAAGTGATTACTTATCGATCCATCAATGCATTTTTCAGAACATTTAAGTTTGAATTTGTTGCAGGTGCCTAATTTTTGACTATTGATATGATTTCAATGTTTCTCGAGCAGTCGGCCTCAGCACCTATAATTTCATATCTTACTTGTTGAAACAGGAAGGCGAACGCATTATGACGTTTCTGCTGGAGTGTCTCCATCCTTATTCAAAAATATGCCTTCGAGGCAAAGGAAACTGTTGCTCGGAATTGTTAAGTTAACTAGAAGCTGAATCTGGAATTCTATTGGGGCGTGCTGAAAAGTAAGGCCTCCGAATTTCTTATGTTAAAAGTCTCAAGGCTTTTTCAATAAAATAAACGTTATTAACAGAACAAATCTTTATTCTTCATGTCTACATATTTTCAGCCCTCTACGACCAGAGGGCAATGAACTGTAGCGTGTAACATGGTGGTGAGTAAAGTAACTATGTCAGTGGATGAGAAACAGCGTGCTGTAATCGGAATCGAAGGGTTTGTCCATACTTGGAACAACCTTTCATTCCGTGTGACAATTCCAGACCACGTGAGTTCAACTGTCATTGATCGTACTCCATATAGTCCCGACTTGGCCCCACCCCATTTTCATCTGTTTACAAAACTTACAAAACACCTCCAAGGACTTCCCTTTGACAGTGATAAAGCAGTGCAAGCAGAGGTGAGGTTGTAGTTCTGTCAACAAAGTGAAACATTGTATGGTGACAGTATGAAGAAATTAGTCTCTCGTTGGGAGAAATGTGGTCGTCGCCAGACTGACTGTGTTGTGAAATAAGTATCTAGACATGAAGAATAAGACGTAGTATGTTAATAAATTTGGTTTTATTTTAAATATTTCAAGTGTTTTCACATAAAAAACTGAAGGCATTAATTTTCAGCATGCCCTCATAATCTCATCATTATTATTGAAAGTCACTGCAGCAAAAGGTTTGTGGAAGATTATCCCCGTTGAGTTATCCAACTGCCATACTAAACGAGTTGTTATTTCGAGTGACGTCATTCCGATGTTTCAGCCTCATTGACTTGAGAAACTCTTAATTCCAACATTTTATCATCTAAATATCTTCAACATTTCGCGGCCCTGTCAGCAACTGTATAAATACTAATTTTAATTTTAATAATCAACAGCCTCAGTTGCACCGTTTACCTAGAATTAACCTAGGTTTCAATCGGGATAACCCAACCTTCTTCAGAATAACAGTAACTACTGTTTGCCCATTGTGGACATCGTCAAGCTAAAACTACAAATATAAATTGTCGTGCCGGCCGCGGTGGTCTAGCGGTTCTAGGCGCTCAGTCCGGAACCGCGCGACTGCTACGGTCGCAGGTTCGAATCCTGCCTCGGGCATGGATGTGTGTGATGTCCTTAGGTTAGTTAGGTTTAAGTGGTTCTAAGTTCTAGGGGACTGATGACCACAGCTGTTAAGTCCCATAGTGCTCAGAGCCAGTTGAGCCTTAAATTGTCGGCAGACTATAAAAGTTATCGGGAACTGCCTCGGCCCCACTTCGCGTCCGCAATGCGGCAGCCACGAGTGCTGCACTGGAACTCACGATGTCCACTATGGACAAACAGTAGTTACTGTTATTCTGAAGAAGGTTGGGTTATCCCAACTAAAACCTAGGTTAATTCTAGGTGAACGGAGCAACTGAGGCTGTTGATTATTAAAATTAAAATTAATCTTATCATCTTGTTATTCTGCTGCGTAGTGGATCACTGAGTGGTGTGTCGGCTGTTTTTATGCTTAATGCCCAAGTGCTTCTGCTATTTCAAATGAAGACATACCACGATTTTGTCTCCTTGAAAGTCAACTAGTTTCTCATCCTCGTCAATAATGCTCAACTTAAGATGGCCAAATGTGTAAACAGTCACTGGAAGATATATTGGACCACTACAAACCACAACAAGTTTGTATCCCAGTCCCACTGTAGGTAAGAACACATATATGAAATGTATCAATCGGTCATTGATGTCTGAATTAGTTGTGATGTTACTTTCGATGTTAATTGTGCTAACAGGTAGAATATCCACTGGTTGATCGGACTCTTAAATTCTCTTGGCATTATTAGCCAAAACTTGAATCCTCTAGAAATCGTGTACTGATCCACTGAACCTTTCCGGCTAAAGATTATTGTATGTTTTGTCATTTTCATCTCTGTTTTAGACATATTAAAATTTGCACGTAAGTCAGTTACTTTGAAAGATCGTTTTATAATTGCATTTAGATCATCAGTGTCGTTCGGGCCAGAAGGAAACTCCTAAACTTCGTTACTTCCCAGGTAAAGTTTATTTTTTTCCTCAGTGATGTTTGGAATGCTGTTAGTTTCCTGACCGTTCAATGCAATACGTCATTCCAGACTCTACACCATGTCACCTTTGGCTCAACTGACATGGTGATGTGCATGTTACTTGTTTTTATGCATTTGTCAGGAGAAACATTAGGACAGAAATGACCACAGATTTGTGAATGAAAGTCTTGGTACCATCGAAAATTGTTGAAAACACAGCTATTGGCTAAGTAGAGGCGCAGTCTTCAGATGAGTGTAAATCGCAGCAGAATGTAAATAGAGCATGTTATTCTGTTTTCTTTTAACATAGGGAACTCACTGCGTTCCAGATCCTCGTGCAACGTCTAATTTTACGATTCCGCATTCCTTGCAACTTCACATCGTCTTCGGCAAAATATTCCACATAAAGGCACCACGAAATACTGCGATTTTGAATTTCTTGACGAATTCAGGCAGTTAAGTATTGATAAGCGGTCTGTCTGGTAGTATATTCTGAAGACTTTCTTTTAATGAACAGCCAAAGCCTTTCCTTGTGTGGTTTTAAATGTATAGTCCTTTACCAACAGCGACGGCCTCTATCATCCTTTAACGCTTTTTAGTTTCCTGTAGTTTCTTCTGAGCGTTTTGTGCATTCCTTACTGTTCGGGCTATGGCAGCAACTCCTCCCACTACCCAAATACCAATAGACCCGCTAATGTTGGAATTCAAAACGGGATAATTTCACCGTATGTCTTAGGTATTGGCAGAATCCTGGACTTTTTAACATGGCTTGTTCCTACACTTTTCTTCAAGACGCTTTTAACCGGTACGACCGCTGACTGGAAACAGTTTTTAATCACCCCATAGACTTCTTCTTTGTTGTACGATGAGTAGTGTTCAAAATAAGTTTGAAATTTATTCAGGCACCCAAATTAAGTTTGGCACGCGTTGCTTCATCAACTGGAAACGCCACAATATGTGGTCCTATGCCAGTGTCCTTCTTTGATGTATTTTCTTGCTTTACTGACTAAAATTACATTTGCAGCGTGATGTCCTGCCAAACCTGCATGCGCTAAATCATGTTTCTTGCAGACCTCGTCATGTAGATTAATCCTCTTATCACCACATTCCAAGTGCTGTTTCTGTTTCGTCCCAGGCCGACAGAAACTATATCCCAGAGTATGAAGTTTAACTGGCAGTTTATCGAGACTACGACCGCCACCATCTGTGCTGAGGTGCTCCCTAGCACTCATGGCATGCTAGTATACTGTTCTGCGCACTCTGCTACATAGCAAACTGCGAGCACTCCTCCAACTGTTTCGTGATGATGAAAATCCAAGCCATTTCGCCAAAACCCTGTTCCGATGATGCCTTATGACACACTTCGCACACTGTACGAGGTTCATGTCCAGCTAAGAACTTTCCTATAATTCATCTTTGTAATAACTCCCTGTGATTTCTTCACTGTCACTGTCTTAAGATGTAAGTTCCCTGGTTTGTTCTCTGTACTTTGGAAACAGAAAACCTCTGTTGATCGTTTATAAGGTACAACTTCACAATCGCTGTTCTGTATTTCAAAATACACACCAAATCACACATTGAACTTCTGCCTTGGTAGATCAAATGGTTCAAATGGCTCTGAGCACTATGGGACTTAACATCCGAGGTCATCAGCACTTAAGAACTACTTAAACCTAACTAACCTAAGGACATCACACACATCCATGCCTGAGGCAGGATTCGAACCTACGACCGTAGCGGTCGCGCGGCTCCAGACTGAAGCGCCTAGAACCACTCGGCCACACAGGCCGGCTCTGGATGGATCCATTATCTTAATACGACTATATGCTGTATTTAGAACTCTGTTGTCACGTACATCGGTAGGCCTCATATTGATTGTGGGATGTTCAGTTTGATTGTACTCCTCATTAATTTATGAGAGAATGTCTAGCTATGTCAAAGAAACATTAAAATTTAATTGCATCCACAAATCCATTTTAATAGTCCTGTCAGGCGCTCCACAATACTCGCTTTCATGTGGTTTATTTCTTATCACTCCATTACTAATTAGAAGAAAGTATTGTAAAATTTGCCGGCCGGGGTGACCAAGCGGTTAAAGGCGCTACAGTCTGGAACCGCGCGACCGCTACGGTCGCAGGTTCGAATCCTGCCTCGGGCATGGATGTGTGTGATGTCTCTAGGTTAGTTAGGTTTAAGTAGTTCTAAGTTTTAGGGGACTGATGACCTTAGAAGTTAAGTCCCATAGTGCTCAGAGCCATTTGAACCATTTTTATTGTAAAATTTACGTGGGTCATTGTCAAGACGTAGGTTCATACCAGTCTGCTGCATTGTTGAAACACCTGCACAACGTCCTTCCCTGTCTTTGCTTTCACAGGAAGGGCCCCGGCGAAGTTGGAATACGTATCCACCATCCTCAAAATATATTTGACCATTTATTCGATCGTGAGTATTCTCTCATATCCACGATATCTGACTGCTATAAATAATCCAAACCACGTATTATAATTCATCTGTGCAGGAGCGTTTTACGAGCAGGCCTGTGAAGTACATGGACCACAATTTGCATTATTGTTCAATAATGCATCTTTCTCGAAGCTCTGAGATAACTGATATTATTTCGCTCATGTGAGCTATATTCCGTGCCTGTGCTATTACTGTTAGTAGCCGCAGTTGGTGTATCATATTTTTAGGCTCATCATAATAAACGTACTATAAAGGTAAGGTGTTCAGCTTTTGGTGCTGAATGGCAAGGACTTGACCTCTGCTATGTTCGCTGCTCGAAACTGGTCCAATAATGTTAACTGTTTGGGCTATTTATTGTTCTTTTGGAGTGTTGTCTTACCTATGTTTGTTAGTCATATGTAATAATTCAGCATATGACCTTTTCTCTTAAAGAAAATGCTGGTTCGAAATGTTTAAGAATTTTAGCTCCATTGAACCAGGTGTCCATTCAAATTTCCTATCTCCAGCACAGATGGTTTCCTTCGTCAAGCACATACACTATGTAACCAAAAGTATCCGGACATCCCCTAAAACATACGTTTACCATATTAGATGCAGTGTGCTGCCACCTACTGCCAGGTACTCCGCATAAGCGACCTCAGTAGTCATTAGACATCGTGAAAGAGCAGAATGGGGCGCTCTGTGGAACTCACGGACCTCGAACGTGGTCAGGTGATTGGGTGTCAATTGTGTCATACGTCTGTACGCAAGATTTCCACACTCCTAAACATCCCTAGGTCCACTGTTTCCGATGTCATGGTGAAGTGGAAACATGGAGAGACACGTAGAGCACAAAAGTGTACAGGCCGACCTTGTCTGTTGACTGACAGAGAACGCTGACAGTTAAAAAGGGTCATAATGTGTAATAGGCAAACATCAATCCAGACCATCACTCAGGAATTCCAAAATGCATCAGGATCCACTTCAAGTACTATGACAGTTAGGAGGGAGGTGAGAAAACTTGGATTTCATGGTCAAGTGGCTGCTCATAAGCCACACATCGCGCCGGTAAATGCCATTTTGCATGGCACAATCACAGCACAGGCCTACATTCATGATTTAAGCACCTTTTTGCTTCCCACTGTTCAAAAGCAATTTGGGAATGGCGATTGCATCTTTCAACACGATCGAGCACCTGTTCATAATGCACGGCCTGTGGCGGAGTGGTTGCACGACAGTAATATCCCTGTAATGGACTGGCCTGCACAGAGTCCTGATCTGAATCCTACAGAATACCTTTGGGATGTTTTGGAACCCCGACTTCGTGCCAGGCCTCACCGACCGACATCGATACCTCTCCTCAGTGCAGCACTCCGTGAAGAATGGGCTGCCATTCCCCAAGAAACCTTCCAGCATCTGATTGAACGTATGCCTGCGAGAGTGGAAGCTGTCATCAAAGCTAAGAGTGAGCCAACACCAGATTGAATTCCAACATTACCGATGGAGGGCGCCACGAACTTGTAAGTCATTTTCAGCCCGGTGTCCGGATACTTTTGATCACATAGTGTACGTAGCTTTCCCTGCATATATGACTGACCTCGGCTAATTCCACATGTCTTACCTAAGTCTCTAGCACTGTGACGGGTGATGAAATCTGTGATAGAATATACTTCTGCGTCCCAGATCGCCGACAGGAAAACAATAATTAGCCTCGAGTAGGCACCAGACAAACGCAAACACGAAGAACGTACAATTGCGCCGAGTTGTCCGAAGTTGTCGCCAACGACGGGACTACTGATGCAGACGGAAGCTATTCCCTGGGTAAGAAATCGGTGTGCGTGCTCAGCGTAGGGACAATTAATTACAAGGAACAATAAAACTGGATTCTAACTTTAATTCTTCGCGTCGCCTACATAATTGAACAGACATTATCATGTGTATTAGTGACAGTTAACTGACTATTAGGATATTATGAAGTGAAAATTGAATTCATGGTTATTTAACAGTGAACAGTCATCGATTCGTCCCAAGATTACGACCCATTCTGAACATTGCTTAGGTTTTTGTTATCTCTGGAGTTATCTCGTGTAGTTATTGAACACGCGACGTAGCGACGTCTTGACGACGGAATAACAATTTATCAACTTAACATCCTCTCAATTCCATAATGTTGCCACAACTTGGGTGATGGATTGAAGATTCATGACTTTACATTATTAATATTCAACATCCATTATCTAATAGGGCATAATAAGAAGAAGAACTGCAGCTAGCCAGTTCGCTCAAGCTGAAAAGTCTCTCGCGTACTCACAACAAAAGAAAACTGGTGGTCATCATTTCAAGTCAAGGGAGTCATCGCGTCATCGAGTGGTGCAACTGCCTCGTTTATCAGTGAAGAAGCAAGAGCGGCTTACACATTTTGACACGCTGCTCTATCGAAATATTGACATTAATCACGAAGACGGTATCTAAAATGTGACCAAACCACGCGAGGAGTTCGTGTTTTTCTACAGGGTGGCGTTGTCGTGAGAGACGGACACCGTTCCACGTTCATTATCTTCTTGTTTATGTAACCCATCATATTATACAAATATTCACACTTGTACCATGAATACTGAGCTCTGGTACCAGCATGTTGCACGTTTTCAACTTCAGTAACTATGTCCGAAAGAACAGATACCCTCTTCATACGTATATAGTTAAGGCTCACTGGCCATTTGACCATCTTCTTCTGTGCGGATGCACAAACAGTGCCCGAACTCCTGCGGGAACCGGCAACAAAGCCGGAAGTAATGAATATAATGGGCAGGGGCACTATGAATATAGTGCGGGATAATAAGTTGCGAATGTGGGTCTCACGGGAGGCGTGCCATAGATAAGTCCCTGCAGTCGCACTACCTTCTGTGTCCTCGGTGCCTAAGATGGATAGAACGGGAGATCCCGGGTTGGAGTCCCGGTCGGGGCACACATTTACAACTGTCCCCGTTGACTTATATCAATGCCTGTATGCAGCTAAGGGTATAAGGGTATTCATTTCATTGTAATTTCATTCTAACGAGCTACATGGTCATCGATATATATATATATATATATATATATATATATATATATATATATATATATATATATATAATTGTCACTAATACATACTAAAATGTCTATTCAATTATGTAGGCGACGCGAAAAATTAAAGTTAGAATCCAGTTTTATTGTTCCTTGTAATTAATTGTCCCTACGCTGAGCACGCACACCGATTTCTTACCCAAGGAATTGCTTTCGTTTGCATCAGTACTCCTGTCGGTGGCGACAACTTCTGACAACTCGGCGCAATTGTACGTTCTTCGTGTTTGCGTTTGTCTGTTGCCTACTCGAGGCTAATTATTGTTTTCCTGTCGGTGATCTTTCTTTTTCAATATCCTTGAATGTTCGTGCTTGTTCAGTACCACGAAGGCTAAGTCGCAACACAAATCTAACACGATTTAATTTCGCCGCGAATCTCCGTATCCCGTTATCTTGCTAACGGTAAAGAAGACTTTGCTTTAGTATGACTTCTGGATTCCTTTGATATTTTAGTTTGACAGTAGGAACTTCGGAGGTCGAGGGAGGTCAAGAATTTCACCCCGTTAAATTTCTGCAATAGTTCTTCTAAGTTCTCAGGGCGAGTTCTTAAAGGTTTGATAATCTTATTAATGTCGCGAGCGTCAAGAACTAGTCGAATATCGCCGTTCGGTTTAGTCACCGCTAACAATGGACTTGAGTATTCGAAAGTTGAAATTTCAATTATTCCCCAATCTATCATATTTTTTTATTTCTTTGGTCACAGATTCTCTTTTCGGCCAGGGGACTGAATAAGTAGTTTTACAAAACGTCGAGTGGAGGTATGTTTGAATACAATATTCAAAATCCTTCATTACGCCTGGTTTCTTGTTAAATACAGGCAAATATCGATGCAATACTTCTCCCAATTCATCCTGTTGTTCTGTTGATAGACATTCCGATTCGCGTACTTTTTATACGATGCTTGATAGATCTATCTCAGCATCTTGCATCTCACTGTTTTGTGAAATCAAATGTTCAAAGTGATGACCTCCAACTTCGATGCATTTATTGACTCGTGCTGTAAATACCTGCACACATCTGTAAAACTCTAATTCCTCTCTCTCAAACCCCACCCTATGGGGAGAGAGGGAGAGTTTTAGTTTTAGCGAATCAAAATTTACGAAGTAAATAAGTATTTTTTATGTATCTAAACCATTTTCCACGCAAAAAAGAGAATATGGATTTTCTTGAATTACGACACAAACTACGAAGAATAAAAACAAATGTTTAAGACAAAATGTACGTAGTTTTTTATATAGAATCTGATTCTGCAGTAAAAATGGGGGTTTCAATTTGAAGTTTTAAAGTTGCCTCCCGCCCCCTGGGGGCTGGGGTGGCGGGCTAATTTTAACACCAGCAGATGTACCCCTCGAAAATAATCAACTTTCGATTCTACACATTTTTTCGTGTGAAGCTTATGTTTCGAGCTATTCTGGTTCGTCAACTTAAAATTTACACTCTGTGTAAGTATGAAAACAATATCAGTTGCTCTGAATTTCCATTTCCCCATCTTCTCTTCGACGACAGCAATCGTAAACTGCTTGGCTTGTTGAGTGATGCTTACATACAAAACGTCTGCATGTCGAACAACGTAAGTAGTCTAGTTATTCTTATGTGGGACACGTTCCTGGCAGAGATGTGCTCTTTTCCCACTGAACTGTTTCGTCGATTCAGTGTTAACAGTAGTTGGTTCTTCAGGAACCCCGAAAGCCATATTCTGTCTACTACGTGTTTGGTCTATATTATTTCATATCTACATCTACATCTACATAGATTTTCCACAAGCCACCGTAAGGTTCGTGGTGGAGGGTACCTTGTACCATTACTTGTCATTTCCCCTCCTGTTCCATTCGCAAATAGAGTGAGGGAAACGACGGTATGACGCCTCCGTATCAGCCCTAAGTTCTTGTATCTTATCTTCGTGGTCCTTACGCGCAATGTATGTTGGCGGCAGTTGAACTGCTCGGCAGTCAGCTTCAAATGCCGGTTGTCTAAATTTTCTCAATAGTATTTCCCGAAAAGAACGCCGCCTTACCTCCATGGATTCCCATTTGAATACCCGAAGCATCTCCGTAACACTTAAGCTTTGTTCGAACCTACCGGTAATAAATCTAGCAGCTCTTCTCTGAACTGCTTCGATGTCTTCCTTCGATCCGACCTGGTAGGGATCCCAGACACTCGAGCAGTTCTCAAGAATAGGTCGCACCAGTGTCCTATACGTGGTATTATTTACAGGTAAACCACTCCTTCCTAAAATATTTCCAATAAGTCGAAGTCACCAAAGTCGATCATTTGCCCCCCATATCACGGTTTTCACATGCTCGTTCCACCTAATATCGCTTTGCAGCGTCACGTCCTAGTATTTAAAAGACCTAACTGTGTCTAGCTGGACACTAATAATACTGTATATGAAAATTACGGGTTTGCTCTTCCTACTCATCCGCATTAACTTACATTTTTCCACATTTAGGGCTAGCTGCCATTCATCACACCAACTTGAAATTTTGTCTAAGTCGTCTTGTATCTTCCTACAGTCACTCAAGTTCGACACATTACCGTACACCACGGCATCATCAGTAAACAACCGCAGATTGCTGCCCACCTTGTCTGCCAAATCATTTATGTATGTAGAGAAAATCAGCCGTCCCATCACACTTCCCTGGGACACTCCTGACGATACGCTTATCTCTGATGAACACTTGCCGTCGAGGAGAACATACTGGGTTCTATTATTTAAGAAGTCTTCGAGTCACTCAAATATCTGTGAACTTGTTCCTTGTGCTCGTACCTTCGTTAATTGCCTGCAACCGTGTCAAATGCTTTCCGGAAATCTATAAATATGGAATCTGCCTGTTGTCCTTCGTCCATAGTTCTCAATATACATTGTGAGAAAAGGGCAAGCTGAGTTTCGCACGAGCTATGCTTTCTAAAACCATGCTGACTCGTGGACCTAAGCTGCTTAGCCTCAAGCAAGTATTCGAACTGAGAACGTGTTCAAGGACTCTGCAGCAAACGTTAGATAGAAATATTGGTCTGTAATTTTGTGGGTTCATTCTTTTACCTTTCTCATATACTGGAATCACATGTGCTTTTTTCTAGTCGCTTGGGACTTTGTGCTGGGCAAGAGATTCGCGATAAATGCAAGCTAGGTAAGGGGCCAGTGCCGTAGAATACGCTTTCTAAAATCGAACTGGGATTCCATCCGGACCTGATGAGTTATTTGTTTTCTAATCTTTAAGTCTCTAGGCCCGGTGTGTATATTTCTATGTTTTCCATACGGGAGTCTATCCAATGGTCAAGTGACGGTATGTTTGTACGGTTCTCCTGCGTGAACGACCTCTTGAACGTGAAATTTAAATCTTCCACTTTCGTTTTGCTGTATTCAACTGCCACACAAGACTGGTCAATAACGAGCTAAATGGAATCCTTAGACCCCCTTAGCGATTTTACATACGACCAGAATTTTCTCGGGCTCTGCCAGATTTTTTGTTAAGGTGGTAGTTGATGTATGCTTTGCGCATAGATCTTTTTATAGACGCACGAATCTCTACTAAACGTAGTTTGTCGTCGTTTGTGGGTCCCCTTTCGAACCTCGAGTGCTACAGCCTCTGCTTCCCCACTATCCGCAGAATCTCGTTATTAAACCATGGTGGGTCTTTTCCATCCTTTAACCACTTATTAGGCACGTAACTCCCAGACCACGATTTACAATCCGCTTAAACATTGCCCATAATTCATCAACATACATCTTACTAGTGCTAAGGTGATGCCATTTCGCTGTCTAAGTAAGATATTAATAACTGAGAATCTTCTCTGTCTACCAAAACACTCTCCTAGCCTTCTTGGCTGATTTGTTAACTTTCGTAATCATAGTTGTTATGATGACATCATGATCGCTAATCCCCGTTACTATACCGACATCGTCGATGAGGTCCGGCCTTTTTGTAGCTTCAGGGGCCGGTAAAAACATTGAACAATTAATTTAGTTTCTCCTACACTTGTTGTATGCGACCAGACGACTTCACTGTCACAGTTCATTTCGACCTCAACAGAGGCAATTTTTTGTCAACTGCAATGAAAACTCCCCCTCCTATGGCCTCTAATCTGTCTTTCCGATATACGTTCCACGACTCACTAACGATGTCAGAGCTTTCGACTTCTGGTTTCTGCCAGCTCTGAGACCCAAGAATAATTTTGCGCAAGAACTTCCCTGGAGTGCAGTAAATTCTAGAAATTTACTACGAATACTTCGACAGTTTACTGATAAAATTGTGACAGTCGAACTGTCTCTATGCGGAATATCGTTTGACTTCTCTTGCTGTGAAGCGACTGACGAGTGTTCATCAGAGCACCTCAAACTACGTCCTAGCCTAAAAAATTCTCATGTGCCCTCCACAAGTCCTGTGCTACCAGAGTAGCTGCTTCCTTTGTGCACATCTACAGTATGTGTGCGCTTATTCCTGCCATGTTGAAAAATCTGAAGAATATTGCCAGGGACCATCTTTGCGTTTTTCTTGAAGTCGAATAAGGCAAACAGATTTGATCAGTTGCAGTTGTACCCCCTCCCCCCTCCGCCTCCCTTGGCATGATATAATCCGTTACTGTGGCAGGTTTTCCCGTTTCTGTACCTATTTCCTTGCAATCATAGATAACAGTAAGACACATTTTTTTCTTTGGGATATAGGATACCACGGTGTAATAGTCCTGGAATCCAAATAGCGAAGAGCCCCTTTCTCAGGATTCAAGAGCGTGGAAGTCTGAGAGGATTTTTTTTATTCTTTTTCATTGTACCAAGAAGTATTACACCGATCTCCAGAAGAAAAAATGGTTCATATGGCTCTGAGCACTATGCGACTTAACTTCTGAGGTCATCAGTCGCCTAGAACTTAGAACTAATTAAACCTAAATAACCTAAGGACATCACACACATCCATGCCCGAGGCAGGATTCGAACCTGCGACTGTAGCGGTCGCTTGGTTCCAGACTGTAGCGCCTAGAATCGCACGGCTCTCCAGAAGAAACTGCGCCAATGGATAGCTATAGTGCGCGTCATTTATGTTGGCGGCCGAGTTTAGGTTGGTTCTGCGCATCTGACGTCACAAAACACAGTCAGCCAATGAACAGAGAACGACGTCGCCAGATCTCGACTGCAGTGCAGAGCACGGACGAGTGTCCTCAGTTTTAGAAACGTTCAGTCAAAAAAAGTAATAGAAAAAAAGCAATGTCTTGATAGCAGACTTTCTTTTAGAGAATGTTTGGAAAAAGCATTCTTTATACCAATTGCTTCATATTCTATTAATTAATTAAACCAAACAAGCAATAAGACTCCTAATTCAGGCGATAGCAAGGAAAGGTGTTTGTATCAATCTCATGAACCGCTTTTTCGCAATAAAGAACAGTGGTAATTGTTTATTTCCTGTTGTACTTCGACAAAGGGCGAGTAATTCATAGTCATACCAACAGTGTTTGTCAGCAGTTTGCGTGACATGTTAGAATCCTCATGGAGGGTTATTGTAAGATGAGTTGCGTTAGCGTAATGGTTAAGAGTTAAAACATAGTGCGGTGCTTAAAGCCGGCCGCGGTGGTCTCGCGGTTCTGCGCAGTCCGGAACCGTGCAACTGCTACGGTCACAGGTTCGAATCCTGCCTCGGGCATGGATGTGTGTGATGTCCTTAGGTTAGTTAGGTTTAAGTAGTTCTAAGTTCTAGGAGACTGATGACCACAGCAGTTGAGTCCCATAGTGCTCAGAGCCATTTTTTTGCGGTGCTTAATATTTTCTTTATTTAAAAACAATATTGAAGTTCCTTACATCAAGAATTTTATTCGTCTGAATGCAATTTTTTGAAATTTCTAGTGCTTTGCCTCTTCATTAACCCTTTCGTTGCTGCAGACACGTGCTCCCTACGTTCCGCGCTGTGCGCGATTTTGTCACTGCACTCGGCTGTGCAGACACATGGTGTTCCCACTGCTTTGACACACTTATCTTTCGATTTCACAAAAACTATTTGGGCCAAAAATTCGATTTTTACACGTCTTCTTGACTGATGCCTTCCCCCATAAATGACTTAATTTTGTTTCGATGTTGAACGCAGTTATTGTGCAGCATTAAATGTAGTAAACCATTGCACGAAATTTTGAAGAGTTTGCAGGTGAAAGTCCATAGCGTATACTTTCCGTATGGTCGATTTTAGTCGCCATAATGTTGAGAATGAAATGTGGACAAGATACCTAAATTTCATATAAAATTTACTGTATAACAAAATCTCATTTAATTTAAGTACCACATAGGTGTCGTATTTAATATTGAGAAATATTCCATCTTTCGTGACTGTAATAAAAGTTTTATTTACACCAGGCGCGTTTGGCTTTATTTTAAAGCACTTCAATCAATGAAATGAATGGCACATACACAATGGTTCTCATGTTCTCTTTCTTGTTTTTGTTCCACAGTCGCAGTTTACCAATGGTATTGAAATAAATTCCTCTTCTTCAACTGTAATAAGCGACTTATTTAGACCAGATGCGTTTCTCTCGTTTGAAGTATCATCAGTGGACAGTATTTTGCCTCCTCCATTGCCAAGTCACCTTTCGTAGTTTTGTGCTGCGGTAACACAATATTCAACGTTTGTGTTGGCTGATCAGTGTTTTAGCAAATAAAAGCTGTTTGTGTGTACCACACACAAAAATTATATTTGAAATAGCTCAAAGCACTTCACTGATAGACGGTATGTTCAAGTCCTAATGTTTTTGTAAGTCCACAGTTTTGTGTAATCTATTTTGTCTACTTCCTTTTGATTGATTGAAGTGCTTTAAAATAAAGCCAAACGTGCCAGGTGTAAATAAAACCTTTGTTACAGTCGTGAAAGATGGAATATTTCTCAATATTACATACGATACCTATGTGGTAGTTAAATTAAATGAGATATTGTTATACAGTAAATTTTATATGAAATTTAGGTATCTTGTCCACATTCCGTTCTCAACATTGTGGCAACTAAAATCGACCATACGGAAAGTATACTCTATGGACTTTTACCTCTGCAAACTCTTCAAAATTTTATGCAGTGGTTTACTATATTTAATGCTGCATAATAATTACGTTGAACATCGAAATAAAATTAAGTCATTTATGGGGGAAAGGTATCAGTTAACAAGATGTGTAAAAATCAAATTTTTGGGCCAAATAGTTTTTGTGGAATCGAATGATAAGAGTGTCAAAGCAGTCGGAACACCATGTGTCTACACAGGTGAGCAGTGCAGTGACAAAATCGCGCATTGCGCGTAATGCGGGGAGCACGTCTGTGTAGCAGCGAAAGGGTTAATGCAGCCGTGGTGGCTTTACTTCTTAAACTGCGCGCTCCCCCCTAAACGTAAGTTTGCGAACTATACTATACCATGGCGCTGCCTTTCTTGGCGCTTGTGTCGTGTGCAACTGGCAACGCAGCAATCTCCCGCGTCTGGGCGGGCACGCACGAGCCGCAAAGATAAAAGAATTGAACTATAGTTAGTAGTTGCCGGTGGTCCCATTCCTGTGAGAACCTAAGATGTTCTGAACCAGTCGCTTGACTATGTCGAACGGTTTGTTCGATGTAAAGTAAGGACCTTCCCTTCCTTTGCCGCAGTATATCTGAAAGCTCCGCACATAAAATGCTCTTTTGTCGCAAATGGCATACAATTTTAGGTCGGACTTTGCGAGTCTGGCCAGCATGTCTTGGACGAAGCTACACTGACGTCAAAAGGGAAGCAGCATCCCATCAATGATCACAAATTCTGATAGGGAGTAATTGTTTTTACAGTTACTTTCAAAGTCCCTTTATACCTCCCTAATGGCTGCTAATTTATCATATTTTTCTTGTATTCACCTGGTCATCCTCTCATCAAACCCGATGCTTCTCAGTAGAAACATAAATCTGTTATAGGAAGACGTAGTTCGACAAGTCATCATCCCAATACCATTACGTTCCCAAATTCTTAAGGCATTGGTGCAGCTACTTTTGTTGAGAGCGCTGAAGAACAGAACTCCACTAAGAAAGGTTTCATTTCCGAAGAACAAGGAAACCAAGAATCTCTTTCCCTCGTACACTGAATTGTACATCTCCGTTCTGAAATACACAGGTTTGTGTAACTAACAATTTAGTCAATCGTATTTGTAGGAATGAACCTCATAAAGGCGTCCAATTCAGAAGAAATATTTCTGCACGCACAGGTGGGGCCTGGCAATACTTTTATAATTTTTTTTTTATTTCATTGTGTTCCAAATAAATCATGAATTGCTTATACAAAGTGTTTCCCCATGTTTTCCTTTCCTAAAAACGGTAATCTTTGCCTTGAATATCATCTAAGGGATTGGAATATTTGTACCTGGATTGTTCTGAGTCGCGACCGTGGCAATCCACGTTCTTTCCCGTCTTCACTTTCGTCGTTGAAATAGCATGGCGGCTCAACCTCTTCATCTTCGTCCTCAGATAGCCCACTAAGTATTTGAGGTATAACTTCATCGTGTCTGTTGTCCCTGTTCACAGAAAAGTAAAAGGGAGCAAAGACGTAATTATGTGCATTGCACTTATCTCAATATGCAGTGACGGCTAGCTCAAACTACGGTAAAAGCAAAGGAAGATACGACAAAGTAAATACGTACATGATCGACCGCGTGCAGTATGGAGTGCCACCTATGGGATGTTTTCATTTCAAGCGATACTTTGTTTTCCTTTATCGTTAGTTTCACACCTGATACAGGAAGGCCGGCAGCGGCATACTACTCCTCTCTTCGGCCACAGATATGACAAACGATACAAAAGGAGACAAGCGAAAAACAGACATGGTGCATAAACAAACTTAGACATACAAAAGTAAAACACACGGAGCCGTTCACGAGCGTAGTGTCCAAAATAAAAAACGGTCAGAAACGTGGACACGCACAGAGACGACAGAGATGACACACGCGAACGATGGAGCACAAACGATGAAACACTGGAACACAAACACGACGGCACACACAAACACTAGGCGATGATCTTCGGCATGCGAATGTTCACTATACGTGTGCGAGTCCGGGGACCTGCCAAAGGGGAAAAGGTGGGGGAGGAGGGAGAGGGGAGGGTGTAGATGCCAGTGGCAGAGGAGATAGGAGGGGAAAGAAAGAAGGTAGGGGGGTTAGGGGAAGCCCAGGGGAGAGGAGGGAGGGAGGAAAGGAGGAGGGAGGGAAGGGAGAGAGGGTGCCCTTGGGAAAAGACACAGGGGGTGGAAGGGGAGGATTAAAGTTGGTAGACAGGGGGAGTTGGTGGAAGTCTCCTTGGGCGAGGAAATGGCGAGTGGAGAGATGGAGAGCAGGTGGGACGTGGGAATACTGGTGCGGCAGCGGACGGGGGTGGGAGAGCATGGGAGAGACAAGTGGATGAGGGAGATCAAGTTTACAGGGGGTGTAGAGGGTCTGTATCCGTCCGAGGAAACGGAGGACGTGTGGGAACGGCATGTGGTCATACGGGATCCGCGTGTGGGAGGGGAGGCAGTTGTGATAGGCGAGGCGGAGCACATGGCATTCTAAGATTTGAAGGGATATGTAAAAGGTAGAAGGGGCGGAGAGCCAGGTGGGATGGGCATAGCAGAGGATAGGGTGGATGAGGGATTTATAGGAGTGGAGGAAGGTGGAAGGGTCCAGACCCCATGTGCAGCCAGAAAGGAGCTTGAGGAGACGGATTCGGGACCGTGCCTTGGCTTCGATTGTCCAGCAATGGGGGGTCTAGGAGAGGCGACGATCAAGGGTGACGCCAAGATATTTAAGGGAAGGGGTGAGGGTGATAAGACAGCCATAAATGGTGATATAGAAGTCGGGGAGACGAGAGGAAGGGGTCGTTTGAACTACAATGATCGCCTGGGTCTTGGAAGGATTGGCCTAGAGCAACCACTGGTAACACCAAGTGGTGAACCGGTCAAGATGGGATTGAAGAAGGTGTTGGGAGAGTTGCAGGGTGGGGACGAGGGCAAGGAAGGCGGTGTCATCGGCGTACTGGAGAAGGTGGACGGGGGTGAAGGTGGCGGCATGTCCTCCATATTCAGAAGGTAGAGAAGAGGGAAGAGGACGGAACCTTGAGGCACACTGGCGGAGGAGTAGAAGGTGTAGTAATCCGTGTTATGGATGGTGACATAGAAGGATGTCGAGAAAGAAAGGACCCGATCAGATGGACGTAGTTGATAGGAAGGGCGAAGGTTTGGAGCTTGAAGAGGAGACCGGAATGCCATACACGGTCGTCACGGGATAGTTTCTGACGGACTATACAATACTCGGGGGAAGGGCGAACCTGGGAATTTCTACAGACAGAAAGTGAGGAAACTAAGGACTAACACATACTTCTGTGAACGTTGCGGCACTCTCTGCCGCCGCGCAGTATTTAGAAATTAAACACTCACGACCCACGAACAACTGAATGCAGGGCAAACTGCGAAACGTATCGTAAGTGGAATCATGGCGTCTTTCAGATCACGCCTTGGATGTGCTGCCACCTAGTACAACAAACGAGAACGAGCGATGGCCGGTACTGTAACACGATCGGTACTGCTGGATTCTCCCGTAAACGTTTGAAACGGTGTGTAAAATCTGTTGCAAACCAGTACGTGCTGTCGTTCTCAAATAATGGGTGAATAAAATCTGGGTTCCAGACTGTAAGTGATACATGTACCAAATTTGGTTGAAATCGGTCCATTGGTTTGGAGGAGACGAGTAATATGCATATATCCATTTTCATAATATGTATCGGTACAAAAATCTTTTCTTCATGCTTTCATTCACAGCTAGTACTTGGGTGCTAGCTCTAGCTGTCTACGTGCCGGATCGAGGCCGTATTTCAGCATAAAAACGGTTCATCAGAATCCTGGCAAGACAAAGCGTTCCCGCGCCACTTCTGAGCGACCAATGTAATGAGTGTTAGGAGGGTCACGTGTTGGCCCACAGGAGCGTCCGTCGTCTCTGGTCTCAACTCCCGTGTTCACCTCCGACCAATTTCAGAATATATACTACTTTACCTTCTACAATTAAAACTTCTGCTTTATTTATATGTGTGTTGGTGATCCACTTCCCAGTCCGTGCTGGCCATTAACCTTGCTGACATCCGTACTCTGTTTTCACTTTATAAGAATCAAAACGTCGTAATGTAATCTGAGTGCAGTATATATCGAAGGGCTACATTAAAGGCAAGGAATTGAGATAATAATATGAAAAAGTGAGAAGAAGGTAAGTGATGCGATACTGCGAGAAGACTTTTGTAGAGCAGTGCAAGAACTCAGAATTACGAAGATCCTTTGGGGAACTAGTGGTGACAAAGCAGTTCCACCTGATATGCAACATGTGAGAGACACACGAAATACCCTGTAACTTCTAGAGAAAAGCAATAACCATAATACCAGTGAACACAGGTGCTGACATATGTATTGCCAAATCATCTGTTTTAATAAGTCATGATTGAGAAATAGTAACACCAATTAACTGTCCACAGACTAACGGAAAACGTTTGGTTTCCGGGCGAAACTAGGAATGCAAGGCAACACGAACGATATCGTTTACGTTATAAGGTAGGTTAGAGAAAGCGAAAAAACTCAGTTATAGCATTTTTAGATTTAGAAAAAGCTTTTGACATTGTTTACTACCAAATTCTGGAAATATTGGTTGCGAAAGGTTGTTTACGATATATAGAGAAGCTTTAGAAAGTTTTGGTAAGTTCCTATGGGACCAAACTGCTGAGGTCATCGGTCAATAGGTTTACACACGTAGAGAAACTGGACTGTTACGAGAGATGGACGCGGTGGCAGAAGTTGCAAAAGCATTGAGACCGGGATGTGACCCATATTTAATGTCAGCGAACGTGAATACAGGGTTAGTGTTGGAGGGAATCAAGATGAAATGCGTAACAGGAATTTAAACTAGAAGAGAGAAAAATACAAACTTTAAAGTTTGGTCGACGTCAATGCAGTTAAGTCAGACACAGCAGATGACTAGCAATACCAGCCGAACAGCGTTAATAATAAACACTAAAAACAGTCTATAAAATAAACAATAATCATAGTAAGACATCAGGTGATGCGAGGGTGGGAAGTTACGTGGGGAAATTAGACGCTAAAAGCAGTCGACAAGTTCTTTTAATTGGGTAGAGAAATAAATGACAACAGCAGAAATAAGCTGAATTTAAACTGCAGACTTGGAATGGCAAGAAATACAATTTCTGGAAAAAAAGAAGTAGAAAGATGTAAATAATGAGGAGTCTTTACTGAAAGTATTTTTCCAGATATTAGAATTACTTGAAAGTGAAATGTTGTGCCGGCCGGTGTGGCCGAGCGGTTCTAGGCACTTCAGTCCGGAACCGCGCGACTGATACGGTCGCAGGTTCGAATCCTGCCTCGGGCATGGATGTGTGTGATGTCTTTAGTTTGTTAGGTTTAAGTAGTTCTAAGTTCTAGGGGACTGATGACCTCAGGTGTTAAGTCCCATAGTGCTCAGAGCCATTTGAACCATTTTTGTGGCTACCGTGATTTACGTATACGGAGACCTTGCCTGTCGGTTGCAGCTTGGATTTGTATTTGAAAACTTGCAATGAAATTTCATTCCTGCTTTCGCCGGTTAAGAGTTACGAGATACGAAGTTAAGAGTTACAAGATACGAATGCATATCACGTCTTTACTGATCCATTAAAGTGATATTCTTCAACACGTTTTGTGTTGTGGGGCATCCAGTCTCGATTCACAGGGGCCAGAATTCTTTTTCTCTATATTAGCCATTTTAATCATAGGCGAATTATATAAATCGCTTATTCATTCATCATATGCTTCTTGGTAATTTTATCGGCTTCATGAATACTTTGTGTACTAAATCTTTGTAGTGGTGTGGAATGCCACGTAGTTCATGTAAAATTACTGTGTTCTTCCATGAACTATGAGCTGTGTTTTGAGTTGAAGTAATAAGTAAGTTACACACGATGTCTCTGAATGTATTTACAGTGCTTGCCATTATTAAATTGGTAGCATTCATTTAAAGCTTCAATTTAATAATCCATGTTCTCATAGGCATAATAAATTATATGGTAGTGAGGATTCTAACGTCATCATTTGCCTTAAACAAACGTATTTAGTCTCTGACAACTGCTTTCACAGTCAGCATCATTCATTCAGCACGAAATTGCTTGCTACATTTTCCTATGAGTTTTTCAGGTTCCAAATGGTATGTTGACATCGAGACCTCTGGAGCAGTGAATGATATATGAGGATCAATTCAGTGTTGTTCAGTTATTAAATATTTTCAGCCTTTGTGTGGAAATGTATTTAAGTCACAGTGACAAGCCAGTCATGCTCAGATCAGATGTTTCTTCTATAAGATGAAGTATTTGTATATTTCGTATGTCAAGTAATAGTCATTGATAGGAAACTGGATCATTAAGGTGTATTTAAATATTCATTTAATTCCTTTGACTAATGATTGCGCAAAGTAAGTAATCCCTGTATCAACTCGTCCTTAAAGTTGAGATTGATAGCGTTAAAATAAACCAATATTCGCTGTTTATAAGTGCGCGTTTTAAAGATAAAAATTTTCTGCAGAGATTCTTACGTGCACTTAGATCTTAAAAACAACCAGTGGGCTTACGAAGTACTGTAAGTTCAGCATGTCACAAGTGCAAAGGATGTACAGGGGTGGAGAGAGGACATACCCTAGGGGCACATCAAAAGTGATATAGAAGATTTAGCAATATATTTTGTTAATGATGAAGAACGTAGCTGACTGGATGGAAAGGATGGAATAAGGTTGACTTAGTTAACTGGAAGTACTTAGGTATTATGTTATTGCCCCAGTAACCCCAATTTCAACGTAACTTCCACATTAACTTACTATACACTTGAATACAAAGAAAAAAAAGAAAGAAAGGAAGAAACTGGACACGAAATGAAACTGTAAATATTGTTGTGCTACAGATTTGAAAGGACACGTGGCACCGCCTATCTCCTGAATCTTGGAGAGAGCAGACTATTTTTAGCCAGGTTTCTCTCGTGAGATTAAAGTTCACTGCGGTCACTGAGCCCATCACAACACACAACTTCCAGTGACTTTCATTTCTACGTGTTTCTCTCGCGTTCTTCTTCGGCAATAAAGATACGGATTGGAAACCGCCCTCAGATGTGTAACATCTAAGGCGACTCTTTCACCAGCGGGATACGTAACTCCTGTAACATTTAATGTGCTTTTCAACACTCATCGTAATTTGGGCACGTCCGGCTACGATGCTAAGTTAAAGGCTAAATGAAGACATAGAGAAGCTACAATACATTATGCTTACATTTCTAAACTCTAACCGACAAGTTCTTGCGAAAAGAGAAATGGAAAACGAACTTCTGTTAACTCTCTAGTCAACAGAGATATTGCAAAGTGCCTCTGTAGCTTTTACTTTGTCTCAGACTTTACTCCACTGCCGAAATACAGAAAACCGTGGTAACTGTACCGGAAGACAGCCACTATAAAGTAAAGTGGGTGAAACAGATTCAAAAATTTTCTCATCTAGAATAACGAACATAAATGACTAATATCCATTTGAAAAGGAACGTCACTAATTGTGTAGTATTTGGCTACTCGAAATATTAATGCGTAACTGTAAGTTACTTCCGAACTACTTCACTATTTTCTTTCAAATTTAAATCTGACACCTAAAAGAAAGACATTCTTTTTTACATATAAAAATTGGTGTACGAATAGTAAAGCTAGATGTTGTTTCTAATTAATATCAGTTATGAAGACTGATAGTGTATCGAAATTTGTTAGACATTATCGCAATAAACTGGCACAGATGGATGTCGAAGAGCACCTTACGTATTCATTGTCAGAAACAAGTAGATACTACAAGACGACGCCGAGAACCCATCATCATTCCCGCCTGAAACGCAATCCACAGATCGTCTCTGAAATACCAAAATGAGGAAACGCTGTCAGAACAACTTTGGGGGCACCTGATTAAAGTCCGGTCGCTGGAGGTAGATGAACCTGCTAGAATGGCTATAGAATGCAACTATCACAAGTCGACAGGGAAGAGAAACTGCACTTGTTAGTTGCCGTCGTTCTACTAGATGAATTTCTCACACTGCGCTCTGTTTATTCCAGTGCGAAACGATTGTGTAGGTTGCGTAAAAGAATGAAGGTCCAGTTATGCATCCTGGACACAGCTGATGATAGTTCTTTGGCATAGCTTATTTACAACTGAATGATACAGTCAATTAATAGAATTTTTTTTGCCGGACAACATCCACTACAACCCAATAAAACATAAAACTACAGTGCAGATGTCTGTATACAGATTATGTTATCAGTTTACGAGGTTTCGTCTTTCGTCTTCGATGTGTGTCATCTTGCTAGTCCTGTTCTTGTCAGTACCAGACGTCACGAAGCTCCCAATGGAGACACAACATGAGCCTCAACTGCTTTCAAGTGAAGGGCTTATTTCAATAGTGGTACAAGTCCACTTTTGTTCATTCTGAGATACAGAGATCTTAAGTTAAATGGGCGCTGAAAAATCTGCAGTTGAGATACCATAAATATTCAAGCAAATAGCTTCTTGCTAGAGATGAACCTTTCTTTCTGTTTGTTTGGACCATTAATGTCAGAAGCATTATAGACGGAAAAGTGGAGGTAATGGACTTGTACCACTATTAAAATAAGCCCTTCAAGTAATGTCGTAGCACTTTTTTCCTGCTGCTGCTAGTATGGCAGTACTTCACATTCTATCAGCGTCAAAATCACTCCCGCTGGCTATTTTCTTTATAGATTGCTGGACGTTCGAAGGAATTCACTGCTTTCCTACCTGCTCTCTACGCTTGTTTGTTTCAAATTTTATAGGAATTGTAAATTCGTATGTCGTAAAATAAACAATTAAATACTGAGTAACATAAATGATTACTCATTTAGTTCACTACGCGGTTCAACACCAAAGGTGAACTAAAACTGAGCTCACTAGATTCAAGCTGTTTTAGACTTACTACCAAGTTGGTATGTGGGTAATCGATCCAGTATGTCATCCAAGACGATGCAGTCTTTGTATTTGAGACCATTTCGGTTGACTGCGTGTAAATAAGTAATCCGTTTATGGAAAGAGCTTCTTGTGTCTTTGGAAAAGGTTTAGGGACATTGTTCAAGACGTTTGCATTCCAACAAACCGTTATTTAACATAAACCTACACATCACTAACAAGCGACGAAAACCACTAACACGAGGAGGCAATCGTCAAATACGTATACAATGACTGATCCATGTTGAAAGAAATCATTTCATCAAAAAAGGCTGAATATCATTTGCTGCAGTTGGTTTCACATTGTGCTAAAAATGTAAGAACGCTGTAAATAGCAGGCAAGCAACAATGCAGTAACTAATCACATATAAAAATCTAGAAAATCTTCTCGTTATACATCCCGCGTCATTATGTTAATAAATTTCCTGTCGATGAAACGAGGTTTGATAAATTTTGAGCTTTTGAAGTCAAATTGTCTGACCTGAGAAGAAAAGTAGTAAATATTTCAGAAGTTGAAGAGAAATTGCATAAATAATTTTTATTAATTTAATAATGCTTTATATAAATAAATAAGTTAAATACTCTGCCGAATGATCCTTGTTGTATTCATAGTGCAAGGAAGACGCTGTATGGCATTTTATCCATGTTTAGTTGGATTGTACATGGCTTTTGAGTTTTACGTGGATAGTGGTTCAAATGGCTCTGAGCACTATGGGACTTAACATCTGGGGTCATCAGTCCCCTTGAACTTAGAACTACTTAAACCGAACTAACCTAAGGACATCACACACATCCATGCCCGAGGCAGGATTCGAACCTGCGACCGTAGCGGTCGTTCGGTTCCAGACTGTAGCACCTAGAACCGCACGGCCACTCCGGCCGGCTCGTGGATAGTGTCCTAGGGGCACTACACTATTTCACTTTCAGTCAGTGACGAAGATTTCCATTTTATTTCAATTTATTAGTCAAGTGCACTTTTTCAAACGAGTCCAAAAGAGTCGAGGAGAAGTCTTAATGGAACTACTGAACTTCCTTCAGGAAATCAAAATGCTTTACCTCGCCACAGAACATTATATAGGCTGTACTTTATTCTTACGAAAGGTAGATGTTTGGCCACAGTCCCACCTCTCCCAAAACAAAAATTTTATGACCGACTTAACGGAAGACGTCACATCAACGTAATGCAAGAAGCCACAGTACGGCGCCAGTTAAGTATTTTTGCGAAAGACGTAATGAGAGGATTATGCTGACACTGCAGTAACTGCTGCTGGAAGCTAAATTACTATACAGTCAGTACTGTGAAGTTGTCGCCACAACAGAAAAGCTGGGGCAATGATGTCATGGTTGCTCTACGGTCAGGCCTGCGCCTCGATCCTGTTGTGTCTTAGAGGCCTAATGTGCCACCATTCCAGAAACAACACAAGATCTGGCCTACATAGATACTGCCAGTCTTAGACAGGCAGTATTCATTCACCGTTAGGAGCTAGCTACGAGTGGAGGTCTACCTCAGCCTGCGAGTTGACAAAGGTCAGCAAGCTACCTTCGCCAATTGGTGCCCTCCAACAGCAGACCACCTACTGGTTAACTTCCAGCCAGGGCTGACTCCAAATCTCGTGGATCATGGTTCGTGCTCTGGCCGCCTAACTTCCCAACCAGTTATGCTCGTGCCAGCAAACACTGTGGCTTACAATTACCCTGTGAGAGCAAAGGATGTTGCTGTCCGTCATAGCATGCACGGGTACACGTCAACATTGTGACTCACCGCCGTCCACACTGGGATCCATAGCTCTATATTGCATGCCTGGTGCATCTTGCATCGAGCTGTGTATTTGCACCAGGCAGTGCAACTGCCTAAACCAGCCGACGTCCGTTGACCTGCTTCTGGCACCGAGTCAGCGCCACCGTTGGAGTGCTGATCACACCGCACCGTTGTGGCCACCGCCTGCTGCCCAAGACGACACGGTAGGCTGGTCGAGACAACTCTTCACCGACCGAACCCAGCCTGCGTGTTGGGGGTGTGGGTCGCCGTGGAGTACCACCACGACTGTTTTATTTTGACGTGGAGTAAAAAGAGTATTTAACATAGCTGTTTATTATGGCGAGACGTAAGACGACCATACGATATCTGCCTACCACAGCACTGCAACCACGTCTAGGGTGGTGAACCGCAAGCCTTCCCAACCACTAGCACGCCAACTCCGCCACCCACCGTAGAGATCACCCCCCTCCCACGACCTACACTCCTGGAAATGGAAAAAAGAACACATTGACTCCGGTGTGTCAGACCCACCATACTTGCTCCGGACACTGCGAGAGGGCTGTACAAGCAATCATCACACGCACGGCACAGCGGACACACCAGGAACCGCGGTGTTGGCCGTCGAATGGCGCTAGCTGCGCAGCATTTGTGCACCGCCGCCGTCAGTGTCAGCCAGTTTGCCGTGGCATACGGAGCTCCATCGCAGTCTTTAACACTGGTAGCATGCCGCGACAGCGTGGACGCGAACCGTATGTGCAGTTGACGGACTTTGAACGAGGGCGTATAGTGGGCATGCGGGAGGCCGGGTGGACCTACCGCCGAATTGCTCAACACGTGGGGCGTGAGGTCTCCACAGTACATCGATGTTGTCGCCAATGGTCGGCGGAAGGTGCACGTGCCCGTCGACCTGGGACCGGACCGCAGCGACGCACGGATGCACGCCAAGACCGTAGGATCCTACGCAGTGCCATAGGGGACCGCACCGCCACTTCCCAGCAAATTAGGGACACTGTTGCTCCTGGGGTATCGGCGAGGACCATTCGCAACCGTCTCCATGTAGCTGGGCTACGGTCCCGCACACAGTTAGGCCGTCTTCCGCTCACGCCCCAACATCGTGCAGCCCGCTTCCAGTGGTGTCGCGACAGGCGTGAATGGAGGGACGAATGGAGACGTGTCGTCTTCAGCGATGAGAGTCGCTTCTGCCTTGGTGCCAATGATGGTCGTATGCGTGTTTGGCGCCGTGCAGGTGAGCGCCACAATCAGGACTGCATACGACCGAGGCACACAGGGCCAACACCCGGCATTATGGTGTGGGCAGCGATCTCCTACACTGGCCGTACACCACTGGTCGAGTGGACACTGAATAGTGCACGGTACATCCAAACCGTCATCGAACCCATCGTTCTACCATTCCTAGACCGGCAAGGGAACTTGCTGTTCCAACAGGACAATGCACGTCCGCATGTATCCCGTGCCACCCAACGTGCTCTAGAAGGTGTAAGTCAACTACCCTGGCCAGCAAGATCTCCGGATCTGTCCCCCATTGAGCATGTTTGGGACTGAATGAAGCGTCGTCTCACGCAGTCTGCACGTCCAGCACGAACGCTGGTCCAACTGAGGCGCCAGGTGGAAATGGCATGGCAAGCCGTTCCACAGGACTACATCCAGCATCTCTACGATCGTCTCCATGGGAGAATAGCAGCCTGCATTGCTGCAAAAGGTGGATATACACTGTACTAGTGCCGACATTGTGCATGCTCTGTTGCCTGTGTCTATGTGCCTGCGGTTCTGTCAGTGTGATCATGTGATGTATCTGACCCCAGGAATGTGTCAATAAAGTTTCCCCTTCCTGGGACAATGAATTCACGGTGTTCTTATTTCAATTTCCAGGAGTGTATATAAGTGGCGTCAGAAGTGTATGTTGCCTCTAAAATTGGTGGCAGAGCACAGCTGGGTATGGACAAGTGTTTTTTTTTTTCTTTTTTTCCTGCACGTGTCACGGAAAATCAGTTGGTCTCCTGCCAGTCTTCAAAGTTGCTTTATATATGTAAATTGTAGCACGTAACCCAAGATTGGGTTGCGATGATTGTAGAAACTAAACAAAAGCAGCCACTCTCCACTCATAGGGAGAACTTGATTTAGAGCAAGAAGTACTGTGACAGATTACTTCTCGTCAATTGATTTTGTTATTCCTACTCTTACTGTTTTGTTGTATTTATGGCACATATGTTACACAATGTCTGAGTTGAAAACACTTCAGGAAACAATGCGAGCTTTGGCAACTAGGACGGCTCAGATGAGAACAGTCAATTTATAGATAAGCAATTGAGGGTTATGGAAAGGAACATGGAATCCTCTGGTTTATCATCTCTTGTAAAAGGTTCATCTACCGTTGGCCGAGTTTAATCTGTCCACAGTTTTATACATCGGATACAGAAGAGAAAGGAACAAAAGTGGGCTAGAATTAGTTAGCAGATTTTTTATCCACGGCCAAATTATTGAAGGCCTTTGGAGATATTAAATAAGAGGAGGACATGCGCAAAAGTGAATAGCCATGAGAAAGGAATCAGTATTGGGAGTTTAATTATTACAGAAGATAGTAAGATTGTGAAAGTTCCAGCTCCAACACCTTGTGAGAATTCTGAGTATGAGTTATGTGTAGTGCCTGATGAAGTAAATGTGTGCTGAACTGACGTGAATGAATGTATCAACACCTACATGGGTGATACTGATTTAGGTGCAGTGGTATCGACTACGTTTGAAGGTTTATGGGTGTTGTACAATGACCCACAGAGCCAGGATGAGGTGTAATCGTTGATGAGCATATACAGTCGGTGACATAATTCGCGACAACACTTGTCTTTTTTTATGCTGGACTGCAAAGCTTTACTGCCTGCTACACTGCATAACAGCTTAGGAGACACAATGGTACCTAAATACTACCAACTCACATTTGTCCCTAATATATCTCACAAGGAACAAAAATTGAGATACCAAGTGGACAGAAGTTAGAACCTAACAAAACACGAATTTCAAGCAAAAGTGTTTTAGCAAAAATTGTTCAATTTCTACCATACAACAATAAATGTAATATAGTCATCAACGAGCATCACAACCAGTAGCAACAGCACTCATTGCGAGATGCGCATTTTTGCATGACGTGATCTGGAGTTCGTAAACGGATTTAATAACTCATCTGCAGTATTATTTTTCCCACAGCGTTTTAATTCTTCACAGTTGACACATACATTTCTAAATTTCTGCCATCACAGAGTCTGTGATGGAGCCACCAATAAGACTTCAGATGCCACAGTTCTAATGTATTAATTAGACATTTCTCATGGACGTTCATCTACAGCTACATTTATATGCATAAACCGAAGCCACTATATGGTGCAAGGCGGAGTGCAGCCTGAAGTAACACCTCTAGTCATTTCATTTCCTGTTCCATTCGCAGGTGGACCGAGGGGAAAGAAACTGTCTATAAGCCGCCATACGTGTGCTAAATCCCCTTCCGTGTCTTTGTGGTCCTTAGGCGAAATGTACATTGGCGGCAATAGAATCATTCTGCAGTCAGCTACAAATGCTGTTTCTCTAAATTTTCTCAATAGCGTTTTGCGAAAAGAATCCCTCAAGGGATTCCCATTTGAGTTCACGAAGCATCTTGGTAATACTAAAGTACCGGCTCGCCTCTGAATTCCTTCAATGTCTTCCTTTTATCTGACTTGCTGGGGACCTCAAACAATCGAGCAGTATTCAAGAAGGAGTCGCCCTAATGTTCTATACGTTATATCCTTTATAGATGAGCTAGGCTTTCCTAAAATTCTCCCACCTAACGGAAGTCAACCATTCGCTTTCCTTCCTACCGTCCTGACGTGTTTGTTCCATTTCATATGGCCTAGAAGTTTAATCGGCGTGACTTTGTCAAGCGGCAAACCACCGATGTAGTATTCAAACATTACGGGATTATTATTCCTACGTGCGTTCTTATATACGCAGAGCAGACTGCCAATCATCATATCAACTAGAAATTTTGTCAAAGTCATCCTGTGTCCTTTTGAAGTCTCACTACAATGACACCTTCGCCTACATCAACGCATCATCAGCAAACAATCGCAGATTACTGCTCAAATAAATTTACATATATACAGTATAGGAGCGCACCTATCGCAGTTCCCTGGGACACTCCTGACGGTACGCTGGTCTCTGATGAGCACTCGCCGTCGAGAACGACGTACTGGGTTCTACTACGCAGGTTAGATGGCCTTGGGCAAGTACAGAAAGGGCAACAGCCTCAGCGGGTGCGGGGCAAAGTCAGGACATGCGGGGACCAAGCAGCAATCGGTATTGTAATTGTCAACTGTCGAAGCTGCGTTGGTAAAGTACCGGAACTTCAAGCGCTGATAGAAAGCACCGAAGCTGAAATCGTTATAGGTACAGAAAGCTGGCTTAAGCCAGAGATAAATTCTGCCGAAATTTTTACAAAGGTACAGACGGTGTTTAGAAAGGATAGATTGCATGCAACCGGTGGTGGAGTGTTCGTCGCTGTTAGTAGTAGTTTATCCTGTAGTGAAGTAGAAGTGGATAGTTCCTGTGAATTATTATGGGTGGAGGTTACACTAAACAACCGAACTAGGTTAATAATTGGCTCCTTTTACCGACCTCCCGACTCAGCAGCATTAGTGGCAGAACAACTGAGAGAAAATTTGGAATACATTTCACATAAATTTTCTCAGCATGTTATAGTCTTAGGTGGAGATTTCCATTTACCAGATATAGACTGGGACACTCAGATGTTTAGGACGGGTGGTAGGGACAGAGCATCGAGTGACATTATACTGAGTGCACTATCCGAAAATTACCTGGAGCAATTAAACAGAGAACCGACTCGTGGAAATAACATCTTGGACCTACTGATAACAAACAGACCCGAACTTTTCGACTCTGTATGTACAGAACAGGGAATCAGTGATCATAAGGCCGTTGCAGCATCCCTGAATATGGAAATTAATAGGAATATAAAAAAAGGGAGGAAGGTTTATCTGTTTAGCAAGAGTAATAGAAGGCAGATTTCAGACTACCTAACAGATCAAAACGAAAATTTCTGTTCCGACACTGACAATGTTGAGTGTTTATGGAAAAAGTTCAAGGCAATCGTAAAATGCGTTTTAGACAGGTACGTGCCGAGTAAAACTTTGAGGGACGGGAAAAACCCACCGTGGTACAACAACAAAGTTAGGAAACTACTGCGAAAGCAAAGAGAGTTCCACTCCAAGTTTAAACGCAGCCAAAACCTCTCAGACAAACAGAAGCTAAACGATTTCAAAGTTAGCGTAAGGAGGGCTATGCGTGAAGCGTTCATTGAATTCGAAAGTAAAATTCTATGTACCGACTTGACAAAAAATCCTAGGAAGTTCCGGTCTTACGTTAAATCAGTAAGTGGCTCGAAACAGCATATCCAGACACTACGGGATGATGATGGCATTGAAACAGAGGATGACTCGCGTAAAGCTGAAATACTAAACACCTTTTTCCAAAGCTGTTTCACAGAGGAAGACCGCACTGCAGTTCCTTCTCTAAATCCTCGCACAAACGAAAAAATGGCTGACATCGAAATAAGTGTCCAAGGAATAGAAAAGCAACTGGAATCACTCAATAGAGGAAAGTCCACTGGACCTGACGGGATACCAATTCGATTCTACACAGAGTACGCGAAAGAACTTGCCCCCCTTCTAACAGCCGTGTACCGCAAGTCTCTAGAGGAACGGAGGGTTCCAAACGATTGGAAAAGAGCGCAAATAGTCCCAGTCTTCAAGAAGGGTCGTCGAGCAGATGCGCAAAACTATAGACCTATATCTCTTACGTCGATCTCTTGTAGAATTTTAGAACATGTTTTTTGCTCGCGTATCATGTCATTTCTGGAAACCCAGAATCTACTATGTAGGAATCAACATGGATTCCGGAAACAGCGATCGTGTGAGACCCAACTCGCCTTATTTGCTCATGAGACCCAGAAAATATTAGATACAGGCTCCCAGGTAGATGCTATTTTTCTTGACTTCCGGAAGGCGTTCGATACAGTTCCGCACTGTCGCCTGATAAACAAAGTAAGAGCCTACGGAATATCAGACCAGCTGTGTGGCTGGATTGAAGAGTTTTTAGCAAACAGAACACAGCATGTTGTTATCAATGGAGAGACGTCTACAGACGTTAAAGTAACCTCTGGAGTGCCACAGGGGAGTGTTATGGGACCATTGCTTTTCACAATATATGTAAATGACTTAGTAGATAGTGTCGGAAGTTCCATGCGGCTTTTCGCGGATGATGCTGTAGTATACAGAGAAGTTGCAGCATTAGAAAATTGTAGCGAAATGCAGGAAGATCTGCAGCGGATAGGCACTTGGTGCAGGGAGTGGCAACTGACCCTTAACATAGACAAATGTAATGTATTGCGAATACATAGAAAGAAGGATCCTTTATTGTATGATTATATGATAGCGGAACAAACACTGGTAGCAGTTACTTCTGTAAAATATCTGGGAGTATGCGTGCGGAACGATTTGAAGTGGAATGATCATATAAAATTAATTGTTGGTAAGGCGGGTACCAGGTTGAGATTCATTGGGAGAGTGCTTAGAAAATGTAGTCCATCAACAAAGGAGGCGGCTTACAAAACACTCGTTCGACCTATACTTGAGTATTGCTCATCAGTGTGGGATCCGTACCAGATCGGTCTGACGGAGGAGATAGAGAAGATCCAAAGAAGAGCGGCGCGTTTCGTCACAGGGTTATTTGGTAACCGTGATAGCGTTACGGAGATGTTTAATAAACTCAAGTGGCAGACTCTGCAAGAGAGGCGCTCTGCATCGCGGTGTAGCTTGCTCGCCAGGTTTCGAAAGGGTGCGTTTCTGGATGAGGTATCGAATATATTGCTTCCCCCTACTTATACCTCCCGAGGAGATCACGAATGTAAAATTAGAGAGATTAGAGCACGCACGGAGGCTTTCAGACAGTCGTTTTTCCCGCGAACCATACGCGACTGGAACAGGAAAGGGAGGTAATGACAGTGGCACGTAAAGTGCCCTCCGCCACACACCGTTGGGTGGCTTGCGGAGTATCAGTGTAGATGTAGATGTAGATATCTCGTATATGGGAACCTAATCCATATGCTCAGACTTTTGTTATATGTTTGGAGTATCAAAAGCTTTTTAGAAACCTAGGAATACGGAATCTGCCCGTTATCACTGATCCATAGTTTGAGAAAAGTACAGGCTCAGTTTCGCATGAGCGCTACTTTCTAAATCTATACTGCTTTGTGGACAGAAGCTCTTACTTTCGAACTGAGAATATATTCAAGAATTCTGCAGAAAAACGATGTTAAAGACATTGGTCTTTGATTTTGCGGGTGCGTTCTTTTACTCTTCTTAGTTGCATTAGTCACCTGTGTTTATTCGCTTGGGACTTGGCACTGGGTGAGATATTTTTGACAAATGTGAGGTAGATAAGGGGCCAGTGGCGTAGAGTACTTTCTGTGAAACCGAACAGAGATCCTTTCGGACCTGGCGACTTTTCTGTAGGCCTGCGATTCCTATTATTGTGTACTCCATACGGGTGTCTGTGCGATTGTCAAATGATGGTATGGTTGTACGACCCTCTTTCGTGAATTATTTCTTAAACATGAAATTAAAATTTCAACTTTCCTTTTGCTATCTTCTGTTGGCCCATCAGATTGGTCAACGAGTGACTGGATAGAATCTTTTGACCCGTTCAGCGATTTTACGAAGGACCAGAATTTTCTACGGTACTCGGCGATATCTTTTGCTGGGGTATGATGGTGGAGATTGTTGTATGCTTCGCACCTGGAATTACAGACGCACAAATTTCTACTCAATTTTACCTGCCGTCATTGGCGTATTCTTTTTTGAACCAAGGATGCTACTATCTCTGCTTCCTCAGCATTTTCCGAATTCTGTTATTCCATTAGGATGGGTCTTTTCATCCTTAATCACATAGTCGGCACATGTGTCTCAAGAGCGCGAATTACAGTCCGTTTAAACTTTGCCCAAAACTCCCCTATATCCATTATATTGGAACTAAATGATGTGTATGTATTGCCTAAGTATGCTTCTAACAACAGCTTATCTGCTCTTCCTGTCAAAATTACTCATCTAGACTTTTTGATGGAATTATTGTCTTTAGTAACCATCTTCACTTTGATGTCATTGTAATCACTAATCCCTGTATCTATACTGACACTGCAAAAAAAAAAAAAAAAAAAAAAAAAGAAACGGCAGGCCTGTTTCCCCTAGCTACAAGGTTTAAGATATTTCGGAAAACGTGGAAAACATGATAAAAGCTGCTTCACGGGACTATCTGTCTGTACCATCTGCAATTAATCCATAGATGTCACAGTATTTACTCAGTACATTAAAGTAGCCTCCAATTAATATTGCATGGTCTGGGTATTTCCGTGCTACTAAGCGTAGATCCTCTTTGAAAGGTTCTAAAACTACCACGATGAAATGAGGGGGCTGATAAAAACATTCGATAATTAACTTGAATTGACCTACACCTATCACTCTCATCCAGATAACCTCACAATTAGGCTCAATTTTCACCGTGATAGACACAATATTTATGTCGATTGTTATATGTGATATCTGACAGTCCATTGCGGTCTGACAAGTCTCATATTTTATTTATAAGTGATTGGCAGCCCTGACGCTTGCTACGAGCGCTTTTCGCTTGCTGTGTTACAAGATAAGTAATTTCGCTAGTAATTAATCGTTTTTCCTGTCTGTTCTATAGTACTTACGTGTATTAGTGTCAGATAAACGTGATAAATTGAAGGTTTCAGTATTTATTTGCCTCTGAATAAGATAAGCGAAGTTTCAGTTCCGCGTGTACGCAAACGTTTGTTTACATTCTTAACTGACGTTAAATACGCGGGGTCTAGTGTAGCAGGGGATACAACCCGTCGGCTTTGGACAATGACGTCACAAGTCGCCAGATAGCAGTTTACCATTTTCGCTTTTGCTGTTATGTTTCAGTTTCGTTTTTTTACTGATTGCTTAATAAAGTGGATCTGTTTATTCTATCTCGTGAAATTTTTTTTTAAAAGCCAAAAAACACTTATCAGCCACTGAAGGGAGCTACAACACTAAGAAGAATCGCTTCTCGATTGGCGACTTGTGACGTCAATGTCCAAAGCCGACGGGTTGTATCTCCTGCTACACTAGTCCCAATACGCGGGATTATCAATTAATTCAGTGCACAATACTCAGTATTTGTGATTATTAGTGTCATTTGGACTCCATACATTGAAGGTAGCAGTTTTTATACGTTTCATTAGGTTATCTTCCGCGTGAACGTAAACGTTTGTTTACATTATAAATACGAGGGTTAATCAGTTTAAGTAAGTGTACAATACTCAGTATTCACGTTTATCAGTGTCATTTAGACTCGACACATTGAAGGTAGCAGTTTTTATACGTTTTATTACGAATAGTGATACTGACAGTGAATTCTAGCCTCACTTGTATACGTTTGACTAGTGCAACCTGCGACCGTCAACAGTTAAGCAAACGTAAAGTATGTGGTAAGTTAGTATTACACTACAATATCTGAGTAAATCAGTGTTACAATACAACTTCTGAGCCCGTCTTACATACGGTTTAGTTAGCAGAAAGCTAAAAGTCACCTCGCTGTCTGCTTAAATTCCTTAGCTTGTTGTGGGCTTTAGTGATCGTGTACTCTAAGCGAGTCGGTTCCTATAAAGTAGAGTTCGTATTTGTGCTTTACATTCTGAACTCTTATTGTTAGCTAAAGGTTTTGTTTTGTACCTGCATCTGTCAGTGTACAATACTCAGTATTTACGTTTATTAGTGATATTTAGACTCGGTACATTTAAGGTAGCAGTTTTTATAGTTTTATTAGGTCACTTTCGCGTGTACGTAAACGCTTGTTTAAATTACAAATACGAGTGATAATCAGTAGGTGCAGCTTACCGTAGGTCGCTGTTTAATTCGTTAATAATATTCACTAGATAGTCCCTAGCAGTTTACTGTCGGTCACTGTCTTATTCTTTAGTATTCACTAAATAGCCCCTAGCAGGAAAATAAGCACCAGATCTAGCTTCAACCATAAATTTTTATTTTCATTATTGAGTGTCCTTTCTGCCAACTAGAGTTAACTAGAGTTAACCTTGTGTGGCAGTAGGTTTCCTTAAGGTTTTTATAGTAAATCAGTTATTAGCTAGATGGATAGGGACTGTGTCTGTTGTGTGCGGATGCAGGAGGAGTTGGCCACAGTCCAAACGCAGCTGGAAGCTTTGTTGGCCACAGCTAACAAGCTCGAGTGTTACCTTGATGTGCGGTAGGGATGGGGTGCCTGGGGCAGCCTCAGCTGTACTAGATGTGCAGGGGGGTGGGGGGGGGGTGATGTCACAGCTCTCTCACTGAGCCAACCTCGGGTGCGACTGAGCCGGCCGACCCACTCTCACCTCACTGTAGGTGGCTGACTGTGTCAAAGTGTCGAGCCTCAAGGCGAAGGCTGCGTGGGGGACGTACGCTCCTGCCAAATCTCATGCACTTTGCTGGTAGATTCAGTGTGCTATCTGATGCTGGGGGCAGGCTGAGCCGGATAGTGGCCCAAGATAGTGGCCGCTTCTTCAGTAAGGTCCGGACAGGTATGTGGGGGTAGGGGTTTGTTAGTTAATGGGAGCATCAATGTTAGGCGGATCATGGAGTCCCTCAGGAACATGTCGGCTAGGGTGGGGAAGAAGTCCAACCTTTACTCGGTGTGCTTGCCGGGGGGCCTTGTCTGGGATGTGGAAAAGGCTCTTCCGGCGGCTATCGAGAGTGCGAGGTGCATCCAGCTGCATATTGTTGCACATGTCGGCACCAACGATGCCTGTCGTCGGGGTTCCGAGGAAATCCTTGGGTCCTTTCGACGGCTTGCTAAAGGGCGAAGGCGGCCTCCATCTCTCGAGGATTGGAAGCTAAGTTGACGATCAGCAGCATCGTACCCAGGGTGAACTGGGGTCATCTGGTTTGGAGTCGAGTGGAGAATCTAAACCAGAGGCTACGTCGACTCTGTGATGAAAATAGTTGTAAATTCCTCGACCTACGCTGTGGGGTGGAAGGCTGTAGGACGCCCCTCGGCAGATCAGGGGTGCACTACACACTGGAAGCAGCCACATGGGTAGCACAGTACTTGTGGCGTGCACATGGTTTTTTTTTTAGATTAGGTTCCTCCCCACGGGAAACAAACCGTTGGCCTGAAAAGTTGCCAGTTCATGTGGGTGTGCCAACTGTAAAAATTGTTAGTTCACCTAAATAGGTCATTCCAAAGGATTTAAATATGCTTAATCTCATGTTGGTAAATCATCGAACAGTCAGTAGCAACATCCACGAGTTACTCTCCGAAATAAACTGTACCAATGCCAGTATTGTATTACGTACCGAAAGCTGGTTGAAATCAGACACAACAAGCAGTGAAATTTTGAACTCGGATTGGACAATGCTTAGGAAAGATAGGACTGATGCTATGGGAGGTAGTGTGTCCATTGCAGTTAAAAGCTGTTTAAACGCAGTTGAGATCGATACTGGGTCGGACTGTGAAATACACTCCTGGAAATGGAAAAAAGAACACATTGACACCGGTGTGTCAGACACACCATACTTGCTCCGGACACTGCGAGAGGGTTGTACAAGCAATGATCACACGCACGGCACAGCGGACACACCAGGAACCGCGGTGTTGGCCGTCGAATGGCGCTAGCTGCGCAGCATTTGTGCACCGCCGCCGTCTGTGTCAGCCAGTTTGCCGTGGCATACGGAGCACCATCGCAGTCTTTAACACTGGTAGCATGCCGCGACAGCGTGGACGTGAACCGTATGTGCAGTTGACGGACTTTGAGCGAGGGCGTATAGTGGGCATGCGGGAGGCCGGGTGGACGTACCGCCGAATTGCTCAACACGTGGGGCGTGAGGTCTCCACAGTACATCGATGTTGTCGCCAGTGGTCGGCGGAAGGTGCACGTGCCCGTCGACCTGGGACCGGACCGCAGCGACGCACGGATGCACGCCAAGACCGTAGGATCCTACGCAGTGCCGTAGGGGACCGCACCGCCACTTCCCAGCAAATTAGGGACACTGTTGCTCCTGGGGTATCGGCGAGGACCATTCGCAACCGTCTCCATGAAGCTGGGCTACGGTCCCGCACACCATTAGGCCGTCTTTCGCTCACGCGCCAACATCGTGCAGCCCGCCTCCAGTGGTGTCGCGACAGGCGTGAATGGAGGGACGAATGGAGACGTGTCGTCTTCAGCGATGAGAGTCGCTTCTGCCTTGGTGCCAATGATGGTCGTATGCGTGTTTGGCGCCGTGCAGGTGAGCGCCACAATCAGGACTGCATACGACCGAGGCACACAGGGCCAACACCCGGCATTATGGTGTGGGGAGCGATCTCCTACACTGGCCGTACACCACTGGTCGAGTGGACACTGAATAGTGCACGGTACATCCAAACCGTCATCGAACCCATCGTTCTACCATTCCTAGACCGGCAAGGGAACTTGCTGTTCCAACAGGACAATGCACGTCCGCAAGTATCCCGTGCCACCCAACGTGCTCTAGAAGGTGTAAGTCAACTACCCTGGCCAGCAAGATCTCCGGATCTGTCCCCCATTGAGCATGTTTGGGACTGGATGAAGCGGCGTCTCACACGGTCTGCACGTCTACCACGAACGCTGGTCCAACTGAGGCGCCAGGTGGAAATGGCATGGCAAGCCGTTCCACAGGACTACATCCAGCATCTCTACGATCGTCTCCATGGGAGAATAGCAGCCTGCATTGCTGCGAAAGGTGGATATACACTGTACTAGTGCCGATATTGTGCATGCTCTGTTGCCTGTGTCTATGTACCTGTGGTTCTGTCAGTGTGATCATGTGATGTATCTGACCCCAGGAATGTGTCAATAAAGTTTCCCCTTCCTGGGACAATGAATTCAGGGTGTTCTTATTTCAATTTCCAGGAGTGTAGTCTGGATAAAGCTGTCAATCAGACAAGGATTGACCATTGTATTAGGATGTTTTTATACACCACCAGCATCCACAACAAACGTCGCAGAACGTTTCAGGGAAACTCTTGAGTATATAGGAAGTAAATATCCAAATTGTCCATTAGTTATAGGTGGAGATTTTAGTCTGACATCCATTGACTGGGAAAATTACACGTTTATCACAGTGGGCAGAAGCAAAGATTCGTGTGAAGTTATTCTAGGAACGCTCTCAACTTACAACCTTGAGCAATTGGTTAGAAAACCAACTTGAGATGGGAACACATTAGATATCTTGGAGACAAACAGACCTGATCTTTTTGAGGAAGTTAATCTAGAAGAAGGTATTAGCGACCATTTTGTCGTTGTGGCTTCTATGTCAGTGGCAGTTGCAAGCAAAAACGAAGAAACAGCGTAGAGTTTTCTTGTTTGGGAAAGATAATAAAAGTATTATTAATGTATATCTTCATAGTCAGCTTCAAGCATTCACCGCGAGACACAAAGATACTGAGCTTCTTTGGTCGGAATTTAAAGGTATTGTCCACCATGTTCTCGAGAAGTATGTCCCCAGCAAAAACATAGGGGAGGGAAAGGATCCACCTTGGTACAACAAACATATTAGGAAGTTGCTGAGAGAGCAGAGAATTTTGCACAGTCGTTATAAACGTAGTCACTGCCTCGCTGACAAACAGAAATTATGCAAAATGAAAGCAGCTGTTAGAAGGACAATGAGAGATTCTTTTAACGAATTTGAAAGCAATACTTTATCTGCAGATTCTAAAAATAACCCCCAAATACTTTGGTCTTACGTAAATTCTATGAACGCTGCAAATAATTCAATACCTTCTCTTGCTGACAGTACGGATAATGTAACTGATGATGATAAACAGAAGGCTGAAATTCTAAACCTAGCTTTCAAAAACTCGTTAACGGTAGAGGACTGCAGCACCATTCCCCCTTTCAATTATCGAACAAATGCAAGGATGGCTGACATAGTGTTTAGTGTATCTGGGATTGTAAAACAGTTAAGAGCCTTAGACGCCAGGAAGGCATCTGTCCCAGACGGTATCCCCGTAAGATTATATGTTGACTATGCTACAAATATAGCACCATTCTTATCCATCATCTATCAGAGATCATTGGAACAGCGGGAAGTTCCACGGGACTGGAACAAGGTCTAGATCATAGCAATCTATAAAAAGGGTATAAAATCGGATGCACATAATTAGCGGCCAATTTCACTGAGATCGATTTGTTGTAGAATCATGGAACATATTTTGTGTTCAGACATAATGACCTTACTAGACTCTGAGAAGCTCATCTGCGGAAACCAGCAAGGTTTTAGGAAACAGCGGTCATGCGAGACACAGCTGGCCCTCTTTGTGCATGATATACAACAGGCTCTAGATACCGGCTCCCAGGTTGATGCACTACTTCTCAACTTTCGAAAGGCGTTCGACTCAGTTCCGCACTGTCGCTTCCTCCAGAAAGTGCGCGCTTACGGTCTATCCGATGACATATGTGGTTGGATAGAAAGTTTTCTAACAGCCAGGGAGCAGTTTGTCGTCCTGAACAGGGTGACTTCAACAGAAACAAGCGTAACTTCAGGTGTGCCCCAAGACAGCATAATAAGTCACACGAAGGTTGTGAACAAATCAATGAGGATTTGCAGAATATAAATGCGTGGTGTAATGACTAGCATTTATCTCTCAATATTAGGAAGTGTAACCTACTGCGTATAACAAGGCGAAAATCCCCATTAATATACGAGTACAAAATAAATGCCCAGTTTCCAGAATGAGATTTTCACTCTGCAGCGGAGTGTACTCTGATATGAAACTTCCTGGCACATTAAAACTGTGTGCCCGACCGAGACTCGAGCTCGGGATCTTTGCCTTTCACGGGCAAGTGCTCTACCATCTGAGCTACCGAAGCACGACTCACGCCCGGTACGAGACGAGATACTGGCAGAAGTAAAGCTGTGAGTACCGGGCGTGAGTCGTGCTTCGGTAGCTCAGATGGTAGAGCACTTGCCCGCGAAAGGCAAAGGTCCCGAGTTCGAGTCTCGGTCGGGCAAACAGTTTTAATCTGCCAGGAAGTTTTAAATGCCCAGTCTTTGGAAGTGGTAACATCCGTCAAGTATCTGCGTGTGACTATTCGAAATGGTCTCAAATGGAATGATCAGATTACACAAGTAACGGGTAAGGCGAACTCTAGATTGTAGTTTATTGGTAGAATCCTGAAGCGATGCAGTCCTTCAACAAAGGAAATAGCTTAAAATACGTTAGTTGGTGCAGTCTTAGAGTATTGTTCGTCTGTATGGGACCCTTACCAGTTGGGTTTGATTCAAGAGATTGAGAAGGTGCAAAGAAGAGCATCAAGATTCGTTACTGGTACATTTAGCCATCGCGAGAGCGTTACAAATCTCATAGAAAGTTTGATGTGGGACACACTTGCAGGTAGACGGCGCACTAAACGGAAGGGGCTGCTCACTAAATTCCGAAATCCGATCTTCACCGGGATGTAGAGCATATATTATTACCACTATCTTTCAAATCGCGCAATGATCACCATTGAAAGATAAGGGAAATTAGAGCTCGTACTGAGGCGTTCAGACAGTGGTTTTCCGCTCGCGCGATCCGCGAGTGGAACAAAGTGGTGGTGGTGGTGCTGGTGGTGGCGGGGGAGGGGGGGGGGGGAAGGGGGGATATGACTTTGGCGCAAATTGTGTTGTGCCTCCGTCACACACCGATTGGTGGCTAGCGGAGTATATATGTAGATGTAGATGTAAATTCATCACAGTCTGAATCCTATTCCTATCAATTAATTTTTATTTAACTCTGGTAACAAGGATTAAGCCGTCGACCCCATATTAACTGTTGCCCTTTTCTGGTAGTAGTTTAGTATGTGATATTTTTTGCAGTTTGTCTGGGACCATGATGAGCCAAGGAAGAAAGGGAGCCACAGGGCAGTGACTCTGTGTCTGATCAAGCCCCGACGGGATTTTGGCTCGCCTTTCTGAGGCGAAAGCGGTGGGATGGAGAAAAGTGTCCACTCATGGCAGGTACATTGCCACGGACCAAGATTTGTTTAGCTCTGGTGCCCGGGAGTCGTCTTACATTAGCTTTTCTCATATTGCACTCTGCGCAGTATGGGGTCCCGGCCTATATCCAAAGAAGTCTTATAACATGCTGTGATGAGCACTTGGGCTTGTGCAGAATCGTGGCTCTTGCTAACTGTGCCGTTAGGTCAAAACACATTTCAAATCAACTTTGTTTTTCACGGATGGGTCACCTTCCTAGAACGCAGTGGAGTGGGAAGTCAGGTGCAACTAGAGAACTCTGTGTCCAGTGGAATTGATGCAGCTGCATTTTGTTCTGGAATTATTTTGTCTTGTAAAAGCGATGGGACGACTTTCCAGCACCACACCGAGGGGGTGAACACCCTCCTGTCTAAAATGTTGTAAGAGGGTACCTCATTAGTTATTCTTAAATAAAATAAAAGAGCAGAGGAAATCAGGACGCGAGTTTCCAAGAAACTTGGATGTGGGTAAAGAACTGTGTACGTGGGAGTTAGATGATCGGTTAACAATGTAAAACTTTTGCCAGATGGAGAGTTAGTTACTTTTGTAACGACAATATCGGTGTCCAGCATTCTGCTGAGCCTTTTCATTGATCCATGGGAATGGAGTGGACTTTGTACCGAGAAGACAGAAGTCTTTTTCGGTGTGTAGGACTTTGTCTGGGGATTCTGAGAACGACTCTTCATCTGGAGATCTTGAGGAAGACACTTGGTCCCCAAGGTTGAGAAGAGCACTTCACCTAGAGATGTAGAAATAGGGCGTTTTTCGCAACCAGCTGTTTATGTGTTACAGAGAACAACAGATCACAGCCCTCGCAGCTTTCCACTCTACAGCATTGGGCCCGGTTCAGCAATTAAAGAGAACTGTGATGGGGTCTTCCCAGAAACGTCAGGACCTTCCCTATTGTATATGAGGAAATGATACACAGTGCAGTGGCTCACAAGTCGACTTCCCCTGCGCGCACTGCATTTGATTTTTCTGTCCTGTAAGCATTTTGGTATGCACGAATAAAAATAAAGATGATCAATTCCAAAAACTATGAAATAAGAAGCAAAACAAGCAGATCCAGGACAATTAGACGAACAAAGCTGAGTCGCAGGCACAAGAATTTAATCAGCAGTTAGAAAGGATTGTTCAAGAGAGAATAAGGGCCACAAATTAAATAAGAAAAGAGGTCGCAGATTTCCAAAAAAAAAAAAAAGTTTTGAAACACTTAGGACATTGCAGGACAAAGTTACAGAACGAAGCAAAATGATTAGCGATGGACAGGTCACCTTAATTGAGCAACATGGACATTGAGTGTCTGTGTTACAAGAAGGAACTAAGATAGGTCAGGATGAAACTAATAAGATAACGCAACAGGTTGAAATGTTAACTATAGCCACGTTGTTCTCGTTACGATGTGATACAGGGCCTGATCGAACAATTCTGGCCGATATAAAAGGACTGGAAGTAATAAAAGGATTATTCTAATTCGAAGAACCACAGGTGAACATTAATCAAAGGAACTGAGAAATGTTGCTGCAGCAACAATGATACGAGGAGTATTGTGCCGTTTCAGATGACAATGCGGAAGATACAGGCTCAAGTACAAGTGAGGCAGGGAAGGGAAGAGGACGAATTGCGCAGCCTGGATGATGGGCTATGCCACTTAAGTGGTGCAGCATGGCAGCGGTCTGCTAACGAGTTTGTTAATTATAACGGATACGATGAAGATGAGAATCGCAGGCATTCTGTGTCGGTTCATGACGCCCCATGACAGGTTGTTCGTTGAGAGCCAGGCATCCTCCGAGGCGAAACGGTGCCCAGTAGACTCCACAGACTCAGTGAAGTGGTTCGCCATAGCACTATAGGCAGGACACACGTAAGTACCTTGAAAGAAGAAACGAAGGTGGTCTTAGACAACGAGCAATTGTGGTAGAGATTCATAATTCTACTCCTCATCATGATGATGGGCCCAACAATCAGAATCGGGTGCCTTTTTATAAGTAAAGAACTGCAAACAAAGGTTGTAAACTCTGTCTTCAGAGACACCATCAAATATTTTGTGTAATTCTGTCCACACTTCACACGCTGTATTTAGACGCATTATTTTCTGCAAAGTTTCTTCCGACATATTTGTAGTCAAAATAAGTAGATCGTTGCTGTCTGCTTTGTTAAAAGCTTCTAATGCACTTGATGTTCGGGGCGGAAGCCCCATGACACCCGTTCAAGTTGTTTGTTGATCCATTCACTCAGGATTTTTTTTTGTTTACTACAAAGGGTAGTTAACCCTCTGACCGAACATGCTGAGCTACCGTGTCGGCGGTTCAGCTAAGCGGGCGGGCTATGACCGGGACAAAAGGTTGCCAGTTCACGTAAGCACGCCTTACCAACAGAGCCCGGCCACGTCTTGCCCCGTAAACTCCTGTCTAGTGCCACCACGACTCTTATATTTTAACATAGAATAAAATGAATATAAAACACTGCTGTTTTTGTGACAGGATGTCAGATAATCGACTGGTCTCTACCCACCGCACCACTGCATCCACGTCCGAGATGATGAACTGCAAGCTTCGTGGCCACTAGCAGCCCAGCTCCTTTACCCGCCATGCAGGCCATCCAACCTCAAGACAAAATCATCATTATAATCGTACTTCAACCGTATTTATAGTTCCCTCAACTCGCTCTCACTCTATGGTTTTGGAAAATAAATTTATAACACGATACAACGATACTGTAACGAGCATCACCTACTCAGTATGGTAAGGATGAAAATTTTCGATTGATGTGAGTTTTCTTTTCATTTCCGTTGCCCTCGAAGTCATCAAAACCTTAAGCCAAAGGCAAGCAGAAAGACTATGCTATAAAACTTCTCTGTTGAGCGATCACGATTCACAAGATTTTGTTTACTTTTCTCCGTTGTAACCAAATAGGGAGCGTCTTGAAATTTATGTAGCACTTATTTTATTCTTTTCCTTCTCTTCCGTTTGCTTTTTTTCTTCTTCTTCCGTTCTTCTATCCATTCTGTTGCTTGTCAAGGAAGCTTATCAGTAATTTTGCAATTGTTAACTATGGTTCCTTTTTTTGTTTTGTAGTAAAATGGTTCGTTTCCTGTGGAACAATAGCCACTTGTGTCAGACAGCTGATTGCTTTTTCATAGATAAAGCTAAGTTCGGATTTTTTTTCTGTGCCTGTTGTCTTTCATACTACCTAAGTAAACATAATAGCCTATCCATTATCGTCGTTTCGTTATTGTACATACGTTTTTTCTATACACTGATAGATTTCATTGGAATTTTTCATCCAAGTTCCATTTCATTGTCTGCTCTTAGTATTTTTCTTACCGAGCGGGGTGGCGCAGTGGTAACACTCTGGACTCGCATTCGGGAGGACGACGGTTCAATCCCGTCTCCAGCCATCCTGATTTAGGTTTTCCGTGATTTCCCTAAATCGTTTCAGGCAAATGCCGGGATGGTTCCTTTGAAAGGGCACGGCCGATTTCCTTCCCAATCCTTCCCTAACCCGAGCTTGCGCTCCGTCTCTAATGACCTCGTTGTCGACGGGACGTTAAACACTAACCTAACCTCACCTAAGTATTTTTCTTATAATTTATCTTTCTTAGTTCTCAATGTTTTTTCAGTTTAAAATCAGCCACTAGCTATCACAATTTGAGATGGGTAAAGTACTTCTGTTTTAACATTTGTAACAAAATGTCATTATCGATTACAGATGTTCCAAGTGATTTAGTGTCTACACGTAAATCTACATCTACATCAGTACTCTGCAAGTCACCAGACGGTGTATGACGGAGGTTACTTCTTGTACCACTAACTCATCCCCCTCCCGCCCTCTCAGACCAGAGAATGGTGTTGGAAGAATGATGGTCGGTAAGCCTGTGTATTACCTCTAATTTCTTGAATTTTCCTGTCGCAATTATTTCGCGAAATGGTATGTGGGAGGAAGTAATATGTTGTCCGACTCTTCTCAAAAAGTGCTCTCTCCAAATTTCAACAGCAAATCTCTTCGTGATGCACCACTCCTGTCTTGTAGCGTCTGCCACTCTCGTGCCGACAAACGATCCCGTACGAACCGCACCGCTCTTCGTTGGATCTTCTCTGTCTCCTGTATCAGTCCTAACTCGTAAGGGCCAAATATTGATGAACAAAACTCAAGAATCTCTAGACAAGCGCTTGGTGAGACACTCCTTTCGTGGACGTGTTGCATTTCCATTTATATTCTTACAAAGAATCTCATTCTGGCGTTTGCTTCTCATACTATTTGATTTATGTGGTAATTCCACTTAGTGTCGTTCTGGATATTTACTCCTAGATATTTTACGGTAAATACTGTTTCCAGAAATTTCTCATCAATTGTGTAGTCGTTCAGTAATGGATTTCTTTTTATAGTACGCTCAGTATGTTACATTTATGCACTTTCATGATCAACTGCCAGAGCCTGCAACGTTGCTCAATCTTCTGTAAGTCATTCTACGAATCAATACTGGCTTCTGGCTTTGCTAACTTCTTATGGAAACTGCGTCGTCTACGAACAGTCTTAAATAGTTTCCGACGCTTTCTGCTAGATCATCTGTACACGTTGTGAACAGTAACGATCCTGTCACACTTCCTTGGGGGATTCCGTAAATTACCTTCACATCTGTAGATTTTTTTCCGTCAAGAATGACGTGTTGAGCTCTATCTGTACGGAAGACTTCAATCCAGTCTCATATCTGATCTGATCGTAGGTAAGCTCGTATTTTTTTTTTCAGTATACGGCAGTGCGGGATGGTGTCCAGTGCCTCCCTGATTCAAGGTACCAAACTGAACGACGCTATTCACAAACGCAATGTATTTCATGGAGCAACATAGTGAGTTGAGTTTCGCAAGTTCTCTGTTTGCGGAATCCATGTCGATATTTATAGAGGAGATTTTCGTTCTCCAAAAACTTTATAATTCTCCAGCACAAAACGTGTTCTATGACTTCACAACAGTCTGGTGTCAATGATATAGGCATGAACTTAATGAGCATCTGCTCTACGACCGTTCTTTTTTCCAGTTGCTAAGTATCCCTCGTTGCTCCAGCAAACTAAGACAAACTTCTGCTAGAATGGAAGCAAGTTCTTTGGTATAATCTCTGTAGAATCTTACAGGTATTTGATCTGGTGCTGCTGCTTTTCCACTACTAAGCGGTTATAGGATTATAGTTACTTTTCTGTTCCGCGATGGGTTGTCTCGATATCTGCCGTTTCGACGTTCGTTCGATGACTGAAAGGAGGGATCTTTTTATGATCTTCCGGGAGTCAAACCATTTCGAAAGACCGAATTCAATATTTCATCCTTTTCTCTGTCATTTTCCGTTTCGCTGCCAGTATGGTCACCGAGTGACTGACCATAAGATTTCGAACTACTTACTGATTTTACTAAGAACAAAACCTCTTAAGGTTCTTAGTCAGACAGGCCGACAAATTATATTTTCAAAGCCATTCAGCGCTTCTCTCATTGCTCTCCGTACTATCATTTTCGCTTCGTTCAGCTTTTGTTAGTCAGCTAGGTTTTGACTTCTCTCCAATCTGTGAAGAAGTTCTCTTTGTTAAAGTAGCAGTTTTCTAACACGGCTATTAAACCACGCTGGGTCTTCACCGTCCCTTAAGGCCTAACTCTTGACAAACTTCTCTAAGGTGTATTGTGTGGTCTTTGTAGTCCTGCGGTTCGATATTTGTTAGATTCCCGATATAGTCCTGCCGATTTAATAACCGCAACTACTTATTTGACTTTGTTCGTCTGCAATATTTTTCTTAATCTGGTGATTACAGTTTGATTGCTGAATCCCGATCTGGTACTTTCCATACACTGTGTATTCTCGTGTCGTATTTGGAGTACACGCATTGCTGAAATTTCATGTAGTTCCTTTACAGATTGAATAGCTTCCTATCTGTTAAGGGAGAGGACTGCAATATCATCGTGAAACTTCGTTTTGGAGAAATCAGCCGGTAATTATACATTCATATTCATTTGGTGAATATCTATTTTTTTGACCCGGAACAAAATTGAACAGTAGTGGCGATAAGCTGTCCCCTGTCTACACTTTTTTGATCTCAAATGGTGTACAAAGTTCTCTGATAAATTTGACTTTTAATGATGCCATATTTGATAGGTTCCTGTGTTTAGTTAGTTTAGTTTATCTTTTTACATGTTCTGAGAATACTTATTCCCTACAAGTCGCAGAAAAGACTTCGCTTTGTTTCTAAATCTTCCATTATTGCCAAAAACTTTAATTCCGAAGGATTAGTCAAATACACTAACGGAAAAAAGAATCGCAACACCAAAAAGTGATTAATGTAGAGTATTGAAATTTTGGGAATATATTTGTTTAGGTAACCTACCTAAGTGATTAACATTGCAAGAACACAGGTTAATGTAAACGCGAGATAAGCAGTTGTGAATGTGAAACTCTGGTACGTTAATAACAGGTCCAAATGGTTCAGAGTACTATGGGACTCAACTTCTGAGGTCATCAGTCCCCTAGAACTTAGAACTACTTAAACCTAACTAACCTAAGGACATCACACACATCCGTGCCCGAGGCAGGATTCAAACCTGCGACCGTAGCGGTCACGCGGCTCCAGACTGTAGCGCCTAGAACCGCTCGGCCACTCCGGCCGGCGTTAATAACAGGTGTAACCGCCAGAATGTAGAATGCAAGCATGCAAACGTACATGCATCGTGTTGTACAGATGCCGGATTTCAGTTTGTGAGATGGAGTTCCACTCTTGTTGCACTTTGTCGGCCAATACAAGAACGGTTAATGCTGGTTATGAATGACACTGGACTTGTAGTCCGAAGATGTCCCACATCTGCTTGATTGGAGACAGATCAGGTGACCAAGCACACCAAGGCAAACCGTCGACAATCTGCAGAGCGTATTGTGTTACAACATCGGTATGTGGACGAGTGTCATCCTGTTGGAAAACACCCCCTGCAATTCTCTTCATGAAAGGTAGCACAACAGGTCGACTCACGAGACTGACGTACATATTTGCAGTCAGGGTGCGTGGAATAATCACGAGAGCGCTCCTGCTGTCATACGAAATCGCACTCCAAACCATAACCCCATTGGAGGTCCAGTACGTCTAATACGCAGCAACTGGCCTCCTCCTAACCAACACACGGCGATCACTGACTCCGAGGCAGAACCAGCTCTCATCAGAAAACTCAACAGGCCTCCATTCTGCCCTGGGATGAAGTTTCGCTTGACACCAGTGCAGTCAAGAATGGCTACACGGTGTCTCGTTGGGAGCTGTCCTGGAAGCAACCCATCTGTAACAATTCGTTGTGTCAATGTGGTGCCAAACGCTGCAAAGACTGCTGCAGCAGATGCAGTATGGTGGGCTAGAGCCATACGCCGAACACGATGGACTTCTCTCTCGGTAGTACCACGTGGCCGTTCAGGGCCCGGCCTTCTTGACACAGTACATTCCCGTGCCGTTCGTTTTTGGAACACAACCTACGACCAGCTTAGAGACAAATGTGATGGCACTTTCTGCATGACCTGACCATTATTTTACAGGACAATGCTCAAGCCCGTACAGTGAGATCTGTTACTGCTTTGTTTGACTGATGACGCAGCTAAGTGCTATACTACCCACTGCACTCCCCTGAGTTAAGCTCTTGTGAGTTCAATTCTATTTGTAAACTGAAGGAAACACTTCACGGCATTCGCTTCAGAAATGCTACAAATTCGTCGGGCTATAGACCTCGCCACTCGAACTGTCAACACAACTGGCACTGCCAAGAGTATCCTACGACTTCCACATCGGCGGCAACAAGCTATACACAGTACTGGTGGCTACTTTGAAGTTCAGTATAACTTTGAAACACGTATCTATTTTGTACGAGTTGTAAATAAATAGTTGCCACTATTAAAGTTCCAATCCTCGTACATATACACGTATCGCTCCATTGGAGAATGTGCCCAACGCTCGAAGTCGCTTGCACAGATCTGCATACAGTTTTGTTGACGCTACTGGAAGAAGACCATGTTCAACAGACAATCAATCACAAAAGAGGGTTCCTGTATTGGTCCTTCATAAGCAATTTAATACATTGCTTTTTAGATTGTAACACATTCAAGCAGTGTATGACTACAGATATGTACACTATCCTACACTTTCCGGCAATTTTACGTATTTCCCACCCATTTGTCGTAATTATATCAGGTTTTCATCGACTTTTACCGATGTTATGTCATTCTTTTCATATTCTTTTTTAAATTTTTCCTTATGTTTATCGTCACATTGCTGGTATACCCATGTGTTGTTTGAATTTAGTCGAGGATATTTGCATTTCATATCCGCCAGCCTACTAAAAATCCTAATAATTCTCCTACATGCATGCATTTTGGGTAGGTTGATCATGAAAAGTATAGCAACACTCGCCTCGTACCCAGATGGGACGCAGTGAATGGTGCAGATCGGAGACTCGTAGCCTGGAAACATATCCGTCTACTGCTACGGTCCGTCTGGGAGCTTATCTGCATACTTATATAGTGACTCAATTGATGGAAACTCAGAGTCTGGCCCAGTTCTACACATTCATCAGACTTCCATTCTACCATGTAGGGATCTACCACAAGGAGTTGACATGTGTACAGAGCGATTTTTGCTGATGTTCTGATATTTTTTCCCCATAAGTATGTGCTCTTATTGCTTACGATATAAGCCTAACTGCTTTTGTTTACACCTTGCATCTCTGACCAGGCCCTACAACCATGTCAGAACATGTAGAAACTGTAGATTTTGGAGAATTTTGTATATGCTAGCAATAAGTTATTTGCTAGTTGACAGTGTGTCGACTGCATCGTGGACCGTGAGAGTTCCCCTCTCCTTACCTACAGAGTGGCGACCCCGGCAAACATAATTTCTAGACAAACAGCTAGCAAGCTATGCATGTGAACCGCAGCCGTCTGCCACTGACAGCTCTACACACACACAGCTATGCAAGCATATTAACAATCGCATAATCTCGATTTCAACACCTTTTACTTTATTTTTGGCAGTGCTACAGCCCCCCAAACATCAAAAACGATTCTGTAGAGGATCTAAGCACATTTAATTCATCCTGCTAAAGAGCATGATATCTTCAATGCAAGTTATATTACTGATATTTCGTAATAATATTGTCTAGATTCTCCAGTAATAACAACAAACCATGGCATGCTGCTGCGCCTATCAACACCTTCTTTTATAGTCTTAAAGATCTACGATGATGCCACATAATCATCCCACTTTCGTTATTTTGTGTGCTAGATGTCTGTTGGATGGAAGGAGACAGTCCTTCGCAGGTATTTTTCCTGTGTATGGTAAAGAAAAACACATTAGTCCTGCTTCGTGCATCTGTTTGAGGAAAGGATCTTAGCTCTGGGGACAATAAGAAGTGGCTGGAAAACCGGATGCATCTGCTATTTTTAGAAAAAAAAACCTTTGTTCATTCTGAGACAGGTAGATAGCCTGGTACTCCCAATAGCAGCTGCATCCCTCGAAACACGTGCTGTTGTTTTCGTTAGGACACAGCTGTGGGAGAAAGACGCTAACCTTCAAAAACAAATTTATTGTTCGTGGTAGATACCTTACAAAGTATGCCTTCTGAACGGCATTTTACATTACAATCACCTGCCGATTTCCAGCTGCTAGCTGCTGCCGCCCCTTTGTTGCGTGGAAGCCGAGGTTGTCACCGTGCAGATTGCTGGACACCAAGCCAAGCGGCGCACGTGGCGCGGGTTGTGTCATCTAAGACCGCCCTAGAGTTACAAGAGTGCATAGCATGGCGCCCTTTCACGTCAAGCCCCAGAGCAGCGCAGGAGGCATTAGGCGGGTCCAGTGAACCTGACCCAGTCCTCCCGCAGGTGGTTCAACCACGCATTATATCCAGAGCAGTGTCTAGATGATGATCCACAATATAGTACACCCAGGATATCGTACGAAGGTTGCTACACCAGCGGGAGGACAGGGTGATGTTTATGGCAGCCATCCGCAATACATGCATGGACGCAGACACACAAAAAAATAGAGCAAATGGATTGCATCCATAGAATGTTTGGTTGTGAGTGACTGGACGCATTCGAGTACAGTACTATACCGTCTGACGAATGTGCTGTTCTGCACCGTACTTAAGGATAATACCAACGAAGCACTCTCTCCTACTATCCAGCAGACATCTAGCACGCTAAATAGTGGAACTGGGATGATTATATGCGATAATCGTGTATCTTTAAGAGTATAAAAGGAAACATGATACGCGCAGCAGCATGCCATGGTTTGCTGTTATTACTGGAGACTCTAGACAATATTATCACGAAATATCGGTAACATAACTTGCATCGAAGATGTTATGCTCTTTAGCAGGATGTATTTAAATGTGCTTAGATCCCCTGCAGAATTGTTTTGCGAAGAGCTTTTCTCTTTTTGGGGAGTTGTATCACTGTCGAGAATTATGTAAAAGTGGTTGAAATCGAGACTTTGCGATTGGTAATATGCTTGCATACTTGTATGTGTGTAGAGCTGTCAGCGGCAGACGATTGCTGTTCACATGCATAACTTGCTAACTGTTCGTTTATAAATTATGTTGCCGGGATCGTGCACTCTGTAGGTATGGAGAGGGGAAACTCTCACGGTCCAGGATGCGAAGTGCAGTCGACACACTATCAACTCACGAATAACTTATTGCTAGCGTAAACAAAATTCCCCAAAATCTACAGTTTCTACATGTCCTGACGGGTTGTAGGGATGTAGTCAGAGTTGGAAGGTGTAAACAAAAGTAGTGGAGGTAATCTCATAAGCAATAAAACCATAACTTAAGGGAAAAAATATCACAGCATCATCAGAAATCAACTCTGTGCATATGTCGACTCCCTGTTGCAGATTCCTAGGTGGTAGAGTGGAAGTCTGATGAATGTGTAGAACTGTGCCAGAGTTTGAGTTTCCATCAAGTGCGTCACTACATGAGTCTGCAGACAAGCTCTCTGATTTGCCATAGCAGATCACGAGTTTGTTTCCCGACTATGAGTTTCTAATCTGCACCATTTGCTGAGGCGAGTGTTACTACACTTTTCATAATCTTCCATTTCAAAATGCATGCACGTAGATCATCAGGAAGAGGGAAATTCTCAGGAATTTTTTAGTAGGCTGGTGTATAGGACACGGAAATATCCTCAAATAAAATCAAATAACACATGGGTATGCCAGCAATATGACAACATACAAACGGAAAAATAAAAAAATAATATGAGGAAATGACATAACAACGCTAAATATCGTGGAAATCCTGGTATAATTACGACAAATTGGTAGGAAGTACGTTAAATTGAGGGAAATAGGACGAAATATGTAAAAACGCAAAAAACTAGCAAAATTACTGAAACTAATTGAGAATACCTAAAGTTAGAGAAAATGTACCACGAAATGCGAGGACCTGATGTGGGTTGGGGGTACCCACACACTCAAGACCGAGAAAAGCTAAAAATGTATGCTCCACTGCAATTACTTTTAACCCTTCCTCTCCCCCTGTTAACTGTGTGGGTTTCCGTATACTCCAATGAAGGCGACGTATGTATATCCCAATCCATAACTTTGTTCTCCACGTGCAGTGAAATATATACATTGTTCTCACAAAAAATATTATTTCTTAAGTATTAAGGAGAAGGATCAGTGCGTTTATCAGACTTCAGCCACCATTAATAGTGTGTGTGTGTGGGGGGGGGGGGGGGGTGAAGGGTGTACTCACGAGATGTGGTGTGAGGGCGATGTTGCTGTATTTTCCTACGCATGATCAAAACTACCTAACATCAGACCAAGACCTCTTTGTGCAAGAGGAATGCTACTAGAGCTGTAGTGATGCTACTGTAAACAGCAATAAGTCTGTTACATCTCTTTTGGCTCATGATCATGGTGCTTACTCCCTCATAATATGTTGCTGCTTCTTCATGTCTATTTTTGTGCAGCAAGGTGTGGATGGTACCTCAATGCACCAGCCATCGAATATATTCATGTCGGTTTTCTTAGCTCTATTTCCTAGTGAGCCATAGCCGCATCCGTCAAAACCGATACTACTGCTGCTGCTACTACTACTACCACTACTACCACTACTACTACTACTACTACTAATGATATGCACAACTGATGCAGAAAGTGTGTCTGAGGGTACATACGTTTCTGACTTTTTTAAAAAAAGTGTAAAATCCATTAATTTTCTAGGGAACAGAACAGCACTCTCCAGATTTTATTCCAATTGGTTTATAAGCAGCTCGATTGGTGGATATACACGGAAGATGCCTTCCTAGGACTCCAGAATAGTGCAGGAGGAAGTAGTTTTATCATTTTGAAGTTTGTCATTGTAGTGATTGGTGTAGGAAACTTGTAGGTTGATTGTATGTCTGATGCTGGACAAATAGATCCTGCATTAGCGTATTAAGTGTTGCATTCCATATGACTAAAACTTCGGAAACCATATGGCTTTTACAGTATAGCATTTTTAGGTGCAGAACCGTGTAACCATTGGAGTGTGTGTTTATGCTCTTCCTGGTACTGACTCCAAACATTGGAATAATGCTTCAGAATTGATAGCATGGTTGATTTACGTGAAAGGTTGCAAACTCCGTCCACCAGGAGCTCCATCAAGTATAAACCACACCTTTCCTCTTAACCATCTGTTATATCACCGCAACACTCTCATGTCTACTATACACCAATAAGAGGTGCTACCCTCTTCGATACACACGCATCTGGAGAGATCTTGTGGTTTTGGTTGGTTGCCGCGTGTAAGATTGGTGTTGCAGGGAGGATTGGTCAAGAACAATGTGGAAGGGATCTGACAACCTCCGAATTATCCTGCAAATACGAGAATACTCTGTGACGCCCATCCACACACGGAAAGATGGCCAGCCGTAATCGTAAATTGTGCATTATGATCGATACGCTGAAAATATGTAAATAATCTAATTGCATCGGTATAGGACGCTGTTTGCGCAGTCTTCTAGCTGCATTCACAGTCTTAGTATATTGTACCTGCAAAGTAGTGGAGGGGTTATTTAGTGATGATACAGAAACTGGGAGGCATTCTGCTGCGTCACTGGCTGGCATTGAAATTACAGAGCAACTTGTGTACCTTGATGTATGTGACTGAATGGACGTACTGCACAGTCATCTACCTGCATTCGCAATCTAGCATATGGTACTTGAAAAGTAGTGGAGGGGTGATTTAGACATGATGCAGAAATTGGAAAGCATTCACCGGCTGGCATGGAACCGGGAAATTGCAAAATTGATCGATCTATCAACTGCGGTGTCTATTAGTGTACATCGCCGCATATCAACAGTGTCTTTTTGAAAATTTGTGGTAAGTTCTTATGGGACCAAACTGCTGAGGTCATCGGTCCCTATGCCTACACACTATGTAATCTAACTTCAATTAACTTACACTATGGACAACACACACACCCATGCCCGAGGGAGGACTCGAACCTCCGACGGGGGCAGCCGCACGGACTGTGACAAAGCGCCCTAGACCGTTCGGTTACCCCGCGCGGCAACAGTGTCTTTCCCATCCCGTCCGTCCACTGGTACGCTGTTGATTACTGCATAATGATTGACTGACACCACTTGGTTGAGATGGAGGGAGCCTTGGTAGAACACTGGATACTTGCTGCTTGTCATTGTGGAGCATGGCATTAAATGTATACATCGTCACATTCAGATAGATGTTTGGAAGTGTTCATCAATGCTGCAGACTCGTCCTATTTCTGAATGCTTCAACGCCTTCCAAATGTTTTTATTTTTTATCTTCACCAATAAAATAACAGTACCTCTTATATTTCTACTACCTCACGCATGTTGTGAAAGCCACATCCCGGGACGGTCAGCAATGAAACGGTAATGATGAACTAACTAACTTGGAAGCAGTTTTACTCCCCCCCGTCCTCCCTCCCACCCTTCCTCCATCTGTGGGTGACACAGGTTTTTTTCAAACAGCCAGCTGCAATCCGCCGAGCACGTCGCCGCTTTGTGCAGCCTATCACCATTCTCCTGGCGGATGAGCGGGCGTGTCACAAGCTCGAGGATTGCTTGAGATAATGGTCCTTCACGAACACAGAAGCATGTATGCTCAGCTAGTCAACAGAAGGTAAACGAAGGCCACCCTGTCCTACAGTAAGCGCCCTCTTTTAGTTTATGAGAAAAACTGGTATAGTTTTTGCGTTCGACTGCAGGATACATTCGCATCTCATTATTTTGAGACATACGACGAAGTACACCGCCGCCGAGTACATATGGTCAAAATTCAGTAGCCCATACATGTCCCTCTGTGTAAAATTGGGGAAAAAGCTTCCACTTCTTTGCTGTAAAAACTACCGATTACCGCTGAATGTCCTCTTTATTTCCAAACTATCATCAAAGTAAAGAAACAGCCAGAATTTAAACTCCAAAGATAAAACATCTGGGTTACGAAATTTCTTTCAGCTTGATGGACGGATTACACGAACTGGGAGCGTTTCTCACGTTCAAATCAATGTCTGTATATAAACTGTCATGTACGTGAGTATTGCAGACATTTCATACATGTGAAATAACACTAGAGAATAAAATCTTCCACGTCGTTAGCTCACATGCCTGAAAATAACACAATCATTTTAAGTTCAACAACATGCTGTAACTCAAAGGACGTTGATGTTTTGTACACTATGGCAAGTACCGTTTTCTCAGTGTGAAGTCATATCACACCTGCAATTACGAAACAAATCGTGAGAGAATGTTTTGTAATAGAACCTCCTATAAGATTTTACCGCATCTCTCTCCTCTGATACGCCTATATCGAAAACATAAATAGCGTCTGCGTGTTGACTTCGAACATATTACATATACACATATCACTCCTTTGGAGAATGTGGCCAGTTCTCAAAGTCGCTTGCAGAGATCTGCATAAATTTTTGTTGATGGTAGTGGTAGAAGACCAAATGCAACAGACTATCAATCAAAAAACAGGGTTCCTGTATTGATCCTTCATAGGCAGTTTAATACATTGTTTTTTCTACTGTAACACATTCAAGCAGTGTATGACTACAGCTATGTACACTGTCCTGCACTTTGTTTTTCTACCATGCCTTCGAAATCTGTGTCAGCTGCTAAACAGTATTAACACGTTAGGATCCCTTGCCTCTCACAGAAAATTGAATATCGCATACTGTAAACTATGGCTCTCCCATGACACACGGGTTGGTAGGAATAAGACATTGAGGTGATGGTTCTCATTCACAAAATTGTTAAAGACATCGCAACGTATGGAACCTGGAAGAGTTTGCGGCACTGTAGAGCGTTTCCAACTGCTATCCGAAGATTATAACCTATACAATTAGCTTCATCCCCCACAGTGACCGGGCAGAGGATGTCTTGTTTCCGTTTCGAAGAGCATTATTTCCTCATTTTGCAGTCGTGGTAGTGTGTATTGTCTTTGATTACCTGGGCTGCAAGGTGATTGTTGAGCAGGTGTCTGTAGCGAACTCTGGCGTCAAATAGCGATAGATACAGTCCTCAGATGTATGGTTATATATAATACACTTACTAGACTCCTCTCTGTCCAACACCAGTATCTCGTCAGTTGTACATATTTACCCTAAACAAAAAAAGAAAAGACAATACCTTAGAGCCCAGCCTTTTGCCTGCCAGTTTTTAAGTGTAGAATAGCGACTGAGTGCATCTGTCACTAGTTACAAGTCATACTGTGAAATTTTTTCCAGCAGGATAATACCAATTGTATGGCATCGTCAATTTTTGAGCCGTATAACGATTTTAGGTAGTCCTTGTGTAGTGCTATGCATTCGGTTATGTAAATAGACCCAGTCTTTAAGACTAATTACATAATTAGGACCTATCTTTACTTCAGTTTCCCAACCAAAATAAAGTACACTAACCTAACCTTCCTCTTCTGCATCTGGGCAATTTGAATGTGTTGGTGGGTGCACTTGGGCTTTCTGTCAAGAAGGACCAGAGTTCAAGTCCCTGAAACGGCACCACCATTTTTAATTGTATGCCAATTCCCAGGTGGGGGGTGGGAAGGGATGCCAGCACATCCATGGGACAAAGAAATTCCCGCCAAAAATCGAAATTCGCGTCAATAGGATAGATGGGGTGGGGGAGCCGAAGGTGTAAGTGGGAGGATGCGCGAACCCACATATAGGCTAAGGAAAACACATGACGTCATGGGGGGTGGGAGTGGGCATGGTTGGGGGTAATTACTTGATCAATTTCATCAATTTGCATATCAATTTGATATCAAAATTGCGCCAGCACTCCCATCGCCCTACTATTCAAGTCCTTAGTCATTAGTAACTCTTCTAGCTTCTTCCTTAAGTAGGTGTCTAACAATGGCTTGCTTAAGTACAATAGTTGCAAAGATGTCACATGAACTTTCTTTTAGTATTTTACCCATAATGTTTTCTGTCCCAAGAGAATTAGTGCTTTGAGGAGAGTTAGTTATTTCCCTGGTTTTCCTTGAGGAGGTTAGAGTCATCACGAAATAAATGAACCCTTGAGGCAATGGTTGTCCCATCTACAGCAGTGCTTTCTTTAGCTCATCATATAGAGTTTTTCGGGTCACGTTTAGAAAATGATTGTTAATGCAGTTTACTATATGTTTGGCTTCATAGACTGTTTGGTTGCTATCTTTAATTACCAGGTCATGTCGTTCCCCGATAAACTTTCTCCTTTCCCCTATAACTAAGCTCCACACTGTTTTGATTTCTTTTCTGTGTTAGCAACCTATGACATAACATGCACGAATTCTGTTTTGGATAACTCTTCTCTCCAAAGAATAATACCTTCTGTAATATAAAATCATTAAAACATCCGTGCTTATCCCGACCATTCTGTACGTTATCTCTTTCTGTTTCACAATACTTTAATACCCCTTATTATCGAAGGTTTCCTTGATACACCACTGACGCTATACTTCACCGTTGGGAAGAGACTGCCAAAGTAAAAGAGAAATTTACGTCCATCACTTGATATTCCGTATTCTAGTTGACGCATTGCATATTCCTTCTGAAGATATTTGTTGTGGGCTCTTTAATTATTCTAGCATTTTCGCAGTTAACACTTGATTTGGAGTAGGCCTACTTGTGTTGTCTATTACGGCTAACAGGCCAGCGTGGTACAGTAATCCATATAAAACCTGATGAGTACTAACTTCTTTGACGAAGTCCTCATATCCATAAATATTATCAGTGTAGGTGCTACTGTACTGCTCAATACTCATGGGAAGTCTGGAACTGATGTTAAACGCCAATCCTTCAGTAAAATTTTCTGTACAAGGTTTTCCCCAAGACTCCGCCTTAAACTTAATATGGGAATCGACACAAGTTATTAATTAACTTCTTTTGCCAGACATGTATATTTGAAATAGAGTTTCAATTTTTTATAAGAACTTTACCAACTTGAAATTATCCTGGTACGTTAAGATGTGTCTGCATATAGAATTATATGATTCTGTGTATTAAACGAGTATGGTTACCATTTGTTTCGTTTTAAAAATTTGAAGTAATGTTATAAGGTTTAAAACTTGTTCTACACGCAGTCTGTCTCGTATTCTCAACTTAAGTGATTCGCTTGTTTTCCTTATTTGGCTTGAATTTACAGAGAGTACGGTGATTGCTTTGTAGTTGCTTGTATTAAATTTTCCCTTCCTTGTGTATGAATGAATGCACACTTCGGTTCTTAGGGAATTTTCTCAGTGCAAGGCGTCCTGTAATATTTCTTTACGGGTCTGGGCCGGTTTGGTACCAACTCTTCCGAAAATATTTCGTCTCCTCTAGGTACCTCACTTCTCATATGAGGGTATAACGGAAAGTGAAACAGTAAATATTGCTCTCTCACTTTTCGTATGTGTGTAACACCAAAACTAAAGAGTGAAACTTGCAAGCTCTTGCTACGTGATGTAAGAGAAGATTTTAAAACATTTTTATTCCACGTAGTGACTGTAGTCAAGGGCTTTCTCGATCAGAATTGTTTGTTGTGCTTTGCAACAGGTAATCACTTTCATGACATTAAAGTACGCACCCCGTTCGCGATTAGCTGATTAGCTAGTAACGAAGCACGATATTGATGGGTGTGGCCGGCCCGATCCCATGGAGATTTGCGTGACATAGAGAATCTGTGTAGGCAGAGAGTGGCCAGTGATGATATCGACCCTGATTGACTGAGAGTTCAGGGCACCATTTTTTTACACGTATTGTGTTTTCTTCCTAGTGTAATACTATTGTACGGTATTTCAATGCTCTCAGTGCCGATTTCGTGGTATAATATTTGTGCACAGAAATGCGGTCCCTATCGCCGCACTATTGTATCGCTTTTTGTCATTTCCACTAATACCGGTAACCACTGTAACACGTGTCTGTGGTGTTTCTACGATAACTGAATGTGATTTACTGAGTAGAACTCTCATGGATTGCGTTGTTATGAAAGATAATCTAAAGCTCTATCTGGTATTTCACCTGTGAGCTACAGAAGTAGGGATAAAGACCACTTAATAATGCTTTTTTTCCAGCAAATATAGAAGGAATCAGTGAGCAATGGTATTTATCTGGCAAGATGTAAAACGTAAAATCTACTGGTGAAACATATATGTAAGTCTTTCCTCTATGAAATAGGTATGTTTAGCGTTGTGATATGGAATTAAAAATGTCCAATCCATGATATTTCGTAGTTTCTGTTGCTTAAGAACTTGTTAGGGCCCATCTGCTTATTTTATGCTGCAAACGCAAGAGTAAAAAAGGATATTTTTGTTGCCTAACAATGTAGTACTGCAGTTTTACCAACGCACAGAGCGTTAAAATCGCTTCTCATTTATTACGTTACATACTGCAGCTCACGAAGATCTAATTTTATGCTCTACATCAATGTCTAATTATATCAACTTACGACTTTTCGTAGTGTTTAACTGGTGGGAAATAACAAAATTTATGACTCTTCTATATTCCGTTCGTCACCTTTTGTCAAAATGTTCAAATGTGTGTGAAATCTTATGGGACTTAACTGCTAAGGTCATCAGTCCCTAAGCTTACACACTACTTAACCTAAATTATCCTAAGGACAAACACACACACCCCCTGCCAGAGGGAGGACTCGCACCTCCGCCGGGACCAGCCCTACAGTCCATGACTGCAGCGCCCTTAGACCGCTCGGCTACTCCCGCGCTGCGTACCTTTTGTCACTTTCGACGATACATCCACGTAACGCAGGAGAGAGAAACATTTTATACCTTACAGTCATTGTAAAACGTTTCCTGAATTCCTCAGAACTGCAAAAACCTTATTAGATCCACTAAGAAATATAGTCTACGGAATCGGGAGGAGAATTTCAAATCTTAATGGCCAATAACCTCAACGATGAATACCTCAACAGGAAAAACAGAAATCATCTCAGTCTCTCATAATTGAAACAAATACTATTTTTTTCTCTTCGGTTCCTGTTACTTTTAGCCTTCATTAATATTATCATAGAAGATTAAAGAACGCTCACCATCTTTTAACGCAGAAGGCAGGATTGATGATATTTTTATCTCATTGTTAAAACTTTGCCTCAAAAGCGCAATTTTAAGAAAATACTAACTTGACTTTATGTAGTAGTGATTCAACAAGACTTGTATGGAGAACGTTGAAAGCAACGATGAGTGGTGGTGATGTGAAACAGTCAGTAATCAGACGCCTGCACGTGGGTTTCCTCTGGCTGACAGGATTGTGCCCTCACGTTCTGACGGGGAGCGCAAGAGAAGAAGAATGTGCTCTCTGACAGCGAGAGTGGATCCCCTCAGAAGATATTTTAACACAATAAATTCAGGAACAGCCCGGAGAGAGAATAAGATAACCGCAGCATTCCAACGGAATCAACCTCAGATATAAAAAAAAACAAGTGACAAGCGTGCAACGTCTTGGGTTTTAATAACCGCTTCAGCTGTATTTTTTTCTTCATTATTGGATCACTACCGGTTTCGTGGGTATTAATAACCGCTTCAGCTGTATTTTTTTCTTCATTATTGGATCACTACCGGTTTCGTGGTACTAAAAGCCACATCTTCAGGTGAACATATGAGCATTAGAGCAGGAAAACTCTGAACCTTTCCACCCAGCATTCGTTGTCCGTCAGCACAAAGCACCGCTAAAAGACGGTATGTCATAGAAATAAACACCCGGATTCGAATACAGTGTAATTGACGTGTCCGCTTCTCCATCTACACGGAACCGCGGATAGGAGGCGTGGCCGCGTGCTCTGTCATCCTCATTAATGATTCAGTAGTTAAGTTCTAAATACAGCTGAAGCGGGTATTAATACCCAAGATGACTACTCACCACTGTGGTTGCCCTACCTTCAAGGTTGTCTGTGCAAACATGCAACAATTGGTTGTAATCTTGCGCACGCATTCACAGGGGGATATTCGTATCGTTCATCGATCATTACTTATTCAGTCAACCATACCATATTACGGTAAGTGAAATGCTTGAAATAGAGAGCGCTCACCTCGATTTTATATCTTGTAAGTTACGACGATGGCAAAGTTGTGAGAATATTTTGCCTTTATACATCTTAAATAAGACATGAATTTGTCAATTTTTCTGACCTTTGCTTTTCAAATGATTTATTTCTCTGGACTGCAATCTATTGGAAGTTACGCTGATGTAAACCAGTTGTTATTACATTAATAATATTTTTTATATTTCGTGTTATTACCATTACGAAAATCCGAGGCACCAGTTGCTTCTTAAAACTGTGAATGGCGGTAGGTTATGGTTTTACTGCTGGTCAGGGCAAGGAGCAGATACAGGAAATAGATCTTGAAAAAAACTATGCTCAGCCCCCCCCCCCCCCCCACACCACTCCTCAGCGCCTGCCCTAATGCAGAACTCTGGATCAGCTCGTGTTCTATGGACATTTTCCAACGACAGTTATTGTAATAAATCAGCAGTAGTTCAAATGGTTCAAATGGCTCTGAGCACTATGGGACTTAACATCTATGGTCATCAGTCCCCTAGAACTTAGAACTACTTAAACCTAACTAACCTAAGGACAGCACACAACACCCAGCCATCACGAGGTCAGCAGTAGTGTTGATGCTTATATACGTTACTTTATTTAATACCCCTTGTATAACTTCGAACTCTTTGCTTTTTTTTTTCTTTTCTTTTTTTACTCTGTGCTCTACAGCTAGTACTTTTGCTTTAGTTTTCTGGTTATTCTGTATCTTGTTAGAAGGGCTGACACTCAGTTCACAACACCTGATGAAAACGTGACGTCATTTTGACGCCACACGTTGTCTGTCGTCAGGAACATAATTTGACGCCGTAGTGAATTTCATCGTTTTTAGTTGAAGCCCGTATTTGGTGGGTTTTGTATAACAGCTAATAACCTACGAATAAATAATGTTACAGAATACCAGCACACTGAGGATCCCTCAAACACGCATCTGTATTGGTACAATTTGTTGTAGTAAAATAACAGAAAACGTCTTATTGGTGGTTCAAGAATTTTCGTAATTGATTGTTTTAATATTACAGCTTACGTGTTATGAAATTGTGCCGTTTCAAGGTAACTGCACATTGAATATTTATTAAAAACACATCGTTCTTGGTACAGTTAAATTCCGGGTAATGACATCGGCAATTAAAGCTGTCAGCAGATCTAAGCTAAGGCCTAATGTCCAATGAGCGCTTAAACTTGCTACAAACCGTAGCACTATTTTGCACGACAACGCGCTGGTAAAGCACACTCGCGGAAATGAATGGGAGCACTGCTGTTGGGAGTGAACCGGTCGTCCATGGTCGTGCGTTGTCGTACGACCATTCACAAGCTTCAAATCAATTTGAATGGGCGGTTTCAGCCGCGCGACAAAGTGATGAAGTGGAAGATGCTAACCAGGCTGGTGAAAGCACTAATACACTATGTGATCAAAAGTATCTGGACACCTGGCTGAAAATGACTTAAAAGTTCGTGGCGCCCTCCATCGGTAATGCTGGAATTCAATATGGTGTTGGCCCGTCCTTAGCCTTGATGACAGCTTCCACTCTCGCAAGTATACGTTCAATCAGTTGCTGGAAGGTTTCTTGGGGAATGGAAACCCATTCTTCACGGAGTGCTGAACTTAGGAAAGGTACCGGTGCCAGCAAAAAAAATTAAAATAAAATAAAATAAAAATTTTAAAAAAAGTTACAGTCATTGGAAAAGGAATGGACAAGGTACAGGGACACGGTACTGGAAGTGGCTAAAGAATGTCTTGGAACAGTAGTGTGTAAAAGTAGGATGAAGAAAACAGCTTGGTGGAATGATACAGTCAAGGCAGCCTGTAAAAGGAAAAAGAAGGCGTACCAAAAATGGCTACATACCAGAACCCTGGTAGACAGAGAAAGTTATGTTGAAGAAAGAAACAGAGCCAAACAGATAATTGCAGCATCCAAGAAGAAATCGTGGGAAGACTTTGGAAACAGGTTGGAGACTATGGGTCAAGCTGCTGGAAAACCATTCTGGAGTGTAATTAGCAGTCTTCGAAAGGGAGGTAAGAAGGAGATGACAAGTATTTTGGACAGGTCAGGAAAACTGCTGGTGAATCCTGTGGATGCCTTGGGCAGATGGAGGGAATATTTTGAAGAGTTGCTCAATGTAGGTGAAAATACGATCAGTAATGTTTCAGATTTCGAGGTAGAATGGGATAGGAATGATGATGGAAATAGGATCACATTTGAGGAAGTGGAAATAATGGTCAATAGATTGCAGTGCAATAAAGCGGCTGGCGTGGATGAAATTAAGTCGGAACTCATCAAATACAGTGGAATGTCAGGTCTTAAATGGCTACACAGGATAATTGAAATGGCCTGGGAGTCGCGACAGGTTCCATCAGACTGGACAAAAGCAGTAATCACACCAATCTTTAAACATGGAAACAGAAAAGATTGTAACAACTACAGAGGTATCTCTTTAATCAGCGTTGTGGGTAAAATCTTCTCAGGTATTGTTGAAAGGAAAATGCGAGTATTAGTTGAGGACCAATTGGATGAAAATCAGTGTGGGTTTAGGCCTCTTAGAGGTTGTCAGGACCAGATCTTTAGCTTACGGCAAATAATGGAGAAGTGTTATGAGTGGAACAGGGAATTGTATCTATGCTTTATAGATCTAGAAAAGGCATATGACCGGGTTCCTAGGAGGAAGTTATTGTCTGTTCTACAAGATTATGGAATAGGAGGCAAACTTTTGCAAGCAATTAAAGGTCTTTACATGGATAGTCAGGCAGCAGTTAGAGTTGACAGTAAATTGAGTTCATGGTTCAGAGTAGTTTCAGGGGTAAGACAAGGCTGCAACCTGTCTCCACTGTTGTTCATATTATTTATGGATCACATGTTGAAAACAATAGACTGGCTGGGTGAGATTAAGATATGTGAACACAAAATAAGCAGTCTTGCATATGCGGATGACTTAGTTGTGATGGCAGATTCGATTGAAAGTTTGCAAAGTAATATTTCAGAGCTAGATCAGAAATGTAAGGACTATGGTATGAAGATTAGCATCTCCAAAACGAAAGTAATGTCAGTGGGAAAGAAATATAAACGGATTGAGTGCCAAATAGGAGGAACAAAGTTAGAACAGGTGGACGGTTTCAAGTACTTAGGATGCATATTCTCACAGGATGGCAACATAGTGAAAGAACTGGAAGCGAGGTGTAGCAAAGCTTATGCAGCGAGCGCTCAGCTACGATCTACTCTCTTCTGCAAGAAGGAAGTCAGTACCAAGACTAAGTTATCTGTGCACCGTTCAATCTTTCGACCAACTTTGTTGTATGGGAGCGAAAGCTGGGTGGATTCAGGTTACCTTATCAACAAGGTTGAGGTAACGGATATGAAAGTAGCTAGGATGATTGCAGGTACTAGTAGATGGGAACAATGGCAGGAGGGTGTCCACAATGAGGAAATCAAAGAAAAACTGGGAATGAACTCTATAGATGTAGCAGTCAGGGCGAACAGGCTTAGATTGTGGGGTCATGTTACACGCATTGGAGAAGCAAGGTTACCCAAGAGGCTCATGGATTCAGCAGTAGAGGGTAGGAGGAGTCGGGGCAGACCGAGGAGAAGGTACCTGGATTCGGTTAAGAATGATTTTGAAGTAATTGGTTTAACATCAAAAGAGGCACCAATGTTAGCACTGAATAGGGGATCATGGAGGAATTTTATAAGGGGGGCTATGCTCCAGACTGAACGCTGAAAGGCATAATCAGTCTTAAATGATGATGATGATGATGATGATGATGATTAAAAAAATGCTCTGAGCACTATGGGACTCAACATCTGAGGTCATCAGTCCCCTAGAACTTAGAATTACTTAAACCTAGCTAACCTAAGGACATCACACACATCCATGCCCGAGGCAGGATTCGAACCTGCGACCGTAGCGATCTTGCGGTTCCAGACTGAAGCGTCTATAACCGCTCTGCCACTCGCAGGCCAGTCCATTACCGAGATGTTATTATCATGTAACAACTCCGCCACAGGTCGTGCATTATGAACAGGCGCTCGATCGTGTTGCAATATGGAAATCGCCATCCCCGAAATGTTCTTCAACAGTGGGAAGTAAGAAGGTGCTGAAAACATCAATGTAGGCCTGTGCTGTGATAGTACTACGCAAAACGCCAAGTGGTGCAAGCGCCCTCCATGAAAAACACGACCATACCATAACATAGCCGCCTCCGAATTTACCGTTGGCACTACACACGCTGGCAGATGACGTTCACCGGGCATTCGCCATACCCACTCCCTGCCATCGGATCGCCACATTGTGTACCGTGATTTGTCACTCCACACAACGTTTTTTCACTGTTCAATCGTCCCATGTTTACGCTCCTTACACCAAGCGAGGCGTCGTTTGGCATTTACTCGCATGATGGGTGGTTTATGAGCAGCGGCTCGACGATGAAATCCACGTTTTCTTACCTCCCCCCTAAATGTCATAGTAAGTTCAGTGGATCCTGATGCAGTTTGGAATTCCTGTGTGATGGTCTGGATATATGTGTGCCTATTACACATTACGACCCTCTTCAACTGTTGGCGTTCTCTGTCAGTCAACGGACGAGGTCGGCCTGTACGCTTTTGTGCTGTATGTGTCCCTTCACGTTTCCGCTCCACTATCACATCGGAAACAGTGTATTTAGGGATGTTTAGGAGTGTGAAAATCCCGGGTACAGACATATGACACAAATGACACAATCACCTGACCACGTTCGAAGTCTGTGAGTTCCGCGGAGCGCCCCATTCTGCTGTTACTGAGGTCGCTGATGTGGAGTACCTGGCAGTAGGTGGCAGCACGATGCACCTAATATGAAAAACGTATGTTGTTAGGGGTGTCCGGATACTTTTGATCACATAGTGTATGCTCCTGGGACCAAAAGACGCCTCAGTATCATTTGAGGAATGTTATTTAAAAATTGTGATAGGAGTTAGCAAAGAAATTAGAAGAGATCGGTAATTTTCTTTACTCTCGTGTGTTATGTGACCGATGCAGGTGGTATTATAAATGTGATTTTTCCCAGTTAACCCTGAATTATTAAAAACATTTTTGAGTTATACACTGGCTAGCAAAGAATAGAAACACCCAGAAAGGGAAGAGAAAACGAGACACAGTTTCACGAGTTGAGAGGGTATGTGACGTTATTTCGGTGATTACAAAATCGAATCAAATTTAAGTAGGACTTAGTAGTATGAGGCCACTTATCAGTATGACGTTGCACCCTCTCTGGCCTGGATGCAACCACTGATTCTTTTGGGGAAGTTGTCATAAAGACGTTGTATCCTCTCCTGAGGTAAGCTAGCTCACAAGTGTTGTAACTGGTGCTTGGTAACCTGGATATTGGTACGGGGACGGAATTTACGTCCGAGTTAGTCCCACCCATGTTCTATTGCGGACAAACCTGGTATCTTGCTGGGCATGGGAATACCTTAACTTCATCCAGACAGTTCACAGACACACGTGCCATGCGTGAACCAGCTTTGTTCGGTTGAAAAAAACACAACAGCACTGTCGCATGAGAGCTGATACATGAGGACGTATGATGCCCGTGACGAACCGCTTTACCGTTAGGGTTCTCTCAATCACTGCGTGCCGCAACCTGAAATCATATCCGATGGTTCCCCACGCCGTGAACCCAGGAGTCACACAGCTGTGCCTCTCCAAAACACTGCTAGAAAAGGACAGGCCCCCCATGTCGCCGCCATACCCGCCGATGATGGCCTGCCGAGGTGTGGCACGACCGCTATTCATTCGTTGAGCATAATGCGCCATCATTCACTTGTAATCTACGCTTTCCGGTCGCTACAACACTCCAAACACAGGCGTTTGTGTTACGGTGTTAACGGCAGACCACACGCGGGACGCTAATTCCCTACTCTAGTTGCTGAGAGTCTCCGACCAACGATTCGGAGTGACAGAATGTTGTAGGGCGTCCATTACTTGTTCTCGGACGGCAGACGCAGATGGACAGGGGTTGTTACGATGTGCTTGGTGCCCGGTATGGTGAAAGTCCAATGTGGTTGAAAGACGTGGTCGACCGGAAACTTGACGACTACTATGCCTGCCCTCGTGTTTCATGCAGCCCAGCATTGGGCCCCTGTCACATCCAAATGTCCCACAAATGCGGAAATGCCACCATTCGAGAAGCCGGCCAAAGGCAGGAGGGAAAATTAGGGTATAACTTCCCATCGACATCAAGATCGTTTGAAATGGAGCACAGGCTCAGACTGTTTCAAGTATGGGAAAGGAAATCGGCTGTGCCTTTTCATAAAAACCATCCTGGCACTTCCCGGGAGCGATTTAGGGAAATCGTGGAAATCCTAACCCGATGGTCGGACGCATATTTGAACCGCCGTCCCCCTGGACAAATGCAGACCACAGTGTGACCCCATTCAACGATGTCAGCTGCTGACATTGCTGTCTCAGACGAGTACACGGAATCCCCGTATCCTTCACAGCGACCACTGAACATCTTACGCTGTTTACTCTCCATATACACTACTGGCCATTAAAATTGCTACACCACGAAGATGACGTGCTACTGACGCGAAATTTAACCGACAGGAAGAAGATGCTGTGATATGAAAATGATTAGCTTTTCAGAGCATTCACACAAGGTTGCCGCCGGTGGCGACACCAAGACGTGATGACATGAGGAAAGTTTCCAATCGATTTCTCATACACAAGCAGCAATTGACCGGCGTTGCCTGGTGAAACGTTGTTGTGATGCCTCGTGTAAGGAGGAGAAATGCGTACCACCACGTTTCCGACTTTGATAAAGGTCGGACTGTAGCCTATCTCGATTGCGGTTTATCGTATCGCGACATTGCTGCTCGCCTTGGTCGAGATCCCATGACTATTAACAGAGTATGGAATCGGTGGGTTCAGGAGGGTAATACGGAACGCCGTGCTGGATCCCAACGGCCACGTATCACTAGCAGTCGAGATGACAGGCATCTTATCCGCATGGCTGTAACGGATCGTGCACCCACGTCGCGATCCCTGAGTCAACACATGGGGACGTTTGCAAGACAACAACCATCTGCACGAACAGTTCGACGACGTTTGCAGCAGCATGGACTATCAGCTCGGAGACCATGGCTGTGGTTACCCTTGAGGCTGCACCACAGACAGGAGCGTCTGCAATCGTGTACTCAACGACGAACCTGGGTGCACAAATGGCAAATCGTCATTTTTTCGGATGAATCCAGGTTCTGTTTACAGCATCATGATGGTCGCATGCGTGTATTCCCCATCGCCATACTGGCGTATCACCCGGCGAGATGGTATGGGGTGCCATTGGTTACACGTCTCAGTCACTTCGTGTTCGCATTGACGGAACTTTGAACAGTAGACGTTACATTTCAGATGTGTTACGACCCGTGGCTCTACCCTTCATTCGATCCCTGCGAAACCCTACATTTCAGAAGGATAGTGCACGACCGCATCTTGCAGGTCCTGTACGGGCCTTTCTGGGTACAGAAAATGTTCGACTGCTTCTCTGGCAACCAGATTCGCCAAATCTCTCACCAATTGAAAACGTCTGGTCAATGGTGACCGAGCAACTGGCTCGTCACAATACGCCAGTCACTACTCTTGATGAACTGTGCTATCACAAATGTGTGAGATATCATATGGGACTTAACTGCTAAGGTCATCAGTCCCTAAGCTTACACACTACTTAACCTAAATTATCCTAAGGACAAACACACACACCCATGCCAGAGGGAGGATTCGAACATCCGCCGGGACCAGCCGCACAGTCCATGACTGCGGGGCCTTAGACCGCTCGGCTAATCACGCGCGGCAACTGTGGTATCATGTTAAAGCTGCATGGGCAGCTGTACCTGTACACGAATTCCAAGCTCTGTTTCACTTAATGCCCAGGCGTATCAAGGCCGTTACTACGGCCAGAGGTGGTTGTTCTGGGTACTGATTTCTCAGGGTCTATGCACCCAAATTGCGTGAAAATGTAAACACGTCAGTTCTAGTATAATACATATTGTCCAATGAATACGCGTTTATCACCTGCACTTCTTCTTGGTGTAGCAATTTTAATGGCCAGTAGTGTACATCCCGCCAGGGTAGTGGCCATTCAACCTGCCACAGAGAGTTGCAACGCTAATCATTTTCATTTTCATTCTCACAGATGGTGTGTAGGTACTTGTGCAAAGTTATTTTGACATCCGGCCATGTCTTGCCGGTGTTTCACTTTTTTATCATGCATTGTATTTAAAGAAGTACTAAAGTCACAATTCTCACTGATATTAAGATGCAGGTGTCGTCTGATGATTTATCTTTCCCTTTCCTGCAAACTGTCCTAAGTAAAAGTTAACAAATGTTAATGAGATGCGCTAGTGTAATTTGCCAAATTTAAGAAGTTTATGTAAAATCCCATTTTTCTAGACGGTAGAGTACCAGAGGAATTTTGCAACAACAAAAACGAAGGCAAGTAAAATAAGGTTTAAATTTAATTAATAGATACGTTCACATAAGAAATCTGCTTACGTAATTTAAGTTAATGGTACAATTAACAATTTCGTAAAACCATTGTTAGTGTCCTTTATAGTGTCCCATCACAGTATTTTATTTCGCGTAAGCATTTCACTGCATATCTCTCACCAATTCTTGCTGCCGGTATACAGCCGGAAACAACTGCGGATTCACCCTTCGTAACTCAGCTCACAAGTTAGCCATAGTTAGCTTACGGACCTGGCGGACGACATTGAAGAGGATTCTATGCCCGCTGTGGTGGTTGAGGAGAGGGCTCTCCTCACACACCTTGACCTCTCACAAGTAGCGGCAGATGACGGCTCGAACACAGCCTGCAGATGACAGGCCACAACATTTATGGCGATGACGGCCCCCATTGCAGGAGACAATCTACAGGCCTATCACTTAGTGACAATCAAGGTTAATACAGTTCAGAAAGTACAAAGTTGTTGCTGCTCCAAGACATGCTCAGTGCAGCAGTCACTGACATCGTATTTCTCCAAGAGGTCTTCGTCGACGATTTCTCCGGTATGTATGGTTATACAGCTCATGTGTCCCACGCCTCGCCAACTAACAGCGATGTCGCAGTTCTCCTCAGGGAAGGGTTTCGAGGCAAACAAAGTACGATATCTCCCCAACGCTAGAGGAATGGCCGTAACAGTGCTAGGCACCCAGTTTATCAGTGCGTATACCCCTTCCGGAACGAATCGCCGTCGCGACGAGTCGCTCTTCTTTGAGGAAGGAATAGCACCACTTTTCCAGGATAGGTACGCGACTTGGTGTTAAGAGGGCCATTTCAATAGCACCCAAGCACCTAAAGATCAGCTGCCACACCATTCACCGTGCCCCGAACTTGGGCCACTCATCAGCTAGTAGATACATCAGTACATGTCCAAGGAAATCGACCGGGATTCACTCATTTCACGAATCACTCGTCTGGTTGTATTGATAGGATTTACGTCTCCCGTTCTCTCGCGGCAACAGTGACAGACGCGGAGGTGTGGCCAGTAGACTTTTCTGATCACGAGGCCTACATATGTGCCTTCAGCCTTCGCCGCCAACGTTGTGGGGCAGCCGACATCTCTGGAAGTTAAACCTCACTCATTTTGTTTCTCCGGATTGTCGGCGCGCCACCGAAGACGCGTGGTGTTCACGCTTCCGCCGCCTTCTAACGTATACTACATTGATCAGTTCATGGTTAAACTGTGCCAAGCCAGCCTCATGCAGAACTTTGATTACGTATGGTCGTGAGACCGCTGCTTGGAGGAGGCACACCCTCGATTTTTATTTCATCGTCCTTCGCAAATGTGCCTCCTTGCCACCCACACTGGAGCAACTGATGACAGTACATCATGTGAAGGCACAGATCATAGCTTGTATGCGCCGACACCTCGAAGGGACTATTTTCCGAATGCGAACACATGACAGACTAACAACGGAACGACCCACCATATACAACGTCATTCGAGAACGTTCAATGCAAAGAAAGGCGCTGATACAGGCCTTCACCACTGCAGACGGCTACACACCACACAACGCGGTGCTGGTGCAACCTTCTACGACCATTACACACGACTTTATTCTGCTCATTGTTTCGACCCGATGATGGTGACAGGAGTCTCATAATTGGTTTATGGCACTGTTCCATAGGACTTACAGACTGAATTATTGAACGAAATTACGGAAAATGAATGCAAACGTAGGCTCCCGCGGCCCTTGTCACAGTTAGCAGTACACCCGGAGGAAGACGTCTTGCAACAGTCGCCGAAACGTCAGAATTTTATAGTTGACAATGCGGACTCAAACTCAGAGGAATGGACTATGGAAGATAAAGTTATGGGTGCCATTGGTAAAACAGCATCAAACAAGTCTTCCAACCCCGACAGGTTCCCTGTGGAGTTCTATAGAACTTTTCAATATTTACTGGCTCCCAAGTTGACAAACGTCTGTCGGGAGCTCATGTCCTCTGCGGTGCCCCTCCCCAGAGCCTTTGTAGGAGGAATGATTATACCGATTCACAATCCAACAGGTGGCACTCGAATACATGATTACTGCCAATTGACACCCGTCAACAACGACATGAAGTTATTCACCAGGCTATTAGTAAAACATATACGACCAAACCTGCTTCACATCATCTCACCAGATCAGGGAAAAAACACTAACATCCACACAGTGCTGTGTCAATACCATGACATAATAGCCCTAGCAAGTGCACGCCGCATCTCGTGAGCGCTGACATCACTGGATTTTAGCCAATCTTTCGATCAGGGGATCACATGTACCTGATATCTGTTCTCCAACACACGCAATACCCACAGCAGTTCATAGACGTCGTGACGCGCCTCCTCTGAGGGACGACCTCCTAGGTGCTCGTTAATGGGTGTCTCACGCAGTCCCTCCCAATTTCATGATCAGTGCGTCAAGGCTGTTCCCTGTCGATCTTACTGTACGCTCTGGCACTGGAACCGTTCCTCTGTGGCCTCCGCCAACGCCTCACTGGACTCACCTTGCGTGGCGTCACATTCGCTGTCAGTATTTGCACACGACCTTGTTCTCGTGCTCCACAACAGCGACCATGGAACCAGCGCACTAGAATGGATTGCAACATAGGTGTGGCTTCAGGCAGCTGTTGCAGTGTCACCAAATCAGTCGCTATGAACACAGGAGACGGGTTGACCCCTGCGTGTGTCGACCCCCTACAGCTTAGTGGTACTATCAAATGTCTCGGAGTAGAGTTTCACAATGACATACAGCGCACTGCGGCCATTAATTACCGCCTCTTATTACAACAATTTCAGGTCCAGATCTCCAACCGTCATACACAGACCCTTGATATTCTTCGAAGGACTTACTTCGTCAATGTTACCTAGCATCACGCCTTACACATATTGTGCCATGTACTTCCAATACCGTTACTGATGGCTTGACTTATATTAGTGGCATTTGGAGTCTACATCAATACAGACATGCTCTTCAAAGTCAGTTATGAATCGCTGACCTTTCCCCCAGACAGGGGATGTCTTGGCCTAGTACATGTCCACTACAGCTCGGTGGCCCTGTCTGTCAGCTTGCACATCAAGTTGTGGCACCACCGCCCAGAAAGTTTGACAGACTTGCTGCTGGAGCCCTTAGCACTGCCCTCCCTTACAGCACCACTGATGACGTAAGACATACCCCCCCCCCCACCTTTCTACTACTTCGGTCACTTTTACATTGAAAACAGTTTTGTCCACATCGTAGTGCCACTCATGATGTGCACGGCGCACGAGATATATCACGTCCTACAACTGAGGCATCCACCAAACGTCATCGAGGTCAAGAAGCCTCATGTTAGTTGGAATGTGGTGTGGTGCACAATACACGTGGTTACACTGGATACAAACGTCCGATCAACATGGTACATTACTGTCAATGGTAAACAGATCATCCAATCGTGCCTCCACAAGACAAAATGGCGGCCTCGCTTCTATGTGCTGACTGTGGAGTACCAACACGGACCACCACCGTCTCAGATGTGGCATGGCAGAAGATGTGTGGCGCTTGGTGTGACAAATCTTGTCGTATTTTCTATGAGTGACCCCTGAACACATTGCATCTCAGCTTCTACGTTTTGCACATGAACTGTGTTTCCCACACACCAAAACCAATGCAGTCATGTGTGTCCATGGGTAGATGATACAATATTGATTTCATGATGGATCTAAGGATTTACTGACTTTTGGAACTACCCACAAGAATGTAATTACTTACAGAGTGCTCCACGCGACCCTCCACACAGCTGTATCATCAAAAGGTGGGAGAAGATACCCACTGACTGAGCTCGCAAGAACACAACTGATTATTAGTGGAATAACATGTAACATGTGTGAAGACATACCTGGATGGTGAAATATGGTGAGAGTAGCAATGCACCCTTTCTGCATTGTGTACGAAGCACATACTCCATTTCCTCATTTATATTACCTCGGTATAGGAAAGTCCAAAGATTATTTTATTTGCTTACTTAGTGCACAATGTGGTGTTAGTTACGTGTAGTTTATGAGTCGCATATAAAGGAAAACCTTAAGGAAAAAAGTATTTCCCACTATTGATTTTCCCTTACCATTGCTAATACCTTGAAGGCAATGGGGACTTTCTGGCCAGGCTTCAGGTCATGATCCCTGCCCACTCTGCCCTCCCCACCCACCCTGCCCTGCCTCCTATTTAAAAAAAAGGGTACAGCATATGGTTCACATCCCACTACTTCCAAATACTTTTTTATTCTCATTCACATTTCTAAATGACTGACTTCACACTTTTTTAGATATAAATTTAAAAAAAAGAAAAAATAAAATAAAAAATAAAAAAGTTGTTATATTAACTGAATTATGTTGTTAAATTAACTTAATTATGTCATGTATCGGTAAATTTGACTCATTCCACATCATTACGAAATATCGTATTCATGATCCATGGAACTAATATTAATCTAATCATGTGCAGTAGTCTCTTCCTGAAATTATAAAAATTACTACAGGAAATTAAGGTTTTCCAAATGTGAAAACATGTTCCAAGGTACATTAGAGCACGTATCTAGGAACAAGTATTCTACTGAAGTATGAAAGTTGTATCATCTGCGTAAAACACAGATTTCCACGGCATATTGCTGGGCAGGTCGTTTCTAAATATTATAAACAATAATGGCCCAAGCACTGATGCTTGGGGAACACCTCTAGTGACATTCAGTAACTGTGACTTTTGACCATTGTAGCTTACAGTTTGCTTTCTGTTACCGAGATATGATTTAATGAGGGAGAGTTCCATATCCCTAATGCCATAACACCATAGTTTTTCCAACAGTATTGAGTGGTTTACAGAATCAAATGCTTTGCTTAAGTCCACTAGGGTGGCTTCAGCAGATAATTTGGATTCAAAAGAAGATAGCACAATAGAAACAATATTTTCAACAGCATTAATTGTTGATAACTGGGCCCTAAAACCATATTGAGACTTAGTCAGTATATTGTTTTTTGACAAATGCAAGCTAATTTGCTTTTGTATACAATATTCGATTATTTTTGAAAAAATTGGCGTCAGAGAAATTGGACAATAATTATTAGTGCAGGATTTATCACGCTTTTTGTGTAATGGAATTACTACATATCCAGTTTAGGAGCGTGGAGAGAGGGAATGATATCAAGTCAATTATTTTTTTAAACACAGAATTTGAGAGGCCATAAATATCTTCTGATCTGGAGTCACTTAACTTTGCCACTGATTTAATTACATCAAGTATTTCCACATGTCCCAATTTACAGGTTGGCACAGTATCAGCAAAGTTTTGTAAAAACTGGTTTATATAAGTAGATTGTAAATTTGATTTTGAACTCTTCTTATGAAGAGATGAGGGATTAGGGTTTGCTGCATTGATTAAAAAGAGGTTAAATTCATCTGGGGTGACATTAACATCAGTTGTTACTTTTACACTATGACTACCTGTACCTAATTCTGCTTTAATGACCCTCCACCCAGCCTTACACTTTTTATTGGAGTTTTTGATGAAGTTATCATTTACTATACATTTTGCTAAAGTGATTTATGATCTATAGTGTTTCTTGAGGCTAACATACATTGCATTGTCAACACTACCATTTTTTACCTTATCATAGCATATCAAAACCATTAATCTTAGCTTCTGTAAATATGATGTGAACCACCTATGTGGAGTAGTCGACCATGCTTTCTTGCCCTAGTTTTGTTTAGTTTGGTAACCATTGGGCACGAGGTAATGAAAATTTCAGATAGAGTACTAACAAACCTGCTACAAGCCTCCTCAACATTGTTGGAAGCATATATTATATTATTCCACTTTGGTACCTTCAGCTTATCCCTGAAGCTATTTATGCTTCTATCATTTAATAACCTTACATACCGGGTTGGTTCACTATCCCCCACTGTTTCATTAATTGTTAGTTTTACCCATATACCTTCGTGATCTGTCAGATGGTCGACATTAAGGAGTCCCAATTCAAAATCATCTTTATGTATATTTGTGATAAAATTGTCGACACAAGAAAGTTGTCTTGTGGGACTATAATTTGCACAGAAGAGATTATGGGATCTTAGCATGTTAAGCAAATTAGTATTTTTGTGTGTTTTTTTTTCCTTACATCAAAATTTAAATCTCCGAAAATTACTGTCTTGTGTTTGGTATATTTTTCTGTACGGTTAATAAGTTTATCTAAACACTCTACAAACTGATTGGCATCACTATCAGGAGAATGGTATATTGAAATAACTGTGAGTTTTAATGTTGGTAGTAGCATGACAGCCTCTTCAAGAATGCCTTGTACAGACTGCAAAACCTTTAGCACATATCTCAGATTTATCCGTTAGTGAAGGTGTATTTCCTCAGCAGCTATAGGTCTCAAAAATTAGACCACTATTTAAGGGGAGTTGTTACACCCTAGCCTGACAATGTTAAATTTAGTGACTTTGCTTCCCTGTATTTCAGGAACCATGGTAGCCATTGACATGAAACTTTTACAGGACATTAAACAACAATAATGACTTTTCTTTTCTCTCAGCTGCGCTATATACCAGCCCTGAGCTGTAGTTTAACAACAGTTTTTAAACATAAATAGTTTATATGGAACAATATTCTTATAATTAACACACTTAAAGGTTTATTAATCAAAAATTCTAGAATACTTAAAGATATTTTAAAATTGTGATTTACAAAACTCAATAAAATTCATAAAAACACAGACTTCTGAGATTTTGTGAAGTCCCAGAAATTCCCTGAGATTTCACTGATTTTTGCAGGTAAAATGTAATTCTCCGAGAATTACATGTTTTCCAGACACATTGCCACCCTGGTCTAAAGCCTTCGATATTGACTGCCATGAAATCCTTTTTCATAAGCTAGAAGCAGTAATTATTAGAAGAACTAAAAAAAAAAAAAACACACACACACACACACACACACACACACACAAATATGGTTAGTTCCAAAAGCAAAAGAAGTTCCTTAAGGAGTACCCATGGGTAGCCACTACTCTTTCTCATATATGTGAATGATTTACAATTACAATATGATATAGCAAAATTCGTATTATATGCAGCTGACATAAGTCTAATAGTGAGCAACTTTAAAAACTCACTACATTCCACTGCTGCTAAAATCTTTAAGAGTAATGAGGCTGGGTTCAGTGCAAATAAACTTACACTGAATGCAAAGAAAATAGATTACTTACAGTTGGGTAAAATGATTTACAATGAAGACATTAATCTAGAACTGGATGACAGATTGCCAGAGAGACTGCAAAACTGTTAGGAATGTGTATGCATGAAGCTAAGAATTGGAAACACTACATAAGATTCCTTACACAAAGACATAATGCAGCCTGCATTGCACTGGGAGTTATTATAAATGTTTACTCTTTAGAAGACATCAGAATGGCATACTATGGATATTTTAAGACCATTTTCTCATATGGAATAGTGTTCTGTGCCAGCGCAATAATGTAATTTAAAAGGAACTTTTATCTTACAAAAATGAGCTGTTTGAATAATTAGCCACAGTCCTACACAAGCTCACTGCAGACCTCTTTTCAGTACATTAGGAATACTTACTCTGCCATCACTTTATATATTTAAATGTGTACTCTTAATGAATGCAAATTTAAGCAATTTCCACACAAATGCTGACTGACACAACTATAGCAGAAGAGAGAGAAATGATCTCCACACAGAACACATAAAATGAGCATGAACTCAGAAGAAAGGAGGCTATATGGGTATTAGGCACTACAATGCATTACCTCAGTATATTAAAACTTAGAGGAAGATATAATTTTTTTAAATGAGGTCCGCAGCTCGTGGTCTTGCGGTAGCGTTCTCGCTTCCCGCGCACGGGGTCCAAGGGTTTGATTCCCGGCGGGGCCAGGGATTTTCTCTGCCTCGTGGTGACTGGGTGTTGTGTGTCTTTCATCATCATTTCATCCCCATCGACATGCAAGTCGCCGAAGTGGCGTCAACTCGAAAGACTTGCAACAGGCGAACGGCCTACCCGACGGGAGGCCCCTAGCCACACGGCATTTCCATTTTTAAATGAGAACTTGGAAATTTTTAAATTGATAAATGGCACTACTCAGTAAATAAATATCTTGAAGATCAAGAAAATGGTTTTATAAACTAATCTCCAATACATGTAATGTAGTTTTGTGATGAACCATGTGAGAAATTTCTGTCTTTGTATTTTTCTGTTTATACTGTACTACTTGACTATCAAGCACTTTTAATAACTACGTTACTGGCTACATAATCTGTTGAGGAGACTTTATTGAATTGAAATACAGTGACTTATTGCTAACTTGGTAACAGTTCACACCACCTGAGGCAAATGCGACCATTTTGATGTGACACACGGTAACAGTGTCTGCAGCACCTACTTTCATAATTCAGTATTGTGTGCACACATTGGACCACTCAGCACCCTTTTGTTTTAATAACAAGAGGCACTATTTCTCATTTTTCCATTTGAGACATTAGACTTTCAAACACTAAAGTTTAAGTCATTACTCACAGTAATAAAATCAACACAAATAATTCCCCTAACGCAGTATCCTACTCTTCCTGACTATCAATTAACTTCTAAACACAAATTTTTCACTTTTTTTAAAAATAAACTTAATAAATTTGGGTTGTTGACACATCATAATGGACACTGTAGAGAGATACATTATTGGATTCAATGTGGGCTGGCTTCAACTCTTTTTTAGCTCATAAATCAACAAGATGTCTCATTTCTGGCTGGATAAAGGCATGTTAGGAAACAGAGGTAGTACAACATCTTCAGAAAGTTTCAGAATTATTCTTGCAAATGCTTCAATCTGCCCATTATTCACAGTTCTGTCCATATGAATGCAGAGCCTAACACATTTATAAACGAGGTAGCTTCAAGGTAGATACACCTTGTGGTAAAGGATAATCATAACCAGCACTTCACTCTGAGGTGAATATTATTGTTTTGAACGTCAGAGTCTCTTCATGAGTTGTGAATATAATGATCACAAAAGTGTTAAGTCAGTCATTTAGAAATGTGAATGAGAATAAAAAAGTGTTTGGAAGTAGCGGGATGTGAACCAGATGCTGTACACTTTTTTTTAAATAGAAGGCAGGGCAGGGAGGGTGGGGAGGGCAGAGTGGGCAGGGATCATGACCTGAAGCCTGGCCAGAGAGTCCCCATTGCCTTCAAGGTATTAGCAATGGTAAGGGAAAATCAATAGTGGGAAATTCTTTCTTTCTTAAAGTTTTCCTTTTTATGCCACTCATAAAATACACGTACCGTATTTAGTCGAATCTAAGCCGCACTCGAATCTAAGCCGCACCTAAAAAATGAGACTCGAAATAAAGGAAAAAAAAAATTTCCCGAATCTAAGCCGCGCCTGAAATTTTCCACTCGAAATTCAAGGGGAGAGAAAAGTTTTAGGCCGCACCTCCAAATCGAAACAAAGTTGGTCCATTGTAATATGAGACACAATTTACGTCGAATGAATGACGATACAGCGACAGTAGTTTGGTTCGAGTCGTAAGCTTAGCAGTTAAGCTTTACCAGGTAGCCATTGCTATGCCTCAGGCGCTCCGTCCGTATTTATACGAGTACCCTTCCTTTTTCACGTGCTCTGTCTGGTTTGAATCGATTGCTTATTTTGCTTTGATCTGATAAGTGCCGTTTTCTTTGTTATAGGTGTTCACGTCATCCTAAGCTGAAAATGCATTACTGTACTGTGTCATGCATTGTTTGTCGCATTCTGATAGTGCGTGTTTACGGCCTGTCGCCGCTCGCGGCACGGCTTGCTTTTGTGCGCGCTACCGCGGCTTAAAATGAGAGGAATCGTCTCATTAGCAAAACAATGGCAAGAGACTGCTATTTGTTGTTACTTACACTGCTGCTTTCTTTGATAATGATCAACAAGAACCAAATAATAGACTGCGTATGATAGAACATGTTCTGAACGAGAGTTCGGCGAAAATTTTTCTCCGTTTGAAAATCTTTGCGGCCGCTTCATTAGTACTTCAAATTCTGCATAGAAATTAGAGTCATCTTAGATTTAAAAATCTAGTCAGTTGCCGTGCTTCATTTCTGACTGTATCACATTAGGCATAAGAATAATACGAATATAAACATGGCAAGATACGTATATTCTTCCGCGTTTGCTGTTGTCTCACTCTAGTTTCGTAGTTTATTAGGCAGACAGGATTTAAATGAGATAGCAGCAAACGCGAAAGAATGCATGGCAAAATGTTTATATTCGATTATTCTTATGGTGAAGAGAATACTGCATGTGATTCACATTTCATCAGGTTCCCATTAGCAGCCATCTCTTCTCACTGGTAGGAAAAAATTCAGAACGTAGAGTTGGCCATATTGACAAACATCCTAAACAGTCTTGCCAGTCGGATTTTCGTAGTAAATTGAAATTCTGCTACATTCGAAGATGAACAATACGGAATTTGTATTTACTTCGTTGGATAATGTATGAAAATGCAGTGGTCGAAACTCGGGGCGGACAAAAAAAAAGCTCGTCCTCCACCTTTCTTTTTTTTTCCTTTTCTTTTAAATTTATTTACTGACACAGAGGTTTTGGCGAGTATTTATCTTTGTGCCTACACAGCATACCTGTGCAGCGCTACATATATTCGACAGCAGACGTTATACTTGTAGCAGCACCTACCAACATTTTCTGAACTTCGCTTGCTTTGCACTCGATTCTAAGCCGCAGGCGGTTTTTTGGATTACAAAAATCGGAAAAAAAGTGCGGCTTAGATTCGAGTAAATACGGTAACTAACACCACATTGTGCACTAAGTAAGCAAATAAAATAATCTTTGGACTTTCCTATACCGAGGTAATATAAATGAGGAAATGGAGTATGTGCTTCGTACACAATGCAGAAAGGGTGCATTGCTACTCTCATCATGCTTCACCATCCAGGTATGTCTTCACACATGTTACATGTTATTCCACTAATAATCAGTTGTGTTCTTGTGAGCTCAGTCAGTGAGTATCTTCTCCTACCTTTTGATGACACAGCTGTGTGGAGGGTCGCGTGGAGCACTCTGTAAGTAATTAGAAAAATATTGTCTATGTTTTGGGTCCTGTAGAATCATACAATTACATTCTTGTGGGTAGTTCCAAAAGTCAGTAAATCCTTGGGTCCATCATGAAATCAATATTGTATCATCTACCCATGGACACACATGACTGCATTGGTTTTGGTGTGTGGGAAACACAGTTCATGTGCAAAAAGTAGAAGCTGAGATGCAATGTGTTCAGGGGTCACTCATAGAAAATACGACAAGATTTGTCACACCAAGCGCCATACATCTTCTGCCATGCCACATCTGAGATGGTGGTGGTCCGTGTTGGTACTCCACAGTCAGCACATAGAAGCGAGGCCGCCATTTTGTCTTGTGGAGGCACGATTGGATGATCTGTTTTCCATTGACAGTAATGTACCATGTTGATCGGACGTTTGTATCCAGTGTAACCACGTGTATTGTGCACCACACCACATTCCAACTAACATGAGGCTTCTCGACCTCGATGACGTTTGGTGGATGCCTCTGTTGTAGGACGCGATGTATCTCCTGCGCCGTGCACGTCATCAGTGGCACTACGATATGGACAAAACTGTTGTCAATGTAAAAGTGACTGAAGGAATAGAAAGGTGGTGGGGTATGTCTTACGTCATCAGTGGTGCTGTAAGGGAGGGCAGTGCTAAAGGCTCCAGCAGCAAGTCTGTCAAACTTTCTGGGCGGTGGTGCCACAACTTGATGTGCAAGCTGACAGACAGGGCCACCGAGCTGTAGTGGACATGTACTAGGCCAAGACATCCCCTGTCTGGGGGAAAGGTCAGCGATTCATAACTGACTTTGAAGAGCATGTCTGTATTGATGTAGACTCCAAATGCGACTAATATAAGTCAAGCCATCAGTAACGGTATTGGAAGTACATGGCACAATATGTGTAAGGCGTGATGCTAGGTAACATTGACGAAGTAAGTCCTTCGAAGAATATCAAGGGTCTGTGTATGACGGTTGGAGATCTGGACCTGAATTTGTTGTAATAAGAGGCGGTAATTAATGGCCGCCGTGCGCTGTATGTCATCGTGAAACTCTACTCCGAGACATTTGATAGTACCACTATGCTGTAGGGGGTCGACACACGCAGGGGTCAACCCGTCTCCTGTGTTCATAGCGACTGATTTGGTGACACTGCAACAGCTGCCTGAAGCCACACCTATGTTGCAATCCATTCTAGTGCGCTGGTTCCATGGTCGCTGTTGTGGAGCACGAGAACAAGGTCGTGTGCAAATACTGACAGCGAATGTGACGCCACGCAAGGTGAGTCCAGTGAGGCGTTGACGGAGGCCACAGACGAGCGGTTCCAGTGCCAGAGCGTACAGTAAGATCGACAGGGAACAGACTTGACGCACTGATCATGAAATTGGGAGGGACTGCGTGAGACACCCATTAACGAGCACCTAGGAGGTCGTCCCTCGGAGGAGGCGCGTCACGACGTCTATGAACTGCTGTGGGTATTGCGTGTGTTGGAGAACAGATATCAGGTACATGTGATCCCCTGATCGAAAGATTGGCTAAAATCCAGTGATGTCAGCGCTCACGAGATGCGGCGTGCACTTGCTAGGGCTATTATGTCATGGTATTGACACAGCGCTGTGTGGATGTTATTGTTTTTTCCCTGATCTGGTGAGATGATGTGAAGCAGGTTTGGTCGTATATGTTTTACTAATAGCCTGGTGAATAACTTCATGTCGTTGTTGACGGGTGTCAATTGGCAGTAATCATGTATTCGAGTGCCACCTGTTGGATTGTGAATCGGTATAATCATTCCTCCTACAAAGGCTCTGGGGAGGGGCACCGTAGAGGACATGAGCTCCCGACAGACGTTTGTCAACTTTGGAGCCAGTAAATATTGAAAAGTTCTATAGAACTCCACAGGGAACCTGTCGGGGTTGGAAGACTTGTTTGATGCTGTTTTACCAATGGCACCCATAACTTTATCTTCCATAGTCCATTCCTCTGAGTTTGAGTCCGCATTGTCAACTATAAAATTCTGACGTTTCGGCGACTGTTGCAAGACGTCTTCCTCCTGGTGTACTGCTAACTGTGACAAGGGCTGCGGGAGCCCACGTTTGCATTCATTTTCCGTAATTTCGTTCAATAATTCAGTCTGTAAGTCCTATGGAACAGTGCCATAAACCAATCATGAGACTCCTGTCACCATCATCGGGTCGAAACAATGAGCAGAATAAAGTCGTGTGTAATGGTCGTAGAAGGTTGCACCAGCACCGCGTTGTGTGGTGTGTAGCCGTCTGCAGTGGTGAAGGCCTGTATCAGCGCCGTTCTTTGCATTGAACGTTCTCGAATGACGTTGTATATGGTGGGTCGTTCCGTTGTTAGTCTGTCATGTGTTCGCATTCGGAAAATAGTCCCTTCGAGGTGTCGGCGCATACAAGCTATGATCTGTGCCTTCACATGATGTACTGTCATCAGTTGCTCCAGTGTGGGTGGCAAGGAGGCACATTTGCGAAGGACGATGAAATAAAAATCGAGGGTGTGCCTCCTCCAAGCAGCGGTCTCACGACCATACGTAATCAAAGTTCTGCATGAGGCTGGCTTGGCACAGTTTAACCATGAACTGATCAATGTAGTATACGTTAGGAGGCGGCGGAAGCGTGAACACCACGCGTCTTCGGTGGCGCGCCGACAATCCGGAGAAACAAAATGAGTGAGGTTTAACTTCCAGAGATGTCGGCTGCCCCACAACGTTGGCGGCGAAGGCTGAAGGCACATATGTAGGCCTCGTGATCAGAAAAGTCTACTGGCCACACCTCCGCGTCTGTCACTGTTGCCGCGAGAGAACGGGAGACGTAAATCCTATCAATACAACCAGACGAGTGATTCGTGAAATGAGTGAATCCCGGTCGATTTCCTTGGACATGTACTGATGTATCTACTAGCTGATGAGTGGCCCAAGTTCGGGGCACGGTGAATGGTGTGGCAGCTGATCTTTAGGGGCTTGGGTGCTATTGAAATGGCCCTCTTAACACCAAGTCGCGTACCTATCCTGGAAAAGTGGTGCGATTCCTTCCTCAAAGAAGAGCGACTCGTCGCGACGGCGATTCGTTCCGGAAGGGGTATACGCACTGATAAACTGGGTGCCTAGCACTGTTACGGCCATTCCTCAAGCGTTGGGGAGATATCGTACTTTGTTTGCCTCGAAACCCTTCCCTGAGGAGAACTGCGACATCGCTGTTAGTTGGCGAGGCGTGGGACACATGAGCTGTATAACCATACATACCGGAGAAATCGTCGACGAAGACCTCTTGGAGAAATACGATGTCAGTGACTGCTGCACTGAGCATGTCTTGGAGCAGCAACAACTTTGTACTTTCTGAACTGTATTAACCTTGATTGTCACTAAGTGATAGGCCTGTAGATTGTCTCCTGCAATGGGGGCCGTCATCGCCATAAATGTTGTGGTCTGTCATCTGCAGGCTGTGTTCGAGCCGTCATCTGCCGCTACTTGTGAGAGGCCAAGGTGTGTGAGGAGAGCCCTCTCCTCAACCACCACAGCGGGCATAGAATCCTCTTCAATGTCGTCCGCCAGGTCCGTAAGCTAACTATGGCAGCGGTAGGACACTTGTGAGCTGAGTTACGAAGGGTGAATCCGCAGTTGTTTCCGGCTGTATACCGGCAGCAAGAATTGGTGAGAGATATGCAGTGAAATGCTTACGCGAAATAAAATACTGTGATGGGACACTATAAAGGACACTAACAATGGTTTTACGAAATTGTTAATTGTACCATTAACTTAAATTACGTAAGCAGATTTCTTATGTGAACGTATCTATTAATTAAATTTAAACCTTATTTTACTTGCCTTCGTTTTTGTTGTTGCAAAATTCCTCTGGTACTCTACCGTCTAGAAAAATGGGATTTTACATAAACTTCTTAAATTTGGCAAATTACACTAGCGCATCTCATTAACATTTGTTAACTTTTACTTAGGACAGTTTGCAGGAAAGGGAAAGATAAATCATCAGACGACACCTGCATCTTAATATCAGTGAGAATTGTGACTTTAGTACTTCTTTAAATACAATGCATGATTAAAAAAGTGAAACACCGGCAAGACATGGCCGGATGTCGAAATAACTTTGCACAAGTACCTACACACCATCTGTGAGAATGAAAATGATTAGCGTTGCAATTTTCTGTGGTTGGTTGAATGGCCACTACCCTGGCAGGATATACACTACTGGTCATTAAAATTGCTACACCAAGAAGAAATGCAGATGATAAACGGGTATTCATTGGACAATATATATTATACTAGAACTGACATGTGATTACATTTTCACGCAATTTGGGTGCATAGATCCTGAGAAATCAGTACCCAGAACAACCACCATTGAAGAAGAGTATGAAGTCATAGAGAAGTGCCCCTTCATATTGGTTGATGGGACATGAGGTGACAACCTGTTCAACTTTGAGTCAGCCAAGAAGGGCAAGATTAAGCAAGGCAAAAAGCCCCAGACCTGAAAAGCAGTACAGATAAAATACAAGACAAATAGGTGAGTTTTATTGGCAGAAAACTACAGTGGAATAAGGCCCCAAAACTGGATACCATTCTGTCAGCATTCAAGAACCCAGACCAACCGCATATGAAGGCTTCAAAGAAAAAAGGATTTTCGGTCTCTGCTGTGGTTTGTAGCCCCAGCAAAGCATCAGTTTCACAAGAACTTTCTGACCCATAATGGTGTGTTGTGCCCTGAGGACCAGGAGGCAGGACCAAAAATTGATGAATCAGTTTTGGAGTTTTACACAAGGCCACAGTCACTTTCTTTCAAACACAAAATCTCAGATAAAAATAATAATGAATGTAACATTTTGTGAACTCTTGTATTTCACCACAGTCATTCTGTGTATCAGATGTACTTTTCTGACGCCCCAAAGAAGGGGATATGCAAGGATTTCAGATTTATTTCATGTACTATTCAGCAGATATGGAGTATAAATCTGATGATCTTATGCAAAGGAAAGTTGCTAGTCCGCTCTTCAGAATAAAAATATCTGTAACACAGTGATATTTCAATCTAAAATGTTGACAGTTCATTTCAGTGCTTCATAGCTGTAAACACATACTTTTCATTTGCCTTGTTATTTTAGAAGGATCTTCAGTTATATCGACTGATCCATTGATACATGGGATGGGATTACATGTGCTGTTTCCCCTTCCTGCTAGTTCTGGAGGAGGTTGTTTGTCAGATCTCATACCTGGCACAAAGTGGGGGACCTTCTGCATATCATCTTCATCCATACCCATTGATGTAATGGACAATGGCTGGGGAAATGGCAATGTCAGTTTTCCACTGTGTGGAATGATTTTCTAGAACTGGATCCCATGTTTGCTGTTTTTGATCCTTGCGTTGAGTGACGCAACTGCCACCTTTGGTGTGGCACATCTGGAGGTGGAGTTTGCCTGGGTTGGCACAAACTGAGCTCATTCCCATTTTAGTGAAGGATGTCCACAGCTGTGGCTACTAAGAACAGCTCGTGGCCTTACTAGGCAGTGATGCTGCCACATATACAGCCAGTTGTATCTTTGAATGTGTGCATCCAGACACAGATGCTCACCTTAAAACATATGGCCACTTTTTCTCCTTGTACTGATGGAAGCTGTAACTGGCCAGATAAGAAATGATGAGGCTTCACTCGTAGGTCGGTATCACCTGGTAAGAGGATAAAAAGAAAAGCAGCGCAGAATTCATTGATGTTAGTGTCAGTAGTTTGTCCATCTGCATTTTAAACATTCTCATGAAAGTTTCAGTCATGCCATAAGAAGCAGTGTGAAATGGAAGTGTGGTAATGCTTGACTCCATTCTGAGTGCAAAACTGTTGAAAACCAGTAGCTGAAAACTGCAGTTCACTATCAGTGACAAGGACTCATGTGGCTCCATCAATAGAGAAGCAGTCATCAGGGCCTTAGTGGTATTCTCCACCATGCTTTGTTGCACTTTTATGATGTATGGGAAATGAGAATACACATCTATTAAAATCAACCACATGGCCTCATGGAATGGACCCACAAAATCTGCATGCACTCAAGCCCATAGCTAGGTATGCATAGGTCACACATGGCAGGCTTGACAGGGTGCTGGTTACTACTTCTGACAAGCTTGCCAATGTTGACCTATGCACACCATATCTTCAGCAATCCATGGCCAATAATCATATCACAAGGCCAGGTTCTTCACTATAAAAATGCCCCGGTAGGACTCGTGGAAGAGTCACAAAATATGGGAGCACTAAATCTCCAGAATCACCACTCAACACTAACAGTCATCTTCTGAGAAACAGGAGGGCATGCAATTGTCAAAAGAAACAAGGAAGTTCTATGGGGGCTTCCAAAGAAAGGGTCTGTGACCATCCTGTTTGTAAAATCTGGCAAATCTGTCTCAAGAGTTGATCCTATTGTGCAGCTGCTATTATGTTTCTGGAAGTGATGGGAAGCTCTTCCACTGATTGTTCCAATTGTCAATCAATGTGAAAAAAAACAGTCTTTTGTTTATCAAATTCTTCATCAGGATCCACAGGGAACCATTAGAGCTGTCCACATCTGTGTGTTGGCTTGATATGTGATAATGTATAAAATTGTGGTAATTTCATAAAACAAAAGAACCCAGTATTGTAACCTATGATATGTCCATTCTCACATATACGACATAGTTCCAGTTATGGAAGACAATGGCTTATGATCTGTGACCAGTAGAAATTGGTTGCCATGCGAAAAAAAAGGAATTTCTGAATACAAAAGACAACTGTCAGTACCTCCTTCTCTATCTCAGAATAATTTTCTTGTGCCATGGTAAGTGACTTCATTCTTAACATTCAGCTCAATGCACGGGCTATTTTTGCAATTTTTGGGATAAATTGGGCATAATATGTAACCTTGCCTATAAAAACCTGAAGGTCTTTTGCAGACTTTGATGTAGCATTATGGTAAATGGCTATCATATTCTTTGACGTTGGTTTAACCTTTTGAACTCCACTGGATTTTACATAAAACTACCATCTTATTATTTTTTTTTCTTTGAAGTACCAGTGTCTTTGCATGAAACCACTGATGCTACTCAGAGACTTCTAGTCGTACACTATGATACTTCCACAAATGTAGGGCATTGTAGCACTCACTTATAACATTCAAAGCACAGACGGTGTGGAAATAGTGCAATGTGATTGTAAGAGATTCTTTTTATGTGACTGTAGGATAACATTTTTTTTGTGGGCATATTGAGCAGATCATTGACGCAGAATGTAAGTTACTGTAACGTAAATTTTAGTTTTTACTACTACTTTTATGAGTATTATCGAAATGAAACCTCTGGGACAATATGTAGTTGTGATACAAAATTTATTAAATTTGAGGCACATTATTGCCTGTTATTTATGACTGCGATTTGTTTTAGGTATTATGCGTTCACTGAAATTTTGAGGTGTGTGATTTTGTCTAGGAAAAATGTGAATGCACTGCTAAAATAATACCAACTCGAAAAAGTGAACTTGACAAAAAAATCCAACAACAGGCAAAGCTTAAAAGAAATGTTCATGAAAATAGCACAAAATGTAATTCTGCTTTGAAAGAAACAGGAGCGCCCTTGGTAGAATGTGGATTGTGAAACAGCAGTTAAGTCTAGGCATGAGGCATTCAACTACTGGAATAGTAACAAAATTGAAAATACATCAACACCTTTCTAACTGTAAGAAAAGAAACTTCTAAATTAATCCAACAGACTAAAAGAAACTATGAAAATGGTCAACTTTTAGAAATCAAAATAGACTTCCGAAAGAACAATACAAGAAACTTTTATAAAACATTCAAAACAAAGCTAACCAGTTACCAACCTCAAAGTCTTTGCTTCAAACATGAAAATGGGTGTTTGGTTCTTAGCAACCAGGAAAATTATAAGGTACTCACTAATTATTTTGAAAAACTATTAAACTGTCCAGAACCAGAGAATAAATTCCAATCCCAGAAAATTAACAACAGCAACCCAAACTCTAAGGAACGTGATGAAATTGAAATAACTAAACAAATTAAGAGACTTAAAAACAATAAAACATCCGGAGAAGACAGTATAATTGCAGAACTATTAAAATCAGCTGGTCCTAACACTATGAAAGAGATCACTCAACTAATAGGACATATCTGGCAAATTGAGAAAATACCTGAGAACTGGAAAACTGCCTTAATTCATCCATTGCATAAAAAAGAGGATAGAACCGATGTTAATAATTACTGAGGAATCTCTCTTCTCCTGGTCACATACAAAATTCTCTTGCCATGTTTACCTGATCGAGCCCAAGAACAGCTAGAACTTAAAACTGGTAAATACCAAACAACAGAGCCTGTCCAGAACTAATTCTTAATTTGAAACCAATCCTTAGGCACCAAAGAATTTCTGATAACAATATAGTATGTACATTTGTGGATTTTAAAAAGGCCTACAGCTCAGTTGGTTGTGAATCTCTTTTCCAAAGATTAGATACTAAAACTCTAACACTAAGGGAATGTTAACCAACACTAACTCTATAGTTAAATTCATAGGATAAATTTCTGAATCATTTGGTATAAAGACTGGTGTTAGACAGGGTGATGGACTCTCCCCATTACTGTTTAACTGTGTTTTGGAGAAGATACTTACAGAATGGCAAGAGCAAATGTCAAGTCAAAATATAAATCAATTAATCAAGTTAGTCAGAAGTGATATTAGAGTAGATTGCCTCACACTTGCAGTTGATCTGGCAGATCGCAGGAGGCACACATCAGCACGGTGCGTGATGGACAGTAATTGCCGCAAGTAAAGTCCCGTCCACCAGAGGGCATGCAAGAATTCGGCCATGCCCTCTGCCGGCGGAACAACAACAAAAACTCAGGCAGCACGGGTCATGCCCAGTTAGTTCACATCAGGCAGGTCTAGCAGACAGTTCCTGGTCTACACTAGGTGAAGTGCAACGGAAACGTGTCACTACATAGGGCTATTACCAAAGCTCAAAAACAATGTGAAATTCTGTGGAAAAAGTAGGATTACAGATATCATTAATAAAATGGAATATATGACATGCAAAAAACAAGCACCAAAGTTTTTGATCATGAAATATGGAAAAATAAAAAGGGCTTCTCAGTTTAAATACTTGGGAGAAATCGTACAAGAAAACAGTCTGGAAAAAGCTGCAAACAAAGTTCACTGTCAAAAAATGGCAACTGCATTCAGATTAACACAAAGTATTTATAATAAAAAATAGCTTTCTAAATTCAGTAAATGTAGGCATTACAGCACTGTAATCAAACCTAATGTCTTTAGGAAACAGAAACTTTAACTTTAAACAGAAAGAGGGATACTGAAGAAATAAAAACGAATGAAAGAAAGATAATTAGGGAAATATTAGGACCCAAAATTACTGATGGAGAAATTTATAGGCTGAGAAGTAATAAGGAAATAGAAGAATACACAGACATACATGGTGACATGAGAAAACAAAGACTTAAATTGTATGGGTACATTAAAACAATGGCACCCACTAGGTTGATAAAACAAATGGTAGAATTCTACAAAAACAAAAGTAAGGCAAAACTGAGCCAATTAAATTGATCGCTGTGATTAAGGAGGGTCTTAAAGTAGCCAGTGTAACTCAGGCAGATGCAAATACAGAAACATTCAGACAAAAGATGTGTAATTGGAAAGTTGGTCAGAGAAAAATTAGAAAATAGACTGGAACACCATGGTCTGATGAGAGAAAGAGACTTCATTCTGAAAAGATGAGGCAAATTTGGATGTGAAGGTAGGCCAACCATCAAAAGTGACGTTGATTGGTTGTACCTTGCATGGCCTTATTTGGCCCATATGTGAATAATAATGATCATAACAATAAAATGTGAATGTGAATGATGGGAGCTGTATTTACCAATGATTCCAAAATGAAACTATCTCATTAAGACAACTGATTGTTTACCTCTCACCAGTTTCATCTTATATTTGTTGCTTGCACTGGCAATAAGAACTAATTTTGTGAAAAAACTATATATTTATATTCCAAAGTGCAACCACCTCCTCAAAACACGTTATTGTTTACTTTTTGCCATCTTGTTCTTGTATTCATTGCTTACTATGATGATAAATGTTAATTATATGAAAAATTTGAAAATCATATTTTTTTCATATTGTTGTGGATTCAATGTGCTAAGGCGACCTCGGCTAAGGCTAAGACTATAGCCTATATATTTAATGGAAGGCAGAGAGGAGCACTTCAAGAAGTTACATTTTAACCTATCTTGTAAAAGAGCAGAAAATACCTGCTGGAGAATCAACATATCCTCCTCCTGTGTCTGTTTTGTGACTACTACATCATCCAGGTTACTGAGAAATTGTGGAATAATGACAATAGTTTGTTCTAAAAATTTCTGAAACATTGTTTTTATTCATTATTGTTTAATGAAACAGTAGTTTAGCTCATATTATGTAAGTTTATTTTCTCCTTGTTTAAATAAAGTAAGATTAAACTGTGATTTTGATCATACATGACTTACCTTGGTAACATAAGGAAAGCTATTCATTTTGGGTGTACAAAGTGCGACACACACTCACTCCTGTTATGAAAAATGGTGCACCAGCTCGAGGGTTAAGTTACCACTCTCAGAGGTAATATGCAAGAGCTGATGAACTGAATCTCATGTGAAGGTTTATTATATGATGAAACAAGTCTAGTCTGTAGTCAATCATAACACCCAGGAACTTAATTGTTTTAACTCTTTCTGCTGTCTGCATTGCACACTTAATAGTTAGCTCTTCCTCAGTTTTGCCAGTTGCAGTGAACTGAATATAGTTTGTTCTATCAAAGTTTAATGAGGGTGCATTGACACTAAACAACTTTACTAAATTTATGAGAATATTGTTCATAGGTCCTTGAAGATATTCACACATAAGACCACCAGACATAAAGTTTTCTCATCTGCAAAAATTATAAAATTTAACTGTAGCTTTGTGCATTGTGGTAAGTCATTTATAAATAACAGGAACAGTGAAGGACCGAGAATGGGTCTTGTGGCACTCCACATTTGATGCTTCTCCATTCTGATGAAGCCTGACCATCCTGTATTGTCTAATACTACTTTCTGCTTCCTGTCTTCAATGTATGACTGTAATCACCTACTTGATACACCACTTATTGCTAAGAGGTTAGCTTTCTGTAATAGTTTTCAATGGTTCACAGTGTGAAAGGGTTTTGATAAATCACAAAATAATGCTGTTCGTATCAACTTATCATTCAGATTCTCCCGAAATTAATTTTTGATAGCATAGATTGACAGCTATTTGGAAACCAAACTGACTTTCACTGAGAATACTGAATCCACATACATATTCCAAAATTCTTGTATACATGAGCATTTCTAGTTTCTTTGATAAAGCAGTCTGGAGAGAATCTGGCCTGTAATTCATAATTTCCATTCTTTCACATTTCTTGAAGATGGATTTCACAACAGCATATTTGAGTCTGTGAGGCAGAGTTGATCATTGTAAGGATGCACTGATAATGTGACATAGTACATCATTTACAAAAGCAAAAAAAGTGTTTTGACAAACTGTTGGAGATTTTATCTACTCCAGTAGAATTTTTATTCTTCAAGGAGATAATACGTTTTTCAATTTTAGGTACTGTGATAGGTTTAATATGAATTTAACTGATAGTTCTGGGAGTAATATTTTGCAAAGGACTCAAGGCTTCATTAATAGAGCCCTTGCAGCCTATTTGTTCTGCTACTGGCAAGAATTGTTTGTTGAAATATTGGCTAGCTTTCCAGGACTGCATACAAGATTTCCTACATGTTTTGATTTTTAAATGTTCTAAAGTTCTTTTGTTCATCCCCATCTCACTTCTAACAATATACCAAAGAGTCTTTGGTTTATTCTTAGGATTATCAGTTTCTTGTTCACAATACAATGCTTTTGCTTTTTGTATCAATTTCTTTAGGATCTTACAGTTCATTTTATAATGACCAATTTTTGTTGTGTCCTTAGACATTCTATCTGCAAAGTAAAGTTCCTCATTGTTTTGAATTATTTTTTAATTCCCTTTGTGATCCATGCTTTTTAAAGGCTGAGGAAGTATTGTTTGCAACAAAATTTTTTTTGGAAAAAGCTCTTCAAAGAGCAATGAGAATTCTTTTATGAATAAATTAAATTTAACATTAACCTCATCCACCCATAAACCAGGCTTCAGTCCGTCTGCTGCAGTTTATGACCACCTCTTAAAGTTGTCAACCAGCTCATACGAGAGGCTGTGTTCACATCCACAGGTGGTGGCCTCTGATGGTCGCTGAACTTCTAGCTGCATCTGCTGACTTACATAGAGTGCCTTACAACTGCATGCGTGGATCTATGATGTGGATCTATGCAGGTCACTACATCCCTCCCTCCTTGTGTTCTGGAGCAATGCTGATCCCCAGGGCAAGCTGCGGACAGGCATGATGTGGAAATGGCATTCTTGTTGATGGAGACCCTGGCATTTAGAGAAGCGGACAACTGAAAGTGGCCAGTGTGAGGAGAGCCTCAACACCCCGTGCCAAAGCATGAGATGGAAGAACAGGCAACAGAAAAAGTTGGGGTCTAAGACAATGTCTGGCAGTGGTGAGGAAGATGGAGGCACCACCACTGGAGGCTGAGGCTGCTCCTGTGACTTCAAACCAGTGAGGGTTATGCAATCCAGCTGGAACACCACTGGATCTGCTGCCAGAGGCTGTGAGGGTGTAGGGTCTTTGGACAGAGATCCTGCTGCAGGGGGAAAGGGAAGCTGGAAACTTTGCAGGTAAGTGGTGCCCAATGACTAGGGTGCCAGAGAAGGTGGTGTTATGCTGGGATGGGGGGTTAGGTGCTCTTTGATTGGTTGGTTGATTTGGGAGGAGGGACCAAACAGTGATGTTATTGGTCCCATTGGATTAGGGAAGGATGGGAAAGGAAACTGGCCATGCCTTTACAAAGGATCCATCTCAGTATTTGCCTGAAGCAATTTAGGGAAATTATGGAAAACCTAAATCAGGATGGACAGATGTTGGTTTGAACCATCATCCTCCCTAAAGTGAGTCCAGTGTGCTAACTACTGTGCCACCTCACTCAGTGGGTGCTCTCCAAGATAAGGAGCTGATTTTGATGGTGCCAGAATTCTTGGACCCCTGCCCTATCCAGGGGCTGTTCTGGTGCACAGTAACTGTCAGTATCCAGTGAAGGCCCTGACCAAAACCACGTGCCCAGACTGCTGCCACCAGTGTAAAACCTGGTACACCAGAATGCAAAGGGAAGGTGAGACTATGCCATACAAGGCCAACAATCTCAACCTAGACATTTCAACATGGGCTTGATACAGAGAACCTTCCACAACTGTCAACAGGTGGAAAGGGGATCTAAACTTCCAGGGCCACCCCATCAGCAAGTCATCACAGCTGGGCTGTCCAATGATGCACAGCGTGTGTTTGACATCATTACATCTATGATATTGTCTCTGCCAGTCTGCAAACCAACTCCTGATGTCTGAGTGTTCATCTTGGGCACAGAGATGTCACCACACTGTCCCACTGCCACCTGGCAGTCATCAGCCACCATCTGCCATTGTACCATTGTAGCTGGACCACCACAACTGTCCACTGGAGATACTTGTTTCAGCACATGCATACCTGAGTGGTGAGGTCTGAGCATCACCTCCTATCATCTGCAGCACGTCTGTTTCAGATGTGCTCAACCATACCTGTTCATGCTCATCAACAAAGTGTTCTTTCAATTGACTGGCTGCCTCCTGCACTTGCTCCATCACCAAACTACAGCAGAAAACCACTTGTTCACCCCTACCCCCACAGGTGACCCAATTACAGGTGTATAATTAATGAGAAAGCATTTTAATGGAGCTTGAGAATTATGTTACAATATTTTCTGATGTAGAGTATTTTGTTTGTTATTTTCATGCTTATCAATGCTCAGTACAATTGTTTCCATGCACATGGGCTGAAGAAGGACTTACGGAATGGACCTGCAGCTGGCTGTTGTGATGAAGCAAACTGGGAGCTCTCTACTTCCTCTCTTGTTTTGCCATCTGCTTCCTTAAATTCATTTTCCTCTGACTTTTGAGTATAATTTGCATTTCCATAAAAGAGAAAGATTGGCCCTCAGTCTTAAGGAATATAGCTCCAGGTCTAATTTAGTGCTTAGTTTTGTGTGTGTAATTAATTTCCCAATTTATTTGGACCATTCGTAGTTAATATCTTTTTGCTGCAGATCATTATAGGATGAAATCAGTAATTGTTCATGAGTTAGGTTCTGTTGTTGATTGAAAAACAAATATAAATTCTGTAGTACTTATAAACATTTGGAAGAAGAACTATTAGGATTCTTAAAGTATTTATTTGGCTCTAGTTGAAAGCTTATTAGCAAAGCCAGCCCTTAATTAACTGCAAAATAATTATCAGGTTTGTCAAAAGTATTGTTTGTATAACTATATCTGTTCATTGTTAGTTTCGTTATTTAGACAAATAATTCTGTATGGACGCAGTGTAATGTGTAAGTATATACGAGCCACGACCTATATGGAAATTAAGTTTTCTGTATCCCTATTACCGCTCCCCTTCCCATAGCGGTGACTCAGCATTTCGTTCGTGTTTCACGTCTTCCACGCCGGTGTTTATGCAACATGTTATATGCACTACGCAAATACCATGCCAAATAATGCCTTGTTTGAAGATGTGGAAGCACAACTCTGCTCACCAAGACAGTCGTGCGTGGGTTGCGATCATGCCCACCCCCCAGTCACCTACTTCGCCCTCTCTGACCACTCACATGACCCAGCAGACAGTTGCCACCTGTTCTCCTTCACTTGGCACTGTGCGTGCACCCACCCCCTCCACACAAGCATACGCCATGCTCCCATAAGAGACATGTGACTTTCGTGCTACCTTTCCCAACTCGCCCTAATGGGTATGCCTCATTGCGCCCTACTCGTCCGAAGACTCAGTGCCAGGACGTTAACCAATCTCATGTGCAGTTCTCAGTTTCTTTCATCACTGGTGGAACGACACACAAGATAGTTACCACTGCCGGATCTTCTATTAGGCATAGGATCCAATGCCTCAACCCTATCAAGTTGTGCGCGGCCCTGCAGCAGATTAATGAACTTTTGGTGGCAGGTGTTCTGCAACCTTCAGACAGCAACTGGTCTTCCTAAGATGGCTATTATCACGTCGCTTGATTTATTCCAATACCACTTCATGCCATTCGGCATAAAGAACGTGGTGCAAACATGGCAACATTTCATTGACTCTATCTTGCAACAGTTCGAGTTTTGCTTTTCTTATCTGGACGACATTCTCGATTTCAACAGCTCAGTGGAGGAACGTGAAAATCATCTATCTACAGTCTTCCAGACCTTGAACTCCAATGGTGCTGAGGTCAACAAAGACAAGTTTCAGTTGCACCAGGCGTCAGTCTCCTTCCTAGGTTACACCGTCTCCACTCACAGAATACAGCCTCCCAAATCTCGTGTGCAGGCTATCATGCCTCTGCCCCCCAGCTGCTTAAAAAGAGCTATGCCATTTCCTTGGCACCATCAATTACTATCGTTGCCACCTGCCTTCCACCGCCGGTGTTCAGGCACCCCTGCTGGATGTGCTATCAGGCAAACAAACTTCCGGTAACAAACCCATCTCTTGGACTGCTCCGATGCTAGAGGCCTTCAAGGCTCTGAAGACTTTTTTAGCTCACGGTGTGACACTCACCCACCCTGACCCCTTGGCCGAGTTATTCATCACTACGGATGCCAGCGACATCGCGGTGGGGGCAGTATTGCAACAATGCAAGGGCGACATGGTTTCTCCCCTTCATTTCTTCTGCAAGAAACTTTCTACTTCTCAGAAAAAAATATTCTGCATTCGATAGAGAGCTCCTTGTTGTTTATGAGGCAATCAAACATTTCCGCCCCGACGTCGAGGGACGTTCGTTTTTCGTCCTCACTGATCACAAACCACTGGCAGAAGCATTCTGCAACCCACCTGAGGACCCACCCCCTCGACGTTACCACCACTGTGACCTGGTTTCTCAATTCACAACGGACGTCTGTTACATCAAGGGTGCAGATAATATTGCTGCGGATTTCTTCTTGCGGATCAGTGCTGTTTCCCACACTGGTGATCTTTCCGATCTGGCCTCCCTCCAAGCTTCTGATGAAGATTCTGAGGCTTTCCTATGAGATCCACAAACATCACTTGTTTTCACGAAGGCTATATTTCCTGGCATTTCCGACGATGTGTGGTGTGATTCTTCGACTGGCACCCTATGCCCTTTGCTCCCACCTTGGCTGCGCCGACAGGTTTTCGACACCCTGCATGACTAGCCCACCTGGGCGTTCAAGCCACCACACATCTCTTGTCAGAACATTTTGTTTGGAAGAATATCAAATGGGACTGTCAAACCTGGGCACACAGCTGTGTCACTTTACCAGCACAACAAGATCAGCTGCCACACCTCCCTGCCTCTGGGCAAGTTCGACATTCCCGCAAGATGATTCCGTCACGTGCATATTGATCTGATTGGGCCTCTTCTACCTTCGGAGTACCAGAGATATATCTTATCAACTATCAACTATTTGTCTCGCTGGGTCAAGGCTGTCCCTTTCCCTAACATTACTGCCGAGATGGTAGCCAAGGCTTTCATTGGCTCCTGGATTGCTCATTTCGGGTGCCCAACCACTATCACCACCGATCAGGGTCGACAGTTCGAATCCTCCCTTTTCTCCATCTTCTGCAATATGTGTGGTATTAAAAAGATACGCACTACCACCTATCACACACAATGAAATGGGTTGGTGGAGAGATGGCACCACACCCTCAAGACAGCCCTTCAATGCCATGATTGTCTCAGGTCGGAAGCTCTTCTGTGGGTGCTACTCAGTCTATGCTCGAGGGGAATATATCCATAAAAAAAAGAAAAGGAACATGTGAGCACCATTCAGATGCTGTAACTCTGCAAAGATGAATCTCATGGACATGAATGTCAGTCCAACTGAGCTCCTGTAACTCTCAATATTCATATAAAAGTGTAATGTGTTCATGTTACCAGAATTGATGCTCCTGGTAAATGGAGTATCTTTTCTCAATCATTATAACAGGCTGAAAATGCTGACAGATGGATAGTTCCAGTAATGTGGCCCACACAATACATAATGTTTGTTAATAGTCACTTTTAATACCACCTTTGAAATATTAATGACTGATGGCCAGTTTCTGTTTTACTGATTTCTTTTTAGTGCATGTAATGGAAATGTTACATATTGCATTTGATTACAGTTATTTTCATACAGCTTTAGTGCAGTAGACCTAACCTTGATGAAATGATTCACAGTTGTTTATTGCAGCAAAATTACTATAAACATAATAATCATAAGATTAATCACTATGTTGAGTGGCAGAATAATTTCATCAGACTAACACACTGTTCTTTATGTTGAGCAAAAAGTATCTCAATTCAGTATGACTGTAAAGTGGAAGTTTGCACACATCACACAGTCTATTCCATATTGGATTGTCATCCTAACTATACATTTTATGAATTCTTATGACTGCAGCAAACATCTCCTCGCTGCCTGACATAGTTGTTGAATGTGTGATTTCTAGCTGCAGATTTGCACAGGTGTCACAGTTAGTAGCTCACCCTAAACTGTTTCACACTGGGATGGATATGTTACTATCACATTAGCTAACTGCAAATGAGTTCTGTAAATGAAAAATTTATTACACAGTTGTGATTGCACTGGGGCACAATTTTGGGGAGAGAAGGGCTATTTACAGTCAGTTCTGTCACCTGTGGCTGTGTCTGCTGTGCACTCTGTTTTGTCATGCTCATTTTCTAGGTAATTTTGTGAGACTGATACTGAATCAGGGTGTAGATGTTATGTGATCAGTGGCATGTTGTGTGCTAGTGGCTTCATTGTAGATCTTCAAACAGTTTGTATGATTTTGTCAAAATGTGCAAAATAGCGTTTTGTGTAAATCTAAAATATACTGCAGCACACATGTTTATCATGCAGTGACATTCATGGTAATGATGGCATTTGTCTGTTCCAAAACTACAAAGAAAATGCTAAAATAATTAAAGTTAAATGCTCGTCGTGTGAGTGGACAGTGTACACGAATCTGACTGTGGCCATTGCCTTACTTACGCAAACAGTCATATTTCTGCTTATATGGTGGCACGCAGCATTCTGCAGAGGCACAACAGCTGAGTGGATGCAGTTCTGGCTGCACTGTCACAACTGAATACACTTCTTGTTATGGCACAATATCATTAGCAGCCTCAGAAACAGGTAAACAAACATTGCAGCTCAACATAAATCCAAAAGGTCAAGCACTTGCAGCACTCTTAGTAAGGAATGGGTGGCTACCAGTCAGAAGTTTCATAATTCCCAAGAATAGAAAACACAATCCAGGGCACATTTACGATTCCGCCATGGGACTTGGAATTTATGTTCAGAATTGAATGGAAGGTCAACATCAGCTACTGAAAGCAAAATCAAACTGCTTGAAGAGGACAGTGATAGGCTCAAAAAATAAAATGGAAATTCTTAAAGTCCTAGTTGCAAGACCAGTTGTCTCACATGCAGCAATTGCTGCCTCAGCTGGAGACAGTTGAACTGTCGCAAGATAGAGTCAATCAAATGTTGCCACGTTTGCACCATGTTCTTTATGCTGAATGGCATGAAGTGGTATTGGAATAAACCGAGCGGTGTGATAATAGCCATCTTAGGAATGTCTTCTGATGCCACAGGAATCTGGTGATAGAAGCGTTTACAGACAATAACATTGAAAATTGTGGCGCCCGATAACATATGAGTGAAGTCATTGATGTTCGGCACTGGGTAATTGCCCATGGCGGTACAAGTGTTTAAGCATCTGTAATAGCCACACATTCGAAAAGATCCATCATGTTTGGCAACGAGGTGGATTGGTAAAGACCAGTTGCCGTCTGAAGGTTGCAGAACACCTGCCACCAAAAGTTTATTAATCTGCTGCAGGGCTGCGTGCAACTTGATAGGGTTGAGGTGTCAGACCATATGCCTAATAGAAGATCCAGCAGTGGTAACTATCTTGTGTATCGTACCATCAGTGATGAAAGAAACTGAGAACTGCACATGAGATTGGTTAACATCCTGGCACCAAGTCTTCGGACGAGTAGGGCGCGACGAGGTGTACCCATCAGCACGAGTGGGGAAAGGTAGCACAGGAGTCACATGTCTCTTACGGGAGCGTGGCGTGCACTTGTGTGGAGGGGGTGGGTGCGCACACAGCGCTGAGCGAAGTAGGACCGGTGGCGACTGTCTTCTGGGTCATGTGGCCAGTGAGTGAAAGAGGGGGAATGTTTATCAACACGAGCAGTAGCTGTCCGAGAGCTGGGCATGGTCGCAACGGGCGCGAGACTGTCTTTAGCAGCACTGTTTGAAACACACAGTACTGGATGAGGTGAGCGCAATGGTAGGGTTGGAACACGCAAGTAAAGTTTGTGGACTAACCCGATGAGAATTCGAGCAGTCTTGTTTAGATGGCGGCGCCATGGATTGCAGTTGCAGAAGCGAGATACGAGCCATGCCGAGCTCGCTTTAAGTGGATGCAATGCGTTGTTTCAGCTTCTCACTGTCCTGGTGGAGTTGTGTCGCTGAGTTGTATTCTGACAGTAGGTCTGTAATGCAGGTCACAATGTTGCCCTCTAGGGTGGAGCACTCGCATGTGATATCGTATATTGTGGTGAAAACAGAGCATTGGACATAGGTGCGGGTGCATGGTATGTGGGTGTTCATAGGATGGTGGAGCACTGAACCCTGTATGACGTCAGATATAGTTTATAATAAGACAAAAAAATCCATACCAAGGATCGGTTCATTGATGTCGACAGTGTAGAACGTCCACGGAAAACGTAGAGGAGTTGATGGGGTCACCGTAACCTTTACTGAGCCTGAGGTAGGTAACATCGACATTTTGACAGCTCGTAGAAGTGACTTTGTCTGTGAAGAAGCGCATGGAGCCATTGAAGTAGGGATGATTGACATGTCAGCACCAGTGTCGACCAGAAAAGCTAGACATGATGCAATGTCAGTCACACAGAGATGACCACTTGGCCAGGCAGACGAGTGAACAGAGTGTAATGTAAGAGGACACCTGTTAAGTTCCCCACAGGACTCAGCGTTTCTTAGTTCCTGTGGTCAGCATTTGGGTGTTGGCATGGCAACCTGCTCTTCTTGGTGTCATTGCCAAACACTCTGTGGTACAGGCAAAAAGAGTGAGCAGGGTGAGGAGGAGGTGGAGACTGCGACAGCGGGATCAGCTTGCCCTCATTGTTTTATTCTGGTAAATAGACCAGTACGTAGGGTGTGTGGGCGATCCTGGAGGGCTTGGAGAGTGGAGGGAGTGAGCTGACACTGCCAGGAGAAGTAGACGAGATGATGGCAGAGCGAGCCCTGCCTCTGCTGGCCGAAGGTTGGTGTGGGGAGTGGCTGTGCCCATGAAATGTGTGGAATGAACCAGCTGATGTTGCCACAGCAGTGAATTCAAATGGTCAGCAATGCAGAGGTGGGAGCCAATGGACTCGAACAAGTATGTTGACATATGGATCTGTAGATTGGTAGGTAGTTTGGCAGACCACACAGCCCATAGCGTGGCATCAGGCATGGTATGCTCGTTCACGAGCAACCAAAGGCGGTGACAGAGTTGTGAGGGGGTGCATATCCCCAGGTGCTCCTCATTGAGAATCTTGATTATTAACTCTTGTGGCAAGCAGGCAAGTCATTCCAGTATAGTCTTCTTTGCAAAGTCGTATTTTGGTGCAGGCGGTGGCAAAAGGAGCAGGTCACAAATCAAATCCGAGTGGTTGTGGAGATGTGTGACAAGTCAAAGGAACTTTGAGTTGTTGTCATACACACGATGTAACTCGAACAGATGCTCAACTAGTGCGAACCATGATGCCGGGTTGTCCTCATATAAGGGCGTTAGCTTTGGCAGGTGACCAGGAGGGGGTGATGATGGCTGCTTCAATGTCTCCTTGGGTACTGGCTGAACTGAGGTTAAGTCAGAGGCTGGTGCTGTAGGCCCAGATTTAAACAAGGCAAGCGAATCCGTAGTGGCATAGTTGACTGTGTGTCATGAAAACGCAGCACTGCAGGCACGGATGGTACCATGGAAACGGGCAGATGGACAGCACTCGAGGGGTGCCTGGAAACTGGACTGTGAGTGAGGAGTGCTGGATGGAAACTACCCGCTTCCAGAACAGAGCGAGAGACCGGCAGACATAGGCAGGACCTCCACAAGTGGTGGTGGTGGTGGTGGTGGTGGTGGTGGTGGTGGTGGTGGTAGGGGAGGAAGGGGGGGGGGGGAAGGGAAGGGGCAGGAGGGGTTGAGAACGCCACCCAGATGAAAACCATCTGATGTATAACATGCCTGTAGTGCATGTGGCGGGCCACTGAGGCAAGGTAAGGGGTCCATGTTGTGCAAAACACTGAATGGTGCATCTAAATTTGAAACAAGTGGAACACCACATGTGCAGAACGGATCCAGCACAGTTTGTAGTAAAGGCAGCATTGCACACAGCCCAACAGTAACTGACGTAGCCTGCCGGTGGGTGGCTAAGCATGTGATCGAATGGAGATCACTTTGTTCTTGAAACACTTGATTTGAAGAGACACAATTCAAAATATTGTTCAGTTCACATTTCACTGTCAGATGGGCATAATTCAGTGACATGAAACCTCTAACAGCATAGTTGACCACTGTTGAAAACTAATGAGCTTAGCACACGGCATTGGTTGAGAATGCGGATCACTGTGTGTAAATGATGAGTAGGCCATTGGCGAAGAAACGACGATACTCAGTGAGCGGAGTTGTGCTTCCACATCTTCGAACAAGGCATTGTTTGGCGTGGTCATTGTGTAGTGCACATAACATGTTGCATAAACACCAGTGCGGAAGACTCGAAACATGAACGAAATGCTGGGTCACTGCTATGGGAACAGGAGCGGTAATCAGGATATAGAAAACTTAGTTCTCATATATGTCGTACCTTGTATATATTTACACATTACATTGCATCCATACAGAATGAAGTATAACAAAGAACTGACTAAAGTAAAGTTAAGATGGAGGCTTGACAGAGCACTTAGAGTTCAGAGATATTGAGTTTTGTGGTTGATACGAACTATTGACGGCACACATGTTTCACATCTGAAAATCAGCCATGGACTGACTGCCTTGGAACTTAAAATCAGGCTTTTATATATCCTCACAATAATAGCCACTAAAACTATACATTGTGTGATGTTTAAGTTACAGAAATTGCAATTAAAACATAACTCTTTCAGTTAACTGAATACATCGAAAAATTCCTTCTTTTTAACAGTTCCTTCTACCACAAAGGTTAGGCTGAATTACTTGTCTAGATAATGAAATTAACAATTAACAGATATAGTTATACAAACAATACTTTTGGCAAACCTGGTAATTATTTTGCAGTTAATTAGGGCTGACTTCGCTAATAAGTTTTCAACTAGAGCCAAATAAATACTTTAAGAATCCTAATAGTTCTTCTTCCAAATGTTTAAGTACTACAGAATTTATATTTGTTTTTCAGTCAACAACAGAGCCTAGCTCATGAACAATTACTGATTTCATCCTATAATGATCAGCAGCAAAAAGATATTAACTACGAATGGTCCAAATAAATTAGGAAATTAATTACACACACAAAACTAAGCACTAAATTAGACCTGGAGCTATATTCCTTAAGACTGAGGGCCAATCTTTCTCTTTTATGGAAATGCAAATTATACTCAAAAATCAGAGGAAAATGAATTTAAGGAAGCAGATGGCAAAACATGAGAGGAAGTAGAGAGCTCCCAGTTTGCTTCATCACAACAGCCAGCTGCAGGTCCATTCCGTAAGTCCTTCTTCAGCCCATGTGCATGGAAACAATAGTGCTGAGCATTGATAAGCATGAAAATAACAAGCAAAATACTCTACATCAGAAAATATTGTAACATAATTCTCAGTCTCCATTAAAATGCTTTCTCATTAATTATACACTTGTAATTGGGTCATCTGTGGGGGTAGGAGTGGACGATTGGTTTTCTGCTGTAGTTTGGTGATGGAGCAAGTGCAGGAGGCAGCCGGTCAATTGAAAGAACACTTTGTTGATGAGCATGAACAGGTATGGTTGAGCACATCTGAAACAGACGTGCTGCAGATGATAGGAGGTGATGCTCAGACCCCACCACTCAGGTATGCATGTGCTGAAACAGGTATCTCCAGTGGACAGTTGTGGTGGTCCAGCTACAATGGTACAATGGCAGATGGTGGCTGATGACTGCCAGGTGGCAGTGGGACAGTGTGGTGACATCCCTGTGCCCAAGATGAACACTCAGACATCAGGAGTTGGTTTGCAGACTGGCAGAGACAATATCATAGATGTAATGATGTCAAACACACGCTGTGCATCACTGGACAGCCCAGCTGTGATGACTTGCCGATGGGGTGGCCCTGGAAGTTTAGATCCCATTTCCACCTGTTGACAGTTGTGGAAGGTTCTCTGTATCAAGCCGGTGTTGAAACATTTAGATTGAGATTGATGGCCTGATATGGCATAATCTTGAGGTAGATTGATCATGGGGTGGGAGTCCATTGGACATACCTTTTGTTGACACTTGGAAGTGTCAGCTGTGGAAGCTGTGTCTGATGATGTTACTGAGGTGGCAGGGTATCGGTCAATGCTTTTTGGCCAGGCTTCAGTTGAAAGGCTGGTCTCATAGCTGCAGGTATCTGACCATTACATTTCCTCCCTCCTTAGATTAATCCAGTGCGCCATATTTCTATTTTGTTGGTCTGACTGTAACCGAGACACTTACACATCTATCAACATTTCTGCATTGCTTGAATAAGACTTTGGTGTGTCCTCCTTTTCATTTATGTCTTACAGTAGATACAGTATCTCACTCCTACCATGTTTAAGCAGTGTTTCTCCACACTACTTTGCTTTCTTTTCCCTTTTTATTTTCTTTCTTCACTTATTTTTGTTCACTGTGGTTGAGACAATTCTTCACTGGTACTGGTGTGACTACAGGGGACCTACAGGAAGGAAGAGCATTCTTTGGACAACTCTATGACTGAGATGCCAGTACACAGTACATATTATAATCAAATCTGCACAAATGGCTGATATGCTAGTCCCAATGATTATGTGTCAGTGACATTGTTTGTTCCGACATTTTCTTACATGGTCAAGTAGATTTTGTGCTGCTGTCATTTGGTCCATGATAGCCAGGACTGTTGGGTCTAATGTGGTATTTAGGAATGCCAGATTTTCCCTGGGTAGGATTTTGAAAAGGTTGGTCTAGAATGTAAATGGACAAGTAGCTAGTAATTAGAGCTGTGGTTCTAGTAATGGTGGCAGGTAACTGTAAACTGGGACCTGAAATGTTGCATTGTGTGTCATTCTTTAGCAATGCATGACCTTGAACCTCTATGCTTTGTGCACTCTTAAAATGTCCTTGGTCTTATCTGGTGGCAATAAGAACTATCAGTTTTCATACAGAGTGCAGCCAGTGTGACCCTATTTTCTGGAAAAAGTTGGTCTCAGTTGTAATGACATTCTTGGGGCATTTAGTAGCAGGCTTCTTGGAGTATACACATATGACTCAGGTACAGTGTGTATTCACTTTGTGGGACAAGCAGTGACTCACCTAGCTTGACACTACATTGGCTCCATGGTGGTGAGTATTACTTCCTCAAATCCCTCATCATCTTAAATGATTTAATTGGCGTAGGAAACATCTGTTATAAATATTCTTCTACCTTAAAGTTACACATCAAAGAGTGTCGTATGTATAGTCACCCATTCTCCACTTCACTTTCTGTCTGCTTATCTTCTTCTATACCAACTATGTGTAAGACAAAACAATTGATTTGAACCGGATGTACTAATATTCTATTAACATAAAAATAACACACCTTGAATATAACCATAATACCTAATAAGTAAGTACAACCATTTGACTCATAAGACCACCTCATGCCCTTAAGGTGTATGGATGTGTTGGAAAAATCTCAGGTATACTCTTCGTCACTAGTGTATTTCTACTTTTCTTTCTTCTGTTTTCCTTACCCAGTTCCCTTCTTCCTTCAGAAGGAGCTGCCACAACTGATGAGTGATTCTGGTACATCCTCGAATGGGTGGACTCTACTCACATGGACAACTGTTGTGCGAGTGGGAAGTTGTATTTTAATATTAACTGGGGACACCATTTTGGTAACTTGATGGGGTCCTTGATACCATGGACTGAACTTCTTTGATTTTCCCTTCACAGCATGAAGGTTAGATAATGTAATCCACTGCCCAACATGATGCATGTGTAATTTTGTTTTTTATTGTAAGTATTTACCTTTCTTCCAATAGCCTTTGTGTTCATTATTTTCCTTTCTTTCTTTTTTTTTCTCTGACAACATATCTTTTTTAACATTTTAGCAAAGTCCCAAAAAGAGGATACATCCTCCATTGGCCGGAGTAGGTTGACATAATACAACAGGTGAGGGAATTTTCCTACCAAAAACAGCCTAGTACAATGAAAGACCCGTATTTTCACGGATTTTTCTAAATGTATGCACTTATGACATCTGTAATATTGTCCCAGTTATTATGGCTGTTATTCATATAATAACTTCACTTGCAGATGAAGGACACTAGTTAGTAACTTCTTAATGCACAAGAGTGAGTATATCTGCTTAAACAATTCGCGCATAAAGTTCATGCTTTATTCAGTTAGTATTGCTTCTGGTTTGTCTAATTTCCATAGCTAATGGTTAAAGAAAGCACTACGATGTTGTGTGTGGAAAAATTTATTACATGCAGCAGCAACATGTATCTGACTCTCAAAAAATTTATCTTATCTTGCAATTATGACCTCGTATGGCTGAGTTTGGGGCTCATTGAGGGGAAACAATTTCACTAGGAGGTGGTAGCATTGCATTCATGTGAAGGTGTCTTACTGATGTTTCTGAGTTCACATCATACTTTGACTGCTCCTGACATTTTGTTGGCATAACATTTGCATGGAAGACACCATTGGAACTTGCTCCAATTGTTTCATCCTTACTGCTCTTCTCCAGCTTCAGACTTTACCATGAAGTTTCACCCAAACATCACAGTTCAACATCAAGTGTACAAAAAGCAATATTTAAGTGACTCTGGCGTTGTTCTCAGATCATCTGGCAGAGTACAACAAGCTATTCACGGCAGCACAGACAGGTATCAGTACCACCAAAGTCAGCTACAGCTCTGTGAATTCATTGATGCTGCTGTAGATCAAACTGTTTCAGATTTCTTCACTGTATAACGTCCAACTGCCGTGACACAGCCACATCCATCTACCGCAATGCAGCCTCCTGCACAGCTTACAGAGAGGGTGCCTCCACTAGAGGCTTTATTATTCACACAAAAATTCATTGTTACTCAGACCAAAATTTAACACAATACATTTTCTTTTAAAGTTGAGCAGATACTGCAAATGCTATCTTCTTCTTATTTTCTTTCTGTATGCACTAACATATAAACTGATAGTTGCTAGCACACAGAATGTTTTGTTACTTAAATATTGCATGTCTATATGTACTTATGAATAGTAGAAGATAAATGCCTTTCTCTTCTTACAAGCTAAGGACAGGATAGTCAGAGAAGTGAGTTTTTCCAGAAAAGAATGAATGAAATCACAGAGCTCTAGGAAGCATTACTGCAGTGTAATGAATTTGGTAAAGAGCATGGAACCATGTACTTATTGGAGGATTCACAGTTACATTGATTACCTACTCCTTCATCTGTTTTTTTAGCACTGAGTGAAATTTCACCCGTAGTTTTCAAATCATTTGCCAGACCAGTGCAAAACGCAATAAACATGCTGAACATTCAATCCCAGCAAACACAAGAGCATTGACCATTGCATTTACCTTAACAACTAATTTTTGTACATTCAGACTGAATATTATCCTTTTACAAATTGCTTATGTTATTGTCAATTTCAAAATATCTTTCTACCCTTATTACACTATTTACTTCATCATCATAAATTTGTACTAATTTAAGCACAGCTACTCTTCGTAGCTTAGAACCAGTCTTTCTTGATTTGAAAACCTTTGTGTTGTTTTCAGCATGCACACTTTCCGCTACAAGATTATTTACATTTACTTTTACTAATTGTCTTTCATTGACTTCATTACTACCTATAGAAGTTTCACATTTCCCTTTAACCTGATCATTATTGTTATCTTCACATTGCTCACACACCTCACTATGAAGTTCATCAAATTTGCTCACCATTTCATTTCCTGTTTGTATATAGTCTCTTTTCATGTCCCTTGCATTAGATTCATTTAACAGTGAATTATTTACAGTACTGCTAATAATTAAAGTTCCACAGTTTGTCTCAATTTGGCATCTGTTCACACTGTTATTTACTTTGTCAAAACTCCCATTCATTACTTGCATACCCTTTCTTTCAACATCATCCAATACATCAGTATTAACATCAATAATTTTCTGATCGACCACTTAATCATGTATATCTACAGTATTCTCTTGCACTGTGTCAGAAATCAGTTCATTACCTTCCACATCACTATCTTTAACACATTCAAAAATGCTTCTGATGCTCCATTTAACACTTTCCCACTGTCCAGCAGACATTTAACTTGTACTGTTTGGATATTAGCCACACTCACAGGATGCCACACCTCACTGATACTTTGCAATGTGTCTTCTTTATGCAGTAAATCCTCATTAATACATTCTTTAGAAAAACTATCCTCCTGATCACAAAGTCTGTTTTCAGTTGCAGTTAAATTACAAATAGTTTGACTCTCTTTACTAGTCCTTAACTCTTCCCCATTATTCCTCAGTTTACATTTGTTGTTTCTTTACTTACCATATTACTTCCACAGTCACATACCAATTCAAATATTTCCTCCTCCTCCTCCTCCTCCTCCTCCTCCTTTTCTTATTCTTTATTACTACTAAATTTTTCACAACCTTCATTACTACTTGAACTATAACTTGAACTGCTGGTACTGTCACTGTCACTGCCCTTCAGTTCTTGGCTGATCAGCTGTTCTTCATTCTCACTGTTTGGCCATAAAGGAAGATACTTAAACTGCATTTGCTTTCTGCAATGTTTTACCTTTTTCATGGCTTCCTGATACCCTTTTTTACAATATTTCTTACAGTGAACAGCTGCATACTCTTCTATTTTATATACTTCTTTCATCATATGATTCACTTCTCCGAATTTAATGGGACCCCTTCCACTGGAAATAGTTCTATTTATTACTAGACATGGTTTAGTTTCTTTACATACTTTACTAGCTCTGTTCATTTGAACATTAGTCCCTATTGATTGTTTCTGCTCACTGATGTCTCTTCTCTGTTTCTTGCCAAAGTATGAGATGAAATTGGAGCAAAAATTAATTTTCCAGGTTAGGTCTGTAATCATTCCCTCCCATATCTTTATCACAGGAATTCCTCCTGTCATTTCTATTTCCTCTCTTTGCATTCCTTTGCCAAATATTTCTACAATTATCACTATTACTACCAGAACATGGCCTGCTTACTTCATTTACCTGGTACTCTCTCCTTGGTTGGTTCCTAAGTTCAAAATTCCTCATACTGTCTTTTACATTTAATGTAACCCTTTCCACCTTTCCCACATAATTCAAAAAGTCATTAATGTTGTTTCTGGGGGCAGAGATTCACTACCCATTTCTTTATCTAAATACTTAACTTTATTGATCCAATGTTGACAAAATTCTTTAACAGGCAATATCTTCATGAGCGATACCTGTCACCTCCTCTAAATTTACTTAAAATTCTCTGCTGCTCTCTGTAGACCAATCGTCCTCTAAAAGTTATTTCTTGAATTTTTTTCATAAATTATTAGATACAGTTATTTCAGCTGCCCATCCATAGGAATTCCCCTATAAATATCTTCTCATGAAAGAAGTTTCTTCATTATCAATCCAATTGTTGGGCAAATCATTAAATTACCTAATAAAATCAAGTGAATGTCTATTATCATATGGTTTAAAACTGTTGAATTTCTTATACTTTACAAAAGAAGATACATTTGATACAGTAAAAACATTATGATTTACTCTCTGATTTTTACTTACTTTGTTTTCAAATTCAATAAATTAGATTCTACATTGTCATTTCCTTCTCCCATTTCCTTTTCAACAGCACCAGATCTATATATTTTGCTTCCCTTTATATTTTTTCTGTTTCATTACTCAGACCTGAGTTTCAAGCTCATCCCTACTGCCATTAAAAGCTTTTCCCAGATACATTTTACTTTTCTCACAGGAACCATCAATAGCATCCTTTCACACATTTGCTTCACTCTGAGTTTGTTAGCTTCACAGTCTCTACTCATTGGCTTTATTTTTACACCTGTTTCCTGTACCACCTTCTCTAACTTATTTTCAAAACAAACTCTGACAAATTTCATTTTTTGCTTAAATTTTTAATTTTTTTATGTCACTATTATTTTTGTTCATTTATAAATTTAAACTACCAATATCACTTTTAATATTTGTAATTACTTCAGTGAATGTTTTCATGGTTCTATCCATATCAAATTCTCTTATTATTATTCTTTTACTGTCACAACTGTTATCATCTGTGCATTCCATGGGGAATGCCCTAATCATTCCATCTATTAACTGGCTGGCAGTTGCCTACTCACAAAGTTGGAATCTATTGATCTTACTCCACTATAATCTTCAGATTAATTTTTAATAACTACACTCTGTTAATCTAAAAATGTTAATTCCTCATTTCTATCATCATCATCTAATTCTGATGAGTTACTTTTGTTTATTGCTCAGGGCAGATAGCTTGCAAGCACCATAACTTTCCAAGCAACACCAGCAGCAATTCAGTGTTTTACGCTTCACATGCCACATCGTCTTCCTTTATAATGTTACTATCTGCCCTCCACATGCTAATGCATGGGCTTTTCTTCCTCATCACTCTTATTGAAAAAAGATCATGCTCAATAACAAGAACACTTTATCTTGTGTTATTTTAGCACTGCCAGTGTTGTCATGTGTTGGAAATCATTTCATCTCTACACATTGTTGATATGCAAGTGTTCTCCCTTGATTGCACATCCCCATCTGCAAGATGACACACAGCTGAATTTATCGCCTCATGGGCTGTGTGAAGCTAAATTCTTAATGGTGGCTCTACTTGTCTGTGCATCATCATGCCAGATATTATGTCTTTGTTGATCTTAAGTGGTGCCTCCATAAATTCTAAAATTTCATGTGTCCCATAGTCTGCCCTAACATTTGACTCTCCCCTGACAGTTGTACTTAGATGGTTCCTAGTGCATCCACACCATAGTGGACATCTAGCACCAGTGCTAGTGGTTAACGGTTGATGTAGCATCCATGTGAATGCTCCTCTTTTCATATGTGTACCAGTGCCTCTGCTAGTGACTCAGTGCTTTTGTTTGTGGACTTGCACCTTCAATGAGGACCCAAGACCTGCACAATGACTATTCGAGAAGAAATCTGGTGTGTGTCACCCTTCTGATTAGCTTAGAGCAGATAGCTTGTGAGTGCCGTAGCTTTCTGAGCAGGACCAGTCCCTATTTACTGGTTTATGTCTTGCGTGCAACATCCTCTTTAACTTTTACAAGTCATGCTGGGGAGTTTCCTTCCAGTTTCAGGAGGCCAATAGTTTCATGTACAGTGAAACACATAAGCACTTTGTCACTTTGTATTTGGTACTGCTTTGTGCCAGTGCTGAACATCCATGTGGACCAACCTGTTCAATTCTCACACATTTTTGGACCTTACGTCATCTGCAATGGCACCTAGTCATTGTGTCCCTTTTACTTTTATTTGTCAGTTGCTGTGGCCTCTGTGTGAAATGAGCTTTTTGTGTTTCTGTTGAAATTTTAAGGGGAGTTGGAACGCCCTATCCTGACAATGTTAAATTTAGTGACTTAGCTTCCCTGTATTTCAGGAACCACAGTAGCCATTGATGTGAAACTTTTATGGGACATTAAACTGTATGCTCTGAGTCAACTGAACTACAATAATTACATTCCAGCCACTGCTTTCAGAAAAACAGTTTTTTTAATTACACAGTTAAAATTTTGTGTACTTTTTTTGTACATTATCCTAAATAATTTTAATTATACATTACATTATATTCTTCTTTTATTTAAGTAGACTCTGGATATGTATGTTATTACTCCCTGAAAATTTGAATACTTTACTCAAAGCGGTTTCTGAGATTTAAGTAAAAATGCAACAGAAAATGTAAATTATCAGGAATGGCTTATAAAGTTTCGAAAGACTGTAACTCACATAATATATGCTTAATTTTTTATTTGTAGTCCCTCAGAAGCATCCTGCACCATACTGTGTATCATCCTCTTGATTTTTTTCAAGTTTTTTCTTCTTTTCTTCTTTCTGGACACCTTAATTGCCAACTGTGTTGCATGTTCTGCTTCATCAAAGCGAACCTTGTCCATCCGTTCAAGTTCTCTGATGCAGTTTGCTTCAGGATTAATTCCCATATGCTGTAGCTCTTTCATCTTACCAATGTGGCCATCATTAAGAGGAATAACAGCTGCGCGGGATTAGCCGAGTGGTCTAAGGCGCTGCAGTCGTGGACTGTGCGGCTGGTCCCGGCAGAGGTTCATGTCCTCCCTCGGGCATGGATGTGTGTGTTTGTCCTTAGGATAATTTAGGTTAAGTAGTGTGTAAGCTTAGGGGCTGATGACCTTAGCAGTTAAGTCCCATAAGATTTCACACACATTTGAACATTTTTGAGTAATAACAGCATCACTGGCCCCCACTTTGGTGTCTTCATTCCAACAAAAACATTTCTTGGTAAGCGAGTCCAAATACCCAGATGACTTGCATGATTATATCCCATGTGCCACCCGCCCCCCCCCCCCCCCCCCCCACACACACAGAGTAAGTGTCAGAGAGCACACTTGTGCAGGCACATACCCCCCTCCCACCCCCACCCATCTAGAGAGCTGGAGGACCCATGTGATGCTGATGTGATATGCTGGTATCACAAGCACTTTGGAAATGATGCCACCAGCTACAGCGTGCCATGCTCATAGCATCCAAATACAGTTGGTGACTAGCAGTAGGTGTGCCCAGTTCCTCAGCAATTTCCCAGCTGTTCTTTGTGCTTGACCATTATAATCCAGCCTCCCCAACCATGTACCTCACTGACACTGGCTCAGACCTACCATCTGCAAACTCCTGCCCTCATCAGGTGCCCCCTCCCCCATCCTCCTGGCCTCTGTAAATTGCTCTGTTATCACTACCTAGACTCCTCACAATCAGCAGCCATACATCAGGTTGCTCCACCCCTGCAGTTTGTACATGTTCACCACTTTTATCATCAAACAAATGTATTACTCTAGCCCTTTTGCCAGCCTCCTTTCCCAATTCCTGCTCCTCATCCACTCCCAGTGCCCCTGTGAGGTGCGGCATAAAAGGGGGCACAATATAGTGATTACTCTGGGCCCACTGGTTCACTGCCACATCAGTGCGGTTCTGCCAGACAAGTTTAGGTTTTCCTGGGCAGAAACTGAGACTTTCATTGCTGTAAGGATCTACCATCCATCCAAAACCCTTGTTGTTTCACACTTCACTTAGCACCTAACAAGGCTGGTACCTGGTGCCCTTGCACTAATTATTGGCAGCTCAGAGTGAGAACCATTCCCAACCATTACCCCATACCACTCTTATGCAGCTGCAGTGATGACATTTCCAGCCACCATTTATAGTAAGCTAGACTGTACAAAAACTATCAGACAGATCAATGTCACAGTGGAAGGCATTATAAGATGGCCATTTTACACCTTTTGGTTTCTTTGAAATGCTGTCATGACACCACACAAACTTGCCATTGTTTCTTAGACAGTATCCTCTGTGGCACACTGGGTTGTTTTGCCTACCCGGATGTTACTTTCCTCTACTCCTGGGTCATGGCTGAGCATCGCAAGCACCTCAGGGAGATTTTTGCCCAGAGCAGGGGTCATTTTCAAACTAGAAAAATGCATTGCCAAGGTATTCAAGACTGAATGTACATACATAATCAAAAAGTCACCAAATGGTGTATGGAGGAGGGTACCCTGTACCACTACTAGTCAGTTACTTTCCTGTTCCACTCGTAAATAGAGCAACAGAAAAACAACTGCCTGTATGCCTTCAGTCTGTCTGATCTTATCTTCATGATCCTTATGTGAAATGTACATTGGCAGCAGTAGAACTGCTCTCTGTTCAGCCTCAAATACTGGTACTCTAAATTTTGTCAATAGTGGTCCTTGAAAATAACGTCTCCTTCCCTCCAGTGACACCCATGTGAGTTCCTGAAGCTTTTCCATAATATTTGTGTGTTGTGTGTACCTACCAGTAACTAATCTAACAATCCTCCTCTAAATTGCTTACATGTCTTCCTTTAATCTGACCTGATATGGATCCCAAACACTAAAACCGTACTCAAAATTGGGTCGTACTAATGTTCTATATGTGGTCTCCTGTACAGATGAACCATACTTTCCTAAAATTCTCCTGCTAAACCAAAGTTGACCATTAGCCTTCCCTGCTATGATCCTTACATGCTCATTCCATTTCATACTGCTTTGCAAAGTTATGTCCAGATATTTAACTGATATGTCTGTGTCAAGCAACACATTACTAATAATGTATTTAAACATTGTGGGTTTGTTTCTCCTACTCATCTGCACTGACTTAAATTTTTATCTATCTAGAGCTAGCTGCCATTCATCACACCAACTAGAAATTTTGTCAAAGTCATCTTGTACCTTCCTAGTCACTCAAGGATGACACCTTCCCATACACCACAGCATCATCAGCAAACAGCTGCAGACTGCTGCTTGAATTCTTAGGGCACAACACTTCTGCTTCTGGCTTGTGGCCCCTTCCTGAAATAGTTCACACAGTCCCTGAATTTCCACATCTCAGAAGGTATAAGGAGCCTCTCAGAGTCCTAGGCTTACCTAATGCTTTTTTTACTTCCTTAAAAACACAGTCTCCATTCAGGAACCATTAACTGCCACTCTGCAAGGTGACCACATGAAGGCTAACAAATGTACACCATTGCAAAAATAAACAGACAGTTCCAAAAAATATGCAAGACCTATCCTAACATGACATTCTTTGAACTCCCCATCTCAAGAGAACTGTTTACGAAACATGGATAACTCTATAACATAGCTGGGAAGTCGCTCATTGGTAAAATGCTAACAAAATTAATACAGAGTGTTGACCTCATTACAAAAAAAAACAATTGTTATAGAACCATTCTCTACAAGAACCATACTGAGTCACATATACTTGTGTGGATGTGGTGTCTGTTCTTTCAGACATGTCCAAAAGAACAGACACCATATACATATAAGTATATCATTCTGACAATACCAGCCATGACCTTCTTCTTCTGTGGGGATGCACACATATTCCCCGAAATCTTACGGGACTTGGTAAGAATGTCTTCCATGAGTAATGAGTGTGTTGGGGTGGGACACTACGAATGTAGTGTGTCGACATACAAGGTGAGAATGTGTGTCTCGCAGGAGGCATATACAAGATAGTCCCTGCAGTCGCACTATCCTCTGTGTCCTCGGTGGCTCAGATGGATAGAGCATCTGCTATGTAAGCAGGAGATCCTGGGTTCAAGCCCCAGTGGGGCAAACATTTTAACCTGTCCCCGTTGATATATATCAACTCCCATCAGCAGCTGAAGGTATTAATCTAATTCTAATTTCATACTGAGTAACTGTTTGAGCAAATCTGAAAGATGTTATTTAGGAATTGTTTGTGATGAAACTTGTGCAGCTACAAAGAAACACAGAAAAGAGACACCTATAGACAACAAAATAAAAATATCAAAAAATGCAACCACAGCTACACGAAAAAAGACATCCACAGTCAGAAAACAAAACAACTGTAGAAGATACCCACCAAAAAGGATTTTTTATGGCCTCACCAGAAAAAGAAGACCAAGCAGACACCATCAGTGAAAACGAACAGGTGGAAAAGAAGGTAAGTGGTCAACTACATATGCCTGTATCTGACAGAAGTACAAAATTCATGCTTTTTCACTGGAATGTTTGGTCTTTTCCTGATAAAATCAACGAATTTGAAATACTCTTGTCAGATGATCTTAAGGAAGCTTCTGTTAATTGAACATCTGTTGACGAGTGAGATGTTAGCAGTCAGAAAATTACCAGGATTAACATTATTCTCATCGAGATTTCAGACTTTCCTGGTGTACATATTGTTCCACAAAATTTTGGGAGAACTGCTGGATGTTTCTAACTTCCTGTCACAATATTTTGGCGCAGAGTCTTCTGGCCATCTTCAGGTGAGACTGGCAAAAATGCACTGAGCTCTGCTATTCAAGGCCCCTACTGCACATACATGGTGAATTCACTTGGTGTTGCACATGTGCTGCTTGAACATTTTTTGATTCTGCAGTGTCGCACACCCTCCATGGTGAAAACTTGCTGCATCAATATCAATTCGATTGTCTTCCCGTGGTTCCATCACAGAACTACATTGTCTATGGAGGACACGAATTTTGTAACGATTGGATTCCATGCATAATTCAATTGAAAACCACCATCTCAATTAATAAAAGACTCGGTGTCAGGCAGTCATATTTCCACAGATTCATTAATAACAGAACTCCAAAAGTTGACGTATGGGCCACAATTTTTGTCTCACTGTAATTCATCACATGACCAGTGGAAATGCAGTGTTCGATGATGGCAGACTTACAAGGTAGAAGAAGGCGAGTAAGCTGCTGATGTTCTACAATGTGATCCTACACGGTACGCATCGTTTGCCCTATATAGGATTTTCCACATTCACATGGAATCCTGTAAACACCTGCCTTGTGCAGCTCTCGGTCATCTTTGACAGATCCCAACAGTGAAGAAATTTTTACAGGTTGGCGAAAGATTGCTTTCACTTTATATTTTCTTAGTATTCTACCTATTTGCACTGAAATGTTGCCAATATATGGTAAATAGGCAGTCTTTCTAAGGCCTCCTCCTCTTCTTTGCTCCATCATTTACAGGTTTGCAGCACTCTCTCCACTTGCTGGGATGAACAACCATTCTTCAGAAATACAACCTGCAGGTGCTCCAGTCCTATTTGCAAACTATCGGTGTCAGAAATCAAGTGGGCCTGTTGAATCAATGTCTTCAAAACACCCATCATTTGTCAGATGGTGGCAACTAGTGGCTTGCAAGTAAATGTCTGTGAGAGTGGGCTTTCTATATTCCGAATGACCTAGTGTGCTATGGCTCTTATGTCACACCAAGATGTGTAGACATGCCAGGCAACCCTCCTTCTTGAACTCAATAGTAAATTTTATGTTTTCATGTATGGAGTTCAGATGTTATAGGAACTCTCACAGATGATCCAAACCATGAGGCCAAACTATAAATGTATCATTAGTATATTGCCAAAATACTGTTGGTTTAAAAGTGGCTGAGGTGAGTGCTCACTCCTCAACATCTTCCATAAAAAGATTGGCCACCAGGGAGACAAAGGACTCCCCATTGTGACACCGTCTGATTGCTCATAGAAATCGTTGTTAAAAAAAATACGTAGAGGAGAGGGTGTGCTGAAACAGTGCTATAATATCAGCTACAAATCTATTGCCAATGAGATGTAGTGAGTCCACAAGAGCTACATTTGTAAAAAGTGAAACTACATCAAAACTGACCAACAAGCCATAACTTTGCAGCTGCTGATGAGATCACTAGAATTCTTTATGTGATGTGGACACTTTCCTACCATTACCCCACTGACTTCAAAAAGGATATCAACCAGTTACTGCATTCATGACAAGTTTATAGCAATATGATGACATATTCTATATCATCTTTCTATGGCACCTCATAATACAGAAAATGATATTTTTTCCTGTGATCTCTTGCAACAAAGCAAAAACCAGAACTTTGGTCAAATTTTACAGACCTGTTCATGTATTTTATGTGATTATAATGAACAATACACATTCCAAATTCCATTTTGTGGATGTGATGCTCCATTATCTTCAATTTTTTGAAAACTTAACTGTGATAAATGCATTTTTTTGAAATCCTGCTTGAACAAGAAATTGATTATTTCATGTAACTGTTGCACTTGTATCATTAACAAAAAGATACCAGAAAAGAAAAAAGTATTGGCATCAGGAGTGGTATAAGAACAAGTAGAATAATCCCACCCTGCTCTGTTACAAGGGCCACGAAAATTATCGTAAGGCAGGAGTAAGTAATAAAAATGTTGCAAAAGCTGCAATAACACTTACAGAAAGATACTTTGCAAAATGATACTTTGTAAACCCCATGACCAGGTTTGTAGCACACAACCACTAAATTCTCCACCATACCATCAATGCGGCTAACATAAAATTAGATTACTTAGAACCTTAGCAATACAAAGATTCTCCTCACATTCCATCAGTGAATTTGCAAAGTTGGGGAGTTGTACTGGTGGAACTTAAATCATGAGAGTTCATCCACAGTCAAGATTTGGTAACTTAGCAATTCCGTGTTCCAGTTCTGGTCCACCACACATTTGTAATATGTCAGAAAGGTCCTAAGTGTCATTTGTCATGCACTATTTAGTGATTATCCAAGTTCAGATGCATCTGTAACTGTACATCTTCTGAACAAAATGTGACTTGAGGGAAAGCACTACACAGGAGAGAAACGTGTATGACAAGTACTGGGCTACAAGTCCAGAATTACGATGATTGACATTTTATATGTACACCTGAATTGTATTTGACATTTTATGTGTATACCTAAAATGTATTCTCATATGAATATATTCAGTCTATTCAAATAAACTTAAGAAATTAATTTAGAATATACTTATCAAAATTTTTGTCTGTTTACCAGTGACATTAGTTTAATACAAAAATTAAAAACCAGTTATAGAAAAAACTCAAAATTACTTTAATACCTGTCTGGATGTCAATGAATGTTAACAAAAAGACATTCTTTTGAATTTAATCCTCAAAGGTAAAGTTTATCAACTAATACTATCTATAGTACTTTGCTTGTCAGGAGAAGTTCGCATCTGATCTACAGTTTTGATATCGTTTATTCTCCAACTGTTGTCATTAGTTTTTTCTCCTCTTTTAGGAATACTGCAGTTTAAGAAAGCTTTCCATCACATGCATTTAAATATTACTGAACTATTACTGGTGATGCATCATCCATTGGAATTATATAAATATTCTACATACATAGCATGCTTCTATATTTTGATTCTTACAGAGTTAAAAATAGCTTATGTTTTTAATGTCATATGCACTTTACTTGTAGTATTTATATTCCTATTTTTCAGTTCTTAAGACAACTGTGTTGTTGCTAGAAGAAATAGTCATTGAAGAGACATTCATTATACTTTCACAATTCACATTTTTGCGTTTCCAGAAAGCTATTTTCCATTTAGCTGCATTTGACCTTTTCTGTATTTTGCTTTACTTTGGATAAACTCCAAAAATATTTACAACATACAAAAAAATTAGAATGTAAGAAATTTATTATACAAAGAAATAAAAATATCTCTAAAATTGCAGTATGTCTATGCAGAGGACAAGTATTTTTATCAATTAACTGTTGCAAAAAACAGTGATCCACACAAACATAGTTTCTATTTTTTTTTTAATATTGATTAACACAAATAAAATTATTCTTTTAATTTAGTCACATTTTTAGGTTGTCTGCATAGTGCACAACCCAGCCTAGATGAATGTTTGAAAGTTTAAAGAAAATTTGTTCACATTGGCTGGTAGAACTTACTTCTAACCAACAAGGATTGAACCAAGGGGGTCCTGATTTCCCTGTTTGTCACCTTACTGTGCTTACATGCCAATAGGTTGACCAATTGGTAGCTTTACAATGTTAACAGTTCTCACATGTTCATTTTAGAAGCAGCCCACTTCTGGACAGAAATTTATTTGAATTTAACCAAAACTTTGTGCTACTCATTATTTCATGTCTAGTACAGAAAAATATCATATTCTCCTTGTGACTAACTCATTTGGACACTGAAGTTAAGTGCAGAGAGACACAACTGCATTATTAAAAAAGCTGTGCTATTTATGGTCTGCCACAATCAGTGTGGCAAGTAAAACTGAAAATCTTTCCAGAATGCTACCTGAAACCTATGCCTTCCTTGTATAGATACTTCTTATTGCATTACCACCTCAGTTATGACAAGGTTCATATTTGCACAATATGGGCCTATAATGTTGTGTAGTGATACCACCCCAATTCCCTTCTCACATATTGGAATTCTTTCATGAAAACTATGGTGAAAATCCTTAAATAAAGTTATAGACCAATTAACATTGATTTTTCCCTGATATTAATATGGATATCTGTCACTTAGTGCACTCCTGACAAGTTTATGGCAAGAAGAAACCACACCATGTGTTATTTATGCTACAGTGTCTACCAGCACAGCAATAACAAGAATTACACATTATTTTCACAGACCTTTTATTGCATTTCATACGGTTAATAGTGAACAATGCATGCACCCAATTTTCTTTTGTGCTGGTACACACAATAATAGTGCTGGATCTACGAAATCTGTCTTGCGAGAAATCTAATCAATAGAAAGATTCCAGCAAGCAGTATACATATTCACTTTTTCCATGATTTGGTACTGATGTCAGAAAGGTTAACAGGTTTTTCACTTTAGTAACCATTATAGGTCTAGTCATAACAAACTAAATACTATATGTCATCAGATCAAATTCTTGTTGGGTCTTCATACAGATCAAACTATCATCTGCACACAATATTTCTGTTATCCACTTGGCCACTATCATCAGGTGAGAAAAGCTAAGTCATGGTAAAACATACATTGACCAGTCTATTCATATTGTCAATGACAGATGTGTTGAACATCATTGTCATACGCGATTATTTCAACCTGACAAATCTGAGGTAGTTGAGCACTGTCTTATAGAGGGACATAGGCTGCTATACAATGAGACACCAGGGGTTGCAAACAACTCCAGTTACAGGGATTGTGTTTTAAAAGAATCTGTTGAAATCTGACTAACAGATAGTATCACTAACCATGATAATGGATAAATGCCAAGTAAAACATGGAAACCTGCTTTATCAGATATAAAGAAATAATGGCCTCTGAATTGGCTAGCTACGAGTAGTAATTTTTAATGGTATATCATTTTTTGACAGTATTCATCACTGACAGTGATGCATCTCCTCTTGTGAGCTTTCATATTTTTTCTGAATATAAAGGTTCCGTCATTCACAACTTTAATCAATTGTCAGTGAGAGTGGCTTAGCTTTTCTAACCTGATGAAGGTGGCCAGGTGGACCATAGAAATATTGTATGCAGATGACAGTTTGATATGGCAGAAGAACCAACAAGAATTTCATCTGTTAATAAGTTGGGGAAGTCCACATAGTCACTACATGAAATAATTTTAGTAACCATTTCACTACTCCTACTAATCAACAAACCCCTATTATAAAAGTACTGGTTCAGACCCCATACAACTTCACTCACTGTACCTAGTCTGATTTTATGGAGCTGAATGAGCAGGAAGTAGGCAAGGTAATATGCATGCTTCAGAAAAAAATTTGAATCCATTGCAGCTACTAAGATGTACTTAAAAAACCTAAAAACCTCTTACCTATCTGATTAATTGCAGCATTAAAAAAAAACATGTATCCAGCTGTTGGAAAAATGAGTTGTATGAAATCAGTGTATAAACAGGAAAGTAAGGTAGGTGTCTCTAACAAGAAACCAATATCACTAGCTCCCACCTTTAGTAAGATATTCAAAAGTATTATCCTGTCCCAGCTTAGTGTCTTTTTCACTACATATAGATTCTCAACATTGTCTTACAAGGGAACCTCCCCATCGCACCCTCTCAGCTTTAGTTATAAGTTGACACAGTGGATAGGCCTTGAAAAACTGAACATAGATCAATTGAGAAAACAGGAAGAAGTTGTGTGGAACTATGAAAAAAATGAGCAAAATATAGAAACTGAGTAGTCCATGCAGAAGATAGGCAACATCAAGGATAGTGTGAGCTCAGGAGTGCTGTGGTCCCATGGTTAGCATGAGCAGCTGCGGAACGAAAGGTCCTTGGTTCAAGTCTTCCCTTGAGTGAAAAGTTTACTTTCTTTATTTTTGCAAAGTTATGATCTGTCCATTTGTTCATTGACATCTCTGTTCTCTGTAATAAGTTTAGTATCTGTGTTTTGGGACCGCACTGCAAAACCATGCAATTGTTATTGAAGTCGTGAGCTATATTTGCTGGACTCATATTGCCCATGGAATACATCTCACATATTTAATGCACTCTCATCCAAAATTACGAACAGTCAACTGCCAACCAGGGAGCCTCGTTAGCAGGAACACTCGCTCTTCTGTGAGTTTTAGTTGACTGACGTTGTGTGTTTCGATGTTTGTTTATGTGTAGCGTCCCCATACTACGGCGCAGTTACCTGCCATCGGACGGACGGATGGATGGATAATAATTGTCTGAAAATAAAAAATTAAACTTTTCACTCGAGGAAAGATTTGAACCAAGGACCTCTCGTTCCACAGCTGCTCACTCTAACCACAGGACCACGGCGCTCTTGGGCTCACACTATTCTTGATGTTGCCTATCTTGCACATGCACTACTCAGTTTGTATATTTTGCTTATTTTCTTCCTAGTGCCACCCAACTTGTTCCTGTTTTTTTGATTGATCTGTGTTCAATTTTTCAAGGCCTATCCACTGTGCCAACTTATAACTAAATCTGAGGGGGTTGCGATGCGGAGGTTCCCTTGTTAGAAAAGGGCTAAGCGTGTTTACAGCAGCTACACAGTTCTTCCATGAAATGTGCTGTCTGTTGGTCCAGAGAATGCAAACTGTAGGTGTAGTTTTAGACATGACAAATATAAACTATAGATTACCTCTCAAATAACTGAAACCATGTCGTATAGAGCAGATGTGTTCAGGATGCTGCCAGGCAAGCAGGGGCACCCATGCTCTCTTGCCACCTGAGGAATTTGGGGGCTCATGGTAATATGGGACAGTCAGACATCATAACATAGTGCAGGAGCAGTACAACCAATATGCTGCCATCAGAGGAACAACCATAGTACTGTGTAGCCTTTGACATATATATCATATATATTTACAGCACAATGACTGGAAAGTAGCTCTTTTTAAGTTAATGAAAAGTAGCGTGATGGCCCAGTTAGGAACTTCAAAGCAAAGTCAGACATGCCAACATCAATTTACAACACACCAGTGCAGGATTCCAATATGTTCATGGGATGTCATGGTGTTCTGATATGTTTAACAGGCTTCAAACCGCTGAATATAATGAAAAAATTCAGTTTACAGTGACATTATAATGTCTTCCACACAAAGTATTACGGGCAGTTGGGTGGCAAACAGAGACAAATGAAGGTGCAAACCTTAAATAATGTACTGTTAAGTGACATGAACGAAGAAAGTATTGGTTTTGATTTGATTTGGGAGAAGGAGACCAAACTGCGAGGTCATCAGTCAAAGAAATTATTCATTACATGGCAGCAGAGAAGTAAACATCTGAATATTTTTGCCAACATTTACCACTATGAAAATATATTTTAGTTCTCAGTAAGAACACTCAACTAAAGGATCGGCAGATTGAGCCACATATCATATTGCTTTTCAGTTTGTGAAGTACTGCACAGTTTTACAGATTTTCAGTTGCTGACGATGTGGAAACTGAGCTACAGTTAGAAATAATGGACAGACCTACAGTGTAACACTTGTACAGTATGTCTCAAACATAATTAATGTCACAGACTTTCACTTTCTCAGTATAAATTTCCTTATCTTAACAAATCTGCAGCTATGCTGATGTTGATCCTTTGATCTAAATACTTGTATGAGCTAATTGTTTCCACAATGAAGAGAATAAAATATATCCACAGAAGCTCACTGATAGACTTCATATGCAAATTGAAGGTGAAGGGGAGAAAGGAAACAAAATGGAAGGGGCAACTGATGTCAGCTGCTTCAGGACTTCATGCAGAATCAGTGGTGATGATTGAAAATGTGTGTCGGACCAGGATTTAAAACCAGGATTTCCTGCTTACTAGGCAGTTGCATTAACCACTGTGCCATGCAGACACAGTGTTTATTTCAACTGTAAGGACAATCTCGGCATGTCTGTTTGCCAATTCACACTCCCATCTAGTGCCACCTATCTACAGTCCCTGTCCATCCTCCATGCTTGCTAGTGTTAGATTCCCATAGGTGGCTGGATGTAATTGTGCATCTAACCTGAAGAAGGTGGATTTGTTGCCCATTGAGGTGAATCAATTAAATGAATGCATGATGTCTGTTCTTTTGGATGCTTGTTTTTTCATGTGTTTCATTGTGTGCTTGCATTTCACCTGTTGTGCCATAGAGCCTCTGCTCCAGGTGTTGGTGCAACAACAGACAGAGCTTCTTATGGTGATGCAACAGGCTATGCTGGCATTGCTCTCTCCCCATTCATCTGTGGCTATGTTTCCTCCTCCATTCCTGCCATCTGACAAGGCAGCAGAAGATTGGAAAGTATATTAACGCTGTCTACAGAGAGATTTCCATGCCTTCCATGTTAAGGATTAGGAGGTATGCCATGCGCTGTTTTTGTCATGGATTTCTCCCACCTTTTAATATGTGATGTGATAGTTGGGCCCTTTCCAGGAATCTTCTTTGTTGTCATTTGACAATTTATGCTCAGTGTTGTCTTCCTATAACCACAGCTGTAAACACACTGTGGCCACTAGGACTGAATTCTATAAATGCAAGAAGCAGCCCATCAGTCTTATGATACCTGGGCTGCAACCCTCCATATCCTTAGTCATAAGTGCCATGTTGTCAAGGCCAAATTGAAAGAGTCATATGCGGATGTGATGGTTTGTGATATCATCCACTCCATCCCAGATAAGGAAGTCTGGCAATGAGCCTTCCATTTAGAAAACCTCTTTCTTGAAGAGGTTTTGTCCATTGCTCAACTGTATGAGGTCTCACACTCTGCAGGTCAGCAGCTGGAAGCATGGTGTGCCATCACAGCCGTACAGGGTGCCTGGCTGTGTCTGCTGCGTCAAGGGAGGATGAGGTCATAGTCGTGCAAGTCAGCCAATCCAGTTGCTCCCACACAGTGCATAAACAGTCTGCAGCTCCCTGTTGTTATCATTTGCATCTTGTTACTCCCACCAAGGTAGATTAAACTGTGCCCAGCACTGGGCCATCTGTCCTAAGTGTTGAAAGAAAGGGCACATTCTGTTAGTTTGTCATTCAGCAGCACAGAATGTAGCATTGGAGAATATGGATATGGACATCCAGGAAGTATCAGCATCAGGGCCTGTTGCTGATCAGAATTCCCAAATGCTTTTTATTGAGGTTTTGGTTCTCTCTTGACAGCTGCACCTGCAGCTAGACACCAGCATGACAGTTTCCCTGCTTAAGCCCAAACATACTCAGATCTCAGGTCTCCACTGCTGTCACTGACAAAAAAGGTGACAATGAGAATATGGTAAACAGCAAATTCCCTTGGTTGGCCAATTCACAGCTGGCATTACTGGTGGATCAGTGTCTCAGCCTACTATGTTTATTGCCATCCATGGCACTAGTTCAGGAAATCTTTTTGAGTTTGATACCTTTCAGGTCCTTGGATTTTCAGTTACAGGCTCCATACATTTGGTATCTGCAGAAGTCCACTATTAATCATTGGAATCTCCGTGCACAGAATTTCAGGGTATCTTTGCAAAAGACCTAGGGTGCTTCACAGACTTTTGATCCCACAGAACCTTGAGGTAGTTTACTCAATCTAGATTTTTTGTTCTAGGCTGATTTTCTGGTGATTTTAAGTTCACTGTGAATTCACTGTCCCTGGTTGACACATAACCATTGCCACACCAGTCAAACTTGATCTTTCAGAAGCATATGATCAATTACACTTCGATGAGGAGTCTGTGCAAATCATGGTTCTTAATATGCCTTTCAGATGGCAAATAACTCCACAATTTTTCTACACTATCTGATTCCATCCCTAATCTGGTCACCTGCCTTGTCCAGCAGTGTTGGTCATCTGATCCTCCATGCTGTACTTTTGATTGGCTTCATAAATATTTTGTCTTCTGCCATAGTTTATGAGCCTTAGATAGGATCCTCCTTCTGGCATGGACAATGCAGTTCTCAGGGTGGTTATTCCTGGAAGCTTGCAGTGAAGTCCTAAAACTGTTACATGGGTGTCACAGGGGTGTTTTCTGCACCACAACCTTGGCTCACAGACATTTGTACTGGCCTGGTACTGACCATGAGCTGTAGCATTTTGCTGATGCATGTCCCCCGTGTGCCAGTGAACACTTTGGTCCCAAGGCTTTGTTCTCTCCATGACTTCCAGCATCTCGGTCCTTCGAACACATCAATGTGAATTTTTGGGTCAATTTCTGAATGTGTTTGGCTGATTGTCATAGTTTCATTTTTGCATTTTCTGTGCGTGTTCTGGTGCTTCTCTGCCAGAATTGAAGTCACTATTGATGCTTTCTCAAAAAATTTTTCTATGGAAGGTGTACCAGTTACTCTCGTTTCTGGCAATAGACTTCAGCTGTGGCCCCAGGCATTTTGTGATATCATGTGTGGTCAGGCACTCACTATGTCACTCCCCTCCCTTACACCCCTAATAACCAAGCATATGGTTTGCACCTTTAAGACCCAGATGAAAAGAATATCTGCAGAACTTTCCCACCATGGAGATGTGACAGTTTTTTCTGATAGCTTGCCAGACAACTCCTATTGGTTCCCATAGTCCTGCCGAGCTTCTCCACGGGTGCCAGCCATGGACACTGCTCCATTTCCTCTATCAGTGATCTTGCTCACTATTGTGTTCTGTTTTATTGAATCTCCCATCAGAGACGGCAGTCTCAGCATGTGGTTTTGGTCAGCACCACTGCTGGTTACCAGCAATCGTCGTGCCTGCAGCCTCCACACTGGAGAATGGGAACACTATCAAAATCATCTCTGAGTCAGCTCAGACACTAGCATTGCTCAATATCCCAGCCTTTAAGCCATTTAATAACACTCAATAAGACTGGAAAGTGTACAAAAGATGATTCACGCTGCATGTTCAGGCAAGTGATATCACATGGATGGATCATCATTGGACTTTCTTGTGGCCTACAAATTCAAAGTTATATTACATTGTTCATGAGTTAGCCCTGTTGTTTGATTTGTCTGAGTCACCATGGTCTGACTTTTTTTTTTTCAACAAAAAGAATGTTGAAGCAGCAAGACTAGAAGTTTTATAGGACTGCAAATCACACATTGGAAGTTACACATGGGGATTGTAGGTTTGCAGGGGCTTAGTAGAAAATGTAAATTCACAAGTGTGCCTGTGGATAGTTTATTGTGTGATGTAGTGATTTACTTAACCCCAGATAAAGAGGTCCACATACAAGTTTAAGATAGTTCGATCCCTCCCTGGCTTAAGTGCTACAAACTGTGTGTGTGCCTTTGACATATCACACGCTGTGTAACGAACTTTTTTCTCAGTCTTTGACATTTACACATGAGCTATAGTTGTAGTGATACATTGTAGCAAATTTCTGTACCAGTAACTGCTAAAAATAAAGATCTATTCAACAGCAGTCAATTGGCAATGTTCTTCACAACACTGGACCAATACCTCACATTACTTATGGCAATACACTCTGTTTCCACACTCAGTTTTTTCATAGAATGCCAGATGAAAATTACATTATTATGAGGGCAAGTGCTACAATTGTTTGCAGAGAAGTCACATCACAGAAGTATGTTGTAACAAAGCAGCCTGAACTGATTCAAATTAATAACATTTCAGGCATAAATCATGTGCTGCTGGAACCACATACAATTCTGTTTTCTGTTTCATGCAACAGTGCTTGTAATTCCAGTGACTTTTCTTTTTGAGCATCAATGTTAGTCATTAACCTGTCTACATGGCTCCCTCCCTTAGTGAAGTGCCTACAGGCATAGGGACACCACAAAGTGCCACTCATAGGTTGTGTGCCACTGAAGGTCACCTACAATCAGGTGCAAAGGCATCCTCAAACAGAAGCAAACTTGCCCCCTCCTGGAAACTGGAGTACAAGTATATTATTCATTACAGAATTCTTGAATTTCTAGCAGGCATTGCCTGCAACTCTATTAAACTACAGATTTTACATTATTGACCACGATAAAACAATACTGCAGCTTTAGAATTCAATGTACATTATGGATTTTCTTAGTTGTCAGTCACATCATGTGAAATGTGATGATTTCTTTGCTTTGTGTGGCTGTGGTTTTGACACTGATTTTCTGTCAAGGTGGATATGAGACTTTCCAGAACTGTTCCAAAATAGTGTCTTCACTCTTTTTCAGTCACCTCCTCTATTACACCTTACTGAACTGCAGAAATGAGCCTATATAACACGCTGGTGCATGAATTCTGTTCCCAATTCCCAACACATAAAATTCAAAGCATAATATGTAGCATTCATTGCCAGCTTCACTTGATGCCCATTGTAAGCACAAAAGTAATTTTCCATTTGTCTGTATAAAAAGAATATCCACTATGGCTTGCTGATTCTGCACTCAGTTTTGTATGTCAGAGCTGTTGTAATATACGTAGAAGAACACAGCCATGCTGTGTTTTAGGTGTGTTCATCTGTACTTAAACCTAAAGACGCCAGCTGAAATAAAGAAAAGATCATTTTCTGTACTAGAAGAGGGGGGGGGGGGGGGCGAATGTGATACCTGCAAGGTAGAAAGAGAAAGCATGTGTCAGTTACTATGGAAATCGTTGTGCCCAGTAGCATAGGCAATGGCATGCTTCACAATAATGTGACAAACTGGAGAGATGACGATCAGCCTGGTGCAGTCCCAAGCTGCTAAAAGCTGATTCTGCCCCACAGTCTGAGGATGATTTGGGAGATTTTCCATATTCATCTAGTCATATACTGGCCTGAGCTATTCTTTACATAACTAATGCAGGAAATGTAGCTTCCAAGACACATTTTGTTCAGCTTCAGTTAAGCCAGTCAATGCTAAAAATTAAATCGTGAAAGCAATGTAATAAATCCATCAATAGGGACAGATATAAGATTTTACAATCAGACAGAATGATATAGAAGGCTTCAAAGTAGAATGAGTCTGTTTTAAAGTTTATTCCCTGTTTATCAAATCTGACAATTATTAATGTCCAATTTTCATTTATATCCAGAAGGATTTTAAAACCTGTCTGATTTATTTTTCCTATTTCCAATTTTTAATTTTAAGTTTCAAATTAACAATATGGATGTATGAATTAATTATCCTCATGAACATAATGTGTTGGATATCCTAGATTTAATCATATGGGGGTGTAATTCCAAATTTTTGAAATAAGAAATTGGCTACTTATATTCACATTAATACAAAAAATGCTGTACTTTGCATGTACTGTTGAAATATGCTTACTGTTTGGTTATTAAAGTAATCTACCTTATAAATACCAAGTACGTAACTATCAATCTTGTAAGACAATATAAGTTCTGGATACTTACTGTCAACTTTGGGGCAAGATACATTTTCTAATTTACTGAATCAGTTGTAAGAAAACTGGCAAGCTTCGGATGTTGATCCTTCTCAGAAAAATTTTAGTGGTTTCCCATGATCAGTTACCGTGAACAGAATCATAGTTTGTTGTATTGGATCTGTGGCTGAGATCATATTTGGCCTTAACAGGTATTTCACTTTTGAATTTTCATTACAATATTAACTGCACTCCATTGGTTTGTTGGTACCCTGTGAAACATATATGAATTTCATTTGAAATTTATGCTAGTATATGAATCAGGTTTGGAAAAGGCAGTTGACATTCAGGCCCACATTATCTTGAAGCTAGCAGAAAGTCCAAGGTTTTCCAAAGCTTTCCCATTTCTCATGGCTATTAAGGATAAGGTTGATGTTAAACTAGACAGATGGCTTTGACACAGGCTTTGACACGCATTTCTTACAGTCAGTGGGCTTTGCAGTTTGTGGTGAATAGAAAACCTGGGGCCTCATTTCGGTTGTTTGGGGACATTAAGCAAATAAGTAATGCTCAAGAGGACATTGATTCTCATCTGTTGCCTCATCCAGATGAACTTTCTTCTAAACTTTCAACAGAAAATTTCTTTCATTTTCTTGTGGAGACATATTTTCAGTCACCATTTGATGAAGACTGGAGGAGATTTTGGTGTTCATCACACCATTTTGACTGTACAAATTCCATAATAACAGAGGTTTCTTGAACAGACTATTGGTGGGATTCCATATAATGAGAACTGTCTCAACAATATTCCCTATGCAGGCCACATACAGAAAGGTTTTTCAACCAACAGTCATGCACTTAGGATGTAAGAGGGACTTGGCAAACCAAAGAATAAGTAAAGGCTATCCAGAACATCCCTGTGCCTAAATCTGTCAAGGCTTTCCAAGTATTTCTGGCAGAAGTAAACGATTGTGCGAAATTTATTCTGGAGGTAGGCCCCATAGTTTTCCTGCTAAAGCATCCCCATAAAAAGAGGGTCCCCTTTTAGTGGTCAGAAGATTGCTATCTGACTGTTCAGAAGTTTAAATTGACCATCCAGTCAGTATCCTGTCTAGACTTGCGAGCTCCATTTGCCATTGTGGTTGGCAATAGATGTGCCCCCACAAGGAAGCAGATACATTTGCTACAAAAAGTTAGTGGCCAATTGCCTTTATGTCAAAGGCACTTACTTCATCTGAATAGCTTTATCCATGGATTAAAAATCAATTGTTGGACATTATGTTCTGCGTCCATAAATTTCTCATATTTTTATATGGTTACAAATATCATCTTATCACAAAAATTAAATTGCTCTTGTGGATTTTTGGACCTAAGGCTTAGTTGCCAAAGAGTATGATAGATCACCTTCATTGACGGGTTCTCTGTTTCATAAATTTCCAGTACTTTTTTAATCACACTTCTGCTCATTATTTTAATGCAGATGCTCTTGCTTGCCTTCTGGCAAGTCTGGATCCTGAAATTGGGTGCCAGGAGACTATTTTCAGTTTGACATCCAACTGCTCACATTGTTCAGTGTGTTCCCTATTGATTCCTGACATGTTACTGCAATATCTAGATGCTACCTGCATCTTCAACAAGCCCTGCAGTATGTGCGGTCAGCTTGGCTTCCAAGGCTCTTAGGTGCAGAACCATCTGGCCTTCATTGCTTTTATCATTGATTGCATCAACTTCAATTTCTTCAATGTATGGTGCTCCTTATAGAAGATGATGAATGGTGCCTGTTGGCAGTGCACCATCAAGTGCTCCAATCCTGCATCAGTTCAACTCAAAGGGTTTTCATGATGGAGCAACGGGCATCCATCTATGTCTAATGTCCCCGTGTTAATGACAATTTTGCACAAGCACTACAACAGTGGCAATATTTCATATACAACAGATGGGCCTGTTTTATTTCTCAAGCCAGATTCAATGCAGTTAAGGGACCAAGTTCAAGCAATATTTATGGGCACTTTATTAGGGCCTTTATTGACCCGATTTTGCCGGCAGGAGTGGCCGTGTGGTTCTAGGCGCTACAGTCTGGCGCCAAGCGACCGCTACGGTCGCAGGTTCGAATCCTGCCTCGGGCATGGAAGTGTGTGATGTCCTTAGGTTAGTTAGGTTTAATTAGTTCTAACTTCTAGGCGACTGATGACCTCAGAAGTTAAGTCGCATAGTGCTCAGAGCCATTTGAACCATTTGACCCGATTTTCATGGACTGTCCTTGGCAGCACCTCTCTCAATCACCTCTTAAAATTCTAAATGAGTAGTGGTGTTTGCTCAAAATGCACATGATATCATAATTTAGACTACATAAGCACACACATTTAGTCTTCATCAGTTTTAGATATTAAGAACAGTGACCAGTTTGCCAACCAAAAAGATGTTTTAGCACATTGAATAAGACCAGCACCTACAAATACAGTGGCAAAGATATTTATGCTAGTGTGGCACAAAACACAGTTCATATATATATATATATATATATATATATATATATATATATATATATATATATATATATATATATATATATATATATATATATATATATATATATATATATACCACAAGTCACAATTTCTTGCATTATACTATACTGTAGTAATTTATTACAGAAAATATTACACTTCAGTGTATCAGTTAAGAGCTTCACAGAGTCTAACAATCACTCATTTCAATGACAATGACATTCCACATCACCCGTTAATCACCACACAGTTTAGGAAAAATGTACATTAATTTAAAACTTCCTGGTAGATTAAAACCATGTGCCAGACCGAGACTCGAACTCAAGACCTTTGCCTTTTGGGGGCCAGTGCTCTACCAACTGAGCTACCCAAGCACGACTCATGCCCCATCCTCACAGCTTTAATTCCGCCAGTACCTCGTCTCCCACCTTCCAAACTTCACAGAAGCTCTCCTGCAAACCTTGCAGAAATTCTTAAGTCCATCTCTCCACAATATCCTTTCTTCCAGGAGTGCTACTTCTCCAAGGTCCGCAGGAGAGCTTCTGTGAAGTTTGGAAGGTGGGAGATGAGGTACTGGCGGAATTAAAGCTGTGAGGATGGGGCGTGAGTCATCCTCGGGTAGCTCAGTTGGTAGAGCACTTGCCCACAAAAGGCCAAGGTCCTGAGTTCGAGTCGTTGTCCAGCACACAATTTAAATCTGCCTGAAAGTTTCATATCAGCGCACACTCCACTGTAGTATGAAAATTTCCTCATTAATTCAGTTTACAGAAACCACTTTAAATTTATGAAACGTTGAAGCTACTGTGCATCACAGTTGTCAATGTGCAAGTTTTCACTTACTGAACATAAATAGTAGTGGCATTAGTCTATACTGAAAGTGTGCCCAACTGAGATCCTACCTGTGAGCTTTCAAACTGTGAACTGCTTATTTTGGTGACACTGGACTACTTATAGACAGGTGTTAGAATAAACTGTTAATTTGTAAACTACATTATACTTTGAATGTTGACAAGGTCGGATTTCACTGTTTTGGATGTACTACAAAAAGTAATGTGACTTTGGCTCAGAAAATGTTGACGTTGAGAAATTTAGAAAAAAAATACATGAATGCTATTATTCTTGCACAAAATCTGAATCCCATTGTTCACAAATTATAGTCAATTACATGAAATTGTTAATTAGTGAGTTAGTTAATTAGTTCTGTATGTCATTTTGTACTTGAAAATTAAGGTAACAGACAGAGGTAGTCAAAAGTCATGATTTAACAGTGGTTTTTATGAAATCTGCAATGTTAAGTGGGGCTGCTTAAGAACTTGAATGCTAGTTAACTCTTCCATGAAGTAGTTTTCGATAAATTGAAAAACCTTACAGGGAAGTTGGAATGTTTAGTTTTCTGTCACTCTAAGTCATTATATGGAGCTAGAAAAACCCAGCAGATGTTCTCCTACCTGTGTATGTTTATTTACCACTGCATATATAAAAAAAAGTATGATCTGTCTTTACTCTAGGACCATAATTTGTTGAAATATCTGGGAAAATGAAATATACTTTACAGTGATGGGATTCCATTACTTTTATTGGTATAAATTGATGATGAGCTACATGCATTTTTTACTAATAAATAAGATGAATGAACAATATGTTTGACTATTCCATTTGCAATATAATTGAACCAACTTAACTTAAAATAATGCTAACATTTAGGGTAATGTGAATGGATAAACTATATCTTTGGTTTGCTGGATTGGTGTATATATGTACAAAGTTTTTGCCTACTCTGAAGCAAGCAATATATAGCTGTCCATGAGAAAAACATGGATTTTATAAATTTAATCTGGCAAATGTGCAGTGACTGCCCTTGAATTTTTTTGATTGTCACCGTGAAAGCAAGACACACAGGGAACTATTTGAGTGTGAATGGCAAATCAGTTGGAATCATTGGAATGCAAGGAACTGGCACATCTTCTCATTTACATTTGCTGTTAATTATTGTTGCTTCAATCACATTCAGCACCAGTAGTTTCACAGAAAGTCTGATTCCATTACACAACTTTGCTTAGTTGAGGTTCCAAAGGGGCAATAATGCTGAACCAACTTTCATCAGTATGTGTAGTTGCATTCCAGCAGGCTCCAATGAATTGAGAAGTTCTACTGGAGAATTAACAGCTTTCTCCTATCCTGTAGCTGTTTCAATGTATTTGTATTTCATAACTGCACCAGGAATTTTCAGCTGAATCTTATTAGTGATTTGACTGCTATCATCATTCTTTGGAGCTAAGACAGTTCACTACCATAGCCAATCAGATATCTGGTTGATCTTTCAGTGTTTCATTTTTTGAGTGGCATTTCAAATAATTTCCAGTACTTAATGCTTGGTAGCAGATGAGGCATCCAAAGATGGTCTAATTGTCTATGATAAAGATTTATTTCAACTGTAAACAAAAGAAGACTACAATGTCATTTGCCTGTTAACAAAAGGAGAATACTTATTCATATTGACATACAGCACTCAACTAAATAAAAATGGGATTTCATTTCAAACTTAGTCACCAGTTTAAACATTATCACAATCACTGTTGTTGTTGTTGTTGAGGACTGAAAAATTGACATGATTTCTATGATTGATTGAATGGTGTGGAAATTGATATGCTGCAGCACCATCTGGTGGTGAGTTACAGCAAAGTACATAGTGTAATAACCTTCTACGTGGAAAAGTTACAATACTGTGAATACATGTGTCGTTCATGATATGGTAACATGCTGAACATTTACAAGTTACTAAATAGTACACTGGTCTAAATTAAATAAGACTGACTATATGAGTGACACAACTAGTAATACAAATAATTATGATAATAATTTTTTAGGCTGCAAATGCTACCAGTTATTAATTATTGCCTGTCTAGAATGAGTTATCTAGAAGAAATTATTGGAAGCTAGATTTAATATTTCCTTTACTAATTATCAAGTAAGTTATGTTATTTGGCAAATAATCAAGATTTTTGTGGACACATACTGAACTTCTTTCAGAGCCAGTGCCAGTAATACTAATGGGTAAGACAGGTAGGTGTAGTTTCATAGCTGTGACCATAAATGCTCTAACCTTGTGGTGAATTATTTATGAAAAATTTAATTAGAATATATTGTTTATTGTGCTAATAGTTAATATAGCCAAATATTCTCACTGTTTGCTTTGTGGAACCTGTGCTTTCTTTCCAAGAGATAAGTAAGCCTCCAACCTCCCCACTCTGAGGCTAAGTGTATCATCTCAGTCAGTTATACATAACAAACAATTGTTAAACTTGTACTAATAACACAAAAAATAACTGTGTGCTGTTCATTTGACTTAATTACATAAAAATTGATTATGCAATGTTCATTTGATCTTTTCACACTTCTCATTGTGCACAGTTGACTATAGATGGTTCACTGGCTGTGACTACTGACTAACTGCTACTGACAGTGACTACCCATGGCATTATTCACTATGCTTATTTATCAGTTTGCATTGTGCATAAACAGGAAACTTATCAACTGTATTAAAATTACTTATAAAATGATAAATTCAGGCCCAGATCTAGGGGATAAACCAGGCTATCTGCCCTAGACAGCTATTTCAGGGGGTGCCAAATTCATATTCTCGAAGAAAAAAACCTTGTTTCACAATGAGCTTAGCATTCATTACATATTGGTGTATGGATTATTCATATGATTTTGAAATATATCCCAGTTTATTTTTTAACACATTCTGAATGCCTGTTGCAGTACATAGTACTTTTACCATGGACAGGTCAGTACCAACAGGCAAGGGGACAGACTGAAGAAGGTGAATGTGGGTTGAGTTGTCATTGGGGGAGCTGGCTCATTCATAGAAGATACACACATTATGTGGCTGCATAGCAAAAAACAATTTAGAGCCACAAATAAAACTTGTGTTGACATTCACTACCACTCAAATAGACAAGTTGACAGGATCTCCACACGAGTTGACGGCAGCAATATCACCTGTTCCGAGGCTGGCCCCTGATACGTCACTGAATCCTAATAGGGGAGAGGCTGCCTGTAAGAGGGGGAGTCATCACATGCATCATTCTGTATGGGAATGTCACACACACTTGTAGCACTGTCACACGATTGGGAGTGGGTAACGTCACAAGTGCAGGAATGGGCGTCACTCATCTGTGGACTGTCGGTAGATGAGGCGGGTGTAGCAGGGGGTCGGGGCCGACTGGGTGGGGTATCGGGCAGTTCTCCTAGAGACCATGCCGGTTTGAGGCGGCAGACAGATACCGTTTGAGGTGTTCTATTAATGAGCACCTCGAATGTATTGGTATGCCATGATACAACTCTGTGCAGGCCTGAGTATGGAGGTCTGAGTACTGGTTGAACAGTGTCATCGCACACCATGACGTGAGTGCACAACGCCAAGTGCTTATGTAGAAATACGGCAGGGGGCGAATGCAACCGAGGTGTAGGCATGCAAATGTTAGCGATTAACTCCTTAACATGCTCGACTAATGTCGCATCGCAGCTTTGATCTGGAGCGAGTGAAGGCTCGACTAGCTCTGCTTGGGGTGTGAGGGGTTCTCCGTACAGTACTTCTGCCAGGGATGCGCCAACGTCCTCTTTGTATGCCGCCCGAATGCCTAACACTACCCATGGTAAGACGTCGGCCCACTCACCTCCGTGGCACATCAGGGAAGCTTTAAGTGTTCGGTGTCAGCGTTCAACAAGCCCATTGCTCTGGGGGTGGTATGCTGTAGTACTAAATCGTTTCACCCCACACAGTTCACAAAGCTATTTGAAGAAGGTGGACTCGAATTGGTGGCCCTGGTCAGTGGTGATAGAAACTGAGCAGCTGAAGCACAAAATCCACAGTAAAAAAAGGGCTCGGGGTACTGCGTCGGCTGTGATAGTAGTGAGAGGATTTACCTCTACTCAGCAGGTAAACCTGTCAATGGCGGACAGTATGTAACGGAAGGGGCTTGAGGGGGAGTAAGGGCCTGACAATATCATGTGCTGGAATCTTCTTTTTGCCACATTGAATGTACCCATGGGGGCTGTGCATGACGTTATACTTTTGCGCACTGACAAGCCACAAACCCTCGCGCCCCACTGTGACATTGTTTTATCACCCCGGGCCAAACGAAATGCTCACATAACAGATGTGTGGTGGTGTGAATGCCATGGTGTGCCACGTCATGGATACTATTAAAAATGTCCTGGCAGGGAGGTGCCAGAATCACCAGACATATGCGTCCTGTTGAAATGTAGCACCAGATGGGTGATGAAAACCCAGGAAGCATCCTTAACTTTAGTTTGAGTCCTGTTTTAACATCGGAGCACAATGCAGTGAGTTCAGTGTCCTCTGTCTACAATTTAGGGAGTTCACTGAGGTCCAGTTGTGAAGATAAAACCGACACACGAGACAGAAAATTGGCGATGACATTGTTTGCCCGTCTGATGTAACGTATGTCGTTCATAAACCGACATATGAGATCCATATGACGAAAACTCTCGGGGATGAGTCCTTGCCTGAGTTACGGAAAGCGTATACCAATGGCTTGTGGTCGGTGAATACCACGAGAGGGCGACCTTCGATATCATCCTGGAAATATTTGATAGCAGCATAAATAGCAAACAGTTCCCAGTTGAAGGTTGACCATTTACGTTGGGAAGTGGACAGTTTGTGGGAGAAAAATCTGAGTGGATGTACCACAGAACCCACAGATTGCTGAAGTACCGCCCCCCCTGCTGTATCACTCACGTCTGTAGTAAGCAAGATGGGAGAATCAGGAATGGGGTAAGTGAGCGTAACGGCTGTCTGTAAGGCTGACTTCAGTTATTGAATGTACAATGCATATCTTGAGTCCATGTGACCACCCGAGACCCTAAAGTGTTTTTTCCTGCGAGAGCATCCGTCAGTGGGGCTTGTGTTTCAGCAGTGTGGGGGATGTGGTTGCGGTAGTAATTTACCATTCCAAGGAAGCAGCAGAGGCCCTGAAAATCTTTAGGCAAAGGCACCGTACTAATGGCCTCAACCCGTTCGGGTAGGGGGCAGATGCCGTTGACAGAAACCCCATAGCCCAGAAAAGTGACACTATTGCGGCGGATTTGTGACTTAGCATCATTCACTGCGACACCATTAGCTTTTAAAGTTGGAAAACTGTGTTTAAATGGAGTTCATGTTCCTTGAGGGTGGAAGAAAAAATTAACAAGTCATCCAGGTTGGCATATGCAAAGTCCAGTTTTCCGACCAACGAGTCGATGAACCACTGCCACATCTGTGCAGCATTTCTAAGGCCGAACGGCATAAACAAATACTCGAACATCCTCCAGTGCCATTGGCAGTTGGTGATACGCCTTGTGACAGTCAATTACACTGAAAATTCGTGCCCCGTGCAGTTGGGAAGCAACGTCTTGAATATTTGGGATGGGATAAATATCTAGAATTGTTCTGGTGTTAAGTGCCCAATAATCACCGCAATGGCGGAAAGCGTCATCTTTCTTGGGCACCAAATGAATGGGTGACGATCAACTACTAGAAGAAGGGTGAATAGTCTTATTATCTAAAGGTTCCTGAATAACAGCTTTGGCATGTTTAAGTTTTTCTGGATTTAAACGCCTAGCTTTTGCACGTACCAGTGGGCCTTCTGTGGTATTGATTCTGTGGACAGTACTGTTGTTGATCGCGAACACTGATGGAGGTGGTGGGTCTGCACCCGATGCACTACAATTGACCATTAATGCACATGCTTGTGTGTCCCAGGCCGGTGAGCCAGCTGCTGTGGCGGTGATCCACTGGTAGTCCTTGTCGTAGAGCTTGGTAGGATCCTTGGTAGCGTCACAGGCACAGCTTCTGTCCGGCAGTAGAAACGTCACATGGTATCAGCGGCAGGTGCAAGGAAGCAATGCTGGGGTTGGGGGTGTGACCTGTGTGTGACAGTGTCTGTCAGCTTGGCTTGCATGGTGGCGATGCGTAGGCGTGTAACGCCGGAAATGCATATCCTCGTATTTCCATCTATTGCACTATAATTTTTTTCCTTATTTTGTTACCTGAAGATATGATATTTCTGTGTCTTTATATATTGCAATTGTTTTACTTTTTGTGTGTGTGTGTGTGTGTGTGTGTGTGTGTGTGTGTGTGTGTGAGTGTGTGTGTGTGTGTGTGTATATTTATATATGCATTTATGTTGGTTTGTTTTGTGAATATTATTTGTATTTATACGCTGGGTCTGGCCTAGGGAAAACTATGCTATCGAACGAATACATCGATAGGTTGTGTGGAGAACAAAAGTGTTTAGGATCTTTGGTAGTGTTAACTCTGCCGCGTGGAGCGCAGGCAGAGCAGAGAGTCTGGCTGGGGTGGTGCAGTGGAGCAGGTGTGTTGTGTGAAGCTCCCGTGACTTGCCGCGCTTTCGGGGTTTGGCAGCATGTAATTGCGCTCGACTTGCGATGATAGTTTCTGACATGGTGTCGCCGACAGGAAGCATTAGCTGGCGCACATCAAGAGCCTGGTTCGTCTGGTGAACGTGTCGTGAATAAGGCGCGCCAACATCCAGCTTCTGCAACAGCGACGGCCGACAATGAGTGACTGTCGCCACCTCCTCGATCGACGGCTTCAAACCTTCAATCAGCCAACAAGGAAGACTGGAAGCACGTAAAGCTTTAGAACTGTATGGCAGACCTCAGCTTTTCAAACTTTTAAAATTGTTGCATCACAAAATTACAGCAACCTTTGTTGCTCATTGTCCCAATTGCATTGCCAAGCAGGGTCCCTTCCTTTTCCGAAATGAGCCCGAGTGTCATTGAAATTCAAACGCCAGCATCATTCGATTTCACTGCTTTAATTTCAAAGTTCAGTTAAGGTATTCATAGCTGGCTACAATATTTAGATTGCACAAGCACAAATTAAGAGTGCGTGTTTTGTTACCGTATTTTAGTTACCTATGACTGCAGCTCAGCTTGGTACGTACTAAATTTTACTATTGTTAATTGTTCAGAATCATTTAATTCAAGTTCAAAGTTATATCTCTTATTTCTAAATTGTGTAGATTCAAGTAGCTTTTGAAATGATTGTTGAGGTAGTCCAAAACTAACCGTATTTTACTGAATTTCGATGTGCTTCAGAAAGAAAGATCATGGACTAATGAGAGAAAAATTAATGCGCTTATTGATGTGTTGGCTGGTGATGCCAAGCGTTGGGGCTTAAACCTCAACATTACGAACCTGACTTTTGACGAGTTTAAGAATTTGTTTCTAGCTGAATACTGGTCAGAGCAAAAACAACAAAGTGTCTGGCGCGAATTTGTCGTATCGAGGCCTTTCGATGCGAATTCGCGCGGCTCGATGAAGGAGTTTTGTGAGGGCTGGATCCGCAAGTTGGAATATTTGCGTGATCGCCGCACGGAATCCGAAATAGTCTGCGAACTCCACAAGAAGCTTCCAGATGATACAAAACGCTACGTAGGAAGCAATTACAAGACAATCAATGATTTCCTGGAAAGGGTTGAGGACGAGGACAATTGGCGCAATAATCGCGACAGTGGTAGAGGCCGTGGTAACAACAATGGGAACCACACAACGATAACCATGGGAATAATGCATACCGCAACCATGGCAGCAATAACAATAGTGGTTCGGGCCGTAAGGACAATCGGTACAATGCAAATAATAACAGGAATGACGGAAACCAGTATCATACTAGCGTGATACGGGCTTCGCAGAATCGTAATAACGCCAGAGGGTGTGATCAGCCGCCTCAGCAGCATCCGGGGAGCGTATCTGCTGGGACGAGACAGGGAAACCATTAGCCGCGCCAGTGAGGGGCCGACCGGGCGTGGAGAAATTTTGGAGGCCCAATAACAAGAGAAAACCCAGGTGTCGTCGTGACGAAAATTCCGTATGGAATAATCAACGGCGGGAGAGTGTGCCAGTGTTAAGAGAAAGGAGTGCGCCCACAAGTAGTAGATCAGCTGTATACACGGCAGTAGAAAGTACATTCACTGTCAGTGAGAACAATTTAAATAGTGTTCCGGAAATCGATTATAAAGTGGCAGCTGTAATACCCACAGCGGAACTGGAGATTGAGTTTAAGAATGATTCGCAAGTGTTGAGAAAAGATCAGATGTCGGATAAAACGTCCGTCATCGAGCGAGGGGATGCAGAGAGGGATGAGGTCTGGTTAAGGCAGTTCGGTCGCTTATACGACGAACTAAGAGATTATAGGGGCCTGTATGGGAGAAGTGTTTATGGGGAGCGCGTGCAGGATTTTCCGCGTCTCGTCCCGCAGGAAGATAGTGTTTGTGAAATGATAGAAAGTTCTGGCCCTAACCGGCAGACCTTACCGAAAGTTGTAGTGGTAGAAGTAGCCGACCCGTCCGACGCAAACCTCCAGTTTAAACATTGCGAGAGTATTAAGGAGAAAGATTACGAAAATTTTAGTGATAGCCGGACACGATTGGTAGAAAAGCACGTAGATTACAGCATGTATGAGGTTAGAGCTGACGTTATACGGTCAGACGGTAGCAGTGTGGGTTGCGCAGATCCAGAGGTAGTAATTGCAGATACTATTGGGCACATTCCTCCAGGTAGATTGGCAGATGAGATCAATCTGACCAAAGTGGAATCAACGAAGGTGACAATTAGTGGATTGATAGCAAAGCAACACTCACTAGTTGACGAGTTACAGGAAAAGGTTTCGGTATTGGAGGCGAAGCTACAGACTAAGCCTCAGGACAAACGTGTTGAAATTAAAACTGTATGTGAACAGAAGCTGAAAAGGCCGCCAGATAAGCCGGATTTAGGATCAAAGCCGGATGGTTTTTCCTGGAATGACCTGGATATAGACGAGGATTTACTGTTGGAAAATAAAGAAACAGCCGAGGACAAGTGTAGACAGGTAGTAGTGTCTGTTAATATGCACGACCTACAACTAAACGTGTTGATTGACACCGGTGCAGAATTGAGTGCTGTATCTAGGAAAATATTTGAGTTACTGAAAGACAGACCCGGCATCGTAGTTATGCCAGTAACAGGAGTGAAAATTATCGGTGCTACTGGGAAGGCCAGTAAACCGGTCACAAAACAGATTTTTGTCAACTTCGAGATATGTGGGGCACGATTTGAACAAGAGTTTGTCGTCGTGCCAGACTTAACTACGGAAGTAATTATCGGGTTAGATTGGCTATTAAAGTACCGTGCAGTGATTAATTGCGAAAGCAAAACTTTGACATGTACGTCACAAGATAAAACAATAGTAGTTAGCTTTGACGGGGCAGGAGACGGTGTGCATAGGCAATACCAGCCTATACACATTGTTAACTGGCCGGATGGTATTGATGAAGGTATGAATTTGAACTACTGTAATGTGAGGAATCTCGGCATTAACAATAGTGTAGAAAGTGAATTGGAAAGTATTGTAGACGATGTGTCAAACGTAACACACGAACAAAGACGAGGCCTGTATGAAGTGATAATGAGGTATAAGAGTGTGTTTTCAGACAAACCGGGACTTGTGGAAGGATATAAATGCAAGTTGCATGTAATTCCGCACGAACCATTCTTCGTGAGACCATATGCTATACCGCTGTCCGAAAAGGAAGCAGTGCAACGGGAGACAGATAAGATGATCAAATGGGGAGTGATTGAAAGAAGTACGAGTCCATACAATAACGGTTTGGTCATTGTAGCAAAACGGGGTGGTAGTGTGCGTATTGTGATTGACGCACGCACGTTGAATAGGGTCGTTCAACGCGAAACAAACAGACCAGAGAGTATGGAGGAGATTTTGCAACGTTTTCATGACGTTATGTTCATGACTAGCCTTGATCTGACGGCTAGTTACTGGCAAATAGAACTCGAAGAAGAATCTAGGCCATACACCGTCTTCTTGTTCGCGGGCAGGTGTTATCAGTATAGAGTACTGCCGTTTGGACTCAATATATATCTGTGTCCGTATTCATCAGGGCCCTAGATAAAGTGCTAGGACCGGCTTTGAGTTCAAGCTTAACTGTATATGTTGACGACCTATTGTTGGCCAATGCCACTTGGCATGACCATTGTGACCTGTTAGATGAAGTTTTTAGAGCATTGCGCCATGGCGGAATGACTCTAAAGCTAAAGAAATCCGAATTTGTGAAGCTGGAACTGAAATTTTTAGGGCATGTAATTACCACTGCTGGTATTACGAAAGACCCAGAGAAACTAGAGGCAATAAGGAATTGTCCTCCACCCAAGTCTAGGAAACAGTTAAAAAGTTTTCTAGGCCTCACAGGATTTTACCGTAAATTTGTAAAAGGACAAGTGTTTAATGATGAAAATTTGAATAACCTCTTACGCAAAAATGTTCCGTTTGTGTGGACTGACGGGTGTCAGGCCGCTTTCGAGAGATTAAAAGACGAGTTGTTAAGATCTAACATACTATTTCATCCTGATTTATCGCTACCCTTCCATCTGGGAACGGATTCGTCGAATTACGGGGTGGGAGTAGAACTGTTCCAAGAAGTTGGTGATGGAGAGAAATTAAGGAAGTATTACAAGATATACGATCATATCTTGTACATGCGTAAGGACGAAAATAGTAATATTTGGCGGGTATGCTGGCCCACCAAATACGTCACGGAAATAATAGACTACTACCATTTGGCGTATGGTCACTGTGGACCAATGAAATGTACGGAAAAGCTGAGTGAAGTAGTGCATTTTAACAACATGTTAAAACGCGTTACTGATAGAGTGAAAACTTGCGATTTATGTCAGAAGTTGAAGGTTACCAACTGTACGAGTCGTGGTCCTATGCAAAGTATAAGGCTTAACGACGCCTTTGAATTACTGTGCGTGGACTTGTACGGACCTTTGCCCAAGTCATCAGGAAACTTTGCCTACACTTTAGTAGTGCTAGAAGCTTCTTACAAGTTCGCTAAACAATACCCTATTAGGAAAGCTACAGCCAAAGCGGTCTATAGCAAGCTTGTGAACGATTATTTTGTTCATATTGGTAAGCCCAAGGCGATTCTATCAGATGTAGATGTAGATGTAGATGTAAAATGGGGCACAATTTACTTCTAAGTTGTGGAATGAAGGCATGGAAAATAATGGGGTCGAGGTGATCCATATTTCAGCTTATTGTCCGGCTGGGTATATGCGCGAGCTAGGCCGACTTTGCCGTACCTATTGCCATCACAACCATAGGGCATGGGGTAAATATGTAGCAGTATTTGAGAGAATTATGAACACCTTGAGACATGAATCTACAGGATTTTTCTCCAGCGGAAATCCTGTTGGATGACAGAAGTAAAAGTTTAGTGGAAGAGATAATCAAATTCCCTCCACGGATTGACATTAGTATTGGTGTGAAAAAAGATCGTTTGCGAGAAGTAATGAAGCTAAAAGCCGATGCTCGCATATGTCGTCATGACGCTAAAGCGCGTTTTGCTAAGTTTGCAATCGGAGACTTAGTACTTGTAAAAGCTCATGAGAAATCGAGCGAGATAGACAATGAAATCTCGAAATTTAAGTTTGTTTATAATGGACCATATAAAGTCATTGGTATACCTCACACAAATGCTTATTGCTTAGAGTATCCAAGCTCTGGAAAACTATTAGGTATATGGAACATTGTAGACTTGAAATTGTACCAACCTAGGATTGATTAATACCACAGAATGGGTAATTTGTACAGTATGTAAATATAGAGTGTAAGATTTAAGGTTTGCTAGATTGCCATGCTTTTGTCTGACCAAGAGGACATTAAAGAAGTTGTAATTAACAAGTAATTAAATTTTACTAAATGATTTAAGAGAGAGTAATTATTAATGAATCGAAAAATCCAAGCTGCTAGTTTGAGTTTTCATCTGAGTCACAGTAGATTAAGGAATGTAAATGTGATTTTGTAACTAGCTGTAAGATTTCATGAATTGTGTGTTTTACTAGTCATTGCCGATGTACTTAGACGCTGTTTTAAGTTTCCGGCTAGTACATGCGTGTGATGATGGGCAGTGTTGAGTTATCCACTGTGATAGTGCTAATGGACTCCTTGAGATTACTCGGGAGTGAGTTTTTCCGAAAGAATTCAGTGAAACGGACGCTCTAGAGATGCCGTTACACAGGGCGAGTGAGATCAAGCTTGCCGCACAGGCGGGCGCAACAATACTAGCGAGGCGGAGCCGCTGTCTGCTCTTGTGCCGCTGTCGGCATTATTTGTACTTGCGGGTACGGAAGGGGGAGTTGTTTTACTTCCCGGACAGCTGATGTGAAAGAATTCGGTTGTCAATATTTATGTTTTTGTCGATCTGCTGTATATTATTTTCTTGTTTAGCGTTAAGTGGACTCTCATGACGAGAATATTAATTATGAAAAGTATATAAAATACGTATTCTATGTAATTAATTATTAATTTGCGTATTTTGATATACCTGTTTTTTATGACCATCTACTCTGATTAATTTTGTAAATGGTAGTACATTTCTTGATACTGTTAGGAATTTTGATGATTTTAGAATAGCTAAACAATTTTCTATGTTTTATATGAATTTTAATATGTTGTCAACCTGTTTTCTTTTGTGTAAGATGACAGAGTGGAAAAAGATTAGGAGTGTCTCCACTCAATTATTATGGTCTAAAAATTGGTTTATGGTTAATCAGCCTAATGCTAAAATTTCTTGATGTTTTGATTATATGCATTTTTTTTTTTTTTTGGATATTTTCTGAGTCTGTTTAGGTTACACGAACATCCTCAGACATTGTGGGGCACGTGTAATGCCGGAAATGCATATCCTTGTATTTCCATCTATTGTACTATAATTTTTTTCCTTATTTTGTTACCTGAAGATATGACATTTCTGTGTCTTTATATATTGTAATTGTTTTACTGTTCGTGTATATATATATATATTTATTCATTTATGTTGGTTTGTTTTGTGAATATTATTTGTATTTATACGCTGGGTCTGGCCTAAGGAAAACTATGCTATCGAAAGAATACATCGAAAGGTCGTGTGAAGAACAAAAGTGTTTAGGATCTTTGGTAGTGATAACTCTGCCGCGTGTAGTGTGGGCAGAGCAGAGAGAGTCTGGCTGGGGTGGTGCAGTGGAGCAGGTGTGTTGTGTGAAGCTCCTGCGAGTTGCCGCGCTTTCGGGGTTTGGCAGCATGTAATTGTGCTCGACTTGCGATGATAGTTTCTGACATGGTGTCGCGGACGGGAAGCATTAGCTGGCGCACATCAAGAGCCCGGTTCGTCTGGTGACAGTGTCTAGAAGAAGGCGTGCCAACATCCAGCTTCTGCAACAGCGACGGCCGACAATGAGTGACTGTCGCCACCTCCTCGGTCGACGGCTTCAAACCTTCAATCAGCCAACAAGGAAGACTGGAAGTATGTAAAGCTTTAGAACTGTATGGCAGACCTCAACTTTTCAAACTTTTAAAATTGTTGCATCACAAAATTACAGCAACTTAGCATGAACCTTTGTTGCTCATTGTCCCAATTGCATTGCCAAGCAGGGTCCCTTCCTTTTCCGAAATGAGCCCGAGTGTCGTTGAAATTCAAACGCAGCATAATTCGATTTCACTACTTTAATTTCAAAGTTCAGTTAAGGTATTCATAGCTGGCTACAATATTTAGATTGCACAAGCACAAATTAAGAGTGCGAGTTTTGTTACCATATTTTAGTTACCTGTGACTGCAGCTCAGCTTGGTATGTACTAAATTTTACTATTGTTAATTGTTCAGAATCATTTAATTCAAGTTCAAAGTTAAATCTCTTATTTCTAAATTGTGTAGATTCAAGTAGCTTTTGAAATGATTGTTGAGGTAGTCCAAGACTAACCGTATTTTACAGAATTTCGATGTGCTTCAGAAAGAAAGCTCACTATTAACTTCAGTCGCTAAATTAACTTTCGATTTTCCGGTTTTATTGATTCTTTTGCTAAATTAAGTCAGAGTGTAGCGAAATTTATTACTTCTGACAAACTTTCAGTTTTCACACTAGACGTGTCAACCTTCAGTTGCCACGCTTCTAGTGCTAATTATATGTGTAATAACCTTTCTTTTTTCAGTTACTATAGTAATTGTCCTTAGGACTGGCGACCGTAATTTCCCCCAAATCTCAAATATCTAATTACCACTAGTTAATTGTTAACGTAACGGCCGCACATTTACTTTCTTTATTAACTTTACCCCTTTTCAAAATCAATTTCCACCAGTTTCTTTTGCATTTTTCCTTTCATTTAGATGTAACCCTTTCCTTCCTCTTTACCGAAAAATTGACTTCGGTGACGATTGCTTTTCCCAAATTTCCATTTGGTACACGGGGTTTAATTTTTCACTTTCATTAAGGTCGATAAGTGAGGGGGAGGTTACAAGCGGGGGGCTTCATTGCTGTCTTGAAGTTCGTCACTGTGTGATCTAAGAGAGAGCACTGCAACAGCGGTTTCAGCTAGCTCATACAATAGAGTGGCGCTCTCAGATAAGAGGGAAGAGATACCTGAACCGGTGGTATGGTCTATCGAGTTAATGGTTAGTGTACCTCGTTGTAGATTGGGTGACAGAGCATGGGCTAAGAGAGAATCTACCCCACATCCGCGATAATGAAAGTCCACTGTAAGGGGGTGTTAATATGCTGCAGTTTAAGGCTTAAATTAGTTATTTCATGACATGGAATCAGGGACTTATTGGCAGCTCGAAGCATGGGACAAGGCTAACGCTCGAATTTAATACCTGTGAATAAGGGTATCACACTAACCTTGGCCCCCGTGTCGACTAGAAATGAAAGGCGAGACACTGTATCTTTCACATACAAGCATCTTGGTGCTGAGGTGAAGAAGTATTAAGTGACAGGCGTCTGTGCGGTGCACTGCAGCCCATAGCACCTGAATTTGGTCGCATTATTAGTTTGGGAACGCGCATGGAGAACAACACTTCTTAGCCGCTTGGCCAAAGCTGGAACGGAAATAACACCAACGGGGGTGGTGCGTGGCGTCATTCGTCTGCTGGCTGAGGTTGAAGTGGCATTGGAGGGGGGGAATCTTGTATGCAGGTTCCTCCGGTGGCGGTGTTGCAGTAGTACTGGTGTGAGAGGAGTTACGGTGAAGGCTGCCAGGCGGTGTTGGGACCGTGCACATATGCGGAGTGAGTTGTGCATACTCTGTACTGCACGACGGAAGCTGCTGCACAGGTGTGCCAACCTCTGAGGCTGGAGTATGCGGGGCGGACAGAATGTTGTATACCTGGTCTGTGATCTTCAGTTTGGCATCTAGTGGGGCTGAAGGCACATGGAGAAGTTGAATTTGAACTTCCAGAGGAAGTCTGAGCAACCAGATGGACCAAAGTGTAACGTCTGGCATGTGATGTGTGTCTATCATGGTGTGGAGATGACGCCATAGCTGCGACGGGAATCTGGAACCCAGCGATTCGTGACTGATGAGGCGGACAGCGTTCTCTGTCGATGTGGACAGTCGCTCAAGGATGGTGCGTCAGGCGAATGAATATTTGTCCCTAGTATGAGGCGAAGTTCATCATAAAGGTGTCATAGTAGGCAAAGGAACTTCGAACTGTTGTCGGCGATGCCGTGTAGCTGCATCACGTGGTTGACTAAGGCAAACCATGTGTGTGGGTGGTCCTTGTGAAGGGTGGTAGCTTCGGCCAATGGATGGGGAAGTCTTTACATAACTGTTTATTAGAAACTGTCACTCCCTGTCCATAGTTCTGCAGCCTAATTGGCTTGAGTGGAGTAGCGGTGTACCGGCTTCTGACACTGTCAGGCCGGCCAGTGTGGCCGTGCGGTTCTAGGTGCTTCAGTATGGAACCGCGTGACCGCTACGGTCGCAGGTTCGAATCCTGCATTGGGCATGGATGTGTGTGATGTCCTCAGGTTAGTTAGGTTTAAGTAGTTCTAGGGGGCTGACGACTTCAGAAGTTAAGTCCCATAGTGCTCAGAGCCATTTGAACCATTTGACACTGTCAAATGCATGTGGCACAGTAGGTGTGGCTTGCTCGATCTTGGTCGAGGAATCAGTGAATCGTGTGTTCGACAAACTAACACCAACAGGCGCAGAATGGACCGGCGCGGTACAGTCAACCATAGTTGACCAATGTGCGGAGATGACGTAGTACAGTTTCCGGGGCCCTCCGCTACAGATGCATTAAATATGTTTGTTGAACACATGCGGTAGACGTGGCAGGAACGGCGTGTGCTGCTGGAAACACCCATAAAGTGGACGCAGGTAATGGGGGGTTGGGGGGGGGGGGCGGCTGGTGCAAACTTTGGGGTTCTGGGATAAACATGAAATTTCCTGTTTGGGCGTTCGGCTTGATTTGTACCGCCACTGATTCGGGTGGAAAGTTCACACTGGCACTTAGGAAACCCGCAAACATAGTCACTGGTGTTTGAGCGCATTGTGTCAGCCGTTGTTGAGCACTCAGAACACGTGGGAAGTTCATACTCAACGTAAAACGTTCGTATTCAAAGTTTTGTGCACAAAAAACGTTCTGTTGGTACGGAACACTGCCACATGACTGCTGACTCATGTATGATAACGGAAAGCTATTGTTTGTACCTGATACCGGCACACGTGCGTGTGGGAATGCAGAAGCACTGTTCTGTTGCGTACTGCTAGTAGGTGTGTCCGGAAACTGCGTCGAACTATTACGAACACACGGTGGATAGTGGGAAAACCCTACTGAAGCGTCCATTGGGAAACTTAGTTGGCATGTGTGCGGTGTGGTGGGCACTCTCCACGTGTGTAAACTTTCACGCGCGGCTACAGACTGCCACAAAGAGCTTGGCAAAACGAAGATATTACACGCGACTTGGTCAATATAGTCACCACAAGCTAAGGGGGAGTAGGATGTCAAACCGCTGACTGGGAACAGGAGAGGCATGGAAGGACATTTTAATTTCCACTGTTCCCATAATAGGTTTGATGGCCTCCATTACAAAATATGCACCCCTGAATTCCACACAGTGAAATACAGTGATGTGCCATAGAAGAATGTTGTGTGAGGAGGTCTGGCACTGCACTTTATCACACTTAAGACCAAATAATATGTCTTACATTTCCTTGAACATATATCTTTCATATATCAAACTCTTCAGATAGATGTGTGCTAAAAAATGAAACTATTTTTGAAAAATTCCTATCTCAAACACTTGGAAGGGGGTGGGAGGGGGCGCCACTATCGAGTTGTTGTCCCAGTTAGAAAATATCATAGATCTAGGTCTGCATAAATTACAGCACAAGTATTTTTAAATAACAATGTAGGAAACAGGAATTAGGTGCAAGCAATATTTATACATATTTAGAAATGATGTTACTATGTTATGTAATCTTTACACAGCTTCTACATTAGCTTTGTTTCAGTGGGTGGAGTCTTAAGTGCAAAAATTCATCCCACGTTTTATATGATATTCCATGAAGATTGCTCCACAAACAGACTTTTACTCTTAAGTTTTTCACTAACTTGTATACACAGCTATTATACTTACTATTAGAAACAGGAAAATAAAGGCCAGAAATTGGTAACAGGGTGATGAAGGTCTTTATATAGGACAATTAAAAAGTTTCTGTTTAAAGCCTGTACAGTCCATAATTGGTATTCGAATGAGGCAAAATCACAGTGAGCATTTAGGCAATCATCCCATTAATGCACCAGGTTCAAGATACCCACTTATTAAAACAGTATGTGCTTCTGTGTGAAGAAGTCTGGCACTGTTTGTTACACATTCTCATCTGACAGGAATTGGCCTTTTGTAAGCGACTGAAAGCATGGTATTCACTTGGGGAGTGCTCAAGTTCCTCTCCCACTTGAGTTGGCTAGCCTCCCAGATCAACAGATGTTTTTTTACCAAACTGTGACAAGCACACAATAGTGCTCTTTGACATACTAGCTGCTCCACACATATTCTTCATGTTCTGAGGGATGTCTACTAGCATTTGAACTTTGGCAGCCAAGAAAAGAATAACAGCACATTGGATGTATCTGGACGCATTTTTTTGTAATTGTGTTACCCTAGTTCACATTTCTGCATTTACCATGCATGTGCCAGAAAGACACAAATGATACACTAATCCTTTGTCTATATGTCAATGCTTACATATCTACTCTGGGATCATGCTAAGTTGCATATACACCACAGCAACACCCACAAATCTAATCATTCTGATCACCCCTTACATGTTACAAATTGTGCAGTCTTGTATTCCTCATGTAAATAATATTTTTGATTGACATTGTCTCCCAGGCTGCAAATATTTTAAAGAAGAGAATGTGCTGCATATAGGGAGAAAAATCAAAGCTATAAAGTAGTATGTGAGGATGGTCTCAAAAGTTCTTGGTTTGATAGAGAAAATGACAATTTATGCTTTCTAAGAAGTTTTATTTCTCAACATAACCTCCCATACTATCAATACATTTCATCCAGCAGAGTTTCAAAGCCATTATATGCTCTCTGCAGCATTCCTCCGGAGGTGCTGAAAAGTACCAATCTACAACCACAATGGCTTCTTGACTGGACAAAATTCGTTGATAAGTGTGGAAGTTCTTCAGTTTTGAGAATAGATGGATGTCTGAGGGAACTAAATCCATAGAACAGGGTGGATGTTGCAGTACTTGAAATCCCTGAATTTCCACACTGCCTAGATACTTTTGAGGGCAGATGCATTTTTCCAGTGGAAGATGATTTTTTTTTCCTTTAAGCTGGGTCAGTTTTCGTGAATAATTGAATCTGGTTTCATCAAAAGCTGAGAATAGTATGCTCCAATTATCGTTTTGCCTTTTTCAAGATAGTCAATCAACAATATATTATTTTTTTTTTTTTTTTTTTTTTTTTTTGCGTCCCAAAACATTGATGCCGTGGTCTTTCCACCAACAGCAGTCTCCATGCCTTCTTTGGAGCCGAAGAACTGGCTTTAATCCACTGCATAGACTGCTGTCTGGATCTACATGTGTAGTGGTGAATCCATGTTTCATCTACAGTCACGTATTGATGCAAAAAGTCCCTTCAGTTTGTCTTAAAATACACCAAACTCTTTTTGAATAGAGTAGTGCAAAAGAATTATGATCCACAATGAGCACATGCAGCACCCAACTTGTACAAAGCTTTCTCAAGTTCAAGTCCTGGTGCAAGATGCAACCAACACATTCCTTTGATATCCATAGAGGACTATCAACTTAACGCATCTGTATAAATTGACCTTTAAAAACCGTACCATACACTTTGTTGACTCCCAGTGTGATTGCATGTTTTGGATGTCCTTCATGTGGATTAGATTAGACACTTCCAAGGCTATGTTTAAATAATATCCACCCATTTCTTCAAGGTGGAAATTGAAGGTGAAGAGCCACCAAAAACATTTACAAGCTACAAATGAATTTCAGTTCAAATCAAATCTTTTTTATAGAGCATTTAATTACTATATGATACTCAACTGTTGTCCATTTTCAACATCATTCACACCACAAATCCTTCAAATGATTGCCTATAGTCCATTGACGCCTGGAATTACTTGCAGTTTTATATGGCATCTACTAATATGTGTACCAGCATAACAGGAAAAAATCACGTGAGTAGTGCCGTGATTTCTGGGAAAGACCAAGAACTTTTCAGCAGTGCACCTGTATTAGTCCTTGAAGAGACATTTATTATCTGTCTTAGAATTTAAGTGCATGTGATCTTTCTGAATAACGAATATTTCATTTACTGAAATAATTAAAGCAGAACTCTGCCCAAGCAAGCCATGAATGCCCAACAGTACTGACCAGCTGCCATGTCATCCTCAGCCAACAGGCATCACTGGATGCAGATATGGAGGGGCATATGGTTAGCACACCACCCTCCAGTCCGTATATCAGTTTAAAAGACCAGAGCAAGTAGCTCCTCAGTTTTCCTCACAGGGGCTGAGTGCACCTCACTTGCCAACAGTGCTTTGCAAATTGAATGGTCACCCATCAAAGTGCTAGCCAAGCCTGACAGCACTTAACTTTGGTGATCTGATGGAGACCGGTGCTACAACTGTGGCAAGGCTGTCAGCTCCATTGAAATAATTCCATAAAGAATATTTGTATCCTGGTAACCAAACTAATGTAAGTCCTACTGCAAACCATGACAATAAGAACTAAACCTGTGTTGGAATTTTGCAATTTAATGTAGCAGTCATATGTAGATTTGGTGAAAAAAGGAAACAAAAACAGTATTTGTGTCAGGAGTGATACCAAGAAAAGAGAATCTCTTACACTGTGCTACATTTAGTCATCCATTTCCTCACCATTAGATTAAAAAATGTTAAAAAAACACAATGCTTAGTCAGAATCTACTTTCTTCTTCTTTTCTGGCACTAAAGCACATGAAGTGTTCAGGCTGTGCCAACCACCTATTTCCTGCAATCCTTTCTCTATTTTGTGAGATTTCTCCAGTTCCATACTCCTAACTCTCTCAGATCCATCTCTACATCATCCACTAATTGCAGTCTTTGTCTCCCCAATGAGCAGCTACCCTCTACCTTTGCAATCAGCCCCTTATTTGGCACTGACAGTTATTCCTTCCTCTGCACATACTCCAGCTGCTGTAACCTTCATGCTTTTATATTTGCATGACTGGTGGATTTTTATAGAACTCATGCAGTTCTGCATTGGTCCAAATTCTCCAAGCATTGTTTTCATATACTCCCCCATATATCTTGCAGAGCAGCGTGGATGAGATAAAGTGCCCACTCTAAATGAAATTGAATTTTCATGAAACCTTGACTATTAACAGAATCTTGTGGCACATACATCTCAAATCTGTGTACTGTAAGGTGTCACAATAAATATTTATAGCTAAGGTGAAAGTATGTTTTATAGGATATATAAATGTTTTTCTGAATGCTTACATAGTGGCCACTTTTTCCTACCTAACTGGGAAAAGTGGCAAGTCCTTAGTCACCATTCCCAAATAGAATGATTAGTTTAAAAATATGGGAAGGCTTATAGTTTTTATCTCACTATTGATTATTATTAGGGGAACAATAATACAAATTAGAAAAAACATGTTGCAATACATTGTTAGCACACAAAGGCCAATAAATGAGAAGAATTAATTATTTCTAATGATGTAAACAAAGGAATCAATGACTAACTATGGGTTGCTATTTCTATCTAACTCATTCACAATTTATCGACTCAGAAACAATTTTAAGTCATAGAAAAAATTTTCACATGAAATTGTCATCACCTTCATCATATCCAGCACACAGTTAATGAACTCAGAACTTACAGCTATCACACCTTCTCCCAACCTTCATTTTTTTTAGATCTAGAAAAAGCTTCCTTCCAGTAAAAGCAATCTGAGTCACTATCCTCATCAGTGAAATTTTCTTCTTGAAAAAGTTTCCTTCTAGCAGAAACGCTCTGAGCATTTGATCTCACTGCAGCTTCTTAAATTTGTTTTGTGTTGCCTTACATTGTAGAATATTGGCCTTATCTATTTCTTTCTTTTCATGCTTCCTTTTTTCCATTAAAGGCTCTTCGTCTTCCTTTCTTTCTTTTGGCTTCATCCAAAGCATTTTTTTTTATAAATGCTTGAAGTAATTATGACAGTCTTTACTTTTTTACTCCTAGTTTGTCTTTGATTCACACTTTGTTTCTTAGGCAAAGGTTTTACATTCTTTGGGCTTATGTGAAACCTACCTGTTTGATACTGAGAGGGACATTCTTCAGAGGATGGAAACTGAGGGGAACATTGAGGCTTATCACCTATAATCTGAGGGCAGCCTACACTTGAAGACAGCTCATAAGTTAATTCTGGAAATGAACTCATAGGACTATTTGAATAATATAAAACAGATTGGTGTCCAGAGGGACCAGCACTTGCAGAAGATGCAGCAGTTTCACAATGAGAAGAACCAATACTTGAACAAGGCACAGTATTAGTGTCCAAAGGAATATCAGTAGCCACAGCTGCAGTATAATCCTCATTGGTAAATATGTTAGGTGGTGGTGGCTCTGACCACTATGGGACTTAACATCTGAGGTCATCAGTCCCCTAGAAATTAGAACTACTTAAACCTAACTAACCTAAGGACATCACACACATCCATGACCGAGGCAGGATTCGAATCTGTGACCATAGCGATCACTTGCTTCCAGACTGAAGTGCCTAGAACTGCTCAACCACATTGGCCGGCAAATATGTTAGGGTCTAGAGGAAAAATTTCACAATTTCTAAAGCCATCGATTGGTCACTGGAATGGCTGCATGAAGAAATGCTTCACCCAGGACTGCACTCATTTCAAACTGTGTAATAGCTCCTCCTGGATTATTGCAAAGAAATTTTTCACAAGCTTGCACATAGAAGGTTTGAAAAGGAGACATGAATGCCACATCAGAAGGTTGGAGCTTGTGGCTACAGTGTGGGGGAAAGCGGGCAAGAGTTGTATGATTTTTTCTGGCCTTATCAATGAAACATATGTTCTTAGTGTGGGTAGAGTGACCGTCTAAGATTAGTGGAACTGGATATTGAGCAACTGGATCTGCATGTTTTAAAAATGCTCAAACCAATCCAAAAAGCTTTCACTTTGCATCCACCCGCTATGGTGGCAAGCAAATTCTGTTCCTGGTGGAGCCCCATTTTTTAAGTTCAGTCTTCATTCAACAGCAAACCTCTATCAGCTGAAGTAGCCACTCTGACTTGTTGTATTCCTTTGAGTGCAAACACTTTGCTGATCTTGGTCTGAACTGTCAAAAGATAGGTTTCATCAACATTATAAATATGATGAGCAGAATGAAACTGTTCATCTTGCAATGTTTTAAGAATATAAAAAAATCCTGTCTATGTTCACCTTGTTCAATGCTTGTGCTCTGGCCATAGAGGTAGATTCTGACTTCGTAACACTAAGACTAATATTAGGATGCTGTTCCCTACTGCACACCACCCAGTCATTACCTGCCATTTCATACTCTTTGTTGAAGTGATGTAGTATTTTCTTATGCTCTGCCAACTGAAATGCTTATCACCACAGGTCATTCACTGTAATTCCTTAAAAGCACTTTTCCATTCCCAAAATGTGATTAAGAATTTCTTGCTCTTGTTCTTCACTGAGCAATCTTTAAGCTGCCAATAACCTTTTTACTGTCAACTGCACCTCTGTTTTCCTCTAACACTCTTTGTTTTGTGTATTACATGGAATATTGAATTGTTTTGCCACTGCTGAAATAGGCAAGTTATCATTCTTTACTGCTTCACTTGCCATTTGCATTGCAACAGGACCCCATGTTTTTTGCCCTGTTTTCTAAATGTATTTTCTTGATATCTTTAAGCTCTTGCAAACCCTTGCAGAAGGGCTGAATAATGGATATTAGTTTTTTGTATAAAACAGTTTGTAATGTTTTAATTTCAGTTGTTATACTACGCATAAAATATGGAATTAGTTAATTCTCACTGGGATAAATGGACTTAAAATGGTCAGGAACAGTGACCATCCATCAGGAAAAGTAGCCACCTTGGCTACTTTTCCCAACATATAGTGTGATTAGTTTTCCCAGTGAGATACAGTGTTTGTCTCAGTGGTTCACAAACAAAACAATACATCCAAAGACAATGACAGTGAGTTATATTTGTAAGCCAAAAAGCACTGCTTGATCTGTGATATCACAAAAACCAATTGCTCTACATAAAAATGAAGCAACTAAAGTAACCTTACATCAAACAATCAAAAAACCCAGACGCGTTCATGGAAAGGTGTTGATTACTAGTCTGTCCACTTCTTGGTGGGAAACAGCACTACTGAAGACATCAAATAAGCAGTGGCCACTTTTCCCAACCTGTCACTTTGCCCCTCTTTCCCCTACTTTGTGTTCCCATGGATCCAAAACATTTCCGACCTACTGGGTTATTGTCCATATATCCAACCCATATGTAAGAACTGTTTTATAATCATTTATTAAACTGTCATCTTCAGCTATCTTGAAATGTTGGATGATTGAAAGATGTTCCAGAAGCCGTAATAGTACCTGATACCTGCAGATATTCTTACCCTTATCTCTGTTGATACCATACAGTTGAAAATAGTACCATCTGTTATGTCTGGCAGTTTCTAAGTGACAGCCTCGAGAGCCAAGTTAAATAATATTAGTGATGCTGAATCTCCTTGCTTCATTTGTTGAAAGATTAGGAAGTACCATCTGTTATGTCTGGCAGCTTCTACGTGACAGCCTCGAGAGCCAAGTTAAATAATATTAGTGATGCAGAATCTCCTTGCTTCATTTGTTGAAAGATTAGGAAATTATTGGAATATTTGAGATTAACTATTTTGCAGTTGAGGTTGCTTAGGGGCATTTTCACAAGTCTTATTAGCTTTGGTGGTATCCTCAGCTCCTGCAAAGCCTTAAAGAGATTGTTTCTGTTGACATTGTCATAGGCTGCTTTAAAATCCACATACAACTGATGCACCATTATATCGTACTTGTAACACTTTTCCATTATTAATCTAGGGTGAACATCTGATCTGTAGGTGTTCTTTCCTTTCTGAAACCACAAAGATATTCCACAGTCATGGCTCCTGCATGTGTTCATAATTTCTTGTTCAGTAACCTATCCAGTATTTTCTATCCAGCATACACCAGTCATGTTGCTCTATAGTTATAGCAGTTTGTTCTGTCAGTCTCCTCATGTATTATATAATGAATGGATAAGTTCCAGTTTGTTGCCATTTTTTCAGTTCTCCATAATTTCCTAACCACATCCTGAATTTTCTTTAAACTCTCTGTACCACTATGCTTGAAAATTTACTTGGTGTCTTATCCACCCCCACAATACTGTAGAGGCTCATCTCCTTAACAGCTATGGTCACTTCATTCAACATTGGTTCCTCTTCATCATCATTGCTTCCAGCTTATTCCACCTATTCCTCTTCTTCAGATTCCTGGATTTCCCCAGATTTCAATTGGTCTTTAAAATATTCTTACCATCTTTCTTTGATATTACTTTCATCTCCAGTCAACTTACCTTCTTTATCCCTGCATGTAATTTGTCTGAGACTGACATCCTTGTTTTATTTCTTTTATTCCCTTGCACATTTTATAACATCCTTTTCATTTCTACTGTCCTTGATTTACCTCAATCTATTTTTCTGAAATTCTCTCTTTTTCCTTCTGCAAATAGTTTTTGCTTTCTGCTTCATTTCTTCATAATGTAGTCTGGCAGCCCTTGTATGTTAATGGAGAATCTTCTTCCTTGAACTATTTCATTCCTCAATAGCCATCTCACACTCATCATTGTACCATTCACTTCAACTTACTATGTTTTCCTGTTCCAACTTGATCTCCATCATCTGTTGTATTGTTCTTTCCACCAGCACCCTCTGCTTTTTAGGGATAACATCCTCCTCAATAGCCAATACTCTCATACCTTCATCCATTTCTCTTTGAAATTTGGCTCTTTCCCTTTCATTGGTGATGATGGTTCCACACTAAATACATAGTTAATTATTTAGTAACTTACATGCTCCATAGATCATTTGAATGACTATTTTATCAGAATGATGTGGAACGAGTAATTTTAGAGGATATGTGTACATGATTATTGTTAACATTACGGAAAACATTATCATTTCATTCCTGTTCATGCAGATACACATTTTAATATTTTTTTTTCTTGCTACCAGTTTTTAAGTAGAAATTTTTCAATGGAATAGTAGAAGTTGTCCAAGAGAAGTGATTTTAAATTAGATTTAAAATTTGCTTCACAACATGTCAGAAATTTTATGTTATTGGGCAGCTTTAGCAATGTGTAATACAGGTTATTTTTCCATACAGTGTTGTCAGTATGTACATCACTATTCTTCTCAAATTTTGATGGATTATTTATGACATACTTCATTGGTGAAAACATATACTGTGATTGTGTAGTTAAATTGTTCAGCTCCTTGAAGAGGTACTTACATGACACCAGTAGGTAAACACCAGACTTTTGTGCAGTCAATACTTTCTTTCTAAGTGATGAGTTTCCCCAGAAAATTATTCTGTATGACACTGTTGAGTAAAAATATGTAAAATATGTCAGGAGATTGCTATGTTTGTTTCCAAGATTAGCAATTATATGAAGCTCAAAAATAGCTGAACTTAATTGTTTGAGAAGATTCCAGTACTAGTTTGCATCCATTTCTGTGCCCAGACATTTGAGGCATTCTGCCTACTTACTGACTCCTGCTCATGTGCTACGTCTATTGTTGGTTTGACTCTATTTGTTGTACAGAACCGAATGTAGTGATTACTTTTTTCAGAATTTATGGAGAGTCCATTTTCAGAGAATCACTTAATTGTTGATTTGAAAATATAATTTACCAACTCTTCTGTTGCTTTCTCTCTAATGGTATTTATTATAACATTAGTATTGCCTGCAAAAAGTACCGGTTTTTCTTGTTGAATGGTAAGTGGAAGATCATTTACATATATAGGGAATAGGAGTAGACCCATAATTGAACCCTGTGGGACTCCCTTTGCGATTTTACTCCAGTCACTAAAGTTTTCTACCTTTCTGACACTGTCTCAATTATTCAGCACAACCTTTTGCATTCTGTTTGTCAAGAATGATTCAAATCAGATGTGTGTAAAGCCCTCAGTTCCATAAAACTCAAGATTTTCTAAGAGATCTTCACAATCAAAAGCCTTGGAGAGATCACAAAAAATGCCAACTGGTGATACTATTTAAGGCTTCTACTATTTGATGAGTGAATGTATAAACAGTATTCCTAGTTGAACAACCTTTCTGGAAACTGAACTGTGATCATCATCATCATCTTGGAGAGTTTCCAGCCTCTGGCCAGGTCTGTTTGGAACATAAGCCTCTCCATCATCTTCTGTCTTGCTACCATCTCTCTGTCTTCACCTTGATCCAGTCTTCTCATTTCTTCTGAACACATTCCTCCACCCCCTTCAGCCATGTGTCTCTTGGTCTTCTTCTTGGTCCCTTTCCTTCCAGTTTCATCTTGTGTATCCTCCTGGGTATCCTCTTCTCCTCCATTCGTTTAACATGTCCATACCATCTCAGCCTTGCTTCCTCTATCTCTTCCTGTGGTGGTTCCACCCTCATTAACTCTCTGATACTCTCATTTCTTAACCTGTCTGTCTTTGTCACTCCAATACTGTTCCTCAAGGATTTCATCTCACTAGACTATACTTTGCTTTTCTCTCTTCCTTTCACAACACAAGTTTTGGATGCATATGTCAGGATCAGGACATGATATGACCAGGAGCTGGACGCTGTGGTTGAGCGGTTCTGGGCACTTCAGTCTGGAACCACACGACCACTAGAGTCGCAGGTTCGAATCCTGCATTGGGCATAGATGTGTGTGATGTCCTTAGGTTAGTTATGTTTAAGTAGTTCAAGGTTCTAGGGGACTGATGACCTCAGATGTTGAGTCCCATTGTGTTCAGAGCCATTTGAACCATTTTTTTGTGACCGGGATATAATCTTTTTACTGATATGGGGTACACCCTTGCTCCGTATCAGGCTACTGACACTCTTCCAAAATGCTTCTGCTTTTCTCCCCTGCTTGTATATTTCTCTGGAATTTTATCTGTTTTCGTGTATCAGGCTTCCTAGGTACTTGAAACTCTCTACTCTCCTCAATTGTTCCTCACCAATTGTTATTCCAGTTGTTCATCTCTCCTTTGCTCTTGTTGTGATAATCATGTCACTCTTATTTATACTAAATTTCGTCCTGTTCTTGTACTGTTCATTTCCATACATCCAGCTGCTCTTGTACTTCCTACTCCTTATTCTCCCAAATCATCAGATCATCTGCAAACACCACAGCTTTCATCTTCCTTTATCAATTACTTGTGCTACTGTAGTCATTATATCAACCATCACTACAATGAAGAATAATGGTAGAAGTCCACTTCCCTGCCTCAAGCCATTCTTCTGTTCAGTCCAAGCTGATCTCTCTCCTCACACTTTCACACAGCTCACACTTCCATGGTACATTTCCTTTATCCTCCAAATAATCTGTTTTGCTACTCCTCTGTTCTGCAGGGCTTCTGACACTTTGCTTCTACGTTCACTATCATATGCTTTTTCAATGTTCAGGAAGGTCGTTAGTAGATCTATTCCATATTCATAATGTTTTGCTTACAATTGTCTTATAGCAAAACTTAGATCCACTGCAGACATTCCTGTTCTGAAGCCATGTTTCTCTTCTCTCATCCCTCCTTTGCCGAGTTTGTGCTTCAAAAATTTCTCAAGAATCTTTCCACAATGACTCATCAGTGTTATCACCCAATAGTTCTTGCACTCTTTTCTATTTCCCTTCTTAAAGACTGGGACAATTATTTCCTTCCTCCAGTCTTCTGGGATAATCTTCTGTCTGCACACAATTTTCATTTCTTGATATAGCCATTGTATCCCCCACCTTTCCTGCTGCTCTCACTATTTCTACACTTAGCACACCCAGACCTGGTGACTTCCCACCTTTCATCTTGCACAATGGCTCTCCCACTTCTCCCCATGTAAGATCTTTTTCTATTTGCTGTTCCTCCTGTTTTTTTCTCCTTGGCTTGTTCCTGCTCATCCTGGTCTCCATTCGGGTTCAGGAGTTCTTCAAAATACTCCTTCCACATAATCTTGAGTTCCTCCTTATTCTCTACATCTTGGCCACTTTTGTTCACCATTCAGGCATAATCTGTTGCACCATTCTTCCTCTTACTTTTAATCATCCTATATAACACCTTTTTTGAACCTTCACTATCAAAAATGGTTCAAATGTCTCTAAGCACTATGGGATTTAACATCTGAGGTCATCAGTCCCTTTGAATTAGAACTACTTAAACCTAACTAACCTAAGGACATCACACACATCCATGCCTGAGGCAGGAGTTGAACCTGCGACCATAGCAGCAGCGCGGTTCCAGACTGAAGCGCCGAGAGTCGCTCAGCAACAGCGGCCGGCTCCTTCACTATCCTCCTCCATCATTCTGGTCCACTGTCCCATCCACTCCCTTCTCTCCTCCCCCACCACTCTTTTTCCTTCTTTCTTTCTTGCTTGATAATCTTCTTCTCTACCATATCCTTTGTGTTATCATTCCACCAGGGTGTTTCTTTCCATCTCTTTTCGTTATTCGTCATCCCATACATTACTTCCACCGCAGTTACTAATGTTCCCTTGAATCTACCCTATTCTTCTTCTACCATTTTTGGTTCATGCTTTGGGATGCTTTCCTTTACTACTTGTAGGTACTGTAGCCTGCTTTCTTCCTTCATCAACTTCCATACCATTATACATCTTGCCTGGTTTTCTGCCCTTTTATTATCTTTAGTCCCTCTCAGGTTTAACACCAGCAATTGGTGGTCACTATCCAAGGCCTCTGATGGTGTTACCTTAATGTCAATGGTGTTCCTATTCATCTCATTATCATACAGGAAGTAGTCAACTATCAACTTTCTCTTTAAGTCTTGACTGAACCAGGTAATCTTGTGGCTCTTTCTTTTCCTGAACCAACCAGCAAACCATTCCTTTGACAGAACTCCAATTGCCGTTCACCTACCTCATTTCAGCAGCCCCAACCCTCTGGTCCAAGCACACATCCACAGCCTTGTCGTTCTCTTCCAACATGTGCATTTAAATCCCCCATTACTACCACATTCTTCCTTTCCATATGCTGCTGCATTTCCTCTTCAGACTCTTGCTTCTCCTCAGAAGTGCAACCCACCTGCAGTGCATACACTTCCATTGCCTCTATAGTTAGTTTTAGTTTTATTTTACGTTTTTAATTTTTCATAATAATTGTTTTAGTCTATGATTTATGTTGGTGTTCTGTCTCTATTTTACACTACTCATTTTACCACTGTTACTGTGGATGTGTGTTGTTTAGAGTCACTGATATTATTACTTTACCTGTTTTCCTGATTTATAATGTGAATAAAATTTTCTATATACTTTTTGTGCTTTAGGTTGGTTTGTTCATTCAGTAAATCTGTTGGATTGCTGTATGCATGTGAATATAACTCTAGTCCCTCAAGGATGTTCAACTATGTTCCCTTTTGCATAATACGGAGGATTTCTAGTGCTTCATTTAGAGGTTTTACATAGTGTTTCTCTGCTTGTAAATGTTGAAAAAATGTAGATGAGTTGTTTTCACTTTTTCTTGTGTGTGCTTTCTATCTAATTTTGAAGTTTCTACTAGTTTGCCCTATATAGAATTTTTGACATGTGCTACACGAAATTTTGTAACTGCAGGGATTGTTGGGTATGTGAATTTTTGAGCTGCATTTGTGAATTTTGTGTTTGAGGCTGTGAGTGTTTTGAAATGAAAATGCAGTGTTGGTTTTGTTGAATAATTTGTTGATTTTGTTCCATAAGTTTCCTAGATAGGTCATGGTTACGTATTTTGCTTTCTTCATTTTCATTGTGTATATGCTTAGTGTTATTTCTTTATGTGTATCGTTTCTTTCTGATTGTGTTTTATTGTGGTATAATTGTGTTACAATTTTGTGGTCATAATCGTTTTGCTGGGCTACGTTTTCTAAGATTTTTATTTCCCTCTGGATTGCTTCATCTTTTAGTGATAAGTTTATTAATCTGTTCAGCATTGTGTGGAAGGAATGCGTGTTTGTGGGCTTTCAGATATCATGAGTGTGCATTGATAATACAGTCTCTTGTGGTGGGATTTCTGTGAATTTGGATGCAATGTTTGTTGTTAGTGTCCTTAATAGTTAGGTTGAGGAAGTTAATTGTTTTGTTAGTTTCATGTTCTATGATGAATTTCATTTTGGGGTGTAATTAATTGATTACACCCCAAAATGAAATTCACCATAGAACACAAAACTAACAAAACAATTTACTTCCTCGACCTAACTATTAAGAAAACTAACAACAAATATTGCTTCCAAATTCACAGAAGGCCTCGCACCACAGACTGTATTATCAATGCACACTCATGATATGTGAAAGCCCACAAACTCGCATTCTTCCATACAATGTTGAACAGATTAATAAACTTACCAAGCTAGAAGATGAAGCAATCCAGAGGGAAATAAAAATCTTAGAATACATTGCCCAGCAAAATGATTATGACCCCAAAATTGTAGCACAATTACACCACAATAAAACACAACATAAAAGGCACAATATACATAAAGAAATAACACTAAGCATACACACAATGAAACAGAAGAAAACAAAATAGGTAACCATGACCTACCTAGGAAACATCTTGTACAAAATTAACAAATTATTCAACAAAACTGACACACAGCCTCAAACACAAAATTCACAAAGGTAGCTCGAAAATTCCATTACACAACAATCTCAGCATTTACAAAATTTCGTGTAACACATGTCAAAAATTCTACATAGGGCAAACTGGTAGGAGCTTCAGAATTAGATATAAAGAGCACACCAGAGAAAGTGAAAACAACTCATCCACATTTTTTTAACATTTACAAGCAGAGAAACACTATGTAAAACCCATTAACGAAGCACCAGAAACCCTCCATGTTACGCAAAAGGGGACACTGTTGAACATCGTTGAGGAAATAGAGATATATTGACATGCATACAGCAAGCCAAAAAATTTATTAAACAATCAAACTGACCTAAAGCACAAATAGTATATAGAAAATTTTATTCACATTATAAATCAGGAAAATGGGTAAAATAATAATATCACTGATTATTAACAACACACATCCATAGTAACAGCGATAACATGAGTAGTGTAAAATAGAGACAGAACACCAACATAATCATAGACAACAACAGTGATTACAAAAAATTAAAAATGTAAAATGAAACTAAAACTAACTTTAGGCAAAACATAATTAGAAACAAACCTATATGAAAAAATAATAATAAACAACTGAATTTCACACATCACTTATTTATAATGGTAATTATGTAAACATGTAACATTGTTGACCCACTGTCATCCAATGGTCAGAAAAGTAGCATATTAGGAAAACAAAAAACATCCGATATACATCTCCACTCTACACCTGGGAGAAAGTAATAATTCCAAACAGACAGGACATGACAGCAATGATGTTATTTTTAAGGTAAACACCTAATCATATATTATAAATTTTCAGGTCATAGTTACAAAACAATTATATTAAGACCAGTGCTTATCTATGTATTTACAGACCACCTGACGATGGCAATTTGCCGAACTGGGCTCATTGTGTATGAGATAAAATATAAACAAGTTACATAGCAGTGTATCTGGATATTATTCATAAGTAATCATGTCATTAAAAGACATATTTTGCGCTGCAAGCCCGAAGAACAAAAGTTTATTTAACATGTTCACAATGGCATGCCTCTGCGACGTGCATGGCATCATCGCTGGTGGTGCAGCGTTCCTGTGTATCGCAGCTTGAAGGCGATTAATATTGACTTGGCTGACCAGTTTAATAAGCAGCAATTGATTGGAGGTCCAAATGTTTTTCGTGGACTCCATTTGAACTTCACCTGTGGTGTGCAAGCAGTGTTTGGAGGTAGTACCTGGCTGACACTGGCTGTTGTATGGGGCAATCATGCAGATTATGGTGGCCTTGAAGCATTTCCAGATGCTAACATTCTGGCTTGGAAGACATGGAGTATAGCTAAGACTACAGGACTCTTGGCTAAACAGCCTTATGGTACACTTGTTCCAAGTATGCCATTTGTTTTGAGTACAAGAAAGAGGAAGAAATTAAATGCTGATGAGTACCTTTTTACATGGGCTAAAGTCGGCAATGGCAATTGTAAAATAAAGATCAACGGTGACTGTATGTTGTATTATAGCCAATAAAGTTTGTCCTCTCCTTATCTCTATTCCTTATCTCCCGTGAGATTTTTTTTCCAAGTATGCCATTTGTTTTGAGTACGAGATAGAAGAAGAAATTAAATGCTGATGAGTACCTTTTTATATGGGCTAAAGTCAGCAATGGCTCATGCTGGAACTCTTCACAGGGTGGCATGTACTAGTGACTCACACTACACCTCCTCATCAGGTGGCATGTACCATCAGTGGCTCACACTTGACCCTACAATTTATGGTACCAACAATGCAGTAATATGTGCTGTATTATCTGTCAGCCAGATGCAATGAACAGCTGTGAATAAAACTCCATACGACCCTTCAACAAGAGTGCTCTCTTAAAAAATGAGACAACACATAATTTGTGATAAATCTGGTGTAAAATTATTTTATGTGATCTCTTACTATTTTAAAAGAATGGACTTTCAAGATAAAAGGTCAATGTATTAAAATAGTAGCCTAGGGCATTTGAACACGGTCACCACCCCACAGCAAGAAATGGGAAAAACGTACCACCAGATGCAGGGAAGCATGAATACATGCACCACCTCACAGCAACAAACATAATTCTCAGTGCCAGCATGAACCATTAAACAAATATTTATAATGCACTATACACACAAACCATGTGAAGGTGAAATTTGCTATGAGCAAAGAATTATTTGTTTCTTGATCAGTATAGGTCATTTGAAAGTCTTCATTATCCTCTTTCCTATAAATATTTGACTTTTCCCAGAAACTTTGTATCATATGTGAAAAGTTATTTGTATTCAAAATTTTCGTGCTGTGAAATTCTGAATCCTAAAATGTAGTTATTTTCAAAGTTCAGTACCACAGTTTTATAGCCCTGATTTTTCTGCTTCCAAAATTGTATGATTTCAGTAATGTATCTTGTTAGTTTGTTACTTTTTCCAAACAGAAAACTTCACTTTCTCAAAACTTTTTGGCAGGCTTTGGAAATCCACCATAAAGATCTACCTAGTATTATTCCATTTTCTAGGAATTCCATTCTTAGTTAAACTCATTTCTTTGCCTGCTGTGTCTTTGTTTCCTTTGATGTTGCTCTGTTTTAAGTTACTGACTAAAATATAATAGAATAATATTTCGTCAAATTGAAATTTTCCATATTACTATCTGTACCTGATAAATGAATTGATTACTATTATGTATCAGTGATTTGGAAGCTAGCATCCAAGCAATCCATGTCTCATTAGTAATTTTTAGATCAGTTCATGTTATGTAGTCCAGGTCTACTAGTGAATCTGTAAACATCATGCAATTCTCAGTCAGTTGGCACAAAACTGTTGAAATCTGAAGCCACTATGTTTTTGAGAGTCATGCAAATTAATATGTTAGTGTGGCGCAATTAAACTTAGTGACTGCTTGTTAACTGGAGAAACTTAGAGATCTTGTTCAAAATCGAGACTTGTGCATATTACTAAACTAATTATTAGAAAAGAAACATTGTGTGCCAATAAATGTTAAGAGATTATAAATAATTTGCTGTGGTGTTGTGCGTTTTCTTTAACAAGTGTCTAAGCCCATTGATAGCAGGAGGCCAACTGAAGAAGATGGGTTGTAGGTTTCTGATGTGTAGTTCCAGGTCAGATTAGTTACAAGTACTGCTCATAAATGTAATGAACACAAATAATTGTTAGCATAGTTGAACAATAAATACTTTCCTGACATTCAACACCTGAATACACTCTCTAAAAATACACATGAAACCTAAGGGACAACATAGGGTTACATACATAGGAAGTGCAGCTGATGCCATCAGGTGGAATCAAGAATGGAAAACTGGTAAGAAACCAGTTAAAGGTTTTGTGGCTTTGTGGTATAACAGACAGACTGTAAATCATATTGGGAGTTGTTTAACCTACAGAGAAAATGACATTAACAAAAGTGATACTTCATAATTCATAAAAAGATATTTTCAGCTCTCAAAAAGTGTGGTTTCACATTCATGTTATGAATCAGCCAAATGTTGTCAATTTCTATGACCACCTCCACTCTATTAGGAAGGAAGTCTATAAGGCAGCTAATAAATCTCTGATTTTTCCCCACTTCACCCCTGACAGGAAGGGTGACATTGCAAAGGTCATCATGAGTTCATAGCCTGGAGTCAGGAAACTTTTTTTCACATTGTCTGTTTCAGTTTTGCCAATATCTTTATAGTAGAATTCAGGTATGTTGTAGAAGGAAGCTCACTGAGAAAAGAAAGCTCACTGATTTCTGAAAACCTCTCCTGCACCATCGCTGACAACTATGTTGGAGACTTACGATGTTGGAAACAGAATTGTTCCTCAGGAAATAGTTGTTATACTGTAATATCTTTTATAATAAAATTATACTAAGTGGTATCAAGTCAACTTTCCATCCTATGAAGCACTCCTCATGTAAATACTCCCAGTTCCAAACTGCAATGATATGTGTAACAACTACTAGATGACTTTCAGATATATTCTGCTTTGAAATGTGGTCTACATACTCAAAATGCCTCAAGACAATATTAATGCATTTAAAGTATTAGAATTTGGCAGTTATCTCTATATGTAAAAGGTAATGTCTCACTGACTCACTCATCATCACCCTTCTGAAACCACTAAGGATAGAAACTGAAATTTGGAGAACATATGGATCTTATACCATAGTCATCATTTAAGAAAGGATTTTTTAAATTCCAACCCTAGGGGAGGTGAAATGTTTTTTTGAAAAAGTCACTATTAAGGCAATTTTGAAGCTAGACCTACAAAAATTGTTATTTGCTTTTGGTCAGGAATAAGGAAATAGGTGTTCCAGCATTTTTGGAAATTTAATGCTTTTGGGGTGAAATAGTAGGTTAAAGATTTTTTTGAAACTATATCATTATTAAAGAACTACTAAATTATTTTGAAAGCTACATTTATGAACACTGATATTTGACTTCTTGGTTAGAAATAAAAAATATGTGTTTCAGTGTTTTTGGAAATTAAACCCCTAAGTGGGTGAAATACGAGATGAGATATTTTATGAAAATAGTTTATTATGAAAGCATTTTTAAAACTAAATCTATGAAAATTTAAATTTGTCTTCTCAATTATAATTAAGAAAATACATGTTTCACTATTTTTGGAAATTCAGCCACTAAGGGGATGAAATAGGATCAGACTGATTCACTGACTCATCATCACCCAGCCCAAACCACTAAGAATAGAAACCTGAAGTTTGGAGAGTGTGTGAGTCTTATAAGTAGGCATCATTTATGAAGAGAATATCTGAAATTCCATTTCTAAGAGGGTGAAATAGGAGATGAAAACCTTTTTACAAGCATGTCACTATTAAGGGAATTTTGAAGCTAGAACTGTGAAGATTGGTATTTGGTTTCTCTGTCAGAAAATAAAAACTATGTGTTTTAGCATTTTTGGAAATTCAACCACTAAAGAGCTGAAACAGTGGGTGAAATGTTTTTGAACATAAATAATTGCTAAGGAACTACTAGAGGATTTTTAAAGCTATGTCTATAACAACCAGTGTTTGACTTCTTAGTCAGAAATAAAAAAAAATACATGTTTCTGTGTTTTTGGAAATTCAGAGCCTAAGGGAGTGTAATAGGGGATGAAAATTATTAGGAAAGTATTATTTTACATTAAAAGCATTAAAGCTAAGTTTATGAAAACTGTTATTTCACTTCTCAGTTAGATATTAAGAAATATTTATTCTTATATAAACAATATCACTTGCTGTTGCTGCATAAAAATGTTAAAAATTATAAGAAATATTTGTTATGGGAGGAAAGTTGCTATGGAAATATCTCCACTTAAATGCAAAAGGCCTGATTAACAAAAGCTTAAGACTCCAGCAATCAGAATAACTTTTCAATCAGAAGTACAATCAGGAAATACCATGTTTATATGGCCCATAATTAGCATGAAAAGCATAGAAGGTGTTTCAGTTTGTGAACATAAATATTTGATTAACTGAAAACAAAATGAAATCTGCAGGCCATACAGTCTACGTGAACAAAGCAGTGGGAGCTATCTAGTAATAGATACTGCCTTGGCAATTTCTAATTGGTAGAGTCAATGATCATTGCAGAGCCCTTCCTTGAGGGCTTCACATTTTTGTTGAGTTCCATTCTCCTGAACCTGAAACCAAACCGTATCCTCTGATGCTGGGAATGTGGTAATATGTTTCACTGTGCGACATGTGAAAAAAGAAAAATTGTCATGGCATGTTAATAAGTTCATTATTTATTTATTTATTTATTTATTTATTTTTCCAGGGATCACCTCAGAATGGCATAGTATTAGTCATCATAATACATTGAAAAATAATGGCTCCAAATACACTGCCTGACAAGCAAAATGAATGACCCATAAGGGAAATAGGAAATGAAATTGAACTTCACGGGTTGAGAGCATATGTGATGTTATTTCAACAAAGGTGGTCCGGGGTGGGCAGAACCATGAGGCCTGGTAATAACACAAGACATGAATAACAGTGATGCTCTCTAATGGCTGTTTAACCTGTCATAGAGAATTGAAACTTTAATGATTTACATACCCTACCCATGGTGTGTAAGTGTATAAGTTACGTTGACATTTCACCAAGTCTTCTGGATACATCATTTTTTATCAAGGAATCTATTTTTACACAAAGGCTGTGTAAGTATATTGTTTCAAGGATAGGGCAAGCAGTTGCCCATGGTCTTGCAAAGAACCATCCTAAAATTTGCCTAAATAATTTTGGAAAACCGTGAAAAATCTATATCATGATGGCTGGACAGAGAAAACTCCATCCTCATGAATATAACAGTGTCTTAAAAACTGCACTGTCTCATTCAGTTGGTCCCTATTGTACAATGCTCTTTTAATTACACATAGTTTACACCAGATAACTTATGTGTGTATATATAAGAAACATAGTTTTGCACTACACACACTATTGGCACCTGATGGTGGGACCTGGGCAACAAACATGTGACTATTGTAGTATCCAAAGAGAAAAACTGAAGTATGGTTAGAAAATTAAAAGTCTTACACATAGTAATGAAATTTACAGCAGTAAGCTAGGATCCAGTTAAGTAGATGCATGGAATGATAGCACTACAGGCTATCTACATAGAGTAAATCAAGTGCAGTGCATATGCCAGTGATAGGTGTGACTCCAAGTGTTCTTCTGCTTAGTCTCCTCTCTTTATTAATCACTACATAATGGACTCTAAGTTATCTTCAATTGAGTAGCATGCATTATTTCTGACATTTGTTTTAGCTTCCTTTTTAAAAAGAAGTATTTTCATAATATTTTCCATCACCTTGGTCAATTTATTATACAATTAGCTGAGTAACTGGGGCTGCCCAGGTATGTATGTATTCCAATCTTCTATCAGTCCGTCTTCTCCTTCTCCCTCTCGTCATCCATTTGCTACTCCTCCCTCTGCCCATCTGCTCCTTTCCTTCTGTCATCTTCCTCCTGCCTTCTGTAAGTCCATCTCCTCCTCCCCTCTCTATGTCCACCTCCTCCTCCCACTCTCCCTGTCCATCTCTTCTTCCCCCCTGTCTCTGTCCATCTCCTTCTCTTTCCTTTCTGTGTCCATCTGCTCCTCCATCTCTCTATCCATCTCCTTTCCACCCCTCTAAGTCCATCTCCTCCTCTCCTCTCTCTCTTCATCACCCCCTCTAAGCACATCACCTCCTTCTCATCTCTCTGCCCATTCCCCCCACCCCCTTTCTCTGTCCATCTCCTCTTCTTCCCTATCTGTCCATTTCCTCTTACCCCTCTATCTACACATCTTCTCTTCCTTCCTGTATGTATCCATATCCTCCTACCTCCTCTCTGTTTATTTAGTTCCTCCTACCCCCTTCTCTCTCTGTTTTATCACCCCATCCCAATAGGAGGTGGCTGATTCTAATGCTGATAGTATTTCTTTACAGACAATAAGGTGTGTGTGGCAAGTTTGATTGAAATTGATCGAGGGGTTTAGGAGGCCCCTTTTATGTGCAACTTTGCCCACATATGTTCACGTCACATATATTTCATGATGAAAGAGAAATACTGATGTCAACAGCATGACGGCATTGAAATAATGGAAACAAACGAAAATTTATGCTGGTACCAGAACTCGAACACAGGTTTCCTATTTTACAGAAGTGGCTGCCTTAGCCATTTCAGTTATTGGAGCACACTTCCTGTCCAACCCAGATTTCCAGCTTGTCTCACACTACTTTCATAGTGCCCCCTCCCCTGTCCATTTTCCTCAATGCTCACAGCATCTTGCATGATCCTCATAGGTAACTGGACCTAGGATGTGAGGGAGAAGTTCGGGTCAGTTACACCAAACAATACTCCCATTTTTGCAATAGTTCATTTATTGACCTCTTTACACAAGCAGGGCTTACAAAGAACTGGCTGGCAGAACTGCACGAAGATAATGTTTAGCTTAGTTCAAAGACGATACTCAGATCGATACTCGTGTCGATCTCATTGGCAGCACATAGCACCACCCTTGCAGTACGGAGTACTCTTGAGAGGCCAGGGGGGGGGGGGGTTACTATGGCGTTGGCAGGGGTGGTCCGCAGGAGCCGGACCACAGACCATGGTCAGCTTGACAGCATTGTCGGGAAGCTGTGTCGGTAGATGTCATGAAGGAAGGTTCAGCCACCGAACCTGGAAGTCATTGAAGCACGCCAGGCGTAGTTCTGGGCATGCTGGCCGTGCGGTGACAGGGAGGCCAGCGGGTTGCAGGTGGAATGGAGCGACTATTTCTCCTGTGAGTGTGGCGAACTCACGAAGCATGTCCAGGTCGATGTTGGGTGAGAGGGGAACACATTTCACCAGGTGGCAGGGAATGGCGGAGGTTGTGTCATGAGCACCAGATGAAGGGAAACACATGACGAACAGTGTGTCATCGCATAGTATTATAGAGATGTCATGGATTATGTCCGGGTGGGACAGGCACAAACACCTCGAGCTAGGGCACATTCAAGATGGGGGCCATGAGAAACCTCGTCAGGGCGAGGCAGGCGGTGGGGGAGAGGTTGAAGAGACCAGAGAAGGGCCCAACGGCGAGGGCGTGATTGTAGGTAAGCTCTGCGTGGGGAGCATGCGATCAATCGATGGAGTGCGTCAGACCGGAGTAGAGGGCAAGGTCGGAGAAGAGCTCGACGATTGGAGCTGGAAGTCACTCGACCGAATGTGTAAGTCCGACGTGGAGGGAGTGGTCAGAGTGTCATGAGCCACAACAGTGAGTGGCATGGTTGTGGCCTGAAGAGGGGTAGAAGCGGGCTCGACATGAGCAGGCTTCAGTCTGTTGAGAGAGACTGTAACAGCTGAATCTTTTATCTCGACGTCATAGGTGTTGGCTGAGCACCGGAGAACTCAGTACGGGCTGGTATATGGAGGTTGTACACTGTGTCATCTCGGAGCATATCGTACTTGCAATTGTCCAGAGATTTCGGGAGCTGAACCTTAGGGCGGGAATGGCTGGCGGGCAGAGGGGTGTGGAGGTTGATGAAGTGGCGTCTGATGCAGTCCATGAAGGAAGGTAAGCCAGACTGAGGGAGAGCAGCAGAAGGGTTCACAAGTTCGCCAGGGAGAACAATGTTCTGGCCGTATATGAACTCTTCTATTGTGCCTTTGCGGTCTTCCTCATAGATCGCACAAACGCTGAGTAGCACAAGGGGAAGGGCATCCATCCATAGAGAGTTGTGGCATCGAAGAGCCGCCTTGAAAGTGCAGTGCCAGCACTCAACTAGCACATTACTTTGCGGGTGATATGCTGTGGTATGGATACGACGGATGCCTCAAATGTTACAAATCGCGTTGAACAGGGCCTACTCAAATTGTCTGCCCTGGTCAGTCATGATGATAGCTGGACATCTGAAACGCGATACCCATGACTTGACGAAAGCTCGAGCAACAGTTTCTGCCATGATATTGGGGAGGGGGACAGCCTCGATCCAGCCCGCTGTTCAGTTGATAGACCGGAGAACATAACGAAAGCCATTAGAGGGGGGCAGAGGGCCGACAATGTCAATATGAATATGCTGGAAACGCCCAGGAGGAATCGAAAAGGTGCTGAGGGGGGGGATGGGGGTGAAGTGTGCTTGTTGACATTTCTCCACACAAAGCGCTCCGCTATGAGGCAGGCGGACACACAAACATTGGGGTGGGCTAAATTATGCAGTGTGTTGAAGACAGCTCGACGGAGCATGGTTGGGATGAGGAGGCGTATTGTGCTCGTACTGTCGTCACACCACATCTCACCAGAAATGCCGGGGAAGGTGGTGCTGACGAAGTGAAGTGAAGAGGTAGAGTCTGAAATCAGGTTTTGCATGTCCTCGTCAGCGGGTTGGAGGTTAGGCAGTTCAGAGAGGTCTAACAGCAAATGAACAGCGTCAACGCATGAAAGAAAATCAGCAACTATATTGTCAGCACCCTTTATGTGTCTGACATCAGTGGTGAACTGAGATATGAAGTCCATGTATCTGAAGCGGCGAGGAGGCGGGTCAGCTGGCGGGTTTATAATGGCCGTTGCCAGGGGTTTGTGGTCTGTTAAAAAATAGAAAGGTCATCCCTCAATGTCAGTCTTAAAATACTTGATCGCTTTGTAGACCGCGAGCAACTCCCTTCAAACGCTGAATATTTCCGTTGTGCATTGGTGAGCTCGCGCGGTAAGAACTGCAGAGGCGAAGTTTGGCCGTCGATTGTCTGGCTATGGACAGCGCTGATGGCAGTATCACTCGCATCTGTGGTGATGAAAAGCTGTGCATTGGGATGAGGATACACGATGTTGCATGCCTCGGCAAGAAGATTTTTTAGGGCAGTAAAAGAGACAGTTATAGCAGGGGTCCATGGAACGGGCTGAGATTCAGAAGTGTGGTTGCTTGCCAAGGCGTCCGTCAGTGGAGCCTGAATCTCCACAGCTTGAGGTAGATCTCGGCGATAATAATTAACCGTCCCCAGAAAGTGCCAGAGCTCTTTGAATGACGAAGGTCTAGGTAGGTTTAGTATTGTTTGTACTTTCTCAGGGGGCGGTGAAATGCCGTCGGCAGAGACCAGAAAACCGAGAAAAGTGATAGCGGGTTGATGTAGCTGCAATTTGCCCTGGTTGGTCTCAATGCCTGCTGCTGTGAGAGTGTTCACAACAGTTTGCACATGTCGAATGTTGTCCTCGACGGAGGAGCTGAACACAAGAATGTCATGAAGATATGCAAATCAGAATTTTAGTTTGTATAGCACTTCGTTGATGAAGCGTTGCCAGGTCTGGGTTGCATTTTTCAGACTGACAGGCATGAATCGAAACTAAAATAACCCGATCAGGGTTGTGATTGCTGTCTTCTCGATGTCTTCAGGTGCCATGGGGATCTGGTGGTTGCACCTGCAAGAGAACTGGTAAAGTCTACAATGTTGGGTATGGGGTAGGTGTCCATAATTGTTCGTGCGTTTAGTCAACAGTAGTCTCCGCACATGCGTCAGAACCCGTCTTTCTTGAGTGTCATATGAATGGGCGTAGACCAGCTACTGGCAGAGGGGTCAATGACGCCGGAGCTTAGAAGTTCAGAGATCTGCTTTTTAAGGTTGGAGAGGCGCTCGGGACAAAGTCGACGTGGTTTACTGGAGATTGGGGGCCTGGCGTGAGGCGAAGCTTGTGAACAGTGTCGTTGGTGACGACATAAATGTTGCTGGCGGAACGGGAGGCGGTTTGTTTACAATGTGTGGTGGGCAGGGCAGGCTAGGTGTTGTCGTGGTGTTCAGAGCTACTCAGCGGATTCGACGGGAGCCGATGCGGTGAAGTGTCCCAGGAGTTAACATGACAAGATGGCCGCCGGCCCGAAGCAGTGGCACCATGGTCGGGTGAGCTTGGTAGAGCTCGTGAAGCATTAGTGAGTACATTGTCCGAGGGCGCGGCCTGTGGCAGCACGGTCGCGGGCGAAATGCTTGGTGGGAGTGCACTGTTTGTGTTGTCAGTGGCGGTCACACGACGGCGCGCAGGAGCCGAAGTTGCATTGTTTGAGGTGCTGTCCGCGAGGGGCGGGTTAGGAGCTGTCAGTTCAGGAACACGTGACACTCGTCGCGCATGCACACTTCTGTCCAGCCGAGTGTCAAATGCTGACGTGTTAGGAGGGTGTGGCCCTGCGGAACTGTCAGTACACGTTATGGCAGTCTTGATAGCACAGTTGCGAGGGGAAGCGGGAGGTAAACACACGGAAGCTCGATTGCTAGGATTGCAAGCAGATTCGGCGCACTTACTGACCTTGCTTTGTCCTTGTTGTAGTGTCTGTATTTCCTTTGCTGCATCGGAGAGCTGGAGCTGTGTTTCGTGGAGCCAGAGGGAGAATTCAAAGTTTTCCTTGCGTAGGCGAGTGATGTGTTCAAGCTCGACAAGGCAGTAGCAGGGTGGCCTGCAGTTCCGTGCCGCCTCACCAAACTGTGTGTGGAAGCAACTGTATGGGGGGTGTGGTTGCATTTCCTGCCGAACGTTCATTGCCAGTGGCGGTGGCCGAGGTTCAGTGGTAGCAGTAGGCTCAGTTGCAGGAGGGGGCATGACCATGGGCGTGCTTGTTTACTGCTTTCCGGAGTGAGCGGAATGGTCGGCACAGTGCGGCCCCGGCCGTGTCCAGCCCTAGGACAATGAGCCTGAACCTGAGACTTGTCAGGTAGGCAGTGGCTGGCGAAATAGAGCAGTGATGCATCGTGTACCTTGTCAGCACTTGTCACTGTTTGCTCGACAGGTTTGGGAGGCCTCTGAGCCAGAGCAAAGCAGATGTGAGGAGATAGCTTATCTGACAAGATGGCGAGGAGAGCAGTGTCAGAGAGTAGATCGGCGCTGACCAGGGCGTGTAGCTGTCTCCAGAGTTGGGAAGGTTTGTGTTGCCTAGTTGCTCAACGTGGAGCACTTGTCGTATTGCTGCCTCAGTTGAACGTGCAAGCCGACGTAGAACTGTCTCTTTGGCTAGAGTGTACTGGGTAGATGAGTCTGGGGCGTCGGCCAGGTCAGCAATCAAGTCCTCCTGGTCGTGCAGGTGGGTGATGAGGCACAGAAATCTGGCTGAATCATCTAGTTTGTAATGGTTGAACACTTCATCCACAATTTTGAACCAGGTTGTTGCTCTGTCGTGATTAAACGGCGGCAGCGTCGGTAAGCGTTGTAGAATGTTCGGAAGGAAAGGTTGAGTTGAATTCGTCAGGGCACTGCCTGAAACAAGCTGTTGTTGCTGTAGTATTCCAGGAGAGTGTGCCTCCTGGGGATGTGGTGATGACGGCTGGTCGGGTGGCAGCGTGAAGGTGGCGCGGAAGCCCGACATGGGTGAGACACCGTAATGTGTTGTTTGCAGTTGTGGAAGCTCAACACGTTGTGGTTGTATTCGGATTGACATGTTGCGGAAGACTGACACAGATGAGGCACCGAGATGTGCCGAGAACGGTAGCGGAAGCTCGACTGGTGCCAGCACAGTGTGGAAAATGATGTCAAACATTGGACGGAAGGTGTGAATGTTCACTGTTCATAGTCACTCCACTCAAAACAGTGTGCAGATAAGGTGAATGTCGTGGCACAAAACACTGAGGCGTAGCAGTGGGACAGAGATGGAGGTCAGGCACAGATAACAAGTTATTGTTCCTCTTGCAGGATGAGGTGTCGAAGCAGGAAGGCATGTGCTGATGCTTAACTGAGGCAGGTGCGGACGTGGTCAGATGCTGAGGAGAGTGACCTGTGAACAAAGCAGTTCCAGCCACGTGGCAGGAATCTGCGTGGTACTGCACGAATTGCGGCATGGCAAATCATTGTCCTGGCAGTGGTAGGTTGTCCAACGAAGTATTTGCAGAAATCAACATTGGTCCCACACTGCACGGAGATCCGTAAGAGGTAACTGCACCATCGATGAGGGAGGGCACATGTGGTGGGAACGAAGGCCGGAGTCATTCACGCTCCTAACCTCACTTATTGTTCGAGGCTCAAAAACGTCCACCGAAATCGACGTAATCGTTGAGTGAGAGGCATCGTGTTGCAGCCCTGGAGGGCGTACAGTAAAATGGCAAAAACGGAAGACGTTACAACTTGGGGTCACCAGCGAGGGAGAAGTTTGGGTCGGTTACACCAAACAATAATCCCATTTATGCAATAGTTCATTTATTCACCTCTTTACACAACCAAGGCTTACTAAGAACTGGGTGGCGGAACTGCACAAAGATAATGTTTAGCTTAGTTCCAAGACGATACTCAGATCAATACTGGTGTCGATCTCATCGGCGCCACAGATGCTCCCCGACTGATGATATCATGAAATGCCATCAAGGATTAGAAATTATTATTACATGTGTGGTGTTTGTGCTTTCAGGCACGTCCAAATCTCTGTATTATATCCTGCAATTTCGTTTTCACACAGCTCAATGTTTGTGACATTATGTCTCCTGAGCTCTGTGTCATAAAATGATATAATCTTGCAGTTATATTCAGTGGCATTTCTGCATACAGTACGCAAAGTGAGTTGTGAATAGCAAAGGAACAATAGATTTAACTATTTATGATCTGAATATTTGTTCTTTGGGATTAAAATTTTTCAGTTTTTTTTCCATTATGGTAGGTTGGAAATTGCTTTAGTAGAAAGAAAATCAGAGAAATATGCTTTTTTTCTTAAAAAAAAAAGCAGGGGCTTCACAGTCCTGTTATGTCATTATGGTCCAGTCTTTGACAAACATTACTTCAAGAGAATGGGTTTAAATATAAACTACTGTCTCTCTCATTAACACATAAAAACAGCTCACAATGTGAACATTTTGGATGAGTTATTGATTCTGTATTATAAATAGCATAGTTTTTCACATTTTCCATGATTAACAATAAAATATGACTTTGAGCTTCAAGATTTTGGGTTCAAATTTCATTTGAAAATGAAAATCACCTCCTCTCTTCTTTTGCTCTGAAAACTGTAGGGAAAGATTTGTTTTCATTACCATCTTTACACTGAATTTCTTGGGGCCACAGCAGAAGCGTCCACGTCGCGGCCCTGGGAGGACTACTTGTAGTCCTGCTGATTCTGCTACCACCAAGCCATCACAAGGAAGAACAAAACGCATGACGACTCTCGTCATCGGTCCTTCTTAAGACCACGTTTGACTATCATCTCCATAAATGTGGAGGCATTATCACCTGCCAAACAGGATATACTGGCTGATTTGTGCAGATCGAACGAATGTCACGTCCTATGCCTACAGGAAACGCACCGAGGCCCAAACAGCAATAGACCTAAAATTGCGGGCATGAAACTGGCAATCGAACGGCCTGACGATCAATACAGAAGTGCAATTTTCATACGAGAGGGAGTAGCCTACGACGGGTTTCAACTTTCAGACAAAAACAACATTGAACTTCTCAGAGTTGAGACTAATCATATGACAATAACATGAATATATAAACCTCCAAATACGCCATTCGAATATGACCTGCCGCGCAATATTTCCCTTCCCACGGGCAGTATTGTAATGGGTGACCTCAATAGCCACCATACACGCTGGGGATACAATGAATCTAATGAAGACGGACTCAAGGTGGAGACATAGGCAGATGCTGAATCACTCTGTCTCATACACGACACCAAACTCCCCCAATCTATTAACAGCGGCAGGTGGCAAAGGGGATACAACCCTGACCTCGTCTTCATCAGCCAGAACTTGGTAACTGAGTGCGTGAAAGATGCCCTGGGTCCTATTCCACACTCCCAACATAGACCCATCAAACTCACAGTTACTTCAGCAGTGGTGCCAGTGCGGATTCCATTTCGACGAAGATTTAATTTCAAGAGGGCAAACTGGGAAGGTTTCGCAATTGGAATCGACGAAAAGCTGCAAACTCTAGAACCAACACCCAGCAACTACGATAAGTTCATAGAAATCGTCCAGAATGTATCAAGAAAGTCTATCCCTAGGGGCTGCAGAACGGAGTTTGTACCGGGCCTAACGAAAGACAGCCGGCAACTATACGATGCATATAAGGAAAAGTATGAGGAGAACCCATTCTCTGAAGAAACTCTTGAACTTGCAAATGCACTTACCGACCAGCTAATCGAGAAGCGCCGAGAAGAATGGCAACATCTAACTGAAAGTGTAGACATGAAACATTCTAGCCAGATTGCCTGGAAGACAATTAAGAAGCTAAATAATGACCCTAAGCAGCAAACGGAAGTACCAAGAGTAACAGCCAACCAAATAGCGCACCAACTCGTTCTTAATGGGAAAACGAAGACTCCAGCAAAAACCATCCCAATAAGAAGTGGCGAAAGTGACACGAACTACTACAGCCGTCCATTTACCATCGAAGAGCTAGAGTCCGCACTTAAATCTCTGAAACCTGGCAAAGCAGCAGGGCTAGACGACCTTAGGAATGAACAGATCCTTAAATTTGGCGAGTACACGAAAAACTGGCTGCTCCTACTTTTCAATACCTGTATCCGGCTAAACAACGTCCCGAAAATCTGGAGAAAGGGCAAGGTCATAGCCATTCCAAAACCCGGCAAACCATTGGACGAGCCAAAAAATTTCAGACCGGTAACATTACTTGGCTGCTTGTACAAGGTGTTCGAGCGCATGCTGCTGAATCGACTTGTGCCTAATATTGATCATCAGATAATTCCGGAACAGGCGGGGTTTTGCCCTGGGAAAACTTGCACTGGACAGGTCTTGAACCTTACCCAGTTTATAGAGCATGGGTACGAGAACCGTCTAATTACTGGAGCCGTACTTGTCGACCTCTCATCCGCATTCGACACTGTAAATCACAAACTGCTGCTCACTAAAATATACGCTATGACTAATGATTTTGGGCTGATACAAATTATATCAACTCTTCTCAGCAACAGACTGTTCATCGTAAACCTAGGAGGGAAGCGAAGCCGATGGCGTATCCAGAAAAATGGACTACCCAAAGGCAGTGTCCTCGCACCCACTCTTTTCAACATATATGTGAATGATCAACCAGTTGCACCAGGGACTAGGAGCTCTGCTTACGCGGATGATCTTGCAATAGCCGTGCAGGGTCGGAACTTTAACAACATAGAAATTAGCCTTACGAATGCCCTCAATGGTCTAACGCCATACTACGAAGCCAACTGCCTACGCCCGAATGCAGCAAAAACATTATCCTGCCTATTCCATCTTCGAAACCGAGACGCCAAACATACCCTAAACATCACGTGGAACAACCAACGGATTGCGTTCAGCAGCACTCCTTGTTATTTAGGCGTCACCCTTGATCGCACACTTACTTACAGACATCATGTAGACAAGGTCAGGGGCAAACTATCAACAAGAAACAACCTTCTTAGTAAGCTCATCTCCACAAAATGGGATGCCGACCCACATACTTTACGTACGTCGGCACTTGCACTCTGCTACTCGGTTGCTGAATACGCTGCCCAGTTTGGGAAAGATCAGCACATGCGAAACGAGTGGATCCTCTGCTGAACGATGCCTGTCGCATAATCACGGGATGCCTAAGACCCACCCCGGTTAGCCAACTTTATTTGCTTAGTGGCATAGCTCCACCCAACATCAGACAAGCTATAGCAAGCAAAGCAGAGCACCTCAAGCAGCTGCGCGACCAGTGCCATCCTCTCTTCAGACAAAGCCCTCCACACACACGTCCAAAATCAAGACGGAGTTTCCTCACCTCAGTTCAACCGATCGAAACCTCAAAACAAAATGCCAGATTGTCAAAATGGAAAGCAACACTGCCTACGGGAGACCAGGCACCTCTAATCTCACCCAACGAACAATTGGCCTCTGGAAATGAACTAAAATGGCCATTATGGAGAACCCTCAACCGCCTACGAACTGGGGTGGGCAGATGCAACGTAAACATGTGTAAATGGGGATACCGAGACGGGACAGACATGTGCCAGTGCGGACAGACCCAAACAATGGACCACCTCCTGGAATGCAGCAACATGGGGGAAGTGTGCAGGAAAGAAGATCTGGCAAACGCTACGGCAGTGGCAGTTAAATGCGCTGAATTTTGGTGGGACTTGATATGATATATATACTATGTTTGTCTTTATGTTGTAATGTGACTCCCCATTTTGGGTTTGTTTTACTTATACATATGTGTATTGTATTTGTATTTGTGTGTACATGTAATATGTGGGTTGTCTATGGCTTGGACATGATTAAATAAAATAAATAAATACTGAATTTCTTCAGGTTCTGGATAATAAATGTAAATATTCTGTTGATGGTGAAATAAGATGTGATATAGTCTTTTGTTTGTTTGACCTTGTAATTGGTGAACTGGAATTATTGAAGAACATATTTTGTTTCAAGATCAGTACTTTCCTAAATTGGTGAATGAACATCAGATAGGAAAACCTCTAGAGTAACTTCATTATCAACTTATCTTCCAATTTTCTTGCCATGGCCTGTTATGCAGAAACATGAAACTATATATCTGCACACAAGTACAGACTATTTTATACAAAAATTTTCTAAAAATCTTCAATATTTTGTGTTTCTATATAGTTATTAGTATAATTACACTTATCACATAACTGGAAGTAAATATGAAGACCAGATTATCACAGTAAACAATCAAACCCAAGCACAGAATGATCCACACCCAGCTGTACATGAGTGAATAGCATGAGTACTGCAACTGCTGTGATTCATACTGCACTGGAACCATAAAAGTTCTGAGATATGTTAACTGCAGTAGCCACCAGAAAGATCGTGGAAGGCGCACATCGGCACGGCACGTCACGGATGGTAGTTGCTGCAAGTAGAGTCCCAACCTCCAGAGGGCACACGAGAATTCGGCCGTGACCTCTGCCGGAGGAACAACAACAACTCAGGCAGCACGGGCCGTGCCCAGTCAGTTCACATCGGGCATGCCTGGGAAACAGTTCCCAGTCTACGCTATGTGAAGTGCGATGGAAAACATGAACTGTGTTACTACATTAACAATGCACTGAACTAAGACTAAATGGAGTGCAGCAGTCTTGTCTGACTATTAACAAAAGTTTTTGTATGTCCATCTTTTTGACTGGAGGTCTAGGGGACCACAGCCGTTCACTACTGCCAGAAAATAAAATGCCTACAGCTGTCCTTATAACCTTATTTATTGTGAAGCTGCCAGTTTTAGCACTTTAATGTACCATCCTCAGCCCATAGTTGATGCTGAAGGGGTTAACACTATCCACGTGTACACCACATCAGTGGCCAACCTACCTGGTTTATGCAGACTGTAATCTTTGATGTCAGCACTCCATCAACTGACAACTCTGACACTTAAGTTTAAAGTCTGCATACACCAATTATGCTGGTCACTGATGCAGCACATATATGGATCGTGTTGATCCCTTGACTACCAACAATGTCCTTAAGGTGGCACCCTGAAGAGCTGAAACAGGTAGCCACACAATAAAGAAGATCATAAGGACAGATGTAGGCGTTTCATTTTCTTACAATATTAACAAAAAATAAGAATTTATGCTCTTTTTTTTTTTTTTAATTGGGACTCAGTTCTTTCAGATCATAGTAGGTCAAAATTATGCATAGTATGTGATTTTTTCATGCATCTCAGTGTTTCTGACATCATTTCTCCTGAACTACATGTCATACAATGATATAATCTTGTATTTGCATTCAGCATCATATATGGATACTGTCTGTGAAATTTTTTTGCGAGTAGAGGATGTAGCAAACAAGTAATCAATCAAACAAGTAATAAATTTAAGTCTCATGTTTGATGGAGCAGTTTTTCACGCATCTCTTGAACTATGTGTTGAACAGATTGGTACAAGTAATGACTTCATGCATTAAGAATACACAGTTTTTTAAATAGTTCTTTGCAGTCAACCTGACTACTACATCTAGTTGTTATTCTTATGGCCCCTTTCTGCAGTGTGAAAATTGTATACATGTTTTGTGCCTTTGATCCCTCAGAAAATACTTCAATGTCTACTAATTAATAGAACACAGTAATAGAATGTCACAACAAGATGTTGGCTGTTACAAATTTGTGATAGAACCCTATGCATATAACATGCTGATGATTTTCCTTTTGCCATTATCTTTGTGTGTTCTATCCATGTTTACTAATGATCAATATTCATCTATAAAAACTTTATGTTCAGTTCACAATCTATAGATTTAACATAAATGCTTAAAGTGACAGAGTGTTTTCCCTTTGTATGCTGAAGGCCGTGCTGTTTTTTTCTATACATTCAACATTAATCCATCACATACTGCCCAGTTGTAAACATCCCTGAGGGTGTCATTTGCTTTCTGTAATAGAGTTCAAGTGTTTCATCAGTGCCTGTAATGTTGCTGTTATTATCAGAGAGAACTTTTTCTCCATGTCTTATTCTACCTGGAAAGGCACTGATACAATTATATTAAGAATAGAATTGGGCCCAATACACTGCACTGAGGGACACCTATGTTTGTGTGTTTCTTGTCTGATAATTATTTTACTAAAAATTATCATCAGCAGACATGTGAACTATCTCTGTATTTTGAATCCTGTTCTCTAATTAAGTTTGGAACCACATTTTTTGTCAATCCTCTTACACCTAGTGCTTTTCACTTTTTAATTAGTATTTGATGATTAAGAGTGTCAAGAGTATTGGAAAAGTCAAATAATATGCCTGTAATACAGTCACCCTTGTCTAGAGCTTGAAATACCATTTTTCTGAACTTCTCTCACTTAGGAAAGCAAACTGTGCTTCATTAAAAACAGTGTATTTAATTACACAACTCATGTTTGATTCAGTTACTTTGAACAATGCTGATAGTAGTAAAAGTGCCCTGTAGTTTTCCATACTCTCCTCATTGCTTTTCTTTAGTAAGAGTACGACTCATGCTTGCTTCAGGTATTCTAAAAAATACTGAAGTGAAAAGACTCAAATATTATATTTGTTAATGGAGCTTGTATGCTCTCTACACACACCTTCAGATCAGAGACTGGTACCTCATCCATACCTACCAACTTCTTATTTTTTGATATGTGTATAAGACTCCTGATGTCAAGTTTTGTTGTGGGAAACAACATCATTATGTTTGCTGTGTAAATCATTCAGGGTGCTGCATGGGTTTTGGGAGATCTTGTTGCAACTCCTCCAAACTACCAGAGGAATAGTTATGCACAAAATTAACCACTTACTGAGGATTTTCTCAACTGACAGTGTTACAAAGCAAATTCCAACTGCCACATGCCTACTGGATTCAATAGTACCTCAACATCACCTCACCCTTTAGTTAGTCATAGATCATCTGAATTATTCATTTATTGAAATGATGCGAAATGAGTCAGTTTACAGGATATGCATACAGGATTAGTGTTAATATTAAACAATACACTAGCTTTTTAATCCTAATTGTAACACAATGGACTGTGTTTATGTGTGAAAGAAAGGGTTCAGCTGTGAGTAACATGTGAATGGTGCATGCCCCATAATGTAGGCACTGGCCATGGTGTCAGCTGAGCTTAAGTGTTTAGTTGCTGCAGTGCAGGATTGGGTCCATGTGCTAATTTGTGTCAGTCTCATTTTAGTGCACGCTAACCACCATCTGGTGGCTGTACATGTGTGTCTGTCAAAGTCAAAAAAATATGGATATGAAGTCAGCTCTGCCATTGAAGACACAATGGCAGCTCATGGCAGCTACCTATTGTTCACATTTGCTCTTACACAAAGCAAATGCTTAACCATACAATGAAGGATGATACAAGATATGAAAGAGGGGAGCATTCTGCCAGTATGCAGATCTTATTTTTAATCACACCATATAAAAAAATACAACATCAAGAACTTTTCTTGTAATCTCCCATCAGCTAAACTATAATAATTTCTTTTGATGATTGATGTACAATGAAGATCAGACAGTCCACTTTTTTCTCATGGTTAGGTGCTTTGACTGGTACATTCACACAATTTATGGCACAAGTAATTCAACAGAGAGAAACATTTTAATTGGACTTTAATTGAAAATTGATATAAAAACTACCATAAAAGAAGTACACATACAGCAACAACATAAGCATTGGCAGAGGTCATAACACACAATTTACGATCATTAGTTCTTAAGATGTATAATTTTTATTTTATGTTTCTTTGTCTATAATTTTACATATTTTTCTTAATAACCAATGAACTATTAAATATATGTAAATTCTGAGTAGTGCAATAAAAAGAGCAGTAACAATCTGTTAAGGAAGTGCTGCCAAGTTAATATTTGTAATAATATTTAGTGGTACGAAGTGGAAGAATCTCTTTTGAGAATTGCAGTGAAGTTTGCAATTACTCAAGTTCAATTACTGGGCAAACTGTTACATGTACAACTTAATACATCATTTCAGACAAGAATATCATTGTTCAGCTAATGGTATAGTCAAAGCATTAGTAAGTATTCTGCAAGAGTGCCTGTATGGTGGGTTGCAGGGGTTGGGGGCAACCCAAAGAGAGGTGAAGTATTTCTAATAGTTTGGAAGATGAATTCAAAAGTAGCCATAAAAATGTTCCAGGTGCTACCCTGTTAAAATCCTGCATAGTATAGTCTTTTTAATTTTTTTCTTGAAAGAAAACCATATGATTACACTATGTTTTTCCTTTTCCCTGAGAGGTAGGTGGGGGGTCATGAGCCCCGCTCCCAGGCATGGCCTCCCCCTGGTACTGTGTATAAAAAGATGTAAGTCAAGCTGGTGAAACTGCGAACCTCAGTAAGCGAGGTATATGGGAATTTCACACAGGAGGTGGACTAAGGCTATATTAGGGACAACGTCCATCATTATGGGGGCAGTGTTCAGTATGACCTGGTTGGGGTTAGACCTATGCTAGGAGGGAGTGATCTGTGTGCACTTGTTGAAGCAACATCTTAGTTATGGTGAGTGGTGTTTCCAGCTGTGCATGCTTTAGGAAGAGAAAAGTCTTATGGTTAATCCAGTAGCTGGACTTGTAAACTCAGAGCCTAGTCAGGGGTCTGATTATTTTCTGCCAGTATACTGTCTGAGTTTCTAATTCTCATGTAAACTGGGTTTTGGACACTGTTTCTGAACATTAAAGTTGGACTTTGTCTCAGTTTTACCTGTGAGTAACTTTGATGGTTTTTGCTACAAATTGGCACTCACAGTTTACTGTAATGTGTTGGTTTACCTCTAATTAGGTGCAAGTTAATCTGTGGTTTACTCTCCTGTACTGATTAACAGTGAACACCGTTAATGTTTTGCAGCAGTTTTATATTCAGTTTTATATAGAAAGCTTATCTGTTGTTATGCTGGGAACTTGAGTTGCTTTTAACCACTTACTGAAATAGTTGGTTTCTCCAGTCTTTGAATTTGTGCGAACATTTTAAGACAATAATCTTTATTAGTGAAAATTGAAACATTATAGTTGGGGCTTGTCATTTCACGTAATTTGCTCCTGCATAATCCTACTTATTAACTGTGGTATTGGTTAATAGCATTAGGAGCAATTTCATTACATCATTTCAATTATTAATGCAGTCAGGGAAGGAAAGCTGAATTTGCAGCGAAACTAAATTTTCACATTTCTTCCTTGTACTGTCACATACTCAAGCAACTACCCTTAAAAACAAGATTTTCCTTTCAGGCTACCAATTTTTTTAACAGAAGTTTATCCTTGGAACAGAAGGAGTTGTCTGGGAGATATGATTTTGTGTTAGATTTGAAACTTGCTTTGCTAACTGTCATGTTATTGGGTAAATGGTCAAAAACTTTTATTGCTGCATATTGAACTCATTTCTGAGCCACTGGCATCTATATGAATGGGTAATAAAGACAATTTTTCCATCTAGTGTTGTAGGGAAAGCTGAATTTATCAACCCCAGTGATGACAATTAAGGCCAACAGATAGTAATTTGCAGCAAAACTAAATTTTCGCATTTCTTCCCCACACTGTCACATATTCAAGAAAGAAGGATCCTTTATTGTATGATTATATGATAGTAGAACAAACATTGGTAGCAGTTACTTCTGTAAAATATCTGGGAGTATGCATACATAACGATTTGAAGTGGAATGATCATATAAAATTAATTGTTGGTAAGGCGGGTGCTAGGTTGAGATTCATTGGTAGAGTCCTTAGAAAATGTAGTCCTTCTACAAAGGAGGTGGCTTACAAAACACTCGTTCGACCTATACTTGAGTATCGCTCATCAGTGTGGGATCCGTACAAGGTCGGGTCAACAGAGAAGATTGAGAAGATCCAAAGAAGAGCGGCATGTTTTATCACAGGGTTATTTGGTAAGTGTGATAGCATTACAGAGATGTTTAGCAAACTCAAGTGGCAGACTCTGCAAGAGAGGCTCTCTGCATCGCGGTGTAGCTTGCTGTCTAGGTTTGGAGAGGGTACGTTTCTGGATGAGGTATCGAATATATTGCTTCCCTCTACTTATACCTCCCGAGGAGATCACGAATGTAAAATTTGAGAGATTCGAGCATGCACGGAGGCTTTCCGGCAGTCATTCTTCCCGCGAACCATACGCGACTGGAACTTTTATGGCTTTCTCTCTAAAGGTATTTATGATAACACTAGTATTGTCGGCAAAAAGTGCCAATTTTTTCTTGTTAAATGTTAAGTGGAAGGTCATTCATAGATATATAAGGAATAGGACTGGACCCAAAATTGAACCCTGTCAGACTCCTTTTGTGCCTTCTTTCCAGTCAATATAATGTTCTACTCTTATAATATTGTTTGCATCAATAACTCAAGGTTTTGCATTCTGTTTGTTAAGTTGTGTGTAAAGCCATCAGTTCCATATTATTTGAGTTTTTCTAAGAGCTTAATATGATCTACACAGTCAAACCCCTTGGAAAGATCACAAAAATACCTTTATTATTTAAGGCTTGTATTATCTGATGAGTGAATTTATAAATACCATTCTCTGTCAAGCAAGCCTTCTTGAATCCAAACTGTGATGTAGGTGCTAAGTAAATTGTTTTTACTTAAATGTGATCCTACTCTTGGATACATTGGCTTTTGAATGTTTTGGAAAAAGATGTCAATAAGGAAATTAGATGATTCTTATGAAGATGTTTATCTTTTGCATATTCTAATCTGTCAGGAAAAATTTTCTTCATTTTTGATGGTTTACATAGACATTTATCACTAAAGACATTATGTCTTAAATTAGACCAACTTTTCAAACTTCTGTTCGAAACCCCATAACATCAAACGAGCTTTTGTTTTTTAGATTTTTTAAAGTTTTGTTGATATCAGTGAAGGATGTTGGTACTCCTATTTGCTTAATGTTTTGTGATATAACATTTTTTAATATATTCTTGTGCTGTTTCAACTGATCCATTTAATCCTGTTTTTGTTGCTACATTTAGAAAGATATTGTTAAAACTACTCACAACTTGTGAATTATCAGTGACAACATTGTCATTTAGTTTAATTGTTGTTGTATGTTGTACATTGACTGGGTGTTCTGCCTCCCATTTGATAGTAACCCATAGAGCTTTAATCTTATTATCTGCAATTTTAATTTTTGTCAGGACGTAGGTACTTCTTGACATTTGATTGACTTTCCTTAAGATATTTACTAAGATGATATCTGTTCTTTCGGACATGTCTGAAAGAACAGATACCATCGGTGACCATGCAGCTCGTTAGAATGAAATTACAATGAAATGAACACCCTTAGCTGCTTACAGGCATTGACATACGTCAACGGGAACAGATGAAAATGTGTGCCCCGACCGGGACTCAAACCTGGGATCTCCTGCTTACATGGCAGACGCTCTATCCATCTGAGCCACCAAGGAATTTTGGTATGGAACAAATTGAATAAGACATTACTATACTTTTCTACATACACCCCACTCCTTGCCTCCTCTTCCAACTTACATTTAAAATATTACATCCCTTTCTTATTAACAAGCCTACTTGCTTTGTATCATCCTCCCTCAGAGATTTACAGCCCTATATCATTTATTTCCATTGACTGTACATTACAATCAGATAATCCATAAACAATTATGTACATGTTATTTGTTCCAGCCTGAGCACTGATTACTGAAATTACATTGAGATACTGGAATAATGATCCAGTTCATTTTTAGAGCCCATATCTTTGAAGAAATATGCAATGAAATCTCCACAAACTACCAACTGAGGGGTCTGTTACAAAGATCATACACATAAAAAAATGGATATTTTGATTTAATACCATCATGTTCTTCTGTCACCATATTTGTTTCATGGTGGAACTGATTTCTGCAAAAGCCATAGAGGTCCAAAGAAACATTTGAAATGTCTGCTCTTCTATAAAAATCTGACTAATACCTGTGTTTTTCTACAGAAACTAGATAAGGCCTCAATTTGTAGGTTTCCTATTGTCATCATATCGGACTGCTTACTATGCACCACATTCAGAGGAAGCAGCCCAGGATTGCAGACAAAGGAAGATATAGTAGTCATGTACTGTTCGTGCAAGCAAAGTTAACACTCAGTGTGGTGGCTGATGGGAGCGATTGTAAATGGGAAATACCTTTATGGTCATTCCCGTCAGCCACCGGGTTGTTCGCGCATGTAGTAGCTTTACTTTATTACAAGCTTAGAACTGAAGGTAGGGGTATTCCAGTTTGTAAAATAGCATTCCCTAGCTTTCATGGAATAACAAAGTACAGGCTGTACAGTATCCAGAATAGTATTGTAGGGTATGGGCAGTCTCCAAAAGATAAAAGAGGCTTCCATAAAAACATACCAAAAAACAATATCAGAGTCAGTTTTTCACAAGACTGAATGTCATACATTATCCTTTAAAGCAATGCAATCACACTACTCTCTGCATGATGACACAATTCCAAAGCACCTGCCAAAAAATTTGACTATAAACAATACACATCTAAAATTTTCACACAAGTACTGTATCAATCTTCCTTATAAATACAATAATGCAGTGCCCATGTTATTGAGAAGTATGAAGCAAAGTTCCTTCTGACATGCTCCTGAGCATCACAAGCTCTGCAATATTGTATTTGTCCACACTGGGCAAGCAACATTCAATTAAAATGTCTTCCCTGTATGGGATTATACATAATGAATGAACAGGTACAGGTTGTAGGCCATGGTTGATGACGTATGGAGGTCTGGGTTTGGCAGTGAGTTACACTTGGCTAGCCTAACGGTAAGGTGACTGCTTGTGATAAGCAACACACCTGGGTTCAAGTAACTATCTGGCACAAATTTTCATTGTTTTCATTCCATTATATTGCTGACGGTTGTCCATATTTGCAAATGTGAATATATTTCATGTATTCATTATAAAAGCTACTGGAAAGTGTATAAAACTTAATACACAAGTTTGTATATTCCAGATCTGATATATGTACTATATGTGATTCATCTTCCCCCCATGAACCATGGACCTTGCCATTGGTGGGGAGGCTTGCGTGCCTCAGCGATATAGATAGCCGTACCATGGGTGCAACCACAACGGCAGCAGTCTGGGTGATGGACTGATCTGGCCCTGTAACATTAACCAAAATGACCTTGCTGTGCCGGTACTGTGAACGGTTGAAAGCAAGGGAAAATTACAGCCGTAATTTTTCCCGAGAGCATGAGGCTTTACTGTACGGCTAAATGATAATGGTGTCCTCTTAGATAAAATATTCTGGAGGTAAAATGGTCCCCCTTTTGGATCTCCAGGTGGGGACTAGTCAGAAGGATGTTGTTATCAGGAGAAAGAAAACTGGCGTTCTATGGATCAGAGCATGGAATGTCAGATATCGTAATTGGGCAGGTAGGTGACTACAGGGTTATAAATCCAAAATCAATTAGGGGTAATGCAGGAGTAGGTTTAATAATGAATAGGAAAATAGGAATGCGGGTAAGGTACTACAAACAGCATAGTGAATGCATTATTGTGGCCAAGATAGATGCAAAGCCCACGCTTACCACAGTAGTACAAGTTTATATGCCAACTAGCTCTGCAGATGATGAAGAGATTGATGAAATGTATGATGAGATACAAGAAATTATTCAGATAGTGAAAGGAAACGAAAATTTAATAGTCATGGGTGACTGGAATTTGATAGTAGGAAAAGGAAGAGAAGGAAACGTAGTAGGTGAATATGGGTTGGGGGGGAAGAAATGAAAGAGGAAGCCACCTGGTAGAATTTTGCACAGAGTATAACTTAATCATAGCTAACACTTGGTTCAAGAATCATGAAAGAAGGTTGTATGTATGGAAGAAGCCTGGAGATACTAGAAGGTTTCAGATAGATTATATAATGGTAAGACAGAGATTTAGGAACCAGGTTTTAAACTGTAAGACATTTCCAGGGGCAGATGTGGACTCTGACCACAATCTATTGGTTATGAACTGTGGATTAAAACTGATGAAACTGCAAAAAGGTAGGAATTTGAAGAGATGGGATCTAGATAAACTGAAAGAACCAGATGTTGTAGAGAGCTTCAGAGAGAGCATTAGGGAACAACTGACAAGAATGGGGGAAAGAAATACAGTAGAAGAAGAATGGGTAGCTTTGAGAGATGAAATAGTGAAGGTAGCAGATGATCAAGTAGGTAAATAGATGTGGGCTAATAGAAATCCTTGGGTAACAGAAGAGATATTGAATTTAATTGATGAAAGGAAAAAATACAAAAATGCAGTAAATGAAGCAAGCAAAAAGGAATACAAACGTCTCAAAAATGAGATCGACAGAAAGTGCAAAATGGCTAAGCAGGGGTGGCTAGAGGACAAATGCAAGGATGTAGAGACGCATATCACTAGGGGTAAGATAGATACTGCCTACAGAAAAATTAAAGAGACCTTTGGAGAAAAGAGAGCCACTTGCATGAATATCAAGAACTCAGATGGAAATCCACTTCAAAGCAAAGAAGGGAAAGCAGAAAGGTGGAAGGAACATATAGAGGGTCTGTACAAGGGTGATGTTCTTGAGGACAATATTATAGAAATGGAAGAGAATGTAGATGAAGATGAAATAGGAGATATGATACTGCGTGAAGAGTCTGACAGAGCACTGAAAGACCTAAGTCAGAATAAGGCCCCGGGAGTAGACAACATTTCATTAGAACTACTGACAGCCTTGGAAGAGCCAGGCCTAACAAAACTCTACCAGCTAGTGAGCAAGATGTATGTGACAGGCGAAATACGCTCAGACTTCAAGTAGAATGTAATAATTCCAATCCCAAAGGAAGCAGGTGTTGACAGATGTGAAAATTACCGAATTATCAGTTTAATAAGCCATTGCTGCAAAATACTAACATGAATTCTTTACAGATGAATGGAAAAACTCGTCGAAGTGGACCTCGGGGAAGATCAGTTTGGATTTCGTAGAAATGTTGGAACACGTGAGGCAAAACTGACCCTATGACTTATCTTAGAAAACAGATTAAGAAAAGGCAAACCTACAATTGTAGCATTTGTAGACTTAGAGATATCTTTGGACAATGTTGACTGGAATACTCTCTTTCAAATTCTGAAGGTGGCAGGGGTAAAATACAGGGAGCGAAAGGCTATTTACAATTTGTACAGAAACCAGATGACAGTTATAAGAGTTGAGGGACATGAAAGGGAAGCAGTGGTTGGGAAGGGAGTGAGACAGGCTTGTAGCCTTTCCCCGATGTTATTCAATCTGTGTATTGAGCAAGCAGTAAAAGAAACAAAAGAAAAATTTGGAGTACGAATTAAAATCCATGGAGAAGAAATAAAAATTTTGAGGTTTGCCGATGACGTTGTAATTCTGTCAGAGACAGCAAAGGGCTTGGAAGAGCAGTTGAACGGAATGGATAATGTTTTGAAAGGAGGATATAGGATGAACATCAACCAAAGCAAAATGAGGATAATGGAATGTAGTCAAATTAAATTGGGTGATACTGTGGGAATTAGATTAGGAAATGAGAAGCTTAAAGTAGTAAATGAGTTTTGCTATTTGGGGAGCAAAATAACTGATGCTGGTCGAAGTAGAGAGGATATAAAATGTAGACTGGCAATGGGAAGGAAAGCATTCCTGAAGAAGAGAAATTTGTTAACATAGAGTATAAATTTAAGTGTCAGGAAGTAGTTTCTCAATGTATTTGTATGGAGTGTAGCCATGTATGGAAGTGAAACGTAGACAATAAATAGTTTAGACTAGAAGAGAATAGAAGCTTTCAAAATGTGGTGCTACAGAAGAATGCTGAAGATTAGATGGGTAGATCACATAACTAATGAGGAGGTATTGAATAGAACTGGAGAGAAGAGAAATTTGTGGCACAACTTCACTAGAAGATGGGGTCAGTTGGTAGGGCACGTTCTGAGGCATCAAGGGATCACCAATTTAGTATTGGAGGGCAGCGTTGAGGGTAAAAATCATAGAGGGAGCCCAAGAGATGAATAAACTAAACAGATTCAGAAGGATGTAGGCTGCAGTAGGTACTGGGAGATGAAGAAGCTTGCACAGGATAGGGTAGCATGGAGAGCTGCATCGAACCAGTCTCAGGACTGAGGGCCACAACAACAACAACAACAACAACATGTGATTCATTGGACAGAAAAATAAAAGAGTCAATAAGTAGCACAAAAGACATTGTACTTGAAGAGGGCAGAAGATTTTGTAAGTACAAAAGAAAACAATTTCTGACAGTAAAACACGAGCTGATTAACAGTATTTCATTTGACTACAGGCACAATTTGCCTCTATCCCCCTTGCAGACAAATATCATTTACTATGATAGAATATTATGGTACAGTGTTTTGGGATTCATATTCTGGTCAGATGACTCAGTTTCAGTTTCCCACTATTTTGAACATGAAGGAAATAAAGGTCTTAATGAAGTCACTTCCATGGTTTTGAACTATCCCCCAACATCAACAAAAGCAAAACGAGGATAATGGAATGTAGTCGAATTAAGTCGGGTGATGCTGAGGTTATTAGATTAGGAAATGAGACACTTAAAATAGTAAAGGAGTTTTGCTATTTGGGGAGCAAAATAACTGATGATGGTCAAAGTAGAGAGGATATAAAATGTAGACTGGCAATGGGAAGGAAAGTGTTTCTGAAGAAGAGAAATTTGTTAACACCGAGTATTGATTTAAGTGTCAGGAAGTCGTTTCTCAAAGTATTTGTATGGAGTGTAGCCTTGTATGGAAGTGAAACATGGATGATAAATAGTTTAGACAAGAAGAGAATAGAAGCTTTCGAAATGTGGTGCTACAGAAGAATGCTGAAGATTAGATGGGTAGATCACATAACTAATGAGGAGGTGTTGAATAGGATTGGGGAGAAGAGAAGTTTGTGGCACAACTTGACAAGAAGAAGGGATCGGTTGGTAGGACATGTTTTGAGTCATCAAGGGATCACAAATTTACCATTGGAGGGCAGCGTGGAGGGAAAAAATCGTAGAGGGAGACCAAAAGATAAATACACCAAGCAGATTCAGAAGGATGTAGGTTGCAGTAGGTATTGGGAGATGAAGAAGCTTGCACAGGATAGAGTAGCATGGAGAGCTGCATCAAACCAGTCTCAGGACTGAAGACCACAACAACAACAACAAATAACATCGCATTAGAAAATCAAAGAGATGAGCTTGTAATCGTTAGCGACGTGCATCCTGGGCAAAAAGAAAATTTATTATGGTTCAGAGCTTCTAAAGACAAGCGCACCACCTAAAGGTCTACAAAAGGATGAAATATTTGTTTCCAGTGTGAGGACACAGCTATTAATCAAATGTTGAAGACTTCTCATTGATAGGGCATAAGAAGCAGAAGATAAAGACTGCAGAAATATCTGAAACTTGGGTCAGGAAAATTACTGAAGTGCTTCCATTCATGAAAAAACGATCATTTTGTAGACATTAAACATGCTATGTGCATTCTGTTTGAAAACTCCTAAGCCTCCACTGAAACTCTTACTTGGGCTCAGGGAATATGCATATCATTGTTAAGAGAAGTCCTACTACATAGTATACTGCTTTGGATCTACATCAGTAGCATGAAGACAATCAGTTATTCAGCTAACTAAAGCCAAACATCTTTGTAATCTGATGTAGTTCGTGGAAGAAGGGAACACAACCTTCTACAAGGACCCACTTTATGGCATCACAGATGACAATTATAAAGAGGATGAGGAGGTGATGATAACACTGATGGCTGTGAGGATCTGTAACAAACAATAATGGGAACAGTAGGAATAAATAAACCACTGTTTTCAGTTTGTTGTAATAAAACCAATATTGTCTTGTGTTCATTGTTACACACTTCCAGGCAGAATTTTGAAAATACAATAAATTACTCCAGTGAAAAATATTAGCACTTTTTCTTTTCTTGATTTTCTATAAATACCAGAGAAGTCCAAAGAAAAATTTCTCTTTAAGAATTAACTATAGATTGTTCACTTAAAAAAGCACATTAATGAGAAAAGTGTCCCTACTTAAACATATTATGAATATCGTTTGGACACTTTTCTTGCTTCAGTTTAAATGGTGGAAAGCTTTTTTTAATTCCTAAAAAAATGACAATTTTGAACTTGTCCAGTTTTTGTAAGAAACCTCTCAACTGTTTCTTCTTGTCTGACAGGGAGCTCATTAATGCATATAGGTCTATCATGAATTGCTGGAAGTTTCCTAAATACGATCTGTACACTGTTACAATTACCAGGGGAGTGACAACTCACAAGCACATTGTTCCAGGTTATGATCTACAAGAAAACTAATTGTCTCAGTATTACTGACTTTACGTGCAACTCTGACGTATGTTACAGCCCCTCCTTTTTCCATGTAACTCTACACAAAAGTGCTGTAAGTCTATAATTCCTGATATTTAACTTCTTCATCCTTGTGGTTAACTGGTATTCACAGCAGTACAGAACATCTATCTCTTCAGAATTTTCCACATCTTCTATGTGTATAAGAAGCTTATCCCTCTTGTTCCCAACTGCCTAGTGTTTTGATGAAACAAATTGATTTTATTTTCTGGACACTGTCACATGTATTAGGGTTATGTTCCTACCTAATTTCTTGCAGTACTGTCTGTCTGTAGACCGACTCTAACCTAAAAAAGTATTCCTCTCTGACTTCAGTAATCACATGCATATTGTCTTATGTGTCTGTGATTCACCTTACACTTTCTACAATGTGCTCAGTTAATCTGTCCTTCCTTCTCCTACTCAGCTGCAGGCCATGATCTGTGTATCCTTATCTCTCACATGCAGCAACAGTTATGACACTGGTATGAGACTTTATTTCTGTCAAAAGCAGTCTGCTCAACTTTTTGATTATGTGGTTAACAGCTGTGTTAACCCAGAGCTGGTCATGGCACTGCAAAACCTCCACAAACTTCACATGAGTGTGTGCTATTGCTGCTCCTATTTCCCCCATGTCACTGTTAACGCAATACTCTAAGTTGCTAGACAGGCTGTTTTCTGCCACTCCTACTATAAGTACCTGATCCAATCCATCAAAATCTCTGCACAAGGCTCATGCATTCCTTGACACATGGCTAAACTTGACAGCAGGTTTTACAATGCTTGTGACATGCTGTTTACACCTAAATTTTCTTGTAACGTTCGATTTGGTCTACACCCCTCTGGTGACTTACCTACCAGCAGGACTTTATACCTGACTTTTCTAATAATCTAGCTTTAAATTTATTCATATGAATCTGTTGCACTCTATTTTGCTCAAAAACATGTTGAGGCTCTTTTCCTATATTAGGTAACATGTTTCTTTCTTTCTTTCTTTATTTAGCAGCTTATGTTGTACATCTATGGAGTAACTCCAAGTACATATTTGCTTTGTCAGTTTTCCAATAAAATACATTACTTTTACTGATTCTAACTACAGTTTTGCTAAGATAACTAATAAATTTTAGCCACAACATTTCTAGAAATGTACATCATAGTTACAAAATTTTAGATACTGTGAAGTGAATGGATTTTATGAGGCATACATAGTCTATGTATCTAAATTACAGAACATTTAATTGCAATAATTCTATACTATGGGTCCATCATTTTAAATATAAGGTATAATACAGTCATATAGCACATACATATTCTAGATCCCATTTTGTTTACATTTATAAAAAAAATTGACAGCAATAATACTGTAGAAAACAAAATATTTAGATAAAACAGTGCTGTTGAGAGGTTAACACATTTTAGTTTTTCTTTTCCTCTATACCTGTGAACAATTTTCTAGTGTACTATGCCTGGATGCTTCAGTTATTTTCATTTGAAAGAAATTCTCTGATTGAATATAAAGGGGTTTCTAATAGCAGTTGTTTGATTGACTGTTTAAACTTATCCTTCGATTTGGCATTAGTGATGTGTGGTGGTAAAGAGTTGTACAACTTTACTGCCATATAACCACTGCTTCTCTCATACTGATTTGTGTTATGCTGTGAATTTCTTAATTTCTTGGTGTTTCTGGTGTGGTGGCGGTGGTGTACATCTTCATTTTTGTTGAATTTATCTTTATGATCCCAAGCTAGGAGCAGAATTTTATATATGTACAAGCTGTAGAAGGTTAGAATCTTAAATATTTTGAAAAGAGGCTTGCAACTATCTCTTGTTCTTTTGGTTCCTATTATTCTAATTGCTTCCTTTTGTAATTTGAATATTTAAATTGCCTCTGCCAAGTGGCTTAATTTGTCTCAGAGCAAAAACAGCATTGCTAAGTTTATTGATTATATTGGAAATATGATATTTCCATTCCAAACAACTGTCCACGGTGATCCCTAAAAATTTAGCACTTTCAACTACTCATACATCTAGCTCTTGCAAATTTGTCATTTCACTTGCTTTTCTTTTGGTGTTGCTAAATAGTATTGCATTAGTTTTCTCATAATTGAGAATTAACCCATTCACTTCAAACTTTTACTCCTGTAAGCTCGGTCTCACCGTTATGCTTATTGTGCCATCTGTGAAGAGTATCAGTTTACTGTCTACGTTACAAAGTAAATCATTTACATATATAAACAAAAGGGGGGGTCCTAGAATATTAGCCTGTGACAACCCATGTTTTATATCTTGTAGTTATGATAGCTGTTTCCCTTGATTGTGTGACACTTCCACTGCTTGTTTTCTGTTCTGCAGAAATGACTTTATGATATCAAGAGCAGTTGCTCCAATTCCATAGTGGTGTAGCTTCTTTATCAATAGAATGTAAAACTGATTGTTAGCCAGAATTTGAAGTGTGATTTCTGGGGTTTTCTTCTTTTGCCTATTACTTATCAAATTTTCCCAGCTCTGATATTCTGTAACTCCCGTTATCCCTTCATCCTACCTACCACAAAATACACCATTCCTAACTGTCCTGAAGGGCACAGATCTTTTTCCACTGTTGCATGATTTTTCTTGTCTTCACTACATAATCTATAACTCCATGGGAGATTCTCATCTGACACTTTACTGGCTTCCCTGTTACAATCCCCTCCAGTCAAGCATCAACCCGAAATTCTGACATGTACCTCCCATCTGTCCTAGATGGTGGTGCATATGGACATACTTGTAAATTGCTCAGTAAATATCAGTAAATTACCATCATTAAATTGTCTACTATATGAAGAAAAGGGATAAAATGTGTCAGAACATTTGTAGCGACACATAAATGGTATCATTCATGTTGCTTCATGGAAGCAAATCTTAGTAAAAATTCATGTGATTGCGGAACTGAGAGCAACAGTCCTGAAGCTGTCTTAGAAATGCCTAATGCAAGACTTAAAATAAGTGTGAGGGAAGAACTACGAAACAACTTAATTCAAGTCAGACGATATACTGAAATGCTGAAAAGTTTGCTTCAGTATGTGGATATACTAGCAGAGATGCAAAGCTGTGAACAGGAGTGTGTGTTAATTAGGCCTAAGAAATGCCTCCCCCCCCCCATGTTAAATATGAACATTAATCATGTTCCACTAATGAACAGATACAAGGCATTAAATTCAGATGGTCAAAATACACGGAAAAAAAATCCATTATCGCAGGAAACTGATCATATACTTCTATTGATCAAAAAAGTGCCTGTGGCAGCTCGTTACTGTTATCTCCTTTTAAACATAAACATGGTGTTAACACAGTACATGACAACAAGAAATGAAAGACAGAAAAACAAATAGTGAAGGAAAAAGAAGAAATTTACATTCTATCAAGGAGTCATGGTAAGAGAATAGCTATCGAGTCAGACTATAAAGTCATTGGAATAACAAAACCTGGAGCTCCTTTAGAAGAAGTGCTACAAAATTGTGAAACTGCAGTAAAAGATGGTGTGAACTGTGTTGTAATTGGGGGAGATAATGATGTATATAAAAACGAGAGTAGCCTTACTGTAAAAGCACTGAAAGAAGCATTAGGAAAAATGTCACAAGCGAAAGTATTTTTTGTAACCGTTCCTCACTCACACGACTTAATTGAAAACTCATGTGTAAATAGTGAGATCATTACAACAGACCGAAAACTCAGAAAGATCTGCAGCAGTTTTTTGCACACAATCTTCATGGAGGCAACCAGCTCTGACAGAGAGCATTTTACAAGATATGGACTGCATAGAAATCAGCTAGGCAAGAAAGTTCTGGCCAAAGAAATTCTTCAAGCAATAAAAGTGCTAGGGGTAGACATGCACAAAAAACTTGCACCACCTGCAGTAGGTTCATTGCCAATGACAAAGAAATTGAGAATACACCAACAGCACATAAGAAGAAACATCTGTGGCTACATCTCTAGAAGAAATTAGGCCTATGTCAGCATCAGAATGGGAACCATCTTTGTACCATTGGCATCATCAGAAGCAGTAGTAGAAAATGTATCAGTTATAGAAGCACCTCCACAAACTGCAGCAGAAGTTACACCAGCAACAATAACCACATACCCGTCAAAAGGATGGAAGAGAACTACAGCAGAAGAAGCAGTATCAAGTGTTGTGGGTAAGTGGTAAACAGTGCCTCCTTTCAGCCTACATGATTTTTTAGTGGAACACAGCAAGACAAAGAAGCACATAAAATAGGTAGTGTAAAAAATATTATAACTCCTAACAAAAGTGTTCATTCTAAAAACAATAACAATTCTGATCTTAAAATTTGCTACCTGTATAATCCAGGAGTAAAAGGCCAAGAATTTATTGTAAATAATTTTGGACTAGAGAACAAATGTGATATTTTTTGCCTGAGTGAACACTGGGCAACAAAGAGTGAACTTACAGCTATCAAATTTGATAACTATAAAATATCAAATGGTTACTGTAGAAAAATGCATAAAATGGGTGATGTGCCATTGTACACTAACCAGCCACTCAGCCACTCCATTAATAAATTGGATATAGGCTATTTGTGTGATGAACAGAATTTTGAAGCTACTGGTATAGTTAGTGACAGTTTTAAGTTAGTGATAATAGCCTTATAGATCACCTAAGGATAACATTAGTGTATTTTTAGAAAAACTGGACATGCTGTTAGATGCACTTAGAAAGACAGAATGATTACGTTATGACATTGTAATAGGTGGAGATTTGAATGCAGATTTTGATGTAACAACAACCAAAGAATAGTGTCACTGAGCTAAAAAATCTTCTAAGAGAGTACAAACTGTACTTTATCAATAATAGACCCACAAGAGATGAAGCATGTGTTGACAATATCTTTGTTAGTTTCAATACTATAGAAGAATCATGTGATGTGACAGTATTCCCATTCTGAGATCATGATTCTGTATCTTTAAATTACATAAGTAGGTTCTGTGCTGATAAGAGTAACATTGATAAGTCTGTCCCAAAAATGGTAATTAGTAGGTCAGTCACATATGTTAAAATTGACAGGTTTTGTAAGTCCCTTACTAACAGAAACTGGTTTGGCCAATGGTCTGGTGACACAAATAATAGTCTATGTAAAGATCTGTCAGCAAACTAATATTTGAAAGGTTTTTCAAACCATTTTGACACGAAATTTAATGACTGCATAATGATAAAGAAATGCAAAATAATCGACAAAGGTTCCAAAGGCAAGGGTATAAACAAAGAAAACCCATGGTATACTAACAAATCTGCAAAACCCAGTTATGTTGTTGCACAGTATACATAAAAATCTGAAGACTAACCATGCCAGATCATCCTATGTTCACTGTAGGAATAAGTTCAAAAAAGGCATTGTGGAAGCCAAAAGAGCACACAACTTCAGCAGTATTGAGAATTCTATGAATAGATGTAAAGCTGCATAAATAGTGTTACTGAAGATGAAATAAATAGGAAAATCAGTATATGCCCTCAGAAATTCAAAGATTTCTTTATTAAATCAGTACAAGAAGTAGGAAATCCTATGACCAAACCTGTTAGTAGCTCATCTGAGATTATTTCAAAAAATGTCTGTAAAGCACGAGTAAATACAAGTATGTTTACCTTCCCTGAGGTCCCACCTAATCTTGCCCTCAAAATAGTTGAACATCTGAAATCATCTGAGAGTGTAGACATATATGACATTTTTTGTAACATTCTAAGAAAGTAATAGATTGTATTGTGTATCCTTTAACATACTGCATAAATATGCGTATATCTGAGGGATATTTTCCTGATGAGTGAAAAGTTTCTAGGGTAGTCCCAATGTACAAACAAGGAGATATTAACTCACCTTCAAATTACAGACCAATTTCCTTAGTCCCAGCTCTCTCTAAAGTATTTCAATGTGAAATATGTACTTAGAAAATGCAGGAATAATTAGCGAATCACAGTATGGTATTAGGAAAAACTTGTCGACTGTTGATGTTATAGAGTCAGTAGTCAAACATATACATCAAGTGTTTGAGGATAAAGGATTTGCTCAAGTCACCTTTTGTGAGCTAAGTAAGGCTTTTGACTGTGTAGAGCATAAAATACTCCTACAATAAATGGAGTACTACAGCATTGGAGGTAACAGCCTTAAACCATGAAAATCATACCATAGGATCCCAAGCAAGCTGTCTGTGTAGGTAAAGAAAAGTCCAGTATTGAATTAGTTAAAACAGGTGTACCACAGGGATCTGTACTCGGCCCTTTTCTGTTCCTAATAATTATTCATAATCTGCCATCATTCATCGAGTCCATGACAGTACTATATGAAGATGATAGAACTTTACTTCATTGTATTAATGATTTCAGTACCCTCAAAGCTTGTGTTGCAAGCATCCTATCAGTTTAAAGCAAATTACTTCCTACTGAATGATAACAAAATGCAGCAGATGGTTTTTAGTCTAAAAGACAAGCCTCCATCAGATGATCATAGTTGTGTTAAGTTTTTAGGGGTACATACAGATGAAAAATTATCCTGGGGTCAACATGTACAATATATTAGTGGTAAATTGTCTAGAATGATGTAATTGCTATGGCAACCTATGGACTGTGTACCTCAAAATTATGTTAGAACGTTGTATTTTGCATGTTTCCAAAGCACCCTAACATATGGTATTATTTTATGGAGGAATTCGAGTCCAGTGCATGACATCCAAATACTAAAAAAGAAAATCATTAGGATAGTTACTGGTTCTCCATATAAAGCACATTACAAACCATTGTTCTGTGAACAAAAAGTCATGACTGTAATAAACATATATACTTACTATGATTTACTCCATGCAAAAAAGAAGTTACTGGAAGAAAAATGTAGAGAAAATATACATTTCTACAACACAGAAGGAGCAGATTCATTTATACTCCTTACCACAGACTGTCAAAGTCACTTAACAGCTATGAACTGATGGGACACAAATTATTTAATAAGCTTCCACAATATGTAGAAGAACTACCTGAACAAGCACTAAAAAAAAAAGAAAAAAAAAACTGTGTGAGTGGCTAGTTGCTCACCCATTCTATGACATAAATGATTATTTCAAATGTAACCCTCTTGTTTTCTTTGAATTATCAGTTATGTTGTGTTATATGCCTGATGTTGTCTAATGCTGTAATGGCCAAATGACAATAAAATTACTATTATTATTACCATATTAAGTAACCTATGGCAACATCCATATTTGTCAGATTAGATTTACTTTCATTCCAATTGATCCATAATGAGGAGGTCCTCCAGGATGTGGAACACATCAGAAAAACAACAATACATGATAAATGTTTACATTAGATTAAATTAGATCTACTTTCATTCCAATTGATCCGTAGTGAGGATGTCCTCCAGGATGTGGACCATGTCAGAAAAACAACAATACATGACAAATATTTACAACTAAAACAAATAAGCTAATGTACCATTCCACAGGTTCCAAGTGGAATGATCGTCATTTTTAATGAACACTAAGAGTCATTTTACAAATCCTAATGCACTGAATTTAAAATAAAAAAGTTTTTTATTTATTTATAAGGTAATAAACATGTAATACAACTACTGTAATACTTATTTACAATGAACACATTACTGCACTGAAATGGTGCAGAAGTTAGATTATACTTACACACACACACACACACACACACACACACACACACACACACACACACACACACACACAGACAGATACACAAATTTTCAATGAACACATTACTGCACTGAAATTGTGCAGAAGTTATGTTGTACTTATATACAAATCAGTTGGTTTTACTAAGAAATTCATCAATGGAGTAGAAGGAGTTGGCCACCAATAAATCCTTTAGGCTTCTCTTAAACTGAATTTCATTGGTTGTTAAACTTTTTATGGCTGCTGGCAAGTTATTGAAAATGTGTGTTCCTGAATAATGCACACCTTTTTGTACAGGGCTATTACAAATGATTGAAGCGATTTCATAAATTCACTGTAGCTCCATTCATTGACATATGGTCACGACACACTACAGATATATAGAAAAACTCATAAAGATTTATTCGGCTGAAGCCGCACTTGAGGTTTCTGCCGCCAGCGCGCTCGAGAGCGCAGTGAGACAAAATGGCGACAGGAACCGAGAAAGCGTATGTCGTGCTTGAAATGCACTCACATCAGTCAGTCATAACAGTGCAACGACACTTCAGGACGAAGTTCAACAAAGATCCACCAACTGCTAACTCCATTCGGTGATGGTATGCGCAGTTTAAAGCTTCTGGATGCCTCTGTAAGGGGAAATCAACGGGTTGGCCTGCAGTGAGCGAAGAAACGGTTGAACGCGTGCGGGCAAGTTTCACGCGTAGCCCGCGGAAGTCGATGAATAAAGCAAGCAGGGAGCTAAACGTACCACAGCCGACGGTTTGGAAAATCTTACGGAAAAGGCTAAAGCAGAAGCCTTACCATTTACAATTGCTACAAGCCCTGACACCCGATGACAAAGTCAAACGCTTTGAATTTTCGGCACGGTTGCAACAACTCATGGAAGAGGATGTGTTCAGTGCGAAACTTGTTTTCAGTGATGAAGCAACATTTTTTCTTAATGGTGAAGTGAACAGACACAATGTGTGAATCTGGGCGGTAGAGAATCCTCACGCATTCGTGCAGCAAATTCGCAATTCGCCAAAAGTTAACGTGTTTTGTGCAGTCTCACGGTTTAAAGTTTACAGCCCCTTTTTCTTCTGTGAAAAAAACGTTACTGGACACGTGTATCTGGACATGCTGGAAAATTGGCCCATGCCACAACTGGAGACTGACAGCGTTGACTTCATCTTTCAACAGGATGGTGCTCCAACGCACTTCCATCATGATGGTCGGCATTTCTTAAACAGGAGATTGGATAACCGACGGATCGGTCGTGGTGGAGATCATGATCAGCAATTCATGTCATGGCCTCCACGCTCTCCCGACTTAACCCCATGCGATTTCTTTCTGTGGGGTTATGTGAAAGAATCAGTGTTTAAACCTCCTCTACCAAGAAACGTGCCAGAACTGCGAGCTCGCATCAACAAAGCTTTCGAACTCATTGATGGGAACATACTGTCCCGAGTGTGGGAGGAACTTGATTATCGGCCTGATGTCTGCCGAATCACTAAAGGGGCACATATCGAACATTTATGAATGCCTAAAAAACTTTTTGAGTTTTTGTATGTGTGTGCAAAGCATTGTGAAAATTTCTCAAATAGTAAAGTTGTTGTAGAGCTGTGAAATCGCTTCAATCATTTTTAATAACCCTGTACAAGACTAAGTGACTTTAAATCCTTGTGAAGATTATTCTTATTTATATTTGATACTTTTCTAAATTTATTTATTTAGCAATTGCCATAGAAAGAAATATTTTTCTAGGATTGGTCATTGAAGTAAAGTGCGGGTTAGCGCAGGATAATACTGCAACCTGATTTGCTGTTTGTGATATCAGCCAATCAGAAAAATGCAGGCTGGCACCAATCTATGCTGGGAACAAAGCCTTTGGTGTGGTCTAGGTTGGTCGGGGCTGAGGGTTTGAACTAGTAACATCTCATTGAAAGCAGCTCTTCCAAAAGTATTGTAAAATCGTAGAAAAATGCTAATTACTAGTTCACAAAGTAGTACAAAGTGCATTTAAGTGAACGGTATAGTGGGAGTCGTGTGGAATTTTGGATGGAATATCAAAATTATTGCTTTTGCATGGCGTGTTGTGCGATCTAAGACTGGAACAGGTATTACGTGTAGAGCATGGTGCACAACATTTGAGCGAGCATTTTCATAACTAAATGATCTGGTAAAATCTATTAAATTTGGTAACGGGTGTAAATACCATAAACTGGCTACGTGTGTGATTGTATTGTGCATGTGAACTTTACGTTGTGTTGCCACTTAGTACGGACTTGGCAGTATTAACTATGATCTTTATCGTAAAAATATACCTGAAAATTTACATTGCCAGGTTAAAACTTTTATTTCAGTAGCTAGCCATATTCCATTTACCGGACAATTCTATGTATGTTGCGACCTGCAATAGACAGTAGTGGTCTAGTATTTTCTACTACAGCTTTTAACTAGACAAATGAACATTGCTGGACACTGGCAGGGCGGTAAAAAGTAACATTCCGCGCCGCACACTTACAGTACATAAAGACTGTACCATATGTCAGTTCAAATGATGATGAAGGATTTTTATGCTCTGAGTCAGTTTTGTTCCTTCTTCCTTTATCCAGTCACAAATGGTTGGAGCTGAGTTCCATTACACAATCAAAAGGATTTCTCAGAGCATATTGGTGGGTTAATAACAAAAGTTGTCACTTTTATCACATATGCCATCAACAGAAACACTCTTTGATTCTCAGCCAAGCTGTTTTGCGACATTAATAGCATATCATTACAAAAAGGGGTATGCTCCAGTTTGTATAGTGGAAGGAAACATAGACAACCAACCATTTGCTGAGCCAGAAAAATGTGTCCATTATGGCAAGACAAACCTTTCATGAAGCTGAACCTGGTACCATGCCCATTTTCACGCAATTTGGGTGCATAGATCCCGAGAAATCAGTACCCAGAACATCCACCTCTGGCCGTAATAACAGCCTTGATATGCCTAGGCATTGAGTCAAACAGAGCTTGGAAGGCATGTACAGGTACAGCTGCCCATGCAGCTTCAACACGATACTACAGTTCATCAAGAGTAGTGACTGGCGTATTGTGATGAGCCAGTTGCTCGGCCACCATCGACCAGATATTTTCAATTGGCGAGAGATCTGGAGAATGTGCTGGGCAGGGCAGCAGTCGAACATTTTCTGTATCCAGAAAGGCCCGTACAGGACCTGCAACATGCGGTCATGCATTATCCTGCTGAAATGTAGGGTTTTGCAGTGATTGAATGAAGAGTAGAGCCACGGGTCGTAACACATCTGAAATGTAATGTCCACTGTTCAAAGTCCATCAATGGGAAAAGGAGGTGACCGAGATGTATAACCAATGCCATCCCATACCACCACATCGCGTGATACGCCAGTATAGCGATGACGAAAACATGCTTCCAATGTGCGTTCACCACAATGTCACCAAACACAGATGCGGCCATCATGATGCTGTAAACAGAACCTGGATTCATCCAGAAAAATTACGTTTTGCCATTTGTGCACCCAGGTTCGTCACTGAGTACACCATCACAGACGCTCCTGTCTGTGATGCAGCGTCAAGGGTAACCACAGCCATGGTCTCTGAGCTGATAGTCTATGCTGCTGCAAACATCATCAAACTGTTCGTGCAGATGGTTGTTGTCTTGCAAAGGTCCCCATCTCTTGACTTAGACTTCAAGATGTGGCGGCACGATCCGTTACAGCCATGTGGATAAGATACCTGTCATCTCGACTACTAGTGATACGAGGCCATTGGGATCCAGCACAGCATTCTGTATTACCCTCCTGAACCCACTGATTCCATATTCTGCTAACAGTCATTGGATCTCGACCAACGCGAGCAGCAATGTCGTGATACGATAAGCCACAATCGCGATAGGCTACAATTCCACCTTTATCAAGGTCAGAAACATGATGGTACGCATTTCTCCTTCTTACACGAGGTGTCACAACGTTTCACAAGGCAACACTGGTCAACTGCTGTTTGTGTATGAGAAATCGGTTGGAAACTTTCCTCATGTCAGCACGTTGTAGGTGTCGCCACTGGCACCAACCTTGTGTGAATGCTCTGAAAAACTAATCATTTGCATATCACAGCATCTTCTTCCTGCCGTTTAAATTTTGTGTCTGTAGCACGTCGTGTTCATGGTGTAGCAATTTTAATGGTCAGTAGTGTATATATGTAACGGACTGTAAGATACCACCCCCCTTTTATTTAAAAAAAAAAAAATTGCCTCGTGCATCTTATAGTCAAAATAAATATATACATGTCCTGTGTTTGATTTAAGATTCCTGTAGGTCTTAAAAACTGCCATATATTCAATACCACTGGAAACCTATCTCTACCTCACAACATTGGATTCAACTGGCAGCAGCAGTGCATCAAGGCAAGAAAGATGCATTGCAGGTATTCACGAGCTTGCTAACACAGTCTCCCTCCCACCCTGTCATCACAAACCCAGAGCACTGCCTAGCCTATGGTGTGTAATTACATTCATTGGTCACTGGTGACAGTGAACTTCAACTGAAAGTAATTTGCATTATCAGTAGCAGAACAATATTTTTGTTAGTAGGTAGTTTTGTAATGGAAAAAAAATAGAATCTATTCATATGATGTGAGCTATAAGTTGAAACTAATAGCATATGCAGAGGAACATGAAAACACAGCAGCATTGACAGCCTATGTATTACCTTAATAATTCTCATTACTCTGCCTTGGATCAGGAAAATACTGTCATAAGTATAGGTGTGTCAGAGATACCAAAATTGTTATACCAAATATATCAGCTAATTACTCAGACAAGAATTGAGATAACAGGAACAGAGGAAAAATTTCAACTTGTAACTAAACATTGACTACTGTCATGGAATCAAGATCATACGAAGCTCAATGTATTAGTAATTTGCCACTTGAAACTTGAAAGCACAAGTAGAGGTGAACAATTACAAGGTATCCCACTGCTTTGATTAATTACAGTGAGGAGTGGTGCAGATACAGTGCCTTTCTGAAATTCACTATTCATTTAAAAAATACTAATATTCAAATGTAAAGGAACTAGTTCACACAATTAGTTGTAAGAATACTCATGATGTATTGTATTTGCTGTTAATTTTTTCTGCACTAGAAGGTATCTGCACAGAGGAAATGCACTAGAATGGAAGACCCATGTGTAAAACAAGACATTTCAAAAGGATGCCAACTGAATATAAAAGATTCAACATCTCCTCTTGAGAGTCTGTTTCAATGGTAATTGATAATGCAGATGAAATCTGGCACATATCTCCCTGCTACTTACCTTCACACATGATTTATGAGATTACTAGCTGAGTACCAGCATGTACCCGGCTGCTATAATTAAAGAGCAGGTACTCACAGAGGCCCATTGTGGGCAGTAATTATCATATGGCAGGAAAACTTGATGGATATGCTCCTGCGCTAATGAAAAACTTATTTATACTGGAAAACAAATCAGCTCCCACAGTGGCTACCAGGTGCGTATCTGGTGCTGTACACTCTTTTCATGGCAGTATGACATCCATGTTGTCATTTGACAAGCCATAACACGAGCAAACAATATGGTTATCAAAAAGAGATACTGTGTGCTGCCAGTGAAACTGTTTTATGGGGACAGCAGCAATTTCAGTGCTGCATTGATAGAGTATCACTGATTGAAAGGTCTGAGGATAGGCTCATATATCATTAAATGGTTTAAGGAAGATTGTAATGAAATTTAAAAACACAGATGAACTTGGTGTGGTACCTAAAAGAGGAAGGTGTCCTATTCTGGTGCAAGTTATTGATGAGGTTGCTGTTGCTGTAACCGACCAAATGGCATTTGCCACAGGTTGTACTAGTCCTTGTGCCATGTCATTAGAGTTATCCATCCCAAGTTCAACAGTACAGGAAGTTTTGAGGTCTATTTTACAGTGGTACCTACAAGATCCAGACGATACAGCAACTGAAACCCCATGATCTGTATAATGTTATGAATGTTAGCTCTTCAGTTTCTGGGACAGGTCAGAGTTGATGACATGTGGCTAGGCAATATCCTACGAAGTGATGAGGCACATTTTACACTGCAGGGCATGGTGATACACAGAACTGCTTCATATGAGTTACTGTTAAACCATGTATTATGCACGAAGAGACACTGCACTTGTGACTGTGTGGTATCGCAAGCACCTTTATCCTTGGTCCAGTCTTCATCATAGAGAATACACTCAGAAGGCCTGTCAGATGTACTGTGATATCTGAATGTTATCAAGACCTCCTTGTACAGCATGTAATTCCTGTGTTGGAAGAGTGCAACTGTGTGGCAACCACCACAAGATGGGGCATGTCCTCTGTGGTGAAAGATCTGCTTAAGGCAACCTTCCACAAATGTCCAGAGGTTTCCCAGGTGAATGGCCTGCAATATCACCTCATCTGAATCCCTGTGACTTTTGACTCTGGGCTATGGTCGCAGGTTCAAATCCTGCCTCGGGCATGGATGTGTGTATATCCTTAGGTTAGTTAGGTTTAAGTAGTTCTAAGTTATAGGGGACTGATGACCTCAGATGTTAAGTCCCATAGTGCTCAGAGTCATTCGAACCATTTGATTTTGACTCTGGGGATATGTAAACAAATGCATTTACTAGGGCATATTCAGTCTTTAGCTGATGTGAAGGCCAGTATACAGGAAAAATGTTGCTCATATTTCTCCAGACTGGCCATGAGCAACTGTTCGTCACATCATTTTATGGATGCAGCATCCTTTTGATTTCTCTGACTCTCATATTGAACAAACTGAGTATGTGGTCGTTTATAATAGAGTCAACATTATGTTTTTCACACTTGTTTGACATTTTCTGTTCAACACATGTCATAACTAATCTGTTTTCATATGAAACCATTTCTATACATCTTTCTTGCATTCACAGTGGCAGACTTGCAAGTGGTGACCAAAATTGCAACTAATTCATTTTCAGCATAAATCGGTTCCACACTATTACATTAGGGTATCTACCACGTTTCACTGCCACATGATAACTACAACCCACAATGGACCTCTGTGAGTAGCCACACTATAAATATAACCATCCTGCATTTATCCCAATCTTGAATTAGCCCTCCTCCCAACTCAGTCCATCTCCTCATCCCCATGTTCATCTCCTTCTTCCCTCTCTAAGTCAATCTCCTCCTCAACTCCTCTAAGTTCATCTCGTCCCACCCTCTCATTGTCCATCTCCATTTTCCCATCAATCTGCCCATCTCCTCCTCAGCCCTCTCTTGGTCCATCTCCTCCTCTTCCCTGTCCCTGTTCATTTCCTCCTTCCCTCTCTCTGTAGATCTCATTCTCCTCCCTCTCTCTGTTCACAACTTTGTCCCCCTTGTTCTGTGCATCTCCTCCTCTTCCTTTTCTCTGTCCATCTCTTTCTCTCACTTCTCTCTCTACATTTCTGCCTCTTCCCTTTCCCTGTCCATTTTCTCTTGCCCCTCACTCTGTCCAACTCCTCCTCCTCCCTCTATCTGACTACCTATTCCTTCCCCTTGTCTATTTCCATCTCCTCCTCTTTCCTCTCATTCTCTATCTGCTTCTCCCCCTCTATGCATCCACTCCTTTCTCCACTGTCCATATCCTCCCTCCCTTTCTCAGCCCACACCCTCCCCTTTCCTTTCTCTGTGCATCTCCTTCTCTCCTGCATCACTGATTATCTCTTCTTTTTTTCTTTCTCTGTCCATCTCCTCTTCCCCCCTCTATATTCTCCTCACCCCTCTAAGCCCATCTTTACCTCTCCCCTATCTTCATCCACCTCCTCCTGCCCATCTATATGCCCATCTCCTCCTCCCATCTCCCTGCCTGTCTCTTTATCCTCCCCTTTACTTTCACTGTCCCTCTCTTTCTCTCCCCTCTCTCTGTCCTCCTCCCTTTCGCCCCTCTGTCTGCCCATCTCCTCCTCTCTCCTCTATCCATCAACTTCTTCTCCCCCAGGTCATCTGCCCGTTTTCCCTCTGTCCATCTGCTCCTTTGTTCCCTGTCGATCTCCTCATCTGTCCCCTCTCTCTATTCATCTCCTCCTTCCCAGCTCTTGTCCATCTTCTCCTCCCATTCCCTCTATCCATCTACTCCTCCAGCTTATCACTGTCCATCTCCTCCTCCTCGTTTCTCTGTTCATTTGCTCCTCTTTCTTTCTCTGTCCATCCCCTCCTCTTCCCTCTCTCTGTCCATTTCACCCTCTTCCCTTTCTGTCTATATCCTCCTTTCCATATCTCTGTCCATCTGCTCCTCCCCCCTATTTGTGTCTGTCTCCTCCTCCCCCTCCCCCATCTGCCTGTCTGTTCATTTCCTCCAACATCCTTTTCTCTCCACATTATCTACCCCATTCCAACAGGACATGGCTCGTTCTAGCCCCAAAAAAATTTCTTTCCAGGTAGAAGTAAGTATGTGCACCAAGTTTGGTTGAAATCAATCCACAGATTTATGAGCTTTTTACCTATGTCTTTGTATACACATATACAGGTATTTCCCAGGTATTTTCACACATTTTTACACATAGTTTACCTGGGTCTCTATCAAATTTCGCTATGCAGTTTTGTTTTCATGCAGCTCAGTGTTCATCCCATCATATCTTCTGAACTACATGTCCTACAGTGATGTAACTTTGTTGGTACATACAGCTTGCAGAATATATTGTGAATAGAGTTAGTAGGAAAGAAATAACACACTTACATGTCATGTAGGATGTGGCAGTTTTTCATGCACCTCAGTGTTTATGACATTGTATCTCCTGAACTATGTGTCACCCATACAAGTTATAAAAATGGATGTACCTATTATGTATGTATATACATATATATGTATGTTCCACAACTCCTCCAAAACCACTGGACCAGTTTCAGTCAGACTTGTTACACATATCATTTACTGTCTGGAAAGAATGACTGTGGGAGTAAGAACCACCCACCTACCAAAGAGGTGAGGCTGGGGATGAGAAAGCAATACAATCCAAGATGACATAACGTAATACTCATATTTTAGTTGTCCAATATTTGAGAATGACACTACTCAGAGGATTGCAACAAGTTAGAGGAAGGAGGAGAAGGTGGATAGGAGAGGGAGAAGGAGGAGGTGGAGAGAGAGAGAGGGGGCAAGAGGTGATCGACAGGGACAGGGGGAAGGAGGAGATGGCCAGAGTGAGGAGGGAGGAGAAGGTGAACTAATTGAAGATCGGAATAATTAAATATCTGGCCAGTGGCGGTTTCTCAATGAGTACATTGAATAATTTTTCAGGTATATTCAGTAGTAGATGAGAATACTGCCAACAAAATATGCTGCAAATATCGTATTTACTAAAGAAGTAATAAATTAAAACATCGTGCTTGATGTGAGAGTTTTACTTCAAGATTAGCAAAATGTAGTAAGTAGTAAACTTTTCTTCATTTCAAAATTATATGGGGTTTGTCAGCAAGAAAAAAGCTTTGTAAGGCTTTGAAATCATGTTTAAAGTTTGTAGCAAGTCATTAAATGCACTCACTCTCAAAAATTGGATGAATAAATTTTGGGGACTCACGTCATTGCTACACTTTTTCTTCATCCACACCTTCAATAGGTGGATTGTTGCTAGCCCCATAGTGATGTGTTCCAGACAGATTCTGATATGTGCACCAAGTGATATGTTTACCAAGTCTGCTTGAAATTGGTCCAGCTGTTTAGGAGAAGATGTTGAACATTCCAACATACTGTTATTGAGTCAGGATTGGCCAGGAGGGGAAAGCAGTAGGCACCCGTTGAGGTGAAAAATCAAAAATAGTTTTGACTGAATGAAGTTTTAATGCCGTAAAAAGGAAAGGCAGGCCTGGAGAAGCAGGCAAGACTGAATGGGCAGCCGGAAGCTGCCAGCAGAAGAGACCAAATGGTGTGTCTGCTCCCGGCAGCTGGCCTCGGTTCCACCCCGACTTGACCTATTGGTCGGTCAGATCATAAGAGGGGCAGTTCGGTAGCGTTACCTCATCAGCAACACATGAGTTTAGCTGCTGATGGGTCAACACGTGAGTTTCAGGGTGGTTCTATCTGGTTTTGGGCAATGTGACTGAGACACTGCAACTTACCGCCAGGCACTGACGGACACCAAGCAAAAATAAAATTCAAATTTTTTGTACTAATAAATCCATTCAGTATTGGCCCAATTACAATAATTAGGTGATGAATGCTTCCTTGACAAAATTTGGATGACGATGGATGGTGCGGCGATGGTGTGGGATGCTGTGAGTAGTGCGCTGGTTTCAGCGATCAGCTGTTGGTGGTAGCAGCAGCGGAGGTCGCTGACCGTGGCAGGCAGCAGAGCACTGTGATGCACTGCAACTTCCACCAGAGTGTATAAGGGGGGGGGGGGGGGGGGGGTTACGGAAGGGTCGATGCACAGATCACAAGGGGAATGGGGGAAGAGGGTTGACAGTTTTGAATCACTTCACATGCATATTTTGTTGCTTACATCTAAAGGAGGGCCATGCTTTTTCTTTTGGGTAGATTTTACTTATTTACTATTCCTTTCTCTCAGTACTACCTTTTACTGACAACTACCATATGGGGGCAGAAAGAAACACTCTTGCTCCCATTTCACAACTTAACATGGTATTCCCCGGGAGAATGCTGTTCAGGGACAGCAGAAGGGGCGACCGAAGTCACGCAAAAAGTCCTTTTCTAAACTCTACTCATAGTGATAAATCAATCAAGATAATTTCTAAAGGAGTAATACAGAACTAGGACAAACATGCAAACACCTCCTCAGTGGGGGTAGTGATATTACAGGGAGAGCTATTAAATAGTAAATCGCTATCGCTTACGGCGATCAGTTTGGAAGCTGCCAGCAGAAGAGAGCAAATGATGTGTCCACTCCCAGCAGCTGGCCGCAGCTCCACCCCCACTTCACAACCTCCAAGCCTCCCAAGAACTAGCACACAGTAGGGCTGGGTTGCTCGAAAGTATTTGTAACATAGTTATAATCTCTGTACATTGTCACTCTAGAATTGTACAATAAATGATGAATAAATCATATGAAAATTAGAATTGATTACGGCAGACAAGGTGAAGAATAGTGAAGAACTGGTAGCATTTGGGGTCATGACTGGCTTATCACAAGGTGACAGCTGTTCCAGTCTGCATGGTTGCACCGTGCTCTGCTTATAGTAAGCAGTCACTGGTAGCATAACATGCAATTTAAATGACTCCAAAACTTTGTATCAACTGTAAACTCTCTGCATGGTAAAGTGAATCATGTCTAATGGTTTTGCTCTGACCTTGAGGTGACAGCATAAAACAGACCATTTAACATCACCTACCACAACACACACAGGAACTCTTCACTGAACACAAATCAACTTACAGGGGGAAAAAAAATCAGTTCTTCTTCATCATCAACAGAACTTCACTGCCCTCTGGGGGTTAACAGCTGGAAGTCATCTCGTAGCGTCGTGCATTGGGTTAACTAATTAAGGAACTACCACTTGCGAAAAACAGAAGGCATGGGCAGAAAAAGAATAAATAGTCGGGAAAGATTCCAAAGAACTGCAGTGGTAGTGAGGGGCTGAGGGGGTTATGGTCGTGCTTGCTCATCATCTAGCTCAGAAAGGGTGCAACAAAGAGGGGTTGCATTAATAAATGCCTGCAATCAATGTGTAGGTGGAATTCACTGTATGTAGGGATTTCATAAGTGATTTGCTAAATCGGAAGCTTTAGTACTGGAATGTTGGGGTTTAGAAGGAAAAGAGATTTGACCAACGGGAAAAGTGTGTTGCCTTTAATGCGGAGTTTGTTCTGGGTGTATTTGTTTACTGACATCTGTGATCCAATGCCGGGTTCGCCTGACATACTGGCCAGCTATGCCGAGAGGCACACCTGGGTGAACCGGGAAGGTGTTCACATTAAAGAGTAAGGAATGGAGTATAATTTGGAACAGGCTCAGATAACAGGTTTCAGAATAAAACTGATTCAGCGGTGATACCTAATAGTTGCAGGGTACAGAGATATGGGATTGCATACACACATCTTCTGAGTGATCAGACACTTGCTTGGATAACTAGCCCAAAACGCAGATTTTTCCCAATGGTAATATCTCAGAAAGTAGTTAATGGGCTACTGCAATCGAAGGACGAACAATACCTCTGTAAAATGGCTGGAAAAGTGTGTCTAATATTCAGGATTATATTAGTTCTTGTGGTCCTGCTGGAAGGCATAGCCAAGCTACCCTTCCCTGACAGAAGAAAGGAAAAAGACAGAATAGAAACATTGACCTGGCAGTAGGATAATAGAAAAAAGGGAGGGCAAAAAAGAAAAATATCTGCAGTGACTGATACGGCAGTAGGGCGTACCATCCACAGGGACTTCCACAGCAGAATCAGTCACCTACCCCCAGCCTAGCAAGAGAGTAAGGAACCAAGTAAACGAAATTTGGCCTCTACTAAACTGGGTTAAAACAGATCTGGTCTGTGTTAATCGACAGTGGATCAACTACATAGCAGTATTGAAATATAAAAGGTATCCTTCCCCCTCTCTCTGGGGGAAGGCAATGACACATAGATGAAAGAGATTGGGAGGCGATCAGTTTATGAAATTGAAAGAATAAACCAATCAGCTGGGCACTCTGCAGGTACTAACTGCAATGTGTAAGTACAAGGCCCTGGAGGAGGGAGGTAGAAAGTAGTTGTTGAGGTGGGAACAAGTAACTCAAAGTAAAGGCAAGAACCCAGTGGAATGCATGGGCAAGGAAGACATAGGACGGATACATGTTGGGGGAGGGGGGAATTTCTACTGAAGTAACAGGGTGAACTATGAAAAATGGGGGTGTGAACTACATAATAAAGTATAATAAACTACTATAGTGTAGTAGTACAATCTTGAACAAGATAGAGCGTTACCGTGCTTGTGTGACGACATCACATCATGGGTGCTAATCATCCACAAACAAATGCTTATTTCAGTGGGAGCTTCCATCTTGGAATGTCATGGGTGTGTTTGATTGAATAAACAAACAGGTATCTGTCACTTCCTAAATGCACGGTGGGGCACTGTACCCAAAAGGTAGCAGTATCGATTCCCATGCTCGCTTGTAACAACTTCACTTCGTCAATCAATTACTTCACAAGAAGTAGGGTGAATAACAACGAAACCTAAATTCATCTGGGTAGACTCATAAATGTGCAACATGCACATGGGGTGCTAACTACTATTGTTTATACACTTGCGTGAAACTTAATCACATCTCTCCTAGCACAAAATCTATTTCGCTTACCGCTCTACAGCGAGAGGGTAACGTGCTTCTTCTCAACTTCAGGGGTGCATTCAACTCATCTCTATTGGGTATTTCATGTAAATGGGGTGCTTCACTCACTTGTGAACATATCAGTCCAACTCTGGACACAAACATGGTGCATAATAGGATTCCGCAATCGCTAACTCATGAAGTGGGATAACATGACTGCAAGGGGAGTCTTACAAAATGGGAGGGTTGGTGTAGTGCAATATATCTAAAATCCAGGGCTGTGGTGGGCCTTTACATACTGAGCAATATAAAGTACAAGTACATATTATACAACACAAATGGCATAAAACGTAAAAACACATGCACGAAATAACATATGGGCAATAGCAAGGACGTTGCTGCGCTACAAAATGATGATGAAATGTTTAAACCTGACATGAAACCATAAGGGGAGAGAAAAAAAAGAAAAATACAAATTATTGGTACCAATTATTAACTGGCTATCAACTGACAACGCATAGCGGGTCGGAAATCGCTCAACACTGCTAAGCATAGAAAAGGCATATACTACAGAGTGGTGAAACAATTTATCAGACTTTGTACTGGGAAAACAGGTAGTGTTATGAAGCTGGCTGGAGGCAGTAACAGACAAAGGCAACAGAAGCAGGTTTCAAACTAGTGCTGAGGTCATAGCGCAGTGTGCGCAGGTGGCGCACTGAGATAGCGAGACAGCTACAAGGCACATGTGATGCAGAGCTAGCCAGAAGCAGCATGTCTTGAGTGAGCGACACCTTGGGCATTGTAACTTTTTGTAATGACATTTTCACTCTCCTCAAAAATCAAGATGTCAAATCATAGTTCTTACCTGCTGTGACATTGTTTGCATACATTAGAATGAGCACAGAAACTACAGTGTTCAGAAACTGGGAGCAGTATCCTGTCTCCTGGTTAAAATCCCCAGGTTTTACAAATCCATATTGCACAAGTGCTGATCATCAATCATGAATACAGCCATTTTCCTCTAGCTGAGGAGGGAGGGGAGGGGGACAGTGGGGGGGGGGGGAGGAGGGAATATTATAGATTTCAGATTGTATTCTTAATCCTTAATCTCTAATATTTAATTAAATTATGTGTAACTACTTAGTAGGTAGAGCCTAGGTTGTGATATTCACAGTGCTTCATTTCTCTGTTGATGGTTCTCGGTGTCGATGTACTGCACTGTGATACTGGCTGAAAAATGGGAGGTGGAATTTCAACTCTGACTACCACAAATAATGTAGCTGACAGGTGCACAGTTGTGTTTCAAAGTTCTTTACTTTCACTTGTCACAACCCCCCACTATGCACAGTTAATATGGCCAGTGCACTATTGTTTAATTTTTGATAAACCTCATTAATAGTTTTCAAGCATACATCAGCATGGTGCTACAATAGTTTACTGTTGCATATCTGTGAGCAGTAAAAACTTAACCACACAGTTCACAGTTCCTGCCAAATACTGTGATACATATTGAACAGACACTATCATTGTTTTAGCACACAGCCTATTTGTGTCACACTTATTTCACAGTTAAGTTGATGCATTGTTGTTGATCTAATGAATACAGGTTCATCATCTAAAACTTGGCTGTGGATGGACTGTCTCAAGCCCAAAAATTGTGTCTTTATGTATCATCACAATAATAGGTACTGAAACTACACATTGTTTGATGTTTAATTTACAGAAATTACAATTAAAACTTACCTCATTAAATTAACTGAATACATTGAAATATTCCATTTTGTCAACAGTTTCTTCTAATACAAGAATTAACCCGAATTATTTGTTTAAATGATGAAATTAACAGATATATTTATAAAAGGAATACTTTTTTGACAAAACTTGTAATTCGTTTGGAATTAATTAAGGGCTGGCTTTGTTAACATGTTTTCAAATAGAACCAAATGGATACTTTAAGATTACTATTAGTAGTTCCTCCAAATGTTTGTAATTAGTACAGAATTTATATTTGCTTATAAGTCAACAATAGAATTTAAGTTATGAAACAATTACTGATTTCATCCTATAACAAAAGATATTAACTAGGAATAGTCTAAATAAATCAGGAAATTTGTTACTTACACAAAATGAAGCAGAAAATTAGATCTGGTGCTATATTCTTTAAAACTGGGGGGGGGGGGGCAACCTTTCTATTTTATGAAAATGCAGTTTATGCTTACGTATGTTAATGGTAATTAGTTAATAGTGAAGAAACAAATTTAAGGATGTCAAAACAAGAGGGGAAGTAAAAATATCAACAGGCACTGTTTCCACACAGCAGCTAAATGGATCAATTGCTGCAAAAATGTAATTAAAACCTTACACTCGAGTGTGAGGTCGCAGCAAGTCAATATGGATTTATAGGCTTATTGAAAGGTGTACTACATTACTGCCAGCTTCTTGTAGCTGATTTACATGGGAAAAATATGACAACCATTAAATTATCAACCCCCAACCCGCTTTCCTCATGTCTAATGTTGGTAGTAAATTCCCGGTGGCAGAATTGTCATGGTGAAAGAGATTCACATGATGTTTTGAAAGCAAAAGAAATAAGTTTATGATAAGTGAAAAAGTGGATCTATTTGCAGCCTAAAATGTATAATGGCTTCATACAAAGCTAACAGCTCCCTCTTGTAAGCACTCCACTTACTTTGTGACTTGGTCAGTTTCAAGGAATAGAAACAAAGCAATTGCCACATACCTTCTATTAGGCGTGGTAGGAGCCCCTTAGGCTGATAGCGTTCAGGGTTGGAAAGAAAGCCAATGTGCACTCGATATGTGTGCCAGGGGCCACATCCAAGATGTGGAGGTGACATTGCCTGTGGCTATTGAGCATGCCGGGTGCAGCTGTCTGCAAGGTGTGGCTCAATTCAGCATCAATGACGATTGTCACATAGGTTCTGAGGCCATCCTCAGTTCCTACAGGTCGCTGGTGGAAGTGGTGAAGGCTGCTCGCCTTATGACTAGGGTGTATGCAGAGCTCACAATTTGCAACGTTGTTCCCAGAGTTGATTGGGGTCCTTTGGTTTGAAGCTGAGTGGAGTGCCTCAACCAAAGGATTCATCGGCTCTGTGACAGTCTTGATTGCAGATTTCTGGACCTGCATTGTTGCCTGGGGATTTGTAAGACTCCTCTTGACAGGTCAGAGTGCACTACACAAAGAAAGCAGCTACTCAGATAGCAGAGTACTTGTGGAGTGCAAATGGGGGTTTTTTAGGCTAGGTCATAGTTTGAGGTACTCCGACGAACACTCAATAGTCAATATGCACCAAGAGCAATCATACCACATTCACAGCAAAGAAACTTTGACTGTCAAAATTATATCAGTAAATTGTTGAAGTCTTCCAGTTCCTGAATTTACTGCATTCCAGGAAAGTTCTTTCACTCAAATTATTCTTGGGACCAAGAGCTGGCTGAAACCCAAAGTGGAAAGCTCTGAGATATTTAGTGAGTCATGGAATATATATCAGAAAGACATATTAGAGGCTACAGGAGGGTGAGTGTTCATTGCAGTTGACAAAAATATTACCTCTGTTAAGGCTGAAATTGAGTGTGACAGTAACGTTATCTGGTTATGTATAATAGTTGCAGTAGAAACCAAGTTAATTGTTGTATGTTTTTGTTGGCCACCTGATTGTGCTACTGACAGTTCTAGAGTTATTCAAAGATGTTCTATGGTCAGTAGTCTGTAAATATCCAGATCATACATTACTAATTGGAGACAACAGATCATGCATTACTAACTGGAGATGACGTTAGCCTACTGAGTACAGACTTGGATGACTATGGATTCATTGCAGAGGGCACAGACAGTCATGTGAAGTACTTTTGAACATGTTTTCTGAAAACTGTCTTGAGCAGCTATTTTGGCAGCCTACATGCAGTGGACATATCTTAGACCTTATAGATTGAACCTTATCAGCAACGTCAACAGAGAAATAGGGATTAGCAAACAGGATGTCATTATAGTAACTATGGTTACAAAACTTAATAAATCAGTCAAGAAGGCTAGGAGAGTATTTCTGCTAGAAAGAGCAGATAAGCAGTTGTTAACATCTCACTTAGACAGTGAACTGATGTCACTTAGTTCCAGTATTATGGCCAAAGATTAAGTAGACTGTAATTCACGGCCTGGAGAATTATGTGCCTAGTAAATGGATTAAGAACAGAGAATACCCACCATGGTTAGTAATAAGGTTCTGACAATGCTGAGGAGGCAGAGGTTATTGCACACTCAGTTCAAAAGAACACAAAATTGTCAGCAAGCAAAGTTAAGCAGAGATACACGTGTCTATGAAAAGACCTATGCACAAAGCATACAATTACTACACAGTCTAACCTTAGCGAAACATGTGGCAGAGAATCCTATGTAAAATTACTGTGTGTCTAGGGTTTGAATCCAGTCATTTGTTGATCAGTCTGGTGTAACAGTTGAAGATAGGAAAATGAAAGCTGAAGTTTTAAATTTTACACTCAAGAAATCGTTCATGCAGGAGAATCATACAAGCATACCATTATTTGACCACCAAACAGGGTCCTGTATGGGCAATGTAGTAATAAGCATACCTGGTGTAGACAACCAACTGAAGGACTTCAAAACAAATAAGTCACCATGTCTAGATAGAATCCCAATTCTGTTTTTCAAATAATATTCAACGGCATAAGTTCCTTTCTTTGCTTGCATTTATGATGAATCTCACACCCAGTGCAAAGCCCCAAGTGACTGAAAAAAGTGCAGGTAGCTCCTGTGTATAAGAAGGGCAAAAGAACAGACCTTCAAAATTAAATACCAATATCCAAAACATCTGTTAGCTGCAGAAACCTTGAACATATTCTCAGTTCGAATATCACAAATTGTCTTGAGACCAAGAAGCTTATGACCACCATGGTTATAGAAAGAATTTTTCATATGAAACTCAGCTTTCCTTTTCTCACATGATATACTGCAAAACATGGATGAAGGGCAGAGGCAGATCCCATAAAATGTAAGTTAATGTGGATCAGTGGAAAAACAAACTCTGATGTTTGGATACAGCATTAGTAGCATCCTGTTTGATACAGTCACATTATTTAAGTACCTGGGCATAACACTGCAAAGTGATCTCAAATGGAACAAGCTTGTGAGGAATGTGGTAGGACAGGTGAATGGTCAACTTCGGTTTATTGGGAGAATTCTAGGAGAGTGTGGTTCATTCTTACAGGAGACCACATACAGGATGCTAGTATGACCTACTCTTGGGTACTGATCAAGTGTTTGGGATCCATACCTGTCAGATTAAAGAAAGTGATTGAAGCAATTAAGAGGTAGGCTGCTAAATTTATTACTGGTAGGTTCAAACAACATGCAAGTGTTACTGAGATGGTTTGGGAACTCAATTGGGAATCCCTGGACAGAAGGTGATATTCTTTCCAAGGAATACTATTGATAAAATGTAGAGAACTGGCATTTGAAGCTGACCGCAGAATGATTCTGCTGCCTCCAATACACATTATGCATAAGGACCACAAAGATGAGACAAGATAATTTAGGTCACATATGGGGGCATATAGAGAGAAAGTTGTTTTACTCTCAGTCTTTTTGTGAGCATATGAGGAAAGGAAATGACTAATAGTGGTACAGGATACCCTCTACCACTCACTGTAATGTAGATTGTGGAGTACCAATGTAGATGAAGATGTAGATGAATTGCTGCTTGTATTGCTGTCTGGCTAGCCTTCATTATGATGGCAAGAGGTGTACAATGGATGGGGTGCATTAAGACGATGGAATACTGTAAGATGGATTTTACCTTTTCAAATGCTTGCAACATTTCTGGAGTCCTAGTTATGGGGTATTGTCCTCTTGTATTTGATCCTGACAATTCAGCTGTGGCAGGCCACAGTAAGGCTGCCATGTGGGGTAGATGGCATTTACAGAAGTTTGCCATACCTAGAAAGTCAACCTTATGGTATAAAAGTGTAATGCTGCACAGAGTAACCAAGTGTCCTGCCTTCTTCTGATGAAGAATACATTTGTCTTTGTTTCTCTGTAAGCCATACTTTTAAGTCTATCAAAAATATTAAATTTCTGTCGTATTCTGACAGAAATTTTTGAACACTAATACGTTGTCCAAATATCTCATCAGCTATTAGGAAAACCCACTGTAATGGTTCCTTGAAGCCCAAGTTCTCTACTTTGAAGCATTTACCAAATGAATGAATTTTTGAATTATTAGCAGTAGTGAGGCAGTATGTGACCACAGACTGATTGTTTTTCTTTGCCAGCAGAATCTTATTAAGATTCAGTTAAATAAGTTTGTGAAACAAGTGTCCTGGACAATATGAGTACAAGGAATAACATGTTGATTTGGCATTTCTGGAAAACTGACATTGCCAATGCCAGGGGTGGACCCAGCTCTTTCAACTGGTTGGCAGAGGCTGTCTTTGGATCATGCAAAATGGTGGATCAGTGGTGTACTTTGATGTTGGTGGGTAGGTACTTCTTCACAAGGCAACTGGGCGTGCCAACACCTGATTGCTGTTGTTGTTTGGCTAGCTGACAGGTGAAGTACACATTTTTCTTGCCTGTGGTCCACATCATAAATGATACCTACATCTATTGCTTGATTATTTGTTGATATCATGGCAATCATTGTGACTGCTGCTAGGTTGTCAGCTGTCATGTGTTGATGAGGCTGCTATTGTAGTACACTGCACTGCTGCCGGAAAGCACTTGGGTCACACTGGAGTGTGCAGAGCTTTGATGTTTTGAATGGTGAAATGGATCTAGTAGACTCCAGACTATGGACATTAATTATGATACACTATTATTAATAACTGTAATATCCTACACAGTAATTAATGCAATAAATGTAAACTGTTGATAAAATATCTGCCAAATAATAAACATCTGAATCGTATCATAAGTCTGTAAGATGTCATGGTGACTTTATTGTGTATTTACTCACGTTCAAATAGGGAAAACAGTACCATACCTTCAGGGCAAGTAGCCAACACTTCAACTGAAAGGTTCACATAGGGGTAAGGTGTAACAACCCCAAAGCATTGGGGTATGGTCACCATAAAGTTCCACAACCATCTTACAGACGTATGATACCACTTAAGGGTTAATAATATCTGATTATAGCAAAACAGTTTGAAATTCTATAACACTGATGGTAAGTACAAATTTTAAATTGTCATAGCATACACCATAGACAGCAAATGAAACTTCCCACAGTTTGAATCATAAGTCTGGCTGCTATGGCACATACAGCAGAATGACAGTTTTGCTTCATGGAGTGCAAGATATGATGCAGTTAATCAGTAAATTCTCCATGGACTGTATGTTATGCAAATTTTCTGGGGGTGTCTATGGATTGGAAGCCCTGGAGAAACATGAGTAGTTGTTGCTTGGTCTTAACTGCACAATAACTCTTCCGATGAGATGGTGTCTGTTATAGCCAGCTTTGTAGCTTCATACTTGATGAGCCACTCATGATCTATGGCTTTCTGTGGGAAACGTCAATCCACAATAAGTGCAGTAAGTACCTCTTAATATTGAGATAACACACATTATTAAAGCTAATTTGCTTATGCATGAAATACAAGACAATGTAAGTGATACACAGCATGGCAGATGGAAAATTTTGGAGTACAGCGAGAGAAAAAATAAAGGTATTCAAAAATTCAATTCTTCAGCACTTTTTTAACATTTTGCTAATTGTGTCACCAAAAATGTATTGTGAAGTAAGTACAAGAATTCCAAGATCCTTAAAAAGTTTCTGTAAGAGATATGACTACCTACTTTACACTTACTGCTCACATTAATCAAGAAATAGTTTAGCTAATTTTGGTACACTGCCCCAGGAAATAATTCTGTAAGACAATAGGGATTGAAAATTCACAAAACAAGACACAACTCTTGTCTTTAGGTCAACATGATGGGGGAGATTTCTGAGGGCATAACACATTGAAATGAGCTTCTTGATTAGTTTATTCATGTACAGACTCCATTCAAAGTTGTTATCCAGCTGGATCCCAAGGATGTTTACACATTGTGCTTCATTCTGTGAATGATCATTAATGTCTATTTCTGGAACTAAATTACTGCTTGTTTGAAATGGCATAATTTGTGTCTTTATGAGAATAAGACTTAAACTTTTAGATGTGAATCACTTGCAGATCTGTTCAGCTGTCGCCTGAGCTGTGACTACTGGGGTGTGTTTTGACAATTAATATCATTGTGTTATTAACAAAGAAAACAATTTTTAATCTTCAGAGTCATTGGAAGATAATTTATGTAGACTATAAACAAGCATTGGCCCAGTACCAATTTGAGTGGCACTCCACATGTTAGGTTATCACATTCTGACATTATTTTCGTGCTTGAGATACAGTCTACTAATAATACCCTGTGCTTTCTGTTATGGAGGTAAGATTCCATCCATGTTAGTTTGTTAAGTGGCATTTTGTAATACACAGAAGCTCATTCACTAGGATATTTTCGTTAATGCCGCACATCCTGGAACATAGTAGTTTATCATAATGCTATTCTGTTTATGTGGAGGTATGTCTAGGACAATGTGGAAAAATTTATCACTTCTAACTTATAAAATAATACATTACTGCCTCAATAACAAGCTGTTAATTGACAGTCTTACATTTTAACAATAAATTATATGTTCCTGTCATTCAGTTATGTCCATATATTAATAAATTTGTAATTCCTAATCTAACAATGGCAAATCCAGGATGGAGTGTAACAATATGAGAGAAGGAAAGTTGCTACACACCATATAGCAGAGATGCTGAGTTGCAATAGGCACAATTAAAAGATTCACGCAATCGTAGCTTACAGCCATTAAAACCTTTATCAGCAGTATACACACATACACAGACACACACACACACACACACACACACACACACACACACACAAACACACACCACCACCACCACCACCACCACCTACTCCACTCCGGTCACTAACATCACCTATCCCATCAAAGGCAGGGCTACCTGTGAAACCAGTCATCTGATTTACAAGCTAAGCTGCAACCACTGTGCTGCATTCTATGTAGGCATGACAACCAACAAGCTGTCTGTCTGCATGAATGGCCACCGACAAACTGTGGCCAAAAAACAAGTAGACCACCCTGTAGCTGAACACGCTGCCAAACATGATACCCCTCACCTCTATGACTGCTTCACAGCCTGTGCCATATGGATCCTTCCCACCAACACCTGCTTTTCTCAACTGTGCAGGTGGGAACTTTCCCTGTAATACACCCTACATTCTCATAACCTTCCTGGCCTCAATCTTCATTAGTCACTGTCCTCACCCATCCAGCCCCCCCTTCCTGTTCCCATTCCAGCACTACACAGCCATCATTTCACATCCACACCCAGTCTTTTAATTTCTTTTTATTTTTATTTCTCTCCTTTCCGCTACTTACCCCCCCCACCCCCACCCCCCCCTCCGCACCTTCTCTCCTGCCCTGTGTCTAAAATGCAACACTTCACTGTCCACCACTCCTACCATACTATCCCTCCCCCTAGCCGCCCCTGCCTCCTCCTTAGCCCCACCCAGTCGCCACTCCCATCATGCACTGGTGCTGCTGTTCGCAGTGTAGTTTCAGCTTTCTGAGACTGCAGACGTGTGTGTAAGTAGTGCTTGTGTGAGTGTGTGTATGTGTATGTGTGTCTACTGCTGACAAAGGCCTTAATGGCCGAAAGCTACGATTGTGTGAATCTTTTTATTGTGGCTATCGCGACTCAGCATCTCCGCTATGTGGTGAGTAGCAACTTTCTTTCTCTCATATTGTTAATTCATAATCTATTTAAGCAAATAAGAAGTATTATTATATCTGTTTATGAAACCTCAAAGATTCTGAGGAACTATATTGGATGCATTGCTTGCTAAATTAATATTTATTTACTTACTTGGAATCACAGTTAAGTAATGGGTTGGTGCATATGTTCATAGTATTTTTGTTTTACAAGTTGGTATTGCAGCTGCTGTGGATTTATTTATCAACAGTCATTTTTTATTTGTAGTTTACTGTTGCTATTTGAGTTTGTGTATTGTCTTTTGTCATTTGGAGACAGAGAGTGGAGTTAGGATGCCAGAAAACGGAGTGCCAACTTGAGAAATCAGAACATTTCCAGCATATTCTTCTGTCTGAGTTCAATAGAAGGGTTAAAGCAGCTGAGGCATTGAGAAGCATTTGCACCACATATGAGGATAATGATCCATGTTAGTGTGTTCAGTAACTGATAAATGTGATGGACTGTCATAATTCCACCACTGTGCAGTATTTGCATGTGATGGGGATGGTTAAAAAATTGGGTGTACGGGCACTGCACGCTCTAAGCCAAAATCATAGATATCAGTGGACCATATATGCATCTCTGTTTGCTCATCATCAATTGGCTCATGAACAACATGACCATCCCTTAAGGAAAAATGGTTCAAATGGTTCTAAGCACTATGGGACTTAACATCTGAGGTCATCAGTCCCCTAGACTTAGAACTACTTAAACCTAACTAACCTAAGGACATCACACACATCCATGTCCAAGGCAGGATTCAAACCTGCGACCGCAGCAGCAGTGCGGTTCCAAACTGAAGCGCCTAGAACCGCTGCCACAGCAGCCAGCTTAAGGAAATGAATGGAATGGCTGAGCCCAAACAAAGCAGCAACTCCCCGTGCCAAGACTTGTGCACATCTACAAAAGATAATGCTATGCATCTGGTGAAACAGTAACAGCATGGTGTACTACAAATTGTTTGCCTGAGGAGTAAAAATCGCTGCTGACATTTATTGACAACTGAGATGCCTTGTTGACACAATCCCAGAACAATTAACAGTAAGACTGCTCTAAGTGATGCTACTCAATGAGAAGACTCCCACCCCCAACATTCTGCTATGCTGACAAAAAACACTATACAAGAGTTGGGTTGAGAAGTCATTCCACACCAACCTTATTCATTTGATCTTGCACCCTCAGATTTTCACCTTTCCCACTCTTTATCAAACATCTTCAGGGAAGGTCCTTTCTAGAGAAAAATCCACTCCAAACTTCTATTGATGAGTTCTTCATCTCAAAACCACATGATTTCTACACTCATGGGATAAAAAAGTTACCCGGAATTGTCATACTGTTGTAAACAGTGAAGGAGAATATATTATTGATGGCTAAAGTCTCTGTTATGTGTATCTGTTGCATTTATTAAACTTATGGAAAAATGCTATGAACTTATGTAACAATCCAATAAATCTCTTGACACTGCATGCCTGTATGAAAATATTAGCTTAAAAATTATTATTACTATCTATCTAAAGCCTATAACAAAAGATGTTTCAACAAGTATGATTGTGGACTCCTTTGTCTTTTCAGCTATCAAACCCGTTCAACAATTATTTTTCTTACCTATTAACCTCATGTGTGCTATCCAATAAAACTAGATAGTATAGCTCCAGTGAGAATGTTCTATGTAGTTAACAGTAATATCTCAGTTCCTAGAAACTGTCCTGTACTCTGTTGTTAAACAGTGCTTGATTACAATGTTCATAACTTCAATAGTTTCCTTAGTTATGTGCACAGTTTCTGCTCCTAATGTGTTCAAGTTGCTTGTGACACATGTTTTTGAACTCAAATTAAGTCTGAAGCCTGCTTCTGTAGTTATCAAATCCTAAATATCCTTCTTCAGAGGAACAGGTAATACCTTTTAATTTACCTAGATACTTTGTGACATGATAGTCAAGTAATTTTGGAATTCATAAATTTTGCAGTGATGTAAGAAGTGTAGTGATAAACAGCTAAAATGAAAACAACACATGAAAACTGTTTCCCATAAGCTAAGCTTAATATTATGTATAATGAGACAGTTGGCTCAGTATGCATATTGAGAACTCTTGGCATTATATCACTACAAAGAGGGTTATGTATCATTGTTTTGATACCACACAGGAAGTGAATATTTTGGTTGAAAAACATTCCCAGAAGTGACTGGAAACCATCCAAGAAATATGTTGTCTGTATGAAAGATATTGAGGACAGTGTTGTGTCAAAAGTCAGCAATGCCAGGAATCCTCTCAACAGAGATGACTGAATTTATCAGGAGTCATACCAGCTCCTAACTTCCTGTCATATTCATGTAAGGTGCAGCCTCCTACAAGGTTTGAACAAGAGAATGGAAGGAAACATACAGAAACAGAAGAGGAGGAGAAGTTTCAGGTTTTATGCTAAACTCCAGAAAAGATTAACACTAGAGTAAGTAGAATAAATATGAAGAATGTCATTCTCCATCAGCTACCAGGGACATGCTTGCTTTTCTTACATCTTCACACTCCACCAGGTGGCTTGCAGAGCATGGATGTTGATGTAGATGTATGTCAGTTCCTGCCATCTACAACAATAGGCCTATGTATTTGATATTTGTGAGTTCTAGAATTTTTGGATGGTTGACTATTTACAGAACACAGAAAATTACTAGAATGTTGTATGTATGTATACATAGATGCATTCTCTACTAATCCAGACAGTTTATCTCTGTCTCTACTTTTTTGTATGTTTAATAAACATGCTTTAGTGCCATGTATTCATCCTTGTTGATGACACTGCTGTCATAACTGGCACTTGAGACCAGATGCTATGTGTCAGTTTTGTTTGTTAAACAGTTATCAGGATCATAGCAAAAAAAAAAAATTATATTTCCTTTCTTCTTGTGGTCTGAATTTTGTTGTCATGATATCTGATAGTGATAGAAGTAATAAAAATATATTTTTACTTTTACTAAAAAGTTTCAGCACTTCAGATTCTTTCATGCTGTTTGATTCCCCTGTGTTTATAACATTTGACACTGTCCATAGATTAAAAAATACTAGGAACAACTAGCTGAGTAAGAGGAACAATTATAGAACATTTAAATTTCCTCCTTTGGATTCAGTATCCAGTGGCCTATCAGTGGAAAAATTGACAGATTTTGAGGATGCTTACAGTAAGGAACTGAATTAGGTATTGAAACTGACTCCTTTATTCACTGCTAATTGATGTACTAATATTAAATTCGAATAGAAAGACCGAAGGTCAAGCTTGTTGGTTGTACTTTTAATGACAACACTTGCTGGCTTAAAACCTGCGTAATGTAAAAGTCCAGGAATAGTGCAATTTGTCCACATCTCCAGTGATGGGGTATTGTATGGGTTAAGAAACATACCTAGGGAATTTACAAAATAGATACATTAGGTCTGTCTTGATCTAGTGCTTCTGATAATAAGCTTGAGTCTCCTGGCTAATTTGTTCCTTTAGTTAGATGGACAGCTCACTTTGAGCAGTACATGTTGTTTGACTTTCGGTTGTAATCAGACATTATACCTGAACACTTTTGTTATTTCTGAAATTGTTGAATATTTCTTCAACAATTTGCATGAAATTTGATGATGATTTGTGATTTATGGCACAAAAAGTGAGGTCATCAGGACCCTTACATGAAACAAAAAGATATGAGGGTGGTGAGAATCTATAATAAAATTAACAGTAACAGTGAAAATTGTGTTGTATCCACACACAAGACTTGAAACTACAATCCTGACTTTGTGAGATCCATAAAAGACCTGCCATAAAGGTGAGGCAAAAACAATTATAACAACAAAGTAGAATAACTAGATAAAACCAAGGATAAAACAGAAGTACACACACTATTAAAAAGGGTACAGATACTGTGGTTGGGTGACTACTTACAAATAATGGGTGGCCAACCCACTTTGTGAGACATTAAAATCTAACTCCTAATATTCTGGGAAGAAGTCTGGACATCACATACAATCTTAAAGCATGAATCACACTCACCTGAGTATCAGTAACAATAGAGGGCACATCCTGTGGGAGACACAGATCTGCTCTCAAGTCATCATATAAACACATTCGATGAAAAAATGTCAAATCAGCAGCTGCTTCACACCTGTTACTCAATGGGGGCTCCTCACAGCATAAGAGAAAGCCATGTGTCAATGAGCAATGTCCCACTATAAGCCTTTTAAGGGCTACTTCTTCAGCTCATCATTGTCAGAAGGAGGTGAACCATGGTCACACTGAACGTTTCATTGAATGCAGCTTATTATTCCTTGTTTCTAGTCACTGAGCCTTCCACCATCACATGGTCTTCTGGGTCATATGTGTACAACAGCCTCCAGGGAGACTGATTGCTAAGCAGGAGATGGAAGGCAGCAAGCCCCCCTTGGCAGCCACATCAGTGAACTCATTTCCCTGTATGCCTACATGCCCTGGCACCCAGCAGAAAATTATTACCTTGTCCTGCTTTTGCAAGAGAAGGACAGCATTCTACTCTTCATGTGCCATTCAATCTGCTGGGTACATCTGACTAATAGCAAGAAGGACACTTTGGGAATCTGAGCAGATGAGGAATTTCTTGCCATGGAGACATCTCATCTGCTCCAGTGCCCTCAGGATAGCAGACAATTATGCATAATAAATTGAAAACTGCTTTGGGAGTGCTATCCTGAGGACAATGTCAGAGAACATGACAAGACAGCTAATAAAATCCCTCTGCTTAGATCCATCTGTGTAAACACTAATAAAATCCAGGTGGTGATTTAAAATCTCATTAAATTTAATATTAAAAATATAGTCATGTAAAATTCATCGAGGTAACTCAGAAAATTCTGGGGACTGTCTTTTATTTGTATTTTAAGAGAGTATACAAAATCACAAGACCAAAATGGAACTAGAGTCTTCATCCATTATTGTAAATAACAACCAACAAAGATCTCACATTAATGCACACACATTGTTTTGTTTACTATGATTTTTGTAAATCAACATATTCTCTTAAACAAAACAATATGATATTTCACAAAACATTTTTGACCACAGTCTCTGAATTAATAAAAATAAACAAAAAATTTTGTTTCAGGCAAATATTAACTTTTTTTAGTTTTTTAACATAGTACTTTGGAGAGGTTCAGTTAGAAAGTCAGCAAATTGTACCTGAGTCTAACAGTACTGTATGTTGTATCAGCCATGATTTAGTTCATCACTGATGAAATGATACATCACGTCAATGTTTTTACTTCTTCTTGACATTTGGTTCAAATGGCTTGAAGCACAATGGGACTTAACTTCTGAGGTCATCAGTCCCCTAGACTTAGAACGACTTAAACCTGACTAAGGACATAACACACATCCATGCCCGAGGCAGGATTCAAACCTGCGACCATAGCAGCAGCGCAGTTCCAGACTGAATCACCTAGAACTGCTTGGCCACAGTGGCCGGCTCTTGATATTTGACCAGATTTTCTGTTGCCTTTTGGTTGTCCACACAAAGTGTAATTTTCATGTTTATATTCAGCAATTCTTCCAAGAAACTCTATAAAACTTTCATCTCTTGAGCTGTAGATACACATTCAGCTTCAGTAGTAGATTGTGTAACAAGACACTGTTTTGTGCAGCACCAAGTGATTGGAGTGTTCTTGTACAGAAATATGTAACCTGTAGTACTTTTTCTATCTTTCATGTTGCCTCCAAAATCTGTGTCACTGTAAGCCACTATTTATTGCTCTCATTTTTCTCATGAGTTGAATATTCCACTTCCCATCACTGAATTCAGGTATCTTAAAATTATCTTCTGATATTAGGTTTCTGAGTGATTTGGATTATTCATTGATGTGCTTTCAAAGTTCATTACATTTGCCAAGTCCAATACAGTTTCACATGCTAAATATAACAAACTATCTGTCACTTCACAATATGGAAAGTTCATCTTTACTGCACTGATTTCTTCACCTTTTCATCACTTCTTTAGCATATTTTAGCATAATTATAATAACCCTTATTCATTCTTTTGATTTCAAGTCCAAGATACATTATTAGTTCTTTGGCAACTGTAATGTCAAATTTTTTCTTCAGTTTTTGTTGGAGATTTTTCGTTTCAGAGATGTCTTGTCTAACTGGAATCCCCTCATGAATATCTAATGCAAAATAAATTCTCTTTTCAGTATCTGATATGTAAACACAATGGTCGGAGATCAGTTGGACAAGTTTTTCATTATTACAAAACTCATTCAGTTTCTTATTCCATTGCCAGGAGTTTATTTCAAACCATTCAGTCCCTTTATGAGCAGGCAAATTTTCCCATGTGCCTTATATCCTTCTGGAACTTCCATGAAAACTTTTCTTTTAGTTTCTCTTCTTTTTTCTTCTGGTTTCTGTCTTCTTTCTTCTTCTGGTTCTTCTTTTCTTTCTTCTGGTTGGTCTCTTCTCCCTTCTGAACGTACAGTTCTTCAAAAATTTGGTTTTCTGCAGTTATATTTTTTTCTGCTTCTATGTTTTCCTCTTTTTTTTCATATCAATGAGTAAATTCAGAGGAAGGGAGGAGAAGGTTAGTCTTGAGCATCATGGTGACAACGAGCTCATCAGAGACAGAGCACAAGCTCAGATTAGGGAAGAAAGGGGAAAGAAATCAGGTATGCCCTTTCAAAGGAATCATCCTGGCATTTGCGTGAAGCAAATTAGGGAAATCACCATAAACCTAAGTCAGGACGGACAGATGCAGGTTTGAACCATTGTTTTCCCAAATGGGAGTCCAGTGTGCTAACCACTGTGCCACCTTACCTGGTGAGTAAATTCAGCATCTCTTGCTTCAGAAAAATTTCTGGTCTTGGGATACCAGATGACATATCCATTGTCTGTATATCCTACATGAACACCTCTTTCACTTCTTACACTTGCATTTTTTAAATAGCCAAGTCATTTTGAGAATGGTGCAAATACAAAAACACAAAATCTTGTCAAATTTGGTCCTCAGCTATACCACATTTGAGCTGGAGCCACATCAACAGCTGTAGTAGGACTTCTGTTCATGAGATAAGCTGCAGTCAAAACAGCATGGCCCCATATTTTGTTTCCAAGCTTTGAATCACATAAAATGGCTCTTACTTTGTTCATGATGGTAAGATTTATTCTTTCTGCCTTAACATTTAACTTAGTTGAGGAGATTGTTTAATGGTGTGTTAAAACGCTATACCATTCTACTGTACACTATTCCTTCTCAACTCTCCTCCTCTCTCACTATTTTTTTCTGTCTTCATATTGAAATGAGCTTCACTTCCACTTACATATTACTTTATGTGGTCTCCTGTTTCATCATTTGTGTGTAGTAGATACACTTGCAAGAAATGTATGTAATTATCAAGACGCTTTACGAAATACTCTCTACCAAGATAAGTTGGTGGGCTTACCTTACCAAACGTGTCAATAATTTCAAGATGCCTCGTTGCCCTGTGCTGCACCATGGAGAGTGGTTTTCTTACTTGCTTTTACATTATATACGTTTCACAACAAGGAATGTCCTCTTCCAACACAGTTTTGTCCACACCATAACACAGTTCTGGTATTTCTTTCACATAATTAGATTCAGATGTCCTAGTTTTTTGTGACACTGAGTAACTTAATGGCATTAACTGACAATAAATTATTTTACAATTCAAGGTTGTGGAACACTTTTGAAACAACATCTATTGTGATTCAATTTCACCAACAAGATTAAAACACATGAAATGTCCATTTGCAATCTTAATTTTAGTATCTTCACAACTCTTCACATTTGACATAATTTTCCCTTCATGTGACATGAGCTCATTACTTCTGCAACAAATCTAATATCTATTTTATCAGTCTTCTTTTCTAATTGCTTTTCTGTCACAAGTACTTCTGAAAGAAAAACTGTCTTTGGTGCTTTCGTCATCTTCTCATATTTGTCTTTGCAATACAATTTTTCAGCTGGATGATTTCCGTTTTTTCAGTTTTTACATGGAGGCGGATCCTTAATCGGCCAGCACTCTCCCAGATATTTACCCTATGTAGAGCGCTGTATTTCGTTCTTGTTATCACTATGTTTCCTTTTACACTCGCTTACATAGTGACCTGAACCTCCACATCCAAAGCACTTCTAATTTTTAAAAATTCTGTTCTTTCTTCCTGGCTTTGAATGAAACACGTATTTCTTCTTTCTTTTTCTACATTTTATCTTCTTCTGATTGAAGTCTTCATTTCAGGTTTTCCAGAGCTTCATCCTCCTTACTAGTCGAGCCTCCAGCACTTCGAAAATGTTAATATACCTTAGGAAATTTTGTTTTGTCATCCTTGAGACCAGTGTTGTTTCGTCAATTTCCTGCCCCAGGTAGTTCAATCTGAATTCTAGGATTTGTACTTTAGCAATATTGGACATCATATCCAGACTTCCGTCATATTCGAAGTTGTAGAACTTTCCAAGTAACTGAGTCTCCTGTTGGTCTGTATTCTTCTGATATGTCTTGGTAAGTGTATTACACATTTACTTAGACGTTTCGCAGGTAAGGATGTCGGTTGTAACTTTGATATCTATGGTTCTCAAAATATAGTAGTTTGCAAACATTAGCTTATTTGTTTTAGTTGTAAATATTTGTCATGTATTGTTGTTTTTCTGACATGTTCCACATCCTGGAGGACCTCCTCACTACGGATCAATTGGAATGAAAGTAAAAAAAAAAAAAAAAAAAAAAAGCGTCTTATTGTTCCCCCTTGGATGTTTTACGTTTCAGGTTTCTTCATAGTGCTGGTAACTTTTTCACCAAGGCCTTTTGCACAAACGTAACATTTATTTCCAGGTCCCATAACGTAACGGAATAATTGCACCGTCCTTTAATTTTGGCACGCTGTTTAATGCAACATCTTCTGCTGATGAAGCTGTTATTCCTCACACGATACCTAAAATCTTCTTACACGATAAACTATAGTCTTTTGGCACTCGCAAATTACCACCTGTTACTTCCCAGATTTCCAGCGCCACTGTCAAGACAACTCGGAAAATTCTGGGGACTGTCTTTTATTCGTATTTTAAGAGAGTGCACAAGACTAAAATGGAACGAGAGTCTTCTCTCATTATTATAAACAGCAACCAACAAAGATCTTACATTAATGCACAAAGATAGTTTTGTTTTCTCCGATCCTTCTAAATCTCAACATTCCTATGTGTATAGTCAAAGGACCTCTTCAGTAGTCAGGGAACCCCTGCTCTATCCCTGGCTTTGGATCTTAAAGCTGTCAACCTGTAGTAACCAAAGGTTCTCCCCCATATGAACCCAAAACGGCCCATGGACAGTGACGGAACAAACGTTCCATTTGCGGCTGTGGAAGGAGATTGATGATTGCGATTTAGGACTGGACAGAGCACTGCATGGTTGTCATACCATGAGGAGAAGACATTGAATTGGTGGAGGATCACCAACCACAGCACACAAGCTAGCAACTGGACTCATGCGACAATCCCCTGTTGACAGCCTAATACCCACGTGGTGAACCATGTACTGCGTTTTGAGGTAAAAAGGCCTTGCATGTCCATAAATCTGGCATCCATATTCAAGGCAGGGTCATATGAAAGCTTTATAGAATTGGAGCAGACGTGTCCAGTCTGATCCCCAATACCCGTAACTAACGCCTTTAAGGATGGCCAGAGCCTTGAGGCATCTTATCTTCAGTTCTTTGAGGCCTGACAGCCAGATTAGCCTCTAATCAAAAGTGAGGCAAAGATACTTCACCGTTTTCTTAAAAGTGAGAATAGTGCTGTGTGACCTCCCGTCCGTCCCCCCCCCCCCCCCCCCCCCCCCGCCCTAAGGTTTAAGACCAGCGAATGAAAAGAGTGTGGGAGCGATTTAAAGACAAAACACACAGTTTCCTGCAAAGAGAATTTAAAACTTGTGTTGTCTGATCATTCCTCCAACCACCTTCACTTGCCGAGTAGCCATTGCAAGGTTGGAGGAGGCACAGAAGATGAAGTTGTACACAGACAAGGAACAGTGTATGGGATGCCATAGTATGTATGTAATACACAAGTTACGTGTTTATCTTTTCCTGTGGTTTACTCGTTCATATTTATTTAATTTCATGCCTGTTCTTGTGTTTAAGAAGTTTAAGCTCGCGTTTTGTAAGTGAAAATTCAGGCAGTCTGTAGTGCAGTTTTCAGTTCTTCTGAACAGCCAGATACAAAGCTCATTAAGGCATCAGCGTCCATTGGTGACATGTCAGGCAGGTTGCAAGTTGCATATCGTATCCAGATTTCCATCTGCTCTTATACTTTACTTCTACAGTTAATCTTCTAGGATGTGTGCACGCTGTGTGCTGATGCAGGGGGTGCTTGCCACAGTTCGTGAAAAGCTAAATGCCCTTTTGGCTATGGTCAGTGGTGGCGGAGAATCTGGCGTGTAGCATGCGACACCTCAGGTGTCGCTTGTTATATCCACGGTCTCTGCTGCAGTCTTGGCTGCATGTCTCTAGACTTGCATTATCGGTTGAGGGTTTGTAGGAGCCCCCTTCATAAGTAAGGGGTGCACTGCACATAGGAAGCAGCTACTCGCGTGGCAGAGTACTTCTGGAGTGCACATGATGTTTTTTTAGGCTAGGCTGTTGTTTGAGGCACTCTGAAGAAAACTCGTGTGTCAATACGCAGCAAGGGAATTCAGTCAAACTTTTATCAGTAAATTGTTGAAGTATTCGCAATAGAGTTCTGCCTTCCAGTAAAGGACTTTCACTCAAATTATTCTTGGGACCGAGAGCTGTTGGAACCCGAAGTGGGAAGCTCTTGAAATATTTAGTGAGTCGTCGAATGTATAACTGAAAGACAGATTAGAGACCATAGGAGAGCGAGTGTTGGTTGCAGTCGAGAAAAAATATTGTCTCTGTTGGGGTTGTAGTTGACAGTGACAGTGAAGTTATCTGGTCACATATAATAGGTATAGGTAAAACTAAGTTAATTGTTGGATGTTTTTACGGGCACCCGATTGTGCTGTGATAGTTCTAGAACCATTCAAAAAGGTCTACGGTCAGTAGCGCGTAGATACTCGTACCAGCATTACTAATTGGAGGCGACTTTAACCTACCGAGAATAGACTGGGATGTACATGGATTCATTGCAGATTGTGACGGAGAGTCATGTGAAGTACTTTTGAATACGTTTTCTAAACACTGTCTTGAGCAGCCAGTGCGGCAGCCAACACGGCCAGATTACGTCATCTGGGCCACAAGCAATGGAAACATCTTAGACCTTGCCGCTACAAACGGGCCAGATGGGAGATTAGTAATCATGATGTCATTATAGCAACTATGGTTACAAAAGTTAACAGATCAGTTAAGGAGGCTGGGAGAGTGTTTCTGCTAGAACTAGAGGACAAACAGTTATTGGCATCACACTTAGACAGTGATTTGACATCACTTAGTTCCAGTAAGATGGACGTAGACGAATTATGGGCAAAGTTTAAACAGATTGTATATCTTGGTGTGGAGAATTATGTGTCTCGTATGTGGATTAGCCACGGAAAAGACCCACCATGGTTTAACAATGAAGTTCGGAAAATACTGAGAGAGCAGAGGCTATTGCACTCTTAGTTCAAAAGAGAATGCACAAATGACTACAAGCAAAGGTTAGTGGAGTTTCGTGCGTCTGTGTAAAGATCTACGAGAGAAACATACAACTACTTCAACTGTCATGCCTCAGCAAAAGATCTGGCAGAGAACTCGAGAAAATTCTAGTCCTATGTAAAATCGAAAGCGTGTCTAATGCCTCCATCCACTCACTCGTTGATCAATCTGGTGTGACAGTTGAAGATAGCAAAGAGAAAGGCGAAGTTTTAAATTCCGCGTATAAGATATCGTTCATGCAGGAGAGACGTACAATCACAGCGCTGTCTGAATACCGAACGGAGCCCAGTATGGACGACATACTAATAAGCATCCCTGTGGTAGAGAAACAACTGAAAGAGTTGAAAACAAGTAAGTCACTCGATCCGGATGGAATCCCAATTCGGTTTTACAAAGAGTATTCTACGGCATTGACCCCTTACCTAGCTTACATTTATCACGAACCTCTCGCTCAGCGGGAAGTCCCAAGCGAATGAAAAAAAAAAAACAAAAAAACCCGCAGGTTATTTCTACATATAAGAAAGGCAAAAGAACGCACCCGAAAAATTATAGGCCAATATCCCTAATATCGGTTTGTTGCAGAATCCTTCGACACATTTCCATTTCGAATATAATAAATTTTGTTGAGACTGAAGAACTTATGTCCACAAATCGGTATGGTTTCAGAAAGCATGGCTCGTGTGAAATTCAGCTTGCCCTTTTCTCACATGGTGTACTGCGAACTGTGGATGAAGAGCAACAGGCAGATCCCATATTTCCAGATTTCCGGAAAGCATTTGACACGGTGTCCCATTGCAGACTGTTAACGAAGGTACGAGCATATGAAATAGGTTCCCAGATACATGAGTGGCTCGAAGACTTCTTAAGTCGTAGAACTCAGTATACTGATCTTGACGGCAACTGTTCATCAGAGGCAAAGATATCGTCACGAGTGTTCCAGGGAAACGTGACAGCACTGCTGTTGTCTGCTGCATACGTAAATGATCTGGTGGACAGGGTGGGCAGCAATCTGCGGCTGTTTGCTGGTGATATTGTGGTGTACGGGAAGTTGTCGAGATTGAGTGACTGTAGGTGGACACAAAATGACTTAAACAAAATTTCTTGTTGGTACAATGAATGACAGCTAAATCTAATAGTGCAAAATGTAAGTTAATGCCGATGAGCGGGAAAAATAGACCATTAATGTTTCGATGCAGCATTAGTAGTGTCTGCTCAACGCAGTCACGTCGCTTAAACATCTGGGTGTAACATTTCAAAGCAATATGAAATGGAACGAGCATGTGAGGACTGTGGTTGGAAAGGCAAATGGTTGACTTTGGTTTGTTGGGAGAGTTTTGCTAAAGTGGGGTTTATCTGTAAAGGGGACCGCATTCTTGTGTACTGCTCGGGTGTTTGGGATCCGTATCAGGTCGGATTAAAGGAAGACATCGAAGCAATTCAGAGGTGGGCTACTAGATTTGTTACCGGTAGCTTCGAACAGCATGCAGGTGTCACAGAGATGCTTCGGAAACTTAAATAGGGGATCCCTGGAGAGAAGGCAAAGTTCTTTTCGAGGAACTGTATTGAGAAAATTTAGAGAAACAGCATTGGAGGCTGAGTGCAGAACGATTCTGTTACCGCCAACCCGACGCTGTACTGAAAATTCCTTTCTGATAGGACCACTGTTTTAGCGCTTCAGTAAACAGTCGTTCAGTGTGCAGTTAACAAGCATGCTTTTGTGTCCTTGTGGTGTGTTCCAAATGTGTACGGCATGTGAACATAAACGTCTATTTAAATATGCACTTTCATAAAACGTGCCTCTCCTGTGCGTCATTTATACCACAACAAGCATTCGGAATGAAGCGTAAACGAGGGCGTTCGTAGTACCTCGAGAACTCGACTAGCCTATTACCACCATGTTACTCTGCCTGTGGTCGTCACGGTGCTCCTCTCTTCGCACTGCACGCCCACTTCTGCTCAGGAAGTGAGAAAAAGTGGACAGATTTTAGGTATATACTCTGTGAGTGACATAGCTTAGTTCTGGTTGACATAATTTAATTGTGACTGATATAATTAATTTTAAAATTATAACTCAAAATGTATTACCTTGTAAACGTTTTACTTCTTTTTCACTGACTGATGCCGCATACCTGTCTCTGGTCTGAGCTTCAAAAAGACGTATGAATGTCAAAATTCGACGTCATGGATGAATGCCATTTGTGAAAAAGGTTGACTATTTTACTCTGTCTGAAAAAGCAAGGGAGTTGGGGGGGGGGGGGGTCGCTTGAAATTTTCGCACGGGGTGCCAAAATCCCTCCTGGAGTTGGCACTGCGGGAGACACTAACGGAGATCCCATTCATAAAGCTGCAACAAAATATTAGGCCTCCAGGTAGTATCGTAGGCCTTTTCCAAGCCAAATAATACACCGATAAGGTGTTGCCTACGGAGGGAAGCTTGTTGAATCGCCGGCTTTAGCAGGGTCAGGTGTCAGGTACGGAGCGATATCTACTGAACTCGCTCTGGGAGAGATTTAGTAACGAGCTGATTTCAAGAACCCACACTAGGCGTCAGTTTACTATACACTCTTTCCTTCGCAGCTTGTGAGACTGACGCTAGATAACTAACAGTGATAGTCCGATCGTATTCTGGTTTTAAAATCGGGATTGAAACAGATTCTTTCCACGAGCTGGGAAAGCCTTCTGTCACCCGAAAAGCATTAAAGAGCTGAAGGGGGGCCTCCTTTGACAACGGGTTCAGGTGTTTCATCATGCTATACGTTATCAGGTCATTAACGGTCGCAATATCGCGAGTTCCTGACAATGCGGAATCCAACTCCCAATAAAGAAAAGCTGGCTGTCTTCCTCCATGTTGTTGGGACGGAAATAAAAACTAACCCACTCCTGTGTCTGCCGATAACGTCGGAAAGCTGGATTCTAGATGGAGTCGGCTGTAATGGTCTTATAAGATTCATCCATTGTCTGAGCAATGCCTCTCGTCGATGTTAGGAGACATCCTTGCTCTCGTATAGCTGCTATTGGTGGTCATGAATTCCGCTTGGAAATTCTCCTAATGGCTACCCACACTTTACTTGCGGATGTGGACTTAATCATGGAGTTTAGGAACTCGTGCCAAGAATTCTGCTTACTCACGAGAATTATTTTCCTTGCCTTTGCTATCGCCATTCGAAATGTTGCAAGATTCGCTTCTGTAGGGTACCGACTGAATACTCGCAAAGCCTCCCTCCTGTGCCTGATTGCAGAGCCACACTCATCTTTTCACAAGGGGCCCGGTTGCCTTCTGGGTGCGACTGATAACATGCATCAGCGGCTTGGTGAATCACTGTTGTAATGTGATCCACCCAGTCTTGGACGCTTCCACACTGCGTGAAAAAGAATGCCTGTATAGCATCCAGTTAGCGTTTCTGAAGAGCCACCTCGTCGGCTTTCGTTTGGTATCTGCTCCCTCTGCCCGACAGATACAGATGGGGATGTGGTAGCTGCCATGGATGTCGTCATTCACTTCACATTGAGCAGTGTCTGAAAGTGCAGGCAAAAAGAAGGAGAGAACTAGCGCTGTAGACGAACCTGTAGTGGTGCTGAAATGCGTAGTGTCACCCATGTTTATCAATATAATGAATGCAGTTTGTGCGAGATCCTCAAGTCTCTGACCCCTGCGAAAAGTGGTGTTGTATCCCCATAGTGCATTGTGGGCATTACAGTCTCCCAAAAGGAGAAAGGGACGAGACATTTCCGCAATAAGCTGCGTGAGGATTTCACTGTCAACGGGCTCATGGGGTGGAAGGTACACAAAGTTCACCGTGATATTAACATGGGCCATTACCCCAACAGCGACCGTTTGTAACTGTGTGGTTATGTGGTTATGGGCGCAGGTGAAGAGTGGAATGTGTTCTTGACGAACACCGACAACCCACCTTTCGCCCTGCCACCAGTAAGGCCGTCTTTCATGTGGAGGTGAAAGCCCCCAAGTAGAGGTACGTCGGTAACTTTAAATGTGTCTCTTGAGGACATAGACAGATAGGTCTGTCATGTATGAGGAGTCTAAGTTCCTCGAGATGGGTTCTGTACCCAGTCATATTTCATTGGAGGGCTCCATATCAGTGGTGTAGTTTTAATTTACCCCTATTTTTGTGCCATGATGGTGAGGCACACTTAGAGCCCGGGGTAGAGGAGAGGCTGTCAAGGTGCGATGATGAGGCATCTAACTCCATGATGTCATCCCCATTAGTAATAGGAGCCAGAACGACGTCTGATGGCACCTGGGACAGCTTTCGACCCGAACGTTCGGACCCTTTCCACACACCTTTTCCCTTAGAGGGTGAAGAGGGAAGGGGAGTTTCAGAGGTACTCTGTTTTTGCGGTGCCTTCTATACGCTCATTGGAAAAGTGTTGACTTTTCTTGAGTCATAGCTATCTGTTTCGCTATGCCTTTACTTTCTTACTTTGGCATGTACAGGTGCAAGTACAGGTGCTGGCAACAGATAATGGTTTACTGGAAGTCCTCCATGTCGAAGCACCTATCTTGGAAACAGATTTCTTCACCAAGGAATCAAAAGACATGGCAACGATGTGGTTTTGTTGCCTTGTATTGTTTTTTAGCTTCCACATATGGAACCCACTTGGTCACCTTTATTTCTGGAATTTTTCGTACCTGAGAGAAAATTGGTCAGACTCAGCTCCAGACTGGGTGGCTCCCAGAGAAGTTGATGCTTGTCACTGGAGACGAACAGTCAGTGCCCGAGTCATGGGCTGTCTTTCCACGTTTTTTGCAAGTTGCTTCACCTCTCCAATTCAGCGTTGTGTGGACAAATCGCTGGTTTTTGAAGGACCTCATGGGTCTACGTATATAAAGTCTAACCCTAAGCTGGGGAACCTTGTCTTGATGTGTCCAGGTAGTGTTGGAGAACTGGTCGCAATGAATCTCAATCTCTCCAGTATCCCTCAGCGTCCTTTGTTCCTATTTACTATCCCTTTTATGCCAATTCTTGCTTGAGTTCTGAACTGTCTATGTCCATAATATCCTACCATATGACCACATCCTTGCTTGAGCTTAAAGAGTTACGCAACTCAACAGTTGTGTCGTAATCACCCAGTTTCTGTTATTTCCTAAGAAGTTCCATCTCCTTTGCCCTTTTAGTCTCAAGCAACCAGGTCACATTTTGTAACTGTTTAATAGACTTTAACGTACCACCAAGTCCTTCTAATCCGTTATGAATATAGGGAGCGGGCACTTTTTGAGGCATCCATTCCTTCCTCACAATCAGTACAAACATAGTCTGATTTATGACTCTTTCAGCAATATTAAATAAATTCTGATTTTCAGGAAGACTAGCCTCCCTCATTCGTTTTGCCGAATGGGTTTGAGTACTCTCAGGCATTGCATCCATCACGTTGGGAGTGAAAATATTAAACTGATTCGCCATGGTGTTTCCACGAGCATCTAGGGACATATAGGTCCACCCAGACACAATTTGAGTGTGCTGTCAGATATTGCTCTAAAACTTAGTGATTTTAATATCAGAAGAACGTGAATAAAATTCTTATATTATTAAGATCGAAAGCAGCTGATACATAATCTCGTTGACTAAGAAGCTTATTCACATATTTCCCTGAGAATATTTGTCGTAGTATGATAATTTAGCATTTTCAGATGAGGAGGAAATGTATAGGAACACAAATACATTGCATTGCCCAAGATAAAAAAATTAGAAAACTTCGTGTGTCTTGTCAACTAGGCAGAAAGAGCTCTCTCTGATGTTTCGTCAACTTCTTGACTCCCTCCCTTTGTTTTATACATTGCATGTTTCGTACTTGTTTGTTTATTATATTTCCAGGTTTTCTAGTTTGAAGCAGTGTGTTTTATCTGTCAGATAGAATGTAATATTTAACGGCTTTGCATCACATTTGCACTGTATTTGGAATTATCGTAAAAATAAATTTTCACTTCATTGTTAATTTTTATTGCAAAAATGATTTAATAACTTCTCTTCATAACGTAACAAATCTCAGTTTTTAGTTCTACGTAAGACCTTCAGTTAAAAAAAAAAAATATGGTGAAACCAATATTGCTGTGTGTTCATATATATCTTACCTGTCTCTCTGGTGCAGACAAGCAGATACTGTACAAGCATAAACGGGAATGTGCACTATTTGAATTGGAACTAACTTGCGTCAGACAAATCTTACTGAAATTGCACTGCACCCATCACTCTTATGCACAGCTGGCACGGTGTACTATGCCTTATATAAAGCCACATATTGGCATCCTCTACACGCTCATAGAACAAATGAGTAAAAAAAAAAGTATAGATCTACTACTGTTCCATATTGCAGAGTTATGTAACTTAGCGAGAAATCAGCACACCTTCATTCAATTGGTACATCAATTTCATCTAATCTGTCTCTTTCAAACTGTACAATTTACATTAATTTTAACTTTTGGTTACACAGTAATCAATAGATCAAAAATTTGGATGTTTGCTACTTCTTAGTCATGAAACTGTGTTTTATAGACTGAAATTTGTGGTTTTGGGTAGCGGTTGCAGGTAAAAATTTGCTTTTCCTTTCAACTCCATGTAGTGTGCTGTTTCCAAAGAACAAGGCCGCTGCATTTCGTAATCCATGCCACGAAACCTTAGCAGGAAAAGGAATTAGCTGTATGGCTGTCAAGAGCTCTAATGGAAAGCTGGCACTAAGCAAAGAAAGGAAGACTAAAATGTGGATGGAATATATGGAAACTGTACAAAGGTAACGGCAGTGTAATGTAAGGGAAAGAGGAGGTAGAAATGGAGGCGATGGGAGGTATCATACTGCAAGAAGAATTTGACTGAGCACTGAAAGATCTAAGCTGAAATAAGGCATATGGAGCAGACAACATTTTCTCCAAATTTTTGAGTTCCTTGGAGGAACCAATCGTGACAGAAATATTTCATTTGGTATGCAAGATATATGAGCCATGAAAAAATCCTCAAACATCAAAATCAGTGCAATAATTCCAATTCCAAAATGCACTGACGGAAAAAAATCGCAGCACCGAGAAGGAGTTGTGTGACTCAAACGAAGGTCGATAGGCATGTTTCTACAGCTGGAAGAATATGTCTATTCAAATTTGGAGACAGTTACATAAGAGTGGCGCTATACCGTGTCCATCATAAGAAAAAACCTGATGTGTACGTTGCACCATGTATTCCTCTGCGTTTGCTGGAATCTCGTTGGATTTAGTTTCACGTGGAGCGGAAGCCAAGCTGTGTCGAATACAGTCAGGTACAATAATGATAAGTTTTATGCTGTGCATTGAGTGCGGATCGACTGAGCGACAATACGAGAGAACAGCTTTACCGGCGCATTTAACTTAGCACTGGCCACCCAGCTGGTCCAGCTAACCTGCAGTGATGTGAGAAGTTGCAGTAAAGATGCAAAAAGGTTCGAATGTTATTTAATTTTTAAGGAGAGTGAAATAATATTCGACAAAACTCCAATGGCGGATGCTTCTTAGTGGACCAGACGGAAAGCATAACATGCTCTCGTTCTTGGCTAACACAGTATTGTAATTAAAAACAAGAATGATGAAAATTGAATCAATCGTCAGGTAATCTCTACTCCTTCCATATCCAAATCTGAGAGATAAATTTCTGTACTGCGACTGTCACCTGCTAAACCGATAACGAGTAGATAAAAAACGCAGTCCACGATGCCATCAAAGAGCCACATATTTTGTCGTGCCCTTCTGTATCCCGGCATTCTTCGGCAGCGACGTGTGACAGAAACTCCGTGCATTAGTTCCATTAGACCTACGTCTGGCAGCTTAAACGTCTTGTTATTTCTCTCAACAGATTCCTTAACTTGGCTCCAGATCAGTTCTGGTTTGTTGGGTTCATATTGCAGTGGTACGGTGATTTTGTATCCAATAGGCTATTAGAAACAAGGAGTGCATTTTTCATTAGAATGAATATTAGATATGTGCTATTTAGCATATATTTGGCGAATTTTACATTTAAAAGATTTAAGTATTCCAAACTGAACGTAAAAAAGTAACACCAAAGCGAGATTTGTGCCATCGATACATGAATTTTACCGAATTAACTTTCTACAATCCCACCGATTCAGCTATACATCCGGTTTCCAAAGCCCTAACCGAAGTAAATACATTTTCTCAGAAAACTTCAAGGCAGATTCTATCTGAAACTTCCTGGCAGATTAGAACCGTGTGCCGGACCGAGACTCGAACTCGGGACCTTTGCCTTTCTCGGGCAAGTGCTCTATCAACTGAGTTACCTAAGCACCACTTACGCCTCCTCCTCACAGCTTTACTTCTGCCAGTACCTCGTCTCCTACCTTCCAAACTTAACAGAAGCTTTCCTGCAGACCTTGCAGAACTAGCACTCCTCAAAGAAAGGATATTGCGGAGAAATGGCTTGGGTGGCCGCCGGCACGGTAACTCAGCGTGTTCGGTCAGAGGGCTAGCTGCCCTCTGTAATAAAACAAACTGAGTTAATGGATCAACGACGAACTGAAACGGGTGTCTTGCGACGTCCGCACCGAGCAGATACAACGAACGAAAACGAACAAAATGAGACTAAAAAAAAAAAAAAAAAAGGAAAGTGGTAGAGCACTTGCCCGCGAAAGGCAAAGGTCCCGAGTTCGAGTCTCGGTCCGGCACACAGTTTTAATTTGCCAGGAAGTTTCATATCAGCGCACACTCCGCTGGAGAGTGAAAATCTGAGATTCTATCTGTAAATCTATGAGAAACATTAAGAAGAGCAGGAAGCTGCCTCTGTCATTTTTACGGTACGTACTAATACATAAATAGGACCTACCTCCAACTACATAACAACGCCAGTGTACGTGTGCTAGGGTGCTGATCATTCGACGCATTTGTATTTGTTTACATCAAGTTTACTGTAATGGTAAACAAAGTATAGTAGCACCACTGTGAGGATGCAAGTCAGGAGCGCTTTAAATATACACTGCAAGGGTCGCGAGCGTTGGTGACGTTTGGTATCGGACGTTGTGAGTTGACGTTAGTCAAGAATGCCTTTAAGGCAACAAAGAGACCATTATTGACAACTCACTGAGTCTTAACGGGGGCGTGTAATAGGGCTTCGAGAAGCTGGATGTTCCTTCTACGATACTTCAGAAAGACTTGGCAGGAATGTAGCCACCGTATATGATTGCTGGCAGCGGTGGTTACGAGAACGTAGCGGCTCTGGACGACCACATGGCATTACCGAGAGGGAAGCCCATTGTGTTCGGCGTATGAATCTGGCACCTCGTACTGCATTTGCAGCATCAAATGGAGCAGCAGTTGGCACCACAGTGACACAACGAATCGCAAGAAACCGGACTCTGTACGGCCACGTGGCACTACCGTGAGGGAAGACGATCGTGTTCTGCGTATGGATCTGGCACCTCGCACTGCATCTGCAGCAGAAATTAGAGCAGCAGCTGGCACCACAGTGACACAACGAACTTTTACGAATCGATTATTTCAAGGACAGCTCCGAGCCAGACGCCCTGTAGGGTGCACTCGAATGATACCAAACTACCGCCATTTGCGACTTCAGTGGCGTCAAGCGAGAGTTCATTGGAGGGCAGGATGAAGGTCAGTTGTGTTGTCTGATGAAAGGTGGTCCTACCTCGTTGCCAGTGGTGGCCTTGTGTTGGTTAAAAGGAGGCCGTTGAGGGTCTGAAAGCAACCTGCGTGCTAGACACACTCGACCTCCACCTGGGACGCAATTTCGTATGACAAAAGTTGCACTCCTCGCTCTTTTCTCACGCACTCTGACTGTACATCTGTACGTCAGTCTGGTGATGCGACCTGTTGTGCTGCCATTCATGAACAGCATTCCAGGGCATTTTTGCAGCAGGGTAACGCTCGTCCACATACCGCTGTTGTAACACAACATGCTCTACCATGCTCTACCCGAGGATTGGCTAAAATTTACATACGCGCGTAATTTGGCACGGACTTCAATGCGAGGTGCCTTTAATAGGTTCCACAATGAAACACTGTCTCGAAATTTGGTAGAAAATCTGAAGAAATTCTGGTCGTATGTAAAGTACACAAGCGGCAAGACGCAGTGAATACCTTCGCTGCGCAGTGCCGATGGTACTGTTACCAACGACTGTGCGGCTAAAGCGGAGTTATCGAACGCAGTTTTCCGAAATTCCTTGACCAGGGAAGACGAATGGAATATTCCAGAAGTTGAAACACGAACAGCTGTTAGCATGAGTTTCTTAGAAGTAGATACCTTAGGGGTTGCGAAGTAACTCAAATCGCTTCATACGGGCAAGTCTTCAGGTCCAGATTGTATACCGATTAGGTTCCTTTCAGATTACGCTGATACAATAGCTCCCTACTTAGCAATCATATACAACCGCTCGCTCACCGATAGATCTGTACCTACAGATTGGAAAATTGTTCAGGTCGCACCAGTGTTTAAGAAGCGTAGTGGTTGTAATCCATCGAACTACAGACCTATATCATTGACGTCGGTTTGCAGTAGGGTTTTGGAGCATATAATGTATTCAAACATTATGAATCACCACGAAGGGAAAGATCTATTGATACGTAATCAGCATGGTTTCAGAAAACATCGTTCTTGTGCAACGCAGCTAGCTCTTTATTCGCACGAAGTAATGGCCGCTATCGACAGGGGATCTCAAGTTGATTCCGTATTTCTAGATTTCCTGAAAGCTTTTGACACCGTTCCTCACAAGCGACTTCTAATCAAGCTGCGGGCCTATGGGGTATCGTCTCAGTTGTGCGACTGGATTCGTGATTACCTGTCAGGAAGGTCGCAGTTCGTAGTAATAGACGGCAAATCATCGAGTAAAACTGAAGTGATATCAGGTGTTCCCCAGGGAAGCGTCCTGGGACCTCTGCTGTTCCTGATCTATATAAATGACCAGGGTGACAATCTGAGCAGTTCTCTTAGGTTGTTCGCAGATGTTGCTGTAATTTACCGTCTAGTAAGGTCATCCGAAGACCAGTATCAGTTGCAAAGCGATTTAGAAAAGATTGCTGTATGGTGTGGATGATGGCAGTTGACGCTAAATAACGAAAAGTGTGAGGTGATCCACATGAGTCCCAAAAGAAATCCGTTGGAATTCGATTACTCGATAAACAGTACAATTCTCAAGGCTGTCAATTCAACTAAGTACCTGGGTCTTAAAATTACGAACAACTTCAGTTGGAAAGACCACATAGATAATATTGTGGGGCAGGCGAGACAAAGGTTGCGTTTCATTGGCAGCACACTTAGAAGATGCAACAAGTCCACTAAAGAGACAGCTTACACTACACTCGTTCGTCCTCTGTTAGAATATCGCTGCGCGGTGTGGGATCCTTACCAGGTGAGATTGACGGAGGACATCGAAAGGGTGCAAAAAAGTGCAGCTCGTTTTGTATTATCACGTAATAGGGGAGAGAGTGTGGCAGATATGATACGCGAGTTGGGATGGAAGTCATTAAAGCAAAGACGTTTTTCGTCGCGGCGAGGTCTATTCACGAAATTTCAGTCACCAACTTTCTCTTCCGAATGCGAAAATATTTTGTTGAGCCCAACCTACATAGGTAGGAATGATCATCAAAATAAAATAAGAGAAATCAGGTGTTAGTTTTTCCCGCGCGCTGTTCGGGAGTGGAATGGTAGAGAGATAGTATGATTGTGGTTCGATGAACCCTCTGCCAAGCATTTAAGTGTGAATTGCAGAGTAATCATGTAGATGTAGATGTAGATGAATGTAGATGGTAGCTGTGAACTAAGCAGGCGCTGCACCTCCACGAACGCCAAAACAGACCGAAACCGGTAACCTTGTATAAAAAAATACAAAAAACAGAAGTTTATTGCGGTTGTGACTGTGCATATTCAATTTTAGATATTAAATAAATTGCTATACTCCAGAGAGACATATTCTCAAAAATTACTGACACACATTACTTATATGAGAATGGAAATACTGGGTGCAGTGGGTCTCGATGAAAATCTGTTTGGGTTCTGGAGAAATGTAGGAGCACGCATGGCAATGCTGACCCTACAACTTATCTTAGAAGACAGACTGACGTCCACAAAAAGAACAACTAACAACCGTCTATTAAGACTCCTTTCTCTCAACAATGAGTAGAGGCATAAAGTTGAAATTTATATCAAATACTAAGGTATATGTTTCCTTGCCTTCGTAAAAAATTTAATCTTCTAAACCAATGCAATAAGAAACTCGCAAACTCATTCATCAAAACCTAAGCCTATGGATGAACTATCTATGTAAATAATTAAATCCACCTATGTGCACAATTAAATCTCTCTGCTCACACTTCGCAGCTTTTTTTGTAAGTTCCTCTCTAAAATTCCCAGTTTTCTCTGTGTCTGACACATGTGACAAAAAATTAAACTGTGTGTGTTCTGTGGTAAACCATATTCAACATAAAAGATTCTATAATATTGAAAGAAAAGTTTACTAATATAATGTGCTATTTGATAGCAGGCCTATTTCAATCTATGAAAGATATGGTGTTGTGGTTCATAGAAAGTGGTTCAGAATACGTCCAATGCAGTTGAAGCCCAATTGAATGTAGTTTCGTATTGCAAGTACCGGAAAAAGTGCCCTCATTTAGGTCTGTGACCGGGTACACACGGTGGAATGGCTTAAGGACAAGGTGCCCAAGATATCCCCGTGGGAAGATGAGAAGCTGCTGGTTAAGACGGCAGTGGAGCTTCTTAAGACCGCAGAGATATCAATATGGGTATCAAAGATCCTTAAGGAAGTCTCTCCTAAGACACTGTTCGAAAAAATAGGTGCCCAGAACCTAAAAGTCTCAACAGAAGATTGGAGAGTGGTCAACCAGAAGGTTGCACCGGAATTACGAACCCTGGTAGCGGAGGTCGGAGAGAAGTCCCTGAAGGCGATGCGGGAGCAGGACCTGAAATTGTTTTTAGGGTTCTAGCAGATCACCGTCAGGGTTCTCAAAGACCTCAAAGATGGCAGCAAGACGGAGACTGGAGGTGCTGCAGATTAATCTGCAGCACAGTAAAGGGGCCTCTGCTGCCCTGAGTTGCTGCCTGAGGAGGCAGGAAGTGGACGTGGCCTTGATACAAGAACCCTATTAATATAAAGGGGGTGTATCGGGCCTCGGTGGCACTGGAGGTAAGCTGATCTATGCTAGAAAATCTATGAAACACCAGAACATGCATCTATGTAAGAAATGGAATTTCTTTCATGCCAATGATGGAATTCTGCTCTAGGGATTTAGTGTCCATTAAAATGCAGCAATGTGAGGGAGGTATCACGAGGTAAATTGTTTTGGCCTGAGCATACCTCCCTTACGAAGACAGCTCTCCTCCTCCCTTGGAGGTGAGGAGACTGGTAGAGATTTGCCATCGACAAGGTGACCAACCGCTGGTGGGATGCGACGCCAATGCCTACAGCCTAGTGTGGGGCAGCAAGGACACCAACTTTAGAGGTGAGTACCTTCTTGAATCTCTTATAGCTAACAACTCAGAGGTCCTGAATAGGGGCAATGAATCCAGATTCAGGAATAGCAGAACGGAAGAAGTAATTTACATAACCTTTAGTTCCATGATGATGGGCAGTTATATCAAACAATGGCATGTGGTGCTGGAGCTATCCTCATTGGACCACATGTACATTAAATTCAAGGTTGAAATGGGAATTAGACAGACCATGACCTATAGGAATCCCAGGAAAACAGACTGGGAGACATATAGGAGGGACCTTGATTTAGGCTTATCGGAAATTAAAACCTCGATAAGGAATCCAGTAGAATTGGAGGAAGTAGCAGAGGTTGTTACCTCTGCCATAGTGACCTCATATCAGGACAACTGCGCAATCACCAAGAAGTGCACAAATAGGAGTGTGCCTTGGTGGAATAGCAACTTAGAAATGCAAAGAAAACAGGTATGGAGACTGTTTAATATTACGAAACGTTAAGGACAATGGGCTAAATATCGTGAGGCCCTTGTCAACTACAATACTGCAGTGAAAACAAGCAAAGGAGGCATCCTGGAAGGCATTCTGTGAGGAAGTTTAGAGCACGGCTGCAAAAGCCAGACTACACAAGATACTCAGTAGAGTACCAACCAATTCAGGAGGTACGTTGAGGAAGGAGGATGGGGAATATATAAAGACAGCAGATGAGACGCTGGAACTGCTCCTAAAAACTCACTTTCCTCAATATGCTCTGCCTGACGACACAGTCCAGAATGTGTTTCTGGAGAGACAACGTTTCTCAGGCACTCGAAGAGAGGACTGAGAATCGGCCAAGGATTGTGTGAACTTTAAGAAAATCCAGTGGGCGGTGGGAACATTCCAACTGTTCAAGTCACCTGGCCCAGATGGAATTTTTCCAGCTCTTCTGCAACAGGCAGGAGAGAAGCTCATAAGAGTCCTATGTAGGCTCTTCAGGGTTAGCTTAGCAGTAGGAATCATTCCCAATGCTTGGAGGGCAGTGAAGGTTGTCTTCATTCCAAAGCCAGGGATAATTGATCAGTCAGTCTGTCCTCCTTCATTCTCAAAACATTGGAAAAACTGGTTAATGCATATGTTGGGGAGAGGAGGCTAAGTATGGCCCCTCTACATTCAAACCAGCACGCATATCAACCAGGTAAATCACGCGAGTCAGCTCTACACCAACTCGTTGGGAAGGTGGATAAAGCACTTCACTTCACTGCCAAGAAATAGCCCTCTGCATCTTCCTGGATATCGATGGGGCCTTCAGTAACACGACATTCGATTTCATGGTAAGGGCAACAGAGGTGCATGACCTGGGGACCATTATATGTAGGTGGACCAGCGCCATGCTTAGTGGAAGGAAGGTAGAGGCTACCATGATGAATGAAAAGATTGTAATTACCACCACTAGAAGCTGCCCACAAGGAGGAGTTATGTCCCCTCTCTTGTGGAATATAGTGGTGAACGAACTCATTGTGGAATTAAATTCCAGACAATGCTTCTGCCAAGGATACGCAGATGACCTTGCCATAAAATACTTCGCAAATTTCCTGACACAGATATATGGCACAAGGAAGTTTGGACGTGGTGCAAAATTGGTGCATTAAACAGGATCTGAGGGTTAATCCTAAGAAGACCGTTGTGGTGCCATTTACTAAGAGACATATTCAACACTCAAGATGGAATCTAGAGCTCTTCGATGAAACTCTACCTGTGAAGGGGATAGTGAAATATCTAGGGGTAACCATAGATGAGAAGCTAACATGGACCCCTCACATTAAGAGTATCTGCTCCAAGGCAAAAAGTACTCTAGTGAGGACTAGAAGGGCTTGAGGCAAAAACTAGGGCCTAAGACCTAGGGGTATGCACTGGGTATACACCACAGTGTTCAGACCTAGGATTTCCTACCGGGCCCGTAGTGTGGTGGAAGAGGGTAGAACTGCGGGTTGCAGCTAAGGAGCTTGTTAAGATGCAGAAATTGGCGTGCTAAGCCATAACGGGCGGAATTAGCAGCACACCAACCGTTGGAAAGGAAGCTATGCTGGACGTGCCTCCACTACACCCTTGGGTCAAGATGGAGGCAGCAGCTGGGGCACACAGACTTAAAACTTGCAAAAACTGGCTCTTATTCGGATATCCAGAATCACACACTAACATAGTGAGTGAGGTAAATATAGAAATGGCTGGGGAAATGCCTGCCAACTATGTAATAACTCCCAACTGCTTCGACAAGCCTTGTAATATAATAATTGGAATCAGGGAGCAGTGGGAAAAACAGGTCGACACTTTCTGGGGGCATCGTTTGGTTCACTGATGCTTCTAAAATAGACCAAGGCGTTGGGGCAGGGATGTACGGGGTTCAGCCAAGACTGGAGGGCATCATATCTCTAGGAAAACTGGCCTCTGGATTCCAAGCTGAAATTACTGCACTCAGGGGATGTGTGGAGGAGGGTATACGTAGGTGCTACAAGGACTGTAGCATCTAAATCTGTTCATACAGCCAGGCAGCTCTGAAATCATTGGCAACTCCTGCAACAAGATCGAAGATTGTTGCAGAATACCACAGGGCTCTAGTGGAGATAGGGCTAAGCAATAGGGTAAACCTAGTGTCGGTCCCTGGCCACTCAGGGATCTGTAGCAATGAACAAGCCGACAGATTGGCTAGAATGAGGGCAACAACTCCTTTTATTGCACCGGAACCTGTCCTGACAATCTACAAGGGTATGATTAAATTAGAACTACCGAACTGGCTTAGGAAACAGCACTTAGGATCAACGTCCATAAACAAAAACATGGTAAGCTAATGATGCCCAAGCCATGTTTTAAAAGAAACTCTGTACTCCTGGAATTGAACAGGAAAGAGATCAAACTCATGACTGGACTGATGACTGGCGATGGGAATTTCAAAAAACACCTACACACAATGGGCATAACGGAAGTGGCCCCTAAATGTAGGATCTGTGATGGGGGTGAAGAAACTGCATCACACCTAATCTTCGAATGCATGGCATTGGAGACTGAAGGATACGGACTCTTCGGGACAACTAGACCTGAAGGAATTGTGTCTAACAAAAAAACTGGTAGAGGACTCCTTCCACTATTTAAGGGCTCTGGGTGGCTTTACTAGATAGACAGGGAGCGATACCGCACAATAAACTTAGTTTCGGTGCAGGTAGTGGCGACTTGGTCCTAAGATGTTTTAACTTCCCTGTTGAAATCAAATCAAATCAAAATCAACCGGTAAAAGGGGAGTGGCGTTATTAAGAGACTGGGATATACAGTATTTAGGCCTCTCGCAAGACCGGGTGATTATTGAAGATACAGAAGTAAATGAGAAATACGGTAACATACTGTCATGATGTTGGCATAAATTACAAAAAAGTCTATCATTAAACATTTGTTGACACATGCAACCTGAACCACTTATGGGCATGATGCTCAAAATTTTATATGTTTCTCACGGCAACTCGTGAACTGTTTCGCACGAGCCTCCTCTCGTGGTTTCGTTGATTGTTCGAGCACAAAGATGTCCTCAACCTCAGTGGGGATGGCACTGTCGTGTGCTCATCTGCATCTACACGTTTGTGAAGTAAGTGGCCCACAGAATAAACAGACAGGGCACTCTGTATCAGATTATTCCAAGAGCAGCTCCTGAGCTGCTCACTCAAATGCTGCTAGGAAGTATGTACGTATTTTTAGGTTTTCAATCGTTGCAACGAAATGTGAGCCAAATCTGTTACATAATCTCAATTAATCCTAAGATCGAAATACGAAGCCCCGTAACGTATTTTGGCAGACAGTTTAGATGTGAAAATAACATAGTCACTCCTGTTTCATTCTCAGGCCCGTAAAATACTGCACTGTGGTTGCCTGTATCGTTGACATTTTTTGAATTTCCTGTCAATATGCCGTCATTTAAGGAGAGCATGACTTGTTACATTGTGATTATGTTGTCATAGAAAGAAGGGCATGCCTTGTGATGCCATGCTCGCTGTTATGCTTCCAAGGTCAACGACGGCATGTTACATCGCTACGATTCAAGGCCAGTGAAAGTGTGCTGGAAGCCCCATGGATACTCTACTCCTTATCTCCTGTATTTTATCTCTTCTTGGAATGATAGACATTCTTTAATCTAAAGTGGACGCTTATGGAAGTGTTTACCACACATGCATGCGGCAGTGTACTGAGTGCCAGATTCATGGGAAGCTGAACAGCATCTTCTGTATGTATCTTTGTACATCACGGTGGTGTGACCAAAGTGTTGACATGTAAGGCAGGAAATGTGGTATGGTATGTAGAGCCTAATTTTAAGGCAAATAAAGCCTACTGCAATTTACTTTGGCAACTTCAGTAAGAGCAAAGTCAGCGTAAAATGTAGCGCCTTCTCAAGCTCACTATTTACTCTTTTTATAAGTTCTTTACTTCGATGACACTTTCGCTTTCCCATTCTTGTTGCTGTTCTTTGGGCCGGCCGAAGTGGCCGTGCGGTTCTGGCGCTGCAGTCTGGAACCGCGATACCGCTAAGGTCACAGGTTCCAATCCTGCCTCGGGCATGGATGTTTGTGATGTCCTTAGGTTAGTTAGGTTTAACTAGTTCTAAGTTCTAGGGGACTAATGACCTCAGAAGTTGAGTCCCATAGTGGTCAGAGCCATTTGAACCATTTTTTTGCTGTTCTTTGGAATCTATGTCCATTATGTCCCGTCAAGTGTTACAAATCCCTTCCAGCAAGTTATAGCTGTCTTCAGCCAGTCGCGGACTCAGTCAGTTGGAAGTTCATGGTCGCGAAACTAAATAATTCCTGGAAATTGGTGTATTTATAGTGGAGATTTTGTAAACAGTGAATAATGTAGATGTAAAGGTAGCCAAAAAATCAAGTATTTATAACGTGTATGCTGTATCCTCTAATAAATGTAATATGCATACTTAACGATATAGGTGACAAACTTAGAATACGAATCATCATTTAGCACAGAAACTATCAGGTAGAATGCAAACAAATAGTGAAGAACAGAGTAAAAAGCTGCCCTTTGCTCAGCATATCTGGAAACAAAGCTTGTACAATTACAGTGTCAGTTAGTTTCGTAACCTTGGTACAAGATAGTAGTTACTATTGACATTATTATTGTACATGCTTTCTTACCTTTATTTTTGTGAGATTTTCAATAACGTCTTTGAAATTTGTTCCATTGGAAACTTTTTGCAGTTGGTAAAATGGACAAATTGGCTGGTCATTCTTAATTCTTCATAAAGTGATGATGATTTTGTATTAGTTTCAGTTTAGAAAAACTTACCTCGCATGATGAAACTGAGACACAAATTGTCCAGAAATGTTTGATTACATATGATGTACAGGATAATAATTCGCTAAACTCTCATTTAACTGGAAATTGAAGGATTTCTCAGCTTGTCCATCTAGTAGCAAAGACCAATTTATTATCGGTTGCACGTAGATGCGTACGATACCTTTTTATATCTTGTAGCATCTGCTCCTTACCAAACTCGTCGCAGATTTCCACCACATACTCCAATGCTATAGACAGAGCGTCCTCGCAAGCTTCAAATATAAATTTTGTTTGAATAATTTGGAAAATTTTTGTGATTTCTTTCATAGCCACATATCATTGCAACAATTCTTTTACAATTCGGTCTATGCATTCAAAAATAATCCAGGGTCATGAGATAGTTCAACTAGCATTGTTTTATTTATCCTTCTTCTTTCATGTTGCATTCTTATGTGCCAAAAGTACCATTGTGGTTTGTTATGTCACCAAAAACTCATTCAGGCTTGTTAATTTGCGAGTCCTTTATCCACAGTCATTTTTGGGGACTTTAGATTTTTGTAATAAATTTACCTCCTCCAGGTCAAAAACGTAAAATCAACATATAGCTCGAAGGAGTAAGCATGCTGCAAGATGCGCCTAGGATGGATCTGGCATATCTTCTAAAGTGCTCTCGGATGCATCCACGTTTTATTTTATGACTGTAACTGAGTTGTAATGAACACTCCAGCGAGTGTCAGATAATCGTTTAAAACTTTTTTCTGTTTTTCTACAAGCTATTCCCATCTACATGTAGCAGAGGAGAAGTGTGAATATAACTTATTTACAGTTCGTAAATAGCTAAATATATAGAATAATGAGAATGGAGGAACTCCATAAAGATTTAAGGAACGATTAGCACAAGTATCGAAGAGAGCTTTTGATTGATTTTTCGAACTTTTCCTTGTAGTCCTCAATGTGCACTTGACGTTGACGTGGCACTGTCATATCCTTGGGGTCCTGCACAAACCGATATTCAGACCACATATTTCCAGCTGCTGCTGAATATCTTTTCACATATCCTCTGCCTTGTTTCCCAACGTAAAAAAAAAAGAGGGATTGAGGGATTCTCGCACCTCCTCAATGCTTTCGTTTGTATGGACACATTTCATTACTTGAGTCATTTGGTCACTTCTCCTTACATCTGGAGTACTGTCAAAAATTGTTTCGCAATATTTAGCCTTTTTTATATCCGCAGTATTTTTTTTCCTTAACGTATTAACCCAAATTAAAAGTAAACTATTTTTTTATTCCCTTTGACAAATAAGAAAGTACTCTCTTTGACCCACCGGCGTACTCTCCAAGTTTTATACAATGCTCTTTCAATACTGGATTATATTTCGCCTTAAACTGCACCAAATGTAAGAAATTTCCCCTGTTTCCCGATAAAACGTCTTCATGATGTTCACGGAAAGCAAAGTTTTGATGGGCTCTAAATGGTGTAAAAAGACGATGTGGAATGTATTGTCATTACTTGGTCTCACCACTAATATTCTTCTGATTATCGTTGTTAATGGTTTTATTAAGTTTCAAGAGCATAGAGAGTGTTTTCCACTTTTCTAAATTTGATAGGTGTTCAGGCAATGATTCATGATTCAATATCTATGTATTCAATTTCCACCACTGGTGGAAGCCAGAAATAAAATAATTTTCGTTGCTATCGTCCTCAGAGGGAAATAACAGGCAGAAAAAAAAACAGTACAGTTTATTTGTTAATTATGAGTATAGCGTTCATGTCCTTAAACATTTATTATCGCTCAAATATAAAACCAAGACGAAGTTAAATAATAACGTCTTCCTTTTATGTGTGCATCTGGCCAATGTGCAGTATGATTTGATGAAGAGGAGTCGAGGTTAGAGGCACCGGAAATATGCGCCTTCTCATTAATTTTCTCATCATTACTGTCTTTATCATTTTTTTTCACAGTCACTTACGTGAAAGTCTTCATTAAAACCACGTGCAGTAAACTTCCGATCTGTGTTTGCAGTCTCAACACCAATAATTATCCGTACGCTGGAGCCAGATTTAACAGTCTGATTACTCTTTCCTTCTCTGTATTTATTTTCTCCACGAGCGAAATGGTATTTGGATAAAGATCCAGTGAGTGATTTAGCTGCTTCATTCATTGCTTTTCTTAGCCTTATTTTCTGAGAGGTAGATGACTGAATCTCTTCGGTAAAAAAAAGACTATTTCAGTGACAGATCATGGCCTACTCGTCCATTGACAGTAATTTCTCCTCTCCGTGTTCTCCATGAGCTCGTAGTAGAGAGCAGGTAGGTACCACCATGATCATGAACTGCATGGTCATTCTCAAATGAATGTTGTGTATAGCATTTATGTTGCGGCTGTCAATAAAACCAATTTTTTCAGTAGATAGAAAGTTTATTATCATTTGACTATCTGATGAACCATTATTTGTTAAACATCATAATTGAACAATTTGTAACACATTTCAATATTACAACAAAGTTTTATTTGTTGCAAAACAGTGTAAAGAAAGAATCTAATGTTTGCAAAAGTTTTATAGAACTTCAAGTGGCCATGCATTTCTGATCGTGATAGAAGGTACTAGAAAATTTCGAGATAAAAATGACCTAATTAGAACTGTAGGAACTTACTTTTTGGGCTATTCTTAGATAAGCGATAATACAATCACTGTTTAAACTCACATAACACCCCCCCCCCCCCCCACCATGAACCATGGACCTTGCCGTTGGTGGGGAGGCTTGCGTGCCTCAGCGATTACAGATAGCCGTACCGTAGGTACAACCACAACAGAGGGGTATCTGTTGAGAGGCCAGACAAACGTGTGGTTCCTGAAGAGGGGCAGCAGCCTTTTCAGTAGTTGCATGGGCAACAGTCTGGATGATTGACTGATCTGGCCTTGTAACAATAACCAAAACGGCCTTGCTGTGCTGGTACTGCGAACGGCTGAAAGCAAGGGGAAACTACGGCCGTAAATTTTCCCGAGGGCATGCAGCTTTACTGTATGATTAAATGATGATGGCGTCCTCTTGCGTAAAATATTCCGGAGGTAAAATAGTCCCCCATTCGGATCTCCGGGCGGGGACTACTCAAGAGGATGTCGTTATCAGGAGAAAGAAAACTGGCGTTCTAAGGATCGGAGCGTGGAATGTCAGATCCCTTGATCGGGCAGATAGGTTAGAAAATTTAAGAAGGGAAATGGATAGTTTAAAGTTAGATATAGTGGGAATTAGTGAAGTTCGGTGGCAGGAAGAACAAGACTTCTGGTCAGGTGACTACAGGGTTATAAACACAAAATCTAATAGGGGTAATGCAGGAGTAGGTTTAATAACGAATAGGAAAATAGGAATGCGGGTAAGCTACTATAAACAGCATAGTGAACGCATTATTGCGGCCAAGATAGATACGAAGCCCACACCTACTACAGTAGTACAAGTTTATATGCCAACTAGCTCTGCAGATGACGAAGAAATTGAAGAAATGTATGATGAAATAAAAGAAATTACTCAGATAGTGAAGGGAGATCAAAATTTAATAGTCGTGGGTGACTGGAATTCGAGTGTAGGAAAAGGGAGAGAAGGAAACGTAGTAGGTGGATATGGATTGGGGCTAAGAAATGAAAGAGGAAACCGCCTGGTAGAATTTTGCACAGAGCACAACTTAATCGTAGCTAACACTTGGTATAAGAATCATGAAAGAAGGTTGTATACATGGAAGAATCCTGGAGATACTAAAAGGTATCAGGTAGATTATATAATGGTAAGACAGAGATTTAGGAACCAGGTTTTAAATTGTAAGACATTTCCAGGGGCAGATGTGGACTCTGACCACAATCTATTGGTTATGACCTGTAGATTAAAACTGAAGAAACTGCAAAAAGGTGGGAATTTAAGGAGATGGGACCCGTATAAACTGAAAGAACCAGAGGTTGTACAGAGTTTCAGGGAGAGCATAAGGGAACAATTGACAGGAATGGGGGAAAGAAATACAGTAGAAGAAGAATGGGTAGCTTTGAGGGATGTAGTAGTCAAGGCAGCAGAGGATCAAGTTGGTAAAAAGACGAGGGCTAGTAGAAATCCTTGGGTAACACAAGCAGGCAAAAAGGAATACAAACGTCTCATAAATGAGATTGACAGGAAGTGCAAAATGGCTAAGCAGGCATAGCTAGAGGACAAATGTAAGGATGTAGAGGCTTATCTCACTAGGGGTAAGATAGATACTGCCTACAGGAAAATTAGAGAGACCTTTGGAGATAAGAGAACCACTTGTATGAACATCAAGAGCTTAGATGGAAACCCAGTTCTAAGCAAAGAAGAGAAAGCAGAAAGGTGGAAGGAGTATATAGAGGGTCTATACAAGGGCAATGTACTTGAGGACAATATTATGGAAATGGAAGAGGATGTAGATGAAGATGAAATGGGAGATTTGATACTGCGTGAAGAGTTTGACAGAGCACTGAAAGACCTGAGTCGAAACAAGGCCCCCGGAGTAGACAACATTCCATTGGAACTACTGACGACCTTGGGAGAGCCAGTCCTGACAAAACTCTACCATCTGGTGAGCAAGATGTATGAAACAGGCGAAATACCCTCAGACTTCAAGAAGAATATAATAATTCCAATCCAAAAGAAAGCAGGTGTTGACAGATGTGAAAATTACCGAACAATCAGTTTAATAAGCCACAGCTGCAAAATACTAACACGAATTCTTTACAGACGAATGGAAAAATTAGTAGAAGCCGACCTCGGGGAAGATCAGTTTGGATTCCGTAGAAATACTGGAACACGTGAGGCAATACTGACCTTACGACTTATCTTAGAAGAAAGATTAAGGAAAGGCAAACCTACGTTTCTAGCATTTGTAGACTTAGAGAAAGCTTTTGAAAATGTTGACTGGAATACTCTCTTTCAAATTCTAAAGGTGGCAGGGATAAAATACAGGGAGCGAAAGGCTATTTACAATTTGTACAGAAACCAGATAGCGGTTATATGAGTCGAGGGACATGGAAGGGAAGCAGTGGTTTGGAAGGGAGTAAGACAGGGTTGTAGCCTCTCCCCGATGTTATTCAATCTGTATATTGAGCAAGAAATAAAGGAAACAAAAGAAAAATTCGGAGTAGGTATTAAAATCAATGGAGAAGAATTAAAAACTTTGAGGTTCGCCGATGACATTGTAGTTCTGACAGAGACAGCAAAGGACTTGGAAGAGCAGTTGAATGGAATGGATAGTGTCTTGAGAGGAGTATATAAGATGAACACCAACAAAAGCAAAACGAGGATAATGGAATGTAGTAGAATTAAGTCGGGTGATGCTGAGGGAATTAGATTGGGAAATGAGACACTTAAAGTAGTAAAGGAGTTTTGCTATTTGGGGAGCAAAATAACTGATGATGGTCGAAGTAGAGAGGATATAAAATGTAGACTGGCAATGGCAAGGAAAGCGTTTCTGAGGAAGAGAAATTTGTTAACATCGAGTATAGATTTAAGTGTCAGGAAGTCATTTCTGAAAGTATTTGTATGGAGTGTAGCCATGTATGGAAGTGAAGCATGGACGATAAATAGTTTGGACAAGAAGAGAATAGAAGCTTTCGAAATGTGGTGCTACAGAAGAATGCTGAAGATTAGATGGGTAGATCACATAACTAATGAGGAAGTATTGAATAGGATTGGGGAGAAGAGAAGTTTGTGGCACAACTTGACCAGAAGAAGGGATCGGTTGGTAGAACATGTTCTGAGGCATCAAGGGATCACCAGTTTAGTATTGGAGGGCAGCGTGGAGGGTAAAAATCGTAGAGGGAGACCAAGAGATGAATACACTAAGCAGATTCAGAAGGATGTAGGTTGCAGTAGGTACTGGGAGATGATGAACCTTGCACAGGATAGAGTAGCATGGAGAGCTGCATCAAACCAGTCTCAGGACGGAAGACCACAACAACAACACAACACACCACACAAAAATTTAAGAAAGTTACACTAATTAAGTAGTATCTCTAATCGAGCTTTGTGAGGAATAAAATTAAATATAGTTGACACGAAACACAAGGTATTCTAGAGCCCGTGTGTGAGTAGACTGTTCGCGTTTTCCCCGTTCTATCGGGTAGTCCTCGAGGGTTTCGAATGGACGTCGAACGTAAGTCCCGCAACGGCTACTATCTTCATTTGGTCACCGACCAAGTTACAAGCTATAATTTTACCACAGTAAGTTTCAAATTGATTGCCTTTTTTGCAGTTCTTTTACATGTATGTTTTTTTCTTTTACGAAATAAATCATTAAATAATCTCGATGTTGTTCGGAACTATTATTTGTCCATCGCGCAGAAGCCTCCAAGGAGCGAGCGTGAATCACGCCTTTAAGGTCCTGACTATGACTAGACAATAATTTATGCGATATAGACTGAGTTCAGCAAAAAAAAAATTGCGTTATCAAACGTTTATCTACGGCTACTTCCAGCATGTAACATTTAGATGACTTTAGTATTGGTTTTGGTGTCTACAGTTAGTAACAAGCACTGCTTAAATTTCGAGGACTCTGCTCTAGTTCACCTAGTAGAATTTTCATCTTCATAAAATTAACTTTCTAATAATTACAGGTTACCTTTGGAAAAGTAATATTTAGCATGCAATACCTTAGTTAAAAAATTAATAAATCACTGGTAAGCTCTTCATTGCACTTACGTACCGATTTTAAAACTGTACTTATAGTACGCTTTACATAGAATAAGTAGCTCCATCTAGCAGACTATAGTTATCACTATACAGTTTTTAAGCTTCATGCAACATTTTACAAAAATCCTAAAAATCCTGAACACTCCCATTGATAACTGCCATGCCCTTATATTAGGTAAACAGATACCTATATGTTGCATGTGTATGAGGCTTCAAATTCCAAACTGCCTATTATTTATTGAATTTATTTTGACTTCCTTTGGGGTATGATTAAAAATGGTCAGGCGCTGGGGGACCGTCCCTGTCCCCTCTCACTCCCCCTTCCCTTAGCCAGCCCCTGATATTCTCCAAGTTATTTGGATTTAATACTTCATCTGCTTCGGTGGAGCTCATTGTCTCGACCAGCAGTACACCATTACACAGTGAAAAAATGAAGTTGCCTGCAACTCTCTCTAAAGCTTCATACGCTGAAGAGCCAAAGAAACTGGTGCACCTGCCTAATATCGTGTAGGGACCTATCGAGCATGCAGAAATGCCGCAACACGGCATGCATGGGCTCGAATAATGTCTGAAGTAGTACTGGAGGTAACTGACACCATGAATCCTGAAGGGCTGTCCGTAAATCAGTAAGAGTACGAGGGGTTGGAGACCTCTTCTGAACAGCACTTTGCAAGACATCACAGACATGCTCATTAATGTTCATGCCTGGGAATTTGGCAGCCAGCCGAAGTGTTTAAACTCAGGAAAGTGTTCCTGTAGCCACTATGTAGCAATTCTGGACGTGTGGGATGTCGCATTGTCCTGCTGGAATTGCCCAAATCCGTCGGAATGCACAATGGATATGAATGGATGCAGGTGATCAGACAGGATGCTTACGTACGTGTCACCTGCCAGGGTCGTATCTAGACGTAACAGGGGCCCCATGTCACCTGTTTCCAGTCATCAACAACCCAAAGTCGGTGTTGACGGGGCCAGGCGACCAGTAAGACTTTGTGTCGTGCACTCATCAAGGAGACACGAGTGACCCTTCGGAATCGAAAGTCAATTTCGATGATGTCTCGTTGAATAGCTTGCACGCTGACCCTTTTTCATGGCCCAGCACTGAAAACTGCAGCAGTTTGTGGAAGGTTGCACCTTGTTGCATTGAACGATTTTCTTCAGTTGTCGTTGGTCCCCTTTTTGCAGGATAATTTTCCGGCCCCAGCGTTATTAGAGATTTGATGTTTTACCTGGTTCCTCATATTCACGGTACACTCGGGAAAAATCTCCACTTCATCGCTACCTCGGGAATGAGTCCCATCGCTCGTCCGTCGACCATAACACCACGCTCATACTCACTTAAATCTTGACATGGCTCTGAGCACTATGTGACTTAACTGCTGAGGTCATAGGTCCCCTATAACTGAGAACTACTTAAACCTAACTAACCTAAGGACATCACATAAACATCCATGCCCGAGGCACTATTCGAACCTGCGACCGTAGCAGTCGCGTGGTTCCAGACTGTAACGCCTAGAACTGCTCGGCCACACCGGCCGTCTGAATATTGATAACCTCCCGTTGCAGCAGCAGTAACCGATCTAACAACTGCGCCAGAAACTTGTTGTCTTATATAGACGTTTCCGACCGGAGCGTCGTGTTCTGACCTTTTATATATCTGTGTATTTGAATACGCATGCCTATACCAGTTTCTCTTTGACGCTTCAATGTATATGCATAAAGAGTACAGTTTTTCAAATGGAGCTACCACAAGGTTGCTAAAATTGAAAACATTATTTTCTGCATGATATGGTCAGTTCTGTTAATGACATCCTTTATAATGATAGACATCTTAGGTGGGGTAGCCACGTGAGGTTTTTTGGGGTTTGGGTGTTAATACTGTCCTAAGGACCACTCGAACCATAGGGTATCTTTAAAATTAATGTAGGGCTCGCTGAATTTCAGCAAGAAGTTAGAGAAATAGGAAACCACCCAAATGCATCCCTGATAGCGTGGGTAAGCATTATGAAACCGAGGTGCGGCAGATTTCCCAGGCGTTGCCCGTTAACGAGTCGCTGAAGCGTGCCCACAGCTTAAGGTTAGAGAAGATGGTCCCCAGCTCACGAGGCCCTGGACCGTCAAACCCATACGCACCCACTGAGAACTGAGTTCCGTAAGTTGATCACCACCGATCCAATATGAACGTGTGGCTTATTGAAGGAAACAAACCTAAGGAGTGCTACCCACTTCATGATTATCAGTTCAGACAAGAAGAGAATAGAAGCTATTGAACTATGGTGTTACTAAACAGTACTGAAAATTAGATAGGTATATCTGGGAACTAATTGTGACGTGTGAAGCTCAACGATAGAGAGAAAAATTATGGCACATTTGACTAAAAAATGGGACCGTTTCAAAGGAATTACGCTGAGGCTTCAAGGAATCGTCAGTTTGATAATGGAGCGAGGATGTATGGGGGAGATTGGGGGGGGGGGGGGCGATTGCAGAGAAAGACGAAGGCTTGACTACAGCACGCAGGCAGAAATGGATGTAGGTTGCTATGGTTATGCAGAGATGAAGAGACTCCTACATGACAGACTAGCGTGGAGAGCTGCATAAAACCAATCTTCGGACTGAAGACCGCAACTACGACACTCCCAGAATTTTGAGAGTGGTCGTCAGAAACGGAGAGCTCGAGGGAGTCGCATTGGAAATGATCGATGGTGTAGCGAATGTAATGATGTTGCTTAAAAGCACGTAACACAGTAAATGTTTTCTTTTGTCTTTCAGTGTTTCATATTCTGAAGGAGGAAAGATTGGTTAACGCCCCTTGACGACGAGGTCACAGGAAACGACGCACAAGCTCAGATGAGGGATGGAAGATGGCGTTGTAGTCTGATATGGACCTTCCCTTTTTTCCTGTAAATGATTTAGAGAAACCACGGAAAACGCGTACGGGTCTACCCAGGATTAGAACAAGTGTTCTGCCAAACAAGAGTCCATTGACGTACGAATGCGTCGCTCTCGTCGATTTTCATATTATACAGATGTTGAGAATCGAGGGGCATGAAAGGGAAGCAGTTGTTGGGAAGGGAGTGAGACAGGGTTGTAACCTATCCCCGATGTTATTCAATCTGTATATTGAGCAAGCAATAAAGGAAACAAAAGAAAAATTCGGAGTAGGTATTAAAATCCAGAGAGAAGAAATATAAACTTTGAGGTTCGCCGATGACATTGTAATTCTGTCAGAGACAGCAAAGGACTTGGAAGAGCAGTTGAACGGAATGGATAGTGTCTTGAAAGGAGGATATAAGATAAACATCAACAAAAGCAAAACGAGGGTAATGGAACGTAGTCGAATTAAGTCGGGTGATGCTGAGGGAATTAGATTAGGAAATGAGACACTTGAAGTAGTAAAGCAGTTTTGCTATTTGGGGAGCAAAATAACTGATGATGGTCGAAGTAGAGAGGATATAAAATGTAGACAGGCAATGGCAAGGAAAAAATTTCTGAAGAAGAGAAATTTCTTAACATCGAGTACAGATTTAAGTGTCAGGAAGTCACTTCTGAAAGTACACTCCTGGAAATTGAAATAAGAACACCGTGAATTCATTGTCCCAGGAAGGGGAAACTTTATTGACACATTCCTAGGGTCAGATACATTACATGATCACACTGACAGAACCACAGGCACATAGACACAGGCAACAGAGCATGCACAATGTCGGCACTAGTACAGTGTATATCCACCTTTCGCAGCAATGCAGGCTGCTATTCTCCCATGGAGACGATCGTAGAGATGCTGGATGTAGTCCTGTGGAACGGCTTGCCATGCCATTTCCACCTGGCGCCTCAGTTGGACCAGCGTTCGTGCTGGACGTGCAGACCGCGTGAGACGTCGCTTCATCCAGTCCCAAACATGCTCAATGGGGGACAGATCCGGAGATCTTACTGGCCAGGCTAGTTGACTTACACCTTCTAGAGCACGTTGGGTGGCACGGGATACATGCGGACGCGCATTGTCCTGTTGGAACAGCAAGTTCCCTTGCCGGTCTAGGAATGGTAGAACGATGGGTTCGATGACGGTTTGGATGTACCGTGCACTATTCAGTGTCCCCTCGACGATCACCAGTGGTGTACGGCCAGTGTAGGAGATCGCTCCCCACACCATGATGCCGGGTGTTGGCCCTGTGTGCCTCAGTCGTATGCAGTCCTGATTGTGGCGCTCACCTGCACGGCGCCAAACACGCATACGACCATCATTGGCACCAAGGCAGAAGCGACTCTCATCGCTGAAGACGACACGTCTCCATTCGTCCCTCCATTCACGCCTGTCGCGGCACCACCTGAGGCGGGCTGCACGATGTTGGGGCGTAAGCGGAAGACGGCCTAACGGTGTGCGGGACCGTAGCCCAGCTTCATGGAGACGGTTGCGAATGGTCCTCGCCGATACCCCAGGAGCAACAGTGTCCCTAATTTGCTGGGAAGTGGCGGTGCGGTCCCCTACGGCACTGCGTAGGATCCTACGGTCTTGGCGTGCATCCGTGCGTCGCTGCGGTCCGGTCCCAGGTCGACGGGCACGTGCACCTTCCGCCGGCCACTGGCGACAACATCGATGTACTGTGGAGACCTCACGCCCCACGTGTTGAGCAATTCGGCGGTACGTCCACCCGGCCTCCCGCATGCCCACTATACGCCCTCGCTCAAAGTCCGTCAACTGCACATACGGTTCACGTCCACGCTGTCGCGGCATGCTACCAGTGTTAAAGACTGCGATGGAGCTCCGTATGCCACGGCAAACTGGCTGACACTGACGGCGGCGGTGTACAAATGCTGCGCAGCTAGCGCCATTCGACGGCCAACACCGCGGTTCCTGGTGTGTCCGCTGTGGCGTGCGTGTGATCATTGCTTGTACAGCCCTCTCGCAGTGTCCGGAGCAAGTATGGTGGGTCTGCCACACCGGTGTCAATGTGTTCTTTTTTCCATTTCCAGGAGTGTATTTGTATGGAGTGTATCCATGTATGGAAGTGAAACATGGACGATAAATAGTTTGGACAAGAAGAGAATAAAAGCTTTTGAAATGTGGTGCTACAGATGAATGGGTAGATCACATAACTAATGAGGAAGTATTGAATAGGATTGGGGAGAAGAGAAGTTTGTGGCACAACTTGCCTACAAGAAGGGATCGGTTTGTTGGACATGTTCTGACGCATCAAGGGATAACCAATTTAGTATTGGAGGGCAGCTTGGAGGGTAAAAATCGTAGAGGGAGACCAAGAGAGGAATACACTAAGCAGATTCAGAAGGATGTAGGTTGCAGTAGGTACTGGGAGATGAAGAGGCTTCCACAGAATAGAGTAGCATGGAGAGCTGCATCAAACCAGTCTCAGGACTGAAGGCCACAACAACAACAACAAATGTTGAGATAATTTATCTTAAAGAAAGGTATTAGCTCCAGGCTCGTGTGTTAATCAAACGTAGAAGCTCTCTCAGATAATAAGGGCCCGTTTGAGAGCGTTGCTGCAGCGTATATGCAACATAGCGCGAATGCGCTACTGGTGTACAAGCACCAACATGTAAGCAAGGGATTAGTGTGGTATTCGTGTCTTTCTGACGTGCATGCTGTGAATAGGGAAACGTGAACTATGGCGATATTATTATCAAAAAGCCCAAACAGGACGAACTTGCTGTTATTCTTTTCTTGGCTGCTGAAGGACAAACGCTGGTAGACATCCATGGAGAGCGAAGAATACATACGGTGCAGCATGTCTGTCGAAAACGGACGTTGTAGAATGGTGCATGACCAGGGTTGCTGTTCCTTCATGAGACACTAGAATATCCGCCCTTTATTACTGATCTCTTCCCATAAGATTATCACACCTTTGGTCCCTTGAAAAACATCTTGAAGGGTTGACGATTCATGTCGGACGAGGCAGCTGTGGACTTCTTCACGCAGCAGGACACGGTGTTTTACCAGACAGGTATCTTCAACCTGGTGCGTCGGTAGGATGATTGCCTCAATGCTCACGGTAATTTTGGCTGATTGTCATACCGATTCTGGACTTTACGGATTTCGAACTGAAACTTTATAATCGACCCTTACATTATCCGAGAAGCTATCCAGAATGAGATGGGTCAGATGCCGGTGTCCAATCCGTTTTCTGTTAGGTGGAACAACATAAAAGGTGTCTCAGGATAGTTCTGCCTCCACGTCTACGTATATACTTCACAAATGGGCTTACAGCATGTGGCTGGGGCACTTCCAGTACAACTAATTTCCTATCTTTCCTGTTCTGTTCATGAATGAAGTGTGGGGAAAAATGATTGTCGGTATAGTTCCCTATGCAGGCACAGATTGCTCGCTTGCGTGACGATCTTTCCAAAACTGACACTCGGGCGTTAAAAGGACGTGTTGAACAATTAGAAAAAAGAATTACACTGTAAAGAATGAGATGAGCAATATGGTGCCCATATTTGCAACAACAGTCGAATCGCAAAACCAGATGTCAAGAACTGCTCTTAAGTCCAACAGGTGCTCAACAATTAAACAAACACCGTATTCGTTAGATCCGTGGACAATAAAGGCGTCAAGAAAAGTAAAATAGAAATTGACAGGTGCTATCGACCCCAAGTCGGACAAAATCTGATTTAAATTGATGAGGACAGCTAAGAGTAAATTCACTGTTGAAATAGAAACTGGAGAAGACTGTAAGAAGTTATAGGAAAAATCCAAAGAGATAAGTGGTGTAACTGCGACCGGGACGGTCGCGGGTAGCAATGACGGAAAACGCGGCGGGACCCGCGGAGAGGCCGGCGAACTAGAACACAACGTGAGAGGACGGACACGACCAACGAAGGACAGAACGAATACAACAAGATCGTACAACGGAGTCCCAAGGAAACAAACACGTCCACTCGTACACAGAACAAGGAAGTTAACTGTCTAACGTGAGGCGAGGTGTCAACCGACGTACGCGTGATTAGACTGGCTGGCTGAGCTTCTTTTTTTTCCTTCTTTATTGTGATTTTAATACCCGTATAACTGGTAGGCTGGCAGCAGCACAATACGCCGCTCTTCAGCCAAAGATAGTACAATGATAAAACAGAGAAGACACATGAGTTGGAACAAAACGGCGGGGAAAAAACAGTAGACACATGAACATAAAAAACATGAAGCCGTTCACACTCTATGACAATCCACACTACGAACTGTTGACACGAAGCACAAACACTGAAGATGTCAATGGCACTGGTGAACGATGGAGTGTGACAGTGAACACTGAACACTAAACACGACGACACACACGAGACACTAATGGCGATTATCTCCGGCGCGTGAATGTCCACGTAGCGTGTGTGAGTCCGGGGACCTGCCAAGTGGGGAAGAATGGTGGGGGGGGGGGAGAGGGGAGAACAAAGATACCAATGGCTGAGGAGATGGGAGGAGGAGTAGAGGGACAGGGGAGGGGAAGCCCGGGGGAGGAGTGGGGAGAAATGGAGGAGGGAGGGAAGGGTGGAGAGAAGGGAGGGACGGTGCCCAAAGGAGCAAACACAGGAAGAGGGAGGGAGGATCAAAGTTGGTAGGAGGGGTAGATGGAGGGGAGGAGGGCATCATCAGGAAGAGGGAGGTGGCGGAAGCCACCTTGGGAGAGGGAAAGGAGGGTGGAGAGATGGAGACCGGGTGGGACAGGGGAATACAGGCGCGGCATCGGGAAGGGGTGGGAGAGGATGGGGAAGACAAGCGGGTGAGGAGGATCAAGTTTTCGGGAGGTGTACAGGATCCGTATCCGTTCAAGGAAAAGGAGGAGGTGGGGGAACACAATGAGGTTGTATAGGATCCGCGTGGGGGAGGGGAGACGGATGCGATAGGTGAGGCGGGGAGCATGGCGTTCAAGGATCTGAAGGTATTGGTAAAAGGTATGGGGGGGCAGAATCCAGGCAGGATGGGCGTAACAGAGGATAGGGCGGATGAGGGATTAATAGGTGTGGAGTATGGTGGAGGGGTCCAGACCCCACGTACGGCTGGAAAGGAGCTTGAGGAGATGGAGTTGGGAGCGTGCCTTGGCTTGGATTGTCCAGAGATGGGGGGTCCAGGAGAGGCGACGGTCGAGGGTGACGCCAAGGTACTTAAGGGTGGGGGTGAGGGCGATAGGACAGTCATAGATGGTGAGATAGAAATCAAGGAGGCGGAAGGAAGGGGTGGTTTTGCCTACAATGATCGCCTGGGTTTTCGAGGGATTGACCTTGAGCAACCACTGGTTGCACCAAGCGGTGAACCGGTCAAGATGGGATTGGAGAAAGTGTTGTGAACGCTGCAGAGTGGGGGTGAGGGCAAGGAAGATGTCATTGGCAAACTGGAGAAGGTGGATGGGGGGTGACGGCAGTAGCATGTCCGCCGTACACAAAAGTTACAGAAGGGGGGAGAGGACGGAGCCTTGGGGCACACCAGCGGAGGGAAAAAAAGGTGTAGGAATCCGTGTTATGGATGGTGACGTAGGAAGGACGGTGGGAGAGAAAGGAGCCGATCAGACAGACGTAGTTAATGGGAAGGGCGAAGGTTTGGAGCTTGAAGAGGAGACCAGAATGCCACACGTGGTCATAGGCACGTTCGAGGTCCAGGGAGAGGAAGACTGTGGAGCGAAGGGAATTTAGCTGTTCGGAAAGGAGATAAGTGAGGTGGAGCAGAAGGTCATCGGAAGAGCAGGACGGTCGAAAGCCACACTGGGTAACGGGAAGGAGGTGGTGCTGGTGGATGCGTCAGGTGAGGATGGATTCCAGGACCTTGCTGAAGACTGAGGTAAGGCTGATGGGACGATAGGATGAGACGGTGGATGGTGGTTTACCGGGTTTAAGGAACATCAGGATACAGGAGGTTTTCCACAGGTCGGGGCAGTAGCCGGTGGACAGGACTACATTGTAGAGCCTGGCCAGGGTGGAGAGGAAAGAGACAGGATCTTCATGAAGGTGGCGGTAGGTGACACGATCATGACCAACAGTGGTGTTGCGTTTAGTGCGGAGTGTAGCAATGAGATCCTGTGTAGTGATAGGGGCATTGAGTTCCATGTGTGCAATGTTGTCCAAATACTGGAAACCAGGTGTGAGGGGAGGGACAGAGGTATCAGTTCGATCGCGGACATCCGGGAAGAGGGAGTAATTGAACTGCGGATCGTCGGGGATGGAGAAGACATCAGAAAGATATTAGGCAAAGTGATTGGCCTTACTAAGGGTGTCAGGAAAGGGATGCTCATCATGGAGAAGAGGATAGTAGGGGAGGGTTTAGTTCTGGTAAGGCGACAGAAGGCTGACCAGTAGTTGGACGAGTTTATAGGTAGGGCAGCATTTAAACGGGTGCGTGTCTGTCACCAGTCCCGCCGTTTCTTAGCCGCAAGCAAGTTTCGGATGTGTTGCTGGAGTTGCCGGTGGTGTCGTAGTGTGTCCGGGTCACACGTGTGGAGGAAGGCACGGTAGAGACGGCGGGATTCACACAGGAGGAGGATGGCCTGTGGAGGTAAGGTAGGATGGTGGGAGTGGATGGCGACAGTAGGGACGTGGGCCTCCACGGCCTCAGACAAGGCCTGTTGGAGAAAGGAGGCGGCATGGGTAACATCGTCAGGGTGGTGGTAGGTGAAGGGGTGGCCTTCGACCCGGGTGGAGAGGGTATCCCGGTAGGCATTCCAGTCAGCACAGGAATAGTCATGGACGTACTTTGGGGGAGGGTCATTATGAGGGTCAGGGCGGGGGCGACGATCGTCTGAAACGGTGAGGAGGACAGGGAGATGGTCGCTACCAATAGGGTCCAGGACATCCACCGCTATGCGGCCAAGGAGGTTGGGGGAGGAGAGGATGACATTGGGAGTGGAGTTGGATTCGGGGCGGGTGTGCTGGGGAATGGGGACGAGGTTGCCTCGGAGGGTGGAGAGGAACCGATGCCACCACCGTAACTGGGTGGCGGAGCTACAATGCATGTTGAGGTTGGCGGCAATCACATAGGAGGAGAAGGTACGATCAATGTGGGAGAGGAAATCGAAAGGAATAGGGGCATTAGGGCGGACATAGATGGTGGCGCAGGTGACAGTAAGGCCGGGGAAGAAGAGACTAAGGATCAGGTGTTCGCTGGGGTCGGGAAGGAGAGGTTGGAGCCGAACCGGGATCTGGCAGTGGTGGCCAATGGCAACTCCGCCATGCGCAATCGGGAGGGGATTATCGGAGTGGTGGAGAAGGTAGGGCAAAGTGTGGATGGTGTGGTGGGGTTGGAGGAAGGTTTCATTGAGGAGGATGGCATCCACGCGGTGGGTGGCAAGGGTGTGCATGAAGAGGATCTTGTTGGCGGGAAGGGAGCGGATGTTGTTGAACAGGATACGGTGCTGTCGTGCCATGACAGGGATTTAGACGAGGGTGTCAAGACGGGAGAAGGTGAAATGGGCCTGGTTGTGGGAGTAGGTGGCATACATTTTTAGGTGGAAGACGGAATGGGCGGCGAGGGAGACCTGTTGGAGGGTGTGAGGGCGCTGGAAAGGGTGGACGTTTTGTAGGACAGTGGTGAGGAACCTGATGATGTCTTGAGCGGTGAGGGGGGGGGGCGAAGGGAATTGCCAGGAGGGGTGGGGGCGTCCAGAGGACGGACAGGGACGGTGAGTTCAGGAGTGGTCGGAGGGGGTCAGGCTTTACACTTTTGGGAGTAGGTGGGATGGGGGAGATTGCAGGTATTGCCGGAGGGAGGGGATTGAAGGTTAGGGCACTGCCGAAGGAAGTGTGCTTGCCTACAATGGGGGCAGGTGGGGTCCTCGCGGCACTGCTGTTGGGTGCGCATTATAATGCAGGCACCTCTGGCAGTGCAGGGATTGAGGAGGGGAACAGGAGGGGTCGACCTTATAGCGCTGGTTGAAGAGGAGGGCACCCTCCTTCAGGAGATGATCTATAGAGGGGGCATCCTCGGAGAAAACCCGCATAAGGCGTGTAGGGCCGGCCTAGTTGAAAATGCGGTGGACCACCCGCACCTCCAGCAAGGGATGCGCCTTGAGCTCCGCCAACACCTCCTCCTCCGTGATCGTCGGACTAAGCCGAGTGATCACAGCGGTGAGGGTCGGCGGGCGACATTGGGGTTGGGGTTGGCGGGTAGGAGATGGAGAAGGAGAAGGAGCAGGGGTGAGGGAAGCGTTGGGGCCAAACCGGGTGATGGGGAGGTGGGAGAGGATGTCAGTATGGAGGGTGGGGTTGGGGGAGGAGATGAGAACTGAATCCCGTCTGGGAGTGAGGAGTGAGATGGGGGCACCAGGGAAGTGTTGACGGAGGAGGAGGGAGAGGTTCCGGGCCTCGAGAAGGGAAGGATCGGGATGGGAGAGGAGGTATTTGTATAAAGAGGGGGGGAGGAGGAGGAGGAGGAGGAGGAGGAGGAGGAGGAGGAGGAGGAGGAGGAGGCGGAGGCAGAGGGAGCAGGGCCAGGCGGGGAGACATCCATGGCATCCTTGGGAGGGGAAGGAGGACGGGGCAGGGCCTTTTTGGAAGCGGAAGGGGTGGTGGTGCCACTAGGCCGTTTAACGGCGGCAGAAGGGTGGGTGGTGACACGAGGGACGGGAGCTATCAGGAGGTGGCGGGAAGTGGCAGGTCCCAGAATGGACGCAGTAGTCGGCGCCGGAGATGGTGACGGTGACGGGGGACGGACGAAGACGGACGAATACCAGAGTCCTACGTTGCTGGCGCCGGCGCTGGCGTCGGCTGGCAGAAACGCCGCAGCTGCTGCCGCGGACGGGGTCGGGGCCGCTGCTGCTGCTGCTGCTGCTGGAGGGCTGGCTGGCTGGACCGCTGCTGCTGGCTGGACCGCTGCTGCTGGCCGGGACCGCTGCCGCTGGCCGGGACCGCTGCTGCTGCTCGGCTGGACCGCTACTGCTCGCTCGGTTGGTTGGCTGGTTGGCTGGCTGGATGGCTGGCTGGCTGGCTGGCATCTGAAACCCTAACGCTTCTATTAGTGCTGGAATGGCACAATCGAAGGGCGGTATCCTTCCGGATTACCGCCGGAGATGCTTGGCTGGCTGAGCGAGAGGCAGGCGCTTAAGTACGCTATGGGGGGCGCCGCTATTGGCCGATGGAACCACGTGTTCCGCTGTGGCGCCCTCACACTAAAAGCGGGCCAGGAGGCGCGCGCCGCCACAGCTTACGGCGCGATGGTGCAGAGACCTCTATGGGTTTTCGACGTCCCTGACGCCTGGCGCGGATCCAGATTCCGCGGCGCGCGGTACTAGAAGAGTTACCTGGTGCGAGCCTCCAAAACGCGCACGCACCTAGTCATCATATACAGGATCCCAACAGATAATGGTAATGGTGACCTTTTAGATGAGTTTCATGAGCGTAATCCAGCAAAACATCTCACAAAAGTGAATTCAGTGGTGAGTTTAAGCAGAGAGTTAAAATGGGTCAAAAGCGACAACTCAGTATCTCAGTATCTCAGTATCCGGATTCTCCCAGAATCCGGATCATATTGCTGACCAGGCCAAATGTCATAGCAGGGCACCTAAAAACAACTGTGCAAAGAAAAGTGAAAAAACTCTGCGGATTTCGAGCTCACACAGGCGCAAACTTTGTAATGGAGTAGGAACAGAATGTGTAACGTACGCGTTTCTATAAAACAAGAAATTCAAAGAATCGACTATGACCGTCACTAGTAAAACAATGAATTTTCCGTGCACAACACCGAGTGATGTCCATTACTCACTTACACATGACAGTATGTTGCAACAAGCATGAAAGCACAAATCCCTGTTAATAGGTAAAAGACTGATAATACCTGATGATGGAGCACTAAGAGAGGAGAAGATAACTTGCCGAATGTGTAAAAGGCAAAAATCTACGTCAAGGAGAATGCGAGGTACAGAGGGAGCACGGAATTTCTTACAGAAAAAAAAACAAAGGTTGCCGTAGAGATTCAGCTACTAACATGAAGGAGAGTCACTCACAACCGGGCCGTAAAAACAACTGGAATCTGTACATTTACCAAATTTGGAAACATGCATTCCACATTTAGAACAAAAACTAATTAGTGGTCTGTTCCGAGAATTCATCGAGTAACGTACACTATATAGTTGGAAACACTGATGGCTTTGCAGTTAAATGATATGGATGGATTTTGTACAGCCAGATTTTGATGCACTTCTTTTACAATCATAAGCCGCAACTGTTTCGTCAACTTTTGTGCAAGAAAATCAGTACGACATGGTGCCATCTAGCGTGCATTGTTAGAACTTCAACCAAACAGTATATATTGAACACCCAACTGAGAGTCAGCAAAGAACCGTAAAACTTTTATAACAGGTTTACGGTACCAAGATTCAGTATAATGAGGTGTCGAGTGCCATTACTAAAGACGGACAACGCCGCAGATTACAGTATCAGTGCAGCCGAGTACCAGTAAAGGAATAGAACCTAGAGAGAGAAATATCAAATTCAACAGAACACAAGTCGAGGCACCTTGAAGTCGCGAATCAGCACATGAAGAGTTTGTAACACGAAGATTGAGACACAATACACAGCGATGAAGCGTTGTTACTGAGAGTAAAACGGGCATAAACCCACAGAGAAACAATGAAGGGTGTGAAGATGCACTCGGCCTTGCCAGACTGGAAGAACCTTCAGAACCGCTAACAGCGTTGCGGCATATACAAAGGTGTCCGACAAGATTACGGCCGCACGACAGAAATTAAAAAGACCTTGAACGCGAAATACACTCCTGGAAATGGAAAAAAGAACACATTGACACCGGTGTGTCAGACCCACCATACTTGCTCCGGACACTGCGAGAGGGCTGTACAAGCAATGATCACACGCACGGCACAGCAGACACACCAGGAACCGCGGTGTTGGCCGTCGAATGGCGCTAGCTGCGCAGCATTTGTACACCGCCGCCGTCAGTGTCAGCCAGTTTGCCGTGGCATACGGAGCTCCATCGCAGTCTTTAACACTGGTAGCATGCCGCGACAGCGTGGACGTGAACCGTATGTGCAGTTGACGGACTTTGAGCGAGGGCGTATAGTGGGCATGCGGCAGGCCGGGTGGACGTACCGCCGAATTGCTCAACACGTGGGGCGTGAGGTCTCCACAGTACATCGATGTTGTCGCCAGTGGTCGGCGGAAGGTGCACGTGCCCGTCGACCTGGGACCGGATCGCAGCGACGCACGGATGCACGCCAAGACCGTAGGATCCTACGCAGTGCCGTAGGGGACCGCACCGCCACTTCCCAGCAAATTAGGGACACTGTTGCTCCTGGGGTATCGGCGAGGACCATTCGCAACCGTCTCCATGAAGCTGGGCTACGGTCCCGCACACCGTTAGGCCGTCTTCCGCTCACGCCCCAACATCGTGCAGCCCGCCTCCAGTGGTGTCGCGACAGGCGTGAATGGAGGGACGAATGGAGACGTGTCGTCTTCAGCGATGAGAGTCGCTTCTGCCTTGGTGCCAATGATGGTCGTATGCGTGTTTGGCGCCGTGCAGGTGAGCGCCACAATCAGGACTGCATACGACCGAGGCACACAGGGCAAACACCCGGCATCATGGTGTGGGGAGCGATCTCCTACACTGGCCGTACACCACTGGTGATCGTCAAGGGGACACTGAATAGTGCACGGTACATCCAAACCGTCATCGAACCCATCGTTCTACCATTCCTAGACCGGCAAGGGAACTTGCTGTTCCAACAGGACAATGCACGTCCGCATGTATCCCGTGCCACCCAACGTGCTCTAGAAGGTGTAAGTCAACTACCCTGGCCAGCAAGATCTCCGGATCTGTCCCCCATTGAGCATGTTTGGGACTGGATGAAGCGTCGTCTCACGCGGTCTGCACGTCCAGCACGAACGCTGGTCCAACTGAGGCGCCAGGTGGAAATGGCATGGCAAGCCGTTCCACAGGACTACGTCCAGCATCTCTACGATCGTCTCCATGGGAGAATAGCAGCCTGCATTGCTGCGAAAGGTGGATATACACTGTACTAGTGCCGACATTGTGCATGCTCTGTTGCCTGTGTCTATGTGCCTGTGGTTCTGTCAGTGTGATCATGAGATGTATCTGACCCCAGGAATGTGTCAATAAAGTTTCTCCTTCCTGGGACAATGAATTCACGGTGTTCTTATTTCAATTTCCAGGAGTGTAGTTATAGGAGCTAGGCGCATGGAACATTCTATTTCGTAAATAGTTAGGAAAATCGGTATTCTGTGATCCACAGTGTTAAGAGTGTGTCGAAAATACCACACTTCAGGTATTACCTATCACTACGGACAACTCAATGGCCGACACTTGACGACCGAGAGCAGTGGCGTTTGCGTAGAGTTGTCGGTGATAACAAGATGCTACACTTCGTAAAATAACCGGAAAAATCAATGTGGGACGTACGACGACCGAATTCGTTTGGACAGTGCAGCGAAATTTGTCGTTAGTGGGCCATGGCAGCAGACGACCAACGCGAATGCCTTTGCTAACAGCACGACACCGCTTGCAGCGCCTCTTCTGGGCTCGTGGCCATGGCGGTTGGACCCTAGACGACTGGAAAACTGTGGCCTGGTCAGATGCGTTCCGATTTCATCTTGTAAAAGCTGGGTGTAGGGTTCGAGTGTGGTGCATACCCCAGCAAGCCAAGGGACTGAGCAATCTGGGATGGCTCCATAGTGGTGTGGGCTGTGTGAACATGAAATAGACTGGGTCCTCTGGTTCAACTGAGCCGATCATTGGCCGGAAATGGTTATGTTCGGCTACTTCGCGACCATCTTCAGCCATGCATGGACTGCATGTCCCCAGACATCACTGGGCCACAACTATTCGCGATTGCTTTGAAGAACATTCTGGACAGTTAGTGTGAATGATTTGCCCACCAATATTGCCCAACATGAATCCCTTAGTTCATTTACGGGACATAACCGAGGGGTCAGTTCGTGCCCAAAACTGTACACCGGCAACACTTTCTCAATTATGTGTGACTATAGAGGCACCATGGATCAATATTTATGCAGCGGACTTTGTAATCTTATCCCCCAACACATCACCATTAGATGTTTCTTAGTGTCTTCATTAGTTTCAAAAGCTTCGAGAAGCATAAGATATACAAATGAAAAACTTTTCTTTTATCTTCATTTTCTGTTGTTGATGTTGGCTCCCATTCTTGCGGCTAGGGGTATATTCTTGCAGCTGAACTTTTGACTTATTGGGTTCCGGATGACTAAATAACTGATTACGTATTATCTGTTGCTATGATTTTCTTTTAGTTAATCCCATTCTTCTATATCACACTGACTTTACAATTACCAATTCCGTACATAAATTCCCATTGTTGCTGACAAGATTAAAAATTCGTCTGCATCCATCAGTGGCATGCCCAGTACTACTAACAACATTGTGCGATACCCGCAATATTCCAAAGAGTTTACAAAATAAAAGAGTTTACAAACTTTCTTGACTAAAGGAGAATCTTCGCTAAAATGTATCATTATTTTATAAATGAGTCCACAAATAAATTTTATAATTATCATCAGATTGTGCAATTAATAATAGGAAATACCAGAAATTTTGTAATTTCAAATATTTTTGAAAGAAGAGTAATTTTAACTATACGTACATAGTACTACCAAATTCATTTCTTTTTATACATTTTAGCCTGAAATACAATACATTGTATATTTTAAACATAGCTGCACAACAGCAACGGTTTCACGTAGTAAAATTATAAACAGCTGACCAGTTGCAATAGATGAAGAAATTCTTTACCTAGGTTTCGACAAATATACATTTGTCTTCTTCAGAAGGTAACCTAAGGGCAATGAACATCATAGCTTACGTTAGAAAAGTATGAAACTTATAAGCCAAGAATAAATTTTAAGACAAATTAGAGAACTCTTGCATTACAGAAGTATGATAACGACGACTGGTACTTACAATTTTACATAGTGGATCTTGCAGAGCTCACAGCCGACTGTATTCATTGTACACAAAATCATATGAAAGTCTTTTAATTAAACAGCTGAGATTCTGTTCACCTATACAATAATCGATAGTATAAACTGTATCGGTTATTTCTATAAAAATGGCAATGTTAGAAAAGGGTGTCCCATTACAACTTCCAGCGACTTCTTGAGTTCGTGCCACGTCGAGTTGCTGCACTACACCGTGGAAAAGGAGGTCCGACACGATATCAGGACTTTGTCACCTCAGTGTAATAAGAACCAAACACTGGGAGAGAAAATCTATAACGATTCCTCTACCCGATGCTGCAGATTGTTTTCTGCTGGGATCGAAGAATCTACCTAATGACTCTTAGCTTCTAGAGATCTTACTTATTGAGCTTTTTCGTAGAAGAAATATAGTTTACAACACTGAGAAGCTATGCAAGCGATTCTTTATTTCGCATGTCAGAGTATGATCTGATCCACAGCAACGGTGGCCATACTGATACTTTCACATACATTATCCATTGAAACAGTATGGGATGCCAGGACATTATGCTTGAAATCGCAAAGTAGCTGAGGAAATGAACTGCGACATTCTGTATTTTCTGGAAACACACACAAATAGTCAAAAATGGCTGGAATGCCGATCGCAGCTCAGGTCATCACACACAGTCAATAACCAATGACAGACATTGTACTATTTAACAAGAAAACCACAACTTTAAGAATAACGCAATACTGTAATGAACATGTGGCTTGTGTTGAGGTTCTGGCAGCCACGGTTAGTTGAATATTTGTCTCAATACATTTCTAGTTCATTTACACCACAGATGAGTTCGTAGAGCAATTTAAAGAAATCAGCACATTGATCAGAGGAAACCACTAATCGACACCATGGACGCGAACGCTAAGTCACTATTATGGTTCAGCTGAGTGTAGGATAAAAAATGCATCATACTGCAGGAAACCATAATCTAATTAAGTATGATAGTGAAAAACGGAAGTGGAAATCCATCCACATATGAAGGGAGGGCTGGTGCATAATCCAATGAAGACGTCACAGTAGTTAACGAACGTGCTGTTAGAAACATCAGAGCCTTGAATGTAGAAAGAGACCTCATCGCAAGTGCCCACAAAATTATAATCTTCACAGTTGACTACTGCAAAAATCAACCCAGTAAAGCGTTGCATTAATCACGTGAATGACACAGTACTATATAAGGAAAGCCGATTGGAACCATCTGAGGACTATTTTCCACTGTCCGTAGCGTGTGGAAGCAGATGACAACATAGACACAAAAGCCTAAGAACTCGTCAGTGCACATTCCAGTAGAGGCCATGAGAGGTGCAATACCAGTCATAAGCCAAACAGACTGGAGTTCGCTAGTACTAGGAAGCGAGGGTCTCCAAAGACAGAGAACAGAAGTCAAAAGGGCAAGAAAAACTACCAGAAAGACAGCAGTGGGAATGAAAGAGCTCACTGACTGGAAAGAAACCTTTACCAGCAATTTAAAGATCACCTGCGGCAGGCACCACTACGTTCGCAGGTTCGAATCCTGCCTCGGGCATGGATGTGTGTGATGTCCTTAGGTTAGTTAGGTTTAAGTAGTTCTAACCTCTAGGGGACTGATGACCTCCGATATTATGTCCCATAGTGCTCAGAGCCATTTTTTTTGTGGCAGGCAAAAACAGACACCTGCAACCGATTAGGGGCACAGGACTTACATCTTAACCCATAGCGTACACCTTATAAAATCGCCTGTCAAAAGATAAAATCTCCAACACCTTTACCGACTCTAAAACGAGCAGAAGGCAGCATGACAGAAAGCTAGCAGAAATTTACGCAGCTGCTCATGGACGCTCTCTTTCTAGATGACACTGTAGAAACGAATTTGATGAATACAGAGATATGTGGAACAGTAGCAGGGACGCATACTGTGGAGACGGAATTCCTTGTCCATTGTCAGAAGATGAGATGAGGAAAGGAATCCTGAATCTGAAAAGGATAAATCGCCTGAGTAGAGCGGCATTGTGGGTTCTGGGCCAAAGATCGCTGACATCAATATCAGCATTGATGACATGAGCATCAGCTTTCCCAGAATCTCTGACGGCAGCATCTGGCGCTGGGGCAATGGCATTATTCCCGGAATTTTCCATTCCCCCTTTCCCCTGTAGCGAGTGCCATTACGCGCTTTTGCAAAAACGCTGATGGGCGCCAGGGCACCAATGGCATGAAAGCTTGGCCCCCTCCCCCTAATTTTTATAGCCGAATTACGGGAGCGCTGCCATTTACCGTCTGTACATCTGTCCAGGATAAAGTGCCATCAGCTGCAATAGCAAACAGCTGGCAGGAAAAAGCATATCTGTAAGTATTTGTCAGTTCTTTTTATAACAAATTTATTTTGCATGCACGTGTCAGAACAACACAATTTGATATATTAATAATTTTTATACTTAGGTCGGAGTTCTTATTGTTACAGATGAAGACTCTCAGAAGTTCGAGCCTGACCCTAAAGTATTTGAACAACCTGATGGCATCGCATTTGTGCTGCAGTGGCGTCGTGGTGGCATCACAGTGGTGTCACGCAGGTGCTCTGCTGTTACCCTGGTGTTGCATTGGCATATGGCATCACGTTGATGTTCGAATGGTCCACAATGGCGTCACGCTGGTCTCACATTGGCGTTACACTGGCGTCTTGTTGGTATCACAACAGAAGCTGGGTCACTGATGTCGTGTTGGCACCACAATAGAGTCATGCTGACATCGTGATGGCGTCACACATGTGACACATTCCAGCATAACTTCATGTGAACAGAAGTTTATATTTAAAGTGATAGATAAATAATTTACTGATTCATAAGAGAACTCTCAGAGGGTGAAGATGTCGAAGAGATGTGTAGTAACACTCTCTGCGACAAGGCAGTGTAAGCATTAGCGCTGACGATAATGAACAAGAATGTGAGTGAAAAAAACCAAATATGTACAACTAATAACTGTTTACTTTTTTCCCTTGCTGGTGAACTGAAATCACTGCAGCAGTAGCCTCCTGATGTACAAGTAAGTTTGTGCAATCAAATCTACTGCTTAAACACTAGTATCTGTAAGTATATTATTGTTGCTATATTATCAAATCGGTTATACTACCCAGTGATGGTATTCAAAAACCCTCTAATTAGTGATATTAAAGTAATTTTATCTATAGAAGAGTAGTGTCGACCATGTTATGTGTCAAGGTAAATTTAAGTCTTGTTCTATGGCAACGTTCTCTCCCCATTAATGATAATGGGTGATTATACAATCTTCACAGGTGACTTCCCAAGAACAGTTAAAATATTAAACTACAGAGAGTACATACATCTACAGGAGCAGACTTTTAAGAATGTAATGTATACCAACTATGCAAAACAGCATGAGCTGCAGTGTTGACTAAGGTGGCAGCCATATGTACAACAATTCTATGAGACATTGTGGAGCAATCTGCTGGAATTAGCTAGCTAAACTCCCCACCCATTCAAAGAAACCATAGTCCAACTCTACGATTCATGCTGTGCGTTGATGGACGTGGAAATACATTACTCAACTTTCCCAGAAGTGGGCATAGAACTTCTATGTTATTTAATTTTTTTATATTCCCAGCTACATATAAGAGTTTATAAATAAAAAAGTTTAAGAGTGATACGTGTGGTACTTATTTCTCTATGAAATCCCTATATACTAAGGTAAACGAACAATCTTGGTCATAGACACGTATTCCAAATTGACCTGAGCTTAGCCTGTGAAGGCAAAGACAAGAATGGAAGGAGTGTAGGTGTTTGAGAAATTGCTGCAGACAGAGATGAATCAATGTTCTGATAATCTTCAGCCTGACCATGGATGTAAATTACGCAACAGACATTTCAAGGCAGTAATGGGACGATATGGAATAAACCACCACCTAACATGCTCCTACATGAAGGCAAATACTGTGGAGCATTTGAACAGAACAATAAAAAACCATATGTGGGTGAAATGTAATATTCGAGGGTCATACGAACAGCTGGACATTCTCCCGCAAATAACTGACCAGTATACTCAAATGAGATATATCACAATTAAAATGAGGCCTATTGATGTACATGATAATGGATTTATAGGTGGCTTAGTACGTATTTCAAAATACGGAACTGCGTTTCAGATGTCATTCTTACCAAACTAATCAGTGGATATATTCACAGTTTCCAAAGCACAACTCACAAACCTAAGAACACGAATACACCAGTTGAGCTCTAGACATGGTATCATACAGTCTTACCTTAAAAGAATGCTCATCAATATTAAGAACAAGCGACTTTCCCCCAACAGATCTAATTAAGGGGAAGCGAAGTGTTGCATTTACATGTCTGCAAACTTGTAACAGCATAGCTAATATTACCAAGAATAATACTAAGCTAAGTCATATGATACTGACGATTAGAATGTTACACTGTACAAGGCATTGAATTACATGCTAAGGTTAATACGCTTAAAACAGAGATAAGACAACAGAACAGCCAATAGATTTCGCCATGAAGGTTCAATAGGAACACTACTAGATATCTTGAGGAGTCAAGTGTTGGTGGTTAATGCTGGTGGAATTTATGAGGTGAATCAACAAGTGAAAATTTTACCTATTAGCATATTGCTTGTTGAGTGTAATATCACAAAGAATTCATACCTTAATGACTGGCTAATTCACACCATCTACGGATTTTTGTCACCGTGGGTGGAGGTTTCTGGCAGTCTCATACAATTCCCTGTGACTCTATAGACATTAGACTATCTTCAGTTGAATATCATAGATCCGAACAGGAATCTCTTAAGTTTTCGCATTGAGTAAATTATAGTACGTCTTCACCTGAAGCGGCATAATTGTTCAAAATACAAATACAGTCCACAGAGCCACCAGAAGACCACTTTACAGTGAAAGCAGAATGCGATAACACATGGGAATGATGAATTTCTTAAATCGACAAGACTGAAGTCTCATAATGACATGGCTCGATATAAGAACTTCAGTTCGGTATTGCGACTGCATCATCTGGCAGGAATATTTCTCCCGCTAACCGATAGCATCAACATACTCATATGATAGAGTTGAGATACGATTTCTTATTCAACATCTATATGAGTTAACACATCCAGGCAACATTTTCATGTATTTGGAAGGAAGGGATTTGGCCACGAAGACAGATGGAAGGGCTCTGCCAACAGCAACATCGCAACTTACACGTAATACATTTGCCTTTCTGTTCCAAGTAAAAAGTTTTGAACGTAATGGTATTTAGATTGACCGCATAAGAAATGTTGGAATCATTTTGACTCTCATAACATATGCCTCTGCGTCAAATTCGACCCTGAATGTATTAGAGGTTGCTGGATGGTTCATATGAATCAATGAATGTCCGCTTTATATCCCACGCTAAATGTTAATGGGTTTCTTTAAGGGTAATACACGAGTCATTACGAGTCCTAAACAGGAACTGATTCAAGTTCGAAGCGCCATGGGTAATAACTCATACCTCCTAGAAGCACCAGAAGAAGATACTGAAATTGTACTGGATGAATTGGTGTGGAAAGTACCTCATTTATCAGTATCAGACAAAGAACGCCTGAAACTGATGCACGTGTTGCATGCAGGTTCCCAGCTACTGCTAACTTACCGTATAACGGAGCTTTACAAGTATCCAGTCCTGTTGGAGGCTTCAGAACAATCGTGAACAATAGAGACATGTGTTCAACTAGAAACGTCTCAATATATTATCCTAGCACTGCAATCAGACTGTAGGGGAGATCAGAAAAAGGACTGCAGCATATTTGACAACTGTAGATTAACAAATGCTAAAGTGTACCTAAATTCAGAGTATTTCCCACACGAAAATTCACAGCTTGACTGGAAAAATAGCACTGTAGGTCTACTGCACAATATATACACAAGGTTCTGCTCTTCCTACTACGAGAGTGATGAATTTGGATGCATATTCAGTCTTAAGAAGTTCAAAGAATTAGTGTCCACAGTGGTGACTGTTTGCTCCAAGCAAAATGAAATCATTAAAAGTGGAACTGTAGACACGTCTAACGAGTCAAAGGGCACTGTAGCGTATCCATTATTACAACGTGACCATCAGGATTCGTACAATGGGTGGTATAAATGTAAAGTTATTCCACAACCTGCATCATATCTCAGAATGACATCTCAGAGTGCAAATGTCATTGTTGATATACAGGGGTTTCACGACGAATGTGGACAGTTTGCGCTGCATTTGTCGCATTCTCCAATGCTGGGTAAGTTCTAACGAAGTACTTATTTAACAGTTGCGTGGATTGCTCGCTATCATTATGGAAAGTTATATGGCAAGGAGTGGGAGTCGTATGGAAATATGGGGACATCACTTCGAACCTATGACCACAGAGACAGTACAGTTCACGCCAAAAAGTATTGTGGTTGCATGGTATCTTCAAGTGTGCAGAGATATATTATCTCTAGGATTTCAATTGTTCATCAATTCGACGACTAAAGCAAATGTATGGTGGCAACAACAGCAGCAGTTATATGTGTGCTTCAGGAAATGTGCAAATATTTCTAAGTTGGAGTATCAGTGTCCTTTTTTATATTTCACTCAAAAAGAAAAGAGCTTTGTTTTTATTTATTCTCTTCATATATCTCCCACCACCTCGCTTTCAGGCTTCCAGTAAGTATTTAACATACACTGCCTCTGCAGCTCTTGAAGAATTCTAAGGTGGTCTATGGTGACCTGCAGCCATATTCCAATACGGGTCTCTCTCTGCATACGGTAAATACCAGTTGTCCAATACATGAATCCATGTACTCATCTCATGTGAGAAATGAACTCTTTTCTCCATGCTCCGCACTGACTGGTTAGAGCGTACACGCGTGCGACGTGTGTTCAGTGCAATTGTCGATGGCCAACTCCAATCACGGCGGCCTCGCCAAGATAAATCGCTCGAACCCGCGTGCGCGCGGTATCTGCCCGGAGCGGTCGGTGATGGGTAACTACAGTGGCGGCCGCCTTGTTCCAATAAACTGCAAGCGCCGTGCGTTTCCAACTCCAGACGCTGTGCCACTGTCGATTTCCAAAAACCACGCGTAAGCGCACAAAGTTAACAATAGTCTATGAGGCATCCGCAAGCTGACTGAGGAAGAAGAAGTAAGAACACTGGTGGGGTAATCTGAGTTGTTGGAATTATGCATTTGCAGACTGGCTGCTTACATATCAAGAAAAAATCATGCAGTCGCACTTTTACCCTTTCTAGAACGTGTGCGTATGATGAAATATGCAGTAAGTGCCCAGTTGCTCCTCACCATCCGTACCTAAACACATCGTGCAGAGCATTTCTTGCATAAGACCACTGTAAAAAACTACTTCACAATTGTAGACAGGTAGATGATAGTTTGTGTTTGATACACTGCTTCTACTTTATTCCTTAAGACCTACAAAATAAGAGTGGCAGTCAAATGAAAACCAAACACTCACCACAACAGGACCATGGAATGGTTCTATTGAAAAGTAATCACCCTACACGTTAAGACATTTGTCCCAGTCGGGGACAACACAATCAATTAATGTTTCGTAGAACGAGTCTGGCTGCTGACGATTCTCAACCGCACCCACTCTTGCACTTCCTCATCTGACTGGAACCAACGTCCACGTATGTCTATTTCTTCATGTCGCCAAATATTAGAAAATTAAATGGTGAAAGACCCAGGCCATATGGAGGACGTTGCAGTATTTCTCAACAAAAACACTGAAGCGTAGCCTTTGTCCGATTGGCAGTGTGGGGCCAGAATTTATCATACAACAGGATGATACCATCTGGCACCCTTCCGATAGGCCAAGGGCAAATGTCAAATCCAAGAGTGGAAACGTTCCACGTCTCACCCTCCAGAGAAATCTAAAGCCAGTTCTGGTAAGGTCATGATGACCTTCTTCTTCGACTGCAGTGGTCTTCTGATCGTCGAGTTCCTCGAGCGTTGAACCACACTCAGTGTGCAATGCTATGAAAGCAGTTTTCAGAAACTGTGACGCACCCTAAAGTCAAAACCCCGAGGAATGATTTCCGACAGTTTCATCGTCTTACACGATAACTTCACCCAGCACCCTGACAATCGGACGAAGACTAAAAACTACACTCTAGTGATTTGGTTGGTTATCACTGCAACATCCTCCATACAGCCCAGATCTTCCATCATGTGATTTTCACATCTTTTGCGACCTGAAGAAAGACATGCATGAATGTCTGTTTGAGTAGGGCCAGGAAATGCAAGAGGGGATGCAGTTGTGGATCCACCAGAAGCCAACTGCGAGTACAATGGGGCTTCTGGGCCACTTTTGATGTCAAACAGATGTAAATTTAATTATACAACTTAATTAATTGACCAATTAATTACCTTCACTCCTGATGATGTCATGGGTTTTCCCCAGCCAGCACGTGGGTCCCCTCAGGGAAATCCCAGCCCCCTCCTGTATCTCTTCCCTCTTCCTTCCCTGGAAATCGTGCGAAATTGAAATATTGACAGGAAATTCCATAGACCAACTGGCTTAGTTCACAACACCACCACCAGAAGGTGTTGTTGGTCGTGCCCTCCCATGACATAATGCAAGATGGCGGTACAGAAAAAAAGAATGGCCAATAGGAACGCTGCATTCGGTCATGTATAGGCTTCAGCCAATAGGACCGAAGTATCTGATGATGTCATCGGGGTAGATTTAAGGTACATTAGCAGCTCCACAGCCTCAGTCTCACTGAGTCAACCAGCAGCAGCAGCAGAAGAAGAACCATGAAACATCAGCAGCAGCAGTCGAGTTCCAGCACAGCCCTGCAGTACAGGAAAAAGCAGAAAAGAGAGTATCACATATTATATCTTTCTCTGTAGTTAGCATTATTATTGGTTGTTTTGTGTTGTGGTCAGTATGTGATGCTTCCTCCACCTTGTTCAGCTGTAATTTTCGACCTATCGAGCCCTGCAGGAGCAAGCACCAACATGTTGACCTGTGCTGCATCTGGACCCACAGCAACCTCAGCCACCATTTTGTCGAGTCTGCACTGACCTCTGGACCTGCAGCAGCAGCAACCACCAATATATCTGAACCTGTCGCGGCCATGTGGGATCCTGTAGCACACATAACCCACTAGCTGGAGCAGGCCAAGGAGCTGTTATTGTGTGTCCTGTTCATCGATATGTGTGATGAGGATGAGTGGTCTGTTCCCAATGCCTTAAATGCTGCTGGTGCTCCGAAACAACAACAAAATGGAGGACAGTAATGTTAGTGCAAACAACCAAAGCTTACACTCAGCACGGTGGCTGATGGGAGCGATTGGGAATGGGAAATGCCTTTACGGTCGCTCTCATGAGCCACCATGCCGAGTGTCACTGACATATTACCCATCCCAGCGGAACATCCTTGTGGTAGCGCAGGGGCAGAGTGCAGATGTTGTGGATAAGAAGGTACCAAGTGTGGTCATACTTTTCAGTCCAACATACTGTTTACTCCTAGTGGAGCAAAATGTGTAAATGTGGGTACAGAAGCATGCAAGCTGGGCTTGCTTGTGAGGATAGGAATTGAAAATGCATCAAAGAGTGATAAAGTGCCTATTTCTAAGTTCGACTGCGATGAAATATGTCGTACAGAGCACTAAATCAATCAGCAGATGACTACAGAGTATTAGCCAACTCGTACCCCCACCGAACAGTCACCTTACTGATGTGACACTATTATAACAGTGTATGATGACTCTGCGCTATGTGTGAAATCGGGTGAGAAGTGTATTTATCTACAGCATGCCTCAGTTATTAACTTATACGATGTGGATACTGCGCTATGCCATGAATTGGAGAGACTGATTCTGTCGCTGCCAAGCATAGAATCCACATACTACGATGTAAATTTTCTACATGTGCATAGTGTAGATGTTGATAATTTGGAATAGTTCCTCTGTTTTGGCATCAACGCAAAGCTGAAACAGAAACATTTTGATTGTAAGTGTGAAGAATCAGAGTACTCTGAGGTGTCCATTTGAAGGCGATAGGTGCGAAATTTATTGAATATCGAAAAGCTTTACTTTCGAAAGATTGCACAGGTGCAAGGAAGATAAAGAAAGAGGATGATAATTTTATTTTGGACTACTACATTAAATGTAAAATATTTAAATAAATAATGTGTATATATAATCTCAAAGTGTATGTGTTTTGTTCCATGTCCCTGCCATTATAATACAAGTATTGTACTTACTAATATCATCATTTTCAGTGTTGCACGTATAATCATGCAGCAGCAGACATTTGCCTGAAACACCAGTCATTGTCAAACTAAATGATGAAGTTACTTTTCATGGGTAAATATACATATATACATACACTATGTATCCCGACAACCCAAAAAACATACGATCTTCATATTAGGAGTATTGTGCTGCCACCTACGGCTAGATACTCCATTTCAGCCAACTCAGTAGGAATCAGACATCGTGAGAGAGCAGAGTGGGGTGCTCCGTGGAACTCACGGCCTTCGAACGTGGTTAGGTGATTGGGTGTTACTTGTGTCATACGTCTGTACGCGAGATTTCTACACTCCTAAACATCCCTAGGCCCACTATTTCCGATGTGACAGTGAACTGTAAAAGTGAAGGGACACATACAGCACAAAAGCGTACAGGCCGACCTCTTCTATTGAATGACAGAGATTGCCGACAGTTGAAGAGGGTCGTAATGTGTTATAGGCTGACATCTGTCCAGACAATCACACAGGAATTCCAAACTGCGTCAGGATCCACTGCAAGTACTATGACAGTTAGGCGGGAGGTGAAAAAACATGGATTTCATGGTCGAGCGACCTCTCATAAGTCACAAATCACGCCAGTAAATACCAAACAACGCATCGCGTGGTGTAAGGAGCCGAAACATTGGACGATTGAACAGTAAAAAACGTTGTGTGGAGTGACAAATCACGGTACACAATGTGGCGATCCGACGGCAGGGTGTGGGTATGGCGAATGCCAGGTGAACGCATCTGCCAGCGTGTGTAGTGTCAACAGTAAAATTCGGAGGCGGTGGTGTTATGTTGTGGACATGTTTTTCATGGAGGGGGTTCGCACCCCTTGTTGCTTTGAATGGCACTATCACAGCACAGACCTACATTGACGTTTTAAGCAGCTTATTGCTTCCCACTGTTGAAGAGCAATTCGGGGATTGCGATTGCATCTTTCAAAACTATCGAGCGCCTGTTCATAATGCTCGGCATGTGGTGGAGTGGTTACAGGATGATAACATCCCTGCAATGGACTGGCCTGCGCAGAGTCCTGACCTGAATCCTATAGAACACCTTTGGGATGTTTTGGTACGCCGACTTCGTGCCAGGCCTCACCGACCGACATCGATACCTCTTCCCAGTGCAGCACTCCGTGAAGATGGGCTGCCATTCCCCAAGAAACCTTCCAGCACCTTATTTGTGAGAGAGGACGCTGTTATCAAGGATAAGGGTGAAGCAACACTGTATGGAATTCCAGCATTACCGATGGAGGGCGCCACGAAGTTATAAGTCATTTGCAGCCACGTGTCCGGATACTTTTGATCACGTAGTGTATATGGCTAAATTATCTATGTAGCCAATGTAGCTTAGTTGGTTAAGTGACGGGGTTGTAGTGGCTACACATATTACCAGCATCATTACAAGTGTGTGTGTCTCTCTATACATGCACGCTACTTGTCGGTACCTAACGTAGTCAGTATCATGGCAGTGTAGATGAAACATCCTCGTCACAAGGACTTTGCTGTAGATGACTGGTCCTGTGAAGATGTAAGAAAGACCTGAAGAAGAAGAAGAATGGAATACTCCATCCTGATAATATACGAGCAATTATTGTAGGCCCATCGAGTTGTGGCAAGAGTAATTTTCATATGACACTGCCAACACATGTAGATGGAGTGCGATGTGAAAAAGTTTGTGAATTTTTAAAAACACTCTTTCAACCCAAGTATTAGCTATTACAGGACTTATTTAGCGGTGTGAAAGGCGTTTCATACACGTCATTCAGTGAAAGCAGTGATATCCCTACACATGAAAAACTAGAGCTAAACATTGTGTTCATATTTGACGATGTTGCTGTGGAAAACCAAGACCAAATTCGAAAATATATTTGTTTCAGTTGTCATATGGGTACTGATGTATTTTATCTAAGCTGAACGTATTCTAGAATCCCAAAACAGTTGGTTGGGGATAATTCAAATCTCATTACACCGTTCAAGCAAGACAATCTGAATTTAAAACACATTTACCAAGCACATGTAGAAACAAACATGCTGTTCAATGATTTTCTAAAGGTATGTGCTGATTGCTGGAATCATTCACAGTAGGGGTTTCTCGTTATTGATAAAACAAGAAAACCGAATGATGGTAGGTATAGGCGAAACTTCCAAGAGTTTCTCTATATATAGCCTGGTAAGAGAGATGAGTACATCAGTATACGCTTCACCATGGACAAATTCGCAGGCATGTCTGGCTCTCAACGCGAGAGATTGGGTGTACATAGACAGTGCAGTCGCTTGTAGAAGTGAATATTCAGATTATCGTGCATAAAGTTGGAGGTATTCTCAGGGGGCTAGGAAAGTATTACCGGATTCTTCTGAGAATGGTTCGAAATTGTTCAAATGGCTCTGAGCACTATGGGACTTAACATCTGAGGTCATCAGTCCCCTAGAACTTAGAACTAGCCGGCCGAAGTGGCTGGGCGGTTCTGGGCGCTTCAGTCTGGAACCGCACGCCCGCTACGGTCGCAGGTTCGAATTCTGCCTCGGGCATGGATGTGTGTGATGTCCTTAGGTTAGTTAGGTTTCAGTAGTTCTAAGTTCTAGGGGACTGATGACCTCAGATGTTAAGTCCCATAGTACTCAGAGCCATTTGAACCATTCTGAACTTAGAACTACTTAAACCTAACTAACCTAAGGACATCACACACATCCATGCCCGAGGCAGGATTCGAACCTGCGACCGTAGCGGTCACGCGGTTCCAGACTTAAGCGCCTAGAACCGCTTCTGAGAATGATAAAGGCATTAAATGAGTTAGTTAATGGCTCTAAGCACTATGGGACTTAACATCTGAGGTCATCAGTCCCCTAGACTTAGCACTACTTAAACCTAACTAACCTAAGGACATCACACACATCCATTCCCGAGGCAGGATTCGAACCTGCGACCATAGCAGCAGCGCGGTTCCGGACTGAAGCGCCTAGTTAGTTAATGAAATCGGTAAGAAAGTTACCGACTTAACCGAAAAAGTTGAGACTATTGAGGGGAAAATAGATGTAGGGACCCTTGTTATTGAGACGGTGGAACAGCCACATAATAAGAGGAAGAAGAGTGGATATATAAAACCTCACGCTGCATAAAAGTCTGATCAATATACAACGAGATGTTGATGAAGCAGAAAGTAATTCAGGTGCAGAAAGCCGTGGACAGAAATTACGGTTGCTAAGATTAGGGCATATGGATCGACAGCAAACACTAAGAGAGACCGTTACGCCGGTTACTGAACCTATGAGATAGCTTTCAGCAAAAACAGAACCACATGAGAACGATGGTACTGTCATTGATAAATTCGTTATCCATCACGCACCTGGAGTCAGCAGGGCAAGACCGTACATGCTGGGCACACAGCCTATAAATGTAACTAATTACGCAATACGGATTGGTGATTGGCAGTTCGAGAGAAAACCTGGCTTAATGAACCTTATTTTTCTAAGACCCACGAAAAAACTCATAATTTGTTCAGTTAGTGATACAGAAATATGCAGTGAAATAGTGCATTTGACTGATGTACATAAGTTCGTAAAAAACCAGAGCAACAAGAAATGTAAAACCATTATAAAAACCAATAGTCGAAGGTGAAAACAACAACAGCAGCAGCGTTGATGGTATTGACATTGTGCATAAAGCGGCGAAGAATTGAATCCCAGAGTATATATATTATTTGATTTGATCCATTATAAATGGTTTTTGAAAGCCTGCGACTGTAGATACAATAGGTTTGTTTATAAATAAATAAATCTTCTGCTACCAGTCACGATTTTCTTTATTTTACTATTTGCACGACGCGTTTCGAGAAATAATTCCCATTTTCAAGTGCGTTTTTATGATGTGTGTTAAGCCATTTCTTTTGATGTTGTCAGTGTGTGTGAGTCTGCTTCGTTTTGTTGACTTTTACTGTAATACATAAGAAACGCGATTTTTAGTTGGGTATCAATATTTTCTGTGAGGTTAGTGGCTAAGGTTTGAGAACAATTTGTACTTACAATTTTCTAATGGTCCATTTGTGTAGAGAGTCACACACACTTAACATCACACACAACTTGTACATTTTACACATCGACAATATCTTACTTAAACAAAACAGTTACAAAGATCTTCTTATAGGTAGTTCACAGAGATAACATTATAGGTCTTCCACAGATTATGATATGCTTTTGTACAGAGGTTAATTTATCTTTGCAATTTGGCTCATGAATGACTTATACTGATTTTACAATTGTGCTTATTTCTATGTTTTACTATTTTTATTTAAGTATATTATCGAAACATCTGAAGAAATTCACTGATTCACTTTCAAGTTTTTCATTTAATATTTTATCTTCATATTTTCTGTAATGTGAATATATCTCCAGTTCTTCAAGCAAATCCATTTTATGTCCTTTATCTAGTCGGTGAAGTACTTTGACATTTTGCTCTATTTTTCCAAATGGGTGTCCTGTATTATGTATGTGTGTTGCTATTGCTGATGTAGCGTGTTTGTTGTGGGTGTATGCTCTAATGTGCTCTGTGTACCTGGTGTTGATATTTCGGCCTGTTTGTCCTATGTAGAACTTGGAGCATTCCTGGCATGTTACCTTGTATATTCCAGAGTCTGAATATTTATCATGATTACACTTTATATTATGTATTAGTTTTTGGTGTAGTTTATTGGATGTAGAAAACCCAATTTTTACTCTGTGATTTTTGAAAATATTTGCAATCTTCTGTGATACATTGCCTATGTATGGAATACTAGATATATATTTGTTTTTCTCTTTTTCTTCTGTGGTGCAGTTTGTACCTGGGTTTCTCTTCATTTTGTCTAAGATTGTGTCAACCATGGAAGCATTGTAACCATTGGCAACTGCAATCTTCTTCACTGTGTTTATTTCTTGTTGTATATTTTCTTGGTTCAATGGTATTTTTGTTGCCCTATGCAGCATTGACCTGTAAGCTGCCTGTTTATGAATATTTGGGTGACATGAGGTTGCAGGGATTGTGGTGTCAGTCATTGTGTTTTTCCTATAAATTTTGAATGTGCATGTGTTGTTGTGTCTTGTAATATTTAGGTCCAGAAAGTTGATACTTTTATTTTGCTCATGTTCCACTGTAAATTTGATTTTCTCATTTAGATTATTGAAATGATCGTGCATATCCGGTACCATAGCTGACATATACATAAATCACTTAGAACAAAAATTATTTGACAGGCAGGAACCCTGCCTAAGGAAAATAGAATTTTATAGGAGATATGTAGATGACACACTACTGTTAGTGAAAGGAGATACCAACGACATCACAGACATTCTTAATCATTTCAATAATCTAAATGAGAAAATCAAATTTACAGTGGAACATGAGCAAAATAAAAGTATCAACTTTCTGGACCTAAATATTACAAGACACAACAACACATGCACATTCAAAATTTATAGGAAAAACACAATGACTGACACCACAATCCCTGCAACCTCATGTCACCCAAATATTCATAAACAGGCAGCTTACAGGTCAATGCTGCACAGGGCAACAAAAATACCATTGAACCAAGAAAATATACAACAAGAAATAAACACAGTGAAGAAGGTTGCAGTTGCCAATGGTTACAATGCTTCCATGGTTGATACAATCTTAGACAAAATGAAGAGAAACCCAGGTACAAACTGCACCACAGAAGAAAAAGAGAAAAACAAATATATATCTAGTATTCCATACGTAGGCAATGTATCACAGAAGATTGCAAATATTTTCAAAAATCACAGAGTAAAAATTGGGTTTTCTACATCCAATAAACTACACCAAAAACTAATACATAATATAAAGTTTAATCATGATCCATATTCAGACTCTGGAATATACAAGGTAACATGCCAGGAATGCTCCAAGTTCTACATAGGACAAACAGGCCGAAATATCAACACCAGGTACACAGAGCACATTAGAGCATACACCCACAACAAACACGCTACATCAGCAATAGCAACACACATACATAATACAGGACACCCATTTGGAAAAATAGAGCAAAATGTCAAAGTACTTCACCGACTAGATAAAGGACATAAAATGGATTTGCTTGAAGAACTGGAGATATATTCACATTACAGAAAATATGAAGATAAAATATTAAATGAAAAACTTGAAAGTGAATCAGTGAATTTCTTCAGATGTTTCGATAATATACTTAAATAAAAATAGTAAAACATAGAAATAAGCACAATTGTAAAATCAGTATAAGTAATTCATGAGCCAAATTGTAAAGATAAATTAACCTCTGTACAAAAGCATATCATAATCTGTGGAAGACCTATAATGTTATCTCTGTGAACTACCTATAAGAAGATCTTTGTAACTGTTTTGTTTATATAAGATATTTTCGATGTGTAAAATGTACAAGTTGTGTGTGATGTTAAGTGTGTGTGACTCTCTACACAAATGGACCATTAGAAAATTGTAAGTACAAATTGTTCTCAAACCTTAGCCACTAACCTCACAGAAAATATTGATACCCAACTAAAAATCGCGTTTCTTATGTATTACAGTAAAAGTCAACAAAACGAAGCAGACTCACACACACTGACAACATCAAAAGAAATGGCTTAACACACATCATAAAAACGCACTTGAAAATGGGAATTATTTCTCGAAACGCGTCGTGCAAATAGTAAAATAAAGAAAATCGTGACTGGTAGCAGAAGATTTATTTATTTATTATTTATAAACAAACCTATTATATATATTATGGCGATCCCAAGAAGCTAATAGATCCACTACGTCTGCTTGTGTCATCAGCTGCTGTAGGTAATACAGCTCGTTCGAATGAGGTTATTTCAGTAATCTCCAAGCTTAGAGAGAGAGGTATCATCGAATAAGTATGGAGACAGTAGTTCGAGGACTGCTCAAACCAGCACGCAAAATAGCGTCGTAGGCATGTTATGATTAAAGGTTTGGATAACTTATGGCACACTGATCTTCTAGATATGAGGGAGTATGAGAATAATGGATTCAAACATACTTTAATGGTAATTGATGCATACTCCACATTTGCCTGGATATTACCTGATAAAAATAAAACGGGAAGAAATGTTGTGGATGTGGTTGAGCGGTTGTTGCAGTCAGGGAGAATCGATGTCCGACAGCCTTCAAACCGATCGCGATAGAGAGTTTTACAATTTCAAGACCGTAATGCAGCAGTATGGAATAGATCACTACTCAACATTCACCACCTGAAGCCGGGTGTCGTGGAAGGTCTGAACAGAACAATAAAAGATCAAATGTGGATGCGTTTTAATCTCCTGCGGCTCATACAAACGGACAGATATCAGCCCAGAAATAATTGCACAGCATAATCGAATCAAACATAGCACAATGAAAATGAGACCAATCGATGTTCATGATAATGGACTCATGGATGCGCTGTACTCTCGTATTAGAATGCTGGATCCACGTAAACAGAAATTTAATGTAGGTGAATTTGTATGTATCTCAAAACACAAGACAGCATATCAGAAATCATACCAGCCAGAGATATTTACAGTTTCCAAGGTACAAAGACCGAATCCTATAACTTATGTCTTGGAGGGTAGTAAAGATCAAGAAATTGCAGGTCGCTTCTATACCGAAGAGTCTTTGGTATGTCAGTGTAGTTTGCCATACCATATGCAACTACGGAGCACAACGAGCACCACCGTACAGGCACTGCAAATAGTCTCAACACCCTTAGCCCGCCTCTGGGTGGCCCCCTCTACTGTACGATGTGCAAACATTTTGGATCTTAGACCTCTAATCGGCAATCCGTTCGACTCATCTTTCATTTATCCAATAATCTTCTTGTTCTGAGGAACAATTACGTAAAGATTATCGGCTGGATATCCGGATGTGTCAAATTCATTACTGTAACACCTCAATACTACATATGGATAGCAGTTCTTCACCAAGTAGCTGAAGCTATCTATATCCATATAAAGTAACTTTGGTTCCACGAAATGAGTTTTAGCAAACTCGTAGTGGAACCGGTACATATTAAGTTTGGAGATGTCCAGTATACACATCCCCAAATAGACAGGTTCCGTAAACTCTACTGTAACCTTCGACATCTCCACAGCGACAACGTTCTCGTTGAAACAGTGACCCACTTAAAATTAGGTCTTGCAATGTATTTTCTTATGCCATAAAGCCCATGTCATTCGGTTTTAATCAAAATATTGCGATCATTTCTTACATTCTGCTCAATTTTACCGAAAATGGAATTATTCACCGATTTATAAAAATCTTTTTCGAGACCACCAGTCGCGCCCACCATATTTTCTGTATTTAATTGAATATACTCCTTCAACCAGGGGGACTGATTGAAGGAGATAGCCTGGGAGATTCTACCTAGCTCCATCCCTAAGCAGAGGTACTGCTGGAGATTACGATAATGACTTATATACCTCTGTTTGTGTTCAACGGTGGTCATCAGTTTAGGGACAGTACTTCCACGCAGAACTTGTTGCTCTGGACATAACGGCTAATCCCTTGTCATTTCATGCAATCTGACAGGGTATACAAGGTCTACCTCCATCGCATACCCTACATCAGAATCAGCCGCGAGACCAATTATTTTTCCACCTGATCCCTCTAATTCGTTTTTGGACACCCATTGAAACCCACCTACCATCAGTGGCTGCATCATCGCAGCTTGTATAAGTTATTAATATCCAAATATAGAATGTTAACTTGAATCAAGGGATGCACTGAACACCAGATCCATACGTGGGTTGTTTGCCTTGACATGTCTATGGACATACTGGCAAAGTCCCCTACAAATCCTGCACTCAAAGAAAAGAAGTATCTCAGCATTGGTCAAAAGTTCGATGCTGCTCCTTGTTTTCTTGAGCATTGCATCCCAGGACAACCCAGGTGCCGTGTAATAAAAGACATGGTCCAGAGAGAACGTAGCCACGCATACACTTTGGAACTTTTCAAAAACATCCACAACCAAGCAGACATCGGTGTTCATGATTAGACTTGCATATTCACTCAAATCGGGAACGTTTAATTCCTGCCAGACATTGACGGCATGTTTATAATCTATACTAGTTATGGAATCGCCTGTGAAAGTAGTGGTAAATGCAGATATGCCAGGTACCTGGTTTCATCGAGTTTCACCTTACTATCCAGATACTTATAAGGGAAAACTCCTTTCCTAGTCGTAAGTTGAAAAATTTCCTCATCGTGGTATGCAGATCAGGTGATGTTCACATACTCCTGAGGCAATGTGTCAGCCAGTGTCTGGAGTGAAGTATGTGAAGTATGCATGAAATGTAAAGAGTGAAGGAAGTGGAGCGTATAAAAAATCACACAATGATGCCGGACAGGGAAAATCCATAACATCATTGGGGGTGATCAATTAATTTGCGTAATTAATTTGATATCAATTTTACATCAAAAGTGGGCCAGGAGTCCCATTGCCCCACTGCTACAGCGTTCTACGAAAAAGGAATTAATCGTCTTGTCTTCCTCTGGGATAAATGACTTAACGCATGTGATGATTACCTATGAATAGTCCCATTGTGACAGCAGTTCGTTTTTAATTGCCTGTCACCTGTAACATGCATTGAGAGTACTGTGGCGAAAAAAGCTTGTCCTGCTGATTTGTAGTTGTCGTACATCCCTTAAAGCAGTAAACGGCCTCGATTCGAATATTTTTCGATCAATGCTTCAGCGTATGGTCATTTTCAGTTAATATGGCTGAAAAAACACTGCCTTCCCAGTGGTTTTCTTTACTAGTGACAAGGACAAAACCTTTTCGCAGTCATGACGGTATTGTGGCGTACAATATATTTCTCCTGCTGCTGTAATAAAGTGTAACACTCGCATAGGGATGTAGATACTGCACTACACATACAACATCCAATTCAGCCTATAGATGAAATACTTCAGGTTGCAGAAGTACCTAGTTAATACTTTTCATTTTTGTATACCTATTACATTAAACTGGCTTTTAGGGGCTGATTACTCCAGGAGTCAAACAGAAGAACATGAAACACCGAGTGACCTTTTACTGTATGCAAGGATCTCTCAATTGGACTTTGACAGCTGGCTGCTGGGGGCATTCTTGTAGATTTAGAGTATATTTACAAATCTTTTAAATCTGTAGTTAACCTGTATTCTGTGTTATTACCACACATGAATAATGATATCGTTGCTAAGCTTACTGAGGTTGGAAATCTGCCTCATTACCGATTTAACAAAGACGGTATAACATGTTTTATTTGAGGTGATGCTCTAGCAGCACCTGCATGTTGGAATAGTCTTACAATTATATCCTCTGCTAACATGGTACTGCAGTTCGTAATTCATCATATATGTTGTTGTTGTTCTGGTCTTCAGTCCTGAGATTGATTTGATGCAGCCCTCCATGATACTCTACCCTGCGTGACTTCATCTCTAACTAACTACTGCAATCTACATCCTTCTGAATCGGCTTAATATATTCATCTCTTGGTCTCCCTCTGTGGTTTTTACCCTCCACGCTGCCCTTCAATAGGTCATCCCTTGATGCCTCAGAACATGTACTACCAAATGATCCCTTCTTCTAGTCAAGTTGCGACACAAATTCCTCTTCTCCCCAGTTCTATTCAGTACCTCCTCATTAGCTACGTAATCTACCTATCTAATCTTCAGAATTCTGTAGCATCACATTTCGAAAGCTTCTGTTCTCTTCTTGTCTAAATTAGTTATCGTACATGTTTCACTTCCATACATGGCTACACTTCATACACATACTTTCAGACATACTTTCAGAAATGACTTTCTGACAGTTAAATCTATACTCGATGTTAACAAATTTCTGTTCTTCAGGAACGTTTTCCTTGCCATTGACAGTCTACATTTTACATCCTCTCTACTTCGACCACCATTAGCTATTCTGCTCCCCAAATAGCAGAACTCATATACTGCCTTAAGTGTCTCATTTCCTACTCTAATTCCCATAGCATTACCTGATATAAATCGACTGCATTCCATTTACTCGTTTTCCTTTTGTTGATGTTCATCTCATATCCTCCTTTCAAGGCACTGTCCATTCCGTTCAACTGCTCTTCCACGTCCTTTGCTGTCTCTGACAGAATTACAATGTCATCGGCAAACCGCAAAGTTTTGATTTCTTGTCCATGGATTTTAATTCCTGCTCCGTATTTGTCTTTTGTTTCCTTTATTGCTTGCTCAATATACAGATTGAATAACATCGGGATAGGCTACAACCCTGTCTCACTCTCTTCCCAACCACCGTTTCTCTTTCATGCCCCTCGACTCTTATAACCGCCATCTGGTTTCTGTATAAATTGTAAATAGCCTTTCGCTCCGTGTATTTGACCCTGCCACCTTCAGAATCTGAAAGAGAGTATTCCAATAAACATGGTCTAAAGCCTTCTATAAGTCTACAAATGCTATAAACATAGGTTGCCTTTCCTTAATCTATCTTCTAAGGTAAGTTGTAGGGTCAGTACTGCCTCACGTGTTCCAACATTTGTACGGAATCCAAACTGATCTTCCCCGAGATCGGCTTCTCCCAGTTTTTCCATTCGTCTGTGAAGAATTCGTGTTGGTATTTTGCAGCGTGACTTATTAAACTGATAGATCACCTGCTTTCTTTGGGATTGGAATTATTGAATTCTTCTTGATGTCTGAGGGTATTTCACCTGTCTTATACATCTTGCTCACCAGAGGGTAGTTTTGTCACGACTGGTTCTCCCTAGGCTGTTAGTAGTTCTGTGGAATGTTGTCTACTCCCGGGGCCTTTTTCCGACTCAGGTCTTTCGGTGCTCTGTCGAATACTTGACGCAGTATCATATCTCCCATTTCATCTCCGTCTACGTCCTCTTCCATTTCCATAACATTGCAGGCAAAGTACATCGTCCTTGTATAGACCCTCTATATACTCCTTCCACCTTGCTGCTTTCCCTCTTTTGCTTAGAAATGGTTTTCTATCTGAGCTCTTGATATTCATACAAGTGGTTCTCTTTTCTCCAAAGGTCTCTTTAATTTTCCTGTAGGCAGTATCTATCTTACTCCTAGTGATACATGCTTCTACATCCTTACATTTGTCCTCTAGCCATTCCTGCTTAACCGTTGTGCACTTCCTGTCGATCTCATTTTTGAGCTGTTTATATTCCTTTTTGCCTACTTCATTTACTGAATTTTTATATTTTCTCCTTTCATCATTTATGTTCAGTATCTCTTCTGTTACCCAAGGATTTCTACAAGCCCTCGTCTTTTGACCTACTTGATCCTCTGCTGCCTTTACTATTTCATCTCTAAAAACTCCCATTATTCTTTTACTGTATTTCGTTCCCCTGTTCTTATCAGTCGTTCCCTCATGCTCTGTCTGAAACTCTCTACAGCCTCTGGTTCTTGCAGTTTATCCAGATCCTATCTCCTTAAATTCTCACCTATCTCCTTAAATTCTCACCTTTCTTCAGTTTCAGTCTACAGTTCATAACCAATAGATTGTGGTAAGAGTCCACATCTGCCCCTGGTAATGTCTTATAATTTAAAACCTGGTTCCCAAATCTCTGTCTTACCATTATATAATCTATCTGAAACCTTCCAGTGCCTACAAGCCTCTTCCATGTATATAACCTTCTTTCATTATTTTTAAATGAAGTGTTAGCTATGATTAAGTTATGCTCTGTGCAAAATTCTACCAGGTGGCTTCCTCTTTCTTTCCTTACCCCCATTCCATATTCACTTACAACCTCCCCTTCTCTGACTTTTCGTGCTATCTGATTCCAGTTCTCTATTACTATTAAATTTTCGCCTCTCTTCACTGTCTGAATAATTTCTTTTATCTCATCATACATTTGTTCAATCTCTTCGTCATCTGCAGAGCTAGTTGGAATATAAACTTCTACTACTGTGGTGGTGTGGGCTACATGTCTATCTTGGCTACAATAATGCGTTCACAATGCTGTTCGTAGTAGCTTACCCGCACTCCTATTTTTTGTTCATTACTAAACCCACTCCTGCATTACCGCTATTTGATTTTGGATTTATAACCCTGTATTCACCTGACCAGAAGTCTTGTTCCTCCTGCTACCGAATTTGACTAATTCCCACCATATCTAGCTTTAACCTATCCATTTCCCTTCTTAAACTTTCTAACCTACCCACCCGATTAAGGGATCTGACATTCCACACTCCGATCCGTGGAACGCCAGTTTTCTTTCTCCTGATAACGGTGTCCTCCTGAGTAGTCCCCGTCCGGAGATCCGAATGGGGGACTATTTTACCTCCGGAATATTTTACCAAAGAGGACGCCATCATCATTTAACCATACAGTAAAGCTGCATGCCCTCGGGAGTAATTACGGCTGTAGTTTCCCGTTGCTTTCAGCCGTTCGCAGTACCAGCACAGTAAGGTCGTTTTGGTTAATGTTACAAGGCCAGATCAGTCAATCATCCAGACTGCTGCTGCAATAACTACTGAAAACGCTGCTGCTCCTCTTCAGGAACCACACGTTTGTCTGGCCTCTCAACAGTTGTCCCTCCATTGTGGTTGCACCTGCAGTACGGCTATCCGTATCGCTGAGGCAGGCAAGCCTCCCCAGCAGCAGCAAGGTCCATGGTTCATGGGGGTCATCATATATATCATATGTAAAATCACTTAAGATAGTAATGCTGGACTGCTTTATGCTTCTTTGAGTAGGTATTGAGCGGCTCTCTATCGATCTTAACTGTCATGCAGTAGTTATAGGGACCCACCACAAAACTTTAAGGTCAGGCGTCAGGATAGAGTTAAGTACGACAAAGACAGTATTCGGAGGAAAACTAGATATAAGATTAAACAACACCAGTACTTACACTTATCAGATACAATTAGTCTATTTTACTTAATCGCTGCTGTACTCAGCTGTACGGAGAATAGTTAAGCTGTTTGAGAATAAGGCTGGAGTTGTCGTCCATGTTATGACAGAACCAGGTGGCCCCTGAGGGCCGGCAACCCATATTACACAACAGAGGACGGGGTTGCCTATGTCCAAGGCGTACCATGGTAAACACCGGCTATTTACATACAAGATAATGGAAACAGATATTCCGAGCACTACTTCCCGCAGAGGGAGTTCGAGCCACGGCCTGCAGGAAGTAGCACTAGGTCAAAACCTGATTGGCTGGAGACAGCTATTTAGGGGCTAGAACCAGCCCCGAAGTTCAGTTCACTCCGGAAGCCGACCTCATGGACTTCGACTGCAGAAGATTACGTCTTCATCTCTGAATTGGACTTTTACTAGTGGTTGTGTGTTACCACGAACCATTGTGGAAAATTAGAAGTGAACTTTTGTTTACCTCAATTAGGAGACTTTTACTGGCATCGTTATTGTTACCTTTCTTTGGTTGTTCAGTCATCAACCTTGTAAATTTACATAAATAAAAGTTGTGTTTGTGAAAAATTGCGAATTTTCAGTCACAACAGTCCGATGATGTCCCATACATGCTCGAATGGAGATTGATCTGGTGATCGAGCAGGCCAAGGAAATATGTCAATAATCAGCAGAGCATTTTGGGCAACAACAGCGTACGTGGCGAGCGTTATCCTGTTAGAAAACACCCCCTGGAATGCTGTTCATGAACAGCAGCACAACAGGTCGAATCACGAGACCGGTGTACAAATTTGCAGTCAAGGTGTGTGGGATAACCACAAGAGTGCACCTGCTGTCATACGACATCGCTAGATCGTAACACCAGGTGTAGGTCCAGTGTTTCTAGCACGCAGACAGGTTCGTTGCAGGCCCTCAACTGGCCTACTTCTAACCAACACACTGACATCACTGGCACCGAGGCAGAACCAGCTTTCATCACAAAACACAACACACCCTGCTCTCCAATGAGCTCTCGCTTGACACCACTGAAGTCGCAAGCGACGGTACTTTGGGGTCAGTAGAATGCACACTACCGGGCGTCCGACCCGGAGCTTTCGTTTAGGTAACAGATTTGTAAAAGTTGGCTGTGTCACTGTTGTGCCAACTGCTGCTCACATTCCTCCTGGAGATGCTATACGATGCGATGCGACAGAGGCATACGCCAAACTAGATGATCTTCCCTCTCGGTAGCTCCACGTAGTCGTCCAGAGCCCTATAGTCTTACTAGCGTACATTCTCGTGACCACAATTGCCAGGAACCATGCACAATGGAAGCGTTCCGGCCAAGTCTTTCTGCAATATCGCAGAAGTAACATCCCGCTACTCGTACCCCTGTTACACGAACTCTTTCAGAGTCAGTGAGGTGCTGATGCTGGATTCTTTGTCGCCTTAAATTCACTATTGACTAACACCAGCTCACCATGTTCAACCTAGGTCATTAACGCTCACGACCGTTATAGGGTGTATTTAAAGAAAATCTGATTAGCATCCTCACCCTGGCGCTAATAGCCTCACACTTACATAACTGGCGCGAAAACTGAATAGACTTCTTTCTTCAGATGTAGAAACACGCTGATCAACTTTTGCTTACGTCACACAACTCTTTCTTTGTGTCGCAGTTTTTTCCTGTTAGTGTACATCAGTGGTGCCATTGAGTCAAACTGTCTGTTGAGCCTAAAAAGACCACGTACATGCTGTCAAAAAGGAACCTTTTAACAGAGTTGATCATGAAATTAAGCGACAGCTCGGTATAGAAAAATTTGTCACCAGATATTTAGGCATCTTCGACGAACGACAGAATTGTACTGCACATTTTGAAGAAATGACCAAGAGAGGCGGAACATGACGAGCAAAATTATTAGTCTACCCAGTTATGATTAAAAGCTGCCAATGTAAGCAAGAAGAAGTATCATACCGCTGTCTTAAATGCGATCATGGGACACTGTGCGAAGGCTTGGGCGAACAGACTTCTTTTTGTAACACTAGCACGGGTAGTTGACAGAGTGCAAGATGGAATACTTCTTCGGCTGACGGGAGCTTTTGGAACTTTGTCAGTTGAGGCTTTGCAAGTAATACACGATCTCCAGATACGGAGAAAAGTGGTGATGTATTGGATCAAGAAAGAATAGTACCACAATGTGTTGTATTTAAAAGGACTATGAGCCACAAGCATGCATCAAATTCACAATCAGATCCTCCACCTATGGCAGAAACGAGGGGATGATGCCCAACCAGTGAGACACACCTACGTTTTTCTTCTGCCAAATATAAAACAGAGAATGAGGACGACGTTCCTGAATCGCTGAAGAGGTCTGACACACTGGTCATGTGTCCTATGCCCCCTACCGACATCGAACTGAAAAAAAACCTTCGAATATGCTTGTCGTGAATATGGTAGTCCAGAACATACTGTCTGGAGATGTCCGCTGTATGTCCATGTTGATGATACTAATGGGCAGCAACTGAATCGATCTGCACGGAAGACTCTACGTCAAGGAAATACTGCATTGCAAAACAGAATGGCAGATCTTGGACAGCAATGCCGACGCCATTTCAGGATATGGTTGGGTACCGCATTACATTATCGCTCAACCCCCTCTATTGCACTACGAGAGATAGCGACAGAAGATCGAGAAACAACGGAGCGACGGCAGCTAACAATGGAAGAGGCAGATGCAGCCTTAACGCTCTCCACAGCACCCAAGGAACCAGCAGGTCATGCCTATGGAGGAGCGTGCGTTGGTGTGGATTGTGGGGTGTGACAGACAAGAACTGACTTCAGTAGTAATAGACATAGATTTGATAGACTGTATAGCTTTTATTTATACTAGCAATAGTTTTTTTAGTTATTATTATTAATAATAGATGTGACTAGATGTAAGTACAGTCGTGGCTCTGAGCACTATGGGACTTAACATCTATGGTCATCAGTCCCCTATAACTTAGAACTACTTAAACCTAACTAATCTAAGGACATCACACAACACCCAGTCATCACGAGGCAGAGAAAATCCCTGACCCCGCCGGGAATCGAACCCGGGAACCCGGGCGCGGGAAGCGAGAACGCTACCGCACGACCACGAGCTGCGGACGAAAGTACAGTCGTCTAGCCATTACTGTCGGTTCTTTGATTGCTGTGTGACAAGGCTCATCGAACTAGAACACACGAAATACAATTTGACTTTATTACATAAATGAATAAAAGGTTTACTTAACTTTGACTCTCTTCTTTACAACTGTCATTGATTATGAACGCATCCAATGATGCAATGAGTAACAGCTGTTCTCTTGAGGTACAATGTACGACATTTAATACAGTGCAAGTTCTTCTGAAAATTTAACTACTCATTGGTCCTCCACGAATATGTTGACGGCTGTAGCTGAGGTCACGAACTGGAGCTCGACGCTACATTGACCTCAGCGTGAGGGTGCTGTTATGTTGGAGGGTGTGTCTTTTGAAGCGTCTCCCATTGGTTATTGTAGATTGCAGCGAGCCTGGGATCTGTGGTATCGATTCGCGTTGTCGACGTTGGCAGTGCGGACGATATCTGAGTAGAAATTGTTATTGTGAGCGGAGGTAATGTTGTGTAGGAGGTAATAATACATACTGCATAATTTGTGTTAGAATCTATGAATGAATCAATCCAGCCTGAGTTTAACTGTAGATAACACGCTACAATGTAATAAACAAATAAATAAATGCACAGTTCGATACGACATATAATTTCTCCAGTTTTCTCTTTGTCGTCATTTCGTGAAACATTCATGGGCGAAAGTAATATGTTGCCAGACTCATCTTGGAATCGAAGCAATGAGCTTCCCCGTGATGCAAAACTCCTCTCTTGTATCGTTTGCCACTGGAATTTGTTGAACATCTCCGTAAGCTCCTCCACAAAGTAAACGACACCGTGACGACATGCACCGTTCTACGTTGGATCCTCTGTATCTCTTCTATTAAACCTACATGTTTACGGTCAGAGAGTGATGAAAAATATTCAAGAATCGTTAGAGCGAATGTTTTATAAGTTACTTCTTTCATGAATTACATTTACATAAAATTCTCCCAATGGATGTCAATTTTGCTTCTGATTTTCCTATCATTAGTTTTATTTGGTGATTCCATTTTAATTGTGCCCACATCCAAGGTCGAAATAGCTAACGCTTAAACTGACAACGTTACACCATGAACTAAAGAACAAACGAAATTATCGAAACATTTTTGCAAACTACACATGTGTATGGGCTCCCTGCATCTGAGATGTTAAGACCAGTGTATAGGTTGCTGAATATTCTCCTATAACTTTGTAATTAAGATTAGTACTTTTACTCATCATGTTACTTGTATTTCAAATCATCTTATGATCTCGAGGTAGGATACAGTTAGTCCAAAGAAAATACGCTAAATCAAAAGAGAAGAAATTTATTTTCTTTATTTCTCTAATTTTACTGCCGAAGAAACAAGAACCTGAGTTTCTGTAGACGACACGCGATTGGATTCAGGCAAAATATCAGATTCCTTTAATTTTGCAAATAGGTATACAGTTCATTTTTAGAAAGATGAGAAACATGGAGGACTTCAGATGAATGAAAAATTACTTTAGATTTTAAGGTTGAAGGTATGTATAACCATCAAAAGGGACAATACTGCCTTATTAATTTTCTTTTTCAGTTCCAGGAAAGGGAAACTCTCCTTATCATTTAATTCAAAATTAAAAAGAAATTTAATTTAAATACATCATGAAAAATAAAGAAGCTGCCGCCAATGGGTAAGCTGGTTCGAATCCTGGCGGTGGAAAAAAATTTCAGGGCCAGTATTTGGTCGGAAAGAGGAGGAGAGGTGGTGGCGTAAAGTTCGTGTTCGCCAGACTTAAAACTCCTAGCTTAAATACCAAACTTCTCCACACTTTCTCATGAAGTTAGGACATGTGTCACTGTCGATGGTGATTCGTCCGTCGGATGGGGACGTTAAGCCATGCGGCCCATTAGTGCTATTCGCGACGAGTATTCTTTGTTCCGACACCGGGTTTCACCCTCACCCTTCTCTCATCATCATCACACTACAGAAACATTATACTCCACTCCACATACACACAATACAAACATGTAGTATTACAAAAATTGTGATGGAGCACGTTGTAAATAAACAAAAAGGACATTTTAATCCGATCCAGGTGTTTAATCCTAGGTATTTACTGCTTTCAGTGATTTATCGCCAATAGCGAAGTCGAATAGTAGTGGATTTTTTCCTGTATTTGTGCGCAATACACACATTTATTTCTTTTCAGCGTCAACGGCCAGTCCCTGGACCAATCGTCGATCCTCTAATGCTCTTCCTGCCCTTCGCTATAGTCTTCTGGTGTTGCAGCCTTCCTCAAAATAACACAATCGTCCGAGAATAACCACACGGAGCCTCCGGCGGTATCTTCTAGATCAGTGGCAGTCAACCTGGTATCTACTGCCCACTAGTGGGCGTTCGAGCCTTCATGGTGGGCGGCAAGCGGTAGGAGTTTTAAAAAAAAAATTCTATTAGGTTTTCATAAAATTTTGGCATAAAATGTTTCGTAAGTAATTATTGTTGTACGCTTTAACTTGCTGTAACTCTCTTGCATATCTTTTGTAAAGTTAAGTTCATGTTCTACTTTATAAATTACCATCACTGAGAAACTGGTAGGAGGTTAGAAAATTTTGCTACTAACGATGATACAAAAATGAGCGATAGGTAAACCCCTACTCTAGATCTTTTATCATAAATTTAAATAGCAGCGGCACAGCATCACTCCGCCGGGCTATTCCCGATATTACCTCTACATTTGTCTATTTACTACCGTTAAGAACGGCTTGTTGAGTTCTTTGTGCAACGAAGTCTTGTATACAGTCACAAATATGGTCCGATACTCTGTAGCTAGCATTTTGTTCACTAAAAGACAGTGCGGACCAGTATGCCGTAAGGAAATCAAGGACCACGGTATCAACCTGAGTTCCTCTCTCTATGGTGATCTGGATCTTATGAATGAAGGGAGTGAGCTAATTTTCGCAAGATCTCTCTTTGTGCAATCCATGTTGATTTTTGTAGATGACATTTTCGTTCTACAAGAACGTCAAAACGCTTGAGCGTGAAACATGTTTCACAGTTTTGCAACAGTTCGACGTTAACGATATAGGCCTATAAATTATATGCGTCTGTCCGAAGACCTTTCTTGAAAAAATGGAAAGACCTGCGTTTTGCCGGCCGGTGTGGCCGTGCGGTTCTAGGCGCTTCAGTCTGGAACCGCGTGACCGCTACGGTCGCAGGTTCGAATCCTACCTCGGGCATGGATGTGTGTGTTGTCCTTAGGTTAGTTACGTTTAAATAGTTGTAAATTCTAGGGGACTGATGACCTCCGCTGTTAAGTCCCATAGTGCTCAGAGCCATTTGAACCATTTAAACCTGCGCTTTTTTGCACTTGGTAGGTACCCTTCGTTTCTCCACTGACCCATTGCTATAAGTAGAGCACATTTTTTCGAATAATCTCTGTAGAACTTCACGGACATCTCATCCGGTCCAGTTGCCTCTCCACTGTTGAGCAGTTTTATCAGTTTTCTGTTCCGTGATCACTTTTCTCAGTATCTACCACATCTGCATTCGTGCAGTGACTGAAAGGAGGAAGCATATTACTGTCTTCCACGCTCTTCCGTTACGATACCACTATGGCTACCAAACGATTGAATACATTATTTCAATACGCTTACTGACATTACGTAATATCATAACTAATTAGGGTTTTTAATCAGATCTCTTTGAAAAATTTTACTTTGAAATTCTTAGAATGCTTTTCGCATCGTTCTCCTTACACTCATTTTGTGATACATCAGCTTCTGTCTGTCTACCAAGCTTTGACTTCAGTTAAATCGGAGATGCTTTCGCAGCAACTTTCTAAGACGGCTATTCAAGCAGGGTGGGTATTGCTAATCCCTAGCAACCTAGCTCATCAATTATATTCTAAAGGTATGTAGCACTATAGCGGTAAGGGTGACCGATCACTGTGATGGAATGTGAAACTGGCTCGGAAACGCCAAAAACACAACACATTACCATACCTGAAACGCTGTAGGAAACCCGTTGGCGTTCAAAATATCTTCCAGCCGCATCGATATTGATAAATACGGGTCCTGTATTGCATGTTTATAAAAAGAATCTTGTACTATTCTTCCTGCAAAATAATGGAAGTTTCTGGTGAAGACGATAGAGGTGTATAGAGATCACGTCACCTTCTCTACAAAGTACACCACTAAGGTTCAATGAAATTGTGATCTGTTGAATGTGGTGGCCAGGGGAGGTGCGACAATTCATCAGTCAGTCAACCATCATTTCCATCCGCATTGTGATTTAGGAATTGATGTTTTTCCGCTTTCCCTGTATGCGCCATAAATCTTCAACAGGGTTTCTCTTGGAACATCAAACACTTCAAAGACTGTGGTTACGGAAGACGGAAGCACCCACCATAGGAGCACCAACAATTTCCCACGTTCATCTTCACCTAGCTCCGACATAATGCACCCAAAACCACGCAGAACGCTGTTCCGACCACGACCGACACTTGTAGCGTTTTCAGGACATCGCACGGGGGCCGTTCGTGATCAAATACAACAGTGTAACCTGCAGACTTGGCTATCATCTGCATTATGTTCAAGCATGCATTTCTCACTCAATGTCCACATGTTTTCCCAGCCCCTCTACGTCCAGACGTATGGCAGTTTACCTTCCAGGGTGTGGCTCAAAGAAGCGGCTATAGGTGTCAGTGAACGATCCTCCCTGGAAACAATGCTGGTTGAATTAGTTCTTCATTCCGTAACAATTAGAGCAACGGAGGTGAAGCCGGAGAGACGGTCACTGGCTTACGTGACGTAGGTGAGCTCGGCCGGTCCGGCACGCGGGAGCCGACAATAATCTGAGAGAATAGCGGCGAGCTGAGTTTTCCCTAAGGCAATGGCAGAGCTGCCGAGGTACTGCGGTCAGGACAGTGGCAAAGGCCCTGACACGGGGCGATGGGGTGGTGGGGCAGCCAATGGTGGAGAGCAGAAAGGGGCTACATCTGCTGGTCAGCTTCTGCAGCTCGGTGGCAATCATACTGAGGTAGAAGGGGACAAACAGCAGCTTCCGGCAAAGCTGATGACGATTACGTGTGCTTGCACAGGCCGATGGACAGGTACAGTGTTATCCCACACAAAGCGATGACGGCTGGACATTTGGATTGCCCAGGCACGAATCCCGGTCCCCCAGAAAGACGATCAGCATCAGAGACGAGAGTCACCCAGTAGGTGACTCAATAGTGTAAAGGCGCTAGATCGAAGATCAGTGCATTCGGGAGGACGACGATTCAATCCCGTGTCCGGCCATCCTGATTTAGGTTTTCCGTGATTTCCGTAAAGCGCTTCAGGAAAATGCCGGGATGGTCCCTTTTAAAGGGCACGGCCGATTTCCTGCCCCGTCCTTCCCTAATCCGCCTGGCCTCCTCCCCTAAACAACCCAACCCCTTCGAAGTTCAGGCAATGGCCTGCAACTATCGGCGGCAGGCCCGGCGACGGCAACTGGCTGGCGTATGTATGTTTATAGACTGGCGCGGACATCCCCTCGGCTAGTGGCTGGTGATGACTGAGAATGGGTTCCTGAACTTGGCGGTGTTATTGCTAACAGGTCGGCCGTCGTTTCTGTACAGTTGTGGTTTTGACATCCAAGCCAACTTACCAGACCAAGCCATTGAGCAACCATAACATTATGTTCCATTTCTTCCGATATATCATCAGCATCGTAGACCTGGCGGTATTGTTAAGGTGTTGCAAATTCTCGTTCCAGAAGTCCTGTCCAACGACTTCCGGCATAGTCAGCTTGCTGAGTCCTGGTTCTTCGTTTTTGTATGCGTGTGCTTCCGACATGGCATCTATGTACAGAACTGACATCGTTTTGCTAAGTCGTAACAAGAGCAGTCTGCCTCGCCAGGCGGAAGTGCTCCACAGGTTCCTTCTCAAAACTCCTCAGTACGTTCGAATGCACTGAGCTCCGACATACAGGGGTTGGACAAAAATATGAAAACATCGCGAGAAATGAATGTCTGAACATAAATTAAGATGCTAGCGAAGCGTCCATATTGCGCTATTCTATATGACTAGGAATGGCATCTGTGTAATGTCCACAATACGTAGGCAGATACAGTTGTGTCAGAAAATTGGTCTGCGTTGTTGGGAGAGCATTATATTGGAGCTTAGTAAAGTCGAACGTGAGCAAATTGTTGGTGCTCATATGGTAGATGATTCCGTAACCAAGGTAGCCGAAGTGCGTGCTGTTACGAGAAGCAGCGTATTGAAAACGCGAACAGGGAGAGCGGAAATACATCATCCGCTAAGTCACAACGCGGCCGAAAGTGTATGTTGAGTGCTGGTGACAGACGGGCATTGAAAAGGATTGTGACGAAAAATAAGAGAACGACAGATACAAAAGCCACTGCGGAACTGAAAGTCACATTCACGAACCCTGTCAACAGAAAAACAATACAAAGGGAGCTCCGTGAGCTGAGAATTTCAGGGAGAGCTGGATTTCTAGAACCACTCGTCGGTGGTACACATGCACAAAACAGGAAGACGTGTTTCCGAAGACTTAAAACCTGGACTGTGGAGCGATAGGAGAAAGCCATTTGGTCGGATGAATCTTGTTTCGAGCTGTTTCCAACTGCTCGTTCAGTTTACGTCCTCAAAGCGAAACAGCGGACGGGGTTCGGTGATTATTTGAGCAGTGATATCGTGGTATTCTAAGGACCCCATGGTCACTCCGCAAGGCTGCATTACTTCCCAGAATTATGTAACCGTTTTGGCTGATCAGGTGCAACGTTTGTTTCCCAGTGGTGTTTGAAGACGACAGGGCCCCAGTTCACACAGCTCCCGAGACTACCGGAAGCTGTTTTGAATGCTAGCGGGTATCCTACCCCGTACTGGGCGTGGTAATGTGTTGTGTTTTTGGTGTTTCCATATTATTGTCCATTCCATGTAAGTCTCTCTATAATTCTGGACTCTCTCTCTCTCACTCTCACTCACTCACACACACACACACACACACACACACACACACAAACACAAACACAAACACACACACACACATACACAATCTGTGTGACTTGTGTAGTGCTACATGATTCACAATTTACCGTAATTCATAGCCCATGTAACATTTTACCATGCTATTTTCTTGTAAATCACAAAAAGTACAAAACTGTTTTTAATATTATAATAACATACCATTGCGGTCAACGATAGGCAAGTGGTGAGGAAAACCTACATCGACTTAGTGAACATTTTAATTAAAATGGCGGCTGTATTGTTTTTATGTCTAGATTTAAATGGAACTCTATCTCATCTGAGGCGGAAATGTTTTACTAATGACAGAAAGACAGCACTAATGGAAAAATATATCTATCGCTGGCATCACACGCTATGCCTCTGCTATCAGGTCTGACGCATGGGTAATGCGCTGTCACGTCAGGCTGACATATTTAATGGTACCAGTGAAGATAAACCTGCCTACTGCATTACGTAAGCTGGTTTTTCCGTTTTACGGACTTGTATGTACGCACGTGTTAAGCTGTGGTTTATTCATTGATTAATCTTTCTGTTGGCGAATAACAATCCCTAAATCATTTTTCCAAAATTTTTTTCTCAGAATGAGCTAATTTATATTTTACTTCTGATAAACTGAAGGAGTATCCTTGAAGCTCAGCTGAATGCATAATAAGCGATCGCGCAGCGTTTACCATTATTTTAAGAATAAAAGAGACACAAAATTATTTAATATGCACAAATATCTGACTGCTGTGCACAAAAAGTTATGCATCCGGACAAATGTATCAGCTTACATTCACTGATCCGTAAGCTAAAAAGGTTGACAGAGAATGTTACTAAAAATTGAGAAAAGTGATATCAGCGGTAAGGTGGTGTGAGAATGAAATGTGTAGACAAGGAGATTAAGAAAAGTTGGGTAAAATCTAAGAAGAACTGACACATGTCGATGGACAACGATATGACAGAACAGCACTCGGACTCAACAAACAGATGAAAAGAAGAGTGAAGAGAAACATGTTACTTGAAGGAATATTTGATAATGAGGAGATTAACTAAAATTACATTCATATTTTTAAAATCCCGAAGCAGGGAAAGATACACGAGAGCACAGTCAGTGCCTCAGCCGAAGATGACAAAATAATTCAGAATATTATATCGCAGTTTAAGAAATATCTGACTGCTGTGCACAAAAAGTTATGCATCCGGACAAATGTATCAGCTTACATTCACTGATCCGTAAGCTAAAAAGGTTGACAGAGAATGTTACTAAAAATTGAGAAAAGTGATATCAGCGGTAAGGTGGTGTGAGAATGAAATGTGTAGACAAGGTGATTAAGAAAAGTTGGGTAAAATCTAAGAAGAACTGACACATGTCGATGGACAACGATATGACAGAACAGCACTCGGACTCAACAAACAGATGAAAAGAAGAGTGAAGAGAAACATGTTACTTGAATGAATATTTGATAATGAGGAGATTAACTAAAATTACATTCATATTTTTAAAATCCCGAAGCAGGGAAAGATACACGAGAGCATAGTCAGTGCCTCAGCCGAAGATGACAAAATAATTCAGAATATTATATCGCAGTTTAAGAAATTTTAGCTAATCCTTTCTCCTTCTTCGTTCCTGACATCTATTGTTTTGAGTTAATTAAGTTACTGAGTCTTAATATCTTTAAGTGGCGATATTTCTATTTAATATAAAACCCTCGAAGGGGTTCCGCTTTAAGTGCGGACGCAGATGAGATAGTGGGACTCGGTTGACAAGGTCGAGGTTAGAAATGGTCAGCCTGGGACAGATATGGCGTTAATATGGATGAAATTTTACGTTTCTTATAATCTCGAAGACTTGTTAAGCAACGGCATCCAGTACGTTGTCCTGGGCGGAGAATGACCATTAATCATTGAAGATCAGCGTATCGTCAGAAGTGCCCAAGGGAAGTGTGATAAAAAAATGGTTCAAATGGCTCTGAGCGCTATGGGACTTAACTTCTGAGGTCATCAGTCCCCTAGAACTTAGAACTACTTAAACCAAACTAACCTAAGGACATCACACACATCCATGCCCGAGGCAGGATTCGAACCTGCGGAAGTAGCGGTCGCGCGGCTCCAGGCTGTAGCGCCTAGAACCGCTCGGCCACCCCGGCCGGCGAAGTGTGATATGACCGCTCTGGCTCTCTGTATCCATGTATCATATGACGGATAGGCTGAAAAGCAATCTGCGACTGCTTGCTAATGAAGATGTTGTGTACGGGAAAATGTTGTCGTTGAATCATTGAAGGAGGATATATGATGTCTTAGACAAAAAATTGTGTTTGGTGTGATGAATGATAGGTACCTATAAATCTTGACAAAATAAATTACAACATATGAGCAGGAAAAACTGTTCAGGACTTTCAAGCGCACGTGGTAGGTAGGATGTGGTCGTCCGGTTGTGGGCGATAGTTAGGTGAATAAGATCACCATTCACGTGTGTTCACAGAGAATAACTTGGCTTAATTGCAATAATTCTACCGCTAATTGTACAGAACACTGAATTTATGGCACCTGGAGGTTACCGACAGGAAGCCAGAGAGTATGCTGCCCTGAAGAGTAGCGGAATGGTACGATTAGATAGGATGAAGGCTGGCTGAGAAGAGAGCGAGCGGTCGCAACCGCAGCCCGCTCATTAGTCTTCCCTGCGTCCCCAGATGACTAGTCTCGTCCCTCTGATTGGTTGCGGGGTGTGCTTTAGACGAGCGTGCCTACCTAAGCGCGGCTCGTCAACGGCGTTACCCCGTCAGCAGTACCTACAGTGAAAATCTATTTACTTCAAATGAGTATGGGTAGGTGGATATATCCAGTCAATTTCGGTGCTATGCCGGCTCACGTCCACCTACAGTTCTACAGAGAAACCTTTCTATGTCGTGCAGTGAACGAGAGTGGAAAAATTAAAAATTGAAGATTTTAAACACTGAATAAAATTCTCTTTCCGCTATGTCCACCGCGCGAAACTCCCTCCCACTTCCATGGGAGCAGGCTACTGATCTGTAACTGAGTTTTAATTAAGCACAAAACATGCAAAAATATATAAACAAATACCCCCTTGGACGGAGTGGCGCATATATCAAAAGAAAGGGGCTTACGTACTAGCTGTGGGGGGGGGGGGGGGGGGCGGGGGGAAGGCTATTTTCAATAAAATATTTTTGACATTACTATAAAATTGGGCAGGGTTACAAATGTAGAAAGTAGATTCAATTTACAGATGGTATTACGAATATTGTTTACAATGTGGCCACTGATGGAGTCAAAAAGTATGTGATGTGGCTCGTGGAAGGGGTGTGTACTGAGGCGACGGCAGCTCGAGGACGTCGGAACGTGCGGTGTCGGTGAACAGCGTCGTCAAGGACAGCAGGCAGGCGGCCGAGATGCGTCAGCTAGCCTTGTGCTTTGAAGTGGGCTATGTGCAGTGACGGAGTACTGTAGTCGGAAGCTACGGGGATGATTGTTAGGTTACGAGAGACTGTAACACTTTGTCGAAGGGGCGCATCAGGGGCTTATGAGGACCATTACAATACAAAATAAGGGGAGAGGGTTAATTGATGCAATAAAGTTTAAAGTATGTTTAAATCCTTACAAAACTGACTTGTAGCTGAATATACTGAAAATTAATTACGTACGTCTCAGTGCCAACTCTAGCCATTTTTAGCGAAAAATCCAATTCCTACATCTCCTCATTAAGATTCTCTACAAAAGTATGCCGTCTACAATGTCTTTTCTGTGACCAAGAGCACAAGCAGTTTTGAGTACTAAACAAGAGAAATTTACAACACATTACTCTTTCAGCTTGTGTTGCCATGTTAAACCTAGTGCAGTAACCGCAACTGCATAGGAACCGTATGATCAAGCCAAATACAATTAAAGTTAAAGGAACAGTTATGGTACTAGGGAGAATTCCTTCAGGTCATACTATTCGTGATTAATCCAATATGTGATGTTCACTGTGGCATGGCCGAGGGTAATTTGATTTGTTTTCCGAAACAACAAATGGTCAATTGATTCTAATAATGTAATTTTGAGCTATTCGGCAGTATTAGTAGGTTAAAAATTTGTAGTAGCATGAAAAGCATATATGGCAAATACAACAAAAGATTTTAGGCTTTATTGTGTAAGGTAAGTGAGCACCTAACATGACAATGGGTGTGGTTACATCATAATAAGAGCTGCTAAATAGGAATCTACTGTTAGTTAAAGTAACTTGTTCAATTCGAGTAACAAACGAATGATTACTACGGAAAAGCGCTGTTACAATAATTTTGTTACCAAATACAGTAAGCTATTGCCAACGGATACGAATTGGGGTTAGTGTATAGCGATAGTTGTGCTGGAGCAAGAAGGGGTCTTAGTTTCCTCTAAGAATGATCAATTTCACAGTCCACAGCATTCGAGCGGAGCGAGAGAGTGGAAAGGCATGGAGATAGTAACTTTGAAACTCGCAATTAGCGAAAGTAATGTGCAGGGATATCCGTGCGTTTGGCACATTCAAGGTCCATAACAGCTGTAGAATTGACAAGTGAACTAATAGCCAGTGGTATTGATTCGGAACACGACGAGGGCTCTACTCCCACTGGTCTGTCTACCTAAACTCAGAAGACGGAGCAACGGAACTTAACAATTTAATAAAGTAATCCGCATAAAACAGTTGGCGGCAGGCAAAAGACTAGTAATTAGCTACAAAATGTTGCGAGGAAGTAGGAGACAAAAATACTTGGGGGAAGGATGTGATTTCACGCTCAGCTGATCGACTGGATAGTCAGAAGTTGAACGGAACCCGCAACCCGACACAGAGAAATCTTTTCAGCATGACACAGACAGGCACAAGCATTGTCTTGACTTTGTTTCCAAGTTGTAATAGAAAGCGCCCACATGGGGACGAAGTAACTGGGCGCAGAAGTTTGTTTACCTTCTAGCTAAGACTAGCAATAAGCAGAATTCATGGCATATTGGCTCAAACCAGTAATTACAAAATTAGGTGGCTGGCCACAAAAGTTCATGGGTCATTCCGAAAAGGAATCCAGATTTGTAACTTGTTTAGGATCTAGTCAGTCGACACCAGTACTGACAAAATCAGATGAAAACAGATCTCTTCAGCGCCGATGCACACCAGGATTGAAATTTTACGGCAGTCGGAAACGGGAACTAAATTAGTAGTCTGTAGCTGAGCCCCTGGTAGCTGAGAGGTCAGCGCGACGGAATGTCATGCTTAACGGCCCGGGTTGGATTCCGGGCTGGGTAGGAGATTTTTCTCCGCTAAGGGACTGGGTGTTGCGTTGTCCTTATCACCATAATTTCATTCCCATCGACACGCAAGTCGCCGAAGTGGCGTCAACTCGAAAGACTTGCACCAGGCGAACGATCTACCCGACGGGAGGCCCTAGCCACACGGCATTTCCATTTATTTGAGGATAAGTTGAGAATTGTGTCTGGCGGGAGAGGTGCCAGAGTAGTTCGTGCAGTTGCAGTGACCACTGTTTCCGGATGGCTCAGCTGTCGGTCTGCTTTCGGTAGTGGTGAGGTGAGCACGCCTTGTCTGCGTCTCGTCTGTTGCGCTGCTTGCGAGCGAGCGCATATTTCTTTACTTCAGCGTAGCCGCCTGTCTTCTTGTCCGAATTCACTGACCACATGGCGTTTGCCTGTAGCCAGGCCACGATTAAACTAAAGTTTCCTTTGGATCTTGAACGACCCAAAGCGTATGATATTGAACGTTTTACACGGGATGCTGCGACCACTCTGAATCAGTTGCCACCGGTGTCAACTCCTCTCAACAACGCAATGGACGTTTTGGCTGTCTCTCCTACACTGCCGCCGGAGGCAGTACCAACGGACGATGGCCATCAGCAGACGCAAGACGTCCATCCCGACCGCATGGTTGCTGATCATGGAGCTCTTCCGGCCTCCGCTTTTCTGCCGTCTGGCGACATGTAGGACGATAGCCGTCCGCCATCCGACTAGGAACAACATGTTAGGAAGCAACGGTCGCCGAGGAAATGAAAGAGACCACGCCGTACCCCTTCTGACGACTGCCTCCATCGGATGTGTGCACAGAATAACGACCCTCCTATGTGGCGTCCTCTGACGGCCTGGTACCCGACGACGCGACGTCTTCCCCGCCTCTGTCTCCAGTCAGCATCCGCCCAAGGACACCAACTTTCCCTCACCTGCATCTGATGAGGTTGCCTCCCTTTCTGTGTCTGACGCTGCCTGTGGGCGCGCGTCTGATAGTGTTCCACTGAAGCGGCCCAATGAGACGTCTGTCTCCTGAGCACACGACGTCGATGCTGAGGATGGGCTCGGCTCCCTCCCGGTCACAGTGATGTGCCTTTCCACAGGGGCCAAACAGGGAGCTCCCTGTCCTTCATGCATCACCCGCATCTGAGTCGCTTATCCTCTTGGCGATGGAAGCTTGTCAGACCTATCATATACCCACAGTCAATGTCAATACCATTCGCGTACGCCGCAAACTGGCTTTACTCTATGACATGCTGTATGCTGCGGACGTTGATGTTATCCTCCTTCAGGAGGTGCGTGTTGCAACCTTTCGTGTTTCCCATGGTTTTACAGCAAATATCCTCCATGCTTCCCCTGCTGATAGTGGAATGGTGATCCCCCTACGTGACGGTATCCTCGCTGATACAGTTGACTATTTCCCTGATGCCAAAGGTCAGGCGTCAGAATCATCAACGTCTATGGGACATCTGGTTCCGGTCGCCGCCGCGAATGTTCCACTTTCTTTTCAGAGACAGTCACGCGTCTGTTCCTAAGTCGGCGGGATGCACTGATCATGGGGGAAGATTTCAGTTCAACCAGGCACCCAAAGACCAGCTACCACGTCACTCTCCATGTGCGGCACTAGCGACAATTCTCCAGCTCCTCAGCCTTGTGAATACTTGGGAGTATGTTCATGGTAATCGCCCGAGGTTTACGCATGTCACTAACCATTCTTCTAGCTACCTGGATCTTGTTTACATCTCACGCGATATTGTCAGTGGCTGTCAGGCTGCTGAAGTCTGTGCCGTTGCGTTCTCTGACCAAGACGCAAATATCTATGTGGACGGATATTTGTCGGGACATTAACTCACTTCGTTTGCAGATCCTAGACGGTTTCCTCGATTGTCTCCTCATTCCCATCCAGATGCCTCGGGGTACGTCACGGATATGCGGTTACCGCCTCTTGACGTTGCTCAAGAGTGACACAAATATCTCTACTGGCTGTTGGCTGCATGGCCATACGGACAGACTGGTACATGGACTCCCCTGGTCATATTTCTTTCAGAGATGCCAATGACATCCGCACTACCCACTTTCGCTCTTGGGACATAATCGCTCCTGCTCACGCCCGTCGTTCATGCCTGGACTTTTGGCAGCTCTCGACTTCAGCCAGGCGTTCGATCACGTCGATCACGATTACCTGGATGCTGCGCTCTGCAACATGATATACCCTGATACTACCGTTGACGTCGCAATGCGACTCTGTGGAGCTACGTCACGTGTGCTCTACAACGGATAAAATGGCTGTCTTATTCTTCCCACCTTATCCACTGTTCAGTGCATGAAGGCTGCCCGCTCTCTGCACCGTTGTATGCTTTCACCATGGATCAATTGCTCTGCGGCCTCCGTCAACGTGTGTCTGGGATGTCTCTCGGTGGCCATGTATTCAGCTGCACTGCTTATGCGGACGACCTCGATATCGTTCTTCGTAGGGTTGTTGAGGTCGGGGAGTCATTGGCATTGGTTACCACCTACCGCGAAGCTTCTGGTAGCTATCGTAACGTCCGAAAATTGAGAACGATGGCTATAGATCCAGAGCTTCCTGCGAACAGCGCTGTACCACTGCCTGTAGTTGCTACTATCCTATGCTTAGGACTTGATTTCCCAAGTGATCTGCAGCGAGGAATGCATCCGTGCATTCCCTTCACGTGTTTATGCTAAGTTTTACGCACATTTAAGCGATCTGGAATACTCAGTAGTAGCCAGGCTACATGTACATCTGACAATTACGGGTCAGCAAGGAGCATTAACGATAATATCATAGGAGGCAATGTTGTGCAACCTACTAGGGACAAGATCCGACTATTTGGGAGTATGATCTTACAATCTGAGACAGTGTTGCGAGACAAATTTCCGTCACAATGTATGCAAACGTGACTTTATATCCGCCTGGCAACAATGATCTAAACGCCCATTGGCTGAAAGTTTATATATATACACTCCTGGAAATGGAAAAAAGAACACATTGACACCGGTGTGTCAGACCCACCATACTTGCTCCGGACACTGCGAGAAGGCTGTACAAGCAATGATCACACGCACGGCACAGCGGACACACCAGGAACCGCGGTGTTGGTCGTCGAATGGCGCTAGCTGCGCAGCATTTGTGCACCGCCGCCGTCAGTGTCAGCCAGTTTGCCGTGGCATACGGAGCTCCATCGCCATCTTTAACACGGGTAGCATGCCGCGACAGCGTGGACGTGAACCGTATCTGCAGTTGACGGACTTTGAGCGAGGGCGTATAGTGGGCATGCGGGAGGCCGGGTGGACGTACCGCCGAATTGCTCAACACGTGGGGCGTGAGGTCTCCACAGTACATCGATGTTGTCGCCAGTGGTCGGCGGAAGGTGCACGTGCCCGTCGACCTGGGACCGGACCGCAGCGACGCACGGATGCACGCCAAGACCGTAGGATCCTACGCAGTGCCGTAGGGGACCGCACCGCCACTTCCCAGCAAATTAGGGACACTGTTGCTCCTGGGGTATCGGCGAGGACCATTCGCAACCGTCTCCATGAAGCTGGGCTACGGTCCCGCACACCGTTAGGCCGTCTTCCGCTCACACCCCAACATCGTGCAGCCCGCCTCCAGTGATGTCGCGACAGGCGTGAATGGAGGGACGAATGGAGACGTGTCGTCTTCAGCGATGAGAGTCGCTTCTGCCTTGGTGCCAATGATGGTCGTATGCGTGTTTGGCGCCGTGCAGGTGAGCGCCACAATCAGGACTGCATACGACCGAGGCACACAGGGCCAACACCCGGCATCATGGTGTGGGGAGCGATCTCCTACACTGGCCGTACACCACTGGTGATCGTCGAGGGGACACTGAATAGTGCACGGTACATCCAAACCGTCATCGAACCCATCGTTCTGCCATTCCTAGACCCGCAAGGGAACTTGCTGTTCCAACAGGACAATGCACGTCCGCATGTATCCCGTGCCACCCAACGTGCTCTAGAAGGTGTAAGTCAACTACCCTGGCCAGCAAGATCTCCGGATCTGTCCCCCATTGGGCATGTTTCGGACTGGATGAAGCGTCGTCTCACACGGTCTGCACGTCCAGCACGAACGCTAGTCCAACTGAGGTGCCAGGTGGAAATGGCATGGCAAGCCGTTCCACAGGACTACGTCCAGCATCTCTACGATCGTCTCCATGGGAGAATAGCAGCCTGCATTGCTGCGAAAGGTGGATATACACTGTACTAGTGCCGACATTGTGCATGCTCTGTTGCCTGTGTCTATGTGCCTGTGGTTCTGTCAGTGTGATCATGTGATGTATCTGACCCCAGGAATGTGTCAATAAAGTTTCCCCTTCCTGGGACAATGAATTCACGGTGTTCTTATTTCAATTTCCAGGAGTGTATATATACGCGTAGGAGACGAGTGAAGTGTCCCTATTGGCTGAAGGAGAAAGGTGGGGTCTCTCTTGTGCGTTGGGAAGACAGGGTGTAGGGAAGCAGCCTACTCATGCCGTATAAAATAACTTTAACCATTTTCGAAATTTGGATGTTTTTCTGTAAAAATCATTGGCGCAACAGAAAAGAGCTAGAAGCTTACAAATTTACATTTGCATTCCTTTTTCATAATAATTTAGTAGAAACAGTATTCTGGATCTCACAAATTAAAATTTTTGTTGAAATTGATGATTTTTTGGTTTCCTTAGAAAGTAAGGAAGCAAGATAGATTAAGTAGGCGAATAAATAAGGCTAGGATGTTTAAATTTAATTAGAAGGGAGATCCGCTATAATCATAAAGACGTGAGAAGTTTCAACTGAATAACTATAAAACTATAGCGATAGCGTATCTCCAAAGGGCAAGTTCAGAGCTCGTCTACTGCGTGTAGTGTAATTAAATTAATTCTCTCGCCCAAAATATTTGACTTAGCCACGACAGACTTTTATTATCATTACTTACCTGTGTGCTGATTGCACATTTAAATTGAGGGCTTAATCGGCCATCAGCAAAGGAAGCAATGATTAATTCAATAACTTAAAGTGGTGCATTACTAGCCTAGCGGCTAGTCGGGAGAGCGGAATTGATCAGGCGTTCCCTTAGCCGTCCGCACCGCGGCTTTATATATAAGAACGCTGTGCGAGAGAAGAAGGCCCCAGTTCTCTCCAGACACTGAATAGCACACCACCTGTGCCGGGAGTCGCGTCGCGTCGGTATCATTGCTATAAACAGCTTCGGATGCCGTAATAAGTTACTCGGGATACGCGTAACCATGAAATCATTTTCGAGTGAAGTGTTAATTCTGGGATGACTTTAATGATCTATCTTCAGTTTGCGTATGTGGTATTTTCACGTGCCGCCGCGGGACAGACATTCTACCATTATTTAGCGTGGCGTTTGATGAACATTATCATCAAATCATGGCGAGCATTCACTTAAACAGATAATTTGAATAGTTATAGTTGCATCAGCGCATTAGACTCTGAACTGCTCTGTTAGTTGGATTGTGTGGATTCTTTTTGGTCTTTGACTTTCAGAATATAGTGAACATTTTTAGAGAATCGTTTTTTAATTATGAATCCCAGACAATCTCCCAATTCCTCAGAGCTATAAGCTCTGGCTATCAATGTATTTCTCAGATGAAATGGGCACTAGGAATTCTAATTAGAGGCTTCACGTTTTGCTAATCACTTTCTGGTTGCCTATATTGTAGTTAGTGAGCCAGTGTTGAGAACGCCAAAAGACAGCAGAAATAATAGGAACATTTTAAATAACAATAATTCCACCTGCCGCCCCACATATGTTGCTAATCGGCCGTGAAAAGCAAAACATTTTAAATAACATTAAACCCACCCTCTGTACCACATATGGTGCTAATCGGCCGGGAAATGCATCTTTTCTACATTACATTCTACATTTAAATAAAAACCATTTATTTCACCCGCCGCCCCACATATGGTCATCGGCCCGGAAATGCATCTTTTCTACATTACACTCTACATTAACAAATAATTCCACCCGCCGCCCCACATATGGTGCATCGGCCGGGAAATGCATCTTTTCTACTTTACATTCTACATTTATAAACCAATTAATTCCACCTGCCGTCCCACATATGGTGCATCGGCCGGGAAATTCATCTTTTCTACATTAGATTCTACTTTTATAACAACTATTGCACTTGCCGCCTCACATATGGTGCATCGGCCGGGAAAAACAAAACATTTTATATAACAATAATTCCACCCATCGCCCCACATATGGTGCATAATAGGCCGGGAAACATTGTTTCTACATTACATTCTACATTTATAAACCAAATATGCACATATGGTGCATCGGCCGGGAAAAGAAACTGAGTAAAAGTGAAAGTGATTTTTAAATATTCGGATTCGGGAGTGATATGCGACACGCAACTGAGTAATAGAACAGTGATAGTGTTACGTGTGCATGTGGGCGACGCAATTGGATTAACAACGCATCTGGATTGACTGAGTCTAGCGGCGCTGCCGGCATCGCGAGAAGCCAGTTTCGCCTCTCCGCAGTCGTCCCCCGGAGCAACCGGAGCCGTGCCTGCATTTGCGGGCCACGCAAGCACACAGCAGCCGTCGAAGTGCCGTCTGCAGTTTAACGCGCCGCGTCGCATCAGTAATCCTGGTACGCCGCGCCGGCAACGCCATACGTCGTGCAGAAGGAACTAAGTTAAGTGAAAAGCTGTTAAAAATTTTACTAACCTGCACTAAAAGACTGTCGGCGATGGAACTGCCAGAAGAAACTGAGGTTAAACTTAAATCAGAACCTATGTCTGTTGAGGGAACTGTAAATCCAGACAACGGTTCAAGTGTAAATATGCATGAAAATAGTAATGTTAAAGTGAAATATGAAGTATTGTCTACTGACAGTAGTGTGAAAAGGGGCAATGATTCAATAATAGAGACCCCTGTAGTAAAGCAGAAATTAGAAATTGCTAATTTATTGGATGATAGTTTATCTGATGAGTTAAAGACGAAACAGTCATCAGAGGTGGTAGAGTTTAAACAGGAGAAGTTAGATATGACTGATCATTCAGAAGTTTCATTTAGTTTTGATGATTCTCGTGTTGGAGATAGTTTTTCGTTACCTGAGTGTGATAAAAAGCCAGCTAGTGAGCAACCCAAAGATACTTGGGCTAGTGATTTAAATGTAATATTATAAGCAATAGCTGCCAGTAATGCTAGAATGACAGCTGAGTTAAAATCTGATATAATTGAGGTAAATAACAGGATTGTGGCCAGCCAAAAACCAATTTTAATAAACGGTTTGAGGTAATGGACAATAAATTAGAATCCAATAATGCTGAATTAAAATATGAGATTGTGGCCAGCCAAACTAATTTTAATAAACGATTGGAGGATAGTAAAGTAGCTTCAGTAACTTCTGGTAATGGTAGTATGCAACAAGTTGTAGCTGCAAACGCCGCTTTTATCGGGTGTCAGCAGTTCTTGCGGTTCGATCCAGATAAAAATATTCATCCGCTAGATTTCTGGAACGATTTTGAAGATGTGATTCCACCAACTTGGTCTGAACGAGAGAAAATCTCTTTTATTAGAAGCCATTTAGCAGGTGACGCCAAGCGTTGGTCAGCTGATGTTATGTTGAAGTGTAAAACAATAGCGGAATTGAAAACAGCTTTCATTAATGAGTATTGGTCTAGTAATAAGCAAAATGTAGTGTTGAGAGAATTTTGGAGTGGAAAACGCTTCAATGCAGGCAAGGAATCTATTAAAGAGTTTGCTAGGTCATGGATCTCACGTTTGCCACATTTGGCCGAAAAACTGAAACCTGAAATGATAATACAAGGTCTTGAAGCCAAACTGCCATGGTATTGGCAAACTAGAATTATATCTGCCCCCAGAGACAATCTGGATCGTTTCATATTTGGAACGTGTAGAGCGTGTGGCTGCCAATGAGGAGCAAGCACGTAATAACAGAAATGCTAATAACACTAGTAGTAATTTTAAGAACGAGCAGAATGGCAATGTAAACATCAGAACAGTAGGTGTTCGCCATCCTAAGAGAGGTAGGAATTGGAGAAATAATTATCAGAACCAACAATGGCATCCAAATGATAGTAATTTTTTTCGAACAAAATTATGCAGGTAAACAACAGTGCGGAAAGCAATGCTGTGCCACTTAATTATAATGGAAATAAAGGAAACACTAGTAGGCCGAGGCAGGAAAACTAGTTCCCGCCTATGAGGGCACTGGCGCTCACCAGGCGGTTACTTTTCCTAAGCCAGTAATTACAGTAATTAGTAGGACAGATCAGAATACTCAAACTGAACACGTGGATGAAGGGTCGGTAGCATCTAAGGATACAGCAGAAATATTAGATCACTCACAGTATTTGATAGATACCGTGTTAGAGACGCTTTCTAAGTGGGAAGAGAAAGAGAAGGCGCAGCAGTGTAACCGTAGCGAAGAGCTACAAAATACTGAATTGTCAGGTGAAGAAGCAGAAGAAATTCATGCTTATATTTACGATGAGGATGATGTGCTCTTATCTAAAGTGCCTGTGTAGGATGTTGATTCTGTACTAATAGATTTAGGACAGGAGGTAAGTGAGAATGTGGAGGATAGCCTGTTGGGGGTCGATGAACCCAGTAGCTGTGACCAGTTGTCACTGGAGAAGGAACCAGACGATAATAGTGAAAGTGGTTTAGCTGTAACTAGTGTTATGCCCGATATGGAGGCGCAGAATCGCTCAGACTACAGTAATTTGGGTCATGTTCAGCAAACTAAATGTAATGAAGTCGTGCGGTGTTTCGATTTGAAATTAATAGACCGACTGGAAAAGGCAGCTGAAAATGTAATTCAGGAAACCCCTACACACTTTGACCTAAAGGTAATGAAGACAGATGTCGATCACTTTAGTTGGAGACAAATCCAAAAGGAACTATTGGATGAGTTTGAGGAATCACCTGTACAAACTAGAATAAGCCACCCTATAATAATAGTGAATATGTTGGGTATCAATGTACATTGTCCCTTAGACAGTGGAAGTGAGGTGAGTGCGATATCTCAGTCCTTCTTTGATGCATTACCTGGTAAAGACAAGCTTACAGCAATGAGGGTATCAGGAATAAGAATAATTGGTGCTACTGGCAAGGTGTCAAAAACGTAAAGCAAGAAGCTTTGCTGCCCTTTGGTATTAATGGTAATTTAATTGATCATCCATGCTTAATTGTAAACAATCCCAGTATTGAGATTTTAATTGGCATAGATTTCTTGTTGAAATATCAGAGTGTTGTTGACTTTGAAAGAAGGCAGTTAAAATTGGTCTTGCTGATAACCGGAGTAATTACGGTACCTTTATTTGATAAACATGTAGTAACTAGTGATGAAACTTGGGAGCTGCCTATAAGAGTTCTGAAAAATAGGAGATATTGGGACGAAGGTGTTAATCTTAGTACATACCAAGGACCTTTCAGGATCATAGGAAAACCACATGCCAATGCATATAGGCTAGAGTACCCTAAGAGTAAAAAGCTATTAGGTCTCAGGAAAGTGATCGACCTAAAGAAGTTCGTAGGTAGTGAATGAATTCTGTAGGGAGAAGGTTGTTCTGTAACCTCTACACAGTGTGGCAGCTGTGCAGTCCCAGCTGTGTGAAATCTTCTTTCCTCTTCAGGTCTCACTTATTCTTCATCTTTCCTTTCCACCAAAGTTTCGACTCGTTCTTTGCAATACAAAAATTTTCCCTTATGGCTATCAAGCTATGAGTTCTGTAACCATTCTATCCACCGATTAGTGAAGAAAATACCTAATGTGACAAACCTAACAGTGACATAAACAACAGAGAAGTATGATGTAATTAAGATACAAATTTATTTGAGTAACAAGTATGTGTAGAACCCTGTTAATATTGTAAGTACAAAGTGTTGTTTTATTTGAAATGGTCCCACAATAGTATTTAAAAAATATACAAGTTCGTTTATAAGCAGGATCTGATAGTGTCAGTGAAACCTATTGTATGCTGTAGAGCTAACTAATTAATAGTAAAAGAGATTGCTTAGTGCTATGAAAAATATGCAGATATGTGGTAAGAATGAACTCACCTTGTGTAGCAAGGAATGGCAGTATAATAGAATTGAACAGTGTTTGTGGTTGAGGCGTGAAGGACACGTCCTTGAATACTTATAAGGTTGGAGCTGGCCGTTATTTGGTGTAGTGTGTGACAGGACACACCTACACGTATTGAGGTTATGAGTTGGAGGCGTGAATGCGACCATAGTTACCCTTATGTTAGATGAGACAGAGCAGCTCATGGTGTCCTATAGGTTTAAGGAATTTAGCATTACGCTCGTCCATAATTACTTGATGCACTTTAGTGGTAGGTCGAGAGAGACTACCTGTGGTTTCAGCGTCCGATCGAGTGGAAATGGATTGCCACGTGAGAAAACTGATCAGCTGCAGTACACTATAGATATGAAATAAATGTGCTATCCTATGCTTTAAATGTTAATAGAGTGAGTGTTAAATAAGTACACACACTAGCAACATAATTGAGTAACATAATGGCAGACGTGAAACATTATTTATAGCTCAGCATAAATACATTTCGATGAAGTAAGTACATAATTGCCGATGAGGAACTGACACAGCAGTAGAGGACCAATAAGTGGATTTAGTAGTCAACTAAACGTAGTGTGTTTTGAACACTCAGAACTGTACTATTACCACAAGTTACTCATATGTACAAAGAGGCTGAGAAAACAACTACTAATCAAATATACTCATACCATCTCTAAGAATAAGGTAATCAAAGATAAGTCAGCTAAGTTAATAAAATACAAATGTATCAAAAATGTACCGAGCATTGGTTCAGTGTTCCGGCCCAGAAATGATATATTGAGATTAAATAGGATTTATGATTGTATGCTTTGAGCATAAATTTTCTCTAGTACGTGACTAACGGCGATTTGAGCCATTTGTTTCCCGATTTTATGACAGTTAAGTAACCGTGAGAGTAAAATTGAAAAACTTCTGTTAACTTTGTTCCAGTAACATATTGAAAGATAAAATGTATATATCCCCATTTCATTGTGACCCACCCTTAGATATTAAGCGAATAGAGTTTGAGGCACTCTTCTTGTTTGTTCTACAGGACAAACCAGATAATGGCAGCCTGGTAGCTGCATGAAAGCGTGGAGTGACTTGGACACAACTCACAGTGACCCCTCCCCTTTTCCCATGTAATTTAGAGTGAACATGAAGGCCGCACACCATAGCAACTTCCCCTCCTCTACCCTTGTGAATGGAAGTGTGGAACGGCAGCCAAAGCGGCTAAAACCACTTGTGTAAAAATGAAATTGTCATGATTTGTGAAATTTTCTTTCAGGTTTAGATAAGACTGCAAAGACATAATTATCTGTTTATGTATCATGAACAACTGCGTTATTTTCTTTGAATTTGTGTATGTAAAAATATATTTAATGGATTTAAGATTTTCATAATTTTACATATTTTTATGTATTAGTTTGTCTAAGGCAATATGTATGCCAAAGTGTTTCATTGGTTTTGCTTAACTTTTGAGTGATAATGTTGCTTAAGAGGCAGTGAACATGCCAGCAATTTAAATAATTGAAGTAGGTAATCAGTTTTCTTTTAATATTTCTATATGTTTACATTTCAATTTAAATTTTTCATAGGGAGTTAAGCTGTACTCTTGCTTCTCTTTCGTAATTAATTTTTTTTCTTCTTTTTCTTTTCCATTTACAATCAAAAAGAAAAATTAAGTAGAGGGTGATATAGGGAAGCAACCTACTCACGTCGTATAAAATTCACATCAGTCTTTCCATTGTGTGCCAGCCTAGTCCGCTGTAACTAGCTCTCACGTCATAAATGTTGCGCAATACTTTAAAAATCAAGTAAATAACCTGAAACGTTTCTAGCATGTCAGGAGTAATACTAAATCAATATGTGTTGAATATCAGTTCAATAACTTTAACCATTTTCGAAATTTGGATGTTTTTCTGTAAAAAACAGAAAAGAGCTAGAAACTTAAAAATTTATATTTGGATTCCCTTTTCATAATAAATTAGTAGAAACAGTATTCTGGATCTCAAAAATTAAAATTTTTGTTGAAATTGATGATTTTCTGGTTTCCTTAGAAATTAAGGAAGCAAGATACGAGGGCGGTTCAGAAAGTAACCTCCGATTGGTCACAGTGCGGGTTGTGGGGGGAGTAGCGACGCCATCTGTGCGTTCACGCACTCAACAGGTCAGTCGGCATCAAGCCGTGGTCGAGTGAACGTCGTACCTGCGCTAGTTTAGTTTTTGTGGCAGTTTGAAATGTGTGCTGCAATAGAAAACCCCGCCAAATTTAAAGTGCGTGCTGTCATAACGTTTTTTACAGCCAAAGGATATTCTGCAGCAGCTATTCATCGTGAGCTTTGTGCCGTGTATGGACCAAGAGTTATGAGTGAAGGAGTTGTCCGTGAATGGGTACGTTTATTTAAAAGTGGACGAGAAAACGTTCATGACGAAGAGAGGAGTGGTAGACCATCATTGGTGACTGACGAACTCGTTCAGACAGTTGATGCAAAAGTTCGTGAAAATCGACGTTTCTCAATGTCGGAGTTGTCTACTGGTTTTCCACAGATTTCTAAGACTCTCTTGTACGAGATAGTGACAGCAAGATTGGGTTACCGTAAGTTCTGTGCACGATGGGTGCCCAAAATTCTTACCGACCACCACAAAACTCAAAGAATGGCCTCTGCTTTAGACTTTCTGTCACGTTATGAGGACGAAGGAGAACCATTGTTAAACAGAATCGTGACCGGTGACGAAACCTGGATTAAGTACGTGAACCCTGAGACAAAAGAACAATCAAAGATGTGGGCACAAAAGCCTCGCAAGATTTTTCTGCCAGAAAACTGATGGCAACGAGGTTTGGGATGCCAAAGGGGTGTTGTTGGTTGAATTCATGGAACGTGGTACGACCATTAATCAAGACGTGTACTGTGAAACAATAAAAAAGTTACGACGGGCTATACAGAACAAACGCCGTGGTAAGCTGACTTCCGGTATCGTTTTTTTGCACGATAACGCCCGTCCTCACACTGCTCGCAGAACAACGGCGCTTCTTGAGTCCTTCAAGTGGGACGTTATCAACCATCCACCTTACAGCCCAGACCTGGCGCCAAGTGATTATCACCCCTTCATGCATCGGCCGGGAAAAACAAAACATTTTATATAACAATAATTCCACCCGTCGCCCCACATATGGTGCATAATCGGCCGGGAAACATTGTTTCTACATTACATTCTACATTTATAAACCAAATATGCACATATGGTGCATCGGCCGGGAAAAGAAACTGAGTAAAAGTGAAAGTGATTTTTAAATATTCGGATTCGGGAGTGATATGCGACACGCAACTGAGTAATAGAACAGTGATAGTGTTACGTGTGCATGTGGGCGACGCAATTGGATTAACAACGCATCTGGATTGACTGAGTCTAGCGGCGCTGCCGGCATCGCGAGAAGCCAGTTTCGCCTCTCCGCAGTCGTCCCCCGGAGCAACCGGAGCCGTGCCTGCATTTGCGGGCCACGCAAGCACACAGCAGCCGTCGAAGTGCCGTCTGCAGTTTAACGCGCCGCGTCGCATCAGTAATCCTGGTACGCCGCGCCGGCAACGCCATACGTCGTGCAGAAGGAACTAAGTTAAGTGAAAAGCTGTTAAAAATTTTACTAACCTGCACTAAAAGACTGTCGGCGATGGAACTGCCAGAAGAAACTGAGGTTAAACTTAAATCAGAACCTATGTCTGTTGAGGGAACTGTAAATCCAGACAACGGTTCAAGTGTAAATATGCATGAAAATAGTAATGTTAAAGCGAAATATGAAGTATTGTCTACTGACAGTAGTGTGAAAAGGGGCAATGATTCAATAATAGAGACCCCTGTAGTAAAGCAGAAATTAGAAATTGCTAATTTATTGGATGATAGTTTATCTGATGAGTTAAAGACGAAACAGTCATCAGAGGTGGTAGAGTTTAAACAGGAGAAGTTAGATATGACTGATCATTCAGAAGTTTCATTTAGTTTTGATGATTCTCGTGTTGGAGATAGTTTTTCGTTACCTGAGTGTGATAAAAAGCCAGCTAGTGAGCAACCCAAAGATACTTGGGCTAGTGATTTAAATGTAATATTATAAGCAATAGCTGCCAGTAATGCTAGAATGACAGCTGAGTTAAAATCTGATATAATTGAGGTAAATAACAGGATTGTGGCCAGCCAAAAACCAATTTTAATAAACGGTTTGAGGTAATGGACAATAAATTAGAATCCAATAATGCTGAATTAAAATATGAGATTGTGGCCAGCCAAACTAATTTTAATAAACGATTGGAGGATAGTAAAGTAGCTTCAGTAACTTCTGGTAATGGTAGTATGCAACAAGTTGTAGCTGCAAACGCCGCTTTTATCGGGTGTCAGCAGTTCTTGCGGTTCGATCCAGATAAAAATATTCATCCGCTAGATTTCTGGAACGATTTTGAAGATGTGATTCCACCAACTTGGTCTGAACGAGAGAAAATCTCTTTTATTAGAAGCCATTTAGCAGGTGACGCCAAGCGTTGGTCAGCTGATGTTATGTTGAAGTGTAAAACAATAGCGGAATTGAAAACAGCTTTCATTAATGAGTATTGGTCTAGTAATAAGCAAAATGTAGTGTTGAGAGAATTTTGGAGTGGAAAACGCTTCAATGCAGGCAAGGAATCTATTAAAGAGTTTGCTAGGTCATGGATCTCACGTTTGTCACATTTGGCCGAAAAACTGAAACCTGAAATGATAATACAAGGTCTTGAAGCCAAACTGCCATGGTATTGGCAAACTAGAATTATATCTGCCCCCAGAGACAATCTGGATCGTTTCATATTTGGAACGTGTAGAGCGTGTGGCTGCCAATGAGGAGCAAGCACGTAATAACAGAAATGCTAATAACACTAGTAGTAATTTTAAGAACGAGCAGAATGGCAATGTAAACATCAGAACAGTAGGTGTTCGCCATCCTAAGAGAGGTAGGAATTGGAGAAATAATTATCAGAACCAACAATGGCATCCAAATGATAGTAATTTTTTTCGAACAAAATTATGCAGGTAAACAACAGTGCGGAAAGCAATGCTGTGCCACTTAATTATAATGGAAATAAAGGAAACACTAGTAGGCCGAGGCAGGAAAACTAGTTCCCGCCTATGAGGGCACTGGCGCTCACCAGGCGGTTACTTTTCCTAAGCCAGTAATTACAGTAATTAGTAGGACAGATCAGAATACTCAAACTGAACACGTGGATGAAGGGTCGGTAGCATCTAAGGATACAGCAGAAATATTAGATCACTCACAGTATTTGATAGATACCGTGTTAGAGACGCTTTCTAAGTGGGAAGAGAAAGAGAAGGCGCAGCAGTGTAACCGTAGCGAAGAGCTACAAAATACTGAATTGTCAGGTGAAGAAGCAGAAGAAATTCATGCTTATATTTACGATGAGGATGATGTGCTCTTATCTAAAGTGCCTGTGTAGGATGTTGATTCTGTACTAATAGATTTAGGACAGGAGGTAAGTGAGAATGTGGAGGATAGCCTGTTGGGGGTCGATGAACCCAGTAGCTGTGACCAGTTGTCACTGGAGAAGGAACCAGACGATAATAGTGAAAGTGGTTTAGCTGTAACTAGTGTTATGCCCGATATGGAGGCGCAGAATCGCTCAGACTACAGTAATTTGGGTCATGTTCAGCAAACTAAATGTAATGAAGTCGTGCGGTGTTTCGATTTGAAATTAATAGACCGACTGAAAAAGGCAGCTGAAAATGTAATTCAGGAAACCCCTACACACTTTGACCTAAAGGTAATGAAGACAGATGTCGATCACTTTAGTTGGAGACAAATCCAAAAGGAACTATTGGATGAGTTTGAGGAATCACCTGTACAAACTAGAATAAGCCACCCTATAATAATAGTGAATATGTTGGGTATCAATGTACATTGTCCCTTAGACAGTGGAAGTGAGGTGAGTGCGATATCTCAGTCCTTCTTTGATGCATTACCTGGTAAAGACAAGCTTACAGCAATGAGGGTATCAGGAATAAGAATAATTGGTGCTACTGGCAAGGTGTCAAAAACGTAAAGCAAGAAGCTTTGCTGCCCTTTGGTATTAATGGTAATTTAATTGATCATCCATGCTTAATTGTAAACAATCCCAGTATTGAGATTTTAATTGGCATAGATTTCTTGTTGAAATATCAGTGTGTTGTTGACTTTGAAAGAAGGCAGTTAAAATTGGTCTTGCTGATAACCGGAGTAATTACGGTACCTTTTATTGATAAACATGTAGTAACTAGTGATGAAACTTGGGAGCTGCCTATAAGAGTTCTGAAAAATAGGAGATATTGGGACGAAGGTGTTAATCTTAGTACATACCAAGGACCTTTCAGGATCATAGGAAAACCACATGCCAATGCATATAGGCTAGAGTACCCTAAGAGTAAAAAGCTATTAGGTCTCAGGAAAGTGATCGACCTAAAGAAGTTCGTAGGTAGTGAATGAATTCTGTAGGGAGGAGATTGTTCTTTAACTTCTACACAGTGTGGCAGCTGTGCAGTCCCAGCTGTGTGAGATCTTCTTTCCTTTTCAGGTCTCACTCATTCTTCATCTTTCCTATATACAAAAATTTCGACCTCTTCTTTCCAACACATTAAATTTCCCGTTATGGTTATCAAGCCAATAATAAACTAATGAATTCTGTAGGGAGGAGGTTGCTCTGTAACCTCTACACAGTGTGGCAGCTGTGCAGTCCCAGCTGTGTGAAATCTTCTTTCCTCTTCAGGTCTCACTTATTCTTCATCTTTCCTTTCCACCAAAGTTTCGACTCGTTCTTTGCAATACAAAAATTTTCCCTTATGGCTATCAAGCTATGAGTTCTGTAACCATTCTATCCACCGATTAGTGAAGAAAATACCTAATGTGACAAACCTAACAGTGACATAAACAACAGAGAAGTATGATGTAATTAAGATACAAATGTATTTGAGTAACAAGTATGTGTAGAACCCTGTTAATATTGTAAGTACAAAGTGTTGTTTTATTTGAAATGGTCCCACAATAGTATTTAAAAAATATACAAGTTCGTTTATAAGCAGGATCTGATAGTGTCAGTGAAACCTATTGTATGCTGTAGAGCTAACTAATTAATAGTAAAAGAGATTGCTTAGTGCTATGAAAAATATGCAGATATGTGGTAAGAATGAACTCACCTTGTGTAGCAAGGAATGGCAGTATAATAGAATTGAACAGTGTTTGTGGTTGAGACGTGAAGGACACGTCCTTGAATACTTATAAGGTTGGAGCTGGCCGTTATTTGGTGTAGTGTGTGACAGGACACACCTACACGTATTGAGGTTATGAGTTGGAGGCGTGAATGCGACCATAGTTACCCTTATGTTAGATGAGACAGAGCAGCTCATGGTGTCCTATAGGTTTAAGGAATTTAGCATTACGCTCGTCCATAATTACTTAATGCACTTTAGTGGTAGGTCGAGAGAGACTACCTGTGGTTTCAGCGTCCGATCGAGTGGAAATGGATTGCCACGTGAGAAAACTGATCAGCTGCAGTACACTATAGATATGAAATAAATGTGCTATCCTATGCTTTAAATGTTAATAGAGTGAGTGTTAAATAAGTACACACACTAGCAACATAATTGAGTAAAATAATGGCAGACGTGAAACATTATTTATAGCTCAGCATAAATACATTTCGATGAAGTAAGTACATAATTGCCGATGAGGAACTGACACAGCAGTAGAGGACCAATAAGTGGATTTAGTAGTCAACTAAACGTAGTGTGTTTTGAACACTCAGAACTGTACTATTACCACAAGTTACTCATATGTACAAAGAGGCTGAGAAAACAACTACTAATCAAATATACTCATACCATCTCTAAGAATAAGGTAATCAAAGATAAGTCAGCTAAGTTAATAAAATACAAATGTATCAAAAATGTACCGAGCATTGGTTCAGTGTTCCGGCCCAGAAATGATATATTGAGATTAAATAGGATTTATGATTGTATGCTTTGAGCATAAATTTTCTCTAGTACGTGACTAACGGCGATTTGAGCCATTTGTTTCCCGATTTTATGACAGTTAAGTAACCGCGAGAGTAAAATTGAAAAAGTTCTGTTAACTTTGTTCCAGTAACATATTGAAAGATAAAATGTATATATCCCCATTTCATTGTGACCCACCCTTAGATATTAAGCGAATAGAGTTTGAGGCACTCTTCTTGTTTGTTCTACAGGACAAACCAGATAATGGCAGCCTGGTAGCTGCGTGAAAGCGTGGAGTGACTTGGACACAACTCACAGTGACCCCTCCCCTTTTCCCATGTAATTTAGAGTGAACATGAAGGCCGCACACCATAGCAACTTCCCCTCCTCTACCCTTGTGAATGGAAGTGTAGAACGGCAGCCAAAGCGGCTACAACCACTTGTGTAAAAATGAAATTGTCATGATTTGTGAAATTTTCTTTCAGGTTTAGATAAGACTGCAAAGACATAATTATCTGTTTATGTATCATGAACAACTGCGTTATTTTCTTTGAATTTGTGTATGTAAAAATATATTTAATGGATTTAAGATTTTCATAATTTTACATATTTTTATGTGTTTGTTTGTCTAAGGCAATATGTATGCCAAAGTGTTTCATTGGTTTTGCTTAACTTTTGAGTGATAATGTTGCTTAAGAGGCAGTGAACATGCCAGCAATTTAAATAATTGAAGTAGGTAATCAGTTTTCTTTTAATATTTCTATATGTTTACATTTCAATTTAAATTTTTCATAGGGAGTTAAGCTGTACTCTTGCTTCTCTTTCGTAATTAATTTTTTTTCTTCTTTTTCTTTTCCATTTACAATCAAAAAGAAAAATTAAGTAGAGGGTGATATAGGGAAGTAACCTACTCACGTCGTATAAAATTCACATCAGTCTTTCCATTGTGTGCCAGCCTAGTCCGCTGTAACTAGCTCTCACGTCATAAATGTTGCGCAATACTTTAAAAATCAAGTAAATAACCTGAAACGTTTCTAGCATGTCAGGAGTAATACTAAATCAATATGTGTTGAATATCAGTTCAATAACTTTAACCATTTTCGAAATTTGGATGTTTTTCTGTAAAAAACAGAAAAGAGCTAGAAACTTAAAAATTTATATTTGGATTCCTTTTTCATAATAAATTAGTAGAAACAGTATTCTGGATCTCAAAAATTAAAATTTTTGTTGAAATTGATGATTTTCTGGTTTCCTTAGAAATTAAGGAAGCAAGATACGTAGATTAAGTAGGCGAATAAATAAGGCTAGGATGTTTAAATTTAAGTAGAAAGGAGATCCGCTATAATCATAAAGATGTGAGAAGTTTCAACTGAATAACTATAAAACTATAGCGATAGCGTATTTCCAAAGGGCAAGTTCAGAGCTCGTCTACTGCGTGTAGTGTAATTAAATTAATTCTCTCACCCAAAATATTTGACTTAGCCACGTCAGACTTTTGTTATGATTACTTACCTGTGTGCTGATGGCACATTTAAATTGAGAGCTTAATCGGCCATCAGCAAAAGAAGCAATGATTAATTCAATAACTTAAAGTGGTGCATTACTAGCCTAGCGGCTAGTCGGGAGAGCGGAATTGATCAGGCGTTCCCTTAGCCGTCCGCACCGCGGCTTTAGATATAAGAACGCTGCGCGAGAGAAGAAGGCCCCAGTTCTCTCCAGACACTGAATAGGACACCACCTGTGCCGGGAGTCGCGTCGCGTCGGTATCATTGCTATAAACAGCTTCGGATGCCGTAATAAGTTACTCGGGATACGCGTAACCATGAAATCATTTTCGAGTGGAGTGTTAATTCTGGGATGACTTAAATGATCTATCTTCAGTTTGTGTATGTCGTATTTTCACGTGCCGCCGCGGGACAGACATTCTACCATTATTTAGCGTGGCGTTTGATGAATATTATCATCAAATCATGGTGAGCATTCACTTAAACAGTTAATTTGAACAGTTATAGTTGCATCAGCGCATTAGACTCTGAACTGCTCTGTTAGTTGGATTGTGTGGATTCTTTTTGGTCTTTGACTTTCAGAATATAGTGAACATTTTTAGAGGATCGTTTTTGATTATGAATCCCAGACAATCTCCTAATTCCTCAGAGCTATAAGCTGTAGCTATAAATGTATTTCTCATCCGGAACCGCGCGACTGCTACGGTCGCAGGTTCGAATCCTGCCTCGGGCATGGATGTGTGTGATGTCCTCAAGATAGTTGGGTTTAAGTAGTTCTAAGTACTAGGGGACTGATGACCACAGATGTTAAGTCCCATAGTGCTCAGAGCCATTTGAACCATTTTTTTGTATTTCTTAGATGAAGAGGGCACTAGGAATTCTAATCACAGGCTTCACGTTTTGCTAATCACTTTCTGGTTGCCAATACTGTAGTTAGTGAGCCAGTGTTGAGAACGCCAAAAGACAGCAGAAATAATAGGAACATTTTAAATAACAATAATTCCACCCGCCGCCCCACATATATTGCTAATCGGCCGGAAAAAACAAAACATTTTAAATAACATTAAACCCACCCTCCGTATCACATATGGTGCTAATCGGCCAGGAAATGCATCTTTTCTACATTACATTCTACATTTAAATAAAAACCATTTATTCCACCCGCCGCCCCACATATGGTGCATCGACCGGGAAATGCATCTCTTCTACATTACACTCTACATACATATATTAACAAATAATTCCACCCGTCGCCCCACATATGGTGCATCGGCCGGGAAATGCATCTTTTCCTCTTTACATTCTACGTTTATAAACCAATGAATTCCACCCGCCGCCCCACAAGGGCGAGTTTGTAGGAAGGCGCCACTCAAAACGCACGTTCGAGTAACCGGGGGCGGCTCCAAAAGGATGGTCGCGAGTAAATATTCCAGCTGTTAACCAAGATATAAAGTTAAAGTGAAGGTCTTAGTTATCAGTGAACGCCACGTGTCGTGGGCAGTATCTATCACGAGTATGGAAAGTATAAATGTGTTGAAAAGGGTTGAACATAACGGCGTCGACAAGAGCCGCCATATTGGAAATTCTGTGACGTGTGTTTCAAAGAATTCTTCATTAAAACGAGTATATTACAAAACATTGTTAACATTTAACAACTGGCATCCTGACACACCCCACTCCAGTAGGATCACAAACCTACACTGAGCCGCCTAGCGCCTGAGCGCTACTACTGTGTGACGAGGGACTACCGAAGCAGCAAGACACCAGGTTAGTAATACAGAAACCAGAAAAGTAAGGTAGAGTCGCATCCTTCTCGCTACAATGTCACATAGGGTATTGTAAGCGCACGATTTCCCTCAACTGCCGGCGCCCACTGTCCCAACTACGAGCTGGCTCCTAGGTCATCGTTTACGACCCCTTCATCTTTTCCAGCGTACGCAATATGTAAACTTATGTTTTTCGTCACGTATCGCTCACGTGGCACAGACACTTTCTGTTCCGCCATCCATGGCCCGCCGCATGCTAATAGCACAGGGTTCGTATGTTTGCCACGGCTTGCTATTAAAGATAAGTACGAGACCCTCACCATCTCGCGGTTCAGGAGTGGTTTAGGTCTGTATTATGTAACTGACAGACTGATAGCCCTTTTCGTCAGCTGTTGTCCTTCGTGCCTTATCAGTATGTTGCTGGAGGCCCTTGCACCACACTCTCTCTCAGCACCTATCCGCATTTCAGACATCCCGCCGCCCTTCTTATACTTTCGCGACTTTTTCCTCGATCTGAGCTAAGCTCGTGCTGCGATATTGACAACGCGCTTGACATCCACGAAAGCGATCTATGGCTTTCTTCAGGAGCGTAGGTCACCGAATGTGGTTGAGAGGAAGCATCTCCTCGTCGACTGGCGTGCCGATTGGCGAATGGTGTGCGTTCTTTATCTTGACACTGACATTCAGTCTGCATGGCGCCTTACTACACGGGATTCACCTCGCAGACACCCCGTTGTGTGTCGCCCACGATGTTCTGGACATGGAAGAGCTTCGCCTGGTGTGTGGATAGGCGAGAGGTGTCTGGATCTTGGTGCGACAGATGCTGGCGCTAATTACCCGTACGACTCCCCGTTACTCACCTCCTCCTCTTTCGGGACGCGGAATGTTACCCGTAAGCGAAGACGAACTCTGTGAATGGATATGTGGACAGGCAGTTCACTTCTTGTTTGCTGACGGTGAGAAAAATATTATTGATTTTAGGCACTTCCTTATTTGTGCAGTTGTCCGCAATCCCTAACACAGCAAATTTTTCTCCAGTTTCCTTTGTAGTGTCTTTCTTAACCCATCCCAGAGTTGGGACGTACAGCTTAAATGTTCCAAAAATGGTATTTCAGAGACCAGCTTTATTACACAGCGTTGTATGTCTCCTGAAAGCTTCTTTAATTTATGTTTTAACAAAAGTTTTCCTTTTTCAGAAGCAATTAATGGTGGTGGGGTACTTTGCAAAATTTCAAATTTTAACGGAAGTTTATTATAAAGTTTTCACGAAAATTAATTACATACTAACTTTTATATACAATATATTTCTTATACATCATCGTTTCGAAGATATTCCCTCTAAACCTAAAATGTTAAATTAACTTTAGGGGTGTGTTTTACCCCTTAAAAGCGAAATAGGTAACAAACAAATAAGTTTTGCGGTATTGTTCCCCCTCTGTACAAACGCCAAGTTTCATCAAAATCGTTCATTGACACTTAGGAATGTTCCGTTCTGAGTAAGGTATTATACTCGTGTTGGTGTAGGTGAGAAGCATCTTAACATTCCCTTTAACAGGCACAGTATTTATGCAAGGCAACTCGATAACCCCTTACTAAACAGTCTTCCCTTATGTAGATAATCACTTCTGATAAACATTTCAGAATTTTGACCTCATTGGCCACTACTCTTGTTACTAAAGCCTTAATATTACAACTTAAAAGGTAGCGTAGCGCCTTATAGCTTAGAAGCAATTCAAATTCATTCTACACAGCTTACAATACACCACTGCGCACTTTCACACTACAAGGCAGCGCATGCAATTCCCTATAGAGGAAAATCACAAAATGATATCCACGAAAACTTCAGTAAAACTCATTACATCTCATTGTCTAGAAGTCACGTTCGATAAATATGAATGGACAGGGCATCAATCTTATTGGTATCTCTTTAGGGGACGGTGTACAAGAGGGCAGTATTCATTGCGTAAACGGGGGTGTAGCAATGTATCCAGCTTTGTGTGTCATTATTAGGTTCTGTGACCAGTCATTCGCTTGAAATCAAAACCTAATAAAGATCTTGGAGCTGTCTATTGCCAGAATTTCATCAACTCGTGACTAACATTCAACAGTATGTAAATCTTTCCGCTTCCGTCAGTCACGGATTGAGACTGGGTGTACTAGTGTCTGTTATGTGTGTAACACAGTGCGCTAAGCCGTAATGGGACTGTTTTCAGCGTGCGCTATTTAAGCATGTATGGTCGCATAACTCGTCTTACATTATAGTTTCGCTGTGCAAAGCAGCGACCCAACTGTTGGCTGCTGTTAGCGGGTATCCGAAAACGAAAATGCAGATGGATTACTCCATCGTGTAAATTGACAGAGGGGATTTTACATCACCACACAAATGTGAACAGATTTCTTTCGCTGTTTTAATCTCCCTAACCAGAGGTCTGTCGGTTCCACCTTGTAGTATGCCAATTTTGTATTGATCGTGATTTAGTGGCTAGCACGCTACGCCACAGTTGATTTCCTTAGTACCCGTTGTAGAGGCTTTCAGGATTACCGAAAAACTTCATTTCAGCACTTAATTAAGCGTAGTTATTTTACGTGAACGAATGTACCAGTCTACTACACTTCTCCTTTACCCAGAAAATGCAAAACACAATGCTACCAGCCTGGTCACAAAATTGTCAGTCAGACGAACATTGACACTAACAAATATAATCATAATATCGTGAGTGACGACGATGCCTAGGAAGCAACATAGTAACAACGAAAAACACCAGTATTACTACTCTTCAATTCACAACGCGTGAGCGGTCGCGGGTTAACATTCGCTTGCACTTGGCAGGTTGTGAAGTCTCCACTTTCCTCGACAACTCTCACTTTATCTTGCGGAACCCCCCCCCCCCCCCTATGTAGGCTTTCTCCTTAATTCGTATTAAATTTCGGTTAGGTAGTGGGCAATAACGGGGTCGATTACCTTTTCGACCGCCTCAGCAGTCAACACAGGTGATGTGTGGGTGGAAACATTTTCCATACTTTTTTGTCGCTGATTGTTACGTGGTAAAGTGGACTCAAAAGTTGGTGGAGATGTTGTCTTCTTCAAACATTCCGCTTCCTTAGGGCAGCCTTACGACAGTTCTTGTGATAGTACTTTCGCCTTGGTGCGGCTCTTCCTAGGGTGGAGCTGGAACATGGTTGGTCATCTGGGTGTTTCTAAGTCTCCTGCTACCGCGGTTTGGTCGATTAGCGGCGGCGTATCACGACCGACTCTTTACCGATACTGTGTATGTGGGCAACACTGTCAAATGTCCCACACGACGGCACTGTGGACAATAAGGGGCCTGACAGTGATCAGCGATGTGACCAGACTGGCCACATTGTCGGCACTTTGCTGTCTGTGGGAACACACGCCACGAATCTGTAAATATCGCCCCAAAGAAAGGCTACCCTGATGAGTTCATTCAAAGAAAGAGGAGGAAACCCTAACCTGTGACCCTATTGGAGGGTTTATTCCTCTTATAAAAGTATCAATTGCTCTGTATTTTGTTTTCTCTCTTAATTCTTCGTTATGTGCAGCATTTGCTCCAGTACGTATGTTCTGCACGACACAGCCCGTATCTGATCGGCAGAAGCTTCAAAATCTTCAGCGTTCTTTCGTTGTAAAGTATGCAAGCGGTCTCTTTAACTACTAAATCCTCTATTGTCAGAATAGCGCTGTGTTACCCCTTTTGCCGTCCGCCCCCGGTAGCTGAGTGGTCAGGGCGACGGAATGTGAATCCTAAGGGCGCGGGTTTGATTCCCGGCTGGGTAGGAGATTTTCTCCACTCAAGGACTGCGTGTTGTGTTGTTGTCATCATCATCATTTCATCCCCATCAACGCTCAAGTCGCCGAAGTGGCGTCAAATCTAAAGACTTGCTCCCGGCGAACGGTATACCCGACGGGAGGCCCTAGTCACACGACAGTAATAGTAGTATCCCCTTTGCCAGGATTTAAACGTTAGCCCGTCACACAACGCATCAACTGAATCCAAATATTTGCGAACGTCACCGAACAGTTTTAATTTTGTTGCATTCATTTGGAAGCTATCCGGCCAGGAGCTCGCGAGTACTGTATATGGATATTCCTTGAGAAAGTAGTAAAGTTCTCATTAGGTTTCCCACAGAAAGCATTAATGGACGAGACTGCAGGGGGCCTGAGGTAAACATAAGAGTTTGGTTGTGATGATGATTCGGCTGCAAGAACACTAATATAGGTCCAGCAAATCGCCTAAGCTAGACTCACTCTTGGTCTTACAAACCTTGTCAGGGGCACCAATCAACACAAAGTCTTCCAGGGGTGTGACTTTATTAACCTCACAGGCCACTTGGGTTCTCTCCTCTACACACCGTGGAACAGGACACTGCTGCTGCTACTGCTGCTGCTGCTGCTGCTGCTCCTTCTGTCTCCCTAATTCTTTGCACTTTGTTCGTAACTCATTCTCTTCTAGATAAGACTGCACTACAACCTCCGTGGTTTGCACATGCAGCCTATTATTCTGGTTTGCTATTTCCTTATTGGCCACTACTGATCTGTTGAATCTCTCTTCTAGTCTCTGATTTTTTTTAATGTGTCGCACTACCTGCCTGAGAAACGCCTCTGCCGAGCTTAACCGTGGCCTCTCTGATACGCTTTGCGCCCTGTTTCATGTTTTAGAAGGCATCCTTACAAAATATGGTACTTTAAAACTAAGGAAAACCATCCAAGAGAATTGAATATTGAACAGTGGGCAATTTGGCGTTAAACTAAATTCTAACTATGTCTCACGACGTATGTTCGTGGCTGCACAGTAGCTGATCCGAGCGCGCGTGACAGCGAGACTTAGTTGCTTAGTTGTAACAAAGGGCGGCGGTGTCGGCGACGTCGACGGCAGGGTGCGTTGCGGCGGCGTCGATGTTGATGGTAGCGGCGGCTGTGACCTACGGAGGTGGCGCCGAGAGCTCGTCGAGCAGGGGCGAGGTGGCGGCGTGGAGGGGGATTCCCGTCCGGCGAGGCAGCGTCGGCGGCGGCTCACGCTGGAAGTGAGTTGACAGCAATGCAGCGGCGGCGAGGCTTATAGAAAGTGCCTGCTCGGCGAAGCGGCTGTGTGCGACAGGACACAGCGGTGTTGTGCCTACAAGAGCATCCAAGCGCCAAATGGTTGAATAACGAGCTTATCTCCTTGAAGTAATGAGCGGAGACCATCCGTAATTAAAAGATCAATGTCAACCCAGACCGAACGGTGAGCTGCGATCCCGCGGCTGACAGCATTTTATACACTACTTTCGAGCGGGCATAATAGGCAGGATATGTGCGTTTGCATGTGCGCGATTGTTAGGTGAATAAGAACACAATACACGTGTGTTCAGAGAGAATGACGTGGCTTAATTGCCGTAATCCTACCACTACGGGTACAGAAGACTGAATTTATGAGGCCTGGAGGCTGTCGACGGACAGGCAGAGGGCATGCTGTGCTGAAGAGAAGCGGAACGACTAGATCAGACGAGGGCTGGTTGAGAGGAGAGCAAACTGTCAGAACCAGAACCTGCTCGTTAGTCTTTCCTGTACCCGCACGTGACCATACTTGTCCCTCTGATTGGCTGTCGGTGGTGCATTATACGAGCGTGCCTTCCTAAGCGACACTCTCTGAAGGCGATACCCAGTCAGCAAAACCTACTGTGGAAATCTACTCACGTGAATACAGCAGGGGAAGGTGGAGAAATCTGGTCATATCCGGTGCTATACAAACCCACGCCCAGTTATAGTTCTGCAGGGAAACCTTCCTATGTTGTGGAATGAACAAGAGTTGAAAAATTGAAAATTATTTTAAACCATGAATGAAATTCCCATTACTCTCTGTCTTTCCGTCCACCATGCAAAAAACAATCATGCAGCGTTCGAATACAGTATTAGTGGTGTATTGTTTGACCCAGACACGTTGAACAAAGATCTAGTTGCAACGTTCCAAAGCGATATGAAATGGATCGAGCACGAAAGTTCGGTATTGTGCAAGGTAAATATTCGACTTCCGTTTATTGAGAGAATTTTAGGAAATTAAGGTTCATCTATAAACGAGGCCGTTTATATAACACTACTGCGATCCATTCTTCAGTACTGCTGGAGAGGTTCAGATCCCACCATGTCGGACTAAAGGAAGTCAGCGAATTAACTCAGAGGCGAACTACCAAATTTTTTACCAGTGGGTTCGGTCAACACGTGACTTTTACGGAGATGCTTCGTGAACTCAGATGGAAATTCCTGGAGGGAAAGACAAAATTATTGGGACAATTTATAGAACCTGCATTTGCGACTGATTGTAGAACGATTCTATTGCCGCAGCTTGCTTTCGTGCTCAAAACCATCGGATCGACCTGAACTGCATCCTGCCTTATTTGCATGTAGCCCTCATAACGTAACTGTGTTGCAAGTCCTGTAATCATTTTCCTTTATAGTCGTTTGATTATACAAAATGGTTACCACAAATGACCACTAGCGAACTAATCTCTGCATTGGCAATAACTCCTGGCCGGCTGCGGTGGCCGAGCGGTTCTAGTCGCTACAGTCTGGAACCGCGCGACCGCTACGGTCGCAGGTTCGAATCCTGCCTCGGGCATGGATGTGTGTGATAACCTTAGGTTGGATAGGTTTAAGTAGTTCTAAGTTCTAGGGGACTGATGACCTCAGAAGTCCCATAGTGCTCAGAGCCATTTGAACCAATAACTCCAGATTTAAACAAATACGAAGATACTACAAATATCAGGAAACATGTGATTAGAGATTAGACAGTCCTTAACGCTTGTAAACGTAAATTTTTACAATAAATTTCTAAGATGTTACCACTCTCATTGCTATCCGAGACAACTACTGCCCGCAACTCTACCATATGAATCATTGCGTAATCGTTACTCAGAACTAAATTCAGTTGTGAATAAGAGATTTTCAAGAATGTCTGATAGAAAATCTGTGATAATTTAAGTGTTCTTACCCTTTAAAATGTTTTCCAAACACGAATTAGCCGTCATTCGCTTAAAGAGTGATTTTTGTAAGCTTTTTACTGAACTAACCATTTATGAAAACCATGAATAACAGCGTCAGGCGATCTCCTATCACTGTCAACAACGTACCACTAGCAATTCCAATGTATTCATGATGACACTTGGATCTATTTCTATGTGTAGTTCGAAAGTCACCTATCGTACTTTCTATCTAGCAAACAGCGACATTGGAAAGCTACGTCATTCACGAAAATCTGAATGGGCACCTGTTCGAATTTTAGATGACGTGACGACCTATTTTGTTCTGGAGATGGATTAAAACCCAGTACCTATAGGCAATGTTAACTTACCCAGGTTTTCGTGCCTGAACGAGACTCGAACACAGGACTAAATTTCATTGCTGACTAGGCATAAGAATACGTGATATACTTCAATTGTAAACAGTCTCAGAAAATAGGGAACTGATGTTATATGACGAAAATTCTTGTACAGTCCCAGCAATCCTACCCAACAACTATTGCGCATGTTAACCAACCACGAAAGACGTTAAATACTGCTTTGTTCACATGTAACAGACTTGAAATGACGTAACGTAAAGTTCTGGGTTGGACGGGGATGCGAACCCAGCACCTAATAGGATTGTTAGCTAACCACATTAAAATGTGTCATAGATTTTTCTCAACACTAGCTAGATGTCCGACACTGAAATGACTAGACAAATGAGTAATTCCTCCCTTTCCGAAATTCGTAGTTGTTTTACCTGCTCATTCAGTATAGTTTTCCTTAACAGGCAGTGGAATGTGCACACGTTTCAACTAGAAATAACGTTACGAATAGTGCAGTGCGACTGGGAATCTAATCGTGCACAGTTAATCGCTGACTACACATGAAGAGCTGTTAACTGTAGAAGTCGTTTTCGCCACTAGTTAGGAGCGGAGTTTTTGAACTAAGATAATGTGATTAAAAGTTCTGTGTCTCACAGGGAGTCGACCCGAGCGAGGTGGCGCATTGGTTAGCACACTGGACTCGCATTCGGGATGACGGTGGTTGAAGCCCGCGTCCAGCCATCCTGATTTAGATTTTCCGTGATTTCTCTAAATCGCATCAAGCAAATATCGGGATGGTTCCTCTGAAGGGACACCACCGATTTACTTCCCCATTCTTCCATAATCCGATGAGACCGATGACCTCCTCCCCCAACCAACCAACCAACCAGCCAACAGGGAGTCGGATCAGTCAGATATTTTTTATGAATGAACGGACGGTAAAAATCGAAACTATTTTCCACCAGCAGGTAGGTGTACTCATGGTAGAGCTTGAAAAGACATGACGAAAATATTTATGTCAGGCCAGGATTCGAACTCAGATGTGCACCTTTAATGGAGATCTTGAAGCGTTTGGAATCTTTAGCAAACAACGAATTCGTGGAAGTGTATCGTCACGAAGGGTTCAAATCCCGCGAATGGGAAGGTCCGAGTTTGAATCCCATTCCAGAACTAATACATTCAACATCTAAAGCACAAATAAAAGATGAAATTAGTGCCATGTGACGGTACGAAGCGTTTGGTTCAGTAAATATAATACAATTGCTAGTGTAAGAAAGCTTACTGGTGACAGACATTGTACTCGCAACCACTTCCGTCACTGACGTGGCCCAATTTAACATTTAGTGGGCAGCGAAGGGACATCTCGTTTAATGTGAATTTGGAACCACAATAAAATCGAAAGTTTTTCACTTTGCTGCTCTACCTGTTCGCATCAAACGTTGTGCACTGCAAAACAAAAGGTAAGTCATTGAATCCGATTCAACCTTAAATTACATTCCATATATAACACCTCGTCTGTCTGCTAACAGTATCAATCTTTAGGAAACTCGTATAGATAATTTACTTTATTCTCTAACTCATTAGGAATAGCTAAGACTTGAAAAAAACATCTCCGTGAAAGAGCTCGTTGCTGCCTCTGTCGATCAGAAGAATTTCTGCTCCACCGTCCTACGGCCGCCTGCTCTCTGCCCAGCTGATGGAAACGCATTGCGCTTTGAGACTATATTCTACAGCGGACGTTATGACGTTCACATTGGCACGCATGAGATTATTTAATATCATAGTTTATATTTTCGATAAACTGAATAGTATTGTTCTTGCGACGATATCTTGAATTTGCGTATTTGAAGTTTATGAGTAGCACTATTTATGGGCTATAAAACGTATATAACCTCGAAAAGACAAATACAATGCAAGAAAGGCAGAAAATCATACACACAAAGATCACAAAATAGTTTATGTAAACAAATGCACTTGAAAGTGTGAATAAATTCTCGAAACGCGTTGTGGTAAACATGAAAAAAAGTAACTCGTAGTTTTTCAGTATTTAAATCATGAATGATACAGTTGTAGGCTATCTAGAAACATCGGTTATGATGAATGAAATGAAGGTATGAGTAATAAGCTGCTCGAGAAGAATTCTCCCTCCACCAACGTGTTTTTATGCACATGAAGGAAAAATGTGACAAAGTGGCTCGGTATTCCTTAAGCAGTCAACTATGACTACTAATACAATATACTGAATCATGGTTGCCAAGTAACTCGTGTTTTGTTCTCAGTTTCATGCTTCAAACTAGTAACTGTTAGCCAATAACTCCGTATTTTGGCACAAAACCAAGAAGTACTCAATATTTTGACCTGTCCATACTTCATTACAAAGGCATCAGAATCACAGTATAACGAACCGTATTTGCCATTTTAGTTAACTAAATGAAGTCAACAGATGAAACAACAAAAATCTATTCTCGGCTAATCATTTTTGTTCTTTATGTTTGCATATTTGCAGCCATCTGCCACAAGCGGGCCCCGAATTGAAGCGTGTGATATGGAGGTGTGTAGCGTAATTATGGAGGTGCATGAGAAACAGTATGCTATAATCCCGTTTTGAATACGAAAAAATAGTCAACACTTTGAGCACCGTCTCCTTCAGCAAAACAAAGTCAGCATCACACGAGCACTGAGACGTCTGCAACAATCCAACAGTCCGGAACCTTGGGTTCACTGTCATCAACCATTCTCCGTACAATGCCAACTTGGCCCCTAATCGATTTTCATCTGTTTACAAAACTTAAGGGGGGATGTAATGGATTTGGTCCAAAAAATCGAGTTTTCAAAAATATTATTTTCTTGATCTACACAGTTTAATCTATGTTGTGTATGAATTTTATCGTGATAACAGCTTTAGAAATACCTTTAAGTCATTAGACTGATTGACTCTGCCCTAGCGGCCACTCCCACATTTTCCGACATTTGGGAAACTGTCTGCTTCAGCGGAATTTTTGTCTGTGAGAAGGACACCTTCTTTTGATGTCTTTGGCTGACAGCTATATCTCTGACTGACTTATTTATCTTTGCCTGAAAACTTACTTGCATGTGGTTTATTTACGTTTTGACAATACTAACACATATTAGTAGATGGAAGGTTGAATTCGCAAACCGTTACGTGGAAGTCCAGATTTATACATAACGGGTGATGGAAAAACTGTTTAGGTAACAGAGGTTTCATGGAAATCGGTTTACCAACAAAAAAGAGGAAGCAGCTCGAAATGAAGAACATAAGCTCTCAGCTTGAGCGTCAAAACTTGTGACAAGAGAATTGTACAGGTGCGTGAATGGTGTTGGTATGGATTCCACAGGAGTCAGACTTATTGATTCAGAGCTTCTCAGCTAGCCTATAAATTTGTCATGTTCATGTGTTAGCCGTAAAAATACGGAATGCATGATTGTTGTTGAAGAAAGACCAGTGGGAATAGCTTGTGATTTTAAATGAATGTGTTATTCGTGTGGCTATGAATTTTGATTTTATTCCTCCAAAAAACTGAGACTGGTACCTATGAAAGCAATTTTAGGTTAACATGTGCTCTGAGATGCCTTGGACAGGGCAGGGAAGGAGGTAATTTATTGTGTGGTTTTCTGAACATGCTTCCACCTTGTGCAACGTTTGAGAAACTAAATAAAGAAATGTCTGATACTGTATGCGTTGAAGCCAAAGTTTCTATGAAGAAAGTAGCGGAAAAACTGGTGGAAATAAACCAGAAAGAAATAGATCCTGGGGTAGATATTCATGACAGTGAGTCTCCAACAAATGTTACTGACCTGTGTGTGTCTATAGATGGGACCTAAATGAAAAGGTGACGCACATCTCTGTATAGAGTTGCATCTTTTATTGGTATTGACTCAGGTAAATTTTTAGATCTAGAAATTATGTCTAAATACTGCCACCAGTGTGCAACATGGAAAATGTCCAACACTGAAGACAGTGAGAAACTGTGGCAAGAAAAGCATGTGGTAGTATGCTCTAAAAATTATAGTTTCTCAAGTGGGGGCATGGAGGCTGCTGTAGTTGTGAGGATGTTCTCCAGATCTGAGGACCAGTATGGTGTTAGATATTAGAAAATATTTGGTGATGGGGACTTCTCTTCGTTCAAAGCTGCAACAGATAAAAATCGGTACAATATAACTATAGAAAAGTTGGAATGTGTTGGCAATGTCCGAAAGAGGCTTGGTGGTAGGCTTTGTTAGTTGCTGAAAGAGAAGAAAGGTGAAGTACTTGAGGATAAGAGACCACTAGGAGAAAAAGGCAGGCTTACTGTTAAAGAAATTGATTCTCTTCAGTTATTTTATGGGAGAGCTATCAGGAAAAACAGACATAATTTAGAGGCAATGAGGCGTACTGTGTGGGAATTTTTTTTCCACAAACTTTCCACTGCCGCGCAGGATTAGCCGAGCGCTCTTAGGCGCTGCAGTCATGGACTGTGCGGCTGATCCCAGCGGAGGTTCGAGTCCTCCTTCAGGCATGGGTGTGTGTGTTTGGCCTTAGGATAATTTAGGTTAAGTAGTGTGTAAGCTTAGGGACTGATGACCTTAGCAGTTAAGTCCCACAAGATTTCACACACACATTTAAACTTTCCACTGACCAAACACCAATGCACAATCTCAGTCTGAAAGATGATTGGTGTAAGTTCAACAACAGAAATGAGACGTGTTCACACAAACACTCATTACCAGGACCTGTCATGAACGCAATTAAGCCCACATTCAGGTTTCTTGCAAACATTGATTTACTGAGGAAGTCTCTTCACGGAAACACAAAAATGCAAATTAAAGCCTCAGTAATTTAATTTCGATTCTCAAAAAGGACATTCTGTGGACTTGAAGTACTCAAAGTAGGTGTCTATGATGTAGTTTTATGTGACAATAACGGAAATAATTGCAAAACTGAAGTGCTGAAAAGAGTTGGTATAAATCCTGGTTTGTTTACAACAAAAGCATTTTACACCATCGACAAGAGCAGGGTCAAGAAAGCTAACAATCAGTATCTTACCTGCAAATACAGACCAAGCAGATTGTACGAGGAGAGAAGAGAAACCTGAAGGATGAGGAGAATCAGTATGGAGGATTTTTAAATTGAAGTAAGATTATTACATGTAGAAATATGAGAAGAATATCTTTGAACCTTATTTTCTCTATTTTACATTTTTTTACGTTATCAGAAGCCTTTTCTCAAAAAGTATACACGCTAATGTTATGAATTTTTCAGAAGCTGTTCGCAATATGTTGCGTCTCCCTGGAACTAAAATATACTAGATCCTGCACTTACATTGTCATTTTATAGATGATTGCATGTAGAAAAAAGTTAGTTTTGGATGTGCGAAATTAAAAACTCTGTTAATGATACAATTTGTGCTATAAATTTATAACTGTAGTTCTGTTGTCTTATAATCTTCTCAGGACACTACAGTAAAATTTTCAGATTAATTGAAGGATTAGAATTTGGGGTATGGCTTTTTATAAAAAAGGCGCTAAAAATTAAAAATTCAGATTTCTGGAAAAATATTATTATATTTTTCTGTTAAAACACAGCTCTTTTGCCTTACACATGCAAATTTTTAGATTTGTACATTAATTAAAAAATGTTTGCATTTTCCATTACATCCCCCTTTAAAGAACATGTTAAAGGACCTCAATCTGATAGTGATGAAGTGTTGCAAGGAGAGATAGGGCTGTTGCTCCATCAACAAAGCCAAACATTCTACAGTGCCGATATCAACAAAATAGTCTCTCGTTTTTATAAATGTGTTCATTGCTAGAGTGACTATGTTGAGAAATAAATATCAGGAAAATAATAGATTGCTACTATCAGTAAAAAAAAAAAATTCTCTTTGACTTGCAAGAGAGGCACAACTAAAATACTGTGATACATTGTAACTTTTGGTCAAGGACTTTGTAGCCAAGGAAACACACACATGTTCACACAAGCACACACAGAGGTGTGCTTGCTTGTGTGAAGGTGTTTGTGTGTTCTTTGCTGCAGAAGGCTTTGGCTGAAAGCTGTAATGTGTAACTGTCTTTTCGTCGTGCTGTTCTGCAGTTCAGTGAGTCATCCTTATGGTGAGTAGCTATCTATGATTTTTCTAATACTGTTGGCTATCCAACCTAGAGTTTCCATTGTTTGAGAAATAAATATGTAGAGATAATGGATAAAGATGCAGAATGTATATAAAGTTTATTTTATTTAAAAAGCTTTAAGAGTTTTCACTTGCAAAATTCGGAAGCATTTCTTTTCACCACTCTCTCATACACCAACATATATACCTACATCTATAATTTGCGAGCCACTGTGAAGTACATGGCAAGGGCACATAACACTGTACCAGTTATTACCGCTTTTTCCCGTTCCGTTCACGTACAGTGCGTGGGAAGAATGATTAATTAAATGCCTCTATGTGTGCCGTAATCAATTTAATCTTCTAAAGATCCCTATTGGAGCGATATGCGGCGAGTTGCGCAGTTCTTGAAACTTGGTTAGTAGACTTCCACATGATAATTTCCACCTGTACTCAAGAGTCTGCCATTTTTAGATCTTTCAACTTTGTCAGACTTTGCCGTGGATGAAACAAACCTGTGACTATGCTTACTGTCCATCTACATTCAGTATCTGCTGTTAGTCATATTTGGCACAGGTTCCACACGCCTGATCAGTGTTGTAGGAAGTGTCCCACGAGTGATTGGTAAGTAATCTTCTGTGAAAATTGATTGTATTACACTAGTATTCTACAAGTAATGTCGGTCACCTACTGTACCTATGACTGAGCGTGTGTGATTGTTTTATTTCATACTCCTACTAAGTGTTACATCCAGTTGTTTGTATGGATTTACCGCTTTAGGTTGTGACTCCCTGGCATATATATGTTTAAAAATATTAGTAACAGAGAATATTTTCCATTATAGGTTACACAAAGAAATATTAAAATATTGGTAGAAACTTAGCAACAAAAAGATAAATATTGTAGAATCAAAATTAAATGATTACCCTTATATTTAGAAATATAAAAAATTATGATCCAAGTGGTTTTTGATATTATATTAAATACATAAAATGAGATTGCAAAGAACTAGTTACATGTTGAGGACCACATTAAAGCAAACATTCATTGAATATATGAAGTAGTAAGTTGAGAAAGTTTGTGAAATTCATTCTGAAACTGAAGAAAAGAAACCACTAACAACTTCATGTGGAAACATTATACAGGGAAAAAAGTCATCATATTGATGATTTGACTGGAAAATATAGAAATCCATCATTTAATTATTGTATTCTAGAACTAAAAAATCCTACAGTTTTACTAATTTATTTTATTTTATCAGGAAATTTTTCTCATTTATTCATAAAAGAACTTGTTTATGATAAAAAAGAACTAGATTTAATACCAAACAGTAAAAATAGCTATATTACTATTAGTAAATAACAAAAATTTGGAAATGAGATCTGTTGGCCCATATAGATTTATGTCTTTCAATAAGCTTTTCTCAAATTAAAAAAAATCAAATGAAAAATATAAGAGAATTATTTCCAGAAGAATCAGTTAATTTAGTAACTAAAAGAGGAGTTTATCCTTAGATTACGTAGATAGTTAAGAAAAATTTGAAGAAACAAAACTTAAAATAAAAGAAGAATTTTATAATAAATTAAATGAATCTGATGTTAGTGAAGTATATAAACATGTAAAAATAGTTTCGTCTAGGAAATTTTAGAAAAACTGATATAATAACTTACGATATAGATGCAGCTTGGGATTATACATCATGTGGTTTTTATTTTATAGTCTTGGAAACTGCCATATGGCCGAGAGAGCAGTGTACTGACCATATGCTGCTTCATATAAGCATCCATTGATGCATGTGGGCTGAGGATGACACAGTGGTCGATTGATACCATTTGGCCTTCGTGGCCTGTTTTGGCAGAGCTTAGTTAAGTTTTTTTCTTTTTTCTTTTAATGCACCATTAAAAATAACTAAACTACCACTTCAATTATTATATGTTTATGATATATTTTAATGGTTGAAAAATGCATAAGAAGTGGTATAACCCGATGTTGTAAAAGATATGTGAAAGCAAATAATAAATACACGAAAAATTTTGATAAAAGTATGACATGAAAGCTTTAATGTATTTATATGCAATTAATTGTTATGGAAATGCTATGAGTTAACATTTACTATACAGTGGATAAAAATTGGACAAAACAAAATATTTCGTTTCTAAAAAATGAAGGAGATTTGAAACACACTATACTCAGCTTTTTTTGACATAGATTTAGAATATGAAAAAAGTACATGATTTACAGGAAGATTTACCCCCAAAAATTAAATTTTGTCAAGAATTGATATATGATCTTCACTATAGTGTTATGAAACCAAAATTAAAGAAAATATTGAACATTGCTATTAATATACTGATAGTTATATCTTTAATATAAAAACCAAAAATTGTTATGAAGATCTGCAATCAATGATTAATTATTTTGACACAAGTGATAATCCAAAAAAAGTATTTATGATTTTCCTGAAGTTAATAAAAGTGTACTAGGAAAAATGAAATGTGAATCTAAAGGAAAAATTATAGAAGATATTTGTTGCTTACGAGCAAAAATATATTTATAAAGTTGGTGATAAGAAAGAGGAACAAAAATTGAGTAATGAAATTTATTGTCAATAATGAAGACTGTTTACAAGATTATAAACATCGTTTATTTAACAATTTAGAACAATATAGGACTATGAACTCAGTACAAGACTTCAGACATGAAACTTAACCTGTTGAGATTTATAAAAAACGTTTAAGTGCTCAAAATAATTAAATATATGTTTCAGCAAATACCATGTGCTCACTACACAACTAAGACTGCCTAGCAATCACATTATGTAGTATGCTGATAAATAGATTTAATACAAAAAATTTCTACAAAATTCACATCTATTATATAAATGATTTCCATTACAAAATAAATCAATTATATCTTCACTGATTCCAAAGCTATATTCCTCACCATCACAATCTTCTTTTGAATTAATTACATCACTAATATTTAAAATTTTTTATAATAATTCTCAATGAATAATATATTTCATGTAATTAACATTTTAATAGACTTATCAAACAAGTTTCAAAAGACTCATTTGAATAGAATAATTTTTTAAACTTTTGTTAAATTCTAGCATACAGATTTAGTATTTATATAAATTTTAGTCTTTAGTTGTTTGGATCATACAAAAGCAATATAATCCTTAACTTCCTGAGAGTTTATATATTTTTTTAATTTGTATCAGTGAATATACACTCACCATTTTCTTATATTAAATGATAATTATATTTTTAGGGTTCATAACTTAGATTTCGTTTCGAATGTTCATTGCGATAATATTTAGTAACATATTTTTCAGATGCTCAAACAATTTGTTTTTAACACACAATTTTTATGATATTCATTTAAACAAGGTCTACATGTTGTTCTATAATCCTCTTTTGTATGTTTCTGTGAAGCAATATTATAAGGTGATTTTTCAATCCCAAAATTTTTAGAAAATTTTAGATAGAATGTCATCCACTTGTTAAGAAAAAATTACCTGAAAAAATAAAATGAGAAACATTTTTTATAGATTTAAAATTAAATCTCAAACAATTTAATTTCTTTACTTGCGGGTGTTTCTTTACAGTTGATAAATTGGCATTATGTGATTTTCATTCATTTTCATATTGAGTTAATATACATAATTTTTCCGATTTTAATTTATTCTTATTTTCAGTTAAAAATTATAATTTTTATGATTTTTTGAATTTATTTTTGGTCATGAAATTCAATTTTTTTATTTTATTTTTGTCAAAATGAAAATGGTGTTTTTGAAATTGATTTCGATATCAACTGTTTCTGGAAAGAAAATGAGACCCCAAAAACGAGTATGTGCTGGTGCCCCATTTTCTTCCTACTTGTAATTGTCGCCTTGGCACCTAACTTAATAGTAGTGATGGAGGCAGGAAATGCACAATATTTAGTGCTAAAGTGCAGTACTCATGGAATGAATGGGGCTATCTGTACAGCTTGAGGGAGTATAAAGGTAAGAAAATAATGCACGAGTATGACCCATTTCATGTTCCTATGATTGGACTTAAGGTTTTAATAGTTGATATGCACGATGTGTCAGTTCTTCTATTAACTTATGGTGACGTGTAAATTGACATACAACACTCAAATGTTCTGAAAAAAAAAATATATATATATATATATATATATATATATACACTCCTGGAAATGGAAAAAAGAACACATTGACACCGGTGTGTCAGACCCACCATACTTGCTCCGGAAACTGCGAGAGGGCTGTACAAGCAATGATCACACGCACGGCACAGCGGTCACACCAGGAACCGCGGTGTTGGCCGTCGAATGGCGCTAGCTGCGCAGCATTTGTGCACCGCCGCCGTCAGTGTCAGCCAGTTTGCCGTGGCATACGGAGCTCCATCGCAGTCTTTAACACTGGTAGCATGCCGCGACAGCGTGGACGTGAACCGTATGTGCAGTTGACGGACTTTGAGCGAGGGCGTATAGTGGGCATGCGGGAGGCCGGGTGGACGTACCGCCGAATTGCTCAACACGTGGGGCGTGAGGTCTCCACAGTACATCGATGTTGTCGCCAGTGGTCGGCGGAAGGTGCACGTGCCCGTCGACCTGGCACCGGACCGCAGCGACGCACGGATGCACGCCAAGACCGTAGGATCCTACGCAGTGCCGTAGGGGACCGCACCGCCACTTCCCAGCAAATTAGGGACACTGTTGCTCCTGGGGTATCGGCGAGGACCATTCGCAACCGTCTCCATGAAGCTGGGCTACGGTCCCGCACACCGTTAGGCCGTCTTCCGCTCACGCCCCAACATCGTGCAGCCCGCCTCCAGTGGTGTCGCGACAGGCGTGAATGGAGGGACGAATGGAGACGTGTCGTCTTCAGCGATGAGAGTCGCTTCTGCCTTGGTGCCAATGATGGTCGTATGCGTGTTTGGCGCCGTGCAGGTGAGCGCCACAATCAGGATTGCATACGACCGAGGCACACAGGGCCAACACCCGGCATCATGGTGTGGGGAGCGATCTCCTACACTGGCCGTACACCACTGGTGATCGTCGAGGGGACACTGAATAGTGCACGGTACATCCAAACCGTCATCGAACCCATCGTTCTACCATTCCTAGACCGGCAAGGGAACTTGCTGTTCCAACAGGACAATGCACGTCCGCATGTATCCCGTGCCACCCAACGTGCTCTAGAAGGTGTAAGTCAACTACCCTGGCCAGCAAGATCTCCGGATCTGTCCCCCATTGAGCATGTTTAGGACTGGATGAAGCGTCGTCTCACGCGATCTGCACGTCAAGCACGAACGCTGGTCCAACTGAGGTGCCAGGTGGAAATGGCATGGCAAGCCGTTCCACAGGACTACATCCAGCATCTCTACGATCGTCTCCATGGGAGAATAGCAACCTGCATTGCTGCGAAAGGTGGATATACACTGTACTAGTGCCGACATTGTGCATGCTCTGTTGCCTGTGTCTATGTGCCTGTGTTCTGTCAGTGTGATCATGTGATGTATCTGACCCCAGGAATGTGTCAATAAAGTTTCCCCTTCCTGGGACAATGAATTCACGGTGTTCTTATTTCAATTTCCAGGAGTGTAGCATCTGCATGTAATTTAGCTTCTTTTTTCTCAAGATAGGATGAAAACCCATAATTCCCAAGTGGGAAGTCTCACTGCTCGTAAGGCCATTTTCTAGGATGGCCTATGGTTGTGCGTAAGAGCACAACTTTGAGGTTGTTGCTGGTGGGTGGATCGAATGAAAGATAACATTATATATGAAAATGCTGATAAAACAGTTGACGCTGTGCAGCAGGCAGTGTGGGACTGAGACGTAGGGATGCACAGAGACAGTTCCACGTAGTCGCTGCATTTGCGTTTTCTGTGTAGGTGAGAGGCGACTTGAAGCAGCCGACATCATGCTTATTGCAGCCAAGAACCGAGACATTCAACGTATTACTAGCACTGTGCAGACTCAGTACTACGTAGTTGTAGCGTTCGCGCTTTCCGTGGAAGCGAGAATGGGTTGCAGCTCACACATTCATGCACGAACTGCGCGCTCACCCGAACGTACTGCGGAGTACCCAGAACCCCGACGTGCCTGCGCGATTGCTTACACCCGCCCGCTGTTGACAGAGAAATGTGGTACAGAGAGCCGACAGTTATTGCATACAAGGTCAGACAAGCAGTTTTAATTTGCTTGTTGTATGTGGCCGCTGTTCTCCATTATAGGTCACTGTCCAGGTATTTGTTTCAAAAAATGAAACATTTCATTTTTTTCGAACGCAGTGGCGACGTCACACACACACACACACACACACACACACATACACACACTCACACACACACAAACACACACACACACACACACACACACACACACACACACACCTATGGTTGCTAATAGTGTCGCCTGTTGCCTAAATGCCATCTTCATATAGGTAGGAAACATGGGCTACTACCCAGCACATATACACTGAAGTGCCTAAAAATCTGGTACACCTGCCTAATGTCGTGTAGGGCCCCCGCGAGAACGCAGAAGTGCCACAACACGACTTGGCATGACTAATGTCTGAATTAGTGCTGGAGGGAGCTGACACCATGAATCCTGCAGAGCTGTCCATAAATCCTTAAGAGTACGAGGGGATGCAGATCTCTTCTAAACAGTACGTTGCAAGGCTACCTAGATATGGTCAATAATATTCAATTCTGGGTAATTTGTGGCCAACAGAAGTATTTAAACTCGGAAGAGTGTTCCTGGATCCCCTCTGTAGCAATTATGGACGTGTGGGGTGTCGTATCGTCCTGCTGGAATTGCCCAAGTCCATCGGTATGCACAATGGATACGAATGGGTGCTGGTGATCAGACAGGATACTTACGTACGCGTCACCTGTCAGATTCGTATCTAGTTGTATCAGGGTCCCATACCACTCCAACTGCACACGCTACACACCATTACAGGGCCTCCACCGGCTTGAACACTCCTCTGCTGACATGCAGGGTCCTTGGATTCGTGTAGTAGTCTCCATTCTTGAACACGCCTATCCGCTCGATACAATTTGAAACGAAAGTCGTCCGACCAGGCAACATATTTCCAGTCATCAACATTCAAATGTCGGCGTTGACGGTCCCAGGTGAGATGTAAAGCTTTGTGTCGTGCAGTCATCAACGGTACACGAGTGGGTCTTCGGCTCCGAAAGCCCATATCGATGATGTTTTATTGAATGGTTCGCACGCTGACACAAGTTGAAGGCTCAGCACTGAAATCTGTAGCAATTTGCCGAAGGGTTCAATTTCGTCACGTTGAACGAGTCTCTTCAGTCGTCGTTGGTTCAGTTCTTCCAGGATCTTTTTCCGGTCGCTACGATGGCGGAGATGTGATGTTTTATCGTATTCCAGATATTCACGGTACACTGGTGAAATGGTCGTATGGATAAATCCTCACTTCATCGCTACATCGGGGATGCTGTGTCCCATCATTCGTGCACCGACAATAACACCACGTTCAGCCTCACTTAAATCTTGATAACCTGCCATTGTAGCAGCAGCAACCGATCTAACAACTGCGCCAGACACTGGTCTTCTGTAGGTGTTGCCGGCCGCAGCGACGTATTCTGCCTGCTTACGTGTCTCTGTATGTGAATACGTATGCCTATACCAGTTTCTTTAGCGCTTCAGTGTAGATAAGAGACTTAACTAACAATTTTGGGAAGTGGTATTTTTACTTTTGTATGAAAAGGTGTATAGGCCAACTGCTAGTAGTATACGTTATTGTCAAGTGGCTTTGGACTGGTTTGGATGTTCAGTTAAATAATGACGTTGCAGTTACAAAGTTATGCACTTCTTTGAAACTGACGAAATAATGTCATGTTGCTTAGTTTAATATACGCCTCTAGTTGCTGTAAATAGCAATAACGTTACCTGCAGAATAGTTAAGATTGTCTTATATTTTTATTTTACACTTGCATCCAATAATTACACACAGAAATTTTATAAAATTATATTCCATTTCATCTACACTTTACTGCTTTTCTCGAAGTATATGCATATACTCAGGTACTACACTCTTGCAGAATTTCCGTGTCGAACTTTATGAAACTGTTTTTCCATAAAAAACGGATCGTTCTCTCTGGATACTGTCTCAGCAACAATTCGTAGGCGCTGGGAGCTAGTTGGCCAGCTCTCGAGGTGTTTGTGCGTGAGACGTGATAACCGAGACAGACGACTGCAGCGCTTGTCCCCCTATGGATCATAAAATTTTGTAAAATATAGATTGTAGTGATCAGTCGTTCTTTTCAAATTTCAGTTAATTGATGTCGTTATGAAAAACGCGCGGTTCTGGAAATTGATTGAAGATTTGTTGCTGGGAAGCGGTGTAAGGTTTGACCCATGGGGAACGAGATAAAACCTGCCGTCTCGCTAATATGTAGCAGCCATTTGCATCATACTATATGAGTACGATAGCTTTCTGAATGGAAGGTAACCTGATGAGGGTTATAAAATTTTACTGGCACATACTGTCACAGTTCTCTATCGTTAGGTGTTTTAAAAGTCAAAAGCTGACAGCGTCTCTCCCATACTTATTATTTTCGTAGGCTACGTAAATTAGTAGCCCAGCATCGAGATCTGTTCGCGTTCACATACGAACACGCTTGCAACAACACACACATTGTGATCTTGACTGACCGAAACGTGTAAAATACTGGTTGCAAAGCCGACACTTACCGCTTAACATCAATTTCGGAACCACGTCAGTCTGTCTTAATATTTATGTGACTGAGTGTCGCAACAATATTACATCATTGCTCGACGAAGCAACACCTAATCAATTTGCAGTGTTTTAGATGCCCGTGATCCGCTTAACTGCATGCTTCTGGTACTTGGGTATTCCTGTGTTTTTATCGGGCATGGAGCCTCCCTCCGAGAACTTCTCCTGGTGAATGACCAGAAAGTTCTTTTAAGACTGCTGTAAGGCGTCGAAGAATCAGTAAATGTAAACTGAAATATTTAAACTATATACGTACAGTCATAGATTTACAACTAATTATAGGCCCAGATGGTTTTTTTCTAAGTATTGCTTGCGATCTGTTTACACCGAAAGTTCACTTACAATAAAGTGGGCTGATATACTGCAATTTTGGAAATGAGTTCAGCTGGATCTCTGGCGAGAGACCTTTAATATAAAGCTTCTGTGTCATATTTGTTGTTGGTAGCTTAGTTTATCAAGCCTGTATGCAGAAGAACACCTACGTAGCGCGCCGAACACGATGCTCTCTGTGAATGTGCTTATAGTCTGTTCGAAATTACTTATGGATTGACAGTTCAGCAGGAAAACGTGGAGTTGCGGAGCTGTGTCGCCAAATCCCACACGTAATCTAGCATTTCATTCGGATCGCTCAAACTCGCAAACTACTCACTTTATAAATATGGAAATTGCATCAAGGTGTTCCGGAAGAGCTGCACTCTTTTAGTTCTATCTGCGGCAAGAAGATTTATACTGACAGATTACGAAAATGCATTTTCTGACTACGTTACCGAATTTCCGACGTGTGGTAAACTTTTTTGTTACTGAAGTTAGATGTAAACATGAAGGGGATCTAATCTCAAGAACACATCAGATTTTCGTATACTCGAAGCCGGAATTGTGTCAGAGTTTTATAACATGAAATAATTTCAGTTAAATATGATGCGCAAAGATCCGTTAGTGCGTCATGTCCTAAGCAGTCGCCTGTATGGTTTCGTTACGAGAAAGGGCTTGCTAGATTACAATTAGCCTATTATTAATTTTTGTGATACACCTGCTTACTTATAACATAATTTAAAATAGAAGTTTTGATGTTTATCGCGTTCAGAAAACGTATCTTAAATTTATTGTAGTATTTAGTTTGTGCGAAATAGACATAATTCCCGAGATGAACTTCATTTGGAGTTAGCTGCAGATAAGGCATGCTTATTAAAATGTCAGAACTTACGATAATATTATTTCTTTATGTAGCAACTTACCACTGCAAAGCCGGCCGCGGTGGTCTAGCGGTTCTAGGCGCTCAGTCCGGAACCGCGCGACTGCTACGGTCGCAGGTTCGAATCCTGCCTCGGGCAGGGATGTGTGTGATGTCCTTAGGTTAGTTAGGTTTAAGTAGTTCTAAATTCTAGGGGACTGATGATCACAGATGTTAAGTCCCATAGTACTCAGAGCCATTTGAACCATTTTGAAGCACTGTAAATTGCGCGCTCAAACATGCAGTTGAATCCACCTGTACTTAATTTCTATTGTGACAGTGTATAAAAAGCTCCACTGATGTCACTCTCGCTGCTATGACAGCTGTTTGATGTATCACTGTAACTGTCACTGTTGTTCTATAAATGATTGTAGACCTACTCCCAGTCTTCAGAGATCAAATTCCTAACAACTACTGTTGTGGGTGGTTAAACTGCAAAAAGGGTAAATTTACTATTATTCCTGGCAACGTAACCTTTTAGTGTGGACCCATATTATAGCTCGGTCGGGTTGAAATGATAGTAATAAGGTGGTGGTCAAATGATTGGATGCTCATATCTTTCTGCGATTACTTTGGCCTAGGTGGAGGCAGCGTAGATCGTCGAGGGGGAAACGGCACTTGAAAATAAGATGCACGCTCTTAACGATTTTGAGGCTGTCATCTTACATCGCTTGATAAATATTCGATGGCATATATTGAGGTGTGAAAAGTTTTACTGAGCCGTGGTCACAATCAGTACCGATGAAATGCGAACGAAGTGGTTAAACATAGTCCCATATCACGAAGGAAACAAACAGTTGAACAAGTGCAGGACCACGTGATATTAGCGGCGAGGCGTGTCATAGCGACGGCTTGCGTTATCTGCCACATAATGTGACCGGCTGGGTGATAGACCAGGTCACGCCCAGTATGATGGCGGCATGTGTTTCAACTGTCATGTTTACGTCTTCTAATCCTCAAGACGTAAAGTCACCGTTTTGATTCTTTTAACACAATTTGGCGAAAAGAAGGATGCATCTCCATGATACTCGCATGTTGACTGAAACTACTGATGACAAATTTAGAACCACGCTTCAGAATTGCTTTGATGCCTTCTTTTAATCGAAACGGGTATAGGACAAAACACACAAGGATGTATCACATTCGTCTTCTATACGCAGTCTACATTTCAGATGGTACACACTTTCCAAAAAAGAAGTTCACTCAATTAACAGAAGTCGAGCATTCGCCGTCCCTGCTACTATCCTTACGTGCTCAATGCATTTCATGCTGCTTTACAACGTTACAATTATAGAAATTTAATCGACGTGAGTGTGTTAAACAGCGCACTACTAATGCTCTATTCGGTTTTTCTTCCTACTCATACACATGAAGTTACATTTAGAGGACGGCTGATCACTGCGTGGCCGGCCGGGGTGGCTGAGTGGTTCTAGGCGCTACAGTCTGGAACCGCGCGACCGATACGGTCGCAGGTTCGAATCCTGCCTGGATGTGTGTGATGTCCTTAGGTTAGTTAGGTTTAAGTGTTCTAAGTTCTAGGGGACTGATGACCTCAGAAGTTAAGTCCCATAGTGCGCAGAGCCATTTTAACCATTAAGAGCCACAGCGTGGCAAACTTCACGTGGGGTGAGTGTACTGGCCGTGTGGGGGCCACGGTTCGACCTGTGTCGGCTTTGCTTGCTCCTTCCCAGAAATACTAGATAAAGCTCGCTCATTCGCTGTTTGTACATGGTATGGTGGACATTCCCAAGTCCAGTGGTTACTACCACAAAAGGAGGCAATCTAGTGATCTATCGTCACTAGCCTTTAAAACTGAGTGGGAATGACAGAACAGGGGGATGGGAATTCTCAGCATCTACACTCCTGGAAATGGAAAAAAGAACACATTGACACCGGTGTGTCAGACCCACCATACTTGCTCCTGACACTGCGAGAGGGCTGTACAAGCAATGATCACACGCACGGCACAGCAGACACGCCAGGAACCGCGGTGTTGGCCGTCGAATGGCGCTAGCTGCGCAGCATTTGTGCACCGCCGCCGTCAGTGTCAGCCAGTTTGCCGTGGCATACGGAGCTCCATCGCAGTCTTTAACACTGGTAGCATGCCGCGACAGCGTGGACGTGAACCGTATGTGCAGTTGACGGACTTTGAGCGAGGGCGTATAGTGGGCATGCGGGAGGCCGGGTGGACGTACCGCCGAATTGCTCAACACGTGGGGCGTGAGGTCTCCACAGTACATCGATGTTACCGCCAGTGGTCGGCGGAAGGTGCACGTGCCCGTCGACCTGGGACCGGACCGCAGCGACGCACGGATGCACGCCAAGACCGTAGGATCCTACGCAGTGCCGTAGGGGACCGCACCGCCACTTCCCAGCAAATTAGGGACACTGTTGCTCCTGGGGTATCGGCGAGGACCATTCGCAACCGTCTCCATGAAGCTGGGCTACGGTCCCGCACACCGTTAGGCCGTCTTCCGCTCACGCCCCAACATCGTGCAGCCCGCCTCCAGTGGTGTCGCGACAGGCGTGAATGGAGGGACGAATGGAGACGTGTCGTCTTCAGCGATGAGAGTCGCTTCTGCCTTGGTGCCAATGATGGTCGTATGCGTGTTTGGCGCCGTGCAGGTGAGCGCCACAACCAGGACTGCATACGACCGAGGCACACAGGGCCAACACCCGGCATCATGGTGTGGGGAGCGATCTCCTACACTGGCCGTACACCACTGGTGATCGTCGAGGGGACACTGAATAGTGCACGGTACATCCAAACCGTCTTCGAACCCATCGTTCTACCATTCCTAGATCGGCAAGGGAACTTGCTGCTCCAACAGGACAATGCACGTCCGCATGTATCCCGTGCCACACAACGTGCTCTAGAAGGTGTAAGTCAACTACCCTGGCCAGCAAGATCTCCGGATCTGTCCCCCATTGAGCATGTTTGGGACTGGATGAAGCGTCGTCTCACGCGGTCTGCACGTCCAGCACGAACGCTGGTCCAACTGAGGCGCCAGGTGGAAATGGCATGGCAAGCCGTTCCACAGGACTACACCCAGCATCTCTACGATCGTCTCCATGGTAGAATAGCAGCCTGCATTGCTGCGAAAGGTGGATATACACTGTACTAGTGCCGACATTGTGCATGCTCTGTTGCCTGTGTCTATGTGCCTGTGGTTCTGTCAATGTGATCATGTGATGTATCTGACCCCAGGAATGTGTCAATAAAGTTTCCCCTTCCTGGGACAATGAATTCACGGTGTTCTTATTTCAATTTCCAGGAGTGTATTATGCAGTCACATAAGCGAGAGATACTGTGAGGACGAGGCGTGAGTCGTGCTTGGGTAGCTCAGTTGGTAGAGCACTTGCCAGCGAAAGGCAAAGGTCCCGAGTTCGTGTCTCCGTCTGGCACACAGTTTTAATATGCCAGGAAGTTTTATATCAGCGTACACTCCGCTGCAGAGTGAAAATCTGATTCTGGAAACATCCACTAGGCTGTGGCTAAGCCATGTCTCCGCAATATACTTTCTTTCAGGAGTGCTAGTTCTGCAAGGTCCGCACGAGAGCTTCTGTTATGTTTGGAAGGTAGGAGACGAGGTACTGACAGAAGTAAAATGTGAGGACGAGGCGTGAGTCGTGCGTGGGTAGCTCAGTTGGTAGAGCACTTGCCCGCGAAACGCAAAGGTCCCGACTTCGAGTCTCGGTCCGGCACACACTTTTAATCTGCCAGGAAGTTTCAGATACTGCAAGTTTGTTATGGAACGATATTACAATACCATGCAGAAACAATTTAAATACTTAGTTGAAAGTGAAAGAGCAAAAAAGATTGTTAGTTTTGTACAACAAAAAGCGCTTTGTGCGAAATTTGTAGGCATGCAGCAAGCGAAGAAACTTGTGATTTGAATAGTTAAATTTCTGAAGGCATATCCTTTGCGCCTCTCCCAATTGCAACAATTTTCGACGAAACTGAACGAAGTGCACGGAGACTTTATAGATTACTGAAAAGTATGTCGGTTAAGTCAAAGTGCGTGCCTGGAACAGTTTTCCGATTTAAAACTCGCTGTTGCTGAATTTATGAAGGAAAAGGTAGTGCCGGAACGTAAATTAGAACATCCGGAGCGGATTGCATACCTCGCATTTTAAGTGAACTTGACTGCACACTGACCGGCCTGGGTGGCCGAGCGGTTCTAGGCGCTTTCGTCTGGAATCGCGCGACCGCTAGGATTCGAACCTGCGACCGTAACAGCAGCGCGGGTCATGACTGAAGCGCCTAGAACCGCTCCGCCACCGCGGTCGGCTGTTTTCAAGTCTCCATAATAATGTTGCAAAAGTGCTATAATATTTCGATTGATGTAGTCCAGTAAAAGAACCTTCGTCGACTATGAAACTATTTAAGTCACGATTATATGACAACCTGAGTTAATTTGTTTGCGTCGGTCCGTATGCCGACAGTTTGTGCCAGAATAAAATTTTGTTACGTCCTCAATGTGCAAAAAATAATTAAGTAATACTGAATTTTGTTTTGTTTGTGACCTACAGGGCGTTTCAGCTGCCCTTAACTCTGGGTTTTCTGCAACGCACTATGTTTTCAAAAACCACGAACGAAATTTTCATACCATCTCGCTCACTATGCACATACTATTAGTACCGCAGAAAAAATAAACATGACCCTTTGATAGGAAACTTAATGTAGTTAAATTTTGTATTGGGTTACCTTTCCGCTGGAGCCCAGAGTTTTCGGGTTATTCAAGAAAAAAGGCGTTTGAAGGTTCAAATGGTTCAAATAGCTCTGAGCACTATGGGACTTGACATCGATGGTCATCAGTCCCCTAGCACTTAGAACTACTTAAACCTAACTAACCCAAGGACAGCACACAACACCCAGTCATCACGAGGCAGGGAAAATCCCTGACCCCGCCGAGAATCGAACCAGGGAACCCGGGCGTGGGAGCATTTGAAGGTCACTTTTGTAAGTTGTTCTGGGATAATTCGAAAATTATGGTCTCTAGCGAAAACATAAATCAGTAAAAAATGTAACTGCATGAAATTTCTTATAAAAAGGTCATGTTCATTTTTTTGTGTAAGACTAATAGTTTGCGCATAGTGAGGAAGAGAATATGAAAAGCGCGCTTGTGGTATTTGTAGGTGTTGCACGTTGCATAAAACCCACAGGAAGGGGCAACTGAATCACCCTGTATGTTTTTGAGAGAGGTGAAATATAAAACGAAGTCTTATGCAATACTCCTGCACTCCCAGGTCATTCGCATTTTTTCCCGCTTCTCTCTCCTCGAGCTCAGACAACATGGTATAGTGGTGGGGAATGTGTGCAGCGAGGCTGAGCGCTAGGACACTCGGGCCAGGGGACGGAGTGTGAGCCGAATTCTTGGCCGTCCCTGATTTAGAGCAAGTTACAATTCATCTCACTAACTAGACGTTTTGTCAACCACAGTCACTCAACGATCACACCATGACGTCATCAGCAAACAGCTCCAGATTGCTTCTCACCTTGTCAGTCAGGTCATTTATGTGTACAGAACTTAACAGCAGTCCTATCACACTTTCATGGGGTACTCCTGATGATTCCTGACATAACAGGTACACCTCATTCACAGTGTGGTCAGTGTGTTCTGTCAGTGTACAGCGCCTCTATACACCGCAAGCCAGGCTGTGATATGTGGCGGAGGGTATTTTGTGAACCACTGTCATTCCCCACTTTACCTATTCCATTGGCGAATCGTTCGCCAGAAGAACGGTTTTTGGTAAACCCCTGTGTGAGCTCGAATCTCGCTAATTTTACTTTTATGGTCTTTAAGTGAGATGAACGAAGGGGGAAGCAGTATATTGATTCACTCTTATACGATTGTACGCCCTCAAAAGTTTAACAATAAATGACACCGTGATGCAGAATGTCTCTCGTGCAGCGTCTGCCACTGGGTTGGTTGATCATCACTGTGACTCTTTCGTACGTACTAACTGAACCTCTAAAGAAACATGTCACTCTTCTTCTGTCAGTAGTATTTCGTAAGGAAATCCAAGATATTTTATGGATGTGACTGTGTCCACTGATTGTTTTGCAGTCGTGTAATCAGGAAGTAAAGGCTCCAACTGTCTATTTCACGGTAAATTCGGCCAAAAATATAACACTTGCGTAATTTAATTATAGGAATCATAACAGTAAGAAATATATCGTGGTCTCGAGATGAGTATATAAACTATTATTACATCCCAGCAGACAAAATTACAGAACGCCATTAGGACTACATATAAGAAAATTTTAATAGGTAATGCCATAGCCTGTTGACACATATTGACTATTTTACGTATCAGGAAGTCGTAGTTTATTCTACACTACTGGCCATTAAAACTGCTACACCACGAAGATGACGTGCTACAGACGTGAAATTTAACCGACAGGAAGAAGATGCTGTGATATGCAAATGATTAGCTTTTCGCCGGCCGCGGTGGTCTAGTGGTCCTAGGCGCGCCGTCCGGAACCGCGGGCCTGCTACGATCGCAGGTTCGAATCCTGCCTCGGGCATGGATGTGTGTGATGTCCTTAGATTAGTTAGGTTTAAGTAGTTCTAAGTTCTAGGGGACTGATGACCACAGAAGTTAAGTCTCATAGTGCTCAGAGCCATTTGAACCATTTGATTAGCTTTTCAGAGCATTCACACAAGGTTGGCGCCGGTGGCGACACCTAAAACGTGCTGACATGAGGAAAGTTTCCAACCGATTTATCATACACAATCAGCAGTAGACCGGCTTTGCCTGGTGAAACGTTGTTGATATGCCTCGTGTAAGGAGGAGAAATGCCATCACATTTCCGACTTTGATAATGGTCGGATTGTAGTCTATCGCGATTGCGGTTTATTGTGTCGCGACATTGCTGCTCACGTTGGTCGAGAGCCAATGACTATTAGCAGAATATGGAATCGTTGGGTTCAGAAGGGTAATATGGAACGCCGTGCTGGATCCCAACGGCCTCGTATCACTAGCAGTCAAGATGACAGGCATCTTATCCGCGTGGCTCTAACGGATCGTGCAGCCACGTCTCGATCCCTGAGTCAACAGATGGGGACGTTTGCAAGACAACAACCATCTGCACGAACAGTTCGCTGACGTTTCCAGCAGCATGGACTATCAGCTCGGAGACCATGGCTGCGGTTACCCTTTGACGCTGCATCACAGAAAGGAGCGCCTGCGATGGTGTACTCAACGATGAACCTGGGTGCTCGAATGCCAAAACGTCCTTTTTTGGATCGCGGTGAACACACATTGGAAGCGTGTATACGTCATCGCCATACTGGCGTATCACCCGGCGTGATGGTATGGGGTGCCACTGGTTACACGTCTCGGTCACCTCTTGTTCGCATTGACGGCACTTTGAACAGTGGACGCTACATTTCAGATGTATTACGACCCGTGGCTCTACCCTTCATTCGATCCGTGTGAAACCCTACATTTCAGCAGTATAATGCACGACCGCATGTTGCAGGTCCTGTACGGGCCTATCTGGATACAGAAAATGTTCGACTGCTGCTCTGCCCAGCTCATTCTCCAGATCTCTCACCAACTGAAAACGTCTGGTCAATGGTGGCAGAGCAACTGGCTCGTCACAATGCGCCAGTCACTACTCTTGATGAACTGTGCTATCGTATTGAAGCTGCATGGGCAGCTGCACCTGTACACGCCATCCAAGCTCTGTTTGTCTCAATGCCCAGGCGTATCAAGGCTGTTATTACGGCCAGAGGTGGTTGTTCTGGGTACTGATTTCTCAGGATCTATGCACCCAAATTGCGTGAAAATGCAATCCCATGTCAGTTCTAGTATATTATATTTGTCCAATGAATACCCGTTTATCATCTGCATTTCTTCTTGGTGTAGCAGTTTTAATGGTTAATAGTGTATTTCTTTGCCAGAAGACATAAATAGAAATCGAAGTGCATACAGCAGATTACCTACCCGTTCGAAATAATATTTGAACCTAAGCGGCTGACTGTGGAACGGAGATGTTTCTTCAACGGTAGTTAGTAAAGCAACACCTCATCTTGGCGTGGTGGCATGACAAATCAAGATTTCACGCTATAACCAATGGTGCAAAAACATAGCCACTCCATGCTACTCACGGTTAGACGGAACCAACTAGGGAATTTCAAGTTAATGATCACACGATCGACTTAGTAGTAGATGCATTGCAGTTTGTAACGTTCTGGACATAGATACGTCCGTCTGTTATCGATAATAATTATGTGACCGGCGTGGATGTATATATATATGTAGGAGGTAAGCCTATGACCTCACCACGCATGCACAGAATGGAAATACGTCCAAATTCCTTTCCAGAAATAATGCCTCAATATAGTTCAGTTCAAATCGCGCTGGGATGACTGTGGCTTAAATACGAGCATAGCACGCTGGAGGCAAGGTGAGCTTCCTTACATGAGTGGCCTTTTGCTATAACCAGCGACCAGATGAGATAAATGAAGCGGGGTACTTTGACACCGGTAGTGATGATCACACAGTATGTTTTTATTGTGGTAGAGGTTTGAAACATTGGCATGAAGTGAATGATTTATAGGCAGCACAAGCTATGTGGTTCTCCAAGTGTATCTTTCTGAGTCGTGTAAATGGCGCTGATTTTGTGGATACTATCTGTCGAACGAAAAATGCGATAATTACAGACAAAGATGTATTAAATATTGAACTTGAGAGAAACAGACCGAACAAAGCAGTGTCATCTGAACAGCATATGGTTGAGGGTACTCGCCTGTGTAAAATTTGCCTCCAGGACGGAGTGGGTGCAATGTGCTCTTCATGTGGACTGTGATATTTCCGCCGGGGGCCAGCTTCGATGAATCACAGTGCCAACACCGGAGCCACACATTGCGAAGAGCCTGGTGGACAATAAGAAACGTGCCAAAATCTGATGGATCCCTTCAGCCTCTAGGACGGAGCGTCAAGAATGCGCACCCGAAGACATGTGAATTCTTCTGGCCCGGCAGCAACAGTTTAACGTGCCATAGGAAGCAAGAACGTGTCGACAGTTCCAGCACCCCATAGGCACTGGGAGGAGCGTACACAAAGCGCAAAGAATTCGCACAGGGAGGCATGCGAAAGAAGGGAGCCTGCTTAAAGAGTTGTTTTCTGGCCAGTAAGGACGTTCCTTGTATATCATCGTCGCCAGCAGACTCCGAGACAAAGCACAAACATGAGTCTGTCCAGAACTCACGCAGAGATAGCGGTTACAAAGAGGTGTTGTGTGGCTAATATTATAGCACGTTAGGAACGCGGAAATAAATCGGAAGAACGTGCCACCAACGCTGGTGAAATCGTAAGATAGATGCCAATTCCAGAGTCATACACGAGCTCACGCAACGTAGAGAATTTCCACCACGCACTGGGAGGCGAGCTCATGAAACGGCGATCAGTCATCGGGTGCCATTGCAAATTTAGTCTGTCAATAACTGTGTCGAGAGGAGGAAATTTTATAGAACTCGTGGAGCTGAGAGATGGCTGATGAGGAGAAGAACGTCGGTGAGACAGTGCAGAAGCAAGAGGACGTGGGGGCTCCTCCATCCATCGCCGACATCCTCCTTCTGACATCGCGATAACGCGGAGACCATACCTGGGCCTCACCGGTGAATCCGCTGGTCGCTAATGAAAGCTGCGACTTGCCGCCGCCGCTAAGAGGCGACACGGCGTCACGACACAGCGCCGCCGACAGCACTTCCCGACGAATGATCACGAATAATGATGCCATGATTAATTCCTTCCCCTTCACCTTAATAACTGAGTTCTGTCCAGGCCCAGCAAAATCGGCCATAAGATTTGTGATTTTTGTTTCGTTTTGTGTGCAAAAGTTACTGAAATAAATGCAGTCATTTCATGTTTTATTCGTCTAAAGTCTATTCCATTCGCTTATCAGTTCCCTAATCTCGTAGCCTTATGTGTTTCATTTCATTCAGTTACTAATATCACTGAAGTTTAAGCTCCGAACGTTAGGCAATCTCATTAGTCATCTACATATCATTCCATGTCAGAGGGCAGAGAAATTTTTTCAGTACACTACGTTTAGGCTCGCAGAGTGGGGCGATCTCATTGGTAATGATATGACAAAAAATTCTACCTTTGCTAAATATGCACTCTCCATTTCCTCGTGTATTACGTCTGGAAAGCATGTATAGTTATCCACGCGGCCTAATTAAGACAGTATCGGCAAATAGTGTATTTTACCTTTGAAACTTGAAAACTCCATAGTTCACAAATTAATATGTAATTGTTGCAAAGCACAATATATGTCTTTTTTTTTTTTTTTGAGCAAGTTCATGTCTTCAAATGGTTCAAATGGCTCTGAGCACTATGGGACTTAACTTCTGAGGTTATCAGTCCCCTAGAACTTCGAACTACTTAAACCTAACTAACCTAAGGACATGACACACATCCATTCCCGAGGCAGGATTCGAACCTGCGACCGTAGCATTCGCGCGGTTCCAGTCTGTAGTGCCCAGAACCGCGGCCACCCCGGTCGACCTAGTTCATGTCTATTAAACAGCACTATTATTGTCTGAATCATACACAACGATGTTCAAAATATGCGGTCCACACCTTATTTGGAAATTTATGTTAGCAACGTGAGGTAAACTGGTAAGCTCGCTTGCAGAGTATTTTAACGGCGGCTTTATGCGATATGCTTAGCACAAAGGCTGAGGACTGTCTGGGGCCGCATTCGTACAAAAAATAAATGAATAAGCAAATAAATAAAAAAAATTAAAAAAATGCACGTGGCGTGAACATATGCACTAGGCTACTTGCTTCTGCACGTAGTCCACCAATAATTTTTTTTTCAACAAAACCTTGTATTTATTTATTCACTTGCCGTTTTCCATTTCCTCACTTACAGGCTTCAGGTAACTATTAAAATATGAACTCTGTGCTCGTTTTGAAGAACGGGAGAAATAATTTTAGAGATGTCATCCATTCGATGATGAAAGTGCCAGCGGTCAATTGCTACTCGCATCCAGGAGCCTTCGCGAGCCTCTCTGAATATGGTAAAATCCCTGGCATTCAATACATGCATTGACTTACACACAGCATTCGGAAAATGGTCACTTCATCACGCCTATGTTCCCTGCCTTTGTGATGCTCTCCAGCCTTGGTTGCTTACGAAAGACATCTGCAGCTCGCAGCAGGCGCGCTATCGCAATACCGCATTTGCATCCGTGGCACTACTCAGCAATACGTTCAGCCGCGGTGCTGAATAGCGAGTTGATGATTTACCGACCTTCGTAGATACCGAGTTAGTTCAGAACAATGTGTACCACAGTCACAGTCGGAGGAACGAGTGCGATTTCCTAGTGTCAGTGGAACTTCTATAGAAGAAATACACTACTGGCCACTAAAATTGCTACACTACGAAGATGACGTGCTACAGACGCGAAATTCAACCGACAGGAAGAAGATGCTGTGATGTACAAATGATTAGCTTTTCAGAGCATTCACACAAGGTTGGCGCCGGTGGCGACACCTAAAACGTGCTGACATGAGGAAAGTTTCCAACCAATTTATCATACACAAACAGCAGTTGACCGGCGTTGCCTGGTGAAACGTTGTTGTGATGCTTCGTGTAAGGAGGAGAAATGCGTACTACCACGTTTCCGACTTTGATAAAGGTCGGATTGTAGCCTATCACGATTGTGGTTTATCGTATCGCCACATTGCTGCTACCGGTCGCTGATGGCCGAGAGGTTCTAGGCGCTTCAAATTGGAACCGCGCGACCACTACGGTCGCTGGTTCGAATCCTGCCTCGGGCATACATGTGTGTGATGTACTTAGGTTAGTTAGCTTTAAGTAGTTCTAAGTTACAGGCGACTGATGACCTGAGATGTTAAGTCCCATAGTGTTCAGAGCCATTTGAACCATTTTTGACATTGCTGCTCGCGTTGGTCGAGATCCAATGACTGGTAGCAGAATATGGAATTGGTGGGCTCAGGAGGGTAATACGGAACGCCGTACTGGATCCCCAACGGCCTCGTATCACTAGCAGTCGACATAACAGGTATCTTATCCACATGGCTGTAAAGGATCGTGCAGCCACGTCTCGATCCCTGAGTCAACAGATGGGGACGTTTGAAAGACAACAACCATCTGCACGAACAGTTCGACGACGTTTGCAGCAGCATGGACTATCAGCTCGGAGACCATAGTTGCGCTGAGCCTTGACGCGGCATCAGAGACAGGAGCGCCTGAGATGGTGTACTGGGAGCACGAATGGCAAAACGTCATTTTTTTCGTATGAATCCAGGTTCTGTTTACAGCATCATGATGGTCGCATCCGTGTTAGGCGGCATCTCGGTGAACGCACATTGGAAGCGTGTATTTGTCATTGCCATACTGGCGTATCACCCGGCGTGACGGTATGGGGTGCCATTGGTTACACTTCTCGGTCAACTCTTCTTCGCATTGACGGCACTTTGAACAGTGGACGCCACATTTCAGATGTGTTACGGCCCGTGACTCTACCCTTCGTTCGATCCTTGCGAAACCCTACATTTCAGGAGTATAATGCACGACGGCATGTTGCAGGTCCTGTATGAGCCTTTCTGGATACAGAAAATGTTCGACTGCTGCCCTGCCCAGCACATTCTCCAGATCTCTCACCAACTAAAAACGTCTGGTCAATGGTGGCCGAGCAACTGGCTCGTCACAATACGCCTGTCACTACTCTTGATGAATTGTGGTATCGTGTTGAAGCTGTATGGGCAGCTGTACCTGTACACGCCATCCAAAGCTCTGTTTGACTCAATGCCCAGGCGTATCAAGGCCGTTATTACGGCCAGAGGTGGTTGTCCTGGGTACTGATTTCTCAGGATCTATGCACCCAAATTGCGTGAAAATGTAATCACATGTCATTTCTAGTATAATATATTTGTCCAATGAATACCCGTTTATCATCTGCATTTCTTCTTAGTGTAGCAATTTTAATGACCAGTAGTGTAGTAATATTCATGCCGACCAGCTTTGTGATGTTCCCACGTTATAAATAGTTGGGCATGCGCCAGCGTGATTACAGCACAAATGTGCAGCCACAAAGCACATCGTATGAATCCATCGACAGCTGGGCTGACTTTCTGAAGCCCCTTGATAAGCATGCGACGTTGTCAGATGATACCCTCATTTGTATGGTATTGAAATGGTTCAAATGGCTCTGAGCACTATGGGACTCAACTGCTGAGGTCATTAGTCCCCTAGAACTTAGAACTAGTTTAACCTAACTAACCTAATGACATCACAAACATCCATGCCCGAGGCGGGATTCGAACCTGCGACCGTAGCGGTCTTGCGGTTCCAGACTGCAGCGCCTTTAACCGCACGGCCACTTCGGCCGGACTGTGTGGTATTAGGTTGGTGTATAAGTTCATAGCGGTTTTATTTTGTATGTTGGTATTCCGGTTGCTATGGGTTTATTTATCAATTACCATTCCTTATTTGTAGTTCACTGTTGCTATTTTACTTTGAATATTGTCGTTTTTTTTCATTTGGAGGTAGTGACTGCATCTGTGGACGTTAGAAAATGGAGTGCAAACTGAAGAAATCGGAACATTTCCGACTTATTCTTCTGTGTGAGTTCGGCAGAAGTTAAGCAGCGGAAACAGCCACAGACATTTGCGCTGTGTATGGGGATAATGCCACTGTGAAGAGCACGGCAAGACAACGGTTTTATCATTTTAAGGAGAATAGTTTTGGCATTACTGACTCTCTACTTTCATGAAGACCTTCAGGGTATGATGAAGATCGTTTAAAAGATTTAATCCACAACGATCCACGTCAGTGTACTCGAGAACTGGCAAATGCGATGAACAGTGATCATTACACCATCGTGCGACATTTGCATGTAATGGGGAAGGTTCGAAAATTGGGTGTATGGGTACCACATGCTCTAATCCAAAATCACAAAAAGCAGCGGGTGACCACATGTGGATCCCTCCTTGTCATCAACTGGCTCGTGAACAACACTGGCCATTCCTATCCTGTATCGTTACTGGTGACGATAAATGGTGTATTTATGCTAACATAAGGAAGAGAGAGGAATGGTTATGCGCAAACAAAGCAGCAACTGCCCGTACAAAGATCTGCGCGGATACACAAAAGATGGTTTTATGCGTGTGGTGGAACAGCGACAGTGTGGTGTATTACGACTTGCTTGCCCAAGGTGTAACTATCACTGCCGGCCGTGGTGGTCGAGCGGTTCTAGGCGCTACAGTCTGCAACCGTGCGATCGCTACGGTCGCAGGTTCGAATCCTGCCTCGGGCATGGACGTGTGTGATGTCCTTAGGTTAGTTAGGTTTAAGTAGTTCTAATATCTAGGGGACTGATGACCTCAGAAGTTTAGTCCCATAGTGGTCAGAGCCATTTTTTGTAACTATGTGATAGCACGGCATTTATTGTCAAAAACTCTGACGTCTTGTAGACGCAGCCCAAGATCAACAATCAGGAAGACTGTACGAAGTATTACTACTCGGCGATAACGCCGCAAGCATTCTGCTACACTGAGAAAAGCACTGTACAGGAGGTGGATTGGGAAGTCATTTCGCACCCACCTTATTCATCTGATATTGCGCACTCAGTTTTCACATTTTCCGCTCTCTATGAAACAAACTTCAAGGAAGTTCCTTTCCAGATGAAAATGCTCTCTGAACATGGTTCAATGAGTTCTTCGTCTCAAAACCACGTCATTTCTACAGTTGCGGAGTTGAAAAATTATCACATCGTTGACAGACTATTGTAAATATTGAACGAGAATATCTTATTGATGACGGAAGTCTCTGTTACGTGTATCTGTTGTGCTTATTAAACTTATGGAAGTACGCCACCAATTTATGCACCAATCCAGTATATAGGGCAATTTATTACCACAATTAGGACTTTCCGAAGACTACGTCAGTTGGCATATTGCATATATTATAGATGTAATTTTCACATAACTTCGTTGTTCTTCAACAAGGTTTATTTTAACATAAATAAAAATAAAATTTCTGTCATGCGAGAGCAATTATCACACCACCGATGTTCCAGCAATTTCTCATTGAACTCTGCAGTTAGTGGTTCATTTTTTTCAACGCACATTTTCAGTCAGAGCTCAAGGAGTGAGTGAATCTATCGTCCTTGATATTATGGACATCACATACTGGTAACAAGTCCATAACTCACTTCACTTTCTTCACGAAGACACGCGGCTCGACTGGAGTAAGTGAGTGTATACAGATCAGCACTGTCTCCAGTGGAATATAAACTGGGTCCATACTGTGCCAGTTGTGACTTACCACTAACCATCTCGGAGAACTTGCGTCCAATTCATAGTGGGACACTGTCAGCTCCTAAATAAAATCACTAGAAGCAATCACACTACACTGAAAACCATCCAGCATCTTGTTGAGACCTGTAGGTCTATGGGGGCAGTAGGATGTGTTACTCTCTTCTCCAGCCCTGGATTGCATGTGAACAGCTGTCACCACGGCGCGAACCTCCGCCCGCGTTACAAGGTTGTATTGCTTCCGGCCTGATAACCCAACGCTCGCCGTGCCGGTGAGCTGTTAATGACTCTAGACTCGCAAAAGTTGTCCTGGTCTCCCCAGAAAGACTGGTTGCTTAAATTTCGCTGGGGTAAATATTGGAATGTTGAACAATATGGTTCTCCTGATCGCTCCTGCAAACCGAGACACTCTGAGATGTGTTTTAGAAATATCCAGAGAAGCTCTAGCACTAACGAACTACCAGTCGGCTGACTGCCATATCCCGAACATGTACAAGTCTGCTGATTTAGGTTTTCCTCAGAATACCGCCCTATAGAAGCGTTCCTATTGTCTTCCACCAAATTAGTGGGTGGATGATTTGAGAAATGGAATGGGAATCACTGGAGCGAAGACAATGTTCATTGCCGAATTTATAATGTGACACTTAGTACAAACTTGATATTTACAGTTTCTCTGTGCTGTTACCCTGAGAGACTTCATATGTAACGGGGCATTTATTTACTTTAAGAAATAGCTCGAAAGTGTGGAAGTGTTAATCAGGCGTTTTTTCGTTGCGGTGAGATCTTTAACACAACCTACAAAGGGCGAGATAGTCTTCGTCATAAAGTAAGGTATATTATCGAATTTATAAAGTGATACTTATATTTACAACTTCTCTGTGGTGTTACTTTGAGAGAATTCGTACGGGACAAGAAATTTGTTTACTTTAAGAGAGTTAGAATGTGAGGAAGCATTCTGTGACAGTGGTAGAGCATGTTCTTAGCACTCCGTCATGAGACAAAAATGGCAGATAAGAACAGATTTTTCTACCTGATGAAGGAATACTGAGAGAAAATGTAGCTTATGCCACAGTATTGTACAGGATTTCCACAACAAGTAAAGACACTTCAGCGATGTAAAACGCGTGTATGGTCCGATTTCTTCTGTCTTCGAAAATAACTCTAACTCGTATAAACGGGAGGAACCTACATTTCACGTGAAAAATTCGAGGTGTATTGACAAAACAACATCCCTGTGTCTGAATTTTTTAAACTGAGAAATCTACGTCAGGGATGGGGCTGCAGTTAGCCCGAGTCGGAGCGCAGTGATCTGTAGCTGGCTGCAGGAGTGCCTGGGTGGCAGGAAGTAGAGGGGGATTAGTTTGGCCTGTGACCAGCGCCAGCTTCCCGGCTGGCCAGCTCTTTCGGTACATAATACACCCGGTTAGGTGGTGCTGGAATAGACTGGAGGTGACTGGAGGAGACGGGTCAGTTTCCTTTTTCGTCTTGTGAAACCATATTCAGGTAAGATAATGATCGTTACATTCGTAAAGAAAAATGTAACGATATATTTCCCATGTTTCTGTTACGGGGAAAGTCAAGCGCCGGCACGCCGGTCGGGAATGTTACAGCAGAGAGGGCTGTGAAGAAGACGTCAGCCAACTGCACGCTGACCGACCCCCCTCTAGGACCAAACGCGACACAGCGGCCTCTAGGCGAAGAGAACATAAGCGCCGCTCCCGACTGGTCGCGGCCCAGTTCTACACTACGCCAAGACCAGCGACCTGGACAGAAGCACCCACTGTATTACTTCACTTGTATTTGAATCGTTATACTGAAAGACCTTGTTTATTTTGCATGTCGCCCTTTGCTTCGCGACACATTTGCGTTTCTCAAAGTTAAGTATTGTCATTGATTCATTTCGTAATAAAACTCTTTAATACGATTTGCTTGAATAGTTGTCTAGCAGTCCGAAAAGCAGGTTTCCGAGGCACCATTATTTGACGAGTAGACAGCATTCAACAGTTTCTGTTGGCTAGGATGCAACTTGCAACTCGAAAATAGGTATGTCTTTCGTTCTCAGATAATTTTGCTACAGGAGTCCAGTATATAGGGCAGGGTGTTACAGGCGCAGTGGCATCCTGTGGGATGGAGTCCCAAAACTTCCAAGCCTAAAGATTTTCTCTTCGTGGGTTACCCTCAAGGGCAAAATCGACACTTTTGAAGCTTCCCCCTGTCGCCGTCTACTGCCGTCCGCCGTCCTCTGCTGCCGTCCGTCGCCAGCTGCTGCCGCCCGTCGCCGTCTGCTGCTGTCATCCGTCCGTCCGTTCATCTGTCTGTCGCCGTCCACTGGTCGTGCCCTCGCACTCGCTGCCGCCGGCCGCCGTTGCCCCCACCGCTGCCTTCCCGTCTTCGTTCTCTCTCTCTAACTTGGAGACACCTGTCGCCGGTAGCCTGCACAGTCCATCATGGACACCCCACTACCACAAACATATATACCTGCCCTTACCCTGCTCCCAATTACCTCCTGGAGAGCCTCCTCCAGACTTACCCCTCTGCTCCACCTCCCCTCCTCACAGTCTCCTCCCCTTCTACCTCCACCCCTACCCTGTATACCCAACTGTCTAACATCCCTGCTCCTGCCCCTTCCCCTGCTCCTACTCATGCTCGTGCCCGCTATCTTGCCGCTACCACCCATTTGGATGACTTCCTCCCCGCTCCCCACTCACCCTGCTACGACAGCCCCTGATTCGCCCACCTGTTTCACCACCTGCAGCGCCACAGTCGCCACCATTAAGCACCTGTCCTCCCTTCAAAGTGCCTCCACCTCACATGTGGGAACTGCCTCCCATCACCTCCCACTTTAACCAGTCTTTCACCCCTCCTGCCAGGCCACAACTCCAAAAACCCCAAAACGCCTCAGAGTTGACCTCACCTCCACCCCCTCCACCAAGAAACTACCACCCATCCCTCTTTCTTCTCATCCCCCCATGGACACCACCCATCCACCCGTATCCCCAGCTGCTGCCCTTCATGCATTCCTCATTTCCCACTCCAATCCCAAATTCCTTTATGTCCATCTGCATGCTAGAAATCTGCAAGTATATTCCCAGTGCCCTACTGCTCAGCTTATCCCCCACGGAGACTCTATCCTTATCAACTCCCTCTGTCCCTCTTTTCATACTGACCTTCTCCAGAAATGTCACTGTATCACCTTTGACTCACATGTGTCTCTCACACCTTTCTTCCCTCCTCCTCTCCCCATCAGCCCCAAACCCCTCTTTGTCTGCTGACCATCACCACCATGATCACAAAGCTCAGCCCCATCGTCACTCAGGTGGAAATGTTGGTGGAATTGAATACACATCCCAGCCTGGAAATCTGGTCAGCCGAATGCATCTACAACAACTCCAGCCCTACCTTTCTGATGTGCATGTTCACAGACTCCATCAGTCACCTCCTCACTGAGGGATCCCTGATTTTTAACTGTCGCTACCTCATTGACCCCTCCCATTCCCCTCATTGACCCTACTGCTGCCAATGTTGTCTCCTCTAAAGTGATCACCTTACCCAAAACTGCAAACACCCCATCCCCACCTGCCCCCCTGTAAAGCCTACCACTTCCTCAAACAGTGTCTTAACCATGCCTCTCCTCCTCTCTGGAACACCTGCAACGAATCCCACACCACCTATTCCTCCAAATGCAAGGCCAAACCCCCTCAAACCAAAACCGAGCTTACCATTCCAGTTTTCTCCATCGATCAGCCGTAAACCCAAACAATACCCTCTGCCTGCCCCCTATGGCTGAAGACATCATCCATTTACTCACCATCCTACTCCAGAACATCCACCCCTTCCAATGCCCCCCACCTTCCAGCAGATCTCTCTTGCCACCCTCTCCATCTTTCATTTAAACACCTACACCCTACACCACATACTCCCACAACCAGGCCCACTTCATCTTCACCCATCTCGATGCCCTCATTTAAGATTCTCTCCTCCTCCCTCCATTCCCTTCCCCCTCCCTATCCTGGTGCACCAACAGTATCATCTCCTATACCTAAACATTCGCTCCCTTCCTGCCACCAAATACCTCTTCATGCATACCCTGTCATAGCACCTGGTCAACTCCTTCATCCTTAATGAAACCTTCCTCCAAACTCACCCTGTTGTTCACATATCTCCCAATCTCCTTCACTGCATTGACAATCCCCTCCCCCTAGCGTGAGGTGTGGTCGCTATTGGCCACCTTAAGCATATCCCTGTAGAGCCACAACCCATGCTCAATGAGCCAATCAAACACTTCATCCTCAGCGCCTTTTTTCCCTCACTCACCGTCACCTGTGCTACTATCTGTGTCCATCCAGCAGCTCCTGCTACCTCTCCATAGCCTGTCCATTGCTACTGCCGTGTCTACTGGGATGTCTACTGGGAATCCATTGCTTCCCATGTTGAAAGCCACCCACTTTCGACATCCTGATGACATCACTCAAGCATTGTCCTTCCTACAGAAGACCATCACTGATGCTGTGGAGGCCCACATTCCTACCATATTTATCCACCTTCACCACCTCCACAGGCCGTCCTTCTCTACAGGCTCTGCCACTCCTTCCACCACACCTGTGACTGGGATACACTCCTCTGCCATGGGCAGTTGCAATCCCACATATGTAATCTCTTAACATCACAGAAACCCAGGGCCTGGCACCAGACATGTACACAACTCAACGCCACCCTCCCTGTCGATTCCTCCAAGTATTGGTCTCCCTTCCACCACCTTACTGATAGACACCCCAGCTGCACTCTGCTCCAAACACAATGCCATCCCTGGTCATGACTGTGTCACTTACTGCCATCTCAAAGAATCTCCCCCCTCCTTGTTGGTTGTCCTTGCCATCTTGTATAATGTAATCCTCTCCACTAGCTTTTACCCCAACTTGTGGAAGACTTCTTGTGTCCTGCTGTTCCCTAAACCCAGCAAACCCACCTCTGACACCTCTTCCTATTGTCCCACCTGCCTCACTTCCATGTTCAGCAAAGTCTTCGAGTCCATCGTCTCCTACCTTATTCATCACCACCTCAACCAGCACCACCGCCTTCCTCTTACCCAGTGTGGTTTCCAGCCCTCCTTCTCTGCCAACGACCAGCTCGTTAATCTTATCCATTTTCTTTCCCTTCAGTTTGACACCTGTCGCTCTATTATCTTTGTTTCCCTCAACCTCCAGAACGCCCCTGACAGTGTCAGGCATCCCAGGCTCCTCTTTAAGCTTCAGGCCTATGACCTTCCTATTAATTTCGTCCGTCTCGTTGCTTCCTTCCTCTCCCGTCTATGTCACTGTCTACAGTGCCAACTTCCATACATTTTATCCCACTGCAGGCATGCCCCAAGGTTGTCATTTCCCTTCTCCTCAATCTCCTGTATACTGCAGAGATGCCCAATCCTCCCCTGCCTCTTCATCTCCTCCAATATGCTTTTGACATGGCCTTCCTTGACTTCTATCCTATCCTCCAACTATCTCAACACACCCTTTGAACCCACCTTGATCAGTTCACCACTTTGTGCAACCAGAGGCTCCTTTGCATCCACACTTCCAAGACCAAGGCAATCATCATAGTTGACACCACCCCCTCCTTCCACCATCCTTCACACCTACAAATCCTTCATTCATCCCATCTTTTGCTTCACCAGCGCCACCTGGATTTTCACTCCACCCAGATTCTATAAAGTCCTCCAAATCTTCAAATGCCATGCACTCTGCCTCTCTTTCCATATCCACCTTCCATCACCCACATGGATACTATATGACCCCACCCCTTTCCTACATCTTCTACCTTTCCTGAAACACATCCACACCCTGTACGTCACCCACAGATTCGACCATCCCCAGTCCCTGGTGTCTCCAATCCTCTCTACACCCCACCCATTGCTGTGTCTTGACCATTGTGTCCCTCCCACTCTCCATTTCCACACCCTCCACCTCCTTTACCAACATACCTTCCAGCACCTACCCCTCCCAGTTGATGAGCTTTGCCCTGAAATCTACCCCTTCTACTACCTCTAACCCCCCCTCCCCCCCTCCTCAGGGCTCCCTCTCTCCTCCTTTTCCTTTCCTCTGAGAGGTTTTTTCTTCCTTCCTATGCCCCCTCCCTATTCGGCATACCCCTTTCACGTCTCTGCGATCCCTCCTGGCTTGCTTTCCGTCTCCCTATCCCACCCCGCCCTTCACCTGCCCTTTGGGGATCGACCCAAACCCCTTTCCTTTCATCCCGCCCACTCCAGCCCCCCTCCCCCGCTGTTCCCAACTTCCCTGCTCTTCCCTCTTCTGAGGCCTACCCTCTGATGCTTTGGCAAGTCCCTCCCAGCAGATTTTACTCTCTGTCGTGTGTGCTCTGTCTTGTGCAGTGGTTTTAATGGTACTGTCGTTCTGGTGTGGATTTTTGGTACTGTACCCAACTTTTATCTTGTGAATGTGACTTTGGTGTATTTTACATTGTGCTACGCACATCGCAGACTGTTTTCTTATCTTTATGTGGCCTTTTTTAACTGTTCCTTCCAATAAAAGTCTCCATGTAAGAGTATATTTTAACCCACATTGTCTCCCACATTACTGTGTGTGTTCACTCTTTTATCGCCCTATATATGGTGTATCATAATTAATGGCGTAAACGCATACAGTTGATATTACATGATACTAGAAGTAAAACAGTCTCAGTAAACAAAGGGTCGAAAATGCATACCTTAAGAGCTACAAGCAATTTTTCATCTTCGATACTGTGAAACAAATCTCTTCTACTGCAACCTCTTCGCTTTCCTTATTTTGGAAAATGGCAGTATAGACCAAAACCAGAAGAAAACGCTCTAAAATGCATACGTTAAGAGCTATGAGCACTTTCTCATCTTCGCTATTTTGAAACATAACTCTTCTAATGAACAAATGCTCATAACTTTTAAGGTATGCATTTTATAGCACACGTTTCCTGGACATTTTTTTCTGGTTTTCGTCCATACTGCCACTTCCCAAAATATGAAAAGCAAGTAGCTTGCAGTAAAAGAGATTTGCTTCACAGTATCGAAGATGAAAAATTACCTATATCTCTTAAGGTATACATTTTCGACCCTATGTTTACTGAGGCTTTTTTGCTTCTACTATCGTGTACTTTCAATTGTATGCGTTTACACCATTAATTATGATTCACCATTTAAATTGCTACACCAAGAAGAAATGCAGATGATAAACAGGTATTCATTGGACAAATATATTATACTAGAACTGACATGTGATTACATTTTGACGCAATTTGGGTGCATAGAGCCTGAGAAATCAGTACCCAGAACAACCACCTCTGGCCGTAATAACGGCCTTGATACGCCTGGGCATTGAGTTAAACAGAGCTTGGATGGCTTGTACAGGTACAGCTGCCCATGCAGCTTCAACACTATACCACAGTTCATCAAGAGTAGTGACTGGCGCATTGTGACGAGCCAGTTGCTCGGCCACCATTGACCTGACGCTTTAAATTGGTGAGAGATCTCCAGACTGCTGGCCAGATCAGCAGTCGAACATTTTCTGTATCAAGAAAGGTCCATACAGGATCTGCAACATGCGGTCGTGCATTATCCTCCTGAAATGTAGGGTTTCGCAAGGTTCGAATGAAGGGTAGAGCCACGGGTCGTAACACATCTGAAATGTAACGTTCACTGTTCAAAGTGCCGTCAATGCGAACAAGAGATGACCGAGACGTGTAACCAATGGCACCTCATACCATCACGCCGGGTGATACGCCAGTATGGCGATGACGAATACACGCTTCCAATGTGCGTTCACCGCGATGTCGCCAAACACGGATGCGACCATCGTGATGCTGTAAACCAAACTTCGCGCAGTTGGTTGTTGCCTTGCAAACGTCCCCATCTGTTGACTCAGGGATCGAGACGTGGCTGCACGATCCATTACAGCCCTGCGGTTAAGATGCCTGTCATCTCGACTGCTAGTGATACGAGGCCGTTGGGATCCAGCACGGCGTTCCGTATTACCCTCCTGAACCCACCGATTCTATATTCCGCTAACAGTCATTGTGTCTCTACCAACGCGAGCAGCAATGTCGCGATACGATAAACCGCAATCGCGATAGGCTCCAATCCGACCTTTATCAAAGTCGGAAACGTGATGGTAGGCAATTCTCCTCCTTACACAAGGCACACAACAACGTTTCACCAGGCAACGCCGGTCAACTGCTGTTTGTGTCTGAGAAATCGGTTGGAAACTTTCCTCGTGTCAGCACGTTGTAGGTGTCGCCACCGGCGCCAACCTTGTGTGAATGCTCTGAAAAGCTAATCATTTGCATATCACAGCATATTCTTCCTGTCGGTTAAATTTCGCATCTGTAGCACGTCATCTTCGTGGTGTAGCAATTTTAATGGCCAGTAGTGTATTTACAGCAGACGATTGTACGTGATGCACCTTTGGAATCTTTGGTACACGCTCTTGGTAGCCCTCCCAACACACACATTCCAGCAGCTTATAATCGCTTGACCGCATTCAGGGCAATTCCTAGCTGCTTACGAATAGCAACCAACTCATCCCCTGTCCGAGAAGAGAAAACACACTGGGGCTGCATTATGCCTGGTGCTATAATGTGCAGAACAGTAAACAAATAACTTATGCCTGGTGCAGTACTTTACAGAAGAGTAAACAAATAGCTTTATACCAAGCTTTCTGATTATCTTTTAATTTATGATTCTGATATGCTACAAGTATTACCAGTAGCCTATTGCAACTAAAGTGATTTACAACCAAAAGCAGGATATCTTTCACAACAGGAAACTCGCCACAAATTTTACTCTTTCCATGAAAAGTTTTTCAGGTTGTGGGCACTAAGAAAATTCAACAGTAGCGTTAATTTAAAATAAATGCAGACATTATACACTCATCTCAAAAGAGAATTAACGTGACACGGTGTGTTACTTATTTGTAGTAACTGTAAATGACAAACATCGATTTATTGTGAAATACCTAATGCTCATAATTTACCTAAATCTTTGCAACTGTTTGAAATTTTTTTAAATTATACATTTTTGAAATAAATCTGTAATGAAATTTTGGTACAGTTAGTTGTAAATGATACTGAGGCCAAAGTTTCTGAAAAGCACAGTTAAGTTTACGGTTGACGATACAATACTACACAACACACAACATTGCAGAAAAGCACAGTTTATGTTTATAACTGATGATTAAATACTACACAATGTATCACCACAGCCGCACGAGCGCTGATGAAATCAACACGATAAACATATTTAAATTTTACGTTCAGTTTTTGTACCAAAGTTTTTGATATGAATTTATGTGACGCACGTGATTTTGCTTGAAGACAAAAGGAACGCCGGTAATCGGCTTATATACGCAAGTAAATAAACTTGCGAACTGCATGGATTTGCCACTAAGCTGATTTTCTATCCCCTTTTACACTACCGTGCCAAAGATGAACACTGCAGCATCAGTAATCTCACAAAAACCACGTGAAATGTAGAGCACAGAAACCGCACATCCACATGGGGTGGGTAACACGTCCCAGCTAGGGCAGAAAGAATAGTAGATTGTTCAGAAACTGAAAGCTGGGAGATGATATTTTAATTGACGGATAAAATGACCTTCTTACTGTGGCAAAATTAATTTTCCACTTTGTTTCTTATTACAGAACAATTATTCAAATTATATCATCATAATTACAAGGAAATATGGAATTAATGTGAACAATAATTCAGTACCAGTTCCGAAAGTAAGTCGACGATCACAGAGCTGCCAAACCAATTTTTTAATGGTTCCCAGTTTCAGCTTTTCCAAAATTAGGAACATATTTTGGTATGGTTCTAAAAATCTCGCTGTAGTGCTAATACCCAAATCTTGCTAGACCTCTGGGATATTCGAAACCGAGTTCAGGGCAGGCTACATGCAACGCACCTACAGAATGCATCCGTGAGTTTTACATCTATTCTGATTGATAATTATAACTATCTATACATGTATAATACCATGGAAACATTGGAAATCCAAATAAAATATCTTGTGAGTTATGTAATTGTGTTATTATATGTTTATATGTGCAATTTCGTAATGAAGATATGATTGCGTCACGATTATCGTCAGAGATGGAAAACCCTTACGTAAAATTTGTGCAGAATAGCACTGGCAATAAGGGCATTCCTGGTCAAGGGAAGTCTACTGGTATCAAACACAGACCTTAATTTTCGGGAGAAATTTCTGAGAATGTACCTTTGGAACATATCATTGTATGGTAGTGAAACATGGACTGTGGGAAAACCGAAAAAGAAGAGAATGTAAGTATTTGAGATGTGGTGCTACGGAAGAATGTTGAAAATTACGGGGTCATATCGGGTAAGGAATGAGGAAGTTCTCCGGAGAACGGCGAGGAAAGAAATATAAGGAAAACCCTGACAAGAAGAAGGGATTGGATTGTCGGATATGTATTAAGACATCATGGAATAACTTCCATTGTAATAGAGGGAGCTGTGAAGGGGAAAAACTGTAAAGGAAAACAAAGATCGCAGTACGTCCAGCAAATAACTGAGGACGTAGAACCTGAGCAGGCCTATTGACTCTTACTTCAGTTGAAAGCAGATGATTATCTTTCTTTCGGATATATCTATATATTTAACTTACTTATCACATAAAATGTATTCTGTTGCCATTTTAGTGGCATTTACAGCACAAAAATTGAGATTTACTTTCGTTAAGTCTGGTTATTCAATCTAATACTGACTTCAAGAGATATCTTTTAAATGTCGTGTTATGCTGTATTCTGCAAACAGCAGTAAACGAGTTAACTCCACTGTGAGCTATATTTAATTGTGCAATTCATTATGCAAAGTTATTATTTATGGGGTAAAGCGCCTTAAATATATGATTTCTATGTGGCAAATTATACTTGTGCGGCAGAGGTTCTCTGTACGCAGGCTGTGTTGAGTAGTATAACTTACCGTAGCTTCTTATTTCAAACTGAACAGCCGTTAAGGTCTGTCAGTATGCACCTCTGTTAAAAAAATTGTGAAGTTTGACAACGATTGTGGGGAGCGTCTTGACGTCTTGACAGTCTCCGCAAATTGCAGCATTTGGCTTCGTCGATGCTCATGTCTCCAATCTCAAGCTTCGAAAGTAAGCCTCCAAAAGAGGCTGTGAGGACATTAATTAGCAAGTCTGTACATCGTTATAGTTTTTCAGTTAAAGACGAGCGAATCGATATATCCGGAAACAAGTGAATGCGTTCAAGAGCTACCTTGAAAACGTTATTAAGCTTTTACTGTATGATGTAGGCTTTTTACTGATTTTGACCATCTCGAATGCCTTAAGGGTTGAGAACAAGCGATTCTGTTTGTCTACCGGTGACAAGCCTTCTCTACAACATCTCTTCACCAAAGGTAAAATGGGGAAATATATTCATATAATAAAACTCCAATATTTGCATTCAAGATCATAATTTATGAGAAATACACAGCGGTATTCGTGGGGGAACTTTTAGTGGGGATGTATATTAATGTGGTAACCCCTTACTTTGACTTGTCGCCTCGGCAAGAATGAGGTTATAGTCTGCTGTGGAAGATTTTAAGTAATCTACAGAAAGGTGTACACGTAGAGTATATTGCTGCGATTAACAAATATAAACATCAGTTGCGACATAAACCTGCAGATGTACCATGTGACCATTATGGGTATTCCGATCACTTGGTTTGTCATAATTTTATTCTCTCACCAGAAACAACAGTCCCCTTGTTGTCAAACACATATTTGTTAATGTGTTTCTGGCACTTGACCATCATCAGAAAATCATATAATGGACTTGATATTTAGTATCTGCAGTGTTGGCCGCCATCCAGTCGACCGCTGTTCCAAATACAGGTGCCGCCAGTTACACTGCCACGTTCCTTACAGTAGCCACCGTTGCACGAGGGCGCTGCCACGAACGATTACGCCGCTGCCCAACAGATACAACCATGAATCTCTGGAGCTCCAGCGGCGTGTGTACTTAAGTTCGAACATTCAAGCACTGACCCCATTTTATGTGTTTGCCAGATAAATAACATTTACAGACTTTGATTGTGGCCAAGGCTCGTGATCTGAACAGTTATTGTGTTGAAGACTGAGTGATTTGTAAATATGCAATATCAGCTTATGTTTCGACATTCAAAGCTACTGATAGCAACTGACAATGCAACTACAGTAACAAAGTTAAGTATTATTTTTATTATTTGACATTAGATGTAGAGTAAATTAATATCTGAATGATCCTGTATGCTCTAAAGAACTATACAGCGTGCAGAGGAAGTCATAAAAGACTGGCGACGATGAAAAGGAAGTTCAACAAGGATCTTTCAACACCAGAGAAGGGCGATCTTTTTCTTTCTATTGAATTCTATTTCATGTGTGCGCGTATATTAAGTTGAAATACATAAATTGAAGTATTTAAGTCGAGATATTTAAGGAATCATTGCAAACCAGGAAGAGCAACATTTAAGTGCTGAGCAGCGTCTAACATCTCTTGTTCAGTTTCAGAGAGAACAAATAACAGAACTGCTGTCAGCAGTTTCTTGCCTCATACAAGCGCAAGCAGCCCAGCAGCAAAAGATGCCAGACGCTAAAGAAGGTATTTAGCTGCAGCCTCCACACTTCCGACGATTCGATGAGACGCAGGAAACGTGGAAAGAATACAAAACACATATTCACCTCGTACATTTTTCCTTTCATGCGTTGTGGTGTACACCTACCGCCTCTTAGTGAAATTGTTTCCCCTCAGTGAGCCCCAAATCCAGCCCTACGAGGACATAATTGAAATATTATACGAATTTTTTGAGAGTCAAGTATACGTTACTGTTGGACGGTAAAATTTTTCTGCACGCAACGTCGTAGCGATCAACCCTAGAACAAATGGACTGCGGAATTGCAGGGCATGGCTAGAGTCTGTAAATGAAGTTGTGTCAGTGGCGCATCTAATAAGCATGAAATGCTTCGCGATGCTATTATTCAGAATCTGTCACATCAGGGGCTGAGGGCTGAAATTCTAAAGCATCACAACCCTAGCCTCAGTGAAGTGCTTAAAGTTACTGATGCACGCCAAGTTCAAGATTTAGCCGAGCAAGATTTCTGACTACCAGTTATCGCTTCACTTGAGACAAACACCCCGTGACCCGGCCCCAGCACCCGCAACTTAGCACTGTGTAAACAAGGTCAGACACATTACATGCAATACAGTCTTTCACAAACTGCCTATTGGCTTCTGTCTCGGTTTCTTCGGCCGACGTTAATTTAATTTTACTGACGTTTCGCCAACACGAGTGGCTGGCATTGTCAAAGCTTCACCCTCCATTGGCGGAGGTGAACTGCAGCCGAGCTCGCGGACGCAGACTATATGTACCTGGCGCGCCAACGTCCGAGGGCTTCTCCGCAGTCATTTCCGGTGCGGTTCTCCTCTTGCTACCTGCAGTACGGGAAGCCAGGATCCGTTTACCTTAGGGCTTTCCTCTTTCTTTTTGAAGCTGTTCGCGTGTTTTTGTATTTCTACAGCTTCGCTGAACAAGCACGTGTGATAGTGCTTCTCTACATCTAGAACTTCCCTCACTCAGTGCGTGCTCTGCCATGGCCGATTTCTCCACCTGCCCCAACCTGCAATGTCGCTTATGTTCTCTGATACTGGTATTGATTGATCGTCCAGTCATTCCGACATAGACTTTTCCGCATGTGCATGGTATACGGTATATTCCCGACATTTCAAGTGGGTCCCTTTTCTCCTTTTCCGATCTAGGACACTCTTTGATCTTCCTTGTCGGTTTGAAAGTCGTCTTTACGCCATGTATGCGCAATATACGGCCGATTCTGTCCGTCACTCTGGGAATGTATGGCAGAAAGGCCGTACCCGACATTTCTTTTTCTGATTCCTTACTTTGCGGAGTGTTTGGCTCTGTTGCACTTCTAATATAATTTTTGAAGTACCCATTGATCCTCAGAACACTTTCCAGGTCTTGCATTTCGCCTCTGAGGTGCTGCGGCTCACATATTCGTCCTGCTCGCGCTACGAGCGTATTAATCATGCCTCTTTCTGGCTCTGGTGGTGGTTTGATAGTTTGTGCAGGTATCGGTCCGTGTGTGTCGGTTTTCGATACACACTATGTCCCAGGTTTTCGCCGTTCCTTGTGACCAGCACATCTAGAAATGGCAGGTTTTTGTCCTTTTCTCCTTTTCCGATCTAGGACACTCTTTGATCTTCCTTGTCGGTTTGAAAATCGTCTTTACGCCATGTATGCGCAATATACGGCCGATTCTGTCCGTCACTCTGGAAATGTATGGCAGAAAGGCCGTACCCGACATTTCTTTTTCTGATTCCTTACTTTGCGGAGTGTTTGGCTCTGTTGTTGTATGTTGGCATGGAGGTTGTTCAAGTGTCTTAGGAAGTCACCGAGCTGTTCTTCACCATGGCTCCACACAACGAAAGTATCATCGACGTATCTGTACCACACCTTAGATTTGCAAGTCGCCAAGTCCAACGCCTGTGCTTCGAATTGTTCCATGAAGAAGTTGGCTACCACTGGACTAAGAGGACTACCCGTGGTGATGCCTTCCAGTTGTTCGTAGAAATCGCCATTCCATGAGAAATATCTCGTGGTGAGACATGCATTGAAGAGTTTTTTGATGTCTTGCGGGAAAATGGAACTGATGTGCTCCAGAGCGTCAGTGAGTGGCACTTTCGTAAACAAAGAAACAACATCAAAACTGAAAAGGATGTCGTTTGGTGCAAGTTTCAGTTTCTTCGTTGAGAAGCTGAACCGCAGAGAAGCCCTCGGACGTTATTACACCAGGTACATACAGTCTGCGGCCGCGAGCTCGGCTCCAGTTCACCACCGGCAATGGAGGGTGAAGCTTTGACAATGCCAGCCACTCGTGCTGGCGAAACGTCAGTAAAGTCATTAGATGAGCGTCGTCCGAAGAACCCGAGACAGAAGCCAATAGGCAGTTTGTCAACAAGTGGCCACGAAAGCCATAACAATTTTGTAACACAGTCTTTGCCGCCCCAGCATAACGGTAATTACATTGTCCCAGCTCCGCCCAAAGTGAAGTCATGTGTGGAATGTCGTGTCACCATGATTGGAATAATTGCTTCTTCTCACAAGCTGAATGCAATTTTTGTCATCGCACGGAAATACAAAACCGGTCTGCCTGAAAAAGACTAAAAAATTCTCTACTTCCCGTAGGAATAACGCAACAGCAGGTATTAGTTAATTTCTACACAGAGGTAATTGGGGAAAGGTTAGTACTAAGCAGCTGGGGTTCTGACATTGTACGTGGCTTGGTTTAGATAAGCAAATAGCATGTGTGGTTGACGACACAATGTCGCACTTGCGCAATCGGTCTGCTCCGCGAGAGGAATTTTTCTCACAGTCACATTCTGATACTCAATGGCAACCCCTCCATATAGATTTTGCAGGCCCCTTTTGGCAAACACGTTGGTTAATTATCGTCAATGACTAACACCTCTTGTTATCCGAATGCATTCGACGAATGCGATCAACACTATCAATGCGTTCGATTGTGTGTTTTCTATAGACGGCTTACCACAAACAATTGTTTCTGATAATGGACCTCCTTTTTCATCCAAGGAATTGCACAATTTTGCATGCTCAATGGATTAAAGCATGTCAGGACACCACCATTCTCGGCACAGTCTAAGGGGGAGGCCGAACGTTTCTTTCGAACGATCAAGACACGGGTGTCATAACTTTGAGCTTCATATTCACGTGAAGATGCCTTACTGATGTATCTGAGTTCATATCGTACTTGGCCTGCTCCTGACATTACGCCGGCAGAATGTTTGCATGGGAGACGCTATCGGACCTTGCTGCATTTTCTTCGTCCTTTTCGTTCTTCTCCAGCTTCAGACCTCACCACGAAGTTTCACCCGAACGTCAGAGTTCAACACTGACTGCTCAAAAGCCATATTTATGGGAATGTGGTGTTGTTTTCAGATTAGCTCTCAGAACGTAGTGTACTATGCGTGACAGTGCAGGCTCGCATCAGCGCCACCAAAAGCAACTACGGCTCTGTGAACTCAGTGATTCTGCCGTACATCAAACCGTTTCAGATTTCTTCGCTGAAAGACGTCCGGCCACATCCTTCCGTCACAATGCAACCTCCAGCCTCCTACGTAGATAACTCTTCGGGTGCCTCCACCTGTGTCCGTCTTACCGATGGAAGTCGCCGCCTGCCCACTGCGACGACGTTGCCGTTAACGGAGCACGTTGCCTCCCCCACGAACACCAACGCCGTCATCGCCGTATAGTCGCTGGCACCCTCTGCAGCACTCTCCATGCTGCTGCCTGTACTGTCGGATGCATCCTGCGCCTGCTTTTCCAGCGAAGCAACCAGTCTCATAAATATCCACGGCACAGGCCTCCGTAGTTTCCAAGCTGGGTGCGGAGGAGAGCGATTTCGGCCGCTATCCGGTCGGCCGCATTTTCGAATACGCGCGCCGCCATTTACGCCGCCGCTTTTCCTTCAGCCACCACCGCGGCATGAGGGCGCTGCCACGAACGTTTACACCACTGCCAATGAGATGCAAGCATCCCTGTCCGGAGCTTCAGCGGTGGGTGTACTTAAGTTCGAACATTCATTCACAGGACCCACTTTGAATGTTTGCCAATTGAATAACATTTACATACCTTCACAGAGGCTAGCTCTCATGATCTTCTTAGTAGTTAAGGAACTGAAGACTGACTGATCCGTAAAGCTGCGGTATCTATATATGTTTCAACATTCAAAGCTACTGTAAGAAAATAAATTAGTACCTGAATTCTCTCTTCATGAGCAGCATCGGTTCCTTGCTCTTGTATCAACTGAAGAACCACACAACGTGCAGAGGAAATTGTAACAGTATTGTGTCACATGATTTCATTGTTGTGGTTGGGGCTCCATTTAAACTGAAATCACTTGGCAAATCACCGGCATTTGTGAATAAAATGGTCTAGATCGCTTGATATATTTCTTTACTTATTACCTATATTCGGTTACTGCTACCATCAAATAAAAAACTTTGAAGTCCTATTATATGATGTTGTGACAACCGTGGCGTAGCGTGGATTTCTGCCACCCAGTGCGAACCATAGATTTTCCGCCTCTTTTTTCGTAACTAAGCAAAAAATCATCAAGACACTCGGCAATGCGTAGCAATACTTGGTTTACGCTTATAACTAGAAGATACAAATCGTTTTCGAAGATTATCAATATGACTGGTAAGTGAGTTGTCCGTAACAGCAAAGGAAAACATCATATACGTATTTAAAACAGTTTGAACAAAGACAGTATACATTAATTCAAAGAGAAGTCATTAATTTGCTACATCCGAACTTACGGGGAGTGGTATTTCATAGCAATAAATTATGCTGTTCTGATTTAAGTTTGGGCAGTACTTTTACGTATATTAAGTCTATAATAATTTTTTATCAACGGGACCTTAGTTGGCATTTTCGCTGCCCAATGCACGAGGTGCATCCAGTCTGCGTATGGACAGCCATGATCCTGTTCGTCAGCTTACCGCTGACGGGATGGATTCAGTTAAACCAAGCTTTGTTGGATACAGGAGAATTTCACGACTCACAAGAATTTACCAGGATGTAGAAACTTTTCGTAACGTTAGAATGAAAATAATACACACATCAAAAAAGTTTTGCATCACCCCGGTTCCCAAAACTCCTGAAGCAATCGTTGACTGTGAATATTGTATCACAGACACAGTCCCTTTGACTGTTCAGAGAGCCGACCGCTGTGACCGAGCGGTTCTAGGCACTACAGTCTGGAACCGCGCTACCTCTACGGTCGCAGGTTCGAATCCTGCCTCGGGCATGGATGCGTGTGATGTCAATAGATTAGTAGGGTTTAAGTAGCTGTAAGTTCTAGCGGACTGATGGCCTCAGAAGTTAAGTCCCATAGTACTCAGAGCTACTTGAGCCATTTCGACTGTTCGGAGATGTAACTAAACACGCCCAAAGATGTAAACAACCACCCATGAGCAGCGCCTATTAGACGGAGGGGGTCAGACAGACGATCAGTTCCAGTCATTCCACCAGGAAGAAGGTACACGGCTCCTGTTGTCTGTAGTTCAACCATGCCTAGACGGTCAGTACCGTGGTTCGGTCGCGTCCGCATTGTTACTTCGTGCCAGGAAGCGCTCTCAACAAGGAAAGTGTTCAGGTGTCTCGGAGTGAACCAAAGAGATGTTCGGACATGGAGGAGATGCAGAGAAACAGGAATTGTCGATGACATGCCTCGCTCAGGGCGACCAAGGGCTACTACTGCAGTGGATGACCGCTACCTACGGATTATGGCTCGGAGGACCGCTGACAGCAACGCCACCAAGTTGAATAATGCTTTTCGTGCAGCCACAGGACGTCGTGTTACGGCTGAAACTGTGCGAAATAGGCTGCATAATGTGCATCTTCACTCCCGACGTCCATGGCGAGGTCCATCTTTGCAACTACGACACCATTCAGCGCGGTACAGATGGCCCCAACAACATGCCGAATGGACCGCTCAGGATTCGCATCACGTTCTCATCACAGATGAGTGTCGCACCTGCCGTCAACCAGACAATCGTCGGAGACGTGTTTGGAGGCAACCTGGTTAGGCTGGGCGCTTTAGACACGCTGTCCATCGAGTGCAGTAAGGTGGAGGTTCCCTGATGTTTTGGGGTGGCATTATGTGGGGCCGACATACTCTGCTGGTAATCGTAGAAGGCGCTGTAACAGCCGTACGATACGTGAATGCCATCCTCCGACCGATAGTGCAACCATATCGTCAGCGTATTGGCGAGACATTCTTATTCACGGACGACAATTCGCGCCCCCATCGTGCATATCTTGTGAATGGCTTCCTTCAGGATAACAACATAACTCGGCTAGAGTGGCCAGCAAGTTCTCCAGACATGAACCCTATCGAACATGCCTGGGATAGATTGAAAAGGGGTGTTTATGGACGACGTGACCCACCAACCACTTTGAGGGTTCTACGCTGAATCGCCGTTGAGGAGTGGGACAATCTGGACCAACAGTGCCTTGATGAACTCGTGGATATTATGCCACGACGAATACCGGCATGCGTCGATGCAAGAAAACGTGCTACTGGCTATTAGAAGTACCGGTGTGTACAGCAATCTGGACCACCACCACTGAAGGTCTGGCTGTATGGTGGTACAACATGCAATGTGTGGTTTTCAGTAGCAATTAAAATGTGAAAATGACGTCTATGTTGATCTCTATTCCAATTTTCTGTACAGGTTCCGGAACTCTCGGAACCAAGGAGATGCATAACTTTTCTTGATGTGTGTAGTAACGAGTACTCATGCGAGGCAGCGACACCAAGGAGGAAAGTGCTAGTAGCGGAGGACAATCGGAATGCATGTGTTAGGACGGAAGGCAGTCCAGGTGTTACTACAGCGCTTTTCGGTTGAAACATTTAATCTAAAATGATTGTCCTACAGACTAGAGATTTAGAGGACATAATAAGAAACCACTGCGGAGTCTAGGGCAAAGGCGGACGTGCTGTGGGGTATGGCGAACAGATGGTAGTTTGTTTAATTTGCATCTTTGATTCTCGATGGTGAGTGATTACGTATTGACGTAAGCATGGCATTATTTTTCGGTGGCAGTCATATTTAGGCTGTTGAGGTAATAGCTTGCTGAAGAAGTCTTTTGACTGAGAAAATCAACTCATCTATTGCTGGGGCTAACATCAGCCGCATAGTAGTATTGACCTGGTCCAGTGATTTAAAGCGAAGATTTGAGTATTTTTAGAACTGTCGATAAAAATGTAATTAACGTTTCCTTTAGGAAATGTGATACAGTTAAAATTACTTTGCGTTCCAAATGGTGCGTCTCACGCCACGTGGAGCACATGTACGAGGGCCCGGACGTTCTCACGGACGTCACGGAAACAGGAAAAGGAACGTCACAACTTCTCTGTCTTTAAGTACTCCCATGGAAAATAAACTATCGTGTTTAGAAACATTGATCTCCATATGTTGACTAATATTTGCAAAAGATGATAACTACCGAATGAAATTTATTAAACTTGGTTTGGAACTGTAGACTATCTTACAAAATACATTACATTTTTCATTAACATGTGTGCTCTTCTACATTTTTCTAGTGCCTAATTCCCAAATACAGTTTAAAGTCTGAAGGCCTTATGCTACTTTTTGAACAAAACGAAGTTCATAACTGATACTACCACAGTCAAAATGCTCAGAGAAAGTTTTCCTTTTTATACCAAATTCTTACTCAAGAACGAATATTACTCAATCTGACTGATGTATTCAGAAGTAGGAAGTGTTTTCATAGTGCAGAGAAAAATATAATAGGAGCTTGAACATATATTTAACACAACGCAATATTGCAGTTACACCTTTTAATTTCCTGCAAATCCATAAATGTCTTTGTGTTATCCGTTATAGAAAGGACATGCTACACGAGGACGTAAGAACTCAATTTGTAAGCCCTAGGACGTATTCACAAACGAACCTGAAATACATGAATCACTCCAAGCACATTCATTGTCAGCAAGAAGTCTTGCAGTTCACATAAGCACTAACTTATCTTGTACTGATTGTAAACTGCACACGATGAATTATAAATAAAAAAGTCTGTGCTACTCTGCCACTATTTCAAATAAAACGTCTTTCTGTATTAAAATTTTACTCTCCGCGTTTTTTACAACGCAAACGCTCTAATACTTCCATCAGTGCCAATCTGTACCTGTTGTTCGATTGACAAATGAACTTAAAAAAAACTCCGTCTTCAGGCCACGAGTGGCCTACCGAGACCATCCGACCGCCGTGTCATCCTCAGTGGAGGATGCGGATAAGAGGGGTGTGGGGTCAGCACACCGCTCTCCCGGTCGTTATGATGGTATTCTTGACCGAAGCCGCTACTATTCGGTCGAGTAGCTGCTCAATTGGCATCACAAGGCTGAGTGCACCCCGAAAAATGGCCACAGTCCATGGCGGCCTGGATGGTCACCCATCCAAGTGCCGACCACGCCCGACAGCGCTTAATTTCGGTGATCTCATGGGAACCGGTGTGTCCACTGCGGCAAGGCCGTTGCCAGATTTGTTAATGTCAACTTCAAAATTGTTGTTCTTAAATAATATTTAATCATTTACAGATTAGAGAGAGTTCTCACGCTAGTATTACTTATGGCAGCTGTGAAGAATATTGTCAGTGTTGTAACTATATTACGTAATGCTACTTCAAATTTGGACTCAAAATAAACTTTAGTAAACCCAGTGGGCCGCAATCAATAAATTCTTCCTTAGTCTGGTGTAGCTATGAAAGCTCATTCATTCAAGCACTCAAGCCTAAACTCTCCTTTGTCAATATCTTGTGAAGCTTGGTGTATTCCTCATCAATGACTGGTATTATTGCAGGCGTTAAGGAAGGCATATTTTTCGGACGAATTATGGAGCTGCTGGAACCTTTCTCGAATTTCAGCAGTTTCTGCGTCCAACGAAGAAAATATTTTTCGTTTCAAATCGTCTTGGAGAGACAAGCCGGCATTTCTACTTGGTACTTGCATTGTCAGAAATGTGCCTCCTCCTAGTTCATCTTGGAGGTCCAACAGAAATCCTAAGTTTTTCAAACAAGCTTTTGTTATAACTTACAGTCATATCTACGAATTTCAATCGCTTCTCTTCCAACACCATTTGTAAAGCTCTTATTTTGTGAGGACACTGATATAGGTGAAGCCCCGCCGTTTGCAAATAATTTCGGGCATTATTGGCTTCACGCAGCACCTGGTGGTAGAGATGCAGGTAATACAGAAAGGAAAATGACTGCATCCTACCAAAGTTTCTGCATACTTTCGTATGTCCAAGCATTCATCTATTTCTGTTCGCTTTTCTAAGATTGGCAAAATTTCTTTGTAGCCACTTTGTGATCTGTTTACTGCATCGCCTCTAGCGCTCAAACGTTGGCCCTGAATTATGCTCAAACTCTGAGGCGGAAGCCAATCAGTCTGTTACCATATCACCACTTGGCTGAAACAAATAATCTGAAATTGAAGTCCCCCAGCTTAGAGACTTAGAGGAACTAAAAAAAACCTTACGGAATCTACAGCACAGGTAGACATCCCGCAGGGTATGGGAACAGGAGGTAGTTTTTTTTTTCAGATCTGCTTCTCGAGGGAGAGTGATTTCGTATTAACTTAAATTTAAGGAGAGTTGGCGTAAAAGTGATCAAAGTGTTGCTGACCTGGATCATGATGAATCTAAACTTCTGCTTCAGTACAAAACCCCAAACCGCCTCGATCAATCTAATAAAGAATACACCAAATTAAAAATGCGTCAAGGATTTTTCATGATACCATATTATGAAGTTTTCGACCAATTGGTTGCGTCACTCAAGAGATGATTTGACAATCATCTTTGAAATCATTGGGAAAATTTACTCCTGGGCATCCTACAGGTGTTGACTACACTGTAAAATCTTGATAAGCGTAAAGAGATGTTTTTTAAACATTTGAAGAGACAAAATGAGCATGAAAATCAATTGAGGGAAGTTTTAAAGTTCTTAAAAAAAACATTAAAAGATAAGAGGATTAATTCCTTGAGTTTGTGCACTTCGTTCGCTTGCTTACTACAATTACTTTATCATGATGTTCTAATGAACAAAGTTTTTCATTTTTAAGTCCATTCAAATTTCATTTTAGATCATCAGTGTTGTAAGACCGACTCAACCATATTGTTATTTTACATATTTACTGCGATATTACCCATAAACTAGATTTAGATGATTCGTTAACTACATTTATTTCGTGACGCGCAAAATGAAGCACAGTTTTTACGTTATGCAGGTAGCTTTTTGTACTGAAAGCATTTAACAAAATAAATAATATTTTATGAATCATTTTGAGGTATATTTACAAGGGAGACTCTTTTTTGGACAATTATCCACTGACAAAAAACATGAAACTACGGGCTTGACATATTGTGCTTCAAAGTGATTGTAAAAAGAAATTTAGACACAAGTTCTGGAGATTCTCTTTTTCCAATGAAGTCTTTCTATTTGTATTGCAAAATATACTTTGATGTTGTCCATTTCCAGACCTTGTTGGTGGATTCTATTACAGCACATTCGTATGTTCTGTTTGGTAATTACTCGAGAATCCTTGAATAAACTACATTTAGAAACAACAGTCAAGTTTTGCAAATGAATATATTTTACGGTCAACTTGAGCTTACAGTAAAATCGCATTATTTTGATGGTTAGCAATGTGGCTGAGAGTCACTTGTGCCCAAATCATATGACAAAAACACTGGTTTTTAAGTATACCACTTTTGCATGATATGTTGTAGTTTTAAGTCAACGGGTTTATAAGGTTTACTTTACGAAAACATTGAAATGAGTACCGATAAAGTAGCAAAAGGTACGAAATTTGTAAAAAGTACCACTTATCAACAATGTGTATCCTTTGATGGTGCCTATAGAGACGTATATTTTTGTTTTATTCGTTTATTTGTTTATTTAACCTGATCTGATTAGGACTGTCAGCCCTCTCTCACATAGGACCGAGAATTCACAGATAAAGTACCTTTCTTTCATCAAAGTTTCCTAAATAATAACTATTTTAATATGACAAATAATATTAAAATGATCTGAATGTTTCAAGTGGCATTGTGAGTAAATTCTACTGAATATGAATTAAGTCAATATTGGCAGTAACTGTACTACTGCAGCTGCTACCATTAACGATGATAATAATAATAATAATAATAACAATAGTAATGGCAACAATAATGACGTGGCAGACATGAAAAGAGTCTGTAGGTGTACAAGATAGACGTTTTCTTATAAAGTGAGCAAATTTAAGGAGTCTGTAGCAGTTAAGAATAGTGGGAAAAGAGGAAGACCTGCTTGGAAAGTAAAATGTACAAGCGTAACGATTAAGTATAGGGACAACTGTAATCCTTATTGGTGCTTTAGTATGTCATTAACTGCATTCTGGAGCTGGGGATGTTATTCAGTTCTCTAAATAATGCGGGAAGCTATTCCAGAATCGGGTTCATGCTAATGAGAAGGATGGAGTGGAACCAGAAAGGATTTTGCTGTGATGGGAACGAGTTTTTCTGCCATGTTGTTCAGATAAGAGCGTTAAGGTCGAAGAGAGATCTGAGGATCAGTGTTCGTTGATAAGACAGTAGAGAAGACAGAGGATATGGAAAACTTTGCGGATGCCTTTACGAAGCCAGGACAGCTGCCCATATTATGGTGGAATATGTTGAAAGAGTATAACGTCACAAAAATGACGAATGTAGGCATTCATAACCAATCCCAGGCGCCGCGAGCTTTCCTGAGAAAGTCTTTGTAGGGTAAATCCCTATAATCGTTAAATCTAAGTATAAGTGTTGAGGAGTAATCGAAACAATAATTTTTCACTGTGACCAACGAGCCATAACGAAGCCATTGGTGGCCACAATGTGAACTAACAACTCTATCCGTACTGATGACACTGCTGCTACCTATCGCAAAATCCTAGTTCCAACACTCCTATCAGTAACCGTTGTATCTGTCAACGGGCAGAAACTTCCTTTCTCTTTGGGCTGAAGATAACACTGAGGGCTCAGGTAACCCTAGCATACGGTATAATTGTGTAAGTTACCTTAAAATTCAATTTTGAACCACTTCCATTTGTCCAATTGCTTTCAGATTCAGCGTAAATACCAATGTAGCCTCGATGACAACGCATGAACCAGTATAATGAGAATGCAGACAGGCTTATCCAACTTGGCTGCCCCCTGTTGCCCACTAGTTTGTGCCGCTCGGGCCCATGTCACCCTTCTCCCTACGGTACCACCTACGCTACGCCAATGCTTGACAAATTTTAAGCAAAAAATTAGCCGTCATTATTAGTTGCCGAGTAAAGCAATGAAAACAGACGTGCTCAATATTAACTGCCATAAGACAGGAGTGTGCTGTGTGTAGGATACAAAACTGTTGATACCGAGAGCTGTAGTGCAGTGGTTAGCACAATGGACTCGCATTCGGAAGGACGACGGTTCAAACCCATGTCCGGCCATCCTGGTTTAGATTTTCCGTGATTTTCCTAAATTGCTTAAAGAAAATGCTGGGATGGTTCCTTCGAAAGGGCACTGAACTTTTCATTCTCCATTCTTGCGTAATCCGACCTTGGGCTCCATCTCGAATGACCTCGTTGTCGTTGGGACTTAAAACACTAATTTCCTCTTCTTTCTCTCCTCAAAACGGTTGATGCCGTTTACAGACTGTTGAGCAAGCTTGAGTAATAATCCAGTTGACAACGAACACTGTTTATGAGTCGTGGTAGTTAAACATAACAAATCTACAGACTCTAGATAGTCTCCACACATTCCAATACTGTCTGCCCATCTATACCGCAACATATAATGCTGTCAGTAGCTGTGTGTAAACACCACTCCCGGCTATTTTTTTCTGATTACTTTTTATCGCTGCTATTGAGCCGTTCATTAGAATGAAAGTTAAATTATTTTATTATTTACTTTTAATGAAGCAGTCTGTGCTAATTCTTACATGAATATTTTGGCGAACTAGAGACTAGAACGAAAATAAAATAATGGCAACTATGACAGGGACGTTTACCTGATTAATTTCCCTGGCTCTTCATATGTAGTTTCTGGCTTATATACATTTGCTTACACGTGTCATATTTCAGGTATCTAGCAATTTGTGCGATGTTTCCATCACATCTTTGAAGTGAAAGTCTTACTCCTGGAATTTTAGCCCGAAACATATCATCCCTGAAAATGTATTCCTTGTTGCTGCGAGTGTGATTGGGAGTTGGCAACATCGTAGAATGTTGTCTGAGAATCCTGTGATGATCAAGTTATTTCCTGGAGTGACACTGGATTAACCTGGCAAATTCGCTTCTTATTTCCTGTGTTGGCCATCACTGGGACAATGTGTGAACGCCCCAGCTGCTGGCCAGGACTGTGGAAATACCTTCCACTGTAAAACCATGGCTGCGTTGGCTCTGCGTTCCACTCTTAAAGGAGACGTGACAGAGATACAGTGGTTGCGCTTCCTGAATAAGGCGTAGACTTCATGTTAAATCGATCCTATATCAAACGAGAAAACTATTTTCTCACTGTATCTCTTCGGTAGCACTCATCCTGTATTTGGCACAATATTTCGAACTTTCTCCCCTGCCTTCACCTCTGTATTAAATCCAAAGAGAACAAAATGTCACAAATGTTAAGCTTTTTTCAGTTTAATAGTCCAGTTTCTAACCATAAAAATGCTATTCATATCCTTCAAATATGCAACGTTCAAGATGTCAGCACAAGAACAATACTAGAACCTCTAATAAAGAAATGAGGATAAATACACTTACAGCAACCTGCACAGCAACGCGTGAAACAAAATGGACACAAATTCATCCACCAATCTTCTTTTTTCGTGCAAATTTTGCACGTAATGGTAGATTACATATTTAGTATTCCCCATGTTATATGCTGCGTGAGCACTCTTTACAATGTTGTTACTACTGCATGGTGCATACTCGGCTTATAGAACATATTTCACGCCGAAAACCAGACTACTATATTAAATAATCCTACGCTTGCCAGTTATGTGACTTTATCACGTGGCCTATCTTTTAATACAGGGTGTTTATAAATGAATATCGAGGTTTTAACGCTTTATAATATTTATTGCATTAAATTTACAGTTATAAATGATATGTCAAATGAAAGCGCAACTCAAACAGTTTTACCAAGAACCTTATAAATGTTCAATGTGAGCACCATTTGTCACACGGCACACATCAAGTCTATAGCCGAGTTCTTACCAAACGTTGAAAGGGATTGCTTTGCATGGCCTCCACGTTCACCCAACCTAACGCCATGCGATTTTTTCCTTTGGGGCTTCATCAAGGATCGTGTGTACGTGCCTCCGCTACCAGCAAACCTCCCTGAATTAAGAAACCGGATCGAAGCAGCTGTTGCTACAATCACTGAAGACACACTTATCAACGTTTGGGAAGAACTCGGCTATAGACTTGATGTGTGCCGTGTGACAAATGGTGCTCACATTGAACATTTATTAGGTTCTTGGTAAAACTGTTTGAGTTGCTCTTTCATTTGACATATCATTTATAACTGTAAGTTAATTATAATAAATATTATAAAGCGTTAAAACCCCGATATTCATTTATAAACACCCTGTATAATATGCACATCAAAATAGTCAGTATAGTTGATTCTTTAACTATACATGACGAATGCTGAATGCTGACACTAGTCACTACCTCCACAGATTCGAAAACTAATTCTTCTGCTTCTCATTTTCTTTTTTACAATATGTGTGGTCTGTTACGTTCTGCAGCCTTGGGAGTTTTTTCAGCTGGTTTGTAACAGGGAATTCAACATAATGGGATCAGAGGGTCAAACTTTTTCGGCAATAAAAGCATCCGCCGAGTGAGGTAACAAAGTGATTAGCACACTGAATTTGCTTTCGGGAGGATAACACTTCAAATGCACTTCAAGTCATCCTGATTTAGGTTTTCCGTGATTTGCCTAAACCACGTAAGGCAAATCCCGGGATGGCCCTTTCAGAAGATATGGCCGATATCCTTCCCTACCCTTCACTAAACCGACCTTGCACTCCTTCTCTAATGACTTACTTGACGAGGAGAGGTTAAATACTAATCTTCCTTTTGAAAGCAGCATACGAGAAAGTACGGAACAGGAAGGTCACAGCGTCCTATCTCCACACAGTAAGCGTAACGGAGCGGCCGGCGTTACATAAGACTGCATTGTGCGAGACACTTGAAGGAATCCATTTTGGCGAAATAAAGATATGAAAGCCAGGTGAAGCACTCAGAACTTGAGACCGTGGTACCGGCCGTTGTCTGCAGCTGTGCCACGAAAGAATGTTTGTTTAAATCCGAGTACGTAGGGCTGATTGGCTCACAATAATTATTTCAGTAGAAGACACGTTTTACCGTACGTTTCTACAAACAAAGGCTTTGGTTAGCCAGGGTCTGAAACATGCCATGTACTGGGAGAGATTTTCTGTCTTCCTTCATATGCCACACCATTAGTGGTTAATCATGACAAAATCAGCGAGAGTAGGAATTGGTTAAAGTTTCTTATGAAATTATTACTAGCCGAAACTCACATGATCTGCTGCAATTGGCCAGATAGATTCCTACGCTGGTAGAGCTAGCTGTTTTTCGGGGAGTAAAGTCGGAACACACTTGCCACAGGACCATTACAGAGTAGACTTGCTCTAGGTCGTTGTGGAGTACTGCAGAGAGTGATGTCTCCGATTTAGAGCAGAGCACAGAGGTCGAACTGGACTCAAAACTTCTAGTCACTACTGCAGGCATCTTCCACACTCGTTCTTTCTAAGAGTGGTAAGCATGATCCATGGATGCAGTCGCCAAGCCGAATGGGATTCAAAGCTAGTTAACGTACATCAGAGTTTAATTGCACAGTTTTAATATTTTCAGCCAGCTACTTGCATCCATCATGCACTTTGGTTAATCACTGGTATTCATACTTGATTTTCGGTGTTTCTTTCTTCCGGTCACAAACCATTTTCAAAGAAGCGGGCATATCCGTGACATTGTTTCATATTATGCTTTCATGTGTCCACCTACGTTCAGTGCTATGGTTAATTATTACAACCATTTGTTCACTTATTATATTTTCACATGCTCGATTCAGTGGGTGAAAAATCCAACCTGTAGGTCACCGGGGACTCTGATTCTAGCATTTTAGGAATATACCAAGCAGCTCAATCGACACATCGCACAATGTGAGTGCGAAAACGTTTGCTGAAGATCACTGGCTCAAGGGACAATGAGTCGCGATCACCTAGACTGACGCTGGCTAGTCTCAGGCGGCTGTAGAACGGTAGAGCAGAAATAATTCTGATCAGGACAGGTAGCCAAGAGCACTTTCAGAGAGATGTTTTCCCAAGGTCTTGCTGCTACTAGTGGGTTAGAAAATGAAGTAAATTATATCGATGCTTGTAACAGATTGATACTGTTGGCAGACAGAGGATGTGTGGTGTATATCATTACAGTAGAATTGAATTCAATAACTCAGCTTTTATTTTGCACTGCGCTACGCTTTCCTCGAACGGATAGTGCAGCAGTGTAGCTCAATGGAACACAACACATTCTGTGGAAACTTCCGCCTCCTATAGTGTTGGCGGTATTTGTAGGTGGCCGTTATGCGATTCTATTTTAGTGATTACATTATCATGTATAATACGCGCATTGGGTAGCCAAGGTAGCTCGTTAACGTCGATTTCAAGGAAATGAATGTATTGAACAGGCTGCGATACATTCTATGCAGACAGATAGTCAGAATTCTCACTAAGTGTGGCGCTCCATCTATACAACAAAATCATAACACTACCATTTGTGGAGTTCAGCGAGCTCGTGGAGTGATTTCAGATTGATATACCTAACATCTAGTTTCGATTCTCACTTCAGATGACGGATTTTAATAGGCACTGAGAAATTCCATTCTCTTCTACTTGCGTTGAGTGAAGGACTCAAAATTGCAGCGTGGTCTCAAATTCACAGTAAACATGATGTTCCTTCCTTAACGGCTAGAGATTTGTTGGGTCACGATGGAGACTTAAGTGGCAGTATGGCAGCATGTGGAAAGTCTGTCACCAGTAAACTTTCTTGCACTTGCAATTTTATTTTTGTTAATGAACCAAACGCCAAGAATGGCCACAGGCCACTTATTTCATCCATTAAGAGAGCTTCAGTTGTTGAATATCTTGATTTTAGACTTGCATTCGAACTCGGATTTTCCCGATCACGGGATTTAAGCCCTTTGTGATGAACAGATCGATCAGATCGTTGTTCGCTCAAGATTTCAAACATCTCAAGACCCCACGTAAGGTGCTTGTCTGGGCTGGATCCAGTCGCGCCAAATAATGTTTTCATAATGTGATTTCAAGCTCTAGCATGAGTGCACCTAACTGCTGGTGGAAAGTAATTTTGAGTTTTAGCTTCCCTCCATTCGTCGACAGCAGTAATCATAAGTGACAGTTTCGACTTCCAATGAGACACATAACACTTCGTCGCATCATTTCATTTTCGAACATGCCACTCTTAAGTAATGGAGAAACATCTTCCTGTGTACTGAAGTGATATGTTGGGGGTTCGATACCCAGTCAGCACTGAACGCGTCATCACGTTATTTCTATTTCAAACATGAGCAAATTTCGATACTGCTGATAGAAACCTATATTTAATGTTCACTCGTGCCTAAGAAACAGTGTCTATAGTTGCTGGGCTCGAGTCCAGAGAAGGCAGAAATTATTCATTTGTTTCGTCATTTAGTTACAAACATCTCGCTACTGCAGAAAACATCGGTATTAGATATTTAATTGTGCTCAGTTAACAAATCGATTAGGTGCTGTGTTCGAATCCTTGTTCAACGCAAAATTTTGTCACCTCATTTCAAGTTTGTTACTTGTGACTGAAAGCGTATTTAACTACTTTCGTGGTTAGTTGCTAGGGACAACAGTTAATGGATAGGAGTCCTAATAATGTACAAAGGTTTGCGGTATGCAATTTCAAGCTGAGATTTACTGACAATAGGTGAACATCAGGTACATCAAGTCTCGTTATGCCCAGTCAGGAATGAAAATCAGCTGTGTACTCGACTCTCGATCAGGTACAATAGAGTTCCTTAGCTGCATTGTCTGCAGGTGCTGGGTTTTAATGCAGTTCCAGACCAAAACAGTTCTTCATACCCCTTAAAGTCCAAAGACATGCACAACTAGCTGCTCATGAATAACTTAGATTTTTAATATCACTCTGTGTTGCGTAAGAAGATTGGTAGATGACTTTCGAACTGCACAGTGATCCACGGGACATCGTCAGTACAATGAAATTACTAGCGATACTTTGTTGATAGTGATGACAGACGGCTTGATGCAGCTATTCATGGTTTTTATAATTGGTAAGATCATTAACCAGCTTATAAAAAACCACTGGCCGTGTTAAGTACGGTTAATACGTGTCTTGAAAACTTTTTAGAGACAGACTACTTCAAATTATTGCATATTTTTGTTCAGACATTCTTGAAAAATCTATTATTCGCAAATGAATTTATTTTTGAATATAATAACGGAACGACTCGTGTGGTAGAGTTACGGGCATTAGTTGTCTCAGACACTAATGAAAGTGGTAACATGTTACAAACGTGACTTATAGTAATAATTTGAGTTTAGGAGCGTCAGTCATTGTCTAATCTCTAATAAGGTCTTTCCTGGTAGTCGTAGTGTCGTGGTATTTGCTTACATCAGAAGTAACTGGCATACCGGGATTTGTACTCCAGTTGTCACCTGTGGTAACCATTTTGTGTAGTGAAACGACTGTACGGAAAAATGATTACAGGACCTGGAACACAGTTACGTTGTGTGGGCCGCATGCAAGTCAGGCAGAAAGCAATTTAGAACTTTCGGATATCTTTGAGCATGATATTACTTTTCCATAAGGACCGCGAGGACAAGATAAGAGAAATTAGGGTCCTTACGGAGGAGTATAGACAACTGTTTTTCCCTCGCTCTATTTACGAGTGGAGCAAGAAAGGGCATGACTAGTGTAAGTAGGCTGTTTAGGTTTTTGTTTTGGTAACGCCACGTAGCGCTCTGTATGAAAATCACTGACTGTGCTGTGTGCAGTCTGCGGCTGGTTGGACTCATTGTTGGAATATTTGCTTGTGTAGTGTTGGGGGTTGGATGTGAACAGCGCGTAGCGTTGGGCAGTTGGAGGTGAGCCGCCAGCAGTGGTGGATGTGGAGAGAGAGATGCCAGAGTTTTCAGAGGTTACTATAAGCAGACGATCTCGACGTGTGTCCGCCAGAAAAAGGAAATTTGTAAAGATGGGTGTCATGAATTGAGAATACTCGTAGATGTATGATGACTTTTGAACATTATTAAGGTAAATACATTGTTTGTTGTCTATCAAAATCTTTCATTTGCTAACTATGCCTATCAGTAGTTAGTGTCTTCAGTAGTTAGAATCCTTTATTTAGCTGGCAGTAATTGCGCTCGCTGTATTACAGTAGTTCGAGTAACGAAGATTTTTGTGAGGTAAGTGATTCATGAAAGGTATAGGTTATTTTTCAAATACTGTAGATTCAGATTTTGCGTCCCCACCTTTTTCTCAATTAAGTGAAGACACATTTTCTGCTTTTCAAAATACGAATGCTGCCGGTGCAAATGCACTGCCGATAGGCACAAAGGAACATGTTCCAGGCACTAATACATTATTAATGCAATTGCTGCAACAAATGGAACAAAATCAAAAACAATCACAGCAACAAATGGGACAAAATCAGAAACAAATTAAAGAAACACTTCAAAAAACACGTGAAGGTTTAATTGCTGGGTTACGTAAAATCGAATCGAAATGTCAGAAAGTCTGTAATGACGTAAAAACACAAATTTTTGAGCATTTTCAACCTATTTTTTCGCGGCATGAAAATGCATTACAGAATCACGAAGCAGCGATAAAAGAACTGGAAACTATTGTTCATGAAAATCACGACACCTTGCAAGCTAAAATTGACTCAGTTGCATCTACCGATTCGGTTACGCAACTTGCAAAAACTCAGGAAAAGGTAAAGGACACAGTAGATACTCTGAAACTTGGTTCAGAAAGAGACACGGAGGAAATCAGTTCATTATCAGAGAAAGTAGTCGAACTTCCGGATCAGCTAAATAATTAATCTACAAACGTAGATGATAACCTGAATGACACAAGACCGGTAGTCTTTACTGACACAGAAGAGTACTAACAAATTAGGAATTTCAAACAAAATCAGAATTAAAATAATACATAGTACAAAAGAGAAATGTGGGAAGTACAAGATCAGTTCACACACGTAATGTAAGAATTACATATTTCAGAGGACACTCGCGCTGCAACACGGTAAGAGGGATTCAGAAATAAGGAAAAGTCACAAAGTAATAACACAGGGCATTTCGGAAATTATGAAAGAAATTGGCAAGGTGCACCAAATTTTGAGATGGAACCGTCGACACGACGTAACAATGACCGATTTGCGACTCGCCGTCATGATGACTTTGACTATAAGCTGTTCGTTACTACAGGTAAATTCAAAACATTTAAGAATTCCGGCAACGACATTAATAATTTTTCTAAGGGGACGTTCCACTAGTACTAGCACAACGTACCTTCTACCTTGCACCATATGGTGACTTGGAGAATGTGGATGCTGATATAGACATAGATGTGGTAGAATAACTTAATTCAGGCGTCGACTTGATGTGCGGGGCAATTTTATTCATAAGAATTTTTTTCCCTGTTAAACTGGTAATACTGTGGTTGCTTCATATAAACGAATGAAGTGGGGTACCATGGTACTATAAAGTTCTTTGTTATGAAATTTCATGCAAAACTGGTGAACACCTGCAATTAATCTGTATCTTTTATTAGGAAATGTTAAGAAATGTGTGGCTAACCTTATACGTACCACAGTTTTTTCGCTGATAATACATCTTGAAGACGCCCTCGAACTACAACCACAGATTTAAACATTAAGGAAGTGTACAATACGATATTCGACGATCGTGGATTAAAAACAGTAATCTATAACTGACCATTAAATAAAGAAGTACGGTACACGCTGCATGAGGAACTGAGAAGAAGATACATTTTCGTTAGATAGGTACTTCATTTGCTGATGCTTACTAGAACGAAACGTCTAAATAAATATCTCACTAACCTTCTGAAAATCATAAGTAAAGTCTTACTGATTATATGCATTGCTTTGTAAGACGTATCTCTACGACTTCAACTCAAAAGTGAAACATCTACCAAAGTACTGGGTCGAAGCCGATGTCACCGCATCAAAAAAGGCGAAGTCGATTTCATCCTCCGGAAATGATGTACCTAGGGCAGCCTACCCTGGAAAGCACCACCAACGAGCACTAAGGAAATGTTATTGAGCTGCTGATGTAGAAATACGTGAGAAGAAACCTGGAATACAAAACAGTGTAGTACTTCCAACATTCCAAATCTCTTTGGTATTATAAAATAATACACGATTGTCTCAGATTTTGTGGATATAACTAAAATGGAACAACAGCCTCTATTCCCTGTTCTTCGTTGTCAAAGATGATTTATTGCATCCGTAGCTGTCACTTCAATAAGTAACACAGTTGCACCCTGAAAGTGCGCATTAAATAAAGTCTTGGCTGGTTAGGGGGCAAGTTACTGGAAATCATTGTATCTGAGATGAGCTGTTTGCAATTTAAAAAAATAAACGTTTGTTTCAATAAATAAGTCAGGTACTAGTCAACGGTGCATATTGCGAGCCTGAACTGGAAACTAACTCGGCACTAATAGGAAAGTTCAGCCGCAGAAAACTGTTCGTCACACCATAAGTAAGTACCGACCAAAATGACCAGGCTGTGGCTAACTCATGAAAACCTGAGACTCAACTCTGAAATTACTGAGTCCACGCATTCGGAAATCTCGCAGATTCAAACTAAAGCGTGCTTCTCGTACGCCGTGATCGCCATCAGAAGTCTTGCGTCCATCTTAGTACGAAAATGAGTACACCCTCCAGCCTCTGTCCAGCTCTTATATACTCTCGCACTAGACTTTCCGTACTCATCCGACGATAGATTCAGAACCTGCTGTTGACAAATTTAGAGTGTCTATGTAATTAATGATAGTGAAAACTTCATTAAATAGGAAGATGATAACTTATGTGTCGATTAGTTCGTGATATCGGGGTAAACTGTAAATCAAATAACTAGCCCACTATTAGCAAATACGTAATTGGCAAGATGGCGAACTTTTGCTGTATTATTCATAGCATCTAAAAATTATTATTCACAAAGTGACACATTAATTTCATGGAAAATCACTTTAAGTTTCTACTAATGCAATAACTTTTCCCATATCTTTAATAGCATTTAAATTAGATGTGGTTCTAACTATGGAAATATAATCAGCTCAAAGCAGTCAAATCATGTAAAATGTATAACATGAAAACAGTGTGTGGTGTGCGAAAGTATCCTGACATAGGCTGCACTAATATAATATGCGAAACTCTCGTTTGGTCAGCCCGACTGATCTGAGATAAGATTTTTACATAAATGCCTTTTGACTGCGAAATGCGATGTTGCCGACAAAAGTAGGTCTCTCAGCTGCTGCGTCTTGTTGAGTTCTTTAATCTGACCCTTCAATCGTTTTGTCTCTCCTTTGGTTCAAAAGTTGGTAATATGCCCTTTAGCTTTTATTTTACTCTAATGAATTAATGACATTTGATGTGGTATAGATGCAAACTTGGTATCAAATAGTTCACGACAATATGCTCTTTAAAATGGTGTATCGTACTTTTCTGTAGCTTGTGTGGTTGCTACGATATGGACATATACTGTTATCACAAAGGGTTGGCGGCTTTCACCACTGGAAGTAGGTCGACCCATAACCGTGACTTCCGCTTACGGCCAAATCTGACAAGAGTGCACGGGAGAGCGGTTTGGCCCCCGGCCACGGCTTCCCACTACTGGCACACTCCGAACCACGCCCACCTCAGGCACGCGCGTTCCGAGTCTAACGTCACATACTCTTTCCTCAGGTCAATACAGCAGCCAACAAAGGTGCTTTCGTAAATGTAGAATTAAAAGTTCTGGAGCATAATTATAGGAATATCTACGCTATTCGTAACATTTGGGACCCACCCAATGGCTCCTATCTTCACTTCTATACCTACTAGTAGCTGGAATACGTTCTGAAACCAACAGATTATGTTCGACGAAAATGTGTATTCAACACACTTTCCTGAAACACACTTTAGGGACGGCCTCTGCTTACTGTAAATATATTGAACCAAATTGTATTGACGTAAAAAGAGTTTATGTTGATGAACAAGTTCATTTTTGCTTAAAGCAACAGCCTATAACTGACAGCTGCGTATCTTTCCCTTGCGTTTGTTCGTAAGAAAAGAATAAAAGGTTGTGTCCATATTAAAGTTATTCTGTTAGGCCATATGACGTAATGGTAATAATAAATGATGTTTATAGATCCAGAGAGTAATTATTCATAGTATTATGATTAACATGAAGAACACAATATTGCTTTGGCCAATTACTGACAGATATTGACGTAGTTTCTCTAAAGCAGCATGGGAGAAAATGTATAGCAAGACGAAATATATAGCTGAAGTTCCTTTAACTTTGGTGAGGGTAAGTAGAGACAGAGAAGGGGGAGATAATTGCCGTTTGGTTCAAAGTGACGTAAATAATCTCTCGAATTCAAGGGTCAGAAGGCCGGCCAGAGCGACCGCGCGGTTCTAGGCGCTACAGTCTGTAGCCGAGCGACCGCTACGGTAGCAGGTTCGAATCCTGCCTCGGGCATGGATGTGTTTGATGTCCTTAGGTTAGTTAGGTTTAATTAGTTCTAAGTTCTAGGCGACTGATGACCTCAGCAGTTAAGTCGCATAGTGCTCAGAGCCATTTGAACCAAGGGTCAGAAGGCTGTGCGCAGAAGCTTATATTACCTTTCAGTTTCAATCACTGCTAATTAATAAAGAATAGATATTCACAAAATCACAAGTAACACACTGTTAGGAGATAGATCTGAGAGTGCTGGCTAAGACTTCGTACTTTCTACATTCTTCTTTCTCTTACCTTCGAAAGCCCCAAGATTTCTATTGTGCTAACGTGACAAATTTTTCAGAGATATATCAACGATAGCAGAAAAAGGCTACTTGCTGTACATAAAAATCCAATGTAGGGGAAATAGGTCATTTATTCTTGGTGAAAAATTCTCATCTAAGCGTTAAAGTATGTCAAGTTACAGCATTGGCAAATTAAAATAAGGAAATTATACTAAGTTAATACGGCGGGAAAAATTCATAAAACGTGGAGCCAGCTCACGTGCTTGTCCATAGTTAAAAGGTATTAGTAAATTTGGCTATTTCCGTAAACTTTTGGAATTTTTAGAGTAATCAAAACTAAAATCTGTATACGCGTCAGGTCGCAGGTTTAAACCTCTGGGAAGATAATTTTGCAGATTTTTAACGTTTTTATTAATTTTTTGGACTTATTACTAATAAGCAATTGTCTCATTAGTTCTGCTTATAGGGACTGCATTCCATGGTTTCGGGTGCTGGGTCGTTTTCTACAACTTACCCTACTTTCCTTATTTTATGAGCTTTATTTTCATCGTCTGTTTGTGTGATGCACACCGAATGAAACTTCCACATTTTTTCTTAAAGTAGGTTTAGGATTCCGGAGAGAACTGTTTGTTTAATTGTTTTTACAAGTTGTCAAGCCAAAAAATGGTTCAAATGGCTCTGAGCACTATGCGACTTAACTTCTGAGGTCATCAGTCGCCTAGAACTTAGAACTAATTAAACCTAACTAACCTAAGGACATCACACACATCCATGCCCGAGGCAGGATTCGAACCTGCGGCCGGAGCGGTCGCTCGACTCCAGACTGTAGCGCCTAGAACCGCACGGCCACACCGGCCGGCTTGTCAAGCCACAAACAGAACCTAAAGATCCCTTCTTTCACTCAGAGACAAATACTCACACACAGGACAAAATACAAACAAACACAAATCAGAGATATAACCACAGTCACATTCTCTGAGACATCAGCAGGATTCCCCAAAAACTTGCACACAGACGAGAAAGCTAGCTCATTACTGGCAAAATTTAAATCATCATGCGACTAGACCGCATTATCGTTCAAAATACCGCTCATTAGGTGTTACTTGATAGTTAAGGGACAGGATGGTTAAAGGAACATACTACAAGCAACATCTAACGTCACTAGATGAAGATTGGTAAAACAGGGCGTCTCTTCGAGGCGCTGTGGGGTCCATTGTGACTGTAGGTGTGTGTCTGCCAACAGTTTCAAAACAGAGTAATGAGTTTTCTGGGCTCTGAGCGCTATGGCTCTGAAATGGTTCAAATGGCTCTGTGACTTTTCTTGCTCGCAGATTACTGTTGATGATGGCTGGATGGATTTGGGACAGCATCTGCGGAATACGAATCTAGCTGATATTCATTGCACTTAGAACCAAATTACTGAGGGATACCCGAGCATATATGGAAGTGTCTCACAATAATCCTAGTTCACTCGAGCGTTGTGCAAAATTTGCTATGGGCAATTGCATTGGCCAGCTAACATTCTTCATTAAGCTGACAAAATTATTTGTTAGCGTCTTTTGTTGCTTTTTCATTGAACTCTGTTCTGGCTCTCTAAAATAAATTGTTTTCTTACTACCGATAGGGAAGATATAGAGGAATGAATAATAACATAAAAGGTTTTAAAAGCTTTGACTCTACAATTTGTCTCCTCAAGTATCTGTCGCAGAGTAACAGTGTCGCTACAGTATTGATACCTCGTCACATTGCATAAAGCATTTTAGGTGTACAAAGTTTCTCAGACACAGATCTTTCCTACTTCGGGAATATTACTGTTGGTATGCATTTATATGTGGCATTGCAGTTATTCGGAGAGGACTAGCTCATTTTCGTCTTGACTAATGACTTTGCATATTTCTTTTGCAGCAGTATCAGGTATTCTAACATCAAACACGTGATGGAGCTCCAGAATTATGCCACAGTTTTCTGTTTTGCATTTTTCCTAGCTTCATATTTTTGTACATACATTAACAATCACGTCAAAGTATCCCTTAGGATGTTGTTGTGGTCTTCAGTCCAGAGACTGATTTGATGCAGCTCTCCATGCTACTCTATCCTGCGCACGATTCTTCATCTGCCAGTACCTACTGTAACCTACATCCTTCTGAATCTGCTTGGTGTATTCATCTCTTGGTCTCCCTCTACGATTTTTACCCTCCAGGCTGTCCTCTAATACGAAATTGATGATCCCTTGATGCCTCAGAACACGTCCTACAAAACCGATACCTTCTTCTAGTCAAGTTGTGCCACAAATTTCTCTTCTCTCCAATTCTATTCAGTACCTCCTCATTAGTTATGTGATCTACCCATCTAATCTTCAGCATTCTTCTGTAGTACCACATTTCGAAAGCTTCCATTCTCTTCTTGTCCAAACTATTTATCGTCCATGTTTCACTTCCATACATGGCTACACTCCATACAAATATTTTCAGAAACGACTTCCTAACACTTAAATCTATACTCTATGTTAACAAATTTTTCTTCTTCAGAAACGCTTTCCTTGCTATTTCCAGTCTACATTTTATATCCTCTCTACTTCGACCATCATTAGTTATTTTGCTCCCCAAATAGCAAAACTCCTTTGCTATGTTAAGTGTCTCATTTCCTAATCTAATTCCCCCAACATCGCCCGACTTAATTCGACTACATTCCATTATCCCCGTTTTTCCTTTGTTGATGTTCATCTTATATTCTCCTTTCAAGACACTGTCCATTCCGTTCAACTGCTCTTCCAGGTCCTTTGCTGCCTCTGACAGAATTACAATGTCATCGGCGAACCTCAAAGTCTTTATTTCTTCTCCATGGATTTTAATTCCTACTCCGAATTTTTCTTTTGTTTCCTTTACTGCTTGCACAATATACAGATTGAATAACAGTGGGGATAGGCTACAGTCTCACTCTCTTCCCAACCACTGCTTCCCTTTCATGTCCCTCGAACTGCCTTCTGGTTTCAGTACATATTATAAATATCCTTTCCCTCCCTGTATTTTACCCCTGCCACCTTCAGGATTTGAAAGACAGTATTCCAGTCAACATTGTCAAAAGCTTTCTCCAAGTCTACCAACGCTACAAACGTAGGTTTGCCTTTCCTTAATCTGTCTTCCAAGACAAATCACAGGGTCAGTATTGCCTCACGTGTTACAATACTTCTACGGAATCCAAACTGATCTTCCCCGATGTTGGCTCCTACCAGTTTCTCCATTCGTCTGTAAGGAATTCGCGTTAGTATTTTGCAGCTGTGACTTATTAAACTGATAGTTCGGTAATTTTCACATCTGTCAACACCTGCTTTCTCTGGGATTGGAATTATTAAATTCTTCTTCAAGTCTGAGGGTATTTCGCCTGTCTCATACTTCTTGCTCACAAGATGCCAGAGTTTTGTCAGGACTGGCTCTCCCAAAGCTGTCAGTAGTTCTAATTGAATGTTGTCTACTCCCGGGGCCTTGTTTCGACTTCGGTCTTTCATTACTCTGTCAAGCTCTTCACGCAGTGTTGTATCTCCCATTTCATCTTCATCTACATCCTGTTCCATTTCCATAATATTGTCCTCAAGTATATCGCCCTTGTATAGACCCTCTATATACTCCTTCCACCTTTCTGCTTTCCCCTCTTTGCTTAGAACTGGGTTTCCATCTGAGCTCTTGATATTCATGCAAGTGGTTCTTTTTTCTCCAAAGGTCTCTTTAATTTTCCTGTAGGCAGTTAGGATAGTGCTGCATATTTGGCTTTAATGGGCTATGGCAGCAGACGACCGATGCGAATGCCTTTGTTACCAACACGATATCGCCTGCAGCGTGTGTCCTGGGCTCGTGACCATATCCGTTGGACCCTAGACGACTGTGAAACCGTGGCATGGTCAGATGAGTCTTGATTTCAGTTTTTAAGAGCTGATGGTAGGCTTCGTGTGTGGCGCAGATCCCATGAAGTCGTGGATCCAAGTTGTCAACAAGGCACTGCGGAAGTTGGTGGTGGCTCCATGATGGTGTTTGTTGTGTTTACGGTAAATGGACAGGGTCCTCTTGCCGAAATGAACCGATCTTTGACTGGAAATGATTAAGTTCGGCTACTTGGAGACCATTTCCAGCCATTCATGGACTTCATGTGCCAAAACAACGATGAACGTTGTGTGGATGACAATGCTTCATGTCACGTGCTACAGTTGTTCGCAATTTGTTAGAAGTTCATTCGGGATAATTCGAGCGAATGATTTGGACATCCAGATCCCCCGACATGCATCACATTGAACATTTATGGCACATACGCTGGAGGCCAATTCGTTCACAAAATCCTACAACGGCAACACTATCGTAATTATGGACGGCTATACAGGCAGCGTGGCTCAGTATTTCTATTGGGGACTTCCAGCGACTGGTTGAGCCCATGCTACTTCGAGTTACTGAATTAAGCAGGGCAAAAGGAGATCCGACACTATATTAGACATTTGTCACCTCAGTGTACAAAGCTATTAAGTTCACACATAAGTAATTTGCTCATATTTCGTTAAGAAAAACATGCCAGTAATGTTAATGGCAAATCTTTTGTTCTAAAAAATTTCTGAACGTTTCTAAAACAAAAAATTCAACAAGATTTATATGGAAAGCGTGGATCAACTGTAAGTGTATCTATGTGGTGCGAAGAGAAATATACATTCCACTATGCAGTATTTCCTCCTACCCACCATATTATCTTCATGTAGGTTGCAATACTGTGGTACTGCAGGGTGCTGTAGGCTTCCTAACTGACTGTTTACTGGTCTGAGATACTTATCTGTGTTATATCTCTTCTCATGTTGCAATAGGTTTTCTACAAGGTACTTTATTCCTTGCAGATACAGCAAAAACGTGTACTCATCCTCATTTTATTAAGAAGATCTCTGGTATCTAAGATGCCTCGGCACTCCTGGACGATGTGTCAGGTACGAGGTTGTGTTTGTCCAGTATACATTTTATCTCGGTTTCAAACTGCTGGATGAATATTGCCCACACAGCTAACCAGCATTCTTGAATTTGCATGTGTTCATCCAAACAGATACGAATTTCTAAATGCCAGACGCAATAGAAAGTGCTTCCTGGTCTGAAACACAGTAGAAACTTAAAGTAGATTATTCGTTAGCTATAGTGCTATGTATCTAGGACTCTCCCTGTTGTCTCATTTGGAACAATTTGACTCCAGTCCCCATCCTACAGGTATCCTGAGGCCCAAAAAATGGCTTACTAAATTCGGGGTTGGGCACCAATGTGCTCTCCAAAAAAGTTTCTTTTAGCTGCTCAAATAAAGCCTGACCTTCTTATGTTCTCACCAAGAGCAAATTGTTATTAACATAATGTGTAATGAATCTGCATTAAATGTTTGGATTTTGACAAAACATCTGTAGAATCAAGAGAGACTAAACACCAACTTCAGTTACTTCCTTTACCTGAACGTTACAAATTTTGTATTGTGGTACATCACCGATTCATCTGGAGAAGCAGATGGCTCTTGTGACGACTCAGCAAAACGACCTCATAAGGAGAGCATCGAAGGTCACCTCTGTAAGTAGGTGCCATTTAGCAAGAAAATGCCTTCAGTATACAGGAACCAAGGTTCAGCGAGCTGGCAACGAAGAATTTTCCGGAAGGAGAAGTTGCAAGACCTTCATATGGCTGCCAGAGCAGCGAAATTGCTGCTATGAAACGACTGAAGTATGACATCATGGTTACTCACAGACTAGATCTCGCACTTTGGCTTAGAAGGCAAAACTACTACTGTGCAGGAATGACAGCCGATCTGGCTAGCGTAAATACTGTAGAATTTAAGCAGTCAGTCTCATTAACCACCGGCCGTTAGTTGAAGGGAGGTCCAAATCAGTCTAAAAACCAACACGTACAATCCAACTGCTGTCGACTTGTCACCTTCCCACTGGTGAGTCACCTGCTCAGTGACTGTCGTCAGCCACTGGTAGCCTTCCTGGAAGACTGGGGTTCACCCTGAGCCATCTAGATGTCCGGCCATCACCACGTTGTGCCGGCAGCACTGTCACTGTCCATTGCCGAGTGCAGGCACACGTCATTACTAATAGTCATGCTAGAAGCCGCAGTTGGACCCTGTCTGCCTTGGTGTGCTTGCCACAGAGCTACAGCCGTGGCCGCTTTCTGCTATCAGTCACTGGAAGCTGTCACCGCCGATCTGCACCAATGTCTCTGCTATTGTGCTGACCATAGCCATCGCCATGGGGAACAACTGGAGCGCCACCCTTCTAGTGAGCTACTGCTGACTCCAGCATGCAGCATTGGCTGCGGCCGCCCACGTTACGGAGGCAATTGATCGCCTCTCCCGTTCCATCTCTATTGTTTCAGTTGTTATGAAATAAAGGACTAATTCATCCAACATTGTTTCCATGACGTGTCACCGCCCGACTCCTGCCACAACTCCACTGCATGCACGTCATGGGAGGTGAACTGCTGTACATCCTGATCTATCACAGCCAGCTTCACCTTCCCAGAGAGAGGTTGTTTACCATGGACGACATAAGTGTTATCTCACCATGGCAGTCTCTCACCTCAGCTGCTGTAAGTTGTGTCAAAAGTTCTACTCCGCAGCCATCAGCTGGATCATGGACATCATCACTAGCTGCACCAGCTGCATCAGTATAACTAAAAAATTATGCGTTAGTTAGTGTTAAAACCAATCATCATTTCGATAAAAGAATCGTTGAAATGATTTATGAAACAAGTAACTAACTAACTAATTAGCTCCAGCTTGCAGCTTCGACAACGCTGTGTTATGAATTGACAAATTATTTTTTCCCTTCTCCTGTTCACGTGCAAGGGGATGGTTGGGAAGTCTGACTGTCACAGGAACTTGAAGATGCAGATCGTGAGGATAGAGGGAACCTGCCGACATATATCAGTTCAAAGGCAATAGCGGAGAGGGTAATGCTGGTATGCGTTCAGTGAGACTGACGCAGTGCAATCTGTTGGACCACAGTGTGCTGTGTGCAGTCAGCGCCTGCTAAGTGTCACGCATGCAGGTACTGCCGTCATTTGGCCAAGCATTGTGTAGAGACAAAGCGAATAAGCGTCACACGAAAAGAATGATACACGTTGTGTTACTATAGCGAGTGCCCCTGTTATTGTTGTCTTTGTTTGTTCTCCGTTTTTCTGTGTTTTTTAAAATTTTTATGGGTAAGGTTTCCATAATGTCAGGGTCAGATACAGAGGTTATTTCCTCACAAGAGACATTTCAAGCTTTTCTAGATTAAATAGGTGTTCCAAATGTAAGCAACATATAGAGGCAGAAGTGAGCGAAGGTAAAGGTTCGTCTAGTGTGACCGCATCTTCGTTAGATTCGAGTACTGCCATCTAAGTACCCCTTTTTAAAGCAAGACAGTGGAGGAGGTTCTGGCATATATAGGTGACATGGAATCAGCCACAAGGCAGGGTATCTGGACAGAATAAGGCTCATGTGGCGATATAAAAAGAACAGTATGAGGTTCTTTCGTCAGAAACTGGGCGGAGTGGCTCAGATGTACAATAAATGAGTGGAGAGTTTTCTTGATAGGCTGAAAAAGACAAATATTTAGACCTATGAGTTCATGGAGAATTAAGAGGCGAACAGTTATTCTTAAGGAAGTTGAGCACAGAGCACTAAATGTTGTTCTTAGGTGATTGTAACCTGGTACGTGGGGAGGGTGCATTTAGAAAACCCATCGGACTTGGCCAACGCCATCAACGTAATTACACATTTAGAAGAGCTGGATGTAGTGACAGGGACGCTAGATGAAAATGGTGTCACCTCTATGAATCTAAGGTGTTACAGATGGCCGGCCAGGGTGGCCGAGCGGTTCTAGGTGCTACAGTCTGGAACCGCGCGAACAGTACGGTCGCAGCTTCGAATCCTGCCTTGGCCATGGATGTGTGTGATGTCCTTAGGTTAGTTAGGTTTAAGTAGTTCTAAGTTCAAGGGGACTGATGACCATAGAAGTTAAGTCCCATAGTGCTCAGAGCCATTTCCATTTGTTACAGATGTGGATGCCAGAGACATCTTCAAAAGCGCCTTCGCTAACCACAATGTTGCGAGAGTGCAGTAATTGAGAAACACGAGTAAGACTGTAGGAATTAAACGTGGAATGGGCAACGCCGAAATAACCGCTCGTTGATCACCAACGAGAGTTCAAAATTTGTGGTGTTCCCAAAAAATATCAGTGCTACGAAGAATATACACTGGCGGAGTGTTGCTTAGTGCCATAAGGAATGATAAAGGGCATATGTTATTATCGGCCGGAGGGACCTATGTTCCTGTGGAAAGTTTGGACCTGTTGGCTAAGAGGAGATTGAGCCCTGTACATTACAGGTTATGTCAGGTTCAGTGGCACTAAATGTTAAGGTGAGAACTAAACAATTCAGAGAGAGGAGTAATGGAGATATGAACCATGTGTTTGTGGGGTTTTGCACAGTCCTGGTATTGGATTTCTGAACTAAAGATCAGGCAAAGGTTGATTTTTCACAGTGCTCCATGATACTCTGTGGACTATTGTTTTGACTGAGGGATACTGTTGTCAATGATGCTCTGCCATTAGATTCACCATTGACGTGGTAAGAGCCGACTAACCTGCGTTCAGAGTCATTGAGATCCGCGTGACAAAGTGCCACAGGGTACAGGAAAATTGCTTTGAGTGAGGATAAATGCAGACGGACCAATTAACATCTTATGTGTGTGTGAGCCATTAGTGGACAATGAAGAATTAGATACATTGTGGTTTTTATACAGAGGAGTATTGCATGCATACAAGAAGTACATGGGGAACGTGTAGTTCCTATCAGTGTGAATAATTTCATCTTCAATGAAGTGACTTGATCAAAAGGATTCTTATTTGCCAATTTGGTTGTGCTGGATGGAGAATGATTTAGATACGTCAAGCAAACCACAAGCACACAATCTATACATCTGCATTAAGTGTAAAGGTCGAGCATTTGGGAGGAGGAGACAAGATAGCCATGAAAAAGCTCTTAGTGACATTTTTGGATTAATTCAGTCCTCACGGGTCATTGCTAGCAGCACCCACAACACATCATAATATTCCAACTGAGGACAAAACTCCCGTATATCGAAAAGTACGTGCAGTACCCCATCACTTGCAGCCAATAATGGAGGAATTTATTAGTCAGCAATTGAATGATGGCATAATAGAAGGAAATAACTTTCTCTGGGGAACACCAGTTGTAACTGTATCCAAAAGGTCGTCGGCCAAAGCAAGGAAAATATAGGCTGTCTTGTGATTATCACTACTTGAACACTAAGATGATTATAGAAACATTGCTGATACCAAATATTATGGAGTTCCTGGAAAACTTGGATAAGTGAAAATACTTTCGCATGATAATCCTGAAGAGACGTAACCATCAAGTATCAGAGAACGGGCCAGAGGCTGCACTTACAGTCCCCTTGGGCCATTACCAATATCAGTGAATGCCATTTCGTTTAAAAATGAGCTGGCCACACTTAAACAATTTCTATATGGAGAGATAAGAGGTTTAAATCCGCTTCAGTGGATGGTATGCCTGGGTAACAATATAGTGTTTTTGAGAGTGGAAAGGAACATGCGCAGTGAATGAAAGAAGTTTTTTAAGAAATTGAGTTCTGCAGAAGAGACGATTGTCAGGAGCAATCATTTTGTTTTAACAGCAGTAAACTACCTAGGGCATGTGATTATCCAGGACGGTGTGAAAATTGATCCAAGATTTATATTTGCAGTGCATAATTTCCCACCACCACGGATGAAAACGAGCTACAGTCATTTTTAGGATTAAATAATTAACATAGAAAATTTGTAATGGGATTTGCGGATATTGCAAGATACTAACACAGTTGTTGAAGAGCGGTGTTAAATTCCAGTGGATAGATGAATGTCCAGCCACGTTTGAGAAATTGAAGGAGGCACTAACAACTAGAACTGTATTGTTATTTCTGAATTACAGAAGGGAATTTATTTTTTCATGTGATGCTTTCAACCAGATAATAGTGCACGTTCTGAGCCAAGACACACAAAGCAGGGAGCATCCAGTGGCTTACACAAAAAGTCAAATAATTAAGTCTGTGAACAGTTACTTCTCCACAGAAAACGAAATACTGAGTTTAAAATAAGGTGTCCCATACTTCAGGTGTTATCTCTATGGCAAAATATGTAAGGTACTTATAGACCATGCAGTATTAAAATGATTGTTACGTTTAAAAGACCCTTCGAGCACATCATGGGCGTTGAAATTAAGTGGATTCGACATTGAAGCAATTCAAAAACCAGATAGAAAGTGTGGTAATGCAAATGGATTGAGCAGGAACATTGACATCACATGAGCACTTGGTCATACCCTTGTAGAGCGACAGAAGGCATAACCCGCTTGTTCAGACTTCGAGCTACTCAAAATGCAGCCGCAGTTCAGTGTTCATGATGGCTTGTTATGTAGGACAACAAGGCTTGGGCCAGAGCCCAGTGCCTGTTGTACTGCAAGATGAATTTTGAAAAGAAGCAAATGACTACATATTGTCTAGATATGGAGGGTGCAGGACAATAGTTCATAGAGTATCCAAACACTATTGGTGGAGCACATAGAAATAGACCGTCGACCAGTATGTGAAGAACTGTGTGTCACGTGCACAACGTGGATAGCTGAGTCGTCAGCAAGAACTGCTTAGAGGTTACTTGGGGTAACCAAACTGTTTGAGATGAGTGGGATGGAAATATCAGGTCCATTTAGCCAGACGCCATGGATAACTACGTTCTGACTATAACAGTGAGCCTTAAGCTACTCGAACTTCAGGAGAAAATGGCATAACGTATTGGTAAATTGCCAGGGTGGAGGTTTGGCCCCTGTGTGATGTTAATTAGCCTTTACACAACGAAGGGTAAGACGAAGAAGTTTATTCTTTGATATCAGGGCTCACCAAGTTGTGGAAATGAAGTCACGAGTAAACACTAAATTGCAATTGACAATATTACGGCGTAAGTTCAAGTGCCGGCACGCCAGTTTGGAACGATAGAGTAGAGAGGGCTGTGACAAGAAGTCAGGCAATTGCATGTTGACCGACCCAGCTCCAGGACGACAACGCGACAGCAGCGGCCTCTATGTGAACAGGACATAAGCTCCGCGCCCGACTGGTGGCGGCCAAGTCGAAGAGAACCTTCAAGACTAGCGACCTGAATAGAAGCGTCAAAGCTCATTACTTCGCTTGTATTAGAATTTTTGTACTGAAAAACCTTGTTTATTTCGGATGTCACCCTTTGCTTCCGACATAAATATGTAATTCTCAAAGTTAAGTATTGTCATTTACTTTTCGTAATAAAACTCATTTATACGATTTGTTTGAATTGTTTGTCTAGCGATCCCAGAAAGCAGGTTTCCTGGACACCCAACGTTCGACGACTAGGCAGGACTTAACAGACAAAATGGAAACACTGCCCATGTGGGACGCATTCTTCATTTTAAAGCTGCTCCATATGCATTACCACAGGCTATAGCGCCACTACCTGCAAAGGAGGTGGGGGCAACAAGAGGAGCAAGCATAGAAATTTGTGCGCCGTCCATTACTCTACTAACTTGTAAGATAATGTAACTAGATTTGTGGGTTACGACATGCAATTCGATAGCGTATATTTTTTTCAGAAAATTATATGGCAAATAAAGAGTCCATGGCAAACATCATGAAAGGTTGTGTTTTGTTCAGTTTTCTTGAGAAATATTGCTCTTCACATAGGCCAGTTTATTTTATTTAGTATTTTGTTCCCAATAGGTATAGCAGGGAGTTTATTGTGAAGGAATTGGGTGAAACAGGGGTCTTTTAAGTGACAGAGGGATTTGTAGCTGGTGTGGTGTGTAGAATTAAGTCACGGACAAGCAGTCATTTCAAGAGGGGGAGAGAGAGAGTGATTGTGTCATGAATGTGACACCGGTATCGTTACACTATTTAGATAAGCCACTGAGGCACTCCCACCAGAGCCTAACTTACCTAAACAACGCCTTGAATTATGACATTCTCCAATCGTTGGAAGAGATGATAGCAACGCAAAAAGAACGCATTACAGGGGAGCGGAAACTTCAATACGCACAACAATACTGAGACGAACGATACAATAAAATCACGACAGCAAATGTATCGATTTCCGTTGCCGATAGGGTTCCCACTCAACTTGGTGCAACTTGTATCTGCAAAACCTGAGGACGTGGTACATTAAATAACATATCACATTAATTGCTCTGTGGAAATGAATGAAATTACGGGAGCATGTTGCCAGAAGTCTCCCAGTGGTGCACAGAACGTTGGACCCACAAAACGTGAGGTCAGCGTGATTATAGCACCCTAGGGGTTGCTCCAAACACGTGTCAGTTGCAGAGACGGGAAAAGGCTGTGAGTATGTATTAGTGAGAAGTTACTATGGGTTGTTGTAGTGTTCTTCATTACAGTATGGTCCAGAGGCGAGATCTGGATAACTTAAGATGGGGAAGAATCATCAGGAAACAGGCAGAACGACGAAGTGTGAGGAGTGTAGCTTAGGAGCGTGGTGTTGCTCACAGCATTGTTTCACCTGTAGAGCAAGCGTTCAGAGCCAGAGACACAGCTGCCCAAAGGCGAGGACGTGTTCAACCACACTCAACTACGTCAGCTGATGACCGCTAGATTGTGCAACAGGCAAGAGGGGACTGCAACGCAAGGACTCTCGCGCTCCACAGAGGCACGGCACTGCATAGGCGTAGTACGCTGTGTTTCGTTGACATCCTTACATCGGCGTCGGCGTCTGCAGTGGTACCAAAGACGTAGGGACTCGACGATCGAAGAGTGGGGCCGCGTGTTCTTCTCAGACAAGAGCAGATTCAGTATGAGTAGTGATTCTGGACGTACTCTCATATGGCAGGAACACGTAATGTGCCCAGGAACTATGTCTAACAGCATTATTTTGGTGGCTGGGCTGCTATGGTATGGGGAAGCATAATGCTGCATGAGTGTACTGACTTCTGAATCTTTGAACACGGTACACTAATAGTTCAACGTTATTGTGACACTGTACTCCTTCCCCACATGCGTCTTTTCGGGGTTTTCATTCGGCTCTGACTTCATTTTTATGGTTGACAATATGCGACTGCATCGAACACCGCAGGCGGAGGAACTCTTTGAAAAAGATGATATCCGGGGAATGCATTGACTTACCCTTTCCCCAGACTTAATTCCCATCGAGAACGTGCGGGATGCGCTGGGGAGTCGTATTGCAGCACCAACGACTATCCGGCAGTTATTGACCACGCTGGTGCAGGAATGCAGCTTCCTACACAAGAACATCTTACCACCCTCGTCTTCAGCATGAGAACACGTTGCATAGCATGCACTGCTGTCCGTGATGATCATAATCCCTATAAAGAACCATGTCTCACGTTATGTAATGTCCTGTGCTGCACTGTAACTGTTCTTTCCATTTGTCGTCTATGTTCCATCAAGCTTTCTTGCTTGGTAGTGAACCAGCTTGCGAATGTTACTTTATTCCTTAAGTTTTACCCACCAGTGTACTTTCGGTAGAAAACCGCTCGTCCTCTAGAACTCCCAGTCCATAAATTGTTAGCAGACTGATTTAGGATCATAATATAGTAATTAATTTCATGCGCAGCTAATAATAATTGTGGTTCACTCTGAATTAGAGTAAGGCGAATTGGAGAACATTGTACATATTTGACGAACCATGGAGCATGTAGTGAGATTTTTTAGAGGAATGTAAACTGTCGACAGGGCCATGGATCCGATTTCCTGAAGAAGCGAGGACTGCTGGCCCGCGGCTCCACCCAGCAATGCAGACGTGTCCTGTAACGACTCAAGAAAACGAAGTCATCATCAGGAAAACAGAGTAAGCCGGCTCTGTAACTAGGTGTCATATCATAAGAACACGTGTACAGTGAGCAAGAACCAGAATTCAGCTCACTCTGCGGAAGTCGGTAAACAGGGCTTCTGGAAGGAGAAGTTGTAACAACTTTACAGGACTGCTAGGGTTGTGAAGTTATCGATATGATGGAAGAGCTGGAGCATGATGATATGACTGCTCACAGGCTGGAGCCTCATGTCTTCGCTTAGAGCGTAAATCTGGTACTTCACATAAACGGCAGCCGACCTGTCTAGAATAAATCCCACCAAGATTCTGAACGATCATCAGCCACTATCCGAGGGAAGGTCCACGTCAGTCTATGCACCAAGGCACACCAGCCAGCTGCTGTCCCGGGCTTTGTCGCCAATATTTGCAGGCCACTGCCTCCGCTTAAAATAGAACAACTATACTAAGCACATTATATAACAAATTTTTATTTTTCCATGCAACTGTAGAGTGATTAATACCTATACGTGTATGTTTTGTAATGTAGGTGTCTTTATAACTTATGAAATGAGTGATTTTACTTGTGCAATAAATTGAAAAGGGAATAAGATGGAAATAATGTTTTCATAGCTATAACTGGCTACATTATTCCTTGGGTTTAAATAACGAAGAAGTCAAATTTCAATCTGTCACCACGAGAAGTAAGGATTTTCATTGGACATTTGGTCTTGGCATGCTCGGTGGTGGCGTGGGCATCGGTAGATCGAAGAAGAAGAAGGGAGCGAAACTGAAGTGTGGGGTAGCGTACTCAAGGGCCGCAGACGTAAAAATTAATGTTGCGGTTGTTTATTCATCGGAAATTTTATAAAGTGATGTGGCGTATGATTCCATAGTACGAAGTCGTCTCTGAAATTCTGATGTTCCGGATGCATGAATGTACAGACTTCCGACGTGGGAAAGTGTTTCGAGCCACGGCTGGTGTTGGAACAATGGCTCCGCAAACCGTCACGGGGATAATAGTGCAACTATTAAACTCGACACAGGTTAAATATTAATGTTAATAAACACGACTGGTGAAGCGTCTATTGTGCGTAGCGACTGCAGATGAGGCACAGTGCCGCGTGTACCTCTGCCAAAAAGTTTTGCTCACATGTGGAATGAGAAACAAATCTTTCACGAAGGCACTGATGCATAAAACATTCTCGGACTTCTCGCCGCGTCAGTTCAAGGTAAAACTTCGAGTTTTCGAGGATTTCATCCATTTCTTCGTCACGAGCACATAACTTTCTAAACTGCTGCTGTGGTGCTCTTATATAGCCCATAGACGTATTGTGATTGGTCGGTGATTAGTCTACGTAATTCTGTCACAGAGGGTGTCGATGTCTGCACTGTTGGCGTCACCGCTCCCGTAGTGGCGTGCGCATTGCGACGGACATCTCAGTCTCTTCTATGCATCGAGGGCTCGCTCCCATGAACCGCTTAGATTTTATCCGGATTCACGGTTGAAGTTCTTCTCACACGTTGTTATTTCTGAAACCTCTTTAATAACAGAATCCCGATATGTAGAAGGCTAGGAGAGAACTTTTGTTTCGTCAAACAGTATTTTGTGCTTTTTTATAAGGCTGTGCTCAATAAGTGCAAACTTCTTCAGTTCTTGTTTTTTAATATGCCGTTGATGTTTTGCATAGCGGTCGGAAACGGTACGCATGGACTGACCTATGTAATTGCTTCCATATTCACAAGGGACGTTATAAACGCCAGTGATCCTGGGGCCGAGACTGTCCTTTATCTTCTTAGAAGGTCGGAAGATAGGTCTTACACCCCGTCTCCCCTGGAGTCTGCCTATTTTGCTGAATGTAGCGCCACAGAAAGGAAGGAATACAATCGCTGACTCATCACGTGAATGTTCAATATTTTCACTTTGCCTGTTTTTGGAGAACTCTGACTTCATATAACGGACGCCATAGCCGTTCTTTCGGAACACGTACGTCAGATTATTAATTTCGAAATCGAAGTGGACCACGAGAGAAATAGATTTTGCTCCTTGTACCAATGCATTTAAAACTTTGTCTTATGAACTGCATGATGAGGACTCTGGGCGCTCTCGATGCGCAGAAGAGACTGAGATGTCCGTCGCTATGTGTACGTCAGTTCGGAAGCGGTGAACGCCACCAGACCAAACATCGACACGCTCTGTGACAGCATTACGTTGACTAATTACCGACCAATAACAAGCCGTCTATGGGCTATATAACACCACTACAGGAGCAATTTAGACAATCATTTGCTTGTGACGAAAGACGAAGGAGGTAATCGTCAGAAGCTCGATGTTTTATCCTGAACTGACGATGTAGGGAGTCCTAGGGTGTTTTATATACACTCCTGGAAATTGAAATAAGAACACCGTGAATTCATTGTCCCAGGAAGGGGAAACTTTATTGACACATTCCTGGGGTCAGATACATCACGTGATCACACTGTCAGAACCACAGGCACATAGACACAGGCAACAAAGCATGCACAATGTCGGCACTAGTACAGTGTATATCCACCTTTCGCAGCAATGCAGGCTGCTATTCTCCCATGGAGACGATCGTAGAGATGCTGGATGTAGTCCTGTGGAACGGCTTACCATGCCATTTCCACCTGGCGCCTCGGTTGGACCAGCGTTCGTGCTGGACGTGCAGATCGCGTGAGACGACGCTTCATCCAGTCCCAAACATGCTCAATGGGGGACAGATCCGGAGATCTTGCTGGCCAGGGTAGTTGACTTACACCTTCTAGAGCACGTTGGGTGGCACGGGATACATGCGGACGTGCATTGTCCTGTTGGAACAGCAAGTTCCCTTGCCGGTCTAGGAATGGTAGAACGATGGGTTCGATGACGGTTTGGATGTACCGTGCACTATTCAGTGTCCCCTCGACGATCACCAGTGGTGTACGGCCAGTGTAGGAGATCGCTCCCCACACCATGATGCCGGGTGTTGGCCCTGTGTGCCTCGGTCGTATGCAGTCCTGATTGTGGCGCTCAACTGCACGGCGCCAAACACGCATACGACCATCATTGGCACCAAGGCAGAAGCGACTCTCATCGCTGAAGACGACACGTCTCCATTCGTCCCTCCATTCACGTCTGTCGCGACACCACTGGAGGCGGGCTGCACGATGTTGGGGCGTGAGCGGAAGACGGCCTAACGGTGTGCGGGACCGTAGCCCAGCTTCATGGAGACGGTTGCGAATGGTCCTCGCCGATACCCCAGGAGCAACAGTGTCCCTAATTTGCTGGGAAGTGGCGGTGCGGTCCCCTACGGCACTGCGTAGGATCCTACGGTCTTGGCGTGCATCCGTGCGTCGCTGCGGTCCGGTGCCAGGTCGACGGGCACGTGCACCTTCCGCCGACCACTGGCGACAACATCGATGTACTGTGGAGACCTCACGCCCCACGTGTTGAGCAATTCGGCGGTACGTCCACCCGGCCTCCCGCATGCCCACTATACGCCCTCGCTCAAAGTCCGTCAACTGCACATACGGTTCACGTCCACGCTGTCGCGGCATGCTACCAGTGTTAAAGACTGCGATGGAGCTCCGTATGCCACGGCAAACTGGCTGACACTGACGGCGGCGGTGCACAAATGCTGCGCAGCTAGCGCCATTCGACGGCCAACACCGCGGTTCCTGGTGTGTCCGCTGTGCCGTGCGTGTGAACATTGCTTGTACAGCCCTCTCGCAGTGTCCGGAGCAAGTATGGTGGGTCTGACACACCGGTGTCAATGTGTTCTTTTTTCCATTTCCAGGAGTGTATATTTAAACGATATTCATAGACGAAAGAAAGAAAACGATAGACCAGTTGTTCGCAATGTATCAGTATTTTCGTGACGGACGCTCAAGAAATTTCATAAAGTTGTACACATTTTGACACAAGAAAAAATTATGAATTAAAATGATGCGATGTAGTGAGGGTTTGATTACCCGTGGCTCTACTGTGACAATAATTCCCTGAAATTTCTCTTGTCATAATAAACAAATAAACAATAAATAATAAGCAATCAAATGTCGATTGTAAACGTGTAATGTAAACCGACGGAATGCGGTGCAAGGCGTGGAAGCCCAATGAGGCCTTTAACCCGGAGTTTGTGGATGGTGTAGCTCAGGCCAGAGGTGGGTTGGTGATGTTTTGAAGGTGTTTTTAGTGTCATAAATTTCATTCGTTCTTTCATGAACAAGGATTTTTATTAAAATATTCTGCTTATAAGAGTGGCCATTTCTTCTACATTTTAATGATGAGGACGTCGTGAGCACTCCCGTGTTCCATGACGGAAACCGCAATCTTTCCTCATTTGACGAGTTCTTAAGCACCCTATAGCATCTCGACTGGCCAACTATATCAGCATGTCATAATCACATAGAAAATGTCTGTGACTATATGGAAGAGCGGGTGAAACATGATAGCCAACGTCTGCGCAGTTTATTAGCTCTTTAGAACCTAATCTTCAGTGAACTGGTTATGACGTTCCACAAGAAATTTGTGGAGTCGCTTCCTAGCCAAATTGAGGCCATTGTCATGGTTGGAGTTGACGTTATACGGTACGAGCGTGCTGCCCATGATTTCTTTAAGGTGCGCTTCTTATCTGGGAGTCATCCCTGAATCATTGAATCTTTGTCCCTCCTTGCCAAACATAGCGTCCTGTTTCTTTACCGTGACGTCACTTCATGCCTCATATTCTAACCGTGCTGTTCAGTTAGCGACTGACAACTAATACAGATAACATTGACTTACCTTTTGTTGCCGGTGTTTGCATGTGACGTTGACTCGGGGTACCAGAGAGTGACCTGATGGTATGATGTGCTGACGGTGTAGTGTCCTCCAAATGGAAGACTGGAGGCAGTGGTAGCTGTGGAGGCGGTGGCAGCTTCGGCAGTGGCAGTGGCGATGGTGCCAGATTCTGTGATGTCGGCGGATGACAACGTCCAGTACTTAAACGTGGCAAGAATAAGGCAGACGGAGGGCGTTGGCTCTTATATGTATTGAAATGCTCATCTGTTTCCAGTAAGTCACTTGAGCATTCAATCATAAAAGAAACTCACGTACGAACTCATTAATTTTCAACCATTAAAGCCCCGACTTATTAAAGAATGTAGCTCCCTTGTACAAAGCAGCTTCTGACTTCTGATAACGCCGGCCGAAGTGGCCGTGCGGTTAAAGGCGCTGCAGTCTGGAACCACAAGACCGCTACGGTCGCAGGTTCGAATCCTGCCTCGGGCATGGATGTTTGTGATGTCCTTAGGTTAGTTAGGTTTAAGTAGTTCTAAGTTCTAGGGGACTAATGACCTCAGCAGTTGAGTCCCATAGTGCTCAGAGCCATTTTTGAACTTCTGATAACGTCACAAATAAATTAATGTCTTTCATACTTAACGTTAAGCATGTAACCGAGTAAAAGTTCAAAAACGTTTCAAATTTTGTTTCAACTTTGTTGTAAGTCGCTAAGTGACTATGTTCTAGGAAACTTGCTCTTCATTTTAAGCAAAAGCTAGTTTTTCACAGATCTCAGTGTTTATGACGTCATATTTCCTGAGCCAAGTGTCGTATTATGATACAATTTTGCAGGTACATTCAGTACTATATGTGGATATTGTTTAGAAAATGTGTTTCAAATACAATAAATATTAAGGCAGTTTGATTGTATGAACAGCGAAACTGTAGTACGTATTTTGTACGGCGTGTCAGCGAAGACAAGTTTCGCTGAGTTTGGAATTATATGTGAAGTTTGTTGCAAATTGCTCTCATTCTCAAATACTTAATGAGAATATCTTGGGTACTCGCGCGTGGTGAATATCGTTGCCTCAAGGCATAGGCACAGATTATAACTGCAGTAGTTGTCTTACTGTGTTGACTCTTTCAAATAAGATTTTATCTTTTAATGAGAAGCTTATATCAGCATTTTAAATTCGGTGACTGCTTATAAGAAATTTTAAAAATCAAATATGTTGCCTATGTAAGCTGTTAGATAGGCAACCAGCAACTGGTTCTGGGTTCTGTAACCCGGGATAGTCGCTCGTACAGTGCACAGAAACGTCGAAGAGTCACTTTTTAGAAAGCCAATTATTTGCCGCTGTAGCGATGCAGACGTGTGAAATTTCATTCATGCCACGGGAAGTTGCGACACAGCAGGACCGAGAAAGCATAAACACACTTCGCTACATCGGATCACGTTCAAATTTCGTTGAATGGTTTTGAACGTTCCCCAGTGGTTCCATCCTGTGTACTACTGCAAAACCTGCGATCTTACCACACCCCAGAGAGGCCAGATAACGCTCAATGACATAGCGGCCCCACGGTGTCCTTATAGAAGGACTGAATCATCCGGGGGTATCAGCAGTGTCAAAGGTTATTAAGAAAGTGTCAAAGATTCTCAGGAAAGTTTTTCGGTTTCACAACGCACAGTAAACAGTACTTTTCGACTGAGAAATGTGTGTACATGAACTCCCAAATGGCAGGCGTGATTTTATAGACAAACTCCATGCCACCTCCCGAGGACTTTTCGTGTCGATTCTGGGCGGCTGTGTGTCTGCTGATTTCCTCTGCCACCCATAAGAAAACCGCCTGATTTCAACGCTGGGTTTCGTGGTTCACACTTATGACTTCCGTAGCAGAGGCGTTAAAAGAAGGGGCGAAATGTGAATTGGAAGGAAAGTGACGATCTTCTCATCGTCTACGGTGGCTTTGGACAGAATTGTTGTGAAATATGGTGCCAATGTGTCATCAGTAACACACCGTATATCATACATGACTTTCTAATCCCTGGGATTTTTTAGGATGTGTCGACACGTTGATGTTTGAAGCGTCGCCGAGCTAGATTGTGATGTCTCAGGGCGCCACGCTTATGCACCATTACAGAGGAAGACTATAAGTACGTTTGACCAAATTTCAAACTTCTGCGTTCCAATGGTGGCAAATGACGGGGTTTCAAAATGTGACCCTTTAATTCTTTTGTGCAGTGTATATTGTGAAATGCACATTCAAGTACAATATACTCATATTTAGCTGTATTACACTGTCTAAAGTGCAATAATGTGTCTGTTAAGTTCAATTTCACTTACTACTTCTGTTTCAACCCAACAAATGAGGCATCTTGTGTGGACAGTCAGGAGAAATTAAAATAAATGTTCATTAGTATTGCCCAAGTCGCATCTGGGTATCCCAACAACACTGAATCCAGTATGCCCTTTACAGGATTACTGCAGTAAATGTTCAAATGTGTGTGAAATCTTATGGGACTTAACTGCTAAGGTCATCAGTCACTAAGCTTACACACTACTTAACCTAAATTATCCTAAGGACAAACACACACACCCATGCCCGAGGGAGGACTCGAACCTCCGCCGGGACCAGCCGCACAGTCGATGACTGCAGCGCCTTAGACTTACTGCAGTATGTCGCCCGTCTGCTGACAACTATATGTATAGCGCTGGCTAAACTATTGATGCTGCTTTAAAATGGAATAAGAGCTAGTGGAGCGATTGAAGGTTTACTAAGTTCCTTACTGAAACGTATTGGCTCCAGTTTATAAGTAATAAAACTATACTCTGAAAACTGGTCGGCAAAAACTTCCAAAACAAATCCTTCACAAATAGCTGTAACAGTTCTCTATTGAACTATAAACTGTTTTTAAATGAGAGACTTTACTAGCACCCACGCACCCACATGAGATGCCACAACGACCCTTTCTTTCAGCCTGACAAAGAAAGAGACATGAAATACTTGAGTAATTCAAAATTCAAATATAGATTCTGCCTATAAGAGAGGCGATGACTCATATGGCGGCAATCACGCGAGTATAGCAAGCACGATTAGTGTCAGCCGCCATCTGGTCGGTCGCACTTTTAAAAGACGCACCCCGCCAGTTACGCCTCCGCGTTTCGTACAGCCGCCACCGTGGCATGAGGGCGCTGCCGCGAACGCTTACGTCGCTGCCACTGATATGCAATCATTCCCTCTCCGGAGATCCAGTGCTGGATCTACTTTAGGTCAGACATCAATACACAGAGACCATTTTGTGTGCTGGCCATTTCATAACATAGCGGGCAGAGCTCGTCATCTACGGAGCAGTCATTGTAGTGAAGAATGACTGAATTGTAGACGTTCGTATCTGAGTATATTGCAACATTCATATCTACGGTTAGCAACTGACGCTGCAACTACAGAAAACAAAGTTATGCATTACTTTTACTATTTCATATTAGATGTAGAATAAATTAATATTTGAATTGTCTATCCACGATCCGCAACTATTCCTCGCTTCTATATCTACTAAAGAACGACAAAGGTGCAAACTTAGGTACAACAATTTTCACCCTAATAAAAATTTTCTCGGAAATTCTGAAGCCAGCAACCGCTTGCTGAAATAGAGAATTAATCGAGGAAAGCTCCACATAATTTTCAGCGTTATAGAAGGCAAGGTGGCAGGTAAGCTGAAGAGATAGTTCTAGCTGTCAAATTCAATCCTGGTTCACGAAAACGGTTCAGCAGAGGCAGACTCTGTTTTTCACGAGAGGAGCTCTTTCTCACTTTTCCAGAATGACCAGCGCGAAAGCTCAAGGAGTCGACCACGCTATTCGTCTTACCTGCCACAGGAGGGAAGCGCAGCCACCCTAGTCATGTTGACAATAAAGGACTATTTTTCCTCCAGTGTCAGATCATTAGTATGTCCTACTCAGGTGATAAAATAGGGAGATGCACGCTGCAAAGGCCAACTCTGAAGCAGGTCCTAGTCGTAATCGGCCAGTTACAGATTATTGAAGACTAGAATTCAAGTTAGTTAGCACCCATCTTAGTCGCAACACGTCTGAAGCCAGACATCTTCAGTAAACACTGACTCCGCTTGTATTTTGCAATAATGTATGCCAAGATCGCGATCGCGGTGACGACACACTCTTATCGACAAAACTACATTGCACTGATAGTAAGCATCACGCTGACATGCTCGCATTCTCATTTCCTCGCCTCTGTCGTATGTCATTGATGATATGTGTATGTCCCCCTTTAATGGTTCCCTTTGAATACTATGTGCATTTCTCTCGAAATGCTAGATGAACTCATTATATTGTTTGCTTCCGTAATTCTTGCACCTTACAAGTTTGCCGTAGATAAGTTGCTGGGACTGTTTTTGGTCTGGAATTATGGATTCTAGGCCATTCCCACTTTGTGAAGGTTATCTTATTTTGTTCTTCAAAGTAATATACAATTTGCAGTACTCAGCTGCTTCTGTAGCCCTTCCTCCAGCCTCTAAATAATTTTAATAACCTTGCAGCTGGAACACCTCCTCCTATGGGGCCTGATGTTAATTGTCATGATAAAAGGCAGTTATAAAGGTAAGATCTCATTTATCTGTGAATTTACAGGAAGAAGTAGCCGAGGTGCAAGTACATTTTGATGAACAGTAGCCAGTATTTCACTCAATGATCACAAAGACTGACTGTTTTACGAGATAATTCTTCACAAGGCTTCACAGGCCTGGACCTTCCCTAATACTTACCATGACAGAGCAAGTGCTACAAACATGATGACCTTGACAGGATCCTACCATCGGTTTCACATAAGCAGCTCCCTCGTTGTAATGGGACGAGCCCTACATGCTAGCAACCACAACGCTGTTTCCCACTTACCCAGTCACAGTGGCAACCGTTACAATTTCGTCATTCCACCGCAAGAGAGAGAGAGAAATTTTCTCGCTATGCCTCACGATGTAATGGCCATGAGGCAGAGGTTACGGGGACGAGCGGCGGACACGTTGCTGTCTCCCCACAGGGATCGATAAAGGTTTGCATGCTGCTAATGAGACCATAGATACCTGCACAGCCGGCGTCACAGTGGACGCAGCCACCTCTGGCAAGGACAGTACTCACTATTTGCCATTCTGATAAAGGTAAAGCAACGATATCGCCAGGGCACGTGACGGCACTTCTACCGAACAACGAAACCAGCATAAACCAGGCGAGTACTGTTTTGCAACCAGCCACTGCAAGTGACGCAGTATCAGCACTGTTTGCCCAATCGATGGCCGTTATGCAGCCATAAAACGAGAAGTTAGAAGCTGAACTGGATGCACAGAACGCTAGAGCAAAGACAAAAGACAAGATGTTACCCGAAAAATTTAGTTTTGTATCCAGGGAGAAATTAGATGCGCAGCACGCGAAAATAAAAAAAAAACTAGACCTGCAAATGCGATTGTAATAAGAGATGAAAGATTCGTTCACTGGAGCACTTTGGCGCAAAGAAACAAGCTATCGGGCAGAATTCATGCTCAGGCTCTGGTTTTTCATACACTGGAGGAGGCTTTAATTAACATTAATCAGTCCTTTTCAGGGATTACTGCATAATTTGTTGATGCAGCAGTTAGAGTAGATGCTCAGAGTTGTAACTGCCGGCCGGCCGGGGTGGTCGAGCGGTTCTAGGCGCTACAGTCTGGAACCACGTGACCGCTACTGTCGCAGGTTCGAATCCTGCCTCGGGCATGGATGTGTGTGATGTCCTTATGTTAGTTAGGTTTAAGTAGTTCTAAGTTCTAGGGGACTGGGGGACTGGTGACCTCAGATGTTAAATCCCATAGTGCTCAGAGCGATTTGAACCAATTAGTTATAACTACCGGCCCTTGTGGCTGAGCTGTTCTAGGCGCTTCAGTCTGGAACCACGCTGCTGCTACGGTCGCAGGTTTGAAGCCTGCCTCGGGCATGGATGTGATGTCCTTAGGTTAGTTATGTTTAAGCAGTTCTAAGTCTAGGGGACTGGGGGACTGGTGACCTCAGATGAGTCCCACAGTGCTTAGAGCCACATGAACCTTCCTTTTTTTTTCTTTTTCTTTTTAGAGTTCTAACTTGGCGTCGCCGTGAGATCACATGGGGGAAGTAGGTGAACAAATAAGGAAATAATGTTACTGAGCAACTTGAGGGGCAGTTAGAAGCACTGAATAAGAAAATATCTGATAAATTAGATGCAGGGATTAAGAGACTTACTGTGGACCGGCAGGTTTCCATACCTTGCTCAGTTACATCTATGTCGGAATGTGTAGCTCCGTTCCCATTGCAGTAGGAACTGCTGTGGACGCAGACCAGTTTGTGTTCAGGGCATGACCATCCAGTTGATTCTCCCTCCCACTGCAGGGCTGACAGACTGCTAAGTACACGGTTGGCAGCGGAAGCGAAAGGGGATAATGATGTTTCCTTTTTCCCCAATGGACTCGAAGTTAGCGTTCCCAACCTAAGTATTATTTTGCTCTGACTGAAGGGGCTACAAGGAGTACTTCGGCATCGAACCCATATTCTCCTATTAGGGAAGTAACTTAACGCTTCCACATACGAGACAATCATCTACACTGCCATACTGCCGTAAACAACCCCACCATGTCTTGGGAGATGGAGTAAAATCATATGTCCATCAGGTTTAGTTTTTAAAAAATTTTGGTGTGTTTGCAGAGCGATATGAAACGGAACGAGAATGGGAGGATTGCGATAGGGAAGGAGAACGGTCGACTTCGGTTTATTTGGAGAATTTTGGGAAAGTGTCGTTTGTCTGCAAAGGAGACCGCATATAGGACGCTAGTGCGACCTTTTCTTAAGTAGATTGTAGAAAAATTTCCGCTACCAGTCACAATAAAAGGTTATTTATTTGTCACACGATCGATTTCGGGCTTGCACCCATCCTCAGGTGTTTATACACTCATGAACATGCTTGTATTGCTGGAGATCACTGTATAAATACAAAAATATTATTTGCTGGTGACTAAACAGATACAAGTGGGACAATTGTAAATGGCAAGGTAGCATTTGTCGAAAATATATCTGTACTTACATAAAGATGAAGCATAATTAATATAGTTACGCTGTGGTAACAGTTCTTCCACTTAGTTGCACACTAGGCAGAAACTGAGACGGCCGCAGTGGCCATGCGGTTCTAGGTGCTTCAGTATGGAACCGTGCAGGTTCGAATCCTGCCTAGGGCATGGATGTGTGTGATGTTCTTAGGTTAGTTAGGTTTAATTAGTTCTGAGTTCTAGGGGACTGATGACCTCAGATGTTAAGTCCCATAGTGCTCAGAGCCATTTTTGAACAAGAAACTGAACTGTTTGCCAACACAGGTTGGGACAACTAAACCACTCAGTCAGATTACTCCTACTGGCTGCGTCTCACGATCGAAAATGGTAGGACAGTTGTCCAAATTATCTACTAACTACACTTGCTAAAGAAAGTTAGCATATCGAGAAAGCTTCTCGAGGTCCCCAGGCAGTGAAGCCATGTTTCGGAAAGAAGTTGTTTATGTGAAAACAAGCAGAAAAGGTACACTGAGTTTTCTGCGTGCTACGAAAACGACACCGTGCTCATGGAGGCAGCCACGCAGTTTACAAACGCTAGGGAAAGGCCTCAGGTAAAGCGGACACGGTCTATCCAGCAAGTCGTCCCTATTCAGAGTATAGTGGGAAGTCTCCATGCAGGCAGAAGAGGAGCGTATTTCTTGTTTGCCATACAAGACGTCTTTACCAAGCATATGGAGTTGTATTTCGTTTCAATGGCTGTGGACACAGTATTTGTAAGATGCAGAAGGTGTTACACCACAGAATATGGCAACCCCAAGCAAATCTTTTTGGACAATGGTCCACAATTTACGTCCTGAGTTGGGATCTTTGAGAGGAAACAGTGGAATATCACTCCATACTGGATGAGTGTTTACTATGCTGTAGCCAGTCACATAGAGAGATATTTCAGAGAATTTGGAAAGCTGACATGACTGCACTGTTGTGAAAAGCACATGTGGTGAGCTGAAAATGGTTCTGAGCACTATAGGACTTAACATCTGAGGTCATCAGTCCCCTAGAACTTAGAACTACTTAAACCTAACTAACCTAAGGACATCACACACATCCATGCCCGAGGCAGGATTCGAACCTGCGATCGTAGCAGTATCGCGGTTCCAGACTGAAGCACCTAGAACCGCTCTGCCACACCGGCCGGCGTGGTGGGCTGAGTACATCCCACAGTTTGAGAATATGATAAACAGTCTAATCCATTATATCATAGGGTATTTTTCCGTGATTTTCCTAAATCGCTCCAGGCATATGCCGGGATGGTTCGTTTGAAAGGGCACTGCCGAATTCTTTCCCCGTCCTTCCCTAATCCGATGAGACCGATGACCTCGATGTTTGGTCTCTTCGACCAAACAATCCATAGGGTATCACCGTCTGAGTGAATATCACGAAAACCCATAGTCATACCCATTAGAGATGCAGATAAGTTACCCCCCACCCCACGATGCCCCATTATGCATCCTTTTTGAGGGCCCTTGCCATGTAGAAAAAGTAATAGGCCTAGTAGTGGACCCAGACGCCGGCTTGGAAGAAAGTATTCAAAACATCAGCAGTCTAAATGCATTCATACATTAATGGATATTCCTCCCATCAGCCTTGAAACTGAAAGTTAGCCAGGTGCGGTAGCCGTGCGGTCTGAGGCCTCTAGTCACAGTTCGCGCGTCTCTCCCCGTCGGAGGTTCGAGTCCTCCCTCGGGCATGGGTGTTTGTGTTGTCCTTAGCGTAAGTTGGTTTAAATTACGGTAAGTAGTACGTAGTACGTAAGCCCAGGGACCGATGACCTCCGCAGTTTGGTCCCATAGACCTTACCACAAATTTCCAATTTCCAACTAAAAGTTATCTTTCTCCTGAAGTTGTTGTTTTAATGACATCTTTGGTGTGTTAAGTTATAATTTTTTCATTTGTTGTTTATTGTGAACACAAGGACAGGGCTAATTTGGTGGATTTAAGTTAAAATTACGGTGTGTCTACGGCACGCAGAGATGGTCCTGGAGGTAATAGGTTGGAGTTTCTTCTGTTAGTTGAGATATCACAAGTGTTTAGGAATGACCTCTGATTTGACTGCGAGAGGAGCTGGAGGTAAGAACAGTTGTCCTAGAGAGGGCGTGGTTTGTCGAAGATGAAAACGACATGAGGCTGTTCGCCTTGCAGCAGATTCCACCTATCATGTGCCTTCCAATGCATGACGTCGTTCTCATTGGGGTACCCACCCCTTTTCTAAGTAGCTGTGGCAGATCAGATTGGAGGATTGGTCTGTGATACTGAGTGTCATCTCAGTGAATACACAGCTTACACAAGCCTCAATACTGAGAAGAGTAAACACCAGCGCAGGCAATAGAAAACACACCCATAAAAATCTGTAACTTAGAGAGAACTAGTTGGCCCTAACAGGCTATGAAATGGGAAGATAAATGAGAGAATCGAGTTGATATGCAACTATCAGTTATGTCTACTTTGGTATGAATCTCGTGCCAGGTAATATCATGTATGATAGTGGAAATAGAGTCAGAATCCTAGATGTAGGTTAGTGACAACCCAGAACGATCAACAGACTAGGTTTAGTGCTTAGGAGCTTCGTAAAGGTGGAACTGAAAATAAAGTTATTACTAAGAAACGTGTAATAAAAATTGAGGTGAGAAAAATTATTGCTGAGGAGCGTGTAATAAAAACAAGAAGTTAAAGGGTAGGTGTATTTATTTTGCTTATTGGTATATGAAGTGTCGTGTCTGTTAGTTTTAAGATAATAATCGCCTCTAAATGTTGATAGATGAAGTGTCATTTGTGTTAGTCTTACGACTTGCAATCGTTCCTTAGTGCCTGGGTGACTTGCCACCCAGGAAAACACGTTAATTAATTTGTAACGTTTAAGAAACTGATATACTTCAAATGATAAGAGGCAGCAATCGCTTTCAACAAACTCCAGACACTGAGAAAGAGAGAGAGAGAGAGAGAGAGAGAGCCAGGGCACCACTGAGTGAACATTGACGAAATTATTTTAGCACACCGAGTAACAGCACCCAACATAGAATGAAATTAAACTGTGAACACAGAGACGGTAAACCCAAACGTTACTCGACACGGCAGCAGCTGTATACTGTGGATCGGTCTTCCCACAGTGCCTGGTACTGACATGAAACGCTCTGACACTTCGGGTAATTGTTCCGTCACTGCAAGACACGGCGTGGTTGCCACCCCGACAGCCAAGCGAGCGCGGCCAGCTGTCCTGGACAGACAGTCGCGGCCTTGTCATATCACCTGTCTGCGCGCCACACAGCCACGCTGGCACCCGCTGCTAAGCTCCAGGTACCTATTACCTTAACGCCTCCAACCAGTTTAGGCGACACGGTGATCCTGTCGGTACACATTGGGCACTCAGCTGGTTCCTGCCCCACCCACTCCCCTGTCTCGGCGTGTGTAGTTAGGAGAAAAGTCATGTCAGAAATAGGAAGTGTTGTAAGTCCTCAGATTAATAATTTCTTCATTTCCACTGCAAAAATTCAGTGTACGATCATCACCAGTTACTTCAGTAAACAGGGAGAAAAGTCTTATAAGGAATGCCCAGACTCGCTGCCGTGTGACACTAATTTTTATTTGTTGCTTTTCACTGCAGATCCGATTAAGCTAAATTGCTGTTATGGAGTGAGCTGCGGTGCAATGCGGATGATATTAATTTCATTCTACATTAGTATGTTATAGTAGAACACTGAGCACCGATTCCTACTTATGTATAAGTCTAGAGGGACTGACATACGGATAACATGATTGTCAACTGTATTTTGACTGTCGTTCTACATTTGTTACATTAAGGTGGTGATTTATTTGTTATGACAGTAGTCTTACAGTTTCGCAGGTACCGCGCCAAACGTTTACACTCTTATACAGGAGATATATACATTAATTTGTTGTTTGTATATCTATAATTGCTGTTCGTGGTAGTCTATATTTATAGCGATTTTCTTTTGAAGGATCTACCGAGTTGAGACGACAAGGACGGTCTGATATCCTAATGTTGGTAGCCCATGACTTCCTGTAAATGTAATTACTGTATTGGTTGCGTGTTTCTTTCTGTTTTACCTATATGTATGTATCAGTTCCGATGTACAGCTCGTATAATTACATTAATATTTTGAGTAATATATCCGAAGTAGCCTAAAAAGGAATAGATCTTTTTAAAAAATGAATTAATAACTTGGTTAACTGAAATCGATAATTGGTCAAGAAGTACTCAGTGTGCTACTTTTTTCGAATTCTGAGGAACGCCAGTTTCCATGATGACAATGCCGCTTCTAAAAATTCTTGAGGTCGGCGGTTGCTAATGACAGAATTTTGTAGCACACACGCATTCTAGTAAGAGATCACAACGACCGTTCCGTTCAGCCTCACAAAGAAAGATATGGTGAGGAATCCTAATGTAGTGAGACACCTAAGTTGGTAACATGTATCATACCGTCTATAGTAAACTTATTACTGACCCCAATAATTCGAGACATCGATCATAGATGGCGCAGAGTGCCTTTCTTGTGCTGGTCTCGCAGAACCAACTATTTTATTGTTAGTGTACTGTAGCAGATGTGAAAGGGCAACGCGCTGTATCGCAGCAGTAATTTTACTTTGTTTCTGAGTAAATCTATTCATAATTTTATTTCTTAAGTAAATATTGATGTAAAGACAATCGACCAAGTGTATTCCACTCTCAAACCCGTACAGAAACTTTTGTGAAGTATATTTTTCATACTTTATATTTACTCTTTATAGTGGCTTAGCATGATTCTTGAGACAATAAGATTTCTCACGCATGTTTACAAAGTGATAGTACTGGCATAAATTCATAACATTATAAATCATGTTTAAATTATTACGTATTGTTTCCAATCAAATGGTTCAAATGGCTCTGAGCACTATGGGACTTAGCATCTGAGGTCATCAGTCCCCTAGAACTCAGAACTACTTAAACCTAACTAACCTACGGACATCACACACATTCATGCCCGAGGCAGGATTCGAACCTGCGACCGTAGCGGTCATGCGGTTCCAGACTGAAGCGCCTAGAACCGCTCGGCCACACCGGCCGGCTAGTTTCCAATCCTTTTATATTTTAGTACATGCATAGAACTAAGCGTTTTCAGTAAAAATCTTTTCATATAACCTATCACCATTCTTAATTTGCTTTCTTAAGTAAATATTGATGTAAAGGCAATCGACCAAGTGTATTCCACTCTCAAACCCGTACAGAAACTTTTGTGAAGTATATTTTTCATACTTTATATTTACTCTTTTATCAGCAACATACCAATCACTCATTTACTTTATCTTGCAGTGTCACCGAAAGGAAATAGAATCTATCGCATCTATAGCTCTAGTGCAGTGCTATAGGCGGCAAAAATGATTCAGCAGAAACATATTAGCGCTTACAAGGCTGCAGAAAAGAATGAAGTGAGTTGGAGCTCTTTAAAAAGATTCCTGACAGAAAATCAAAGATGGTGATGGGGGCAGTGTGTTTGAAGAAATTAGGTGGCCATTCGCTTTGCAGTCTGGATTACAACAGAAATTATTTTAGTACATAATTACAATGCCAGAAATGAGATTTCGACTTAGTGCCTAACAAGCGAGGATAGTTGCATATGACGTGGCAGGTGCAACTCATCGCGAGAATTTTTTAGTATTGAAAAGAAAGTTACAAGCAATAAATGGTGGTTCTGTTATAAACGTCGATATGGTCTGACTTTGAGAGAGCCGGAAAATTTATCGACAAACCGGATTTCCATGGATAATCCGATTATGATCGACGAGAAAGTTTCAGATGCCATAAAAACTAGGCTTCTTTCTTCTAAGCAAGTTGGAAGACCATTTGTGGAATGTCTACGAAACCCAATTTATTTTTATCCTCGAGCCTAATAGTGTTGTCACGGAGATTGGAAAGAAGTTCGTATATAGGCGTACCTGCGCAGAACGGGGAGACACTATGACCTTGGTGAACTGTGTTTGTGCTAATCGTAGATACCTCCATTTCAAATTTTCTAAGGTAATCGGTGGAATGAAGATTACAAAAGGAACTGTCTACAGAACACCCAAGTTCATCTGTCTGAAAAGGGGCCAATTGCTAGGGAACTTATTTTTATAAAGATTATTTTTATTATAAATATGTAATTTTTGGTAACCTAGTTGGTTCAATATGTTCCAAATGACCAAATTTGCTACTCTTATCACCCCAGGTTAGGTACTATAGTTGTTTCTTTTTTATTTAAAAATCTCGATCTCCACCAAAATGGATACCAATTCTATTAAAATGCTTCTGTCGTATTGTACACACACAAACGTAAGTCGCTTAAACATTTTCCGAAGAAATGTATAGCTAATCAGAAAATTATTTATAGAATCACTGGTTTTATCACATAATTAGATAGCTTTACACCACGTGAAATGTTTTAGTAATTCAGAAACCAAATATAGATTCTGACTGGCAGAGAGGGGACGAGCATATCATGGACATTTAATGGGCTGATAAATATGATAGGCTATTTGCAGCCTGATAATTTTCCAGACAATTATTAAGCGGCCGATGGCTTCCCAATATAGAAAACTAATGGGGGAGAGGTCCACATAAGCGTCAGTCTTCTAGAAGGCGAATTTTTATCATAATCCTAAGATAGCGGACCTGTTGGAAAAATTGATCTTAGCCATGACGTCCTAATATGATTCAGCGTTTCGCCGGTGGGAGACGCTGGTTATAGCGGGAGAATCTATATGGCTCATCAGAATAGCCAACGTGAAAGCTATAGGGGTCGCCCAAGGTATTCGTCTGACCCACCACAGAAGGAAGGTGCTGCCTTCCAAGTCAGCTTTGGAATACAGCAAGATTTTTCCTCCTTTTTTGGGACGTTAGTGTGTCTTCCTTTTGTAATTCTTGCGCCAAATTTCCGAGGATGGGTTTCTGGGGTTATTTGTACTACGTAATGGTGGATTCTAGGTCATTCCCACTTTGTGGAGGCTGTCTCATTTTGTTCTTGAGAGTAATATACTAATCTTAATTCAATCTGCAGCACTCACTTACTTTTGTAGACCTTCCCCCTGTCATTAAATCATTTTAATAACGCTGCAGCGGAAATATCTGTTTTAGTTTGTGAGGTCTGGTACTAACGGTCAAGGTGACAGACAGTTTTATGGGTAAGGTCTCATTTATCTGTGAAATTACAGGAAGGAATAGCCGAGCTGCAAGTGCATTTCTCTTAATGAAACACGCCACGAAAAGTGTCGGCCCTACGATATAATTTTTCCCTCGAAAACACAAGATCTAAATTTTCAGCACTTTGAACCCCATCGGGATGGTGCAAATACGAAAGTTCCTAAAGCACAATTCGATCAATCAAAATTATTTCAAGTACAGGGAAGTGTATTTGCCAAACATAAAATGAAAAATTCACCCAATCAGCATTAATTAAGGTGTATTAGCTCTGACTGTAAAGCTCTACTTCCCACTCGGTATTACACAGTAAACGGATACAATGTATAAAATGCGAGAGGTGTATTGATGTAATTGAATGTCACAGTTCATTAACAGCTTCCGTTGTGAAATATGTGTCCATTGCGTCGGGATGAAAGCAGAAACAATCCTTCGTCATGGATACGCGGCGCAGAGTTAGAGTCCACTGTTGCACTCATCGCGATAATTACGTGTGACAATGGGACGTGAAATATACTGTTTCAGATATCGGCACCCGTGACTGACGTAGAGTCCTCATATTTACTGAACTAGCAGCTCTTGGTCAATCAAGTCACCACTGACATGCATATGGACTGACACAGTGGAATATTAAGCAAAAAAAGCAAAAAAAAATAAAAAAAACTGTGCCAACGACTCAAATTTCATATACTATGACACGTAACTCTCCCTGTACTGCCTGCTTTCTGATGTGTTTCTTTCCTTTTATAAGATATTACTCTCCACGGGAGATGGTTAAAGTATACCACTATGCTTTACTCATTCCAAAATAAAATAAAAACTGTACCACACTACAATTTTTCCTTCTAAAAGCATGCCACAAAATTTCGTTTTACGCAAATAGTTTATTACACTGCGTTGTGTATCGGCACAGCTTCCTCTATTACATAGTAGAAACAGGTACTGAAATTTAATTCTTCAAGCTTTCCCGGCGAGACGTTGTTATGCTGATTAATCGGGTTTTTGCCGGTTATACTGACGCAGCCACCAATCTCACTGCTCAATACCTTAAGAAGATGCTCTTGCCATATGTGGGGAATTGTGCCCATCACATTCGCAACTCAGAGGATTTCCTACAACGCCTGAGGCAGCTACAGATCTCGGACTCTGACATTATGGTCAGTTTCGACGTGGTCTCCCTGACAACCCGAGTACCACTGAATGATTCACTTGAACTCATTGGAGAAAAGTTCGACGTTGCGCTCCTGGACCTATTCAGACACATACTGACTTCGACGTACTTCCTGTTTGGGGGTCAATTCGACGAGCAAACAGGTAGCAATGGGCAGCCCGCTCTCACCGGTGGTGGGCAACCTCTTTGTGGAAAGATCTGAAGAAGACGCACTTACATCGGCTCTAGATCAACCGAAGTCCTTTTTTAGATACGTGGATGACACCTTTGTCATGTGGCCCCATGGGAGGGAAAAGCTCGATGTTTTCTTGGACCACCTAAACTCACATGTTACATTAAATTCACCATGGAACTGGAGAAGGAAGGACTACTCTCTTTCCTAGATGTACTAGTTAGGAGGAAGGGAGATGGTACCTTCAGTCACGGTGTGTACCGCAAACCCGCTCACACCGACTTGTACCTGCAGGCTAGCAGTTGCCACCACCCGGCACAGAAAAAACGGTGTACTCAGAACTCTGGTTCACCGGGCACGGACTGTGTCAGATCCGGATAATTTGGCGACGGAGATAAAACATCTATAACCTGTGTTCTACAAAAATGGGTACTCTTCTTGAGATCTTCAAAGGGCGCTGCACCCTGTTTCCCCACGAGAGGTTCCTAAAGAGATACGAGAAGAAAGGCAAAAGGTTGCACATTTGCCATACGTTGGGCCGATATCTGCCAAAGTTAGCAGAATTCTCCGCAAAAATAACATTAAAAGTGTGTTCCATCCACCCACCAAGATTAAGGCTCTGCTAGGGAGTGTGAAGAATGACCTGCGTCTACAGAAACCTGGCGTTTACGACGTACCATATGAATGTGGTATGGCATACATCGGCCGGACGACCAGGACCGTTGACATCAGGTGCAAAGAGCACCAAAGGCACACAAGGCAAAAGGTTGCACATTTGCCACATGTTGGGCCGATATCTGCCAAGTCAGATTGACGAACATTGTTTAGAACTCAATCATTCCCTAAAGTGTAATGATGCCAAGATTTTAACACAGACATCGAGATACTGGGACAGCGTCATCAAAGAATCTATTGAGATTAAGTTTGTGGAAAATCTCATTAACTGGGACTTCTGTTTCCAGCTGAGCTCGGCCAGGAACCCCGTACTCGATCTTCTGAAGACGCAACGTAGAAAACATCCAGCCCCGAGGGACGCATGTATAAGGATGGAATTAGAGATGACAGCCCAGTGCATGTAATTAAGGACGTACGTGAAATGGCACCTCAGACAACAGACAAAGTATCTGAGGACGCTCTTCCGAGTCTCGAGCTACGATTTGAACACGATCGGCCTGAAACTGACGCTACAGCCGCTCCTGGGGGGCAAGAACTTCGGACGGAACGCCTAACACGACACAGCACGATAACAGAACGTCCCAATTCACAGGACTCAAATGACGACAATCGAAAGATAAACGTCTAGCACAGCTTGGACGCCATTCAGAACTTAATTCAGCTATACTGACAACGGATAATAAACACAAAGTACGCGCACAGCGTTCGGAACAGCCGCGGCTAGAAAAAATGCTACAGCCGCTGCTATTGGTCGGCGCACACCGTGGACAGAGCGCCAGACGTGGCGCGGACCGCAGAGGGAACGCCTAGCACAACGTAGGCATAAATACTGAACTAGTTCCACACAGGAATCCCTCGTACTGACCCTCCCCCTAAGTATGTCCACGACTATTCCCGAGCCGACTGGAATGCCTACCGGGATACCCTTTCCACCCAGATCGATAGCCACCCTCTCACCTACCACCACCCTGACGATGTCACCCATGCCGCCTCCTTTCTTCAGCGGACCTTGTCTGAGGCCGTGGAGGCCCACGTTCCTACTGTCGCCATCCACCCCCACCGTCCTACCTTACCCCCACAGGCCGTTCTCCTCCTCCGTGAATCCCGTCGTCTCTACCGTGCCTTCCTCCGCACGCGTGACCCGGACACACTACGACGCCACCGGCAACTCCAGCGACACGTTCGTAATTTGCTCGCGGCTAAGAAACGCCGGGACTGGCGGCAGACATGCACCCGTTTAAATGCAACCCTACCAATCAACTCGTCCAAGTTCTGGTCGGCCTTCCTTCGCCTTACCGGAACTAAACCCTCCCCCTATTATCCTCTTCTCCATGATGATCACCCTTTCCCTGACTCCCTTAGTAAGGCCAATCACTTTGCCTCCTACCTCTCCGATGTATTTTCCGTCCCCGATGATCCCCAGTTCGATTACTCCCTCTTCCCGGATATCCGCGATCGAACTGACACCTCTTCCCCTCCCCTCGCTCCTGGCTTCCAGTACTTGGACAACATTACACACACGGAACTCAATGCCACTATCACTACACAGGATCTCATTGCTACCCTCCGCACAAAACGCAACACCGCTCCTGGTCACGATCGTGCCACCTACCGTCACCTTCGTGAAGCTCCTGTCTCTTTCCTCTCCACCCTGGCCAGGCTCTACAATGTAGTCCTGTCCACCGGTTACTACCCCGACCTGTGGAAAACCTCCCGTACCCTCATGTTCCTTAAACCTGGCAAACCGCCGTCCGCCGTCTCCTCCTACCGTCCCATCAGCCTTACCTCGGTCTTCAGCAAGGTCCTAGAATCTATCCTCACCCGCCGCATCCACCAGCATCTCCGCCAGCACCGCCTCCTTCCCGTCACCCAGTGTGGCTTTCGGCCATCCTTCTCTTCCGACGATCTTCTCCTTCACCTCACTCATCTCCTTTCCGAACAGCTTAATTCCCGTCGCTCCGCCATCTTCCTCTCACTTGACCTCGAACGCGCTTATGACCGCGTCTGGCATTCCGGTCTCCTCTTCAAGCTCCAAACCTTTGCCCTTCCCATTAACTACGTCCGTCTGATCGATTCCTTTCTCTCCCGCCGTCCTTCCTATGTCACCATCCATAACACCGATTCCTACACCTTTTTCCCCTCCGCCGGTGTGCCCCAAGGCTCCGTCCTCTCCCCCCTTCTGTACCTCTTGTACACGGCGGACATGCCGCCGCCGTCGCCCCCCGTCCACCTCCTCCAGTTTGCCGATGACACCGCCTTCCTCGCCCTTGCCCCCACCCTGCAACGCTCCCAACGCCTTCTCCAATCCCATCTTGACCGGTTCACCGCTTGGTGCAACCAGTGGTTGCTCAAGGTCAATCCCTCCAAAACCCAGGCGATCATTGTAGGCAAAACCACCCCTTCCTTCCGCCTCCTTGATTTCTATCTCACCGTCTATGGCCGTCCTATCGCCCTCACTCCCACCCTTAAGTACCTTGGCGTCACCCTCGACCGTCGCCTCTCCTGGACTCCCCATCTCCAGACAATCCAAGCCAAGGCACGTTCCCGACTCCGTCTCCTCAAGCTCCTTTCCGGCCGCACGTGGGGTCTGGACCCCTCCACAATCCTCCACACCTATAAATCCCTAATCCGCCCTATCCTTTGTTACGCCCATCCAGCCTGGCTCTCCGCCCCCCCTACCTTCTATAAATCCCTCCAAATCCTTGAACGCCATGCTCTCCGCCTTGCCTATCGCATCCGTCTCCCCTCCCCCACGCGGATCCTGTATGATCTCATCCCCTTCCCCCACCTCCTCCTTTTCCTTGAAAGGATACGTATCCTGTACACCTCACGTAAACTTGATCCTCCTCACCCGCTCATTTCCCCGATCCTCTCCCACCCCCGCCCGCTGCCGCGCCTGTATTCTCACGTCCCACCCGGTCTCCATCTCTCCACCCTCCATACCCTCTCCCAAGGTGGCTTCCGCCAGCTCCCTCTCCCTGATGATGCCCTCGTCCCCTCCATCTACCCCTCCTATCAACTTTGACCCTGCCCCGCCCCCCACTTCCCGTGTCCTTTCCTTTCGGCACCCTCCCTCCCTTCTCTTCTCTTCCCTTCTTTTTCCGTCTCCCTGTCCCCTCCCTTCCCCCTCTTCCCCCGGGCTTCCTCTCCCCCTTCCTCCCTCCCCCCTATCTCCCCTGCCCGTGGCATCTCTGCTCTCCCCTCTCGCTCTCCCACTCCCCTTCCTCCTCCTCCTCTCTTGGCAGGTCCCCGGACTCGCACACGTATAGTGAACATTCGCGCGCCGGAGATCGTCGCCTTTTGTGTCTCGTGTGTGTGACGTCGTATAGTGTTTTTGGTGTCCGCCGTCCCACTCCTACGTTCACTTGTGCCGTCGGCCTCATTAGTGTTTTGTGCGCCGTGCCGACGTGTTTTCCGTGTTGTTATCGTCACATGTGAACGACTCCGTGTTTTTTATGTCTCTGTGACCTCTCTCTTTTGCCCATCACTTTGTTCTTTGTCATTCACCATGTTTTATACTCTTGTAAAACGCTATGGCTGAAGAGCGGCGTAGTGTGCCGCTGCCAGCCTACCTGAGTTGTACAGGTTTTAAAATAACAATAAAGTAAAAAAAAAAAAAAAAAACACACAGGAATCAGTATCAGACGGCACCTGAAGAAGACTGCGAGTCACGCAGTTGAAATATCGTGCAGGAAAGACGCGAAGAACCAGCAGAAACCCTATTAATCAACATGAGGTACTGAAATATTTCTATTGCACGCTAAAGATGAAGGGCGATTAATCTGTCACACTTTTGGCCTTATTCGAGGAATAAACGTAAAATTTAGAATGATAAGTAACCAAGATAGCTGAAAGTAAACTTCAGACTACAGTTTTGACAGCAAAACGATATATTTGGGAAGTTTTTAGCATGAAATTATCGCTTACAGCAGCCTTAAATGTCCCGAAAAGCAACAGTATCTCGACATTCATGAAAGTACAGATCCATTACATTTATTTTAATTTCTTTATTTTAGCGGGAAGATGCAGGTCATTCACCGAAAATTTCTTATGCAAGTGACTTATCACGTCGCACCAAATACAGCTAGGACTCCTGCAGGCCCAGGCTAGCTCATAGCTAGGAGTAACAACTAATTCATCACACAAAAGACCCATCTCAGCTTCCTTTGCTGGTTTACAAAATCTTTCGTTGAAGACTCACAGATATCACCCTAGAAAGGAAAAGGAATTTATCAAGAATTTATGATACGCTTTTAATGAAATAAAATATGGCGCACAATGAGAGAACAAATAAGTCTTTTATACCGATTCATCTTTTTGTCTATTTTTGAAAAATGGAATATCAAAATGCTTAAGAAATTATTGGTAAGGTTCTGAAGCTCAAGAAGGCTGGGCCAATATATTTCCTGTAGCCACTGGAACTTGTATAACTCACTTGTCTCGTCAAGCTGATGTTATGAGCATGAAAGGTGCTCGATGACTCAGCAACACTGCTTTAATTATTTTAATTATCCTTGCCTTTAATAGCTTGCGCGTTGTGCTCTAATACATGTGCACCGTTCTAGATTAACACGAAATAAGTGCAATTTTTTACATGAGTGACGACGATCTGATAACCGTTTAATTGCTAATAACACGTATTGATTGTAGCGGAGAGCATGTGGCTATTCCATGAACGTGAGGAAATGTTAAAGGTCATCTAATGTACAGCTTACGCTGTCTAACCACATTTCATATGGTACAGTAACAAAACGTAGCAAATTACATGTTGTCTGATACGCAAGAATCGAAGGCACAAAGCACTAGTGATTCTGTGTAAGCAAAATTGACTGAACACGCAATGTGATATAAGAACTTTTTTATCTATTTTTTTAAGATTCTGTTTTTACCTTAAAGTGAACACGTATAACTATTAGATCTTTTATTACAATCATTCATTGTTGACAGACGACAAAACATATGTTTGCCTTGAGAACACGTGGAACACAACACATATAATTGTTCAGTATGAAATATTTGTTGTACAATATTTACCTCCTGTAAGCCTCAAAGAAGTAAAGAAAGGTGCTTGTCTAGAGATTAACAAATTTCACTCTACCACTCCTCGACCTAAGGGTAGAAAACTCGTTTATTATCATGAATTTTTATTTCCGATTTAACATCTATAACGGTCCCTCTAAATGTCACCCTGTGGATTCTGTATCTTCCAAATATTTTCTACCAGCTTGTTTCAGACGAATTTCATGTTATGTGTGAAATGCTGCCCATGGATCCGAGATTCATATTACTGTATCGTGAATGCACTGGTATAATTATCAAATATACGTTATCGTGCGAACGAGTGAAAAAAGAGGAAGATGCTCGAGTATATCATATCAGCAGCGAAGTCGTTAAAGCAGAACACTATCCCCTATTTGGAAAATGGTAGTGTTATTTAAGGAACGGTCTCAGTTTTCTCCATGATTAAATCAGCAGGTACTAAGTGTTCTATGTAGAATATAAACGCAGCTCCTCCTAAATAAGGCAACTGTTTTTATCGCTGATCCATCTCATTTGCTAATTTAATTGAACTGCAACATTAGAATTGCCTTGGGTAACGAAATCAGAAGACCATTTGTTTATAATTATCATTTTAAATGACGACAGTGCTAAAATTTTAAGAAATATAACTGTAGACTGAAGATAAAATTCAATAAATCTTTATTAGGGTGTAAAACCCTGACTCGTGGTTGTAGAAACCCCTACAGAACTATTAGCACAAAATAAAAATCACGTAAAACAAAATTTCATTTTCACAGTTTATGTAACTGAAACCTGCTTGAGTGGAAATGATTGCCTGAAGTAACTGATAAGCTCACCCATTGATTAAATAAGGCGGAAGCTGTCAAACTGTGTTCAAATAGCCCTGGCTGTCCGAATTTTTAACGAAGAGAAAGAGTGTACATTAAGCTAGACTGAAGCCGGCGGCTTTCGTGGCGGACACTAAACGGAGTCAAACTGAGCTTGGATGACAGATACGCGTACGTCAGTACATTCTGATTCTACTCCGTACCAGAGTTCATCAGTTCTAGTGAGTGGCAAGCAGTGACGCACCAGTCACTCGACAGCCCATGACAAGATGTTTGCAATGGATGTGAGACCATGAGAACGTGATGGCGAGGGCGAAAGTCGAACACGCTCTGTATCGAGAGAGGCCAGTACAGCACGGGCCGTAATCAGTCTTGCGTTATCTTCTTGAACTGTAACATAACGGGGGCCTCACACCAAGGGCACAGCCACTGGCCTTAAGACGACCGAAATATAACGGCTGGTGTCCAAATTAGCGGTTACGCGAACAGATCCTGTTGAGTATGCAAGGGCACCCCATATAATCACGCCTTATGCTGGGCCATTATGACCATGAGGAGTTCAGTTTCTTTCCGTACTGATACTGTACGCAGAACCGGAACTTGTCGCCGGCCAGAGTGGCCGAGCGGCTCTAGGCGCTTCAGTCTGGAACCGCGCGACCACTACGGCCGCAGGTTCGAACCTGCCTCGGGCATGGATGTGTGTGATTTCCTTAGGTTAGTTAGGTTTACGTAGTTCTAAGTTCTAGGGGACTGATGACCTCAGAAGTTAAGTCCCATAGTGCTCAGAGCCATTTGAACCGGAACTTGTCAAAATAAACGACGTGGTGTTTAGTGTTGTATGCGCTAAACTGTCAGGGCGCCTCTCTCTGCTGTCACTTCAAGGGAAACCGCAACAATGATTGTCGAGCTGAAAGCCCATGGAGTTGCAGACATCATCGCACTATTTGTATGATGGAAACAAATCGATTCCCTGACTCAAGCCGGCCGGTGTGGCCGTGCGGTTCTAGGCGCTTCAGTCTGGAACCGCGTGACCGCTACGGTCGCAGGTTCGAATCCTGCCTTGGGCATGGATGTGTGTGATGTCCTTAGGTTAGTTAGGTTTAAGTAGTTCTAAGTTCTAGGGGACTGATGACCATAGATGTTAAGTCCGATAGTGCTCAGAGCCAACCCTGACTCAAGCTACGTTACGTGGCTAACGTATCCTGTAATTCCAAGAATTCGTTCACACATGGAGCACCCTCTCCTTCAGCATGGCAATGCCAAATCACACACGAGCGCTGAGACACCTGCACGAATCCGATGACTTGGGTTCACTGTCATCGATCATTCTCAATATTGTTCGAATTTGACCTTATCCGATTTTCATCTGTTGCCAAAACTTAGGAAATACCCTAGCGAACTTCACTTTGATAGTGCTGAAGTGTTGCAAGATGAGGTGTGGTTTTGGCTCCGTCAACAAAGTAATAAATTCTGCAGTGACGGTATCAACAAACTAGTCTCTCGTTGGGAGAAATGTGTTCGTCGGCAGGATGACTTGAGAAATGAATATGTAGATATGAAGAATAAGTACGTTGAATCTTAATAAAGTTTGTTTCATTTAAAAGGTTTTAAGAGTTTTCACATAAAAAAGTCGGACGCATTACTTTCCAGCACACCCTCATATATTGAGTTTCTCATATCTTCTTATGGGTTTGCGCTGAAATCTAAGAATTTTCGTATCCAAGCAAGTAGTGCAGTTCATGCTAATTTGCTGTTTTTCGTCGTCCATTAGTGTGGGTGAAACTTTACTCCCGTTCCTACATTAATCTAGATTGCCCCTAACCTGATAAGGCCATGTATATGTGTTATACATTTAATTAAAATGACTTTTTACACATAAAACAAATTTAATTTAAAGTGATTAATTATAATTAATTTTTCACTTTGATTCTAACTGGATTCTTAAAGTAGGGTTAGGTGGTGTGTGAAACAAGTGGCAATAATGAGAATACCAATATTAACTTTCAGTCAATGGAAATGTTCAATTTATACATTTATTTTTTGAGTAAATTACGAGGGAAGAGCATAGTGTTTGGCGTCTCTTAATTATATGAAATGAGATGATTTCTTCCTCCCACGGTGCCTTTTAAACAATGATGATGACTACGCAACCTGTTCAATACTTTTTTCTGCAAGGGCAATTATTCTCTTGACATCAGCATGTAAAGTTCTGCAATATCTTAACATAGACTATTCATATCAGCAAATTCCTTGATGATGAAAGTGGCTGCAATAGTTGGTACCAAACTGAGACGCTTTGCACTGAATGTGATGACATTACATAATGTCCTGGTGCTAACATGACTGTAGACAGCAGTTGGTTGATATGCAGTATGTTTCCATTTGGGTTCGCGGATACCTATCCGTTTGGAAGCAGATTATATACTTGCAGGGTCACAACCCATTGGTGCAAAGTAGGACGCAGAAAGTGGTTCGCACATCATAACTCAGCTAGTAAGCGAAAGATTCCCGCGAGATGAATGTCACAGGTAACAGCCGCCTAACGGTGAGGCCACGAATATACAAAAAATATAATAGTTGTGGTTTATTTCACAGCCAATTAAAATTACCTGAACCAATAAACATACACATAAATGAGAAGGGTCACTAGACAGAATTGAACAAAGTTATTAATAACCTCTCCCGTATGTGTAATGGGGTCCGCAGCTCGCGGTCTAGTGGCTAGCGTTGCTGCCTCTCGATCACGGGGTTGCGGGCATGTGACCCAATCCAGGGCCCGACAGCGTTGAATCAAGGCCATATTTGTTTCCGTATCGTACTCAGTAGCGGCTGCTTTGGTTTTAAAGATAGGCGGAGTCACTGTGTTTACTTTAGTCAAATTTTGTAAAGACTTATTAAGGTACTGTTCCATATGCTTTGGAAACAATTCGGTGTTTCTTTTTAGTCTTTTTGATTTTTTATTCTCAATGTTCAGTTTTTTCGCTGTTTGGTTTCAAATTAATTTTTTCCGCCCTTTCCAGCCCCGAAAGTTTTGCCGCCCTAGGCGAGCGCCTAGTCTTGCCTAATGGTAGAAACGAGCGTGCTCCTTGCTCTTCTACAGATTCATGCAGATATTTGGCCAGGAAGCGGACTGGGACCTTGAAGAGTCGTCATGAATATTTATTGTCTGAAGTTACTTGATCTGTGATGTAGCCGCATTTCCACGTACAGCTGAAGTGTAAGTCATTACTGGACTTACAAATACTCTGTAGATGGTGAGGCAAGTTTCGGTGGACAGTGCCGGGATTTGATTAATGAGTGCGCAGAGAGCACCTAACCTCAGCAGAGTCTTGTTTTGTCGTCGACGATCTGCTGTTGCCATGTTAGTCTGCTGTGAAATAAGACTCCAAGATTACAATAGTGGTTAATAATTTTGTTTTATATATGTACTTTTGTAAGTGACAAGGCCGTACATATTACGCACTACAAGACATGTAAACTATTTTCATATAAGTAATTCACAATGTTCTTTCAAAGATATTGTGCAATGATCATTGAAAAATTTTCTTGCTCATCACAGTTGAAAAATGAAGCTGCATGTTCGAACTACCATGCAGTCTGCATTTCTCTATACAAATTATACATGGGCACATATAACACGACAACACAGTACATCACTTTTTTTTAGTAAATGAATACGTAATATTAAGTAAGTTCTTGTGTGTGTATTTTATTAACTGTGACAGCATTCACTATTTAAAAACTTTAATATTATTTTTACGATAATAGTGATAAATAATACTATAAGAACTTTGTACTAGACACAATGGAAAAGTGTGTACCACGTATCGTATAGAACCCAAAGAATCTGTTTCTATATTGACAACACTATATTTAGCGCGAGCGTGCACAGAATCAGTAGCAGAGAGATAGTGGAAGGAGAGTGTTGCTGTTATTGTGTGGGAGGTACGGATGTAAAGAGGGGTGATCAAACGCATGATAGAGATTGTCCTCGAAATGGCGTTATAAGTATGGCAAGGCACTGTGGAAATGTGAGCAAGCATTGCTATATCTGATCACAATACGAAGTGCATAAGAAGAACCGTTAACTGAAGAAAAGTAGTGAGTGGTTCAAAATTATTACAAGTAGCTCGTTGTTATAGAAACACTGCTGCCAATAATGATCATTACTAAATGCATTACTTCGCACCACCAGCAACTTGGTACAAAGTAGGATCATGGTTGTTATCTTTTTAGTTATGTACCCTACTCGGCAGCGTACTAGTTTCAATATTCAATCATTATGATGCTTCTTTAATTGAACCATAAACCTTGTGAGCGCTGCTGGTTATCGTGAGTCATTAACACTCTGGAGCCGGCCGGAGTGGCCGAGCGGTTCTAGGCGCTACAGTCTGAAAGCGCGCGACCGCTACGGTCGCAGGTTCGAAACCTGCCTCGGGCATTGATGTGTGTGATGTCCTTGGGTTAGTTAAGTTTAACTAGTTCTAAGTTCTAGGGGACTGATGACCTCAGAAGTTAAGTCCCATAGTGCTCAGAGCCATTTGAACCATTTAACACTCTGGATGATCATAGCAATACCGAGAAAGTCCGAAGTGTAACAGATAATTCAATGAAGATGAAAGTAACTGCATTCGCAGTTAAATTAAATCAAGTAATTCATGAAATCAGGTGCAGTAGTGATTAAAGTTCCTTGAACATTGTAGCGCCTCTGTTGCATCCAGTCTTTAAAGTAAAAGTTGTTCACACCAAGTTGCCGACGCTATTGAAACTAATGCGACTTCTATAATTTTATGTTGCATGTGTTGCAAGTATTTAATTTGCTATTGATTTTGGTTGTTGTTTGTTGTCGAAGTAGTTACGAGCTTCTCTGAGTTACAGTTATTAAGAAACAGTGAATTGTCTTGATTGTCTTGAGTATTTGTTTCACTGAGTCTGACAACAGGTGGCATTACTGTGAGTAACGTAAACCAGTACATTTCGTATGGTTTGTTAATAGTAACTATTAATGGTTTTTATTGATTGCATATAATTTCAGTAAAATAACAATCAATTTAATACTGTTCACGTTGTACACGACTTTATAATCAAACTCACGCGTGTGGAATTTTGTACCGCTACTTCCTTCCTTTACGTTTACAATTATTACACGGTTCTAATGTCAGTTCAGTCATTAACTAGTTTTATATTTTACTCGTTTTTGGGCTGGTGGTAGTAATTATCTGCAAACCAAATTTCATACTGTTTCACGTACGTATTCTTAATTTTTGCTATCTACAGTAATACACTTAACGTATTAGAAAATTCCTTTCCGATTATTATTGTACTCTATAAATATCTGTGCACTGGCGATCAGGCCATAGCTATCTGCATTCTGTTGGTTGCATTGTTCTTCGGAATCGATACATTTTCTATTAAATAAGGAATGTTAGGTAACGGATTATTAAAATCATCTATACACGAGAGAGTGTAGGAATCTTATAGGCTCCACGGTATTCATTAGTACTAAACACCTCAGTGACGTCCTCCAGGACCCTGAGGAGTTGTAGGGTTGTGGAATGGCCCTGTTCAATCCCAAACTGCTCCTGGGTCAAAATACCGTCTTATTTAAGCGTTCTTAAGAGCCTCTTTAGCAGCAGTCTTTCTTTGAAACACTTTACGTAATACTGGTAGCAAACTCATAGACTTGGAATTATGGAGCTCGAGTTGTGGCATGGGATTATGATGTCATGCTTCCAGGTGCCGGGGAATATTCTCATCAGTATAAGTTTGTTACTTAGTGCTGCTAGTACGTTGTTCGCTGAGCAGTATCCGTATTGTGGCATCTACTTCTTTTGGGGTCATCTGCAGCAGCTGCTGCTAGAAAGTTGATGAGCGTATCGTCAACTGTATCTGTCCTGAGGGTCTTTAATTGGACGAAATTTGCTCTCGAAGTTGGCTGGTAATGCATTTAAATTTTATAATGGCATTACAACAAGACCAGCAGCAGTGTTCAAGCGAGGCAGTGTCGACCACGAGCGTGGGGACATGCGCGTCGCATCCCAACTGTCGCGACATGTCGTATACCGGCTGGTTGTCCTGCCACTTTATATTCTGATGATTTTCCAATACTGGCTTGATTGGTCGACATATCAGTTTGAATTGACATTTAACTTGCAGATTCCAAGGCGATTCCTTTCTCTGATGAGCTCCGACGTTTTAGCTGGTAAGAGTGGTGCTGGGTGCTCTATTCTTCTCTACTGTGGTGTCTACATCCCAGATGCCTTCCTCGCGGCATTGTTGAGGTTTGTGATTGCATTGTTCACGTTGCTACCTTCATGTAGCTGAAGCTCTTGTAGACGATGCGGGACTTGATGTCGAAATGTTTTGCCAATTTGTCTTCCTTGTGGTGAACCGGTGTGTGACGTGAAGTGGATCAGCATTTACGTTAATGACTAGAGGCAGGTGATCGGTTGTTAAGGCGTGCACAACGTCTGCCAACACGATGGTCAGAAGACCAAGACATGTGGTGTTCTCCGGTTGCCGATCCACTGATTTGAGCGTTTGCTTGCTCTGCTGCTTGAAACAGACGTCTACCGCTATGTTTGGTGATGCGGAAATTCCATGCAATACGTTTCACCTCAAAGTCTCCTGCAATAACCAATTTGATTCTAAGTTGCAGCAGGCTCCTTGCATCGTTCTAGTTTAGGAGTCCTTTGCGTGTGCACTGAGCAGCAGTAAACGTCACGACACGCTAAGTGGTTTCCACCGTTATTCCTGAGGTTTTCATAGTTTACAGCGTCGGTCTAGGCATGGCAAGCGTGGGCAAGATGTAAATGGCAGTTCCATCTCCAACCGTAAATCGGTCGTTTCGACGGCAGACATAGTTAGCCAAGTTCTCTCTTAATGCAGGCTTCAGATAAGTTTCATTTACATGACAGATGTCGATACACCCGTCTTGTAGAAACGGACAGAACTCTAGTACAGCTGCAATTACATGCATACTCCCCACATGTTTATAAAATAACGGCTTAAATAAAATTGGTTGAAAGCGTTGTGAAGCAGCTATAGTAGCGCTGTTGTCAACAGTTTTGAACTTGTGCCGTGATGGGTGAAGCACTGATCAGCCGCTTATGAATATTCCGTCGCCACACTTACGATAACGTACAGAAAATCTGCTCTGGTTGTATGACCATAAAACTGCTTTTCTCTGAATAACAAGCATTGTAGAACGCTATGCCGCAAATTAAAAGAATGGAGGAAGGTGTACGTAATATTAATCTTTCCATAGTAATAATCGTGTAAAACTGTTTGTAATACTGTGGCTACAAATGTCTATAAAATGACAGCTTTAAGTAAAATAACGCAATTGTGTTATGAAACAGCTGTAGTAGCTGTAGTCAACAGCATTCAACAGCTGCCATGCAGCCTGAAGTTTTTTTTTCCCATCGTCGACGACGATAGAGACTTCATGGTGGAAGGTAATTAGGTGCTTGGGTTCATTTATTTTCGGGATAACTTCTTAGGGCCAGTACATCTGTCCGTAAGATACCGCCAGGATGATAGTACCAAGGAATGTGGTGCCTTATACCGATGCCGTGGGAGGGGTATTGCCCTGCCCAGAGTTCTTATGTGGTACACAGAGTTACGAAAAGTGTCTACTTTGTTATGCAACGTCGTCATCTTTTTTCGAACTGTTTCTAGTACTGTATCCATATAGAGGACAGCGTGCAAATCAATAATGCGAGTATAGCGGCTGGCACGAAGTATCCATCTGAGTACCATATTTTGTAAAACTTGTAGACGGCCAATTTGTGTTGGACTGGCAAGACACCATACCGAGCTGCTATACAGTATCTTAGAGACCACCGTCGCCTTATATAATCGAAGCTTTGCTGTAGTACTGAGGTCAGTAATCTTGAAGCAATGGAGGAGTTTCTTGGCCGTACCAAAACCTTTGCTCCTGAGAAGGTCAACAAGTTTATGGAGAAAGAAGTGTTTTCCAAAGTGACCCCCAGGTAAGTCATCGTTGCCCCCCAGGGTATATCCCGCCCATGCATTCTCAAGTTGGTAGTCATCGCGGAGTGTTTCTTGCTGAAATAGATGGCTGTCGTCTTGGCGGGATTTAGTTGCACTTTATTGGTCTTACGCCAAGCGGCTGTGGCATCTAGTTAACATTGAAGTCGTCGAATGTTGACGTGAATATGTCTGCCGCTGGTGAGAAAAGCCATATCATCGGCAAATTGCGCAATTTGTACCCCTGTGACAGTTGGCATCTCATTGACGTAGGGACTAAATAGTAGTTTGGATGAAACGGATTCTTAAGGCAGCCCCGCTTGCGCCAGTCGGGTATCAGACGATTGACTCTCTACAGTTGCAATCATCTTCCTGTCTGTCAAAAATCTAGCTATAAATTTCATATAGCATTTGGGTATCGACGTGAGTTCATCCAGTTTCCTAATTAGTTTTTTCATCCATATATTATCATAGGCCCTTTCAATATCTAAGAAGACCGCTGCCGTAGCAGTAAACATATCGAAATTTCTGATAACATGTTCAGCCAGACGAAGGAACTGTAGCTCGGCGGACAGTTTACTTTTGAAGCCGTACTTTTCTGCCCTAATAGTACTGTCGGCCACCAGTGCTTCCAAAATGCGCGCCTAGATGACTCTTTCGAAGGTTTTGCCCAAACCACTAAGAAGACTAATGGGTCGGTACTTTGTGGCCAGGGTAACGTCCTTCTATGGTTTGGGAATAGGAACTACCTTGAAGATCTTCCACGCAGTAGGGAAATACTTTGTCAAGAGATAGCCATTGTAAATACTTGTCAAAAGCACCAGTGGCTTACGTGTCAAGTTCTTCGGGTGTAAGTTGCTGATCTTGCCAACACCAGGTGTCTTCTTCTAATTCAGCTTCCTGAGTGTGGTTCTAATTTCGCTAGGCGTAGTTAGGCGGGGACGGAACCGGTCAGGAGTGGTGATGATCTGATCGACGAGTTGTACGGTCGCATACTCGTGGTCTCTCTGTTAATGTCTGAGGAGTCTGAAGCGGCCGTTTGGGCGTGGGGTCGGCCATGACGTTCTTCACTAACCCCCATTCTTCTCTCATTTGCAGGAGGAAGGAGGACATCTTATCCTCCCACGTTTCTACTTACCATTCAAGTAATCAGCGTCGAAGCTGCCTTCCCAGGCGACGCACCCATCGGCGGTAAGCTGGGTTGTGAGACCATTGCCATAACTTCCGGTGCCGGTTCTTCTGTAGCCATAGTTCATAAAGTAAGGGAGACAATGGATTGTGGATGGGGAAGTCCTCAAGAACCGTTATGGACGACAGTGTGGGTCTTCCGGAGATTCCGCGGTAGGTAATCGACTACATAATCGATTTAGGCCGGCGTCTGAACCAGCAGTGTAGGCATGATATTGTTATTTAAGTACCTCTTGAACTGGGGCCATTTATTTTCTTGGTGAACTCACTGGTTCGATAGGTTACTCGTCTGTGGTAGTGACGCCAGAACAGGGTCGTGGTTCGACGATAAATCATTGACAGTAACAAGACGAGGGTCAGTCCCAAGTCCTAGGGTGATAAAAATGTCAAGGACAAAAAAATGGTTCAAATGGCTCTGAGCACTATGGGACTTAACTGCTGTGGTCATCAGTCCCCTAGAACTTAGAACTACGTAAACCTAACTAACCTAAGGACATCACACACATCCAATGGTTCAAATGGCTCTGAGCACTATGGGACTTAACTGCTGTGGTCATCAGTCCCCTAGAACTTAGAACTACGTAAACCTAACCAACCTAAGGACATCACACACATCCATGCCCGAGGCAGGATTCGAACCTGCAACCGTAGCGGTCGCGCGCTTCCAGACTGTAGCACTTAGAACAGCTCGGCCACTCCGGCCGGCTGTTAAGGACATTTAGACGTTAATGGCTGGGGGAGGGAGTGTGAGTCGGCTCAAGAGGTCACCGGATTTCCAGGCGGGGCCGCACTAATCCCCTAGGGTTGGTGGTACGTGAATTCCAGGTAGGATGCTTCACATTCTAATCACCGCCAATAAACGTCTTGCCGTTTTGTGCTAGGATATGATGTAAGTCTTGAACTATGAGCTGCGCTGCTGGGCGAAGATATGCCGCCTCAAAAGTAACCTCTCCCAAATCTGCCCAGACTGAAACCACCGTCGTCTCCAGCTCCTGTAAATTGGGTAGGTCGACATGCCGGTGAGTAATGGTATGGCGAAGGTAAACTACTATGCCACCACCTTGTGCTGTCTGTAAGTGCGGTAACCCACCATATTTCTAAGTTTGAAAGTTTCATTTGGCCGTGGGTGAGTATCTGACAAGAGGAATATGTCTATCTTGTGACACCCAATGAAATATTGTAGTTCATTTTCTCATTGCGTTCTCCAATAGCTTTCCATAGAAAGATGCGGAGATCCGTTGTATGTGTGGCCATGACGTTAATCTGACTCCTCAAGCTGAGCCACTGTTTCCGCCAGTGTAACTACCTTAGACAGATTGTATTTAGCTACAGACATAATTTTCCTAGCACTGATGAGTTTATGTAGAAAGTTATAGCTGCTAAGAGATTTGAGACAGTTGTAACATCCGTAAGTGCAGCATCCGCATCTCTGTCCCGAGATCCCCTCGGTGTTCAACGACCGGTGTCAAGCTGTAGACGCTGCATTGCTGAAGAAAATGTTTACCCCTCTTGTGTTGTAGTTGCAGTCCACACCTGGCCCCATGGTGGTGGAGGAGCGGGGTGGGGAGTGGAGGGGAAGGGCTTTTTGAGTTGCAGGCAAGCAGTGTCAGTCATTAAAAGTTTCAGAGCGGCGGGAACAGTCGGACGTTCCCTCTTTGGTTGTGCAGGACGTGAGGTTATTGTGCGGAAATTCTTGAGAGCTTTCTGAATTCGCTATAGCCCTTCCAAGAAGCTTTATGCGGGCCTTGTCGACCCACGCCTTTAGGAGGTGAGCCTGGAGGTGCTGTGCATTCAGTACTGGGCTGCATGGCGCCACATTCAACACAGCGTACTGTTAGCCAGCAATAATTGGATGTGTGTATCCAGCGTAGACTACGTTTACAGTGGGATGAATCGTTGCAGGGGTGGTAATCCTCCACCCATACTTTCGCCGACAGCACATAGCGGACTCCTTAGGTGGTTTCAGATTTATCCCCTCTTGGTAGTGTCACAGCGTACACCAGCAGTGGATGAGCTTTCCCTGCTTCTTACGCTTGAACTGGTGTACATCCTTTATGTTAAAGCTTTGCTCTTGTAGGTCTTTGTGCACATCCTCCGCAGTAACTGTAGGTCTTTGTGCACATCCTCCGCAGTAACTGAAGGTGGCCAATCTTTGACCACCACCTGCTGTGACATCCTGGTACGTGTGAAATGGTTACTGTTGATTCTTGCAAAAGTCGAACACCTGGTAATCCGCGAGGATGTCAACGTAGAATTTTACACCATCTTCCGTGTATGCATCTCGTAAACCAACAGAAATCTGTTCCTTTAGGTCGCGGCACAGCTTAACATGGTTGACACAGTTGTAAATCACTATGGGTGCTATCTTCGACGCTTTTGGGACCGACGGAGGTGGGAGTGGCGGGTCGGCGGTCCTAGGCTCCTGCACAGACGCTCTAGCTGGAGCGTGATTCTGTTTGTAGAGACAAGGGCCGGTTGCATAGTTCGTTCCAGTGCCTGAGTAGCACTGTGGATCAAGGTCTTCTTGCGATGAACTGGTTGAAATCCCTTGTTAGGCACGGTGTTAACAGTAGGTTAGCATTCTATGGAGGTACAATACGGATTTATAGAGCTGTGAGGACCAATTGCTGTCGCTATTTGGTTAGAGGCAGAGCAGAGTGAGCGCTGAGCAACCGCTTATGAACACTCTATCGGCCTATGACCAATCCGCGAGTATGACACAAAATATTTATAAATTTATTTACACGTCAGGTTCCGTAGAACCAAGCTGAGGAGCAAATCTAAAAGGTCATGGAGCGTGTCAGAACATGAAATTACAACACAAAAATTGAATGTTTATGAACCCAAATAAAGACGAGCCATAAGTTTCAACAAATGCAGTCAACAATATAATATAAAAATCAGCTTAATTTTTCGAGGAACTCCTCAACAGAATAGGAGTTACCTATGAGAAAACTCTTCAGTTTCGATATGAAAGCGCGTGTATTACTTCTAAGAATTCTGAATTCTTGTGGTACCTTACTGAAAATGGATGCCGCAGTATACGGCACATCTTTCTCCAGAATAGTTAAGGAAGTCCGATCCAAATGCAGATTGGACTTCTGCCGAGTATTAACTGAGTGAAAGCTGCTTATTCTTCGGAATAAGCCGATATTGTTAACAAGAAACGACAGTTAATTATAGAGAGGTCAATGTCAAAATACCCAGACTAAATATGCAGTATATAATTAAACTTTTACTCATATTGTACACAAAACTAAACACAAGGGGAAGCCACACAAAGTTGCATAGTCTTTGGAGTAAGATACAAGTTGTTACGCCATTTATCAAAAAAAGAATACTGTGTAGCGGCGAACAGTAGTGCCTCGCCATATACTGCAGCTCCAGGATGGCCGCAGAACTGTAAGTGCTCCGTGAATAGACTGAAAAATCAGTTCTTGGTGAAATCTATTTGCTCAGCTCTTCTCGCTGCGTGGCACAAGTTGAAAACTGTTGACAACAGCGCTACTATAGCTGTTTCGCACAACTTTATTCAAGCTGTCATTTTACATATATATGTAGTCACAGTATTATAAGCAGTTATACAGAATTTTTTGATATATTAAGATTAATATCGTGTACCCCTTCATCTCGAGGGTTGGAACCCCTCATTTTCCAAGTGGAAGAATACAATCAATTATTCAAAATGAAAGTCACAATCACATATAAATAATTCGATTGTGACTGTCATTTTGAATAATTGGTTATAAGTAAATTAATCGCTGTTTATCTCCATACAACTATGTTGTCTAAAAATTTATGGAAGAATATAGTTGCCAGGGCTACCCCCGTGTACCAGATTTAACGATTTGGAAGATCCTCCCATTCGCCGACTGCCGCCTGCTTTTTCGTCTGTCGCCGCCTGTTGTTCGTCCGTCGCCTCCTGGTGTTCGTCTGTCGCCGCCTGCCATCTTCCCACTGTCTGTCCGTTGCCGAAAGCTGTTTCTCTGCTGACCGTCCGTCGCCGCCTGCTGTCCGTCCGACGCCGCCTGTTCGCCACCTTCTGTTACTGTCGTCGTCCCCTTTCCTTGTCCAGTCGTCATCGTTCCTGGGCTCCATTTTCTTCTCATCTTCACGCCTCGGCGATACCTGTCGCCAGTAGGCCCCACACTTCGCCATGAGCCCTCCCACCACCACTGTAATCTACACTTCCCCCTCCCCGACTTCAACTAACACTTCCTAGAGTGCCTCCTCTGGCCTTCCTCCTTACACCTCGCCTCCCCCCTGCCCACTTACCCATTTCCCCTTCTCCTCCAAAGCTGACTACCCACACCTGTACACCCCTCCCCAACTTCCACATCAACAACAGCTCCTTGTACTGCCCCTGCCTTTACGTATACATCTGCTGCTACCTCCGCTGCCACCACGTAGCTAGTAGGCTTCCCCTTCTCATCCCCCCCCCCCCACTCACCTCATCTTCTGCATCCCGCACGTGAATCACATCATGCCAGGCTACAATTGCCACCTCAGAACCCTCAGCACCTCACGGCACCTCTGCAATGCCTGAAAGATCTGCCATCCGCCGCTTCCCTCTCCTCCCCACCCCTCTCCCCTCCTGCCAGTCTAACCTCGCCAAGAAATCTCAGAAGCGCGCAAATGCCGACTCTGCTCCTGCCATATCCCACAAAAAATTACTGCAGCCTTCCCCTTCCTCCATCGTCTCCATGGATACCACTCCTCCTCCTGTCCCCCATACCTCTGCCCCCACCATACACACCTTCGTCCTTTCGACCCCTAGTTCCTAGATGCCCGTACCTGCACCATGGAGATACAAAAGTATGTCCCAGGTGCTCCCATCTGCCAACTGATTCCCTGCAGGGCCTCAGTCCTTATGAAATCCCCTCTCCATCCGTTCATATGGAACTTCTCCATAATCTCCCAAGTGTCACGTTTGGCCCCCACACATCCATCGCACGCTCCCCCTCCTCTTCCTCAGCCTGCCTGTTACCCCTAACCTTCACTTCCGTGGTCACCAAGCTCAACCCGGTGATCACGGAGGATGACGTGCTGGCTGAGAACAGCTCTCACCCTGACCTTGATATCCACTCTGCGCACTGACTCCACAATGCCACAAGTCCTAGTTTCCTCATGTGGTCTTTTCAGAGTCCGCCCCATCTCCACAGCAAGGGTACCCTGATTTTTCACTGACACCACCCAGTTAAATACTCCAAATCCCCTCCACAATCCTACCACTGCCTGCACTGCTTAGTATATAATGATCACCTGACCCATAACTGTAACCCCCCTCCCCCCCCCCACATATCCTCTCAGAAAGGCCTCCCACTTCCTCATAAACTGTCCCAACATAGCCGCCCCTTCTTCCTTTAATACCTGCAATGTATTACATCCCACCAACTCCTACAAATGTAATGCTAAACCCCTCATGCCACCCCAGAGTTTACCATCCCCATCTGTCCCATTGACCCTCCCCCCCCCCGTCCACCCCAACAATTCCCTCTGTCTGTCCCCCACAGCTGAAGACATCATCTGTTTCTTTACCATAGTCCTCCAGAACATCCACCCCTTCCAACACCACCACAGACAGCAGATCGCCCTCACTGCTTGCTCTGTCTTCCAACTCAACATGTTCGCCACCTACTCCCACTACGAAGCCCACTTCACATTCACCCATCTAGACACCCTAGTTTAATCCTCTCCTCTCCTCTTCGTTAACCCACCCTTACCTTCCAGTCATGGCGAGGCATGAGTGTAGCATCCTCTTCCAAAACATCCGCTCCTTTTGCACCAACAAATACCTGCTCATCGACACCCTCTCCCAACACCAGGTTGACAGCTTCATCCTGAATGAAACTTTTCTCCTGCCTCTCCATACTGTTCTTACCTCTCCTAGTCCCTAAGAGGAAGGTGGAGTCGCCATCAGCGACCTTAAGCACATCCCCGTCTGGCCACAACCCCTTTTAATTGATCCCACCGAATACCTCATCCTCAGAGTCTCTTTCCCCTCCCTCACTTTCACCTGTGCCACCATCTATGTCTGTTGTTCTACTCCTATTCCTTATGACTACATCTCCCACATTGATGGTACCATCCCCACCTATGTGATTGTGCCAGCCAGAGTGGCCGAGCGGTTCTAGGCGCTTCAGTCTGGAACTGCGCGACTGCTACGGTTGCTGGTTCGAATCCTGCCTCGGGCATGGATGTGTGTGATGTCCTTAGGTTAGTTATGTTTAAGTAGTTCTAAGTTCTAGGGGACTGATGACCTCAGAAGTAAGTCCCATAGTGCTAAGAACCATTTTTTTTATGTGATTGCCACCAACATCAACATCTACAGCCACTTCCCTTCTGCTCTTTGGCGTTGGCATCAGTTCCTCCCCACTATCCAAGGTGACCTTTTTCCTCTTTCTCAGTGCACCCATTCTGAAAGTAACACCACTCCCGATTTTGTCATTGCCTCTGACAACCTCGTTGGGCATATCGCTATAGACGTCCTTGACCCCACAGGTAATGACCACCTTCCTGTCCTTATCACCATCACGTCTGCCCATTGCCCACCTCTGGCTCCCCACCCTCCACCCCGTCCCAAGGTAGCCGATGACTATCATCGTGCTAACTGGGATGCCAACTGGGAATCCATCCCTACTGAGATCGAAAGCCACGCTCTTGCCTCTCACCATGCCCAACGGCATCACACATGCCTCGTCCTTCCTCCAGAAGACTGTTACTGATGGTGTGGAGGCCCATGTCCCTACCAAAACCATCCACCCCCACAGGCTGTCCTCCTCCTCTGCGAATCCCGCCGCCTCTATCGCTTCTTCCTGGGCACTCATGACAGGGATACACTCCACCGCCACTGCCAACTACAGAGACACATTGGGAACCTCATTACAGTGAAGAAACGCTGGGATTGGTGCCTGTCCTCTCCACTGCTCAACGCCACCCTCCCTATAAAATCCTTCAGGTACTGGTCTGCCTTCCATCACCTTAGTGGTTCACATTCTGCACCCCATTGACCCTTCTCCATAAAGGGCATCCTTTTCTCGAAAATCTCAGTAAGGCAAACCACCTCGCTTCCCATCTTTCCAAGGTCTTCTCCATCCCTGATGATTCGCACTTTGTTTATTCCCTTTTACCCACCATCATGGAACGCACTGATACTCGGTCTGCAACACTTGAGGCAGTTACCCCCCTCCAACATAAACACTCCCATCACAGCACAAGAGATTAAACTTACCCTCCACTGAAAACGCAACACAGCCACTGGTCACAACTGTGTCACCTACCACCACCTCAAAGAATGCACCTTCTCCTTTCTGACTGTGCTTGCCACTTTATACAACTCATCCTCTCCATCATCTTTTTCCCCGACCTGTGGAAGACTTCCTGTGTTGTCTTGTTCGTCAAACCCAACAAACCCCCTTCTGCCACCTCTTCCTGTTGTCCTGTCTGCCTCACCTCCATCTTCCATAAGGTCTTCGAATACATCCTCTCCTGTCATATCCATCACCACCTTAACCAACACCACATCCTCCCCTTAACCCAGTGTGGCTTCTGACCCTCCTTCTCCGCAGAAGACAGGAGAGGATCCACCTTCTCTCCCTTCAATTTAACTCCCCTTGCTCCACCATTTTTGTTTCACTGGACCTCCAAAATGTTTTACAACTGTGTATGGCATCATGGTCTCCTCTTTAAACTCCAAACTTACTCCCTGCCTCTCAATTTTTTCCATCTCGTCATTTCCTTGCTCTCACGCCATCCTTCCTGTGTCACCATCCACAATACCAACTTCCATATCTTTTATCCCATCACCAGTGCACCCTAAGGCTCTGTCATCTTCCCTCTCCTCTATGTCATGTACACCACTGACATGCCAAATCCACACCCACCTGTACACCTCCTCCAATATGCTGATGTCACTGCCTTCCTGGCTCTCTGTCCTACACTTAAACGTACCCATCGAACCCTTCAAACCCACATTGACCAGATCAACACTTGGTGCAACCAGTAGTTCCTTCGTATCAACCTCTCCAAGACCCAGACATCATCATAGGCCGCCCCACCCCTTCCTTCCACCTCAATGACTTCAACCTCACCATTTATGGTTATCCCATCCAGCTCACCCCTAACTGGAGATACTTTCGCCTCACCCTAGATCATACCCTCACCTGGACCTCTCGTCTCCCGACCATCCAGCAGACAGACTGTACCCGCCTCAGCCTCCTGAAACTCCTGTGCATAGGACATGGGGGTTACATCCTTTCACCATCATCCACACCTACAAAACCTTAATCTGCCTATCCTTTGTTATGCCAGAATTGCCTGGATCTCCGCCCCCTCCCACTTTTTATAAACACATCCAAATTCTTGAATGACATATGCTCTGCTTTGACTCCATATCCTTCTTCCATCCCCACACAGATCCTCTATGAACTCATCCCCTTCCCCCACCTCCTCCTTTTCCTCCAACATATCTGTATACTTTACACTGTCCTCAGGCTTGATCCCCCCACCCCTTGGTGTCCCCCTTCCTCTCCATCTCCTGCCTGTTGCTGCACCTCTGTAGCTGTATCCCACCCTCTCTCCACCTCCACACCCTCCATATCCTTCATCAGGGCAATTTCCAGCACCTCCCCTTCCCAGGGATGAACTTCCCCGTGATGTCTACCCTTCTTACCAACTCTAGCCCCCTCTTGTTTAGTCCCACCCCCCTCCCCAGGAGACCCCATTTCCCATCCCCTCCTTCCCTCTGAGTGGTCTCTCCTCCCTCCCCTCTCCGAGTCTCTACACTCCATCGACAGTTTTTTTTCCTCTTCCGTCTTTTCCCTCCATGACCCCTTTGATGTACCCCTCACTCTATCCCCCATCCACATTCTCCCCCCCCCCTCTTCTAGCAACACCCCTTCCCTCTCTCTCTATTCTCATCTTTCTTGTATCACCACCGTTGGCAGATCCTCAAAGACTTTATTCATCATGTGTACTGTGTCAGTCTTCTGTTTCTTCTGCTACCCCACACCATCCCCCATTCCCACTGTCTCCCCCCTCTAGCAACGCCCCTTCCCTCCCTCTCTATTCATTTCTTTCACATATTCCCACCTCTGGTAGATCCTCCCAGATTTTATTCATCATCATGTTTGCTGCATCAGGGTTCTGTACTGTGAAGTTCTAAAGTGTCCTCAAGTGGCGTGATTTTTAATCGTGTGCTCGACTTGTATATACGCACATCAAAAAAGCTTTTGCATCACCCTAGTTCCAAGAACTCCTGAAGATAGACGTTGACTGTGGATATTGTATCGCAGACACAGTCCCTTTGACTATGCAGGTATGTCACTAAACCCGCCCAATGATGTAAACAACGATGTATCAGCAGCGCCCATTAGACAGAGGGGGTCCAACAGTCGATCAGTTCCAGTCATTCCACCAGGATGGTGGTACACGGCCCGAGTTGTGTGTAGTTCAACCATGCCTAGACGGTCAGTACTGCGGTTACTTTGTGCCAGGAAGGGCTCTCAACAAGGAAAGTGTCCAGGTATCTCGGAGTAAACCAAAGCGATGTTGTTCGGACATGGAGGAGATACAGAGAGACAGGAACTGTCGATGACATGCCTCGCTCATGCCGCCCAAGGGCTGCTACTGCAGTGGATTACCGCTATCTACGGATTGTGACTGGGAGAAACCCTGACAGCTACGCCACCATGTTGAATAATGCTTTTCGTGCATCCACATGATGCGCAACTTCACTCCTACCGTCCATGGCGACGTCCATCTTTGCAGCCACGACACCATGCAGCGCGGTACAGATGGGCCCAACAACATGCCGAATGGACCGCTCAGGATTGGCATCACGATCTCTTCACCGATGAGTGTCGCATATGCCTTCATCCAGACAATCGTCGGAGACGTCTGCGGGGGCAACCCGGTCAGGCTGAACACCTTTGACACACTGCCCAGCGAGTGCAGCAAGGTTGTGGTTCCCTGCTGTTTCGGCGTGGCATTATGTGGAGCCGACGTATGCCGCTGGTGGTCACGGAAGGCGCCGTAACGACTGTACGAAGCGTGAATGCCATCCTTCGGCCGATAGTGCAACTATATCGGTAGCATATTGGTGAGGAATTCGACTTCATGGACGACAATTCTCGCTCCCATCGTGTACATCTTGTGAATTACTTTCTTCAAGATAACTACATCGCTCGACTAGAGTGGCCAGTATGTTCTCTAGACATGAACCCTATCGAACATGTTTGGGATAGATTGAAAAGGGCTGTTTGTGAACTATGTGACTCACCAACCACTCTGAGGGATCTACGCCGAATCGCCGTTGAGGAGTGAGACAATCTGGACCAACAGTGCCTTGATGGATTGAGGATAATATGCCACGACAAATACAGGTATACATCAATGCAAGAGGACGTGCCACTGGGTACTAGAGGTACTGCTGTTTGTGGTATGTACAGCAATCTGGACCACTACCTCTGAAGGTTCCGCTGTATGGTGGTACAACATGTAATGTGTGGTATTCATGAGCAATAAAAAGGGCGGAAATGATGTTTATGTTGATCTCTATTGCAATTTTTTGTACAGGTTCCGGAACTCTGGGAACTGAGGTGATACAAAACTATTTTTGATGCGTAGTTCTGATGCCAATGGTTTTTCAGTGCTGCGCCGCCCATCACGAGGATGTTTTAATCGTTATGAGACTTTTCCTGTTCCTGCCATACTTTGACTTGTGTATGGCTCTGTCTTTTAATTGTCACAATGTGTGGTTTTCGAGTAAAATAAAGCTCTTTTTTATCTCAATTTTATAGTCACGCTTTCTTTGCATACTTTCTCCCATTATGTTCCCTCTTGGGTATATCTATGTTCAACCATGTTTCTTCTTTTTATTGTTTTAAATGTCCTCCTGTTCCATTGTAAAATCTCTAGGCTGGAGAGTACCGCCAATGCTGCTGCCAGCCCGACCCTGAGGGGAATTGAAATGACAAATGGTTAAAATCGCTCTGATCACTATGGGACTTAACTTCTAAGGTAATCAGTCCCCTAAAACTTTGAACTACTTAAACCTAACTAACCTAAGGACATCATACACAGCCATGCCCGAGGCAGGATACGAACCTGCGACCGTAGCGGTCGCGCGGTTCCAGACCGTAGTGCGTAGAACCTCTCGGCCACTTCGGCCGGCTTGAAATTACAACTAACTACGTCATGGTTATGTACAATGTTTGTTATTCACAAAAGATCTTATGTACGGTATCTTAAGTGAGCCAACTTTAGTCAATTCCCTTAAAACCCTCTAGTAATCTATATAATTTTAACTTTTATTAAATATTTTTTGACTTTTACGAATGCTAGTAATTTACGTGCTGTAAGTTGTAAATAAAACCAAAGATTTGTTTCTTAACAGATAGTTAGGCCCAGCGCCAATCAGAGCGTTCATTCAATGTATTAGATAAAAAACATCTATTACACATTGTTCTGGAAAGTACTATCTTTTGTGAAACACTGTGATTTCCATGTTGACTGATGAAATCATTTAATACATTGTAACGATGAGAAGTATTGTTGTAAACAGAAACAAACTGCTGCGTATAGTACGTATCCAGTACCGCCTAGCGGTGTAGTCCACTTGGCTTGCAAAATTTGCATTTGGTAGCAGTTCGCAGTTGTACCGTGCTCGAGAATGTTGACGTGATACAATGTATCTAATGTTCTTTTATGACTGACATAGCGTTGCTAAACTAGGAAGCCATATTCTAGTCGTTGTAATATGTCTCTTATCAATGGTGAAATGTATCATATTTTCATATCGTCTGATACCAGTTTTGTGTTGTATATTGCAGCCTTTGAAAACGACGGGAAGTCGAAACTCGTAACGTTGATGCGAAATGAAAGAGTGGTCAAGACATAAGTAAAGTTATTAAAAGTGAAAACACAAGAATGGGTCGCACTAGTGTTCAATAGGCGATTTCCTTTATACTTGAACGGCAAATTCTACCAATAAACCGAAGTTAAGAATTCACCTTCCTCGCTACAAACCTTACCCGATCGTTCCATTTCTTATCGCTTTGCATACGTTACGCTCCAATGCTTTTCGACCTAACTGTGTCAAGTAGCACACTAGTAATGCTGTATTCGAATATTACGCTATTGGTTTTCCTACTGATCTGCATTTCACTGCAAGGTGACTTTAACAAGGGTTACATAATGACTTCATTTTAAGAGAATAAAACAATAATAGAAAGGAATGCGTATTACGGTCGCCACCAGCATGATGCTGGACCATTGAAGTGGTTCCCAAACACATGAAGACACTAATTGTGGCTTCAAAACATGATATAAAAATTCATAATAATGAAAAATTATAAAACAGAATTATGAATCAGAACAGAGCGCACAAAAGATTAACAAATAATGAAGGGATTATAACGGTTATCTCAAGTCGCGTGAATTTCTGTGTACCAAGTTAACAACGAATCTAAACGTGAGTGGTTACCGGAAGACACAAAATATCCCCTTCAAAAGAAAAATTAACCTGTAGAATACATGCATACAGGTGTGTAAGATGCTTAGGGCTAACTAAGATCATAGGTTGGAAATGAACTTTTCTTCCCTCATTCCGTCGCGATTTCTGAAGTTGGTTAACGCACTGCAATTGCCATCTTAACCGTGGTTGCAATTGAGATGTCTGCTGACGGGTCGCCGTGCATCATACTGCAGTGGCTGCTAGATGTGGCTGGTGTGGGGCGGTATGCTGTGACTGCGAGCCACGGACCGTCTCATCTTCATGATTACCGATCGTAGGGCCGGCCGAAGTGGCCGTGCGGTTAAAGGCGCTGCAGTCTGGAACCGCAAGACCGCTACGGTCGCAGGTTCGAATCCTGCCTCGGGCATGGATGTTTGTGATGTCCTTAGGTTAGTTAGGTTTAATTAGTTCTAAGTTCTAGGGGACTAATGACCTCAGCAGTTGAGTCCCATAGTGCTCAGAGCCATTTGAACCATTTTTGAACCGATCGTAGGTTCGGAAAAATCTCTAAGTTCAATAGTAAATTTAAAAAATTCGGTAGAAGGCCGAAGTCAAGGAAACGCGGATGGACGCGGACTCATGAGCTGCGTCAACACCCAGAGTTCCCAGCGGGAACGACCCTCTAACTCTCGACACCTTCCTTCAGACCTCGGAAGGGTTCCTGGCACAATATTTCCAGCCAGTCCCAGAAAGGGTGTACGTGTTCCTCCAGTGAGAGAAGTTGAAGTCAGCTGACTACTACCTACCAACATGCTAATAATGTATCCACCGATAAGCTTGATAAGCTTCTTGTTTCCAGAAACAAGAACATAGTGTAACCCTCTATCCATGGCCGGACTCGCTTGTATGATATTCTGCAACTTTGGAATTGAGCTTCCCACGGAATAAGGCAGAGTTAGGAAATATTACTAACGCACATGCGACGTTATATCTTGTGGAACCGCGTCTGAAGACCAAACACTGCGGAATATCGGCAAATGGACAGCCGAAGACTTAACAGAAAATTCACTAACAATTAGAATTCTCACCCCTACTATTACCTGCCTCTCGTTCTGCTGTCGTAAGCATTGAACGCTCCTTGCGATCGTCCCCCTGTCCCATTGTCCAGAGTCTGCTGTTTGTGTGGTCTGCTACAACGAAACCCGTATTTTGAGTGACGGATGGATTCTCAACAGCATGCGAAAGCTTCGCCTGTACATCTTCCGAAGTGAAGAGAGTTCCTATAGGCTCAAAGGCAGATACATTGCGGAGAATCGCCACTATAAATATGTAGTGTTAAATTAGGTACTGAGAGATGGGTTATCTTACATTGATAAAAGCTATGCGAAACGTTCGCGTAATTAGCACGCATTACAAGTGATATTTTAGGAGATAAAAATCGAATCGGAAAGTAAAGAAAGTAAGAAGAATCACTGATACAAATCAAGTATGGGTTGAGGAGAAAAATATGCAGGTCTGAAACAGGTTACTGCTTCACAACGGATGTCTCTGAGGTATTGCGATCAACCAGCGTGAACGATTTCTTAAACGCGAAACTTAAAACTTCAGCTTTCCTTTTGCAGTCTCTTGTTGCTTCACCAGATGGGTTGACGAGTAAATGGATAGATACCTTCGACCCGCTTAGCGATTTTACGAAGGACAAGAATTTTGTCGGGTTGTCTGCTATGTTCTTTCCTAAGGAATGACGATGGTAATTGTATGCTATCTCGTTACAGACGAACCAAATTCTACGAACTTTTGCCTGTCGTCATTTACGCGTTCTATTTAGAACCGAGACTGCCACAGTCTTTGCTTCTTCAGCATTTTTAGAATTTTGGTATTAAACCATGGTGGGATTTCTCCGTCCTTAATTCACTTACTCGGCACATATTTCTCCAGGGCGCGATTTACAATGTGCTTAAACTTGCCCATAATTATTCTGCTTGCATCATAGTGCAACTGAATGATGTCCATTCATTATCTGATTGGGATGCTAGCAACTGCTTGCCTTCTCTTTCTAGCAAAAATACAGCCTTAGGCTTCTTGATTGACTTTTTAATTTTACTAGTCATCCTCGCTATAATTACTTGTTCGTAGCTACAAGATCTCAACTATTTCCATTGCGTGTGGGCTGTGAAACTAGCTGCTCAAGCAAGATAGTTTCGGAAAATGTGTTCAAAAGTACTTCATAATATTGTCTGCCCGTACCCCTGCAATGAATCCATAGACGTCCCTGACTGTACTTGGTAGGTTAAATTTGCTTCCAACTAATATTGGATGATTTGGGTACTTCAACGTTACTGAGCGTAGACTTCCTGTGAATAACTTTAAATCTGTCACGGCAGAATGAGGTGGCCGGTAAAAAATACCCAATAATTAATTTCAAAAATGGCTCTGAGCACTATGAGACTCAACTGCTGAGGTCATTAGTCCCCTAGAACTTAGAACTAGTTAAACTTAACTAACCTAAGGACATCACAAACATCCATTCCCGAGGCAGGATTCGAACCTGCGACCGTAGCGACTGTAGCGCCTTTAACCGCACGGCCACTTCGGCCGGCAATAATTAATTTGATTTCACCTAGACCTGTTACACGCCTCCAGATACCTTTACAGTAATACTGAAAACCGACCTCATTAGAAGCAATATTTCTGTCGACTTGAATGAACATTCTCTCGCCTATAGCAATTTATCTGACTTTTTGATATATATTCCATGATTTGCTAAATATTTCATAGCTTTCTACTTCTACTTTCAGCCAGCTTTCGGTCAACGTGTCTTTACTCAGAACGTGGTCTGAAGTTATCTGCACGTCAACTGGCAAGAGTTCATCAGAGTACTTCAAAATACCGTATAATCTAAAAAAACCATGTGCACACCACGAGTACTTTGCTACCCTAGTAGCTACATCCTTTGTATAGCGCAACCCTGCCCTATCAAGGAGAGCCCAGCAACTCTCCACCTGAAAATTCAGGTCCATAAATCTGCATTCAAGACCGTCACAGTGTCGACGAAGCCTTCGGCTGTCACCCTCCACTTGTCTCGAAACCAAAGGATCCCAGTCAAAGCTGGGAGCAATGCTGCAAATTGCGAGTAATGCTTGCACCCTGAATACAAGTCCAGCAGCCTTCACCACTTCGGCTAGCCGTTTCTGTGAACTGAGGATGCCAACAGAACTCAACTGACAGGCGTCACTGGTGACGAAGCGAGCCATAACTTGCAGACGACTGCACCCAGTATGGTCGATAGCCGCCGGCAACGCCGCCTCCACATCTCGGATGGGGCCCCTCGGCAGACATACCGAGCACACATTGGCTTTCCTACAGGCCCTGAACGCTGTTTCCCTAAAGGGCTCCAAAGCGTGTCTGGTATTGGAGCTCCCGGTAACAATTAAACCTCTCCCCCGTGTCCCTGCTTGCACCCTGCTAGCCACCTGTCCACTCACAGGGTGAATGGGCGAGGCGGGATGGGCAGTCTCCACATTGGCCCTCTGTCGCGAGCGACGCAAACGACTTACCAGCCGCTACTCATCCCGCTGTGAGGGCGTATCGCATGCGTCAAGGTCACAGGAAGATCCCTCGACAGTAGTGGGCGAAACAAACTGCAGCTGAGGTGTCCGATGCGACGCAATTCATGCATCGCTACCGCTACACCCCGAGGCAGCAGCCTGAAGATGGCTGACCGTAACCAAAAGCGCCATCAGCTGTTCGCAAACTGCTGCTAGTTCCTCCTGCGTCTGCACACAGCACACACACATTCTATCGATCCTAGCATTTCTAAGAAATCACGGAAAAAGCTAAATTCGTAACTAGCTACTCTGCATTTCTGTAGCAGGGGACAGCTTCTACCTGACTCCACACCCAACAACATCATCAGTAAACAGCCTCTTACACTGTGCGCCAGGTTATTTATATATCCATACATATTATGAAATTGGATATACTTATGTATGTATCTGCGTTGTATGTATTTATGTATGTTCCGCGTCTCCACCTATACCGCATGACTTAGTACACATCTCACTTACTGTCTGGAAGCAATCACATACCTATGAAAGGCAAGGGGGTGGGGTGAAAAAGGCATGTAGCCCACGACTCGAGAGTATCCAGGCTTTATTGACAAAATAATCGAGAGTGTGAGCGTTTAGTGGCGTGCAACAAACTTTACAGATATATTCGAACCTTAAAGAAATTCCATCAGGTTACTTTCTATTCTGAAAGTGGGTGCAATCCGCAACTGTTATGTGATTTATAAATTATAGAGCGCGACAATCAGTCGTCCTTTTTTTGCAGGTTTTGTTATTCCACAGTTAAATACCAAGGCAACGCCAGGTACCCAGCTAGTATAGTGAATAAGCGTGATCCTATCGCATTTCCCTGGGGCACTCCTAACTATGACCTTGTGTCTGATGAATATTCGCCGTCGAGGACAAAGTACTAGATTTTGTTACTTACTTGGTCTTCGAGCCATTCACATGTCTGGGAAGCTATTACTTAAGTTCGTACCTTCGTTAACAGCCTGCAATGGGGCACGGTGTCAAATGCTTTCCAAAAATCTAGGATTTGGAATCCACCTGTTGCCCTTCATCCATTGTTCGTAGTGTATCATGTGAGCAAATAGCAAGCTGAGTTCCACACGAGTGATGCTTTCTAATACCGCTGTGATTCGTGGACAAAGCTTTTCAGTCTCAAGGAAATTTATCATATTCGAATTGAGATATATTCAAGAATTCTGCAGCAGATCGATGTTAAGAATACTGATCTGTGACTCTGCGGACCCATTCTTTTACCTTTCTTTTAGACACTAGTCGCCTGCGCTTTTCTCCAGTCACTTGGGACTTTTCGCTGAGCTCGAAATTTGAAATAAATGCTAGCTAAGTGGCTAAGTGGCCAATGGAGTAGAGTACTCGCTGTAAAAACGGGATGGGATTGCGTCCGATCCTGCCGACTTATTTGTTTTCAGCTGTTTCAGTTGTTTCTCTACGCCTATTCCTAAGTCCTCCGTACAGGGGTACGACGGTCAGATGATGGTATTTTTGGACGATCCTCCCGCTTGAATCGTTTCTTAAACGTGAAATTTAAAACTTTTAGCTTTCTTTCTGCTGTCTTCTATGGCAACACGAAACTTGTCAACGAGCGACTAGATAGATGCCTTTAACCCGATTATTCATTTTACGTAGGGCGAGAATTTTCTGGTGTGGTTGGCATGTCTTGTTGCTAAGGTACGCATAGAATCTTTACAGACTCAGTACGAATTTCTACTAACTTTTGCCTGTTGTCGTGTGGATATATTTATTTATTTAACCTAATCTGATTAGAGCAATCAGGCAGGCTCTTTCCAGGGTAGCTGTGCTTATGATGGTGAATTATGAAAAAGATACGAACATCACAGATATAATGTATACAGGCATTGATAACCAGTTCCAGGCGTCATAGAGCTTTCTTGAGAAAGACCGTCCAGGATAACATCGCTGTGATCAATAACTGGAAATATGAATGTTTGTACAAGTTTTTTTCATGTCAAAAGGTAACAGTTTGTTATATTTTGTGTAGAGCACGGAGAGATGCTGATGTCTTCTTGCACACTGCAGTTACTTGCTCAGTAAAATTTAGAATTTTATCTATTTTACCCATAAACTCTTTACTGAAGGAGAGAAGTTGATATACCTACCATTTAGGATCATGCCTCCATTGTGATTGTGTGGTGCCAGCCATAACACTTTGCTGGCGAGACGTCAAGTAAGAGCAAAACCACTGCACTGGCCTTGGCAAGAAATTGAGGCTGCTAAGTAGGGCAAGTAAAATGTCGAAGTCGACAGTGCCAAAGGCTTTACTGAGGTTTAAGAAACACATGATAATCGATTGGCGTTCCACGTCTCGTTTCTGATTCCTATAAGTCTTCTAATTCTTTTCATGAGTGGCCAGAATGATGTCGCCTTAGTGCTCAGTACTTATTCTTCCTCACTGAATGATAGCAGTGATGATCTGAGCCAAGCTGGCAACTGTTTTGTCCACTTCTACATGTGTGTTTGCCACTTACTTCATGAAGTTTGCGAAGTCATAGAGTCCACAGTGTCTTCTCCATGCATGGTTGGTGATAACTTTTGCGGCTTAGGCTGACTTTTTAGCAGTTTCCTTCACTCCTTCAGTGAATGTATTTGCTACTGGTGGTGTAGCTCGCACTATTCTGTACCATCCAATGTTGACAGATCAGATCTAATTCGTGTAGCGCGTTTTTCCGTGAGCGGCTACTTCTCCAGATCGGATGTTGGCTGCTGCTGGTGCGCCTAGGCGTAGACTGATATCGGTGCATTCCTCTGTGTTTTCTCCTTCTCTTCCAGTGGCGGATGATCATGCTATCCCCTGCTTGCAGACTTCATACATTGACAGACACTGTAGTTCGCTGGGCGCTGTTGTGATCAGTGAGAGCACATTACGGATATCTCTTAGGCATCTTCACAGTCTCCGCTGTAATGTTCCCTGCCATATTTTACACCTCTTAGAGGCTTCGTACAACGTCTTGTGAGATGGAAGAAGCCTTGACATATATAACATTGTGTCAGACCGCGGTAACTGAAAAGCTTTTCGACCGTTGCTATCTTCGAAACTATAGTGGAGCTCTTCGGTGTCTCGAAGGACGACTACCCTCATTGGAATTAATTTCTGTGTCCCTTCTTCATGCGATCAATTCATTTCATAGAATGTTGCTTTATTTTATTCATTCCTCGTCCTGTCCTGTATGTCTGATAACAGGTTTAATAACAAATTTGCAGCATGGTGTCTCGGTCGCACCTATCATGTCCATCGATGTTACACAATCAGTTTCATCTGTCACGACCAGCTTTATTTTGTCCCTGCTATTATACATTGCGATGAACGGGCAAGCTCAATTTTGCTTCCGCCAGTCGTACAATTTTCCGTAGTGTTTTTCCTGCTGTATGACGGTAGGCGGGATTCACTGTTTTTATTGCTGTCGCTTTTCTGTGGCTTCATTGGCTGGCTCCGTTTCCCGATATTGAATGACCTTGCAGAAACAGTGGCGGTTTGTACGACACGTGTTGCCTTTGCTTTCTTCTTCATACGGGGCTTCAGATTTCAGAGGCAGATGAAGCTTGACGTCCTTGTAGAGATAGTAGGAGAGCACCTTATTTCATCTGCTGTATAAAGTTCTACGTCTTCATACATACTCCGCAAACCGCCAAATGGTGTGCGACGGAGGGTACTAAAATCTACTAGTAATTTCCTTTGCTATTCCACTCGCAAACGGAGCGAAGGAAATACAACATCTTAAATGCCTCTGTACGAGGCTTAATTTCTGTTATCTTGTCCTTGGGGTTATTACGCGAAATGTACGTTGGTGGCAGTAGAATCGTTCTGCAGTCAGCTGAAAATGCCTGTTCTGTAAACTTTCTCAACAATGTTTTGCAGAAAGAACGTCCTCTTCGATCTAGGGATTCTCATTTGAGTTTCCGATGCATCTAGCAAATGTAGCAACACGCTTCTGAATTGCTTCGACATGTTCCTTTTATCGGACCTGGTGGGGATCCCAAACACTTTATCAGTACTCAAGAATGGGTCACAGTAGTGTTCTATACGCGGTCACCTTTGTAGATGATTTCACGTTCCTAAAATTCTCTTAATAAATTGAAGTCGACCATTTACATTCCCTACTACAAACAGTACGTGCTCGTTCGATTTCATATCATCTTGCAATGATACGCTTCGATATTTAACCGCCTTGACTGTGTTGAGCAGCACACTGCTAATGTTGTATACGAACATTACGGGTTTCTTTTTCCTACTCATCTGCATTAACTTACACATTTCTACACCGAGGGCTAGCTACCATTCATTGAACCAACTAGAAATTTCGCCTAAGTCATCTTGCATCCTCCTTGAGTCACTTAAAGACGACACTTTCCCACACACGACGGCATCATCAGCCAAGAGCCGCAGATAGCTCCTCACCCTGTCCGCCAGATCATTTCTTCATACATAGAAAATAACATCGGTCCTATAAAACTTACTGAGTGAGGTGGCGCAGTGGTTAGCACTCTGGGGCCGCATTCAGGAGAACGACGGTTCAAACCCGCTTCCGGCCATCCTGATTTAGATTTTCCGTGATTTCCAGAAATCACTTGAGGCAAATGGCAGAATGGTTCCCTTGAAAGGATACGGCCGACTTCCTTCCCCATCCTTCCCTAATCCGATGGAACCAATGAACTTGCTGTTTGGTCTCCTCAACAAATTAGCCAACCAACTAACCAGCCAACGTATCAAATTCCCTGAGACACTCCTGGCCATACCCTTGTCTCGGATGAACACACTCCAGTGAGAAGAACGTACTGAGTTCCATACTTAAGAATTCTTCGAGCCACTCACATATCTGCGAACCCGTTCCGTATGCTCGTACCTTCGTTAACAATTTGTAGTGAGGCACCGTGTCAGTAGGTTTTCGGAAATCTAGGAGTATGGAATTTACCTTTTGCCCTTCATTCATAGTCCGTAGTCTGTCGTGTGAGAAAAGGAAAAGCTGAATTTCGCTCATGTGATGCTTCCTAAATCCATGCCCGTTCTTGAACTTGTGTACCTCAAAGAAATTTGTTATATTCAGTCTTAGAATATGTTCAAGAATCTGCAGCATGTCGATGATGCCGATTATAAATACTTGGGTCTGTAGTTTAGTGGGTCCGTTCTGTCACCATTCTTATACACATGAGTCACCTGACTTTTTTTACTGTCACGTGGGACTTTTCTCTGGACGAGAGATTCACTGTAAATGCAAGCTAAGTAAGGGATCAACCCTGTAGAGTACTCTCATAAACCGAACTACGATTCCATCCTGATATGGCGACTTATTTCTTTGAACTCTACCAGTTGCTTCTTAACGGGAGAGATCCCTATTTCAAAATCCACCTTACGGGATTCTCTGTGATAGTCGAACGACAGTGTGGTTGAAACTTCCTGGCAGATTAAAACTGTGTGCCCGACCGAGACTCGAACTCGGGACCTTTGCCTTTCGTGGGCAAGTGCTCTACCATTTGAGCTACCGAAGCACGACTCACGCCCGGTCTCACAGCTCTACTTCTGCCAGTATCTCGTCTCCTACCTTCCAAACCTTACAGAAGCTCTCCTGCGAACCTTGCAGAACTAGCACTCCTGAAAGAAAGGATATTGCGGAGACATGGCTTAGCCACAGCCTGGGGGATGTTTCCAGAATGAGATTTTCACTCTGCAGCGGATTGTGCGCTGATATGAAACTTCCTGGCAGATTAAAACTGTGTGCCCGACCGAGACTCGAACTCGGGACCTTTGCCTTTCGCGGGCAAGTGCTCTACCATCTGAGCTACCGAAGCACGACTCACGCCCGCTCTCACAGCTCTACTTCTGCCAGTATCTCGTCTCCTACCTTCCAAACCTTACAGAAGCTCTCCTGCGAACCTTGCAGAACTAGCACTCCTGAAAGAAAGGATATTGCGGAGACATGGCTTAGCCACAGCCAGAGGGATGTTTCCAGAATGAGATTTTCACTCTGCAGCGGAGCACTTGCCCGCGAAAGGCAAAGATCCCGAGTTCGAGTCTCGGTCGGGCACACAGTTTTAATCTGCGAGGAAGTTTCATATCAGCGCACACTCCGCTCAGAGTGAAAATCTCATTCTGGAGACAGTGTGGTTGTGCGATTGTCCAGAGTGAACGATTTCTTATCCTCAAAATTTAAAACTTGAGCTTTCCTTTTGCAATCTCCTGTTGCAACACCAGATGGGTCAACGAGTGAATGGATAGAAGTCTTCCACCCGCTTCGCGATTTTACGAAGGACCAAAATTTTCTTGGGTCCTCAGCTAGATCAATTGCTAAGGTATGACGGTGGCAGTTGTATGCTTCGTGCATCGATCTTTTTATAGACGCACCAATCTCTACTACATTTTGTCGATCGTCATTAGCGCGTTCTCTTTTGAGCCGAGAGTGCTACAGCCTTGTCTTCTTTAGCGTTTTCCGAATTTTGTTATTAAACCATGCTGAGTCTTTTCCACCTTAATTCCACTTACGGCGCACACACTCCTCCAGAGAACGGTTTGTAATAAGTTCAAATATCCCCCATAATTCCTGTACTGGGATTAAATTACGTCCATTCATTGTCTAAATGGAATGCTACCAATTGATTATCTGCTCTTTCTCCAAACAATACTCTCCAGCGTTATTGATTGATTTATTACCGTCGATAATGTCAGGTCTGATTTTAGCTACAAGCTCTACAATATATCCATTTAATGTGGGTTCTCGAACTAACCGCAACAGACAGTTTCGGAAAATGTGTTCAGAACTACTTTAGAGAACTGTCTGTTCGTACCACTTCCAATGAATCCACAGGCGTCCCAGTCTGTACTTAGTAGATTTGAAGTTGCCTCAACTAAAACTGCACAATCGGAGTATTTCCGCGCTACTGACAAGGAGAGCTCCACATAGCACGCTCCTCGGATTCAGAGGTAAGATAGCCTAGTCGATAGCCCATCAAAAACACAAAGCAGATCAAGCGTGAAACCAGGAAGAAGGTGCACTGAACTGTGAAAGAAAGCAAAGTATAAACATTGAACGGTCCAAGACGAAGAAGTGCAATAAACAGCAGCCTAAAGCATCAACTGCGTCGTGGCAAATGCCGGCACGGTAGCTCAGCGTGTTCGGTCATAGAGCTGGTTGGCCTCTGTAAACTGAGTGGAAGGATCAAGAAACGAACTTGAACGGATGTCAACGATCAAACGATCAAACACAACGATCAACAACGAACAAAATGCAAAAAAAAAAAACGAAGTGGCGTTGGACTGCTAAGCGGGATGTTCGTGTTAAAAACTCCTTTGTGTTTTTTTTTTTTTTTTTGCACAGCATTATGAACTGCCCGTTCTGTTATTGAAATGTTTGCCCTCTTTCTGTATTGTTCGCAGTTGTTATACTATGCATTGGTTGTAGAATATGAATTATGTGGTAAGAATACGTTATCGTCGCAAATGAACGTGATGAACAGTGAGAGCAGGCGAGGTGCCCCATAAAAGTCTCACAGAAATGAAAACAACAAATAAACGGTTGTGATTTATATTACAACAAAGGAATTGAAGAGTCAAGACTTCCACAACGGAACGCAACTTCAAAAACGATAAAAAGATAGGTTCTGACAGAACACAGAGAAACTGTGTGATTATGAAATTGTAGCATACATTTGTTACAGCTTATGTGACAAACTTTAGCAGTCGTACAAATTAGGTGCTTCGATAAAAGATGCTTATCATACGACACACGCACTGCCACTCATGCCATGTGTGACACCCCAGACGTGTTGCTGGTGGAGGATTCGGTTGACTTTCCGCCTTGTCATCAAACGTTTGCTGTTCCCATTCGAAAGTCACTTCCTTTCGGCTACTATCATTTTAGGTCCCTACCTTACACCTCGCTGTTGCAAACGGGCGTTACACCACGATACAGACACAAATTTGAATAAAGCGAACAGCAAAAAAGAAGAAAAATTGCCACGAAGGAGGTCTGAACACATGGCTGCTCGCTTGGCCGTCCAACACTACAACCACTGAAATACGGCGCCACTTATTTGTAGGGATGCTCCGTATTTCCCTTCTTCTTCTTCTTCTTCTTCTTCTTCTTCTTGGACCGTTCACTGTTTCTATATTGCTTTCTTTCACAGTCCAGTACACCTCACCCATGGTTTCATGCTTGACCCATGTTCAGTTTTTGATGGGCTGCCCACTGGGCCCTCTTACCACTAGATATGAGGGGGGGGGAGGGGGGGTGCGATGGAGAGTCTCCCTGTACCCTGTGTTCCCTGGTGAGTGTTGACTTTCTTCGAATGGTTCTACGGCTGTTATGGTAGAATTGTGTGGCCGGCAAAACCATCAGATGAGTAACTAGAGTTCACCTAGGTCGGTTTTTCACACCCAAATGACTAAACAGACTCGATTTCAGCTTCTACGGAGACAATATTTTTGTCGACTGCAAAGAACACTTGCCTTCCGATGGCGTCTAACCATTCTTTCCGATATACGTTCCATGCCTCGTTAAATATTTTGGAGTAATGGTGCGGACAGGAACGACACCGGCCTTGTTGGACGAATTCGAATTTCTGTAAGTCTCGTGTTCCACGTCCAAGTTTTCGTAGCTGGTGCGGTCGACGGGGCCACAGGCGGAGTAAGCAATGCCGGAATTGGCCGACACAGCTGCCTCAGCCGCGAGCGCTAGCAGTTCCTTGGTGATCGACGTCGCTAAATCCACTTACCTACTTACCTCCAGTCAGCCTCGATAGCTCCGCGGTGCATTGCTAAGCGAAGGGACACACGTCGAAGATTTTCTCCACCCGGGGACTGGATACTGCACTCTTCTTACGTTCGTATTGTCGTAATTGTCATACCACTGTTGAGATGAATGTACGGGCGCGTCCTAGTTATGTCACCGTAGCGTCTCAATGTTGTTGTGACGCAAGTCACAATCGAGCAGTATCTCTAAATGAAGTGTTCTAGACATTCTCCAGAATGTTTTGAAGAAGTAGAAAGTATGTAGAAAGTTTTTGTCGCACACTTTGATTGCCAGAAAAATAGGTCGCGGGAACGTTTGCCACGACTTGATTGAAATTCAAAACACGGACAATTCTTTTCTGAAAATATCGTCACATATAACTTGACCTGGTCAAATCAATACGAACCTGCCACAGAATGACGAAGTGTACGAATTCATAAGTAGGTTCAGCGCTTTGGCGACGTAAACAACATTCAGGCTAATGTAATGCGCAATGTGAACACCATTCCAAAGAAATACCTTTTTTCCTTTTGTAACAGCTATGCATGGTTGTATGGACCCAGGCGGCGGCGGTGTGGTGTTGGTGGTAGTGATGTTGGTTGTGATGGTGTTATTGGTGGCACGGGGAAGGGGTGGGGGTTATGCAGAACAGCTGAGTCATTAAAACCGCCATCTTAACTTTTCTTTATTTTTTTTATTAATATGGTGTCGAAACTATTTGGGCAGCTAGGATACATCTTTGTGAAACTTCCTGGCAGATTAAAACTGTGCGCCTGACAGACTCGAACTTGTTTTACTCTCCCATGATGTTACAAATCAACCCACACACCGCAGAGCTCAAACTCGTTACGGAACTATCTCTTTGTATTTACTTGCTCATCGTTACGCCCAACTGAGGAGCGTGATAGAAGTTATGTAGGTGATGAGTTTACTTCCTCCTTCTCGCAAAATGTCTTCATATTATCACTAAAGTGTCTCTTCCGTTCTAAAGTTCACGTTATGTTGGCAGCAGCTTTCGGAAAAACGTTCAGGAGGTACCTCTATCCTGCACCATGTTATCTGTGACTCCAATTCCCTCCAGATCTCTTCCAATTTCAAGCAGAAAATTGTACTTAATTTTTATTGAGATGACAAGGAGGAGAATTTCTGTCTGTCACTATCAATCATTTTGAGAATGTGACCATAAAATTTTAATCGTATCTTCCTGAAAAAGTCCGATTTTCTCAGTATGCTGTTTTAATTTCAGAGATTTCCCTTTTACCCAAATTCCTCGTAAGGTGGTTGGGTCAAACATTATGCTTATAACTTTTCTTCCTTGCTCTTTTACGTCATGAAATAATTATCTGCCTCCAATTATTAAGGTTTCCTATGCATGTAATGCTTGCCTAGTAATTAATGTGTTGAACTGTCTTACTTTTGCGTTGGTTTTCTGCTGGATCTGTTCCAGATGTTTCGGTAAGCTTTTGTAATTTAGGCATTCTTTCAACGGTTCACAATTTTAATCCACATGGTTGGATTTTCTCATTAGATATCGGCATGTAGGTATCGGTACCTGAAAATTTTTTCCCAACTAAGCTAGTATAGTATGTCAGCTTATCTACCGGACAGTTCTTTCCATGAACTGTTTTACGAATGAAATTTGCAGTTTAGTTTTAAGTTCAGTTTTATCATGTTTTCTAGCGGGTGAACCGGTACTTTGTCTGAGAGAACCGGAAGGACATCTGCGAAGGCCGAACCCTGCAAATGAATTTTATTTTCAAATGGTTTGTCAATAATTATTCCTTTAACTTCTGTCCCTCATATACTATTTAGTTCTTCCCGTAGACGATTCAACAGTAGGGGGACATACTCTACCATTGTTGGACTCCTCTTCCTACAAAAGAATCAAACTTTTCGGTTAAGAATTTAAATTTTGATGTGGTGTTATGTTTGGACATTTCTGCTGTTCTTTAAAAAATGGTTCAAATGGCTCTGAGCACTATGGGACTTAACATCTGTGGTCATCAGTCTCCTAGAACTTAGAACTACTTAAACCTAACTAACCTAAGGACATCACACACATCCATGCCCGAGGCAGGATTCGAACCTGCGACCGTAGCAGTCCCCCGGTTCCGGACCGAGCGCCTAGAACCGCTAGACCACCGCGGCCGTGCTGTTCTTCTATCTACGTATTTTATAACATGCTGAAGACTGTATATTTTTTTGGAGTCTGCAAGAGTAATCACTGCTTGTCCGCCTTTGCGAACTTTTAAGGTGGTTTTAAGATGGAGAAATTGTTCCTTGTAGTACCTCTCTTTCCTGAACGCTGCCAGATGTACACCTATTAAGTGGTCTATTTGTACTTAAAGTTTACTAAGTACGACCTTTGACAGAATTTTGTAAGAACTGTTAATAGGAAAATATATCTGTAGTTATTGATGTCTGTTTAACAACTTTCCGTATGCAAAGGATAGATTGGAGGACATTGCCAATCAGCTTCTTTCCTCTTCAGTCAATTATCTGTGAGAACCGCATGAAGCCCCCGAGGAAAGTTTTTCGCACATACTTTCCACTTTTTGGCAACTATACGGTCTTCGCTTTTAGACCTATTATTTTCTAGATCAAGTATTATTCACTGAATGTCGCCGATTATGCTTTAGGGTTTGGTTCAGATTTTCTGCAAGCGGGTCTACGTTTGCGTGATATGTAGTTTAAAAAGTCTTTGAAGATACTTGTTATAAGTTTACGATTGTATTTATTATTTATTGTCAAAGCCCCATGTCGAAGTTTGGAACAGAAACTTCATGCCTAATAGCCTGTCACTTTTTGTTTAAATGTTTTTGCGTAAGTTTTATTTTTATTCTTAAAGTCTTGTTCTATTTCTGACTGTGTTGATCGTAAAGGCGTTTTCAATATCTGGTCATCTATGAAGTCTGTTTCTCGTTTTTGGTGATGTTATATAACTTTTGTGTTATGACAGAATGCTTCTACGTTTTGTAGTCTTATCAGATATCCCTATTCAAGTTTGAAATGGAAATATATTTTGATTACAGATGTATTTAAAATTCATGTGACTAGGAAAACACTATCATGGCAGATTTTAATAGAAAGTAATAATACGCTTGTGTAGAAATACAAACTACATCAAATACAACTGGAATAATGAACGTTATTTTAATATTGTTTAGTACGCACGGCAACATTTAAATAATTTCCAATCTAAGTGATTCAGACAAAGAAGTATACCATTGAAAGCAGACGGAAAAATAGTGGAAATTCGGATAGGAAACACAGATTGGAAACAGATTTCAATACAGTTTTTAATAGAGGAGTGCTCCACATTTGCGTTGGCCGAAATTTTCTTTTAATGTTTCTCGGGTAATATTATTCTAGAAAAGCTATCTTGTTAGATGTTAAATGGTATTTTGCTGAGCTTTTATTGATGAATTTAGAAGGAAGATCAGGCAAATATTTAGGAAGATATAGCGAATTTTCTATTGCTAAAGTAACTCACTTCAGAGTAACAACAGAGCAGGCTATTAATAAAAGCTACCATTTTCAGTCGAGGGCAAATGATACGAACGGTGATGAGTGGTCTACTTCTTTAACAGTTCGTAAGTAAGTTTGGTTCGTAAATGAGTTTAGATGAACGAGCGGCATAGTTACTACAGTTTTGAAAAGACCGAAGAAACCTAGGCTAGGCCACTACTGGAAATGTGATTTTTTCAAGTGTGTAACGAACTTAGAAATATTTTTACAACGGGTTTTACAAAGTAAAACTCTGAACACTTAAATCATCTGATGGGCTTAGAATATTTTGTGTAATATTAGGTATGTTTATGACTATGGTTTTATGTTTGCTGTCATGCAGCTTTTAACTTTAATGTTGGGCAGATTACAGCCAATGAGGGAAGTTATCTGTCGACATACTACAGACATGGAAACTTCGTTACTAAACAATTTTAGGAAAAACTTATTTCATCATAGTAACAGTAAGTTAATTTAAGCCATTTTCATCCTGATTCTACTCTTTATTAACTGGATCTGAATAATGCAACGAACGAGCAATGCGACGGAGGTGTGGCCAATGTGGCTACCCCTAGACGACAGCCAAACTAGTTATTGAGCTATTCGGTCGGACTTACCGCCCAGCCGGATTATACAGTCAGCAAGTTCACATCGAATTCAGACTTCACGGAACATGGAACGCTGTATAATAAAACGCCTTTCGTAACGTGCAACTCATAAAAAGAGTTGGAATTGGAATTACTGCTGGATACACTCACATAACAGTGAAATAGGCGTACTTGAGAACGTGTGCGTCAAACATAATAAGATGATTAAGTCCACATCCATAGCCAGCCAGTGAGCAACCGAAAGCAGTCAATAGCTCCCCGTTTATTCCTGGGAACTGTTTCGATTACGTCTGCCATTTATCGATCAGTAACTTATTTCCACTCTCCTTCGAACAGTTACTGCGTGTTTGCAGATCGCTTGTCTTTCATAGCAGTTGTTTCAGACAAAGTAAGCAAAGGGAAATGTTTTCATTGTGGACAATAACAATTTTAGAATTTCAAAAATATCCAGCTGTAGAACCAAGGGAAATATTTGACAACAATAAAACGTGAATGAAAACAATAAACACATTTTAGAACCAAAACAAGATATGGAACTATCTGTATTCTCGGTAGATCGACTACCGCGACCACTGACGTCACAGCTAAATTACTGCGATATTTTTACGGCCACCTGAAAGAAAATCGTGCACGAGTCATCTGACTGCGCTCACGGTATTATGACCATATGCATGAGGGACTCAGCTTCTGAAGTCATGCAGGTACCTGCGTTTCCTCAGAACTGTGACAAATGCGTTGAGTGGAAATCTCGATCACTGCTCAAAGAGACAGACGTTACGTTCAGTTTTATGTAACACTGCGAAACAAAAAGCGTCACTTTTGGAGCCCCGTAAATGTTCCATAGCGACGTAAAAATTTGAAGTTGGGCTCAATGGTCCCTACAAACTTTCTCTGTAATTGTGCTAGTATAAGACGTGAGTCACTGCGATGTCACCCTCGGAATCGCCACGCCATGTCGAACACAAAAAAAAAAGAAAGAAAGCGGCCAGAGTTCGGAGGTTCATAACTATGAGGTGTAAGGTGGGTCACTGATGTCACATTGGGACCCAATTTCACCAAAATTCAGTCCAACGTCACCAGCGATGTGTTACACAATGGGAAGGTCGTCACATCCCTTCTTACCTACATTTCACCCCTCCTTTTGACACCTCTGCGATGGAGCTCAAAACCTCAAACACTGGTGTTACAATCACACTGTTTTTTATGGGTGCCCGATAAAAAAATTTCAGATATAACTCCGCTCAGTATAGATACGACCAGGCCTCAGATGGTGGCATAAGGGGTGAAAATTATCACTTCTCCTCGGACGTTGATTCCCACACACTTCGCGGTTGAAAACTGTAGTTCGCAGTGTGATGAGCATAATGACGTCGTTCTTTACTATCTCACGCCGCTGACACCCCTGCATGAGTCAATTGTTTGCTAAGGACATCATGGGCCAGAAGTCGCCTTTAACATGATCTCATAGCTCTTTGGAGGCTAGCGCGACCAAATTTTTGCTTTGGTGTATAAGATGCAACCACTAGGGACTGTGAAAACCATTCGACGATACTTGAACGTAATCCGAGGCAGCAAAGGGTGTTTGTGATTTTTCTGCCCTTCTGTTTCGTGCTCTCCTGTGGCGCGATTACGAGGGGGAAGGAGGCGGGGACATTGACACGTATCTGAATAAAAAGGCAATGATCCCTCTAAGACTCAACCCCCCTCCACTTCGGCAACGCCCTTGGTGACACCCACGCAGGTTTCTTGAGCACTTTAAAAATGTACGTGTACAGAGACAACCAGCCACTGATTCGTAGGCACCGATTCGACAGGCAACCATTTCTACACAACTAAGCTGAGTTTCACTACGTCGCTAAACTAGTGCTTGCTGACCACATACGAAATCGAAGGGGTGTTGAAATGGATGTCTGTGACGCTGGCGATTAGAAATCAATAACGTGCTACCTCCGTACAGAGATATTTTTGAAGTGTCCGACAGCGGATTGCCAAACGAGAGAGCCCAGGTTCGATTCCCGGCCAGGTCAGAGATTTTCTCCGTTCGTGGGCTTGGTGTTGTGTTGTTCTTACTATCATACTGTCATACGACATGCCGCTGTTGAGATAGCTGTATGAGTAAATCCTGAAAGCCAATTATAAAAAAGTGCCCGACGAAGGTTCGCGTGTGGCATCGAGGGTTGTCTTTGAAGGAGCTTTCGCCGTTTTACTTACGCATGTGTTAATATTGCATCCGCTCCCTCACGCCACAGGAGGACTTCAAGAGTATAAACACACTTTGCTGCTTCGGATAGCCTTCAAATTTCGTCGAATGGTTTTCAATGGTCCCTAGTAGTACACCGGAGCAAACATTCAGTAGCGCTAGGCTCCAAAGAGTAGCGATTACTTTCAGTGGGGCTACAGGCCCATCTTGTCATTATAAAATGGTTGACTCGTCCGGGGAGTGTACGCAGGGTCAAAGGTAATCAAGACCCTTATCCTGTAGCTCATCGCACAGCCAACTATCGTTTTCTACGTCGAAATTTGTGGGGATCAACGTCTCAGGGGAAGGGGTGGTTTCATTGACGCCATTTATGACACCCCCTAAGGCGTAATGTGTCGATACTAAGCGGTGGTGTGTCTGAAATGTTGCCATCGGCCATCCATCGGAAAAACCCATGATTTAAAAGGTGGGCGTCACAATTGTGACCTCCTGTGCAGAGGCGTTAAAGGAACTCGTGAAATGTGGATGACAGGTGGTATGACGACCTCCCAATCGTGTGACACGTCCACGGTTGCGTTGAGCAGAAATGTGGTGAAATTTGGTTCCAATTTGACAATATTAACCCACCTAACACCCCACATGAACTTCAGAACGCTGGCGTTTTTCCCGCATGTTTAGGTACCTTGCTACTTGAAGCACCGTCGAGCCCGAAGATGACGTCGCAGAAGACGTCATATTTCTTTACCATTCAAAGGAAGGTCGTAGTTACCAACCCGTAGTAACCCTTTAACTGCTTTGCGCAGTGTAGTTAGTTAGTTTCATGTTCCATGCATCATTATTATGATTATTGTTAGTGATGCGGAACGAGTAGTTTCACATTCATATTATATGTTTATCTGTAGATATAGTTACATGTCGACAGGTTATAAGTTTGTTTCCTTGTTTCGTTGTCAAACAAATATAAAGTAGCACTTTCTATGTAGAACCTTTTACATATTACGTAAGTAGAAATTCTTCTACCAAATAGAAAGAATTTGAGAAGAAACATTCTGAGTTTCTTTTAAAATTTAACTTTCTGACGTTTAGGTATTTTGTATCAATGGTTCAGTGATCAAAAATATAATGAAAGCACTGTGTTCCTCTTTTCGTGCTAAAGTGAAACATAATGTGGAACAGTGAATGCAAGTTTTTCTTCTAGTTTTATCATTAAGTACATCGCTGTGCCTTTTGAATTGTTGTGAGTTATTTACAAGAAACTTCGAGAGGGAAGATATGTAGACTGTGAAGCAGTAGCTAAAACACTTTATTGCATTCATAATGTTAATTCTTTCATTACTAATTTTTTATCTATTTTTGCTATGGCACTATTAATGTTTATTTCTGATTTTGTATCAAATATGAACCATATCCATGCGTGTAATGTAATCTACCAAAATTATGGTTTATTGGTGCTTGTATAGAATAGATAGAATTGTAACTTTAGGATACAAAAAGTTGGAAAGAAATCCCTCTGTGATAAGGAGGCAAAAGCGAGTCAAAAATGTGGAAATGCTGAGGTTAAACGATGTAATATTCGATGACGCTCACGAAACGCTAATACTCACACTGGCCTCCAGGCAATGTATTGTTTTCATTAGCAATGTAAATCACATGGACAGTATTTGTGTATCTTTCCCCAGTACAGTTTAATTTATGTAAACTTATGGACTGTTGTTGATCTATTTCATACTACCTGTGATAGATTTGCGTCATACTTAGGTAGAGTAAATAGTTTTTTGTAAACAAAGGCCAAATTTTTTCTTGAAAAACAATATATCGATTTATTTCAGTTAAGTTTTACAGACAGTGTGTTGCTAAACGCCGCAAAATTTTGAATTCCATAAAAGACTAATTACCAACTTCTTATTATTTAAAACTACTTTAGATTTTGTTGCTATTGTTGTTTTTAGTCAGAAAACTAGTTCAATGCAGCTCTCCGTGCTACTCTATCCTGTGCCAGACTCTTCATCTCTGAGTAACAACTGCAACCTACATCCTTCTCAATCTGCTTACTGTATTCCTCTCTTGGTATCCCTCTACGATTTTTTCACCCACGCTTCCTTCCTGTACTAAATTGGCGGTCCCTTGATGCCTCAGAATTTGTCCTACCAATCGACCCCTTCTTCTAGTCAGGTTGTGCCACAAATTTCTTTTTCTCCCCAATTCTGTTCAGTACCTCCTCATTAATTACCGATCTATCCATATAATCTTCAGCATTCTTCTGCAGCACCACATTTCAAAAGCTTCTATTCTCTTCATCTCTAAATTGTTTATTGTCCACGTTTCACTTCCATACACGACTACACTCCATACAAATTCTTTCAGAAAAGACTTCCTGACACTTCGGTCAATACTAGATGTTAATCAATTTCTCTTTTTCAGAAACTCTTTTCTTGCCGTTGCCAGTCTACATTTTATATCCTTCCTACTTCGACCATCATTGATTATTTTGCTTCCCAAATAGCAAAACTCATTCACTACTTTAAGTATCTCATTACCTAATTTGATTCCGTCAGCATCATACGATTAAATCGACTACATTACATTATCTTCGATTTGCTATTGTTGATGTTCATCTTATACTCTCCTTACAAGACATTGCCCATTCCGTTCATCTGGCGTTTCAAGTCCATTGTTGTCTCTGACAGAATAACAATGTAATCGGCAAACATCGAAGTTTTTATTTCTTCTCTGCCATCTGGTTTTTTTACAAATTGTAAATAGTCTTTCACTCTCTGTATTTTACCCCTGCTGCCGGTTGAATGTGAAAGAGAGTATTCCAGTCAACATTGTGAAAAGTTTTCTTCAAATCTACAAATGCTATAAATGTCGGTTTGTCTTTCCTTAACCAATCTTCAACGAGAAGTCATTGGGTCAGTATTGCCTCGAATGTTCCTACATTCCTCCGGAATCCAAACTGATCTGCCCCGAGGTCGGCTTCTACCAGTTTTCCATTCGTCTGTAAGTAATTCATGTTTGTATTTTGCAGCCGTGACTTATTAAACAGATAGTTCGGTAACTTTCTCACGTATCAGTACCGGTTTTTTTACTATTGGAATTATTACATAAATTTGGAAGTCTGAGGGTATTGCGCATGTCTAATACATCTTGCTTACCAGATGGAAGAGTTTTGTCATGGCTGTCTTTCCTAAGGAATTTTGTCTTCACCCGGAGCCTTATTTCGTCTTAGATTTGCAGCGCTATATCAAATTGTTCACGCAGTATCATATTTCCCATATCATCTTCATCTACGTCCTCTTCGATTCCCACAATACTACCCTCAAGTACATTAACGGTGTGTAGATAGTCTATATACTCCTTTCAGTCGCGCGCATTGGCCGCGTTGTTTGAGGCGCCATGTCAGGGATTGCGCGGCCCCTCCCACCGGAGGTTCGAGTCCTCCCTCGATCATGGGTGTGTGTGTTGTTCTTACCATAAGCTAAAGTAGTGTGTAAGTCTAGGGACGGATGTCCTCAACAGTTAGGCCCCTTAGGAGTTCACACGCATTTGAACATTTTAGTCCTTCCACCTTTCTGCTTTCGCTTCTTTGGCGAGGACTGGTTTTCCATCAGAGCTCTTTGTACTATACAGGTGGTTCTCTTTTCTCCAAAGGTTTCTTTAATTTTCCTGTAGGCGGCATATATCTTTCCTCTAGTGATATATGCTTCTGAATACTTGCCTTTGTCCTCTACCATTCCTGCTAAGCAATTTTGCACGTTCTGTGTATAGGATTTTTAGACGTTTGTTTCCATTTTCGGCTGCTTCATTTACTGCATTGTTATATATTCTGCTCTCATTAATTAAATTCAGTATCTCTTGCGTTATCCAAGGATTTCTACTATCCGTCGTGTTTTTACCTACTTGAGCTTCTGTTGCCTTCACTATTTCATCTCTCAAAGCTACCCAGCTTTCTCCTACTGTATTTCTCTCCCCTGTAACTGTGAATCGTTCCGTAATGATCCCTCTGAAACTCTCTACAACCTGTGGTTCTTTCAGTTTATCCAGGCCCCATCACCTTAAATTCCTTCAGTTTTAGTCTGCGGTTCATAACCAATAAATTGTGGTCAGAATGCACATCTGCCCCTGGAAATGTCTTAAGATTTAAAATCTGGTTCCAAAATCTCTGTCTTACCATTACATAATCAGTCTGAAACCTTCCGTTATCTCCAGGTCTCTTCCACGTATAAAACCTTGTATTCTGATTCTTAAATCAAGTGTTAGCTGTGACTAAATTACGTTCTGTGCAAAATTCTAGCAGTGGGCTGCCTCTTTCAATCCTTTCTTCCCAGTCCATATTCACCTATTATTTTTCCTTCTCTTCCATTTCCTGCTATGAAATTTCAGTCTCCCATGAACATTAAATTTTCGGCTCCCTTAACCATCTGAATATTTTCTTTTGTCTCGTCATACACTTCTTCAATCTCTTCATCATCTGTGGATGATATACTTCTTTCAAAACTACCATATATGGAATATTTTAGTAGTCGTTAACTGGATGGATTGATTTTCTGGTTAATTAGTTCTCACAGTTGAGTGCATACAAAATGTTACAGGTAAAGACTCATTCAGTAGCTTTCTCCTGAAAAAGTAAATAAAAACAATTAATTAACCATTGAAGTTTTGTGCTAAATATTAAAGTTTGCTTACTAATTTAAAAAGTATGTCTGAAGATTTCTGAGTTATGTAACAAACGCTTTATAGCCCGCATTCTTTTGTATTCTGATTATGGAGAAGAATATAGAACTTCGAGTCAGACTAACTACGATCACCGTCAAACTGTAGTAAAACAACAGCTCACACGATATATGTCCTGCTGTGTCTGAAGAAAGGCTGTTAAAAGATGTCGACGAGATGATGGTCTGAGAGCACCAAAAACTGTTCTGTGCAGTGAAAATCTTCCTTCTCAATGTTGAGCCTCCCCAGAGCATTATTACATACAACGTCATAGAATAATAAGACGTAAAATATGTTTTCTTACAGATTTGTCTCCCCCAAGATTTGCAGTGATTCGAAGTACAAATCTAGCTGAACTTAGTTGTTTTAGGAGACCAAATTTTGTTTCTTTTAAAAAAAAAATTATTCAAATGGCTCTGAGCACTATGGGACTTAACATCTATGGTCATCAGTCCCCTAGAACTTAGAACTACTTAAACCTAACATCACACAACACCCAGTCATCACGAGGCAGAGAAAATGCCTGACCCCGCCGGCAATCGAACCCGGGAACCTGGGCGTGGGAAGCGAGAACGCTACCGCACGACCACGAGCTGCGAACCGTGTTTCTTTTCAATTTAAATTCTTATTTGTATGGATAATCTAATAATTTTGAAGTTAATTCCCTAGTTATTTCCTCACCTTATGTTACATTTATCACTTTGTAGCATCTCTAGACGTGTAGAACTGAATATGTTGTGTCCTTCATGAAATGAGGCACACCATTTGCGCAAAAGCGCACAATAATGTTTTCAAGAACATTATTTACCATTTCTTCTGCTGTTGTATATATGTTTGGCTCAGTTATAATAATAGTGTCAGCTGCAAAGAGATCTAACTCTGCTTACTGTATGGTAACTGAATTTTAGAATTAAAAATAATTTCCTACAGACATTTTTATTTTTAAAATGAATGATAAATGAAATTTAGTTTTTGCGCCTGTTTCACTAAACCACTAAGTAATGAGTCACTGACACAAGTGGTACCGTTTACTTCTACTAACATTTTTTTATAGAATGATGAAGCAATTCTCAGTGCATCGCATGTACTACGTACAACTACTTCTCAGAAAGGGAAGCTAACTGTTCTCATTGAAGGTAGATATTTGTTGCAAAACATGCTTTCTCCGCACAACTTCTCTCCCTAGCGAAGACTGCTTCCCCCAGTCCCTGAATTCTCATTTAAAATCGCCGAAGTTAAAATGTATGCACTACACTTGTTGTTGTTGAGGTCTTCAGTCCAGAGACTGGTTTGATGCAGCTCTCCATGCTACTCTTTCCTGTGCAAGCTTCTTCATCTCCGAGTAACTACTGCAACCTACATCCTTCTGAATCTGCTTAGTGTATTCATCTTTTGGTCTCCCTCTACGATTTTTACCTTTCAACTTTCCCTCGATGCCTCAGAGCGTGTCCTATGAACCTACCCCTTCTTTTAGTCAGGTTTGTGACACAAATTCCTCTTCTCCTCAGTTCTATTCAGTACCTCCTTATTAGTTTCGTTGCCTACCCACCTAATTTTCATCGTTCTTCTGTAGCACCACATTTCAAAAGCTTCTATTCTCTTCTTGTTTAAACTATTAATCGTCCATATTTCACTTCCATAAATGGCTATACTCCATACAAATACTTTCAGAAAAGACTTCCTGACACTGAAATCTATACTCATGTTAACAAATCAAGACAAGTTCTCGATTGCAGTGATCTGACACGATAAGTACGCCAAAAATCCAGTAAATAGCACGGCATTAATCGGATTTTACAGCTACGAGTTTGCAATCTGCGTCACTTCTAAAGCATTGCTCTCCCAGCTGCGACGCAGGCACGAGCGTTCTCGAAGGCAGCTGCGAAATTTCATCAAAACGAGGAAGTGTCGCTCTGATTGCCCTACTCCACAGGCATATCTAGTAACCGACGGGCTTCCATCAGCGGCTAATTGGAAAGTCGATTGGTGTGTACAGCCATTCGCTCATTTCGCAGCGGAGCGGGAGAGTTGGCCGCTGGCTGCTGGCGGCTGGCAGCTGGCGCGGAGCCAGCGCGGAAAGAGACAGAGCGCCACGCCGCGCCTCGCCGCGCCTGGCCTCGCCTGCGCCAAACTATCGATCCGCACTTCTCCACGTATTAGCCCCAAAGCCACCTCATTCTTACTAACACCCCATCTTTCATTAATCGCCAGGTCCTCTCACCCAATCAGTGGTTCGTAAAAGTTTCCCAAATACAGGGAAGTTCATATGAACTGATGTCACTTGCTCATCCATTTAACGAGGCATATGGGAAGGTTAATTATGTCTTTTCGTTCGTAGGCATCCTCTCCTTTTAAAATTTTAATAAGTCCTCTAAACAACTGACGACACAGGACTATTCCTGAGTAGCAGACTTGTGCCAATATGCTTTTTATATCAAAATACGGTGAACAATGACAATGAATTTTTCTGTGGGGAATATTTCTAGAAAATTTATGGCATGAAACATACGTCAGGAAGAACTACAGTAATTTCGTAATTGGTTCTTCATATTTTAATACTAAAATGTCAACCACCAATGGGTAGGAACTTTTTACATTTGTACTAAATATATTACCATTGATACAAATGGAGAAGAGAAATACTATATTTTTTTTATAATCATCAACAGGACTGCACAAAGGAGATTACTCGTTTGATATTTCCCGCCCCTAGTGCAACATGAGGAACTGAAAATTTCCCAATCACATCACTCTTATTAATAATTAGAATGAATTTTTCATTTGACACAATAACGGTTTTCTTTATGTGAGACGTAACTTCTAGGTCATTATTCAGTGTTTTTTATATGGTGCAGACGTATCTGTATCTGTAGCTATGACCATTCCACTTGCCTCCTCTAAATGTATCCATGATAGAATCTCTTCCACCAAGATGTGCTGGATCTGGCTTCACGATAGGATCTAGTGTGGGTTCTCCAAAGAGATCGACATTATTCATGCTATCGCCATTCATCAAAGAGATGTTGCAATCATAATCAGTCTCCTCAAATTCCTTTCTGTTCGTGGACTTATGACAGCTTTGGTCACAGGCATAGCTTTCTGATTCTCCTGTGTCTGTTCTACTCTGTTTTTGATTGGAAGCTTTTCTTTGAGTTTATTGCTGGAGGTGCATTCTCTGGTGTTTAGATTGCTGGTGTAGGGGAAGGACGGCAACCCGCGATACACCGCTGTGTGGCCGGTGGCTGGGACGTAGGCGACAGTGTATTGGGAATCTAGCGTATTATAATTTGGAATGATGCTTTTAATAATTAAGGATTATACTGGGTGCTTAATAATTATCACCATATGATAATTGTGACAATAATGAATAATTCAGCAGAAATAGCAAAGTTTTCTGTGCATTTAACAAAAATTTGGTTAGTACCAAGTCACTACTTGAGGAAGAGTGGCAAAAGTTCTAGAGTTGTGTGCACATAATTTCAGTCTGAAAGTGGTTTTTGTAAAATTATTATTTACCGCCACAGTGAAATTGCTAATAGGAAAATAAATTATGAGTAACTATACGTAAACAATGTGAACATAAGTACCAATAGGAAAATTTGTGATAGGCATGGTTTTCTTATGAATAGACTGGGTGTATCAATTTTTGGAAAGTGTACGCCAGGGAAATGCAACAAATTCTTACATTAATACCTCAGAGGATATTAGTAGCTGAAGCCTTAAACTTATACCAAATGAATATCTTGTAGACCACGAGAAATTTGATAATATGACAAAATACAAAAAGTATCTAAAAAATCCAGTAAATATTAACACACAAACTAAATAAAAACAACTAGCCCTCTCTTCTGCTTCCTAATTTTGTTAGTCGGCACGAATGCAATCCCGGCAGTAAACAAAGTTGTATTTATCAAAGACTAGACGGCAACCTCGCAGATGGCAGCCTCAAAGTTGAGGGAACAACTGCACAAGCCGTGACTGTAGCAGACCACTCAGACAGCCACGGCTTCATTCGTCCGTCTCACAGTGCAGATCATCCACAGTAGTCCGTAGCATTTAGTATATACAGAAGACTGTCTGTATTTTTGTAATAGAAATCTACAGTTTTGTTCTTAGCCTGACAAAATTTTGTCCCCTTGATTCTGAGAGAGAGAGAGAGAGAGAGAGAGAGAGAGAGAGAGAGAGAATTTTAAGAGATACTTTTATTAATAACTTTCTATTAGTAGTTTGTTTGAGGTTTGTATTCCACTGTTAACAATAGTATCAACATAAATACCATTTAAATTGTACTCGACCTTAAATTGTAGCTGCCACTGTATTTTTGTCTTAAAAACGCTTCAATATTTTGCTGCAGGAGGGAGAGGTGACTTAAAAATGTTCTATGAGGCGTTCTACAGCAGAACTTCACTTTCCTGCTTTGGATTCAACTACTACCTTTTTTGATAACGATGTTTATGGTAGTAATGAGAGTGAGACCAGTCAAGTCGCCACAACCGATTAGGCCAGTTAATGCTTCTGCATCTAATCAACCCAGAGCTATTACTAAAACACTAAGTACGTATATGACAGCTATATATCTTTAGGATTCATTGTTAATCATGACACTCTTCTATCTGCTATAAGCAACGACGTATTCCCAGATAGACCTGTGGTTATAGATAAAACGCGTTTAGTTTGGAATCAGTTCACGGCTAAATTCGAGAAAATAATGTTGAATTCTTCATTAGAACGTGTGGAGCACTCTTAAAAATAGAAACATTTATAGGAAGAATATTCTCAGACGTCACAAGAGGCTGAATTGGTAATTTTATCATTTGCAACTACGTACACGTTTTCGTCTTTTATGCCGATAAAAAAATAAATATGCAACGGACATGAACTTGTCGTGTAGGCGACTTTAACCTAAAGAGTACAGACTGGACGTCTATGGATTCATTGCAGTGGGTACAGACAGACGGTCCTGCGAAGTACTGTATAAAACATTTTAGATAAACTGTCTTGAGCAGCTACATAGAAAACCCTCGAGCAATGGAAATGCTCTAGGCCTTGTTAACACAAACAGGCCTAACTTAATTGACGGTGTCAGTATAGAGACAGGGATTAGTGATCATAATATCATCAAGGTGACTATGTTTACTAAAGTTACGTATTAAATCAATCAAGATGTCTAGGAGAGTATTTGTGCTCGAAAGAACAGATAAGCGATTATTAGCATCCTACTTAGGCAATGAGCCGACATCATTTATTTCAGTTACGATGGACGTAGAAGAATTATAAGCAAGGTTTAAACGGATTATAAACAGCACCCTGGAGAAGTATTTGCCAAGTTAGTGGATTAAGGACACAAAAGACTCACCTTGGTTCAAGAACGAAATTCGTAAAATGATGACGAAGCAAAGGCGGTAGTACTCTCCGTTCCAAAGAGAACGCCCTAATGATGGCATGCAGAGTTAACAGAGATTCGTGCGTCTGTAATAAGATCGATGGGCCAAGCATGCAACAACAACCACCGTCATACCTTGACAAAACATCTGGCCAAGTACCCGAGAAAATTCTGTTTCTGGTAAAATCACTAAGCAGATCTAATGCTTCTATCAAGTCAGTCGTTGACTGGTCTGGTGTGGCCGTATAAGGTAGCAAAAGAAAATCCGAAGATTTAAATTTCACGTTTAAGAAGTTGTTCACACCGGAAAGTCATACTGCCATACCGTCGTTTAACCAGCATACGCACTCCCAGGTGGAGGACGTAGTAACGGGCATCGCTGGCGTAGAGAAACAGCTGCAAGTGTTGAAAAGTTACCAGTTCTGGATAGAATCTAAATCCGGTTTAACAAGAGTACTCCACAGCATTGTCCCCTTATTTAGCTTGTATTTATCGCGAATCTCTCGCCCAGTGCAAAATTCCAAGTGACAGAGAAAAAGCGCAGGTGACCTCTGTAAATAAGAAGGGTAACAGAATGAACCCGCAAAATTACAGAACAATGTCCTTAATATCGTTTTTTTTTGCAGAATTTTTCATCATATTGACATTTTGAATAAGATAAATTTCCTTGAGACAGGAAAGCTTCTGTCCACAAATCACGAAGGCTTTAAACAGTATCGCTTGTGCGAAAATCAGCTTACCCTTTTCTCACATGGTATACTGCCAACTATGGATGAAGAGCTGCAGGCAAATACCATATTCCTAAATTTCTGAAAAGCATTGGACACGGTGCTCCGCTACAGACTGTTAACGGAAGTACGTGCATATCGAATAGGGTCCCAGATACGTGAGTGGCTCTAAGACTACGTAAGTAACAGAGCCGAGTACGTTTTCCTCGACGGCAAGTGTTCATTAGAGACAAAGTTATCGCCAGCAGTGTCCCAGGAAGCGCGACACGACAGCTATTATTTTCTCAATACATAAATGGTCTGGTGGACAGGGTGAGCAGCAACCTGCGACTATTAGCCGATGATACTGTGGTGTCCGGAAGCTGTCGTCGATGAGTGACTGTAGGAGGATACACGATAACTTAGAGAAAATTTCTAGCTGATGTGATGAATGACAGATAGCTCTAAATGTTAAAAAGGAAAAAAAATATTGGAGTTGAGTAGGAAAACCAAATCTCTAATGTTTGAATACAGCAATAAATGTATGTTTTTTGACAGTGTCACATCGTTAAATGTCTAGGGATAAGTTGCAAAACTATGTGAAATGGAACGATTGAAGGATGTAAGAAGTGTACTATGGAAGATAAATGGTTATTGCGAAGATTTTAGAAAAACGTAGTTCATCTATGAAGGAGACCGCATGTAGGACACTGGAGCGGCCTATTCTTGAATACTGATCGAGTGTTTGGGATCCGTACAAGGTCGATTTAAACGAAGACATCGAAGCACCTCAGAGGTGGACTGCTAGATTTGCTGCAGGTAGGTTCAAAGAAAACGCAAGTATTACGGAGATGCTTCAGTATCTCAACCGGGAATCCATGGAGAATAGGCGACCTTATTTTAGAGGAACACTTTCGAGAAAATTTAGAGAACTGTTATTTGAAGCTGACTGTTGCACGATTCAACTGCCACCAACGTACATTTCGCGTAAGGACCACGAAGATAAGAGAAATTAGGACTCGAACGCAGGCATATAGACAGTCATTTTTGCTTAACTCTATTAGCCATTGGAACAGGTTAGTTTACAGCTCATTGTCTAGACCAAAATGTTGTCTTCGTTGCCAGCGATTCATGTGAGCAGAGATGAAACAGAGGGAGGCAATTTCGGGCTGCATCGTGGGTGATCAAACACTTCCCAACGAAAAGGTTTTAGGAGCATCTTCATTGCCCCTGCAGAATTCGGCTGAGTATTGTCTTGAAGAAGGAAACTCATGGCAGTTATGTTATGTGGACTGCATAGCTTTAGACGAAATTTCTCACCAAGTCCTCGTACTTGGGGGGGGGGGGGGGGGGGGAGGAGACACTATTTTCTAGACATCTTTACTTGCTCACTCTGCGCTCGGAACTGAAAAGAGCGACGTGACGCGAACGATGGGCGTACTAGAGAAACTGCCCGACACATCTGTGCAAAGCTTCATCGGCTTTTCATAGCGGATTCCATTTCGCGACCGATAGGGTCTAACTTTTAGAATACACATTGTAATTGCAGGCTTTAGCTTTCATCCATAAAGCCTAATATCAAACAAATCTGCGAAAATAAGATCCAGTACTATTCGTCTCAGGAGTAGAAACACGCATACCAACTTACGTCACACAACTAATTTTGGTGTTAGAACTTTTTTCCGTCAGTGTATTTGCAACCCTCTGCCGCTAGAGGGCTCCGAATAGTAGCGCGCAACATGCGTGTGTGTAACGTAACTATGTCGGTTCGTGAGAAACAGCGTTCTGTAACCAAGTTTCAAATTCGAAAAGTTCGTCCACATATGGAGCACCGTCACCGTTATCACAATCCCAGACCACACACGAACGCTGCGACGTCTGTAAGAATTCGTCATCGATCACCCTCCAAACAGTACCGACTTGGTACCATCAGATTTTCATCTGTTTCATAAACTTAAAAAACACCTTAGAGGACCTCTCTTTGATTGTGATGAAATGATGCAAGCGGACGTGAGGTTGTGGCTCCGCCAACAATGTCAAACATTCCACAGTGGTCGTATCAACAAACACATATCTCGTTCGCAGAAATATGTTCATCACCGGGGTGACTATGTTGGAAAAAATATTTAGACACGAAGAATAAAGATGTAGAATACATATATTTTCGATTGCGAGTATGGAGAATCATCAGCTGTACAATGGAATGACGACAGTGAAAATTTGTGCCGGACAGTTACTCGAACCCGGATATCCCGCTTGTAGCGATAGTTTGATCAGAAGTACAGTGCAATATTCCTTCAGACATGCATGCATGTCCGAAGGAGTATGGCATCGTACTTCTGATTAACACAGACACTGCAATATCGTATTTATCCGCCGACACTGGGCAAGCGACTTTCAATTAAAGTGTCTCCTCTATACGGAAAATGTACGTAATGAATGTACGAGTTGTAGAAAAATAGTTGATGACGTGTGAAGTCTGGATTTGGTCCCGAGTCGTACTCGGATAGTCTGAAAGTAGGGCGACCACTCGTGAGAAGCGGGAAGTTCGAGTTCCAGTCCGGCACAAATTTTCACTGTCGTCATTCCATTGTACAGCTGGCGATCACCAATATTTGCAACTACGAATAAATTTCATGTATTTCGTAACGGCTGTAGTCGTCGCAGTCATCGATCATCCTCCATACAGTCCCGACTTGCCCCATCAGATTTTAATTTGTTTCCAAAACTTAAAGAACACCTTGGATGCCCGGAGGAATATTGCTTCGAACTGCTGATAACCACAGGAACTGCAATATCGTAAAGATGCAGAACCTTAATAAAGTTTTTTATTTAAGAAGCTTTGAGTTTTCACATAAAAACTTCGGAGGCGTTACTTTTCAGGACGCCCTCGCAGTTTGTGAAGCCAATGGCTATTATTTGAGAAAAATTTTGCTAGTAAAAAACCTGCACCATCCACACTGGGATACTCGTCAAGTAAGAGCGATTCCTATCAAGTCGGACTAAAGAGGAACACGTAAGCTACGCAATCACGGATAGTGTGAAGAAGAGCGTTCCTGTTTGATATTCGAACAAGAGGAATAGAAATGGTCAAAAATTTGATTGCGTCTATTTCGTGAAAACATTCTGAGGTAACAACAAGAACCAGATTTCAGGACAGCAGTAGCAGAGTTCGTGAAGATAATGTTTGACTAATAACAGCTTGTACAGAGCCATAGAAGTAGTCGTTCTTCTTTAATTCCGTAGGTGAACGGAATGGGAAAATGCCTTAATATTAAGTAAAATAAAACGAACAATTACTACACACTCTATAGTGGTCCATTGTGCATTGCTATAGTTGTAGATGTAGATCATTTTAAGTTTGATTATGTTGGTGCCAAGACGAATGTGTTGGCACAGAACTGTGATATTAGTTTATTTCTTTTCCTACGTATTTCGAAGCGTGTACAGCTGGTTTAAATATGCCATCTGTTCGCAACGGTTATTTTTCATCTGTGATTATTGTATAATTGTAGGGCACGAGGTTCTAGGCGCGACTGCTACGGTCGCAGGTTCGAATCCTGCCTCGGGCATGGACGTGTGTGATGTTCTTAGGTTAGTTAGGTTTAAGTAGTTCTAAGTTCTAGGGGACTGATGACCTCAGATGTTAAGTCCCATAGTGCTCAGAGCCATTTGAACCATTTTCGTAGCGCCAAATATACAGTGTGACTAGAAACATTATTAAGTAGCTAGTGATAATGAAGTCGCTATCTTTCGATACTTTATTTAGAATCTGCGATCGCATCGTGAAGTGAATGACGACCGTTCTGTGTTGGCTTTGTTAAGTATTCTTTGGTGATTGTTCTCTTGGGAACTAACAGATAAAACGTACGTAAATTTAGATTTTTGAACTTTATTTAGATTGGAGACTACTTTAAAATGAGACTTAAACGACTTAAAAGTACTTACGAAGACAGCTTTGAATTAATTTTTTTTAACAATTCATACTTCAGCTTTCTCAAGCCACTGTAATGTCGGCAGTTGTTTTGTTTTTTAATCAGTACGAGCGCAAACTGAACGAGCTCAGACAAGGGTATTCCAAAAACCTACTCTGCACGGACCACCCATTTAGCAACAAAGAAGCATCTGTACTAAGACAGCTGAAGCTGCGTGTATGTAACGGTAAGTTTTGTCCATATACAGTGGAGCATCTGTTCAGTGAATGGACCAGTGAATTTTCAGTAGACGTAGGAGAACTTTAATAGTGGTTCCTGGAGGAGATGACTGACTTGAAACGCGACATCAAAGCCCAAGTGGTTCAAATGGCTCTGAGCACTATGGGACTTAACATCTGAGGTCATCAGTCCCCTAGAACTTAGAACTTCTTAAACCTAACTAACCTAAGGACATCACACACGTCCATGCCCGAGGCAGGATTCGAACCTGCGACCGTAGCAGTCGCACGGTTCCGGACTGAAGCGCCTAGAACCTCTCGTCCACAGCGGCCGGCTAAGCTCAAGTGTTTTCCAGCAATACAGCTTAGAACAGTTTTGGTTCAAAGTGAATAATTTACTGCCTCTTCTGTGGTAGCATGTTAAGTTGCATATTTTAGTTTCTCCGTCTACATAGCTGGTGCAGAAGGCTTCAGAGTGATAAAGGATGAAACTAGGTGCTAATATAATAAAAGGCAACCTGAGTCTTCGGTTGCGAAGCTGTAGTCAAATATGCGCACATCAGACAGAAGGCATCCAATAACGACATTGGTACATGTGATTGTTGCAGCAAGCCTTATTATTTTTGATATTATTATTGCTACTACTATTACATTTATTTAAATATTACTGTACTTGAGTTTTATATTAACAATTAAGATAACTGAAGATTACTGTATACCTTCCATTTTTCTTCTACATTCTATCAGGTAGTAAACAAAGTTTGAATAATTGATTCCTTCTGAAAAATGTCCTCCCCATCAGAACTTAATGTATTTACTAGTTATCTATTTTTAATTATTAAAGTGAAAAAAATACGCATTTACTCATTTTCCAATTAATTCTACTCTGTTAAAAATGTATTTTTTACTGAAATACTTTCAGTATTATAAAATCTATGATTTGCTTTAACGAAATAACCTCCGTAAAATTTCATTGAAATCATAAAAATATTTTTGGATAGAAGTTCAATATTTCTCAACATCAAGTTATGATGTATAGAAATTTGTCCATGTTTCCAGATGTGGTTATGGCAATAACTTGGTACCCAGGCTTTGGCTAATTTTAAGCCACGAACACTGGTGTACACGACTGTGGGGGGAGAGAAAAGGTTGGCGGTTTCCTGGCCGCCATTCCAAGGCAGGAGTGGGGTACAGAGTTGCAAAACAGTTGAGAATCTCTGGTGTCTATGACTTTCATGAGTGGATTCTTATCAGAATGGTACTTACTGCTGGAGAAATACTTGGCTCATTGGAACGTGTACTTCCAATTCAAAAAAATCTCATTCCTTTAAGTAATATTGTAAGTGTCCTTCATAATAAATTTTCATACCTAATATGAAGAACGTAAGTTGACATCAATGTTCCATCAGTCTTCCTATATGTGGAGCAGGATACAGATGAAATGTGAAAGTAAAAATAAATACATGTTTGCATTGTACGGATCGCTCACTGTTGAAATTTGCTGTAAGTAACATGGTGGCGTTCCCCAAAAAGAGTTCTTCATTTCCTGTGGAGAAGATCAATTAGTGCATGCGGAGAAACTTTGCATGTTAAGCGAAGATCTGTATCAAACTCCGTCTCACGGAAAAGCTTGTAGGCATTATCGCTGCATAAACCATCAAACTGTAAAACAAAATTATCATAATCAGTGTAAATACGTAGAAGCAAATTATTATTTTCTTTATTTCATTTATGTGTAACAGTGCGCTCCGTGGTGTATTCATTACTCTTTGGCATTTGCATTGCAGAATACATAGAAGCAAAATGTTATAATAAACAAGATACTGAAATTTTATGTTGTTTAGGTGGGTGGCTACCGTGGATCTCTCTTATTGTATGACGTTCCTATAAAATGTTGTTGATTATTAGAGCTGAGTACTGCAAGACCGTTAGCCAAATAGTCATGAAACAACACACAGCAAATTTAGAATCGCAAGGGAAATCGACACATCTCTCCCTAGTCAATAAACAGACTTATAATCGAACAAAGTGAGCAGGTCCAGTGCTCGTTACCTTCACTGAATAATAAAATAATGATTGTTGAGTTTGTTCACTGTGCCCAACGTCACATCGAGAACGACGTGCAACAAATTATATTTATTATTAGTGTGTCACATAACTATTGAAATGTTGTTGGACAGCTCAAAGGATCTTGTAATTTAATTCATGTCTGAGTATAAATGTTTTTTTTTTCCGCTCTGCTTATTAAACCCAAAATAAAAGTGCTTAAGAAAGAGCAAATTTCCTAAAAGTTTGGATTGAATTAAAATAAGATGACGCTGACACTGTGAAGAGGTATTAAATTATATTGAAACTGCACGGAGAAAACACATCAATTTGTCATTATCTGGGTAGCTCACGAATTCGACTATAATGAGCCAAAATCACAAATTATACTAAAGTGGACAACCGCCGTTGCATGCCAGAACAAGTAATTAGCGAGCTGGCAGATTAAGGATCGCACTACTGCAGGCTGTGAAACACATATTTCCCCAAAATCAGCATTTGGCAGCAGCCAGAAGATCAATCGCGCGGTGGCCGTTATATGGGTCCATGAAACCTCCCTCCTCAACTCTTTAGTTTCAAAAAACTCTACATGGAGTGAACTACTCAACGCATTTGCCAATGTGACAGACGGAAATATCATTTTTTCGTGAAAAATAGGATAATGCAGCAGTAACCTCCCACCGTTAACGTACAAAACTCACAGTAACGAATTTGAGGTTGGTACTGGCCTAGACCAGCGTCTCCTCGATTGGTCAACTTGGAGCAGAGAGGACTGGTGATTCATTTCGACCGGCAAACCAAAATTTTTAAGCAAAAGCAACCACCTTTCTCACGCTGCCTGGGCGGCGCCAAAGCTTCTATACCTTCGATGTTCATGCAGAAAAGCAAAAATGTCAAACTCAGTAATACTATTGGGATGATAGTGGTGACATGGTGACTCTTGTTCCTGGCTAGGCCAGGCACCAGCTCTGCCAAATAAAGCACAAAGCAGCCAACAGCCTCACTTAAAAAAAATGCCCATCTACATGTGGAAGCTCTTCTCCCCTAATGAGAATAACTCACTGTCTTGCCAACAAGAGGACCCTGAGGCCACACTAGAAATTTACCTTCCAAAATCGCAAAGTCTTTCTCCCAGGATCAAATAGTGACAGAAAATAAAATAATATTACATTACCTCTTCATCACTGTGTCACAAAGAGTTCCCAAAAGCTGCAGTACTCGTTTATCTCCTGGATTAGGCATCCCAGATATCTACAATTTCAAACAACCACCGGAACCCGAGAAGGACTTCTAACAGTCTTCCATCACGATAAATAAAATGGTAAGGTATTGTGTTAACCGTTTGATTTATAATAATAGAAGATGACGTGAGGGTGAATTTGGTACCTCTAGTTTGTACTTAGGTAACATGTTAACAATGTTAAGACACAATTACTTGGAAACGTAATTCCTTATGACTAATTATAAAATTTGCCTTTTAGCCTGGGTTTACAGTCCAGGCTTGATACTAGATGCCATATTCATGATCATCATAATTATTAAAACTTTCGTATTTCCTTACAATGATATTCTCCCCCACTGGTATGCCCTGATTACAGTAGTAATGCCTGTTACGCTAGCAAAGGTTTGCTATTTTTTTTTATTTTATCATTTATTTAACATCTTAGTCTCATCAAAATGGCACAAAGCAAACAAACTGTTTTTGAAATTAAATCTAGTTATTACTATCTAGTGAGGAAAAATATGATACATTACCAAGCGATGGCGTATGTCCATGTGGAAAATGCAAAATTAAATGAGTGTGAAATCCTGTTTCGGTGCTCTCAGTTTCTAAGTTTCCAAATATAAATTAACCATGCTTGTACATTGTCATTGAGTGTAAGCTGTTTGTACATAAAATTGTGCATTGGATTACTACACATGTTCCATGGAAACCAAGGTGAATGTATCCCCAGTCTGACTCTGTGATGCGGACCATATGTCGTGTAGCCGTTCGCCAGAATGACAGTATTTCTGGCACGACCGTCGACGTGCTGTAACAAGAAACATATTTCGTCCAATAAAACCATATGTTTACATGTCAACGGTCCCATGGTCGCTGTAATCACGACTGACGATGTCGTTGGGACTGCATGTGAACACAAAGGGCGCCTCATGTTCAGCAACCTGCGCTGAGCACTAGGCTCTGAAACACATTATCGTCAGATGTACCACATATCACGGTCTATACCCTGCCCTACAGAGTGGGCGAGCCTCCCACCTCAACATTTTGTGATGCGGTGTGGACGTCCTATACCATGTCACCTGATCGTGATTTCAACACCCTTCAACTACACTACTGGCCACTAAAATTGCTACACCACGAACATGACGTGGTACGGACGCGAAATTTAACCGAAACGAAGGAGATGCTGTGATATGCAAATGATTAGCTTTTCAGAGCATTCACACAAGTTTGGCGCCGGTGGCGACACCTACAACGTGCTGATATGAGGAAATTTCCAACCGATTTCTCATACAAAAACATCAGTTGACCGGCGTTGCCTAGTGAAAAGTTGTTGTGATGCCTCGTGTAAGGAGGAGAAATGCGTACCATCACGTTTCAGACTTTAATAAAGGTCGGATTGTAGCCTATCGCGATTGCGGTTTATCGTATCGCGACACTGCTGCTCTTGTTGGTCTAGATCCTATGACTGTCAACAGAATATGGAATCGGAGGGTTCAGGAAGGTAATACGGAACGCCGTGCTGGATCCCAACGGCCTCGTATCACTGGCAGTTGAGATGATAGGCATCTTATCTGCATGACTGTAACGGATCGTGCAGCCACATCTCGATCCCTGAGTCAACAGATGGGTACGTTTGCAAGACAACAACCATCTGCACTGACAGTTCGACGACGTTTGCAGCAGCATGGACTATCAGCTGGGAGACCATGGCTGCGGTTACCCTTGACGCAGCTTCACAGACAGGAGCGCCTGCGATGGTGTACTCAACGACGAACCTGGGTGCACGAATGGAAAACGTAATTTTTTCGTATGAATCCAGGTTCTGTTTACAGCATCAAGACGGTCGCATCCGTGTTTGGCGACATCGCAGTGAACGCACATTGGAAGCATGTATTCGTCATCGCCATACTGGCGTATCACCCGGCGTGATGGTATGGGGTGCCATTGTTTACACGTCTCGGTCACCTCTTGTTCACACTGACGGCACTTAGAACTGTGGACGTTACATTTCAGATGTGTTACGACCCGTGGCTCTACTCTTCATTCGAGCCCTGTGAAACCCTATATTTCAGCAGGATAATGCACGACCGCATGTTGCAGGTCCTGTACGACCCTTTCTGGATGCAGAAAATGTTCGACTGCTGTCCTGGCCATCACATTCTCCAGATCTCTCACCAATTGAAAACGTCCGGTCAATGGTGGCCAAGCAACTGGTTCTTCACAATACGCCAGTCACTACTGTTGATGAACTGTGGTATCGCGTTGAAGCTGCATGGGCAGCTGTACCTGTACACGCCGTTATTACGGCCTGAGGTGGTTGTCCTGGGTACTGATTTCTCAGGATCTATGCACCCAAATTACGTGAAAATGTAATCACATGTCAGTTGTAGTATAATATATTTGTCCAATGAATACCCGTTTATCATCTGCATTTCTTCTTGGTGTAGCAATTTTAATGGCTAGTAGCGTATTTTATGTAACTGGTCGCAATAACAGCACGCAAACAGCCGACTAGCTTCACCATTACGAAGAGGCTCATCGTCTGGTGCTGGGTCATAAAAATCTGCGAGTTGTCAAAGTCACTAATAGTAATGATACGTCGTTGCTAGAACGATTTTGATTTTGTCTCTGCTCCGCTTATATACACTCATGTTGAGAAAAAGAGAGAACACCTTGAACGACTAGAGATAGAAAGTTCACATTCACAAAAGATGTACGTTAGAATGTTCATCAGAAATGATTAACGTTTGAACCATGTCGGCCCACGGGTACAAGATCAACATCGATATTGCCGCGCAACAACACCTACCGGTAAAATGTGCTTGCTTCTCTCGTTGTCGCTATAAACCGAATGTAACTGACAACTTTGATTTGAGCATGCGTGCTGGATGCCTCGCAGACGTATGCGCGAACCGTGGCGTCAACTCAGTGAGTTTGAAAGAGGGCGCATTTCTGGCATGCGAGAATGTGATGCAACAATACGGGAAAATGCTGCTCTTGTGGAATGAAGTGTTTCGTCAGTGCAACGGGTGTATGCAGAATGGTTCAAGGAAGGCCGCAGAACATGGCGAGATGGTTCAAATGGTTCAAATGGCTCTGAGCACTATGGGACTTAACATCTGAGGTCATCAGTCCCCTAGACTTAGAACTGCTTAATCCTAACTAACCTAAGGACATCACACACATCCATGCCCGAGGCAGGATTCGAACCTGCGACCGCAGCAGCAGCGCGGTTCCGGACTGAAGCGCCTAGAACCGCTCGGCCACAGCGACCGGCACCATGGCGAGATCAGTTAGCACGCACCATCCAGACCAAACCCTTCATCCGAATGGCATTGCAGGACAGATCTGCGTCCTCCTCGGCTCTGGCGCAACAGCAAAACAGTGTAACACATAGTACACTATCGGTGGTGACAGTCTGTTGCCATTTATTACGGAATGGGTTACATGCGCGGCGTCCACTTTTCCGCCTACCTTTGACGAACGTACATAAACATGCTAGGCGGCAATGGTCCATGGAACGACGTCACTGAGTACAATAATGGCATCAGATAGCGTTTTCGGACGAATCCAGGTTCCGTTTGCTTAAAAATGATGGCCGCATTTTGGTTCGCTGCTGACAGGGGGAGTGGCATCACAATGACTATATGCGCACAAGACATACAGCTCCAGCCTCATGGTGTGGGATGCTGTTGGGTATAATCACAAATCGAAGTTGGTGCGTGACCAGGGCACTGTGACCCGTGTGAACTATGTGAATGTCATCCTGCGACCCGTAGCCACACCCTTTCTGCACAAGATCCCAGACGCCATTTTTCAGCAAGACAATGCACAGCCATATGTTGCTGCACGAGCACATGCCTACTTGGTGTCGCAGGATGTCAGCCTTTTGCCCTGGCCCGCCAGATCATAAGACTTGTCGGCAATCGAAAGTGTGTGAGGCACTGTGGAACGACGGGTACAGCGATGCCAACCACCGCAGATGAATTTTGGAACCAGGTAAATACAGCATGGATGACTATACCACAAGACGCCATTTGCGCCTTAGACGCGTCGATGCCATCACGCATGGACAAGTTATTATGGCCCATGGCGGACCCTGTGCCTACAAGGCAACACGACACAAGCTGAGCCGAGGTGACTGAAATGCTAATCATTTCTGCAGAACATACTAATGTACATTTCCTGTGTGTATGGACGTTCCGCCTCTATTCGTTCAAGGTTTTCTATTTTTTTCTGAACAGGAGTGTACTTTCCTTACCGTGTCATGTGCCCACATCGCCAGCAGATGACATTTAGTCTCGTGGTAGGCAGTGGTCACAACGTTTTGGCTCATCAGAGTATGTTCTGAAAGTTTGGATTTGGGCAAGTTTCTGAAGTTTACTGTATCTATGACTGGAAGTATGGCTTGAGGATTTGTGATAGGCTTAGTAGTATCGGAGGATGTGTTGAGTGGGGCTATTCCATATTCGTTTTCTTTCTTCTGTTGTCATCCAGTACGTTGTCCATGTCTTTGCATGATGTTTATCATATTTTTGTTTGTATTTTGTTTGTTGGATCCGTAACTATAGTGTACTACTTCTGCTGTTCTTCATGAGTTTCCTAGATGATGTTGCAACATTCTTTCCATTCTCTGTGTTTTCATGTCTGAAATTATATTATAGATTACTTATTTTATGTCATTGTTAGCAAGGCTTCTCGAGAATGTTTGCTCATTCACGAGTGCTGATTACCAGACAGTAATGCCAGTACTCTTTGTTGCAGCATCACACATTTATGCACAGTTTTAACACGATGCGGATTAATAACACGACTAAAAGATCGTTATGGTCAGATATAAAGAATGCACAATCAAGGGTTCTTCGTGATGTCCTAGCGACAGTCACGATTATTAGGCACAAGTGTCATTAACTATGTCTCATCCCTTGCTGCTGGAGCGATGACACGATGCAGTGTAGGTGAGGATGCAGACTACTCCCCACGACTGAATCGCCGCAGTTTCTGACGCGCGCTGCATGTGAGTGATTGTGGCGTGCTGGTGATGCAAGCTAGTTATCAGCATGTCAAATGATGGTGTATCAGCAGTGCAATGTCCATAACATGCCGTGAACTTTCATACTCGTAGAGTCTTCGGAGGTCGAAACACCTGCGGCACTGAAAGCATGCTACCAGTAGGCTGCTGATGTAGTACTGAAAGTCGATGAAGATAATGTGTAGCCTGGTATAATCACTTGTTTTACCACTTCTCTAGTTAGTTCTGTGTTCAAGTTACTGTTTTCTGGTCCATCTTTCCTTGTCGAAACATTGTCTGTATTCAATATATTTTTGAGTTTTAAATGCTTAATTGTCTTAAATTATTATTTATTTGCAAAGATACAATGTTTTCTTAATTTTTTGTAAATTATTGGTGTTGGGTATTCTTGCGATAGACATGTAATCTGACGCTAAAGTTTAAACGCTACTTTACTAGTATTATTCACACACGATGTTCTAACTATAATTGATAAAGGCTCAGTATACACAGTGCTTCTATACAGAACATTTTCGACTCAGAGGTCAACTGAAGCCTAAAAATACCGTCCCACACTTGCAACTACAGAAAACAAGTGAAACAAACAGAGCTCACATTATTGCCCTGAAGAAAAAGAATTCTACAGTCGGAATAGTAGACGGAAATTAGAGCAATACTCTCGAGCAGCAGAAATTTGTTAATGTACTTTATAAAAAAACATCAATGTGATCGGTGACTTTCAATGATTACATTATTGTCTTTCTCTACTAACAACGTACAATAAATTAAAATGATGTTCCGTTAAAGTTTATCGTCCCGTCAATGACTACATCTTATTGTAGTTGCTGGCGTAGACATCCTTTCCAATGTTCTTGCTTCGTTTTAACTGACTCTTCGTTGAAAAGCTACGCTGTAGTTACCTGGTGTACACGAAGCACTTAGAAGGAAGTAGTAAAGGAAGATATGGATTTTAACGTCTCGTCAGCGACGAGGTCGTTATTGTTGAAGTACAAACTCGATTAGTGCAAGAATGTGGATGGATGCTTGGTGTTTCCTTCTGAATGGAATCATTCACGTCAACATACTTGGAGAACTAAATCATGGTGGTAGGACTGGGATTTTTTGGTTCCCACCCCGTTTGAATATGTCTTGAGTAGTAATAACTGCGTAACTACACTCGATATGAAGGCTAATGATAGGGAGAGATTCTCCGAAGTATGCTCTTAAATGAGCGTTGTAAATTTTTGTAATATCGAGATTCAGTGCATAACCTGTACATGCTCTCCAGACATGGTCATGTAACTCTTCGATGAGAATAAGCTAATTAACTGGTAAGATACAATGTTCCCCTAGGCCTATGTTGTATTCTATTTCCACACAACACAGGTAGAATGTTCCATGTTTCAGGGATTGTTGTAATCTGTAAGACGTGATACCTTGTTATCAACTGTGTAATAAATTTGATTTTCGGTGTTGTGTTGGTTGGAAAGTCAGCACGTCAGAGGTGAGGAGTTCAGATGGTATTGGCTTGCGCGACAATTATCATTTGCGTGTTATTAAACACCAAGTTCCTTATTCTCATTCGTTTTGAGTGTTTGTAGATGTCATATCTAGTTGATGACGATATTACGAGAGACTGAAAGGGAAGATGAAATTCCTGATGCTCATCGTTCATTGTATCTTGGTCTCCTGCGTCACTACGTAATTATTCAAAGTAATTTGTTTCAGTTAATCAGCACATGCTTGTGTACAGGTATCGAGTGGTATTTGAGATAATTCCCAAAGTAGTGGGCACCCAAGTGAGTTATACCTGAAAACGGAAGAATCAGAGTCGCTACCCAAAGTATATTCTCACACATAGAATACAAACGCGTGCGCCCTGGAATTTGAGAACGTGCCACCAATCAGGAATGTTATCGCCAGTGTCGTCCCATATCAGCACTGAACTTGAAAATCAGGAGAGAATAGGGAAGAAGTTTCGCTGAAAGTCGAGGCAAGAGAGAACGTCTGTCTGTCGACAGCCACGCCAGCTGTGTCACACAACCAGCACGAGATTCTTCTACCACACTTCTGCGCACTCAGGCGTAATGCGGAACCGGCATTCAGCAATTTATACAGATGCTGAGTGGTGGATTTTGCAGAAGGACTGCCCGGGTGTGAGACCTGAATCTTGGATATCAAGGGCAGCTTTGGCCAATATTTTTCTACTGAGCTTACAAACATTTTACAATTATCATTTTCATTATAATTTGGCAGCGACTGACCTGAGTTGCTGTCGCTGAGCTCTTGCGGTGACGAAACCATAAGAGATGATGAAGGTGAAGGATGATTTCATCATCCCCGGCAGCAGCTGGGTAACTCGAGCGGCAGGCACATACATTAGTCTGTAACAGCCGTACAACGAATATTGTCTAGAGACTTGAGGAGATGATACACAATTGTAGGGCCCTAATTTCTAAGAGGAAAAGCTAAAAAATAGTTGAAATTAAAGTCTAAGATGATAAGGACTCAACCTATAATCTGCATGATACTAGTCAATGCTGAAATGGTTTAATAGTATATAAAAGGCCTTTCAGTAGAATTAACACTGGTGAAAAGACAGTAATGTTTAATACTGATACATTAATGAGTTAATATTAATAAAAGTGTTACACCTGTGCACAAGCCATAATTTTTTTAACCATGCGTCAGTTTCCAACAACTATGAGAAAACGATATAAGAACTTTGAAACCTTTGTGTTACAGATAAGTGACAATCATCCGAAAGTTATAGTAATATAGAAACTAAAAATGGTACAAACAACATGCACCTATGAAAAGGCAAAAATTTCGTGACAGGGAATAAACATATCAATGATCTTACCATTTCCTTTATTACGAAATCTCAACTAATTAGTTCACTGAATAAATGAAGACGGCTATAATGACTGCATCTGTGTAGACTACTAACACTGACAGAGTATGAATCACAAGTACATCTACATCTACATCATACATATAGGAATAGAAAAGCAACTGGAATCACTCAACAGAGGAAAGTCCACTGGACCTGACGGGATACCAATTCGATTCTACACAGAGTACGCGAAAGAACATGCCCCCCTTCTAACATCCGTGTACCGCAAGTCTCTAGAGGAACGGAAGGTTCCAAATGATTGGAAAAGAGCACAGGTAGTCCCAGTCTTCAAGAAGGGTCGTCGAGCAGATGCGCAAAACTATAGACCAATATCTCTGACGCCGATCTGTTGTAGAATTTTAGAACATGTTTTTTGCTCGAGTATCATGTCGTTTTTGGAAACCCAGAATCTACTATGTAGGAATCAACATGGATTCCGGAAACAGCGATCGTGTGTGACCCAACTCGCTTTATTTGTTCATGAGACCCAGAAAATATTAGATACAGGCTCCCAGGTAGATGCTATTTTTCTTGACTTCCGGAAGGCGTTCGATACAGTTCCGCACTGTCGCCTGATAAACAAAGTAAGAGCCTACGGAATATCAGACCAGCTGTGTGGCTGGATTGAAGAGTTTTTAGCAAACAGAACACAGCATGTTGTTATCAATGGAGAGACGTCTACAGACGTTAAAATAAACTCTGGCGTGCCACAGGGGAGTGTTATGGGACCATTGCTTTTCACAATATATATAAATGACCTAGTAGATAGTGTCGGAAGTCCCATGCGGCTTTTCGCGGATGATGCTGTAGTATACAGAGAAGTTGCAGCATTAGAAAATTGTAGCGAAATGCAGGAAGATCTGCAGCGGATAGGCACTTAGTGCAGGGAGTGGCAACTGACCCTTAACATAGACAAATGTAATGTATTGCGAATACATAGAAAGAAGGATCCTTTATTGTATGATTATATGATAGCGGAACAAACACTGGTAGCAGTTACTTCTGTAAAATATCGGGGAGTATGCGTGCGGAACGATTTGAAGTGGAATGATCATACAAAATTAATTGTTGGTAAGGCGGGTACCAGGTTGAGATTCATTGGGAGAGTCCTTAGAAAATGTAGTCCATCAACAAAGGAGGTGGCTTACAAAACACTCGTTCGACCTATACATGAGTATTGATCAGTGTGGGATCCGTACCAGATCGGGTTGACGGAGGAGATAGAGAAGATCCAAAGAAGAGCGGCGCGTTTCGTCACAGGGTTATTTGGTAACCGTGATAGCGTTACGGGGATGTTTAACGAACTCAAGTGGCAGACTCTGCAAGAGAGGCGCTCTGCATCACGGTGTAGCTTGCTCGCCAGGTTTCGAGAGGGTGCGTTTCTGGATGAGGTATCGAATATATTGCTTCCCCCTACTTATACCTCCCGAGGAGATCACGAATGTAAAATTAGGGAGATTAGAGCGCGCACGGAGGCTTTCAGACAGTCGTTCTTCCCGCGAACCATACGCGACTGGAACAGGAAAGGGAGGTGATGACAGTGGCACGTAAAGTGCCCTCCGCCACACACCGTTGGGTGGCTTGCGGAGTATAAATGTAGATGTAGATGTAGATGTAGATACTCCGTAAGCCACCTAATGGAGTGTGGCGGAGGGTACTTTCGGTCCCACCACCTGATACTTGCAACCCTATTCCACTCGCGAATAGTACGGGTGAAGAATGATTGTCGGTAAGCCTCTGTATTGGCTCTAATTTCTCGAATTTTCTCGTCGTGATCAATACGCGAGGTGTATGTGGGGGGAAGTAATATGTTGTTTGACTCCTCCGGAAAAGTGATGCCCCGAAATTTTGAAAGTAAATTTCTCCGTGATGCACAACGTCTCTCTTGTAACGTCTGCCAGTGAAGTTTGTTTAGCATATCCGTAACCCTCTCTCGCCACCTGAACTATCCCGTGACAGAACGCGCCGCTCTTCGTTGGATCTTCTCTATCGCCTCTATCAGCCCTACCTGATAGGCATCCTAGATAGATGAACAATACTCAAGAATCGGGTGAACAAGCGCATTATAAGCGACTTACTTAGTGGATGAGTTACATTTCCTTAAGATTCTTCCGATGAATCTGAGTCTTGTGCCTGCTTTTCCCACTATCTCTTTTATATGGTCATTCCACTTAAGGTCGCTCTGGATAGCTACCCCTAGATATTTTACGGCAGACGTTGTCTCCAGCTGTTTGTCATCAATAGCGTAGCTGTACAGTAGTGGATTTCTTTTCCTATGTATGTGCAATATGTTACATTTATTTACGTTCTGGATCAACTGCCAGAGTCTACACCATTCATCAATTTTCTGTAGGTCGTTCTGCAAATTCTTACCATCTTATGCCGTTGCTACTTTGGTATAAACAACTGCATCATCTGCGAATAGCCTTAAAGAGTATCCGACGTTTTCTACTAGATCTTTTATATACATTGTGAACAGCAGCGGTCCTATCACACTTCCCATGTGGTACTCCGGATATTACCGTTACATCTATCGATTTAGTTCCGTTAAGAGCGACGTGTTGAGTTCTATCTGCAAGAACGCCTTTAATGCAACCGCAGGTCTGCTCCGATACTCCGTAAGCTCATTTTTTTCACTAAACGACAATGCGGAACGGTGTCAAATACCCTCCTGAAATCAAGGAACAGCTTGGTCTCTGTTTGCGGAATCCATGTTGATTTTTATAGAGGAGCTGTTCATTTTCTAACAACGTCATAATTCTTGAGCATAAATATGTTCCATAATTCTACAACAGATTGACGTCAACGACATAGGTCTATAATTGTGTGGATCTGTGTTACGGCGGCGGCCACTGTGGCCGAGCGGTTCTAGGCACTTCAGTCCGGAACCGTGCTGCTGCTACGGTCGCAGGTTAGAATCCTGCCTCGGGCACGGATGTGTGTGCTGTCCTTAGGTTAGTTAGGTTTAAGTAGTTCTGAGTCTAGGGCACTGATGACCTCATTTGTTAAGTCCCCATTTGTTTTGTCTTACGGCCTTTCTTATAAACGGGAATGACCTGCGCTTTTTTCCAGTTGTTAGGTACCTTTCGTTGCTCAATTACTGCTAGAAGGGGAGCATTTTAGTTCGCATAATCTTAAGCAATCAACGATAAATTACTGCTAGAAGGGGAGCAAGTTCTTTAACATAATCTTTATAGAATCTTATAGGTATCTCATCTGGTCCTGAAGCCTTTCGATTACTAAGCGATTGTAGGTGCTTTTCAATTCCGGTTATCTCTGTATCTGCCATTTCGACGTTCGCACGACGTCTGAAAGGAGGGACAGTGTTAAGATCTTCCACGGTGAAACAGCTTCGGAAGACCGAATTCAGTATTTCGGCCTTCTCTCTGTTATCTTCCATTTCTGTGGCGGCGTGGTCGCTGAGAGAATGAGTAGATGATTTTGACCGATTTACTGATTTTATATACGACCAAAAACTCTTAGCGTTTTTACTCAGGTCGGTTGACAACATCTTACTTTCGAAATCATTAAACGCTTCTATCATTGCTCTCCTTATGCTCATTTTCGCTTCTTTCAGATTTAGTTTGTAAGCTAGGTTTTTACTTGTCTTGAACCTGAGATGAAGTGCTCTTTATTTACTGTGTTTTACTTCTACCATCTCAAGACAGATTTTCGTTGTTGATCATCACAGTATTCACAATACAGTGAGTCAGTGCTCACTAGAGAACTGTAATTTACTTTTTCAAAGAAAATCATTTTCCATGTTGATTAAAATATGTTAGACCATATCAACAGTACTTACAGGTATTTCAAAAAAATGCACAAGACTTACTTATTTATTAAGAAAAACTGTGAAAATAGCAATATTACTAAACCTGCACACTGAAATTACCAGTATCACTAATAATTTCTTTCATATTACATTAATTGTAGACAAAGTTTTTTTCAGGCGTCCTGTTCACATAGTAATCCAGAACAACGCCTTTCATACGTCCTTACTCTTTATTATCTTCAGAAAGGATTGACATCAGATGATACAACAGCAGAAGCAAAAGTGTAATTGGATAGTTATCAGCTACATGGTAATGTCTTTCTTGCTACGTACAAAATTTATGAGGGCATGCTGAACGTAATGTCTCCGAATTTTTCATTTGAAAACTTTCAATGCTTTTGAGATAAAGCAAATGTTATTAACATTCTACATCTTTGTTCTTCATATCTACTTATTTGCAGCCCTCTGCGGCTAGAGGGCTCCGAATCGTAGCACGTAACATGACGGTATGTAATTTAACAATCCGACACTTTGGGTTCACTTTCACCCTCCATACAGCCCCAAATTGGCCCCATCCGATTCTCATCTGTGTCCAAATCTGAAGGCAAAACTTAAAGAACACCTTGGAGGGCTACACTTTGATAGTGATGAAGCAGTGCAAGAAGAGGTGAGACTGTGGTTCCATCAAAAAGTGAAACACTCTGCACACGCTATTAACAGACTAGTCTGTTGCTGAGAGATGTGTATTCGTCGCCAGGGTGACTATGTCGAGAAATAAATATCTTGACGTGAAGAATAAGGCTGTAGGATGTTAATAACGTCTGTTTCATTTAAAAAGCTTTAAGAGTTTTCACGTAAAAATTCCGGAGGTATTACTTTTCAGCAAGCCCTTGAAGTTACACACACACATCGTTTTCTGTCATCTATCTCATATACTACGGAGCAGTCGTACATTGATAGGGGCAGATACCAGTTACAATCTCCACCTGAGAGTGATGTAATTCATTATATGATAGAAGGAGGAACGAGCGCGTTTCCAGTGGTCTTTCTCGTTCGCGAAGCCCACTACTGCTGATAGCGGAATTATAAATAGTAGGGAAGGGACAGAGGACAACTTTGCGACTGTATACATACCTTTGTCCACATAAAGAGGTGGCTGTGCTGGAGACTTGGGGGGGGGGGGGGAGTATTTAACTGTTGTTATGACAACACTCGATCACATCTGAAAGTGACAATCAGCGACATGTGCCTGCAACACGTCACAAACCTCGATGGTGTCATATGTTCCAAAGGTTATTCACATCTCATTTTGTCCCCCCTAGATACCCTTGTTTGACCTCATTACCTCTATAGGATGGCTAATACCTTGTAACGGGACATCCTCCTCTAGCATTACTTTTCCTCAACAGTAGTTGTCGATACCAGCATTATTTTTAGAATTTTGGACAGGTCAGTATTATCTCATTTGCTTTTGTAAGACCTTTCATGTAATTTTATACACAGTATGTTATAGTTCAAGCTAAAATTTACGAAAATGAAGTACTTTATAAAATGTTATAGCCTCGATTTTATAAACAATAAGTACTAGTACTTAATGTACAGTAAAAATTACTTTTTTTTAGAAACATTCGAAATTACAAATTATCGGCATACTTAAAATTTTGTTTATTTCTGTATTCACATATTAATTAATAATCGGAAGTAATAATGTAACGGAAACCAGTAGAAATTCATTTGTTAAGAAAAATTGTAAACCCTGTGGAATACGATTATTTCTGCAGATTGAGAGAGTCGTTAGCATGCCTATGATGTGATCGGATGTATTTTTGTATTTTGTGACAACAATGTGATTTTGGCTTTGGTCATGTGAAAAATTAAAAGACTGTATGATGTACTAAAATGTGAAAAAAATATATTTACGTAAAAACAAAAATTCTGCAGCAACAATCTTCAAATTTATTTGGATAAATTCAAATGTGAGGACCTGAAATGTGAAATTTTCAGCTTCAAGAATCAGACCTCTAGACAAGAAAAACTGTAGCCAACTCTGCATGACGAGCTAAGTAAATCAGAAAGTTCATTGTAATATTCGCTCCTCTCAGATCTTCATAAAAGACTAATGTGGACAGTAGATGGAATTAGGAAGGAGAGGGTAGATTACAACCTCCAATCATACTGCACTTAATTCCTTACCACAAGTATAATCAGATAGTGTTCCATTATCCCAATGCATATATTAAAACCTGACTAGTTTTGTACCTCAAAACCCAACATAAGCTACCCATCTACCTTCCGCTTCCACCTTCGCGCCATTGATCCCACGGTCTCATTCCATTCACCTGTCAACATAATGCATCAGTTCTAATCAATCTAAGGAAGCATTAATATTATTCATAATTCATATAAGTAATTCATATAAATATAATATAATATAATATAAATATAATTCATATAAAGATAATATTGTTTTTATGACGTCTCTTGGCATATTTCTAACTACAACGAATTTAAAGAAAGCAATACAGCTAAAAGAAAAATTACATTATTCCACGAACCTGCCACCTCCCGTGCACCCTAATACCGACCCCAAGAAATGGCAGTTCAAAACAATTTGCTATTTAAATACACGTGGAGCATGCAGAACGCCGTCACTTTGATGCGTGATTAGAGTTGGCCTGCAGCCGAAATCAGTCTGTAGTGGGAAAAAAATCTATGGGCGTCAATTAATACAACCCAGACGTAAAATTAATATGTTCTTCTTCCCTTTATTTAGGTTTTTCAAATGAATGTTTTGTTGGGGTGTATCAAACATGTTTCACCTATTCATGCTAAGCGTCTTCAGTGATATTCGCTTAATGCCCTTTTCATGCCTCAAGGTATTGTTCAGCATGTACTACATGCACATAGAACACATTTCTTCCAATTGATAAGTGATGCTTAACGATTTCTCTGTACATAACCTTTACTGCAGCGCACTGCACATGTTTTTGCTCACATACTGTAGGGCCTTTCGTACTTTTTACATTCTTCAACTTCCGCTCATGGATTGGAAGTATAGAAATATATAATAATTGTCTTAGACAGGTTACAGAACAAACACGAATATTTGTTTCAAAATCTTTTTATTCGGAGCTAGGCACTAGAGCTAGGGTATTTTCCTTGTAAGGTTAAGAACAGGAACGGAAGAGAGGCAATACTTTTTAGTTGGGTAAAAGCTGTAGATTTATTCCTTTTTGGGCGAGAGCTGTAGCACGAGGTGAAGTTAGCCGATTCTTTGTCTTCGACCTTTCTTTTCCAAGCGGTAGCGGACTCTGTATCTGTTACTGGAGCTGAGGCGGTTTCGCTTCGATTATACAGCAAGGTGGCGGTAAACAGTGTGGCTGTAGATAGGAATGGTGTCAGATGAGAAGCAGCAGGCTCGCGGCATCAGCTTCTTCTCAGTGGCAGGCCGTGCACAGAAAGCGTGTTGTCTCTTCTGATGTTACAAGACGGAGGTGAGGTCCGCAACAAACAAACATTCACCCGTCTTTCAGAGTATCTCTGAAAGATGATAGTTTGTTTTCCGCAAATGACATGTCTTCAACTCCTTGACCTTTCCAAGCATTTGGACATGAACACAAGCTCTTTTGGAATCTATGAATGGGAGGCAATGAAAGGATCTGTGCAGTACAAATGTTGAATTATTGGAACTTAACTTTCATTACACGTAAGTCAGTGTAGTTGGTTGCATTCATGTTGTAAATACTTAATTATTAATTACGCCGTAACTCACAATAGAAGAACAGAACTGTTATTATTTCTGCGAAGATGACAGTAATACGAGGGCAAGGAGATTATATCTTAGCTTGGAAAGGAAAGATAATATTTTTTACGTAAATAAAAGCGCTTCATTTCAGTATGATCTTAATTTTCATCAGTGCACATTGCCCAACGAGTCTTGGAAGGATGTTCTTCAATCTAAGGCTGCCGTAACCTCATTACTGAGCGCTAAACATTTCACAACGATCTAATACATTACATGGTATGATTTAATTTGTGAAAGTTCAACTATTTGTGTCAATGTTATCTTTAAAAAAATATACGAGTTTTTAGAAGACTCTATCTCTGCCAAAACACAATTCCATCGTTGTTTCGTTAGCGTTTCACTATCGTTATTGTGTTTACCCGTATTTCACTTAATAGTATAAGCCATGATTAATACCGATGCCTGAGCTCTGCAGTTCAGCTGATATTCAGCATATACGAGTCTACAAGATGTACGTGTGTGGAGATACTATATTCAGTTCATTGTGAAGACATGGTATTGGTTACTGTCATCTTCAGAAACATCCCCCTGCTCAGAGACTGTAGAGCCACCATTATCAGTCCGGCAGCACTCCTTACGAAAATAACAATCACCTCACTGCACAACGAACTATTAGTTATCCATATAACACAGTACACAGTTGTATGTCTAATTTTGTATTATATTTGTATTATATTGCATAGCCAATATAATGTTGTTGGAGTACCTAAGACATAGACGCATTCAGTAACGCTTACAAGGATACTGTGAGTCAATAATTCAGAAATAAAAGTTTCAGCCCTTATCCTACGGAAACCAGTGAATGGATTACATCTCCCAACTTATTGTCAGTATTAAGAAGTCACATAAATCGTGAGACAGATCTGTAGCTATGGATACCACTTGTATCTCGACGCCTGAGAGCTACGCTCAGTTGCTATAGCCAGACATTGCGTTCAATGTGCTTTCCAAGTACGAAAGCAATAGTTTGCGTCACAGACTATGGAAGGTCCCCCTAAGATGCGAAATGGAGTATCCTAAGTTTATGGAGTCAAGTACTTTTCTCTATGCAGACAAAATAAGTTAATCATTTCTTACGTTAAAAGAAGTGATCTGCCACTACTGATGGCATTATAAAAAAATTTCTAAGATCTCGTCGTTATTAGTCCATTGTATGATGTATAGATTTGCGTTTGTCATTTCACTGTGACTACCTCAACACATACTGTTATTGTTTGGCAAAGGTTTTATCCATAGTCTATGATCACAATGTAACGTCCTTATTATAAATGCTTACTTGTCTTGAGAGGGCCAGGTTAGCCACATCTCACCCTTGAAGAAATATAAGACGGACGAAGACGCTAATGATAAACAGGATGTAGTAAATACACATAGAATCATAAGGCTGGGGGAGCAGTGATTGCAGAGAGAACACTAAACACCTATGATGCTCTTTATTTACTGAGACTCTATATATGAAGTCATTAACAGACAGAGACTAGGCTGTACGGGGCGGACGATAACAACGCAGTGAGGTGCCCATGCAACGGCCGGGGTGGCCGAGAGGTTCTAGGCGCTACAGTCTGGAACCGCGCGACCGCTACGGTCGCAGGTTCGAATCCTGCCTCGGGCATTGATGTGTGTGATGTCCTTAGGTTAGTTAGGTTTGAGTAGTTCTAAGTTCTAGGGGACTGATGACCTTATAAGTTAAGTCCCATGGCGCTCAGAGTATTTTTTTTTTTTTTTTTGCCAATGCAATGGGTGCTCTCTCGGGACTCCTTGGGACCCTCGCAGAGTGCCTTCCAGTGCAGAGCAGTGCAGAGCCGTGACCCACAGCAGTGAGAGAGCGGGTGGGTGAGCTCTGCGCGGGTGGCTGGAATGCCGCCGGACGAATAATCACTCGAGAGAGGACAATGCAAAGAGATGGGGCAACGTGGTAAAAACACGAACCCTCGCCCCCCCCCCCCCGCCCCCTCCCGTATTGTTTCTCTAAGACCTGCTCACAGACAACATAAGCGTTTCCAGGACGACGAGAAAAACACAACAGTGCATGAGGGAATTCGAAGACACGTTCTTCTGCGGTACAGGAGTATGGGCAGGATTATGGGCCACAGAGGGAGATAAAACCTTAGAAACTTGACCCAACAGTGTGAACTGGGCCGTGCAGGTGACTCTCCCAAACAACGTTGAAAGAAGACAACCTATTTTTCTTTTTTACTCCGACAGTGGCGAAATTGCACTGGCGGGAGAAAAAGTCTTGTCATTAGTAGGTGAGTGGACGTAGATCTTACGTCCCAATTTTTGGGCGGTGAAACACACTAAAGAAATTGATTAGAGGAGATAATAAAATGTCGTGTGACTAGGGCCTCCCGTCGGGTAGACCGTTCGCCGGGTGCCAGTCTTTCGATTTGACGCCACTTCGGCAACTTGCTCGTCGCTGGGGATGAAATGATGATGATTAGAACAACACAACACCCAGTCCCTGGGGGGAGAAAATCTCCGACCCAGCCAGGAATCGAACCCGGGCCCTTAGATTTGGCACTCTGTCGCGCTGACCACTTTTTTTTATTTTTTTATAAATTTCCGACCCCGCCGGGAATCGAACCCGGGCCCTTAAGATTGACATCGTGTCGCGCTGACCACTTTTTTTTCACTCTGTCGCGCCGACCACCTTTTTTTTAAATTAAAACTGATTATATCTTTATAATTTCGCACACCTTACACTGTTTGTTGATATTCATTCAAATAAAATTGAAAAATTTGTTCCATTTTGAAGAAAAAATGAAATACACGAGCAGGACTCGAACACGGTACCTCCAGCGCGGTAGCTGTAAAGCTTTATCTTTTTTTTGTTTTTTCTTGTTTTTTCTTTTTTTATTTTTGGCTTGTTTTATTTGTAAATTTTTTTCTCTACCAACTTTTTTTTATATGGAAAAAGGCGTCTTTCAGTTACGACGAACAAAATTAGAAATTACATCCGTAGTAACAACAGAACAAGAGTTCCTTCTGTACTATGAAATAGAATTTGAAACTAATAGTATGATGAGAGATAATAAAGAAAGAAAAATGTAACCAAATCCCACACGCCATTCCATGTGCGTGGCCCATTTGTGTACAGATTCCATGTTCCAAATTGATAAAACATTTCGCAGCGTGTGGAGCTCCATGACGGCGGTCATCCTCTGCCCTGCACTCCCCAACTGTGAGGGGGTTATCGAAGACACTGCGCAAATAGTTTGCAAATAGTAGTCGGTATCGGGGTGTACACTCAAGTGTGCTATGACTGTCCTGGAGAAATTGCCAGTAATCAGGTACCATCTTCTCATTATCTCGAAAGAGATAGTATATGGACATGCCTTTAAACCATGTGAGAGCGTGAGTCTTCGCAGGTGGGAAATAAGTATCCTCTGGACAAAGGAGGAGCCGTGGCTCAATTGTGCGAGGCACGATACGTAGGTAGCAGGCGAGGGTCTTCTGCACTAGCAGCCATACCTCTAACGCCGATCCACATGTTAAACGGTGTTCGTCAGTATCCACGAGGTGGCAACGTGGGCAAAGGGGGAAATCCGTCATCCCAATAGCGTGCAGCCTTTGTCGTGTTACAACCTTCCCGTTCACCACCTGGTACCACGCGGCTCGTACCCGCGTGGGGAGGAACGGCTTCTGGACCGCTCTCCACACTGCAGGCCATAGGGTCGTAGGGCTCTTCCTCTCAATCACATTGCGACTGTGAATCCTCCAACCACTCAGCTACTGGGGGTGGAGATTAGAGGAGACGTTAATACGAAGCTGAAGCAAAATGGAGGACCGATTTTTTGAAGTTTATATTATTAGCGGTGATTGTCGGCAAAGCGGGAGAATGGACAGAAGTTCGATGAGTCGCAAAAAAGGTAGGAACATCATTGTCCGTGGACACAGAGAGGACGTTAGAGGCAGGATCCCAGAAGAGTTAGATCGGTGGATGCGGAAGGTGGATCTAAGGGAGGAACGCGGGACAGACATGCCGGAGGCGCGGAGAAGAACAGTAGGACTTGATTTTTGGAAGTCAGTCAGTGAACCCGGGATTAGACTGGAGGCGCGGAAAAAAGCAGTTACACTTGGTTTCTACAATTTGTTGTAAGAACATGGAGAGAATTATCTAGATGGGAGATAGCGAGTAGGCCAGATAAACATTCGGATCGAGGGAGTGGAAGTCAGCAGGACACACACCCAACGCTGGTGACCGAGGGACAACACTGTTCTATGGCTCGAGGGCAGAGGACGCAGCTCACGGCAAGAAAACATCGTGGCAGCGTCATGCACGGGAACACTGGAGGATAGGCATAACACTCTGTTTGTTCGAAGAAAAGTAGCGACCTCTATAATGGTCGTTCTGCCCCAGTGGAAACATTATCTTCCTTCAGTGTCATGCAATCACTGCTTACCTTCCACACAAGTTCGCGTGTGTCTGAAAGACAGATCGTGCCATCTCCTCCTTAAAATTCTCACTCGTCACCGAGCCTTGCCAACACATAAAGACGACAGTTAATGTGAACTGTTGTCTAGTAATTAAGATGACATTGTGAATCATAATTATTAATCCTTGCTAAATATAACGTTATTACTGGATTAAATTCCAGACAATGTAATTGACAATTTCATTGCTATTAAACTCACTGTCATAGTAAAGAGATAGAGGAAAGATGAAGTGACCACTCAAGGGTTAAATTACTTAGCCCTTGACACCAGATCGCATTCCGAAAATTAACTTCGTGACTTTATTAATTAGCATTGTACCACGAGGTGAGACATTATCTGGGATCAGACCCGTCAGAACCGACTGTGGGAATTCGTCTAATGTAGATGACGCTGTATTAACGGGTGGAGTCTCGCAGAATGTACGTCACAGCGTAACTCTTCAAATATCAAGCATCACACTGCCATGTGACGCTAAGAACTCTTCCATGATTTTCTATCTCATGAGGCAAATCCTGTATTATTGTAGTATCATAAAAAAATCCTTTGAGATTTATGAGGATGCATTAATTGTACACAGTGAACGGTAAAGGAAAGAGGTATGATTTTTTATCTTTCGTTATGCATGATCTCTTAATAACGGAATTGATATCTCCGGTTCCTCCTCAACTACTTCTAGGATTGAGTTTCAGTACCAGTTGTACTTACTGCTTCTCTTCTGATATAGCGGAGTGTTGCTAATAAAATATGTTGATACATCTATTAAACGTTCGTTCTGTATAACATGGAACTAAATTTACTTTAGCTAATGTAACAACAGAGTTGTCATGTGTATTTCTGCTGAAATGTTTCTACAATTGAACAATAGGGTCGCTTTTGAAAATGGTAACAGGTGGTACAGGTCAGATGAAATCCGATGGCTTGCTAGTGGAAGACAGGAGGCATAGGAAAGACGGAATACCGGTATCATCAAGTAAACTGCACACTACCGATTTTTATCATTCAGAGGAGAAATTTCTTAATTGAAATTTCATTCAAAAGATGTCATAACTAGATTGCCACATCACCGACACTCTATCCCCTAATTCATGATAACGCTAAACGAGTTAACATTAATTGAACTTTTCAGTGTGTTCTGTCAGTCTTGTCTGGTGAGCATACCTTACTGCACAGCAGTGTTATAGAAGAGGGGCAAGCGCACAGCTGAAAGGCGCATTAGTCATTTACTACTGGAACAGCACGAAAACAATATTTGCAGCTGAACAGAGTGCATCTGAATTACACCTGCTGTGGTAGTAGAATAAAAACACTTTCTAAATATCAAGAAGGAAAATGATGAGACTTGACATTCATAGGTAGCCTTCTTCTCTCGAATAGTACCAAAGATGCCACTGAGCTCATCTTATTGACGAACCATCGATACTGTAACGAGCTCGCAGTACGTAAACACCACAGAGAAGTTTACTGCTTAGCGTGATATTTGCGAGTAGTATTAACTGCGCTCCATTAGATATCCTTTTATTACTGTCCAAATACAGTTGCTATAAGGTTATTCTACCTACGAGATTATATCTCCGTTGGTAGGGGTCCACAGCGCTAGTGTGCGTTCGTCACCCTAGTTTCGTACGAGGCTAATTCTACCGTACAAAATCGTAAAAAACTTGTAATTATGTAAGCTGCCAACTGATCTGATCTGATGGAACTTTGTTGGAACGCCCTATGTAGATTTTTTAGTGTCAGTGTATCGATGTTGGCAGTGGTGGAGACGTCTTTAGTTGGTCGGACGTTGTTACTGAAACATGTGCCGTACTGCTGCTCATTGGTACTGATGGTCCAAGATGGACGGAGTTGGTGTACAGGTCCTGCAATGGCATCAAGCACTGAGTTGTAGTCTGATGTTAAATCTGTTACTGTGGTATGATGAAGGTCAAGACGTAAGTTTTTCATCGTGGCTATGTCCAGGATATCTGGTCTATGGTTGGGGTTGGTAGGGATATGAGCTGGCTCAACAGGACCAAAGCTAATCACCCTGAGGCGTCCTTCCTACACCTTGTTCCACGGGAGTTTCTCTGCCTGGAGTGCTATGCAAAGCGCTTCGCGTTGAGGTCACCAACTAGAAGTGTTTTGTTGAAGCTATCAAACAGCGCTATAAAATCTTCCTCTTCACACATACTATTAGGGCTGAGGTAGGTTGCAATGAGCGTTATGACGCCATATGCAGTGGAAGTGGCGATCGCCGTGGCATCGAATCTTGCTAGTTGCGCCAAGGCGACTGGAGCATGGATGATGGTTTTTCGTACGTAGATGGCGTTGCCCCCACTGTGGCCATTGTCTCTATTGGTGTGATAGCTGTTATGTCAGATGGCCGTTTGTTACGACTTCTGCAGTACTTGTTATGGCCGTTTGCTACTTGTTACGACTTCTGCAGTACTTGTTAGCAGCAGATACAGTGGCTGCGCCAAAGACTGAGACCGCGTGGAGTTTTACAATTATTTATTGAACTTTCTTTACAATTTCTCCCTCGTCGTCACTGCCCAGCCCTGTGGATCCTTCCGCCTGGCTGCTGCTGTGTGGATTCTCCGACAATGTGCGCAATGCGCGCCACCAGTGCTCCGCTGAAGTCAGGATGCCCGGTGGTTGAGATGAACTCGTCGCCGCTCGGCAGCCCAGTATGGCACCCCCCACAGAGCCGCGTCGCCGTGAGGTCAGCCGCTGCCGCCTGCTGCACCGGCGGCTGGGAAGCCATCAGTGGCGATGTCCGCGTCATGGACGGACCATGCGCCGTGAGGCCGGGATGCCGTGGAGTCCGGGTGTCAGTCCCCGGCGGCGCCTGAGCCCAAGACCGCGCTGCGGCCGGTCCTGCTGGAAGTTCTCGCTGTAGTTAGTCATCCATGGTGCCGACCGAACCCAGGCCAACTTCCAGAGCTTAAGTTGACATCTAGCGGCGAACGGATGACTCCTGCGAGCTGGAACAGACATCCGGCATCGTCACCTATGAAGATTGAACATTCGGACACGGACCACATCCGTCCTCAGATCCGAACTGCTTCCTAATGGCTTCTGTCCGTTGCCGCCTGCGCTCCACTATTTATATCCGGCAGGAGGACGTATTTTACCCTCGGTGGAAGCTTACGGTTATTACTCCCGCAGTATATTGCAGCGTAACTTAGCGTGCTGGCCTCACTTCCCTTACTCAGCACTCTCCAGGCTTCTCTCGGCGCTCGGTCTGCGTGCGTCCTTGCGTCAGCCGGTTGGTAGACTGCAACTGTCAGCAAGGCTATCTGTGCCGCGCTAACTTCGTAACGCCTCGGTCGCCGCTGTTTTGCCATTCTCCACTGCGTGAAGCAACGCTTACTACATGTGGCAGCAACATAGCCCACAATATTGCGGAGCTAAAATGGCTGCATCGATCAGAGACGTGTTTCGGTGAGGAGGAGGATGTCAACATGGTGATGGCGTAAGAAGTCAAAGTTCAGGCTTCTTGGTATCGAGACAATTTGCGTTGTATATACACAGTCTGAGGTTTTCAGTCTGTCTATGGGACATAGCTTGTGGAGAAGACCTTCACGACTTCTTCAAACAGGGCTATGATTTTCATCAATGTAGTTGGTGGTGCACAGATTTACTGGAATGTATCCTTTAGGATGTTCCTCTGTTATAATGTCGCCAAGAAGAGCGTGATCCTGGACATAATGGACGCAAGATCGTAGTTATTGGATGACAGCTACTCCGACTGCTGGGTGCTTCCAAGACGTCTTCCTCTGGCTTGTATTTTGGTGTGAGTGGTGGATGTCCCAACTCATGGCTTCAGTAGAACAGAATGGAAGTCTGACGTGTCGTTCACTGCTGGTGACTCTGGTATTGCTGCTTGGACTGCTTATTGTGCACTTTCCCTTCTTACTTGGCCCTGTGCCGTGTACATGAGGAGCACCTGCTGAAGTATGCTGCACCCAACCCTAAGACCAGATGTCCCCCACTACAGTTGGAACCGGTTGGTTTTTGGTTTGCCTGCCTGGACTAGTTTTTCGCCTGATGGTGGCCTGCATATTTTACCAACCCTGCAGCGAGAATGAAGTAATTAGCGGTGTGAAAATATCACTGTAACCACTTGCTTTGTGGAGGTCCCTCCTTTGGACAGTAGGTCTCAATTCGAATTCATGTGTTCAGGATGTGCCCTAGGTCATTTATGGAGTAGCAGATCGGTGTAGCTGGCTGAACAACTAGCTGATTTGTCTTCTAATCCCAGTTCTTGAGAGATATACTGATGCTTGTGAGAAGCCAAGTTTATATAATTCAATTTCCATATTCCGAGCTTTGATTTTGGCGTTAGGTATTTGAGGATGACTTTCAACTTTGCTTTGTGGGGAGTTAATGGGTATAAAAAGGAATCTTCAACTCCCGGAAGAAGTTCAGCGCCGTCCGTTGGTCCATCAACGTCTCAAAGTGATATTTTATGGAATTCTTTGCATACGGGCTCGATGGGTCCGGCAACTTTTTTCTTCAATTGTGCGTTAAGCAGTAGCTATTTATCGGTGTAGTAAATCGTGATTGCCGTTATCCCCGCCAGTCGGTTAGGCGGTTCTTGGGATGGGCTGGGTCGGCCTGCTTGGCTAGGGTCGTCTGTTGTGGGTTGAGTGGTGACTTCCGCGTGCACGCCCTCTGGTTGCAGAGTGTCCAAATTTAGCCATAGGCAGTGGCGGTTATCTCTTGGTTGCATCGTTCCGCTTCCGACCTGACTATCTTCGGCGGACGAGCTTGAACTGAGCGTCGTCATCGTCAGCTTGAGATGTGTCAGTCAGATTCTACAGCTCATCCCCTCTTTCTGTCGTCCTCGGATATGATGTCCCTTCCGTGGCGGGGCGTTGTGAGTTGGCATCCCGCGGCCAGCGCCCTGGCATGTTGATTGCGCCATTTCCACTCGGCGTCAGTGATTTGTTTGCCCTTGGCAGCCGTCCGTTTAAGGATAGGTATGGAAATTGGTTAACAGTCCGCCAATAAGACAGTCCTGCCGGCAGAGTTTCAAGTGGTGACTGACCTCGATCGTTGCCTGGGGTGACAAGGCGCGGGTCCCAGCTCTATGTCGCTTCTTGTTCTGGTTGTTCCTCCATGTGCCGTGTGTAGCCGAAGTTGTCGTAATAGGGTGTCTCCTGTCATAGCCTGAGTCGTCCTAATCGGATGTCCGCCTGAAGTAGCCTGAGTAGTATTAAGTGGGGCGACAGACGGGGCCGACGGCGGAGGAAGCCACGCCGAACAGCGATCAGCTGACCAGCGCGGTGAAGGCTACCGCCTCGGCCGCGCACGCACTTCGATCCTCATACACTACTGGCCAATAAAATTGCTACACCAAGAAGAAATGCAGATTATAAACGGGTATTCATTGGACAAACATATTATACTAGAACTGAGATGTGATTACATTTTCATGCAATTTCGGTGCATTGATCCTGAGAAATCAGTACCCAGAACAACCACCTCAGGCCGTAATAACGGCATTGATACGCCTGGGCATTGAGTTAAGCGGAGCTTGGATGGCGTGTACAGGTACAGCTGCCCATGCAGCTTCAACACGATACCACAGTTCATCAAGAGTAGTGACTGGCGTATTGTGACGAGCCAGTTGCTCGGCCACCATTGACCAGACGTTTTCAATTGGTGAGAGGTCTGAAGAATGCGCTGGCCAGGGCAGTAGTCGAACATTTTCTGTATCCAGAAAGGCCTGTACAGGACCTGCAACATGCGGTCGTGCATTATCCTGCTGAAATGTAGGGTTTCGCAGGGATCGAATGAAGGGTAGAGCCACGGGTCGTAACACATCTGAAATGTAACGTCCACTGTTCAAAGTGCCGTCAATGCGAACAAGAGGTGACCGAGACATGTAACCAATGGCAGCTCATACCATCACGCCGGGTGATACGCCTGTATGGCGATGACGAATACACGCTTCCAATGTGCGTTCACCGCTATGTCGCCAAACACGGACGCGACCATCATGATGCTGTAAACAGAACCTGGATTCATCCGAAAAAATGGCGTTTTGTCATTCATGCACCCAGGTTCGTCATTGAGAACACCATCGCAGGCGCTCCTGTCTGTGATGCACCGTCAAGGGTAACCGCAGCCATGGTCTCCGAGCTGCTAGTCCATGTTGCTGCAAACGTCGTCGAACTGTTCGTGCAGACGGTTGTTGTCTTGCAAATGTTCCCATCTGCTGACTCAGGGATCGAGACGTGGCTGCAGGATCCGTTACAGCCATGCGGATAAGATGCCTGTCATCTCGACTGCTAGTGATACGAGACCGTTGGGATCCAGCACGGAGTTCCGTATTACCCTCCTGAACCCACCGATTCCATATTCTGCTAACACTTATTGGGTCTCGACCAACGCGAGCAGAAATGTTGCGATACGATAAACCGCAACGCGATAGGTACAATTCGACCTTTATCAGAGTCGGAAACTTGATGGTACGCATTTCTCCTCCTTACACGAGGCATCACAACAACGTTTGAGCAGGCAACGCCGGTCAACTGCTGTTTGTGTATGAGAAATCGGTTGGAAACTTTCCTCATGTCAGCACGTTCTAGATGTCGCCACCGGCGCAAACCATGTGTGAATGCTCTGAAAAGCTAATCATTTGCATATCATAGCATCTTCTTCCTGTCGGTTAAATTTCGCGTCTGTAGCATGTCATCTTCGTGGTGTAGCAATTTTAATGGCCAGTAATGTACTTTGGCATAACGCGCTGGACTGTAGTGAATACGTCTTCCATTCCGCAATATGTATTACACTGTGAGTATTTCGTGTACGTGCCAAAATCATGTTGACAGACGGGCTACCCAGCGGCAGCGTCCTCGCGATGGATCTGCGGATCTCAGCTGTCCTCTGCATTGCCGCTCGCCGGTGCCGTCAGCCCACTCTTCGGTATTCGATTGTAGCAAATCTTGGAGACGATAGGATTCCATGCATTATCCAGCTCCTAAGCGCTCTCATGGCTCATCATGTTTTCCGCAACGTGTTTTTCGACGGATTCTTTAATAATGTAGCGCCAAAACAATGTTTCTGTGACCAAAATTATTGTTTTACCATTCGTCCTACATCGTCCGGTAGAGACACAATATTTGACAATAACAGACTTGTTTGGTTGTAAAAGGCGAGCGTAGCGTTGATGTTCGATGCAGCGTTCTTCCAGTGTGCGTAGTCATGAACCCGACATCGCTCTTTTCGTCCATCAGACCAAGAAAGCAGTATCAGGCGCCAATGTAGATGCCGTGTTCCTTGGCTTCGCAGAGGCATTCGATATAGTTCCATACTGCCACCTAATGAACAAAATACGAGGGTGTGGAATATCAGACCAACTTGTGATTCGATTGATAAGTTTCTAGAAAACAAAATACAGCATGTCATTCCCAAAGGAGAGAAGTCTTCAGATATAAAAGTAACTTCGAGCTTACCCAAGATGCACTGTGTTAGTGTTGTAAGTGCACATATTGTAATCTATGGTACTTTAAAATGTACCTACTTCATCGTGGCAATTGCTTTTTCTCTGCATCTGTCAGTCCTCCCACAACCATGTCACATAATTTGCTACCTGTTATTTCCCCATGGTCGTAACTGCACCGATTAAGTGTACTACACCTGTCGTGTAGACTACCCCGTTTTGCGTCCAAACTTCAACATCTGACCTGCCGCCCAGAGGAAATTAAGGATTCATGGTTTACTCATGCCACATATTCTTGGATGTACTAATTAACCTTAAACCATACTGCTACTAATAGATCTAATTATTTGTCTGCAAATGAAGTAAATAATGATGTAACACTATTCAATACACTGTCCCCAGATATCAGTACAAATATCTGCACTTGCAGCTCTAACGCTCTGTATACAAATGACCTAGTAGATAACGTTGGAAGCCCCATGAGGGTTTTCGCGGATGATGCTGTTGTATACAGAGAAATCGTGAAGATAGAAAATTGTAAGGAAATGCAGAAACACCTGCAAAAGATCGACACTTGGGGCAGGAAGTGGCATTTTACAACGTAAACAAGTCTAACGTATTGCGAGTACACAGGCAGAAAGACTCTTTATTGTATGATTACACGATTTCAGAACAATCATCGAAACCAATTACTTCCATAACATGGCAAGGAGTATGCATACGGAGAGATTTCTAGTGAAAGAAACGCATAAAATTAATTACAAGTAAGGCAGATGACAGACTGAGATCCACTGGAAGAATTCTCAGGAATTGTAGTCCATCAGTAAAGGAAGTAGCTACCAGAAGATCGTTTGAACAGTACTTGAATATTTATCGTCAATATGGAATCCGTAACAGAGAGGACTGATAGAGGAAATAAAGAAGAAGCAAATAAGAGCAGCGCGTTTCGTTACAGGTTCAATTAGTGAGCACGTAGGCGTCAAGGAGATGCTTAGCCAACTCTTGTTGCAGCCGATGCAAAGGGGTCCTTATCCATCACAGCGTCTACTGTTGAAGTTCCCAGAGCGCACTTTGCTAGAAGAGTCAGCGAATATATTGATTCCTCTTACGTATATCTCGCGAAAAGACCACCAAGAGTGATTCGAGCCCGCTTTCCAGCAATTGTTCTTCCGGCGAACCATACGCGAATGGAACAGGAATAGGGGAATGCGACACTGGTACACAAAGAAGCCACCACAACAAACCGTAAGTTGCATTTCGGAGTATAGATGTAGATGTAGGAGTCTGGTCTGTAAAAGTCACACGTGACTGGCTAGGTTAATTTGTTAATTCCACCCTACCACAATAACAAATTGCCCTTTACTGATACCAGTAGGTCTTCAATCTCAGATGGTGCCACTTTATCCTGAAAATTACGGATGACTCTTCTATTATAAACAAAATATTGCCAACGATTGCAAGAAAAGTTAGAGATTTTGCTGGCATGTCCTCCTCATTATCCAATTCCTGGATCCTTGTTTGCCTGACACTGCACTGTTAATCTGACAGGCAAAAGTTCCAGTTTCCTCGAACATTGTCTTTATGTGGATGAGCTCTTTAGACAGACTGCTGGATCTCAGACTGTCTAACCTACCTGTACATGTGTTTTAAGAACACTCATAGCTTACGACGGAAATGACAACTCGATGATTGCAAATACATGTAGGTATTTGTGAGATTGCTATAAACTGAATGCCTATGAGAGCCATCATCCTTCCGTCCAACCAAAACATCCAGGAACGTCAGGAAACTATCTTTCTCTAATTCCACAGTGAAACGAATAGTCTTACGATTGGAGTTGTGGTGCCGTAAAAGTATCATTAACCCTTCCATGGGTCCACACTAGAAAAGTAACGTCAAAATACCTCCAAAATGTAGTTGGTTAAGTACTGCTGATTCAAGCGTTCTCTCTTCAGAATCCTCCATAAAAAGGTTCGCTACCAGAAGAGACAGACGGCGGCCCAATGCTCCTCCGTCAGTCTGCTCAAAATATTCATGGTTTCAAATAGGGTAGGTTGAGGAATGAGCTTGCCTAAACAAAGCAGTTATTTTTACCTAAAACTCGTTACCAGTCAGTGACTAAGAATGTGCGGGATGGACCTTCGTAGAAAGAGATACTACATCAAAACTGATTAAATGGTTAAAAGTACTTAGACGGAGAGCCACGGTCTGTTGGTAAAATCAACCGAGTTTCATATACGTGAACTTTTGCCTACTAGTGGCTTCAGCGAGAAAGCAAGGAGTTTGGCTAAATCGTGTGAAGGGGCACCAACGTTCCTTACCACTGACTATACAGGTAGACCTTCTTTGTCTCCCCTGGTGGACAATCTTCTTCTGGAGGACTCTGAGGAGAGCACAAGAATCAGCAGTTCTTAAACGAACTATTGTTAGGAGACATGTGGACGATACTTTCATAGTGTGGACTCATGGAGAAGTTAGTGGAGTTTTTACATCATCTCAAAGTTAGTGGAGTTTTTTCATTATCTCAACTCAGTTCATAAGAACATACGGTTTGTTATGGAATTACGGAGAGAAGGTAGTCTGACTTCCCTGGGTGTTTTGGTTATTCGGAAGAATGAGAGCTCTCATTGCCATTTACCGTTAATTTCATACACAGCGACATACATTTGCAATCATCTAGTTACTATTATTTGAAACAGATAGTCAGTGTGCTTAAAAGACTTGTACACAGAGTTCACACTGCCTCCGATTCAGTAGTTTACTTAAAGAGGTTACCAAGCGAAATAAAGGGCTTACGGGAATGTATATTCTGCTTGTCAGATTAACAGGGTAGTACCAGTTAAAACCAAGATCTATGAAGTGTATAAAGAGTATGGCACGCCAGCAAAAACTCTAGCTTTTCTTCCCGTTGCTCGCAGTATTTATTTTGAAATAATAAGAATCCTCCATAATTTTTCAGGTGAAAGTGATTTTCGGCCCACCATCTAACATCAATGAAGGACAATTTGTTTATTACGGAAGGCTGGAATTTGAAAAATACGTTGCCAGTGTGGTTTGGATTTTATATGCCATACTACACACACTGTGGAAGAACGCTTCACAGAACGTGAACGCTGCACTCGTCTTTTGCAACTAAACAAGTTTGCTATTGCTGAACATGGCATCTCCAACGGGCAGTGAACGGAGAACAATAAAACCATAGTTTTGACAAGAGCAAACAGGTTTTCAGGACTACATTATTGAAGAATCGGTCGAAATATGCATGGAAAAAAGTATGATGAAACGTGAACGCGCCTACCAGGTTGATAATTCGCGGAATCTTATCATGTGTACGATTTGCTGAAATCGAAGACGACTGAGTTCGCTGATGACCGCGGCGAGAAGCAACGCATAGGACAACTGTCTTCTTCAGTTATAGCTGCGAGGGCGCCGCCGTTGGTTATTGAGGTGCGTCTGTCAACATGACTTTGACGCATGCTCGGAATACTAACAGCGCGCTATATGTTACAGAACGCAGTATGTCTGCGTCAATGTTCAATGTTACCTCTGAGGACGACCAGTAGGTGCCCAGTCGAAATATAGTGTGGTGTACTTGACGACGACTAGCTCGAAGCCCTAAATTTTTTCGCACACTCAATTTGCAGGGAAGATTTTAGAATTTACATGAGTGGTCTTGTCAAAGAGGCATTGTGTCGGCTTTTATTGGTCCCGTAAGTATGCAGATTCCATTTCCACCCGTTGATGATGTCACATACACTCAGAACGAAGAGTGATTCCAGAATAACTACGCAACTGTACTACCCAAAAAATGCTTTTTGATCGCGCGATGTAACGTCGCACGATGGTAATCCCTTCATATTTCCTCGGCACATACTCTATCAAATGCTTGTGGTAGAGTTGTGAATGAATCTCTTCTATTGCAACAGCGTCCACCGACAAATGACAGTTAAATGGAAGCACTTTTTCGCACAGATTGGCTGAGTATTTCCACTAAACATATCTTTTGTTTTAGATAATTTAACAGCTGAAGATGATATCTATTATTTTAACCATTATAAAATTTTTGCTTTTAAGAACCCGACAGATTAATTAATTTAACGTAAAAGTTTTAGAATATGATTCATAGAAAGTAAACTTTTATTTTACGTATTTTCCTTCTTGTTAAAACTAAGTTTACGCTATTCACCCTCTTCATTTGTTAATATGAGTTGAATTAATGTGCTTATGCTTACCAATCCATTTTATGTAAGGTATATTTGAACATATAAATTGCTTAGAACATTGTAAACACGCCTATGTTGGAACTGCTAATTATTTATAACTCTCAAATAGGTTTACAGATTAAAATTACTGATTTAGTTTCCTTGACAAAATATACCCCGGAAAAAATGATCATTACATTTTTTGCATATCAAATGTCAGGATTACTAATAAAAAATTGAGCCGAAAACAATGAAAACAGAAACTAACTGGCCAGTTTACAGCATTACGCGAAGAAGAATTGACTCTGAAGATAGCAGGCTCTACGTTCCATGTAAAGCGGTAGGATATGCTACATAATCCTCATAACATAACTAAAGTATTGTAATTTGCTCCGAAACAGTTCGAATACTGATCCGTTTATTGTACAGAAGTTACAAACATTTATTTTCGCCCTCGCAATGTAGATAATTACTCAACAGAAAAAACGTGTTTTTCACTTCAGTGAAACTCGAGCGGCGTAAAAAAAAAAAAGGGGGCACGAAGCACAAAATGCAACGCTATTGGTCTGTTAATTTCACCGGTTTGTTGGTTATTGAAATAACCCACGGGCGCTTCGGAGCGGCGGGGTTGAATGCAGGGTGAACACGGCACCAATTTCCGGAGATAAACCTTCACAGACACGTGTCTCATCCGGCTCTCCGAACTATGAATGTAACACAGAAATGACAGATAGCGTTCGCTGGTTACCTTTCCGGAAATGTGAAATCTGCTCGACCATAGATAAATCTACTCCGCCTTCCGCACCCGTAAACTTCCGTTCTCGTTCGCAAATATACGAAGTTAATTTGTTTCAGTGCTCTTGAAAAAAGTCTGAATATATCCAGTATGCAATGAAAGACCCATTTTAAATTTCAGTGTGCACTGGAAGATCCATCATAAGAGAAAAACAATAAATCTCTTGCTAGCCGAATGAAGTACGTGAACCAGCTACGAAATTATTTCACTGCCTTTCGTATTAGTAATAAGGATTACCTTTTCCTTTAGCACTTCTCTTATGAAGTATATTGAAAGAGACATCCCCACTGCTACATTACATTAAAAGTATTAGTTTTTCCAATATCAAAGATTAGTAACGCATTAGAAACACATATACTTAACAGATTTTCTACGTATGGAGCACGGCGTGTCTCCCTATACAATGTACTTTACTAATTGTTGCATGATCTGAATAAAACGACTTCTTGTGTAGAAACAACAGATTAATTTATATAAGTTCAGTAAACCTTCAATGTTTTACATCCTCTCGGGCCTCGGCCCCACAATTTGGTACCCTTACTATACACCAAGCCGTATGTTGATTTGGGTGTTGGGGGAAGGGGTCGGGGGGAGGGCACTACCAGTTCATGCGATAATAATATATTCAACGGAAAATGTACTTTCTTTCAACGGAATACAAGGGGATAAGATAATAAAGTAAATGAGATGTTATTTTGCTTGAAAGGATCAGTACCTGGAAAGAAATAGATGTCATTTGTCTGACACATCATGTAATTCCTAGGATAGAAAACTCAACAGTAAATGGTTACAGAGTGTCTACACATTTAAGTAAATCCAATATGGATGAATGAGGAATTGCCAATTTCGTAAAAATAAATGTAAATCATAAATTTAAAATAATTCGTTATAGTCCAGGTCAATGGAGAATGGGATTATGAGTTAATGTTGGACAATATAACGTTTGTTATTGCTGGACTGTACAGGTCCTCTCTGGGTAACTGGGAATCCCCGTGAAAAATTATGATACCCTATCGTGCTGTATACTAGATAGAATAAAGAAAATATTTTTGTGGTAATTTTAATGATGATTTCTTAAAGGACTCTGACAGAAAAGTGATCTAGAGATGCTATTAGCCACATATGGTTAAGTGTCAACTGCAAATTTTCTTACACGACTAACACGATATAGTAGTGCTGCAAAACTTAAGGACGGTGTACCTAAAGTAATACAAGGTATTCATTAGTAGCTGGAAATAGATGGCAATATGGGAGCGTGATACCAGAGGTCTCCCAGTCATGCACAGGAAGTTGGACGGCACATGGCGTCAGGTCAGTGTGGCTATAGCACCAAAGGAACCGGCCTTGCAACACGAGGCTGTTGAAGGAACAGCAGAAGTTGCGGTGTACTTTAGAGGCGTTCTTCACTTCGACATGGCACGGAGACAACATTTGTACGGCTACACGTGGAGAAGTGGAAATGGGATGAAGGACGAAATACGACGAATTTAGCCCAGGAGTTTTGTACTGCTCATAGCATTGTTCCATGTGCACGGGAAACTTTCCGAATCACATGAAGTGCTGCCCGAAGGAGAGCAGATGGTCAAGAAGGTCAGCTAGCGGTTGATGACCGCTGCATTGTGCTGCATACAAAAAGAGATCCATTTCAAATAGCGGGTACAGTGACAACCACGTTTGACAGGACTACAAGGCACGCAATCTCACACTCCACAATGACAGGCGACCACACAGGAATCGTCTCTTTGGACGATGCCCAGTACACTGTGCTCCGTTGACACCCGCATATTGGCGACGCCATTTGTGATATGCTCAGAGCCCAGAGATTGGATCAAGGAGGAGTGGGGTCACTCACCCTTCTTGGATGAAATCACTTTCAGTCTAAGTAGTGATTCTGGACGTTCCTCATACGGCGAGCGATGGGAGCACGTAGTGCACCCAGGAACATTGTCGAACACGATCGCTTTGATGGTTTTGGTGTGGCGAGGCATAATGTTGCATGGCCTTACTGGCCTCAAAATCTTTGAACACGGTATATTCATTGGACAACGCTATTTTGGCATTTGTATCTTTTCAAGAGTGCATTCGGTCCAGCCTTCATTTTTATGGATGACAACTCTCGATTCCATCTTCCAGCACAGATGGAGGAACTCTCCGAACAAGAGTACACTGAGGTGCTAAAAGTAAAGGGATACTTCCTAATATCTTGTCGGACCTCCTTTTGCCCGGTGTAGTGCAGCAGCTCGATGTGGCGTGGACCCATCAAGTCGTTGGAACTCCCCTGTAGAAATACAGAAACATACTGCCTCTACAGTCATTCATAATGGCGAGTCTGGAACCGAGCAACCGCTACGGTCGCAGGTTCGAATCCTGCCTCAGGCATGGATGTGTGTGATGTCCTTAGGTTAGTTAGGTTTAATTAGTTTTAAGTTCTAGGCGACTGATGACCTCAGAAGTCATGTCGCATAGTGCTCAAAGCCATTTGAACCATAATGGCGAAAGTGTTGCCAGTGCAGCATTTTTTGCATGAACCGACCTTTCGATTATGCCCCGTACACGTTCGATGGGATTCATTCCGATGGCCAAATAACTCGCTCGAATTGTCCGCAAGGTTCTTCAGACCAATCGTGAACAATTGTGCCTCGGTGAGATGGCGCATTGTCATGTACAAAAATGCCATCGTTGTTTTGGAACATGAAGTCCATGAATGGTTGCAAATGGTCTCCAAGTAGCAGAATATAACAATTTCCAATGACCGGTTTAGTCGGACCAGAGGACACATTCTATTCGATATAAACAGAGCCCACAACACTGTGGGGCCACCACCAGTTTGCACTGTGTCCTATTGACAACCTGGATCCATAGCTTTGAGGGATCTGCTCCACACTCAAACTTCTTATCAGTCGGGACCCATCTGACCAGGCTACGGTTTTCCAGCCATCTAGTGTCCAACCGATATGCTCACGAGCCCAGGAGAGGCGATGTCATGTTGTTAGCAAAGGCACTCTTGTCGTTCGTCTGATGCCACAGCCCATTAATGACAAATTTCGCCGCACTGTCCTGACGGATACGTTCGTCGTACGTCCTAAACTGATATCTACGGTTATTTCGAGCAGTGTTGCTTGCCTGTTAGCATTGCTAATTCTACTCAAACGCTACTGCTGTAGGTCACTATGTGAAGGCCGTCGGCCACTGAGTTTTCTGTGGTGAGAGGTAATGCATGAAATATGGTATTCTCGGCGCACTTTCGGCACTGTGGATCGAGAAATATAGAATTTACTAACGATATCCGAAATGGAATGTCCGATGTGTCTAACTCCAACTATCATTCCACGTTCTAAGTCTGTTAATTCTTGTCGTGCGGCCATAATCACGTCGGAAACCTTTTCACCTTTATCACCCGAGTACAAATGACAGCTCCGTCAATGCACTGCCATTCTGTACTTTGTCTATGCTGTACTACGCTATCTGTATATGTGCATATCTCTATTCGATGACTTTTGTCACCTCAGTGTACATTCGGCGAATGGACCGGGCTGCCCTTTCCCGCGGCTCAAATCCTATCTAGCATGTGTGGGATGCGTTGGGGAGCACATTCACATTCACCAACGACCATCCACCACATACATCAACCTCCATTCAGCAGCTGTCAACTGCGCTGCTAGAGGAATGGTGTGCCCTACCAAAATAACTCGTTTGCAACACTGCGTCCAGTAATGGGAACACATTGCTGAGAATGCACTGCTGTCGGCAAGATCACACGTCCTATTATTTTGCAATATGGCGGTGTTTAAATGCCAAGCGCTATTTAGGCTTGCTAGAGTCGCTATCTCTAGATCAAGGGTTCTCGGGTTCGATTTACAGCTGGGTTGGCGGCTTTCTCTGCCTGGGGACTGGGTTTTTGTTTTGTCATCATCATTTCATCATCATTCGTGAAAGTGGCTAGATTGGCCTGTTACAGATTGGGAATTTGCACGGGCACAGCTGAGCGCCCCACAAACCAATCACATCATCTTCGTATTTCGGCGTGCAACTTTACTTTAAGTTTCGAGTTGTTATTAAGCATTTGGCTGTTCTACATATCCAAGATTCGTGTGACGAGTGCCTAGTTTGACGTTATCAATTCATTTTAAGACAATTTTATGTGACTCAGCCGCAAATGGAAAACCGTTGAGCAACCCGCAGCGCCGCCGACGGACAGACTGTCGAGACAGCTGGGGTCGAGCCTACACCGGGAGTTGCTGCCGCATTGCTCGGTACCACTGATGTCACCGCACTCGTCAACGCTGGTTTTAGAGCCGGTCTACAGGGACCCGCTTGGGCCTTTTGCCCAGACCATCACTGATGCTATCACTGCTGCAGTGACCGAAAAAAATACACCAACTTCTTGAGGTGAATTCCACTGAGGGTCATGTTCAGAACAAATAATTAAAAGAAACTGAAGACAGGGTACGACTACTCGAACAGAAACTGGTCGTTAAGACTGACGTACTTGAAAAATATCAGGGATGCAGTAATCTCAGGGGATTCGGGATTCCAGAGATTAACTGAGAGCATACAGATGCCAGGCCTCCAAGTGAAACCGAATGACAACGATAGACGTCTCAGACCGGGACGTAGAACGCAAGGCTCTACAAAACTTAGACCAGTAAAAGTGAAGTTCGGGTCTACAAGAAAGATCTGAAATCTTCAGACCGAAGAAAAAAGCTCGTGGAGTCAAGTGTGACGATACTAGATGATCTCACCTCTGAAAGATTAATCATTTTGAACAACGCAATTTCGAGATTTGGGCTAGAAAACGTCTGGAATAACGATGGCAAGATAATGATGAAGAGCAAAAACGGAAAAAGATCAGTTTTTAATATAAATCAACTCGAATGCCGATGCTTTAGATGCTAAGAGTATGTTAACTCTTGCTGCACCTACTGTATGTGTTTACATTGTAATGGGAGTCTTAGCTATATTTTTCAGTTACTGTGCCAATATAGTCTTATTCCATTTTTATATAGAAATTTATTACGTATCATTGTTGTTATTCATCATTAGCGCTATTAATAATTTACTTTGATTATCTTGCTTTCAGTAGTGCTGCGCATTATTATTCTAGTTATGCTTAGCTATTGTCTTTTCCTGTCACCAATCGACTATTTAACGACCGCTGCAGGACCCGCTGGATTGACCACAATGCCTCCCCCTCCTGGATGATACCTACTGCCTTCACTTCCGGGAAATGAAACAGACCTGCTGTTGTGGCGAAACACGAGCTGTATCATTTGAGAGATACAGAGGCGAGTGAGTGTGCTGGGACTAACCCCAGTTTATTGCTACTAGCGCCACGTCATCATAACGCTCCTGTGAGTAGCATAGAAGTACTGCGCCGTTATCTAAGGACGAAATTAAAAATTTAAGCTGCTTTTCCAAACTTTGTCGACCTATGCTTCAGTATATTAATGTTCAATCTCTTCAATCTCAGAGTGATCCCTAAATACATCGTTTTAAATAAAACTCAAGTGGGGCTAAATAATTAAGCTAGAGAGCCAAAAATTGTTCAGAATGTGCAAATGTATGTCAAAATCATCTGTTACAAGTTTCAACTTGATCAGAATAATATTTTGGTCAGAATCCACGTTTTTTTGAAAAACTGAATGCGCTAAATATTAGACTCCGGAAGATATAAATTCGTTTTACGCTTCAGTTTAGTATAAAAACATTAACTATGTGTCCCCATTAAGCTACCTCTCATAGTTTTCGAGTAATTTACTGAAAAGTAAATTTGGATCAAAAATGCCTTAGGGCTAATAGATTAAGTATCATTTATATTAATGATAGAAAGTTCTGATTACAGCACCTGATGGAACCTGTTAAGTAAAAGAGCTATTATAAGTTTAAAGAGTTTGTTGCAAATACCAATCAATACAAGGTCTCTTGTAGTTCAGAGGTCATGTTTAACTGTCAGTTTCGTTCTAACAATTCTAGAGACAAAGTTTAAATGAAGGAGAGCTAAAACTTTCCATGAGTAAGGCCAACTTAACTCCATTCATACAAAAATTACATAGATTGTAAATTGACACACAACAGTGTTATAAAATATTATGTGTCCAAGAAAGTGTCCATTTAGATGCTACAACCGGGGCATAGAGCGAATTGATCCCTTCGGCCATTCTCTGCACCCGAATATGAATACGGCTGTGATGATGGAGCTGTGTGGACCTATGAACCACATGCAAGCTTATGCGCACACTCATCGGTGCAGCTGATCCCCCATTGTAGCTACCATAGTTGGCGATACTCTCCAGTATTCTCACCGCCACAGTTGCTGATGTAGCCTGCATTACCCTGGCATCATTCGTCGACGACAAGCAATGAAGTTAAGTCAAGAATATTTAAAGTATTTGTTAGTTGCTGCTAATAGGCCACTAAGAATGGAAAACATTTATGAGAACAATGTGAAAGTTAAGATGGAACCAGTCTCTGATGGTGAATCCTTAGAATCAGAAACTGAAATTAATGAGAACAGTTCTGTCAAAGAAATAAATCGAAAATCGGAGTGTGATTCGTCAAAAGCAGAATCTGATTTGATTTTCTATGTTGCTGCAAAATTAGGACCATTTTATGATGATGCGGTAATTGAAGTTGAGATCGAAAAGGAGAAGGTAGAACTAATAAAGGGTTCAGATCATGAAACTGAGCTCAATATGTCTGAAATTTTGCCTAGTCATGGAATGCAAGAAAATCTTTTAAAATCAGTTGAAATATCAAGTGGCAATGCAGAGGCACCAAATTGGATGCAACGACTGTTTACTACACTTTAATTGGATCGTAAAGAATTGAAGGTAGTAACAGAGCATTACAGGATGAAATGACCTCAAAACTGAATAGCTTAAATTATAAAATTGATGCTAACCACCATGACCTGCCCTAGAGCTACAGTAGTGAGAAGCGAAACTGGCAAAGTTCACAAGGATTTCAAAGAATCTGGTGAACTTATGGAAGAGATGTTGTCAGAAAGAATAGGCAACGAATCCAAACTTAGCTCTAATCGATTTGAAAAAATAACTATTAACGTAAATGCGTGTCAGAAGAATATTAAGAAAGTAAAATCTGAATGAGTGAAATTTTGTGAAAATTTTGGTGAAAAATTTTCTGATAAGGTGGAAGCAGTAGAAGCACATGTTGAAGAACTAAATACTAGTATTACTAACATAGAACATAGAGTAGCTTCAGTTGACAACCGATTTCATGTCGTCAATTTTTATGTTTTGATGCAGACATACAAATTCACCAGTAGTACGATTTTGTCTATTGTAGGACACTAAGACAACGTTAAAATAAATTCTTAATTTTATACATAAAACAACCTATTTTTAAAATTAAATTAATAATTCAGTACATTTAATTAAATCAACCAATTTTAGTGACATTAACTAAATTACCTATTTTTTACAATAACACAATAATACAATAAACAATTGATTTTTATCTTCATTATTTTACTACATGATTGTAGCATAATAACATTAATTAGTTAATTAAAGTAACTTATTTTTAAAAAATTTACATTCTTAATTTCAGTAAATTATTTAATATGTATTAGTTAACATAAGTGCTTGATTTTAAGAAATCACATTGTGAATGCTATATCATTAAATTTATCATTTTAATTTTTAAATTTCTTCATTCCTTATATTTCAATTTAATTTGTATTTTTTAATTGTTTCTAAAACAATATCATCATTAAGTTTAGAAAATCTGTTTGGTAAGATAACTTTAAAATCATTATTAAGTTTTAGACAAAGTTGTTCTCCAATGCTAGTATTTAACTAATCACCGTTCGAAATATTATATAAAACATTTATCTCTAGCTCATTTACTTTTCTAATTTCTATAGAATTACTTAAACTATTTAGGTTATTGATTAAAGTAGTTCCATTAATATAGAAATTTTTTTATTACTATTACAAAAATAAATTTATGGTTTATATAAACATATTATTAAGAAAATTAAAATTTTGAACTTATGGGTAAATGATTAATAGAAAATTATTGTTGTTTTATTTTTTATAAGTTTAATAAAAATTATTTCTTATAAATGGAGAACAAATAACAAATGCAAATGAAACTAAAAGAAACTGAAGAAGATGTTGATCGTCTTATTTGTTTAAGTATTGAAAATAATTAATAACTTGTTAAAACATGATGCAAACATATTTTTCATAAAGGATGTATTCGTAAATGGTTAAAAGAAAAAGAAAACTGACCACTTTGTAGAATTATTATTAAAAATAAAGAACCAACCTCAGTTGATATATTTACAACGTTTTATTCGATACCAGTAACTATAATTAAATCTTTTGATCAACTTTTTGGTTCTTAACCAATAACTAGAAGATCTTTTAAAAATTTGTTTGATAGAATTCAACAATTTAGTAATCAGGATTATGAATCTGATGATGATACTGATGATTCTAATGATGATTGTTTTTAGATAATTTATATGAATAACTTAAAAATCAAATTTAAAAAATTATAAAAACTTACTTTATCACTAATCTAATAAATTTTTATAATATAAATGGAGCAAATACAACATGAATTTTCTGTGAAAATTTTATTTTACAAAAATATAAAAAAAATGTTTACAGAACTAAATTTAGACCATAGATAAATAATATACCATGTACAAAATTACAATAAATAGCAAACTCCTTCTGTATGTGGAAAAACTGTTGCCAAACTTCATTTTAAAAGAACATTTACGACGAAATCAAAGTGAAGACCATACAAAAATATTAATAAAAATGCATAATGAAAAAAATCTGCATCTACAATGAATAATGAAGGAGTTGTAACTGAAGACACAACTACATCTACAAAGAAATGTAAAAGTTGTCAAGACATTAAAAATATAAATTTTTTTATATAAAAGCTTCGTATAAAGATCAATATAATAATAAATGTAAGAAATGTAATTTAGAATATATTAAGAATAAGAAAACTAAAGAAGAAGAAGCATCTTGAACTTTATGATTAATTACCTATTAAATAATAATAAGTTTCTTTGATTAATTATATAAATCACTAAAACTCTTTTCAAATCTAATTGTTAAGCTAAATAATAAACTAAATGTATAACTAAGAAACAAACTGATTCTTTTAAAAACTAATTGTTAAAATACTATTAAATAATTTCTCTTTGTGATTAATTATATATTAAATAATAACCCTTATGCATCTATTGAATAATTATCATTGTGTTAAATATTATTTCTTACAAACATAATGCATTCTTTTTGTAATAAATAAAAGAGCAAAATGGAAAGTTAAATTGCTGCAGATCTAGAAAGATTCACTGTTGATGTACTTCATGAAATATGTAAAATATATAATTTACAACAATATTCAAATCTATGTAAAGCTGATTTAATTAAATTTATTGTTAGAAATAATAGAAATATTGTTAGAAATAATACACATGAAGTAATTGAAAATAATACAAATGTTGTTAAAATTATACATTTGAACACAGTTCTAAGACTGCTACATACGTCGCCAAATAAGGTGAAAATAATACAAAAATTGTTAAAAATTTTAATAAATATGAAGTAAGTGAAAATTATAAAAATTATATGACAGAAGTAAACAAAATTATTAAAAATTTTTTGAATATTTTTATACATGAAAAATATACATTTATTGGTAAAAGTTATACACTTGAATGTAGTGAAAATTTTTTGAAAAACTTAACATATTTTGATATTTATGATGTTTTTCTAACTAAAGATAAAATTTTTAAACCATAACCAATTTTCAAGCAGAAGGATCAGGATTGATATAAAATAGAAATATGGGTTTACAACAAACAATTAATAAATTTATTGCACGGGAATAATCGTCTTATCTTGATTTCCAAGATAAAATAAAAAATAAAAGACATGTGTTAAAGTGAAAAACAAAGATGAAAAATAAATTTTTTGGTCTATAAAAGTAGCTCTGTATCCTGTACATGAATGTCCTGAAAGAATAACATAATATAGAAATTTTGGTTTCTATCTTGATAAAAATCTTGAAAATATTGAATTTCCTGTATTATTTGAACATATACCAAAAATAGAATATATAATTAATAATGTTAATTCATTTGATGATAATGACGAATAAAAATGTCAAGTGTATCCATTAAATATTACAAATAGTATAAAGAAAAAAAATGTAAATATACTTTATTACAAGAAAGATATTAATTCACACTATTGGCACACGAAAACTTATCTACACTTGTATCAAGTCAAATGAATAAACATACTGAAGTACAATTTATTTGTGATTTATGGTTAGTACATTTCAATAATAATGAAAAATTAGATGATCATAAACCAAATTGTTTAACCAAAAAACCAGTAATACTTGAAATGTCAAGTATCAGAGAATGCATATATTTTAAAAATTATCAATATAAACAAGAAGTTCCGTTTGTTATTTGTGCTAACTTTGAAAGGTAACTTTAAAAAATTGAAATTGTTGTATGTATAATAAAAGAAATTGAAGAAAGAGGAAAAATTTACTATGAATATGAACAATTGAAACCACTTTCATATGAAGAAAACAAAATAATTAACAATTCTAAGTTTTGTACATTGTAAGCATTATTATACAAAAAATTATAAACAAGTTCGTAATTACAGTCATCTAGCTGGATAAGACATTGCCCAATTATTCAATAAATGTAATTTAAACCGATAACAACCTGATTTTGTACCTATTTATTTACATCATTTATCTAGTTATGATTCACAACTTTTTATAAGGAACCAGGTTATTATAATAAGGAAATAGAACTAAAACCAAACAATGAAACTAAGTTAATTAGTTTTGGTAAACATACAAAAAATTTAAAAATGAAGGTTGTTGACACATTTAAATAAATTGATTTTTCACTTGATAACTATTCAACAAATTTAAAGAAAAAACAATTTAAAATATTAAAACTATTTTTCTCCAGAATTACTTCATTTAGTAATTTGAATAGGTGTTTATCAATTGGATTATATGGTTGTTGAAAAAATTAAAAAACACAATTACCAACAAAAGAAATATTTTACAGTAAATAAAATGATTCTGATATAATTGATAAAGATTATGAATAAGAATAATCAGTTTGGAAAAAATTTAATATTTAAAATAAAGAGAATCCCATGATTTGTATCTTAAAACAGGTGTACTATTATTAAGTGATGTATGTGAAGATTTTAGAAAAACCTCTGTACAACCATATAATCTAAATCCTTCTTGGTATTTTACACCTCCAGGTTTGTCATGGGATGAAATGTGAAAAATTACTAAACAACATCTTGAATTATTATACAATGATGTTATGTTTTTAATGGTAGAAGAAGGAATAAGAGGATGAATTTCTCAATGTTGTAAAAGGTATATAAAAGCACATATTAAATTTTTAAAAGATTTTAATAATAAAGAAACATCAAATTATATATTGTAACTAGATGCAAATAATTTATATGATTAGGCTATGAACCAATTTTATCATATAATTAATTTCAATGGGACAAACCAAACAATTTTAATTGTACAAAAAGAAGAGTATTTAAAAGAACTTTGATAATGAATATATATTTGAAATACATTTAGAATAACCAAATAATTACATAATTTCCATATGATTTACCTTTAACTCCTGAATGAAAACTTGTTCCAGGTGCAAATACAAGTAAATTAATTAATACATTAGATTAAAAATATAATTATGTAGTACATTATAGAAATCTTAAACATTATTTATCTCTAGAAATGGAACTTACAATATTTTATTAAGTTTTAATTATTTAAACAATGCGATTTTATTTAAAAAGGTATATACTGATTTAAACACACAGTTAAGAACAAAAGCTACATATAATATTTTGAAAAATATTTCAACAAAGTAATGTATAATTCTGTATTTGGACAAATAATAGAGAATATAAGAGATAGACAAGATATAAAATTAGTTTCAAATCCTAAAATGTGTGATAAACTTGTAGCTAAACCAAACTTTAAATGTAGAATTATATTTAATGAAAATCGTGCTGCTATTCATACGAATAAAACTAAAATAACATTTGATGAACCTATTTATGTTGGATTAGGTATACTTGATTTATCTAAAAAATTAATGTATGATTTTCACTATAGACTCCCAAAAGAAGACTAAACGATTAATAAAAATTGTTTGTTGAAGAACTGATTGATTTATAAACTAAATAGTGAACTAGTTTTTTATAAAATTAATTTATCTTTATTTAACCAAAGGTTATGTGAATATTCTAAACATAACCATTCAACATAAACCCGATAATCTTTCTTTTTCGAACCTTTTCAACTAAGTATACATCTGGTTATATTTTCCTGTAGTTCTTGTTTATAAAAATTTCCATTTATATCCTTTAATTTATATGTAATTGGATTAGGATAAATAACATCGTGAAATTCAAACATTTCTGTTGACAAATTAGCTGTATAACCTTTTTCAAAAATATTTTTAAGTGTAATAATTCTAACTTTATCAACTCCTTTAATTTAAGTTCTTCATTACATACAATTTTGCTTAGTTAAAAATTTTTCCACTAACATCTTTTGATTACAATTTAATTGTAGAAAGTTCTGTGACAGTGTATTATTCAATTAGATTTTTTACTTGATTTAAGCATTTATAATTACATTGTTTAGCAATTTTTTTCACATATTTTATTTAAGTGTTCTGTTAAATTGTTCAACAAGGGATGCCTTTGATTCTGAAAAAGTTGAATAATGACACGTTACTTTTTCAGTAATACTTTAAACTCTTTGTTATACAATTGTTTAGCAATATCTGGTAGTATATTATTTGGTATTCTACCTATAAAATTTTTTTAAAGATCATGAAAAGTATTTTATCTTTAATAGGACCAGCAAATTGAAATTTTGAAAAACTTCAATTATTGTTAATAAATATTTTTAATCTTTGATTAGTTTAGAAGTTCTTTCTAAACTACCTGAACTGATGTCAACTAAATCAGATATCCCATAAATCATCTATATTAAAAGAAACAACATTTCTTCTTTTAAAATTCTTTCTGGATGGTTTATATAATTCATTAATAATATTTTCACGAATATTAATTAATGCTTCACCATCAAAAATTTTTTTAAACAAATATACTTTTTTTAGATTTACAAAATGTTCAAATACATTCAATTATTGGTCTTCCAATTTTAGTTGTTACTCTATGTGAATTTATGTTTCTCTAAATTTTTAGACTTTAAACAACATATGTAATAGTCATGTGAGGTATTATTTTTTTATTGAAAAAAGTTTTAATTAAGTTAAAATCAAAATCAATTTAAAGTCTTATATCTTCTATTTCATCTTTATCTTCATCTTCTTTCTTATGTAAGCCTTTATTAATTTATGATTCTAAAGTTTAAAATTAACTTTCTACTGCATTAATTATAGGTAATATATTTAGGTTGTTTTAGTGTTTAGATTATTTCATTAAGCTAAGAGTATCTGGTTGGAAGTATCTTTATTAACATTGTTATTAAATTTTGTTAAAATGCTTGTGTATACTGGTTTTGAAACAAAATTTGGTAGATTATTATCAAAATTTTTTTATTTATATATCTTTCATTAATTGGATTATTTACATTTTTAAAACCAATATAACCCTGAGTTATTGAAAAAATTGTATCATTTTCCTTTGGAAATTGTTTAATTGTCTTAGTTATCTTTGGATCTACTGATGATTGTAGATGTTTAATACTATTTTGAAGTTTTTCAGTTTTTTCTAAATTGAATGTAGATTTATTAACATCTTATACGTTTTGTTTAATTAGATGGATCTAATAAAATCTAAAATTCCATTAAAATTATGATTCTCACAAAGTAATTTTAAAACAAATACACATATATGACCACATATTACTTCATCAAAATTTTGTATTCCATCTGTATTGCAAATAGTACACTTTTCCCTAAATAGTTAACAAATTGTTATGGTATATTCCCACCAAATGATTCAAATTTTAACCATTAATTTGATAATAACAAAAGTCAATGTGTAACAGGATTATCAGATGTATCTATATTTACTATACAACATTCATTATTAACCGTTTATTATTGTATTTCATCAACCATGTATACATGTCAAAATATTTTAATTTTTAATTGTTTCGTAAGTTTTTCTTTATCACAATATTTAATGCATTAGGATATTTATCAATGCCTTTTGAAATTTTTTTTCTCCTTTATTCAATTACTAACTTTTTCCCATATCTAAGTATGTCATTTTTATTCGTCCTTTCTTTAACATTTTTCTTTTTGTTTAATACTGCATCAGCTATCACTGCAGATCTTCCAGCTAATTAACCATTTGTTGATAAATATGGTAATGCAGCTACTAATAATTGTAAAAATATATCTTCATGTTGCATTATTCCTTTACCATCTTTCTTTTTTGATAATATTCAGTAATTTTTTTAAAAACAGGTATACATGATGTAATAAGTAAATTTCCACCAACTTTCTTTTCCCTTATCCTCTTTAAAATATCTGCTGATATGGTACAATAACACCTAATTGTTCATTATTTAACTTTAATTTAATTGATTTTTGGTTTAGTTTTATCACTAAGTAGCAAAGTATAATCAATTGTGATGTTATTCATTTATATAGTTTCAAATTTAATAAAGACTTTTTTTGTATTAAAATTTTTAAAAATTGTTATACAGTTAAAAATTTTATAGATTAAAATTTATAATGATTTTTATTTAGTTTATAATAACAGGTTGACTTCCTTTTCATATTTTTATTTTCTATTCTTGGTTCCTTTTTCCAATATTTAAATATTTCTTTTAAATCTTCGAATTTCCTTGTTTATGTTTAAGTTTATGTTTAATGTTTTTATTTTATGTTTTATTTAATGTTTATATTGTTAAATAATGTTGAATTTTAATTCTAAACTTACCTTCATTTATTTCTTAGACATATCCATTCTTAAAAATCAAAATTTGTCTTTCTAACATTAACTACATAATTCTTTAAAATTACTAAACTTAAAATCTCCACCAACAAATTCATGATAAATGTGATTTAAATTTTTTGATCATCTTGTCTATAGACATTTAAAAAATTTAGATTGTCTCTAACTAAGTGTCTATCTGTAGTAAAATTTTCTCTTACAGTATCATAGTTATCTAAAATAAAATCATCAAATACAACAACTGAATTATCATCACATTCATCTAAAGGACTAATTTCTTCAATATTTTCAATTAAACAAACAACGATTTCATTAATTTTATCTTCAAATTTTCACATTGTTTTATAATTTCGTGATACTTTTGATTGTTCTAAACTTTTTGAATAAACATATAAATGGTTAATTTTGTTCCAATTTAGCCATTCTGAGCTACAATATAACTATGAATCATTAATGTTGTTTTCCCCAACCACTTGGTCCAATTATTGCACATCTTATAGAATTTGATATAAGTTTATCAAGTTTGTACTTTCTGGTATTCTTCTCAATCTGTGTTTTTAATTTATTAATGATTTTTTTCTTTTAATTGTGCCTTTCATTTATTTATACTCTTTCATTTATTTATAATTTTTACATTTATTAATAATTTTTCAGTAGTAAATAAGTAGATTATTTCAACTTCTTCTATTCTTAGTAAAAGATTAACTGTTCCAATACGTGATAATTATACTAATGTTTCATCAGTTGGTTTTTATTCAACTTTTTTAATTCCAAATATTACAACAAAAAACAATAGTATTTATTGTGATGGAGAGACAATAGCAATTCCTGTAGCTCAATAGTTTAACAATTTAAAAAAATTATACATCTGAAATAACCTAATATACACATTACAGTAGATGAAATTTTAAACAGAATTGTTACTGAAAGTGATGTACAATTGTATATGGATATAGCAGATAGTACTGGAAGTTACTTGGTTTTAATAAGCAAATTGATAAGGCTAATGAAAATCCTATAACTAAAGATTTTCCTAAAATAATTCCTTTTGAATTAATAAACATAAATTTTGATGTGACTGATGGAATGTATGTAGTACATAGTGATTATTTTCATAAAGGAACTAATATTATTGCTTCCTTTAAACATAATGCCGAATTTGGTGGGACAATAAACTGTGAACCAAATTATCCTGTAAATGTTCTTATTTTTAATACATTTGAAGATTTACAAGTTACTATAACTGATGAAAATGATACTTTAATTGACTTTAATGGTGCTACCGTAACTGTTATTTTAAAAATATCTTAACAGTTTTGTTCATTTCCTGTTAATTAAAAAAATAAAAATAATTTAAATTTTCCTAACAAGGATACAGAAATTGAAATAAATATTTGTGATGGTTGGCTGCATTCAAATCATGCACAGCTATACATGAATTTTAGTATTATTGGAAATAATGGTACAGATTATCCAACTTATGATGGAAAATCAAATAAAAAATTAATTGATAATTATGTAACTTAATTGTAGACTTGATAACAATAAAAAAAGGAACTACTATATTATCTAGAATTGAACATCCTTTTATTTCATCAACAGTTTTATTACATTTAACTTTGTCTGTTACTGATAAAATAAGTTTAGAAGGGCATGTTATTATACATGAGAAACAAATTAGTAAAAGAAATGAAGTATTTTATCCATTATCATTACTTGGTGGATTTTTTAAACATTATAAAAACATTGTTTGAAAGAATCTTAACTGTAGTTTTTAGACGTAGTTCATCGTATGGAGATGCTATTTTACGTTGGTTTGATAAAAACGATGGTGGTGTTGAAATAAAAGATACTCTTCCAAAAGAAGATAAAATTATTATACAATCTATGGAAATTCGTGTACCAGTTCTTAAATATGAACCAAAATTATGAATTTGAACAACATGATAATATTTTAAAAACCATAAAATACCTATTTCATTTTGTGAATTTCAAACAGAAGAAATTGCTAGAGTATATGGTAAAAATTGTTTAGAACTTCATTTAACAAATTACTGCAATAATATAGAAATTTATATGTCATATTGTGCTTTTGTTGTATTTCAAACAAAGGGAAAAAATAATCAACTAGTTGATATTAATCCACCAAATAATTTTCTAAATGCATTTGATGTTTTTTTTAGATTTTAAAAGAATTAATTTTTTAAAATCAGATACTGATATTAATGCAATTTGTTTTATAACTAATTATCCAATTTTTGTTATGAAAATGACACATAATAAAAATGTTATAACTACACAAAAGACAAATATGAAACTTAATGCAACTTTTAATGATAAAATTCCAAATTATATACTTTCTTATATAATTATGAATGGTAAAACGAATCTTACTTATGATGCACCACATAGATTACTTACTGAAAAATTTTAATTATTACCATTTGCTTCCATATAAAGGAATTAAAAACTCAAAAAATTATAATAGTGTTAACTTCATGGATATATACATTTCTGAAACATTTTAAAAAAGGTAGAAAAATAAAAACTGATATTATAAAATATAACTTACCTTGATTAACTAATTTATTTTATTTCTTTACTTATGTTCACAATGTCATTATTTAAAATAATTTCCTTCTGTTAACTTATTTATTTTAATTAATTTACTTATCTTCAAAATGTGATTTTTAAAATGATGTACTTCGTTAACAATATATTTTTATTTATTCAGTTACCTCCACAATGTAAAATTTTTAAAAATAAATTACCTTTATTAACTAATTATGTAATACATTTATTATGCTACAGTCACATAGTAAATTAATTGATGAAGTTAGAAAGCAATTATTTATTGAATTTAGTTGTATAATTATAAAAAATAGGTAATTTAGTTAACATTAATAAAATCGGTTGATTTAATTAAATATACTGAATTTTTAATTTAAGAGGCAAGCCAAAGCGTTTGATACTGATTAAAAGAGATGTGTGGAAGTGGTGTGAGGAGCTCAACAAAAATATATGAAATAATGAGGTCAGCAGGAAATGGAGAAAGTCGTGTCAAAATACATGTATAAATGGAAATGCGGAGAAACTGGAGATATGAGGTACGTGGAATGACATATATGGTTAAATGGTGGATAATTGATCAGTGTTTCCCACATGTCTCTTAAAAAGGTTTGAGGAATGCCTAAACATTTTAAGACAGATGGTCAATTATCAGATACAAACAGACAACAAAATACAAATAAGCAAATGTATTAATATACACAGATCGTAAAGTATGTATATGTTATAATAAAAACAGCTTTAGCTTTGTAATTTTTAACAAAGCTAAGTAACTGCTGTCGAACAAATGGCTACTTTAGCATACTAATCCATACGATAATTGATACACATAAAGAGGGTACTCAGTTTTATAAGTAAAGCAATATCTAAAGTAACAAAATAAATTCCAAAGTAGCCCAGAATGTCAGTATTTACGAACATAAACTGACCTTCAGTGCCTAATAGCTGTGGTTCATTTCTAAAAGAAAAGAGAACTGTCAGGTCCTTGATTCATGTGTGATAATGAAGTGAAATGTTATGCTTTTATGATGTAATGTATCGCCAATAATCATTTTGAAAAACTTAATAACAATATTCTAGATACTAAATTAAAAAAAAGAATGAACAGTAATTCCTTCTGGCAACTTCTCAGTTATTTATTTTAAATTATTTATTTGAATTATTGATTTTTTGAATTATTTATTTGAAAAACAAAAGGAAAATAGAGTATAGAATGAGTTTGGTTCTACCTTATATGTAAGTTGAGAACAGAAGCTTAGGCTATGTTATCTGTTTCTCAGGGACATGGAGGCTTGATGAAATGCAACCTACAAGCTGTAGAAGGGAAGGAAGCAAAGACGACACGATCCACAGTGAATCCTTCCCTTTCCTTTTTGTAAAAAAATATAATGAAGAAGTAGCTTTCCACCCCCTGACTCTAATGATTTAGTGGAAACCTCTAATGATGTAGTGAAAGTGTCATACAGATGCTCACACTGGGGCCTACGATTGTGACTAAACAAGTGAGTACTGAAAAGTGAAAATTTTGTGTTTCTCTATCAGGTAAAGACTGAAAAATTTATATAAAAAGATATTTTGGCTTAAACGAAAATTTTATTTCGTGTTTCTGTGTAATTTATGTAGATGATTTGTAATAGTCCATTATGTCACAGTTTTCTATGAATATTGTTAATCTGTGAGCATAGTGTCAAGGAATTTTACTAAAATCAATTTCATTTAGAAGAGGTCAGCTATAGCAACATTCCTTGCTTCTAATGTTTAATTTTGTTCAGCAATAAATTTTTTCACGAAATCAAATAGAGGGTGATCTGGCGAAACAAGGGCTTTTTCATTTGAGAGATAGAGAGGAGAGCAAGTGTGCTGGAACTTAACCCAGTTCACTGCTACTAGCGCCACATCATCATAATGCACCTGTGCGTAGCGTACAAAGTATTGTTCCATTACCTAAAGATGAAATTAAAATTAAACTTATTTTCAAATTTTGTCAACATATACGTGAGTATATTAATGTTTCAATTGTTAAATGTCAGAGTGGTCAGATAAATATGTTTTTTCAAATAATTGTTTTAAATAAAAAACAAATGGGGCTAAATAATAAAGCTAGAAAGCCAAAAATTGTTCAGAATGTGCAAATGAATGTCAAAATCATCTGTTATAAGTTTCAACTTGATCAGAACAATATTTTGGCCAGAATACACATTTTTATGGAAAACTGAAGGCGCTAAATATTAGACTCAGGAAGATTAATATTGGTAATACGCTTCAGTTTAGTATAAAAACATTAACTATGTGACCCATTTAAGCACCCTCTAATAGCTTTCGAGTAATTTACTGAAAAGTAAATTTGGAACAAAAACGTCCTTATTTGCAGTAGATTAAATCTCATTTATATTAATGATAGAAAGTTTTGATTGCAGCTCCTGATGAAACCTGTTAAATAATAGAGCTATAACAAGTTTCAAGGCTTTGATGAAAATACCAATCAATATAGAGTCCCTTAAGGATGTACTTCAGAGGTCATGTTCTACTGTCAGTTCCATTCTAGAAATTCTAGATGGCAAAGGTTAAATGCAGGAGAGCTAAAACTTTTTCCATGAGTAAAGCCAGCTTAACTCCATTCATATAAACATTCGAACATTGTAAATTGGTACACAACAATGTTATAAAATATTATGTGCCTGAGAAAGTGGCCATTTAGACGCTACTACCAGGGCATAGATCAGATGATGGCAGGTGTTCCCTTCGGCCGTCTGCTGCGCCCATGTATAAATAGGGTCTGAGAGGAAGACTTGACTTGACTTCACACCCAGCTACCATATGGTCGGCGTCAGTCAAACGCCAGCTTACATGTTGCCTTCGGTGACGACACAGCCAGGCTGCAGCTAAACGCATGTTTACAGTACAATTAGGAAGTGAACTCCCAAGGACTGTACACCGACCCGGATCACTTAGATTTTGGGGATGTAACTGTTTGTGTGCCATTCGTAATGTTAACAAAACCGCTTATTTTACACTTTAGTTGCGAGCAATTAACTTTGATTATCAGAAGTCAGAGAAAGACCTTTTGATGGGAACTTATCGTAGAGGTTGCCTCTGAACTGCTCATAGTGCTGTTTATGATAGAGATATCATTACTGTTATTATTTTCCGGAATATTACTGTATCGTACGTGTGAAATTTTATCAAATATATCAGTCAGTTAGAGCTCAAAACTTTCATTTATATTCATAGTTCTTGACCCTGGTGAGTAAACAGAGCGTAGAAACATTTCTTTCTGTGAGTAATAGAAGAATGTGGACTTGTAGACTGGAAATTATGGTCAGTATGGTCTCCATAGCTTTCTGTCTGACCGCAAAATTGTTTTCAGGCTCTGGTAAAGATACGGCGCCGCCGCGCCGCACTGTCTTATGCAAAAGCTTGAGTGGTTTTGGTGTAGCAAAGTAAAAGGTGGAGCTGAACCAACTGTCTCAGGCGAAGAAGAGAACCTGCACTTCAAATTACCTACAACCACAACTGAACCGCTAACGAAACAGGGACTCAATGATTACTTCGTGTGTGTAAATGGCTGTAATCGTGAAAACTTCTGTCTAAAGCATGTTACTTGCAGTATCATCAGAAAATCCACCAAGCGTATCAGATAAGCATCTAGAGGACACTGTGTAGTATCAGGAGTCCCCCAGAGTTCGGTATTAGGTTCTATATTTTTTTTATTGCATATCAGTGATGAGTCATCGGTTGTGATGATTATTTTTGTTTGTGGGGGGCTTAACGACGTGGTTCTCAGCGCCCATACAAATTCCCTATCTTTTCACTGTCCAGTGGCGCCAGTTTTCCGAAGATGATGAAATGATGGGGACAATATAAACATGGCCCGGGCAGAGAAAATCCTCGATACGATCAGGAATCGGACCAAGCACCCCGTGATCCAGGGGCAGCAATGTTGCCCGCTAGACTACGAGCTGCAGACTTTATCAGTTCTACCCTAGTGTAAATACCAATTGTACGCTAATGACTTGCAGTTGTATTTAAGTGCAAAGTCAATAAACCTGAAGACAGGTGTCGAGAATCTCATTATCAATCTGTGTGCACTATCAAAATGGGTGCAGGATATAGGATTGAGGCTCAAACCATCGAAATCCCAAGCGGTACTGGTTGATAATTCTAGGCTTATTAGCTCGAATTGTTGAAATCCCTACAGTCTTTAAGCCCAAATGGGACAAATATCAACTCATCTCATTCAGCAAAGAGTGTATGAATAATAATAGATGAGAATCTGAATTGGATTGAGCACGAAACAGCAATGTGTAAGAAGGCATCAGCACTCTCCACGCCCAACAAAAAAATAAAAATCTCTTCGCCTGGAAAATGATCTTGTAGAAACACTTATATTTCCAGTTATTGATTACAGTGATGTTGTGTTGTCAGACATTTCTCCAGCAAGCTCACGGCGCCTAGAACTGGTTAAGAATGCCTGTGTTCGTTATGTCTGTGATTTCGAATCTCTGTACGTATTTCTCCATTTTATGCACGGCTTTGCTGGCTCCGTGCAGACAAGCGTAGAGAGTCCTTTACCCTATGTCTTTTCCTAACGTTCGTGTCTCGGTAACATGACAGGAACACCCATTCCTGTCAGAACAAAATCATTGCTGTTCCAGTCCATCATTCAGCCACTTTCTCGAAGTCCCCCTCAGTAGCAAGAACACGACTCGGGAACAATCTCCCGTGTTATGTTAGAGAACTGAACAACGTTTATAGCTTCAGAAGACAGCTAATGACATATCAGCTCTAGCCACAATAATGATTACCATTGGCCCTGTACACACTTGTTGCTCTTGCACATCCTTCTTTGCAACCATTTCTCATTTCCCAGTACTGTTAGCAGGTGTGGCTTCCTTAAATTACCTTTCCCCAGAACTCTTTGTATCAGAAAATATCTATTTTATGAACGTATAAATTGTTTTATGCCTACCACTACCAATACTGTCATTATTATTATTATTATTATTAGCATTTTAATAATACTATTATGATTATTGCTCTTATAATTATTAGTGGCAGCAGTACAAGTACTGCCAGTATGAACCGTAGTAGTTTTTTACTTACTCACATTTCCACTGTAGACACTCAGCTCATATTAAAATTGCTATTTCGTAGGTACCTATGATGTAAAAATATACTATATGTGTGAAACCCTGGTCAGCCGTCAGAGAGGGCCTGATGTCCTTAATCAGATGTTGTTAAGGAAAGAAAGATAGAAAATAAATGTTGATAACCCTGTCATAAGCTTTGTGATGTCCAGGTGGCCCTCACAAATCACGGTGATTTCAGTGTAATTACTGTCTATGAGAAATGTTTCTTTTGTGTTCATTTTATTGCTGGCCGCGGTGGTCTAGCGGTTCTAGGCGCTCAGTCGGGAACCGCGCGACCGCTACGGTGGCAGGTTCGAATCCTGCCTCGGGCATGGATGTGTGTGATGTCCTTAGGTTAGTTAGGTTTAATTAGTTCTAAGTTCTAGGGGACTGATGACCACAGATGTTAAGTCCCATAGTGCTCTGAGCCATTTGAACCATCTTTTGTTCATTTTATTATTTATTTCTTTCAGTTACCGTCTGTACTATACTGCAGCAGTTATTGCTATGTATGGTCGATGTGTAATCGTAGTATGCTGCTTGGCAGTGACACTTCATACGAAAGTTAATTTCGGTCCCTAAATTTTGCACACCAGTGCATAATGTAGTCATAAAACAGGCAGAAAATAAGAAGATATCTACCTGGTCGTCAATGGAATGTCGGACTATGATGCAAAGGTAGTATCATTAAATATCTTATCTAAATGTACAGTCCACAAAACTCAATGAAATTAACGTCGATGATTAATGGTGATTTAAGGAAGCATCAAAAATGTTGACTGGGTTGTAGTTCACAATGAACTTAGTAGCTGCCCTAAACTCAACATATTTCTCGATACGTTCGAAAACACTTTAAGATAGTTTGCAAAGTAATAATTGAATGTAGTTGTAATAAATTTGCAATGAAGTCGTAGATCACTAGACGTATTAAGGTATCATCAAACGGAAAATGGGAAATATACAGAACAGCTAGAACAAGTAAGAATTCCGATGGACTATTAGGCTGTAAACACATTAAGAAAAGTTGTAAAAAATCCAGGAGTACGCTCGTCTAGTCCGAAATTGACAACACAGACAATATTCATGAAATATGTAGGGGATATTGTTAAAAAGAGAGACACAGAAAGTAGCTTTGTAAGATGATATTGTTTCGACTAAGGAGGTGGGAGTATTATAAAAAATAGTTAATGCGTAGCATATACTTCTAATAAAATATTCTAGGTGAGAAAATCGGATCAAGAAAATTCGAAGTGAAACCAAAACTGTAAACTGCAGGGGAAATATACAGGAGATCTAATGAAGAGGAAATTCATCACACATCCACATCTGAAGTAAGGAAGATGATCTTGACCCTCAAAAGTTCGTATAGACTTGACAACGTCACTAACAAGAAACTAAAAAATTGTGGCCCTGTGATTTGTGTCCTAAGTCAGGTGTATAATACATCGCTCGTCCAGGGTAGCTTGCCAGACATAATAAAATGTACTACTGTCAGGCTTCTCTATAAGAGAGGGTATTCCATAGGTGTCAGTAACTACCGGCCAGTCTCATTTCTTACACCGTTTCTCGAAATTTTTTGAAGTGTAGTGTATTCGAGTGTTGTCACCCACCTGTGAAGAAATGGCGTACGCAGTAAATAACGATATGGATTGCAAAACGGCTGCTCTCCTACGGAGCTGTTAACAGAAAACATAAAAACATTCTTAAACGCGAAAATATCACGAGTTCTGGTCTTCTTTGCCTTATCAAAGGCAGCTGATTGTGTCAGTCATAAAACCCTATTAAAGAAACTAAGATGTTATGTGGTACATGGATCAGCTAGAGTATGGTGTCTGAGTAATACAAACTGGGTTGTCGTATCTACATAGTGAGAAATGACAGTGCAGGGATCCATTATAGACACGTTACTGCTACATGTTAATAAACTATCATTATTTTTTAATTTGAAGGCAAAATTATCTTTTTCACAGATGATTCAAGCATTATCGTCAAGCTGAGGAAAGAAACATACACAGGGAAAATGGTAACGATGTTTTTGTTAAGGTTTACTCAAATGGACTAGCTCTAAATCTGGAAAAAAAAACAGGATCATCCAGTTTTCTCCGCGAAAAATAGCCAACGCGTCACGAATGCCGACTGCAAGAAAATAAAAATAAAAAAAAAGAGAAAGTTGTAATTTCTGTGGTGTGCGGATTATTAAGAAAATTTGGAAATCTGTGGTTAGTTCCTATGGGACCAAACTACTTAGGTCATCGGTTCCTAGGCTTAGCCACTACTTAATTTAACTTAAACTAACTTACGCTTCGAAGCCCCGACGGGGGGAGCCTCGCGAATTGTCGCAAGCCGTGGGGCGGTCTGGGGGACCGTGTGGCAGAAGGAGGGAGGGGGGGGGGGGGCTGGGGAGGGCGGCGTTGGGTTACTAGGAACTTAAATTAAAAAAAACCGTATAGGAGACGTGTTGAAACGTTTAGGTTGAGATACTTTTGCTATAAGAAAAATTAACAACTTTGGAGACATAGCAATCTGTAAGTTCTCATACCATGCCCGTTAGCAAAATGAAGCCCACAAGACATAGCCAGATGTCAATGTAACTTCGTACACACTACTGGCCAGTACGTAAATGATTGCTTACAATATCTATGAAAGGTAGAACGGCCATCAGAGTACGTAAGTGTTGTTCGTTCAGCGGCTTTGTCAGATGTTGAGTGATAACTGTAAAGGACACACGATAGCGTTAGAAATAGACCTCATTGTGTGCCCCCATTCGGACGGCTGGTCGAATCATGCAGAATCTACATGTTACATGCCAAAGAAAGGCAAACTGATGAGAAAAAATTGTCTCTCCCTGTGTGGAAATCACACGAACGTTGTGTGAGCACAATGGGATGTAGACAATATTACATTTCGAAGTTTGGATCGTTCCGGTGGTACGGGGTAGGGAGAGGGACGTGCACGGGTAGCTGAATTGGTTAAGGCGATCGCGATAAGTGTGATATCCGGGTTCGAGTGGCGGTTCGACACAAATATTCATGTGTCTGTAGTAAACCACACAGCTCATACTAAGATCGTATTCGCAATTTGTGAATACATTTTACTATTTAGCACGTCTATAAATCGTTAGTAGTGCTTGTTCCTTCAGACACATACGCATGTCTGAAGGACACTTGCATGGAACTATACAGGCACTGTCAAATACACACTGCACTATCGGACCTTCATGATTACCACATATATTATAATCTACCCACTAAAATAAAATGTAAGACAGAAAATGGGGAACTAACAAGTTTGCTGATCTCAAGCTGGACGGAATCTGCAGCTCGAAGGAAGAAGGAAGGAAGACTGGGTTTAATGTCCCGTCGACATGTAGGTCATTAGAGATGAACCACGTACTCGGATTGTATCAAGGGTGGGGAAGGAAATCGGCCGTGGCCTTTCAGAGGTTTGCCTGAAGTGATTTAGGAAAATCACGGAAAACCTAAATGTGGATAGCCGGATGCGGGTTTTAACCGTCTTCCTACCGAACGCGAGTCTAGTGTGCTGAATCTTGGAGCTCGTTTCGTCAATAACTTACAGCGGTTTCCAGGTAACTAAGACGAAAGTTGAATATGTTGCAATGAGCATACTGTAGCATAAAACCACTACATGGCAAACAGCTTATACCTTTCCACAGGTACCTGTGGAGACAGGGAATCAAGATTGTGTACCCAACGTCTTAGAATAGCGAGAATGTGTAATTAATGAGAAAATCTGCAATAATGGAGCGCTAGAAGGTTGATTTCATTCTGTGATGATCATATGATGGAACGGCGGCTCTTTTGTTTCTAATCTCGGCTTTATAGTCGAGAAAGGCGGTTATGTGCTATTTCTCACATTATCATCGGTATTTACTGTTGAACTGAACCACAACTATCAGCATAAGTATGTTCATGCCACCCTGCAACCATCAAAAGATTATCATATAGCCGACGACTACAATGATTCACGAAATTTTTATATACGTAAGATTACCAACCACCTCTAAATCTCATCCTCTCTTCCTTTCTTCATAAGAGGAACGTGGAAGATTAAGTAAGAACCGGGCAGTAGATCATTGAGAGAGAGAGTTCCTTTATAGATAAGTCTTATCACATCTAAAGTGTTAGCAACGATAAGAGGAGTATTCCATGTGTCCTAGATGTCTGAAACCATTATTTTCCATCAAACATCCGACCAAGAAATGTCTTCTAACGAGGAAGTGAATGTGTGGACACGAAGACTTCTGTGTGTTAGCACGTGGGCATGTAATGTGTAATTGTTGTCGTTGATGATTATGTGCCTCCTTAAACGTGTGAAGTATATGATGGTATGTCTTTCAAGACGACAATTCTCGTTGATGAATGTTTTCCAAGACACCAGCAAGAAGTGGACCACTCCAATTCTCGGTGTAAAACTGAGGGACTGTGACTAGACTCTCATGCAGCGCACAGCTGATATCAGCCCTCGTCTGTAGCCCTGGCACTACTTGTAGCATCTTTGCACCAAGAATTCTTCTATAAACCTCACAGACCCAGAGTTTAAGTCGGCATAGAGACATTAAGTAATATATCCCATTGTGCACAACAGCGTCTAAACTTAGTTTTCTTACAGCATCACAAATCACTGCATGACTTTTTTCTTTTTTTCTGTTTAGAATAATCACACACTGTGGTTTCGTTGCTTGCGATAGAATCCATTTTTTACATTCGTAGCATGTTATAATTTCAGTGTGTGTTTTCTGCTTAAATGAATTCCCCGCGACTTTTACGTCGCACCATGCTCTTTATTCTTTGACTACGTTATGTCCCATACAATATATACAGTTTTGAATTATTGTTACGTTTTACTTATCCTGTGTATGTCATTCTAATAGGCTCGGCTGAAAAAGCGTTACCTTGGTGTTATTGTTGTAGACTAGTCCGAAGAGTGGTTTGATGCGGTACTCCTTCTAGTCAATCCTATGGAAGCCTTTTCATCTCTGCGTACCTACTGAAACCTACATCAAGTGGGAAATTGCTTGAACAGGGAATCCCTATTTGTCTTCATCTGATAGATTTTCAGCACGACACCAGTAACCTTTACGGTAATATTCATACACACTCGTGAGTAACTGAAACAGACACACTTTCCCAGCGGCGTGCAGACCCTTTCACCCTAATGACGGAGGATACACTTCGTGTCACATATTTCAGTGCCATCCTCAGCGGTAAAAGCTCAATCGCCACCCACAACTTTCTTCTTAGAACATGAGTCCAAAGTGCATATATATCGAGAGCTATCCAGCTGCAATCGATGGTACTGTGATCTGGTAACATGTAGGGTAAAGAAGCACCTTCATAATCGTAGTGTTTCCACCAACCATTTAGTTTTATATAGTTCTTGGTAGTGTTTTAGATTAGAATACAATACTGTTTTGACGAATGATAATCAATAATATAACGTCAGAAACTGTAGATCTTCCTAAATAACTGCTACATGAAATACAACTTGAAGGTCAACAACAAAATTTTTCATTATAAAAGTAAATGTAATTAAAAATATGAAATCTAAGTAAAATTTTCAATTATAATTAGATTTTAAAGTATATGCATAATTACCTGGATTAATGAGTGTTTTGGAAGGACAGAAAAAAGTTCACTAGCGAAACGATGCCTATTATCAATTTTTAACGATTACATTGGTCTGACTAAACCTCTGCGAATTGACTTTCTCCACGATTACAAATACTTTACAAACTTTTATAATAAACATTTCGTGAAATATTGTGTCCGTGTCCCAGTAGGCCACATGTTGGTTGCATCCATGCCTGTGATAATGACGGTGCTGTTTATTTCGACAGTATAGCGTCGTAGCCGAAGGTAGTGTAGATGACTGCACGTCATGGGTGACAGAAATGGTCGTACGTAGCGTCGTGATCGAAGGTGTCGATAACTGCAGCAGCAGCTGAGAGGCTATGGTGCATAGGGAACGATAGGATTAGGGGATATTGCACTTAGCACTGTTGCAGGAGAGAACGTGTTAACCACATACTGCACTAAATTATCACATCCATCATTGTGTAGATCATTTATATTTTAAGTTTCGAGTGCACTAATAATTTCACGTCTAAACGCAATAGCTGACTGTGGCCCATTCCAAGATCAACGACGTCGCACAATAAAATATTCGAATACGAGAGCTGCGAGAGTCAGCGGCCCTGTTCACGTACTACCACAGAACTACAGTGCTTGACAACAAATGTGAAGCACCCAGAAAACATGATCGGATGTTAATGTAAATGAAATGGCTCTGAGAACTATGGGACTTAACATCTTAGATCATCAGTCCCCTAGAACTTAGAACCACTTAAACCTAACTAAACTAAGGACATCACACACATCCATGCCCGAGGCAAGATTCGTACCTGCGACCGTTGTAGTCTCGCGGTTCCGGACTGAAGCGCCTAGAACCACTCGGCTATCACGGCCGGCTGTTAATGTAACTTCGTACATGTACGCCTGGGGAAAAGTCAAATTCTTCCAGTTTTTTGGAGAGGCACAGCGCAGTTACTCCTGGTGTTATGGTGTGGAGAGCCACAGGATATGGTCAGCGTCGTAGTGATTGACTGAACTGTTAGGGTACAAAGATACCTCACAGACATCCTGTGTCGTATGTTACCTCTCATATGAACGTATTATCGTGGAGTCAATTTTCAAAAGGATGATCGTCGTTCACACATGGCACGTGGCTCTGTGAATTGCCTGCGTCATGTTGAAGTATTCCTGCAGCCAAATGTCTCCTCGACAGAACAAGTGTGAAACCATCTCGAACTCATTTCCGTCCCAACTCTCTCAAATCTCCAATTTCATAGTAATCCCCTTTAAGCAAGAAAAAGGCGGCTAAATATCTGACAGCTATATTTATCGGGATGACCTGTAGAGAGTCAGCTGGTATGATTTCGAAAGCCCCTGATAATCTGATGGGCACAGCAGCCCTGCTCTCCCTGTCAGGCATCCCGTTTTCGTCCATAATATTGCCAGCGAAGATGCTTGGTGGTCGCTGGTTGCCTGCAGGGCAAATTTGTGTGGATTACCCTACTTGGTTTGGCTGCTGTAAAATTGACGTCATGACTGAAATTTAATGTTTCATCAGGATGAATGACAGGGCGATTTCCTAGTTATCAACGTATCTTATAACGCTACAGCTGGCATTCTTGGCGTATATTTTCCCTTTGCAGGAAATATAAATTTTCCCCGGCAGAAACAAGAGTATTTTGTTATCGCGCAATTATCTCCTTTGGCGAATACTCTACTGCGTTTCTGTAAGAATGTGAAGCCATAACGAACATGTGCTTTGCAACGAATTCCTCGTTTGCATGTACCTGCAATAGTATTTGCTTCCAATGACCTATGCATTTTGTCGTATTTTGTAAGTTCATGTTATTAATTTATAATCTCCCCGTATCCATTACTTCATCCATTATGGGCATATTCAAGGAGATTGTAATTGAGGTCCTCAGATAACGAGGTATTTCTAAGTAACACAAGCATGGCAATCAATCAAAGACGTCTAAGTAATCGACCATGATTGGAACTGCATATTTATTTGGTGGACCGATAATTTCCATAAATGCCTGATCTATCCGTTCATGAATTGAACATTCCTACCTGCAACCGACCTGGCTCAGACAATGATGGAATATTCTGTTAGGTGAAGACCTCATGCTGGGCGCCATTTCTGTATTCATGAAATTTTTAGTCAAGTTTACATTTATTAATTGTAATATAACTGTACTTGACTACAGCATTTGCAAATTAACTAGAATCGTGAGTCAGCTGCAGGAATATAAGTAGATTATATTACAATCATTTATTTTCATAAAATCTTGTGTTCGGTTCAAGGCTATGGACTTGAGTTACCCTTTCAAAACACTATTTCAAAATAATACACATATTTCCATTCCTACGATTACAAGGCTGAAACCTATATTTAAAAAGTCGTTACTATGGTTTTTAGATTCTGTTACTCAGAGACAATGGGAGCATTGGTAGACGGGCTGTCACAGGACTGCAGAAGTGTATGTCATTTACTAGGCGATGCGTGACGAATAATTGACGTGAGACTTGAGCCCTTGCGTGCACAGCGGCTGCAGGTGCGAACGGAGTCGCTCTATAGGTTTGGGATAGGCTAACGACCATTGTGCTTGGAATACATCCGGTTAGACAATGAAGCTTAGCGGTCAACATGTGGTGATTTTCACAGCATTGAACTGGCAAGCGGTTTACTCCACTGCGGTCGGTCTACTCACTATTAACTAGCCGCATCCTACCTCTAACTCTGCCGTGTGGCTGCCCGTGGCAGGTGACTCAGCAGCGGTGACTTTCCCAGCATCGAGGTACTCACGATACTTCCCGACACGGAATCAAGTTTGATCGGGTCGACTAGGTTAACGCTCGATTTTTGGAACCGATATTCATGATTTTTTCAATAAAATAACAAACAATTTACAAAATTGTCTTTAGATCTTTATTGCACACCCTTTATATTGTAGTATGTATTTTGTAAGTAAATAACTTACATCCAGAGGACGGTATACGACATTGACGAAAGGCTTTCGCGGCGGGCGAGGGCGGTTGGTGGGAGCTCGGAATGTCACAATTTGCAACCTCGAACAAAATTTCATACACTGTTCTGAAAGTTATGATACAGTCCAACGTTGTACATAGGGATGTTAAAAATGGTTTTTAACAAAATAGCGACATTGTAAAATAAAATTCAACTTTTTCTTCAAAAAATCATTATAAAACGTGCACCGAAAATCAGAATTAAAATTTATCGCAACAGTCCTACGTTCTACAATAAAAAAGACGCCGGCTCACAAGTAACAAAAAGGTATTATATAATTGCATGTATATTTCATGAGTTATATCACCCGCCAACTTGAAAAATGTTCTCCACAAAAAACAAGCGTTTTATGTTTCAACTTGTGGATCATAACATCGAAACCCAACAAACATTTAATCGGCAATACCAGCAACGTATAGTGTTCTTTTTCTCGCCGGTGTCGAAACACTCTCAATTTGACAAAATTATATCGCTTACCAATCGAAATTTTTTGTACGATTAGGGTTACTTTTTGAAACTTTTCTATCCGTAAAAATACGCTTGCATGTCATTTTCAAGCACTCAGGTTTTACGTCGTATAAAAAACAAGCGAAATGACAGTTAAAGCAGACCCGAGACAGGCACGTGCTTTCGTACTGTTTACCATAAAGAAGTCATGCTACGAAGGAAATTTTGTTGAGAAAAGTATTTCAGTTATTAGTAATGGTCTCTGTGATAGCATAAGAAACTAACAGTGCTGTTGATTTAACCAGCCGCCCATCGCTGGTCGGGCCTGTTGGATCGCAGATTTCGAGAGCAGCAGTACAGACAAAGGAAACTCCCCACCGCATCCCCTCCAGGTCTAGTGGTCAATTGGCCCAATGGATAGCCCGACAAAAACTGAGCACAGATCAAGCGTGAAAACAAGAAGAAGGCATACTGAACTGTGAAAAAAGAAGTAAGTGAACGGTCGAGCCTCAAGATGCGCAATACCGAGCGACTCGCAAGAACCACTGGGTGGTGGCTGTGTGGTCACGATGTTGGACTGCAAAGCGGGAGATTCGTGTTCAAATCTCCCTTGTGGCTCATTTTTTATCACAAATTCATGAACGGTCCGTCCGGTCATTGACGCGACTGTTCTGCTTCTGTAGTCTTGGCAACTGTCATAAAATACATTGGTTACAGAATATGAGTCATGTGGTAAGAACATATTACAGTTGCAAATATATGTGGTGAGTAGTAAGAGCAGGCGAGATGCCTCATAGACCTCTCATACAAATGAAAACAACATATAATCGGGTGTAAACTATGTTACAATGAAGAAATTCAAGAGTCAAAACTTCCTAAACGGAAGGCAAGAGGCATAACATGTGGTACTTGTGTAGAACAAATAGGAGGTACGTACGTCTGGAGGTCCCTCCGTTACACCTCGCTATTGCAAACGGACGTTACACCTTACACACTAGTACCTCTAATACCCAGCAACACGTTCTCTTGCATTGATGCATGCCTGTATTCGCCGTGGCATACTATCCACAAATTCATCAACGCACTGTTGGTCCAGATTGTCCCACTCCTCAACGGCGATTCGGCGTAGATCCGTCAGAGTGGTTGTTGGGTCACAACGTCCATAAACAGTCCTTTTCAAAATATCCCAGTCATGTTCCATAGGGACCATGCTGGCCACTCTAGTCGAGCGATGTCTTTGTCCTGAAGGAAGTCATTCACAAGATGCGCATGATGGGGGCGCGAATTGTCGTCGATGAAGACAAATGCCTCGCCAATATGCTGCCGATATGGTCGCACTACTGGACGGAGGATGACATTAAAATATTGTACAGCCGTTACGGCGCCTTCCATGACAACCAGCGGCGTACTTTGGCCCCACATAATGCCACCGCAAAACAGCAGGGAACCCCCATCTTGTGGCACTCACTGGACAGAGTGACTAAAGCGTTCAGCCTGACCGAGGTGCCTCCAAACACGTCTCCGACGATTTTATGGTTGGAGACATATGCGACACTCATCGCTGACGAGAACGTGATGCCAGTCCGGAGCGGTCCATTCGGCATGTTTTTGGGCCCATCTGTACCGTGCTGCATGGTGTCGTGGTTGCAAAGATGGGCTTCGCCATGGGGGTCGAAAGCGAAGTTGCTCATGATACAGCCTATCACGTACAGTTTGAGTAACACGACGTCATGTGGCTGCACGTAAAGCATTATTCAACATGGTGGCGTTACTCTCGGGGTTCATCACAGCCATAATCAGCAGATAGTGGTCATCCAATGCAGTAGTAGCCCTTGGGCGGCCTGAACGAGCCATGTCATTGACAGTTCCTGTCTCTCATCCGAGCCATAATGAGTAGATAGTGGTCATCCACTGCAGTAGTAGCCCTTGGGCGGCCTGAACTAGGCATATCATCGACAGTTCCTGTCTCTCTGTATCTCCTCTCTCTCCGAACAACATCGCTTCGGTTTGCTCCGGGACGCCTGGACACTTCCCTTGTTGGGAGCCTTTCTTCGCACAAAGTAAATTGCGGACTCGAACCGCAGTATTGACCGTCTAGGCATGGTTGAACTACAGACAACACGAGCCGCGTACCTTCTTGCTCGTGGAATAACTCGAACTGATCGACTGTCGGACTCCCTCCGTCTAATAGACGCTGCTTATGCATGTTTAAGGCCCGGGTTCGTTTCCCAGCTGGGTCGGAGATTTTCTCCGCTTAGGGACTGGGTGTTGTGTTGTCCTAATCATCATCATTTCATCCCCATCGACGCGCAAGTCGCCGAAGTGGCGTCAACTCGAAAGACTTGACCAGGTGAGCGGTCTACCCGACGGGAGGCCCTCGTCACACGCTTTTCTTCTTTCTTATGCATGGTTGTTTACACCTTTGGGTGGGTTTCGTGACATCTCTGAACAGCCCAGGGGACTGTGTGATAAAGTATCTACAGTCAACGTCTATCTTCAGGAGTTCTGGGAACTGGGGTGATGCAAAACATTTTTTGATGTGTATCTACATTGACGACGGATTCAACACGCCTTCGAAATTGCCAAACGTCTAAATAGCGTTTTCCTTGCCACTTAATACCACATTTGCAGGTAAGTGAAAAATCTCTGCATACAGAAAGAAATCCGCTAAAGGATACAAATATCTAGAATATTTAAAACAGTGTGTCAGTTATTAAGATTGGAAAGAATTCCTTGCTTCAGTTTCTATTGTGCGATCGCAGATGTAAGTGCTAAGCTAACTCATACAGTGCACGCCCCTTACAACAAACTGAGAACGTGAAAGGAAGTGTTAGCTTGTTTCGTCCACGTCATTAAGAGCTATATCAACATCTGCATGGGTTCAGCCGCAGGTGATCGGAATGCAGGAAAACGATCTGTTATACTACACATTTAAGGAGATGGGACCTGGATAAACTGACTAAACCAGAGGTTGTACAGCGTTTCAGGAAGAGCAAAAGGGAACAATTGACAAGAATGGGGGAAAGAAATACAGTGGAAGAAGTATGGGTAGCTTTGAGGGATGAAGTAGTGAAGGCAGCAGAGGATCAAGTAGGTAAAATGACGAGGGCTAGTAGAAATCCTTGGGTGACAGAAAACATATTGAATTTAATTGATGAAAGGAGAAAATTTAAAAATGCAGTAAATGAAGCTGGCGAAAAGGAATAAAAACGACAGGAAGTGCAAAATGGCTAAGCAGTTATGGCTAGAGGACAAATGTAAGGATATAGAGGCGTATCTCACGAGGGGTAAGATAGATACTGCCTACAGGAAAATTAAACAGACCTTTGGAGAAAAGAGAACCACTTGCATGAATATCAAGAGCTCAGATGGAAACCCAGTTCTAAGCAAAGAAGGGAAAGCATAAAGGTGGAAGGAGTATATAGAGGGTCTATACAAGGGCGAGGTACTTGAGGGAAATATTTTGGAAATGGAAGAGGATGTAGGTGAAGATGAAATGGGAGATATGATACTGCGTGAAGAGTTTGACAGAGCACTCAAAGACCTAAGTCGAAACAAGGCCCCGGGAGTAGACAACATTCCATTAGAACTACTGACAACCTTGGGAGAGCCAGTCCTTATGAAACTCTACCATCTGGTGAGCAAAATGTATGAGACAGGCGACATACCCTCAGACTTCAAGAAGAATATAATAATTCCAATACCAAAGAAAGCAGGTGTTGACAGATGTGAAAATTACCGAACTATCAGTTTAATAAGTCACGGCTGCAAAAAACTGACGCGAATTCTTTACAGACGAATGGAAAAACTGGTAGAAGCCGACCTCGGGGAAGATCAGTTTGGATTCCGTAGAAATAGAAATATTGGGACACTTGAGGCAATACCACACGACTTATCTTAGAAGCTAGATAAAGAAAAGGCAAAGCTACGTGTCTAGCATCTGTAGACTTAGAGAAAGGTCGTGGCAGGGGTAAAAGACAGGGAGCGAAAGGCTATTTACAATTTGTACAGAAACCAGGTGGCAATTATAAGAGTCGAGGGACATGAAAGGGAAGCAGTGGTTGGGAAGGGAGTGAGACAGAGTTGTAGCCTCTCCCCGATGTTATTCAATCTCTATATTGAGCAACCAATAAAGGAAATAAAAGAAAAATTCGGAGTAGGTATTAAAATCCATGGATAAGAAATAAAAACTTTAAGGTTCGCCGATGAAATTGTAATTCTGTCAGAGACAGCAAAAGACTTGGAAGAGCAGTTGAACGGAATGGACAGTCTCTTGAAAGGAGGATATAAGATGAACATCAACAAAAGCAAAACGAGGATAATGGAACGTAGTCGAATTAAATCGGGCGATGCTGAGGGAATTAGATTAGGGAATGAGACACTTAAAGTAGTAAAGGAGTTTTGCTATTTGGGGAGAAAAATAACTGATGAAGAGCGAAGTAGAGAGGATATAAAATGTAGACTGGCAATGACAAGGAAAGCGTTTCTGAAGTAGAGAAATTTGTTAACATCGAGTATAGATTTAAGTGTCAGGAAGACGTTTCTGAGAGTATCTGCATGGAGTGTAGCCATGTATGGAAGTGAAACATGGACGATAAATAGTTCGGACAAGAAGAGAGCCGGCCGCGGTGGTCTAGCGGTTCTAGGCGCTCAGTCCGGAACCGCGCGACTGCTACGGTCGCAGGTTCGAATCCTGCCTCGGGCATGGATGTGTGTGATGTCCTTAGGTTAGTTAGGATTAATTAGTTCTAAGTTCTAGGGGACTGATGACCACAGATGTTTAGTCCCATAGTGCTCAGAGCCATTTGAACCATTTGAACAAGAAGAGAATGGAAGCTTTCGAAATGTGGTGCTACAGAAGAATGCTGAAGATTAGATGGGTAGATCACATAACTAATGAGGAGGTACTGAATAGAATTGGGGAGAAGAGGAGTTTGTGGCACAACTTGACTAGAAGAAGTGATCGGTTGGTAGGACATGTTCTGAGGCATCAGGGGATCAACAATTTAGTATTGGAGAGCAGCGTGGAGGGTAAAAATCATAGAGGGAGACCAAGGGATGAATACACTAAGCAGATTCAGAAGGATGTAGGCTGCAGTACGTACTGGGAGATGATGCAGCTTGCACAGGATAGAGTAGCATGGAGAGCTGCAGCAAACCAGTCTCAGGACTGAAGACCACAACAACAACAACAACAACTTCACCATTTCGGGTCAAATAGAGCATATTATAATAAGAATGGTATAACAAGGTTGCTATTGAATAGAAGAGGGTCATAAGTAAGGGCGAACGAGTACTGGAACCTGCAATATGACCCCAGCACTGAATGGTAACCGTATTTATTGCATGGTTGTAACAAAGCGTACTAATTTGTCCACAGTGTTGACAGGATGCTGGGTCACTACAATACATGTCGCCCGGTCAAAGCTAAGGTTGTACAATTGTCAGAAATTTAAACTTGTGGTCTACAAGATGCCGTGTACAACAGATGTGAAATACATGTTTCTGTGTTTATCATTATCGGTGAGATTCGCTAATGAACTGTTACCGGCGCAAATATTTTCCAGTGAGGAGCAGAAATTTTCAGGTAGCGTTCTGAATTTATGCTGCTGGAAAAATATCAGTGCTTAGCTCTGGATAACTGTTGGCGAATACGTATTGGCACATTTCTCGAAACTGACCGCATGTTGCAGTCAATACGCTAATATCGTCTGGAAAAAGTGAGTCGCCTAGACTTTTATGAGGAATTCATACAAAGGCGTTCTAATTATGCACAATGATACAACATACGATGTTCTGAAGCAAAGTAAGCCTTATGGTGTAATTTCATATGATGCTGGAAACTATTCAAATTTATTTTAATTATGTTAAAGTGATAATCTAGAACTAATCCATTATTAATAAGTACTGTACATTTACAGCAAAACATTCAATCAAAAATAGCATCTCAGCTTGTGACTCTAATTAAATACATAAAAATTACACAAGGAGCTTCATTTACTGAAACAGACAAAATTAGGACAGGCTGAAAGACTAGTTATTTAGCTTCTTACTATTGCTTTAACCCATAACTATTTCTCGTGGAAGGGAACTTTTTACAAACGAAACACAGAATTAGCTATGGCATGTTGTTTTGGCCCTTTACTTGACATATTTATGGAACTCACTGAAAATAAGTATTTTAATGAACAATTTACTATGGCAGGAAGTGGTTTACTGCAGAAAGTATGTAGAAAAAGCTATCATTTATTTCACTGGCACTTCTAAAGAATTTAATGTACTTTATTCAGTCTTCAACAACAATAGTAAAAAGTGTCTCTCAGTTAAGTGTGCAAATAACGAGAGGATTATTTTTTTACCTATGAGCATCACAAACTTAAGATGCAATCATGACTTCCATGGTATCCATAAACCAACGACTTCAGATGACATTATTCACTGCCCCACATGCAACATAGTCAGTCAGTCATAACACAAATTCTGACACACATTGGTTGATCGCACATTAAAATTCCCACAGTCGACCAAGCAAATTTCAGGTAATTCAGATCATTTATGTGACACTGTAGCTAAATTTGGGCATAATCCTAAAACTATAAACAATTTATACTAAAACAATTATGAACTTAATTGTGGAAAAAATAATTCTTGAGAATATTGTTCAGGAAAAGAAAATGAAGTCTGTAATATTTTAATTCATCAATACAACACTGATAGAATAAAATATGCAGTTCGAGAAATGTAAAAATAGCATTTCAGCAAAGAATACCGTTACGATTATGATCTCACATAATCTGGGTAAAACGTCAGTATATGATCATTTAGGCGTGTATGAGATTCCTTGAGCAGGATGCAATCAGATAGATTTTGGACCAACAGTATACTAGTTAAGAGAGTTATTTAACTAAAATGCTAATCTAAATAACAGTAATCAACTCATAGTCTGCATTTTATAAATACCAACCACTCAGCAGGAAAGTATCAAGGGATACTGAAACCATGATCAAAATGATCAAGGCATTTTCATTTTATCACCCAAATTGTCATACCTTATATATATATATATATATATATATATATATATATATATATATATATATATATATATATATATATATATATATTCATTTTGGGTTAAATATTTTTAAAATAGTTATTGATAATTTGAGTTATAAAATGAAAATGCCTTGATAATTTTGATCATGGTTTCACTATGCCTTGATCTGTTTCGAAACTCAGGAAATACTCTCAGTTTCAGTACGCTAACTAATCTAAACTTCTCTGTTAGTAGACCATTGGCCACTCATGTTTTACTATATATCCTTATCAACATAGTCTGATACAATATTCACTGGCTTTGTAGGTGTTACTTTATTCTGCGAGTGTCATTTGTTTTAATACGTAGTTTGTGATAGAGTACTGGGCGTACTGGTAAGTAAAGGTTTGTTCATACAAACGTGATTCTGTTACGGTCCTCTTTGTATTTACTTTGTAATCACTAACGATGTATAACAACAATAGCTTCGATCTTCGAAATATTAATTGTAACATTATCGAGTGAGGTGAGGCTGTAGTACAAAACCTGTTCTCTTAGTTGGGAGAATGGTTGTCAGTTGCGTGCCTGGCCTTCCATGTTTACCTTCTCTGTGATTTTCTTAAATTGCTTAAGGAATATGGCTGTATCATTACACTGATAAGGATAAAACCGATTTCCTTCCATAATCTTATTTCAATCTGAACTTCTACCCTGTGGTCAAGGACGTTATCGTAGATGGGACGTTACACTGTGTCCTTCCTACTTTTCAGGTATCAGTACAAAATATAAATAATGCGATGTTGTAGTTTGAATAAGAATCTTTGGTTCTCCTCATTACAAATGTAAATTAGTTCCAAGGATTAACATACTGCGAGTTTGTTTCAATCAATCATAAGTTGTTGGCGATTCTATGTATGCCATACTAGACAGTCACTCAACCTTTAATAGCACTTATTTTGATGGTGTTAAATGATTTAATTTTTATCTTATGGGAGGTTTAATGATGGACAGATTTTTACTACCATTAAAAATATTTCAGTTCTGTTTACTTCCAGGTGCTCTCTTTGTTCTGTAACTAAGCCATTTTAGTGAAACTCAGAATTTTATTTTATATGACAATGAAAAGATATGACACTTAAGAGTATGTGCATAAGTAGACTACTCTAAAAACATTACTATTGGTGAATAATGGAATAACATCTACTGTAATATTGATTGTATTCATTCGTGTATCGACTGTGCTTTGAAACATTTCCATCGTTTCGTCATGCATTCCTATTATTTAAATATTTTTCGTTTTGTTTTGTTGTCCAATAGAAGTTACTTCTTCGTATTTATTACCGATTATTTCGTTTTTAATAAATGTAAATTACAGTTTCATATAGTGTACTTCTTTATCATTTAATGTATTTTCAAAATGTTGTCCTGTAGCATTACCTATTCTGTATATTTGACTGGTATTCTACTGAACTTAAATTGAGCTTGTTAACGTGCTCTTATTTATAATGCCCTGTACTTCCACAAAATACGCTTGAAATAGGTATGGTAAATGGAACGTTCAAATAATTCAGAGTATTATTTCCTTTCGACCATGAAATGGTTTTGCAGACTTTTCGCAAAGGTATCCTCTAATAGGTAATCGATAGATATTTCAAGTTATTTGAGTAATTTTTTCGGTTATGCACTGCTCTAGTAACGTGTTTCACCACTGGCGAGTTCCACTTGCTTTCAGCCAATGAGAGCACTGTACGATCAAGTAGGCCCCATTTAAATTCACATTTCATGGCGGACGTTGCGATGAGGAAGCGGGAGCAATTCGGAGGTTGTGCCTGTCTGTAGCTTTGGGTGTTTTGGTTGCATCGCTTTCAGTTATTTCAGTCGTGTGATACTCGTATTCGCACATTTATTCTGCGAGCATTTTGTATGGTGATCTGGTGATGAATTGCTACTTTATCTCGTATTTAGACGAAAGGAATTGCATAGACACAGAAGTACTTTGTTTCCCGTAAGTTGGAAGCTGATCACATGATCGTGTCGTAATTACTTAATCTGATGCATTATGCACTCAGTTTTGTCATTCTTTACCTTATTTTAGAGTAGTCAGTGCCTTAATGAAAGAAGTGTATAGAAAAATGTATTTCCGTGATTATTAGAAATTCGATGCATTAATCACTCTGAAGTTAATACAGAGTATCAGTTCAGTATTACTGTCAACCATTTCTGTTCTCCCAAGTTATTTACCTAATTTTCGTACGTAATATTGATGTATGTTTTCTGTGACACCATACTGAGCATACCTGGTACCAATATCCCCCTTTGGCTATTCAATGACTATGTATAGTACACTGGATGAAATAGATGAAGCGCATACAGCCTCCCACGTTATTAGTAATAAATATCAAGTTCTACTGCATGACTAATTTTCAGGTCGTGCAAGTTAAGTTTAGGCACTATCTCCGAAATGAAGACGGCTGTGGCAGAATTTGGCAGTGTGCGTACGTACTTAATCAGGAAATAATTGTTAATTGTTACAGGACAGAGTAATGATGCCCTGGGCTTTTGAAGTAGTACGAGGCATGTTCAGAAAATAAGTGTACTATAACCACAGCGGGTTGCGGGTCTTTTTTTCTATTTCGAGGCTTGGAAGCACTGACTGGTAGAGGGGGGAATCCCTGACCAGGGCACACATCATAGGAACACGGTAGTGCGTTAACTCATGTTGTAATACGAGGGATATTAGGAAAGTGAGTTCCGATCGGTCATGAAATGGAAACCACTGTGAAAATCTAATAAAACTTTGCACATACATGTTCGACAGTGTCTCTGGTAGGCTTGTCGGTTGCATCACTTCGTTCTTTTCAGTTCTGAGTGCATGGTGTTCACATAAAGATGCGTAGAAAATAGTGTTTCCCGCCAAGTATGAAGTCCTGGTGAGAGATTTCGCCTGATGTTAGGCAGCCCACATTACAGAATTGTCATACGGTCCCTCCTTCGTGACAATTCTCGGTCGCAATCTGCAGGGGCAATGAAAATGCTCCTGCAGCATTTTCGATGGGAAGTGATTGATCACCCTCGGTACAGCCCGTAATTGGCTCCCTCTGTGTTTCATCTCTGCTCACATTAACAACTGGCTATGAAGACAACATTTACGCACAGACAATGAGCTATAGGTGAGCGTAGAGAATTGGCGGGAGTCACAGGCGGCTTCTATAATGAGGGCATTGGGAAGTTGGTACAACGCTACGACAAATGTCTAAGTCGGAGTGGTGACGATGTAGAGCCGTGGGTGAAAGCTGTAGCTAACAGTTGCAGATAAAATATTTCTGATTATCACAATGGTTTCCATTTCGAGATCTATCGAAACTTACCTTCCGAATACCCTAGTATCCAGCTGCGTGAAAGATTTCGGTGAGCGAGCCACGTGCTCTAATCCGCTTCCTACTCGCGAAAGAAATAACACCTACACAAATATTTTCACTAATCAAAACGGCTTACAGCGAAGGTGTTTCAGTGGTTTAGGAAGTTAAGTGGAGGCAGAACAAATGTTCATAATGAACACAGGAGTTGAAGTCCTTCCATTTTGAGAGATGAGTTGGTACAAGAAATCGAGGAAACTCTTCGTGAAGACGAAATTTATATGATGTTTCCTCAACTTTCCAGAACTTTCTTATACGAAACACTCACAGAAACGCTGGGATACCGAAAACTATGCGCAAGATGAGTCCAAAAGTAGCTGAAAGATCAGGAAAAGAAAACTTGGATCAGTGGCGCCCGATAGGTTTTTGATAGACTGGATTTGAAAGGTGAGGATTTTCTGAACATTATTGTCACTGGAGATTAAACGTGGGTGGCTCAAACACGCCTGAGGCTAAAAAGATAGTCGTCACAGTGGCGTCACATCAATTCCCCATCTCCCAAAAAATTCAAAATCACAATTTCTGGCAAAACATCATGGCCTCAGTGTTTTGGGGAAGAAAAGGCATCGTTTTGGTCGAATTTCTGTCTCAGGGAGAGACTATCAATGCACTACCATATCGTGAGGCCCCAAAAGACTCAGGAGGATCATTCAAAACCAGAAAAGTAGAAATCTGACAAGAGGAGTGCGCTTGCTACACGATAACACTCGTGCTCACACAGCCTCAGCCGCCAAGGTGATGGTGGACTCATTTCGCTGGGATGTTTTGAACCACGCCCTGTATTCCCCTGACTAGGGGTCTTCAGATTATCAGCTTTCTATCTCCCGGAAGACAAAAATGGGTGGATTTAAGTTATAAACCGACGAGCAGCTACAGAAAGAGGTTCTGAAGTGGGGGAAGGAGCTGGCGGAAGAGTTCTACTAAGAAGGTATAAACAAGTTTGTGACACGACTCACCACATGCATTGAACGTGATAACGATTATGAGGAAAAATAGTCAACAAATTTATCAACAACATCCTCTATTTTTAAATACCCTTTTTCTAAAAAGAAACATAAAATTCTAGTACACTTACTTTCTGAACAAGCCTCGTGAATCCAGGTTTGGTCCGTCAACGACACCATTATTCAGTGCTTGGATAACACATTTTCGGTGATAGACCATTGTGGTTACATTCAAGGGCCGCACAGTGCTTGGCTATAAGCTGACCACATCCACACTTGATAGAATTTTCCGAATTACTTTCTCAGCGCGCGTTGTTCAGCATGTAAACTATGCTTACCAGTTTCAAGTTGCGCAGTTTATTCTAATCGTGTTCTACTATGTTCGCTTCTTTTCTTACTACTGACGGTCAGATTGAGTTATAAAATTGATAATTATTTTATAAATATTCATGTAATAAGCCATAACTTCAATAAATCAGATCCTAATCATCGACTCAGATAACACAGTAGGCCCCTTACGAGTCTTTGCCAATGAATTTAGGACTGATCACGTAGTCTCCAATAACACTGCACCAAACATTAATACCTACTACCTCTGAAGTTCAATTTACCTCAGCCATTGCGTATTCTCAGGAGCCCAATAAAATATACACTATGTAATCAAAAGTATCCGGACACCCCCAAAAACATACGTTTTTATATTAGGTGCGTTATGCTGCCACCTACAGCCAGGTACTCCTTATCAGCGACCTCAGTAGCCATTAGACATCGCGAGAGAGAGCAGAATGGGGCGCTCCGTGGAACTCACGGACTTCAAACGTGGTCTGGTGATTGGGTATCACTCTTGTCATACGTCTGTACGCGAGATTTCCACACTCCTAAACATCCTTAGGTCCACTGTTTCCGATGTGATAGTGAAGTGGAAACGTGAAGGGATACGTACAGCACAAAAGCGTACAGGCCAATCTCGTCTGTTGATTGACAGGGACCGCCGACAGTTGAATAGGGTCATAATGTGTAATAGGCAGACATCTATCCAGACCATCACACATTAATTCCTAACTGTATCAGGATCCACTGCAAGTACTATGACAGTTAGGCGGGAGGTGAGACAATTTGGATTTCATGGTCGAGCGGCTGCTCATAAACCACACAGCACACCGGCAAGTTCCAAACGACGCTTCGCTTGGTGTAAGGAGCGTAAATATTGGACGATTGAACAATGGAAAAATGTAGCGTGGAGTGACGAATCACGGTACACAAGGTGGTGATCCGATGGCAGGGTGTGGGAATGGCGAATGCTTGGTGAACGTCATCTGCCAGCGTGTCACATGAGAACAGACTGACAGAATTGTGTCTTCTGCAATCCCGCTTGTTAATATACTGTGAAATGATACATGATACGGGGAAAATTAAAAAAAAAAAACGCTTGCCTCACTTTTTCCAGAGGATCCCGAAATTTCTGTCTTTCTAACATGTGAATTACGAGCAATATCTGCAAGAACATCAGTTTTGTTCGTTCCGCTGTTTGCAAGTTTGTTTCTTATCTTCTGTGTAGGATTACAGTGCATTTCCAGTAACATTTTTCGTACATTCGTTAAATTGTCATTCTTGTTGGACATCTTCTGTCGGAATATCTTCGTACATATAACTCAACTGTTCGGGTTCGTTCTGCATTCTCAGTAAAGAAGTAGCATATTTAGTTTCCGTTGCTTTCATAAAAGATAGTCATATTTTTTTCAAACTAATCAGCACTCGACACTTGTAAACGATAAACACGGAATGAAAGCTACACTTCCTCAGCGCACCTTTTACACCGGTATTGCAGTGGTAAAATTCTTCGTTTCCCCCTCCACCGACACGCTGTATTTCCTTATGTGGGTATGACAGCAAGAACTTTGGCATAATATGGCCATCGGTGTCTTGTACAAAACGTAGAAATCCTAAGTTCTAAATATTGTAATTGGTCCGAAACAAATAATCGCATTCTGAAGAGTGAAACGCCGTTGGTTTCAGCTCCTTTGGGTCTACGATACTATCAGCATAAACTGCTATATTTCCATTTGAGAAAGCGAAGTTGATACCAATATCGCTGTAATTAATATAGTTATGAAATGAAATTATACGTGTTTAGTGAGAACTTTCTCACAATTTATCTGCGTAAAAAAGCGGAATTAGGATACCTTAGACGGTTCTGGAAATATTTGAGGTGACTGGCGTAGCTGAATCTCCGTGTACGTAGTGGCAAAAAGTTATAATTATTCTTTTGAGGTCGGCCGGTGTGGCTGAGCGGTTCTAGGCGCTACAGTCTGGAACCGAGCGACCGCGACGGTCGCAGGTTCGATTCCTGCCTCGGGAATGGACGTGTGTGATGTCCTTCGGTTAGTTAGGTTTAATTATTTCTAAGTTCTAGGCGACTGATGACCTCAGAAGTTAAGTCGCGTAGTGCTCAGAGCCATTTATTCTTTTGAAGAAGAGGATAAAGAAGAGAGATGGAGGCTGGAACAGCAGTTATGACTGAAAAGTAATGTTTATTAAGCGACCAAAAGCAGTACTAGTTGGGAAATGGATCGAGTACCAACGTAGCGTACAGGGAGGTGTATGGGAATTATGTAGAGGTTGCGCGATGATTTGATTAATGACGGACTCTCTGTGCTCTGTAGATATCACTAGCATCCTGTGGTAAGGGACACCTTTGTTAGTAGAGGCGCCTGCTCATCAGAGGACTGTGTAGAGTTCTCACCTCGGCTGTGAACGACGCGTCACTTGCCTGGGCGGATCCATTTCTCCACCTATGTATGCCGGTCGCGAACAGCACCGGCTACTGCTTGTGTCGCCGGCTTAAGTGCAGCTCTTATCGTTTCTTCAGACGGATTTATACAACGTCGACCTGTGCACGAATAAGAAAGTATTTACAGGAATACTTCACTATGGACTTGGCCTCGAGTGGACTGTTTTCATCAGGGACTTAAATTTTATCACAGATCACTGCAGGTTGTATTCTTACTGAGTCCAATGAACATCAGATTAGCATCTTCAAAAAACTGTCGAAGACGAAGGTCGGACTACGCAAGCGAACTGTAACACATTACGATGGAGCAATCAATCATCATTCTTCTGGGAAAACAACAGCAGCACCAGCTGTTGATGACGCAGTAACAGCAGGAACAATTAGACGCTTCTACAAATAACATCCCAAACTACATAAAATTTCGGAACAATTCTAGAAATGGTAACTGGAGACAACAGCTAAGGATCCCATCGTTGGCTCACAGCGTTACTTCCAGCGCTTCCTGTATTTTGTTATCCAAATGAGAGAAGGGATACTCAGATCACTTGGCTACAGCAGCGCTTCTTGGTTTCCAAAGCGTGAAGGCTTTCGTTCTTTCTTGTTCAGGGTGTGAAGTGTGTAACTTGTTGCGAAACCATGTCCCACTAGCAGATACGTGAATGGTCGCTTTCCTCAAAACTCGTGAACTGCTTACAGCGAATTATCGGAAACAAACGCAGGCAGTGGCATTCGACTAGCACTTCACCAGTCGCAGGAGAAGCCAGAGCAGTCTTATAGAGTCGTAGTGGCTAATCATCGTGGCTTAGGCCATAAGTGCTCGTTTCTATCATAAATGTCAAATCGTGCATTTAGATTTCTTAATTGGAGACGTTGTTATTCAATATGCAACAGATAGGCAAGTGCTTCAGGAACCATTAAAATTAGCAATCCATCATTACACGAGGTCTTGCAGTTTGCTCAAGCTTTTTGAGCTTGAGCAGAAATTCGATACGCTAAAACATTTGCAAGCAGGAGTAACACAGTTGCATGTACAGGATGGTTATAAATAAATTTTCGCCACTTGATATGGCACCCACGAAAAACGTGTGAACGTAGGACAATGAAACATTGTGGAAACGTTTTGAAGTACATGCTAAAGCGGAATAGCGAACAAACTACTGAAAGAAACACGTTTTAATTTCCACGTGAGAGGATAAAATTTGTTAATAGCATACAATGTTTACGTTCCTGGTTACAGATGTTACTCAATGTGACGACCATCTGCATTTTAGTGCATGTAGTCATTGGCGCAACACGCAAGAAGTGGCTGCTAGGGCAGCGGAGTATGTATAGCGTACGCATAGGTCCGATAAGAAGAATTTTGAGTCCAGAAAGAGTAGCAGCCGTCATTAGTTAACTGTAGTAGCGTCTATTGAAAGGTCCCGGAGCAAATCTCACTTGGTGAAAAAGTCATGGTGATATGCACATATAAAGATGGCGGTAGTGTCGCAGATACGGGTAAAAGGGCAGTGCATAGGCGGGCCCGTCATTTGTACTCAGGCAAATCAGGTGGAGATTTTAGCGTACCATCTACAGACTGGGAGACTCGAGTGATCAGGACAGATGGTAGGGACAGAGAACTGTGCGAAATTGTTCTAAGTGCCTTATTCGAAAATCACCTTGAGCAGTTAATCAGAGAACCGTTTAGTGAAGATAACGTATTAGACATGCTGGTGACAGGCATACCCGAACATTTCGAATCTGTTAGCGTAGAATTGGAAATCAGTGGTCATAAGGCCGTTACATCATCACTAGAACGGTCATAAAAAGGAATACGTGAAATGTGTACTCACCTGCGAATAAGGACAACCATCAACTGTATAAAGGAAAGACGTCAGTGAAAATTTGTGACAGACCGGGACTAGATCCCGGATTTCCCGCTTTAGCCAACCGCTTGGCTACCCGTGTATGACTCACGAGCCGACGTAGACTTCTATATGTCGTCGTTCCTGTGTCACAACCTGTAGTAGTGCACACATTATATAATTCGCGTACAGGAGAGGACATTTTAATTGAAAGTCGCCGCCTGGTGTAGGCGGATAAATACGATATTGCAGTGCCTGTGTTGTTAATAATAACGATGCAATATCCCTTCTGACATGCATTCATGTTCGAAGGAACATTGCATCGTTCTTCTTAACAACACAGGCATTGTAATATCGTAAAGATCGGAAGCAAAGAAGGGAAGGAATGTCTTTCAGATTAGCCGACGGATCATCACGAAAATTTCATCTCCAACACTGAGAATGCCGAGTATCAATGGACAATGTACAAGAGCATCGTACAATGTGCTTTATACAAACATGTACTTAATAGAATTGTGGGGGATGGAAGAGACCCATCGTTTTTGACAACCAGTTAGGAAGCTGCTAGGAAAGTAAAGAAAGTTTCACTGCAAATTTAAATGTAGCCAAAGCCTTATAGGCAAACAAAAACTTAACGAAGACAAAATCAGCGCAAAGGAGGACCATGTGTGAAGCGTTCAACGAATACGAAAGTAAAACTCTATTCGTCAACATGACAGAAAATCCCAAGAACCTCTGGTCTTACATTAAATCAAGAAACGGATCGAAACCATCTCACCAGACCCTGTATGAACATAATGCCACTGAAACAGAGAATGACACAGAAACGGCCGATGTACTGAACGTCTTAACTGTTTCACGAATGGTAAAATGACAAATATCGAAATAAGCGACCAATTGATAGAAAAGCAATTGAAATCGCTTAACAGAGTGAAGGGCACTGGACCTAATGAGATACCAGTTCGATACGGAAAATCTTGCCCCTCTTCTAGCAGTGATATATTGTAGGTTTATAGAAAAGCGAAGTGTTCCTAATGATTGGGAAAGAAAACAGGCGTCATTCTCTTTTCCAAGAAAGGGTCGGCGAACAGACGCCACAAAACTAAAGACTTATATCTCTGACGTCACTCCGTTGTTAAATTTTGGAACATGTTTTAATGCTCACTTATTATGAAACTTCTGGAGGCCGAACGTCTGCTCTGTAGCAACCAATATGGGTTTCGAGAACAACGATCGTGTGAAACCCTGCTCGCTCTGTACGTCCACGAGACTCAGAAAGTAGTAGATACAGCGCCCAGGTAGATACCGTTGTCCTTGACTTCGGAAGGGCATTCGATACAGTTCCGCACTCCCGCCTAATGAAAAACAAGTACGACCTTACGAAATATCAGACGAACTGCCTCACTGGATTGGAGAATTCTTTGCAAATAGAACACATCCTGTCATTGTGAACGGAGAGAAGTCTTCGGATGTAAAAGTAGCTTCCGGCGTGCCCTATGTGACTGATATAGGACCATCACTTTTCATAACACATGTGAATGACTTAGTAGAGATAGTTGGGAATTCCATGAGGCTTTTTGCGAATGATGCAGTATCAATAGAAGTCACAACGCTGGAAAATTATTTCTAAGTGCAGGAAGACCTGCAGAGGATCAAAGTTCTTTGTAGGGTATGGCAACTGACTCTCAACGGAAGCAAATATAACGTACTGAGGATACATAGACAGAAATACTCCTTATTGTATGATTACAAGACTGCAGAACAGGCGCTGGAAGCAACTACCCCCATAAGATATCTTGGAGGATGCGTACGGAACTGTGTGAATTGGAACGACCAGATGCCAGACTGATTCATTGGAATAATCCTCAGGAAATGTAGTCAATCAACAAAGGAAGTACACTATGTGATCAAAAGTATCCCTACAGCTGGCTGAAAATGACTTACAAGTTCGTGGCGCCCTCCATTGGTAATTCTGTAATTCAATATTGTGTTGGCCCACCCTTAGCCTTGATGACAGCTTCCACTCTCGCAGGCATACGTTCAATGAGGTGCTGGAAGGTTTCTTGGAGAAGCGCAGCCCATTCTAAACGGAGTGCTGCACTGAGGAGAGGTATCCATGTCAGTCAGTGAGGCCTGGCACGAAGTCGGCGTTAGAAAACATCCCAAAGCTGTTCTATAGGATTCAGGTCAGGATTCTGCGCAGGCCAGTCCATTACAGGGATGTTATTATCGTGTAAGCACTCCGACACAAGCCATGCATTATGAACGGGTGCTTGATCGTGTTGAAAGATGCAATCGCCATCCACGAATTGCTCTTCAACAGTGTGAAGTAAGGAGGTGCTTAAAATATCAATGTAGGCCAGTGCTGTGATAGTGCCACGCAAAACGACAAGGGGTGCAAGCCCCCTCAAGGAAAAACACTACTACTCCATAACACCACAGCCGCCGAATTTTACTGTTGGCACTACACACGCTGGCAGATGACGTTCACCGGGAATTCGCCAAACCCATACCCTGCCATCTGATAGCCACATTGTGTACCGAGATTCGTCATTCCACACAACGTCTTTCCATTGTTTAATCGTCCAATATTTACGCCGTGATGTGTGGCTTATGAGCAGCCGCTCGACCATGAAATCCAAATTGTCTCATCCCCCACCTAACTGTCATAGTACTTGCAGTGGATCCTGATGCAGGTTGGAATTACTGTGTGATGGTCTGGATAGATGTATGCCTATTACATATTACGACCCTCTTCAACTATCAGTGGTCTCTGTCAGTCAATAGATGAGGTCGGCCTGTACGCTCTTGTGCTGTACGTATCCCTTCACGTTTCCACTTCACTAACACATCGGAAACAGTTGACCTAGGTATGTTTAGGAGTGTCGAAATCTCGCGTTCAGATGCATGACACAGATGACATCCAATCACCTGATCAAGTTCGAAGTCCGTGAGTTCTGCGGAGCGCCTCATTGTTCTCTCTCACTATGTCTAATGACTACTGAGATAGCTGATACGGAGTACCTGGCAGTAAGTGGCAGCACAATGCACCTAATATAAAAACGTATGTATTTAGAGATTTCCGGATACTTTTGATCACATAGTGCAGCTAGGAAAACATTAGTTCGAACAGTACTTGAATATTTTTCGTCACAATAGGATTTGTGCGAGACAGGACTGATAGAGGATATAGAGGAGATCCAAAGAAGAGCAACCAGTTTTGGTACAGGTTCATTCAGTAATAGCGAAAGCCTCCCGGAGATGCTCAGCCAACCACAGTGACAGGCTCCGTAAGTGAGGCGTTCTCCATCACCGTGTCTACTGTTAAAGTTCCTAGAGAGCACGTTCCTGCAGGAGTCAGCCAATTTACTGGTCGCTCCCATATATATCTCTCAAAAAGACAACGGAGGAAATATTAGAGGGAATTTGAGCCCGGTTGTCAGGAATCGTTTTCCCGCGAACCACACGCGACTGGGACAGGAAAGTGCCCTCCGTCACGCACCGCAAGATGGCTTTCGGAGTATAGATGTAGGTGCAGATGAAGATGTAGAAGCGCGGCCAAATGGCTAGTGTCTATTGTAGAAAGCCATCTGAATCACACTGAGGAAGCAGACCCTCTCCTATGAATTTCAGTGTTCTAGAAATGAAGTGTTGCTCATGCACAACCATACCTTGCAGACTCTAATACTAGCCACATACCAACGATCAGTTTCTTTCAAAGTGGACACAGTCATAGCTGATGCATTAGTTAACTAACGTATTATAAATTAGCTGTTATTACGAAATTAAGGTTCAATAACAATTTTTCCGTTGGGTAAACTCGGTCAATTTTCTAAACTCCTCTCAGAAGGTAACATTTACTGCAAGTTTAGGCCCTATTTGGCAAATTTACTACCACAATAGAGTTATACGTGAATGCCTTGCGACAGAAATAAACCTTGTCGGCACTAGGTTAAACTGCATGCCGATATAACAAGCGAAGCAGTACTGTTATACGTGGCAACCGTGACATGACTATTTGTTCTGCTGGGGTGTAGGTGTTATACACCGTTTTCACTTTCCCTTCGTATTTCTTTCAGCACACCTTTAATGTCTTCCTCACCGCCTTCTCTAAGGCTCAGTGTGCTCCCTGCCGCCGTTGGATAAGCAGCTGCAGCAGCAAGTCGTATACTCCTAGCTCACTCATTTCTTACATAGTTTAATTCTTAATTTCTTTGCGTGTTTTTGGTACTTTCATTGTTTAATTCATAAATTTCGGGCGTATTATAGTATTTGAGAGTTGTAGCATCGCGTTTTAGTACCTGAATAGTGTAAATTCGCGTAGTCGTTTGTCTTTTGTTTTTGTTTTGAACGGCCAGTGTCGGTTGGTCAGTCAGTGTGCTCCCTGCCGCCGTTGGATAAGCAGCTGCAGCAGCAAGTCGTATACTCCTAGCTCACTCATTTGTTACATAGTTTAATTCTTAATTTCTTTGCGTGGTTTTGGTACTTTCACTGTCTAATTCATAAATTTCGGGCGTATTATAGTATTTGAGAGTTGTAGCATCGCGTTTTAGTACCTGAATAGTGTAAAATCGCGTAGTCTCCTTCCGCCGCCGAGCAGTGTTTCAGCAGTGCGCAAGTAGCAGCATTACTGCATTTACTAGGCAATCTTGTATTTTAATAACCGTTTAAATTTTATGTCGATTTGTTTGCGCTCTCTGTAGATTAGTTCAGACGTTCTTTGCACAACAGTTTTTAGCATGGATAGGGACTGCAACTGCTGTGTTCGGATGCAGGCTGAGTTGGCATCCCTTCGCTCCCAGCTTCAGGCAGTGTTGGCTTCGGTCACACAGCTTGAGGCTGTTGCCAATGGGCATCACTGTGGGGGTCCGGATGGGGGTTTGTCGGGGACGGCCAGCTCGTCTCACGCATCCTCCGATCGGACTACGACTGTGGTTGCCCGGGATACTGCCCGCATTGAGGCTGATCCCTCACCTGTGGTAGAGTGGGAGGTCGTCTCAAGGTGTATCAGGGGGCGTAAGACATTCCGGAGGGCTGAATGGAAGGCCTCTCCAGTTTGTCTGACGAACCGGTTTCAGGCTCTGTCTCAGGCTGATACTGATCTTCGGCCTGACATGGCTGCTTGTCCTGTTCCAGAGGTTGCCCCTCAGTCTGCAAGATCCGGGCGGTCGCAGAGGTTGGGCTTACTGGTAGTTGGGAGCTCCAACGTCAGGCGCGTAATAAGGCCCCTTAGGGATATGGCAGCAAGAGAGGGGAAGAAAACCAATGTGCACTCCGTGTGCATACCGGGGGGAGTCATTCCAGATGTGGAAAGGGTCCTTCCGGATGCCATGAAGCGTACAGGGTGCACCCATCTGCAGGTGGTCGCTCATGTCGGAACCAATGATGGTGAAGACCGCCAGTCTCTCTAGCGGGATGAAAGCAGAGCTCACCATCTGCAGCATCGTCGACAGGACTGACTGTGGACCTTTGGTACAGAGCCGAGTGGAGGGTCTGAATCAGAGGCTGAGACGGTTCTGCGACCGTGTGGGCTGCAGATTCCTCGACTTGCGCCATAGGGTGGTGGAGTTTCGGGTTCCGCTGGATAGGTCAGGAGTCCACTACACGCAACAAGCGGCTACACGGGTAGCAGGGGTTGTGTGGCGTGGGCTGGGCGGTTTTTTAGGTTAGATGGCCTTGGGCAAGTACAGAAAGGGCAACAGCCTCAACGGGTGCGGGGCAAAGTCAGGACATGCGGGGACCAAGCAGCAATCGGTATTGTAATTGTAAACTGTCGAAGCTGCGTTGGTAAAGTACCGGAACTTCAAGCGCTGATAGAAAGCTCTGAAGCTGAAATCGTTATAGGTACAGAAAGCTGGCTGAAGCCAGAGATAAATTCTGCCGAAATTTTTACAAAGGTACAGACGGTGTTTAGAAAGGATAGATTGCATGCAACCGGTGGTGGAGTGTTCGTCGCTGTTAGTAGTAGTTTATCCTGTAGTGAAGTAGAAGTGGATAGTTCCTGTGAATTATTATGGGTGGAGGTTACACTCAACAACCGAGCTAGGTTAATAATTGGCTCCTTTTACCGACCGCCCGACTCAGCAGCATTAGTGGCAGAACAACTGAGAGAAAATTTGGAATACATTTCACATTAATTTTCTGAGCATGTTATAGTCTTAGGTGGAGATTTCAATTTACCAGATATAGACTGGGACACTCAGATGTTTAGGACGGGTGGTAGGGACAGAGCATCGAGTGACGTTATACTGAGTGCACTATCCGAAAATAACCTCGAGCAATCAAACAGAGAACCGACTCGTGGAGATTACATCTTGGACCTACTGATAACAAACAGACCCGAACTTTTCGACTCTGTATGTGCAGAACAGGGAATCAGTGATCATAAGGCCGTTGCAGCATCGCTGAATAAGGAAGTTAATAGGAATATAAAAAAGGGAGGAAGGTTTATCTGTTTAGCAAGAGTAACAGAAGGCAGATTTCAGACTACCTAACAGATCAAAACGAAAATTTCTGTTCCGACACTGACAATGTTGAGTGTTTATGGAAAAAGTTCAAGGCAATCGTAAAATGCGTTTTAGACAGGTACGTGCCGAGTAAAACTGTGAGGGACAGGAAAAACCCACCGTGGTACAACAACAAAGTTAGGAAACTACTGCGAAAGCAAAGAGAGCTTCTCCAAGTTTAAACGCAGCCAAAACCTCTCAGACAAACAGAAGCTAAACGATGTCAAAGTTAGCGTAAGGAGGGCTATGCGTGAAGCGTTCTGTGAATTCGAAAGTAAAATTCTATGTACCGACTTGACAAAAAATCCTAGGAAGTTCTGGTCTTACGTTAACTCAGTAAGTGGTTCGAAACAGCATATCCAGACAGTCCGGGATGATGATTGCATTGAAACAGAGAATGACACGCATAAAGCTGAAATACTTAACACCTTTTTCCAAAGCTGTTTCACAGAGGAAGACCGCACTGGAGTTCCTTCTCTAAATCCTCGCACAAACGAAAAAATGGCTGATATCGAAATAAGTGTCCAAGGAACAGAAAAGCAACTGGAATCACTCAACAGAGGAAAGTCCACTGGACCTGACGGGATACCAATTCGATTCTACAGAGAGAACGCGAAAGAACTTGCGCCCCTTCTAACAGCCGTGTACCGCAAGTCTCTAGAGGAACGGAAGGTTCCAAATGATTGGAAAAGAGCACAGGTAGTCCCAGTCTTCAAGAAGGGTCGACGAGCAGATGCGCAAAACTATAGACCTATATCTCTGACGTCGATCTGTTGCAGAATTTTAGAACATGTTTCTTGCTCGAGTATCATGTCGTTTTTGGAAACCCAGAATCTACTATGTAGGAATCAACATGGATTCGGGAAACAGCGATCGTGTGTGACCCAACTCGCTTTATTTGTTTATGAGACCCAGAAAAAATTAGACACAGGCTCCCAGGTAGATGCGATTTTCCTTGACTTCCGGAAGGCGTTCGATACAGTTCCGCATTGTAGCCTGATAAACAAAGTAAGAGCCTACGGAATATCAGACCAGCTGTGTGGCTGGATTGAAGAGTTTTTAGCAAACAGAACACAGCATGTTGTTATCAATGGAGAGACGTGTACAGACGTTAAAGTAACCTCTGGCGTGCCACGGGGGAGTGTTATGGGACCATTGCTTTTCACAATATATATAAATGACCTAGTAGATAGTGTCGGAAGTTCCATGCGGCTTTTCGCGGATGATGCTGTAGTATATAGAGAAGTTGCAGCATTAGAAAATTGTAGCGAAATGCAGTAAGATCTGCAGCGGATAGGCACTTGGTGCAGGGAGTGGCAACTGACCCTTAACATAGACAAATGTAATGTATTGTGAATACATAGAAAGAAGGATCCTTTATTGTATGATTATATAATAGCGGAACAAACACTGGTAGCAGTTACTTCTGTAAAATATCTGGGAGCATGCGTGCGGAACGATTTGAAGTGGAATGATCATATAAAATTAATTGTTGGTAAGGCGGGTACCAGGTTGAGATTCATTGGGAGATTCCTTAGAAAATGTAGTCCATCAACAAAGGAGGTGGCTTACAAAACACTCGTTCGACCTATACTTGAGTATTGCTCATCAGTGTGGGATCCGTACCAGATCGGGTTGACGGAGGAGATAGAGAAGATCCAAAGAAGAGCGGCGCGTTTCGTCACAGGGTTATTTGGTAACCGTGATAGCGTTACGGAGATGTTTAACAAATTCAAGTGGCAGACTCTGCAAGAGAGGCGCTCTGCATCACGGTGTAGCTTGCTCGCCAGGTTTCGAGAGGGTGCGTTTCTGGATGAGGTATCGAATATATTGCTTCCCCCTACTTATACCTCCCGAGGAGATCACGAATGTAAAATTAGAGAGATTAGAGCGCGCACGGAGGCTTTCAGACAGTCGTTCTTCCTGCGAACCATACGAGACTGGAACAGGAAAGGGAGGTAATGACAGTGGCACGTAAAGTGCCCTCCGCCACACACCGTTGGGTGGCTTGAGGAGTATAAATGTAGATGTAGATGTAGATGAAGGCTTGTATAATCGGCATTTCGTAAGTCGGCTTCCATATCTGCTGATTCTTCTTGTATCTCTGCTGTTGCTTCTTGATTTTTGAACTGGTTTCTGAATAGGTGCATAAATTGCTCTGGTAAGCCTATAATGCCTGCTACTTCGCACATTTTTGAGTGACATACAGTTAAATACTTTTTTAAGTATATTGTGCAGACAAATAATTCTTTTTCGATATTCTCTGGCTTCTTTCGTGGTTCATCTTAAGTTTATTATTCGGATCTTTGGTGATCAGGCCGTTCTGAAATCGGCTTGTTCCCTCAGTAGCTCTCTCTCGATGTATGACGTTAGTTGATCCTAGACGATTGTAAGGAAAATCTTGCTAGCATATGGTATCAGAGAAATTTTCATAACGTTTGAGTTCCTTATCTTCAGGAGTGATATGTAAATGGTATTTTAAAACTCTGTAGGCCATATGCAGATGGAAAGAATTATAGCACCCCGCTATTATTAATTCAAACTATCCCTTTCTTGCATTTTTAATAGCTCAATTGCAAGGTCGTCAAACCCTGGCGCTCTTCTTCTACCACTATCTTTTTTGGCACATCTAACCTCCTCTTCTGTAACTGCTCACGCTGTCTCCATTGTCTTTCATCTCTCCTTTGTCTTTATATAGGTTTTACACATACTCTTTCCATCTTTCAGTTACTGTCTCATTGTTGTTATCTCACACTTCTGTATGATGTATTTCTCTTTGTCGTTTCTAGCTTGTTTTCTCAATTCAGTGTGTCTTCTGGTGCTACTGAGATTTCCTTCTACTCTCATATATCTTCCATCTGGCAGTTTCAGTGACTTATCTGAGAGTCATGATGACCTGATTCGCTTTTAGAATGTAGGAATGGTTGTCCCTGCTTCTGTTTTAATTGTTATTTTAAATTATTCCCGCAGTCAGGCAATTTGAACGTATTTGTTGTTTCTATAGTGTAATTTGCTGGAATATTTTTAGTATCACACCTCAGTGGTCTGCATGCTGTTATCAGATTCTTCAAATTTATCGGCGCTTTGGCTGCTAAGAATTCGCGGTCTGATTTTCCTACTGTACGAAACTTTCCCGCATCATTTGCCCTAATATGTAGTCGACTTGATTCCGGCATAGTCCGTTTAGAGATATTCAAGCGTGTAGCCGATTTTTCTGCTGTTTTAAAAATATATTGGCGATCTACAGAGAATTTTCTATACTGAACTCTGATAACATTTCTCCTGTGGACTTCCACTGGCCTAAACTAAATTTTCATGTAGTTTGTGGTTTAGGTGCATCTCCAGATTTAGCATTCTTATCTCCCATAGCAACCGTCTTATATTTCCTTGGCGCTATGTCCAGAACTTTCTGCGCATCATTATAGAAACTATGAATATTAGTAGACATCGATTGAAATAAAGCTTATAAACAAACCCTTCAGCCTCTTGCATTCACGTTTAGCTCTCATAGAACTGCAAGAAATCTTAGGCGTGGTAAATTACTGGGCTAAATGTGTTCTGCAAGCGACTGAAATTACCCAGCAAATCAACAAATTTCGCCGCAAAAGTGTACCATATGTGTAGTCAAGTGATCGTTAACATGCTCTTCAGAAGCTAAAACTTCTGTTCTGGCCATTTTACACCTGAAATTCTTTGCAATATGGTCCCTAGAAACCAATAGCCTCTGCATCAAAGCCCTTCACAGGTACTCAGTAGAATGATTCACAGATAAAACAAAGGGTTCTGATGATTATTTTTACTGTTTAAATTAAACTAAAAACCGCATTATTTGGGGCTTACTTGAGTGTACTTTAGAGGACTGTTCGGAGATTACAATATTGGGAATTATTTTTAAGTTAATTTTAGTATAACATGCAGTAATATTCCACTGGAAGTCACGTTACTGCATCTTGAACAGAAACCACTCCACTCTGCCTCAAACATCCGTTTTCGCCCTGTCACTTTAGTATGGGTATGGACTGTTAGGAAGTTCTCTCCTTGGACGTCCAACATCATGTGAACAGCCACGCAGCTGGCAGAGGTATATAGTGGCCACCAATGATGATGCCCATTGAAGACATCAAAATCAGCTTAGGCCATGGTAGTCACATGTGCCACTGCCCCCACCATATGAGCAAGATGACCTACTACTACTACAGGACTAGTGTCACTGCCTAGGAAGTTCCCCAGGCAAGTGACCTGGGCTCCATCTGGCTAAGAATTACAATCTGCTTTTACCCTACCTCAGCCTGGATGGTTGAAGGCGTGGATTGCTAAGTGGATCATTAGCCAGCCGCCAGTAACGTGAAGCTCGGCGGGTCACCCTTGCGTAGTCACTCCTCTCCTACATCGTTTCCTCGGACGAAATGTGGCCTGCGAGCGAATAAGAAACTATTTGGCGAAATACTCTGCTGAGAACTAATTTCTACTTTCTGTTTATTATTACTGAGTTCAATAAACATTAGTCTAGTGCCGACAAAACAGTAAAGCTGTAATCGTAGTGCTGGGAAAAACGGTGACCATTATCAGACATTTGTATGTAGAGAAGTGGTTTGGAAGACGAGAGGGTTCGATACAGCAGAAAAGCCACAGTGAAATGGATCCTTTATACGAGGGTATTTGGGCAGTGGAAGAAGGAAGCAAACGATTCCTGTTTAAAGTTCCGCCAATAACGAGATCATTACAGATGGACCACAAATTATGATCGAGGGTGGATGGACAAGTATTTTAGCTACCTGCTTTTCAAAGGAAGCTTCTCGGCGTTTGACTTAAGCATTTTGAGGAAATCATGCAACATCCTATATACAGGGCGTTTCAAAAAGAAAGAGCAGATTTCAAACATTTATTTCTCAAAAACTACAAATGATAGAAACACAATTCAAACGTTTCTTGTCAGAGAAAGGTTCAAAGTTTTTCAATGGTCCGCGCAGAAGTTCCATGCAAATCCGCAGTGGCGCTGGCGTTTGTTTGTAGGAAAATGGCGACGACACCACAGGAACGATCATTTTGTGTGCTGCAATTTGCAAAGTTAGAGTCCATTGTTGGTGTGCAACGTGCATTCCGCCGTCAATTCAACAAACAGCCGCCTCGTCATAAGCAAATTTATGAGTGGCATCACAGATTCGTAGAAGATGGTTGCATCTGCAAGCGAAAAAGCACGGGTCGTCCACGCACATCGGATGAAAATGTCGAGCGTGTCCGTGCAGCTTACGAAAGGAGCCCTAGAAAATCCACGGCACGGGCAAGTCACGAACTAAACATGTCTAAAACAACGGTATGGCGCGTTCTGAGTAACCGTCTGCACATGAAGCCGTACAAACTGCAGTTATTGCAAGCATTGCGTCCTGACGACCACAACAAAAGGTTCGAATTTTCAACTGCAATTCTACAGGACATGGAAGAGGACAATTTTGCCGAACGATTAATTTTTTCAGATGAATCAACGTTTCACATTTCTGGTAAAGTTAATCGGCATAACGTACGAATTTGGGCGAGTGAAACTCCGAGGGACGTTATTCAACATGAAAGAGACTCACCAAAGGTTAACGTCTTTTGTGCAATTTCGGTAAACAAAGTTTATGGACCTTTCTTTTTCATGGAGAAAACTATCACAGGAACCATTTACCTGGACATGTTAGAAAACTGGCTATTTCCTCAACTTCAGGAAGATTCAAATCACTTCATCTTCATGCAAGATGGCGCCCCACCACACTTCTCTGAACCTGTACGACGGTACCTAAATAACACCATTCCAGGACGGTGGATTGGAAGAGCAGGAGCACAAGATCAATGTCATCGTCTGTGGCCTCCCAGGTCACCAGACCTTACTCCCTGCGATTTTTATTTGTGGGGGTACATAAAGGACTGTGTTTATGTCCCACCTATGCCCGCTACTCTTCAAGAGGTACGACATCGAATTGTTGCGGCCGTGAATTCGGTAACTAAAGACCAGTTGCGTCGTGTGTGGCAAGAAATGAGATACCGGTTTGATATTTGTCGTGTAACAAATGGTGCTCATATTGAGGTACAGTTTTGATATTTGTTGTGTAACATTTGGTACTCATATTGAGTGAAGGACCGTTGGAATTGTGTTTCTATCATTTGTAGTTTTTGAGAAATAAATGTTTGAAATCTGCTCTTTCTTTTTGAAACGCCCTGTATAAATAGTTAGATGTTAAATCTGCCACAGCGTCCTCCAGAACTGCGTCCAGTACCTTATTGTTGTCATAGTAAATGAAGCAGGTTGTCCGACTAATCTATGGAGGCTTTATGGCTCTCTGGATTGAGTGAATATTTTGAAGGATAGCGCTCATGATGCAGATGATATCATTAGATGTAATCGTAGAACGTAAGAAGTTATTTGGGGTGTCAAAAGTATGTCAGAAATGGAATTTTCTGCTTTAGTAGGTGAGATATGGCATTCTATTTTCCGGAGTGTGCTAGGCAGGAAAGATTGTATGTATTGAAAACGGATGTGGAGGTCAGATCATGGCAGTACTTTGGGAAATGATTTCTTAGCTATGAGAGGGAAGACATATGAGTTTCGAAAGTCGTACATTAAACTGTCATAGAAAGTGAGTCAAATTTGACAACTATAGAAAGGGTACTGTAATCTAGTAAATCCAACATCATAAAGGTCAAGATATATGAGGTTTCCTCGTTAGAGAAAGTGACGTGGGATGGAAAGTGAATGAAGTATGCAAATCAGATATGTCGGTTTCGAGTTGTTTGTGATATGCAGAGCTTTGAATATATGCAAATCAAAGTGTAAGATAATGTCTGATTCTGCATCAAACAGTGATCTCAGATTCGTCTTTGAGCACAGTGACTGGTGTGAATGGTGGGGAGGGGGGGGGGGGGGGGGGGTCGGTGGGTGGAGTGCACAGGGGTGAGAGCAAGGCATTTTGGATTATTTGGACAGGGTGTTCTTGGTCGTGGACTGATGTAGGCGTTGCGTCCAAGGGTAAGCAAAGCGTACTATAATCAGGAGCTTGGAATGAAAATCAGTATTAGAAGATTCATTAAGTACGGAATCTCTTCCTTGGATGTACACTACTGTCCATCACAATTGCAATAGCAGAAACGATAGCAAGTAACACAGTTTTACTTATTGTGTATGCACAGTGTGTTAGGAAGAATAAACGGTACTATTCATAAGTTATTAGAGTATATTTGGGGTAAAAAATTTAATACAATGAGCTACAACCTCTAGCAGGAACAGTGGTTCCAGCCAAGCAATTTAAACAACAAATGCGGGTACAAAAGTCACTGTTTCGTCAGTTGTATGCCAGAGCACACGAGTCATATTGGCTGGCGACAGATAATGTGCCACTATCTCGGAAATCCATAGCCAGATGATATCAATGAATGAAAGCTCAGGAGAACATTCCGGCCAGTGCTATAATCGAATACTCTCCATTGTGAGGCAGATCAACACAGGGAGAAGGACGAACTGCCTTGCCTTTTTGAAAGGTAACGTCACAGAGACCTTGAAGGTAGGGCGCTACCACCGGCCTTAACTTGACAGAATTGTAACATCTGCTGTCCTATATACCGGCTAAGCGAACTAGAGGTAATCGTGTTGTGTACCAAATGGTACCGCATACTATTAAGCTAGGTACCGGACCGTATTTTGATGATGCCTACAACGGTTGGCGATGCTAATTTTTGTCGAGGCCCCCATAAACGGATTTATTCATATCGATGCCGCCTGAAAATATGTTGTGGTTCACTCCTAAGTCCACTGCTGTCACTGAAAGCGCCAACGTCAGAGCAAGGGAAGTCGCAATAAAGGTCGCCGTATGGATAGTCCATGATGCCTGAGACGCTGTCACATTGTCCGTGTGGACATTTGTTTTACTCAAAATAAGCTCATTTCTTCACTCAAGGTACATCATGTGGCTGTACGATCTTACGCCCCTGAGCGAGCAACATATCTGTCGTCTTGGGTGCTAGTCGTGTAGAGCCATTGAGTTCTGCCTTCATGCTGAGTTACCCCCCGCTCCCCCCTTGAACCCCCATGAACCCATCGACTACGTATCTGCATGACAGTCGTGGGATTCCGACCGCGCGAGCAGTAGTGTCTCGGACTGATAAACCAGTCTCAATAGGCTGCTGCTGCTATCGAATTTTGACGTTTCTACTTTTCGCATGAAGTATTACACAATACTCTCACAAAATGTCAACTTTGAAATGCTATCTCTGAAGAGGAAAACCACTGCATAATCTTCCCTAGTGTGCAGAGGTAGGTGGCGTTATTTCTATCTACTTTGTGAGGTTGCACTGCACTGCCAGTCATTTGCATGTCTAAACATGTAGTAGACTTCATGACAATTAGGCTTTTTGCAAGTTGTCTTCATGGTGTTGCAATTTTAATAATCATCTAACTGTACTTAAGTAATTTAATAGAGACGCCATAACAGTTCTTGGCCGACTGCCGCGTCAGACAATGATAGGAGTGAAAATATCCTCGAAACTCCTCCTGGGCGATTGAATGGGTCTAGCCATTGAAGTCCTTACATATCTAGGCTATCACTACTTGTGCTTTTTGAATATATATGAACTAATAGCCATAGCAGATAGAAAATTATCGCAAAGCGTAAAACTAAAGAGTTGGGTCAATGTAAATGAATATTTATATAGATTGTTCGAAACTGATGTGTGTGTGTTTGATATATTTTCATAATAAAGGGAGTGAACTGTGCTTTATGCTGTTGTAATCACATAAACCGCCAATGCATTTAAAGAGGCTTTGTGTGAAGCATTATTAACGAGTAGTACGACAATGTGAAATTTTGACATTATGATCTACATTTCGAGTAAACTAGTGGTATATTAATACTAATGTTGCAATAATTGTTTTTCAGAGATACGAATGGGAAATTTTATTTCTTAATAATTTCAATACCGAAATTATTTTTGTACTTCCTACCTTATCTACTAATAATAACAATGTGTTAGAAAAAATTAATATAGATGCTTGTTATTTGAAATTTGTAACAACCTTCGTACGTACTTGCTAGTTTCATTGTATTTAAAAAACTGTATTCGTAGCACGGAATATAGTCACTGAATGTACGAAATAATGTAAAGACGTCAGAGAATATCCTACATGCGAGGATGAACCATCTGCTTCATTAAAAAGGTACTCAGTAGAAAATGAATCGCTTCCATCAGAATGCATACAGCTCTGTCTCTGATATTTGTGAGGCCGTCTATCACAAAACAAAATATCATTTGCGGTAGTATCGTCTGAGGAATAGAATCCCCACAGCCAGTTTTAGTGTCGTAACTTCTGGCCAGCAACATCTTTTGTGAGACAGTACAGACTGTAACAATCGTTAAAGTGTACCGGTCATAGCGTGGAAGAGTAGTTCGTCTTGAAGAGAAGCCACGTTCATTAGGCCCCATTGTGACTGAGGTAGCCTCTCCACTCTGTTTTGCAGTTTGCGCCTTCTTCCATTGAGATATTTTCGGACTGATACTGAATTCTGCTTCACTCAACCTCTCCTTAATAATGTGAACAACAGTTTAGGAAAATCAAATAATAACATGCTATTTATCTTAATTCAATAATGCTAGACCGTAATCATAAGATTGGTTTGTCACATGTAACTATCGTTTGAAAACAGTGTTAAATTAATCTCTGCTGTTATACTCCTAAAAGTATTCGTAAGATTCTCATAAATAGATGAGTAGAGCCACGTTAAGGAACAGAAATACCGTTTGAGAAGGCACTTGAATGAGAAACGGAATAGAAAAGAAATAGATGTATATGATCTTGATAAGTATTCTAGTTGCGTATATGACAAAAATTGTTGTGCAGTTCATTGGTCGGGTGCTGAAAAAATTTAGTCGAGCTATAAAGGAGTCTGCCTACAAAACAATTGTGTGTCCCGTCACTGAACATTGTTATAATGTGTGGGAACATACCAAATAGACTCATAAGGGCTGTTAGAAATATACGGCCAACGGCCTTGCCACAGTGGTAACACGGGCTCCGATAACCAAAGTCAAGCGCTGTCGGGCTGGGCTAGCACTTAGATGGGTGAGCATCCGATCTGCCGAGTGCTGTTGGCAAGCGGGGTACACGCAGCCCTTGTGAGGCAAACTGAGGAGCTACTTGATTGAGAAGTAGTAGCTCTGGTCTCGTGAACTGACATATGACCGGGAGAGCGGTGTGCTGACCACATGCCCCTCCACATCCGCCTCCAGTGACGCCTATGGGCTGAAAATGACGCTGCGGCCAGTCAGTACCGTTTGGCCCTCCAAGGCCTGTTCGGATGGGGTTTAGTTTAGTTTTAGTTTCAGATACATACGAGGTGTTTCTAAAATAAATGTAAAGCGTGAGAGGGGTAGTGGAGTGGGTAGTAACAAGCAACTTGCAAATAGCAACACATGTCCTCACCCTTTAGCATTCGGCGCTAGGCGTCATTTAACAGCGTCTGGTGCCTCCGGGAAGGTAGGCATATAGCCCGCCATCCGAGTCGACATGGTAGTCAGTGCAAAGCTGAAATTTCTTTAGTCATCAAGGTAAACGAGAGGTGAGGTGGGGATGACGTTTTATGACCCTTGTTTGTAAACAGTTACAAAAACTGCTCGAAATTACGCCCTTATGTTTCAGTGCTGGCCGTACAACGACACCTGAGGGATTTTAGCACCCTTTCAGAACCCCCTCCCTCCTGGCAAAGTGGGGATTGCGTTAGAGGCTGCCATGACTTATGCTGTCAGTTCTTCATCCGTCCCGATAGCTGTTTCGTAAACAAAAGATTCCAGGTTCCCGCAGACGAAAAACTGAAGGGGCGTCAAGTTAAGGGAAACGTGCAGGCCATCCCACGGACCAACCGCGCCATATCTGGTTCGCGTCAAAGGTCTAAATTATTTCGCACCACATGTGAGAAGTGATCAGATGCACCATCGTGTTGGTACCACAAGCGCTCGCAGACGCTGAGTGGGACGTGTTCCTATAATCCTGGCAGTGTTTCACTTTACAAGATTAAGCATCTATTGACCAGTTAGATTATCGCATACCAGACCAAACCAAAAGTTGACGGCGAAGTGATCTTCGTAACTACGAACAAAGGCGGCGTGCGTATTTTTCAGTGTAGTGTCCACATATGTTGATTATGACTGCTGAACGCATCTCCCCGTGTATAGTATGCCTCATCCATAAAAAGTATAAAATGTGGGAATTCAGGTTGAAAATCTTCTGGGTTACGAGTTTGAACTTTCTCAGGGCGGTAAGAGTGCAGATCAAATTCATCCCCACACATTTGAGACCGTGGACTGGCTTATACCCATTTCTCGAGTAACATTCCTCAATCTTGTTGAGAGCGCGTTTTGCAGAAGTGCTATTGCCTCCTCCTCAAACTCTGGTATACGCACATGCGTTGTTGAACGCGTTCCCCCAGCCTTCGCATCAGAATCACAAAATGAACGTGTCGGGCTGAGATTTATGCTTTAAATTCACATGCGTCAGCGATGGACAACTCGCCTCAAGTATACCTGTCTTTCTCAGGGACTTTTGGTGGCGGTGAACGGCAGTGGATCTGGCACTCGACTACTCAGAAACTGCTGAAACGTGCTACCGTTAAGCAGCGAGAGCATTTCCAACCACCACCCCGTAAGGGCAGTGCGTATCTGCCCTTTACTCCCAAGAAAAACGCTCCGATTCCCGTCCGCTCGGCGTAATACCAAACACTAGAGGAGCCACGTTTGTTGACACTCTGGCACAAGCTGGACCAGACTCTGCAGGGTGCACAGGTGCCACCTTCTTTGTAGCATCGTATCAAACAGGCACTTGCACTGCCAAGCACAATCCATTTGCGTCCCAGAAAATGCTGGGAGAATCTTCGTGATGTCCCGCCTGGAGTGCCTGATACCATTTTAACTTTGATAACGGCCTTTATTCCTAACTTCCCAGAGGCTTGTGACGCTGTTAAATATCGGGGATTTGAACATAACTTGCTACGTGGAAGTTGTTTTTTATGATACACTCTACCTGTCCTCAGTCTGTAAGGATGAGGGTGGTGTAAATGGTGACAGGTTGGTGAGGCTCACTCGTTCTTATATTTATGGGAATTACATGTACAGTCATACTCAAAAGTATCCGAACGACCTGAATTGCATTTCGCTTGATTCGGATGCAACCCACATAACGCAGCTGTCGAACAAGTCCTCTAATTACTCCGTGGTACAACCGTTTGACTATTGAAAATGGTTCCAACACGTCACCACTAGAAAACACTGCTCTGTATCGCAATAACTCAAGATGTAAAGTAATACTACGATACTATAAATATCAGGGAACACCTTATCACAGATAAGACTGTCCTTAAGGCTTGTAAGCTCACATTTATTACAATAACTGACATACTTGAAATGTTACCACTCTCATTATTACGTCAGATAGGTAATGCACGCAGTAAGTTCGTCGTATTCATGATTTACTCTTCAAAGCAACATACCGTACTTATTATTTAACACAAAATGACATTAAAATTTAAGTTATTCACGAGCAGCTAGTTGAGAATATGTATGAACTTCAAATGAAACGACGAATCGTCTCGTTCTGCATATGGATTCAAACCTAGGTCATGCAGACTAAGCAGAGATTTCGTGACTGACGGAAACTAACAGTCATTCCTGATTAGGCATACAGAGAGTGTTATACCTCGATTTTAGACAGTATCAGTTAGCAAATATCAACTTTAAATTACATAACGCAAACATTTTTAACGGACGCGAATTCCTATCCAGCACCTACTGTCACTGTTAACGAACTACGAGAGATGTTAAACATTGCTTCTTAACAAGTAACTTATTTGAAATGCCGTGAGGTAAAGCTTTGTGATGGACAGGGATTCGAACCCAAAACATAATCGGATACATATCGAAGCACAATCAACTGTGACATATCGCATTTTCTCGGCAGTAGCTAGATGTTTTAACTAAAATGACGAGACGAAACATTAATTCCTTCCTTCCCAGAAATGCAACCCATCACCAATCACTGTTACATTCTAGAGAAAACGAACGCTAAATATGGGATTGTTGCACCAGCAACGAAATGTGAGCGTGTTTGAACTAGAAATAAAATGACGAAGAGTTCAGTGCTGACTGAGAATAGAGCTCCACACATATCGTTGTTGACTACACACAAAGAGACGTCAGCTACCGAATTTTTCTCCACCAGCAGCTCGGAATAACATCTTGAACTTACAGTGATCTCGCAAATAGTTCTGCCTCACTGGGAGTCAAAAACGTCGAATACCGTTATAATGAAAATACATTAAAAATCGAAATTATTATCCACCAGCAGATAGGTGTTCTCATGCTAGATCTTGATAATACATAATGAAATCTTTAGTGCCAGGCTGGGATTCGAACCCATTCACGCGCAATATGTGGAGATGTTGAGGAATCTGCAGTTTTGAACAAACAACAAATTGTAGCCGAGCTGTATTGTCACGAAGGTATCAAATTCCGCGTTAATGGCGGTCTGAGTTGCATTCCCAGTTCGGGACCAATTTTATCGACATACAGAAGCTCAGATAAAAGATGGAATAAGTGTCCTGTGAGCCTACATAGCGTTTGTTTCGTCACTAGAAATAAGTAACTAGTATAAGAAAGGGTAATGGTGATAGAGTTTCTACATGTCACCACTCCAGACATTATTGTGGCTCAACCTAACGTCTACTTGGTAGAGAAGGAATATCATTTTAAATGTGAATTTCAGACAACAATGCCATTATATCTTCTTCACTTGGTGTAGCCAGAAGAGAATGGAACATGTCTCTCCCTATCTAAAATCACTGACCGAAGTCGGAATCGAACCCAGACCATAGGTACATAAACCTATCATCAGCCCAACAGACCACCAAATCGTCTTCCCAGTGGCTCATTTTTCTATCATAACGCCGTTGTGCCACACTGGCTGAGAATTCTGACACACAGGCTCCCTGTATCAATTTGCAGCGTGTTCAGTAAATTCATTTACTTGGTTGACCGAATCACCATGAACTAGCTGCCTCGGCTACCCAGTGCATACATTCACCTTTATTTGTAATCACCAAAATAGAATCACGCAACTGCCACCAACACAGAACTGCCAACAATGTAGGATGCAGAAATTTAAATAGGAGGTGTTGCTTTCCACTTGAGCTACTCTATTGCGCTATCTGTTTGTTGAAAACGTCGTACAGTGCAAAAGAAAAGGTATAACTGTTTGTCTCTCATAAGTGTTGACCTGGCCATATGTATTATCCCACAACGCTGGCCGGCCGAAGTGGCCGCGCGGTTCTGGCGCTGGAGACTGGAACCGCGAGACCGCTACGGTCGCAGGTTCGAATCCTGCCTCGGGCATGGATGTGTGTGATGTCCTTAGGTTAGTTAGGTTTAACTAGTTCTAAGTTCTAGGGGACTAATGACCTCAGCAGTTGAGTCCCATAGTGCTCAGAGCCATTTGAACCATTTGAACCACAACGCTGTGGAATGCAGAAGTTCTGGACGACTTGTTATTGACTTCTGGAGCTATTACAGCTGTGTGTCAGCTTGTAGCGTAATGGTAAGTATCGCGCACGGTAGATAAGACGTCGCGAGTTCGAGTACATTCAGTGGTATATTTTTTAAAACGCAGTTCTGCTGTCTGCTAAAGTTATCAATCTAATGGAACTTGTAACATAATTCCCTTCACTTCTCAACCCAAAATAGTCGTACGTGGAAAAGGGGCTAACTTCTGCGACATTTTGTTCATTTCAGGTTATCAGACAGCCAGACAGTAGATGCATCTCGAAACTTTTGTATTATGTATGGGTAGAGCGCATCGTGCCAAAATACGTCGGAAACATATTTTCTACATTAGCTGTCGTCTGGTGGTGGCATTTTATTCTTCTTCAAACCTTGTTTGAGAGCTTTATCTCAGAACAAGTTTCCTACATGCATGTAATCAATAAACCGCATGTGCATTTTCAAACTGTTATAGATAACATCAGAGAATTCGCATATATCGTTGATGATTAATTTCTCTCTCATGTTTACTATTGTTTTAACAACACTAAAGGAAACCTTACGAAAATTATAAACTGTATTACAAAAAATGAAATAAAACTACCAATGACAACCTTACCACGAAAGTCTGTTTTAATAAAACTGAGTATCTGTACACAAGAGTGCCTCTATCGTCACGAATTGGTAAAATACTACTCACTCAGATTTTGATTGGGTCTGTGTGTAATTGGTATGCTGTGTCATACTCAAGATGTATGCAAATGTGGTATTTCATAAATAAAGTTATGTATTCCTAGAAACCCACAATTTGCTTGTCAGCAGCGGTAAGAGCCGTTATCTGTTGTGCAACATTGTAAGATTTTCACGATGAGCCGAAAGTATTTTCTTGAGACTTCCTTAGCGATGTTTGATCTGACTGCCTGTAGCTCTTTCACAAGAGGGATAAAAACGCTACACTCAGTGGGACTGGAAATGCGAACCATAACAGATGCTTTTCACAGGTCTTAGCTTCCTCTTACGAGACCAATAGTGGCTAGAACTCGTAAACCGCTATTTGAAGGACAAGATTAGTTGCGATTTCCACGTGTAACGACTTTCCTGGGTTGAAAACTGTGAATTTACTATCTTTTGTTACACGTCAAGCGACAATAACTCAGATTATTCAATGAAATGACAGGTAAAATCAAGTGAACTTTGAGGCTTAATTCCGCGCACACCAGGAAGTAACTCTTTGATCAAAGAGTTGCCAAACATACAGTGCCCTGTTGCCAAATCTCAGTTACAATACCAGCAGGAAGAAGACGAACCGATGTTATCCTACAGCGGGCTGGGAAGTGACCATAACTGGTGTCTCCAAGTCGCGGCTGCTACGGCCTGGAATATGTAATGCGTCTGATTCGTATTTCTGTAACTAGGTTTAGGGACTGGAGCGTAGTTACTAATAATACTCAGAACTGACTGCAAACTAAGCATCATAAATCACTAACTCTCATAGTTATTTTTATATTTCTTTCGTAAGTGTACCCAAAACTAAGAAACTCATTCACAGAAGTTTTTGTGCCTCGCCGACAGTCGAGCACAACAAACAAATAAAAATAAAAAATGAATATGTGTGTGTGTGTGTGTGTGTGTGTGTGTGTGTGTGTGACAGAGAGGGATAGAGAGAGAGAGAGAGAGAGAGAGAGAGAGAGGGAGAGAAAGAGATAAAAATCAAGTAGAATGAGAGAGAGAGAGAGTAAAAAATAGTAATGAAATTGAATCATGTTATGTAAAGAAATCATTCATTAAAATGACAAGTTTCACATCATTACGAAATATGGTATTCATGATCTATGAAACAAGAATTAATCTAATGTAATCTAATCTTATCATATCATACTGACGACTAGCCATGAAGGGTCATGAATTACCGAAGTTTTAGCCAATAGCAGTAACCAAATCTAAACTTGAAAATAAATGACAACAGTTTTTGTAATAAACCGGGAGTTTTATCAAGACCCTTTCGTCCATGTTAACTAACCACGAAAGATGTCTGACATACCTCTATTCTGAAGCAACAAAGTATGCATGCATCTAAAGATGAAGTGCATGACGTGAAGTTCTGTGACGGAGATACTAACCCAACATGTAATCGGATTGTTAACTAAGTAAAATCAAATGTTACGTATCGATTTTTCTTACCAGCTGCTAGGTGTTTGACTCTAAAATAAGGATACAAACTTTTGTGCCTAAGCGACAATCGAACTGCACACCTACCGTGCACCCACTAATATAGCTTAAGTATCAGTTGCTTACTCACTAATAGTAAGATGCGTGCGTGTTTGACCAGAAATAACGACACCTATTGCGATTGTTGGCAACACATGAACAGACATTAAAAATGTTTGTTAATTTTCACTAACAGGCCGGTGTGCACGTGGTAGGGCTTGAAATGAAATTATGAATATTTTTGTACTGGATCAGGATTCGGACCCACATACTTACCTTTGGAGGAGACCTAGAGAAAATTGCAGTCTTGAGAAAAGGAGCGAAATGATTGAACAATACTGTTCCGAGGGTTTCAGATCCTCGAAAGAGGAGATACGAATTCGAATCACAGACCAGTACCAAATTTTTCAACGTCTCTTGTTGAATCAAGTACAAGTAAAGTAAGAGCCCTGTTCCTTTAAATGGCTATCGGTTCATCAAATAAAATAAAATTTTCTAATGTAAGTAAGTTTACTGGCGATGGTATTTCTGTTTACCATGACTTCCGCTATGTCATTTCCCAACGTAAACCGGCTATGCCCAGTTGGTAATGAAGGAACGTGATGTTTAATGCGGATTCTGGATTATAACGTCTTTCTCTTGATGTTACCAGGGTTTAAAGTAAACCTGTTTGAGCCTTTTAAAAGTAAATGCCTGAACCCACGCATTGCACCTGTGATAGTTCGTTCCGCCAGACCATTGTGGGCACATTTCCCAGCCCCAGGAGTGTGCTGTAACAGATGATGTGCTTAGCTTACAAAATTAGTCATGGTGGAAAAAACTCGAGTCTATTAAATGGTTAAGTAGAAGCAAGCTTCTGAAGCGGAGATTATGCTATTCCCATGTCAGCAGGATATAAAGACTCTTCTAGGCATTATAGGCTCGATGTTAAGCCATTTGGAAATTTTCACTAATTCAGCAGATTTCTTAGTTCGAGAAAATCCACTGGGAAGTGTGAAGTTACCGGATAGTTCATTTTCTTCATACCGCTGCTGGAACACAGTACTTGAAGATCATTTGATACCTTTTGGTCACTATAGAAGTAGTTTCCCAAGAACAGAATCTTTCCCTGTCTACGGAATCCTATTCATGTTAATATCAAACGTCAGTAATTACCCGTAGATTACGTTAAAACTAAAGTAATTGATGAAGACGTTACTTGATAACAAAAACGCGCTGCCTTCCTTCGTTTACTTGCGCCTAGAAATGGCTATCGAGTACTGCCAAACCAAAAGGCAAGAGATCTTAGTGCCTTCCGATATACGTCGCTGTCAGTTCTTTCATATGATTTGGTCGACATGGCCTGTTTCAAGTTGTGTATGACAGACAATGTTTTAGAAAATCAATTGTTTTCCTTTGCAATAAACAGAAAGATTTTAATTCTAAGCTATCTAAGTACAAAATTTGCGCAATATTAGTTCAAATTTAATATTCGCTTCTATAATGTAGGAAAGTATTTTACAGTTGCAAAACTCGCATCCGACTCATTGACCTTACACTTAGTCGCTGACCATAAATTCTAGCTCAGAGTGACACCAGTTTAAGTAACCTAATGTAGCGAAGACTGTTTGCCAGTGCTCTTCCTCACCGGAAAATACAAAATTCACTCACTGGGCCCCATAAGTACACTGTAACAGTAATTTCTATGTGTATGCAATGCATACAGATAAGAATTTAGTGGTGCTCTCTCTTCCACTTCCCTATACAATATGCCTGACCTAAACGGACCCTTTATCATTACAGGCCCTGGGCAGTGCAATATCATACTGACAACAGTAATGTCCTTATACTGACAACTTGACTGTACGTTTTACCTGATTTTGTAATCGTTTAAATAAAACAACATGATACTAAAATGTAAACTTTCACGGCCGGAAATATCATGTCCATTATAATTATCCGGGCTGTTATGCCGTGGTCGGTTGATGAATTCTGTGGTGATTCCCAACGTTTCGTCTCCGACTGCGGGAGACATCTTCAAGGGGGTCCGTAGCTTGATGGAAGGTCCAACACACCCACTGGCTCGCTACTGACTGCCGCTAAATTCCGTGTCCGCGCGCCCCCGCGCCGCGGCGTGACGTCACGTGTTTTGAAAACGTCAGTGCAATTGGCCGCTGTCCGTCGCCGTCGATCGCCGTTGCCATCACCCAGTAGTGGACGAGTGGTACACATCTTCTTTAACACCGGCATCCATATACCGTTTAATTTGACGCCCTCCTCCTTTCGGTTGAAATTATTTGGGTGTTTAGCGATTTCGATTGCCTCCCTGTAGAGCCTTTCGTAATATCCGCTCGTGGCCGCTAGTACTTGCGTCTCCTCGAAACGAGTATTGTGATTCCCTGGCTGGAAAGCATGCTCCGCAACAGCTGATCGTTCCGTTTCTCCTCTTCTACAATTTCCCTTGTGCTCTTCCAAACGTTTAGAAACAGTTCTTTTTGTGGTACCCACATAAACATCACCACAGCTGCATGGGATCCTATACACTCCAGATTTTTCCAATGGTTTGCGGGCGTCCTTGGCAGGCCTAAGGTATCTTCCTGGTGGGCTTGTAAATTACGGTAATATTCCGCTTCGTCAAGATCCTCCCTATTCTTTCCGTTACATTTTTAACAAACGGCAGGAAAACCTTAGATTTTGCAGTAGCCTGTACGTCAGTATGATTTCTGCGTGGCTGCCTCAACGCACGTTTTATTTCGGCGGACGAATATTCGTTCTTCGTTAGTGCATTGTGGAGATGTTCCATCTCAGCGTCTAGCAACTCAGGTTCACAAATATTTCTAGCTCTGTCCGCTAACGTCTTGATAACACCCCGCTTCTGTTGTGGGTGGTGATTCGAATCCCGCCGAAATAAAACGTGCGTTGAGGCAGCCACGCAGAAATCATACTGACGTACAGGCTACTGCAAAATCTAAGGTTTTCCTGCCGTTTGTTAAAAATGTAACGGAAAGAATAGGGAGGATCTTGACGAAGCGGAATATTACCGTAATTTACAAGCCCACCAGGAAGATACCTTAGGCCTGCCAAGGACGCCCGCAAACCATTGGAAAAATCTGGAGTGTATAGGATCCCATGCAGCTGTGGTGATGTTTATGTGGGTACCACAAAAAGAACTGTTTCTAAACGTTTGGAAGAGCACAAGGGAAATTGTAGAAGAGGAGAAACGGAACGATCAGCTGTTGCGGAGCATGCTTTCCAGCCCGGGAACCACAATATTCGTTTCGAGGAGACGCAAGTACTAGCGGCCACGAGCGGATATTACGAAAGGCTCTACAGGGAGGCAATCGAAATCGCTAAACACCCAAATAATTTCAACCGAAAGGAGGAGGGCGTCAAATTAAACGGTATATGGATGCCGGTGTTAAAGAAGATGTGTACCACTCGTCCACTACTGGGTGATGGCAACGGCGATCGACGGCGACGGACAGCGGCCAATTGCACTGACGTTTTCAAAACACGTGACGTCACGCCGCGGCGCGGGGGCGCGCGGACACGGAATTTAGCGGCAGCCAGTAGCGAGCCAGTGTGTGTGTTGGACCTTCCATCAAGCTACGGACCCCCTTGAAGATGTCTCCCGCAGTCGGAGACGAAACGTTGGGAATCACCACAGAATTCATCAACCGACCACGACATAACAGCCCGGATAATTATAATGGACAAAACAACATGATCTTCCAGTGGGAGACATTTCGTCCCCCTGTTCCTTCTGTGAAATTTGTCAGTAAGCGTTATGCTTTCCAACCAGTGAAATGCGGCAGAGTACGGCCGGTAAATGATTCACAAACCACGATTTAGTGCTGTTAAGACTATTTATTTGAACATAGGTGCAATCGATTTCGATGGGCAAGGTGTTTGTTATCTTATCTTACTTTTGTGACAGGTGGGCATAAGTGATTTCCTAAGACTTTTTATTGTACTGAAATAATCTTTTGTCACAAAGTAACAAGGTAAGTGTTTTATTCGTATATATTTTGTAGGAAACTGTAATCGTGATGGAAAATTAGACACCTGAATGTTTGACACAACTGGTAGGAGAAAACGCTGCATATTAACCATACCCCGCGCCTCCTCTCCATATCCTCCTATGACACGAGCATGGGATTCTCCTCGCATACCGCTACAGAGCTGTTCCTAGCACAGTTGAGAATTGGCAACATTAGGCAAACATTAGGCAACACTGTGACAGTGCAATCACTTCCGCATATGGTACTGAACTGACTTGCTAAATTCACTCGATATTCCCTTTCCATTTGAATGACTCGTGCTATAGAATCCTCTTGTAAACTAATACACTGAGACAGAAAATTCAATTTTTTGCCTAAAGAAATGCTATTCTTCACATAAGTGACAACTTTTATTATGTTTCACTATGCGTTATGAGGCTGAGCGACAAATACCATGATGAGAGTGGCGTGCAGGCAGCAGTGTGTCCGTAGTCAGGTGGTACGGCCCGTGTCTCGGGTTAGAATGGCTCAATCAGTCGTCACTTCTGACCGTGGTAGGGGCCAGCGTATGCGAGCTTTTCTTTCTGATATATTTTGTGGAACTGCGAATTTCCAGAAAAAATTATGTATCGAAATCGGAAGAAAACCTTTACACATCAAATCCTCATGGTAGCTCGACTCAGTAAGTTGTGTTAATGGTCATAGATCTCGGCTTTCTGACTGCCAAGCTGCTTCGCAATACCAGCGTCTCTGAAGAAATTCGAATCGACCATCAGTGATACGAATTTCAATATTGTTCATTACTTACGACTCACATGCGAGGATGATAAGTATGAAGGAAATGAACCTCTTGATTACTATTCGGCCTCTATGATAAATTTCCACAGTAGCAATTAGGAACTCCCTGCAGACATTTGCTAACAGCAGCTCTAGCAACTTACTTTATCTCTGGGTAGCTTCAAATATGGTCAATTTTGTCGTTTTAAATCCAATGGAATATTTTAAATATGACTTGTGAACAGCGTTCACTTCTCCATTAATTATTTAAGACTCTCATGCCAGGGTGATAAGTATGAAGGAAATGAACCTCTTGATTACTATAGGGCCTCTATGCTAAATTTGCCTGAGTAGCTATAGAGCAGGTTCTGATAGGTATTGAGACAATCTTTTGCATCCATTTACCATAGAGAATCAAAGAAAGAAATCAAACACATTACATTGCATTTACTCTCTGTGCCTTGAGTAACACATATGAATCCATAGCTATAATAAATCATTTGAGGAAGAACCTCCCGTGAAAGGAAAAAGAACAGAATGTGACGCTTTAATTGCAGTGCACTGGATCAGAAACAATGAACTTAATTCTCTGCCACATTGATGTATTGCATTCAAGTGTAATAAAATAATCATCAAATAAAAACGGTTTTGTGCCTCCTTTGCTATCAAGAGTGAAACATAAATCGTAGACAGATTTTATGGGTCACCACTCAACAACATTAAAGCATTTTACATGGTCGAGAGTGCGTAGTGGAGCAGACGTTGTCGGCAGATGGCGAGACAATCCATTGTCTCAGCCCCCTCCAGTAGACAGGAAACGGCTCCCAGAGAACTCAGAGGCATGCGGTGTTCAGAGGCAGATGGTCGGCAAAGAAATCTTTCGCTAAAACATTGTTGGACCAAACTGTTATTACCAGTGTAACAGAAATCGAAATCTATTTTAGATTTGCTTGAATTACACTCATAGCTTCAGCACCGGGAGGAAAGGGGCTATAAAAACTTTGTCGACGTGTACTTTTAGTTACCAGACGTCGTATTAGCTAGTCTCGCGTTTTACCACAAGATTACGGTCGTAGTCAAGAATAAAGCACTAAGACTGAAGTCAAGACTTCCTCTGGGAAGTGCCGCAGGCTATAAAGTTGCCAGGTCGAGCATATTGCCGGACATAGGATTCTGAGAGGAGCACGACTGTATTGTCCACCTTACGTGAAACACTCGGCGGTCAATTTTTTGCTCTAAGACTGTATCTACAACACATATTGCACGCTGAAGACCCAGAAGTATTAAAAAACAAAAGTAGTTTATGAGAGCAACGTTAACTATAGCGTTCGAAGTATTCATAGTATTGTACGCGTGTGTGTAAACGCCTTGTAATGCCCACTCAAGGAAGTCAAGGATACACAATCTAGCTTCAATATTATAAATTCGCCTCAGTCTGCGGATGAACTCAGACTTAGCTTGATAATCATTTTCAATATTTAGCAGTACTGTACCCATTGGTGTTAAACTCGTTTTCAACCAATTATTCCCACAGCTACAGGAACACTACTTGTGATACCTCATAGACAAAATACTTACGCAGTGCTATCAGAGGAAAAGATCAACCTGACACAAACTGTGGGAAGTTTGTTTTACAGCCTTCGTACCTTGATAATGGTCTTTTTCCTATTTGACATGTCTGTGAACATTCTTGCTTGAGACGATTTAAGACGAAACTAAATTCCTTCAGCAATGACAATGTTTAAAGAAATCGTCTTAACGTCACTAAATCGTGGTTTGTGAATCATTTACCGGCCGTACTCTGCCGCATTTCACTGGTTGGAAGGCAAAAAGCTTACTAACAAATTTCACAGAAGGAAAAGGGGGACGAAATGTCTCCAACTGGAAGGTCCTGTTGTTTTATTTAAATAATTTCAAAATCAGGTAAAACGAACAATCAGGTTGTCAGTATAAGCACATTACTGTTGTCCGTATGATGTTGCACTGCTCAGGGCCTGTAATGATAAAGGGTCCGTTTAGGTCAGGCATATTGTATGCAGAAGTGGAAGAGAGAGCACCACTAAATTCTAATCCGTATGCATTGCATACACAGAAATTACTGTTACCGTGTACTTACGGAGCCCAATGAGTGAATTTTGTATTTTCCGGTGACAAATAGCACTGGCAAACAGTCTTCGCTACATTAGGTTACTTAAACTGGTGTCACTCTGAGCTAGAATTTATGGTCAGCGACTAAGTGTCAATGAGTCGGGTGCGATTTTTGCATCTTTCGTGGTTAATTAACAGGGACGAAAGGGTCGCGGCAGAAGCACGGTTCATTACAAAAATTGTCGTCTTTTATTTTCAAGTTTAGATTTGGTTACTGGTATTGGCAAAAACTTCGGTAATTCATTACTCTTCATGGCTAGTCATCAATATGATATGATTAGATTACATTACATTAGATTAATTCTTGTTTCATTGATCACGAGTACGATATTTGTTAATGATGAGGAAAGTATCATTATAATGAAAGATTTCTTTACATACCATGATTCAATTTCTTTACAATTTTTTACTCTGTCTCTCTCTCTCATTCTTTTTGAATTTTATCTCTCTCTCTCTCTCTCACTCACTCACTCCCTCTCTCTGTCACACACACACGCAAACACACACACACACACACACACACACACACACACACACACACACACACACGCACACACACACACACACACACACACTCACACTCACACATCCTTTTTTTATTTTTATTTGTTTGTTGTGCGCGACTGTCGGCGAGGCACGAAAACGTCCGTGAACGAGTTTCTTAGTTTCGGGTACAATTACGAAAGAAATATAAAAAAATTATGAGAGTTAATGATTTATGATGCTTAGTTTGCAGTCAGTTCTGAGTATTATTAGTAACTACGCTCCAGTCCCTAAACCCAGTTACAGAAATGCGAATCAGACGCATTACATATTCCAGGCCGTAGCAGCCGCGACTTGGAGACACCAGTTATGGTCACTTCCCAGCCCGCTGTAAGATCACATCGGTTCGTCTTCTTCCTGCTGGTATTGTAAATGAGATTTGGCAACAAGGCAATGTATGTTTGGCAACTCTTTGATCGACGAGTTGCTTCCTAGTGTGCACGGAATTAAGCCTCGAAGTCCACTTGATTTCGCCTGTCATTTCCATTAAATAATCTGAATTATTATCGCATGACGTGTAGCAAAAGATAGTAAATTTACGGTTTTCAGCCCAGGAAAGTCGTTACACGTGGAAATCGCAACCAATCTCGTCCTTCAAATAGCGGTTTACGAGTTCTAGCCACTATTGGTCTCGCAAGAGGAAGCTAAGACACATACGTGTTCGCCAGCTGTGTGGTAACGAGCTGACCTGTGAAAAGCATCTGTTATGGTTCGCATTTCCAGTCCCACTGAGTGTAGCGTTTTTATCCCTCTTGTGAAAGAGCTACAGGCAGTCAGATCAAACATCGCTAAGGAAGTCTCAAGAAAATACTTTCGGCTCATCGTGAAAATCTTACAATGTTGCACAACAGATAACGGCTCTTACCGCTGCTGACAAGCAAATTGTGGGTTTCTAGGAATACATAACTTTATTTATGAAATACCACATTTGCATACATCTTGAGTATGACACAGCATACCAATTACACACAGACCCAATCAAAATCTGAGTGAGTAGTATTTTACCAATTCGTGACGATAGAGGCACTCTTGTGTACAGATACTCAGTTTTATTAAAACAGACTTTCGTGGTAAGGTTGTCATTGGTAGTTTTATTTCATTTTTTGTAATACAGTTTATAATTTTCGTAAGGTTTCCTTTAGTGTTGTTAAAACAATAGTAAACATGAGAGAGAAATTAATCATCAACGATATATGCGAATTCTCTGATGTTATCTATAACAGTTTGAAAATGCACATGCGGTTTATTGATTACATGCATGTAGGAAACTTGTTCTGAGATAAAGCTCTCAAACAAGGTTTGAAGAAGAATAAAATGCCACCACCAGACGACAGCTAATGTAGAAAATATGTTTCCGACGTATTTTGGCACGATGCGCTCTACCCATACATAATACAAAAGTTTCGAGATGCATCTACTGTCTGGCTGTCTGATAACCTGAAATGAACAAAATGTCGCAGAAGTTAGCCCCTTTTCCACGTACGACTATTTTGGGTTGAGAAGTGAAGGGAATTATGTTACAAGTTCCATTAGATTGATAACTTTAGCAGACAGCAGAACTGCGTTTTAAAAAATATACCACTGAATGTACTCGAACTCGCGACGTCTTATGTACCGTGCGCGATACTTACCATTACGCTACTAGCTGACACGTAGCTATAATAGCTCCAGAAGTAAATAACAATTCGTCCAGAACTTCTGTATTTCACAGCGCTGTGGGATAAAGCATATGGCCAGGTCAACACTTATGAGAGACAAACCGTTATACCTTTTCTTTTGCACTGTACGACGTTTTCAACAAACAGATAGCGCAATAGAGTAGCTCAAGTGGAAAGGAACACTTCCTATTTAAATTTCTGCATCCTACATTGTTGGCAGTTCTGTGTTGGTGGCAGTTACGTGATTCTATTTTGGTGATTACAAATAAAGGTGAATGTATGCACTGGGTAGCCGAGGCAGCTAGTTCATGGTGATTCGGTCAACCGAGTAAATGAATTTACTGAACATGCTGCAAAGTGTGGCACAACGGCGTTATGATAGAAAAATGAGCCACTGGGAAGAGGATTTGGTGGTCTGTTGGGCTGATGATAGGTTTATATATCTATGGTCTGGGTTCGATTCCGACTTCGGTCAGTGATTTTAGATAGGGAGAGACACGTTCCATTCTCTTCTGGCTACACCAAGTGAAGAAGATATAATGGCATTGTGGTCTGAAATTCACATTAAAAATGATATTCCTTCTCTACCAAGTAGACGTTAGGTTGAGCCACAATAAAGTCTGGAGTGGTGACATGTAGAAACTCTATCACCATTACCTCTTCTTATACTAGTTACTTATTTCTAGTGACGAAACAAACGCTATGTAGGCTCACAGGACACTTATTCCATCTTTTATCTGAGCTTCTGTATGTCGATAAAATTGGTCCCGAACTGGGAATGCAACTCAGACCGCCATTAACGCGGAATTTGATACCTTCGTGACAATACATCTCGGCTACAATTTGTTGTTTGTTCAAAACTGCAGATTCCTCAACATCTCCACATATTGCGCGTGAATGGGTTCGAATCCTAGCCCGGCACTAAAGATTTCATTATGTATTATCAAGATCTAGCATGAGAACACCTATCTACTGGTGGATAATAATTTCGATTTTTAATGTATTTTCATTCGTTGTCAGCACTAACGATATTTGACGTTTTTGACTCCCAGTGATACAGAACTATTTGCGAGATCACTGTAAGTTCAAGATGTTATTCCGAGCTGCTGGTGGAGAAAAATTCGGTTGCTGACGTCTCTTTGTGTATAGTCAACAACGATATGAGTGGAGCTCTATTCTCAGTCAGCACTGAACTCTTCGTCATATTATTTCTAGTTCAAACATGCTCACATTTCGTTGCTGGTGCAACAATCCCATATTTAGCGTTCGTTTTCTCTAGAATGAAACAGCGATTGGTGATGGGTTGCAGTCCTGGGAAGGAAAAAAATTAATGTTTCATCTCGTCATTTCAGTTAAAACAACTAGCTACTGCCGAGAAAATGCGATATGTCACAGTTGATTGGGCTTCGATATGTATCCGATTAGGTTCTGGGTTCGAATACCTGTCCAACACAAAGCTTTACCTCACGGCATTTTAAATAAGTCACTTGTTAAGAAGCAATATTTAACATCTCTCGTAGTTCGTTAACAGGGACAGTAGGTGCTGGGTAGGAATTCGCGCACAGGCACAACTGAATAAGACATTTTTCCACGCTCTTGAATGGACGAATAAGAAATTCTAATATGTGTGCAACAGGATGTATGATCTACTATGCGCTTCATCGTGGCTTTCAGAATATGGACGTAGATGTAAAAGTGGCAACCGAACTTTTTGACTGATTCAAATACTTCGATTATGGATCTGTGGGAAAGGGACGTACATTTTAAACCCGAACAATTTTCTACTGATACCGAAGTATTTTATGAAAGAATTTTGATGTGCATTACACTTCATTTTTGTTGTAGATTAAACGTCAGTTCATCTCCAGATAACGTGTTCGAATGTACCGTAGTCTTCTACTAGAAAGATAGAACTATTCACGAAAACGTACTGAACATTTCTGCATTCAGAACGTATTGTAATGTACTAATTACTTCCATTGTTATGTTACCCATAAAAATGGGTTTTGTAAAATAAAATGGAGCATGTACTGCCTTTGACAGTTCTAGTGTGACATCGAAAGTTCACATCATTCGAGAAAGAATTCACTTACTACCTTGATCTTAACAAGCAACAGTCTTAATAATTTAGCTTTCACATTCATGTCGTAGGAATAACCACCAGTAAATAATTCGGAAAACATTATTTGTACTGTATGATTTCTTAGAAAATTTATTACTTTATGAACAAGGTACTAGACTCTTCTTTGGTATTCAGCAGCAAGTATAGCAAGTACATATGTCTCGCACTGAACGTTAGACGTTAATCTTCCCGGGTATTGACGAAGTGCGATGGAGTAGTAAGTGTAATACAATACAATTATATCGACAGAATATGAAGAAGCCATTGAATAAACCAAAAACCGAATGTCGTGAAACGAATCTACGGTAAAAGTAGCATGTCATTTGTAAGTAAACGAATTCTCAGGTGGAGAAAAACGTGGAAGGAGAAAGTTATAGCCACCAGTCATAATTTGGCTGCAAAATTCTCTTCTATAATGATAATTTTAATGTGAAACAGCTATTGTGTATGGTTGTTATTCACATAAACCATACGCATTGCATTTACATCTTTCAAACAGTCCTTTGTAAAGAAAACAAAACAGGAATATATTCGAAATAGATTTTAAGCTTACCCAAATCTATGATGATCTTTCAGCCCAAAATACGAAATAATTACGTTAACAGAAGTGTAGAGTAATTCTTTCCAACGTTTAGAATAAAAGATTATGTTTATATTGTACTGTATGGAACTGGGAACCTAGAAACGGCGGAGAGGCTGCGACCCCGCTGTAGCCCGCAGTGGTACGCAACCCCCCAACAGACTACAGCAGTCCACTCACCCCACTACCGCCCCACATCGAACCCAGGGTTATTGTGCGGTTCGGCCTCCCAGTGGACCCCCCTCCGAAAACATCTCACACCAGCTGAGTGTAACCCCATTGTTTGCGTGGTAGAGTAATTACGGTTTCGTATACGTGGAGAAAATGTTTGCGCAGCAAATGCCGAAATAGTGTAAGTGAGGCGGAATAAGGGAACCAGCCCGCATTCGCCGAGGCAGATGGAAAACCGCCTTAAAAACCATCCACAGACTGTCTGCAACACCGGACCTCGACATTAATCCACCGGGCGGATTCGTGCCTGGGACCGGCACGCCTGCCCGCCCGGAAAGCAGTGCGTTAGACCGCACGGCTAACCGGGTGGGCAGAGATCAAATTGGTCGACGAAATGATTAGATATTCAGATTTAGACTACACTGACTTTGATGTAAGAATAAGAATCAAAAGTTTGCGTATTTCCATAAATATTTAAAGAAGTTGATCTACTAGAATGTGGCACGAAATACTTTGAATACATGAAATATTCTCAAAAACTGCCACTTCTTTTAAGTTAATACTGCTTACAATGTACCAAGAAAGTTTTACTTGTATTATTAAACTAAATAAAACTTTTAGAATCTGGATCCCATAGAGTGTTCAAAATTGTAGAACTTCCAGGTTTGTATCTGAAACTTCCTCTAAGACACATCCAGTATGTATTCACTTAACACAAAAATAACGGAAAGTAAACTGCAACATTTGCGAGCCTCAGATTCTTACACTACAATGTAAAACCATTTCATACATAGACATGTCATCAGTGTAAGACTGTTAACATATACGCGGATCGCTGGTTAAAATAAGAGAAAAAAATTGAATTTCTTACGAATCCTCAGCCACACCTGTTAAAGAACGACTGAATTGCCTAACATATTTTTCATAGATGGAAAGAGAAATGACAGTGGATGCGACAGTCGGGTTAATATTCTTCCTCGTTTTTTTCCACATTAAAAGTTTTCAATTCGATGTGCGGTGTGCATATCAAGGTTGTCGGAGCTATGTTGTTAGTACTCTCGGCACAGACTAAAGTGGCGCACAGCAGAACAATAGACGCACTTTGATTCCCACTATCAACGGCTATCAAGGGTTGGTTGAAGCAATCTGCAAGTATTTTTCGTCACCTTTGTGGCAACTGCTGCAGTTCTCATTTTATTTTTGTAGGAAAAAGCTACGAATTCGACTTTTTTGTTGCTATTGTTTTATTTCTAAAAACATATGTGCCTCTATTTTCGCAGTGATTGCTCACCTCAAGTGATATAATGTAAAGGCTGGGTGGAATTGAGTGACTAATACATTTTACGGCCTTTTTGCTTATCAACAGCACAGTCTCGATACACAATCACTTTCTTTATTCGAAGTGCAACTTCGTTTCCAGACAGTTTCCCTACAATAAGCGTAGTGAATGTAATGCGCCACATTGTGCTTTCCTTTATCTGACACCCCGTGGTCCTGTGGCTAATTACCTTTTTTAACCAACAGGAGCTTCACATTAACTAACAAGGACACTGCGCCTTCTTATCGTCACCGATTTTGTTCATATTTGCGGAACATGCAGGACCTGACCACAAATGAAAGTTAGATAAGTGGGATTTAAAAAAAAAAAAGAAAAGCCTGCAGTTTTTGGAGCGGTTTAGGCTACTCGTTGGCCATTTTTGTTAGCATAATTTCCAGTCAGCGGTTGGCGCAGTGGAAAAAGCCCTAGTAACCCTAGTATCAGGGACTCGAATCGCTGTTCAGGAAATCTTCATCCGAATTTTAAGTTACTTACACCGCAGGTGAACCGAAATAATGTTACGTATATTGTATTTACTAATATTTTCATTAAGGGCGTGAAACGAAAAGTCAAAGGAAAATCTGGATTTGGAAATAAATTTCCAGGAAGGCATCATAAGGCGTTAGTTATAACTTTGTATATAAAATTAGATACTTGTATTATTTTATGGGTGATGTTTCTCACATCTTCACAAAAACAGGGGAACCATTAATTTTCTCGGCATCTTATGCATGTTATAAACGCCACATTTTTATTGTAAATGGTTATTATACGTTTCTGTAGAAAAACAAACCTGCTTTACGTTACTAAAAGGTTCACTCTCATTACACAGTTTGGCAGCAAACGAGGCACGATGCATCATTTCGCCACATATTGACGAGAATAGCTGGTGATGTACACACACCAAACAAAGTTTTGCATCATGCCGGTTCCGAGAACCCGTGAACATAGACGTTGACTGTGAATATTGTATCACAGACACGGTCCCTCTGACTGTTCAGAGATGTCACTAAACCCACCCAAAGATGTAAACAACCATGCATGAGCAGCGCCTCTTAGACGGAGGGGGTCCGACAGCCGAACAGTTCCAGTCATTTCACCAGGAAGGAGGTACACTGCTGGTGTTGTCTGTACGTCAACCATGCCTAGACGGTCAATACCGTGGTTCGATCGCGTCAGCATTGTTACTTTGTGCCAGGAAGGGCTCTCAACAAGGGAAGCGTCCAGGTGTCTCAGAGTAAACCAAAGCGGTGTTTTTCGGACATGGAGGAGATATAAAGAGACAAGAACTGTCGATGAAATGCCTAGCTCACGCCACCCAAGGGCTACTACTGCAGTGGATGACCGCTATCTACGGATTATAGCTCGGAAGATCCCTGACAGCAACGTCACTATGTTGAATAATGCTTTTCGAGCAGCCACAGGACGTCGCATTACGACTCAAACTGAGTACAATAAGCTGCATAATGCGCAAGTAGTCGGCCGTTGTGGCCGAGCGGTTCTAGGCGCTTCAGTCCGGAATCGCGCTGCTGCTACAGTCGCAGTTTCGAATCCTTCCTTGGGCATGGATTTGTGTGATGTCCTTAGGTCAGTTAGGTTTAAGTAGTTCTAAATCTAGGGAACTGATGACCTCAGACGTTAAGTCCCATAGCGCTTAGACCCATTTTGACGCGCAACTTCACTCCCGACATCCATAGCGAGGTCCATCTTTGCAACCACGACACCATGCAGCGCGGTACAGATTGGCCCAACAACATGACTAATGGACCGCTCAGGATAGGCATCACGTTCTCTTCACCGATGAGTGTCACAAGTGTCTTCAACCAGAAAATCGTCGGAGACGAGTTTGGAGGTAACCGATTAGGCTGAATACGTTAGACACACTGTGCAGCGAGTGCAGCAAGGTGGAGGTTCCCTGCCGTTTTGGGGTGGCATTATGTGGAGTCAACGTACGCCGCTGGTGGTTATGGAAGGCGCCGTAACGGCTGTACGATATGTGAATGCCATCCTCTGACTGATAATGCAAACATATCGGCAGCATATTGGCGAGGTATTCTTCTTCTTGGACGACAGTTCGCGCTCCCATCGTGCACATCTTGTGAATCACTTCCTTCAGGATAACAACATCGCTCGACTAGAGTGGCCAGCATGTTCTCGAGACATGAACCCTATCGAACATTCCTGGGGCTAATTGAAAAGGGCTGTTTATGGACGACGTGACCCACCGACCACTCTGAGGAATCTACGTCGATTCGCCGTTGAGTAGTGAGGCAATCTGGACCAACAGTGCTTTGATGAACTTGTGGATAGTATGCCACGACGAATATAGGCATGCATCAATGCAAGTGGACGTGCTACTGGGTATTAGAAGTACCAATGTGTACAGAAGTCTGGACCACCACCTTTGAAGGTCTCACCATACGGTGTGGTTTAAACGAGCAATAAATAGGGCGGAAATGATGTTTATGTCGATCTCTATTCCAGTCTTCTGTACAAGTTTCGGAACTCTCGGAACCGAGATGATGCAAAACTTTGTTTAATGTGTGTACAATGGAAATTATTTTGATGCAGCCGTTTTGATGTTTCATCATTTTCTTTGCCTCAGGATAAAAATAGACATCACAGTTTTGGAAACTGGAAATTTGTGGTAAGGCCTTATGAGACCAAACTGCAGAGGTCATCGCTCCCTAAGCTTACGCACTAAATAATCAAACTTATCCTAAATTACACTAAGCACAAAACACACACACACACACACACACACACACACACACACACACACACACACACACACACACACACCCTTGCCCGAGGGAGGATTCAAACCTCCGACGTGTGGTGCCTCCCGGACCGTGAAAAGACGCCTCTGACCGCGCGGCTGTCCCGCCCGGCGTCACAGTTTTGCACTACCGGAACGTATTTAAGAGGGATCACTTTAATCCTGCACGACGGCAGTTTTTCTGCATCTAGAAAAATTTAGTCGTATATTTGTAGATTTGTTTGTCATCCGCACGAGTCAATTAACGGAATAACTTTTTTATCCTGCACGTAGAGCTTCAGCCCATCAGCCAAAAAGTTTTGTATAAGGCTTTGGTAAGTTTCCCAAATTTTGACGAAGTAATGAAGACCGTCGTATATTTTTCCGGGTACCCATCCAATATTCTTCGAATCCTCGGTCCAAAACAGTTAGTACTCTCCTGTAGGCATACGTAGAGCGTTGGCATTGATTTCCCTGAAGTGGTTACAGCATATTACGCTTTATACGACTTACTTTATCCCAGTTCGGTTTATCTGCAGTTTAAGGGAAGTAAAAATTGAAAATAAAAAAGTTTCCGCGTAGGGGGTCCAATCCCACGACCCTCGGCTAACCGCTGTTTATTCTTTCCGCTGCACCATCCGCTGCTTAGAAACTACACTAACATAAATGATTGCTGCGGCACCCGAGCTGCGCAAAAAATTCAGTTACTTCTAAACGCTTCGCCATCTGGAACACCCCTTCTGTTATTGTTATTTCTGCTCAGGTCCTATATATATCATTAATTTTGACGAAACAGTGATGACGATCAGTCGCGGTCCCATAGTAAGTTATAAAGCCTGCAGATCGTCTCAGGAAGGTATCAGTTTGTCAAAATAAAGACAATCTTAGAATTGCAACAATTTACCACAAATCGGAAAAATCTGATAAATTACTACCAATAAGTATAGTAAAGAAGGAGAACTATAGATGTCCTGTTTTTTGAATATTTTCCCAAACTTGATACCATTTTTATTACTTAAGAAGTTGTTATGTTGTGTCCTCTGTATTAGTAGTTGTGTCAGTTCTCCTTTCTCGTTATTGTAATAACTAAGTTGTTCATGATTTGCATTTATTTCTTTAGCCTTTTTTTTGTTGTTTAAGTGGATCTTTTTTCTTGTTTCTGTTCATTAATGAACTCTCTTGAGCTATTGTGTTTAAGTGATTTTGTTTAGAAGGGTTTGCTTTAGGTTATCTTACATGGATCTTAACTCCAAAATTAATTAGCTGTGTGGTGATGCCTAGAGCATTTCGTTTGGCTTGTCTCAGTAATGAAGTGAAATATCTTGTCTTTTTTGTTTACTTTATTGTGTAGCTGTATTATTCAGACTTCCGTTTCATTTACTAACCAAATCACCTTTGTAATGATACAAATGTAATAGAATCGATTAGTTTCGGATTTACGGTGTCATACATGATTCTGTTTCCTCATTTCTGCTTTCATAATGTCTATTTTTTACTTGTATTTGCGCATGTGATACTGAAATACATGAGATTGGTCATCTGGAGTACATTTCACAATGCTTGTGTCATGCAAGTTTCCGTCTCCGTATCTGAGCGGTCAGCGCGTTTAACTGCCATGCAGAAGCCTTGAGTTTAATTTCCGGTACCGTCAAGGGTTTTTCCTTTGTTGGAGAACTCTGGAGGGGTCCACTCCGTAAGGTCAAGCCAATACAGGAGATTACTGTATGAGAGGTTGCGGCTACGAAGACTGCAAAGCTAACAGCGTTCGGGAGAGCGGTGTGCCGACCCCGTGCCCCTCCAAACCTCATCCGAATTGACGCCAGTGGGTAGCAGATGACATGGAGGCCTGTCAGCATCGCTCGGCCGTCTGGTCCTGATCGGAGAGTTCAGTTTTTTTGTGCAATGTAACATGGCGTTGTTTAAAAAAAAGTGAACAGTTTATTTAATTGTCTGTGCGCCGACCAAGAAATTTTCGCTCTGAAGTGGAGTGTTTGCTGTTATGAAACTTTCTGGAAGACGAAGACTGAATGCCGGACTGAGACTCGAATTCAGGACCTTTGCCTTTCGCGGGCAAGTGCTCTACCACTGAGCTACCAAAGCTCGACTCACGATTCGTCCTCAAAGCTTCAATTCCGCCAGTACCCCGTCTCTTACCTTCCAAGCTTCACAAAAGCTCTCTCTTGGCCGCGAAAGGCAAAGGTCCCGAGTTCGAGTCTCGGTCCGGCACAGTTTTAATCTGCCAGGAAGTTTCATGGTGTCTATTGTTTTTCTTGTTCGGACACGTTATCAGAAATAGAGGATACGGATAATAATGTATTAAACAGCAATAAAACCTAATTTAAAATATGGCATTGCCAGAATGCAGTTACAAAAGGAGCTATGTCACTGCATATTAGTACGTCGCGGTTGATCCAGGTTGCCTTCAAGTTGCAACAAACTAGAAGATGTCCACTGTGTGGGGATATTTCTTCCCCATTCAGGTACCCCAATTTAACAAGACTGATTTGGTGTTTAGAAGCTTCCGTCAATTGTCGATAAAGGGTCTTGCATGACAGATGAGTAAGATAAGAGCCAGTCTCGTTAATCTCACGTTATTAATCCGGCATGTCTTCTCGTCAGAGTTTCGTTCTACAAGTTTCTCAATTGGCAATAAGTCGACCACCTACACTTTTACAGCTTTTCCTTGATCTACGACTTTGTGGTGGTATATGCCAAACACACATCGCATGATATAGGTCAGTAGATTCTTCAGTTCTACATATCCTGCGACGATCGACAAGTGAGGTGGAGTAATGCCTACAGTGGCGTAAAGTTTCACATTACGGGTTATTTCAAACAATCTGAGAAAAACAAGCTCAGTCTCATTAGCAGTAACATAAATGTTCTTTGCGCGGATGAAATTTTCTCAAATAGGTGCTGCGTATTCTGCATCTGATGCGTGGATTCCGATTGCTGCAGTGTACAAATCAATATCGGCGTTTCATATTTAGTTCGAGTTATTTTTAACATTCTGGAGGACGACAGTTCAAACCCGCGACCGGTCATCCTCATTTTGATTTTCTGTGATTTCCCTAGATTACTTCAGGCAAATGCCGGGATGGTTCCTTTCAAAGGGCACGACCAATTTCCATCCCCGCCCTTCCCTAATCAGAACTTCTGCTCCCTCTCTAATGACCTCGTCGTTGACGGGACGTTAAACACTAATCTCCTCCACATCCTCGAGTTTTTTTTTCGTATGATATTTGTTACTCTCACTTTTTTTAATATTTTGGTTGTGTTGTTTGGAAGACAAATATTCATTTCGTTCAATCCCAGGACACTTTGATGTATAGTAGTGATTATAGTATTGTTTCCTCCATTGCAACTGCAGTTTCCTCACTTCTGTTTGTTTGCTAGGTAAAAAGCTAGTTCCTTTGAGGTTTGGGCAGAGCTGGTTGACATCATAGCATGTTTGGAGTTCAACCAAAGATGTATTTCACTTACCATCACTGTTTTCGAATATATAATTTTTTGCTGGTCGTTAGCGTGTACGTTATACGCGACAGGTGTAAGAAAACCGTCATCAGCGAGCACATTAACATGAGTCCTTCTGTCACTAAACTTGGTTTTAGAGTGAAACACAAAAGCGTTACTGGGCCTGTACTCGAGAGGACGGACGTTCAAATTCCCACCAGGCCATGCAAATTTAGGCTATCCGTGATTTCCTTGCACTCCTTAAGGCAAATGCTGGGATGGTTTTTGTGAAAGCATGCGGCCGATATCTTTTTTCATCATTCTGTAATTCGAGCTTGTGCTACCAATCCTATAACCTCGTCGTTGGCAGGACGTTAAATCTTAATCTTTCTTCACAGTAGCGTTGGTGTGTCAGAATGCCTACTATAGAATCAAAATGGCTCTGAGCACTGTGGGTTCAAAAAATGGCTCTGAGCACTTTGGGACTTAACTTCTGAGCCCCCTAGAATTTAGAACTACTTAAACCTAACTAACCTAAGGACATGACACACATCCATGCAAGAGGCAGGATTCGAACCTGCGACCGTTGCGGTCGCGCAGTTACAGACTGTAGCGCCTAGAACCGCTCGGCCACTCCAGCCGGCTGTGTGCTTGCAGCCAACGTCTGTAATTCCTTTGTGTCTTAATGTATTTAAGGTGCCTGTTGTTGCTACGCTGACCACGGTTCATCAGTCACAGTTCAGACAAAGACAGTCTTCCGAAAATCAAAACAGATCGTCACATTCAAGGAACAGACAGTAAACTGTTCATCTATCTGCAGATTTGAAATCAGTCTGTACTTTTTGAATTAGATGCAGGTGCTTTAGTCACCCTGTTTGATCAAAATACTACTGAGTAGAGTGGCGCTCAACCAAACCCACAGCTCGGTAGATTTGGTAAGTAGATAAATGTCGTAGTAAGTGGTAGGATTTCGAGTAGTATTGGCTTTTAGGGAAAGGAACATAAAGGAATGTGTGAGAGAGGATATGGGAGCAGACGACTCTACTCTTTTTTTTTGTAAGTTTGTTTTAGACATAAGTAGAACTGCACATCGACCAACTTTAGTCCACTGTATTCTTCAAATATAAATTGCATCTTACAAGAACAAAAATTGGCTTCTATCTTAGATTCTGCACTTTTATGTAACAAAAATAAGTACTGTTGATGCAAGTACAGTTTACATCCACAAACAAAAAATGTGTATAATTATCGCTTCTTTGTCCTCAATAGAACGTTCTTCATTATGATCAAAGGCAAGAATTTCCTCTTATAAATGTTTAGCAATAGCAAAAACATGTTTTATATAAGCTTGACAAAGAATGGAATAGATCTTTGATATGTTGTCGTTTGGCTTTCCTTCTTAATTTTATATTTTTTTAGGAAATTACGTTTTCTAGTGCTATATGAAAAATCTATATTCTTTCCTTTATTTCTTCTATAACATCCAACTGTTTTAAATTACAAATCAACAATTTTAGAATAAAACCTGAATTAAGCAGTGACAGCTTCAATTTTGTAGAAATTATGGTTTATTTTTGAGTAACAGACAAGAGCTTAACTGTGTGGATCAAAAATCTTTCGTAGATTACACGGCACTTTACATATCAACTCCCACTTTCTAGATCCTTCACCGGTTCCCTTTTTCTAGGGGAATTTGCAAAGGCATGAACTGCTTACACAAACAAAGTGATCGAAATGAAGTAACCCCTGATAAGCATGCAACGTATCTAACGTACAACTAACGCGGTTACGATCTTAACAGACCAGAGCTACTATGAAAACTACGCTAGGCTACGCTTACTTACTACAGTCTCAGAGAGCCTAAACTCTACTAATGAGCAATAGCGATACCCACCCTAACGAATATCGTGCCTGCAACGGCGAAAGTATCTCTGTTCTTGGAAAGTACACTTTGCAAACAAAATATAGAAATACGACATCATCAGTGCCTTTCACAGTAGTTCAGTCACGTTCTGATTTCAATATTTTTGTAATAGATACTTCTGATTTCTTTGGTTTAGGTATACAGAGCAACGTGCATGCTATTGATACACAACTTTCCCATGCCTGTATTCATCAGTTGTATGAACAATAAATGCATTTGTTCGAGGGCACAGTGGGGCATACGAAGAATTTTCACGGTCATATTACGCTCAAGGACAGCACTAGACCTAAGTTTTACTTCACTCGTCCGGTACCACATCTCAAGCGTGATGAAGCTGCTTCTGAAGTCAGCAGATCAGAACAAATCGGAGTTTTGAAGTCCTTCTCTGCAAGACAAAGGGCTTCTACCCTCGCGATCACAAGAAAAGCAAACGGGAAGATCAGACTTTGTGCCTATTTTAAGGCCACAGTTAACTCTCAAACAGTGACTGATTCACACCCGCATCTACGAAGTGAAGAGCTAATGGATCGCCTTACAGATGGATGGTTCTTTACAAAAAGTCATTCGGCTGATGCTTACCTTTAACTTCCCCTGGATGCGGAACTTAAAATAAATTATGGTGGCGAATACGAATGTCGGCTTGTATCAATACCAGCGCTATCTCTCTGAAAGCGGTTCTGCTGCGGCGTTATTTCAACTTACACTTGAACAACTGAAGTCGAAATTTCCGACCTGTTCAAATTCTTTAGATGACATCGTTGTCTCTGGACAAACACCGGAGAAACATTTCAAAAATATTGAAACTCTTTTTCAAGTTTCATTGACGCAGGACTCTAGTGCAATTTACAGAAATGTCCATTTTTCAATACTGCAAACGAATAACTGCAACATGTTAATGGCGCTCAGGTGCTCGTCCATCGACCCAGCGTTTAGAGGCCACAAAGAGACTATCTTTTCCTGCTAATGTTCCAGAACTCCAAGCTGTTCTTGGCAAACTGACATACTAATTAAATTGATTCCAAACCCAGTGAAAATACTTTCAGAATGAAATTTTCACTCTGCAGCGGAGTGTGTGCTGATATGAAACTTCCTGGCAGATTAAAACTGTGTGCCGGACCGAGACTCGAACTCGGGACCTTTGCATTTCGCGGGCAAGTGCTCTACCATATATTTTTTTATCTCATTTTGTTCGCTTTCGTTCGTTGCATTAGCTCGGGGCGGACGTCGTAAGATACACGTTTAAGTTCGTTGTTGATCGATTAACTCAGTTCTTTTATTACAGAGGGCAGCTAACCCTGTGACCGAACACGCTGAACTACCGTGCCGGCTGCCATCTGAGCTACCCAAGCGCGACTCACGACCCGTCCTCACAGTTCCAATTCTGCCAGTACATCGTCTCCCACTTCCTTAACTTCACACAAGCTCTTCTGCGAACCTGCAGAACTATCACTCCTGGAAGAAAGGAAATTGCGGAGAAATGGCTTAGCCACAGCCTGGGGGATGTTCCCAGAATGAAATTTTCACTGTGCAGCGGAGTGTGCGCAGATATGAAACTTCCTGGCAGATTAAAACTGTGTGCCGGACCGAGACTCGAACTCGGGACCTTTGCCTTTCGTGGGAAAGTGTTCTGCCATCTGAGCTACCCAATCACGACTCACTAGCCATCCTCACGCAGGTTCGCAGAAGAGTTTCTGTGAAGTTTGGAATGTAGGAGACGAGGTACTGGCAGAACTGGAGCCTTGAGGACGGGTCGGGAGTCTTCCTAGGGTAGTTCAGATGGTAGAGCACTCGCCCGCGGAAGGCAAAGGTCCCGAGTTCGAGTCTTGGTCAGGCACACAGTTTTAATCTGCCAGGAAGTTTCAGTGAAAATACTGCTTCTTTGCATCATGTTTCTTTTAAATGGACTGGAGATGCGAAGAATCTTTTCAGAAATCGAAACACGTATTACTTAATCGCCCCTGTCTTAAGCAGTTCGATTCGTAAAAACTAGTAGTGCTTGCCGGTGACGCTTCGTTAAATGTAACTATGACAGTTTTACGTGGTATAGTCACGTTATTGTGACCACCTGTCAAAAGCCTGAATGACCACATTTTCCGTTTTGAACACGTGGAAAGAGAGCCATTGAAGCTCTGGAAGGTACCGACAGGGATGTGGAGCCATGCCGACTCAAGTGTTGTTACCAGGTGCAACGTTTCTCTGTCGAGGACCCATGGCGACCATCCCGATTGCGGCGGTCCCATAGAATCTCGACTTGGTTTAAATTAAGGGAATTTGGTGCGCAGGAGAGTACGGTAAGCTCATCTTCATGTTCTGTAGTCCATACATGTGCACTGTGAGCTGTGTAACCCATCACATTCTCCTGTTGGTTGATGCCATCGTGCTGAGGAAAAAATCAAACTGCATGTACGGATGGTCATGGGCCCCAAGGATAGATTCATACTTAAAATGATCCACTGTGCCATAATGGCAAGACCACCCAGGGAATGCCACGAGAACATTCCTCAGGCCATAACGCACCGTCCTCCGGTCTGGACCCTTCAGACAATTGCTGCAGGGTATTTGATTTTGGACGTTTCACGCCGTGCAGGCCATCGGTCACTTATCCGATGGCGCATAAAGCGTGATACTTCAGAAAATGCCACCAGTCACCACTCTGCGGACATTCATTTGCGGTACTAACGTGCAAATTTCAGCCTTCGTCGCCGTTGAACAGTAGCCAGTATACGTGCCCGAGCCAGGCACTTGTAGAGAAGGCCGATACGCAACACCATTCTGTGGACGGTCATTCAGTAGATACTGTTGGTAGCCCCTTGGTCCATCTGGGCAGTCAGTTACTCGACAGTTGTGTGTCTGTTCACTCGTACACATCTTCGCAGGCGTTGTTCACCTATGTCATCTAATTTTCCTAGTGCACCACTGTTGCCTTGGCAATGGTTTTGAACAGCGCCATTTTTCCATGCATGTTATACCGTAGCCACGGTGACACAAGAACAATTTGAAAACTTAGCTGTTTCGGAAATGCTTATACTTTTGGACTGAAAACCAATGCACCTGCCGTCCTTGAGTGGTTCTTGCAAGCTTTTAGTCTAAGACGTTGAACAACGCCCAAGTCAACTACAGTGAACTGTAAAAGGAAAATTTAGTCCTAATTTACGGAGTCACAAAATTTCATCCTTTCTGCATGGTAGAAAATTTTTTCTTGTGACTGATCGCAAGCAGCTGCTGCTCATTTTCTTCTGACCAAAGATGAACCTGATCGTACAGCACAAAAGTTGCACCGTTGTTCGCTATTTCTTTTCAGTTATCAGTTTAATATTCTATATTTTCTTGCAAACGCAGACGCTCTCTTTCGCATACCTATGAGTGATTATCGAATTTCGGTGCATTGGAAGTTTCTTGTCTTCAAACTGATTATTCTGAATCGCAAGCACTGCGAGCTTTTCACATTGATTCTCAAGGGATCACACAGGCTACTGAATAAGATCAATCACTACAACTGATTAAGCATTACTTTCGGATTGGTTGGCCTCATAATCCGAAATCCATCTCAGACGCAGTAGTTTTCAGTTACTACGCATAAAGTAACAGCATTCCTCAACAGATTGGTATAATTTCTGTGGTGTCACCGCCAGACACCACACTTGCTAGGTGGTAGCCTTTAAATCGGCCGCGGTCCGGTAGTATACGTCGGACCCGCGTGTCGCCACTATCAGTGATTGCAGACCGAGCGCCGCCACACGGCAGGTCTAGACACTTCCTAGCACTCGCCCCAGTTGTACAGCCGACTTTGCTAGCGATGGTTCACTGACAAATTACGCTCTCATTTGCCGAGACGATAGTTAGCATAGCCTTCAGCTACGTCATTTGCTACGACCTAGCAAGGCGCCATTATCATTTGCTATTTATCTTGTGATGCATGTACCGTCAGACCGATGTTCACCAATTATGGATTAAAGTTAAGTATTCCAAAACCTACGTACTTTTTTTGCTAGACTCAACTCCTTTAACTGTTCCAGACCTAACGCCAGCCTGCGTGAGCTTAAACGCGTGCCTTTCGGCTATCTCATAGTGGCTTGGCTGTCTTGCCAAGTCACAACAATTTCATTATATTCTCCTAATGAACAAATGAAAATCTTGATTTTCACATCTTTGGAAAAAGATTTGTTGAAACTGTTACATAGAAGAGCTTGGGGAATCAAAGCGACTAGTACGAGTGCATTGTACATGGCTCAGGCTCGGTGAAACAAACAATAGATGACCGCCCGTTGCCCTGCGTGTGCGGATAACCGGGGAGATCGGTGCCATAGTTTTACATTTGGTCTCGGGCTGATGTTTCTTGGATTCACATTGATTTTGCTAGCCTTTTCTGGATCACAAGATGACTGATTATCATCGATGCATATATAAAAAATCCTTTTTTGTCATTTCAATGTATTCAGCTACTAGCGTTAGCGCTATCAAAGCATTGACATCTATCTTTTGCTTAGAAGGTTTTCCACAAACAATTTTCCTCAGCGGAATTTCAACAATTTGCCATCTCCGAACGGAACCATTCTCTTCTTAGTCAAACGGTGAAGCCGAACATTTCGTTCACACTTTTAAGACTCAACTGTCTAAATTCCATGTTTCGCATTGGAGGGAAAATTCTTTGTTGTTTTTCTACGCAACTACCGCACTATGCCCGCTCGCGATGCTTCGCCAGTAGAACTCTTACATGGCTGTCGCCACCACACTCTGCTCTGTCTCTTTCAGCCTCGCCAGTCTGTTTCCGGTGCAAACTTCGCAACGAAGTTCCGCGTGAAGTACTAAGTTTTCTGTCGTGCCTATAACAAGTCTCACATCCAGAAATCCATCGTTGTCACTCAGACGTCTGGCCGTGCTCATTATACCATTCACAGTGCATCTGGCACCGACGAACGAAACAAAATCAACTTTGTTTCCTTGGTTACAATGATCCTGCCGTGGATTTTCGTTTTTCTGACACGCTGCATTCAACTCAGTCTGCCGCCCCTGAGCAGCCCTTTCCGGTGCCTAACGTCCATGCTTGCATGTCTGAAGGACATTGCATAGTACACCGTCAAACACAGACACTGCAAGTAGCATAACATGCATAGACAGGCCGCGACAATAATAATAAAGTTTTTCCTTGTGTGAGAATCTCAACAACTGTGCGATTGCAGGACGTGGACACTCAGTGACATATTGAGGTTTGGGTCGATCCTGGAGGGGTGCTCAGCTGTCATAAGTGGTTAAGGCGACAGGTCACGTAAAGCGGGAAATCTGGGTTTGAGTCTCTGTAACAAATTTTCATTTGTTACGAAAAATATGTGCATCAAGTGCAGTGGTATTGCCAATTCCGAATACGTTTCATCCAATTTAATTATAAAAACTGTTACAGACAGAGTGGACCGTAAAAGTGACCAATCAAGAGAGCAGCTGATGTTCCCTTCTCTGATCACTGGCTTACTAATGACAGTACATGAGGAAAATTTCACACTAATGGGAATGCAATTAGATGTAATAACCGCCTCAAAATTTGAGGATGAGAACAAACACATGAATAGAGAAGTATGGATTCAAATTTAGCTGATGATAGCCGACACACACAAACCTCGGTTATAGTTGTAGGCTGGAAACGTGTGGATACTGGTTCTTGTCCTTCCTGACGAACTGTTTGGCATTAAACACTTGTAATCACACTGGCTTTCTGGGACTGACTCTTCCATACAATACTGTCATTTGCCGGAATGTTTTATGTATGTATTAGTAACAGCACTCTCTGCAGGCAGTCTGTTCAGCTGCGCCTTTTATTAAAACCATGTTTTCAGTGTAGACTGTTTTCCTGTTGTTGACTCTGCTTTCTACATCTTCAAACATACTTCGCGAGCCACCGTCAGGTGCGTGGCCGAAGGTATCCTGTACCGATACTAGTCATTTCCCTGCCTGTTTCACTCACAGATATGGAAAAACGACTGTCTGTTTGCCTCCGTATGAGCCCTAATTTCTCGTATCTTATCTTCGTGGTCCTTACACACGATGGATGTTGGCGGAAGTAGAATCGTGTGGCAGTCAACTTTAAATGCTGGTTCTCTAAATTTTCTCAGTAGTGTTTCTTGAAAGGAACGTCGCCTCCCCTCCAGGGATTCCTATTTGAGCTCCCGAAGCATCTCCGTAACACTTATGTATTGTTCGAACCTAGTGTTAACAAATCAAGCAGCTCCTCTCTGCTTCCATGTCTTCCTTTAATCCGACCTGGTACTGACCCCAAACATTCGAGCACGTACTCAAAATAGGTCACCCCAGCGTTCTATATGCGGTCTACCGTACAAGTGAACCACTCTTTCCTAAAATTCTCCCAATAATCCGAAGTCGACCATTCGACTTCCCGACCACTCGTATTTTATTCTCCACACTCCTGTTGTTTACAACTTTTTTATAACGTTTGCAAGGAGACATCGGGAATGCTTGATACGATGGGGGTACTCTTCAGCATACAGCCGTACCGTTGCTCTAGTAGTTCGGCAAAATTCTCTATAAATGATACTCAATTTCTCGGTGATCGTATACATTGTGAATGTCCCAACAGTTTTACTAACGAATTATCTGAATGATGCAACAGCAGGCTTCAAGCGAAAAGGTAAACACAAGAACTATGTCTGAATTAGGTGTTTGCTTTCAGGGCAGACGTTTGTGGAACCTCTTCTGCTGATATTGGGATGGTGGTTTGCGCTGCTATTATTTTAATACTATTTGATCAAGTCATATACACGTTACGTCGTTGAAGTTCTCTTAGAAAGCACATAGTAATATTATAAAAATAAGAGGTTGGTGTCGTTATTCGGCGGCTATGGACGATAATAATTACTTGTGAGCATAAGTAAATTCGCTATATTAGCCGCTATAACTTGGTGAAAACCAGACTTCGGTATATTAGTTCATTCTGGATATATTAGGGGTGGCCGGTCTTAGCTTCCTCACTCTGTGTAAGCAGAGCACAGACGGACGGGAAGACATTGTAGCACTGATAAGAACAGCAAGTGGGGAAATCCACTGACATTAGCAGCTTTGACAAAGGACAGGTTGTTACGGTCCGGCGTCCGTGAACGAGCATCCCGGAAAAGGATAGTAAAACTCCAAGCAGGCGACAGGATGTGGAACGTTAGCGCCTCCTGTCAGAACGTGGACATCGGAGATTTGCTCATTCTGCACCGAAAGACAGGCGACGATCTGTGGGAGATATAACAGCAGAATAAAAATAGGCCCAACGGTAACGTCAATTACGATTGCAGTGTGCATGGGTTCATCGACATTGGATCGTAGTTCAATGCAGACAGGATTCTGGTCCGAACGCACCGTCATCCAGGCGAGCGTCGTCTCGAAATATGCATCACGCCACTCACTCATGTCGCATGGGGAAGTATTAAGTGATGGGGAACTTTGACACGAGCTTCCACGGGAGCTGCGGTAGTGACTGAAGGAACCCTGACTGCTGCAGAGTACGTGAATATCAGTGCGGACCGTTTGCATTAGTATAAAGTTCATGTCGTCCCGGAAAGCAATAGCATGATTACTGCCCGTGTCACAAGACCAGAATCGTGTTACAGTGTGTTTGTGGAGCAACTCCTCATTTTGACGTAGTGGTCACCAAATTACGCTGTTCTGAACCCGATGTAACGTATCTGAGAAGCTATCGGTCGCCACTTCCACTCCAACAACTACCTGCCATAATTTACTTCAATTGAGTGACCTGTGGATACACAACTGGTACCACATAGCTCCGGTAACCAACTAAGGGCTTGCTGAATCCATGCAACGCCTAATTTCTGCTGTATTGCGTTCCAAAGGTGAAACAAATACTGTTGGTAAGCTGGTCAAAATGTTTTGGCTCTTCGTTATGTCAGCCATTACATGGCTTGAACTTGATCAGAGAAGGGCAGTAGTGTAGCACACCTTCGTCCGCCGTCACGAGAAGACGTCCCACGAACATCAGTCCAACTGTACCAAATGTACGCAGACGAGTGACTTAGATACGGTTAGTATGTTCACCGGTGCACTTGAAGCCCATCATTCTGTGCTTTCGTGCAATAGCTGTCGGATAACTGGTTTGTAAAGCCGTTGTGACTTTCACAATGTCTCCGATAGGCGCCGGCGGGAGTAGCGGAGCGGTTCTAGGCGCTACAGTCTGACCGCTAAGGTCGCAGGTTCGAATCCTGCCTCGGGCATGGATGTGTGTGATGTCCTTAGGTTAGTTAGGTTTAAGTAGTTCTAAGTTGTAGGGGACTGATGACCGCAGAATTTAAGTCCCATAGTGCTCAGAGCCATTTGAACCATTCTTCTACGATAGTAGGAAAAGTGGATATCGTTTCCGTTTATTGCGAATGTCGGCAAACTGTTCAAGCAGCAGGCGTTTGAATGGTGTAAGGTATCTTGATAGTGCCAAGCTCTTACGGTATGTCTTTGCTAACATCATAAAACACTAAGTTACTAGAATTCTGAAGAATGAAACACGTCAACGACAAAGAGTAGCAATTAACGAGAGAAATTCAATTAACTTAAATAACTTTTTAGGAGTGGTAAGGACGAGTCCATATGCCACTACGAGGTAGTTCCAATATGTGATTAGGATCAGCCAAGGAGTATTCTGTGAATACTATATTCCAACATATTTCATCCTTTTCACAGTTAGATCCATCAACAGCTTCGTGATAATCAGTTTCAAAATCGGGAACAGTTTTTCGAATTGTATCAATGAAAAGTGCGAAGTGAAGCAGCGTTTCTAAGAAAGATCTTGTTTATGGCTGAAGCACCGTTTACAAACTATGGACAAATTAAATTTCGCAGTACATGATAGTGGCCTTTTGAAAATCCACGCTGCCCTATTGAAGTGGATAACCAATCTGTCAGCTGTGGTGCGGCCTTTTCAAGAATCTCATTATCCATCCATGTTGTATTGATGGAACTTTAAATAGCTACAAGTGTATAGAGTTCCTAATAAATATGCTACCACAGTTGTACGACGTTCCCATTGATATAAGGCGCAACGGATATGGTGTCAGCAACAAACAACCTTAACAAAACGTTTGGAGATCACTGAATCGGTCTCTTGGGAAATAAAAAATGTCCTGCACGTTACCAGACTCAACGCCATTCTATATTTATCTGTGGGAAAACTAAAGCTACAGGTCTAAACGCAAACGCCGTAGACTCTCGAAGAAATAAAGTGCCGTATAACACGGGCACATATTCAGTAAGTTGCGGTGAATTTCAACCTTGTATCAGCACTCAAGGTCAAAGTTTTAAGTACTTCATTTGACAGTCATATAGGGCCGGTTCGCGAGCATTTTTGCACACAAGCGACTTACCATTTCCTCCGTCCACTTTTTTCCCCTCGTATACTTTCATCCACTTCTATATTCGTGTCTAATTGTGATACGCTCTGTTTACAAACTAGCTCTTGGGTACTCCTGGCGCGCCTCTCAGTTAGGCGCCCCAAGCGACAGCTGCTAATTGCATAGAAAGTTCACAATAGTGGCGCCAGAGGCTTCAATAAAACAGGGGACAATAATGCGATTCTTGAAAAACGCGCACCGCGCCTTGCAGATTAAGAATGTTGTTTTTCCACTTCTCTTTGGGAATTGTTTGTGTAGTTGGACTTTAAATCAACCCTGCAGTCATAACAGTAAACACACGAAATTTATCTGAGTTATGTGTTTGCTTCCATTTGGTGCAGCAGAGCTGACATTTGTGTAACCTCTTTTGTTTCCTGTCTGTTTACTCCTTCATTAAATTTCGCAGGTGTTATGCAGCTTAAATCCTCTTCAGAGGCTTTTGCTGACTACTCAGAAGAAAGTAAATATCTGCTTTAAAAAAAAAAAAAATAAAAGTTCTGTTTGCCTATCTCAGAAAATCCATTGTAGTGTCTTCAATATCTTAATGAAAACACTATCTCTATATAATTATCCGTTATGGATATATTTAGGATGCCCTAACTTAGCTGTCAAATCCTGAAGGAATCAGTTATTATTAAACTTCGCGCTAATGTCATATTATGGGATTTGTTACAGTTTGGAATTGATTGACTTGCAATATAGGTCACAAACGTAGTGATAGTATCATTCACCTAGCAACCTTTCCCCTAAATACTTACACTATTTTCAGTAGAAGTTGTTACACACTGCTCGGCTTCAGCCAAAGCACTTTGATGTTACCATTGCTGTGGACCTAACTCGGAATCACACCACTACAATAGTTGTGAAGATATTCATTTCAGAACTTCTTTTGTCAACACAGCACTGCAATTATAAGAGGATTACGAGGAATGTAAGGTCCGAAAGGTCACAAAATGGAAACGACAGTCAAAATCCGATGAAGCTTCCGACAGATGTTTTGGACAGTGTCTGTAGTATGCCTGTGGATCATGTTACGTCGCTCGTTTCAGTTGTCAGCACACAATGAGCACATAAAGATTCCATGTGACAGTAGTGTCTTCCGCGAAGCATTGGTGCCCCCAGCGAGGTTTCGTCTGAGTTCATGCAACCCCACTCAAAACAATTCTCGGCCGCACACTTCAGGGACAGCGAGGACACCCCTGTGTAGTGTTTCAAATGCGAAGTGTTTATCACCCACCGTGCAGTCCGCACTTGCTCTCTTGCTCTCTATGATGCCCATCTCTGCTCACATGAACCGCTGGCTAGGAAGACATCTTGGTACAGAAAACGAACTTCAAACTAGCGCACAGGTAGGAGGAAATCCGACGACACGACCCACCAAGGCGGATCAAGGAAGGTCCGACTTACACTCGCAAATTCCGGGTGGTTGAAACGGTTCAAATGGCTCTGAGCACTATGGGACTTAACATCGGAGGTCACCAGTCCCCTAGAACTTAGAAGTACTTAAACATAACTAACCTAAGGACATCACACACATCTATGCCCGAGGCAGGATTCGAACCTGCGACCGTAGCGGTCGCGCGGTTCCAGACTGAAGCGCCTAAAACCACTCGTCCACACCGGCCGGCGATGCCTTCTGTGATGAGGGTATTGGAAAGTTGGTACAGCACCATGACAAATGTCTAAATTGAAGCGGTGATAATGTAGAGAAGTAGCTGTAAGATGTAGCAAACTGTCACAAGTAAAACAGTTTTGATCTTCATTGTGCTGTTATTTCGCGACCGATCGGACGTTACTTTGCAAATAGCCCTCTTACAGACAAATATCACAATTGCGACGAAACTTTGTTTTCTGTAACACAACTGAAGAACAGGCACAGTAAAGATAAAAAGTGCGATTCAAGCTTTGATGTACCTCTTACGTGGTTGTCCATTTAACAATGTAGCATATCCAGGATGAACATTAACAAAACCGACAAACTGTAGGGACGGATTCCTGACTGGAAATAGAGGAGAAAGGTCCTATGAACACGTGTACGGAAATGCATCGTTGCCGCAGTATGGTGCTGTTGAGTGGAAGTTCCTCTGACCACGTCCTGTGTGTTTTTCGTGTGTTGCAGGCTGTGTGATGGGGGCAGCGTGTAAGGAGTGTATCAGATTCCTCCATTACACTGATTAAATATTACATTGAGTATCGAAAACAATATAGCCAACTTAGTCTATTCTTCGCAATGTGTAAGATCCTGCCCTATGGAAATAAATAAGCACTCAGATATCGATAGTAACAATCTGAGGGCGAATCATGGGAGCGCGATTCTACGCATTGTTCCGAGACGAGCTCTGTCTGCGAGAGTAGAATTTCAGTATTGTCGCTCGAGAGTTCGGAGACAGAAGACGTGTCACACTGCCCTCACGTCGGTGACGGCAGATCTTACCACACTGAAGGCTTGACTTCATTTATATAGCCAGGACAGATTTAAATGGCTTAGCTACACTTGAAGATAAAATTCTGGGTAAAATTCGCAATCATAGCGTAAAGCGCAATTTCAGGATTAGGCTCGTGATTGTTAATCCGAGTTTGCAATAATCCCATGTCTTGCTCGTCAGTTAATGACTTCTCCTTATCCCCCAAATAATAATTATTCTCCACATCTAATTCATAAATATGCTGTGGTAATAAATGTTAATGCAACTTTGAAATTGAAATAATCTGTTGATCTGGGACTCAGCCATTATTGATACTTATAAGGTCATTGTCAGGCATTTCGCCATTGTTAATACTTATCAAACTATTATTGGCCATGATGATTTCTGAAGTTTTTGAATAGACTTAATTTATGAAATCCCTTCTTACATGTTATTTAGTAGTTAACAGGACCCAAGCAAACTCCTTTTTATTAAATTCATTCTTAGCAACAATAAGCGTTAGCCGCTGCTGCTGCATGCTGCTGCGAATTGCTGTAAACTACTTGGAAATAGGAAGTCATCTAAAGAGGTGAGTGCAAAACTTAGAGCCAAAACAAAGACACTATACACCACAACATGTCATGTACTCTTATCCAGTAAATTCCGTTGCACAAGCCAGATTCTGTATCACCTGTAAATTCTTATTCAAATACGCTATCAGACAGCTCATATATATGTTAGTTTTAAGTTTTTCACGTAACGATTTGTTGAGGGCTTAAATGACAGTGAAACTGACACTCATACATCACCCACAAAGTGTTATGCAGGTTAGATTCCGATTACTGATAGCTCAGGTTGTTTATCGAGTCAATTTTCAGAGCTAAATATTGGATTCATTCGTTGTAGGCACGTTGAAAGGGCACTGTAAGCAGCAGAATGGTCCGGTATTCATGTGGGGAAGAAGCCGAGATGATATATGTGTACGACCAAGCAGATGGAAACGGTCGAGACACAGCACGGCTATACCAAAATAAGTATCCTCACAGACACCAAACATATCTGACAACATCTAAAAACCTTTTTGGGCGACTGTTTGACCATGGGTATTTTCAGACGGACGGAGCAAGGAGGACATCAAAAGCAGACTCGCTATGGCAAAAAAGGCATTTCTGGCCAAGAGAAGTCTACTAATATCAAATACCGGCCTTAGTTTGAGGAAGAAGTTTCTGAGGATGTACGTCTGGAGTACAGCATTGTATGGTAGTGAAACATGGACTGTGGGAAAACCGGAACAGGAGAGAATCGAAGCATTTGAGATGTGGTGCTATAGACGAATGTTGAAAATTAGGTGGACTGATAAGGTAAGGAATGAGGAGGTTCTACGCAGAATCGGAGAGGAAAGGAATATGTGGAAAACACTGATAAGGAGAAGGTACAGGATGATAGGACATCCACTAAGACATGAGGGAATGACTTCCATGGTACTAGAGGAAGCTGTAGAGGGCAAAAACTGTAGAGGAAGACAGAGATTGGAATACGTCAAGCAAATAATTGAGGACGTAGGTTGCAAGTGCTACTCTGAGATGAAGAGGTTAGCACAGGAAAGGAATTCGTGGCGGGCAGCATCAAACCAGTCAGTAGACTGATGACCAAAAAAAAAAAAAATTCAGACTGACGAACGTGCGCGGAGGCGGCGGACTGTGCGTGCACCAGATTTGGAGGACCGGGTTTCACAGGATATACTGCTTCCCGACGGTTTCCATCTGCATGGTCGTAAACAAACACAATCTCAGCTTGTTCTTCACATGAATACCGGACCATTTTGCTTCTTACAGTACGCTTCATCAGTCTCACAGACTCACGGCCTGGAACATAGAAGGTACACACGACACGTGGTCCGAGGAACTTTCATACGTCAGCGCCATCTACCGTGGCAACGATGCATTTCCGGACACATGATCATAGGACCTCTTTTACTCCACTTCCAGTCAGCAATCCGTCCCTGCAGTTAGTCGGTTTTATCAATGTTCGCCCTGTATTCACCCACAGATTATTTTTCACCCAGTGATTAACCAGGAACATGCGATCAAATGTAGGTAATTATACATATAGAAATTTGTGCGACTGTGAAAGTGTAATTTGCTTCACTTTGGTCCTTTTGTTACTGTAAAATACATACTGTCTTCTTGATTGTTATGAGTAGCGTAGTGACGTATATGAATAAAACGACATACCGTATTCTATTCCCTCCCGCTATCTCCCATGCCCCTGGCTCCTCTGCTCTCCCCTCTCCTTCTCCCACTCCCCTTCCTCCTCCTCCTCTCTTGGCAGGTCCCCGGACTCGCACACACTCAGTGAACATTCGCACGCCGGAGATCTTCACGATCAGTGTCTCGTGTGTGTGCCTTCGTTTGTGTTTAGTGTTTGTTCGCCGTCACGCCACCACTGTTCACGTGTGCCGTCGCCATCATCCATGTTATGTGCGCCCTGTCAACTAGTGTTCGTGATGTTTCTCGTCCAGCGTGAACGGCTCCATGGTTTTTTTGTTTTTTAGTGTCTACATTTTTTGCCCGCCGTTTTGATTGTATTCTCTGTGCCACCTATATGTACTACTTATTGTCAAACTCAAGGCTGAAGAGCGGCGTACTGTGCTGCTGACAGCCCGCCTTTGTATAAGGTGTTTTAAATCACAATAAAGAAAAAAAAAAACCGTATTCTATCAAGTATTTAACACACACAAAGAAATGAACAGTTTTTATGCATTAACAACACTTACAGTATGCAATTTGTCATCAATTCTTTACAGTTGCTTTTGTAAAAGATTAAGCTGTCTTTATGTGAAGACATTATTTACGTAGACACTCTTTCTGGAGGAATCAGCGTCTAATCGTCCATATTCAGAATTTCCTTGATCACCCTAAGGTACAAAAAGGCGCGTGCCATAGCGCCCGTTTTAAATAAAGGCGTAACTGATTTCCATGTCTTTCCAAACCGAGTATGTGTTGCGAGCGTAGTGGCCTCGCTGGCCTCGGGACGTACAACCCTAAAACTCCATCGTTATCCTTAATATACTTCCCGCTTAACTTAAACATGCGGCATGTTTTGTATATTTCTTGATCGTAGGGGAGAGTATTGTACCTTAGAAAACTTTACAGACTTTTGCTTCTAGTCAGCCATGTAATAGAATTTTAATATATTTTCTTATTCCATTCTGGAATGATAACTGTATGTGTGCTGCAGTTTTTTTTGAAATTAGGATAAGTCTCCAGAAAAGTAAATTTCTTTCAAGTGTGAAAAACTCTTTCAAGCTGAAACATGGTCCCGTACCTAGTAACAAATACTCTATTCAGATTTAAAAGTCTTGCAATTGAGAAAATATTGTCAATACTGTGTTTAATAGTCTATATGTCACAGTATTACGTTAGTAGACACCAATAACCGTTAAATGAAATCGTATTTAGAAGAAGTATCGTCAAAAACTAATTACAAGTTAAAAACATTTTGACGTAGAAGCTACTGTCAACCAACACAAATTTCCATTTTCAAGATACGGGAGAGTGTCAACACGTTAAAGAAACGCAGTTAATTTTCTGATATCACGAGTGCCACTGTAGAAAGACCTTCTTCAGTTTCAAGATACAAGATGGTGAACGATCGACGAAGTACGACATAATCGTCCACATGTTATTTAACTGATGTTAAAAATATTCGGAATTTTACTCACCACAATACCCTAAAACTGAAGACTTAACAATTTCCTCCAAAAAGCTTTATTGTATTATACAGCACTTAAATACGCAGAATTCGTAAAATTTCCAAACGCTGCTCAAAATTCAACCTCATAACTCACATCAACAAAAATAAGCGAAAATACCGTAAATTGCTTATGGGGGTTTCCAATGCGCATTCAGTCATGTAATTCTATAATCAATCACTTGACTGAGACACCGACCAGGAAATATCATGTGTTCCTAAATACACAATCCTTCAGCTAAAACATTTTTCCTGAAAATGGTGGCAAGCTTTACGAAATCTTAAGTTCATATAGCTCAGACGATTGTCACATCCCTTTTCCGTATGGAAGTATCATTAACTTTCCGTAAAAGCGCAGTGTACATTCATTTGGAAAATTGGGCACGCTTATTGCGGTGGTCAGTTCTGAAACCGTCAAAGTATGCTCTGCTTTTAGTTAAAGCTATCACCAAAAGTTTCAACGGCCATTATGAATGCCTGCTGTTGATTCAAATAACTTTCTGTCCACAACGCGAAGAAGAATTTCACTTGATACGAAGGAAGGAAAATAGAAATTAACGCCGCATCGACGACGAGGTCGTTAGAAACAGAGAACAAGATAGTATTTCAGATGAGTGCAGACGGAAATAGGCCGTAGTCCTTTAGAAAGAACTCTTCTGGCCCTTGACATAAACAACCTACTAACGCCATAGAAAATCTAAATCTGGATAGTAAGACGCAAAATTGATAAGCCGTATTTCAGAATATCAGTTTAGGTCTTTAATCACTGCTCGGTGTTGTTCGGTATTATTTGATAGGATACCTGCTCGTATCTTCCGTTAATTTCCTGCACATACTACAACCGATTTGCTAAAATGACAACAGAATTTCATTTTATTGTACATCTGTAAAGAATTGTGGAAATTACTTTCATCTGTGCTCAAAACTGGCTACTTTATTAATTTACATGGGAAACTGTTACTATAAATAGAAGCAGGTGTGAGGAATGGCAGCGAAACTTTAAACTGTGTAAGGGAGGAGCGGTAGTCGTGCAGGCGTGAGAAATGGGGAGTTTGACATGCCTCTCGCTTGATCGCCGCGAGGCTGGGAGGCGGGGTTCGCCAAAGGGAGCTGCGGGCGCTACATAATCGCATTTATCGAACGCCGACTAATATAATTACGGCTGCCACATCGATACCCACACTAACGACCATAGCGCCAGTGTGCGTGCCGTAAACGACCGAAATTCTATACGCCGGAAGTACAGGCACTAGGGTGATACCACAGCTACTTTTCACCTTGCACCTTTTTGCAGTTGTGGCTACTTCACGTTTTATGATATGCAGTGCGACATAAAACTGGCCAGTGAGTGTTTTCTTAAGACATCCTATCACTAACGTGTAAGTTTCCTTCATGGCCATTTCCACCAGTTTTGTAAGTAGCGACCTCTGATAAACAGGGGAAACACATTCTGCACTTAAATAGCAGCACATCGTAGAAACTTTAACAAAAGTCACAAAGTCTCAAGAGCTAAAATACGCTTTGCCTTTGAAGAGGTTCAAAACAGTCTTTGTCTGACAGGTCTTTGATTTTCATGTCAATACGAAGTTGGTGATAACAATGAATTTGTTTACTGTTTGCAGGAAAGTTGATTACTGACATTCGAATCCATACACTGGTGTCGAAAGCTTTGTGAAGTAATTCCCACTGAACTCCAAGACAAGATTAAACCGTTTCTACAGAAATTTCCTTCAAATCAAAGAAAATGCTGATGCCAGTTTATTGTATCGTCAAGGTCGTTAGAAGCAGAGCACAACCTCAGTTTGGACTTGAACAGCGAACCTTCTCAGAGTTTGCCTTAATAATAGCGCAAAATCTAAAACTGAATAGCTTAACTGGGTTTGGATCTCGGTCCTCTAGTTAAGATCGTCCAGCAAACGAGCAGTAAATGTGATAATTTCGAATGTGCAGTTAAGAACCACCACCTAATTCATTTCAGTTATTGCCCTACTTAGTGCAAATGCATTTTAAATGTAAACTGTTCCATTGAATCCCCATATAACAGACAACTGAAAATTTTATTGCTGATGAAAGGCATGTAATGCATCTGACGTCAGACCACAGATTTCTCTCTCTTGATTAATTTCAAAAGTAAAGTGTAGAGTACACCCTTGTATAAAGCTGAATAACTCGAGCAAAGAAGAGTATAACCATGCACGAGTTACGAGTTGATCCAGGGGTTTTTGAAGGAATTCGTAGCTCACGGCAGAGTCGAGTGTAGATTTGCCTCCAAATCCGAGAACGACACGTGGAACACTTCCTTCAATAAGTACGGCTGTACACTCAATTGTGTCCTATAATATGCTGAAATACTATAGTATTTCTTGGTCATAGATTAAATTTTATCCTCTATATATACATAGCCTTCGTCGCAGATGAAGGGCAGTCAGAAAGGGTGCATGAACCAGGGCGCCTGCTGCGGAGGCCCATACGCAGTAATATTCACTGAACAGTTGTTGACGAGACACTGTTGGTAGGTCCTTTGTTCATCTGGGTGGTCAGATTGTCGACATTTGCACGTCTGTTCGCCCGTACACATCTCCGGGCCGGCGTTCTCCCCTGTCATCTATGGCCCGTGGTGCACGACAGTAGTTTGGCTTCCGTTTTCGATAGCGCCAGTTTCCCAAGCACGATGAACTTTAACCTTAGCGGCACGCAGGCAGTTCACAAACTTAGCCATTACGGAAATGTTACTACCCTTGACCCGAAAGCCAATGATCATACCTTTTCGACGTCATAAAAGTCGCCCCGTCTCCGTAAGTCCGAAATTCCTTCACAAAACAAGACGAAGTAAATACTCTAGAATTCGAATCAAGAACAGCTGCCAACATTAGTAACTAGATTTCCTCGATGTATCGAAACTCGTAGAAAGATGCCTAATCAAAGACTGGACAGTTGTACAAGTCACACCAATACCCAAGAAAGGAAATGAGCTCTTTATTCTCACGAAGTAATGAGTGTTATCGACAGGGGACGTGAAATTATCTCTATATTTTTAGATTTGCAGAAGGCTTTTGACACTGGTCCTCACAAGCGACTTCTAATTAAATTACGTGCCTATGAAGTATCGTCTCAGTTGTGTGACTGGATTCGTGATTTCCTGACAGTTCGTAATAACTGTGGGAAAGTCCTCGAGTAAAACAGATGTAACATCTGTGTTATAGGCCCTCTGTTGTTCCTGATCTACGTAAACGATTTAGGCGACAATACGGGCAAACCTCTCAGATTATTTGCAGATTATGATGCCATTTACCATCATATAAAGTCATCAGATGTTCAAAACGTATTGAAAAAACTTAGACAAGATATCTGTATGGTGCAGGAAGGGGCAAATGACTCTAAATCATGAAAAGTGAGAAGTCATCCACATGAGTGCTAAAAAGAATCTGCAAAATTTTTTTTACACGAAGAAACGCACAAATCTGAATGCTGTAAACTCGACTAAATACTTACGGATTACAGTTAGGGATCACTTGAATTGTAACGACCACATAGATAATGTTGAGCGGAGAGCAAACCAAAGACTGATTCTTTTGGCAGAACACTTAGAAAGTGTAACAGGTCTACTAAAGAGACTGCTTGCACTACGCTTGTCCTCCCTCTTCTGGAATAGTACAGTACCGTGTGGAATCCACATCGGATACGATTGACGGAGGACATCGTAAAAGTACAAAGAAGAGCAGCTCGTTTTGTATTATCGTTAAGTTTAATGGTGGTTCGATGAACCCTCTGCCAGGCAGTTAATTGTGAAGCACACAGTAATTATGTAGATGTAAATGACTGCACTGTTATCCACGCCATCCCCCTTCAACCCCCCTCGTCCCGCCCCACCTCTCCGACACGCTTTGTATACCCTGCCATCCGTGAGTGATTATTGCACGTTGACGTCGAACAGAGGTCACATTAATGTGTCTAGTCCAACGGCCTCAGTTCCTGCCATTAATTGCGGAAACCAAAAAGAATACCCCTTTATCGGTCCTACCGGTATATAAAAATACGATACCAGAAAATAAAAGGAGTAGCAGTGTTACAATTCGGAGCGTTTGCTCAGCGGGAGATGCAGGACGAGCAACCATCCGCGTTGTTGTTATAGTCACAAGATTGATACTTGTCTCAGGTGATTTTCAAAACCGTAGGAAATTTATTTCAGGATAGCCTTATGACCTTTTTTAGCCGTCTTTTTTGGTGTAAGTGGCCAGCGTCTTAATTACTTCACCAATATGAATTGCGTCGGAAAATATATCTTCTCTAGAAGGCTGTAGTGTACTAGTTTCATTTACAGGGGTATTCTACTTAAGTCTTAGACTATACACAAAAAAATTTCGGGTTGGAGTAGCAAGTGTACTAGTCCGAAAACGTCATTCCACAATGAACAAATTAAAATAGTTTCATATGACGCTAGGAATGTTAAAGCGTTACAAAGAAATTATATCTTCACTAACCAACATGAAAACGGCGTAAAAACGTACATATTTGCATTAGCTTTCTCTCGTACCTCTAAATCTCAAAGGCCAACTATTAATGTATTAATGATAGAATCAGCAATTAAAGAACTAAGTGATATATGAACTGTACTTATGGATAAAGCAAGCTTTGTTAAATGTGAACCTCGTTATATTAGTGTGTGCTCGTAGAAGCGTAATCACAGATCATGTCTGGATACTAACCCAGGATCTCGGCGGTTTAGCTTTGCGGATGCTAGTGTTACATAACAGTAAACGAACCGGGATCGAAACATCTAGTATCAGCCTACAATTACAATGATTGACATTTAATTTTCGTTCTTAAATGTCAAAGGTTTTTCTGGTGTATTTTTGGGTACTCATTTCGGGTAAAGTACACTGCTCTGCAAAACTTTCGGACAAGATGAAGTATCGTAAAATATTAACTACTAGGTGGAAATCGATGGACGTATAGGAGCATGATGCCAGAGGACTCTCAGTCGTGCACAGAAAGAAATTGGACGTTATATGGTGTGAGGTCAGTGTGATTATAGCTCCAAGCTGTGCTGACGCGAAATACTAGGCAGTTGAAAGAACAAGAAAAGACAGTATATGTTAATCAGCGAGCAGTTCCGTTGCACTGTGATGGCGTTCTTCATTACAGCATGGATGGGAAACAACATCTGGATAACCTCACACGGGGAAGAAGCATCGGGTAACTGGAATAAGGAGGAAGTGCGTTGAGTGTACTCTCGGAGTTTGGTAATGCTCAACGCATTGTTTCACGTGCATGAAGAATGTTCAAAACCACAGACGCTACTGCCCGAGTGAGAGGAGGTGGTCGACTACATCATCTACAGCAGCAGTTAACAACTACATTTTGCAACAGTCAAGAAGGGACCCCCGTCAAACAGCGGGTGAATTGCAACCACGTTTAACCTGGCTGCAAGGCACGCAATCTCACTTTCCACAGTGGCATGGCGACTGCATAGGGGTGGTCTCTTTGTCCGACGACCAGTACGTTGTGTTCCGTTGACACCTGCAAATCGGCGGTGCTGTTTGCGATGGTGTCAACAGCACAAGGAATGGACCAACGGTGAGTGGGGTCACGTGCTCCTCTCATATCAGAGCAGATTCAGTCTGAGTAGCGATTCTGGATGTATCCCCATGTGGGAGTGAGACACTGCGGAAACGTCTGGAATTTCACCCAGGACATTTGCGCAAACACTGGTCAAAAGAAACTTTACGCCTCCACCTTCCCTCCCCTCATATAGCGTGACGTGTGAGCAAGTAATGTACTCAGTACACTCACCGATCAACGTTATCATAATGGTGTAATCCTTCCTCATGTGCCACTTTTCCGTATTGCGAATTTATGGATTACAATGAGCAGCTGCCTAACAGGAGAAAGAGCTTTTCAAACGAGAGGAAAGTCGGCGAAGGACAGCCCTGCCAGTTCCTCCAACGTAAATCCTATCTAGCACACTTGGGATGCTGTGGGGATACGTACTGCGGTCATCTACGTGCACCAGCGACAATCCAGGAGTTGTCAATCGCGCTGGTGGAGGAATAGAACACACTACCCCAAGAACTCATTGACAACCTCGTGGCCAGCGTGGAAGCACATTGCAGCGCATGCATTGCCGGCTGTGATGATCGCGCACCCTATTAAGAAACAAGTCTCACCTTGTGTGATGTCCAGCACACCTTCATAGATCGGAATGAATTGGTTCAAATGGCTCTCAGCACTATGGGACTTAACATCTATGGTCATCAGTCCCCTAGAACTTAGAACTACTTAAACCTAACTAACGTAAGGACATCACACAACACCCAGTCATCACGAGGCAGAGAAAATCCCTGACCCCACCGGGAGATCGGAATGACTACAGTGCAATTATTGCCTTTCAATACGGGTGTCATTTTAGTTCGTCTCATTGTGTTCTTCCAGTTACATTCTGCACTATACTGCAACAGTCTTACTGCGTATGATCTAACTTTCATTGAGGTGTCCTACTTAGCAGTCAGACGTCAGACAAAACTTACTTTCGTCCTCAAGTTTGATAACCAAGTGTAGATGGAATGTAGAATCACATGCATTTTTGACAAAACTGTAATACTTCGGTGAGATATGCAAAACAATGCGATTTAATCGTCACAATAACGTCAGTACTGTTTTGCTAAGGTATGCAATGTTACCCGCTACAAAATGATGTGTAATTTCATAGTCATCTTCAGCATAGCATAGTCATCTACAGAGCTACCTAGAGCTACTTATACGCTGAGATGATGAACGTCGTAAAATGCTTCCTAATATCGTGTCAGACATTTTTCTCGGCGTAGTGCAGTATCTCGATGTGACATGGACTCAGCAACAAGATGGAAGTCCCCTTCAGAAATACTGAGCCATGCTGCCTATATAGCCGTGCATAATTGCGAAAGTATTGCTGCTGCAGGCATTGTGCACGAAATGACCTCTCGAATATCTCGCATAGATATTCGATGGGATTCATGTCAGGCGATCTGGGTCGCCAAGTTATTCCTCGAATTGTCCAGCATGTTCTTCAAGCCCATCACGAACAGTTGTGGACCGGTGACACGACATCGTTTTTTGGATATATGAAGTCAATGAATGGCAGCAAATACTCTCCAACTAGCCGAAGATAACAATAGCCTGTTACTCATCAGTTCAGTTGGTCCAGAGGACCCATTTAATCCTATGTAACCACAGCCCAAACCATTACAGAGCCACCACCAGCTTGCACAATGACTTGTTGGCAACTTGGGAGCATAGCTTCATGGGGTCTGCGCCACACTTGAACCCTACCATCAGCTCTTATCAAATGAAACTGGAATTCTCATCTGACCAGGCCACGGTTTTAGAGTCGTCTAGGGTGCAACCAAAATTGTAACGAACCTAGGAGAGGCGTTGCAGGTAATGTCGTGCTGGTAGCAAAGGTTCTCGCGTCGGTTGTCTGCTGTCATAGCCCATTAACGCCATATTTTGGAGCACTGTCCTAATGGATACGTTAGTCGTACGTCCCAAATTGATTTCTGCGGTTATTTCACGCAGTGTTGCTTGTCTGTTGGCACTGATATCTCTACGCAAACAGTGCTGCTCTCGGTAGTTAACTACAGGCCGTCGGGCACTGCGTTGTCAGTGGTGAGCGGTAATGCCTGAAATTTGATGTTCTCTGCACTCTCGTGACACTGTAGATCTCAAAATACTGAATTCCCAAAATATTTCCGAAATGGAATGTCCCGTTCGTCTAGATCCAACTATGATTCCGCTTCCAGAACCTGAAAATTCCTGTCGTGCGGTAGTAATCATATCGAAAAACTTTTCACGTGGATCACCTGTGTACAAATGGCAGCTCCATCATTGCACTGCCCTTTATCCCTTGTGCATTCAATACTAACGCCATCAGTGTAAGTGCATATCTCTATCGCATGACTTTCCCGACCTCAGTCTATATTTCAGTGATACTGTAATGATGGAGCCTGTATGTTTCTTGCACATACTGTTTTTCATGCAAACTTGAGGAACGTGTGAACTGAATTGGTGCCTGCGTTTACGAATTTCATGGGTTCAGCAGGCTATATTAATTCTGTTGACACCTCTGATGCATCTATCACAAACGAGTAACGAAAAAGCAACAATGGCGATGTCAGATTTTGTCAAAGAAGTATATTTTGTGTTCCTTGTCGTAATGCTCGGGGATCAGCACAATTCATGGGACCCGCATTGAGTATGTGCAATTTTTGAGGAAGGAGCCCCGCAAATTGGACTGTCGTGTAAAAGACGAGCACTGACCTCAGAAAATCTGCCTAATTAGAATGCCAAAAGTAGAACATACTACCCGATTCAAAAGTGGACGCTAAAAAACGTCTGCCTAATTCACTCGACATAAAACTTTATGAAAGTCCCAGCAGAAGATTATCTCACTTTTAAGTATGTGGAAAGCAATTTACCGGAATATCAAAATTTAAGGTGAAAGTAGGTTGTTTTCGTCACATCTGACGTTCGGAAAGTAATGGAAGGCGAAATCCTTGAAAACAAATTGAATGAAATTTGAAGATCATCTCTGATACCCTTTAACCAATTTATCAACATGTTTCTTGGCAACTGCAAAGATCTTGATTACGAGAACCAGTTAGAAGAATACTGGATAACTTCAGTGTGTTGGATGTCTCAGTGAGCTTGAAGCTGCATTTTCTTGACTCCCGTCAGTTATTTTCTAGAAAATCTAAGTGCTATCAGCAAAGAACAGGGACAAAGTTTCCATCAAAACATTAAACAAAGGGAACGGGGGTACCAGGTATGATGGATTATCAGCATGATAGCAGACTATTGCTGGATGCTGCGTACGGACTGTCTTCAATCAGTGCACAGCAGGCAATGCGACGGAGTTTGAGAGAAAAAACAAGGTAAATTAAGATTTATGCCATTGTACATTGTCGGGAAAGATTAGTACACCCTTTTAGAGGCTTCAGATTCATTCAGGATTGGACCCATGGTGAAACGCCCATGTTAGGTCATGGTGTAGACTCCACGGCCGGCAATGCAAGGGATGACTGTGGCATACAATCATTCATACACACGGTGAGTAATGGTCTGGGATACGTTATCTCACGCCTACGTGACCTGTTCATGTAGTTCTGTAAGAGATGTTGGTTGACGAGTCGCACGAGTCACTTCTCGTCCTATCACATCCCACGTGTGCTTGATTGGAGACAAGTCTGGAGAACGTGCTCGCCAGGGAAGTTGCCGCATATCTTGCAGAGCACGTTGAGTTTCTCGGGCAGTTGGAACAACACATCACCTTAATGTTCTAATAATGCCAATAGAATGGATGTAACAACGTTCTACACTTACCGAGCGCTGGTTAGTGTCCCCTCTAAAAATACCAAAGGTGAACGAAAGCTGTTGCTTATCGCATCCCACACCACAAGGCCTGGGGTGGGGCCCAGTGTGTATGTGTTCTGGCGTAACCACAAGCGCCGGAATGAAGAAGAAGAACGCGAGACCAGAGAAGGCGGTGAGACGACGTCAGCCAATAGGGCGCTGACCAGGACGTCACCACCATCGGAGAGGCACCTATCCGAAGTGAATATAAGCGCCGCTCCTGCCAGCCTCGGCCTGACATTAGTGGAGTATTAGCACGGCCTAGCAGAGAGTGCTACGGTATCAGTTATTAGTGATCTATATGCATTGCTTGTTTGCGCTTTGTCTATAGCAAACAACATTACTGTTTGCATGTCGCCCATCGTTTGCGACACTTGTTATAAATACAAAGTTAAGTACTGTCACTCTGCTTTATTGAAATAAAACTGTTAACGTTATTTGCTTGAATTGTTGTATAGCATTCCGAGAATGATGCAGCATCCCTTTAGGCACTCTATACGCGACGATTGGGAAGGATCCCATATCTTGGACGAAGGCGCTCTACAAGACAGCACTCACCAGGTCTATGTCGTACGCACCAGCGACCATCACATGGGACCAGGCAGAATCAGCTTTCATCGCCGAAGACGAAGGCACGCCATTCCATCCTCCAAATGATCCTCTGGCGGCACCAGTCGAGCCGTGCTCGTCGATTCTGTGGTGAGAGAGGAATACGGGCTAGACTTGTGCATGCCCGTAGTCGCACTGCTAATGACCGGTTCGCAACAGTTCTTGCTCAAACATCTGGGCTCACAAGCCCTCTTACCTGTGCCGTGGTGGCTGTACGATCTGCCACTGCTGCTCTTATAATACGTCTATCCTGGCGGGCGTCTGTGCTCTTGGACGTCCAGAACCTCGTCTACAGGTGTGAGAATGGTCATGCGATCACTGATAGCAGCATCGTTGCACAACTGACACGGTACGTTCAACGTGTATGGCAGTTCTCCGAAAGGACTATCCTGCCACGCAGAAAGGCACCATGCGACCCGTTTCAAACTCGCTCACATGGCTGTAGAAAGCATAAATGTGTCTTCGTGACATGGTTGCCTGCTTGCTACAGGCGTTTGCACCACACTGAGCCTTATGGATGTGACCATTTCCTATTATAGGGTAGACAGAGATGGTGCTCTGGTAGCTATACCACTACGCTATCTGTTGGCGGACGACGTTGATACCATTATCGGTACATCTACTATTCCCCATGTGGCATTCACCGTCATCGGAATAAAACCTACATCGTCTTTCCCGGTGTACTAATTTTTTTCTGGCAGGGTGTTTTACCCGAATAACATAATACTTCACTATACTATTAAGAGTGCTTTATTTTTTAATTCTTTTAACGAATGTGTTTTGTGTAAATTTTCCATATTCCTTGAGTACTTCGTGAAAAACTATATGTGATAGAGGGAAATTCTTAGCATTTACATATTTAGCATACCTAAAATGGAAAAGGAAAAAAATAGGAAAATATTAATATGTAGACCTGTGTTACATTTTATGAGAATCAGGTAACACAAACAAAATTGATATTCATTTCGCTGTCAATTAAACTCTGCCGGCCGTTGTGGCCGAGCGGTTCTAGGTGCTTCAGTCCGGAACCGCGCTGCTGCTACGGTCGCAGGTTCGAATCCTACCTCGGGCATGGATGTGTGTGCTGTTCTTAGGTTGGTTAGGTTTAAGTAGTTCTAAGTCTAGGGGACTCATGACCTCAGATGTTAAGTCCCATAGTGCTCAAAGCCATTTGAACCAATTAAATTCTATTGACGTAACATCTAATTGAACTGATAAAATTTCTCTGAATTAATCTCTAAGGTATACATAGCGTTTCACAGATTTTTTTAAGTTGATTAGCTCTATGAACAATGGAAAAGTGCTCCTATCGGAGGACAAGAAAGGCTAACATGCTCCCTTTTAAAAGGCGCTGTTTCAAAAGTGGTGTACCAGCTGCCTCATTCTCTCTTTCTCAGCACCTTCAAAAATTTTTGAAAAATTTTGGTATGCGAACATATTCGTGCACTTTTTAACATGTAGCTCACCTCTCACTCCCACAGGCTCCATCCACTCCCACTTGCCCATTCTCACTCACTCATTCAGCCGAGCACATTATCATTCTGTGTTTGTGTCCTTCCATCACTGTCTCCTGTCTCACAGCCACAGTCTTCTTCGTTCGGTGCTGCTACTACCGCCTACTCTCACTGTCTCTGTCCCTCTCTGTCTCTCTTTTACTCCTACTATATTGTTCCTTCCTTCCTACTGCTGCTGTCTTTGTCACTGCCTCTATCTCCCTCTTCTTCGTTGTCATTGTCATAGCCCATGTCTCTCATAATCGCTGGGTCTCATTCACCTCCACTTTTTCCTCCTCTTTACTCCTCTTCCACTGGCACTCTCTCCTTCACTCTTTTCCTAGCACTGTACTGTTACCATCAATTATGTTCCACTGATACTGTGTCCCTCTCTGTCTCTCACTCTGCCACTGTCTCCTTTGCTCTTTCTATAACACAACCATTCTCTGCTATTTTCTTGTTTTTACAACATTTCCGTTTCATGCCCTCTGCCACTGTCTCCTTCTCTTTCAGCATAGAAAAAAGCTAATATGTTAGAAACCTAGAATTTTGCGACAAATTGTAAAGGTGCGGAGGAATGTTGAATGAGGCAGCTGGTACCCCACTTTTCAGCTGGAGCATATTCGCCTCTTTGTGCTCCGATAGCAGCATTTTTACGCTGGTTTCCTTCTTTTCCCTGCAAGAGCAGAGAATGTCATTCAAATTATGATAACTGTATAGAACACTAAAATTACGTGATAGCGAATGTATGGTTACGAGCCGCAACTGACTTTAGTTTAAATATTGTCCTAGTTAATTCAAAACTACTTGAAATGTTAACTTTACGATGAAGTCCTCATTTAAATGAGCCCAAAAGGTATGCACGTCTACTAAATCACGTTGGTGAAGGTGGTGCACGCGTGATGGGGCACAGACAAATTTTGCTGCTGAAACAACATATCTAAGATGCCAGTATCTTTGAAGGGGCAAAAGTGAAACACAGGCTGTACCTAAGTCTCAAAGGTCACCTGATCCAAAACTCTGGATTGTTCGGTCAGGGAACATTTCAAAAGTTAAATGTGTAGCATTCACTTTCATACGTTTGATGAACAAAAATACCGAACTGTACTGTCTTGCAGGGTTTTTCAGATGACCCGGGTGTGTCTGAAAGACTTTGTAACTGCAAGGAAAAGTGCAGCATTACCTTGAAATGTGAGGACGGCACGTGGTTGACCTCCTTAAACAGGTATGAAGTATAGTTATCTGAAGCATGGAACACGCACGAGTAACATTTTATTTTTTGTAAAGGTAGGTCTGGGTGAATCCTGGGCCCAATTATATGGGGAATTTACCTATAAGTTTACAATTCAGGTATATTTGTGCTAATTACGATAATATTTCGTACTGGAGTCATGGGCGACTCATAACCAAACTCTGGCAATCACAATTATTTCGTAAATAGTCCGTTGCAGACCCACGTTTAGTGGATCGGTTTTGATTCTATTATCGATACTTTCACCCGTTGTATTTTCTGCTACTAATTATGATACATCCTTTACTAGAATGTTACACTAAGGCACCCCTGGCCCCGCAGCTTGGCAACACAAACGGCCGCTTCTGTCGCTTGAGACTTAAAACGGCCTTGGCCATTTGGCTGCGGTGTCAATGGACCTAGAGTCAGCACACCGCTCTCGGGAGCGTTGAAGGTTTAGCGGGCATTAGAGCCGCTACTTCTCATTCAGTTAGCTCATCAGTTGGCATCACGAGAATGAGTAGATCTTGTTGCAATCGTTCCACCATGGAAAAATCCCCGGCAGTACCAGGAATTAAACGTCTGTCCTCCACAAGGCAGTAAGATAAGCTAACAGCTCCGCTAAGGAGGTGGATATACAGGCAGCCCTACACGTATGATATAAACCACACAGTTCAATAATTGCGCCATACCAACACAGCCTGTTGTACACGCGTCCATGCAGCAAGTAATTCTCACACATACTACTGCACTACACTAGGTGCACGCTGCATACCACACCAAGCCTGTTAGTGAGGCCAGAAACAAGGAGAAGTGCGCTCACACATCCGTGCAGCATAAAACACACACACACGCGCGTGTTCAGTATGCAATAAACTGCTACAAAAGTGGAACATTTGTTGTACATACCGATAATAAGGTCGTCGTAGTAAATTACTCTTAGAGGCACGCCCTCAGTCCATCAAATGAAGAGCCTGTCGAGGCAGAAATTGGAATACGAAACATTACATAATACCATATGACAGTGCTCTCAATGCATGAAGCAGGACGTATCACTTTTTTTTACACCCGGATCACTTCTGGAAACATTTCAAAGAGCTATTACTATAGAAAAGATGCTTTTGAAATGTTGTACTACAGAGGGATAGAGAATATAAGAGGAGTCGATTGAATAACCTATAATAAATATCTGAAAGCAAATTTTACACCCTCATGACTGTCATAGTTTGTGTGTTTCATGAAATCCTCTTTAAATACTCTTTTCACAGAGGAAATTGCTATTACAGCCACTATGTACAAGGAAACTTGCATTATATGTGAAGCTGAATGGAGTGCACTGTTCCCAACTGTCAACGGTAGAGTGAATTAGGTACACTGTGGAGTCTAACAGCATGCCTCGTAGGGTCATTTCAAGCTCATACCACGCCCTTATGTGACCTTGACGGAGAAGCGTCTCAGAAAAGGGAATGTGCCCCCGAATCAGAGTACACTACAAAGACGGCGTCCAAGTATTCAACCGCTATCGTGAGAGACAATATACTGAAGATCGTTCTCGAAATAGTCCCCGTGCCCTATGAAAATGTAACAGAACTACGAACTGCCTGTTTCTGGAGGCAGTGAGAGGTCTGAGTCACCCAGAAAGCGCGATGCTGTTTCCGTAGGATCTATTTGAAGCGCATGCATCCCTTATGAACAACAGTACGAAACCCTCAGCATCACTATGAGTGAAGGCTGAAGAATGTTGGCAAGGGAACATTAGAATGAAACCTGTATTGTGTGCTTTTCACTGACGAGTGCAGGGTTTGTCTAGTACCTGATGATCGTCATAGAAGATTTTAGACGGGAAAAAGTTCGAATGCACGCCCGAGGTATTCAGCCCTTTGGGTGCATTAAAGAGTTCGATCGTTGGTGTTTTGAACTGGCATCACGCACGGATGCAAGAGGCCTCCCATCGATGTCGAGAGTATTTTAACGGCTGTGCAGAATCGGTATAGGATCATCCAATCTGCTGTCCAGCCATGCAGTCGAAATTGGCTTTGTCCTTCAAGACGATGATCCACGTTCTCATAGTACCCAAGACGTGAACATCTTCCCTCAGAATAGCGTTCAACCGAAATGACTGATATGCGATACCCACTAACACAAAGCCGACGGAGCGTGCTTGCAACCTGTTGGAATATTGCAGTGCTTCGTCGCAGGCACTCGATGATCCGAGGAGGGCTGCCTTTGAAGAGTAAGACAGGCTGCAACACCAACGGTTCGACCACCTTTTTTTGACATCAGTCTGTCGTCTGACTGGTTTGATGCGGCCCATCACGAGTTCCACTCCCGTAACAACCTTTTCATCTGAGAGTAGCACTTACAACTTACGTCTCCATTGTTTGCTGGATGTATTCCAATCTCTGTGTTCCTCTACAGTTTTTAGCCTTTAAAGCTCCCTCTAGTACCATGGAAGTTATTCCCTGATGTTTTAATAGATGTCCTATCGTCCTATCTTTTCTTACTGTCAGTGTTTTCCACATTTTCCTTTCCTCTCCGATTCTGCGCAGAACCTCCTGATTCCTTACCTTATCAGCCCACCTAATTTTCAACATTCGCCTGTAGCACCACATCTCAAATGATTCGATTCCATTTAGTTCCGGTTATCCCAGAGTCTATTGCTCACTACCATACAATTCTGTGCACCGAAAGTACATTCTCAGAAATCTCATCCCGAAATTAAGGCCAATGATTGATGCTAGTAGACCTCTCTTGGCCAGGAAATCCCTTTTTTCCAATGCTAGTCTGCTTTCGATGTCTTCTTTGCTCTGTCCGTCATTGGTTATTTTGCTGCTGCCTAGGCGGTCCGCGCGACTGCTACGGTCGCAGGTTCGAATCCTGCCTCGGGCATGAATGTGTGTGATGTCCTTAGGTTAGTTAGGTTTAAGTAGTTCTAAGTTCTAGGGGACTGATGACCACAGATGTTAAGTCCCATAGTGCTCAGAGCCATTTTTTTTAGCCTAGGTGGTATAGCTCCTTAACTTCACCTAGCTCGTGACCATCAATGCTGATATTAAGTTTCTCGCTGTTCTCATTTCTGCTCTTTCTCTTTAATTTCGTCTTTCTTCCATTTACTTTCAGTCCATATTCTTTACTGATTAGACTGTTAATTCCATTCAGCAGATCATGTAATTCTTCATCATTGTCACTGAGAATACCAAGTCATCAGCAAATCGTATCGTTGATTTCTTTTCACCTTGAATTCTAATTCCAGTCCTGAACTTTTCTTTTATCTCCATCATTGCTTCTCGATTGTATAGATTGAAGACTAGGAGCGGAAGACTATATCCCTTACTCCCTTTTCAATCCGATCATTTCGTTCTGGGTCTTCCACTCTTATTATTCGCTCTTCACTACATGTTGTAATGGTTCAAATGGCTCTGAGCACTATGGGATTTAACATCTGAGGTCATCAGTCCCCTAGACTTAGAACTACTTAAACCTAACTAACCTAAGGGCAGCACACACGTCCATGTCCGAGGCAGATTCGAATCTGCGACCGTAGCAGCAGCGCGGTTCCAAACTGAAGCGCCCAGAACCGCTCGGTCACAACGGCCGGCTGTACATGTTGTGTACTACCCGTCTCTCCCTATAGCTTACCATTATTTTCCTCAGAATATCAAACATCTTGCACCATTTGACATTGTCGAATTCTTTTTCCAGGTAGACAAATTCTGTGAACGCGTCTTAATTTTTTCTTCAGTGTCAAATTTGCCTCTCTGGTGCCTTTACCCTTCCTAATGCCAAACGGTCGTCATCTAACACATCCTCAATTTTGTTCTCCATTCTTCTGTATAATATTCTTGTCGGCAACTTGCAGGCATGAGCTGTTACGTTGCTTGTGGGATAATTCTCGTACCTGTCACCTCTTGCAGTCTACCGAATTGTGTGGATGATATTTTTCCGAAACCAGATCATATATTGCTAGACTCATACATTCTACACAACAACGTGAATAGTCGTTTTGTTGCCATTTTCCCCAATGATTTTAGAAAGTCTGATCGAATGTAATCTATCTGCCTTACTTGATCTTAAGTCTTCTAAAACTCTTTTAAACTCTAATTCTAACACTGGATCCCCCATCTCGTCTAACTCTTCTCCCGTTTCTTCTTCTATCACATCTCATACCGGCCTTCTATGCACTCTTTCCATACGTCCCTCTGCATATAGCAGTGGAATTCCCATTGTAGTCTTAATGTTACCACTCTTGCTTTTAATTTAACCAAATGTTGTTTTGGCTTTACTATCTGCTGAGTCAGTCCTTCCGACAATCATTTTTCGATTTCTTCACGTATTTCATGCAGCCATTTCGTCTTACCTTCACTGCACTTCCTATTTATTTCATTTCTCAGCGACTTGTATTTCTGCATTCCTGAATTTCCCTGAACATTTTTGAACTTCCTTCTTTAATTTATCAACTGAAGTATTTCTTCTGGCACCCATGGTTTCTTCACAGTTACTTTCTTTGTGGCTACGCTTTTCTTTCGAACTTCTGTGATTGCCGTTTTTAGAGATGCCCATTTATCTTCAACTGTACTACCTACTAAGCTGTTTCTTATTGCAGTATCTGTGGCCTTAGAGATCTTCATTGCGTAGTACTTCATATCCCACTTCTTCATTGATTCTTCCTGACTAATCTCTTAAACTTCAGACTACACTTCATCACTACTACACTGTGATCTGAGTCTATACACTGATCAGACAGAACAATTTGACCACCGCATATAATCGATATAAACGCGTCCTGGCGATAGCAGCGTCAACTGGCGGGGAATGACTTCTGGTCAGACACCCGCACAGTGTATGTAGCATCAGTGAGTGTGCTGTAGAAGTAGGAAGGCGCACTCTATCTGAGTTTGACCGATGGCAGATTGTGATGGACCGGAGGCTCGTCACGAGCATTTCAGAGACTGCACGACTTGTCGGGTGTTCTAGCAGTACTGTGGTGAGTGTCTTCAACACTTGGCGAAACCAAGACGAAACCGCGTCTAGACGTCGTGGGTTGGACGGCCACCCAGTATTACAGAAGTCGGAACTTTAATGCTGGGCAGAGGAAAAGTGTGTTTGAACAAATAGCACACCGAACAATCCTAATGATGGGCATCCACAGCCGACGACCCATGCATACGCCAATGTTAACACCACGACATCGGCAACTACGACTGAAATGGGCAAGTGACCATCGGCAACGGACATTGGTGCAGTGCCAGAGCGTTGCATGGTTTGATTATTACCGATACCTTCTTCATCATGCCAATAGGAGTGTGCGAATCCGTCAGGTTCAAGGGGATTGCTCCTTGACACTTGTACTGCGGGGTGGAGACAAGCTGGCGGCGGGCCCATTATGCTGTGGGGAAGACTCACGTAGGTATTCATGGGAGCTCGTGCAAGGCACCGTGACGGCCAAGGAGTATCGAACACTGGTAGCAGACCACTTACACCATTTCATGACGATCACGTTTCCCGATGGTAGTTGCAGTTTTCACCAAGATAATGCACCATGTGACGAGGCAAGGCGTGTGAAGGAGAGCTTCGAAGAACACAGTGGCGAGTTTCAGTCGATGTGCTGGCTCTTCAAATCCTCAGATCAGAACCCGATCGAACACATCTGGGATGTGACTAACATGCCATCTGAGCTCATAGCCACCTCCTTGGAATTCACAGGAATTAGGTGACTTGTTTGTGCAGCTGTGGTGCCAACTCCCTCCAGAGACATACCAAGGCCTCACTGCTTCCAGTCAACGATGCGTCACCGGTGTTATCGGTGCCAAAGGTGGAAAAATGGTTAAAATGGTTCTGAGCACTATGGGACTTAACATCCGAGGTCATCACTCCCCCAGAACTTAAACATAACTAACCTAAGAACATCACACACATCCATGCCCGAGGCAGGATTCGAACCTGCGACCGCAGCAGTCGCGCGATTCCAGACTGAAGCGGCTGGAACCGCTAGGCCACCGCGGACGGCGCCAAAGGTGGACATACCAGCTATTAGGTAGGTGGTCATAATTTTCTGGCTTATTAGTGCATCTGCTCTTGGGTACGCCTTACATTCCAATATATGATTTCTGAATCTCTGTCTGACCATGATGTAATCTAATTGAAATCTTCCCGTGTCTCTCTGTCTTTTCCAAATGTACCTCCTCCGCTTGTGATTCTTGAATAAAGGATTCGCTCTGCATGCCTAGGAGGAGCTAATCATGTTGCAACGCATGGGGCGGACCAACACAGCATTGAGCCTTACCCAGCAGTAGATTTTGATTTCACGGAGGTGTAAAGATATGTACTTCCAAAACACTTGTAATCTTACCCTCCCACACATCACTATTAAAATTTACACAAATTTTGGAAGCTTCGAGCTTAAGATATACAAAACAATACCTTTTACTTATCTTCATTATCTCGTTGTTGTTGTTGTTGTTGTTGTTGTTGTTGTTGTAGGCTCAAAGTCTTATCTAGGGGTACATTCTTGCAGCTGCAATTTCGATTGTGTTGGTTCTTGACGCCTAAATAACTGATGAAGATTTGCCTGTATTATTCTTGAATTTTATTCTTTGTCACATCTTTGAACATCACACCGTTTTACGTTTTCCACATTAAAAAAAACCAATGATTACATTGTTGGTGACAAACTTAGAAAACGTCTACTTCCATCAGAGGCATGCCCACCACGACTTACATTCTGCGGTACTCAGATTATTCAAAAAAGTTTACAAAGCAAAAGAGTTTACAAACTTTCTTCACCAAAGAAGAATCTTCGATAAAATATATCATCATTTTGTGACTCAATCTAGAAATAAATTGAATAATTAGTGTTACATTATACAATTAATAATATGCATTTTAAGTACGCCACAAGTTTTGTAATTTCAATTATTTTTAAAAGAAGAGTAATTTTAACTGTTAGTACATATCGATTGCAACACATTAATTTCTTTTTTATACATTTTAGCCTGAAATATAATACATCGTACACAAAATCATTGAAATATAATAAATCGCGTATAATCGAATTTTTTAATGTTTTCGTAGCGGGGAATGTATTTTTCAACTACTAAACTAGCAATATTTTATATTTGTAATAACTGTTTTCGCTTTCTTTGAAGTGTTATACTGTACAAAAAATGTTTTTAGTTACTGGAAAGAAAATGCTTCGGCGCCTACAATCTGCTGTATTGCCATGTTTTATGGCAGCGCAGCGCTCGACCCAACCGCTGCCTCGCGCCTCGTCACAAGAAACGTGCTCGCTGGCAGCCTGTTTCTCCTCCCAGAAAACTAACGCCTCCTGTTCACTCAAGTGAGCGTTCGCATTTAATCTGCCTGATGTAACTGTTTCTATTTTTGTTGACTGCAAGAATATGTAATTACTGATTTCACCATGTGTAACCTAGCTGAATATCGTTAATTTTTGCAACTAATTTTCTCTTCCACCTCTCTCCAAAGGGGTATGAGGATAACGGGGCTCGATTTATAATAATTTCAGCACACAACAAACTATATTACCATGAATAAACACTTCACTGTTTACCTTTTAGTTTTATCCTCATCACAGTAGCGAACGGATTGTAAACTTACTGTGCAGTAGTCCCTCTGAAGAAGATACTAATTCTACGAAGATTTGTGGTCGTCAGCTCTCAAGCAGCAAATTAACTTTATTCTTTCAGAAGTTATTTAACTGTTAGTCAAACGATTTTACGTTATTATAATTAATATTCAATTTTTTAAATGGAATCAAGAATCTGACGTACCTTAGCGCCTACCAACTTTAAAGTTTGCAGTTACGTATTAATGAAAATTGATAACTGAAGATTAAGGGAAAATAATCTCAAATTCTGAAGCATTAAGAGAATTTGCAATGCGACCAGATAATTTTATAACTACACAAAATTAAAGCCGTGTTTTCCAGCTAAATACTCATGGACTAATCTCGGGTTTTCATTGTTTTATATGATGTTTTGACGGTTAAGATTTACTCAAAATTATTTAAACATAGTGACAAAGAAATTAGGTTTGAATTTCTTACTTTAGTGTAATGACTTTAACAGATACTTTTGTGTAACTCTATCTATTCAATATTTAGATATGACGTTTGTGACTGTAATATTCATTACACTTATAATCAATCAAAGGCCTTGCACTGTATATCACAGTTGTTGTGGTGTTGTAATGAAGACAGAAAAATGGCAATCGGCTAGACTCTTCACGTCTTCAGTAAGATAGAATTAATATGTTATTACCATGTTATTTGCAGTAGCCATTTTCGTTGAAGTTGGTTTGGCTCCTAATTCCATCTAAGGTTAATGTTGGATATTCTTGCTGTCCACAATTTCTAGAGGTGGCTATACGACTCAAATGTCGTTGCCACATCAAATTTTGCTTGAATCAGCACAGTTTTAGCATTCACAAAATTTCGACATCGCCAGAAACGGCGCAGCTATAAACGCACATTAGGCTACCCCGCCTGCGACTGCTGTCCTTTCGTTTCGTTCCGTTCCTTCTGCGCCACTTAGCGCCTAGCTCATCCACACAACCACGGGTCGAAAATCCAAGGTGGATTTCCGACTTTCTTATTTGCTTCGTCAAAGCCAGTAAATATATTCAAATAACCTAAGAATATTACAGCCGTTATAATAATCGAAAACATTGCGTGTGATGGTTTTGTTTTCCTTAAACAATATCGGTTACTCTGTTAACTTTTAACAGATTTTCCAGGAGATTTAACATCATTAGAAAACATCGATACGTGCAATGTAGTTTCAAAACATCTACTCTTTTATGTATCAATTTAAGGTCAATAGAAAATTTTTAACAAATTTTTTGTCAAATTTAAGCTGTTACATTACAGAAGATAAAGTGGAAACAAAACTAACTGTCTAGAAAATGGAAAGGAATTCTATAAATTACATGTACAAGCTGCGTGTAATATAGGATACCTCTCAGTTACCTATAAGAGCACATTCCCTAGTGAATGAGATTATCACATGACTGGTCATGTTGTAGGAAGGTAAAGGGGCACATAGTCAACTGGTAGAACCGACAAACTACACGATGTTCAGTAAGAAAAGGCACAAATGGAAAGACCGTCCTCCAAGAAAAAACATATGGCCATCGGCTGCAGACTTATGTTTGCAATCCATCTGCTAGTGAAATATTGATAATGGTGTGCACATATTTCAATTTTATCTTGTGAAAATTGAGATAGTTTTTGAGAATACGGCGATTCAGAGTGTGAAGAGAGATGAAAATCTAATAAACGTTGGATATTGGAACGCTATAGTAGGTGAAGGAAGAGAAGTAAGTATTTTGTGAGAATACTTGCTTGAGAGTAGAAATGAGAGAGGAGAAAATCTGTTTGAATTGTGCAACAAATTTCAGCTGGCGATACCGAGCCTACTGCTCAGATTCCACAAGTGGAGGAGGTATACTTGGCAATGATCTGCTAACAGTGGAAGATAGAAGCTGGATTACATCATGGTCACACAGAAATTCCAAAATCAGATATTAGGTTGTAAGGCAGTAGCAGATATGACTGAAGTTAAAATAATCGTCTAGAAGAATTAGTGAGGAAAGAAGTGGGATACTGCATCACTGAGAAATGTTGAGGAGCGTTTTAAGTTCTCAAAGCCTGTAGACACTGCGGTAATGAACATAAAAAGGCATACTAGTTGAAGAGTAATAGACCTCTAAAAATGGCAGCGACAGTAGGCATAAGGAAGGTGACTGCGTACAAATCTTGGGTAATGGATGAAATACTTCAACTCATCAATGATGAAAGAGATGTAGACGTACAAACCTTGAGATACAGATGAAATACTTCATCTGATAGACGAAAGAAGGGATGAGGGCTGCACTTGTATCAGCTTCCTCTCAGAGGGGGCATCTGAGTACTAGTGGACCGTCAAGAACAATTTGAGAAGGGGCGGTCTGTAACGATGTTATAGAAGGATGTTTGTGGTGTATTTAACAGTTATCTATATGGTAAAACCAACACGTTAATTTCTGCGAGACACAGCATCAAGACGAAACTGTCATTTCTCCTACACGGGATCGACAATAGAATACAGCAACAGGAATTTTGTTAAAAAACTCACCTCTGGTGCCACCCAAGAGCTAGTGTATGTATGAAACAGAACAATGCAGCCTCCAGATAACGCAATATGGTGCCCTGTATTATGCGATGCAGCACTAGGGGTGGCACCTAATAGGCAGCACATTGACCTGCATATAACTAAATATTTTGCTGGGATTTTCAACAAAGTGTGGATATGTGAATACCTAACATCATAGCACAACTTCTGTGTGCAAGAAGACACTCAAGGAAACAGTAACGTGAATGTGAACCGCAATCAGTTGGTATAGACAGGTCGATGAAGATGAGCTCCAACTGTAGAACAAAAATATATAACACACTTATAGGTCAAATCACAAGTCGAGGAGTGAACGACGATATCGGCAATTTTATTGGTTTCATAAAGTGTTTCCTGATATGCGTCTACGATCAGCTTTTACACCTTTCTTGGCTAAAGAAAATGCTAATATCAGACTCCTAAGTGCACGCACATACACCAATACCTCTCCCCCGCCTCTCTTCCCTCATCAACTCTGCCAATGAAGGTTTGTGACGTCAACCACAAACACTGAGAACCAGAAACTCCATAGATATACTACTACCATTAACGTATTAATAACTTTCCGCATATTGGTTTCAGGTGGTGAAACAATGCAGGTGAACGTAACATGTCATTGCTAACGTAGTACTTAGCGGCAGACCAGCCTATAAAAAGAAAAAACCAGTTTTAAATTTTGGTCTTTCGTCGACTGCAGTCGTTCATGATTTCATTTCTGAAAATTCATTTCCCTCTTATAGTACGTTGTTGGAATATGTATAATGTAGACAGGGTATAACAGAAAGATATGGCCAGACTTTCAGGGAAACTACGTCACACGTAGAGGAAAAAAAAGTTACATGGACCTGGATCCGGAAACGCTTTTTTCCATTGTGGAGCTTCGTCTCTACAGCTCTTCATCACATTAATCATGCGAAACACACTGGAAAATAACGTATCAGTACAGCATACACACTTTCATAAATGAAATGTACAGAATTCTCTCAATTATTGGGGATACAGGCATCAAACCGCCGTCGCATTGAATCCCTGATTCGATGATATATCCCTGGAGAATTGAATATAGCTTCACTGACTTCCATAATACGGATACGAAGACTCTGTACATTGATCCATCCCACCTAGATATCTGTCACAGATTCTATTACGAGGGTTATTCGGAAAGTGAGGAACGATCGGTCGCGAAATGGAGAAAACAATGAAAATCTGATGAAGCTTTGTACAGATGTGTTGGGCACTGTGTCTAGAACGCCCACCGATCGAATCATGTCGCTTTTCTCAGTTGTGAGCTCACAGTGAGAAGGTAAAGATGGCTAGAAATTAGCGTCTCCCGCTAAGTATGAGGGCCTAGAGAAAGATTTCGCCTGAAGCTATGCAATCCACATAACGTAACTGTCATGCGGTTCGTTCTACACAATTCACGGCCGCACTCTACAGGGGCAATGAAGATGCTCCTGCAGCGTTTTCGATGGGAAGTGTTTGATCACCCACAATACAGCCCGTGATTGACAACCGCTGAGGTTCATATCTGCCCAAATGAACTGCTGGCTAGGAAGACAATATTTTCGCACAGATAACGAGTTGCAGTCCAGAGTAGAAAACTGTCGAAAAGCACTGGCGGCTGTCTTCTATAACGAGAGAATTGAAAAGCTGGTACAACGTTACGACAGATGTGTAAGTCTGAGCGGCGACTGTGTAGAGAAGTAGCTGGAAGGTGTAGCTAACCGTTGCAAATACAACAGTTTTGATATTCACTGTGGTTTCCTTTTCGCGATCTATCATTCCTTACTTTCCGAATAGGTTAGGTTAGGTTAGTGTTTTTTTAACGTCCCGTCGACAACGAGGTCATTAGAGACGGAGCACAAGCTCGGGTCTGGGAAGGAAATCGGCCGTGCCCTTTCAAAGGAACCATCTCGGCATTTGCCTGAAACGATTTAGGGAAATCACGGAAAACCTAAATCAGGATGGCTGGAGACGGGATTGAACCGTCGTCCTCCCGAATGCGAGTTCGAATAGTCCTCGAATTTAGATGCATTAACATCTATTTTTAGGTTTCAGATATATATTTTAACTGTTTTTGTGATAATATTTACTATATAAGTGACTTATTAGTGGTTTCTTCATTTACCTCTGCATTTCTTGTGTTGTGGCCTGATATTTGTGAGTGTTTCGTATCGAACAACTTAACCTCTTACCCGTGTTTACATTCCGCGCTGACCAGTTGCAGCTGTAGCGGCGCATCGAAAGCTAAGTACTAATTAATTGTTTGTGTATAGTAGTTTATTTAGGAACTTTAGTAGTTTTCAACCGGTGTTCTTGGTGTTTTCCGGTGAAATAACTTCAGAAGAAATTTTTGCGAACTGCTTTCAGTTTCGTTACTGTCATTAGACGTTTGATTTTCTTTCTGTGTTAGTATTTTGTTATATTCTCATTTGTTGTTGATTAATACTGTCAATAATAGTAGTTACTTCCCTTGTAGAGCAAGTTTGTGATAATTGTAGTCAGTTTTTAACATCTTCTTATTGTAGTAGCGGAACTTAGATAAAGTTGTTTTCTTGTTTCAATAATTGTAAAATTTTACCATGAGTGAGAAGTGTGGGCTTTGCCGTAGGTTCGTGAGTAGTGGATTGCGGTGTGAGGCTTGTTCGAAGTATTTTCACTGGGGGGAATGCAGTGGGGAAGCCAGTGGGCATTCTGGTGAGATCCTCTCCAGGAACTGCAGGTTATGTAGCAAGAGTAAGTTGATAGAGGAGCAGGAGCGTAAGATCTGTGCCCTTCAGGTGCAGTTGAAAAACGCACAGGAGGAGCTAGATAGGATGAGGAGGGAGAAGGGGGTTGGGGAATGGGAGCTGGCTGTTGGCAAGAGATCTGCTAGGAGAAGGAGATTTTCAGATAGTTTTACTATTGGTGTTTGTAATAGATATGACCAACTGTCAGAGTCTAGTGGAGAGGAATCTCTAGTAGCTGTAGATGTAGGAAGTATGCAGCAGACCTCAGCAGTTACGGTGGCTAGTACAGTTGCAAAGTCTAAGAGAAAGAAGAAGGTTCTGCTGTTAGGTAGTTCTCATGGTAGAGGTGTAGGCCAGCAGTTGCAGGAAGTTTTGGGGAGTGAGTACCAGGTCACCAGCATTGTCAAGCCTAATGCAGGATTGGCTCAGGTGACTTTTAACATAGGGGGGTTATGTAGGGATTTTACTAAAGAGGACCAGGTAGTGATTGTGGGTGGGGCTGGTAATAGTATTGATAGGGGTGGGGAGTATGACATAGATGGTGACCTGGAAAAGATAGCCACTGAGACTGGCAACACGAATGTGCATTTCGTGGAACTGTTTCAGCGTCACGATCGGCCTCATCTTAATACAGCCGTCAGGCGTAATAACATGAGACTTGGGGGTGCGCTGATGACAGAAGGCATTAGTCACATTTCAGTGGTGTCGGTGGAGTCTATCAGTAGGACGGGTTTCACTAGACATGGTCTGCACCTCAACAGGTATGGGAAGGGGAGGTTGGCAAAACTTATAGGTGACAGCATAGGTGGGGGTGGTGGGACCACTCATGGGAAAATTCCGGTAGTTGTGGGTGTTAGAGCTGTACCTTTTTTAGATTGAAGTCAGCTGATAGGTATTCCTGCTTAAGGAAAGTCTCTCTAACAATGAAACCACTTTCTACAAAGCTTGGGTATCCGATTAATGAGGGAATTAGTATATTTCATCAAAATGTACAAGGTATTAGAGATAAAGTTAGTGAACTGCTTATAGATGTTGACTCTGAAATTATTGGTATATCTGAACACTTCTTAAATAAGGAGATAATTCAGAGGCTTCCTTTACCAGGATACAGGTTGGCTGGCAGCTTTTCTAGGAGCTCTTTGCGGTGTGGGGGAGTAGCCATGTATGTGAAAAACAGTATCCCATTTGAGTCAATTGATGTTTCAAAGTACTGCACTGAAAAGGTGTTTGAATGTTGTTCAGGTGTGGTTAAATTTAGTGGAGCTAAACTTCTTACTGTTGTTATTTATAGATCCCCAGACTCCGATTTCACAACATTTTTGCTAAAGCTAGAGGAGGTTCTTGGTTCACTTTATAGGAAATACAAAAAGTTAGTTATATGTGGTGACTTCAATATTAATTGTATAAGTGATTGTGCAAGGAAAAGGATGCTGGTAGACCTCCTTAATTCATATAATCTTATGCAAACCGTATTCTTTCCAACGAGAGTGCAAGGGAACAGTAGAACAACCATAGACAATATTTTTGTTCATTCGTCATTATTAGAAGGGCATTCTGTTAGCAAAAAGGTGAATGGCCTTTCAGATCATGATGCACAAATTTTAAGTCTAAAAGATTTTTGTGCTGCAACACATGTTAAATATAGTAACCAACTTTTTAGGAAAGCTGATCCAGTTGCTGTACAGACTTTTGTAAACCTTATCAAGGAACAAGAGTGGCAAGATGTTTATAGTGCTGATACAGTAGACGATAAATATAATGCTTTCCTCAAGACTTTTCTCGTGCTCTTTGAAAGTTGCTTTCCGTTAGAACGTTCAAAACAGGGTACTAGCACAAACAGGCAGCCTGGGTGGCTGACTAAAGGGATAAGAATATCTTGTAGAACAAAGTGGCAATTATATCAAAACGTTAGAAACAGTCAAAATCTAAATGCAGCAGCCCATTACAAACAGTATTGTAAGGTGCTTAAAAAAGTTATTAGGAAGGCAAAAAGTATGTGGTATGCAGATAGAATAGCTAAGTCTCAGGATAAAATTAAAACCATATGGCCAGTCGTAAAGGAAGTGGCTGGTCTGCAGAGACAGGTCGAGAATATACACTCCTGGAAATGGAAAAAAGAACACATTGACACCGGTGTGTCAGACCCACCATACTGGCTCCGGACACTGCGAGAGGGCTGTACAAGCAATGATCACACGCACGGCACAGCGGACACACCAGGAACCGCGGTGTTGGCCGTCGAATGGCGCTAGCTGCGCAGCATTTGTGCACCGCCGCCGTCAGTGTCAGCCAGTTTGCCGTGGCATACGGAGCTCCATCGCAGTCTTTAACACTGGTAGCATGCCGCGACAGCGTGGACGTGAACCGTATGTGCAGTTGACGGACTTTGAGCGAGGGCGTATAGTGGGCATGCGGGAGGCTGGGTGGACGTACCGCCGAATTGCTCAACACGTGGGGCGTGAGATCTCCACAGTACATCGATGTTGTCGCCAGTGGTCGGCGGAAGGTGCACGTGCCCGTCGACCTGGGACCGGACCGCAGCGACGCACGGATGCACGCCAAGACCGTAGGATCCTACGCAGTGCCGTAGGGGACCGCACCGCCACTTCCCAGCAAATTAGGGACACTGTTGCCCCTGGGGTATCGGCGAGGACCATTCGCAACCGTCTCCATGAAGCTGGGCTACGGTCCCGCACACCGTTAGGCCGTCTTCCGCTCACGCCCCAACATCGTGCAGCCCGCCTCCAGTGGTGTCGCGACAGGCGTGAATGGAGGGACGAATGGAGACGTGTCGTCTTCAGCAATGAGAGTCGCTTCTGCCTTGCTGCCAATGATGGTCGTATGCGTGTTTGGCGCCGTGCAGGTGAGCGCCACAATCAGGACTGCATACGACCGAGGCACACAGGGCCAACACCCGGCATCATGGTGTGGGGAGCGATCTCCTACACTGGCCGTACACCACTGGTGATCGTCGGGGGGACACTGAATAGTGCACGGTACATCCAAACCGTCATCGAACCCATCGTTCTACCATTCCTAGACCGGCAAGGGAACTTGCTGTTCCAACAGGACAATGCACGTCCGCATGTATCCCGTGCCACCCAACGTGCTCTAGAAGGTGTAAGTCAACTACCCTGGCCAGCAAGATCTCCGGATTTGTCCCTCATTGAGCATGTTTGGGACTGGATGAAGCGTCGTCTCACGCGGTCTGCACGTCCAGCACGAACGCTGGTCCAACTGAGGCGCCAGGTGGAAATGGCATGGCAAGCCGTTCCACAGGACTACATCCAGCATCTCTACGATCGTCTCCATGGGAGAATAGCAGCCTGCATTGCTGCGAAAGGTGGATATACACTGTACTAGTGCCGACATTGTGCATGCTCTGTTGCCTGTGTCTATGTGCCTGTGGTTCTGTCAGTGTGATCATGTGATGTATCTGACCCCAGGAATCTGACCATAAAGTTTCCCCTTCCTGGGACAATGAATTCACGGTGTTCTTATTTCAATTTCCAGGAGTGTAGAATCAGGGGATGTCCGTGTTACTGATAAGTCGCATATATGTCCAGTACTTAATAGTCACTTTCTGAATATAGCAGGTGAACTAAATAGAAACCTAGTCCCAACAGGGAATCATATAGCGCTCTTAGAAAAAAGTGTTCCGAGACTGTTACCTGAAATGCTCCTCCATGATACTGACAAGAGGGAGATTGAGTTAATAATTAAATCTCTAAAGGCCAAGAACTCTCATGGATATGACGGGGTATCTAGCAGAATACTGAAGTATTGTTCCACGTATATTAGCTCAGTACTTAGCCATATCTGTAACTTTTCCTTTAGGAGTGGTCGGTTTCCTGACCGATTAAAGTACTCGGTAGTGAAGCCACGTTATAAAAAGGGAGACAGGGATAATGTTGACAATTATAGACCTATATCTATGCCATCGGCGTTTGCTAAAGTTATCGAGAGGGTTGTATATACAAGGTTACTGGAGCATTTAAATTCACATAATTTGCTGTCAAATGTACAGTTTGGTTTTAGAAATGGCTTAACAACTGAAAATGCTATATTCTCTTTTCTCTGTGAGGTTTTGGACGGATTAAATAAAAGGTTGCGAACGTTAGGTGTTTTCTTTGATTTAACGAAGGCTTTTGACTGTGTTGACCACAAAATATTACTGCAGAAGTTGGAACATTGTGGAGTAAGGGGAGTAGCTTACAATTGGTTCGCCTCCTACTTTAAGAACAGAAAGCAGAAGGTAATCCTCCGCAATATTGAGAGTGGTAATGATGTTCAGTCCCAATGGGGCACTGTTAAATGAGGCGTTCCCCAAGGGTCGGTGCTGGGGCCACTGCTGTTTCTTATTTATGTAAATGATATGCCTTCTAGTATTACAGGTGATTCAAAAATATTTCTGTTTGCTGATGACACCACCTTGGTAGTGAAGGATCTTGTGTGTAATATTGAAACATTATCAAATAATGTAGTTCATGATATAAGTTCGTGGCTTGTGGAAAATAATTTGATGCTAAATCACAGTAAGACTCAGTTTTTACAGTTTATAACCCACAATTCAACAAGAACTGACATTTTAATCAGACAGAATGGGCATGTTATAAGCGAGACGGAGCAGTTCAAGTTCCTAGGCGTACGGATAGATAGTAAGCTGTTGTGGAAAGCCCATGTTCAGGATCTTGTTCAGAAACTAAATGCCGCTTTATTTACCATTAGAACAGTATCTGAAAAAAGTGACATTTCAACACGAAAAGTAGTATACTTCGCATATTTTCATACGCTTATGTCATATGGTATTATTTTTTGGGGTAATTCTTCTGATTCAAAAAGGGTATTTTTGGCTCAAAAACGGGCTGTTCGAGCTATGTATGGTGTAAGTTCGAAAACCTCTTGTCGACCCCTATTCAATAGTCTGGGAATTTTGACATTGCCCTCACAGTATGTATTTTCTTTAATGTCGTTTGTTGTTAGCAATATTAGCTTATTCCCAAGAGTTAGCAGCTTTCACTCGGTTAATACTAGGCAGAAATCAAATCTGCATGTGGAATGCACTTCCTTGACTCTTGTGCAGAAAGGAGTGCAGTATTCTGCTGCATCCATTTTCAATAAGCTACCACAAGAACTCAAAAATCTTAGCAGTAGCCCAAACACTTTTAAGTCTAAACTGAAGAGTTTCCTCATGGCTCACTCTTTCTATTCTGTCGAGGAGCTCCTGGAAGAGCTAAAAAATTAAGCAAATTCCAGTGTTACATTCTTGATTTTCTTTATTTAAACTAACGACTTGTCGCCTGAATATGTTTCTTATATTTCATTTTATCTGTTTCTACAATCGTGTTATAATTTCATGTATTGACTCGTTCCATGACCATGGAGACTTCTCCTAAATGTGGTCCCACGGAACAATAAATAAATAAAAAAAAATAAATAAAAAAAGGAGGAGCTCCATCGTGCATAAAGTAGGGTAAGTTGTTCTAAAACTGGTACACCCAAAACTTTCCAAAAATCATACATCCAATCTATTCATAGAGAAACTCTACCTATCACAAATGTTCTTACCGTTAGTTCTGCTGCCAATGTTTAGTAATAGTTAGTCATAATTCGTTTACTCCATTAGAAAGTTCACTTGGGAGGCAAAAAAAGTTATTGCAAACAGCACTTTTAGACTGATAATAAATGTGCGCAGAACTCTAGAAAACTTGACACAGTGAAGCAAATGCTGAAAACGTACCCACCAAATTTCTAATACATAACCTGAAAATTCTGCTCTGTTGACTGAATTATTCATTATTGTCATAGTTGTTATATAGCTATAATAATCAAGCAGTCGATAAAACGCTGAAATATGATACACTACGTTCTGAAATATGATATTTTTGATTTCCAAAAGTGATACCCTGTCGCCTATGGCTCATCCGCAAGCCACACACCAGCGTACCGCGGGTTGCCGCCACTTCCACGTTTCAGCAACACAGTCGTGGGAGACCACTTTCCAGCAGTACCAGGAGGTACTGCGTATTTACACTGCGCAGGGACAAGCAGCACAGACGAGACAACAACCGGTTGCTGCCCCAATTCAACTAAATGTTGCCCACGCAAGGGAATTTACGTCGTTACGTCGGAGAACGACACAGTCCGCAGCTGCCTGGCACACTTCACCTGGCACCAGAGGCCAACAACCTAGTACGACTAAAACGGAGCCGGCCGCTGTGGCCCAGCGTTTCTAGGCGCTTCAGTCCGGAACCACGCTGCTGCTACGGTCGCAGGTTCGAATACTGCCTCGGGCATGGATGTGTGTGATGTCTTTAGGTTAGTTATGTTTAAGTAGTTCTAAGTCTAGGGAACTGATGACCTCAGAACCATTTGAACTAAAACGGACGCACATTCAAAGTTAGACTTTTCGGAAGTCACTAAGATGGTCGCGAGTGTAACGAAATTCTTAGCGACCCTCCGCCAAAAGAACATTCAAGAGATCTTACAAAAATTTAATGAAGCACTAGACATTCTATCGAAACTTTTCACCTTAGCAGATGGAGCCATGAAGCTATTTTCCCGTAGACAAAAAGACTGGTTAACCTTTAACTCTGCATATTCAACGCTAACAGTGTCTACAATAAGGAGGTGGAACTCGAGGACTTCCTCACACGTTTTGAGATCAACATTCTATTCCTGACGAGAACCTCCATCCCACCCAACCTTTCAGCTTGCGTAAAATTGTGAGCTACGGGACGGACAGAAAACATGACCGAGGGGGTGGCACGGTCATATGTGTCAAGCGATCTATCACACACGACCCTCTCGCACTGCGGCAGTTTACATCTCTGCAACCAACTGCAGTTAACATCTCCGCCCCTTTTGGAATTATTACTTTGGTTGCGGCGTATCTCAGCCCTCAGAACCCGTTCGTTGAGGATAGCCTTCTGCTGTTATTTTCTCGACACGACATAATCCTGCTCTGTGGTGGCCTCAACACCAACCAACCGATGTGTTAGCTGTAGCTATCGTGAAAAAAGACTCGATTTGCGACTACAAACCGTCAACTATCTGACGTCCGATCACAGTCGTGTCGTCAGTATCACCACAGAGGAGCTAACATCTGTGCCCTCCAGGACAAAAAACTACGAACTGTGACCAGTACCAGGCGTTCCTTAGCTACTATGTCCTTCCCACAACACATATATTGACAAGAGTCCTCGTAGAGGAGACCGTCTCTACATTGACTGGAACGACCCGAAGGGCCTAACTTCAGGCTACGGTAACAACTGAGCGGCGCGCATTCTACAGTGATTTGTTTTCACCACTGCTCCAGGACTTGAGAAACCTTAAAAACTGGGTACGAAACGCTGGCAGCCATAACTCTAGAGGACCGCTGAGTTTAAGCGTCTCTCGCGGGAATTACAGTACAGAGCCGTTGTATTCTGCCAAGAAAAGTGGGAAGATAAGATGGCTGTTCTCACCTTACACACCAGTGATGAATGGGGCCTGGTACGAGACTTTCGAAAACCAAGACCAGCAAAACTGGCACTTCTGGGGCCAGCGGGTCCATTGTTTGGCCAATTGATCAAGACAGAACTTCTTGCCACGACGTATGGGAAAGAAAATTGTCCTCCAAGAGGAGGCGATAAGAATACGACGCCAGGCAGAAGACATCCGACGCGTGGCACAACAGACAGAAACACTACTAACGACATCGATGGAGGTCCGCTCGATTGTATGACGACTTATCAACCACTCAGCCACCTGACCGGACGTTATAATGAACCAACAGTTGAAGACGTTGACGCACAAACTACTGGTGTTGATATCCTGCACTTTTAACAGTTACCTCCTGCTGGGATACTTAGCGTCCGACTGAAAGTTTTCACGCATAGTGCCATTGCGGCAGCTAGGAAAGGACTATCGTCAACCGCAAAACCATCGGCCTATTAGCATCCTGCCAACATACTCCAAAGTACTGGAACGGATCCTACTCCAGCGACTTCGCCCAGCAATTACCAAAGAGGATGTGAAACGCCCAGACCAGTTCGCTTCCAACCACGCGTATCGGTAAATCTCCAACTTCCCCGGGTTATGGAGTACATAGCATATAGTATGAACAATGCGAACTATGCAGGGGCGACGTTTCTCGATGTTGAAAAGGCGTAGAGTCAGTATCGAAAAAATTAGCTGCTCACCAAATGCACGACGTCCTCACCATACCGGACTACTGCACGAAGATTATTAAGAGTTATCTTCTGGATAGGCTCTGCTTTGTCCAAATTGATGGTCAATGGTCCAGCATTCAATAGCTGCCAGGAGGCATCATTCAAGGCTCTATTCTGTCCCCTCTTCTATTCGTCTTGCATATGAATGACCTGCCGTTATTTCCACAAGCTGTCCCTGCGCAAATCGCGGACTATACGGCGATCCTTATAAGCAGCCACACAGCTGATGCAGTGGTACAGTACCTCCAACGTCAGCTTACATTTATTCAGTTATGGACAGTAGCAAATCGTATTACTTCGAATGTTTGTAAACGAAAAAAGGAGAAAAGGGAATGGAACACTACGTAACATTGCATGAAATGTAATAAAGTACCGGTACCTTAGGAGAGTGAAAGGACCTGGTACACAATACTCCTGTTCACTGCTGAAAAAAGAAAGCCTCCAAACAAAAATGGAGTAGGCTGAAAGCAAGAGAACTAGAAAGCTATGCCTGTGATCAAATATGTAGCGGCTACACATAAAAGAAAGGAAACTGATTCTGATTCTGAGACCTCTTTGAAGAGTGACGACAGCCTTGATGATATCGGTTTCTTTGCAGAATCCACACTATATCCTGTTGACAGGCCCACCAGATGTAGGTGGAGGAGATTATGAATTTACTGAATCTCGAAGAGGAAAGAGTAATTCATACAACTACAGATAAGTACTGGAAAATGACATGGAAGCTGTCTCTATTTAGTTTGTGGACAAGAACAAAATAAAACTTACTGGCAGATAAAAACTGTGTGCCGGACCGAGACTCGAACTCAGGACCTTTGCACTTCGCGGGCAAGTGCTCGATCAACTGAGCTACCCAAGCACGACTCACGAGCCGTCCTCACAGCTTCAATTCCGCCATTACCTCGTCTCCTACCTTCCAAACTTCACAGAAGCTCTCTTGCGACGAGGTACTGGCGGAATTAAGGCTATGAGGACAGCTCGTGAGTTGTGCTTGGGTAGCTACGTTGGCAGCCCTGCAGCTAAGCAGACGCGCGTATAAGAAGCTCACGCTAAGTTAAGTGATTAATATTGAAATAAGAGGTAATTTAGTTAATATTACATTTTAGAATAGTGTATTTACTTCTTCGCTAGGCTATCTATTGAAGATTTCGCTTTCCTGACCGTATTTAGATCGAAAAGGGAGTATTCCGTAAAGGTCGGTAGTCACTAGTTTTGTTTACGTTTTTTAGGCGTAAATTTCGCTCGACTGTAGATATTCGTTTTTTACTAGAGTTAGCGCTTCAAATTCAAATTAATTCGTATCTGTCATACAGAGATTAGGTAGTTAAAACTTTCGGAAGTAAGTTTAAAGTTTGTTTACGTTAGTGTTTATTTACGGATTAGTGCAGATTACGGAACTACTGTGGTCTTGTGCCAACTTATTCTCTACTTTTGCGTTGAGTTTGTCTATCAAACCATGTGTGTCAAATATGGTGGTTGCCGTAGATATTTTAAAGAGGACCTGTTCTGTGTAGACTGTAGGTTATGGTTTCATTGGTGCGAATGTAGCGGCGAGGAAACGAGGGTAGAAAATGAGGTTCTTCCATGGCTCTGTAGGTTATGTACAAAGGACAGAAAAATCGCTGAACAGTGCCCTTAGGGCTGAATTAGATAACGTCAACTTGGAATTATGTAGGTTAAGGGAGGAAAAAGAGACTGGGGACTGGAAGAAGATAGCAAGCAAAGGGCGAGAAAGGGAAACACTTGAAAAAACTCCAGAAATTCAAGTAGTAAATCAGTTTGGCTTTCTATCTGAAGTGGAGGAAGGGCCTCATCGAGATGTAGTTGAAAAAAGGTTGAATCAGAATATTAGCTTAAAGAAAAAAGACAAGTCGGGATCAAACCAGAATAGGAAAAGAAGAATTCTGTTTATAGGCAGCAGTCGTGGGAGAGGTGTGGGCCAGCAGCTTCAGGAGAAATTAGGTGCAGGGTACCAGGTCACAAGTATTGTGAAACCAAGTGCTAGCCTTAACCAGGTGACAGAAATCTTAGGTCAGGTATGTAGGGACTTTGAGAAGGAAGATCAGGTAACTATAGTTGGAGGAGCAGGAAACAGCCTGGCTATAAATCCAAGATACAGTATTAGGAGTGGCCTGGATAAAATAGGAGCAGAAACTGGGCACAAATGTGGGGTTTGTGGAGGTCTTTCAGCGCCATGATCAGCACTGGGTAATCACTGCTGTATGGCATGTTAACAATGAGCTTAACAGGATGCTCCAGACACCGGCAAAATCTCACATAAGTGTTGTTCCAGTTAATGCTATTGGTAGGTGGGGATACACTACACATGGTCTACACCTAAATAGGAAGGGGAAAAATAAGTTAGTTTCTCCATCAGCAGAAACTGTAAGAGGTGCCACAGTCACACAAGGGGTGATCCCTGTGGTTAATGGCTCCAGGCAGACAGGTTTTTTAGGTTACAGCCAAAGTTCAGACAGACAACAATCAAGACAATTAGAATAAAAGAAACTTCATATACAGTAAATAGGGGCAAAGCTAACGGCAGTCTCAACTTACATCATCAATATATAAGTGGAATAAAAAATAAAGTAGATGAGCTACTAGTGTGTTTAAATGATCTCAAAAATAAGAATGAGATTGACATACTCTGTCTGTCTGAACACCATGTAACTGTGGGGATGGATAGTGTCGGTATAAATGTGTATAATTTAGCATCTTACACTTGTAGATCTAGGATGGATAAAGGAGGAGTTGCCATTTTCATAATACAAGGGTATAAATAGAAAACTGTAGAAGTAAACAAATTTTGTGTTGATCAGCACTTTGAGGTTTGTACATGTGAACTTCAGTTAGATAATGTGGTATTGATATTGTCAAAAGTGTAAAGGTCCCCATTAGGAGACTGGGAGCTATTCATAAAAAAGTTTGACTCCCTATTATGCTGTCTTTCAGACAAAAAGAAGAAGTTATTAATCTTTGGTGATTTCAATGTACACTTTCTAAGTAATTCTGATAGAAAAAGTGAACTGGAAGCGTTATTAACGACATATAACTTAAAAAATGGTTCAAATGGCTCTGAGCACTATGGGACTCAACTTCTGTGGTCATCAGTCCCCTAGAACTCTGAACTACTTAAACCTAACTAACCTAAGGACATCACACACATCCATGCCCGAGGCAGGATTCGAACCTGCGACCGTAGCAGTCCCGCGGTTCCGGACTGCGTGCCTAGAACCGCTAGACCACCGCGGCCGGCCATATAACTTAGATTCAGTGGTCAATTTCCCTACATGTCTAGCTCAAGACTGTAGCACTCTAACAGATAATGTAATTGTGCAGAAAGAGGATGTAAAACAGCCGGCCGTGGTGGCCGGGAGATTCTAGGCGCTTCAGTCCGCAACCACGCTGCTGCTACGGTCGCAGGTTCGAATCCTGCCTCGGGCATGGATGTGTGTGATGTTCTTAGGTAATGTAAAATATAAGTCACATATATTTAATATATTTTACAATTATTTGTGCACATATTTCACTTGTACCTATAGCTAATTGCGTTCTGCAGCTTCATTCCCACACAGCGCAATGTTTATGACGTCGTAGTTTAAGTAGTTCTAAGTCTAGGAGACTGATGACCACGGATGTTGAGTCCCATAGTGCTCAGACCCATTTGAACCATTTTGTATGAGACAGCAAGAACTAGTAAAGATCCAGAAGTAGTTTTACACTACAAAAATTATTGTAATACACTGAGGAAAGTTGTAAGGAAATCAAGAAATATATATGTTAGAGAAGAAATTACCAACTGCGGCAATAAAATCAAATCAATCTGGAATGTTGCTGGAAGGGAGACAGGAAAAGGAACCACAGGGGTAGGATGGCTCTGAGCACTATGGGACTTAACTGCTGTGGTCATCAGTCCCCTAGAACTTAGAACTACTTAAACCTAACTAACCTAAGGACATCACACACATCCATCCCCAGGCAGGATTCGAACCTGCGACCGTAGTGGTCGCGCGGCTCCAGACTACTGGGGTATGAAGTATTACTATTAAAGAGAATGAGACCATCCTAACCATCAGTACACAAGTAGCTAATGTATTTAAGAACCATTTCTTAAGTGTAGGAGAAAAAAATTGGTGAGAATAGTTCAAAAGAGAAAGCCAGGCAATACATGGAAGAGTCAGTTTTGAAACATTTTAATCAGATTAAGTTTCACCTAACAACTTCTTGTGAAATAAATAAAATTATTAAATCTTTGAAAAATAAATGTTCTATTGGAGTAGATGACATCTCTAATAAGATATTAAAACAATGTGGAGCAATTACATCTGATGTTCTGAGTCACATATGTAATGCATCACTAACTCAAGGTATTTTCCCAGACAGGATAAAATGTGCCATTGTCAGACCTCTCTACAAAAAGGGGGAGACCACAGATGTCAATAATTATCGGCGAGTATCCTTGCTTACAGCATTTTCAAAAATCTCCGAGAAAATAATGTCCTCAAGAGTGGTTAACCTTCCCAACAGTAATGGGATACTCAGTAAACCATAGTTCGGATTTCAAAAACGCTGTTCCAGTGAGGCAGCAATATACAGTCTCACTGTCCACATAGCAGTCAATAAATAGTAAAATGTCACCAATAGGAATTTTCTGTAACTTGTACAAAGCATTTGATTGTGTGAACCATTACATTATGTTGCAGAATTTACAATTTTATGGTATAAATGGAATAGCATGTGAGTGGTTTAAGTCATACCTGCATAACAGGAAACAAAAAATTTCTTTATATGGGTCAAGTGATTTAAATAAGTTAGGCAACGCCAGGTGGTGCAGCTAATGTAAAATATAAGTCACATATATTAATATGTTTTACAATTATTTATCTCTAGCGAATTGTGTTCTGCAGCTTCATTCTCACGCAGCGCAATGTTTATGACGTCGTATCTCCTGAACTGTGCCGTAAAATGATGTAATTTTATACGAAGTGTGTGTGGCTACGGTCAGCGAAATCTGTTGTGACGTGAGTTAGAAATACAGAAGTAGTAAATTAAAAAGTCATACATGATGCGGCAGTCTTTCACGCATCTCTGTATTTGACGTCATATCTCCTGAACTATCTATTGTACAATGATATAACTTCGCTGGTACATCAGTGACATATGCGAATACTGTCTGCACAATGTATCACGATCACAGTCAGTAGTAAACAAGCAATAATCTAAAACTTCATGCGCTACGCGGCAGTTTTACTAGGTGAACAGTGGAAATGTAATAGTGAAGAGCTTTTTTCCTTTCATATTTTTGTAGGTGTTGTCAGCGAGACAGTTTCGTGAAGGTATTAAATTATTTGTAAGATATGTTCCAAGTCACTGAGCGGTCTTATTCTCAAATACTGAATCAATAAAGTCGGGTATTCACGAGTCGTGAGTAGGAATTTCCTTTTTGACCACCACCCTTTTGACAGGTAGGTGGTTCTTACCCAAACAAGAATTATATCCAGACGGTAAGTGATGACTGTACCACGTTTGGTTTAAATTTATCCAGTGGCTTAGCAGGGGAGTTGGAACACACATTCCTACATACACCAGCAGATAAATGCATCTATAGGAGCACCAAAAAGGCTAATATGCACCTGTTTTAATAGACTCTGTCTGAAAAGTGGAATACCAGCTGCTTCGTTCAGCCTTCTTGAGCACCCTTTATAATTTTCTCGAAAATTTTGCCATGCGATACTATTCGAGCTCTTTTTAACGTGCAACTTACACTCACAAGACCCCCTAACTCTATCTGACTCACACCCACCAGTCCATCACTGTAGGTGGCTTACACCCATCCACTCCCACTTGCCCACTCGCACTCATTCATTCAGCCTACCTCTTTGTCATTCTGTCTTTGTGTCTCTCTCATTGTCATTGTCTCCCGTCTCACAGCCAGAGTCTCCTTCGTTTTGTGCTATTGGCTCTGAGTACTATGGGACATAACATCTGAGGTCATCAGTCCCCTAGAACTTAGACCTACTAAAACCTAACTAACCTAAGGACATCACACATACATGTCCGAGGCAGGATTCGAACCTGCGACCGTAGCAGTCGCGCGGTTCCGGATTGAAGCACCTAGAATCGCTCGACCACCACGGCCGGCTGTTTTACATCCTCTTTCTGCACAAATACATTATCTGTGAGAGTGCTACAGTCTTGAGCTATACATGTAGGGAAATTGACCACTGATTCTAAGTTATATGTTGTTAATAACGCTTACAGTTCACTTTTCCTATCAGAATGACTTAGAAAGTGTACACTGAAATCACCAAAGATTAATAACTTCTTCTTATTTTCTGACAGACACCATAATATGGAGTCAAACTTTTTTATGAATAGCACCCAGTTTCCTAATGGGGACCTTTACACTGTTGGTAACATCAGTACCACATTTTCTAACCGTAGTTCACGTGCACAAACCTCAAAGTGCTGATCAACACCAAATTTGCTTACTTCTACAGTTCTGTATTTATACCCTTTTTTATGAAAATGGCAACTCCTCCTCTATCCATCCAAGGCGTCCAGCCTGACTGGGTTGCCTCCGAACACGTCTCCAACGATTGTCTAGTTGAACGTATCTGCGACACTCATCGGTAAAGAGAACGTAATGCCAACCCTGAGCGGTCTATTCGGCATGTTGTTGGGCTCATCTGTATCGCGCTGCATGGTGTCGTGGTTGAAAAGATGGACCTCGTTATGTACTTCGAAAGTGAAGTTGCGCATTATTCAGCCTATTGCGCACAGTGTGAGTCGTAACACGACGTCCTGTCGTTGCACTAAAATCATTATTCAACATGGTGGCGTTGCTGCCAGGGTTCATCCGAGCCGTAATCCGCAGGTAGCAGTAATCCACTGCAGTAGTAGCCCTTGGGCGGCCTGAGCGTGGCATGTCATCGACAGTTCCTGTCTCTCTGTATCTCCTCCATGTTCGAACAACATCACTTTGGTTCACTCCGAGGCGCCTGGACACTTTCCTTGTTGAGAGCCCTTCCTGGCATAAAGTAACAAGGCGGACGCGATCGAACCGCGGTATTGACCGTCTTTCATGGTTGAAGTACAGACAACACGAGCAGTGTACCTCCTTCCTGGTGGAATGACTGGAAGTGATTGGCTATCGGACGCTCTCCGTCTAATAGGCGCTGCTCATGCATGGTCGTTTACATCTTTGGGTGGGCTTAGTGACATCTCTGAATACTTAAGAACCAAAGATACTGTTACACCTGCCTAATATCGTGTACCTCCCGCGCGAGCACGCAGAAGTGCCGCAACACGACGTGGCATGGACTCGACTAATGTCTGAAGTAGTGCTGCAGGGAACTGACGCCATGACTCCCGCAGGGCTGACCATAAATCCGTAAGAGTACAAGGCGATGGAAATCTCTTCTGAACAGCACGTTGCGATGCATCCCAGACGTGCTCAATAATGTTCATGAGTTGAGAGTTTTGTGGCCAGCGGAAGAGTTGAACCTAAGAGGAGTGTTCCAGGAGCCACTCGGTAGCAAATCTGGGCGTGTGAGGTGTGGCATTGTCCTGCTGAAATTGCCCAAATCCGTCGGAATGCACAATCGTTATGAACGGATGCAGATGGTCAGACAAGATCCTTCGTGCTTGTGACCTGTAAGAATCGTATCTAGACGTATTAGGGGTCCCATATCACTCCAAATGCATACGCCCCACACCATCACAGAGCCTCCACCTACTTGAAAAGTCTCCTGCTGACATGCAGGGTCCATGGATTCATGAGGTTGTCACCATTCGCGTACACGTCCATTCGCGTGATACAATTTGAAATGAGACTCGTCCGACCAGGCAACATGTCTCCAGGCGTAAAGCTTTGTGTCGTGCAGACATCAAGGGTAGATGAGTGGGCCATCAGCTCCGAAAGCCCTTATCGATGATGTTCGTTGAACGGTTCGTACGCTGACACTTGTTGTCTGTTATTGGCGTTGCCGATCGCAGAGACGTATTCAGGCTGTTTACATATCTCTGTATTTGTAAACGCATGCCTATACCAGTTTTTTTGGCGTTTATGTGAATATACAGGGTGGTCCATTAATCGCGACAAGGCCAAATATCTCACGAAATAAGCGTCAAACGAAAAAAACTACAAAGAACGAAACTTGTCTAGCTTGATGGGGGAAACTGGATGGCGCTATGGTTGGCCTGCTAGATGACATTGCCATAGGTCAAACGCATATCAACTGCGTTTTCCTAAATAGGACCCCTCATTTTTATTACATATTCGTGTAGTACGTAAAGAAATGTGATAGACGGCGCTGTAATAGTCACAATCATACGGTTCACAATTTTAGACGAACAGTTGGTAACAGGTAGGTTTTTTACATTAAAATACAGAACGTAGGTACGTTTGCACATTTTTTTCGGTTCTTCCAATGTGATACATGTACCTTTGTGAACTTATCATTTCTGAGAACGCATGCCGTTACATCGTGAATACCTGTAAATACCACATTAATGCAATAAATGCTCAAAATGATGTCCGTCAACCTCAATACGTGTAACGACATTCCTCTCAACAGCAAGTACTTCGCCTTCCGTAATATTCGCACATTCATTGACAATGCGCTGACGCATGTTGTCAGGCGTTGTCGAAGGATCACGATAGCAAATATCCTTCAACTTTCCCCACAGAAAAAAAATCCGAGGACGTCAGATCCGGTGACGTGCAGGCCATGGTATGGTGCTTCGACGACCAATCGACCTGTCATGAAATATGCTATTCAATACCGCTTCAACCGCACGCGAGCAATGTGCCGGACATCCATCACGTTGGAAGTACATCGCGATTCTGTCACGCAGTGAAACTTCTTGTAGTAACATCAGTAGAACATTACGTAGGAAATCAGCATACATTGCACCATTTAGATTGCCATCGATAAAATGGGGGCCAATTATCCTTCCTCCCATAATGCCGCACCATACATTAACCCACCAAGGTCGCTGATGTTCCAGTTGTCGCAGCCATCGTGGATTTTCAGTTGCCAATAATGCATATTATGCCGGTTTACGTTACCGCTGTTGGTGAAAGACGCTTCGTTGCTATATAGAGCGCGTGCAAAAAATCTGTCATCGTCCCGTAATTCCTCTTGCGCCCAGTGGCAGAACTGTACACGACGTTCAAAGTTGTCGCCGTGCAATTCATGGTGCGTAGCAATATGGTACGGGTGCAATCGATGTTGATGTAGCATTCTCAACACCAATGGTTTTGAGATTCCCGATTCTCGTGCAATGTGTATGCTGCTGATGTGCGGATTAGCCGCGACAGCTGCTAAAACACCTACTCGGGTATCATCGTTTGTTGCAGGTCGTGGTTAACGTTTCACATGGGGCTGAACACTTCTTGTTTACTTAAATAACGTAACTATCCGGCTAAAGGTCCACGATACCGAGCAGCATACATAGCACACGCCCGTTGGGCATTTTGATGACAATAGCCATACATCGATATTGCCTTTTTCCGCAATTGGTAAACGGCCCATTTTGACACGGGTAATGTATCACGAAGCAAATACCGGCGGAATGTTACGTGATACCACGTACTTATACGTTTGTGACTATTACACCGCCATCTGTCACAAAGCGAAAAAAGTGGTCCAACTAAAACATCCATATTTCTTTACGTACTATATGTAATAAAAATGGGGGTTCCTATTTAAAAAAACGCAGTTGATATTCGTTTAACCTATGTCAGCGCCATCTAGCGGGTCAACCATAGTGGCATCTGGTTTCCCCCTTCAAGTTAGACGAGTTCCGTTCCTTGCAGTTTCTTCATTTTATGCTTTTCACAAGTTAAGTGTAAACATTACGTATGATACAATTTTGTTTGGAAAGTTAGTTAAAATAGTCGCGTCTATGTGTTCCGCCGAAGGTCCGTCTTCCTTTTTTATATTTTGGATGAGACGATTTATGAGGAAATCGGTCCTTCATTTTTAGTTAAAGAACATGAGGCTGAATTCAAGCGTGTTCTTGAAAATGATCACTACAAAAGACTTTACAAGGTTTCAACTAAGGCTGAATACACTGAATAAGTGCACAAGGTGTTGTAGATGGCACCTCTTACCAAACGATAATTTCAATAAAATAAGAGCAGTCGGAGATTGTACAAAAATATTTTCGTGTTAGTATTATCCAGCCGCTGTTCGGAATTGGAATGGTAGAAAATACAATGAAATTGGTTTGATGAGCTCGTGGCCAGGCACTTAGCTGTGAAGTGCGAAGTAGTCGTGTAGTTTAGATTTAGATGTTGTTTTGAAACAGTTTTAGGGCCTTTTAACAATTATGCAACTTTTTTAAGAATATGTAACTAATTTTGTATGCCTGTTTACTGACAACTCGGTTATCATGCAACAAACTAAGATGAAGGCTATTTAGTACGCCGGGAAGGTCGATTAGTGAATTCTAAAATACAACACGGATTCTTCTTATCAATTTCCTCGGAAATAAAAGAAAACTGAAGAATATTTCTCAGATTCTCTGAAGCAGTTGCATGAAAAAATTCTAAAGAAGGGGACAGGCGTTAAAAAAAAGAAGCTATTCTTTTGCCCACAAAATAGGCTATTATAATTAATACGCATACTACTAATTTGGCACAGATAACCCGAGGTACGAATTGATGGAATATTCTACTTTTCTGTCGTTGCTTTGTGAACACTATCGGACAACAGGGGAAACGCCATGGCTTGCGTAGATCAGTGTTTTGTAGATCTTCTAGAATCACTTTTCAGGAATGGAACCACGTTGGAAAAAGAGTAGTGGCTTGAAAAGGAATTAAGCACTGAAAAGTGCTTTCTGAATTAAACACACAGTGTCGATTGTCCGGTCGAGAAATTCCCACCTTACTCTAGTACCAATCTTATAGTAAACTAGCTGAGTGTACCCAGCGTTGCCTGCGTGCATATGTATTCCAGTCTTCTATCAGTCTGTCTCCTCCTTCCCCTCTCTCTGCCCCCCTACTCCAGCCCATATTATCTATTCCACCTTCTCTTCTCTCTCCCTCTGTCCACGTCCTCCTACCCCTCTGTCTATATGCTCGTTCCCCCTCTGTTGCTGTGCTCCTTCCCTTGCTATCCATCTCCTCCTCTCTCCACCTAATTACGTTTCCTCCTTTCCCTCTCTTTGGTCATCTCTTTGTCCTCCTCTCTCCGTCAATATAGTCCCCCATCTCCTCTTCTCTATCTTAATCCCCACCTCTCTCTCTCTCTCTCTCTCATTCACTCTCAATCTCTATCTCCTCCCCTTTCCTTCTCTGTCCTTCTCCTCCTCTCCCCTCTCACTGTACATCTCCTTCTCTTCCCTTTCTCTGTCCACTCCCTCCCTTCCCCTCACTCTCCTTGACACCTCTTTCTCTTCACCCACTCTCTATCTCCTCCTCTTTCCTTCTCTGTCCTTCTCCGCCTCTCCCCTCTCTCTGTCCTCCCCTTTCCTTTTTCTGTTCACTCGCTCCCTCCTTTCCCCTCCCTCTGTCTATTTCCCTGTCTCCTCTGTCCATCTTTTCCACCCCCTCCTATATGTGGACATTTCCTTCTTCCCACTCTTGGTCTGTTCACCTACTCCTCCCTCCTTTCTCCACCTAATCATACCCATCCCAATAACAGGCTGTCGTTTCCTACCCACACAGTATTTCTTTCCAGGTCATAATTAACATGTGTAGCAAATTTGGCTGAAATACTTCCAGGGGTTAAGGATGACTTTCCTACCTGCGGTTTTCTTTGCGTACACACGCACATAACAGATTTAACTCTTATTTGTACACATATTTCACCTGTATCTCTAGCGAATTTCGCCCTGCAGTTTCATGTTCACGCATCTCAATTTCCATGACGTCCTGTCTCCTGAACTATGAGTCGTACAGTATGGAAATGCCTTGTGGCTAGGGCCTCCCGTCGGGTAGACCGTTCACCTGGTGCAAGTCTTTCGAGTTGACGCCACTTCGTCGACTTGCGTGTCGATGAGGATGAAATGATGATGAAAGACACACAACACCCAGTCATCACGAGGCAGAGAAAGTCCCAGGCCCCGCCGGGAATCGAACCCGGGGCGCCGTGCGCGGGAAGCGAGAACGCTACCGCCAGACCACGAGCTGCGGACTGGTAGTACTTGTAAAATTATATAGTCGTACAGTAATATAATTTTACAAGTCCATTCAGTGGCACATTTGAATATTCTCTGTAAAATAAATCATGAATACAATTAACATTAAAGAAGTAGTAAGTTCCAACGTCATTCTTCATATGGCAGTTTTACTGTATGAACAGCGAAAATGTAGTAAGCGATAAATTTTTATCCTTTCATCATTTTGTGAGCGTTGCCAGCGTGGAGAAGTTTCGTGAATGTCTGAAGTTATGTGTAAGGTTTAATACGAGTCACTAAGTGCTCTCATTTTCAAATATTAGGTGAATAAAGGGTGGATATTCGTGCATCATTAGCTTTTTCAACGCCACCTCCAGTAGTTTTGAGAGGTATGTGGCTGTTACCATCACAGCGATTATCTCTAGAAAGTAAGTTATGTGTGCACCAAGTTTGGTTGAAATCGGTCCAATGGTTTCGGTGGTCATGTGGAACATACATACACACATACACGTATACATACACCCATTTTATTATATTTACGGATGTATTCCTATTTAATGGTTAGTAATCGTATCCAGTATTAAACGTAGATTAGGGTTGTACATTAAATTGTTTTTCGTAGATTTGGCGGGCACTTGGGAAATGTTTGTGTTTCGCTGTTGAGATGCATTGAGGTTACAAAACGTCATGGGACAGCGATATGTACATAAACACATGGCGGTAGTATCGCGTAGACAAGGTATAGAAAGGCAGTGCATTGGTGGAGCTGTCATTTGTACTCAAGTGATTCATGTGAAAAGATGTTCGACGTGATTATGACCGCACGATGAGAATTAACAGACTGTGAACACGGAATGGTGGTTGTAGCTAGATCCTTGGACATTTCATATCGTAAATAGTTAGGGAATGCAATATACCGAGGTCCACTGTGTCAAGAATGTGCCGAGAATACTACATTTCAGACATTACCTCTCACTCCGGACAATGTCCGAGTGCAGTGGCGTTCGCGTGGAGTTCTCAATGTAACATACAAGCACCACTGCGTCAGATAACTGCGGAAATCAATGTGGGGCGTATAACGAACGTATCCGTTAGGACAGTGCGACGAAATTTGATAGATGATTAGGGGAAATCGGGTAAAGAAATTCAATAGAGTATTATTCAATGTAGGGGCACTAGCTGTTGTCTGTTGCCAATTACAATACTGTACAGAAATATTTTCTTCTGAAAATAACTGTAGGAAGAAATTCGAAAGAAAAATTATTTTCTCCTTCGATACCTTATGCAACTTGTAACATTATGAACTGTTGATACCTTACTTCTCGTATTTTGTCACATTAAGAACAAAATAAACGGATTTCTAATCATTTGCTACAGATAGGTAAAAAATATGGTAATAAATTATTATTAGTTGTAAATTACTTTGTGTGAAGGACAGCCGCAGGTGCGATGATACATTTCAAATCATCTGAAGTATTCTTAGATTCTTCCTGAAGTATAACAGTCTTCAGCCACTATCGCATAGGTGTCCAGTTCTTTTGTGAATTTCAATAAGTCCTGCTCCAGTGAAACACTTTCTACACTTTTGGCTTAGTGCCCTGTGGAACGTGTCAGTTCTCCAGGTTTTTGGATTTTAGCTTATAGGAAATGGCAATGGTATTTCTTAACTTTTTAATAACTCTATAAGTGTACTACAGTACATTTACTGAATAGTACCGTTTCGACAAAAATTTATTGCCTCAGTCATCTATACAGGAAGGTAAAGCAAGAAGAATGAAGGTCCAAACGTTTGTTCGTCAGTAGTGTTGTCAAGGTGTACCTAGAGAATAACCATTTGAAAATCGTGTACAAGCTAAGTTATAGTAGAACAAGGAACTTGTACGGAGTGATTCAAATGCCTCTACCGATGTTGGTTTATGCTGCCTGCTGTGTCATATTTGGCCTTTAAAAACCAAGCGCGAGATTTTCATATTCTCTCGCTTGCTATTCGCAGACTACGAGTCCTACAGTAAAAATGAACAGGACCTTTTTGCAGGAAATTTAATGTAGTTAAATTTTGTATACTGGGACCTCGACCCCACAATCATACCCCACAACACAATATTTCTTGTATGTTGCACGTGGCACTCCCTCATACCATTGTACAAAAATTTTCGACTACGAACTATTCTGGACATTCTACTTTTTTGGGTCTACATTGATTGGTCTATTACACCACCACCAGCATAGTTGGCTATTTCGTTAACATCAATAATTAAAACGTGCCCACCAGGGTAAGGAACGAAAATTGACTTTTGTAAACGTTACGCTGAAACTAATTACGTTGACAATTCGATCCAGACTTAACCCTTACGAAAACAGATGTTCCATAGTCAGAAGGTCTAATGAACACAAGAATGCAATTGTTTATTTTATTCTGTCAAAATGCACAAAATGTTTAGGTAAAATTTACGCAAACGCCTATTTTACATATTTTGGGTGCTCATCTAAGGTGGCTGCGTAATATGGCCAGTCAAAGAAGAAACAGTCGAATGTTCGAAATAATTCATGCAGTCGCAAATCTTTGAACAGTGGTAGCAGGGAGTGTCATGAACAATATAGTAGAAATCATGACAGGTGGAAGTCGAGGATGGAAGTGGGGGAGCGTTTGAGGGTCAATTTTGTAAGTTTTCTAGAATAAACTACACCCTCTAACGAAAAGGTATCCAGTGCGAAATTTAACTACTTTAAATATTTTACAAAAAGGTCCCATTCATTTTTTCTGTAGGACAAACAGTTTGCTTGCACCGAGCGAAAGAATATTAAAATCTTGCACGCACTTTTGAAAGCCAGATATAACATTGCGGGCTGTATAAACCTATATCAGTAGGGGCAGCTGAACCACCATGTACTGGTTCCTTGCTGTATGATAACTTTGATTGTACATGATTTTCAAATGGCTGTTCTATGTACATTTATTGACCACACTAGCGATGAACAAAGCATGTGGACCTACAGAGTTGGTATCATAGACATACAACAGCAAAATGAAGCCGCTGTCGTTCTTTTATTTCTTACTGTGGTCAGGCCTTCGGCGTATGGCGAAAAAGCTTTACCAACCATCTGACAGCGCTCCTTGGATGCACTGCGGAAATTTTAAGTTTAATTAGGAATAGGCGGTGTGCTTGTTGACAGTCTCAACGCTGCCCCAATCGAGGAAGGATATGTCTTGTCGAAGAGACACTTGGATAGCAGGGGCTTCGGCAAACGTGCGGACAGATACTGTAATTACTATAAATAACCGTCGTCTTGTGACAGCACTCCATGTTGATCGAGGTTGTCAGAAGGCTCGTTTTTGTGGAGGGTGTGATAGCGGAAGTGTGGGATGCAGTCATCCTTCAAATATTAAGGTGGGACATTTGCCTTGTTTTCATACTCTGATCAGGAAACTCACTCCATACCTTACACCTCTGTGAACTTACAGGATCGCAATCTAGCTACCGTGTCAACGTCTTGTGGTGGCAGAGAACACTTGAAAAAAAAATAGTAAAACAGAGGTAAGCTATTACGACATTTTTTTTCAATGGCGTAGGCGCAGAGGTTTACAAGGGGATGCTGGTGAGGATGAAAAAGCGATGAATTGGACATCTCAGGCAGTGCAGATCGTTACTGCACAACTAACTGTCCAGGACAGACCAAAGTTTAGTGTCTGGTCAGTCGAAAATCATAGTCATAAGTGATGCACGTCCAGTAACCGTTTGTTACGAATTCATTGCCAATATCCAGCCTGGTCTACCCATAAGCGACCATAAACAGAGATGATCGCCAAGTGTTTAGGGTTCTTGCTGAGCTCGTACAGTACCACAGAGCGTTGACTGCAAAAGATGCGAGAGTATTTCAGAATGATGTCCATGCTTCGTTTCAGCAGAGCTCATCTCGTTCCATAGGTACACAGGAATATGGTGAGAGTTGCCTTGTCGCTGACTAACCTGTCAATTCCTTAATTATTTTTTAAGACGTGAAATAAGTGCTTTGCTTGTTCATTCGATTCAGAGTGGTAAGATGGGTTGGGCAAAGGTTTGAACCATTAAGAATACAGAATTCCTCGAAGTAAGTGTAAATCGCCTTGTCCAATAGGAGATCCGCCAACTTTTTTTTTTAATCTCATTTTGTTCGTTTTCGTTCATTGTGTCTACTCGTGGCGGACGTCGCAAGACACCCGTTTCAGTTCGTCGTTGATCCATTAACTCAGTTTTAGCCTACTCGAACTCAGAATCTATGTAAAGATAGCCGAGTGGTATAATTATGGTAGGGTACATACTGACTGCATATACACTCCTGGAAATGGAAAAAAGAACACATTGACACCGGTGTGTCAGACCCACCATACTGGCTCCGGACACTGCGAGAGGGCTGTACAAGCAATGATCACACGCACGGCACAGCGGACACACCAGGAACCGCGGTGTTGGCCGTCGAATGGCGCTAGCTGCGCAGCATTTGTGCACCGCCGCCGTCAGTGTCAGCCAGTTTGCCGTGGCATACGGAGCTCCATCGCAGTCTTTAACACTGGTAGCATGCCGCGACAGCGTGGACGTGAACCGTATGTGCAGTTGACGGACTTTGAGCGAGGGCGTATAGTGGGCATGCGGGAGGCCGGGTGGACGTACCGCCGAATTGCTCAACACGTGGGGCGTGAGGTCTCCACAGTACATCGATGTTGTCGCCAGTGGTCGGCGGAAGGTGCACGTGCCCGTCGACCTGGGACCGGACCGCAGCGACGCACGGATGCACGCCAAGACCGTAGGATCCTACGCAGTGCCGTAGGGGACCGCACCGCCACTTCCCAGCAAATTAGGGACACTGTTGCTCCTGGGGTATCGGCGAGGACCATTCGCAACCGTCTCCATGAAGCTGGGCTACGGTCCCGCACACCGTTAGGCCGTCTTCCGCTCACGCCCCAACATCGTGCAGCCCGCCTCCAGTGGTGTCGCGACAGGCGTGAATGGAGGGACGAATGGAGACGTGTCGTCTTCAGCGATGAGAGTCGCTTCTGCCTTGGTGCCAATGATGGTCGTATGCGTGTTTGGCGCCGTGCAGGTGAGCGCCACAATCAGGACTGCATACGACCGAGGCACACAGGGCCAACACCCGGCATCATGGTGTGGGGAGCGATCTCCTACACTGGCCGTACACCACTGGTGATCGTCGAGGGGACACTGAATAGTGCACGGTACATCCAAACCGTTATCGAATCCATCGTTCTACCATTCCTAGACCGGCAAGGGAACTTGCTGTTCCAACAGGACAATGCACGTCCGCATGTATCCCGTGCCACCCAACGTGCTCTAGAAGGTGTAAGTCAACTACCCTGGCCAGCAAGATCTCCGGATCTGTCCCCCATTGAGCATGTTTAGGACTGGATGAAGCGTCGTCTCACGCGGTCTGCACGTCCAGCACGAACGCTGGTCCAACTGAGGCGCCAGGTGGAAATGGCATGGCAAGCCGTTCCACAGGACTACATCCAGCATCTCTACGATCGTCTCCATGGGAGAATAGCAGCCTGCATTGCTGCGAAAGGTGGATATACACTGTACTAGTGCCGACATTGTGCATGCTCTGTTGCCTGTGTCTATGTGCCTGTGGTTCTGTCAGTGTGATCATGTGATGTATCTGACCCCAGGAATGTGTCAATAAAGTTTCCCCTTCCTGGGACAATGAATTCACGGTGTTCTTATTTCAATTTCCAGGAGTGTAGATATTAGGACTTGATGATGATTACTACTTACTGCAAAGTGTTCAAACAGAGGAGTACAGAATGCAGATGGAAGCATACAACAGCTGCCACTAGAAGCACATCAGTGTAAGTATTTACCGGGTGCTGTCCGATATTCTAATTATGTTGGACGAAAGTATATAATGTCTTCTGTTTCCGCATCAGCACTGATCAGTCAACGTAGACACAGGTGTGCCTCCATCAAGTACATTACCTCCCAATGGAGTCTGTGCACGAGTGTGAACAGTTTTTCCCAGAACCCCCCTGAGGCGATGGTGACGATGATGATCTGTTCGTCTCTTTCAGTACCTATTGCCATAATCCTTCGAGTAATATGAGACTACACTGCACAGAGAAGTAGTTGCGAAGATAAGGCAGAACAGAGTTTTTTGAACTTCATCATTGATCTGAAAGTACACTGTTTCCTGCGCATCGAATGCTGATTGCTTGACCTCAGATAAAGAAGTATCCCATTTGTATTAGCGTAATGATTGCTCGCCTTAATATTGATGTCTTAATTATGAGTGCTGATGAAAATAACCCAAGCCTGTTGCCTTCTCTGGAAGACCTGAATTTGGACCGGAAAGAGCCAATATGAGTTTTTATCGACAATGTGGTGAAAATTTACTGAAACAGAGGTGAACGAGAAATTTCTTTTAGTTTGTAAGTGAACAGAAAGTAATTTTTCTAGAACTGACGATCAAGAAATACAGGAAGAAAGTTTGTAAATTAACCTTTCTTCGACTACGAGGTCATTTGAAACGGAACACAGAATAGGATTAAGAAGCAATGGAGAAAGAAGTCGGTCGTACCCTTTTGAAAGGAGCTATCCCAGCACATCTAATAACCTTTAAGTTCCGTGTGTCCTGTACAGAGCATGCAACAGATTTTAAAGTAACTTCTCGAAGAACTAGAGACTTTAAACTTTCAACATAGCTGAGGACTGGTGTGTAGCGGAGAATACTTCGCTTACTACTGCCATTTACTCCTTTCCCTATTCTATTCGAGAATTGTTCGTATGAAGAACGAGTGTTGGTAAGCCTGTATTGAGCTGTTTTCGTTTTTCTTTGCGAAATATATGTTGGAGAAAGCAATACACTTTTACACTAAGGTGAAAAGAAACTGAAATAAGCCAAAAATTTAGCACATGCCTCTGTTGAAGAAATTTCACACACAGGACTAAAAACAGAAAAGGAAGGATCCTTTACTGTATGATTATATGATAGCGAAACGAACAATGGTAGCAGTTACTTCTGTAAAATATCTGGGAGTATGCGTGCGGAACGATTTGAAGTGGAATGATCATATAAAATTAATTGTTGGTAAGGCGGGTACCAGGTTGAGATTCATTGGGAGAGTCCTTAGAAAATGTAGTCCATCAACAAAGGAGGTGGCTTACAAAACACTCATTCGACCTATACTTGAGTATTGCTCATCAGTGTGGGATCCGTACCAGGTCGGGTTGACGGAGGAGATAGAGAAGATCCAAAGAAGAGCGGCGCGTTTCGTCACAGGGTTATTTGGTAACTGTGATAGCGTTACGGAGATGTTTAGCAAACTCCAGTGGCAGACTCTGCAAGAGAGGCGCTCTGCATCGCTGTGTAGCTTGCTGTACAGGTTTCGAGAGGGTGCGTTTCTGGATGAGGTATCGAATATATTGCTTTCCTCTACTTATACCTCCCGAGGCGATCACGAATGTAAAATTAGAGAGATTCGAGCGCGCACGGAGGCTTTCCGGCAGTCGTTCTTCCCGCGAACCATACGCGACTGGAACAGGAAAGGGAGGTAATGACAGTGGCACGTAAAGTGCCCTCCGCCACACACCGTTGGGTGGCTTGCAGAGTATAAATGTAGATGTAGATGTAGAAACAAAAATAAACTTTTAATATAACACGCTTTTAAGTCGTACTAAAATTATGAAATTATTTCTGCTTGCCCCACACAGATTCCAAACTCACTCACGTCGTCTACGGACCACAAGTGGTCTATCGGTACCATGCGGCCGCCTTGTCATCCTCAGATGAGGATGCGGATAGGAGGTGCGTGTTGTCAGCACACTGCTCTCCCGGCCGTTATGATGGTTTTCGTTGACCGGAGCCGCTACCATTCGGTCGAGTAGCTCCTCAGTTGACATTACGAGGCTGAGTGCACCCCGAACCACGCCTGACAGCACGTAACTTCGATGATCTGACGGGAGCCGGTGTATCCACTGCAGCCAGGCCGTTGCCAGATTCCAAACTCGATACCGATGATTCTTAAAATTTGTGGTTCTGAATTTTTAACAGCTATGAAAATACTTGTGAGGCGCATTCATAGTTACTATCGCATGACTACCCCTCCCCCCCTTCACCCCCCACAACCCACAATTATTTTCATAGCTATTAAAAGTTCATAATCATATATTTACGCTCAGTCTCCAGGTGGTCAACTCTCTGGATACCTACCACAAGCTGCTCACATCCACTGGAAAACTATCCCAGAAAAGTCAACCTATTCAAGAGCTGGACCGTCCGAAGAGGAGAACCTTAAGCCACTGGCCGGATTTTAAGACTAAAGAAAAGTGTTCACAGTGAGACACGCTGAGACGGTATGGGTGAAGTATCCATGCATCAAGTACGGATCAAAGGCCCGATTTGCGCAACTCTATCCACTGTTGATTTTGTGATACTTCGTAGAACCGCTGCGAATACCATAAATAGGTTCTAGTGTATGTATCTTTTGTGCAACGACTTAATCTCAGTAGATGCAGCAGCGCTGCTGGTGGTGGTGGTAATGGTAATGTTCAGCTCCAAAACTGTAAGGAAATCACCAGAGAAACTGAAGTAAACTTCGTGAATGGTGAAAACGTACAAGACTCTGACTTGTTACTTCTTTAGCGATTGTTGTCTCGCTTACACTAGCCTCGCGTGTTTGCGTGAGGCAAGGAGTGGTACTTAGAGGCCATTCTCCTTACTACCGTGCGATCAACCCGGCGCACGCTCGTGAGCGTGAGCGGTCACGGTTCTGCCCGCACAGCTCTGCGGCTATGCAACGGTCTCGTGACTACTTGACGCATTGCATGGGTAAGCAGTAGCCTTAGCAACAGATAACCAAGTATTGAAAGTTCCAAATCACAGTTTCCCGAAGATCACGTACGTGCAGCCCTTTATCGATTACAAGACTCAAAACTCCCAAGAAAAGAAAACATTAAACAGGACCACATAAAGTATCATACAAACTTTCCCGCAAACAGAAACTTATCGAAACAAACCCACGAAGTGAAGTGATTAAAGACGAGTAAAATAAGTGGAAGCACCAATAGGTGTGAATGGATGGGCAAATATATGAGATCCATCGCGAAACTAGACAAAGACGTACAGAATAGAGTAGGAAGTTCGCACCAGCCTCTGAGACAAAAATGAAATCGATAGAAGAGATAGACGAGAGACTCAGTATAGAAAACTGAAAATATACTGTGAAAGTAGCAAGCCCAGCTGTTTCATATGCAACTGTTGTTGCTTCCGTCGCAAATAAAAATACGAATCGAACATTGTAGCAAAGACACAATTTTCAAAGAGCACAAACTCTGGAAATTTCTGCTCCTCAAAGAAGAAGGATGTGAAGGTCACTAAGGAAAGACGCCAAATTATTAAACGTGGAAAGGACAACCATAAATATAAAGGCATCATCTCGACACGGAAACAAGCAGCGATTAAATAGATGATAGATTTTAAACAATGTGAAATATAAAACATGAGTTACGGAAAAAGAAAAGCCATCTGTTGACAGTATATTAATAGATGACGAAATAGATGATAGCAGTTAGGAGCTGAGCGCGAAAGAGAAAGCGAAGAAATTCGAATTGTTGCAGGAGATAAAACTCTGTTTCAAAATTCGGCATCGGCTTCGAAATATATTCCACCAAGTTTTTGAAATAACTCCAGGAGTTAAGGCAGTTCTGCTGTATTTCAGATAGTTAAAGTTAAAGACTATGCTACGATTCCAACACGTTTTAATTCTTTCAGACCCTCTCGTTACAACTGTGTACAGTAACTTTTACTGTGTATTGGCTGCAACAGAAGTATTTCTTTTCCCGGTGGAAATATGAGGTACACATTTGTGAATGTTTAGCCTTTTCATCATGCTCAAGTGCTGCGAACTGTTGGGTATCACTATGAAAACATCAGCAAGTTAGTACAGCAGTGCGTAGCAGCTCGTGATCACCAGAATACACAGATATGGTTTGTTATCTAGTTCCATTATATATTTGAATATTGTTATTGTTAGATTGCACGGTGATTACTGAATGGTCATTTAACTGTTTATTACAATAGAGAATATTTCGTAACTACTTATGTTAGTCCATAAAATGAAGTGATGTGTACAAAGTATGTTTTGAAAATGGGTACACATTTTAGTATAAATCTTGCACCTAAAATCATTAAAATCATCTAAGGGCATTACCTTGTAAAGAAAAGTTTTCCTTCCTCCAGAAAAATTCAGGTCAGAAAAGATTAAATGCCATGATCTTAAGTCCATTTCGATTTACAGCCGGCCGCGGTGGCCGAGCGGCTCTAGGCGCTTCAGTCCGGACCCGCGCGACTGCTACGGTCGCAGGTTCGAATCCTGCCTCGGGCATGGATGTGTGTGATGTCCTTAGGTTAGTTAGGTTTAAGTTGTTCTAAGTTCTAGGAGACTGATGACCTCAGATGTTAAGTCCCATAGTGCTCAGAGCCATTTTTCGATTTATTGTAAAGTGGATCACCAGGTATGTGGCACTTGCTTTCAACCCCGTCAAAAAAGTACGAACATAGATTCAGTTGGATGTTTATCATGTTATTATTGCAAGAAAAAGTGCACCAAAGGCAACGCTTTGAAAGAAATGATTTTGGAGAAATAAGTCGAATTACATCAGTACGTCAGACAGTGCAAGAATTTCGAATTCAAACCAGAAGGTACTTAACATCACGCAGAACAAAGCGACGAAAAAACATCCATCTGCAGTACTCAGGAACTGAAGAAGGGCTTGCGTCATTCCCTAAAAAAATTGTCGACAAATGAACTGGATACTGTAAAACATCATTCCCCTTCGAATGTTCTCTTAAAATCAATGCTAACATCTTAAGCGTGTCAGAATACACCGAAATAGGAGTTACGCAAAGTTGAATTCTAATGTAACTACCGCCAGAGAGCAGGGAAATGTATCCCAAAGTGCAATATTTCAAAACTAGGCTGCCAACAGAATTGAGGAACTGAAAGATGAAACACCGAATAACGAACGTGAAACGGATCCCAAATAGGACCAAGCCATGCCGAAGACCGTGAAATAAAATTATACGAACCCAGACGCTGATATGTGCATTGTACACTTCTCAACAGTAAAAATGAGAAAAATTGCAGAATCAATACAGATATTACGTCCTCACTAATAAATGTATATGGCACTACCAGGAATGACAAATATATCAAAACGGTGAAGTAGGGTTCTGGAAGAATAACTTGCATAATGCACAATCCTCACACAGTGTGTTTCTAGAACTAAGTCCTCATGCAGTCTATAGATAGACGAACACAGTCAACGCATATTCTAAGCAAAATAAACATGGATGCAGGCAAATAGTCTAACACACGAAAAAACGACACCTCACAAACAAATGTACACAAAAAGTGGATCCAACGCAGATTTATAAAGTTTCAAAGGCTAAACTTAATATACACTATGTGATCAAATGTATCCGGACAAACCCGAAAACATACGTTTTTCATCTTAGGTCCATTGTGCTGCCACCTACTGCCAGGTACTCCATATCAGCGACCTCATTACACATTAGACTTCGTGTGAGAACAGAATAGGGCACTCCACGGAACTCACGGACTTCGAACGTGGTCAGGTGATTGGGTGTCACTCGTGTCGTACGTCTGTACGCGAGATTTCCTAAATATGCCTAGGTCAACTGTTTCCGATGTGATAGTGACATGGAAACGTGAAGGAACAGGTACACCACAAAAGCGTACAGGCCGACCTCGTCTGTTGACTGACAGAGACCGCCGACAATTGGAGAGGGTCGTAACGTGTAATAGGCAGACATCAATCCAGACCATCACACAGGAATTCCGAACTGCATCAGGACCCGCTGCAAGTACTATGAAAGTTACGTGGGAGGTGAGACAACTTCGATTTCATTGTCGAGCGGCTGCTCATAAGCCACACATCACGCCGGTAAATGCCAAACGACACCTCGCTTGGTGTAAGGAGCATAAACATTGGACGACTGAAAAGTGGAAAAACGTTGTGTGAAGTGACGAATCACGTTACACAGTGTGGCATTCCAGTAGCAGGGTGTGGGTATGGCGAATGCTTGGTGAACGTCATCTACCAGCGTGTGTAGTGCCAACATTAAACTCTGAGGCGATGGTGTTAAGTTGTGGTCGTGTTTTTAATGGAGGGGGCTTGTAACACTTGCTGTTTTGCGTGGCAGTATCACAGCACAGGTCTACATTGATGTTTTAAACACCTTCTTGCTTCCCACTGTTGAAGAGCAATTCTGGGATGGCGAGAGCATCTTTCAACACGTTCGTGCACCTGTTCATAATGCACGGCCTATGGCGGAGTGGTTACACGACAATAACATCCCTGTAATGGGCTGGCCTGCACAGTGTCCTGGCACGAATGTTATAGAACAGCTTTGGGATGTTCTGGAACGCCGACGTCGTGCCAGGTCTCACCGACCGACATCGATACCTCTCCTCAGTGCAGCACTCCGTAAAGAATGGTCTGCCATTTCCCAAGAAATCTCCCATCACATGATTGAACGTATGCCTGTGAGAGTAGAAGCTGTAATCAAGGCTTTACATTGAATTCCATCATTACCGATTGGGGGCACAACGAACTTGTAAGTCATTTTCAGACAGATGTCCGGATACTTTTGATTACATAGAGCACTAAAGACGAAAGAAAAATACAAACCTCAGATACATAATTAGAGACGATCATGGAAAGAGGCAATCACCTTGCCCTCAATCGAGGCAGCACACTGATTATTCCTGAACAGTCAGCAGAATATCTACTTCACAGACGCCTTCCGGACGACGAGACAGATGCTAATCAACTGAACTGGAAGCTTAGAAAGGGACTATACAGTGAGTGTCTCAGTAACTTGGTAACTTCACCACATGCTGAAGGAGAAATAAAACAACCTATAATGAATATGAATAATGGAAAGACTTTGCAGAGAATGTTTAGGTGTACAGGCTTCTGGACCCCCAGAACAGGTATATCTTGCGATGTGCAAGGAAGGGTGCGTTCATCACACTCACACCTTCCGACAGAGTGAACATTATAGTAAGATCAAACACCCGAGTTCAGTCTTTCTCGTGTCGTGTGGAACAAACTGAACCGAATCAGATGTGGGGAACGGAGAACGGTAGAGGTGTGGCACAGACGGTGCACCTATGGTTCTGACTGCCCCTATCTGTTTTCGCCAGATTCTTAGAAGAACTACATGAAAGTGGTTCTGAGTCAGTTGAGTGATTGGAAAACCTGGTCATTAATCTGTGATTTTTTGTTTTGGTTTAGCCTACTGCTTTTTATAATTTCATTGTCTCTAAGAGCATCAATCACCAAATAAATAAAATAGTAGGATGACGTGCGGTCTGTAACTGGTTGCTTGACAAATGTCCAACAAATCACGGAACAAAAGGGAGTTATTAGTCCCAGATCCCGGCCAGATAACGATCTTGTCACACCCGATGTCAGGTTACCCATTTGGGGAACGTATGTTCAAGATTACGCCTGCTACCCCTGTCTCTGGGGAGCCCCTGGGAATGGATTGAGATCATCAAGGTGAGTCACCACATTTCTTAGTCAATTACAAGTGTTATATTCCAGAATATGACGCAACTCTTCAATGGTCTCGTGACATAAAAATGGTAGGCACCCCTCTCAAACAATAGGACCAAACCAAAATAGCTGGAAAATGATGGAGAACGTTAGAGAATACCACCATGTTCATTTAGTTTACTGGCGGGATGGGCGTTATGGCACAAGAAATTACATCATCAGACGAAATTTCAAACAGATTTCCACCCTCAATGAAGGACTTGTCGCTGTGCACATGACCAAGGGTTAATGCAGTTTACGATGCCTGTCTATGTCGGTATGTGTGTTCTGGACCTCTCCAAACTCCACATGTATCACTTTCACTACGACTTTGCGAAGCCAAACTTCGCAGACCCCAAGGTACTCTATATGGATACAGACAGTTTCATCTGTTGGCTGAAATCCTGAAACTTTCGCCACGGCTCGATATGCGGCCGATAATCCTTTTCGAGTAACACTTCAAATCAAGAAGGTTGTCAACCTGATGAACGACGAGGCGAGTGGATTGCAGATGTTGAAGTTTGTGGGCTCAGATCTAAGATGATGCCTACACTGAAGGTGGACCTTCCATACAAAGGTCAGCTAATGTGCAACGTACAATCTCAAAGGCTCTCATAAATGAAGATTACAAGAGGCGCCTCATTGAAGACCCTCGAGCAGTTCCAAATATTGTGCTACAGGTAATCTTGCGATCTAGAGGCCGTGAGGTACATTCTACACTGTACCTGAAGGTAGGACTGTCGTGTCATGACGATAAATGGATCATCTGTGGGGACGGGATCTGCACCCCACCTTACTTACACTATTCACTGGAGTGGTTAAATGTGTGGCTGTGTATTTAGTTGTGAATACTGGATGTGTATGTGCGATTGTGTGCGCAGAATGACAGGATGAACTGCTTGTCATATTTGTGAGTGTGAATATGAATGCCTGTTGTTGTTGTTGTGCTCTTCAGTCCTGAGACTGGTTTGATGCAGCTCTCCATGCTACTCTATCCTGTGCAAGCTCTTTCATCTCCCAGTACCTACTGCAACCTACATCCTTCTGAATCTGCTTAGTGTATTCATCTCTTGGTCTCCCTCTACGATTTTTACCCTCCACGCTGCCCTCCAATACTAAATTGGTGATCCCTTGATGCCTCAGAACATGTCCTACCAACCGATCCCTTCTTCTGGTCAAGTTGTGCCACAAACTTCTCTTCTCCCCAATCCTATTCAATACTTCCTCATTAGTTATGTGATCTACCCATCTAATCTTCAGCATTCTTCTGTAGCACCACATTTCGAAAGCTTCTATTCTCTTCTTGTCCAAACTATTTATCGTCCATGTTTCACTTCCATACATGGCTACACTCCATACGAATACTTTCAGAAATGACTTCCTGACACTTAAATCAATACTGGATGTTAACAAATTTCTCTTCTTCAGAAACGCTTTCCTTGCCATTGCCAGCCTACATTTTATATCCTCTCTACTTCGACCATCATCAGTTATTTTGCTCCCCAAATAGCAAAACTCCTTTACTACTTTAAGTGCCTCATTTCCTAATGTAATTCCCTCAGCATCACCCGACTTAATTAGACTACATTCCATTATCCTTGTTTTGCTTTTGTTGATGTTCATCTTATATCCTCCTTTCAAGACACTGTCCATTCCATTCAACTGCTCTTGCAAGTCCTTTGCTGTCTCTGACAGAATTACAATGTCATCGGCGAACCTCAAAGTTTTTATTTCTTCTCCATGAATTTTAATACCTACTCCGAATTTTTCTTTTGTTTCCTTTACTGCTTGCTCAATATACAGATTGAACAACATCGGGGAGAGGCTACAACCTTGTCTTACTCCCTTCCCAACCACTGCTTCCCTTTCATGTCCCTCGACTCTTATAACTGCCATCTGGTTTCTGTACAAATTGTAAATAGCCTTTCGCTCCCTGTATTTTACCCCTGCCACCTTTAAAATGTGAAAGAGAGTATTCCAGTCAACATTGTCAAAAGCTTTCTCTAAGTCTACAAATGCTAGAAACGTAGGTTTGCCTTTCCTTAATCTTTCTTCTAAGATAAGTCGTAAGGTCAGTATTGCCTCACGTGTTCCAGTGTTTCTACGGAATCCAAACTGATCTTCCCCGAGGTTGGCTTCTACTAGTTTTTCCATTCGCCTGTAAAGAATTCGTGTTAGTATTTTGCAGCTGTGACTTATTAAGCTGATAGTTCGGTAATTTTCACATCTGTCAACACCTGCTTTCTTTGGGATTGGAATTATAATATTCTTCTTGAAGTCTGAGGGTATTTCGCCTGTTTCATACATCTTGCTCACCAGATGGTAGAGTTTTGTCAGGACTGGCTCTCCCACGGCCGTCAGCAGTTCCAATGGAATATTGTCTACTCCGGGGGCCTTGTTTCGACTCAGGTCTTTCAGTGCTCTGTCAAACTCTTCACGCAGTATCATATCTCCCATTTCATCTTCATCTACATCCTCTTCCATTTCCATAATATTGTCCTCAAGTACATCGCCCTTGTATAGACCCTCTATATACTCCTTCCACCTTTCTGCTTTCCCTTCTTTGCTTAGAACTGGGTTTCCATCTGAGCTCTTGATATTCATACAAGTCGTTCTCTTATCTCCAAAGGTCTCTTTAATTTTCCTGTAGGCGGTATCTATCTTACCCCTAGTGAGATAGGCCTCTACATCCTTACATTTGTCCTCTAGCCATCCCTGTTTAGCCATTTTGCACTTCCTGTCGATCTCATTTTTGAGACGTTTGTATTCCTTTTTGCCTGTTTCACTTACTGCATTTTTATATTTTCTCCTTTCATCAATTAAATTCAATATTTCTTCTGTTACCCAAGGATTTCTACTAGCCCTCGTCTTTTTACCTACTTGACCCTCTGCTGCCTTCACTACTTCATCCCTCAAAGCTACCCATTCTTCTTCTACTGTATTTATTTCCCCCATTCCTGTCAATTGCTCCCTTATGCTCTCCCTGAATCTCTGTACAACCTCTGGTTCTTTTAGTTTATCCAGGTCCCATCTCCTTAAATTCCCACCTTTTTGCAGTTTCTTCAGTTTTAATCTACAGGTCATAACCAATAGATTGTGGTCAGAGTCCACATCTGCCCCTGGAAATGTCTTACAATTTAAAACCTGGTTCCTAAATCTCTGTCTTACCATTATATAATCTATCTGAAACCTTTTAGTATCTCCAGGGTTCTTCCATGTATACAACCTTCTTTCATGATTCTTAAACCAAGTGTTAGTTATGATTATGTTGTGCTCTGTGCAAAATTCGACCAGGCGGCTTCCTCTTTCATTTCTGTCCCCCAATCCATATTCACCTACTATGTTTCCTTCTCTCCCTTTTCCTACACTCGAATTCCAGTCACCCATGACTATTAAATTTTCGTCTCCCTTCACAATCTGAATAATTTCTTTTATTTCATCATACATTTCTTCAATTTCTTCGTCATCTGCAGAGCTAGTTGGCATATAAACTTGTACTACTGTAGTAGGCGTGGGCTTCGTATCTATCTTGGCCACAATAATGCGTTCACTATGCTGTTTGTAGTAGCTTACCCGCATTCCTATTTTCCTATTCATTATTAAACCTACTCCTGCATTACCCCTATTTGATTTTGTGTTTATAACCCTGTAGTCACCTGACCAGAAGTCCTGTTCCTCCTGCCACCGAACTTCACTAATTCCCACTATATCTAACTTCAACCTATCTATTTCCCTTTTTAAATTTTCTAACCTACCTGCCCGATTAAGGGATCTGACATTCCACGCTCCGATCCGTAGAACGCCAGTTTTCTTTCTCCTGATAACGACATCCTCTTGAGTAGTCCCCGCCCGGAGATCCGAATGGGGGACTATTTTACCTCCGGAATATTTTACCCAAGAGGACGCCATCATCATGTAATCATACAGTAAAGCTGCATGCCCTCGGGAAAAATTACGGCTGTAGTTTCCCCTTGCTTTCAGCCGTTCGCAGTACCAGCACAGCAAGGCCGTTTTGGTTATTGTTACAAGGCCAAATCAGAAGCAAATCAGAAAGTAATTATTATACGGCTAACGTAGTATTTAAGTTGTTCTTGTTTTTTTTTCGTTTTGCTTTTTTAACGCAAACAATATCTCTGTATATATGTATCTGATGGTACCAGGTAAGCAATCATTCAAATTACAACAAAAATAATTTATTGTAAAATAACATTACAAATAAGCCATGAATTAAGAAAATAGTATTGTTAATAAATATATAAGAAATAGTTTGAAATAAAAAAATTGTTATTGTTAAATCTTAAGACATTTCTCCTAATGACAGTGTTATTTTTTATAAAAAAACCTGACCCTTTCACTACAGAGTACAATTGACTAAGCTCATGCAATGGAAATAATAACTGCTAATTTTTTTCATGTAAGTCTGATTTCGAGAATCACTTACTGCCAAATGGTCAATCAATAAATCTTCGGAATTATGAATAGGGTGCATAGCAGATTCCAAAATGCGGAGAAACAGAGTTCTGGTGCCGGACACGTAGGAACCTCTTCGGCAATTTATCATGCAGAAGTGCACCTACACTCAAATACAATTGCCACGCATTATGTAGCAATCACACTGCCCCGTTTTATGTTACTAGTTAGGTGCATAAACTATTGACAAATTGGAATTGTGTTTGAACATTTGTCTAATAAACAATATAGTGTATGAACCGACAGGAGCGAAACCGTGTGGTACAAAATTTCCTAACAGCGTCTGTGGGCACGTCCTATTGATTATTGGGCATTTGAGTCCCAGAGTCTGGGAGAAGGATGCGTTTGTTCGGTATGGAGTGATTCTGCCGGTCTTCCTATAAACGTGATAAATGGGTGGTGGTCTTGGCAAAATATGCTGTGTTGAAGAGTGAGTACTTTTCCCTAGGTTGGCCGGCATTTCCCAGTACCCGTTAGAAATAAACTTGAAAAGCGCTGGCAGGAAGCACCTTTGGACGGAAGAGTACTAGCAGTGGGAGCAGGAAACAGCCTATTGAAGTTCTCGGTTTCGGCTGCTGAACCAGATCGACAGAAAGGACTGAGCGTAATGTAATTTCGTGGATCGGTTTGGAGCTCATGAAATTGTAAGGTCTGCCGGAAGCCCTCACGACGGTAGAACGGGAGTCGTGCAGTGCGGGGCGGAGCTAACGTTTTAGTTTTGTTGCGCTTATGATGTCATGTACGAGCGATACTCTGCCATAACGTTGTTCTTTTGATACGGAAGACTACAAGAGTTGGAAAGAGCGTTTCCCGTGCACAGGCTGAAGCGGTCAGCGGTTTTCCGGTTTTCGTGAACAAGGATGTGACTTACAAGGAAAAAATCCCAGGAGCAATTAAACGTTGTGGATGAAACTTGGCGGGTTTGTTGAGAGGTAAACATAATGCAATACGCATTCCTTTCGTTCCTGCTCAATTTCGCTTTTGACGTGTAGAACACAGGGCGAAAAGCCGTTTGGCGTGTTAAGTTTAGAGGAAATATCTTAGTAACCATGATATTTATATATGTGTTTCATATGGAATTTCAAATGAAATTTCTTGAAAAATATACAATCAACTTCCGTAATAATTTGAAATTTCACAAAATATTCCAGTACATGTAATTAATTTTGAAAAATAAAAACTTCCGTTGCAACATAAATTAAAGAAGTTCTCACGCCACAATCATTCATGTGTAATAAAGCTGATTTCCAACACACCAATTTTAGAAAATAAATAGTACACAGTGTCCAGTCGGAGTATTTCCAACATATCTATTTAAAATATCTAAACGTTCATTATTATTCTAATTATTTGTTTTACTTATTTTTTCATGTTTTGAACTGTCGTTTTACCTTGCAAATTCGTCTTTTGTTTTGTAGTTTGCCGTTTCCCATATGAGTGTACTGCTGTTTGAAAAGTAAATAATTACTGTTTACAAAATCATTAAAATAGTGATAATCTGTAATGCCTAAAACATAACGTTTTCCTACACCAATGACATAAAATGAACGCAGTTCCTTCAGATAATACACAAAAACAATCCAGCAGAGTTTCAACCTGTGGCGTGTGATCCTCTAAATTTGATTTGTATCAGGCATATTTCAGTTCACCGGAATGGCTTTGGGAGGAGAACTGATTATGTACTAGTGAGTGTAGCTTGTTTATATTGTTTCTCCAGTGAAGATTGAAATTATAATTTTTCAGCAGAACTACATTCGAAAATGTTCTCACAAAGTTCTTCCGATATCTAAAGCAGTATAAGTCCAACGGCTGTACCTGTCCCGTCGAGCCTTTTGGGATCATCAGATGAACAAGTTCCGTGCCCTCAGACATGACACTCAACACGTTTTTTCGCAATGATCACCCCCGTTTTTATAGTCTGAAAGAAGCCAATGGCAAATTTGGACCGATACTTCAAGAATCTCTTTTTCAAGCCTGAAATTTTCTTGTGACCGCATCGAAACCCAGTAAACTAACGTCTGACCAGTTCAAAAGATATTTAACAAAAGTTTTCTTTTCCAGTGCGGGAGAAAAATTTATATTACTGTTGGATGTTATGGTTGGTCAATGTGCAAGAAAGCTAACTGGCTCGAAGGGTAGGGGATATCAGCTAGATGTGAATTTGTCTAGAATAAATTCCATTTGGAAACTTGAGGTGTGCTATTTTCGTGTGTGTCCTTGTCCCGCTTGACTTAAGACTGTTATCCTGTTTTCCTTGTGCAGGAATTGCTTGAAACCTGTTTGAGATGGTGTACTGACTAGTTTCGGTGCTAGTTTTCCCATGCAATGCTAACATTTGAGAGGCTCTGGAATCCAGGTGGATAACTACAGGGCCCTGATTGGTGGTATAGAAGTAGTGACGATTTAAGACTTGTCTTGTGGATCAAAGCGAAGCAGCAGACCCTCCAATAGGCAGGCTACGTATGTTTATCAGTAGTCAAAATTGAGGCGGGCAGTACGTCGTGCAATTTGACTTGCACGCCACTATTAAAATGTGTACGTTGATTCTGGCCTCTGCTGAGAATGGGTCGTCCCCCGACGCTACAGAATCTCCCAAGCAAGTACGAAAAGGAACATTTCAACCCGTTCGTCGCTAAGAAAGCTATGCTTCACTCCTTTACCTGTGTTTTTTTACGACATAAGCATTTAATTCTAGCAGTCTCATCACAGAACTCCCAGTTTCTTTGACAGTAACCATCTTTGACAATTCGCTACTATACTACCAGAAAAAAATCGCAACATCAAAAAATAATTATTGTACAGTAATGAAATTTCTGTACTACATTTGTTTAGGTAACATATTTAAGTGATCAACATTGCAAGACTTTATAAGACAGGTTAACGAAAGCACGAGATAAGCAATTGCATTGTGATATGCTGATACATTAACGAACGGTGTAAGCACCATTATGTTGAATGCTAGCATGCAAACGTGAATTCATTGTGTTCTACAGGTACCGGCTGTCAGTTTGTGGACTGATGTTCCATACCTGCTGTACCTGATCGGTCAATACAGGGAGGGCTAATGCTGGTTGTGTATGACGATGGAGCTGTCGTCCGATGTTGTCCCATATGCGCTCTACTGGAGACAGATCTGGTGATCGAGCAGTCCAAGGCAACATGTCGACTCTTTGTAGAGCATGTCTGGTTACAACAGCGGTATGTGGGGTAGTATTATACTGTTGGAAAATACCTCTTGTAAACTTAACTCCTAAGGTCATCAGCCCCTAAGCTTACACACTACTTAACCAAAATTATCCTAATGACAAACACACACACCCATGCCCGAGGGGGGACACGAACCTCCGCCGGGACCAGCCGCACAGTCCATGACTGCAGCGCCTCAGACCGCTCGGCTAATCCCGCACGGCATACCTCTTGTAATGCTGTTCATGAATGGCAGCACAATACGTCGAATCACCTGACTTACAAATTTCCAGTTATGGTGTGTGGAATAGCCACGAAGGTGTTCCTTCTGTCGTACGAAATTTCATCCCAGACCATAACTCCACGTGTATGTCCAGTGTGTGTCGCACGCAGACAGGTTGGTTGCAAGTCTTCAACTGGCCTTCTTAGACCAACATACGGCCATCACTGCCACGGAGACAGAATCAGTTCTCATAAAACACACGACATACCTCCACCCTGCCCTCCAATGCGCTCTAGCTTACACCACTCAAGTCGCAAATGGTGGTCAGTGGAATGCACGTCACAGGGCGTCTGACTCGAAGCTGTCCTTGAAGTAACCAATTTATAACAATTTTTGGTGTCACCGTGCTGCCAATTGATGCTCAAATTGCCGCTGCAGATGAACTACGACACCCCGAACAAGGTGTTTTTCTCTCGAGATAGTCCTACGTGGCCGTCGCAGCCCAGTCTCCTTGCGACCGTACATTCTCGTGATCACCGCTGTTAGCAATCATGTACAGTGGCCACATTCCTTCCATGTCTTCCTTCAGTATCGCAGAAGGAATATCCAGCTTCTCGTATCCGTATTACACGACCTCATTAAAACTCACTGAGGTGTTGATAATGACGTCTTAAGTACCATAAACCAACACGTCCAGTGTCAAATGTAACTAACGCTCACGCCCCTTACAGTATGTATTTAAAACTAACCTAATTTAGACCCTCGTACTGACGCTACTAGCGCGGCTGGTGCTTAGTTTGAATAGACATAATCTTTCAGATGTATAAACACGCTTACCAACTTTCGTTACGTCCCACAGCTTCTTCTTAGTGGTGTGTCTTTTTTCCGTCAGTGTATTTCGAGTTGCGGAATAGTGACAACAAGCACACATATCGAAAAATCGTCCCAGGGAAAGCTTTAAAAAATAGTGAAAGTTTTTGAAAAATACGACTGCAGGATGGCCACAACCTGCTAGTGTGCAAGGAAGCCTCGATAAAGCATAATTTGTGATCATATTGTCCTCAGATGTTTATGGGAAGTGTCAGTTATGACAACTGTGCACCTACAGGGATGCGTCAAGAATATTCAGTGCCACAGTACCACCAGAATCGAGGGTATGGAAATACAGTAATAAGGTGATTTATTTTAATAGTCTTGACTGTGGATTTTTCGCAAAACAGTGTATTTATTACACAAGAAAATATATCTAGATTTCATAAATCTAGGTTGAGTACAAACAAGGCATCCGAGTATAAACGTCTTACTACAGCAAAGTAGTTCAGTTGCAAACAAAGACTGTACAGTCACCACAGAAAATAAATGGTTGTTCTAAGTACACTGAAACCCAAACTGCTTTTGCATTATCGTACTTTACATGTGGCAAGGATGATATCGACCGTAGGCCTGCTCTACGAGCCTCTTCCGTTTTATTCTGTCTAGTGAACTGTTTGTCCATTTGGTGTTTATCCTAGCTGTGTCCTTCCGGATGTCATCTCACCATCTAATGCTGCGTCTTCCTCCACTTTTTGTAGAGTGCTATTGTGGATAGTTGCTATATCGCATGCCCACTTCAGCCTCCTCATATTTAGCACATTGACATTGTTGTGATGTTAATACAGTCATCTTAATTCTCCACTTTTTTCTTATTCTGTATTTCATTATATTTTCATCATTACAGATAAAAAAATTTGACTTATTTCTCTTTGGAATATTAACATATTTTTTTCACGATTTTAAGTATTAATGCTTCACACTCGTATAATTTTACCGGCATAATAGTTGATTGATACAAGTGGATTTTAAAGTTAGTACTAAGTGATCTTTTTTTTCACTTCTGATTGTCTCACTTATGACAAAGTATTCTGTCTTTCCTTCATTAAGACTTAATACTGTGTTCTCAGTAGCAGCTTTTCATTATTATGATTAATTCTGTGGAGCTGCTTAATAAACTTCGTAAGCAAGTCTGCCTCCTGCAGTTGGATGACTCGTGGATCAATCAATTTCCTCAAAGACGAGGTTAAATGAAATAGGTAAAATCCCATCCCCTTATCTCAGTCCAGTGCAGACCTTAAAGTTTTCAGTTTCTCTTACCATTGTCTTTAAGGGAAATATAGTTGTTTCTACACGCATTTTAACAAATATTGGAACGCTCTCGACATGTGGAGAGTATCGGGAAAATAACATGGGATGGATCATAACCAGCACGGTCAGGAACGGCTAGCCAGTCTGTGGTGTAGGCAGATCTCCAAGGGCTAGAGTACCCGAAAACCATCACTCCTGGCCCTCCATATTAGGTGTGCGCAGAGGGTTACCAACCCACTCACGTAAAATGCTGGCTGGCTAATATACTCACCGCAATCCTAAGAAATCTAAAGTACACACTAAGTAAGGTGATGTATAATTCCACTTACACTCGTATGCTACTACATAAAAGTTAAGTATACAGGCTATGATTACATAGTGTTAACAGCATCTTGTATCCCAGCTTAGTAATAACTCAGGTTACGACTCAGACAGTGATATCGACACAACACAAAAGCTAAAATACACCGCGGCGTGTGTCAGGTGGCTCTCACAAGACACCGCGGCCCACAGTAGCTGCTGCTCACAACATGTAAAGTGGTGCTCTCAACTACGGTGCGTGCCCAGTACAAAAATACCTGCATCAGCTGTGAAACATCCCATCTTATAAACAAACCGCCAGTGATATCGCCGCAACTGGCCATAGAAACTTGACGTTGTCTGAGAACTCAGATACACACCAGATTACCCTATTGGAGAACTTTACTATATTTTAGGAGGACTTGCCTTTGGATCCCTTGGACATTAACTATCTTGTTCTGTTTTGGGCTTTTGTAGACTCGGTCTTGACACGGATAGGTTACGGACTATTTCACTTGTTGCATTGTGACTTCGTTGAATAAATCAGTGTATTCATCAATTTTCCTTCGTCAGAAGGAAATCTACAGCCACGAATGTTTTTCTTCAAGGTTCCAAAAATATGGAAATCACATGGGTAGACATCGGGACTGTACGGAGGATGTGTAAGGTCATCCCAGCGAAACTGCTTCATCGTATTCCAAATACCTTTGGCAACATGTTGGCGAGCTCTCATTGTTTGTCCAACTGTGTAGAGCGAGAGAACACGTAAAAGACGAAACATGACAAGAATTTGATGAGGCAGTTTGACGAGGCATTGTCTCTCTTGCGATCAATGTCAGGAGCCATACTAAAGGTTGAAATAATAATGCTGTACTTTGGAATATGCATAAAGTATTTGATAGCATTTCAAGGGAATTAGACGCTGTACTCTAAGAGTGTGATATACATCCTCCAGTAGACAAACCGCTACGGTCGCAGGTTCGAATCCTGCCCCGGTCATGGATGTGTGTGATGTCCTTAGGTTAGTTAGATTTAAGTAGTTCTAAGTCTAGGGGAATGATGACCTCAGATGTGCTTAGAGCCATTTGAACCATTCTGCAACAAATATATGGGAGTCCCGTTTTAAGGGAGAATCTCTCGGTCAGGAGACGGAAACACAGGCGCTAGACTTCATTGCAACAATATGTTAAGTACTGGGATAGGACAGTGGCGTCATTATCGGGAATTGGTGTCATTTCGGGTAGTCGAAGGCTTTTTTCGAGAAAATACTTTATGGTTTGCAGCAAAATATGTATGGTCGAAAGGAGTATATGCTAAAAAACGCTCACGTTCACTTGCTTCTACAATTTTGAATGTACGACCTTCCTCAGCAGCAAGTGAGCGTCATTGGTCAGCTCACGGAAGAATTCACACTCCATTACGAAACAGATTCTCTCCACATACAACTATAAATTGGTTTATATACAGTGGAACCTGATGTACAAAGGTGACACACAGTTTATCGCATCATTTTGGCAATAGTGTGAGGACGAATTGATTAATATTATGGTGAGAGACTACCAGGAAGTACACTCATGTTTGTTCCAGTTATTAAATGGTTATTTTTTTGTTGTTGCGCTTTTTCAACGAAAATTATTTCTTTATATTTTGCAGTCGTGTACAGTTGCCTGTTGACGGCGTTTGACAATGCTTTATTATACGGTACTGTATTTTATGTTTCTGATATTTCAAGAATGGTTTACGCAAAATCTGGAGTAACATACCTAAAAATCGTGTATTTCTATATTTTTCTCTATGGAATCTATCTACGAAATAAAATACCCATTGTAACAGTTATGACGGGGTATTTTTCTTTACGCGCACTGAAATTACCAATCTAATCAATTATACGAATTTTGTCTGGTATTAAATGGTTTGAAAACAAGGTTTTCGTAGTTGACGAAATGTACCTGATTGCTTTTAACATCGATACAACTCTAGTTTTAGGAACGCAGAGTACATACTCCGTCATGTGGTTTATTTCTCGCACAGCGAACTACAAAGGTGTTTCTGGGTTACTGTCATCGTTTAATTATGCATTTTAGTGCGCAGTGACCAGACTGGGACGAAAAGTGTGTTCACTGTGAGAAAATCGCACATACCGCTGCTGTATTTCGTAGCACGCCTACCGCCTCCTCGTTTAGCTCAAGAATAGGCTCTCAACATTGCAGTGTAAACCTGTTAAATAGTTGTGTGGGCAACTTGACCAGTTCATTAGTAGACCTAAGCAGATATTCTTTCACCTCATTATTAACAGCATTCCCATTCAGTTTCTGCTGCAGACGCTACTGTTTCCTTAATAAACGAGCTTGCATAGGGAGAAATGGATGAGCCACTCTTCAAAGCTACTGTACAGAGGCTCCATCGTTATGTCGAGCAAAATTTTCCTCTCCAAGGTGTTCGCAAACTGGACATCCCCAGATGGGGAACGTATAATTGTCGTAGGCCGTACGGGTGCTGAAAACCTTCATAATCTGCGCCTGCTCTTCACCAAACTCCAGCAGAATGGTTTAAAGTGCAATTCAGATAAATGTGAATTCTTCAAACACCAAATGGAATACCTAGACCACATCCTTGGTAGCAGATGGTTAGAAGTTATGCTAAAACATGTGTATACTATTATTCATTCACCAGTGCCATCAAACCTACAAGAAATTTTAAGTCATCTTAGCAAAGTACATGATTACCGCAAATTCACACCGCAGATATCCGAGGTTGCTAAATCTATAAACTACTAGTTGAGCACCCAACGACGCCCAGGTATGTAATTTATTCCAATCTCCTATTGGTCCATCCCCTTCTTGTATCTCTCTCTGCCCATATCCTCTTCACTCCCTCAGTGTCCATTTGTTGCACCACCCTCTCCATCTACCTCTTCCGTCCCCCACTCTCTATCCATCTCCTCCTGCATCTTTCTCCGTCCATCTCCTCCTGTCCCTCTTTGTGTCGATCTGTCCCCCCCCCCCCCCCCCCCGTCCGTCTGCTCTTTCACCTTCCGTAAATCTCCCCCCTTCTCTAATTCAACACCTTCATTGTCCATCTCCTCCTCCCCCTCTCTCTGTCCATCACCTCCTCCCACCTGTCTCTGCACATCCCCCTCAACCCTCTCCCTGTTCATCTCCTCTTCTTTCCTTTCTCTATCTCCAACTCTCCCCTCCCTCTGTCCATTTCTCCTCTTTCCTTTCTCTCTCCATTTCCGCATGCCCCTCTCTCTGCCCATCTCCTCCACCCCCTTCTTTCTCCGTGTTATCACGCTCACCCAAATAGGGGGCTGGTGCCTCTTACCCCCACAGTTTTTTTTCCAGATTGTAAATAATATATCTACAAAAATTGTTTGAAATCGTGCCAGAGATTTAGGATAAGCTTTTTACCCGTTACTTTGACTGCTTAAGCCCATGGGAAATATATTTTACAAATATTTAACATATTTGACAAGTATTTCTGCACACATTTCACTTGTATCTCTAACCAATTTATCCTTGCAGTTTCCTTTTCACGCATCTCAGTGTTTATGATGGCATATCTCCTGCAGTATGAGTCGCTCAATGATATATTTTTCTAGATACGTTCAGCAGAATAAATAGGTGTCTGTGAAATGTGTTGTGAATACAGTTGGTAGCAACGAAGTATTGTATTCAAACGTGTTTCATGACGCCGTAGTTTTTTACATATCTCAGTGTTTATGACGTCATATCTCCTGTCGTACAGTGATATAATTTTGCAGATAATTTCAGTGGTATACGTGAACCGTTAGTTAAGTATCACAACAAACCCAATAATAAATGATTGAGTTAAGTGCTCCTCAGCACACACGAGCACACGTGAAGCCAGATACAAACAACGGAAAAAATTCAGTTTTTAAAACATGTCTTTAATTTTAAAGAACGCTCTGGGGACTTTGGTCAGCATTCACCCTTATACATACAGAATGATTTGGGTAGGATTTCTGGAATACGAGCAAGGCTCTAAAACTGCGTTCTTCTAATAGAGGCCTACTCCTCCCGATAGACTTCATTTCTGCTGAATTCTTAACACGTTAGGCGATATACAGTTTAGGCGATATCCAAATGTGGCTCGCCGGAAGAACTCTTATTTACAGTGAAGAAGTTACGTCACAGTAAAGAATAATGGATCAGTAAAGGTGTCACTCTCACCAACAATATTTTGAAGATACTTAACTTACAGCTACAGAAGATGGCCACTTTAAAATTGACTCTTAAAACGTCCTATCTTTCTGGGTTTACCAAAGTCGGAACTTCTGAAACGTCCCCTTAGAAAAATTATAAATGACTGATTGTGCACCTGCACAGTCGCAACAGATGGCTGCTGGCCGTCTCTACAAGGACTGCATTGGGTTTGCACCTTTGATGACCCACCAATACCATTATTTCTACAAGAACTGCAGTGGGTCTGCACCTCTGGTGGCCCACCAATACCATAATCTCTACCAGGACTACAGTGGGTCTGCTCTGTGAAGACCTACCTACCAATATTCTTCAACTTCGACTGACTCTGCTGTGAGTTTGCTTTGTTGTGGCCCATTACCTGTCTGCATGTCAAGAGTCAGCACTGTCTTTCCGTTGGAAGGACAACACTACTGCTTCAACACTGCATGGAAATCCACTACTTCCCTGTGCATTTTCTTTTACTGCTCAGACTTTGAGAAAAAAAACACTGCAATTTTACTGTGATGAGTGATCAGGACTGTCTTTATGGACTGTGAGACAATTTTAGCTTTTGATCAACATTGGATCAATAAGTGTGTGCATTTGATTTCTTTATTATTGTAATTATGGAAAATTTTTTTCAAATCTGTATTGGCCACTGCCCAAAACAATTTCTAAGATTGTTTTGTGGGGAGCATGGGGGCTATGTAAGTAGGCTGTTTAGGTTTTTATGTTGGTAACGCCATGTAGCGCTCTATATGAAAATCACTGACTGTGCTGTGTGAAGACTGTGGTTGGTTTGCATTGCTGGAGTAATATTCGCCATTGTAGCGTTGGGCAGTTGGCTGTTAACAGCGCGTAGCGTTGCGCAGTTGGAGGTGAGCCGCCAGCAGTGGTGGATGTGGGGAGAGAAATGGCGGAGTTTTGAGAGCGGATGATCTGGACGTGTGTCCATCAGAGACACAGTAAATTTGTAAGACTGGATGTCATGAACTGCTATATATGTTATGACTTTTGAACACTATTAAGCTGGCAGTAGTGGCGCTCGCTGTATTGCAGTAGTTCGAGTAACGAAGATTTTTGTGAGGTAAGTGATTTGTGAAAGGTATAGGTTAATGTTAGTCAGGGCCATTATTTTTAGGGATTATTGAAAGTCAGATTGCGTTGCCCTAAAAATATTGTGTGTCAGTTTAGTGTTGATCAGTATAAGTAAAGAGAGTAATGTCTGAGTACGTTCAGTTTTGCTCAGCTGTTTGAAAATCAAATAATGTAAGAGGTTTGTCAGCACAGTAATTCATTAATTTTTTTAAAGGGACGTTTCACTTTGACCACTATGATACAAGGTAAAATCCTTGATCTTTTGCGGCGTTTCAGGTGGCAGCAGTCCGGACACACCACACTGTCGTGTAAGGGTCAGACTTCGTATGAAACTTGCGGCTGAGCGAAGCATTAGTAAGGAAGAAGAAACTTACTTAGCTTCTCCGTGCTGTTTTAACTGTGACCTAAGTATCACTGTCTGGAATGGAGATTGCCTTGTATACGTGGAAGAAAGAAATATCTATGATATGAAACTGAATACTGTATCACATCGCGAGGTTAAATACGTACACATAGTACCTCAGCTACATGTCTTTTAAAGCTACTGCCGTGATACGAAGCTAGACAATCGATGGAAGTATTATTACACGTACATGCATACTGGCCTCGGGCGAAGGCGCACTCCCTTTCTGTTATACATCCGCAACTAACAGTTGTCAACAGTCCATATCTCCTCTCAACAGGCAGACAAAAGTGTGTTTCATTAATGAAGACGTCACAGTGTTCACCGAAATAAAAACGCGGCGTTAGAAATCGTAGGGGAAATTGTCCATAAATATACGGTCGTCTTAGACTAGCTATATCCATGGGATTAGTTGAAGGCACTTTCCGAAGATACGGAGATTGTCATCTGTCTGAAGGACCCAAAAATCTGCCTACCCCTACCCTACCCGGAGGACAGAGAGGAGAAAAATCGAAGAAAATCGCAGCATAACATGGCTTCCATATTGCTGCGGAATCTGTACAAGTTCAGTACTCATTTGGAGCAATTTACACACTTGACATCAAATCGGACGCTATGTCCTACAGTCTCGTAAGCAAGATCACGTAGAACAATTTTTTAGGCCCGCATCATTATGCACTCTAAAGTCCAGTAAGCAGTAATTGAATCCGCGGTGTCGTCGATCATCGATAACATCACACCAGCAGTCGACGTCACCGGAGGCGCCAATCCGTACGAGGCTGGAGCCACGCCTCCCGGGAGTTGCGAGGCGCCACCACGGCGTAGCAGTTACGAACTACGGCCGCAAGGGAAAAGCGTGGCCGTTCCTTCTGGAGTTCAGTTCGACTTATACTTCTGCTTCCAGTGGACAGAGTTACCGTTTCATCGCTCTCCCAAACTTATGTTAGACTTCGGTCTACCGAGAGTTAAACTGTATCCCTCCGCGGACGAGTGTTGTAATAACTGCACTTAGAACATTTATAGTGTGAAATCTACAGAGTTGTCGTATCATACAGCTCAGATTCTTAGGCTCCTTCTGTGTTTACATTCGAAATCGAGAGTTATATCTTAATACATAATTCTACGTGTGCTCCCATCAGTCACAGCACTGGGGAGCTGTAAAGATAAATGTCATTAAGTACTAAATAAAAAGTTGTTTAATTTGCATGTGAGTGTTCATCGACTGTTCTCTTTTTCCACGTGCTTGTACAAAAGGTGAACACCACAGAATTAGTCTGGCCTCTCGAATGTTTTAAAATACCGCCTGTAACCTAGGCCAATGGACAGAGCAAGACGATCTTGTTGACAAGCACAAGAAATCTGAGGTCATACAGAACATGACACTTCTTGAAATGCCACAGGAGACAGATGGTATCCTGAGATGGAACGTCGGTGTGGTTCTGTCTAGGTCAAAGTAAGCTATGGATGTTCACTGTACAGGAGCAGATTCTACAGTTCGGCCTAGTTTAATGTCAAATTACAGTAATGCATTGTTTCTGTGCTATAGTGACAGAAATGGAAGCAGTTAAACAATAACGCAACAGTAGGATATTTCTCAAATATCAGTATGGCAGTTTTGTCAGTTCTACCACATGTGTTATCTTTATCTTACCCTCATAAATGACATTGCTACTCTCTCCCTACGCCTCCCCCACTCCTCTAGATCGTCTGTCTTACCACCATAATTTAATTTATTACGCAATTAGGATGTAGAAAATAGTGCACTGCTGCCCTATTGGTTGGGGGATGGATAACAGCCTTGATTTACTACCCTCGTCTCTATCCGTGACAGTTATTACCTTTATCCTCAGTGCTGACTTCATTAGGATAATTAATGACCCAATACGGTTGATTCAATGTAGCTGCCTCTGTGACATCCAACTTAAACATGGTGATAGAAATGGCAGATGCATAAAGTAACGTATAATTCCATTCTAAATATGGCCCCCCCCCCCACCCCACCACCACCTCTGATGTTAAGGCGAAAATAAGCAAGTGTAAAATGGTGGGAACTTAAAAAAACGGAAGTGAGATAGCGTTTTGACGTGGTTTGAACAGTTGCATGGTCTGTTTACTTAACATTTAAGAACACAGGATTTTTATGGAGTTGTCAACCGATTTGTTTACCTTTATTTGTATTGCTTCCACAATTTCATTCATGTGTAGGAGAATAGGGTGATTTATGTTACGAATGTCACTAACAGTTGCCCAGTAACAAACATAAACCAAAGTGTTAATCACCTGGGTTCTTCTTCCTCTCGAGAAGATAGTGGATTTTAAGCTCTTTAGAGCGGGTCATGTTGACACTTTGAATTACCACAGAGTGTAACTTGCACCTTGAGGTTGTCGACCGAAAACTGCGTGCCTTCACTGCAGGAATGTGGTCGCTCAGAAATTAAAGTGTGTTCAAAAATGTTCAAATGTCTGTGAAATCTTATGGGACTTAACTGCTAAGGTCATCAGTCTCTAAGCTTACACACTACTTAACCTAAATTATCCTAAGGACAAACACACACACCAATGCCCGAGGGAGGACTCAAACCCCCGCCGGTATCATTAAAGTATGTACAGGTGAACAATACAAGCCGTTATTTTTAGTTTATCACTCGCTGATAACGCAAATTACTAATCAACTGCGGTATCAAACTCCTTATATACTGTAATCACTGTGATGTGTGTAACAGATGGAAATAATGTTCGTGATACTGACTTATTCAATTGTAAACTCTTAGTCCAATTGAACTGCTGTGCCAGTGTGTGTGTGTGTGTGTGTGTGTGTGTGTGTGTGTGTGTGTGTGTTGTGTGTGTACATGTGGGGGTCTAGGGGAGGGTCTTGCAGCAGATCCACCTGCGCTGCGTGGCCGTGCGGTTCTAGGCGCTACAGTCTGGAGCCGAGCGACCGCTACGGTCGCAGGTTCGAATCCTGCCTCGGGCATAGATGTGTGTCATGTCCTTAAGTTAGTTAGGTGTAATTAGTTCTAAGTTCTAGGCGACTGATGACCTCAGAAGTTAAGTCGCATAGTGCTCAGAGCCATTTGAACCTGCACTACGTCTCGGCTAGTGTCTGGAGGTTGAGCACCCACTTTAAGTCCAGGGTAGGGTCAGGAGGTGAATCAGCTTGCGTTGTCTCTGAGATAGTTCAAATGGTTCAAATGGATCTGACAAGGGAACCTCCCCATCGCACCCCCCTCAGATTTACTTATAAGTTGGCACAGTGGATAGGCCTTGAAAAACTCAACACAGATCAATCGAGAAAACAGGAAGAAGTTATGTGCAACAATGAAAAAAAGGCAAAATATGCAAACTGAGTAGTCCATGCGCAAGATAGGCAACATTAAGGAACCGTGAGCTCAGGAGCACCGTGGTCCCGTGGTTAGCGTGAGCAGCTGCGGAACGAGAGGTCCTTGGTTCAAGTCTCCCCTCGCATGAGAAATTTACTTTCTTTATTTTCGCAAAGTTATGATCTGTCCGTTCGTTCATTGACGTCTCTATTCACTGTAATAAGTTTAGTGTGTGTGTTTTGCGACCGCACCGCAAAACCGTACGATTAGTAGACGAAAGGACGTGCCTCTCCAATGGCAACCGAAAACATTTGATCGCAAGGTCATAGGTCAACCGATTCCTCCAAAGGAAAACACGTCTGATATATTATATACGACACTGGTGACGGCATGTGCGTCACATGACAGGAATATGTTGTTGACCCACCTAACTTGGCGAATGGGTAAAAAGATTCTTCTACCTTGCCCGATTTAGGTTTTCTTGTTTAGGTGTAGCGTCTCCATACTACGGCGCAGTTACTTCGCATCGGAGGGACGGATAGTAATTGTCTGAAAATAAAAAATTAAAATTTTCACACGAAGAAAGACTTGAACCAAGGACCTCTCGTTCCGTAGCTGTTCACGCTAACCACGGGACCACGGTGCTCCTGAGCTCACGGTTCCTTAATGTTGCTTATCTTGCTCATGGACTACTCAGTTTCTATATTTTGCTTTTTTTTATAGTTGCACATAACTTCTTCCTGTTTTCTCGATTGATCTGTGTTCAGTTTTTCAAGGCCTATCCACTGTACCAACTGATAACTAAATCTGAGGAGGGTGCGATGGGGAGGTTCCCTTGTGAACACTATGGGACTTAACATCTATGGTCATCAGTCCCCTAGAACTTATAGAACTACTTAAACCTAACTAACCTAAGGACAGCACACAACACCCAGTCATCACGAGGCAGAGAAAATCTCTGACCCCGCCGGGAATCGAACCCGGGAACCCCAGGCGTGGGAAGCGAGAACGCTACCGCACGACCACGAGCTGCGGACCTCTGAGATAGTGTCCGGGAATGGATCCACCGGTGTTAGGTACGGGATAGTGTTCATAAGTGGATCAGTCCACATTAGATTAGGGATAGTGTTCACAGGCGGAACCACCCTGGGTAGGTTCAGCATAGGGTCTTGGCGTAGCCATGTTGCTCACACACACACACACACACACACACACACACACACACACACACACACAAAATAGTACAATTTGGCTATGAGTTTACAACTGAATAAGCCAGTTCCTTGTAATTTGTTACAAATATATCATAGTAATGCCGCGCGGGATTAGCCGAGCGGTCTAAGGCGCTGCAGTCTTGGACTGTGCGGCTGGTCCCGGTGGAGGTACGAGTCCTCCCTCGGGCATGGGTGTGTGTGTTTGTCCTTAGGATAATTTAGGATATGTAGTGTGTAAGTTTAGGGACTGATGACCTTAGCAGTTAAGTCCCATAAGATTTCACACACATTAAACGCACATCTTAGTAATAACAGTATACAGGAAGCTTTGATAGCCGCAGTTGATCAGTAAAATATGCAATCAACATATGAGAAAGTAAAAGTGATGAACAGTGTGGTTCACTAGTACATACTGTAGTTGTGAGTGACCATATTCTTGCAGCGAGCTCTTGCAGTTTCCGATCGACTATCTCAGCGTGCAAATTGAGCTGCTTGACTGTTGAAAGTGTCATCTTGTCCCACTCTAAAAGCGTTTAATATTCATCAACGTCTTGAGAGGAAGGTGATCCCACCTGATCAATTCTCTGGTTTCTGGACAATCTAGCTATTGGCATTGGTAGCACAAATTGCACAGTTCTCCTACATGTGAAAGACAATGTGGCAGCAATAGGAATAGTGCTAAAAGAAAATCGGCTCGTATGTGAATAAAACTCCTGTGAATGTGCCACATACATCTGAAGTAGCTGACTGTGCGTGAAGAGTCTACGAAGGCTACAACATTTTGTTAACGGACCCCATTCTGTTGAGATCTGTGGAGGATTGTCTTAAACGTCTATAAACATCGATGATTTTGACGCAAATTCACTAATTTGGCACTAAATTCACCGACTTCAACTCAAAATTCGCCGAAACTGAAATAGTCCGAATCAAAATTCAATGACTTAGATCCAAAATTAAGAGATTTTGATGTAAAATATGACTGATTTTGACACAAACACGTCAATCTTGGCACAAATTTCACTGCTTCCAACCCACAGTTTTCATGGTTTAGAACCTATGCATTAGCGCATTTAACGGTTGTTTGCTTGCTAAAGTGGCAAAATTAGCTGCAGACTACATAGAATTCCATAGCACTGACTCCAATTTAAGTCATGTAGAAAAGTGTTACTATGCACTCCAGTCTCTTTTGACTCAACGGAGTAACAGGCTCAGTGGTAAAGAAAGTAGGACTGCATCCTTTTGTCACCCCTTTTCAGTCTGAGCGTTTCTGTCTTGGACTCGCTACATTCTTAAGGCGCCCTACAACATTTTGTACAAGAATCTTTGTATTCTTTTTCATTCCCATGTCAGGTGTCGACAAGTTTCTTTAGTATCCAACATTGATGCGGGTCCCCAATCAAACCCGAGTGTCTACAATGTGTTTACAGGAGCACTTGTTCTTCCACTGGTCTACCCAGAAAAACTTCTGTCAGCACGTTGGTAACTGTCAAAGCTGGTCCTTATTCACACTCAAACACTTCGATTGTGGTGGAAATGACTGTGTTACAATGTTATTTAGTCCATTGTAGATGACTAGCTTCACTTCAGCTGTACTCAATACAGCTTTGCGCTTAATGATTCATACAAAATATGTCAAAGCCAGCCATTATATATACTCAAATGCTTGGACTGTATTGGGGATGGAGGACAGTACTCTGTTAAAGTGGGCGTCACGAAGCTAGTCAGACCAAGCTCACCTCATCTTCTGACAACATTTCAGCTGATGACAATTTCAAATGACACTGCAAATCACGAAAAAATTTTGACATCTTTGATTTTAGTCTAGAATATTGTGGAGTAATTTCAAAAATAAAATTCTTGCCTAACATTACAAGAACTTCTCAAGTTTTTTTTACTTCAACCGGTGGGAAAGATAGAAACACTAACACATTGGGACTGAAAAAACAAATCAAAAATGAACATTCTCAAAGATTATAGATGCATATGATACACTTTTTATTGTGGAAACATAAAAGTAATCCGGGATGAAAAGTGAAATACCGTTAAGGGATGTGAAACATTCGCCTGTGTATCGAAAAATTTTGTCACTAATTGTATCGAGTCAACTATAAACGAAGTTTATTTGCGAGAGTATGCCGCTGCCAGAGATTTTGTTCCGTCAGTTCTCCTTAATAGACCCGAAAATAATCATTACTTCCCGAAATCTTTTTATTTGCAGCTGTTACTGACACTTCATCACTGCACGAATCACCCAACACGCTGACATACGCAACACAAAAGTAACTATAGGTACTTTCGGGCCACTATGCCCGTTCAAGTCGATGGAAATATATTTGTTCGTATGCTTTTGTGAGCCCAAGTTTTCTCAAAGTATGCTACGAGACTATTGTCCTCAGCACGCAGTAAGTGCATTGTACACAAAAACGTCGCTCTTGCTACAGCAGTGTAGTCCATTACTACGCTTTCTGAAACGAAAATCAAGTGAGAGGAGAAGACAATGAACGAGGACTCTACGCCACAATAATGAATTTTTCCCGGAGATCACCCCGCATTTCACTAGCCGTCCGATACTTTCCTCCATCGCAGTAATCTACGACAGTTCTGTGCACTAACTTCTTTGTTAAAATCATCAATTCCGAATATTTATGTTTTCGTTTATATCCTTTTTTTGAAGAGTCATCACACATGCTCACATCTGGAGATTCGCCTATGTTACTGCATTGTTAACACTGAACACAGTCGATTCAGAAATACCATAGTGTTTTGTTGTCTGTTTATGAACCTGCGCAAAATATGTAATATTCCTTATTTCTTAACTGTTGGGCAGATCAGAAGAAATAACTTCAGTACGTACAATACGACAACCATAGATTCCTTTCGAATGTCTTATCGCCCTTTTTGTAAACCAAATGGCTGAGGCCCTTTCTCTTGCATTCCGTTCACTACAAGACACAAGCGAACGCATCTTTCTACGTAGGACTGAAACCACACGCGAACACAAAATATCGCATGGGAACACTAAAAATATAACTGCCACTGACCTGCATCACTACAGGAGTCTGTTTCTGGCAACAAAGCTAAATCACAGCGCTCTGCGCCTGACGATGTCATACAGTAGCTACGATCTTGAGATGGTGATGGCCACAGAGTTAGTACATTGTGTGCAAGTGTGTTGCCTTCAGTTATCTGAAATACAGCATTATTGTCTTTGATTCTTGCAAAATCTCACACCCTGTCACCACTGCTCTAACAGGATCTCCATCTAAAAACGAGATTCCCATTTCCATTTTTGTGCGTTAGTTAAAGCATCGCGGATCGCGGGCGACAGTGCGTATGTTTCTGTGCAGCAATCTGTGGGGGGGGGATTATACCCTGTGGTCAGCGTTAGGCTGTTTGATACCTAGTCTCCATTTTTTGACTGTTTGTGTATTTAATTCAAAATCGTCATAAAGCGATGGAATCACTGATAATTTCCCACTATGACCGCTTTAGCCCCACTTTCCCCTATAAACTACAGCCGACCCAGCCGAAAAGTTTACATGTATGTGTGCACATGATCAGAGCATTGTATTTCTGGCTGGATCTACGTCCAGATGCCAATTTCAGCTTAGTGGGTACTAGGAATAGATTCCAGTACATTCAAGGAAGGTTACATTTATGTGTCAGCATTATCTGGTCTTCACATTCCAGACATTTCGCAAATTGCCCCATACATTACCATGTTATACAATGACGGAAAAAATCACAACACCAAAAAGTAATTAATGTAGAGTAATGAAATTTCGGGAATACATTTAAGATCACAGGTTAGTGGAAGCACAAAATAGCCATTGCCAGTGTTATATGCTGATAAATGATAATTAATTGAAACCATCAGCTGCCGATAGGTGTTGTTGATATACCTCGATGGCGAGAGCTGAAAATGTGTGCCCCGACCGGGACTCGAACGCGGGATCTGCTGCTTACACGGCAGACGCTCTATCCATCTGTCCTTTTTTTCCTCATAACTTTGGACAAGGGCCGAAATGTGGAAAAAAAGGAGATACACGTGACTATAAGTTTGGAATGCACGACGATTACCACTTTTTTATCATACTAATATTTTTTAATATTTTTTAGATCCCATAGAACGCCCTCCAGGAGAAAAACATTTATGTGTAATTACCACCAATAACAAACAAAATGAAAAGGGATTTATAGAATTTAAAGAAAACCCCATCCTGGCAGAACAGACAAAATGTCATCCGCGTCCCGCCAGCTTGTGGGTAGACGCACACTGTATCATAAGGCAGTCAGGCATGTTCCAGGCACGTCTTCAAGCCACCGAGGACACAGGTGAACAGCGCGACTGCAGGGACTTACCCGTTGCACGCTTCCCGTGAGACCCACATTCCCGGCTGTCCACATTCTACATACGTACTGTTCTAATAGATAATTGCCCATCCACTGATTACTCGCACCAACTAAGGTTATGATTCACGTAAGAGTTCAGGCAACCTGTGCGCATTCACACAGACGAAGGTCAATGGCCGGGTAGCCATTTAACTATATATGAAAATCGTAACTATTCTTGAAAGAACAGGTTGTCCGAACTCTTACGTGAATCGTCACCTTAGTTGGCGCGAGTAATGAGTGGATGGGCAAATATCTATTAGGAACATTATATATGTAGATTGTGGACAGGTGGGCATGTGGGGCTCACTGGAAGCGTGCAAGGGAAAAGTCCTTACAGTCACGCTATTCAGATGTTCAAAATGGCTCTGAGCACTATGGGACTCAACTGCTGTGGTCATAAGTCCCCTAGAACTTAGAACTACTTAAACCTAACTAACCTAAGGACATCACACACATCCATGCCCGAGGCAGGATTCGAACCTGCGACCGTAGCGGTCGTGCGGTTCCAGACTGTAGCGCCTTTAACCGCTCGGCCACTGCTATTCAGCTGCGTCCTCTGTGGTTCAGATGGACAGTCGGCTAACAGCCGTGTTAGCGTGCGGAGCTGCTCCGCGCGCCGTCCGACGCTCCGCTCCCGGTGGTGTTTACTTCCGCTTCGCGGTGATTGTGTCTACGGAGTCCAGTACTAACGTACTCCATGGCGCACTCGTACCGCCGTGCAACGATCAAAGTAACGTTTCAGGCCGAACATCCACGACCCCGAGCTTTCGGAGTCGAACAGTTCATCCGAGAGGATCTACGTCTGAAACCCCAGGACGTAATCGGCATACACTTTTCCATCACTGGAAGTTTTGTCTACATCACGATGTCGACGGAGGAAATTTGCACTGACATAATTCACCGTCATGCCACCGGACTAAAAGTTAAACAGTCTGATGGACATATGCGTGCTGTGACAGTCGCCCATGCTGGATTCGGTCTCCGGACATTGCGGGTGTTTGAGCTCCTGTTCGAGGTGCCCCAGGATGTGGTCATTGCCGCTTTCCAACCATATGGCACTGTCTTGGGTCACGTCGCGGAGAAGCGACAAATATTTACCACCTACCCCGTACTAAGTGGCGTCCGGCAAATAAAAACTGAGCTGTCGAAACATGTCCCATAGTACCTGCTGTTGGCGGTGTGAGGGCCATCGTCATATACGATGGACAGCCACGAACGTGCGCAGGATGTGGCCAGGAGGGACATGTACGTTCCGAATGCTTACACCGCCGTTTAATACAGACGCCGTTACGTAAAGAGACTCAGGCTTCGACGGTCACGTCCTTACCCATCACCTACGCCAAGGTTGCACAGGACCCCGTCGTGCCACTCCCGATTGCGCCAGCAGCATCGTCAACGCCACCCGCCGCAGCACAACGCGCCGATGACACAAGCACGGCGTCGCCACCAGTGCTCGCTTCAGGACCGTCCGGTTTGCAGACCGAAACCGATGTTCCTGTTGGAACCATGGACGTCGACCTCGGTGTCGTGCTGCCGACGTCTGCCTTTGTCCAGACAGGTTCGGCGTCAGATGACGGGTGACCACATTCTGATTCAGAAGGCCACATCAGAAAACAGCGGTCGCCTCGCAAACACAGGAAACGACGACGAACGCCTTCCGATGACGCCCTTTCTCAGACGGCCCCGCGAGATGTCGACCTGATGTCTGACGGTGATCTCCCACATTGCGTCCAGTCACGCGATGTGGCAGCAACAGGCGCCCCTCCTGTGACGCCTCCTCTCCCAGCCAAAGACGTGTCCTCGCCGTTGTCAACGAATGATGACGGCGGTCCCCCTGCCACTCATGATGCGGAATCCACAACACCCGTTCCAGAAGTACGTGACCGTCACATGTCCACGTCGTCAGCTTCCTGGGCCGATGACGTTGAAGATGAAGTGGAACAGACTGCCAGCGTGTCTGCACAGGAGTCCACCACGGCGACACTGGGGCTAGTGCCCCGCCAGTAATTATCACCACTACGGCACCACCGGCGGGTCTCCACCTGCCGGCTACTTCTGCCGCACGTTCGGCAAATACTGAGGATGGCCGTACACAGCAATACCGTATCGCCACAATGAATTTTGCCACCATTCATGCCCCCCACAAACTGGCCATGTTCCGAGACACTATTTACTCTGCGGGTGTTGATATCGCACTCTTACAAGAGGTGTTTGTGGCTGGCTTCCTAGTTCCCAACGGATACAACGCCCATGTTTCCCCCGCATCCGACACCGGTAGCGGCGTCGCCATCCTGCTACGCGACGGACTCCCTGCAGACGACGTCATCTACCTCCCCACTGCGCGAGGTATGGCCCTCACACTGTTCGACGTGCGTATTATTAATGTCTACGCTCCGTCCGGAACTGGCCGCCGTCATGACCGACAAACTTTTCTTTGCCGAAAGCGTCATACCCCTCTTCACAGGTCCGCAGGACGATTTGGTACTCGGTGGGGATTTTAACTCGACACAAGAGCCCGCGGACCAACTCCCGCGACATTCACCTTGTGCATCTCTCTCAGTGGTCATCGACCGTCTACGACTTGTTGACACTTGGAAGAAGCTCCACGGAATTCAACTGGGCTATACGTTCTACACCTCTCACTCGTCAAGCAGCATAGATCGCATCTACGTTACCCGCTCCCTTGCTGATGCCACACATCATGCGGAAGTCTGGCCCTTGGCCTTTTAAGACCATGATGGGTACCTCTGTGACGTCACTCTCGCCCGACAACGAGTATGGCATAGTCGTGGTCTGTGGAAACTCAATGTCGCTCACCTGACCTCCTCAGACTGTCGCCGTATGGTCGAAGAAGCGTGGGCACGCTGCCGCCATCGTCGAGAAGCCTATGACTCCACCTTATCATGGTGGCTCTCCTGTGCAAAGCCGACCCTCAGGAAGACACTGATGAGTTATGGGAAGGAATTTAAGGCGTGGCAAACTAATACCCTCCACTTCTACTACACCATACTACGTGACTGTGCGACGATGCCTTTCTCGCCAGCCCGGCAGTCGATGGTCCATCGCACGAAGGCGCAGATCTCCTTGATCATGCGGCGTTACTTGGAATGAACCGTAGTCCGTTCTCGTGCTTCTAATCGTATCCCTCAAGAACGTCCATCGATGTACCACCTCCTTCAGGAACGACAACGACGACGACGAGCTCTGTTCCAAGTACTCACTGATGTCGAAGGGCGCCGGCACGACACCCAACAAAGCATCGGTCGTGCTCTCCATGCTCACTTTGCCGGGCTATACGCAGCCTTACCACATTCTGCAGCACTGATCACAGAAGTCGCTCAGCTTACTACGAACACTCTTCCGGAGGATGCAGTACATGACCTCCAAGACGACGTAACTACAGATGAAGTGGTACATGCTATCAAGGCGGGTACCAATAACAGATCTCCTGGACCTGACGGTTTACCCATCGAATTTTATAAAAGTTTTCACTATTTGTTGGCTTCCACGTGGACGGCAATCGCACAAGAGCTGATGTCACCGATGTCAGTGGTCCCGAGCGCCTTTCTAGATGGCATTATTATCCCCGTACATAAACTGCACGGGTTATCGAGGGTCCAGGACTATCGACAAATTACTTTGCTCAACAGCGACATGAAAATATTCACACGGCTATTGGCATCGCGACTCAATAAGGTTGCACGTTACGTCACATCCTGCGACCAGACTTCCCTGGGAGGCGACAACAACATCCGTACGGCCCTTTGCCGTTACAGAGACATGATAGCATTGGCGCATTATCAACGTCTCCCTGGCGCCTTGGCTTCACTGGACTTTAGCCAAGCTTTCGACCGTGTTGACCACTCCTATTTAAGGACAGTTCCTGAGCATATGGGATTTCCTGGCGGTATTGTCACAGTGGTTACGCGCCTGTTGAGTAGTGCAACCTCTAAAATCACGTACGCCGACCCTGGTCATCGCACGATCTGTACGAGAAGGCTGCCCCCTTTCCACGATTTTGTATGCTTTCGCCTTGGAACCCCTGCTCCAGGGCATGGGCCAACGTTTGGAAGGTATGGCTATGCACGGCCACAGTTTTAGTTGTACAGCCTACGCAGACGACATAGTACTATATCTGCGCAGTGAAGATGAAGTATGAGCAGCACTGACATGGTTGTCGACTTACGGCGAAGCGTCGGGGAGCTGCCTCAACGTGTCAAAATCCAAGGTCCTGCTCATTGGTGAGGGCTTGCAGGGGAGATGCGTTGCCCCCCTTAGTGTTGCCGCCACCATACGATGTCTTGGACTTGATTTCGCAGCAGATCTGCACCGCTCAGCGACTATCAATGGTAGACGCTTGCTACAGACAATCAGAGCAAATCTCGCAGATCACCGGCTACGAGCTCTCGACGTTATCCAACGCGCGCAATACGTGATCATGTATCATGCTTCCCGTATACCACACGTGGCTCAAGTACTACCAGTCCCAGATCTCCTGGCCCGACGACTGTTGATGGCTTTCGGCTCCTTCGTCAGCTCGGGGATGTTATTCAAGGTGCAATATGAATCCCTTGCACTGCCACGAGATCATGGCGGGGTGGGACTCATCCACGTGCCGACTCGTGTCAAGGCACTTAACGTCAGCTCCCAACTAAAACTTTGGCATCGTTGCCCGCAGAGCCTTACTAGCCTCTAGCCTCACAACTTTGCGCCGGCCTTCTTGTCCGCCCCAGTACTGGTATCGACCATTCCAACCCCGTTTTATTACATCCAACGATTTTTCCTGGAGTTCAGCTATGTCTACCGGTCCTTACCACTTACTCGTTTGTACCTCACGAAAACAGTCTCCGAATTGTTACAACAGTGCCGCCCGTCCAACCCCATCGAACGTAAGTATCCACAGTACGTGTGGCGACACATATGGAAGGCGATCCATGCGCGTTTTCTCGAATCAGACATTGAATCAGCGTGGTACATCACCGTGAATGGCAAACAAGTTAACCGAGATCATCTACACCGCATCCATCTCGCCGATTCATCCCTCTGCACCCATTGTGGAGTGGATGACACGAATGCCCACCGGTTCCACTGTGGCACAGCGTTCGATGTCTGGACACTTGTGCGGCGAATTTTGGCGTTTCTTACTCGACAGATACCAGCTCAGATCGACGTCCACATGCTTTTGTACCCCGATAAGACTTTCTACCCCTCTACCAAGACTCACTCTGTGAATTGGATCTGTGGCCACACGATCCGCTATCTTTTTACTTCTGGCGACAAGTCTACGCTAGGATATTGGACGTATCTCAACGAACGACACTGCGTCCTGATACGCAACCCACGCTATAAGCAATATTTTTCCAATTTCTTACGGAGCACCTTCGATGACCCACCTCGTAGCTGGAACGTCCAAGCCCTGAGAAGCTGAAAACTGTATTAACCAAACCGAACTGAATAGATCTGCTACCCAGAACCCACGCCTACGCAATGAGAAGACACGTTTGGACGAGCTGGCCTGCTGTAGGCGGAGACACTTCAGGCGCTCCTGTAAGAACTGGTCTTTAACTACAAGTCGCACGACAAAAATAAAAAGATGGATAGAGCGTCTGCCATGTAAGCAGGAGATGCTGGGTTCGAGTCCCGGTCGGAGCACACATTTTCAGCTTCCCCCATCGAGGTATATCAACAACACCTGTTTCAATTAATTATCATTTATTCTAGAGAAGCTGCACCGTCATCAATGGTATCTGTTGTTTCGAGAGCAATTAGTATCTCCTACGTTTTGTTTGTAAAGTATTGTTTTGAAGACCTGACGGGTTTGTCGTAGAATACCATTACTTGTGTAAATTACGATTGGGTCGTCGTATGTTATCTGAAAACTATATAGCAATGATAAATACATAACTTTTTAAAAAAATATAGCAGCGTCTTTCTCTAAAAAATTGAGTCATTCCTGCTTTTAAAAGCTAAGGCATCAGTGACAGGTTAAAGTGGGAATGGTTTACTTCGAGTCAGCCATGGGAAAGCTGTTGTGTAGCATACGTTTTAAATGTGCTACTTAGTCCACAACGTGGATCTGTGAGCCAAACTTCCATAAAGCACGCGTTTTGTAAAGAGTGCAACACATGCGTGTGGACGGGGAGGGGGCGGTGGGGGGGGGGGGAAGGGGGAGGGGGAAGAGGAGGGGACAGGATACTCCTATAGCCAATCTAGAACGACTCCTTAATGGGAGGAACACTAATGAGTGACTGTGGAAACTGATGTATGTACTACTTCCACCTCACATTTTTGGTTCCTAATTGTAGCAAAGTTTGTGAAATAGGATTTCTCATGTGCTTGAGTGCTTTTTATAGTGATACCAATTACTTCAAAATTGTATACATCACCCTTCTGTTACGTGTGTTTTTGAAGTATATCAACTGTATAATGAAGAATTTTAGCAATGAGACTTCGTTCCGTAAATTGTCATACATCGTTCTCGAAGTATCGGGGTTTGCTTTAGCCTTTTTCTTTTTATCAGTTGCCTATAGGCTTGCGAATGTGCGTAGTGTTTATGAAAATATGATAGGATATCTCGCGTGGCCGTGAATTTAGTTTTTAATTTTAACCGTTATTTGCTCGCTGTGATAGAAGTTCACATAGAAAGTGACAGGTTGTGGCTGAGACATCTTTCTGTGAGCTATGTACCAGACGAATGGTCGCAAATCCCCTGAGCATGTCTCAGCTTTGTCGGATACTACCTTCTTGTCTCTAAACATAACGAGATGGACGTCAGGTTGTAAGATAAGGTAAAACAGGACTAGAAGAAATTTATCACTTATCATTTTTCCCATTTTTGCATGTTTTCAGCTTCTTCTCCATGCATTTGCCTTGAATGTAGAGATAACTGCTGGACACAGACACTAGTTCACGCAGTACTTCCTCGCAACACGTTTCCTCATGTTGACCTGTGGGCTCGATACTAAGCAGTACATATTTATTATTAATTGATACGAAAGAAGATTCAATAGAATTCACAATTGATGACAGAACATACTCTTAATGAAAGGAAGAAATATGTTTTACGCATCTGATTTCGTTTGGTACCTCACCGCTGTTGTCGGCTGGTGGATACATTAAAATTATAACATTATTACAGCCGAAAAGTTTGTTTGCGTCAGTGTGTAAAAAACGAGGTGAGATGGATGTTGTTCGACCACTACTTGTAACATCCAAGCCCATGCAGCAACTGCTAATACACCGTACTGTGCTTAAATAAAGTGCAAATATAACACCAAGCCTCTTAGTGTGCAAGCACACTGTAGCAAGACAAGGTTACTCACACAATGGCATGGTGGCATATTCAGTGTATCGCGCGACTGCTTGTACTCGGCCAGCTGACTCGGAGCTCCCCCAGGCTGACAGTGTGATGGCTCACAAACACTACATGTTCCTGCACGTTTCTCACGCTACACATGCACAAGTGTATTACCTAAAAGACGTACTCCTCAAGCGTTAACTCAACTCCAGATTCAATAACAAACCAGAGAGTTGAAATTTACACACATATTTGGGTGAGGGAATCTTTTGTAATAATGTTCAATATCTCTGATCCATTTGGGAGATGCTTGTGATTCAGGTCATGTGAGATGATGGAGGCAAAACCTGAAGCCCTGGCGCTCGGGTGTGGGGTATCATGGGGATCACGACCTGCCACCAAGGCGGTGTGGAGTGCTGAGATAGGCCGCTCACTGGCACAGCCTGCGTTCCTTCCCTGCACCGTAGACATGTAGCAGCGCTTGTAGTGACTGTAGCACTGCGGATGATGGTGCTACTGCCATTTCCACTTGATGGTTACTAGTGGCACGCAGGAGGCCATGAATGTTTATAAAAAAAAGAACATTGTAACTGCTCCCTTCCTTCCTACCAGACTGGGTAGTACAGCGTGACAACATATAATATAACGTCTGAAGTAATTGTTAATCATGGAACCAGGGAATATCAGTGTAAGTTGTTTCAAAAAACGATTCCTGCACCTAAACAGAGTAATGGGTACATAGCAAGAATGTACTATGTTTAAAAAATGAATTCCAACACCTCCACATTGTAATCATTAGATTGAAAAGGTGTATTTTGATTAAAAAGTTAACCCCAACACGTCCGAAGTGCAGTCCATAAGAAGCAGAGACAGGGAAGGGGGGGGGAGGGAGGGGGAAGAGGAGGGGAAAGGATACCTCGATAGCCAGTCTATAACAATTCCTAAATGGAAGGAAAACTAATGAGTGACTATGGAAACTGATGTATGTACTACTTCCACCTCACATTTTTTGTTCCAAAATGTAGCAAAGTGTATGTTTTAGGATTTCTCATGTGGTTGAGTGCTTTTTCATAGCAATACCAATTATTCCAGAATTGTATACATCACCGTTCTGTTCCACAGTGCAATCGTTAAGTTGAAAAGGTGTATTTTAATTGAAAAGTGAACCCCAACACTCTCACAGTGCAATCCATAAGAAGCAGAGTTTACTTTCTTTAAGAAATTAATTTCACCGTTCCAAAGTGTGATTGTTACGTAGCAACAGTGTACTTCATTTAAAAATATGTCTCTCACGCATGCAAGTAGACTAGATCTGCCATCTTATCTATCTTAGTTCAATAAGACTGTCTGTAATAATAATAACAACAATAATAACAATAGTAACAATAAATCATAGTGGACACCCAACACGTATGCTAGACATGCCCTGCACAGTGCTGTCGAGTTTCGCATATCTGGAGGGACCAAAAACTTTCCCAAATATTTAAATAAAAATGCCATGTAACTGTTTAAATACATTAAATAAGCTACCTCAGTCGTAATTTTTATTTTCAGCCATTTTACGCTTGGTAATGTCCACTGTCACATCACAGAGGTGGAGAAAAATTCTTTGGGGCAAACTTATATCACATTTTACGTATCCACTATCTTGGACTGCTGTGTTTGATTGTGATGTCATAGAGGCAGCCATCTTGGGTCCGCCACACTGCCTCACAAATTATCCTAACTAAGCCGGCAGATAGATGGAATGAGTACATTGAGGGGCTCTATGTGTGGGGGTCATACCACATGACGTGATAGAAGAAGAAACATACTTCGTTAGGGAAGAAACATGGGATCCAGTATTGGCATCACAATTTAGAAGAGATCTGGAAGACATAAAATCAAGTAAGGCTGAAGCGATGGATAGCATTATATGAGAATCATTGGGAAAAGCCGCAACAAAACGATTATTCATGTTGGTGTGTAGAATATATGAGAGTGGGGGTATATCATCAGACTTTTGGAAAAACAACACACTCTTATTTCCCAAGAGTGCATGAACCGATAAGTGCGAGAATTATCTCGCAATCAGCTTAACAGTGATGCATCCAAGTTGCTGACAAGAATAATATACAGAGGAATGGAAAAGATAACTGAGGATCTGTTAGATGACGATCGCTTAGCCTTAGGAAAGGCAAAGGCACCAGAGAGGCTGTTCTGACATTGTGGTTGATAACGGAGGCAAGACTAAAGAAGAATCACAAGACGTTCATAGAATTTGTCAACCCGGAAAAATCGTTCGACAATGTAAAATAGTGCAAGGTGTTCGAAGTCCTGGGAAAAGTATGGGTAAGCTATATGGAAATACGGGTAATATAAATATGTACAAGAACAAAGAGGAAAGACCAAGAATGAAGAGCACTGATTGAAAGGGATGAAAGATAGACATGTAGTCTTTCGGATCTGCTGTTCAGCATATATACGTCGAAGAAGAAATGATAGATATAAAAGAAAGATTCAAGGGTGGGATTAAGACTCAAGGTGAAAGGATATCAATGTTAAGATTCGCTGACGACATTGCTATCCTCAGTGAAAGCGCAGAAGAACTACGGGATCTGATGAACGCAGTACAGAATATAGACCGAGCGTAAATCGAAGAAAGACTAAACAAATGAGAAGTAGCAGAGGTGAGAACAACGAGAGACTTAACATCAGAATTAGTGATCATGAAGCAGATGAAATTAAGGAATTCTGCAACATATGCAGCAAAATTACCCATGATGGACGGAGCAAGTAGGACATACAAAGCACACTAGCACTGGAAAAGAAGGCATTTCTGGCCAAGAGACGTCTACTAATATCAAACATAGGTCTTAACTTGAGGAAGAAATTTCTGAAAACATTCTGGTGATTATAATTAAACTTTCTAATCACTGTAGAAATAACACTGCTGATCAGAATGACGTCACGGAATATTATCAGAGAAGGGGGGAAAACGTACGGCAGAAGAAAAATTAATAGTAACAAAATGTAGCAATAGACGGCGCTGTAAGCATCATAATTTAATGGTGGTCGACTACAAATGACAAATGAATCATACGACAACGCCTAAGGTGTACGTTTGACCTTAAACAAACTGTACTAATCAGTGTGCATAAGTGTACAGGTGTGATGCTTTAAGACCTTCCACCACGGCAGGGTCATATCACATCGGATGGGAAAAATCGTTTTTTAGTTGTCCGGAGGCCAAAAACCACATAAAAAGCATCAATCAAAATCAAATCGGATTATTAGTTTGCATGTGACTGGCGCAAAACATGTTCAACATGCTGTCCACCGTTTTCTGCAAAAAGCTGAAATCGAGAAACAGCATGTTCCACAACTGATCGAAGTGTTTCTGGGGTCACTTTCAGAATGTGTTGCGCAATGCGTGTCTTCTATACAGCTACGTTTGCAATCGGAACACTGAACGCAGCATCTTTCAGATAGCCCCACAGCCAGAAGTCACATGGGTTAAGATCAGGAGTTCGGGGCGGCCAGGCTGTAGGGAAATGGCGGCTGATAATTCTAACATTTCCGAAATGGCGTTTCAGCAGCTGCTTAACTGGATTTGTAATGTGCAGAAGTGCGCCATCTTGCACAAAAATGATCCCATCCACGCTGTTGGAGAGCTGGAATGACGCGGTTACGCGCAAGACACTCATAGCGCTTTCTAGCGACAGAACAAGTAACAGGAATGGAAGCATCTGTCTTTTCGGAAAAATATGGCCCTATGATAAATGATGCCGTAAACTCACACCACACAGTGACCTTTTCAGGTGGAAGTGATACTGGTTGATTTGCGTGTGCATTTTCCGTTACCCATATTTGACAATTCTATGTATTGACATATCCTCTCAAAAGGATGTGGGCTTCGTCTCTCCACAGAATCTTCCACGGCCAATCATTGTCCACTTCCATGCTGCAAGAAATACTAAAGCAAAGGTCTCTCTTGCTGGCAGGTCGACATGAAGCAAATCGTGCACATGAGAAATTTTGAATAGATAGAGAAGAAGGATGTTTCGTAGGATTTTACGCACCGTGCTCACGGGTATGTCCAATCTTCGGGCAATTCTCCGTGCACTACAGGTTTGCACACCACCACGCGTCTGCTCCTGCGTTGCTGTGGCCACTGCCTCAACTAACGTCGAATCAATTCGTTTCCTCCCTTTACCTGGTTGCACACCAAAAGAGCCCGTCTTTTTGAATTTCCGAATCATTTTCTCTATACCCACTGCAGTCATCGGACCAACGCCTTTCTTCAAACCCTTCAGTGTCCGGAACTTCTGCAGAGCGACGTGTACACAGTCATCATTCTTGTAATACAGCTTTACAAGCAGAGCGCGATCCTGCATTAAGACAGTCATGGCGAATGTCGCAGACGCGAAAGGAGGAAAAGCTGTGACCCGGCGAGTTTATACCAACATTAACGGGTCGTGCGCATGACAGGTGTTTACATTTATGTATTCTGACATACACAGTGCCATCTATTGATCAGTTTTCACCCTTTTTTCCTTATGCCATACGTTTTCCCCCTTCTCCGATAATATTCCTTTGCAATTTGACGTCATTCTGAACAGTGGCGTTATTTCTACAGCGTTTTGAAAGTTTAATTATAATCACCATATATATTTGGAGCGCAGCACTGTAGGGCAGTGAGACATGGAATGTGGAACAATCAGAACACAAGAAAATAGAAGTATTTGAGATGAGGTGCTCCAGAATAATCTTGAAAATTAGGTGGTCTGACAAGGTGAGGAATGAAGAGGTTCTCTGCAGAAACGGAGAGAAAAGGAATATATGGAAAACACTGACGAAAGAACAAGGAACAGGACGATAGGACATCTATTAAGACATCAGGCAATAACTTGCGTGGCCATCAGAACGAATACACTCTTGTATCTGTTGTGGCTTGGAAGCAAACGGCCTCAGAATGAGGTCTTGAGAAATTTATTACAATGCCTCAAACAGAAGCTATGGTAGCTTGTGGAGATTGTTGATTAGGGGCTAGGATGAGAATATACGCCTTGCCATCTCATCCCAGACATACCCCACCGATAAGAAATCAAGGAATGGGTAGGCAAGTCAATGATCCATATTCGAGGTAATTGTGTTGTGAAATACAGCGTGGGGTTTTAAATCATCGTGCTGGAAAATACCAAAGTGGCTCTAAGCACTATAGTATTTAGCATCTGAGGTCTGGACTTAGAACTACTTAAAATTAATTAACCTAAGGACATCACACATGTAGTGACGTAACAAGACTGTTACGCCACACGGTAGTAGCCGAAAGAAAGGCACGCGTACACACACGCCGACTGGCGTCAGGTCTGGAACAGGAGAACTATTGAATGGTAGCAAGAAAAGTACGTAGCTGCTTTATACTTAACTTTACTGTCTGGGACTTGTGATACATCTCTCTTGACTATACAAATGCGACTCGTAAGATACATGCACTGTTACAATTGGCGCCTTGCTAGGTCGTAGCCATGGACTTAGCAGAAGGCTACTCTAACTGTCTCTCGGCAAATGAGAGGAAGGCTTCGTCCGTATTGTCGCTAGCAATGTCGTCGTACAACTGGGGCGAGTGCTCGTCCGTATCTCGAGACCTGCCTTGTGGTGGCGCTAGGTCTGCGATCACACAGTGGCGACACGCGGGTTCGACATGTACTAATTGGACCGCGGCCGATTTAAGCTACCACCTAGCAAGTGTGGTGTCTGGCGGTGACACCACAACACACATCCATGCCAGAGGCAAGATTCAAACATGCGACCGTAGCAGCAGTGCGGTTCCGGACTGAAGCGCCTAGAACCGCTCGGCCACAAGGACCGAGCTGGAAAATACCATTTCATACCCTTTTCAGAATGTGTGTGATAATATTGTTTACCATTATTCCCTCAAACAGGTTGGTTCAAATGGTTCAAATGGCTCTGAGCACTATGGGACTTAACTGCTGTGCTCATCAGTCCCCTAGAACTTAGAACTACTTAAACCTAACTAACCTAAGGACATCACACACATCCATGCCCGAGGCAGGATTCGAACCTGCGACCGTACCGGTCGCGCGGTTCCAGACTGTAGCGCCTAGAACCGCTCGACCACTCTGGCCGGCCTCAAACAGGTGAGCATTCATTTTTCTTTCAGTATTGTCAAATAAGTCATTTTGTCATACCAATGTCGGGTTATCAGTGCTCCAATTACGAACGTAGCTGATCTGAAGGCATGCACTGCGCAACGCATTCTGAACGTGAGCCCCAACACACTCCGATCTGTTGTGCAAAAGGTTTTTTATCGATTGTAACTTGTGGCACAAACCTGTGAACAGCATACCGATCTTGTGTTGCGACAGTCTCACGACAGTTAAAAACCGAAGTAATTTCGCTTTTTATGCGGGTTTTGGACCCAGCACAATTAAAAACCGATGACATTTTATGTGGTTTTTGGGCTCAGAATGATTATAAAACGATTTTTGTCATCCGATGTGGTACGATCTTCCCGTGGTGGATGGGCTTCCGTAACTAACAGTGCCACAACTGTTGACTGACGAACTTGTGCAGACGTGCACATTGAACAATACGGATGGTATAACGTGCAATTCAAACCATAGCCGTCGTAGAGCGATTCATCTGTCATTCGTAGCCGATCCCATTTACGTTAAGACGCTTATAGCACCATGTACAGATAATATTTTCACTTTTCCTTTTCTCCCATGACACTTCTCCTGCGTCAACAATGTTCTGTTCGAGTGACGTTAAACGCATCTCTTTCTACAGCGTTTTGAAACTGGGACTTTGGTTATGGATACACTGTACTATAAAAATTGGTTATGTGCCAGTACTTACAAGATGGACAAAATGAAAGGGAGAGCACAGAGAAAAGTTTTGAAAGACTGCAACAAATACATGTGACTTCCAAGTCACTAAGCAAAAAGGATACGCCAACCACTCTACAACACACTTATACGTCCAGCGTAACAGTTTAGGTTCATGTACAGACAGTTTAAGAAAATGTTCAACGTCTCGTCATCGGCTAAAATTGGTGGCTGTCCTCTCTTCAGAATGTAAATTACACTCTTTGAAAATGTGATAAATCGAACACACTCTCCACAATCTCCACAAAGTGGTAGATCTTCTCACTGGAGCAAGATGCAAGGGGGCAGAGGACTATGACCTTTACAGAGAAGGGTTAGTGTCACTTCAGACTGTCTCTGTGATATAAAGGAGGAGCGCTATGGCTGGACAGTTAATATGACAGAGCGACGCCTATTTACCAACACTTCCAGTTACTCTGCCTCCCAATGACTTATGACTCTCCGTACCAACATCGAGGAAACAGCTCGTGAGGGGACCACACGTGTTTCTACAGTGTGTCCCTGAAAAGCTTCCGTAGCTGCAATGACAAAGTCATCATTTCCTTGGATGCCGACGTGTCGTGGTATCTAGTAGAACATTCCCTTCTTTCCCTGGTCGTGAAATTGCCGCAGGGAGCCCTGAATCCACTGAAAAAGTTTTTCCACGGGATGTACCTGTGAAATCGGCTGTAGAGGCTGAGAGAATCGGAGCAAATGAGTAATTTTTTTCCCTCTCTCGGTACTCATTAACTCCAGTATCCTAAGATCCAGATACACTTCTGCACTATAGACTGCGCATTCGATTGGCAGCCGAATCCTGAGAACACGGCCAGGAAGAACCACAGAGCAGTCTAGTAAATCCCCTGATTAGACCTATCAGTACACACTGGAATAAAATTATGGACCATCTGTAAAACACTGCTAAAAAGAAATTAAAAACGGTTATATGTCTGTTAAAAATGTAAAAGAATCCTGGGTGTCTTACGGACCTAAGGCGGTGATACTTCCCAACCTTTGTAGAACACATCATTATTTGCCATTCGATACTCTAATTTACAATTTTTAGCATTAATTCCAAAGGGTATCCTTTCTCTAAAATAATTATGAAGCATTTGACACTGTGGTCCACTGCAGGTCGTTAACGAAGGTACGAGCATATGAAATAGGCTCCCACATATGTGAGTGGCTCGAAGGCTTCTTATGTAGCTTATGTATGTTGTTCACGACGGCGAGTATACATCAAACACATGGGTGTCGTCGCGAGTGCCCCAGGGAAGTGTAATAAGACCGCTATCATTTTTATATACATAAATGATCTGGCAGTGCGGGTGGGCAACAGTCTGCTGTTTTTTGCTAATGATGTTACACTGTACTGGAAGGTGACGAAGTTGAGTGACTGGAAGGATACAAGATGACTTAAACAAAATTTATAGTTGGTGTGATGAATGGTATCTCTAAATGTAGAGAAATGTAAGTTAATGGGAGGAGGGAAAAAACCCGTAATGTTCAGATAGAGCATTACTGGTGTCCTGTTTGACACAGTCGCGTCCTTTAAATATCTGGGCATAACGTTGCAAAGCGATATGAAATGGAACGAGCAGGTGAGTATTGTGGTAGGAAAGGCGTATGGTCGACTTTGGTTTATTGGTAGAATTCTGGGAAAATGCGGTTCATCTGTAAAGGAGACTGCATATGGAACGTTATGGCGACCCATTCTTGAGTGCTGCTCGAGTGTTTGGCATCCGCATGAGGTTAGATTAAAGGAAAACATCCAAGCACTTCAGAGGTGGGCTGTCAGATTGGTTTTCGTTATGTTCGAAAAATACTGAAGTGCTATTGAGATGCTACAGGATCTCAAATGGGAATATCTGGGAGGAAGGTGACGTTTTATTCGAGGAACATTACTGAGAAAATTTAGAGAATAAGCATTTGAAGCTGACTGCAGAACGATCCTGTTGCCGCCAACATACATTTCAACTAATACCAAGAACATACGAGAAACGCCCGGCGGGGTCAGGGATTTTCTCTGCCTCGTGATGACTGGGTGTTGTGTGATGTCCTTAGGTTAGTTAGGTTTAAGTAGTTCTAAGTTCTAGGGGACTGATGACCGTAGATGTTAAGTCCCATAGTGCTCAGAGCCATACGAGAAACGAGGGTTAATACGGAGGCATATAGATAGTCCTTTTTCCCTCGCTTTATTTGTGAATGGAACAGGAAACAAAATGACTGGTACTGGCACGGAGTAGCTTCCGTCACGCACCGTACAATGGCTTGCGGGGTATGTATGTAGTTGCAGATGTAGATTAGACAGTTACTCCACGGATGAACGAGCAGTGTTATGATGTACAGGAGATTGCTTCCTTTATGGTGGACCACGTAAAACTGTAAGAAACATATTCTGCCGCCGCCCATGTCACGTGGCTTATACAGCTCAAAAAATTGAGTGATTTCAATGACAGTGCTTGCAAATCTCTCAAGTGTGGCAACTAACGTAGATGTTCATCAAATATGAATCCCTGGAATCTCATTGCATCTATAAAAGTTAAGACAGTGTGTCTCATTTTATTTTATGGAAGATCAAAAAACTTCTGCAATGGTTAAAAAGAACATGCACAATTTTCTTTTTCCACAGAAGGTTTTAAGCAATGTTGGCTACCCATTCTTCCAGCATCTTAACGGTTAATTACAACTAGCATGTGGTTGCTAGGAAGCTGGAAGTAGAGGAGAAAATTGAAAATTGCTCTACAAATAAAGAGCAACGTTCAGGGCTCCTTACCATGAACGCAGTACAATAAATAACTATTGAAAAGAGCATAAAACCTGCCCTGAAAGTGATTAAGAGGCAGTCTGTATTCTAAGGTCCAGACGAGGCGACAGTTGATCTTCCATTTCAATCTCTTTCCCACATAGCTGCCAAGGGTAGCGCCATTTTAACTACTTGGACTTGCATGATCATTCTCAGGTGGGAGGAGGCAAATTAAAACAGCTTCCTTCCAAGAGTCGTGGAACTCTCCTATTTACAAAGTGAACTTAGGGAGCCTGAGAAGAATTCGTTCGGCGTTTCCATTTAGGTGCCGCACGCTGTTGTCACCTGTTGAAGTACCACATGCCAAAGACAGTGAAGGTACACACACTGAGAAAGAGTAGTTGTCAACTCCATCGTTGACAAAACTAAGTCAACACCATCAGTATCAGCGAATGCTAAAGATTGACGAAAAGGTGGAACCTGTTTGGTGGTTGTCTTTAAGTCAGCGAAGTGTTCCATCATAATTTAAGCAGCATCTCCTACGTAGGTCTGAGTGGTAGATCATGCTGGTGAAGTGGTCCACCCATTCCGGGATGATTTCTCTTTGTTGAAATAGTATATTGGCTACACAACGTCCAGATTCCATTGCTGAGCACGCATCTTGCCGGCTGTCTTTCGAGGACTACTCTGTCTGGCAGGAATATCCGAATCAAGAAGAGATCACTGGAATCTAGATCATCGACCACTTCCCTCAGAACAGCGTGTGAAGGTGAATCACTGTGAATGATCAATGGCAGAGGACTACCATAAGCAGTGCTAAGGTTCTTGCTGTGGCCTATTTCCAGAAGATAAAAATCTGCCACCAAGAGACTTTCGACAACTCGGCCCGAGGCAGGCGGTAGGACAACCTCCCAGCACATGGTGTTGGAGATTAAAGGGAATAAACTGCATCCTTACAAGTAAGCACATGGTTTGCATTAAAATCCCCACAGAGGAGAAAAAGCCGTGGGTGTCGTGTGGTAAGGTTGGTGAGAGTCTCATAGTCGATTGGCTCATAAAGAGGCAGATAGAAGAAATATGCCGTAATTCAGTGTCGTGTATGCGCTGTAACAGAAACTGTTTGGAGGCTGGTGCTGATAGGGAGAGGCGAGGAGTGGTGCGTATAACCTACGAAGATGGCTACTCCTCCATTAGATCTCCATACACTTAGGTCATACTCTCTGTTTGTGTTATGACCCCTTACCCAGGAATATCAGACAGTTTAAAATTCTTTTCTGTAAACAAAAGTGCAAACATCTTCCATGAACTAGGAGTATGTCTTCCTCCACAAGTGTCCTGAACCGACTTAGGTTACATAGCAAAATTGTGGTGTGCGTACTGTAAGACCTTCGGTACATACACCATCAGATTATTTGACTTGCCGCTCTAACGAAGTAGGTGAGTGTCAGCAATATGACTCGTGGTCTTATCGTGGCGTGTTTATCTTCTGACGTTAGATCAGACGATAGAAATGCCACCTGCACGCTTAAAGTAGCAGATTGACGGTGACCAACTTTAAACAGAACTTGATTAATTTTCACACACTTTATTAAAATAATAAAAAGCATAGACATTATGTAACTTGATTCTGAATGCTGTTTACAACTGACAATCTGAAGTTCCTTTGGTCTAGGTACGTTAATCTTATTCTCACATATCTCTGATACTTGGCAAAGTGTCTATACATTTCTCTTCATGGCTATGTACAGGAATATGATAATATTATTAGGTGCAGACTAAAACTTGACTATAGACTGGTACAGACTAATGCAGACTGGTACAGACTGGTGCAGACAAATGCAGACTAATGCAGACTGACTAATCGGAGGTCTGTACACTCGTTATAATACCTCGCGCGTTCAGGTATCACTGCGCGAGTGTAATCCGCGAGGAGATAAGGTTCTACGTTAGCAGCTATCTCATTGGCTGCGTTACATATTAATACACGTATCGGTGGAAGCAGAATTTGGTCCATCTCTAAGGCAGCGCCATCTCGTAGTGCAGAGACAGACGAGCGCTGCGCCTGCGCTATTGTGCTTAGCGGGGCGCGCTCTAGTGGGAAAGTTGTGTACGCACTGACTACGCGGAACTATGTACACAACAAAAATAGTATCCATGTTAGTGGTGTAGTTTATTGCTTTCATTGCCCTCATTTTTTTGTCGAGGTGTGAATGTGGTGGCAGAAGAGGGCTTGTTGAAAGGTCTCGTTGGTTCTCTCAGGCAGAACTCAATGTCAGTATCGTCTGTAGTGTGCTCTGTATGAGAATCACAACGTAAGACAGTTTCAGCATGGTGTAATAGGTGTGGGTCATTTCGGTTTGGTCTATACCTCTAAATGACACCTTTCATCTTAGATATAGAGGTTGGTGTTTTTGCATTCTCGGCACTCTACCAAGTTTCGGCCCATCTGCTTGTAGGGACGTATTTGCCTCTTCATTAGATCGTTTGTATCTAGCCTTCACTGGTCGCGTGAGGGAATTCCACCATTGCAAGAAGACATGCATGTGCAAGCGTTTGTTGCAACATCTGTTAGCAGAGTCTGTGTTGAGAAGTCCCTTTTCTGAAACATTGTTTCTGCCACTCTAGTAAGTGAATGTTTAAAGGAAGGTGGGCTCCGAGTAACACACACACACACACACACACACACACACACACACACATACACACACACAGACAGATACAGGGTGGTCCATTAATAGTGACCGGGCCAAATATCGCACGAAATAACTACAAAGAACGAAACTCGTCTAGCTTGAAAGGGGAAACCAGATGGCGCTATGGTTGGCCCGCTAGATGGCGCTGCCATAGGTCAAACGGAGGACTCACAGTCCTCCGCAGCACTTCACGTTCGTCTGTCTGAAAGGAACTATGATAGAACAAAGATCCTAAAAAGACTTCGAATGTTGTGTGATGTGGTTGATGTCTGTGAGGATACCTCTTTTAGTATATCTATGCTGCCTCTCGACAGTTTTCATCTGACTGGCCGTACACAAACACCATCTCGGCTTGTCCCCGACATGAACACCGCACCGGGCCATTATGCTGCTGACAGTATGCTGCGTCAATCACACAAACTGCAACACAGAAGGCACGTGATACGAGAAACTTTCATTCGTCAGCGCCATCTATACTGGCAACGATGCTTTTCCAAACGAATGTTAGGACCGTTTTTCTTCTATGTCCCATCAGGAATCCTTCCTTACAGTTCGTAGATGTTATTAATGATCACCCACGTGTAGGGTGAATCACCTAAAACGTGCATCGCAAATATTGTGGAAATGGAAAGTGCTGTTGAATTGCCGTTTTCACAAAATGGATTGGTAGCAGAGACTCGTGTTGCTAGCCAATTAACAGAGTGTAATAATACTTAAAAAGCGTATTTTTGTGCAAATATACACATTTTAAATGGAAAAATTCCTATTGTCCTTAACAACTAAATAAGTAGGATAAATTAGAATGTCAGTGGTGCTCATTACAGGATTCTAATGCGAGTCGTTTACGAGATACCGTGTTTTTGAAAAGTTCCCACACCGAAACTTGTAGAATACCTGTGGTAGCACACGCTAAATAACAACAGAGCTTCATACACTGCATATGTGAATTTTGACCAGTAACTATACAATGGAACAGCACACGCTGTGTTCAAGGTGACCGCCGACAGTGGCATTAAGAGCTTCCAGGATGGTATGAAACGAGTGCTACACACATGCTAGCATTTCACCAGAGATGTCCCAGCAGGCCGCAGTAACGCGTCGTTACCTATCACCCGATGGGGTGAAGTTAGTATGTCCTCGTAGAGAGCGTGTTTCAGCTTTCCCTACAAAAAAAAGTCTACAGGTGTCAAATTTGGGGAACGGACCTGGCAAGGTACAGGTCCTGTGCGTCTGGTCTAACAATTTGGAAATAATTCATGAAGACATGCTGTAGTACTTCCTGCACTATGACCTGGACAACCCCCATACGGGTACCACAGGTTCCCCCTAGTCTGCAGAGGAGCGTATTCTAGAATCCGTGGAAGCTGGTCAGTCAGGAGGCTGGGATACTTGTACGCATTCAGTGTTTCCATGAAAAACGGGCCCATGAGCTGATGGTTCGCTATCCCACACCATACGTTTACACCCCATGGACGCTGAAGTTCCACCTGACGAAGCCGACGAAGATTGTTAACAAACCAAGAGTGCATGTTTCGGCGGTTCACTGGCCATGATATGTAAATATGGCGTCATCACTGAACAAGATACATGATACGTCTGGAGTATCCTGTCGTAATGCCCATGTACAGAAGTTAATACGATACTCATAATCGTTTTCATGCAACTCTTGATCGAGAGAGATGCGATAGGGACAGAACATTGATCGACGGAGACTGCATAGAACACTTGCCTGACTCGTGCCACTTCCTCTTGCGACTGCGAAGGAGCTAAAGTGCAGGTCAACTGGAACAGCAGCAAGAACATTCATTTCTCCCTCCTCTGTCATCACTTGTTTCTTTCTGTTTCGTTGTCTAGGTGGTACACTACCACTTCCACGTGACTGACTGAAGAGGTTGATAAATAACTGAGGAAATTGTTACCGTCTGTTGGGATACCTTACCGCAAACACCGTACAAGAACGAACTGCATTCTTCCTAATCTCTCCATACACCATGAGCATGTCGGCTTTTCTGCACTGGTAAATCCCATCGTCCGCTGAAGACCTACTGCTTGGACTCTCACACACTAGTTTACCAGCAAGTCACACTGCACTCAAGCAACATACAAGCACACTGTAAGCCAACATAACAGCGTCGTACCTAGCAACTACGCAGGTTGAATGGCACAGACAAGTGTCGATGTGGAAATTTTTCAAAATACGATATCTTTCAAGCGATTCGAGCTAGAATCCTGTAACAAAACCACTTTCATTCTAATGTATCATACTTTCAGTTTGTTAATATCCATAGGCATTTTGCCATTTAGAAAAGCGTATGTTTGCACAAAAAATACACTTTATAACTATTATTACAATCAGTTGATTGGCTAACAGTACGAGCCCCTGACTCTGCATTCTACGAAAACCCTGCATCAGTAGCGCTTACTATTTCAGCAAAATCTGCGGTGCAAGTGTTAGGTGATTCAACCCATACATACACCGAGTGTGTATCCTAAGAGTGGTCAGACGCTATTTTTTTGTGTTTGGTCAAATATTTGCAATTTAGATTAGCGTTCTGTAGCTGGAATCAGCCCAAACAAATAGTACTCATCACATCTTTCATGAGACGGCAATTCTCGCCGACGGTATCGGTTTGTTTCCCGTTACAAACAAAATTATTTTTAAAGCAGACTTTATGTGCTCAATCGATAGAGCGGCCACAGATAACTGAAGTGTGACATTTGAGTTATTGGTATGTAGTTACGGAGACAGTAAAATACGAAGAATAAGCAGCAGTCCAGCAGTGACTCAGTGACTCCAGCAGTGCTGTCGCTGCAGGAGTACCGGTCATCTTCGTGTTTTACTGTTCCTGTTCATTCATGCTGATAATTGTCGCACAAGTCAAACTTGGGGCCGCTGTATCGAATAGGCACGTAATATTCCGGTATAAGAATCATTTGGTTTTTAGCGGGAAGCAAACCGACACTTTCAGTCGACAATGGTTGTCACACAATAGAGGCGATGAGCACTATTTATCTGGCCTGACTCCAGCTACACAATAATAACAACATTGCAGATACCTTTTGATACAGAGGAGAAAAGTGCGCATGACGAATCTTGTATATACAGGGTGGTCCATTGATCGTGACCGGGCCAAATATCTCACGAAATAAGCGTCAAACGAGAAAACTACAAAGAACGAAACTTGTCTAGCTTTAATGGGGGAACTAGATGGCGCCATGTCTTGCCGCTAGATGGCGCTGCCGTAGGTCAAACGGATATCAACTGCGTTTTTTAAAAAATAGAAACCCCCATTTTTTATTACATATTCGTGTAGTACGTAAAGAAATATGAATGTTTTAGTTGGACCACTATTTTTGCTTTGTGATAAATGCGCTGTAATAGTCACAAACATATGGCTCACAATTTTAGACGAACAGTTGGTAACAGGTAGGTTTTTTAAATTAAAATACAGAACGTAGGTACGTTTTAACATTTTATTTCTGTTGTTCCAATGTGATACATGTACCTTTGTGAACTTATCATTTCTGAGAACGTATGCTGTTACAGCGTGATTACCTGTAAATACCACATTAATGCAGTAAATACTCAAAATGATGTCCGTCAACCTCAATGAATTTGGTAATACGTGTAACGACATTCCTCACAACAGCGAGTAGTTCGCCTACCGTAATGTTCGCACGTGCATTGACAATGCGCTGACGCATGTTGTCAGGCGTTGTCGGTGGATCGCGATAGCAAATATTTTTCAGCTTTCCCCACAGAAAGAAATCCAGGGACGTCAGATCCGCTGAACGTTAGGGCCATGGTACGGTGCTTCGACAATCAATCCACCTGTCATGAAATATGCTATTCAATACCGCTTCAACCGCACGCGAGCTATGTGCCGGACATCCATCATGCAGTGAAACATTTTGTAGTAGAATCGGTAGAACATTACGTAGGATATCAGCATACATTGCAACATTTAGATTGCCATCGATAAAATGGGGGCCAGTTATCCTTCCTCCCATAATGCCGCACCATACAGTAACCCGCCAACGTCGCTGATGTTCCACTTGTCGTAGCCATCGTGGAATTTCCGTTGCCCAGACGTTCAAAGTCGTCGCCATGCAATTCCTGGTGCATAGAAATATGGTACGGGTGCAATCGATGTTGATGTAGCATTCTCAACACCGACGTTTTTGAGATTCCCGATTCTCGCCCAATTTGTCTGCTGCTGATGTGCGGATTAGCCGCGACAACAGCTAAAACACCTACTTGGGCATCATCATTTGTTGCAGGTTTTGGTTGACGTTTCACATTTGGCTGAACACTTCCTGTTTCCTTAAATAACGTAACTATCCGGCGAACGGTCCGGACACTTGGATGATGTCGTCTAGGATACCGAGCAGCATACATAGCACACGCCCGTTGGGCATTTTGATCAAAATAGCCGTACATCAACACGATACCGACCTTTTCCGCAGTTGGTAAACGGTCCATTTTAACATGGGTAATGTATCACGAAGCAAATACCGTCCGCACTGACGGAATGTTACGTGATACCACGTACTTACACGTTTGTGACTATTACAGCGCCATCTATCACAAAGCGAAAAAAGTGGTCCAACTAAAACATTCATATTTCTTTACGTACTACACGAATATGTAATAAAAATGGGGGATCCTATTTTAAAAACGCAGTTGATGTCCGTTTGACCTATGGCACAGCCGTCTAACGGGCCAACCATAGCTCCATCTGGTTTCCCCCTTCGAGCTAGACGAGTTTCGTTCTTTGTAATTTTTTCGTTTGGCGCTTATTTCGTGATATATTTGGCCCGGTCATGATCAATAGACGACCCTGTATATACGACTATCTGTTGTCGTGATGGCACATGGTGTCGTACATGAGCTTCTATCCGCAGTATATTGTCTCCCGGAACCCTCTATACAATCTCCGACGTTTTGCGGTATCGTATACGGGATATAACAGACAGAGAATCACAGCGTCGAAATTACGTGGGCGAACGCCAGCTCACACACCAGTCTTCGCCGTCTACTCCGCTAGAGTGTGCGGCAATCGGCCGCATTACATGAATAACGGCAGACATTCAGAGACGTCGGCGCCCTTATTTAATTTAAAGGACAGGAACAATGACATCAAAGAAACTGGAGGAACCATACGTGTAGACACTGTGGCAGGCATCAGACAACAGAATCCAAGTGATGTACGCTACCATTTATTCCGTTGGTACAGAAAATTAAACACACTGTACAAAGTAAACAACACGAGAGACGAACGGTAAACCTAAATGTTGCATTGCGACAGAGACTGTTTTCTTCACTTGTTTAAATTAGTTTATCGGATAACTCTTATTTCCCGCTACAATGCTTTCACCACTTACAAATTAAATACAGTCGTATTACACCGATGAGCCAAAACACTATGACCACCTGTTTAATACCGTGTATTTCCACTTTTCAAACACAGTACTACAGAGATTCTGCTTGGCGTGGATTCTAAAAGTCCCTGACAGGATTCCAGAAGCACGTGGCACCAGCTGTCTACGCACAGGTCAAGGAAATTTGTGGTAAGGACTATGGGATCAAACTGCTGAGGTATCGGTCCCTAGGCTGACGCACTACTTAATCTAACTTAAACCAACTTACTCTAAGGACAACACACACATCCATACCCGAGGGAGGACTCGAACGTCCGACGGGGGGAGCCGCGCGAACCGTGACTAGACGCCCAAGACCGCACGGCTACCCCGCGCGGCGCACAGGTCAAGCAGTTCCCCCAAATTACGGGATGGTGGCTTACGGACACGCACCTGGCGCCACATATGTGTCCAAATGCGTACAGATCAGGCACAATACCTGGCCAAGACATCAATGTGAGTTCACTATAATGCCCCTCAAATCACTTTAGCACGATTCAGACCTTGCTGCTGGGAGATGTCATAGCCGTAGGGATAGACTTCAAGCATGAAGCGATGCAAGTGGTCCATAGCCATGTTCACATAGTTCACCGCTGTCATGATGCCTTCGATTACCAGCACAGATCTCATGGAAGCCCAACTCAAAGTATCCCACAGCATAATTCTGCCCTCACCGGTCTGCATCTGTGGCGCAGTGAATGTTTCGTGCAGCCATTCGCCTGGATTACGTTTGTGAGGATCCAACATCGATCTAGTGTAACAAGAAATGCGATTCATTCGACAGGCGACACATTTCTCTTGATCCAGGGTGAAAACTCAGTGACCCTCTGCCCACTGCTATTATAACACAGGAATACGTAGGGCTCGTGTGATGTGGAGCTCCATTATCAACAATGGTCCTTGAACGGTGTGCTCTGAAACACTTGTGTCTGCAACAACATTGCACCCTCTCGTCAAATCTGCCACAGATCGCTGTCTATACTGGATTACACAGTTGGGGATCCTCCGACCCCAGCGTTTTGTGATGAGACGTGGTCGTCGAAAACCATACGCCCATCTCGTTACTTCACCATCCCTCAACCACTTTCCACAGGTGCTCACGACAGTAGTATGCCAGCAGGCTACCATCTTCGCCGTTTCAGAGATTGTCGATTCCAGCAGCAAGGCCATAACAATGTACCATTTTTCAAAACCGCTTATATCAGTGGATTTCCGCATTTTCAGCCCTTATATTCGCTCTATTGACTGGACATGCGTTTCTCTTCTGCTTACGTTCTTTCCTTACTATGTCACGTGCCACGAGCAGGAACTCAACCTTGTGGTTGTAAGTGGTCATAATGTTTTGGCTCATCGGTGTAGGTGCTCAAAATGCCTGCCTCTAGCGTCGCAAAATGACTGACATCTGTATATCACTTATTACTGCACACGCTCAAAGATACCGGGCATGGTGTGAACAACCTCACACGCTGCATGTAGCCTCACCACTAGGTCTTCTGCTGAGTCAACCAGGGTTCGTACACCACCTGCTTCAGATGACCCTACAGGAAGAAGTTCTGCAGGTTGAACTCAGACGACAGAGGTGGGTCGCGCTACAGGGCCACCTCGACCAATCCAGCGGTCCCCTAACGTCAGTACAATCTGGGTTCTGGCATTCCGACTAAAGTGTGTGGATGCTCCATTGTGCTGGAACCACATACGCGGAAGGACTGTAAGGGATACTTCCTCCAGTAATTACAGCAGCACTTTCGAATGCTTGCGACTCGAGGAGGAAGCTTTTAACTTCCAATGGACCATTCCATCCCATACACTGGTGGTGAAAGGTTTCTTGATGACCTCTTTCGTGAGTGATGTGGGCTCTCGCCTCCATCCACATACGGCAATTGTGAGCACCCCACAAGAATGAAGGACTCCTCGTCCGTGAACAACACGGCTGTCTGGCACATCGCTGCAAGAACCACTGCCCAAACACCACATGTCGAGCAAAATCGTGGGCGCACAGTTGCAGCATCACTCAACCACTGAGTGGGAGCTCTACGTTGCGTTTACCACAGTCCAGGTGCTTGTGGATGGTTGTGCATCGAACGTCTCTAGTACGTTCTCAGCAAATCGTCGCATGTGTATGGTTCGTGCGCAACCTCTGTCGATTCGACACCCTGTGAAGCCACCCGTTCCACTCAGACGCCGGTAGATCGGTGCGGCTGGCGCCTGTTGGGATATCGATACCCACCGATGCATGACGCTGAGTGCCCATTGCCTCTCACCTCACCATATGCCAAATGCATCTCGCACTGCTCGGCCAAGGCGAACGTCGCGGCACAGTAGCACGTGACAAACTACGACTGAGATCTGTTTTTCCATTGCATATGTTTGACGTTCTCCACTGCCGTTACCGCTGTAATCGGCCCCTACAGCTCAATGCCATCTAACGTCCAGACTGCTGTCATGTACACTGCAAGACCTTTTGCCCGCAATCTGTTCTCTAAAGGGAAGGCCTAGCGGCAGGCGTCGCTGGGGGTTCCCGTGCATGGATGGGTTCCTACCCTCGTTTTGTTCCTTAAGGCACCTTCTTTATGCCCTCGAAGTTCGTGGTGAAATTTTGAAACACACTGCACATGTTTGTGTGTGTGTGTGTGTGTGTGTGTGTGTGTGTGTGTGTGTGTGTGTGTTTTCTCCTTCTAACTTTTATCTCCGAACTCCTCTTTACGGCTCCAAACGGCATGGTTGCCTCACATAGGACAGGGGAGTAGAACAAGAGTTCCCTTCTTCGTGTGGGAGTTGCCCGTCCGTTGATTTCTGTGATGATATACGAATATACAGACTGTTGACACTTAAAAAGGCACATCTGGTTAGGGTAATACGATCTCACTTACAGGTGGATGAACCCTCAATTATTGTGCTATGGTAAGACTGGGGAACTGAAATTCAGAATGAATGTAGCCTTCTTTTTAATACACCATTCACATAAAGTTATGATTATCACTTCAAAAAGAAATAAAGTTACTAAATTAATTTTTAGTTTGTTAGTAAGTAAACGTCTGCAGTCCTGGTACGCATTGAAACCCCCGCGCCACAGTATCGTAGCACACCGCTACAGGATTGGAAATAACACGATGCAGCTCACTGTTGAAATGGAGATGTAGTGTACTATTTAGTTATGGCTCCTCTGACGGCATGGCGTACTGGAGCGCAGATTTAAATGTGTAACAAGACTGCAGACGTTTTTACTTGCGAACAAACTAAAAATAAATTGGGTAATCATTTCTTATGACTACTGCTGGTATTTAAAAACACTTATAAAAGAGTTTAGGATCCCATGGTTCTTTAGTTTCTACAGAATCTCCTTGCGTCTTTATATCCGATTTCATGTATCAGCGTGGCAGCCAAAAGGAACTTTGAGTGTAATGGGAAATTCTACAGTTCGTAAAGCACAGTACACGTACATCCAAATCACAGTCATCAAGAATTTGAATATTGCATTAGATTCATGGTAGGTAAAGATGTGAGCAGACACACAAATGCCCGTTTTGCTTTTCTTCTGATATATTTTCTATATTACAGCGCCGGCGTTGTGGCCGACTGGTTCTAGGCGCTTCAGTCCAGAACCGCGCTCCAGCTACGGTAGCAGGCTCGAATCCTGCCTCGGGTATGGATGTGTGTGATGTCCTTAGGTGTGTTAGGTTTAATTAGTTCTAAGTCTAGGGGACTGATGCCCTCAGATGTTAAGTCCGATAGTGCTTAGAGCCATTTGAACCATTTATATTACAGCAGTAGAAATAATATTTAGTGTTGTCTCTTGTACTTATTATTCTTTTCTTTATTTGCCCTTTCAGCCTGAAAGATGTTAATGTCGTTCAACACCTTTTCCTCCACCTTCATAAACTCTTGTTCTGCCCAGTTCGCATCTCCTGCATTTACAGAAAATTTTCTTTACGTTTAATCCTGTTCTGTATTGTTTATTTCTGTTGGTGGCTGATACCAAGTTTCATCGTTATGCTATTATTCACCCTGCTGCTTTTTTTTTATCAAACTGAGATACTTCCTGTTCTAAATCTTTGTGTTTGTAAGAGTTTTTATTCCTGAAGTACTCCATATGCACGCGTTTACTAAAGAAGAATTTCAATCTTCTTATAAAATTTCATTCGCGCATTTTTTCTCACTTCACGTATCAAAGTTTTGACAGCCGATAAAAAAATTGTTCGATAGGTGTTGCTCTTAAGAATTATGCCTTTTTCTTCTTTATCTACGTCTATACTCATGCTGTACAAACCAATACGAAGTGCATGGCAGAGGATACTTCCCAACGTATCACATATAGGTGTTTCATCCTGATAGATTCGTCTATCGAGCACGGGAAGAACGATTATTTGTCTCTGTGTGCACAATAATTAAGAGAGTGTGCTAAAAGGTATTGTCTCCGAATTTTTAACGTGAAAACTCTTTAAACTTTTAAATTAAACAAGTGTTGTTAATAATCTATATCTGTATTCTTAAAGTCTACATACTTGCAGGTCTCTGTCGCCAGAGGGCTCCGAATTGTGACGTCTAACATGGCCGTGTGTAACGTAACTATGTCAGTGCCTGAGCTAGAGCCTGCTGAAATCAAGTTTCGAAGAGCTCCATCTGCTTCAGCAGGACAATGCCAGATCATACACTGTAACTATCCGATGTCTAGCGTTTATTGTCATCGATCATCCTCCATACACTCCCGACTTCTCTCTGTCTGATTTTCATCTGTTCCCATAATACTTCGAAGACTTCACTTTGACAGTGATCAAGCGGTGAAAGCAGAGGTTAGCCTGTGGTTCTGTCAACAAAGTCAAGCGTTCTACAGTAATGTTACCAACAAACTAGTCTGTCGCTGGGAGAAACGTGTTCGCTGCCAGGGAGACTATGTTGAGAAGTAAATATGCAGACACGAAGAATAAAAATGTAGCAGGTTAATAACATCTGTTTTATTTCAAAAGTACGTTCTCAGCTCGTCCTCGTATTCTAAACTTGTCTTCGTGGTCCATACGAGAGCGACATTTTGAAAGTTGCAGTATACCGTTAGAGTCTTCACTTAACACTGGTTTCTGAATCTTGGTAAGTAGACTTTTGCGGAATACTTGGTGTGTATCTTCAAACGACTTTCAGTCATGTTTTTCGTCGTATACGTGACGCTTATCCGTGCGGCAGACGAAATTTCGTGATGTCCTTATTTGTAAATGTTCAAAAGTTCCTTTCAGATCTATGTGATAAGGGTCTCACACATGTGCACAATATTCGAAGATCAGGGCACGGTAGCTTAGTAAGCTGTCTCCTTTGTAGACTGACTCCATTTTCACAGCTTTCTACCAATAAACCGAAGTCCGCCATCCATTGTACCTACGACTCAGCATTTCCACTTCGTATCCCAAAAAAATGACAACTAAGTATTAGTATGAGATCACTGACTGCATTTGTGACCCTTGGTATAGCAGAAATAAAATACTTGCGTTTTGTGCCTTGTGAAGCGTATCATTTTATATTTCTGAATATTGAAAACAAGATGTAATTATTTTCAGCACTGTCAAATCTGGTCATGATTTGACTGTGTGTCTGTAAAGTGCATACATTGTATTGTAAATGTGACGCTTACTTCAATTTTGTCCCACCGATGACGATCTTTGATTGAACTCAAGCGTTTTCCAAGAAATCAGTATTTCAGCTTTTGTCATTATTTAAATACTTAATAGTATTTTAGGGTTAGTCAATATTGCTTTCAGACTGTGATTTGCCTCTTTCATTATTTTATCGAATTATTACTTTATTGTTACCTTTAAATATTTTATTCACTGAAGTTTCAGATATCCTATAGATCTGCTAACTGCGAACATTTATCTGGTATCTTTGTTAGAGTATCTACGACAAATATTATGTTACCATGGTCAGTTTTTTCGAGCAAACTGTTTATAGCATTTTTCCTGTACTATTTCTATTTGCACATTGTACACGAAGTCTGTGAATACAATGTGTGACTCAAAGTTAAATTTCCTTTTGCTGGGTCGATCGCGAAAACCAGCCCTGAGAAATAGACTACTCACTGTCGCCTGCCAGATTCCATCCATTGTTTCGAAGCTATTGCGACTATACATAGGGATGAAGCCCTACAAAATGACATGTGTCCAAGAACTGAAGAAGGAAGATAAGACAAAACCTGAATTACTGTACGTGACCATGTCAAACAATTGAGAATGGATCTTCTGCTGTATTTCATGAGTGACGAAGCCTGGTTCCATGTGACAGGATATGTGAACTCTCAGAACGCCATATACTTGTCAACATACAACCCCTTTACGATAAACGAGGAACTACTTCACCGTGAAAAAATCGAAGTGAGGAGTGCCGTCTCAACAAGTCGGATTGTTGGTAGTACATTTTTTGAAACAGCAGTAAACACTGCTGTGCATATGCGAATCTTCGAGGAATTTTACTCATTGTTGTCCCCCGTTCACGAACATGCATATTCCGTCTTTCAAAATGATGCGGCGCTGTCACACTCCACATGAGTTAGTCTAACGAATCTATAGAAGAGTCTCAGAAGAAAGGACTGCCAACAAAGGGTTTTGACCGTCGCTTTCGTCAGAATTAACCACTTGTGAGTGTTATCCGTGGGGCAGTCTAAACGGGAAAGCGTACGCAAATAACCCAATAACGTTAGAAGATTTGAATGGCTATATTCGCAATGAAATTCTGAGAACTGATGCTGCAGAGTTATACAAAGTGTATATTAAAACGTTAAGGCGTGCACAGAAGTTCGTTAAAGCACAAGGAGGTCGTTGTCAGAAGTTAATCTAATGTAAAAGACAAGAACAATTCAGTAAATATAGACCTTTGCATTTACTTATTTGTTATTTCTTTGTTGTCCAATTATTACATGTGTGGCTGTTTGTTGTTGTATCTGTGCTCGTGGTGGGCAACAATTCGTGCCAATTACGCACTCGCCAATTACGCGAGTAGTCTGCACTCGGCTGCCGGTTTTTCGTGCGCCAGCCTGCATGTGTATATAATACAGAAAAATGTAACTACAAAATCGAACTTACCAAGAAGTCTTTTATGTTTGAGTTAAGATAACTTACGAGATACTTCCCAATTAGTGTTGCCATCGCAGAGAAACCTCTAATTCGGAGCAATTTTGATGGTGTACACATCATATAAGAGCGGTACGTTTTCAATCGAGGCCTCTCTAACGCAACGCCTCAAGCGACGACAGAGTTCGATTCGAACACCCACTGTTGGAATTCTCGAGACAGGTGACAAATGCGGATGGCAGAACGCAGTGGAGCGTCAAGGCCTCGGATGCTGCTCGCACGCTTTTTTCTCACGCCCGGAGCGAAGGGACGGCGAGCTCCGCACACACCCACTTCCGCGGTCGATTGTGAATGAACGTGTGGTGTGTGCAGCGAGGAGAGCGGGGGAGAGGAAGGAGAGAGAGAGACTTGCGCTCAATGAGCGTGGGTTGGCACGCCTGCGCTGACGTCAGCCCCTCCCCGAGCGAGCGGCGGCCGCGGGAGCCCGCCTCCGGCGCAAGTGTCAGTGTGGTGGCGGCAGCGCGTGGGCACCGCTCCCAGCAGCAGCACGTCCGCCGCGGTCCACATGGCAGCGCGCGCCGTCGGCCCTCACCCCCACTAACTAGGCAAGCTATACTTTCACTCCTAATCTGGCTGCGCGTTGCTTCTGTTTACGTTGCTACCTGCGCTTAGTACCTCCGCAGAGGCGTAGTCCGGGCGCTTGCCAGCACAGGCGTCGAGACGGTGCACTAAAAGCTCACAAGGCGGCCGCGATCTCTCGAGGCACCACAGAAAGCGTCTTCCTTTTTTACATTTTGGTTCCAACATACTGATCAAAACAATGCCTCATTTAACGACAACTGCACAAGCTCGATGCGTAGAAATAATTAAAATCTGCACGTAATCAGCTTTGTATTAATTTCTATTTATTTACACATTTTGATATAAAAGGCGTTGTATACATCACGTTATGAGTTATGTTGTAGTTAATGGGTGTCATTATTTCGAAAAAAAAGCCCTGTATGACGCTCATTCTATTTTTGATGTGTACTGTGGTTTGAAATAAAAAATAAGATCTTTTGTGAGACAAGTATGGATGAACACACGCAATTTTTCAATACTGTACTTCTTGTGACTTCTTTTTCAGATTTATCTGCATCCGCTCTTCATAAGGAAGGTACATGTTTCTTTAAGTGCGTTTCATTGCATCAAGTTGTGAGCATGATGCTTATCATAGCGCAATTTGGTTTTCCTAGTCTGCTGATGAATATACTCGCGGCTAGTATAGCAGTCTCAATCGTGTATTAGTATTTACATTTTTGCTCATGTCAATTAAAATGGGTAGTCTTAATATTTTTATGTACTTTACATTCAACCAGTTAGTGATATTTTAAAAGAGAAACTCTGTCTCTCCACCTGTACCACAACAATAAATTTAATAAGTACTTCGATTGTACGTACAAGTGAATAATACGTATCACAGGATACTTTAACGTGTTTTTACAGCCTATGATGTTACCGACTGCAGGATATTTTCGCTATGTATAAGCATTTCATTCCTTATTCTTTGTTGGATGCATGTTGTTTAATTACAAACGTTAATTCTCGCCTGTATGCAATTCATGATACAAATATGAATCCCGTTAGGATAGTGGATATGTCTCCTGCGGTCGGTTTATAGTGTATATCAAAATGGTTTAAATGCGGATTTTAGTTAATTCGTAATTGTATTACAACATATTTATAATATATGTTCCATAAATAATTAGATTCTAAAATTTTAGCTTGATTGCAGGAACCCTTCATTATATTTCTGTCTCCTCCTAAATTCATGTAGCTTCATTATCTGCAACACATGTCAATCGTTCGAAAATAAGAGGTACTTTGACGATAATCTGGAATGAATTCTGTACTTCATTGATCTAAACAGGATCGTAATTTTCGCGGTAATTGTTTCTGGTTCTTAATGAGCTACGTACGCAGGGCACGCCCACGCCGACGCCCGCGGTGTTGATGCCTGATATCCGTAACCGTTTTAGCTACACCAAACAGTGTATAGTGATGAAATGCTATACGTTTAAGAAATTAATATTTATATTTATGCCTCCAAAGTTGTAATAGGGTTTAGAATTTACACTTTCAACGCGATGGATACTCGTAACGTTAACTGCGAATAGCTATACTACATTTCAAACATGTGGTGATTTATTTACTCCAAAAATGGCAAACTAGACAAGAAAACTACTCTAGAGATATTAGCTCGTTACATCTTTGACTGTAGATATCTTTTTCTCAATGAAATAGCGGTGTGCTTGCTTTCACTTTTATTTAAATCTATTACGCTTACAAATACAATTCTGTACCGGAAATTTGTACTAGACTTTCTTTGAAAATTGTGAAATGAACAGCACTCTTGCCAGTTTACTTTACAATAAAGGACCACGCTAATCACAAAGTTGAAATGTTTCTCTGATTCATTACGCGTTTATTAACCTGACTCGGAAGAAACTGCAGTTTCTGAAAAAACATCCTTTTCGTATTTACTATAATTTATGTGGAAAAAGCAACGAGCAAAGTGCTTATCTCTCCGACAAAATTAAGTCATTCATAGAGTACCTGAGAATTTATAAATACACCTAACATGAAATGAAATGAGACTAATCTTATGAGCTAAGGAACGTTAAAAATTGAGTGTAGGGTGAGTATATAAATTTTAAACGGATCTAGACTCTTGACCGACAAACACGAATTTTACGGAGTGTTGACTTTTAAAAGTACCGTTATCATTTGGTGACGTCCACGAAAAATATTTTCCAGGAGAGTTTGATGCAGTGACAATAATAAATATTGCCTGAAAATAAATTAAGCCATATGCCAAGAAAAAAACGGAGCCCTGTTAGTTAATTTTAAGCGTTTGTAGCCTCCATAAGGAATATTGGTCATCATCTATCAGCTCCTTCCGCGCTTCCTAGTAATAAGCTTTCTTGTAATTGTGAATTCGTCATAACAGATAATTCCGATTTTCAAAGTCGTAGTGACAAAAAGTCTTCGATAAATAGCAACATTACAGTTTTATATACGACAGGGAACTGTAGCTTCAATGAAATTCTGTATTATTAAAATCAGTGTACAGAAATTTCCAATAGAAGCAATTATGAATGTAACAATATTATGTCTTCCCCAGAATGAAGAAAAAATTGTTTTGATGACATCGATTTTCACAACAAACGAGAAATGTTTGTACTTTCCTGAACAGAAATTCATTTACAGTTTCTTATTTCGGAAACATTTTTGCATTGGTATCCGTTACTGTCCCTGCTTATTTCCAGTGTAACTAATCTGTATTGGTTGTGAGTGTTTAATGTTTCTACTACTCTGTGTAAACATATATACTTTTTAAATTGTGTTCTTACGATTTCAATATGTATCAGTATCCTTTATTATTTTTCGCTTAAAGCGACACATGAAATTATTAAAGGTTTGAAACGATGTGACATGAGAGGTTAGTGTGTTGAAGGTACCCCACACAACTTACTATGAAAATTTCGGCTCCATTAGCTAACTCAGGAAGAAAGAGTGAAGTTTCCAGATAGGTTTACGATGTCCAGTCTTTCTTCTGAAACAAATGCATTTATTAGACATTTCATAATTATTCTCCTTAATTTCTCACTCTGCATTGTTTTTGACTATCTTATATTCTTCTTTTTGTCTTGTATCTTGGGCAAAACACTCATAATCTATTTCATTTTTCCGCTTTCCATTGTCACCGTATGATGATCAGTGAAAAGTTAGATATTCTTGAATTCAACTTGTTTGTAACCGCTTCCAAGTCATCTGCCATCCTGTAGTTTTACCTTCCAGTTAAGTTTGAGACGGCAGTAGTACACATTTCCCGTAGCCTATACGTAAACGACTTTATGGAATATCCTCGGATCATAAATTTATTCAAGTATTTTTAGTTGTAAGCTAAATTACTCTCAGTGCGACATTTATTCCCACCAAGTCACCTTAATTATTTGTCTACATGAAAATATACATGTATTTTTTTCTACCGCATACGATATCACTGGATAATAGACTCGGGATATTCAGGGTACAGATCAAAAGAATATTGCTGGGAATTTCCAGAGATGTTAGTTTATTATATTTGCGATAAATACGTTGTGTTGCGGTGAATGTAGTCATAACGTGACGCTAAGGCATTTTTCCTAATTGTATTCAAAGATGACAGAGGCTGGGATGTCTACAATAAGTCACCACTGCAGAAGTAATCGTAAGTGCTAAAAACGTTGTAAAACAGATATGCTAATGCTGCCTTATTACAATGAAAGCAATCATAAATAATTTAAAGAATGAAATGTGATCGTGCCGATAAATACTGTCCATCGTAAAATACAATAACTGACGTTCCCACAATGAATAAAACTGTAGTTTCTTTTTTTAAAAAGAAGCTAACTTCTTAGTACAAACAATGTATCAGATATGTAAGTCTTTCATTTCATTACATATTTTAGCAGTTTTTGTGTGTCGACAGTTTAGTAAAATTCCGCTTTCACACTGACATGTAAAACCTGAGGTGGCATTGGTGGTGAATTCTAAAGGAGCAGTGGGAATTGATCAGTTTCATTAATGCACTTCAGTAACATTTCATATTGTGTTTGAATGATTCGTACTATTAAGCGTATTGACTTCAGAAATTTTCCCATTAAAGTTTCTCTCACACCTTGGGTTTCATCAGTTTCAGGTTTAAAAACTTGTTCTGTGTGCCCCCACACTGATATGAGAGTTTTAACAGTTGAGGTGTGTGACCACTCACCTTGTAACTGCAAGAGTAATTTTAGCTTCCGAAACAAGTGTCAGAAATAAATATTCACTCTGACATTAATCACTTGTAAAAAATAATTCCAGAAAGCAGATGGAATAAAAGTCTTCGAAAAACAAAAAATAAAATGTCTTCGTAAACCATTGTACTAACTGCTATCTCTTCGATCGCTTTCCAGTCATGTGTCACACGAATTCCTAGTTAAATCTATCATGAAAACATGTTAATAAACCAACACCAATTGATAAATGGTTACACAGACCGCAAGTTTTCAGTTTTAAATATTTTGGGCATCCCAATAATGTCATGTTATTCCATCAATAACGTTACTATCTTGATGAATTAGAAAACAGTATGAAAACTAGTAGGTGCAACATACCTTCGCACCGTCAACGAGATACACTAAACTAAATGGTTGGCTCACAAAGCTTACTTTACCGACTTTCAACACCTTCTTTAACATATTAATAGTAAATAAGTCAGTGGTATATTGACTTTGCATCAAATACTATTACATATATACTCCGCAAGCCAGCTTAAGGTGTGTGGCAGACGGTAATTCTAATACCACTATCCTGTTCCCACTTTCCGGTTCCTGGCCCGTGGGTAGAGCGTTTGTCGGTAAAACGCTATAGCATTTAATTCTTGTAATTTCGACGTGGTCTTCTTTTCGAAGTTTCAACAGTGGTGCACAACCCCTCTCAGGTAGTGCCTGCCGCTGCAATCTGGAGGGCCTCCGTAGCGCTCTACCACCGAGTAAAAAATCCTGTGATACTGCGCGCCTTCTGTGTTGAATCTTCTTAATACCTTATTTTAATCGTGTTTGTTAAGGGTTCCAGATTAATTATAATAAACAATACACAAGTATCAGTCGAATAAGAGTTTTGTAAGTCACGTCTTTCGTGTATTAGTTTCACTTACCGAGCGAGGGGGCACAGTGGACTCGCAGTCATGAGGATGACGGTTCAAACCGGCGTCCGGCCATCCAGATTTATTTTCCCGTGATATCCCTAAATCGCTCCAGGAAAATGACGGGGTATTTTCTTCGAAAGGACACAGCCGATTTCCTTCCCCACCCTTCACACAATCCGAGCTTGTACTCTGTCTGTGATGACGTCGATGTCGACGAGATATCAAATTCAATCTTCCATCCTTCCTTTCGTTGATTAGTTACATTTCTATAAGATTCTCTCAGTGACTCTCAGTCTGGCATCTGCTTAACCTCTTGTTTTATGTTGTCATTCCATTTTATGTCGCTCCATGTAGTTAATCCAAGGATTTTTGCGGCTGTTACTGTTTCCTGCGATTTATGGCTATCAGTGTAATAGAACAGTGTAATCAAGCTATACGTCTACGATGACTTTTATGTCGCGTATTTTTTTTAAGGTTCTGTATACAAGGGTGTTTGTCAGAACTAATTTTCATATTATTTGAATACAGCATTCTGCAATGACTGTATTCGTTTACAAAAAAATGGGAAAGGTAGCACGGGAAGTGCATCAAACAACGAATTCCAAGAATGGTTCGACATATCTGAATAACAAAGTAGGTGCGAGGTTAAAATGTGAAGGCAATAGCCATAGATGGTTTAATAGTTTAAAATCGACACACAAGAACATAAAACCGTCAAGTAGGCTGTGCTGAATTGAACAACTGATTGAACATGGTAGACAGATTTCGTACTTAGTATGTGTTTATAGGAGTGCTCAATAAATCATTTTATGTTTCATAAATCTACAGGAATACAGTCTCGGAATAGATCTACTTCCGTACTCTCGTCCATAGTGTGACTTCATCACATAACACTCACACTCTTGTATTTGACAGATCTAGATAGTGGGACGTCGTGCACTCAGTAAATTTGTCAGCAAATTGCGTTTGAGACGTCTAGGAGGCTCGGTCGGCTGCGATTGATCACTCCAGAAACATTCGGATTCAGTTCGGAATTCACGTTGACGCTAATGACTCCTGCGGTCCGGTTTTGGAGGCTATCCTCGGCTGCATGGCTTAACCAAACAGCTAGAATTGTGTGTGGCGTGAAAGCACAGCTCGCTTTTTGCCACAGTAATATGTTTATTATTTCAAAAGTAATCACCATACCTATTAATACGTTTCTCCCACTGTGAAATAAGACTGTCAATGCATTGAAGGAAAAATGTTTTCGGTTGCTTACGGAACCATGATTGTCTCATACAAAGGCGTACACCTGTTCGTCGGAAGCAAATCGACAGCCACCAATGTCTGTCTTCTGTAGATTTCTATTTTGTGACAAAACTTGTCTGGTTAATTAATGTGACTGTACTGAACATTTACACATATTTTTAACTTGGTACTGCGGTAGTAGACGGGAGACACGGCATCTGATTCACCAGGCAAAAGAGCGCTCGCTGCCCGCAATCTGCTGCGCCGTGAGGGCGGTCGTCCGATAAATGGAACATTCTGCGTATTATACGCAATGACACGAATTGTGTAACGTACGGGATTCATTCAGGAACGAAAATGATATCATGTTTGCTAATAATGAGTTAATTGTGTATTGTATGTAATTTGAGATATTATACATCGTGCTACCTTTGTATGATATTTTTTAGGTCGGAAGCTGGTCACAGCTGAACGAAATTAATTATATGGTTAATAAATTTTTGTGATTCATGACTGGGTTTATAATAAAACACATAAAGTTTGTGGTTACTGCAAAGCACGCTGGCATTTCCCTTTTTAGAGGATTAGATGAACGTGGTTTCTTCTCCCGCTTATTGTGATGCACAGCATTACCAACAAAACTATACCTCGTCGAGTAAATCCTGGAACCAACAGGGCTCAACGTATTTATTAAATATTTTTCTCCCTGTTTCTGAAAGACAGGGTAAAGTTTTGATTTTTATAACGTTTATGAAAAGTTTACTGGGATCACTTTCACGCACAACAATTCTGACCGCCACATTTGTTTGAGATTTTCTTGGTTACATTTAGGTTAGACAATACTCACCATACACTATCATTTTACCAACATTTATTCACAGTTAAACGTGTTTGCATCCATATTTTGCCTAAACAAACGATTAGCCACTTGAATAATTATGCATCATTTTTTCAAAAATTCTAGTATCGTATGTCCTTTTTACACCTGTGGCATTTCGTTCGAATATTAGGAGTTTATTCTGGCACCTTATCAGGCCGAATACCACAGACAGAACAAATTTTCTGAGCGTTCCCTTGGTAGTTTTGAGGTCCAGTTCTCTGTGGCCGATGTCGTGATATTTTCAAAAAATTGGTATTTCCTTTTATTGTTCATAATATTTCTGAAATCGCTACATAACAGCACATTGATCCATATGGTTAAGGGAAAATTTATTGCGACCATTTAGCTTTTCGTTATTCTTTGTTATAAATACTTAATTGAGCTCTCCTGGTCCGTTGCCAATTCTGCGGGTACCGTCATGCCTTTATCCTTCTCACCGCCAGTAAGTATAATGACGTAAGCCGTGTGTGTTCACTAAGGCTTTTTCGGTAATTACGTTCTATTATTCTGCGTCGAGGTAACAACGCGTGCTACTGTGAACTGGAACGTAACTATACCAATTAAGTGACCAAGCCAGTTATCACTACGACCGGTCCTGGAGTTCGCTTTGTCGAACAGTGCGTAGTACCTCGCAAAGTAAGCCACCTCACTGTGAAACACCTAAACTACATGAACGATATGTTGAGCGTGTCTATTAATAGGTGGCATACAACGGAAACCGCTTTCGCTCGTGATCATTTTATGCGGTACACAAGAGACCTACAGGTGACGACAGTAACAATGACTTCTGCTTTCTGTGCACTACGCTTATGAATCACATTTGGTTTCTATTGTTCACACTATTGATAAACCTACAACTGCGAACCGTTTCTTGCAATAGCTTACTGTTTCGGGTTTGGAGTGATACCGCCGCAGTGCGACTCTGAAAATGATTCACGTTCGTCACTATGTTGCATTAATTAATTAATTATTGATTTACTTATCACAGCACCGAGGCATTTCATTTTAACGATATAATCGATACTATTCCCAGACCAGTAAATCACACAACAGTCTACAAACGCAAAACAATGAAACAAATGCGAGCACAGGGAATACCGTTTAGATCACTATAAAATATAATTGTTTCCACGCAAGAGTTAAAAATGTATCGTATTTGTAAATCAACACCTCTTCAATACCGACAAGTAATGTAGGAGAGTCAGTCAAATAAAAATGAGACAGAAGGAAATAAGTTAATTCTTTATGATTTCAAAACTAATGGCCATAACTGTTAACACATATCTCCCCCTAGCCGGCCTGTTTGGCCGAGCGGTTCTAGGCGCTTCAGTGCGGACCCCGCGACTGCTATGGTCGCAGGTTCGAATCCTACCTCGGACATGGATGGCTCAAATGGCTCTGAGCACTATGGGAACTACTTAAACCTAACTAACCTAAGGACATCACACACATCCATGCCCGAGGCAGGATTCGAACATGCGACCGTAGCAGTCGCACGGTTCCGGACTGCGCGCCTAGAACCGCGAGAGGGCATGGATGCGTGTGATGTCCTTAGGTTAGTTAGGTTTAAGCAGTTCTAAGTTCTAGGGGACTGATGGCCTCAGATGTTACGTCCTATAGTGCTCAGAGCCATTTGAACCATATTTACCCCTATGAGACGGTCTATGCCTTCATGGAAATACGTTTGCTGTTAGCTACGAAACCATGATTGTACCGACTCGTGCATCTGTTCGTCCAAAGCAAAACAACGGTGCCCAGTGTCGGTCTTCTGTGCTCCAAAAATACGGAAATCGCAGGGGGGGGAGGGGGGGGGGAGATCGGGTCTGTATGGAGAATGTATAAGGGCTTACCAGCGAAACTTCTGCAGCACAGTCGAAACACCAATCTACCAATACAATGCCCGCCCGCACGTTGACAAGTTTGTTAACTGTAGCTCATGATAAATGCTGAAGAACACTAACGCTGAACGACATTTTGTTGGTTTCTATACATTTGTTTGAGAGTCGGTTTGTAGGATCAAGTTTGCCTGGGTGCGATGTGAGCGCTTAGAGGAAGAATTTTTATGGCCTGTTTCATCAGCAAGCTGCAGATTTGTTTCAACTATCGATTGCATTGTATAATGTTGCTATGTAATTTTGTTATGCAGCTAGTATTTTTAATAAAGCGTCTTTTCTTATTACGTAACATATAGGAACAATAATTTGCGTTTTGAGATTTATTTGCGCTATATTATATGGGGAAGATTTTGAACAATCACTTAAAAAGAGAATTTACTTAATGTTAAGTGAAGGGACGTGCAACAGCTCATCTAGTGTTCCAGACTGGAAACACATCACTCAACGCTGCGCGGCAGTGTACCTCATGTCTTTAAAGTGTCCACGGTACTCACAAAAATATTTTAAGCTTTGTGACATATCTTGCATGGCTTTTTAATGCGACTGTACCACTTATCTGAAGACCGCACGCGCGAGCTTGTGTTTGCCGGCCACCGGCGCCGCGCACGCCGGTCGAGTGAGGCGTGCGTCTCCCTGCGGATGTTGCACTACACGGCTTTTCGGCCAGTGTCGCTCGAACAATGAAACAAACTTCACGAGTGTAACAGTGAAATCTGCGAAAGCAGCAGTCACAATATTGAAGTACTGCATTCCACAACGGGTGTTTATTTACGATTCGTATGTGCGTGTAGAATCCGCTCGTATTGTCCAGAGATAGTTTGATCAGAAGTTTCCAGCTGCTAGATATCCGAGTCGTGATGCAATTTACAAATTAGTGAATAAATTTCGTGGATCGGCAAATTTTCGTGATAACAAGAACAAACGACAGCGTACAGTTCTCACAGAAGCTCATCTCGATGAAATTGTTTACCACCTAGAAAATTCCCCTAAAAATCTCTTAGACGTCTATCACAACGTATGCAAATTGCTAGAACCACGGTACAAAGAGCTGCTAAGTTACTTGGGATAACGCTCCAAAAAGTAACAGTAATACGACTATTTAAACCTAGTGATCCCGGGCACAGAGTTAGGTTTTGCGAGTCGGTTTTGAAATATGACAAGTGCATTACGGTGAAATGGATCCTCGCCGCATTCTGTTTTCAGACAAACTTCGGTGCCTTTACACTCGTGTGTTAATTCCATAAACTGTTGAAAATGGAGCGCTGATAGACTTGTTCTACTTCATCAGGAACCCATTCACGATCAGAAAATAATAGGAGTGTGGTGCGCAGTTAATGGTAACAGAACAATAGGTCAATTTTTTTTAATGATACAGTAATAGTGGAAGATACGAACAAAGCATTTTGGAACCGTTTTTAGTGACCTTAGTGGAAGGGAACGAAAGTCCACTTTTTTCAGAATTTGGGAAGGGCTCATACGGCCATTGTTGTTTTGCCCGAAGTTCACGATGTGTTCCATGACTGAAGTTATTAGCAACAATATCTGGCCCTCTCGAAGTCCGGATTTAACCCCGTGCGATTCATATTTGTGGGAAGAACTGAAGGATAATGCGTACACAGCTAATACTGACAGGTTCAGGAACCCGAGAATAATATCCGCGAGTCATTTAATTCTATTTCTTAAAGAGAATTACATTGTGTGATGATAAATTTATCGAATAGATGTCAGAAATACGTGGAAAACAGTGGCAGGCTGTTCCAGCTTCTCCCTTTCTGACACGATGAGTACAAAATTTATTTGCCTAAATTTAGTACTGCTGCAGGAGACACTAGACGTCGACGTGGCGTCTGATTTGCCGGGCAGCAAAGCCCTTGCTGTGCGCCTTTTGCTGTGTCGCGTGTGCGATCATCAGATAAATGAAACCACCTGTATGTACGAAATGATACGAATTATCTAATGTACTGCACTCAATCAGGTACGTTAAGGCAGTCATGTTTGCTAATAATGACTTGATTATCTATTTTATGTAATTAGGTGAAATTGCATACCAAGGTATCTTTGATGATAGTTTTTAGGTCTGAAGATGGGCACGGCTGACCGCAATTAATTACCTGGTTAATAAATTTTCGTGATCCGTGAGTGGATTTATAGCAAAACAAACATTTCCTAAATTCCTATAAAACTTTATTGCGAATATGTAGCAACTCGTCATCATAAGTTACAATTCAGATTTTACCAAATCCCAACTGTTCAAAATAGTAGAGAAGCACTGTCCTCTTTCTCCTTATTGCATTAACAGAATTTTGAAAGAGATGGGACATGTTTCCTTCTGACTACCACCGTACAATTGACTTTTAAATCTCGCAGGATTTGTATGGAACCTGGCGAAGAATTCGATCCCTTGTCTTAATATATCGAGAATCACACTGTCGTAGCTAAAAAATAACAGCTAATTATTTAATATGAGACTAGAGACAGCACTATGGCATGTTAAAAAAGTTTAATGACTGCTGGAGGAGAGTGGAATACCAGTGAACATAGAAGGATCGCCATTGTCATCCACGATCCAACTGGCCGACATCGATTAGAGAGGGATAGCTGAGGGAGATAGCGACATCACAGTGGTAGGTAAAACAATGGAGAAATCAGCTGTTTGACAGGAATGAACACGACGGTACTGACATCCAAGCCAGGTCTTCAGTATTCTCCTTAGCTGGGCTCTTTCTCGTTTATTGTTCTGATTTGCTGCTGACAGCGGTGGGTGAAGCATTCACATTCGGTACGCAAGCTTGCGGAGTAATGGATTGGATGACGGTGCGCACGCGATGTCGGTAAACGACTTTGCAGTATACGATGGTTACATCTCGACGTCACCAGCGAGGCCCGCCTGATAGGCCTGGGAATCATGTAGCGTGCATCCTGTCCTCGCCGGCGGGAGCGGGAGGATGTGGCTATCTTATGAGTGTGGCAATTGAAAGGCCGGTGGGGGCAGTGTGGCTCCCTTCTGTTTAGCGGCCGGACGCGGAGGCGTTGGCGGTGGAGTGCCTGGTACTGATCGCACTGGTCCACTCTGCGTCTCGTACCTCAGTACCTGGTCGATTCCGTGGTTTCTGACTCGAACATACGTCATAGTAATGCGGAAACAGGAGTCACAGCAAAGTTCTGTATTGTCGTCCTTAATCAGTTCCGCTAGATTCTTGGATAGTAAAAATTATGTGGATCTGAAACATCTTAAAAACAAGGTTTGTACATCTTCAGGTGGTTGTGATACTTGAACTACATTTTAAATTTAGTATTAGTCGCTTGCATTCATCATTGCTTTCAGGTTGGGGAAGCTACTAGGTTCGGTATGTAACGTAATTTTGCGGGGAAAAGCGTTCTAATTTCTTCGCTGCAAGATGAAGTCCTTCCTTTGCGACAAAAATTTGTGGGAACTCTCCACTAGCGTATTGTTTTACTATGCTGCGATGCTCTTTTTCAACCGTTATAATCGTGCTGATATTGAGCGTGTAGTGTATCTACAACATCCAGATACGTACTCTTCATGGATCCCACCACGAAATATAATTACTTGAGTTGTAAAACTGCGGTAGGCTACCGTTGACTACCAAATGTAAGCATACACTGCTATAGTTTTCCTAGTAGCTGAAGCCAGTTAAGGTCATACCCGCATAACCTATACATTTACAGTGGGTGTGTTGCATATGGGGCGTTGCCTCTGACGATCGCTTTCTTTACGTATGTATAGAGTCCCCTAAAAAGAAAAGGGAAGGAAGTGGTGAACTATCTAGGAACTGAGTGAGGATATAAAGAGGGCCAAGTAACCTACGGAACATTTTTCTTCTCTATAATTATCTTCCTGTCTATTACTTAAGAATAAACAGTATTTAAAGCAAGACTGAAATTGTCAGTGCTTAGTTCAGGTTTTATTCGAAAATTGTTGAACTGTAAGGTTAATCAGAGGGATGTTGTAGTAAAAATAAAGAAAACAATATAGCTTTTTCTTATGGCCTTAGAAAACGCGATTTCCTCAAGAGAAAGGCAAAATAAAAAAGCACAAAACAAAAATATATCAGATATCGCTTCAATACGTCACCGAACTTATGTAAAACGTGTTTCAGTGATTCATAAACAATTTTCGCATATATCAATAATAACAGGAAAGTCTTGTCTTTGATCGTAATGAAGAACGTTCTACTGAGTACAATAATTATATTTTTGAGGGGTTTTGCATGTAAACTGTACTTTCATCAAAAGTAATTGCTTTAGCTACGTAACAGCGCAGAAATTAATCGACCAACTAATTTTTATTACTTATAAAACGGAATTTATTTTCTGTAAGAATATAAAATACTCAGTGGGCTAATTCTGAATGATTTGCAGTTCTAAGTATGTACGACACAAGCAACCAAACACACAAAAAAGAAAGCCGCAGGCTCCCATTTTCTCTTACACATTTCATTTATGTTTCTTTCCCTACCAATTCCGCCAATACTACCGGTAATTCTACCATTTAATACGTCATTTACGTAAAGCACCGAAATTAGCGAACCGTATTTTTGGTAGATCGCAACTCTAATAATTACTCTCACTCCCATGGACCAGAGGGTGCCACAGATCAGTACTAAATATGGAGCCGCCTGGCTTTCCACGCGTGATGCGAGTTCTATGATTGGTTCAGCAATGCTGAGTGAGAGACTTAGCAGATATTGGTACCTCCAGACGACGACATTTATTGTAGTGACGCCCAGGCGACTCGATAGTAAGGTAGCTTGGATCTGTGGGATAGAGCAGATGGGACTCAGTGCATTTCTCTTTAGTGTTCACTAGGTAAAATACCTTTTACCTTATGTAGTAAAAACTACATGCTGATGAATGGAAATAAGCTCATCGAATTTGGTCATCGGGTACTTTAATAGTCATTTCAACGTAATACTGGTAACAGCTTTAATTAACACGACACTTTATCAACCACGTGAGCCGTAATTGGGAAGCTGTCCGCTGGTGCAATGAAATATTTATGTAACTGAAAACAGTCCACTTACTGGCTGATTTATTCAGAGCTGGGCTAAACTAGTAAGTTGGACAGCGCATCGACATTAGAAAGTCTGATAGCAGATAATGGATTTATCAGGTACAGGTAGTTAGAAATAGCGTACTGCACAGCAGGCGTTATATCGTTCGTACATGAACGTTGTAGTGAATCCAATGGTCGTTATAAAGGGAACGTGATCAGTGACTAGGCGGAATTTAATTGAAAGTCGGTGCACAAGAGACATCTTTTGAAACAAAACGAATACTAGCGCCTCCTTGTTCATTAGAGGAAAATTCAGTTTGAATTTATTTAATGTTTCAGAGACCAAACATACTGGCAATACTATAATCGACTGAGATTTTAAAGCAGACTGTCAGCATGGACAGAAACGTTCGATACCCGCTTCCATCGACAGGGCTGCTAGCAGTAGGTTTCCTACGTGCCGACGGTACTCGAGAGACTGCCCCATGAGACGCGGCAATATAACATAGAGACCGAAGGCACATATCGCAATGAGTTGGCTCTGCCGCCATCAGGCATCATAGAAGTAAAGTATTATGTAACTTAATTCTCTTGTATCCCATCTGCAAATGTCATCCCACTGGAAGGGAATGCATTACATTAATGTAAATGTGAGTACATACAAACCAACAAAAAGAATTTTGAAAATAGTGGATCTCTACTGTCAGATATATAGAACCTAGGCAATTTATTTAAAAATTGAGAAAAATTATTTTTAACTGAGCAACAAATGTTATCCTCTATTTTACTTTCCGTAATTATAACTAACACTCGTTGCAACACTAGGACAACTTAATAGTGGTTTAACAGTCTGACATAATACACTCCTGGAAATTGAAATAAGAACACCGTGAATTCATTGTCCCAGGAAGGGGAAACTTTATTGACACATTCCTGGGGTCAGATACATCACATGATCACACTGACAGAACCACAGGCACATAGACACAGGCAACAAAGTATGCACAATGTCGGCAGTAGTACAGTGTATATCCACCTTTCGCAGCAATGCAGGCTGCTATTCTCCCATGGAGACGATCGTAGAGATGCTGGATGTAGTCCTGTGGAACGGCTTGCCATGCCATTTCCACCTGGCGCCTCAGTTGGACCAGCGTTCGTGCTGGACGTGCAGACAGCGTGAGACGACGCTTCATCCAGTCCCAAACATGCTCAATGGGGGACAGATCCGGAGATCTTGCTGGCCAGGGTAGTTGACTTACACCTTCTAGAGCACGTTGGGTGGCACGGGATACGTGCGGACGTGCATTGTCCTGTTGGAACAGCACGTTCCCTTGCCGGTCTAGGAATGGTAGAACGATGGGTTCGATGACGGTTTGGATGTACCGTGCACTATTCAGTGTCCCCTCGACGATCACCAGTGGTGTACGGCCAGTGTAGGAGATCGCTCCCCACACCATGATGCCGGGTGTTGGCCCTGTGTGCCTCGGTCGTATGCAGTCCTGATTGTGGCGCTCACCTGCACGGCGCCAAACACGCATACGACCATCATTGGCACCAAGGCAGAAGCGACTCTCATCGCTGAAGACGACGCGTCTCCATTCGTCCCTCCATTCACGCCTGTCGCGATACCACTGGAGGCGGGCTGCACGATGTTGGGGCGTGAGCGGAAGACGGCCTAACGGTGTGCGGGACCGTAGCCCAGCTTCATCGGGACGGTTGCGAATGGTCCTCGCCGATACCCCAGGAGCAACAGTGTCCCTAATTTGCTGGGAAGTGGCGGTGCGGTCCCCTACGGCACTGCGTACGATCCTACGGTCTTGGCGTGCATCCGTGCGTCGCTGCGGTCCGGTCCCAGGTCGACGGGCACGTGCACCTTCCGCCGACCACTGGCGACAACATCGATGTACTGTGGAGACCTCACGCCCCACGTGTTGAGCAATTCGGCGGTACGTCCACCCGGCCTCCCCCATGCCCACTATACGCCCTCGCTCAAAGTCCGTCAACTGCACATACGGTTCACGTCCACGCTGTCGCGGCATGCTACCAGTGTTAAAGACTGCGATGGAGCTCCGTATGCCACGGCAAACTGGCTGACACTGACGGCGGCGGTGCACAAATGCTGCGCAGCTAGCGCCATTCGACGGCCAACACCGCGGTTCCTGGTGTGTCCGCTGTGCCGTGCGTGTGATCATTGCTTGTACAGCCCTCTCGCAGTGTCCGGAGCAAGTATGGTGGGTCTGACACACCGGTGTCAATGTGTTCTTTTTTCCATTTCCAGGAGTGTATTAATAATACATAAGAATGGAAATCTCCAAAAGTTCATTTCAAAACATAAAGTTCATGTGTTGCAGAAAGCTGCATATGAACTGGTAGTCGAAAACATGCAGCAAATTCTATTACCACCTAAAATATGTTTTATAGTCATCCAATGAAAATAAGGAAGATTAAAACTGTGTTAAACTTTGTGGACTAAATGAATATATGAATCTTTGGTGTATATTATACACAAAATTATTATTACAAACAGTATGGTTAAATTTCTTTTAAGAAAAGTTACCAAAATCACACAAGGGGCAAATCAAAGAGTTTCCGATCGATGGGTGTATAATCTAAAATCGATATGCTAACTAGGCAAAACTGCAATGATCATTCAGGCAATCATCTCATCGACGCACCAAGTTGGAGATACTCGTTTAGTAAAACACCATGTCCTGCTACGTGAAAGAGTCCGTAACTGCCTGCTGCATATCCTCGTCCGACAGCAATCGTCGACCCTTCAAGGCCTTTCTTAAACCTAGAACACTGTAAGTGGTGGTGGGAAGCGAGGAAATGTTACATTGCTATTAACCATCGTAAACTGTAGTACTCCAGGTTTACTCTAAGGAACACATAATTTATAAGTCATCCATTAGTTAATTACGGTTATTAGATCTCCAGTGGTATGATACATACCAAACTGAGAACAAAATTTCCTAATTTTACGAGGATTTAGTAATCTAGGTTTACGTGACCGAAGGTCTGATAATCGCCTGGGTGGAGATCGGGACTGTAGGGCGGATGCTCGATTGTCTCCTACATGAGTTGGCGTAACTTCTACCTCTCAGATCGACCGGCGTTTTGTGCCGAACCGTGACCATCCGGAACTTGGCACACCATTCCACAGCGGTGGATTTCGACAGACATGTTGCCCCATACACATTCTTCATTCTCCGGTGGATGTCTACCGGTGTTCGTCCATCGGCAACCAAGAAAAGAATGGCAGCACGTTAGCCCTGTTTGGATGCATTCGGTAATAACGTCGCCGTGGTCCATATTTCAGCATTTTCCGCACAGACGTCGGAAAGACACGAATGCCACGCTACTACCTTGCCTACATATCAGTGCATATGTAACTGCATCGGATTCACTTTACGTTGCATACATGCTGTAGCATCGACCTCAAACTGAGACATTTTGATCGACCCTTATATAATTTTGATCCTCCATGGAAGAATACGGCACGTAAATAACTATATATTTGTAATATAAACTTCCTGTGAGATCATTTAAATTAAGGACATAACTCGGACTACAGAAAGGTGACTTTGCTCCAAGAAAATTTTCTAGAAGATAAAATACGAATTTTGCGTGAATCTGAAACTGATGATACGAATATTTGACCAAAAAACTGTGGTATTATTACTAAGCGCACAAAAAATTAAAATGTGGAACACATTTAGAAAATACAGAATTGCGTTTTAATGTAATAATAATGGTAATAATGACAGATATTATTATACGGATTAAGGGACAAAGTTTGTAGAGGAATTCACATATTACAATGTACAACATAATACACTAATTAAAAATTTGTTATTTTGATGTATTTATGGTACGAATTTCTGTTTATTTCTTGGAATACTCTATGTGGCAAAAATATCTTTCTTTAATTTATTCTTTATAACAACACTGTTCTACTGTTGCAATATTCAATATTTTTGGTAGTTCAATGGCGAGATCTATGTAAATATGCTATTTCCGTACTAATGACACCACTTTATCGAAGTACTGAACTGTGAATAAATGTTTGGTCTGTTTTTTGAAACGGCTGACACTAATTTTTGTGGTACTTCAAAGACCTAAGAGGGAATATGTGACAGCGAAACAAGGATTTTCTTAGATTTTATGTTGAAGATAAGGATGATTGAAATTTGGCCTAATACCATACTATATATCTAGTCACATAAAGAAACTTTTGAGGTAGCAATGTTAATGCACTTTTAAGGATGATAACAGCAAAATGTTATGCTAACCCACTTACAGTTCTTTTCTATAAATACTCTTAGACGAATCAGAATTAGTGACATAATGTGAAACCATAATGTAACTGACCTCTATTAAATCGAATGTATTCAGTTCTTAGTATACAAATGACAAAAATTGTTCTTTTTTAAATGCAATTAATGATATCTTATTTATGATCTCTGAGTGGGAGATGCAACAGAGAAATAGACGGTCTTTGATCCTAACGAAACTCCACACATTAATATACAACGTTACCTCGTAATTTGTCTAGTCGGAATGTAAATACTGGAATAAATTCTTCTATTTACCCATATCCCTATGTCCAGCGGTCTACCCAAATTACCTCAAACACTACTATAGATTCATTTGCATCATATATTAGTTTTATTGATTTAATTTTCATTCTGAACTTCCGGATTTTGCAATCTCGTGTTCAGTGAAATAACAACGAAAATTATAAATACATCCAGTGGCATGAATTAATAAAATCTCTACGTCCAACTGTGTATTCCTGCAACCATGTAGGTTCGTAAGAAAGACTCTTCATGTAGCCCTAGAACAAACAATTATAACTGTGGAATTTGGAGAATTTGGTAGTGAATCATCTTGCCCTCGTCATATGTTCATTGATTCATTTCGCGCGAAGATGGTCTGGGACAGGAACTGCATACCAGTCTTAGAACCACATTTCTGTACCTGTGTTCTGTGACAAATATATTACAAACAGTCCTAGCGGACAGATAATATGTGTAAGAAATATTATTATTTATTCCAAAGAGGGAACATTATTTGATTCCGTTTTATCTGTAAAACTGTAATTGAAAATTCCACTAGCTCCTCACAATAACATCGAGAAGTTGGTAATAGTCACGGTAGAATATTTTATACAGGATGAGCCAGAACCGAACCGAGAAACTTTCAGACGTCGTTCAGGAAATCTTTCTGAATATTTTGTTATAGGGGACCCACAGTCTCCGGTGGTTTGTTACAAAGCTATTGCATTTCGTTAGGTTTATTTCCCCCGAAAATGGTGCACAACTGTACCGATATCCACGGTAAGCGCTGAGTATCTTGTTTATAATCGCACACGGTACCTGCCGTTGACATCGCCAATTCTCTCTTTATATCGTCGCTCCAGGTTTGACGTTCGCATTCAGTATTGCTCGGTTCCGTCTACGATTATGCGTTAACGGGTATACATGGCAGTACCATGGATAGGTTTACTTATTAAAAGGCATCTCGACATGAATCTCACGTGTGGGTTCAGTGAATGCAAGGGAAAGCCAGCACAACGATACAAATTTGAGATGTGCCCACAGGGACACCAACCACGTTAGCTGTACCTATTGACCTACAAGAAAACAAATCCTGAAAAGTGCATTCACGTTCCGGTTCCATTTGCGTTAAGTTCAAGACATAAACAGTTTTACGTATCGCTATGACTTATAATCGCGTTTATATTGTAATATGGATCTTAAAATTATTTTACAATCTGCCTGAAACACAGGGTTTCTAAAAAATACCCCATTTCCTCGAACGATTCTCTATTACATTATCAGCGTATCTGGTATATTTGTAAGGTTTATTTGCTACACTTATCACAATACTGACTATAAATCCACCATCACCTTATCATCGCAAATGCGAGAGGTAGTTTTTTTTCATGTATTTAATCAATTTAATAGAGCCAAGGAACATCTCGCTGGTTACAAAATTGTTCAAATTGCTCTGAGCACTATGGGACTTAACTGCTGAGGTCATCAGTTCCCTAGAACTCAGAGCTACTTAAATCTAACTACACTAAGGACACCACACACATCCATGCCCGAGGCAGGATTCGAACCTGCGACCGTAGCGGTCGCGCGGTCCCAGACTCAAGCGCCTAGAACCGCCCGGCCACTCCAGCCGGCCGCTAGTTACATCACAAGATTCTTTTCCTCGTAAGTGAAACATATTGCCTGTAAAATACTATATCTAGCTGTATGTCTCGATTTTTGAATGTCAAAATATGTTTTAAAATATCGTTAAATGTGTGTCTGCAGTTCCGTTCATTGCTGAAAGGGGCCAGTGAAGCAGCAACTGGTGTGACGTGTTTTCCTGTAGCTGTTTGGTAAGTAGCGCACAGCCAATAGCTCGTCAAGTACACAGACGTTGTTGTTAATGTTATCATTTTCGGCAACAAACGTGAGTCGGCTATAGTTAGAACTAAATAGTTCCTCTTCCGCATCAAGTGCTTCTGATCTCTTAGCATTACCCGAAGAATCAGGTTATTGGCGAATTTAGGCCGAAGTGCATCAGGTGCCGAACGAAAGGTACGATTAACTTCAATGGATGGGATTTTTTGACTGACGACATGTCGCTCATGCCTGCAGATGGAATGCGGCTCGTAACGTTCCGGCGCGCAGCTGTACAATGCAGGCGATGCCAATAACGTTGATACACATACTTTGTCGACGCTACAACAACAAAATGGATGTAACCCGATTTCAGAATTTTCTTAAGTGAACGCCAAGTGATACAGCCAATCTCTAAGTGGATTTCAAAAGTATCTCTTACAGTAGCGTTACAGAATTTAAAATCATGATTTGAGGATCGTGGAAGTACATTGGGCAACAGCAGTAAATGTTTCGAAATTCTACAGACAAACATTTACTTATTATGAGGGCATTGTTCTTGAAGCTGTGGAAAGAGCGAGGCCAAACGTGTTTTGACTTAAAATTAAAAAGAGATAACCATTAACTGAGTACACAAATTTGGAGCGTCACTATTTCGGTAAAGCACAAGAATACAAGTGTAGTAAAGCGTCGGTCCGCTGCCATGGAGTTGATCGATGTCAGTTAAACATGCGACAGCGTAATGACACAGTCGAATGTTGGAAAATTGTTGCACCGTCTAGCGTTACGATAAATGTTTTCTTAGAACTGTGAGCAGTCTCTATTATTTTGCGTCGAGACACTACAGCTTCTTCCTTCAACAAGCATCAGGTACGATCGGAAGTTATGACTGAGTGCACGATTATACATAAAGTCAGATTTGGATCATATTTTATTCACAAGTCAGAGTTTCTTCTCACATTACTTTGTGGTTCATTTTCTGCATTAAGGCTGACTTGGAAGTAGTGTTTAAAAGTCGCGCATCACATTTTCATAGGTCAAGTTGCAGCGTCAAAGGTCGTTTCAATATGCGTTCTATTGCACAGGCTACCTACAAGTGATGTACATATCGTCTTACTGGTGAGACAGATTCGTTCTAACGGTTATAAGCGATTATTTTATAGTTTTGCAAATGTACTGAAGAATGCATCATCTGAATGACCTCTCTTCATACATGCCGGTCGCTGTGACCGAGTGGTTCTAGGCGCTTCAGTCCGGAACCGCGCTGCTGCTACGGTCGTAGGTTCGAATCATGCCTCGGGCATGGATGTGTATGATGTTCTTAGGTTAGTTAGGTTTAAGTAGTTCTAAGTTCAATGGGACTGATGACCTCCGATGTTAAGTCCCATAGCGCTTAGAGCCATTTGAACCATCTTCTTACGTATTCATAAATTTCAACGATTGATTTGTATCAAGAACCAACATATTATCTACAGGTCATATAGAATTTGTGCACCTAATCATATGTTCAAATGGTTCAAATGGTTCTGAGTACTATGGGACTTAACTGCTGTGGTCATCAGTCCCCTAGAACTTAGAACTACTTAAACCTGACTAACCTAAGGACATCACACACATCCATGCCCGAGGCAGGATTCGAACCTGCGACCGTAGTGGTCACGCGGTTCCAGACTGTAGCGCCTAGAACCGCACGACCACTCCGGCCGGCAAATCATATGTATTAAGTGTGGCAGATTTTGACTCAGTCCTTTTATGGCAGTTTATTTAGAGACTTATTTACATTCTTAACATCTAAATTTCTATGATACGGCAACGTAGCATCTTTATTTTGTAGCTTCTCACATTTTTAGGTTCAAATGGCTCTAAGCACTATGGGACTTAACATCGGAGATCATCAGTTCCCTAGACTTCGAACTACTTAAACCTAACTAACCTAAGGACATCACACACATCCACGCCCGAGGCAGGATTCGAATCTGCGACCGCAGCAGCAGTACGGTTCCAGACTGAAGCGCCTAGAACCGCTCGGCCACCGCTGCCGGCTTCTCACATTTTTAGCTTATGGAATTCTTCGTACTTAACGTCTTCGGTGTCGTATTACAAAGAAGCACCTGCAAGGTGACTTTTATTATTTCTTCCATAATTTTTTATCATGTCCAGTGCAGAATTTGACATAATTCCAGGGTTTGCTTCTAATAACAGAAAAGCTTGCGTTACTGAATGTATGGCTGTTTTTAGTGCCTCTGCAACGTGCTCTTGTTTCCCATAGGGTTGGTAAACCTATTACATCAAAGGTGATTTACGTTTGATACACTGTTTAGCTAATCTCTAAAAATGTTGAAAGTAATTTTCAGACATTTAGGAAAATACTGTTGTTTCGAAAGAGTGGCTGGAAAGATATTTCGGAGTACTTGAGCCATAAAGAACAAATATTCAGTTTTGAGGACGAAGATACCGAGCGCAGAAAGAAAAAAAATTTCACAAGCGTTGCACAATACACCTACTAATAAAGCTCTGAGGGATGGAACGTATCTGCCGTGTTTCAATGACCATGTTTTAAGGATATTACGAAGCATAAGCGAGCTTCATCCTAATTTCATCGAAGTCGTTAGCGTTGTTGACTTACAAAATCTGAACGAATCCAAAATAGTTGAAAGTGAGCAATGCGACGGGTGCTATACGCATTCTAAAGTAAAATTTCGGTGAACGTCTGATGAAATATTCTAGGACATTTTGTTCAACTGTAAAGTTAATAAACGGATGAAAATTATCGATCTAGACACTCGGTGATCTGATCACATTGCCACAGAAACGGAAGATAACTCACAGAATGCCGAAATAGAATTCGGTCTTCAGATGTTACTTCACTGCAGAAAATCGAGATGTGATTCTCCCTTTCAGTCATCGATAAATGGCGAAATTGCTCATACTGGGGCAAGTGACGGCGGAGTACAAAATCATATCACTCAACAGACGAGACGCTTCTACACCTGACAGGAGGATTTGCTAACGTGCCGCCCTTCAAGCTGAAGGTTACCATAGACCGCCGGAGCAAAATCCACAGGTCACTCCCGACTTCAGTTAGGTTCGTCGGACAGATGCAAATTTTTGTTGGAATACATCGCTAAGATCAACTCAGTAGCGAAATATGTAACACGATTCATGGTCTCGCATTATGAATAATTTTGGGAACAAATGTCTACCCATTGTGAATTAACATGGATTCCACAAACAGAGTTCTAGTGAAAAGCTGCTAGCGCTATTCCTCTATGAAACCCAGAAGGCTGTAGGTAGTGGTGGACAGGTTAATGCAGTGTTACTTGGATTACAGAAGGCATTCGATACAGTTCCATGCTTTCAATTGCTGAGAAAAACACGAGCTTACGGATTATTGAAACAGATTCGTGACTAGATTCAGAACTTCTGAACAGAGAGCACTCAACATCTCCTTCGTAAAGAGGCGATTGAGTTAAAATCGAACGTAACTATGGAGGTACGTAAAAGGGGTATTATATATAGAAGGGGCATACAAAAAACGAAAACGAGATGAATCGAAAATGAGTAAATAAATTGTTTATTATTTCTAAAGTAGTCGCCGTAACTATTAACACATTTATCCCACTGTGAGACAAAACAGTCAGCTGACATGAACGTTGATTTTTCCCGAATAGTTTTTTACCTCGTACGTTTCGACGCGGTACCTTACTCAGAAAACTGTCAGCTGACTCTCATCTCGGAAGGATACACAATTACGTAAAAAAAAACAGTGCCTTCATGTAAAAATGGTTGCCGTTGCCAACGATACCATGATTGTACCCATGCGCGCACCTCATTTTTCGAAGAGAAACTAGAGCCACGAATGTTTTCACTCAAGGCTCCAGATATATGGAAGTCGCATGAGGAGGGATAGGAACTGTATTGAGGATGTGTAGGGGCTTCCCAACGAAACTTTTTCCAATTTAGTCGAAACAACCTTGGCAAAATGTAGGCGGACGGAAAGGTTCACATCTAGGTGCAATCAAGGTTTCGTAGGTAACTGCGAACGTTTTTCCATGAAGGCGTTGACCGTCTTGTCTCACAGTAGGATAAATCTATTAACAGTTATAGTGATAACTTTTGAAATAATAAACAGTGTACTAGCTTTTTGTCCATGTGCCTCGTATTCGGTTCACTTCTCCTTACTATACTTGCCTATATTCTGCTGAATATCGTTGGAAGTTCGGCGAAGTGGTTCACAGACCTGTTGATTCGTGTGGACAAATTACAACACTATAAAACTGTAGCAAAATGGAGAAAGACTAGCAGGCGGGGTCAATCTCATAGTCCGTACATCGCCGTTGTAGTTGCATCCTCTTCTCTGAATCGCTGTAGAGGTCCAGCATCAGTACTCGAATATAGGATGATCTGCAACTGGGATGCTGAGGGAGGCGAGATACACCTAGATGCCTGGTAGTGACCGCCGATTCAGTGATGCCTGCGGCTCTGAAGCGTGCCTATTTTTGCCGATCGATCGCTTCGATCGTTTTCTACGCCGAGTTCGGGGGTGCAAAGCCTTACATAATGGGATGCCGTCGATAAATAATTTCGTCATGGTCAATTGTGGGGAAATAAACGTTAATCGTTTGTTGTGCCATTACGCTGACGTTGGTCGTACTCTTTCTGTTCGCAGGTTCTTTATGAATCCACTCTGCAGGTAGGTGTGCCGTATAGTAGTAGCTACTCAGCTTGCCGCAGATCCTTGACTGCCCTTCATCAGAACTTTCAGCAGGGTGTTGTCCTCTCAAGACTCATTTGAGTGGCCTTATGCGAATAGTGAAGACAGTCCACCATGCCATTAAAAATGCCTGATATACAGGGTGATCGGAAACAGTCTGTAAAGCTTACAAGGGTATTGCAGCGTTGACAGTCCACCATGCCACTAAAAATGCCTGATATACAGGGTGATCGGAAACAAACAAAAAAAAAAAAAAGGTTCAATTGGCTCTGAGCACTATGGGACTTATTATCTTAGGTCATCAGTCCCCTAGAACTTAGAACTACTTGAACCTAACTAACCTAAGGACAGCACACAACACCCAGTCATCACGAGGCAGTGAAAATCTCTGACCCCGCCGGGAATCGAACCCGGGAACCCGGGCGTGGGAAGCGAGAACGCTACCGCACGACCACGAGCTGCGGACTGCTCGGAAACAGTCTGTCAAGCTTACAAGGGTGTTGCAGCGTAGATTGTGCTAAGAAATAATTATCAAGAAAGAAGCTCGATCCGATGAGAGACGGTTTCGCCAAATGTATTCTTCGTTTGGTTTTCTAAAGCCGAAAAAGATAGCGATAAAAAATTGGCTACGGGACAGTAGTAAGGATCGAATCCGAGATAAAGGCTGAGCAATCTCGCGCACTATTATCTACGCTGTGAGAAAAACTGATACTAATTCTATCTGGTGGCCAGCTTGAATTTACGTACCGAAAGGCCTGATTGGCTGACTTCAGTGTCTCCTATAGATCTAAGAGTGTAGCTTGTAGACACAAGGTTGACGGCATATAGAAGGTAGGATGTGGCCATGAGGCGTGCTCGGGTAGCCTAATGGTGATGCGACTACTCACGATAAGCAGGAAATCCGGGTTCGAGTTCCGGCCGGGCACAGATTTTCATTTCCCATTTCCCATTATTGAGCGGATGATATTTTTGACTACCATGTAGGGTCTTCGTGTGACATGATTGCCGAAAAGTCGCTCCACGGCATGGAATACCTCTGCCTCCCACTGGCGTTTGGTCGGATGTCACCTGTTACAAGCAGTTGAGATGCTTTCGACCCGAAACTGAAAGCATGGGCCACAGTCTCCACCATCTGATCTAATGGCCACTTCTAACACTGTGAGGTAGTAGTCGACGTTCTGAGAGGTAGATAAAGAGCCGATGACATTTACATGCTGATCTGCCGAACATATATCCGGATGGAGGAAGTTTACGAGCAGCTTAATACCTTAGTACTTCGGGTTTCACTTTGCGAATCTGGCTGGGGACACATTCCTAAACGTTTATGCGCCAGTCTTTCTGCATATCATGGCCTATAAAAATTGCATTCGCATTGCCCTGGTAGCACAGATGTCTGGATGACGTAACATATGCCACGACTGAAATACGCGGTGTAGTAAAGTTGGCAGGTATAGCTATGGCCACCCTCTGACTTCCTCCTGGTACACTGGCCTGTGCGTACCTAACGGTGGCAAGTGCCGAAACGTATATCCAACGTTTCTCGCAGCAAATCCACAATTCTGCATTACTAAACTGTGATATTACAATCTCGTTGTAAGATATTGGCTGAGAGACGGCACTCACTCTGCGCAGAGCATCAGCAACAATGTTTTGGGTGCCATTATATACTGAATGTTGCACGTAAAATGAGTAACAAAATTAATATGGCTAAGCTGAACAGACAGTTAAATGTGCTAGGGCTGTGTAAAAGCTAACATAGGTGACATGTAAATAGAACAATATAGTTTTCAGCCATAAATCGGAAGTATTTCACTGCCTCAAATGCGGCCAAAAATTCAGTATAAACTGTGACCAGTAACGCCATTCGATTTCAGATTTTTGGAGAGAAGCTATATGTATTTCTAGACACTGTTTACGTACTGCTGCAGAACCGCACACACCGTGCGGACAGAATACCTCTAAGTGGCCTCTAGCAATAGGACGTGCTAACAAAGCTACCCACGCCAAGCTCACATAGGATGCTTCTAACAGATCGTGTGGGTCTTTATTAGCTACAAGAGATGTGGTATTACGCATGGTGAGGCAGGCTAGTAGGACTCAGAACGGCACCTGTGCTTCCGCTGTACAGTATATCAAGTGGCCATAAAAGTTTATGATTATCTATCAGTGAGGTACTCCCACTATCATTGGCATAAGAAATTCCTACAGAGGGGCGAACATGCTGGGTGTCGACATATTCCAGCGAAATATAACTTCTTTCTGACAATGGGCACATCTGTAGCACCTGATCATGCTCTTTACCTGAGTCAGTAATACTCCACATTCGGTTAAGCTGCATAAGACTTCTTGAAGGCGACATTCATGTTCTTTATCTGGAGGCACCTAATGATTTCATCAATAAACTTTTGGATTGTATGTGAGGCGTTGCGTAGCCCATACTACTTGTATGTAAATGCATATAGTTCTAACGATTTCCCAACAGCAACATTATTTCTCAGTGGCTACTGGTATCCAACTGTTGATCGGGAATAGATCCAAGGTGGAAAAATCATACAAGTAGCCAAATGACAAGTAAAATATGAAATGTATTGCTCTTGGGAGCTATAGGGACTATCAGAGAGCTCAGCATTTTATACTCGCTAATGACCACAAGGAACTACATTTTCTTGCCATTAGTTGTTGCAACAGTAACGGCGATGTGATTTCCGACTGTCATTTTGTGCATGCCTGAATCATTGTGCTGAAATCCATCTTGGCGATAGGACGTGTGTAACGGGAAAAACTCCGTGGTCGATAGGAAATAGGAGAGGAGGATGTCATGCGCGTAATGTGTACTGTTACGTGGAGTGGCGATTCTAGCCTATACGCTGGACCCATAACCGCCGGTACCTCCCTTATCGGTGGCTGTCCTGTGACAATATCCACTGTCAGATCACTTTACTGAAATAAGTACCTGATTGTTCTTATTTCGTTCAGCAAGCGTAAGGCCAAAGAAAGAAAAATATGGATCCATAACTCGCATACGACATCGAACACGCTAAGGAGCAGCACGGAAGAACTCATAAGCATAGGTTAAAATTTAATATCACCTAGCGAGTTGCAAATTCCGGAGGTGCCTTTGCTTCCGTGAAAGTGCCAGTGGGGGCTCACATGCGGAAGCTGGTGTTCACTAGTAGCTCCAGATTGCTGACTTAAACGGTCATCATTATGTATCGTGATTGTTGACCGAGTTTTATTTGCAGGCAGACTCGGTCCTCGGCTACTGAGGGCTCCCGCTACATTTTTCAACCAGACGCAAAGCGACCTCCGTAGATGTACCCTTCCTCCGATGCCTCTGCGATAGAAACGTTCTTCCCAATTATGCAGAGGTGAGGATCGTGTGCTGCCAGATTCGCGTAAGAAAGTGTCATTCTTTTCCCCGTGCTTTGTGGGTGGGTTTCTCCATACAAAAACCACCTGGAGCGTGAAATTTCCGAGCCCAAACGTCAGCACAATCGTAGCCAGAACATTATGACCACCTACCTTATAGCCAATATGTCCATTTTTGCGCGGATAACAGCGGCAACGTGTCGAGGTGTGGAAGCAGCGAGGCCATAGCACGTCGCTGGAGGGAATCGGCACCATATGTGCACACACAAGCCACCTCATTCTCATAAATTCTAGGGAGGGTGGCGATGAGCTCTGACGCCACGTTCAATCACACCCCAGGTGTGTTCGAGCGGGTTCAAATCTGGCGAGCTGAGGGGGGGGGGGGGAGAGGGGGGGGCAGCATATCAATTGGTACTCGCCACTGTGTTCCTCTAACCACTCCAGGGGGCTTCTGGCCTTGTGACACGGCACATTATCTAGCTAAAAAATGCCACAGGCGTTGGGAAATATAGTCGTCACGAAGGGGTGTACGTGGTCTGCAACCCGTGTACGATACTCCCTGGCCGTCATGGTGCCTTGCACGAGCTTCACTAGACCCATGGATACCTATGTGAATATTCTCCAGAGCAAAATGGAGCTGTCGCCAGCTTGATCCGTCCCTCAATACAGCTATCAAGCAGCTGTTGCCCTGGAATACGACGGATTCGCGCCCTCCCATCGGCATGATCTACATCTACATATATACTCCGCTAGCCACCAAGCGGTGTGTGGCGGAGGGCACAATTCGCGCCAAAGTCATATTATTCCCCCCCCCCCCCCCCCCTCTGTTGCAGTGGCGGATCGCGCGAGGGAAAACGACTGTTTGAACGCCTCAATACGAGCTCTCATTTCCCTTATCTCTGAATGGTGATCATTGCGTGATATAATAGTTGGTGGTAATAATATATGCTCTACATCCTAGGCGGAGATTGGATTTTGGGGTTTAGTGAGCAGCCCCTTCCGTTTAGCGCGTCGTCTATCTGCAAGTGTGTCCCACTTCACACTTTCTATGTGATTTGTAACGCTCTGGCGATGGCTAAATGTACCATTCATGAACCTTGCCGCTTTTCTTTGGACCTTTTCAATCTCTTCAACCAGACCCAACTGGTAAGGGTCCCATACAGACGAACAATACTCTAAGACTGGAAGAACTTAAGTATTGTAAGCAATTTCCTTTGTTGAAGGACTGCATCGCTTCAGGATTATACCAATAAACCGCAATCTAGAGTTCGCCTTACCCGTTACTTGTGTAATCTGATCGTTCCATTTGAGATCATTTCCAACAGTCACAACCAGATACTTGACGGATGATACCGCTTCCAAAGACTGGACATTTATATTGTACTCGTATATTAATGGGGATTTTCGCTTTGTTATAATCAGGAATATTGAGAGATAACTGCCAGCCATTACACCACGCATTTATTTTCTGCAAATTCTCATTGATTTGTTCACAACTTTCGTGTGATACTACTTTCGTGTAGACTACAGCATCATCGGCAAACAGTCTAATGCCGCTGTCAATACCATCTACCAGATCGTTTATATAAATCATAAAAAGCAGTGGACCTATTACGCTGCCCGGGGGCACACCTGATGTTACGCTTGTTTCTGTTGAAGTCTCCCCATTCAGGACGACATACTGCTCTCTGTCTGTTAGAAAACTTTCTATCCAACTGCATACATCATCGGATAGACCGTAAGCGCGCACTTTTTGGAGCAAGCGACAGTGAGGAACTGAGTCGAACGCCTTCCGAAAGTCGAGGAATGTGGCATCAACCTGGGAGCCGGCATCTGGAGCCTGTTGTATATCATGCACAAAGAGGGCCAGCTGTCTCGCGTGACCGCTGTTTCCTAAAACCGTGCTGGTTTCTGCGGATGAGCTTCTCAGTGTCTAGAAAGGTCATTATGTCTGAACACAAAATATGTTCCATGATTCTACAATAAATTGATGTCAGTGAAATGCATCCGATTTTCTACCGTTTTTATAGATTGCTATGACCTGGGCCATCTTCCACTGTTCCAATGATCTCTGCTAGATGATGAATAAGAATGGTGCTATATTTGTAGCATAGTCAAAATAAAATCTTACGAGGATACCGTCTGGGCCAGATGCCTTCTTGGTGTCTAAGGATCTTAACTGTTTTACAATCCCAGATACACTAAACACTATGTCAGCCATCCTTGCGTTTGTTTGATAGTTGAAAGGGGGAATGGTGCTGCAGTATAAAATACACTCCTGGAAATGGAAAAAAGAACACATTGACACCGGTGTGTCAGACCCACCATACTTGCTCCGGACACTGCGAGAGGGCTGTACAAGCAATGATCACACGCACGGCACAGCGGACACATCAGGAACCGCGGTGTTGGCCGTCGAATGGCGCTAGCTGCGCAGCATTTGTGCACCGCCGCCGTCAGTGTCAGCCAGTTAGCCGTGGCATACGGAGCTCCATCGCAGTCTTTAACACTGGTAGCATGCCGCGACAGCGTGGACGTGAACCGTATGTGCAGTTGACGGACTTTGAGCGAGGGCGTATAGTGGGCATGCGGGAGGCCGGGTGGACGTACCGCCGAATTGCTCAACACGTGGGGCGTGAGGTCTCCACAGTACATCGATGTTGTCGCCAGTGGTCGGCGGAAGGTGCACGTGCCCGTCGACCTGGGACCGGACCGCAGCGACGCACGGATGCACGCCAAGACCGTAGGATCCTGCGCAGTGCCGTAGGGGACCGCACCGCCACTTCCCAGCAAATTAGGGACACTGTTGCTCCTGGGGTATCGGCGAGGACCATTCGCAACCGTCTCCATGAAGCTGGGCTACGGTCCCGCACACCGTTAGGCCATCTTCCGCTCACGCCCCAACATCGTGCAGCCCGCCTCCAGTGGTGTCGCGACAGGCGTGAATGGAGGGACGAATGGAGACGTGTCGTCTTCAGCGATGAGAGTCGCTTCTGCCTTGGTGCCAATGATGGTCGTACGCGTGTTTGGCGCCGTGCAGGTGAGCGCCACAATCAGGACTGCATACGACCGAGGCACACAGGGCCAACACCCGCCATCATGGTGTGGAGAGCGATCTCCTACACTGGCCGTACACCACTGGTGATCGTCGAGGGGACACTGAATAGTGCACGGTACATCCAAACCGTCGTCGAACCCATCGTTCTACCATTCCTAGACCGGCAAGGGAACTTGCTGTTCCAACAGGACAATGCACGTCCGCATGTATCCCGTGCCACCCAACGTGCTCTAGAAGGTGTAAGTCAACTACCCTGGCCAGCAAGATCTCCGGATCTGTCCCCCATTGAGCATGTTTGGGACTGGATGAAGCGTCGTCTCACGCGGTCTGCACGTCCAGCACGAACGCTGGTCCAACTGAGGCGCCAGGTGGAAATGGCATGGCAAGCTGTTCCACAGGACTACATCCAGCATCTCTACGATCGTCTCCATGGGAGAATAGCAGCCTGCATTGTTGCGAAAGATGGATATACACTGTACTAGTGCCGACATTGTGCATGCTCTGTTGCCTGTGTCTATGTGCCTGTGGTTCTGCCAGTGTGGTCATGTGATGTATCTGACCCCAGGAATGTGTCAATAAAGTTTCCCCTTCCTGGGACAATGAATTCACGGTGTTCTTATTTCAATTTCCAGGAGTGTAATAATGTCGTGTGACTATGGCCTCCCGTCGTGTAGACCAATCGCCTGGTGCAAGTCTTTCGATTTGACGCCACTTCGGCGACTTGCGCGTCGATGGGGATGAAATAATGATGATTAGGACAAACACAACACCCAGTCCCTGAGCGGAGAAAATCTCCGACCCAACCGGAAATCGATCCCGGGCCCTGAGGCTTGACATTCCGTCACGCTGACCACTCAGCTACCGGGGGCGGACGGTGGTTCAGTCCTCTACCGTAAACGAGTTTTTGAAAGCTAGGTTTCAAATTTAGGCCTTCTGTTTATCATCATCCGTGACATTACTCGTACTGTCAGCAAGAGAAGGTATTGAATTATTTGTAGCGTTCATAGATTGCACGTACGACCAAAATTTTTGGGGTTTTTTTAGAATCGACAGACAAAATATTGCTTTCAAATTCGTTAAAAGAATCTTTCATTGACCTTTTGACAGCTGCTTTCATTTCGCATAATTTCTGTTTGTCAGCAGGGCAGTGACTACGTTTAAAATGACTGTGCAAAATTCTCTGCTATCTCAGCAACTTCCTAATATGTTTATTGAACCGAGGTGGATCCTTTCCCTCCCCTATATTTTTGCTAGGCACATATTTCTCTAACACGTGGTGGACAATACCTTTAAATTCCTACCAAAGATGCTCTATATCTTTGTGTCTCGCGGTGAATGATTGGAGCTGACTATGAAGACATTCATTAATGACACTTTTATTTGCTCCTCCCCCCCCCCCCAAAAAAAAACTCTACGCTGTTTCTTTGGTTTTTTTGCAACTTCCACTGAAGCCACAACGACATTATGGTCGCGAATACCTTCCTCTAGATTAACTTCCCCAAAAAGATCAGAAAAGATGAAGAAAGTATCGGGATTTATCAGACCATACAACGCTCTGCCACTGGGAAAATGTCCAGTGCCCATCGTCGTGTGCTCATTTCAGTCATAGTGGCCGATGCCGTGGAGTTGACATTGAGACATGCATGGGTTGTTGGCTGCGGAGGCCCATCGTTAGGAGTGTTAGGTGCATCGTGTGTTCAGACACACTTGTATTCTGTCCAGAATTAAAGTCTGATGTTGGTTCTGCCACAGTAAGCCGCCTGTCCTGTTTTACTAGTCTGCCCACACTACGACGTCTGACATCTGTAATGAGGGGTGGCCGCCCAAGCCCACGACGTCTGGACGTTGTTTCACTTTGGTTTCAGCACGTGTTGATGACACTCGCCACAGCACTCTTCGAATACCCAACAAGTATTTCAGTTTCCGAAATACTCGTGCCGAGATTCCGAGCCTTCATAATCTGCCCTCAGTCAAGCTCAAATATATTGAGTGCCTTCCCCATTCTACACACACACAGCGCGTGCACTGACACTGCATGCACCGTGCGTGTGTGTGACTGCCAGTCATTCCTCGCCAGGTGACGCTGCTATCGCCTGGACGGATTTATATCGATCGTAGGTCGGTGGTCATAATGATGTGGCTGATCAGTGTATGACACGACCAACGCGGTGAACACCTGTGGAGCGACCACCTCTATGATCCTTTCCACATATTTTGGAAGATTTGTCAATTCAGTTTGCGTTTCACTGAAAGTAAGGACGTGGATTTATGACAAGCGGGACATACTAATGCAATGTAACACAGCGACAGGTACGTCTGGATCGATCAACAGGTAGTGGTGGCGCTGTAATTGCGATGGTGTCCCGTCTCACAAGTAATTTTACGCAGCAGTGCATGTGACTTTTACTTGTGTGAGGGTAATAGCACCAAAAGGTCTCTGCTTTCAGACTTTAGTATACCTTTGTCACTGGAGCTATGTGATCATGTAGGTCATTTCATGGATGTTGTGTAAAAACTACATACATAAAGCTAACCATTTCCGACAAAGCGGTATGAATACCGCCGACAAAATGAAATCAGGAATTCAGAGCCTGTGAAATCAGCACAGATGCCGCGCGGGACTAGCCGAGCGGTCTGAGGCGCAGCAAAAAAATGGATATGAGCACTATGGGACTTAACTACTGAGGTCATCAGTCCCCTAGAACCTAGAACTACTTAAACCTAACTGACCTAAGAACAGCACACACATCCATTCCCGAGGCAGGATTCGAACCTGCGATCGTAGCGGTCGCGCGGTTCCAGACTGTAGTAAGGCGCAGCAGTCATGGACTGTGTGGCTGGTCCCGGCGGAGGTTCGAGTCCTCCCTCGGGCATGGGTGTGCGTGTTTGCCCTTAGGATAATTTAGGTTACGTAGTGTGTAAGCTAGGGACTGGTGACCTTAGCAGTTAAGTCCCATAAGATTTCACACACATTTGAACATTTTTTTCAGCACAGATATGCTAATTGACATACTTGATGAAATTCCAAGTAATCCAGAGTCAGCAGCTTCGAATATTGAAAGGGAATCAGATGACTCTGATCAACAACCACAACTTATTCCAACTGAAGAGAACATAGTCCAGCGTGAAGGGGCTGAGGATGAAAGTGTTTGTGTTGAAAGTGACAATGGCATGCGTAATGACAATGCAGAACTAATGGAGCATATCGAATGGGCGAAACAGATACCTGCAAAAGCAACTATTCAGTTTTCACATACTTATGGTTAAAATATTGTTTCTCAAAAAGCAAACACATCTGACGTATTTGGCTGCTTATTTCATAATGATTTACTAGACTATCTAGAATTTCATACCGAATTGTACGCAACTCAAAAGCGTGGAGGTTCCACAGCGTTGATACCAGCTGATATTAACAAAATGAAGAAAAACCCCTCAACTTATTAACGGGTTGATCATCTGACCCAGCTCTCCGTGATTCCTGTATTTCAGTTCTCATGCCTCAGATTTTCGTGGTTGCTGGGGCATATACATGTGAATGATAACGATAAGCAGCCAAGAAAGGAGCAAGATACGCCTACTGATGGATTATCGTAGCGAGAGCTACTCTGAAAGTTATAAACCAACAGAACATCTCGCTGTGGACGAATCGATGATTCGTTTCAAAGGTAGGTAAAACCTCAAGTAGTACATGCCACAGAAATTTATAAAACGTGGGTACAATATTTTGTTACCGGCAAATGAAACTGGCTATGATTCCAAGTTTGCGCTCTACGTGGAGAATATTAGCCAGGAGGTAGAAAAGTGCTTAGGTTCCCGAGTTGTACGACATTTTGTTTCAGAACTTGAAGGGAAAATGTGACAGGCTGTATTATGATAATTATTTTACTTGTATACCCCTAATGCTCGATCTGAGGAAACAGGGGAATATATGCTTATGGGGCGGTGAGGAAAGGAAGAGTTTGGGTCCCAGAACACTTTGAGAAGGAAAAGAATGTGTCTCGTCTCGGGGAAAATTCCAGTTTCGCTGTAGCAGCCAAGGTATTGCAGCAGCCGTTTGGAAACATCTTACACCAAGACAGTTTCTTTCAAATTTACACAATATTGAAAAGGTAAGCACAACACTCGGAAATGTAAATATTGCTCCCGCGTAGAACTTTCATGCACAATATTTAAAGGATTACAGTGCCTATATGGGGCTTGTAGGTAGGCCGGACATGTTAAAATCAATCTAAGAGATTGACAGGAAGAGCAAAAAGTAGTAGCACAGAATTTTGTGGCACTGTTGTAAATATCTTCATAATTCATAGGGAACATTGCAATCACAAGCAAATATCCTTGAAGCAGTTCATACTGTCTGTAATTTTGCTGGTCTAGTTCGAGCATCTTCATCATCTCCTAACGCCAAGAGGTCTCAGATCAAGCAGAACAGATTCAAGCTATTCGTTGCACCTGATAAACACTTTCACAATGCATCCCATATGCCAGAAAGAGGATCATCTCGAAGATATTCACACTGTAGTTATGCTAATGCATCGCATCACACAAGATCAGTGTGTAAAACACGCAATGTGGGTTTGCCCCACTGAATTTTACGAAAAATGTAGCCATTAAAATGATCATAATGAACCAGTGGTTTTACTTAGAAACTACCAAAAATACTTTATTATGAAATTCAAATTTTATTCTTATTATATCATGTTATTGTTTTTTGCGACAACAAAGACATATTTATATATTCATGGTCTCCAAAGGGTTCTAAAACGCCACCTGTTAAGAAAAAATCGAGGCAAGTTAATAATACGCCCACAAAAATAAAAGCTGTATCCAGATATTTAGGAGTTTTACTGGAAGAACGATTAAATTTGAGCTCTCACACAACGAAATGAATAAGAGAAATCGAAAAGTAATGACAAGACAATGCTTCGTATTACGACGCTACTTTACCTGCTATTGTGCGAGTATCACGGCTCGTACGTTGATACTGCTAGCACCAGCATAAACATGCCTCGCATGAATACACACAATGCTTCGAATTGCGAGGTTGTTTTAACTGCCATTGTGCGAGTTTCATAGCTTATACGTAGATACTGGTAGCACCAGCGCAAGCAGTAAACACAGTGTAACGAGGAGAATTCCCGTGGATGTGAAGAGTTTTTAGCACCACATCTGTAGATGCATTTCGAGTGATATTTGAAATACATCCACTTTCCCAAACAATAAGAAGAAATCAGCTCTGTACTGGCTAATGAAGAATGACTAACACCTATTTCAGAGTTCTGTGGTGTAGGCCACAAACTGAAAACAAACAAAAACCTGGATATCCATTCTTTGGCACGAATATTGGAATGATGCCAAAAAACGAAGACGAACCTACAACTTATTCCCAAACATTAAACAAATTCTCGGATTACGACACATGAAACCTTCATGATGAATGATCCACGTTTTGACAGTCCACGATCTGTGTGCCACGTACTTGCGCTAAATCAGATGGAAGGAAAGAAAGAAACGATTGTACCTGTGGAAAAGAAATCTAGAAAAGCCCTCTGCATACAAGTGTGTCTCCTGCTGGCCGACAAGTGACTAAGCATGGAACATCAGATGTTACGTAGAGTCACCATCAGGAGCTAATATGATAGATCCTCGAGAAAACTGCTGAAACGATTCCAAAGGGCTTTGGAGAGACATGATCAACTGCACCAACATACAACTACTGCACTAAAGGAACATCAGTTTCCCTTAAGTAGCGGTCTGTGCACCCAAGGAATCCTACACACCAGCGATCGTCGGGAATTGAATCGATGATCCAGAATGGATATAACATTGTGCCTTAGGACCAGGGGTCTCCATTGATTCACAGCCTATCTCGATGATCCTAAGTCCACTGCAAACGTAATTGGCGATGTTATTGGGACGATAAGGGATAATTCAGGTGTTTGTCTGTTGCGGAGCCCAATTTTCAACAATATGTGCTGGACCATGTACTGTGAAACAGTTTTACCTACAACAGCATTGCACTCTACCCTCATTACAAGTGGGCAAATCTAAGACGTCTACTTTCTCTGATGACGCGTGGCTGTCCAACGCCTTGTTTATTCGTGTTTTCAGCGTCTTTCAGTCACTTCCCACAGGCGCTCATGAGGGTTGCAGGTGAACAGCGGACCAGCTTTACTTTTTCTGACATGCTCGTTTCCAGGCGTCCAGACGTAACAATCTGCCTTTTCTGAAAGTCCCTTATGTTAGTGGATTTCCTCATTTGCAGCCCGTATCGCCGTTGAAATGATTTCCCATTCATCTCTGACGCTGAGTAAGTGTCTGAGGATAACAAACGGCGAAGGTTATCAGTCACCTATTCACCCTCCCCCCCCCCCCCTCCCTCGCCCCCCAGGACAGAAGCAGTGCATCCCGTCTCTAAATTCTGTATGCAAGTCTTAGAAAGGGTTCCAATGTTTGTGCAGCGTGTATCTGAGGCGGAACATGGGAAGCGGCCGTGTATATATCTACTGAGACGTGGGAAACCGCCTAAAACCACATTCAGTTTGGCTGGCTCACCGAACCGTCGTCGTTAATCGATTTGGGACCAGCATATCTCGGTCGCGTTAATATGCGTCACTACCTGGGCGGTTCAGTCGTCTCTGATCCGCTAATACACTTTACTTACCACGTCACGTGTCTACAACGCCACCAGACATTCAATCTCGTATTGGGCAGTGGTGATGATGTTCTGGATCATCAGTGCGGTAGTAGTAATAATAGCTATACTCACGGTGCTAACTTGTGTAGTTATTATTCAACCAAAAGTGAAAGTAGATGTATAATTGTAAACAAAAATCATGTCCTGCTTTACCCATAATAGATAAAAGGTTATAACATAGGATAAATACACCACTAGCGATTATAATTGCATCGCCAGGAAAGATAGTAAATAACGAAATTTAACTGGTACTTATTGTGCGTATAGAGTATAGTAAGAAGAATACATGATTAAATATGTAGGTGATTTGGAGGTATACATGGAAAAAATGCAGAGCTTTTACATTCATTGGATATCCGAACAGGAATCGTCAATGTTCAGGGATATGATAGGAACGATCATTCGAAGCAAAAAGTCTAGTAAACATTGGCTCTAATACGCACACCGAAATTGGTGTGAGCACTTCTTCATCTTCGATACTGTGAAACAAATCTCTTCTACTGTAAGATCTTTGCTTTTCATCTTCTGGCAGAAGGTACTATTGACAAAAACGGGAATAATTGATCTACTAAAAATTTCCTCAAATGGCATACCTTAAGAACTATGAGCACATGCTCGGTAGAAGTAATGTGTTTCACAATAGCGAAGGTGATCAAATGCTCATAGTTCTTAAGTTAACAACTTAGAGCCCAGCTTCCAAAATATGGGAAGTAACGATTTGCAATAGAAGTAATGTTTTTCACCGTATCGAAGACGAAGAAACGCTCATAGCTCTTGAGGTATGCGTTTTGCAGCCCATATTCACTAGAATTTCTTGCTTTGAATGATCGTTCCTGTTGTATCCCTGAATATTGACCATTCCTCCTGGGACACCCTGTATGTGGCAGCAAAGAATGGCCCTAGTGGGCCGAGAATTGAGGAAGATAGATGTGGTTACTTCCATGCTACTTCGACGCCGTACCAGCGATTATTATGAATCATGTTGCCTGGCCAGTCCCTCGTCGGCCTATGGACAGATATTTTCAGTGGATGAGAGCTCAGGAGAAAATGCCAGTCAAGGCAGCAGTCGAACACTGTATCGATATAGGTTAGGACAACAAGTGCAACACGTGGTCTTGCAACAATCTTATTGAAAGATGACGTCATGGAAATTTCGAATGCAGAGCACCATCAATGACCTCAACGCGTCGCAAATGTGACGCCTGCTGTCCAAATTACCAGCTTTCCGAACCAAAAGTGATCGTGTTGTGCACGCAGTGATACCTCATGCGAACACGCCATGAGCTGGGTGCGTATGGCGATGAATAATACACTGCCATCGTTCATTCTCCTCGACGCTCAGTTATATGGATGTTGTATGCAGAATTGCGAAATCTCCTTTAAAGACGATGGTTTTCCACCTTTCTCTGTCGCGTCAAGTGAAGCGGCGAGAGTTGTCACCGCGCTGACAGTCCGAGGTGTTCCAGGCGTCGTACCACACTGTCCATGTGCATATTTATCTCGCTGCAATCAAGACCATTTGCCAGCTGCATTACTGCAGCGGTGGCACCGGTTCCCGTCAGATCATGGAAGTTAAGCACTGTCGGGCCTGGCTATCATTTGCACGGGTCAACGTTTGGAGCTACCGAGTGCTATTGGCAAGTGGGGTGCACTCAGCCTTGTTAGGTCACCTGAAGAACTACTTAATTGAGGAGTAACGGCACCAGTCAATAAAACTGAAAACGGCCAGGAGAGCAGTGTATTGACCGCATGCCCCTCCGTATTCGCATCTTGTGACCTTTATTGGCTGAGATTAATACGGCAGCTGGCGGGTACCGTTGGGCTTTAAAGGCCTGTTCGGACGGTGGTTAATCAAACCCCTTTGCTGGCTAAAAAGAAGTGATATCGATGCACGATCCTGGTTTGCAGAATAAACAGTATGACTGTCATCTCGTCCGCTAGTCCCTCGGGGCCGTCGACATTTTGCATGACGTTGTATGGCCCTTCAGAGTGTTCGATTCCATGTTCGGACAACAGTAGTAGGATCCCGATAAACTGTAGCAGCAGTGTCACGGAACGACAAACCGCGTTCCCGATATGTCATGATCCAGTCACTGTTAAGCTACAATATGTGCTGTTGTTTCTCCGTCTTATACGACGTGAAACACGATCCTCTCATGAGCAACAAACACTGAAAAGAAATTTATGAGGGCATAACTCGTACATGCATTGTGCGGGTGAACTGAAACGCATATTCAAGCGTGTAGTGTACTTCTTGTCAATTAGATGTTGGTTGGATGCTACCCTTATGGTACTGAAATTTTGATGGCCAGCAATGTGAATAAAATTTCTGAAAGCGTTATGATGTGACGATATTTCGTTGCATCCTGTGTTTTGCCACCGATATCACTTTCGATGTGACTGAAACTTAGGATTGGGAACTCAGTCCAGAGCAACTGTGTCTGGAAGACGACAAAGTGAGCTTCCGCATCGTGCAATCAAAAACGATGTAGCTGACAGGCTTTATTCTGCAGGCAGGTACGGTATGACGCACAGTGCAAGATGACGCAATGGAAGGCCGTTGGATATCATCGTCGAGAACAGTGTTTTAAGGAATTTCTGCAGTCGCGATTCATGTATTTTCTAAACTTACATGACAAACTGGCGTGAAAGGAATGGAAAGGAAACGGGATCAGAAAGAGTTAATAAGGAAATAATGACTTCCAGCCGCACAGGACATTGCAGCAATGCAAAGGCGAGAGCTGAAAATTTGTGCCGGACCGGGAGTAGAAACCGGATGCTCCACTTCTCTGGGACGGTTACCTTAGCCGCCTCGGCCATCCGAACACTCTTTCCCTAGGGTCAAAATTCGCAACTTCCCGCTCGCCGCTTCACAACAACCCCCGCCCATAAACCCGCTACTGGCAGATATCTGATTCCTGTAGGAGTTCCGACGTTCGTTGTGCATCCGCACTGAAACTTTTTCACCAAACAGTCGCACCCATAGAATTATAAATATGAGTAGTGTCTGTTCCGCTGGATATGTCAGAGAGAACAGACACCACTCATATCTATAGTTTTCTACACTTGCCTCTTGCGGGTTTTCCGCACTCGCGTCGTGCACTCGCAGAGCTTCCACCCTGACGTCGTTGTCACATTAACTGTGGAAGAGACGGGGCTACGTTATGATAAATACACTTTATTACTTAAGGAATTAATTAATAGGTACTTCCCTATGAGAAAAAGAAGGAAGATTAAGGTTTAAGATATCGTGGACGGCGATGTGATTAGAGACAGACACAACTTCATAGTGGGGAAGGAGGGTGGAACGAAATCGGTGATGTTTTTCAAAGGAAGTCTCCCGCCATTTGCATTTTCAATGATTTAGGGCAACCACTGTAAATCTAAATGTTTATGGATGGATAATTATTTGAACCGCGATCCTCCCGAATGCGAGTGTAGTGTCGTACAACTGCACCATCCCGCTCGGCACCTTCCAGAAAATACACGTTACGGCTTCCAACACACACATCTCTGAAGTCTGGGATATTAGAGCTCAAACGGAGGCTTACCAACAGTAGGTCTACCGTGTAATATCCACGAATGGAAATGGAGCCGTGGGCGCGAGAGAAAGATAAAGGTACCACAGGTATCTTCCACCTACACCATAGGGTGGATTGCGGAGTAACTCTTTCTTCTTCAGGACATTCATAAAGAAAGGGAAGCGGTTTTTACCAGAGATCTGGAATGAACCATTAACTCTCCAGCGGAGTCTGTAACATGCATGGTGTTTTGTGACTGCCTGTAGGAAAGTATTTGGTAATGGTGTGCTATTATTTTTACCTTCCCATCTATTTCGACTGTTAAGTATAATCGACCGACTCAAAGAATCAGTGTTCCTATGACGTGTTGCGCACAAGAGACACGACTATACTGCTGAACGGAAACAACGTTCAAATGCATTGTGGTTTGGGCGGTACAGCGGTTCGTAAACCAAGCAGAACATATGACCCAAAAGCAAGGGTGAAACAACTGCATATTTAACTCTAAGTTTAACAGCCATCTGTCTGAGAAGAGTGCCTAACATTTTTGTGAGCAGCATTTTCTGTAGCTACTCAATCACTCTAACCTCTGATGCTTTTAAGTAACGTCTGAGGTAATGGAATTTCTAAACCAAATATGGTGTCTGAACCTTCATATAAGAAATGAGTCTCTGAAGACCAATACGTCGTTTCCAAAATTTACTGAGAGATATTTTGCTTGGTTTCGCTACAAAGTTGAGAGCAAAAAACAGTGGCTTACTCGCCTGTCACAATTGTCATATTTTGGTGGTTATAGCCGTAACAAATAGACTTAGTGCAACCTGACAGCGGGATTCCTCTTCACAGACTGTGCCATCCAACGTTCTGTGACCGATTCTGCGAATAAGCCATTATAGTAAGTGGAATATAGATTGCTTGTAATATGTACAAAAATTCCGCTTTCGTACCACCAATCCACATCCTTAAGAGCCGATTTATTCACAGTACACTGTTTCAGGATAGTGCACGGTCTCTGAGCTGCAACACTCATGTCTGCCTATCCAACAGCACCGATATTCTCTAACTCAAGTGCCAAAACCCGAACCCCAGAAACATCTATCAGTGTAAAAGTAGCCAAAATAAGCGAACACATGTCTTGGCTTATTCCTAGATACAGGACCGTTTCTGATAACACGACCGTCAAAGTTTTCAACATAGTTTAGGTGCCCTTTAGCGGTCGTTAAGCGCAACTCACCCGGTGGAATAGTGGCTATCGTCACGGTCTCTCACTTTCGCGTCCCGTGTCCGAAACCAGTTTACTCATTTTATTTATTTTATTATGTTACTTTCATTCATTTATCTACCGATGTCCGTAGCAGGTTACTACACGAATGTTTTTTTTATAAAGTTAGGGGATAAAAGGACGTTATATTAGCTGTAAAATTACAACTGGTTTTCAGAATAAGGGTCATACATGTTATACAGTATACGAGTGTATGATATTTTCTGGGGTTACAATCTTGTTAAATTCTCATATTCTTATATTTCATCTTATATCAGTTCTTAATTCTGATATTTGTACTTGTGTTTATTCTAGAGGAAGATTTGGTACATTTGAATGGATGATACCGATAGTAGGAACATCCGAAACACAGAAATTCCGAACACCACGAGCTTCGCGTCAAGTCAGGTTTGCCATAGCGACATTTCTTTGTATGAATTTCACCCGAGAAACAATCGTCATTAACGTTGTCGAAGATTTCAAGCGTTGCCAATAACTTCACGGCACACTGCGCATAACGGATCACTTTTTCGAAAACTGGCGCTTGTAATTGATTATGGATCAAAATACACTATAGGAGTTTCACCGAAAACAATTTCAAATCATTTTTCCATTCTTTCTTTTTTCATTTTCAAAATCATTCACCAGAAATACAATTAGATGACGAATAAGGACAACGTTCTTTCAGTCTACAGTGGAAAACATTAGTACAGTAATCTTCTAGGGACGTGGGTAGATAAATGAAAAACAAAAAATAAAAACAATAATCGGGTTTGGAACACTGGGCGAAAAAGTATGATTGTAACACTAGCAACTGTGTCATCGCTTCGCTTGGACTACGCACTCGCTAAAAGGCATATAAAGTACCTCGAAAACTTTGACCGTCGTCAGAAGCGATCGAATATATACGAATAAGCGGAGACGCATGTTCCCTTATTTTGACGTCTCTGCCACTGAGCGAAGTTTCTAGGAAATCGGGTAATGGCACTTGCCGTGTTCTCTTCGTAAGATCCACTCCAACCCCCCCCCCCCCCCCCCCCCCCCCCCCACCTCTCACAGCTACGTGATGAGAGGACGTGACGCCAATGGCTTATATGTGCTGGTTCCTTTTCGCTTTACATTTAAGTAAAATTTACTATTTCACTAAGCGATTCTCGACTTTTACATATTCTTAATAATTTAAGATTGTATATATTCAAACAGTCTAAACATTAATTACTTTATTATATTCGAGCCAATTAGAGGCTAGGAGCACCTTCCTTTAATACGGCACTTGAGCGCGATTACATAAAGCTCGCTCTCACTCTTTGCCTGTAGGATACAGACACTTGGACTCCTTCATAGGGGCTGCTAAAATAGAACTTTCCGCGTCGTGGCGCAGATTCCAAGTAGCGGAAAAATGTAACAAGATTACTTTACTTCGTAATCAAATTTCCTGAAAAGTTAAGACTTTCTGTCGGACACAACCGCTGGAAGTCACACACTCGTAATCTGCCATGAAGTTCCGTCAGATTGCGTTGGGTCTATTGTGTTACGTTTCTGACCACCGAAATACGGACAATGACTTGGCAGTGTAGCTTTGTGTAAACCGCCGTTCACATCATTGGTGAGTAAACGACTCATTACGTAAGGAATGAAGATTTCTTAGATTTCCACATTTGGCTACCGTTTGACTCAGTAATGGCGAAGTACAAACTCAATAGGGTTAAAATACAGCAGGGAACCGCCCATGGATTTTGTTTAAGGAACCGTTTCTTTATTCACCTTCAGTGGCTTACGGCAATCGCGGAAACCGAAATGTAGTTCGGCTCGCTATGCTCTGTTTTCTGAAAAACAAAAAAAAAAAAAAAAACTTGGACAGAGGCTAAGCCATTCGGCAGGTGTGTATTAGGACAGTCTCAGTAAAGTCTGGAAATGTAATACGGAAAATTATGCCAATTTATCCATCGGCAAGCCTACAAAATATACGTGGACGGCTAAATTTTAACAGATTTCCACATGAAAAATAAAGATACAGAATCAAATCCAGGATCGATAAACTGTTTCAGCCTCTCGGTATTATGCATTCACTCCGTTGCAGGATAAAACATTCATTCTTGATATTGCTAAATATTACCTATATTCTAACATTTGTAAAAGCTGCCGCACGAAGATTACAGGTGTCAATTAAGTACACTTTATACAAAGAATAGGTACATAACAATGTCTACATTATTAGGATTCCGAGTGGTACATGGTGCCTGACTTTAAAAATTCAGTAGGCTATAATATCCTTACATGCTATAGTTGTAACCCCTACACTTCTTGCCATGGAATCATAGTCTGTATAAATACTGTGCAATCTTCCTCCACATGGTACGTAACAGTTTATTAAATGTGGCTTCTCTAGGACCAAAACGTATGTTGCCAACCCGTCATATCCTAAACATATTTTACGGATGGCATGTCAGGGATACGTACATGCTTGGGAAGCCCTTCGTTCTTTAAAGAAGACTTGCACATTCCTTGTCACTTGTAGCCAGAAATTTTTCTGCTCGAATATGGCACGTGGAATTTCTTCAAGAAGCGGCGGAATTTTACGTCCTCAGACATGTCTTGTATAGCGGTTATTGCTTAGATTACCCTTCGTATGTCACAGCCCAACCGTAAATACAGCGTATGATTTTAGGAACTAAAATCCTAGGACAGCTATATCGTATACATTATTCAGTACTGGAAAGTATTTACCGATATTGTACTTCTTGTTCTTTTCCTTATCTAATTATTATTCGAGTTTCACCCTTATACAGACTGTGGCCATATAATTTATTCCTAAAATTCTTATTCAATATTTAATAGAGGTGTTTTGCATATCTCCTGGAAGAGATAACGTGATGCTGAACAAATAAATTGTTTGACGGGTTGTCTGAACACTACAAGCAGAAGAAGGTTAGTGTCTATCAAATATTAAATGAAAGAATGTAGAACAAGACTCACGTGTGAGGTACATTTCTGTTAATCCTCCACTGAACATGAGGAAGCACCAAAAGAGAAGACCTGCACTGAAAACTGATCTGTGAATTCGTATTGTTTGAAGTGGTGACGTTCACTTTTTTAACAGCAACTGGTGATACGAATGTAATTAAATACGCATACTTTTTTCCAATTGATTTCGCTTCCCGAGCTAACGAAAGTCACTGTATAGTGAAAATGGAATCGACTGGTTCTATTGTCACTTGCGAATTTTAATTTTATAAGAAAGACTGCCATATTATTTCAAATTTGGAAGTCTTAGTATCTGTATCTTCTTTCCTAAATTCTTCGCACGCGAGGATATCAATTTATATTTGTAATCGGATACGCGTGTTTGCGGAACGTACTCACCTATTACCGTTGAAACGCTTTGAAGTGCAACTATTACGCAGTATTTTTCCGTTCGTTGTTTGAAAATTTCGTTGCGAAACATACTCACCTAAATACCGTTTAAACGTTTTGAAGTGAAACTATTACACAGTATTTTTTCTGTTCGCGGTTTGAAAATTTCATTAAAAACTAATTTGTAACAAAAGATGGGTAAATAAATTACTGAAGAAAGGTTCCAAGCGTTTGAAAACTGCTTTGCTGTTACTCATTCATTTGCTGTCGGGAAACTAAGTTATCTGTCACCAGCAAGAAAAAGTCTATATTAAATTTTAATTGGCAATGAACTATTAACGTTACTTCTGCAATTGTTGAATACCGGTACGACAGGAATTCCGTTTGATCGATAACAAGAAATGCAGCATCAATTAAAAAAATGAGAAAAAACCTTTTTCCACATACGATGAGATAATTTCGATTTCAGAATTATGGTCCTGCTTTTATGCATTGTTGACCAGTGACAAGATATTATGTAAGAATTCATAGTAAACTTAATAGTTTAAATGTTGTTCAAACTAATGTTGTTTGCTTAATTTCCTTGTACTATAATCACTTGGCTCTACGTTGTGCTATGAAAGCTTTTTTAAATCTACTTCGAGGCTTCATTATCGACCTTTTTAGATTACTATATATAGTGTACTATAAGTCACTGAACAGACACATACTTTAGTTAGTTTTCAATGTGCGTGAGAGTGTGAGCGGCATCGAGATGTGTGATCTGAACTATTTCAACAGACTCACTTGCTTAGATTACAGCCATCATTGTAATTTGTTATACGCTTGTAAAGTCTCAACGTTTCCAAGCCAGTTCCAAAATATTTGTTTTAAGAAATTAGACTTTGAAATATAAAACGTCGGGTAGGCAATTCATGGCAGCTACCGCAACATTCCTCAATGTCTTAGTCAAATTGAAATGAGACATTTTGAATTTCATCATAATGGTAGCTTTAATAAAGGCTTTAATGGCACAGTTTCGCAAACGAGTCCTGTAGCAGTAAATTTTTCGAGTGTAAAACAGTGACGACACAATAAGAATGATTTATTTCTGTTTACTTCTCTGAAAAATACAATGTAAAATTTGTTTAGCGTACAACATATAGATTACGGATGTTACGAAAAGCTGTTTCGACTCACACCCCCAAACACGCCAGTTACAATCTGCCGAAATTTCGTATTCGTGAAATTATGGGCTTATATTTTTTTTCTGATGCGTATTATTCCCCAACGTTGAATATAATATTATTACGTTAAAGTAAAGCAGATTGCATCCTCTTTACAAAAGGTGATAACAGTGTCTGTGACACCAGGCGTAATGACTATCACAGCAAAATACGTGTATTAATATACATTTTTTCGTTGCTTTGAACATGATATGTATTTGCAATTTAAATTCAGTACAAAATAAACACTTAAATGTAACGCAAAATAATGCAGATGTACATTGAGCAACAATGTAAATTTGGTCACTAATACTATCAGAGATTCCCTACGTTTATGTGCTCATCACTAATTAGTTTTGAAGACAATTTCAGTATTAGAGGGCTCTATGGTTATTTTGACGTGGTATTAAATTTAACTGCTTTGATTTAATTCACAGGAGAATTATGAAAAACATACACCTAACTCTTTCAGCTGGAGCAATATATCGTGAACTTACGCAATGCGGCTGGTAAGGCGATGCCAAATACTGGTGGTTGCGTGCGCCAAGTAGGGTACAGAGTTTTATTGCAATGCGTTGGGTCTAAGAGTAGGTCACACATTGTGTATCTTGCTGAGATTTATCGTATTCCTGAAAACAGCGACGGAAAACACGCCAATGAAAACCATTTGCTTACTATATTAGCTCGTTCTGTATGTTCAAAAATATTCACAGTGGTACTTTTTATGCCCTGTTTCGAATTTTGTGGTCAAAGTTTAGTTCTAATCACATTTTTCTTATCGATGAAATAAATATTCAGTAAAGTAATAATTCTTGATGATTCTACGTCCAAATAAGCTATTATGTTTCTTAATTTGTGTGCTGTTGTGGCAAATACAGTGAATATCTTATCCCCTTGATAATTTCCATATGTTCATATTCTGACATGGCAAATTATTCCATTAATTTATGTCTTAATCTCAGTTTTCTTTAAAAATTGTAATTACATTCTTGGTGTGTCAAGGTAAATTAAAAATTGAACCAGTGGAGCTTTATAGTGTAGTTTGGAACTTATATTCGTCACATTAGTTTTGTCTTTCGTATGGTTACTCAAAAGTTGCCGCGTGCATTGGTGCAAGCACAGGTGTGTGTGTGTGTGTGTGTGTGTGTGTGTGTGTGTGTGTGTGTGCGGAGGATGTGGGGAAGATGGTTATGGTTTGATATTTTTCTTTGTGATACAGTTTAGCAGATTTTTCAGTCACAAATATTATGTTAGTCACTTTCCTTCTTTCGTGAAGGAGTAAAAAAGTAAATTGATCGAATCTTCACAACAGTTTCAGCTTATATTTTGTATACCCTATTACAGCTGAAGTGCTTCAAAATATTTCTGTTTCACTCAGTCTGTACGTGTAATTTTCGTCTCCACCCAGAGAATTTCACTTCTTTCATGAGTGAGTGGTCCCTGTTTGCATACGGGTTAGAACAACGTATCGCAAGCCGCAAACAAGTCATAGTTTCATAATCATCTCTAGGATAGTTTGGCCAGCAATTAATCAATCGTGTAACGCTTTACTGTAAACTACGCATTGTGGATAGTTTAGGAAAACATATGCCAGTATATTGCCAACGATTTCAAAATTCTCCGACTTATACAAGGTGTTCAGAAATTCGAGTTTCAAGCTTCTTGGACTTGTAGAGGGGAGTGAATACGTAATGCATGTCCTGAAACGTACCGTTTCCATTCTACAATTGTTTGAATTCAAATGTTTAACTTATACACTTCTGCTTGACAAATTAAATTAGGAGTGACGTAGTTCAGTTATTAGGCAGTACTTCGAAAGCAAATATGACGAAGCATCTATTTATCACTTAAATACACATGTGTGTATTAACACTTAAACAGTCGTCTAAGTGTGGACATTATTCCAAATGAAAAATTAACCCAGCATACTGTACGTACAGTACAGTACTGATGCATTACCACAACGGCTCGATGTGACGACCACCAACGTTGTTACAGACATTGTACACGTCATACTGTGTACGCTATTGCATACCAGGACAAGCAGTTCTGAGACTTTTCTCTTTCCCTCAGCAGACGTGGACGTGTTACAGATCTGAAATGAAAGAGGAAACTGTACGTTTCCTGACATTGGTTTCTATTCAAAATATTTTGTAATCACTCCCCTCTACAAGTCCTCGAAGTTTGTAAAGGAAATTACCGAGCACCCTGTGTATAGAGTGTCTCTCCTAAGAGTCGTCAGGTGCATATTGTCTCGTGTTTTGGCAGATACTTGCAGTTTCGCTTTTGCGTTGTGTAGTTTTATCAGACCAACTAATTACTGCTCATCACGTCTTCCATGCGACGCCCAGTGTCGATTGAAGGCGTCAGTTTGTTTTCCGTTACAAGAAAAATGATTTTTAAAGCGAGATATTACGTGCCCTTTCGAGAAATCAATTCCAGATTAGTCTAATACGATTTTTTTGGTAATATATACTAACATGGGCTGTAATAGACGAAGAATAATCAATAACCCAGCAGAGAGAGCAATACACTGGCCAGCACTGACTGCTACCGCCGAGCATGCAGCGCTACTGAGTCGCTGATGGATTGCTGGTTGTTCTTCGTGTTTTACTGTCGCTGTTAATACATATCGACAAACCAAATATCACGCTAGACTAATTTCACACTGCTTTATAGAAGGGCATGTAAAATTACGCTTTACAAATCATTTTGTTGTAGCTGCAAACAAACAGACACCTTCCGTTGACACTAGACGTCACATCAAACATGTTATGAGCAGTAGTTGTTTGGCGGACTAACAACACAGAAAATTCGCCTGACGACTTTTAGGAGAGAGACACTGTGTAAGGGTCAGTCAAATGAAAAAGAGAGAGACGGAAGAAAGGAAGTGAACTATTTATTATTTCAAAGCTAATCGCCATAGCCGTTAATGAGTTTATCCCACCGAGGCAAGACTGTCAGTGCCTTCATGGTACCAGACCCGATATCCGTGCATCTTAACGTGACGGCTTTCGGAACGGGGAGGTATTCTGGCCCCCGATCAAGTCCGTCCTGCGGATTAACGACTAGATTTCGATGTGGCAGTCAGACTGGATTTGGTTTTTAGACGGTTTCCCACATACCACTAGTATTACCGTGCTGTTTCCACGTCAGATACAGGATATGCAAACATTTAGAACACTTTCCCACACTTGCATACAGAACTTACTCTATACTCACATTGGTGCACTACTTCTGTCCTGGTGGGATAAACTGGAGACTGATCACCTTCGCTGTTTGGTCTCCTTAAACACTTCTCAAAGTCCACCTTCACGGAAAAATGTTAGCAGTTGCCTACGAAACCATCATTGTACCCAGGCGTTTCTTTTCTTCGTCCGAAGCAAATCGAAGGTCACGAATGCCGTTCTAGAGATCTCCAAAATTGTAGAAATCGCATGTAGAGAGATCGGTACTGTATGAAGGATGGGTAACGGCTTCCCAGCAAAGCTTCTGCAGCGTAGTCGAAACAACCTTCGCTACATGTTGACCTATCACACATCTCCCATGCAGTCCAGATCTCTCCCCAAGTTGTTTCCATACATTTGGAGCCCTGAAGAAAGACGGTTGTTGCCGTCGATTTTCTTCCCTGAGTACAATCGTGGTTTCGTAGGCTACCTCAAACATTTTTCCATGAAGTCACTGATCCTCTTATCCCACAGTGGGATAAATGAATTAACAGTTACACTTTTGAAATAATAAACAGTTTACTTAAATTTATTCCATCTGTCCCGTTTTCATTTGTTGCCCCATACATGTACTTACTGTTGTTGTTGTGGTCTTCAGTCCTGAGACTGGTTTGATGCAGCTCTCCATGCTACCCTATCCTGTGCAAGTTTCTTCATCTCCAAGTACCTACTGCAACCTATATCCTTCTGAATCTGCTTAGTGTATTCATCTCTTGGTCTCCCTCTACGATTTTTACCCTCCACGCAACCCTCTAATGCTAAATTTGTGGTCCCTTGATGCCTCAGAATATGTCCTACCAACTGGTCCCTTCTTCTCGTCAAGTTGTGCCACAAACTCCTCTTCTCCCCAATTCTATTCAATACCTCCTCATTAGTTATGTGATCTACCCATCTAATCTTCAGCATTCTTCTGCAGCACCACATTTCGAAAGCTTCTATTCTCTTCCTGGGGTGGTGGTTAGTGTTTAACGTCCCGTCGACAACGAGGTCATTAGAGACGGAGCGCAAGCTCGGGTTAGGGAAGGATTGGGAAGGAAATCGGCCGTGCCCTTTCAAAGGAACCATCCCGGCATTTGCCTGAAACGATTTTAGGGAAATCACGGAAAACCTAAATCAGGATGGCCGGAGACGGGATTGAACCGTCGTCCTCCCGAATGCGAGTCCAGTGTGCTAACCACTGCGCCACCTCGCTCGGTCTATTCTCTTCCTGTCATGTACTTACTACACCCAGTAAATTTCTCAATAATATTCTTCAGCTATCGTGCAACCCCAAGTTGCTAATACACATTAACATTTTACACGGTTTTCCGCGTGCAAAGATAGGTTCTTTGAAAAATAAACACCCAGTTTTCTTCGCCATAATTGTCTCAATAGTAATGGCCTTTATATTTCAGGACCTCTCCATTGGTTGAACTCTACTCCTCAACGTTTATTCCTAGTTTTGTTGCATTTTTGTGTGTTGTATTCTGCATTTTCCTGTCACATTAACGTGATCACCGATCAAAAGCCTGAATAACCAACATTTGCAACGCGGACCTCTTCGAGACGTTCAGGAAGAGAGTCAGTGAGGTTCTGAAAGGTATCGACAAGGATGCGGAGCCTTGCTGACTCCAGTATCGTAGCTAGTCGCACTAGGATTCTCGGATGAGTATCCATGGCGCAAACAGCCCGATCAAGGTAGTCCTACAAATTCTCGATTGGGTTTTAATCCGGGGAGCTTGGTGGGCAGTGGAGTACGGTAAACTCACCGTGGTGGTCTTTGAGCCACACACGTTCCTTGCCAGCTGTGTGACACGTTGAATTGTCCTGCTGGTAGATTCCATCGTGCCAAGAAAACCTCCCTGTAAGGGTGGAAATGGTCCCAAAGGATAGATGCATACTTGTGTTAATCCACCGTGTCTGACAGAATGACAAGATGACTCAGGGAATTCCATGAAAACATTCCCCTAACCCAAACGCACCCTCCTTGTTTGCTTTCAGACGTTTCACGCTATACACGCCAACGGCCATCTGTCCTATCGGGGATAAAACGTGATCCATCGGAAGATGCCACCTATCACTATTCAGTGGACGTCCAATGGTGATACTGGGGTGCAAATTCTAGTATTTGTCGCCGACGAACAGCGGTCAGCGTAAGTGCATGAACCAGGCGGCTGCTGCGGAGGTCCATACGCAGCAACGTTCGCTGAACTGTCGTTGAGGAGACACTGTTGGTAGGTCCTTGGTTCATTTGGGTGGTCAGTTGCTTAACAGTTGCACGTCCGTTCATCCGAACACGTCTCTGCAGCCAACATTCAACCCTGTCATCTACAGCCCGTGGTGAACCACAGTTGCCTGGGTGCCGGTTTTCGGTAACGCCGTTTCGCCATGTCCGATATATTTTAACCACAGCGGCACGCGAACAGTTTACAAACATAGCCGTTCCGGAAATGCTTTTACCCTTGATCAGAAAGCTAACTATCATGCGCTTTTTGACGTCAGATAAATTGATCCAGATCCTAATTACGACAACGTTTGCACTTTTTGTCGCGTACCCCGACATGTGTTATATACCCTCCACTGCTAGTGCTGACAGCTGCGGTCCGTGAGTGGTTATTGCACGATTACGTGGAAAATATGCTACTGACCGTGTATAAAAGTACTATGTAAACGAAGAGACAATAAAAATAGGCTGTAGTGGCTTCTTTCAGTTCTGTCCTAACATTTAGGAGAAGGATTTCAACTTACGGTTTGATCTTTAAATTGGTTTCCAAGTACGCCACATAAGACATTTGTCATTCTCAAAAGACATCACGCTAATATCGCGTAACACTAGCTACAGCCTTGATAATCACCTCAGTTAGGTGAGACGGGATGTCCGTACGTTTCTTTATATATTCTGTATACACTTGAAGCCACGCAGTGATAATTATATTTCATAAAGCTACAAGGTTGCGGAATGTTCATTACCACGTTTCATCTGCTGTTCCACATAATCTCAAACATATTATTTGGCATTAAGAACTAGTAATTTAGGGAGCATTCGAGGGGTATGGTGCCTGATAGTTCGTCAGACCAGGAACATTAATCTGCTGAACTGTGAACAAAAGTATTGTCATCTTGGAAAATGGGAGTCTCGTCACCGTACTTGCCATGAAGCGGTAGAACCTAGGGTGACACTTTGTGACCGTGAATGTTGAAATAAACACGTTCGTTCATGTTCACAATAAACTTAATAATTTGGTTAAAGTCCTAGCACCAAATACACTCCCAAAACATCACAACACAATGTCAGGCCTACAACACATCCTTCACGTCCTGTGGGTTAAACGTCTCCTTGGATTGTTGGTGCATTCGAAACCCTGCACCCTTTTGAAGACAGAAAAAATCGTGGCTCGTTGGACCACACACTACGCCTCCAGTCAGCTACTGTCCAGCTTCTGTCGTTCGGCCCACTAAAGACCTTCAACTTTATGTACCACTGTGTGCAGCGACCTTTTGCGAGGTACTCAGCTCCAGGTGCTCATTTTCTGCAGTTTATTTCGTAATATTCGCTCGACAACTGGTTGAGATTGACCTTCAGTCACCGAAAGCAGCAATTTCTGTCCGAACTGAAACCGACTGTTACTCACAAGCAGTGAGCTCACGGCGGTTAGAATTTTTTTACGATCACTATTCATAGGCTGTGTTACACGGCCGTGAGCACGTCATTGCTTGTTGGACTGTAAACGTTGATACACAACAAATAAGGCCACTTCATTCACTGTGTGGTCATGTGCCCGTCCAAACACGACAGCTGCTTTCTCCCATTCTGTAACGTCTCCACGTGGACACAGCTTACCGCAGAGGTTCCTTACAACCGGCTGTTACATAAATACCATTTCACTACCATGGGCTACATCGGTGTTGAAGGCTAAAAAGACCACCTAGCACCAGTCCTACATCATCTACAGCTTTTCAATGCGACGAGTGTGCTCTTTTCAGAGAATGCCTAATATACATGGTGGTCGGAAACAGTCTGAAAAGCATGTAGGTCTACTGCAGGGTAGGTTGTGCTGACGAATATGTGTTAAGAAAAAAATTCAATACAATGCACCGTTTCCGATTTCATTAGCATAAAAATTAGGCACTCAACCCGTTGCGCCCGCAAATTTAAGCGGCGTACCAGAGAGAGTGCCACCAAACGTGTCCTTCGTTTGGTTTCCTGAAACAGAACAAGAGAACAATACAATAACTGGACATAGGACAGTAGTAAGGATGGAACCAGAACCAAAGGTTGAGCAGTCTCCTACGCTATCATCTTCTCTACGAGAACAATTGACACTCATTTTACGTGGCGTGTCGCTTGAATTTGCGTGCGCAACGCCCTGATTGGCTAACGTTAATGCTAGTTAACTCGGAAACGGTACAACGTATCTAATTTTTTTTCTTAGCAATTATTTCTCATGAAAAGCTCCCCAGGAACACTCTTACACCCCTTCCAGATTGTTTCTGATGATCCTGTATGTTTTTTCCGGCGAGCTTATTGTTCCTGAAAAATAGTAAAGTAGTGCTACTGTTTTTTTTTTTTCTTTGGGTGAATTAATCTCTCATCCAACTATATCATAACGTTCATGTCCTTTCTCGATGAGCATGCATGTTGTAATGCTCATACAGAATAATCTGAATTCCCAACTGTTGTCGGTGTTTGAGGAGAAGGCTGTTACTCGAAATGATTTCATATACAGATGTGTTCATTGTCATACGTATCAAAAGTAAACGTCGAAACACAAATCAAGAGAAACAGCTCAACTGCATTTCACTACCATCAGAAGATGCCCCAAGTAGGTATCATTCACGACTCAACTGCCATCTCGACAAATGCCCATGTGAACACCATAATTTGTAAAAACGGTGAAACAAACCTAATCGCAGTAACGAAGCTTGAGCCATATGCCTCACATAACGATCAGTTTGATTGGCCTGGTCTTCTCTGTTAAGCAGTCTGTTCAAAATGTCAAGAACATTCATTACAGCAGAGTGTACACGAAGTAATATCTTCCGTTCTATCTATGTTCTCGTGGTCTTGAGACGGTATTTGTTACACACTGAGGTGGCAAAAGTTATGGGATACTCCCTAACATTGTTTCGGGTCTTCTTTTGCCCGGCGTAGTGTAGTAACACAACATAGCAAGTACTCAACAAGTCACCAGAAGCCTCTGCAGAAATATTGATCCATGCTGCCTCTATAGCCGGCTATAACTGCGAAAGTGGTGTCGGGGTAGGATATGGTATGGGAACTGCCCCAACGATTATGCCCCATAACTGTTCGATGAGATTCATGTCGGGTGATCTGGGTGGGCAAATCAGTCGCTCGAACTGTCTAGTATATTTCTCAAACCAGTCGCGAACAACTGTGGCTCGTTAACATGGAGCATTATCATCGATAAAAATCCATCGTTGCTTGGAAATATGAACTCCATGAATGGCAGCAAATAGTCACTGATATCAAGCGAAGGCCGTCGGCCACTGCGTTGTCCATCGCAAAATGTAATGCTTGAAAATTGGTATCTTCAGCAAACTCTTAAAACTGTGAATCGCAGATTATTGAATTCCCTAATGGTTTCCAAAATGGAATTTCCCATGAGTCTTGCTCCAGCTACCACTCTGCGATCAACTCTGTAAATTCCCGTCGCGCAGTCATACATGCGCCGGAAATCTTTTCACATAAACCACTTGATTACAAATTACAGTTCGGCAAGTGCACTCCCCTTTTATACCGTGTGTTCGCGATACTGCCATCATCTGTAAATGTGCATACCACTGTCCCTTGACTTTTGTGACATCAGTTTAAAGCAAAATCCAGATCAGTTTCAATCATTGTAAATTTATTTTAAACCACATTTTACTTGTATGGTGAAACTATGTATCTCATAGAAACACGACCGCAATTTATTTCGCATTCTGACGCACCCGTAACAGTAGGCCCGTTCAAAATTGCATTCGCGACAGATGTTTCGGCTGGTCGTCCACCTGTGAATCATTCTTGTTCGGAAACCTGTTCTTGATGCAGCGGACACCGACTGCCAGGCGCTCCCCACTTATTCCGTTTGTACTGCATCGATCTCCAACAATATACAGCGTCGGCGTCTCCTCCCACTTTGACTAGCACAGAGTTGTTTGTGTTGTAGTCGTGTGAGTTTCCATGACAACTGTCTATCATAAACCAACGTAATTACTTCTGTCGAAACACAGAATGGACATCTTAAAGAACATAAGGTGATTGAAAATAATATGGTTTATACTTCACCTATCCAAAAATGCCTACTTTTTTTTTAGAGCTAGTGTGTCAGGGTGAGAGAGGGGCAAAGTTAACAGTGTAGGAATACATTATGGGAAATATTGTATCATACTGAGGAAGCATTTCAGCTCTATCAAGCAAATATAGAAGTATGGTGGTGGGAGTAGATCATTAATGAAGTCCAACGTACAATTTACTTGACGCGACGAAGTAATCAATGTATCTGCATGTTCACGAAGAAGTTGAATATTATGGAGGTCAATAAGAAACAAAAATTAAGATTTTAAGTAGTGTATAACTTAACTGCAGGGATAGATGGCTAATTATAAATTTATATTTGAACCAGAGACCAAGAGCAACAACAGGAGGTGTGATGAGTGAAGAAATTTAACTGGGGAGAGGTGTAAGACAAGGTTGTTGTTTATCACCAACACTGTTCAATATCTATCTGGAGGAAGTTATTAATGAAAGCTTTGGTGGAAAGAAAGGACTTAGTATAAGGGGTCGGAGAGTGGAGTGTATAATATTTGCAGACGACATGGTTGTGATGGCAGAGAGTGCAAGAGAGATGGAACAATTGTTAGATGATCTAAACACAAATTCAGAAGAATATGGAATGAAGATTAACAAGAAGAAAACGAGAAGCATGGTAAATGGAGGAAAGGGGAGGAAATGCCGTATGAAAATAAGGGTAGAGGAAATAGAGCAAGTGACTAACTTCAATTACTTGGGAAATGTAATAATGGATGATATGCATTGCTGAACAGAAATTAGGAAAAGAATTGCAATGGCAAAAGGAGGATTCAAGAGTAAACAGAAATTATTTTTCGGACCAATAAACAAAGATCTGAGGAAAAGACTTGCCAAGCGTTAGATCTGGAGCGTTGCCCTGTATGATGCGGAGACCTGGAAATTGAGGAACGAAGATGAAAGGAGATTGGAGGCACTAGAGATGTGGATATGGAGAAGAATGGAAAAAGTGAAATGGGAAGACCGAGTAAGGAAAGAAGAAGTATTAAGATGAGTTGGAGAAGAAAGAAACATGTTGAAAGTCATTACAAAGGGAAAACGGAACTGGATTGGACATTGTTTTAGGAGGGCCTATTTATTGAAGCAAGGAATAGAAGGAATGGTGGAGGCAAAAAGGGCAAGAGCAAAAAGAAGATATCAAATGCGGGACAATATCCAAGGAGACAAAGATTCAGAAATGAAAAGACTGGCCACGGGCAGACAAAAGTGGAAGAGGTTTAACCCATGACAAGACCTGCCGTAAGGCAGAATACCTACTACTTCTACTATAACTCTAATACTTAATATTTTTCCACTTCCAGGCTTGTAGTTTATGAACTATAATGATCAGACTGCTGATAACTTACGTAATGTTTCCAGTGTATATTGATTTAGCATATGACGGTCTAAATACAGATATTATTCTTTAAGTACCCCTTCGAATCTTGTAAATGACTAGTTTTTTGTACTATTTTGTGGTTCCCTCTGACTACTCATACAAGATTTTAAATCAGGATCGACCCCAACTCTGTCCCATGGAACACAGGCTGATTCCCGGAACGCGTCTGCAGGACAGTCGCAGGAGGTAGGCTACCCGAAAATATATTGCAGTTTGTCCCGTCACGTGCGCACCGTGTCACTGATATGACGCGACGTTTAAATAACTTAAAAGTGACACTTGGAGTGAAGGATCTATTGATTATCAACATGTGCGATTGAATAAACATTGACGAACCTTGCCTATTTTAAAGACAGCTTGGCAGGGGAAACTTAACGTTTTTCGAATGTCTTTCATCGCTAAAGTTTCCTCCAGACTCAGGTATTGTGGTTTACTAACAAAACAATGTGCAGCTTAGTCGGAATTTTTAGGCATGGACTGAGGACCCGAGTAATCAAGAAAACTAATTATATCTATTTAGCATCGCATTGTCAATTCCACCATGAACGGTGTCAACGATTGCTTCTGCATGTATTAAAATTTTGTAAACCGTTTCCATCCGTCGAGCAGCCAGGGCTCTATCGGTGTGATTCTCCCTAGCCTAAACCTTTATATGCCGAGATCGGACCTCGTCATTCTAGTCCACTTATAACAACATAGAGACCGATCACGACTTCGGCTCAATAGAACCCAGTCTGCTATAATCTTAATAAGGTTCGCAATTTAGAAATTTCACTTAAGAATTCTGTATGGGTTTTCGTGGAATTTCCCTGCTACCCCTGTCTCTCCATCTATTCCTGCCCCCTGGTTCTGTCCATCTCCTCTTTCCTTGTCTTTGTCCATCTGTTCCTCTCTTCTCTGTCCATCTACTCCTCTACTTTCTGTCCATCTGCTTCTTCCCCTCTGTCCATCTCCTCGTCCCCTCTCCGCCCCCGTAAGTCCACCTCATTCTCCACTTTAGCCCCTCCTCAAACCATCCAAGTCCACATCCTCGTTCCTTTCTCAGTGTCCAACTCCGGATCCCCCTCTCCCTGTCCGTCTCTTCCTCTTTCCTTTCTCTGTCCATCTGCTACTCTCCTCTTTCTGTTAATTTCCCCCTTCCTCTCTCTCTGCAACTCCTCCACCCTATCTGTGTCCATCTCCTCCTTCCCTCTCAATCTCCTACTCCCCCGTCGTTCTCCAAGTTATCACCATCGTCCTAATAGTAGGTTGTTTGTTCTTACCCCCACAGTATTTCTTTCCAGGTAGTACGTAATATGTGTAGCATGTTTGGTGATATCGATGCAGAATTTAGGAGGAGGCGTTTACCTGTTGCTTTGCCCACTAACACATATGTCAATGTAGTTCTCACAAATTTAACTAATTTTACACATATCTGTACACGTATTACATTTGTATCTCTAGCGAATCTCACCTTGCAGTTTCGTTTTCACGCAGTTGAATGTTTCTGACGTCATATCTCCTTCACTGTGTCGCACGATGATACAAATTTGCAGGAACATCCAATGGAGTGTATGGATACTATCTGCGAAATGTGTTGCGAATAAAATTAGTAGTAAAGAAGTAATAATTTAAAATGTCATGCACGATGCTGCAGTTTCTCATGCATCTCAATTTGTATGACGTCATGTCTCCTGACTTGTGAGTCGTAAAATGTTATATTTTTGCAGGTACATTCAGTGGCGTAAGTGAATATTGTCTGCAGACGTGGTGTAAATGGAACTCGTAACAAGGAAGTAATAAATTAAAAGAAGATAGCTGATGTGTCAGTTTTGTTAAATGAATAGCGAAAATGCAATAAGCAATAAACTTCTTTCCTTTCATCAATTTGTGGGGATTGTCAGAGAGAAAAAGTCTCATAAACATCTCAAATTATGTGTAAAATTTGTTACAAACCACGAAAAGCTCTCATCCTCAAATAATGGATTAATATGATCTGGCTATTTGCGCGTCGTGAGCTACACTTCTTTTTCAATCCCACACTTACTACATTGAGAGGAAGATCTTTACCTACAAAGTAATTATCACTTCTGATATTCTCAAATACTCCCCCGGATATTCGCAAATACTCTCGCAGACATTCGCATCCGCGGAGCCTCCATCTGCAGAAATGCAATTAGAAGCAAGTGATTTAGAAACTTTCACTCTGCACAAGTACAGGTATTTCAGCAGTACGAATCTGACGCGATGGTATCGTGATGTACATTTAAAAGCGTGTCTCAGTCTACACAGATCTGTGACTGACGTAATATCTATGAGACACCGTTTTGGTGCGAACATCTTTTTATCCTACCAAGAAGAGGATAAAAGATTTGTAAAGGTTCCAGCTTCACAATTCAACATTGACGAACGTCTGCATCTTGCGGCAGCATTGGTTCTGATAGCAGATTTTCAGCACTTGTGAATAAATACGAAGGTAAGTTTCAACAAAAGTAAGAATACTTTAGCATATTTTGCTTCGTTTGAATGTTTCTTCGTTTACTCAGTTACAGTCACTGACCACGTGCTAACCGTTTGCCTACCCCTTGCCTTAAGCATCCGGCAACTTTACTGTCCACGAGTCAGCAATATCCTCGTCTTTGTCAGCGAGCTCACGTCTGTCTACTCGAACGCGCACTCTAGAGCTCCCATTGCCCTCTCTATACCGATATTATTATAAGATTTATGGCGAAGAGGTCAATAATCTTAGGAGAAATGTTCAATCAAATGACGGGTATTAAAGGATAAACGCCGGCCGGAGTGGCCGAGCGGTTCTAGGCGCTACAGTCTGGAGCTGCGCGACCGCTACGCTCATAGGTTCGAATCCTGCCTCGGGCATGGGTGTGTGTGATGTCCTTAGGTTAGTCAGGTTTAAGTAAATCTAAGCTCTAGGGGACTGATGACTTCAGATGTTAAGTCCCATAGTGCTCAGAGCCATTTTTTTTAAAGGATAAACCTATCATCCAATTCAACCTCCTTACAACAATTTTTAAATAACTCCTTTTGTGATATTCAGTGGTTTCTCACACCGTTATTCCAGGGGTTGGAGTGATATGCATCTCGATGACAGCTAACCACACACGAACGATTTCTGCGAAGTTCCAAAGTAGCGGGCAAGTTCTCACTAACATGCAGGTCCCGCCCGTCAGATGTGCCTGGAGGCCGGCTTCCTTAAAGTGTGACGGGAATCGGCAGTTTTTTGTAATTTATCTATGAACCCAGGCCTGCGGTGTACGCTCGATTGGACAAATATCACGGGCAACGGATTTCAGTAGTTTGGACCGTGTATCAGCGAAAGCACCTTGTACAGTTTGACGTTTTTAGACATAACTTCACTGAAGTACATTATTATACAAGGTCCAGTCACATTAATGTGCTCACCGCCCATGATCGATGTCTACGTGCAATAAACACTCATAGGCGGCCTGTAGCAGCTCTAGAAGTAGAGGTTATGTAAGGCTTGTCGACGCTGTCGTTATCGCAGTGGCGAAACGGAGCGATTTATGTGACGTACAAAAGGGGGCGCGATCATTGGCTTCCGGAACAAGTCTAGAATCATTTCCGAAACGGCTAAGTTTGTAAACTGTTCACGTGCCTCCGTGGTTCAAGTATACCGAGCATGGTAAATTGGCGCTATCCAAAACGGGCGACAAGGTTCATGTGGTGCACCACAGTACATAGATTACAGGGATGAACGACAGCTGTGAAGATATGTACAGGCGAACAGACGTGCAACTCTTGGCCAACTAATCGCCCATACGAACCAACGGTGCTGCTATGTTTTAATGCACATTATGGAAATACTCCGTTATGGAAGACTAGTGAGTAGACAGGAGCACAAAGGAGACTCATCGAACGACACGCCTGATGGTCACAAACCGTGAGAATGGCTGAGCGGGCAAGGGCCGTATCGTACTGGAACCGAGAGGGAAAGTACGAATTTATCTACCACGCTGGTCGCTACGTAGCGAGTCTACTATAATTATTTATATTTACTGTTGAAATATTAATGTACCGCTCCAACCGTACTAACGACGTTACTTCCACTGAGAAGTTGCAAATAATAATTTCAAAATCACACAATTCATCAATAAATGATAATTACAAATTTTAGTTACTGTCACTGCTTATTCACGGAAAATGGCTCTGAGCACTATGCGACTTAACTTCTGAGGTCATCAGTCGCCTTGAACTTAGAACTAATTAAACCTAACTAACCTAAGGACATCACACACATTCATGCCCGAGGCAGGATTCGAACCTGCGACCGTAGCGGTCGCTCGGCTCCAGACTGCAGCGCCTAGAACCGCACGGCCTATTCATGAAAAGAATGGACCAATCGCAAGTGCTCCCTGACCCGGCAGGCTCCAAACTGCTAAGATAGTTCACTACTACACTGAAGCACCAAAGAAATTTGCGGAAGGGATGGACTTCTGTCACGCTGAACGCAAAGTGTCAGCTCCGAACTATTCAACGAAACAACGTCGATATGAGTTTTTGGAGCCGGAGGTCCACTCGTGTACCGTTGATGACTCCCCAACACAAAGCATTACGCCTCACCTGGGCCGAAAACACCTACTTTGGACTGTTGATGACTGGAAACATTTTGCCTGGTCAGACAAGTCTCTTTTGAAATTGTATCGAGTGGATGCGGGTGCCCGGTTATGGAGACAACCTCAGGAATCCATGGACGCTACATGTCAGCAGGGGACTGTTCAAGCTGACAGAGCCTCTGTAATGGTGTGGGGTGTGTGCAGTTGGACCACTGAAATGTCTAGATACAACTCTGACAGGTGACACGTACACAGGCTACGGCAACTCTAGGGAAGAGAGATGTTAGTGAGAAGCTATATACACACATCAAAAAAAAGTTTTGCGTCATCTCGGTTCCGAGAGTTTCGGAACCTGTACAGAAAATTGGAATAGAGATAAACAAAACATCATTTCCGCCCTTTTTATTGCTCATGAAAACCACACATTGCTTGTTGTACCACCATACAGCGAGACCTTCAGAGGTGGTGGTCCAGATTGCTGTACACACCGGTAACTCTAATACCCAGTAGCTTGCATGGATGCATGGTTGTATTCGTCATAGCATACTATCCACAAGTTCACCAAGACACTGTTGATCCAGATTGTCCCACTCCTCAACGGCGATTCGGCAAGATCCGTCAGAGTGGTTGGTGTGTCACGACGTCCATAAACAGTCCTTTTCAAACTATCCCAGTCATGTTCCATAGGGACCATGCTGGCCACTCTAGTCGAGCGATGTTGTTATACTGAAGGAAGTCATTCACAAGATGTGCACGATGGAGGCGCGAATTGCCGCCCATGAAGACGATTGCCTCGCCAATATGCTGTCGATGTGGTTGCACCATCGGTCGGAGGATGTCATTCACATATCGCACAACTGTTACGGCGCCTTCCATGACCAGCAGCGGCGTACGTCGGCCCCACATAATGCCACCCCAAAACAGCAGGGAACCTCCACCTTGCTGCACTCGCTGTACAGTGCGTCTAAGGCATTCAGCCTGACCGGGTAGCCTCCAAACACGTCTCTAACGATTGTCTGGTTGAATGCATACGCGACACTCATCGGCGAAGAGAACGTGATGCCAATCCTGAGCGGTTCATTCGGCATGTTGTTGGGCCCATCTGTACCGCGATGCATGGTGTCGTGGTTGCAAAACTGGACCTCGCTATCGACGTCGGGAGTGAAGTTGCGCATCAGTCAGCCTAATGCGCACCGTTTGAGTCGTAACACGACGTCCTGTGACTGCACGAAAAGCATTTGGTGGTCTTGCTGTCAGGGTTCCTCCGTGCCATAATTCGTAGGTAGTGGTCACCCACTACAGTAGTAGCCTTTGGGCGGCCTGAATGAGGCATGTCATCGACAGTTCCTGCCTCTCTGTCTCTCCTCCATGTCCGAACAACATCGCTTTGGTTCACTCCGAGACAGCTGGATATTTCCCTTGTTGAGAGCCCTTACTGGCAGAAAGTAACAATGCGGATGCGATCGAACCGCGGTATTCACCGTCTAGGCATGATTGAAATACTGACAACACGAGCCGTGTACCTCCTTCATGGTGAAATGACTGGAACTGATCGGCTGTCGGACCCCCTCCATCTAATAGGCGCTACTCTTGCATAGTTGTTTACGTCTTTGGGCAGGTTTAATGGCATCTCTGAACAGTCAAAGGGACTGTGTCTGTGATACAATATTCACAGTCGACTTCTGTCTTCAGCAATTTATGGGAACCGGGGTGTTGCAAAACTTTTTTTGATGTCTGTATAAGTGCGTACTATAAACCTCTTCCCTCCTTCATACCTCCTCTGTGATACCACAGGTGACGTGTTACTGATCAAATTTGTACTAAGATTGCGGTACATGCGATTTGCTTCCACCACCTAGAGTGGAATGCATAAGTTCTACTAAATGTTCACCAGCCTACAGTCTTCTACAGGGTCTGTACCCTGCGCACAACACAGCACGTAGGTTGTGAATTCGTAATCGTGAGGCTGTAAGAAACACTTAGCGAGGAACAGTTATTTTAGAAACAACTGAATTTCCAATCTGTTTGTTTATACGGGATGCCACTCGCTTTTTATTAGCACAACACGAGAAACTCCACAATCGCATTCCACTTTAGAGTCACAAATGATTTCTCTTTTTCAACAAACTAACGATCTGCATATTTTCGCAATTAGTATCACACTGTTCTCAACTGTATGTCCAAATAACCACACATTTCTACCGCGGCAGACAACATGTCTGTCCTCCGAGACTTCCCAACCAGCCCTGTTCACAAACTAGACATTGCAAATTGAATTCCATTTGATACCGCAGTGGACAACATGTCCGTCCTCCGCGACGACCGAACCAATTCTATAATCATACAGCCGAAACACTTCGCCAGTCATCCATGTTAGGCGCAATCCGAAGATCACCGAAGTGCTTTGTTTGCATTTTCGTTTCGCAGTTGTTTATTATTCTGCTGGTTATTAATACTTGTGGAATAATGGAATGATAGCACGCTATTGAGAAAGGCTTTAAATATAAAATGCAAGTAAATACGCTGTTTAGTTTGTCTAATACTGATAACAGAAGATTGTCTTCTTGCCCACTACTTCCGAATGCAGAAGCCAATCGCGGAGAAGGACCACAATTTAGGCGGTCTTTCTCACGATACCTGTAAATAACAGCCATCTGTCATCGGTACCTCACACACCATTACGTCATCTAGCAACTGTTGAACTGTTGCCTTCTCAGCTGCTCTATGACGAAATTCATGTACCTGAAAATGATGGTTGCAAAGCCAGAAATGTTAAAAAGCTTCCTATCTGATCTCCTGTATCCATTCATATCCATTGTGCATTCCGACCGACTTCCAGCAGTACAAGGTGACGCCCCACACGTCCAAAATTGCTACAGACTGGCTCCAAGAACTGAGTTTAAACACTACCACTGGCCACCAAACTCCCCTGACATGAATACTATTGAGCATATCTGTGATGCCTTGCAACTTGCTGTTCGGAAGACATCTCCATCCCCTTGTACTTTTACGGATTTATGGACAGCCCCACAGAATTCATAGTGTCAGTTCCCTCCATCACTACTTCAGACATTAGTCGAGTCCATGGCACGTCGCGTTGAAGCACTTCTGCGTGCCTGCGGGGACCCTACACGATATTGGGTAAGTGTGGCGGTCTACTTGGCTCTTCAATGTAGATTACGCGCAGTCTCCGAGAGAGCAATACATGAATCCGTGTACAACATGTGATAACATGTAAACCAGAACAGTTTGTTGAAATATTGACTCGGATGACGTACTTGTGCGATGCTGTGTTAATCAAGGCAGTCTGCGATCGGTTTTCGAGAAGACAAGATGGGAAATAGTGTGTGAAGTGCAACTCCGCGTTAAGTCGGAATTAGTTGGTGAAGTTGCTTCGGAGTGTTTGTTCTATGCCATGTGGATTCTAAGATCGTGTGCAGCATTTTGTGGCTTTTGTGGCGCTGTGGAACAAATGATTAATGACTGGAAATATTTAGATGAATATTAACGATAAGCAGGAACTAGTAATTGTTTTATTAATTTTGTGACTGGACAAATGAAACAAAATTAGTTGGCATCCTAACATTTTAAGATTCTCATTATGTTTAGCATTTAATCGTAACCACTTGGCGCAGTATTAAGCACAGTTTATTACACAAGTATTGGAGCTCGAGATCGATGAGGAAGAAACGAATTGGGGCAACGTCTGCGAGACGCGAGGTAAGAAAATTGATTGCGATTCAGTTACGTATAAAGGGCGGAGGGGGGGGGGGGGCAGACCTACTGGACTTTCATACGTGAGTCACACGTAGCATCAATCCGTGTACATATTGTGGCAAACGATATATCGAACATTTTTTTCCTGTGTCTGTTGTGACAGTGTTAAACTTGACATTCCTGATGGGGAAAATGGCCAGTAGGTGCGGTGTGCAATCGGTGAGGCAGGAACTGTTCTGGGATAACAAACTTGCCGAGTGGAAATCACGCGCGGAATTTTAAGGACAGTGATTAATTGAAGTGGAAGAAATTTAGAATAGTGCATGATTAAGAGAACTGTGAACATGAATGTTGTTGCGGATTATGATATAGTGAACAGTGAATGTAAAGAGTTTCATTTGAGTATTGAAAAGGCGTGATATTATTTGTCATGAACGACGGATGTTAGGGGAGAAAATTGCTTTTGAGGCTTTGGATGAACTATGATCGGATGGTTATTCCACGATATTAATCTGATGGCAGCATGTATACTGCGTCATCATCGGACGGGATGCGCGACTTCGAGTGAGGCAGCGGCGGAGACACAGTACCGGCGACTCGTTGCGGTGCGGCCGGCAAAATCTGATCGACAGGAGCGTCTGCAAGTTGGCGGCGGGGCATCGCGGGCCACGAGCTGTACTTCACCTCCGGAGGTCAGCGTGGTACCCGGCGACTGACGGGGGTCTGGCCGGCATGGAAACTCGACACGTGCGGCGGGTTTCATGAGGGCCTGCAGGCATTGCGTGACTTCCGTGTAATTAACGCAAATTGTACTTACAAAATTATTAAAGAAGGAAACTTTCGTTGTCATTTCAGGGGATTTCATCTAGCAATTTTACGATTTGTAATTTTGTGTTTTGTGAATTATTGATGACGCAAGATGGATCCTAGCAATGACAATATGGGTGTTACGATCACCACTCGAGCAGATGTTGCTAATATTGAGGACAATATTAATTAATTAATAACGACAATAATAGTTTACTACCACTGAGTGAATCTGAAAATATAGCGTATGGCGATAACGTTGAACTAAATTTGGAACAAGATATTAACGTTAATGTAAGTCATGTTGAATAGACAGAATTGTCAAGTAGTGATTATGAAATTAATATTGAGACTCCGACAGATTGTGATTTTATAATGTTGTTACGTTAAGTGAGACAGATGTCAAAGGGTTTTCATAAGATAAAAAATGATTTGTCAAACGTATTTCGTAGGGATCTGAAACTAACCAGCAAACAAACTAATGATAAATTAAAACAAATTAGGGAAGATCTGTCAATAAAATCAATGAGCGAACTGATCAGCTGATCAGATCTTGCGATGAAAGGAAATTAACAATGAAATGGTCGAAATGAACTCTGAATTGATCGATTGGAAAAATACAATAATGTCTAGGAATTTGAATACTGAAAATGGCGAATTAAATATTGAGGAGGAAACGTCAGGAGAGTTTATTTTTGAAGAAAATGAAGGACAAGAATATGAAGATGAAATGGGAATGAGTGAGGATAAGAGTTATGAACTAATGTGAGACATACGTGCCGTAAATGAAAATATGAGAACACAGTTGTTTAAAGGAGAAACAACGGTTACATACGTGGAAAAATGTGTTGAAAAAGATCAACAGAGTGACATTAATGATGAAGTTATGAAAAATCAACTTAACTGTCGTACAGAGGGGAGTAGTAACGGATTAATGATAAATGTAGGTAACATGGATTAGGAGCTTAAAAATAAATCGACTTGTGAGGAAGATAATACTGTTTGTGACGTCGGTAACCAGAACAATGACTAAAATCTGCAGTATAAACTATAACATTATTTGGCCGAAGAATGATATTAGTGATGTAGTATATTATTAGATAGGTTAAGTAACAGATTATGTTCAAAATAGAGCATTGTTAAAATTACTGAGAAGGCACCAGAAGGTATGTTCTGTAACTTACGTTATTTGGAAAGATTATGCTTACTGGCCTGAGGTACAAGAGCATAGCCCCTTCAAACAACGGCTTCTGGTCATGTCATAGTAGAGTGAGAAGCTGTAGATGATAGCAACATGTATTTGCGCAGATTTTTAGAGCGTACCTACTAACTTAGTGTTTGTTGTGAGGTCATTTTAATGTTTTGATAATATCGATGGATTGTGTATGTATTTCGCGTTCGAAGTAAGATAGAGAATTGATAGATTGACTGTACAGCGTATGGACTGCTAAATGAGCGGAGAACGTAATAGTAATGCTGGAGACTGTCCAGGGCGACAAAATACCAGCCACCAGCTGTTGCAGGAAGAGCGGTAAGAGAATGACGCGTCCTTGTCGGGTGCGCAGCGGGTCGTAAGAGGTCATTTGATGTTTACAATCATGAGACCTACTTACTTACGAGATGAATATGTCAATTTTCTAATTAATGCGTCAGTTATTGTGTTCTGATCCTTATCCATTCACGTAATTCACAATTTTGTAATTTTGGTTTTTCAGGAAGATTGTAACACTGTATGTGACTAATGTTAGTAATATTCAGTGTATGTAGCATGTATCAGAATGTACGAGGTAAATAGAGAAAAAGTACCAACAAAACCAGAACGACACCATGAACCGGCGGATCAGCTAATAATTTCACAATTGGCCACGGAAACAAGTAAATGGACGTAGTGGTGTTGTAAGCGTTAACGAGATCAATAAATTTATTATTGGCATGTATTATTAAAAAACTGAATATACTAAAACAATTACGGAAATATTAAAAACTGGAAAGAGACAAATTTTTATACGAATAATTGTACACGCGTTATTGTTTTGAAAACACAAAATAGTAGGAACATTTGATGTGGCAGTGCAGTTGAGGTCCCAGTACGTTTCGAGTTCTTTCTCACTTTTAAAACTTTCTAAATCTTTCAAAACCACATACTCTTAAAACACGTTCACGTTGGGTGATATGCGGCCTTTACGCCACATCCCTGGCCGTGTCTATTACATTTTTGTTGCTATGTTTTAAGGCAGAGTATAGGAAGGTTTTGCTACACGAAGATAGTGGGTTGGCAGGATGTCAAGGCAGGCTCATCGAACGACGTGCCAGGCGTGTTTAAATATTAATATACTAAAAAATGGTTCAAATGGCTCTGAGCACTATGGGACTTAACATCTGTGGTCATCAGTCCCGTAGAACTTAGAACTACTTAAACCTAACTAACCTAAGGACATCACACACATCCATGCCCGAGGCAGGATTCGAACCTGCGACCGTAGCGGTCACGCGGTTCCAGACTGTAGCGCCTAGCACCGCACGGCCACACCGGCCGGCTGAGTATTAATATACTGCTTCAACAGTTCTGCTGATGTTACTTACACTGAGAAGATGTTAATAACAATTTCAATATCATTCAATTCATCAGAAAATGATAATCACAAACTTTAGATTTTGTCAGTTCTTATTGATGGCGAGAGTGAATCAATCCCAAGTTAGCCCTGAGACGGCAGGCGCCAAACTGATAAGACTGCTTACTACTAGTTTACGAGCACTCTCCGAGAAGGTAATACATGAATCCGTGTACAGAATATGATCTCATGTAAAACGAAACAGTTCGTTGAAAAATTGACTCAGATGACGTACTTGTGCGATGTTGTGTTAATCCAAGTCTACGATTGGCTTCCGAGGTGGCAACACGTGAAATGGTGCGTGAAATGCATCTCCGGGTAAAGACAGAATTAATTGTTAAAGGTGCATCGGAAAACGTATTTATGCGACCTCACGTGCATTCTAAGATAGTGTGAAGCAATGTGAGTCTTTTGCGGCGGCTGGGAACTAATGATTAATAATCGGGAATCTTGTCATGAATATTAACGATAGCCTGGCGCTAGAAATCGTATTACTAATTCTGCGATTGGGCAAATAGAGCAAAATCAGTTGGCATCCTAACCTTTTACGATTCTCATTATGCTTAGCATTTAAACCTATCCACTTGCCAAACTATAATGCACAGTTTATTGTACAAGCATTAAAGCTCGCGAGAGACGGAGAAGAAACCAACTGAGGCACCGTCCGAGAGATGCGAGGTCAGCAAATTGACTGGACGTACTGAACGTACTGGATTTTTATGTCAGTCACACGTGACATTACTGTGTTTCCCCGTATACATACTATGACAGATGATATTTCTAACATTTATTCCCATGTCTGCTGTGATAGTGGAATAAGTTCAGAGAACGTTGCTGCTTATGAACCTCCGCAGCAGGCGCCTTCTTCATGCATCCATGGTGACTGCTGTTCATCGGCGACGAAGGATGCAGTTTGCACGCCAGTTTGGACGTCTACAGGGTGGCGGCAGGTGACCTTTTCAGATGATAGACGGCTGTGGGTTTTGTACGGCCTGAAACGTCTGAAAGCAAACACTCTGCAGCAATCGTCGGAAGCTTTCGGACCCAAGGAGTGTGTGTTACGGTCTGGGGAAGGTTTTCATGTCATTTCCTGGGTAATATCGTCACTCTGGGAAGCACAGTGGATAAACGCAAGTATGCACCATCCTTGGGGACCATGTCCACCCCTGCAAGCAAATTGTTTTTCTTCGCACGGTGGTTTCTGCCAGGAAGGTAATGCAAAGTGCCACTCAACTCGCAGTGGACGTGCGAGTTTCGAAGAACGTGAAGATGATTTTAGCCTACTCCCCTGGCCACCAAACTCCCTGAGTTTAAAGCCAATAGAGAATCTGTGGGCCACCTCGATAGGACTGTTAGCGCCATGGATGCTCAACCGAGAAACCTAGCGCAGCTAGGCATAGCGCTGCAGTCGGCGTGGCTCCATATCCCCGTCGGTACCTTCCAGAATCTCACTGACATTCTTCCTGCACGTCTCGCAGCGATCCCCGCAGCAAAAGGGGTTTTCAGGCTTTTGACAGGTGGTCACATTAATGTGAATGGATAGTGTACTATGCAACTTCTTTATCTCGTCGACAGGGAATTAATATGGACGATAGTATGAAGAAAACTGTTGCATTCGCAAACAATTTGTACGCTATGTACATATATATTTCTCGAAAGAAAGGTAACACATAATGGGTCAAAAATAGAATGGAGAGAGGCAGCATTTCAGGTATGTGAATCTGATATAGAATCGTGGGCTCTCCAATGGGAACTGTGGTGGTTTTATATGCTAGTATGAAGGTGTTATTGAACACTTAAATCTCTCCGTAGGAGCTCTGCTTTATCCTACTTTATTACGATAATCATTTCTCCATATTTTGGAGGGCGACAATAAAATATTTCCGTATTCAGAGGTGAAAGTTGGTGATTGAAATTTCGTCAAATGATTTCACCGCATCCAAAAACGCCTTTGTTTTTGTGATTCCCAGACCATCTCGCTTATCACATCCGTGACACTCTTCCATGTTTCGCGATAAATACAAAATGCCAGTTCTATCTGGTAAGGATTCCGTATCTCACAATATTACTCTAGCAGAGGACGGACAAGAGTAGTATACTCAGTCTTGGTGGACCTGTTGAATCTTCCAGGCGTTCTGCCAATAAAATTGGGTCTTTGGATTGTCTTGCCCACAACGTTATCTGTGTGATCGTTCCAATTTAAATTCTTCGTAGTCGTAACTCCTATGTATTTAGCTGGACTGACAACCTTTAAATTTGTGTCCTTTATCTTGTAACCCAAATTTAACGGATTTCTTTTAGTATTCGTGTGGGTGGCCTAATACGTTTTCTTAATCAGGGATAATTGCCAATTTTTAAAACTAGTAATAAATTAATTTTAGTTACTTGTCTTATACTGTGGTTATACATTTCATTCTTCATTCATATAAAAGAGGAGTCCACTACCTAGAGTTTCTGGGGCAGTATCAAAGCCTTTGCACATTTTTTTTAGAAACTACTTCCATATAATTGAAAGCAAAATCCAATGGAGCAGATATCCCTTTGAAGAAGGTTACTTAAAAGAATTTAAAATGTCATCAAACAATAATGACTCGTTAAATGAACTATCAAGTGACCAGACTTTGAAATCGTTTTTTAAAACACCACCTTTGACCACGTTCTGGATAGACGGCGGAAATATATATTACACAATTATTAAAATGCGAAACCGTGGCTACTAGATACACAAAAACGCAAGAAATTTAAGTATTTGGACTAAAAAACCCACAGTAAATAAAATTATAAGTGGCTTCTTGTTATCAGAAGCTCGTTACGGCTCACAAACAAAACGCTATACTGTGATGTGTTGCCGCCGAAATGGGAGCTGCTGGCCAGCTAATGAATTCGACAACTGAACGAAGTTATGAGTAATGCAATAGTGAACATAGTACAAGTAAAATTTTCTTGGCTCTCGCCATAGTGTCAGCTTATACAATTGATCCAGTAGTATATATTTTTGATGTAAAACACGTTACCTGAAGTCAGCGAAAATCGGACAAAAAACCATTAATTGTAATGTTTTCTGCAAACTGTTTCCAGTTCCACAAAAACAAGCCCGCTTGTAAGTATGTTTCATTACAGACCTCTGATTGTGTTTTATTCCAATAGAACGAAATGCTTTTGGCGAAAAAATACGCATTTTCTTGTAGATGCAAAGACTGATTCCACATCTACATCTACATTTATAGTCCGCAAGCCACCCAACGGTGTGTGGCGGAGGGCACTTTACGTGCTACTGTCATTACCTCCCTTTCCTGTTCCAGTCGCGTATGGTTCGCGGGAAGAACGACTGTCTGAAAGCCTCCGTGCGAGCTCTAATCTCTCTAATTTTACATTCGTGACTTCCTCGGGAGGTATAAGTAGGGGGAAGCAATATATTCGATACCTCATCCAGAAACGCACCCTCTCGAAACCTGGACAGCAAGCTACACCGCCATGCAGAGCGCCTCTCTTGCAGAGTCTGCCACTTGAGTTTGCTAAACATCTCCGTAACGCTATCACGCTTACCAAATAACCCTGTGACGAAACGCGCCGCTCTTCTTTGGATCTTCTCTATCTCCTCCGTCAACCCGATCTGGTACGGATCCCACACTGATGAGCAATACTCAAGTATAGGTCGAACGAGTGTTTTGTAAGCCACCTCCTTTGTTGATGGACTACATTTCCTAAGGACTCTCCCAATGAATCTCTACCTGGTACGCGCCTTACCAACAATTAATTTTATATGATCATTCCACTTCAAATCGTTCCGCACGCATACTCCCAGATATTTCACGGAAGTAACTGCTACCAGTGTTTGTTCCGCTATCATATAATCATACAATAAAGGATCCTTCTTTCTATGTATTCGCAATACATTACATTTGTCTATGTTAAGGGTCAGTTGCCACTCCCTGCACCAAGTGCCTATCCGCTGCAGATCATCCTGCATTTCGCTACAATTTTCTAATGCTGCACCTTCTCTGTATACTACAGCATCATCCGCGAAAAGCCGCATGGGACTTCCGACACTATCTACTAGGTCATTTATATATATTGTGAAAAGCAATGGTCCCATAACACTCCCCTGTGGCACGCCAGAGGTTACTTTAACTTCTGTAGACGTCTCTCCATTGATAACAACATGCTGTGTTCTGTTTGCTAAAAACTCTTCAATCCAGCCACACAGCTGGTCTGATATTCCGTAGGCTCTTACTTTGTTTATCAGGCGACAGTGCGGAACTGTATCGAACGCCTTCCGGAAGTCACCTGGGAGCCTGGGAGCCTGGGAGCCTGTATCTAATATTTTCTGGGTCTCATGAACAAATAAAGCGAGATGGGTCTCACACGATCGCTGTTTCCGGAATTCATGTTGATTCCTACATAGTAGATTCTGGGTTTCCAAAAACGACATGATACTCGAGCAAGAAACATGTTCTAAAATTCTACAACAGATAGACGTCAGAGATATAGGTCTATAGTTTTGCGTATCTGCTCGACGACCCATCTTGAAGACTGGGACTACCTGTGCTCTTTTCCAATCAATTGGAACCTTCCGTTCCTCTAGAGACTTGCGGTACACGGCTGTTAGAAGGGGGGCAAGTTCTTTCGCGTACTCTGTGTAGAATCGAATTGGTATCCCGTCAGGTCCAGTGGACTTTCCTCTGTTGAGTGATTCCATTTGCTTTTCTATTCCTTGGACACTTATTTCGATGTCAGCCATTTTTTCGTTTATGCGAGGATTTAGAGAAGGATCTGCAGTGCGGTCTTCCTCTGTGAAACAGCTTTGGAAAAAGGTGTTTAGTATTTCAGTTTTACGCGTGTCATCCTCTGTTTCAATGCCATCATCATCCCGGAGTGTCTGGATATGCTGTTTCGAGACACTTACTGATTTAACGTAAGACCAGAACTTCCTAGGATTTTCTGTCAAGTCGGTACATAGAATTTTACTTTCGAATTCACTGAACGCTTCACGCATAGCCCTCCTTACGCTAACTTTGACATCGTTTAGCTTCTGTTTGTCTGAGAGGTTTTGGCTGCGTTTAAACTTAGAGTGAAGCTCTCTTTGCTTTCGCAGTAGTTTCCTAACTTTGTTGTTGTACCACATGTTGAAAACATGTTCAGTAATTGTAAAGCAGCTACGAATAATATAGCCACACTAATGAAGAATTTATTTTCTGAACTTTTATTTCAAATTTTGTAGCGTAGATTTTATTACATTTTTGGCCATACCTGGAATACCGTCTAGAAATGTTTCATCCACCCCTTCGTACGCCCTACTTTTTAACTTTCTTGTTCGTGTAATGTTCAAGCGTCAAATTCCATAAACAAGCTATACCGCAGCACGATTGTATAGTTGTTTCGATGTGGTCAGTGCTCCACTCCTTCGCTGTACTTGTAGCGACTAAAACTGGCTGTCACCTGAAAATTACAGGAAAACAGACAGACATGGCCCGTCACAGAAATCCGCACGAGTGTGCCCAGCTGGAGTAGCGGGAAAGCATGTTCCGAGAACTACGGGAACTGCCTGCAGGTCGTGCCTCCTCTAACCACAGTCATGGCCTGCGAGATTTTCGGAATCCATTGGAAATATCAGTGGATCGTTGCTAAAATGCGCACGAGTAACCTTTCATCAGGGTGTGACATGTTGGCATTGATTTGAATGCCAAAAACAGAAGCGAAATTCATCGCTGAACACCAAAGAAAAATGGTTCAAATGGCTCTGAGCACTATGGGACTTAACATCTATGGTCATCAGTCCCCTAGAACATAGAACTACTTAAACCTAACTAACCTAAGGACATCACACAACACCCAGTCATCACGAGGCAGAGATTTAGGAGCACTCTGGTGGTATTGTGTCAGTGGTAACCGAAACGTTGATACTGGAAATGTCAATCCGGCTTCCAGTGATTTGTTGCCGACGGTTTGTTGTGACTATATACCAGTAACCTCTTCCCAGAGCTCAGGTGTTGTCATCCGTCTGTTCATCAGAGGCAGTCGAATAACCCTACGATCTTCTATTGAAATCCTTCTGGAAAAAGTTGTACCTGTTCATTTTGCCACAATTTTGTGCTAATCCCATCTCGTCATCATTTGTTCTGAAAGCATTCCACCACAGCCAGCCATCTTTTGCAGTCTCTGTGATCTGTATGATTCTGTCATGTCTCTTTTGCCCGTGATTCAGCCTTTCAGAAAGTCCCAAAGACGGCAAAAAGTAGCACGTGCACGTCCTCGAGGCACGCAGTATTACGATGGCCGCTCGAGGAGTTACGGTAATGTTGAGTACAGCCAATAGCAGCGGGCCGAAGTGGCCGTGCGGTTACAGGCGCTGCAGTCTGGAACCGCAAGACCGCTACGGTCGCAGGTTCCAATCCTGCTTCGGGCATGGATGTTTGTGATGTCCTTAGGTTAGTTAGGTTTAACTAGTTCTAAGTTCTAGGGGACTAATGACCACAGCAGTTGAGTCCCATAGTGCTCAGAGCCATTTGAACCATTTGAACAGCCAATAGCCACAACTTACTAATGTCTGTAGGAACAGCATTATTCTTTAATGGTAATAGTGAAACTAAGCTCGCAAAGAAATGGACATGTGAGCAAAATATGTCACATACATGGAAATGAAGAATTATCATTTGGGTAGCGTTGGGTCCTTTTCCATCAGCCTAACTTTTTGTGCTATTGACAAATTATTCTCCTATACGTCTGTTGTAGATAATTTTCTTCATTATTTCAAATGTTGTGTCATAAAAAGCGATTGTAATACAATAAACGTGAAATTTTTCATCAGTCGATTTTTATGCTACTTCCAGTGGTACCCATATGGTTTAATTAATTTTCTAGCTCCCCTAATTGGTCTCAACCCTAACTAATCTGCACTAAACCACTGATAAATATTTCATCTCATTCACAAATATCTTCGAAGCTCATGACAAAAGTGTGGTTTTGCGCGATTTATATAATCGATAGACGTTGATGTTTATATTTCAGAACGTTATTCATGAGATAAGAAGTAGTGCTGTCATATTCTACATGTACATCTACATGGATACTCCGCATATCTCATTTAAGTACCTGGCAGAGGCAAGATACCACATCAGATAGCTAATCTCATGTGCCACAGAGGGCTAACGGACAAATCTCAGAATTTAGCTATGTGGTGTTGTTACAGCGCAGAGAGCAAACTTGTTCGTTGTTTCATATGCATACACTGTCTGACAAAAAACGTAAAGCACGCTGAGAGGGAGGACGAAATGACATTAAACTTCATGTGATAATGGCGTATGTGATTTTATTTCAATGTTTACGAAGTCGAGTCAAATTTACAAAGGAGTTGGCAGTGTGAGCCCATTAATCATGGTGGCGTTCACTCCCTCTCGCCAGGACTCTTCCACTTATTCGGTTGGGAGGGGTGTCATAAATCAGCTGCATTATCTCCCGAGGCAAGATGGCCCACAACTGTTACCGGTCCAGCCGGCCGCGGTGGCCGTGCGGTTCTAGGCGCTCCAGTCCGGAGCCGCGCTGCTGCTGCGGTCGCAGGTTCGAATCCTGCCTCGGGCATGGGTGTGTGTGATGTCCTTAGGTTAGTTAGGTTTAAGTAGTTTTAAGTTCTAGGGGACTGATGACCACAGCAGTTGAGTCCCATAGTGCTCAGAGCCATTTTTTTGTTACTGGTCCTTGATGTCCTGTATGCTGAAACTGGAAAGGAGTTGACGTCAGAACTGGTTCAGATTCGGGGCAAACCTGGAGATTTTGCTGGCCAAGGCCGCATCTCAACATCACGCTGACAATTCGTAGAGACACTTGACATCTGTGGAAGAACATCGTCCTATTGGAAAATGACACCTCGCTACTGTCGCATAAGAAGTAAGGCATGTGTGGCCCACCCAGTTGGCGGTGCGGTCTAACGCACGGCTTTCCGGGCGGGAAGGAGCGCCTGGTCCTCGGCACGAATCCGCCCGGCGGGTTTGTGTCGAGGTCCGGTGAACCGGCCAGTATGTGGATGGTTTTTAGGCGGTTTTCCATCTGCCTCGGCGAATGCGGGCCGGTTCTCCTTATTCCACCCCAGTTACACTATGTTGGCGATTGCTGCGCAAACAAGTTCTCCACGTATGCGTACACCACCATTTCTCTACCACGCAAACATAGGGGTTACACTCGTCTGGTGTGAGACGTTCCCGGGGAGGTCTACCGGGGGCCGAACCGCACAATAACCCTGGGTTCGGTGTGGGGCAGCGGAGGTGTGAAGTAGACTGCGGTAGTCGTTGTGGGGTTGTGGACCACTGCGGCTGCAGCAGGGACGGAGCCTCTCCGTCGTTTCTAGGTCGCTGGTTAACATACAATACAATACAACGGCATGTGTACACCAGATGTTCGTGACGTACCGTTGTGCCGTCAGAGTTCCCTCGGTCACTATCAAGCGTAATCTGAAGTCATACTCGATGGTTACCCACACCATGACACCAGCAGTAGCACAGTTCTGCCTCTCGGAAGCGCTGGAAGAATAAGACCCCTCTCCAGGTCGCAACATTACTAACCGACTGTGGTGATCCTGCGCAGTGCATAATCTCGGTCATCGCTGAACACAATGCAACGCCATTCATCTGCAGTCCGTGCATCCCGGCCACGGTACCACTCTAAACGCAGTCGTTTTTGGTGTGGTATTAACGGCAGCCTACGCATGGGGCCGTAATTCCGTGGTCTGCTAGTCTCCGACAATGGTGTGGGAAGACACAGAATGTTGCAGGGCGCCCATTACTTGTTCACGGATGGCACCTGCATATGCGAAGGGTTTACGGTGCACTCTGTGTTCATTACGGCGATCCTCCTTTCTGGTGGTCAGACGCGGTCGACCAGAACCTTGATAACGAATACGCCTGCCGTCATGTTCCCATGGAGGCCAACATCACAGCCACCGCCACACAAATCTGGATATTCCTATTTCATCCAGCCGACCAAATGGAGACTCACGATGAGTTCACTTTTGAAGTTTTTCAGGTGTTGACAAAACTGTCTGACTCGAATAAGCGACATCTCCGAGTCTTTCACAGTGAGCACTGAACATCTGACGCTGTTCACGCCCCATACATTTGCTGCAAACCCAGGTAACACCGCTAAACACGAACAGCATTAATGCAGTATTATGGCCTTTCTACATGTCACAGAAAATTGCAACTCCAATCAGTTATGTAGCCGCCGATGGTGTCTGTGTGAGTAAACTTGACATTCGACGTTGTCTTTTGGGTGTTTAACTTTCCTTGTCAGCCAATGTATTTATTGCAATCCAGTTTTGACTGATTCATAAACATGGCTGGAGAGATAAAATCATTCTCGATTCGATAACTATTTCTTAATTTCCCGTTTTGCCAGTCAGGTAGTGTGTGACTTATAGGATATCATATTCAAAGTATTATGAGACCATGTGGCTCCTTTCATAATCTGGCCGTTTAACTGTAGGATTAGGTGAAATAGGAGTGGAAACGGATAAATGTTTATACTGGATCGAAAATACGAAAATAAATATTATTTTTAACAATGTTTTCGAAATAAAACATAACAATCAATTTACTGGACTACAGTTCAGAGCTATCCAGATTTAGGCCTTAACAGCAAAAAGTTAACCTTATTTATTTCGTTACAAGGTAGTCAGGGTACATCCTGATAAAAACTTATGTGAAGGACGTTATTAGGTCGTTACCATCTACGAAGGCGCGCTGTAAAGTAATGCCTACGAATTTTATATGTGAAAACTCTTTTAAAGCTTCTTAAATAACGAAAACTTTATTAACATTCTGCATCTTTATTCTTCATGCCTACATATTTGCAGCCCTCTGCCACTAGGCGGCTGTGAATTGTAGCGTGTAACATGGTGGTGTATGCCGTAACTACGTCGGTGCGAGAGAAACAGCGTACTGTAATCGAGTTTAGAATTCGAAGAGTTTGTCCGCACATGGAGCAGCCTCACCTTTAGCATGATAATGCCAAACCACACACGAACGCTGCGACATATGCAACAATCTGACGCATTAGGTTGATTGTCATTGGTCGTCCTCCATACAGTCCCGTCTTGGCCTCATTCGATTTTCATGTGTTTCCAATACTTAGAGAACACCTTCGAGAACTTAACTTTGATAGCGATGAAGCGGTGAACTCAGAGTTGAGGTTGTGTATCTCCACCAAGAAAATTAAGCATTCTACAGTGACGGTATCGACAAGCTGGTCACTAGTTGGGTGAAATGCGTTTGGAGCCAGGATGTCGATGTAGAGAGATAAATTTGTATACCTGAATAAATATGTAGAATGTTAGTATCGTTTGTTTTGTTTACAAAAGCTATAAGAGTTTTCACATGACAAATTCTGTGGCATTATGTTTCAGCACGCCCTCGTAATTTATGTTGTTAAGTATCCTTTTCATGTTTTCTACAGCTCTCACTGGGTGGTATGCTGATGCCTGTTTCTCGTGTTCTGAGTTGGGTTCACTCCAGTTCTTAAAACTGTATTTTAATGTTATCTGTCTCGCAATTTTTGCATTTTCCCTTTCGTCTCCCTTGAAACTGATGGTCTATGCCATTTTCTTCTGTCCCATCTGTCTTCCAAAGACTGAAATAAGATTTCTCAATTGTATTTTCCCAGCTTCCTTCTTGTCAGAACTTAATTCATAATGGTCCTCCACCGCTTTTCGTCATCATAACATAACAATTACTCAGTAGTGTTACTGTTCTTAGGCCTCTCTTCTTAACACTGAGGTCAATTACAATTTCTTCATCTATTACTTCGCTGGTTTGTTCTATCGATTTGGTTAGTATTCAAGAGTCTCTCCAACTGTAAGCTGAAGCTGGCTTTACATTTATTTTACAATGGTAGATGCTGTGATCTCGAAAATTCATAGGCTATGTCTCTGACTAGCTCCTCAGTCCGTGCAGTCAATTTAGCCTACTGCTGGATTTTGCTGTTAGAAATTTGTATTTCTAACTGCTGTCGCTCACCAAATTCACGACGTCTTCTGTTCCTACATTAATGACTAGGTATTCCACTCCCCACATCTGCTGAAGTCGAAATAACACAATCAGAGGCAGCCACCAGGAACTACTGGCGTAAATTTTCATTTTTGTAAATTACTTTTCGGTTTTCCCTGTTTTGATTTTCCTACAATGCTTAAATATCGGTTGTTCTCATACCTTCCACCGTATACCTATGTCAAGACCAGACTGTAGCATTTGAATATTTACTCTTTTTCATTAGACTAAATTACATTGCATTCAATTACACTAGTCGTATTCCATGGATCTCGTCTAGAATTATTTGTGGACTGTGTAAAGAATTCAAAGATGTTTATTTTATTTAAGTACAGTACAAATGGCTCTGAGCACTATGGGACTTAACTTCTAAGGTCATCAGTCCCCTAGAACTTACAACTACTTAAACCTAACTAACCTAAGGACATCACACACATCCATGCCCGAGGCAGGATTCGAACCTGCGACCGTAGCGGTCGCGCGGTTCTGGACTGTAGCGCCTAGAACCGGTCGGCAACCCCGGCCGGCAAGTACAGTACAGTACAATAACTCAGCATTATGCAATATTATTGCATTAAAGTGGTAATTTTAATTATAAGAGAACTTACGTTATTAATTTTTAAATTTTCTGCGAAAAAATATTCAATGGAGCACAAGGAGTCACCCAACAGAAATAACTTTAATTGAGAGTTAAATTATACCACGCAACCAGCACGGCATTTAATATTCTCCAGCAAGTTGTTATATACCTGTATATCTACATCTACATCTACATTTATACTCCGCAAGCCACCCAACGGTGTGTGGCGGAGGGCACTTTACGTGCCACTGTCATTACCTCCCTTTCCTGTTCCAGTCGCGCTGTAAAGTAATGCCTACGAATTTTATATGTGAAAACTCTTTTAAAGCTTCTTAAATAACGAAAACTTTATTAACATTCTGCATCTTTATTCTTCATGCCTACATATTTCCAGCCCTCTGCCACTAGGCCGCTGTGAATTGTATCCATTGTGTATTGTATATCCACTATCTGACTCCTTTCTGTACTAATGTTAACTCCTTGAAGTCTTTGAAGAGGTTCTTACTTTGGGAATGTTACCTACGTGTGTATGTATTACAGATTTTTCAGAAAGAGAAATATTTGTTAGGAGGAAGGACATTAACTAATATAGACATCGTGAAACAGTTGCCAAATTAGAAAGTTCTGTGAAGAGATATATCCATTCTTTCATCGTGATAGCAGTGCCTGTGTTTTCTAAATTGTTTGTACTTGAATGAATCATCTGGACGCAATAGCGATACTTCAGGCAGTAACGCTGTGTCCACTGCCGTCAGCTCCACAATCATCTGATAATGACTCAAAATCCAAGATCTGTAACCATAGTGAATAGTGTACACTATGTGATCAGAAGTATCCGGACACCTTCAAAAACATACCTTTTTCATTTTAGGTGCATTGTGTTGCCAGCCACTGCCAGGTACTCCATATCAGCGACCTCAGTAGTCATTAGCCATCATGTGAGAGTCGAATGGGGCGCTCCACGGAACTCACAGACTTCGAACGTCGTCAGGTGATTGGGTGTCACTTGTGTCATATGTGTGTACGCGAGATTTCCACACTCCTAAACATCCCTAGGGCCACTGTTTCCGATGTGATAGTGAAATGGAAACGTGAAGAGACACGTGAAGCCCAAAAGCGTACAGGCCGACCTCGTCTGTTGACTGACAGAGACGGCCGACTGTTGAAGAGGGTCGTAATGTGTAAGGGGCAGACATCTATCCAGACCATCACATAGGAATTTCAAACTGCATCAGGATCCACTGAAAGTACTATGACAGTTAGGCGGGAAGTGAGAAAACTAGGATTTCGTGGTCGAGCGGTTGCTCATAAGCCACACATCACGCCGGTAAATGCCAACGACGTTTCGCTTGGACAATTGAACACCGGAAAAACGTTATGTGCAGTAAAGAATCACGGCACACAATGTGGCGATACGATGGCAGGGTGTGGGTATGGCGATGCCCGGTGAACGTCATTCGCAAGCGTGCGTAGTGCCAACAGTAAAATGCGGAGGAGGTGGTGTCATGGTGTGTTCGTGTTTTTCATGGAGGGGTCTTGCACCCCTTGTTGTTTGGCGTGGTAGTATCATAGTACATGCCTACAATGATATTTTAAACACCTTCTTGCTTCCCACTGTTGAAGAGCAATTCGGGGATTGCGATAGCATCTTTCAACACGTTCGTGCACCTGTTCATAATGCACGGCCAATGGCGGAGTGGTTACTCGACAATAACATCCCTGTAATGCGCTGGCCTGGTCAGAGACCTGGCGTGAATCCTATAGAACACCTTTGGGATGTTTTGGAACGCCGACTTGGTGCCAGGCCTCACCGACCGACATCGATACCTCTGCTCAGTGCAGCACTCCGTGTAGAATGGATTGCCATTCCCCAAGAAACCTTCCAGCACCTGATTGAAAGTATGTCTGCGAGAGTGGAAGCTGTCATCAGTGCTAAGGGCGGGCCAACACAATACTGAATTCCAGCATTATCGATGGATGGCGCCACGAACTTGTAAGTCATTTTCAACCAGGTGTCAGGATACTTTTGATCACATAGTGTATGTTACTTTCCTTTCCTGTTAACAAAATTTCCTTTACATTATCAGCATACTCGACCGTTGGATCGTTTTAATTGCTTGGTTATTGATTTATGGACCGACTTTTAAAGTTCGGATTACAGCGGACAGCGTATACAACAATACCGATCGGCAGTCCACTGATAGAATCATCATGGTTGATTGTGAAATGTTATGATTCATGATTCTATTCAGTTTACGTGCATATCACTTGGTAGTCACAATGATTTTGTCTCTTGTTCGGTACCATTATTTAACATAGTGAATTCTCGTCGTTATTTGGGTCGTTTTTTTCTCTGGCGGAGTTTCCTCTACTACCGTTTCTCAACAACTGTACAAGGGCTATTTTTTCCAACCTCCAATCGGTCGCGATATACACTCCTGGAAATGGAAAAAAGAACACATTGACACCGGTGTGTCAGACCTACCATACTTGCTCCGGACACTGCGAGAGGGCTGTACAAGCAATGATCACACGCACGGCACAGCAGACACACCAGGAACCGCGGTGTTGGCCGTCGAATGGCGCTAGCTGCGCAGCATTTGTGCACCGCCGCCGTCAGTGTCAGCCAGTTTGCCGTGGCATACGGAGCTCCATCGCAGTCTTTAACACTGGTAGCATGCCGCGACAGCGTGGACGTGAACCGTATGTGCAGTTGACGGACTTTGAGCGAGGGCGTATAGTGGGCATGCGGGAGGCCGGGTGGACGTACCGCCGAATTGCTCAACACGTGGGGCGTGAGGTCTCCACAGTACATCGATGTTGTCGCCAGTGGTCGGCGGGAGGTGCACGTGCCCGTCGACCTGGGACCGGAACGCAGCGACGCACGGATGCACACCAAGACCGTAGGATCCTACGCAGTGCCGTAGGGGACCGCACCGCCACTTCCCAGCAAATTAGGGACTCTGTTGCTCCTGGGGTATCGGCGAGGACCATTCGCAACCGTCTCCATGAAGCTGGGCTACGGTCCCGCACACCGTTAGGCCGTCTTCCGCTCACGCCCCAACATCGTGCAGCCCGCCTCCAGTGGTGTCGCGACAGGCGTGAATGGAGGGACGAATGGAGACGTGTCGTCTTCAGCGATGAGAGTCGCTTCTGCCTTGGTGCCAATGATGGTCGTATGCGTGTTTGGCGCCGTGCAGGTGAGCGCCACAATCAGGACTGCATACGACCGAGGCACACAGGGCCAACACCCGGCATCATGGTGTGGGGAGCGATCTCCTACACTGGCCGTACACCACTGGTGATCGTCGAGGGGACACTGAATAGTGCACGGTACATCCAAACCGTCATCGAACCCATCGTTCTACCATTCCTAGACCGGCAAGGGAACTTGCTGTTCCAACAGGACAATGCACGTCCGCATGTATCCCGTGCCACCCAACGTGCTCTAGAAGGTGTAAGTCAACTACCCTGGCCAGCAAGATCTCCGGATCTGTCCCCCATTGAGCATGTTTGGGACTGGATGAAGCGTCGTCTCACGCGGTCTGCACGTCCAGCACGAACGCTGGTCCAACTGAGGCGCCAGGTGCAAAAGGCATGGCAAGCCGTTCCACAGGACTACATCCAGCATCTCTACGATCGTCTCCATGGGAGAATAGCAGCCTGCATTGCTGCGAAAGGTGGATATACACTGTACTAGTGCCGACATTGTGCATGCTCTGTTGCCTGTGTCTATGTGCCTGTGGTTCTGTCAGTGTGATCATGTGATGTATCTGACCCCAGGAATGTGCCAATAAAGTTTCCCCTTCCTGGGACAATGAATTCACGGTGTTCTTATTTCAATTTCCAGGAGTGTAGAAACCAAAGCGAAAATCAAAAATGTTTTATTTGCAACATTTAACTACACCTTGCAGTTATTTCTGTACATAGTCGCCGCTTCGACACGAACATTTGTCGTAGTGTGGTACCAACTTTCCAATAGCATCGTCATCGAAGGCAGTCGCCTGTCGATTCCGCCAATTCCTTATGCTAGTCTGCAACTCCTGGACAGCCCTGCAGGATTCATGGTGCCAAGTCTCACCAGCACTACTTCAGACATTAGTCGGGCTAGGGAGGCGGGGGCCGTACACGATATTAGGCAGCTATACTGGAGCGTCTTCGTTGCCCCAGCAGTATGCGGTCGAGCATAGACTTTGCGGCAGACACTATTTTCTAGGTATCTTTACATACTGGCTATCCTCTCTAACCTGAAAAGTGCGATGTGATGCGATAGACGAACATACTAGAGACAGTGCGCAATATATCTGCTGAAAGTTTCCCATGATATTCGCTGTGGTTTTATTTCCCCCACCGATCAGTGGTTGAAAAAAAAAATGTTTTTGTATGATACTTGCAACGCGATGTTGATCACATTGTTGCTTTTATTGCCAACATACTCATCTTCATTTCTATGGATTTACAATTTCCCAACTCTTATACCTACTGCCTCAAGGTCATGGTCGAGACTGGTTATAGCAGGATATTCCTTGTGATCCGCGAGACGGACGGTCCCATTGTTCACCGAATTCTCAGTACACCTAAAGTAATTTAAAAACAGTGTTATCACTATCTCAGGGGTTATTCTCCCTTAACATGATCAGGCGAGAGACAAAGCTCAGCAGCGTGCAGCTGTCCGTCGTATATCACAAGAGCACTTTACTCTCCCATGTGTATCTAGGAGGAAATATGCCTATAGATTCTTATTTTGAGAATCCTGACAACAGATATGTGGGGTAATAGCCATTCATTGTACTTTGCAGGGTGCAACACACTGCAGTCGCAACATTACGATGCTTGACTGAAGTATGTCAGAGCGATATGTCTGCACACACACATATTGGTAGACTTTGAAGTCTGGGGGTGATCAACTATACTGCTACGTTGACAGTCAGCTAGTATTTAGTCAACGTGGCAATCATCCAGTGGGTAGGCCTGTTGTCAAGGATTGTACGTTGTTTCATTATTATTTTACCGGCATGGTTAGATATCGTAAATAATACAATCTCATACATAACACAAAGACCATTACATAAATTTAATAGGTCACATACGTGTACAAAATACATTAGAACATCCTAAATGGTTCGTTATGCTTTATTTGACAATATGCCTGGCAGCCCACCCGAAAAGAATACGTATTACAACCAAATGCTTCAAATGGCTCTAAGCACTATGGGACTTAACATATGAGGTCATCAGTCCCCTAAACTTAGAACTAAGTAAACCTAACTAACCTGAGGACATCATACACATCCATGCCCGAGGCAGGATTCGAACCTGCGACCGTAGCAGCCGCATGGGTCGAGACTGAAGCGCCTAGAACAGCTCGGCCACCACGGCCGGCTATTACAACCAGAGCAAGCCATAGCTCACCCCAATAAGTTGAAGACCCATCACAAATTATGGCTTCTACATACCTCTCCAAGGGAATGTGGCTGATGTTGTTTCCAGATGTTTCATGATTGGACAGGCAGTGTGGATTACATTAAGTATCGAAGGGCTGTCGAACTGGGTGTGACGGAGGTAGCGTCCAGGTTTAGGTTGCCAGCTGCAGCTAGGGGTTGATAATGTGTGCTGAATCCTATGCCAGTGCCATGATTTCGGGATCCTGGAGACTGATGGAATGCCTGAGGTAAGACTTGGTGTTAACGTCAGATCCTAACTTACGGAAACTCAGACATTGTGCCGTTTGATCTGGAACATGTGTTTTCTGGAGAAGCTATGGATTCGATTTCTCAAGGGCGCTGGTCCATGCTCAGCACATTGTGTCACCCAAAATCCTGGAGTTGGTTGACGCCTTGGTGGGAGGAAGGAACGTCAGGGTTTAACGTCCCGTCGACAACGAAGTCGAAGCCATTAGATACGATGCACAAGCTCAGATTTTTGCAAGGAAGGGAAGGAAATCGTACGTGTTCTTTTCGTGGAACCATCCCGGCATTTGCCTGGAATGATTTAGGAAAATCACAAGAAACCTAAATGACGATGATCAGACACAGATTTGAATCGTAGTCCTCCCGAATGAGAGGCCAGTGTGCTAACCATTGCACCACTTCTCTCGGTCGTCTCTGGGGATAAGGAACTGCTGCTGGCACCGATATACAGCATATAATCAACACCCATCCATGCTGATCAGAATTTTGAACAATCTTATTCCGGGAAGTGCCATCCACTAAAGAGCAGACGTCGTTAGACCGCAGTTTGTGCAGCTGCTTAGAAAAAAGACAAGGCTTCGTCATCATAAATAATTTGTCAATGTAGTCTGTACACTTCCTTCTAAGAATGGACCAAGCCAGCAGACAGCAGAAGTACCCAAGATCGCATACAAAATATGGGAATGAAAGTACCCTAGCTGCACATACGCTAGTAGACACAGTCAAGATCTACTGCTGTTTGCTGCTGGATATGAACTGATGAGCGCACCTAAAGGCATTCGCCTCTCACGGAAAAGATGCTGTGGGCGCAGACATGATGCTAGCCAACAAGAAACTGAGACATTGATGTGGTTTTTGAGGATCCCTTGTCAGGGTCTCTAAGCATCTTGCAGCCTTTTCATTAGGATCAAACCAACTTTCCACCGATAGCGCTCTATAGACAGATATAGTGATAAGTAACACTACCCTACGAGGCTGGCCTGGAGGAGTAGACCGTGGTGAAAGTGATACTACCATTAACTTTCACGCTTTTCTTCAGGGGAAAGACGCAATCCCTAATATCTGGATGGTGGTGTGTCATTCGTCCGAGGCATCCTGTGTGACGTTCCTACCAGTATTGAAAGAACAAACGTTGTCACCAAACCTAACCATCGGTCACATGATTATGTACCAAATATTCAGAGATTGAGGTACAGGAAAAGCATAATGCAGACCTGCAACACCTCAAAACTGACTCCTCTCAAATGGGCCTGTGGAAAGTACAAACTGCAAAGAATTATTATTGGACTCGCCAGTATGGAAAACATTCTTACTGGACTCAAGAGAAGCATCTACGTGGTGTGGTCTCAATCGCCTACGCTCTGGAGTAGGATGGTTCAAACGTAATCTCGAAAACCGTTGATCTCCAGTCATCATTACCGACAGCTACAGCGCGCAGCAAAAATTGTGGACCACTTGTTCTGCTCCTTGTACTGTCCCGCATCGTCCACCGAGGAAGACCTATTTCAGGCAAATCAAAAATTAGTTTCATGGTTCCCCGCTTTTAGTCATCCATGGTGTATTCTACCACTCAGTTACATCCAGACGTGTTTACTTTAAGTGACTGCTTTTCTGTATTTTCTGATTTCTTTTGTGTGCTTCTTTTCATTGCTGTGTCTGACGCGAATAAAAAACTTTTCTTTCAGTCCGAGTCGGTCAAGACCAAGCACTATTTTCTTGCATTCAGTGAGAGGACAAAGTCTCCAACCTCGGTCGTCATCAAAGCAGTCACTTCCTGCAGTCCATCCTTTGTTTTGGCAATCATGAGAACGTCATCTGAAGATACGGCGGATTTAACTCGTCGGTTCAAGATGCTGGACCTACATTGTCAAACAACCAAACCAGCGCAAAGTAAAGGAACATGTTGGAAAGAGCATGTCATTGCCTCACGCTATGGGCTAGTCTGATGCGACTCAACTACTTCCACGCTGCAGATATTACTGTTGTGCTCCTCTCATAGTATCCCAGCGTGTATCCAATGCATTCATCCAGCACACCACTCGTAGTGAATACAGCCCCCAACGCACCCAGTTCATTCATATCAAAGGACTTGGTCACATACGCGGCCACTACAAAAAGACAGTTCCTGGCCTCATATATTCTGTTCACACCAGATTTATGAGCAGGGAGTTCTACAGCTTCTCATTACAACAAATAAACGCCCGCTGACATCCACCCTGATACGACCTCATACGAGAACAAGCGGAAGGTGCTGAAGAGGCCAGTGTACGCAGGAAAACGCTTTGAACACAGAGACGACTGGAAGGAAGAGGACTGGAAACAAGGGAACGGTTAACTACATCTATGACATATGTTTTTGGATGGGAGCTGCACAAAGTGTCACCGACATCTCAAAGCAGCTTGAGAGTATGATGGAAGGAGGTGCTTTAGCCCCCAACTGATGCAAATGTTCAAGCCCATAAATATGGTGACGAGAGCAGCGGTGACCATTGCCACCCACATGGCCTCATATGGAGAGACCCTGGCCAAAGCTGGATGCAGAAGGACTGGACTATATGTGGGAGATGCTGTCCAGTAGCATGGTGGGGTTGTTGTTTACCTCCACCGAACGCTTCATAAAAGCAGCATCAGATCCTCGTTGTTGAACTAGCACCCACTGCAGACTAGTTGTGCCTTTAAGGAACACTTCCTCCTGGAACCACCATGACTGCTTTTTCGCCATATTTGTCTCAGAGTTGGTTACATCACGGTGTATATCTTTGTTCTGCATGGCCAGCGACATCTCTGTTATGATATGTAGGGACAGTGTAGGCACACATACTTTCGTGCTGGATATCAATCTGAGCAGGCTACGGGGCCATCTGGCTTTACAATTGATTCTGGAACTTCAGCAAAAGTCCATCCAGTGTCATCTCTTAGTACTGTTGGGTTAAATGAAACAAAGCGAGTGAGATCTTATGCATTGAGTGAGTTTTGAGAATTAAAAATTCTTTTCCGCTGATCCATATACCACTATCAAAAATATCTCACAATCATTCTTATGATCAGCAGGTTACTAGCAGTAATATCAAATGAAAAGAGTCTTTTCTAACCTTTACAAATCCTCTGTAGTTTGAGAGGGACAAAACGTTAATAATATGCCCTCAAGGTGAGGATAAATAGATAGAGAGCTTTAGGTCTATGTGATGCCATTACATCTAATTATATTTCTGTAATTAGTGAGATTCAGAACTGTTTGTTGTATGCAGTTTCCAAAAAATGGATTTAGTACCGTTTCGCAAGATGCCTTGTTGCGTCCACCAGTCAGAAAATTGTGATTATTCCTATCGACTGTTGGAAGGTTGAAGTCTACTCCAGAGATGTCTGTGTATTCGGTGATCATGTGCATTGGTGATCTGACGTTGACTCTAAAAATTTCACTTAGTTTCTATGTGAGTCTCATAGACGATAGAAGTGTCAGTTTATACGTTCAGGCCCACGTTAACTTCGCATGCAGTTTGTTTACTTTCCAATGTATTTTGCAAACACACTACTACTATTTTTCAATATCCTATCATTTCAATATGCAATTAAATTTACTACAAAAGTCTCACTGCTCTTAACTTTGGTATCAAGCCAAAGGAAGCATGATATGAGCTCCACAGCATCTTGGGAGTGCTTCAAACTCTCGGACAGCCTATAGCCAGAAGATATGTTCGAAAGTCACATCGAAAATGAATTTTTTGTATTATTTTTTTAATGTGTATTTTCGCCAAATAGACGAAGTGAGAATTTTAGTTTTTTTCAAAGTACAGAATAAGTGAATATTAAATCGAATAATTAATCGCCATTTGAGAATATACAGTAAATAAATATTGTTAATAAATGCTTATTATAGATACACAATCCTCTAAACGGGAAATCTGTGGAAATATGTGCTGAGCAAGATCATGTAATAAATGAGAAACATTTGCCTTTTAACGGAAATATCAGAATGCAGGATGCAGGATGCAGTCAGACATAGCAACTACATCACCCACATACTAACGTCACTATTAAAAAACGACGCCGATGTAAGGTCGGACATAGCGAGATGGAGCATAATACGAGACGAGAGATTAGTTTCGAGGAAATCATAGACACCCTGTTACTTTTTTATCAAACAAATGATTTAGCTATCCCATCAATAGAGTGATAATAGATCCAGTGGTATGTTGGACCTAACTAACTTCGGCGTCGACGAAACTTAAAATTCTAACTTGTTTTCCTCACTTTCATACCTTAGATACCATGTGTCAAATAGTTCTCGAGCCGTTTGATTAAAACTTGCCACTATCTTCTCAATCCTCAAGGAGTGAGGGATGAAATTTGTTTAAAACTAGTGGCCGGTACGCTCTCTAAAGTTACTGTCTAATATGAGGCAGTCATTCCCTACAATCATATCGATTTTGGCCAGATGTTAATATTTAAGAAATTAACAGGACATGAAGTTTAGAAGTCCCTCTTTAAACTTTTGGCATGTAATGGAGCAGGCGAATGAAACTGTCGGTGGGCATCAATGAGGTGAGGATGGCCGGTATTACGCCTGGCCAGCATTCCATCTTGCAGGAAGTTATTAAACTTCGAGTACGTTCTCCGAGAGCCAGCATAGTTGACCTGGAATCCACCTCGGTGGAATTAGGAACGATTAAAAAGCTCCTAACCTCCTCCTCTAAACTCACACCCTCACCTACCTGAGAGCGACAATCTCAGTCGGAGACTGGTGCTCGACACATTTTTAATCTGCTGTGTGTTAGTTATTATTAACAAATTCGGTGACCACCCATATCTGTGAACGGAAGCAGTTTCGCGTTAGCCGTCGGAGGAACACTAGCACAGAATTAAATGTGGCGGTGAGAAGACAATAGCGGCAAAAGGGAGCTGTAAGCAGATGGAATTGTTATTGATGCGATGCTTGTGCACAGTCGGTGACACCGGCGTCCGCAGCCCGCCGCCCACGAGCCGTTATAACTGACCGAATGGACGAATTAATCTGGCAGCCGCAGTGCTTCCCTCCGTCGTCAGAGTGTATGCGGGTAGCATGAAGTTCATCTCCAGCACCAAAGAAACTTTTTCTTCAAGCGGCTGTGCATCAGAACTGAAATAAGGGCTTTCATCGAACAGCAAACGAAAAGTATGTACAAAGACCGCACTCACGGTAAAATTTTTCTCTTCAAAAAGTCACAGTAAGTGAACTGTCAGTGAAGAACAGCTTAAATAGGCTTTTAAAGACGCGTTCAATTATTATCAAACATTTTAAATTTGCTGCTTTATACACCAAAATTAAATTAATTGTAGACTATTGGAGTTAACTCCTTTTATTAGCTCCATATTTGTAAATGTCATTCTCTTCTAGGTAGATTATTAATACTCTTATCATTTAAATTTTCTATTAAGATTATGTGCATAGTAGTAATGGCACATACAAAAAGTCATCAACAGTCTACGCCATGCCGCGTGATGTTCGCTTCCGTCAGAATTCTACTTACAGCTATGAATCCACCTTTCAGTTTGTAATTTCACATGACATACTTTGTCATTCATAGCCACTTTCTATTTTCTCTTTCATATTTAATGTACTCCCTTGCCCACACCCCGTCCCCCACTCCAGCCCGTCTCATCCTCTTTTAAACTGCGTGTACGTTTTAAAGTATCCAGTTCTTTCAAGATATACTGCACAGTGTAGCGATACGTATTTCTGTTTATATTTACCGTTCCCAAAGTTTACAATATATTCTTTTTTGCGTCCGTGAGAATGCTACATCCATCCAATTTTAATTCGTTCATATACGGTAGTATGCTCTACATTCACGGCTACAGGCCTTGTTACGTTACGTCATAGGTTATAATAACTCCCCCTCCCCCCTGTGTTGTTTGTATTTTAATCTGTTACATTCCCTCATTTTCGTATCTATTTTTCACGTTAGTTGAATGTTGCTTGATTTGCCTTATTTTACTTTATTAACAGGTTTCACGAAGCGCTTTTGCTGTAGATACTGGTACCTTGTATGTTGCTGTATTTATTTACAGATTCATCTCGTGCAGCTTTATGTACGTAGATGAAAACAATGAACATCGTTCACAAGAGCCTGCTTGCTTCACCAGCCCCCTTTTTCCTATTTTCGTTAGTCTTATTTTGTTTTACTTCCAGATATTAACCACTTAGATTGCTGAATCTTGCGCATGTTGCTCAGTGCGGCTATGTGCATACTCGTTCCTGCAGTAAACGCCACCTACCATAGTTTACTTCCTGCAAGTGACATCTCAGTATGTGCATGTCACTAGCCCTGCATGTGCCGTACTAAATTTCTGAACGATCCAGTGTCACGTGTGTTTTATTTTAAATGTTCTATGACAAAGCCCTATAGTATTGGACTTTCACTTTCAATCATGCATTTTAACTGTTGATATTTGTAGTTGACACGTACATTCTACCAAGCAAGAGCCTTTTGGCTCCAACATCCGTTGTCAATAAGTGATTCTACAAATAAATATGATTTTCGAAAATAGTGCATTTTTTGTTTACCGAATTTGGATCCTTTTCTGTTTGATATTTGTAACTATTTTGTTCAATAGGTCTAGTTTCCTTCTGAAGAAGACAAATTTATATTCGTCGAAACCATGGTAAAGGGTTGATAAACCTTTAATTGTAGAACTGGGTGGTTGTTATTTTCCCAGCCTATCAAGTTTCTTCGTGCACCATTGCCGAAGTGCGGCCATGATGCACGTAAAAACTTGATAGGCTTGTGCATTGACACATCATGTGTTGTGAGTAGTTGCCCACGAAGCAGTAAACTCTGTAGAAAATTGGTCGTAGCGTAATGCCGCAGTAGGATGATGATGTGTTGTATGTCATCCTCCCAGCCACATCGAGACAGGGGTGAGTCAGTGATGTGTAGCCAGTAAATGTGCAGTCGGAACCGACCGTGGGTTAAAGCGAAGGCGGAACATGGTAACCAGAAACATACTGTGGTAAATACCGAGGAGTAACACGGTGGTACAGGGATGGTTGGTAGCATGGCTGCATAATCTCTTCCCCTTAGTTTGCAGGATAGGCACCGATGATTGTTCCATGAGTTCCGTGTCTACCGGCACATATCTCTTAGGAGTTCCGTGTATGGAACGTGTTCATACTTCTTTCTCCCATGGTTGACAGCACTCTTAGTGAGTGCGCTGACTATTTAATTTCTCCTGATACTATGGTGCCCCTTTATGCACAGCATAGTGTAGTGATTTTCTTTTTACCGTGATGTGGTTCAGCCGTTGGGCATTTGAGGCCTGTTCGGACGGCGTTTTTTTGTTTTGTTTTGTTGTTGTATTCCTGTAGTCAATTATCGAACACTGACGGTGTGGAACAGTTACAATTCAATGATAAAATAGTTATAAAAGATACATGCTGACGGTGGAACTTTTTCCTCAAACCAGTATTTACTAGTGAAGTGTTTCCTCGACAGCACCTAAATTCTCGAAAACATGGTGTCTAGCGCAAACTGTGAGCATTTGAAGATATACTTGGAGCCAGTGTACTGTCTTCTGAGTTCGAATGGAGGCTCGTTACCTTTAACAAGAAGAGTATTCGCAGGGGTTGACTCCAGAGGACCCATGCAGCATCTTATCCATTTATACTGTTCGGATGGTGTTTGTTTATTTTGCATCGTTGCCGTATTCCTGTAGTCGATTCTCAAACAGTAATGGTGCGCAACTGGTAATCGTTTGTAGGGCAGAGTCAGTGGCCGAACCAGAGCAAAGGCAAAACTAGACTCCGTCCGAACAGATTTCGGAAGGCCCAACTGGATGCAGATATGGAGGGAATGTGGTCAGCACACCGCTCTCCCAGCCCTTGTCAGTTTTCGTGACCCGAGCCGCTGCTTCTGTCAAGTAGCTCCTCAATTTGCCTCGAAAGGACTCAGTGCTCCCCGCTTGTCAACAGCGCTCGACAAATCAGACGGTCACCCATTCAAGTGCTAGTCAAGTCCGAAAGCGCTTAACTTCGGTGGTGTGACTGGAACCGATGTACCACTGCGGCAAGGCCGTTGGTTATAACAAAGGCGACCGAAGTCTACGTACGGCCGGATTAACGTACGATATAGAATGGTACATACACTTGGGTCAACAAACCACCAACCTGCCGTAATGGAATGTAAAATTTTAATTAACTTTTCACTCTTTTGTAGGATGTACTTCACATACGTTGATTAAGTGAGCTTCGGGCCAGCCTAGAGCCCAGGATATTTGACAACTTCTTCGACCGGTATACGAAAAGGCCAATAAAATCGTTAATAATGCTTCTCGTCTACGTCTCGTACAAATGCAAGCCGCTGTTTCGTCTGGAAACCAACACTGATACTTCTCCACAGCGAAAACCATCTGAAGTTTCCATTCCACGAGGCTCTCGTTTTGTAGTGTAGAAGCATACGTCGTCTGCATATTGAATAACGTTGAAATCGTCTGACAAGTGTGATTGGGGATCCGCAGTGTAAAGATTAAGTAATAGCAGCTATAAACCTTTGCTCGTGTATCGGGAGCTTATGTATCCCTCATTTTGTCATATAATCAATGCTCTATTTCTGAGTGAATGTTATAGATTGCTGATAAACTTACAAGGGATGTCAAATTTCTTTAAGTCTTCAGCGAACGACGGAAAAATGACGCAATCGTACGCCTTGGTCAGATCTGTATGTGCAGGGAGCAGATAACTGTTGTAATTAAGTGATATATGAATGTTGATAACTAAAATGGTAACGGCATTAGAGGTGCCTAGACCTTTCAAAAACTCTGTTGCCCTTCTGGGAGAAAATTCTGAGTTTCTGCCCATCTTGCAGTCTGTGTTCTAAAGTTTCGCGGAAGCATGACTGTAATGTTATTGTTGGATGGGATGTGGTCATTGCCCTCGGCATCTCTCTATTGTAAATACACTGTGCAACAGACTTACAGTATCATTTGCTTCGAAACCCCTTAATTGTCACACGTGCCGGCACATGAGTTTGAAATTTGGCTCAAAGATGTCTGCAGCCTCCCTCTCTAATGGTGCAAAAGCGCAGAGCCATGTGACATAACCCGCGGGCTCGACGACACTTCAAGCAGCAAGGTGTCGACCAAAAAATAATCCAGAGCTCAGAAATTCGTGTGACCTGTAAAGTGGGTTAATTATGTCACATTGGCACCAAACTCCACCACAGTTCTGCCCAACGCGAACGTGGACAAGTCACATGATGGCAGGGTCGCACAGTCCATCTCACCCACATTTCACACCTTCTTTTGACGCCTTTGCGATGGAGGTCAGAACCGCGACGTCCAGTGTTGAAATCATGCGATTTTCTTACGGCAGGCAGACGAAAACATTTTAGACATACCGCCGCTCAGAATCGAGACAAAAAGCCACTCCTTTCCTTGGGACATTCGTTCCCACATATTTCGTGGTCGAAACCGACAGTTCGCTGTGCGATGAGCAGCAGTAAGTAGTTCTTGACAACCTTTCACACTGACGAATCCCTCGTACATTTCAACCATCCTCTATGGACACTGTGGGGTGCAACCCCATTTAACGTGATCGCACCTGTTTGAAGTACAATGCAAACACAGTTTTTGCCCTCATGTACAGGTTGGAACCAGTAGGTACGTTCAAAATCATTGGACGAAATTTCAGCACAATCAGAAGCAGCCAAGGGTTCCTATACTTTTTTTAATGCTCCTGTTTAACTTACTTCTGTGGTAAGGTCATGGAGGGATGCGACATTGATACATGCGACAGTAAAACAGCAAAGGGTTTTTCCAAGACACCTCAGTTTCGCAAAACCCTCACTGTCATCAATCCATATTTATTGAGACATTAGAACTGTACACAAGCGGCAGGACGCAGTCAATACCTTCGCTGCGCAGTGCCGATGGTACTGTTAGCGACGACCGTGCCGCTAAAGCGGAGTTATTGAACGCAGTTTTCCGGAATTCCTTCACCAGGGAAGACGAATGGAATATTCCAGAATTTGAAACACGAACAGCTGCTAGCATGAGTTTCATGGAAGTAGATACCTTAGGGGTTGCGAAGCAACTCAAATCGCTTGATACGGGCGAGTCTTCAGGTCCAGATTATATACCGATTAGGTCCCTTTCAGATTACGCTGATACAATAGCTCCCTACTTAGCAGTCATATACAACCGCTCGCTCACCGATAGATCTGTACCTACAGATTGGAAAATTGCGCAGGTCGCACCAGTGTTTAAGAAGGGTAGTAGGAGTAATCCATGTAACTACAGACCTATATCATTGACGTCGGTTTGCAGTAGGGTTTTGAGGTATATACTGTATTCAAACATTATGAATCACCTCGAAGGGAACGATCTATTGATACGTAATCAGCATGGTTTCAGAAAACATCGTTCTTGTGCAACGCAGCTAGCTCTTTATTCGCACGAAGTAATGGCCGCTATCGACAGAGGATCTCAAGTTGATTCCGTATTTCTAGATTTCCGGAAAGCTTTTGACACCGTTCCCAACAAGCAACTTCTAATCAAGCTACGGGCCTATGGGGTATCGTCTCAGTTGTGCGACTGGATCCGTGATTTCCTGTCAGGAAGGTCGCAGTTCGTAGTAATAGACGGCAAATCATCGAGTAGAACTGAAGTGATATCAGGTGTTCCCCAGGGAAGCGTCCTGGGACCTCTGCTGTTCCTGATCTATATAAATGACCTGGGTGACAATCTGAGCAGTTCTCTTAGGTCGTTCGCAGATGATGCTGTAATTTACCGTCTAGTAAGGTCATCCGAAGACCAGTATCAGTTGCAAAGCGATTTAGAAAAGATTGCTGTATGGTGTGGCAGGTAGTTCAAAAATGGCTCTGAGCACTATGGGACTTAACATCTGAGGTCATCAGTCCCCTAGAACTTAGAACTACTTAAACCTAACTAACCTAAGGACACCACACACATCCATGCCCGAGGCAGGATTCGAATCTGCGACAGTAGCGGTCGCGCGGTTCCAGACTGAAGCGCCTTTAACCGCGTGGCCACACTGGCCGGCTGTGGCAGGTGGCAGTTGACGCTAAATAAGGAAAAGTGTGAGGTGATCCACATGAGTTCCAAAAGAAATCCGTTGGAATTCGATTACTCGATAAATAGTACAATTCTCAAGGCTGTCAATTCGACTAAGTACCTGGGTGTTAAAATTACGAACAACTTCAGTTGGAAAGACCGCACAGATAATATTGTGGGGAAGGCGAGCCAAAGGTTGCGTTTCATTGGCAGGACAGTTAGAAGATGCAACAAGTCCACTAAAGAGACAGCATACACTACACTCGTTCGTCCTCTGTTAGAATATTGCTGCGCGGCGTGGGATCCTTACCAGGGGGGATTGACGGAGGACATCGAAAGGGTGCAAAAAAGGGCAGCTCGTTTTGTATTATCACGTAATAGGGGAGAGAGTGTGGCAGATATGATACGCGAGTTGGGATGGAAGTCATTAAAGCAAAGACGTTTTTCGTCGCGGCGAGATCTATTTACGAAATTTCAGTCACCAACTTTCTGTTTCGAATGCGAAAATATTTTGTTGAGCCCAACCTACATGGGTAGGAATGATCATCAAAATAAAATAAGAGAAATCAGAGCTCGAACAGAAAGGTTTAGGTGTTCGTTTTTCCCGCGAGCTGTTCGGGAGTGGAATGGTAGAGACATAGTATGATTGTGGTTCGATGAACCCTCTGCCAAGCACTTAAATGTGAATTGCAGAGTAGTCATGTAGATGTAGATGTAGATGTACAGAAAAAACCAGTGAATTAGTTCGAGGCACTTGCAGGTGGGCAACCACTTGACACACCTCCAAGGTCAGTTCCCTGCTTGCAACTACCTTGCAAAATGTGCCTTTGTAAAGTCACATTTTTAAATGCTCAATAAATGTAGGTGGTGCCATCGATGGTTTTGCCAAAGTGGGCATTCTTAGAGGTATGCATCAACGTTTCATTCACGTATGTGTCAATGTCACACGCCTCATCGATCACACAACAAGAGGGCATGAAACGGGACCACTTTAAAAACATTTGAACCCTTTGCTGTTGCAGATCACGTTCAAATTTCGTCGAATGGTTTTGAACGGCCCTAGTGGGTGCAACCTGTACATGAAAACAAAAACTGCAGTACTGTTGCATTCCAAAGGTGTGCGGTCACGTTCATTGGGACTGTAGGCCCCCAGTGTTCACTGAGAAGGGTTGAATCGCCCAGGAGATGACAACAGCGCCAAAGGTTGTCAAGAACGTCGTCCTTTTGCTCATCGCACAGCGAACTGTCGTTTTTGACAGTGAAATCTGTGGGAATCAAGGTCACAAGATTCCAGACTGAGGTCGTTTTATTTTGATTCTGAGTGGCGATGTGTCTGAAATGTTTTCCTCAGCCACCCGTAGGAAATTCGCTTGATTTCAACGCTGGGCTTCGTAGTTCTCGCCTCCATCGCAGTGGCGTAACAAGAAGTCTTCAAATGTAGGTAACATGGGCTGTGACGATCTTCCTGTCGTATTAGACGTCCTCGATGACTTTGGGCAGAACTGTGGTGAAATTTGGTGCTACTGTGACATCATTAACCCACTTTACACGCCACATGAACGTCTGATATCTGGCCTTTTTTCTGCATGTGTCGACGTCTTGCTGTTTGAAGCGTCGTCGATCTTTAGGGTGACGTCGCAGGGCTCCATGCTTTTGCACCATCACAGAGGAAACCTGTAGGTACCTTTGAGTCAAATTTCAAACTTATGCGTTGAAACAGAAGAAAAGTACGAGGCTTAGAACAAGTGCTCCTTAATTCTGTTGCGCTGTGTAGGTACAGTGCGTCCAGTTTTCAGTTACGGGGTTTTAAGATGAGTGAATAATATTGCATAGTACATTTTGAGAAGTAGTTTTCCCACGTCGGAAGAAGGCGAATCATTGTGCCAACGATATCTTCTCCAGTGTGGGAGCAGTATTTTTATCCTCTACCAATGCCCTTTGCAGATCGTTTTTACACAATGGTTCACTGAGAAGGTGACGTAGATCATTTTGCGGTGGGACGAATTCCATATCGCGCTCTACTGAATCCGGTGCGACGGAATGTAAAATTGGAGCCAAAACGTATGGTGAGTGCAAGAAGAATGTATCGGGCCTATTGGACCTTCTGCAGATATGATGTTACTTTCTTTTCAATAAACATTTCACAGTCGCTTGTGCACGGAGGAATTAAATATAGTGTTTGATTGCTGGGTGTTGCCTAGAAGCTTTCATAATTTCTCGCCTTTCTGAAGTAGCAAAGCAAAACTCTTCATCCCTCCAAACATCTGAACGTGCGCTGTTCGGACGGAACGTACTAAATCGAGGGACTGCGGTATCTGCTGTATGTTCCATAATTTGAATTTAATTGGCCAAGTCTTCGCAAACGTTGTCGTGTTCGTCATAATTGTTCAAACACCAAATAGACAGTCTGAATTACTGCCAGCGATTGGAAGACTGTAATTCCGTTTTTTAGGCCTACATTTGGTATAAGGCAAAGGGACTCTCGAATTAAGTATTTACACTTCTAAATTGTTCTACAACGCTTGGCATGTATTACAATGGTACATAAGATTGTTAACATTTCAATCTGATACTGTATTATCGATCGTTGATAGAATGTACTGGATGTACTCTCATACAGAGTATAACCTCTTTAAAATTCTATTTCCCGTAATCATCTAGTTAGTAACACCAACATTTAATAAACATACACAATGGAAAATCATGCCGGCCGCTGTGGCCGAGGGGTTCTAGGAGCTTCTGTCGGGAACCGCGCTGCTGCTACGGTTCGAATCCTGCCTCGGGCATCGATGTGTGTGATGTCCTTAGGTTTGTTAGGTTTAAGTAGTTCTAATTATAGGGGAGTGATGACCTCAGATAGTGCTTAGAGCCATTTGAACCATTTGAATTTGAAAATCATGACACTCAACTACAACACAGAAAAAAGACAATTGAACTGGCGAAACACAATTTTTCGGAAGGAAGGAGGAGGCTATATTGGCTGAGTTTTACTTTATGTTGATGTAAAACTTAAACTTAATATTTTCATACTACACAATGAGCCATCTGCTTTGTTTACTTTCAATCATTGGCTTGGTTCAAATGGCTCTGAGAACAATGGGACTTAACATCTATGGTCATCAGTCCCCTAGAACTTAGAAATACTTAAACCTAACTAACCTAAGGACATCACACAACACCCAGTCATCACGAGGCAGAGAAAATCCCTGACCCCGCCGGGAATGGAACCCGGGAACCCAGGCGCGGGAAGCGAGAACGCTACCGCACGACCACGAGCTGCGGACTTTTCAATCATTACAACACTGTCAAAGACAGTACTGTAACAAGACAGAGATGAAAAGTAGACAAAGATGATAATGCAAAAAAAAGACGAAATATCTGTATCTCTAAAATAAAATTTACAGAGTGTGGGTATGGTGGTCACCCTATTAACATAGTAGTGTGAGTGTTGACGAGTGAGATGGTTCACTGGTTCAGACGCTTGACTCTCTTTCGGCAGAAGCAGCGTTACAAAACACGTCACACCCGCTACATCTAGGATTACAATGCTAATCCTGAACTGTTTAAGGTGAAATATATGTTATACTTCATTCTTGTCCATCCGGAGCTTGTGCTCCATCTGTGTTGACCTTGTAAAAGGGAACTTACTTTTAATATTTCTTCTTTTATCGGTCTTCGTCTTCTTCAGTGAGAATTAATTTGGCACTCGGTTTCAATTTTCTGGAAAGGTTAGTCATCACCGGAAGAAATGATTAAGGAGATTGCAGAACTTTAGTTCTGGAAGGTCACATTATGTCACTAGAGAGTTTTGCAATATAACTTTGAGACAGAGAGAGATAGAGAGAGAGAGAGAGAGATACACTATGGAATGCTACGTACACTGGCCTGTCAGTTATAGATACGGAAATTGCAAAGAGATTTTCAAATTAAGTATAACTTCTGTTCCTACACACACCATCCAGAACGAGCTAGAGCCACAAAACTATGGTTATGAGCGTAAAATCTAATTTATGTCCAGAAGTAATTTATCGCATTATAATGTAGCTACTTAATATTCGACATCCGAATCTTTCGTTACCGCTACTTAGTGAGATTTAAAGAGTTTCAGCTTCCTGCTATCACACTCTACATAAAAAAACTGTACCCTATTAATAAAATTATCGCGTTAAAATGTTGCTGTTGCTCAACACTACCAGAATATGACTTCAACGAATTTAAGTTATTAAAACGATGTGCTAAGGCATGTGACGCCGAAATTTACTTCCACATTTTGTCTCACGCATTCTGCAACTACATGTTCATTATAAATAATGTTACATCCGTACGTCGTCAGATTTCTAGTGAAATAGAATTTAAAAGAGTCATAGAAATTGAAGCTCATGTAAAAGGAGATGTAGAAAACTTTATTAAATAAAATAAATCTCCATTACAGCGTAGGAAAATTATTGTTTCCCAGCTAAATTGAGAACCACGGAAACAAAATTTTCAGCTAACATTCTTTCTGTAAGGATTCTTGTACTCTATTTAATACCAGTGAGCAAAGTAAATAAAACTGGTTTACTTATTTCTGTGTTAAGAAGTGAATGCCATAAACAAACAGACAGCTTTAACGGCAAAATAAGAACAGCAAACGTGTATAGTACTGCAGTATAACTGCCATTTCAAGAAACTTACAGGTTAATCTCAGACATTGTAACTGTCCGAATACTGTACCCCAAAGTGCCGACGTCACCAAGGGTGCTGTAATTTTCAAAAATTATATAGAGAAGGTATAAAACTATTTCTGATATCGAACGTAGTTCAACGACTTATGGTATAGTCAAATAAGAACCAAAATCACAGGAACCTCTCGAGTGCCATTGCACCCACCATTTTAAGGACTCAGCATACTTTAAGAAAATTTATCGACAGATGTTTCCGTGTAACGGTGGTTTTCTAGACAGTTTAGACTTCAAGTTTCTCCTGTAGGAGTGACGATTGAAGCCATGTGGTCACTTCGACAATGGTAGGATCAAACTGTTTCGGCACAAGGTATATACCACTTACATACAACATGTTGGCAGGTTCTCTAAGGGTGGTGGTGTTACGGGACAACTTGTGGCTCCTGGAATGATTAAGTTTATGTATGGAGACAGCTGTCGAAATGACTTGCCTGAGGCCAATATCGGTGAACAATAATTCTACGATACTTTCATTTTTCAGGCGCTTGCTGAAGATAACGGAATTCGATGAGGAAGCGTGATAAGCTGAGAAATTCGTATAAATTACAGACTTCACCTAAACGCCAGGATCGGTCATTAGCATCTGCAACCCATTACTTTGCTTACAGACTTGATGTACAGAAGGAAAGCCACGCAGAATTGCGAATAAATTAGGTTCCGTCAAAATACCACTAGGGCTGTGGAAGCCTGGATTTTATACAACTATATAGACTAAACACAATGATTTAACTCGCAGTTTTGTGTGGAGCGCGTAGCGCACAAGAAACGTTCTCCTCAGCTAGACAGACAATTCCGTAGCCGCAGACACACATAAGAGAGGAGCACGTGTTTGACATGAACAGATGAAGATGCTTTGTCGTGCCAGTAGGTTCTTCGACTGTGTACTCATGAAGGCGATGTAAATAAAGTTAAATAAGGATATTGTCAACCAAGACAAACATTCGCTCGTACGTCCCGCATATGGAACTGTCTTCGGCAAGAATTTTCACGCCTTCGGCTACAATTCCACAACCCCATTTGGGGTCGGCCGACTGTCGGGAGCCAAACAAACTTTTGGGCGACGTTAGCGGTTTTCCACTACAGCCGACCAACTATGACAAGATTTGCCAGACCACGTAGACTACAAAGAGAAAAATAGTTTGCATCTAGAAGGACGGGTGTGTCATGTGTCCATCGCAGAGGACGACAGAGAATGTTTTCAGCATTGACAATGTGGTAACTATCTTTGTCTCAAACAACACTCTCCAGCTCTTCTCCCCAAATGGTTACTGGCAACGCAGGGGTGTGCGCCACTGTGAGACAAACTTATTACTTCTAACTCCGCCTCCTAACATTTATGTACACGGAAAACTATCTTTTACTAACGTAATACTTATTTTCTCTTATTTCACCCATAATGAACATGGTAATGGCGTAACAGCTCTCACTGTAACACTAAACACAACGTTACATGTTAAGTGCGGACTGTGAAGCTCTCGCTAAGGACAAATACAGTAGATTTTGGCATTTGGCTGATGCAGCACTTCGTACCCCCTTCCTTGCTAACTGCTCATTAGGCGAGCAGACCACACAGCTTTTCATTAGCGCATTACTCCTAGTATCGGTTTGCCCAGAACAAACATGTTTGCTCCGGCGTCCGCACCGGACCTGACAACGAGAAGTATTGCGATATTATTATAGCTGCACTTGTATTGGAAAATTGACAACAAAACTTTAATCTACGTCTACATCATACTCCGCAAGCCACCTAATGATGTATGGCGGAGGGTACTTTCAAAACCACTATTTGATCCCTCCAACCTTGTTCCACTATCGAATAGTGCATGGGAAGAACGATTGTCGGTAAGCCTCTGTATTGGCTCTAATTTCTCGAATTTTCTCCTCGTGGTCAATACGTGAGATGTATGTGGGGGGAAGTAATATGTTGTCTGACTCCTCTTGAAAAGTGCTGTCCCGAAATTTCAATAGTAAATTTCTCCGTGATGCACAACGTGTCTCTTGTAACGTCTGCCAATGGAGTTTGTTTAGCATTTCCGTAACGCTCTCCCGCCAGTTAAACGATCCTGTGACGAAAAGCGCAGCTCTTTGTTGGGTCTTGTCTATCTCCTCTATTAGTTCTACCTGATAGGGACCCCAGATAGATGAAAAATAATCAAGAATCCGGCGAACAAGCGCCCTATAAGCAACTTCTTTCGTGGATGAGTTACATTTCCTTTAGATTCTTCCTATGAAACTAAGTATTGTGTCTGCTTTTCGCACTATTTGTTTTATATGGTTACTCCACTTAAAGACGCTCTGGATAGTTACGCCCAGATATTTTACGGCAGACGCTGTCTCCAGCTTTTTGTCATCAATAATATAGCTGTACAGTAGTGGATTTCTTTTCCAATGTATGCGCAATATGTTACATTTATGTACGTTCAGGGTCAACTGCCAGAGTCTGCACCAATCATCTGTTCTCTGCAGGTCGTTCTGCAAATTCTTACACTCTAATGGCGTTGCTACTCTGGTATAAACAACTGCATCATCTGCGAATAGCCTTAAAGAGCTTCCGACACTTACTACTAGATCATTTATATATACTGTGAACAGCAACGGTCTTATCACACTTTCCTGTAGTACTCCGGATATTACCTTTACATCTACATCTATATCTACTCCTACATGGTTACTCTGCAATTCACACTTAAGTGCCTGGCAGAGGGTTCATCGAACCATTTTCATACTAATTCTCTATCATTCCACTCTCGAATGGCGCATGGGATAAAGGAACACCTATATCTTTCCGTTCGAGCTCTGATTTCTCTTATTTTATTATGATGATCATTTCTCCCTACGTAGGCGGGTGTCAACAAAATATTTTCGCATTCGGAAGAGAGAGTTCGAGATTGAAATTCCGTAAACAAATCTCGCCGCAAAGAAAACCGCCTTTGTTTCAGTGACTGCCACCCTAACTCGCGTATTCGGTGACACTCTCACCCCTGTTGCACGATAACACGAAACGAGCTGCCTTTCTTTGCACTTTTTCTATGTCCTCCGTCAATCCTAGCTGGTAAGAATCCCATACCGTGCAGCAATATTCCAGCAGAGGACGGACAAGTGTAATGTGGGCTGTCTCTTTAGTGGGTTTGTCGCATCTTCTAAGTGTGCTGCCAACAAAGCGCAGTCTTTGTTTCGCCTTCCCCACAATATTATCTATGTGGTCTTTCCAATTTAAGTTGCTCGTAATTGTAATGCCTAGGTATTTAGTCGAATTGACAAGCCTTAGATTTGTGCAATTTATCGTATACCCAAAATTTATCGTATTTCTATTAGTACCCATGTGGATGACTTCCCTCTTTTCTTTGTTTAATGCCAATTGCCACTTTTAGCACCACACAGAAACTCTCTATAGATCATTTTGTAATTGGAATTGATCGTCTGATGATTTTACTAGACAGTAAATTACAGCGTCATCTGCAAACAATCTAAGGGGGCTGCTCAGATTATCACCTAGATCATTTATGTAAATCAGGAACAGCAGAGGGCCTATGACACTACCTTGCGGAACGCCAGATATAACTTCTGTTCTACTCGATGATTTACCGTCTATCACTACGATCTGTGACCTCTCTGAGAGGAAATCACGAATCCAATCACACAACTGAGACGATACTCCATATGCACGCAATTTGATTAATAGTCGCTTGTGAGGAACGGTATCCAAAGCCTTCTGGGAATCTAGGGATATGGAATCGATCTGAGATCCCTTGTCGACAGCACTCATTACTTCATGGGAATAAAGAGCTAGCTGCGTTGCACAAGACCTATAATGTTGGTAATGTATCACTAAGTCATTTTCTTATAGGTGATTCATAATGTTCGAGTACAGTATATGCTCCAAAATCCTACAGCAAATTGAGGTCAGTGATATGGGTCTGCAGTTACTCCTATTTCATTTCTTGAATACTGGTGTGACCTGTGCTACTTTCCAGGCTTTAGAAACAGACCTTTCGTCAAGTGAGCGGTTGTATATGATTGCTAAGAAAGGCGTTATTGTATCTGCATACTCTGAAAGTAACCTGATTGGTATACCATCTGGACCGGAAGACTTGCCTTTCTTAATTGATTTGAGCTGTTTCGCAACACCTAAGATATCTACTTTTATGTCACTCATGCTAACAGCTGTTCTGGTTTCGAATTCTGGAATATTTACTTCTTCAGCTTTCGTGAAGGACTTGCGGAAAACTGTATTTGGTAACTCCTCTTTAGTGACACCATCATCGGTAACATTTCCATCGCTATCGCGCAGTGACGGTATTAGGTGTTTCTTGCCACTGGTGTACTTTACATACGACCAGAATCTATTTTGGTTTTCTACCATATTTTGAGGCGATGTTTCACTGTAAAAGCTATTAAAAGCATCTCGCATTGACGACCGCACTAAATTTCGATCTTTCGTGAAACTTAGCCAGTCTTGGGGATTTTGACGTTCTTCTGAATTTGGCCTGCTTTTTTCGTTGCTTCTGCAACAGTGTTCTGACGTGTTTTGTATACCATGTTGGATCAGTCCCGCCCCTTATTACCTTCCGCGGTATGAATCTATCTACTGCTGTCGATACTGTATCTTTGAATTTGAGCCATATCTGGTCTGCACTTACATAATTAGCTTGGAAGGAATGGAGACTCTCTCTTAGGAAGACATCAAGCGAATTTTCATCTGCTGTTTTAAATAGATATATTTTGCGTTTATTTTTAGTGGTTTTCGTTGATATGGTTTTAAGCCTCGCTACAATGACCTTGTGTTCACTAATTCCTGTATCCGTCATGACGCTTTCTATTAGATCAGGATTATCTGTGTCTAAGGGGTCAAGTGCGTTCTCGCAACCACTTACAATTCGTGTGAGCTCATGAACTAATTGTTCGAAGTAATTCTCAGAGAAAGCATTTAGTACAATTTCAGATGATGTTTTCTGTCTTCCACCGGCTTTGAACATGTATTTTTGCCAATAATTCGAGGGTAGATTGAAGTCTCCACCAATTATAGCTGTACGAGAAGGGTACTTATTTGTAATGAGATACAAGGTTTCTTTGAACCGTTCAGCTATTATATCATCTGAGTCGGGGGTCGGTAGAAGAAGCCAATTACTATTTTGGTACGGCTGTTGAGTATAATCTCTACCCATAGTAATTCGCAGGAACTATCTATTTTAACTTCACTACAAGGTAAACTATTACCAACAGACACAAACACACCACCACCTACTTTATTTAACCTATCGTTTCTGAACATGGTTTGTGCCTCTGTAAAAATTTCGGCAGAAATTATCTCCGCCTTTATCCAGCTTTCTGTTCCTATAACGATTTCAGCTGCAGTGCCTTCTATCAGAGCTTGAAGCTCTGGTACTTTTCCAACACAGCTACGAAAATTTACAACTACAATACCGACTGTTGCTTGGTCGATTCTCATCGTTTCTTTGCTCTGTACCCTTTGAGACTGGAGGCCTTTTAGATCTTTCCCAAGACTGTCTAACCTAAAAAACCGGTCAGTCCACGCCACACAGCCCCTGCTACCCGTGTAGCCGCCTCCTGTGTGTAGTGGACACCTGACCTATTTAGCGGAATCCGAAACCCAACTACCCTATGGCGCAAATCGAGGAATATACAGACTACACGGTCGCAGAACCGTCTGAGCCTCTCATTCAGACCCTGCACGAGGCTCTGCACCAAAGGTCCGCTGTAGGTCCTGTCGACGATGCTGCAGATGTTGAGCTGTGCCTTCATCTCGCTAGCAAGACTGGCAGCCTTCACCAACTCAGATAGCCGCCGGAAACAATGCACCCTTCATGGCATCCGGAAGGACCCTTTCCACATCTTGGATGACTCCCCCCGGTATGTACACGGAGTGCACATTGGCTTTCTTCCCGTCCTTAGCTGCCATATCCCTAAGGGGCTCCATAACCCACCTAACATTGGAGCTCCCAATGACAGTCCCACCCTCTGCGCTTGTTCGGACCTCTCAGGAAGACGGGCCATTGCCGCAACAGGCGGGGCCGCCCTTGCTGGCTCAGAAGAACTTGTGGGCAGTACCTCAAATATGTTACGAACGCGTAAGGGTACAGCCTTGCGGCCAACACCAACTTTCGCCTTCCGGCCAGGGATTCACGACCCAGCCACGGTCCGCCAATCACCGTCAGGCAAGTGACGACCGGCAGAGACGTCCGAATCAGAAGGTGCAGTGGCATCAGAGATCCCAGGCGATGCTACAGGTTCCAGAGACGTCAAAGCGCTTGCCTCGGGTGTCCCAATGTCAGCGCGGCCCAGGGCAACAGCCTGGAGCCTGTCGACCACAGCCAACACAGCTTCCAGCTGTTTACGGAAGGTGGCCAATTCCCCCTGAATCCGTACACAACAGGAGCACTCCCTATCCATCCCTAATCTTTTTTTTTTTGCCTCTCTTTTATCTCACAAGCCGTTCAAAACAAACAGATTACTGGCGACTTTCCCAATTTACACTATACGGGTAGTAAAACGCGATGCTACAACTCTCAAATAGTATAATATGCTCCAAATTTGTGAATTAAAAACTATGCAAGTACCAAAAAGCACGCAAAGGAATTAAGAATTAAACTATAATACAAACATGTGAGCTAAGAGAGTGACTTGCTGCTGCCTGCTGCTTATCCAACGGCGGCAAGGAGCTCACTCCTCTGTCGATTTAGTTCTGTTAAGAGCGACGTGTTGAGTTCTATCTGCAAGAAAGTCTTGAATCCAATCGCAGGTATGCTCTGATACTCCGTAAGCTCGTATTTTTTTTCCATTAAACGGCAATGCAGGACGGTGTCAAATGCATAACTGAAATCAAGGAACACGGCATCAACCTGAGCGCCGTTGTCCGCTGCGTCGTGGATCTCATGGAGGAACAGAGCGAGCTGAGTTTCGCAGGATCTCTGTTTACGGAATCCATGTTGATTTTTATAGAGGAGCTATTCATTTTCGAAGAACGTCATAACTCTTGAGCATAAAACATGTGCCATAATTCTACAACAGATTGAAGTCAACGATATAGGTCTATAATTGTGTGGATCTGTCTTACGGCCGTTCTTAAAAACGGGAATGACCTGCGCTTTCTTCCAGTCGTTAAGTACCTTTCGTTGCTCAAGCGATCTACGATAAATTACTGCCAGAAAGGCAGCAAGTTTGTTCGCATGATCTTTATAAAATCTTACTCGGAACATACTTGTCTAGGGTATATTGAACAATGCCTTTCAATTTTTTCCATTTTTTCTCCACATCTTCGTCCTCGTCACCGAATATTTGAAGCTGACTGCTGAGATATTCTGAAATTTGTATCCTGTCACCCTTGCTGAGCAAATATATCTTCCTACCTTTATTAATATTCTTTGTAGGACCCGTCGTCATAGATGCTGTCACAACGTTAATATCACTGATACATTTCTCTACGTTAACTGATTCAATAAGTTCAAGTCTGTTTGTTACCAGGAGGTCTAAGACGTTACCCTCACTAGTTAGTTCTCTAATTATCTGCTCAAGGAAATTTTCGGACAAGACATCCAGAAAAATGCCACTCGATTCCCTGTCCATGGAACCAGTTTTGATGGTATAACACTCCTATCTATACCCGTCAAGTTGAAGTCACTCCTTATTACAACGGCATGATGAGGGAAATTACTAATGATATTCTGCAAGATCTGTCTGGAGCTCCGCGCGGGGTAGCCGTGTGGTCTAGGGCGTCTTGTCACGGTCCGCGCGGCTCCCCCCGTCGGAGCTTCGAGTCCTCCCTCGGGCATGGATATGTGTGTAGTCCTTAGCGTAAGTTAGTTTAAGTTAGTTTAAGTAGTGTGTAAGCTGAGGGACCGATGACCTCAGCAGTTTGGTCTCGTAATACCTTACCACAAATTTAATTTTTTTTTTTTTCTGTCTGAAGCGTCCTACAACTATAGACCCTGACCCAGGAGGTCTATAAAAGCATCCGATCACCATTTTTGACCGTTCTTTGATACTCAATTTCACCCAGATTATTCCACATTTGGAATCCGTGATAACCTTGCTAGACTTTATCGATTTATTAATTGCAATAAACACACCGCCACCATTGGCGACTAGCCTATCCTTACGATAAACATTCCAGTCTGAACTTAGAATTTCGTTGTCATTGACGTCTGGGCTCCACCAGCTTTCTGTTCCTAATACTATCTATGCATTATAACCTTCAATAAGCGATACTAATTCTGGGACCTTTCCTTGAATACTCCTGCGGTTTAATAAAATCATATTAATCTTTATCTCTGATTGCGAGGACCAAGATTCTTTGAGGTCGCTGTGGCTGATTTAACAAGCAAATCGTGTTTGCTCCCGAGGGAGGGGTCCTATAACCTAAAAAAGCCCCATGTGCACGCCACACTTACTCCGCTACCCTAGTAGCCGCTTCCTGCGTGTAGTGCACGCCTGACCTATTAAGGTGAACCCTACAATTCTGCATCCGATAGCAGAGGTCGAGAAATTAGCATCCGATACCGTCGCAGAAGCCGTCTGAGCCTCTGATTTAGACCTTCCACTCTGCTCCAAACCAGACGACCGCGATCAACCCTAGTACGATGCTACAAATAGACAGCTTAGCCTGCACTCCACGTGCGTTGCTAGCTGCCTTCACCAAATCAGCCAGCCGGCGAAAGGAGCCGAGGATGGCCTCAGAACCCAAACAGTTGCACCCACTGCGCTCGATAGCCGCTGGCAGGGCCTCCTCCACATCACGGATGACACCTCCCGGCAAACATACCGAATGCACACTGGAATTCTTTCTTGCCTTGCCTGCTATCTTCTCTCTGAGGGGCTCCATCACCCGCCTAACATTGGAGTTCCGAACGACTAGCATACCCACCTTCTGTACTTGTCCGGACTGGGCAGGAAAATCGACTGCAGGCCCAACAGGAGAGGCATCCCGTGCTGGCTCAGTTATCATTCACATTGGGAAGCACCTCGTACCTGTTTTGATCTGCAGCCAGCGCTCTTGAAAATATAGGAAACTATATCGTTCACGTACTTAAAATTTTCGAATCTATTAATTCACAAATATTATAAAAATTGAAGGTACTATGTATCGGTATGTATGTGACAGCATGTGCTACCAGTGTGCAATTTGTTTCGCCGCACTTGGTCTGGGGACCACTCTTATACCCAACAGAAGGACCGCCTTACTGTAACTATCATACAGTACAAGCTCAAACTTTGAATATTATACACTTCCTCCAGCTTAGACAAATGGAGCAAATCGGTTGGTTCCTGAGAAAAGTCGGTTTTCGTCGTTTTTTTGCCGTCAGCACCGGATATCTAAATAACTGACGGCAGCAAATTGCTCAGATTTTAACAGCATATTCTCTAGGCATTTATTTAGAAGTTCCGTATTTCCGTTTTGAAAAATCCTTATCAATTATCCTGAAACATCCCCGAAGCACGGCTTTTGTATACCAAACTGAGGAGTGGAGTCCACGACAGTACACACGGCAAACGGCTGTAATTTTACAGTCTATTCCAAAGTTTACAGTATCGAAGAATCTTGAAAATTTTCTTGATATCCTTATCCCTGTCCCTGAAATAGCTCAAAGTTACCCTACTTATACAGGGTGGTCGGAAATTCCCGTTACAGACTTCTAGGACTTGTAGAGGGGAGTGAGTAAATCGTATTTTGAATAGGAACCCATGTCCGGAAACGTCATCCAACGAGACTACAGCGCGTCAAAGTTATAGGCGCAGGGATCTGTAAATGTTCGTATACACGGGGTGATCCCGTGATGATGTTACAGACTTTCTAGGACGACGGAGAACGATAAATGTATTAATTTGAAGTAAGGATCATTGTACCGGAAACGAACGAGTCGAAAGTTATAAACGAAAACCGTTCTGATACCTATGACAGTTCAATATATGTATCGGTTCTTGTGTTGCGAAGGGTGTAGGGTTGGTAACTTATAGTGGTGGTATTGTGGACAAAAAGGAGAAAAAGGTCCAATAAACTTGGACTCTAAAATGCGTACATTAACAGCTATGAACACTTCCTCAGTAGAGGAGATGTGTTTCACATTAGCGAAGATGAACGAATGGTCATAGCTCCTCAGGTATGCAATTTAGAGCCCACGTTCATTGGACATTTTTTCTCGTTTTTGTCCACACCACCATCACTGAAAGTTACCAGCCCTACACTCTTCGCAACACAAGAACCGGTACATGTATTCAAGAGTAAAGGAAAACGTTGCCTCTCAACTTTTGCAGCGCTTCCGTTTGGAGGGAGAAGAGTTTCTTTAAAAAATAGTGATGGGTAACGAAACATTGTTTCACTTGTTTGGACCAGAATGAAAGTGGCAGCCAGCGTAAGGGCATCACAGAAATTCATCGAAGAAGAAAAAGTTCAGAAATTAAAGATTGACAGGGAAAATTAAGGTACGGTGTTCTGGGATGCTGAGGGTGTGATTATGGTTGATATTTTGCAGCAGAGATTCGCAGTAAACTCTGTTGAATACGTCAGAACTCTCAAACAGTTTAAATCGCGTTGTCAGTGAGTTTTCCCAGCAAAAACTATAGCGGATCTTCTTTTGCGTGGCATTGCAAGATCACACACCAACCATCACACCACTGAAAAGACTGTGAAAATTGGTTGGGGAGTCTTGCCTCAGCCCCCATACAGCCCTCACATGGCACCATCAGCCTTTCCTTTGCTCTTGCTGCTAAAAGAAACTCATCATGGGATTCATTTTGAAGATGAGGACGCCGTGAAAACGCCCCTGCGTCAATGGCTTCGGAAGACGGACCGTGCGTTTTACCACAGAGAAATACATGTCCTTGTTAAAATGTGCCCCAAAACTATGAACGTTGACGAAGATTATATTGAAAATTCATAAGTTAATCTACAGTATTGTGGTTTTCAACCTATGTGATTGCTTTTGAAATTCTTGACAAATAAAAAAAAAGTAGGATGCAAGGCATTACTTTTTGACTGACCCTCGTACATGCACGTAATCTTCCGGCTGTTGGTCATTAGTTCCCAAGTAACCTACAAACCTTGTTAGTATCCAAAGATGCAGCCACATATGAAATACTGTACTAATTCGTCACCAGTTCCAACATCCTGATACAGATCCCTACGCTCCTAATCTAATGCTTTAGGAATTAGAATACCAGAAGACCAAAGCTGAAATAACTGAATGTATTCTCACGTGCAACTCGGCAGGATATGGATCGCTCAGCTTATAAATGTATGGTACTTATAGACCTGCACAAATATTCAGTTTCAAGTCCGCAGTTTTTGAAACAGTTCTTACAGGACATACAAAGGACCAAGTTACTGCTAATTTAGATACATAGTCACTAATATGGATTGAGCTGGGAATATCCCACATGTAAATCAGCGGAAATTTATTATTCCGTATTGTGTTACTTACCAGTAGTATTTTAATAGCGTACTACCTCAGTGGATCCTGTGTTGTATTTTCATCTTGTTTACTCGTTTCAGTATACTGAGGATGCAATTTTTTTTACGTCGGAATCTGTCCTGTGTTAGGGGGTAGACCAGAGTAGAAATTTTTTAGCCTAATTTTTACTGGATTGAAATGTTCCTCGGATAGTTTATATTTAAGATTAATGCAGACAATGTTTGCCATAAATGTTAATACGTTAAAATCGCGATTTACTGCGTGATGGCTAGGCTCATCCGAGCGCTCAGGTGCAACCGACGTAATACTATTACAGTTACCGACGGAATAGTAGTCCTGCTAGTTTCGGATGGTATTAAAGAAGGGATTGACATCAACTAAAATACTATTCTCAATAAGATTTTTCTCGTAATATGATTCGTTTATGGTAAACAGTCTGAAAGCACATGCTTGTCTCGCGTTTGCTTAACTTGTCATTTCGTTTGTTCTTTGTATGAAGTAAAACGCGAGTGCTTTAAAATGGCGAGCAACCATATTTATACGGATAGAAATGGTTCGAATAATAATTCCAACCACAAAAAAAGTTTCCATTGGTAAGCGAAAACCAGTTAACATACATAATTTCTTCAAAGTAAGTATGTTTCGAAATCGCCGGAAAAAAGGCCAACTGTGCGATGCCGGCATTCCCGATTAAAGGTGTCCTCAATTTCAATGTTAAGAAACACAAGTTGAAACTATATACGCTCATTTTTGTTTCAAATTGGCAGGAGCTGTAACTTATGAAATAGGCCTGCAATTACATTATACCTTTTTGTAACTTTTGAGTCGGTGTTTTCTATGTTCTATTACGTAGAATTTTTGCGATATGTTTCAATTTCGATTTTTGATGCAGCTTTTTATAACGACTCATTTATTTTAGAGTGCCATCATTTTGCTGAAAACCATTGTTTTAAATATCCCTAAGTAATATGTTAGTCAATATGATATGTTTCAGAGCAGTTTCTCAAATTTTGTTCTAGGTTGCAAATTGTGGCGTTCAGATCTCCCACCAACCGCCCTTTCATTGCGCGAAGGCTTTTCGTGGATAACGTGTAGTGTCCACTAGCTATGGGATTTTTACCTAAAAAAACATACATAATACAATAAAGATCTGAAGTCAGTTTTGTAATGTGTTTGTTATTTTATTGAGAACAATCGTGAATATCTGTTACAAGGTCGAGAGTCACCTTGGTCTACCAGCCTACATAACTTCGTACCGGAGTAGAACTTAAACTTATATATACTCTGATTTGTCAAAACAAACTGTAGTATAACATTTCCACTGTTGAGGTGGCTGTATGGGCACGCTCTGAAGTCCAAAAAAATTTTAAAAAAAGAGAAAAGCTATAATTCCCAGGTATACGGATACGGAGCGTACGCTATCAAGCACTGCTGTGCTATACAAGCAACACGCAAGCGATCTCGGAAGCTAGTTCAAAAATGGTGAGAGGAATATCGCCACAACTTTTACAAAGTGGCTGTGAGTAAATGTGGCTGGCGTATCAGTGTCTATACTTACTAGAAACCGAAATACCTTATACACCGCAATGAAGCCACACCACATATCTCATAGCATTTATTGAGAGAGTCGTCTGTTCTTCAGTTCTCGTAAACAGACGTACACTGAAAGCAGAAATGTGCACTTACTCGAAAAGAAGTACTATGGGTTCCTTGGGAAATGGTTGAAACCAGGGGTAACCACAGCTCGATGGAGAGTGAGTCTGACCAACTTAAACCGTGGGTCACACTCATTGCACATTTGCCTCGGCAGAACCACTGCAGCGTGGGTAATCGTGGGGGCTAGATGACGGTTCTTGGTTCAAATGGTTCAAATGGCTCTGAGTACTATGGGACTTAATTTCTGAGGTCATCAGTCCCCTGGAACTTATAAATACTTAAACCTAACTAACCTAAGGACATCACGCACACCCATGCCCGAGGCAGGATTCGAACCTGTGACCATAGCGGTCGCGTGGTTCCAGACTGTAGCGCCTAGAACCGCTCGGCCACCCCGGCCGGTGACGGTTCTTGCTGCTGGCTAATAGCTCCAGCGATCGACATACTTGTATGTGTGGAACATCATTATGTTCTGAAATATTCTTAGTGTTGTTGTTATTGTTGTTGTGTTGTCACAGATCTATGTTCAATACACCGAAGAATAGAAAACACTTAATCTGTATTTCGGGCATCTGTACTCCTCTCATGAATTTTGTGGAAAACATTATCGATGTTCTTGCATCCGGTGTTCTGAGATGAAATAGTCCTCAACGGTATTCATCGACTGTAGCAAGATCATTTTCATAACAATGCCGTTTCAGCATATTCAGATTGAATCAAGCTCTATGTAATTTTCTGAAGTACTTTTATTGTTACAGATAGTCGGTGGCAGACTCATTATTTAAACAAATAGCGAGTATTAGTCGCGCTTTACTTTTAATCAAATCTGTACGAATAAAAAAGGGTGTGTTTCAACTGAAAATTAAACGTACATATAATTGTAACTTAAAATAGTCTATGCGCCCGTTTGTGAAATATTTATGAACTTCCACAAGCCCTCTACGTAGAAAAATCAAGAACTTCATTCTGATGGCATGTAAATCAATTACAAATAATAATCATAATATACATAATACGCACTGACGTTCCACGCCTCGTCACGTTAGAAATATTTACAATGGCAGGTTCCGGCGTTGTTTGTATACAAAAAGTTAGTTTAGCCGTAGGTGAGGGTCTATCAAGGGCGCCTTAAAATCGATACCCGTATTAAATGTCACAGCCGCCCCGTAGGAAATTGCCCGCAGGGATAAGAAAACAAGGGAACGGCTTAGCAGCAGCACTTGAGCGGTGCGCGGGCGCTCACCACGGCCGCCTGAGCGCTGCGACGCCTCTAGCATCCGTTATAAAGCTGCAGCTATAATCTGTAGTTACTGCTCCACGTGAATCTGAGCTACGCTCATGCGCAAAACGCATGTCGATACTAGGGCAGGGCTACCAACCGGCGCGCTCCTTGGACGTGTCCCATTTCCTAGTGACCGCAGGGGTTTTGTGGAGCATCGGATAAATTAACGTACGCTGACTCATCCAGCGGGAAGTACATTAGTTAATTAAGGGTTCGCTTTCCCTGTCGTGCTGCCGCGCTGCCCCATCCTTCTGCCTTCTCTTCTGCCGTGACCGTTAAGTGTTTTCAGGAGCCGACTTCCGCACTTCGTTTAGATGAAATATAAGTATATATTCCGAGCCGAAGCGAGCAAAGAAGTTCTGAAAAATACCAGGTTAACCTTCACAGGTAAATTATGACTGACGTAGCAAACGACAGAGGGGGAAGAAAGAAGGAAAAAACTGACTTGAGCTGCCTCAGAAATTCGCTTCATATTTCTTTCTTTATATGACGTGCAAAAGAAGCGTTTCTAATTTTCGATGCATGCCGGTACTGATGCTTTGAAAACTACGTTACTTTTATTATATTCTCTATTTCTCCCGTAATTTTCATCCGGTAGTATAATGGGCATTATGCTAAAAGGTGTAATGAGCAGTTAATGAGAAACTGGAGCTTACAACTCCCTCATTCATGGAGATAACCATGAATTATGTTGGGAAAGGCCATTTAAGATTTTCATTCCTTGTTTGTTCCTTCTTAAAGTGTTAGGTAAGGTAAGGAATGAGGAGGTTCTACGCAGAATCGGAGAGGAAAGGAATATGTGGAAAACACTGATAAGGAGAAGGGACAGGATGATAGGACATCGGTTGAGACATGAGGGAATGACTTCCATGGTACTAGAGGGAGCTGTAGAGGGCAAAAACTGTAGAGGAAGACAGAGATTGGAATACGTCAAGCAAATAACTGAGGACGTAGGTTGCAAGTGCTACTCTGAAATGAAGAGGTTAGCACAGGAAAGGAATTCGTGGCGGGCCTCATCAAACCAGTCAGTAGACTGATGACCAAAAAAAAAAAAAAGTGTTAGAATCTGGTGAACAGAAGAGCAGCTCTAGTTCTAATGCTGATATACTAAGGGTCAAGCGGAAATATTAATCATGAATTCGTAGTATAAGTCCTGATCGTTAGAAGAGTTACAAATCGACGAAAAAAATATTAAAACCCATTTAGAAAAAGAAATGTAAATAATGGCGCTCTGCAACCTAAGTTAAGGAGAAAAAATATAATAAAAACGCATATATTTTTCCCAACAATTAAAGATCAATAAAGGTGTGGTTACTATTAACTCGAAAATAGGCTTAATAATGATGTGGCAATCTTTTTGAGTAATATTCATTGAGTTATAATGGCAGTCTACCAATTCTGAGGAAGAGCTGTGTGAAAGCCTGAAAGAGGCCTCGCTGCCAGATGACAGACATTAATTCGTTTCCCCAGTGCATCCCAGACATATTTTACAGTATTCAAATCTGGAAACTCCGATGTTCAAACAATGCGTTGTATATCTTCACCTGCTGTAAATAAATCAGTTTGAGCAGATAGGAATTATCGTATTTTAAGGGAATTCCAGAGAAGTAGTTCCTCCGAAAATACGAACATATATCTTTAGTTTCCCATCCCAACTCTGTTTGGCATTAAAAATATTTATTCGACCACCAACAGAAATGTGAAGCTCTCTATCTTAATCCGAAATTATTCTTCTCCACACCAGGGCAGAAGAAGGAGTCTACCATATCGCATTGTGATTCGTCATATGTTATACTTCCCTTTTTCCAAATGCAACAGACAACGACTTTAGCGCTACTGCAACCGGAACCATGTGTTATTTTATGTGCTCTTTTGGTCCTGTGCTGCAAATTCCAAGTAGACTCCAAGTGCAACCGTCTTACGAATGGCCCGAGTACAGACTTTGCTTACAAATTATTGGAAATCAAGCATAGTGGTATCTAACAGCATATGATGGTTTTTCTTCACCCCTTTGCATAGACTGTTCACGTCTAACGTTAACTTAAGTGCCGTTGATATAACATAGCGCGTTGTAAGTAGTGGCTTCTCCGTTCCACAGTTATGTCACTCACTTAACGTGACATACATTATTTGGATATGAAAAATGCCCTGATGTTCTGATACAACCAATTATGCCATTTTCATGTGCATTCAGCTCTACTGCTTCTATTTTGATCACTACAGCAAATTAGTATTCTAAGAGAACGCACATTACTTATATACGACCAGGACATTATTTGTGGGTATCCGATTAACTATCCTGGACTGTCACAGAGTGATGTGTATTTTAGTCACAGACTAGTGCAATATGTTTACTAATAATTTAGAGGTGGATCGTTTTATATGCAACTATATTTCGAGCTTCCTAAACCTACAAGGTAATGGTTTTGTAACTAAGCCTTAAAAAATATATGTCCATTTGTGTGCTGAAGTATCCACGAGAAAGAGTTAATTTTGAATTTTTTCGTAGCTTAATGGTGTACAACATTGTGTCTACCCAGGAACTGATACCTGCAAACGATTTATTCGTGATGTATGGTTGATTTCGTTCGCTACGAACGTGTAGCTGTTGAACGTCATCATAATACGCCTAGCGACACATAAGACACTCCCATGCGGATTGCGGTAATCATGTCAAAATTGCCATGAAACAAAGTGAGAATTTAAGCAAATACACATCGATAGAATGAATATTAAACAATACTTCAGTTTCTGTCTTAACGCCTTAGTAAACCACAACGAAATACTCCATCAAATGGTTCAAATGGCTCTGAGTACTATAACTTAAATTCTTTGGTCATCAGTTCCCCAGAACTTAGAACTACTTAAACCTAACTAACCTACGGACATCACACACATCCATGCCCGAGGCAGGATTCGAACCTACGACCGTAGCGGTCGCGCGGTTCCAGACTGTAGCGCCTAGAACCGCATGACCACTGCGGCCGGCAATAAACCTAAGAGGTTATGGTATTATGTTAAGTTAGTATAACAAGCCAAGAAATCTACTATGACAAAACGAATAAATATAAGAGATCCAGCTAAAACAGAAGACATCATTCTATTTGGTATGTAAACATGTATCCAATGATGATTTCAAATTTATTTTACTGTTTAAGACATAGAAATAAGAATGCACAATGTAAGCTAGTTCCTCAGCTATGAGCGGTGAAAACTGGAAAGTTTTCGGAGTATTTAAGCGTGAATGTGAGTGTGAGGTACTCAGTTTCGATTTGGCGCTTTCTCGAGATAAATCTGTAAGAGTTACTGATGAACTTGGTTTTAATTTGGGTTGCTTCTCGGCCACACAGATTTGCAGCGTTAGCATATCCAGTTTAAAATATCTAGAAAATTTTTCGGGAGCTTCTCTGACTTACAGCAAATCAATTCTGATTTTCAAGTATGCTGCAGAGATACGGGCTTATATTTATTTGGCCGGCCGGGGTGGCCGTGCGGTTCTAGTCGCTACAGTCTGGAACCGAGCGACCGCTACGGTCGCAGGTTCGAATCCTTCCTCGGGCATGGATGTGTGTGATGTCCTTAGGTTAGTTAGGTTTAATTAGTTCTAAGTTCTAGGCGACTGATGACCTCAAAAGTTAAGTCGCATAGTGCTCAGAGCCATTTTATATTTATTTGGAGAAGTTTAGTCCGGTTTTAATTTGATGAGCTGTAGCAGTATGCTTGTTTCACACTACAGAGATTAGCTTCAATACTAAGCAAACGGACTGTTTTTAAGAGATGGTGAAAGCTGACGATCTAGTTTGTAGCATGCCTACACTTTCCGGTACATTAATGATTTGAATGACACGTATATCTAATGTTTCTTATTGAGGAGGATAAGATATCGAAAGATATCGATTCTGAAGAATAATGCCAATAGAAAGAATACAAACTGTTATAACTTGATCAGTATAGCACAAAGACTTATCGTGTACAAGAGCCATCGAGAAGGAAACGTTGTACGAAGTTAGTTAGATCACTGAAGCTCTTAAGCTAATTACGTTTGAAATAAACAATAAAAATAATATGAAATTGCTATTGCAGATTAATTTATTACGGTCGCCAGCCCATAAGAGGGAAAAAGTTAACATTTGTTAATAACTGAATTGACCATGAAGTTACGTAGGGTCTAATAATTATAAGTGTAAAGAAAGATCGTAGCGAGACAAAAATGCACGAGCGCGAGTTCGACTGTACAAATCACGAATGGCAGAATGGTTTTAAATTCACTAGAAATATCTTGCAATTATTTCCAATTGACAAGAACCAGTAGTTGCCAACTATTAACACCTCACGCGAAATATACTGAATTACGTTACTCACTGTATAGCAATATATTGTCATGTTAAGCAGAGGTTCTGGTCGAGACATGCTGAAAATGGGTGTTCAGAATTTTTTCGTACAAGGATTGTTTTTATAAAATGGATGTTTCACTGGGTTGTTTTACGCACATGCATGAATGAAAAAAACTTTTTATCCCATAATAGATTGCAAATGGTGGCTGCTACCGTTGTCAAAGTATGCCTCTCTAGCGCGTCCTGGTTTGCGCGAAGCGTTGTACAGACTCATGGCTATTTCTGAAACACATAAAATAGAAAATTCTTAAATTGTAATGAATCTGGTAGCCATCACAATGAGTTTTTAAAAAATGCCTAAAAAAGAAAATGGCAGCTTTCTGAAAAACCTATCAACTTCTTGCCACGTTTTTTCTAAGCTCAAACGGCTAAAAAATTTAAAATAAGAATAAAAAAGTTCTCACAAGGGCCCCATGCATTTGATTATTTTTCATTTAAGAAAAATCAAATGAATCGGTTAATCTGGCTAGGGGCTAGAGCGCTTCACCGGTTGAAAAATGTTATTTTGAGGATAACGCGCATAAAGTTTCGAATAACAAAGAAAACTGTTTCGAAACTTACTGTTAATCTGCGATCCCATAACCATACAAGCATCCCTCCTCTTCGTCAAACATGCTCTGGTTCTGAATTTGATGATGTATTTTAACAAACTGAGACATTACTTGTCTGCGGTGGTCACACCTTTCCTATGAGATAACTCCGCGAAGTTTTACCTGTCCCTAAATTTTCGTGGTCTTCAGAATGGATGAATAGCCTTCGTTGAATGTTCCTGGGGCGAGGCGATCAAAATCTGTTTCGCAGAAAGCAGTCACCCCCTGACAGATCCACAACCGCACCCACCCTTGCACTTCCTCGTCCCACTGAAACTGACGTCCACGAATGTCTTTCTTCAGATCGCCAGCGATGTGAAAATCGTACGGCGAAGATCAGAGAGAATGCTGTAGCACTTCCCGACCAAATCGCTACAGTGTGGCCTTCGTCCGACTGGCAGTGTGGTGGCGGGCGTTATCGTGCAGCGGGATGATTCCGTCCAACAGTATTCCTGGGGGTTTTAACTTTATGGTGCGTCAAATTTTCTACAAAGTGTCTGCATAGTGCTACGTATTGTGAGCCTACGGACCCCTGCAGTCGAAGTTCCACGATGACACCCGACCCGACACTGCCAGTCAGACGAAGGCTACGCGTCAGACATATAGTTGGGAAACACTGCAACATCCTCCGAACAACCCAGATCGTTATCGTGTGATTTTCACTTGGCTGCCGACCTGGAGAAAGTGATGCGTGGATGTCGGTTCCCGTCGGACGAGGAAGTGCCAGAGTGGGTGCGGTTGAGGATCTGTCAGCGACCCATCGCTTTCTATGAAAGAGGAATTGATCGTCTCGTCTCCCAGAGGGGCAACTGTCTTAAACCGCGTGGTTATTGCTTTTGAAATCTGGTAGTAGTGTCCCCAAATCCAAGGTTGAAATATCACTCTGAATGAGAGTTAGAGTCAGGTCTGGCTGTGTGCAATGATTCAGTCTGTCTGTGGCAGCCAGTGGACGAGGACTCATTGCATTTACAATTTATTTATGCAATTACGAAATGGCCATAGAAGAGCGCTACGGCTCAGTCGTTCGACTGCTGCCACTCTCAGTAAGCCGCTCCCCGCCCCACGGAGCATTCGGTAACAATATGAGTATTTAATTCGGAAGAATACCATCATGTTTCGTTTCCTCTACAGTTGCCACAAAGTTGCTGATACCCGATATTCATGAATGACTTATTTGTGATATAGGTGTAACCCCGAAGGATGTCTGTGGAATACAATTTGACCCAGTTAAGACTGTATCTGTAGTGAAGTTAAACTCAGTACTAACATTATAACGAATGATCGACAGAACTACAGAAGAGACCGATTTTGCGACTTCCTGAGGTGAAATCATCAAAGTATCAATCTCACAGAGTGGATTTTGATTACGCACGGTTAGAACACATAACGTTCCTTTAGAAATGACACACCAACAACGTCACTGGCATTGAAGGCTTATGGTACGGTTTTAACAAATAAAGCTGGAGAGTGATACATGAATGCCCATTTAACTGTCGTTAACGCTGTTGCAGCGCTCCACATTGTTTTGCAGAAATATATCCAATTTTATATTAATCGTAAACGTTTTCGGACCCTAGCTGCTTAAAAATCCAACTAAAAATTTGTGCCGTGTGGATGGAAGTTGGTCTCCTATGCGCGCTGTGCACATGTGTTTGTAGTTTCGTTATATTACTATTACACAATAACAGAGGGGGCAGTATTATAATGGGATCAACATATGCCGCCGTGGAAACTGTTTATCTTCTAGTAGATAAGTTTCTGGACGTCAGCGTAATACAGACGAACGTCAAGATCGACTCACTGTGCGAGCTGCGGTGACCGACCATACATCATCCACGGATGGAATCGTGGCACATATTGCATCTGCTTCGTTGCCAAGGACCATTGTGGACCGTCTGCTTGCAACAGGACTAAGAACACGTGTGCCTCTAGCCAGGCTTCCACTGGCACCACGACATCGCCAAGAACAGACACTCTGGTGTCGTGGAAGAATCGACTGGAGTGTCGAATAGCACTCCTTTGTGTTCGGTGATGAGAGTAGTTTGTGTCTGTATGCAAGTGATGGGCATACTCATGTATGGCGTGGATCTGGTGAGCGGCATATTCAAGAGTGCTTCCGCCCTCGTCACACATAGATCCCACACCAGGTTTCATGGTATGTGGGCGTGGGGCATGAGTTAGAACTCGGAGTTACAATTGGTGTTCCTGCAGGGTAAAGTAATCTGTGTCCTCTATATTGCACAGATTATTATCGCCGCGCTGCTGCCATTTTTTCGACTGGGAGGTAATGTGCTTTTCAGCAGGACAACGCAAGTCCATATACAGCTGCATCGACCCTACCTACTCTTCGTTGTGTACAACAAGTGTTCTGGCCAGCACGAGCACCATGTCTATCATTAATTGAACACGTGTAGGACATGATGAAGTGGGAACTTCATGCATGCGAGAATACTCGCCTGCGTGGCCGCCAAATAGGGTACACTGTGTACTGATGCGACTGTTTGGGCACCTTTTACTATGACATGTGTACTTCCTTTCTTAAATTATACTCCTACAATGATGAACTACCTATCACATTCGTTGTCAATAAAATGGCCTCGTCCTTGAGGACATTACATTTTCTAGTAATGTATATTAACTTACGCATTATCCATTGATGCATTAAAATCACGTAGCAGCTATAAACGTAAACGGGATACCATCTACCACTAAAACACTTCACTTGTGGAACCATCAACGGTAAGCAGAAGTCTATTTCGCTATTTTTTTCAGGAGGTATGCTCCTTTTTTGTTGAAAAAGGCACTGGATTGGCTTCAGTTAACAGTACCGAACCGGAAGCCGCTACAGCTGAGCTATTGCGGCAAGGAAAAGTCTGTAAAACTACAGTTTTGAACCAATACAGCTAGGCATAACACATTGGCATACAAGTGGTAAACATTTATACTTCGTCAGGCGCAGAGGCTGGAAGGGAGAGAAAAGTATTCTTTAAAATACAATTCGACCATCTTTTCACCAATTTCGAACACAGATGATCGTAGTGGGCGACTTTATTGCGTTATCTAACACGAGACCAACATCCAAACTTTAATTATTACGCTCAGCTGCATGAGATAACGAGGAAACTAAAGTTGATGGATGTGTGGCGCAAATTACACCCATTACAGTCGGCCTTCACCTACGTCACAGCTACCGCTGTAATTTGCCTCGATCGGGTATATGCTCAGATGAAAATTCTGCTGTATATAGGAGACGGAAATCAACCACCTAGTTTCTCGCATCAGTCGACCTGTAACGTCAGGTGCATCATTTTATTTACAGAGCCAGAAATATGTAGTGCCTAAACGCAACTGCCACACAACTGTAGACCTAACACATGGGATAAAATCACTTTGCGATACATGTGTCTCTTCTCGACCCAGATACAAAGGGAAATTTAATTGTGGCTGAATAACGTCAAGCTAAAATTCTCTACATTTCTAGGTCATTATACCTGAACTAGGGCGTAATGAAGACGAACATCTGAGGAGTATTATTCTTTCGAACTCAGGCAGCTCTAATAACATTCAGACAATATGCTAGAAAACATATTTCTATTCAGATAATTTAAAGTTAAATTTCTTCACCTTAGAGGTACAGTCACGAAAGGATACACTATGAGGTCAAGTTTAATTAAAACACAAGTTATACTTCACATAATTAAATAAGACTGTCGAGCAAGACAACTCATCGCTACCTTCAAGGATGTACAGGGAAAAGTTTATAATACTTAGTCCAGCATTATCAGTTACTATATTCCACCATGGTGGCTTCTGCTAAAGTGGCAGAAACATGCCTTGCTCAAACCCATTATCAGCTGCACAAGATGTATGGTTCAAACTCTCTATTCTCTCAACCCTTCGACCTACAGGAACTAGAGCAAATCTTGTAACATGCTCTAGACAGTAAGCCGCCTAGAGCAGATATCATTCCAACATGCCTCTGTAAGTGGACTTGATGCTAAATGAGACAGTAACTTTCACAGTTTTTAGACGAATGTTTAAATGGTGTATCATTACCACAGACTTTCACAAGAGGGATTCACAGTCTTAGTAGCCGAGAAAGTCCAGTCACTGGGGTTCCAGTTTTATCGACCCATCACGTACTAGAATGCCGACATCAAACTATACACCGAGGCACTAAATGCACGAAAGCGGACAATCACTCCCACAATCCTGGGAGAGCTCCGATCTAGTGCAGTACAGGATTAAGCCATGAGAAAGATTCTGCACGTGGCGTCAGTGGCGTGCTGCAGGTACACTCTCCTCTGCTCTTTGCCTTTATAGACTTTCAAAATACCTACAATTCATCGATCGTTATTACTTATTACAGTACCTACTGACTTACCGCTTTGAGCCCCACTTCGTTCAAACTATAATGGGATGAATTTTACACACCAGAACCAGAATTAGGGTCAATAAATCTCAGAACTCTCACACAACTTTGCATCAAAGTCTGACACGGAGATGCCCACTACCCGCGACACTATGTACTTTAGCCATTGAAACACTTCTCCAATGTCTCCACCCTAACCTCGAGTGATTTGAATTATGAAGACATAAAGATTGTGTACAGGCATGTGGACATGACGTGAGCATCCCCCTAGTTGGCGAAGCATATTTTCGTCCCATGCACAATGCACATGCAACATGAATACGATAATGGTATTAACCCCAGTAGGCAGAAATCAGCCATTTTACCGTGAACAACCCACATATTAATTGCATTGGCTCCCAAGGGAAAGACAACACAGCGAATTTCACTGATATGCTCCGGAAGAAGTGGACGAGCACGACTGAAGCGTTTTTGATAACACTGGATTACAACTTGCAGAAAGTATTTGTTGTTTATATTTTCCAAGAAAATCTAGTAAAAAGAAAAACTTTAAGTACCTTAAGAGCATTGTAGAGGACCTATATCTGGTACCATGTTTGAGCAGTTTTGTTTCGCATCACAAAGAAGTAATCATTAATCTGATACAACTCTGTTTCCTTTGCTCCATATGCACAAAATCGCAAAAGATCGCTCATCGTATTCATCGGTTATTTCACTACAGTTTCGCAGGAACAAATTCATATGTGATTCCAAAATGTGAATTGCTCGTAAGAGACGAAATCGTACTTGTTCATACCAGTGCATCAGAAAATCCATGAGTTCTTTGAAATTTTCTGCTTTCAACTTCCCCATAGAAATATTTAAGGACTGCCGTGGTGTTGTCTTTCGTTCTTCGATACAATTCCTCAACAATCTTTGTGATGTACGAAGCGATAAATACAGGTTCTTTCATATTTTCGAAACTCAGTCTGGGGAACTTTGGATGCATGTAAGTGTATTCAGAGCCACATTTAATTAAATCTCTTACAGAATTCATTATAAACCCTAATTTTGTATGAAGTGTAGAAAACAAGACTTCTTTAAACCCTATCAAAAGTACATGAAGAAAATTTTCATTCTAGAAGTTAATGGCTGTTTATTTAGCCAATTTTTCTGCAAATAGTGCTTGCCCTTATCACGGCTATCTCACCTGCACAGGAAACGGCAGTAATTAATAGAGAATGGCTGTAGGTTTAGTAACATGACTGTAAGTCTAAAATCCCTACAAACTTGCAACAGATATCTTGCATAATCTACTTCAGTTTGCCTATTTCTCAAATTTGGATGTTTCTACAGATGTGGTAGCAACACCACAGGAATAGAAAAAAGTCTTATAAATTTTTAAAAGTAGTGCTAAGACCTTTCTTCAAACTGTATGTGAACACGATCCATTGCTCAAGACTGTGCATCGTACTCACTGCATCTATCACACCAACTTTGTCTTTTCTCTTTGTGAGATTACTTTTATTTTCAAAGAAATATCCCTATTTTCTAACTCTGTAGTGAAATTTGGATAATTTCATGTAGTCATGTAGGTGTTAGGACGGCTGTAATTTTTGTGAATTTCTAAAATCCTGTTGGGATCATTGTGCTCACCAAGTGTCACTTTGTGAACCGAGTAGGATGTGCTTAGAGAGGAGGTCACAAATGTCGATCATGATGATTTCCCATCTTCTTTTTAGGATTTGCTACAGATCACAGAAACTTTTCTTGGGGATTTAGGAACAGGAAGTTTCTTGCTATGATTTACAGGGCGACTTTCAGAGTACATATTAAGGCATACAGCACCTATTTTCTTCCTTAATGAGGACTCACTTTCTTATAGACAGCACCGTAAAGGACTAGCAATCATTAGTACGGTTGGTACGATCCCTCCAAATCATCGGAAGTCCACATCTCATAGGATGTCGTATTCAATTCATCCACGCATTAAGGTTGGGCGAAAATATAATACACGATACGAGTGGTGCCTAATTTTTGTTCTGATCCCTAGTATTATAGACAAAATACCAGAAATATGTCTTTTATATACATGTTGTAAATGAAGACCCTTATTTAGATGCGATGCAACAGATCAATTGATTAACACATGCAGAGCATGTACCCAAGCAGCTATCACGCTGCGAGAGTTATGACATGCTGACACAGTGCTACCAACTGTTTATACATAAGACCGGATGTTTGATAGAAATTTCTGCCATTCAAAAACACCAACTACTAAGCAAATTTTAACTTCAATATCACATCGAGCGACACTGAATTAACGAAGTTTAGACATTTCATTTCCGTAACATTTTATGTGTTGAACAGTTTAATCATGCGATAACACCATCTACGATATTTTGATAGATTCCAAAGTCCCATTTCATTAGCCTTAATATACACTCTGAAACTCGTCCTGTAAATCATGGCAAAAAAACCTCTTTTACCTTAGCTCCATACCGTCGCATGTGATTACTTCCGGCCCACTTCCCGTAATATATCAAATCCTATGAAATTACCAAATATGCAGCAACCAGTCGCAAAATCATGTTTTATTTATTCACTTTTGCAAATTGATTTCAACTGATTAACAGCCATAATCGGTGCTGTCAACCAATATGTGCCTTGAGTAGTAATACTGTCTTAAGCAGAGGTCAAACATGGAGCCCAACATTCATAAATCCTTTGAATACCAGCTTGGGTCTCGTCGTCTAACATCTTCAACTTATCCTTTATAACGACAGCGTTTGGGTTTGAGCAATCCTAAAGAGCACTTTCTTCAGTGACTTATCAATTACAAGAAAATCGACGATTGAATTTTGTTTAACGTCTCTAAGCCGGACGACATGTGTTCGCTAACATCCCTGCTAAGACAGATCCTTCGACACATCAGATGCTGCCGAATATCATTGTGGCAGCTTGCATGGGTAGAAATCCCTCCATCGTTTAATTTTCTTTTTATATCAACGACTATATTAGCACCCACAGGAAAACACAATTTATAAGAGATACAATCGAGGAACTGGAGCATTGTTGGGCAGAATGTTCACAAAAGAGCCCTGCAGTTAGATGTCAAATGGACGTGGCCACATACAAGCTATGTGAAGGTTGCAACAGGAGAGATGTTGCTTAACAGCAATCTAGCAGCGGACAATTCTGCAGAAAGTGGCAGTTTCGGAATACTCTATCACATAGACCAACTTGCTCTGACCAAAATGGTAATCGTTCATGGGAGAGGAATAGATTAAGACTAATCATGAGACCGTCCCACCACGAAATGCTAACTGCAATTCTCTATTCGCACTAGCAGGCGCCTACTTGGTACGTGGCTAGTTTTGCTTATTGCTCGAGATCTACAACCACTGTGGACATACTGCACTTTGCAACTTATCTGCAACAGCAACACATCATCGTGCAACAGAGGTTTGGCAGAATATAGGGTGAAATGTTCCAGAAGTTTTTAATCATGTCTCTTGGTTTGTATTAACTTATAAATCCGTGTGGAATTTACGAGCACTGTCCACACACCTAAATTGCTAATTTGACTCACTGAACCTTGAAGAATACATACTGTACAATAATATCCAATAAATATGCACCACCTACAGTCTACAAACTGACGAATTTTTTACGTCGTGATGTAAGTTAGTTGTCGGTATTAAGGTGCATGAAATACTTTTGGAGCCAGTTTTATTTTGCCTACCCAGTAAAACAGCCAGTCATTCATGTAGGTAGCTTTGTTAAATACAATTAATAAAATATTCCGAGCTATGATGCCGTGGTCGAATGGATTTCACTTTAAAGCCCGACGTGTCACCTGTCAGAGTCGCATCTAGACGTTTCAGGGGTCCCATATCATTCCAATTGCACACGCCCCACACCATTACAGAGCCTCTGAACAGTAACATGGTGACATGCAGGATCCATGGATTCATGAGGTTGTCTCCATACACGCAGACGTCCATCCGCTCGATACAATTTGAAACCAGACTCGTCCGACCGGGCAACATGTTTCCAGCCATCAACAGCCCAATTTGGGTGTTGACGGGCCCAAGTGAGGCGTAAAGCTTGTCGAGCAGTCGTCAACGGTCGACGAGTGGACCTTCGGCTCCGAAAGCCCATACCGATGATGTTTCATTGCATGGTTCGCACGCTGGGACTTGTTGATTTGATGACCCAGCATTGAAATCTGCTGTAATCTGTGGAAGGGTTGCACTTCTGTCACGTTGACCGATTCTCTCCAGTCGTCGTTGATCCCGTTCTTGCAGGATCTTTTTGCCGCCGTGGCAATATCGGAGATTTGATGTTTTACCGGATTCCTGATATTCATGGCACACTCGTGAAATGGTCGTACGAGAAAATCCCCAATTCATGGCTACCTCGGAGATGCTGTGTCCCAGCACTCGTGCGCCGACTATAACACTACGTTCAAACTCACTGAAATCTTGATACCCTGCCATTGTAGCAGCAGTAACCGATCTAACAACTACGCCAGACACTTGTTGTCTTATATAGGCGTTGCCGACAACAGTGCCATATTCTGCCTGTTTACATATCTCTGTATTTGAATACGCAGCCCTGTACCAGTTTCTTTGGCTCTTCAGTGTAAGTTCAAAGAATAAACCGAATCTGCCGGTAAAAAGGGTTACAGGAATTTCTAAAACGCCGTTCATCAACACTGTCTGTTAGAATGCCATACGGATTTTCGATGGCACGTGTGAATTCCTTTTCTGAAGAGAACATGAATATGTTTTTCAACATATTGATACCGGAAATGCGGAAAATTAATGTCTATCCTAATCGGGTATATCAGTACGATGAAATAAGCATCAGTGTATGCAACAAAAAAACACTTAAAAGGAAAAGCATCAATGACGTGATTGATATCTACAGAGTGTGGCTGTCTCATTACTGCTGTATTTTGTATTAATGTTTTTGGACATTATGCTACACATTTAATTGTATTTCCACGCAAAAACATACAAGTAGATCTCATGGATGGAACTCCACCAGGGTCAATCCACGCCTGTCATATTTCAGCGTGGGTACAGGCAAATATTTTCACACAGTGGTTCAGATATTTTATCGCAGTGGTAACATCGATAAAATCAGACGCTCTCGTCCTCATACTTGACGGACATTACTTCCACACTAGAAACATAAATGTCTGTGAGCTGAGAAGGGAAAATGGGGTTTCAATTTATGCCTTCCACCCCACAGCTCTCATAAGATGCAGTCCCTAGACCTGGGATTTATGAAACCACTCAAGACTTTCTGCTGCTAGGAAATTGAGTCGTGAATAGGAAACAATTTCCTTCGCACAATTACAATACGCCAAGTGGAGAAATTATTTGGAAATGCATATCTCCGTGCTGCAACTGTTGAAATTTTTTTGGAAGTCATGGCTTTGCTGTACACTCTGGAAATGAAGCACTTACCGAGAGCGAAGATCAACAGCCACCTGTCAATGAATCTCAAACAAGTGATGCTACGCCTAGCTTCAACACGGGATATTGTGAGTGCTGCAGACGTCTGTTTCCTACCATCCAATTCGAATGCCATTGCTGATGACTTGGCAGGTTGTTGTGAACATAACTCACCCTCTTCGAGATCGGCCGGCCTGTGTGGCAGAGCGGTTCTAGGTGCTTCAGTCTGGTACCGCGCGACCGCTACGGTCACAGGTTCTAATCCTGCCTCGGGCATGAATGTGTCTGACGTCCTTAGGTTGGTTAGGTTTAAGTAGTTCTAAGTTCTAGGGGACTAATGACATCAGATGTTAAGTCTCACAGTGCTCAGAGCCATTTAACCATTTGAACCATTTTTGAACCTCTTCGAGATCACAGGTTCATTCCTCAGGTTGGTTAGTGTGTGCTGCAGACTTGAGTCCTATGTCATCTACGTCTAATGCCACTGCTCAAAGAAATTCTAGAGCAGTTTCTGCGAAGATCATAGCTTCAGCGTCACTTAAACAACTGGCAAGTAGTCAAATGAAGAAGATCGTCAGAGTTGATAATTTAAAAACTGTAAGGCCTACACAGACTAAAGGGTCCCAGAAGATTACGAAGAAGGTTTCCTATGCACAGAAAACGTCAACTGGCCCTGATAACAAGTGGGGAAAAGAGGAAGTAACTCTCTAGATCTTCCAACTTTATCTTCTTTAGAAGATTTGAAACTTTCTTCTCTTTCAGAGGATTATGACTGAGGAAATGAAAGCGAAGATGAAGCTCATGCGGAATATGCGTATTGTGCAGGGTTTTCAGATGATCGGCCAGGTGAAGAGTGGATCCGTTGTCAAAAATGCCCGAAATGGATTCACATAACCTGTGCAGGTAATACGATAGTAAATTGCATGTGCTTGAAGTCAAATAACTGAATAATAAATATATTCAGTTGTTTTCCTTTCTTTTACTTTAGTTGACTTTTCATATAAGTGTTTTCTTTTTTTGACTGAAGAACTTAAAACAGTGCATTATCTGTTTATGAAAAGTGTGTTAAACTACTTCGAATAATACACATTTTATTGTCACATTTCTAACCGAAAATTGTAAGAAAAGGTGATACCCTACAACAGGAGCTATCCCCATACTGGGAACCTTTTTGGGATTTTCTCAAATAAGCCACAAAGCCGTATTGAATTAATGGCACAGGTACCACTACAAATGTATGCTTTTAACGACTCTCATAATACTGCCGAAAACAGACCAAGATTACATGAAGAGCCTTATTTACCATCATCTCAGTTAGAAGACCTGCGTCTTTTATCTCCTCAAAACGACGATTTGTATCAAAACGATAGAGATTCTCAGGCTCACAAGGCATTGTTTTGATTTTTACATTTTCTAAAGTTTAAAATGTTCCCAATGTGAAAAGTGTTGTTTCTGCCACTAATAAGAAAAATCCAGATAGCGATTAACTGAAATTAGTTCACATACAAAATTGAACAGCACTCCGTTGAATTTTGAGAGAGAATAAAGAATAAGTTAGTGTGCACATGACTACCTCCAAGCAATTTTTATTACACTCCTGGAAATTGAAATAAGAACACCGTGAATTCATTGTCCCAGGAAGGGGAAACTTTATTGACACATTCCTGGGGTCAGATACATCACATGATCACACTGACAGAACCACAGGCACATAGACACAGGCAACAGAGCATGCACAATGTCGGCACTAGTACAGTGTATATCCACCTTTCGCAGCAATGCAGGCTGCTATTCTCCCATGGAGACGATCGTAGAGATGCTGGATGTAGTCCTGTGGAACGGCTTGCCATGCCATTTCCACCTGGCGCCTCAGTTGGACCAGCGTTCGTGCTGGACGTGCAGACCGCGTGAGACGACGCTTCATCCAGTCCCAAACATGCTCAATGGGGGACAGATCTGGAGATCTTGCTGGCCAGGGTAGTTGACTTACACCTTCTAGAGCACGTTGGGTGGCACGGGATACATGCGGACGTGCATTGTCCTGTTGGAACAGCAAGTTCCCTTGCCGGTCTAGGAATGGTAGAACGATGGGTTCGATGACGGTTTGGATGTACCGTGCACTATTCAGTGTCCCCTCGACGATCACCAGTGGTGTACGGCCAGTGTAGGAGATCGCTCCCCACACCATGATGCCGGGTGTTGGCCCGGTGTGCCTCGGTCGTATGCAGTCCTGATTGTGGTGCTCACCTGCACGGCGCCAAACACGCATACGACCATCATTGGCACCAAGGCAGACGCGACTCTCATCGCTGAAGACGACACGTCTCCATTCGTCCCTCCATTCACGCCTGTCGCGACACCACTGTAGGCGGGCTGCACGATGTTGGGGCGTGAGCGGAAGACGGCCTAACGGTGTGCGGGACCGTAGCCCAGCTTCATGGAGACGGTTGCGAATGGTCCTCGCCGATACCTCAGGAGCAACAGTGTCCCTAATTTGCTGGGAAGTGGCGGTGCGGTCCCCTACGGCACTGCGTAGGATCCTACGGTCTTGACGTGCATCCGTGCGTCGCTGCGGTCCGGTCCCAGGTCGACGGGCACGTGCACCTTCCACCGACCACTGGCGACAACATCGATGTACTGTGGAGACCTCACGCCCCACGTGTTGAGCAATTCGGCGGTACGTCCACCCGGCCTCCCGCATGCCCACTATACGCCCTCGCTCAAAGTCCGTCAACTGCACATACGGTTCACGTCCACGCTGTCGCGGCATGCTACCAGTGTTAAAGACTGCGATGGAGCTCCGTATGCCACGGCAAACTGGCTGACACTGACGGCGGCGGTGCACAAATGCTGCGCAGCTAGCGCCATTCCACGGCAAACACCGCGGTTCCTGGTGTGTCCGCTGTGCCGTGCGTGTGATCATTGCTTGTACAGCCCTCTCGCAGTGTCCGGAGCAAGTATGGTGGGTCTGACACACCGGTGTCAATGTGTTCTTTTTTCCATTTCCAGGAGTGTAGTTGTGATAAGCGGTTGAAACAAACGGACTGTCTTATCTTCTTATTGTCAGTAGTGCAATATTTTCGGTCAAAAACGAGTGTTTCCATGCCGTGCATAATGAGTGCAGTGTATCACACCAAAGGGGCAAGCATTTAATATGCATGTCACCATGAGAAAATAAGAGAATCTGCATCGTGCTGGGAACGCTGTTGTTCGAAATTAATCTCTTTAGTTAACTCTTGGGCCTTATACGTGATTTTTAACATTTTTTATATAACGATTCAAACTGTAAAGCGCTATTTAGCACTGACGACCTTAATCTTAATGAAGCCAAAAACACAACATTTTCGGAGTGCCTAGCATTAGTTCATAACTACCCAGTAGTAATGTCAAGGCAATCCATGTTACGTGCAAATACCTTGATTCGGATTCTAAGGAACGACTCATACGGCTTAGATGGTCCTGTACACGATATCTGGTACCGGATCTAATTCCGAAACCGAGCCCTGCATATGCTGATTTGGTGTAAGCGCACCTAATTTTCCCCACAAGAGAAGGTATTAGCATCACAGGAAATGTGGTTTCCTGTTCAATTAAATAAGAAATGATTATCACGCTATGAAGTTGAAAGTATACAAATTCATAAACATACTCGTGAAGACTGTAACAATATACTTACCAATATCGTAAGAATGGTTGTTGTCGATTTGGATTTTCAAGGTCCAGTAGTAAAATTACAGTACGCCTGGGCAGGATAAACACCAGGCGCACATATTTACCTACATACGATAGCAAATGAGTGCAAAATGATACAGCAGATGTAGTTATAGATGCAATTTCAAACGCTTAAATACGTGGAATTACAGTAAGGAATCAACTATTAGGTTTTGAAGTGGCAATTCTTTCATAAACTTTAGTCTGTACACTGGAATGTGCATACAGATTACGCCATTTTCTATTGAAATAGACTTCTCGAAAAGCTGTGTCTGTGAATAACTACAAACCATAACATATATTCAGAATGTTGCTATTCGAAAACGATGAAACCTCTAATATGAATGATATAATATATCGGACAAATCGATCTGATAATACTGAAGATTCAAATGGTTCAAATGGCTCTGAGCACTATGGGACTTAACTTCTGTGGTCATCAGTCCCCTAGAACTTAGAACTACTTAAACCTAACTAACCTAAGGACATCACACACATCCATGCCCGAAGCAGGATTCGAACCTGCGACCGTAGCAGTCCCGCGGTTCCGGACTGCGCGCCTAGAACCACTAGACCACCGCGGCCGGCACTGAAGATTCAATCTTGGGTGAATTCACTGTTCGATATCAAACTGTTTCGGTAGCAAAACGGAAAGAAGGTGATGGCGATATTAATATTAATGAAAATGTTGGTAACGGACCTTCTAGGTAAATGATACTAAGAGATAACATACATATGCGAATGAGAACAAGCCAGTTGTGCTCCCTGCACATTAGCTGCCTAATAACAGATGACCTATCAATTGTATGTAATAAGAACCTAAGAACTATCCAACTGAGGTGCCAAGAATTGAAGAACAACTATAAGTTATATGATGGTAGGAATATGACACTTTCCAGTTATGTCCAGCCAAAGGTCACACGTGTTTCCTACTAGCACCTTTGTGTTATGCAGAAAAACTTATGGCATCAATTTTTAACCGACTACTAAAAAAGCGAAAGTAATTACCTTGAAATGTATATTATTTTAATTTCGTTTGTGGCTAGCCATTCAAGAGGTTGAGGGACTTCGATAACTCTGTAGGCGCACGGCAGTAGGTGCATCCAGGGCGATGCCGTATCATCGTCAGTAGGTATCGGTGTAGTGCTGGCCTATTACGAACGAATGAGACCGTTTTAACTTTTCAATAGTGTATCAAACACCCACAACTGATAGAGCAGCGAGATACTGTTGCTTTGCCGGCTGCCTGTTCATTACCTTCTAGGCGGGTGTGACGTTTTCTGCACATACAACACAGTGCGTTGGCAAATGAAATGACTATTGTATCTTCAGTAGAGGAACTCCGAGTCTGAGATACTTCTTTCGTGGTTTTCATGCGATTTTTGTTTATTTGACGTGCAATACTTCTCGACAGTTTGTCGATTTTAAAGATTCGTCATGCGTTTGTCAGTGATTGCAACCAAAGTGCTCGCATATCATTGTGAGCCGGCTAGTAAAAATCAAAGACCACAATTTTACCTGTTGTTTTACTCACACATTAACCATTTTCTTCAACATAACTGTCATTAGTGTTCCGATACTGATCCAATAGTGTGTAAATGAGCAAAAGTTACTAAATACAAATATTTCATTCAAATAACTCATTTTGAATGATGCAAGGGCTTTGCTAATGATAATCTTACATAGATTTCGGTCTTTAACTGAGCTAGTATTGGCCCAGAACCATGTGTTCATTTCGACAACGATGTACCTTGGTGAGCATAAATATTGTGAGGGACTGCTCAATAATGCGTTGATCCATCTATGGAACGCAATACAGCTGAGATTCTGTGAGACATGGCTTCGGTAACTATTTGATACGTTTACGGAGGCACAGCTTCTGGAAATTACGGGACGGTAGTTTGTGGACGGAGAGCTAGTATCTGATAATGTCCCACATTTCTCCCATCGGATTACAATTAGGCGAATTTGGTAGCCAAGGTATCATCGGGTGTTCCGTATCATGCTCCTCAAACCTCTTTCGAACGATTCTAGCCTTGCGACAAGGACAGTGAGTTATTACATGTTATATGGATGCTTAAATTCAAAGACAAGAGCATAAATACTGTTATACGAATCAGTTTATACAGATGACAATTCGTTCTAGGAGTACATGTGAAATTACTTTTTACCAGCTTGTGGTGCATTCGAATCTACAACATTTAGGGACCAGATGAATCCTTTCTGAATTTAGGGTTAGCATTCCTTCCACCAATCCCTTCAGTCCTGATAATATAATATTATATTGGAAACACTTCCTGTTGTTTATTTTGCAGAACGTCAGGAAGTGTTTCCTATTTAATACTATAATCATGTTCTACCTAGCAACGAAGAAAAATTCAGTTAATTTGTTAATAAGATAAATTTAAGCATAATTTAAAGGAGTACTCAGAAAATTAAGTGGTTGATAATGGAGAAAACTATTGATGTGTTAGGAAATCAAGAAGTAGAAAAGTGGTTTTATGTTCACACTAAACCAGTGGTGACAGGATGCTGACTCACTGGCCAGTTTTGATGTACCTTTTGTCAAACACGTTCAGAATCGTCGTCGGATAGTTATATACTAACGATCGACAAAAATAATGGATTATAAATTATGACTCAAGCAGCTCAAGCTCGGAGTTACTTTGATGATGAAGCACTAGTATTAGCAGTATCTGCCGATGTACTGCCTGCAACGTGACAAGCAGGCATCCCGCAATGCGTACGTGTCCCGCGGCTCTATCAATGGTAGGCGCTTGATATACTAGCGGAAGCTTTTAAAAAAGTGATCTTTTGTTTTTTCTGACCGATTACTAGCTCGGAACGGACTTACGATGATGCACTACCACAACATAAGCACCCTCTATTAGACACATCAAGAATCATTAAAATCGGTCGATTAGCTATGCATGTAAAAATACAAAAAGTGTTCATTACGAATTGATAACCTCCTCTTCCTGAAGGTCGGATAAAATTTGTCCTTGACGAAAACCATGATGCTGCTGAAAGTCATCATACATAAAATGACCAGTTCAGCCTTTCAAGTAACGTTGAGATAGAAAAATTGTTTGAATATGTAGACTTGACCACTGAAAAAGTCCTATCAGTGGTGTTCTCATAAATTATTCAGCAACCATATAGTATTGTGTATTGTACGTCCTTTCTATTTCAAAGTAAACACACTTTGCACAGGTCTTCCGTATGCAGGGGACCAGTTGTGTACCGGCCTCCAGCAGTGTCAGGTTATCCGCATCTTAATTATACAGATACACGTAGCGACTAAACAGCTCCTTGATTTTCAGAACCAACGTTAGTCGTTTAGCCACTATGCGCGTCAAGAGCTTGCTGGTAAGCAATACACTTTGAAACATAACTGGACAAGTACCGCACATTACTGGTTGAAGGTGGTGGACGCCTCCCTCAAAATAATTAACAAATTCTTCTCTGCTAATTTGATTAAGATATTTAAACAAGGGGAGGATTTCCTTAGACTGCCCCATAAGCTGTTGCAACATTTAACACTGAATTTCGTTACAATAAGGTACAAAAGTCATGGGATAACTCCTAATATCGTGGTAATATCGTGTCGGCCCTGCTTTTTCCCGGCGTAGAGAAGTAACTCGACGTGGCTAAGACTCAACAAGTCGTTGGAAGTACCATGCAGAGATACAGGGCCATGCTGCCTCTGTAGCCGTACATAATTGCGAAAGTTTTGCCAGTGTAGGGTTTTCTGCACAAACTTATCTCTAGATTGTTTCCCATAAATGTTCGATGGGATAGATATCGGGCGATCTGGCTGGCCCAATCATTCGCTCGAATTGTTCAGAATGTTCTCCAAACCAGTTGTGAACAAATACGGCCTGATGACATGGCGCATTGTTATCCACAAAAATGAAGCCTGTGAATGGCTGCAAACGGTCTACATGCCGAACATAACTATTTCCAGTCAATGATCGCTTCAGTTTGACCAGAGGACCCAGTCCATTCCAAGTAAACACAGCCCATATCATTATGGAGCCATTGCCAGCTTGCCTTGTGCCTTGCTGAAAACTTGTTTTCATGACTTCGCGGGGTCTGCGCCACACTCTAAACCTACCGTCGGCTCTTACCAACTGAAATCGGGTTTCATCTGACCAGCTCACGGTCTTCGTCTAGGGTCCAACCGATAAAGGCGCAAG